>NC_141696.1:1432324806-1442324806 GCF_964263255.1 Lissotriton vulgaris
GTGGGAGAAAGCGGCGCGTGAGCGAATGAAGCGTGAAGTTGCCTTGGCGGACAAAGAGCAGCGTAAGGCTGCTCGGGATAAGGCTTTACAGCTTGAGGAAAAGGAGGCTCAGGAGAAGAAAGAAAGGGAGGAACGGGAACGTAAATTGCAAACGACTGGTCAATTTCCTATTCGCCGACCACTTTATCCTGTCCTTAATAATGAAATTGATGATTTTTCTTTGTTAGAACGGTCACCGCCTCCGTATGTTTCGCCGACGGCTCCGGATGAGGATTCAGGGGACGACGGACGGGATAAGTCGGACAAGAAGGGTATATCCGCTCTCAGGTTCACTGCGGAGAGGTCCGCTCACCTACGCAGTTGGGCTCGTAAAGTGAATAAGCGTAGTATTACTCAGGAGCAATTGTTAACAGAAAAGAAAGGGTGGTCGGATCTTGAATTGATGTACTTTTTGTCTAGTCTGGCGGATGAAGTTGTAGGCGCATATCGTGACCTTTCTGATACGTTTGAGCCCAAAGCATTGTCAGTGTATCGTGAAAATTTGACTAAAGGTGATTTTGATCTTTCAGATGTTGATGACCTGTTTGCGCAATTGATCAAGCTGCGGGATGAGACAATCCGATTGAGGGAGGAACGGAAAAAGAGCCAAAAGGAGGCCGAATTGGAGACAAATGGGCAGGCCAAAGAGTGTTCTCTCCGTGGTTCAGATAAGAGTTTTGCATTGCATGTTATGCCTATGCGTGAAGCCGCACCTTTGTATGTTCCACCAAAAGGGGAAGGTACGGATGATGATAAATTGTCGAAGGATGCGAAAGGGTATTTTGTGTATAATTGGGTATATACGCCGTGGAATAGAGCAGATGTCATGGCATTGAAAAATTCTCTACCTGATCTTCGGAAGAATCCGGCGGCATTTTATGAGGGGGTGGAGGGGGCTATATCATCTTGTGTGATGACTCTTGTGGATATAGATTTGTTTTTTGGGCTAATATTACCACCTGATATGTGGAGGCAGATTCGTAAAAATAATGACGAAACGATATTGGGGGGAACATGGAAGGAAATAAATGCTGCAGATTTAGATAGAGAACCAGCCTGTAAGCCTTGCCAGTTAATTCTAGATCTGCCGGCAGCTATCTTGAATAAATTAAAAACGCTTGTTCCCTCCAAAAAGATTGATTGGACTATGCTAACATCGTGCAAGCAGAAACCCGATGAAACGGTTTCAGATTTCTTTACACGCTTCGAGGAAGCATTTCATGATTACAGTGGTCAATCTTTGACAGACGATACAGGCCGGCATTTGTTTGTAGATAAGTATGTAGCTAATCTCCTACCAGAGATTGCAAAACGATTGAAGTCGAGTGAAAGTTCCTGGGCCACGGCGACCCCTGCGTCCTTGTTAACTATGGCTCAGTATTATGAGCGACAGGAAGTAGAGGCTAAAGAAAGTGTAGAGAAAAAGGCGAAGGAATTGAAAACGAAGGTGATGTTGGCGCAAGTTCGGGGAACACAGGGTAGAGGGAATGATAGAGGTAGACGAGGTGGAGGAAACGCATCGTATGGTCGTACGGATATTGCGGAGGATCAGTGTGCTTATTGTAAGGAGTTTGGGCATTGGGCCGAAGATTGTCCGGTACTTCGTGAACAGCGTAGTCAGCGTGGTCGAGGAAGTGGAAGGTCGAGAGGAGGTTATACTGGAGCGAGGGGTGGCGGAGGTGATCGTAGACAGGTTGAGGAAAGGGGCCGTGGCCAGGATGAACGAAATACGTTTGATAGACGGAACCAATATCAGATTTCGGAAGGAGAGAATGTGGAACATCAGGATTATGTGCATGCATAGGATTGCGTAGGATGGGGTAAGGAATCAGTTGAAGTGCCGGTAGATCAGCAAGGTCCATATGTAACAGCGGGCATTCTGGGTTCTACTGATCAGTTTCTAGTCGACACAGGAGCTACTCGTAGCGCTTTGTCGAAAAACTTGGTTCCGAGGGCTCCCCTGTCCGGCGAAATGATTACGTGTGTAGGGTTTGATGGCACACCCTCCCCCAGCCCATTGTCCAAGCCCCTTGCACTATGCATAGACAAATACTTTAGTTTTGGCCAATTTTTGTTATCACCCCATACCCCAGATAATATCCTGGGCATTGATTTGCTTAAATATTTTCGAGCGACAATACGTTGCGCTCCAGAGGGAGTGCGGGTTATCCTGAATGACAATTACCCTGACCCTGACAGATTTTATGCTATTTTAGACAGTCCAGCTTTGGCCTCTCTACCGCATACGTTGTGGGCGACCTCAGATACGGATGTGGGAGAGATGCGTATTCCACCAATACACATTACTGTTAAGGAGGGGGCCCCTCTACCACGAGTGCCACAGTATAAGATTTCGAGAGAAGGTGAAATTGCATTAATACATATTGTTCAGGATTTGATTTCTGCAGGGGTTGTGGAGGAGGTCCCTTATAATGTTTGTAACAGTCCTATTCTTCCGATTCTTAAGAGAGACACTGATGGCAAAGTCTATCGATTTATTATCGATTTGCGAGAGATCAACAAAATTGTCATTCCCCAATACCCGGTGGTGTCTGATATTACGACCTTGCTTACCTTGGTTCCACCGACAGCCACCACCTTTAGTGTTATTGACTTAAAGAATGCGTTCTTTTCCATCCCTGTTCATCCTGATAGCAGATATCTGTTTGGTTTTACGCTCAATAATAAAATCGTATAGATTTTGTCGTGTTCCCCAAGGATATACTGAAAGTCCTAGCATCTACAGCCAGGCTTTGAAAAGGCAGCTAGATTCGTTTAAATTGCAGTCTGGCGTTGCGCTCATCCAGTACGTGGATGACCTTCTGCTTGCCGCTGACTCTTATGCACAATGTGAACAGAGCACACTTGCGTTGCTTTCCTTTTTGGCACAAAACAATCACAAGGTTTCTAAGAAAAAGCTTCAATACTGTAGACCCCAGGTGACCTACCTCGGTCATCTGTTGTCTAAGGAGGGGCGTGCATTAACATCTGATCGAATTCAAGCAATTTTAGACACACCAGTCCCCCGCACGCAGCGAGATGTACGTGCCTTTATAGGGTTGACGTCCTTTTGTAGGCAATGGATCATGGGTTTTTCGCATATCATAAAACCTTTGCTAGCATTACTGTCCAAAGCCACACCAATGCCTCTTGAGTGGACAGATGAATGTCAGAAAGCTTTTGAGCAGTTGAGGCAGGCCCTTTGTTCCGCACCCGTGTTAGGTACACCAGACTATACGAAACTTTTCACATTGTACGTGCATGAGAATGATGGGTGCGCGTTGTCAGTGTTAGTACAATTACACGGGGATAAGCAGAGACCATGTGCATACTTCTCTGCCATTTTGGACCCTGTAGCGCGAGGGTTGCCCGGGTGTTTTCGAGCTGTAGCAGCAACTGCAGTAGCCATACGACAGAGTGAGGGAATAGTGTTATCACACAAATTGTTGGTGTTAGTTCCTCACGCAGTAGATGCCCTGTTAAACCAAACCAAGACCCAATATCTCACGAGTGCACGGCTAACAGGATACGAGCTGACACTCTTGGCGCCACATATTACACTGAAAAGATGCGCTACTTTGAACCCTGCCACTTTATTGCCCTATCCGGCCGAGGAGGGTCAGGAAGAAAAACATCATGACTGTGTTTTCCTGACCGAGGAACAGACAAAGGGTCGTGTTGACTTACAGGATGTGCCACTTCTGGATGGGGAACTGTGGGTTGATGGATCGTGTTTGAGGCTGCCAGACGGCACGACTTCCGCAGCATATGCGATCACGACACTTAAGACAGTGGTAGAAACAGCTAGGATACCACAAAAGTCGGCTCAGGCAGCAGAGCTGATAGCTTTAACAAGAGCCTGCGAATTAAGTGCTGGATTATGTGTGAACATATACACGGACAGCCGGTATGCCTTTGGAGTGGCCCATGACTTCGGGCTACTTTGGAGGGAACGTGGGTTTCTGACATCACACGGAGAGCACATTATGCATGGAGAGCTAGTGCGTGATCTCCTAAATGCATTGCTTGGCCCTAAGAAAGTAGCGATAGTGAAGTGCAGTGCCCATAAAAAGATTACAGATAAAGTGGGTCAAGGGAATGCCTTTGCAGACAGCATAGCCAGACAAACGGCTATGTCCCGAACTAGCTCCCCCATGTATGTGGTACAATCACAGGCTGAGCGATGGAATGATGCTAGAGCAGAAATATTGGATATTCAAAAATCAGCTACTGAATCTGAACTTGCGGCTTGGGCAGCAGACGGGGTACTAGATGATGAGGGTTGTTGGAGAAGTAAAGACATGGAGAAGTGGAAATTGCCTGCGGCTTACTTACAGGCGATGGTCCAGATGACACATGGACTGGCTCATGTCGGGGCTCTGGCAATCACTCGGCTTTTAACACGAGTTTGGGAACATCCCGAGATTGCTAATACTGCAACGAGAGTAGTGCAGACCTGCCTGGTGTGTTTGCAACACAATCCTGGAAAGGGGACCCATACTCCGAAAGGAGGTTTCGTTCCACCTTCGGCACCATTTGAAGTGCTTCAAATGGACTACATCCAACTCGAGCGCTGCAATAACCTGAAGTACGTCCTAGTGGTGGTGTGTGCTTTTAGCAAATGGGTTGAGGCCTACCCCACGAAAGACAATACGGCTTTGACGACAGCTAAGGTGTTGCTTAAGGAATTCTTTCCTCGCTTTGGAGTTTGCAAATTTTTGTGGAGCGATAATGGGCCCCATTTTGTTGGAAAGATTGTGGAATATGTACTGAAGGGGTTAGGGATCCAGCAGAAGTTCCACGCTGTATTCCACCCTCAGTCAGCAGGTTTGGTCGAGCGGTACAATGCTACGTTGAAGCTCAAGCTGGCCAAAATTGTAGCGTCTACATCGTTGAAGTGGCCAGATGCTTTGCCGCTGGCACTGCTTTCTCTTAGATCAGTACCCCACTCACGAACCGGCCTTACGCCTTATGAGGTGGTGTTTGGCCGCCCTATGAATATCTGGGGGGTGCCCAAGCCGCGATTAATACATGATGTACCTTGTGTTATGATGAATGATTATCTGGCACGATTAACAAATGATTTGCTCTCTATTCACCAACAGGTTCGAGAAGCGCTCCCTGATAACTCTATTGGAGAGGGCCACGATCTTCGTCCTGGGGACTATGTTATGATACGCTCGTTTGAGAGAGCAAGCAGTCTGGAGCCCAGGTGGAAGGGCCCCGAGCAGGTCCTCCTTGCGACCCGCACCGCAGTACGAGTGACCAACAGAAAGCGGTGGGTGCATTCGACACATTGTCGCCGTGTCTCCCCGGACCTGGTGACTCCTGCTGTGTTGACTGATTATAAGGAGATCTTGGAAAAAGAAAAGAGCCCAGCTGTGACGTCGCCCGAAGTTGAGGGAGCCTTCCCGGACCAATCTGCTACCGGAAGAGAGCGTTACAACCTGCGCCCACGATGAGAAGATTTTTGTTTTGTGTTTTTTTTTAATGACTGGTTGGTTACCGCTCCAGGTTTGTGAAACGGAAACCGGGAATTCCAAGGGGGGGGGATCAGTTCTGCCAGAGTAGCGACACCCGTCTTGGCCCGGAGAAGAAAACAACGGCTACCTCGGAGTTCAGCACCGTATTTTTCCTTTTTTAGGTATACACGTACGTGTATCTGAGACTTTGGTGAACAATTTGTGAACAATTTGTGCTATTTGAGACTTTCCACGAACATTCTTGAACTATGGCATCAACGGCATCCCGTGATAAGAAAATATTGGGTGCCTTTTTCTTTGTTTTGACCATTGTGGTGATAGCTGTTATAGCCTGGGTAGTTGAGCTTGTGGTGCCTGTACGTGAACATTTGCTGCCAACTACCCCGGCTCCGTCTGAACATTTTCATTTTACACTGCCCTTTCATGAAGAGCGACATCGCCAAACGTACTTAAATAACAGCTTCATTCAGATTCTTCACCACACACATAACATGACCAATACTTCAAATTGCTGGGTATGTGGGATGTTGCCAGGGCACCAGAAGAGGGGGGGCACTCCACTTATTCCACTCCCATTTTCGCATAATGGGTCATGCAACGCTTGGTACACCCTCCTCTTTACTATGAGATGGCCAACCAAAGGGGGGTGCTTTTCCGTTTGAATAAAGTATGTTTCCACGACAAGGATGGGTTTCCCCGGGCTGAGGGCACTCGTTTCGAATGGGAAGAGTACAGGCCTGATAATGTGTCTGCCCCACGTGTATACAGCAACCAGAGGAACATCAATGTCTCTAGTGCCTATGTTATAAATGTCATTGCTACAAAAGCCGATTTATGTATCAGGAACAAGGGTTCGATTGCAGTGGGGAAAAGCGAATGTAATACTACTCTCACGTTTGATAGCCCGAATGGTATTTCATTTGTTGCATCACAAAATACATATTTTATCTGTGGAACGAAGGGCTACCATCAGCTTCCATTGGGGTGGTTGGGCACGTGCTATGTATCGTTTGTGTTACCTCCCGTATTCATTGCCCCTCCGATGTATCACAATGATTATACTTTGTACCATGATTTCGTTCTGAATAGGGTTAAACGAACTGTTGTCCTGGAGGACATTGACCAAACGGACACTGCATTACAACAATATGTGGACTTTAATCTGGGACTATTCTCCTTTGTGGGAGCTGCACTGAACAGCCGGAAAATCAGACGACTGACACGTGTTGTCGAGGCTGTTGCAAATGACACTGCCATTGCCCTGGGGAATATTACCGAGGAATTACAGATTTCCAGGATTGTCACCCTCCAAAATAGAATGGTATTGGATGTTGTTTTGGCTGATCGTGGGGGGGCCTGTAGAATTATCGGAAGCAGCTGTTGTGTATACATTCCGGACAATTCCCCATCTGTGTATGATGCCATCTCCAAACTTCATAAAATTGCAGCTGAGATTCACCCGGACAATGGAACTTGGACACTTTCGGGATGGTTCTGGTCCATGCTTGCAACTTGGGGCTGGACATTGTTGACGATTCTCTGTATACTTGTAGGAGCCATGTTTTTTATATGCCTATGTATTCAATGTGGCCCAGCTTTATGTTCAATGTGTTTATCAGCTTGTATACCATCAAGACGAGCTCTTGCCCATGACAAAATGATGCTTCATAAGGAGGTAACACAAATAATGTTAATAGACATCGAGGACGAACATCCTGACTATGTTCACTATGAGGTAGATTCAGCTAACCGCTAAAAGGGTCGTCTGTTGTAATTGGCCCGGCCGCATTAGCGATTAGCTGAACCTACATGTTGTCCTCCTTAACTTGGCTATATATGAAAACGCCATTTTGAATGTTGCAGCGGCCATCTTAGATCATGAGCGGCCTCGTGGCTGGCGTGCCCTTTAGTCTGTTGTCCGTTCCGCTGACCACTTCTATCTGCCCAGCAACAGGCTATTTTTAGTACTGGTCAAGCCGCACATGCGCAGTTCCCACCGACCCGTAAACCTTCTGGAATGTGCACCAAACTGACCAGCAGAGTTGTGCCCCTCCAATGAGCTGGCAGTATTCCGAAACATGACCATATATGTCCTTAAAATGTGTCTTAACTCGTGCCGCCTATCTTTTATTGCCCCAAAACTGTATATAAACGGGGTCACACCGGTGTTCGGTGTGATACCTCTTGCATTACCGAAGGGTGCTGTTTGAGTGTACCACCACCCCATGGGGTCTTAATAAATTTGTTCTTTGCCTTTTACAGTTTCCGTGCCAACAGTTCTTGAGTGTAAGTGGGTTATCTCTGGAGTGTGTAGGCCTTGGGAACCCCGAATTACTTCAGGAGCATCGAAGGACCAGAGTCACTGGTCATGCGTTGTCTTCTGAAATCAAACACCACATGCAGATAGGTTAGAGGGCCTGATGTTTTTGGGAAGCACCTCAGACAGGGTTTGAACCATGACATTTTTGAAGGAGACGTCTGGCCCAGCTATTCATATCACAATACTGAGACATTTCATCAGTAAAGCACTGAAAGCTTGGCCACCGGAGCAGGAGCAGGAGCCTGCTAAGAGCTCCTGGTGCTTGGGATCTCTCTAGAGGGTTTATCCCTGTCAGCACCCTCTGCTCCGCGGAACCGAATGCGTAAGAGTAACAGGAGTAACCAGTCACTTTTTATTTACTCATACCTGTCCGGTGGAAGGCTGGAGCCACCCATCGCAGCCTGGGTCAGCTGGAGACATCACCTCTCCCAACGGACGTCTGCTGAACACGGGAACCGGATGCCCGAGCCTCAATGCCTCGAGCCTGCGGAGAGTCGGCACTCTGATGCGTCGCTCTGAGGCTCCCCCAGCACGATTGTGATCACGCAAAGGGCTCTTGCCAACATAGAGTCCTGTGCCCAAGGTGGGTTGTGGAGCGACCTGAAGCTGACCACCTCCCCCACCCCTGCAGCGGAGCAGTGAATCTATCGATGGGCTCCACCGCTGGTCGAGCCTCGAGCCTCTGGAGGATCGCCGCTCAGAAGCCCTGGACTTTGTAGTTGGTGACCAGCGCCGGCTACATGGCAAATAAAGGAGAATAGCATCAAAACCGGGGTGCGTTCCACCGAATTGTGTAATACCAAAAATGGCCGCCGCAGTGGAACGCATAACTCTAACTCCGACTATGAAGCCAGGAAACCACCATCTCGGATGCCCCCGCGAGGAATTTTGACTACCGCCGTGTACGATCGGCTGCACCGGAGTTCTGTCTACCGCCGTGTACGATCGGCTGCATCGGAGAGTGGCCCCCCTCCCACCCACTCCAAGGCGCAGGCTGCTGATCGCGGTGCCTGAACGTCGGCGGACCCCCCCCTCCCGCCCGCACCACAGCATAGGAGGCTGGATGCGGAACCAGGAAGGACGCCGGGTGAATGGAACCAGCTCCCGGAAGCACCGGGAAACGGATGGGAAGTTATAGAGGCGCTTGGGAGCTGCTGATCTGGGCTCTGGGACCAAACAAGAGCTGAAGGTCCGACATGAGCCGCCCCCACCCGGGAGCGGATATGTGTCATTGAGCCCCCCACTTCCCAGGGAAATGCAGGTTTGGAACATCGATTGGAGGCATAAGGTATTTATCCCACCCCACCCGCCTGTGCACATTTTTTAGTCTACCTCCTTTGTACAAAATGGCGGGGGCCATTAAACTGCTCACAGTCGTAAGCTACCTCCTTGAGCAACATGGGGCCATAAATCTGTAGAAATAAATCCGCGCTAGTACCTTTTATGTCCACGAGGCTCCACAGCTCTAACTCCCCCACTTTTCCACACCAGCAATGCCTGCCGAATAGAAAGTGAAATGGTCCTGCTCTGAGCCCAAAGTAACAACAATAGACAAAGGACCAACATTTCTATCTCCCCCATCGGATCGGCCATCTTAGCTTGTCTATCTTGGGGAGACCATCATGGTCTAGGCATTTTTACCATCGACCTTAAAGACCTAAGACCTCTTAGACTCTCAGACTACTTTTTAGCGGTTGCACAATTTACACAGCTGGACGTTTTTCACGCCGGATTTAGATAGTCTGCTTCTTCACAGTGATATGTATTATTTTATTACTGATTGTATCCAGCACACCTCACTTTTTCTGCACCAATTGCAATTGCTACCCATATATTAATGCCTCGTACAGTAGCATTATATTCTATATATTCCTAACTGTATCATGCACGTCCCACTTTATCGTCACCGGTAATGCACCGTTTGCTACCTCATATATTTTTCTTTTGCTGCTCGCTAATGCCATTTGTTGTGCCATTTAATCTGTGTCATTTAATCTATGTATGCAATTGTATTACATCACTATACCTTACATATTTTTGACTATTCACTATTGGCACCTTTGATTCAGATATTCTGTAGGGTCTGCACTGTTATGTTATTTTATTTTATCTTATTCAAGTATTTTTCTCAGTGCTATATTTCATATTCTACACCTCATATATTCTGCACTGTTATTTTATTTTATCTTATTCAAGTATTTTTCTCAGTGCTATATATCATATTTTATACCTCATATTTTTCGTTGCTGTTCACTAATGTCACTTGTTGATTCATATATGTGGTGTGTGCAATGGTATTCTGTCACAGACTCCTGTACCCTACATATTTTTGACTACTCACTATTGTCACCTTCGATAGATATTATTACGGTTTGCTCAGTGTTTTATTCCAGTATTTGTCAGTATTATACTGCTACTTGTTCTGCACTTGTTTATAACCTACATCGAATTCACCCCTATTCCTAAAATATACTGTCGACTTTTCTCACATAGACTTGTCACTGATGTAACCTGCACTCACATTGTCCCTTCCCGTATACACTGATTTTATCGCATATGTGATAACTGCTCGCATTATTCTGCTCCCTTATATCCTTAGTGCGCACCCTATACTTGTGCAACTCGCACCCATCTCAAGTGTTAATCTTGTATGCACCGAGCACTACCTCAATTACCTTGGCAACACACTAGTGTCAGTTATTCTTGCACGCACCAACTACTACCTCAAATACCTTGGCAGCTCACTAGTGTCTCTCCCAATTATCTCACTATTTTTGTCTGCGGCTGTACTCTGCGCATAGCATTACTGTGAACGCACTAGTATCACTTTAGGCAACTATTTAGGACAGTGCACCCTCCCTCCTACACCCTCCCTCCTACACCTACCTAGACTGTCCTCCCATCATGGAACCCGTCGGCAAACACACATATAAAATCAACTACCCACCCTCACTCACTAAAAAAGCCGCTAAACGCTTTAAACACAACTTCCTGAGGTCCCACCCTGAAACTCCGTGCGCAGACACCTACTTCTCACCAGTCAATGGTTCACTGAACATTGATATTATCTTCCACACCACACGCAGAGCCCAATGGAGAAACACGTTCCGCACCTTACTCACCGTCTCCACCTCCAGGAATTTCGCGCATGGCCTAAAACTTACCATCACTTCATCACAACTCTTCCCGGGCAGAACAACCATCACTATATACAATAACGGGATTATCCTAATTCAATCCACAGACAAGAACCTGGAACTACTAGACAACCTGTTCCCCGCGTTCAAACAGCACCTCACCAGTCATCGGACCCCCACTCGCAGCACCCGCAGGCCTATCACCCCGGAATTCACAGCCCCCAACCACAACCCTTCTAACCTAGCTCAACCACAAAACGACACGCACCTTCCCTCCACCCCCGGCACCTTAGACATTCACCCACCTAATGTAGCTACCTCGCACTCCACATTTACAGACATAGACCCCTCACCCACACAGTCCAGCGGTACCCCCTCCCCCCCCTACAACCTCACCCCGTCACCCTCCCATACCTCACCCATTCCCGTCACCCCTGACACCGCAGCCTCAAACCACATTCACTCTAACCTAGCCCAACCCCAAAACAACATGCACCTCTCCTTTACTCCCGACACCCCAGTCACTCACCCACCTACCGTATCTACCTTACTCCTGTCGAGCACAGACATAGATTACTTACCCTCTTACACCAACCGCCTCACCCCTTCCCCCCACACACCAGCCTTCATCCCCTTTCCCACCCCTGATACCACAGCTCCCACCCAAAAAGACATGCACCACCCCTCTACTTCCGGCACCTTAGTCATTCTCCCACCTACATAGCTACCCCACATCCCTCAAGCACAGACATAGATCTCTCTCCCTCTTATAACAACCACCCCACCCCTTCCACCTACACACCAGCCCTCATCCCCGTTCCTCTCACCCCTGATACCATAGCTCCCACCCGCATCCCGCCTATCCTAGATCAACATCAGACCGACACACACACAGGCAAACCCCACCCTTTATCCCCACCCATTCTCAGCCCCCACTTCCTCCCACTAACTAATCACACAGAACACGCCACCCCCATCAACTCAACTCGACCCTCTCTAAATAGAACCATCTACAATCCCACTACCCCCCAGTCTTACCACCCATTACCCAACTTCCACCCCCTTCACCACTAATAAAACGCCCATCCTCCACCCTGCACTCTACACCCACCACCAATACTCTCATCCACACCACCAACCTCTCCCCTATGTCATCCACGCCTGACCCTCCCATCCCCACCTCCAACACATGTCCCACAGTGGACCACATTGCGGCCTCCCTCCTACAACTCAAAGAAGACATGTACAGCATCAAACAACAACTACTCTGTCTATCACACTCCAGTCACCCCCCACCCAACACCCTCCATCAGATCAAACAAGACATTCACATCATCAAACAACTACTCAGCACACACCCCAGACACCACTCACGCGCCTACACCATCACCTCCCCTCCCAACTGGTCCTCCACCCGGGCGGCGAACTCTCGCACTCGACTCCCACCGCACTGGACCTCAATCCCTGTTCACAATCGTGAAAAACGCCCCCATCGCTCCTGCAACCCTCTATCGGACCTAGACACAATCACCCTCCTTCGCTCCTATGACTTAGCTCCCCTTAGCAACACACCCGACACTCTCACTGCCATACCTACGATTCACTCCAATCCCCTTAGACCCCCCACACTGAACAACAGAGTCGCTATCCATAGTAACCTGCGTAAAGTCCCCCTCGCCCTAGAACACCCTTCCACCCTCGACACACCCCGTCTCAAATGCACTCTCCTAAACTGCAGATCAGCTGCTAGACACTCCGCCGCTATCGCCGATCTCATCCTAAAATTGGATCTGGACTTAATCATCATGACTGAAACATGGCTAACAGAATCTTCTACACCTATAATGGACATTCTGGTTCCCCCCAACTACCTCATCACTAGACTTGACAGGTCTGGCAATAAAAAAGGTGGCGGAATCGCATGTATGTACAGGAGCAACCTCTCTGTCTTGAAAGTATCTTCCCCTTCCCTACCCTCCCCATCGTCCTGTGAATACATCAGCCTAGATATTATCAGTGAGGGCAAACCGATCTGCACTCTTCACAGCGTTTACCACCCACCCGGTGACAACCTCACCTTCTCCCAACAAATCATGGACATGATCTCAACCAAATCCGGGCGGCAACTCACACAAATATACCTTGGGGACTTCAACCTCCACTGGAACGATCATAATGATGCGGTGGTAAAAGGTCTGAAGAATTTCCTCAACGCCCTTGACCTTACACAAATTTGCAACAGTCCAACACACAAGAAAGGCTCTATCCTCGACCTTATCATCTCCAAAGAGGCCTCTATCCAACTCGAATCTATCCTACCCTGTGACTGGTCGGACCATCATATTATCACGTTCTTCATCAATGAAAAAGTTAAATTTAACCCTATTCAATCCGCCAGGCCCAAAGTCTGGAAAAGAGACATGAAAAAAATAAACTCAAACTCTCTGCCCCCCAACAGCTACAACTTACTACTTCCTCCGGCTGGCGTTAAGGACGTCCAATCCTTGACTGATCACTATCTTAACAATATGACCGCAATAATTAATGAAGTCGCACCCTTGCAGCTAAAAAAAGCCACCACAAAAATCTCCAATCCCTGGTATGATGGGAGTCTCAATGACGATAGACGCGCCATGAGATTGGCAGAGCGTTCCTGGAGATCAGCTCCCTCTGCATTGAAACTAAAAAACCTGAAGAAAAAGAGAAATGCCTACTTCAGGAAAATAAAACGATAAAAATCAGACTTCTTCAGCCGTCAGCTCGACCAAGCCAAAAATCGTCCGAGAAAGCTGTTTGAGCTTATCCGAACACAAACCAAAGAACAACCCCAACCTCTCAACACTAGGTGCAAAGCTCCCTCCTGCGAAGACTTCGCCTCTTTCTTTAACCAAAAAACTGACAACAAAAAGAATGATCTCCTCATGGACGCAAGCCTCTATCCCAAACCCCACTGCATAACACCCACTAAACCAAAAAACAATGCAACCTGGTCAACCTTTGTCACCTACACGGAAGAAGAAATTGGCAAACTGCTCAGCACTCTGAAACCTTCCAATCACCTCACGGACCCCCTTCCTGCTAACGCTGTAAAAGTCCTTACCCCGTCGCTCCTTCCACTCTGGACCAAAATTATTAACAGCTCACTTCAACAAGGGATCATTCCAGACTCCCTCAAAGTTGGACAAGTAACACCTTTGCTAAAGAAACCTACAGCCGACCCCTCTGACCTAAACAACTACCGTCCCATTACCAACATTCCGACTCTTGCCAAACTGCTGGAAAAATGCGCACAAATACAATTGACTAAACATATTAATCAATTTGATCTCCTCAACTCTCATCAATCAGGCTTCCAAGCCAATCACAGTACGGAAAACTGCCATGATTCACATAATCGACGACGCCCTCCAAATCCTAGATCATAACGATACCTGCCTCCTCATCCTCCTTGATCTCTCCTCCGCATTTGACACCGTCAAACATGAGAACTTACTCGAACTATTAAACACAAGAATGGGCCTATCTGGAACTGTGCTCAAATGGTTCACTTCTTTTCTGCACAACAGGTCGCAGAAATTCAAGAGCAACAACTTGATGTCCGCACCAAGACCTGTATCGCTAGGCGTACCACAAGGATCCTCCCTATCCCCAACTTTGTTCAACCTAGTTATGGAACCTCTCACCACCTTGCTGCAAGAATCCAATGTACACTTCCACATGTATGCTGATGACACCCAACTCTATCTCAAACTACAATCACCCAAAGACATCACGCTCTTGAACTCAACGATCAGAAGCACCCAATCTTGGTTGGCCGCTAATCATCTCAAACTCAATGCCCTTAAAACAGAGTTCCTCCTGATCGCACCTCCCGCGAAGATCACTACCGCACAAATGTGGCTTAAAGACCTAACGGCACTCAATGTTCAACCCACCATCGTGGACTCAGCGAAATCTTTGGGCATAACACTTGACACCATTCTCAGCATGCAGGAACACATCAACAAAGCAACTAAGGGAGCAAACTACCAAATCAACACCCTTAGGAAACTTAAACCTTTCCTTCCAGCCAAAGACTTCCAAACTGCGGTACAATCACTAATCATACCTCGAATAGAATACGGCAGCATCGCCCTCTGCGGTCTCCCCCTAACTACTACGGCACCCATAAGAGCCTCTCTAAACGCCGCAGCGAGACTTATCACTGGATCAAAAAAACACTCACACATTTCCCCTGACTTCAAATCACTGAACTGGCTGCCGTTTGAAGCCAGAATACACCTGAAAATCACTTGTTTGACCCACAAGGCTGTCCACCTGGGCTCACCTAGATACCTCGCTCAGAAGCTGACGATTTCTGGAGGCTCCAGAATCACTAGAGGCACAAACAATCTTTTGCTAAAGCCTAAAAGATTCCGCAAGGAAAAAACCTATAAACGCTCTTTCTCAGGAATGGCCCCCAGGATTTGGAACTCGCTCCCCCCTGAAACAAGGCTCATCACCTCTACCATACTTTTCAAGAGAGAAGTAAAAGCAATCCTTATGGCTAAATACACTTGAACCACTACTGGGGATAAACTACAAAGACTCGAGACTCATCTGTACTACTTGCTCGAACCCTTGTATTTTTAGGTTGACTTTGAAATTGACTTACTTGATTGTTTCATGATATCACTTCAATGTACTGTTAACTTGATTGATGTATCTGCGTATACATGCTCCCCCCCTCTGTAAAGCGCTCCGATATCTGCGAAGATCTTGTTCGCGTTATATAAAACTTTCAAAATAAATAAAATAAAAATAAATGAGCCTTTTAAGAACAGGAATGGAAGCCAGAGTAGCGGTTGACACCTAATATATGCTGATGTCCTCCCTTGTAGGTGGGGTCACAGATGTAGCTGAATAACACCATCTGGAAAGGCTGGGGAGCTATTGCTGGGGAAAGGATTTCAGCCCAATCTGGTGCCAGGAGGGATATTCATAAGGAATCTGCAGGAAGATATATGCATCAGCTGACATTAGATATCCAATTCATTCCAACACAGTAAGGTCTTTAGTTACTCCTGAGAACATATAAATGCAGAGACCTTTCATTGTACTACATTTTGCTATAATTTACCATTCTCCTCATGGCTGACTGGTTAGCTGGCAGAGACTGTGGACTGCAGGGCTCTCTGTACAGATATATTCTTTCCATAACATTAGTTTCATGATTTTCCGTTTGAGTATGTTTCCTTCTTAATACCATTTGAGTTAATAATACGTCCACTAACACCAGTATTAAGGCCAAATGTCTTTTTACGATTCTATGTTTAAAACATATATATGTTAATTGAAGCAAAAGTTATACTTGCACCTTCACAAGTTATAGGTAATAGCTAATTATTTTAGGTATTGTCAATTCTGTGTCTACTTTATCTATTTAGCACTGTATTTTGTACATTATTCTATGAATCACCTAATAAAAATTGCCTAATATAGCAGTTCTTGCAGTGCAACATCACCTTGAAGTGCCGGTAGCTGATTCTATACTCAGAGTTGTGGCAAGCTGCTCCCTACATCTATAAAAACAACTACGGCAAGAAATCAAACATTATTTGTTACTCACTTCTGTCTTCCTTCCAGATAAGCCTCCACCATCTCTTCAAAATCTTTGGGAGCTCGGTAACCATAACCAGGCATGTCAACCACAGTAAACGCTTTTCCTACTTTGAAAAAGTTTAGTTTCTTTGTGTGGCCCTACAATTAAAAAAGAAAAAGTTAGAGACCATTATGGACTATCAGATGGGAAATATGTATCTTAAAATAGTTCAGAAGAACATTTGGGAGAGCACAACTTCATGAAAGGATAGACTCTTAGCTGAGCCCTTGCACTGCAAACGCAAATGTACTTTCATTGTCACTTGAGCCCTGATTGAAAGACAATGGGCCTGATTATAAGTTGAGGTGTAATATATCGCCCCTGATAAATAATGATACCACAGTTTACATTAATTATTGGATGAGATACATAACTCCTATTATGAGCTTATGGTGAATAAAATCTAGATTTTTGTGTTTAAGGCACCAAAATCTGCATGATATAGTAAATACTGTATGTTCTCCCCAGTTAAATTTCAGCAGGTTTGACCTGCAGAAATATGACGAATGCTGGGTTATTTAACACATCCCATAATTATAGAATGCGGTAAAACCAAACTCATAATTCCATCCTGTGCATAAACGAGTTTACGCACAGGGCGGAAATAACCGCCTAACTAGTAATCAGGCCCTCTGTCGTAACAAACACGGTGGTGTTCCTTTTTGTATCTAATCTTTTTTCAATGGAGACTCACGATCAGGTGGAGGCTCAGGAATAGATTCAGAAAATCAATGTAAGCCATAACATGAGGTAGTTTTTGTTATGATAAATTAGCTGAACAATATATTAAAACTATTACTGGTGTTTGCTAGTGAAAATGTGCTTTTATCAGAGATTGCTCAATTTAATTAAATTAAACTCACTGGCGATACCAGACCATTCCAAAATTAAGAATGTCATCTAAATGGGGGATATGCAATGAAAGTCTATAAAAGATACCTAAAAAGATGCCAGTGTAACTTTAAATTTCACTTATTTCTCAAGCTGATTGCATGTTGCAATATCATACCAGCACAATAAATAAAAACATCCTACATAATGAGAAAGTGCACACTCGAGGGAAAACTTCAAATTGTCTCACTTTGTCTTAGAGATAGTTTCCTCAACGTGATTGGCCCTGAACTAATATAGTGTGTGTGGCGGGACCATCTGAGTAATAGCCACAGAGAGGGGACCCGCACTTGTGGCACTGCCAATGGGGACAGAAGGATCAGAGGAAGCAGTGGCAATGGGGCCAAACTAGGGTCAGTGCAGGAATGCTGGTTTAGGAGATCCTTGGATGAGGACAAATTCAGAGTTTGAAAGGTCCTCTCTGGTTAGAGAGCCCAAGAAGCAGGCAGGAAACCGGAATGTAGTACGGTCTCCGCATCAGGGATGTCAAGTTTGGTCTAATGGGATCCTGTACCCCCGTCAAGTCAAGTCATAAAATTTATATAGCGCACTACATACCCAGAGGGTTTCAAGGCGCTTGGGGAGGGGAGGGGGATTATTAGTCAAATATCCACGTTTTAAGTTGTTTTCTGAACGCTAGGTGATTCTGGGTGAGGCGAAGGTAAGCGGGGAGTGAGTTCCATGTTTTGGCAGCCAGGTATGAGAAGGATCTGCCTCCCATGGTGGTTTTGTTGATGCGAGGGACAGTGGCGAATGCTTGGCTGGAAGAGCGAAGTTGGCGGGAGGGGGTGTAGAAGGACAGACGAGAGTTGAGGCAGTCTGGTCCGATGTCGTAGAGTGATTTGTGTGCGTGGGTAAGCAGTCGGAAAGTAATCCTCTTATTGACGGGTAGCCAGTGGAGGTCTTTAAGGTGGCCAGAGATGTGTTCATTGCGTGGGATGTCTAATATGAGCCTGGCTGAGGCGTTTTGGATTCGTTGTAGTTTCTTCTGGAGTTTGGCGGTGGTACCTGCGTAGAGGGTGTTTCCGTAGTCCAGTCGGCTCGTGACCAGAGCATGGGTGACTGTTTTCCTTGTTTCGGTGGGGATCCAGCGAAATGTTTTTCTGAGCATGCGAAGGATGTTGAAGCAGGATGAGGATACGGCGCTGACTTGTCTGTTCATTGAAAGTGAAGAGTCCAGGATGACGCCAAGGTTCCGTGCGTGGTCTGTCGGGATGGGTGCTTTTCCGAGGGCTTCCGGCCACCAGGAGTCGTCCCATGCAGAGGGGGATTTACCTAAGATGAGGACTTCTGTTTTGTCTGAGTTCAGTTTCAGACGGCTTTGTTTCATCCATTCGGCGACTTCTTTCATTCCTTCGTGTAGGTTAGTTTTGGCGGTGCTGGGGTCCTTGGTGAGAGAAAGGATCAGTTGAGTGTCGTCCGCGTAAGAGATGATGTTGAGGTTGTGTTGGCGGGCGATGGTCGCGAGGGGGCTCATGTATACGTTGAAGAGGGTGGGGCTGAGTGAGGATCCTTGTGGTACGCCGCAGATGATTTCAGAGGCCTCGGAATTGAATGGTGGGAGGCGGACTCTCTGGGTTCTTCCGGAGAGGAACGAGGTGATCCATTCCAGTGCCTTTCCTTGGATTCCGATGTTTCTGAGGCGCTGTAAAAGGGTGCTGTGGCAGACTGTGTCGAAGGCTGCAGAGAGGTCGAGGAGGATGAGGGCGACTGTGTCTCCATTGTCCAGTAGAGTTCGAATGTCGTCTGTTGCTGCGATGAGGGCGGTCTCAGTGCTGTGTTTTGCTCGGAAGCCAGATTGTGAGGAGTCGAGGGATTTGTTGGCTTCGAGGAAGGCGGCGAGCTGGTTGTTGACAGCTTTCTCGATGACTTTGGCCGGGAATGGAAGAAGTGAGATGGGGCGGTAGTTTTTGAGTTCGGTGGGGTCTGCTGTTGGTTTTTTCAGAAGGGCGGTGAGTTCAGCGTGTTTCCAGTCTTCTGGGAAGGTAGCGGAGTTGAAGGAGCAGTTGATGACGTCTCGGAGGTGCGGAGCTATGACGGAGTCTGCTTTGTTGAAGATGTGGTGAGGGCATGGGTCTGTGGGGGATCCAGAGTGGATGGAATTCATCAGGCGGATGGTGTCCTCAGTGGTGATTGGGTTCCAGGCGTTAAGGGTGTTAACGGGGGGAAGATAGTCAGCTGATGGTAGGGTGGGTTGGCTTCCGGGTTGGTTGTCAAAGCTGTTGTGGATGTCAGCAATCTTGTTGTGGAAAAAAGAGGCTAGGGAGTCGCAGAGGGTTTGAGAGGGGGTGATGTCGTTGGAGTTGGCCGAGGGGTTGGAAAATTCCTTGACGATGTTGAAAAGTTCCTTGCTGTTGTGGGCGTTGTTGTCGAGTCGATCCTTGAATGCTGTTTTTTTGGCTTTTCGGATCAGTTGGTGGTGAGTACGGATGGCGTTTTTGAAGGCGTCCTTGTTGCTGGTGGATGAGTCTTTTTTCCAGGCCTTTTCAAGGGAGCGGCATAGTTTCTTGGATTTCTTGAGGTCCTCGTTGAACCATGAGGCCTTCTTGATTTTGTGTTGGCGTTTTTTCAGTGGTGCTAAGGTGTCTGCGGTGTTGGATAACCAAAGGGTGAGGTTGGAGGCGGCTTCGTTGGCGTTAGAAGAGAGGGCTGGGGGGGTTTGAAGGAGCGATGAGGAGATCTGTACCGTGGTGATTTTGTTCCAGTTTCTTTGTAGAGTTGGTTGGAGGTGGATGATGGGTTTCGGCTTGTTGTAGGTGAAGTGGACGCAGCTGTGGTCAGTCCAGAGGAGCTCCGTAGTGTGGTTGAAAGAGACATGGTTGCTAGAGGTGAAGATGGGGTCGAGTGTGTGACCTGCGATGTGGGTGGGGGAAGTGACCAGTTGTTTAAGTCCGAGGTTGGCGAGGTTGTCTAAGAGGGTGGCGGTGTTGCGGTCGTTGATCTTCTCAAGGTGGAAGTTGAGGTCTCCCAGGAGGATGTAGTCTTTGGAGGGGAGCGCGTGTGGGGTGATGAAGTCCGTGATGTCTTCACTGAATTTTGCGCGGGGTCCTGGTGGTCTGTAGAGGAGGGTGCCTCTGAGTGTGGTCTTGGGGTCGATGTGGATCTGGAAGTGGAGGTGTTCGGAGTTGGCGAGGTTGGCGTCAGAGCTGGTTGAGATGCGGATTGATTTCTTGTGGACGATAGCGATTCCTCCTCCTGTTTGGTCGGTGCGGTCTTTGCGTGTAATCTTATAGTCGTCAGGGATAGCGATGGCGATGTCGGGGGCGGAGGAGGCGTTCATCCATGTTTCCGTTAGGAAGGCGACGTCTGGAGAGATGGTGTCTAGTAGGTTCCAAAGGTCAATGGCGTGCCTGTGGACCGACCGGGTGTTGAGAAGGATGCATTCTAGGTGGTTGGGGTCGGGAATCTGTGGTGTGGTCGGAGCGGAGACGTTGACGGTGCCGCTGAATTTGCAGGAGAGGCAGGAGAACGGTCCATGGGTGCGTCCTGGAGCGGCTTGGATGCAGTTGGGGGCGCGACCGGGGTTAAGGGCTAGGAGGGTGGCGGCATCGTAGGTAACGCGGGGGGGCTGGGCAGTGCGAGGGGCAGGGGGTCTGGCGCTGGGCGCGGTCCAGGCGGGCGTAGACGGGCTTACCTTTGGCGCACCTTCGGCGTGTACGAAGCGCGTGGACGCTGCGCGTGGGGGCATTGGCCATAAATGGATGGTGGGGGGGAGGGGCGAGGGCGCTTCAGCTGGGAGGCGGGGCGGGCAAAGGACGACGACAACAACAACAAAATGCGACAAAATGGAGGTGGAGGGGTCAGGGCGGCAGGAGCGCTAGGGGGGGAAACGAATGCTAATCAGATAAAGCGGCGAGATCAAAACACAGTGAGCAACAGAGTCACGCTAGCAGAAACGCACTTTAAAAGGGCAAGTCGGTAAGTTCAGTTATTAAATGGGCAAAGCGGCGGTTCTAGCAAGCAGCGGTAATGAGGGCACACAGCAGGCAGTACTTGTTAAATGCAGACCAATTTAGATTGTAAGCGCTGCAGAAACGATACCTCAGCAGCAGGGAGCAGGGAGCGACCACTCAGCTTTGAAGCAGAGAGTGAGTCACCTGTGGCTCTGAACACGGAGTCCACCAGGACTGGGGATCTAGAGGAGAAAAGGGAAGCCTGATTCCTTTTCTCTAAGAGGTCTGGCAGAGTGGAGAATCAAGAAGGAAAGAGTGTGAAGAAAGGCAAGTTTGCAGAAAATGCAAAAGTGGGGAGTAGGTTGGACAGTGATTGGCCAAAAGATAATCTAGTAGTTATAAATCAATGTAGCCCATCATGTGTCTTTGCATCCTTTTGTTTGTCTTCTGTTTTCAACAGTTATTAATGCAGTAAACAAATATAACAATAACCATTTCACGCTTTAAATAAAATCTGAAAGCTTTCTAAAACAACAAAAAACTGCAGAAACCACAACCAACCTATTTTCCGAGGCAGCCAAGTACATAATCCGCATAAACAAAAAATATACAGAACTTACTGGATTCTTTGACACTCTCACCAGGTCTGGAGGGCAGAGTGCAAATAAGGCTTTGATCAGAGAAGACTTTCCAACATTGCTTCTGCCAATAAAGCACACCTCGATGTGAAAGAAAGAGCAGCAAATTAGAGACAAGAAGCAAAGAATTTCGAACATAACAAATTAAAAGTAATTATTTTTCCATTCATATCATCACTACAAAACTCCAGGGAGGTTATGAGAAGCATAGGTGCTGGGATCATAACTCACAAGAGTAAGCATGCTTATACCGCATGAATCAAAAATGAGCAAATTACAGACAATTCCCTGTTCAACACATGGATTTCCGAGACCAGCTGGAAAAGTGGCAGTCCCATTAACACTGGCGAGACACAAACTACTGGAGACTTCATGGCATGAATAACCGGACTGTCAGACTTTGACACTCGTCCATGAAGCCCTCTTAGCATCCATTTACAGGGATGTATGACATTACAACGCATGCTTTTACCACGCATGCTTTTACATCGCAACTTTTACAACGCATGCCTTTACAACGCATAGTGTTGAGGGGTGCTGGATAGTGAATAGTTTAATTTACTAATACAACTCCAGTCTCCGTGGATAGTAGGGAAGGTGTTGGATAGTAAATTAAATCTATTCCCTATCCTAGAGCGCCCCCCAGCGCAATGCGTTGTAATGTTTTGCGTTGTAAAAGTTGCAATGTAAAAGCACTGCGTGGTAAAAGTTGCGTTGTAAAGGATGTTTCCCATTTACAGTGAGAGAGATCCCTTTCTCATTTTAAGTTCCGGGACATTTTTATTGGTTTTGTAAAATTTAACAGAAAGCCTCCCCTCTTTTCCCTTTTCCACCCGCATATAGTTCCATCATAAGTTGTTTGTTGCCTCTTGGAGCACCTTTCATGTCTTAGACAGTCAAGGTCGGGAATTGTTAGCAGGTAAAGTGGAACTATTTATAGAGTTTTTAATGATCCTGGGAAAGTTAGATCCCTGTAGTGCCTAGACAAATATAGCTTGGGTTTCCAGATTCTCTTCTTTTGGTAGGGTGTTATCTTTTCAATCACAAGGATAAACTACAATTTTACAAACAAGTTACAAAAGGCTGGTGGTGACAGACTGTATTGTTTGTCGAGCGGTTATCACATTAACAATTATAAAAGGCATCAGTCCTTTTCAACCTCCCCTTTAATTCTGCGGCGTCCAACACAGTATTATGCTAACTGTACGCTGGGCTATTCATACTTCTGTAATGTTCTCATCAGCTTTCAGGACCTCTCTCCAGAATGTTTGTAGATGGGGCAATGCCATAAATGTGGGATATTGTTCTCAAATCTCCACATTGTCGCTAGCAAAACTCTGGATTAGGGTTTTTGGAGGCCTTATATGTGTAGGTGTGTGTTACGTTTGTATGTCTTGCAATGTATCTAATTGCACAGTTCCGGGGTAGGTTTAGCACCAATTCCCTCTCCCATCTCTGCTGGTTGGTGGCTTTAGATGCCGGTCCTCCTTCACACCTATTAATCTGTATATCTTCGATACTAGATCGTCGGATAGTCTCGCTATTAACTTTTTGAACTGTTAGACTTTATATCCTTTTGCATGACCCAGTGCTTAATTTAAGTGTTTCTGGATCTTTCTGATTCTCCAAGGCCAAAATATATTTTCATTTGCCCAAATAATGTATCTGGCTAATGCTGAAGAGATTTGCAATCTTAACATATCTGGGTAGTTTCAGCTACAAAATGCTTCCATGTTAGCACTCCGGTTGTAATCGGGATTGTCACATTTGGGTGCCTAAGGTACAAGAAATTGGGTCAGGCCTTCTTTTTCACTTAAATTGCCCCAGAGGCATTATAGGCCTAGTTATAGGGGACTGCAAGAGGTTCATGCCTCTTTATTTGGGGCTAATGTACAGAGTTTCCCACGGGAAGCCCCTTACCGAACGAATAGTGGTTGATAAAGCACCAATGGCGGTCTGTTTCAGCCTACGGCCATTCCATTTTGATTTGTACCTTGATAATGAATCATAGAGTTTGGGATCCCCAAGACCCCTAGTTTCGATGGTCACTACCCTCTTTTAATACCTACTATAAAATGTTGCTAAGCCCCTTCTACTTATTTAATTATTTGAATATCAATCTGAATCAGGATGGCCTTAAAAAATATAAGCACCTTTGGAAGTAGAATCATTTTGACTGAGGGGTATCTGCCTGTGTCTGGATCGGAACTGTTTTTGCTTTGCTTAAGAGAGGACGGCGGTTAGGATTTGAATACTCAATACTGCCTTCTATCTGGATTCCAATTTATTTCACAGTGGACCCGCTCCACTTAAATTGTGAGTTAGTCCCGAGAAGTTATTCATCTTCTTCGGGTATTTATTCTGATCTTCGCAATGGGGTTGGTTTATCCCACTAGGGCCACTCTTATGGTTTTTTTTTAGCCATGCCCGTTAGCCACAGTTTTTTTCTAGGAAGGCTGGTCAAATTATTATTTTTTTTAATGCGGTCTCGTTGTCAAGCAAGAGCAGTGGCACCATTTTTCTTTGAATGTTAGCAATGCCAATCAGGTGGATCACCTTTTTTGTTTTATCTCCCACCCCTCTTATGGATATGAAGCTGGCTTGGTACGGATGGATATCAGGATTGGGTAGTGGAAGTGGGGAACCTAAAACTTACCAGCATCTTGCCGCCACCGCCACGAGAGTCATTTGGGCAGAGACCAGCGGGCGCGAAGGAGCGCAGACATCGCCGCCGCCACCGCCAAGAGTCCCTGGACACCGGACTCCGCGCCGCCGCTCCGGGAGACCACAAATCCCGGCAGGCCTCGCGGCGGCGCGTGTGCAGTGACGCGGGTCGTCGCGCAGCAGAGGGCGCCAGAGCCCTAGAAAGGGAGGAGAGCCCCGGCAAAGCGGGGGGAACCTAAAACTTACCAGCATCTTGCCGCCACCGCCACGAGAGTCATTTGGGCAGAGACCAGCGGGCGCGAAGGAGCGCAGACATCGCCGCCGCCACCGCCAAGAGTCCCTGGACACCGGACTCCGCGCCGCCGCTCCGGGAGACCACAAATCCCGGCAGGCCTCGCGGCGGCGCGTGTGCAGTGACGCGGGTCGTCGCGCAGCAGAGGGCGCCAGAGCCCTAGAAAGGGAGGAGAGCCCCCGCGTCGCGGGACGCGAGCGGGACGCCCGGGGCTAAGCCCGGGCAAAGGGCGGGCCCTCTTAGACCCTCAGAGGCCCGAGGAGCCTGGCATGTGCCAGATACCCTGCCCGGTTGCTAGCAGCCAAAGGACATCGAGACTGCATAACTGTAAGTTGGCTGTCACATACCATTGTGAGCCCCTGAGCTCTTGTTGCATTGAGATTGGTACTGGTAATTGACAATAAGCTTTTTTCACCCGCTTAGTGGGTTATTTACTGGGCCTGCCATGAATCACCCAGAGACTAGAAGCATGGCAGCTGCTGGGGCAAAGAAACTAACTGGTACCTTAGACGATTTTATAGTGCGCACACATGCCCTTATTGATGAAGGGATCATACTGATGGATAGAAGGGTGTCCCAAGACCTAGCCATGGCAAAGCGTTCCTCTCTGGGCCATATTGCACAAGCATGCACACCCAACAATGTATCCGCCCCAAAGATACTCGTAATGGTACACAAAGACCAGGGTTGCGACTTACCTGCCTCGCAGGAAGGCCTGGAGGCAACCCCAAATCTTTCCTTGTTACTGGAAAATGGCCCTGCGGCAACTGAAAATGAAACCACAGTTAGTACCCTAATTGAAAGGGGGAGGAAGGAGGGGGCAATCCCTAAACTAAAGAGTACTAAACAAAAGCCGATTAAAACTACTACTCGCAAAGGGAAAAAAGCCCAGACTGGCAAAACCCATGACCCAATCCAGTTGGATCCGACCCCATTAAATGTGTGCACCAACCCAGACGCTCACACCAATATTAATGGTGCCGCTGGTGGGCCCCGGGCAAGTGTGGGCATAACACTAAGTCTGCCAGATGAAACTATCTTGGATAGTAGCTTGGAGGGGATCTTGGAACTAAGTGGGGTTGTTGACAATCAAGCTGGAGGGAGCGAGGACAGCAGTAGCCTAAGCATGGTTAATAATAACATCTTTGCAATGCTAAAAATTCTCTTAGAACCTATTGAGGTTAGGCTACGATGTCTGGAAACAATATTGACTAATATCCATAAAGATATCAGTGCCCCTAGCTTCAATTCGAACAATAAAGTTCCTCAAAAAAAACCAACTACGAATAGACCACCCACAGCTGCTAAAAGCGATGTTAGCACTAATCTACCTCCAAAACCTACCACTAATCCACCTCCAAAACCCACCACTAACCCACCCCCAAAATCTACACCAACACCTAAAAATTCTACCATAACTGACAAAGCAGCGCCACCCACACAAATTCCTAAGGATAAAGTTAATGTAGAAAAGAGGGAGACACGTAGAAACATACATCTACCACCAGAAGCCTCAACATACGTTGTGGTCCTTACTGGAGTCCCCCAACCTGATGATAAATCACATGAAAATAATGGGGGACTTGTAAACAAAACAATTCATTGGTTAAATGATAACTACCCTCTCCCCCCGGCCTTCAAAAGCAACATCCTTATGGTCGAAAGGGCTCCTTGGGTGGGGTATAACAATAAAAAAAGGACACACGGTGACTGCGTGGTAATAACATTTGAGAATCCCCGCACCGCAGAATTTATTACATCGAGGCCCCCAAGAAATTATGGCTTGTCTATTGTGGCTAGGCCATTATCCTATTTTTACCCTGAGGGTGAACAACCGGATAATAGGTGGAGTTGGATCAGGGACAATCGACACCATGGTGGTAATACTGGTCAGTCTTCTGATAATAACTACCACAACACACGGTGGAATGGGAGGCATGATGATGGTTGGAACACTGTGAAACACAAAGGTAGACCTCCTTACTTTTATCCACAAGGTTATGATCCAGGATGGGCAGGCAATCTGCAATTTCCTCCGTTTTTCCCATGTTACAACCGGTTTGACTGCTTGGAAGCAGTGGACTGACTCCCCAAGATCAAGGAAGATGACCGGCTGCCTATCAATCCCGTAGACCTGGGTTCTACAAGTTGCCTGGGGTCTGAGGAAACCCCAGAAATACAGGGGGGGAATGAGCACATACAAGGGAGCCAGGTCAGCAGACTAGGGGATACTGTAGATATTTCATCTGTAGATAAAGATTACTGTACGGTGCTATTTTGGAACGTGGCTGGGTTAAAACAAAAGATTACCAATCCAAGCTGGGATGAGGCCATTACCGACGTGGGAATACTAGCCCTTCAAGAAACTTGGGCCACCACGCCGATACACCTTAATGGCTACAAAACTTACTTTACCCCTGCGGTGGGTGGAGTACACGGAAGACCCAAGGGGGGGTTGATTGTATACATATCTAATCTTCTAGTATACGATAAAATTTCTTTTTCCCCCGGATCCAGCTACTACCAAAAAATAGTGATATATACAAGGAAGGGTCCAAAGATGGTTCTTTTTAATTTCTACAATAACTGTTCAGGTAGCATGATTAAGGACGTACTTGATACACTAACCCTAGAAATGCAAGACGAACTTGACAAGAGCAAGAGGGCTGAAGTTATGTTATTATGGGGGGGTGATTTTAACTGTACTCTCTGCAAAAAGGGCCAAAAGGGTATTTGTGGTTTAATGCTGGAACAAGATGTCAATTTGACGCATTTTGAACATACCCTATTAGGCGACTCATTAAATGAAATGATTTTTAACTTTAATCTTGGGTTTACAAATGAATTAGCACACCATACAACGACATTTGTTCCAACTTTTGTCGGGCGGGGTGCCTCATCCATTATCGATTTTAGTTTATGTACACTTAGCTCTGCGAACAGATTGATTAGAGCAAACATCATGGATCTACCACTGAGTGATCATCTGCCACAGGTATTAAAAATGGAGAACCTATTTGCTGTAGTCGATACTAGAGAATGTCAGAACCAAATGGTTCAGGACGTGAGGTTGGGTGCTCAAAATGGTTACAACCTTAAATGGAGCAGACTGGTCCCGGATGATTTCCTGTATAAAATATTGAGTAAATGCATGAGTAGCTTTTCGACCTGTTTAGATGAATACGCAGAGAACTGTGAAATAATAACCCATTTTAATATCATTTCCGGTAAAATTAAGGAAGCATTGTGGGTTAATAGGAAAAATTCCCTAAAGTCCAATAGGAAATGGTTTGATAGGAAGTGCACTAGAGCTCTAACAAAGCTTAGACATGCAATTCATAATAGACCACGGGACGTAATCCAAATTAGAATTGCAAGGAAGGACTACAATTTAGCATTGAGGGACAGGAAGGCCTCGATAAAAAGGGAGGCTTGGGACAACCTATGCGATGCCTCAAAATCAAAGGATCCGGCTGCTTTTTGGAGGGTTATTAACACCCCCCTCTTACATGAACAAAAAGCACGCATGGAAATTGCCATCTCAGAAGATGAGTGGGTGGCTCATTTTTCCTCCCTTTATAAGGCTGTGGAACTAACCCCTGAAACAGGCCAGGATGTGGGGTTGCTAAATTTAGATACATCCAGAACTTTGACTGTAACCCTTCCTGAAGTTATAGCAAGCCTGAAGGCGACTAAGGGGGGCAAAGCAGCAGGACCAGACGGTATACCAGCTGACCTCTATAAGGCTAACATCGAATTATGGGGGCCACTGTTAGTTCAGCTCTTTAATGCCGCTCTGGCAAATAGCCCAATTCCTACCTGGTTTACATCAGTAATAGTCCCAATCTTCAAGAAAGGGGACAGGCTAAGTTGTACATGCTATAGGCCAATTTCCTTATTGGACTCCTCTATAAAAATCTTGGGGAGAGTGATTTTAGCTAAACTGCAAAGCTGGGCCGAGGATAATGGGGTGTTAAGCGATTTTCAATTTGGGTTCCAAAAGGGTTTAGGGACCATAGAGCAAGGTTTGAATCTTTTCACCTTGCAACAGAAGTATATAAAGGTCAAAAAACAACGTCTATACCTTACATTTGTTGATTTATCATCAGCTTTTGACTGTGTGTCACATATTAAATTATGGTCAATTATGGCCGATTTGGGGGTAGACAATGCCATTATATGTTTTCTGAGAGAGCTGTATTCTGGGGCCACTGCTAGTGTCAGATATGGGAATAATGGTGAATGCAGCAGACAATTTGGGATTGGTCGGGGTGTGCGCCAAGGGTGCGTCCTAGCCCCCTTTCTATTTTTGTTATACATAAATGGAATGGAGAAGCACCTCGTGCAGGAGGGCAGGGACATGCCTATGGTGAGAGGTAGGCCTGTCCCTGCACTGATGTACGCTGATGATGCTGTTCTGATGGCGCGCACCCCAATGGCTTTACAAACTTTGGTTACAGCCTTTAACACCTTCATGCTTGGTTTAGATTTGAAAATTAATTGTTCTAAAACTTTATCTATGTACTGTGGGCCCAGAACAAACAAGCATGCGAAGCCAATCTTCATAAATTCCAATCCCCTAGAAAGGACCCCCACCTTCCCTTATCTGGGGATATTGTTCCATGAAAGTGGCTCATGGACTACAGCAATTCATGCTAGATCTTTGTTATTTTCTAAGACCATTATGGCCCTAAAATGTTTTATGAAAAAATTAGGTAAAAAACCCATAAAAGAGATTTTAACTGTTTATAATGCGACTTGTATATCTGTAGCCACCTATGGTGCAGGATTATGGGGTTATTCAAACATCAGCTCAATCCAAATCATGGAAAATAAGTTTTTATGCCACATTCTGTCCGTACCCCAAAGTACTGCAACAATGATATGCCATGCTGAATTGGGAATATCTTATGTCACTGATACTATCCGAATTCAGCCAGTCCTTCTTTGGCATAGGGTTTGGACAAATGAAGAATGTGTTATCAATCGGGCTATTTTAAAGGACATCATGGCATTGGACAATATCAGTGATTTCAAATGGATAGGCTACGTCAGAGACTTTCTTGAAAAAATAAGTTGCCCCCAATACTTTGAGGACCCACAATCAATGGAATATATATCCAGAAGAGATTTGAAAAATCTGTGTATGGCTCACCTCAAGGAAAAGAGATATATAGAGGAGGCGAGAAAAAAGACTGTTTCTGCCCACCAGGATATCCTATGTGGAGAGAAATTGCAGCCATATCTTTCATTGTATATGTCCAATCATGAACGGTACCTTTTGACCCGATTTAGATTGAATATAGTTTTTAGGACATTATCGTTCCCCGTGATGAATTGTTGGTCGAAGGATTTATGTCTTTGTCCATGTGATGATGTTTCCCAACAATCTGATATACATATTTTATTCTTTTGTAAATTTTATACTCTTCCTCGAAAGAAACTTATCATCCCTATCCTTAAAGATTTAAATGTATATAGATGCCGCCTAGCGTTCACAGAGTGCCAGAAAATGGATACTGTTTTTATGGTCGCCTCAATTGCAGAATTTTTAAAATTAGTTTTTAAGTGTCGTAAATCAATTCAAATGGATTGATTATTTTTATTGTATATATGAATTTAATCTTGTTGTTTTTCTTTCTCGGGATTTAAAAAAAAAAAAAAAAAGTTTACTCTACCTCTTGTAAATTGTACCTTTCATGCTACTTTTATGGTTATCTTGCTTTTTAACCGAATAAAGTATTTTTGAATCTTGAATCTTGAATCTGGGTAGTGGAAGCTGGTTAGGGATTAGGTTTGTATAGATTGTTGCCGCATCCACACAGGTCTTACACATGATTCTTATTAGTACTAACCAGAAAGCAGCATAGAAAATGTGGAGTAACCATACAGGGCAGGACCTTTGGATGTGCATAGATTTAGACAGCTTTAATAATTTCTTCTGTTGGAATAGGTGCCTTTAGGGCTTTGGATTTTTCTATAGGTATTTTATCTAGCTATGTCTCTTTAATATAAAGTGTTATTTTGCTTTGGGGCATTGGTTTGGCTGTGTATAGGGTCTGTTAGTAATGCCGAAAGAGCAAGCTGATGTCTAGCTCTTCCATTGCCTGGGTTCCATTGCTCTTTTTATCTGCCAGCATTTGGGATTTAGATAATTTCTTATGGAGAAACTAGACAAGCATTTATCCTGCTTTATTTCTCCCTTCACAGTACTTTTGTTGGATTTTTGCCAAGGAGCATTACGCATTGTTTAGCTTGATAGAGCTCAAAATCGGATCATTTTTTACCTGACATGTTCGCCGATTTAGACACAGAAACCTGAAATGTGCACTTTGCAGACGTTGAGAAAAACAACACAGAAATGAGAAACAACACAGTAAAAGCATGCTTGAAATATGTAGAAAAAGAGAAACATTTGCAAAACGATTTTAATACTAGTAGGATGGAATACCAGATTACTTATGAAAGATGATTTTTAATATTCTACTGACCAAGTAACACAATTATAATTTTGTGACTTAGCATTTTTTAATGCCTTTCATTGTAATGCATCATGAAGAGAAAGTGGTGCAAAAACTTAGTAATAATTGTTACATAACATAGCTGATATTTTAGTAAAATTGAGAATAAGTTCCATGTATGGATTTTGAGAGTTTGTGGAATCAGGTCAGTTAGCCCAAATCATTTCCATGTAATAACATAACTGATGAATAATACAATTTTTCTTTAGATGAATTGCTTGATTTGGTTCATTATGTTTGACTTTAATTAGGAGTTTACTTTACTGAAATTAAGTATTAAGCTTTAAATGCATTTATGCATGTTATTTCCTAAACTGCATTATTTCATAGCTTAATGCAATGGATTTTTCACGTTAATTCAAATGCTGCTTTATCTATTCTGCATGTGCAACATTTCGTACAACTAAGGATATTCTTTTAGTGTTCAATCTGTTGAGACTGGTGAGAACATGAACCCTGTTGAGACACCATGGTCTTCAACATTGTTAATTTTCTTTGTTGACTAACCTTTGAGGACGGAAAGGTCAGTTGATTCTCATGACATGCATGGGAAACCATGGTAGAGTATAAAAAAATCTTATACATTATGATCGAAAGAGCAACCATATGATGGTCTTACCATTATGGAGTGCTGATTGGTCACCAGGAGTGGCATCAAGCCTTTAAAAAAAGAGACACATGAAAGGAGGGGCATTACATCACCTTTTGACTAAATGTGTGGTTTTATTTACCAATTTATAGAGCGTGCAAATACCCAAGGGTGTCTCAGCGCTATGGACTGTAAAGATAGCGGGAAGGCTTCTATTGCTCGAATAGACGGGTTTTCACTTGTTTCCTAAATGATAATAGTGCTGGACAGGTCTTGATTTATAAGGGGAGCAGGTTCCAAAGTTTAGCTGTTGCCTCAACAAATCTTCTGTCGCCCCAGATAACTTTGTTTGTTCTGGGAACGATAAGAAGATTGGCGGCTGCCGAGCGTAAGGCTCTGCTGGGTGCATGTGCTCACAGAGCTTTTTTTGAGATATTCAGGCCCTGCGCCATGGACTGCTTTATAAGCAATGCATAGCGCCCTAAATTTAGTTCTGCTTTTTATGGGCAGCCAATGGAGTTGACGACGGACACTGGAAATGGCTTAAACTTTGGAGTACCTGACAATATCCTAGTGGCTGCATCCTGTATCAGTTGCAGCTTCTTTAGCACATTTTCTTGTGTGTTAATTAACAGGCTGTTACAATAATCAACTCTTTACATAACCAGAGCACTAATGAGAGTTTTTCCAGCACTCAACGGGAGATAGGGTCGTAACTTTTTTATCTTCCTTAGAACGTAAAAAGTCGAAGAGGCCACTGCATTGACATGCTGTTTAAAAGTGAGGCTCTCGTCAAACATGATACATAGGTTTCTGGCCTTCTTAACAGGAGTGGGGAGTAATCCCAATTCCTCTGGCCACCATGTCAGAGACCATCCCGAAGTTAGGTTGCCAAAAACCATGACCTCAGTCTTATCCAAATTTAATTTAAGGCAATTGTTTGCCATCCACGAGCTGATGGCCAGCATGCCATCATGAAAGCCAGGCGCCACTGTCTTTATGCACCTCTAACACAAGTTGTGTGTCGTCAGCATAGGATGTGAGACCCATTCCAAAAGTCTTAATTACTCGTGCTAAGTCCGTCAAATATACATTAAACAGGGTCGGGCTCAGCGACGATCCCTGCGGAACACCACAGGGAAGAGCAAAGACTGAGGAATTATAGTCGCCCATGCTGACTGACTGAGTCAGTTTGGAGAGAAAGGAGGACAGAAGAGCCTTAGCCTTTCATCTGACACCTAGGGCTGAGACACGGTTGATCAAGGTGACTTGATCAACCGTGTCAAAAGCTGCTGACAAATCTAGAAGCACCTGGACTGCGGCACCTCCTCTGTCTAGCACCATTCTGATTTCATGAGATGCTTAAATAAGGAGTTTCCGTGCCATGTCCTTTCCTAAATCCGAATTGAGTGTCATCTAACAGTTTATTCTCTTAAACTACGTTAACAGGGCATTCATCATTTTCTCAAAGATCTTCGCTGGAAAAGGTAAACGTGCGACTGGTCTGTAGTTTTTAGTTTCTCCTGGATCATGATTGTTTTTCTTTAGCAACGGTTGAATAATGGCTTTTTTCCATAGTGAAAAGTAAGTGCCTCAGTAAAACATTGCGTTGCAGATGCTCAATAAATTAGTACCAATCAGGTCCGGAATTGTTTTTAAGACTGACGGGGGGCATGGGTCAGACGGAGATCTTGATTTAACTGTTTTAATCAGATCAGTGACCATTTCCACTGACACGGTTTGAATTCCATGAAACTGGGAGACTCTCTGATCATATTATTGTCATCTAACTGGTTCACGTCCTCTGTAGAAGTATTAAAATTTGAACAGATTTGGCTCACCTGGTCTTGGAAAAAAGTGGCTAATGAATCACAAAGTGATTGAGAGGCTTCTTTGATAGTATTGACCACTGGCCCCGATAGAGTAGAGACTACATGAAACAGTTGTTTAGTGGAGTTTTGTGCTGTTTCTATTGTTCTGGTATAGTAATTGCTTTTTTCTGTAATTATGAGACGTTTATACTTTAACAGTGCTACTTTATAGCGTGTCTTCTCCAAGTCGTTGTCAGTGTCTTTTCTGGTTCCTGCAATGCTGTTTCTCTAATCTAAGTGCCTGAGTAAACCATGGCGCTGAGGGGGTCCTCCCATTTCTGGAGACTGCCTTGTAGGGTACAAATTTGCTAAATGCATTTTGGAGCAATTCGTATAGTTAGTTGCGGCTAATTCCGGGTCTAGCACAACCTCTGGTTGAGAGTCTACTAAATTTTAACTAAGATGGGTTTGATTGATGCTACTCCAGGCTCTGAATTGTTTAGAGGGAATGGGAATGGTCTGCCTAGAGACAGGCGGTAGTATCCGGATGTCAAATAGTACAGCACAATGGTCCGACCATGTCAAAGGCAGAAAAATTCTTATTGCAATGTGATCACTATTTGTGAACAGACCATCTAATGTGTGCCCGGCTAGGTTGAGTGGGCGTTTCCACTTTTTGAGAAAAACCTACGGCCTCTAAATTAGAGATGAGAGCTGCCGAGTCTCTGTCCAGGAGAGCTTCTAAATGGAAGTTGAAATCCCCCAAAATTGTGAAATTGGATTCGGTTGCAACAGAATCCAATAGATTACTTATTACTGACGGAAAATTTCCCCTGGGGCCTTGTGGGTGATATAATAGGATTGCTTTGAGAGACTGAGGTTTAGAGAATAATATATTAAAACTAAGTGCCTCACAGGCCTCAATGGTAATCACCTCTGTCCTGGCTAAAAACTCATCTTGATGGACGATTGCCAGCCCCCCTCCTTTCTTCAAAGTTCTATCACATCTATGCGTAGAGTAACCCTCGGGAGTGGCAATACAGAAATCTGGGGCAGATGATGAATCAGCCCATGTTCCCGTAATGAACAGTACGTCAAGATCATAGTTCTCCAACAAATCTGCAATCTCATATTTATGTTTGGGGAGAGAGCATGCATTGATCAGAGCAGGGTGAATCTTATCCTTCTTCTTGACGGTTTTAGAAATTATAATATTATTTCTCTGATCAGCAGGATGTCTAGGTAGTTTGTCATAGGCCTCTAACCTGAACCCACAGATCAAGCATGAATCTGTCTCTTTACTGAAGGGAATCTCCAGATTAAAATAAGGACAGACCTGCTTGTCGTTGCTAACATTACTTTGAATGGTCCTTAGTTGTTTACTCGAGTATGATCTAATCTTCCCCTGTTCCTCTGCTTGCTCTAATTGTCCCAGAACAGGGGTCCTGACCCTGCGCCCGGTCCAGGCGGGGACGGGCGTGCCGCCGGCGCAGCCGCTCCACGAGTCCGCTGCGCGAGGCGCCATATCAGCAATAAATAGAGTGAGAGGCGGGAAGCCTGGCGAAGGAGAGCCAACCACTAAAACGCTTACATCTATACTGCCGAAGTGAGTATCTCAAGGAGATGCCTCCACTCCTCTCAAACAGCAAAAAAGGAAGCTGCGGTGGACCGGGAGAGAGAGCCAGAGCAAAGTGCAAGTAAGTGGCAATAACAAAATACGATTTTAAAACAGTGACAAACAATATTAAAATCAGTTAAAAAACGAGTTCTGAAGAATAGCAGCAATATGGGTTCAATTCAAGTAGCAGCGATATACAGATTCAGGGCTCGTGACACAAGTGATTAAATATAAATAGCGTGAGGCCCGCAGCTCTAACCTTTTCTACATGTTGTAAGATTCTTGACTGATATGCTTAAAATGATACTTTTATGCATGGATTTTGGAACATAAATACAGTAACTAACGTATTTAAAATTGCCTGAGTCTGTTATTGTCCTGATGTTCATTCTTTAAAACTGTGCCATTTTAATATTGATTCTAGATGCGTAACAGAGAGAGTCATGGACTGTTTTCAGAACATCTCTTTCTGTAGTTTTATTCTGTGTTGCGACCTGAGAACTCTTATTGTGAACAATCCTGGTTAGACTGAACTTCAGGAGATTGGGTCTACCCATTCCAATACTTTATTTCTATAGCAAGATCTTAAGAGTGGTCTATTTGAACCTTATATCGAATTTGTGAGTTGGTTGCCAATTAATGGTCCTCATTGGGTGGCCAGCATGGTTTGGGATACCCCAATTCCAAACCCTATCGACGGAGAAAGATCCATCAGAGGACCATCAACTCTGTGGTAAAGTGCAGTGATGAGAGCGGACTGACCGTAAAGGGTCCAGTACAGTTAGAGTACTAAATGGGTCAGGAAAAATGCTGGATCATGGTCAAACAGCCTTAGTTTTCCACTTCTGCATACTATTTATCTGCAAACTTGGGAGAGTGTTTTTCATGCAGCTCTTCTAGAGGTCCTCCGATATGCTTGACATATCTATTGACAAAGTATGAAGAAAACACAAGCATTTACCTACAAAAATGTCTGTGGCTCATAATTAGAGATGGTGGACCACTCTGATTAACTGGGGTTCGCTCACACAGAAGAGCTGAAAACTTACAATTTGTAATGAGATTTGGGAGTAGGAGATTAACATACATTAGCCCCAAGGCAAAAGAACAGCTTATGACAGTTCAAGTCACAGGGATACTGCAACACTTGCAAGTTATAAACTGCAGACCAGATGCCCTCCAGACCGCTAATATGGACTGGAAACAGTCTGACCTGTCACAATTGACCAGGGTGTGAGATTTATTGCATTTGATTACTACCCCACGTGGAAAACTTCAGTGCTAGGAATTCCAAGCAGGAGTTTGACCAAAGAACAGAATTCTGGATCGTATTTGTCATTGGGCCCAGAGTAAAACTATACGCCTCATGGTTTTCACCTGGTTGTCCATGTTTTTGCTTTAACATGACTTTTAAAAATATCATAGGAGTTATAAAAATCTAAATAAAAAGGATGTCTCGATTTGATGTCTTGAAATTTTTGATTTTTTTTATTACTTATGAAGTAACTTAACAACTATTTTCTACATTTTCAGTTCCCAAATTTTCGCCCTGTTTTCGTTGAACTGTTCTACTATATACACTATCTCATAATTGCATCATTTTTGCATCATGTATTTGTTCTTCAAACTACTGCGATTTGGCCTCGATATTTAAATACAAATATAAATGGAGTAAAGGAAAAAAGGTGAGTTTGTAAAAAGATTGCAACAAGTGAGTGAATTGCCAAATTCATATCCTATTCTTAGCACAAACACTGGTGCTGCCAATGTCACAAATTAGGCTTACATTCAGGACCGAGATGTAAAAAGAACAATGGCTCCAACAGGTTGAATTTTATGACTGACACGCTGGCACTCACCTCTGGTGCTGCAAGATCAGGAGTATGGTCCATCCGAACAGCTGATGTAACATAGTCAATCTCATGTCTTTCTGCAGGTGTGAAAAGTTTTTCGGCTTTACAAAGGTCATCGAAACTGGGATCAAAAATCCTGAAATGCGTTCTCTTCACACTGGGGCTCAAGTATCGCTCTAAGTTTTTGATGGGGAAAAGAACGCCATTTTTTCTACTCTCTGGGAGCTGCAGGACTTCATCCAGTGATGCATGGGTGCTGTAATGCCTACAAGCCACACGCTTGGTGTGACTGAACAGCAAGGACGGTATTCTCAGGAAAACGCCCATGTTCCAATAATCATCTTTAGGTATCCATTGGACTCCTTTGAAATTAGCCAAAGGAAAAACAAATTCAAACAGTGGAATAGAACTACAGTGAGCACACAAGAAGAGACTTCTACATATATTCATAGGCCACATGAGGAGCAGTCATACATCAGTCTTGCTTACCTTTTCATGATGAAAAAAAACCTGCCCATTACACTTTGTCAATCACTTATTTAAAATCTTATTTCCCACACAGTTAGGTCTGGACACAGAGTATAAGATATTTGTAATTTGCAATTTATGTTTTTTCACAGTGATTTTAAATTACCATTTGTTTGTATTGGCTTGCAAAGGGCATAAGGCAAACATGGTGAGGAATTGTTTTTATGGTCTGGCTTTTCAGTGCAACCCCCCCCCCCCCCCCCCTCCCACACACACGTTTTGATGGTGCAGACATTTTGTATTTCCACAAAAAAAGTGCTTGCCTTTCACACCACTGAGCAACCTGAGCTTAAAGGTTTAGGGGGGCACACATGACAATGCAATGCTATTAAAGTGTCATAGATAACTAGATACTTCCTGGTGTTTCTCTGACAGCAGCAAAGAAGGGAAGAGGGCAGTCATTAGCTCACATGGATGTTTAGGTCTGGCTTGACAGTGCAACGGTCACCTGACCTTTTAACCCACAACAATATTATTCGTCAGTTATTTGCTTCTACACAATTACATATCCATTCCCATGCTATTTTCTTGTAATGCTTCACATTACCATACATCATTCCTTTGAATCCAGACCCATTGCATTGCTAATTTTGGTAAATGCAGCGGCTAGAATAATTCTGCTGCTGGAAAATAGATAACAAATGGTTTGTAACAGGAATTTTGCACTTTGGCTCTTTTATAGAACTATATATTGTGCCTAATCACAGCGAATAGTGAATGGAGATGAAAGTAAAACTTGTTCTCGTAAAGCTGCATATTTTTGTTTCTCAACTATGGGGCAGGGGTTCGGAAAAAAACTCATTTTTTAGGGCTCGCCTGCTGATGCGCTTGCGCATAGCTGGCGAAGCTCTATAGTGGCTTATCCAGAGTTTAACCACTGGCGATTCCACTGGCGATTCCATGCAGTGCATGTGCTTTTTAGGTCATTGCGCAAGCGCAAGCCCTGAAAAGCGTGTGCACAATGCCACCAGCCGCCTGCCTGCCTGCCTCGCATTACCACATCAAAGGCAGCCCTGCCTCCCTCCCACAAGCTTCTCAGCGTGCGCTCATCCCCTAATTATTCACGGCCGGCCGGCCGTACTTTCAGTACTTTCAGGCCGATAGGCCGTGTCTCCTTTTATGCTCTGTTAGACCCGTCTGCTTCTGAGAGTCCCCTCACCACTATGATTTCTTTTGTTCCCCTGTACCTCCCAAAATTTGTCGCTTTTCTTTGTCTACCAGGACCTTTTTGTGTGCTGTTTCAATGGGGCTAGATGTTCCTTGACGCCCAGTTGTTTACAAGGTTTTTGGCACCTATTCACAAGACACCTGGCGAAACCTGTGACATTATAGACTGGGATTGGCAACCTGTATGAATGACCTCAAAATGGTGGCCACCCATTTTCCTCATGAGAGTGACTCCCTGTGGAGCCTCCATGAACCCTGACCTTTCAAGGTTTTGGCGCCCTTTTACTTGGTGAGCATTCCTGACAGGAATTACTTTATTTCCCTCAGGTACACAAAATGGCTTCTCTAGAACCCCAGTATGGTGGCTGTTAGAGACCCAAAAACCCCAGTAGTGCCATGTCATTGGCCTAACCCAAAGAAGGTTCTAGAACCTACTGGCACGAGCCAGCACCTCAGGGCACTGGCTATATAAGGTCCAGTCCCTGGCGGCCATTTTAGATGACCAAAAGACTAGATAGGATAATGATGTTCCAGATCTAGGTGAAGAAGGAGATTCCAGACTTGACACCAGATTGACACCTGCCCTGTTGACCCCTGAGGCGGCTGGTAGTGTGGCAGTAGAGCAAGCAAGAGTCACTGGCGTGGATCCTGACTGGCGTTCCAGTCAGCTGTGTGTGCGGTGACCTCGCGCCTACAGCGCCTGCCCAGCGAGTGCCTCGTCACCCCCAAGAGACTGTGGCCGATTTTTCGGGTGCCTCCCCGCCCCCCCCCCGGTGGCGAATTACGACTGACTCGGGTCGCGAGGCGAGAACAAGTTTGCCGCGACCACGAGCGTCTTCTGTGCCCCTTGTGTGACAGGCGCCTCCAGCGAGGAGCTCGGACGTCTCCGAGCTCCACCGGCGTAGAGTGCTTCCTGCGCAGACTGAGGTGAGGTGGTGCGCCGGGGCGGGGAAAGGCCGGCCTTCGTTGGGCGGGACTACTGTCTCTGCCCCTCCCCAGTGGATCGGCGGCTGTAGCTGTGGGCGGGAACCATCCCTGTTTGAGGAAGTCGGAGGGAGGTCCGTGGAGCCCCTGAGAACCCGTCGCTGGCGAGAGAAGTGCTGAACCCGACTGAATCGCTTTTCGATTGCAGCCGATGTGAGGTGGGCCCGTTTCTTCAGGTGGGAAGCGCTGTTATAAAGGAACAGTGAACCGGCATTTATTTGACTGAGCGCGAAGATTGTGTGACCTCTTCGGCAGCCCCGTTCGGTAGTCTAAAGACTTGGAACTGGTGCCGCCTGAGTGCTAGCAGGGACAGAAACCCCTAGGCGCGCTTAGACCCCCACCGGCAAACAGAGATCTCAACCCGGTGGCAGCCAAGTGTAAATGAAGTGTTCACTGTCTTTCCTTGCCTTTTAGATATACGCGCATAACCCCCGTGTGATTCTTAAAGAGTCCCAGCACTCCCTGTTAAGCCCAGAGAAGCCTGTGTACACTAATGGTGAAATCGTCATAAACTGTAAGAGTAATCTTTCCAACCTGAAATGTATTTGCAAATGTAGTGTTCCTGAAGTATTTAATTGGTGGCAGCGATACCAGAATGAATCTGTAGATGTTCTTGAACTGAACCAGTATTTACTCTGCGACACAGACAGTGATATTTATGCTATTTATTGAAGATATTTATTCCCGATATTTATTGACAATATTTATTCCTGATATTTAATCTATTTATTGATGAACTGTACTCCTAAGCTTATTTATTGAATCTATTCCAAAATCGAAACCCAGCAAATTGTGACCCAAAAGAAATGTAATTGTGCTTTCCTAATTGATCCCCATTCACAACAGAGAATTTTTACATAAAGGAATCGTATTTTTCTACAACAGTGGTGTGGTGTCCTTCTTTTTGGTGGTTGTTCAAGGAGATATTATTGGGTCGAAGCCGGCTTAACACGATAGCCTTCACTTGCCTTGACACTTGAGCCAAGCTACCCCCTTTGTGCTGGGCTTGCCCATCGCAGGTCCAACATAAAATTGGTGCTCAGCGGGTGGGATTACGAGCCGTGCTTGTTTTGGACCCCATAATAATTCCGTGTGTGCCACAGGTACACACCCGGAGTTTTCTCCCAGGGGCCCTCCAATTCCATATTTTGTTTTTTCCAAATTCTCTTCTGGAGGTGGGTGGAGGTGACCCTCAGAGTTCCTATCCTTGTAACCTACTTCGAGGTGGTTGTCCACACTTTTCACTGACAAGATGGAATTCGATATGTCAGAGCTGGAGACCTATACCGTGGCGCAGCTCAAAGAGTTCTGTCAGGAAAGGGGAGTGTTCGTTAGGCGAGGGGCCAAAAGTGAGGAGCTCCGCATTAGTCTGCGAGCCTGGGTGGAGGCGCATCCGGAGGGTATGGTAGAGGAGGAGGAGGAGTCAGACAGGGGTACTGTCGTTGAGAGAGCTGCGGAATGTCCCCTGGGGGTGGGTGATATGATAATCAGCCCCAAGGTAGCCTCACGGGAGGGCAGCAGTGCATCAACAGGAGGGTTGTCAGAGACCGAGTTAGCTGATAGAAGAGAGGAAAGACAATTGAGGTGGGAGTTAGCTAAGCTGGAGATGGAAGGGAAGAGGATGGAACACGAGTTCAAGCTACGAGAACTCGACCTCAGAGCCAATAACATCACTCCGGAGGATGTCGAGTCTAAGGAATTTGCCAGGGAGCTCAGGCCTCACTTACCCAAGGACATGGTCGCTAGCTATACTGTTGGAGATAACATAGCTAAGTGGCTGGCAGCCTATGAGGTCTCCTTAAGAGCCCATGGGATCCATGAGCAGCATTGGGGTGGTGGATTGTATCGCTACATGCCTCCAACAGGTAGGGATGCCCTATTGGCCCTAGACCGGGAGGATCAGGTAGACTACCCCGCCATGAAGGTGGCGCTCATTAGAAAGTTTGGGTTGACCCCAGAGAAATACCAGCAGAGGTTTAGGGGCAGCCATAAACTGAGCTCACAGAATTGGGTTGACCTCCTGGATTATGCCAAGAAAGCCCTGGATGGGTGGGTCCAAGGTAGTGAGGTGGAAGACTATCGAGGGTTGTACAATCTTATACTCAAGGAACATCTCCTCGAGAAATGTCTTCCCGAGCTGAGGCAGCACCTGGTAGACAGCAAACTTACTTGCCCCCGTAAGCTTGCTAAGGAGGCGGACATTTGGGTAAGTACCCGAGTGTCCACGAAGGGGACGGGAAGAGATTCTCAGAAGTCCGGACAGGGCGCTCCCCAGAAGAAAGAGGGGGGAGATAATAAGGCTAGCCCGCAAAAGAACCCTAATCCTGGCCAGAGTCAGCAGCCAAGGGTTGTCCATTGCTTTGAGTGCGGTGGTATTGGACATTATAAGGGAGACGCGAAATGCCCAAAGAGACCACCCCCTTCCACTGGAGGAAAGGCCCCGGGAGTTGCTAGTGTAGCGCTCGGGGAGGAGATGCCCTTAGTTAAGGGGAAGGAGTGGGCGGGTGTCACCTTAGTGTCCCTAGGTGATCGGGAGATGGTTCCAAAGATCCAGGTGCCCCCAAATACTACCAAGTATGGGCAATGGGTCACCATCAATGGCCATAGAGGGGAATCTCAGAGATACAGGAGCCAGTATGACTATAGTTAGGAGTCATCTGGTGTCCTCAGAGCAGGTGATTCCAGGCGTACTTCATCCAGCCGCGATGGCTGACGGCAGAATGAGCCACTATCCCGTGGCTGAGGTTCCCTTTGAGTGGGGAGGGGTTGCAGGTTCACTTCGAGTTGCCGTAAGCCCCGCCGTGCCAGTCGATTGTCTGCTGGGCAATGATATGGAGCACAATGCTTGGAAGGAGGTGGAATACCGGACTCATTCTGAGATGCTGGGTACACCTGATTGGGCCTGTGCGAGTACCAGGTCGGCGGCTGCTCGGGAGGAGAACTCACATGGGTTGGAGCCTGGAACAATGGCCCACCCAGCTGCCGATGAGGGAGCATCTCGAGGACAGGAAGAGCCTGCCTCGATGTCTGTGCCCCGTGAGACTGATAGGCCATCGGAGGAGATGGACCCGGAGTCCGCGGAGGATCTGCCTATCCCCGCTGAGTGGCGAGTGGAGGGAGGACCATCCAGGGAGGAACTGAGCAAGGGACAGAGGGAATGTCCCACCCTCGAGGGTCTGAGGCAACAGCCTGAAGCCCAGGCAGCAGGTAATGAGTCTGGGAACTATCGTGTTTACTGGGAGGATGGACTCCTCTACAGTGAGCCCAGGGCGCTAGTGCACGGACTGTCACGGGCCCTGGTAGTCCCACAGTGTTATCGAGCCTTCCTATTAGAGTTGGCTCACGAGATTCCCTTGGCAGGACACCTGGGACAGGACAAGACCTTTGCACGGCTTGTCCCCCACTTTTTTTTTTGGCCTCGAATGAGGGTGGCGTCCGATACATACTGTCGGTCGTGTGTGTCATGCCAAGCCAGTGGGAAAACAGGGATGAAGCTGAAGGCTCCCCTGGAACCACTTCCCGTCGTTGGCACCCCCTTTGAAAGGATGGGCATCGACATTGCTGGGCCCTTACATCCGCCGACAACATCCGGTCACAGGTTCATCCTGGTACTGGTGGATCATGCCACAAGGTATCCGGAGGCAATATCTCTGAGAACCATTACTGCACCGGTAGTGGCGAAGGCCATGATGGGGATCTTTACCCGAGTGGGATTCCCCAAGGAAGTTGTGTCTGACAGGGGGACCAACTTCATGTCAGCGTACATGCGGGCAATGTGGAAGGAGTGTGGGGTGACCTACAGGTTTACCACTCCTTATCACCCACATGCCAATGGCCTGGTGGAAAGATTCAACAAAACCTTAAAGGGTATGATCAGAAGTCTACCCGAAAGCCTGCGGAGGAAATGGGACGTCCTCCTACCCTGTTTGCTCTTTTCTTACAGGGAAGTGCCGCAGAAGGGAGTGGGCTTTAGCCCCTTTGAGCTTTTGTACGGGCACCCTGTACGTGGACCTCTCAGCCTGGTGAGGGACTCCTGGGAAAAGTCTCCTCGGAAAGTTCCCCAGGATGTGGTGAGCTAAATGCTGGCCTTCCGGAGCCAAATGGCTAAGTTGTGGAAGCAAGCTTCTGACAACTTGGAAGCCAGCCAGTCTGTGATGAAAGCGTGGTATGACCACAATGCTCACCCAGTGGAGCTGGAGCCTGGTCAGAAGGTGTGGGTGATGGAGCCTGGAGAGCTGAGTGCCCTCCAGGACCGTTGGACAGGCCCCTATGAGGTGTTGGAGAAGATGGGCAAGGCTACCTACTTGGTGGACGTGAAGACCCCTCGGCACCCACATCGGGTGTTACATGCCAACCGCCTCAAGCCCACTACGAGAGGCCCGAAGTCATGTTGGTTATGGTGACTGATGGATCAGAGGAAGAGGACACAGAGCCTCTCCCTGACCTTTTTGCGTTTCAAGAAAAGGATGGGTCGGTGGAGGGAGTGAAACTCTCGCCATCCCTGACTCCTGAGCAGCAGGAGGAATGTCGCCAGGTCTTGGGGTCATTCGCTCCTCTGTTCTCCCTTGTCCCGGGTAAGACCCACCTGTGTACACATGACGCGGACACAGGAGACAGCCCACCTATGAAGTCCAAGTCTTACCGGCTGTCTGACAAGGTGAAGGCCAGCATTCGAAGTGAAGTAGCTAAGATGCTGGAGCTAGGGGTCATTGAACCTTCAACTAGCCCTTGGTCTAGCCCGGTGGTTTTGGTGCCCAAAGCCGCTCCACCTGGCGCCACACCAGAATTACGATTCTATGTGGATTACCAAGGACTAAATTCGGTAACCAAAACAGATGCTCATCCGATCCCACGGGCGGATGAACTGATTGACCGGTTGGGAGCTGCCCAATATCTCAGTACCATTGACCTCACTGCAGGGTACTGGCAGATTCCCATGACTGATGGAGCCAAGGAAAGGTCAGCCTTCTCCACACCTGATGGACACTACCAGTTCTGTGTCATGCCTTTCGGGCTCAAGAACGCTCCTGCCACTTTTCAGCGGCTGGTGAACACGATCCTCACCGGGATGGAGTCCTTCTCTGCTGCCTACTTAGATGACATAGCTGTCTTCAGTAGCAGTTGGGAGGATCACTTGCAGCACTTGCAGGCCGTTCTCCAAACCCTGGAAAGGGCTGGCTTGACAATCAAGGCCAGCAAATGTCAGATTGGACAGGGGTCGGTAGTGTACTTAGGTCACTTGGTGGGCAGGGGAAAGGTGCAGCCCCTTCAGGCGAAGATTGAGGCAATCATGGCCTGGAAACCCCCCAAGACCCAGACTGAGGTCCGAGCCTTCCTGGGCCTCACAGGCTACTACAGACAGTTTGTGAAGGGGTATGGCACTATCGTGGCACCCCTTACTGAACTCACGGCCAAGAAGCAACCCAGGAGAGTCATCTGGACGGAGGCTTGTCAGCGAGCCTTCAACACTCTGAAACAAGCATTGTGTAACGCTCCCATCTTGAAGGCTCCAGACTTCACAAAGGAATTCATTGTCCAGACAGATGCATCCGACATTGGCATTGGGGCGGTGTTATCGCAACTCAATGAGGAGGGTCCGGATCAACCCGTGGTCTTTCTGTCACGGAGACTGCTTCCCCGGGAACAGAGGTGGAGTACCATTGAGCGGGAAGCCTTTGCGGTGGTCTGGGCACTGAAGAAGCTGCGACCATACTTGTTTGGTTCGCACTTCCTTGTTCAGACAGACCACCGACCCCTTCGCTGGCTCATGCAGATGAAGGGGGAAAACCCCAAACTGTTGAGGTGGTCTATCTACCTACAGGGAATGGACTTTCGGGTGGAACACCGGCCCGGAGTTGACCACGCCAATGCAGACGGTCTCTCCAGGTATTTCCGCCTTAGTGTTGAGAACTCCCAAGGGGTTGGGTAGCTCCCCCCACTTTCAGCTGGGGGGACGCGTGTTAGACCCGTCAGCTTCTGAGAGTCCCCTCACCACTATGATTTCTTTTGTTCCCCTGTACCTCCCAAAATTTGTCGCTTTTCTTTGTCTACCAAGACCTTTTTGTGTGCTGTTTCAATGGGGCTAGATGTTCCTTGACGCCCAGTTGTTCACAAGGTTTTTGGCACCTATTCACAAGACACCTGGCGAAACCTGTGACATTATAGACTGGGATTGGCAACCTGTATGAATGACTTCAAAATGGTGGCCATCCATTTTCCTCATGAGAGTGACTCCCTGTGGAGCCTCCATGAACCCTGACCTTTCAAGGTTTTGGCGCCCTTTTACTTGGTGCGCATTCCTGACAGGAATTACTTTATTTCCCTCAGGTACACAAAATGGCTGCTCTAGAACCCCAGTATGGTGGCTGTTAGAGACCCAAATACCCCAGTAGTGCCATGTCATTGGCCTAACCCAAAGAAGGTTCTAGAACCTACTGGCACGAGCCAGCACCTCAGGGCACTGGCTATATAAGGGCCAGTCCCTGGCGGCCATTTTAGATGACCAAAAGACTAGATAGGATAATGATGTTCCAGATCTAGGTGAAGGAGATTCCAGACTTGACACCAGATTGACACCTGCCCTGTTGACCCCTGAGGCGGCTGGTAGTGTGGCAGTAGAGCAATCAAGAGTCACTGGTGTGGATCCTGACTGGCGTTCCAGTCAGCTGTGTGTGCGGTGACCTCGCGCCTACAGCGCCTGCCCAGCGAGTGCCTCGTCACCCCCAAGAGACTGTGGCCGATTTTTCGTGTGCCTCCCCGCCCCCGCCCCCCCCCCCCCATCCGGTGGCGAATTACGACTGACTCGGGTCGCGAGGCGAGAGCAAGTTCGCTGCGACCACGAGCGTCTTCTGTGCCCCTTGTGTGACAGGCGCCTCCAGCGAGGAGCTCGGACGTCTCCGAGCTCCACCGGCGTAGAGTGCTTCATGCGCAGACTGAGGTGAGGTGGTGCGCCGGGCGGGGAAAGGCCGGCCTTCGTTGGGCGGGACTACTGTCTCTGCCCCTCCCCAGTGGATCGGCGGCTGTAGCTGTGGGCGGGAACCATCCCTGTTTGAGGAAGTCGGAGGGAAGTTCGTGGAGCCCCTGAGAACCCGTCGCTGGCGAGAGAAGTGCTGAACCCGACTGAATCGCTTTTCGATTGCAGCCGATGTGAGGTGGGCCCGTTTCTTCAGGTGGGAAGCGCTGTTATAAAGGAACTGTGAACCGGCATTTATTTGACTGAGCGCGAAGATTGTGTGACCTCTTCGGCAGCCCCGTTCGGCAGTCTAAAGACTTGGAACTGGTGCCGCCTGAGTGCTAGCGGGGACAGAAACCCCTAGGCGCGCTTAGACCCCCACCGGCAAACAGAGATCTCAACCCGGTGGCAGCCGAGTGTAAATGAAGTGTTCACTGTCTTTCCTTGCCTTTTAGATATACGCGCATAACCCCCGTGTGATTCTTAAAGAGTCCCAGCACTCCCTGTTAAGCCCAGAGAAGCCTGTGTACACTAATGGTGAAATCGTCATAAACTGTAAGAGTAATCTTTCCAACCTGAAATGTATTTGCAAATGTAGTGTTCCTGAAGTATTTAATTGGTGGCAGCGATACCAGAATGAATCTGTAGATGTTCTTGAACTGAACCAGTATTTACTCTGCTACACAGACAGTGATATTTATGCTATTTATTGAAGATATTTATTCCCGATATTTATTCTATTTATTGACGATATTTATTCCTGATATTTAATCTATTTATTGATGAACTGTACTCCTAAGCTTATTTATTGAATCTATTCCAAAATCGAAACCCAGCAAATTGTGACCCAAAAGAAATGTAATTGTGCTTTCCTAATTGATCCCCATTCACAACAGAGAATTTTTACATAAAGGAATCGTATTTTTCTACAACAGTGGTGTGGTGTCCTTCTTTTTGGCGGTTGTTCAAGGAGATATTATTGGGTCGAAGCCGGCTTAACACGATAGCCTTCACTTGCCTTGACACTTGAGCCAAGCTACCCCCTTTGTGCTGGGCTTGCCCATCGCAGGTCCAACATGCTCTCTGATGCTTTTTTTTTTCACTCTTCACCTACCCTTCTCCCTCGCTCGTTTCTCATGCCCCAGTCCTTCCCACCCTCTATTTACCTACTTCCCCCTCCATTCACAGTCCCTCCCTTCCACATATTTCCGTCTCTGCTCTTTACAGCATTTGTTGTCTCTTTTTCTCTCACATATCAGCTCTCGCCCTCCTCCACTGTCCGTGCCCCCATTCCTAATCACGTATCTGGCTTTCCGGGTTCTTTGCCCCGCCCCACCACAGAGACCGCTGCCCCACACCCTTTGCGCGCTTCTCTCCTCCTCCCGTTCTTGATGGACATTGTTGTCGTTTGTGAGCTTCTCTCTCACCGCCTCACCAAACATACATGCACACAAGCTCTCTTGACACAAACAAACATCCACAGACACACAAGCACCCTTGACACAAACAAACAGACACACAAGCACCCTTGCTTACAGACCAAGAAACACACATGCGTACAAATTCACAAGCTTCATTGCACACGGACCAATAAACATACATGCACACATACATACAAGCACCCTTGCACACGGACTAACAAACATACCTGCGCACAGACACAACGGACACACAAGCACCCTGGCACATGGACCAACATACGTACATGCGCACAGACAAACAAGCACCCTTGCACACGGACCAACAAACATACATGCGCACAGACACACAAGCTCCCTTTCACACCGACTAACAACCATACATGCGCACGGACACAACAGACACACAGGCACCCTTGCATACGAACCCACAAACATACAGGCACACATGGCAGAGCATCCATTTGCTATTTGGTGCCACATTTAAAATTACTTTTGTGCCCACATAGGTGTCCATTTCCACCAGAAAAGGTGTTGAATTCCTTGGTTATTCATCTCCCATTTGTCGTGTCAGTAACTTCCTTTTCCGCTTCTAGGCATGAAATCATCGACTTGCAAAACTCTTTTAATGAGAGTTATAAATAATGTGACAAGGGCCCATTACCCTAACTAACTGCACGCCATGAGTCTATATAATTTCACATCGAGATGCCAAGCGAGAATGGTTCCATTCACTTTATGTACTGCACAGTAATCTGGCTCATTTAAGAAACGAACAGGCCACGTGTGCTTCCTTCGGCTTTGTTTAAAAACCTCGCTATACCCACTTCGATCCTTAAAAAGCATTAAAACGTTCCCTTCATGGCAGGCCTGGCTCTAGAACATGGCACCGGTGCCCATCCCCACTCTCCGGTACCAGCGTTTTATTTCTGCCATTACTTACTCCTTCTGCTGCCTCCCCTCTCGCCGCCCGTTATTTCGTCCTGTGACTCTGGATCGGGTTCTTTTCCTCTTTATCATGGACCCTGAGCACGCGCGTGTGTTTAATAAAGATGGCGATCTCCTGCTCTTCACACCTACTTGTTCCACGCCTCTCCGGGGCTCAAACCTCTCTGATAACAATGGTGCGAACACCAAGCGTTTTAAGACAGCTAGCGTTCCACACCCAACCCATGCGTTTACAAAGAAGCACAGTGAGCCGTAGAAGAGGAAATAATGCAGTGCAACTCTTACTGCTCCGTTGAAACAATGCATTGTCATTAAGTGAGATTAATACAACGCCCTTTCCTCCGAGTCTATCCCAACCGCCCTAGACAATTTGCTTCATGCGTTTTTATTGCTATCCAGCCGTTTACCCTCACTTTAGTATTTATTTACATGTTCATATAAGCCGCATTCCTACAGTACTTTGCAAAAAAATACAAGTGAATAGTTACATGCAAAAAACGTTATAGTTGCACAATGCGTGACTACAATCCTAACAGGAACTTTGCACCAACAAAAAGGGCTTGCACAGATTGAATGGAGCACCATTTAGAAAGAAACCATATGATAAACCTCATTGACTTTGGGCTGCAATGAAAACTATCCAACTATTCACGTATGTTATATATAACGATCATATCCTGAATTTAATTCCCTTTACACTTCACTCGACACTCATCCCCCTTCCCCCATCGTTGCTTGAGTGCGTGAGCTCCTCACCCCCGCCCCCCTCGTTGCTTGAGTGCGTGAGCTCCTCACCCCCTCCCCCTCGTTGCTTGAGTGCGTGAGCTCCTCCCCCTCCCCCCCTCGTTGCTTGAGTGCATGAGCTTCTCACCCCCTCCCCCCTCGTTGCTTGAGTGCGTGAGCTCCTCACTCCCCTCGTTGCTTGAGTGCGTGAGCTCCTCCCCCTCGTTGCTTGAGTGCGTGAGCTCCTCCCCCCCGCCCCCCTCGTTGCTTCAGTGCGTGAGCTCCTCACTCCCCTCGTTGCTTGAGTGCGTGAGCTCCTCCCCCTCGTTGCTTGAGTGCGTGAGCTCCTCCCCCCTGCCCCCCTCATTGCTTGAGTTCGTGAGCTCCTCACCCCCCTCGTTTCTTGTTTTTCCTTGCCCCTCTTCCAATTTAGGTTTTCGCGCGCTTGGCTTGCATAATATAAGGAGCTTGTGATTGCAAATTCTATCACTTCAGGAAGTGCCAATACGCTTAGACCGTCATTTGAGGTAAGCCCACTGATATGCGCTCTTTACAGGTTGCGATTGGTTTTCGCTCCGCTCGCATTTTGTTTGTTGGTTTTGCTATTTTATTAGCTTCACTATTGATATATATATAGCTCTGTTTCTGCATGGCACCTTGATTTGTGTCTCCATCCTGATTTACAAGCGTCCTCACTATATGCACTTTGAACGCTTGACAACTACGATACTGAGCACACCGTTTATACTTTCCTCCCTTGTATATTTTCCCTTGCTCGCATGCTTTATCGCTACATCGCTGCTTTACGTTTGCACTGTAGGATGTCCCTATGTTTTTCAATATGCAATTCAGCCAAGCCCGCTAGCTCTCTGCGGCATGTGGCCCTGGTGTTCCGTTTCTTCACTTGACCGATGACACCCTGCGCTGCTTGCGGATACTCCATCGGGGTCTCTAAGAATTGTTCATTCATTGACGACTGTTTATGATTCAAACTGTTTATATATGATGATATTTCCTTGCCCCAGCCATGAATATATCTTTCTTAGGCATCATAGCTCCCACTATGTCGTCCATTCCACCTCACCTGCTGCATTTCTTTGATTCCTACATCTTGAGGGTGATTGGATTTTATTTCACAACAGCGCCGCTCAGCGCAACCACAGCACCACTCAGCGCAACCACAGCACCACTCCGCGCAACCACAGCACCACTCCGCGCAACCACAGCACCACTCCGCGCAACCACAGCACCACTCCGCGCAACCACAGCACCACTCCGCGCAACCACAGCACCACTCCGCGCAACCACAGCACCACTCCGCGCAACCACAGCATCACTCCGCGCAACCACAGCATCACTCCGCTCAACCACAGCATCACTCCGCTCAACCACAGCATCACTCCGCTCAACCACAGCATCACTCCGCTCAACCACAGCATCACTCCGCTCAACCACAGCATCACTGGTTCAAATATGTTCTCTCAATGTTTCAAGCTTTATTACAAATGTCACAAAAAGATGTTAATAATTCACTTCTGTTCTTGGATTTTCACCATAATAAAATACACTGAACATATTCTTCACAAACGTTATTTACAAAAGTTTAAGCTATTGCCATTATAAATTACATACATTATTTAAGTATTAATTATTTAAAAAAATTAAAAGCCATTGTTATTTGTAATATTAATACATCTAAGTCACGTAAATACAAAACATGTTGCATTACAAATGCTATAGGAGTCACATTTGCAAAAGTTAGAACTATTGGCATTGTAAATGACAAAGCTATTATTTAGCTATTTTCTAAAACAAAAATTTTAAAAAATCATTTACAAGACCAATAGCTCCAACTTTTCTAATGCGAGACCTATTGCATTTCCAATGCTTGTTTAACTTGTCCATAATTTTGTTTTTTAAAGCCACATACTTGTGATTAATGAACATGTGTGTCTAACAATGTAACCGTTTGCCCCCTCTGATATCAAACGGAGAAGTATAAATTGCATGTTAATCTGTAAAACCCAAGCTGAAAAACAAACTTTGCAGGCAGTTTACACTTTTTAGCAGCTTGGTTCAGGATATAAATTCAACAGCAGTAAACAGACTGCAAAGCAGTACTCTTTCAGTTGAAATCAGATGTGTTTTATGTTGTAAACCCCGCAAAATGTTTAGTATCGTCAAAGACTCTACTGTATAGAAACAGTGAAACCATAGTCTTACAAGGTACATACATTTTTTTATTTGTTGAAAATAACAGTTTATATTATACGTGTATGTTTGCGGCATACTTCATTTTTGCATACTACCGTTAGTAAATAGTTAACATTTGTTTATTTGTTAAGTGTGTGCTAATTATTTTCTATAGTAAAATGGATAGCGAAGATATGAGAGAGGGGCACACCACAGTCTTTATGTGAGTGTTGTCTGAGCTCCCAAATTAACCCACAAAAAACAGGTTTCTGTGAGGCATCCCTGGCTTATAGTGGGTAGAGTGACACAGGCAGCAAAACATTGAGTAAATAAAGAAAATGCATGTGCTGCAATCCTAACATCCAAAACCACAAACCTACGTTTGAAATAAAGAACTTCAAAAATGATCACAATCAAATTATTACCATTAAATGTATGAAATAAAATGGTGTAGTGATCAAATGTTAATACAACATTTCAATTTAAATGTCCATATGTAAAGAAAGCTTTCTGGTGCAAAAATCAGATTGTTCCTCACTTTTGTTAAAGGCTAAGGAGCAGCGGTAAAGTTTCCTTACACTTACATTCCTTATCTGTGGTTTGGGCGAAGTAGAATATTTTTTAATCGTTGGTTTCCACCTGTTGCTTTTTTTGGGGGGGGGAATGGGGGGGGGGGACTTCCTCCTTCCGCTTCACATTACCAGCCCTCACCTAACCATCTGAGCAACATTAACAAAGTGTGTATAAAATGTACGACAAGTTCTCCCAGTTTAAATTTCACACCTCTGGAGATTTTAATTCCGCTTTGTTTTTAAAATTAAGAAACTGATTAAACATTGTGCATTTTATTACTAAAAAGGACGAGAGAAGTCATAAAAAATCCAAATTTGACTAAATCCTGTTGATTTTATCTGGAATACAACGAACGGTACCCTATTCACTCCATAAATAAACAATAGCCTTGTATCTTAAAAAACAAGTGAACTAAAAGCAGAACAAGAATGACACCAAGCTCACATAGGGGCTGATTATGATGTCGGTCAGAAAGGCTCCGAAAGGGGTTTGGATTTTCCTAACCCGTGTCGGAACCTATGTTTCCGAACAACTCGGAAACATTTCCGACCGACCTATTATGATGGAACGGTAACTATTCGGTCTTACCGACTCTGTCCCGAATGGCATTTGGAGACTCTGTGTCGGTCGGAGCCGAATTGTATAGGTCTATGGACCGCGTTTCAGACCAACGTATTACGATGTTGGTTTCGGCCAGCCTTTCCGAATCGGTCTGTGCGACACAAAACGGCTGTCGGAAACGGACTTTGGTGGCCCGCAGCAGGGCCCCCTCCAAGCAGAGGCCTCTGGTTGGGGCCCGTGGGGGTACCCATGCGAACCCGCTTTACAATCATGCGCAGTGTGGCAGGCACCATAGGGTGCTCGCCACAGGGTGCAAGGTTTTCCACAACCACCCCTTTTTTCAATGGGAGCCTGTGCTGTCGGTCGGAATACAGGCTCCCATTGAAGTCCATGGGAGTCCGACCGAACGGTGTTTGGAAACATCGTAATCAGTCGTTCTGACTCCACACCTGTGTCGGTCAGAAACGATTTCGAGAAGGAATCGGTCGGAATGCTCTCTGACTGTCATCGTAACGAGGCCAATAGTTTTATTCGAATAGGTTAATAAATGGACTCCTTTGAATTTCTCGTACTAGTAAGTACTTAACTAGATGATATAAAAGTTATATTCAAAAGAAATTTTTCATATGAAACAGGACAATTTTTTTCTCAAAAAAAGATTTTTCTTTATTCACTCCAAATGTTAAAGGACACAGCCGACGCGTTTCGTCCCTGCGGGGACTTCTTCAGGGCTGTATTACAAGAAGACAAAATACATATAAATACATCATTAAAATTGTAAAGTATTTGTAAACTCAGCCGAGCTACAAATTATTACATAATTAAAAACAAACGCATGTCAGTGTAAACATGTCATTGATATCAATTAAAACACGGCCTGGCCATTGTGTTGCAACCTTGCTTCTTCAATAATACATCGTCGCGCTTAAGGAGCTTCTACTATTCATTTTGGTAGGTTTCTATTCGGCGGCCTTAATGCCTCTGGACATTCTGACTCACTTTTGTTGGTTATCAATGAACTATTTCTCACTAACCACTATATCTGTTTTATGTTTATAAATTTCTCAGGACTCTTGCTTCCCTTAGGATGTGTTTTGTAACTCCAGAAGACATGTTTCCTGTTTTTAATTGATATCAATACCGAATTGTTAAGCAACTACTTGGTAGTTATGACCTGAGTTTATCCATGATTTGGGATTGTGAGATTATCTCTCCAAGTCTATACGCATAGGCCAAATTGATCAACTTATCTAGAATAGTATAGTGTCCATAAGATGAATTACATGATAGGACATGTAAAATGTATATAATTACGTTAGGGGTTTTTTCTTTGTTATTGCCAACACTTACTTTAACCTGATGTTCCAAATATACTTAGTATCTTGTAGAAAACATGTCTATGACATGTTTACACTGACATGCGTATTCATAACAAGTATTGAGGCACTGAGTCCAGTTTTACAACTTAAATAACTTTATTTAAATCTTTTACCAAACGTGCACTTTATGCATAACGTGCATTGGCTCTGTTACTTTTGTCAACACTTGTTTATAGTTCTTCAACTCAAAGATGGCAGTTCCTCTTGTCACAATCCACCTTCATCTCTTTCTACTACACCATAGTACCGTAGCAAGAACCAACTTCGTTGCTATCTAAATGGGTGGAAGCTGTAAATAAAAGTATGTTTGTGTGCATTGTGGAGTTAGTGCTGGGGCGAGGGTTTGCTATGTCCGCAGCAGCCCGGGGGAATTAAAAACCTTTTAAAATTATGTATATTTTTGTAATGCACAAAAACACATACAAATGAAAAATAAAAACAGCTCCTCAAAGCAATTATAAGTGAAAAGTTGTTCTATATTAAATAACATAACAGCTAGCCTTAACATGCCATAAAGCACTATTACTAAACACCAAGACCTACTACTCGAGTGCATACACTATAAACACTAATTTGTATGGCACAAACAGGAAGACATCTCTTCACCGAATTGTTGGATGCAGTGTCCACTTGTAAAAGATTTACGAACTTTGGGGCAAAGTTGTGATTACACACACACCTGATGGCCCCCAGATGTGATCATTATTTGAAGTAAAAGTGGTAATTAAACCTGGCCAATGGTTTAAAGAAGACAGCAACACAATGAGTGAATAGATGCACATAACTTTTATATAGTGCATTACAAAACCAGTACTGCCTCTAGGAGCTAGGTGAAGGATGAAGTTATTACAAGGCACTGCATCTAACAGCAGGCCCTTATCAGCACTGAATTGGATAAGGATCCCACTCTTTAACCATCAGGCGGAAGCTTACACTGGCTGGCTTGTGGCTGCTCTAGACATTGTAGCCCCTATAAAGGTTAAATGCCCCTCTAAAAGTAAAATATCTGCTGCCTGGTACTCCAAAAAATGTAGAGATCTGAGACAGCAGTGTCAGAGACAGAAGCGAAAGTGGTGCTCTAATTTAGACCTGAATGAGAAAGTTAAGCGGAAGGCTTCATGCTCCAATTCTTTGCGATTTCAAAACAGAAATCAGAGCAGTTAGGGCTGCCTTCAAACAGAAATTGTCAGAACTACGACACGATCTGGGGCAGAGAGTGGATTCACTGGAGACAACCCTGGATGAGCACGCCCTGGAAATGGAAGTATATGTCGCTCACCAGGTGACAGTTATGGAACAACTCGATCCTCTAGGAAAAACAGGAGTACCTACAATAGTTCCCGGAGGTGCAAAGCCCGCATAGGAGGTGCTCCGTGGGGGAAGGAAGGGGATGACATCAGGCATACAAACAGAGTCTGGCAAAGAAAGGCACTGCTTGATAAACAAGACCCTGCTCCGTTGCGCATAGATCGAGCACACAGACAGCAAGACCTGAAATGGGATACTTCCTCCTAGATATATTGGTTTACTTCCATCGGAAGCACTCCTTGGGCAGCGAGGAAGGGGGCCCCCATACGCTACAATAGAGATGAACTGCAAATCTAATAGAATTTATCAATGGTGACCTACTGCCTTCCTTTGGGCAAACAACATACGCTACAGATGGGGCTACCTCTTCAGGCTTATTTTCAAGTGGCAGGGCAAGAAATACCCTATCAAGTCGACCGGAGAGGCCCGGCAGGTTCTGGGCCTCCCACCTCCCCAGAAGAAGCAGACTGCCTTGTAGACTTGCCCAAACCCTCGGACCAGTGAGGACAACAGTGGGATGCGGAGACACCTGGAGGAGCCTGAAGACAGGAGATCCTGGCGGACCACCGGGCTGCGCTTGAACAGGTCCAGAAATTGAGTTGGGCTGGGCCGCCAGGCTCCTTGGAATGAGCCTCCTCTAGCCCCTAAGCAGGGACCTGTGTGTGTGTGTGTGGGGGGCTTCAGAGGAGACACCCGCCACCGAGATGGGGCGGTAAGACTACCCAGAGAAGACAGATTTGTATTCCTAGATCAGGTTACAGCTACGGCCTGGCGCGGACCCCCGACATCAGAGGCCTTTCATCCCGAACACTTTTATAGGTACTCTTGTAAGATGCAAGACCTGAGTGGGCATTGTGCTGCGGTTCAGGCACCCACCCAGGGGAACAGTTTTTCGTCATTAGATCTTTCAGTGTTACTAGATTTTTTAGGGGTATAGGGGTGGAGGTTGGGCGATGGAAGTAAAGTATCATCTCCTAAGACCCACACAAACGACACTGCATGAGGATACTGAGCGGGGTAGACCTATTGAGATCCCATGCACCTCCTGATGGCTGCCACACTAAAACTTTCCACATACAACATCAGAGGCCTTAATAGCCCCCTTAAGCGGATGTTCATTTTGCATTTATTGACCCACCTAGACACAGACATAGGCTTTCTTCATGAGACTTGCTTTTTGAGGGAGGATCAACCCAGATTGGCCTCTGAGCTCATCCCGAAACAATTTCACTCACCGGAGGAAAAAAAGATCTGTGTAGGGTATATTGATCTACAAGCGATGCACTTTCATGGTCTGAAATCTGCACAAAAGGTCCCGTGGGGATCATTCAAAAGTAGAAAGATCATCCGTAGGTATCAGGGCTCTCTCATGAACTTAACATCATTCCATATCAACTTGACTGAGTGGAAACATTACTACAGAAGTCACAGTGCTAGGCAAAGTAAGAATTTCTATCAAATGTACTGTATTCATACATATACAGAATGGTTCGAAATATGTGCATGTGTAGTGCAGACGACGCAGTGCTCACATGGTGATCATATTTACAATTAAACACACAAAGACACTATACAATCCCCAATGGTTGTATGATCTTATTGGCTCAAAAAGGCATAGGGAAGTTCCACTAAATTTGTATTCCCTTCTTATTACAAAACGTTACCACACGTCATGACCACAGTCTAAACCATCTTGTAAACTGGTAAGTAATCCAGTGCTGGGGGGGGGGGAACCCTGTGCTTCTCACTCCATCCTGCTGCTACATTGGCCGATTGTCTGACACTGGTAGAGAAAGGGCGGGCTGCGAGGGGGCCATAACAGGGACACTGCGGTGAGCCCTACTAATAGTGGCCTCGATCTACTGCCAGAATGACAGACAAGATCATTTTTTGATAGACACACTTCGTACACTGACCGCTGGGTGGAAAGCGCCACTGGTGGGGGGCGGGGGGGGGGGGGGGGGGGGAATTTCAATCTGGTTCTCAGGGCAGGAGTAGACTCAGACAGACAACACCAATTGGGGGAGAGGGGGTCCACGATTCTGTCACCTGCTGGTTATGGTCTCCTGGAACACCTTGGGTTATTGGATTTCTGGAGGACTAGACACCATTTTGGTTGTGATTGTTCACATAAGACCTAAGTTAGATTGGATAACCTCCTCCTAGAAAAGAGACTGCTGCCCGATCACATGGATGTGGTGCAATACCCTCTCACACTGTCGGGCCAGCCTATGGCAAGTTGTTCGTTAAGGGGTTGGCATCACAGGAGAAAGGCAACACAAGGTGACTACATTTTTCTCTTTTGTGCAACCCGGTGATGATTGCAAACATCAAAGTAAGGATAGCCATCGACATCAGGTCCACGGGGGGGTGCTGCCCTCAATGGTGAACGAAAATCACGCAGGTGCATGTGTGAAAAGAGTGTGTTGGGTCACACTGGGCTAAAAAATTCCCATCAGACCACCCTCGTGGCGGCATTTCATCATATGGGAATGAGCAGTCGCTCCATGTACCGCCCAAATCATCACGTGGCGGAGTGTAAGTCTAAGCCACAGTCATGCACAAAGAAAAGTGTAAGATGGGTGCAGTGCTCTAGGAAAGGTGATTACTAAAATTAACTACCTAGACTAAGGGGAGTACCTATAGACGTTAGTGTAGGTGTCAAGATTAAAAACACGCCTAGTAGTGGATGAGTAAGACTACACTATGGCGCTGTGCAGGGTGGTCGACTAGTTTCAGCTTAATGGAGCAATGCTCCAGCTTTCATCAGGACCTTCAAGATAATAAGCTACTGCAACAGAATGTGATAGGTGTACAAATACAATAAACTTTGATGGCAAACACTCAATGTACTCAAGGAAGTCATATATCTCCCCAGAACTTGGAACCTGAATGTCCACTGGAGACAGAAAGGAGATCTTCTTCCTGTCGAGAAAACAACAAAAATTCATGTACCCTGTTACACACATGAAACCACATAACCTCACAGACACCACCAGGACAAAACACACCTGCGAGAACAATTTGCGTTCCGCATAACATAAAAGCATACTAGCTTCATCACATAGAGGCATTTCCTCCTAGTGATACTCACCCAGCTTTGTGTGGGTGAATGCCTCACCACGCCCGGCAACCGCTCGGGAAATTGAGGCCCCGCTCTGATGTGTGGAAAAAAGGACACAATTAGCGCACAATTCCTATGTGTCCAGCCCAATTGTTTTACACATAAAGCCCAATGGACGTGTGGTAGACTCCTCTCTGTCCTGCCATAAGCTAACCCCGCCATTGAACCAACTCTGATTTACTTGAAGTAGGTCACTAACCCTCAAAGACTTCTTTTTTTGTATTTACGTTGATTCTAGGGGCATGAGTTGACAGGTCGATAAACTATTTCCCCTTTGACCCTCTGCACACTTGGTATTTTCAGTAGCCATCGACATCACCCACAACGATACTGTGAAGGTGGCCAGATTATGGAACGCATTGAAGGCTGTGCTGGGAGTCACCTTCATCTCCATGGAGCCCGCCTCCGAAAAATGCAAAATGCCTTAAAGCTAAGTGAACAGACAAACTCCAGACACTGGATAAAAATCCTAATGGAACAGGGCCAAATCAGGACCCTAGAATAAAACAGAGTAGCAAACTTGCTCGCCCAGCTCGATAATAAACCAGGCAAGCTCCTAGCTAATCTCCTGCAGGCACTTAGATCTAAAAATCTTATAGCAGTATTCCACTCATCATACAGACGGGTACATGCCTGGGATGTGCATAAGGCACAATGCTTCCACACAGTACACAAGGGAACCAACTGACGCCCGAGCGCAAGACGAACCCACAGCTGCACTGACCCAACTGTCACGATCCGATAGGGAACACCTGGAAAAGCCTACAGCTGAGGAGATACTCCAAGCCATATTAAAACTGCATCCCTCCATAGTCCAGGGTGGGTTCAGAGGTGCTTTTTACTGTTGTTTTGCGCCCTCCCTCCTTCCGCTATTGTACAAAGTCTTCAATGACATGGTAGACTAGGGTCGGATGACACCCTCCATGACTGAATCCATTATCTCCCTTGTCCCCAAACCAGGCAAAGACCCCTTGGAATGTCACTCCTACCACCCATAGCATTAATTCAGGTTGATGTGAAAATGTTCACAAAGATCGCAGCCATATGGCTGCAGTTGCTGATGAAGGAGTTGGTCGACCCTGACTAATTAGGGTCATTGCAAAGAGGGAAGCGAGGAACAATGCTAAAAACAAAAAAGTTCCTTCTCCTGATCATTTTAGCCACAGGGACCAAGCAACCACTCTCTGTCGCCCTGGATGCAGAGAAAGCAATCAACTGGAAAGGACTGGGAGTTTATGGCAAACATTCTGTGGTTGATGAGAGTGGGAGACATGTTTGTGAAATGCCTTTTGGCTGGCTAACAGTGGCCTAAAAGGAGGATCCATCCTAATGGTCTCAGTTCACTCTGGATTCCAATTGAGGGAGGCACAATACAGGGGTGCTCACTGTCGCCTCTGCTTTTCACACTCACATTGAAACCTCTGGCACAACATATTCGGACTAACCATCTCACTGCAGGCATTAGGTTTGGCAAGACTTAAATCTTATGATGTTTCTTAGACAGCATGCTCCTCTGCATTATGCTCCTACCCAGGTTTCCCTTGCAGCATGTACTGAATGCCTACTAGAAGGTCTTGGGGTTACTGAACACCTCTACCCCCAGCCAATTTCTGAAAACCTAATTCTTTTGCAGTGGGCATCATTTCACATAAACTATCTGGGACTGGCATTGACCTCCACGCTCTCCAAAACGAAAGACATTCACCTACAACGGTTGCAGTGGGGTGTGAAGACTGAGCTAAATAGCTGGAAATACAAAACTCTCTCTCCTTAGGTGTATAGTGCATACACAGCGATAAGTTTACCTAAGATTCTTTACACCTGCCAGACTCTGCCTATCCAAATGTTATCTTACTCGCATGAAGGTGATATGGAACACATTTGTGTGGAAGGGAAAGAGAGAGCACTTGGCCAGAGAAGAATGCTTCTAGTCCAAAGCAACAGGGAGGGTTGGGGGACCTGGAACTTGCCATTTATTATGCTGCAGCCCATCTACGATACCTAATCTACTGGACATGTGGGGAAACAAGCAAGGGGTGGGGCATGATTGCCACATGATTGAGGTTATGGGAAATCCCCATGCAACAGAAGCCACATTGGACAAGAACGCTTTACTGATCCCTGGTCACATGAACAACACTGGAGCTATGGGAAAATGTAGCAACATAGGCCGGACTACGGCCCTTCCTGTCCCCATTCACCACCTTGTGGGGCAATCCTGAGTTTCCTCCCAGCATGGACAGAATCCACTTTCAGACAAGGCTGGGGAGTGGGTGCAAGACACTTCAAGATATGTTTGGCTAAAGGACGATAAAAACCTTTGCCCAATTGCCCAATTGCAAACTGAATTTGCACTACCCGAGTTCGAGCACTTATACTACCGACAGGTACGGCATTGGCTTTTGACCCCAAACATGAAACAAGGGGCCATCAGACCGTAGACCCAATTTGAAAACTACATGGTACATTGCACATGAGACAGCCATGCCATATCTCACATCTACAAGATATTGAACATGGGAGGAGGGGGACCTGAAACTACTTTTCCAGCAGACCTTGGAGAGGGATCTGGGAATAACCCTTGGCCAAGAACAGTGACGATAAGTCTCAAATGAATAACTGTGCTGCTCATGAAGGAGCCAGGGAGTCAATCATTTTGTATAGGTGGTGTTATACTCCAGAACGTCTAGCAAAAATGGGAGAGGGGAGAAGCCCACTGTTTTGGAGCGGATATAATGAGGAGGGAACATTGGCATACATTCTGTGGCTGTTTCCCAAAAGGAGCCCTTTTGGAGGATAGTCTTGACACAGGTGGTAGCCATCACAGGCTCGGCCTTGGCCCAATGTCCGGAGGTGATCTTATTGGTCAGCCCAGTCCCAGACATCTTTCCGTTATACGGCCTGAGGGGACACCCAATCGGCCATTTGCTACTGGCAACGAAATAGGCAGTATTTTATGCTTGTGGTGGCGACACAGCCCATCCTCAGAAAAGAAATGGATAGAGATACTTTGGGTGATATGTGGGCATGGAGAAATTGGCAGCGCAACCACATTGAACGGATGGACGTTTGCTAAACAATGGAGCCCATTAATTACTTTAGCACAAATTACAAGGAACTCTTCTGTCCCAAGCGGCTAAGAGCACTGAAAATTCTGGATGACTCTAAATTGGGCGCCTGTTACGCAGAAATATGCTTACCTTATAGCTCGAACTTAGGGGCGTGACTCATACTTTCGGACGCAGTGGTGGTGGGGGAGGTAGGGGCATCACTTTCTGTTGTGGACCTGGAGCAATGGATACTGGGAGACTGTGGGGAGAGGGTGGAGTTAAAGTTGGAATAGAGGGTTGTGGGGAAGAGTTGTAGTTTTTTTCCGTTATGCTGTATATGTCACGATGTTTAACATAGTGGTCCAGTGAGATGGACCCCAAAGATGATTGTAAGGCAGGTGTTGAAAATGTTACTAAAATGTATCTGAACCTAAAATATTCTGCCTAGGAAACTGCCAGAAAAAAATCATTTACAGTTATTTTCCACCTAGTTTCAAAACCAGATTTAATTGTGAAATCAGAATTTTGGTTACTTCAGTAGAAAAGTAACTTTATAAAAATATACTTTGTGCTGTCTAAGCCAAAACTGGCTTTGAACTAGTTTGGCCATTCATCTCGGCTCTAGGCTGGAGTTAGTGGCTTTGCTCATCGGAGGACATCAGCCTGGACTCTGGACCAAAGAAGGCAGGGCTACTGTGAACTGGGCACTTATTAAGGACTAGTCATGATGGAGGGAACAGGAACAACCAACAGAACAGAGGCAGTTTTTTAAGACCAGAAAATAGCTGGTCTTAAAAACGGAGATAACACTTGGAGCCTAATTTCAGCAGAATTTGGTGCTGGACAGCTCTGCAAGCAATGTTGCTGCGCTGCCCTGCGACAAAACTACAAGGCAGGAATGTGCACCGTCAATAGGATAGTGCGCATTCAAGACAGCGTTGCAACACTTTTCACTACACCCTTCTTGTAGACCATGGATGCACTGTTTTCAATGGACAGCGCTCCATGACGGGAGTAATGACAGATACGTCTGGAATCCTGAAGTATCTGTCTGTGCTAAAGTCATGCATTGCAGCAGTATTGTCACAAGCATGACCCAACTCCAGCAATGCATGGGGCCAGCCTATCCATGTGGCACTGTGTTACCCTTACGCCTGCCATCAGGCAGGCATAAGGTAATGAGGCAGTGCCGTCCTACAAATGTTGTAGTGAAATATGATGAATTTCACTGTGCACACCCTGCATATATCATACCTGATGCAGGTATGATGTGGCAGAGGGCTTCACAAGGTCACACACATGCCTACATAAGTCACTTTGCAAATACGACACAACGTGGTGCTAGATTTTGCCTGGTCTTTTCTTGAGGGGTGCCAGGGTATCTGCGCAGTTGGAGATCCATCTGTGGCGGTTACACGTTGCTGTGTTATCGCCTGTAAGCGTTGGCGGAGTGGTGGAGCCAAAAAGAAGTTCTTCGGTGGCCTTGATTCAACTGCGAGGAGGGAGGCGATGATGATGGTGGTGGTGTACGGTGGGCATGGTGAAGACTTGATGTATACAATGATGGTCAGTCCAGGAGAGTCCAGTGGTGTGGCTGTAGTTGAAGTTCCTGCTGGTGGAGGTGACGTGCACAACTGTGTGTCCTGCTATGTGGCTTGCTGCGGTGAATAGCTGCTTGTGTCTGGTGTTGGAGAGCTTCCCCAGAAAGGGGTGGTGTTCTGGTCACTGGGGTTGTCCAGGTGGAAGTAGAGTTCACTAAGTAGGATGTTGTTGGTGGATCGGAGAGCCTGGAGTGCAATGAGATCTACAATGGTATCGGAGAATAGGGGGCCTACAGATTAGGGAGCCTGAGAGGATGTTGTTCGGCCAGATCTGGAAGTTGAGGTGTTCTATGGTCACCGTTGGGTCATTAGAGTGCGTGTCGGAGCGTGCTTCTGTAGGTGATGGCAATGCCTCCTCCTGGACGGTCGGGGTGGTCCTTGCGGGTGATTTATAAGCCGTCATTGATGGCGTTGTCCGGTCCAGAGCAGAGGTTAGTCCTGGCAGGCGATGTGGCTTCCAGGGTTTATGGCGAGGAGGGTGCTGGCGTCGTAGCGGCGGGGTGTCCGAGAGGAAGGGGCCTTGGTGCTGAGCGCGGTCCGGGGGCAGAGGGATGCAGATGGGCTTGCCTGTGGCTTGCCTTTGGCACGGGAGACGTCCATTACGACGCATGCATTACATCGTAATGCCTTTACAACGCAACTACAATAACGCAGGTGTCTTTGCATTGCATTGTGATGTTAGTAATGGTGTTTTTTAAGTTGTAGGGTGGGTATGGGTTTCAAGGGTCAGAGATAACATTTTATGGTGTATTATGGGATCAAATATGAAATTTGTGGTGTGTTTTGGGGTCAAATATGAATTTTACGGGTGTGTTTGGGGGGGTCAAGATGAATTTTAGGGTCTAGGGTGGTTTGGGTGCAAGGGATAGTTTTAGGTTTGCACTCATTGAAGTGGGAATAGTAATGTTTTTATCTCGGCTACCCAACGCATTCCCTACTGTTGCAATATGCATAGTATTAGAATGCATTGTAATGGAATGCGATGTAATGGTATGCGCTGTAACAGCATATATATACCTTTGGCATACCCGTGGTACGCCCGCTGCACATGGGCGCACAGGGCCTGCCATAGAGAAGTGCTGCGGGGGGGGGACTGGACAGCAGGGAGATGGGAAACGTCGGAAAGGACACTAAATGGGGCAGGTACATTGTGTGGGTGTGAGAGCGTGTGTTGTAAATATTTAAAAGAAAGACATCTTACCTTGTGGCAGTGTCCTGTGTCTTTGTTGTTCTTGCTCTCCTGAGTCTGCTTGAAAGCAGTGGGAGGATGCTCTTCCGTCATCACAGATGAGCCGCCACTGGGGGTGCGTCACACCAGGTGCCAAGCCTGGGCGACTCGACCCCCGGTCCTCCTCTGCTACGAGTCCCCTTCTCCTTACCTGGCATTGACACCATAGTGCAATCAGCTGCACTAGGCCCTGGATGCTCCATTCTGCATTATGTTATGTTATGTTATGTTAACCGGGGTTTTATAAAGCGCACTGCTAATTGTTTTGTGCCCGTTTTCAGTGGAGGATGACTGATAGGCTATTTAGGCAACAAAAAAACCTCACGTTGGGCTGACTAACGTGCGTTTTTTTGCTGCTAATGGGTTTTCGCCCACTAACTCCGAAATTCCTATTGCCATCACGCTAATGTTACCAGCAGATTTCACAGCTGATCCCTGAAGCTATCGCCATGTAGCGATGTCTTGTGAATATGTCGCCATCAAGGCAATAGTTTTCAGCGGTACACGGCGGTAAGAAAACTGCTGTTAATTAGCGTTAGCGGTAGTTATCACCAGTACAATGACCCCAGTTCTCCTAGAGTCTAATTTCCTGGTCTGATATTACATTCCTACACTTCTCTCCAAATGTTCTGAAGTAACCAAAACGAGACTTACTATATTAATTACTACATTTCTCTTGCCAATTATGTGAGAAGATTCGGAGCTGCTCTGAAGTCGTGTAATCAAACAGCGCCACCTTCTGGAATATTGTATATGAGGTTTATAGTATTAAAATAAAATAAACATAAATTAATGCCTGTCTAACATTGTCTTGCCAATAGATTACAACCTGGGGTAAAGTGCAGTATTTCCATGGCACCGGAAACTACAAGAACTAGGATCAAGGAAAGCAAATCCTTTTCCAGTCCCAGAGCCACACCTAATTGCGTGGAGGGTTTGGACCAAGCAATCTGGTCAGCTGACGATCAACGAATATATTCTATAATAAAGAAAGGCAAGCAAGAGAGTGCACCGGGGCCAAATGGCATCCCGCAGGCGATCTATAAAGAGGACCCTGAATTCTGGGCATGCAAATGTAATCTCCTATTCCAGTCAATTAGTAATTGTGGTCGGGTCCCAGAAAGTTCGAGGGGTGCCATCATCAACCCCATCTATAAAGGCGGAGACCGCAAAAATCCAGCACATTACCGCTTAATTGCCCCGATTGATGCAGAGGCAAAATACTATGCATCCCTGGTGCTAGCCGATCTAATACAGTGGTCGGACTTGAACAGCAAGGTCCCGTTAAATCAGACAGCGTCTTGTCACGGAACTGGTACAATGGCTAATGCAATGGCGCTGTGCATGATTGGCGAAGGCAGTCTACTTAACCACCGGGAACTATTTACCTGTTTTGTCGACTTTAAAGCGGCATTCGACCGTGTCAACAGGAATTTGCTATGGGCCAAATTGAAAGAGCAGGGTCTGCCAGAGTCGATCCTAATGCCGATCATCGACCTGTATAGCAACACCTGGATGCAGGTAAAAATCAGCAATGGGCAAAGGCTAACCAGGAAGATATACACCTTTGATGGGTGAAGCAAGGGTGTGTGCTGGCTCCCCATCTTTTCAATGTATTCATGGCCGATTTAACACCAAGGCTCGATGTGATCAATGCCCATCCTCCTCTGCTGGGCACGCTTCGTGTAACATACCTATCCTACGTCGATGATGTGGTCCTGTTAAGCCAGACTCGAATAGGCCTGCATCGGCTACTACAGGAGCTGACCCGCTACACAAAACAGAACATGATAGAAATAAATAGCGCGAAAACAAAAGCCATGGTCATAGCCCGACACCATAAACCATCACCAACATTTACCATAGACAACGTCAAACTGGAAGCAGTTGGAAATTACAAGTATCTCGGGATACTGCTGGATAAGCGTCTCAACTTCCAGGCACAATTCAACAGCATGGAAAAGAAGGGCATGGCCTTAATGCACGCCTTTACGAGCTTAGCTACCGAACTCAAAAGGTCCTTTGGTCTCACCACTGTTAACAATAATGAAAGCTAAACTCATTCCAACGATAGCTTACGGGAGCATATTGCACCATGGCAAGAGTGCACAACTTTTGGATAGGGTGCAAATGAAAATTTACAAGTGCATCTTCGCGCTACTAAGTAAAGCATCCCCGGCCCAGGTAAGACTGGAACTTGGCCTGAAATCTCAAGTGCTACTGAGGAAGTATGAGACCATAAAATTCTGGTATAAAGTCTGGATGCACCAAGAGATCATGATTTATCGTGCTATGTGGGAAACCATCATTAAATGTCCAAACTCAAACTATGCCAAGTACCTCAAAATGTCATTGGAATCAACAAATCTGGCTGGACTCTGGGAAACCAAGCTACAAGTACCTTTATTCAAACAGGTGGTCAGGAAGGCAGCCATCAAACACTCATTGTTGGATGACAAAAAAGCTTTCAGTCTCCGGTCACATGCCTGGATGACTATCCAATCGTACAAAAAACTAGTGCTGGCGCACTTCCTGGACCTGACTTTTTCGCCTTATATCAAACATAAATATCTTAATATAAGGTTCGGTAGTTTGCCAACCAACACCGAGCATCCTAAGTGGAAGTCCCAAGAAAGTGACGGGTGCGGGCTATGCGGTGCAGCAAGACAAGACTTTATCCACCTGATGTGCATCTGCCCGGCTCTCATACAAGAACGTCGAAATTGGTTGAAAGCCAAGTTCAAGCAGTTTGGAATACGTACCTGTAGGTCTGCGATTATACAAACATTATGTACCACAGACCCACAATTCATTTGTAGATCAATCAAATTTATTGAATATTTTGAGAAAAAACAGAACATTGGCAAAACCTTGAACTTGGAAATTGTTATTCTTTACCCCAGAAAGACACTTGTTTTTACCTCCAATTTTAAATTTTATTATTCTCACATTAGTGAGAATTTTCAGTGTGTTTTTAGCATATTAATATATCTGTATCTTTGTAATGGTTTAATTAACTATACAATAAAGTTTTTTTCACTTTTTTTTCCCATGGCAATTACATACCAAGGTGGGCAAACAAAAGGATAAGCAGCCCTGGATCGGTCTTCTAAAAGTTGGGGCATGTTTCATTTACACCATGCGTTTCAGTATACTTAATGTGTGCTCTTTCTGCGCACCATTCTCAAATTTCACCAGCCGCCACTGTGTGTGTCTCCATAATTAATTTCTGTGGGTCTTTAATTTATAACAATGTTTCAATAATTACATGAAAAATAAATAAAAGAACGGCAGAACATTTCAATTAGTAGCCACTAGATCAGAGAACATTTTATAAAAACAATAACAATGCAAAACAAAGTACACTTGCAGAATGCCAGGGAACCGCTAATAAATGCGAAATGATACTATTAGCGTGACAGACAAAAGAGTATTTGGGGCTGAAACGGTGCTTTAATAGTAAATACGTAAGTGCAGGTCCTACTTCTCCCATAGTACGATTTCTGCTGAGAAGTACCGGTACTCGCCATTAAACGCATTGAAGCAGCGCTAGAAAGTGCATGATTTGAGTACCTACAAGTATCTGCTCATTTAAAGCACTTAGCTGAACAGCCACGCAAAATAATTATTAAACACTGTCAAGGAATGTTTTACTGTCACAGCCATGAACTTGAGAGCAGGTCAGGCGTAAGGTGTGACACACGGCAGAACATGACGATGTACTGACCGGGTGGCTCTTGGCGGAGGGTCGCACTATCGAAGTCACCGAGATGTTACCCTACTATGGGTACGGATTTGCTCATAGAATTAATCATATGCACACGCTTGAGTAGCATTTACCAACTAGTCTCAAATCCGGGCAGTGGTTCGCTCACAGGAGCTGGCTGTTCCCGCAATTGCAGCCTCTCTTGCACAAATGGCAGTACACTTACCTACCTCCTCGTTCCTCGACGTGCACTATGTACTTGTAGGGGACAGCGGCAAAGCATGCTTTAGGCTCCAAGGCCAATAAACAACCGTCATAAGCCCTGACAGCCAATCCTAGGCGACTACACATAGCGTCTCTTTGGTGTCATCCTGCCAATAAACAACCGACAAGACCTAGCTCTACCAATAATATGATCTCAACCTTTGTTCACGTCAGTATGAATGTGTCCGCTCACGTGAGTGGCTGAGAGTAGCTTGGTGCCTCGGAATTGACCCTGCTCCACGTAATTACCGTAGTGGCTAGACAAAACGACCTCCGAAAAAGAAGTAGAGAAACAATATTCAATCTTGTTTAAGGTATACACTGCGAACCTCTGTACATTGTGGTTACCGTCGTGACTAGCTAACGCTATAGCGCCTCGCCTTGAAGACACCCAGAGGCTACTGAGAAGGCTTGGAATCCCAAATGTGACATCTCTTGCAGTAAGCTGTCTTGGAACTGAAGATCAGATTCTAGGTGATTGAACAGCTTCCTCCTGTTCAGCAGCACAATGAGCTTCCTGATTGATTCCATACTGATGGTCATTTCACAGGTGGGCTGTCTCTTTATATATATCCCAAACCATGTCAGAATAACCATGCTGCTTTGCTAAGTATGAGTAGAGGGATTTATGTCTTACATGTTTTCCCAGGTGCCTCTGGATAGCACAACATTGTAACACAGCTTTCGGGTCTCTTAGTTCCCAGACGAAAGTAGTTGCCTCATTACACTCCTGCTTGATTCTCTGGATAGCGTTTAAGTGAAGAGCTATTTTAGCAACATGGCTCTGTCATGACACTTTGACTTCCTCCTCAAGCAGAGCTGGCGTAGAATGTGCCCTTGTTCTATTGTTGAGTGGGGTAAATAGAAATTAGAAACGTTTTTGTTTTGATGGTCTGACTGCAGTTTGTATGTCTTCTTGTTGGTGTGCACGGTATGGCATGTTTGTGTTGTGTATGTGAGAGCACGTGGTTGTGATTTAAATGTACAACTGCGAAGTAGGTCATGCATGCTTGGTATGTAGCCAAGTCGGCTATGTGAAAAGTACTATGCACATGTTTGATAATTGAGAATTCTAAGCTGTACACCTGAGAGAAGGGTTGCTGCCTTACAGAACTCAGAAGATGAGCACGTAGTTACCCTGAGCACCAGTTTCATCATCCTCCTGTCTGCCTACTATCATAACACACTTTTTTGAGGTGAGGATGGGATGCTGAATTGGAAGGTTGTTGTGCGTTGACAAGTATTGCTATTGCTCTTGGAATCGCATTAGCCAAGTACTAGTGCAAGTGTTGTAATGTACATGTCTTATACATCCTCCCTGTGTTTTCCCCCTGCTGTCCTGCTTGGCCCTTGATGATGTAATTGGAATGTTGGGTGGTTGTTGAGTAAGCATATGTCAGTTGGCTTGAAGGGCTGAGCAGTGGAACTGCTCCTGGTGGGGTCTCCTGATTGTCTCTTGATTATCTCCAATAAACTTATGATCCTAATATACCTGGAGACTATGGATCTTCTTTGATTGTAACAGCAAGCTCACTGCATTACCAAATAACCCCTTTTTAGGTCTCGGCCTGCGTAGGCTGCGCTTGCGCAGTCTCGCTGGGCGAGAAATTATGTCTTAGAGTAGGTAGGTAAAGGAGCCAGCTCTTCTCCATTGGCTGGCTTCCTAAACGGCGGCCAGCCATTGGAGAAGAGCTCTGTCTGTCCCTTTAAGCCCCGTCCGTTTCGAATTGAATGGCATGTTTTTTAGTGTCCTTTTTCTCGTGACATCTTCAGTCTCTCAACAAAAAACACGCCCCCAGTCTGAAAAGGACGGGGCTTACACCATCGGCATCAGCCCAAGGGCCGCTGATATCACCGAAGCGGCCGCGCTGGGATTGGGCCGCCGCGGGAGGCTTGCCTGAGGAGCCGCGCAGTCATTGGCTGGCTGTGGGAGGCTCATCCCGTGAGGGCGCGCTGTGATTGGCCCAGCCGGGAGCAGGGCCGCGTCAGAGGGGGCTCGTCCAAGAGGCCGCGCTGGGATTGTCCCAGCGCTCGTGAAAGCCAAACGCTCATCTGCCACCTTCTGGGAAGCCGCCGTCGCAGGAAAACAACAGTCCGACATCGGAGGCCAGGGAACCTCGCAAGAGAGAAGCCTGCATCACCGGAGTCCGCCCGGGAACCAAGGATTGCCAGAGTAGCCGCACTCCCCCAGGTAACGCTCGGAGCGTAGTCCCGAGCCGTGCTGTGTGTCTCTGCCTGGGGGTTGAGTGCGTAGGGCTGCCTCATTTCCGTAATCGCCTCGAGCCGTGCTGTGTGTCTCTGCCGTTTAAAACGATTGCCGTGGTCAATGCCGGACCTCTTTCCCTCATTCCACTGACTGGAAGCGTGATAAAAGAACATTAATTTCTGTTGAAGGTTGGTCGCATCTGCACGTCGGTCATCGGTTCAAGCGCCCCAGCAAGAAAAGACATATCTGGAGCGTTTCTGTGTCTATTGTTGTTAACCCTGCCCATAGTTTTCGATAACTTATTTGTAGCGTCTGCTCCGGGCTCCGGCCACAGATGAGCGGAGCCCGGGAGAGGACGAGGACGCCCTGTCTTTGGGGTGAGATGGCCCTCTCTCTTTCTGGCTGCTGTTTATGTCATTCTAGCCCTGCTGTCGCGGAGAGCCCCCGCCCCACCCCTACATGTTGGACACCTGACATGAAAACTTGTTCCTCAGAGGCTAAAACACATTTATTTCTGTGTTTTTTTAAAGTTATATATCATAGCCTGGACCTAGCGCCTAGGCGCAGGGAGCGCTTGACAGAGAAGCCGCAGCACCCCCTTCAAATGTTTGTTAATGTCACCAGAGGTCCCGGCAGGCATGAGGTGGTCGTGCAGGGGCAGTCGGGGGGAGCAGCCTTGCCCCTGGGGTACCTCAGCACCCTCTCCCCTGAACCTGTGAATGAGAGGGCATCCGTGGCTCGCGATGGGCACCTTGGAAGGAAGTCGCTGTACGAAGAGAGCGCACTTGTAACAGATTTTTGCACAGGAAACTCGAGTTTTGTCTTGGAAAGTTATATGTGTAATATCTTCCGATGCTGAATGCTTTAGAAGTCTGAGGTAGAGAAAATAATGACAGCGAATGGAAACCTTCCAGCGAGAGGCCTCGAGTATGCGAATGTTAAGACAAAGGATCGAAGCAAGATAGGAGGTGAAGAAAGACAAAGATTAGGCGCGGGGAGTCTTAGTCCGTTCAGTCAGGGGAAGAACATGAGATTTAAAGGGTAGAGAGTGAGCCAGGAATGCACAGGAGAGCAGGGCAGGGGGGCCAGCTCCTTTAGAGAGTGTTTTTTTTTGCAGAGTATTATATAGCGCAAACTAGACCCGAACCGAATCAGGTATCAGAGCGCTTTACATATTTTCCAGTTACGTTACATGAGGACACACTTTCATTTTAGGCACAGGGAGATTGTGATTTGCCCAGATTCACAGGAGGTTTTTGGCGTCGTTACTGAGACTCGAACCCAGATCCCAGGTCCGAGTCTTGGAGGTCCTTGGAGCATGCCAGGTGAGACTCTGTCTGTGTGTGTGTGTGTGGCTCTGTCTGTGTGTGTGTGTGGCTCTGTCTGTGTGTGGCTCTGTCTGTGTGTTGCTCTGTGTGTGTGTGTGTGGATCTGTGTGTGTGTGTGGCTCTGTGTGTGTGTGTGTGGCTCTGTGTGTGTGTGTGTGGCTCTGTGTGTGTGTGTGTGGCTCTGTGTGTGTGTGTGTGGCTCTGTGTGTGTGTGTGTGGCTCTGTGTGTGTGTGGCTCTGTGTGTGTGTGTGGCTCTGTGTGTGTGGCTCTGTGTGTGTGGCTCTGTGTGTGTGGCTCTGTGTGTGTGTGTGTGTGTGTGTGTGTACGTGTCTGTGTGTGTGTGTGTGGCTCTGTCTCTGTGGGTGTGTGTGGCTCTGTCTGTGTGTGTGGCTCTGTGTGTGTGTGGCCCTGTCTGTGTGTGTGTGTGGCTGTGTGTGTGGCTCTTGTGTGTGTGGCTCTTGTGTGTGTGGCTCTGTGTGTGTGTGCGTGGCTCTGTGTGTGTGTATGGCTCTGTGTGTGTGTGTTGCTCTGTCTGTGTGTGTGGCTCTGTCTGTGTGTGTGGGTGCGTGTGGCTCTGTGTGTGTGGGTGGGTGCGTGTGGCTCTGTCTGTGTGTGTGTGGGTGCGTGTGGCTCTGTGTGTGTGGGTGGGTGCGTGTGGCTCTATGTGTGTGTGTGTGTAAATGCAATAGGTCTCGCATTTGCGAGAGATTAAGCTATTGGCATTGTGAATGAGAATGCCATTTATTTATATCTTTTAAAAACAAAAATAATGTCATGAGCAATACCAATAGCTCTAACTTTAACAAAGACGAGACCATTGCATTGTAAATGCTTGTTTATTAGGCTTTGACTTACAAGGGCTCCCACTTCCAATCCTAGTGTGTGTGAGTCCTTTTATTATAATAGGGTGATCCCTTTGGGCTGGTATGGAGTGACAGGTAAAGCACGGTAGAGGTTCCCTCCTGTTGTTTTTGTATGATCGGGTGTTTGGAGAGGGTGAGCGAACCCTGTATCACTTCTCACTTACTCCTTCTTGTAATATTAACTAAATTGGAGTTCAATGTGAACTCCTTGTGGGAGTATGATATTCCTGGTAATTCAGGGTGGTTCTTGAAATGTATACTGTTTTTATCCATTACTCATGTCAGATTTTGAAATCCATAACAATGGACAAGGAGGTGTTTTGAAAAACAAATATTCAAAGATTTAAATCAAATATGCACAGGATTTATAATGGTATGTGTAAACAAGGGTTCTGTATTACGATGTGTTCAAGTAGAAGCAGTCTAGTAGAACTGCTAGAATTTGCAATTGGGGAAGAGAGCTGCCCGATGTTGTTTCGTAGGCTGGTTGACTCATTGGACCCCAGAAATTGCACATTGCTGCTGAACACTGAAATCCATCTGTCAGGCTGAAGTCGTAGTCTTAGGAGCTCAAAACCAAACATATGCATTTACTGAATGATGGTGTCACTCTCCCCCTTTTTTAAACTGTACTTTCATCATCCTAACATGATGATCAGCATATTTTTAGAAATATTATTGCACGAGAATTTGGATAGATTTTGAAACTGCAAGACAAGTGTAGGATACCTTGGTAAGTTGTCATTCCCAAGTGTTCCTGAATGTTAAGAATCAACCGTTGAAGAGCTTTAATGGGATTGGCACTTTGACAAATGTAAAAAATGGTGTTGATTGAGTGGCTCAAAAGTGCTAGGTTGTGTTCTTATTCTTAGTGCATCAGTAATTATCTCAGTGCGGGCCTCCAAAAATCATGACAATGTTAACAGACCTGCAGGTCTACTGATTAGAATAATCTACTCAACCTAACTATAATGCATTGCCCTTTGAACTTTGATTCTAGGCAACTATTTTGTTTCATAGCATCACCTTTTTCTTCATTATCACATATGAGAGCACCTTTGAATATGTGAGATCAGCATTTCTGCTGTTTCCAAACTCTTTCGTTTGATTTAATAGTCTAAACATTTGCTCCATGTATAATAAGAATCTAGCCCACTTACAGGGTACACATAACTCCTGCTTTGCCTCTTAGTTCACTAAAAGCATTGTCATTAGGCTGGGGCAGGAATGTTTTTTCAGTTCATGTTTAAAAACGTGCACTTTTAATAAACATAATACTAAAGCATGATGTGTGTAGTGTGTAGGCATTTATATAGCGCACTGCTACCCGTAGGCGTCCTGGCGCTTAGACCGCTGCGAAACCCTTCCTGGCTTCCCTGAGAGATGGTCCCTTACTGGGTATCTCCAGGGTGAGACCAGGCATCCCCGGCGGTCTGGTGGGGCCGTTAGTGAAGATGAGGCAAGCTAATGCCCAGAGTTGCCGAGTGTGATCGCTGATCAGAGTGGGCACCGAGGCGAGAGAATTATCGAGTCCGCTGACCCTGGTCCAGAAACCTGCCGCGCCGGGAATCGAACCCTGGTCCCGGGCCGTCCTCTGCTCTCGGGTCTGCCGCCTCTAACCAGTGAGCCACACTACTTCACTGTGATAGTGTACTGCCATGTAAAGACCACACATTTTCCATTGAAAATATGTATTTTCCCACTAACATGCAGTTTACTGAACTGTAAAGCATATAATGTGTGTAAATTGGGTTTCAGCAAAAATATTTAGCATTGCAGATCACTAAGTAAAGTGATCTGATTTGTTTGGATCCTGTTACAATTTTTGTCTCCATTACAGAATATAAAACATGTTCTCCTAACTTCTGAAATATATTTTTAAATATTTGTACTGTTCATTTACAAGTTATTTAAAAGTTATGTGTTAGAAAGATAACCTGTCTTTCGCAGCTTTTTGATTCGGACTTGCTGTACAGCATGAATGTAAGTCAGTTCACTTTACAAAATCCTCTAACTTTGCAGTCAAGAAAAGAAAAGTAAACACCAACCTTCACTATGAAATAAGCAGCAAATTGTAAGAAGACATAAGTTGACATTTGACCTCTCTTTGAACACACAACAAATGTGACAAGATAAAACGATTTAAAGGCATTTTTATTGCTCATTCAGTTTCTGAGTGAAAAGAACGGCTGTTTTCTGTCAGCTCTCCAGAACGAGCTAGTCGGCCCTATAAATTGCCCACCCTGATAAAATGTGACCCGCCATAGAGAGTGGGCAAGTAGATTTCTCGAGGCCTGTAGTGCTAGAATCCCACAACGTGAGCTACAAAGGTGCCCCAAATGTTTTTAGTCTTTGGTAATTTTCAGATCTGGTTGCTCCCCCTCCATTCAATATCCCGTTTTTCCCGTGGGATGTCTCAATAAAAATTCGAATTTACCTAGGGGCACGGTTTGATTCCTCTTCAAGTCTCCTTAAGAGTAATGGTAGAAAAAATCACTGCAAGCAATTTGCTCTTCTCTCCTCTCACTCCCACCATCTTCCTGATGCATGCCCTCCTGAAAATGTCTTAATGGGCTAAAACATGTCGGTGATTAGAGCAACATCTGTTTTATGTATCTACGTCACCGATTGACCTTTCCATTTATTGTCACTTCCTCTTAATGTGCATTTCTGTCATACATTTTCAATGATGTAAACCCAGTCCCTTTATCCTGAGGTGTACATTATCCTGTCAAGAATCAGTATACTTCAGATTTAATATAACAATTATGTTATGGTTTTATATAATAAGAACCAAAAAACGGGTTAGCTAGCATAGAAGATGAGTGCTTTGCAACATAACGTTTTGGATTTCTTGCTTACGCATACTTATCTGGGACGCCCCACCATGTATATATGTATCTAATCCCATACATTTACAAGGGTGCTTTATAACCTTAGCCTCTCCCTAGAGTCAGAAGCGTTGTACAGCCTGGCATCTGTTGTTCCCAAATCAGTACATTTATGGATGCTTGCATAGATTTCTTAAGTCAATTCATGTGAAATCCATTTGAAAGAAAACTCTTCAGTATGAGCTGTACTGGCCTTTTATAACAATTACTACCACTATTTCTTTTCTGTTCTTGCAGCTGCTTTTCTTTGGGTTCGGATGGCTGTTTTTCATGCGTCAGTTGTTTAAGGACTATGAGGTAAGGTCCCAGTGCTTATGTTTTTGTCCAATGAGTATGCTTTTGTGTATATATGGATTTTTTTTCCCTTGGAAAGCAAATAAATTATTCAAAGTGTCACAGAAATGCCTCTTTATTTTGTTTTACCTTTACTGAAAAGATTTCGTAGAAAGAAAGAAAAAACAAAATGTACGCAAATGAAATCCCTTTTTTAATTCTAGCTTTTTTTTGTTGCTTTTTTTTTTTTTTGAAAATCTGTTTATTAGCATAGTAGGTAAAGCATTACAGAAATTTCCAAGCTCAGTAAGAAGCAGAGTAATACATGTGTGCGCCTGCTTAGAACATATGATTTTGCATAGTTATCTTGATTTTTATTTTGTTGATGACTATAACCGTCACAATTAAACAAACCACGGTCAATTCAATCCCTCCCTCCACCCTCAAACAACCCACCCGACACTCTCTCAACGTGCATATGACTGAATGATCGTTAAACTGGGTCACCCATGGCGCTGTAACATGTAGCTTCATCTATCTGTACACACAGGTGGAACGAGACAAAGGCCAGTGGTTTGGGTTTCCCCGTACCTCATCGTAGCGCACCACAGTCAGTGACAGTGCATGAAAGTCTGGCTAAGGACACACTAATTCTACATTCGGCGAGTCTCAAGTATCCCCGTCATCCCCAGTTTCAAACATTCCCAACGTGGCAAACCAGTCCAGAGAGATCGGCGTTTTCCGCAGACCTCTGTGTTCCTCTCGCTGTAGTGCCTCTCCCTATGCCTTACCCCATCGTACTACCTCCGCTTTCCACAGTTCAGGGTTGGGAGGTTTGGGTGACTTCCACCTCATCGTGATGGCACGCTTCGCCAGCAACAGGGCCAGGTCTTAAAAGCGTGTCGCCACGGTTCTGGTGCGTTGTGAGGGTCCCAGCCCCAGTAATGTGCTTTCTAGTGTAGGAGACCGGGACAGAGCACCCGCTCTCTCGAGCGATTCATGGACCGTGGTTCAGTAATATCCTAGCTTGGGGCATTGCCACAGCATGTGTATCAGTGATGCGTCTTCAGTGTCACATCGGGGGTAGTTGCTTTTCGCATCAGGGAACATCACATGTATGCGGTGCGGGGTCAGGTAGGCTCTATGTAGCAGCATCAATTGAATGAACTTAAACTTGGGGTTCCTAGCTACCTTTTTGGGAAACTGAAGTATACGCTCCCACTCTTTGTCTCTCAGGGGCCTACCAATATCTCCCTCCCATGTCTCCCGGAGTGGCGACAGAGTGAGTGCCCTCCCCTCCTTGATGCTAGCAGTGAGCCATTTTGTCAGGTGGGCGCCCGTGCCCATGAGGTAGTGCATCGTGATGAGAGGGTTTGTAATAGGCTCCTGGCCCTCAGGTGACCACTTATGTGTTATATAATGGCGAAGGCCAGCGTGCAAAAGGAATGAGCCTCTAGGAATGCCTTGTGTGGCTCTAAAGTCTTCAAAGGACAACAAGTGCCCCTCCGCAAACAGGTCACCCACATGCGACACTCCTGCGTCATGCCATTGCGCTAGCGAGTTCGCCGTAAGTGTTCCCGAGCCCAACGGGATGCCCAAGAGCGGGATCGTGGGGGCATAAGATGACTTAGGGGACGTGTATTTTAATGCCTTCCGCCAGTAAATTATCGCTAGTCTGAGGAGTGGTGGGGCATCTCTCGGTATATCCGAGTTGGGCAGAAGTAATGTGTGTATTCTCCCCTTGTCATGTTCCTCCTCCATCATATTGATCTCCTGAAGATTGCGACCCGCCACCCAGGAGGCCAGCCATTGTAGCTGACATGCATATTTGTAAGCTCTAAAGTCCGGCAGGCCCATACCGCCGGCGTCAGAGGGGAGCTGCAGCTTGGACAAACCTATACGTCTGTGGCCGTGCCCCCATACAAGTTCGGTGAGTAGAGTGTCAAGAGTCTTAAATGTCGCTGCTGGGATCAGGTACGGCAAATTGGTGAAGTGGTAGAGGAGACGGGGGAGCATCACCATCTTAGATATTGTTGCTCTGCCGGGTATTGAGAGAGGCAGTGTCAGCCAGAATTGTATCTGCGATTTCAGTGCTCTGATGGCCCTCCCAAGGTTGCCGTCAATCATCATGTCAGCCTCCCTATAAATATGCATCCCCAGGTATCGGAAGGTGGTTTCCGCCATCTGAAATTCGTGGGGGGCGAAGGGTAGGGGGGTAGTCAGGCCTGTGGCTGCAAATGTGAACCCATAGGACTTGGATTCGCTTATGGTCAGGCCAGAGATCGTCCTAAAGTCCTCAAAGACCTGGGAAACAGGGCTCAAGTCGCCCCTTAAGTCTCGGAGATATAATATAATATCATCCGCGTAAGCGGACACAATATGCGCCGTCCCATGCCTTTGTATGCCATGTCGGGGGGCCATCAACCGAAGTCTACAAAGCATGGGCTCGAGGGCAAGGACAAAGAGGAGGGGGGAGAGTGGGCAGCCCTGCCTGGTGCCCCGTACTATAGCTATAGGAGCAGATATATGGCTGGAGGTGCGCACTCTAGCTGTGGGGATGGTGTACAGCAATCTGACCCAGGCGAGGAATTCGGGCGGTATCCCAAATGTAGACAACGTGGCAAACATATAGTCCCACCTAAGGGAATCAAACGCTTGCTTCAAATCCAGAGATATGCAGCCTTCGGAGCTCGTGTCCTCCCGGTCTCCGAGCATAAGCTGGGCCAATCGCCTGAGGTTCATGGCCGTGTTGCGGCCCGGAACAAAACCACATTGATCCGGGTGGATCAGCTGCGGTACGTATTGCACGAGCCTCGATGCCAGCACCTTGCTCAATATCTTGGAGTCAGTATTGAGAAGGGACAGGGGTCTGTAGTCATCCATCTGAAGCCCTTCTTTAGCAGGCTTTAAGAGGGACGTGATTAATGCCTGCATAGACGATTGTGGTAGGGCGGTTGTCCGTAGTGCTTCCAAATAAACAGTGTGCAACCGTGGGGCCAGAAGGTCTATGAATGTTGCATAAAAGTCGGCCGGTAGGCCATCTGTTCCGGGGGCCTTGCCCTTTGGGAGAGCTCGTATTGCCTGCCTGATTTCAGCTATTGTAATGGTACGCTTCAGTTCTTTGGTTTGCCTGTCAGTGAGTTGAGGTAGGTTCAGGTCTCTCGTGAAGGCCTCGAATGCAACCTCGGATAGGGGCTGTATAGCGTGGTGTAATAGTCCCTGAACGCCGTGTTAATCCCGATTTGGGTGGTAGTTGGGCTGCCCGTCTGGTCTAAGATTTTCAGGATAGGGTGGTTAACTGGGGAATCTCGTAAGAGGCGAGCTAGAAGGGGACCGGCTCTATCCGCCTGTGTATGCTGCCTATTCGTGTATTCTCTATAGTCTAGCAGCTCTGCATGCAGCTCTGCATGTCTAATGTGTGCCTCCTGCAGTGGTGTGAAGGATGCATTTGTGCCGGCTGCTTCATTCTCTAGGGACGCTAGCGAGCCCTCCACCTCCTTCAGTTGATTGATTACCTCCCGTTTCCTGCCCATTCCAGCGGCCATTGCCGCCCCCCTCAGACAAACTTTAAAAGCGTCCCATTCCACTTGCCGGGTGCTGGCTGTGTTCACATTTGTGGAGAAGTAGGTTACTATAGTGTCAGACAGGGAGGCCCGGAATACCGAGTCTTCAAGGAGATCTGGAGACAGTCTCCAAGTTGGGATGGGGGCCAGCCGCCTGCCCCACTGCCAGGTGAGTTCTACGGAGCTGTGATCGGATAGAGTTTTCCCCATGTGTTGGGTCAGGACAATTGAATGCGCCATGGAGCGGGAGCAGAAAATATGGTCGATTCTGGTGTGAAGCTGGTGGGGTGGGGAGAAAAAAGTATATTCCCTCTCCTGTGAGTGTGTGCTGCGCCATGCGTCTGCCAGGTCCCAGCCCCCAGCCCATCTCGTAAGAGCATCCGCCTGTTTTCTACTCTCAGCTGCCTGTAAAGGGGGATGTGACCTATCCAATGTAACATCAAGCACAGCATTGAAATCACCCCCAATGAACCAGCGATGATCTTTAATTCTAGCTTTTATAATAGGTTTTTGCTTAAAATGAAAAAAAATATCAGTCTACTTTCCTCCAAATTTCACAAGCAGTCATATACTACTCCTAAACACAATAACACAAAAGGAACTTCCAGTGCAGCTCTGACAACTTTACAAAACTGCCATAGACTTACATTATAGTGAAGACACAAACTGACAAGAAAATGGGCATCACAAGGAATTGGCACATGGCATAAAGTTGAAAGCCAGTTAATTACTTTTGCACCCCCTGTGACTTAACTGCAGGTGTGCACAGACTTTCCTTAGAGTAACATCTATAATTAAAACATTAAAGTCCAATATGCTGTTCACGTAGATCAGTGCTCAGCCTATTCTGCTAGATTAACAGTTTTTAATATCTGACCTTCAAGAAAAAGCTTGGAATTTCCTGTCCAGATCTGTTCATAACACTGGATTGCTTCTGTCACTTAAAATCCTGAAGACTGTCGAAAATCCAAAACATACAGACAATTTGTTTATTTCAGGTCCCCTGTTGCTTTCACTCTTATGGAATATTTTCATCTGAATTACTTACCACTATTTTCCCCTTGTTTCAGGTGCGCCAGTATGTTGTGCAAGTGGTTTTCTCCGTGACTTTTGCTTTCTCATGCACCATGTTTGAGCTCATCATCTTTGAGATTCTTGGACTCCTGAACACAAGGTAATTGATTTCCTCTGAAGTATGCTCTGTTTATTGTGTTGAGAATGTATGAAATGTAAAAATAGTTGGGTACATTGGTTAAAGTGAGTATGGCTGTGACCCTTCTCTCCTGTTTCTGTGGTGGAAAATGTTCATGAGGTTAATCAAAGGATACCTTGTCAGCCACCTGTCATTACTTTTGTTTAAATAAAAGCAACAAGTTGATACCTTTATTAAGCCAACGTTGAGTCACTCGCATGGTGACGGATGTGCGCCCCTGCCCTTATTTCCCCAGCTGCAACAAACTCTGGATCCCTGAGGCTGATTTGTATTGTCATGGGCGAGCACAGATCATTAGCATACACAGTGACATGGGCCTGGTACATGGATTGCAGGTTGTTGGACTGAGAGAGGTGCAAACAACGCAGCAGTCAGAATGATGAAAGGCTGTTGCCTTTGCAGGCAATTAAGTAGCTCGAGCGTGTAGTGATCAATGGAAGTGAACAGACATTTTACCTGTGTTACTGGAGTGAGTCCTACAGGGTCACTGATGTACAGTTCAGCTCCTGTTTGCGTAACTCTCTGTTGGCCCCCATCAAGTTAATATGTAGCGCTGTGCAGCACACGTGTGTGCTATATGTATATGTGTCTGCGAATAGTACATATATGGAAGAATATGGGTTCCATTTTGTGAAGCCCAAAGCTGACTGGAGGAGCATGAGGAGGTAGAGGAATCTCACCACCTCCCCCAACATATTTGTGGAACTATGAATTCCTGAGAGCCGGGTGAGACACAACACTGGAGGAAGGAGATACGGACTCTTAAGTACACTTCCAAGGTTTCTCTTTGGTTTAGGGAGCAGTCACAGGAAAGAATCCTGGACACATTTCAGGGAGGAGATGGGGCTGACAAGAGACCTTAAAGAGAAGGGCTGAGGCAATCTTTTGATGCACATATAAATGTGGCTGACATACAGGTGTGAACCTCTAGTCTCTACCATTGTCTGTGTTGTGGGACTATTAGATTTGGAGTTGTTCCTCTTGTTACATACTTCTTTCTGGAGGAAGGGCAAGACAAAAGAGTGGACACTTGAAAAGGAAGCAGATCCCCAACATAAACTTCAAAGTCCCAGACCCTAAATCACATTTGGTGTCTGGCTATGGACCCTTCCCCAAACCCCCTCCCCAGGAAAAGAAGGGGTACTTGTCCCAGTTGCTCAGGACCCATAGTAAGTCAGGCCTCGGGACATCAGAAGTTAAAGCCTTCAACTCCTCTCCCTCCCCCTTGTTGCTCCTGCTTGCCCAGTGGCCCTCTAAAAGGGGTCCTGACTTAAGAAAATTGTTAATTCTGTAATTCTCTGAGGCATGTCTAGGTTGCCTGACCTGCCTCTTATCAGGTGAATGCCCTAGAAATACACATTTTCTATTAGAATTCACAGAGATTCACCTATCCTGTGGAATATATTGTGATGGAAGTTAGCATGATTTATTGTGCATCTGTCTACTCTCTCTTGGAAATGCAGCCTTCTCTATTGGCTTCCCCACACATTGGCTCATTTATGTTTTTAGACTAGAGTTGGACCCAGAGTCTTTAGCACTGTGATCAATCTGAAAATGTCTTCTTTCTTTCAGCTCACGATATTTCCACTGGAAGTTGAATCTCTGTGTGATTCTGCTTGTCCTGGTGTTTGTGGTGCCATTTTACATTGGCTATTTCGTGGTCAGCAATATCCGGCTCTGTGAGTATTTCCCAGATGGCGGTTATGTTATCATAATTTGATGTCCCAGGGTCTACTATAGGGCTGCAGCAAATCCCATGTCACTATCAGTGTTGTATGCTTTATAATAATAAATCTTCTAGTATTTTTAGGTTTCAACCTGGCGAGGGGCAAAGCCCCTCCCAGATCGAAAACTATTGTCTACAGTAGGGATGTCGGCCCCGCCTCTGCCTCTCATTGGCTAGCTCCATATATGGAGGCTAGCCATTGGGAGACAGAGGCTGTCAATCGCGCTTTCTCTTGAAAACGCGGTTCGGGGGCGTTTCTGGTGCTTTTTTTAAGCCCCGCCCCTTTGTCCCGGGCCGCGCTGCGATTGGCTGCCGGCCCGGGACACCCCCGTGACGTAATTCCCGGGCCGCGCTGTGATTGGCTGCCGGCCGGGACACCCCCCGTGACGTCAGCCAATCACAGCGCGGCCCGGGACCTGACTTGTTTTAGAAGCAACTAAGATGCACAGAAATAGAAAAAAATCAAAGCTATGCATAGAAAAATAATCCTCGCCTGAGACTTAATCTGTGCTTTAATGTTTTTTTTATTTAGAATTACCACATTGCGTGCACTTAGAACAATATCCCACGTAGGCACTTTTCTACGACAAAAACACTTGCCGAGAGCAGCGACTGGTTTTCTTGTCTGCATTTTGTCGCTGAAGATTTTTTTTCTTCTTGATAGCATATTGTGTTAGTTTGGGCGGAGCTGTGGGTGGCAAAGGCAATAGAAGCGCAGGTGTCTTTGTACTCCTGCCTTGGCAGCCAGCATTTGTAATTCCTGGGGTTGGGGCGGGGATGTCTGGACTCCCGGCTGCCCCTGTCCCTTTAAACTCAGCCTGAGGAAATGACAGCTGGAGCGTGAGGGGAGCTTTGTGTTGTATTTAGGTCTGATCTGAGGGGAGGGGGCTTCGGGGGTGTCATCACGATGGAAGCTTTGTGTTGTATTTAGGCCTGATTTGGGGGGGGGGGGTGGATTTATCAGGACAATCCTAAATGAAGCCCCTGGAAAGGGGGAGGGGGGCTGGCTTCAGAGCGCAGGGCACGACTGCAGTCGAGAGAGTCCCAGGGCATCTAAATTTCACTGAGAAGCCGTTTGGCGGGCGGTGCATCGTCCTGTCAGCGAGGAAACATTGCTCTTTCTACAGCAGTGTACTGGGATTAATTCCTTCCCTTTGCACGCCGCTGGTCTCTACCGGGGGCAGGTCGTGCCCCTGCGGGTTGTATTGCAAAGCGCTGCTGCCGCTGTCGCCTATTGATCCTCCGGTGGCGAGAGCGCGCACAGCGGGGCCGCACTCACGCACGCTCGCGGCGACGCGGTCTCAGCGCGACGGAAGCGTGCCCCTTCCCGGCAGTGCCACCCTCCCTCGCATGGAAGCGCTGACGCTGCAAGGGGACCCCGGGAACCACCGGAGACGTGGGGGCGCCCTGCTGCCACTTGAGCCTCCTCCGCAGAACAGCGCCTGACCCGCCACCGCCGAGCGAGGACTATGGTGTGTGCCATGCAAGCCTTCATTATTATTTCTTATTCAAGTTTTATTATTATGAGCAGTAGTAGTGGCAGAGAGGGCGGCTCGTGATCTCACATTGAGGAAACAGCGAGACTCGTGACTTCCATTTCGGTCTCAGTTTTTTTTTTTTAAGCTGCGCTTTTCGATTCCTAATCGCTCCTTTGGTTTTCTTCTGAACTATCAATCTATCTAATGTGTTTGGTTCGCACATTAGTTCAGGTAAAATAACCCAGTGGGTTGTTGCACCTGCTGCAGATATGTGTCGTCTATAAATGTCAGGTTTGGGTCCCTGCAGAGCGATCGTATATATATATTTTTTTTCTTCTTCAGAGGAAGCTAAAATGAGCATAATTGAGTTCTGTTTCCAGTGATCTATTATTTCCGATGTAATGAAAGGACAGCACTGTGGTGGCACAAGTAGTGCTGTGTTTTGGTGGCGCAGGAAGGCCTCTTTCACATTCCCCCTTCCCCATTCCCCTCAGATTGAAATCAACTTGAGCAATTCATTACTGGTGTTCAGAGTAAAATATGATCAGCACTATGCGGTGGGCATTGTAGGGAGCTGGGACAGGTGGGTAGTCTCAGTTGGCACAGGTTCAAGCTCTTTAATATTAGAAGAAAACACAGGAAGAGATAATAAAGCCATTGGAGGTTGCTTGGTGATAACATGATTGAGAGGCAGTTATGTTGCTTTAAATGCTTCCTTGTGGTATGTTGGCAGTACTGAGGACAGGTGAACCAGGAGACCAGAACTGTAATCATGGCTTCCGTCTTGTCACTATTCTACGATCCTAAGTAACTCCCTTGTCCAGCCCGGGCATACTTCTCTTATTTGCTAACGGGGTTGGACTGGCCCATAAAGCAATGAATCAGTGCCGGAAGTACAGGTCTGACAGGTCATTGTGTGGGTCTGGTTTTTGACTATTTGTGGGCTCTTTTATGATATGCTGGGCTGGTTTTTAGGTCACAGCCTACCCAACAGCACAGCTGTCTGGTTTTATTTGAGTTATGTCTCCCAGCGCATTATGTTTCTCGTTACGAGAAGTGTCTTAAACCGTGAAGGAACATGTCAGCAAACCTTACCCACACCCTCCTTTCTCCACAGGCTTGTTTGTTGCTGGGATTGATTTTGCGTTTACATCTGAAAATAGCGCCTGGATGCCGTCACACATGATTGCATCCATCATGATTACGTGTTGTTCACAACTGCTTCTAGTGACAGGACCACATTTAGATCGATAGGAATATTAAAATCAGCCCATACAGCCAGTAGTAATTATTAAGCGCCCCTACCGGAGAGGGCCAGTTATATGGAAATCAGTACTCGCCCTGCTGCAAAAGGAGGAGAAGAGCCCGAAATGCTCAGCCATGCCCAATCAGTACAGGAACTTGCGACCCTGACGGGCTTCAATCTGCCTCCTCGGCGAGGAGCTAAAACCTCGAGCTGTTTAGTCAGAAGCCCTATGTGTGAGCGTATCCTTGACACAGGTGGAGAAAACGCGCTTTGACCAAGCCTGTAGCGAAATATTCAGTCCCAGCCGTCAGAGGGAAACATCAATCCACCCACCCGTGGCAGCCGTGCAAGAGCCCCTTACCCCTGAACACGTCTCCGTTTTGTAATCTTGCCTCGCTCACAGAATAGGCCCAGCATGTGCAGCTGGCCAGCCACCCCCTCTCACACAAACACAGGATACAGCATTTGTATAGCAGTGGGAGCTTTCCTCACATGTAGATTTCACCAAACAGACAAAAGCACTACGTACAAGAAGTAACTCACCACCACCTTATACCGTGCAATGCAGCCCCCACCCCACGACCTTCTTCACTGCACATAGACATACACGCACGGACTAGCATTATCTTTCTACTATAATACCCTCCCTCTTTATACTAAGCCATCCACCACCCAACTACTACGAACCTTGCCCTGCTCCAGGCACTGCCCTTCTAATAACCACTACCTTTTAACTTTCCAGTGCAGTACCTTCCTGTGGCTAATGCGCTTTTGCTGCTGCATGTAGCACATGGCAATAACTAACCCTTTTTCTTTACTTCTCCAAGCAAGACCTGCCAACAACCACCACCCTTCTAATGCTCCCCACTGCAGGGCAGCGAATAAGAACCACACAGTTCCTGCTCCCTACTGTGCCTGCCAACAACCACCACTGTTCTACAACACGATGTAACACGCTCCAAAAATGTCCATACTTTTACCAGAACTTCACCACACTGCGGTTCTTGCCGGTAACAAGCAGCCTTTTACTGCTCCATGCTTCACATACAGTCATCGCAGTTCTTTCTTCTTTCTATCCTCTATGTAGCACCTGCCAATAACTACCCCTTTTTCCAGTGTTCAAGAGAGTGCCTGGTGATATTCGCCACCATTCTGCCAGACGATGCATTCATTGCCTACCAATAATCACCACCCTTTTGCTGTACCATACAGGATTGCCAAAACCACCTCCTCTGTTCTACTGCATCACCCACTGCGTGCCAATAAGTACCTTTCTTTTTCTGCTCCATGCTTCCTGTGTAACAACTGCCACCCTTTTACTGCTTCGTGCAGCACCCACTGAAAATGACTAAGCATCTCACCTACCAGTTTTCCTATACATTGCAGCACACGCGAAGAACCAATCACTTGGGCCTTGGTTTTGCTCCTCGTCCCTTCCCCCCCATTTCTGTGTGTGTGTTTGTGTTCTGTGTGTGTGTGCAAATGCAATAGGTCTCGCATTTGTGAGAAATTAAGCTATTGGCGTTGTAAATGACAATGCCATTTATTTATCGGTTTTCAAAACCAACACATAAATACAAAATTTGTCATTTACGATGCCAATAGCTCTAACTTTTACAAAGGCGAAACCGTTGCATTGTAAATGCTTGTTTTTTATTGTCATTTATGTGTAAAATCATTCAGCAATAAACATGTACCAAACTGGGTTAATTCATCGCTTTTCAGAGCTTGGGTAAATGGGAACTAGGAAATGAAATGAATGAATGAAATAATGATTTCTAAAGCGCACTACTACCCGTGGGTATCTAGGCGCTGACTACCAAAACAGGGTGGGTCCCAGTGAAAATAACACCAGCCTAGTGAAACGCAAGAGAGGCAGAAGAGCAAGATAAACTAGTGGTTGAATAACCAAGTTTTAAGAACTTTCCGAAATGTGAAAAGATTTACTGAAGTTTTGAGTGCTATTGGCATCGTATTCCAGAGTTTGGTAGTGGCCGCTGCAAAGCTCTTGCCTCCCCTGGTAGCTCTTTTAAACTTGGGAACAACCAAGTTAGCCTGGGAAGCCGATCTTAAGGTTCTGACAGGGGTGTGCAGATGCAAGAGTTGCTTAATAGAGTCTGGGCCCTCTGAGTGGAGGGCCTTAAAGGCTATGCACAGGGACTTGAACATAACTCTCTTTTTTGACCGGAAGCCAGTGTAGTAGGGGGAGAGACTTGGACACTGACTGAGGCTTTGGAATTCCCAAAACGCAGTCAAGCGGCCGCATTTTGGACCATTTGTAGTTTATCCAGGGCTTTCTTATGGGCGGTCAGGAAGCGCCCGTTACAGTAATCTATTTTAGAAAAGATCAGTGTTGTGATCACTGCTTTGCGTAGGTCCATAGGGATAATAGGAAAAACCTTTCCTTAGTGATTTAAAGATGAAAAAAATATGTCGAGGTAATGGCATTAGCATGATCCACAAAAGACAGTTTTTCATCAAACTGTACTCCCAGGTTTTTTACCTTTGGCACTGGAATTGGGAGGGTACCCAATTCTAGAGGCCACCAGCAAGGAGACCAAAGGTTGCTTGCCAAAGAGTAGTACCTCAGTTTTGTCTGAGTCAATTTCAGACAATTGGTGGACATCCACCTCCCAATCTGTACTATGCAGCTGTGAAAGCATTTAGCTGTGTTATCTGCATTCTCTGTGACAGACACTACAATTTGGGTGTCGTCAGCATAAGAGACAACCGAGGAGCCCAGGCCTTTGATTAGTGAAGCCAGGGGTGTAACATACAGATTAAATAGGGTGGGTCTCAATGGCGAACCTTGTGGTACGCCACAGGGAAGGGTGAAAGATGTAGATCTGTGACCGTTACATTCCACATCTGCAGTCTGTCAGTGAGAAATGAGCTGAGGAGTTTAAGGGCAGTACCTCTGACTCCTATCTTGAACAGCCGGTTGACAAGGAGTTGATGGTTGACCGTGTCAAACGCTGCCAAAAGGTCCAACAATATTAGGGCAGTGTTCCTTCCGTTGTCTGAAGTTGTTCTGACATATTCTGCGGCTGTGATTAGGGCTGTCTCAGTACTATGTTGGCTTCTGAAGCCAAACTGAGAGGGATCCAGTAAATTGTGCTCCTGGATAAATAGAGTGAGCTCGGGGTGTTTATAGCTTTCTCTATCAGTTTGGCAAGGAAGGGAAGTCGAAAGATTGGCCAATAATTATTGGGATTATCGGCATCCAGATTGTTTTTTTTTTTTTTTTCAAAAAGAGGAAGGATTGATGCAATTTTCCAATTTTTAGGGAAGTATCCAGACTGGAGCATTTGATCTCACTCTCCAATACTGAGTCAACAAGGACAGCTAAATACTTCAGTGCTCCAGGTCTGCACCTCTTTGACACCCAGCCTTGCCCATAAATCTGGCTGAGCACTTTTCATTATCAGGTTCTGCCATTTGCAGCCTGATAATAGTTGAAAGTACATACAGCCTTCCCTTAATGTTAAAAGAAACATTTAACCCTGTGCTTATTTAAAAATAATCTCAAGGCTGCGAGCTACTTTGAAGGTGTCTGGGAGCTACTGGTAGCTCGAGATCGACTGGTTGAAGACAACTGGAATACACCACACAAATTAATTAGGAATATATTGGGTATTACAGAGCGGATTAGGGATACAACACGTTTGTTCTGTGAGGACTGTGTAAACTAGTATGGGGCAAGGAGAAGTTACATAGATCGAGGTGCATTGGGGCTGTGCAGAATGAAGTCCTTGTTACATGTTGACATGAAGCTCCTTGAATTAGGTCAACTACAGCTAGAAGGAAAAACATATATGGAATGCAAATAACCAGTATCATTCATAGAGTTGTAAATACTCTAGAGTGCTCCGAGGGCAAACAGACACATTTCTGAGTTAATTCTTGTGTGTTCAATTATTTATTCAATATTCCCACCAGAATTCAATTCTTGCACTCCAAGGCAAAAAGGAGCGTGTCTTACTGCCACTGTGTTTTGTGCTTGAGTGACGCGCAGGCCTGGGGCTTTTTCAAGGCTGAAACAGTGAATTACGACAGATTATCTAAAAAGCAATTATTTGAAATCTTATGGGTTGTGGTCACAGAGGTGTTCCACTGCACTTGTAAACATCCTGCCAGCAGCTGCTGAGAAGTGATGCACAGTTGTACTAGTGAGAAAGATGATTATCAATATAACGTTTGGATAAAAAAAGGTAAGTTGTTTTCTCTTGCAGACACAAAAATCATTTAAATTTCACCTAGCAGGAGATGCCTATGGTTCTAACGCAGTTTACATGGACCCAGAACGAGTTGGTTTTGGTCTCACATTACATAAGGGTAGGTTAAGGATTCCATATAGAAGTGTGTTCTAATGTTGTCATTCCAAGTATGTTATATTGGAAAGGAGCTTAAGTGGGTTGTTGTGTTCAGCATCTTGAATCTTAGAGCAATGATGCTCAGGAGCTTGATGCACTTTGGCTATGCCCTACTTGTGTTGGGCCAGGTGCAGTACAGAAGAGGTTTGTACTGAAGTCCGACCACTAGGTGCCATAACCAGTAACCATAGAATGATGTGTAGTACTTTTGATACTATGCGCCAACATGCCATTGCAGATGTGAAAGCCACACAATAGAATAGCATAAAAGCCAGATCTGGTGGCACAGAGGACCAATGCATCTACTTCAGAAACCTGTGTTTGACCACATTACTGCAGGTTCAAATCTCAGTAGCACCATCTAGGCTTTCATCCTTCTGAGGTCGACACAATTGGTACTATTCAGTTCAGTAACAGTAAACTCATGTTATTCAGGTCAAGATACCCGAGTTGTGAACATTCATTTTACAAATTCACGTTGGGTTATGTTACTCTAGGCCAAGTTTTCAAATGTTGAGTCAAACAGGACCTTACGTAGTATTTTAATTGTGGGCAGAACCTTCCCTGCATGGAATGAACGAGTCGGATGTGCAGTCTCCTGCCATGGGTGAATGAACTGAATGTTGAAGCCCGGCTTGCTCCATTGTCTCTGACCACTGCTGTATGCTCAATTAAAGCATTTCTCTGCCTCTTTCTGCCTCCCCAGTTCACCGCCAGCGGCTCATCTTCTCTTGTGTCATTTGGTTCACCTTCATGTATTTCTTTTGGAAACTGGGGGATCCCTTTCCTATCCTCAGTCCGAAGCACGGTGAGTTATTCCTTTGACAGTTTGTTTCTTAGATGCTGTGTGTCCCTTCTGTAGTTTTAGTTTTACTGTTCAGCAGTTTTTGTAAGCAGTGTCGTTAGTAACTGGTCATCAGGTTTGTTATCTTCACTTGACTCAATGAATGTAAAAGTATAGTATTTACAGAGCACTTTACACTAGCTTTCAACCATTTCCCACATCCTTTCAATCTTCTTAGCGCTCACAATTTTGTAATTCGTACTCCTGAAGAAGAACAACAGTAACATTGTCCATTTACTCACTTAGTCAACTCTGCTGTGGAGGGAAACTCATGGTATGTAGATACAACTGGGTCGGTGCTTAATTTATAAAAGGATAAGTCGGGAATGCAGCCCGCACCACACATTCCCCCTGCCAGCTGCCAATGACAGTACAAGCACAGCTATTAACCATCACACTCTTACCAGTGTGACAATTCATAATATTCCAGGCCTCCAAAGCTATAGGAATGGCTTGGGAAGCAGGCATTAGTCATTGTATACGTAAATCGAACTAATACGCTGCTGTTTTTATGCGCCTACCTAAATTAGCCAGAAAGTGCCACCATGTGGCTTTGTATTATAAGCCATGATGCTGCAATTAGGTGACCGTACAGAGCACCGGAAACTACCGGCTCAAATTAAGCACTGAACTGGGTATATTTCGTAGAGGTTTGTATGGCTTCTGCTGCTCCATGCTCTGTATTCCCAGTCCCAGCTTTCTTCTTATGACGCTCTCACGCTCTTCATGTACCTGAATAAATATTGTATCAGTCCATTTTTGCCTGTAGAGAAAGAACTGAAAGGAGCAATGAGTGGGCGAGTGTTCTAGAGGTTTGCTTGGCATCTGGAAGACAGTGCATGGGTTTTCCAAAAGCCTTGCTAAATGCTCGGGTCTCTACCGATGCCACAGATGTGCGTCTTCCATGTGTGAAGGAAGGGGAGGTAGTCCAGAAGTACAAGTGACACTAGGAGAAGTCACTGATACGAAATGTCACCTAGATTACTATAACCATAATAATAATTAAAAACTAGAAGTGAACTTCTCTTGAGGAAATACCTCTAATATATATGTTATTTGTTCGGGTAATCAGTTCTTACTTGGAGATAACCCCTCCTGCAGCACATGTGCAAATATCTGCTACATATGGCGTGTTCAAAAAGTTTGAAAATCTGAGAACCAGTGCAGTTGGGCAATGCTTGTTTATAAAATATTGTGTCACGGTTTGGCTAAATGAACTGTTTGTGCACCATGTGAATTCCGGATGCTAGTTTAGATCCCTGTCACTCATGCTGTCTGTCTCTTCCAGGCATTCTCTCCATCGAGCAGCTGATCAGCCGGGTGGGTGTGATCGGAGTGACCCTGATGGCGCTGCTGTCCGGCTTCGGTGCAGTGAACTGCCCCTACACATACATGTCCTACTTCCTGAGGTGCACAGGTTCCCATCATGCATCATTGTATCGGCTGTCTGGATAGTGCTTGTTTCAGTTCAGTGTGAGATTGTGAGACAGATGTTGCACATTCTAAATCAGAGAGCTGTGTCAATTACAATCTGCTGAGGAGATCTGCAGCCAGAAGCTGTGTGAATATGTGTTGAGAAGGGTCTTTCTTGCCCCACCAGTGCCAAGCAAGGCTGTGCTCCAAGATACTTTTATTGACAGGGGTTAGGAACTTCCCCTCCTCCTTGAATAGGGTTGTTTAATTATAGCGCAGACTCTTGCCATGCAACCAACCAAGATTGTATTCTAAAAGAATCCTTAACCCTTGGGAGCATCAAACTTTATAGACTGCCCCTTTGATAACTGGAAGAACTGTTGTAGAGAACAGCGGGGGGATGTTGGGTACTTCATGGAACATGTAATCTCTCTACGTCCACACAGCGCCTCATAGACTTGCGCGTCACGTCCTGAGCGCTCCCTGTTTATCCTGATTGCTGATACAAGACAGCCTCTTAATACAATTCTGCACAGTTAAATAACTAATGTTAAGAAATATGACGCATTGACTAAGAATATGTATAATCCACATCGGGGATATTTCAAATGTAGTACCTCTTCGTTTGCTGTGTATAATGGTGAAACATGACCTAGAATGATAAATATTAACTCCCCCATCAATATATTATATTAGGGTAAGGACTAAAATGTGCTTTTCGTTTACTGGTATAACCAGTGCTTTTTACTTGGCCATTTCCCAGCGTGAGTTTAGTTTCTGTTTGGTCTCTTTGGGTGTCCTACAACTGCTAACCAGAACGACAGAATGGAAAATACTTTAAATACTTAAGTAGGTGAGAATCACGATGTCAAGTCTGAAATATATGCAGGAATCGACCAGTATGAAACATAACAGAAAAAAACTGTAAATGAAATGTAAAATATTAGACTTTTAGGGAATATCTGTATTTTAATGGACTAGATTATGAGGTAATGTCTTTTGGTTTTATTTTGGTGGAGATGAGATGGTGAAGATTATTATTCAGCAACATATTATACCACGCAATGCAGTGCAACATGCAAATATTGTTGTGTACCTCCCAGTTCGAGGAAAGCTTTCCTTCATCCCAAGAGGGTCTTGCTTACTGCTCCCATTTAGGGGAAAAGGAAAATGGGCAGGTGTGTCTGACCCCTCTCTGTGAGGAGCTCTGCCCATCTGGATCCAGAGTCTTATGGGTCAGACAACTCTGCCAGAGAATCTGTTATCTGCAGCGGTTATATGTAAGATGCTTGAACCCTCACCCAAGTCAAGTCAAGTCATGAAATTTGTATAGCGCACTACATACCCAGAGGGTTTCAAGGCGCTTAGGAAGGGGAGGAGGATTATTTGTCAAATATCCACCCAGGCCCCTGAAAAGAGTGAGAATAGACAGCTGCTGGCGTTTCATAATGTTTATTGTGTAGAATCCGCACACAAGCCTTGTATATGAGAATGAAGGATACTATTAAATCAATCCCAACATTCTTAATGTAGAATTAAATGACGACTGTGAAAACCCAAAGCATTTTACAATAAACACCTCTAGTATTTGGAATGAGTTTGTCTAAATCCTACCTAAGGCGTGTGTGTATGTATGTATGTATGCATGTATGTGTGTCAGCTTCATGGTTATGGCAGCAGCTGAGTGATTAGTGTTTTCTCCAACAAAATTATGCCAAACCAGCTAGTTATCCCGCATACCTTAAAAAGCTTTTGAACCTGCAGTTGGGTAATGGCCGTGCGGATTCTCACTTCAACAATACATCAACCTATCTAGTCCCTCCCAAATCTCTGGCCTCTTTATACACTTCTCCAAATAACTCTTGATGGGGAGGAGTAGCTGTGGTGCAGCCTTCCATACCTGTACTGTACAGAATGAACAATGTCTCAGTCATAGACACTTTACCAGAAAACGATGTTGACAAGTTTGGCTGTTTTGAACAACTTGGACTGGTGCCTTGTCTCGTTGACCCTACAGCTGTACTCTAAAGCGATATGCCCAGTTGACGATGCCCGTTTCTATTCTAGGAATGTGACGGATACAGATATCGCAGCCCTGGAACGAAGACTTTTACAGACTTTGGATATGATAATCAGCAAGAAGAAGAGGTGAGCACAAACTAAAAGAATATTTAGATGGCTGGCATTATTTACAATAAAGTGCATTTCTTATACATGTGCAAAATACACAGGTATGCACATTCGTGATTTCTTATTGTTATTTTTCACACCTTCCTGCAGTCCCTAGAACAGAGGTCTTCAAACTTTTGTAGGTTGAGCCCCCCCTGCTGAATTTTTGGAAATGTCGGGCCCCCCCACCACCTGGCAGAAATTTCTGGAATGTGGCGCGCTACATAATTGACCGCCACCCGCGTATCCCAGGCCATATCCGGCAAATAATGTTCAACGCAATAAGAGTTTAGTTAACTGTAGGTTTGTGGGTGGGTATGGTTAAATCACAGTGGCTTATTACACAGCTCAAAACAAAATTTCCCAAAATAAAATGTGCACAAAATGTTTTTACTAGAATGCTTTGTTTTACACATGACAGATTGATAATTAATGTGACGGGTGTGCCTGTTTTTCGCCACAGAGACGGTCAATCTGTGGATGGATTTTTGCCACTGCCATCCTCAGGTTGTGCTCCACATCCAGTCTTGAACGGTACTTGGTCTTTAGTACCGCAAGTGCTGAGAACCCAATCTCACATAAATAGGACGAGCTGAAAGGCAAGAGAGTTTTGATTGCAGGTTCTCGCAAAGCTGAATATTCTGCAGACATTTTCAGCCAAAACTCTCCCAGTGAGACTTTGCTGAAATGCATCTGCAGAGTGCGGTCACTTTGGAGATCAATTAGTTCTTCCTGCATACGGATTGGGAGATGGCTTGCCACGTCTGCCAGAAATGGTTGAAAGACCCAGTCGTTTAAGTGATCATTGTCCTCAGGAAAATACTTTTGCAAACTGTCCCTGAGAGAAGTCAGATGATTTTTTATTACCTCAGCAATCCTTGGAAGTTCATATTCAGTCTCCGCAAGTGCATCTACTAAGCATGGAAACTGCTCAAACAGGCCATCTTCAACTAGTCTTCCCCATAATTCAAGCTTCTTCTTGAATGCAGTTATTCTTTTATTCATGGTAAAAGAAGTCATGTCAGCTCCTTGCAGAGACAGATTCAGGGAATTTAATTTCTCAAAAATGTCAGCAAGGTATGCTAGAAGTACAAGCCAGCGGGGATTGCATAATTGTTCTGCTTTGCAGGGGTCCAAACTCAGAAGAAACTGCCGTACTTCATTCCTTAATTCAAAGATGCGAGACAGCACTTTCCCCCGGGATAACCACCGCACTTCTGTATGAAACAGCAAGCCATCATGCTCAGCTCCCATTTCTGCACATAAAATTGCAAATAGACGAGCTCTTGTGGGATGGGTCTTTATAAAATTTACTATTTTTACAGCAGAATTCAGCACATCCTCTAGTTCGCTTTCCATGTTTCTAACAGCAAGGGCTTCACGGTGTATCATGCAGTGGGTCCAAAGAATATGTGGAGCCACTTTCAATACGTTTGCTTTTAGGCCAGCCCTAGCACCACACATTGAAGGAGCACCATCTGTGCAGATTCCAACACAGTTATCCCATTTCAAGCCGTGGACATTCAGGAAGTCATTGATCATGGAAAACAAATCTGATCCTGTTGCCCGCCCCTTGATTGGCTTGCAAAATAAAAAATCTTCTAATACTAGTGTTTCATGACAGTAACGAACATATGCAATTAAGTGGGCATCCTTTGACACATCAGTTGCTTCATCCAGCTGTAAAGCAAACAAACTTAATTTCAACCTGGCTATGAGCTGTCCCTGGATATCTTCTGACATGTCAGCGATGCGGCGGCAAACTGTTGTATCTGAGATTGGTATACTTTTGAATTTCTCGGCTGCTTTTTCACCAAGCATTGTCCTAGCTACGTCGAGCAATGCTGGGAGAATCACCTTTTCTCCATCTACAAAGGGCCTTTTGTTTTTGGCAATGTGGTATGCTACTTGGTATGATGCTTTTAATGCAGTTGCAGGAGTATTTGCCACATGTTTCACAGCTTCTTTCTGCTGGGTTATCTCTGTCAACTTCCGGTCAAAAAAAATCTCTGCTTTTTCCTGCTAGAGACCCATGTTTCGTTTCAAAGTGACGCCTTAGTTTGGTTGGCTTCAAGCTGTCATTAGCTAGGATCACGCCACAAATCACACACTGCGGTCTACTTTCGCCACTAACAACAATGCAGGTGAAACCAATATCCAAATAGGAGGAATCATATTTCCTTATTTTTGCAGCTTTTCTCTCTCCGTCGCTTTCTGTTTCAGCCTTTCGCTTGAGCACTTGACCATCTTTTCGGAGCACAAAACGATCCATATCAAATGCTTGCTTAACCTAAGACACAAAATTTGAAGCTGTATGTTAATGAATAGTAAATGGCTGCGATTTTACAGCTGCATGAGGTACAGGAGGTCTTTAACTTTGTAGTTGCAAAAAAAAGATTTGTTAAAAAAATATCCTATGTTTTAAATAAAATAAATTTGGATAAAAGCATAATTCTGTGGTAAGTGGCTAAAAAGTAATTCCAGCTCATCCAGGCTTTAAGTAGGTGCTCCCAAAATTGCTGCAGTATGTATATACTGTATACCACCGATGAGGCTCTGAAAGTTACTTGTTCGAAGGTTAGTCAGGGCAAACTTCAGCACTGCCCCTTCACCGATCACTCAAAAACAAATGCGTACCTTCTTATTCACTTCCTGAGATGCTTCTTCTGCTTGAATAGGAGTCCTCAGCCTAGCGACCAAGTAGCTTTTTGCCTTGCAATGAAGAGAAAATGTTTAAGAAATATTACTTGCATGTTCTCAAGTTATTAGTTGAAGTCCTGAAGGCTGGTAAGCTGGCCATGATCTGCAAGTTAAAAATTTGAATTCTGGCTGTTTAAGTATGAACGCAATATTACAGACGGACGGCCAGGGCAAAAAAGCACTGGGAAAAATCACTTAATCTACTGCAGCAAAAAGGGTTCATACAACATGTGCAGCTGAAAGGCATCTGGAACAGAACAAGGAGGGCTCCAGGGATACTCCGTACCACCACTCTGTACATTTTTGAAATTTGTATTCAAAATATAAATCTTTCCTATGTCAAAGCTATGACGTCATTAGTTAAGATACCACCTTTATATATAAGGAAAAATCCCACGCGGTTAAAAGAAAAAAAAGCAGCCACCGAAAGCAAAATCAAGCAAAGCAGGTGAGGAAAAAAGTCACTGACCTAAAGTGTGTGACAGGACTCAATACTTCATGACTGGGCAAAGAACTTGGTACATATTTCAAAGAAAGAAAATCAAGTGCAAAACCTTCCAATGTTGCGACAGATACACGGGTAAAAGTGCTCAAAAACATGCTGGCGCTGTTGTCACACTAGAAATGCTGAAAATGCGTAAATAGAAAGTTATGTGCATACACATAGCCAAAGGAACACCAGTGGACCTAGCAGACAAGACGTCAAACTAAAACATTCAGTGCAAGGGTGGTGCTGGCACTGTTGGGATCAGTGTCACCGCAGATCATGCAAATGGCCACGCAGAAAAGAGAGGAAAACAATGGTTTTATATGTGATAGAAAGCAGGTATTATCTAATCAGAAAAATCTGAGACATACAATAATATTGTACCTTATACGCTTTTGTTACTTGCACAAATTTCACTTTTTCCTCCTATAATGTACTGTTTGCTACCTCTTGCATTTTGTTTGCTTTTGATACATGCGCAAGTGCCACATTGCCTGGCCTGGCAGTGGTGCAACCCCCCAGTGACTGACATGCCCAGTGGCCCCCAGTGACGCAATGGCCAGGCGCCATGTACACATAGCGAGAGGAAAGGCCAGGACCCAGACACCCAGGAGAATGTGCGGCCAGCGACGACGATGTTACTTCTGTTTTAGTTTCAGGGCCAAGAGAGCAGCTTACTAATACCGTCTTGTCTGTGCCATGTCAAAACCCCACTAACAAATTATATGCCTTGGTGTTTTAAAGAAGTTCGGCTATGAAGAGAGTAGGCTTGGAAATGCGACCACTTGGGACCCCATTTTGAAGAAGTCTATCGTTTTGGTGGCAAGTGAGCCTTTGCCATTTCAGTGTTTCTACGTCATTTCCTCCTTTTATGTTTTCCTTTCTATTATATTGCAGTGGTATTTTCAGCCAGATGTGTTTTCTCCTATGTTGGTTATTTATGATGAAAAAGGTAACTTACATCAGCATGTTTTCTGCAAAACATATATATGCTGAAATGCGTCTGTGTGTTACTATGGTCTCATGAAACGTAAAGTTTGCTTTCGTAATTTGTTCCCTTGTAATTTTTACTCATTTATCATTACTGTTCCTATTGTGAAGCGCTCTGAAATCGAGTAAAGTCTGCGCTATAGCAAAACGCATAAAAAACAAATGCATACATAACTGTGGCTGAACATCAGTACAACACCCCCCCCCCTGCCCTCGAGAAAGTCCATGCTGGCCTGCTGTTTAATATAGTTCACTAAATCACGACAAATACGGCAGTAACAACCCTCCGCCCCCCCGCCCTCGAAAGTCCATGCTGGCCTGCTGTATAAACAAATCACGACAAATGTTTGATATCTGAACAATTTCTGTGAGCATATGAATGAGGCCATCTGAAATGTGTTCTAATCTATCGTTTTGGCCTGCTTGGACCTCCTTCCAGGCAAAACATGCAATCAGCCATCTTGCGTGAGGATAAAGCTAAGTTCCTGTCACATTTGAATGAGCTAAGGCTAATATCATAATTGTGCAAGCTGTTCTGAGAGCTCAATGGAAAGCGGCATCGGCGCGAGACTTCAGCAATATCATTGACGATGTGGCACGCCAATACCTCGAAGTGTAACTCGACGAAAATCCGGGATCACCTCCAGATGTGCAATGATCTCTGTTTTAGCATGCAAGGGCATTGGGTGTAAATCTCCCCGTGCGTGGTGTTATGTATGCACTGCTTTACAAAATGATCTGTCTCTCCCCTGATGCCTGATTTATTCTGCATCAATCATTCTGCGTGATAACACTTCACCTGCATGTTGTGCTTACAAAGGAAACTAATACATGCATGCCCATGCACGTCGCTCTTCTAAAATGTTTCCATTTAAATGCAGATTTACTCTTTCTGCCCAGATGATAAAACCGTGCAGCCCATACCAAAGGAAAGTCGACCGCCAGCCTCCCACATCCCTGCCTCATTTTCTGACAAGAGATCACAAACATTCAGAAGGGGTCAGGATTAGGTTTCCTCTCGGAAAGAATTATCAATTATAAAATAAAGAACCTGAGGACTGCCTTATTATTGCTCTGTGGGTTTCTCAGAATGTGCTTTACCATCAACACAATAGCGACCAGCCACACAGCCTCGAGAAAGTCCATGCAGCATAATAGAAATCATGGCAAATACGGCCCCAACAACCCTCCCCCGCGCCCCCCCCTGCCCTCGAGAAAGTCCATGCAGCATAATAGAAATCATGGCAAATACGGCCCCAACAACCCTCCCCCGCGCCCCCCCCTGCCCTCGAGAAAGTCCATGCAGCATAATAGAAATCATGGCAAATACGGCCCCAACAACCCTCCCCCGCGCCCCCCCTGCCCTCGAAAGTCCATGCTGGCCTGCAGCATAATAGAAATCATGGCAAATACGGCCCCAACAACCCTCCCCCGCGCCCCCCCCTGCCCTCGAGAAAGTCCATGCAGCATAATAGAAATCATGGCAAATACGGCCCCAACAACCCTCCCCCGCGCCCCCCCCTGCCCTCGAGAAAGTCCATGCCGGCCTGCAGCATAATAGAAATCATGGCAAATACGGCCCTAACAACCCCCCCTGACCTCGAGAAAGCCCCCTTACCAGCGATGAGGGCAGAATCCAGCGATGATGGGCACACAGATTACACCGAGGAGAGGCACACGCAGACCCGAGCGAGGAGAGGCGATGAGGGGCAGATTGCAGCAATCCTTCCAAGCGAGACGACGGGGAACACGTCCACAAACAGGAAGAAAAGGCAGCTAAAGTTAGATGTAGGGGCTTTATGGCCGCAAATTTCGCGGCACTTCCTACAATCGCAGCTGCTGCCACTCTCATTGGTGGTGCATCAGTAGTGACGTTCTGCATGCTGATTGGGCTGCTGCTCACGCTTCCCCCAATCACAACGCGACGTGGGACAGACGAAAACGAAGGACAAAAACAACACAACGAAGGTAAGCTTTTCGCCTGGAGCCCGCGCCCCCCCTGGAATGGTGGCGCGCCCCCCCTGGGGGGCGCGCCCCACAGTTTGAAGAACACTGCCCTAGAATATTTATGCCACTGACAGACTGATCAATCAACAAGTAAAGAGTGTCCTATGGTTACAATTAACCACATATAGGGAGCAAAACAAAGAAAGGATTTTAAACGGCCTGATTTAGGATGTTTAAAGAAAGCCCTCACTCACCACCTGGTGATGATATGCTTCATCATTGGGCTCCACCTAAGAGACCGAATGTCTCTTTGGTGTGCTACAACGCCAGGTCTACTGCGGAGCAGGTTGGTGAGAATTAGGGCGAGTTTTGTGCAAAACTAAACTAATGAGTGGTGAGGGATTTAAAATTGGGCTGTAGTGAATCAACTGGAACTTTATTCTATGATCACTAAAGACAGTATTTAAAATCAATCCCTATATATGACCTGGTGGAGCCCAATGATAAAGCATGTCATCACCAGGTGGTGAGTGAGGGCTTTCTTTAAACATCCTAAATCAGGCCGTTTAAAATCCTTTCTTTGTTTTGCTCTCTATATGTGGTTAATTGTAACCATAGGACACTCTTTACTTGTTGATTGATCATAACCGGGTAATAAAAGTGTCAATCTACTCTCCCTACCTCTCTTTTTGTTGAAGGAGACTGACAGACTGATGACATAAATTTTTAGTTTTTTGTGATAATCTGTGCCTCACAGGTAGTATCAATGCACATTACAAGATTGGTTGCATTCTTTTGAACATTTCATGCACAGAAACAGTGGGGGAAGCGAAAAGGCTGCCAGGATCTAGTTGTGTAGCTGAAGTCATTGCTGTCCTTTTCTGGGGCAGTCAGGGACGGGATGTGATAACTTCCAGTTGCACATCAGTGTGAGGAGAGATTGAGGGTTCAAGGAATAACGCAGATTTTAAGTATATTTGAGAGATTGAGCAAATTAGTAGTAGACTGGAGATCTGGAGTTAATGTGTTGTACGGTTTCTAAAATGGTTAGGTGGCCTACCTTTTTCTTCATAAATTTTCACAAGATTGGGAGTAAGGGACCCGGTAATCTGGTACTAGCTGGAGAGAGGGTTGTTTGACCATAAAGAATGCTGCTATTTTCACTGTAAGGTTATAGAGCTTTGTTTGTGCAACAGATCCCCTGAAATTAGATCCTGAGGTTGGTGGCAAGCCATGAAGATCTCAAAGAGCTAATACAGCTGCTGCATATCGGGCATTTTTAAAGGTTAAAAGGTCAGGGCTTTGAACAGCTAAGAAGAAAGAGCTGTAGTAATCGAACCATGAGAGGTAACGAGCTGTGTAATTGTGGCATATTATGGGCTGGTTGTTTCATTTGTAGGATCTAACCAGAGCAAGTTATTCTGGATATTGTACACTTTCTACCATTAAATAAGAATGTACTTATGTTTACACTTTTTTCAAAGAGTGTATTTGCTCGATGGTATTAATTCTGTAAGGTCATTCACATTCCCTAATCAAAAACTCTTTAAATCAGTCTTAATTTAATTTTTTTCGAAGCATTTTTATATAACTTGGCCTTTTTGGGAAATTGGCTGCATCACTGGAATGGAGAATTACCATGGATGTCAAGAAGAGCAGCCAAGCAGACAGAGATGAACTTGATGTGCTGTCATCCCCACAGCCATTGTCAAGTCATGTAAGGCTTTTCTCAGTTATTCATGCGAGCTCCATGATGCAGAACCCCATGGACAACCTACTCTTCAATTCCAATCTCAAAGTCGACTAAAGTGACACCCTCACCGATTGCCAGAAAGGCCCTCCTCAAACACAAAGATATGTACATTATCAATGACAGATCAATCAACGAGACTTGTGTCCAATATAACCAGTGTCATCCCAAAGCAGGCCCTGTAGTGGCTTCTCAAACTTCACTGCTGTAGAACACTCTGAGAAGTGACCTTGTCCACATCGGTGACCGGAATGAAGCTGACAATGGGCAGAATGTGGTAAAGAAAAAAAAAGGATGAATGGCCAGATTGGGGGCACTCGGAGAATTCATGAGAGGCTCCAGTGGACTCTACAACAAACTAAAAGGCCACATTGGACTTTGTGCTGGAGCACACCTCTATTAAGCTTAAACTCCCAGTGACACTGAAAGGGAAACCATGTTTCTCGTCTTAGAAAAGCACCCAGGGAAAACAGGCCAGTCTATGAAGAGGAAGGACATCTGTTGATGAAAATTCATTGTTCATCTAACACACCCTGTGCTAGTCTGTCAAATCTCTTTCAACCAAGGTGACCCCTAAAAGGAATTGTGTTTATAGTTGTTTTCAATTTTTTTACCAAATCTTTGGGGGCCTTATGTCTCAGAATAGTAAATAATGGGGCATGTTTAATGTGATACAATTATTATAAACAAATGCATATAATTGTATTGTTCAAAATGAATGCAAAAGATAGTGAGAAAATATGCATATTGTTTAGACATGTTTGTTAATGAAAGACAATGTAACAGGCAGGAAGAACGACAGGGTCTGTTGACAAAAGCTAGACACTGAACCTTCAAGCATAGCACATTAGCTAAAAAACTGGTATTGTATTGAACGTTCAGGCTGCCTAGCTTGGTCATGCCGTTCTCTTGTTTCATACTTAGTGAAAGAAAATTCCAGCCTACAGAATTGACTATTTTGTTCTTTTTGTATGAACTACTGTGAACATCATAAGTTCACAGTAGTTCATCATAAGCTTTTTCCTGCTTAATACTGACAGTAGTGAGTCAACAGACATAGGGTCAGGAACCTCCCATTTATATTTACTAGTTTTACTGATTTCGCCTCCAGCACACAGGACTCGAATCCAAAGAGACGATGCAGACCCAGCTTTCGTGCAAATATTCCTTTATTTCATAGCTCGCCCAAACACCACCGCCATGACGCGTTTCGGTCCCTCTCGGACCTTGATCACATATATATATATATATCTTTCTTACTTCGCTCGATACTGCTCTCACAGTATCAACAGTCACCTCCAGACCGTCAGAAAACGAAAAAGGCAGACCCAAGGGATTCCAGTGCAGTGATTTAATTCATCTTAAGTTTCAAAAATTACAACCCAGCAAGCCCGCATGACGCGTTTCGCCTCCAGCCGGAGGCTTGATCACATGATATATATTGTTTCACAAACGAGCTCCGTTTGAAGGCATACTCGCAGGCAGCAGATTGACGCACTCTGCGTTTCCTTCTTTCCGAATTACTTCATCTTCAGCCTAACGCGTTTCGGAGCGTGGTTGCTCATTGGTCTCAGGCAATTCTTAAATGACGAGGCAAGCATTCACGGAGGCTCTAGCAGCATGTATTTTAAAACGCCCTCCAGTGGGCAGCAGGTAGAAGCAGCTAATGATGCATGCTGGTATTCATAGTACTGTTTTTCCTATAGTATGTTGTGAGCCCCCTTGATAGTCGTATTTTTCCTTTAGTAGGTCCCGCTTCTCATTTATATTCACAAAATTGTTATTCCCACATTGGGGTTCACAGAGAGGTAATCCGCATTACGTGTTTTAAGTCCTTTTAGCCACTTGCACCTCTTGGAGAATTCAACCGTTTGCATATCTCCATGGTCCCAGTTTTTTCAAACGGTTGAAGTGCAGAGTGCCGTCAATCTGCTGCCTGCGAGTGCGCCTTCAAACGGAGGTCGTTTGTGAAACTATATATATATATATATATAACATAAACAACATGAATGATTTTATTTTAAAACATTCTGTTAATGCAATGAATTTGAAATTGGAGGCTATGAATTAAGCCACATTTCTCCGATGGATTCACGGGAGCAGTGCAAGTGCATCAAACGGAATACAGTAATGGTGATGAGTGGCCTAAATTGAATTTCGAAAAGTTCCAACCTTCCCATTTAAATTTGTTCTATTTTTTAATATTTGCTTGTGAATGGATATGTTTGTTATCTTTGTTTCATGAAAGCTTTTTTCTGTATTTTTTGTTTATCGTTTTACCGTTCAGATCATTGAAAATCCTGAGGCCAGGGTCCTCGGCTTCCAGTATTGATTCATTAGGGGTCCCCAGATTCCAATAATGATTCAGTGAGGGTCCCCAGGTTCCAGTTATGATTAACCATTGTTGTGAACAGTTCTTTGCTACTCTTTGGAACTCCAGTTTGATTGGTTTGGATAAATTCAATAACACGTTTTCGTTATGGCTATCTAGATTTTATTGGCCTTCCTAAAACTAGTGCTTTATCAGCATATACAGTATTGGTGCTGCTGCATCTCATTAAAAGATTATCTGAAGGTTTTCCAAGTTTTCGGTAGATAAACAATGGAAATGAGTACAGTCACTCATTCATGAATTGTATCAAAGTCTGATTTTATTTTATTGACATTTACAATATTCATCAGCTTTTCTATTCCTTTTCTTCTCTTTTTCTTTAGTAAAATACTTTGTGTCATCTGGCTCTGTACGTTCCTGTTAAAAATCATTGTAATGTGGGTTGTTCCTTTCATTGGTTCTATTGACGTGAAATAAAACTAGAAGTCTCGGACTCTAGGCGCTGTTAAACGATAGGCAGAAGTGGCACATTCTGTCCATGTCATCACCTTGTCTTAAAGTGCTCCTGCTCACAATGCATTGAAACTGTCCGCTGCAGTGTGATAAAAGTAACTTTCCTAATATTTCAGAATAGCAATGATAAGAAGAAACATGTTCCAGAGAGGGGAGGAGCACTGCAAGCCTTCTGGATTCTGGGGGATGATAAAGAGTGTCACTTCCTCTGCTCCAGCAAGTGAAAGTATCCTTTGCCTTCTCCCACTTCAAGGCAGTTGACTAATTTAGGAGTTCTTTAATAGGTAATATTGTTGATTCCTAGTTGGTACCTTAGGCCGATATGCAGTTTTCGATAATATCATTAAATGTTATGGCTCTTCTATTTTATTGCTTTTCTTTTCTGCTTTGAATGAATTTTTCTTCATAATAGTGTTGGTGTGTAGACCACCTATGCCAGATGTGACAATCGCTACTTCTTCCACTAATGATGTTGCCATAAATGCAATTGCAGTCAACCACTGTGCGATATTGTGAAATTTCAATATGTAGGTGCCTTCTAATTGAGCACTGTGATCTAATTTGGAAAACTTGTGGGTGATACTCTTCTACTTGGCATTTGAAAATATAAATTACTGGAGGCAGGTTATTGTCACATAATGCTTGTTGAGGACTGCCCTGTTGGACTCCATGAGTTGCAGCACCTTTTACTAACAGGAAAGCTTTTTGGGAATGAATGGCTCAATAGTTACAGTTAACCCTAATAGTGGAGGTGAATGTGATTGTGATATATGTGAATAGCTAATAAATTACTTGGCGCTATCGTTTATCAGTCTAAATCAATTCTCGTGTGCATTTTTGGTCGAATAAGGATGGAACGAAGCATTCCATGAGAAGCTTTCAGACATCAGTTAATCAGAAGGTACCATTCCTCGTGTTAATGCTTTAAGAAACATCTCGGGTCTAAAAGTGGCAATTTCTTTTCCTACTTTTAATTTGGGCATGTGTCCATTGTATGCCTTTTTTGTAAATACCTCATAGTATCTCTTGAGAAAGGCTGTGTTACGGTCAGTGAGGCACTAACCAAAATATCCCCTTGCCGATGATCGAGACCAAAGTCACTACCTACCCCACTCCCACATCCCTCAGGGAAAAGCAGCCTGCCTGATGACCTGAGCTTCATGACCCATCCATTTGCTTAGTAACCATATACATCGATTAACAATCTCTTCAACAGTCTAAATAGAGCATTGTTATTTGACTTGGCAGACATACCTCTCCCAGGTCATTGGTGATGTAATGTCATACAGCTATGTTCAAATCGAGCCTGGATTTTATATCTTGGTACAGTTATCAAATTACAACATAGTGGGCAGTTCTGATGATATATATATCAACATTTAAACAAAAGTTCTGCTGGTGTTGTCTATGTTGTAATTTGAATATGTAGTACAATAATACTAGGTTACAAACATGCATGGGATTACCGCTACTGTACCTCCTATAGAAAGGTACGCTCAAAACCTGCATCGTCAGAAACCGAATTTAACAACACAGAGGAAGTAATCCCCAAATTTGGAGATTGTAGTCTTTTAAAACTCGATCTGCCGCATCACGTTCTCAGGTGAGGAGAAGGTTGAGGAGGAGATTTGAGAATGTATGGAATTGTTCTACAGTGACGTGGTCTTTCCTTAAGTCTAATCGTATTGTAGATCTCTCTCTGATCCAGCAAGAAGTGGATGCGTTGGAGGAGTTGAGTCGACAGCTTTTTCTAGAAACGGCGGATCTCCATGCAACAAAGGTAAAAACTGGTACACCCATAGGGGGGTTATATTATTTTTACTTCTGGAAAAGGCTGTCTATCAGCCCTCGAATGGCTTTAAGATCATATTGGGGGGTAGGACAGTGTGTGGTGTGTGTGTGTGTGTGTGTGTGTGTGGGTGTATGTGTTTCTTTACTGCAACCGATCCCGATTGCCAGATTGGAGGGAGGGACGTGGGTGGAGGAGGGATTCGGGGTTCAACTGTGTGTGCGTTTCATTGCTGAAACTGATCCCACATGAACTGTTAACCGAAGCATTTAGCCATATATTGTAGTCAGTATTACATAGGCTAGAGTATAACATTTCAAACAGCTGTCTGCAGCCAATCCAGTTTGTGATGTGTCTCAGTGCCCTTTATGAACCCGTTTTATTTTAGCTTTAAATAAAACCGTCATATTTCTTGATGAAAAAAAGCCAGGACTCCTTTAAGCATTTGGGAGGTTATTGTGAGAAATGATAGACCTCGTTGATGCGTTCTTGCAGTGCACGCCAGTTTTTATTCTAATAAAGTCAAAGACCGCTAATTTGTGTCAAAAAGAAATGATTCCCTGTGGAATGATACACATCCGAACACTACTCATCATTAGGTAAATCACTTTCTAATATAGTCGCCCTGCAGAATCTGATTTGTTCCACCCTGTTTAGTCAAGATTAAAATGTACTCAATGGATTGATCTGCTAGCCTTTGTCTATAAAACATTTATACAAGTAAAGGAATCAAATTCATCGTCTTTGCTGTTCTGTAATAAAAGAATAAAGTCATTGAAATGGGGAACATAAGGGAATAGTGGAGCAGGGAAGGGTTCTCTGTAGGCCTTTGCTTGACCACTGTTTAATACAGATGGCCTTTTTCACTCCTCGTTGGGCAGATTGTTATACACCAGACAATGGCAGCTTCTAATAAGCTGCATCATTATTTACACCCTGTTGGGGCTGCATTAGGGCCCAGATATGGTTTGTTAAAACAGGTAACATTTTCCAACAATAAATGTTTCCTAGGACAAGAAATAGCTTGAGTGTACGACAGTAAGGTGCTATTCAGCATTATTTTAAAATGACTATTCTTCTGCATACTTTCCTCTTTGCAAAGATGTGCTGAAAGAGACAGCACAAAGTTTAGATTTCTAATTTTGCTTAAGGTAGAGGTGCAGAGATTGAATTCTCAAGCGAGGAGTCTTCATAGTGATAGAATACGCATAACAAAAATGTACACTCTTAAGTAGAGAATGGCAAAATGTTTGTGGAAGGCTGCCTTCTGGAATCTTGTCAACAGGTAGGGAGTGCTCTGGCAAGTTGGAGGACTCCTGGCTCTGAAACAAACCTGTGGGTCAGAATCTAAGGGCCTGATTACGAGTTTGGTGGTGCTGGAGCAGACTGCCACGCCAGTGGCCCGTCCCGCACGTCAAACCCGTTTGTGCACCGCCTGCCAGATTACGAGTTTCCTCGTATCTGGCGGGCTTTTTTTAGCAGACCCACGGCGACGCCCCTGAAAATGGGAACCGCAGTGGGAGCTCCAAAAACAGTTCCTGCATGGCATGAACTGTGAGCTGCACGCCGTGCAGGAATTGGGATGCATTCACACAGGGGGTCACATGTTGTGCCCCCCTGCATGCATCCCATGCGCATGGGCAACAGGGGGCCCTTTTTGTCTCTGGACCGTCAGCCGTTTCATGGAGTAAAGAGCTCCATGACACTACTGGTGATCCTGAAACTCGTAATATGTATGGCCTTGCCACCAGCCTATTACTGAGCCCCTGACCACTGTGCCACTGCCATAGAGCAGCAGTTCCCTGGCGGCTGTGGCGGTACAATGGTGGTCTGACTGCCAAAGTTGTAACTGGGCGGTCTGATGACTGGTGCAGCAGTGGCTGGACCGCCACCCCGGCTAGTCTGGCAGTCCTCAGAACACCAGACTCGTAATTTGGCCCTAGGTCTTAAAGTCGATGCCTTCTTTAGCCAGTAGTCAATAAAGACCTCTCATTGCTCTCATAGTGCAGTCATACCTCTCAAGGCTGAAGATTTAATGGGCAGTACAGATTTAGGCCAACTACAGATTTATCAGTGTTTTTGCATGGAATCAAGCATAGATCCCATTAACGTCACTGAGGAGCGCATTACACATGAAAGAACTAATGTAGTGCTGTGCGACATCTTTAAAATGAAGTAGACCTCTTGGATGATCTTCAGGTGATAAGTGGTCAACTTTTTAGCCTTGTTTATATGGAACGCTAAGTACATATGAACCTTCCAAGAAACGCCAACGGTGCAGTTTTGTGGCTCAGCAACTGGGACAGAGCTTTGGAGAACCACCGGGGCAATTGAATGCATATGTGTATACATTTAGAAACTCGTAAAAAAAAAAAACTTTCAAATAAGTTTTTCTCACAGTCTCGTTTAGTTTTACTGATTCATTACCTGTGCCTTGAAATGAATGTTAAAAACATAAAAAAACACACATAAAGAATCCTACATACATTAAATAAAAATAAATTGCCATTGCTGATTAACTTCTTGGGACCTCATTCCAGGAGGTAGTAGTACTTGGGGAAAGATTGCGTGATATAGTTGTTCATAGGTTTGGTATTGCCTCTCCTTTTTTAAGTTCCGCATTTTGAAAAGACTTAAAATGTCATCATTTTCTTTCCTGCACTTACTTACAAGGCGTAATTTGTGCAGGTAAAACAACTGGGTCTGTGCAATATTTTCATTGAATTTGAAATCCTGAATCCCTAAAACGAAAAAATCTACCAAATCAGATTGAGGGACTCATAGTTTTTATGCTGGGACAAATATGTGGCTGTTTCAGCATTTCCTAATTCTGAATTCTGCCGGATAGATATCACTGGGCTCGAGCCATATATGCCTGAACTCTTTTTAACTGGCCAGGAAATCTAGATGTTTCAAAGAGGTGGTCTACTTAACTTTCAAGGTACCTTTGTCTTACCTCCTTACTTAGCTAATTAGCCTAGGACCTGGATGGATCATCCAAACTGAAATTGTATGAAGAGCCCCAGTATTATTGTAAATTGGTCAACCGTGCTCATTCGGGGTCTGGTCGTAGGTCAAGATGGGGTGGCAGGGTGTCATTCTGGACCTCTGTAAGGAGTTCAGAGGTGCACAAAGAGACATGTCACTGCTGTGCACGTTCATAGAAAGTATCAGTCCTAACATGGGTACCTGTCGCACAAACAAGAACAAGTATTTCCTGTTCTAACATAGCTGACAAGCTGCTGCTTGTGAAATATTGATATGTGTAAGAGAGGATCAGTGTTGAAGATGGACAGCAATATATGCTATGGAGCTCTTCTGGCGTAGCAGAATGATTTGTGATGTGGATTGTCCATTTTTGCCATAGGGTCCCCTCTTCAAAAAGTGCGACACAGTTGTTTGCCTCCTAGCAGCATACACTATGGTAAAACTAAAAAATTGTTGACTACATCCTGAGAATAACATTTGTGTGTGTTAATCTGATCAGATAGTGATGCTGCTTTACTGAGATTTAATTTTTTATTCTGCACAGTAATCTGCATATGTTGTCCCGGGTGATTATTCTTTCAGGAGAGGATAGAATACTCCAAAACATTCCAGGGAAAATACTTCAATTTCCTGGGTTACTTCTTTTCCATTTACTGCGTTTGGAAAATCTTTATGGTAAGTTACTGACATTCAAGTTTTTATTTTATGGATCTTTTAATACTTATAATGCATTTTTAAAATGTTTAATTCAAACTGATGTTTACGTTATGTAATATGCACTTGGAAATATTGATAGAAATACAGAATAGCACAAATGCCAGAGCAATACAGACAGTTTTTATCTGTAGGGTGTAGAAAACAATATACTGTCAAAATGTTTATCAAAAGTAAGCAATAACAATAAAAAGCTGTTCTGCAGGTTCTTGAACTTCTTATTCATTGTGCATGTGTAACCTTATGCATTTTAAGATTATACTATTTCATTGAATTCTTCCAAAAGTTGTGTATTCATGAGTTAAAAACATCAGTTTTTCATGTCATAAAAATCACAAAGTAGAGCAACCCTGCACCTTAAAGGGTTCAAAACTGTCCGGTACAATAGAGGGTATAACCAGATTCGTATCTGACTGCCTGACACCTCGATTGACGATAGAGCAAAATTCAAACTTGAACAAAGAGGTCACTATTGACAAAGTGATCACTATTGAAAATTGGGGCCGGCGCTAAGCACAACTTCAATCAGGCACGCCTCCGGATCCTTATGTTTTGCCGATGGAGTTCTGTCAAAGCCTGACCAATGAGATTACCAGCTCAATGTTAGATATGTTCAGTGATCAGGGATGAATCGGTGCTGCCTAAAGACCCGCGGACAGCAGATGTAGTACTGATCTTTAAAGACGGCAGGGCAGTGGAAGGACTTCTTATCTTAACTTCCCATTTTCTTATTAAATAGTGAAACAAAGATTTTAGCCAAATTAATAGTGAGAATAATCCTCTGATAATTTTGGTCCATGCTGACCTGTCCAGTCCGGTTATATGCCTACCAGAATAGATTTAACCTGCAAAGACTCCACAGTAATCTTGCACATACTAAGAGAGACACTGACCCAGTTGCAGTACTGTATCATTGAACATCGTAAAAGCCTTTGATTCGATTGAGCTGCCATTAATGTCCCCTATACTAGAAAAAATAGGGGTTGGAACGTGAATTGTGTCTAGGATCAACCTTTTGAATAACACCTTAATTTTGCCTACTGTGAAATAGGCTGTTTCAATATGAATTGATATTATTGCATTTTGGCAGCCTTTTCCCAAAGGCATACATCACCGTACTACACTCTTTAGTCATAATAAATTCTTTGTGCTTGATTTGCAGGCAACAATCAATATTGTGTTCGATCGCGTTGGAAAGACGGATCCAGTCACAAGAGGGATTGAGATCACTGTGAATTACCTAGGAATACAGTTTGATGTGAGACCAAATCCAGTGATAATGCAATGTATAGCTTTGTTTTCTTGTTAAAACTCCCTGATGCTGTGTTGCTTGATAAATATTTCATGGTTTTTATTTGATATAATACATCCTTTTTAGGGTTTGATTTCACATAATAGATGTACTGCTTTTAAAGCACATGCGTACAGTATGTGCTTTAGTGTGCATGTCATGCAGTGGTGTCCTGCTGGACTTTGCCTTGTTTTATCCCTTGCAATCACTCTGTGGTGGAGAAAACAATAGTGTTGATCTCCTTGCATATCTCAACTATGATTACACAAACTGTGCAACAACATCTTCGAGCTACTAGACATCTAGTGTACAAGTTATAGCCAGATAAACTGCCTTTTTGCTCACCTATCATAGACTTTCTTGTGCAAAAAATGACCCCCTTGCTGGCATTAATCCCAAATCCTGGTTCACAGAATCAAGAGCCATGTCTACTACTACCTGGCTACAAAATACTGGTTTCAATTTAGACCAGTAAAGAGTTACCGACTTATGTACTAATTGGTCGGTTCTTAAAAATCCAAATCGGTGAGGGTTGAAATCCGTCTAACCTCATGCATAATAACGAAGTAGGTTGCAAATTTCAATTCACTATGATTCATTGTTATCACAGGATGGTGGCCTGCTGATGTCTTAAATAAAGCAATCTTTTTTTTATGCAACTCGTTTTCCTTAAAGGACAATGAGCTGTGTGTATATAAAATAATAAATAAATATGGTTTGAAAACTATAGATCATTGCCTACTCCTAAAAAAGGGGGAGGCGTCCTTCGAGGACTCCTTTATGTCTGTAAATGGGTTACCAATACCCTTCAGTAGTTGGTAAAATAGAAATGTTTTGCGACCGGTCTTTGGGCGCAAATATGAATAAATATCATAAGTAATTAGTATTTGGAAGGGACACCCTAACATGCCCCTTCCAAATTCATACTGGGTATGGTTTTCTAAATCAATTTACTGATTCAGTAAACTGTTACCAGATTACTAAATGGGTTTCATACAGTTGAAAAACACATACACTGGTCACAAACAGTGCTAATTACCCAATCGCAGGTTTAAACGTTTCCGTACATCTGGCCCCATGATATGCGAGCACATACATCTGCAGATTGAGCTTATGAAGGCATGAAAGATATTTTGCATTTATATCTTTAGGGTTAAGAATGGAAGTAGAAACACCAGGGCAGGAGCCATGCAATACACCTAGAAGGCACACAGATTTGTAACTTTGTGGATATTGGGTTGGAACAAACATGTTGCCGGAATGAGAAAGAGAAGATATTTTCCACTAGGAAAAATATTTTCCTGGTGTTGAGAAAGAAAAGAAGAAATAGCTTCAAGTGAAAAAATTCCAGTATCTTACTCCTGCATACTGTCTGCACTGCATGAGTAAGTTTAGCTTCTGCATAAAAATGATTGGAAATTGAATATTTGCATAGGATTTCATAAGTACTATAAAGGGGTTCTTGTTAATCCAAATGTGTTTCTTGAGAGGAAAAGGCAAGGAGCACTCCCATTTTCATGGGATGTTGAGAAAACTATTTCATCATGACAAGCAACTTATTTAGTGATAAAGTAAAATATTGTGCACAGTCCTAGTTCTGCATGCCTGCAAAAGTAATTGTTGTGTAAATGCAGGCAAGTGGCTGATATATATTTCCTTGGGTATTCCAGAAGAGAATGTGAATTCCACAAAAAGTCCCAGTAGGCTTAAATCATTTAATTAAATCTGAAAGAAGTTGATTTCGGGCGCTGGCACTTAACTGAAGAACATCCTAAGCTACGGATGAGTTTCCTCCACATTCTAGAGGGTAGCTTCCAATGAAGGATTCTTAAATATTAGACGAACAGCAAAACAAATTGGTGTTGACCCTTAATTCCATAGTATTTTCATTAAAGTATTTCAAAGTAGTTAGGAGAACGTTTAAAAAAATGCCCTAATACAAACTCTCTGCTTGACAGTGCATTGAAACCTGATTTCATGTTGGTAAAGATTTGCAAGACAATTTCTATATAGTTATTAACAATATGAGAGAGATATCAAGGGAATGTGAGTGTCATGCTGATTGCTTCCTTCGAACATCTAGGGTACGTGGCATATCTCCATCTCCTGTTTCTCTTTTAGGTAAAGTTCTGGTCCCAGCACATCTCATTTATCCTTGTGGGGATCATCATTATCACCTCAATCAGGGGTTTACTGATTACACTTACCAAGGTATGTGTCCCTTCTGTTGCATTATCTGAATGAAGGTGATGTTATATTGTTGGAAAGCCTCTGATGTTCTAGTTAATTGTAGAGATGCAGTGTAATATGCATTGTGGAAGTGAGGCTAGCAGTACTCCGCTTCAAATAGGAGTCTCATTGTACATTGTAAAGCAAATACTCCTGGTAGTCATATGAAGTGCTGCAGTAACAATCCCTTTGCTGAGAATTCAGGCAATTTGTGGGACTAAATCCTCCTCCACAGAGGATCGGCAAGTCAATATTCACATAAAGGAAACTGTTTTCTTGTATGCCTTATATTTTGACTTTTTTGGAATGACACTGTTTTCCTTCTTTTTTAATTTTTTTTTTTTTTTTTTTTTTTACCAAAAGACAACTTTTTTGTGACAAAATAGCAGGTTATCTTCAGAAAGGTCAGGTTAATTGACTGCCTTGAATTTAAAGATAGATGTATACAACTGATGCTGATACTCAACTAGGAGTATGTTGCAGTTATTCTAAAACCTTCTGACTGAAGTATATTTTGCTGTTCGTAATATCCCACTTGGTTACTCTCTCTGTTGACACTCACATGACAGATAAAAGTTAGTTTTCTGGTTTAATGTTCTCTCATTCTACTTCTACTCCAGGCAAGGCCCTATCAGTAATTGAATTTAGTTTCAATACGTTTTCTGGCCAGCTGGATTTTTGCAGTACTCTTGAATTGCTTTGTCATTGAGTTTTCCTTCTTTTCAGTTTTTTTATGCTATCTCCAGCAGCAAGTCCTCCAACGTGATTGTCCTACTTATAGCACAGATCATGGTGAGCATTTTCCTATTTGATCATTGTTCAAAATGTCTGTCAGTTACATATCTGCCATTGGGTTTGAATATACAGAATGAAGTTTAGATCAGATTTTGAAAGCCATTACTTTATTTAGCCCTTTCTGTGGGTTGAAAATAGGCCTCAGTCGTTGGGATCCTTCTAATTTTTTCATTGTCAAGAAGCGCTGACAACTCAAATTTTAGCCGTGCTTCATCTCAGTAGTCAAGGTCATGCCCAGGATTCTCTTACTGTGAAAGCAGACAATGATGCAGTGGAACAAAGAAACCTATATTTCTAAAGGGAAGAAACAAATTGATCCTTGTTACTGAGCCCTAGATCTCTACACTTTTTATTTTTTCATATAACTCCAATACCAACTCCAAAATTAGTAGTCAAAAATATCTTTTATCTTTTTTATGGCAAAAAAGCACACAAAAAATATACATAGATAAATACATACATATAACAAATCCTTCCTACCCATTGTTACTTCATACGGATGCTAATAATAGACAAGAAGCATAACTCAAAAAGCAATCCGGAAAAGAAAGAGATCGTCCAAAACACACTTGAGGGGATACATCAACCCTCCACTTAGTACAAGGAGCGTGTAGTCAAAATCTTTTATATGTCAATTTATGATTTGTCGGACTCCTCCGTGGTGTGGGGTCGACGGTTTTCGGCCCATTCATTCGGGCCTCATCAGGACAGGGTAGAAAAGAAATGGCAATGCCGCAAATTCAGGAGGATTCAGTGCTTTATGTAGATGTAATGCAAGAGGGCTCCTCTCAAACCTCTCAGTATTAGCACAGATGCTGTATATACGAGTGTGGCGGTCCCTGCTCAATAAATGAAGGAGGTCTGCTTTTATGGCGCAAAGGTCCCGTGTTATAAAGTCGAGCACTTGGGGGGAAAAACCTCGATACTGCTCTCCCTCCACCGCAACACTTCCATTCCAAACTTGCAGCGGATGGCAGCTCGAACTAACAGATTCTACCGGCTGCGTCCTCCGTGGCAGGATTCCAATCACAAGATTCTATTACATCAGATCAAATGTAAATCTTCATCTACTTCCTTCTGGAAAGCCCCCGCCTTCAGGCTCAAATCTCAGTCAATGTGCCCTGACTTTGACGCTTGTCTGCCATGATGCTCTTTCTCCCGAACACCTTAACTTAATCCCAATCCCCAGCATATGCTTCGAGTTGGGTTTCAATTTCTAAAGAAGGATCTGCTCCCTTTCCATAAAGACAAAGTGCTCCACCCCAACAATTTAGTAGTGTGCAAACGTAATGACCATAATCTCTCCCGTAATCTCTCCCAAAAAACAAACTCCATATAATCTCCAGGGCCATCCATGGCGTTTCCCGGTTTTACCTCTTGTAGTACACCCCCTCATGAGATCTATGTGTACCTACTACTATCCTCTCACCAGTCCCCAAACACTGTGTGCTTCATTCGATTTAAATCCGTTAGTCTGCGTTGACCTTTCAACTAGTGCACTCTCCCAGGAAAGCTAAGGGAAGCTTTTGTACACATTTTCTCCAGCCTCAAAACCAACATGGTTAGCTCCTTCACTACCCATCTATGAAGATATTTAGGCTTTGTAGGCAGTGTTTGTCTCAGTTTCCACCAACCATCTTTTGTCCTTGCTCAGCTTATTTCTGTAGAATGCTTATTATCTCCATCTTAAATGTAAATATCCATGGTCCAATTTCTCTTTGCCCCCTTTACTTGGGCTCATGTTTCATTAGTGTTTCCCATTGATGTAATGATTTAATGCAGCTTTTATTTGAAAAAGCAGCCCTGTTAGAAAGTTTTTCCAAGTAGTAAGGTCTCAAATCTGATATAGACTTTTCAGGAACGTTTTGAGGATGTAATAAGGACTTTTGTTTGGACAAAGAACACAGCTTGCTCCCTGTCCCTTCACAATAGGCTGCCATAGCTTTTGAGCAATCTAGAATAATTGTATTGTTTTCCTTTCTCTTTTTAATGTACACTACCGAATATCAAATCTGAGACAGAACCTGCAGGGATGTTCAAACTAATGGCACCCATTAACACATTTATCCAGCTTTCATTCCTGATGTGTACTACAAAAAAGGTTAATAGCTACAGATGTATCTCTTTAGTTCTGCAGATAGCAACACATGCTGCTTATGGGTGCAGTCTAGAAGTATGGGTGGGTGTATGGATGTATGGATATGGTTAGATGGATTATTGATTTATTATATTGCACAGCTGTATCAAGGATGTCTAGGCTCTGGAGTGTTATTGTTTGCTTATTTGTTTTTGTTTTCAAAACTGAATAAGCTCTGGGTTAAGTTTCGGGGCAAAAAGTGTTAGGTTGGTGGCTGAGGAGCAGACAGTCTTTCGTCCTAGTCATTTTTGTCAATAGCAATAGGAGGGAGACACCCTGTATTGTAAAAACGATGGCCTGTTCACTTGTTTGGAGGCCCTATTTTCTGACAACATTTGTGAATTAACAAAGAGCCTATTTAAAGTTAAATGCTGCCGCACATTATGCCAGTGCATAGTCACTTAAAAAATGTGTTGCACACATCACATACCATACATTTCTCTCTGTCATAAGCCCCAATAAACCTTAGTCCCTGATCAAGATGTTATTTGGCTAATGATGGTGTGTTTGTTCTGGTAATGCTTGTTTGGGTTCTGGTAAACCTGGGAGTTAGGAAATCAATACTTGGATCTATGTGGAAAAAATGAAATATTAGAAATGAATTTGAGGTAGGAAAACATGCTATTGAACCACGAATAACCCCTGTAAGGGACTGTGGTCATGAAATGCGACTTTGTAGTAAGAATTGGGAGGAAAAGTACCAGGCTGTGCCCAAGTAGGTTATCGTAACAAAGAGCGTGGACCTGAGAAAGAGTTGTATCCAAGTTGGTTATCAACAGAAGAAAAGAGAACCAGAGGGAGAGATAAACAAGACTAGTTGGTGAAACTTAGTAACACGAGGGATAACGGTAATAGAAAATGTGTGAGACTAGTAGTACTTTATGCTTAAAGTATGCTTCTCTGACACATTTTATGAAGGCAGAGAAGAGGAATATGCCAATATTCTTATAAAACATGCTGCAGCTGCTTCCACACGGATCTAAATATGCAGCACGGACTAAGTGATGCGCAGGGTGAGTATTTTGAGCATTGATGCTACGCGTAATATAGAAATATTCCTTGCGAAATTAGAGAAGGAGGTGATGAGTCCTCTTTTGCCACTGATAATCCTTGACTTCGACTAGCTAGGGTACCTCCCTAGGTCATCTTTGCCATCCCAGTGGGAGCAGCATCTTTATGATGGAGAAGTCTGCTTCTGGGGTGTGACAAGTTGGATTGAAAATACAGGGATTGTAGCTGTTTTTGCTAATCTGTGTTTTTAAATTTTGTATCTGCAGGGCATGTACTTTGTGTCGTCAGTGTTGCTGATCCGAATGAGCATGCCCTTGGAGTACCGCACTATCATCACCGAGGTGCTAGGCGAGCTGCAGTTTAACTTCTATCACCGCTGGTTTGATGTCATATTTCTGGTTAGCGCCCTGTCGAGCATCCTCTTCCTCTATCTGGCACACAAGCAGGCCCCAGAGAAGCATATGGCTCTGTAAGCCAATGGTGTGCACCATAAGAGACTGATGGACTCAATGAAAGCCAGCCTCGCCTGGTGAAGTCAGAGATTTTGGACATGGGCTCATGCTGACGTTCTGAAGCTACGGAAATGACCCCTGGTGGTGGTCTGCACGGTTTGACGCCTTTGGCTGTAGAACGAGAATCAATGTTTCCTTTTTGTTCTGTACTATGAGTAGCGCATCTCTCTTTGAGAGTGAGGTTTGGGGTTAAAGGAAATGATTATTCATACACACCTAAAGCTGCAGTAAGAGTAACACCCCAGTGTCAGCTGCTAAAGGATGTCTCCAGTGTTCTGAAAAAGGCATATCAGTTTACTACACTGTATTTGGCTGCATGAATGTGATTATGGAAATGCGTTGGAGATCAAATGTAAATCAATGTTGAAGGGTATAGAATGACATTTTTAATCTCACCTAATGTGAGTCCAAATCTTGAAGATTTCAGTGATCTGCTCCTTTATTGTCGGGGCTTGTATTTTCTGTTATTAAATTACATTTTAATATGATCTATTTCTCTTTAGGACTCATTTTGCTGCTACAACCTTTTATTTCTTCCTGGAAAAAGAACCTAATAGTCCTTTCCTTTTCCAGTTAATATCAATAAGAAATGCTGTCTCTTCAAAGGTGGACCCGAAATCAGACGTTTTTCATTTAAATTTAGGTTACAGCGGGCCCCGCACATTCCCCTCTCCCCAGCACCATCAGCATACCTTAAATGTTGCAGCAATGGTCCCTTTTGCTTTTTGAGATTGGTATGACCACCAACCTTCCTTCAATTTATTTTCAGTTTTGAGCACCCTTCCTCGGAGTACGCTGACTATTCTTTACAAATAATTAAAACAATGATTTTTCCAGAACATTTGGCCGCGAAATATTATTGGACACCTTAGCCCTATTATCGTCATTTATAAGGTGCATCTTTTGGGGGGTCTATTTCCCTTCAACTTAAGTAGATCAAATTGGTCTAATTTCCATTTTTCAATGAGAGGATTTTTAATATAGTTTGGTTTTGGGATATTAGTTCTTGTTATAATCTACTTTGGTGTTGAATTGAGCCCATGTTTCTTCCAAGAAGTGACCTGTCATCCAAATTGGTCTTTTTTTAAAGTCCAGAAGGTTTTTGGTCATTATAGGAGTTAGCCCGATGCATGACTCCTTAATGATTGGTTATCCTGTTTTATTTCTATTTGGCTTCTTGGCTTTGGACTGCAGAAAATGAGTGATCCACTGGAGAAGCATCAACGTGGACTGTTAATTGACATTACTTGCAAATAAGCTCCTGTGATCTTGTTCACAGAAAGGGTGACAAGGTGGGCAAGGGCTTACAATCTTTTTGATGTGCAGATATTTATCACCTGCTGCACAGAACACCCTCTTATAATTTGAAAACAGTTGTGATCAAATAGTGCTTCACTTAGATTTTAGGGCAATATGTATGCACTGATAGATTCTATGTGCACATGATTTATCATTACACTGTTTACACCCACCTCTCCCCCCTCCCCCCCCAAAAAAATTTGAAATTAAGTAGAATATTCCTTTTATCAACAATATTAGGGGGTTAGTGTTTTCCTCTTGAAAACACACAAACTATGAGAAAGCAACAGTTTAAAAAGCTTAGGTTTTGTGGTGTTTGTAGAAGTGCAAAGACAGGCAACAAGTGAGCAACCCGGTACCCCACAGGAGACTGGGTATGTATATCAATATACAAAAAATTAGTAACTCATGCCAAATTAATTATATTTAATTGACAATTCAGTTGGAGTAATGAAGCATACTTTTTTGTAAATCAGTGATATATATATTTTGTTATATCCCAATACATAAAATAGTAATATAGAGTTCAAAGATACATTCAAATTAAATTGCACTTGTCCGTGGTAATACTTTTATTAACAATACATTTAGATGATAATCCAAGGTGCCATGGTAATCACTCACTATAAAATAAATAATAAGAACAAATTAACAACATAATAAGTTCATATTCTTCTCATCAAAAAATTAGACTTTTCAAGTGTCCATATATGTATGTTAAATTACGTCACTTTGTCCTGAAGATGGACCCATGTACTTGGTGACAACGGGGTACCGAAACGTCGACACTTCAATCACGACAACTGTTATATTTGTATGTTACATTTAGTTTTCCTTGTAATTTGTTTTGAAGGTTAACATTGTTGAGTGATTACTGTGGCACCTTGGATTGCCATCTAAATGTATTGTTAATAAATTAATATTACCACGAAGTGCAATTTAATTTGAATGTATCTTTAAACCCTTGTTGGAAAATGAGTCATTAGTTGTGTGGTCTGCACAAGTTAATGGTTCTACTTTGTCCTCTCCTGGGACCCAAACACCCCATTTGTAGCGCTTAAATCTCATAGGGTATCATTGCAGAGCAGTCCAAGGCCTACTCAAGTGATGTGGTGTGGGCTAGTAATCACCATTCACAGATACACAATAATGCACCCAATAAATGATTGTCCAGCCTGTGCTTTTTCTTTTGAAAAAGGAAAAGTACATTTCTCTTCCAGGGGATCCTCATCAATAGTCATAAGCACTAGAATATTCCCGCCCATGCGCGGGACCCCGGAAACACAATCATAAGTGTGCCCAACATATATGTATCTCCATATATATATATATGTATCTCCATATATAAGCAACTGCAGCCTTATATACACCAGAGCTGAATAATGCTGTAAGAACTCCCCATTATATCATAAAAGAATACATTAGAAACAGGGAAAAACAACAGCAAAACATGCTTTGAATTGGTTTTAATGCTTAGCAGTCAGAAGAAACTCTCACATAGGACTGAAAGCATATACAGCTCCCAGGCTGCATTGCAGAAACATAGTCTAAAAAGATTAAAAACCTAACTCATAGCAACATAGAGATAAACTGGCACCGTGCCTTTAAGGCAGTCATGAACCCCAGCTTCCCATCATGCCTTAGGGGTGACAGTTAGGCCAGTTGTTCTTTGCGGTGACTCAAAAGCCATGACACAAAGAATTGACATTACCTCATTAAAACCACAATGATCCTTTCCCGGGGAGGCGGGAGGGTTGCTTATGTCTTTGATGAGGATACCCCTGGAAGAGAACTAGGATTACAGGTAAGTAACTAATCCTTCTCTTCCAGGGGATCCTCATCAATAGTCATAAGCACTAGAATAGAATAGCGAGGCTCACCTCATCCACCTGCGGGCAAAGGAAACATAACGGTAAATTAACCAATTAGCTCAGATAACTAAGCCGGATAGATAGATTACTATCCGAATAGATTCCTCAAGGAGCCCTGGCCCACTTGAGTATCAGCCCTGGAATCAGATTTTAGACAATAATGCCTTGTGAAAGTGTGAACCGATCTCCAGGTTGCAGCCCTGCAAATTTCTGACATTGAAACATCATGCAAGAAAGCAACTGTGGCCACTTTTCCCCTAGTGGAGTGTGCTTTAGGAGACAACAACAAGGGGTTATGTGCCAACTGGTGAGCCAATTTTATACAGGACACTATCCAGCTTGAAATGGATCTTTTGGAGGCTGGGAAACCTGTTCTCATGGCACCATAATTCAGAAACAATTGATCCGATTTCCTTATGCCCTTGGTACCCTCCAGATAGAATTTAAGCACTCTTTTGAGGTCCAAGGAATGTAGCGACCTCTCCGCAGGAGACGCGGGGTTTGGAAAAAAGGACAGTAGGGAGACTGACTGATTAATATGGAAATCAGATATAACCTTTGGTAAAAAGGCAGGGCGAGCCCTTAACACACAGCATAAGGTTCTTTTGCACACAGCGCTTGGATTTCATTTACTCTGCACCCTGATGTTATCGCTACCAGAAAAGAGGCCTTCCACGTCAGGTGCTACAAGGAGGCTTTATGAATGGGCTCAAAAGGAGGACCCATTAATCTAGACAGCACCAGATTCAACTCCCAGGGAGGAGAAGGGTTTCGAACGGGGGGGGATACACTTTCTTCAACCCCTGTAAGAAATCCTTAACCACCTGTATTTGGAAAAAGGAAGGTTGGCTTAGTGACTTTCTGTATGCTGTTGACAAATAAACCCTGATTGAGGCATATTTCAAACCCATTTTTGCTAAATGTAGAAGGTAAGAAAGAATGAACTCTTCCTGCCCCTTCGTAGGGTCAAAATGATTTTCAACACATCATAAGTAGAACCTCTTCCATTTAAAGGCGTATGAATCTCTTATGGAGGGTCGCTTAGCCTCTTTCAGGATATGCATGCAGTCCTGCGGCAGATTCAAGTGTCCGTATTGTAGGACCTCAGGAGCCATGCTGCCAAGTTCAGGGAGGGAAGGCTGGGATGGAGAATCCTCCCGTCCATCTTGGTCAGCAGGTCCGCTCTGTATGGCAGCCTCCTGTGGCAGGAGTACCGATAACTGAAGAACGTCTGGGTACCACCACTGCCGTGGCCAGTCTGGAGCTATCAGACTCATCTTCATGTTGGATCTGATGAGCTTGGACCACCACCTTCGGGATCAGAGACAGGTAGACAAATAGACCTTTTCTGTGCAGGGCAGCCGCCACCAGATTTCAGCCCGAAGGGTAAGACCTTGTGTTGATAGTGCTTGTCTCCGACCACAAACCACAGATACTTGCGATGACGTGGAGTAATGGGTATATGAAAGTACGCATCTTGGAGGTCCACCGAACACATCCAATCTCCTGCTTGCAAATGTGGATATATTTGATGAAGGTCCAATATGCGAAACTTCTCCTTCGCAATGACTCTGTTCAGCAGGCGAAGGTCTAGGCTAGGTCTGAACTTGTGCTCCTGGTCTCTTTTGGGCACAAGAAAGTACCTGGAGTAGACTCCCTTCCCTCGCTGCGCGAAAGGAACCTCTTCTATGGCCTTTTTTCGCAGAAGGGTTGCAACTTCAGTTGGTGAGGACAAGATCTTTTTGAAGGAATGTCCTTTGGAAGCACACAAACATAGTGCTTATCCATTGCGCAGTATATTGAGCACCCAACGATCTTTTGTGATGCTGCACCACTCTGCCAGATGATGTGAAGAACTTCTTCCCACTGGAGTGGGCAACGACGCCAGAGGAAGCTCCTGCTCATTGCTTCCCTGCCGATCTGGCCGTGGTAGAGGACTGTTGCTGGTGACCACTTCTACCTCTGTTGGATTTATGGCCCGATACTGCGACTTGCTTTGGTTTTTTCCTTGGGGCCATTGAGGGGTTTGAACCCTCTGCTGTGTCGAGTTCCGCCTTCATCCTGCCCATTTCCTCATCTGTATGGGTGCCAAATGGAGAGGAGCCGGAAACGGGAGTTTTAGGATTCTCTTCTGTGCATCTGGCTTGAGTGCGGTCAACCTCAACCAGGATCTCCTGGCACAAACCCCATGAGCATATGAATGCACCGATAGAGTAGTGCCGTCCGCTGCCGTACTGATCATTTGATTGGCAACAAGTGACCCCTCGGTGATGATCTCTTCAAAGTCCTTCTGATCTTCTTTTGGCAGCATCTCTTTGAAGCGGTCCAAGGAGTCCCACAAGGCCCTATCATAGCGACCTAATTAGGCTGCTGCACTGGAGACCTTTAATGATGAAGCTGCCGAGCTGCACACCTTACGTCCCCAAGAGTCCTGGGACCTACTTTCCTTATCAGACTGAACCGATGTAGACTCACTCACAGCATGAGTTTTCCTCGCTGCCGCAATGATCACCGAGTCTGTAGGCAGATCCGTCTTCAAGAAGACAGTCTGAGGAAGACACAAAGGATTTTTTTTAACAAAGTCACTGATGTTTCTTGGGATACTAGCTATTTACTCATGGTCTTAGACATCACCAGTCTATATACAATATCAAGCATGAGCATGGGTTGATTGCCGTCAGGCATTATCAGAAAAGCGTCAGCTACGATATGCACAGCATAATGACATGATACTTGAGTTTGTGGAGTTCTGTCTATCCAATAATATCTTCCTATTTGAAAAGCAATTTTTAAACAGACCTCTGGTACGGCGATGGGCACCTGCTTTGCCCCCAGCTATGCAAACTTGTTCGTTGGCTGGTGGGAGGAGCGGGTGTCCAGGAGGTGCCAGGGACAAGAAAGTGGGAGAGTGGTCCACTGGCATCGATATATCGATGACCTTTTCATCATGTGGCATGGAACGGTGGATACGGCTCATCGGTATATCGATGGCCTGAATGATAACGAGTATGGCCTACACTTCTCAGGTACCATAAGTCCAGTAACTGTTGATTATTTGGATCTTAGAGTGTTCATTGACAATGGTTGCTTTCAGACTGCCCTTTTTCGTAAACCCACAGCTGGGAATTCGACCCTGGGTGCTAATAGTAATCATCCTCCCAAACTGGTTCAGAGCATTCCTTATGGAGAGCTCTTGATACTCCATAGGAATAGCTCCAGAGATCAGTATTTCGAGGCGGCTGCCTCGGAATGCATCAGCAGATTTAAGATGAGGGGATATAACTCTGGTTCCCTGGAGAAAACTCTTAGCAGGGTAAGACAGATACCAAGACCTGAACTTCTGTTAGACAGACCCTCCAGCATTTCGCGATTTCGCGATTTGCAAAATAATCGCGAAATCAGCAGAGGAGCGGGATTCCCGCGATATTTACCCTTTTGGCCGCGAAAAAGGTCTCCGGCAGACAGCAAAAGAAATGATAACATCTTATTGGCTGTACGCGCATAGCGCATACGTCACTACGTGGCTCCTACACTGTAATACTTGCCTGCTTCTTACTGCGGCCGGCATTAGGGAATACGCGGAAAATACAGTCTTGTCCGTGGGCCCTTCTGAAGCTATTTTTATTGAAACCACATTACGGCCTTTTGTTTTTTCAACAAAATTATTCATTTTATTTTGTCAGTGCTGAAAGGGGATATTAACAATCCTTTACACCTGTAAATAATGTTGCCAGCATGAAAGAAGTGTACTTTTTCGATCCCTGCTTTGGAGATTATTGGCGAGCGACGACAGTAATAGGCAAACACCGGGTCGCGCTTCTCGTGTTCCTGCGCTGTCCGTAGGTGATGTAAACTCTTGAACTGCGGGGGTAATGGGAGCGCTGGTGCAGCCACCCTGCTGATCCACCTATGTTGGCCACTGGAGTTAGAAACAGCTCTTAGCTGTCACTCCCCTGTCTCGATTCTCTCCCACATTGCGGCCTTTGATTCTCTCCCACATTGCGGCCTTTAACTAATCCGGTCATCTGACCTGCAGAAAATTAATTCGACAGTTATAATCAATGCTTGCAAACACAATCCTTTTCTATCCGTCATAGGTCACAGGTCACTAGCTCCCTTTCTAGATTACAGACTTCTAAAGAGCATCGGGAGTCGTTTATTAGAGTGAAATTAACGGTGAATGATACTAGTCCTCAGCTGGTTAATATTTTGGCAGCTGCACTTTTTCACGTGTACAAAAACTTATGTTTCAAGTCGAACCAAATAAATCAGTTAAGCCAAAAAAGATGAATGCTAAATAGTTAATCTTCAAACACAAACTGCTATGTGGTGCTATTCGCCATCTTTTGCCATTACCGAATTTTGCTTCCATAGCTCATTAGGATGACCATTTGGCAGAAAACTAAAGAAAATCTACCTAATTAGGCCTAATTGCGGTAGTGTCAAGAACACAAACCAACTTTTATGATTTTTAGTTTTATATTCATATATGTACAAGGAAGCCTTTTGTGTCTGGCCGGATTGGCATGATTTAGTTGTGTTCAAGCTTCCTACAGTTTGCAGGATTAGCTGCGGCCGTCCGCATTACCTCGACAGTATACTTACTGTAAGCACGTACATTTTCCTTTCTACACCACAGGAAACAACTTAAATAATTTTATTTCAAAATTAAAAAGGCACCAGGGTCAAAGCAACGTTCCCATTCACAAGGCTCAGGTCAGTCTGCCATACTTGCCTTTGGCAGCTTGCTGGTTCCATGTTTAGCAGTTCATAAATTTGTTTGATGTGACTTCTCAAACCTGCTAATAAATGCCCTTGAATATTCATGCCCCTATCAAAGGCTATGTAACAAAAGGTGGATAGTATCCATGCGTTTAAAAATTAATTGGCATCTTGCAAGCTAGATTACTAGGTTATCAAGAACAACGAAACATTGTTTCCTGTTTCGTTTGAATTTCATTGACTGTCTTTTTTTGTTGTTGCAGTTTTATATAGGGCAAACTCAACACGAAGGTATCCAAGCCCTTTACATGAGCACACGTTGCATTACAGAAAGATACATTCATTTTTAGGCACAGGGAGAAATACCTCTCACCCACCCCCACGTAAACCCTTGCTTTGGGGACGATGTTGGCACTGTAAGTGGTAGAGGTGAGGGGTTCTCCCTTTCCCATCATAGTTGGGGTGAGCGACTTGAATACTTTTCAGCTGCATGGGTAGAGCTGGGTGTCAGGGTTGCATACCACAGCTCACATGGTCGGGTTGCCTCTTTCTCATATATTTATCAGACCCTCCAACATTACACGATTCAGGCAAAAATCGCAAAATCATCTGACTAGCACAATGGCTGCAATATATACAATTTTGGCTGCGATATTTACAAAAAAGTATCTACCAGGAGACAGCAAAACAAACAATGCCCTTTAATTGGCTGTGCGCGCACACGTCACTACTTGCCGCCGTCCAATTTCTGCTTCCTTCTGGCCAAGCGACGTTTGTATTACAAATTCCCATTTCGATTAATGAGTCAGGGCCCGATTCACAGAATAAATTTAAGACTCAATCCTAAACTTACTACTTTTGGCATTCACAGAATGAACTTACTACTTTGGTATACACAGAAGTTAGGATTTTGTCTTGATTTTGTCTTAAGACAAACTTAAGACAGACTTAAGACAAAATCCTAACTTCTGTGAATACCAAAAGTAGTAAGTGCATTCTGTGAATGCCAAAATAGTAGTAAGTTTAGGATTGAGTCTTAAGTTCATTCTGTGAATCGGGCCCCCAGTTTCCAGCCATGGGAGCCTTCTGCGGCAGAATAACTATCAGAAGAGAGCGCTGGAGTGCAGACATATGCAGGTCATCAATTACATGGCCACTTTGTGTTATATATCTGGATGAATGGACAGAAGCAGCAAAATACCATTTGGGGCAGCACACTATACTAAGTTCAGATTTTTAGCATAAGTGTTTTAAGCCAGGCCCTTAATTACATCGGCCACGCCACTGTGGGAGACCCCCAGTTTTTTCATCCTACTTAAAACCCTGCACACACCCCTCTGCTGTTACTTAATTGTGGACTTCATTCCAAACCCAAGTCATGTGCAGATGGAGACGTGCAGATTGGTATAGAAGAAAACTCACTCTGTCCCTGAGGCAAACACTCCTCTTGGCCCACAGGTGTAGCACATTCTGGAAGGGTCCAGGAGGCAGCGGTGCCTCGGCAGGGGTGAATACAAGGGTGCTAGAACACCCCAGGGAGAAATAGGGACCTCTCTCACGAGGTGCAGATTGGAGCTGTGCTTCTGTAGAGCAACAAAGATTTTAAAAATGCCTATTTCACAGTGGAAAACTCTGCTAAATCAGTTGGCATTGATTTAAGGCTGAAAAGGAATGATTTCAAGTAAAATGAGGGGCCGCAAAAATGCCGCTAAATTTCCATTTTTGTGCCGCTAAATTTGCAAATCTATGCCGCAATATCCTGGGGGGTCTGGTTAGATAAACTGAAAGATAAATCTAAGGTGAAAGGTGGGAAATTTCAGATGATTACCCCCTACTCTACAGAAGCCAATCATCTGAGGAAAATGCTGCGTAAAAACTGGCATATCCATATCCTACAGACAGACCCGATCATCAAGGACGACATACCAGCATACCCCCTGGTTACATTTAGGAAGGCTAGGTCTCTAAGAGACATGCTGGTTAGGAGCCCCCTTGAAAAAGCTAAACCACAAACAGGTACTCTTAGAGAAATGAGGGACTTCTTCCCTTGCAGCAAATGCAAGGCTTGTGTTGGGAGTAAACGGGTGCTGTCTTACAACCTGCTAGATACAGGGAAACGTAAAACCATTGACAAATTCATGACTTTTAGCACCTCCTAACAAGAACAACTATGACCGTCCCTTAGGTTTCGGCATTATTCTGTGTAGGTGGCCTCATCATGCCATGATTTTCTTTAGTGTGCCTGGTCCCACTCTGTCACCTTGCGTGCATCTTTCTCTGCTGCAGGCAGCTGAGGGAGCCCACTCGTTGGCTGCCTTCATCTGCCCCCGCGCACGTCCGGCCTGCTACCACAGAAGCTGGCTCTTCGTTCTGGTCTGCCTGCTCCTGCTTGAAGATGAGTGCTGGGCATGAAGGTGGCATGGGGGACCACAGCGGCGCTCCCTCTTCTCCTAGGTGTCACGGGGGCTCAGGGATGGTGTCCTGGGCCCTCTTGCAGTCTCGCTGGGGCACAACAGTGCTCCCTGTCTCCATCTCTTTGCCGGGGCACCAGGGATGGGGTCCTGAGACCCCCGTGCAGCTTTGCTGGTGGGGCTCACAGTGGCATTCCCCAGAAGAGTTTCTTCACCAGGGACCACCCCTTGGTCCTGACGCACCACGGGGGCGAAGCTGACCACGGCGGAAGAGCACCATGCGCTTTGTTGCTGGTTCTCTCAAGGGTCAAAGGCCGACAAACTTTACACCAGGGTATCTCGGGCCCTCTTGTTCTGATTTGCCCTGTCCATGGCTCATTGTGCACTTGGTGGCACTTTCATTTGGCCTCCTTGCTAGAAGGTGACCAACCTCAGGGAGCTGGGTTCACTGGTTCCCTGCACCAGCCTTTCACTTTGCTCTCCTTGTGGGCCTCTTTCCTCCTTGAGCCGAGGCCTATGATCCAGCGGCATACCAACAACAGATACCCCACTACCATATACTTACCTGGGCCCATAAACACACACACAATTTAAGTAAACCGCTGGAGTCAAAGTTTGTAAATGTTCTACAGTTTTCAAGATTAGTTATTTAATACTCCTAACTAACCTTTCACTGATCAAAAGGTTCTTTCCTCTGGTCAATGGACCATTAGTTGAACTAGTTGATGGTGAAAATAACATAAACTAACTTGTTCTTTTATCTAATGTAAATAACCACGGACTTGGGAAAGTTTTAAATCTTTATCTAAATTTCAAACGCATGTGAAACATCTCAAATACACAGTGCAGTCACCATCATTCTTAGGAGAGAAAATTCAATTAATAAATCATCAAAACAAATACTTTGGACTCATACAATGATCAATGCTCAGAAAGGGAGAAGACAGAGAGAAAAGAACATCTGCTAATAACGTGAAAATATAATGATCAAGAATGGTATGAAGACCAACCCCCTGGCCAAAGGGCTGGTAAGGGTCCGCCTGGATAGATCAGGTGACAAAAGACTTCAGGACAGGATTCAGGACAGGATAGTTGATCTCTCTAAATAGCGATGATTGCGTCGCACCCCTCTCTGACACTCTCTTCATTCTCGAGATTCTTCTGCGATCTTCTTATCTAACCCTATTTAATTAGGATAGAAAATTCTGCATTTGGCTTCTTCATCAGCATCTCACAGCATCTCTCCCAGCAACATCTCCTGCAGCAACGACAGCATCCCAGAAACTCTCAGCAATTCGTCAACTCCCGAACTTTCAGCAGCCTCTGATCTCTCTCTAACTAAAAACTATCTAAATTATACCTTTCGTTCGTCATGTACCACCCACTAAAGTTTCAATATCGTAAAAATACGAGATCCAATTGGTCAGGCAAGGGAGGAAGATTATCACACCATATTTACATGTCATCTAAATCAGTTTGACTATTATTCACAAACCCATCCCCTTCATTTTTATTCATAATTTTAATTCACACCCGCATTCACATTTTATTTGTAACATTATTATAATAGTCTGAATACAAGTCCACATCGTTGAACTTTTTACTGTTCATTCCCAAGGTATTACACTTTGCGGCCCTGGCTCCCGTTCAACATCCAAGTCATCATTCCGGGTTAACTTTCAGTGGACATGCGCAGTCGTCATGTGGCTCCATTTCATTCAGTTATACATAAGAGTCCCAAGTATGCACTAGTGATAAAATCAAAAGACAGTTGTTACTTTCACAAATAAAATGGTTGCACTGTATACCACCTACCTCTACTCTATCCTAGTTTATTTATTAGACTTATCCCTGCGTTAGCTTTAGTAAAAACCACTTGATTTAGTTCAAACAAGCAGATGCCATGCACGTGAGTCTTCAAGACTCCATTTTAGTGTCTTTTGCTCATGTGTAGGCTTTCCTGTTTTCAGTTTCTATTTTCGGTAAATCCTGGTGGTGTTTTTTCAGTTTTTTCCAGTGATTTCAATACCTCAAAAAGCAGTGCTTTTCAGTGACTACTCATTTTCGCGCCATAAAAAACAACTGAAACAGTGTTTTACCGGTGTTTATGGAACTCTTTGCTTTGAATATTGCTCGCTTTCTTCATTGATGCATGGTATACAGACAGTGTACGTACAGTGTCTATGAGGTCCAAATACAATCTTACAAGTCAAACTTATTGTATTACACCATACAATATTTCTTCAGTGAGTCTTTGGTCATTCTTACTCCCTCTTTCCTTCCCATGGAAAGTTTTATTTGTGAAAAGGCCCTCTCGACATTGGCACTTGACTGGCAACAGCAAAACAGCCAGTGCACAATTTGCAAACTCTGGCCACTGCCATAACTTTCCATGCCAATACTGGTGCACCTAAATGTTGACATTCTCTGGAACAGGTTCTGCAACATATGTGTTGAACTGGGTGCGTAGGCCCTCAGAGGTATTAAAGCTGTCAATAATAAAGCTGTACTTTGCAAAGTCTGGAGAAAATTCCTCTTTACGGTAGGGATCTAACACTTGTGCAGAGTACCACAGTGAGGCTTCATTGACCTCGAAAGCCATGGTTGGTGAAGGGACATTTCTATACTAAAGGAGGAGCAAGAACCAAAGTCTGCAGAGGCCCGGACATAGTGAACACTCTCAAATTGTCTCTACGCCCACACAGCAGGAGCCAAGGAAAGGCCCTAGTTGCTGTGGTGGCTCACAGCCTAGGCCCCCAATTAACTCAACTGAAGTAGGTGTCTCTACAGGATAAGATAACTTTGCCAGCTCAGTTATGAGCTCCGAAGGAGATGACCTGCCAAAAGTTACCCCACAAAAAACAGAAAATATGTTCCGATCCCAGGCTGAGCAACAGAACAGACAAATGTAGGCTCTAAAAACAGAAGGCTCGCTGTTCAGGGAATTAAATGAGTGGGCTAGCTGATTAGAATAAATAAATGAATTACCTTTGTTTTTTAGAGGGAGAATGCTCAAGCTCTAGCTGTTTTCCATGTAAGAGTGTAGCTGCAGGAGCTCTAAGAAGGGGTGAAGAACAACAAAGCCCTGTTAAGTAAATGGTCTTTTTAAAGACCTGTGAAGTACTCTGGGTGCAACCTCAGTAAGACAGACGGCAGACCACAACAGCTCCAAGCAGGGGGCTTGGTTGGTCAGTTCTCAAAGCTTCCAGGGGCGTGCCTTAATGTCACCAAGTGTACACCCTAATAAAATGAGACCAGTAAGGGCCGGGTCAGGCGTAACACAGAGCAAGTTAGGGTTGAGTTGCAGCTGCCTTCTGTGGGCAAAATTAATGTTGCATCAATGCGCGTGCTTGCATAAAAAAGCACAGAGCATAGGAAATAAATTGCTGCCATTCGTCATGGATTTGTGGCATGAATAATGCTGTGGATTTGTGGCATGAATAATGAGTTGGTCTAACTTTGAACACTGTCCCTCCTTAATCATTTTTGAGCAGGCTCGCCTGAGAGTCAGGTTAGAGGGAAGGGCTAGAAGTCCAACTCTCCCCTGGACTTGACGAACATTTCTTTATAAGTGTAATTGTAGCAGTCCCATCCCTCAGCCGCCCTCAGTGACTCTCATTGAAAGCATGTGTTCCATCAATCCTGCTGTCAGACTGTGGGGGTGCCTGGAAGCCAGGCTTCCAATTTCAATTAGTTCACACGGCTCCAGTCAGCAATAGCAGCATCCCGCATCGGCGTCCTGCACACTCCACTTAGCCCTGCACCATTCCCACCTGCCAGCAGAGGCCCAAATAGAGCCAAATTCCGGTTGGGGGAATCCTTAATTCTTCCAGACTGGAGATGAAGGGTTGAAAACAAAGCAAAGCCTCGTTAATATGTAAATGGTCTTTTTAAAGACCTGTGAAGTACTTGGGTGTGGCTCTGTCTGTGCCCGGGAAGTTTTCTAAGCAGGGGCTTGGGGGAGGGTTTAGACTGCAGCCCTTTGCGCTCCATGGGTGTTGTGGGTCTGCCTGCCAGCATCTTGGCCTTCCGACACAGCCTCCTTACTGCTCACTGATTAATTATGTTAATTTTATTATTGATAATAATAACGCAAAGGCAGGTCACTTAATGCACCACTGAACGATGCCCTGCCACCTTTCCTGTAAACAGCTCCCTCGCAGGATTTATCTGCTGAGTCTTGGAGCACCAGCAGTCGTCGTCTCCTCTTGATATTCGATGCGGGCAGAGATGTTTGGGGACAAATAATCATGACATCAATTAAAATAAGATCTATATTGTAATACATGTGTGCCTGTGATTTCTTTTTTTTGAGGGAGTGATTGTTATTGTTCGAGGTGAGTGCCGGATTGAGCTCCCTGGAAGCTGGTTACCTCCCACACTGCCCTCCCACCCCCCTCCATGTATTTCATCTTTGCTCTTGGTAGGTAAGCTGGAAAGCAATCAAATCATTAAGCGCCCACCCTAATTAGGGAGTTTAGCAACTTTAACACTAAATACATTACCCGCAGAGCACTCCACGGTGGAACACCACAAAACCTAGTGCAAATAAATCTGACACTATCAGGGGTCGCTCAGTACGAAGTTGCCAACCAATTTGGTGCCCCTAATTTAATGGGGGTGACTCATTGTTTCCCGCTGTTTGCTTTCACAAAGCAAGTTCCATGATAGTCTGTGTCCCTTAATGAGCTATGAGAGCTCCTTTTGTTGGGGCGAGAACAGCCCGAGGCGCGACAGGAAACACTCTGCTGCCTTTGTCCAGCTAATGCGGGGTGTGGGCTTCTCTCTGCTGCCCCGCGACCCTGCTGGCTTAAATCCGCAGCAGTGGGAAGCGGCGCACTCCCAAACCTGGTCACTCACTCAGATCACTCTCTTTCTCGGTGGGGTGGATGCTAAGTGCATAGGATAAAAAAAAACTGTACAATCTTTAGCATAGACAATCAGGCTAACTATGCTAAAAAGGCGTCCTTTGCTGATTAAGGGCCGAATCCAATGGCCCGCTCTTCCACTATATAACCCACTCAACGCCGCTCTGCTATGAAAACGCGGAGGGAGCGGCGTACAGCACCAAACGAGAGGAGCTGTGTGGTGCGGTACTGATACGGGGTTCGCAGGATGTAAATACGGGCGTTGGAGGCGGCCGGTGGCAAACTTCCAACACCGAGCAGCAAGCACCGATGGTCTCCACTTTACGCCAGCTGCAACGCTTTAAACACATTTAGACCTTTCTCCCCAGGTCTGACTTCTGGTGCGGTCGATGAAATGTCTGTAACTTGGAATATTTATTTGTCTCCAATACTCCCAGGAGCCCGCCCTAAATAATAGACAATCTTCAGCGCCATGCGCGGGTTTATCTCTCATCTTCGAATGCTCTTTAATATGCAAGCAGTGGTGCATCATGAGAAAGGACATTACTCAAGGATAGTTCTTTTTTGTGGTCCTTTGGCTCCCTCAAGTGGCCAAGCGGAGCAACAAATATGTAAAAAATCAGTGACACTCGAAATATGTAAAAAATCAGTGACACTCGGTTTAAACCGGGTCATCTTATTTTCAATCAGTAGGGTATTATCGTTTACAGTCGGTTTTAACCGAATTCCGGATAGCCTACTCATGTGCAAGTATTTACCTCCCAGCGATAGCTCGTCATAATGCGTAGATGCAGTTGACGCATGCGCCGTTAAGTCCAACCAGGACTAAAACCGTTTAAAGCGGTTTAGTTCTTGTTGGAAATGGCCATTTTTGCAGGGTTATCCCCAAACGTTTTGCTTCTTCCTCCTTAATTTTTCCTGACCTGTGGTTGTTGGCAATAGGACTCTGGGCACCTTAACACTGCTGATCAGTGCTAAAGTGCAAATGCTCTCTGTATAAATTGTTATTGTGATTGGTTATCCATGATTGGCATATTTGTTTTACCAGTAGGTCCCTAGTAAAGTGCACTGAGTGTGCCAGAGCTGGTGATTAAAAGGCTACTAGTGGGCCTGCAGCACTGATTGTGCCACCCACATGAGTAGCCCTAAAATGGTGTCTCAGGCCTGCCACTGCAGTGACTGTGTGCAGTTCCTAACTGCCATGCTGACCTGACCAGTGTCCTCACTGGCCAGGCCTAACCCTTCCCTTTCTGTGCACATTGGACACTCCTATGGAAGGCCCAAGGTACCCCCTGGACAGGGTGCAGAATATGTGAATGGTAGAGCATGTGCTAATGTAGGTGACATGCTCTGATAGTGAAATACTGCCATTTTCGTTTTTCACTATTGAAAGGCTATCTTGCCCATAGGCTGTAATGGGGAATGCTGTGTATAATGTTTACCTACCTATCTTCCCATAGGAGCAAGATAGAAAATTAAAGTCTGGTATCCCTGAGCTCAGAATTTAATAACACATCTTTTAGAAAGGATGGTTTTTAAATCCTGTGTTTGAAAACAGCACTTTTATAAAGTGGCTGTTTTCTTGTCTGACCTTTCTGTGTGCCTTGGCCTGTTTGTGAATTGACTGTCTGGTTTGCGAGCGACAGGCTCCCAGAGGCTGAATGAGTCAGGCTTAGGCTGAGTAGCTTCATCTGCATCTTGAGTGGTGGGAGGGGATAGCACCTGGGCCTGAATATGGCTGTGCCTGCCTTCCACAATGCTGACACCACTTCCTGCTGGGCAGCTTACGACCCTGCCCCTCTCTCTCAAAGGAAAGAAGGAGCCATGTAAACAGTGTGCTTCAGGACTGACCAGAACTGGTTTGGACTAGGCCAAGGCCTCTCTACCCTCAGAGAACAAAGAGAATTTTGGTATAAAAAGGGATATCCAGACCTCAGAAAATGAGATAATCCTAGAATCAAGAAGGAACCTCTTCCAAGGAGAAAGCCGGAAGACTGAAGAGGAAGGACTGCCCTGCTGTGTGTTTGTGGGCTGACCTGCAGTTGCTTTGCTGCCAAGGAGAGGGGAAGGACTTTGCTGTTGCTGTGTCCCCTTGCTTGAAGAGATCTCCAAGGGCCTGAGGAGAGCTGGCCTCGTGTTAAGAAGTCCCAGGAACAAAAGGTCTTCACCCCCAGCTACCCCCTGAACTCTGCTATTTGAGTTCTGCCCTTCCTAGAGTGCTTGATCCATTTGTGGGGCCTCTGGAAGTTGTTGCCTGCTGTTTGGGGAGCTGGGCAAGAAGAAAAGAAGAAGATCTGCAACTTTCACGCATTGCTCGCTTGCGGAGTACATTGTCGACAGTGCGAGGAAAAGTCCTATTGACGCAAAGTACGCTTGCGGAGCGCATCGCCCCATTGCGGGAAGATTCCTGTTGCTGCGAGTTACGTCGCAGAGCCTGTCGTTGCTGGGTGAGATTGTCGCACCGCTTCCCTGCGGACCGCATCACGTCGCTGCGAACATCAATGCAGAGCCAACGCATTGAGGGGCAGCGAGGGGAGAAGATCAATGCTGCGCCGTGCATCGTCGCCGCACCGGAGATCATCGCCGTCCCGAAGATCGTCGCATCGTGCCTGTGCCAGACGCTTCCTACCGAACTTGCGCACCGGAATCCATACAAGGTATTGCATCCCCATACAGACCGGATTCGTAGCAACACGCCAGCTGCATGCAGCGGGGCTGTCGCATCGCCTCCCCAGGGTCTCAGGAGTGATGCATCGCTTGTTTTTCAATGCTGCAGCTTCCACTTGGAACTTTTGTCGCATCTACAGGTACTTTGGGATAAACGTGACGCAACTGTGGATTATTTTGACGCAAACCCTAGAACTCTTTTAAAGACTTATACTTGAACTGTGTATGTTGGACTTTTGTTGTTTTGGTCTTGTGTAGTTTAGATAAAGATACTTTATTTTTCTAAACTGGTATGGAGTCCATTTGTGGTGTTTTTACTGTATTACTGTGAGTGTTGGTACAAATACTTTACACATTGCCTTTGATAAGCCTGTTTGCTCGTGCCAAGCTACCAAGGGGGTGAGCAGGGGTTATCTAAAGAGTGTATCCCCCTTACCCTGACTAGAAGCAAGGGTCCCTATTTGGACATTGCTACCTACCTCTGCCAACTAGAGACCCCCAGATCCTTAGTTCATGTTATTCTCGTTAGGAAACACATAAGCAGGCTTCACTAACCTGCGTATTCATGTGGTGTGCAGTAGTTTTACACAAAACAATTTTAATAACTTGTTAGCGAGTTAAAGGAGCGGATTGCTTCTGAGCAAGTCTCTTTTCTACAAGTCCCTGCTCCATCACCTAGTCATTCCCCCAACTGATTCTCAGGGTGTCTAAGGGGACCAGCGCCACTGGTCCTGTCCTGGGGAGTGCACCACTGTTCCTGGGGTCAATCAGAGACAGAGTCCTTTGGCAGGGGACAGTCAGGGGGTTCCTCCCCCAACTGTCCATGACGTCTGCCTCTGGTCCAAGTGTTTCTCAGAAAAAGCACATACAAGAGAGACCTCTCCCCTCTGAGCAAGACCTTTTAATAGGGGGAGGGGCGGGAGGTGCCAGCAGGAATGAACCTCTGACCTATGCTGAGGCGCCACATCACCTCTCTGCCACTGTTTCAATCTTCCTGCACAGGCTTCTGGGATACTTCATGATTGTGTCACCCAGAAGTCACTTGCCAGATGTGCTCTGGGGGTCTCAACTCCACCCCTCGCTGACATCACAGCCAGGGCCTCTCCCATCAAATCTTCAGAGGAGCCCCCCTCCCAAGGTCTGGCTGCAGAGGTCTGAACTCCCTCGTTTTTGAAGTGGCCTGGGCTGGCCGTCTCCCTGGCACATGGATGACAGTGGGCTGATTGATGTAGTGCAATTTCACCCTTTCCCTTCTTCCTTGAGATTTGACCTAAGCACTGTCAATTGCTTTCTTGGAGGGGTGAGGCCTACGTTCCTACAGCTGGGGAGAAAAGTAATTAGCCCAGTAGTGTCACAAAAGGCCTGTACTCTGACCCTGAGCTGAGCCAGAGAAACATAACATTTCCGGATGACCCCTAAGCTGTACATATATGCTTTTGGACTTTACAGAAGTGTTCTTTTCACATAGGTTACAGTGTACATTGGTGTGACTCTGGAGTTTGTGGACCCAAGGGAACGGAAGCTGCACCCTAAGGCAGCCTTTCAAATTGGATTATGATGGAGTGTTTCTACATTTAAGGCAGTAAAGCACACATGTACCAACCCATTATTAGGCCAATTCCAAGTCACCACCCAACTCTGCATAGTCCAGTCTGCTCCAGGGTACCTGTGCACAGCTTCTGGGCTGCGCACGTTAGGAGTTTCCCACACACAGCTATCACGTGTGCACATGCTTGTGCACACAAATATCCATACATACCCAACCCACTGCCCCTTACCTTGGCTGTGTTGCAGCAGCCTTAACTCCCCAGGCTGACCCTGGCAGTAAACACTTGCAGTCCCAGGTTATCAGGCTCGCCCACAGTAAAAAGTTAAAAAAATCAGGTGAACAAAACCTCAAGGCAGATTAGATGGTCAGAACAGCCATCTCACAACCCTTTATTACTACTGTATGTATCTAGATATAATAAATCATATAACACACTGATTTACAAACAAGTATGCTGCATTACTCCAACTGAATTGCGAGTACGTTTAATTAAGTTACTTTGGAAAATATTTTCCTTCAGGGTATTTTTTGCGTATTGATTTTTGTAATCTTCAGTATAGCTTCCCAAACACACTCCAGAGGTTCGCTACACTCTTCTCTTTTTGCCAAACATAATCTGTTATGCATATCTAGTGGAAAGGTCTTGTGTTAGGAAAGGTGGGCAATAGCATAAATGAAGGGATGCCATTTTACTAGGAAGCTGACCAGGTAGAATAAAGTTGGTCAGATCCAAGCCATATATCTGTACAACTAGTCATTGTTGCTTGGGTACTAGTTAATTTCACTGTTGTTTAGGTACTGGTTAATATAAATGCTGAGACTCTTTCTTCTGATGGGTTGCTGATATCAGGGAAAGATGGGTGCTCCCTACGGTAATGAAGAGGTGCAATACTGAATCGAACAATAATGTATCTTGCAAACCCTACCAAGGAGCTTATGAAATGAAACCTAATGGCTCAGTAGAGGTGCAGAAGAAAAGGAAAAGCAGTTCTGGGGGATTCAGAAACTGAAGGAGACCCAGAAACACTGGAAGGAAGACATCTCAAAAGAAGCATTTGCAATGCAACCGGTCTCGCCTTTCGGACCATATAAGTATTTAGCCATGCTGCACGTTATCCTGGGTACAAACGTATTGCGGCGATAGCATGTAGAGCAGTTATAGTGAGGCACCGCCCTGAAAACCTAGTTGTCACCGAAAGTGATTACGTTTGTAACCTGATGGTATGCATAACCACCGCGAGACACTCATTGTACTATTATAAAATGAAAAGCAATTGTGCATTGTTCCACAGTACAGTGTAACTTGCAGTAGCATTAAGAGCACAAAAAACAAATGTGCACAGTTCCCTTAGACGCTGACCGTCAGCCAATTAGACTCAGTTACTGTACATCCTTCTATGCACTAGTCAAAATCTGCCATCAAACACCGGAATGGATTGAAAAGCGGTCACAAAGCATTATTCACTGTACGAGGACAGGAGCTGTATCTCTAGCATATCTATCTGCGAGAGGCCTTGCAATCACAAGACTGACTTCACTATTTGAGACTACACAAGTGTGTATACTGTAGCTCTACTGATTCATTTGAGAGCAAAAGGCTGTCACCGTACTTCACTCCGTGAAATGGCGAGACTCGCACTGTACATTCGAGAGACAAGCACCCTGCAGCTGCACCGTATTGTAATGTCCAACCACAGCCTTGTGCTCTTAAGCTAACGCTACAGGGCCACAAACTGCCCGTGCACTTCTATCCTCTCCCATTACAGAGTGCAGGAGTCTAGGCTGGCCATGCGCCCACTGTCTACCGGCCTGAGGGTCTGTACTGGTCAAATGTTACCCCACGGTCAGCATGATGTAACAAGTGGATATCTTTCCACTTGCCTCGCCACAAGTAAAATTCTGCACCTGAAGATGTGCCTCAACCAGTGCCAAAAACCGGGTCAAATTATTGTCTATCCCACTGCCCTTCCTGCGCCTTCCATAACCTAGCATCTCACCAGAAGAAGGTATTAGACCCGTCGTCAAACAACTCTGACTCGTCTCTGTAGGCAGCTCGCTGCTCTGCGGGAGCAGCAGATCCGTTCAGCTGCCGGAGTGGCGAGCCGCGGCCCCCGGTGGGAGCCTGGTGACCCTCGCTCATCCTGCGGGTTCAGCAAGGGTCAGTTAGACATGGGAAGCTCAGCTGTGTGCGTGCACCATCAATCAATCAATCAAATCACTTGTAAAGCGCACTACTCACCCGTGAGGGTCTCAAGGCGCTGGGGTGGGGAATGCTGCTACTGCTCGAAAAGCCAGGTCTTGAGGAGTTTTCTGTTGGTCAGCAGGTCTTGGGTCTGCCGTAGGTGGATGGGGTGGGGGGGGGGGGGTGTTCCAGGTCTTGGATGCGAGGTGGGAGAGAGATCTGCCGCCGGAAGTCGCTCTTCGGAAGCGAGGGACTGTGGCTAGGGCGAGGTCGGCAGAGTGGAGCTGGCAGGTGGGGGTGTAGAAGCTGAGTCGTCTGTTGAGGTATGTTGGTCCAGTGTTGTGAAATGCGTTGTGTGTGTGGGTGAGGAGCTTGAAGGTTATCCTCTTGTTGACCGGGAGCCAGTGCAGGTCTTTAAGGTGGGGTGTGATGTGGCTGCGGCGAGGGATGTCGAGAATCAGGCTTGCAGAGCCGTTCTGGATGTGTTGAAGCCGTTTCAGGAGTTTGGCCGAGGCTCATGTGTAGAGGGCGTTTCCATAGTCCAACCTGCTGCTGACGATGGCCTGGGTGACCGTTCTTCTCATTTCAGTGGGGATCCACTTGTAGATCCTGCGGAGCATGCGGAGGGTGTTGAAGCAGGAGGAGGAGAGGGCGATGACCTGACGTCACCATCAGCCGCCATTATAATCAACAACTGGGTTTTACAAATAGAAATCGCAAGAAATAGAAACATCAACATTGGTTGAAGAACTTTATACTTAAAACAAGCATTTGCAATGAAATATGACTCTCACTTGTGTTTCTCTTGGACATATCTTCTCATCTGAAAGTGCACATTCTGATATGGCATCCAGAAAACACTAAACAAAGAATCCCTTTTGTGCTGTATTTTCCTAGGTCATCGATAATGAATGCACTGAACCGAAATTATACCAACAAATATATATGTATATATATATCTGAGTCTGACAAACAAAATATTCTTTCCCCCTCTAAGACTTATTCAAACTTCTTATATACTTCTTGCAATGGAACTAGTGTTGACGCTGTGTTTGGATGGATTATCTGATCAAACTCCGCCTTTTTCAGGGCGATTGCATAACAAAATATATATTTTTTAAATAAGTGATTAATCATCTGGACTTGGGCTTTATATTTATGCTTTATATTCATACCTTTGTTTAGAAGGCACCCCGTTTTGGGTGTCTCAGTTTTATTGAGAATGATGCAGGTTCAAAGGTTGAGCATATCAATATTGCTTCCCTCTGTGGTTCTTAGTTTAAAACTATAGAATTTAAAACTGCGGCACAACACTCTGCCGAGGAGGTAAGCCTGTTTCATAGAAGACCAGAGGTCGTCTGTCCATCGGATAGGAGACCAGTGTTCTACAGGACTTAATAGGACCGCTCAACAGCTAAAATGAGTAAAACTTTCTATTAATCAATCAGTCAATCAGAACATTAGTAAAGCGCACTACTCACCCGTGAGGGTCTCAAGGCGTTGGGGGTGAGGGGGGTGGATGCTGGTACTGCTCGAATAGCCTGGTCTTGAGGTGTCTTCTGAAGGTTAGCAGGTCCTGGGTCTGCCGTAGGAGGATGGGGAGGGTGTTCCAGGTCTTGGCGACGAGGTGGGAGAATGATCTGCCGCCGGAGGTCGCTCTTCGGATGCGGGGAACTGTGACGAGGGCGGGGTCGGCGGAGTGGAACTCTAAAAAGTTTAAGGGTGATAAATACAAGAACCACAGAGGGAAGCAATATTGATAGGCTCACCCTTTGAACCAACATCGTTCTCAATAAAGTTGAGACTCACAAAAAGGGGCGCCATCTAAACAATATAAATAATTCTGAAAGGTTTCCGACGGGCTAAAGTGAGTGTGACCCAAGCCCAGATGAGTAATCACTGATTTTAAAAGGTGTTTTGAGAAAAAATCTTTTGTTATGAACTTGTCCTAAAGAAGGCAGGGTTTGATCAGATAATCCGCCAAAACGCAGCGTCGACACTAGCTCCATTACAATAAGTATATGAGAAGTTTGAATTAGTCTTACAGTTTTTTATGTGATTCAGATCCATATGTAAAAGAATACTTTTTTAATGAATGTTATGCAAATTAGATTTTACAAATGTACTTGTGTATCCATATATTCTATTGAATTAGGATATTGTATAATAATTTGGGAAGTTATATAATTAATTTTTATCATGGATCAATATGAAATATGTATTTTATGTATGCAGTAAAACATATTTTTTATAATAAATTCTTTTGAAATATACATAGAGGAAACAATATTTTGTTTGTTTGACAGACTCATATATATATATATATATATATATATATATATATATATATATATATATATATATATATATATATATTTTTTTTTAGGTATCATTTCAGTGCATTCTTATTGATTATCAATGACCTAGGAATATACAGCACAAAGGGGAATCTTTGTTTTGAGTTTGTCTAACCACACAGTCCCTTCTGAGCAGTGTATCCAGAAAAACACTCCATTAGACAAAGGTCAGAAAAGGGTATATGATTTTACTAGTTTTATTCACCGGAAGATTGACAAATAAAATTCTGACAAAACTAGGAAAGTGAACGCTTCACCTGTAACCTTCTTTGGAAGGGTAACATTGTTATCTGAAACGTACATCTCAGTTGGGTGTGCATTTTGCATATTTCTATCCTGATTTCTACCATGAATATGGCAAAAAGTATTTGTGAATGCAACTTTTTAATAATTTTTACTCAACTCTTGGAGAATAAAATCAGCAAAATCAGATAATGTCCCTAAACTCTGTGTGAACAATTGACCACTTTCCATTGTGCTGCCTCATAGTGTGTAGTTGACGAAGAAACACCTTTCTGGCCGTTCCTAGCATAACAGTAGGGCATCCTTTGACATTTTGTCGACATTCCTGAGAACATTCTGGCTACCATGGTCATAATGGTTGCCCTTTGCTTGACATAATGGGGCAATTTTGACCACATTCCTGCTTTCACCTACGTAATAGTAAGTTGTTCTTGACACATTGACCTCATTCTAGTGACATGAGGGTGGTGATTTAATGGGATCCCCTTGTGTTTGATGATACTGACACACATTAAACCAGATATTGTCAGTGTGTGACAGTAGTTTTGGGTGCTTAATGAAAATGAGAACCTACTGTTTGTGCACCAAACGTATTTGGTAAAATATAAAAATCTGATCTGTTGGGTAAAAAAAAAAAAGCTTTGCGTTTGTAAAATTAAATTTTGTTTGGAAGAATAGAGAACTGCTTTTTGGGAGACTGAGTTATTGAAAATTCTGCTGTGGCTGGAATCTTGAGGTGGATAATGTTGATACCTACCCCATCAAAGGGGTTGCCAACGACAGACCAGGAAAACAGGTGAGCCTTCAGCTTTGACTCTGTTTTCCTGCTGGCCTGGCAGGTGGGACAAGACCTACAGAATGTATCCAATGCTGTCTTCATCTGGGGCCAATAAAAGTGGGGAAGAAGCATGAACTTGTCCTGCCCCAGATGTCCTGCGAGGGGTATGTTATGAGCCAACCCCAGTAGGGAGGCCTTATAACGCGGGCTGCCCCAGGTCCAGGAACCGCAGGCTCACTATGCAGGAGGTCCTTCTCCCAATAGATAAGGTGATCTCTAGAGGTACCACCTGTTGCCTGGGCCTACGCTTCCTGCCTCAAGCCTTATAGAGTTGGACACTCTTTATGTGCCTCTCTGGGGGTTCCACCCTCAACTTGCCATCCAGCAAGCTCAGACAGGTCTCACCACATGTGAGTTAGGTTCAGTGTGTAGAGCGATTGGCTTGGGCACCGTAAAGTTTCACTTACTGTGCTCTTTTTCTACACCATAGAGCGGGGCCTCCTACTCCCGAGCGGTTGCCGGGTGAGGTGAGGTCTTCACCCACACAAGGCTGGGTGAGTATCACTTAGAGGAAATGCCTCTAGGTGAGTTAGCTATTATGCTTTTCCTTATATATGCGGAATATAATGTATTCATGCAGGTGTGTTCTTGTATACGGTCTCTCTGTATCCAGGTGGTGGTGTAGGTGTAATTCAATGCTGTAGTACAATCATCTTTTGTTTGTTGACAGGAAGAAGACAATCTTCTCCCACCAGTGGACGCCTAAAACGTTTGAATTTCTGGTAGATATGTATCAGTTTTTTACCCAACGCATTGCTTGTGGTTGTAATTGCAGTAGCTTCCTTATATCTATGGTCCTGAAGAAAGCCGGGACAATGTCCCATAGGCTGAAACATGTCGACCGTCCTGCACAGCGCCATAGGGTAGACTTTTCACCAGGCGTTTTTAATTTTTGACACCGAAGTTTCTGTATGTACACTTTGTCAGAACTAAAGTAGTCAATTTTATTTCACCATTATCACTTGAGCACTGCACTTTGTTATGTCCACTTAGTGGCAAACACTATGGCTAGATTACTGACATCCATTCCCACTACGGCACTATATGGCCATATGTGGTATGGTATGATCAACGACTCCCACGTGACGTAAACTCCACCAATAAGGGTGGTCTGATGGGATTCTTTCTAGTTATATGTTGCCAGTAACCACCTACGGCAGTGATGCACACATGCATTCTATCTGTTTCTTAGTCACTGGTACAGTTACACACCATCGTTAGACCTGGTCTGTTTTGTTGCATGTTTCAAGGTCTCCCAAGGTGCCAAAATCCTCTTAGTTAGGTTCAGGGGTGGCTTCCTCGGGTGCCCCATCAACCAGTATCGCAGGAGGGTTGGGGCGGGTTTCTCAGGCCCCCTGCCCTTCCTCTTCATGGCAGCTGCCTGTGATATTCTTCAGGGCTTCCTTGACTTCCCTCTTGGGCAGCCATAGACCTTGTGGTAATACAGACCCATTCATGCAAGCCTAACGTCTCCAGGTGTGACCTGACCTCCACTTCATTCAAGGCAGTGTACTTTAGGTCTTTGCCAATAGACAATCTACTAGAATGGCAGGGCTCACAGCTACTTTTAGATAACCTGAGACCCCTCCCCCCTCCACTTAAAGGGAACTGGAGCCACTGGGCAGTAACTCTCACGGTTATCAGCGACTATGACCTGTTGGAATGTATTTGGGATGACTTGCTCTGAGGAAGCCAGATGACACCTCACCGTAGTCCTACTGACTCATTTGTCTCTAAGAGCGTCTACCCTTTGTCCATTAATGGTGACCCACTGCCGATACCTAGATGTTTTGAAATGCATATGGGCTTTTGTTACCAGCTCTCTGTCCCCTATGAACACTAAGGTAACATCTGCTCTTTCCCCTTTGCTAGCTGGACAACTTCCTCCCCACGCACTACACAGGCCAACCCAGGTTTCTGCCCATCATTGGGGGACTGTGACCTCTGGGCACATTTGGTTTCTCCCTTGGAGGGCCAATACTTGCAGCATTCAGTACACTGGGTGACGAACCTCCCTGCCTGCCTATCATAGAACCCCTTTCTCTTTGAGTCAGGCCGGGACTGGTACTGTTCCCTTGGGAATTATTTAGGGGGCTTTTAGAGAACTCCTTACTTTTAAGTTTTTCTCACCCCTTTTCTTTCTGATGGGATCCGTGACCACCCTTCTAATGATCACCCCCTACCCCAGATACCTTTTTGGATACACTAGTGCTGACTCAGAGGTCTGCTTCCTTTGCAAGGTCCCTGGGATCAGTGTGCCTACTATCAACCAGGCTCTGGCACAGCTCTCTGAAACATATATTAAATATGGGCTTTTTCAGTCTCATATTAAACAACACAGTAAAAGAATACATTTTTCTATCCCGTACCCAACTATTCAATGCTCTATTGGCTTAATCAAGAAAAGAAAAGCAAAACCAAAGGGGATGATGGACGGAGTGTTGAACATTGCAAGCACTCACCCCCAGTCAACTGATCTGGGTTTAATACATCATCATTCTTTAGCTCACTCCGCCACCCCAGTTCAGACATGGCCATATGCAAATCAGTCTGACCCTGTGCCTCTTGGGAACAGTCCAGCCCGAACTGTCAAACTATATCTTCCCTGGACCAGAAACAAGCCTCCTGGGACCGGTTTCGGCTTCATACCCCTCATCAGCCAGGCTATTTTGAAATCAGTGGCAAAGTGATCAAGGGACCGACGTCTGGGTATACCTTGCCAATTTAGGGCGAACAAAGCAAAACCAAAGGGGATGATGGACGGAGTGTTGAACAATGCAAGCACTCACCCCCAGTCAACTGATCTGGGTTTAATCCATCATCATTCTTTAGCTCACTTCCCCACCCCGGTTCAGACATGGCCATATGCAAATCAGTCTGACCATGTAACTCATGGGAACAGTCCAGCCCAAACTGCCAAGCCATGTCTTCCCTGGACCGGAAACAAGCCTCCTGGGTCCGGTTTTGGGTTAATAACCCTCATCAGCCAGGCTATCTTGAATCCAGTAGCAAAGTGAGCAAGGGACCCTCCTCTGGGCATACCCTGCCAACTTAGGGCGAACAAAGCAAAACCAAAGGGGATGATGGACGGAGTGTTGAACAATGCAAGCACTCACCCCCAGTCAACTGATCTGGGTTTAATCCATCATCATTCTTTAGCTCACTCCGCCACCCCAGTTCGGACATAGCCATATGCAAATCAGTCCGACCCTGTGCCTCATGGGAACAGTCCAGCCCAAACTGCCAAGCCATGTCTTCCCTGGACCAGAAACAAGCATCCTGGGACCGGTTTCGGGTTCATAACCCTCATCAGCCAGGCTATCTTGACTTCAGTGGCAAAGTGAGCAAGGGACCCACCTCTGGGCACACCCTGCCAACTTAGAGCGATCAAGGAAATCCACACAAGACTGGTTCTGCATCTTTTGGCTATCGCTGAATCTAATGCAGTACTACCTCGGGGTAACAATGAGGGCTTTCATGGGGTCTTCTATTTCTAGCGTAATTAAGGTATTTCTCCCCTTGGTAGGCATGTGTTTCCAGAAACTTTCCTCCCAATACTCCTCTCAGACCCTGTGAATTCTTAGGGCTTTTTCGTAGACTGAGAACCACTTGTCAATTTCATTCCCCGCACCACATAGCTAGCCACCAGGTCTTTGGGAATGTGGACCTTTGTTGTTTCCTGGTTTCAATGTGTTCATGCTCTGCCAGTGAGTTCCTCCCAGAAAGATGTCATATGGAATATTGGGGTCAGAGACTACAGTTGGAGAAGGGGTGAGCAGCATGCTGGCTGCTCCCGGTGGGACTAGTCCTGGACTGAACTACAGGATTTGTAACTACCGCAATAAATACTCCTGAAACACTACAATCTGTTTGGACCAAGTTACGGCGACGGATTATCCTAAGAACCTGCGTGAGTTTCCTGTCAAGCCTCCTTATTCACGTCTGGAGTATCTGAGAACCCACTCTCAAGTTGAAACAACTCTTCAGTCTACAACTGTGTATATTCAACCAACTGGCACACCTCAGCCCCATCAGTGACCTCTGCCATCGGTCGCCCGCCACAGAATTGTGCCAGTTCCTGCAAACATAGTTTCAACTGCAGCCCAAGCCTGTTCCTGCTGTCCCTCCTGCGTCTGTTTCAACTGCAGTTCAAGTCGCTGCATGATGTTCCTACAGCGTCTCAAAACGTCTGTTCATGCTGTTCCTACAGTGTCTCAAAAAGTATGTTCATGCTGTTCCTACAGCATCTCAAAAGGTCTGTTCTTCCTGTCCCTACAGCGTCTCAAGAGCTCAGTTCCTGCTGTCTTTACAGCGTCTCTGCAACCAAGGTAATTGGACTGCCTCTTGTGTCTCTTGTGCCGAGTGAGTTGTTACTGTCTACACTATCTCAAGCTGCCTGAGTTTCTGCCTCCTCTGTGGAGTTCAACAACCCTGCTTTTCTGCAAGTTCATCTACGCCTTCCTATTGTCTGGATGCTGCTCAGTGAGAGCTACATCTGTATTGCAGTCCCTACAGCTTTCCAAAGAATTCAAGGTAACGTTTGTCTTTTATTGCTGGGTTCGAGTGAGAAACTATGCATAACGAACTACTGGTTTATCGTGCTCTTCACTGGCGGTGTCTGGCAGAGTGAAGTTTCGTGGCTGTGCGTGTTTGGAGTCACACAGCGTAAATCACAAAAGTGGCAAGGTGAGCCTTATTTTGTCATTAATTTATGGTCTATTTTGAGACCTGACTTTAAACGTCACCTTCAAATTCAAAATGCAACTTGGCATGGGGCAAGCATTGCTCGTGCATTTGCGCGAGTCAAAGGTAGCTTGCGTCCAGCCACCTCCTTCTTGCTTCCATCCGAGGATCCTCTATGACATTTTCCTTTTCATACCACAGTTTGCTGCTGTGCAACGTTGGGCTGCATGTCTTTGCCGCAAACCACCCGGCGCCACCGTCCCTGCGTGCTGCCATCTTCTCTTGTCTTCACTCCGCTCTTTGCATCTTGTGAGAAATTGGCCTGGTATATGATGTCCACTCTACTAGTGGGTATCTTGCACCAGTCCAAATGGCCCTTATTGATGGTAAGTTTAAAGTCAACCTTTATAGAAAGCTATGCTAGTGGTAGCTGTGGAGAGCAGCCTCCAGGCTAAGACTTAGAGGCGAGTTAAGCAAGTTGTTTTACCAGTTATTATCTCTTGAATGATCAAATGAAAGCAAACTACATAAGGTATATATAAAATATATATGTATTTATTCTAAACACAACCCCTCTGGACACTTTATGAGGTCAAAGGTACAAGTACAATACAAGTAACTTAATTAGCATACGATAAGTTGCACAGTATACTTTATGCCCTAGGGGCCTCACAAACCATATACTAAAATAGTGGTACAAGAACCACGTGAGGGTTAGAAAGCAGGCCTAGGGGCTGTAGAACCGCTGGGGCAACCAGGAACCACCCAAGGTAGGGACGCAGGAGGCCCACGGGGAATGCGTGGAGTGTCTAAACACATCCGCGGATCACCATTGACTTTCTATGGAGAACGAACAAGTTGCAAGTTTAAAGATTAAGGGCACTTAGAGGTGAACTACAATGGAAACCTTTTAGACTAGGACACTTCGAGAGTCAAGACCCACGGGAGCACCGGAGTACTCATGTTATCTCACCCAGGGAAGCCAGGTGCATAGGTGTCTTTTGGTGTTGGGTTCCGTCGTCGATTCCAATGGAGAGCTGCGAAGAAATGCTGCAGACGACCAGAGGAAAAGTGTCCTGGTGGATCGAAGGGTGGATCAGAGATGTGAAGAACCTGAAAGCAGAGGGGACAGAGTCTGGGTCACTAGCCAGTGACTGGGATGGCGACAGGAAGATGCCAGCCGATGTCGGGTGTTTTCAGGTGAAAGAGGTGAAGCTTGACTCTTCAGCCACGAGGAGCAGGAGGTGCCGACGATGACCAGAAGCTGGATTCTAGCTGTCCCATGAAGGGTGTCGAGTGCTGCAGCGTCGGAATCCGGAGTGGACCCAACAAGCCTTGGCAACAGCAACCCATGCAAGATGACAAGATTGGCTTCGGCTCAGGCTAGCAAGGTCTGAAAGACTCCTCCTTTGGAGGGGAATCAGAGCACGTCTGGAGCAACCAGGAAAGCTCAATGAAAACAAAGGATTGGCCTTCGTGGGGGCTCACTAGCCAACGGACTAGGAACCGTGAAGGAGCCTCGAGCGGAAATGCCCAAAGCGGGCCCACGGAACACTCGTGGAGTGTAGACCTCTAAGCTTCTGTGCAAAAGTTGCTCGGGGCAGGGGCTTCAAATACCCAAATGCACAACTTCGGATATCTCAGGAAGTAGGTGCAGTTGCAAAAATGCAGGATGTCCAGAAGTTCCGGTCCCACGTCTCTCATGTCAGCTTTGGGTCTTAGCTTTGCTGGGATCTCAGGTCAGCTTCAGAGATGTCTTGAAGTCTGTGTCCTGTGTCGCAGATTCTTCGGGATCCGGCGGGAGCCTTGAAACTGCAGACCGGCAAAGATTCTTTTGGTGCCGGTTTGGACAGGGTGGTCACTCCTTGACCACAAGGGACATTTCTTAAATCTTCCAGTCGATATGGAATGTCGAAGGTCCAAGATATATGTTGCAGAGTTTCGCCCAGGGTAATCTTAAGTCCTTGGGACTGGGCTTCTACTCTTATAGTAAGTTTAGGGGTTGGACTAACTCTAGGGTCCAACCTATGGGAAGACCTGGGGAGGGGGTGGATACACCCCTTCCCCTTTGTCCAGTTTCGCACCAGAGCTGGAGCAGAGTGCCCCAGCAACCGGTTTGAACGGGGAAATGCATGGAGCACCTTGTGTGTCCCAGGCAGTGTCTGAAAAGCATTCACTGAATGCAACCCACCCTGCCCCAATACACTAAAACCTGTCTGGGGAGGTGCTGGCACCTCTATGGACAGGAAACCAATTATCCAGGCCTCCCCTGCCAGAGTTTCATCCAGCAGCAGGAGGGCAGACTCATTTCTGAGGCAGCATCATCCATTTTGTAATGCTGTGGCTCTGTTTAACTTTAACCAGGTATACCAGTGTGTACATGTCTTTTCCCTCTAGAAGGGTGGAATGCTACCCCCGCTGCCAGAACTGGTGGGGAGGGGGGGGGGGTAGTATTTCAAAGTGTTTGACACCAAACACGACATGTTTTGATAAAGCCAAACCAAAATTAGCATTAACCGTGAAGATTAGAATGCTCTTATGAGTATATGGTATGGCTATATCATAGAACATCTATAAGGAGATATTTCTGAAAGCTGCAGAGGGGCTTACCTCATGCTAGGGCACCCTCTCACACAAAACCAAGCACTCTGCCTTCAGGATTGTCATGGCCTGCCATAGGAGTGACTTATAGGTTAATATGTAAATGTAGTTATAGGTATACTATATCTAAGTAAGGGGTGCTTACACCACCTTACCCAGGCTGCAAGTGCAGACCTGTGAAGCCATTTTGGAAGGCTTCCCAGGGGTGGCATAATACATGCTTCAACCCCTGGTAGGCCTCTAGGGTACCTATGCCCTGGGTACCTAAGGTACCATATACAGGTACTCTCAAGGGTAACCCAGTAACCAATCTGGTATGTACCTAAAGTACATGGTATCCATTTAGAGAGAGAACAGCTAGGCTGTGGTCCTGAGTAGCAGGGCCACAGCCAGACTAAAGTCGAAAAACCAGTGAAACACAGCAAAAAGTGGGGGTAACAATAGGAAGCAGACCCTACTCTCCTACATAACCCCTTCCTCCCCCCCAAACGCAGGGACATTAAACTAACCTTGACCAGTTAAATCTTCATGTTCTAAGTGGAAATATCTGGAGAGTCAATCTGCATTGGCATGGTTACTTCCAGGTCTATGTTCCACTGTATAGTCTATCCCCTGTAGGGAAATGAACCACCTGAGCAGTTTGGGATTTTCATCCTTCATCTGTTTTAGCCATAAGAGGTGCTTATGGTCTGTCTGAACTGTGAAGTGAGTACCAAACACCTATTGCCTCAGCTTCTTCAGAGCCCAAACCACAGCAAAGGCCTCCCTCTCAATAACTGACCAACTTTTCTCTCTAGGAGTCAGTATTCTGCTAATAAAAGCTGCTGGCTGGTCCAGATCTTCATCATTCAAAAGTGATAGCACAACCCCTACCCCTAACTCAGAAGCATCTGTTTGTACAATGAATTCTTTGGAGTAGTTAGGATTTTGCAAAATTGGTGCAGTGCACATGGCCTGCTTCAGGTCATCAAATGCCTTTTGACAGCTGACTGTCCACTGAACTTTCTAGGCATTCTTTTAGAAGTTAAGTCGTTCAGGGGTGTCACTATGGAACCATACCCCTTGACAAATCTTCTGTAATACCCTGTCAGGCCCAAGAAAGCTCTGACCTGAGTCTGGGTAGTGGGAGCAACCCAGTCCATTATGGTCTGGATTTTGCTCTGCAATGGTTGAACCTCGCCTCCACCTACAAGGTGGCCTAGGTACACAACCTGACTATGCCTTATCTGGCACTTAGTAGCCTTGATAGCTAGGCCTGCCTTTTGAAGGGTCTCCAAAACATTTTTTCAGGTGGATCAGGTGATCCTCCCAGGTGGAGCTAAAGACAGCAATATCATCAAGATAAGCTGCATAGTAGTCTTCCAGGCCTGTTAGGACTGTATTCACAAACCTTTGAAATGTGGCAGGTGCATTATTCATACCAAAGGGCATTACCACAAATTGATAATGTCCAACTGGCGTTGAAAATGCTCTTTTTGGCTTTACAGCCTCAGCTAGTATGATCTCCCAGTAGCCAGCTGTTGGATCAAATGTGCTCAGGAATTTGGCAGAGGTCAACTTATCTATGATCTCATCTGCTCTGGGTATTGGATAGGCATCAGTCTTAGTGACTGCATTGAGACCTCTGTAGTCTACACAAAACCTCATCTCTCTCTTACCACCCTGGGTGTGAGGTTTAGGTACTAGGACTACTGAAGTAGCCCAAGGGCTATCTGAAGGTTCAACTACACCCAATTCCAATATTTTCTGGACTTCAGTCCGGATACAGTCCCTGGCATGATCAGGTTGCCTGTAAATCTTACTTGTAACAGGCAGACTGTCCCCAGTATCTACTTTATGAGTGCACCAGGTAGTCTGACTTGGAGCCAGTAAAAACGTATGTCTGTACTGCTGTAGAACTTGTCTGCCGTCAGTTTACTGCTGATCAGTGAGGCTACCTGCCAAGGCTACTCAATCAACTGATCCATCATTAGGTTTCCGAGAGAGCAGATCTGGGAGAGGGTCACTCTCTTCCTCCTGTCCTTCATCAGTAGCCATGAGCAAGCCCATGTCTGCCCTGTCAACATATGGTTTCAGTCTGTTGACATGAAGCACCCTATGGGGGTTCCTGGGAGTTCCAAGATCTACCAAATAGGTAACCTCTCCCTTCTGTTCAACAATGGTGTTGGGTCCATTCCACTTGTCTTGGAGAGCTGCTGGGCCACAGGCTCCAACACCCACACTTTCTGTCTTGGCTGGTAAACAGTCAGTACAGCCTTTTGGTCATGCCAGGCTTTCTGTAATTCCTCGCTAGCCTCAAGGTTTGTGGATGCCTTTTTCATGTACTCAGCCATCCAGGAGTGGAGACCACGTACATAGTCCACAATATCCTGTTTAGGGGGTTTGAGAGGAAACTCCCATCCCTCCTTCACCAGACAAAGTGATCCTCTAACAGGGTATCCAAACAAAAGTTCAAATGGGCTGTAACCAACCCCCTTCTGTGGAACCTCCCTGTATGCAAACAAGAGGCAGGTTAGCAGGATATCCCATCTCTGCCTGAGCTTTTCTGGGAGACCCTTAATCATACCCTTTAAGGTCTTGTTAAACTTTTCAACTAGACCATTGCACTGTGGATGATAGGGTGTGGTGAACTTGTAGTTCACTCCACACTCCTTCCACATTGCTAAGTAACTTGACATAAAGTTTGCACCTCTGTCAGAAACTACCTCCTTAGGGACACCCACTCCTGAGAAAACTCCCAAGAGTGCTCTTGCCACATCAGGTGCTGTAGTGGTCCTAAGGGAAATTGCCTCTGGGTACCTGGTGGCATGATCCACTATCGCCAGTGCCCAGATGCAGTTTGGGGATCCATTGGTCCAACAATGTCAATCCCTACACGTTCAAAGGGAACCCCCACCACAGGTAGTGGTATAAGGGGGGCCTTTGTGGTGCCACCTGATTTGCCACTGGTTTGGCAGGTGACACAGGAGCAACAAAACTCCTTGGTGTCTTCAGACATGTGGGGCCAGTGAAAGTGAGGGACAATTCTGTTCTGTCGTGTTCTGGCCCAGGTGTCCTGCTAAGGGAATATCATGGGCTAGTAACAAAAGGAAGCCCCTGAATGCCAAAGGTATGGTCAACCTCCTGGAAGCACTAGGTGTGGGGTCTCTACTCTCTGAATACAGGAGCCCTTCATCCCAATAGATTCTATGGGTGCCACTAGCGTTCCCAGCAGCCTCAGCAGCAGCTTGGTGTCTGAGTGGTTCAAGAGAAGGGCAGTCTACCTGCACCTGACTCAGATCTGCCCTGAAGTGCCCCCTGTCCTTAAGAACTCAACCTGACCAGGTTCAAACTCCTCTGGGGTTGTTCCTTCTTCAGGCTCACAATCAGCTTCCTCAGAAGGCTGATCCTCACTCTGAGTCAGGGGGAAGGCACTGCCTTAACCCTACTGTTCCTTTTCTTGGTAGGCAACTGGTCCATTATTTCAGAATCCAGTGCCTGTCCAGGGTTAGACTTTTTTTACCTGTGACCTAGTCACTGCAAGAACATGTGCTGAGATTCCCAACATTTCTGCATGTGTTATAAAGTCCACTTTAGACCAGGCTGAACTCTCTAGATCATTGCCAAGCAAACATTCTACAGGGAGGTCTGCACTAATCACAACCTTCTTAAGGCCAGTTACCCCTCCCCAGGAGAAATTTACAACTACCATACTATGGGTAGTATTGACATTGCTGGCATTGGTCACTTGGTAAGTTTCACCAAGTATGACTTGTCCAGGGTCCACAAAGTCAGGTATCACCATTGTGACACTGACACCTGTGTCCCTGTAGGCCTGAGACTTTTTCTCATTAATTAAAGGAGTTTGTCTCTACTTGGCCAGGTTACTGGTACTTACAGAGGAGGTCATGTCCGTGCCTCCATCACAGATCAAAACAGCTTGAGTTGGCACTCTGACTCGGCCAGAGTTCATCTCAGTTCCCAGGGTTAACCCTACTGTGGTAAATAATTAATTACCCTGTCATAATTTCTATACATTAATAAGGATCATGCATATAATGAGAGGCAGAGTCCGTGGTGTCCGATTCAGAAGGGCTTTAATTCAGAAACTCGAGTTTACTGGAGAATCGGGTTCCATCACCACTAAGGTTCAGGAAGGATCGTCATCTGAATCTTTATTCACAGAACACATTATATATAGTTAAAACGTACATTAACTTGCATAGAGAAGGCGGAGCGCTCCAGGCGGAGCAAGTGAAAGAGAGAGATAAGAGCACATGGGCGTGAAAGAGGGCGTGTAAGAAGGCGTACACATGGGTGTTCACTAGATGAGTCATAGGTGTGTCATAGGTGGGTGGATGCATAGAGGGGGTCTGCATGGTCAGCAGGAACCTTTACCCTATTTGTGCGCGCAAACCTTGTCATGACGTGGAATTGACGTGTAACTGGGGGAAGCTGGGGGGGAGCTGACTTTTCGTACTAGTAGAGGAGTCTTGGATGTCAGAACGACCTGCACCCCTGGCATTATCTGATATCTTGTGTTTGGAGGATGTATTGTCTGACTTAAAGGTCGCTGGAGCAAAGGCTGCTCATCACTAATGCTAGTGTGTGCATATATTTCTTTGTGCATTGCGGGGGCCATGGGCCTTCTATGGAAGCAGGTTCAGTAAATCATTTGAATAGAGACTGAAAGGCTAGGCCCTATCTTCTGCAGGCGGAATATGTTTACCCCTTTCGTTAAACAGGAATGTGTTTCTGTGGAGTTGAGCAGATAACTGTAGGCAAAATACTGTCTTAGCAGGCCGAGCTGGGCACCTCTCGGCTGAACAGGAAGTAAGTGAGAGGTCAGGGATACATAATTATTCTGCAGCTTTCAGAGTGAGAGGAGGCTTGAAACCTGAATTCGGGTCCTGGCTCGGCTGTGCCACAAAAACGAATTCATCTCGACTTTAAACGTGTACCATGTAAATGCATTGGCAACATAGGCCTCAGTGCAGAATTAACGTTTCATTCATGGCGGGCCTGGTAACTGACATGCTAACATTGAACAGAAATGCAGAGACATTATTATTACAGGCATGAGAAGGGAATTGCATTGTGACATGGACATACATGGGATATATGTACATACATAGGGTGCGTGTAGGGGACACACTGGCCACGTAAAATTTCTATTTCCTCATTCCCTCCTTGTCCCCTACTGTGCCCCTTTAGGACACATCTATATTCATGATACCATATATCTGATCATACAGCATCATTTGCTCGTCTTTTTTCTTTTGTACACGTGGACGTGGACGGGGAATACAGGCAGTGGCACACAAGCCGCAAATCGCTGGGCCACATTGCAGACAGAGACAGCAACTCAATATAACTAGTGGTATCAGTCCTAGGAACGACAATACTTTCCATCCCCAAGCTGATATTACACTCCAGAGCCAACCGGACCAAGTCCATGTGCCAGGATTTTGGTGTATCTCGTGAGCTATCTTATGGAGTCTTGTTATTGCTGCGTATACAGATGGCGCGTTATTAGGAATAAACACACAACAACTGGAGCCGATCACTCTACAAGCCCCGCCCCTATCTGCCAGGATGACGTCAAGAACAAGACGATTCTGAAGAACAACAAGTCTCATAGCAGACTGCTCCTCCGTCAAGTTACCTAAAACAGAAGTAGTCTCATTCACTACTGCTTCCAAAGTTCTTGTTAACCTGCGTATTAATTTACTGTTTTGGACGGGACCTATGAAGAAAAGAATCCTTTATTGAAATCTGAATATTGCTCCAAAGCTGTCTCAGTCTGATCGACAACTGGGGAATCGGTCTCCCTCTTGTGTCTGATATGTACTAATCGTGAATCTCGATGATAATGGGATGGGGCTAGAAAAACAGGTGGCAGTAGGAACGCTATATAACACGTTCCACCCCAGTCTAAGGGCAGACGTACATAGGCTGTCTGACCGCAAATGAAATAGGAATGGCGAGAAGCTTTGAAAGTAGACTTTCCTTTATCATTAAATTCGACCACAGTATTACAAACACTATGGCCCACATGCACTGAGCCTCTCTTTCTAACGCATAATTCCCCTTTTACTGGTAAGACTGTTATGAATGGTGAACCTATATTTGTCTCGGACTGGACATTCAGAATCATAAGGTTAAGGGAAACATTTCCTAGTTCATACACTTCATTTTCTAGATCTGTTCCTTTCCTTTGGGGAAAACCATTTTTGTCTGGGAAACATGCCTTATTCATTACTATATTCAAATCTCCCCAAATCCATTCACTCTGGGAATCTGTGAACTTTCTGTCTTGTAACGATGACATTAAAGCAAACCATGCTCCGCACGAACCATTGTGCGAGAACGGGTAAGGAAAGAGGGGCAGAACTCCCTTCGTTTTCTGATAAGGTGGGAGTCGGCCACATACCCAACAATTTGTTACATTGCTAGTCTGATGAGAATGGTGTAACATGCGAATAAAAGTATTGTTGCGCAGTGCTAGTCGATATGACAGTTCATGGGGTGGCAGATCACTGAATGTGTGCTCTACAGTGTCATTGAAAGAAGAATGTATATGTGAACCAAGAGGAGGAAAGAAAACATGTAGCGTCAAGCTTATACATATAATTGATATACTTAGAAAAAACATTATGATCAGAGTTACTATGCATCGACTGCGTAAGGTTTTGCAGTACTTCTCTTTCTTATCTCTCTGTCTATCATTCGGGTCTACGATCTTATACATGTCAGGAACCTGTCTAACCGATTCACCCAAGGGGGACTTAAACAATTAAACGCTGTCTGACTTACTAGACCGTAGCTTTAACTTATACTCCTGTTGCGGAGTCTTTTCTAGCAAAGGGAGTTTCGAGTCACTGGTATCTGGGCAGTCCTTAGTTTCGATTAATGTTCCGTGTCCTTGGAATCTTTTAACGTGTTGGGCATGGATCCAGCCCTTTCTTCCCTCGACCTTGACGGCGGTCCTTGTTGTGAGAAGCACTAACTTCGGTGCTCTCCAGCGGGGCTCGAGAGGACTTGAACGATCAAAGTTCCGGACCAAGACAGTATCTCCAGGAACAATGGTATGTTCCCTCACTTGGGTGTTGTCAGGGAAGGCGGCTGCAACCTGTGAACGACAAGAGAGGAGTGCAGACATCAAGGAAGGCAGGTAATCTGTCAGCATATTACTGTCAAACAAAGGTTAAGGAGGGTCAAGGGGACTATGTTTATAGACCTACCAAACTCTAAACCCCTAAATCAAACTACAACAAACATAGAGAGTCGGAAGGTCTGTTAAACGACAAAGCTAAGTATATGAGGTCCTAATGAAGTGACCCTTTTGGACTGCACCGAACCAGGCCAAGTGGTCACACGACACGAATATGTATTAGATATCCTATCAGCCCACCCATCTGGCGGAGCCTCGTCATGTAGGACGTCTAACCAGGGTGGTGAGTCCAAGCCCAGATGAATTGGCCAGACAACACACACTACTGGTTCATCTTGTAGAAGTGTCCGTGCCACAGAGTGGTGCTGAAAAAGTGCAGTGCAAAAAAGGGAATAAAGAATAAGTGATCTAAAATGGCGGTCGAGGCAAAGAAAATTGTATTTATTAAAGATATTCACCAGGACGCCAGATTAAAAAGAAGTGTAGAACAGTGTGAAAGAATCACTGTGATGCTTTGCTGTGTTGTGAATTAGGCCAACATGTTTCTGCCGAAGGTGAAACTACACCGGCATTCTTCAGGGCCAACTACAAAGAGATGTTGCTACTGCAAAGGTACACTCAGATAATTTATACAAAGTGAAGCAAAAAAAGAAGCAAAAAAAGTGACAGACCAAAATGTTTGTTAAAGACCTGTCCAAACTACTGGTGTGGTCATCTAGACCATCCTACCATATCCTCCAGATCAGCAGTTGATAGAGGAAGTAATCCTAAAAATGAAAACACAAAAGAAACAACAAATGTTGTACAATTATACAGTCAAGATAGACTATTCACGATATCAGGACCAACATATGAACTCAGCTTGGCAAGTCCCTATTAGGACGGCCATATGTTTTAAAGGTTTCATATTAAAGTAAGCCATCAGTCATTGCTGAACATTAATTTCAAACAGGATATAAAAGGACTTACCCAGCAATATGTGGGAGTCAAGCCTCACCTCACCCGGCAACGGCTCGGAGATTGAGGCCCCGCTCTATGCACAGAACATAAAAATAGAACATGTCAACCCGGGTTGACTCAGTGGTCTGTAGTCAGTATTTGGTTGTACAGTCTGTGCATATATAAACTGGTTGTGTAACTATCCCCACCGAACGCTGTCCCATGGAAGACAGGGAAAGGACTAGCTGATGGACAAAGCTAGTGTCTAGTCAGTGGCTAGCACAGTCACCCTGGAATAAGCACCTGTATATGGCTAGTGCCTGTTCTGTGGTAATACAGTCAGTTGTATACTACCACCCTGAGCCAAGGATTAGATGTAAAAAATGGCTCAGGGTTGACTATTTCAGACTGGTGGGTCTAAGTTACCCATGCCCCTGTGTTGTGCTTATAAGGAAGGGTACTTAAAGTAAAGTGAGCCTGGAGCTAACCCTCTATTTTGTTGGTGTAAAGAGTTAAAAAGAGCTCAAGGATAAAGTAAAGGCTCAAAATAGCGTCTACTTGAAAGAAAATTCACCTCCAGATAAGCTAAACATGAAAAAAGGGGGGGGGGGGGCACAGCAGGATCACAGGACTAAGCGCTGCGCATCATAATCCAGCCACTCACCTCTCCGTCGGTACCCCTAGGCAGAAACCTAAGCCGAAGGGGAGGCAACGAGGAGAGGTGAGGCTGATGTATATATACCCCATGTGATTGGGTAATCGGAAGCAGCTGTGTGCCTATCGCCGCTGCCGGTGTTACGAAGAAAATCCCTATGCGCATGCGCGGTAAGGTAACACTGCCCAGCGCTGTGAGCATAATACCGGGCATGCGCGGTGAAGTATCACCAGCTGCTAACTGCGAGCGCCGGTCACGGAACAGCGCATGCGCAAAGAAAAGCGGGGTGATTTCGAGAACGACTCGGAATCCCCGTTTATATGCGCATGCTCAGTGTCAGTTGTCAAGACAAACCACTACAAACGGCGGGCATAGCGATAATCTGCTATAATGACCCTACCACTCGCACCTATTAAACGAGGGCTTACCAGACGGCGGCCACATGGATGACACGGTAGATCCCTATGTGTTCTAGTCCCTAACACGAACCAGTGCATGCTGGGGGCCAGTGAACATCCGCATAAGTCGGAGAATGAACAACCTCACTTCTAACATGACAATCGCATTAGGTCAGACGTTGTCGGCGTCATTCTGTATGTCCTTGGCAATTTTACTGCAGTACATAGCCAATGATGATTGTTTCATGTCAGCACTCTCTTGATGTTAATCCTGGTATTTTATGCACTTAACACCCAGTGTCTCCATTTGAACTGTGGTCATAAGCATTCTATTTCATTACCTATAGTGGCATGGTATGCGGATGTTCACTGGCCCCCAGCATGCACTGGTTCGTGTTAGGGACTAGAACACATAGGGATCTACCGTGTCATCCATGTGGCCGCCGTCTGGTAAGCCCTCGTTTAATAGGTGCGAGTGGTAGGGTCATTATAGCAGATTATCGCTATGCCCGCCGTTTGTAGTGGTTTGTCTTGACAACTGACACTGAGCATGCGCATATACACGGGGATTCCGAGTCGTTCTCGAAATCACCCCGCTTTTCTTTGCGCATGCGCTGTTCCGTGACCGGCGCTCGCAGTTAGCAGCTGGTGATACTTCACCGCGCATGCCCGGTATTATGCTCACAGCGCTGGGCAGTGTTACCTTACCGCGCATGCGCATAGGGATTTTCTTCGTAACACCGGCAGCGGCGATAGGCACACAGCTGCTTCCGATTACCCAATCACATGGGGTATATATACATCAGCCTCACCTCTCCTCGTTGCCTCCCCTTCGGCTTAGGTTTCTGCCTAGGGGTACCGACGGAGAGGTGAGTGGCTGGATTATGATGCGCAGCGCTTAGTCCTGTGATCCTGCTGTGGCCCCCCCCCCCCTTTTTTCATGTTTAGCTTATCTGGAGGTGAATTTTCTTTCAAGTAGACGCTATTTTGAGCCTTTACTTTATCCTTGAGCTCTTTTTAACTCTTTACACCAACAAAATAGAGGGTTAGCTCCAGGCTCACTTTACTTTAAGTACCCTTCCTTATAAGCACAACACAGGGGCATGGGTAACTTAGACCCACCAGTCTGAAATAGTCAACCCTGAGCCATTTTTTACATCTAATCCTTGGCTCAGGGTGGTAGTATACAACTGACTGTATTACCACAGAACAGGCACTAGCCATATACAGGTGCTTATTCCAGGGTGACTGTGCTAGCCACTGACTAGACACTAGCTTTGTCCATCAGCTAGTCCTTTCCCTGTCTTCCATGGGACAGCGTTCGGTGGGGATAGTTACACAACCAGTTTATATATGCACAGACTGTACAACCAAATACTGACTACAGACCACTGAGTCAACCCGGGTTGACATGTTCTATTTTTATGTTCTGTGCATAGAGCGGGGCCTCAATCTCCGAGCCGTTGCCGGGTGAGGTGAGGCTTGACTCCCACATATTGCTGGGTAAGTCCTTTTATATCCTGTTTGAAATTAATGTTCAGCAATGACTGATGGCTTACTTTAATATGAAACCTTTAAAACATATGGCCGTCCTAATAGGGACTTGCCAAGCTGAGTTCATATGTTGGTCCTGATATCGTGAATAGTCTATCTTGACTGTATAATTGTACAACATTTGTTGTTTCTTTTGTGTTTTCATTTTTAGGATTACTTCCTCTATCAACTGCTGATCTGGAGGATATGGTAGGATGGTCTAGATGACCACACCAGTAGTTTGGACAGGTCTTTAACAAACATTTTGGTCTGTCACTTTTTTTGCTTCTTTTTTTGCTTCACTTTGTATAAATTATCTGAGTGTACCTTTGCAGTAGCAACATCTCTTTGTAGTTGGCCCTGAAGAATGCCGGTGTAGTTTCACCTTCGGCAGAAACATGTTGGCCTAATTCACAACACAGCAAAGCATCACAGTGATTCTTTCACACTGTTCTACACTTCTTTTTAATCTGGCGTCCTGGTGAATATCTTTAATAAATACAATTTTCTTTGCCTCGACCGCCATTTTAGATCACTTATTCTTTATTCCCGTTTTTGCACTGCACTTTTTCAGCACCACTCTGTGGCACGGACACTTCTACAAGATGAACCAGTAGTGTGTGTTGTCTGGCCAATTCATCTGGGCTTGGACTCACCACCCTGGTTAGACGTCCTACATGACGAGGCTCCGCCAGATGGGTGGGCTGATAGGATATCTAATACATATTCGTGTCGTGTGACCACTTGGCCTGGTTCGGTGCAGTCCAAAAGGGTCACTTTATTAGGACCTCATATACTTAGCTTTGTCGTTTAACAGACCTTCCGACTCTCTATGTTTGTTGTAGCATATTACTGTCAACATCGGTAATTCTTTTTGGCATAGGCGTACCCCACATATTCGGCGGTCTACAGAAAACCACCTCGTACGGGGACAGTCCTGTTCTGGAATGAGCTACCATACGCATGTAAAAGAGGGCAACCGGCAAGGCTACCATCCAATCCACGCCTTTTTCTGCACAGACTTTCGCTAATTTTGTCTTGAGTGTCTGATTGTGTCTTTCCACGAGGCCTGCTGCCTCTGGGTGCCGTACACAATGGAACTTCCACTGGTACCCTAACAGAAGAGATACTTGTTTCATTAATTCAGAGGAGAATGGCTGACCGTTATCTGAGTACACGACACGGGGCAAACCGTACCGCAGAAAGAACTCTCGGACCAACTGCCTGGCAGTGGTCACAGCAGTGTAATCTGGGACTGGGTACGCTTCTGTCCATCTAGATAGTGCACATACAACTACTAGGACATACTTGTATCCTCGACATCTGTCCATCTGAATATAATCCATCTGGAGGACTTCAAAAGGGTGGTCAGGAGGATGAAATCCACCTTGTTCCACAGGAATGCCTTTGCCTGGATTGAACTGGCAACAGATCATGCAGGTACGCACTTTCTGCTTTGCTGCTGCACGCAGGTGCTTGTTGAACCAAATATTCTGTAAACTGTCTAACATTGCTTTTTCTCCTAAGTGTGCTGGACTATGTGCTGTATTTATGATGACTTGAACCATGGAGTCAGGAAGAAACCATGTGGCTTTGCCTTTTGTCATCCAACCTTGGTCAGTCTGGACCCCTCCTTGTTCAGTCCATTTCTTTATTTCGTCTGGAGTGGCATGTGTCTGTATGTCGAGTACATCTTGTGAGGGATCCCTGACTGTCATGCAATTTGTCAGTGATGGTACTTCTGTCTTTGTCGTGTCTGTGGGAGTGTCCGTTGGGGTCTGAGCTGTAAGTTTGGCTGTTCGATCTGCCAGGTCGTTACCCTGGGAAATGGTGTCAGTGACTTTAGTATGTGCTTTGCACTTCATGATGGCTATGGCTGTAGGCAAGTGTATTGAATCTAACAGAGCCTGAATGAGGGGACCATGCTGAATCTTGGCCCCATGAGAGGTCAAAAAACCTCTCTTCTGCCACAAAACTCCGAAGTCGTGAACGACTCCGAAGGCATACTGTGAATCTGTGTATATGTTTGCTTTCAAGTTCTTGGCTCGTATGCAGGCTTGGGTCAGAGCGATGAGCTCTGCTGCTTGGGCTGAGAGTGTGTCAATTCGACGTGTCTCTATGACTTCAGTATCAGTGGTCACTGCATATGCGGCCACTAACTCTCCTGTGCTTATTCTCATGCATGAACCATCCACATAAAGTGTCAGGTCTGGGTCTGGCAGTGCAATGTCTGTCAAGTCTTGTCTTGGCTTCGTCACTGTATTTACTACTTCCACACAGTCATGTGGTGCAGTGTCTGCTGTGCTTGAGGGCAAGAGTGTAGCAGGGTTTAAAGTGTTGCATCGTCTGATCTCTATGTGTGGCTGGAATAATGTCAGTTCATATCCTGTCAGTCTTGCTATAGTCAGATGTTGTGTCTGAGTCCTGTTCAAGAGAACTTCCACTGAGTGTGGAACCTGTACTGTCAGGGGGTGTCCTAACACTATAGAATCACTCTGTCTTATTGCTAGAGCTGTTGCTGCAACCGATTTCAGGCACGCAGGCAGAGCCTGGGCCACTGGATCCAATGTACTAGAAAAATAAGCACAAGGCTTGTGTTTTCCTGCTTGATCTTGTGTAAGGACAGATAATGCTGTTCCATCTCGTTCGGTGACAAAAAGTGTAAAAGGCTTGCTGTAACATGGAGTCGCTAAAACTGGTGCTTGACATAGAGCTTTTTTCAATTCTTCAAAAGCAAGTGTATGTTCTTGTGTCCAAGGGAGGACAGTCGAAGACGCTGCCTCCTGTGTTGTTAACTGTATGAGTGGTTTGGCTAGATATGCATACTGGGGAATCCATTGTCTGCAGTAAGGAGTGAGGCCAATGAAGGCCCGTACCTCCTTTTGTGTCTTGGGCTGTGAAAGATTCGCAATTAACTGAATGCGGTCCGGTGTCAGCTGTCTACCCCTCTTGGACAGCAAGTGTCCAAGGTACACCACTTGCTGTGCACAGAATTGCAACTTCGAAGGGGACACTTTGTGCCCCTTGTCTGCTAGAAAGTATAAGACGGTCAGTGATGCACGTTCGCAGTCTTTTTCTGTTCGTGCTGTAATCAAGATGTCATCGACATATTGAAGCAGTGTGGTATCGGCAGGCATGTGAATACTGTCTAGTTGTCTTTTCAATGCTTGGCTGTAAATACTAGGGCTTTCTGTGAATCCTTGAGGAGCCCTAGTAAATTTAAAACTGCGCCCATTTAAACAGAATCCGAAAAGGTACTGGCTCTCTGGATGTATTGGGACACTGAAGAAAGCGTTCTTGAGATCAATTACAGTAAAGAACGTCGCTTCGGAATCAATTGCAGTCAATAATGAAGAAATGTCTGGGACCACTGGGTACTGGGGTATGATGCACTTGTTCAGTTCTCGGAGGTCAATCACTAGTCTGTAGACAGGTGGTGCATTCGGGTCAGTTCGTTTAAGAATAGGGATGACAGGTGAATTACATACATTCGAGTCAGTTTCTACAACCACTCCCTGTGCAATGAGTTCGTCAACAATTTTCAGTAATGCTACTACGGCATCAGGTGGTAACTTGTATTGTCGGATTCGTGGCAGTACTACTCTTGGTTTGAGAGTGACTCGGTGTGGCGTAATGTGCATGTAACCTACATCAGTCGGACCTTGCGCCCATAAATGCTGTGGTACATTCTGGAGTCTGGGATCAAAATTTTTCAACACATAATGTCCTTTAAAATCACGTAAAAACAATCGCACTCCTTCCGGAGAACAACAAATCACTGCTCCTAGTTCTTTCAATGTCTTTATACCAAGCAAATTTTCTGGACATGACTTAGTAAGTAACAAGTCTGTAGTACGGGACAATGGACCGACTCCCAGGGGAACTGGCTTTGACACTTCGTTTACAATAGGCTTTCCTGAAAATCCCAGGGAAATATTCTGTGAGCCTGAGAGGGGTGCCCCTGGAACCTCGTCATGACTGATGGTAGTTCTGCTCGCCCCTGTGTCAATCAAAAATGTTCTGTCTTGTCCCACTACACGACTATGTACATAGGGACCCTCTTGATCTACAGGAACCTCAATAAGGGGCAAGCCAACCTCCCTCTCTAGGCTGTTTCATGAGTACTGTTGATATTCTGGATAGTCTGACTGCGCGTACTGGTACATTTGTTGCGTGACATGTTGTGTGGCAGCTATGGGTTGCGGTACAGCTACTGTCTGTTGCGTGTTCTGTGGCGTTTGCGTGTTCTGTGGGGTGCTATTCTGTCTAGGAGGATGTGGTCTTTCTTTGGTCTTGCCTGTAGCTATATTGTGTTTCAGAACAGCATATTCATTTACATAGTGACCTGGTTGCTTGCAATAATTACAGTTCCCCTTAACAGGAGCCGTGCCCTTTCTATGTCCATCAGCTGGTACTGATTGTGCGACTAGCACTTTCATTTTCGTATCTTTCATGCGTCTCTTTTCGTGTTCCTGTTCCTCTCTAATTCTGTTCTGGTGGTATTGTAACATTTGCAACATTTGGGAAGGACTATTTGCTTGCCAGGTACTCTCAACCTTCTGTACTCTATTTCTGATTGGGGGTAAGGAATTCTCCACTAATTTATTCACAAAAAGATGTGAATACGATTCACTACTTGTCTTAAGGCCACTATTAATAGTAAAACATTTTTCGAATCTAGAATAAAAATCACTAGTATCTTCATCTGGTTTCTGTTTACAGGCTGAAATAGCATCCCAATCTTCCTTTTTAGTAGTCAATAATCTCGGCAGGACCTGTATCAATAGTTCAGGTAGTGCTTTAGCTTTTTCCCCAAGACCAACACCAGGGCCTCGGAGTTTATCCTCATCTTCCAATTCTGTCCAATTTATCTTTTTCTCTCCCACTTCCCAGTCTTTTTCTTTAAGCTTTTCATAAATGCCAGCTGGTAACAGTACTTTTAATAATTTAATGATGTCAGTGTATGTGTAATCCCCTATGTGGAGAATGTCTTTTAATTCACGGTGGAATCCCCCTGGGTCTTTATCATGGCAGGGCAGTAATTTTTTCATTTCTAGTATCTCTATTTTCGTCAAGGGTGTGTAGACGTATACTCGTTGAAGCTCATTCGCTGCATTTCTAACGGGATGCACCTCTCGGAGGGGGTTCTGTCTGTCTATGTGTAATGTCCTTCTGTCGTGGTATGGGGCAGGAATCATGTGCGTGGTCAGAAAAGACAAGTACATATGTCGTTCGTCTAGAATGACATTAATTAATTCGGTACCTAGGCCTCTCCATCTCTCTAGGAGTAGATCGTCCAATAATTTATACAAGGGACCGGGATCAGAATGTTGACTCTCGTACAATGTGATCAGATGTTGAACCATGTAAATACCACTTAAACGCTGTTCTTCCGGAGGAAGGCTTAAAAAGGTCTGAGCCACTACTTCATCATTATATATATTAGAATTACACGCCCATTGAACGGCTGACCGGGCTAGTTCCTGTTCATGTATAGTGTGTGGTCTATCGCACTCTACTCGTCTTTTCAGTGCGTTCTCAGTAGCTTGGAATAGATGTTCGAGAGAATATCTTACTGGTATGGGAGGTCCATGTTTACTGTAATCGAGACCCTTGGGCCTGTCAAACTGTCTTGCTCTACCTACATAATTCAATTTATCTACTTCCTCTCTTTCAAGCTCAACATCATCTGATGCTGAGTCGTCCTCTTTCTCGTCTGACTCTTTCCTGTGTAAGTTTAGAATCTCTTTGCGTATTTTCCTATACATGCATTCTATCTTTGACATTGTATCATGTTTACAGGCGGCTATGTTGTCACTCCAATCAATCATACCTTTAGTTACTCCTTTATCTGGCTGGTCTTGTTCCCTGATCAGACAATTAATTAAAAAACGTAAAAGTGAGCATTGTCCACCTTTCTTTGTGCCATGGCCTCATGTATACTTTCGGGTCCCTCCCCCGTTCTAATGAAATGGTATATTCTGTCTAAATGGTTCTTCATGCCTGGTAATGTGAGCAGATAGTCTGCAACGTGTCTTAATCGTAGTGAGGACATGAGCATTGGGCCCACACCTGGTACTGGTTTATGAAATTTCCAATGGGGTTAACCCAGTATCCCTAAGAACCTGGGCAGTTGTAAAGCCTGTGACCTTTGCCAGGAAGGGAATCAATTCACACATGCAGATAGGACATACAAACTCCATGATTTCAGCAATTGTAATAGTTCCCACCTGATCTATGCAATAATGTGTCCGTGCATGAAAATATATGTAGGACAAACGACCCAAAAAATAAAGACACGCATCCTACAACACATGAGTAGAGTAAAATGTAAAACACAGGGGGCACCACTCGTGGAGCATTTCCATACTCAAAAACATACTCCCCAAGACATAAAATGGTGGGTCCTAGAAAAGATACATATTAACCCAAGGGGAGGCTCAATCTCACATGCACTAAAATATAAGGAGTGCCGCTGGATACATGCTTTAGATTCAGTGAAAAATGGATTGAATGAGACTGAGGAAACTAACAGACAAATGGGACAACTATGATTAATAATACTGAGAAATGTCTTCTGTCATTGATACTTTAGATGTAGGTACCTGTCCTTTGAGGTCGGGCTGATAGAGAATGCATGATTAGATTGAAAAGTATTTTTTGGAACGTAACTTTTCAATGTTGCTTGTGGTTGTAATAATATGTATATAGTGTAAACCAAAATGTTTTATTAGGATAATGTTGTTTTAATATATACTTTGCCACTCAATGTCCGTATCCAAGCAAACTTGATAGTTCACTGAATCATGTGACCATGTAGCCCCCACTGGAGGTTTATAACAAAACGCAGCTCAATCTGAAGCTTAAATCACTATATAACCCCTTGAATCGATTGGTTTTGTGTGAGGCGCCTATTAAAGCAAGCGCTGGGTAGTGAAATTCCTTGAGTTCCCACCTGAGAGTTCGCTCGGATTGCTATAGCAATCTGGCATTTCCGGGTTACGTGACATATCAGCATTAGGACGTAGATTTCTCATTACGCGCCTGGTTAGAAAATGCTTTTAAATCACGCCTGCCCAACATCCCCATATTTCAGGATAATCACGCTACTCTGAGTTTGCCACATGTTAGCGTGTCGAAGTCAGCCTGCACTTGAAAAAATCGGAACTAGCAAACTAACCGGTTGTCAGGGTAACCACGCAGTGTTTACGTCGCGTCATGACGTAGCCCTAAGCAATTCCAGGAAGTGTTTATCTAGAACGGCTAGCGGCCGGCATTTCAAGGACGCTGTTGCATTTAATGCTGTTTGGACCACGCTAGGAAGGAAGAGATTCTCCTTCGGCAATGTTAATCGAGTAAGAGGTAAGCTAAGCCCTCGTGTAGGTGCCCGAGCGAATATATCAACAGTCTGGGCATCGCTATGATAGTGAATTGATCCCTACGTTTGTATTCCGTTTTTAGTGTCAAGCCATATGGTGAAACACGACTGGGTACACGAGTAATCCCAATACCCAGGTGAGCTGAAGTACAGGTATTCCGTATGACTTATGCCTAAGTTGTTGCTATAATATTTGCAATATTTTAATTACATACCCCTCACTTTCCCAGTTAGGACTAAAGTGAGTACAGCGCCAAAATAAGAATATCCATCGTGGGAGTATTCCACGCACTAAAGACAGGTAAGGAAGAGAGGAAATGGGTCAATTCACATCCTCCCAACTCTTCCTATAAAACAATAATATTAATTAGTCCTTTTATTTGAACAGACACATGCAGTTCAAACCATTCAAGCTACACCACCTAGACAGTCGATCTGAAGGTGAGTGCAGTTAGTTCCTACACAGGCATTATTATTTAGATGCCTTGCAGAATCCTTTTACTAAAACACCTCCTTTTAATTACTTAGGCTGTATCGTTCCCTCCCTGTCCTGAAGAAGACCCGTGTTTGACGCCACATGTGCGCATTTTAAAGGGTCGAAACGTCGACGAATAGTTGGATCTGTTGTCCCAATACCCTGTGCTGAAAACTGATTTATGTAGTATACAGTGGTATATGCGAAATTGTACAGACCAAAGTCAAACTATTGTATATTTCCTTGCATATAAGTATTGCATAATCTCTGTTCACTTTTGCGCCGCCAGCACTGAGCACTAAATGTCACACAATTGCACTTTTTCACTTATTGTACAGCCTTTTTGATAACTACAAAAGAGTATTTATGAATGACTATAATTCATAAAGTAGTGCATACATACATAATTGGTGTTGGATTCTGTTTTTACTTTATACACTACATATAATTATGAGTGACTAAAAGAAATGTGTTACACCCGAAGGAACCAATTGTTGTAATATTGACACACCTGGTACTGGATCATATATACATTGTGAAATCGTTACAGTTTGTTTAGGGGGTGTTGCTATCATTTGTGGTGTTCGTTGTAATGCTAACTCTTGCAGTTTTCGTGTTTGTGGCGGTGTTTGCGGTATGTCTGTGGTGGGCCCCCCTCCCACTGCCCCTTGGCTTGAGTCGTCTTTCACAGTCGGTGGAGGCTGCGATTGGGTAAACTGATCCTGTGATGCGGGCGGAAGGAGAAAGGGATTGTTACCAGGAGGAGGAGGGGGAGGAAAACCTGCATTAACATAATCCGGGGCGGCCTCTTCTAAATAGGAGGAGAGAAAAATGTCCGCTGCTGTCTGTTTATGACTACGCACTTTAGTCGGGATCAGTGGTGGCGGCAAATTACTGGGTACTTCCGGGGTCACTTTAGGTAGTCCTTCAGCGAGGACGGGATACATGCCTTTAATAAGGGCATTTCTTTGTCTATCTGCTTATTCTGCCTTAACCCGTTCACCTTCTTCCTTTAGCTCTTTTTCTCTGGCTTTTTCTGCTTCTTCTTTACTTCTCTCTGCTTTGTGGAATTCTTTCTCTGCTCTCCTATGCGCTTCTTTACGCCATAGCTCAATGGCATCTTTCTGGGACTGTCTAGCTTTTCTTTTCCATAGCGCTTCCTCTACTCTCATAATGCAATCAGCATCCCATGTTCCTGAGGCAGGCCATCTATATTTCTCTTCCAGATCCTTCGTGTAATCTACCCATAAGTCTAAAAACAGTATGGCATCTAGCCCGTGCTTTTGGTACATGAAATGGCCAGGAGTGTCTCTAGGCGGGACGGGGACTGCCTCTTCGAGTATCCCTTTCCTGGTCCCTATCTGACGTAATTTCGAAAACAGTGGCATGTTGGAACTAACTTAAACGAAAACACAATATACACAAAAATAGACTGAAAACAACCATTCATACTACGACATTAAAACATTTTAAAACAGATACATCCTAACTAGTACATAGAGAAAAAAAAAGAAGAAAAAAAAAAACATGATCCTGAAAAACTGTTTACTTTATGCACTGCAAAACAGTACAACCATACCGGTCTCGTGAAGAGACACGTCTTTACCGCGTCCACCAAAATGGACACGTCTCTACCGTGCCTGTGTACCCAGACACGTCTTTACCGGGCTCAAATAAATGAACCCGTCTCTATGCGTTCCCAATAACGGTACTCACCGGGAAGCAGAACTGAAGGCCTCGGAAACTCGATACTGGACTGCTACTACTGCGGCTGCTTCTGCTGCGCATGCGCCTCGGAACAGGTGGGCCTCGGGATACCTCGGACCTTGCTCTCTCGGCTTGGGCTCTGGTCGGGATGGTCCGCGATCCTCACCGCCTCGTGTGGATGCCTGGTCGCAGTCTCCGTCTCCTCCGTGGGCCTGAGGGAGTAGGCAGGAAGTCCCGCTGTCGTGTACACTTGAAGTCCGTCACGGCTGTAGAAGGGGGCAGGGGGCTGGACCTACATCACCGGCGCGTGGGGAAGGGGACTTGTGCCTATTCGGGCGCCAGTTTAATGTGGTAAATAATTAATTACCCTGTCATAATTTCTATACATTAATAAGGATCATGCATATAATGAGAGGCAGAGTCCGTGGTGTCCGATTCAGAAGGGCTTTAATTCAGAAACTCGAGTTTACTGGAGAATCGGGTTCCATCACCACTAAGGTTCAGGAAGGATCGTCATCTGAATCTTTATTCACAGAACACATTATATATAGTTAAAACGTACATTAACTTGCATAGAGAAGGCGGAGCGCTCCAGGCGGAGCAAGTGAAAGAGAGAGATAAGAGCACATGGGCGTGAAAGAGGGCGTGTAAGAAGGCGTACACATGGGTGTTCACTAGATGAGTCATAGGTGTGTCATAGGTGGGTGGATGCATAGAGGGGGTCTGCATGGTCAGCAGGAACCTTTATCCTATTTGTGCGCACAAACCTTGTCATGACGTGGAATTGACGTGTAACTGGGGGAAGCTGGGGGGGAGCTGACCTTTCATACTAGTAGAGGAGTTTTGGATGTCAGAACGACCTGCACCCCTGGCATTATCTGATATCTTGTGTTTGGAGGATGTATTGTCTGACTTAAAGGTCGCTGGAGCAAATGCTGCTCATCACTAATGCTAGTGTGTGCATATATTTCTTTGTGCATTGCGGGGGCCATGGGCCTTCTATGGAAGCAGGTTCAGTAAATCATTTGAATAGAGACTGAAAGGCTAGGCCCTATCTTCTGCAGGCGGAATATGTTTACCCCTTTCGTTAAACAGGAATGTGTTTCTGTGGAGTTGAGCAGATAACTGTAGGCAAAATACTGTCTTGGCAGGCCGAGCTGGGCACCTCTCGGCTGAACAGGAAGTAAGTGAGAGGTCAGAGATACATAACTATTCTGCAGCTTTCAGAGTGAGAGGAGGCTTGAAGCCTGAATTCGGGTCCTGGCTCGGCTGTGGCACAAAAACGAATTCATCTCGACTTTAAACGTGTACCATGTAAATGCATTGGCAACATAGGCCTCAGTGCAGAATTAACGTTTCATTCATGGCGGGCCTGGTAACTGACATGCTAACATTGAACGGAAATGCAGAGACATTATTATTACAGGCATGAGAAGGGAATTGCATTGTGACATGGACATACATGGGATATATGTACATACATAGGGTGCGTGTAGGGGACACACTGGCCACGTAAAATTTCTATTTCCTCACTACTACACCCTTCTGTTGAGAACCACCACTTGGAGCTGAACTAGGAGGAACAGTTGCCTTAGAAGCAATGGTGGCTGGAGCTATCTCCTTCTTAGTGCACTCACTACTCCAGTGAGTATTATTCCTATAAACTTTGCACCATGGTTTTCTTGGGCCTTCTTTCTTCTTAGATTGGGGACCCCCACCATTAAAAGCTTTTTGGGGACCTTGTGAAGACTTCTGGTCTTTACCTTTCTCCCAACCCTATCGGTCTTGCTTCTTTTGGCCACCACCTTGGTTCTGTACCTTCTGCTTCACCCTGGTTCTGACCCACTTGTCTGCCTTCTTACCCAATTCTTGGGGAGAGGTCAGCTCAGAGTCAATCAAGTGCTGATGCAACAACTTGTTCTGACAGTTATTAAGAATCTGTTCTCTCGTGATTAGAATATACAATCCTGTATAGACATAAACTTTACTGCCCAGCAACCAGTCCTCTAGAGCCTTAGTAGTACAATCTACAAAGTCAGTCCAGAGTCTGTGTCTTCTGGGTATCTCTGAACTGCAACTTATACTGTTCAGTGGTTAAGCCAAACCCATCTTTCAGAGCACTACTCAGGACATTGTAATTTTAAGCAGTTTCTTCTCTTACAGTGAGGATCTTGTCTCTACCTTTTTGTTTGCAAAGGAGAGCCACAAGATTGCTGCCCACTGCCCTGGTGGTACCTGCTGTACTTTGCAGGCCCTTTCCAGTGCAGTTATCCATTTGTGGATGTCATCCCCAGTCTGAAAGGGAGGGACACTCTTGCTTAGGTTTCTATGGGCATAAGACCTATCCCTACCACTAGGTATATTGCTGCCACCATGGGGCTCTAGCCCCATCTTTTTTCTCTCTCTCTCAAGAGCTAGGGTCTCTTTTTCTAAGGCTACTTCTTGTCTCCTTTTCCTAAGCTTGGCTTCTCTCATTCTAGCTTCATGCTTCCTCTTCTCAGGAACAGTTCTCCTCCTATGAGCAGAGAAAGAGGACCCTAGAGATGTACCAGAATGGTCAGATTCCACTGAAGGCGATCTTTCCCTTCTAGGCACACAACCAGGTCTACGTGGGGGGATGGAGGGAGGCCCATTCGGGCCTTCTTTATCTCCTGGTAGACTTGGATTCCCCAGGTTGAGTCTACTGACATCATTCTGGTCTGCATCATCATCATCATCAGAGTTCTGGTGGGGCATCCCACTATGATCCTCTTCTGCTGATGGTTGCTCTCCATCCCCATTACCTAGTCTGTAAGGATCTGATGCTTTTTCCAAGTCATCTAACACTAAGATATCTATCAGGTGTTGGGACTTTGTCCTTGCTTTAATTTTCTTATGGCACACAGACCCCTTAACTCTTGAAAGGTGATATTTAGATGTCTTCCCCTGGCTGATATCTGGCAGAGACCCACTAGGTCCTGCCTTTAAAGCCATGACTAGTGAGGTGCTTTGTGTGCACCTACTTACACTACTTGGTTTCCTACTATTAAGTCAGAGGTAAAAGTTCAATACAAGGAACTTAATTAGCATACGATAAGTTGCACAGTATACGTTATGCCCTTGGGGCCTCACAAACCATATACTAAAATAGTGGTATAAGAACCACGTGAGGGTTAGAAAGCAGGCCTAGGACCTATAGAACCGCTGGGGCAACCAGGAACCACCCAAGGTAGGGACGCAGGAGGCCCACGGGGAACGATTGCAGTGTCTAAACACAGCCGCGGATCACTATTGACTTTCAATGGAGAACAAACAAGTTACAATTTGAAAGATTAAGGGCACTTAGAGGTGAACTACGATGGAACCCTTTTAGAATAGGATACTTTGAGAGTCAAGACCCACGGGAGCACCAGATTACTCGTGCTACCTCACCCAGGGAAGCCGGGTGCATAGGTATCTTTTGGTGTCGGGTTTCGTCGTCGATTCCAATGGAGAGCTGCGAAGAAATGCTGCAGGCGACCAGAAGAGAAGTGTCCGGGTGGATCCAAGGGTGGATCGGAGATGTGAAGAACCTGAAAGCCGAGGGGACAGAGTCTGGGTCACTAGCCAGTGACCGGCATTCCGATGTCGGGTGTTTTCAGATGAAAGAGGTGAAGCTTGACTCTTCAGCCATGAGGACCAGGAGGTGTGGATGATGACCATCAGCTGGATTTGAGCTGTCCCACGAAAGATATCGAGTGCTGCAGCGTCGGAATGCAGATTTGACCCAACAAGCCTTGGCAACAGCAACCCATGCAAGATGACAAGATTGGCTTCGGTTCATACCAGCAAGGTCTGAGGGACTCCTCCTTTGGAGGGGAGTCAGAGCACGTTTGGAGCAACCAGGAAAGCTCACAAAACAAAGGATTGGCCTTCGTGGGGGCTCACTAGCCAACGGACTGGGAACTGCAAAGGAGCATCGAGTGGAAGTACACAAAGCAGGCCCACGGGACACTCATGGAGTGTAGGCATCTAAGCTTCGGTGCAAAAGGTCCTCGGGGCAGGGGCTTTAAATACCCCAATGCACAACTTCGAGACACCTCGGGAAGTAGGTGCAGTTGCAGAAAGGCAGGATATCCAAGAGTTCAGGTCCCACTTCTCTCTTGTCAGCTACGGGTCTCAGCTTTGCTAGGATCTCGGGTCAGCTTCAGAGATGTCTGGAAGTCCATGTCCTGTGTCGCAGATTCTTTGGGATCTGGCGGGAGCCTCAAAACTGCCGACCGGAAAAGTTGCTTTTGGTGCCTGTTTGGACAGGGTGGTCACTCCTTGACCACAAGGGACATTTCTTAAATCTTCCAGTCGATATGGAATGTCGAAGGTCCAAGATATATGTTGCAGAGTTTCGTCCAGGGTAATCTTAAGTCCTAGGGACTGGGCTCCTACTCTTATAGTAAGTTTAGGGGTTGAACTAACTCTAGGGTCCCACCTATGGGAGGACCTGGGGAGGGGGTGGTTACACCCCTTCCGCTTTGTCCAGTTTCGCACCAGAGCTGGGGCAGAGTGCCCCAGCAACCGGTTTGAACTGGGAAATGCATGAAGCACCTTGTGTGCCCCAGGCAGTGTCTGAAAAGCATTCACTGAATGCAACCCACCTTGCCCCAATACACTAAAGCCTGTCTGTGGAGGTGCTAGCACCTCCCTGGACAGGAAACCTATATTCCAGGCCTCCCCTGCTGGAGTTTCGTCCAGCAGCAGGAGGGCAGACTCATTTCTATGGCAGCAGTATCCATTTTGTGATGCTGGGGTTCTGTTTAACTTTAACCGGCTATACCAGTGTGTACATGTCTTTTCCCTCTAGAAGGGTCGAATGCTACCCCCACCGCCAGAATTGGTGGGGGGGGGGGGCAGGGGGTGGTAGTATTCCAAAGTGTTTGACACCAAACACGACATGTTTTGATAAAGCCAAATCAAAGTTAGCATTAGCAGTGATGATTATAATTAGGGCTCCCGGTTTTCCGTTTTTACGGATTTATACACATAAATACAGACGGAAAAACTATTTTTTCATTGTCTGTATTTATATGTACAAACGGAAAAATACTAGTAAAACTGTGTATGGACCTTCTGGTGCTAATCAGCAGTGAGGAAGCACACCTCGGGCGCACTTTAAACTCCTGCTACAATCTACTGGCGCCAAGCGAGTCACTCGCCTCAAAGACACTTGCAGTGCACGTTATGTTAAAGGCAGGCGGCGGCCCATTGTCATTCTAAATGTGGTAATCATCTGCAGTCAGAATGCAAGTGCAGACCTGTGCAAGGGTGGGGAGGGGCATTTGAATCCCATGGAGTTCCAAAGAAGTGCGAAGTGCGATCTGGCCCCAATAACTTTTTAACTCCTGGGGCTTATCGAAGCTAAGCTCCCCAGGTGCTCTGATAAACGCGGAACAAAGCAGGGGCCTTGAGAAAGCGGGCACCATCCCATTGTGCCTGCCTCTGCCACCAGGCGCTGGTGCGGAGGTTGCCAGGAGCTGTTACACTAGAGATGAGGATTCCCGCCTCGCCCTCCCTTCCTGAACTCGATGTCATGAAAGGTAGACAAGGCCCAGTCTGTTCGGGGAATGCCAGGTGTTTCTTCCCCGTGAAGAAAGGTCCCGCTGGGCTGGATCGAGACACAGAGAGTGAGGCGTTCTCCTTTCCACCCCTTGCAGTGCTTCAAAGACACGGCAAACACAAGCTACAAAGATCCGTTTTCCTGCACACAGTGTAATGTGACAATGTATTCATTTATATAGCGCTTGCTGTTTCAGGTTTGCAGCTTCGCAGAGCTACAAATAACTACTGCCACTAACGCCCAACTATATCTTACTCATTTTATTGCACTCAGAAGGATGAAAGCCTGAGTCTGCTGAGCCGGGATTCAAACAGAGCTCTGTAGATTTTAGCACTTGCTCAGTGTGCTTCGGGCTGTTTGATTTTATTTTTAATCCAATGACAAGCGTATTAAAGGGAGCAGAGGCCCTGAATGAACGATGGCTACAAAAGCACCGGTAAGGTAACATTAAAAAAAATTACTATGAAAAATGCAGCTAATGTATGTAGCATGGCACTCGAAATTTGGATCAATTAATACTGTGATTAACAAATGCAATGCATTTCTTGTATCTTATAGAAGTAGTGCAGCACTAAGTTTACTCAATGCCTTCAACTTCAAGTGTAGAAAGGAATTTTATTTTAGCTGTGTTTTCAAGTTAAATAAATGTGGAAAAATACTAGCTGTAGCGTCGTCGTTTGCGTGTGGCAAAAATAAATGTGGATAAATACAGAAAAAATGCCCACAAAATAAATACAGATAAATACAGACGGAAAAGGCAAAAAAATAAATGCCATAAAACCGGGAGCCCTAATTATAATGTACTTAAGTATATGTGGTATTGCTATATCATAGAACAGCTATAAGGAGATATTTCCGAAAGCTGCAGAGGGGCTCAGCTCATGCTAGGGCACCCTCTCACACAAAACCAAGCACTCTGCCTTCAGGATTGTCAAGGCCTGCCATAGGAGGGACTTATAGGTTAATATGTATCAGTATGTAAAGGTAGATATAGGTATACTATATCTAAGTTAGGGGTGCTTACACCACCTTACCCAGGCTGCAAGTGCAGACCTGTGGTGCCATTTTGGAAGGCTTCCCAGGGGTGGCATAATACATGTTTCAGCCCTTGGTAGGCCTCTGGGGTACCTATGCCCTGGGTACCATATACTGGGACTCACAAGGGTAACCCAGTGACCAATCTGGTATGTACCTAAAGTACATTGTATCAATTTAGAGAGAGAACAGCTAGGCTGTGGTCCTGATTAGCAGGGCCACAGCCAGACTACAGTAAAAAAAACTGTGAAACACAGCAAAAAGTGGGGGTAACCATAGGAAGAAGATCCTACTCTCCTACACATCTCCTCCGACGCTTCCCTGGAAACATGACTCCTACCACAGACTGCTCCAGAACATGGACACTCTTGGTGCTGTCCACTACGTATAACTGTTGTGACATGCATGACTATCATCTGGTGACACAATCTTGTGTTTTGTGGCCGTTTTCCATGTGGACATAATGAAACAGTAACAGGAACATATTTATTTTTGTCAGTACACGTTTTTGAAGCTTTTTTGAGCGAATGTGACATTTCATCTTGAACTGTGTTTCTTTATTGTAATGCTCTGCACAAGGTTACGCTGCCACCTAGTGTGCCAAGTTGGAATTTATCTTTTATATTAGAGACGATCCATCAGTCAATGGGTTTCTTGCTTTCACATAACCAATATCCAGTATAATCCGAGTGAAAGATCGCTCACCGGCGTTGTTTTATTCATTACATTTCTTGTCACTTTCAATCACATGTCTTTACATGTATTATAGTGTTGCTGGATTCTGTACTCTATGCTCCATTTTTTAATTGTTTAGTGTTACAGTGCACAATGTTTTATCTCAAAGTACACTCCCTGCCACTACAGTGCACAACAACAGGTCTTCACATGAGGTCGTTGTTTCTTGTTCTGTTACCCTACACAGGGTGTGCCTTACGGGCTCTGCGCCCATTGCTACACTGCACAATGTTTTACCTCAAATTACACGAGGTGTTTTGCATGGATTGTAGTCCCGCTCTTACAATGCACAACTATTGACCTCTCCATGAGGTGTATCTGTTGTATCTTCTCCCAGTCGTTTTGTGCATTACACATGATCTCCATTTGAGGTGTCTCGCTTTGCTCTGTGCACATTGTCGGGTACCTCTCCACAAGGTGTGTCCTTACACAGGGTTCTAATCCTGTCACTATTGTGCACTACCGGTGCACAACGTTTTACCTCCACTCGAGTCGTCTTGCGAGGGTCCTATTCCCATTGCTCAGTGCACGTTGTCTTTACCTCTCCACGAGGTGTGTCTTTATACATTGGTGCACAACACGTGACATCAATTTGAGGTGCGTCCATTCACACACTTACTCATTTTTACCTTCTTTTCTCAGTGCACAATTTACCTCACTTAAGGTGTGTAGTGTGTGTTCTCTGTTTCTAACAGTGCACAACGTCTTACCTCCTCTAAAGGTTACCCCTGCACTTAGATTTGGAAGGAAGAGTTTGCTCCGTTTGTCTACAATCCCTGCTGCAAATACCATTGGATTTTACGTTTTTTTTGTGAGAAATAAAGTCAATTAAAGAACATTTGGATACGTTTCTTGTTTGATGGAGGTCATTACTTTAGGAAAGTGGGTTTCTGTTGCAGTAACCCCCCAACTTTTTGCCAGACTACTAATGCTCTTTTTCTTGGTGTGCCCTGGATCCCTGCTAATAATGTTCGCAAGACCTGTGTTCTTTCCCCAAAACTAACCCAATTTGCATCTCTGGCCACAGGTCAGCCCCTGGTAAATGTTACCACTGGTACCCAGGGCACTGTGACCAGGGAAGACCTCTAAGGGCTGCAGCACTTATTGTGCCACCTTTAGAGGCCCTGTACCTTTACACACGCACACACTGCCTTTACAGGCTGCTTGTTTTTGTGCAGAACAAAGTAAAGAGTCGACATGGCATATATCCCTGTGTGCCATGTCTACAACCCACTGCCCTGGCATAGATCAGTCACCCTTCTAGCTGGGTGCCCTATGCCAGTAGTGAGGGTACAGGGGCATGAGCCCTGTACCCCTACAGTGCCTAAGTTCATTCTTAGACATTGTAAGTGCAGTGCTGCCATTAAGAGTATATGGTACTGGAAGCTTGTCATTACAAACTCCACAGCACCATAATGGCTACACTGACACCTGAGATGTTTGGTATCAAACTTCTCAGCACATTAAACCCACACTGATGCCAGTGTGGGATTTAATGAAAAATGCACAACAGAGGGCATCTTAGAGATGCCCCCTGAAACTCGACCAACTTCTAGTGACCTAAGTGAGTGACTGCCTAGGCTGCCACCAGCAGACATGTTTATGGACCCCTGGATCGAGAAATCCTGCTCTCAGGGGCCTGACACAAAGCACATCCTAGGACTAGGTGCCAAGCCTCGTCCCCGAGGATGGGCAAGGTTCACAAAGGAGACGCTTCAAAGGCATGCCGCCTTTGTGAGCCTCTTCAGACCATTTGCTGTTTTCAGCAACTGGTCCCCACTGGTTCTACCGCCCACTTTGGGCTGGAGAACTGGGGGGAAAAACAAGTGAGGAAGGGAGGTGTGCCCACCTCTGCCAACTCGACCCCTAAGGTGGGGGAGGCGAGGTGAAGCACAACCTTGAGTCCCCACCATCTTGAGGATGGGGGGACCCAGCCAACCAGAAAGAGGCTCCTGCCCCCCTCCCACTGGAGAGTGGCAGAATAGGGGGTGTGCCCACTGCAGGGAAGGGACCCATTGGTCCCTGCCCTTTACCTACCTGTAACACCCCTAAATTTAGTATTTAGGAGGCACCCTGAACCTTCCTTCAGTAGATCCAGAAAAGAAGATAAGAAGGACAAAGAGCCGCACAGAGCTAACAAGAGGACAATGCCCACTGACTTGGCTCCAGCCCTACAGGAATGTCTCCCCTTAAACCTGCTCCTGCGAAATCCCGGTGTGCCCTGCAGCCAGCAACCTCAAAATCCCCGGAGGACCTTCCTGCCTTCACTTCAAAGACTCAATCTCCCATGAACACCAGACTTGTTCAAACTGCAGCTTCTGGTGCCAGCCAGAGACTGCGAATCCAGCCCACTCTGTACCCGCGGAACACGGCCTGAGCTCAAATGAATAAACACCATGAGGAGGTCACCCAGCAATCCTGATCTGAGAACCGGCGACCCCTGCCGTGCCTCAAGCCCCCAGCATACGCCTGCAGCCTAAATCCAGAAGCTCCCCCTAACCACGACCAGGAGCTGGTAAGAAGATCCGACCCCAAAAGGCACCCCTGCACCCGACGCCCCATGGCCTTGTGTGCCCAAACAGATGGTGCCTAACCAACCCCTAACATCCCAACTTACCTCTCCAAGTGGTGGTCGCACCCAGAAGTCCTTTGTCTCCCTGTCTGCAGTGCTTTTTCAAATCGGAGGTTCTCTATAGATAACAACATGGTGCCCGACATCGAAACAGCACGATGCACCCGGCCTCCCCAGTGCCGCTGGGGGTGCACCTTTTGTGCTACTTTGTTTCCCCATTTGCCCTGTCCTTAACCTTAGGAGCTTTGCGCCCACAACCCAGTGGCCTGCTTGCCAGCAGCCACCAACCGGAGGTCCCCTATCCCCCATTGGATAACATTGGGCCTCAACACTCTGTACCCGGCCGCCCTAGTGCCGCTGAGGGTGCAACAACAGTGTATCACTGTCCCTGGGATCCCCCTGAGTCTAACCCCAGAACCCTAACTCCCACAGTCGTTTACTTACCTGTGAATCGTTAACCTGTTTTCCTCCAATTGAATAACATTGACACTTTTTCTCCAAAAAGTTTCTTAGGGTGGAGTTTTGAAACCTAAAAATATTCTTTAAAAATCGCACAAATAACTAAAACGCGTTTGCTCAACTGTTTGCAGGAAATGTCCCAGTGCTGAATCTAGGTATCCAGCACTGAGTTAGAAAAGTAACGTGAAAAGTAACTTACCTGCAATTTACTGTAAAAGCCTATTCATTTCAATGTACTGCTCCAAAAAGTTTTGAAATCTGAAAATATTCTTTAAAAATCGCACGAATAACCAAAACGTAATGTCTTACCTTTTTCCAGGAAATGTCCCATTGCTGAATCTAGGTATCCAGCACTGAGTTAGAAAAGTAACTTAAAAATTAACGTACCTGTAATTCACTGAAAAAGCCTATTCATTTTAATGTACTGCATTTGCTAAGTGTTGCGTTCTACTGCTCCCCTGTAAATCAAAGAAACTGCAATTTCTATTGCATTTTCAAACTGTTCTATATCCAGTAACTTATTACTGAAAAGTATTTTAATGCTTACCTGTACCAGGCTTGCTTGGTTCTAAAAATAAACAACAGTATATTTTTATACAAAAACAATTGGCCTAGAGTTCAGTTCTTGAGTGTGTGAACTCATTTGCTGACTGAGTGTGTACATCAAATGCTTAACACTGTCCTCTGATACTGCCTTACTGCTCGGCCAAGCTACCACTATTAGAGAGTAAGGCTCTATCTAACTTTAACCTCTGCCTACCTCTGGGAACACTTAGACTCTATACACACGATATCTCATTTTGGTGGAGCCAGTTTCTTACAATGACCTTTTTCATTTTTTTATTAGTTTTTATATTTGATTGTGGGTGGCCTTGAGTTGCAGTTGGGGCCTATTTAGCATTTACTTTTTTAGTTTGCATATTTTTGGGATGGCTCGGGTCCTGGTTTTAAAGTACTTTTTCTTCATTTTGGTGTGTGTTGTTTGTGAATTATGTACATTTTTTGCTCATTTAACTGCTTGGTGTCCAGTCTGCCCACGGCCGGCCAGCACTGGGTGTATTTTAAAAGATGTTTCCTGTGCTATATGTTTTTGAAAAACATCTATTGATTTATAAATGGCCTTGGAGTAATTGCAAAATGTGTTTTTGTTTGTATTTTATGTTTTTCTGCAAAATGTTAAAGTGTATTTTGGTGGGGTAATTTTTGATGCCTCCGGATTTTTGTCGTTGGCGAATTTTTAAAACGGATTTTGTCAACCTCTGTGTTTGGACCGATGGTAAACATAAGCTGAGTATCATCAACATACAAGATGATCTCAAAACTCAGCCACTCGACTATCCCTGCCAGCAGAGCCATGTATAAATTGAAAAGGGTTGGGCTTAAACAAGAGCCCTGCAGAACACCCTTGTCGAGATGAATTTTTGCAGAGGTGAAGGTCCCATCATAACCGTTTGGGTTCTCTCAGACAAAAAGTGCTTGAACCACTTGAAAGCAACCCCCTTGATACCACAGGAAAGAAATCTCTCCGCCAGCTTAGAATGTGAGATGGTATCTAAAGCTGCGGAGAGATCTAGGAGGATCAGAATTACTGAGCCTCCCACATCTATAGTCTGTCTGAGAGAGTCGGTCACGGCCAGAATCGTGGTCTCTGTGCTAAAACCTGTCCGGAAACCCAACTGCGAGGGAACCAAAAGATGATTATCTTCCAAGTAAGAACTTAATTGTCGGTTAATAATACCTTGTTATGTTATGTTATATTGTCTTGTAAAGCGCTCAGCTGCCCCAGCAAAGGGGCGTCCCGGCGCTAATCCTGTAGGAGAAACAAAACTGAATTCAGGGAGATAGACAAACAGAAGAAGGTTATTTCAAAGGAAATAAATGTGTTTTGATGGCTTTCCTAAATTGGAACAGCTCCTCCATTTCCCGAATATGGACTGGTAGAGTGTTCCATAATTTTGCTGCTAAGAAGCGGAAGGAACGACCGCCCGCCCTGCTTCGATTGAACCAGGGTACCTCAACCAGGTTCTGACCAGCCGAGCGTAGAGCCTGCATGGGCACATACATGTTCAGCAGTGGCCCCAGCATTATGGGGGTAGACAGTCTTAAGATTTTAAATGAGATACATAAGGTCTTAAACTGTATCCGCTGAGCTACTGGGAGCCAGTGAAGTTTCCGGATAGTAGCAGAGGTAGGGCTAAAATGTGGCAGGCCTACTAAGGCCCTAGCAGCCGCATTTTGAATGCGCTGCAGTCGAGCAATTTCCGCCTTATTAGCACCTAAAAGCAATGAACATGCATGGTTCAATCTGGACAGCACCGTAGACTGTACAATCAACTGCCTGGTAGCGGGATCGAAGAATTTCAAGACCGGTTTCAAGCTGCGTAATATGCCGAAACATGTGGCGGCAACCTTTTTCGTTTGGGTACAGAATCTTAAATCTGAGTCTAACCAGACTCCCAGATTTTTCACTTCTGTCTTCGGTGTAGGAACTTGCCCCAAAGTAGATGGCCACCAATGGTCCACCCATAAATCGGTATTTCTTCCGACCAATAACACCTCTGTCTTAGAGGCATTTAGTTGTAGACAGTTAACTGTCATCCAGTCTGCTACAGCGGCCAGACCAGTTTTGAACCTAACGTGTTCCATGGTGGCGCTATCCGTAAGGGCGATCACTAGCTGCGTATCGTCAGCGTACAACACGATGTTAAGGTCCCACACTTTGGCGACCGCAGCCAGTGGCTGAATGTAAAGATTGAACAGGGTGGCGCTCAAAGCCGAGCCCTGAGGAACACCCTGCTCAATGGAATGCGCCCTGGAAAGGAAGGGAGGGGTGGAAACACGAAATGATCTATCGGTCAGGAAAGACCTAAACCAGGCAAGAGCCATGTCCGTGATCCCTGCCTCTTCAAGCCGGTGGAGCAGGATCTGGTGGGAGACAGTGTCAAAGGCGGCACTAAGATCCAATAGGATCAGTGCCGCCGTTTGACCATGATCAAGAGTGGAACAAAGGTGCTCCATCATAGCCAGGAGCGCAATCTCTGTGCTATGACGCGAAACCCATGCTGAGTTTCATCCAGAGTGTCATTAGCATTTAAAACGTTGGTAAGGATTGAGTTTACATGGAACTCGGCAATCTTCGCAGCCCAGGGTAGCAGGGAAATGGGCCTGAAATTTTCGGGCTTCAAATGGTCTAAGGAGGGTTTTTTGAGTATGGAGGAGACCCACGCCTGCTTCCACTTAGCTGGAATGGTAGCAGTTGAAATAGAAGCATTAATAAGACTATGTAGCGGGGACAGACAGTACAAGGAAGAGTCTCTAAATTGGGCAGGCTTAAAGGGATCTGCCGGAGAGCCAGATGTAATATGCCTAGTTAATTTGTCAAACTTCTCCTCAGAGATTTTGGGAATAACCAACAGTTTAGAGACAAGACTAGGTCTCGTGACAGAGATCGAACAAGGCGCTTTCACAGGTGTGAAGGCTAGATAAATGCCCCGGATCTTCTCCACAAAAAAGGAGGCCAGCTCTTCACACTGGGCCGCCGAAGTAGGGATATTATTAGAAGATTTTTTTGTGCTGAGTTCTTTAAGAATCTTAAAGATAACTTTAGCAGGATTAGAGCTGATTTTTATTTTGGAGGCATAGTACTCGGCCCAAGTCCTACAAATGGCTTTATGATACATCTTAAGCTCTTTTAAGTAACAGGTCTTTTTCTCCAGGGAATAATCTTTCCTCCACTCACGTTCGTATATTTTACAGATCTTCTTCAAGCCGCCAGGGTATCATTGTATCAAGGGTTGGCGTCCTGCGTGCGTCCTTTAACCCATTCGGCTGGTATGAGTCTATCTAGTGCCCGAGTTAGCCATGTGCAAAAGGAGTCCTAACCTGTCTCTATGTCAGTAAAAGGACCCAATGGATCAGATCCCAAAAGTGCATGAAAATCCTCTAATCGGAGCTTACGCCAAGATCTTTTGCGCATGGCTCTTTGAATTTTACAAACGCTAGAGGTAGGGATATAATAAGTCAAATCCACAAAAAAATGGTCTGACCAGGCTATCAGTGTAGGTTTGGTGGTACTGGACAACTGGATATTCGTAAAAATCGGATCCAACACATGGCCTCCATTATGGGTGGGGCCTTTTACTCTTTGAAGGAGCTGAAAGGCGGCTAAATCAGCAACCAGGGTACGAATCGTCAGATCGTGTTCCAACTCAAAGTGAAGATTAAGATCGCCTAAAATACTAAAATTAGCTGACCCCACAGCGAACGTTCTACAGTCTCCAAAAGAGAGATATTAAACCCGCACATGGGTCCAGGGGGCCGATATATTAATAACCCTGCAAAGGTAAATTGAGTATTAACCCCTTCCATGATGGTGACGAACCCCAGCCGTCACGCTCCACTGTGCTCGTGTGCTGATGATGGCTGGGGTTCGTCACGGCCCCGCCCTGTTCGTTCGGCGGCCGCACACGGGGGGAATCGCGGCCGCACGGAAGGGGTTAATGGTAATGTTAAAATATGCGCATTCCCCACCTTTCATATTAACCTTCTCAAAGAGGCAGGAGTAGGCAGATCTCGTGATCACAGCAATGCCGCCTCCTCTGGTAGCTCTATTTACCAGAGTAATCGAATATTCAGGGAGTAGTGCTAAGTTCGGAATGGTCGTGAGGTCGTCCCTCATCCATGTTTCCATTAGGAAGAAGATATCCGGAGACTCATCAACTATAAGATCAAATATTTCTGCATGGTGTTTAAGTAACAACCTCACATTCAACTGTAGCACCTTTAGTCGTTGTTGCAAAGGAGATTTAAGAAAAGCTCCTATGGTAGTAGGGGTAGGGAGACTAAATTGATCGCATACACAAGTTATCGGGCCACTCAAGGGATTAAGCGGGGCCAAACAACCTTGGGGCTTAGAGGGGTCTAAACTAAGCAACTCCTCTCTAGAGTAAAAGCCCTTATCCGGTAGATTTTGGCCAGCATCTCTGGCGGGAGGCGTAGGACTGGCGCAGACGGGCTTCCAATACTTATGTGTAAAAATGCACTACATATACACGACCTCATAGAAGAAAGATCTGGACTGTCTGTTTGTTACCGAAACGTGGCTAAGAGAATGGTCCAACCCTGATGTTGTGCATGCTCTTCCACCAGGTTTCCTAATTCAGAGGTTGGATAGACCAGTACAGCGGGGTGGAGATCTGGCGATTATCCACCGAGAATCTTTAACATGCAAAATAACGGAGCTAGCGGATATCAAAGGAGCTGAAAGTGTAGGCTTCTGCATCCAGGCTCACGATTCTTTTACCTTTGCTGGAGCATTGATATACCGTCCACCGGGCCAACCCACGCAGTTCTTGGAAAGTGTGGGGGAAGTTCTGAGTAACCTGACCCTTAAATTCACCAACTTCACACTATTGGGTGACTTAAATCTTCATCTGGATAGTACTAATGATCCAAGTGTTTCTTGCTTCACGGAGATAATACATGTTCTTGGTTTAACCACGCGAACTTTAGAACCTACCCACAAAGCAGGGCACATTTTGGACTGTATTAGTTCTAACTTGGACACAATGAGGGTAGAGCCCCCCCCTGACTCAAACCTGGTCAGATCATAAATTCATTGCGTTCTTTCTTAGGGTAGATAGCAATGAAGCAATGAAGAAGGGGGTACAAAGCAATGGGAGGCTTTCTCCGTGCTGGGGTAAAATCATAGATCACCCTGATTTTTCAAGCTGGGTGAAGAGGGGCAAACCTATTCTGTCAGAGAATACCACCATAGATAACCATAGGTTCGAGGGATGGATCAGTGCAATAGGGAATAAGATGAAACCCATAGGTGCAAGGCCTAGATCCCGGCAAGAGAGGAAATCTGCGCCCTGGTTTTCGAGTACACTAAAAGAAACATTAGGGGAAGTCAGAGTTTTAGAACGTAGATGGAGACGCCATTATGATAGTAAAGAACATGAGGCGTACAAGACAGCTAGGAGGCACTATCACACCTTGATCAAACGTGCGAAAGCCAACTTTTACACGACCAGGATCGAAGCTACAAAAAACAAGCAAAAGGAAATCTTCAAAATTGTCAATAGTTTCAGAAATCCTAAATTCTTATCACAGGATATTCCATCGTCCCAGATTTTATGTGACGAGATAGCTAACTATTTTGATCAGAAAATACACAATCTCACCAAAGATTTCCCTCAGGCTGAACCAGTGGATTCAGAGTCATGGGGCAAAATAGATTCTTACATGGCTTGTTGGGAAACCTTCACCCCGATTAGCCTGGAGGATACCCACCAGGCTATATCTCTAATTAAGTCAGGCTCTCCTTTTGATCCTTGTCCCCCGATTCTGTTAAAAGCTATAATAGAGGAGGCCAATCCTGCAATAAACTCCATTATTAACTCATCACTTCAATTGGGGGAGATTCCAAAACAATGGACATTCGTAGCAGTAAGACCGCTTTAGAAGAAGACATTACAGGACCCCACGACTCTATCCAATTTGCGCCCCATCTCGCTTCTTCCAGCCCTTTGCAAATTGGCGGAAACTTGTGTAAATAAGCAGCTTACGGCATTCCTAGAAGAGAATAACATTCTTCATTCTAACCAAGCAGGCTTAAGAGCCCATCATTCGACGGAGTCGGCCCTGCTGTTCACAACGGAGACCATACGAGCTGCGCTGGATCAGGGCAAGAAGGCTGTCCTGATCCTTTTAGATCTATCTGCAGCGTTTGATACGGTGTCCCATGCTATCCTCTTAGATTGCCTGGCCAATGCGGGCATAGCAGGCACCGTATTAGATGGCTCAAAAATTTCTTGACACATAGGCGTCAGGTAATTACGTTGGGACAGTTTTGTTCTGAGGAAAAGGCATTGAAGACAGGGGTACTGCAGGGCTCAAGTCTGAGCCCCACACTTTTTAATCTTTACATGGTCCCCCTGATCACATTAATCTCTTCATTTGACATCAGCACTATTGCTTACGCTGATGATACGCAGCTAGTCCTAGTCCTGGATAAGGACTTGGCCAATGCTGAACAGACCTTGAAAGACTGCCTATCTGCGACATTCACTTGGATGACAAATAATCACCTAAAGTGTAATTCCGCCAAAACGGAAATTCCACCGTTCGGATTTAACAACCCCTTGTCTCCTCAGATGTGGTGGCTAGAGGATGCGGTAGCCCCGCAAAACACAATCAAGGCAGCACGAAACTTAGGGATCAAATTTGATGATACCCTTTTGTTTAAACAGCAAGCAAGGGAGGTAGCAGGCGCCTGTTTCAACATCACAAAGGGCCTCAGAATTTTTTTTTGACCTGCTCCCCCTTGCAGCCAGGCGCACGGTCGCAGTGGCGTTAATTACATCAAGACTGGACTACTGCAATAGCTTGTATGCAGGGTCAAACAAATCGGCCCTGCACAGACTTCAGATGGTCCAACATGCAGAAGCTAGATTGGTACTCAGATGGCCTAGAAAGTCCTCGGCCTCTGCTGCACTAGATGCCCTCCATTGGCTCCCAATTCACAAACGCAACTTATTTAAGGTCGTGACCATTACCTATAGGGCTTTTCACACGCAGGGTCCGATACATCTTCGCAAAAGTTTTGCGCGAATCCACCCCTCTCGTAATCTTAGGTCCTCTACAGCCAACCTGCTCATTGTCCCTAAATTTAGACTTGTGACAAAGGGAGGTAAATCCCTGGCAGTGATTGGCGCTAGGGCGTGGAATAAACTACCCCACCAGCTTCGTGAGATCACACCCGAACAAGGATTTAGGAAATCCCTGAAAACTTGGATATATAGCCTGTTGGACCCAGCATGCAAAGCACTTATGTGAATCTATCTTCCTTTGGGGACAGTACAGCTCTGGACACCTTCAGCTGGGTGGAGTCAAAGCGCCAAGATGCTTCGTGGAGTGATAGTGCGCTATATAAATTCCGCATCACATCACATCACATCACTTTGCCCAACAAAGGTAGCAAAGAAATAGGACGGTAATAACCATGGGTTATTCTAATATAGGGCGTACAAATGCCCCCTTCCAAATGGCTGGGATAGTACCAGTATGGATTGAATGATTAAATATATCTCGGATTACCGGGGCACAGCTTGTGGCTAGCAGCGCCATTGTTTTTGGAGGGCAAAGATCTGACGGTGACCCAGATTTAGCGGCAGCAAGACCTTTTATGACCTCCTCTGTTGTGATCAATTCAAAACTGCTAAGAGAACTGACTACCATCTTATTCTGCTCCTCCGATGAAGTGGAGTGCAGCGTCATGAGAGGGAAGAAAGTTCTCATAAATCTTTGATATTTTCTCATGGAAATAGGACGCCAAGGAATTACATAGATCCTGCGATTCAACAGATGCCCGACCACAGACTTTAGGAGATACAAAATCTCGTACTATACCAAACAATATTTTCGGAGAGTTACTAGCATTTTCAATGTGGTTGATGATAAACCGGCGTCTAGCCCCTTTTAAGTTAAGATGGTATTTATCTAGAGCCTGTCTGTAGAGAAGTCTGTTTTGGTGAGTCTTGCTAGAGCACCACGTTCTTTCCAAACGCCTGCAACTGACTTTTTCCATTTTGAGTTCCACCGTATACCAAGGGGTGGAGGGCTGCAGTTGAATAGGCTCAGTTTCTTTTTTGGTATAACCGCATCTAGGGCTGTTTCCAAGGCAGTATTAAATGCCTCCAGCTTTTTGGATACTTCCATAATGTTAGTTACCAATTCTGGGGAGAAAGCCTTGTTAAATGCCTCTGGGGAGAGATTGCGCCAAGTCCTACTCTGTTCAGGAATATGTCTAATGGGGCTTTTAGAGCTCTTCTGGCACAACTGCTGAGTATAGATCGAGATCAAAGAGTGATACATCAAAGAAAGGGGATCAGGAGGGTCACATCTCAACTGGTCTATGTTGGAAAAAAACAGATCTAATAGGTGACTTGCTCTATGTGTGGCACCTTCAATTGGGTAAGTCCCATTAGTTCTAGAGAGGAAAGAAGTTTAATGACCTGGGGATCGGTAGAATTATCCCCATGGAAGTTAAAATCTCCAAGCAGGAGAAATTTGTTAGCAGCGAGTACATGTAGGGCAAGATGTTCCACCAGAAGATCTGTAAATTTGGCTCTGGGACCTGGGGGCCGATAAACTAAGGCCCCATACCAGCTGTCGGAAGCGGACAAGGAGACTTTAAAGATTCCTAATTCTAAACAGTCATTACTGACCGTAGACACCCAGTTCACAGGTAGGTGATTTTTTAAGGCGATGGCAACACCTCCTCCTGTTTTAGTCTCTCTGTCCAAGTGAATACATTTATAATTCTCTGGAATGGCCAAGGTAATCATAGGATGGTTAGAGGAGCACAGCCATGTTTCGGTGAAGAAGGAGACTGCAGGGTCATGCAAAGCAATCATGTCCCATATTTCAAATGGGTGTTTGGCAAGAGATCTAACATTGCACAAAATATATTTCTGACTCATAGTGGCTGGTTCTAGTGTTACCCCAGGGGTTTGAAGATCCCCTGCTGGCGTTGCCATTTGAAATTGACAATGGTTGCAGGTTACCGGCCCTTCTAAAAAAAAGCGAGAACTTCTGAGCACAATTTGCATAGGAGTGGGTATTAACTTGTGCCAATGTTTTAATTTCAATTGAGGATTAAGCTTAATAATATCTGGGAGCTGGATGGCGGATATTTTCCTTAAAAGAGGCAGCGTCTCTGACCTCTGGGCTCGTTTGGGCGCGGACGGGCGCAGACGGACTTGCCTTTGGTGCGCCACTGTTGCACCCGCTGCGCGCGTCCGCAGCACGTGCGCGTTTTCATCCTCTTTAATAGAGTCCGAAGAGCAAACACTAGAGCGCTGATCGCGCTGTCCCCCCAAGATGTCTACCCACTCCTGCAGTGGTGTGAGTGTGTATTGTCCCACCAAAAAAAACAGCACCTACTCGGCTGAGAGATCGGCAGGGACCGAAGCTGTCAGTCAGTGCAAGTTAAATTGTAAGTACAGATTTAAAACAAAGTGCGGCGTGAATTAAAAAGAAATATCTGCTCCCGGCTTCTGCCTCAGGAGATAATTACCTAGTACCTAGTACATAAAGCTGCAAACCTCTGGACCAGATCGCGCTCAGAATGCCAGTCCAATATTTTCACAGAGATCTTGCAAGCTTCTTTAGTTCATGATCCCATGTTTACTTTTAATTAGGCTCTGCTGGAACCTACAACTACAATAGTACCACCAAGTGGAATCAGGGTGTCCTTCATTGAGATGGTCCTTTACGTAAACATACTGTCCGGAGTTATATATGTGACCATTGTCTATTAACAATACAGTTGAATAAGTGGCGCCCTACCATCCAAACATCTTGCTACCCATAGATGTGATTGGAGTGATTGTGCAAGCAGTCCTTCTCTACATATGAACAAATGAATAGAGTCTTTAGAATGAATAGCAGTAAGTCATACATGTGTTAGAATAAAACAAGATAAATGGTAGCCTTCTAAAAGGAGATGCCAAAAGTGTTACAATCCTGTTTTAAACCACAAAAGAAGGGGACATGTGCCTTTACGCAGAGAATTTGGCTCTCTTCAGAACATGCAGAGACCATTGATGAAAAGCTTAAATAGCTGAGTTTCAATGAAGTAAGCAGACATCAGTAATTGACTGTTGGGTTTTAATAACAAAGGTTATTTGTTTTTAAAAGATTTTTGAAAGATTATAAATAGTATTATAATGTAATTTCTTTATACATAGATCTAAAATAGTTGGAATGGGTTCCATTCTGAGTGCCTTCAAATAATTGCTAACTTTCACACCTACTGTGGCTTGAAGGACAAGCGGTTCGCTGATAATATGTGAAAATCTTATTGAAGAAAGAATCTTGCAGTATATTTAATTCCTTTGATTGGGCCCTGGTTTCCTCAGTCCATCCACCTATGCATACGGGTTGGAAATTTCCCTTTTTGCAGGGTTATCCCCAAGCCTTTTACTGATTCCTACTATTTTTTCATGACCTGTGTTTGTTGACTTTAGGACTCTGGGCACTTTACCACTGCTGACAGTGCTAAAGTACATATGCTCTCTGTGTAAATTGTTATTGTGATTGGTTCTCCCTGATTGGCATATTTGTTTTACCAGTAGCTCCCTAGTAAAGTGCACAGAGTGTGCCAGGGATGGTAAATCAAACGCTACTAGTGGGCTTGCAGCACTGATTATGCCACCCACATGAGTAGCCCTGAAAAGATGTCTCAGGCATGCTACCGCGGTGCCTGTGCGCAGTTTGTTAACTGGCATGTCGACTTGGCAAGAGCGCCCACTTGCCAGGCCCTAACCTTTCCTTTTCTTACAAATAGGGCACCCCTGTGGTACTCCCAAGCTACCCCCTTGGACAGGGTGCTGTGTATTTGAAAGGTAGGACATGTACTGGTGTGTGTAACATGTCCTGATAGTGACATAGTGCCAATTTCGTTTTTCACTATTGAAAGGCTATCTTGCACCGTAGGACAGAATGGGGAATACTTTGTGACATTTTACAAGCATATGTTCGCATAGGGATACAATAGAAAAATTGAGTTTGGTATCCCTGAACTCAGGATTTAATAACACATCTTTTATTAAAGATGGTTTTTAAATTGTGTGTTTTAAAATGCCTCTTTTAGAAAGTACTATTTTCTTGTTCAACCATCCTGTGTGCCTCTGCCTGTTTGTGAATTGACTGTCTGGCTTTGGAGTGACAGGGTCAGGGGAGGTGCAGTTGCTCTAGAAGTCTGGATGAGTCAGCACTAAGCTGAATATGCCTGATCTGCATTTGGAGTGGTGGGAGGAGTAAGACCTGCACCTGAATAGGGCTGTGTCTGCCTGTCACAATGCTGTTTCTGCCAAAGAATGGAGAAGGACTTTGCTGTGTGTTGTGTCCCCCGCTTGAAGGAAATCTTCAAGAGCCTGAAGTGTGCTGGCCTCCTGTTTTGAAGTCTCAATGACACAAAGACTTCACCCCCCCTTCCTTGAACTCTGCTGCTGTGAGTTCTAGCCTGCCAAGTGGTGCCTGCGCCAGTTTGGGGCCACTGGAGGTTGTTGCTGCTGTTTGGGAACTGAAAGAAACAGGAAAGGCGAAGAACTTCAAAAATAGACGCATTGCTCTCCTTGTGGCTGTTTTCTCGAAGCATCTCCACGGCTTGAGAAGAATTTCCACGCATCGCCGTGCCGCTGCGAAAACCATCAGAGCACCTAACGCTGCTGCAAGAATTAACACATCGAGGGATCGCAGCTGAAGAGGACAGACGCAACACCACTCGACGCCGCCTCATCGATCGCCAATGCGTTCCGGATTTCCATGCATTCTACGTGTGTGGCACTCTTTTCAGACGCATCACCTGCGAACCGGTAACATCACGAAGAATAGACGCATCACTCCCCATACAGACCGGATTCAGCGTAACTTGCCCTCTGCGAGTTGCAGAACTGTCTCCCCAAGGCCTCAGGAGAGTCGCATCTCTTTGTTTTCTGACTCTACGACTGTTTGGCTTTTGGAACTTTGACGCATCTACAGGTATTTTGGTGAAAAGTCACACATCCATTGTTTTCTATGGTACATGTTCTTGAAACCTTTTTAAAAGTCATATTTTCATGATGTACGTTGGATTTTGGTGGTTTTGGTCTTGTTTAGTTTAGATAAAGATACATTCTTGTTCTAAACTGGTGTGGTGTCCTTTTGTGGTGTTTTCACTGTGTTACTGTGAGTGTTGGTACAAATATTTTACACATTGCCTTTGGGATAAGACTGTCTGCTTGTGCCAAGCTACCAAGGGGGTGAGCAGGGGTTATCTAAAGTGTGTATCCCCCTTACCCTGACTAGAAGCAAGGGTCCCTATATGGACAAAGGTACCTATCACTGTTAACTAGAGACCCCCATTTCTAACAGTAAGCATCAACCGCCTGCATAACAGTAGCTTTCTTAGTGTCTCTTTGTAGTCAAACTATGTGACAAGATGCCACACTGATTATTTTTTCTACATATGAAACAATGGGAACTCTGACAATTTGTGGGTAACTTCTACATAGGTAAATGTAAGAAACCTATCCCAGACTAAAAACCTATAATTCTGTGTCTCTGAGAAGTCTTAGCAAAGCCAAACAAAAAGTAAGACTATCATTCAGATCCAAACCACCATCACAGTACTCGCCCACTGAGACTATGACTATGCACTCTGTTTTGGAGCACCACTTTTAATACTATAGAAGCTACAGAGTATTCAAAATGTGGCAAAAAGATGCTGCTTAACCTACTGATCTGTCCCCAAATGTTTTTACATATTGTCTATTAGAATATGATCACTTGCCAAGCCAGTATGTTTCAGACAGTGAACATATTGGTGGTGGCCATTTTTTAATGGGATTTGCTAAAATAATCCTAAAGCATATGATACTGCCCACAGTGCATTTGTGCACATGGGCATGCTTGGGTGGCCATCTTGGAACAGTGGGAAAATCACTTTAAGATGGCCGCCTGCTGATTGTGTGGCAGGATGCAAAAAATACGTAAAAGGGCTGGCGGATTAAAAAACAAATCTGTGTGGAAGGTGGGAGCAGGGGTGTTAAAAATAGGGGGATAATGGAAGTGGGGGGATAGAGATTGATGTCTGATGTCAGCAGTGGAGGATACCTCAGTGAATCAGACCACTATAAGACTAAAGTATGCCTGACCTGGATGAACACAAGAAGAGGGAGAAAAGCCATTGAATCAGGTGTTGGGAGGTGAGACGAATATGTGACATTACAACATATACTTTTACATCATAGTTTTTACAGTGCAACTACCATTACATCTCATGATTTTACAACGCACACCAAAAACAGCGCATTTTTTAAGACTACCATTACAACACATTCCAACCAACGCATTTCAAACAACGCATACCATTACAACGCATAATATATTTGTCTACAACAGTAGGGTAAGTGTTGGATAGCGTAGGGGAAACATTATTATTCTCCCTCCAGTGAATGCAACAGTAGGGGAAGTGTTGGATAGCTTAGGGGTAAAAATTACTATTCCCACCCCTGTGAGTGCAACCGTAGGTAAAGTGTTGGATAATGTAGGGATAAAAATTACTATTCCCACTCCAGTGAGTGCAACCGTAGGGAAATTGATGGATAGCGTAGGGGTAAATATTACTAATCCCAACTACCCCAAAACCCATACCGACCGTAAAACTTAAAATTCTCCATTACTAACCTTACAATGCATTGTGATAGCATGCGTTGTGATGGCATGTGTTGCAATGACATGCATTGTAATTGCATGCGTTGTAATGGCATGCGATGTAAAGGCACCTCTGTTATAAAGTTGCATTGTAAAGGCATTGCGATGTAATGCCAGCGTTGTACAGGACATTTCCCGGTGAGACAGGCAAGTAGCTGCCCCAAAGCCATCTGTAAGTATATTTTATATACTAGATACGGGAGGTCTGCCTACAGACCTCCGCTAAAGCGGTCTGTATCCAAGGGTTAGAAAACACCAAGTTCTTCCTGTTTGAAATAATGGTTTATTTACTTAGGTTTTTGATCCTTTCTATTTTTTTTTTACTTTTCAACTTGATGGTTTGGCAGCCCATGGAAGCATTTTTTTTTGCACATGACACATACCAAATTAATTGGTTCCTTCATTCAAAAGCTTTAAAACTGTGCCTTTGGCTACCAAACTGCAGGAAGGATTCCAGAATTACCAACAAACGTATTTAATCTCCTCAAAAATTCATCATGTTATCATGAAGACTCATTGTGCATGTGGTCGAAACCCGACTGGATTTTACCATTCGGTAACTTCACATGCCCAGCTCTAATCTTGAGCCCTCATACACATCAGTATGGCATGCCAGTGTCATTGAGCTTTGTTTTAAATGTGGGATGATGACATACTCAAGGGAGGCGTACAGTGGCGGATTCAACTTTGAGAAGGTGAAACGTATAGTTTAATTTGTGTGGATGTGCCAATGTCATTTCATGTGTCCTGAGTCACTATGCAGCTCCAAACCTAGGAGGCAGTGAGAAATACAAGATTTAAGGATGTGTGCAATGTAGGAAGACTGAGGTACATAAGGTGGTGTCTTGATGGAAAGGGACAGAGCCTTCTACAGCCGTTCGCCTTCTGCGGGGCTCGCAGTTGCTGGTGGCTCTTGGTGTTATCACAGTTGAGTGTCTTCATCCTCATCCTCCTTTTTCTTTGCTGAATCTTCTGATGATGATGACGATGAGCTGGCCTGTGAAAAGCAATAAACAAGATATGTATTTAAATGCATATACCTAATTATCCATAATTCAATGAGTTGTCATGCCTAGAGATCAATTGACTGATTTCAAGGATATCATATTGAAACCAGGCCTCTGGTAGTATAGTATCCATACCTCACAAATATGAGGCTTTTTTTTTTTTAATTGTGGAGGATAATTTATTTCTATGGTTTCATTCCCAGTAACCCAATGAAATACAGGTTTAGGGGTAATCCATCAAGCAGTGTAGAGAAAAAGAGAAGTTCCATATAATCAATTTCCCATGTTAATTCCCATTGGAAACTTTGTAATAGCTACAGAAACAAGCATTGGCATAGCCAATAGGTCTCGCCTTTGGGACCTTCTAAGTGAGTAGTTATCCAGCACAACATCCTTGGTGCAACAACATCAAGTGTTATAAGGTCCCAAAGGAGAGACCTATTGGCTATGCCAATGCTTGTTAATGTTGTTAGAAATTGTTTAAGTGATATTGTAACCTAGTAGCTGGCTGCAATTTGTGTGCTTGGTTAGGTCATAATTTATATTGGTCTCTTACACAAACAGTAATAATAATGCCTGGCATAATTGAAATGCTCCTGATTTGAAAAACATAACTAGTAAAACAGTAACATCAAGGATGTTATTCAAATTTCGTTTTTTATGCTTGTGGCACAGGCTTGCAATAAAAAAATTAGAAAAAATAACCAGTGCATTAGCTTGCTAAGGTCAGAGCTATTGGCCTTGCAACTGCTTCTTTTCTTCTTTTTTTGCTGAGGGGGAGTGGCAATGTACAGCATTAAAGTACTGATAATGCTTCAGATCATCATCTGTGGAACCTGTGTTTTTGGAATGATATCTCCAAATCCCCATCTACAGTAGTTTACAAACATGAACATAGGAGCTGAGCGCAGATCAACAGAGGTCATTCCACAAGTGCACAGAACGAAATTAAATAAAGCAACCACCCGTTAGTATGCAGTGAAACCGAGCTACAGCAATTAAATTGTCATGTTTTAATGAAAGATTGTGGAGTAGTTCTCACAGAACAATCATATTACTTAGAAAATTGTGACGCAAAAATGGCCGACAGTGCAATGCGTGTGGCCTATCACATAAGGCCTAAATTACATTTGAGTGGTGATGTAGTCTATCCCAGTTGGGGTTTGAAAAATCTGAAGTCCTGTATTATCTGTTTCACCAAGGCTCTGAATCAGAACAAAAGCAATCTCTTTTAGTGGTTTCGTTGCTGTCTTTAAAGTGGCCATTTCATCTCAGATTGTTCAATATTAAGATTCAAAGTCACTTCCGGTCGGAGCGGGCTGGTGCGTACTCCGCTTCCGCTGGTTCCTGGGTGCTTTAAGGCACCCAGAACCAGTTTACACACCGGTGGGCACCGCGTGGGTTATGGCGCCGGCCTCTAAGCCTCCCCCCCCTGCGGGAGGGTGCGGCGGCCTCTGCGAAATGGGCGTTCGCTCGGATGCTGTCCGTGTCCTCTGCATTCCCCATCAATAATGGTAACGCGCGTGACGTGTTGTTTGTTTGACACTAGGTGGCTCCGTCCGAGGGTCGTTGCACTCAGCTGTAGCCCTGCGCCATGCATGGGCTCTGCTAGAGCACATCCCTGCCCAGAGCTCACGTCCTCTCCACAGACCGCAGAGCAGGGGGCAGCCGCTGCCAGGCTAATGAATGTTTACATTGAGGGCTCTGAAAAGTCCCTTCTAGGCCGCAGGAGTGAGGGCAGCGTTGGTCATCAGCGGGCTGCAGCCAAGTGCTGGTGATGGCTCAGTTGAAGGGCCCGTCCTGATTACGTGAGGGGCGTCAGAGGGCGAGAGGGGCTGATAACACTGGAGACAGCCTCAATTTGCCTGCATTCCGTCGTTTCTTTTTCCGCTATTTTCTAGTTGTTTGGCGACTGCCAAAAATAAAGGTGTCCCTGTGTAATGTAACTGGTGCTCATGTAAAGCGCTCCGATATCTCTGGGTGGAGTTCCCGCTATATAAAACTCTAATAAAAATTGAAATGTATTTGCGCGCAAAAGACCATGTCCTTGAAAATGTGCACTGATCTGATGAGTTAGGGACAGGGTAAGGTTCAAGACCCGCGTCGGCTCCACATTGTGTCTGGGCAAATCTCGTATTCTCCCCATGCCTACACATACGAATTTGACCTTGTGTGAGTAGTTTGTTGCCCATCACTGCCTGTTGGATGTACCTAGTCTGCTTATAACCCTGGCCGTCTCCTGGCTGGTAAACAGCGACACTCAGCAACAATGCAGCAAGTATCATGACAGTGCCAAGACCAGAAAGAGGCTCTACAGGCAACACTCTCGCAGACGCACAGCCACAACATGGTGCCTGACTTGCCTTTTAAAAGGTGTTGTGTGAGCTGAAACATTGGTTTTCGAAAAGTCTACTTAGTGTTCACTCTTAATAAACAAAAGATTGTATTCTAGGACATGCAGTTCTACATTTCTCATTGTAAGTAAAAGCAAACAAGCATTTTCAAAGACAATAAGCCTCGCCTATGCGAGAACAATTATCTTTGTCGATGTGTTTGAGCCACATTGTACAGCTGCGCAGTTGCCATACAGCATTGCTGAAATTAAAGAAAATAAAAGGGGCTATAACGCAATCATGGTTTGTTTCTTTGAAGCGCTTTTCCCTTTTTACTTTTAGCCATGCTGCACCACAATCACACTGATCAGCATGGCTAAACAAACCCTGACAAAGCCAATAGTTGTCGCATAGGCGAGACCTTTTGGCTCCGCCAATGCTTGTTGTTTGCTTTTAGGATCTGGCCAAACAATATGATGATCATCATTACTTCACAGGGCCTTATAGACCGCGCCCATAAGGCTGCAGGGTTGCTTTGTTGAACCCTGCAGCCTTACAAACAGTGCTGGATGAATGACATGGGGAGGTGCTACCATCACACTTGTCACTCTACGACTTCCTTGGTCCCTTCAGATGAGCCACATCCTGCCCTGTAGGGTGGGTGTGTACTGAATTGAGGTGCATTTGTTTCCTAGAAATCAGTTTGATTGTCAAATTTAAACTACAGCATAAAATCTAGAAAACGAAAGACGCTCGCACCAGTTCTAGGCACTCTGCATGTCTGACGGTATTCTTATTGTCATTCGAGTTTACACGTTTAGGTCTTAAGGTAAAAACTACAGCATTTATTGCAATCTACAACGAGGCTTTAGGTGGTGGGTAAATCGTGCACTGGCAGACGAGGAGGCTCAAGGTCTAATCCCAGATTCTCAATTTGGCTACCCGTGTAATCCTGAACAGATAGCTCCCTCTCTCTCCGTCCCTCCCCTCATTTCTCCCAGAATAGGGAGAGATTACAATGCCCTGCAGGAAGATGTTAACATCTGTATATAAAACGAGACCTTAAAACGTTGAATGTATAGCGTCTGTAGTGTGCTTCAGTATTTTGTAATCGTATACAACATGGAAATCATTTTGAAGTTCTGAGGGAAACGTGGTTCATCCCGCACAGAGCATAGGGGGTTCGTTTTTCGAAGTAGGCGATATTAAACCATTTTTATATTACAGAGAAGGTAGGGTTTTTTTAGGAATAAAACATTTATGCATGTGGTTTAAGAACCACTTGTCGGAAATTAGTACATTATGTTTCCGGAAATTCTAAAAAAAACACAAAATTATGTGAAAATTCTAATTTCTCGATATATGATGCGCTAAGGCATATAGCAGGTTCAAAGGCCACACGACATACCGGCAAGTCGACACGTTTTAGGTTTAAGTTTATATTTAAAATAACTATTTTACACAGTCTTCTTCACACGGTTAAGCGCACAACTTAAAGCAATGCCCCCTTTATGTTTAGCATAAAAAGCGTTTTTTCCGATCTAATAACTAACTGGAAAAGAGACGCTTTTGCTCTTCAGAGCTACCAATCAAAATATCTGAGTCCGTGTGAGCCCCTTTAACGTCCTCATCTTTACAATACTGCGGTAAAAAAAGGTGTTTAGCTTGTATCAAAATTACCAGTAATACTGAATGAAATATAGTTTAAATCCACCATCAGTTGAAAAAAACAACAAGCATTTCGAGGAAGATACGGCCCGCAGCAGATTGAGGCTGCCTAGCCCTAATAAACAAACATGAGCTTCTCGTGCGGCTGGGGGGGGAGAGAGGAGGGGGGCGAGCGCGATTCACTTGCGGGAGCGATCATTGCTGGAAGTGCGCGCTCCCGCAAGTGAATCGCCAGATGTGCACGCGTTGCCATTGAAGGCAATGGAAGGCGTGCACGTGCTTGGCTGAAAAGCCAAAGCGATCTGAAAAGGTCTTTTTGCCTATGCAGCGCATGCGCACTGCGTAGGCGAGACCTAAAAAAGGACTGATGGGAACTACACCATATTTGGCAACAGTTAGAACTTTACTCAAAAAGAGTGTTTTTTATAAATAGGTGGACATCTATTTAACCATTTCTGAGAAATATGTGTTTAAAGAGGTGCTTGGAGTGGCCATAAATGAGCTAAAATGTGTATATCTGCAGTGTTGGTGCCAGATATGCTTTGATTGGACTTTTCAAGGGGGCTCATCAATCCTGATTGACTGGCCACAACCTGAACACTATGTGGCACAGTTATTACAGGACTCATACATGGTTGCTGTGTCCTGAAAATGAAATAATAAAATATACTAGGGGGGCAGGTTGAACACATCCTGAGCTCAAGACCATCCTTGATTAGTTGGCCAGAACATGGACAACATGTTGTGGCATCCACAGAACTCAGGACATGTTCCTTATTTAAATGCATGTAGGTGAAGCCTGTTTTTTAGGGTCACAAAATGGGCTGTATGTAAATGGTGATAACAGATTTTAGACATGATATAAATCATTTGTTGGTTTTTCTATAATAATTTTAGCAACTGTGGTGTGTTCTAAGTTGATTTTACTCTGTGAAAAACGCTTATCCTCTGCTGGGATTTGATGAACCGCGTTTGAAGGAAAATTATTTTTAAATATAGGTTATGGAAGGTACTCCAGAAGTTAAAAAGAGAGCATATTTTCTGTAAATTCACAATATCTTCTTCAGTCATGTGAGAATATAGTCTGACAGCCTGTGTAAACAGTGGTAGCAGCCTGTCAATTGATTCCCTACTGTTCTACTGTTCCACTTCAACTTTACACAGTGATCTAGTGATCTAATGATAAGACCTTTTACATTCTGTATTTATTTAACCAAATGCTGTAAAACTTATAACATTTCTCTTAGAAAAGAAAAAAAATGAGGGGGTTCATTTTGTCATAGCAATTATACTCAGTGCTCTAGAAAGCTAAAATGATGGCACATTTTCCATTCGCCTTCAAAGCTACATCTCATCCATGTTAGTAAAACATTCTGACATACAGACTGAAACAGGTACTGTAAACATCCTCTGTAACTTAGTTCCAAAATATTCTACTGCAACTTCTCATAGTATTGTAATGAACAAGTGGAGCTCAAACACTCTATATTTATGACAAGTGAACAGCACACCAGAAGCCATCTTTTGTGGAATGAAAACTGTCAAACATAAAGCATTTCTTTGAGAAATGAACAAAATGATGGGATTCATTTTGTCATAGAAATTATGGTTAATGCTTTAGAAAGCTAAAAGGAGGACACATTTTCAATGAACTTATCCATGCAGTAAAATATTCTGACATGCAGATTGAAATGTACTTTCAACATCATCAGCAACCTATTAGTTCTTTCTCTAGTGATTAACTGCAGTTTTTACCATACAGTTCTAATGAGCAACCAGACCTAACATGCTTATTTTATGACAATATATATTTTTTTATGTAAGCTAGGATATTATTAGCATACCAAATTATAACATCTCTTTAACATTGTTTTTTTCAGTGAAGAAAAAATAATAATAAATAAATATCTATATATATATATCTATATATATATATATATATATATTTATATATATATTTATATTTCTTATATATATATATATTTATATATTTTTTTCCTTCACTGGAAAAGCAAAGTTAAAGAGATGTTATAATTTGGTATGTTAATAATATCCTAGCTTACATAAAAACACTAAACATTCACTCACAAAAAAAGCTAAAGTGATGTTATAGTTAGGTGTTAAAATAAGATAAACGCTAGTATTTTCAATCTGAAAAAAACTCTGACATTCACCATTCATAGTTTACTGAGCTACCTAATATTTGTGCCCCCACCATGCGCTGCTTATGACACTCACATATTATATCACTCATAACATATTAAATGACATGAATTGATAATGACATTTCCAATTACTTCATCGATGAGATCACTGGTGACATCAGTGATAACATGACAGTCATATACAGCATAGAGTTACTGAATGTACCCATGTGGGTCAATAATATGAAAATAGTGTAAGCCCTGGAGACAAATATAATAGTGCCTTTTAAAAGTTCTATGGTCTGCCATTAACAAATCAGCAAAGTTTGAGGTAAAATAAATAGTCCATGTTGAACAAGGTAAAGTCTGAGTGCACCTGATGTGGGTTGCAAAAGTATGTTAGAAAGTAGGCTGTGATTCTCTTCAAGTACAAAACCTATGCTAGACTCACGCACACACTCTGACACAGTGGCGCAAAGCAGTGCTTAATTTGTGAAAAAATAAGTGCTGGTACCCTTTTCAGGAGGCCACTGCAATTTACACCACCCATTGCCTATCCCAGTGCTGCCAATGACAGTACCAACACACCTACTAAGCATCCCACTCCTCCAAAAGTGAGAATTCAGACTATTCCAGGCCCCGTAAAGCTATAATAATGGTTTGGGACGCAGGTATTTGTTATTTTTAATGTATATTGATTTAATAGATAACTGGTGTTGTGCTCATCTCTACAGTAGACCAACAGTGCCACCATGTGGCAGACTATTGTGCGGGCCGGTCCTAACAATTAAGTGCTAGTGCCGAGCACCTGAAACCACCAGCAAAAATGAAGCACTGGTGCAAAGATCCGGATAGTCCCAACTTCACTCCGAAGGCTCATCAGGTCTTCACATGTGGGTTTCTGTTTATGAAGGATGACAGTTTAGTGGAACGAAAATGCTCTGCAGAACGGCTTAAGGAGCCTTAAGATAGCCAATTCCAGACCCGTGAGATTTTTAAGATAAGACCTAAACGTGGTAGCTTTCTATTGCATCTTTACACTGCCGTTCATCAAAGTGCCACTAGACAGGAAACCAGTTTGCTTGCCTATTGGGAAGTTTGTCCCAGTGTGTTATTCGCAGGGCACGAGTCAGGGGTACACATGGGTACACGGCGTCCTGGTGCCGTCCCCCCTGCCAAGAAGTTTGGACACAAACAAATATGCTGAACTTGTCCCGGTGTAATTTTTAGACACCGGGACACATTCAGGAGCACCTGCACATTAGAGTCTGCTTTCCATTCCCAGCAGCAACGCGCAGGCAACGATTGGGCTTTTTTTCACCTCCATCTGGGCCGAGTTAAGGGGCCGTCAGGCCTCCTTTTGATTGAGTATCTCTACTGGAGGCGGCGTGGAACCTCACACTTGAATGCAACAGAGCGGAAACAAAAGCACACCGCTTGTAATCTCCTCACATGTACTTAAGAGAGGCATGCAGTGTCGCTTTTTACTTTGTTCAGTCCCTGTACACAAGTCCATGAACTGTAAGAATGCCACATGTGTTGGTCTGTCCCAGATTGAACACAAATAACAATTTAAATAGCACTATTTTATTTCTTTTATAGCGCTACTCAACCCAGTGCAGGCTGTTAAAGCGCTTTACATAACCTACATATTGTCCATTGAGAATAACTCATGTAAGTGTGAATATCAATGTACAAGATGTGTTATATGGTGTAGGAGTTTCGTGTCCTTCATAGCTCACTGTGCTATATTAGAAGGATTGCAATTTATGAACTGCAAGTAACAAAAGGATCTCTGTGTTCAAAGCAGTAACCCATTTACCTATCTACATAAAATAAAAAATTTAATCTGCGTGTTACATGATTTGCTTTACAGACAGACCTTATTCTTCTTAACTACTTTAATTCATATCTGGGACTACACAAAACAAATCTCTCTAACAAATATGCTAAATCTCACCATTATCATTCCCTGAGATTTACTGAGCACCTCTGAAACAGATGCCTTAACCCTATAACATGTTTTAAAATGCAGACTTTGGAACCAATTAAGCAGAACAGATTTACTACCAGGCTTTTCCTTGCTGCCATTTTCCTTGTGGCAGGGTGTGTCATATAAGTTGAGGCCCAGATTTTGCGTCAGGATCGCGTCACTTACTTCACACAACCCAAACTCAAAATCTCATTTGTTAAATCTCATAATGGTTTGACAAAATGGGGTGACCCTGTGTCCCTCAGAACCTGGGTATATGTGACTCTCGTGAGTATATTAAAACACTGTGTCACTTAGGCACTTAATGGTAGGAGTGTGCACGAGCGCGAGCACGAGCGCCTTCACACGGCAAGCTCGGGTTGGCGTTCATACTCAGATCGCTTTTTGCTACATCGCAGAGGGTCCACGCTGATGTCATTGTATCAAGGACAAGCCCATATTCTTTAATTCCATTGTAATAGACTCCGGGTGCAATTTCTTTAAGTAGAATCACAGCGGTTTAAAATCGCTCAAGCACTCCTTCGAGTAGATTAAAACACTCTGTCACCTAGGCACTTAATGGTATAAGTTTGTTTGAATCCTACACCATTTGGTCCTAAAATCCCCTTTTAATTATCCTATTCCAGGTTGACCAACGGGCTACTCTCTGGAATAAAACAATTCTTGACCGATCCCTATGTAAGTAATCTGGAGCAACTCTCGTCATTTTTGACGTGTTATACAAGCATCTCTCTGATACCCATTTCCCTTCCTTTCTAGCCCCCCACTGTCTTGATAAAGACCCGCCGCGACCACCAACTGGGGCGCAACCTGGGTCGAAACGTCGACGCTCATCCCTTTGGCCAAGCTAATTCCAGGAATATGGACACTAACCCCTTGTTTTCCTTGGAACTTTTACTATGATAAAACTGGCCTCAAAACGATAGAAAATACATCGTTCTATACTTCCCCCGGTCTCCCCCTTCTTCCTTTTTTTGTAATTGCATTGAATTAACGTTTTTGTATATAAGTGTCACTACATGCTTCACTTTTGTCACTTGAGTCACCACAGTCACTGCACAGTTATTTGATAAGTATTCGCCAGCAATGTAGTGGAATGAAGTAATTCCATTTTACTGTTTCTTGTTTTTAAGATATATAAAAACTTTGAATATCAGAGAGTTCTGCTTGTTTGTGTTTTAAGAGCTGTTCTCAGCCTAACCTAAAGAGATTGTAAAATACCCAGGAGAACCATTTGTTTGTGAATCAAATCTCATAATGGGCATAAAATGTACTCGTGATCTGATGAACGTATGTGTGAGGTCTTGCTTTCTGATGTCACTTCTGGTGATGTCACTTCCAGTGAGGTCGTACAATGTCACACGGTGAGCCATCGTGTGCTGTGATGGCACCTGTCATGATGTCACCTGCTGACTGCCTAATTTGGTTAGTCCCCCCACTTCTTTTTTATAGGACTTGTGCCCTGGTTATTCGCTATGTTAGCTTCTGCATTGTTATTGACATAATCATTCTCTGTGACGTAGCGGCTGTCTTTAAAGATGGGGAACAGGGTTCGAGTCAAGGTGAGAGCCCTTTTAATTGCTTTTAATTTGCTCCTCTGTTCATGGATTTTGTCGCGCTCTGCCATTCCTGTGGAAAAGGATTGCACCAAGTTGTTTTGGACGATTTTCCATCCTAATCAATGTTTGCCTTTCTTAGATCACATGGGTTTACGCTGCCATGTAGATGACGGTACAGCTTCTGTCAGATTACGAGATGTCATTGTCAGTCATTCCCCAGTTAGGCTGCTTCCTGGGACGTTTCCTATTGGTTGCCGCTAGGTGCCTCCATTTTTCATGTACTTCCATCACTGCTCCATCACTGTATCATGTTTTTGGAATGAGGTTTATGTTGCTTTAACAGGGAGCAGAACAGATATGCAGCCTCAGCCTATTTGAGTACCTGCAGTTGTGCGATGAGAAGCCTCCAGCACGACGCTGCACACAGCAGTGGGGTCTGTGTTGTGCTGGGTGGTGTGTTGCTATAAGCTGTGAATGGCACACGTTGAAGTGATACATTTCATATTTTCCCTATCCAGCATGTGGGGTGTGAGAAACGGAGCTATGCATGTGTGTAAACACACATACGTGTGCACACCCACGTCTGTGGGGTTCGCTGTGTGCCTTTGCAATGTAGTGTTTTGATATGTGTGCCTTCTTATGGGGGTTTCGTCACTGTAGTTTGATTGCAGTTGTAAATCGCCTGATACTGACGTAGTCATGTTGGTGCACATATATATGAAGTTGTGTGGGTTGGCATGCTGCTTTGTACTGTAATCATGGACATATGTTTATGGTTGTGTTTCCGTTCAGAACTGCTGGGACTTTCTGGGCAAGCTGGTTCTTGGCTTGCACTTCGCATATATTTTATCATCCGCAGCTTTGCTCGACTGACACGGCCTCATTTTTGTCTGGTGCTTTATAATGGAAAATATGACGTTACTAGTTGATTGGTGTCAGGCAAAATATTAGGAGCCTGATATACTAAGGCAGACAGCTTGCCAAAAGTGGTCGAAAGTTGTACACCAACGTTTTGTGACCTGCCTCTAATTTTGCAATCCCACCAATGTACTAATTGTGAGAAACAACCGGCCACCATCACTGCGACTGCATTCACAAGCAGGAAACGTTTTGTTTTTTAAAAAACAGTCAAAGTTCCCTTGACCACAGGTGCTCCTCCTAACCATGCCGGCCAGAATTCGCGAAGAGGGTGGACTGGATCCCTTGAGACAGCTCCCCTGGGGAATCAGTTACTACTTTCTTCGAGGTGCAATCGCAAATCATTAAAACATGTCATTGCAACTCGCAGTTAAGAGGGGGCCAAGCTTTCGTGGCCCCTCTCTGTGATTAGTGATGAACTGCAGGGCCCACTTTACGAGTTGCAAAGGCTTTTCTGACTCGCATATTGGGTTTCATGAATTGCACATTCCACTTTAACATTCGCAAACTCTGTGATACTCCAAATAGCCAAGTTTACAAGCGCAGAAGTGCTTAGTACATCGAGCCTGGATTCGGTGAAGCTGAACCATATTTAGGAGGATCAAAAAAGAACGATAATCTGTTGTATGATGTTGTCAGTGTAGTGATGGTTGCAGTACCCATGACAACAAATTTATGGGCAAATAGGGGAGGCCACTTGGAAAGATGGCTTTCGCGAGCACACGCTACTTACTATAAAACTGGCATTGTTTACTTAACTGTCCACTAGATGGCGGTAAGGACACGTGTTGAAAATGGAGGAGGCGGCAGTGGACGAGGATCGTAAGAGAATCGAAGTTGACAGGTAATGCGTGCAACTTGTTAATAACTTAAGCGGATCATTAACTGGCGCCCTTTTCGCTGGACTCTCGCCCTTTGGACCGCGCGCGCTGCCATGCCTTGTTTTCTTCGGTACAGAATGTCTTCCAAAGCACTATTTTTAAAGGCGTCTTCAGTGCTGCGCAGGTTGTGCCTCCCAGGAAGCTGGTGTGTTTCTGCCCTCATCCCGTGTAATGTAGACATACTTCAAGCTTTTCCGGGGAGTCTGGGACACCGGTGCTGATGGTGCCCAGGTCTTTACTGTGCAGTCCAATGCGGGGAGGGTGACCGGCCTCACACTGGGCGGTCTCAGGAATCACCATGGTTTTGTCAACTTCTGACCTTTATGGTGAACCCTGCTAGTACTTTACCCCTAGACCTGCTCCATTGGTCTTGTTTTACACATCATTTAACTGAACCAGCAACCAATGTACCTGCAATTTTAGGTAACATTTTCTTTGGGGACCCCCACGGACCCAAGACCACCGCCCCTAAGTGCCACACCACCTGAGCACCTGGCTGAACATTGGCAATCATTTCCTGCTCTGTAAATATGTAATCTATAATTGCCTAAGCCTAATCGCTGTTAAAATGTAATCCTGAGTGGATTTGCAATTTGTATATATGTAACTCTCACCACCAGTATATGTAGTAGACCTTTGTACTTACTACCACTCCTATGCAATCTTAGAGTTTATCTGTTTGTATCTCTTCCTTGAGTGACTTTACACCTTGTACATTTGCATTTTTTTCTGTTTATATCTCTTATGGAACTCATGTAATCCAAAGTCCTTATGTAATGCAACTGGTTCTTTTGTATAGCACTCTGACACCTTTGGAAAACGTTTGCGCTATATAAAATCGCATTAAATTAATAAATAAAATTTTTTTAAAAGCCTATAATCCCCTTACTATAGAACCAGTATTACATGGTTCCCAGTCCAAGAAGCAGTGGACTCTTGCCAAGGAGGGTCACGTGGGTGTGACGTCTTGCAGAGGGGGCCTGGCTGATACAGACAGCTGACCTGTCCATGTGTGAACAAAGGGAATGCAATGCATGTGGCAAACACCTGCGAAGGTACAAACCATGTCTATTGTACAATGTGCACTTAAACTCTTACATATGATAACAGTGCCTAGTATTTTATGTGCCTGTGGCCTGATCCAAACTAGTTAGATTGTAGGGGAACTTTTCTGGTTCCCCATAATCCAAATGGGCCTGTAAGGAGGCTCTGATGAAAACGATCAGATTGGTCCCCACTGCCACTGACTTGACGTTAATGCTCCTTCACTTCCCTTCCTCTGATCCAAATGTGGCGCTCTGACTGGACAACAGGGCAACACCAGCCAACAAAACTCCTTACTAGCTAAATAAAGTCCTGCCCTTTCCTTACGTGACCCTACAGCTGGACTTTAGTGGCTGTACCTCAACACGAGGAACACACATTCAGCTGCTGAAGGGTTTCAATCTAATGTCTTGTAGGACAGAAATTGTTAGGTTCACTGCGTTTCAACAAATGAGGCCTGAGACAGAGGCATTTGTCATATCTTGTTGGAACGAACCAGGGCTCGAGTCGGGATACCACGCCGGTGGACAGCGTCCCCCCACATATTTTACTGGGAGCTCGATAACTGAGCAAATGGAGCAAATGGAGCCATGCATTCACTCTTTGGCCTCTCGGGGGCGACATCGTAGCCCATTCAGAACGCTGCTCACGCGCTGGCTTCTCTGATGCAAACGCATCTAAGGGGTGAGCGAGGGGAGGCAATGAGTCTGATGGTGCAAGCTAGCTTTCGGACTTCACTTCCTGTTGTGACGTTAGCGTCCCCCCACTTCTTTTTTTATGACTTGTGCCCTGGAACCAACTCTGCACAGTGTTTTAGGTTCAATGTTCAGTGTAACAAAAGGGGGGAGTCTTGTTTATCACTTTTCAGTTTTTCTTTCAACATGTTGGTTGGAGTTTACATTTTCTTTCTAAACCTGCCCAATAGACTGTTGTGTCCCCTGTGCCCCAGCCTGAAAGGACAATACACAGAGGCTGGTGAGTACACAACAAGTTCCTTTAACCGTTTCGTCAGTATGGTGCATGCCGGCACATCCTTCCTCCTCGTGGGTGCAGGTAACAACGCCCAGTGTCCCCACTCCCTGACCAGAAGTAGTGCCCGGTGTCCAGTCACCTCCCCATCTGGCAAATGCAAAATCCTAGAGCTCGCCTGCACATGTTGTTCCGACATCTCCCCCCTTTGTGGACAAATACAACTTTTTCCTCACCTGCCTTTGCAGTAGAGGGTAACCAAATGATAATAGAATGTGGGAGAAGATGAGACATGGGAAAAGGGAGAAAATGAAGAAGCAAGAGATAGAGAGAGAGAGAGAGAGAGAGAGACACATTGTTTGCTGTGTCTCAGATATTAGAGATCTTCAACCCATTATTATAGCTCCTCAATGAGCCTTTTCAGTCTTTGGGTCACTCTCTTTGGGCGGCACCTTTTAGTTTCCTGGCTCTGTTCTTCTCTTGCTGCCCCAGCCTGCACAGGCCCTTCACTGTGGTGAGGGGCTCCATTCATACATTCCTCAATGTCATCTTTTGGAGCTTTCTGTTTGTTTTTAGCAGAGTCTCTGCTTCTCATCATCTGACGTTCTGAATTCTTTGAAGTCAGAGCCGTTTCTATTGATGGAGTAGGACCCTGACACTGCTGTAATCATGGGCCCTTTCACGTTTGTTATCGTTAGTGGCTGGCTCGAGAAGAGACTGTCTGACTTCCTTGTTTGACGTTGGTGCACAGGAACTAGATCTCCTTGCTTTAGTTCAGATGCTGTGTTATGGCGCCATGTATCTGCAAGCTGTTTCATCTTCCTCTTTGCCTCTTGGTCTCTTTTAGTAATGTTACTGTGTTCAGGTGGTGCTTTTACTTCCAGTTGAGGCAGGCAGGTCCTGTTGTTCTTCCCAGTACCAGGTCTGCTAGGTATCATCCTGTGGAATTGTACGGGGGTACTGCGGTAGTCTCGAAGTATTTTCCACAGTGCTTCGCCCACTGAGATATGCGTCCGTTTTGCTCGTTGGACGGCCATTTTTATGTTGTCCATGAACCTTTTCACCATGCCATTTGCTTGCGGCCACAGAGCTGTTATTTTCCTGTGATGTACTCCCAGATAAGCCTTGATCTTGTGGAATTCGTCTGAGAATGATGGTCCATTGTCTGTCTGAAGTGTCAGCGGGGCACCCCATGCTGCAAATATGTCATCTAACATTGGTAGGGTGGCATTTGCTGACATTGATGATACTTGGCGCACTTTGGGGAAGTGGAAGTATTTGTTGATGATGACTAGCAGGTATGTCGTCCACACTGCCTCGGGGAGGTCAGACATGCGTAGTTGCTCGGGTTTTGGTGGCCTTCCATGGTCTAGCATAAGTGACAGCTCATGATCATGTCTTCTACCAGAAGATTAAGTCTCAGGAACCATACCTTTTCCTGCAACATTTTGTTTGTTGTCACTATGCGTCTGTGAGACTCATGTACCAAACTTACTGTCTGCCACCATAGGATCTTTGGTATCACTATCCATGTTCCTCGAAGTAGTACTCTGTGCTCCGTTTCAGTCAGCTCTTCATGTATTTGAATGCAATTATTTCTTCTCTTCTGACCCAATAACGTAATGGACTGCTGTTTTTCACATGTCTCCACCTCTGTTGCTGTACTGTTGCTTTGACTGCTTGTAGTGTGGCATCACTCATTGTTTCTTGCACCAGTTCCTCTATTGTTATTGGGGCGGGTATTTTTTATCGCAGCACAAAGTTGAGGTACTCCTCAGTCATGGATGTTGTATCTGTTGCTCGAGGCAGAGGGTGCTGAAAAATGTAGCTGCTATAATTGTGCTCCTTTCCTGGTTTGTGCACTATTTTGAATTTGTAATCCATTGGGCCTATCCCTCATCTTTCAATGCGTGGTGGAATGTTTGCATTCAGGTTGCTGTATATCAAGACCAGTGCTTGGTGGTCTTTCACAATGGTGAATGGCTTCCTGTAGATGAACATGTGGTACTGTTCACATGCCCCCACTACTGCCAAGCTCTCTTTCTCTGGTTGAGAGCATGCCCTTTCTATGTCTGACAGGCTCCTACTTGCATATGCAAAAATCTGTCTAGGCGAGTCTCTTCCTGGCGTATGTTGTGCAAGAATGGCTCCTACCCCAGCAGCCTGGCATCTACAATGAGCTCAGTGTATAGGGGCACATAGAAGTAAGCGAGGTGGTCTACTGTTGTGCCTTCATGCCTGATGTCTTCAAATGCCCTGCCACACTCTGAGGTCCAGAGGAATGACTGTCCCTGTTTAGCCAGTTCACGAAGTAGGGTGCTCACAGTGGCAAAGTCTTTGATGTAACAAGCACAATAACTCACCAGTCCAAGACATTACCTCACTTCTGCTAAGTCTGCTCGGTGCCATGGTTTGGGTAGCGTTTCCACTTGCTGGGATCTGATCCCATTTCTTTCCGTGAGAAAATGTGGCCAAAGAACACGAGTTCCCCTTTCCCCAGCTCGCATTTATCTTCATTCAAATCAGGCCAGCAAATTCCAGCTGGCTGCAGACCTTTCAAGCGGCCAAATATTAGGATGTCATCACTGTAGTTTCGACAGTTTTTTATGGGTCTGATCACCCGTCGCACCATCTCTTGAAATATTTCAGCAGCTGGCGATATCCTAAAGCTTAGTCGTTTATAGCGAAATAGTCCCAGGTGGGTGGAGAACGTTGTGATATATCGGGACTGAGGGTCAAGCTCCAGTTGGTGGTAACCTTTGAATAGGTCTAGTTTTGAGACTATACAGGATCGGGGGAGGCAGCTGATCATGTGGTGCAAGTGAGTGCCTGGGTGCTGTTCTCTTTCGATTGCAGTGTTTGGTATACACATGTCGACACATGTATATTGTAGTTGTGTTGTTTTTCTTCGGTACTGCCATGATCGGGGACACCCATGGAGTTACTCTGACTGCTGGCTCAATGATATTCTGTGTTAGCAAGCTCCTTGATTCTTCTTCCACCTGTGTTTGGAGGTGCACGGGCACTCTGCAGTGCTTTTGAGCTACTGGTTTGACTGCTTCATTGATGTGAAGAGTAATTTGCTTGTCCTTCCGCTTCCCCAGCTCTTTGAGGATTTCAAGGTGCTCTCTCAGAATGTTGTGATGCATGGATATGTGGTATATCATTACTAGGAGGCCCATCACCTGAGCAGTGACATTGCTGAGCAAACATGGCTCTTGGATGTTTCCCTTTTGGACGTGAACTTCTATTTGAACAGTTGCTTCACTGTTTGTGAATGTCTCTACAAATTTCCCTATGCTCACTAAGTTTCTTTGTGCCCCAAGTGAAAACATCGACAGTGGAGGTTTACAAAGGAGGCTTGTATTTCATCTTCTCATATTCCAACCTGCACATGATGTTGCAGGTGGCTAAACTGTCTTTTATGAATCTTGTTGTGTGATTTCCAACCTGAAGATACACCATTGCAATCTTCTTTATGTGCTGTTTGTCAATGAGCTTGATATGTTCAGATGTGGGGTCTTGTGTTGCAACACCCAACATAAGGTATAGGCTTTCAGTGGTCTCTCGTGCATGAGCGGCATCAGAGTAGGCTGATGGGCTGCGATTTTGTGCCGTGTCTGCTTGACATTGTCTGTGGTCTGGCTCGAGGTCTGACTCGAAGTGTCTACCCATGCAGATGCTTGCAAAATGATTTTCTCTGTTGCATTTTTGACATTTGTGTACCATGGCGGGGAAGGCACCAACATCTAATCCACAGCGATAGCATGTACATTCATGTTTCTCCTTCAGTGGCGCAATGTTTTGTCTTGTCTGCTGGTGCTCCCTGCTATTCGATTGACCTGTTCAATCATCTGCGCTCTCCCATTTTCCATCTGCATGGCATGCAATGTGTCCCTGGCTTCTGTACACACCATTGTAATTTTTTTATCTAATGTGTATGGTTCTTTTAGTATTCTTGTGAGGAATCCAACTGATTGACATCCTTCAATGATGCGCAGCTGTATTTCTACCTCATTGTTGAATTTGTTAAATTCGCAGTATGTGACCAGTTTGCGTACCCTGGTTGCAAAATCATCAAGGAACTCATCCTCTCATTGGCACGCCGTGTTAAATGTGTAGCCTTCAAAGTCTACGTTCCTCAGGGTTTCGATACTGTCGGTGAGACATTTTATCAGGCCTTTGTGCTATGTGATTGCTTCTAACTGGAAGGTCACGAGCAGATCTTCAACCTCATCACCAATTAATTTTAGAAAGGTTCTCTGTTTTGTTCATCAGTGTTGTTTTTTCATGTGGAGCGCATATAGTGTTCGAACTGCCTGATCCATGTTTTGTTTCCAGCGAGCATCCGTCATCTGATAATCAGAGTGGTCGAAAGGCAAGGGTCATTGAAAAATCGTACTTGGAGTTGCACTCTCATTGTGTTCCTCCATCATCGCTGGAGCAACTGGTCATAACGATGGTCTTGTAGCTGGTGATGTATGCTGGTGGGCTGTTGATGCTATGTCACCACTTTTTGATTGCTTTTAAATAAGTGGCAATCTCTCTTTTCAGATTTAAAATTAGTGCACCTGATCTTAAAATGGCTGCTGGCACTTTCTTGATGCCTATTGGCTTTTGCTTCTGACCCTAAAATGGCCACGGAGGTCTCGCAAGATCTCGTTTGTGACTGAGATCAATCCGGGAGACTCTGAAGGCTGTACTGCGCTCGTTGAGACGGTTGGCGGTCCATTGATATGGTCCAATTGCTTATGGCTTGTCGAAAGAAGTGGTACCATTTAATCTTAACAACAGTGGAACAGCGCTGGATGTGTCAACAGACGAGGCAGTGCTTAACGCTTTGCATGTTCTTGTGCTTCAAGGTGCACAATACAGGTAGGCTCCCGACGTTTCTTCGAGCACCGCCTACGTCTTCCCCTATCTTTCTGCTGTACATGGACCAGGGTGGGCTCCTGGCTCCATTCTGTCAACTACAAAGACACAGTGTACATGCCCTGTGGTGTATTGTCTCGTCATTCACCACCTTTGTCAGCAGATGTCGTGTCCCCTGTGCCCCAGTCCAAAAGGACAAAAGACAGAGGCTGGTGATTACACTCCAAGTTTCTTTATTTGTCTCGTCAGTATGGTGCCCACAGGCACATCCTTCCTTTTCTTGGGTGCAGGTAACGATGCCCAGTGTCCCGCTCCTTGACCAGAAGTGGTGCCCAGTGTCCAGTCACCTCCCCATCTGCCTGTGTAGGGTCCTAGTGCCTGCCTGCACATGGAGTTCTGGCACAGATCATAAAACAGGCCCAGAAACAGCCCCAAAAAATGGAGAACACACTGACCTGTCAGACCTGCCCATCAGGCACTGCCAGATTGCCTCACTGGCCAGTCCAACTACTTATTCAGGGCGCGTCTTGTGCAGGGCATCCCTGCAACCAGGCTGTGGAATGGGTGAGCTGGGCCCAGACCCAAAGTGCCAATTTTCAGAGGGGTGCATGGGACTGCCTGCACTAAAGTCCTGCAGACAGCAGTGTCCCTCTTATTTGACTCCAATGATTCAGACTTGACTGCTTTTAATCCCTTTTACTTGCTGCAGGTGTCGTTTTACACCCCATTAAACCACTTCCTTTCCATCCCAGCCATATCCTTCTCACCATCTTGCTGACAAGCACCAACACCACCATTTCCAAAAACTTGGTACTAGAGTGATAAAGCTCTGCTGCGATTGAATCAGGAGATTTGGGGAAGGAGCCCAGAACTTTGTGCTAAAAGGTCAGTTACTATTTGATGTGTGGATGAGCTTAAAACACAAACTTATTTTTATTTACCAGCTACAGGGAGGGTGCCAAATTTCTTTCCGCCTAGGACGCTATCTGACGATGGGCCGGCTCTGCTTCGAACCCTTTACTTAAGAAGATGCAGTTGCCTTCCATACGTGCTGCTTGTTAGGGTAGGTGACCCTTCCCGCCACTAGATGCAGAAAGCGGGTTGAAGCCCGCATCTCCACAGGTCACTACTTTCAGATTCAGGAGAGCGGCAGCCTAATGCAAGCTGGTCTGATCCCTACTCCCGTATACACAAAAAAGTTAGCTCCCAAGGCCAACAAATGATTTTAGGCTTAATTCAGTACTCAATGGGTTCCTCCTTCCATTTTTCAGTGAGCATTTTCCGTGCTGTTAGATTTGCATGCTGCAGCTCTCGCTCCACAAAGCATCTTTCTTCATCAACCTCTCCTCCCACTACCGGCTAACTCTTCACTAGTCACATTTTTCCTCTATGTCCTATGAGGCCTCCAGATCTCTTCTTCGTATTAACGTCAAATGAAGAAACCTTTGCCTTTTATTTGTTGATGGTGCTTCGCGTGCTGACGTGACTGCTTCAAAGAGCTGTTCGTCTCTGCTGCTTTTCTCACCTAGCTGTTATCTTCTCTAAAAGAGGCGCAGTTACTGCCAGCCTTGCTTCTCGTAAGCAACAACTATAAGTACAAAGTGCTTGTCTACCACTGCTTGGAGGTTTTCAAAATACATAAAATACATAAATAAAAGGCATTGTCCTTTACAATGCAAATAGCTCAAACTCTCGCAAATACGAGACCTATTGCATTGCAATGCTTGTAATACTTCATGCTATCAATATGCACAGCATTTGCCAATACGTACCAGCATGGAGAGACACTCCCAAAAACTTTATTTCTGCGCTTTTCATAAAAAAAAATATACAAACAGGAAACAAACTGTTTCTGTCTTTATTTACTTGTAAAAATCAGTAAAACAGAAGTCTTGTCTACATGCTACATAGTTGTAATTAATTATTTCATGCTTCGAGCAAAACTTGTATTGATAATGAAAAACCTTTAACCTTTATATAAACTCTGTCTCATCCTTTAACTTTACCCCATTGGATGATTCAACACTGCTTACCTTCCTCGTAGGTTCTGCAACGAGCGTCATGGCCGCCAGCGCATCCGAATATGGCGGCGGATCAGAGTTGTCATCTGTGGGCTCAGCCAGCGAGGCGGTGATGGGAATGTTGTGAGACTTGAAGTACTCATAAGCCTCAGAAGAGGCCACCAGTAGTGTCAGATGGCCCTTGGCATCGCGGATTCTCATCACCACGTCTTCGTAAGAGGCTGTCTCCACATTCACGCCGTTCACCTCCAACACAATATCTTCATCTTGCACCCCTGCTGCATCGGCTGGGCCTCCATTCGCCACCTGTGGTAATGCACATATGTTAGCAAGTATTGTCACAATCAGGGTTTCCTTATTCAATGACCAAACATGTTGTACAAAATACCTGTGATTTCATAAAATAACAGGGCCTGCAGCAATCAGGTGTCTCTTTCATATATACAAATGGCGGACAGGGAAGAGGCAAGTATGGAAACCTGCAAGGGTCAGAACACCCCTCCTTTGTCATCCTTTCCAGTGAGTAGAAAGCACACCCTGGAGAATGAGTAAGGGCTATTAATTTATTTTATGCAGGTGATTTGCCAATCACACAAAATTAAGAGAACTGTCTCTGGGAAATGATTGGGCATATTACCAAGCAATAGCGATAATTATCGCTATTGCTTGGTTAGAGACAAAAATTTACCGCTGAGCTGCGGCGATTTTTATCGCAGATAAACCTTGGTATTACCAAGGTTTATCGCACATGCGATAAAAATCGGCTGCAATGCATGAATATCGCTGAAAAGTCAGTGATATTCATGCATTACCGAGCTAATGCTCTTAGCCATGTTATCCACCTCCCATTGGATAACATGGCTAAGAACTGCTCAGGGCAGGTGTTAGCTTTTGGAGATATTCCCGCTTAGCGCGAATATCTCCAAAAGTTGGTAATAGGAGATAGCGATGTTAGCGACTGTTTCCAGTCCCTATCATCTTGACACGCCCACTTTGCATGTCATTAGTGATAAATATCACTGACATGCAAAGCGGGGCCCAAGATGGTCACTATCTCCTACTAGCTATCGCTAACTGGTGTTAGCGACAGCTAGGTAATAGGGAGATAATTTTATCTCCGCTTTCTTGGCTTTTAAAGCCAAAAAAGCGGAGATAAACCCCCTTGATAATATGCCCCGTTATTTCTAGACATCCTGTGTAGGTTAATGATCAGGAGCTGATACAGTGCGGCAATCGTCTGACAAAGAGGTCTGCAGAGATTGTAGGAAATAACAGAGAACCATTTCTCAAGGGGAACAACGGTTGGCACCTGCTGAATCGGTATAGGTAGATTTTTCAATTAAGGGGCAATGAAGTTAGGTTCTCTAGGCACTTGCGTGTTATGGCCAAATAGGAGTTGCTTATGCACAAGCTTGAACTCGGAAGAAATGAAGAATTGGATTCATATACAGTGCACATCAGCTACTCTTCAGAGAGAAATTGTTTCAAAGAGGCCTGCTTGGCTACAGGGCAAAATATGCAAAACTTTTTCACCATATTTCCCAAAGAGCTAAATCAGGGCACCTTTTTACATGATTAAATTTGTGAAAAAGCAGGCACAGAATATATTCTGTATATAGCACTCTGTCTGTAATGTAAAGATGCGTAAAGCAAAATACACATTTTTATATGTATACATGAAGGCATGTGTTGACATTTGTTGAGTACAAACATAGAACAAGTGCATCATAGAGCTGAACAGGGGTGTGATCTCCGGAAAGATACAATCATTGTGCAAAGGACTCAACTCAAGATGTTGGACCAGGGGTAGTGCTCCTTAAAAAAGTATGTCTTCAGGTTTTTTCTGAATTGTAGGAGAGTTCATGAATGTCAATTAGGGTGTCGACATGTGTAGCAACTACAACCCCTAAGCCACCCGGTGTGACCCCTGCCTCCTTGCTTGCAAGCCCTTGCTGTTTGTCAGCCTTGGCAAGAGTTCTAGGGGCATAAAATCAGCTGCAGTGTAAGCAATGCTTGGTTGTACTGCTGTGCTGAAGCTCTGCCTGCAGAGACATCAAGCTGGGCCTGGTTGGGGGAAAGAACTCACCTCACTCGTTGCAATTGTGACCTTGGGCCAGCTGGTGCAGTCCTTGATTTGATACATTGTATGCATCTGCTGTGGGCCTGGACCAGGAGGCTGAGCGGGTGAGCATGAAGCATCTGCAGCATGGCTGGGCATGGTTGGACAGTGACTAACTGCACGTGCCGTAGCTAGCAGCACTTTGTGTGCAAGTGCAAGCACGCACCTGCTGCACACTACCCTAGCTGAGGACATGGTGCCTGGTGCAGTATATGTACCACCGTGTGTGGGATCGGGCCCCAGGGCCATCAAACTGGTAGCACGTGAAAATTACTGCCCAGCCCCCGCATGGCAATAAAAGCTGCGATGACACGGTGCAGCCTAGGAGTCCATGCAGACTTGTGCCTGCTGCATGGGTGCTAGGTTCCAAGACTCTAGAGTGACTCTCCGTCTCCCCTTATGGTGGTGCTGGTCGTTGTGACCCCTGTGAGTTGCTGGCCCTTGGTAAACCTCTAACAGAAGCAACAAGTAAAGTAAGATAAGATTATCTGTTTTTGAAGTTGATACAAGATTATCAAATTCCATGCAAAACTTTAGAACAGATTGTTAAAGAGCACACATTTCAGGGTCAACCCTTTGAAAAGTGTAGCCATCGTTATGTTATGTTAATAACACATTCATTGTCATTGTTTTATGTTGAACACTGCATCTGTGAAGCCACAGCATGCGCACGCTGGTAAGTGAGTGCTGTTGGACTGGCCAACAACACATTTTCTGTTTTAACCCCTTCGCTGCGGCGGCTATTCTGCCGCAGCGCTAAGGGGGTGGGGCGGCCGCGCGGCGGTTCCGTGCTTGTGACGGAACCACTCCGTCACAGCTCGTGGGTGAGCTGTGCTTGTGACGGAACGGTTCCGTCACGAACCCGCCCGCCCATTATTTCGTCAGCGCAGGCGCGGAATTCGCACCGCGCAGGCGTGGTGAGCGGGCCGTGACGGAACCATTCCGTCACAAGCACAGCTCACCCGAGGCTTGTGACGGAACGGTTCCGTCTCAAGCATGCAAGGGGTTAAACACCATTAAGGCCAGAATGTCCAAACCGGGCAACAGACGATGGATGGACGTTTCCTTGGGAGGCTGGAAACATGGGGGGACAGGTTTTGCTAGTGAAGGCCGGTTTTGTAGCAGTGCAGCAGTTTTAAAAGCACTGGAAACTTGTACATTCAGCAGTTTTCGGGCAACAATATGAGTCTAGTTATCTCTGGTGATTTATTAATGTACCTGCTGGAGAGAGGTGGGAGTATTGTCTAGTGGCAGGTTTCAATTATCTAAGGTAGCAAAGAGGTTTAATATTTCTGCTTCAAAGAACGTGTACCATGCATATCAAAGAACAATATTTAATGTGGATAGCTCAGTAGGTTACTGCTTTTGTCACAGCCACTATGTTGTTACTGTGCAGTTCATGAGTTACATTCGTAATCTTGCACAGTGAACTATGAATTGCCATCTAAGAGCTGCATGCAAGCTACATGGTACAGGGTAAAAAATTATGTTTTTATCCAGTCTTTCTATCCTGAGAAATGTTTGTTTGGGTAGACATAAAATCTTATTATTAATGTCAACCCTAACCACTGTGTTATGTTCTGAATCCTGAGTTTATGCTTCTCCATACCAAGCACTCTTAGAAAGTGCCTACCAGTATGGAAGACATGTGAATCCTACACCTTGTAGTCTCCTTTGCCTTATGTAGCATTTTCTATACACTGATTTACACATGTATGATTCATTGTCTCTGTATGTGTGTGTGATGGATTTTGAAAATGTGGAATGTTTTTGCTTTAAGAGCAGTGATTAATGGAGACATTTTTAAATGCAGACAGTAACATCTGCATTTAAAAAGCAAGCAGTCATGCCTTTGGCCAGTCTGGCTGTTAGATAAGATGTGTGTTGCTGGTTAGGTATGCTAATACAACACAATCATATTATTGGTCAACACAAGTACTGTACCAGTCATGTGCATGATTTCTGTTGAAGAAAGGAATTGTAGTAAACCTAGGAAGGTTCAATGACTCCACAGGTTTAGAAGTATGTATACCTTGTCATGGAAAGGAAGGTTGCTGGGAGAACTTGACCTGCATTAAATAGCACTGTTATCTACGTTCCAAGACTGAGATTTATTGACATGGTTCTCTTAGTTTCTAAAACAAATGATAAAGTGAACTTGTTTTGAACATTATAGGCCTTTCAACCTTCCCGTTTTATAAATTATTTGACATCGATAATGGCTGATTTCAACTTGACTAGCGTATTTGCCATTGTTGTTCACTACTTGATAGGTTCTCAATGGATGCTACATTATCTTAATTGTATATCTGAAGATACTACCTGAAACAATGTATGTGTGCTGCATTTTCAATAGGATTTGAATTATGTCTGTTTATAGGGTACTTCTTTTATATCAGTAGAGATTTTCCAGTCTCTGTGTGTGATGTAAGTAACCAAAAGTTAGATGCATCACCTCCTGTGATAGCACTAAGTCGAAGGTTGTGCCATGTCGCTTCCTTTGATTTCATGAGGTCCACAGGTCACGTGATGCCACTTCCTGTTATGTCATCAGGTCAAATGCGCTGTGATGTCACTTCTTGTTACATCATCGGGTGGGTCAAAGAGCTGGTGATGTCACTTCCTGTGATATCACCAGGTCAAAGTTCATGTGAAGTCATAGGAAGTGCGTTCAGTTGGGGGGTCACATGGCATGTGATGTTACTTCTGCTACCCCTGACATTTTGATGAATCAACGTCCATGGGAGAGTCAGTACTGATCTGCTGTTGACAGGTCTAATTTTCCAGATCCTGGTAGCAAGAATGGAGGTTTGACTTCTGGTGGTTTCATTGCAATGTTTTGTCTCCAGTTTGATGATATCCTAGCTCATGGTTCGATATTGTCCCCCAGAGATTTTTTGTTTGTTTGACAGGTGAAGTGGGGTCTTTTTGTTATAGACTTTATAAGTAATGTTGCTGGTCTTGAATATGATCCTGGATGGAAGGGGGAACCAACGTAGGTCTTTCTACACGGGGGCGGGGGTTGATGTGGTAAAATTTCTTCAATAACTTGATGAGCCAGTCCGCTACTTGTAGGAAACCCTTCCAGGGTACTAGGGTGGTATGAAGAAGAGCACAGAGTAGGTCATTGCCTCTGCCCAGATGGAAAACGACTAAGGATCGTCCAGTTGCTCTAAAGTTGTATTGCGAGAGAATCATCTTCATTTTAGAGGGAGAGATGGAAGAAAGCTGTCTTGGTCTTCCTATTAATGTGTTGCTTCAATGAGAGGTCTGTGTTGAGGGTTAATCCAAGATATTTTTCATTTTTGTGTGGTATGTCTTTGGGTGGGTAGGGTGTAGGGGTTGAAGCTTGGTAGGATTAAGTATGAAAGCCAAGTTCTAATCTGGGGTGCTGTTGGCAAACAGGAAAAAGTCAGTCTTTTTGGTGTTTAGCTTTAGACGTTAGTTAACATCTAAAATGGATGAGTTTAAGGCAGGATTTGAGTCTTTATATGATGTTGGTTGGGGATATGTTTAGATATCAGTTGGATATGGAATCAGTTTCCTGCTAGAATAGATCCAAGAGGCTCTATGTAGAGATTGAAGATCATGGGAGAAAGAGTTATCTGTGAAATTGAACCGGGTTCAATCAACAAGACCTAAAGTCTGGAAAAGAGACCTGAAAAAAATTAACCCTCACATCTTACCCTCACCCAGTTACAATCTACTTCTTCCCCCTGCAGGAACTTCCGAAGTCAATGACCTCACTAATCACTACCTTAGCTCCATGACCACGATAATAAACGAGGTAGCCCCGCTGCAACTAAAGAGAGCCTCCATTAAAGACTCTAAGCCTTTGTACAATGGCATACTCAACGAAGACAGACGCTCTTTCCGAGCCTCGGAACGCACCTGGAGATCAGCTCCGTCCACCAAGCACTTAAACATCCTGAGGAAAAAGAGAAATGCATACCTCAGAAAAATCAAGCGTACCAAAGCAGACTTCTTCAGCCAACAACTTGATCGAGCAAGAAATTGCCCAAAAATACTATTCAATCTGATCAAATCCCAATCTAAGGATGCTCCCCAATGTCCATTACTCATAGCAAGCCCGCAACCGAACGCTGAATAATTCTTGGCCTTCTTCACCCTGAAGACAGACACGATCAAGAATGACCTCCTCGATGACCTCATCTTACACGCGGGACCACGCACGACGACCTCCCACGTAAACCCATCTGCTTCATACCATTCCCAGTCAAATCCCCACCTAAAAAACAATGCCGATTGGTCCTCCTTTTCCACATATTCTGAAGAAGCCATATGCAAAATTCTCGGTGCCCTGAACCCAGCCAATCACTTTAACGCGGTAAAAGATTTAACTCCTCTGCTCCTACCTCTCTGGACGAAGTTCATAAACAGCTCCATTCAACAAGGTTGCATACCAGACACTCTCAAAGTTGGACAAGTCTCGCCCATTCTAAAGAAACCCACGGCTGACCCCACAGACCTACACAACTACCGCCCTATTTCCGACATCCCCACCCTGGCGAAACTATTGGAAAAATGTGTTCACCTCCAGCTAACAAGGCATATTTACCACTTTGACCTCCTCAACAAACACCAATCTGGTTTCCGAATGGGTCACAGCACTGAGTCTGCTATGACTCATATAATTGATGACGCATTACAAATCCTTGATCAGAATAGATCCTGCCTACTCATTCTGCTAGATCTCTCCTCAGCCTTTGACACAGTCAAACACGAAAATCTGATAGATCTTCTAAAGCACAGAATGGGATTATCAGGATCAGTAATAAATTGGTTTAGCTAATTTCTCCAGAATCGAACTCAATAATTCAAGGTCAACAATGCCATGTCTAAACCCGTCCCAGTAATGTTAGGAGTACCACAAGGATCCTCCTTATCCCCACACTATTTACCTTTTTCATGGAACCTCTCATCGAAATGCTTCAAGCATCTAATGTGCAATACCACATGTATGCGAATGACACACAACTATACCTTAAGATCCACACCTTAGATGACATCAAACTACTGAACAGTACGCTCAGGAATACCCAGACATGGCTGGTGGAAAACCATCTCAAACTGAATGCCCTAAAAACCGAATTCTAGCTAATAGCCCCACCCAAGTCCCCACAATGCAAGACTGGATTAAACACATCACGGCGCTCAACGTTCAACCAACTATCGTGGACTCTGCTAAATCATTGGGAATAACTCTGGACAGCAACCTTAATATGCAAAAACACATCAGCAATGCCACTAAGGGAGCAAAGTTCCAGATAAATACACTGAGGAAGCTTAAACCCTTCCTGCCACACAATGACTTTAAGCAGGCAGTCCAAGCGTTAGTTATCCCTAGAATCGATTAAAGAAGCATCTCTCATTGTGGCCTACCCAAAACCACAACGGCACCGCTAAGAGCCTCCATCAATGCTGCAGCAAGACTCATCACTGGTTCTAAAAGAAATCCCACATTTCACAGGACCTAAATTCCTTGAACTAGCTACCTCTGGAAGCTAGAATCCATTGGAAGATAGCATGTTTGACACACAAAGCCCTACATCACAAAACGTCCAGTAATCTAGCACAGAAACTGACAATCTCTGGTGGGATCAGACCTTCAATAAGTGCGAAGGCCCTACTGCTGAAACCACGAAGATTCAAGAAGAAGAAAACATATAATCGAACTTTCTCAGGGATGTCACCCAGAATTTGTAATGCTTTACCCCCAGAAACCAGACTGAACCCCTCGACTGCTTCCTTTAAAAAGGAGGTAAAATCGATTCTCATGGCCAAATTTCCCTGAGCTTAGGTCAAAGACATTTCATGCCCTAGTTTTCCCTCACCATTCCGCACGAGGGCAAGGACCAACTAAGCAATCTAGACATTTTTATTCCTTTTAACCGACACAAGGGGATAACACCCAGTTGTACCATACTACTGTGCCTTTGCAAATGATCCTTAAAAGTGTTTTAACAAGCCTGTTAAAAGATGTTAAGATTTCTGTATTTAAGGATAGGATGTTAATTACCTCACCTCTGTGCATACAAACTGTGTATATATATATATATATATATATATATATATATATATATATATATATATATATATATATATATATATATATATATATATATATATATCTTATCTAGCCTGTTTTAATGTCATAAGAACAGTATTTACTGTAAAGCGCTCTGATATCCGCAAGGGTCTTGTTTGCGCTTTATAAAACTTTCAAAATAAAATAAATAAATAAAATAAAGTTGAGCCCGGATTGTCTGGGCTCTTCTGGAACCTATTTGTATGAGCTGACACCAGTTGGTGAGGTAGGATTTGATTGATTTCAAGATATTTCCTTCAATTCTCTTGTGTGTTTTCAGTGTGTTCATGAGAGATGGATAGTCAACTGTGTCCATGGCAGCAGAGAGGTCAAGCAAGTCCAGGAGGCAGGGGTTGTTCCTTCCTCTGGGAAGGAGGAGGTCATCCAATACTTTAAGTGTGACTGTCTCGGTGCTGCATTGTAGTCTCAAACCTGATTAGTAGCCCTATAGCTATAATATTGTTGCTAATGTGCTCCTGTATCTGGGTATAGATTGTTTTCATGATGATGTTCCCTATGAATGAAAAGTGGGTAGAAGTTAATGAGGTCTGCTGTGAGACAGATCAGACTGGCTTTAACCTCATAGATGCTAGTAAACATCCCTCCCCAGTGCTGCGCTGTCCATTGGAACTAGTGCTGAATGGACGTCCAATGGTTATGCGCAGCACTGGGGAGGTAGTGCTGCCGTCGGCCAACGCACCGACGCAGCACTTAAGGGGTTAACATGCCTGGGAATGTCCTTTAGCGTAGGGTTATGTTCACAATATAGACAAAGGGTGTGAGAAACTCTTCTTGGAGCGATCTGATGATGGAAGATGAAAATACATCATCATCACAGGTTATCGAGAGAGGGCTTAGGATATTAGAGAGATCCATGTGCTGGACTGTAGTGAAGGAGGGCCATTTGATTGTGTAGCAATAGGGGATGGCTGCACCTGAGGGGTGCAAGGAAATGGTAACGATTTTGTATCTGATTTTCTCAATCTGCTTGGTGAAGAAAAGGTCGATGCATTGCATTTGTAAACTGAAGCAGGGCGTGTGGGGTCTGGGAGAGGATTGGTACAGTATCCGAGAGCCCTGAAGAGGGATTTTCTTCTGTTGATTACCTCACTGATGGTGTGTTTATACTAGGAGGGTTTAGCTGGGATGATGAGGGATCAGCATTCAAAGCTTTGTGTTTTGTGTAGGGTGAGGTCATTGTGCACTTTTGACTTTCTCTAGTTCTCTTGTTTTTGCATTTATTTCTATTAATCTCTTTGGGTGTGTCTTGGTGGATCAATTTGTTTATTGGAGCATAGTTCTCATAGTGGTGCTGTAGATGTAAAGGAGTGCATTCATATCTTTGGCGGGCAGGATGTGTTCTTCTTTGTTATCTTTGGTAGGTTGCTGGAATGGTACAGGCAGTTATAAATTGTCAGATCGTGTATTGACCATTGACTCCATATTACTCTAACTACATTTTGTGAGCACTGCTTCATCTTGTGTCTGTCTGACTCTGCCTTTCAGCTGCAAACGCTGGCAAGCCCAGGTTGCCTGCGGACACAGATTATTTATGTGTTCTCACCTCATCGAGCGAGACCGATAAACCTCTAGAACAGACAGGATGGGATGCGTACAGTGTCCAAAGATGAGATAGTGAAGAATTCTGCCTCAGCTCTCATCGGCGCCTGGCAAGCTCCATTGAGTGACCTGGACGCAGAGAGCGTAGCCAGCACCTACAGCACAGACGAAGGGAGGGGGAGCTTCGAGAAATATCTCTCTGTGTTAGTAAAGAGTTTAAAGACAGATACTTCTTGGCCCTTTGACAGGAACTCTCCCGGGAGTGGACGTACTGCCCAGGGCTTTTGTGCCTGGTTGAAAGCTCCTGCCTGAGACTGTCAACAGGTTCCCCAGTCGTGGTGGCAAGGATAATGCTAAACAGACAGCCGGTGAAGTATTTCAAGTTCTAATTACTTATTCTTCTGTACATGCAGTTAACTTTCTATGCATTTATTTTTGCATATATACATTCACTATATGCATTTATTTTAGCTGTGCATTATTGCCATTTGACATATGGGAACTTGCTGCAATAAATATTCTCCTTTACTTGGCAAATTAGTGTTGAGCTTTGTTTAAGTTGTGTTTTGGTATTCTAAAGTGTGTAGAGTCCTATTTTGAAGAGTGCTCACGTTGTGTCCAGGTATTTTGAAGTCTTGCCTAGGTGTTCTGTAGAAAAACAAGACAGTTGCTTAGTTCTTCTTGGCCGTTTTCCAGATAGATGTCTTTGATGGAGTGGAAGGTTATTTTTCCAAGTTTGGTTGCTCTTGATGCTGAGGTGTAGTATATGTGGTGGGGAAGGGGTGAACAAGTGCCTGCATGTGTGCAAATAGCTGATTAAGGGCACTGCCATAGCAAAACTGCTGAGCCCATCATGTACATTTTCTCCATGTGGAGATTCCTGGAAGGTCCATTAAGTGCACTTGATGAAAATGTTTTGAGTTTAATTTGCAGGTGAACACCCCAAACCTTATCCATGCATCTCCACATTGGCACCATGGTAGGTCTTTGTGAATACAATTTAACACATTGGGTGTAAACCCAAGATACCCATTGATATCTTCAGATTTGCTACAGAGTCAATGATTGTGGTCACCCTCAGCGTTTCTACATATTAATCTGGTTGGTTCCATTTCAATAAGCCAAGTTGAGAAATCACACAATGTTCCTGTTTGTCATATGAAAAACCAGCATTGCAGAAGGACTAGAAAAGCTTCTGTCAACATTGCAGAAGCTCTCAGTAGAGGAATGTTGTGACCTTGGGCAATTCTTCACTCTTTCATCCTCATTTCATTCATAAATGGTTATTGATGTTTATCATGTAGTCTGCCAAAGTGTATGCTTTTCAAAGAGTAACACGCACTCTATAGGAAAATGTATTTTTTGTATAAGAAGACCCTATGTACCCCTACTGCAACCTCCCCAGCCTGCCCTCCTCCTGTCACCTGCACTCTTTTTTCTGAATTGCCCATTTGAAGCTGCAATGTTTTTACCATGGGGTGCCTTCACAGCCACTGAGACACATTGTGTTCAAATCTCCTTTGATTTTTAGACTCAAACATAATATTGTGGAACCTGATTGGACACTGGGGTAAATCAGGCAAACAGAGCAGTAGCATGTATGCTGATGGCAGGGCAGCATAGGGTTGCTGCCTGGACATCTGCATTAGCACCTCCCATACCATCCTCATGAGGCATGCACACTGAGGGAACAAAGCATTTCCATCTGTAACACAAAATTTTAATCTTGTGCCAATGGACCACATTTTACTTTGTTACGTATATTGTTTTGGCAAGTCAGGACAGCGAGTATTATTTTCTTTCAATATAGTCGAGGGAGGAAGGAGTAATTGTACAAAATCACAAGATAACAAAGTTGGCCAGGAAGCCTTATTATCTATGAAATTAGTTGCAGGATTGGGGGTTGAGAGTCACAAAAGAAAAATGGTGGGAGTGATATTTACAGCTTATTGTTAAGTTGGGCTAAGTGGTTAGAAGTAGTTAGAAGGAATACAGGCTGCGAGGCAGAGTACCTTACTTATTCCTGTTGCAAGCAGGCTGGCTGAGAAAACAGTAGGTCCGTCTTATGGAGGACCAGGAGGTCGAATCGAGAAGTTTAAAAAAAGAGTCTGTAGGCCTGGTACAGAACCAGCAGCTCTCAATTCAGAGTTACATGCATGGATTCAGAAAGTTGGAGAACTGGGAGACAAGATGAGGTGTTAAAGTCAAACAGGAAGTGAGTTGATGAGTGTAGAAGGTTGAATGAAGTTATCTTTCACGAACTTGTTTAACAACAAGGACAATATTTGTCATTGAGGAATGGTTTCATGATTATTTTACATTGCAATTGTTTGGTCATCATAGATCTCTTAACTATAAATTTGCTATAGTGACATAATGTCTTTATTGTGAAGATAATATCAATAGCTGGTCTCCTACTACACCTAACTTTGTATTCTGGCTAATATTGTCTTTTTGCCATTGCGGAACTGGTTATGAATTCGATGAGATGGGTGTTTTTGATAACAGCATACAGAGCAAAGTATTCTCAGTTCTGGTGAAGTTTTGCGAAGTTAACCCTAAGTTTCCAAGTTTACCTATGCCTCAGCAAATGTTTCACAGCACAGAGAGATCACTTTCACTCTACCTGAAACAAGCCAAGCTGGGAAATGTCTAGACAACTTTGTCCCAAAGTCACGATTCATGAAGTTGCAAAGTTTTCCCCTGACCTTTGCAGAGGTTGCCAAAGAAATTCTTTGTGCACCCCTACAGAGCTGCTTCCTAGAAAGGCTACTATCACAGGTATAGCAGGCTTGTACCTCTTTGATGAACTGTCCCGGCATATTCTTTATTGCGTTGAGGTGGAACCCATAGCCACTGGGTCCTTTCACCAGCTTACAGAGTCTGGCCTTATGCAGCACCTCTCCGTTGGTAATAGGCGTCGTGCTTGGGGCTGAGGCAGGGGCCGGGGCTAGTCTTGTGGTTGCTGCTGCTGGAGCCGGGACAGGATTCGCTGCTGCTGGCGGCGGGGCTGAGTTCGCTGCCACCGTCACCACCGGGCTGCCCTTGGGTGCCTCTTTCTCCCCACGTCCATAGAGGCTTGGAGAAACCCCTGCCTGCAAAATAAAAGGCTCAAATTAATCATCTTCATTGAAACATCCCTACGAAGGTTTTTACCATGAACTTAAATTGTATTAGGCCTCATTCACAAAGATAATGAAAAAAAAACATTGGCAAAGGCAGTCGGTCGGGGTCGTTGTTAGAGGGCATGTTTTGTAATGGACGTATGAATGTGTGTGTGGTGCATCCACTAGAAAGATCCTGCAATCAAACAACATATGGGGCTACGATAATATGGAAGCTGAGTGTAGGGCTCCTTTGCAAGACAGACTGCAAAAGCAGATACAAGCGGTACACTCACAAAAGTGTGTGACTCAAAAGGAATCATATGGAAAGGGGCGACCACTCGGTCCCCCCGCACGTATGGCGGAGTGCCTCGATCCCCCCGGGAAGCCATTTTGGGGCGGGAGGCGCGTCTCGGCTGGTATGCCCGAAGCGGCGTAGCCGGGGCGCGTTTTTTCCCGCCCTAGAGTGGGCTGGCCTAGACACCGACGTAGCCAGCCACGCCCCCGGGGCGGGCAGGGGCGGGTTTACGCCCGCCCTGAAGACGGATAAAAAGGACGCAAGACCAGAAGACGTCCTCTTGTTCTTGTGCTCCGAAGCTGCACCTCCTCGCTACACGTGAGCTCGGGACAGAACGAAGAGCCAATTTTGAGCGTTTTGATCTTTTTCTTTGTCTTCTAGATTTTTCCTCGGAGAGATGCCCAAAAAAGGAGCAAAGAGAATGACGACCGACCAGATGGTGCGGGCCCTTTGCAAAGAGGTGTCCGACATAAAGAAACGGTTGGCGGAGCGAGATGGGGAGGAGGGTTCGGGCCCTGCGCCGGCTGGCGGGAGACCTAAGAGGCCGAGAAAGGTTCCAGCCGGTGGAGACGTCCCGGTTCCCTCTGCCCCGCTCGAGGCGCCGACCCCAGTACCGATGGAGGGGAATCCAATCCCCGTTGTCGTCACCCCGACATCTAAGGAAGACATGCCCCCCGAGCTGGCAGCACAGCTAGCAGCCTGGTTGGGGGATATTAGTGATGGCGCCACGGCTGCCGAGGCACAGGCACTGATAAAAGGGCTTCGTGAGAAGAGAGAGGCAGCTAGAGTGGCTGCGCCGTTGGCGGGGATAGACAAGCCGCAAGCGGCAGAAGCTGCGTCCAGTTCAGGTAAGCGGCCATTGCCGATTGCAAGGGACGAGTCAGCACCCTCTCGTAGAGAGAGATTGGGACAACATGTGCCTTTAGCTATAAAGGAAAAGATCTGGGCAGGGGAATACGTGAATATTTTTTCCTTGCTTGTTGATCATTATGATGTGGAGCATGTGAAAAGTCAGAAGGACTTAATGCACCCTAGTGTTTGGCGCGCAAAAATGGCCGCCTTTAAGGTAAATGAGAACATTGGCAATTGGGGCAATGCATGGGGTATTTTTACATCGATTTTGGGGGAACGTAGGCCCGAGTTGCTTCCTGAGTTTCCCGTTTATCAATCAAGGATTATGGGTTACTCGACAACGTATCAAGGTAACCATTGGTTTTGTTACGATAATCTGTTCAGGAAAGAAAAGGAACATAACAAGAGTTTGACTTGGGATTGTTACGATTCTCTAACATGGGATAAAATGAAAGAATCGGGAATGTTAAGAATGCCATTGGCCGGGAGCAATGTTGTTGATTACTCCCGCCAAAACGTGGGGACGCCCTTTCGACCAAGTACGAGCACCGACGACCAGTCGAGGCCCGCAGGTAATACAGGGAGAAAGGGTTTCTGTTTTAATTTCAACAAGGGGAAATGTACCAGGCCTCCTGGATCGTGTAAATTCAAACACGAATGTAGTACGTGTGGGTCATCCCATCCTGAGTCATCGTGCAGAGCCAGAACGAGTGAGAATGGGGGTAAGGGAGGCGCCAAACAGGTCTAAGCTAGGCCGAGGGGCGCCTTTACCAACCCCGATTGATACCTTGGCAATGATTCCCTGGCTCAGCGAATACCCGGATCGTACTTCTGCCGGGGTGCTGCGGAACGGTTTTACACATGGTTTCCGCATCCCGGTAGGGGACTTTCAGGGTGTAGGGATGTGCAAAAACCAACTTTCCGTTTTACAACATACATCTGTAGTGCAAGAAAAAATTCAGAAAGAGGTTAGCCGGGGACGGGTCGCCGGCCCGTTTAGTGTACCCCCGGTACCGGATTTCGTTTGTTCTCCGTTAGGGGTAGTCCCCAAGAAGGACCCAGGTGAGTTTCGTTTGATCCATAATCTGTCTGCTCCACATGGTCTTTCGGTGAACGACGCAATTGATCCAGAGGTTTGTTCGGTGCGATATGCATCTTTTGATGAGGCAGTAGCCATCTTGAATCGCCTGGGGCACGGGACGTTGATGGCGAAATCTGATATCGAGTCAGCGTTCCGGTTGCTCCCGGTACACCCAGACGACCAGCGTCTTCTGGGATTCGGGTTCCAGGGGTCATTCTACATGGATAGGTGTATGCCAATGGGATGCTCTATATCATGTGCTTACTTTGAGCAATTCAGTACTTTCCTGCAATGGGTGTTCACGAAGAGAACGGGTTTCCGAAATGTAATGCACTACCTTGATGACTTTTTGTTCCTCGGCCCCGCCGGTAATCTCGAATGTGCCCAGGCCTTAGCTGAATTCTGTGTGTTAATGGGTCATCTTGGCGTGCCATTGGCACCGGGTAAAACCGTGGGTCCCACGACTTGCCTCGAGTTTTTGGGGATCGAGTTGGACTCAAGGGAGGGGTGCTTCCGTTTACCAGCAAGCAAAGTGTCGAAATTCAGGGCAGCCCTACAAGTTTGTTTAAATGCATCCAAAGTTACACTGCATCAGTTGCAACAATTAGTGGGAAAATTGAACTTTGCCTTGAGAGTGATACCAATGGCCCGCCCTTTTTCCCGCTCAGTTGCCCAAGCGATGGTGGGCCTGAAGGAGGGTCACCATCGCACAAGGTTATCGGCTGAGGTCCGCCAGGACATGCGGATTTGGTTAGCATTCTTGGCAGACTTCAATGGCCGAGTCGTCTGGAGCAAGCCAGCCGTGTCCTCCGAAGAGCTTGGGCTATGGACAGATTCAGCAGGAAGCGTAGGTTTTGGCGCCATCTTCGGCACAAAATGGTCGGCACAAAAGTGGCCCCTATGGTGGCACGAGAAGGGGCTGACGGGTAATATCGCTTTCCTTGAACTATTTCCCATTCTGGTGGCCCTGAGAACCTGGCCAGAAGGGTTGAGAGATCATTCTGTTGTGTTCTGGTCCGACAATATGACCGTGGTAGAATGCATCAATAGTCAGGCAGCCCGTTGTAAATTGATCTTGAGGCTGCTCAAAGAAATTGTCTTACTGTGTATGCAACTGAACGTGATATTCAGAGCAAAACATGTCCCAGGGGTGATGAATCAGGCTGCTGATGCACTGTCTCGTTTTCACATGCAGGCTTTCTCGGGTTTCCTTCCTTCAGCGGACCCAGAGCCGGCACCCTTCCCCGAAGCTCTCTGGTCTCTCGGTGCCCCGAACTTCGTCACCTCGTGGGAGAGAGTCTAGCACCCAGGACAAGGAAGGCATATGAAGGGGCGTTTCGGGCCTATTTAGCCTTTTTGGGGGCAGAGAGAGGGGGACTTTGGGGTCAGGAGGAGTCGGTAATACTTTTTCTGATGTCTTTACGTAGGGCTGGGAAATCGGTGGCTACGGCCCAAAGGCATCGTGCCGCCATTTCCTTTGTTGCCAGGGCCCATGGCATCCAGGACCCGACAGCGTCTTTTACAGTTCAAAAGGCGCTGCGCGGGTGGCAACGCCTAGAGGGTCGCAGTGTAGACGTAAGACGACCGATAGGGCTAGATAGATTGTCCCAGTTACTGGCCTCGCTCCCTAATACATGCTCGTCTCCCTTCGAGACCTGTTTGTTCCGGACTGCATTTACGCTAGCGTTTCACGGGGCTATGAGAGTTAGTGAGCTGGTTGCAAGGAACAAACAGGATGTGGGGGGGGGCTTGTGCAGGGAGCATGTTCAGATCAGGGGCGATGCGATGATTGTCTCCTTTCTCAGGTCCAAGACCGACCAAGATGGGAGGGGGGACTGCACGATCATTCGCAGGATCCCCGGGTCATCCATGTGTCCGGTACAGTGCTTAGAAGATTACCTAGCACGAAGGGTGGCATCATGGGGAGGGACATTGTTAAGGCATGCAGACGCCACCCCGCTGACGAGGTTTCAGTTTCAGCGGGTGCTTGCAATGGCCATCGCCGCAGCGGGCTTGGACCCGGGCGAATTTGGGACCCATTCCTTTCGAATAGGGGCTGCCACTGAAGCTGCAGCCGGGGGTCTTACTGTAGAACAAGTGAAACGTGTGGGGCGCTGGTCCTCCAATTGTTATAAGAGGTACGTGCGATTGCACATGTTGTGAAGCTGTAATCATGTACTCACGCTTCTTGTCTTTTGTTTGTTTTCAGTTGCGCAAGCCTACGCGGCAGGGCGGACTGTGCAGTCGACCCAACACCAGGCCAGCGGTCGCACGTCACCGGCTGAGAGGAAGGAGGTGTGGGTCGTGGGCCACTCATACGTGAGACGGGCCGCAGACGTATTCAAAGCAGGTGACATGATTCACGTACCTGGGGAATACGGGTACAGAGTGTCCTTCTACGGAAGGGGCGGTCTCTGTATTGACCAGTTTCAGGCATTCTTTGAGGGTTTGTTAGAGCGGATGAGGTCACCGCCGTCCATAGTCATAGTGCATTTGGGGGGCAATGATTTGGTCACCACCGGTAGACGACTTCTCCTGGAGTCTATGCTTTCCACGGTAAGTTGGTTAGCAAGGAGAGTTCCGGGGTGCGTAATTGCGTGGTCTCATATGATCCCACGAAAAGTATGGCGGGGGGCTATCTCGATCCCTGCTTTGAATCATTCGGTTAAAAAATTGAATAACAAAGTGAGTAGGTTGTTCCGTTCCAAGACATTGCATTCGATCTCGCATAGTTGTATTAATGATGACAGTATGTATTTGGGGGATGGTGTGCATTTGTCGAGGGTGGGCAATGAGTTACTCATAGGAGACTTCTTAGCTTGGTTAAAATCGTTGAAACATGACCTTTAGGTAGGAGTTTTGTGGGGGGTCCGGATAGCCGGTCAACTATCCGGACCTGTGGCGGTAAGGTCATGATCGGTGAGCACTAATTGGTAGATCCCTATGAGTGGGCGTCACCCAACACGGATGGGAGCGCTCGGGAGAGGTGGCCATTGGCCCCTCAATGGGGAGGCGGTCCCGTCTAAGGGCGGGTCGCCGGAAGTAAAGGAAAGGCGGTCAAGGCCCCTTCCTTTGTAGGAGGGGTTACAGCCCCCTCCTGGGGAATTTCCCGGGGCCAGTGTCATCTGCGACGGCAGATGCGGTAAGTTGTGTGGGGTGGGGGGAGGTCCACGATACCTTCTAGATACCACACACAAGTCTTCGAACGACCTTTAAATGGCGTCGAGTCTTAAGTGCCCCCGTCAAGTCAAGGGAAATTGTTAGTAGTTGCACTTGAGGTAAGCCTCTGTGCTGTCGCCCCTCCCAAGTGGGAGGGGTAAGTCTGGTTAGGGATCTTGACACCGGTTATGACCTTGCCGTTGGCCCTTAAACGTTAGGATGTACAATTTCAGTGTTATAGAGAATGTTTTGTAGGATGCTAGTTCGGCTAGGAGAACCTCTGTATTAGAGAATATGTTAAGGTTAGCCAAACATCGCAATGTGATAATGAAATTGTACATAACATGAAACGTTTAATGTTTAATTTTTTGTTTTAATAAATACGGCCGCGGGAGGGTCACTCCCTCCCACATCCAAAAACTTTCAAGAACTGTTTCCGGTTTCCCTCCTTTTTGGGATCGTGTTGAGAGGGGGTGGCGGGTATCTCAGCCATATGGAAAGGGGCGACCACTCGGTCCCCCCGCACGTATGGCGGAGTGCCTCGATCCCCCCGGGAAGCCATTTTGGGGCGGGAGGCGCGTCTCGGCTGGTATGCCCGAAGCGGCGTAGCCGGGGCGCGTTTTTTCCCGCCCTAGAGTGGGCTGGCCTAGACACCGACGTAGCCAGCCACGCCCCCGGGGCGGGCAGGGGCGGGTTTACGCCCGCCCTGAAGACGGATAAAAAAGGACGCAAGACCAGAAGACGTCCTCTTGTTCTTGTGCTCCGAAGCTGCACCTCCTCGCTACACGTGAGCTCGGGACAGAACGAAGAGCCAATTTTGACCCACCCACCAGCCCCTGGGGACAGCAAGTTGTTGTGCAATAAAGTGAATCTTATAAGTATGTTTTTCTGTTTTGTTTACAGGCTGTGAAAGTATCAGTTTGTTGTTGATCGTAATAAAGTATGGTGATTATCGTGTAGTTTGTTACAATTAAAAGGATTTGATGTAGTGTTGCATTTGAAGCATGCTCTTTCGGTCGTAGCGACCAATGTTTTCATAGATTAGAGTAAAATTGTCGTATTTATTTTTTGGTAGGCGGTAAGGTCATGATCGGTGAGCACTAATTGGTAGATCCCTATGAGTGGGCGTCACCCAACACGGATGGGAGCGCTCGGGAGAGGTGGCCATTGGCCCCTCAATGGGGAGGCGGTCCCGTCTAAGGGCGGGTCGCCGGAAGTAAAGGAAAGGCGGTCAAGGCCCCTTCCTTTGTAGGAGGGGTTACAGCCCCCTCCTGGGGAATTTCCCGGGGCCAGTGTCATCTGCGACGGCAGATGCGGTAAGTTGTGTGGGGTGGGGGGAGGTCCACGATACCTTCTAGATACCACACACAAGTCTTCGAACGACCTTTAAATGGCGTCGAGTCTTAAGTGCCCCCGTCAAGTCAAGGGAAATTGTTAGTAGTTGCACTTGAGGTAAGCCTCTGTGCTGTCGCCCCTCCCAAGTGGGAGGGGTAAGTCTGGTTAGGGATCTTGACACCGGTTATGACCTTGCCGTTGGCCCTTAAACGTTAGGATGTACAATTTCAGTGTTATAGAGAATGTTTTGTAGGATGCTAGTTCGGCTAGGAGAACCTCTGTATTAGAGAATATGTTAAGGTTAGCCAAACATCGCAATGTGATAATGAAATTGTACATAACATGAAACGTTTAATGTTTAATTTTTTGTTTTAATAAATACGGCCGCGGGAGGGTCACTCCCTCCCACATCCAAAAACTTTCAAGAACTGTTTCCGGTTTCCCTCCTTTTGGGATCGTGTTGAGAGGGGGTGGCGGGTATCTCAGCCATATGATGAAGTGTATATTGTACGTTGTGAACCTATTAACACACACAGCAAAATATGCCACAGTACATACTTTATTTGAACCGCCAGCCAATGCAACCTTCTCCTGGGACAATGTGTATAAGCAATGGAAGGAATTTTGTATTGTTGATGAAACATTGTATGGTGATGTTTTTTCAACCAAAATAGTAAATACAATAGTGTGATAGGGTGGGTAGATATAGCAGCATTATACAAAAAGGCAAATATGTATGCATGTATACTTAAATCACTAAAAGAGGAGTTTGTTTTACAATGTAAAATGGTAAATATTTAGTATGTTTGAAGTAGTTTGCAGAGGGTGTTAGTAAGCAGCACAGAGTGTTAATGCAATATGTACAAAAAAATAGAGAATTGCTGTTTAGGATGCTTAAAACCATAACATGCACAGCGTGTGCAAAGCATATTGTTTAAAGCTTCGTGTAATTAGCAATTAGCATTTTGCAGTTTTTTTAGCAAGAGAAATTTATGAATTGTTTATCACCAATGTGACAATATAACTGGGATATAAACAAATGGCAGGTATTTGGTTGCATTTTTCGTAAAGCCTATTTCTGCACACTGATTTACTTTGTCAAATGGAATAGCAATGGAAAACGCACAAAAGACAGTATTTTACTGTATCTTTTAAAAAGCCTATGTGGACAGGTATCTTTACTTTGTAAACAAACGAAAACTAAATTCATCATGAAAACTTGACAGCAAAGTAAACAAATCAATGTGTACAAGAGCGATTAGTGAGTTATACTGTCGCCTTTAACTAAGGCATCCTCCTTCCTAAACAAAATTCCATAAACCAGCAACTAAATTGTTATGCTAGCAAAGTAAATACATCACACAAATCACAATGTAGAGAGAAATGTATTCTTCATTCGATTAAAAACATATACTCATAATAGAGGAAGCATTAAAATACAGTAAAGTGCAATAAAATTTCGTAAAGACAACGCTGAGAACACGATCATTCCATATTGCTATCCTCGTTGTGAGTCATCCATTTGCCACAAGTGGCCGTGCACAAAAATAAACTCAGCAGCAATTAAAGTGCTCCGAAGCAGTACATGTTCAATAAAATGAACATTCGACTTGAAAGAGAGCTAGAAATAAAGAGACCCGCGCCAGACTATGGCGTTTTTTAAGAATGTTCCCACAAAGTAACACACAGAATAGGCAGACCGCATATGGTAAAAACAAAGTGCAGGTTTATGCTGATACAAACCGCGTGTGCTAAAGATTCATACAAGGTGTTTACGTCTGAAAAATTGATAACAGTTACAAAAAAATAAAAAATGATCCAAAAATATGACGGAGGATTCATCGCATGGGCAAAATAAGATGGATTTAGAATCAAATTGATTTATGGGAAAGCAAAGATGGCATCTAATGGTCCCTATGCAAATTTCGAAAAAAGTGCCCTTTCCCAAGCGTTGCTTACATATGAAAGATATGCTTCAACCCCTATAACGGGTTGAATGCTATTGCTAACCAGCTCTCTCATATTGGGCTTCATGATTTCCCTGCCCTCTCTGGCATCGACCGCCCACCGCAGGTAAAAACTCCTTAGCCATACCAACTTCCCCTTTTGAGATGGCACGAGGTGTGGTGGATAAATCTGATCTTCCTGGGGCTTCCCCTGTTTTCCAGTAATTGGATCCTGAGCCGAGGAGCACATGCCAAGCAGTGGCCTATTACCTTTTGGTTCAAAGGGGCTTCCTGGTTACGCCATATAGAAACCCAGAGGAGGAGTGGGGAAGCCTCACTGCGTCAGTAACATACGCCCAGCCCAATTCTTCATTCAAAAAATGGTGGGCACTGCCTGGGCCTACACATAACGCGCATCTGCAAAAATGGTTCTCCTTCCACTGGAGACGAGCACAATGTCAAAAGCCCCATGTACCAGCCTTATATCATAACACAGCTCGACAGTTCAGCTTATCAATTTCCAACAGAGGCAATATCGGTTTACTGCCTATTTTAGATGAAACCTCAAACAGGGTCCCAATAGCATGGTTAAAACGAAGATAGCGGTTGGAGAGACAAGGCAGGAACCTGTTGCAGAAATGTAAGGTCACTCCTAAATAAAAAAATTCCTTAACACAAGTGATGTTATTACCCTTTATAAAGATAGGCCTGACTTTACTGCTCTGCAGACCGTACACCATGTAGTGAGTTTTGGTAGTGTTGGTATCTAAATCCAGGTTATCCATGAAAAGTACAAGGTTTGCATCTAGGGCCTGTAATCCATTAGATGTTCAAGACAGCAAGACCACATCATCATCATAAAGTAAAGCTGAGCTAGGCTTGAGTTAACCATTGGTAGGTCTTTGCCTTTATCGGTACGCAATGAGACTGCCCATCCAAACAATGATACACCATGAAAAATAAATGAAAGGAAATTACTGAAAGCAGTTGGCTGAACGCCAAGATCCTCTCTGTATTAGACATTTTGCAAGATGATATGTTTTTAAGCTGGCAACACTGACAATTTTGCATAAATGCATGTGCATATTGAGAACAAGCAGCTTGATTATGGGTAATAAGATGTAATAACAAATTCATTTTGAATTAAAACTTTAATTAATGGAAATATTTTAAATTAAATAAAATATATTTTTGGGAAGTTTTACATTAAAAAATAAATACTCTTCTATAGAAAAAGAATTATGTGCACTTATAATTAATACAAGTGATGCATAGATTGAATTAAAATCAATGCAATTAGTTTTTAATAAGTTGTATCATTACATTATTTTTTAAATTCAAAATAGATTAAAATATTTTATAATTGGATAATAAATATATACTCTTTTTATATATTTTAACATTCATTTAGATTTATTATTTAGATTTCGATTTTTAACTATTCTGTTTTAAGTCCCTACTTCCATTATTTTCTTTCGAGTGTGTTGAAGTACCAGTGGTTAGATGTACTTACTACAAAAGTGTAAGTTACTACTAAAGTAGGAGTTTGTAAAAAAGTGGAATTTGTGAATAACGAACAATAGTAAACTTACTCAAAAGTGATTTGGGAATAAGGCCAGTGATTTTATTTATTTATGGCATCAAACATAGCAGAATCAGCATTGTTTCCACAGCATTCTTAATGTGCTGGTCATCAGATGCAAGTCCAGCACGGGAGATCACTTTAAGTCTTATTTGTTTAATTGTAAACATGTATGCCCATTCTTGACAGTATGCCTTGAAGGAGTAGGTCAAAGAGGTAAAAAAAATGTTTGGGGTTGTTTATTTTTTAATAGTGCTGTAACACTGAATCTCCAAAGTCTTCCTGGCACTAAGGAGCATATTATCGCGGTTTAGCGGCCGAAAAAGCCACTAAAACGGCGATAATGGGCTTGATAATATATTCCCTTGAGAATTCCAGTAGAAGGCCATGTTCTGGTGTTAACCTGGGCTTCTATTGGAATTCTCCAGGGCATATTATCAAGCCAATTATCGCCGCTAAACCAGCAATAATATTAACGCCGTCCTTGAGAATATGCCCCTCAAGGAGGTAAAAATGTGTTGCTGTTTTGTTGCTTTCAAATAGGACATTGTTATGTTTGAATATTAGAGTCCTATGACACTTTTGATGTACAGTACATAGTTTTGAGGAGCGCCATGTACAGATTGGGAAGCTTAGAGGAAAATAAATATCTCTAATAACTTCAAAAGTTGTTCTAACTTAGACTGACTTTTACTTTTCAATTTTGATTGTGTACTTTTTTACAGGAAAAATGAAAAGACATTAAGGAGTTTGCTGTTGAAGTCCATGCAGGTCTTCATAGGGATTAGTATAAATTAATGGTTTGCTATATGGAAAGTAACTGTTTTTTTTTAGGGTTTCAGAGATTAGCTTGCCATTGTTGATAATGAAAAGTTGATTATCAATGGTCTGCCACCAAGTTATGTCTAAGCTATTGTCTGCTAAAAATATTTCTTAAGCAGAGCGTTCTTTGCCACAAAGATTTATAGTTATCGAAGAAGATAAGTCTTGTTGTAATTCTTAGGTTCCAAATGTGGTCTTTAAAAAATGATGTTACTTAACTTACTGTAAAGGATAATGGAATGTATCCATGTGGAAGCTATACATTGTACGGGAGAGCCAAGATGGCGGACTGACGCGGACTGACGCTGCCAAGCGAAAGTAGCAATGTTGAGAGGCTCCCAACCCCTTTGATTTGAAAAGCGGGGAAAATAGCTTTTTTCATGAACGAGGAGCGCTAAAACATTGAGTTAACTATTATTTTCACCGGAATACGGAACTGTGTGCAAAATAAGCTAACAAACTAATTTCTGAAAAGGTACTGCAGATACAAGCTTCTCCCTCTTCAGAGATATCGGGCAGCAAAACGGAGTCTATGTGGGGCGTCTGGTCTCACCGCGGGCACAGCGCGTTGCTCACCTGACATCGGCGGATTGAAGGCGCTGCTACGGATATCAAGGGCTGACGTTTTTACGGTTCCTGCATCACTTCTGGGGGTGGCAGACGCTACCGACTTGGAGACTTACTCTGAACCGGCAGGTTACGGGACGCTGGACCAGGTGGACTGGGTGGGCGGTCCTGGTGTTACTACCAGGGAGCGAGGAGTGTTACGAAGGCTTGGAAGCTGAGCAGGCTAACAGGAGGATGGCGCCTAAGCTAAACACTCAATCGACCCGGGCTGGAAAGGCTGCAAAGATAGACTCCCTTGCAGAAAATACATCTACAGTTTCAAAGGTAACAGGAGATTTGTCTGGAGCAGGTGCTGGGCAAAAAAAACCGGGGACTTTAACAACAACTGTATTAACTGCACAACTAAGTCTTAAGCAGTTAATTAGACCTCCTGTCTTTGTAACAGACCTAAAAATTAATCATTCACAAGACAGTAATAATACAGCAGGGGGGTTTAATGGCAAAGATATGATTGATGCTGGAGCTAACCAATTAACTCAGAGCGGGTGAGATAAGGCTGCTTTGGTACCAGTAGAATACCTCCCTAGCAAGGAAAGAGATTTCAATGCACCAACCGCTCTGGCCCTGGCTAGTGGAGGGGCTGAATCAGCTACTATTAGTTTAAATATGCCCTCTAAAGATACTACGGATGAAATAACAATAATGTGTAGTCCACATACGGATGATACTATGGTTAATTCAAGGCAAACAAATGTGGAAGTTGACACAGATGGAGGGGAGTCCGCTACAAATAACTATGACAAAGATAGTAATAGCATTGACTTGCTAGCAAACTCAACAGATTTTGCCTCTCTAAGTATAGAGGGTGAGAAAGAGGGTTCTCCATGCACGCTAGAAGATACATCAATGGACTGTCCAATAGTAGACTCAAGTAATACGGAGGTCGATGTAGCTGGATCTGAAATGGTTGTGACGTCTGATAATGAGGCTTGCCCCGTTGAGGAAGTTGAGATAGCTGAAGAGGGAGTAAATATGGAATACCAAGAAATTCCAGATGAAGAGGGGAAAGGAACTACAGGAAATAAGATAAACTGTTCTAAATTGCCAGGCTTAAAAAAGGGGAAAATGAAAGCCAAGACTAAACTTAAGAAAATTATTAGCAGTCCTTTGGTTAGGGACTTGTCTTCAAACAATATAGGGAAAAAAATCGAATAGAGATGAGAGTGGACTCAGGCGAAGGGAGGGGTCAAGAGTATGGCCCAAAGACTTTCAGGAGCGAACCCTGTGGATGACTCTAATTACAGGACCGGTGTAATTATTTCCATGAGATCTAGTAATTCAAGATCACCTGTGCTGGAGTCAACTACAAGCGTCTCTAATGTCCCTGCTGTCGCAATAAGTGAATCAATTGCTAATACAACAGCCTCAGACACAAGCCCTACCCTTATAACTAATGGATTTGAACCTATCTGTCTCAATGATGCAGTTACTGTACATACTATCAAAACATCTAATAAATTGGCTTTAGTCCAAAGACCTGCGGACACAGGTACAATTAACAAGACATCTGAAATTCCCTCAGAATCAACCATTAGTAGTAAGTACACTGCTAAAAACGCTTCTGGGGGTCTCTTCTGATTTTAGACACCGATCTTAACATACCGACCGAACAGGCCGGGGCGATGAGTGTGCAAATACACAGTGATGATAATATGGAGGCTGGAAATTTGAATGTTTCCTCTATTATATACTGGATCAATAGCCAAGCTAGAGGCAAAGGTTGAGGATTTGGAGAATAGGGCGAGAATATACAACCTTAGACTATGTGGGGTCCCTGAAGGGTTAGAAGGTGCAGACCCCCGGTCCTATGTCGTGAAATTATTTCAGAAAGCTTTTGTTGACTTATCAGACTGGGATTGGGACTCCCAACTGCAACGAGTGCATCGGCTGCCACTCTTTCAAAGAAATAAAGATAGTAAATATCCACGACCTCTCTTGATAAATTTTGGGAACTTTCTGCTAAGACAAGCGGTATATTTAAAAGCAAGGCAAAACAATCCTGTAACTGTGGACAATATAACTTTTTTTGTTCGATCCGACCTGAGCAAGGAAACGATGGATAAAAGATGGCAGCTACGCAAGATGATTGACTCATTTAAAGGGATCTGATGTACAGTATACCTACAAGAGCCAGCTAAGCTAAAGGTGATCAAAAATGGTCAGGTATACTTCTTTACGGAAGAAAAAAAGGCTGAACAAGCACTGACAAAACTAAGTACTTAAAATGAAAAAACAAATTGGAATGGGACATGTAAAAATTGACTATTGACTATATAAGACACGATATTGCTTTTTTGAATCCTTTGTTTCTACTTTTCTCTTTTTTCTCCCTTTTTTCCCCTTTTTTTTCTCCTCTTCTTTTCTAGATGTGGGGGACTATCACAATAAATGCTAAAATACATACTAAGTAGTCAAATGTGCATTGTAAATGAGGGGGAGAGAAGGGGGGAGGAATTGAAAGAAAGGATTTTACATTATGTAGGCATGATGTAGGAAATTGGCTCCATTAATTGCTTACACGTGCTCTTTTTCCTCATAAAGATAGTACTGTCTGAATCTTATATTCAGAGGTGGTCGACTTAAGCCTCTCCACACGCTACTTCGCGATGCTGCTACGCCAACTGCAGCAGGGTATAGAGGGGCGCTCTCCCTCAGGGAACTCTAGGGTGGGATGGGTCTCGGTTAGGCGTGGGTGTATAGGGGTAAAAATCTTATTGCAAGAAAGAATGACCGACAATTGGAGAGCTAAATATTCTTTATTTCTCTTTTCTTTTAATCAGTTTGAAATGCAGAGGAAATTTAACTGCATAGTTATAAGATATGCTTTTCTTTAGATGTCTGGGGCGGAATGTTGCTGGTCTTAATAGTAAATATAAGAGGAGACTTGGACAGGAGGAACTAAATTTGTATAAACCGCATATAGCACTTGTTTCGGAAACTCATATTGGCTTTCAAGATCGCAAGCTTTTGTCACAAATGGGGTATGAGCTTGTTGTCTGTTCAACTTTAGCGGCATCAATTCGGGGGGTAGTAATTTTGAAACATGAGCACTTAAAAATGGAAATTATTAAAACAGCAGCTGATACAAGGGGGAGGTGGGCAATCGCCCAGGTGCAACTAGAACATAAGTGGTATATATTTTGTTTGGTTTATGGGCCTAATATTGATGAACCGAAGCTTTATAAACAGTTAAACATAGAGCTATTGGAATGGGAGGGTGAACTGCTGATAATGGGGGATTTTAATTGTGTTATGAATTATAAGATTGACTCATCAAGAAAAGATACTATAATAAGAATGCGTAAAGTTAGGGCTGCAATCGGGGAACTGGGTAGATTGCACAACTTGAAAGATGTTTGGAATACTAAACATCCTACTATAGCAGGGTTCACGTACTATTCTGCACCCCACAAAGCATGCTCCTGGATAGACATGGTGTGGGCAACAGATAATATCATGGAGAATTGCAATATAGAACTTTGCCCAAGAGTGTCATCAGATCATAATCCTATATTGTTAGAATTTAACATTCTTGATAGGGAGCAAATACCCAGACAATTCACATTTCCTAGATACTTAATTATGGACGCTGTATTTATATCGAATTTAAAAGAACATATAATAGAATTTATAGCATTCAATATTAATTCTTCTACGATCAATTTTGTATGGGACGCCTGTAAGTCTAGTATAAGAGGCTTCGCCCAACAATATATTTTAAGAAAGAACGCGGAAAATCGGAGGGAAACTAAATCCACTACCTCTAATATTCTACTAGCTGAACAACATTTGGCAGAGGCCCTCATACAGGCGAAACTAAATGTGGAAAAATTAAGAATTGAATTAGTGACGTTACAGTCAGCATTGAAAAAGACGCTCAGTGAGAGATAAAGTGCTAAAATCCATAAATATAACTTGACACAATACAAAGGGGGTGACAGAATCGGCAAAGTCCTCGCCTACAAAGTAGCAGATAAGAAAGCCAAAACAACCATTAAATCAATTAAAGGCTTAGACTCTACCAAGTATGATGAACCGGATCAGATTTTAGACCAGTTCGCTAAATACTATTGCAATCTATATACCCCAGAAAACACACCCCCCAAGATAATATCATACAATACTTAGAGAAATATATGCTAATTCAACAAGACAATGAAGCTATTAAACATCTTAGCTCCAAAATTACAGCTATGGAAATAAAAACTGCTATACAAGCACTACCCTCAGATAAGGCTGCGGGTGAAGATTGCCTACCCATAGAGCTCTACAAAATATGTTATACAGAACTCCATCTGCTCCTACAACTAGTAATCGACTCTATTGGGGAAACAGGAAGTGCCCCTCCTTCTTGGAAAACCGCAAAAACTGTGTTTTTTCTAAAAAAAGGCAAACCTCCAGAAGAACTTTGGTCATACAGACCCATTTCATTGATCAATGCAGACGCTAAAGTCTTTGCCAAAATTTTGGCAAATCGTCTAGCACCTATTATGCCTGAATTAGTCAATTCTCAGCAACATGGGTTTGTGATGGGGAGAGACACTACCACCCATATTAATACGGCTATCACCGCATTTGATGTTGCTTCAACTACTCTACCCCACTCGGAATGGTTATGCTGGATGCAGAAAAAGCATATGACCGAGTGGGGTGGGAGTACTTGTGGGCGGTATTGAGGGCTTTTGGTATACAGGGACAATATCTTGGATGGGTCCGCTCCCTATATGAACATCCAAGGGCGATAGTAAGCTACACAGGAATCAATTCGGCCAACTTTCCAATTAAGAGGGGAACTAGGCAGGGTTGTCCGTTGTCTCCCCTGCTTTTTGCCCTATCCTTAGAGCCGTTTTTAAATGCTTTAGTGGCTCAGGATAATATCACTCCGGTACAATATGGTGGGAAGAGATTAAAAATAACTGCTTTTGCGGATGATATAGCTTTATTTACCACAGATTTAGTTAAGGCTGTACCGGAGATATTTGAGGAATCGTCAAAATTTGGAGAGGTGTCAGGCTACAAACTAAACGTGAGTAAAACTCAAGTTATTGCTAATTACAAACCCGCTCAACCAGTAACAGGACTTTGCCTAAATTCTATCTATTTAGGAATAAGGTTAACGGCCGATGTAGGTAAAATACTATCATTGAATTATGATCCATTGCTTAAGGAAATAACTACATCCCTTAAAAATTGGCATAAGATACCACTTAGTTTGGTAGGACGTATAAATTTAATAAAAATGAAGATCGTACCTAAATTCTTGTATTTATTTAGATCCATTCCACTGCAACTTAATAACCTTTTTTTAAAAAAATTAGAGGGCATCTGTAGTAGCTTCATATGGGGATATAAAAAAGCTCGTAGGTCTATTACGCTCTTGAAACTTTCAATTGAAAAAGGCGGTTTAAACGTCCCGGATTTTAAACTATATTTTTTTCCAACTTTCTTTCGTCGTGTACCTAGTCTCCTGAAAAATGAAAACTTACTCTTTTTTCATCAATTTATGTTGGGACCAGATAGCAATCAATTTTTGTGTCGTGTGCACGATCCAAATTACTTTAAAAGAGTCAAATTTAAGACTGCTAGACACATTAAAAAAATTTGGGACCAAATCATGATTTTGGACAAGATTTCCTTCTTCAATGCTGAGCTTCACCTCTGGGGGAACCCAGGAATGCCAGGTATCTTTTCTGACGGAGCTGGGTTATTGTGGACAAGACATGGCATAATTACCTTAGGGGACTTATATGGCTCAGACGGGTTCCTAAACTTCACTACATTGAAACTTATATATAAACTAAATGATGGTATGTACTTTAAATACATACAGATCAGGGACTTTTTAGTTAATAAAATGAAATTTGAGAGAGCTGATCATTCAGATACTTTAAAATGTCTTTATTCGGGATGAACTAAATCACTCATAAGTGAGAGTTATGGGTGTTTAAGCTCAGGTAGGATAAGCGACTGTGGGAAAATGGCGGATAAATGGTCTAACCGATTAGGAATTAATATCAGTCCGAATCAGATTTCAGCATCACTTCGACACATCAATCAGGTAGTCCAATCCTCTAATTTAAGGCTGCAATTCTATAGAACTGTGAGTCAAATATATTATACACCTGAGAGAATTGCTCGATGGATACTAGGAAATGACTCCAGCGAACGAACGAAATGCCCGAAATGTAACCTCATAGCAGCCGGTATTGAACATATGCTCTATCAATGTCCGGAACTTGCCCTATTTTGGAAGGGAATAACAGATGCTTTAAATAGTAAATTAATAATATCTCCACCACTTTCGGCTCATTTAATATTGCTTGATATCCAGGAAATTACTATTAGTCAAAAAGATCTGATAACTATAATATTTGCGTGTGCTATTTTAGTTATAGCTAGGTCTTGGATATCTAAGGAATCACCCCATATTATTGAGTGGTGGAGTCTTATTAATGAAATTCACACAATGGAGCTAACACTAGCAAAATTAAGAGGTCCCAAGGCACTGAAAGGGAGGGAAAATATTTGGGGTTCATTTATTTATTATGTTTGAAATTATTTGAGATGACCAGCTTAATTTGTATTGGTATTTGTGTTACGATTTAAACAATTAGAAACGATATCTGTATTCCTCTGCTTCAACTTCCAGGGGAAAATTTATATTTTGATGTTTCTTTTCTTGCAATAAATAAAAATATATTAAAAAAAAGGAAGCTATACATTGTATTGGTTGAGGTACATTTGGGTAATGCTAAACTTGTTTTTACCAGAGCAGCAGGAAGATGGCATGTGAATTAATCTGTGGGTGCAAAAGTTGTGATTTCGTGCTATATGTGCATTTTATAAGTGTAATATGTTCATGTGGGTTAAACTTTGTTTCTGTTTTCTTTCATTTTAAAGGGACATGTAGGACTAGGGTATTTCTATGTGTATATCACAATTTCAGTGACTTTTTTGTGGTGATTGGTGGATTTGTAAAGCTGGGCTTTTTATTCTATTGCTCTGCAATTATCATGTTTTTGCAATATTTCCTCATTAAGAGTAAGGCATGTCTGTGGTTATCATTTGTTCCATTGCACCATATATTGCCCTCCTGATGATGGTTTATTTAATTGTGTATGTTTTTGCAATCTTTTACTTTTCTGGAGTGCTTATGATTAGAGTGAATGCTTCCTGAGATTGGGAACTCGAAACATCAGATTGTTTAATTTGTGTGGTTGACTGTGGTTGACCAAACTAAGCAGTTTGGGCTGACTGTTCCTTTTGGAGCAAAATCAAGGCAGTTTTGCTTATGGCTGAGTCCAATCTAAATTGGCATAGTGAGCAAAACAAGTATGGGGCACCCACCAGACACTGTGCACTCAATTCTCCCTCACATGATGAGCTGGAAGCAGTATAACTAGAATGAGAACTAGTAATCATTAAAAATATAGCAGATGCTACCTTGAGCAGCAGTCATGCTAGACACCATGATGCTGTTCGTATATTAAAACCAGACAGCAACAAAAACAGCAACTGCATTTTGGTGTGCATTGTAATAAAACAAGAAACCGGTATCCATGATGATGCTGAGTGACCCTCTTTTGGCATTTTTTAACTCAAGAGACCCAAATACACTAATACTGCTAAATGCCGCTATTGATTGTCCTTGACTAAACCCTAGAACAGTGACTCTGTTCCAAAGCCCTTAATTCCTGCCGTACCATTTTGTATAGGCGATCTGTCTCTGCATCCACCACCAGCATGGAGGTTTTGTTTCCACCCTTTTTTATCTTCTCCACCACATCCTCATGCTGCAAGTCCTCCACAGACTCTCCATTCACTGCCACCAAATGGTCGCCGTCCTTTAAACTGGACTTTTCAGCAGGGCTGCCAGGGTCAATGTCTTTTATGAAGTTACCTGCAGATATAAAAGCAGTATGAAAATCACAGAGGTAGGGTCAGTTGCTCAAAAATCTTGATTCGTTGTGTGATTGGTCAATATAGTTATTGGACAGTTGCGTCTAAACTTCTCATTTTGCATTAACCCACAACACTTATGAAGTTTTATGAAAATGCAGGGATTTCAGGAAATGCCCAATAAATAAGTCAGAGAGACCTGAATTACATGTATTTGATAAATGGAGCCAGTGTATGGTAGCAAACCCTTGGGAGATGCTGTCACAGCGGCAAAGGTTCAAGGAGAGTCAGGCAGCTGTATTTTGGGCATTGCAGTCTATGAATGAGTTAATGTGGTAGTGCACTATTCAAAGGAAGTTGCTATTTATAACTGTCATATAAAAAAAGCTTCTGGGACTTTATTATGATGGTGGTCGGATGAGCATCCGACTGCCATCATTGTGGGATGGATACCCGCCTACATGTAGTCGGCAGTTCCACCTGCCAAAGTAGCCTGGAAAAGGGCCACAGCACAAACCACAAAAGAAAACGGTATGTTTTAAATGTCCATGCAATGTATGCCAGGCACCATGAGGTGCCTGGCACAGGGTCCATGGATGTTTGTGGGGGGCACTGCATGTGCCCCCCAAGCCCCATAGGAGAGGACAACTGGGGCCAGGGGCCATGCTAGGGGCCCCCAAAGTCCCTTTCTGTCAGACTGTACATGGCGGTCGGACCACCATGTACAGACTGAGGAAAATGGACATCATAATCCGTAAGGCAGTGCCTGACCAGGAACCACCCCTATTGTGGGGATTACGGTCTGATCGCTGCCTGTTGATAAAGCAGCGGACTGTCCCTACAACCGACGCCTCCGACCATCAGATCGCTTCTATGGATGGTGGTGGGAACGCCACTGGTGAGCTGTCAGTGGCGGTCTGACTGCCATCATAATGAGGCTCCTAGTTTAGAAGTACGAGTATGGGAAAACATGGGAAAGGTCATGGGATGCACAATCATTTGGAGTGTTGTTTTATTCAGAAGGATGACTTTGGTCTTTTCACCATTGAATACAACATTTTAGCCAGTTTGAGGAATGTATTATGGTTGGGACTTTATTGAAGTGAATGGCTATTCTGGTGTTATATTAATCTGGTTGTAACAAGCCATAAAACTCCTTACTAACATATTACATTAGGGTGACCACCTCACTCCATGTCATCACAGACACTCTTTCCAGTTCCTGGCTCTTGACCTACAAGTCAGTGCTATTAGATATGTAAGTCTAATTAACTCACAGGAAAAAAACCTTCAGTACAGCATCCAGGAAGCATTAGGTTGTTACACGAAAGCCGAGGAAAATACAGTGTCAATGAGGACATAACATACAAATCCATACAAAAAATAAATGTATTTAATCTTAGTGCACCCATGCTACTTTTCTCCAACATTAGACAACTATCTTTGCACATTATCTTTCGAAACATCATTGATTTTCTTTCATATTTTATCATTCATGGTCTTTGTACATATAAAAGTATTATTATCCTCAAATTCAATAAATCTGTATGGCACCTCCTTTCACAGAGGAAGGCCGCAATTTAAAATTGGAGCTGCAATAATTCAATTAGAAAATGAAAATATATTTAAAGTAAAATAAATAAAATCTAAGAAAAAACGGGATAGAAATGTATCAACCAAGATGGTCAGCTAAAACCAACAAATAGATACCTAAGGATAAAAAGATCAAAATGAAATGAGGAGCTTTTAAGAGATTATGGCAAAAGAAGAACTAAAGGGATATTGACTGATTGAATCACACTAGACTAAAAAGCTCACCCAAAAAATATAATGGGATATAAAAGGAGAAATATAAAATGTGAGCAAAGTTAGATTGTAATGTTAAAAATATGAAACAGCACTTAAAGCCAACCCCATCCCACAACACAAATGTGCAGCTTTATTTAATATAGTCTGCCAAAATGCTAGTTAACTTTACCTTTCTTGTTATGTTCCTCCCTTAGGTAGAACCCATAACCATCTGTCCCCTTTTTCAGCTCCACTAATCTTGGCTTTAAAGGAAGAAGCTTCAGATCAGCCATCTCGCCTTTCATTGGGATCTTCGAATCGCTGTAGAACTTGTATGATTCTTTGTCGATTACTAGGAATACAACTGCATCTCCAGACTGTTTTACCTAAAATATTTTAAAATAAATGGTGGTATTATAGTGGAATGTTTTACAGCATACTTCTGGATCTTTTATTTTTCTTCTGACATGGTAAGGGCAAGCGTAAACAGTTAACTTGTGCGTGGAGATGCTAGTAGCTGTTTTCATCTTTTTGATGTGTGAGTGAATTGTGATGTACTTAGATACCTAAGCAGAGAGAGTTGAGGAGAAACAACAAAAAGTAAAGTGGTACCTTGTTTTTAAATTAGGTGTGGCATAGCACATAGGACCCCCGGAATAAGTTTTAATGACAGCCGCGGCCATTGCACGTAAGAGTGGTGGGGCGGTGGGACCACGGCTTTTGGCCAATAAGTATTTTGGCCAAACAACCTTAAAAAAGACATACATGCCAGTTAGCTATAGAGGGAAGATAACTTCAATGTAACTTCAATGTAACATCTCACTGCAATTACTTGTTTTTCATGCTGGATAATCTCTAGGGTTGTCACTTTCTATTTGTGTTAGTTCTGAACTATACTAAGGTAAGCTTTTTCTAGACCCTACAGCTTACAGACCTCTATAAGACATGTTTTTTTTGTTCATCCTCATTATACCTATAATGCACTGAACCCAAGTGCATCTAACTGCTTTGTTCAGAACTGAACAAAGATTTGGATGACCTGAACACAGCACAGGTACCTACATGGCAGATGTTTCCTCTAACCTGACCTAAGATTTATCTAGACTCAAGTGCAATACTGCATCACTGTGGGGCATGAGTGTTCTCTGTACCAAATAGATCACCCACATTCCTATCAATCTGCATAAATCCACATTTTACAAATTATGAATCACCATTCTCAGGTTCTCATATGTAGAGGATAGAAGAGGCCCTTTTATGTCGGAAAGCAATGTGGGTGTTTTACACCCAGGATGCTTTGTGGAGGGTTCCTAGTATTATCTTAGATTTTTCTTGAAGATTAAAGCTAGGTGAGAAGAATTAGTAAATTGATGCAAGTCTTCAGACTTTCTGGTGTTGGTCCAGTGCCAAAAGTCTGTGAATTCTAGAATGATAAATCTAAAGTCCACTATGTACAGTATGTGAACAATGAAACTTAGCCCATCAAGTACCAAATCATGAAGAAATGTTTAATCAGAATAACATGGTCGTCAAGAGACATACCTTAATGCAAACCCTACAGACCAGGAATTCCCAAAGAGAGTTGAACTGAGGTGAACATGTGCAGGCATCACAGCCACTTATATACTATGTATGTTGACCTTAAATGTCTCTGTATACAACGTTTACCAGCCTTGAGGCATAAAGCATTAATAACACACCACTGAATGATAGGCAGGAAATGGATTTTATATTTTTAGGTTTTGCCAGTACAACAGGAGACATTTGAATGCACAAAGTGAGTCCATCCCTGACCATGTACTCAGATCACCTGATAATATAGACAAATCTTTGGGCAAGCTGGAAGGTGTTTGGGGAGGGAGTTCCAATCCAGTAATTTGCTATTCCTGTCAAATGTGTATTCACTAATTAGGTTAAACCATGAATAAACTCTGGATAGATATTGTGTGCCCATAACCATAACAACAATGTTAAATCTCCCACTGCCATCAAACAATCTTAATAACTGTGAGACACACTGGATCATTAGTGAAGAAGGCGTCTCTAAGGTGATATAATCAGTTACTTTAATATTAAATGGTCATAAAATTGGAAAATTCCATTGGGAATTTTTATATAGCGTTTTGTCAAAGGTTCCCTCATACTACAAACAAGAGTGCAAAGTTTGACTCTATTTGCATTGCATAGAGTCTTGTTACCTTGGCTGCCACTTGATCATGTGTGGCATTTTCCACGTTCTCCCCATTCACTTCAATCAAACGATCATTGTCCTTGACACCTGCCTTCACGGCAACTCCTTCTGGGACCAGTGTCGTTAGGAACAAACCATTTTGACCTGGAAGAAGATATGTTAGTAGTTTACACATACAAGCGCATTGCAAATACGATGCTCTACGTTATATTAAGATTTGTGGAGTGTGCAGTCTTCAGAAGTGCCTTCCTTGCGCCCAAGCCACACCCAGTTTTTTAATACACGTTTGGACCTCCTCATCTAACAGCTTTAAAGACATCAAACGAGGCGAGTTTTTAATCTGCGACAGAAAGTACAGTGATATGCAAAGGTTCTCTCCTCCCACCAAGCCCTTGCTGCTGTACCCCGCATCAACAAAACCACCATGGGAGGTAGATCCTTCTCCTACCTGGCAGCCAAAACCTGGAACTCACTTCCCACACACCTTCGCCTCACTCAAAACCACCTAGCATTCAGAAAGCAACTTAAAACCTGGATATTCGACAAGTAATTCCCCACCCTTCTCCAAGCGCCTTGAGACCCTCTGGGTATGTAGCGCGCTATATAAATTAATTGAATTGAATTGAATTGAATTGAAAGGTATGCATATACATACCACCAAAATCATGCAGTGATAACAAGACTGACTTAAGGGTAAGATAAATATATGAATACATACATCATACATACATATATATACATACATATATATATATATGTGTGTATATATGTATATATTTGGTGCAAAAACAAAGGTTAAAGTAGTGTTATAGTTAGGTGAAATATTTGGTAACAATGTAATGTTTTGAACTCTAGAAACCACTGAAATTCACCAGTTATCTCAAGTAACTGTAACTCATGCCCTATGGTAGCTTTACCGCTCCCCCACACCATACACAGTTTTCTCATCAACAATTTCACTGCAAATGTTGTCGTGATATTATCAGTAATGTCACAGAAGATGTCATAAACGATGTTATAAATGGAATAATTAGCAGTGCATGGCGAGGCCGCAAGTTAATGTTTCACTGTGAAATGCAAACTTAAAACAAGTACAGAATAAATCACATATTTTAGAGCTGTCTACAACATTCCTTAATAATTACTAAAGTAAAAAGGCAGAAAAGCTATAATAAAAAAGGATGTAAATGCTTTTACACAACTTTGTATTGAAGCAACAGCTTTAGGCCCTCCTAGAACCTCAAAATGAACAACATCTTTCTGTTTCTTTCTCCGAGAAAGGTGGCAATGCCTATTAGCTACAAACACAAATGTTTTATGATCTGGCCTTGGGTGTGTTTATTTGAGCTCTGGAGTAACAATCTGTCTTGTGCTAGCTTTGGTTGCCTAGACGACTGTCCAAAATTGCTCTTTATTTATACATTTCTTAAACAATAGTGCCACAGCACCAAAATACATGGTTTGTTGATATATATATATATATATATATATATATATATATATATATATATATATATATATATATATATAAAATTTCCAGATATTTACTCCTTTATTCTCTGTGCATCCATAATGTTTTTGCTCCCAACGAAGCCTTGATCACATGATATTTATATCCCAGTGTTGACCGCCACTGGGATATATATATATTACGACGATGTGTGGCGCTTTCAAGCGTTGGGTGCTCTCTTCATTTGGATATATAGCGGCATATCCAGGTAGCAAAAGCGCCACACTGCATACGAGGCAGGTCCAGCGCAATGACTGACGAGGCGCTGTTGGAACGTTGTGTTCCGTTTTGCTTGGGGGCACTAAGCAGAGCGGTTGCCTCTTTAGTCAACAGCTGCCCACTGTGGTATTTTAAAAGACTTATGGAGAAAATCGCAGCACCTACTCAGGAAGTATTTTAACATCAAAACTGCAATAACCATAAAGCACTGTTTCACACGCCCATGAGGGCGGAACATATAAATCAGTGACAGGTGTGAGACAAACTATTGCTGCCTTCACTCCAAAAAAAAACCAAGCCAATGAACAAGGGCACCTGCATGCCCGAAACGCGTATGGAACTTGGTGTTAATATGCTGTGACGAGCGACGATGTGTGGCGCTTTCAAGTGTTGGGTGCTCTCTTCTTTTGGATATATCTATATCTATCTATATATATCTATATATATCCCAGTGGCGGTCAACACTGGTTAGTTTTCATAGGAAATGCATTTTTAGTGTTGCTAATAACTTTGGCCCTGTGCTGGTATGTCATTGTGGTGTTATGTGACTGGAATGCAGTGTGCATTTTGTTTTGTGTTAGGCTGTGTTGTGCCTGTGCTGTGTGTTGTTGTGTTCTGTGCTATTATTGTGTTGGAGTTCTTTTCTAAGATGGAACATCTCAGAGATTTGGTTCACATACCCGCCAGCTTGAAGAACAATCTCACAGTGTGAGGAGGGGTTGGGGCCTTGAAGGGGCGGGGCCTCGTCCTGAAAAGTACCTAGGAGGCACTATGGACCCCACCCCACCCCCCAAGTCCTCTCCTCCCAAAACAAAAAAAAGCTTAATGAAGCTGTTGCCGATGTTCTGGGGTGTTTTCACAACATCGGCAGTTCAAAGGCTCTCGGAAGCTAGCTGGAAAACCACTATTTACAGTGGTTTTCAGCTTGTTTTCAGTGCCACGGTGTGATATTGGCTCCTCACTGGGAGACCGTGTGATGGGAGCCGGTATCGTGTGTCACACTGCGGCACCGTGTGAGTTGGCAGGTATGGGTACAGCAATGCTGAGACGCTAGGATTATAGTTACAGATACAGAGATTCAGAGTCTGACCTTCACATGGTGCAGGACCGACTGAGGGATCTGTTGTAATAACCCACATTATTTCACTATTAGTGGTGGGTGGGTCTGTGCTCGATTCTTGGGTTCAGGGGTTGATCTGAAGCTCCTTGAAAGCAAACTCACTTCTGGCAACCCCTCTCGTCAACATTCAACTTTTCAGCCCATCTCTTTCAGTTGTAAATTATGTACTTGTCTGTCCTTCGCAAAAGGCTGAGATTACTAATATTTCTGAAAAAGACACACTCCTATGATAAGGTCAAGAGAGACGAGGCACTGTATCGACTCTTGCTTGTTTTTTGTTTTGGAGAGTTTATCGCCTGTTTTGGCTTTGATAATAATTCTCAGGTAGGGCCATTATGTAAAGCCAAGACACAATATTGTGCCAGTCTTCTAAATAGCTGGTGGACAGGTCTTTTCCAGTCTATCCATTTTTCAAAAGCTCTTTTGGGATGACTGGATAAATTAAAAGTTATGTATATTTCTAACCTTTCTTTTATCTCAGTTCATATTTTTATTTAAGTACTCAATATTTCAATTTAACCAACATAGGTAAAGCCACTTAATTAGTAGAGATTGTTATTATTCCGATTTCTGAATGTAATTTTCATTTTCACACTTCCAATATAGCATTATAGCCTACTATAAGTCAGTTGTTGAAGGGTCTGAACCCGAGTTATAGTGCCCACACCTCTATTTTTACTTTTGTCCCGGTGAGCAAATAAGCATTTTGTTGTGGGAATCATCAAAAAATGGAGCATGTGACAAGAGTATTATTAAGAAATATTTGCTCAGGTATTGAAGCAATATATTTCCAGGTGCTCTTGAATTACCTGATATTTAATTGATCTGTTTATTTCCATTTATTTTTCTGAACATGAAAAATTTCTCACCTTGTGTTGTTTTCAAAGAAAAGCCATAGCCTTTTTTGTCCTTTACCAGGTAACAAATACGCGGTTTCTGCGCAGAGGTTGTAACCTGGTTAGCTGTAACCGCTGTTTCTGGTGTTGTAATCTGGTTTGCTGTAGACACTGTTTCTGGTGCTCGAGCCGGCTGATTCTGACTCAGGTTCTCCAGGTTCTCTCCCTTTTTCTTGGCATTTTCATAAGAGACTGCATCCAGAACCAAAAGGTTCACTGTGTTCCCGCTGGCTTTAATGAGCTCCACCACCTGTAAAAAGAAGGGCAGCCGCTGTCATGGGAGCTGAAGTGACGTCACCGTGGGTAGGTCAGGCACACAGCTTGAAGTAAAATGGTGGCTGTAGGAATCAGGCACTGAACAGGGCAAGTCATCCTCCTCCTTTTAGTTAATTAATGACCCCAGCCCTCCCCACTGTATCAAGTGCTACTTTTGTTACCTTTCACCATTTGACTATGTGATTTTTGTGAGCATGTGATTTTTGTTGTTGGTTTGCAAGACTAACATGCGGATGCCAAACTTAGCATAGCACAGAAAGCACCATGGTAGTTGTAGTCCTTTCATCTTTTATTTCATTAACAATCTTTCAGGCACTTATCAACATCAAGAACCAAGCACTGGCAAAGCCTACACGCCTTGCATTGTCTGCCAGCCTTTTAGCTTTCTTAAAACTTGTTTTTTTCATGGTTTTTGCACAACTTTATTGGTGGGGAAAACTGCTGGTCCCTCATCTATTTAAAGAAACAACACTGGCTAAAAGTAAAAATATTTTTTGGCTCGTAAAGGACACATTTCCATAGTATTCCCTGGTACTAAAGGGTACTACGTTGTGTACAGATTTATACCTTGTGACAGAGCAAAATGCCTTCACTCACTGTGAAGTTAGTGAGGGCTGAAGTGGGATGATCCATTGCTCCATGCTGCATCTATGTTGTAGTGGGCAGAAGACAAATGTGAATGACACAAAAACAGACCAATGGATGAAAATGTCTGACTTACCCCGTCAGCAAGTAGGTCTATTATACATATACATTTAGTAAAACCAAACAGTCTGGACTAACATCAGACTAATAAAACAGCAATACCATGGTCTGCCAGATTTCAACCCAAGAGAGCTGCACAAATTGACAAAGAACTAAGTTGTGGGGGAAGAATTATTTTCTCATTCCCGTACCAATTCGCTATTATAGATGATAATACATATTACCAATTGTGGGTCAGGCTAAAGACGGCATTAGTCGTCTTGCATATATCTTGTGAACATGGCACACCCATTAACATAGAAGGGCTTCTGATGAGCCACTTTAGGCAATTGCTCTATTTGACTTAGTAATCACATTTTGATTGTGAGAATCACTCCTTCCCTGGTCTCCAGCATTTTGATTGGCAACGGTCTGTACCATTTACAGTGATTCAATTGGGTATATTTTTGTTTTTTTTCTGCATCATTTCACTGCCCTATCTGCGATATCCCATGAATCTTTTCTTTGGCCCAAATCTCCATATCTTTAGTCTATGTATTACAATCAAATTTGACCAAGGTGTTTTCCATAATTCAAAAAGTTCTTTAAGGGGGCATAATACTTTGATAACAAAATATAATACAAAATCAGAGGCATAACTTCAGGGGTTATTTGGGGTGCTGCACCACTCAAATAAATGCATTCTTGGCTTGGTAGTTGGGTCTGGGATGCCATGGGCGGGGTCTGCTATGTCAGTATCGGTTTTTCTCATTGTACACCAAGAATAAATAATAACACAGACATAACAGTGACCTTTCTTGTAAAAAAGGAGCGAGAGCTAAACATCTGATTGCTACATTTTAAAATGTAAAACGCGATAATCTGCAATCAATACTTAACTGCTTGTTCACATTATGTGATTCTAGGCAGACATTTACTTTCACAGGACCACCAGTTTCTTCATTACCACATATGAGAGCACTTTTACCTACTTGTGTATAGCATGAACGCTGCACAAGCACTACTTATATTTGATTTAATAGGCTATTAGGTTGCACCATGTACAACAGGAATCTAGGCCTCGTTTAGGATTTATATGAGCACTCACTTGCCTCTTTGTTCACTGATGGCATTGTCTTTGAGCGACAAGCCATTAATGTTTCTAGGTTCTTGATTAAAATCTATTACTTTCTAATAAATGCCTCTATATACAGTGATATAATTGCATGATCTACGGTGAAACACTTCTGCATGTTAAAGAAATACACTGTTTTAGATTTTTAAGACATTTTATTATATGTTTACAGTATGTATGTTGTAAGATATAAATGCCAAACCCTTCCATAGCTTTCCTCGTGCACAGATTTTTAGATCTAAACTAGACCAGTGGCTTGGCTCTGATTTGTCTTGACTTATTAATTTGGTGGATCGCCCATCCCTATTTGCAACTTGGGCTTAGGCGAGGACTGGAAACATGGAGCCCTGCTGACTTGTACCGATTTGGCGACTCTACCATCAGGAATTCTTGAGCGGAGACAAAGAACAGGGCCGGACTGGGAACCCCAACCGGCCCTGGCAAAGTGCTCGGCCGGCCCCCCTCCCCACTCAGGGGGGAGGGGGTTGGAGGTGCCCCCGAGCTCTTTGCCGGGCCGGTTTTCAGCCGATTTTGGTACAGGGCAGATTTTGTTGCTGGCCGCGCGACACAGAGGGGAGCATGGGCGAGACAGCGTCCTAGTCCCACACGTCGCGCGAGAGGAATTTACAGCGCGCCAACCCCCCGAGCCGCCCTCCTCGCCAACGGCCAATGGGAGGCGATCTGGAAGCAGATGGACAGTAGGGGTACCTCTGCGGCAGAAGGATACAGTCAAATACCTCTGCCTGGCACAGTAAGGGTGCCTGAGCCAAGAACCTGGAGCCGAGGGGGTTCCAGGAAACAGCGTCGGCGCCCCATTAGTCCTTTGGTCGGTCGGGGGGCCTGAACCGACCGGGGGTGTGCCTCATCGCTCCGCCCTGACAGGGGGGGCGGGAGTAGAACGAAATAAAGTGATAATTTACTGCACCGTCAAAGCATCGACTCGCAGTGCAAGATGGCTCGTTGGGCATGCGGGTCAGCGAGGCGCTGCCGCATTGGATCGCCTGTAAGATGACCCACCTTATCAGCTACTGGTTGTACAAAATAAACCTGCACCACTGCGTTCCCACAAATATGTCTCATGCGTTTCCTTGATATGTAAGTGGTAACGTGCACAGTGTGGAGTGAGCGCTGGCGGTGTGGGCACTATGCAGCAATGCTGCAAAAACGGTCCTGTAACAAAATCGGCCCCCAGGTGCCCAAAACCCGCCCCCACCCGTGTGGCGCACCGGGGATTGCCCGGTGCCTGCTATGGCAAGTCCGGGCCTGACAAAGAAGAGTGCATGCAGGGTAAATACATTTAAAATAGGTGATCCCAGGGTAGGGACTCCAGATTGGGATGAATGCTTGTACATAGACAGACCAGTGTCAGTCGCTTGGAGTAGAATCCCAACTCGCTGTTTTTTACCCACTATGCCACTCTAGACGGAGGCCCACCTGATGCAAATCAGTAGTGACCCTTGGAAAGAGTCCCCCCAATCCTTGTTCATCTCACCCATCCACACTGCAGCCTACTGCTTTTTTAGTTGGAGAATTTGAGAGTCACACTCCGAATCTTACGGACTAGGCTACTACCCTCTACAAATGCACTCTGTGTGTTGAGTCCGAATCATTAGTGTACCTGAACTTATATGTGGTTGTCATTACTGGGGCCATGCACCCAAAACACATATTCCTGGCTACATCCCTGCATGCCCTTCTTGACAGGAGCAGTATCCATCACAAGCGTTCGCTTCTTTATGCAAACTGTTTTGTAATGAACAAACATGTTACAGATCTGTAGTTTTTGGAGGAAGGAGGAGGGCTCATGGCAGAGACATTGATGATAGCTTCGCCATTTTCAAATACATTCAAAATACATTTAATGAGCCCCCAGTCCTGAGCTTTTATTTTTATCTTTGAGGCTGGTGGGGTATTAAAAGCAGAAGGCAACACGAAAGGGAACATTTATTTTGGGTGCTCTTGCAGGTTGATATGCCCGTGGCATGGTTTTCCTTATAATATGATGCCAATGCCCCATTTCCAGTTTATCGAGAACCGTGGCTCATGACGAGCTCTCGTCATGCTGGGAGGGGTTAACTACTCTCTTTTTGCAGCATCATTTATTTACAGTTAGGTTTAATTTAACCCTCATTTTACTCTTGCTGGGATTTCCGTCAAATACCTACTCACAACCTGTCGCTTTGCCCTTGCATCGGCGTATCCGCCCAGTCAGCCCAGCACATATTATTATTCTGCTTATTCTACTCCCAACAAAGGAAAAGAATACCAGTGCCTTATTTGTGTAGTGCTAACTATTTGTGTAGTGCTCACTCCATATAGGTTAGCACTGCCACACTTTCAACAGCTTGAGGTTCCCTTGGTGTGCTATGTACTTGCTACTTTTCTTTGGTCAGCCGTGAAGTGCAGGATAGAACTTTAGACCTATGGATTGGGATATGTGTGTCCTAAGAATAAGATTCTTCAAGGTTTCCTGCAAAGCCGTGCTAGCTGTAACCGATTGAATTTAACACCCCCTAATGGCTTATGGCTAGGCGAGAATAAGATGTACAAAGTGGCCCCGAATATATGAATATACATTTCTGGCCTAATTGCTTTTAATATAGTTTAGGGACTTTTGGCTACAAGACCCCTGAACATTAGACTAAGGCTTTATGAGGATTATTATAAATATATCTGAAATGTGGAATTAATTAGGCAAAAAGAAACTGTGTTTTAATACCTGTTTTAAGTTCTTCTGTTAGTCAGTATGTATTTTACCTTGCTTGTTTTAAGATACATTGGATGTATTGCAATATGTTTATATTTCTTGTGACATATGCACTTTTTATGCACCGGAAACGATGCGAAATAAAGTTTTTGAGACTTTGAGACTACTGATATGATCTATTATTCAGGCACAGACCCACAGAGAGGGCACAGAGGATAAGCCCCACTTTATACCACAGCCGGGAGCACTCAAAAGCAATGACTGGGAGATCATTTTTCCATCAATGAGACTTTAGTTACCTGTGGATGTTCAGTCTGGTCCACAAAGACTCCGTCGACCCTCAAAACTCTGTCCCCATCTTTCAGGCCCGCCTTGGCAGCCGGACCCGTGGATTCAATGCCGCGGATCAAGTGACCAACTGTGTCCCGCTCAATGCGCAGAAAAAAGCCAAAGCTCTTCCCCTCCTGCTTGGTGACGATGCATTCTCTTGGCTGGAGAGGGGAAGCCATGTTTGCTGGGAAAAGGGAAATGCTGACATGTCATCACTACTTGCATAGGCATGAATAAGAAGACACATTTAGACAGTCGATCACATGTAGCTAATGCTACCAGTTTTCAGATTTTAGTGAAATTAACACACAAACAGATATATATTTACTTGTCTGGGTTTATTTTTAAAAACAGAATAATGCAGGAAGTATGTGGTATTCTGAGTGACCATAAATGGAGAAAGTGGAGAAGTGTGGCTCACTGGTTAGAGCGGCAGACTCTGAATCAGAGATCAGGCCCAGGACCAGGGTTCAATTCCGTCGCGGCAGGGTCTTGGGCTCAATGTCCGCGGACTCGATAATTCTCGCGTCGGCGCCTAATCTAATCATGGGTCCCAAACTGCAACTCTGGGCAATAGCTTGCTTAATGTCCACAACGGCCCCTACAACACTGGGATGCCTGGCTTCACCTTGGGGGTGCCCAGGAGGGGCATCTCACAGGGAGAGCCAGGAAGGGTTCCACAGCGTTATACAGCGCCGGGACGCCCCGTTGGGGCAGCTGTGCGCTTTACAAAATACACTACATACATACATACATAAATGTTGTGAAGAATGGCTAGCAAGCCATTATACTTGCAGACTGACAGCATGGGGGTGCTAAAAAACAATGCGTTCCTTTAAAAAGGGTTGTAAAATGCTGATTTTTTGTGTGAATTTAATTTATCATAAAGGCTTCTTGGAGTGCTAAACATCCAAATTTCAGTACACATTTATTGGTCAAATAAATAAAAAATGTGCTAAATGCTTCAACACTTGTTCACAGATCTGAAACAGACTAACTAGATATATGGTAGCAGATAGCACGATGAGCAAAAGGAAATATGCAGAAATATAAATGGACATATTGAAAAAGAAAACATGTAACTGTTACCTCTGCATATGGGATGTTGCAGATTTTTGTAGAGCAGGTGGGTGTAGAGCAAACATAAATTTGGAGACACCGCGATGGAAATGTTTACAAAATAAAATCATGAAACCGTTATTCCTATATGTAGGGTATTTGCATATATTTCAAGAGCAGGTGGACTTGGAGCAAATACAAAAAATGAGAAATGTTGATCAAAATATTTTAAATAAATGAAGCTGCTGTCTCCACATGTGGGGTATTTGCAGATGCTTCAAGAACAGGTGGGCTTTCAAGACATTTTTGAAGAAGCAGAAGCTTGCATCCAGTCTGATATATTATGGAAAATTGCTCTGCATTTTCATACGTGGTGCTAGAGTGAGGGGATCAGAGGGGGGCTTCATGGTGAAGTAATGCTTTGTGGCAAAAGTGCTTGTTTTGTGGCAAAAGTGCTAGATCTGGCCGAGATGCATACATTATTTGTCTAGTAACTTGCGGTGTTCAGTCTCAAGGGTTTATAAAGGATGGACGTGGTTTGGAGAGTGCATCTTCCTCAAAAAACTGCCATTAATGAATGTTAGAACATGAGTCATGTCGATGAGCTTTTGATATTCAGATCTGTCTAGCAGCCACAAGGACAAAAGCTTTTAGTAAGGCAAATGTGGTGAATGGAAGCTAGGTGAGGAGGTAGTTCCCATACTTCAGACATGAGTTGATAATGGCCTGTACAATAAGTTGGAAATCTGGCCTTCGTGGTTCTATAGAGTTTCAGCTGATGATGGATCCTTTTTGCTATGTTTGTTATAGGTGAATCCTTGTTTATTTTGTTGCCAAGTGCAACGCCTAATGAGTGAGTGCTGGTAATGATTTCAGAGCCAATCCTAGTAGATTGGCGAATGCTCAGAAGGTTGTAGTGATGGTTTTTGAGAGTAAGAATTGTTTTTGTGGGTTACATTTCAGTTCCTGGAGATCACACAGATGTGTATTTGTTCAAGGCAGAGTCTGAGGTGTGAACGGCTGAGTTTAGCAAATCTATAAAGGTAGAGTCGGGTATTGTCAGTATAATGATGCGTGATGCCTAATAGGTCCATTTCACCAAAGGGTTTGGGGCATGTGTTCAACAATATGGAAGCTAGAATAGGGCCTTGAGGTACATCAAAACTCAACAAAGCGTTCCCCTGTAGTCTGTCATATTCAAGAAACCCAGGATAAATAATCAAAATAAACACTCTGTCAATGATAACCCAGCACAAGTTACTCACAAGATCATTTGATTGACTGGCATCCCACAAGCAACACCATTGCTACACAAGAAAACCTATGACTTTTCATGGGTGAACCTAACTTGTCCCACCTTCCTCTTTTATCTCACATTCCTAAATTACCAGAAATTATCTTTAACATATATAGCACAATATCCTACTCCATCAGAAACACAGTCCAAACTACATACATTCCCACCTCAAATATAACGCTGTAACAAGCACAAATCAATCACTCCCACAAACATTGTAGAAATCCCATACAACCTCTTGGTAGCCCTCGTAGTACCTACAGCAGTTCCAAAATCTAAGCTGTGCTCCTTCTATATTTTCAAAGTTAACCTCCTCAACTGCATGACACCCAAACCTTTATGCAAGACAGTTTTTACACTCATATTATCCCCAGCACAACCTCATCACAATTACATACCTCTTACACCTGAGAAACAACCTCACCATTAGAGTTTGCCCTGAGTGATCCCAGTTTTCTTTCTTGAGAAACCTAGGCATTTTAAAATGCAATACAGTAGACCTCCACTACCAGAACATGTGAAGTAAGACATTTCCACCTCAGACAAAAACACACCCAAAATGACAGCAAATACAATAGCACAGCCAAATCAGTCAATTGCATAGTCCACAACTGCAGCCCGGTAAGTAACTAAAACCACAACCATCTCAGCTGCTTTAAAGAACCTAACGCCACGCCACCTGCAAACATGTTCAACATTGGAATTAGTACCAGTGGATGAATAGTTGTCATGCACAAAAACACTTTCAGTTTACAATGACAAGGGTACCAGTGACCCAAAGTCCAGTGCATTGATCGAGACATCTTTGTCCCATCTACTCATATCGTACCTACCAACCCCTGGCAACATCCTCAAACTTGCAAGACTTCTTCGACGTTACTGCTACTCAAAGAGTTACATCAACAAAACACATTTTTCTTAGGAAATTAAGCAAAAAACAGTAATTAACGTATTGCATTCTCCTCAAAAGCCATCACAAAGGATGAATCATCAATCTAATCACTGCAAAGATCAAAATTCATCATTCAGTCTTTCCAGATTGGTCTAATCTCTTCCAAACTTCTTTTAAATTCATACACCTCCCATCATATAAATGGAACCACTCAAACCCACCGACCATTGAAGCAAGGACTCTAAATGCATCCACCCTAATTTCCTAGCCAACAGAACAAGAGCCATGGTTTCTTCTTTCCGAGTTCACTATTCTAGGCAACACATTCACTTGTGTGGCAGATACAGTTTGTTTGTGGTGTAATCGAGGTATTTTTTTATATCTATTTCAAAGAGCATCTGATGTGCAGAGAAAAAACAAGCTCAAGGGAAGAGAGCGTGGCTCTGCAATGCATGCTTAACACTCGTTTTAGTGCTTAAATCCTCCCCAGGCTGCATCAAGTGTGACCAGGGGCCGAATATCGATACAGTTTTCTGCGCTGGAGCACAAGTGGCCTGTCCATTTCTTGTTGCCGCCTTTAGTGCATACATTAACTCTAAATATCTCCACATTAGTGTAGGTGCCACTGTTAGCAGAGCTTGGAAACACAAGGAGGCAACAACTGCTCTGTGCTTCTGAGCCTTGTTAGAGATATTTCGAGTTCATGCTTGTGTTCAAGACGCCAAACGAAACGCACTGACCACTTGTGCTCCGCAGCACATACAATGACATCATACACAGCTCCAGGGGCTATATCATGATGAGCATTTATGGCACAGAACAAAACTGAGCACCTGTTTTATTCAACTGTATGGTATAAATTGAATTCATTTAACTTGATATTTCTCTGAACTAGTGCTTTGTTTTCAGATAGCACAGCTCAGAAACTGAAAGAGTCAAACATTGCCCATAATTTACGAGCTGTATTAGCTGAAAACAAAGCAGGAACTCTAATAAATATCGGGATGAATGAATTGGCTTTATGCCCTACAAGTGCACAAAACCAGGGGTGGGCATAACTGGCATAATTCTCTAGCATAATCATTCGTATTTACAAAAAACGACTCGTAATTATGCATAATTACGTGAGAAGCATACTCCAGCGTTTAGTTCTATTTTTCTTTGTGTTCAAAATGGGCAGAAGGATGCATTTTGAGCTAAGAAAACAAATGCTACAGGACACACACAGCAGTCGCCAGCAGCTGCTCGTTTGATCGCTTTTAGTTTGTGTGATGGTGTAACCGTGTAACTTCCCATCAAAAGAGTGATGTGTAATTCCTAAAATTAATCAGATTCCTCCGATGTAATTCACATTTTTCCCAGGCCTACATACCACATGGATCAGCTCTTAATGCGGCTCCAGAAACGTTGATCCTGGTATGGCCCCAGAGGTTTGCCATGCACATGCGCCCTCATTTATGGGGATTCCAAGTAGGGCAGTGCAGGGAGTCAGCTTGCTGCGCTGCCCTACACCAAAGTGAAACGGCAGGAATGCACTGTATTTAAGCAATACGGGACATTCCTGTCCTTTCCCCCTGTGCTGCTGCTGTTTCGGCTGTCTATCGCCAAAGCAGGCGCCCGTGCATTGTTTTTGTGCATGACTGGGCACCTTGCTACACAGAAATAACTCTAAGAGGCGTTTCCTCTTTCTATGTGAGCTGTAGCATGCAGCACACTTAGAAAGAAGAAAAACAAGGAGGAATTATGTTATTTCTCCTCGTTATGCCTCCTCTCCTTGCATGTGTCAGAAGACACGGGTGTTGTGTGGGAAATCCCACTGCAACGCCCCGATGGAACCCCTTCCAAGCGCAGAGTAACGCAACGCAGTGATTTGTGCTGCCTTGCCTTACTCCATATCTATAAGGCCATTCAAAGCCACGCAGAGGGGCTCTGTGCGGCTCCTAAAATATTATTTTGTCTTCTGTGTCGCTTGAGCGACACCAAAAGTGACGCTGTGGTGGCTCAAGGGGTCATAAATTACCCCAAAGTGTGCTATCCCTCTAAGTGTGTCAGGGTAGCAGCAGGTAGACAGCCTACATATTGCTTGAGCCATGACCAGGTTAAGGTGTATTCTGATAAAGGTTTACCTTGCCTGTAGTGCTTCACACAGCAGTTATTGATTGGCAGAAGGGTGGACTTTTCCCCATCCCTCCGCTCTGTGCCAGGTCAGCTAAGACCTTTGCTCCTGAAGAAGGAGCGCCTCGTGATTGCTGAGTAATCTTGGTGAAGCGGTGAGAGGTGCTGATGCTTGCTGGGAAGGCCACAGGATAGCCGGCTATAAAGGCTGTCAGCGCCGCCTAGATATTGGCTCTCTGCAGATTGTGGAAAGGTCCTTTCTTCAATCTGATGTGCAAGGTGGACAGGTGTGACTGGTGATGTTGGGATCCCGTGACTGAGCCATAAAAAGGTGAAATGGAATGAATCAGACAAGGGGCTCAAAGTCCGCACAGTGGGCCCAATTCACAGAATGAACTTAAGACTCAATCCTAAACTTACTATTGTTTTGGTATTCACAGAATGCACTTACTACTTTTGGTATTCAAAGAATGAACTTACTCATTTCGGTATTCACAGAAGTTAGGACTCCCTACTTTAGGACTCCTAAATGCCTTCTGTGAATACCGAAAGTCTTAAAATTAGAATTTTTCTCAATTTAGTAGTAGTAAAGTTAGGACTCCTAACTTTAGGACTCCTAAATGCCTTCTGTGAATACCGAAAGTCCTAAAATTACGATTTTTCTCAATTTAGTAGTAGTAAAGTTAGGACTACTAACTTTAGGATGCCTAAATGCCTTCTGTGAATACCGAAAGTCTTAAAATTAGGATTTTTCTCAATTTAGTAGTAGTAAAGTTTCTACTTTAGGATGCCTAAATGCCTTCTGTGAATACCTTTCGGTATTCAGAGAAGGCATTTAGGAGTCCTAAAGTTAGTAGTCCTAACTTCTGTGAATACCGAAATGAGTAAGTTCGTTCTGTGAATACCAAAAGTAGTAAGTGCATTCTGTGAATGCCAAAAGTAGTAAGTGCAATCTGTGACTACCAAAACAGTAGTAAGTTTATGATTGAGTCTTAAATTCATTCTGTGAATCGGGCCCAGTAAGAGGGTCACATTGGCCGAATTAAAATAAAGCCTCTGGTTTCAGTTTTCCCTTTTTTTTTTTTTACATATGCACGCAGAATGGAACACGTTTCTTCACCTGTATGCATTTATTTTAAAAACGGGAAAAACGGAGAGAAGGATTTCTCATGAGACATTCCATTCCAGTCTGTCAGTTCGATGGCTGCGCAGTATGACAGGATGGGCGCTTAAAAAGGGGCACACCTTAGTAATGAAACTTGAACAGCAGCAGAAGTGCCCCTCTTGTGCCCGTATGGATCTCTTTTTGTATTCTATGTACATGGCTGTTAAAATACTAAAGCCTGGCAAACACTGAAGTCTCAGTGAACACGAATTAGTTCAAAAAATGTGGAAATATACTGACTGTAACTTCATCATTTGACTTAACAAAATAAATGTGGATTAAACCTGTAGGGGGAGGGGGGCTGGTTAAAATGCATGGCAAGCACCTTGACAGAAGTGAATTCAAGAAGAAGCAAATGCAGAGGCTTCCGTGTTTGGTCAACTTTGATGGACTGAGGCAGATTCATTGAAACCCTGCACAATGACGTCATCACTAGCAGGCACAGGTATTACCTCCACCTACACGTTTTTAAAAAATGGGTGTTTTTTCACATCTAATTGCATTTGGATTCCACTGGGCTATTGTTGTTAGAAACCATTGCTTTCCAGTCTAGGTATCCCTATGCACTGGTAATGAGAAAATGATAGCACTACTCATCTGTAATACCTTACTACAGTTGAGCTGTGATGTCACAGTGCGTCTCCCTGAGCCATTAGATAGTGTAAAAAAATAGTGTTGTAAGTAGATCGCCGAATATTACTTAAATGATTAAAGTGAAGAAAGTCCTCGGTTGCCTTTGTCTCTCCTCTCCTGGAAAATCCATTCAGTAGCCAATAAGGAGTTCAAGCCAAGTCAAAGATAGCTTTATTCGATTCCATTAAAAAAATCATAAAAGCACATAAAATTACATTTATATACAGTAAAATTGAATAGCAAATTGATCCATCAACAAAGCAATCCTCTATACAGTTCGATTAAATTCTATTTCAAGGAAAATTTTAACACATTGAAGATCTGCACCTAATAATACTTTTTAAAAACATAGAGACCGCAGTTATGGACATTTCATCTTGTAATAGTTGAATCCTAAAAAAGGCAGGTCTGCATTTTCTCAGTCCCCATACTTTTAGCAAGGGTAACAAGTATCTCTTCTTACTATGTGAATAAAATTTACAAACTAGGATACAGTGTATGGGTGATTGTAAAGAGGAATCATCACCAGGGCATGGTATTACGTTTTTTGACTGATAAGGAGTTAATCTTGATTGCCCTAGAGTTTTTCATGACCCCAGCAAAAGTGCCCAAGTATGCCTCATCATACCTCACTCATCTGTCCATGGGTACACAAAGCCTTGCAAGCCACCAACAATGGAGTCTTGATAGTTCTTTACAAGGAACCATATTTCTGCAGCCACCCGCATGCCAGCTGGGATACCTACCAGGCAGTGATGGAACACACATTACCGAATGAAGCGATTGCTTTATGAATCTATGTTCTATTAAGCTGTTATAGCCTTCTGAACAAGCGTAAAGAAACATTAAAAAAAATTGATTTACTCAGAAGTACTTTTTTATTTGATTTAAGCTGTCAGGGGGACGTTGTAGGGTAAAAAAAATAATGCAAGTGTAGGAACAAGCAGAAACAGTCAGTTATGGGTTTTCACAAACCTTTTCTCATCCCATTCCTATCCTATATATAAAATCAGAGAGGTATCTCTGTGAAAATCAGGAGTAAATCAAGGGACCACCCCCGACATTGGCGGGGTTTAGTGGCTGGGATCTCTCTATCTGAAAATATTTCCTCACGGAGAAAAAAGATAAATATGTTTCAAAGTGTTACATTTGCAAAGGTACACTTTGAACATTTCCACACAAAAATGAGTTTAGACAGAATATCAGAAACAGAAATATTATGGGACAAAATATTGTGTCACGGATATTGAGAACAACAATATTGTGATGGTAAGTTCCTATGGGTTAGCAAAGTTTTACTATATATACCTACAAATGTACTTTGATAACATATATACCTTCAAGGGGCATAGATGTGGAGTTAAGAATAGTACATCTATACTTACATTTTTGCATTTACCTTCTACCTTAATTTGGTCCTCAATTTAAAAACAAATCATACAATATTATGTCCCCGCAATATTTCTGTTTCCAATATTCTGTCAGTGATCCTGCAAGAAGATATTTTCTAGTCATGAGTGGAATTTACAAAAGAATTTTAGAAGTGCTTTTGGGGACTTGTGACCGCTACAGTTTATAAACTGCACTCCTGGACTCTTTTCAAAATGAAAAAAAAAAGTTGGAAATGTACTTCAAACCTTGGAGGAAACCTAAAGAACCACTGCTGGAAAGCAGATTTTGACCTGTGAGAAACCCTATCCGTTTGCTTTTTCGCAGCTGGCTTTTTGGACCTCTGCAGAGAGGAATCCTCCCTAATGGAGTCTCAGCTGCTTTAAGCTTCTGTGAAAAATGTCTTCAGTGCCCACTTTTTTAATATAAAGTCTGCTCCGGCAAAGCCGGGGTAAGAGACTGCCTGTTGAATACCCTTCCTGATTGCCTGATGAAAGTCGACTCCTCTCAGTAGCCACAGTGCTACACTGTGCAGAATGGTATATGTGAAGAGTGTAAAATGTCTCGTTTAAAGTGTTGCATCTTGGAGTCAAAGCCACCTTTGGCAATCTTGTAGCTTGTGATTGAAGTTGAAGATTAATACTAAAGCAGTCAGCAAGGCACCACAACTTCTCTTGACAACAGGAAGGAGAAAAGAGGCAAGCAATTATCCCTAGTGTAGAATCCAGAAGATACAACTGTTAGAAGTTAAAACCCGGGAAAAATATTAGCGAGGGAGCAAATAATGCAACAAAAAATAAGGGAACAACTGAGTTCAAGTCATGTCAGAGATACTTTTATTTGATTTTGTTAAAAAAATCATAAAAGATTGTAAAAACACGTTGTACACAATAATGAAAAGCAATGATTTGAAAGATGCAAAGAAGTAAAAAAAACAACTGAGTTGCTACACATCTTCCTTTGTAATTGCCTACCTTATATATGATTCCAACAGTACTGGCACCACAAGAAAAGGCTCAACTTCATCTTAGATAGGGAACCTCAAATTAGGTCCTATGTTTACACCATGTTGAGAATGGCTGTTCTGAAGCTTTGTTAATCCACTTTCCAGAAGTTGCTGAATTACAGAGTCCTATGGCCTTACCTTATGAGTGGTGCTATAAGCAGCCCGTTGAGCACCCCTTCAGGTAACCGCATGCATGGAGAAGGCTGAGTAGTCTAGGCGGAGAAGGCTGAGTAGTCTGGGCGGAGCAGATGCTCAGCCATGCTCTGAGCATAGTCTTGGGACAAGCCTCCTGGCAGCATGTGGAGAGCTTTTTCCCTTCTTGAACAAATTTGCTCTCTAGTAAGTTCTTCAAATTGCTCTCAGCAAAGATGTAACAGAAGTGCAGGCTGCGCGAGGAAGACTTTTGCCTCACTCAGCCTGGCATCTATGCACTGAAAGCACTGCGGCAGATGAGACTGAGAATAAATTGGCTATGGCTTGCTAAATGCTTGCCTGCCAAGTCCTTATAATTTAATTGGCCATTCAAGAACAAATGTCCCATTTCTGTTTGTCTGAAGTATAACATTTGTAGTGTTTACATACTTTTACACTTAGGATAAAGTATGCTAAACCTTAACTTTTGACTGGTATGATGTAGCAAAATAATTGCAACGTCTTCCCCTACCAATTTCTGAGTCACAAACGGAGGTGCATAATTAGTTTTACTCTACGTTTATGTACTTTTAAAATTGGGTATATTTTCTTGAGCCTGCCTTAATGGAGTTCATGCTTTGAACTACACTGTTGGGTCAGTTAATTACTCTGTTGGACAGGTGGCACTTGCAAGCTCCCACTGGAATAATAGACCCATTCTCGGACATTATCTTTCTCCTGGCAGAGCAAGGGACAGAGAGGAAACCTCTATAAGGTTCCCATTGACATGCAATTGCAGCATGTTTCCACCTGGGACAAAAGGGTGGGCATACATGCCTTTGACTGCAGTCACCTCAAAGGTTTTTCTTTGAAGGAAGAAACCAGACTTGTCTGGGCAGAGACTGACTCAGAGGTAGCAGTCTGTCCCAATATCCCTTCAAGCTGCCATTTTGATTCTTCCCAGAATACTGTGCAAGGATGTTGGGCAGCCTGTGGGCTGCTCCCTGGATATGCCAGTCAGGGACAGAGAGGAGATGTGAAATCTTTAGAATGGGTACGACTCCCAGAACTGGGTTGGACTAGGAAAAGGCCCCTATCCCTTCAGAGAACAAAGAGAAAAGGAGTATAAATATTGGGAACCAGACCCAAGAATTTTAGATCACTTCTGGGAACAAGCGGAACCTTTTGCCAAGGCGAAGAACCATGGAAGATGCAGGAGTTTGGACTGCCCCTCTGCCAGTGTGCTGTTTGCTGGGTTGACCTGCAGTGGTTTCTGTATTGCCAAGGAAAGGAGAAGGAATTTTAAAAGAACTTTCATCATCTTACAGAATATTTCTCCGAGGGCTCGAACTTGTGCTTGTCTCCTGCTGAAGTCTCAGGGACAAAAGACTTCACCACCAGCTCCCCTCTGAATTTCCTTGCTGGATATTCTATCTGCAGAAGCCTGCGAGTCACTGGGAGCGGGAAGTACGACGCAACGAGAAGAAGCGTGTTGCCGCTTCAGCTGTAGTCGGCGCATCGCCGGAGAAGTTTGCCACCGCCGCATCTCCCCAGCAGAGTGTCTTCGTCGCAGCTGTCTGCTGTTGCATCACCGGAGAAGTGTGAGGCCATCAAGAGGGTCGCCGTCGCATCACCAGAGAAGCATGTCGCAGGGCATGTCGCGGCTCGAAGTACAGAGTCGTCGCAAGGCTGCCAGGGCGTGTACGCATCGTCTTCGCATAGTCGCATTAAGGGCGCCATCTTATCGCATTGCACGGGGATTGTTGCATCGCGGCACTATCTTGTGCACCGCAACTCGGCTGCAGGCCGAGAATCTACGCATCACCTCCGCTCCCGTAAGGATCTAGACGCATCCCCTAATCTGAGCAAGCATTTAGGTGCAACGCATCGTCTCCCCCGAAGCACGGAACCGACACATCTACTCTGCGAGCATTTTGTTTATTTTTCGTTACGCATCCAGGTACTTTTGTGAGAACTGTGTCGCATTTATCACCAACTTGAACTAAGTACCTTCGACCATCTTTAAGTCAATCTTAAGTACAGTATTAGTGGATGTTTGTTGTTCGTGGTCTTGTGTTAAGTCTATATAAAATATACTTATTTTTATAAAACCTGTGTGGTGTCCATCTGTAGTGTTTTCATTGTATTACTGTGTGTATTCACAAATGCTTAACATACTGCCTCCGAGATAAACCTGTCTGCTCGTGCCAAGCTACCAAGGGAGTGAGCAGGGGTTATCTAGGAATGTAATCCCCTTATCCTGACTTAGAAGCAAGGGGTTCAGTGACTAAATATCGAGGGACATAATATAGAATGCCCAAAATATTGAGTCCAAAATATCGAAGTACAGAATATAGAATCCCTATCTACAAACAGATAAGTACTAAAATATCGAATCCAAAATATAGATTGTTAAAATATAGTTAACTAAAATATTGAATTTTTTAAATGTATAAATAATAATATAAAAGTAATTAAATATTAAAACCAATTAAATAAAACATACTTAAGATTATGTAAAAAAGCTTAAAATGTAAGAAAAATGTAATGTAAAAAAAGTAGAGATTTTGTTGTATAGTGAGAGGGTAAATATTACTATTGGCACTCCAGTGGGTGCAACAGTAGGGAAAACATTGGATAGCGAAGGGTAAAAATTACTATGCCCACTCCAATGAGCGCAACAGTAAGGAAAGCGTTGGATAGCGGGAGGGTAAAAATTACAATTCCCACTCCAGAGAGTTCAACAGTAGGGAAAGCATTGGATAGCCGGAGGGTAAAAATTACTATTCCCACTCCAGAGAGTGCAACAGTAGGGAAAGCATTGGATAGCGGGAGGGTACAAATTACTATTCCCACTCCAGTGAGTGCAACAGTAGGGAAAGCGTTGGATAGCGTAGGGGTAAAAATTACTAATCCCACTCCATAGATTGCAACAGTAGGGAAAGCGTTGGATAACGGGAGGGTACAAATTACTATTCCCACTCCAGTGAGTGCAACAGTAGTGAAAACTTTGAATAGCGTAGGGGTAAAAATTACTATTCCCACTCCTGAGAGTGCAACAGAAGGGAAAGTAATGATTTAATATTAAAATACGATTACATTAATTATCAACACCAATAAAAGGAAATTAAAAATAATTACCAATCATTAAAAATTAGTTACCAATGAAAAATATTAATTCCCAATTAATAAAAATGAATCACCAATTATTAATTATTATCAATACACATAAATAAAAATAAATATTTACTTTATTACAATTAAATTACTTCCCACCCCATTCCCTTATAAACTCACAACCCCCTCCAAATAATAAAAAATACAATGAACATAATTATCAATTAGTCAATTAATAAAAATTAATTACCAATTAATACAAATTAATTACCAATTAATAATTAATTATCAATCAATTAATTAGCAATACACATAAATAAAAATTAATATTTAATTTACTATAATTAAATTACTTCCCACCCTATTACCTATAAACCCACAACCCACTACGGAATTAAATTACACAAAAATTAAATTACATAACATTCATTACTTTATAAAAATTACCCATACATTACAAAAATAATACATAATTTTAACACATATACTACTATACCTTTTTGATATTATGGAAACCGATATTTTAAATTTGATATTATGGAAATCGACATTTCCTACCCCAATTTCGATAATCTGAGTAACTATAGTTTGGTGATTCAATATTCTGTCCTATCTATATTTTGGAGTCGATATTCTGGCCTGTCTATATTTTGGATTCTATATTTTGGTTGTTCACCGAAGCAAGGGTCCCTATTTGGACAAAGGTGTAAACCATTGCCAACCAGAGACCCCCAGTTCTAACAGCAGGCTACTCCAACGAGTAGCTCGTGAGCTACTCGTAGCTCTCCAGCTACCTATAAGTAGCTCTCCTGTGTGCAGCCCAACCTACTAGATTAGAAGTGTTTGCTTGGTTGAAAAATATATATATATAAATATATCAAAATTGAAAACCATCTATTAGAGGCAAAAATGTGTGAATTTTAAGGATTAATAGGCTGATGCCTGGAGAGAAAAAGTTGAATTTCTAATTGAATTTCCAGTTGAATTTCTAATACAACAGTTCCAATCATTGACTTCGGTATCAATAAACATAATTTCAGCTCCAACATATCATTCAGGCTGAATGTGTGCTTTACAAATACATGTTATGTTATATTATATTTAAAGCTAATCTTTGAGTGCTAAATCATCCAAGGTTGCAGAGGTTTATTACTACCTTGGTGCATTGCAGCTATGGCGCTCCGTATTACTTATGTAGAGGAGTTCGAAATTGCTAAAACCTATCTTTACATTACTGCTGGCAAACCTGACTGATGCACTAATGTGATCATTGCTGATAATCTTGGGTGAGTGGCCACTAATGTAATCTCGCTTAATGTGGTCATTATTACAATATCATAAAAATTTGTAGTTTGGGGTGATTTTCATTGGACATAAGTAGCTCTTACTACAGGAAAGTTTGGAGGCCCCTGCTGTATGGAGTTTGTCGGACCCACTCTGAACTTGTATCCCCGCACGTTTTTTGGACTCTATCTCCAGAGCTAGTGAAACAAGCATCTCGGCTCCTCCTCTGGGGCAGTAGAGAGTGGGCTTGCAAGAGCACTGACATAAGTGAGCTCTGATGGACTGGTAAAAATGAAAAAAGTTACAGGGAGCTGCTGCATCAAAGACACTGCAGTAAGTTGAAGATGTGCGCAAGACGGCCTGAAAATTACACATACCAAAAATGCGCATATTTCCTGTTTGGTGCTCCCAGAGGAATAGGGAGCACAACAACATATTTTAAGTGGTTTAAGGAACTGTCAGGAGCAGCACTGGTCCCCATTAGGGCCCACCATATCTTTGTTTTGTGAAAGATATGTCTGAAGTCTACAAGGTCAAAGCATTTGTGTTTTGGGGAAGATTGAGGGTCTCATTAAGTATTCCTAGGACTGAACATTTGTGTTGCTTTGGAGTGTGGCGGATCCATTGAGTTTCTAAGTTCTGATAGCTAGCCAGATCACTTAGTTCAAAGGTAGAACTAATGACTTTCATTGAAACATGTTTTTTGTTGATAGTATGTTAAAGACTATATTTATGGTGGAAGACAAAATATGCTTATATTTGTGACATTGTTAATGTTGAATGCACATTGAACACCCTATAACAAAGCTAATATGCTTGATTTGTTATAACTATTTACCACATAGTTTGCTATATGGTTTGGTTTTGGTGTTAGGGCAGAGTGATAGCATACTAACCTTTAACGGTTCCGAAGACATATGGGGTCTAATCTGTATTTAGGTTAATTGTTTACTTCTATTAATGTGTACTCCCTATTGGTCCATTGGTTTTTGTCATGCCATTTTCAGGTATTTGTATTTTTGTGCGTAGTATTTAGTTTTGTGTGCATTTAAGTACTTATTTGTAAAGAAATAAAACACTGACTTGTTGATTTGTTGAGTGTTAATTGTGGTCCAGAGTTTCTAGCCTGCAGCGCCTTCATCAGTAAGCTTCTGGCTGCTCTGTCTCTCTACCCTGAAAGTCAAGTGCTAAAAGTGGTTCTGTACAGGAGCACCAGGACACCAGAAGCTAGAGACCCCAGTTGCCACAATTAGGCCAGGTAATTTCTGAATGCCCTGGGATTCTTAAACCTATATTTCACACAACTACATTTCAGACTAATCTGGTGAATTTTGTTACAATTTATATTGAAAGCAGGGGTTTCATAAATCACAATTAGATACCTAAGTTTGGAATACTGTTAAAAAGTCATAAGAAAAGCAAAACACTGTAGGGAAAACGTGCTTTTAGCAATACTATTAGCTTGAATAAATATGGCCTAATCTTGTGCATTATGTGACGAGATAAGAAAAATGTGTGCAGAATAGTAAATACAAAAGATTATTCTCAACAATAAATGAAACATGTTGTTACAAATTCCCTGAGGTGTTCATGAATTATAGATAAGGAACTGCTAGGATATTGTTGGTGGTATGAGGGCATAGGTAGGGGTAGACGTATTAGGGTCTGGGTAGTGTAATTAGGGCTTAGGTAAGTGTAGAGGTGCTAATAAGTACAATTCTGTTTATTTGGACCATTGTTCATAAAGCACACACAAAACAGCAGATTTAGTACATCTCGATAGAAATTGCAAATAAATATGGCCATTAAAACAATTCTATATTTAAAGTAGACTTTAAAACATTTCTGAGCTTCCAATTGTGAACCTATACTATACTTAAGAAAAACTGATTTTAGATATCGGTGCCTTATTCACAATAAGAGAGGACAATATAATAATAAATTAACATTATTGCATTTTACACCTAAACTTCAACAGCACAGACCTTTTTCCCTTTTCCTAGCCTTCTGCATCTCCACGAATGCATAAAAGGGGTTAAAATCATATCTAAATTTAACAAACATTGGCAAGGCAGATAGGTCTCGCCTAAGCAAGATCTGTTGGCTTTGTCAATATTTTTAAGCCGTGTTGTACAAGAGAGTGGCTGCTGCGCAGCATGGATGATAGTGAAAGAAAAAAATGATATGATGGGGTCAACACTGGTGGTCTCACCTAGGCAGTGCATGCGCTGTCTCTCCTCGAGACATAACTGTATTCAGGATATGGGCATGAAGATCCATCCACTTTCTGCCCAACTTTTCAATTGGCTTCTGTCACTGTCTTTTGTAAATGGTGGCTTTTCATTGGTCAAAATGCTTAGTAGTCCCTCCTTAGTACCACTTTTTCTCTTCTTGTAACCTCCCATGAAGACACCCCCTGTTACATGTGTTGGTACTCAATACGTTTTAAGCACAGCCTCCAAGCACTATTTTCTTAAATGACTTTCTCCTGCCTGCTGTTGCAGGCGGGACACGCTCTCCTGCAATGCTTTTTTTCTATGTACCCAGCGATGCATGCCTGGACTGGAATAATGGCGACTGCATCTTTCTTTTTGTATTTGCGGTTGCGGAAGCAGCTGCATGCCTTTTTTCTGTTTAATTACATTTGTTACAATTGCAGCACCCGTGCTTTTGCTTTAAAAATCTTGAGCTAAAACGCTAGTCCCACGATTGCTTAAAAAAGTAAGAAATGGAAAATAATGTGCAATCGATGCACCCATGCCTTATCTTGAGATGTTTAAAGCTAAAGCGTGAATGCTGCAGTTGCTTTGCAATGCAATAGTGTCACATTACTGAAAGTCTGACTATTGGCATTGCATTATTATTAGCAATGCCAATAGCTCAAACTTTCCGTAATGCAAGACATTTTGCATTGCAAATGCTTGTTTTCTGTCAGCCATGTTACTAAAAAAACATTGACAAAACTAAATAGTTCTCATGTATGCAAGAGCATTTTGGCTTTGTCAATGTTTGTATGTTGTTGCATAGTGGGATGGGAGGGGTAAGCAACACAGAACAGGATGAGAGGGTAGTTTATAGGAGGGCAGAAAAGGACGGACAGTGAGAGAAGGGCAGGATAGGCAAAATAAGGGAGTGGGAAGGTGGGGGTGGACGTGCCAGAAATACTATGGGTGGCTGTAGGTGGCGAGGGTGCAAGCTACACCATGGACAGTGGGACGGGGCAGAGATCAAGTACCATAACAGATGAGGGTGGAAGGGGGACAGCACAAACACCAACTGAGGGTGGGAGGGAGCAAGCCAAACCCTGGACAGTGGGAGGAGGGTGGGTAGATGTGCTACGGGGCAAACAAGGATGTAGAGCGGGGTAGGCATACTGCAAACACATGCCCTCTTATGGAGTGCAAAATGGAAAATAGAAAGGTACCTCCAGTGGGCACAGCCAGTTGAGAGACACTGCTGCAGATAGGAAGCTACACTTGGTTCATGCCCCAGGGAACATACAAGCACAGGAAGAGAAAGTTAAAGCAAGAAGCGCTGACCAATGAGAAGCAAGGACATGAAAGTGACTTTGAGTGGTAAGTAATGGGCGTGCTGTAAGCCCTTTTTCATTTTTTTCTTACATATTTAGAACTTCTTTAGAGATCTTGCAAGTGACAGCACATGTGTTGTCTCAGGTGAGCCCTAAAAATAGCATGGCGCATCTCTGGATTAGGCAAAAGGGTAATATAGGATACATCGAATCACCTATCCATGATGGCGTACATGATATTCGAGAATTCTTCATATACAAGTACTTCAATCACTTATTTTCGATTCATATGCAACCGTGGATCAACATTATTTTCTTAGATCAGATAGGTGGGGTTGCCAGAGTAAGATGGTTAAGGATGACATAACTCCCATTTTGTCAAATTGCTTCCTTACCTCCTAGTCCCAATTACGTTCACTGTCTACTTCATGTAGACAAATTTTTACTTGGGTGGTGGTCAAAAGCATATCCCAAAAATGTATATGTCATATTGGTTTGCACTTTGACAGTCTGGGCCATTGCAGACTTAGGTATTCCTAACAAATATTTCAAACACTAACTTTCTATTCGGTCCCACGAAAGGTTTCCACTAAGACCAAACGTTTCATGCCATATTAACTCAGTGGTTGCGTCATAGATTTGAAGGCAATTAATGCAAAGGGTAAAGATGGCTCACCAAAACCTTTCATAACTTTCCTAAGACCAGCAACTCTTTGTAAACCTTGGGTTTTATGGAGATCTATATGGGTAGGCCAATACATTCCACTATGGAACAGCATTTCCAAGTGCCTATATAAGGATATCTCTTCAATTCGTAGATATACAATAAACCATCTATAGTGCTTAGCTTGATGTAAAATCCCAAGATATTACTTTTTCCATATTTATACAAAATGTATTAGTTTCACATTATGTATTCAATGGATCTGAATTCCTTTGCAATCATATCTGAGTGATGTCCATTATTACTAAATTGTCATAACTGGTAGGTGGGCGTCTCCTAACTTCGGGGAATAGAAAGATGTCAGAGTGCATGGTAAGTCTTCCAGAATTAGAGCAAATAAAGTAGGGGCAAGTATGCATAATCCTTTCTATAAGGGAATTTTCGTAGTCAGGGTACCTTCCAGATCAGTCTCAACGTTTGCCCAGTTATTACTTTGATGATCTTTTAATATAAATAATAGCTTCTCTGAAATTTTCCTTTGTCTTAGTTTTTCCCATGCAAAAACAACAAGGTGATGGATGGAATGCTTGAATTAATCTCAGTCACTGGCAATTGATCCGGCTGCATCCTAATCTATCGTTTTTAACCTGACTGATGAGCCCTTATCACAGTGCCATCTGTCCTAGGTTACTTCAATTCCAGTTCAGGTAGGACCCGGCTTGGCAGTTTGGGTTGGACGTTTGCTATGAGGAGCAGGGTCAAGACTGATTTGCATGTGGCTGGCTCCAAACTGAGGTGGCATGGTGGATGAAAGATGATGGATTGGGATGCGGCTCGAGCAATTGTCAGTGGCTGAAATTAATTCAAACATTCCAATGATTCGCCTTGCTGCTGTTGCAGTTGATGTCCTAAGTACAACGGGTATGCCCGTGTGGGGGTCCCGTGCTCACTGTTCCACTGGATTCAAGCTATAGCTGATGAGCACTTATCAGGGTGAAACTGGTCCTTGGCTCTTTGTATTCTGGTTCAGGGAGGACTTGGCTTGGCAGTTCGGGCTAAACTGTTCCCAATAGGAGCAGGGTCATGCTGAATTTGCATATGGCTGGGTCCAAACTGAGGTGGCATGTTGGACAAAAACCAATGGGTTGGAATGTGGCCCAAGCAATTGCCAGAGGGTGAGATTAATTCAATCATTCCGATCCATCACCTTGTTGTTTTATTTTTCTGATAGCAACTCACAACAGACCCAATCGAAAAGAAGCTTGGAAGTTGACAAATAACAGAATAGGTTCTCTTTTGTTACTATTGTTCTTAGAAGCAAAGACCAAAGACAAAAACAAATGGTGTATAGTTGATTGGCCGGCTTTAAAACTCCTTTGGGCCCCTGAAAGCTATTCTTCCTAATCAGTCCAATCTTTCAAAGCAAAGAGCACATGTTTGCATTTATTAAATTATAGTTTTGGGGTTTGTTAGAATCTCCATTTTTAAAAACTAATTTTATCACTGCATCCTTCCAGCTATCACAAAATAATCCCTTAAATGTAAACCATTTAAAAGCACTGGTAAACCTATTTTTTCACCTATTGATATTGAATGTTGGTGTATATGAATATCTATGGCAATACATTCCTTCCATTTGGGGAATCGATCATCAGGGGTATTGCTTTTTTAGTACCTACAGTTTGAGAATATGTTATCCTTTAAGTACAATGGTCACTGTCCCCACATTGGAAAAGCTTTAAATAAGACAACAGATAGAAATACCAACCTGTATAAATATATGCTCTATAGAGCATCTTTGAGAGCCATTACTAAACGTTTGGGCTCCCCGTATATAAGAGGTAAAGTGACTATTAAACCAAAACATTCCCTGTATTGGAAGATTTTGTTTTACATTTCCTGTGCACATTTTGAACTAACAAAGGCAGGGAAATTAGCTATTGGGATATTATATGTTGCTTGTTACATATATTTATTTTCAGTTGCATCCTTTTGGATTAAGACAGAGATTAAAATCACCCATTATGATTAATGTGCTATTAAGATCTTGACAGGCAAACAGGACAAGTCCTCGGTAAACTTTTGCAATTTACTTTGATTGTACTAGGTATCTAAAAAAGTTACATAAACAAGTATCACTAATATACCCTTATTGGGTGATACATTTCTATACAGTTCCACTTTGGCAACCAAAATTATTCACATTTGATATTTACACCATTCAAATATCTTGCTATTTTATTAGAGATAAGAGTTAAAAGCCCCCCAAGTCAAGGCCAGCGATACTAGGTCTTGCATATAACTTAACTGTAAAAAATCCTTCACAGGTAGGAAACTCTTGGCACAACCATGTCTCTTGTTTATAAATTGTATCTTGTAAATACATTTTTGAACTGGACCTGATTTCAACAATCTTTTCAATCCACAAATGTTCCACAAAAATAGGACGGGATTGTGCAAAGAGCTTTTTTCCTAACCTATATGATTTAGGACCTTATAACAATGGCAGTGGGATCACTACCAACAGCACGTTGGCGGCGTTCCCACCATCGACAGCCCTTCGGTCCGACCACCACATTACAATGCTGGCGATCAGACCCTTGACTGTCGGGGTATGGACCGACGCCTCTGCCACAATCAGTGATCCTAATGGGTGGCAATTAGAACCATGATCCCAAATGGAGGCGGTGCTGAGAAAGGCACTGTTGTCAGGATTAGGATGTCACTTTCTGACAGCCTTTTCATGGCGGTATGCCTGCCAAGAAAAGGCTGTCAGAAATGGACTCAGGGGGCCAGAAAAAGGACCCCCATCCCTCGTAGGCCACTGCAAAGTGGCCCTGGGGCACATGTGGTGCCCCCACAGACCTCTATGAACTATGTTCCATGCACTACTTGATGCACATGGTGCATGGATGTGCACAAAGTGCTCCTTTGAACTGCAGCTTGTGCTGCAGCCCTTTTCCTGGGCCGCAGCATAAGCTGCTGTATAAAAGAGCACCTTCCGACCACCAGCTTGGCAATCGCATCTCATTTGGGTGGTTGTACCACCATGTGCTTGTTGAGCGGTTTACTGACCGCCATAATAGCAGGCAGCATTCTGACCTCCCGCTCTCAAAATCAGGCCCTTAATCTTTTAATATCTTCGTCTTATTCCCAACCCAAGCTCATACAAGCATAACAGTTGTCACTTGATGGTGTGGCTGAGCCAGCCAAGATGGCGGATACCTAACCCTGGGGCTCCGGCTGCCGGCCCGCATAATTTACCGTCCATGTAGCTCCCTCGCACCCAAACATGCAACATAAGCACCATCCGAGACCGGAAGACCCAAGGATCATCCCGGTGTGCCCGAAACCCCGGCGCGTGAGCGACAGCGCACTCGGAGTGCCCCGCATTCGGTCCCCGAGTCAGATCCCCTAAAATGGAGGCTTTACGACAGATCGGCTGAACCCGCTGAAGGCCGGTACAGGCCGATCAATCCCGGCGGAAGGGGAATACCGGCAACAGCGCAGAGCCTACGGACCCCAGGTGAGGCGCTGGCCACTCCGGTCTTGCAGCTGGGAGATGGCCGACACCCGGTGAACAGAGGGGTGGGGGCTCCTCTGCGCTGAGGTGGGCCGCAACTGCGGCGGGGTGCCCACTCCCACCGGATCTCCTCTCTGCTGGTGCGGCCTTTGGGATGGCGGGAGGCGCTACAGAAGAGGCGCGAAGTGGACCGCGCTGCGTAGTCCACTTCGCCCGCAGTGAGTGAAGAGCGGGGGCGACCCCGGGCTGCTGCCGCACGCCTCTGGCTGCCGCTCGTGACACCCGTAGTGGGGACTGGGGTGCGATCCAGCGTTGGCTAAACACTCCATACGGAGCGGGAGAGGAGCCTACCGACAGCGCTGCACGGTCAGGTTGGTCGAGATGGAGGGGGAGGGGAGATCTTAGCAGTGAGCCCCCGGGAAGTTCCGAAATACACAAGGCCATTCCTGAGGCCCGTGTGCATTACAGGCCCGGCGAGTTCAGAGGAGGTGACAGGGGCGGACAGGCACCGCTGTATCAGCACACCACAAGGCCTGAGGGCGTCTCACCCTTATTCCTCCCAAGGGGACAGAGAATAAGCAGATCAGAACCCCGTTTCAGACGCAGCACACGGGCCCACACGCGTGGTACCCCCTGTTTCCACCCGTCTGCAACCTGAAACGCAGGAGGGGGTGGAAGAAGGCACAGCGACTGAGCGGCGGAAAAGCAGAGGCTGTGAGAACCCTACGGCCCCCATACAGGGGATCGCAAAGACAGTGAGGTGGCCTCCCTCGCGGGGCAGCAGCGGAGCCTGACCTGGACAGCCTCCCGAGATCATTGTCAGGTGCATTCTATCATCATCAACGCAGCCGCAGCGCAGTGAAAGGCCTACCAGCGCTGGTCACCCTCATAGCACAAGGCCACTGCCGGGACATTGCCGTTCCATCCCAACTTCGGGCCACCTTCCAAGAACAGGCAATACTGACTCGCAGGGAGAAAGCACCCTGGTTCAACACTACTAGCCAGTCCTGCACCAGGAGCAAGTAACAGGGCACAGTGACGTAGTGGGTAGTCACGGACACCAGACCAAACCTGACCGCCATCAGCCACGAGGGACTGAGGGGAGGACACAACGCCCTCCATAATGGGTCATCAACAGGCGGTGGGGACAACCCACACCACAGAACAACGGATGAAAACGCCTCAGCCACCGGTACCGACCGGATCGCGAGAGGAACCCACCAGAGAAGACTCTATGTCCAGAAAACTGGACCAAGTCCTCGCTGCCATAGAGCACTCCAGAGTGGCGATGGAAAACAAATTTGACACCCTAGCCACTGATCTCAACATTCTCCGGGACGACCACAGGAAACTAACAGACAAGGTCACTCAGAGTGAGAAGACTATACAGGCAGTGGAACCGCAAGTGCAACAACACCATCAAAGAGTTGCAATCCCGGATCAAGGCTCTGGAACAAAAAACGGACGATTTGGAGGGACGCTCCCGGAGGAGCAACATTTGAGTTATAAATCTACCTGAAGGAGCGGAAGGGGCCGAACCAATCAAATACATCACTGGATCGCAACCTTCACACCCGCCAAGGATTTGACCCCCTACTTTTCCATTGGAAGAGCGCATCGAGTCCCAGCGCGTAGACCCAAGCCAGGCCTGCCACCTCGACCATTCCTGATAAAACTCCTGAAACCGGTTCTCCAGACCTAACACAAATCATCGCAGAGCGTAGGAAGGCAATACAGGCGGTGGCCACCCTTGACCCCGGATGTGGAGGGAGGTCCCCACCAGTTCAGCTCTGAAGACGAGGGCTGTGACGCACCTGCTTCTAGAGAAGGCTCAATGATGCCTCAATAGTGACCCCCCAAACAGCGAACACGTTGACATGTCCGCCTCATAAAGGCCCTGGACGCACAGTGAGAGCGGCTTAACCTGAGACGGACCAATATGTAAATGCAATACCGTCCAAGCGTCAGAATGCAGAACGACGGCCGTCAGGACTCGCTGTAGTGGTCGCACTAAACAGAGTTGCTCCAAATCCGTGACAACAACCAAGAACGAATGTGATGCACGAGGGTACATTTCCGAAGTTCGTATGTATATGTGACGGCGCCGGCAGTAGCCGCGGAGATGAATAGCCACTACCCCACAACAACGAACTAAAGACTACAAATTATAACCAGTTTGGACGTATTGCCCTGAGCAATAGGTCCCCCAAGTTGGGAATGTTCCCCAGAGTTACAGTTTGTCCCCCTTTATATCCTTAGTCTCTCAGATATCCTCGGGCGGGCGAAGGGAGAAGAGAATGGACACTGCAGACTTCCCCAGGGAGGTGGGACGGAGAAGGGCCAATGGGGTGGGCTGGATGCAGGGGAACGTGCACTCAAAGAAGAACACTGACTGATTGGGTGACATATGGCACATAAAGCGCCTAACACAGATTTAAAATTTGTGACATTGAACGTCAGAGGTATGCACACGGCCAATAAGCGATATTTTGTCTACGCCTATATTTAGAGGCAACAGGCTCAGGTGGCCCTCCTACAGGAGACACATCTGACAGAACAGGAAGTAGGCCGCCTCCACAAAAAAAAGCGGGGCATAGTCTGTGCCACGGCATACTTCGCCTTTGCCAGAGGTACACTTATATGGATCAGACTTGGGGTTCCGTTTAAGGAACAAACTCGATTAATAGACAAAGAAGGGTGGTATGTAATCATGACTGGACTACTGGAGGATCAACCAATACTATTAGTATGTGTGTACGCCCCAATGCAGAGCAAGACCAATACTGGGACAAACTTACCACAGTGTTAGACCACCACACAGCGATACCTTGGCTCCTGGGTGGAGACTACAATTGTGTACTAGATTTACACCTAGATAGGTCACATCCCCCACCAACACATTCCCCTGCGCACAAACAAACAGAACACTTCCGTAGATGGGTAGATCACTGGGCATTAGCAGACTCCTGGAGGACACAGAACCCAGATGCCAGATTATACTCCTTTCACTCCATCCCTCAAAACCTACGAGTGAGACTTGACAGGTTCCTATGCTCCACAGATCTCCTACCCAAGGTACAATACACTGACTATTTGGGGCGGATAGTATCGGATCACGACGCACACATAGTAACCCTTAGATGGAGACCAACCCACACCCTGGTCCCAACATGGAAACTACCCCAGGAATGCCTCACCGATCAAGCCTTTCGCCGAATACACGGGGAATATATCCGGGAGCATTTTATACACAATTCTGGCTCAACCTCGCTCAGAGCAATAGAGTGGGACGCATATAAGGTTAGCGCCAGGGGACACTGTATTCAACAGGTAGTGGGGGTACGGAGAACACTGGAACAGGCACTAAACAGAGCGGAGAAAATGTTAGCGGTTCTGTTCCGGGGTACGGACCAGGAAGGGCCACAGTGGCGCAGGTCTCAGCGGCAAAACATTCACACGCGGAAGCTATGCGAGACCTGCGCAAATACAACTTCTGTGCATATGCAGCCCGGACACACTGGGAGGGCAATAGAACAGGAGCAGTACTGGCACAGGTGGTCAAACAGGACACAACATCGCATCCCATCACAGAGCTTGCAGTCAAGACCGGGCGTCTCCAACACTCCCAACTTGACATCTTGCACATATTCCGTAACTACTACACAGACGTGTGCTGCGACCCAGCACAAGTGACATCATGCCAGAGTCATTCCATGAATCGTTGGTGGTGAGGTTTCTGAAACCTCATAGGGACCCCACACTCCCGTCTTCGTATAGGCCGATCACACTCCTGAACGCAGATTGTAAAATCCTGGGAAAGATATTGGCCGATCGCTACAGTCAAATTCTCCCCACCCTGGTGCACCCAGACCAGTGCGGCTTCGTGCCCCAACGCAACACCTCGCATAATCTGCATAGGCTGTTTCATATCCAAGACAGGTTACAGGACAGATTCCCTCGAGCGGCATGCCTTATTTTTGACCTTGAGAAGGCGTTTGATACTCTGACATGGTCCCATCTGTTTGCAGTCCTTCTTAAAACTAAATATCGGCCCAATATTGATGGCATATACAACGCTCTTATACAGGAGCCTCACCTCCGGGGTGAGAGTCGACAAACTCATCTCCACTCCATTCCCGGTGGAGAGGGGGAGCAGGCAAGGGTGTCCCCTTTCCCCCCTCCTTTTCGCGTTGGCAGTGGAGGCCCTGGCCATATGGTTACGGCAAGAGGGGGGGAGATTGGGTATCCCAATTGCGGAAACAGTGCACTGCGTATCATTTTCCCCTTTGGGTAAAATACTTTTTTAAAACTTAAGCCAGCATGATGTTTAAAAACGATGAAACCCAGGGAGTAGTTATTTCTATCTAATGCACAGGCAATATTGTTATACCCTGTGCATGCAGTTCTGCTCTGATTACACATTTAGCTCTCTTACTATATTTGAATGTGACCAGAGCTTTATAACTTATTTTGCTTCTTAAGTTATTATAAAACTCACATGCAACAGGTCTTCGGATGTAATTCCATTTAAGGTGGGGACAGTAAAAAAAATACCTGGAGCAGACTAGAGCAGTTTAATGATTTAAATTTAACCTATCTTTCCCCTAATCTAATTGTATCCAAATATAACCATTGGCTATTACCTCTGTTATGTAATGGTTCCTACTACAGAGAGTTATTTTTTGGTGTAATACTCTTGGTTTCCTCATCAACCTGCAAAATCTATCTGTATAACTTGATCCTCCATTCATTTTCTCCTCCAGGTATTAATTATAGCAGAGCACTCTTGTTGAGAAGATTGTTATTGTATTACTTTGGACATAGCTTTTGGGATATATTTGTTAAATTGTGGCATTGTACTTCCCCCACTAAGTGATTACTTTCGGCCTTAGATACATTTCTCAAAAGAAATTCAAAAAGAGGGCATGCTTTTTTTCTTTTTCTTTTTAAATCTCCCACAGTTACATTTAACTGCCTACTTCTGGATTTCATTTCTAATGGAGGCTTTAATTTAAGGATACCTCCTTAAGTTGTAACCTCTAATTTCAAATTTCCTCATACTTGAGAACAAATTGTTTAACAATTTTCAATTTTACATTTTGCTTCTTTATTTATATGTATTTATATGTGCTTTATTAACCTGTAAATATTATTTAATTCTCATTTGTTGCACACCCCCTGAGTAGACGTAGCTCACCTCCGGGGGTCCATGAACTACAGTTTAAAAACCGCTGCTTTAGGACAGTTGGTGATGCATATTAGAATGTTTTAAATAGAACTGTTTCACAAAATGGATCTTTGACATTTTAAAGACCTTAAATATCGTTTTGATAACTTGACAGCCTTAAACATTTTAACACCTTATGGCTTTAGATGCCTGCTCAAGTTGAAAACCCTCCTTTAGAGTTTATTTGTGTCCGAATATTTATTGTGCTCGTTATTTATCACTGTCTGTCAAAATGCCTTGTAGTTTCTCATGGTCTTGGATGCTATACCAAGAAATCAAAAGAATAAATAAATAAACTAATGTCTACTTTAGAGTGTCTGTCATATTTGTTAATGGACTGGGGTGTCATTTATTCGGATCATCTTCATCATCATCTTTAATTCGGTTCGTAGAACCATAAAAGCAGATAAGAACAAATACAATAATTACAGAAGCTCACAATGTAATTAGAAAACTCAATTTGCTACAATACTGTTAAGTAAACTGGTATAAGTTCCAAACCAGATTCCATCCTTTAGCACACATGGCTGATGTATCTAACAGCGTAACCCCAATGATATATCTGCATAATAAAACAGGGTGCCAAAAAGCAAAAAGTCCTGGGTAGCTCCAGATGACTCTGTTTTGCCATTCAGATAAACTGAAATAAAAGCAATAGAATGGGACTCAGATACGCATGTTATCACCAAAGAATTTAAATGCATAGTGCAAATTGTCAAGCGACAAAGTGGATAAATGAGATATAAACTTTCATAAAAGGTTTTTGACTAAATGCTGTGTTTAAGACCACTAAAAACAATATGATATAAAGAAAGTACCAAAAACACAATTTATAAAAATAGCATGATAATCTATATTTCAAATTTCAATCCCCTGGTCTGAGGGAGGTCTGACCGTACGCGTTTGGAGACCTCCAGCTCCCTTAATGCTTCTCCTTAGGTGTACTAACATCAGTGGCACGATTGCACTTGGACCGCCATATTCAAGCTGCCTTTGAGGCATCTGGCAATAGCAAACACCACTAGCCTACAGGTGTCAAATCTTAAGAGCCTGGTGGCAACGAAAAAACTCATAACACCCAAGGATCTCTACATGGGGAATAACCATTTTCTCCTCTGGGCATCATACGCGGGACAGAAGAATAGAAAGTAGAGTTCATCTTCTCTTGGCCCCTTACATGCCGGGCATTCCATGCTATGATAGACCGCATTTGCCCACTTAGCACGCAAAGCCATAATGGGTAGAGACTGGTATCAAATTTGTAAGAACAAATTTTCCTGGCCAGAATGGGAGTGATCTCATCAACCATATCTTCATAACTGGGTGACTTAAACTCCAGAAAATCCAGAGTCAAAGTGCCTCCACTGCTACCCGTGACCTCTGGATGTACCATCTGCCAATAGGCCGATTTAATTAACATTTTGGAGTCAGGAGTGAGGGCCTTAGGTGCTTCCCAGAAGTTTCCCAGACCCAACTTCCTAAACAAGGGCCTAATGTGCAAGATATGCATCTTCTGGATGCCGGGAAGAACTAATATGTCTTTGAGGGTATGTCTATAAGCATCCAAGGCAGTCAAACTCCTATGCCAATACACTGATAGGCGAAGATCAGGCTTCCAAGAAATGTTCTTGAATGCCAAATCTAGGTGAAATGGGATCAGTGTAGTGCTCTTAAAAAGTGCAAATAGCTCCCTAAAAAACCTGTTCTCAGAGTGAGAGAGGGAAACACAGTTGGCGTAGCCCCAGATCTCTGCTCTGTATAGAGCTGTTCCCAGAGCCTTGCTATTATAAATCTCGATTGCTGGAGCAGCTTCATTTTTATTGTATGTCTTTAGTAATTGAGATGAATAGTGTAATAGTGAACAATCAGCTTTATGGACCTGCATATATAAATCTAGGCTTGATGTTAGCCTTAGCCCTAAATAATCATAATGTGATACCTGCTCTGTTGTGTTTATGTCAGCAAAGGGTCTGCAACCGTAGGTTTTAGTTCTAGCAGGGTTAAAAAACATACATTTCGTTTTCAGACTAAGTTCTAAGCCATCAGCAACTGTTGCAGACATCCTAGTGATTTGGAAATCAGGAGAGTGTCATCTGCAGAGAGCAGAGCAGGCACTCTACTGGCCCGAACCCTGGGAGCATGACGTCCCTTCCTGTCCATGCTACTCACAACAGGATCGGGCCCAGTATGCATCCCTGCCTGACTCCCTTCCAGATGCTTAAGGGTGGGAAGAGCTGCCTCTTGTCCCCCTATCTTACATGGGCATTGTTCTCCTCCTGTGACCTTAACAAAATAGACAGTAAATTTGGTGGAATGCCAATCCTAACTAATATTGTCCAAAGAGACAAGAGTTATTCAGATCACGGATGTTGAGCTACAAGACTAAGGTAAAAAGTGAACCATTCAAAAATGGTAGTTTCTCTCTTATCCAAAGTTTAAGATGTTTACCTTTGTTTTATGCTGCATTCAGTAGTTGAGCCTAGGCAAATATCTACCTCTAGAAATATTGATTGACTTTGCGTAACTTATGAGGACCTGCTCTGGCCAGACTAGTTATCCTTTGCAAGACATTGACTGGCTTTCAGATAATGTATTAACTCGGGACGCTTAGAAGAAGAAAGTTAATATTTATGAGAACACTCTAAAGTTTCCTATTGGAGTTCTTGAAGAGTAGCTTCCTTTGATCAGTTTGCCTTCAAATGAAATTCATCAACCAACACATATGTTGTTCGACTTACCTACGTGCTTCTCGTCCAAGTGTGGATTCTTGTTCTAAACACTAAAACCACAAATCCAGAGTTTCTGCTCTTGAAGAACACAGCCAACAGCTCCTTGTTTGAATTCGGAGAATGAGATAGGATAATATGTATTTCTTGAAGAATTTCTTCACAGGAATACCATCCATAAATCTTGTCAGAATTTAATAATTTGCTTAGGAAGTTTTGAGCGTTATTATTATGTTGCCTTGTTGGCACTTCAGAGTACTGTAATGTTTTCATTGGTGGAGCACTGGGGAGGACAATTTATAGTTTTGAACTTTTACTAAGAGGGATTGACCTCCATGCTTTTGCTGGACTGGGTGATCTTGTTGGTGTCTGCTGAGCTCAGTGCTGTTTATATTGTGTAGCCTCACACCTGTCTCAAGTTACCCCAGGACGATGTGCAATTTGATGTATTCTTGGAATATAGAGTCTTAAATTTGATCTTTCCTTCACTCAGTAACAAGGTGTGGGTTTCAGCACAGGAATTGTACTATTGTCTGTTTTTTAGTTTTTGTGTCATCCATCTGCCTTGCCCTGGGCTTCTTTCAGTTTGTTAATGAGTGGTTTATTTTAAAAAAATCTGGTATAGCCAAAATGTTGCACCATCAATCAAAACATATCAAAACCTCTTTCATGTTGAAACTTTGTAACTGTATCCTGCATAGTCCATTTTCTATGTGGGTTAGGTAAGATATATGTGTTAAAAGAAAGCTTATTTACCTCATGTGACCTCTTCTTTGTTGCTGGCAGCCTTCATGAGATACTTAGTGTTGGTAAAACTCAGCATTGGTGTAATCATTGGTCTTCAGATTACTCCAGATATGGGCACTATCTAGCCTGCCAATTTTATTTTCCCAAAAAAGAAAATCTTCCTAACTGGCACCACATCTCTTGGCCCCTTTTGAGGAGATTTGAAAGTCAGCCACCACTCTGGAAGATCTTTAGTGTGCAATAATTTCCATGATACTGAAACTGAATACACCATCCAAGGAGTATGCCTCTTACCATCTTAGTTCTCTGGAAAATTATAGTACTGCCATGATTTTTATATATGCTTCAGAATTATCTGTTTTTACTCCAAGCATATGTTTTCTCTGACATGCAGTTGTTGGTTGCGAGATTCATGTGGGTGGTAAACTCTCCCGGGTATCGCAAATTAAATGTATTCTCCCTCCTTTTGTTAGGGTGGCTTGGGAGTTCTGAATATCAGGATCTACTACTGGGCAGCACAATTGGTACAAATTGGCAATTGTCTGTTTAAAAGTAGACAAGACTCTGATGACTTTGAAATAGACAAGACTCATCTGCACAATTGGAGTTGGACACCCCTAGAAAACTAGGAACTCTATGCAAGCTCTATGGTGGACCTTCTAGTGCTCCCTTCTACAGATTACAAGACTTCATCTTCTTGTGCTGGAGGGTGGCCCTCAAACACATTAAATGGCTTGAGGGCCTTACTAATAAGAGTCTGCTTTGTGTGGGCACTAATTTGGGCCAAGTGGCAAAACTGTCTAGGTTTAGGTCCTGGGACCCCATCAATCTCTCGCAGTGGAGAGATGCCTGGGATCAGGACCATATAACAACTTTTGAACAACTAACTGAAGAGCTTGAGTTACATGAATCGCGGTTCTTTAGATATCTGCAACTGGGCCATGTATTAGATGTATATAAAGAAAGACTGGAGGCTGTCCCAGAGTTCAACCTGCTTGAACCTAAGTTAATTGTGGAACCACTGGGTCACAAAGTGGCCCCTAGATTATATATATAGAGCTCTCCTTCCTAACACCACTCATTCTCTGATGGAGGTGAGATTTGCTTGGGAACGGGACGTGGGGGAACTTGAAGACTCCATTGGCAAGAGGCCAAAAGCTCATGCTTTGGTCATTTTTTCCAACTTTCAGATGATACAGTTCAACTATTTTATAGCGTTTATTAGAGCCCAGAAAGACTCTGGGGGATGAGTAGGGTGAAACATTCTGTTTGCATACCCTGCTCTGACTCAATGGCTTCATTTTCCACATAATTTAGGCCTGTCCTTTGAGCTTGCCACACTGGCAGACAGAATTTGAATTCCATGCTGAAGTTGTAAACACTCTATCTTCACCCAATGCAAGGGTGGCTTTATTAGGAATTATGGAGAGCTGAATGTCCTCCAGGTCACAGAAGATTTTAGGTGGCACCTCACTTCTGATGATGAAAAGAGACATTGCACGCTATTGGCAGAGATTTGCGCTTCCACCTGTAGGTGACTGTGTTATAGGTGTGAACTACTGTACAGCTGAAGGCATTTACAAGTGGAGGGGCTGTGCAAATAAATTCAACAAAGTATGAGGCCCATGGCTCGCTAGGGATATCAACTCAGGATTACAAAGGTATTGACATTATTTCCTATACGTAGCAGGTGTTCTTGCTTTTTGACATATACATATTTGCATAATTCTATTATTGATGCAACGTTTCTTGTGCCTTCGTCCACTTGTGTTTTTTTGTACTAATGTGCTATTGTATCCATGTAACTACGAATACAAAGATATATAAAAAATACTGTGCGCCACTCCTTTAAGGATGCTTTCCTAGTTGGGTGGGATCAGGTCCCCAGCCCAAAGATGCCCCTCCAGCTCTAATAGTAGCCACTACCCCCTTTCTGATTCTGATATGCCGAGTAGAGTCATGGAGTTAGGTCAGAGACACCTAAGTACATTAAATATGGAAAATGAAGTGATACATGTAATAGACAATGGTCAGAGGAATAAGCAGTCTACATGGAGGAAGGAAAAGTCCTGATGAAAGATGCAACAAACAATGCATACCAAAGACATAAGATAATCAATAAAGGAAACATAATTATTTTTTGTAACAATAAAATATATGAAATACTTTTAAAAGTCAGGTGCTAAGTGCAGAAGTGATGGGGTGAGCAGGCAGGATTGGGCGGCATCGGTCAGACCCCATTCAGGGGGCAGTGGGGCAGGCAAGGTCTACTGGGACTCAACTGTGGGGGGATAGGTTGTTTGCTCCAGATGTCCCACAGCCTGTCCTACTATAGCTTTGCAAACTGGGCACAGTACAACCCTTTCAGGCTTTGATTCTCGGGGTAGGAAAGGAGAGTAGTCACAGGCTTCTCAGGGAAGTAGTGTGGGGTACTCAAGCTCAGCACTCAAGAATCCACCAACCAACACAATAATCATCATATCTTGCCCAGTACTTTAATCACACAGTTGCACTAAATACTACACAATCAATGATTACACAAGTTTTTGTCTTTGGACTCTATTCACAAACTGCATTTTGTGGTACAGAACGTAGTTCTTAGCACTGCTTACTAACTACAGAATGTAGTTTACAAACCTATGGGAGTAAATCTTAACCTGCAACTATCCTGTCTTTTTCTATGGGGAGATCCCCACACATGCAAGTTTACTACTTAGGGGCCTCATTACGATGTCGGGCGGGATCTTTCTGCCTGACACGTTGCAGATTCGAGAATGGCCGACTCGAGGTCGGCGGTTCTGCCCGACCGATTACAATGCGACAAAACACTGTTTAGTTGGAGTCCCATTGTTCACTATGGGAACCTGTGTTCCACCCAACAACACAGGCTCCAATGGGAAAATAGGGTGTGTTTGTAAAGCCCTGCACCCTGTGGCAGGCACCAAGTACAGGGTTTTACAGGCTGGCCCCTTAGGTATCACCGCGGCCCCCAGCCAGAGGCCGCAGGCTGAATGGGGCCCTGCTAGGGGCCCCCCAAATCACTTTGCGACAGCCTTTTCATGTCAGACAGGCCAACTCTGAAAGGCTGTTGGAAATCTACATCGTAATTGGTTAGTCAGAAACACTATTCGTAGTGCTGCACAATGCTGTTCCAATCGACACGAATTCTTCGAGAGCCAGTTGGAACCGATTTGGGAGGACCTCACGGTTTACAATCTGGCCGGATTGTAAACCGACCGAGTCGGTCGGAAGGGTTCCGACGTGGTCTAGGAAGTTCCGATTGTCTGGCAGAGGCTTTCTGCCTGACATCGTAATGAGGCCCTCAGTTGTAAGTAGCAGTTCAACTATTTTATAGGGTTTATTAGAGCCCAGAATGACTCTGGAGGATGGGTAGGGTGAAGAGTTCTATTTGCATGCCCTGCTCTGACTCAATGGCTCCATTTTCCACATAATTAGGGCCTGTCCTTTGAGCTTGTCCCACTGGCAGACAGAATTTGAATTCCATGCTGAAGTACTAAAGAATCCATCTTCACCCAATGCAAGGGTGGCTTTATTAAGTATTATGGAGGGCTGAAAGTCTCAGGTCACAGAAGATTTTCGGTGGCACCTCATTTCTGATCGTAAAAAGAAACATTGCACGCTATTTGTGGAGATTTGCGCCTCCACCTGTAGGTGACTGTATTATAGGTATGAACTACTGTGCAGCTGAAGGTATTTACAAGTGAAGGGGCTGTGCAAATAAATTCAACAAAGTGTGAGGCCCATGGCTCGCAAGGGATATCAACTCAGGATTACAATGGTATTGACATTATTTCCTATACGTAGCAGGTGTTCTTGCTTTTTGACGTATACATATTTGCATGATTCTATTATTGATGCAACGTTTCTTGTGCCTTCTTCCACTTGTGTTTTTTGTATTAATGTGCTATTGTATCCATGTAACTGTGAATACAAATATATTAAAAAAATACTGTGCGCCACTCCTTTAGGGATGCTTTCCTAGTTGGGTGGGATCAGGTCCCCAGCCCAAAGATGCCCCTCCAGCTCTAATAGTATCCACTGCCCCCTTTCTGATTCTGATATGCCGAGTAGAGTCCTGGAGTTAGGTCAGAGATACCTAAGTACATTAAATATGGAAAATGAAGTGATACATGTAATAGACAATGGTCAGAGGAATAAGCAGTCTACATGGAGGAAGGAAAAGTCCTGATGAAAGAGGCAACAAACAATGCATACCAAAGACATAAGATAATCAATAAAGGAAACATAATTATTTTTTGTAACAATAAAATATATGAAATACTTTTAAAAGTCAGGCGCTAAGTGCAGAAGTGATGGGGTGAGCAGGCAGGATTGGACGGCATCGGTCAAACCCCATTCAGGGGGCAGTGGGGCAGGCAAGGTCTACTGGGACTCAACTGTGGGGGGATAGGTTGTTTACTCCAGATGTCCCACAGCCTGTCCTACTATAGCTTTGCAAACTGGGCACAGTACAACCCTTTCAGGCTTTGATTCTCGGGGTAGGAAAGGAGAGTAGTCACAGGCTTCTCAGGGAAGTAGTGTGGGGTACTCAAGCTCAGCACTCAAGAATCAACCAACCAACACAATAATCATCATATCTTGCCCAGTACTTTAATCACACAGTTGCACTAAATACTACACAATCAATGATTACACAAGTTTTTGTCTTTGGACTCTATTCACAAACTGCATTTTGTGGTACAGAACGTAGTTCTTAGCACTGCTTACTAACTACAGAATGTAGTTTACAAACCTATGGGAGTAAATCTTAACCTGCAACTATCCTGTCTTTTTCTATGGGGAGATCCCCACACATGCAAGTTTACTACTTAGGGGCCTCATTACGATGTCGGGCGGGATCTTTCTGCCTGACACATTGCAGATTCGAGAACCGGACGACTCGCGGTCGGCGGTTCTGCCCGACCGATTACAATGCGACAAAACACTGTTTGGTTGGAGTCCCATTGTTCACTATGGGTGGCTGTGTTCCACCCAGCAACACAGGCTCCAATGGGAAAATAGGGTGTGTTTGTAAATCCCTGCACCCTGTGGCAGGCACCAAGTACAGGGTTTTACAGGCTGGCCCCTTAGGTACCACCGCAGCCCCCAACCAGAGGCCGCAGGATGAATAGGGCCCTGCTAGGGCCCCCCAAGTCACTTTATGACAGCCTTTTCATGTCAGACAGGCCGACTCTGAAAGGCTGTTGGAAATCTACATCGTAATTGGTTAGTCAGAAACGCTATTCGTAGAGCTGCACAATGCAGTTCCAATGGACACGACTTCTCCAAGAGCCAGTCGGAACCGATTCGGGAGGACCTCGCGGTTTACAATCCGGACGGATTGTAAACCGACCGAGTCGGTCGGAAGGGTTCCGACGTGGTCTAGGAAATTCCGATTGTCTGGCAGAGGCTTTCTGCCTGACATCGTAATGAGGCCCTCAGTTGTAAGTAGCAGAGTGGCTAGAAAATGGAATTATTTACTACACATTTGGAGGGGTTTAGGGAGGGCCTATAGAGGAACATGCTAATAGAAACACAAAAGAGAAAGCCCATTGCTATTCACAGTCTATAATTCTATTCTAGTTATTACAGACCAAAAGACCACAAAAATGCTGTAAATAGACTCCTGACTAGCCTTCTAAAATAAAATGTTTTCTATTTTTTAAACAACATAAAACCAGTTAAGTTATTGAATATACATATAAATAACTTTTACCTTTTAATGAAAAAATAAAAGTCATTAAAATTAATTAAGCACATTACTTGCAAACTACATGTCATAAATATTCATTAAATATTGAAATGTTAATGAGGATGCGATTTTTTTTAAATGTGTATTAAAATAATATTTAAAATTAATGGATTCAATTTTAATTAGTTAAATATTGAATACATATTTAATCTGATGGGTTAATGCGCTGAAACATTTTATTTTATTAAGTATAGGTTATAATAATCATTTTAAATTAAAGTTCATTTTTATTTTAAAGTTTAAATAAAAATCAATAAACTATCACTTTTCTCCTTTACTATAGAGAGAGCTCCAGCCCAGTGGTGCACATCTGAGTCCAGTGCTGGAGATCTCCCCCCAAGTGGGGGAGATCTCCACCTATTTGTGCCACCTCCATCTACCACATCACTTTGGCAAATCACTGATAAACATTTGAATACATTGTATGGGGGTTTTCTTCCTGTTATCTTTAAAACTAAGATTAGCGGAGTTTCTGACACTCTACCTTTGAACCCTGCACTTGAAAGCACTTAACCAAAGACTAGGCATTTTATCACTGTTTTTGTATTTATTAGTTATCTTGAATTGCAAAAGCAATAATATATTAGAATCTTTTTACTGACGTTTTAAATGGAATGGTTATATTAACCCCTTCGATGCTCATGACGAGCTGAGCTCGTCATGTTACTCGGGATTTTCGAAAACCCAGCACACAGCGGGAAAACCGCTAGCAGTTAAGGTGTTAACTGAAATGAATAATATCAAATGTATGTTAAGTTACTAATTGTACCTTTACACTTGTAAATTCAGTCTTAGATGTCGCCACCACCTGTTTTCAGGAGGTGAAGACCTATGTGTACACTTCAGTGTCAATCTACACTTGGAAACAGTGAATAGCAAGAACGGGAAGAATTAAGCGTAGGTGGAAGAGTAAATTTACTCATGAGTAAATATGCACATGTAAATTTACCATAGGACAATTTGAGCTCAATTCCCCTGTAGATGCTCCCCCCACCTGTTTCCTCTCTACTCCCACATGATCCGCCCTAACTTTGGGTTCCCATTCTGGTGACTTCAGGAGTAGCATGAATCAGGCTTGTTGTGCTTCTTACCTACTAATAGTCAAATGCACTCAGTTTATTATCATCTTACCCATCCATCAAATAAGAAGATACTTTACTTATCCTCGCTGGCTGTTTTCTGCCAGGAAGATCTTCCCACACACAAAGCCAGGGTCAGGCAGAGCTGGCACTTCCTGCTAAAAAATCCAAGCTAGACTTGGCCCATGAGGCACATGTAAGCTCCCTTTGTGGGTGGCTGTCTAAAGGGAACAAAAAAAGCCCAGCTGGCTCCCACTTCAGATGTGTATTCAGAGATAGGCTTTGGCACAGAATAGTTTAAATAAGAAAATGCCAACTTCCTGAAAGTGATTCTAAATGTATAAATACTTGAGCTGCTCTACTGTAGCTTCATGAATTAATTTTCATAAACATGTATAAAATCTCATTTAATAAAACAAAAACATCTCAACAAAGCTGAGTGTATTACTTATTTTCGTATTTGTAACCTTTTACATTTAATTTCAGGGTTCAAATGTTACTTTAAGTACATTGATGACAGATGCTTAACCATTAGATATAGCACTTTGTCCTAGTCAGCAATGTACCAAAACCATTTCTACGACATACCAAAAACTGGCCTATACATAGTGCCTAGATTACATCCTACAGAAATCTTTGAACAACAATTGGACATAAAATGGATTCATGCGTCAATGTTTTGGTATCCACTGTTGGTATCTTAACCAACATAATAAACAAGATAATAGGCAAACACTTGATCCTCATCAAGGAGATTCTTTAATTTAAGGAGAAACCCATTGTTGCCTTTAAAAGAGGATCCAATTTAAAAGACAGATTGGTTTATGCGTATCAGATACCCGCTGTACCCATAGTACAAAATATTCTGCCTTTGACACGGGTCATAGGCCACTTTAAGCGCAACAGTTGTGTAGCATGCAATACGACAAAAAACACCAAAACATTTTTCATCAGTGAATAACAGTTTGAGATAAAACATTTTTCCAACTGCAATACATGTAATATTATTTCCTGCATTGAATGTCCATGTGGTTTAGTGTATATTGGTAAAACCAAAAATCAGTTCATGATGCTGCAGTAGAACATCTCAAGATTTTATGAATTTAGAATTATTTGTTGGCACCTTGGCCTGATAATCTTTATTACCCAAGCCCACAAGGGTAGATTGGATTATTTTAGACACCAAAATCGAAATATCCTTGATTTCCCAATTGGAACTTACACCTACGGAATGTAATAATGCAATCCCAATGTTAATCTATGGGAGAGATAGGCCTTGCAGTAGTGAAAAACGAATGTAATCGTTTTTCATTACCAAGACATGTAAAACTGAAAAGTTTATGTTCTACTTTTTAAACACACTGCACCCTGCCCATAGGACTGTAAAGGCCTACCTTAGGGGTGACTGATTCATATTTAAAAGGAAGCTTTGGGCCTGGCAAAAGGGTTAACTCTCCAGGTTGACATGGTAGCATAAAACTGCACACACAGTCTCTGCAATGGCAAGCCTGAGACCTGTTGAAAGGGCTACTAAAGTGGGTGCTGCATGGCCCACCCGTAGCATTTGACCTACAATCCCTGGGCACATGTAGAGCGCTTTATTAGGGACTTTTATGTAAATTAATTATGCCAATTGTGGCTAAACCAATGTTACTATGTTTTAAATAGAGAGCACCTGCACTTTAGCAATTATTAGCAGTGGTAAAGTGCTTAGACTAGAGCCTTAACCGCTTCCGTGCTGATGATGAAACCGCTGCATCACCAGCCTCGGTAGAGCTGTGCTGATGACGGAGCGGTTCCGTCATGGCCCACTCGGCGCGCCTGCGCGGCGCATTCCATTGAGCGGGCGGGGCCATGACGGAACCGCTCCGTCATGAGCACAGCTCAACCGAGGCTGGTGATGCAGCGGTTTCATCACCAGCATGGGCGCGCCGCGCGGCCCCCCTGCCCCCTTAGCGCTGCGGCAGAATAGCCGCCGCAGCAAAGGGGTTAAAGCCAACAAAAACGAATTTAGCAAAAAAGAGGAGGAGGAAAGCAGGGGCCAGTGCAACAGATCCCACTACTCTCCATCAGTTTGGCTTCTTCACACGTGCACGCATTACACTCACTACACATGCTTGACACACACATGGGACGTCAGCGCAAGGGTCTGGGTATTCAAATAGTAGAACTTTACTCAGGTGGACAAGTAGGCCTCAACCCCAGTGGCAAAAGGTTTGGTCACAATATTGATCTCTCTCAACTGCTGTATGATGCCACCGCTGTGCTCTTGAAGTGGCAGTCGCCCACTGTCAGCAATAAGGCACACTTGGTGCACCCCTCCAGGTCACCGGACTGGTCCTGGACCACACATAGTCAGAGACTGATAGTCAGAGAGTGACGTGTGCCTCTGCGCTGACACTGGCATTAGTGTGAATCAAAGTAAAACATTAAAACATGATCAGGATACCAGGTACGTACTCACTGGGGCACTGAGGGCAGCAGAACACACCCATACACCTGGCAAGGGGCAGTCCTGCCTCACTACCATCCATGTGGCGGAGGTAGGCATCTGGAGGGAGGAGTGTGGAAGGGTGTGCCGCCGTTTGTGCACTGGGCACTTTGCGGTTCCATGAGGAGTACAAGCTCTACATAGGCGCTACACTACAATACGGCGTTCTCATTTGCTAAGTAGCTGGAGTGACCAAGGTTTTTGCAGAGTAGAAGGGGAGGTGGTGTGATTTCCCTGAAGTTGTGAAGTGGGTAGAAGCCACTGCAGTTAAAAGGTAGAAGCAAGAAAAGCCTTCATCACATCCCTGGTGTGCGAGGGTACATTTCCCATCTGCCTTTCGTCCTCCTGCGAAGTGCGCCACCACACCCTGTGGACATTTAGCTGAACATTAAGAACACGATCGTCACCGCCGTCCTATGAATGCAAATCAATCTTCCTGAGTCTGCTTCTGTCTACACCAGGGGTCTCCAAACCGGTCCTGGAGGGCCGGATCCATTATTTTAAAAATCTGGCATGGATCTGGCCCTCCAGGTCCGGTTTGGAGACCCCTGGTCTATACTAGGAGTGACCAGAGAGCCCAGTATAAAGCGGCCACTAAAATGCCAGGAGTAGGGCAGTTGGTGTCACTCATTCTTTGACCCCCTGATGACTTCAGACTGTGGGACCTTGATCCACCCCCAGTCCAGGAACAGCCCTCTGTGACTGGCTGCAGGAAGGATAAGGGCTGGCTACTACAGAGAGTAAATAGTTCTGTCTGAGCCTTGTTTACTTTCTCTGCCCGCTGCTCCCTTAAGCATCCCAGAGACCCGGGAAAGGAAAGGCATCGCAAGTGTAAATGTGAATGGCAGGTCAGAGGAAGCAGCTACCCCGGCTACCTGTAATTGACGCCCATCAGCCACACCCCCGCAGAAATGTAACAATGGTTCCCCCCGCACCGCGCTCAATGTCTCACCCAGAGCGTGCCCAGGGCAGGCACCCGCCGCCACCAGGCAGACCTCCCAGCTTTTGCCCTATTGCACGAGCAGCAAAGTTGCAAGTGCGACCAAAAGTCCAGAACATTCCATTTTAAAATATGCAAAACATTTAACAAAGGCAGCTAGTACGGCGCGGACGTTTGTGAATTGAACATGAGCCATACTGGGCACAAGTCTGTAGAGAAACATGGCGGTCCGTTTGACAGAAGCCTCGCCCGACCCTTCTTCCACAAACCCCCCTCATACCACGAAGTCCCTTACCTTGCTGCTGGCGCAGAGAGGCTCTGGCAGGAACTGGGCTCCTCTGCACAGGGCCCGCAGGCCTCCCCGGGGAGGGAATCAGCACAGACATGGACTTTGAGTGGTCAAAGGTTGGTGTGAAGCGTGATCTATTTAACTCCGCTCCTGCTGATCATCTAACCTCCCTGCCAGCAGATGGGAAACCATTTTTGTTTATCAGGAGGGTGACTTGTGCATGAGGGTGTTTCAGGAGGTCAGACCAGGCTGCAGAATCCTCTCTTGTGCTGGAGAGGGGACAGCAAAGACTGGCCCCTGGCAGCTCTAGTGCTGTCACCAAAATCAAAGAGATTGTGCAAAGTCACATTGCATTTTCGTCAGCACTTTATTGAAACCGTTTTTAAAAACTTCACAAACTCTAAGAAGTTGTCGAAGTTTAACCAGCAGATGCGGGAGTAGATGCCCTCCAAAATCAGGGTTGCAGGAAGGAAACCCAGCCTTCATAGAAGCCCTGTGGAAACATATTTTGGTGAGGACATTTGTTACCAATTCTCACTTGTGGAAAGCCAATCCGGCAAGCAAATGCTGCTAAATTTCAGACACTTAGCAAAAACGGCAGGACAGCTCTATGGCGAAGATTGAAGCTTCGTCCACCGCTGGACTTCTGAGCCCCTGGCCACACATTGAATGAAGGGTGTTAAAAAAGCCAACAAGTTGCATGGGTCATTTGGGAGAGGATCATTCTCGAAATATCATTCGTTGCTGCAAAGTGGCCCCTTTTCATTGCTGATGCCTTCACTGCTTAATATGCCACCACACTGTTCAATGTGCCACCATGCTGTTCAATGTGCCATCCTGCTATTCAGTATGCCACCCTGCTGTTCAAAGTGACACTATGCTGTTCAATGTGCCACCATGAAGTTCAATTTGCCACTGCGCTGTTCAATGTGCCACCATGCTGTTCAATGTGCCACCACACTGTTCCATGTGTCACCATGCTGTTCAATTTGCCACCATTCTGTTCAATGTGCAACCACACTGCTTAATATGCCACCATGCTGTTCAATGTGCCACCACGCTGTTTAGTGTGCCACAATGCTGTTCAGTGTGCCACCATGCAACTCAATGCGCCACCATGCTGGTCAGTGTGCCACCATGCTGTTGAATGTGCCACCATGCTATTCAATGTGCCACCACACTGTTCAATGTGTCACCATGCTGTTCAATTTGCCACCATGCTGTTCAATGTGCCACCACGCTGTTTAGTGTGCCACCATGCTGTTCAGTGTGCCACCATGCAACTCAATGTGCCACCATGCTGGTCAGTGTGCCACCATGCTGTTGAATGTGCCACCATGTTGTTCACTGTGCTGTTCAAGATGCACCATGATGTTCAGTATGCCAACATGCTTTTCAGTGCGCCATCATGCTGTTCAATGCGCCACCAAGCTGTTAAATGTGCCACCATGCTGCTCAATGTACCACTGTGCTGTTCAATGTGCCACCATGCAGCTCAATATGCCACTGCGCTGTTCTATGTGCCACATGCTGCTCAATATGCCACCATGCTGCATTGTGTCATGATGCTGTTCAATGTGCCACCATGTTGTTCAATGTGCCACGTGCTTTTCAATATGCAACCGTGCTGTTCAATGTGCCTCCATGTTGCTCAATATGCCACTGTGCTGTTCAATGTGCCACCCTAATGTTCAGTGTGCCACCATAATGTTCCATGTGCCAACTTGTTGTTCAATGTGCCACCATGCTGTTCAAAGTGCCATTGTGCTGCTCAATATGCCACCGTGCTGTTCAGTGTGTCACCTTGCTGTAAAATATGCCATCATGCTGTGTGCCTCCATGCTGCTCAATGTGCCATGGCGTGGCTAGTTTCTTTTCCATGACATGCCCCATCACCCTTGGGCTCTAGCATGGTGTCCTGAGTTCTGAGCCCATCTTCTCTCCTCTAGAGCAGAGAGCATGTGAGGAAGCTCTGCAGCACTATCCAGTCTGCTGTTGTGGGCTGGGGAGACAGGTACCCATGTCTTCTACCTCATGCTCACACTCTCTTTCCACGTCAACACTCTGTTTTCACTTTCCAGTGTGCCATTACAGGGGCGTCGTGAACCCCTGCTTTAGCATTACAGCGGGGGGGGGGGGGGGGGGGGGTAGGTGATTCATGGGCCTCTTCTGTTTGTAACTCGGCATCATTAATACTAGAAAGGAACCGAGGGTCAGTAGAAGAGCAAGCAGGAGCAAGGAACAACGAAAACTGGTGAATAGAAAAGGGAAATAATGAGGCAGCATTGGAAGCAAGGGTGAAAGGAAGGAAGGAAAAATGGATGAGTGGGTAGATTGATGAGTGGATGAAAGGATGAGTGAAAGCATAGGTGAATGGACAGGGGAAACGATGACAGAGTAAAACGGGTGGATGGATAGATGCATGTATGGGTGAGTGAATGAATAAGTGGATGGACAGGTGAAAGGATAACAGAGTAAATGTATGTATGTATGGACGGAGTGGTGGATAGAAGGATGAAAGGATGGCAGAGTAGGGGATGGGTGAGTGATTGGATGAATGAGCGAGTGACTGGATAGCAGAGTGGATGGTTGAGTGAATTGATGGCAGACTGGGATGGACGAATTACAGAGCAGATTGACGTATGACAGAGTGGATGGATGGATTGCAGAGAGGATGGATGGATGAATATCAGACTGGATGAATGGATCAATGGATGGCAGTGTAGATGGATTGCTGGGATGGGGAAAGATTGACTGATGGATGAAAGAATAACTGGCTGACAGAATGTGAAGGTGAAATAGTGGATGGAAGAGTGGAAAGGTAAATGGATAGATGCTTGAATGGAAGATACAAGGAAGCTCTTCGAGGGAGGGCTCGGCTTTCTTGCTTTGCTTGCTTGGTGCCATCAGAGCTTCAATTTAAAGTGGGGGATTATTTTCATTTTCTGGCTGCTCCCTTAGTGACATACCTGTGTTAAGAGTAGTTTTTGGTTTCCCTTGTCACAAATTGGGGTTCCCACGATTCAATTAGAAGAGAACTCATTGGTAGCATATGGATGGGCAAAGTTTCAGCAGACAAAAGGCAGGGAGGGCCTTATTGTGTGACTCATCCTTCTACACTTGTCAGCAGCCTTTGACACGGTAGATCACAGGCTTCTCATCAGGGCTCTCAAAGAGCTGGTAGGTACAGCCAAAGTGGTCCTTCAATGGTTCTTCTCCTTCTATCAAAATCGCTCCCAAAGATTAAAAATAAAATCCTTTACATCTGACCTTCTCGTGAACAGAGGTGTCCCCAAGGATCCGTTCCCACCCCTCAACTGTTCAACATATATATGGAACCCCTCACCATCATTCTGAAAAAAGCCAACATCCCCTTCCATCTATATGCAGATGACACCCAGATCTACTTGGAAACCTCCTCCTTTAACGAGATTCTAAGACTCAACAATACTCTCAGAGAAGTCCAAAAATGGCTATCAACAAACCACCTTAAACCCAATCAGTGAAAAACCAAGATTCTCCTCATCTCCACCAAGGAAGAAAACCTGCAAATCGTTGAATGTCTGAAAGCAATCGATGCCCTCAACGGGAGTCTCACTCTGGCAAACTTGGTAAAATCACTTGAAATCACCCTTGACCACAAACTATCCATGACCAATCACATCAAGAACTCCGCTAAGAGCGCTTTCCTCAATCTGAAGCTCCTCAATAAAATCAAACCCACATTCCACCTATGGACCTCAACCAAGCCACCCAATCTCTAGTGTTGTCTAGACTGGACTATAGGAACGCAGTCCTCTCCGGTACAGCTCTCTCCCACCTAGCACCACTCAAGACTACCCTCAATGCAGCTGCCAGAATGGTCACCAGAGTCCAGAAATTTGACCATATATCTCCCGCACTCAGAGATCTAAAATGGCTCCCAATGGAAATGCGTGCCAGCTTCAGAACTGCCTGCCTTACACACAAAGCCTTGCATACAGGGATACAGGAATACCTAGCTTCCAAACTCAAGAAAGCCGTCCAATCTAGAAGTCTCAGGAGTTTCAACTCCCTCCTCCTCATTCCCCTGAAAACGCGGAAATAAAAAACCGCAGCCCGCTCTTTTGCAGGCAACGCTCCTAAAATCTGGAACTGTATCCCTGTGGACATCAGAACTACCCCCTACTTTCCAAATTCAAAAGCCTCCTAAAAGTCCTTTACCTCAACCGTACCTTCCCTAACTCAATTACGTGACTCACACGCTTCCACCTGGCAGTCACCTGACAATGCGCACCCACTGCCTTCCTCATCCCCTCTCCCCAACCCATCGCCTTGGCCCACCACCGCTAGAAAAATATTTCAGCATAAAGCTTTGTCTTTGCATTGTGAGTACCTCTTGACCTCTCTACCTCAATGGCGCACCTTGGATCCCTTGACCTCTCTACTTCAATGACGCTCCTCAGTCGCTCATCACAACTGTAATTTTCGAACTCCTATGATTACGTTTGTTTAGTTTTATTATCCTGTATTTGATTTCTCTCCATCCTGTTGTAAAGCGCTTCGATTCCCTTGGGTCTGGCCAGCGCTATAGAAAACTTTTAAATAAATAAATAATAAATAATACAAGGGGTCAGATAGGGGAACACAAGCATCACAATGAACATTAACCGCATCCGCGCTCAGAGAATTCTGCTCGCATGCTCAGATTTTCAAAATTCCATGCTTCATGACGAGCTGGGCTCGGCATCAGCGTGCGAGGAGGCTACACCATGACGAGCCCAGCTCGTCATGAGCGTGGAAGGGGTTAAAATATTCTGATCCACTGTTCAAACACTTGCTAGTGCCAGAATAGAAAGCTCAAAGCAAACAGCTTTCTCTGCTTATGCATCCAGGATCTGTAACACATCTCTGCATCCACCATGACCACACAAGCCCTGCTCCAATTTTGCAAAGAGCTGAAGACACACCATTTTCAAGAACCCTACATCACAATCAAGCGACAGTGCACCTCCAGTCTGAGAACCCAGCTTCTTTTCTGATCAGACTGTATCTTTGCGATTTTCTCTGTACCTTACGCCAGAGACTTCTGGCTAGGTTTGATGCTATACAAATATATCATACACACCTACATCCTGTCATGGACTGGACACTGTGAAGGCCAAGGCCAAGTATCATGGACCTGATATACATGTGAAAGATGTCAAGTTTCTCCTTTAGACCTTGTGAGTTAGGCGGAAAAAGCCACAAATCAAAGAAAAAAACCTTCTTGGCACTCTTGGTAGGTTGTGATTGGAGATGATGAATTAATGCTGGTGCTGAAAAGCACCTGCACCATAACTACCATGAAGGAGCACAGCACAGCACTTCCAGATCTACAAATCCAGGAAGGATTCGCTGCAAAGTGGAGCAAAAACAGGGACAAAATTAGTAGGAAATGTATGATGAACACCCAAAAAATATATATGAACAAATGTATTGTGACTAATCAATCTCTTATCAGTGTCTCCTTATGTATTGTTTAAAAAGGAGATTACAACACACAAAGTGTATTAGTGCTTTCCTGGATTGGGAATTTAAGAGAACAATCACTAGAAAAGCCACAGTCTTGGAAAGGTTTATATACAAGGCTACCCGCGACTGTATTTTATAGATTAGGGTTGCTATTCACAAAGGTAACTAACACATGTGAGTAATATACATGTGAAATGTACTCTTACACTTCGGAGTCACTTTACTATTTGGGCCAATTGACAAAATTTGATTTCAAAGTTACTCAAAATCTAGACTTTTTTTTTCCAAAGTATATATTTTATTAATAGGTATATTGTACCGAGTTCAAAAATTTCTGTAACTGTCCACTAAAATTACCATTTCCAAAGCTCAGCCTATAACACCCTCACATTGCCAATAAAAAAAAAAATACTCTTTGTCACCATGAAGCTTCAAGAGGCTCCATCAATTAAAGCCTTTACTAGATGGCGAGCAGCTTTTGCTTTAGGTGATAACCATATTTACAGTTCTTTCAGGTAGCAGGCACCCGGTAGAAGGTGGTGCACTGCAATTTTGGCTACAACTTTACTTGTCACAAATTCATAACGTAAATGTGCTGTAACCCATTTGTCATGAGGTCTTACAATATTAAAATAAGTGTTACAATTTACATTATTACTAAAGTGCATTTATTGTAGGATTAGTTAAGTTACTCAAATTAAGTGCTTTAACTGAATCAAATAAGATATTAATAAACCATCCTTACTTAGTAGATATGACCTCTATAAAAGCAAGTTCGATTTACATTTTTTTTTACATTTCTTTATTAATTTGTTCTTTCAATCTGCATATCAGGTTCATATACAAAAACATGTACATAACACTTCTACCTCAGCCAAGGTAGTGAACCAGCCCAGCAATAAACTCAGGAATGTAGTCCAATTTGCAGTCCTTTAGACGTTGTCCAAGCATTCACGGTTGACTTAGTTGCTTATGTACCGTGGCATATTATTTTAGCTGTAACCACCCTAACCCTCACCCCACCCCCCCTATTCTCCCAACCACCCCCTCAAAAACAACCTCCTCCTCCCCCCTCCGCTGGGTCTGTCTAAGTAGAGGTCCATTTATCTCAATGCTCGTTTGGGGTCTCCACATTCCTCTCTTCTTGGCTGTGGGCTAGCTCCCTACTGGCAGTTGTACCCCCTTGTGATCCCTGTGTGGATTGTGCGGCCTGTCCAGTTACTTCCTGAATCATCACCCCCACCCCAGCAATACCTCAGGTAAGTTATCATCCCTTCTAGTGGCCCGCATATGCCCCTCATCGGCCAGAGCCCACTCCCTTAAGTTAGTTTTCCATTTCGCCAGTGAGGGCCAGTGCTGGGTTAAACAGTAACTCGTGAGGCGCCGTCTAGCTATAACAAGTCCCAGAACCAGAAACCGCCTACTAGTCTTACGTTTAGGATCCTGGGGAGTCAGACCCAAAAGACAAGGGCGCGGATCCATGTCAATCTGCCACCCTGTAATCTTAGTCAAGTGCTCTCGGACCGCCCTCCTGTACATTTGAATTATCGGCCAGGTCCACACCACATGCTGGAGATCCGCCGGGGCGTGGCGACATCTAGGGCAGTGTGGATCTCTGGTGTTGTCAATGACGTGAAGCCGCCTGGGTGAGAGATAGTTCATGTGCACCATGTTAACTGGATTTGTTTGAATCGATTGCATACCGACATCTTCCGCACACTCTCATGTATTATATCCCAGTCAAGTGCCGTGATCTCCTGCGGACACTCCTGTTGCCATTTCTCCTCTATCTTTCGGGGTCCATTCTGTTTATCCTCCCTCAGCGCCCTTTAGAGGTGGGTGACAAACTTCCGCCCTCCAGCCATGGTGATCATGGTGACCAGCGTATTTGTGTGCTCCGGGGCTTCTGAGAATAAAGGCCACATCTGCTGCGCTGTTGCCGCTATTTTCGCATACTGCAGGAATTGCCCTGATGTCAACTCCAAGGTGGCCACTGCCTCCTGATAGGTGATCTCAAAATCTAGACGTACACATTTCCACTCCCTGTAATAGGAGAGGAAGCTGAGTTGTGGACGGTTAATTTATTTTGACGTAGTGTTCTTTAAAAAAGTGACTCTTCAACTGTTTCCTAAATTGGAGCACAGTTGGGGGAGTCCTGATGTATATGTGGATGTTGTTCCAGATCGTAAGTGCATAGCTGGAAAAGGCCAGTTGCCCTTGGTTTTTTATTTTTACACTTCTTAGTTTGCAGTCTAATGGTTTTCCCGACTACAGGTGTGCCGAGAATGCCAGGAGATTGTGAGCTTGTCTGCAAAATAAGCTGGAGTCCTGGCAGTGATGGCTTTGTAAATGATACAGCAGGTTTTGAAGATGGTGTGGGTGGTCAAGGGCAAATGGAGTTCTATCAGGATACGGTGACATGATCATATTTCTTTAAGGCCCGGCTAAGATATCCAGTGGCATAGACAATGCTCCTAAAGAGTGCTAGTGTGAATTATGTGCAGTAGGACATTACCACCACCCAGATGTGAGATGAGGAGAGCTTGAACAGCATTTCTAAAGTTTCTTTATGAAATAAACAGTTTGATTTTCTTTAGAAAAGAGATGGTGCCAGGCTGGCTTTGTTTATAGCAATGTGGTCCTTGATGGTGATGTTGGTGCCTAGGGTGAATCCAAATGACTTGGCATTTGGTGAAAGTTGGGGTTTGAAGCTTCCAAGGCTCATGTTGTTGAGTCAAACCTTTACTGTAGTTGGTTGTTCTTTGGAAATAACCTGCCTTGGTTGGTTTGAGCTCCAAGTAGGTGCTGGAAATCAAGGTCTAGATGATATGTAAGTAGTGTTTGAGGCAGTGGATGTCAATACCAGAAAAGACTTTCAAGTAGAGTTGTGTTATTCTTGACTAGAAACAATAGGACTAGCCCTGGTTTTCAGAGAGGAATGAATCAATTCCCTTGTAGGTCTATTCATCAACTATTTTCAGAGCTAGAGTTAAAGCAATGCAACATCTCCTTAGTACTTCATACATCAATCACAATAAAGCAAGAAAAATGTAGCAAGAAAAATGTTTAACTCCCTGCAATTGAAAACACCATATATTTTATTCAAAATGGTGTCATATAATCACGTCACATTATTAAGGGTAGGTTGCTCCAGAGAAAATTGTGCCAAAGGAGAAAAGTCCTTGAGTGAAAAGTGAAAAGGAGGGAAGTGGTGACATAGGAAAAACAAACTTTTTATTATTTGTACAAATGGACTGGTTGTTAATCACCGTCCTACAGAGCCTGGCCACAATCAATTTGTATTCAATGTTTTATAATGTTTCTTGATATACATGAAATGTGTAATTTTTATAGCACATGGGGCGTGGGCACAGGGTCCAGGCTCTTAGTGGGATGAGGGGTTTGTCGATGTTTCGACCCGTCTTATAGCCATATGGTTGATTTAAACCTCTATTATAATGCCCACATTGCAGTCTGCAGTGGAAGGTGTGCATGTAGAACCCCTGTCTTGTCGCAAGTATATTTTAGAGAATTAGTTCTCACCCAATCAAAGACTGTGAGCATGCAGTCTCAAAAATTGGATAAGTCAAGGTTGTCACTAAATGACTGCTCAACTTGCACATCATTAACATAGGAAACTAGTGTTATATCAGCAGGATCACATAGAGTTTCAAAAGATGGGAGTCGGAGTCCTGCAGTACTGTGCAGGTTGATGGCTCGAAGCACGACTGCAAATGTGGTAGTTGAATTGCCTAATAAGGAGTGGACGGAAATCCATTTGATCCATTCAAGGTAATTTTCCTGAATGCGTAACTGATATAGGCATTGGCCTACTTTAGCAAGTTAGACCATGTCTAAAGCTGCGATCAAGTCTAATAGAATGAGCGCTTCTTTGTCACCCAGGTCAAGAACCAGACGGTGGTCTTTGGTAACAGAGAGAAGAGCAATTTGAATGGCAAAACCCTGATTATGCTGAGTCAAGAGGATTGATGGATTTGGTCAAACTAACACTCTGTTGGTTAGCTGCCCTTCCAAGAATATTCTAACTGGAAAAGGCAGCAATGGATAAGGCAAAAGTTGCTGTGAACAGAGAGCTCAACAATCCGATTCTTCAACAGAGGAACCACCATGATGTTTTTCAAGTCAGCAGGACAGGTAGAAGAGGGGTGTTACATGATCATAACAAATATTAACCCAAACTGACAAGGAGTGATAAAAAGGTCCACTGGAGAACTCAAACTAACCATTTTGGCAAGTTGGAGAGTAGTCTGTGGCTCAATAAGATCAAAATTGATCAGTTTATTCCCAGTCATGACTGGAGTAGTTGAGGCAACAAAAAGGAGGAGCAGCAGTAAAATAAGCACAAATGGATTTGATCTTGACTCTGAAAAAATAGGTCGGGAGTCAAGGTAAGATAATTGATTGATGATGGTAAATAGCTCTTGAGCAGACTCACGGCCAGATGTACGACCCATTTTTGCACTCAGGAGATCAGCCCATTTGCGAATCCAAAAAGGGTCCTGGCATGTACAAATGCTATTTTGCGAGTCACTGACTCGCAAAATAGCGTTTGCATCTCTCGATATTAGGAAGGGGCGACCTTTCGTAATGGCGAGTCTCAATGCCATGTACGTTTTGCAACCGCATTTGCGGCTGCAAAACACTTGCAGTTTACCATCTACTTCAAGAAGGTTGTAGAACACTCACAAATAGGAAGGAGTCACCAGGGGACACCTTCCCCATTGTGAGTGTGCAAAAATAATTTTTAGGAGCAGGCAGTGGTCCTGGGGACCACTGCCTGCCCTTAAAAAATGAAACAGAAAAGTTTCATTTTTCTTTTTTATATACATCCCGGTTTCCTTTAAGGGCTGCATTAAAAAAAAAAGCTTTTTTGAAAAAGCAGTCGCAGACATGGTGATCTGCTGACCCCAGCAGGCCACCATCCCTGGTAGTGCTAGGCATTCTCAGTGGCGTCACAAATTGCGCCTGCCGTATGAATATTAATGAGGCATGCTGTTTGTGACCCCATTGGGAATCGCAAACTGTGTCTGAGACACTGTTGTACATTCACTTTTGCGAGTAGCAAAAAATCTCTGCAAATACGCAGAAATTCCGCGAACACGCAAAATTACTTGTTCGCAAGCTTTTTTACTATTCGCAATCGCTGTTTGCGTGCTCGGGGGGAAATATCTTGCGAACACGCATTTTGTGAACGCCAACAAGCAAAAATTTCGCGAAGTCGCGGAATGCAGAATTTTGGGCAATTTCTCGTTCTGTGCGGAACGCAAAATTACCCAAATTCCGCAAACAGAAGGGAATTTACCGCCCAGGCCTAGATATTATGCTGACAGAATTTATCATCAAGAGCGATATTATTATCAGTCAGAGAGAAGCAAGAGCTGTTGAAAAGATGATCAGGAGTAACTTTACATCAGATTCTGGATGGTTGTATTTCTTATAGCGCACATGGAGAAGGTATTGTGTTCCCAAGACAATGAAATAAAGGACTCCTTAATGATCTGTCCACGGGGTACATAAAATGACGGTCAGAGATGTGGACAAAGCGAACACAGGGTATAAGGGGTTGCCAGCAGTAAGGGTCATCTGATAAATATGCAAATTAAGTTATAAAGCACAACATGATTCAGTCGGAGAACTAGCTCAAAGTTAATTTAATGAATATAGTAAGAGTCCTTTAAAGGTACTGCTTAACTGCATATAAATCCAATAAAGCTACATTCAGACAGGGTTCTTTACATAGACAATATATCACATTGATTTATTCAACAATACAGAGCTGTTCCACAATTAAAAAAAAGATCAGTGCAATAGCACAGTGCTCATGAGATGTGCAAAACAAGTGATCAAACACATACATTTAAGTACATCCAACTTGGTAGGAATTCGAAGGTATACAATGCAAAACTAAATTAATTTTACTTAATTTTGCTCTAATACCACAGATATCCCAAATAAGCACAAATTCAGTATTGCAAATTAAGCCTCATAAAGGTCAACGTATCGCAGAATGTATCGATTTCAGGTTAATCTCTTATCTATTCAAACATTTCAATTACCTGCGTGAAATTGGATTATTGCAAAATGTTGAGTGCCAAGAGAAAAAAGATTTGATGCAGAGTGCCCACGGAAATGGTACCGAAGAGCTCCAGTAAAGGTTAACTTAGATAATACTTCAGCCAATTTGGTTTAAGGTGGATGAATGTGTGAGATTGTTAATGCAGTGTAATAAATAGCCAGGCCACTACCTGGGTGAGGTGTTGGAACTTTGTAAAGAATCTTAAGCTCTTTAGGGGTGGATAAGCAACATCTGTATTTGAGGTGTCTTTTAACCGTGATAAATAAGATATTCAGATCCATAGAACAGATAATGAAATGGATTTCTGTTTTGTGTTTGGGAAGTGAACTAGTATTAGAGTATTAGGAAATACACATTTGAGAGCTGAGCCTTTAAGTGGGGTGTGTATCAAACTCACATTGATATGTTTGCTCTGTTGCAGGTTAATAGAACTCATATCCCCAGGGGTCTTTATTGTCCTTTACCTCTTTGTGGACTTCTCAACTCCATCTTTTCTGACCCTGGAGAATAACTTGCAATGCTTTGATTAAAGAGGAAGCAGGAAGCATCTCCTCAGTCATTCCTCAGACAGACAGGTGTTCTCAAATAGTATTCTTATTCTTCTTGTCTTCTCCAAGAATAGTTTTGATATGAATTTCAGAGGACTGGATCCAAAGTTGTTGTTATGACACATCAGAGGTTGGTGAAAATCGCTGAACCTGCCTGTCAAATAATGTAGGCAAGACCACTAACCTTATCCTTACAACTGCCTCTTGCAGGAACGTCTTGCATCCCAGGCACACACGGTGGATTGTTTACAGAGGACGAAGGTGGTAGGTAGGGACAAAGGAGAAGATAGGAGCAGTCCTCTGGTCCCTGCAGTGCCCCTGAGTGCTCTGAGCTTTTGTATTTGCGTTGATGCCCATTGGGTCTGCAAAATAAATAAAACAACCAGTTCTCGCTTACACTACAGATGTCTTTCAGGCCCTACCCATAATCGTTTCCTCCATTAAGGGATGCATTTGCTCTTCCATTGATAAAGGAGCTGTTAGTAATGGCTCAGATGCACAGGGTGGGATACAGCTTGCGCACTCAGAAGTACCTTGTGAGGAAAATTAAGCATAATGCATAATAAATTATTTATAACCATCACATGGTGAACTAGACATTCTGTCTCTATTTTCCTGAAGACCATCTTACATGCATGGTGTCAGCCGAAGAAGCTGGACTGGGATCATTTGCTTAGCGGTGGTTGGTGTTGGAGGAGGCAAGAGAGATTCTTTATGACACCTCTGTCCTAGTGGAATTTTTCAAGCAAAGAGCTGTAGGAGATGGGTTTTTTACTATTACCTAGGAGCAACATCATTTATTAGGAGTTGAGCACAGTGTAGAATTTGTGCTAAGATCATTTTCTGCCAGTTGTACACTAGTTCCAATTTTTTTTTACTTGCTTAAACTTCTGGCACTTTAACACTAGTTTGGATCTAGAGGAAGGAAGGCTCCCTGCAAGACAACTGGAATAAAAAAAGATTTTTCATCCTTCTATCTTGAATCTCTGCTCCAAAACTAAATTCTCAATTTTTGGAACTAATTTTGGACATGGTCCAGATGTATACTAGAACCACTATTACTACTGACATACTAATTCCTGAATAAGGTTTCTTAAGGAAGGGTGCTGGGGTGCTGTGTTGCTGCGCAGGTCCTGACAACAGAAGGGACTGCTGTTCAGAGATCTCACCTTCTCATAATTTTTTTAATTTGAGTTCATTTGGAACATATCACTAATATAGTGGAGAAGTGTGGCTCAATGGTTAGAGTGGCAGACCTTGATGCAGAGTGCTGGCCAGGGACCAGGGTTCGATTCCCGCCTCGGCAGGATCGGGCTTAAATTCCTCTGACCAGATATTCTCGCCTCAGTGCCGAATCTAAGCATGGGCCCCACGCTGCAACTCTGGGCAATAGCTTGCTTAGTCTCCACAACGGCCCCTGATACACAAGGGATGCCTGGTTTCACCATGGGATGCCCAGGAGTGGACACCTCACAAGGAAAAGCCAGGAGGGGTTCCCTTGTGGTAGGAGTACAAGCGCCGGGATGCTTACGGGTTACTGTTCGCGCTATACAAATACAACACATTTACATAGGCATCCGTTTTTGTTTACTATGTTCCTTTAGCTTGGGATTCTTGCCTTTTTGACAATCTAATTTAAAATGCTCAAATCTGATTCAAAACCTCTTTCCAGGTGTATGTGCTTTATTGTTAAATTCATAAGTAAAAGTCTTGCTTTTCTTTAGCATTCACAAGTCTCTTCACATTTTCATCTTATTGCTTGATTTTCTCTTTTTATAGGATGCCATCTTTACTTTAGATCTCCCTTTCTTCTTAGGAAAGGTGAATAACATCATGCTTGCTCTTCCTACAAATACTAACACTGATCAACATAGTAATAATATATTAGGTGTTTTAGGCTGTCATACACTTACAGCCGTCCCCAAACTACACATAGGGACAGCAAAGGAGATCCTCTATACTATCAAGTCTGGATCTCATTTGGATACTGCTCCTCCTGATATCTTAGCCGCTCAACCAAGGCGGCAACTACGCAGCAGCGGTTTGATTAGGTGGGCGGGGCCGCGTCGGCAATGGACGCGCGCAGCACTACGAAGGTAGTGCTCGTGACGGCCGTTGGCCGACGGGGGCATGGAAAGGGTTAAGGAAAGGAGGGAGCATAATATTAGTTGAACTGACTAATCTTCTCAACTACTCACTAGAGCACAGCTTTCCAAACTGTGTGGCGCGACACATTACTGTGTCGCGCCCCATGCGTAGGTGTGTCACGCTATCAGATTTATGAGGGCAGATTTATGAGGAGAATGAGCGATATTTGCACTGCAGACAGCCTCCCACATTCCTAGTCACCAACAGACACCTCTCTGCCCCCTCCCCGCTGCATTCGTAAAGAGATTCATTTGACAGATAAGGGAAACATTGCTCACCTCCCGAGAAGAGATTGCACACACCTAATCGCAGCTGTGCTGGTGAGCCGGAGTGGAATGTGTGTCTGCCTAACAAGGCGCCGCTTCTGCAGCCCTGATCTGAGCCCCAGCTGAGCCATTCAGCCGGGCTCATTGGCATAATTGCCGGGTGCTCACACCACGCTGTGCTTGACAGAGCAGGGTCCGGCCAGGCCCTGTGGTGTCATCACAGTCACACTATCCTGCGCATTTGTGCCAACAAGTGTCAGATGACAGAGGTTTCCGAGGGAGTAGTCAAAAAAGGGCATGATACGAGTCACAACTTTTATGTAGAACCTGATGAGGCAGTGAAAGTTGTATTGATAGTGTAAATGTTATGGATGGATGAGTGAACAAGGGTGTATGGATGGGTGGATGAATGAATAGATGGATGGCTGGATGAAAGGGGGTGGATGATTGGATAAAAGGGCGGATGATGGGTGGATAAGTGAAACACTGGATGGATGAATGAAAGGGAGGGAGGGTGGATGAAAGGGTGGATGATGGATGAGTGAAAGGGTGGATGGAATGAAAGGGTGTGGTTCTCAAAATCCCGGACCCTGCCATAATGGTGTACCAAGGCCTAAACACTCGTGCAGAAAATATCATCATACCTCGACGAATTTGGTATCAATAGACCGGTAATGATCAGGACATTATGCCTGTGTATTTGCATCACGATCGAGTGATGCTATCACCCTTAAATCACTGTTCTTGTCCTGAACCCACGGACTCCATCTTGTGAGCGGCATCCATCTTGTGTCTTGCCCTCATATAGTCAATTGATTAAAGGCCGAGTTTGATCCAAAGGACACGTCCACCTTTAGCTGACTTCTCCATGACCTGGCCGAGCTGACTCCACTGCCTCCAGCCAAACCTGTTTGGGCAGTTCCTCGCCCAGTGGCCGAGTGAGATAACATCAAGGCGCAACATGTCATAAACCATTCACTACATACAAACCTTGTTTTATCATACACACACCTGTCCCTGTCTTCTTGTTTATGGCTAGTTTTACGATGAGGAGGTGCCCGATTTTATTGGGGTTTCATCGATATCTGATGGTAGTTCTGGGCCAGGCTGGATCATCTATCACAAACTGGACATACGAAATTGTGGGTTAGCTAGCGTGACTTTGCTTTTTCTTTATGTACAAATATGTATATGGTCGCATCATAAAACAAGGAATTCATGCCTGAAGTGTAATATTTTGTATAAAAGGAGAAGGCTGGTTCTGTAAAAACGAACAGTCTCCTGAGAACTTGCAACCCTTGCTGTTGCGCTTCTAGGACGCTCGTTACTTGGTTGCAACCAATAAAACTCGATCTTTGACTTCACCTAGAAGCCTCTTGGTTTCTGTGGTCCGAAACAGGGAGAACTCAGAGGTCTTCGGGTGTTATCCCCTGGCACCACCGGGTTCCTAAAAACCCGGTACCTCACTTTGGTGCCCAACTCGGGGCGGTATCAAGCAGTATCGGTCCAAGCCAGATGTTCGTGAGGAGCTTCGTGTGAAAATTCCAGAGGACGGCCAGCCACTTCAGCGACCCCTGTATGTCGACGTGGTTCCGAAGGTCTTTGCTGCGAGGTTCCCCGCGTCCTGACAGCTACGAAGGACTGCTGCCCTGACTATCACCTTGTTTTGGACCCAGGGATCCTTGGTAGAGCGAAACGATAGACGAGTCTTCTAGTGACGCCATCGATCATCAATACTTCAGTTAAGTATAAGTGGAGCGTCTCCCAGTCCTTAGTTTTGTTCTTAGTTTTGGTATCTTTGAGATACACCTTGTTTGGAACTTGCAAGCGCCAAAACCAAGGGATTCGTGTATTCACGAGAATATCGTAAATCGATAATCCTTTGAAGTTTGAAGCTAGACTAGTGAGCGAAGATGCCTGGTCTTAGCAGACTTGGAAACTTGTTTTGTCTTGGTTGTAGTAGGGACTCCCGATTAGAGGATTCATGTCCGGTTCCTCCAATTGGAACTCCAACATATGAGCTCTACATTAAGCACGGAGTAGGTCCTATCACGTATAATGAAATTTGGATAAAATACACCCGCAAAGATGGTGTTTTAAAATGGCCCCAATATGGTAGTTTTGATACAGAGATATTAGATAACCTCGAGATTAAACTCTTCAAGAAGAAAGCCCGGCCGGCGATGTTTGACTCTTTTCGCTTATGGCACAAAGAAGCCAAACAGAAAGAAATGAAATTAGCTAAGAAAAATAAAAGAGGTATGTCAATGGTGCAAGCTGCCATTGCATACAGGGATAATGAGGAAGAGCAAGAGAGTGAACAAATGCTCAGAAGCAAGAAGTTAGCAGTAGATAAATGCTACCCAATGTTGCCACATGAAGGACAAGGTTCAAAAGGGAAATCAGAGAACGATCCTTTAATGTCGCATTTATTGAGTTCTCCACCCCCATATGCACTGGATGCTACTGCACCCCCAAAGCGCTTTGTTATACCACGCCCAAGTGCACGAACTCCAGTTCTTACACAAGCACCAGCTCCTCTTCAGCTGGTTCCTACTTCTCCGGCGCAGCCTTCTCAAGGGCCGCCGCCTTTGCTACATACTCCGTCTGCTGTTCCTACCACTTTGCCTACTGCTCCAACTGTTTATCATGATACTACTTCTGCCACTGCCTCGACTTCCTCTGCTACTGCCTCGACTTCTGCTTTACATCAGCCTATCTTTTCTGGCGCATCTGCCTCTCCACAAGCTTCTCCTTCTGTTCGACAGAGAGTGGCAAGTACTGTCACTGGTCTGTTATCACCTTTCTTTGGGTCGCCTAAAACGACCCCTACAACAGGACGTAGACAGTTGCGTAGTCAACTACCTGATTATGAGGAAAGAGTAGTATTGAATGAGTTAGCATGTAAATGGGTTACTGATACTGTAAGATACGATGTTCAGTCTGTTATGGAAGTTTTCCGTCAATGGGACGCACCCACTCAGAGATATGTATTTGAAGAGATGTGTGTGTACCTCTCGGAAGATTTACAAGACAATGATCCAAAACGCAGAATGCAGGAACTAGCCCGCATGCGATTCAAGTTTTACGAAGGTATGATTATAGGTGCCGATGTTGAACGAGCATTAGATCTGTTGTTATCTTATAGGAGTAAGGGAAACAGCTCTAGATCGTTTTATGAGGATGACATGCCAGGTAGGAAAAAGGCGCTACAGTACCCCATGAGAGAAGTTCCTCCAGTTTGGAGGGAAGTTGATGCGAATGCAAATCCTGCAATTCTGCCACATTTCCAGCGTGTATGGGTACATGTCCCCTGGAAAAGATCTGAAGTTTTAGCACTCAAGCAGACATTACCTGATCCCCGTAAAAATCCTGCAGGGTATTATAAGGAGTTATCACAAACTGCCAGCTCATGCATAATGAATTTAGCAGATGTAGACATGTTGTTTGGGAATGTTTTTCCACAGCCTTTATGGAGTAAGATTCGTCATACAGATCATGACCAAGAATTAGGTGACACATGGGCTAACATTACTGCTGCAGATGCTAGACAAGTTGGTGGTTCTAAGCCTGAGCCTTTGGTAGCTGATCTTCCTGGTAGAATTATCACATATATGAAGACTTTAATGCCTGAATTGCGTGTGAATTGGGACAAATTGTCTGCGTGCAAGCAGAAGAAAGATGAGAATGTGTCTGACTTTTTCACGAGGTTTGAAGAGACTTTTGTCGACCACAGCGGTCAGGATATGGCTACCGAGGGTGGCCAAAGATTGTTTGTAGACAAGTTCGTACATAATCTGCTTCCTGAACTGTGTAATAAATTGAAAGATTCAGAGAGTGCTTGGGCTGTCTCCACGTCAGCACAGATTTTAGCCACAGCCCAGTACTATGAAAATAGGCGCAAAGACGAGTTAGATAAGGCAGACAAAAAGACTAAAGATTTGAAAACTAAAGTCCTTCTCCAGCAAGCCTATCCGCCTCGTACTGCTAGTCAGCCTGATTATCAGCAGCCACAACAGTATTCGAGGAACTTACAAGGAAATGAGTTTCCTCAACATCGTGTACAATATGGTCCAAATCAGTGTGCATATTGTAAGGAAGAGGGTCATTTCAAGAATAGTTGTCCAGCTTTGTCACGACGTTTAAATGGCGTTTCTGGTGCAAGAGGTAGAGGTGTTCAACAGGCTCCTAGAGGTAGGGGCCGTGGTAGTTTACACCAGAATGCTCGTCCATTTCCGCCTCAGAATTCCATGAACAGCTTTGACCAACAGAATAATATGTCCTCTAGGACAGCTCAGTACTATGCTGATGACTACTATGCAGAGAACGAGAATGAGGGTAACGATTGCTAGGACAACCATGGACAAAGAGAGGGAGTTGTTTCAGTTCCAGTAGATCAGAGTGGACCTTACGTTGAGGTGATTACATCAGGAGTGTCAGAACCTTTTCTTCTGGATACTGGTGCTACAAAAAGTTCTATTATGCACTCAAAACTTCCTGGCGCACCTTTGTCTGGCGAAATGAATGTTTCAGCAGGTTTTTCTGGAGCCCCTGTTAGAAACCCGATTTCTAGTCCTATGTCCCTTTCTGTTGGGCCATGTGAACTGGAAGCACCCCTCATTCTTACAACAGGTTTTGGTGAAAACTTGTTAGGTTTGGATTTGTTAAAGCGACTATATGCGACTTTGTACTGTTCTCCTTTGGGAGTACAACTTACCCTAGGTAAGAAAGTGATCTCTCCAATATATTTGTCAAGGGAAAATATTCCAACAGAATTGTCATCTCTTTCAGATGTACTTTGGGCTACTGGTTCTAACGATGTTGGTCTTTTAGAGATAGCGCCATATGTTATAACATTGAAAGCCAATGTTAAGTTGCCACGTCTTCCCAATACAAAATCTCTAGCGAATGTGAAAAGGCATTGTTAGCAATAATTTACGATTTGATCGAGAAATATGTCATTGAAGAGACAACAGGCAACATTTGTAACAGTCCTGTTTTGCCAGTCTTAAAGCGTACTGAACCTTCACAGCCCCCTGTGTACAGATTTGTGATTGATCTTAGAGAAGTGAATAAAATTGTTGTGCCACAGTTTCCAGTTGTCCCTGACATTACTGCCCTATTAACTATGGTCCCAGCTTCAGCCACTTGGTTCTCGGTGATTGACCTGAAGAATGCTTTCTTCAGCATCCCGATTGCTGAGGAGAGTAGAGATATTTTTGGCTTCAATTTAGGAGGACGAAGCTTCCGCTTCAAACGCGCTCCTCAGGGCTACTGTGAAAGTCCATCTATATTCAGTCAGGCTCTGAAATCACAACTTGACATGATTGTTCTACCTGATGGTGCAACTCTAATTCAGTATGTAGACGATTTGCTAGTCGCTGCAGATACTGAAGAGATTTGCAAGCAAGCCACTTTGTCAATATTGCGTCATTTATGTGACATGAAGCACAAAGTCACTTTTTCGAAACTGCAATTTTGTCGACAAGAAGTGACCTACTTAGGTCACATCTTATCGAAGGAGGGAAGGAAGCTGACCCCAGAGAGAATACAGGCAATCACAAGATTGAGTGTCCCAACGACACAGAGAGAAGTGCATGCTTTCTTGGGCATTACATCGTACTGTAGACAATGGATACCAAATTTTTCCCTGTTGCCCAAACCTTTGCTGGCATTAATCTGTAAAAACACACCTAAACCTATGCCTTGGTCTGAAGATTGTCAGACAAGTTTCCACGAGTTGCGTGATGCATTATGTTCGGCTCCTGTGTTGGGCAACCCCGACTACAGTAAGCCTTTTACATTATATGTCCATGAGAAGGAAGGTTGTGCATTATCAGTCCTGACACAATACTTTGGGGATAAACAGCGCCCATGCGCGTATTTCTCAGCAACTCTAGATCCTGTAGCTAAGGCATTACCAAGTTGCTTGAGGGCCACTGCTGCAGCAGCTGTCTGCATTCGACAGTCTGCTGGGTTAGTGATGAATAACACACTGATAGTAATGGTCCCACACGCAGTAGATATTTTGCTAAACAGAACGAAGACACAGCACCTAACTAGTGCTCGACTGTCAAGTTATGAGCTGACACTGTTAGCGAGTCACATACACATAAAGAGGTGTGATACGCTGAACCCTGCTACGTTATTGCCCATTCCAGCAGAGACAAATGAGGTTGAAAAACATGATTGCTGTTTTAGGACAGAAGAAGAGTCAAAAGGGAGAGTGGACTTAGGGACACTCCCCTCCCCGAATGTAATGATACTTTATGGGTTGATGGTTCATGCTTCAAGTTGCCAAACGGTGATACGACTGCAGCATACGCTGTAACGACATTGCACACGATTGTAGAGACTGCGCGCATCCCCCACAACTCCGCGCAAGCAGCCGAGTTAATAGCACTTACAAGAGCATGTGTGTTGGCAAAAGGAAAGCGAGTGAATGTGTATACAGATAGCCAATACGCCTTTGGCGTGGCACATAGTTTTGGACGATTGTGGCGTGAACGTGGGCTCCTGACATCGCATGGTGCGAAAATACAACATGGTCAGCTAGTTAACGAGCTTCTCGAGTCACTGACCTTGCCATTACAAGTTGCGATCATGAAATGCAGTGCACACAGAAAGATTCAAGACGATGTTGGTCGTGGGAATGCATTTGCAGATGAAGTTGCGAAAGAGACTGCAAGGAACACAATGAGTCGCATGTATGTTGTAGGTCCTGCGAGATGGATTGGTGATGTGGGTATGTGTGAGGACACTATTGAAAGCGTGAAGTCCATACAGTCTGATGCCACTGAGAAAGAGGTGAATGAATGGAGAGAAAGCAAGGGTAGATTGGATGCGAATGGTTGTTGGGTCGAATTGTCAGAGCACCAAAGATGGCTGTTACCCGATGCATATGTGCTCGCAGTGGTGACAATGGCCCATGGAATGGCACACGTTAGCGTGAAGGGAATCTGTAAGTTGTTGGCCCCAGTATGGCAGAATAGTGGCATCCCAAAATGTGCAGAGAACCTGGTCAAGAACTGTATGGTGTGTTTGAAGTACAATCCTGGTAAGGGAATTCCAACTCCAGCTGGTCATTTTGCACCTCCTACGTATCCGTTCGAGGTTTTGCAGCTAGATTTCATCCACATGGAGAGGTGCAACAATTTGAAATACGTGCTTGTTGTTGTTTGCGCTTTCTCCAGGTGGGTGGAAGCGTATCCCCTTAAGGACAATACTGCCTTGTCCACAGCCAAAGCCCTTGTCAAGGAATTCTTCCCTAGATTTGGCGTGCCTAGAATGGTCTGGAGTGATAATGGAAGTGAATTCGTGGGACGAGTGATGAAGAGAGTGTGCGAATGTCTAGGCATACACCAGAAGTTTCACGCTGCAAATCACCCCCAATCAGCTGGTTTAGTAGAGTGCTACAATGGCACGTTAAAACTTAAACTAGCCAAGATCCAAGCCAGCACAGGTCTTAAATGGCCTGACGCCTTGCCTTTAGCACTCCTATCTACAAGAATGATTGTCCACTCTAGGTTGGGACTTAGCCCTTATGAGATTGTATTTGGCCGGCCAGCTAACATCTGGGGCGTCCCAAGACCGAAGAGGCTGAGTGAAATTGAGCACCCTGTGCTGCTTGACTATTTGCACGAATTGACAACTAAATTGCGTGTTTTACACCAACAGGTCCACAGTTCCTCTCCGCCAGCATCTGATGATCCAGGTCACGCAATTGAACCTGGCACCTGGGTCTTGGTGAAAAACTTCCAGAGAACAAAAAACGAGGAGCCCAGGTGGACCGGACCCTTTCAAGTGCTACTGGCTACCCGCTCTGCTGTGCGTGTCCACGGCAAGAAGAATTGGGTGCACGGCGCCCATTGTAGACGGGTCCCGCTGCCCCTTCCATATGATCGGTGGGTCCAGGAGGGAATTGCCGACTCTGAAACAGAGCCCGTACAACGTTTTCAACACTTCAGTGATGCACGTTTGAAAGGAACTGGAACAGAAAAGGAGAGTGATCAAATTCTGCAAGGATCTGTGCCACCCTCAATGCAGTTGGACACTACAGAACCTGAAACATTGTTTGAAGACCACACCGTACCTGGGAAACAACGGTATAATCTGAGGCCAAGAGAAAAAAGGAACTTATGAGAGTAAACCAATAAAGTCCTTTTCCCCCAAGAACTATTTTTGATTTTACAGTTCTCTCGCCCAGGGAACTTGCTCATTTTTGATTTTCGAACCGCCATCCGGTTCTGCTGCTAGGGTCGCGGTTGAAGTCTAGGGAGTGCAGCTGGAGACGTTTAGGTCAACGGTTCTGGTTGGTCTGAGGGAATTACCCTGGGCTGAACAGAATGCACTCCTTGGCAGAATCAATCTCCCACGCGGGCAGCAACTAGAGGATGGAGTTTCCAAGGGTAGAGAGACCTGCTAGATCCACGAACTTTAATAAGAAAATATGCACTGTGATGGCAAGAAAGAGATTTCTGATACTGTGTATTCTAATGTTGTGTAGCATAATGATGTTTTTGATTGGTTATACTCTATCCACCTTTAGAGTTACATTTGTACACAAGACTCAGCCCACACCTCCTCCTACTGTTTTCCCGCATTCTTTTCACCCCCTACCAGAACACGAGTCTGCCAGAAGACTAGAATTTGTAAATAATTCATTCATCCAGCTTCTACACCAGCACCAGTCCGTAATGAACACATCGAATTGTTGGGTATGTGGACTCATGCCACACACCACAGATAAAGGTATCCCGTATTTTGTCCTGCCATTTAGTTACTATGGTTCTCTGTGGGCTTTCCAGACAATGTTCCTGTTTGCCATAGAACCGTATCCCCCTCGTCCCATAGGAAGCAATTCCAGCAACAAGGCACTAGTGGCAGGAATAAGAAATATGAGCAGGGATATTCCCCCACATGCATCAATCTAGGATTTTGCATTTCTTAAATAGCGAAAATTAAGGAATCGCTATTGAGGAAATGCAAAATGCTATGCATCATTTTTTTCGGTATTTCTTTGTGATTCGGTAAAAATCGCATTTTTTACCGAATCCCAAAGAAATACCGAATTCTTAAGTTAATTTTCGCAATTTCCATTGATTCCTATGGGCCAAAAGGCCCATAGGAGTCAATGCAAATTGCGAGTGGCACTTAGAAAATTTCATGGGTGCAGGGGGGGGTCCAAAGGACCCCCCCATGCACCCCTGAAATGTATTTTTCGCATCATGTTGCACACACACATGTCCTAAGGACATGTGTGTCCGTAACATGAATGTTGAAAAAAAAACATTTAAAGCATTTTAAACACTTTTTCCAAATTTACCGAGTGGTTCAACCACTCGGTAAATTTGGAACCCTAAGTGCGAATTTTCACTTGTCAAAAGTGATGATGCATTGCTTTTAAGAAGTCGCACATCTGCGACTTCTTAAAAGCACCCGCAATTTTAGAACTCGCAACAATGTTGCAAATTCTAAAATTGCTTCATGCATCCCAAAAAGCACTTTTGCATTCGCAAACGGCCGATTTTAAGGAATCGCACCGTTTGCGAATGAAAAAGTGCTTGATGCATGTGGGGGATTGACACATATCGAACGATTCCCAAAGATGAGCTTACCCCGTACAGTAGATGGAACATCACGAAGTCTGGAATTTCCTTAACTATGAGTCAGCAAGCAAAGAAATACTCCCCAGTTTGGATAGTACCCCACCGAGGTCACCTATGTCTGCAAGGTATTGGCAGGGATCCCAGGGCATGGTTGGGGAAGAGCATCTGCACGGAAACATATGTGTTTGCATCTCGAACTTCCCCTCCATTCTTAGCAGCCAAGGGTACATATTTCGTCTGCCATGATCAAGCATATACATGGTTGCCCCCTGACTTCTCGGGCACATGTTTTATCTCGTTTCTGCTGCCACCCACCTACACGGCCGAGGCAGATTACCATCGGACAACGACAGTTAGGGGTGTCGTGAGTCAAGACGACTCTGCGGGTCAAGAGTTTGGAGACTTCGCAAAGGGTTTTCTGCCGTTTTGAGGGCCTATGGTGAACAGCAGAAACATTCGCCAATTGACGAGGGTAGTTGAATCCACCGTGATTGAGACGGCTGGTGCCCTTAGTAACTTGACTGCTGAGCTCCAGTCTGACCGCCTTATGACTCTTCAGAACAGGGTTGCCCTAGACGTCATACTTGCAGACCGTGGTGGTGTATGTAGGGTGATCCAATCCAGTTGCTGCATTTTCATCCCTAATAACGCTCCGATAGTATACCAGGCCATCTCCAAACTGCACAAGATCTCTGATTCCATCCACGTGGATAAAGGGGATTGGTCCTTGCTAGGGTGGTTCTGGGAACTGATATCTGCCTGGGGATGGAAGATTCTGATATTCATTGGGATGATCTTAGCCATTCTGTTCCTGTTCTGCCTGTGTGTGCAGTGCGCTCCTGCAATATGTGGCCTCTGCGCTACATCATGTGTAAGGAAGCCTGTGTCAAGGGACGAACTAAGTAACAGGATGATGCTACAGCAGCATCTCCATGACTTCATGAATACAGATTTGGACTCAGATTAGCATGAGTTATTGCCTAATATGAGGGCAAAAGGAGGGTCTGTGGTTCTCAAAATCCCGGACCCTGCCATAATGGTGTACCAAGGCCTAAACACTCGTGCAGAAAATATCATCATACCTCGACGAATTTGGTATCAATAGACCGGTAATGATCAGGACATTATGCCTGTGTATTTGCATCACGATCGAGTGATGCTATCACCCTTAAATCACTGTTCTTGTCCTGAACCCACGGACTCCATCTTGTGAGCGGCATCCATCTTGTGGCTTGCCCTCATATAGTCAATTGATTAAAGGCCGAGCTTGATCCAAAGGACACGTCCACCTTTAGCTGACTTCTCCATGACCTGGCCGAGCTGACTCCACTGCCTCCAGCCAAACCTGTTTGGGCAGTTCCTCACCCAGTGGCCGAGTGAGATAACATCAAGGCGCAACATGTCATAAACCATTCACTACATACAAACCTTGTTTTATCATACACACACCTGTCCCTGTCTTCTTGTGTATGGCTAGTTTTACGATGAGGAGGTGCCCGATTTTATTGGGGTTTCATCGATATCTGATGGTAGTTCTGGGCCAGGCTGGATCATCTATCACAAACTGGACATACGAAATTGTGGGTTAGCTAGCGTGACTTTGCTTTTTCTTTATGTACAAATATGTATATGGTCGCATCATAAAACAAGGAATTCTTGCCTGAAGTGTAATATTTTGTATAAAAGGAGAAGGCTGGTTCTGTAAAAACGAACAGTCTCCTGAGAACTTGCAACCCGTGCTGTTGCATTTCTAGGACGCTCGTTACTTGGTTGCAACCAATAAAACTCGATCTTTGACTTCACCTAGAAGACTCTTGGTTTCTGTGGTCCGAAACAGGGAGAACTCAGAGGTCTTCGGGTGTTATCCCCTGGCACCACCGGGTTCCTAAAAACCCGGTACCTCAAGGGTGGATGGAATAAAGCAGTGAAAGGGTTGATGGATAGATGAGCAAAAGAGTGGATAAAGAGATGGATGAGTGAAAGGATGAATGGATAGGTTTGGAGATGGATGGATGGTTTGGATATGAAGGATAGACAGACGGAATGGTGAAAACTGAATGATGGATGAAAGACTGAGCAGACGACACAATGTAAAGGTTAAATGGCGGCCATCAGCAGGTAAATGGTAGGATGAAAGAATGAATGGGTAGATCTATGGAAGAGACAAGCTATCTTCTGGGTAGGGTCATGATGATTTGCTTAATTTACATTGTGCCATAAGATCTTTGGGTCGAAGTGGGGGTATTTTCAGTGGGTGAGTGTGTGGATGGATGAGTGAGCAAGGGTGGATGTATAGATGGATGGATGGGTGAAAGCATGGATTGCTGGGTGAAAGAGGGTGGATGATTGGATAAAAGGGCGGATGATGGGTGGATACATGAAGGATTGGATGGATGGATGAAGGATTGGATGGATGAATAAAAGGGAGGGAGGGAGGATGAATGAAAGGGATGGAGGATGAATGAGTGAAAGGAGGGATTGAGTGAAAGGGTGATGTAATGAAAGGGCGGATAGAATAAAGGAGTGAAAGGGTTGATGAACAGATGAGCGAAAGGATTGATGAATGAGCAAAAGGGTGGATAAAGAGATGGATGAGTTAAAGGATAAATGGATAGGTTTTGAGTTGGATGGATAGGTCTGTATATGAAAGGTGGACAGCCGGAATGGTGAAAAACGGAATGATGGATGAAAGACAGAATAGACGACAGAATGTAAAGATTAATTGGTGGACATCAGCAGGTAAATGGAAGGATGAAAGGATGAATAGATAGATCTGTGGAAGAGACAAGAGATATCTTCTAAGGAGGGTCATGATGATTTGCTTCATTTGCTTGGTGCCATAAGAGTTTTGGTGCGACGTGGGGGTATTTTCAGTTTCTTCCTACTCATGTGCTGAAAAATAAATGGTTTTGTGCCAAACAACAGCAATCTATCTTGATTGAATGCCATTGAAACAAGCATTGACAAACTCAGTAGACTCGGCCTTGGCAAGCGCCATGGGTGGTTCGGTCTCGCTCGCTCGCGTTACCGTGTCCCGAAATTTTATTTTCCAGATGGCGTGTCACCAACATGAAAAGTTTGAAAAGTTTGGAAAGCTGTGCACTAGAGTGTGGAATGGTTCCCTGAGCATGGAAACCTCTATTGAAAAAGCCCACCATCAGTCCTTTGTGGAAAACTAATGCTCCATATCACTCCTCTCAGAAGAGAGTAACGTTTTTGAAAAATGTGTGAACAAGCTTCTCGACACACACCTGGAAACTCATTCAGACCTGCATCCCACAGACAGGGTTCAGACCAGGCAATAGTACTGAACCTGCCCCTTTAGTGGCAACAGAAGAGCTAAGATCAATCCTGGATCAGGACAGCTAAGCAGCAATATTCTTGCTGGACCTGAGCGCCCCCTTTTATATGGTCCCTCACCCACTCATCATTCAGAGAATGAAGGAGGCAGGAATACATGGAAATGCCCTAAAGCTCAGATGCTTCCAATTCCAGGTGAATACCTCTCTATCTGCAACCTTTGCCTTAAGCTATGGAGTACCCCAGGGATCCTCTTTGAGTGCCACTCTCATTAATCTTTATGTACGCCCTCTGGCAGAAATTGTGCAAGCAAATGGGTTTGCGATTGTTTCATATGTAGACAACACTCAGATTGTTGTCTCGCTCTCTACAGACATTAGGAACACCTCACAGCAGCTGAATGCTTGTCTTTAGCATGTTACCAGCTGGATGTCAGACAGTCATCTAATACTGAATGGAGATAAAACAGAGATGCTGGTAGTGGGCAAATCCCATCACTTTGGAGTGAACTTAGTTAGCCGAATGAGCTTAGGTTGCTCCCGGCACCTGCTTCGTCAGTGAAGAGTATAGGTTTCTGGATCAATGAGAGGAACACTATGGAAGTCCAGGCTAAAAAGTTGGCAACATGCTGCTTTGTACCTCTTTGAGCCTTAAGAAAATGCTCGAGCTGACTTAATAGTAGTTCAGGTTCTTGTCAACCCGCACTTGGACTACGGGTATTCTCTCTACCTAGGCAGTCCTAAATATGTCATCAACCGACTACAAACAGTACAGAATGCAACAGCATGCAGAATCCCCAAGCAGAGTCCAGCTGCCCCTGCTCTAGTAGCCCTTCATTGGCTCCCAGTCCATAATAGAATGCAATTCAAGTCCCTCTGCTTGGTCAATCGAGCTGTACATAGGAAAGGACCCCTCCCAATCCAACATCTTATCTCTCAGTATGCCCCCATACGAACCCTGTGTTCTGAGGGTCATGGTTTTCTTCTGGTTCCCAGGATTAAGAAGGCAAGGAGAGGTGGAAGCTCCTTCAGATTTTTAGCTTCCAAGCTCTGTAATGAGCTCCCTTCCTACATTAGATGGGAGGAAACAGAAATTTCCTTTATGAAACTACTGAAAACCCAACTATTCTAGGGACACACAGATATTCATATTCAGAGCAAAGGTCTTACCAGCGCTGGGAGGTCCGTTGGGTAGCTATGCGCTATATACAGTATGGAAATTAAATTGAATTGTATATTTAGGGTTCTCCCCATAGATCAATAACTCCCTCTAGGCATAGAATTCTATGATGCATGTTTGTTTGGGGATTTATATAGCAGAATCACATCTACAAAACAACAGATACAAAGGAAGAGGGTAGGACTACAGAGATGTTGCTCAGGTAATAATAATAATAATAATAATAATAATAATAATAATGATCCACATTTGTAATGCGCACAATCACCCGTAAGGGTCTCTAGGCGCTGGGGGCCATCGGGAAGATTAAGCAAGCTAGTGCCCAGAGTGACATGGTGCTGGGCTAATCTGCCGCCGGTGATCGAACCGTGATCCCCTGATTCCGGAGTCAGTCGCCTTAGCCGCGGCGCCACACCTCTTCCTTTCATCAGTGTTGATACAGGGCGAAGAAGGAAGGTTTATCAGGGGTCCATTATGTGTATGCTGAGCATTGGACATGCTTCTCTTGAAGAGGGTTTTTAATTCTTTCCTGGAGTACAGAAGTGAGGGAGCTTGCCAGATGAGGATGGGGATGGAGTTCGAGATTGAAGGAGCAGAGCAAATAAACACTGAGCATTTTATCTTTTCCTTCCATCATTTTTCTCAAGCCTGATAAAGTTGCAGTTGACATTATTTAGTAGCCCACTGGAGAGTCTACATGCCAGTTATGGTTGACTGCGTATAGGTGATGCAGGAGATTCATAAAGATATGTGGGCTGGTAGATGGGAGTCCAAGGAGTTCTTTAACCCCTTCCACGCTGATGACGAGCTGGGCTTGTCATGGCGTAGCCTCCTCGCACGCTGATGACGAGCCCAGCTCCTCACGTAGCATGCGTTTTAAAAAATCTCAGCGTACGAGCGGAATTCCGCTAGCGCGCATGAGGTTAAGGATACAGAGATTCTGTACAACGTCCTGACTCCATCATTGGTGATGCAGCAGTGTGACAAACACTAATCAGAGGGGTCAGATGTGATTCTGGGATAGTAGCAAGAAGGGAACTGCATCCATCTCAATGAGATAGAACTAAGGCTTGAACCAGTGTCCTGAAGTCTGCTTCAGACAGAAGAGCTTAGTTATGGAGTTGGGATCTGGTGGTTTATTTCTTTTTGAGATGTGTATTCTAAATCTGCATATGTAGAGTTGGAATTCTAGAGATAATGTGCAGCTGACCAATTAATAGGTGAAAGCATGAGTTGATGGACGGAGTGCTGAAACTTTTCCGACACTCAGCCCCAGTCCCAGATCTGAGCGGATTCCATCATTGTTCTTTAGCTCACTTCACCACCAGTTCAGACCCAGCCATAAGCAAATCCTCATGGGTACAGTCAACCCAGATCTGTGACTGGGGGTGAGAATCTGAGAAAGTTTCAGCGCTCTGCCCATCATCTCCTAGTGTTTGCTTTGTTCGCCCTAAGTTGGCAACCCCAGGATCTCTTCCATTGAAATGGCGAAACTGTAAGAAAGTCTTTGAAAGGTATGCTAAGGTTTGTGGCGCTTCATTAGGTGTGGAAAGGAAGCCTTCATTATTATTACACTGCTTGGGTTCTGAAGGTCAGGAAATACTTGACCTTCTCCCTCGATCTTCACAGTCAGACTTAGAAGATTTGAAAGAATATGAATTGTGCTTAGGATGATCACTTTCTACCGAAGGTCAACACAATTCTGGAATGCTACCATTTTGCAAAAAAGTTAAAAAAAGGTTGAGAGTCTGTAGAACAGTATGTCACTAATTTGCATAGGCTTGCTTCTTCATGAACATTTGGTCACATGACAGATGAGCGCATTAGGGATCAGTTCATGGTGGGGTGTGGAATAGGGATGAGCTTTGGCTAAATGATGAGCCTACCCTGGATGAAGTTCTCATTGTTGCTTAACATGTAGAACACTCCATGGAGTGCATTGGAGTCATCAGGAAGGAGAAGAAAAGGATCAAGGTGTAAGCGTTTTTAAATAATAGGTTAAGAAATTGGTGATAAAACCTGATTGGAGAGGGGACAAGAGCAGAGCTGCATCCATGCGTAGTCGCTATCACTGTGATGGAACAAGGCACCTTGCTAATGGCAAAAAGTGTCTGGAACTTAAAGTTTTTTGTTCAAAGTGCAAAAGGAAAGGTCACTTTGCTGCAGTTTGCAAAATGAAAATTGCTAAACCTAATGTTAAAGAAATTATTGTGGAAAGTGATGTTGATGATGCTGACACTGATTTTGTGTGTGGGCAAATTGTATTGCAGATTGGTGGTGATGGTAAGGCAAACAACTGCCCCATTGATATCATTTCTGTGGAGGGTGAGTCAATAGGTTTCTTATTTGATTCAGGAGCAAAAATGACGATCTTCTCCAATGCTTTTTTCGACAACAAGTTGCTGCACAAGGTTACTTTGACCAAATCAGTCATCTGACCATGTGCATACGGGGGTGAACCTATAAAGTTGTATGGTTACTTGATAGGTGTCATTGAATATAAGCAACGTCTCACAAGCGGTAACATCTATATCTCCAAGAAAGGAGACAGCATTATAAGTTTGTCTCATCAGGGTGACTTGGAAATCATGCTAGATCCTAGCAGTTCCAATCAAAACATTTAACAATGCTTTTAAGACTCCGGACCATAGACAATGGAATCTTAATGGGGTGGTGCTTCAAAAAAAGAATGACAATGGTGCACATGACAAGGATAGAAAACATTCTGATGGGTTTTTGAGAATGCAGGTGGATAACAGGGCTACTAGAAGCTCTGGAAGGGCTGTCAAAAGATTGGGGTACTTGAAGGGTTATATTTTTTCTCTTCTTAATGTTTTTATTTCTCCAGGTTCATTTATTTATTTTAATTTAAAAAAAATCTTTTGTTGTGGAAAGACTTATTTCTCTTGTATTATTTTAGCTGTCTTATGTTTCAAAAGGGAAGGAGGTGAGTGGTAACCAGGTGGCCAGCTTGTAAACTGTAACCTAGCAACCTATCTCAGCCGGAGCATAGAACTCTTTATGTCACCTGGAGTGGAGTGCTCATGTGAGAAAATGTGATTCTTTGAAGGAGAGTCAGGTACTTTAGAAGCTTCTGGCTGCATGATGGATGGGATCTTCTTGCTTAATAAAGTTACTTAAACTGGCAATACATTGGCCTCGTGTTTCTTCATTACACCACCTACTTCGATTCCCACATGCTGCCAATCTGGTGTCTAAACCTGTTGATAGTCGCTATGAAGAAGTTATTGATGTCATTTAATTTCTCCTTCTAGTGCTTGATGGGTTGGCTATGGGTAGTCCTCAATCAGTGCTTGGTTGCTTTTAAGACATGTCTGCTTCTGTTTTATGTTTTCATGATTTCTGTGATGAGCTCCCTGTAGGATCCACAGAGGTTCGTTACAATGTGTTCCTTATGTTGCTGATGCCCACACCATGGCTTCTCACTACCGTATGTAGATTGCACATTTGCCGCCTGTAAGGTCTTGTTTCCACCATTGTGCTGAGAGCTTGGCTCTAAGTAAATGTTTTTTTGCATGGGGTGTGGATGTCAATTGTGGTTTGGAAGGTGTGGATGAAGTCACTGAATATGGAGTTACCACTGGTGTCGGGAGGTAATGCATTGGCCAGGGTCATTACATTTTTGGGGATTTGATGATGGTAACATTCTTGAATTACTGAAGTTAATTGGACAGTTTTGGTAGCAAGTTTGCACTAGAGAAGGTTGAAGAGGAAGAATGTGTGGTCATGTCAGTCAAGAACCTGTAGTCCGGGGGGCGTAGTGAGCCAACACCTAAGATGGCTGCTCAAGCATAGAGCTCCGATCGCCACCGTAGCTTAATTCCCCCTCATCCAATAACAATTATCTGTTTTGCCCTCTGTGTCCGCTGACTGGGTGCGCCTTAGTAATGTGAGCTTCCAGCTGAAACTGCGAAGAAAATCCGTGGTCGGAGTCCGGAGAAGTCGAACCCGACACTGTCAGCTGCTGCAGAGATGGAGACCCGACCATGACATCGCACTGCTCTCAGCTATGTGAGTCCGGGCTGCTCGACGCAGGCCTCCCGGACCGACTCTGCGGATATTGGAGCCTTTAATCTACTTCGGTGCTCAGGTGTACATCAGCACAGCCTGAGCCCCCACGCTGGCACCACGTTTGATCCACGTTGTGAGCTTCCGGCCTTTAGTGATCGGGGCCGCAGACCAGGAGGGCTCCGGTACGTGCGGCTGCATCAGGAATTGGCCCGCGCGCGTTATTAGCGCTGAGGTGAGTGACAGGGGCTATATTTGGGTCTCATCCTCTCCCCCACGGAGAGCCTACATCGGGAAAGTGGGGAGGAAAAATTAATAAATCGATCCTGGCTTGATCGTCATTTTCCTGCTCCCTTCCTATAGTATATTGGCTGACCTGGAGGGGTCTCTCTCCCTTTAGCAGCACTGCAGGGGGGAGAGTGACAGGAAATCATTTTGGTGGCTTTTCTAAAGGTCAGCAAAATGTGAGTCAGGGATCAACTCGGGGGCTCCTGCTATCGAAAGCCCCCCCCGTGACGTGCGCAGTCACCATTCTAGATGTGACCCCGATTATCCACCACGCACACAGAGGGATAAGGCCCCTGGAGGAGTTGACTCACACTTTACAGCTGTGTGTGCATGTCACTCTGTGGATCCTTGGGGCCCTAATACTTAATGGATCAACCATTGCCTGGTGCAAGGTCACTCACACGGCACATCCACTCGCTACCTGCTGACCCTATCACCCGGGATCAGGCTGCTTCTTGTGTTTAGACCCATCCCAAGATAGCATATATTGCCTAGATGGCCACTGCAAAGGGCTCCAAACAGACTCATGTCTCAAAACTAGCCACATTTGTACACACCAGGTCAGAAGGGGCAGATGGAAAACAAGATACCTCAGACAATAAACAGCAGCCCGATGATGGTGCCCTGACATTAGCAGATGTAATGGCAGCTATACAGGGGGTCCGCACTGCATTAGAAAATAAGATTGACACAGTGACCACGGAAATCACCCTAATACGATTTGCGGAACATGGGTGACAAGTTCAAGGCGACTGAAGATTCTGTCTCCACCCTGAAACACTCAACTAAGATGTTGGAGTCCACTGTTAAACACCTGCAAGCCCAGACTTTGGACCTGGAAGCCAAGTTGGAAGATTATGATGGGAGAGCTCGTAGGAACAACATTCGAATTTTGGGGGTGCCAGAAAGGGCGGAGGGTCACGCTGTAGACCTTTTCTTGGAGGACTTCATTCAAAAGCAGTTGCAATCTCATTCCCTCTCACAATATTTTTCAGTGGAGCGTGCCCACAGAGTTCCTGGTTGTCCCCCCAAGCCCGGGGCTCCACTGCGTCCTATACTTGCAAGAATATTTAATTTGCGGGACAGGGACATTATCCTGCAAACAGCAAGGGCCCCTCCACCACTTAAGTTTGAGAACTCCACCATCACCTATTTTCTTGACTTCACCTATAAAGTGCAATTGAAGCGAAGATCCTTCCTGGAAGTCAAACGTGCGCTCAGAAGCCATAGCTTGAAATACGCAATGCTTTTTCCTGCAAAGCACCTGGTACAGGCGGATGGAAAGTCAGGGTTCTTCAGACCCCAGAAGACACTTGGGACTAGTTGGAGGGGTGGAGGTCAGCTGACACACAGAGACATTCTTCTCCGACAGGCGAGAGTAGCTCGGAGCGCCACTCAAACTTGAATACTCATACAGAGGGTATCTAAAATGACGCCCCAGACCTGGTGTTACTTCAGGAAACACACATCCAGGGTATTTCCTACTGTGCGCTCAACACGTCGTGGTATAAGTTGGTAGCTCATGCAGGTTATGCACTCGGTTCCAGCGGGGTGGGCATTCTGGTACGCAGTGCCCACCCCTTCCAGATACAGAAAATCACATATGACCCCCTTGGTAGATTTGTTTCGGTTTCGGGGAAATGGGAGGAGAGATCCATCAATGTAACATCCTTGTATATCCCCCCCAACCTCCACTCTTCCACTTTGACCTATTTGGGTCCTCATGTGCTGAGCGTGCCCTAGAGAGTTTTGTTGCTGGGTGGAGACTGTAATGCTGCCCTGAATGAGGAACTGGACCGCCTGCCACCTTGACTAGGTGAGTCACCTAGGAGGTTGTTGACAGACTTCCTCGGGGCTCTGGGTATTATAGATGTGTGGCACGTATGCAACCCCACGGCCAGACAATACACCTTCCACTCATGGGTACATGGGAGTATGTCACGCATAGATAACCTTTTCAGTACGGATGTTCAGCTCCCCATGTTTGACAGGATATCCTTCCAGGCCAGGGGTATCTCTGACCATTCACCGACCGTGACCTACTATGGGGGTACACCACCTTCTAATTATCTGGAAATGGTTCTTAACCCTTTGTACCTTAAAATACCGGAGATACGTGCCGACCTGATAGCGGCCACTCAAAAATATTTTGCTGAGAATGATGATTCTGTGAAGTCATATGTGGTACAATGGGAAGCATACAAGAAGGTAATTCAGGGGTGTGGGGTGGCGCCGGTAGTGGGTCACAAGAAAGAAGAGAGTCAGCAACTAGAGGATATTGAAAGAGAGATTGCTACCCTTGAGCAGGAACTTCTAACATCTGTATCATCAGCGACTTCGCATAAGTTAGCCATAAAGCAAAAAGAATATAGAAACATTTCGGAGGATGCAGCTAGGATCCAACACCGGGCCACAAAACATTGAATCTATGATATTGGTGACACGGTTATTAAGTTGTTGGTACTGTTGGATAGGAGAGAATTAGCTATCAGATGGATGGCAGAAATTGCAGACGTACACAACGTGTGCCACCATGATCTAGTTGGAATAGCGGAGTTTTTTGCCAACTACTTTGACCAAATCTATACCCCATCGTTTTCTTCCACCCAGGAAGCAGCAGCAAAGTTACTTACCACATTGCCGTTGCCACGTTTGGATCCCCAAGAGATCATGGAGCTCGATGAGGCCCTGACTTCGGACGAAGTATCCAAAGCAATACGTTTTTTGCAATCCGAGCCGACTCCCGGTCGAACTGTAAAAAACCACAACCCCACTGATTGCGCCCTTTTTGGTGCGTATGTACGACAAGAGCATGAGCTTGGGCGTTCTCCCGGCTACACAACAGTTGGCTATATAGTATAGCTATAGTAGTCATCCATAAACAGGGAAAGCCCCCAAGCACTGCTCCTCCTATAGACCTATCTCTCTCCTTGACCCGGAGGTTAAAATATTGGCAACATTTCTGTCCCTCCGTCTCTCCCCCTTCCTTAATAAATTGATACACCCGGATCAGTCGGGCTTTATGCCGACTAAAAATACTACTCTTAATTTACGCCGTCTGTTCAGGATTCTAAGTTGCACCTCTACAATACAGGAGGACTTTGTAATCACGTCCCTGGACGCCAAAATGGCTTTCAATATGATAGAATGGACTTTTTTGTTTGCCGCGCTGGAGAGCTATGGGTTTGGACAGTGGTTCCCAAACTGTGCACCGTGGCTCTCTGGGGAGCCATCAAGTCTAGCCAGGGGAGCCGCGCATCAAGCACTTCAATGCATTTAACGTTGGAGGGGTTGTTGGCTTCAGTTAAACTAATACGACTTAAACATATAAAGTTGATGATTTGTAAGTGAATGCCTAAAGCTGCAAACGTAATGCTTAATTGATTGCATCTCGAGGGAGATGACCTCCATATTTCACTGGATCCCCACATTCAAACACTCCCAAAGTAGGCAGAAGCTGCCTGATTTCTTTTGTTAGACAAGTTAATAGTTTCATTTTTTTCCAAATACGTTTTACACCAATGCAAGTTATCAGGAAAGTACAGTTGCCTGTCTATTAAACATACTAAGTATTATTAAATATTGACATTTGTACTTGAATCATAGGTACTTCCAGTACACATTTCTTTCAGTACACACACTTCCAGACAGACCGTCTCTCTTCTTGAACACAGGGAAGTAAAACGCCATATATGGCATAACGCCAACATTTGAAGCAAGAAAGAGAGACGTTTAAATAAAAATAAGAGAAATTTATTTTACTTGCATTGATTTGGAGGCAATTTTAGGGAGGAGAAAGAAAAATTAAAGCTGTATGTGGTTTAAAAAATGTTTTGTCACCCTGCTGAGAGAGGTGTGTTGGCACATCTGACATCGGTCGAAATGGAAGTGCATGCAAATATTCTTCAAGCACAGAAACTATTGGGCCTACATGCATAGGGGAGCTATCTAGCACTGTAAGTGGGATAAAAAAGTTTAAGAGGGTACTCTAAAAAGGCATGGGCAAAGAAGTGTAACTAGGAAAATGTTATTAGAGGTGCCGCCTTAGGAATACAAAACACCCTGCGTATATGATTATAAAACATACATCAGCTTCATCCCAAGTATTTTCAGGGAGAAAAATGCAAGTACTCCCGAGGCCGGACTCACCCCCTCCTCCCCTCACCGCCCTCCAAAAAAAGTAACAGTAGGGAGCCACAGCAATGGCCAATGGGTCAAGGGAGCCGCGGGTCAAAAAAGTTTGGGAGCCACTGGGTTTGGAGATCGTTTTCTGGCCTGGGTGCGTCTACTTAACTCAAAGCCACTGGTTAGAATTACGGTCAATAGTGACAGGTCAGCAATTTATGAATTGGGGAGGGGCACACAACAGGGATGCCTTCTGTCCCCTGATTCGGGGCCTGAATTGGCCTCCGGAGTGGATGGATAAAGTTTCCCTCTAAGCCGATGACATCTTGCTCTATTTAGCCAAACCAAGATTTTCTATCAAAAGGGTGCTCCACATCTTTACCCGGTATCAAAAATACTCTGGTTATACCATCAACTGGGATAAGTCATTGGTCTATGTATTGAGTGGGCAGCCCCCACTCCTCCCCCCAGGTTGTAGGGCCGAGATAGTCACAGATGGCTTCCATAATCTCAGTATGTATAATACCAAAGATGCAGCGGGTTTCTACCAACAAAATCTGATGCCCCATTGAATCCTCTCCTTGCTGAGGTGCAACACTGGAAAACTCTTTGTGGAATAGATCTTTCTTACGATTCATGAATTCCAAATAATGATGCATGAAACAGTTACTGTACAAAACAGTTTATTTCCTGTCTGTCGCTCGTCAGGTACAAAGTAAGAATGTTTAACTGCAACTTCATCATGCCTCTATCTCCTGACCACAATTCAAACATCCACATACCACGCGGCAAACATGCACATCTCACGCGGCTCTCTTCAAGTCAAAACATACCTCGTCAATATTATTATTTGAAATTGAAACGAGCGCATCACGCATGTGTCAATTTCATGTATCGACATACAACACACCTCCCCCCTTTTATTATTATTTTTTTAATTAGGAAAGCACAAAATCCTTAAATTTGATAGGTAAATTGCGAACTCTTGAGCTTCTAGTTGAACATACAGGAGCAGAAATACGTTGTTCACTAAAAGTCATTTCAGAATTTGAAGTACTTATGTTCTCACCATTAACATCTAAGAATACATTTGAAGAATAATCATCACCAAAATCTTTTCTGCCTTTGAAGATTGAAACTCTATTAAAGTTCCAAACACTTCCATCTTACACCCGGACTGCATTCTTGAACACTTTTACTACTTGCATGAGATCAGACCAATTTGATAATCCCTTAAATACAGAACAGCCCTTCTTCAACCGTACCAAATCTCCAACCTGAACAAAAACATTCCTCACAGTCTTATTTTTTAACAAATCAAACTTCATCTTTGCTTTATAATTATCTACTTTACGACAAATTTCCCTCAAATCAATTTCAGCAAAATCTGCTTTAGTTTTATTCTTGTTCCTTAACCACCAAGAAACCAATTTTGTACTGGGTTTTCGACCTCTCAATAATTCAAAAGGAGTCAACAAGATGACTGCATTTGGAGCTGTTCAATAAGAAAGCAACATGGATTGTAAAGCTTTGTTCCAACACAATCCACCTTTAACAGCCAATTGGATTGCTTCTTTAACAACCCTAGTAAACCTCTCAATTTGACCGTTTGCTTCTGGATGAAAAACTGCAACCTTTTTGTGAGTTATGCCACATCTCATTAGATATTCTTCCATTTGTTTGCTAATAAATTGAGGTCCATTATCTGTAACAATCTCCTGAGGAATGCCTTCTATACAGAAAATGTCCTCTAAAAATTGTATGATATTTTCTGAAGTAACTTCCCTGACAATTTTAATTTCTGGCCATTTAGAGAAATATTCCATCAGCACAATGCCAAATGAATATTGATGCGGTAAAATACTAATTGGTCCAATGTTGTCAATGCCAAGCTTACTCCATGGTGCAACAGGTAGATCCACAGGTTTTGGAATAGGGGTTAAAGCTTTAGCTGACTTATCACTGTTAGCACATAATATCCAAAGTCTCACCTGATGTTCAACATATGAGTCTATTCCTGGCCACCACAAATTGTCTATTAAATGTCTCCTAGTGACCGAAATACCAAAATGCTCTTCGTGAGCAAAATCAACAAACATCTTCCTGAGACCAAAAGGCGGGATAAATTTATCCCTTCTCTATGGCCAACTCATCACCAATCTTGTGATAACTAGCTAAACTCCCTATAGGTTCTTTCTCTTCTGGCCAACCCTTTAATATAAACTCCTTCACTTTTTTGAGTTCCTGATCCTTCCCCATCTCTTCATTCCACAATTGCTCATAAACAACAGAATTCTCACCAAGCAATAAATTTACATCACATACCACATGCGCCACTTCACACTCATCAGCATCAACACTGTCTGAATCTTTACATGCAAGAGGTAGCCTTGACATACAGTCAGCATGGACATTAGATTTACCAGGAACATACTCTAATGAATATTGGAAATTTTGTAATCTTGATGATAGTCTGGCCAGTCTTGATGATAGTGTACGCCCATCACCAGGTGATAATATGTGAACTAAAGGTTTGTGGTCAGACTAGATGGTGAATTTGGTACCCCATAAAAATGGTCTAAAATGTTCAGCACCCCATACACATGCTAATAGCTCTCTTTCAATCACCGAGTAATGACGCTCAGATTCCCTCAAGGTTCTTGAGGCATATGCCACAATCCATTCCTTACCCCATTCTTTTTGAATCAGTACAGCACCTAATCCACAATTGAATGCATCTACCATTACAATACAGTGTTTACCAATTACAAAAGGTTTAAGACACAGAGCTTTAGTAATCATCTCCTTAACAGTGGTAAGCATTGCAGTCATAGCATCAGTCCAATTATATTTCGCATTTTTCTTTAGCAGGTTCCTAAATGGTTCAATTACAGTTGCATAATTTGGAATTAATTTAGCGTAAAATTCCACTAAACCTAGAAAGGCAACTAATTGTTCCTTGTTCTCAGGAATGGGAGCTTTACTAATATTCTCCAAATCTGATGCTTTAGGTTTAATTCCATTTCCACTGATACAGTGCCCCAGGTATTCAACTTCTTTTTATTTGAATTTGCACTTGTCTGCGCAGAGTGTTAAACCTCTATTTGATAAGGCATTGAGAACTTCCATTAAATTGTGATCATGCTCCACTTCATTTTTTCCAAAAACCAAGATGTCATCTTGGAATGCTATAGCTCCAGTGAGACCATTTAATGTTTCTTTCATCAACCTTTGAAATACTGCAGCGGCACTAGCTAAGCCGAAAGGCATCCTGCAAAATCTATACAATCCCACTGGTGTTATGAACGCAGTCAAGTCTTTTGAATCCTCATGAAAAAGAACCTGGCGGTATGCACTAGCAAGATTCAAACATGAAAATGCCTGTGCATTTGCCAATGTAGAAACCATCTCATGTAAATTGGGGAGAGGAAGAGAATCCACACAAATTGCATTGTTTAAACTGCGCAAGTCTATACATAGACGAAGATCTCCACATGATTTAACTGAAATAACTACTGGTAAAACCCAAGGAGATGACTCTATAGGTTCAATTATTTTCTTGCAACACTTATCACCCAGCTTATCACTGAATAATGTAGGGTACTCTTTTTCAATCCTAGAAACCAAGGAAGACTCGTTATCTTTAATGAAAATTGGTGCTGTGGAAATTGTTTCAACAGAATATACCGGAGGGTCAGCATTAGGATCTAGTTTTATACCCAATTTCTCTTGGTGTGGCCAACCTAACAATAATTCTTTCACTTTTGTAACATACATTTTTCCTCGTGTGTTACGTCCATGAAAAGGCAAATCTGCTATAAAATACCCAATAAGTGGTAGTTTATGCCCGGTGTAACCACTTGGTGAAATGTCAGGTTGTGTGAGTTCAATGTCAGGCCAATTTTTGCAAACTAAAGTGTGAGGCACAATGGTATACCATGAGCAAGAGTCTACTAATACTTTTGCGGAAATTCCATTAATGGTAACATTACATGAAGGAAATGTTGTAAAGCTTATCTCCTTGGTTACACAAAGTATAGTGTTAACATCATAGTCATAATCATATAGCTCTTCATACTCTTGAATGACATTAACTCTCCACAGAGCTGATCTACAAACTCTAGGAAAATGTCCTTTCTTGTTACATCTGGCGCACACTTTATCAAAAGCAGGGCAAGCCTTTGAATTCCCTAAATGATAGCTACTACCACATCTAAAACAATAAACACTGTTCCACCTTGGGTCAGGTTTTTGCCATCTATTTTTGTTTTCTGTTCTGTAATAACTTTCACTTCTTTGGTTTGGATTTTTTTTGTTCATCAATTTCTTTTTGTTTGTCATATTCCTTGTTAACAATATGCACATCAGGCTTGTCACTTGACCTGATTTCATCTACAAACTTTTCTGAATGTTCAATGGATTTAGCTATTTCAATAGCTGCATTGAGAGACATGTCTGAAGTAGTCCACAATCTTTGTTGTATTTTTTTGTTGTTAGTACGCATAAGAATCTGATCTCTTAAAACTTGGTCATAGTTAATATGCTCCAAGTCACATGTGACTGCTAAAGCTCTTAGTGTGGATACATAGTTGTTGGTGGACTTGGCCCTTCTGGCTGGTTCACCCCTAAACTTTTTGCATTTAATGGTGACCTGGTGATGGTGATTTTTGGTTTCTGTGCACTTTCACTGCGTCCCAGTGGAAAGTGCGTGCGCACTCTAAGTGCGTGGAGTACGGTCGGCCTGCTTTCCCATAGGAATGTATGGGGAATGTCTGTGTCCCTGGTAGTTCCTGATGCGTGAGGTGTGCAGGCTGGAGTCTGGTATGTGCGGACTCGTGTGATTGAATGCTGCGCAATGATGCATGCAGCGTGTTTGTGTCTAATATGGAAGTACCACTTCTAGAAGTGGTGTGCCTGTCCGTGCAGTGAGTGTGCTGGCTCGTGATTGGCTGGAGCTGGCTGGTGAGCTTGGCACCAGCAGTCTGGATGGGTCTGCCCGGTGGTGAGTGTGGAGATTAGCATGCTGATGGCTGGGGGGTAGTGCACCTGGGTCCTGAATAGGGCTGGGCTTTCCCCACACAATGCTGGCTCCTCCCCCTGTGGTGCGTCTAATGTCCCTAGCCCTGCCAGTGAATAGAGTGAGGGGCTGAGCACATCAAGGTGGCTCCCAGACCAGCTGCGACTGGTTCTTCCCCCACCCTGCACCTTAGACAAAGGATTTCTCTGTATAAAAGGAGGTTGTGACCTCTTGTCAAATGTTCTTGTTTGCTGACTCGAATCTGCCAGGGGGGTGCTGCTGCTGGGGCCATGGGGAAGTCTTGCCTCCCTGGGCCCTGCCCAGCCCCTGGATGCCCCGGATGCCTTAAAGAATTCCCTTTTCTGGGAGCTGCTGTGCCCCACCTTTGAATGTCCTTGACCTCTGGGTCCTATTGCGTTATTTTTACTTTTGCCCAGGCTTGTTTGTGATTCTCCTTGTCCGTGTAGAGCTTGGGAGCGCTATGATCATATGCCTCTGGCATCTGGGAGCGCCTTATTTGCGTTGGCCGATGCCCACCCGGCATTTGCCCCGCCTCTCCGCACATTCCCATTGATGTTGAGTGCCCACCTCGATTTGTTTTTTGAAGGGAGCCGGTGTGCACCCGGCATTTGCCCCAGATGCCGCCGTAGATCTGCCCACATCGGGCCGCCGCGATGCCAGCGGCGACCCGGAAGTCCTCGCACCGAGGGCAGGAGGCGGCCGGAAGTCCCGCCACGCAGTCCCGGAGAGCGAGAAAGGAGCTGGCAGCGTCTGGTCCTCGGCGAGGCTCCCGTGAGTGGAGAGAGAGCCCCGCTCGCTGTTTGGCAAAGAGAAGCCCAGAAGCCCCGAGGGAGAGGAGCCACCGCCGCCAGGAGCCGCCGCCTCCCCCGACAGCCGGTGAGTGCAGGTGCCCCCGGGGCCGCTCCTCCGCTCGGGACAGCAGAAGAGCCCACGAGGCTCAGGGGGCAAAGTGTGAGTGCGAGCCCTCCAAGAAGGGCTCTGAGGGCAGTTCTAGTTTGGAGCCCCGAGAGGCTCCACCCGCCTGAGGCTCTTGGTTCACTTTGTTTATGTTGACTCCACGAGGGACTCCAACGAGGGCCATAATTGTTTTGCGAGCCACCGGAGGCTCCCAGGGGCACGATTCGGTCTTCAGAGCCCACGAGAGGCTCACAGGGCATTTTGAGATCCCGAGTCCCCAGAGGGCGGACTCCAACGTCTTTGGCCCACATTTTGTTGCAGAGCTCACGAGAGGCTCCAAGGGGGCAGGTTGTGTTTAGAGCCTGCGAGGCTCCCCCGAGGCCCCGTGACCCCAGAGTAAGATGGCTCAGTTTGGCGCTGTGGTTGTCCCAGAGGGCTGATGAGAGCCCTGGCGCAGTTCTACTGATCTACAGCTGCCCAGCAAGTAGTGGGCAGCTGCACCGTTTAGGTTCTTTATTTTAGGGACCTTTCTTTGGACTTAGGAGTGAGTCACACTCCTTCATCCCTACCCTGGCCTTCCCCAGCTGCGCAGCACTTAATGCCAGCTGCAGCGTTTAGGCCCTGTTCTGTCCCTGTCCTCAGCTGCCCAGCAAGTAGTGGACAGCTGCTACGTTTAGGTTTTGGCGCAGTGGCGCAACCTGGACTTTGATGTAAGTTCTGTGCTAATGTGATTTCTGCGAATTGTTATTTGCTGCACCTCTGAATGTGTTTTGATGCATCATGTGCCTTGTTCTTACACCGCTGAATGTATGTTTATGCATCATGTGTTTTCCTTCCCTACACCTCTGAATGTTGTGATGCATCATGTGTAATATTCCTATGTCTTTATCCCTAAATGTATGGTGATACTTAGGTGGTTGTTTTCTCACAGTACAGGTGTTGCTAGTGAGGCCCTGGTTCCCTGCGTAATATTTTCCTAAGGTTGTTAGGGTTGCGTAGGTGGTACTTACCTCTTACCAGTAGTTACTGGTTGTGTGCTCTATGTTAATTTTTGTGCTACAGTGATTTTATATTCTAAGTTCTAAAAGTGCATATTCCTGACAGTGGTCCATGTGGCCCTGTCCTGTACATATCCCCTGTAAATTCTGCCGATGCCTGTTGGCACATTGTAAAGTGTGTGCTTACTATCTAATGTGTTTTGGTATAATACAAAGGCTATTTTTACATATACCTTGTGTGGAGTTCCTTTTGTGGGGGGCCTGGGATGTTGGTGTCTGGTGGGCGCGTGTGCCCAAATACTTAACTTATATTGCCTCCGGGGTAAGCCTTACTGCTCGTGTCACGCTACCAAGGGGGTGAGCAGGGGTTATCTTGGCGTGTAACTTCCTTGCCCTGACTTAGGAATGGTGGTCTCTGACTGACTTTGGCACAAGCCCTGGCCAGCCAGGGATCCCATTTTTAACAGTTGTCAATAGATTCATCACTCTTTTATTTCCTTGAATAAAATTGTAATCTTTTTTATGACTATGTTTATTTTTTTTTCCATAACGAATGGAAAGTTGTTTGGAAGCAATTTGGTACACATTTAAATCAGATGCATTAGCCAAAGAGGGTAGATTTTTATATTCTTTAAGAGCAATACCTCCATGACAAAGTTTGAGTAAGGCTAATTTTCTGTCTGGTTCACATTCTTCCCCTTCAAGAACATCTACATACCCAAGAAAAATTACCTCCCATATCTCCCATTCAATTTGTAGTTCACCTGGTAGTGAGAGAAAGGATGGAGGAGGTTGTATTCCAGACATGTTTGTTTGTGTTCTTTTAAATCCTTGTAGCCAACAAATTTAATATAAAATCGTCAATAATATATGCTCTGTTCTTTAAGTTTCTTGTAGAAAAAAAATTACATTAATGTAGATTGTTAATAATGTGTGCGTGTCACAGATGATATAAGTATAGTAATAATAGTTATGTAACACGCAAGGTTGTATGTGTGCTTGTCACAGATGCATTACTCATGCTAACTGAGAGCTTCTCATCTATCGCGCTGCAAATTCCTCAGCTGATCACACCATTATACGAAACTGGGTTTAACAACTTGCGTTTTCAACATGCTCGGTAACACAGCAAGTTAACCCAGTGTCGCTGTCGACTCCGTTCGTGTGAGAAGGGAAGTCTTTCTGTTTGGCAAACAATAGCAATAGACGTTACTGCGTATGGTCGCAGGCAGGTGTTCTGACGGCCAATAAGAATGCAGATTTCACTTGAGGAGGGTTTGCCTAAACCTCCAACATCCAGTAATATCCCTGCGTACAGGAGACTCTTTACCTTTTTCCGTCAAAACTTTATGAAATATCCGGAAGACGGGAATCTTAAATGGGGATACGTTCCTGATTGTCGCCAGTGTGGCAAAGATGTTCCTTATGATTCATGAATTCCAAATAATGATGCAGGAAGCAGGTACTGTATAGAGCAGTTTATTTCTTGTCTGCCACTCGCCAGGTAGAAAGTAAGAAAGTTTAACCGCCACTTCATCATGCCTATATCTCCTGACCACAATTCAAACATCCACATACCACGCGGCAAACATGCACATCTCACGCAGCTCCCTTCAAGTTAAAACATACCTCGTGAATATTATTATTTGAAATTGACACATGCGCATTGCGCGCGTGTCAATTTCAAGTATCAGCATACAACACTCTTCCTCTCATGCTTCTCTGTACGGGCTGAACTTTACAAAATGATGGTGCTTTCCCTCTTTCTATATGCCCTACAGAACACACCACACTTGGTCCCACTGCAGTACTTTCACTCAATCGAATCCGAAGTTCGTAGTTTGTTATGGAATAACAGTACGCCTTGAATAGCTCTCGCCAAGCTCACAAAAAGCTGGTATGATGGCGGTATTGCCTTGCCGGCCATTAGATCATATTATTGGGCTTCACAGTTAGTGGTTCTTAACCATTGGGCCCATTGACCTCTTACAGACCTGGCATATAAAATGGACAGGCATAACATGCTCCCTGACAATTATTTGGGAGTGCTATATGGTGGGCCACAACATGCGCCCACGCATACCCCAACCTCTACCACATTTTCTAATTGGAATATAGCGAACTCAGCTTGCGGCTGGAAGGGTAGGATTACACAGGTTACCCCGCTGCTTGAGTCTTGTCATTTTGGTATGCTTTCGAAGCAACCAGGTTTTAATAAATGGAACTTGATCGGCCTCTCTAGAGTCGAAGACCTATTGGCTAGGGGTGGGGTGGTGCCGTTTAGCGAACTGCAGACACAGTACCAATTACATGAGAGGGAGACTTTTTGTTACCTTCAGGTGAGAAACTTACTGCATAAAGAGTTACCCAGGGGCTCGGACCTACTTCGACTACCTTCCGGACAAGGCCATCTCATTAGCATATCGCAAAATCCTTAATAATTCACCCAAAACTCATGACAAAGTACGCACGAAATGGGCTGATGATGTAAGCAAGATTGCTGATGAGGACTCGAGAGGGGCCCTGGCCTCACCCCGGGAGGCAGCGATCTGTTCCCATTTTAAACAAATACAGCTTAAAATACTTCACAGGGCCTACTACACAAGCTCCTCATTGGTTAATATGGGTCTCCTCAGCTCTCCAGTATGTCCCCGTGGCTGTGGTCACACAGAATATATGACGTTACATCGCAGTGATTACACCTCGATGCCTTTAAAAAGCAGGCATTAGAACGCAAGTCATTACAACGACTTGCGCTGGAGGGCGCTGGAGTTAGGAAGAGTATGATTTACTATTCCAACTCCAGTCTACGTACAGTAGGGAAGGTGTTGGAATAGTAAATCATACTATTCCTTAGGTTAGAGCGCCATCCGGCACAAGTCATTGTAATGACTTGTGTTGTAATACCCGCGTTGTAAAGGTATTGCGGTGTAAACACAGCAATGTAAACGATGCTTCCCGTCACACCAGTACCTATTTACACCAATGGTGGGATTGTCATCCCTTCAGAAGTATTGGGGCAGGGTCGTCTCTACCATGTCCCTGATATGACACAAATCCATTGAAATCCCTCCAAGGCTTTGTCTTCTGAATATTTGGGACTCTACCGATTTATCCAGATCGGAACAATTATGGGTATCATTGAGCTGCATGGTGGCAAAACGTAACATCGCTAGAACATGGAAGGGTGGGGTTGAATTAAGGCGCATTGATTGGGAACCCGACATGAATAGGTGTATGCAGGCAGAGAGGTGGTGGTATATGAAAGCAGAGGCTGCCCGGGCAAATGGATGAAAATATGGGGCCCCTGGAATGAGAGCAGAGGTCGGTTATGGGCCCCCCTTTGGCGATGCTCACTCATTTGTTGTTGACAATGAGTCACTGTAAAAGATTTTCTGATTACATGAGGCTGTGCTATAATTGTTCGCGCAAGAGCTCCAAAATTGTGATCCGATTTTGACCATTCCTTTACTTTCCAAATTCTGCATACCTCGACGACTGCTTTATATTGTATTTATTTTGTTTTGTTTTGCATAATTTTGTTCTTTCCTTTTATAAAAAGATTTGTAAAAAAAAAAAAATCTGTAGTCCAGCCTCTCATGTGAGCTAGTAATGAGAAAATATGTTTTATCAGGCTGCTTTTAAGTAGGTTGAGAAAAACTTCCGTCATTGACTTGGCTGCTCTGTGTCAGCTAGAAAATTGAAGTAATACAGGAAGAAGGAAAATATTTTTAGCATATCCGGTTAAGGTGTGCTGATGAGGGCTGGATCTTAGGTGGCAAACTAGGGATTGGTCTTTTTGGGAGGGTTGACCTCAGGAAAGCAGGAAGTCCCAGGAGAGAAGCTTAAATGAGTTTTTGGATGATTTTAACAGGTATCTGCACGGTCATGTTGATCTGTGGTTAACATCAATGTCTCCTCCTTTTTTGCTGGCTCTTCTGTGTGTTGTCATCTGTAGAATGGGGTAAGAGGGTTCCAAGAATGCAGGAAAAGATGGTGAAAAATGAGGTTTCAGTGATGATGATGATATTAATATAGTGAGTGAAGTTGTAGTTTGGTTTGTCTGCGTTGTGCATTAATAGGTATAAATAAGCATGAACTGTAATGTACATTCGTTGTGATTGTTGTGTGTTATGTTGAGATGACTCTTGGCATTGATTAGGTTGTGTGAGCATGGGTGTTCGGAATGAATATGGAATATACATGAATTTGTGATGTATGGACTAGTATCTGGAGTTGTGTGTAGAAGCCATTGGCTGGCAGGTATTTGGCCATTACAGGGCCATTATTAGCTATTTCTCACTTAGCCTAGGATGCCATTGGTGCATTCCAATAGAATGGATGGTCAACCATTCCTGTTGATTCTGATGTATTGTACTTAATAAGTGTTTGGGCCGACCTTCAGGGGGATTGATGATATTGGTGTCCACGAAAGTTCTGAGAGAAGTTACACAGAAAAAAACAAAATGCAAATGGGTCCAAGCATGCAGAATAGAACTATTGGTTGTGGAAATGAAGTATAAAATGTTGACTGTGTTAAATGTATATATGCAGTGGGATAGTAGAGCAGAGTATGATAAAGAGCTGAGGCTTTTTAAGGATGATGTCGATACCATACTAGAAAAATATGCATTGGATATACTGATAATAATGGGGGATTTTAATCATAAACTAGACCCTAAGAAGGCTGACCTCTGGAATAGAGAATTGTTAGAGGTGTACGGTATAAATCCTGCTATCTTCCCAGTAGCAGAGATCTCAAAACAGGAAATGGAATTAGTACATGCTCTGGGAGGTAGGGGTTTCCAATGTGTGAATGGCAGACTGAAGTCAGACTGCCCAGCAGGGAAGACCTTTACATTTGGATCACAGAAATGCCCAATAGACTACATGATTTTACAAGCTTGGAATTTCCCCCTAGTGCAAGAATTCAGAATTGAACAAAAAAAGGTCAGTGATCACAACCTATTATATCTGTCATTATTTGGGGGAAGTAAACAGATTAGAGACAAAGTGATCCACCAGGAGGTTGAGTATCCCAAACGGGTGTCGACACGACTGACGGAGGAATACCAGGAAAAAGTAAAGGCCATGCAACTTAAGACCGAGTCTGGAAACTTAGAGAATAAAAACTTGGTATGGTTCATAGAAAAGATGGAAGAAGTGGTTCAGTGCCTAAGAATAGAATTGAAAAGAAACAAACATGCTAGGGTAAAACCGCCCAGCCGAGTAAAATGGTTCTCTGCTGAGTGCCAAGCCAAAAAAAGGGAGATAAGGGCAGCACAAAGAAGGCAAAAAAAGAGCTTCACACATGAGAGACAGGCACATATAAATAATCTCAAAAGAGAATTTAAAAAAATGTCCGACAATGCGAAAAGGATATACAAAGAAAAATGTTGGCTGAACCTGTTAGAAGCAATTAAAGAGAAAAATCTCAGACATTTTTGGAAATTGGTAAAGGCTGCAATTGGCTCGACAGAGGGCGATTTAAAATGTGTAATTAGCGAGGCAGCATGGGAGGAGTATATAAGGAAACTGTACGGGCTAAGAGCTCCTAGAGATATGGAAGATAATGAAAATTGGCAAGAAATTTCAGAAGATCTCAAAGCGAAGTTTAAAGAAAAACAGGTAGAACTCACAATAAGAGAACTAAAGTTAACCTGTGCGGCAGGACCTGACAACCTCCCTGCAATAATACTAAAATCAGAAGTAAATTGGTGGGCAAGATTTTTTTCACAGATGTTTAACTTAATTCTTACTGAAGGCATAATGCCACCCAACTGGAAGGGCGCTATAGTTAGACCAATCCACAAAAAAGGGAAGATGGAGGAACCACAGAACTACCGATTGATCAACCTCCTTGATATTGGAGAGAAAGTCTTCTCAAAAATAGTATTGAACCTTCTTAATGCATGGGTAAAGGAGTTCCACATTGTACCCATAGAACAGAGAGGATTCAGAGAAGGGCACTCCACGATTGATCATGGTTTTGCACTATGGGCCATGGCGAAGAAGTCGACGGAACAAAACGGCAAGTTGTGCTGTTGCTTCGTCGACTTCCGAGCCGCATTCGACTCAGTCGATCGGATCTGTTTATGGGAAACTCTGACAAAGGTAAATATACCCAAAGACCTTTTGACCATAATAAAGGAACTGCATAGAGGAAATTGGGTTCAAGTCATTAAAGCTACCGAGGGATCTCTAACGAAAAAAATACCAATTGACAATGGCCTAAGACAGGGTTGTGTTCTGGCCCCACAGCTATTCTCGGTCTTTTTGTCAGACCTCCCGGCCTGTCTAGAGGTTGAGGGTAGTGCAAGTCCAAGAATGGATGGTAACAAGGTGCCCTGTTTACTTTATGCAGACGACCTGGTTATAGTGGACCAGACCGAGAGAGGCCTCCAAAGGAAGCTTAATGCTTTTAATGTATACTGCGCCAGAAAATACCTAACAGTTAATCTAGACAAAACAAAAATACTATGCTTTGGGAAAAAGATAAATAGGTTTAACTGGTACCTAGGGGATCTCAAATTAGAGACGGTAAATGAATACCGATACCTGGGTATATGGTTTGATAAGACATTGAACTGGTGCACTCATTTGGATACACAAAAAGCAAAAGCACACGCTTCTATCAGTGGACTAAAAATGTTCAATAGGGATTACGGCGAAATGTCACATCGACCCATGCTAAGAGCTTTTGAGGCAATGATCCCTCCCCAAGTCCTATATGGAGCTGAAATCCTTTATTTGAGCGGTAAGGGAGCCTGGGACTTGGTGGAAGGGAAGTGTCTAAAAAGCCTTCTATCTCTCCCACAATCCTCAATGATTCAAGCCATAAGAACAGAATTAGGTACAAAGTCCTGGGATACACAAATCCAAATGGCACTAATTAGACTTTGGAATCGATTTGAGGATCCAGAAGGGCAAAAAGTTGCCCAATGGTGTAGGAGAGAAATACAAAAGAGTGACTTAAAATGGGCAAAAGCGTGTAGAGAAAGACTGTTGCTAATCTGTAAAAGGCTAAAGGTGGAGGTGTCTCAGGAAACGCTCCAAGTATCATGTACCAAGAGTGAGTTGAAATTAAATGGGAAGGAAGTAAGCAGATCCATTGATATGGGATATCTAGCAAAGAAGAAATCAGCAACACACATGATTAATGCCTGGTCAAAGGAAAATTGGTTCCCCTACCGGGACATACTCCCCAACCGTGGCTATAGGCAGGAGATACTAAGGCTGCGGTTGGGGATCCACCCATGGATAATGAATAAAAACTGGAAAGCACAAATGCTAGACCAGGCAGGGTGTTGCAGGTGTAGCCTAGGACGCAAAGGAGACCTGGTACATATCTTACCGGATTGCCTGTCGTTTTTAGAACAGCGGAAAATGTGGCTACGACCTGTATTTATAAAATACGATATAAGGACAAGGGCACAGGCATCAAACCTACTATTTGAATTTCCAACTATTGACATTGCAATTGCCCTGGGGAAATACATAAAAGCGATGTTAAAAGCAATAATAAGCCAAGAATAATCTGTAGAACTGCATGAACTTTAACATGAAGGAAACTATACAAGAACTAAAGGAAAGAAATGAGTTTTAAAATATAAGATTAAGTTTTTATTGCAAGATGTAAATTTTAGGGAATTTAATATACGTAAAAAATACATGTAAGAATTTTATATGACATTGGATTAATTTTACACCGTTTTATGAGTTTTATGGGAATGTTTTAACTTGTGATACTGCCTATTTGCTACTGTTTAAAGACTATGGTCATAATAAACATAATTTTTGACTTGACTTGACTTAATAAGTGGTGCCAGCTTGTGGTTGGTTATTTATGGCACTTTCTGCAGCTACGTCAGAGGTTTTAAAATCTTCAAGCGTAGCCTTGCTAGTGTGAGCGCCTGTGTCTAAGATAAAAAAAAGTGTCCTGCAGGAAAAATGAAACATGGCAGCGTTGGTATCTAATAAAATTAAGCAGTATTAGTTGCCTCATCATTAACAAACAAGACAGGCTTATTTCAAAATCTAAAAAGTCCTTTTTGCAGCACAGAGCAATAGAAAAGCACATATCCTCAAACATAGCACTGCCCTCCCTGCCCCCCTTCGGATGTATCTGCATTCCTATGGGTTGGATTTCTTGTGGTTTTGGGTGGTTGTTTCATTGTATCTATCGCGTAGTTTAGCAGTCAAATATTATAAAAATATTTTCAGTGTAAATCCTACACACTACTTTTAGATTCATGCTACAGTTTATAAATCACAGTTTATTGTAGTATTCATCCTTCTGTTTAGGAGTTCCTCTGAATCCTTGACAATGCCCATAAGGTAAGATTCAGAAAGCGCCACAAGTTTATAGCCAAGCTCAGTAGCCAAAAACACCTCTTTTGCAGATAGGAGATCCTTTGATGTAAAATGTATACAAAAGAAAGATAATCCCATTATAAAAGTACCATGATATCATATTACAATTTCCTAGGTTGAATCATACAGCCTTTGTGTTTGTGCTAGGATGGCTGGGGCTCTTAGTCAACTGATAAGACTTTCTTGAACAGTTCGGAAACTCTCAAATACTTATTGGACCCAGTCCATTTTGACTTCAACTGTACTTCGACTTTCTAGGATAATCAGTTAATGCCCTTATTACATATATTCACACACTTTCTATGACCTGCGTGATGCGTAATGGTCTTTTAATGATTAATTGAACTTATCTGCTAGTTTTACAACCCAGTCCTTACTTAGCAATGTTCCTATACTTATCTTAGGCTTCATGTATTGAAAAGCCTTTGAGATAAAAGTTTGTAGCTTTGAGGTGTGCAGTGGCCCTAGCTCCAGCAGTCAGAGCCCTCTAGATCTCACATCTCCCAGAGTGCATTGCCAGAACATGTAGTGGAGGTCCCTCCTTTCATCAGTGGGGGCCCTAAATATCTGTCTAGAAATGGACAGACAGAATGAGGGAGTGACCCAGATAAGATTGGGGAGCCTGTGGGGGGGTTCTCCACCAATAACATATTGAGAAGAACACTGGACCACATGGAGCATTTTGAACACACTATTCACATAAACTGGCTACTAAAACTTCTGATGTTCTGAAGGGACAGTAATGAAATATCCAGATATTGGCGTGGCAGGAAAATCTTTCAATGCCCATTTATGTTGGAACTCCCTAATAAAACTTTGGTCCATTTTTTCAGCAATATAATTTGCTCAACAAACATACCCAAACATTTTTCAAAATGTATTTATTATATTTCTTCACTTTATTTTAAATTGTTCCCCAAGTAATTTTTTTAATACATCTGTTGTATTGGTTTTCAGACACACACAGCTGTTCGCACTTTATGTACATGATACAATATGTTCAGCATGGAGCAATCCGCTCTCTGAGCCCAATTCAAGGTTATGCCATTTATAATATATGTTAGATGGTCATGTCATACAGTTCGTGGAATATGTAATCCAGGCACTACATATTTTGTTCTGTTTTTCATGGCAGCCTCTGGTGTATATGCATATCACGCACCACTGGCACAATAGTCCAATCCTCCAGTGTGGGCAGCCCCTTCGCTCTCCAGTGCCGGGTGATGTCTCTCTTAGGCAGGATGAGCCCCACCACCACTAGCAGACTAGTGCACCTGTTGCCGTCCCATTCATCCATAAGCCCCAGCAGGATCATTTTGGGCTCAGGTATCACTGGTATCCCAACCATCTGGGAAAGAGTGGTGGAAAGAGTGGTGCCAATGTTGCACCAGTACCTTTGAATGGTCGGCCACTCCCATAATATGTGATAAAAAGTGCCCAGTTGTGTTTTGCAGTGCAGGCAGTGTGGTTCAAGGCATGTGTTTCATATTTTTCATCCTCGCAGGGCTGTAGTATTTCCTGTGCAATCATTTGAGTTGCATAAGGTTAAGGTGTATGGAGACAGGCAGCACCCTAGGGGCCATATTTGCTTCTACCCAAATTGCATCTTCCAGCATACCGACGTCCCGCTCCCGGCAGTCTTTTAATGCTACAATGGAACCTGTGGTGTTGTTCACTAGTGTGCGGTTTATCTGTGCAATCCACTTTCCCCCTATCTCAGTAATCATGATGTGTGATCTGGGATAGCTTGTAGGCTGTCCCAGTGTCAAGGGCATGCCTTATTTATTTATTTATTTTTTATTTATTTTAAAAATTTATAAAGCGCGGCGTATACCCATGGGTGTCTTGGCGCTATAATTTTGCTGAAAATCCCAGAATAAGGTGGTATCTGCCTTCAAACGTATTGTTACTGAGCGGATTATTGATCGAATAACCAGGTTTTTACCAATTTTCTAAATTGAAATAACGATGGTGACAATTGTATTTCCTTTGGGAGCATGTTCCAGATTTTGGCTGCAGCGTTGGTAAAGTACCGTTGCAAGTACCGGAAGTATTGTGACTTATGCATTTCGTGTGTTTCTGTGAGGTATTGAAATGTGTGTATCTCGCTACCCTCCCACCAGATGTTGCACAGCTTTGAAATTCCAATGATGTCCCAGACACTGACGCCTTGTAAGGCCGCTGTGTGAATAAGTCACCTAGCAGCCAATACTGGAGATTCCTCAGTCAGAACCCATTGCCAGCCAATCCATCTAAGCACCTGGTGTCAACATGAGAGGGACGTCAGTGTCGCCGATGGGAGGTGAGCGCGTTGAGTAGGCCCATGGAGTAGGTGTAGAAAGCCACATCGGTCCAGGGCTCGAAGTTCGCCGGCTATTGCAGAGTCTGACCGGTCGCTAATCAGTCAGCATTGATCGGCAGTATACGACTGGCTCATTAGTACAAGTTAATGCCAGTGACTCTGAGTCCCCCGTCATATAGTCCAGTACACATTTATAGAAGGCAATGCGAGGTTGCCACTCCCAAGGAACTTAACAAGTGCTGCTAGTAATGGCAGGGCAAAGGCGAGAGGTATGGTGAAGGGGTCGTTTTGTAAGGTGCATAGCAGCCGGGGTAAGGCTATTGTCTTAAATAGTGCGCCTGTACCAGCTATTGTCAAAGGGAGGTTTTCCCAGCCATCCATGTCCCACTGCAGTTGGGTAGCCAGAGGTACAATATTCTTCTCCCAGGCCCTCTCTTTGGTGTGGGTGATATATACTCCAAGATACTTGGAGTGGTGCTCGGCCTACTGCAGATTGGTGGTTGCCTGAATTTCATCATGCACCCCGGTGAGAGGAAAAATTATGGATTTGGACCAATTGACTTGCAAACTGGATCCTTCTACATATATCTTTAATATGTGCAATAAGTGCGGTAATGATGTCTTTGGGCCGGTAATATAGACCAGCGCGTCATCTGCATCCCCAAGTAGATTCTTGATTATATCTTGAGCATCAAAAGTTATACACATTCCACAATCCCAGGCCATACACCGCAGAGCTAGACAAACCCACAGTGCCACAGCCCAACTACATACAGCTCATATGATCTTGGAACGGATTTAATAATGCAATATAAATGCTCCTCCTTCATACTGTATTAGTTGTAAAATATTAGAACCTTCTATCATGTAGATGAAGAAATGGCCCCTCACAAGTCATGAAATAAAAATCATACGCCTTTCATGCTTCTGGTATCAATTATCAAAATTCAGCATGAAATATAGCTAAGAATTTCAATAATTGTGTTTGAAACATAATGTTGCCAGTGTAACCTGATTTTCCACTTTGTGCACTACGAACCCCCTAGGGGGGCACTCATCTGTACAGGAATGGGCATACTACTTGGCCCATATGTAATGCTTATTATATGAGCATGCCAATGCTTAGTGAAAATCCAACTGTCTCCATTCTAATCCCAGGGGCTAGAAGAACACCACTGTGTATCTCCAAATGAAACACACTTATAAGCTAACTGTGTGGTCAACTCAGACGTTTAGTGATAACCAGCCCCAGGAGCATCATGGACAAATGCAAAGTAAAGTAACTATTGAATAATACGCCAGAGGCCTTAAGTGTGGAGTGAAGGCTGCAGTGCAGGAGGCCATCAGCAGGTGTCTTAGACTTGATTGGAAGAAAGATGATCTGTTCTTGTTTCTTAAAGATCTCTTAACAAGTGATGACGATTCCAACCTTGTAAAGAACAAGCCTGGTTACGCAAGATAGCAATACGTTAAAATCCATATGTTACCACACTTCGCCTTCTTTTATAAACTGAAAAATAAACAAAAACAAAAATAAAAAACTATAAATATGTGTACAAAATCTATCAGATGCATTGAGCGCCACCTTAGCCTTTGTATTTAAACTCCACCAGTCTGATAGATGCCCTAGCTACAGCAATTACTTTGCAGGCATCAGAAACTATTGGCATTCCCTTCTGCATCCAACCTGTTCTTGTTCACCCTCACCTGGTCTGCCATAGGCAGCTCCACTTTCTTCACACATTTAATCTTATCATGGCATAACATACTGTTGGTTTGTTTGGCTAAATCTCACATATCCTGTCCAATCTCCCTCCCGATTTATTTCCATATCCAAACAAGCTCAAGTTTAGTTTGAGACATCTTTTCCTTTAACATTTCAAATGTGAAACACATGTTTCAATAGGAGTACAAAGATAGGCCCAGAAATGCAATTTAAGATGCTCCTTAATTTTCATAACCACAAACTAAACACACTCACACTCCTTCACAAATTATCTTAGAGATTCTTTCTGCCAACCCATTCATTGATGTTATTTTATGTTTGACTTCATTTTTTCTGAGAAATATCTCTCATTTTGTCTGAGGTAAACTGTATCAGATTAAACCTAGTGTCTGAAAGTTGTAAACCCCTCTCTATGAAACACTCCATTCATACAGTCCAGTACTGCTGGAATCTCCTGTGCACATATTCAGAGGTGTCTTTAATGAGGCAGACCTTGGAAATTCACATGTTAACATGGTTTCTCAAAAAATAAATATTAATATATAAGTGTATTTTATGTATTTTCCATTAACTATCCTACATGAAGCATGTATTACATTTCATAACAGAGATCTCAAATATGGAGTCCATGTATAGCCATCAACATAATGACCTAACCAGTCGTTTGGTAGCCATTTATCCTAAATGACCTACATGTGCAACTTTAATCATTTTATTTCTCACCACCATTTGTGGTACAAATGCATTTATTTTGCAGTTTTTTACAGCGGGAACTAGACCTACCAAGGTAGTTCTTTACACATGAAATAAAAGGTAACACATATAGTATGACTTTTAATAGGCAGTACAGTACAATTAAAGCATGGTAATAGTCAGGCATGTAGTAAAGGCGCGTTTGAGGTAAGGGGGCTGCGAAAAAGTAGTTCTTAAACTCTGATTAGAAGTCTCCATATGACCAGCCTGGACTAAGATGTTTTACATCTTATATCTACAGCTTCCTTATATGAGAAATCTTCTCTTAATTGTTCAAGGAATTGTATTTCAGCAACAAGCATTTTCTCTTTGGGTCATCTCATTCAGAAGCATTTTTACCTCCACCCACATGCTGTCATCCTCTGTATATTTTTGTCCCAGTCATTATTATTCACCTCTTGTGCAAACAGGTTTACAGCATGCATGACTGTTGTCACTATACCATTTTCTGTATCATACAAACTATCCTTTCTCTCCTGTGCTAGCAGACGCCAGACAAACAATCTGCTCTCAAACGTTCCTTTCATGCAATCCACTCAATCTTAAATTTGAGTTCAGGAAATCTCCAAGGTATACTTATCAAACTGTTTGCAGCTTTCACTGTCCCATTTCATGATAACATAAATACCTGTAAATCATGGCAGTTTTAGTAATGGAAGCTTGCCCTCATTATAAGGTTTTTAAGTGTTCTACTCACCAGATGCTTGCCAATATTTCTCTTTTAATCTTTGAGTAACTCTGCTTTATATTTTTTATTTTTTATTTATATGAAGCTTATAAAGCGCCTGGTTACACTAGCTAGTGTGTCCCCGCGCTGAGAGAAAAACTGAGTGACAGAATGGTGCGCAAAGTTCTGGCTTGACCTCCTTAAGTAGCCTTGAGGCAAAGGCCAATGTTTTCCCATTCTCTGGATCTTGTGTCATTACAGCTCCTAATGTTATTCCACTGGCTTCAAATTTAACCACATTTAAAGATTCATTTGAAAAGGGGGTTAAGCTTGGTGCATGCACAGTCCATAAAATACAAGATGAAGCTTCTCATTCCACAGAAACCACAATCATTGCTTCATTGTGGCTGTCTTGGGAAGGCAACCATCAATAATGCATGAACATTGCTTGAGCATTGATTGAACAGCCTTAAAATTATTCAAGTTGTTCTTTCATTTCCAGAGCTGGTACACTGTATTGGGTTTAGCAAAAATCTTCAGATTCTATGCTTCGATTGAAAGTTTGTGCCCAAGATACCATATTTAGCTCAATAAGAATGTGCACCTCTCCATATGTAATGTCTTCCTTTTTTCCTTGGAGTTATTTAGAGCTTATTCCAATCTTTTATTATGCTCATCTAATGTGTCAGCAGATACCAAGGTGCCTTCCTTGGTGGACTGTACACATCGCACACTTACAGTGTAACACAAGTATTTTGTAGTCCCCAAGGGCCAGATTAATGAGATTTTGGTGCATTCCTGTTCTTTCTCCCTGCCCTTGTGTCGTTTCAGCAGCCTAGCGGCAATCCAGGCACCCTTGCACCATGGTGCAAGGGTACCTGCGTTGTAAGCAGGAATGTTTTTGTGCAGGAAGGTGCTTTTTTGTCTATGTGTGCTTGCATAATGCACATAGAAAGAGGAATCATTGTGTCTCCCCTGGGGGATGTAAGGTTTTGGCGCATCCCCAGGGTTACATGGTCTTGTAATCTGGGGATGCTCCAAAATCCATAGGTTTTGCATGGGAACATCCAGTACAACACCAATGGAGTGCCTCCCTAGCGTAGAGTAAGACAATGCAGCAATTTGTGATGCCTTGCCCTACTCAAAAATTAATGAGGCCATTCAAAGCCATGCAAAGTGGCTTTGCATGACTTCATAAATATGATTTAGTGGTTTGCTCCACCCAAAACAAAGACAGTAGTCTAGGAAAAGAAACATCTGTGGTCGGGCTAACTGTGCCTCCAGAAAGTGGTGGCAATGCACTATTTGGCAGTTCTAGGTTAGTGCCTTATCTGGAAAGTTGTGCCTACTCCTGTGTTGGTACTGTGGGTCTCTGAGGTAGTTTCTGAAAGTCAACAAATAGAAGTCTGGATACACAAAGACTTCCGTTGGAGAACTTCATCCTCTGATGAAAGAGGTGCTCATTTCTCTCTTCAGAGACTTCTAGGTCACAGCATCTCATAAGCAATTGCATCATGCCTCAGGACCCCATAGGGTGTCATCTTTCTGGTGCCGCATGGTGTCAGTGGGCAGGACTCTTCGGCATATTAAGAAGTCCTCCCACCCTTCAATAGAGCAAGTGCATTCAGTGAAAAAACAACACTAAAGATGTTTGCCCCCTAAAAAACTGAAAACTAAGCATTTTGGATTTAGAGTGTGTGAGTATGAAGTTGCATTCCAGTTTAGGAGATAACTTTCAAGCTGAATGCCAGACAATCACATGTCACTCTCTTCCTCAACAACAAAATGACCCTTGTCTGCGGGTCCTTCTAAATCTGCAGCATGACCATCCAGTATTGATCTGCATCAGGTAAACTTGCAAGGGCTTCCCTGACAGAATCCTACAATGGTTCACATAATACCTCGCCAACAAACACCCACCTGTTCAGATCGAAACTATGAGATCCTGCCCTGTCACCTGTAGTATTTTACGGGGGCTCTATCCTGTCACTCATCATTTCCATCCATTACATGAAACCCTTGGGAGTCTTCCTTTCAGACAGTAGCCTCAATACCCACCATTATGCTATTGATACCTAACTCTATCTCACCTCAACCAACAACATACAGAGACTCAATCTACCCGATGCTAAATTTCACAAAGATTGAATTTCTCCTGTTTGCCAACAACTGCAAACATTCTCCTATTTAGTTGTGGGTCTCCAACTTAAACTAGTGGGCTTCAGATCCTGCCAGATTGGCTAAATATCTTAGATTCACCATCAACTCGAACCTCTCATACATATCACATTGCCATGACGAAGTAAGCAGCCTGAATTACAACTCTTTTCTCTCAGGACAAGACCTCACAATGACAGTTTGAGCCTTGGCCCCTCCCACATAGAAGGAGGCAACGTCTTGCTCAAAGGCATCCCAGAGACCACCCTCGATCCCCTAAAAAGCAACCTTCATGCTGCAGCATAGGTTATCAGTGAGCATGCTAAAGGATCTACATTGGCTTCCCCTCCAAGCCTGAATCATTTTCAAGATCAGTTGCATCACTTACAAGGCTCTTTTTACTAAGACCCCGACTGCCTAGCTCACAACTTGTAATATCTGGAAGTCATCTCCAGACAAGGAGCTCTGACATCACCAGATTAGAGATGAAACACTAAAGGAAGGAAGGAAGTACAAAACCGGCCTTCTCAGTCTATGTTTTCAGGATCTAGAACAACATTCCCTGTGACTTCAATACAGCACCAACCCTCCTATGATTGAGGAAGAAACTGAAAGCTTACCTCTACAAAAATAATTGCCTAATTTTTTCTATTACAGTCTGGGTGAGTGTTGTTGAAAGGTGTGCTATGCCTAAATCCGCCCTCCCATCCTGCCAGCGAAGGCACATCCAGGCACACCTAATCTCTCTATTGTGTGTGGCTGTCCAGGAGGCATACACAAAGACCAACTGCCAACTATACCACGTCATGTAACCCAGAGACAGGCTGCAGGCATTAAATGACTAATGACTATTGGCCGACAGGGTTACTCCATCACAAATGTTTATTACAATTCCATTATATTCTATGGAATTTGTAATACGGCAGCCGGGATATCACCTTTTGGCCATCCATACTAACAATGATTGAAGCTTTGAAAAAGTTTCTAAGAAACTAAACAGGTGTCGGCTGCCGGTTAAATGCTTGAAAGGAAGATTGCCACATCAAGCTGTTCATCCTAATTATACTGTTATTGCTTTTAACTTTGTAATTCAGTGTCCTGGTATATATTCATATTAAACGGATACGGCAATAACGATATTGATGTTCTGCTGGTACTTTGAATTGACTTGCTTAAATAACTTGATGAATTGACATAAAATTGAATAAAAGTGCAGAGGTTTCAATTCAATTCAAAATCTTTATTTCGCATACAAGGTATCATAAAAGATGCAATAAAAAAACTTTTCATACATTAAGATGCAGGAATAAAAAAAGTATTAACATTTGATCATTATTACCATTATTACGACCTCCAAGGATATATAACCACTAGATTTCATCGACATGGATTAGGGCATCAATCATTACTAAAACCATATAAATAATTTAAAAGGCATGTCATTATACAATAAAAATTGGGTTCCCATTGAACTAATGTACATCATGTTCCACATAATACAAGTTGAGCAGTACATTTTTTTTCTTCTCAACCTTGCTGGGTTGGATTTTACACTAGTTATACCCCTGACAGTTATAAACAACATATCAATTATCTGTACAATCCTAAAGCTTCTCATCAGCCTTAGTCCTAATGTAACTTACAGCCAGCAAAAACCGGCTAACTCTGAAAACAATAACCTGTCGGGTATCAATTTTGAAGATCCTTTCGGCTTCTCTATAAGATTTCACCCCCAAGTTTACACATAGAGGTTTAATCCATCTCTTCCTAACAATCGAGTAAGCTGGGCAGAAAAATAAAACATGCGTTAGATCTTCCTTAGCTTCCCCTGTGCACAACGTACATAAGTCGGTACAGGAGTGGTCCCACCTTTTTGTACTTGATTTTAACATCAGGACTCCATATCTGTACTTCAAGTACAGTGATTTTGCCAAGGGAGGGTTCACTGCATCGATAAAGGTTTCAGAACAAGGACTGTCCTTGAACAAGAGAAATTCCATTGTCAAGGATCCTTTATCACCTCCATTCGATCTATTCCGATCCATGAAAGCCCAAAAGGTTACCTTTAATATCCTTTTCGAGTCTGAGGTTAATGACAAGGGGCTATTCCAAAAATGGGCTAAGCCAATCTTCTTAAACCAGGTACCCACATGTTTAAATCATGTGATGGAGTTATTTCTGTACATATCCTTGATCTCTGTTAGTGCTGCCTTATAGTCTAATAGCTCAGGCGTTATCCATAGCCTAATCCACAGCATCAACGGTCTAATGATTACCTGGTGATCCGTACGCTTGATATCTAAGTCAAGTATTAACGGAATTAACGGAGTACGTACAGGAATTTTTAGCAGGGCTCTTAAAAATGTATTCTCATTAATCTCAAATGACTTCTTACTCAATGGGCCCCACAATTCGGCACCATAGAGTGCTGCTGATTGTGCTTTCGATCGGAAAATCTCCAATGCAGGAGTTATAGCTTTGTTATGGCTGTTTCGATGTCTTTTCAGGATTGGTAGTGTGTTTTGGGTTAATAACAACTTGCTTTTATCTATTTGTGTTTTCCATGTTGTTTTAGAATCAAGTGAGACTCCCAAGTAATTAAAATTTTCCACATATTCCAGTTTTTGTCCATTAAGGGCCACATTTTCTCTAAAATGCTTGTGGGGATTTATTGCCATATATTTTGTCTTGGTGGCATTTATCTCTAACCCTTTTTTACTGCAATATGTTTGGAAAGTGTTAAGCAGTGTTTGGAGGCCATTCGGTGTTTGCGAGATAAGAAATGTGTTGTCCGCAAATAATAGGGCCGGTATTCGCTCACCACCCAATTTGGGAGAATCATTATTGCAACCTTGCAAGAAACAGGGGATGTCATTAAAATATAGTGAGAACAATGTTGGTGCCAGGACACATCCTTGGCAAACCCCCCTTTCTATTGGGATAGAACTGGTTAGTTCGCCACCTGGTCCCCATCTCACCTTAGCATAGTTGTTTTGATGTAATCTTACAATTGGTTCCAATAGATTTGCCGTTAGGCCTAGGTTGTTAAGCGTTTCCCATAGTAGATGTCTGGGAATGAGGTCGAATGCTGCCCTTAAATCGACGAATGCCACATATAGGTGGCCTTTCCTCAGATTCACGTATTTCCAATAGATACAGCAGAACCTAAACACCTGATCTATCGTACTTGTTTTTGCTCTAAATCCGCCTAGAATTTGGAAAGGATTGTCCATTCATCAATCCAATATTTCATACGGTTTAAAATATGCCTAGCAAAAATCTTTTGTAAAACATCAATTAAACAAATTGGGCGTTAGTTCGACGAGTTCGTTTCTATCGCCCTTCTTAAAAATACAAATAATTTCTGCCCCCCTCCATGTCACAGGTATCTCACCTCCCTCGGCTATAGAGTTACACAGGTAGTTAATATAAGGACCCCAGACTCCAGTATAGTGTTTATATAAGTCCCCTGGGATCTTGTCTAGGCCTGGGGCTTTGCTGGTTTTAACTGCGTTAATACCCAAGAGTGTTTCCTGTAGGTCAAAATCAAGTTTTTCTTCACTCGGATTGATAGAAAACCCGACCTTGGTGGGAACTCCATTCCTAGGGGCAGCATAAAGGGTTAGTGAAATGCTCTATCCAGGTGGTTTCATCAAGGAAGGCTTCTCTAGAGCCCCTTTCGTTACCATTCCCACTTGCAACAATTTTCCAAAAGGCCGTTTGGTCCCTGCTTTGAGCTGCTACCAGTTCATCTAGCCAGATCTTGTCATCCCAATCTGATTTAGCATTCTCGAGAACTTTCTTATAGTTTTGTCTCGCGCCCTTAACTATCGAGCTATTATTGTTTTTTATTGCAAAAACTAACTCCGTTTTAGCGCCCCGACAGTCTTTATTGTACCATGGTTTACCCATTGTTTTGTCTTTAGTGTTTGCACCTTTAGTTCTAGGCTTTTTCGTTACTAGTGGTACCAGTGCTTTAAAATAGCGCTTATGAAGTTCTAGAAAGATATGCTTATCCAATTCCATAATAGTATGGTCAGAAAAAGTGTTTGCCAAAGTGCTATAAACACTTGCTTGTTTCTCGCTGTTTTCAACCATATGGGCCCATTTAACAGAGCGGCGATTATTGCTGACTATAATATTATCAATATCATTGGGAATAATACCCCTAGAATCAACTGAACTGGTCAACATGCTACAGTTTATGGCTAGTAAGGGGACGATCATCGCTCTCCACCCTTGGTGCTATTTTAAGATCCATAGCATAACTTCACAGATCAAATGATAGAATGAAGTAATCTAAGTTACTCCTAGTGGTGTTTCTAAAGAAAGTTGGTCCTTTTAGCATGTCTGAGGGGAGGCGGCCGCTACACGCCCTCAGGCCATAATTCACTGTTATTTGCATTATTTGTTGTGCTAAGGCAGTGCATGGGACAGAGTTGCAATTAGACAAGATCGGGATCTTATTTGCCAAATCTTCGTCTTCTAGAATTGATTCAAGCCCCTTAATGGGTTCGTAATTACAATTGAAATCGCCACCAATTAATATGCTAACACTGGTGTCTACTGACCTAAGGATAGAGTCCAGTTTATCCAATATTAAGGACGCTCTTGATGCCAGTCCTGGTCGATTATAGATGTTATATATGTTTAGGACCCTTTTATTCTTTGTCACTATTTTGATACCCAAAATGTCTGGAGAATCTATCATTATTTGGGTTATAATAATATCAAGGGTTCCCTTGACCCAAATGAGTAGTCCACCTGAAGCTCTTCCTCTTATGGATGGTATCGCTAGTGTATTAAAACTTTTGTATCCCACTCTATGTATAGTCTCTGATGCCCATGTTTCCTGCAACATTCAGATATCATTACTTCCCATATATACCATTCCACTCAGGATCTCTAAGGTTCTTTTTGAGACCCGCGATGTTCCACAAGACAATATTTAGAACCGGGCTAGCTTTATGTGCAGTTTTGCTTATGTGTGCTGGATTTATTACTGTTTTAACACAATTTGAGGTCAATTTCTCTGCCTTACTCGCTTCTATCATCGTCTTTCCACCCAATTCTATACTTATCCTTTCCAAATCCTTAGTTAGCACTATAGGTGCATTTATAGTGGAATTTGGTGGATGTAGTCAATCCACTTCTTTCAGCAGAGATAGCTCGTGAAATCTATTTGAGGTTGCAGGCAACATCAAATTTGCTAGATTTTTCAACATTTTAAATCCCACAGGTTTATAGAAATGGCCTAGTGGGACAGCGCAGATGTTAGTTTTCCAAGTTGGTGTTTCCTCATGTGCCTTCAGTAGTGTGTGAACTGTGTGGGGATATCTGAAATTTACGACAATACAGTCGCCCTGTATGTCTTTGGAAGAATCACCCACCCACCCTACCCTGCGCACCATCAAGATTTCATTCGCTTTGTTTGGATTAAACTATTTATGTTTAACCAGCTAATCTACAACTTTATTGTGTAAAATTTTCCAGGATTCTCTTTGGTCCCTTTTCAATGCAGGGACCCCTCCTAGAACTATAACATAAGGACAGGCGGCTGGAGGAAGATTCAAATTATCTGGGTTAGGGACTGGATCTGGTCCCTTTAGACTATTCTGTGCTTCACTATGATTATTACCACTTGTACCAGGTGTAGTATTATGACGCCTGGCACTACTATTCCCACTATGTTTATTTGTCTCTGTTGTCACATTTATTGGCACATTTGTCTTCGCTTGTTTATCTGCCCCAGTTGGCGCAGTTGCCCTTATATTCTCAATGATCCCCATTGTCTCATTTATGTTGTTTGTCCCTCTTGCCACAGCGTTAATCCCTGGCTGGATTACATTTACCCCTCCTACGCCTATTGATTGTTGGATTTCTGGTGCTTTATTCCCACATTCACAAACCCTTTTGTCTCGTATCAGCAGTTTTAGGTCCGCTAATAGGCTTCCTCCTTCCTTAACTGCTCTAATTCCTTCTGCAACACTACTACCCAGATTATGGCTTGCTTCGTTTAACTGAGCAATCTTGTCATCCATAACCTTTAGTTTAGCATCCATACACTCGTTCATCTTTGTCTGGATAGAGTATAAGGCAGTCTTGAAGATGTCTGCCACTGTGTGTTCTAATGCGCCTATTACCTCATTTTCCTTCTCTAGTCTAGGACAATCAATCGCATCATTTCGTATCTCTATTGTTCTCGATCTAATGCCTTTATTGTCAGATATGGTTGTGTCTCCATTACATCCATTACCTCTCCCCCCTGCCTTCCCTTTTTTTTGTAAAGCCCTTTTCCCCTTCTGGGATCTATCATTCTTCTCCTCATTCGATGTTCCTACTGCCCCCACAACTTTCTGCACCCGAAGCCTGCTTGAGATCCCAGGGCTTGACTGTATGCTAATATCTGGGGCTTCTATTGGATCTATTAACACAGCGCCCGAGGCAGGTTGAGCAATGCCACTATCAGACCTGTTATCAGTTCCTGGTATTATTTGCACAACTTGTATGGGGGACTGGGCTGTGGTCGCTGTATAAGTGGGCAGTTTGGAAGGGTCCAGCGAAAGTCTTCTCCGGGCAAGTTCGATCTCGTAACATAATACAGATTCGGCTCTTGTTATAAAATCGTCCAGTGTCCCAGCCGTTCCCTTCCTTTTACTCATTGTCAGCGCCGACATACCAAAAAGCAACCTCGGGCCACTAAGAACGAATCCGAGGTTTATTTCTGTTATAAGTTCAACCACATCACCCAATGCTTTAGAAAAACTCTGGCATCCCCTCTAATAATGTGTCATCAAATTCCCCTACATGCCTGGCTAAGAAATGAACTATCTTTGGTATAGAGCAAAACACCAGGAGCTACGACAGGCATAGCCTAGAACTGAAGAGGAGCAAGAATCTTAAAAACAGAAGGCAGGCCTTCACCAGCATCCTCCTTAACATCAGAGTTGCGATGACCCTCCTGCAGTTCAGAAAGAAGCTGTAGACACATCTCTTCAAGGACTATCAACCCTGTTCACAACATAGGACTCCTTATCTTTAATTTATTTAACTGTAAGCAATCCGAACCTTATTCCAGGGCTCTTACCAGTGTTTAATACTTTCTCTTTTCCCAGGAGGGTCTGTGCTATACAACAATGCCAGTCCATTTTTGTAAAAATATGGCAATCAATAGCACAGGTGAATGTTAGAAAAGTAAACAGACAGAAGATAGCTCACATCTCATTCAGAATTAACAAGAGCCAAAAATGAAAAAAACATTTCTTGTCACCCCTTAAGGGAGATGGGATTACAGGTAATACATGTGGATAATTCACATCACTGTCCTGCCTGTGGCAGTAGGGCAGCAACCCATCGCCAATCTAAACATTTTATTCTAAGGGTTTGAGATACTAACCATTCACGTCAGACAAGTTTACAACTTCTTGCAAGGAGCAACCTTGACATGGGCCCAGCATACTCTGCCACACTGCTGGCTATATCCACTGCTAAATGCACTGCTGGCTGTGTGCACACAAAAGGAGTTTTCCCGGGGAAGCTGATGTTTAGGGGATAGTTTGTATATGTCTTTGAGACAATTCCTTATGTAGAGTCCACCCGGCCTCTACTATACACTGTATCCAGTTCCCACTCTGAAAAAAAAACCAGACGGGCAGATGGTCGCTCAGGGCCATTTCCGACAAGTATAATACGTGTGTGTGTAGCGCTAGTTATTCCTGCCTAGGTTGCAGCCACATTTAACCATTGCCAGCAGGTAGCACCATCACACTGATGACAAGGTCGGCGCAAACCTACCAAGATCGACAGTGCTCTGCCTGTATGCACCAGAGTTTGTCACATTGGTGAGTGTGCACTGTGCTGCAGGACCCACTGACTACCAGAAGCACCCGTCATCTGACATGGCAGTCGGCTCATGTGGTCGGGTGCTGTGTACCTGGTGGGTGAGAGCAGCCACCTGCACAATGCCCCAGGTTCAGTCCTTGGTCCCCCCTGTGCCTTGACCGTTTGTCGTGTGAAGCCCCATCCTGCCTGCTGCTATGCGCCTGATCGGCACGGGACAAGAAGCTCAGCATTTCCTCACACCGCAATTCTCATTGAACTCCAAAAGAGGCTTCATCGGCTGCCTCGAGTCCCGTTGGTCTGCCTGTTACCTCCGGCTGCACAATGCTCTGATACCGTGCTCCTGTCTCCAGGGAGAGCCGAGGCGACTGTCTTTCCCCAGGCCTCACCACTCGCTACACACTGCCTGAAAGACCAGGGAGGCCCGTAGAGTGCCACTTGTGACTCAGAGTTGCCAAGAAACCTACAATGGGTATTTGGGGTAGGCGGCCGACCAGCGGGAGGCCTGCCCCCCCCCCCCCCCCCTTGAGGTTCCGTGACAATCATAATGGTGTTTTTGACTCGTTCGAATATGGACGAGTTTGGTATCTATGAACCGCAAATGACGAGTTTAGTGGGTGTACGCGTTTTCGCTACGCCGCCTTGAACCGTTTGTCTTATTCGTGGGTTTCTCCATCTGAACCCACGGGTTCCATTTTAGATATGGCATCCATTTTGTCTCTTGCCCTCAAGTAGCCAGCGAACGGACACTGTCCGCTTCGTGACCCTGGGATTCCCAAGCTCTTGCGGAAGACACGTGCTCCTTTGAGGATGTCTTTATGACGAGGGGGATGACACTGCAAAGGCAGATGGCTCCGCTCGAGGCTCATCTTGCCGTGCCGGTCTATTGTTTCAGCCGTGCATGCATTAGGCATGAATCCTTTGATCTTGCAATCGTGCTTCCGATATTGCCCCCTATACTCTTTTTCAATCTGTTGTCTATCTTTGTCTTCCTTGCACCTGTTTCTGTCTCTTTTCTTAACTCGTTCACAGCCAGAATGGAATGTACTTAATGATGGGATAATATAATTTTACAGTTGGGAACCGGCGATGCTACTGTAATTATGTTCCAGGCTCCTGAATACATGAAAGCAACCCTTTTGAAGTTTACTGTGGGAACTGAGTTGTAACCTTTTGTTCGCCATGTTGTGCTATGACTAAAATATGTATAAAAGGAACGATCCACTGTTGCAATTCGAAGCAGTCTCCCAGAACCTACACGCCGTGTACTTCTTGCGACTTCTGTATCCCTGCAGTAAATAAACCTTGATCTTTGACGCCGAAGGAAGTGTCCCGTGTCTCTGTGATTTGTACGCCGGAACAGGTAACCCACGAAGGTTTCAGGTGTTGTTCCCTGGCACCGCTGGGCCTTAGAATAGCCCAGTCCTTCAGTTGGCGCCCAACGTGGGGCGACATCAGCTGTACCGGTCCAAAGCCCGACGATCGTGAGGAACTTCGTGTGAAATCTCTGAGGGAAGGTGCACCCCGCTTCATCGATCCTGTTGTCGAAATAAGTGGTCCGAAGACTTTTCCCGCGAAGATTCCCGCCTCCTGACGGCTGCGACATACTGCTGCCCTGACTGTCGACCTGTTTTGGCACCTGGCGTAGTCCTTCGTACGGCGAGACGATAGACGGGCCTTCCTGGTGACGCCATTGTTCTTTCAGTTAAGTATTTGTGGGTCGCTCCCAGAATCCTTGGTTGAAACTTGGTTGTTTGCATGGTTCCATTGCATTTGTGGTTCTTAGTTGTTGGTTCTTAGTTGTTGGGTTTTATTTGACGATTGCAATTGCCAAAAACCGAGGGTCTTGCATTTTTGCGAGGACATCGTAATTCGATAACCCTTGAAGTTTGTAAACTCGGTTAGTGTGCACGATGCCTGGCCGTAGTACTTTGTTTGGTTTCTTTAAATGTTGCGGTGCGGATTCCCAATTGGAGGACTCATGTCCGATACCTCCAGTTGGAACTCCGATCTATGAGCTCTATAGTCGCCATGGAGTGGGTCCTATCGTATATAATGATTATTGGATCCGCTACACTAAAGACGATGGTGTCCTTAATTGGCCACCCCATGGTAGTTTCGAAACTGCAATTTTGGACAATCTTGAGGCAAAATTGTTTAAAAAGAAATCTAGGCCGGCCATGTTTGATTCCTTTCGGTTATGGCGCAAGGAGGCCAAGCAGAAAGAAATCAAACAGATCAAGAAAAATAAGAGAGAAGGTATCATTACGGTGATGAGAAATGCAGAGCAGTTTCAGCGAGACAAAGAAGAGAAGGAAAAGGAAGTTTTTGCTAGACTGCAACATATGGCGGTGGATAAGTGTTATCCTGTTTTACCGTCGAGTTCTGATAAGAAGGGAGAAGAAGCGGTAGAGGACCCTTTGTTGTCCTATCTACTGAAATCACCACCTCCATACGCACAGGATACTGCAGTCCCTGTGGTTCCTCCTGTTCCTCAACCTGTTGTTCCGGCAGCTGCTGGTCAGCCTGCCGTTGGTCTTGTTCTTCCGAATCCTCTTGTTCCTCAAGCTGTCCCTGCTCCCTTACCTGCCCTTCTTCCTACTGCTTCACTGCCTATACCTTCTCAGTCTGCTGTTCCCGCTACTTCTGCTCTCTTGGCTACTCCTACTGCTCCTACTGCTCCTATGTTTAGTCCCCATGTCGTTGCCCCTGTACTTCTCTCCTCTTCTCCTTCTGTCCGTAGTCGCATACCTAATGCTGTTGCCAATCTTTACTTTCCATTTGGACCGATCCTTGGGTCCGATGTTTCTGATGTCTCTCAAAGACGAAGTCAAGTTCCTGGTGGTAGGAAGAGTGAGACGTTAGTGAAAATGACGCGTAAATGGATTAGGTATCCCGCTAAGTACACCCCGCGTATAGTTTTTGAGATGTTTTCTCAATTTAATGAGCCCACGCAAAGATTTGTGTTTGAGGAAATGTGTAAATCCTTACGAGAGGAGTGGGATAATGATGAGGTAGACAATGTACCGCCCGAAATGACTGAACTTCAGAATCAGTTTTCGAACGGTATGATTGTGGGTGGTAATGTACGACGTGCTTTAGAGCGTCTCTTGTCCTTTCGATCTACAGTACAACCTCGAGCATTGTTTAATGACGAAACTGAGGAGTGGATGGCACAACCTGGTCAGTATCCCATGCGAGAAGTTCCTCCAGTGTGGATGCCAGGTAATCCTGGTGCTAACCCTCCAATTTTGCCACACTTCCAGAGAGTTTGGATACACCTCCCATGGAAGCGATCAGAAGTTTTGCAGGTGAAACAAACTTTGCCTGACCCCCGCAAAAATCTGGCAGGTTATTATAAGGAGTTATCCCAACTTGTGGATGCTACTGTTATGAACCTCGCTGATATTGGCATGTTGTTCGGTAACGTAGTACCTCAACCAATTTGGGCAAAAATCCGTCAAGAGAATCACGTAGCCGAGTTAGGCGGTGATCGGGCTGCTCTTGCGGCGGCCGACGGACGACAAATTGGCGGGGCTAAGCCTGAACAGCTCATTACTGATCTGCCCCAGAGGATTATTACTCTTATGAAGACACTTATGCCAGCAATGAGAGTTAATTGGGTTAAACTGTCTGCGTGCAAGCAAAAGAAGGACGAGAGTGTCTCCGATTTCCTTACCAGATTTGAGGAGGCATTCATCGATCACAGTGGTCAGGATATGAGCACTGAGGGTGGTCAGCGATTGTTTGTAGATAAATTTGTATCGAATTTGTTGCCTGAACTCAGCAACAAATTGAAAAATTCCGAAAGTTCATGGGCTGTTTCTACCTCTGCTCAAATATTAGCAACGGCTCAATATTACGAAAATAGAGAAAAGGAAGAAAATGATCGTGCAGATAAAAAAACGAAGGATCTTAAAACTAAGGTTCTGTTGCAGCAAGCGTATCCTCCGCGCTCGAATCAAAATGACGCACAGCAGCAAAATCGATCGCAATCACAGTCTTCTAGGACGCAGTCGCGTACTGACTCCTCTACACCGAGATCTATGCTTGGATATAATCAATGCGCATATTGTAGGGGTGAGGGCCATTTGAAGTTTAATTGTCCGGTTTTACGTGACCGAAATAATGGTGTTTCGGCTCGAGGAGGTCGTAGTGGTCCTCAACAGGCTTCACGTGGTAGATGTCGCGGTGTCACTCAAAATCAGAATGAGCGTTCTACCACTTCATCAGACTCGAACAATTGCTTTGATCAGCGCAATTCATCGTCTGGTAGATCTGCACAGTATCATGTGGACGACTATTATGTCGAGCATGATATCGATGCTGATGGTAATTACTAGGACAGCCACAGACAAAGACAGGGAGTAGTATCAGTTCCGGTTGATCAGAGAGGGCTTTACGTCGCAGTTGCCACATCGGGCGTAGTTGAGCCTTTTCTGTTGGACACTGGTGCAGCGAAAAGTTCCATCATGCATTCGAAACTCCCTGGCGCACCTTTGTCTGGCTTAAAGAATGCTTCCGTTGGATTCTCTGGCGCCCCCGTTAGCAATCCGGTTTCTAGCCCTTTGCCCCTTACAATTGGGCCTCGTGAGCTAGAAGCTTCTTTGATTTTGACTACTGGTTGTGGTGAGAATCTTTTGGGCCTGGATTTGTTGAAACGGTTATATGCGACTCTGTACTGTTCTCCTGCGGGAGTGGAGCTTACATTGGGTCAGAGAGTGGTCTCTCCTATGTACTTGTCAACTGATAAGCTTCCACCGGAATTGAGTTCTCTTCCTGAGTCTTTGTGGGCAACAGGTCCCAATGATGTGGGCCTGCTGGACATATCACCTTATGTTGTCCAATTGAAATCGAATGTGCGATTACCACGTATTCCCCAGTATCGTATCTCTCTTGATGGTGAACGAGCGCTATTAGCGATCATATATGACTTGATCAAGAAGGATGTTATCGAGGAAACTCGGGGAAATGTGTGTAATAGTCCTGTGTTACCTATTTTGAAACGAACTGGTCCATCCAAGCCTCCTGTGTACCGTTTTGTCATTGATTTAAGGGAGGTAAATAAAATTGTGATTCCACAATTTCCTGTGGTGCCTGACATTACGGCTTTACTGACTCTGATTCCAGCCTCTGCCTCTTGGTTCTCAGTAATCGATTTGAAGAATGCTTTCTTTAGCATTCCGATTGCTGAGGAAAGCAGAGATCTATTCGGCTTCTCATTAGGTGGTCGCAGCTTCAGGTCTACTGTGAGAGTCCATCGATCTACAGCCAAGCCCTAAAGAGTCAACTTGATGCGTTTGTGTTACCGGCTGGTGCGGTCTTGATTCAATACGTTGATGACTTGTTAGTGGCTGCTGACACTACAGAGATTTGTAAAACTGCTACAGTATCGCTGTTACAGCATCTCTGTGACTTACATCACAAGGTGTCACCTTCTAAGCTGCAATATTGTTGTCAAGAAGTAACCTATCTAGGTCACTTATTGTCAAAGGAGGGAAGAAGGTTGACCCCAGAAAGAATTGCAGCGATCGCTCGAATGACTGTACCAACAACTCAGAGAGATGTGCGTGCCTTTCTAGGTATCACGTCATACTGCAGGCAATGGATTCCAAATTTTTCATTGCTAGCGAAGCCATTGGTATCCCTCACGTGCAAGGATGTTCCGACTCCTTTGCCATGGACTGAAGAGTGTCAGAAAAGTTTTTCTGAATTGCGTGATGCGTTGTGTTCGGCTCCTGTGTTAGGTACTCCTAATTACAGTAAGCCGTTTACACTATACGTTCATGAGAGAGAGGGTTGTGCGTTGAGTGTCTTGACGCAACAATTTGGCGGTAAGCAGCGTCCATGTGCATATTTTCCCTCGACCTTGGACCCAGTAGCTAGAGCATTGCCGAGTTGTCTAAGAGCGACAGCGGCAGCTGCGGAGTCCATCCGGCAATCTGCAGGACTGGTCATGGATAATATGCTTACGTGATGGTTCCGCATGCAGTTGACACTCTCTTGAATCGTACAAAAACTCAACACTTGACGAGCGCAAGGTTGTCTGGTTATGAGCTGACGCTTTTGGCAAGTCATATACAAATCAAGCGCTGTAATGTGCTGAATTTGCGACATTGTTGCCGACTAATATGGAATCAGATGATGTACCACCACATGATTGCTATTTACGAACTGAGGAAGAAACGAAAGGTCGTGTTGACCTAAAAAACACTCCATTGGCAGATCCCGATGGTACTCTGTATGTTGATGGTTCATGTTTTAAGTTGCCAAATGGTGATGTGACGACTGCGTATGCTGTGGTGACGTTGAGTACGGTTGTGGAAAGTGCGAGATTGAACCAGAATTCAGCGCAAGCGGCAGAGTTGATTGCGTTGACGAGAGCATGTGTTTTGTCTAAAGGAAAGCCAGTGAATGTGTTTACGGATAGTCAATATGCGTTTGGCGTTGCACATAGCTTTGGTCGTTTGTGGAGAAAAAGAGGATTTATGACATCGCATGGTACGAAGATCCAACACGGACAGCTCGTGAACGATCTTTTGGACGCACTTACATTGCCTAAGCAGGTGGCAATCATTAAATGCAGCGCGCATTGAAAGGTTACGGATGATGTTGGTCGTGGTAACGCATTTGCGGATGAGATTGCAAAGGAAACAGCTAAGAATCTTGCAACCTGAATGTACGTTACGAGTTCAGTAAGGTGGCCGGCGGAGACTGGTATGTGTGAGGACACTGTTGAGAGCGTGAAAGCGATTCAGAATGAGGCCACTAAAACTGAAAAGACTAAGTGGAAAGAAAGCACGGGAAAGTTAGATGCGCATGGATGTTGGATTGATTTGTCGGAATGTCAGAGGTGGATGTTACCGGATGCATATGTGCTCGCCGTTGTGACTATGGCTCACGGCTTGTCACATATTAGCGCGAAAGGTATATGTAAGTTGCTGTCCCCTGTATGGAAGAATGATGGTATTGCTAAGTGTGCTGAGAGAGTGGTCAAGAATTGTATGGTATGTATGATGTATAATCCTGGCAAGGGCTCCCCCACTGCACCTGGCCATTTTGCTCCTCCTACATGCCCCTTTGAGGTTATCCAATTGGACTTCATCCATATGGAGAGATGCAATAACCTGAAGTACGTTTTAGTTGTGGTTTGCGCGTTCTCCAGATGGATTGAGGCCTACCCTCTTAAAGGTAATACTGCCCTGTCCACAGCGAAAGTCCTACTGAAGGAATACTTTCCTCGGTATGGAATGCCACGGATTGTATGGTCAGATAACGGAAGTGAGTTTGTGGGGAGTGTGATGAAGAGTGTGTGTAAGGGCCTTGGAATTCGACAAAAATTCCATAGCGCCAATCATCCCCAGTCAGCAGGTTTAGTGGAAGGGTACAATGGTACTCTGAAACTGAAGCTTGCTAAGATTCAAGCTACGACTGGTCTGTCATGGCCTGATGTCTTGCCTCTAGCTCTCTTGTCGACCAGGGCGACTGTGCACTCTCGAGTAGGGCTTAGCCCATATGAGATTGGGTTCGGCCGTCCTGCGAACATTTGGGGAGTCCCGAGGCCTAAGGCCTTTGATAGTCTCGAATATCCAATGTTAATTGATTATCTTCATGATCTGACTGCTAAACTGAGGTTAATTCATCAACAGGTCTTTGAAACTCTACCGGCACAGACAGAGGGTCCTGGACATCGGCTCCAACCGGGTGACTGGGTTGTCACCCGCAACTTTGGGAGAAAGCGTAACTTGGAGCCGAGATTTGTGGATCCCTTCCAAGTTTTGCTGGCAACAAGGACTGCAGTTCGGTTGGAAGGCAGAAAGAATTGGGTGCACGCCACCCACACCAAGAAAGTCCCGATCCCTTTGCCAGGAGATTCTTGGGTTCGAACTGGAATTGCCGCAACGGAAACAGAGACCCCAATACGTTTTGTGCCGTTTAGTGATGCTCAACCTGTAGGAGACACTTCATTGCAGCCAGATACATTTGTTGAATCGTCAGCGTTGGAGAATTCGAGGCCTGAACTGTTATCTGATCGGTCGAACACTGTTTTGCAACCTGAACAATTATTTGAAGAACAGACTCGACCTGGAAGAAGCAGATATTTCCTTTGTTCTCGTGACAAAGACTAATAAAATAAATCCCTTTTTGTTTTTTCTTTTGAATTCACATTACCCCCTTACTGTTGCCACGGACATTATGAACAATTGCATCCTCTATTAATTTTTGAGTTTCTTTTCACGTGGGTTCCTCTTTTTCCACAGCTAGGAGATTTGCATTAAAATTGAATGTTTTATTAAAAAAAACCTTTTCATCCGGGTTGACCGTAGGGCCGTGCGGGTACTTCCTTCTGTTTAGCAGGTTTCTGACACTAGGTCGGTTACTTTTGTCGATTCCTAGGAACTCCTGGGAATTGATAATCGCTACTCAGAACGAAGTGCGTCAAGAACGTTACGGACGGTTTTTAGAGGATGGATTTCTCTAAGTTGTCGGAAGTAGAGAGAATGTCGGTTCAAAGATCGAAATTGCATAGGGTTGTACGAACAAAATGCTTTCTGTTTCAGGTATTCCTGCTGTTTCTGACTGTTTCTATGCTATTGGTGGGTGGAGTGTATTTTGGAATACAGTCGTTATTGCCTTCCGCTTCACCTACTTCTTCTTCTGAACTAAATTCTATTCCCACTGTTTCTCCACATTCCTTTCATCCTCTGCCCCAACATGAACAGGTTAGACGTGCGGAATTCATGAACAACTCCTTTGTCCAGCTCCTACATCAGCATCAGTTAGTGATGAATACTACTAACTGTTGGGTGTGTAGGTTAATGCCACATACCATGGATAGGGGTATTCCGTATTTGGTTCTTCCTTACAGCTCCCAGGGGTCAGCTCGAGCATTCCAAACTATGTTCCGTAGTGCACTAGATTCCTACCCCCATCGAGAGCCACGCTCTGCAGATCCTGGTCCCGGCCCGTACCACAAGCCTTTGGCAAGAGCGATTGTTGACTTAGATAGAGATATTTTTGATGCATCGTTTATTCCAGAGGAAGAGGTGCGAGCATACAAGGACCTGAGTGAGGCTGAGTATAGCATGTCAGTGGGTGATAGACAGCTTAAAATCTCGTCTCCGATCTGGATCGTACCTCATCTCGGTAATTTCTGCTTGCAAGGCCTTGGCCGAAATCCGCGAGCCCAGCTTGGGAAGAGTGCTTGCACTGAAACGTATGTTTTACCAATGCTCTCTTCCCCTGTTTTTCTGACTGCCAAGGGTACCTACTTCGTATGTTATGATCGCGCATATACGTGGTTAGCCCGTGACTTCTTGGGCACCTGTTATATTGCGAATCTTTTGCCACCGACTTTTACAGTTGACTCGGACTATCACAAGACTAGAGTTGTGAGAGGCGTTATTAGCAAAGAGGACACTGCCAGTCAAGAAGCAGGAGACTTCTTTAAGGGTTTCCTGCCATTTTGGGGACCTATGGTTAATAGTAGGAACCTGAGACAGTTGACTCGTGTGGTAGAATCGACTGCTAACATAACTGCAAGTGCTCTTGGTAATCTGACAGCAGAGCTTCAGGCGGATAGGCTTATGACGTTGCAGAACCGTATGGTTCTAGATGTTGTTCTTGCAGATAAAGGTGGTGTGTGCAAGGTGATCAATTCGAGTTGTTGTATTTTCATCCCTGATAACGCTCCAACTGTGTATCAAGCCATCTCGAAGTTGCATAAGATCTCCGAGTCCATACACGTGGACGTAGGTGATTGGACGCTACTAGGATGGTTTTGGGGCCTAATCTCGACGTGGGGTTGGAAGATTCTGATGATCATCGGCGTTGTTGTGACGTTCCTGTTCACGTGTTGTCTTTGCGTGCAGTGTGGTCCTGCCTTATGTGGCCTCTGTGCTACAGCATGTATAAGACGGCCATCTGTTACCAAAGAAGCGTTGATGGATAGAATAATGTTGCAGCAACATCTGAACGATCTGATGAATATCGAGATCGATTCTGATATCGACTAGTGCTTGCCTACATGAGGGCAAAAGGAGCGTCTGAGGTTCCGTGACAATCATAATGGTGTTTTTGACTCGTTCGAATATGGACGAGTTTGCTATCTATGAACCGCAAATGACGAGTTTAGTGGGTGTATGCGTTTTCGCTACGCCGCCTTGAACCGTTCGTCTTATTCGTGGGTTTCTCCATCTGAACCCACGGGTTCCATTTTAGATACGGCATCCATTTTGTCTCTTGCCCTCAAGTAGCCAGCGAACGGACACTGTCCGCTTCGTGACCCTGGGATTCCCAAGCTCTTGCGGAAGACACGTGTTCCTTTGAGGATGTCTTTATGACGAGGGGGATGACACTGCAAAGGCAGATGGCTCCGCTCGAGGCTCATCTTGCCGTGCCGGTCTATTGTTTCAGCCGTGCATGCATTAGGCATGAATCCTTTGATCTTGCAATCGTGCTTCCGATATTGCCCCCTACACTCTTTTTCAATCTGTTGTCTATCTTTGTCTTCCTTGCACCTGTTTCTGTCTCTTTTCTTAACTCGTTCACAGCCAGAATGGAATGTACTTAATGATGGGATAATGTACTTTTACAGTTGGGAACCGGCGATGCTACTGTAATTATGTTCCGGGCTCCTGAATACATGAAAGCAACCCTTTTGAAGTTTACTGTGGGAACTGAGTTGTAACCTTTTGTTCGCCATGTTGTGCTATGACTAAAATATGTATAAAAGGAGCGATCCACTGTTGCAATTCGAAGCAGTCTCCCAGAACCTACACGCCGTGTACTTCTTGCGACTGCTGTATCACCTGCAGTAAATAAACCTTGATCTTTGACGCCGAAGGAAGTGTCCCGTGTCTCTGTGATTTGTACGCCGGAACAGGTAACCCACGAAGGTTTCAGGTGTTGTTCCCTGGCACCGCTGGGCCTTAGAATAGCCCAGTCCTTCACCCTCCGGGTTATTTTGGGGCAGTAGAAGGGAGGGGAAAACCCATGGAAACAGAAAAAGGTTGTTGGGGCTTGTTGGGCTGGGGGAGGGCAGTTGGGCTGTTTTTGGGCTATGTTTGGGCTGGGGTTCCTTATCACCGGACATTTTGTGTCACTGCCCACAGGGCAGTTGGGGGCACGCGTTTTTTCCCTCCCTCCACCCTAGGCTATTGGGGGGGTTTATAGCGTTTTGGGGATTTTGGTTGGTCTGTAGGGGGTTTTTTGGAAGATGGTGCACCGGTGGCTGGATGGTTGTAGGGAAGTTCTGTCGTGTCTCTGGAACAGGTGCTGGTGCTGAGATCATGAGGCACTTTTCCTAGTTAAGAAAGGGGGGTATTTGCAGGAGGCCTGGGCTGTTTCGGTAGGTGGTGGGGGACACTGAGGTCATTACAGTTTGTAGGTAGGGGGTGGGTTGCAGAGGGGATGTTGTATGATGTTGCAATGTTGGGGATCCATTTAGGGGTGGGGTTGCCGGGCTGTCAGGCATTCGTTTATTTCGTGAGGAATAGTTTTGTTCGGCACAGGCCAAGGTGGGGAATCTGCAGGGTGAACCTTATTCCAATAAAGCGGCCTTTATCACACCATTCCTGTGTCTGTGGTCGGTGCTCCCCCCTCCCCTACTGGTGGGCCCCAAAGAAGCTGCTCGGCCTGAAAGGACGTGCAGTACAAGAAGGCAAAAAAGGTGAATAAAGAAAAAAAAGATATATAAGTTAAATGTATCCTCACCAGCAGAGCAATGAAGAGGGCAGTCTAACAGCCAGCAAGGAGTACAAGGAGATATAAACTCAGGCCACCACAGCACAGGTGCAAGATCAATACCTAGCAAGAGCTCAGCTACCCATGGAACCAGACCGGACAAACTCGTCAAAAGAAAGGAGGGTAGACAGCAAGTCACAGCCACAAGAGTGAGCATACCCTGGTTTGCCCCCCTATTCACATGCTTCAGTAACTCCACTGATGCCATTCAGTAAACTGACAGATCTGGCCACAGCAGTACCAAGGTGGTGCTCATGGGTTGGCCATTTACAGAATTATTATATCTGCGTCTCGCAGGAAACTGATGGCACTATCAAGCTGTAAACTACTAAAGCACTTCGGATGCTGATTTCGATGCAGCGGTCGCAGCTCTGAACAGGCACTTCGAGTTGCCGGCTCAATACGGACTATGAGCGCTTCAAGCTGCATCAAGGCTAAGAAATGGACAGCAAATCAGTCAATATGTTATATGCCCTATTAAGAAAATTAGCAAGCACCTTTGTGAGCATTAATCAACAAGAAGAGATGCAGGCACAATTGATACAAGGCTGTAAATCAGTGATACTATGACAGCTAATTCTAAGCCAGCCAGGTATCTCACTGGATGACATATTGGTTTTAGCCCGTCTCCCACAAACTTTTGAACGGTCATGCAGGAGATATGGAAGCGGCCCTGTGCAGAGGCACAACCACCACCGAATCCCAGAAAATCATCAGCAGCAAATAGTGAAGAATCAATGCAATCCAAAAACACCAGAGGCCTGCCCAGCAAGCTGGCAACCCCTAACTGCCAGGTGGTCGCTGCAGCAACTGTGGCATGGAACAGAAACCTTCAGGGATTTGCCCAGCTACAGGGCCAATGAGCTGGAAGTGCGGCATGGCCAACCACTTTAAGAAAGTATGCTGAAGCAGGAGACAAATCCCCAATGCAGCGTATCCAAGGAGGAAGATGACATATTTGTAATCTCCTTTGCTGGGTGAGAAGGCAACAAATAACAGACTACTTCCAATATGTAAAGTAGAGATACTAGGCACACCTGCCACACCCTTTATTGGCACAGGGTCATCCGTAAACATAATGAACGCAACTTGATAGGCATAAACCCTGGCCGGTGCAGTCACCCAGCCAGGCCAGGATCTACATCAAGCAGGGACAGAGCCTTTTCCCTTCAGAGGGACAATAGAAGCGGATATGGCAAGCGAAGGTCACTCAACCAGAGGGAAGTTCCATATCACGGAGGGAGGCAAATGAAAGCTGCTGGGCTGTACACACCCGAAGACCTCGAACTTGAATTCTTCGCAAAACAAGTGCATGAATCGCACACTGATACTATTCTTGCAGACTTTCCCCAACTGTTCGAAGTCCACAAGAAGCTAAAAGGGAAGCAAATTCACCTACACATTGATGATTCCATCCAACCCACAGCATTAAGTTTCTACCCGAGACTGCAGGTGGAAGGAGAACTACAAGCCTTGGAGAACAAGGAATCATTGAAAAAGTGACTGGCCCTACACCCTGGGTATCCCCACTCTGCATCGCACCCAAGCCAAAACAACCAGGAGCAATACAGCTGTGCTTGGATAGGAGACTCCCAAACCAGGCCATTCGGTGGGAACGCCACATCACGCTAACTGTTGATGACATTGAGGCTGATCTGAATGGGGAAAAATGGTTCTCGATGCTAGACCTCTTTTCAGGATACCACAAGCTAGAGCTCACCTCAGAAAGTTTCTACATCACTACTTTCTCTACGGACGTGGGCTTCCAGCGATACCAGAGACTAAACTTTGGCATTTCCTCCGCAGCAGAGGTGTTTCAGAACACCATTAGAGAAACCATCTCTGGGCTGATCGGTGTAATCAACATTAGTGATGACATCCTGATCTTCTCCGCGAGCCTCAAAGGGCACTACTCGAGACTGAGAGCCACCCTGCAAAGATTGGCGTGACTGCGGCCTGATGCTGCATAAAAAGAAATGCTCATTTTACCAAGATTTCATTGAGTGTTTTGGATATATATTCTCATGAGAAGGACTCAAGGTTGACCCAAAAAAGGCAGACACCAAACAGCATGCAGCAGTGCCCTGGAACCCAACGGAAGTGCAGCGCTTCCTGGGGATGGCAACTTACTGTGGGAGGTTCACCCCAAACCTCGATACGATGTCTGACCCTCTACGAGCTCTCACCTGAATGAGCACTTCATGGGATTGAAACCCTGATGCTGAGGCAGCTTGCCGTGCCACAAAAAGAGCCCTCCTTGACAAGGTCACAATGACGTACTTCCACCCACAGGGAAAGACAAAGTTGGTGGTTAACGCCAGCCCAGCAGGACTTGGAGCGATGCTCCTGCAAGAAAAGGCCGACCCACAGAATGGGTGCCCGTAGCGTACACTAGCCAAGCTCTCTCTGATACTGAGACCAGTTGCGCAAAATCTGATCAAGAAACCTTGGCCATCTGGGAGGAGTGCTGCAATTTTCATTTAAATCTCTGTGGTAGACAATTCAGGATGGTCCCTGACCATAGACCCCTCATCTCACTCTTCAACAGAACTACCCGCCTCGTCTCTCCAATGATTGAAAGATGGACTGTACAACTGCTGCCTTACCCCTTTGAGGTTGTATATCTCCTGGGGGCCAACAACCCAGCCGACTAATTGTTGAGACACCCCTCCCGACACAAAAGGAGACAGCAGACAGAGGATGAGGAAAAAACTGAAGAGTTCATGCAGATGATTGTTCATGAGGCTTGCCTTAAAACACTTACCATTGAGGAAATCAGTGAAGCAACCGAGTATGAAAAAAACATATCTCAAGCAAAGAGGCCCTGGTCCGGAGACAGTGGCAACATTTCCTCGACGGGTCCCGGTCACTAGCACAAGATGAGCAGACATCCTGGCAGCAGCTACTGGGAGTGCGAGATGGTCTGCTGTTGAGAGGCCAACAGACAGTGATACCCTGGAGTTTTTGGACCTGAGTAATCAATCTGGCGCACCAAAGGCACCAAGGAATCAAAAAGACAAAGGCAAGATTGTGTAGCAAGGTGTGGCTCTCAAGGGATGGGGGGCTGGTGGACAAGAAGGTGCAGAGTTGTCACCTATGCATTATAACCAGTAGAGACCCGCCGCCAGCTGCGGTGCTGACCAAAGAGCCCAGCCTCACGCCATGGTCCAAAATCAGCATGGACATCAGGAGTTTCTCGTGCTTCTGGACTCTCACATGAAGTTCCCCGTAGTGGAGCTAGCACAATCAACAGCCTTTTCTCATGTGAAGACCATTTTGGAGAAAACCTTCAAGCTGCTAAGCCTGCCAGAAGAGATAAAATCCGACAACGGCCCTCCGTTCCAGGGCAGGAGTTCCAAGAATGCTTGTCATTGCTGGCTATCCACCACCGAAAGGTAACCTTTCAATGGCCTTATGCTAACGTGGAAGTCAAGAGGTTCATGCAAACTTTGAACCGGGCCCTAAGGATAGAAGTGGATAAAGGTGACAATGTGGAGTGCTGCCTGCATAAATTCTTGAGAGCAAACAGGCATACCCCCGTATTGTACCACCAACTATGCTCCAGCTGACCTGCTGTTCTAAAGGCCCACAAGAGATAGCATCTGGGCAGGTCCTTATGGCAACTAGCCTAGCTAGTCATCAAAGCCACTCAACTCAAGAGCAAAACTACCAGTGACAAAGCTAGTCTGCGGCGCAGAGCACAGAATCCAACCTTGCAGATCGGGACCCAAGTTATCATGAAAAACTGACAACCCTGAAGTCTGGAGAGTTGGGAAGATCGACAGCACCATAGTCACTGTTCAGTGGGGATGTCACATGGCAGTGCGGACCATATCATGGTCAAAAAGAGCTGCTGGAGTTGCCGACAGGCTGAAATAAAAACTTGAGGAAGATGTTGGGGCAGAAGAAGAAAACCCTGGCTCACCCACCTCTCCTAGAATATGTGATCCTCCAGCAGTTTCTAACAACAAAGACCAGACTGTCGCAAACTCCTCATCAGCCTGTGCCAACAAAAAGCGCCTGACGTGCCGGCTGGGGAAGTCAGTGACAAGAGTCTTCAAGGAAGTGAAAAGGAATGCACATCTAGGAGCCAGAGTTATGTATGCAACCGGTTGTTGTAACCCTACTGAAGCTGGCATTGAGTGTTACCCGTTGTTGTAACCCCAATGTAGCTGGCATTGAGTGCTACCCAGTCGTTGTAACCTTACTGAAGCTGGCATTGAGTGCTACCCATTGTTGTAACCCTACTGAAGCTGGCATTGAGTGCTACCCAGTTGCAACCTTACTGAAGTTTGCTTTGAGTGCCTACCGGTCCTTGATACCCTACTGAAGCTGGTCCTGGTTACACATAAAACAGATGATTCCTGAAACCTGACTCTTGCTGTTGCTTCCGAGACACTTACATTATTCTCCCACGTTCACAGAGTGCCAGCGAGTACACAGCTAAATTCTCTGAGGAGATATTTCGTAACATCAATATAAACTGTGGCCACAGTTATTTAGCTACTACGGTGCTTATCTTATTTGATTGGGATCCCAAGTGCAAATTTTAACTGCCTATAAAACTTTGTTTAACAACGCGTGTTTTAAAACTCAATTTCGGACTTTCATCATGAATTCGCCATTCCTCAGGGATAAACAGGGCTTGCCTCTTATAGGTCAAGTTTTGGTCTTTTGAGTTTTATTCAAATTAAGCATAATAAAACTAGCTACTCTGGTCCTTTGGTTGTGGTATCAAACTATGTTGATGTATTATATTAATTACACTTTCAGGACTACTTGTATAAGCATGCAGGGCTGGGTCTGGTGCAGTGAAACTTACCTACAGAGAGTTCCTTTAACGAGCATCATGAGGCGTATGTCATGGTCATTTAAATCAATAAGAAACAGTGTTCTCTTGCCTTTTTGTTCTGATTGTGTACTATCATCTTACTGTTCAGTTGCAATTCCAAAATCAACTGCATAATCTATACCATTTATAAATTACGTTTTCATAATTTTTTGTTCTGCATTTTCTCCTGGAAAAAAAAACACGGAATCCGTATTTAGGAAGTCAAGAAGTTCTGAAAAATAAGGGAAAATATAGTTGAATACATAGAGACTCAAACAGGGTGCAAATACGACTGTCTCCAGGGCAGTCTGGTAAACAACCTCAACCTCAACCTCAAACAGCTCGTGACGTCACCCACCCACGCTGCTGGACACACGCTGGACCCCATCTTCTCCACAAGCCCCCACGTCTCCTTCAGCCACACCACCGAACCCCACTGGACCGACCACTGATGCGTCCACTTCACCTTCAGGAAACCCACCACACACCACCGCACCCAACAGCTGCAACGCCGCTGTTGGGGCAAGGGCACCAAGGACCAACGGACTACCACCCTCGCCCTGAGACCACCCGCCGACCCCACCGACCCAGACACCGCCGCGACCAACCTCAAACAGTGGATCAACAACTGCGCCAACACCCTCGCCCCTCTTAAGACCTCCACAACCAACCACACCAACAAGAAAGCCGCCTGGTTCACCGAAGACCTCCGGATCTCCAAGCACACCTGTCGGAAGCTGGAGAAGAAATGGCTCCATGACCGAACACCTGACAGCCATACAGCCCACAAGAGTGCCACCCGCAGACACCACCAACCCATCAGGGCCGCCAAGAGGATCGCCTTCAAGGACTGATAAGACAACAACGTACACAACACCAAAGAGCTCTTCAACATCGTGAAAGAACTCTCCAACCCCAGCTCCAACACCAACGACATCCCACCGCCACAGGACTTGTGCAACTCACAGGCCACCTTCTTTCACCGCAATATCACCGACATCCACAACAGCTTCAACTCCGACACCCCCGCACCCACCCCCCGAGTCCACCACCCCTGGGACCACCACCCGTACCAGCCGCCTGACCGCCTGGTTCAAAGTCAGCGGCGAAGACACCATCAAAACCATGAACTTAATCCACTCCGGATCCCCATCTGATCCCTGCCCTCACCACGTCTTCAACAAAGCCAGCACAACCATCGCCCCCCACCTCCAAAAAACAATCCACAGTTCCTTCGAGACAGCAACTTTCCCGGAAAGCTGGAAGCACGCCGAGATCAACGCCTTTCTGAAGAAGCCCAAGGCGGACCCCAAGGACCTCAAAAACTTCCGGCCCATCTCCCTGCTCCCTTTCCCGGCAAAAGTAACAGAGAAGATTGTCAACAAACAGCTAACCCGCTACCTCGAAGACAACAACATCCTGGACCCTCCCCAATCAGGTTTTCACAGCAACCACAGCACCGAGACCGCCCTCATCGCCGCCACTGATGACATCAGGATCCTGATGGACAAAGGAGAAATGGCTGCCCTCATCCTCCTGGACCTATCAACAGCCTTCGACACAGACTGCCACCGCACCCTATCAGCAGGCCTCCATGACGCCGGAATTCAAGAGAAGGCCTGGCCTGGACCACATCCTTCCTCTCTGGCAGAACCCAAAGCGTCCGCCTCCCACCCTTCGGCTCGAAATCCACTGCGATCATCTGCGGCGTCCTACAGGGATCCTCCCTCAGCCAGATGCTGTTCAATATCTACATGGCACCGCTCGCCCACGTCGCACGACAACATAACCTCAACATCATCTCCTACGCCGACGACACCCAGCTGATCATATCCCTCACAGAAGACCCCCTCACCGCCAAAGCCAACCTCCACAGAGACATGAAGGCCATAGCCGACTGGATGAAGGACAGCAGAATGAAGCTGACAAGACGGAGGTCCTCATTCTTGGACCAACCCCATCAGCCTGGGACGATTCTTGGTGAACCACATCTCTAGGCATAGTCCCAGAACCCACAGACCACGCACACAACCTGGGGGTCATCCTCGACTCCACCCTCTCCATGACCAGGCAAGTCAACGCCGTCTCCGCGTCCTGCTTCAACACCCTCTGCATGCTCCGCAGGATCTTCAAATTGATCCCTCCTGACAGGAGAAAAACCGTCACCCAGGTCACCAGCAGACTCGACTACGGGAACGCCCTCTACTCAGGAACAACAACCAAGCTCCTGAAACGACTACAACGAATTCAGAACGCCTCGGCACGACTGATCCTCAACGTCCCCCGACGCAGCGACATCACACCCCACCTGAAAGGCCTGCACTGGCTCCCCGTCAACAAGAGGATCACCTTCAAACTCCTCATCCACGCACACAAATCCCTACACAACACGGGACCTACATACCTCAACAACCGACTCACCTTCCACACCCCTACCCGAAGCCTCCGCTCAGCCAACCTCGGCCTCGCCACAGTTCCTCGCATCTGGAAAACCACCGCCGGTCGCAGATCCTTCTCCTACCTCGCCGCCAAGACCTGGAACTCTCTCCCCACCATCCTACGACAGACTCAGGACTTACTGGCCTTCAGAAAACTCCTCAAGACCTGGCTCTTCGATCAGTAGCGCCCCCCTCCCCCCACAGCGCCTTGAGACCCTCACGGGTATGTAGTGCGCTTTACAAATGCAGTGATTAATTGATTGATTGATTGACCCCGCATCCATCACCCCATATGTTGTTACAACCCGGTCATTACAATGGCCGCATTGTAACAATGCATACCATTACCACGCAAGTTGAAACAACTACTTGTGGAGAGAGGAGAAGGTGTTGGATTTTAAATCAGACTGGTGTTGGAATAGTAAATTATACTATTCTAACATCCAGCGCCCCCTTCCACAAGTCGTTGTCACGACTTGCGGGGTAATGGTATGCGTTGTTACAACGCGGTCGTTGTAACAACCGTGTTTTAACAACATGTAACGGGATGTAGGGTGAAGAGGCATATTCGGCCAGTATATGTGGGATTCACGTTGAAAACTTGTTTGTGTAAACATGAATACTTCCACTTAACACTTTCATAGCAGTTCACAGAAGAGCAGAGCAGGAGGTCGCTCGTTCTCCTACATTGCACCAAAAACATGGAAGGGCCTCTCACATCACCCGGGGATCCTCCCCCTCACTCCTTGAGTTCTGCAACAACCTGAAGACCCGGCTCTTCGATTTACTCTGAGGGTACACTCACCTCCACACCGGCTCAAGTGCCTGGATACCCTCACTGGTGATTAATGCGCTATACAAACATAACGTAATATAGCATAACATAAGAAAGCATAACATAACATAGCATAACATAACATAGCAATCTCACCCACACTTTTGAGAAACTAGAACCTTAAAAGGTGTGCTTGAAGTTTCAAAACTGAGATGGAAGTTTACGCAACCAGGCCTGCTGATAGGAAATCGAGGTGGAAATGCATTTCTTCGTGTTAAAGTCCATTTTGAGGTGAACTGCGCACTTTACTGCACAGCTAGATAAGGATTCTCCTCTCCAGCTGTTATGATGTGGTGGCCAGTTGCCAGGCCATTTCTTTCCAGCGTGGGTGTTGAGTATGATAACTTCATAGCTATTTAACTCGTGACTCAGTTTTGTATTATCTGGGTAATTATCTATGAATGTGTGCATTACTTACCAGTAGTCTGGGTTACATTGAGTCCTGCTCGTCCTTGCCACAGTTCTTACAACATATTCTACTTGTTCTTTTAAAACAAATGCATGTTCCCCACACTAACAGAGATGGAAGACAGCCCACACACAGGGGAGGGAGGGAGGGATGGAGGAAATGCAAGGACTGTGATGAGAAAGCATGTCTTAGAGGGACTTTGAAATACTAGATTAGAGCCAGTATTTGATCAACTATGTTCCAGCCAAGTAAATGTTAAATGTCGTATACTTCGTAAAGCGCACAGCTGCCCCAGCAAAGGGGCGTCCCAGCGCTGTATACCGCTGGAGCACCCATCCTGGCTCTCCCTGTGAGATGCCCCTCCTGGGCATCTCCAAGGTGAAGACAAGCATCCCCGGCGCTGATGGGGCCGTTAGTAGAGATTAAGCAAGCTATTGCCCAGAGTTGCTGAGTGGGACCCATGGTTGGAGTAGGCACCGAGGCGAGAATTATCGAGTCCGCTGACCATGGCCCAAGACCCTGCCGCGTCGGGAATCGAACCCTGGTCCCGGGCCGACCTCTGCCTCCGGGTCTGCCGCCTCTAACCAGTGAGCAACACCACGTCCAAGTAGAGGACAACAATGCCCTAAAATGTCATTTCTCACCCACACAAGATTGTCAGCAGCAGGGCCGGCTCTAGGCTCATGGTGGCCCTGTGCAGGGAGCGTAGGTGGAGGCCCCCGGAAGAGCCGGGGTTTAGAAGGTGAAAGGCTCAGCCATGCAGGGAGCAGCGGAACACAAAGACGTGTGAAGGCAAAGGGAGGGGCTGAGAGGTAAAAAGTGAGCCAGCCAGAGACAGGCTGGAGCGAGGTCGGAATAGACATTAATAAAGCCAGTGACGTAACGAAACGTGAGGGGGCCCCCCTGCAAAGCACAATGAGGGGGCCCCCCAGTGCCCGATGCACCACCTACTACTTTGCCCCACCTACAAAAATAAGCCTTCACCTAAAGCCGTATTTTGAGCACTAATCGATGCGTACTCCGAACAGCAAATATAAATAGAATGCACTTTAATTGTGTTCTAGGGCTGTCTGAATGATTAGATCCATGACTGATAATTAAAGGGAACAAAGACACAAAAGTCACATTACAAATGAATACATACTTTTTTATTTATAACCCTATTTAGTGCCAAGACGAGGTCATTCCAGGCTCTTTAAACACATAGCTGACATTTTTCTTTTAGCAAGCCTACTTTATATTCCTTTTCATGAAAAGCATTCTCACACTACAGTATTAAATGTAAATTTCAAATGCAAGGAATAGGCAGAGTGGGGGCCCAGGGGGTACTGGAAGAAGAAAAAAACTAAGCCTCTGTAAGCAGTTTACAAATGTATGTTGAATGTGCACCTCACAGAGCATACAGCTGACTGTTGTGGTGCACTGTAGCACCCAAAAACACTTTACAATAATGTACACCACATGCAGACATGTAATAGCGCTCACTGGGTTGAGCTTATGTAGCACGTAGCTCAGAAATACCATACAGTCTGGCTAATTTAGAGATGACCCTAGCAACAGTTAATTATTAACTCATTATATACATTAAAATCGAATATTTCCTGCCACCCAAGAAATTCTTATTGTTTTGGGGCCTGAAACAGTCCGAACTGTCACTCTTGTAAGAGTGTGAATGTTAGTACTTGTGCTGTCACTATCACTGGCTGCAGTTGGCAGGGGCAATGTGCAGTGTCCACCTGATGACAGCCCTGGCATTTATTTTTTATGCAAATTAAGCACTGCTCCAAATCTGGTGGTGGGCAAAGCACTAGGTCAACACGGTGCCCTTCTCTGGGGTGGTTGCAATAACTCCCGGCAACACCAGCACTGGTATCCTAGAAGTAGGCATAACAGGTAGCCCATTCCCTAGATCCGCCATCTTAAGAAGGCACAGAAGGCAGCTTCCTTCATCATGATACACATGCCTGCACTGGCTGCCAATGTGAGGATTCCCCGTTCTCCTCGTGGGTAGTCCCCCTAGTGGTAAGGACCCCACAGGGATTCGCATACGGAGTGGCCTAGATACCTGGTGAGAGAAACCACCAGGGGAGTTCAGGTTATGGGCTGATCCAATTAATCTGAAGGCAGGGTGTTTGGAAGACCTTTTAGGGTTTTGTGGGAGCGCTTGTTTCTCTATGTGAACCCCTGACCATATCCGAAGCTCTGGGTGATCGCCCCAATGTGTTTGTCCCTGTGGAACCGCCCTGTACCTCCCTCAATACATGAGTGTTTAGCACTTTGCTTTGGCATCCATGGTGGGGGAGAAGGGGAGAGGCACGGGTGCAGTGGGAGCGTTCTTCAGTTCCTGGAGGACTAAAACTCCAAGTTCTAGTTTAGTTGTTCGGAGGTACTGTACAAGTGAGGACTTGCACTGCACACACCCCACCTCCTCCTCATTCACCACCAAAGTATCTACTTCCTAGGTATGTGGCAACAGTGTGTTACACCCTGATCTAAGGCCATCATTGTAAGAGGTGAAGGTGGGGATGCAGAGACTACCCAGGGAATGGAGGAATTAAGGGGGTGAAAAAATGTTTAAAGCGAGAGGGGCTACAGGGATAAAGGGTTTAAGGAGATAGGGATTTAAAGGGGTAGAAAGAATAGGCGTGCAGGGGCTCAAGAGGAAGAAGCTGCGGATGGTTTAATTCCCACCCTACCCACCCACCCACTGAGGCTTCTCGGCACCACGGACCACTCCTGATCGGGCTCGGACAGACTCACCTGAGGCCTGGCCTACAGCTTCAGTGGCAGGCGAAAGCGGGCAGCAGAAGAGGACAAAGGCAGGGGCTAGTAATAATTAAATTATGGCTGGGGCGCGGCACGGTGATGACCTTTCTCAGTAGTCTGGCTGGGTTCTGGGATGCCTCACCTCACTCCTCACGTGCACTTTTAATTGTGCTGCTGCGCAATGCGCATGACTGTATGGCATTGGTCACCAGTCCCACCCTATGCCCCACCCTGAAGACGCACAGACAAGGAAACATCTGTTGAGCTGCCAAGATTTCAGATTGCCGTGTGTGACATTTTTATAATTTCAGTCTAATTATGAGTGACATTCAACAACTATGAGTGACACTTTCTCGCAAGCAAAATCACGCAGTGAAGGCAAGGGAAACAAATATCAGAATCTTCGCGCTCCTAATAAAGTAAATTAAATGAGTGGCACAACTTTGCAGACAGACTAATGACTGCTGAGTTTGGTGTGCCCTCGGATCTCTGTATGACTCGGAGCACTGCACGCATCAGGTCTTGGCCCCATGAGCAGAAGGCCTCAAACCGTCCAGCATTTATTGCACTACCCCTTTTGGCTGCAGGCCTTACTTTCTATGTATAATAGACTGCAGGTTAATTCTGTGTGTAGCAATGGGAACCATAGAGTGTACAGCTGTGTGAGGCTGTTTGCGTGAAGGTGGCTTGCATCTGTGTGCACAGTGTAGCTGTGCACAATGCTATGTGCATGCAGGAGGCTTGCAACAGTGTGCCCAGTGTAGCTCTGCACTATACTGTATAGATGCATTAGGCTAGCGTCTGTGTGCACAGTGTAGCTGTGCGCTATGGTTTATGGGTGCAGGAGGCTTGCGTCTGTGTACACTCTCTAGCTGTGCACGGTGCTATGTGCATGCAGGAGGCTTGCGTCTGTGTGCACAGTGAACTGTGCGCTATGCTGTATGGGTGCAAGAGGCTTGCGTTTGTGTGCACCGTGCAGCTGTGCATGTTGCTCTGTGCATGCAGGAGGCTTGCGTCTGTGTGCACAGTGAACTGTGTGCTGTGATGTATGGGTGCAGGAGGCTTGCTTCTGTGTGTACTGTATAACTGGGTGCAGCAGACCTTAGAGACCACGGCTCAGGCCGCATCTCTCAGACTCTGCCTACATGCGACAGGATGTCTGTGTACAGCAAGCTTCAGACTGCATACAGTGCGCCCAGGCCCCAAACTCTGTGCAGCACCCCTCAAATTTATCATCCAGATCCATGGCTCTGACTCTGTGTGCACAAGACCCCTGTCTCTGACTGTTAGCTCCAGTTTAAGGCTTTTGCTGCTCAGCAGGCCTCTGGCTATCTAGCGAAACAGGCCTCGTGGTGCTTAAGTTTAGCATTGTGAGGTTCAGTCTCCAAGTATACTTTTATTTTACTTTGCCATTTTGTATAGCGCGAACAAGACCCTATGGGGTATCAGAGCGCTTTATAATTACCCCTAGGCACACATTTATTTGAAATTAATATGCAGCTGTATTTAAATATATCTGACGCCAGCAGCCTTAGTCCTTTTAATCTGTTCGAAAAGCACCTGGCTGCCAGTAAATACAGGTAATCCCGTTCCCGCTTTCAGTATTGCTGAAATAAAATATTTTTAAATGTCCACGGTCTGGATCGCATTTCATTCCAAGTCAATTCAGAAAAGCACGCCTCTTAACACTATATTTTCAGCAGTGAGCGAGGGGAACAAACCTGAGACCTGCAATGGACCACTGATCACTCTTTTCTAAAGTGTTTCTCTACTATTAACGTTTTAAGGACATTGCAGATGCCCCAATAAGTGTAAATCAACCCTATTACACTGAAAAAAATTAACACACGTTACCTCATTGTCTTTAAGCCTAGGAGACAGATCATTGTCTTTCACACTGGAACAGACATGGCATGAATCGGGTAGTAGAACCAACTTGTTCAGGCGATTGAGGAATGAAGATTACTGGCCTCTCTGTGGCGAGGACGGTCTCTCTGCAAATTAGTTTTCCGTGGCACGAGAGGGGCAAGGGGGAGGGTGGCTGTTTGATTTTAATTGCAGCTCTTCTGATAGCTGAACAGGATGCGGCGGGACGGTGCAAGCAGGCAGCTCTGCTGCGAGCGCCATACTTTTGCGCAAATAGCTCTAGCCAGCCTCAAACAAACGGAAGCAGGATGTGACGTCAGCGGCGCGGGCGCCAGGAATCAATCACCTTTTCTGACGAAATACTCTGGCACTGGGGGTGGGGCACACCATTTAATTCGAGAGGAGGCCGTGCATCCTTTAATTTATGAAAGAGGCTTGGGGGCCGCCAGTGATTATAGTTATTTTGGAGTTTGGAAATCCTGCCAGGGGGCCGCCAGTGATAGATCCGAATCCGATCCTCGGCTCGGTCGGTCGTCGTGGCGGCCCCTCGGGTTTGGCGGCCCTGTGCAGGTGCACAGTTTGCACATGCCTTGGGCCGGCCCTGTCAGCAGACTCAGAGACCCCCAAGCCAACTGCTGCACACCCAGGATCCCCCGTTGAGACTCCTGCTGCCAAATTTCTCAACACAAGAAAGGGTTGCTGCATTTCTGATGGAAGCACAACAATGAAGGGATTGGGCAGCACAGGAGAGAATGAAATGGCAGCCCATCAAGGAGCCGCACTGGGCAGGATGGAATCAAGGAATGCCCCTTTTAACTTCATGTTTGTGTCTGGGGGGTGGAGGGCGGTGCAAGGAACAGCGGACAACTTTAATTCAGGATCCAGCTTCCTGCAACTCTGAACTTTAGGGCTATTTTAGGACCACAACAGGTACGGCCTGGGTTCACATCCTGTGAGAGCGTACCTGTGAACAGAGAGAGAGGGCACATAGATGGGTGTCTACGTCTAAATTAAACAAAAAGCCAAACCCCAATGTGTCGCGTTGGAAGGCTCACAGTCTGCTTTTGGAAGGTACCGTAAATACAAGCACCCATGCCGCCTGTAGGTTCCCCTCTTTTCCTGACAGGTGCATCCCAGTCTGTAACCCTTCCTCATTTCTCTTCGGATTTCACTCCACCTGGCGCAGTGCTCCACAGGGCCATCGCTGTCCCCAATCCGCTTAGACTGTCCAATCTTCTGTTGACCTCCCCTCTCCCTACACTGAAGGAACTCAGCGGTTTCTTGAATTACATCCCCCCCTCCCCTTTACTCCTCTGAATTTGAAGTAGCATCGACGTCATTCAGAACTGGGTGAGCTTGCGCTTTGTGCAGAAATTTAACACAGATGCAAAGCACCAATTTTAGGGGACAAAATGGAGTAATGTAATGTGCCTTAATGTAGATTATTGTTGTTTCTAAGGCGCTACTTTTCAATTTGTAATCCAGAGTTCACGGTAACTACTGTGCCGGCGGTACCTGCTGTATGCGCTGCTCCCTATCATAAACTATGGACCTATTCCCCTTAAAGAAGTGTATGATAAAGAACCCAACCTGAGGAGGGACTGACTGAAAACTCCCAGAACACCCTAGGAAAGAGGCGCCAAGGCTTACAGTTATTGTATGAAGTGGACCCCAGAAGGCAATATCAGGTAATTAAAATAATCTGTATTTGTTAAGCACACGTTCACCCAGAAGGGTATCTAGGTACTGAATAACAAATGTTTATTGCTACCCAAGTCAATAGTACTCATTTTATCAACCTCGGAAGGATGAAAGGCTGAGTGGACCCGCCAGGATATAAACAGGTGACCTTGAGGTCAAACACAGGCCCCTACAGTGGACGCATTAGTCCACTAGGCCACCAGACACGGCTGGATTGGCATACAAGAAGAGGGACACACTGAGACAGAGATCTTGGATGAGCTGTTGCAGCATCGAGCCCCGTCAGCCCATGTCGCAAGCAGTGTCAGGCTTCTGAATATTGGACTAAGGCTTTGGAGAGGCGTAGCTCCATGTGTGTTGAAGTCAACCCTTACCCGCCAGTAAGGCATATCCACATTTCACATATATGTGCCCGCTGGCCCTCCAATAGGGAATACTGAAGTGCTATTAAGATGGCTTCTTATCCCCTTACTCAACAGGGATCACACAACCCTCTCACCAATAACAGGAAGGCACCAGGCTCGGTGCAAGGCCCTATTGGGTAAACAGTAAAGACCCTGAGTAATGTTAAAAGCCGCCTCCCTTTTGCCAGGCATCGCCTAGGTTTGAGCCTTTACAGGTATCACCTCCCACACATCATGCACTAGAAATATGATCCCATTATCGATAAACTGATCGCGTCTCTCGCCCAGCAGATGAATCCTTTGTAATTGGTATGTTTGGTAGGAGTAGGTGGGTATAGGCATGGGGAAGGTATGGGATACGGGTGGTGCTTTTTTTTCTCAACGAACATATTGTCAGCTTCAAGGAGATCTGGCGGTGAAATTATGCCTCTGCACAGGATTCCAAGCTGTTCTTTATCCCATCACCGAAAGGCTGAAGGGGCTGTCTTAAGGCAGGCCTATCAAATAGTGTTACCATTCAAATACCATTGATATATTATTCTGGAAGCATATTTCAGTATGGCAAATTTGATAAGAAATCTTCTGGTGTGTCCTAGTATTCATGTCATTGGTCGCTATGCACACTTAGCCCTTCATGATTTTAGATGGTCCCATTTGCAGAGTTAGATATGCGATCAGGAAAGAATGCATGTGTTGATACGTACATATCTGAGTAATTGGTACTCATAAAGAATGCAAGCGTACAAGTGCAAGCACATAGGTGTATGCCAATGCGACCCCAATAGCATTTATAGGGAAAGCTACATAGGAGGAAAAACTTCCTTAAAAAAGAGCAGACATTGTGGTAAACTTTGTTTGACGTATATGGAGAACTTCAAAGTCTGCCTCCACACAGCCTCAGTGGAGCAGAGAATCAATTCATGCAGCAGGAAGTCACCCAAAGGGTGACTACGGTGGTGCTGATGATACACGCCACCATGACGATTTACTAGGTTTATCACAAGTGATAGGAGAGGAGGGAAATGGTTGTCACTTTGTGGATTTTTGTGTAACATTCCTCATATTCAACTATAAGTAAATACTAGACCTCTGTCCGGCTGGACAAGTCCTAGCCAATATAGATACGACTGTGTCTATATACATTCACTGTATATATTTCTTCTTCAGGGACCACTGTTGTTTGAAGAGGCTGGGAGTGGCAGCTGCGCTCCCTGGAGGCAGACCTACAAGGTGTTGAGGTCCACCTCCTCGCCCTTGCTGCCCCACTCCCAGATTCAATGTTTGGATGATCTTCTTTGTCTCTGTGGGGCAGTAAATCTGCCCCATTGCTGTGGTTGTGCCTGCCCATCCTGTAAATACGTTTCTGCTCTGTTGCCCTTGTGTCTGCTTGCCTGCCCCTTCCTTGGCGTTGCCGGCTGTACAGAAATCATGAGAATCGCCAGCACCGAAGGTGTGAGACACAGGTGCTACAGTACACACTCACATTTATTGTGGAAATTTCTATCACTGCACAAAAGACAACAACATGTGCATTATATTTTTAATATTCAACACTTTTTGCAGGTACGCTGATTTATCATCCTCCAATTCCTTGCTCCCCTTTTGGCTCTAGCATTGCCTCATTTATTATGCCTTTGTTCAACAATTTCTCTAATGAAACATTTTTAAGTGACTTCCACTGTAGACAGAGGAACTTGCTAGACCTGAATGTGCCCCCCCCTGTTAGGCTCTTTGCCATTATGGGTTTTAATCCATTGGTTTCATCCCCTAGGCGAAATGCAGGCCATGCTTTAGAGTTTTCTTTTTTCAAGAAGCTGTTAGTATCTAAACCAGATATACATTTATGAGCAAGTTTTTATTGCATTCTTTTTTCTTTTTCCTGGTTGATACATTGTTATGAATGAATGAATGAAACATTATTTATATTGCGCAGCTATGCCCAGTGGGCGTCAAGGCGCCTAGTCCAAATAACGACTGTGAGCAGATAGAAACAGAGCCTACTGGTATGCATTGATAAAGAGCCAGGTTTTCAATGACTTCCTAAAGAGGTCAAGGGAGGGCAGTATTTTGATTTCCAGGGGGAGTGAATTCCACATCAGAGGAGCCAGTATGGAAAAAGCTTTGCTCCCCCATCTAGCCTTCTTGGCTCTGGGAATAACCAGTTGATTAAGCTCACTGGATCGGAGACATCTACTCGGAACGTATCTAGAGAGTAGTGATCCAAGGGCATCAGCCGAACCTGCAGTTAAAGCCTTATATGTAAGGCAGAGGAGTTTAAAAGTGATCCTTGAGGGGATGGGGAGCCAGTGAAGGTTCTTCCTCGCTGAGGTCATAGAGGCCAGCCAGGGTTATCGCTTTTGCTATTTCTGCTCTGCCCTTAGCAATCACGGCCTCCAGTTTATAGCACATGCATTTACCTACGGTCTCCTTAATGGGACATATTTCCACTGGTGTCAGCTCTCTCAGATATTGGATTAAGTGCTCACCTAATCACAGTCTGCCTCTGATCATGGCACAGAGGAGAACTTACAGCCTGTATACGTCAAAGCAAAGTGTTTGGAGATCTGTTCTCTCACTGCACTGGCACACTTTTAGCTGCCAGGCATCAACACAGACCCCCTTGCACAATGGTGCAAGAGTGTCTGCATTGTGGTAGTCCTCTCAAAAAAGCCTCTTCGTGTAATAACACTATGCCTTAAGGAGCTTCTCAATTTGCATGTGTGCACATGCAAGGAGGGAAAAAGAAGGAGAAATGAAAACATCTCCCTCATTACTCCTGCCCAAGGAAGGTGCAGATTTTGGTGCAAAACCCTTTTTAAAGTTCTTTGTAGATAGTGATTTGCATCAAAACCCATGAATGGTTGCATGAGGATGCTCATGCATCATCCATGGATTGCCCCCTTAGCGCAAAGTAGCGCAAGTAAGCACAATGCACAGCTTTGTGTTAGTTTTGGTTACAATCCAACACAAATTGTGATTTGTAATGGATTGTAAATAGCACCCCTACACTTTACATAGGGTTGGTTAAAAAAAGTGACGCAAACAAGATGCAAAGTCGGTGGAAATCTTGACCCTGGTTGCCGAGATTGTGTCAAAGTTGTTTACAGAGCTGCCCTTAAGAAATATAGAGCCTTTATCGGGAGAACCCAAGCTTCATACTATGCACCAAAAATTAAGTTTGCTGGGAATTGAATGGCTCGATTGGCATCAGGCATTTAGTGCTCCAGTGGTTTTATCTCGTCCTATCAGATCTAGCACAAGCTGGTCACCTTCCTCCTTTTAGCTCTGCTATCATGACCATCCCTGGCAGAATTCCTTGGAGCTCATATCTGAGTCCTACTTTGTTTAAGCTCTATATCATTCCACTGATTTATCTTGTCAATCTATTTTGTCTCTCTATTATGTCACAAACTATTGACACCCGGATTGTGCTTGCATCTATCTATGGCCACGGGTGATGTTCCTGCTAGTTCAAAAGTTTGCCTGTTGCCTTTTGCCACTTGATTGAAACAAAGCTTCTTGAAATTAAACAGCGACATTACAGAGGTACTTATTTGTGACAGCCATCTGCTGGTATGGTCATCTTCAAGGTGGCCTACAGAGCTCGGCTCTCCCCTTACCCGTTTACTATCTGCTCACAATCTCAGAGTGATCTTTGTATAACTCCCTTTACTTCTTGGATCGGGTTACTAAGGTAACATCCGATTGCCTCTTTGACATTCACATTCTTCGCATAGGTGTACCTCTAACTGCAGCAGACTGCTGCAACATAGGCTTAGGTGGAGTTCGTGGAGTTCTACTCTGCGGAACTCAGTGAAGTGCCAAAATAAATCAGCCACGATCCGCGGTGAGCCACCAGCGGCGCAGTTTAAGTCACGCTTCTTGCACTGATTTTTAGCACCAGGAGTTTGTCGAGCGGCACTACGCCTTGTGACAGAGGGCACTGCTGCTTTCTGCCACTCGAGTAGACATTCTATGTGAGCGGCAGCTTCCTCAACATGAGCGGCAGATGTCTCAACTTGAGTGGTTGCCTCCTGCGGCAACCGCTCGCGTTAAGAAATCTCCCCGGGAGGAGGTCTAGCGAGTGTTTTTTTTCTGGCAAGCGCTTGCCAACTTAATGTTGCTCAGCTGCTCGAGAGAAAAAACTCCAGTTCCATGTCAAATCAAAATTTAAAAATCCATGGTCGGCTATACATTCCATCTACTACTCTAGATCAGGCCTATGCCTTACACAAAGCTTCAAAAATTGTGCAGTGTTTTTCGCTTCGGTTGGTTCTTCTAAAAATTCCAGTTCCAGTTCCATGTCACTTCGCAGAGTTTTTCAGAACTCTGCTCTCTGCGCTGAGTGGGCAAAACTTTGCAAATTCCGCCGGTGGAGCAGATTTCTTCGCCCGAACCTACTGCAAAAAGTAATTTAATTAATCATTATGCCTGAAGTAGACTACTGTAACTCTCCTTACTTTGGACTCCAAGCCTATTTGATGCAGTCCTTCAGCTGGTGCAGAATATGGCGGTTCACAGCTCTCTTCGGCTTCCCTCACTTTCCTCCATTTCAGGTCACTTAGTTCCATTAGACTGGCTTTCTGTTCCTAAACATTCAATCTGCAAGGACCTTTGCCTGTGTCACGATTTATTTCCTGGCATAGACTCAGTTGTTTTCATTGTTCACAGTTTCCAGAGTCTTGAGTTTAATGTCCACAATCATCAGGTACCAAGGATTACGAGGGCGAGTCTTAATAGCTGGTCATTCATTCATTCATTCATCGCACAGTCAACTACCTAAATACAGTGTCCCTTAATCTTCCAGCTACTATCGATCACCTTCAATTCCTCAAAAAGATTTAGACCTGGCTATTTTCATAATAAACTGCTGCTTTGCCTTGTGGTATGACCAGGACACCCTTTTGAGGGTAACTGTGCACTCTACAACCACATTCCTTCATCAATTTATTCTTTCATTCATGTTCTCCTCTCAACATGTTCCTTTCTTCTACATTAACATCTGGGAATATTGCCAGTGAGCACAGCACACTTGATTGTCCAGACCTCATAAGGATAAGTCATCCCAGCATTTCTGAAGTTCCCAGCCCATCCTTAGGTTTTACTATGGGTGTTATATAAGATGACGTTTATTCTTGCTCCTTGCACAAGCTCAGAGTGACGTATCTCTATCAGAGATATGCTCTTTGATATGGAGCCAGTTGTGAGATCATTTGACAAGGCTGATGTGGTCTTGTTTGCTCACCCCAAGTACTATCTTAGCTGTAGCAATTTTATCCCATTGAACTCAGCTAATTTATTATGCTGACTGACCAGCATAAAAAGCATTGCAATAGTAAATTCTAGCATTGACGGCTGGCCCCACTACCAAGGCTCTAGATTTGAGGATTGCAATGACATAGTAGGTTTAAGAAATTAAAGTTGATGATAGCAAGTGTGTAAAGAAGTCACTAGCCAACTCCTTATGCTAAACTGGGTTTATTTAGGTATTACACACCACTCCTCATCCACCATCCAGCCCGATCTGCCAACAACCACCTGCCGGTCTCAGAACCTTGGATCCCGCATTCCACCACCTCATGTTCTAGCTATCCTTGGATACCTAGATACCACACATCTCCCCGTTCACACCAACGACATCGTATCATTGACAAGTTATATACATACAAAACTTTGAATGCAGTGTAGATGAAATGATTCACATAAACCAGGATGAGGTACAAAGTAAATCATAGTAATAACAATTTAAACACAAGCATTAAACTTAGTTTCAACAGAATGAGTTCATGAATAATTTATAACCTCTATAAATATTTACCGTAACACTTACACAATACCACTAAAATTGCTACTCACACTGCAGGGCCAGAACAGCTGCTGTCAAAATATTCTGAATGCAGACACCTGGAGGGGACCTATATGCTGTAAACACTGTAAAGTTGAGCTAAGCCCGCTGATACATGCCAATACACCTACCGGCTTAAAAATCTTTCAGGGTGGACTCATTAACGCTAGGTCAATGGGTAAAAATGGCGCCAACGTATATGACCTAATTACAGAGAATGACCTAGATTGCCTGTTCGTCACTGAGACGTGGCTTAAAGCCTGGTCTACCCCTGATGTTGTCCTAGCGCTACCACAAGGGTACCGCATCCAGCGATTGGATAGGCAGATACAACGCGGGGGGGGCTTGCCATCATCCATCGCGACTCGATCAAATGCACTACATTTGATCTTCCAGATATCAAGGAGGCGGAAAGTCTAGGTTTTAATCTTACTTTACTCAACACCACAACTTTTACTCTGTCTGGAGTACTGATATACCGACCCCCGGGTCAACAGAAAAACTTCCTAGCTAGTTTAGCTGAGGTGATCAGCAACCTCGCCCTCAAATTTGCAAATTTTACTGTCTTAGGCGATCTAAATCTACACCTTGATTCTGACTCCGACACTAACGCATCCTGTTTTAAAGATCTTATAGATGTATTAGGGTTGACCCTACTGACACGGGACCCCACGCATAAGGCAGGACACGTACTGGACTGCGTATGCTCTAACCTTACATGTCTAAAGGTAAAACCGCCCCGTCCCCTAACCTGGACTGACCACATGTTCATTCCATTTGACTTTTCAGTGGAAGGAAAGGGGATCAAAAAGGGTCTCCCTAAAGTAAACACTAGTAAGAAACATGACTGGAAGAAAATAAGCAAGGACCAGGATTTGCAGCTCAGAGCTATGGCACTTAAACCCATTCAGACCGGCATCACGGAGGCAGATAATTAAAAATTTTAATTCTTGGCTAGAGGAAATTCGAGGTCCCCCTAAGGCCACAAACCCCAGCAAACCTTTCCATACAAAAAAATCGGCACCCTGGTTCTCACTCTCCCTGAAGGAGAAACATGTAGAAGTTAGAAAATTAGAGAGAACTTGGCGCCGTTTGTACAAGGAAGAAGATCTCTGCCACTACAAAGAATCTAGGAGGCAGTACCATGCCCAGATTAAAACTGCTAAAAAAGAATATTACTCAAAAGCAATTGATTCCTCGAATAACAAACAGAAAGAGATCTTTAAAGTGGTGAATGATTTTATGAAACCAAGGTTCCTCCTATCAGAGATTCCGCCCTCTCTTATCTTATGCAACTCGATTGCGGATTTCTTTGAGCAGAAAATACTAAACCTTACCAAAGGCTTCTCTGAACAGCCTGCTGTCATAGCAGTGGAGGACCTTGAAATCGCCCCGGTAGTAGCACAATTTTGTGATTTTCTGCCTATTAATCTAGAAGACTCACGTCAACTGATCCTGTCTACAAAATCTGGATCTCCCTTTGACCCCTGCCCCCCTATGATGTTACATGCCCTAGTAGATACAGTTAATCCCTTCATAAACAATATCATAAACTCATCTTTATCCTCTGCGGATATCCCCTCGGACTGGAAATTAGCGGCAGTGAAACCCCTGCAAAAAAAATCTCTGCCAGATCCATCAACACTCTCCAACCTCCGTCCAATTTCCCTGCTCCCGATGCTCTTTAAAATGACCGAAAGGGTGGCGAATAAACAGCTCACCAAATTCCTAGAGGACGAGGATATCCTGCACCCTAATCAATCTGGGTTTCGGGCCTCACACTCTACGGAATCCGCCCTTCTGTACACCGTGGAGACACTGAAGACCGCCATGGATCAGGGGAAGAAGGCCGTCCTTATCCTACTTGACCTATCGGCGGCCTTCGATACGGTGTCCCACTCAATACTAATCAGGCGACTGAGGGCAGCAAGGATTGGGGGCACCGTGTTGGACTGGCTGAGGAATTTCCTCGACCACCGTAGGCAGGTCACAGTGTTAGGAGAACACCGCTCTGAGGAAAAAATCATACAAACAGGGGTACCGCAGGGCTCCAGCCTAAGCCCGGTACTGTTTAACATATACATGATCCCTTTGATTGAGCTGATTTCGTCTTTTAACATCAGTACTATATCATACGCTGACGATACTCAGCTCATCCTAGTGCTAGACAGGGAAAATGGAAAGGCAGAGGAAAATCTAAAAGCCTGCCTCACAGCAACCTTCATTTGGATGCGTGACAACCATCTAAAATGTAATGCTGGGAAGACCGAAATTATACCCTTCGGCCCCCAAAACCCCTTCTCCCCCAGCCTATGGTGGCCTTTAGGGGTGGAGTCCCCTCCGGATACCATCACTGCGGCCCGGAACTTAGGGATCAGATTCGACAGTGCCCTATCTTTCAAACAGCAAGCAGGGGCAGTGGCAGGGTCTTGTTTTAACATCATCAGAGGGCTTAGAAAGTTTTTTGATTTTCTTCCTCTGACAGCTAGGAAGACGGTGACAGTAGCTCTTGTAACATCTCGTTTGGACTACTGCAACAGCCTATATGCAGGATTAAATCGTTCTGTCCTGCATAGGTTGCAAGTTGTCCAAAATGCTACTGCCCGTCTGGTCCTAAAATGGCCGAGGAGGTCTTCTGCCTCTGCCGCCCTCAAGGCCCTACACTGGCTACCTATTCACAAACGCATACTTTTCAAAATCCTAGTGATTACCTTTAGGGCATATCACCAAAAAGGACCTAAATACTTCCTTCCCTGGTTCAAACATTATGCACCAACACGCTCTTTAAGATCAGCCAACATGAATTTATTACAGACCCCTAAATTCAGACTTTCAACTAGAGGAGGGAAATCTCTCGCAACACTGGGCTCAAAAGCTTGGAATAAACTCCCTCCCAACCTGCGCCTAATCTCCGATGAGAAGATTTTCCGTAAGGCTCTGAAAACCTGGATCTTCAGCCTTCCAGACTCGGTCTGTATGACTCTGGTGTAGACACAGCGTCCTGTTCAAATGAGATAGATGTGTGAGCTGACTTTTCCGGCCTTCCATCTGGCTACGGGCTATAAGCGCCAGGATGCTCCTTGGAGTGACAGTCGCGCTATAAAAGAGCACACTTACATTACATTACATTACATTACATTACATTACATTACATTACATTGTAAATAATCTTTTAATTGTTCAGGAGGTCTAATACACCTATTGCCGTGTTGTGAGCCCACACCACCGGATGAATTGTCTTTCACCTTTGGAGAACTGCCACTCTCCTGGTTGTACTTGGACCATTTTTCATGGTGTTCGTGGTCTGTTTCCTCTGATGTATCTCCTCCCCATGTTTGGCGACCATCACAACTCTACCCAAACTCCAAATCCGGTTATCTTCAAGTTTGACTGCACTCTTCAACAGCTTAACCACCCGCTGAGGACTACCATACCGTGCTGTTTTTGTCACACTCTGTAGGCAGTTTTATTCTGATCAGAGCATACCTGACATATGTGGCACAGAGTTAATAAAGTGAACCTGCAGACCACCGATCTTCCAAATGAACAGGGATCTGCTCAGGGCCGCACTGTCACTCCCCAACACCACCTGGAATGGAATGGAATGGTTTTTATAGAGCGCGATAGCTACCCGGAGGCATCTTAGCGCTAAGGATTAACGTTTGTGAGTGAGAGATGAGACCGAGATTATCTGTTGAATAACAAGGTTTTTAGCTTTTTCGGAAAGGACAGGAGGTTGGGCTCCGAACGGAGGGGAAGGGAGTTCCAGAGTCTTGCCGTATGCCTCAGCCTTAATATGTCAACTCTGCCTATGGCCCCTGCTCTCCACGCAGCCACAGCCTCTATAATGACCGCACTGTCACTTCCAACACGCCTCAGCCTTCATTTGTCTGCTCTGCCTACGACCTCTGCTCTCTTTGCAGCCTTCTTTCACTGTGTTTCTTTAGATGATGCGTTCAATACATGTTGCACTGCCACCTTATTCATAAGCACTTTGCAGGGTGTTGAGGTGCTGCATTATCCCATCCTCGTCGCCAATGCTAAGAAGTCACTAGACAACTCCGTTTGTTAAACTGGGTTTATTTAGGTATTACGAACAACGTCTCATCCAGGTGCGTTCTGCCAATAACCAACTTTCAGACTCAGAACCTTGGATCCTGCATTCCCCCACCTCACGTTCCAGGTATAACTCGATACCTGGATACCAAACAGTGCTTACTACTGAGCTGAACTGGTTGTTTTAGGATGGATTACACTTAAAGGTAAAATCCAAGTTGTTTAACTTATCAGAGACTGGGAACCTATGTTTAAAAAGTACTTGGAATGGGGATAGAGAGACATTGAGCACTCAAACCCTGCTGCACATGGTCCAAGGCCTCAAGCCTGTCCTGAACCTATCCTGTCTTGAGTCAATCACCTGAAAACAGGTATTAGCCACGGGGCATGGTTGCAATAACAGAGAGTGTGTGTCGCAAGCTCCCATGTAGTCAAACTCCACTGCAAACAGTCTTCAGCTGTGTGCACAAGATTACCTTGCCAGACACTGCACCAACTCTCTTGCCGCCCAAACCACCTATGCATGATATTTGCCAATGTGAAGTGGACTTGGAGCCATTCACCCTTCATTTTCCTAGGATTTGCAAAAATAATGTTTTTAAACATCTCAGCTGCACTTTAAAGCCAGGTTAGCGAAGTCACCAGTGAAGTGTCATTGATGATGCAATTTCCGATGCCATCTGTAACGTTATTGGGACACACCCTGGTAGATCCCCTAAGCATCAGAAGAAAGGAGAAGTGGCAGGAGTCACTTGTTCTGACCCCACTGACTTAGGGTCGTGTAAAAGAGAATGTTAGGAGTCTGAAAAACATGTCATATTATCTCTTATCTACAAACAGTATACATGGTGGTTTCATTGGGCTGGCATCAGGCAATGTGGTGCATGTGCAACATAAGCCCACAATGCAATTCATGAAGCCACTCAAGGCCCTCTTGCGTGGCCCTTAGTGGTTTCATAAATCCAGAGTAATGAAAAGCAGTGCAAACTGCTGTGCTGTGTTACTCTGCCTTGGGAAGGCCTTCCCACGTAACTCCCCTGGATTTTCATACATTCTCATATTTACCATTGACGGCATGAATGCAGCATTTGGGCCAGCCCAGTTGTCTTGGTCCCAAAGGCAGCTGCACCCGGTGCCAAACATTAAATTTGGTTCTATGTGAACTACCGTGGGCTCAATGCCATCACCAAGACTGACATGCACTCCATCCCCAGAGCTGATGAGCTGAAAGATCAGCTGGGAGCTGCCAAGATCCTCAGTATGTTTCACTTAACGTCTGGCTTCTGGCAGATTGCCTTGACTGATGAGGCCAAAGAGAGGTCAGTGTTCTCAACGCTGGAAGGGCACTTACAGTTCTAAGTTATGCCTTTCAGATTGAGGAACGGCCCTACCACCTTTCAGAGAATGGTCAACCAGGTCTTGGCTCGAGCTGGAGTATTTCAGTCCCGCCTACCTGGATGACACTGCAGTGTCAGCTCCAGCTGGGAGAATCACTGGCACTGCCTCTGGGAAGCGTTGAAGGACCTGTAGAAGGCAGGCCTCACTATTAAGGCCAGTAGGTGCCAGATAGGGCAGGGTTTTGTCGTGTACTTGGGACACAAGGTAAGAAGCGGCCAGGTAGCACCCCTATAATCCACAATTGACACCATTCTGGTTTGGGACCCCCCCAAGACCCAGATAGATGTGAGAGCATTTTTAAGTCTCCCCGGTTATTACAGGAGATTTGACAAATAGTATGGCACAATTGTTGCCCCCTTGACTCAGCTGACATCCAGGAAGCAGCCCAGGAAAGTGAGCTGGACTGAGGCTTTTAAAGCCCTGAAGGCAGCCATGTATACGACGCCTGTGGTCACCAGACTTCTCCCAAGAATTTGTTTTGCAGACAGATGATTCAGAGCATGGTGAGGAGGAGGTACTCTTACAGCTGAACGAAGAGACCCTGGACCAACCTGTAGCCTTCATTAGCAGGAGGTTACTCCCCAGGGAACAATGGTGGAGCGCAATTGAAAGGGAAGCTTTTACTGTGGTTCGGGCACTGAAGAAGATAAGAACCAAATTGTTTGAGACTCACTACCGGGTTCAGACAGACCACAGGCCCCTCAGGAGGTTGATGCAGATGAGGGGTGAGAACCCAAAACTGTTGAGGTGGTCCATCTCCCTACAGGGAATGGACTATACGTCCGAACACCGCTCTGGTACAGCACACGCCAATGCTGATGGTCTGTCCAGATTCTTCCGCCTTAGAGATGAGAACTCCCAGGACGTTGAATAGTTCTCCCTACTTTCAGCTGGAAGGGACACGTGTTAGACCTGGCATCCTTGTCATGGTTTCCCCAGATGTTTAGCTTTTGGTTCCTGTATTTTTTACTGTGGCTGGACTTTGTTTTTGCTGGTTTTGTAACTCTTGGCACTTTACCTCTGCATTTCAGTGCTAAAGTGCAAGTGTTCCCTGTGCAAATTGTGATTATGAATGGATTATCCGTTATCAGCATATTTGGTTTACTGGTAAGTCCCTAGTAAAGTGCACTATGTGTGCCCAGGGCCTGTAAATCAAATGCTACTAGTGGGCTTGTAGGACTGGTTATGCCACTTACATGAGTAGCCCTACAAACATGCCTCAGCCCTGCCACTGCAGTGTCTGCATGTGCAGTTTTAAACTGTAATGTTGACCTGGCAAGTGCACCCACTTGCCAAGTCTAAACCTTCCCTTTTACTGCATGTAAGGCAGCCATAACATAGGCTCAAGGGCTCCCCATGGGCAGAGTGCAGTGTGTGAAAGGTAAGACATGTACCAGTGTGCTTTACATGTCCTGATAGTGAAATACTGCTAATTTAGTTTTTTACTTTTGCAAGGACTATCTATCCCACAGGTTATCATTGGAGCTGCCTTGTAATACCTTACAAGTGTAACTTTTAATTGGGATGAAATGTAGATTTGTAGTTTGGGTTCCCAGAAAGCAGAATTTAAAAACACATATTTCTGTGAAGGTGATTTTAAATTGTGTTTGAAAATGACACTTTTAGAAAGTGGCATTTTCTTGCTTGTCCATCCTGTGCCGCTGTCTGCCTGTGGAATCCACATCTGATTTAGACTGACAGTTTGGCTGCTTGTGCATTCACTCTAGACGGTCACACAAAGTAAGCTAGGGTGTGCCCTGAATATCCTGATTGCCCGTCACCAGGCTGGTGGGTCTTCCTGAGCTAGAGTGTTAGGAGGGGTTGTCACTGACACCTGATTGAGGCTGTCCTTGTCTTCTCATAATGCTGTCTCCACCACCCTGTAGTGTGTCTGGAGCTGAGGCAGGGCAAGGCAGGATCTGTTCACTACAAAGACTATACTTTGAAGTATGCCTACTTCAAAGGTGGAAAGGGGTATAAGTATTGGACCGGTAACCCCACATTTTTAGAACACTTCTGGACTGAGGACTCTGCCAAGAAGAAGAGTTGAAGAGCTGTCAGGAGGAGTACTGCCCCTTTGTTGTGTTGCTTTGCATGATTGGCCTGCATGCCAGGTTTCAAGCGCATTTCCCTGCAGAAAGGAACTGCTTTAGGAATTTGACGCATCGCTTCTCCTTGCAGTAAGGAATTGACTCTACACTTCTCCTGCGTGCGCACAACTGATCCTTCATTTCCCCTGGGACTCAGGAATCGACTCATTGCTGTGTTTCCCGATGCTTCCCTTCTCTGTGGCTGTTTTTCACCTCAGATTTTGTCGCTTCAAAGGTACTTTGTGCTAAAATCAATGCATCCATACAGTTCCATGGACAGATCTGCTTAAACCTTTAAAAAGTGATATTTCTGATTCTGTATGTTGTATTTCTTTTATTTTGGTCATGTTTGGGTTGGATAAAGATTGGTTATTTTTCTGAACTGGTCTGATGTCCATTTGTAGTGTTTTCATTGTGTTTATGTGTGTTTCATGGACAAATGTTTAACAACATACCTCTGAGATAGGCCTGACTGCTTGTGCCATGCTACCAAGGTGATGAGCAGGGATTATCTTGGGTTGTAACTCTGTTACCCTGACTAGAAGGAAGGGTGCCTACTTAGGCAGGGTGCATACCACTGCCAACTAAAGACCCCCATTTCTAACAGTCACCTTCCCAAATCATAAAGACGTATTCAAAGTAACAACGCCAAATGGTTATATTCAGTGAACAAGGATTTTGTTCATTGTATAGGTGTGTATGCAGGTTGTTATGCATGAACATGAGCACACAAAGGAGCGCATAAAAAAGGGTGCTATAGATTGTAGTCACAATATAAGTCATTAGTTGGTGGTACCATACTAGTTTTAGGAATTGTGGTGCATTCTAAGATGATTTTATTATATTAAAAATGCTGATCCTCTGATAGGATTTGGTGCACCATGTTCGAGTGAGACGTTTTCTCCCATGATTTTCTCATCGAGGCCATGAAAGGTGCCACAGAAGGTAAAATGAGTGCACATTTTCTATAAATTCACACTAGCTTTCTCAGCCATGTGAGAATAAACTCTGAAATTCAGAATAAAATATACTCTCAACAGCAGCAGAAGCTTGTCACATGTATCCCTAGTGTTCTACTGCAGCTTCCCAAAGTGTTCCAATGGTTAACTAGAGAACTGACATCCTGTACTCATGGCAAAACCGTGGCACACCTGAAGTCTTTTCGTAGAATCAAAGTTGTAAACATAAAGCTTTTACTTTAGAAATTAACAAACTGAGGGGGTTCATTTTGGCAGAGAAATCATGCTTAGTGCTCTAGAAAGCTAAATCAAGTAAACATTTTCTTTGAGTTCTCAAATATCTTCTTCATTCATGCCAAGGAAAGAATTCTGACATGCAGGCTGAAACATTGGCCTTCATTTATGAAAAGTGATGCATTGCTGTGAGAAAACAGAAATGCGTCACTTTTCATTGCGCCCTCCTTGCAACACCAATGATACGTGATATTTACAGTATTATGCATCATGTCGCAAGGAGTCACAGATACGTCAGTATTTCTAATGTATCTGTAGGCGCAAAAATGACGCATTGCTGGAGTATGTCACAAAAGTGACACAACTCAAGCAATGGGTCATTACACATGGGCAAGTCTCATGTTAAATGTGCCTGCATCAGTCTTACACCTGCCATGAGGCAGGCATAAGATATTGACGCACTTGCGTCCTAGAAGCGGCGCAGTGAAATCTTATAGATTTCACAATGTCACTTCTATAACCCTTTCTTGCGTCGGAACGCCCCTCCCTGCATACATTATACCTGGCGCAGGTATAATGTGGCGCAGGGGTTTACAAAGTGACGCATCTACCTAGATGCGTCACTTTGTAAATACGGCGCAACGTGGCACATTTTATACACCGCTGGTGCGTCACAAAAAGTGATGCACTGGCAGCACAAAAGTGGCGCAAGGGCCCATAAGTAACCCCCATATTCTTTTAACAACAGCAACAGACTACTAGTAATCTCTCCAGTGTACTTCCCATGGTGTTATAATGAATAATGAGAGGGCTAACCTTCTGTATTTATGACAAGTGTTGCACACCTGAAACCATCTTTAAATAGTCAAGTGCTTCCCAAACTTTAATGACCCATGAGCCAATTTTTATAGCAACAAACATTCATGACCCATCAAGCTTTATTGGACATGAGGCATGGGTGACTTTTTTATGTAATAACAGCCTTTTTTTGTAAACGTCACAATGACCATGCCCTTCAATTTTGGATTGGGACCAAGAAATTGATCAGCCCTTAAAAGGGGTGGATGGTGAACTGCACTGCAGTCTGGAAGTCTGGAGCTAGAACACTTTTCATAGTGGGGTGCTAGCCTGCGGAATCCGTTCTCCAAATCACAAGTTATCCCAAAAATATTGTTGAGACCAGTGATTTTAGCAAATTTGAGAAACTCCTTCTGCAGCAGAGTGTGGGATAAGCCACATATCCATTTTCGTGTAAAAACATATATTTAGTTATTTGTTGGTTTTAGCAGTGTTATATAGTGCAAACACGACTCAAGGCATTAGCCCACTTTACTCCAGCACCTGATTTCATTACACAAGATCATACTAATTTTACCGTAAACATTAGAGATTAAGTAATTAGCCAAGGATCAAAGCATGTTGAGCCTATGCGGGGCTCAAGCTTGCAAAAAGAACAGATTATAGACGGAATGCTGAACGCATCAAACATTCATCCCAAGTCACGGATCGGGGTTAAATCCATTATTATTTTTTGCTAACCCAGCCATTCTAGTTTGCACCCAGCCATATGCAAATCAGTCTTGACTCTGTTCCCCATGGGAACAGTCCAGCCCGAACTGCCGGGCCAGGTCCTCCCTGGACCAGAGACCTGCATCCTGGGACCAGTTTCGGGGTATCACCCCTCATCAGCCAGGCTAGCTTGAATTTGTTGGCATAACGAGCACGGGATCCACGTCTGGGCATACCCTTCCCACTTAGGGCAACAAACGCAAAAAGAACAGATGATGGACGGAATGGTGAACAAATCAAACAGTTGTCCCCAGCCACAGATCTGGGTTCAATCCTTCATTTTATGCTCGCCATGCCATTCCAGTTTGCACCAAGCCATAGGCAAATCAGTCTTGACCCTGCTGCCCTTTGGACTCAAACTTGATTTCCCAGATCAAAAGTCAGCAGCTCTCACCGTTAGGCCACATCCACATTTCTTAATGTATTTGAAAGTCATACACAAGTGATATGGATGTGTATGATTACTGATAGTGAGCACATTCTCTGTTTAATTGGTTTTGTGAAGTAAAAAAGAACAGCAGCAAGAAATACTGTAAGGTTCACTCACAGTCCTGCTTGGAAATACTGGGTTTATTTTAGAACCATTCTGGGAGACATTTCTTATGTTATTGCATCCCAAACCATTTTTCCTTAACTTTAAATTTATCATCATCAATCCTTGTCACACACCCATCAATACTTTTACCCTCAGCCAAGCATCCAGGCATCAACTTAGTTTTGACTTCTCTTCCACAAATAACAAGCATTTACAATGCAATGGTTTTGCCTTTGTTAAAGTTTGAGCTATTGGCAAAGCTTGTGACCATTTTTTTTTTAACATAAATAAATGGCATTGTTATTTGCAATGCCACTAGCTTTATCTTTCGCAAATGTCCCCCAACACATACCCACACAGAGCCCCCCCACACACTGCGAGCCCCACCACACACTGCGAGCCCCCCCACGCACACTGCGAGCTCCCTCCACACACTGTGAGCCTCCCCTATACACTGGGAGCCACCCCCTACACAGAGAGCCCGCACACACCAAGAGCCTCTTCCACACACTGAAAGTCCCTCCCCTACACACTGAAAGCCCCCCCACACACAGAGCGCCCCGCCCATACACAGAGAGCACTCCCCTTGTCTGGCAATGTACACTAAGCCCTTAGAGTTTTATAAAGCTTTGGAGAGAGTTATTTGCAACTGTTATTTGCAACTGTTCATTATAAAGAATATATTCCTTTCTAACTATACAATGGTGGACAATATATCTTATTGAAGCCACTCTCAGATGGACGCAGGCAGCTGCTTAGAAACTTTTTTAAACAACATACACAATGAGGTCAAGGTCTTAGAATGCGAGTGCACGTACTGTTGTAAAACATGAATAAGGCACATGAGGATGACACACAGAACCATGCATAGGCACAATATTGCACAGTGACCTTACTAGTTTAAATAACCCCATAACTTCTGAGGAATATGAAGATTGATGTATAAAAGGTTGCATGGATGAATGATGGATGTGTGAAAATGTGTGAAAATGTGGGTGGATGATTGATGGGTGGATGGATAGAAATGTGGATGTCTAAAGGATGGATGTATGGATGGAAGGATGAAACGGTGGATGGATGCAGGATGGATTGTTGAAAGTGTGGATGAATGGATGAAAGGATGCGTGGAAGGATGAAAGGGTGGATGGAAGAAGGACGGATGGAAGAAAAGGTGGATGTATGGATGGATAAAATGTTGCATGGATGAATGATGTATGGATGTGTGAAAATGTGGTAGGATGAATGATGTATCTCATTCACATTGTTTAGCTTGTTGAAGGAGACCCAACACGTCACGCCAGGATCAAAATTCCACCAATAAGCAGGAAGGCAGGAACACCGGCAATGCCGGACCAGATTCGGGGGCGTGAGAGTGCTTTAATTTGTTTTATCCGGTGGCATGTGTACAAAAGTTCGATTGAGTCTGAAGGCAAACTGTTCGTGGGAATATTCAGATCCTATAAAAACATCCCTGCTCTAAAACCACGGGAAGGAAATGGCTAGCATTCTTTAACAAGCCACGTGTGACTAACTATATTGCAAGTAGTTTCTATGCATGGTTATTAATATATTCCTACCATTTTTTTAAAGCGACTCCTTGTTTGAACAAACAAAATCCCTGGAAAACGAGTAACCAATGTTTTTAAAGATCACTACCAGCCCTAGATCAGACCTAGCCACACAGGAGGCTTTAGCAGGGAGGACAAGTACAAAAATAAACAGTGCTACTGTGATTATTTTTGTTGTGTATAGTGATAAGCACCATTCAGGTAAGGAATGGAAGACGTGAATAAATGACATAATGGGCAGGCACAGTATACAGCCAACAAAAGACAACTGACAGTTGCAACATTAAAAAAGCAGCACAGGCATCATCGCTGCTGTGGTTATTTTTCCCCTGTGCTGGAAATTGCCATTTTGCTGGTGTCATGACGAGCTCAGCTCGTCATCAGCACAGCTCAACTGTGCCTCATGACGAGCTCAGCTCCTCATGAGCATGGAAGGGGTTAAGAGAAATATGTTCAAAGAGAACTGCTTTACACTAGGAATGAAGATTGTTTTATATGAATATGCAGTGAAAAAGATCACGACCAAACCATTAGTACTGGAAACAGAAAACTCTGGCAATGAAGCCACTCTGGTATGAAAGTGGCAAGTCAATTTGATGGCAATCGGTGCAGCCTGCTATATGTGTTGTAAAGTTCTGGGAAAATACCATGCTCAAAGCACAAGCAGATAAACCACTAGGACATTTTGAAGTGAGAGAATAGAAGCCTTCACAGGTTCCCAAAAAGTTAAGTGTTCAAAAAAGGAAACTGGGGGAATGTTACCAGTTAAAGTATGGCATTACAATGAAAAACAGAAGAATAGGAATAGAGAAGCAAAGAAGATGAGAAATGATTTACGTTACACCATTTAAGAAATTAAGCACAGCGACATAAATAGCCAATACTATAACAGGTAGTAAAGAATGTGCTATATTATGATAAAAGACCTTTAAAACTATCAGTTTCTTAAAGGTTGAGGGTAAGGTGCCAGAATTCCAAACTGCAATTCGTTCGATTCCTCACAAATCCTTAAACCGGATCACAAGGGGATATTTATGCTATTAGGAAACCACCGAAGCAATGGTACAGACAAGACTTACTGAAACGCAGGCCCACAGGAAGCGATATGCTTTAAGTAAGTCATGATATGGGTAATTAGGGTGGGAGGGTAGGCAGGAGGTCGGATGGCAGGCAGAGAAAAGGGTAGGAAGCACGGGTAGACGACTATCCCTGTATTACAGTTGAGAGTAGGAGTAGCGAAAGGAGTCCGCTTATAGAGGAAAAGGAGCAGGTAGGTGATTGTTAAGCAGTGGCATGCAATCACAGTTGCATAACTCTCGGTCTTAGAGTAATTCAGGCTTTAATCTATTATGTCTAGGGTAACCAGATGTCCCGGTTTTCAGAGGACTGTCCCGATGCTTTTCCTAATTTTTATTATGTGCCCCGGTATTTGGGCCAAAGGTCAGGTCAACCTGCAAAGCAGAATTAAAAGATATGCTCCGCTTTCAGAGACGTATCCAAAGTCTACGCTGCATGGCGAGTTTTACCCGCTAAGTAATTTCTTTATATCACAATACCGACAGCACAGTACCAATGCGACCCGTACAGCCGCCTCAAAGCACTAGCGCAAAAACAATGCAAAACAAACCTCTCATGACAGCGCCTTAGCGTTTACAATATTGCTTCGTAGGATAATTTTGGAAGGCACGTTTATGCCGAAGTCGGCTCAGAGAAACTTCTCCGGATAGCGAGGGGAAAAAAAACACAATGGCCACAGTGTTAACTGATGCAAATTTGTATGCATTGTACTGACTGGGTATCTTTAAGGGCTGTGATAAATACATCTTTAAAACGGAGGCAAAACTATTTGTTTCCAGGGCGTCAGCCATGTAAGTGAAGACAAGTTCATGGCTGTCAGGCATGTAGTCACCAAGTGGGGCGAAGGAGCGTTAGATCTCATTACACGTGGGGGGTAAGACGATGTCAAAGCGACTCCTGGTGGTGTTTCAACTGAGTTACACTTGTAAAAGTTGACTTTTTGGAACAAGCACAGCTGTTAAAGCAGAGGCAAAAATAGCTCCCATTCTGATTGGTGACGATGTGTAAGGTATGAAAGAGTACCATTCAGGGCCCAGAGGACCTGCTGTGCGATAAGTTATGGACATAGTGAGTGGTTTTTGGGGGTCATTCGAGGTTCTGGAACAGTAAACGAGAGCAGAGGCGAGCTGGAGTAGCATCAAGGTGCATACAAAGCCTCCTGGAAATTAAAGAACATAGTGCACTTCACGGTACTGATGCTAGGGTTCCAGGGTGTGATCTACGGGTCAGAGGAATTAAGAAAAAGATTCAGCGACTTCACAAGAATCTTAAAGTGTGTTGAGCTCAACCATGGGCGATTTCAGTTCAGGTTATAACTAGCAAAACTGGGAAATACAAACAAGTGACCCAAGAAAACGGTAACACTCAAGTACAGTTCTCTAGTACAGGACACAACACACGTCCTCCTAACTGGAGAAATGTTTTAGCTGCAATCTTAATAAAGGAGTGTGGGCAACACACCATTTCGGTCTTGAAGCACTTGGTCAACTACTCCAGTTAAACTCGTACGACAGAAGAGGGCTGTATATTGATATGCAAACTATCTAGGTGCAACATCTTTTGATGTGGGCTTTTTTTTATACATCACCCACCCCCCTCTACACAAATATTAACTCAATTTTCCATGGTCATATCAGTTTGCCCACGTTCACACCACCCAATATTAACTCAAAGATGCCCCAGGACGAGGAAGCGTGCACGTTAACTGCACAAGCCACCCCATGTGTTTGTAGGCGTCACATGTAGTGTACTATTACGGATCACACTGCCCCTTCAGTGTGAAGAAAAGTATAACACACCCCCTCCCCATAGAAGAGTGAACACAATTTGATTTTCACTTTATTAACCGAAAGTCCTCTCAAGATGATCAAACGCCGTAGCCATACACAAAAAAATGGTGGCATTGCTAGTATGCACTGATCTTCAGTAACTACATGACATGTTTCATGCAAGAAGAGAGGTTTATCCAACAGCTGAGATAAGCAAAGTGGGCGGTCTGGGGTGACATTTTGACAAGCTGAGATTGTTGCAGCAGAATGTCCATTTCACAATTTCAATATGGGGAAGTCTCAATGGATGGCACATGAGGTTAAGCTGCTGGCCAGAGTGGCCATGCAGCCAGAAGCGATCAGCACCGGAAAATATGCAAATAGACAACTTGGAGGGCCAGCAAGGGCCCCGCAACGAGTAATGAAGTGATCTTCAGCTCAGGAGGACAAAGACTTATGAGACTGCTGGCTTCCATTTGAAGTTCACCATGAACAGTATTCATAAGTTATAGGTAAACCGCATATCAAAAGACCTAGAAATATGCGGACAAACTCACTTTATCCAAAAGTTTTCCAGCTTCGTTCCTCACATGTAACTTGCAGCATTTTCAGTCATAGCAGCCGGGGTGACTTTGCTTTTGGCTACATCTCTCATTTGTAATGCTCCGTGAAGACACCAATGGTACCAAAAACGCAGAATTGCCATCCGGATTTGCACACTTGGCTGTTGATATAGTTTTAACTTAACTTGCTTGCAAAGGCGTACGAAGTGCGGCTGCAGAGTTCAATATCATACTGATGGCTTCGTAGGCACTTCAATTATCAACAGGCATTACAACTGATAATTACTGAAACCGCAGGCGTAAATGCTGTAATGCAGCGGGAGGGGGGCGGGAACGGCCACACACTGACAGCGGGGGGGGGGGGGAGCGGGAACAGACACACACGGACATAAGGCAAAAAAAACAAAGCACTCACGCAAGCAGGAAGGCGGGTGCCGGCTCAATGCCGGACCAGAGGTTCTGGAACAGTAAACGAGAGCAGAGGTGAGCTGGAGTAGCAGCAAGGTGCATACAAAGCCTCCTGGAAATTAAAGAACATAGTGCACTTCACGGTACTGATGCTATGGTTCCAGGCTGTGATCTCCGGGTCAGAGGAATTAAGAAAAAGATTCAGCGACTTCACAAGAATCTTAAAGTGTGTTGAGCTGAACCATGGGCGATTTCAGTTCAGGCTATAACTAGCAAAACTGGGAAATACAAGCAAGTGACCCAAGAAAACGGTAACACTCAAGTACAGTTCTCTAGTACAGGACACAACACACGTCCTCCTAACTGGAGAAATGTTTTAGATGCAATCTTAATAAAGGGGTGTGGGGCAACACACCATTTCTGTCGAGGGCTAAGTATTCATAAGTTATAGGTAAACCGCATATCAAAAGACCTAGAAATATGCGGACAAACTCACTTTATCCAAAAGTTTTCCAGCTTATTTCCTCACATGTAACTTGCAGCATTTTCAGTCATAGCAGCCAGGGTGACTTTGCTTTTGGCTACATCTCTCATTTGTAATGCTCCGTGAAGACACCAATGGTACCAAAAACGCAGAATTGCCATCCGGATTTGCACACTGGGCTGTTGATATAGTTTTAACTTAACTTGCTTGCAAAGGCGTACGAAGTGCGGCTGCAGAGTTCAATATCATACTGATGGCTTCGTAGACACTTCAATTATCAACAGGCATTACAACTGATAATTACTGAAACCGCAGGCGTAAATGCTGTAATGAGGCGGGAGGGGGGCGGGAACGGCCACACACTGACAGCGGAGGGGGGGGGGGGGGGAGCGGGAACAGACACACACGGACATAAGGCAAAAAAAAAAAAGCACTCACGCAAGCAGGAAGGCGGGTGCCGGCTCAATGCCGGACCAGATTCGGGGGTGTTCCCGAGGGCTTTTGGCTGACGTAGCATGACGTCGCCAAAAGCCAAAAATTCTCGGGAACGCCCCCGAATCTGGTCCGGCATTGACGGACAGGCCCGTCTTCCAATGGCTAGCCTCCATTTATGGAGCTAGCCAATGAAAGACGGGGGCCGTTCCTGTCTCCCGTATTATTCTCATTAGGTTTTCGCCTGCGCGAAAAAGATGCGCAGAGCGCATCTTTCGCCAGGCAAAACCTAATTCTCATTAGGTTTTCGCCTGCGCGAAAAAGATGTGCAGAGCGCATCTTTCGCCAGGCAAAACCTAAAAACTGTGGAAAACCTGAAGCTGAATTTGGTGCTTTGTTTTATTGTTGTAGCTCATCACTCTACCCCTTACCCGTTTATCAACATTCAACTTAGATGCAATGGCCATCTGCACACTTTCCTTTAAAAAACGATTCACAAACTCCACAAATCCATTTGAGAAAGGAGAATACAAAGGCTTTTTTCCTTTCTAATGTGATCCAACTTCAAAAATAATACAATTGTATCAGATACAATACGTTTAGTATTATCTGATAATAGAAAATCAGGAATACATTTCCTTAAAAAAAATATTGTCCAAAAATTCATTAATAATAATTCATAATAATCTGTGAGCACACTCAAATAGCACATAGTTTCTTTTAACAAGTTATAACGTCTTGCAAAACTAATAGCTAACTGACTCCAGGATTAATTATGAATTTCTAGAAAGCAGATTGGTTCTTTAGATTTTTGCCAAATCTTGTCAGATTTCAAAAAGTCAACTAATTGATCAATAAATGCCTTTACAATGACATCATTGGGCATCATAATACATGCCTCATGTTACCCCTCAGCAGAAATTGTTCCCAGACACAACTACAAAGCACCAGTCTCAGCAGCAAGACATTCCTGTTTGGTTTTTCTTCTTCATCTTCATCTTCTTGAAGAAGAATCCTTAACCATCTGCTAATACATTCTTACCACCAGCAATATGCCTCACTTGAAAATTAAATGCCTGCAACTTTAAAATACACCTTCCTAATGTAGAAGAAGCATTACCTACACCTTTCCTATCCCATTTATAAACAAGGAGTTCATGATCTGTAACATGCTTGAAATACCTACTCCACAAAAACATTTTTAACGTCTCCACTGCTCAAAAACAAACTAATAGTTCTCGTTCGATTGTATACGCTTCTGATCCCCTTAGTGCTAAAAAACAGGTCTTAATCCTAAACCACTTGCATCAACCGTAATGTCATTCTTTTCTGTATGATAAAAATGTTTTAATGAAGATGCACCGAAAAAAGAATGTCTTAATGTTTTGAAAATCTACATCTTGTTCAGTAGTTCATGCAAATATTAAATTTTTCTATAAAAATGTTCTTAAGAGCTCAATATGATGAGCATAACCATGCACGAGCATTCACAGTACTAACTTAGTCCTAAAAAGGACCTAAAGTGTCTTTGACAATAGGTATTCGTGTATTTGTGATAATATTTACTAGATCCATTTTTGGTGCAATATCCTCATCTGACAACATATACCATAAATTGCTTACCTTATTTTCCAAAAATTTACATTCTTCTTTACTGACAGTCATAACACTGTCACCCAATATTTTCAAAATTGTGTCCAACAGTACAATGTGTTCCTCTAAAATGTTGTGTAATTCAAAATATTATATTGGAACATCTGTATTCTTTTAAGCCCTTAGAAAAGTGCGTCAATCCATTTTTGAAACAGACGTCAAACGAAAAGGTAGTCTCAAAAAATTATACACACCAAAACATGTTACAAATATGCTGAGTTTACATCAATCTTTAGATAGCATTATCTGTCGGTATGCAGATTTTAAAGCTATGATACAAAATTTGACCCACTGCAAATAGCTGACGAAATGTTTTGTATCCTAGGTAGGGGGTGGCAATCTACCGCAAGATTTTGTTCAAAGAGCACAAGTCAGGACTCAAACAAATATTCTTACCCTTTTTTCATGTTATAACAATGCATCAGTTTGTTCAAGTAGGCAATCCTTACATAAAGGATCCAACAAGTTTCCTAAATCCTCTCATACCGACAATGAGGTAGAATGTACCCTGTGGTTAACAGTGAAAGCTCCTTTTGTAGGCCTTATTTTATGCTCAAAAGTCTTAGGCACATCCTATATGTGATGAAAATACACTTTTATGCTTGTCAATTATGGTAGCAATCTCTAGTGTGTTTTTCTGGGTTAATTTGAAAATTAGGAACTTCCCCAAGGGTAATTCGATTGTCAAACTCTCCATTAGTTGCCTATGCATAAGAGAATCTTATTCAAGGTTCTGCTAATCACTTTCAGAGCCTTTAAACCTGGGACCCAAATATCTATCGGCCACGTTTACCCCTTACACCACTGCTAGGATACTCAGATCCTCATCAGCAACTTTTCTTAAACCTCCAGCCTTCAGGTGCAAAACCAAAGGAGGTAAATCTTTAGCTTTTCTAGGAACTAGAGCTTGGAACCTCATGCCAACACACTTAAGGCTGATGGAAGCAGAACCCAGTTCAGAAAGGTCTTAAAGACTTGGATCTTTGGATCCTCAGCTGCACTCTGTTCATCGCTCATATAATTGAGGTACCTGTGTTCCTTTTCTCTCTACCACATGGTGCCAGGATGCGCCTTTCGGAGTGATAGTAACACTCTATAAATAACCAAATCAAATGAAATCAATCAAATCAAATTACCTGGTTTTAAAACAATACCAAGTTTACCTAAATCAAGCCAATGTTCCTCAGTCGAACATTTTTTCATAACTTGTTTTATGTCACATCCGAATGAATGATTATAGGCAATCTCAAATCAGTCATCCCATTTATGGAAATACCACCAATATAAAGGTCCTTTGCATTTGTTCTTGTCCGCTATAGGGTTATAACAACATTCACACGCAAATCTTGTTCAGATTCTTCAGGCTCTTCAGCATGATTCACTCTCGCATTTATATTTGACTTATTACTTACTCTTGGACTCAGATTGAAAATGGGCAATATCTGTTACACTTCAAAGATTTCTTTTCAAATTGCTAGACATACCTACACACAGAACATACAGACATTAAAGAAGTTGCTGCATCAGTAGACAATATTTAGCAGAAAGCTTTGACAGATCAATGACTTCAGCCAAAGGAGAGTTTCTGCAGGCTGATCTTTATGTACATATCCCTGTTCTCCTGAAAATCCACAACTGTCCGTCAGAACTCTTAATTCAGCACTATATGCTTCTACAGTTTCTTGCAAATACTGCTTTCTTAAAAAAAAAGACATTAAACCATTACACTAGGCTCCTGAGTGGCAGTTTTTCCAGTCTTTAACTGCTTCATTATACTCATCCTAAGGTACAAAATGTTCTGTAGGTGGTTCCATAGCTGGCAGATTATTAAAAATATCTTGACCTGCATCTCCAAGCAATCCAACTAACAAAGCCTTTCTTTCTCTCTGCAGAAAATCCTTTACCGTCTTTGGCTATTAAGTAATCTTCAAAAGCTCTGAACCAGTGTTTCCACTTAGTGACCTACTTCCCTGGGGTTTTTGAAAAACAAACCAGGCTGTGTAATGTTATGTATTGAAGCCATGTTAACAATGGTAAATATAATTTCCAAAGATGTATTAGATTTCTCTTTAAAATAATGTAACCTTGAATATGGAGAAGATAACAAACCTTGTAAGAGTTGTCAAGGCAGCACGCCAGATGACGATCAGTTGTACAATGACCTGCACGTGAGGTAATTAGCAAATGCACTGCATCTCATGCACGGGCGGCTCCTCCGTTATAGCAGAGGAGCATCACCCCTGCTGAAAGACAAGAGACAAAAATAAAATGATAATAAAACATTTTGATTATCATTAAATTTCTCGTTCTACAGGCTGCAAGCTGAGGGAGGGTTGTGGTCATCCATACTGGCCTGCAGATTCAGCACCAGAGAGGAAGTGCTCATGACGGTTTGGCTGACCTTCTGGGACGGGCCAAACCGCCATGCGCACTTAGGGGGCCATTATGATGCCAGGCGGATCACCACCGCCAGACCTGCGGAGGCTATCCGCCAAACATCTTTCCCCGTCCGCCCTTCAATTACCCCGTCATATTACAATGGCTGGGGGTACAGCGGCGGATGGAAAGACCATCCGCTGCTTTACCGCAGGCAGGCAATCGTTACGATTGCCTGCCGCGCGGTCCTGGCCCATAATATGATGGCGGTGCCTAGCAGGCACCGCCTGCCATATTATGATGTGTGCGGATTAGGGCCTTCACCGCCATGGAAGGCATGCAGTCTTTTGCATTGGGGGCCCATCGCTGGCCCCCGGGGTGTTGGGAGGGTTGGTGGGTGTGATGGAGCAAGGTTTCGCACATTTAGCGACTTGCTTGAATTCATGAACCTCGAGTAACCTTAACTCTGTAATCAATCTGTTTGTCTTACTAATATTGCACATTTTACACTACACGGGGTGTCCCAGTGAAGCTTGCTTATGTGTTTATTAATCGTAATACGCTTGCCTCTAAAATGGCCGCTGCTAAGCGGGAATTTAGTCTGCACATGCGTCGGTCATACCCATGTGATGTGACGCACTCGCAGTTCTGGAGGGAATTTGTTGCTCATGCGCAATACAGGTAAAATGGCTGCTTTATGTTTTCACATGCTCCTAGCTTGCCTTGCCGCTTTTGCAAAGCTGTTTGTTCTGCACTTACCCTAATGCAAATAGTTATTATCAAGTAAGGGATATAGTATAGCCATTTCATGGTATACAGTGTAATATTTTATTCTGTGTTTCTAAATTGTTTTCGCTTATTTTCCATGTATCGCATTCTTTTGGCCTGGGAGGTGCTTACTACTCCATCTTGGAAAAGCCTGTGTGGTACCAGTCACATGATGGGGGAAAAGAGCCATGCAGCAGTGGAACTCAGCCAGCTGGCAGCCGAATCCAAGATACTCATGAGAATCAACCTATAACCCAGCAGGACGAAGCTGAACTGTACTTGCAATTGCAACAATTGTATTAAACTGCTTTGTACCCTATTGTACTCTGTAAATCTCATGCCATGGAAACTAGAATGTAAGGGGTGGGTACGAAAACTGAATATTAAGTCTGAGAAAGTCTACATTTTGGTGGTATGATGACTTAACCTCCTCCTTTGTCCAATCAGAACGTGGGGATTCTTTCAGTTGCAACATTGGGGGGTGGTACACTGACCCGAAAAACAGTATAACTAGCATTGGTTTAGCTAGAGAATTTGTCCGACTTGTCCGAATAGCTGACCTGTCACTGACCCAACGTGCTCTATAGGTGACTGATACAGAGAGCTGCGGAGCACTCTGTCCGAATTTCCACAGACCCACTCGGGGTTTTGGGAACCTTAAGTGCTGGTGAAGCACTTTGCTGGGAGATTCGAGAACCCAATCTGGCAGATTCCTTGCAGAGAGGGAGTAGCGCAGGCGTTGCAACCGAAGCTGCAGGTGTTGGTCGTACCCTTTGGTGAACCCGGTCCTGATCCAAATCCTGGGGTTATCCTGTCCTGACTGTCCATGAGCTGTACCTGCTCGTCTACTGGCAACCTAAATCCTTGAGGGTCCTTTCCCGCCTTTCCAAACTGACCCGTGGCCAGGGTTAGTCTTCATTCTGTCCTAGGTAAATATACATTCTATGTAGGTGTTTGTCCATCTAAACTTTCTTTCCTCTTATCTCAAATAAAGCATAATTGCATACGTTCTTTTCTTTCCTTATCTCTCTATAATGAGATTTCCATGCATTATCTGTCTTATAGCATGTTCCACTTTCTACCTACCTTTAGTAAAGTGCTAAATCGTTTGCATATATAGTTTGTTCCATTCTTACCCTCCCTATAGAAAACTAAGAACATCTGAAATTCATAATTCATAGATTTCGTTTCCTCTGAACCGTTAGTGAATTTCGAAAGTTACTTTGATTAGTATGTTCCCTTTCTTTACCCGCCTTTAGTGAAGTTGTGAAAGTCTGTTGATCTAAATTAGCGTGTTCCTTATTTTCCCTTCCCCTTTATTCCGATTTCTAAATGATTCTTACTTTCATTCATAGCCATACGATATTTCTAATTCTAGTTATAGATAGTTTGATCTGTGTAAATTTGTGGCTCATGGCATATGATGATGATGATGATTAGATAAAGGTTTTCAAAACGTCCTGAGTTTGTGGTTATTATAAAGAGTATAAACATTATTCAATGTGTTAATGGTATTTGTGTTGTCTATTTGTCCCACAGCTAGCTCCTTGATCCGTTGTGATCTTAGGTACCTGTGATGAGGATTGGTAAGTCAGGTACACTGAAATAAATAGAAAGGAACTGAATTGCTGGTAATAGTGTGTAGGTTACCCGATTAATGTGTGATGGAATTAAATATATTTTGGGCCTCATAATAAAGTTAGTCGGGTGACCTGCGCGCTCTATCAGGTGCGCTTTGGGGGTACCCATGGCACCCCCCTTCATTGGCATGCACAAGGTGGCAGGCACTGCGCGGTGCCTTTCACTTTGTGCATGTCAATGCACAACATGCCACTTTTACATTGCGGCAGGTGCTGCTTGCAGCCACAGCCGCCGCAATGCAAAAGATGCATGATGCGACCGCCATGGTGGTGGTCGCATCCTGATTGCCCCCGTGGGAACGCCGCACCTCTGGCAGTCGGTCCCGTTTTCCGTAACGATGGCCAGCGGACAAAGCCCGCCCGCCATCATAATGGGGCCCATAGTGTTTCTCCTGCGCGAGCTGTGTTTTACACCTGGGTGGAGAACCAACACAGGCTCCCAGTCCATGTCTGGGTGCCGAATCAGGGCACTCAGATCAATCCCAGCATTTCTCTCGTGCTGGGAATAGTATTGAATAGTATTCCTAAAATGAGAGAAGCAATGTGATTGAGAACTGGGACTTTGCATAATGTGCAGCAGTTCCTGGATGGGACAAGAGGATCAGGAAGAAGGCAGCAGCAATTGGAGAAGGTAAGTGCTATTTTCTTTATTCACAGTTGTTGTTTTTTTGTGACCGCTACTGATCTCATTCACTAAAGAGACAGGAGCACAGGAATATTACGTGAGGCAGTTAACAAATGTGCAGCATCTCATGCACTTGCGAGACAAGAGCCCAAGAATAGCATGTTGGAGAAAAACAATAGACAACACACAGTCAGTGTTCTAGATGTTGCTTCGGGCATAAAACAATGGAGCTTGACCCGCCCACTGACACGGAGGAAAAGACAGGATGCAACCTAATTATAATTCCAAATGGCAACGAGTAAGTTTTGTTTTCCCACCTACTGCTCTATAAATTACTATTGCATTAGACGCCTGACAGTAAGTAAAAAAAAACTCAGGAGAATATTAGCCATCATTACTGCCATCACAGATACAACTCTACCACTTGTAGAAAGCATGCATTATGTGCAAAGGTGACCCTATAACATACACTTCACAGCTAGCATAGTTCACATTATCAACCATAGATATATAGGAGTATGGTGTTCAATCTGTATACAACTGTTCACAAGAAGTCAATTACCTAATAATAGTGAATGTCAGTTCCAAAACAAATTGTCTACTATGGACAGCTTTTATCTGTATCAAACACCTGGAACTCACCAAACCTACATTGAGAAATGAAGTTGATACCAGTAGAGAACTGGGTACTGTAAACAGTGATTACTCTATGGAGAGAGTTTACTTTATACCACACTGTTTGCAAGCAGTGAAACTTTCATGAGGAATACATCATTGAGCATTATAAAGTGTTCACGCTATGCAACAGTGGTCAACAAATACAATATTTGCTAAAGATAACAAAGATCTGAAGGTGCTAAAAATCATTCTAATGTACCCTTCATACTATTGTGAAAAATGTAGAGATACCCCATCTTCTCAAGCAAAATAAGCACATGAACATAGGTTAGTACCGGGTGCACATAGCTTTTTGTATGTTGTGTAGAAATTGTCATGCTGACACAATTCTGTCTAATAACTCAAGGCTGCCTAAAAAAGTTAGTATCTACTATGTAGATCTTACTTCTGTTGAAAATGTTTTCTGCAGAACGAAAAACATGTGTGGAACATAACGAGCACAAGTCAACTGTCCCCTGCAAACAGAGTTACTCTTGAATACAAAGATTTATAACATGTTTAATACCCTTACACATGTATGGTGCTTCCATATGGGCAGGGAAACTGATAAAAAGTCCACTCCCAGCAGGCTGGACCATTGTTAAAGCTCCCACCAGCTGAGAGCAGACTTGGTGTTTGCTCCTGCTTGGGAGCAGTTTTGAAAATGATCCTGCCAAGTCAGAACAAACACATGTTTTCCTGCCCAAGCACCTGCAAGGGTGGACTCCCAGAACATAGCTTGTGAGCCAGCCCCAGGGTGTGGGTTCACTGGGGTCTTAGAGGTTTAGGGAGGAGGGCCACAGGGCCCCCCACCCTTAAAGTAGTCAGCCTGGGCTCCCTGGTGCCTTTTTAGGCTAGGGGAAGGAGGGCTTCATTGCCCCCTCACCTTTTTGTTAACATTTGGTTTGGGGGTGGCTCCCCTGGGGCCGTTAGAGGATCAAAGAGAAGTCTGTGTGGCCTCACTCCCTATTTTACAAAGCTTTGGCACTGAAGTTGTGCTACCAGAGGCCTCTGACGGCTCGGGGAGGGGGACCATGCTGCCCCCTCTGCATTATGAAATCATTCCTGGGGTAGGCTCCCCTGGGATTATAGTTAATAAATGCAGAACGGCTGCCATTTGTTTTCCAATCCTGTAAGAGTCTTTAAGAATCGCAGCTGTTAAAACGAAGTAGGAGGCTCACACATGTCTTGTAGATAGTTATAGAAGATTTATTCACGTAGTAATCTTTCAGGCTCTCAGACACAAGATGATAAAAGGATCCTTAGTAATGCCTGGAAATGCCTGGAAATACCCCACCAGGAGCAAGGTCCTCTCTGCTCAACCCATCATACCAACTGATTCTCTGCTACATACAAACCAACCTCAACATTCCAAGTGACCTCACCACAGGCTGAGCAGACAGGCAGAGAACCACAGAGGAGAGACTGCATTAGTAAATAGCACATTACAAAACATCTCCCCTTTTAATAATCAAAACATTCAAAAGAAACAGAAGAAGATAAAATCACAAAATAGAATACACAAGTCCGGAAAGAAAATACAAAAACACAAGTCTGGAAAGAGAATACACAAGTCAGGAATAGAAGCAGATAAAATATAGAAAATATAGAAGTCAGGAAAAGAAGAATGCATTAAAACAATATATAACACATCCTTCTCCCACACAAGTCAGGAAAAGAAAAATGCATTAAAACAATATATAACACATCCTTTGCCCTTAATAACGATCATAAACACAAAAATGCCTCAAGATGGTAAACCCACTTTTGACAGAGAGAAGAAGAGGACACACCACCAAAACATTGTAATACATCCTTACAACCTTCTCCTTAAAAATGATCAAAACAAAAATAGCAAGAAACCAAAACCGCACCAATTTCCTAAAGTGCTGAACAAATCTCAAAAGCCAAGGGTAAAATACAATAGCAAAACTGATAGAAGTTACACACACCAGAAGTAACCCCCCATGAGTGTACCCGCCACACACAGTCTAAGCAATGTGTATGTAACACAAGACGAAACTAGAAAATCTAGGGTATCCCTTAACCCAAAACAAAACTAGGGTATCCTTTTAACCCAAAACACACCCGAATCATACAATGAGTATCAATAAACTCAGAAAAACCAAAAACAAAGGGTATAAACAAAACTGATGTGAGAAGTTACACTACACTAGAGGTAACCCAACACGTGTGCAGCCGTCACACACAGTCAATATAGCGCATAAACATACGACAAAGTAAATCAAAAACCTTAACCCCACAAGTGTAGTTGTCAGACACAGCATGTATACATTACACAAAGCAAATCAAAAACCCAAAAGATTACAAGTCAAGCATATCCAACATTAAAAGAAAACCAATACAAAGGGTAGTTTCTCAGTTGTACATACCAGTTTCACACAATGTATGCAAGACACACACAATCCACACTCCCCCCCTTACATACAGATTGTGAGGTGAACACAAAGTATTTAAACAGTCCACAAGAATATAAAAAACGAACACAAAAAACATAGTCACCGTGGTCTTAGAAGCATTAAACAGGATGGAACACCCTGTCTGACTCACGAACACTCACCTGAGGTCATCAAAAATCCATGTCACTTTGTAATGAAAACGGAGCTCAATCTATGCTCCCGAATAAGGCAAGGCACAATTCAGTCAACAGTATCTTCAAACCCCAAAACACAAATGTTTTTTAAAAGTACAGTAAAGACAAACTCCATTTATCCCACAGATTTCATAGATGTGCAAAACTCTCCCACGAAGTAACTGGTTTCCATGGTGATATTCCTAAGGCGATGCGATGCTTAACTAAAACAGAAACTAGAAAAACAAAACAAACTTTCAGTTCTCCGTGAACGATATTGTGGCAGAGTCCAGTAACCAAGGATACCCAAAATGGCGGCTTGCGTGCGCGATGACGTTTATGCGCGATGACATCACACGCATAACGCACAACAAGCCAGTCAGTCCAGAATGAGGAAAAAGAATGGCCAACGCGGTGAAAATGGAGCAGCGCAAGAAACGCTTCTGTTCACGACCTCCCCAGAAGGTTCTATGACGCTTTAGCTCACCAACACTCTCGGAAGATTCTGTGACGTCATCAGTCACAAACTGAAGCGGCAAGGGAAAGACGACTCCACACGGCCACGGTCAACTGTCACTTAACGGAAGGAAGCAGGTAAGACTTTATTTTTGCCATGGCTAAGCGAAAATTTCTCTGAAATATATGGTAGACATCACATCAGCACCACCCAGAGGCTGGAATTAAGTACTACCTTACCCGAGGCTCGATTTATGCCTCCGGACACAAACAAACCAAGCAACAGCTGATTTACATTAACTTCACGCTTCGGTTATTCATGGGCACACACAGCGGCTGGTAATCATTCTTCAATATACACAGAGGCTCGATTTCCAGCCCCGAACCAGAAACAAAAAAACACTAAATATTTGTTTTATCCCTCTCATTTCCAAAATTATTCTCTCTTGGTCAGGGTCATGGCACAGCTGAAGTCAAAATTCCGTTAACAAAAGAATTCTCTGCAGAGCTCAATCAAAACTTAAAACCTCATGCCAAAACTGTCCCAAAACTGTAATAAAAATAGTCTTAAACTAGGAAGAAACTGACACCATGCGTTGAGGGCGACCGTTGACAGGGTCACTGGTGGGGCATATGGGGTGCCTAGTTTCATCCATTCCACTTACTTGAAGTCTTTAAGTCTTTAAGTTCCAAATCTTTAAATACTTTTTAAAAGCACTTCTTCATCTACTTCAGTTTCATAAGTCAAGTCCAATCAAGGTAGCTCACGTGGGTTCTTTTAAAATCGTCGCCAGTGTTAAAACAAAGTAGGAGGCTCAGACATGTCTTGTAGATAGTTATGGAAGATTTATTCATGTAGTAATCTTTCAGGCTCTCAGATACAAGATGATAATAAGATCCTTAGTAATGCCTGGAAATGCCTGGAAATACCCCACCAGGATCAAGGTCCTCTCAGCCCATCACACCAACTGATTCTCTGCTACATACAAACCAACCTCAACATTCCAAGTGACCTCACCACAGGCTGAGCAGACAGGCAGAGAACCACAGTGGAGAGACTGCATTAGTAAATAGCACATTACAACAGCAGCATTTTTTGCAGTTTTCATTTTTTATTTTGGTCTTGTTGGGTCCCTCTGAGTCCACCCATAGGGGCCTATGGTGGTCAGGGTATCTAAGTACTAAGTCTCAGAGTCCTGTAATGCCTTCCAGCAACATTTTGTTATTGTTGCTGGTAGACAAACAGACAATCAGAGCACTCAACCTCATGGGAGTCTGACTCCCAGCAGGAGTGAGATGGCCCCTCCCTGTGCCAATCAGAACACTTTATTTTTGAATTGGCACTTCTGCAAGGGTCTCTCGAGACTATAGCCGACCCAATTATTTTTAAACTTATATTAAAGTTGCACCACTTATCTATTTATTAATTTATTTATTTATTTTACAGATTTGTAGAGCTATTTGTATAGTTGTCAAGCATAATTGTATCAAGTCCATCTAATAAATGCAATTTCTCCTTTATGGGTTTTTGTATTCTTCTTTTTATTTGATGGATCACAGCCAACGCGTTTCTTTCTTCAGGGCATATAATTTTCACAGGTACAGACACGATGGTAAAGATAGATATAATTCTTCTTCAAATGCGGAAAATTCCTATATTTCATGAGGTCTTTTTGTCTGACAAATTAACTCAGTGTTTTCACTGAGAATCAATCCCCTTCACGAGTGTGGATTCTGATATGATAATCAAGGTATGTTATCTATGTTAATTCTGGACCCATTGTACACCGTGCCTTAAACAGGGGCCAGTGTATCCAACATCATCTTCATTATTTTGGAAATACCCGCTTTACCTTCGTGTCTGTACCTGTAAAAATGATATGCCCTGAAGAAGTTCTGGTTTCAGAACGAAACTCGTTGGCTGTTGGACTTGGCCCTCTTGGCAGGGTCACCCCTGAACTTTTGCCTTCCTCCAATATTCTCTCTGACCTGTTTTTGTTGGTTTAATGACTCTGGGCACTTTACCACTGCTGACCAGTGCTAAAGTGCATATGTTCTCCCTGTGTAAAATGTATACATTGATTGACGTCCATGATTGACTTATTTGGTTTAATATCAGTCCCCAGTAAAGTGCACCAGGAGTGCCAGGGCTTGTAAATACAAATGCTGATAGTGGGCCTGCAGCACTGGTTGTGCCACCCACAGACGCGGCCTAGTAAAATGTGTCTAAGGTCTGCCGTTGCAAGACTTGCGTGCAGTCTGGTACTGTCATGCTAACTGCGCAAGTTCAATTACTTGCCAGTCCCTAAACCTTCCCTTAAATTCATATTAGTCACCCCTATTGTAGGCCCAAGGGCAGGGTGCATTGTAAGCATAAGGTAGGACAAGCCCTTATGTGTGTGGCATGTCCTAATAGTGAATTACATCCATTTTCGTTTTTCACTATTGTAAGGCTACCTACTCTCCATAGGCCAGAATGGGCTTCTGGAATTAATACACTCTATAATCCCAACAGACTCAGAGAGCATGGTAGAAAGTCAAGTTTAGTATGCCTGAACTCAGAATAATAAAATACTTCTTTTAGTAAAGTTTATTTTAATATCCTGTGTTTGCAAATACTACTTTTAGAAAGTTAGTATTTACTTCCCTAACCATTTCAGCCCACCTCTGCTCTGATGTGTATCTGCTGTCTGGTTTCTGTGAGTGACTAGGCTGGGGATGACAGGTGGGGAATAGGGGGAGTACACCAGGATGGGTGGGGGAAGTGCCTCTTGACTCTGAATAGGGCTGTGCTCTGCCACCACAATGCTGGCTCCGCCCTCTGGGGACCGACTGATGACTCTGCCCTGTACCTGTTCGAGGAAGAGGGAAGACTGTCAACAGAGTGCTCCTGACTGTACTTGTAATCACAATGCTGGCTCCACCTCCTGCGGAGCATTTGATGTCCCTGCCCTGCACACTGAAAGGAGAAGCCAGGGCCTGAAACACAAATTGCTCATAGACTGACTGGATTAGGCAAAGGCCCCCCTGGCCTGCAAGAACAAAAGAAATGGTGTATAAAATTAGGAGCCATGCTCCCAAGAAATCAAATCCTGTTTACGCCAAGATGAAACTCTGCCTGAAGAGAAGGGCCTGGGAAAGCTGCATGGAGGACTACTGTCTCTAGCCTGAGAGAATGGCCTGTGGTGGGTGCCTTGCTGAAAGAAGGAGAGAGGAGAAAAGACTGAAGGACTTTTTGAATTCAACTTGTGCATCTTTGTGAACAATCTCCAAGGGCTTGCTTGTGAACTTGCCCCTGAACTGCGCCCCAGGAACATTGGGCGCTAAACACCCGCCCCTTCAGGAAGAGCTGCTGTTCGTGTGGTCTGACCCTACAGTACTGACCCAGGGAAGCGGAGTGTGCGAGGAATACTCGACGCACATTCTGTCAAGCAGTGCACGCCCGTCCCCCAAGCAACGGGACTTCAGTTTGGCCGCGCCGCAGGAACAAAGTAAAGTCCAGCCCTGCTGGTCCAAGCACCGTAACTGTGGGCGAAACCGAATCGTAGTTCGCACCGTAAAGAGGACCCGTCCGGTCCGAGCACCACAAGCTTCTGACCCCGAGCCATAGCTCGTAAAGTAAAGACAGACCCTCTGTGTTTATCTTTCCTTTGGGATCACGCTGATGAGAGCACCCCGCTGCTGTTAGCGAACAGCTGCGGAGCGTCCTGCGAGTGAGTATGCCCCGTTTTAACGAACTGTACTCCCGCCTGCACCACCTGCAGCCGCTCCCCCTCCAAGGTAGAAGCGCACGCTGCAGGTAAGCCTGTCCCCCCCCACAACGCATCATTAACCGGAGCCGTGCCTGCAGTATCCTCGAGCCGTAGCTGCAGCTCCCTGGGGAGACACCGCGACGTGGGACTACTGAGCCCCGCAGTTGCCCGCCTCAAACTTGCACTAAGAAAAGGTACTGTGCCTCCTGAGCCCCGAACTGTAAGGAGAATGTGTCCTTACACATATTCTCTACCGGACTCGATCTCCTTGACGTCAGTTCCCTGATATTGATCATATACACATGGAACTATTGTGGAGTTACGGCTACTCATCTTGACCGTTTTTACTATTTTGGGCATACTGATATGAGTGGATGCTCCTTACATTCTATTAGAAACCGTTTGGACCTTGTGGATAGTTCCTTGCAACTAAATTTTTTATGACGCCTCTACATATGGTACAATTATGGATGATTTCCTGTGAACTTTGAATGATTATACGTCATGGCCACATTGGAATAAGACGCTATATATTTCTCATTTCTTCAGATTGCCTTCACTTCAGAACTTTTGTCAGCCTTGAGGAAGTTACGGTACTTATACAGTACTAACAAAACACGTGTCGGCTGTTTTCATTGTGATGAATTAAAGAATAAAATGGAATGAAGATTTTCAAACTTTAAGGACATTGACTGATTTTTCCTGTCTCGTACAATTCATTGTAATTCCAGAATTCGGACTAAACAACATGATGTTTTGTTGTGATTATTAGTTCCCTTCTTTTCACTACTGTTGCTTAGGATGGTGCACGCTTGACCCAGTTCTTTGGATATGTATATGTTGAGTCTGCATTCCCAACATTTGGTCACCCCTGGTAGTGAGTGACGTGGGTTTTTGTTGCACTCCGCTAGTATTATTACACTAGTTTTGCATTTGTTGTCCTATAATTAGCTTTACTTATACATTTCTTGTGATAGTGCTGATATTCCTCTTAGAGGAACACTACTACCTCTCCTTTTCCTTCTTTATTAGTTAAAAGCACCTAATGCAGTCCACTCCAAAAATCTTACAAGAAATTGTGTAGGTCTTCCGTGTTGTTTAGACCATTTGGAGCCAAGCTGTCAAATTCTAGAATATATGTTGACTCTAGCTGCCTAAGAAGTTGTTCTCTGTTACCACCTTGTTGTAGAGGCGGAACGGCATCAATAACAAAATAGTTAAGACACTCCAAATTATTGGCATGTGTCTTTTTAAAATGTCGTGCCACCAGATAGCTAGAATCATTGTTGACAATGGCCTGAAGGTGCTATAAAATAAGGACATGTGCCTGCAATTTTGTGCTCCCAATGTATGAAAGGCCACATGTGCAAGTTAAAACATATATAGCAAATTCTGTGCGAAATGTAAAGTGTCCTGTAATTGGTCTCTCATTAGGCCTAAACGGAACTCTGTATTTTGTCTTGTTTACCTCAAATTTGCAGGCTCTGCACGTAGAACATTTAAAAAACCCATTCCTGGGTTTAAGCCAAGACCTCTTGTCCAATTCAAATGTCTGTTTTAAGATCCATTCTCATTGATTTACCCTTTCTAAAAGCCACAGCCGGCCTGTTAGCAATTATAGGGGCCAGCACACCATCTGTTAGTAAAATTGGCCAATTTTTGTTCATAATCGTCCTAATCTGTTTGTGCTGTTTGTTGAAGGTAGTAATGAATCTGGGGGCCGATTGGACCTCTGATATGCTGCAAGATGCAGATTACGTCATTTTAGAATTGTTGTTTGTATTCAATAAATCCTCGCGAGACCTTGTTATGGCTTTGGTTTCTGCCACATTGAGGACTTTCTCGCTATACCCCCTCTTTTTGAATCTATCAATCAGGTCAGCCGACCATTTCTCACATTCCTCAGTTTTACTGCAAATTCTTTTCACCCTTAGTAGTTCACCGTAAGGTATGTTGTTTATAACACGTTTGGGGCGGCTACTAGTTTCATGGAGGGTTATGTTACGTGCTGTTTTCTTCCTGTGCAGTGTAGTCTGAATGGTATTATCCTCAATGTAGACTGTAGTATCTAGAAACTCTACACTGGACTCGCTGATTTGCGAGGTGAATTTTAAATTCAAACATTATCATTCAGTATATTGATGAATTCCTGTGCACTAGCAATACTTCCATCCCAAATTAAAAACACATCATCAATGTATCTGTACCATTTGATCACATTGGAATTAAAAATTACACCATGCATGCCTCTGAGAACCTGCTCCTCCCACAAGCCAACATGTAAACATGCGTAGCTTGGGGAGAAGCAGGAACCCATGGCAACTCCACGTTTCTGTAAGAAAAGCTCTTTACCAAAACTGAAATAATTGTTAAAAAGACACCATTTGATCAGTTCAGATTGTGGGGGTAAAAATTCAGCGGTCTTGTTTCCCAAACATTTTTGACCACTGTCATGCCAATTTGATGGTCTATGCTGGTATACAGCGCTTCAATGTCTAGTGTAATCAAAAGCTGCCCTTGTTCCCATTCAATATCCTTCAGTTTGTTAAAGTCCCCAGTGTCTTTTAAGTACGAGGGAAGACCTTGTACTAAGGGTTGAAGGTAGAAGTCCACATATCTGCTGATATTCTCACTCACGCCACCTATAGCTGAAATGATTGGCCGACCCGGAGTGGGTTTGACTTGTTTGTGAATCTTCGGAATAAGGTATAAATGTGGAGTGATTGGGAACTCATTATGTAAAAAAAGACATTCCTGATTGGATATTAATCCTTGCCTCTTGTAATCCAACAGGAATTTCTTTAGGCAATCTTTGGCTTTTTTGAAATCCGACATACCTGCCCTTGGATAGCATGACAAATCATTTAATTGTCTTTTGGCTTCCATCACATAATCCTTTCGTGGCCAAATCACAATATTTCTCCCTTTATCTGATTGGCAAACAATGATCTCATGATTGGTTTTGAGCTTCGACATAAGGTTCCTGTACCTGATCTCATGGTGTTTTAAACTCTTTTTGTGTTACATACCTTACGGTAAAGTATCTTGAGATCCTCTGTGACCCTTTCATGAAATATGTCCACTGCATCCTTCGGCATCATCGGTATAAATATTGATTTTACTTTGAAAGGACTCTTGCCCGCACTGGGATGAATAGAAACAATGTTGGCCAATTTATCTTGTAAAGATGATGTTTCCTCCTCCCCTGTAGTGTTATTGCCAGCATTAGCTAGTTCATGTAAATTCACCAACAGTGCTGCATCCGATGCTAGTAAGTTACTTGCAGAAGTAATTGTTGTACTTGAAGACGGTTGCACAAGATCCTTATTGCCTTTGATGGTGAACACTTTTTTCAATTTCAACTTCCTAATGTAAGTATATATGCCCAGTCTGGTCTTGATGTAGTTAAAGTTACTCTCAGAACAGAATGACAGCCCAAGTGCCAGCAATTGATTTTCTGCCTTAGTTAGAGTTGTATTTGAAAGATTAAAAATGGTGTTGTCATCTAACGCCTTCGCCATTGCGTTTTCTTGTTTTTTGGCGCCTCTGGCTCTGCGTCTCGCCCAGCGCCTTTTATTTCTCTGGACCCTGCTTTGCTCTGTGGATTCCGCGGCCTCAGGGTTTGATGGCGGTCCTCGGCTAAAAAATTCAGCTCCTCACCTGGTTTTAGAATGATAGGGACTGACTCATGTGACCGCCCACGAATATCCCCTGCATCTGAATCACTGTCAATGGTTATTGAAGCTGCATCGGAGATTGATGATACTTCTGCCACATTGGTCGAAATGTGACATTGTTCTACTGCCGGTACAGAAGAGCATTTCTGTCTTGCCGCCGCTTGCTTTTTCCTGGCATTATCATAGCGTTGTACAAAAGTAAAGATCTGACCAAGGTCATAATCTTCTTTATCCCGCTTGAATTTTTGAATCTTCCGAATTTGGATGCGGTCTTGCTGGCGCTTGATGCGCTCATCAATTTCTTTCCTGCATTTATTCACAAGCTCCTCCTGATTGAGTTTGCCCAGTTTGTCTATAATTTCATCAATGTCTTTCAGTAGCTCGTCTCTATCAATTTGGGAATACTAGATTAGGATCCTTACTAGGTTCATGGACCCATCTAAGTTACTTGCTGCCCAATCAGCTAACATGTCAGGAATCGCGTTGTCAAAGTTCGGGGCTAACATGATTCTAAGGCCCCTAGGGATACGACCCGCTTCCTCATGTTTTTGCAGAGAGATTTGCTCCCACCATTATCATGGAGAAGTGTGGCTCACCGGTTAGAGGCGGCAGACCCAGAAGCAGAGGTCGGCCCGGGACCAGGGTTCAATTCCCGACGCGGCAGGGTACGGAACCAATGTCAGCGGGCTCGATAAATCTCACCTCGGTGCCTCTCTAACCATGGGTCCCACGCTGCAACTCTGGGCAATAGCTTGCTTAATCTCCACAATGGCCCCCTCACTGCCGGGGATGCCCAATAGGGACCATCTCACAGGGAAAGCCAGGACGGGTTCCCCAGCGGCACACAGCGCCAAGAAACCCTGGGGTGAACGTGCGCTCTACAAATTCATACTAACATAACATAACATTTCACTCCACTGACATTTCTCGAGCGCTTTAAGTAATGACTTTACATCGCTTTCTTTTTCTTTGCCATTACTGCTCTCGGTAATGCTGACTTGGGCTGTCCTGTTTGATATATTCTTGAAGAGCTCTTCGGCCTCCGCCTCCCGCTCTCGCATGTTGTTCATTGACATTGTTGTTCCTGCACACAAAAATGAAAAGTCAAAGATATTGCGAACTCACTGTTTTGTCGAGCTTTCTAGCTCTGAGAATCAAATCACAACCTCGCCGCCTGAAACTTTCTTCAGATATGTTTAGCTCCCGCCAACGAAGAGTTGCACAGGATGTTGTCATCCAACTCAGTACATCCGCCTCTGCTCCCGGGGAATGCTGGAATATGTAGTTTCTGCTCAGGGGGCCGCCGCATTCGTTTTCCTTCCTCCCGGAAAAGAAAATCACAACAATTTTGCTGAAATCGGCGACCTGCTTGTGGCGAGGGGGTTCATGAGCAGTGACACACACCACTGCAATGCAAATCTTTAGATCCAATGACGTCCTCAACCTCCTTGCGGCATTGAAGAGACTCATGAACACCACTTCCTGTGATACAAGGTTATTTATTATTTTTCATTTTTGTATGCAGTGCTCCCGCAACCTGCCATTACGCGTTTCAGCCAGCCAAGCTTGCCTTGATCACATGTAACTTACACGCGAGATTTTGACAAATAAATACACACCCCATTCGTGTCACATGGTTTTACATATGGACATAGAAAAAATACTGTAACCTAGATAACTATGGCTTACTGATTAGAACTTCTAAAAGAGGTGTGATGTACCCAGTACAAAATACTTCAAATCTTTTCAACTTCTGTTGAACGTCATGAACATGATAACCCAAATAAATACATGAATCATCATTTCAGTGCAAATTGAGCTGAATTGTGCAAAATATGCTGATAAAGTGCATGGTGCGTTGCTACATGATGGCTTCCAGTGCAAAATACTGTTTTATCATTGCTAAATGCATAGTGTGCAAAACAATGTCAATGTGCAAAACATCGCAAGTGTGGAAAATATGAAATCTTGAGTTTGCCACCTGGTTCTGGGGCTTTAATGATGGTATATGGTTATCATTCATGGCGAAAATTACAGTACACATGAAAAATATCAGTCCTTAAACACCATGCTAAAAATTATTGTTTGAGATTTAAAGTGCAAATAGTATGAAAAAGAAGGGAATATATATAGTTAAATAAGATTAAAAAAATGGGAGATCTGGTGTTTCTGAAGACATATTTCAAATACTTCAAAGACAGCAACCAATGACTGGACATCATCTCTACAAAGGGACAAGAAAGGTTTGTATATGTCACTGTATGAATCTAAAAGGATTTATACAAATATATATATGCATTAACATATTCACCAATATACTCTATATAAATAGAAGATGCGGATTAAAATATGTATTATATAACCTCTATATATAGAAAAACCAAGGGGAGAAGGGGGGTTATTTCTAGAAAACATATATGGTCGGCCTTACAGTGCTATGCTGGGACAAAGAGGACATACATTAGTTAAAAGCACCTAATGCAGTCCACTCCAAAAATCTTACAAGAAGTTGTGTAGGTCTTCTGTGTTGTTTAGACCATTTGGAGCCTTGCTATCAAATTCTAGAATATATGTTGACTCTAGCTGCCTAAGAAGTTGTTCTCTGTTATATATATATATATCAAGTTATTTATTTAAGAAACATACATGGATATCTCTGCATGTGCGTTTCCTCCCAAAACAATTATTTCATATGTGTATATATATATATATATATATATATATATATATATATCATCCAAGGGTGCCCCAGATCTTGAGAACGCCACTCCACAAGGATAGGAAACATTCCTTTTTATTGTTGCACTCAAACACGATCACAGCCCCAGTTCATTTTAAAGCTTCCCAATGCATTTCATTGCTTCGTGCAATTTCTTCAGGGGAAATGGGGAGACATAACCAAAACCCGGCACAGTACTTCAAACAATTTTTGTGCTGTTCCCATAATGCACGATTTTGCAGTTACAAACTGTTTCCTGGATTTCACTCGGGTTTGGTTTTAAAGTCTATAATGTTTTTAACCCATATTTCTTACTGTTCATAGTCCTCCAGTGGATTCCAAGGCTGCTTTCATGTTTATTTTCGGCAATCCTTAGCGCAAGCAGGCTGCCTCCATTAACAGCCTGTTAGACCTGGCTTTTCAGGCGGTGCATTCTCTGTGGCTCGGAGCCTGCCACAAATAAATCATCCAAGGGTGCCCCAGATCTTGAGAACGCCACTCCACAAGGATAGGAAACATTCCTTTTTATTGTTGCACTCAAACACGATCACAGCCCCAGTTCATTTTAAAGCTTCCCAATGCATTTCATTGCTTCGTGCAATTTCTTCAGGGGAAATGGGGAGACATAACCAAAACCCGGCACAGTACTTCAAACAATTTTTGAGCTGTTCCCATAATGCACGATTTTGCAGTTACAAACTGTTTCCTGGATTTCACTCGGGTTTGGTTTTAAAGTCTATAATGTTTTTAACCCATATTTCTTACTGTTCATAGTCCTCCAGTGGATTATAGACATTTCCCCTGAAGAAATTGCACGAAGCAATGAAATGCATTGGGAAGCTTTAAAATGAACTGGGGCTGTGATCGTGTTTGAGTGCAACAATAAAAAGGAATGTTTCCTATCCTTGTGGAGTGGCGTTCTCAAGATCTGGGGCACCCTTGGATGATATATATATATATATATAACCTACTGGCGGTCCTTAAATTTGCCTCGCGACGCTCCGGTCCTTCCCTGAAAGTTTGGGGGGGATTCGTCAAGCGGGGGCCGAGAAAAAAGGGGGGTCCCAAAACGTGTTTTCCCTATGTTAATTTCCATAGGGCGGCTGACCTCACTTTTAGCCCGAACGGCTGAATGGATTTCCACCAACCTTTGCAAAATTGTAGGGACTGGTAGCCCGATGTGCCTTTGCTATGTCTCAAGATATGTGCTCCAGTGGATTTTGAGTAATTTAGGTTCAAAAAAAAATATATATGTATAAGTGCGCCCCGGTACGCACACCGGGGCGCTAACCAGCGCGCTACGCGAGTTCACGCGCGGAAAGCTGATTGGCTCTCGGGTGTCTGTCAACATTCCAAACAGTCCGGAGCGTCCGCCATCTTGTGTCTCGGTAGGATCGAGACACAAGAGGTGGCAAAAACAAAGGGGGAAATGACCATTAGGGGGCAGAGTAGACGCCCCCTGACCCCCTAGGTTTGATGTGGGGGCTATAAAAGGGCGCAGCGGGGCAAACAAATATGTTTTTTTTTTCAATTTGCGCGGGGGGAGCGCCCGGTACGCGCACTGCGGAGCTTACCGGGGAGCGTACCATGGGGAAAAAAAATGATAGAGTTTTAAAAAAATTTAGCCTTTTTTATAATTTGGAGGTAGTTCTAAAAAGAACTGTTTTTTTTCTTCTTTTTGTTGTTTTATATTTTTATAATGTATTTTTGAACATTTTGTACTTATTTTGGCTTTTATGAACTATTTTATATTTTTTTGTTATTTTTATGGGGAGAAACAAAAAACAGGGAATTGAAAACGGCTCAACTGGAGCAAAAAAAAAAATCAGGAAAAAATTATGGATTTTTGGGGCATTTGTGGTTGTCACCAGCACGGTTGATGAGCGTTATGCTTTGCTCACCATAGGTGATGGTCTTACCACAAAAAATACAAGAGATCTTGTATTGCCCAAACTTTGATTGAATGTTTGGGACCCTCTCCCTTGTCTCTGGTCCTGGGTTGCTTTCTTTTGGAGGTGCTGGGTGAAGATTGGGGAGGGTTACTGGCCAGTTCTCTCACCTCTGCGGCAGCATAGTTGTTGGGATGCTTGCACTGCATGCACCGAACCATGGTGTTATTGCCAAATTAATATTTCCTATTAGGGTTCCCCCTTGAAAGTTCAATGCCACAGATTTGGCAAGTCACCTTTGCCACATTCACTTTCTTCTTGCCCTCTGGGATGGAAAAAAACTCCCATACAATGTGCTGCTTTGACCTATATGGGGTATTGTCTTCTGGCAGCCACCTCCTCCCCTCCTCCTCCTCTTCTTCTTGACCACCAATGTGATGTTGTGGTGGTCCTCTTGGTGGTGGTGGTGGTGGTGCAGATGCTCCAGCTGCTGCTGCTACTGTAGCCATTTTAAAGTACAAAATATTACTCAAAGATCTCCAAACAGGTCTTCCTCAGTCAAAGGACAAAGTCAGAATAAGGAAAAAAGGTGGGGGCTTTCATTATTTTGAAAAAAAAAACTGTCCTCAACCAATGAAAGTGTTATTTTCAGGTCACATGACCCGGGCTTTTATCATTTGGAAACCAAAACTGTTCTGCACCAATAAAAAGTGTTATTTTCAGGTCACATGACCCGACGCGCTTACGCGATGTGCCCCGGCGGCAAGTCGCGTAAGCACGTCAGATGCTTACGTTGCGCGATCGTATTCGCTCGAGTGCTTCTGGGTGCGCTTACACCATGTGTATCACGCGGGCGCGGCTACGCGATACGTCACAATGATGTTTTCATTCGCGGCAATAGCGCTAACGGGACGCTCACCGGTGCGCGCCGGAAAACTGCGCTTTCCGGTGCGCACACCAAGGTGCGCACCGGGAGCGCACCAGGGCAAAAAAAAAAAATGGTATTATATAAATATACAGTATAGGATTCATTATAAAAAATATTACATTTCATAGGATTGAGGCCCTATATATAGTTAGGAATTAGCATTTAAAAAACCTATTAAATTCACTGAAAAAACCATAGGTTTCACACCAGTTATAGTTAGCTGGAAATGTTACTGACATAAAACCATAGAAATTCCAACGTTAATAGTTAGTTGGACTCACTATAACAAGCACGCCTGCAATGCACTGCTGATGACGTCACATATTACATCACTTATGACACCATCCTCAGTGACATCACTCATGACATCACTTATGAAACCATCCTTGTGACAGAGTGACAGACCTCCTTTTAGTGTAATGTAACCCTTGAAACACATATTCAAAAATAGAAACTAACATTTTCAAAAAAATGGAGATACCCATACCAGTTACAACAACCAATTCAGTAATTCCACCATCTATATACACATCCACTTATTCACCAACAGTTCTATATAGTCACTCATACATATACTCACTCATCATATGTAGTGATACATCTATACATCCTGTTGTACACCGACAGTCATCCAAAAGTTACATCCATTTATTTGCATATACAACTATATACACACTACCTCCTTACTTCTAAGGAAACTTACACATACTTACTCTCTTAAACAATCACTTATAGAAACACATACTTATTTAAACAGGAACTCTTACAATCTCTTACTCTCACATATACTCACTTATTTACACCAAAACTCACATACACTAGATTAAAATATATGTTACTAAAAAAGACAATAGTGAGACAGTCATTCACTCACTAACACACACATATACACACTCATCCACCCATACAGTCCTGCACATATGCTGTCCTAAAAACACATACAAACTCAGAGTCAGTCGCCAACCCATGCAGCCACTTATACACCAATTGAAACACTGATACATATATTTCAATATTTAAAAGTTACTCGCTAATATATGTATTCAATAAGATACACTTAATAAGGCAGTTAACCAATCATTTTTTTTTAAAACATCCATTTACACACTTATTTAACCAATTATTCTTCCATCAACCTTTACAAATACATATATAAAACATATTGATTTTTCAGAAAGACACACATTCACTGGCTGGTGTCATGAGTGATGTCATGAGTGATGTCACTGACGATGTCATGAGTGATGTAATATGTGACGTAATCAGCAGTGCATTGCAGGCGCGCTTGTTATAGTGAATCCAACTAACTATAACGTTGGAACTTCTATGGTTTTATGTCAGTAAAACTTCCAGCTAACTATAACTGGTGTGAAACCTATGTTTTTTTCAGTGAATTTAATAGGTTTTTAAATGCTAATTCCTAACTATGACTGGTGTGAAACCTATGTTTTTTTCAGTGAATATATATATATAAATATGTGTATATATATTTATATATTAAAAGCTGGTGAAGTCTAGGGGAGGCGAGGAGGCAACAGCTGTGGTATATTCAGGTGACTTTGGACCGCAACATTCCATCTTCCCCCGTTGCTGCAGAAGACCAGCCCACGGCATTCTGGGATATGCAGTACTGACACATTGGGCATCCTGCATGTGCTCAACTTTACAGCAAGTTCTACCTTACGCTGTTCGGGCGGTGGAGCCTGTTGTCACCTGGCAGGAGGGGAATTGGTATTTAACCAGTGAAAACACCCGTTTCTTGCTACAACCATCTGGCGCTGAAGAGGATAAACAACAAGCCGAAATGCATCCGCCTGTTCTTGGTTGTGCTGGTATTAAAGGAACCTCCTCTCTCTTCCCTTTGTGTCCTCTGTTTCTTGCCCTTGGAGAACTCACGGATGTATATATATATATATATATATATATATTCACCGCTCCGATTCCGTACCAAGGGACAATGTCCTAACGAGCACTCGCGGGAAACAGTTTGGGTTTATTTATTCAAAAACCAAACAGATACTGTCAAACAGACGCGTTTCAGTAGAAAACCTTCATCCATGTTTACCGAAGAGTCCAAACTTCAGACACACCCTCTAGGGTTCAATAGTAGTGAAGAACTGGCTATACACTTGGGAGAATAGTATGAATTGCTTCCCAGTATTGATTATCAAAGTTTGTTGTAATGGTCTGATGAACTATGAACGAAGGGGTGACCCCTGACCATTAGTCTTTTGTATATACTGTAATTATTGCCCACACTGTAGAGTTATGTATATAATAGCATTCTCTCTGAACTCTTTGCTCCTTTCTCCTAGATCTCTCCTTTCTTGTCCCCTTTCCTGTCTCCTTTTCCTTCTGCACTCTGCACTTTCTCCTTCACTCTATTTGTTACTGTCGGACACAGGTTAAGCTTCTTGATTAGGAGCGTATATGTTGATTCTTTGAGCGATAATGTCTATTTATTGTATATAGACTTGCCCATCCATGGGCTTTATTGTCGTTTTGTCATTATTTAAATTAATTGACTATATGTATTTGACATTTAAAGATGGCGCTCAGTTTGCTACGGTTCTGGTTTATTTTTGCTAGTCCCTTTTTGATTTTCATTACTCTTTTTGTTTAAATGTGTCTGAAGTTTGGCGCTTCGGTAAACATGGATGAAGGTTTACTACCGAAACGCGTCTGTTTGACAGTGTCTGTTTGTTTTTTGAATAAATAAACCCAAACTGTTTCCCACGAGTGCTCTTTATCCGTTAGGACATTGTCCCCTGGTACGGTTTCGGAGCGGCGAATTTTACGAGTGGGCGCACCCTGACTCTTTGGAGCACCCGCCTGCGAGTGCGACGTCCTGGTGTTCAACAGGAGCGGAGATATATATATATATATATATATATATATATATATATATATATATATATATATATATATATATATATATATATTACCTACTGGCGATAGCCAGTAGGTATATATAGTGAGGATATGGCTGAGATACCCGCCACCCCCTCTCAACACACTCCCCAAGGATGGGAAACCGGAAACCGTTCTTGAACTTTTGGAAGTCGGGAAGGGAGTTACCCTTCCCGGCCGTATTTATTAAAATATGAAACAAAATTAAAACATTAAAATTAACAGTTTCATATTATGTACAATTTCATTACCACATTGCGATGTTTGGCTAACCTTAACATATCCTCTAATACAAAGGTTCTCCTAGCCGAACTAACATCCCACAAAACATTTACTTGAAATTTTGAAATTGTACATCCTAACGTTTAAGGGCCAACGGCAAGGTCGTAACCGGTGTCAAGATCCCTAACCCAGACATATCCCCCTCCCTTGTGAGGGGCGGCACGGAGGCATACCTCAAGTGCAACTACCAATTTCCCTTGACTTGACGGGGGCCCCAGTAAAACTCGACGCCACTTAAAGGTCGTACGAGGCTCGTGTGAGGTATCTAGAAGGTAGCGTAGACCCCCCCCACACCCCACACAACTTACCACATCTGCCGTCGCAGACGTCCTGGCCCCGGGAAATTCACCAGGAGGGGGCTGTAACCCCTCCTACCCATGAAGGGGCCTTGACCGCCTTCCCTTTCCTTTCGGCGACCCATCCTTAGAAGGGACCGCCTCCCCGTTGAGGGGCCAATGGCCACCTCCCCCGAGCGCCCCCATCCGTAATGGGTAACGCCCACTCATAGGGATCTTCCAATTAGTGCTCACCGATCATGACCTTACCGCCCGACCAAAATAAATACGACAATGCTAACTAAATACTAAATGACTACATCTAACCAACAGTAGCAACAACAACTTAATTCAAACGCATGCGTACTGATGAACACTAAAGCAGAATTACTTTATTTGCAAAACATAACACAAATCGACCATTCTTTATTGCATACTCAAAATCTTCACGATAATACCACAACCTGTAAACGAAAATCACAGTTATCCATCAATCTTTATTAAAACCACTCGCTGTCTTCAGGGGCTGGTGGGTGGGTCAAAATTGGCTCTTCGTTCCGTCTCGAGCTCACGTGCAGCGAGGAGGTGCAGCTTCAGAGCACAGGAACAAGAGGATGCCTTCCGGTCTTGTTTCTCCTTTTATCCGTCTTCAGGGCGGGCGTAAACCCGCCCCTGCCTGCCCCAAGGGCGTGGCCAGCCGCGTTAGTGTCTAGGCCAACCCACTCGAGGGCGGGAAAAGGCGCCCCCCGGCTACGCCGCTTCGGGCATACCAGCCGAGACTCGCCTCCCGCCCAAAAATGGCTTCCCGGGGGGATCGTGGTACTCTGCCATACGTTCGGGGGGACCGATTGGTCGCCCCTTTCCATATGGCTGAGATACCCGCCACCCCCTCTCAACACACTCCCCAAGGATGGGAAACCCGAAACCGTTCTTGAACTTTTGGAAGTCGGGAAGGGAGTTACCCTTCCCGGCCGTATTTATTAAAATATGAAACAAAATTAAAACATTAAATTTAACAGTTTCATATTATGTACAATTTCATTACCACATTGCGATGTTTGGCTAACCTTAACATATCCTCTAATACAAAGGTTCTCCTAGCCGAACTAACATCCCACAAAACATTTACTTGAAATTTTGAAATTGTACATCCTAACGTTTAAGGGCCAACGGCAAGGTCGTAACCGGTGTCAAGATCCCTAACCCAGACATATCCCCCTCCCTTGTGAGGGGCGGCACGGAGGCATACCTCAAGTGCAACTACCAATTTCCCTTGACTTGACGGGGGCCCCAGTAAAACTCGACGCCACTTAAAGGTCGTACGAGGCTCGTGTGAGGTATCTAGAAGGTAGCGTAGACCCCCCCCCACACCCCACACAACTTACCACATCTGCCGTCGCAGACGTCCTGGCCCCGGGAAATTCACCAGGAGGGGGCTGTAACCCCTCCTACCCATGAAGGGGCCTTGACCGCCTTCCCTTTCCTTTCGGCGACCCATCCTTAGAAGGGACCGCCTCCCCGTTGAGGGGCCAATGGCCACCTCCCCCGAGCGCCCCCATCCGTAATGGGTAACGCCCACTCATAGGGATCTTCCAATTAGTGCTCACCGATCATGACCTTACCGCCACAGGTCCGGATAGTTGACCGGCTATCCGGACCCCCCACCAAACTCCTATCTAAAGGTCATGTTTTAACATCTTTAGCCAAGCTATGAAGTCTCCTATGAGTAACTCATTCCCCACCCGAGACAAATGAACACCGTCCCCCAAATACATACTGTCATCATTAATACACCCATGCGAAATAGAATGCAGTGCATTGGACCGGAACAACCTACTCACTTTGTTATTAATTTTTCTCACCGAGTGATTTAAAGCAGAAACAGAAATAGCCCCCCGCCACACTTTTCGTGGGATCATATGGGACCACGCAATGGTGCACCCTGGAACTCTCCTCGCTAACCAACTGACAGTGGAAAGCATCGCCTCCAGGAGAAGTCGTCTACCAGTGGTGACCAAATCATTGCCCCCAAGATGTACTATGACTACAGACGGCGGTGACCTCGTCCGCCCTAGCAAACCCTCGAAAAATGATTGAAACTGGTCAATACAGAGACCGCCCATTCCGTAGAAGGACACACTGTACCCGTATTCCCCAGCCACGTGCACCATGTCACCTGCCTTGAATACGTCCGCGGCACGCCTCACGTATGAGTGGCCCACGACCCACACCTCCTTTTTCACAGCCGGTGATGTCTGACCGCTGTCCCGGTGTTGGATCGACTGCATAGTCCGCCCCGCCTCGTAGGCTTGCGTAACTGAAAACCAAACAAAACAAGAAGCAAGAGTACATCATTACAGCTTCACAACATGTGCAAACGCACATACCTTTTATAACAATTGGAGGACCAACGCCCCACACGTTTAACCTGTTCTACATTCAGACCCCTGGCTGTAGCCTCTGTAGCAGCCCCTATCCGAAAGGAATGGGTCCCGAACTCGCCCGGGTTCAAGCCCGCAGCTGTAATTGACATCGCAAGCACCTGCTAAAACTGAAACCTTGTCAGTGGGGTGGCGTCCGCGTGTCTCAACAAGGTCCCCCCCCATGATGCCATCCTTCGTGTTAAATAATCCTCTAAACACTTCACTGGGCACATGGATGACCCGGGAATCCTGCTTATAATTATGCAGTCACCCATCCCACATTGATCGGTCTTGGACCTCACAAACGAGACAGTCATAGTCTCCCCTCTGATCTGAACGTGCTCTGCGCACAGCCCTCCCGTCACATCCTGCTTGTTCCTCGCCACTAATTCGCTTACCCGCATAGCCCCGTGAAATGCCAGCGTAAAAGCGGCTCGGAACAGCACTGTCTCAAACTGAGATGAACATGTTGTAGGGAGTCTGGATAATAACTGGGCCAACCTATCCAAACCTATCGGGCGCCTGTCATCTACTCTGCGACCCTCAAGGCGTTGCCACCCACGTAGCGCTTTTTGCACAACGAAAGACGCTGTCGGGTCCTGGATCCCATGAGCCCTAGCAACAAAGGAAATGGCAGCCCGATGCTTCTGGGCCGTGGCCACCGATTTCCCTGCCAGATGTAAAGACATCAGAAAGTTCACTACCCATTCCTCCTGACCCCAAAGCTCCTCTCTAGCAGTCCCCAAAAAGGCTAAATAGGACTGGAACGCCCCTTCGTATGCCTTCCTCGTCCTGGGTGCTAAACTCTCTCCCACGAGGTTACGAAGTTCGGGGCACCGAGAGACCAGAGAGCTTCGGGAAAGGGTGCTGGCTCCGGGTCCGCTGTGGGAAGAAAACCCCAGAAGGCCTGCATACGGAAACGAGAAAGGGCATCAGCCGCCTGGTTCATTATCCCCGGGACATGTCTTGCTTTGAATAGCACATTCAATTGCATACACAGTAATACGATTTCTTTGAGCAGTCTCAAAATCCATTTGCATCGTGCTGCCTGGCTATTGATACACTCAACCACGGTCATATTGTCAGACCAGAATACCACAGAGTGATCTCTGAACCCTTCAGGCCACGTTCTCAGGGCCACCAAAATGGGGAAGAGTTCCAAGAAAGCAATGTTACTTGTCAGTCCCCTGTCGCGCCACCATGCCGGCCATCTTTGTGCAGACCATCGAGTACCGAAAATGGCACCAAAACCTATACTCCCTGCCGAATCTGTCCACAGCCCCAGCTCCTCAGAGGACACGGCCGGTTTGTTCCAGACGACTCGACCATTGAAATCCGCCAGAAATGCCAACCAAATGCGCATGTCCTGGCGGACCTCTGCCGAGAGCCTTGTGCGATGATGGCCTTCCTTCAGTCCGACCATGGCTTGAGCGATCGAACGGGAAAAAGGGCGGGCCATTGGTATAACTCTTAGGGCAAAATTCAACTGTCCCACTAACTGCTGTAATTGATGCAGCTTAACCTTAGATTCACTCATACACATTTGCAGGGATGCCCTGAACTTTAACACTTTATCACTTGGTAAACGGAAACAACCTTCTCCGGAGTCTAACTCGATCCCCAGAAACTCGAGGCAAGTCGAAGGACCCACCGTCTTACCTGGTGCCAATGGCACGCCAAACTGATTCATTAAAACACAAAATGCAGCCAAAGCTTGCCCACATTCCGGATCCCCGGCTGCCCCCAGGAACAAAAAATCATCGAGATAATGCATCACATGTTGGAAACCCGTCTTCTTAGTGAAGACCCATTGTAGGAAACTACTGAATTTCTCAAAATAGGCACAAGAAATAGAGCATCCCATCGGCATACACCTATCCATGTAGTACTGACCCTGAAACATGAAACCCAGGAGACGCTGATCGTCTGGATGTACCGGGAGCAACCGGAACGCTGACTCGATATCAGATTTTGCCATCAGCGCACCGGGCCCCAGGCGATTCAAAATGGCTACGGCCTCATCGAAGGATGCGAACCGCACCGAACACATTTCCGGGTCTATCGCTTCGTTTACGGAAAGACCACGTGGGGCTGACAAATTATGTATCAGCCGAAACTCACCCGGGTCCTTCTTGGGGACCACTCCTAAAGGCGAACAAACAAAGTTAGCAACCGGGGGCACACTAAACGGACCGGCGACTCGACCTCGAGTAACCTCCTTCCGGATCTTTTCCTGTACCACGGTCGTATGCCGCAAGACCGATATCTGATTTTTGCATTTTTCCACACCCTGAAAGTCCCCCACTGGGATGCGGAAACCATACGAAAACCCGTTCCGCACCACCCCAGCGGAAGCACGATCCGGGTATTCACTGAGCCAGGGAATCATTGCCAAGGTATCAATCGGGGTAGGTAAAGGCGCCCCTCGGACTAAGTTAGACCTGTTTGGCACCTCCTCTACCCCCGTTATCACCCGTTTTGGCTCTGCACGTGGACTCAGGATGGGATGATTGCCCACACCCACTACATTCGTGTCTAAATTTGCACGACCCCTGGGGCCTAGTACATTTACCCCTGTTAAAGTTCCAACAAACCCCCTTTTTACCTGCATTACCGGTAGGCCTCGAGTGATTGTCGGTACCCGTACCTGATCGAAAGGGCGTCCCCGCATACTGACGGGAGGATTCGCCCACGTTACTCCCTACTAATGGCAATTTCAACATACCAGTATCCTTCATTTTGGACCAGGACACAGAATCATAACAATCCCAAGTTAAGTTTTTATCATGCTCTTTTGCTTTTCTGAAAAGGTTATCATAGCAGAACCAATGATTACCCTCGTGTGATACCGAGTACCCCATGATCCGTGACTGATAAATCGGCAATTCGGGTAGCAATTCGGGCCTTCGTTCTCCCAAGATCGATGTGAAAACCCCCCACGCCTTGCCCCAATTGCCAATGTTTTCATTTACCTTAAAGGCGGCCATCTTTGCGCGCCAAACACTCGGGTGCATGAGGTCCTTCTGACTTTTAACATGCTCCATCTCATAATGATCAGTAAGCAACGAGAAGATGTTTACATATTCCCCTGCCCATATCTTTTCTTTAATCGCTAAAGGGACATGCTGACCCAACTTCTCCCTTCTAGAGGGTGCCGATTCTTCCCTCGCAATCGGCAATGGCTGCTTACCTGAACCGGACGCCGTCTCAGCGACTACAACCGTCCCCTGTGGCTTCTCTACGGCCGCAGCCGGCGTGGATACCCTCGCTGCTTCCCGAGTTGCACGCAGTTGCTTCATCAACACCTGCGCGTCGACAGCCGTGGCGCCCTCGCTACCTTTACCCAACCACGCTGCTAATTGTGCTGCCAGCTCGGGCGGCATATCTTCCCCGGACACGGGGGTGACCACAACGGGAATCGGATTCCCTTCCTCCGGCACGGGAGTGGGTGCTTCGAGCGGGACACTGGGACCCGGGATATCTCCCCCAGCTGCTCCCCTCCTGGGCCTCTTGCCTTTTCCTCCCGGGGCTGTTCCCTCCAAAGGACGTTTCGGCCCCCCTTCCTCGTCTTTATCCATTCGCCTCTTTAGGTCGGTCACCTCTTTCATGAGAACACGCAGCATCTGGTCGGTAGTCATCCGCTTTCCCGCCTTCTTCGGCATTCTCCAGCAGAGTATCTAGAAAACAAACAAGAGGATTTACAACGCTCAAAATTGGCTCTTCGTTCCGTCTCGAGCTCACGTGCAGCGAGGAGGTGCAGCTTCAGAGCACAGGAACAAGAGGATGCCTTCCGGTCTTGTTTCTCCTTTTATCCGTCTTCAGGGCGGGCGTAAACCCGCCCCTGCCTGCCCCAAGGGCGTGGCCAGCCGCGTTAGTGTCTAGGCCAACCCACTCGAGGGCGGGAAAAGGCGTGCCCCGGCTACGCCGCTTCGGGCATACCAGCCGAGACTCGCCTCCCGCCCAAAAATGGCTTCCCGGGGGGATCGTGGTACTCTGCCATACGTTCGGGGGGACCGATTGGTCGCCCCTTTCCATTATTTCTCTATGGAACTTTTGAAAATTCTATGTCTAATAACTTTGGCGTTTGTGGACGGAATCGGCTGAGATTTTCAGGAAAATGGCACATTTTGTTTCTGAGCAGCCCTTGAAAATTTGGGGGGGTTTCGTCAAGGGGGGGCCGAGAAAAAAGGGGGGTCCCAAAACGCGTTTTTCCCATGTTAATTTCCATAGGGCGTTTGGCCTCACTTTTAGCTCGAACGGCTGAATGGATTTGCACGAAACTTGGCAAAATTGTAGGGACTGTTAGCCCGATGTGCCTTTGCTGGGTCTCAATATATGTGCTCCAGTGGATTTTGAGAAATTAACGTTTTAAAAAATTTATATATCTGTGACAGCGTCCCAGATAGCGCTCCAGATCGCGTACTTTTCGCGTCACGGAGCTTTGCGAAGCGATGCTGATTGGCTCTCCGGTGTCTGTCAACATTCTAAACAGTCCGGTGCGGCCGCCATCTTGTCTCTCGGTAGGATCGAGAGACAAGAAGAGGTGAAAAACGAAGGGGGAATTTAATGAAAGGGGGCAAGGTAGATCCCTCTTGACCCCCTAGGAATGATGTTGGGGTTATTAAAGGGTCCCGTGGGGAAAATTAAAAAAATTTGATTTTTCACGGTAGGAGCTCTTCTCGGTTCGCAAATTAACGGCTGAATGGATTTGCATGAAACTTGGCAAAATTATAGGGACTGTTAGCCCGATATGCCTTTGCTGGGTCTCAATATATGTGCTCCAGTGGATTTTGAGAAATTAACGTTTAAAAAACAGGTATATCTGTGACAGCGTCCCAGATAGCGCTCCAGATCGCGTACTTTTCGCGTAACGGAGCTTTGCGTAGCGAAGCTGATTGGCTCTCCGGTGTCTGTCAACATTCTAAACAGTCCGGTGCGGCCGCCATCTTGTCTGTCGGTAGGATCGAGAGACAAGAGGAGGAGAAAAACGAAGGGGGAATTTAATGAAAGGGGGCTAGGTAGACCTCTCTTGACCCCCTAGGAATGATGTTGGGGTTATTAAAGGGTCCCGTGGGGTTATTAAAGGGTCCCATGGGGCAAATAATAAAAATTTGATTTTTCGCGGTAGAAGCGCTTCTCGGTTCGCAAACTGGTAGCGAAACGTGAATTCGCCATTTTGTATTTCAATTTCATTAAATTACTAGGTATAAGGGGGTGCGGGAGACGTATCCTGACCCCTTTTGTTTTCTGAGGGTGGCTGAGGAGGTTCATATATGTTGATACATGTCTTCCAGCGGCTGTGCGTGAGTGTTTTTTTTTTTGTTGCGTGACGTCTGTTAACGTGCGATTCGATGGAAATCAGGAAGTGTTGACCGCAATTTTGTCACGGCGAGTAAATATTTTGTTTTAAATAATTGTTATAAATTAATCCTTACTGATAAACATTGTCTGCACAATCTTGTCTTTTTTGCAATGCCACACTTTTGTTGAGCATGGCAGCCATTTTAGATGCCTTGACCAGACCCACTCTCTGCACGCCGCCGATCCTCAGCATGGCTCCTCACCCTCGCAAGCATCTCCCCCACGCACTGGTCACCCCCGCTCTCTCTCTCATGCATGGCCAGAAACCTCCTCCCATGTGCGCTATTCTTCCCTGAGAATCACACCCTGTGCCCGCCCGACACCACCCTTTCACCCTATTCACTACCGCACCCTCTGACACTCTTCTTCCTCTGTGTCCGATTGTTCAGGCCGGTCCCAGGCTATCACCTAGCCCTGCAGATGTAGTTTATGGCCCCAGCTGTAGAGAATCACCCCTCTTCACAGGAGTTACAGTAGATCTGTCACAGCACACGCGTTCCTACTATCTGATAACCATCCTGTATTGTGCTTGGGGAGGGGATTCTCACTGTGAGGGTATGTGGGACCGAGCCTGAAGCGGAAGATTCCAGGGATGCCTCTTTGTACATCAAAGTTTTTACAATTATGCGTCACTTTATAAATATATAGTACTCCAACAAAGTAGGATTATAACACTTTAATAACTTTTAAATATAGAACGCAACAAAAACAGTAAATACATTTAAACATTTTTTTGAAAAAAGAAGCAACAATGGTCAGTAGCTGTGTTTTGTGCGAATAGTCCCAAGGCAGCACAACGTGCTGAGTTCTGGAGGGCACCCAGGTGATGTTACCTGGGTGCCGCACTGGTTTTTGGTATCCTACAATGCAGCTCCGAAAAACGGCGTGGGGCGTCCCGGGGGGTGCGCGGGGAGGCCTCGTCAGTAGCGGTCTGTTGTGCGAATAGTCCCAAGGCAGCAGAACGCGCTGAGATGTGGATGGCACCCAGGTGATGTCCAGTAAGTTGTCGCACTGGTTTTGGCATCCTACAATGCTGCTCCGAAAAACGGCGTGGGGATCCCCGGGGGGGGGAGGGGGAGGCGGCGTGAACGGGTCTCCCCAGGTGGAGGCTCGTCGGCTGTACTGGGGCGCCCCTTTACCGTTTCAGTTGCCATTCTGCCGGCTTTTGCTACACTGTGCCTCATCCGCCATTCAGCTGTTTATTGCCCGCTCTTGCGGCTACAGCGTCTCGCTCACCATGTAGTTGAGTTGCGCCCACTCTTGCGGTGCAGCGATAGGCGGCTGCCACAGGACTCTTAAAATGGCGGACGTCTCTTCGGATTTGGGCCTGGCCCACTAACATGGCCCTGGGACACCTTGGAACTCGGACGTCCCCTGAGCCTTGAAGATTTTACAAAAGTCTTGGGGGCTCCCGACTCCTGCAGGCTTCCGGTGGGGAGCGGCTGCCATGATTGCTCGCGGAATGACCACGACGGAGCCACGAGATGGTGGTGCTCTCAGGCTGACGCCAGCTTTAGTCTGAAACATCTAGAAACAAGGTGGGGCTTTCATCGTTTGGGAAAAAAAAATGTTTTAATCCAATAAAAAGTGATATTTTTAGGTCATATGATCAAGCCTTTCATCATTAGGAAACCAAAAGTAAAATGAACCAATGAAAAGTTTTATAAAGAAGTCACATGACCTGTTATGCTTACGTTACGCGCTGCTATAAAAAGCGTAGAAAATCCGTTGGCACGTGAGGCGGCGTCAGTAGCGGACCGATGTGCGAATAGGCCGAAGGCAGCACAATGCGCCGAGATCCGGATGGCACCGAGGTGGTGTCCAGCAAGTTGCACTGGTGTGGCCATCCTACAATGCTGCGCCGAAAGTCGGCGTGGGGTGCCTGGGGGGGGGGTGGCGTAAACTGGCCTCTCTCGCCTCCCCAGGTGGAGGCACCTGATGTGCAGTGCGGCGCCCCTTATCTTTTCACTCGCCGTCCAGCAGAGTTGCGCCCGCACTTGCTGCTACAGTAGGCCGAAGGCAGCACAACGCGCCAAGATCCGGATGGCACCGAGGTGGTGTCCAGCAAATTGCCGCACTGGTGTGGCCATCCTACAATGCTGCGCCGAAATTCGGCGTGGGGCGCCCTGTTGGCCTGTGAGGTCGCGTCAGTCAGTGGGGGCTGTTTGAGAAAGCAATGTGATGCTGTGCGTCGCCCCCAAGATGGAGGCTCCTCGGCTGCAGTGGGGCGCCCCTTGGTGTTTCACTCGCTATCCAGCTGAGTTGCGTCCGCACTTGCGGCTACAGTAGGCCGAAGGAAGCACAACGCGCCGAGATCTGGATGGCACCGAGGAGGTGTCTAGCAAGTTGCCGCACTGGTGTGGCCATCCTACAATGCTGCGCCGAAAGTCCCATGGTCCGGCGGAACTTTTTCCTTTTCCTTTCTGCATCTTGTCCCACAATCCGTTTAACCTTTAGACACGACCAGGTCCCTGAATGTGTGCAGGGGGACGCTATTGATTGAATCAAAATGGCGGCTTCACACAAAGCTGACTCAAACGTTGCTGGTGATGCTATACAGACAAAAAATGGTTTTCAGTTTGTACATTCTTCAGGATTTTTCCATCCAAGTCTGCTTGAGAGTTTGTAGAACAATGGCTTTAGATCTTGCCCTCCCCTCTTTTGACTGTTGGTCTTGTTGCCTATGTCTTCTGTTGTCATTTAACTGTACCTTTTTTGACTGCCGAAAGGGGTTTTGGTCCAACCGCTGGTTGGTGGAGATATTTTGACTATATCCTGGACCTGCCCGGCCTCGCCCAAAATGGCGCCGGTATAAATGGGACTCGTAACTCCTTGTTGTGTACTGGTTGCACAACCTTGATATCACGAGATTCGTATGCAGTTTTGAAGCACATGGCGGGCAGGAATGAGAATTGATTGAATATTTCGACATCCCTATTGATATTAAGTTCTGATGTGTTATTAATTACTGTACTATTGAAATTTTGAATTAACGTCACCCATGGTACTTGCCCGCAAATGTATATCTAGATAATTTTATTGTAAGTGGCCCTGTCGTATTTTAATTACAAAATGTGCGTCCACCGATTCCGCAACTGTTAGACACCTTAGTTCTTGCAACCTAATGGCCCGCTCGTTGCGTTCCTCTACAGTGTAAATGTCTCCTCATCATATACGATTCCAGTTTGCTCCGTGGCCGGCCCACGTGGTTATAGGCCCGTATTTGTATACTGACATTTTCACAATAAAGGTTTTTAAAACAAAACATGGTAGTAGTATTTACATTGGTAACGTTTTTAATTTTAGTTTCTGTTTTCGAATCAGTAAAAGGCAAGTGAAATAAAGCAGTCCAATTACATGACGGTTAAAAGGTATAATACGCAGGAACGCAGTAAAGATAAATGGTCAAGGGCTGTTGTGTTTTTTACTCCTGCAACATAAAGTGATCGATAAGAATCTGATATTCAGGCGTATCGGCGACTAAGACAGCAGGCCGAGCATCTTTTGCTCAACGGCTCCGTCATGGGACGAAGAAACACCCTTTTGCTAGAAAAAGGAATATATTTTACTTGCAGGACAGTTGTAAATTTTCCGGGAAAATACATTAGCCTGGAATATTATAACATATATGTTTAAGAAAAAATAATGTTCGAAAGCAATAAAAAGCGTAATTTTTAGGTCATATGACCAAGCCTTTCATCATTAGTATAACAAAAGTAAAATGAACCAATGAAAAGTTTTATTAACAAGTCACATGACCTGTTATGCTTACGTTACGCGCTGCGCGCCGCGCCCCGGGTCCCTTCCGGGAAGCTGCGCTTCGCGCACTGGAGTACTTCCGGGTGCGCTACCGCGGCGTGTCATATAACGCATTACGCGACAACGTAGGTCCAGAATATAGTCAAAATGTCTCCACCAACCAGTGGTCGGAACACAACCCCTTTCAGCAGTCTAAAAAGTTAAATGACAACAGAAGGGACAGGCAACAAGAACCATCAGTGAAAGAGGGGAGGGCAAGTTCTTCCCTACCGGGTCACGTTGGGGCGCTACCGGAACTGATCGAATTGGTAGTCTACAGTGTTTCTGGATGTTTCAGACTGAAGCTGGCGTTAGCATGAGAGCACCACCTCGTATCTCGTCGTGGCCATTCCACGAGCAATCATGGCAGCCGCTCCCCACCAGAAGCCTGCGGGAGTCGGGGGCCCCCAAGAATTTTGTAGAATCTTCAAGGCTCAGAGGACGCTTTTGAGAATGGGGCCCAAGCCCTAGCAGACAAGCGTCCGAGTTCCAAGGTGTCCCATGGCCATTTTAGTGGACCACGCCCAAATCTGAAGAGGCGGCCGCCATTTTGAGAGTCCTGTGGCAGCCGCCTATAGTTGCATCGCAAGAGCTGGAGCAACTCAACTACATGGTGAGCGAGACGCTGTAGTCGCAAGAGCGGGTAGTAAACAGCTGAATGGCGGAAGAGGCACAGTGTAGCAAAAGCGGGCGGAATGGCAACTGAAACGGTAAAGGGGCGCTCCACTACAGCGTGTCTTCAGGTCAAACGGATTGTGGGATAAGGTCCAGAATGGAAGAGTCATCAAAAGGCAAAAAGTTCCGCCGGACCCCGGGAGCCGGCCGCCTATGTCGGGGGCGATCTTAGGCCACGCCAGGGCAACACGACTTGGGGAGGGGGCAGAAGTCAAGCGCACCCTCCCAGTCCGCGCCACCACACCGTATGTTGAAAATCTGAAGCCATCGTTCTACAAACTCTCAACCAGCTTTGGATGAAAAATCTTGAAGAATGTACAAACTGAAAACCAGTTTTTGTTTGCATAGCATCAGCAGCAACGCTTGCTATCAGAATGCATGAGTTTCATGCTCGATCGATTGATCTAGCCGGATCAGGCAACAAAAAGTATAAAATAGTTATGTAAATAGTTATTTAATAAAATGTTTTACCCTGTTACTTTGCTGGTGTGTTGTATATATTTATAATATTTGCATAGAGTTTATCGTTATTTTGGGTGGGGTGGGTGGCGGAGCCGAGCTGTCTTGCAGCCATCATGGTGTGGAGCTCAGTTCATCTCACTAGTTTCGTATTTCTCATGAGGGGTTGTTCCTAATGTTTCTATTTTAGCGAGGTCAAAAAGAGATCCCATTAGTGGCCTACTGATTTTGCTCGATTACTTTTATTTTTAACACGATTTTTCACTATCTGCAAAGACTAAACAGAGTATTGCGGCTTTGTGCTTGTTAGTAAATAGAGAATGAACCAAAGAGAATAAATTCTAAAATAGTAAATGCTTGGATAACAATCAATCAAATGGAGAGACAAGCAGGCACGACGGATTACAACGGGGGCAAAGGCCTGCGTTAACTACCCTTCACTATCTGCAAAGAGAGAGTACTTCTAAGAGAAAAGAGGGGGGGGGGGCAGCGTTTAAAGCACATCAGCGTGCATAAACACAAAAATGTTTTTACCTATCACGTACTTGACATTTGACAGCTTTTGATATTTGTTATTAAAAAACCATTGAAATTCAATGAAAAAACCATAGGTTTTAGCCCATATATAGTTAGGGATTAGCATTTTCAAAACCTTATTTTACTCGCATAAAACCATTGAAATTCGCATATATAGTTAGATGCGCTAACTATATATCGCGCACCCGCAATCCACTGCTGATGATGTCACATATTACATCATTCATGACATGCTCAGTGACATCACTAGCATTAGCATGTGGAAAATTAATTTCATGCGGAGAGATGAGTATTACTTTAATAAATACATCATTTGAAATTCATCAATGTCCAAACCGTCCAAGAAAGTAATTTTTTTTTTGTTGCTCCTGTTGAGCCCTTTGAAGTGAATAATTTTTGTTTCCCCTTCCTCCAAAAAAACACAAAAAAATATAAAACATCAAAAAGAATAAAAATAGTTCTTTTCAGAACTACCTTCTCTTTTTTAAAAAATTGCTAGAATGTTTAGCACTCTAGCATCCTCTTTTTCTTTTGATTCGCTTCCCGGTTAGCGTACCGGTACGCGAACCGGGAGCGAACTAAAAAAAAATATTTTTTAAAAAAAGACAAAGAAATAAACAGAGAGTAATGTGAAAAGAAAGACAAATAGAGGGAGTAATACACAGTTACTGTTGAAAGAGGGAAGTGAAAAGAGTAGTATAATTAAGTAAAAGAAAAAGAAATGAAGGAAGTAGCAAAGACAGGAAACTAAGGGTTAAAGAAAAGAAGCAGTGGAACTAATAAAAGTTAAATCTGATAGACATGTAACGTAAAGAGTACTAAACACTTACCTTTTAATTGTCATTACCGTACTAAATTATCTTTTTTATACTTTTAATCTGTGTAAGAAAGAACAAAAAAATTTAAATTGATAGAAGGTGGTAAAAAAAGTGTGAGCATGAGACAAAATGAATGTTAAATGTTAAATGTGGTATACTTGTAAAGCGCACAGCTGCCCCAGCAAAGAGGCGTCCCGGCGCTGTATACCGCTGGGGAACCCATCCTGGCTTTCCCTGAGAGATGATCCCTCTTGGGCATCCCCAAGGTGAAGCCAGGCATCCCCGGCGCTGATGGAGCCGTTAGTAGAGATTAAGCAAGCTATTGCCCAGAGTTGCTGAGTGGGACCCATGGTTGGAGTAGGCACCGAGGCGAGAATTATCGAGACCGCTGACCATGGCCCAAGACCCTGCCACGTCAGGAATCGAACCCTGGTCCCGGGTTGACCTCTGCTTCCGGGTCTGCCACCTCTAACCAGTGAGCCACACCAATCCATATATATATTAGAAATCACAATTCAAAGTAGAAAATTAATTAAACATATTTAATGGTTTATTTTTGCTGTTATCAGAAAATATCAAATTTCACTGAAAACAGTGAGTTGAAGGTATTCATCATATAACAGCGGGGAAAAAAAACACAATCAAAATGATTGTGTTTAAAAAACCCAAATAATATAACTAAGCAGAAATAAGAACTCCTCCAAAGTAACTTACTTTCTATGACGTCAAAGGATATCCTATGAACAGCTTATACTCTGTTGTGCTGTTACTATTTTCTGCCCGCCACTTTCTGAAAGATAAACTCAATTGTTTTAAGAAAACTGAGACATACAAAGCAATTTGAAACAGCAGACTAAGTTACAGCACCACCTAGAATAATTATAGTCCAATTACCTACCCTAAATTCTGACTTCAAAAAACAAGTCAAAAGGCAAGATTGCTTCATAGTCAATTAGTAATGTTTGCTGAAAGACTAGCCATTTTATAAATTTTAAATAAGCTGTGTAATATCCAGATGTTGTCAAAGGACCAGTATATTATATAATAGCTGCAGTTGCAAATGTTCTTCCTGAAATCGATGATTATGTAGCCAAAACATTTTTAATTAGACTGGATAACTTATTTTCTTCCAGTTTATGTAGTTGATATTGTAAAATGACATTTCATCCATAAGTTTCCATAAATAATGTGGACAGCATTGCAGACTTACATTTCCTCTACTCCTTATTTTGATCTGTTACTTGACTTTGCTTATAAAAACAAATAGTTTTCGCTCTGTACTACAATTATCCACAAGGCCATATAGAGTAGGAGCCATTAGAACATCTTGAAATTCCTCTGAACAAATCCCAAGCTTTTTTTCCTAAAATGTTGGTTGTAAGAACACCAGGTAAGAATTTTGAAGGTGGAAAGGCAATCTTTTTTGGAAAGTTAAAACAGAATCATTGCAGAATGACCAGCTGTTTCCAGATTTCAAATAGGCTGTATAATGTCCTGAATTAGTTGAAGGACCATTATGATATATAATTGCAGTAGTTTTAAAAGTCCTTCCTGATATTGACAACTGCGAAGCCACAACATTATTAATTAAAGTTGTCAATTTAGTTCCATCAGGCCTACATCGTTGGAACATTAAAATGACATACTGGCCATAACTTCGTAAAATTAACGTGGACAGCATTCCAGACTTACATAGGCTGCACTCCATATTTTGATCGGCTGCCTTTACTAGCTTATTGAAGGATACTGATTTACTGTCAGGCAAAGTTAAATATATAAATCTTTCTGAGTCTACACTATTAGTACTTGATAGCCTACAGTTCTCGCAGTCATGTTGCCATTGATAAGAAAGGCCAAATAGATAATCTACATCTGCACCTTCATCTTGCAATACATCAAGCATATACATTAAAAACTCCTGACAATCCTGCTGAATATTTTCAGAGAATTCTGTTTGACCTGAACATTCGTCTAACAGAAAACGAATTTCAGACACACTTTCTACTCTCGTTTTATCAGCACTACATTTTTCTAACACAGAATTCAACAAACAGCATAAACTTTGTTCCGAATTGATCACAATCTGTTCTTTGAAAGTCTCTAGTGAAAAGAGAACATTAACAACTACATTAGCATAGCAGTTGACACCAGAACTATTTTCAAATTTAAAACCAACAACATTTTCAACAGAATTCATTTTATTGCTGCTTCCACTTTTTGGTTCATCGACTTTTGGTCTTTTTGCATCAACCTCCCTACTATTACTGATATTTCTTCGTTTCCAGCCTACCACACGTTTCTCAAACAAAGGATATTGAGGCAAAAGTGGCACATACTCTCTTCTTAACCTATTGTATTCCTTAACACAATCTAGATCCGCACAAATGTTTGTAACATCACAGTCAATCAAGTACAATCCCGATAAAGTTCTGACTCGTGACAATGCTACATAAGCCATACCCTCCTTGAACACAGAATGGAAAGGGGCGACCACTCGGTCCCCCCGCACGTATGGCGGAGTGCCTCGATCCCCCCGGGAAGCCATTTTTGGGCGGGAGGCGCGTCTCGGCTGGTATGCCCGAAGCGGCGTAGCCGGGGCGCGCTTTTTCCCGCCCTAGAGTGGGCTGGCCTAGACACCGACGTAGCCAGCCCCGCCCCCGGGGCGGGCAGGGGCGGGTTTACGCCCGCCCTGAAGACGGATAAAAAGAGACGCAAGACCAGAAGACGTCCTCTTGTTCTTGTGCTCCGAAGCTGCACCTCCTCGCTACACGTGAGCTCGGGACAGAACGAAGAGCCAATTTTGAGCGTTTTGATCTTTTTCTTTGTCTTCTAGATACTTCGTCGGAGAGATGCCCAAGAAAGGAGCAAAGAGAATGACGACTGAGCAGATGGTTCGGGCCCTTTGTAAGGATATGTCCGACATAAAGAGGCGGCTGGCGGAGCGAGACGGGGAGGAAGGATCGGGCCAACCACCGGCTGGAGGGAGACCTAAGAGGCCGAGAAGGGTTCCAGCCGGGGGCGATGTCCCGGCTCCCTCTGCCCCGCTCGAGGTGCCGACCCCGCTACCGATGGAGGGGAATCCAATCCCCGTTGTCATCACCCCGACAACCAACGACGATATGCCCCCCGAGCTGGCAGCACAGCTAGCAGCATGGTTGGGCGATAGTACTGGGGGCGCCACGACTACCGAGGCACAGGCGCTGATAAGCAAGCTGCGTAAGGAGAAAGAAGCAGCCAAGGTGACCGCACCGGTAGCAGTGATAGAAAAGCCACAAGTGGCAGAAACAGCATCCGGTTCAGGTAAGCGGCCATTGCCGATCGCAAGGGACGAGTCAGCACCCTCTCGTAGAGAAAGATTGGGGCAGCATGTTCCTTTAGCAATGAAAGAAAAGATTTGGGCGGGGGAATACGTGAATATATTCTCCCTGCTTGTCGATCATTATGAGGTAGAGCATGTCAAGAGTCAGAAGGACTTAATGCATCCAAGTGTTTGGCGCGCAAAAATGGCCGCCTTTAAGGTAAATGAGAACATTGGCAACTGGGGCAATGCATGGGGTATTTTTACATCGATCTTAGGGGAACGTAGGCCCGAGTTGCTTCCCGAATTTCCCATTTATCAATCACGAATTATGGGTTACTCGACAGCGTATCAAGGTAACCATTGGTTCTGTTATGACAATCTGTTCAGGAAAGAAAAGGAGCATAACAAGAGTTTGACTTGGGATTGTTACGATTCTGTGACATGGGATAAAATGAAGGAATTTGGAATGTTAAAAATGCCATTGGTTGGGAGCAATGTTGTTGATTACTCCCGCCAAAATGTGGGGACGCCCTTTCGAGCAAGTACGAGCACCGACGATTATTCGAGACCCGCAGGCAGTACAGGGAAAAAGGGTTTCTGTTTTAATTTCAACAAAGGGAAATGTACCAGGCCTCCGGGAACTTGTAAATTCAAACACGAATGTAGTACTTGTGGGTCGTCCCATCCTGAGTCATCGTGCAGAGCCAGAACGAGTGAGAATGGGGGGAAGGGTGGCGCCAAACAGGTCTAAGATAGTCCGAGGGGCGCCTCTACCGACCCCGATTGATACCTTGGCAATGATTCCCTGGCTCAGCGAATACCCGGATCGTACTTCTGCCGGGGTGCTGCGGAACGGTTTTACACGTGGTTTCCGCATCCCGGTGGGGGACTTTCAGGGTGTAGGGACGTGCAAAAACCAACTGTCCGTTTTACAACATACATCTGTAGTGCATGAGAAAATTCAGAAAGAGGTTAGCCGGGGACGGGTCGCCGGCCCGTTTAGTGTACCCCCGGTACCGGATTTTGTCTGTTCTCCGTTAGGGGTAGTCCCCAAGAAGGACCCAGGTGAGTTTCGTTTGATCCATAATTTGTCTGCTCCGCATGGTCTTTCGGTGAACGATGCAATCGATCCGGAAGTTTGTTCGGTGCGATACGCATCGTTTGATGAGGCAGTAGCCATCTTGAATCGCCTGGGGCCCGGGACGTTGATGGCGAAATCAGATATCGAGTCAGCGTTCCGGTTGCTCCCGGTACACCCAGACGACCAGCGTCTTCTGGGATTCGGGTTTCAGGGGTCATTTTACATGGATAGGTGTATGCCAATGGGATGCTCTATATCATGTGCTTATTTTGAAAAATTCAGTACTTTCCTGCAATGGGTGGTCACTAAGAAAACGGGTTTCCGAAATGTAATGCACTACCTTGACGACTTTCTGTTCCTTGGTCCCGCCGGACATTCCGAATGTGCCCAGGCCTTAGCTGAATTCCGTGTGTTGATGGGTCATTTTGGCGTGCCATTGGCACCGGGTAAAACTATGGGTCCCACGACTTGCCTCGAGTTTTTGGGGATCGAGTTGGACTCAAGGGAGGGGTGTTTCCGTTTACCAGCTATCAAAGTGTTGAAATTCAGGACAGCCCTCCAAGTATGTTTAAATGCATCTAAGGTTACACTGCATCAGTTGCAACAATTGGTGGGAAAGTTGAACTTTGCCTTGAGAGTGATCCCAATGGCCCGCCCCTTTTCCCGCTCAATTGCCCAAGCGATGGTTGGCCTAAAGGAGGGTCATCATCGTACGAGGTTATCGGCCGAGGTCCGCCAGGACATGCGAATTTGGTTAGCATTTTTGGCGGACTTCAATGGTCGAGTCGTCTGGAACAAGCCAGCCGTGTCCTCCGAAGAGCTTGGGCTATGGACAGATTCAGCAGGAAGCGTAGGCTTTGGCGCCATTTTCGGCACAAAGTGGTCTGCACAAAGGTGGCCCCCGTGGTGGCACGAGAAGGGGCTGACGAGTAATATTGCTTTCCTTGAACTATTTCCCATTCTGGTGGCCCTGAGAACCTGGCCTGAAGGGTTCAGAGATCATTCTGTCGTGTTCTGGTCCGACAATATGACCGTTGTAGAATGCATCAATAGTCAGGCAGCCCGTTGTAAATTGATTTTGAGGCTGCTCAAAGAAATTGTCTTACTGTGTATGCAGCTGAACGTGGTTTTCAGAGCAAAACATGTCCCGGGGGTGATGAATCAGGCTGCTGATGCACTGTCTCGTTTTCACATGCAGGCTTTCTCGGGTTTCCTTCCTTCAGCGGACCCAGAGCCGGCACCCTTCCCCGAAGCTCTCTGGTCTCTCGGTGCCCCGAACTTCGTCACCTCGTGGGAGAGAGTCTAGCACCCAGGACAAGGAAGGCATATGAAGGGGCGTTTCAGGCCTATTTAGCCTTTTTGGGGGCTGAGAGAGGGGGACTTTGGGGTCAGGAAGAGTGGGTAGTACATTTTCTGATGTCCTTACGTAGGGCTGGGAAATCGGTGGCTACGGCCCAAAGGCATCGTGCCGCCATTTCCTTTGTTGCCAGGGCCCACGGGATCCAGGACCCGACAGCGTCTTTTTCAGTACAAAAGGCGCTGCGTGGGTGGCAACGCTTAGAGGGTCGCAGAGTAGACGTAAGACGACCGATAGGTCTGGATAGGTTGTCCCAGTTACTGGCCACACTCCCTAACACATGTTCGTCTCCTTTCGAGACCTGTTTGTTCCGGACTGCATTTACGCTGGCATTTCACGGGGCTATGAGAATAAGTGAGCTGGTTGCAAGGAACAAACAGGATGTGGCGGGGGGCTTGTACAGGGAGCATGTTCAGATCAGGGGCGATGCGATGATTGTCTCCTTTCTCAGGTCCAAGACCGACCAAGATGGGAGGGGGGACTGCACGATCATTCGCAGGATCCCCGGGTCCTCCATGTGTCCGGTACAGTGCTTAGAAGATTACCTAGCACGGAGGGTGGCATCATGGGGGGGGACATTGTTAAGGCATGCAGACGCCACCCCACTGACGAGGTTTCAGTTTCAGCGGGTGCTTGCAATGGCCATTGCCGCAGCGGGCTTGGACCCGGGCGAATTTGGGACCCATTCCTTTCGAATAGGGGCTGCCACTGAAGCTACAGCCAGGGGTCTTAATGTAGAACAAGTGAAACGAGTGGGGCGTTGGTCCTCCAATTGTTATAAGAGGTATGTGCGATTGCACATGTTGTGAAGCTGTAATCATGTACTCACGCTTCTTGTCTTTTGTTTGTTTTCAGTTGCGCAAGCCTACGCGGCAGGGCGGACTGTGCAGTCGACCCAACACCAGGCCAGCGGTCGCACATCACCGGCTGTGAGAAAGGAGGTGTGGGTCGTGGGCCACTCATACGTGAGACGGGCCGCAGACGTATTCAAAGCAGGTGACATGATTCACGTACCTGGGGAATACGGGTACAGAGTGTCCTTCTACGGAAGGGGCGGTCTCGGTATTGACCAGTTTCAAGCATTCTTTGAGGGTTTGTTAGAGCGGATGAGGTCACCGCCGTCCTTAGTCATAGTACATTTGGGGGGCAATGATTTGGTCACCACCGGTAGACTACTTCTCCTGGAGGCTACGCTTTCCACGGTAAGTTGGTTAGCGAGGAGAGTTCCGGGGTGCATAATTGCATGGTCTCATATGATCCCTCGAAAAGTGTGGCGGGGGGCTATCTCGACCCCTGCTTTGAACCATTCTGTTAGGAAGCTGAATAATAAAGTGAGTAGGTTGTTCCGTTCCAAGACATTGCATTCGATCTCGCATAGTTGTATTAATGATGACAGTATGTATTTGAGGGATGGTGTGCATTTGTCGAGGGTGGGGAATGAGTTACTCATAGGAGACTTCTTAGCTTGGTTAAAAATCGTTAAAGCATGACCTTTAGGTAGGAGTTTTGTGGGGGGTCCGGATAGCCGGTCAACTATCCGGACCTGTGGCGGTAAGGTCATGATCGGTGAGCACTAATTGGTAGATCCCTATGAGTGGGCGTCACCCAACACGGATGGGAGCGCTCGGGAGAGGTGGCCATTGGCCCCTCAATGGGGAGGCGGTCCCGTCTAAGGGCGGGTCGCCGGAAGTAAAGGAAAGGCGGTCAAGGCCCCTTCCTTTGTAGGAGGGGTTACAGCCCCCTCCTGGGGAATTTCCCGGGGCCAGTGTCATCTGCGACGGCAGATGCGGTAAGTTGTGTGGGGTGGGGGGAGGTCCACGATACCTTCTAGATACCACACACAAGTCTTCGAACGACCTTTAAATGGCGTCGAGTCTTAAGTGCCCCCGTCAAGTCAAGGGAAATTGTTAGTAGTTGCACTTGAGGTAAGCCTCTGTGCTGTCGCCCCTCCCAAGTGGGAGGGGTAAGTCTGGTTAGGGATCTTGACACCGGTTATGACCTTGCCGTTGGCCCTTAAACGTTAGGATGTACAATTTCAGTGTTATAGAGAATGTTTTGTAGGATGCTAGTTCGGCTAGGAGAACCTCTGTATTAGAGAATATGTTAAGGTTAGCCAAACATCGCAATGTGATAATGAAATTGTACATAACATGAAACGTTTAATGTTTAATTTTTTGTTTAATAAATACGGCCGCGGGAGGGTCACTCCCTCCCACATCCAAAAACTTTCAAGAACTGATTCCGGTTTCCCTCCTTTTTGGGATCGTGTTGAGAGGGGGTGGCGGGTATCTCAGCCATATGGAAAGGGGCGACCACTCGGTCCCCCCGCACGTATGGCGGAGTGCCTCGATCCCCCCGGGAAGCCATTTTTGGGCGGGAGGCGCGTCTCGGCTGGTATGCCCGAAGCGGCGTAGCCGGGGCGCGCTTTTTCCCGCCCTAGAGTGGGCTGGCCTAGACACCGACGTAGCCAGCCCCGCCCCCGGGGCGGGCAGGGGCGGGTTTACGCCCGCCCTGAAGACGGATAAAAAGAGACGCAAGACCAGAAGACGTCCTCTTGTTCTTGTGCTCCGAAGCTGCACCTCCTCGCTACACGTGAGCTCGGGACAGAACGAAGAGCCAATTTTGACCCACCCACCAGCCCCTGAGGACAGCAAGTTGTTGTGCAATAAAGTGAATGTTATAAGTATGTTTTTCTGTTTTGTTTCCAGGCTGTGAAAGTATCAGTTTGTTGTTGATCATAATAAAGTATGGTGAATATCGTGTAGTTTGTTACAATTAAAATGAGTTGATATAGTGTTACATTTTAAGCATGCTCTTTCGGTCGTAGCGACCAATGTTTTCATAGATTTGAGTAAGAATTGTCGTATTTATTTTGGTAGGCGGTAAGGTCATGATCGGTGAGCACTAATTGGTAGATCCCTATGAGTGGGCGTCACCCAACACGGATGGGAGCGCTCGGGAGAGGTGGCCATTGGCCCCTCAATGGGGAGGCGGTCCCGTCTAAGGGCGGGTCGCCGGAAGTAAAGGAAAGGCGGTCAAGGCCCCTTCCTTTGTAGGAGGGGTTACAGCCCCCTCCTGGGGAATTTCCCGGGGCCAGTGTCATCTGCGACGGCAGATGCGGTAAGTTGTGTGGGGTGGGGGGAGGTCCACGATACCTTCTAGATACCACACACAAGTCTTCGAACGACCTTTAAATGGCGTCGAGTCTTAAGTGCCCCCGTCAAGTCAAGGGAAATTGTTAGTAGTTGCACTTGAGGTAAGCCTCTGTGCTGTCGCCCCTCCCAAGTGGGAGGGGTAAGTCTGGTTAGGGATCTTGACACCGGTTATGACCTTGCCGTTGGCCCTTAAACGTTAGGATGTACAATTTCAGTGTGATAGAGAATGTTTTGTAGGATGCTAGTTCGGCTAGGAGAACCTCTGTATTAGAGAATATGTTAAGGTTAGCCAAACATCGCAATGTGATAATGAAATTGTACATAACATGAAACGTTTAATGTTTAATTTTTTGTTTAATAAATACGGCCGCGGGAGGGTCACTCCCTCCCACATCCAAAAACTTTCAAGAACTGATTCCGGTTTCCCTCCTTTTTGGGATCGTGTTGAGAGGGGGTGGCGGGTATCTCAGCCATACTGCCAATATTCACCAAAGCAGTGTCTACACTTAAACCTTGCGATTTATGGATTGTCACCACATATGCCAAGCAAACAGGAAACTGCTTACGGCGAACATATAAGTCTTTAACAAGCAAAAACCTAGCAGAGCAACGACCAATTGGCTGTACTTCCTCAATGCCATCAAATTTAATTTTTAAAAATTCAATTCCATCTCTACTTCTGTATCTCTCAAAATCAACAACATTACCCATTGATCAATTTACCAGACCTCTTTCAACATGTAAATTCCTTCTCAAAATAGTTCGGCAATTTAAGCATACATTCAAAGTCTTTTCAAAACCCGCAGTTTTAGATATAGTCTTCTCTAATGAATCCAATTTAGATTTCAAATTCTCTGACAAAATAATTGTTGCTCCCATATGCTCTATTTTGTCAATAGCTTCAAGTTTTACAATGTCTTGTTTTTCTAAATTCAACATTTTGTTGTTGAAGATGGAACATTCTGCAAGAGTTGGCATCAAACATATTCCAGATTTCTTCTCAGTAATTTTCTGAAAAATATCCTCTGGCAAAACGTATTTTTCTGGATATAAATTTGACAGTAAGCGTGCATGTAAAGCTTCTTTACCACGCTCAGTCACTTTCCCGATTCTAACATCTTGCAGAATATTCTTGTAATCTTCGTCCTTCGCCTGACGCATATTTTCACGCGGCTCAGCATAACTGAAGTTTAACCATATGTTAATGTTGCCAATGCTCCCTAGGCACTTCTTGGTATCTTCATGTGTAAGCAGTTTAAACACTGGTTGTCCTTTCACTGTTGTCAGCTGCAGAAGATCACCAAAAACAATGATGTGTTTGCCACCGAATAACACATCATACTCTGTTTTAAGAACTTCCTGCATTCTCAAATGCACAAAAGCAAGCATGACATTTGAAACCATGCTTACTTCGTCAATGATAAGAAGTTTCATCTTCTTCAGGACTCTAGATACTTCACAACAAGCATCTCCAGATAACTTGTGGTATTGTAATTTGTTATCATGCTCCACTGGCAGCATCAGTAACCGATGCAAAGTAATCCCTTTAATGTTATGAGCTGCCAGTCCAGTTGGAGCGGTCACAACGCAAGACAGCGATGATTCAGTCCTTTTCTGCAGATAACATGAAATTGCTTTAATGAGGAAACTTTTTCCAGTTCCTGCTTCTCCACTCACGTACAGTCGGACAGGCTTCAACGACGTACATGAGCACTCTTCCTTCTCATGACTTAATCCATGATCAATTTGGCTGGTAACTTCGTCATATATTTTCCTCTGCTCAACGTTGAGTTGTCTTTCCAATTCTTCTAAGTTAACTGCATCCTTCTGAGCATGTGCCATGGCTCTTTCCACTTCAATCATGGCAGTGGCAGCTTCATTTTCAATAACTGGTTCTCCTAGTGGATCCTGACTCAATGAAACAGAACTCTGACTGTCCTGAGAACTGTCTCTAGCAATCTCGGCTGCAATTGTTGCTTCCTGCTCAATTTCTGCATTCAACATTTGTAGATATTTAGGAAAAACAGGACATTCTATGGACTCCTTGGCTGCATTGAAGGAGTCTTCGTAACAGAGAAAATCCCCAAGCAGTTCCTCTTCTGCACGCCAAGGCTTGAAAAGTTGCAAAAGAGCTAAATAGAAAAACTCTTTTCTTTCGGAAGATTCACAATCCAATTTTCGATGATTTATCAATTGACATTTTTTTTGCTTGACCAGACATCCTTCACTTCCAATTACAGCATACACTCCTTTATCGATATCTTCTTTGATGTTCCTTTTGAAAACGTAATTTTGAAGAACATCATACAGACAAGCATTCTCCAGGTGACTGCTTCGATTTGGATAATATGTATCCAACATGTTGGTCTTCAAAATGTCGGTACTGTTTGGCTCCTTTTCCGCCAAATACTCAATTTCCCGGACAGGTTTTAGAACTCGATTTCGCGTTGCAGCAAGACCAAGACTCGCCCAAACAATACTCCTGGTTTTGGCATAGAGACTTGCTGAAGACAAGCGGTCAGAACATTCGTAAGCTCCGATTTCTCGATGCGACAACATCTTCAAACTGAAACTGTACAACTTCTTGCTGAGGCTCTTTTCATGGGAAATATCCTCCCACATATCCTTCAATTCTGCCTTTTCTTTTTTGGTGATGTAAGATGTCACATACCGAGCCACAGCCATACAGTTGTCAGCCACAAACTGTATATCCATGTTAGCATTCAACATGGACAAAATCACTGGGTTGTAGTCGTTGATGTACTTGGACTCTTCGTTTCTTTTCAAATTGTATGTGTTTTTGGGTGATTTCCTCGTCACATTATGTCGCAGTGAAGACATCAAACTGTTTACTCTTCCTTTAGAAATCACCGGTCGTGGAAAGTTAAAACGACATTTGGTGTAGAACTTGTCCTTGTTTCTGAATTTACGACTACAGTACTTTCCACAACGATGACTTTGGAAACGTAGAACTTGTTCTCTTAGGCTTTTCTTCTCCTTTGCGTTTGGAACAGCACACGTAGAATACTGTTCTATGAAACTCATCACTAAGTCATCCGGATCTGTTCCAAATTTAGGTGCATCCTTGATCCATAGCAGCATATGTATATGAGGAGCACCTCTTGCTTGGTACTCCTTTCTCCAGAAAAAATCCAACACCTCTCCAAGAGGTGGATTCTTCTTATTCATGATGAAAGACATCATAACTTCAAATCTATGATTGAAGTACCTGCATACATTTACTGGATCTAAAGAGCACAGTTCTCCGGGTGTCTTGAATTCAATATTTTCAATGTTTCCATTTGCCTCTCGTAGAAATTCAAGTAAGTCTTCCCAGCTATACTCGGCACGGCTGAGAGTGAGGAACCATGTCGGAGTTCCTCAGCATACATTTTAAATCACCATGACGACGGTACCAGTATTCATTAGTACCACGCTGACACGCCATGAGATTAATTAGGTGAGAATCCAAAATACTGTCTTGGACACTGACTTTATCCATAAAGTCCCTTGCCGAGATGTTTCGCATCTGTATACCACTTTTCAAGATGTGGTTCACTGCATATGACAGTCCAGACAGATCGCTTTCAAACAGGAGATGAAACAAATAGGGAATGCATTGTCGAAACCTAGCATCTTCTGTATACAATCGTAAAGTCCGGTATTCTGAAGCAGGAACTTGAACAGGTCGCTCATCATATCGTCCTCCTCGACCTGTAGGAAATAACTGTGGAAAACATCGAGCTTCCAAACTTTCCTCCCAAACACTAATGGGACTCCCTTTGGCTTGTTTCATTTGAAACAACTCAATAGCATTCCCCATGACTTCCTTGGAATGCAAAGGATGAACACTATAATGTTCATATATTTCTTCCTTTTTAGAGGCTTCTACTTTCTCAATTTGTCCAGGACACAAATCGCTGTCCTCTTCATCACTTACTTCCTCTTCTGCAACACATACATTCTTGTAGTACTTATTGTTTTTTATCAAATACAATGTTGCCTTTTTGACTTTCCTAACATCCACTAAATCTTGCCAGATTTTCTTACTCTTTGTCGGAACACCATTGACTATGATAACCAGAGGTTCCTCTTCCACTTTCTCTACTCCTATTGTATTAATGTTTTTCTTCAAATCCAAAGGCAAATAAACAACCCTTCCCTTTAATCCTCTTGGTAATTCTGATGGAGGCAACTTCCCTGTCTTTGGCTCCATTCGTACAATAGCCTGGAAGGGATGGACACTTTGAATCAAAATAGATTCATAAGTATTTAAATCCTTCAATTCAGAAGGAATGTCATCTAATTCCAGATTATTATGAACCGCTCTAGCAGGCATCTGATTTTGGTTTAATTTGTTAAAACAATAAGTACACATACGTTGGTCCGCTCCTAAATCAAAACAATTTTCTACCATCAAGTAAGTGGCAAAATCCTTCCATTCACTATTGTTTTCCATATCACTTTTTGCATATATATCCACTAACTTAGTCTGATTCTTATAATAAGTCCGTCGACAACACACACAAGTGAAATTAGGCCTCTCACTTGATTTCACCATAAACGTGGAAATTTCCTTATGAAACTTATCTGTACTGAAAATCTGTACACTGTCTTCCACATTACCTTCTTCTAGTGGTTCAATATCAACATTGTTCTCTTTACCAGCAAAGTAACAGAACTCAATTTCTTGACAAATATTCTTCACATCTACTTCAGAACCATGCAAAAGAGCACTGCTTAATTGTTTAAGCATAATTGCTGGACTCTTAGCATAATACAACATTCTCACTAATTTCCTCACTTTATTATGATGCACTGCTAGCATCCTGAAATGATGAAATACACTCTGGCATGCTCTCCTGGAAAGACAAGCCAATGAATGACCATGCAAACCTGTCACTTGTCTCACTCTGCAAGGATCTAATTCTTGCAACATCTTTATTTTTTGCTTTACACTTTTCTTATGAAATGTCCGTATAAAATCACAAAGCAAATTGATGGAATCCTGTCGCACACTGCAAATAGAACTACACTTCCAGATGTACACTGGTCCCTTAGGACGTCTCCCTAAAACCTCATCACTTAACGCCTCTTCTGCATCTGCAGACACAAGTATTTCTTTTTCAACCGGTTGACCGTCTTTCACCTCATAAGCTCGACCACTGGTGTCAACTGCATGCACCAAATCATTGTCCTGAAAATAACTCTCCTCATTAAAAAATGCCTCACTATTTGAACTATGCATCCATTCTCCTGAGAAAACATCACAAAAATTAGTTCGATTTACTTCTCTCTTCCATCTACTATTAGATTTGAAAACATAGATTACCTTGTTTAGTTTCCTAATTCTATTAATTACCAAAATAAATAACTTTCGCTTAATTTCGAAAGCCTGATCAATAATTTTCTTTACATTTTTCTTTTTCTTATAAAATGCCACTTTCTGTTGGCCTTTCTTGAATTGTTTTAGCAAATTGACAATTACCCTGTTGCGAAACATTCGCCTACGAATGTCCCTGAATACATTTTCCCTTCTACTGCCATGCACAGAGTTATCTCCAGCTGTAGCAGAAAGTTTTTTGACGGGCCTTTCCTTTCCATTTAAATTGGCTCTCTTTTTCGGCACTAAAACTTGTTCTGTAGTTATACTTTTGTTTCTACAAATGTTTCTAATAAATGATTTCGTTCGCTTACCCGAAGTTTTCTTCGTGCGTTGAGATGATTTAAATGTAGAGGACTGTTGCAAAAATGTAGTAATCTGCTGTATTTGACGTTTCGTAGACTTTCGGATTCTATCTTTAGATGGCATTGTCTAATTTCTCAATAATCTGCAGTTGAATCTGTGGTAAAATATAATAAAAAATGCTATTAACCACTAATACCAAACAGTAAATCAACAGTAAGAATTTGATTCAGCAACGCTATCAAGATGATTCATTAATTTTTTTTAAATTTTACTGTGATAGTGATAGTATTACAGGGCTTTCATGCAAATGACTACCCACCCAGCAAAAAAAAGCCCACATGAAACTTTACACACATTAAACTGTGTACTTACCTGCAATAATCCATATGCCAGTGTTTACGTCCCTCCACCCTGCCCCTCACCCTCCCCGCATGCCTGCCCCACCGTAACTCCCTCCACGACCCGCGGCTGCTGTTTTGCAACATGGTGCTTCTTGTAAATCTCTCCTGCATTACAAAGAGACGCACCAACAGCACAAAAGAGGCGCACAACCATCATAAATCTGTCTCTAAGACTTTAAGGGCCAGATGTAGGTCGGTCGGTAACAAAGATAACAAAGATACCAGAAACAGATAACAAAATTTGTCATGTAAGGGCCAATATATTACCGAATCGGTAAAATTACCGAATGAGTAATTTTACCGATTCGGTAAAATAAAACATCGATAAATATACCGATTTCATGCCACCCATATGTAGGTGGGACTCTTCAAAGTGCCAGGAGCCTTTACGAATCAGTATTTTACCATCAAAAACAATATCACCGATTCTGTAAATGTAGATTTACCTACATGTGGCCTTGGATTTAGGCCCCTACATACCGATTGGCCATTTACCGGTCGGAAACGGCCGAAATCGTCCGTAACCGGTCGGTAAATGGCCTGAAACGACCACCTACATCGGGCCCTAAGTGTGCATGCATTTGATTTCAAACAAAGTTTTTAAACCTTTTATGTAAAACAATAATACACCTACATTCATGCGGAACAGACTTAAGATGCCCTAATACACATCAAAAAGTTTTTTTAAGGAACTTGCACCTTTTTTTCAATAACTTTTAACATGGCTATGTAACTCAAACAATCAAAATGAAAATTTTTCAGGCACACATGGGGGCGTATTTACAAGGGCCTTGCACTACGAGGAAAGTGACTTAAAATGACCAGACACACATGGGGACGTATTCACAAGGCCCTTGAACCCGGGGGAAGTGACTTGAAATTGCTAAGCACACATAGGAGAGTATTTACAATGCCCGTGCAACAGTTATGCATCATTTTTTACATATACACCGTAACAATACCAACACAAAAGCATCATATATCTGTTCCGCAAAAGCGACGCATTGCAGGAGTCACATCACAAGTACATAGTTTCTCATAATTTTTTAAAGCATGCCTTTTCCTTAAAAACGATATTCCGATCATAATTTGAAAACACAGCACAGCTCCTATGTACATACACACCTTGTCAGTACTAATAATTTACATTATCTACAATTACAATTGGTAAAAGAATCCAAAATCCTTTGAAAGCAGAATGCAAAACACTTGACGCAAAACATCATTTTAAATACACAGCTGACTTTCTTATTTACGCAAAAAAGCATACTAGTCTTTATCTAAAATATATAAACGATAACTCACCGTTACAAATTCTTTTTGAAATTCAAAACAGACTCAGAAACACACCAATTATTCTTTAGCAGAATTAAAGGTATACACTCCAGAGGCTGGAACCAACAAAGGCACTGAAACGCTGATATTCATCACACATATCTCTCATGTCAGCCAATCAAAACTCTTCCCTCACTATTTTCAAATCAACACCCTTCCCCCCTCTGCCCTTACTACCTCTTTTCCATAGCAACTACCGCCTGCCAGACCTCTCAGGTTTACAAGTTCACACAACAATGTTTCAAATGAACTCTGAACTCTCAGTACACCTGCTAATCCACTGAAATCTTTCATAACATCATTTTTTATTAACCATTCAAATTACATCTTTCAAAGAACACATCCATGCACCCTAACTTTCTATTTTCAGCAATGGAAATACACCAATCACTGCTAATGAATCATTTGCACTTAAACTCCACAGTTTTTTTTCATTACAAACTTCACTATTTCAACTGCCATTTCATTCCCACACTTCATCTGACTGCAGCAAAAACTCCTCTAGCCATGTTTTCAGTCTGGATTCTTGGACATAGCTACATCCACTGGGCTCACAGGTATGCTGATAACAGAAATTTACACAACCTCAATTTACAAAATGTGGAAATTAAATGGATTGACCGAAGAGGATTGAAATGTCACCAATTGATACCTTTGGTGAAAACCTTTTTACATTTGCCAAACCCTGACCTCATAATAGTGCACTGTGGCGGAAACGATTTAGGCACTTTGACTGGGGTAGGTCTGGAAATGCTCCTAAAGGATACCTTTGAGCATTTGTTGACACTTTTTCCTCAAACTGCCTTGGTATATTCCAATATATGCCAAAGACAAAAATGGAGGTGGTCCAATCAATTTTGTCCACAAATAGAAAAATCGAGGAAGCATGTAAATAAGTCTGTTTCAGCTTACATGAGGGACCATGGAATGGGCTGCATCTACAACAATAACTTTCGTTACTACATGCAAGATATCTACAGAGGAGATGGCGTGCATTTCTCAGATGAGGGGAACAAAGTTTTCATACTAAATTTAAGAATGTGTATTGGTTCCTACTTATAAGTTTCTAGAACATACACAAAACCCAAAAGCTCTTTTCAGAGCTACCTTAACTTAGTGTACTCTTTTGAAATTTCGAATGTACCTTTTTTCACTTATTTTCACCTATATTCGCTTCCCGGTACGCTAACTAGTTCGCGTACCGGCAGCTAACCACGCGAAAAAAACAAATTTTTTTAACGACAAATATGAGCCTCCTGAGCCACCCTCAGAAAACTTAGGGAGACAGGATACGTCTAAACTACCCCAATCTACCCATTCTGATCATTATTTACCCTCCATCTTGTATCTCAATTCTACCGAAACACAAAATGGAGGACTCCCGTAACGCTGCAAGTTCGCGTACCGGGAAACACACTGACAAGCACTCGCTCAAAAAAGGTGGGAAAGTAATTTACAGAAAAACAACTGGAGACACTTTCACCAATTAAACATTAGCTCATACTACATACCAATCCCTACCATTTTCACAAATATTGTTGGAATACCATTTAGCCATTTAGCATGTAGAACTCTCTAAAATCCCGGAGGTAAATTACTTCACAAAACATATCGGAAGTGTTGGAAATGACAACCAATTAAAAGATTACTTTCAATTTCTACTATTATATCATGACATTTCATTGGTTATGTACCTGAATATATATATATACAAAGAGAGCGAAACACACCCATTTTGACTACTACTTCGTGAAGTGCATAACACAAAATCAACTGATAACTTCAACTTATATTTAAAAGGTACGATATTATTTATAAAACTGAAGTATGTTCTGTACTGAAAGCTAATTAGAAAAACATTTTCTGACAATTATATTCTATCACTCTGTAATACTTATAGAAAAAAATAGACTTCTCTGTTTTAGTTATGGCAGGGCCAGTCCTAGGATTTGCAAGACCATGGGCTAAAAGGGAACGTGCGCGAGGCCCCCTCCAATTTACATAAGTGGCCCCTTGCAAGGAGAACATTCACAGACACTGAGGGGGCCCCATTGTCCAGCATTTTGACGCCCCCACAGTTTTAACTTTTACTCCACACGCATTTCTCACACCTTCATAGGTGTGAGAATTGATTGTGGTCTAAAAGTTAAAACTGTGGGTGCGCAAAAATGCTAGACAATGGGGCCCCCACAGTGTCTGTGAATGGTCTCCTTGCAATTGAGGGAGCGTCTCCTTCTCCCTCCCCTATGCCTCTTGACACCATCCATGAGAGGCCCAAGGAGGGGGCCCCCTGCAATAGACCTTAATTGCAGGCGACACCTTTCTTTATGATAGATCTCCAGGAAAACAAAAGGACACATCACCAGTGCGTGGCCCCATGCTGGTGGGCTGAGTGCGAGACCATGAGCGGCAGCCCACGCTGCCCATGCCTAGCGCCGGCCCTGAGTTAAGGATAGAGTTAGACTTCTATAGTATAATTCAGAATTGACTAAGAGTTTATTTGATAATTTTCTTCATATTTCTACTTCTAATTTGATACCATACACTGCCCAAAGAAAAAAACACTATAATAATAACCAAACTGCCAATCTGTACTGAAACCCAACAATGCCCTTTCTGTACTGATATATTTTTTAAAAATTCATTTTTCAGAATTGAAAATGGAAGAACAACAAAACAACATGAAAACTGAAACAGAAAAAAAATTGAGACACAAGTTGACATGGATTTCTACGACGACACAATAAATAATGAACTTGTGCAATGTGTAGATGCAGTAGATTTTCTACTAAAAAATGAAGAAAAAAATGATCACGATTTTTTAGATTTTCTTTTAAATTTTGAAAAACAAAATGAAAAATAAATTTTAATTTCTTAATTCAAAAATTGTTTGACACATTATTTATTTTTATATGTATATTGAAAACTAGTAGCAAATGTATTATAACGTGAAGTCAGACTTAAAATATACTGTGCAACTTTTTAGTGTTACATACTAGCTTTGTTCATAGTTACTTCCTTTCTCCCACTATATAATCCCCAATGTGTATTTAACATCTCTTTATATCTCCTGCCACCATGTTGTTTCGGCTTTCCAGACAGACTATGGTATGAATTCCATATACCACAATAACTTCTATAACAACAGGCAAGATATTTACAAAGGAGACGGCGTTTATTAAATTATAGACTCTGCATTGGTACCTACATGTAGCTACGTAAATAAAAAAAACAAAAAAAAAACAAAACGAACAATCAATAAACATACAATAAGTTAAAAGTCGATCATTCTTGTTTCCTTATAGTACGCTCCCCAGACCGCTTTCAGGTACGCGAACCGGGCGCACCCCACAAAAAAAAACAAATGTTTTTTTTTTTTTGGGGACCCGCGGGGCACTTTAATATCCCCCTCATCAATCCTAGGGGGTCAGAAGGGGTCTACCTTGCCCCCTTTCCTTTATTCCCCCCTTCGTTTTGGCCTCCTCTTGTCTCTCGATCCTACCGAGAGACAAAATGGCGGCCGCTACGGACTGTTTAGAATGTTGACAGACACCGTAGAGCCAATCAGCTTCGCTTCGCAAAGCTCCGTGACGCGAAAAGTACGCGAACTGGTGCGCTATCCAGGACGCTGTCACAGATATATAAATTTTTTAAAACGTTAATTTCACAAAATCCACTGGAGCACATATATTGAGACCCAGCAAAGGCACATCGGGCTAACAGTCCCTACAATTTTGCCAAGATTCGTGCAAATCCATTCAGCCGTTCGAGCTAAAAGTGAGGCCAAACGCCCTATGGAAATTAACATGGGAAAAACGCGTTTTGGGACCCCCCTTTTTTCTCGGCCCCCCCTTGACGAAACCCCCCCTCAAGGGCTGCTCAGAAACAAAATGTGCCATTTTCCTGAAAATTTCAGCCGATTCCGTCCACAAACGCCAAAGTTATTAGACATAGAATTTTCAAAAGTCCCATAGGAAAAAAATCCTAACTATATATACCTACTGGCTATCGCCAGTAGGTAATATATATATATATATATATATATATATATATATATATATTTTAGGGTTCAGGGCTAGGTTTGGGTATAGGGGTATTTTTAGGGTTCAGGGGTAGGGTAGGTTTGGGTTTTGGGATACTGGGGTATTTTTAGGGTTCAGGGCTAGGTTTGGGTTTTGGGGTACAGGGGTATTTTTAGGGTTCAGGGCTAGGTTTGGGTTTTGTGGTACAGGGGTATTTTTAGGGTTCAGGGCTAGGTTTGGGTTTTGGGGTACAGGGGTATTAGGGGTCAGGGGTAGGTTTGGGTTTTGGGGTACAGGGTTATTTTTAGGGTTTATTTATTTATTTATTTATTACATTTGTAAGGCGCACAGCTACCCAGAAAGAGTTTCCCGGCGCCGAGACACTGCACAAAACAAGATGGACGTAAGGCAGTGTGGTTCAGGTTATTGTTCGAACAACCAGGTTTTGATGGTTTTCCTGAACCTGGCGTAGTTGTCTTCTTTGCGGATATGTGAAGGGAGGGCATTCCAGAGTTTGGGTCCTAGCTGGGAAAAGGATTTCCCTCCCATTCTTGCAAGTTTAAATCTGGGTACACAGAAATTGGCAGCTGCTTGTGACCGTAAACTGCACTTGGGTATGTAAGGGTGGGCTAGAGCGTGTAGGTATTTGGGAGCGGTGCCTGCCTTAATTTTTAACTGAGGGCCTTGAATATGACCCGGTTCTCTACTCTGAGCCAGTGTAGGTCACACAGGTATTTAGACACACTGGTAGTTTTTGGAATTTGACAAAGCAGCCTGGCAGCAGCATTTTGAACAAGTTGCAGCTGCTGTACTACCTCTTTGTTTGAGCCAAGGTACAAGTTGTTTCCGTAGTCAAGCCTGGATGTAATGGGGGCATTGACCACGTTTTTTTGGGTGAAGGTAGGTAGCATCCACAGGATTTTCTTAAGCCACTCTATGATTGTAAAGCAAAGGCCGGCCACTTTGTTGACTTGTTGCTTCATTGAGAGTGAGCTGTCCAGAGTAAAGCCCAGATTACGTACCTGGTCGGTAGGTGACGAGAGATTTCCCATCTGGGAAGCCCAGTGGTAGGAGGACCATAGATCACTTTGTTTACCCAGCATGAGGATCTCCGTTTTATCCCCGTTCAGTTTCAACTGGTTGGTGGTCATCCAGCTGAAAATGTTATGTAGACCCTGTTTAAGGATTGAAGGGGCTGGTGGGCCAGAATCGGGCAACGAGAAAATGATCTGCGAGTCGTCAGCGTAGGTCATAAGGGTTAGTCCAGAACGGTCCGCAAGGTCAGCAAGGGGTCTAAGGTAGAGATTGAAGAACAGCGGGCTGAGTATAGAGCCCTGGGGCACGCCGTGGGGGGCATGGAACACTTCAGAGTGTGCAGCGGAGGATGCAATCTGGAAAGTTCAGTGGGTCAGAAAGGACCTGATCCACTCCAACGAAGCGCCACAAATCCCATTTTTCTTTAGTGTGGATAGTATACCTTCATGGCATATAGTGTCAAAGGCCACAATCAGATCTAGCATAATGAGTGCGACCGTTTGACCATCATCAAGGAGTTTGCGAATGTTCTCGGTAACTCCCAGCAAAGCCGTCTCGGTTGAGAACCCCGCTCGAAAACCGGACTGTGACGGGTGAAGAAGGGAGTTTACTTCCGTGAAGTGAGTGAGGGAAGAGTGAATATGTCTTTCCAATAACTTGGAAAACGCAGGAAGAAGTGATATAGGCCTGTAGTTAGATGGGGCCCGATTCACAGAATGAACTTAAGACTCAATCCTAAACGTACTACTATTTTGGTATTCACAGAATGCACTTACAACTATTGGCATTCACAGAATGAACTTACTACTTTTGGTATTCACAGAAGTTAGGATTTTGTCTTAAGTTTGTCTTAAGTCTGTCTTAAGTTTGTCTTAAGTTTGTCTTAAGACAAACTTAAGACAAAATCCTAGCTTCTGAGAATACCAAAAGTAGTAAGTTCATTCTGTGAATGCCAAAAGTAGTAAGTGCATTCTGTGAATACCAAAATAGTAGTAAGTTTAGGATTGAGTCTTAAGTTCATTCTGTGAATCGGGCCCATAGTGTTTCTGGGTTAGCCATGGGTTTCTTCAGAAGTGGACTGACCATGGTGTGCTTCCAGAGTGCGGGAACAGTAGGCAATTCGAGGGAGGAATTTAGCGTATTAACAATAATATCCAGAGAGGGGTCATCCAGTTGCTTCAGTACTTTAATGGGGATAGGATCGCAAGGGGAGCCAGATTTAATTGTTTTGAACATGGATTTAAGTGTGTCGATAGTGATGAGGGGCCAGCGATCCAAGGTGTTTTTAATGGTCGGGACAGAGTCCACGAGGTCGTGTGGGGAGGTGTCCAACTTGTTGCTATTGATGTCAGTGATTATTTTGTCAATTTTTTCAAAGAAGAATGTAGCGAGGTCTTGACATTGTTGTTTATTTAAAGGACAGGCAATAGCAGTGGTTTGAGCACCAGCTAGTTCCTTCACAGTATTAAACAGTGCTTTTGACCTATTCGTTGCATTCATGATAGTGGTGTTTACATACAGGACACAGGCTTTGGTGCTGGCTGCATGGTAATTAATTCTTGCACTCTGATGGCCCACTTTTTTGTCAGGTGCGTACTCTTTCCTCCACTGTCTCTCTAAAGCTTTACATTTAGATTTCTCCATTTTTAATTGGTCGTTGAACCATGGGGCTGGTGGGCGGTGGCTGTTTCTTCTAGTGTCAGAGGAAGGAAGACAAGAATCAGCGGCATTAATAAGCCATTGTTGTTTTGTATTAGCAATGCTTTCCATGCTAGGGCCTGGTTTAGGTGGGTTCTTGCTGAGGGCTTGATTGAATAGTCCAATATTAAGATTGTTCCAATTTTTCCTCGATGTGGCAGCAGAAACAGACAGCAAGGGAGCTGTCTCTGGTAGTCTAAGACTAAAATCTATCAGATAGTGGTCTGACCAACAGGTCGGGGTTGTGTCTTGCCATATTAGTTCGGGGAGATTAGTAATGACCAGGTCTAATAAATGCCCCGCCTCATGGGTAGGTCCAGTGTTTAAAGTGTCATGTTTAAGGCTGTGAGGTCATCTAGCATATTGGAACATGTGTGATTAGTAGCGTCGTCCAAGTGCAAATTTAAATCTCTGATTACTGAGAAATATTTAGAGGCAAGGATGAAAGGGGCGATCTTATTTGCCAATGTGGAGGCCCATAGGATAGAGTTCCCAGGAGGTCTGTAAATCAGTATGCCTGATAATGTAAAATTAGGGTTTATGGTTAATTTGAACAGGCCAGCTTCACAATCTGTAAAATCTACGGGCTCCAAACTGCATTTTAGCTCTTTGCTGAAGATGATAGCTATACCACCACTGATTTTATTCAATCAATCTTGCCTCACAATCGCATAATTGGAGGGAAGGGCAGTAGCTACATGCGGGGCCAGCACCCGCATGAAGCCAGGTTTCGGTTAACCTCTTCGCTGCTCATGACGAGCTCAGCTCGTCATGCAGTACACTGGTCGTGTGCTTATGACGAGCTGAGCTCGTCATGAAACAAAAGAATTCAAAGGATGTCAGCACCCAGCGGGAATTGCCTTAGCAGTCAAGGTGTTAAGAAGAGAGCACTGGGTTTTTCTTCGAGTAGCAGATTAAAAATGACCAGCTTATGCCTAGGTAGTGAGCAGCAGTTTGTGCTTAAAAACCGGAAGTCCTGTGCCTTTGGACTCGATTTATGTCTCCTCTTTATGTTTATATCCATATAATCAGGATATGGTTGGAAGTTAGTTAGAGAGAAATTGCAATTTGCACAGATCGCATTGCCAAAAAGTGGTACTTTAAGTGTTGTACAATTAACGTGTGTTATGGGGCGGAGTGATTTTAAAAAATCGGGAGACAATACCAGTTTATTCGTGGTCGGCGAGGCATAGCCCTCTGCCCCGTGCCCCGTCCTGGCCCGGACGGGCACAGACGGGCTGGTCTTTGGCGGGTCTTCGGCGTGTGGACGGCGTGGATGCTGCGCGTTCCCACTGCGCGTTCCCGCTGCGTGTGTTTGGGGGCATCGGGCTTATGTAGAGGACGGGCTAGTATTCAGCTCCGCCTCCACACACTCGCCCAATCAACGCCAGCCCCTGGAGGGAACCCGGAAGAAGGTACCGCCCTGCACCCTCCACACAAACAAGCCGAATGCTTGCGGTGGACCGGGGTTGCAGGGGCGACAAGTGCCTCAATGGGGAATAGTGCGGTTCTATTTTTAAAAGGTACAAAGTGCAATTTACCAATTAATAACACAGCAAAGTAAAAAAGCTTTTCAGTAGCGCTGTGAACATACGATCGTTCACGCGCGTGGCATCAGGGGGAGTGATAATTAGAGGTCCAAAGGTGCAATTTTAAAATCAATCACAAGCACAATTTTAAAATCAATCACAAGCACGATGTCGATGTTGTCAGGTCGCGCAGCAAAAACATATGATCGTTTTAGCACGTGTCATCAGGGGGAGCTGCGATATGTTATGGGCTTATGTAGAGAACAGGCTAGTATTCAGCTCCGCCTCCACACACTCGACCAATCAGCGCCAGCCCCGGGAGGGAACCCGGAAGAAGGTACCGCCCTGCACCCTCCACACAAACAAGCCGAATGCTTGCGGTGGACCGAGTTGCAGGGGCGACACGTGCCTCAATGGCGAATATTTCGGTTCTATTTTTAAAAGGTACAAAGTGCAATTTACCAATTAATCACACAGCAAAGTAAAAAAGCTTTCCAGTCTCGCTGTGAACATACGATCGTTCACGCGCGTGACATCAGGGGGAGTGATAATTAGAGGTCCAAAGGTGCAATTTTAAAATCAATCACAAGCACAATTTTAAAATCAATCACAAGCACGATTTCGATGTTGTCAGGTCGGGCTGCAAAAACATATAATTGTTTTAGCGCGTGTCATCAGGGGAGCTGCGATATGTTATGGGCTTATGTAGAGGACGGGCTAGTATTCAGCTCCGCCTCCACACACTCGCCCAATCAGCCCCAACCCCGGGAGGGAACCCGGGAGAAGGTACTGCCCTGCACCCTCCACACAAACAAGCCGAATGCTTGCGGTGGACCGGGGTTGCAGGGGCGACAAGTGCCTCAATGGGGAATAGTGCGGTTCTATTTTTAAAAGGTACAAAGTGCAATTTACCAATTAATCACACAGCAAAGTAAAAAAGCTTTCCAGTCGCGCTGTGAACACACAATCGTTCACGCGCGTGACATCAGGGGAAGTGATAATTAGAGGTCCAAAGGTGCAATTTTAAAATCAATCACTAGCACAATTTTAAAATCAATCACAAGTACGATTTCGGTGTTGTCAGGTCGCGCTGCAAAAACATATGATCGTTTTAGCGCGTGTCATCAGGGTTCAGGGCTGGGTTTGGGTTTTGGGGTACAGGGGTATTTTTAGGGTTCAGGGGTAGGTTTGGGTTTTAGGGTACAGGGGTATTTTAAGTGTTCAGGGGTAGGTTTGAGTTTTGGGGTACAGGCGTATTTTAGGGTTCAGAGGTAGGTTTGGGATTTGGGGTACAGGGGTACTTTTAATATATGTCACTAACCTTCCATTGTTCATTAGGGACACAGGTCATTTCCTGGAAAAACTGAAAGAGGTCCAATGGGAAGATGGATATTGCTTTTTAGTGATGGACATCTGTTCCCTTTATACCAGCATAGACCACTAGGATGGTCTCAATGCTATCAGTCATTTCTTATCAGATAGAAATGTGTGTTTCAATAAACACAACAAAATGTTGCTCCGCATGACAGAACTCTGCCTGACCAATAATTTTTTCCTGTTTAATAAAGAGCTATGGGCCAGATGCATCAACCAAAATTGCGAGCGCAACTGGTGCGAATTACCAATTGCGATCGCAAAGGAAAGAAACGGCATGCATGAAGAGAAATCGCTAGAAAAAGCAAAATCGCAAACGCAAAATTGCGAAATCGCAATATAATCGCAGAATCAAAGCCAAACCCCATTTGCGACTCGCAAGTAGCGAGAAACCAAGAAATTGCGATTAATATAGCGAAATCGCAATATCCAAATAGCGATTTCGCTATAAAATCGCTTTTTCCCATGCATGTAATATCGCAAATTGCGATTCCGTCATTATTTGCTATTTTGCAAGAGCAGTTTACAAGGAATCACAATCAGGTGGTAAAAAAAAAAAAAAATTCCCACTCACCTGCCTGACATCAGAGGTGTATTTAAACACTCCCATGAGGCCCCAGTGGCCTTCCACAATGGCAGGACTCTACATATTTGCGAGGAGGAGAAGGATACTTGCAGCAGGCCAGGCCAGAAGGAGAATCCAGGATAGAATCTTCCGTCTGCGCATCACATTGTTAGGACAGACAGCTGAGCAAATTTATGATAAGTACAGGATGAATGCTGCTATGATACTGGACTTAATAGATGAATTGGACCCACTATTGCAGCGCCAAACACATAGGAGCCAGGCTATACCTACTCATGTCCAGGTGCTATGTAGCCTCCACCTCCTTGCCTCAGGTAGCTTCCAGGACATAGTGGCAGAAGCAGGAGGGGTATCACAGAGCTCCCTTTCGCGGTTCTTCAAATCCTTCCTGGCCGCCATGATGACTGTCATCAACAACCACATCTCCTTCCCCACAACCCCACAGGAATTGAGCCAAACAAAACAGGACTTCTACCAAGTAGCAAGGTTCCCACACGTGATTGGATGCATTGATTGCACCCACGTAGCCATATGTCCCCCTGCCGTGAATGAGTATATATTCCGCAACCGTAAAGCATATCACTCAATCAATGTTCAAGCAGTGTGCAATGCGGAAAACATCATCACCGACCTTGTCGCACAATATCCAGGAAGCACTCACATTTCATACATCTTCCGCCATAGCGGCTTGCACACACGTCTGCTCAGGGGAGATTTTGGCAATGGACACCTGCTAGGTAAGTGCAATACTATACACATCACTGACTCAGTCATGGCAATGCATAAGTGACTCTCACATCTTGCCTCTTACTCTGTAGGTGACAGTGCATACGCGGTGAGGCATTACATCTTGACTCCCTACCTGAACCCAGCCAGTCCACAACAACAGAGGTACAATGCAGCCCACATCAGGACACGTAACGTTATAGAACGGACATTTGGATTGCTCAAGAGTCGCTTTCGCATCCTGCATAAAACTGGAGGAGCTATGTTGTACCAACCGGAAACCTGCTGCAGGATAATTGCTGCATGTGCAATGTTGCACAACATAGCAACAAGGAGAGGCATCCCCATCGAGGAATCTGACACAGAGGGCAACCAGCCCCCAGCACAACCACGCCGTGCACATATTGCCAGTTCAGCGGAGGGACAGAGGAAACGTGCAGACATCACCCAGCATTATTTCTAAGGTATGTAACAATGACACACAACACTCATTTGTATTTGAAGGTTAACTATTTATTATCACGGCTGGCGGTATGGGGTGTCAATACAACCTGAAATGCTGTCCATTAGCACATTAACCCCATGCACCAATGGACAGAGGAGACACACTAAGGACTTGTCATGCAGTCACTAAGAATGTCTTGAACATGGTTACGTCACCATGAGGTCTAACACCCCTCCAATTTGTTTTACCGTCTCCTCCCTCTCACACCCAAATGTCTTTCTCCTGCTTCAGCATCTGCATTCGTAGATGCTGCGGGAGGTGCCTGCCTACGGCTACTGCTCCTCCTGACAGTGTTGAGTGGCGCACTGATGCTGCTCAGGCTGGAAGCCTCACTACCCTCTTTCCCTGTAACGTCGCCCTGAACACTAGTGCTAGCCTGCATCATTTCCACAGCTGTAGTAATTTGCCCCAGTGCCTTGGACACATCCCCACAACAATGGGCCATGTCAATCTGCATTCCCACAGACCGACGTGACAGGTGTGACACGCTAGTGCTTATCTTGGTGTTTGACTTGGTATAAGCCTCCATGCATGCGAGAAACTGCCGATGCCTCTTCCTCTGTGAATTGTGTCCCTCGTGCATCACACGTGCAACCTCCAGGAGGGCGTTGTTGGATTCCCTGTGAGCCTCCACTATGGCAGTTGTGAGCTCCCTCACACTGTCAGCCATTGCAGTGATGTTACTGTTCATTTTCGTCATCTGCAGGTCGATTGCTCCCATGTGCCTAGCTTGCACGCGCTGAACCCGCACCATCTGCGACTCCACGCCACCCCACTGATTGTGACTTCCTGCTTCCTGGGACAAAGTAGGGCTCCTTGGTCTGCGTCGTGATCCTGACCGGACATGTGCCTGCGGTGTTGGTGTGTGACTGGCACTTTCACGGCTTGTAGTAGGTGTGCTAGATGTATGCTGTTCTACCTCCATTGGCTGTAGTGGTGCAACTGTGGCCCTGCGTCTTGCTGGTGCCTTTCCTTTGGATGGTGGTGACACAGGTTTTGATGCCGCAGTCTCTTGATTGGGCTGTGTGCTCTCTTCAACATCACTGTCATCAGTGTTACCTTCAGCTGCATCTGTGATGTGAAACAGTGCTATGTTATATACATGTGTTTCAATAGTTCTGCAACCTTAATAAAATGACACTTTTTTGTTATGACTGTCTCTCATCTATCACTGTACTGCTTATTATTAGCATTTGGGCTTACTGTGTTGGATTCCAACTGGCACATGGGTACTACTGACTACAAGTCCCATGATGCATTGGGCTCCCTATGTTAAATGTGTGCAGGACTATTTTAGCTGTAATTTTAGCAGGTGAAATCACATTTGGGCACTATCAGTATGTGCTTTGTGCTGTTGATAGTCATGCATCTTACCTTGTGTGCTACAGGCTGCCCCAGATGTGTCCAGGATTGTCACTCCTACGACTGCTTCAGGATCAATAGTGCCCTCAATCATGTCCTCCTGGGGTGTGTTGTCTGGGACTGTTGGGCCTCCTCCTCCAGTCCCCTTCGCCTCCTTCAGCCTTTCAGCAACCTTCTCCTTTGCACGACTGCGCAGGTCGTACCAGCGCTTCTTGAGGTCATCAATGCTGCGGTGTGTGACCCCCACAGCATTCACCTTGTCCCTGATCCTGGTCCAGATTCTCCTCTTGTCTGCCTCTGGCACTTTAAGGGAGAGCTTGCCAAATAACTTTTCGTGGTTGTTTGCAACCTCTTCAATGAGGATGTCAAGTTCACCCTCACTGAATTTTATTTTGCGCTTCCTGGCCACTGCTCCCTCCTCTGTGGCTGTTTGGGACATGGCTGTCTCCACCAGTTAGCAACCTGCTGTTTGTTTGCTTCTGCTCTCACTCCCTGCACTCAGCTTCTGCCTCAGAGTTCAACTGTGCACAGGTGGCAGCATGGGCTGATTGACTTCCTGGTTGTGATGTCATCAGCCTGCTCCCAATGCGACTCTGTAGTTTTTCACGCTCCCGCTTTTAGCGAACTCGCTAATTGCGATATCGCAATTAGCGATTACGCAAATTGCGGAATCGCAAAATGCGCGATTGGAATTATTTTACTATTGCGATTACTTTACATGGAATCGCTAAAGTATTTAGCGATTTTTAGCGATTCCTTGTTTTTGCGCAATCCACATCATGCATTGGCTATAGCGAGTCCTTATTTGCGATTCCTTAATAATCGCAATTAAGGATTCGCTATTTGTTTGCATGATGCATCTGGCCCAGTATCAACAGTTGCGTGGAGTGGCGATGGGGGCGTGATTCTCCCCTAGCTATGCGTGCTTGCATGTTGGCTGGTGGAAGAGGCACGTCCTCGCGCATTCCCATGCAGAAATGGTCTCTAGGCATGTCATCAGATGGTGGAGATTTATTGATGATGTTTGTGTTGTGTGGAAGGGTTCCATAGAGTCTGCGTTGGAATTTGTTAGTAAGATTAATGATAATTCTTTGAATCTAGAATTTACGGCCCAGATCAGTAACAAAAAGTGGAATTTCTGGATGTAGAAATTTATGTGGAGGAAAATTGTATTTGCACTTAAGCTACATAGGAAGGCCACTGCTGGAAACTCCATACTTCATGCCAGCAGTGCTCACCCTAGGCACCTTATTAATAGCATCCCCTATGGGGAGTTTTTACGTATTCAACGAATTTGCAGCAGAAAGAAAGATCTAGATATTTGTCTATCTGAGTCTATGGGTAGGTTTCTTGCCCAGGGATATGATCTTAAGGATTATTGATGATGCCAACGTAGAGGATACTGTCGAGCAACCACTTACTACATCTAAACCAGTGGCCAGACTCATAACTACGTTCAGTAGCCATGACAAACAAATAAGAAAGATTGTTAGCAAGCATTGGCCAATTCTGAAAACAGATATGACGTTTGCTCCTGAATTGGGAGCACTACCGACTATTACTTTTAGACGAGAACCCTCAATGAGGGATGCTCTAGTAAGAACAAGCCCTGAAGTTACCTACTCTGCGAACTGGCTGACCAATAGGAAAGGCTTTTTTAAGTGCAGTTCATGTAGATCTTGCAAGTTTGGTATTAATAAAACAACTTTTGAAGATCCTTTTTCTAATATGCCCAACAAAATCTTAGGGTACTACACATGCAAAACTGATTTTGCAGTGTATATATTAGAATGCACTTGTCAGCTTCTATATGTTGGCAGTATCAAACTCCCTGTCTTTCACCGCATTTTGCAGCACTTACGGGCTATCGTAAATTCGGATCCTGCTTATCCGGTAGCCCGACATTTTAAATTAGTGCACCATAACAACCTACATGACCTCAGGTACTTTGTAATTGACGCAGTCCTTAAATCTATAAGAGGTGGCAATAGGGAGAAAAAATTGTGCCAACTTGAGAGTCAATATATGCTGCGATTAAATACTAAGGTGCCTAATGGCCTTAATACAGGTGAAGATTTGGTCAATTTCCTATAATTAATGTTTGAAATACTGTCATTCGTTTTTTAATGGGCTGCTATTCTGTATATAATGAGGAATTCTGTAAAACCATCAATCAATTTATTTATGGAGTCGGTAATTATGTTTTGAATATTACAAATGAAATGAAAAGATGTGTTTCCAAATTTCTGCTGCTATTTAGATGAAATTAGAGTGACTTTATGCATTTGTTTTGTTTTTATATATTTTTATGAGAATATATATTTGCATACTTTTAGTTTAATGATTCTGTGAATAACAATTTTATTCCATATGTATTTATCTATTTATTATCGATGAATTTTAGATATAGATCTACTTAATCATTGTAATTTCATTCTATTTTACAATTCATTCAATACGGTGAGTTTTATTGGTTTTACTAGGTTCCTAGTTCTACTAATGTCTTTCTGGGAGTGGTATATTGTTAATTTAATTATAGATATGAATTTTCTGTAGCTATACGATTCAAGATGATGATTGATATTTACATGGATTGACTAACCTCCGCCCTTTTTTGGATCTCATTTATTTCTTAGGGCATTTCTGAATTATAAATTTGTTGATCTTCTAAAATGTCATCTTTGCAAGCTGGTTGACATCCTATATACCTGATTTTATTTATGATATTGATTTGCATCCGCTAAGATAATTATAATTTAATTTGGTGTTAGTACTGGGTAAATTATTCAGTACTTTGTTGTGTTTGCACATGGGTGTACCTATTTTTTCATCATCTCCCATCTAGAAGTTAGATATGAATTAGACTCAGTTTTAGGGGTATTGAATTTGGGCACGTGCCCGTGATTGTTTTTGAATGTTTAATTTTAGACATTTATGTTGCATGTTTTTTTCAACGATGACATTGTTGGAAAAGTGTAATGTTTGCATACGCTTTACCTTTGTAGTCTGTCTTTCACTTCTATTGAGTGACTGGGAGGGAACATGATGATGTCATTAGGTATTAAAGGACACGCGTTCTCTGAGCATGTTATGTGATCAAGGCCGGGGTAACCTGGTCGAAACGCGTCATGTTGGAGGAGATGAATAATAAAATTGCACTTTAAATATCTAATTTTCCGTGGTGTGGTCCGTTCCTGCTGGTGAAACGCTAGGCAGATATTGCCTTACTTGTGTTTCCAAAGGACTTGATAGCATTTCTTATCTGTGACAGGCCTGTGAAACGCTCCAATTCACGGTGCACTGCTGATGCACTTAAGAGTGCGCGTTCAGTAGTGTGTGAACTCGAGTTTCCCTACTTTATTTTTCCTTGCAATATTATATAGCACGAACTAGACAACATGGCATGAGCACAATTTACATTACAGAAGAACACATTCATTTGTGGTAGGCACGGGGAGACAAAGCGATTTGCCTGGAATCACAGGATGTTGAGCTGATGCCGAGATTCGAACGTAGCTCCCCAGCTCTAAAGTTCACAATTCTAGAACTTGTAACGGGAGGTGTGTCTAAAAGTGTATGTTGGTGTTGGCCATCAATGAGAGAGACCTGTGCATTTTTCACATCGGTGGTGTGTTGCTGGAGATGTGGGCCGCCATGCCACCAATGTACCTACCGGGGGAGGGTAAACACCCATTATTCCGCAACTTTCTTTCCGCATACCATCACTCCGCATACTTTCATTACGAAAGTACCATGACTCCGCAATGCCATTATAACGCACGGCATTACATTTTATATGCTTTTACCACGCATCCATCTACAACGAAATTCGTTGTAATGCATGAATGGTAAATGCATGTTTTTTTTAATGTTTGGATAAGGTAAGTATGGGTATAGGGGTATATATTTTGGGGTACTGGGGTATATGTTTTGGGGTGTTTGGGCATTTTAAGGGTTCGGATATAGTTTTGGTACAGGGGTAGTTTTAGGGTTTAGGGATAGGTATGGGTTTTGGGGTACAGGGTTATTTTTAGGGTTCAGGGCTAGGTTTGGGTTATGGGGTACAGGGGTATTTTTAGGGTTCAGGGCTAGGTTTGGGTTTTGGGGTACAGGGGTATTTTAAGGGTTATGGGGTAGGTTTGAGTTTTGGGGTACAGGGGTATTGTAGGGTTCAGAGGTAGGTTTGGGTTTTGGGGTACAGCTGTATTTTTAGGGTTCAGGGCTAGGTTTGTATATGTATATGTATATATATATATGTATATATATATATATATATATATATATATATATATATATATATATATATATATATATATATATATATATATATATATATAATGTATATATAACGCCACGCACTTCCAAACTATTGCGTCTCGAAAAACGGCAAGCACTCCGATGTTGTGATCCAAAGTTAGTTTATTTCCGAACCCCCTTCACCCCGACAAAAAAAAAAAAATATATGTATATATAAATACACATATATACAAACATATATTTGATGTTTTAATAATGTACTTTTACAATGTATATGACTTTACCACACATGCATTTGCGTTATAATGGCATGCGTGATAAAGTCATATGTGTTGTAAAAGGTTTAGAAATGATGTCTTTGTGGAGTAATAGTCTTGCGTTATAAAAATTGTGGAATGTTGGTTTGCGGAATATCATCACATATTCCCGCGGGAGGGATAGTCCCTTTCTTGCTATTTCCGTGGAGGCGGGCCTTGTGTCCGGATGTGCGTGGCGCGAGGCCTTTGGGCAACAGAAGTGGAAAATCTCCAGTGTGCGCTTCAGGCGTCTCTGAAAGTTATGGCGAGATTACATTTACCCCACAATGGCCCCTGTTTGCGCTCCTTCCGGCCCTTGGGAATAGCGCCATGCCTGACCTCCATACAGTAAAGCAGGTGTACGTCACTGGGAGCGAGGGGCAAGCACACCCGGAGCTGGAATGTACAGAACCTGGGAAGAAAAAACAATGAAATATTGGCAACAACGCTCGCTTTTTTTTTCCGTAATCCTGCACCCCGCATACGCCTACGCCCCCAGCACACGCCCACAGCACATGATATGAGACATGGCATGAATTGCGGAACAAACCACACGCCCCCAGCGTTTGTAACGCCCCCCGCACACACCCACAGCACAACACAGACATGCCCACAAGGGACTACTTTGCTTGCACAGTTCTTTTACCTTTTAAATGTATATTGTGGGCGTCTGCATAGCCTATGTCCTTCCGCTGCAACTGCCCTTTCCAACGCTGTATTGGGTGTTGTGATTGGTGCTGTGGTTCCTGAGATTACCCGCCTCAAAGGTTTGGCCTCTCTCTTTATTATATTAGTATAGATATAGATTGATACTAGTGCTAGGCGCCTCCCCCTTTTTACACCTCTGGAACAAGAAGTAGCTAAACCTCCATGACTCCCTCTATGTTATTATGCAGCTTGATTTATATTCTTAGATACCATATTTTATGTATTTTACAAATTTTTCTCTCTCCATTGTAATATGTTATATGCTACGGTTGTTTCCATTGTTTAGATCGAACTAATTTCCTTTTTTTTCCTTTGTATAACTTCCAATCCAACTGATAAAGAATGTATGCTTTTTATTATTTTTATTGTTCTTATATTCTGTATGTTATTGCATTCTTTTACCCTAATAAATATTTCTCTGAACTGGAGCAGTGACACATGCGCAACATCACATCAAATAACTGTTGTGCTATGAAAAGTATGACGCAGAACTACAAACGAGAAAGAAGGAAACACCTGTTTTAATATAAGGATTATGGCACTTTATCATGCATTTATTTTTTTCATGGATTTCACTTCTATCTGCACATCTCTTACAGACCATTTGTTTAGCGGGCTAAATTGATTTGTGTTTTTTGTGAGGCAAGCGACACATTTAGCCCCTCAGCCGATATTTTCTAAGCTGCCCATTGGTTTGCTTTTGTAAATCACCCTTTGGTTTGCTCTGCTGTCACCCCGGGAACGTGCACTCATGAGCTCTTTAAACATGAGGCATTGGCAGTGCTTTAAATGGGCCGGTACTCACCGGTACTGAGTTCCGGCACTTCTTCATTTTCTCCCCTTGAGTAGCGGCACTTTTTTCTAGAAGAAAGAGAGTACCGGTAATCATGCGGATCTGACTTTAACCGAGGCAGCACGCTCCCTTTATCCCTCAAGTTATACTACGGCAGCACCTTTCAAGCACTGCACGGCATCAATCAATGGAGCTCGTCACCAGAACCCAGCGTGAGCTGCTTTGTAAATCAGAGCAGGGGTGTGTCTGCCGAGTCATTTGCTTATCCAAAGATCTTTCACAGTGGGCGCTAAGAGGGGGTTGTAAAATCTAATGGGTGGCGGTGGGAGGCACTATTCAGGACATAACAAAAGAACGTCTTTTACAGTCGCCACGCATCTGAATAGCTTTCTTTTCCACTTCCACACTCGCTGATTCCTATTTCATCGACCTTGGACAGACCTTAATACCAATCAAAAATGTGGAGATTGGTACCTGGTTCCCAGTACAGACGTCAGCTCTGGCCCTAACTCCGGTTTACAAATGTTCCAGGAGAGGCTTGTTTATTTATTTTATGCGTTTTTATATAGCGCGGACTTTACCCGAAGGTGTCAGAGCGCTTCACAATAGGAACAGTAATGACATGAGGAGAAAATTACAAGTGAACAAATTACAAAAGCAAACGTTAAGTTACATGAGGCAAAAGTGACAATTGTGAGCTAACAAAATACAAGAGGTAGCAAACGATACAGTACAGGAGGAAAAAGTGATGTGTGCAGGTTACAAAAGCGTACAAAGTACAAGTAGAGGTATAGTACTGCAATAAATTGCAGACACTCCAGCACAAGAACAAACGTTACATGAGGCAATGGTGGCACTTGCGCAAGTATCTAAAGCAAACAAAAATGCAAGAGGTAGCAAACAGTATGTTACAAGAGAAGAGTAACGTGTGCATGTTACAAAAGAGTACCAGTACTGGACAGATGGCTCAGTGGGCTGTAGACCACCGGTTCGATTTAAGGCAGGCTGAAGAAGCATGTAATCCTTAGGCGGTTGATAAAATGCATGCATGCAGATTTCGTGCATACAACCTTGGCACGGTCAAAAAGCTAACATCGCCCCTTGTCCCCCCTTAGCCCCGCCCTAAACTCCGCCCACTGCTCCTTTTGGTGAGTACCTGCACTTATTTTTTTTCCATTTAAAGCACTGGGAATGGGGGAGACTCAGATATCGATTCATTCTGTAACGGGACTTGTTACGAACCTGTATCAACACATCCAAAAATGAACTGTTCTGTATTAGCTTTCATGTGGTCACCTGTTGAAGGATCTGACGTCAGACACCATTTCCTAAATAAAAGAAAAACAGATGTTTGAACAGATCTCGCCAGCAGTTGTGTGCTATTTCATGTTAATAAATGTTCATATAAAATAAACATTCGCTAATAAACGAACTTACTCCCACAGTTCTTACATCTGCAAATGCATGTGTCTGCAGGTATGCGTTTGCCCACTGAAAGCCTTGCTTGTGGGCGTTCGAGCACATACCATGTCCAGTGAAGTGTGTGTGGTGGGGTAAATGTGGGGCTGCAACGAGGGCCTGAGTCTTACTGAGACCTGCCAACACACCCTTGTTCGTGTCCACAGGGTGATTTGTAGTGGGGGGGGGGGTGGCCTCCAAAACTGTGGGGCATATTACCGAGGTGTGCGTTGCATAACACACAACGCACATCTCCGTATCGCCGGCTATCGCCGGATTTCATCGCCTAATTAGCGCGCAATTATCAATGTGCATCAGGCAGGCGATTAGAAATCCGGCGATATGGCACATTAGCGCATGAAAACAAACGTTGTTTTCACACGCTAATGTGGGCCTTGATAATATGGGGGGTGGATGCGCTTTATGATCCACACCCCCATGTTAACAATGCTTAACGCCTGGTCGGAGCAGGCGTTGGGAGACCTGCGATAAATGAGTTTATCGCAGGTTTTTGTCTCCCAACGCCTGCCTTGGTAATATAATAGGGTGTTGTTGGACGTGGGAACACCCACTTTGCATGTCATTAGCGATGTGTATCGCCGACATGCAAAGTGGGCTTGGCCCAGGCTTTAAAGTGCCCTTGGTAATAGGGCTCTAGCTGTATCGCCGCTTTCTCGGCACAATTCGCCGAGAAAGCGGCGATACTAGCCATTGGTAATATGCCCCTGTGTTCGCTGTGTCACCTCAGTTTTAGGTTCGTGTTACGTCTGGTATTGTAAGGGTTAATTGCTATGCTTTCTTGCGTCATTGTGGGGTGCTTGTGAGGGGAATGGGTGGACTGTAAGTGGCTGGTTAATACGTCTGTGTTGAGCCAGGATATTAAGCCTATTACTCAGGGCCAATCCTAAAGCATGAATTTAACTGCATACTTGATCATAGCTGGTGAGTGTCTCTGCTGTTGTCAGTGTTACAGAACCACCTTGGAAAAGAGCCTCGCGCCATGCCACCTGTCCTCTTGTCTCCCTCTTCCGGTGTTTCTCTCTGATTGCTGCAGAACATTTACCTCAGTTTATGACACTGCAGAGCGAGCCTGGTGACCATGAACTGCTGCGCCCTGCTGCTTGTTTCAGGCAGGGAAAGGGCCAATCACTGAGGATGCAGGACAGGCTACCAAGCACCATCTTCACCCATGCTGTGTTCAGCCAGATCACCAGTCATTGCCGTAACCTGCCTGTTTACTCACCGGTCCATCAGCTGCCAGGCCTCGGTTGGCAGGCGCTCGATGGCTGCAGGGTGGCAGAGAAGATCTGAGTGTCCTGCCGGGCGATGAGTGTCAGACAGGATGGTGCAGCTGTCTCCTGACGTCTGGCTGCTGCTGTGTGAGGCTGAGGGCTCAGCAGTCTGTACTGAACGGACACCCGCTGGGGAGCAAGTCATGACATATTAATCTGCAATGTGCACATGCAAAATTGGGCAATGCATTAATATTTAACATACTCTAAAGGCAAACATAATCCATTCTTGGGGCCTCATTGACTAAAAAATGATGCAGTACAGTGCAGAAATTTCAAAAGCGCAGGGATTCGTCCTAATAAAATGAACAGGGGAGAGGATGTGGTCCATCTGCTAGACTGCCGTGCTGGAAACCAAGGTTCGAGCGTCGGGTCGCGTCCACATCCTGTGGTTCTGGGCAAATTACTTAATCTGCCCGTGTCTGAATGTGTCCTTGTGTAACATAACCGGTGCTCATGTAAAGCGCTCCAATACCTTTGGGTCGAGTTCGCGCTATATAAATCTGCATTAACCCCTTCGCTGCGGCGGCTATTCCGCCGCAGCGCTAAGGGGGCGGGGGGCCGCGCGGTGCGCCCATGCTGGTGACGGAACCGCTGCGTCACCAGCCTCGGTTGAGCTGTGCTCATGACGGAGCGGTTCCGTCATGGCCCCGCCCGCTCAATGGAACGCGCCGCGCAGGCGCGAAATCAGCGCCGAGCAGGCGCGTCCAGCGGGCCATGACGGAACCGCTCCCTCATCAGCACAGCTCTACCGCGGCTGATGACGGAGCGGTTCCGTCATCAGCACGGAAGCGGTTAAAAAAACCAACAACAACAATATGAGGCATCCCTCTGCTTTCCCCTATGCTGACGTGGGGCCTCATTTATGAGGCCCTACTGGAACTTTTGCGCCTCCGAAACATCACTTTTTAAATATTCTGGTGGCCACAGAATATTTATAAGGCCATGTTAAGACATTTTATGTTGCTTTCCATGGCCTTCCAAATATGTGCCTATTTCACACAGAACACTGCATGAAAGCGGCGTGCATTGGGTATCGCTGGGGGCGTTCTCAGCGGTATCCATGGCTTTTTGACACTGCCCCAGATTTACAAGAAATCATAAATCTGAGGCAGCAGCAAAACCCATGCCTCCCCAAGGTAGGCGTAAGGGAGGCATAACGAAGGAACAACAAGGAGAAATATCTTTATTTTTCCTCGTTTTTACTCTTTCCAGAAAGAGGAAATGCCTCTTGTGAGGCAGGAAGGTTTCTCTTCGTACACAAAAAAAATCATCCCCGCAATGCAGGCACCAGGTTAAAACACAGGAATCTGATCTGATATGCGCTGTACCTGATAGATACATCACATTCCTGCCCTTTTCTTTTGGCCCACGGCAAAAAAACATAAATGAGGCCCGTACAAATTACTGCCATGTGCCAGCGCTGGCACCTTTGCATCATTTCGCAAGGATGCGTGCGCTGCATGGATGATTGTGTTTGTGCACAAAAACAATAATGGATTGCATTTTCCTCTTTTTATGCGTGCTGCAGATTACAGAATGCAGCACGCATAGAAAGAGGAAAAAGCAAGAGAAAATAAAAGTATTTCTCCTAAGTGAGCTACAGATTTGGACGCATGCTCAGCTTTACAAAACATTGTGGGCCTCATTTATGGGCTTTTTGCTGTAAGGCAGCGCAGCAGGCCTTGCTGCTGCGCTGCCCTAGAGCAAAAAAAAGGGCAGGTATGGGCCGTATCTATTAGATATGGCGCATTGCTGTCCTTTTCCCCTGGTGCACAATGGGCTGCTGTGCGCCAATGCAATCACAAGTGGCTTTTTTCCTCTTTCTATGTAGGAAGAGGAAAAAATAGGAGAAACAAAGATATTTCTCCTCGTTGTGCCTCCCTTACATCTCCCCTGGGGAGACGTACGTTGTTGGCGTTGCCTCAGAATTATGATTTTTTGTAAATCTGGGGCAGAGTCAAAAAGCCATGGATGTTGCTGAGAACGCCCTCAGCAACACCCATGGAATGCCCCTTTCACACAGTTTTCTGCATTAAAGAGGCACATGTTTATAAGGCCATGAAAAGCCACGTAACTTTGTTTTACGTGGCCTTATAAATATGCCAGTGGCACATTGTGCCACGGAACTCATGACGCATCAGCGGTGCAAGAGGCTTGTAAATAAGCCCCTAAGTATGTATGGATAGTGATTTCTATCATGGAAACCTAGCTAAATGACATTAGAAATTGCAAGTGCAACAACAAGAGTTAATTCCCCATAAATCCACTGGAGGGCAGCAATGTGCTTTTATTTCCCTGTCTGGATCATTACTTTCTTGTCAGGCTTCAGCAGCATGGGACCTAAGTACTGACATCAGTTGACCCATACAAGTATTCAGGAATCACTTGTCTGCAGTGAAAGTGGTGGCTTGGATGACACATCTGTGTGCTATGCAGCATGTATGCAGAGCGCAAGTGCTAATTTGTTAAATAACAAGGGAACTTCTCAACTACATAAAACTCAACATGTGGTCAGGCAGTTCAGACTATGAACTTTGGACTTTTGTCTGGGCTCGCATTATATAAAATACCACATACAACCGTAATAAACACGCGCATGCAGAATTACAGGAACTACCTTTGGTAATTCCCCTTTCAAACTTCCCGGGTAATACCCGGGTTACCAGCCTCCTATGGCACAACTTCAGTTGTGGTCACTGCACAGCTGATTTGTTACTGATCCGTAAAACCTGCACAGCCTGTAATTCTAGTTTATTTGGGTGCCATGCCAAAGGGTGCGGAAATTATAGGCCCAGCATTACCAGCTGGCCGGCAATGCTGCATGAATCTAATTTCAATGTGGTGTGTCCAGTGCTTAATTTGTAAAATCATAAGTCCCATGGCCCTTATCAGCGGGCCGCTGCAGCTTGCACCACCCATTGCCCCAGCCAGCTCTGCCAATAATAGTACCAAAACACCTACTAACCATCACCTGCTACATGTGTGACAATTCAGGGTATTCCAGGCACACAAATTACAGGAATAGCTTTAGCTGCTTTAAAAGTCATTTTTGATGTACAGTGAATTCATAAACAATTGTTGTTTTGCCCATCTCTAAATTGCACAAAGAGCGGCACCATGTGGCAGACTGTCATAAATGCGGGTACTGACAATTGCATGCTGGGGTCGAGCACCGGAAACCACCAGCTCAAATTAAGCACTGGCGTGTGACTTGAGGGTAAAAACAGCCCTTCAGGCTATTTGTCTACAATAAGGAATGTTAGATTGAAAATGGGAGTCAGATGATGGAGAAGTAGATAATGTGTCAATTGCAGCTGGTAAGAGATCAAAAGAGGCAAAAAAGCTGGTGGAATCTGAGAGAGAGATGGTGAGTTTCAGGAAGTCGTGAAATGTGTGATGGAGGTGTGGACAAACAGGAGAGGAGGACAAACATAATTTTGGCAATAGATATAAGTTAACAGTTTGTGATTTAAGGACTAAGAGCGAAAGAGTGTTTTTTTTTTTAACTTTAAGTTCAAGTAAAGGTTTATTGAAAAATTAAAGTGGTTATGAAAACAATACTTCGTACAGACAATCATTTACCAATGCATTAAGACAGAAAAGGATACTTAAGAATACTATTGGTATACAAAAATCTTCAAGGTAAAAGTATAGCTTAGGAAATGATATGAATACATTCAAAGGTTCACAAATATTGCAAATAGTAGTACATGTCCAAAAATATACAGTTGAAAGGGTATAATAGGGAATGACAAGTTAAAAAGAATTATATAAAAACAAACAGTAGGAAGTCAGGGAGGCTTGGTAACTTCTTGAATTGAAGGAGCGAGGGAAGAAGTGTTCTTTGCTGTTGTATTTAGAAAGTGTGTGAGGGGGGACCAGAGGTGTAATCATTTCGTAGCTAGAGAGATAGGGTGAACGAGGGCTGTATCTAAACGATGATTATGGCGTACAGCATACCACCATACTAAATAGGACAATTTAGAAGAGTCTTTCCAATTATTTTAAATCTGTTGAAATGCTACAGCAAGTAGCAGATCAATGAATCTAAATTAGGATTGATTTTCCCCCCATTCAGGTGCTAAGCTACCTATGAAAATGTTGGTAATGGATAGAGGTGTTGTGGTATGAAAAATAATGTTGATTTGGTGCCAAACTTGTTCCCAAAATTTAAAAACATGTGTGCATGTAAATAGCATTTGTTTGAAGTCAGCGTCACCTTGGGAGCATGTCCAACATGTGTTGGGATTTGTGTTGTTTATCTAATTTAGGTAAGCTGGGGTAAAAAATAACCGATTATAAATAAAGAAAAGTGTTTGTGTTGTGCTGGCCGCTCTAGAGGATTTCCTGAGTTTCATCCAAATTCTGTTCCATATAGTAATGGGCCAGTTTGTGTCCAGATCAAATTCCCAGGAAAGTTATACTTTGGTTTTGTGTCTATTTTCAGGAGGTGCCATTAGACGAGAATAAAAATGGGAGGCCTTGGGGTTTATGAGCATGAGATTGTGCCATGGGAAGAGTGGTTGGGATTTTGAGGGGGGTGAAGTTGTAAATTTAGCGTATGCCTCAATTATTACGTTCTGCAAAGTCAGAAATGTAGGTTTAAAGGAAGGAGGTAAGTGATAAATAGTTTGTATATGTGTAAATTGAATGGGTGAGCCTTGGTCAAAAAGTTGGTGAACCCAAAGCAGACCTTTGTTCCTCCAAACCTTCCAGTATATAGGTTTTCTTTTAAAAAGGATCAGTTTGTTATGCCAAATTGTGGAGTTGAGAATAGTTTCTGAGTCGTGTGTAGCTAAATGAGGTGCAGTGGATAATAGTTTATATGATTGCTTAACACCATCACTGCTGCAGCAATTCCCCTCCTGTGCTGATCCCGATTTATTCCCATTGTTCATGACGAGCTCAGCTCGTCATGAGTGTACGAGAGGTGTACCTCATGACAAGCTGAGCTCGTCATGAGCATCGAAGGGGTTAATTATGGAAGTAGAAATCTTTTGTGGCTTCCGGGTAAAGGAAAGTTTTTCCTGGAATGAGAAAGGGGTTAAAAAGAGAGTTCGAGACCCACTCAAAGAGGCCTATTTTCAGATTCAGTAGTGATCCAATTTGATACTGTTTTTTTTTTACTTGCAAAGGAGTATAAGGCAAAATTCTATTGAGGGTCAAGAGGATGCTTGGTAAGAAGTTTCTGTAAAAGGAGGATGCTAGAACATTACTGGTTGGCAGAGCTGGAAAAGAAGGTAGAACGCAGCAGTCATACTCTGAGGTATAGATAATGTACTTTTAGGAGGCGGCCGGTCCCCTTACAGGTCAGTAGTTAACCCATTGTGTTAAACCCTTCCAAGTTCAGTAGTTGGTGACCATACACATATAACTCCCATTTAGTGTTATTCGTACACGCCAATAAACCAGATTCAAGCGGGAGAATCCAGACTTTTAAAGCAGAAAATAGCTTCATTGTTGGATGCTTCCTTCCTTCCTTGGAGCCTGAGGAAGCGAGAGTGAGAATACCCCGACGAGTAAAGGGCATTGGATCAGCAAAGGCCACTGTGGTGTTGGCAGGAGACCGGAGGAGTGTTTGCAGGCTGGGAATACATCCCCAGAGTCCTTAGCGCTTGGAGAACGTGCTGAAAAGGATGTTATTGGCCGAGGCGCCTGTAGCCGTTTCTTTTCACTGTGGTGTTGGCAGGGGACCGGAGGAGTGTTTGCAGGCTGGGACTACATCCCCCAGAGTCCTTAGCGCTTGGAGAACGCACTAAAAAGGACGTTGTCGACCCACGGACGGGCAAGGACGGGCCCCTCCATGCCCGTCTGAGCCCCAAGGAGCCGGTTTGGGCCATCCCTTGTGACTTTTGGCCAGCAGGTACTCTTTTGAATTTAATAAATTCTGTGATACTTAGATATGCCTATGGGGAAGCGAAAGGCCTTCGTGGAGAAACCAGGGTGAGGGAGTGTTGCAACTCTCAACACTTTTTTAGTCAGACCGGCTAGCGTCCTCTCACACGAGATAGAACTGACTGAGAGACGCCTGTCGATGGAGCCACTCCTCCTTGCAAATAGATCTTCCATCGGAACCACAAACAAGCCTGTCTCCAGCTCCCCGCACCATCTCTTACTTCCCACCCTTTGGGAAGGGAAGATTCGGCGGCTTTAGTCCAACACCAAATTGTTAAGCATCCGATGGTCCAAAGTCCAGTATTGAATGTTAATAGAAATGAGGCTCCTAAACCCCAGCGGATGCCTCGAGGGCCAGGAGAACCGGAAGAGGCTACACGATCTACTAGCGTGGAACCTAACTCTGCGGCTAGGGCGGAAATGAATCTTCATCATCGGCTTCACCTTCCTCCGGATGCCTCTCCCTTAGTGCTGGTACTTGCAAATGTTCCGCCTCCGCAGGATAACCGACAGGAATCAACCATTCAAATAATGGACAAATGCATGCACTGGTTATCGAACCAGTCAATGGACTGGGGCATTGGAAAGAGTTTTTTTTAGTCAACAAAATTATTATGGCCAGGAGGGTGAAATGGGTGGGAAACATAATGATCTCATTTACAGGGGATTGTGTAGTGATAAACTTTAACAACCTGTTCACAACTGGGCTACTTTTGAGCAACTTTGATAGTCTTAAGACAAGGAATACCAAGATAATACCATTATCATTAGATTACTTTTATAAACAGGTCCCAACATTAGAGAGCAAATACCGGGGCTGGTCAAGGATAGGTGACCCCATTTTGCGATACTCAGAGCACTTAACTTCAGCACCCGCAGTTGGCCTTTATAACAGATTTGCCCCTCTCTCTGATTTGGAAGCATGTGATTGACTACCAAATTGCATCCCCATTCGTCCCCCAACAGTGGTTCCTAGTGATACAATTTTACAAAAAGGGAAAACAAATATGTTATTGCTAGCAACTTGGAATGTGACGGAAATTACCTCAAAAATAGGTAATAAAGAATGGCATAATTAATTATTGGCAAATGATAGACCTTGTTTGTTTCCAAGAGACATGGTCTAAGGAACCAGTTTTTTTCCCAGGCTACCGTACTATTCACACTCCTGCAGTCCCTTCAGTGTCCGGAAGAGCCAAAGGAGGCCTTTTAACCCTAGTCTCCAATACACTAGCAGCACAAGTAAAACAGGTGGGCTCCAGGAATAACTGCTTTCAAATTCTCCAATTAGACTTTTTACCTGTTGGAGAGTGGCTATTAATGAATGTTTATAAATAGGTCTAATTTATCTGGCTAAGTAGAAGGGGGGCCTAGCCTAATTTGGGTGGGAGATTTTAATACCCACCCGTGTAAGTATGATAATGAGATTGTGTGTGGAATAAACAATCTGGAGGGTAATCCCCGTCCACACTTTGTACATAATACTTACAGAGATATGCTTAATAGGCTGCTTTTTACAAAGAACTTGACTGTAATTAATAGTGGGAAAACTGTCCAGATAGAGCCAACCTTTAGGAGGAACAATTCTGAGTCCATAATTGATTTTATGCTAGTCTCAACCACAATTCAGAATAGAGTGGATCATGTTAGTAATACCTTCACTCCCTATAGAACCCATGCCCTCCTACTTATTAATGTAAGTGCCCCTCAAAAAGTTAAGAGACCCCATTTGAACAGCAAAAATATCACTCTTGTAAGGAAAAATGGATATCAAATGAGGTGGGCCCAGGTCATGAAAAACAACGTAATTGTGGATATAATATCCCAAGTGAAAGGAGATATCCTACACTATTTGACAGAAGGTGGCCCCTTCTATTTTATTTCTCTATTTCACAACCCTTATAGCAAATTTAAAAATTGCACTTACTCGTCAGAAACCGGCAACCAATGTATCATCGGGCCGCTGGTTCAACTCAGCTTGCTCAGTAGCAAAGAGAGTACTTGATAGTGCATTAAAATCACAGCCAAGACATCTTGTACTGAAGAACTCTCTGGAAAGATTACAAGCAGGCAAGGAAAATACGCAAAAAGGAGCTAAAGGAAAAGGCGTGGGATGATCTCGAACATGCAGCCAGCTCCAAGAGAAGATGGAGTTTTGGAAGGTCATAAATGCCCGGTATTTTAAAAATGTGACTGACCCATCTCTAGATACTCGTGTAGAGGAAGAACTATGGGTAGGACACTTTGAAAGTATTTTTGCACGTCAACCTAATGAGCCCCCTTATATAGATTCTTCATTGTCTAACCAAGGTACCCTGTTTTTTACTATTGGAGAAGTGAGGGAAGCATTGGAAATGTGCACTCAGATGGGGTCCCAATAGATCTTTTCCAGGACAACTATGACCTGTGAGTGGCCCTTCTAACAAATGTTTTTAGTTTAGTGGTAGAGGCCCCCGCCATCATGGAACCATAGTGTAATAGTTCCTATTTTTAAAAAGAGAGATATGGGTAGCTCTAAAAACTATAGAGCAATTTCCCTTTTGGATCCAACTGCCAAACTTATGGGTCGGATGCTGCTAGCTAGATTGGAGGAGTGGGCCCAGGAACGCAATATTTTAATGTTGGCACAATATGGTTTTCAAAAGGGCAAGGGGACAGTGGACCAAGGCTTGAACCTTTCTTTATGTATATATAAATATACAAAGGCGAAAGAATGGGAAAATATATATGGCATTCATGGACCTCTCAGCCGCGTTTGACTCTGTGCCCCATTCAAAATTGTTGTCCATGATGGAAAGAATGGGAATTGATCCCCTGATCATCCGCTTTATTCGTCAGCTGTATTCCAATGCCTCTGCTTTGGTGAGATATGGCAGAAATGGGGAATGTACACACTCATTTAAAATAGAAAAGGGCGTCAGACAGGGTTGCGTCCTCGCCCCGTTTCTCTTTTCCATCTACACTAACGGGGTGGAGGCAGCCCTTTCTGAACTGTCTCTAGATGTTCCAAAATTTGAAAACAAATCACTCCCCATACTGGCATATGCCGATGACGTGGTTTTGATCACAAAGGACTGGGGTAGCCCTTCAAAAAATGTTGTCTTCTGATGCCTCATTTATGGCTTCACTTGACCTCAGAATGAACAAGTCAAAATCGTTCATCCTTGTAGCAGGAGCTCCAAGAGGCACAAAGGCTCCATATTTCCATCTGGCCACTAAGAACATCGACGTGGTTGACTCTTTTCCTTATCTGGGGATTTTTTTTGATAGTAAACAGTCATGGAATAACTTGGTTGCAACCAGACCCCTGGGCATGGAAAGGGGCCTTCAAGCCATAAAAGGCTTTGCTAAAAAATTAGGATCCAGCCCACTGGAAATGATTAAGACCATATATCAAGCGAAGCGAAAGGCAGCAGCCACCTACGGGCGGGAGTTTGGGGAATGGCCAAAATAGATCAGCTTCAGAAAGCAGAGGATGCCTTTTTTAAGTCCAGGGTCTAATTACCTCCCTCTATCTCTAATTATATTTTACATCTTGAACTGGGCCTCCCTTACCTGTGTGATTCGATCAGGTTAGCACCTATCCTGTTGTGGATTTCAATCTCGCGTAGGGATACCGTTGATATGACGCAACGCATAATCAGGGACTGTCTGAGGCTTGAGGGCTACAGCAGATTTGGCTGGCTTAGTTATGTTCAGGCCAAACTAAAAGCAATTGGGCAGGAAGAATTATTTCGGAACCCCTCATTATTTACCAAGGTATCCAAACGGGAAATAATTGATCTATTTATACAAAAGGCCTCTGCGGAACGATGGAAAACGAACAGGTGTTCACAGTCGCTCATAGTCTATAATGGACTCCCACCCAGACCAGGGGAAGGCTATTTTTATCTTAACTATGTCACAGTGGCTCAGCATAGGTTCATACTGTTGCAAATTCGCTTGAACCTAATCCCACTGATTCTGCGGTTTCCAGAAAAAAGGTTCAAGCTTTCAGAATTAGGCCCGTGCCTGTGTGACAATCATTCCTCCCAGTCTGATTTACACTTGTTGTTCTTTTGCCTATTTTATTGCATCGAAAGGAAAAAGTTCCTTATCCCAATTTTAAGGTGTCAAAAGTTCTCTCAATGTAAAGTTGCACTGTATTTTCAAAAAGCCTTGCCTAACCCCTACGTTTTGTTTTGTGGTAGCATACTTTTTATGGGCCTGCTGGAGAAATAGAAGGGTAAGAAGTTTGCCGTAATGAATTTCCAAGGATGGATCAATTATGGTTTTAATCTGATTTTAATTATTTAAAAAAAAAACATTTTAAATGTTTTGGTACTTATGTAAATGGCTTTATCATAAAATCTGTTATGAGATTGTACTTTTATGATCTGTTTATTAATGGATCGAATAAAGATTTAAATGGGAATGGAATGGATGGTAGAACAAAAGGGTAAGGTTTTGTAGTGCAGGCAGAAATAGCAGCACTATGCCCCATACTAGGGTGCAGATATAGATGGAACACTTTCCTGAGTACGAATGGGAAAAAATAGCAATGGAGATGGCAGGACAGATTAGTTGAGAGCAATAACGTTGCCATTACAGTACTTGATTATAGTTGAGAAGGGCTGAAGTGAGTTCATTCTGAGGGTCCAGACAAAGGTTATATTCCACTGAGGAATGCTACCTGGATTCCATATAGTGCACTTTCACCAACAACATGCCCCCTTAGACATTTTTCTTGTAGATATGTGTTTATGTGGTTTTGACGTTGCCCATCAAGATTTTGTCTCAGGGTCTCTCCAACGAAAGGCTATGATCCATGTAGAAACGCTGAAGTTGGGTATGGTGTCTCTACGTAGTTATCCTGGGTCTCTCTTTTCAAGAGCAAGTGTAGCAAACACCCACGACTGGCCTCTTGACTCAAGCCTCACAGGAAATCTCAAAAGAGAGGCAATATGGCTAGAAAGACTTGAATACTATGTGTAGATGCCCTGTGTTAAGCATCTCTGAAATGGGCAAAGCACAATCATCCATCAAAATAATCTTATTTGTCATCAGCGCAGAGGTCCATGGGGAGCAGAGCTGTCCACTTGCTGCTCATCACAAGTCTTCGTTAGGGGTGTAGCTTAGTCAATAATGTTAGCAAGAGGTGTGTGTTTCCCAAATCGCAATGAGATGTACCCAACCAAAAAGGACAGGATGGGCTGTGGTACTGGATAGTGTTAATAAATAGGGTGAAGGACATTAAATGGTAGCTATTTGGAGAAGTAAGGTCGGCGACTGGAGGGGTGAAGTGGGATAGTGTGGACTATGTTGTCCACTCCAGCCCAGTTCCTCATCATAGCAATGTAGAGCAGAGAGGCCCAGTAGAGCAGACTCGCATAATACCATGCCTAACATGAGGCGGCCAGGCTTAAGATGGGCAGCGAGAAGTGCTCAATTTGGGCTGACGGCTTGCTGTGCTCAGCACCGGCACTTAATCATCAACATCAACGATTTCATGAGCCCCAGTTAAGGGCACATTAATATAAGGTGAGATGAAGTGATTTGCCCAGAATCACAGGATGTTGAGCCAACGCCGAAACTAGAACCTCGTTCCCCAGCTTCTAAGTCGGCATTTCTGGCCATTAACACCACATCCTCTCCCCACCTTTATGGTTAGTGGTTGGTTCTGTTTTAGGCGGCTCTAACAGGAGAAATGGGCTGGTGCAAGCTGCCTCCTAACAAGCGCTCCCGCATTTTATTCTTTTTTACAAATTTACATCACGCAGCCAGAGCAGGATGTTTAGTGGCCCAGGACCAGCAGCAGACCTCTCAAGGAAGGAACAATTCCTGTCTCTTCCTTTCCTGTCTCTTTCATTATTTCCTTTTCCTCTCCCTTTTTTCTTTTCCTCCCTCTTTCCTCTCTCATTTTTAGGTCGAGCATTCAAGACCTCTTGTACATTCTTTAGTATATACTTTAGTATATATATTTTGGTGTATACTTTAGTATATACTTAAATATACTTATATGTGTATGTACTTTGTGGGCTCTAGAGATCAGCCCTAGGACTTGTCTGCTTCTGCTTATGGCCATTTATTTTCTCTTCAACTGCCTCTATTTAACTCTCTTGATAGAAAACAATCAGCAGAGGTCAGTAAAATTCCAGAATTGCTTTCTGCTGAGGGACATTCTTTTTTAGGTCTTGCCTAGGCAGCACGCATGCGCTGCATTTGGAGATGACCTTTAGAAACTGGTCTGCTCTTTTCAAGCACTCGTGCTTGTGCTGGCACCTACCTTGCAGGAGCAAGGTTGTTTAAAACGCACTCGAGTACTTCACAGGACTTCAAGCTCAGGGGCCATCTGTTTATAATTAGCATGGCCATGCTTGTTTAAAACCGCACTCGAGTACTTCACAGGACTTCAAGCTTGTAGTGTAGTTCCTAGTTTCCCACTAGGCCCTGCGCATTGGAATAACATAAACAGTAGTATCGACGTGGAACTGGCTATATTCCAGGCCTCCACTGACTATGCTAAACTTAATTGGGTTGTGTTACCAACTAGCTCAGAGGTCACTGGAAACTTTCTTCTCTGCATAGGAAGTGATCAGCTTCCTTGGCACAGACAAGAAGGGATTCAGTTTTCCAACAACCGTGCAACATGACAACTTTGCTCCTCAGATCAAGAGTCGATCTCTAGAGTCGTGTGAAACAATAGACATAGATTTCACTCAGTCAGTCTGGTGCAGTTTACTTTCACAATATGTAGAGAATAGAGAGACGGGCGTTTATCAATAAAGGTTAACATTTATTGAACAGTCTTTCTTCTCGTACAAGAGAAATGTATTGCCACAATTGCAATAACTGTTATTATAAAAAGTACGTACAGTAAGATAAGAATTGCGAAATAGAACTGTAAAAGCATTGATATGGTTTCTTAGCCATACAATGGTTTAAAAGTAATAAAACATATATACAGTCATATATACATTAGGCTAACATACTCAACTGGTGCTTCTAACTAAGCCTACCCCGGTGTGCCTGACCTAAGCCTAACACGTGAGAAGGGGAGTAAGTAAGTAGCTTAAGTTAAGTTGGTTTTGCCAAGGTTTGTTTCAAGAATTCTCTTCTAAGGGTTTAGTTAACACCATACCTCTGAATAGAATGATGGAGGATTGGTATCTCCTTCAGGGTTCTCTCTCGATATCCCAGTCACCCGCGAGGGTAAACCGGAAGCGCCGGGACTGGATTTCTCTGCACGAGAAAGGCAGCGGCTTCTCTCAGCGCGTCGGGAGGAAGGAGGGGTGACAGCGTCCGCGGGCAGCTGGGCTGGATGTCTTCGCAGAGGACGGCTGCACGGCTCCTCAAGCGTACTGAACCACAGTTCGCGCTGTAGCGGCGATAATGGTAATCAGTAGCTTCACCACCACAGGATAGCAGGCTGCAGCGACAGACAACGCTCAACAGCAGCTAGCTTCGCTCTCACATTGCTTAAGGCAACGTTGGTAATATTTATACCTGACAGGTGCCGGGTTTGACGCAAGTTTGCTGGACATAAGACGTCAATTAAAGATGTCACTAGGAAGTGGCAGCTATCAGTTGCTCATTAGAGTTCTATTACTAATCAAAACATAGCAAGCGGGGATTTCCAGGTTTGCTAAGTTTTTATCTTGTTGAAGAACTCGGAGTGTTATCTAGGAATATCAGATAGTGACTGCTGCTCTGTCATTGCACTAATTGGTCGCAAAGGAAGTAGCAGAGAGTCATGCTGGAATGTGGCTCTGTGGCTTTGCTCGTGTGAGGCCAGAGATGACTTTTCAGAAAATCGTACTTGAACGGTTATGCCAATATAGGGAATAAATGGATTTATAGCCGAATAGGGGCATAAGGTCACAGTATCGATCAGGAACCTAGATAAGCACATGACACCCACTCCACGAATTCATGTCCATCAAAATTACTAAACTAAGCAATTAGATGCATGTGTAACATTGTGTAACATAGCCCACCCCAAAATACATAAATGCATTCGAAAATAGGCGTACTTGTAATACATGGAATTTAGGTACTGTACGTTTTTTAAAAGCATAGTAATCATTCAAAAAATTATTGCATATAAAATCAATGAACGATTATGCAAAAAGAATTACACATGAAGTATCTCTGACAGAAGAAATGCGAGATAAATCATCACATAAAAATGTAAATGCATTGTAATAACATGTGTGCTAGAGGCTGGTGTAATGTTGTTATGTCTCTAGATGTGTTTAGAAATAGAAGTGTGAAGCTTCTGTTCTCTAAGAATAGTTTTTACGTTAAGCAAAGAATTGTTCGTGCCAAAAAGAAGAAAAAGGTCAATATTTTAAAAATTGTCCAATTCAAAGAAAAATCAGTTTATCAAAGCTCCTGGCAGTTTTTTGTTGATCAAAACTGAAGGCCGAATCCAGAGTTCATAGGAACGCTGTGTGTCGGAAAGCTTTTCAAAAGTTATTGTTTCTCTATGGGTGAGAACATCGTATCAGACAGGCTCGCAAAGAATTGGTCTACAAAATCAGGTGATAGTTCAACCAAATTAGATAGCGCTGAAACTTGGCAGGTGTGAGAATGATTGCTGTCATCGAAGTCAGGACCAGCAATGCTCACAGCACGTTGTACCTGGATGATGTTGCTTTTGTCACTCGCTCCACTGTTACCACTTGGCTGTAGTACAGGAGTCTCCACAAATGCCGTCATCAGGATTGGTAGCCGCTGGGGACAACACAATGCGTGAGCCGTTATTGGACTTAGCAAAGTATCGGCGTCCATTGGTACTGCTGATGGAAGTGAAAGACAGATGTCCAACACGCATTCCTCGCCGCAAAGCATACACCGTAGCACAGGTAAAATGCAATTTTGCCATATCGGTCTGAATGAAAGGAACCAGGTCATGTTTAGATCTCTCAGCCTGGCCAATCCGAGGACGTTAGTTATCCTGTCCCTGTAGCGCATTGCTAGGATTGTCTCTTCCATTCCCATGGGAGCTATGTCTGAGCCGAGGCTTGCCATAACGTAGCAGGAGGGTCAAAAATAGAATCCCTGCGATGAGTCCAAAAAATAGTGGAATACCACCAAAAATGGAGTGCACAAAATTAGGAAATATTCCCAAAATTGCCTGGAAGGGTGTTAGCAGTCCTGTAAAGACTGTCTTAAATATGCCTGGGATGCTCGTGGCACTAGACATGTTAAGGAGTTGCTCGAGCATTTGTACGAAATGCACGGGGCAATTTGTTGATAAAAGGTCATGGACTTCAGTAGCCGTCCTTGCGACTAGAAGATCATACGTCTCTTTAGATGACGTTATAGGCACTGTTGTCTGTAAAAGCACAGATTTCATTTTGCTTAATGTATCAATTCGTATAGAATAGAGATTCAGACGAGGCCAGATGGGAGTCACTATGTCTGGAGGCCCGCTCGGGAACAATGCTTGCATACAGCATTTGACCATGGACGTTACTTCTACTAGATAACTTAGTCCGGGCGCGAGGCCACAGCACCTGTGATCCGTTCTTAGAATGTAACTCCCGTTTGCGAGTTGCATAAAGAAGGGCTCTATCTGAGTTGCAGGTGTGACTAGCTGGTGGCATGAAAGGTTGTTTGAATTTCCATCACATGCTCCGTGTAAATTAATACCCTGACACAAAAGTATACCGCTTAGTGAGTGTTTACAGTTGTCACCACTAAGAAATACATTTTTGTCACTGTCACTATAGCAAGAATGAGTGTATGGTAATTTCCATTCGGATTTTATATATCCCTTACCCAATTGTTCATACTGGCCAGCAGGTATGTATTCAAGGCATTTATGAAATCGGAAAGTTGTTATCGGAATTGTGATAATCCCGTGTATTATCCATTCAATGACAGGACTCTCTGACATTGTCAATGGTAATCTCTCGAGTTTCTCGATGCTCAAGATTGTATAGTCTGCTCCTTTCTGTGCCAAACTGATCTGTTTATCAGTAAGGTTAAAAATGGAAAACAATGACGTTGTGTTAATTAAACGCCAAGGCACATAGCCTGAACGAAGATTTTGCAGCGTCCAGCCTAGTTCTATAATAGAGCGTAGTTGAGACTGGCCATGTTGTAACATAAGCAAATCTCTGTCTATCACATCAAAGGCAGAGGATACAATATTGTCCAAAGAATATATTCTGGAAGACAGAGTCATTAACCCATTGTCTACCACAGAAAGTGATTTCTCCAAATTAATACGATCAATTTCTCGTATTTTTTCAGCAGTTTCAATTTGCTTTACTTTCCAAGCCTCGTTGTAAGCAGCATAGATACTGGTCGCTATGAAACGCTTTTGACGCTGTTTGCGTGGTCCTTGAATGAAATCGCGCAAATCAGCACCATCTTTTAATAAAGACAAGTGTTGCTTAATTTCAGCCAGTGTGGATGTAGCTAGCCATTCTAGGCAGAGTTTACCTACACTGTATGTTGTTATTATTCCTGGATGTTGTCTCTGGGAATATCTTGAGTCTAATCTGGTCATTTTTAAACCCTGTGTTTTATTCAGGAATCTATCTTGACAGCTATTTGTGTCTGTAGGCCAGATTAACCACTTTTTCCAATCAGGATGTGTTCTGTTGAAATGTAAAATGTGTGACACGTCTAACTCATTATCTGCAGTTGCATTCTCAGCTATTGGCTTTGGTATAGACGGTGTTTTCATTTCTTTGTTCTTAGCTAGGCCAAGACAGGATGTTTGGTGTACAGTGTCATTTAAAAATAACATTTGTTCTGGTATCATGCAGGTTCTAAACAGTGCTTCTAAGCCTTGCACCTGCCAATCTTTTGTACCCCAAATTGTTTTCGTTTCAATATTATTTTTCCAATAATCAAAACCAAATGTCATCATTTTGTCATAAAATGCTTCTGAATATATCAATTTAGAATTTGTCAGCATCGTTTTCATTCCTGTTTTATCTAACAGTTTGTAATAAAACGTTTCTGCATCACTGGTGTTAAACCCTGAAAAATATTTGAATTTCTCAAAAAATGCTTTAGAACTGCTTTTAGGTGGTGTAGAACAATGTTCCCATTGATTATACATAAAAACATTTCTAGGCTGTGCAGATTTATGCAAGTAATGATCCCCATAGTGGGTGTAACAGAATAACTGCTCATAACTAGATGAACCTTGTAAATAATCATGATCTGTGAATCTAGCTGACATAACTAAATCAGACATCATGTCATTAATACTGTTAAAGTCCCAATCATCAGAGAATGTACTTGGTGTAACAAAGTCACTTAAGGAAACCTTTAGTTGATGAGGATACTTCAGGATTTCGACCGGACCATAGATCTCATAGTCTGTTTTCTCCCATACTACCCCACCAGGTATTGGAATTGCTGTGACATTTACTGTTGACAGTTCTCTTTTCTTCACGTGGGATGATCTGTGTGGTTTCAGGACTAGGTTGATGTTCTGACTTGCTGTGTCCATTGTAATATATTTTCCTTCAATGAATTTTCCCAAACACAGTACCATGATGAGCCAAAGCAGGAGGAAAAATACACCTAGACCGAACCAGAACTCTAGCCAAGGGGAAACAAGGTAGATTTTCTTCAGTTGATGAAAGAGTTCCGTTGCTTTTTCTTTAAAAGATTTTTTGTTTCTGGCATCACTTCGGGGTCATTTAAATCTTCAGAGAAGTTGTCGAAGTTGATGAAATAACCAGAGGCAGTTCTGTCAATTGATGGGATTGTTCTTTCAATCTGTCTTTCGGTAGCACTTTCTGATGCCACATTATTGTAGACTGGTGTTGTTTCTTGACGAACTGTTTCAATCTGTGTTTCAAGAGGCACGAGTTCCATGGCATTATTGCATAGTCCTTCATTGTGCACTGCAGGCTGATCGAATGTGATGAGTCTTTCAGTTTGAACCTCTTGGATTGTTGCAAGTTTGGGTATTCTGTTGTTTCTTGGGAGTCCACTGGGCCTACTGTTGATTATAGGCCACATGCTTGTGGTTTTACCAGATCGATGGACACGATTCTGTTCTCCTTTTTACCAGCAAGGGGCGGTAGCACAACTGATCTTGTTCCGGTGACTGCCAAGACAGGTACTGCTTTTCTGTAAGAAGGCCCAAATTCCTTCTTCACCGCGATCTTTTCTCTGACTAGATCCCCAATCTTTGGAATCCAGACAGGCCTTGCTGGGGCTGTTGCGGGTGGTGCCTCGTCAGTGGTACTTGGCTGTTGCTTTAACTTTATGTTGCTTAATGATTTTCTTGTTTCATTCAGTTCCTGTAAAACAGCCAAACGGTCTTTTACTTCAAACTGCTTTGTTTCTTTTTGTACCACTGACATCTGACTATCGAGGTCCTGAACGTTCATTCTAATTCCGAACAATAGTTCGTATGGGCTGAAACCTTTTAGAGAATTTCTTGGCATGTTGTTAAGACTAGTCTGGACACTTATTAAATGTTTGACCCACCCAGCGCCTGAACCTAATACCTTCGCTGTTATAGATTGCTTTATATCCCGGTTTTTTCTTTCCATCACACTTGTGCGATGGATAAGAATACCGCAACCCAATTCCCATGCTAGCCATGGCCCCCCTATAGGCTCGAGAGCTAAAAGCAGGACCCTGGTCAGAATGGAACGTGGTAATTGCGTATATGCCGATATGGACTCGCTAATCTTTTATAACAGTTCTAGCGTCAGCCGAGTGCTGGAGGCCTCATTATTTAAGTGTATTTCGTCTTAAACGTTGTACACTGGGACGCGCTTCTCTTCTTTGATTGCGCAGATAGACCGCCTTATGCTGTCTAGAAGGGATCCTGAAACTACACTGGCCTGTTCATTACTGCGATCTCTGTTGCAGTCTTCACAATTTTGAGCAAAACTTTGAATATCTATACTCATTCCTGGCCACCAGTACTCTGATTGCAATTCTTTCAGAGAGGCTTTGATTGTTTGGTGTCTCAGTCCCAACCCAATGTGTGCTTCCAGTAAGAGGAAGCCCCTCCTGCTCCTGTTTGGAATTACTCTATCCCCCACTCCAGGGATTCGAGCAAAAGGAACGGAGTTTGCATCGATTATGTATGCATAATTGAGTGGATAGTTTACGGGTAGTGCTGCGCAGTCGCCTTTTACGGTCGTTCTTACTGCCAGCATGGTTTCCCCGTCTATATACTTATCTGTACGCTTTTTTGTGACTACGGAAGCCGGGTTAGTTGCTTCCGTGGTGGCTGTATTAGCCAATGAATTCCCTGCAACGTGAACGCCATCACGTTGAAGACTCTGTGCGTGAATCACGTGAGTCATTTGTAGTTCTTTGTGTAAAAGAGCTACCTCGTTCCAGAGCTTTTTATGCTTTATTGTGGCACCTGTGTCATCTTTGTAGTCGTTTTCGATCCAACTCTGCAGTTTGTTATTGAAAGAATTGACGCAAAAATGAGAATCGCACACTATAAGTGTGGGGAATTCGCGTTCTGCATTTTCGAGCGCCATCTTTAAAGATCTGATTTCAGTTCTTTGAGCCGAACAGTACTTAACTGATTCAGTTTTTGTTATTTTCGGTTTGATTTTACCGCACAGCCAACGACATTTAATGATCGCACATGCTGCATCGTAGGATTTTCTCTCTACGTTGAAATGCTGTACAAAGCTATCTGTGTAGATTATACAGGCGTATTGTGGGAGAGGCAGGATTTCGATTGGCAGAGGATATTCTTCTTCATAATCTAAATCATTCAGTTCTGTGTATTGCGGGGCGAAAAAGTATTTCACATCTTCCGCTCCTAGAGAATCTATGCACTGTATCCATTTTGGATTCAGTGACACTGTAGGCAGGTTTACTGGGCTGAATAGCGCCTCGAAGGCGGATTCCGCTGTGAGGATATTAATCCGTTTGCCGTGTGCTAGTTCTCTTTCATTTGCTAATGCGATTTGCACTGCGTTCACAGTTTTTTCTGTGCGACTGAATGTTTTTTCTGCTTGTGTGTACAAGTGAGATTTAATTGAAATTGGTACCTTTTCTCCCTCATTAGAGGTTAGGTACGTGAATCCGCATCTTCCTGGGATGACTCGGATTACAAGATCACGTGTGTTGTCACGTGTATCTAATTTTGTTTTTGCTAACATGTCTGTTTGCAGTGATCTCAAAATTTCTGTGTGTTTTTGAGTCCAATTGATTTGTTTTAAATCAGGTTTAATTAGTTCGTAGAGAGGTTTAACCCTCTCTGCGTAATTTAGGATGTAAGTTCTTCCGAAATTCAGAAAACCTAGTATTGATTGTAAATTCTTCAGCGTTTTTGGAGCTTGGAGTACAGCGCACTTCTCTAAGAAGTTGTCCGCTAGGCTTTTCCCTTCACTTGATAATTCGTACCCTAAAAATAGTACTGTCAGATGGGCAATTCGGGACTTTTTAAAGTTGAATTTGTAACCCTCCGCTGCGAACCCAAGTATAATGGTGTTCACTCTTTTCAAGTGAGTATCCAAGTCGTCGTCTGTGAGATAAATATCATCTACGTAAGATAATGCTTCATCATCATAGATCTGTAGTAACTCTGTTACCCTAGCTGAGAATAGTCCTGGGCTGTTCTTGAACCCCTGTGGGAGTCGACAGAATTTTTTCTGCGACCCAAATGCGGAGAAAGCGGTCAAGTATCTGCTTTCTGGTGCAATGTTTTGACAAAAGAAACCATTAGAAATGTCTAATGTCGTTTTGTATTTTTTCCTAACTATGTTATTCATTAGGGCTGCACTATGCGAGTTTTGTACTGCAAAAGTTTTGCAACATGTATTAAGATGTCTGTAGTCCAAAACTAGACGATATGAATTGTCTGGCTTGGAGACAGGAAACAAAGGATTGTTCATTTGAGAGGTGCATGTTTCAATCACCCCCTGGTACTCAAGTTGATCTAAGATCTCCCTGACTTGTTTTTTAGCTTCTTGCTTTATGGGATACTGCCGTTGGGCAGCTGGTTCACTTTTTAATTGGATTTTGTGAGGCGGTGAATCCTCATCCCATCCTACGTGATTTTTATACAATGCAGGTGCCTGGGCTACTGCCCATTTCCTGGCATATGTGTATTTTTTGTGAATCGGAATGTGATTCGAGAAGGCAGGCATAATCACTTCTTCGCCACGAGGGCACTCCCTGACAAACTCCGGGGGCCAATCTTTTTCAGCTAACAGAATATCATAGCCTTTTGAGAGCTTATCCCAAAATAGACCCTTAATTTTCCTAGTCTTATCACCCTCCATACGCAATGTTATTTCGTATATTTTATGGGGCTCGCTAAGTCTGGCGTCGGCAGTTTCAACCTGAATGTATTCATTCGTGTCCACTGTCTCCAGATGACTCATCAAGTTCTTGCGCGCTATACTGATCTCTGCTGCACTGTCCAACATTGTCAATGCCCACTCCCCGTTTTTCAACTGTGTCCTCAGTATTCTCGGCATGGTTGATTACTCTAATACTGGCTACCTTCTTTTTCTGAAATTGAGATTTCTTATTTTGAGCAGGTTCCTTGTCTTTGGACTTGGTGTGCTCTCCTGGGTCTGACCGTCCTCTTCTTTCCGAATTCTGTGGAAGAGATCGAGAGGGACGTGTATCAATACTTTGATATCTATCAGGTCTTTTTATATTATCCCTATTTCTAAGGTTATATCTTTTCTCAGAGGGCTCCCGTTGGGGAGACTGGCGTTCTCGAGTCGGAGTTCTTTCCCTCCGTCGAGGAGACCTTCCTCTGGTCTGGAAAACTTTTTCCTTGGGAGTGGATTGTTTATTTCCATCCCAGCTCTTTTTAGGAGTATTTAAATTATTTTTAAAAAATAATTTTTCAGGATTTTCGAGCAGTTGGGGCTTAACTGGTTTTCCACCCAAGCTGTCTCTACCTAATTCTTCATAGCATTTTTCTATGATTTTTGCAAGCTCAACAGGATCTTTTATATCTGTTTCCCTCAACTTCTGGCGAATCGCCACAGATGCTGCTTCTCCCTTTACATTGGCTAATAATATAGCCGTGACCTGCTTGAAGTCTTTCAGTAATTTCATACCTAGATTTAAAGCTGGTTCTGGACCGAATTCATTTTGAATCTGTTTTAGCACGTCTGGTATTACCGCCATAGACGGAACACCGTGTGTTTTTGTGTAAATGGAAGCAAAGACTGTACCCCAAGTGTCGCAGTCCTCCACGTGTGGTGCGATTCCCATAGGAAGGCAGATGGTCAAGATTCTTTGTTTCTCAATAGGGGTAGTATCAGGAAATACTGCCTCTATTTGAGTGATTTTCTGGGCTAACCAGAAAGGAATTTGTTCCCGTTTTACGGGTGTTTTACCAAGACATGACTGTATGTTCTGTGGTGTAATTTTATTTGTGTTCCCCTGATGAGGGGTCAGCTGTGGTGAATTAACAGCTGGCTGGACTGTTGCAGTCCGTATTACATATTGGACTAATTGCCTATGTATTTTTATTAATGTGTTTAGCTGTGCTAACAGCTCTTCTTTTGACATTCTTGCAATGTCAGGATGTGGTGTGTAGCTGGCTAGAACCGGCCACGTGGCTCCTGGTCTACCTAGTGGACCGAGCCTAGTTATGTGATCATTGTGTTTTAGGGCGCCATTAAACCAGAGCAGGTGCTCTTGAAATTTAAGTGGGATTTCAATCTCCTCGAAAGGAGCGTACTCTCCCGGAGGTTCCTCTATTTTGTAATAGTGAAACTCTTGTGTTATAGCGTTTACCGCTGGAAAGTTTATCCATGAATAGAATACCTCTGTCTGCCGATACTCGTGAGCCTCTATCACGAAAATTACTGTACCACCTTGAGGTGGCAGTCCGTTTTCTATAAGTTTTAAAGTTATAGATCTTCTTAACTGGACCGGGATGATAATAGCATCCGGGTCTGCTTGTTCGGGACCTTGCTGAGTCGCATCTACTGCGGCCCCAGAGGTTCCGTTTTCTGGCATTGTAAAAATGCGAGGTTTGCAGAGTAGGTCTCCAAGGAGACAAAGATTAGATGCACAATATTTTGGAACACTGTATCCTTCAACGTTGAATAAACCGGAGCTTTACATAGGAATCTCTTCCTACTAAGGTCGGGCGGATTTTAACCTTTCACCCACTCCAGACGTCTATTGGAGTATTTACGGGTGAAAGGGGTGTGAAATATGCACGACTGAGTTACTCTACAAGTCTTACGTTAGTTTATCGCCTTACCAAACGTTGGGCGCCATGTAGTGTAGTTCCTAGTTTCCCACTAGGCCCTGCGCATTGGAATAACATAAACAGTAGTATCGACGTGGAACTGGCTATATTCCAGGCCTCCACTGACTATGCTAAACTTAATTGGGTTGTGTTACCAACTAGCTCAGAGGTCACTGGAAACTTTCTTCTCTGCATAGGAAGTGATCAGCTTCCTTGGCACAGACAAGAAGGGATTCAGTTTTCCAACAACCGTGCAACATGACAACTTTGCTCCTCAGATCAAGAGTCGATCTCTAGAGTCGTGTGAAACAATAGACATAGATTTCACTCAGTCAGTCTGGTGCAGTTTACTTTCACAATATGTAGAGAATAGAGAGACGGGCGTTTATCAATAAAGGTTAACATTTATTGAACAGTCTTTCTTCTCGTACAAGAGAAATGTATTGCCACAATTGCAATAACTGTTATTATAAAAAGTACGTACAGTAAGATAAGAATTGCGAAATAGAACTGTAAAAGCATTGATATGGTTTCTTAGCCATACAATGGTTTAAAAGTAATAAAACATATATACAGTCATATATACATTAGGCTAACATACTCAACTGGTGCTTCTAACTAAGCCTACCCCGGTGTGCCTGACCTAAGCCTAACACGTGAGAAGGGGAGTAAGTAAGTAGCTTAAGTTAAGTTGGTTTTGCCAAGGTTTGTTTCAAGAATTCTCTTCTAAGGGTTTAGTCAACACCATACCTCTGAATAGAATGATGGAGGATTGGTATCTCCTTCAGGGTTCTCTCTCGATATCCCAGTCACCCGCGAGGGTAAACCGGAAGCGCCGGGACTGGATTTCTCTGCACGAGAAAGGCAGCGGCTTCTCTCAGCGCGTCGGGAGGAAGGAGGGGTGACAGCGTCCGCGGGCAGCTGGGCTGGATGTCTTCGCAGAGGACGGCTGCACGGCTCCTCAAGCGTACTGAACCACAGTTCGCGCTGTAGCGGCGATAATGGTAATCAGTAGCTTCACCACCACAGGATAGCAGGCTGCAGCGACAGACAACGCTCAACAGCAGCTAGCTTCGCTCTCACATTGCTTAAGGCAACGTTGGTAATATTTATACCTGACAGGTGCCGGGTTTGACGCAAGTTTGCTGGACATAAGACGTCAATTAAAGATGTCACTAGGAAGTGGCAGCTATCAGTTGCTCATTAGAGTTCTATTACTAATCAAAACATAGCAAGCGGGGATTTCCAGGTTTGCTAAGTTTTTATCTTGTTGAAGAACTCGGAGTGTTATCTAGGAATATCAGATAGTGACTGCTGCTCTGTCATTGCACTAATTGGTCGCAAAGGAAGTAGCAGAGAGTCATGCTGGAATGTGGCTCTGTGGCTTTGCTCGTGTGAGGCCAGAGATGACTTTTCAGAAAATCGTACTTGAACGGTTATGCCAATATAGGGAATAAATGGATTTATAGCCGAATAGGGGCATAAGGTCACAGTATCGATCAGGAACCTAGATAAGCACATGACAAGCTCAGGGGCCATCTGTTTATAATTAGAGTGACCGCGCTTGTTTAAAGCTGTCAATGTCCTGCCAAGCACCCTCATCATGTCACTGCACCCTTTAAACACACTTCTCTGCGTCATTCTGCACAGTGTAGTCAAGGACCTTATTATGGCAGTTGTACCAAGTCCAGATTAAGTTTGAAATACATACTGCACTCTATTTCTCTGTTTTTGATTCTCCAGTTCTCTACCTCTATTTCTACCTGAGCTTTCTCTAGCTGTACTCCTGTGACCCATCTATTTGCTGTGTGTTCTGCTCCTCCCCTGCTCTGAGTACAGACCTGGCATAGCCCCAAATTCCCCATCGCCATGACATTACCGGTCACCTCTCCGCAATGCGAGCAGTAGTCATGCCTGAAGCGTCTTCACACAGTGTTGGTTCAGGGCGTAGCCCCGTACCATCGCACCGCCCCTTCCTGTTCACATGTTCTGCACTGTGGAGCGGAGGTGCTCCAATGTTTTACAGCCTCTCCCCGAAAGCAGACAGGGGGTCCTGTGTCTGCAGCTCCCAGAGAGCTGCAGCCGCCTTGAAGGTACCCCTTCACATAAATAGAGCATGTATTAACCAGCGGGATGATCCTCGCTCTGCCCAGCACGCTGCTTTGCCAGGTCGAGGTGAGTTTTTCCATTCACTTTTTGGTTTTGCTGATAACTCCGGTTCGCTGTGATCATAGCTGTTCTACCAAGTTACTTCAGGTGTGTATATGTTTTATAACTCTCTACCGTTTGTGCATATTAATGCAAGTGTTCATTGAGAGTATACAGAGCGTCCAAGCTTGCAGTCAGCTCAGCTTGAAGTGGACCCTGTGGCTGGCTGTGGGCGGGGTCTGCACCTGCAAAGGCTTTATAAATGCTATGTAATGTGGAAAATAGCATGCGCTGGACTGTTATACTGTCAACCTTAGTGACAAGCATTTATTTTATAAGTTTGCAATGCACCCTTCAATTGAGTATTGGGCAGTGCTAATCATAGTCAAACAAACTATCCAGCAACTGATGTCTAAGATCTGGCGAAGTCATTAAGAGGAGCTGCAGGGATTTGGCAGAAACAGGGCTTGTTTTTGGAAGAATCCTCCGGAATGGACTGTCTGAGAAAACTTGCGTGTACGAAAAAGAAAACCTTTTGTAATTACACTGTACTTTGTCATTTGGACTTTTTCGCTCTGAGTAGTGAGGATGCGCAGGCATTAGTGAGTTTTGGCATTAACAAATCATTGTACGCGTGTGTGTTTGTGTGGAGGGTTAATGAATACTTGCAGTGGCATTAGTAGATTACTTGACATGTCAATCAATCAATCAATCAAAGACATTTATAGAGCGCACTACTTACCCGGAGGGTCTCAAGGCGCTTGGGGGGGGGGGGGGTGCTGCTACTGCTCGAACAGCCAGGTCTTGAGCTTCTTCCTGAAGGAGAGGTGGTCTTGGGTCAGGCGCAGGTCGGGAGGGAGGGAGTTCCAGGTCTTGGCGGCCAGGTAGGAGAAGGACCTTCCTCCTGTTGTCGTTCTTCGGATGCGGGGGACGGCGGCGAGGGCGTGACTGGCTGATCGGAGGTGGCGTTTGGGAGCGTAGAAGTTGATGCGGTTGTTGAGGTAGCTCGGGCCTGTGAATAACAATCTCCATTGGTGCGATGAAAGCCAATGAGGGGCTCTATAGAGTTTAGAGACACTTGGGTAATTTTTTCCCCTGGAAACAGAGAGCTCATGCACACTCCATTTACAAACTGAAGGACAGGCTGGACTAAGTAACGAGCATTCGCATAGCCAATAGGTCTCGCCTTTAGGCCCTTATAAGTGTTTAGCCTTGCAACAGTTGATGTTGTTGCACCAAGAATATTGTGCTGGATAACTAAACACGTATAAGGTCCCAATGGGGAGACGTATTTGGTTATGCCAATGCTTGTTTTATTTTCCCGGCAACTGCCTTTATTTAACTTCCTTGATAGAAAATGTCCAGCAGAGGTCAGTAAAATAGAAGAATCATTTTAGTATTCTCTAGATTCCAGTTCATAGAAATTGTCTTCCACAAGCACCCACAGACACTAATATTTCTCAAATCTTGTATTTTCAGTGATATGACCACCGAAGGCCCTGCTTTAATATTAAAAACAGAGCTTTGGACCATTTCCTGCTGAAAGGCAATATTTCTCTCCATGTGTTCACATACCTGGCATGTCACACAGTGTGGTGCTTACTTTCCCTCCATGTTAAAGAACAGTAAGGGCCAGATGTAGGAGGCCAAATACCGGTCGGTAACGGTCCAAAATCGGTAAATTCGACCGTTACCGACCGGTATTGAAAAAAAGAGATTTAGGTGTAAAAAATATACCGAATCGGTAAATATGAATTGGTAAAATACCGAATCTGTATTTTCCGAATACATATTTACCGAATCGATATTTACCAAAACCTTATTTACCGAGTCCAATCGGTAAATAAGAAATCGGAAAAAATGCCCATCGAGATGTAGGAAAGCCCAAAAATACCGAATTCAATTAAATTCGGTATTAACTCGTCATGGGTTTTACCTGCCCTGTGCTTATGACGAGTTGACCTTGTCACATAACATGGGATTTTGGAAAATGCAGCGCAGGACGGGAATATATGGCAGCATCGATGGTGTTAAGAGTCGGTATTTACCATGGACTGAAAGCAGGTGGTAACCATGTGCATGCTATAAAAAAGGGCCCAAAATGCAACAGTGTTGGAAAAATGGCGGCACTCTATGTGATTGCGAGGAGGCGAAGGCTACAGGCTGCAGATCTGAGGGTATGGCAAAGGGAGGAGCAGGTGTATAGGCAGAGGATCACTCTGTTCCAATTGACTGAGCCTGAGATACTCCAGAGGTACAGGCTGCACCCCTCAACCATCATGGACCTAATAAGGGACCTCCACCCATACCTGGATTACCCAACACCCAGGGCCCACGCCATCCCTCCCCATGTCCAGGTGCTGTGTAGCTTACACCTGCTGGCCTCTGGGAGCTACCAGAGTGTGATAGCTGCAGTAGGAGGTGTATCCCAAAGCTGTCTGTCCCGTTTTTTCAAGAAGTTCCTGGATGCCATGACGCAGAGAATGGGACATTACATCCAGTTCCCTGACACACCTGCGGAACTTGCTAAAACAAAAACTGACTTTTATGGACTGGCACACTTCCCGCATGTGATAGGCTGCATTGATGGCACCCACATTCCCCTATGCCCACCTTCAGCCACCGAACACATATACAGAAACCATGAGTCTACGCACTCCATCAATGTGCAGGTGATATGCAATGCAGGGAACATCATCACTGACATAGTTGCCAAATTCCCTGGGAGCACGCACGACTCCTACATATTCCAGAACAGCGGAATATACACAGGTCTAGTTGCTGGAGATTTTGGAGATGGATATCTGCTAGGTAAAAAAGTGTAACACACCCTGAAATGAATGTCAGCTGAATGTTCAATGTGAATGTAACTCATTCCCACCCAGGTGATAGTGCATATGCCTTGCGTTCCTTTGTGCTTACACCGTACCTCAACCCAACCAACAGAGCAGAAAGGCGATACAATGTGGCACACAGGTCTACTCGCAACGTAGTGGAGTGAACATTTGGACTCCTCAAGAGCAGGTTCCGCTGGCTCCACAAGAGTGGAGGTGCACGACAGTACACCCCCATCCTGTGCCATTTTGCACAATCTTGCTACCAAGGAAGGCACAGAGGTGGAGTTGACATATCATGAGAACATCAATGATGACCAAGAACATGCAGAGCCCCAGGCAACAGGACCAGCAGCACTAGATGGTAGATTTAGACGGACAGAAATTACACGACGATATTTCTAGGTAATGTATGAGACATAGACAGGTGTAGTTTATGACAAGTGTAGTTTAATCTTCACTACATCATCATTGTCACATCTAAAGAGGATCCATTAATGTAAGTCAATGTCTCTGGCTGCTCCTGCTCAGTTGCCGTCACTGTGTGCAGTTGAGTCAATCTGCCGCATAGGTCAGTGCTTGCGTCCACGCACTACATTGCAGCATTGTTGTGCCTGGGCTTCAGATTCCCTGCTGGTGCCTGACTCAGCATGGCTGCGCCTGCCGCTCCTGCGCACCTCCGGTACAGGTGTGCTGGAGCCACTCCTGCTGGTTGACCCCTCTGTCTCCTCCACACCTGTGTCACCAGCATTGCCTGTGTTGGTGTTGAGCATCTGCTCCATCGCAGAGGTCTCTCTTCCCATGCCCCGTGTCAAGTCTGTGCAGCAGTGCACAATTGCATCCTGCATGGAAATAGGGTGTCTGCACAGTAGTGCTGTATTAGTTGCAAACCTATTCATAGCCTTTGTTTGTTGGTGCATATACTGTTGTTCCCTGCCACGCTGTAGATGATCGCTGTCCAACTTATCCGACAGTACTCCCATGTATGTGGAGATGTCTGTAATCCCCTTTGAAATTTGCTCCAGACTCGATGCTATTTGGCCTCTGCCCTTGTCGATGTTGGACATTTTGTTGTTCATGCTGCGTACCTGCCTATGCATGGCTAACAGTGATTTGGCCTGCTGGCGCTGTACCTTTAACATTGTGCCCTCCAGGCCACAGAAGATGCTCTCCCCTTCCTGCCCCTCCCCACCCTCACGTGCCCTCCTGTCAAGAACACTGGTGCGCGCAGCGCCTGCTGCAATCGGTCGTCTTGGCCTGTCAGCCACAGGTGCACTATTTTGGGGGACATCATCCTCATCCTCAGAATCAGAGGTTTGCAGGATCCTCTGAGGGGGCTCCGCATGCCTACTTGCCACTCCCGGTATGGACACCCTGGACATTGCAATGGGTGTGTTTGACAGGTCAGGAAATCCAAACAACAGAGGGGAAAGTGGAACAGGTGTTATGGGGCGGTCTGGAGATGAGGCCTCCTGGGTGGTGTCTTTGCTTCCTTCTACCGTGCTGTGACCAGGTTTTCTCTTCTCTTTCTCCCCTCTCTTAGTTGCTGGTGCCCTCTCCTCCCTTGGTGGTGCTGAACTGCGTGACGACTCTCCTGTGGAATGAAATTGACATAGGGTCAATGTTGTTGTTCATCTGTGTGTAGTTCTTAATTAAATAGTCTAGACACCTTTGCACAGTGCACATTGTGTGTTTGGTGATGTGTGTGGCATGCCTTGCTGAGACATGTGTTGTATACTTTGCATCTATGTATTCATGACTACGTCTACCATGATGCATTGCTGCCCACAAGTCTAAGCTGGTTATGCATTGTGATGTTTCTACACAGTGGGGTACGGGGTCAGGTTGATGGGTGTGGATAAGGGTACATGCCTCTTACCTTGTTTCTTTGTAGCTTTTGCTGTGCTATCCAGGTCTCCTATCCCATGGATGCATTCTGGCTCCATGGTGGTTTCCACTAGCTCCTCAATCGGTGCTAGCTTTGGTGCTTTGCTCCGGCCTCCTCCAGTCACACCGGCATCCTTTTTCTGGGCAGCAATCTTTTTTTTTGTCACGATGCGCAGGTCATACCACCACTTTTTTATGTCCTCAATCTCCCGGTGGGTCACACCAATGGCATTCACTTTGGCCTATATTCAAATCCAAATGTTCCTCTTCACAGTCTCTGCAACATGCAGAGACTGTCTCCCGAAAATTTGGCTGTAGTGGCTTACAATTTCATCTACAGCCACCTGTAGTTCCTCTGGGCTGAACTTGATCTTCCTTTTTCTCTCCCCTCCATCCTTTTGGCCTTCATGTGTCTCCATTCTGTCGCACTGCTTGCCTGTGGATTCTCTGCTCCTCTCACCTCTGCTGAATTGTTTGTTCTGTTGGTTTGCACCTGCATGGGTGTGGCCACTCCCAGGTACTGGGGTGGGGTGCTTCAATCTGATTGGTTGGATTCACAGGGCCTTGGTTGTGGGGTGTGTAGGCTGCCCCTGATTGGTTGGCAGGCTCACATGGCGTTTTTCAAACTCCTGAATCGGTAATTACTGAATCGGTAAATTCCGATTCGGTAAATTCCGATTTGTATTTTTCCGATTCGGTGAATCCCATTCATTCCTATGGGCCAGGAGGCCAATAGGGATGCTTTGGTTTCACCGACTCGGAATTTACTGACTCTGATTTTTCGATTCGGTAATTACCGATTTGGTTTACCTAGTCATACCGATTCGGTAACTTTTACCGAGTTTTTACCTACATACCATTTACCGATTCAGGAATACCGATTCGGTATAAGTCTGTATTTATGAATCGGTAAATGGAATTTACCTACATCTGGCCCCTAGATTTTTCCGCACCAAGGCTAATGTGCTGCATAGCTAAATACAAATAAGGTCTCAAAGACCGATTGCATTGCAAATGCTTGTTAGTCTACAACTATTTAGATAATTAATAATCTACATGGTACCCTAATCTTATTCTTATTTTCAACTTGTTACATATGGACGTATTTTATAGTCTCTCAATTGCATATACAGTGTGTTAGCTTCCTTTTACTGTATGATCCAACTTGTTATTCTCTTCCTTATGTCATTCATGTACCTGGTACCTATTTATTTACTACATAAAAATTATTTTAAAAAATATACCTCACAAGGAAGAAGAGAGGAAAACTGAGCTAGATTTTGTTAGTACCTGAAAGTAAAAAATAAATTCACCGGCAGGCAGATTGTTTTTCTCTTACTTCTCATATACACCAGGGGATTCCAGTAGAGGAAACCAGTCGAGGCAACGTGGAACACATCATTTTATAGCCAACTTCAATTGGTGAAGCATTGTGTCACAGATGTCCAAGGAACGCACACAAGGGCTGAGAGGGGCATATAACACCACTGCTGCACTCAATGGATCACTGTGGTCATTATCCCCGGGAGCCACCACTTTAAGTGGGATGAAAAAGGCGGGGAGTCTTTAATACATGACTACTGAAATCCTGTCTTTTACTAAACAGGCCACCTGGCCAGCATTTTGGTGCCTCTTTGTGAGCTTCTATGGTTTTGCATCCAGACATATACCACAACAACTGACACACGCCTAAAAAAGCAAGGCACTCCTATTGTTTTTTAATGCTGGCTAGCAGCATGAAATAATTGTGAAACAACAATCATGCTATTGTGGATAATTAGAACTGAAAAGGTTTCAGTTCAGAATATTTGTGAATGAATTAAACATTGCTAATCTCTGTGTAAGTGGAGATGGTCTTTAGAATGTCTCTATTTCTTCTGTTGCCCATCCCACCACTATCTTCTGGTGTCTCTAACTCAGATATTTAGGGCATCATGTACAAAATGAGCATTCACAAATCCTCTGATTCCATAAATCAGTGGGTTTGCGGATGCTAAACCCCTTTTTAAAATAATTTTTTCCCCCCGAACTGTTGGAAGGGACTTGTTAAGGGTATCCTTTACAAATACTGATTCCTTAAGGCATGTATTAATGTTTTGTGACCAAAATATGGTTGCAAAACAGTAAAATGTTACTACCACCTCAAAGGAGGTGGTAACCCGTGAATATATATAGGAAAGGGTTGCCTGGGCACCCCTTCCCCATTATGAAAGTTTAAAAAAACATTTTTAAAGAGTAGGCAGTGGTCAGAGGGACCACTTCATACTAGTAAAACATGCTTGTAAAACCTTGCATTTTTCTTTTTAAATGCATCCCCTTATCAATTTAGGGAAATGGGCTGAAGTTAAAACAAAAAAGACTGCTCTATTGAAAAGCAATTGCAGGCATGGTGGTCTGCTGACCCAAGATGGCTATTGTACCTGTTATTGCAGCCACTTGTAGCAATTTGTGACCTCGCTCATTAATATTATGAGGGAGGTTGAATTGCATTTGTCTACCATTCCGTATTTTATTACCCAATCTATTCATACATAGGTCGGTTCGCAAAATACAAATACATTCAGTAAAGGTTGATGCACAAATCACAGTCACTATTACAGAGTGGATTTTAAGGCAACAAGGCCCTTAGGGCCAGATGTAGGTGGCCGTTTGAGGCCATTTACCGAGCGGTAACGGACGATTTTGGCCGTTACCGATCGGTAAATGGGTGACAGGTATGTAGGGGGCATTATTTTACCGAATTGGTAAAATTACCGAATCGGTAATTTTACCGATTCGGTAAAATAAAAAACGGTAATTTTACCGATTCTGAGGCACCCAGATGTAGGTGGGGCTCTTCAGAGTCCCAGAGGCCTCACTGAATCGGTATTTTACCATCAAATCCAATTTGATGGTAAAATACCGATTCCGGTGTGCATGCACATGTGTGCATGCACACCTATGCCATGTGACAGGCAGACCTGCCCTTAGGGCATGTATGTCTGCCACATGGCACCCGAGCCTGTTTTGGGGGTGCCAGAGGGTGTCAAAGTGACACCCCCTGCACCCTTGTGAAAATCTGTATTTACTGATTCGGTAAATACCGAATCGGTAATGCCCATTCATTCCTATGGGCTTCAAAGCCCATAGGAATGAATGGGCATTTCCGATTCGGTATTTACCGAATCGGTAAATACCAAATTCTTCCGAATCGGTATTCCAGCACATCTGGAATACCTACATCTCCACCCCTTAGATTTACCGATTTTTAATTACCGAGTCGGTAAAATTCGGTAATTAAAAATCGGTAAATCTATTTTACCTACATCTGGCCCTAAGTTACCTTTTCTCCCCACATCTTTCTGAAATTTTCCACTTGCATATCTCACACGTCATCATTTTCATCTTCATGCCGTCTGCCCACTCTCTTCTTCTGTACGTACCGCCGATTATCTCCTTTGTTCAAGATTCCCCGCGCACACACAACCCCCTGTTCCTTAATTTGATGACACACACACACACCCACCAAGTGAATAATTGGAGCCGGTGGTTGCCGGTGAGGGCCAACAGCATTCATTTTTTCCTAGGGGCTGTCCACAGCCTACCTTAGGGGTGACTCATAAATATTAAAAAGGAAGTTTTGGGCCTGGCAAATAGTTTACTTTGCTGCCAGATCGAAATGGCAGTTAAAAACTTCACATATACATGCTGCAATGGCAGGCCTGAGACATTTTTAAAGTGCTACTTACTTACACTAATTGCCTGCACTTATTTTTCCTCATCATTCATTTCCTGAGAGCAAGAGAGGGAAAAACATACAAACAGGAAAGAAGGAGGAAGCTAAAAAACAGCCGCCAAGGGAGATGGCAGGAACCTGGAAGAATGAGATAAAGGGGCGGGGAGTGACTGGCAGTGAGGTGAGTTCAGTACTATGCAGACTTGGTATTCTGGTGTTGACATTTAATAGAACCAGCCGCTGGCTTCTGAGCATTGATTTAGGAACCACCAGCAAAAGCACTATATCCACCAGCTCAGCAATTAGCTGAAAACCTTTATGACACACTGACAGGCACTATGAGAAATTCAGAACACCTACAGACTCATCTGCACAGGTCTCACTCTTGCCCATCATGAACACTGAACCACAACAGGAACCTAGAGGTGATTTGGGTAATATGAGAGTCATATGTTGCATAAAAAAATATTAGAAACACAAGGTGTGGAAAAAATACAAATACTCTTAAGGATTGCAAAAAAATTAAAAATCAAATGTAAACAGGGTTTGAATCACTGTTATGAATTTTACCTCAAGATTTTGTTGGGAATTTGAGTATTATTTTTGCCTGTAGAGGACATGAAATTGAATCCAATAGCAACCCATTTCAAAGACTGTTTTCAATTACTGCCACATCTGAGACTTGTCAGGACCCGACCCACTTAAAGCCCTGTAGATGCAAACTGTTGTGGAGTGAGGGATGGTAAGTGCTAAATCACATCCGTGCCTTTGGCCCTGCCATCTTCGCAGGTCACTCTGCCATCTCAGGTGCATTCTTACAGGTAGGAGAACTACTGAGAGTTGAGGCAGGTCCCTGGCTCATGTCACGGTCCTCTCGGACCCTCAACCGTCTCTTAGACCCTTAAGCCCAAAACGATCTGAGCTTTCATGTGACTTCTGCCTTCCCCCACATTCTAACCTAATGCACCAAGAATTAACAATACAGCAGGGCCTTTGGATATCAAATGGGCGAGAGAAAGAGATGTCCAATCTAGAAGCCGAATCGCACAATATGAAACCAGAAAATCTGGGATCAACCCTGGCTTCTCTACTTGAACGAGTTGTCTAATCCTAGGCAAATATTTTATTTCACAAAGTCTCTTTTTTATTCATTATCACATATGCGAGTACTTTCAAATGCGTGAGTTCAGGAACTACACTTCACAAAAACCTCTTCTATTTGATTTAACAGATTTTAATGTTGCTCCATCTGTAATAAGAATCTCAGTCACATGTAGGTGCATATTTATCTAAAAGTAATGGAGCGCAGTGTGGCATTCACCTTGCTGCACTGCGTTACAGGGAAAGGCTCAGGAATGCACTGTTTATATCACAAAACAGGGCATTCCAGCCTTTTCCCAGCATTTGCGCTCAATGGGCAACGCAGAAACCCTTGCACCATGGTACAAGGGTGCCTGCGTTGCATGCAGTATTGTTTTTGTGTAGAAAGGGGGCACCTTTCTGCACAATAACAATCCCCTGAGGTATTTTCCTCAATATATGTGTGCTGCAGAATGCAGCATAAATGGAAAGAGAGAGTAACAAGGAGTGTAAGAAAGCAGGATCTGCATCTTATGGTTACCCACACTTTTTGCGTTTCACACCCACTATTTTGACTAGTCTGGCTGGGATTCTGCTACTCAGGACCCCAGCCTACCTGGTTTCTCCCTAAATTGCTATGTATTTACTTTGGCACTACTCCAGATTGGATCCTGGGGTACCCTTATCAGTCCCTAGTATATGGTACACATGTACCCAGGGCAGAAGTACCCCAGAGGTCTCCCATGGGCTGAAACATGTATCAACCACCCGTGAGAGGCCATGCAAAATGGAACCTCAGGCTACCGCAGCCTGTGTAAGATGGTGCTTGTACTACATACCTTAGATATAGGTTCCCTATATCTATCTATCACTACACCTAAAATTTTATAAGTCACTCCTATAGCAGACTGTGTTCTGGGTTTTATGGGAGAGGGTGCTTCTGCATAAGCAGGGCCCCTCTGCAGCCTTCAGAGACCATTCTCCTGGGTTGTCTTTGACACCGCCAGACATATAGGTAGAGGTGCATTATAACCTCACCTTGAAAACGACTGCAACAATGTATGTTCTGGTTGGGGTCAAACACCTTGGAATCATACCTCCACACAAGTAACTGGGGGTACTTAAGTCTTCCTGTACCAACTTTCTCGAGCCTTACAGCACAAAATCGATGCTGCCAGCCACAGACACAAGTCTGACCTACTGCTGCTGAGCCAAGCTTGAGCAGGGGAAGGCAGCACAATAGGCATCCTGGCACAGGGAGGTGTCACCACCTCCCAGGCAGGATTTAGTGTATTGGGGCTGGGTGGTTGCACTGTAACAGTGCCAGTGCCATAAAGTCTGCACGAGGGGCACACTTGGTGTCCATGTGCATAATCCAGCTCAAACCAGTTCTGGGATCCATTTGCTACTGCCTGGCGCAAAACTGGACAAAGGACATGGGTGTAGCCACCCCTCTCTCCTGCCTCTCCCCTAGGAGGGTCCCCTGAATCTGTCCAAACCTCTCCTGTAAAATGGGTTACTTGGCTACAGGACATTAGATTTTACATGAACAAGATTCTGCAAGAAGAAACCACTACACTTCGACCGTCTGGACATGCTGGACTTCGCTGGACCTCCCTTGGGCTCGACCTCATCTCCCCTTGCCGTCCAAAGCCTCGCCAATGTCCATGGTCCATACTGGCTCCTTACAGAACCCTGTGGAACTACAAAGACATCAGAAGAATCTCCCTTAGGGTGAAGGAGTCACTCCCTTGCATTCGCAGGCACTGAAATGCATCTGACTGGTCCGCAGATCCTTAGTTCCTGCGGACTCCAAAGGCTCGAGCAACACAGGAGGTGGGTTTCTGAAGGTCCCAGAAGTCGAGCTACCCTCTCACTAAGTTAAAGGCCAGTATCCCTCGTGGGGACTGCATAACCTGTACCTCTTTACACTGTGTTCCCTTGCAGCTGCATATGCTTGTTGTCATGCAACCATTTTGTGCAGTAGGCCATTTCTAGCCCTGACTGCAGCGCATCTTTTTCTACAAAGGACTCTGGCATCTTCGCACTCTGTGCCCTGCTAGCTGGTATCCTGTGAAACCGCCTGAGGTCCCCCTACGACTCCTGTGCCTCCAGTCTGTGGGTCCACTTGAGGGTCAACACTGCTTTTCTTGGGCTCCCTAGTTGCTCCAGGCCTGCCCTGACTCCCCTTGCTGTGGTGATTCTCCTGGTCCCTGCTGGACCAAAACGACACTGAACTTGTCCATCTTTGTTGGTTGCTGCTGCCAAGGCTTGTTGGTGCTCCCACCGGACACCAACCCCTCAGCACTCAACATCCTTCATGGGATAGCTTGAATATGGCTCCTGGTCATCCTAGACATCTCCTGGGACCTGCAGCTGAAGAGTCAAGATCCCCGTCAATGCACCTGAAATACTCAACATCGGTGGGCATTCGTCTACCGAGCCCCTGGTCACTCCAAAGTAACCCAGGCTCTGTCCCCTCTGCTTTTGGGTCCTTTTCGACAAGAATCCACATTTGTATTCCACAGGACATTCTTCTTACTTCCAGCAGCAGCATTTCTTTGCAGACTTTCATAGAGAACGACAACGGTTTTTTGACACCGCTTCGTACCTATGCACCTGGCTCCTCTGAGATATGTAACTCTGGTACAAAGGTATCCATGGGTAGGGTGGCTCTCCAACCTCTTAAGTTCCAAGGGTTGTTGTTGTAATCTGCTGGGAAGGTCCTTAACCTTTAAATTTCCAACTGCGACTTCCCCATTGAATTGTAGGGGGCACAAGGTCGTGTTCTCACTCTGCACCCGTCCTCCGTGGGGTTCCTACTTACTCACCTTGGGTAACTCCTTGGGTACCCAGCAACTCTACACCTCCTAAACTAGGTCTAGTCCCGAGTTGTGGTTCTTATACCACTATTTTTGTTTATTGCTTGGTCTCCCCCTTGAGCCTAGTGGGTATTGTGCTACTTACGTTTGATTTTTTGCAACTGTATTTGAATTGTGTTCTATCCTCCTGTAGAGGATACTAGAGGGTGTTATATATAATAAATAGATATTTTATAATAACTGTGTGGTTTTACTTTCATTTAACCAAGACTATAAGGTTGCATTCTGGTAAAACAAACTGCTTAACATTCCTTCAAGACTTAGCCTGAAGGCTGCTCTCCATAGCTACCACTAGGGTAGCTTTCTATAAAGGTTATCTTTAACCTAATCACCATAAGGGTTGTTTGGACTGGTGCAAGGTGCCCACTTTAACTAGTGGACAGCATATACCAGGCCAACTTCTCACAAGGCGCAATAAAGATATTTCTCCTCATTACATCTCTCCTGTAGCATTGTAGCATTTTAGGTGTAGCATTTTAGCGCATTCCCAGGTCTACCAGTAATGGTAAATTTGGGAATGCATCTAAATCCACAGGATGGGAACACCCATGCAATACCTCTCTGTGGCAGAGTAAAGCAACACAATAATTTGCACTGCATTGCGTTACTGCTGATGTATCAAGTCACTCAGGGCCACACAACCTGGCCCTGGGTGGCATGATAAATCACAATTTGGGTTTGCCTCATGCATGCACCACATTGCGTGGGGCAAAAGCGATGCAACCCCCTTGATAAATAGGTCCCCCAGGGTACACTTGACAACTGACTTGCCTCTGATTTAATTACTGTCATTGTTATCAGGGCTTAGGGAGGAATGAATATTTCTAAGTTGATGTTTAACTACTATCACTTTTAATCAATTCCTCCAGTGTAGAGATTCAATATGAAGATCTAAGATGAAACACTTCCACATGTTAAAGTGTTATCATGCACTGCACTTGTGACTGCTTCCCTGTTGGACTTTGCCCTTTCTGCGGGGTAAGCCAAAAACATTTTGCCATCACCCTCCAGTATTGCTTTCTCCTGTTTCACTTTAGTGTAAGTTTGATTTTAGTTTTTTAGCGTTCCTGTGTGCTTGCGCTGTTTTCCCACCGCTGCTGCCCCTGCGGCCCGCTCCCCGATCCGGCCAGCTCCCACCCCCTACCTCTGATCCCGCCCCCCTCCAGTTCATATGGCGACCGCTGCGGGGAGCGCGTGGACTCCTTGACCACTGGTTCAAGGCCAGCATTCTCCCCAGCAGCTCCTCCTGTTGGCAGTCTCCATCCTCCAGCCTCCAGCTCTGTGCCCTCCGTCAGGGTTCGAGCCAGCTGCCGTCCCGGTACCTCTGCTTCACCCCTGCAGTTCACCCGTTTTGTCTGCTAGAGACCCTCGTGCCTCATCGTTGCCCTTGTGTTCCTGTATTCTGTGCCCGTACTTTGTTTATTGTTTTCTACCGTTTCACTTTAGTGTAAGATTGATTTTATTTTTTCAGCCTCCCTGTGTGCTTGCGCTGTTTTTCTGCCGCTGCTGCCCGTGCAGCCCTGTCCTCCATCGGGCTCACTCCCCCCTCCTACCTCTGATCCCGCCCCCTCCCCGTCATATGGGTACCGCTGCGTGGTCATGCGCAGCGGGCGCGCCACTGGCCCACCTAAGGCAAGCCCATCTGAGCCCTTCCGCGCCAGGACTATGCCCAGTGCCAGACCTCCTGGCCCCCACGAGCGCAACAACTTCCGACGCCGCTACAACACTAACATCCTCCACGCATTCAACACTAGCCGACCCTCCACCTGCTTCCAGGCCACCCCAAAGCTCACCCACGGACCCCTCACCTGCCAAAACTGCAGCTACACCAGCCAGCGCAGACCTGCTTATCCTGCCCATCCCACCAAAGCAAATCACAACCATCTTAGATGCATATAATACTCAACACCCGCTCAGTCCACAAGCACGCCGTCGAACTCTGGAACCTACTCGATTCATCGTCCGCGGACGTCGCCTTCCTAACGGAGACCTGGATGAACGCCTCCTCGGTGGCAGACATAGCCATAGCCATCCCGAACGGCTACAAGATCACCCGCAGGGACCAAAACAACAAACCAGGAAGAGGAATCGACTTCGTCCACAAGAACACCATCAGAATTTCGACCAACACCCTCAGCATGGCCGAACACCTACACTTCCAAATCCACATCGATCACAACACCACCCTCAGAGGAACCCTTGTCTACAGACCCCAACCACAGTTCAGCGACTCCATCACCAACCTCATCCGCACACACGCCCTCACCTCCACAGACTGCATCCTCCTCGGAGACCTGAACTTCCACCTCAAGAATGCATATGACAGCAACTCCACAACCTTGATCGATAACCTCACCAACCTCGGACTCAAACAGCTTGTCACGACACCCACCCCCTCCGAGGGACACACCCTCGACCCCATCTTCTCCGCCAGCAATCACGTCACCTTAAGCCACACCACTGAACTCCATTGGACCGACCACCACTGCATCCACTTCTCCTTCAAGAAACATATCGCGCACAACCATCCCACACCGCAGCTGGAACAAAGTCACAGAAGACCAGCTTACCACTACCTCCGCCCGAGGCCCTCCACCCGAGCCCTCGGACACCAACACAGCCGTCCACAACTTCAGACAATGGATCGACTGCGCTAACACACTCGCCCCGATCAGGAAACCCTCAAACAGGCTCACCAACACGAGAGCAATCTGGTTCAACACCCACCTCCAGACTTCCAAGCAAACCTGCCGAAGACTCGAGGAGCAGGGGTGCCACGACCAGACACCAGACAACCACGCAGCCCTCAAGAACACCAGATGCAAGTACCACCAACTCATCTGATCCGCCAAAAGGACCTCCTTCAAGGAAAGCATCGACAACAACGCACACAACAGAAAAGAGTTCTTAAACATCGTGAAAGAACTCGCCACCCCCAACTCCAGCTCCAATGACATCCCACCGTCGCAAGAACTCCATGACTCCCTGGCCACCTTCTTCCACCGCAAGATCACAGACATCCACCACAGCTTTGACACCGACGACAGATGCAGATGCTCCCCCTGACTCAACGCCCACCAAACACACCGACCTCCTGCTCTCCTGGAACAACATCAAAATCATGAACTCCATCCACTCCAGCACACCTTCCACTCCTGCCCCCATTACATCTTCAACAAAGCAAACTCCATCATCGCACCCCACCTCCGGAAGATCATCAACAGCTCTTTCGAGACCGCTACCTTCCCAGAGAGCTAGAAACACGCCAAGATCAACGCCCTACTCAAGAAACCCAAGGCGGACCCAAAGGACCTCAAGAACTTTCGACTTTTGTCCCTGCTCCCATTCCAGGCGAAAGTCATTGAGAAGACCGCCAACAGACAACTGACCCACTTCCTTGAAGAAAACAACATCCTGTACTCCTCCTAATCCGGCTTCTGAAGCAATCACAGCACCGAAACCGCCCTCATAGCCGCCACCGATGACATCAGGACCATGCTGGACAACGGCGAAACTGTGGCCCTCATCCTCCTGGACCCCTTGGCCGCCTTCCCCATCTGCCACCACAGCCTGTGCCACCGCCACCACAACGCAGGGAGCCGTGACAAAACCCTGAACTGGATTACCTACTTCCTCACCGGCAGAACCCAGAGAGTTCGCCTTCCCCCAATGCCACCACGACCACCTGCAGCATACCCCAAGGATCCTTCCTCAGTCCGACCCTTTTAAACATCTACATGGCGCCTTTCGCCAACATCGTCCGAGCGCACCACCTCAACATGATCTCGTACGATGCCGACACCCAGCTGATCCTCTCCCTCACCAAGGACCTGGCCACTAACAAATCCAAATTCCACGAGGGAATGAAGGCCGTCGCAGAGTGGATGAAGACCAGCTGCCTGAAACTGAACTCTGACAAGACGGAGGTCCTCATCCTCGGCTCCACCCCCTCCACATGGGATGACTGCTGGGGGCCGGCCTCACTGGGAACTGCCCCTACACCCACCAAACATGCCCGCAACCTGGGGTTCATGCTGGACTCAACGCTCTCTATGACTCATCAAGTCAACGCTGTCTCCTCCTCCTGCTTCAACACCCTCTACATGCTCCGCAAGATCTTCAGATGGATTCCCACCAAAACCAGAAGGACGGTCACCCAAGCCCGCGTCAGCAGTAGTCTGGACTATGGCAACACCCTCTATGCAGGAAACTTTGGAAAAGACTTCAACGCATACAAAACGCTTACGCACGCCTCATCCTTGGAATCCCCCGCCCCAGCCACATCACCGCCCACCTGAGAGACCAACACTGGCCTCCAGTCAACAAGAGGATCACCTTCAAGCTCCTCACCTATGCGCAAAACTCTGGACCAGCATACCTCAACGAACGACTCTCCTTCTACACCCTGAACCACCAGCTTTGCTGCGCTTACCTTGCCCTCGCCACTGTCCCATACATCTGACAAACGACCACCAGCGGCAGATCTTTCTCCCACCTCGCAGTCATGACATGGAACACTCTCCCCATCCACCTGCGACAGACCCAGGACCTGCTGACTTTCAGGAGACTTCTCAAGACCTGTCTGTTCGATCAGTAGCTGCTTCCTCTTCCCCCTCCCTCTAGCACCTTGAGACCCTCACGGGTGAGTAGCGCGCTCTACAAATCTTTTGATTGATTGATTGATTCCTGAACAGATTTTCTTTGCTAACCAGTGCTAAAGTGTTTGTGCTCTCTCCTCTAAGTATGGTAAATTTGGCTTACCTCAAAGTGGCACTTTTAATCTGCTTGTACATCCATACTAAAGTAATACTACATATACCCATTGCCTGGAATATTTTGCTAGTGGGCCAGCATTGTGCCACCCACTTAAGTAGTCTTTTAAACATGTCCCAGGCTTGCCATTGCAACCTGTGTGTGCAGTTTTAATTGCCATTTCGACATGGCTAAATGAACTTTTTGCCAGGCCTAAACTTCTCTTTTAAATACACATAAGTCACCCTAGAGAAGGCCCTAAACAGTCCACAGGGCAGGGTGAAGTGTATTTAAAAAGTTGGGCATGTACTTTAAGTTTTACATGTCCTGCTAGTACAAACCTTCAAATGTGGCCTCTCTGATGTCATAACTATTCAGAGTTGGAGGTGTCAAGAGGTGGGTCTCTTGTAGCTTCGCGTGCAAATTCTGAGGAAGGAGGATCGTTCTGAGAACCTACCCCAGCAGTAAGGAGCAGTTGGTATGAGTTACATTTGACTCTCAGGGGCGGGTTTACTAAAATGCACAACAATCAACTGTTTTTTCTTAATGTCGTAGGACATCTTTTGTGTCCTGAAGGAATGTGCCTACATTCATTCAGGACACAAAAGATGTCCTACCACTTCTACCTGAAATCGAGTTTAATACCACCACTGATTATTTAGTATAATTTGACGTAGAATCACTCTATACGTCAATCCCTCAAGATGAGACCTTAGAAGTGATTTCCACCCTTTTGACTGCCCGTGATTCTGATTCCATACCTCCAGTACACTTTGTCATGGCTTGTGCTACCCTTGCCATAAAAGAAATTCTTTTCAAATTTGAGGAGACGGTGTACCTACAGACCTCAGGCACTAGCATGGGGAGCATTTTTGCTCCCAGCCTAGCTAACCTATGCGTTCATCATTTCGAGCAAAAACACATACCACAGCCAATCCTTTTTACAACTCAATTCGGTTGTGGAAAAGATATATAGATGACGTTTTGGTTATATGGCGAGATAGTGTAAAACACCTAAAAGATTTTCTCAACTAGTTAAATAACTGAAATGATTTCCTTCGGTTTACTGTTGAATATGACAAACACCAATTAGCCTTCTTGGATCTACTGATTTTAGCTACCCCGATTGTTTACAATCTGAACTGTACAGGAAACCAATGGATTGAAACTCCTTACTATGCTATGATAGCTTTCCTCCAAAATCACTCAGGTTCAACCTTCCTTTTGGTCAATTTCTTAAAGTGGAAAGAAACTGCTCCACCTCTGAAGGGTTCAGAGCACACTCAACCGCTCTTCAAAACCAACTCAGTCTCAAGAAATATCCATCCAAACTGATACGTCGCTCAACGTGCTAAAAATAACAATCGTGAAGCACTGCTAGAAATTGCAGCACCAAAACAAAATTCACAGAGAATTACATTTGTGAATACTTATAGCACTCTATCTAATAATATTCAGAAGGTAGTGAGAAAACACTGGCATATACTTAATACCGGTCAGGAATCGATTCAGTCTCCTTTGTTTGCGTTCAAACGAGGCCCAAGTCTGCGAGATTGTTTAGTCCACACGAGACCTAGGAGCAAGACACCACGCATGATTGGCACCATGTGGGATTTGCCTCCAGTTCAGGGACACCGTCCTTGGGGCTCCTGCGCAGCCTGCCCACAGACAAAAAATCCCCGGAGATTGATATTGGGACAGCCAGACTAGGATCGCAAAGAAAATTCACCAACTGTAATAGTGACAAGTTAATCTATCTAATCATTTGCCCGTGCCAGCTCAAATATGTTGATATGACCACTCGCAAAATTAAGCTCAGGATCTCTGAGCATAAAAGCACTATTAGATGTAGGAAACAGGCCACGAAACTGACGAGCCATTTCTTGGAAGCAAAACATGATCCGTCAGATTTTCATTGGACAGTGCTAGAACAGCCATTCATTCCTGATCACGTGACAGATCTATCAAAATACTTGCTAAAGAGAGAACAGAAATGGGTGTTCAAGCTTGGCAGTGACCAGACAGGACTCAATGATGCCATCCCGTGGTCCACTTTGTAGTTTACCTACACGGTCTAGGTACCATCCAGACAAGACCTTTTTTCTCATATATCCAGTTATGAGATATTTATTGATCCTTCACGATATGTCTGAATAAACACATGCTGAATAGTTGACCCTGACTCATTTAAAAAATAACATGACAACTATCTCCCTTAGGACTCATGTCATCTCTTTATACTGCATGTGAGAAGGGATGTTATTACCACTATTAAGGGGCACTCTTTGAGATTTAGCTTCACTACCTGTGATGTCTTTATTAGGACAGGTTTAGTCTTAAGACAATTTGTATTTCCAACAAATTTGTCCCCTTTTTTGCATTCACTTTTATTGAAAAGAGATCCTTCCAAAAAAGATGTTTTTGGAGGATCTTGAGCAAAAATTATGCATGGCGGTATATAGAACACAGGGGCATATTATCAAGGGGGTTTATCTCCGCTTTTTTGGCTTTAAAAGCCAAGAAAGCGGAGATAAAATTATCTCCCTATTACCTAGCTGCCGCTAACACCAGTTAGCTACAGCTAGTAGGAGATAGCGACCATCTTGGGCCCCACTTTGCATGTCAGTGAAATTTATCACTAATGAGATGCAAAGTGGGCGTGCCAAGATGTTAGCGACTGAAAACAGTCGCTAACATCGCTATCTCCTATTACCAACTTTTGGAGATATTCGCGCTTAGCGGGAATATCTCCAAAAGCTAACACCTGCCTTGAGCAGTTCTTAGCCATGTTATCCAATGGGAGGTGGATAACATGGCTAAGAGCATTAGCTCGCTAATGCATGAATATCGCGGACTTTTCAGCGATATTCATGCTTTGCGGCGATTTTTACCGCGTTTGCGTTAAACCTTGGTAATACCAAGGTTTATTTGCTGTAAAAATCGCTGCCGCGCTGTGGTAAATTTTTGTCTCTAACCAAGCAATAGCGATAATTATCGCTATTGCTTGGTAATATGCCCCACAGTGCGCTAAGTGATTTTGACAACATGTCATGTTTATTGTCTTCCACTCTTGCCGATTTGATCGGTACATGATGCGAACTACATACACCATGAGCATTTCGAGAGACTACACTCTCGAGAGACTATTCGTCGTTTTTTTGTTTCTAGCAGATCTTGAGTAATAGTGATGTGTAGAAACACAGGGCGCTAAGTGACTTGACAAAATGACATATTTGCTTGGTTTCACTCTTGTCAACTTGATCGGTATATCATGCGAACTACGTATCCCATGAGCATTTTGAGAGATTACACTTTCGCAAGATTTTTCATGTATCCGCACAACTTTGCGTCGAGATACTTTGATCTCTGCCTGATTATTCAAACTATTAGTATTTTATTTGGGTTGCCCCTAGACAATGGTCTGAATACGGTACGTTTTTCAAGATCTATACCATATTCACGTTGTTTTTGCTGTGGCGGAACTTACAAGATCACATGCCATCGTCACGTGATTCCTGGCTTACCAATCGACTACTTTGTAAATAAATATGGCAGCTTGCTCTCCGTTTGGTACCTCCCCAGTCGGGTCGGACGCCGGCGTGAAGTACCGACGGATAGGTAAGCAGGCTCTTGGGTGCTTTACTCCTCAATTTTGGGTATTTGGCTCATCTTAGAGACTTTTGGAGTTTCTTTGACTTTTTTCTGATACTTGCTGGCAGAAGCCGCCTTGTGGCTTGCAGCGCTTTTATATATAGCACGGCGCGTCTCAGCCTTGTATCACTATAAACGTGCTTATGCTGTAGGCACCAGCTTTTACAAAACGCTTCCAATCTTTGGAGTTTTCCATTTTCCATTTAAGCTCGATAGCACCATGTAAAGCCAGACTTTTATACAAGTCCGGATTGAGCCTCTGTAGCTGAGTCATTTCTGTCGACCATCACAGAAAGCGATGAAAATAAAAAATAAACTCTCACGATCTTGTAGATATAGTGAATTTACCAATTATCTAACATATCATGAAATAAGATTTGCTACTTCCATGAAGACATTAAACATTACAGAGGACATAAGGTACATTTACTGTTGTTTGTGTCCCTTCTCCTTTGGTTTTTAGAGCGGTGCCAGGTGAGGTGAGGCTCATTTCTCCTGCAGAATAGGTAAGCAGGTGTTTTGACATCAGGTTGATAATTTTTACATATGATGTCTTGTTTCGAAATTCCATCTGACCATTAATCTAGTATGTTCAAACCGTTTGGTTGATATCAGGATGTTGACATTTTTTGTGATGCCTGATTCATTCTTTTTTACCTCTATGATGCTGAGTACTATTTTCCTAACTTTTGTCTTTTCGTTTTGCTAGCGACCGAAACTGTCCACTCGCAGGAAAGAAACAGACACCTAGGATATCAGGTGCCCACGTTCCTTTTCTATTATTATTTATTTATTTTTCTCACATTATTTGCAGTAGCACCTACACCTTGGCCCTGAGGAAAGCAAGGACTACTTGGTCCACTTAAATTGCTGAAACATGTCGACCTATATACCACTTGAGTTGTTATATGTTGTAAACTGCTCTTTGCTGCTTTGTTTTTAGTATTGGTGGATTGAGACTGTTGCTCACTCACCCAATTTTAATACACTTTTCACCTTCACATGCACTGCAATTCAGTCACTCACTAGTTGAGATACTAAGTTAACATCACTAGGGCCCCCAATTGAGTTTTCTGTTCATGGAAGACATTCCATCTAGTCCTTACCCATTACACAGATCTCAAGGAGTGAGGTCCATGAGGAGTCCCGAATGATGAAGGGCGGTTTCGAGTGGTGACTGATGGGTACCCTCATATGCGTAGGGACCTACAGTGATCAGGCCAATTTATATCTACAGAAAATGTCTTTCTGAAAGATCCTCTAATCCCGTCCTAATGTAGTTTCTCAGCTTAATCATATGAGGTAAGAAGGTTTGGCTTCTCCTGATTCCAGACCCGTAGACATTTGTGTGAAATTGTGCAGAACCACTTTTTAAACACATTCAATACCTATGACGTCATAACTCACTCAAATGGAAATAACGATGTGCTAAGACGATGCTAAGTGCCATTTTTTGCACCACAGTGCAAAGGCTATTGAATGGTATATTACATCACTTGTGTAGTTGGAGATAACACTAGAATACAATTGTTTTCAGACATATGACCATTGAGTCAGCCTAAATTAAATGATATTGTCAACTTTTGTTACATCTATAACTCATTCAAAATTCATGTGATCTCACCCACTCAAACTTGTATCCATTATTTGCTCCTGTTTTCATTTGCATTTGCATTATAGCCAGTGTTTGTTTGGTGTGGCTACTTCACTTGATTGTAGTAGTTTGCGTGCATATATTTGCCCTGTTCCTGAATTGTAATGCTTACTATCTGTCTATTAACCTAGGTATCGTGCTGAGCATTGCAATGTCACTGAGAACTGTGCTGGGGAAGCCTTTCAGTGCAAACACTTTTCGCATGTAGACGTTGAATGACGCTATAGTTTGCATTAATTTCCTGAGATTCGAGTCACACTTTAAGAAACATCGGCCTCGGAGTCTCCAGTCATGCACACATGCACAAACATCTGCCCAACAGAGTCCCAAATCTCTTGCTGCACCTATGCAGTGCCCTGTGTTCTTCCTGTGGCTCCTTTTCTGTCACCATACAACACTGATGTACAGAGCTCTGGGTTTGCGATTACCCAATAGAGAATTTTTGTGATCCGCTATTTGCTAATTGCAAACAGCTATGTACAAATGTTTCAAACATTTAGCAATTCTCAGTGGGTCGCAAATGGCCTACCTCATTAGTATTCATGAGGTAGGTCTCGATCTGCAACCAATAGTGAATCGGTAAAATCACAAGGATGGTGGCCTGTTGGGGAAAACGGGATGCGTTTTAAAAAGCAAAATGACCAGTTTTCTTTTCATTTTTAAGAGTCGCCAGTGGTCCTTGGGACCACCGCCTTCGCTTTAAAAATGTTTTTGCAAACATTCAGAAAGGGGAGGGGTCCTTTGGGGAACCTTTGCCATTTGCGAATAGGGTACCACCTACTTGAAGAAGGCCGTAAAATATTAATTTTTTGCACCCGCATTTCAGTCACAAATCATTTACACATACCACTGCGAGTCCCTATTAGGAAGGGATGCCCTTAACACTCCACTTCCTACTACCGAATTGAAACCCCATTTTAAGATTCTGTAATAGGTGAAAGGATTGAAAAATAGGACTTTGTAAATAAAAAAACAAAAAAATATATATTTTTTGCGGTCGCAAATAGCCCGATTCTGCTAATCGGGCAGTGTGCAACCTAAAAAAACAGCTAGGTACCTTTGACCCCATGACCTTTAACGTGAGCAGTCAACAATTCAACATTGCTGAAAGGGACAGAATGAGATGCCATCTTCGAGTAGGCTCAGAGAGATGGAGTCTGGCATCAGCTGGAACAGGTAACTTCTTAAAAAACTAGGGTTGAGACTATCTTGTAGGGAAACTTGATTCTGATGAGATAGGAGGTGGGTGCAAAACTGCTGCTTATGATTCGCCGTGAGGGGGCTACGGTGAAAGTGAGGAAGTTGTGGGAGGTCAAATGTAGATACATTCACGCACATTGACACCATAAGTACATATGTTGCAATTTGCATACTTTGATTTTTACAAAATGGGTATTTTCATTGCTCTGCAGCAAGCAGATGTACTCTTACTGGAAATGTGTGCTTTGAAGTTGTGGTTTTGACGCGTTTTCTAAAACCTAAGCATACCACTATATATCTGCACATCCTCTTACACCTCTGTGATCTGCACCCAGGGCTCCAGGCTCTGACTTTCTCTTGGGGTCACACAGATACTTGATGCATTGTATGGCAAGGGAAGAAGTGTGAAATTAACTCCACTCCGAAAAACATGTTAGGGGTGCATTATAGTCAGATGTAGTCTGCACCCGCATAAATTCTGTGTGACTAATGTCAATATTAGAAGTGGGGGTATGGCATATATAAAGATATCCCTGCAATCTAATGCAACTTATATGTGTGCTTAGAATCATAACTGATAGAATTGTGATTCTTCCTGCAAATGTCTGTGAACATGTTTATAGAGAAATAGTGCTGTGTTTGCTAAATGGGGTTCATGTGCTTAGAACTCTAATTAAATACTCATGTTATTACTGTAGCAACTCTAAAGGTACACGTTGAGACATTTAGATTTATTTGTGTGTAAACTTGTGGGCCTGAGATTCATTTGGATTTAAGCTCATGTTTTAGTTTAACATTCAAATTCATATTCTACCTTTGCAGTAAAATGTTGTGTGTAATTTGTGTTCCCACTGCAGTTGAACAACGCTTTGTTAGCAGATGAAGAGTGTCTTCAGTAGATAGTTAGGCATGTGAAGCGGAAACTGGTACAAAGAGAGCAATAACAAGATGAGAGGCAAATTCTCATGGGAGGAGACGAGACCAAGGGTGGCTAGGGTAACTATTTATGAGAATAGCAAGATGGTGGGAAGAAGCCTATGTGCGCTGGTAGAATGGAAAATGACTAAATGGGTTTGTGGGAAGTACTTTGGATGCAACTGATATTATGAGGCAACGTAGTGAGGAATAGCTAGCATTCGGGCTTAGGGCGCCTTGAGGTACAGACCTTTTTGACATCTGTGGTTTTATGCTGCTTGACCCATGTTGGGGCTTTTTTTACAGAAGACTCTGATGGCTGACACCTTTTTTCCTTTCTCCTAGTTTTCTTACCTTAATCTTGCTTTAGCTTAGGGTTGCCACTTTGGGACAAAGTATAGTAGGGACAGATAGGAGGTCCATGTTTATCCTTAATGACAAATGAATGCAATCTGATGCTAAATTCTATTTTTTTATTACTTACATCTCAATTATTGAACTAGTGGTTTTCCTTTTATCACATAGAGTGAACCGCTTTCAAAGTTTTAGTTTCATCCTATTTGCATTGTACTTTTATACTATTATGCTTAGACTGGTTTACATTGATCTGTTTTTAAATTTGAATCTGGAATAAAACTTACTTCTTTGAGACTTGGTTTTGAACTGAGTTATTGTGTAACCACATTGGCTACATTGTATTTGAATGTTGGATTAAAAAGGTTTTTCTCCTCACCCCTCAAGTAGAATAAAAAAGACCGTAGAATAAGTGTTACTGAGTAAGTCGGACCAGTCTCTATCACAAGCAATGGCTATTTGTTTCCATGCATTAAGGCTGTGCAGCCAAACACCCATTCATTATTGGGAATTTGCGCAAACTATTCTTTAGTCTGAGTTACGGTAAAGGTTCTGGAATGTGGAGATTTAAATATCGGGCTAAATAAGAAATCGACGCCAAAAACATTACTTCACATACTCATACCTTGACCAGATAAATCTGTTTGTGGTAAAAAGAAGTGGAGTTAAGAATAATAAATCTATACTTACCAATATAAACTTACCTCTCCGATATTTTGGTTCTCAGTTTTTTTGATACAATATTCTTGTAGCAAGATCTTTCTGTGGTCAATATTCTGACATACAACTGAGTTAAGAGACAGGAATCAGTTTCCTTCTAGTGAATTGTGTGTGTTTAGTGTTTTTGCAGTGCAAACCATGCCAGTAGACAGTGGAGTGCTGTACTGGGTGAAATACCGGCACAAAGTCAATGAGTGACAGGAAAGGTAGCTGGTTTGTTGGCGGTAAATGCAATGGGTGTTAGTTATATTGTTTTCCTCTTGGAGATATCACTCTCTGGCACTCTAGTGTGTGAAAGGGTGAGAGTACGTTATTAGTTTGACTAAAAACACAAATACATATAATTGCATCATCATACTGATGGTACTAAATAACAAGGGGCCAGATGTATCAACATACACTTTTGCGATTCTCAAATAGCGATTTTTAAGGAATCGCTATTTGAGAATTGCAAAATGGTATGTATGTAGAAATTCGCTATTTTTTAGCGATTTCTTAAAATTCCTTAATTGCGATTAACAAATTGCTAATCGCAATTAAGGAATAATTTCCCATTCATTTCTAAGGGCCAGGAGGCCCGTAGGAATGAATGTGAAATTATTCTCATTTTGCGATTCGCAATTTGCTAATCGCAAATTGAGAATAATTTCAAGGGTGCAAGGGTGTCCAAAGGACGCCCTGTTGCACCCGTGAAATAAGCATGGGTGCACATGTGGTGCACATACATGCCCAAGGGCATATATGTGCATCACATGGCACTTTGAAAAATGCAAAAATGGGCATTTTTAAAGAAATGTGCAAATTACCACCAACTTGAAGTTGATGGTAATTTGCGATTCCTTAGGGACAATTAGCAATTTTCTTTTGCATCATACATTGCATTTAAGGAATCGCAAATTTTGCGATTCCTTACATGCAATTGCAAAATAAGGAATCACAAATTTGCGATTCCTTATTTTGCACTGAAATTTGCTACATACATACCATTTTCGGCGTTTGCGAACCCATTTGAGCTTCATACATCTGGCCCAAGATCTTGTGCTATTTTCACTCACTTACACCTGAATCGGCTATGTCCTGTCTCATCACAAAGGGCCTAATGATCCTGCATTGTCACTTGAGGCAGGGAAGGGGCAGGTTAGGAGGCCCCATCACTGTAAAGGCACTGTTTAGAAGCTTCTCCCATCTTCCTGAAGCAGGGAATCAGAGTATAAAAAGGGAACTCCAGACACCAATTCTTCAGTACACTTCTGAAACTGTGGATAGTCTGTCATGAAAAAGGACTGCTCCGCTGCCTAAAGAAGTGCCACTCTGCTGGACTCCTACTCTGAAGGACACACTTCCCAGCTGTGCTGACTTGCTTCTTGCTTCCCTCTTTCCTGGGGAGGAGGAACTGGACCTCCAACCCATCTAGAATCCAGGGTCCAAGACTGACTCAAAGGGCTAATCTGCTGGCCTCCTGATCTGAGCCTCAGGGACATACCAGGCTCTCTAACAGATCTTGGACCCATCTTCAGCATGTTCCTGACCCGCAAGATGAGCCTCTCAGCTCCTGGACCCTTGTTCTGGCTCTTGAGCTCTTGAAACCAATCTTTTGGACTCTTCGCCACTGCATACGAGCCCGTTCACACCATAACCGGACAGCTCACAACGGAAAACAGCATAACCCACTGCCTGCCCATCTCTTTGGACAGTGAAAAACACACAATTGATGGACGGAATGCAAAACAAATCAAAACATTCACCCTCAGTCAAGAGATCTGGGTTAAATCCATCATTCTTTTGCTCACCATGCCACCCCAGTTTAGACCTGGCCATATGCAAATCAGTCTTGACCCTGTGCCTCTTGGGAACAGTCCAGCCCAAACTGCCAGGCCAGGTCCTCCCTGGGCCGGAAACAAGCATCCTAGGACCGGTTTCTTCAGCCAGAATAGCTTGATTCCAGTGGCACAGTGACTGGGGGTGAGCGCTTGCAATGTTCAACACTCCGTCCATCATCCCCTTTGGTTTTTCTTTGTTTGCCCTAAGTTGGCAGGGTATGCCCAGACATGAGTCCCTTTGGTCACTTTGCCACTGGATTCAAGCTAGCCTGGCTGATGATGGCTGATTAGCCAGAAACCGGTCCCATGATCCTTGTTTCCGGTCCAGGGAAGACATGCGTTGGCAGTTTGAGCTGGACTGTTCCCACGAGGCACCGGGTCAGACTGATTTGCATATGGCCATGTCTGAACTGGGGTGGCGGAGTGAGCTAAAGAATGATGATGGATTAAACCCCGATCAGTTGACTGGGGGTGAGTGCTTGCAATGTTCAACACTCCTTCCATCATCCCCTTTAGTTTTTCTTTGTTCGCCCTAAGTTGGCAGGGTATTCCCAGATGTGGGTCCCTTGCTCACTTTGCCACTGAATTCAAGCTAGCCTGGCTGATGACGGCTGATTAGCCAGAAACTGGTCCCAGGATGCTTGTTTCCGGTCCAGGTAAGACATGACTTGGCAGTGCGGGCTGGACTGTTCCCATGAGGCACAGGGTCAGACTGATTTGCACATGGCCACGTCTGAACTGGGGTGGCGGAGTGAGCTAAAGAATGATGATGGATTAAACCCAGATCCGTTGACTGGGGGTGAGTGCTTGCAATGTTCAACACTCCGTCCATCATCCCCTTTGGCTTTTCTTTGTTCGCCCTAAGTTGGCAGTGTATGCCCGGACGTGGGTCCCTTGCTCACTTTGCCACTGGATTCAAGGTAGCCTGGCTGATGATGGCTGATTAGCCAGAAACCGGTTCCAGGATGTTTTTGACTGGGGGTGAGTGCTTGCAATGTTCAACGCTCCGTCCATCATCCCCTTTGGTTTTTCTTTGCACAGTGAGCATTGATTTCCATGAGGCTACAGGCCATCCATTGCGACACTCGACCCGCTCCTCGTGCCACGCAGACCACCACCAGCAATGGCCTTCCTACCTGCAGCTCTCTCCAATGCGAACAAGGCCCTTGGCACAAAACTTGAGATGATAAACCTTCAGTAGGACTGATCTGGGACTGTACTGGACCTGCGCTCCATTGTGGTTGGCCTTAACATTGACTTTGTCCAGCGTTCCCAAATAACCATGGTTGGTGCTTTATGCTTTTAGGCGCAGTTTATTCTTTGCAAATTCATAACTCCAGTTCTACTGATTGGATTCTTGTTCTTGTGGTCTGAAGACACTGTGTGTTTGTGTTTATTGTGTCGTTTCAATAATCTGCTCTTACAAAACAACGGAGGCACTGTAGTAGACATATTTGGAAGTGGGTTATTATTGGGTGGCACTCATCTCTGCAAATCATTCTACAAGAGTCCACCAAGTCTGGCACTGAAATAGCCTCTGCTGTTATTATCAGAGGTCAATTAATTAATTTATTTTCTTGCTATAACACGCAGTCTGTCTCAGGGGCTGTCAGGGCATTATCCATACTGGAAGAGTATCACAGACTCCTCATATAGAGAGAAAATAAACAATTTTAAGGAGTCCATACAAGCACTGAAAAGCAGAAAGAAGATAAGAATACACTTGGATAACAATATGGAAGAACGTCAACATCCTACAAGAAGAGAAAACCGTAAACTGAAAGAGAGAAGAAAGATAATCACAGTGTAGGTGTGGGGATCTTTTTGCCCACCCTCCCCCCTGCCTGTTCCATAGGAAGATACATCCATCCTTGTGGTTGGCATTCACATTTAGGGATATTCTGGACTGCGCGGTCAAACATTTACTTGAGAAATATAGTCCTATATCTTAGGTCTGGTTTTCTCAGTACATGATAAACCCTCCTGATGTCTGTCTTGAACCCCAGTGTCAAGATCAGGCTCATAGATTTCAAGATCAGGAGCCGCTCTCAGTGTCACGTATGAATGTCTGCAATCACTAACGTCGACTTTACTAAGACATAGGTCTTAACCTTTACATCCTCTGCTGCGCTTCTTTTTTTACCACTTATAATCAACTTATCTCCTGACATTTTCCTTAAATCTCTTTGTTGTCAATCCTACCAGCCCACGGGAATCGTAGCAAGCATGAAACGCATGCACAATCCAACCTTTCATCTCATTACACGCAGCAAAATCATCGATCAATTCTCTTTCTCTTGCTTTCAGCAAATTTGATCACAGTACTATTCTGCTCATGGACTTTTATAACAACTCCTTTTCCAGAATGGACAAGTTCATAAACTTTGCCAGGACAACAATTTACAATCTTCCCGATCCCTGTCCCGTTTCATCCTACCAGCACCAGACTGACTGACTTTCTGCCAAAACAGACCCTACTGCAATTATCTAACATTTGTCTTTGAAGTTACTCATGCCTTAGCTGCCAACTACTTTTCTTCAGCCATTACACACTATAACCCTAGTAACAACAGCTGATTTAGCAACCAGTACCTTCTGGTCGCAGGCCAACCACCCTCTACTACATCAAGGATCCAGTCCTTCCCTCTACTCGGCTCCATTCGCTGGAACTCTCTTCCTCCAATCATCAAACTATCATCTTCACCCAGGAAATCAAATGTTTTTAAACAAGTAGCTCCTGGGTACTGAAAGGCAAAGTTTTGTTTTGTTCTCTCTCAGCACTCTCACGCTGGAACTATATAGATTTCAGTCAGTTACCTTTTCATGTGAATTTCTGCCAGTTGATGCACTAATTATTCATGAGGATTGCAGCTCTCACACATTGTGGCATACATTCACATACCCTGTACCCTGCTTTCCATGGACAAGCTACCCGTTCAAAATGCTGTGGGCAGCTTCTGTTCTATTGTAAAATACTTCTGTTTGAAATGTTATGCTAATAAATACATAAGTAACTAAAAATGAACAAGCTACCAATACACAGGTAGTTTCCGAAGTTGGAAAAAAAGGCTTTTTTTGCTGTTTTAAGTAAGATTCTACTCAACATGAGCATACCTGGTACTTCCGACGTTAAAACCAAATCTTGCCTCGCCTAGCCACTAAAACATCAACAATAAAAAAACAGAACTGAAATGAATCAAGAATGAAAAAGGAGGAAATGATAGTTTCTGTGAAACCAATGTTCTCTCTAATGCTCTGTTAAGAAACAAACAATTGAAGAAACACATGTTTAGTTAACCACCAAAAATGTTTTGCCCACATTTTCACTTTGAAGTAAAAAAAAAAATCTTAAGTCATTTATGTGTTTGAGTACTTTCATCATGGATTTCCTTCTGTTTATGAATGCAGCCTGTTGTTTTCCTGCTCAGATAATAGGTGTGAAAGTGTAATACTCTTTTTTAAATACCATCTCACACAAATATTATAAATATTGGAGCAAATAAGTATACATTGACATCATAAAAATATATGATATATATGTGTGAGTATTGGTTTCTATCTATATATATATACTAGCAGCCCGCCCCGGCGTTGCCCGGGGGCAGAAGGGGGCTGGGGGTTGCATTTTCAGCATTTGCTTAGTCCCGGCCGGGCCCCCCGCCCGCCGCCCGCCCCGACATTGCGTATACCGCTACCCGCCCGCCTCCCGCCTCCCGACTCCCGCCCGTCTCCCGCCTCCCGCCTCCCGCCTAGCGCCTCCTGCCTCCCGCCTCTGCCTTACCTCAGCCGGACTTAGCACCCACTCCCGGGCCCTGCCCGCACCGACATTGCCCGGACCGGCTCCCGCCTCGCCTTACCTGAGGCGCCGCGCCACTCCTCGCCGCACACGTCACTCCTCGCCGCACGTCGCCGCTCGTCACCGCTCCTCCCCGCCTGTCGTCATCACGCAGGTGTAGTTCGCGGTTAGTGCTACGTCGCGGCCGGCGCTTGATTTAGGGGACTACTTTGTTTATAAACTTTAATTTTTTAATTTACGTTTTTATTTTATGCAGCCTATGTCCATCTACACACCCTGAGGATTACAACAATGTATTGGGTGTGTGGATTGGCGCTGTGGTTCCCGAGTTTACCTTGCCAAAAGGTGTCTGTTCTCTCTTTATAATAGTAGTATAGATATATCTATATGTATTTCGATCTATCTATATATAGAACACTTGTCCTTGCAGATCACTGAGGAAATTCGGCACTTTGTTTTTTCGGTTAAGATGTTTTTATTCAGAAAATGTGGCTGCAGCAAGAGTCTATTATTGAAATTTTTCAGCTCACTGCATTGTCAACTATGTTCCACTATGTCAGTTATAGTTAGGATCGGGTTTCCATAGGAAATGCATTTTTTGGTTTGCCTATATCTTTGCTGCCATTTCATGAATCTTCACAAACCTTTCCCTAAAAATTATTTTTATGCTCAGCTCCTTTCTAGACAGTTTTGGGGCGATCCATCAAGCCAAGAAAAAGGAGGGTGATCCGAAAACGTGTTTGCCCCATTAATTTTTTGATAGAAACTTTAGACATAGCTACAGCCCAAACTGCTGTACAGATTTACACCAAATGTGGCAGAAAACGGGGAACGTAGTTTACGACGCAACTTTTAGCACGCAGTGCTATTACAACGCGGTTTTTAAATCGCATTCTATTACAACGCATGACTCTGGGGGGCGCTCAAGGATAGGGAATACTTTTAATTTACTATCCTACACCTTCCCTAGTGTCAACGGGGACTGGTGTTGGAATAGTAAATTAAAATATTCACTATCCAACACCCCTTTGTATTATGCGTTGTAAAAGAATGTGTTATAAAAACCGCGTTGTTACAGCATGCGTGCTAAAAGCATGCGTTGTAACAACGTACATCCCAGAAAACTAGACTGTGGTCCAAAAAGAGTGCTTTTTGTGATTTGGTGTGAAACAATTCAGTACTTTTTGAACAATGTATGATAAAAAATAGTATATATATATTATGCCATGGAGGATCCGTGAAGCCTACGGATCTCGTGGAGGGATTTGATTGGCTGCCATAACATCAACAAAGATGTGGCGGCAGCCATATTAGGAATCAGGACTCAGCAACAGGGGGTTGACTGACTGCAAGGGGGGTACCCATTGAGCCTGGCATGGGTTTGGCTGCCTGAGGCGACCCCCTGATGCATACGGTTGAAGGACTGATTAGGGGGTTGGCCACAGAGCCTGGCAGCAGATGAGGTCTGCGGCCAATGACCCACTGAGAGTGCCAGAGGGTTGGCTTTAAGTATGTTAACAAAATACGCTCCGTGCGGAGCTGCGCAGGCTTTTCTGGGGCGGCAAATCCCCCCGCTTAAAATGGTCGACGCTGACCCTTCCCTACGATAGAGGAGGTTTTGACATCCCTAATTTTGAAACTTACTACCAATGTGCACAGGCACACTTTGCCTACCATTGGATGGCTCCAACTCCTTTCATGCCGCACATAGCGGTGGAGGACTGGATGGGGCACCCTATACCACTCAACGGACTGCTACACTGTCCTGAGACATCCATCACCACTGCGCATACCTCAGTTTCCTGCACATTAGATGCGTGGCGCCGCATCGCTAGACACCTGTCGTGTCCGATGCCCTACTCTCCCAAATTACCGCTTACTTATCACCCGCAATTATCTCTCTTGTCGGAACGAGGTTTCCGTCAATTATGTGATAAGTTACTCATCGTCTGCTGGGGCGACCTGTTCCATGAGAGTAGTTTCAAGACTAAGGAACTGTTCTTTAAGGCACGGGAACACACCTCCCTTGAACTCTTTTACTACATTCGGCTGCGTGCGGGGATGCGGGACATCTTACCTGATTATCCCAATGAACCTGAGACCCTAGCGCCACTGCATTTCCTGTTGGGATCACAAGACGGGACCCACTTGGTCTCTGGTCTTTACCGCCAAATCCGAAACGCTGCTCCGGAACCGGTCTCCAATGCTCGGCTACGATGGGCTGCTGAACTTGCCTTCGATATTACCGATGAGCAGTGGAAATACTGTTGCACGCTCACCTCTCGCGTCTCTGCTAGCAGCAGATTGAAAATTATTCACTACAAATTCCTTCAGCGGATATACTATACTCCGGCTCGGAAATATAGGTTCGGGTTAGCTGACAGCGACCGATGTGAACGCTGCCATGCCGACCATGCTGATTTCCTACACCTGGCATGGGACTGTCCCCAGGTTGCTCATTACTGGCAGCTGGTTGTGGAGGCTATCGCGGAGATGGTGGGTGAGGCGGTCCCTGCAGACCCCTTGATCGCCATCCTCGGATACACAGTGCACTTGCCTAGAGGATGCAGGAAATTTGTTGACACCGCCTTGCTCTTAGCCAAGAGACGTGTTGCTTGTCGCTGGGGCAGAGGAAGGGCGCCCAAATTTAAGGACTGGCTTACGGATTTGACTTATTGCCAAGACCAGCATACCACTTTTGCTGAATTGATACCCCTTTCTTGTAGGCCCAGGGATATTTGGGAACCTCTGATGCACTACCTGCTCACGCGCTCGGATGACGATGCACGATCGGATGATCTGCCTCCCCCTCCTCAACGCGCTGACGTCCCTCCCAGATCGCAACCCGTTAATACCTCCTGCACCGTCTGACTTTCCTTGTCCCCATGCGCTCTCATGCCCCTGCAGCGTCCTGAGTGACTTGGGCCGCCCTCTCTTGGCCTGACCCACACCCCCCTCGTAATTGGGCATGCATATCCTATTTTTTCTGCATCCACAGCACGCCTCACACTACTGCTGAGTGACACCCCGTTATATTCCATGCTTCTATGGGATGCACCTTTGCAGACCTCTGCCTCACTGGGATAGCAGTCCTGGACATTAGATCCCCCATGGGCTACGGCCTGCCTGACCCGCCTTGCTACACCACCCTTCATTGGAACTTTCACACAGTCTTATACGGCCTCATAGTTGTTACCTAAGTTGGGAAGTTTTGGTTCCTGTTTGACAAAAAAAAAAAAAGGAGAGGTATTTCATCTCTCGACTACAAAACCCTGTTCAACTGCTGCTCATCCTTGCTAGTCCTACGCCCTAGGCTGCAGAACCAGCGGCATGTATGTTTTCCTATACGCCGCCGGGCCCCCGGGATGCCGGCTTCTGGGCTGTGTACTGTTCATAATTTTTGCTGCCAGCCTCCGGGTTGTAGGCGGATCAAGCTGTGTACCATACTCTGTTTACTCCAATAAAGCAGTTTGAACCCCAAAAAAAAAAAAGTATGTTAACAAAATATTACTTTACATTAAACAAAACGAGTAATTCACTGAAAAAAGTAACGTTTAGAGTAGCATTATAGTTAGGTGAGAATTTCACCGACAATCTAGGACCCGATTCACAGAACTAATCTGAGACAAAAACCTAAACTTACTACTTTTGGTATTCACAGAATGCACCTACTACTTTTGGTTAAACTTGCTACTTTTGGTTAAACTTGCTACTTTTGGTTAAACTTACTACTTTTGGTTAAACTTACTATTTTTGGTACTCCCAGAAGGTAGTACTACTAAATTCCTTCTGGCAGTACGAAAAGTAGTAAGTTTAACCAAAAGTAGCAAGTTTAACCAAAAGTAGTAAGTGCATTCTGTGAATACCAAAAGTAGGGGCATAATATCAAGGAGGGCGTTAAAATTATCGCCAGTTTAGTGGCAGAAAATTGACGCTAATGCAGCGATAATGGGCTTGATAATATGCCCTGGAGAATTCCAATGGAAGCCCCTGTTCACACCAGAACATGGACCTCTATTGGAATTCTCAAGGGCATATTATCAAGCCCATTATCGCCGCTTTAGCTGCAGTTTTCTGCCGCTTAACCAGCGATAATTTTTAACGCCGTCCTTGATAATATGCCCCGTAGTAAGTTTAGGATGTTGTCTCAAATTAGTTCTATGAATCGGGTCCTAGATTGTCAGTTAAATTCTCACCTAACTATAACGCTGCTCTAAACTTTGCTTTTTTTAGTGAATTTCTAATTTTGGTTAAAATTATTACTTTTGGTACTCACAGAAGGCATTTAGTAGTAGTAAACTAACTTTACTACTAAATGCCTTCTGCAAATAAATTGTAAAAATGTAAATTGATACTTGCATAGCGCACTACTCACCCGCAAGGTTCTCAAGGCGCTTGTACGAATACCTCTGTGGAACCCATCCTGGCTTTCCCTGTGAGGTTTCCACTCTTGGGCACCCCCAAGGTGGAGGCCAGGCATCCTTAGCGTTGTGGGGGCCGTTGTGGAGATTAAGCAAGCTATTGCCCAGAGTTGCAGAGTGGGACTCCATGATTGGAATAGGCACCGAGGCGAGAATGATCAGGTCCGTGGAATTTTTGAGCCCAAGACCCGCCGAGGCGGGGAATTGAACCCTGGTCCCGGGCTAGACCTCTGCATCAAGGTCTGCCGCTCTAGTCATTGAGCCACAGTAAGTTTAACCAAAAGTAGTAAGTGCATTCTGTGAATACCAAAAGTAGTAATTGTCTCTCCATGCCACTGGAGTCAAGCTATCCTGGCTGATGAGGGCTGAAAGCAAAACCGGTCCTAGGATGCTTGTTTCCAGTCCAGGGAGGACCTGGCCTGGCAGTTCAGGCTGGGCTGTTCCCATTGAGCACTGGTTCAAGACTGATTTGCATATCGCTGGGTCCAAACTGGAATGGCATGATGAGCAAAACAATGATGAATTTAGGCCCAGATCTCTGTATTGGGGTGAATGTATGACATTGTTCTACATTCTGTCCATCAATTGTTCTTTTTGCATTTGTCACCCCTAGTGGGACTGGTATGCTCAGACGTGAGTCCCATGCTCTCCCTGCCACTGGAGTCAAGCTATCCTGCCTAATGAGAGTTGAAAGCCCAAAACCGGTCCTAGGATGCTTGTTTCCAGTCAGGGAGGACCTGGCCTGGCAGTTCCGGCTGGACTGTTCCCATTGGGCGAAGAGTCAAGACTGATTTGCATATGGCTGGGTCCAAACTGGAATGGCATGGTGAGCAAAAAAACGATGGATTTAGGCCCAGATTTCCGTACTGGGGTGAATGTATGACATGGTTCTGCATTCTGTCCATCAATTGTTCTTTTTGCATTTGTCACCACGAGTGGGACGGGTATGCTCAGACTTGAGTCCCGTGCTCTCCATGCCACTGGTGTCAAGCTAACCTGGCTGATGAGGGCAGAAAGCCTGAAACCGGTCCTAGGATGCTTGTTTCCAGTCCAGGGAGGACCTGGCCTGGAAGTTCAGGCTGGACTGTTCCCATTGGGCGCAGGGTCAAGGCTGATTTGCTTACGGCTGGGTCCAAACTGGAATGACATAGTGAGCAAAAGAACGATGGATTTAGGCCCAGATCTCTGTACTGGGGTGAATGTATGACATTGTTTTGCATTCTGTCCATCAATCGTTCTTTTTGCGTGCATTTAGACAATGGCTGAAGTTACATCATCCATATAAGATGAGGATTCACAACCTCTAGAGGATAAAGGTTGGTGAACACCATTCACTATGAGGAATGAGATGTCTGCACATGAAAGACACAATGACACAGTGGTTAGATTTCACTACCAAAAAGTGGATGAGTATATGAATGTGTGGATGCGTGACTGAGCGATTTGTGGATTTTTGTTTTGCACCATGAGGCATTTGCGTACTCAAAATATTTTTTCATTCTAGAGTTAATCTATGTATGACCACTTTTTTTTCGTCCCTTCATTCCTTGCTTTTAATGGCTATTAACTTATAAACCATCGGTGTGTGCCCTGAAGAAGTTGGGTGGTAGGCTGATCACCAACAATAAAAATCACAATGGCACCAGTGCTTGAGCCATTGGGAATCCATAAAAAAATATATGATTTATATCAATCAATCAAATAGACTTTATTCGAACCAAGTAAGGCCATAAAAGAAAACACAGGATAAATACATTACAATTTAAATAACACATTATAACATTATTTAATAATAAAAACACACTTAATGAGACAGTTCATATCAGTTCATTGTTTACACCTATTAAAAGCTCACTTCCTTAGATTTTCTGTGAGTGCAACAGTAGGGAAAATGTTGGATCGCCGAGGTATTAAATTTACTATTTCCACTCCAGTCAGTGCAACAGTAGGGAAAGTGTTGGATAGCGGAGGTGTAAAATGTTATATTCCAACTCCAGTGAGTGTAACAGTAGGGAAAGTGTTGGATTGCAGAGGGGTAACAGTAGGGAAAGTGTTGCATAGCAGAGTGGTAAAAATTACTATTGCCACTACAGTGAACGTAACAATAGGGAAAGTGTTGGATAGCGGAGGGGTAACAATTACGATTATCGCTCCAATGAGTGCAACAGTAGGGAAAGTGTTGGAAAGTGGAGTGAAAAATTACTATTCCCACTTCAATTGGTGCAACAGTGGGGAAAGTTTGGATAGCAGAGGGATAAAATGTACTATTCCCACTTCAGTCAGTGTAACAGAAGGGAAATTGTTGGATAGAGGAGGGAAAAAAATTACTATTCCCACTCCAGTCAGTTCAAAATTAATAACAAACAAAATATTAACAAAAACAAAAAATATGTAAAAACAAAATAAATAAATTAATATTAAACTTAAATTACTGCCCACCCTTTACCTCTGTAAACCCCACAACACTCAACTAAAATTAATTTCACAATTCCGTTAATGAATTTCCAATAAATTAATTAATATCTATTAACAACAAATTATTAATTAATAAAAAATAAATTACTTCCCACCCTTTAACGCTATAAACCCCATAACTTGCACCCAAAATGTATTACACCATTACAATAATTAGTTACCAAGTAATTAATTAATAATATTTAGCAACCAATTACTAATTATTTAATAAATTACGTCCCACAATTAACATAAAAAAACTCAATTACATAAATATTAATAAATACAAAATAATCATTAATTTATTAAACTTAAATTACTTCCCACCCTATTCCCCTATAAACCCACAACCTGCTACGGAACTAAATAATGCTAAATGTAATTAAAATAAAATTAATAACTGCTACATATTTAACAGATATATTAAAAAATATGAACAGTTCTTATACAACAAAACAATACATCACATAAAATAAAATATATACTATAACATATACATAACACTAATTAAACAAATGATATTTTAAACAACTGTCTTTTTGCAAACAATATTAAAAACTACTATGGGCCCTATTCATGAGGCCTGGCGTCACTTGTATGCCGCCGGTGCGTCACTTTTTGTGACCCACCCGCAGCGTAAAAAATATGCCTTGTTGCACCATATTTACAAAGTGACGCTTCTAGGTAGATGCGTCACTTTGTAAACCCCTGCGCCACGTTATACCTGCGCCAGGTATAATGTATGCAAGTGGGCGTTCTGGCGCAAGAAAGGGTCGTAGAAGTGACGCAGTGAAACCTATAAGATTTCACTGCGCCACTTCTAGAACGCAAATGCGTCAATATCTTACGCCTGCTTCACAGCAGGCGTAAGACTGACGCAGGCCCTTTCACATGGGGCTTGCCCCATGTGAAAGGACACATTGCTGGAGTTGCATCACTTTTGTGACACACTCCAGCAATGCATCACTTTTGCGTTATACAGATACGTCAGAAATACTGACGTATCTGTAACTCCTTGCGACATGATGCGTCATACAGTAAATATGACGCATCAATCATGTCGCAAGGAGGGCGAACTTAGAAATGACTCATCGCTGCTTTCACGCAGCGGTACGTCACTTCTTATAAATGATTCCCTCTATTTTTAAAATCAATATTTCTTACCTTAAATCGATATTCTTAACCACAATATTCTTGCTGTCGAAATTTAGGACTTGATATTTCTGTAGGTCGACTTTCCAACTCAATATTTTGTCTGCACACCATACTATATATGTGAAGACACTGGAATAGATGAGCTTTTGAGAAAGTATTGTAATCTGCCTATGTCGTATAAATAAGTGCTTCTGACTTTTTGTGATAATATAGAATAAGGATGTTACTTTCTATGTCTGTATACCGTAGATGGTTATAGAATATGTATGAAAGACTGTAATGTTGTGGTATGGATGGTGTGTTTGATATGTGAGTGTGGTGAAACACATTGTTTGAAGGGTGGGAGGTTGAATAATGTCTTACCATAAATTGATTTAACAATCATGTATGTGAAGTATATGTAAAAAGGAAGAAAGAAAGAAAGAAAGAAAGAAAGAAAGAAAGAAAGAAAATGAATCGAAAATGTAAATAAAATACATTTGAGAATGTTTCTTATGCTTGTAATTTTTTTCTGTGGCCTGTATATATTGTCGACTCTATTGTAGAGCATAACTTGGAGTTGGGTTATCATGTTGTTTTAATCACCTAAAAACAGTTCTTGAGAGAGACTACAACCAGATGATGCAAGAAAACACAGGTGCAATAGGTCAATCGACTTCTACAGCAGCCTTGGAAGAACCATATTCAGGTGCACTCCTTACAATACCAGCTGCCTGTGAGGAATTGAGTGACATGGTTACTCACTGCATGAAATGCCACATGCATGTCGATGTAAAAATATCCTCTGTGGGTGCATTGCTGTATGCATGGGTGTGTAAGTGTCTGCACTGGTATTTCCAACGGTGTGTCAGTGTATGCATCAGTGTACATCTGGGTGTGTTATAAGATTAATTCATGTTTGGCTGGCTGTGTCAGTGTCTGTATTACTGTATGCCTGGGTGTGTCAGTGCCTGTATTGCTATGTCCCTGGGTGTGCCAGTGTGTGTGTCAGTATATACCAGGGTGTGTTATTTGATGCAGTAATGTTTGGCTGGCTGTGTCTATCTGTAGTGTGGTTTGCCTGGGTGTGTCAGTGTCTGTATTGTTATGTCCCTAAGTGTGTCAGTGTATGACTGGGTGTGTTATTGGATGCATTAATGTTTAGCTGGCTGTGTCTGTGTCTGCATTGTTGTATGCCTGGGTGTGTCGGGGTCTGCATTGATAAGTCTCTGGGTGTGTTATTGGATGCATAAATGTTTAGCTGGCTGAGTCAGTGTCAGCATTTCAGTATGCCTTGGTGTGTCAGTGTCAGCACTGGTAAGTTTCTGGGTGTATCAGTGTATACGTCAGTGTATGCCTAGATGTCTTATTTGATGAAATAGTGTTTGGATGGGTGTATCAGTGTCTGAAATACTGTATGCCTGGGTGTGTCAGTGTCTGCATTGGCACATTTTCGGTTATGTCAGTGTATGCGAAGTATGCCTGGCTGTGTTAATTGGATGCATTAGTGTTTGGCCAGATGCGCCAGTGGCTGCATCAATGTACAGTTGGGTGTGTCAGTGACTGTATTGATGTGTGTCTAGGTGTGTCAGTGGATCTGTATAAAAAACACAGACATATTTATTAGTTGTACAATAAATAGAATTACAAGAGTAACTTACAATTTCAAAAATGCATAAAGACATAATTCTAAGAAAAAACTGGACATTTTTCATAGTGTAAAGGTATCTATTTACATAAATAAGCATTTCATTTTCTCCCCTTTACTGTTCTCCACTTCTTCACTCGTGCACCATAAACAATGTACCTTATAAGCAGAAATCATTGAACAGTGGGGGAAAAAAAATCATACATATTCAAACATTTCCAAATCTGAACACTATCTCATTGCAATAAAGGAATGTTGTGGATTGCATTCACTACAAATAAACATATCCCAATTTATTTAACTATTGTTAACTATTATTAACTATTTACAAACATAGTTTTTTACACAATCATTTCAAACACATTCATGTGTATCTCTACAGCAGCACAAAAGAAAGTAATGTTTGGAAACCCTTTGCTATACCTTCTGGGGAAAAGAAGGTAAAGCTAAATATGTGCAGCGTGATATTTTCAGCATACAGTTACCCAGAAGCACTGCCAAGAAGTATTCACATGGAACAAGTTCCAATTGGCAGTGCTTAGAAGAAATTCATGAAAACGTGTACAACTAAATGATGCATGAGAAACTAGGTACAGCAGAATATTCCATCACTAGAGCACCCTTGGGAAAACATTCAGCTGCGGTCATCAGAATTCTAGCAGCCTGTGAATATTTGAGTGAGATGATTACACACCGTGAAAAATGCCACATGACTGCTGATTGCAAAATTTCTTATATGACTTCATTTTCCATCCTACTGCCGTGCGAATGACTGTATAGGTGTGTGAGTACAGGCAAGAGTACTTGCAAGGGTGTGTTTGTGACCCTTACAATGACTTAATAATAAATATATTTATAAATTTACAAGTATATTGTTTAAACGTATTACAATACAATTTAAATCAAACAATTAACATAACATAACTTATTTAACTATTTACAAATACACATTAAAGTGTGAACTTTTAAAACAAAAAGTAGCACCATAGGAAAAGAAGAGATAATTCCTAAAAATGTAGAAGAAGAAATAGATGTTCCTGTGTATAGATGGGAGTGTAGTAGCATTTGTATCATTTTCCAGGATTAGGGGGCCTATTAGGATGGTGGGCGGACTTGAGTAATCCCGCCATCCTCACGGTGTTGGGCGCGGCCGTCAGGCATGCGGCGATTCCGCACCGATCGATCGCGTCCCTGGCAGTCGCATTCCGCATTTTAACATTGTCAAAATCACATGCATGGCATTTTTGTGCACCACGTGGCAGGTACCGTGGCAGGGAACTGCAGGGGGGTACCATGGGTAATCCCCAAGTGCACTCCCCTGACCCCCCAGGGACCCGCAATGGGCTGCCAAAGCCAATCCCTGTCAGCCTTTCCATGGTGTCATCGCTGCCATGGAAAGGCCTGCCCCCAAGCCACATTGACATATGGCTGGTGGTGCATGCTAGGCACCGCCACCATGTTACTGGTATAGGACCGCCCGGCCGGCAATCAGGACAATATCCGACCGGCGGAAAGTCGGTGGAAAAGCGGAGAACACAGCAATACCCCCGCCATCATAATATGGCAAGGGTATTTCATGTTTTACGAATGAGTAATGGTCGCCACCACCGGCTCGATGGTGGCGATCATTACGCCATCGTAATGAGCCCCTAAATTCACGCTGTAGGAATCCACCCATGTACTTGCAGTGCTGCTATTTACTTTACCTCTGCAAATATTTGGATGAATGAGTGCTGGTATCATCGCCATGTTGAGCTTAAGTACATGTTCTGAACACTAGCTTGGTTTCTAACCCTATGTTATGCAGAATATCCCTGGGATCACTTACATTACTTTCAGAGAGAAGCAGACTCTAACATTAAAGGTACCATCCACTGAACTTCTGAAAGGGCTGAAAGGAACAGTTGTGTATTTTCTTTTTGATGTGAAACACTATATTGAAACTGTAGGTGTTGAGACAGATTTGGAAGAACCACTTGTTATTATAGGGAAAAACAGCAATATCTGTCAGGAACTAGTTGATGCAAATAAGATTAAGAATACTACATTATATTTTAAACACAATGTTTACTATAAAGATATAGATGTTGTCTAACATGGAAGTTGCATGATGAAACAAATGTGTCCAGTTTGAGAAACTGCATAGAAATAGATCTGAAGAAATATATAAGCATTACAGTATCCATCTATTACATTCAAAAGAGATCCTGGGAATGCCCTTGCACTGTATGAGATAACCAAGGTGAAAGAACTTCAATAAGTGTCTGAAAAACGGTTCCTCAAGTTGCTTCTTCTCAGTCCTCTGTGAAAATATAAAACTGTTAGAAATGCCTTCTTAAACAACGACATCACTTTTAACCTGTTCGATGCGTCAGATGGCCGGGGGCCGCCCAACGCTACGTGGGCGTATGCGTCAGACGGCCGGGGGTCATCCGAACTGCTCACGTGTCAAATTCCGCCGCACCACGACGTAATTTGCGCCGCGTTGAAAAGGCTAACAAACATTTCAAAACTACCCCACAAAATCATCCGAGTGGTAATGACATAGTTTCTCACTAACACTGACTTTCAACCTGCACTCCCCTTTATGGCTAATTCATACTTACTTACAAGGACCTCCTTTACAGTGGGATACCTCAACCTCCAGATATGAATAGGACTTTGAAGGCATCTCTACAATTCTCTTGAAGATATCATCTGTACCACTGCAGCTACTTCTTTTGTCAGAAATACCCTGTCTATAGCAAACCCCTCCTTAAAGTCAGGCACCAAGGGGGAGATTTTCAAGCCTTTTCCACTAGTTTTGCGTTACAAAAATTTGGCTAACCAGCGCAAATCTTTTTTTGTGCTATTTTCTTTCCAGCGCAAAAATTGTTTTGTGCTGTAAAGTACCCTCTAAGTAGAGCAAAGCACTGCTATGCATTACTTTGCACCGAGGGAGCATTACATGGGTGGCACATGGGCATTCCCATGCAACCACCCATGCCTTTTGACGCAAAACCATGTTTTCAAATATTTGTAAACGTGGTTTTGCGCCAAAAGTTAACGCCCCTTCAAAGGAGGTGCTTAAGAGGAGAATACTTTCATTTCTCTGTGCTTATCCCACTTTGCATACGTGCTGCATTGTGCAGCGCGTATGCAAAGTAGGAAAAGCTTCGCATCATGCCTGGCATAGTATTTTGTACTGGAAAGGTAACCTTTCTGTGCAAAACCTATGCTGCACTCATGTACTCACCCTAGCGCTACGGCGCTAAGGTGTGTGCATGGCAGCTGAAATCAGAGTCGGTGCAAGGGAAAGGGGAGGAGAGAGCCAAATCTCTGAAGATATGGAACAATTTTGCTCCCTCCCTGTCATGCAATGCAGCAAAGCCTCACTGGGGGCTGTGCTGAGTTGCATTACTTTTAAAGAAATCTTCCCCCAAGTCTCCGAATATATGAACTCTTTCTTCTGCACAGGCACAATATTGGTACTCACACCTTTTCGGCCTTCAAGTACACCTGCTTAACACTCCAGTCAGCACAACCCTTTTCTACTACAAGTTGTTCTTAACCTCACCTTTTCTCTCATCTGCACCCAGCTAGCCCAGCTGTGGCTTCAGGTCCCACTCATTTCTCCAATCTTCTTCCTCCTTCAGAAACCCACTACACTTTGGGGCCCTGATTCTGATGTTAACTGCCATCAGGGTCCTCCCTATTTAAGAGTGCTAAAGTAGTCCTCATCAAGGGCCATATGTATCAAGGAAAAATAGGTTCGCAAACGCCGAAATTCGCAGAATTCCGGCGTTTGCGAACCCATTTTCGCTAAATGGTATGTATGAAACATTTTTGGTGCAAAACAAGGAATCGCAAAATTTGCCATTCCTTATTTTGCGATTGCATTTAAGGAATTGCAAATTTTGCGATTCCTTAAATGCAATGTATCAAGGAAAAAAACATTCCAAAATGCCATTAAGGAATTGCAAATTACCACCAACTTCTAGTTGGTGGTAAGTTGCGAATTCTTTTAATAAAGCATTCTTTTAAAAATCAAAAGGTGCCATGTGACGCTCATACATGCCCTTAGGGCATGTATGAGCGCCATATGCGCACGCATGTCATTTTCAGGGGTGCCGCAGGGTGTTCTTGAGACACCCCTGCACCCTTGAAAATATTCACAATTTGCGATTAGCAAATTGCGATTCGCAATTTCCCCTTCATTCCTATGGGTCTCCTGTCCCATAGAAATGAATAGGAAATTATTCCTAATATTGCGATTAGCAATTTGCTAATCGCAATTATGGAATTTTAAGGAATCGCTAAAAAGAAGCGATTTTCTACATACATACCATTTTGCGATTTCTAAATAGCGATTCCTTAAAAATCGCTATTTAGGAATCGCAAAACGGAATGTTGATGCATATGGCCCCAAACTCTTCTTGTGGTGCAGATTGCATTTTGTGCTTGTCCACTCTAAGGTCAAACAAGTACTCAAACCTGGATATATAGGTGAGTAAATGGGTGTGTGAATTATTTTATGGTTGTGTGACTGAGTGTTACAGTCACTTTCTGGCTGTATGAGAGGTGGTTAAATATGTGGTTTTGTGAAGTGCATGCTCCGCTCGCATAGTTTGCGAAGTTTGCGCTACTTCGCACTACGCAAACTGCACGTAGCACAGTGCAAACATGCATATCGTAGTGCAGCGGACATTTTTTGGTTGCTCCCGTTCCACAACTTCAAGTTGGCGACTGCCAGCAAGCAAAATGACATCCCAGCGAGACTTTTTCCTCGTTCGCGATCAGCAACATCAAGTTGCCGATCGCGAGCTTGGAAAATAAACCTCCCTGCGAGATTCTCAACGCGGGGAGGTCAGGTTTCTCATTGCGAGTGGTCGCATATGCTCGCGACCGCTCGCGATGAGAAACTACCATTCCGCGTTGAGAAAGCTGAAGTTTGAGTAAAAATCTACTCGAGCGGCAGAAAACTACAGCTCACACTGTGCAAAATGAAGTTTTCAATGATTGAACAGTCCCGGATGCTTGTCCGCACTGTGCAATCATTGAAAACGTCATCGTGCACAGTGCGAACAAGGTACTATGCAGTTCGCGTAGTGCTACAAGTAGCTCAAGTAGTGCGAAGTGCACTTCGCGTAGCTACAAGTAGCGCTACTTCGCGAACTACGCCCAGCCCTAGTAAGTACCTGCCTGACTGTATGAGCATGTACACGTTACATACTATTAGTACATTGGCATGTGGAGAATTCCAATAAATACAATGGAGTGCTCCGCGCTTCTGTGGGCTGGTAAAGGCCCGCAGAGCAACATTCCAATGTTGCTTTTGTTCACAGCTATTGCTGTGAACAAAGACCTCTCAGAGCTCGAGGGGATTTAAACCCCCTCGGGCACTGAGACGCCTTTGTTTCATTTGTTAGAACATTCTGCCCTCTAGTGGCAGAAAGTTCTAATAGCCTTATAGCCCTTTGTAGCTGGGCTATACGGCTATCGAAGTCCAGCTCCTTGTTAAAGCTTTAACGCTGGAACTCGACTTTAACAGCCGGTATAGCCCGGTATGGGGGGCTATAATGCTTATTAAACTACATATTGTAAGAAAAACACCCAAATCTAATTTCAAACACATTGATTGATACTGGCTTCATAAAATCACCAAACATTTAGTATACCAATTTATCTTTCTCCTTTCCTGCTCGCTGTATTTTTAGTTAATATTCTCATCTAAGCTCTCTTCTATTTTCCCTTCTAGTATAGTCTCTAGAAGTAACACACTTTCGTTCAGCTACATACACTCACAATATTTTATCTAAATATACTTTTATATATACAACCTAATTAACATACCTGTAAAAGCTCTTTGTTGTTCTTCCAGTTTTATTTCTATCACTGATCATATATGTTTTCATTCCAAATGTCCAATCACACTTCCTGCAAACCACCTCTTCTCTTAGTAGTAAAGCAGGTTAAATGGCTACCCCTCACCATGTGCTCTTATGCTGCTTTAGTTAACAAATCACAGTATTCCTTTCATCTTTCTTTTTTGTTATACCACTTTTAAATGGTCAGTATTTCTTTCACCCTTTCCATACTTCGATTGTGGTGGGTTTTCAGCAACTCCAGCATCCCTCCCTGATGCTCAGCGTGGCTCCCGTTGTGACTTCACTTCACTGCTCACAGATTTGCTCGGGGGAAGCGTGATGAGCATCGTTGAGGATTGGAGAAATTCACGAGTGACCCAAAAAATTGTTTCCTCACATTTTACACCCCATTAAACATTCTTTCACCTCATTTATTTCACACCCATAGGGTCAGGGTACCTCTACCCTGACTCCTTCATTTGCTTTACATGCTTCGTTTTGAATCAAATGGTGGCTACAACTTTTCTGTGAGGATGTGGCCAGAAAATCAGACCCTGGCTGTGGTGCATGGAGCTGCCGATTCACTGCGAGTGGTTGAGGGAGGGTCCGCGCCCCTAGATATACAAATTTGGATTTTGGTTAATCTCTCTAAAACTACTGAATTAATTTATACCAAATAACACAAAGCACACTTTTGGGATCAAGAGCTAGCTTTTGGCCAAATTTGGCTCGATGGATCACATCGAAAGTTTACAGACACGATTTTCTTTTAAAAATTTAGTGAAGATTTATCAACTGCCACCAAAGAAATAGGCAAGTGAAAAAACGCTTTTCCTATGGAAACTAGCTCCTAACTACAACTACTTACTGGCAATATATATCCCTATATTTATATATATATTCCAGCTCGAGTTTGCACCATAGGCGACGTGGCACAAACGGTGGGTGCCGCTGACACGGGGGTGCACCGTGTATTAAATACCGCTCCAACTCTCCTCCCGAGCCGGGAAAGAAAAAGCAGCACTCACGGGGTGTTTTTGTCAAATTATTCCAAGTTTTATTTCGCTTCTCACAAACGCGTTTCGGGTCAAGCCCTTTATCAATGTGTCAACATGAGTGTTGCACAGAAGCTCATTTTAAAGTGCAGCGTGCATTCTCAATTTGAAAATCAAGGTAGGACAACTCGCAAAAAGTTACGAGCGCCATCTTGGAATGTGCAAATTAGGCAAAGTACTATACATATATTTCATGATTAAAGTCGATGTACATAAACAATGATACCAGAATGTCACCCATATATACATATCGCCGTGGATCGGCTATCCCGGTTCCTATTAATTGGAACCGTACAATGCATTATTAATAATGCCGTGGATCGGCAACATTAAATACACTTAATACTAATATACATAATGGATTTTCGTTTGACATTCCTAGAACCAATAAATCAAACTCTATCATTGATTGTTTTCCTCTGAAACAGAGCTTTCAGTAACAATATTATTACATGTCCTAATGCATAACACATCTCCAAATTGTAATCTTGCCGTGGATCGGCTATAGCGATTCCTATCAATAGGAATCGCAAAGAATACCTTTAAGTATTGTCAAAGTTTGCAATACGATTTCCATGAGAATGATAGGGTGGCCTCAGTAATGTCTTCATAAATTATTTTCCTAGGTGGACATTCAATTCTTCCCCACTGTTAAGACCTGTGGGGATCTTCGTTTGCAGGTCAACAATATAACGGGATTCTGGGCGTCTGAGTTTGACAAGTCTATTTCCTCCCCTTTCATGTTCTGATATCTGATCAAGCAATACTTTGGGCTTGATCAGATACCAGAACATTTTCAAGAAAGCTACACCCCGAACTGCTGAACGGAATTACACCAAATTGGGCAAAAGAGTAGCTCTTGGTTCAGAAAGTATGCTTTTTTTTAAATAGTGTAAATCCGTTAACTAATTCCTAAAATATTCATAGTTAAAAATCATTATATATAAGGTGACAGCTGTAGATCCGTGAACCCTTCTGAGCACGAGCTTTATTCTGATTGTCTGCCAGCACTCCAAAGCATAAAGTGTTGGCAGTCATCTTGTGACTCAGTTGAATCGGGTCACAAGAAAAAAGGTTACAAATGAAGAAAAGGGACAGGGTAGAAACACCCTGGCCCATTAGGCCCGCAGGGACCCCAAGAGCCCCAAAAACATTTTTTTTAGGCGGGATTCACGGACACTACGCGAATCCCGACAATTTATTTTTTTAAACGAAGCACGGTCCCAATCGCTTTGCTTTTTCTAGGCCCCCGGCTGAGGCAGACCGGGACATGGTTAATATTATGCAGGGGGGACACAATCTTCCAAGCCCCGGGGACCGCCACCTCTCCGGGCCTTCAATTTAAATAAAGAAGTGGGGGTCTACTGCCCTTCCCCACACTTCCCCGGTGACCACCACCTCCCCGGGGCAAACATAAATTGAGAGCGGGGTCCGTTGTGGACCCCCGCTTGCCCCGGGGACCACCACCTCCCCAGGGCTTTACACATGAAGGGAGGGGGGCTGCGCAGCCCCCGTACTGGAGCCCTCCTTGGACCTGGGGACCGCCACCACCAGAGACAGCTCCATCAATGTCCCGGGGTGCCTTCCCCTGGACATTGCAGTTTGCCTTGGCAGGGTGGGAACACTGCTCCCGCCCTGCCATAGCAAACAGTGTATTCGCTATGAACAAACAAGAGCACTTTGCTCTCGCTTGTTTAAAGCGAGTACACTTTGCTTTTTACCACCAGGAGGCTGCATGTTAGCATGTCCCGGGGGTAAAAAGCAATGATTGCACCGCAGGAGGCAGGAGCCGGCCAGGAGCATGGGGACCTTTAGGCTCCTCTGCAGTCCCTTTAAAGAAGGTTAGTCCCCGGGGGATGGGGTCCCCGGGGCCGAAAATGGCCCAGGAGGAGGGCCACTCTGCCCCCTCCCTGAAAGAAAAACATAAATAAATAAAAATAGCCAAGCCCCGGGGAATGGGGTCGCCGGGGCCGCAATCTGCCAGGGTAGGGAGGCCACTCTGTCCCCCTCCCTGAAAAAGAAATACTTTTTTTAATGGCCAAGCCCCGGTGGATGGGGTCTCCGGGGGCAAAAAATGACCTGGGGAGGTGGCCACACGGCCCTCATCTCCTTTAAAATAATTGTATATGCAAATGCTGCCTAGCCCTGGGGGATGGGATCCGCAGGGCCAGAATTGGACTCAGGAAGGGGGCCCCCATTTTATTGAAAGTTGGGTCTGGTCCCGGGGGATGGGGTCCCCAGGGCCCGAAATTGTTAGGGGAAAGGGGCCACACAACCCCCCTTCCTAAAAATCTTTTACAAAAGAAAGAAACCGGCAACTCACCGGAGGCCCTGCCCCCTCCCTGCACCACTGTGCAAACACAGCTTGTGGTACATTCTGGATTGGGAGATTAAGCCTCTTTCAATCCTAACTGTCCTTGGGGGCCAACTAGCCCACCAGGTACCTCCAGTAAGCCCCACACAGTGAGAATGCTGAGAGGTAGTCTGAGGCCACACCCCTTTTTACAACAGTCTGCAAATGCACCTTTTGGCGCACTGCTGGGGAGGCAATGAGGTCCCCATGTGTCCTCAAGACTTCAGGACTAAAGTGGACTTCATCCCCCAAGCAGCAGTGCGCCAGGAGGCATGTTTGCAGAGTGGTGTGAAAAGGGGGCATGGCCTCAGACCACTCTCAGCAATCCAGCTGTGTGGGGCCTACTGGAGGTGACAGGAGGACTAGTTGGCTCCAAGGGACCGTCAGGACTTCATCCCCCAACCAAGAGAATGCCAGGAAGCGCGATTGCAGAGTGGGGAATACTGGAGGTAACAGGTAGGCTAGTTGGCCCCTAAGGACCTCAAGAAGCGAAGGGGACTTCAATCCCCATCCGAGAGTGCATCAGGGATAACTTTTGCAGGGTGGTGGGCAAAGGGGGCATGGCCTGCTATGAGAACTTAGCAATTCTTCTGTGTGGAACTTACTGTAGGTAATAGGAGGGGTAGTTGGCCCCCAAGGATGTCCTTGGGGGTCAACTACCCTTCCTGTTACCTTCAGTAAGTCCCATACAGTGGGATTCCTAAGAGGTCTGCGGAGATCACGGCCCCCTTTCTCTACCACTCTGCAAACGTGTCTCCTGGCACACTACTGGTTGGGAGATGAAGTCAACTTTACCCCTGAGGGACTTTGGGGGCCAAGAAGCCCTCCTTGTACCTCCTGTAATTCCTACGCAGCAGAATTCTTTAGCGCCGGTTGGAGACCCAGGCCCCTTTTTCTCCACCTCTCTGCAAACGCAACTACCAGTTAAAAATGCATTTGCAATGTAATAGGTTTCTCATTTGTGAAAGTTAGAGCTATTGGCTTAAATGTAGAGGTTTTTTTACTAATGTTTTGGGGAGAAGATGTAGGTTGTGTGTAGCGTAAATATGTGGTATGTTGTGCACAGAAATTATGTAGATAGAAAGTATGTGGTGTTTAGTGTATATAGGAATTATGTAGCGTGTGATTATGTGTTATGGAGAGTAATTATGTGGTATGGTAGTCTGTGTTGTGGAGTGGTAACCTCAGGTTTAGTCGTCCACGTTTTCATAGAAGCTAAACTATAAACTCAGTGAGACAAAAAAAGAAGGCGCCATTGAGGAGCCCTTCTGGACCTAGTCAGAGGTATGAGCAGGGCCACTGGAATTATGTGACAGTTTGGCTACACTGACTTTCGCACAGTGATACATTTTCCGCATTTGCCAAATAATCCATCATCGGATGCACATTCTGCATATTTGAACAGAAAAAAACTTGTTTCTGGCTCAAACGTTACCAAAAATGCAGTGACAAGTGTTACAGCATGATGGACGGCCCTTTGCAAACTTAGAACGGTCACTTGTTAGTTATTGCTAAATGTGGGTGTTAAATTGGTATTAATGGTGCACAAACCACTCTTGCTTCTTTATGCGCCTCTCTTGCCTCTTTCTGAATTTCTGTTGCGTCTTTCTGTACCTTTCTTTCTTTTTCTGCACTTCTTTTGCCTCTTTCTGCTCGTCTCTTCCACTTTCTGCACTTCTCTTGCCTCTTTCTGCACCACTGTTGCCTCTTTCTATACCTCACTTGCTTCTTCCTACATCCCTCTTGCCTCTTTCTGTACCCTTCTTCCCTCTTTCTCCACCTCTCTTGCCTCTTATTGCACTCCTCTTGCTTCTGTCTTCAGCTCTGTTGCTTCTTTCTGCACTTCTCTTGCCTCTTTCTGCACCCCTCTTGCCTCTTTCTGCACCTCTGTTGCTTCTTTCTGCATCTCTCCTGCTTCTTCATGCTGCACCCTTCTTCCCCTCTTTGTGCAAATCGCTTGCCTCTTTCTACACCTTTCTTCCCTCTTTCTGCACCCCTCTTGCCTCTTTCTGCACCTCTGTTCCTTCTTTCTGCACCCCTCTTGCCTCTTTCTGCATCTCGGTTGGTTATTTTGCACTGCTCTTGCTTCTTTCTGCACCCCTCTTGCCTCTTTCTGTACCTCTGTTGCTTCTTTCTGCATCTCTCCTGCTTCTTCCTGCTCTCCCCTCCCCTTGCCTCTTTCTTCACCCTTCTTCCCCTCTTTGTGCAACTCGCTAGCCTCTTTCTACACCTCTCTTCCCTCCTTGTGCACCCCTCTTGCCTCTTTGTGCACCTCTGTTCCTTCTTTCTGCACTTCTCTTGCCTCTTTCTGCACCACCCTTGCCTCTTCTTTCTGCACTCCTCTTCCCCCTCTGTCGCCTCTGTTTGCATCCCTGTTCCCTCTTTCTGTACTTCTTTTGCCTGTTTCGGCAACTCTCTTGCCTCTTTCTGCAGTTCTCTTACCTCCTTCTGCACCTTTCTTATTTTCTGCACCTCTCTTGTCTCTTTCTGCACCCCTCTTGCCTCTTTCTGCAGATCTCTTGTTTCTTTCTGCATGTCTCTTGCTTCTTTCTGCACCCTTCTTCCCTTTTTTGCATCCCTCTTGCCTTTCTGCCGTTCTCTTGCCATTTTCAGCCATTTCTTGCCTCATTCTGTACCTCTCTTGCCTCTTTCTGCACCTCTCTTGCCTCTTTCTGCACCTCTGTTGCCTCTTTCTGTACCTCACTTGCTTCTTTCTACATCCCTCATGTCTCTTTCTGCTCCACTCCCCTCTTCTATAATTCTGCACCACTGTCTCCACTTTCTACACCTTTCTTGTCTGTTTCTGCACCTCTGTTGCCTCTTTCTGTAACTCTGTTGCTTTTTTATGCACTTCTATTGCCTCTTTCTGCACTTCTCTGCCCTCTTTGTGTACCCCTCTTGCCTCTTTCTGTACCACTCTTGCCTCTCTGTGCACCTCTCCTGTCTCTTTCTGCGCCCCTCTTGCCTCTTTCTGCACCTCTGTTGGTTCTTTATGCACTGCTCTTGTTTCTTTCTGCCCCTGTTGTAAAGTTCTGCATCCCTCTTGCCTCTTTCTGCACCCCTCTTCCCCCTCTGTTGCCTCTGTTTGCATCCCTGTTCCCTCTTTCTGTACTTCTTTTGCCTGTTTCGGCAACTCTCTTGCCTCTTTCTGCAGTTCTCTTGCCTCCTTCTGCACCTTTCTTATTTTCTGCACATCTCTTGTCTCTTTCTGCACCCCTCTTGCCTCTTTCTACAGATCTCTTGTTTCTTTCTGCATGTCCCATGCTTCTTTCTGCACCCTTCTTCCCTTTTTTGCATCCCTCTTGCCTCTTTCTGCAGTTCTCCTGTCATTTTCAGCCATTTCTTGCCTCATTCTGTACCTCTCTTGCCTCTTTCTGTACCTCTCTTGCCTCTTTCTGCACCTCTGTTGCCTCTTTCTGTACCTCACTTGCTTCTTTCTACATCCCTCATGCCTCTTTCTGCTCCACTCCCCTCTCCTATCTTTCTGCACCACTGTCTCCACTTTCTGCACCTTTCTTGTCTGTTTCTGCACCTCTGTTGCCTCTTTCTGTAACTCTGTTGCTTTTTTATGCACTTCTATTGCCTCTTTCTGCACCATTCGTGCCTCTTTCAGCACCTCTGTTGCTTCTTTCTGCACTTCTCTGCCCTCTTTCTGTACCCCTCTTGCCTCTTTCTGTACCACTCTTGCCTCTTTGTGCACCTCTCCTGTCTCTTTCTGCGCCCCTCTTGCCTCTTTCTGCACCTCTGTTGGTTCTTTATGCACTGCTCTTGTTTCTTTCTGCCCCTGTTGTAAATGTCTGCATCCCTCTTGCCTCTTTCTGCACCCCTCTTCGATCTTTCTGCACCCCTCCAGCTTCTTACTGCACTTCTCTTGCTTCCTTCTGCACTGCTCTTGCTTCTTTCTGCACCTCTCTTGCAAATTCCTGTATCCCTCTTGCCTCTTTCTTCACCCCTGTTCCTTCTTTATTTATCTTTCCTGCCTGTTTCTGCACCTCTCTTGCTTCTTCCTGTACTTTTCTTGCCTCTTTCTGCACCCCTCATGCCTCTTTCAGCACCTCTGTTGCTTCTTTCTGCACCACAACCTAATTAAAGACGAAGAAAGCGGATGTAAGAAATATCCCCTGGGACAAGTTGGTAGAGGCCTAACATTTAAATAATAATAGGGCTTTTTAGAACCCGGTCAACAATTATTCTCTGGTAGATGCACCAAAACTAGCCTTCGACTTCAATATTGCCCTGGAAGGCTGGGTGAGCTACTTCCAACGTATTTACGCTCTGAAAGACAATACTCAGAGCAAGTTATTTCCTGCTCAATCAAATTTCCCTATGGAAATTTCCTTCGCCTTGGAAGAGGTTATTGCAGGAATTCAGCACAGCCCAGCTGATAAAGCCCCTAGCCCTGATGGACCTGTACAAGACTAAAACTGATTTCTGGGCCCCCATGCTCCCGAATCTCTTTTACTCTGCTTGTGAGCATCTTGGAGGTCCACTAATGAAGTGTCCGTTTTTAAAAAGGGGAAGAGACAGGATTCGGCATGCTATAATCCCATTTTCATTTTAGACTCTGTTAGGATTGTGAGCTGCATTATACTTGAAATGCTGGAATGATGGATTGGTGAGAATAATGTTTTGTCAGCGGTCCAGTTTGGATTCTGTCCTGGCTTGTGTACTTTTGAACAATGTACCAATTTCCATCTCATAATTGGCAAGTGCAAACTGCTTAAGCGATGTGCCAGTATAGATATGGTAGTAGTAGAGTCTAGAATGTGTCCTTGTTACTAGCATTACACTGTGTCTATGTTTGTGTTAAGAAAGCTCAATGGTGTGAGAGATGGTCACCGATGGAACTTCAGTGTGTGAAAATACCAACCATACCTTCTTGGCCAAGGGAACCTGCTGATGGAGTTGGTCTTAGAGAGGGTGGTTGAAGATGATGTGTCCCTACTCCCTTCAAGACAAAAGTAGGAGGGTTTGAATGCTGATCCTTGGGGAAACTTCTGAGGCTGAGAAGAAACAATACTCCTCCGCTCAGATGGAAAGTAGAGGGTGGGACTAGACTCAATATGAGTAGCACCATAAACAAAACATAAGGCTCAGACTAGTCATCCACAGGACTTGTACATTTAGTGCCTTATTACGAGTTTGGCAATCTGACCGCCGTAGGACCGCGCCTGCCCTCTCCCAGCAGCTCACGACGCTGGCGGTCCAAAAACCACCCCATTAAGAGTTGACCACGGGGCTAGCGGTGTTCAGACGGGGATCTTGCAGCTGTGGTGAGTACTATAACTAAATATCTTAATACCTGTGTGTGCAATTTGACTGCATATGTGTTGGATGCACACATATACATGATATATGTGGGACAATACCATATACCCATTACCGGGGTTCGTACCATATGTGGGAAGTCCTGGCAATGGGTATATTTCGAAAAGGACTCACCTGTAGATCGCCGCACACAGGGTCGTAATCCTTGGGGTAAAGACCCTGCTGTGAAGGGGAGACCTGGAGAAAGGGATCCACATTGGATTCTATCTGGAAGAAGAAGAAAGGGATGAGTACGCACCCCAAATCCTTCATCACTGCCACCCTGAAGCTGGCGGTCGGACCTCTGTGGTCCACTCCTGGAACAGGTAACTTGTAATGCGCACGGTAGTGCAGCTACCCTGCTGCGGTTGCCTTTCCTTGGTTGTGAACCCGATGGTTGGTGGTCTGCTAGCGGTCTCAGTGGTCCAGCAGTGGTCTTTGTAAAGCTGATCTGCCAACCCTGTAAAACGGCGGTCAGACACCAAATGCACCACGCTCGGACCGTCAACGCCGATATGGCAGTACACGGGGTCGTCAAACTCATAATAAGGCCCTTAACGTTTTATAGATCAGTAGGAGGTTTATGTGCACAATGTGGGCCTGATTCACAAACTGCACTTTATAGTTTGTTTTTTAGTACTAAGTAGTACAAAGTGATATTCGCAAACTGCACTTTTGCGATAACTTACCCTTTGGAGAAAGTTTACTTCATTTCAGTATTCATAATCTGCACTTTGGAGTAACTTACACTTTTGTAGTAATTTACACTTTTGTAGTAAGTGCCCACCTTCATTATTTTCTATGGGAGGGGGCTGCACGACCAGTGGATTGCCCTTTGTAGTGCTGGACTTACATCAAAAGTTGCACCTACAAAAGTGTAAGTTACAACAAAAGTGCAGTTTGTGAATATCTAAAAGTAGTACATTATTGTAAGAGTAAACTTTCTCAAAAGTTTAAGTTACATGTGTGAATCAGGCCCTGTGAGTCTGGTGAGGGATATGCACTTGTGTCAGAAGTGGACATTTAAATAGTTGATTGACAACACTCCTAATACATGTGTGAATACTGTCAACGCCATTGTGACAACAACATCCTCTCTCTCTCAGAAGGCACCGTTAACACGGAAGAGCTGACTACACACTAGCAAAGTAAAGCAGACATTTGGACCAGTGGTGAGCAACAGGAGAATGGAAGAGGAAGTAGGGGAGAAGAACATGCAGCCCCTCCCCCACCCCCACACACAAATACAACCCCCAGTCATCACAGACCCTTCTGGATTCTGTAAGGATGAGCAGTGTGCACATTACCACCCCCATTGCCCGGAGGGAAAATTCAGATGGTAAAAGTGTTGGGAAAGAGGAAAGTGTGGTGGCACCTTGTGACAGAAGTCCCAGAACTGCTTCAGCCCCCCGCCACCACATTCTCGCTCCCCTGGAATCTGAATATAGCCCCCAAAGCACATTCACCCAGCACATAACATAAATATTGTAAATGACACTAACAAATATTGGGGCATATTACCAAGCAATAGCGATAATTATCGCTATTGTTTGGTTAGAGACAAAAATTTACCGCTGAGCTGCAGCGATTTTTATCGCAGATAAACCTTGGTATTACCAAGGTTTATCGCAAATGCGATAAAAATCGGCCGCAATGCATGAATATCGCTGAAAAGTCCGCGATATTCATGCATTACCGAGCTAATGCTCTTAGCCATGTTATCCACCTCCCATTGGATAATGGCTAAGAACTGCTCAGGGCAGGTGTTAACTTTTGGAGATAGCGATGTTAGCGACTGTTTCCAGTCGCTAACATCTTGGCACGCCCACTTTGCATGTCATTAGTGATAAATATCACTGACATGCAAAGTGGGGCCCAAGATGGTCGCTATCTCCTACTAGCTGTCGCTAACTGGTGTTAGCGACAGCTAGGTAATAGGGAGATCATTTTATCTCCGCTTTCTTGGCTTTTAAAGCCAAAAAAGCAGAGATAAACCCCCTTGATAATATGCCCCATTGTCCCTTTTAATGTGAAATTTCTTTTTTAAACTTCAAAGATGCAAGAGTTTTCTAAACAAGGTTTAGGACTTAATATTTATCCCAGCTGACAGTTTTGATTCTGACCACTCTGTTCCAGTGCCAGGCCACATTAAATCCCCCTCTTGCAACTTTACCGACTAAACGAGGGGGTTTAAAACGGGTGGACTTCGCTTCTGCAAATCTTATGATGATATTTTCAACACTGCAAGCTTCCAGAACGGTGGCTAAAAAACACTTTAATTAAGTTTAGCAGGGTAAAAATATTGCAAAAATTGAGAGACACTGCGGTGGTAGGAAATTTTGAAAATCAATTTTTGTTTTGGTATCTTCGCTCAGAGGCAAACTTTAGCAAAGTTCATAAACTTTTTTTAAAGAATGTGTGAAAGCCGGAAAGATACATCTTCATCGCGGAATTTTAATTCCTTGCACCCTGGCTGTCGTGGGATTCCCCTGTCCTAGCACCTTTCAGAATACTGGCGGTCAGAGGAACACTGCTCACTGATTCTGTCATTTTTTTTGCCATCACGTAGGACAGTTCAATCTCAGATGCTGAGAGCCGCCCCTCACCGAAGAGGAAGCACTAACCACAGGGGGGGCGTTCATCACGGGGGTGGGGGCAGTCGTTTCCGTTTCATGTGACGTTCAGTCAAGACACCTACGCAAACAGCGCAAGAGAGGGAGAAGCAACCTGCAGGACACGCCCTCGCGGTTCGGGCTTTCATCTTGTGACTGCCCTCTGGCCCAGTAAGAGAGGTTTATTAAATCATACTGCCGGGCTCGTGCAAGAACAGGGGGCGTGGGGAAGACCATGCTAATTCTCTAACTCCGCAAAGCCCGCAGCGCCTTCACTGGAGCCACACGATGCTACAGCAACAAGTACCTCGCGACTAGCCATGCGTCGCCGACAGCTCCTGGTCCTTGTCGTCGCATCCCTGGTGCAGTTCTTCGTACAAGTGGGTGGTAAGGTCATTCTGGTTTCATTCTAATGACTTGTTTTGATAAGTCGCTTCTTGCTGCAGATTACAGTTTCTAAGCGCTGTAAATAACGTGTGTTTACCCAGCGTAATAGTACTCAGTGTACTGAAAGATGAAATGCTGAGTTGGCCATGCAAGAAGCTGAGCTGGTTATACGTGGTACACACACAGATATCAGCAACTGAACTAAATTTATTGAAACTTTGAAACAGACCATGGGGCATATTCACAATAAAATGTCGGAGCGGGGAGCTGCACTGTAATTTAAAAAACATAGGGATGCGCTGTATTCACAACAATACTTTGCAACCCTGGGTTTCTCCTAGCGCTGCTGCCGCTATGTTGCAAGGGTGCCTGTGCTGCAGGGACGATCGTGCACATGAACAATCACTAATGGCGATTTGCACCTTCCATGTGTGCTGCAAGCTGCAAACAGCCAAAAAACGAGGAGAAATCAATAATTTCTCCTTCTTGCACCATACAAATGCATAGACTTCATGGCTTTTGTTTTTGGAGCTGCCTCAGCCTTGTAAATCCAAGGCGGCGTCAAAAAGCAATATGTGCAGCGGTGGAACGCAGAGGGCAAAACCCATTGCCCACCCCTTTGCGGAAAGGGGCATATTTACAAGGGTAGTGCCACCTTGTAAATATGGAAAATAGCGCTGCGTCACTGGAGCATTAAAAAAGTGATGCTACGGTGGCACTAAGGGCTTGTAAATATACCCACCAGTGTTTCCACTACAACTACTTTATTTAAAAGGTTTTACAGATTAACTCAGCACATGGCAAAGGTCTTTGTGTACTTCTAATTCATGTCCTATATGTGACCCTGGCATAGAAAGACGGTAACGATGTGCTAAGGCCTGGAGCCATCCCTGAATTAGAGCAGCAGTAACACGTGAATAGTGCCTTTCATTCCATCTACCAGAGGGAAACAGACACATCCTATTTGGCTTCATTACACTTATGCCCATCAATGGTTCTGCTGTTAGTTTAAGGCTGAGATTTAGTAATGCGTTGCACCTGTGCAAAGCGACACAATGCATTGCATAATCTCACAAGTTTATTTCCTATCCAGTGCTAACAAAGTTTTGCACTACAAAGGAAGCCTTTTCTCAATACAAAAACTAATTTGTGTTGCTTTGTACCACTTTGCATCAAAGGATTGTTTCTGGGGCAGTACTGGGGCAGGTCAGCACAAATGACCATAGGTTTTGATGCAAAGTCCAACCTACTAAAACAGCTAGGCCGTGGTGGTGCGGCAGTGGCGGTCACATTACAACCCTAGCGGTAATGCCATGTTGGGATCGACTACTTCGCCAGGGAACAGCTGGGTGTGGTGTGGTGGTGCAAAGCTACCTATATGCTTTACAAGACCACTGCGTTCCTGCCAAGCATATAACAACTGCTTGCACAGACTTCTTTGACGTTCCCACTGCGGTGCCTATTTTTTATGCCCAACATGGGAATGGCAAAGGAAATGCCTGCCAATGACAAAAAAATTAATTATAGGGCGGGCAGCCCTCCAGTGGCTTTGGCGCAGCTGTGCCGAGAGCCGGCGCAACTGTGCCAAACTCTTATATAGGGCCCTAAGAAGTCATGGGGGGCAAACATTGCCCAATACCACTTCAACCACTCCTGGTGTTTTACTAAATCAACGTCCAAGCACAGACACTGAAACTCAAGACTGCGACCACAGCTCCTTCATTGTTTTTTTATGATCCCCATCTTTAGAGAAGTGTACTCTGGATCCATTACACTGTCAGCTTAGCGCCGGGACACTTCCTTTGGGAGCAGCTGTTCATTCATTAATTGACATTGAATTGAGTTTGAGCCTTTGGGTGTGATTGGTTGATTGATAGATCTATAATCCATAGCAAATGCCAGGAGAGACCCAGAAACCACCCCACACAAACTGTAAAACAGCAAATGCACAACTTAAGCCTACAGCAAACAAGAGCAGAATATACGACAAGATTCTATAAAAAAGAAAACAACTCAAATCAAATCATGATATTGTACTTATTGCTCTGGCAGAACCTCAACTTAAGCAGATAAAATGACTTGTTTCAGGCTCCAGTGGCACATGCAGTCAAGCTACAGTCACATTTTGAACAAGGCCATTACTGGCCAGACAACTGTTGGGCTTTAGGTTTAAAGTATTTTATTAAGGCATAAAAAACACGGGGAGGGGAGCAGGAGGTCAGGAAAACATACAATACAAGAAGCAAAACGTTGCAGCGAGTCAGAAGAAGAAGAGGGAGGCAGGGTGCCCCAGAGGGTAACAAGGCAAAAAACATGAGGTAGTAAGTCACTGTAAACAACCCCCCGTAGGCCCCCACTCCCTAGGCAAGGCCAAGCCAGAATAACACTCTGCGACACATCAAAGGAGAAGCATACCATACCACCAGCCCCTCTACCCCAGAAAAGGAGAAGAAAGAAAAGCAAGGAGGAAAGAAAAGAAAACAACACCCCAACATCGCCGTCCGAAAAGCAGAATTAGAAGTATATAACCACACTTCCCACCCCCAGCCCCCGGTCCCCAATCCGCACAATCACTCCGCCGCTGGCGCCGGCGGTGTCAGCCTAAGGAGGCGCAAGTACCGTGGGCACGTCAGCTCGCGAAATTCCGTGGACAGCAGTGCCAAAAAGGGATGCCAGAGCTCCTCAAACTGGTCAACATTCCCAGCCACCGTTAGCGATATCTTTTCCATACCCAGTACCTGCCAGAGCCTATGCAACCAGCCAGTGATAGAGGGGGCAGTGGGGGTGCGCCAAAGGACAAGTATGTTCTGAACGGCCGAGCCTAGCGCAATCGCAATCTGCCTGCCCCTGCGGGATTTCAGCGGGTACATCAAGTCATTGGGGAGGCCAAGCAAGACATACGCGGGGAAGCGCGGGAGCTCAATCTCAAAATGCCTATCCACCTCATCTAAGACTTCCTTCCAGTAGGCCGACAGCACCGGGCACTCCCAGAGAATGTGCGTGAGGGTGCCCTCCTGTCCGCAGCCGCGCCAACAACCCTTATCGCCTAGTTTGCGCATCTCGTAGAGCCGCTCCGGGGTGTAGTACCAATAGGTGGACACTTTAGTGAAGGTTTCCGTCAGCCCAGTGTGGTACGCAGAGTGCCTCGCCCGATACGCAATCTTGTCCCATTCCTTGTGGCTCAGGGTCCTGCCCAGTTCCCTATGCCAGCGCTCCCTCCCTGGGTTATGGTAGTGAAACGGCGGGGGTTGGAGAAATTTATACAAATCAGTGATGAGTTTGGCGTCCGAGGCCCGGGTCACCAACCATCGCTCATAGGGCGTAATCGTACGGGCGGCAACGTCACGCACCGAGGGCTGAAGAGCCCAGTGGCGGACTTGCATGTAGCGCAGTCTGTCCCCCTCCGTCAGGCCAAACTCCTGTCGGAGCTGCTGGAAGGGGAGCACGCCCTCCGGCCCGTAGATCTGGAAAAGCGCTCTACATCCCGCACTCACCCAGTGGGAAAAGGCCCCCGGCTCAAGGCCCGGAGTGAAGTCCGGGTTGTCAGCAATGGGAGAGAACGGCGACGGAAAAGTGGTGAGCTCCCGTAGCTCACACACCGCGTCCCACACTCTTAGCGGGACCCGGGTGATAAAGGAGGCGTAGAGATTAGGCGGGCGGTGAACGCGCCGTAGGAACGGGACCTCCTGGAGGGTACGGCCCGCAACAGCCTGGTCTTGAAAGAGCCAGTGTTTGTCCGATTCCCACCGGCTCCACTCCACCAGGTACCGGAGCTGTGTCGCCTGAAAGTACTTCCGGAGGTCCGGGACCCCGAGACCTCCCGCCTCCGGGGCAAGCATGGAGAGGACCCGCTTCATCCGAGGCTTACGGCCTTGCCACACAAAGCGGGAGATGTCTGCCTGCGCCTGCCGTATCCAGCCCACGGGGGGCTGAAGAGGTAGAGCGCCGAAAAGATACAGGATCTGGGGCAGTATCGTCATCTTCACCGCCGCAATACGGCCCAGCCGCGAGAGTAGGCCCTTGTTCCAACGGCCGAGTTCCTCCTTTATCTTTTTGCCTAGAGAGGAATAGTTAGCTGCGACCATGGCAGGCAGGGTGGGAGCAAGCAAAATGCCCAAGTAAGGCACCGTGGAGGAGGACCACTGCAAAGGGAAGAGACTTTGAAGGTCCCGTCTGGTGTCGGCAGAGAGCGAGACATCCAGTGCGGCCGACTTGGTCACGTTCATTTTAAAGCCCGCAACGCGGGCAAAAGCGTTCAGCTCCTGGACGCAGGCAGGGACGACCGCCTGGGGTCACCCAGGGTCAATAAGACATCGTCCGCGTATAAGCTGACAGTGTGTGTGTATTGCCCCATCTTCACCCCGATAGCGTCCGGGTTGTCGCGGATCCTCTGCGCAAATGGCTCCATATAAAGGGCGAAGAGGAGCAGCGAGAGAGGGCAACCCTGTCTCGTGCCGCGCTCAATGGTGAAGCTGCTGGAGCTGTGTCCATTGACACGCACTGACGCCGACGGTCTCCTATAGCAGTTAAAGACCATAGTGCGGAACTTCTCGCCGATCCCCAGTTTCCCAAGGACCAGCTCGAGGTATGGCCAATGAACCCTGTCAAAGGCCTTCTCCGCGTCAACCGATAGCAGCATCCGCTCCCCCGGGACGCGTGAGGCCTTTTCCAGGACGTGCGTCACTCTCTTCGTGTTGTCGACCGTCTGCCTACCGGGTACAAAACCGGCCTGATCAGCCTCCACCAAACCTGGTAAGTGTAGACCCAGTCTGGCCGCCAAAATTCCGGTGTAAAGCTTGAGGTCCACATTTAGGAGCGAAATGGGCCGGTACGAGCCGCACAAGGTCCGGTCCTTCCCCGGCTTGGGGATAACCGACACAGTCGCCGAGAGGAGGTCCGGTGGGATGGCGCCCGGTTCGGAGAAGGAGTTGAACAAGCGAGCCAGGAGAGGAGCGACAGTGGGACAGAAGGTCTTGTAGAACAAGGCCGTGTAGCCATCCGGGCCCGGGGCTTTGCCATGCTTCAGCCGTGCGATCGCGGAGATGACCTCCTCCACGTGAATGTCCCTCTCTAGATGGTCCGCCTGGGAGGGGTCCAAGGCCGGGAGGGTCACGGATTCCAGATAGGCCTCAGCCTCTCCCGGTGGGGAAGATTCTGAAGCGTACAGTGCCTCGTAAAAGGATCGAAAGGTATCTGCCACCTCCGCGTCACCAGAAACCGGGATCCCATCCACTCCCACCAGCTCCTTCACCACATTGCGTTGCTGCGCAACCCTAAGCCTATGGGCCAGGAGCTTACCGCACCTGTCTCCGCCAGTGTAAAAGGCATGTTTCAGGCGCAGCGCTGCGTATTCCGCCCGATCTAGATCCAACGCAGAGAGGAGTTTTCGTGCCGCCTTCAGTTGCTTCCAAACCCGAGGTGCCCCCGTCCGGCGGTGGACCTGCTCAAGCTCCCTAACCTGCGCCGTCAGTTCTTCCCTCTTGCGCTGGCGTTCCTTATTTTCCGCCGAGGAAATGGAGATAAACTCCCCCCTGACGACTGTTTTCAAAGCCGCCCACTGTGTAGCCAGGGACGTGTCAGAGTTGTTATTGTGGATCAGGTAGTCCTGGATGACCTCCTCCACTCGCTTCACCACCGATTTCTTATGGAGAAGCGTGTCCCGAAGCCGCCACATCCCTCTCGAGGGGGGGGGCGCCGGCCACGCAAAAACTCCAGAGACCGGCGCATGATCAGACAGAGACAAGACCCCGATGTCCGCCGCCGTGGCGGCGGAGCGAAGTGGGCCGCTCACCAAAAGATAATCCAACCGCGAATAAGTGCGGTGTGCGTGGGAAAAGTAGGAGTAGTCCCTATCGGTGGGATGCATGGTGCGCCAGAGGTCATGCAGGTCCATCTCTGCAATCTGGTCCCGCACCGCTTTTGAAAGCTCTCCTGTCTGCGGAAAACGCTGGGCAGACCTATCTAGAGTGGAGTCGAAGACTATATTCAGGTCTCCCCCCAGGATGACATGGCGATCGGGCGAGGCAGTAACGTCCACCAATACCGAGTCCAGGAAACGATCCTGGTGATCGTTTGGGCTGTAGACCGAACCAACCGTAAAGGTAACACCTCCTAAGCGCATGCGATACACTAAGAGCCTCCCCTTCTGCTCGGCATGTTTATACAGCACCTCCCCCCTAAAGGAGCTGGCTAGAAGAATGGCCACCCCAGCGGTCTTAGTCGCAGCAGAGGAAAAAAGTTGCGTGGGGAACTTGGCAGAGCGCAACCTATGGCAATCTCTGGAGAGTAAATGGGTCTCCTGCAGGAGGCAGATATCCACCTGCGACCCCTCCAATAGGGAGAGGATCGCCCTACGCTTTACGGGGTTATTCAGACCCTTGACATTAAGGGTCACTACTTTCAGGGGTGGCATCGCCTCCAGGGAAACAGCGCGCTATGCAGCAGGCGGGGGATCAGCGGAGGGGGCGCGCGGGGCAGGGGCGCAGGGAAGGCCGGAGGTGGCATCGTACTCGTTCGGACAGCTTCGGACGGGACCCCCCCCACAACAAACCAACAATGAAACCCCCCCAAAAACCATTGATGGCAACCAGCCAAAACAAAAAGCAAAAAACAACTGTGATGCGGCGTACACACATACCGGCCTTGGGGCCCGTCGCTGTAGTCCTTCACGGAAGACAGCGGTCCCGGCCAGAGCGTCCATAGCAACGACCCGCCCCTCCAAAGGTCCAACCCTCTGTCCTCTGTTCCAGGACCCAATCCAGAACGGCGGACATCCGGAAGTACTTCCTCCCGACCCCGGAAGCACCTCCCCCTCACGTGACCCGGACACTGGAAAAGCCGGAACCAGGAACCAGTCGGACGTCGGATTGAGCGTGTGGCAGGAGACCCCGACCGGAGCGGCGAAGGAGAAGGCGACCGAAGAGGAGGAAGACTGGTCCGAGGATTGGTGGAGTCCACCGGAGGTTGCTGGGGAGCGGCCGCAACTCAACTTGGAGAGTTGCGGCGGACCGGGTGAGTGACTCGGAACCCTTGTGGCACATTAGGTGCAGTGTAAATAACTCCCGTTGTATAGCTGTTCTCCCCCCTTTAGGCTCACAACGTCACCCGTAGCATTGTGTAAATATTGTATAGCACTTGCACAGCACTGGCACACGTGATAACGAACCCCGACCCTTCACGCCCACCACCCACCACCCCTACTTCTTCTCGCTACCCCGCTTGTCTTTATTGCCAACCCCGACCCTACCGTTCCCTCCTCACTTTCGCCTACCTCCCCCTCACAGTCCCTGGTGTTGGTAACGGGGATCAGACGTGAAGAGTCCGGCAGGACTAACGGCTCCTTTGTTTGTTTCTTTTCTCCCGGTACCTCCGAGGATATCCCCAAAGACCGGACGCACCAGGAGCACTCGCTGGATACAGAGCCCACTGGATACCGAACGTCGACCCATCATTCATCCGAAGAGCCGTGTCTTTCTTTTGTGGAACTGTAAAGCCTGATACAAACCCCTTGTGACCAGAAGTGTAGCAATAAAACAAACATTGCCCACTATATACGGCCTCCGCGCTTGGTATTCCGGTCCGCCACATCCCCACGTACACAGTTGGTGTCAGAAGTGGGATCCGGAAGCATGGAGGCCGTCGTACAGAAAATGGCAGAGTCCCAGGAGATGTTAGGAAAGCTGATGGAACGGTTCTTGAAAACGGCCGAGGAGGACAGGGGACAACTGCACGATGTCCTCAAGGGTCAGGGGGATGCCCACGACCAGGCCATGGGTAAATTAACGGACGTCATCGGACAGCAGCAACAACGACCCATAACCTCCCTACCATCAGTAGTTCTACAGAAATACGTCCCCGGGGAGGATCCGGACTATTTTTTTACTAACTTCGAGAGGCTAGCACAAGCCGCCTCATGGCCTGTAGACCGTTGGGGACAATACTTGGGACCCCTGTTAACTGGAGACCTCCAAGCCGCGTATCAGCAAGCCAATATACAGGGCGACACGCCCTATGCTGATATCAAGAAGTGTATATTAGAGAGACTGGGCATTGATGATGAGACTTACCGGGTAAAACTGCGCCAAGCCAAGGAAGGGCCACAGGAAACCCCAAGGGCCCTGTCCTTCCGCATTAAGGACCTCGCTAACCGTTGGTTACGTCCAGATACCTCCACCAAAGACGATATCCTGGCTAAAGTGTATTTGGAACAATTCCTGGCCTCCCTACATCCGGCCACACAAAGATGGGTGCGGCAACATGCCCATCTCACCCTGGACAGCGCAGTGGAGATCGCGAGCGCCTACAGTCGAGCCCAAGAGACACCCCGGCAGGGAAGAACATCCCCACCGATCCCATATAAATGCAGTCCGACCCCACCGACCCCCCCCTCCACGGAAAGCGGATCCGCCTCCCCTGCTGCCAGCTCCGCTATTATACAGACCTCCCAATCCAGGCCCACAGTGTTACAATTGCGGTGGCTATGGACACATAGCTCGTGTGTGCCCACAGAAAGACGAGCCCATGGAAGTAGGCCTGGTACAGAACTATGTATGTGCAACACCTGGGAAAACGCCCCCTCCGTTCCGTTGTCCCGTATATGTGGACGGACATCCCCTCCTGGCTTTGGCTGACACGGGCTGTCGCCAGAGTGTCCTACGTCCTCAGGACTTGCCTACTCCACCCAGACCACCCACAGGCATGGTCGCCATACAGTGTGTACACGGGGACACCAAAAAGTACCCAACCACCCAGATACGTGTACGACACCTGGCTGATCCCGGAACCGACCTTACAGTGGGCCTGATACCAAATCTTCCTGAGCAGGTGATCCTAGGGAGTGACTATGCTGGACTTCCTAGACTAGTACAAGACACTACAGATTCACTGAACCAGTGGTGGGAAGAAGCACCCTTCTCTAGGGAACAACCGGCGGTTGAGGAACTGATCAGAACTCGGAAATCCCGTAACCAGAAAAGAAGAGAGAAGCGAAATCACACCACCGCCTATCCTGTGGTTCCTGAGGTACATCCCTGGCAAACAGACAGAGAATTCCGGGCATCACAACAGGAAGACCCTGTCCTGCAAGAGGCCTGGGGAAAGGCCGTAGATCAGGAAGACCCCCTTCACGTATGTCCCTATTTTTTCAGAAAGAACGGACTGTTATATAGAAAAGGGAATCCTAACCAACCACCCCAATTATTGATCCCCGAACCTTTTAGAGAGAAGGTGCTCTTCCTTGCCCACAGCCATCTCCTAGGGGGCCACTTCAGTGATGAAAAAACCAGTCTGTCCATCCTGGAGAAATTTTATTGGCCGGGGGTACATCAACAGGTCAAACAATATTGTAGGGAGTGCCCTGTATGTCAGAGGAACAGCCGATACCGACCTCCCAGGGCTCCCTTACTCCCTTTACCCCTCATTGACATCCCCTTCACCCGGGTGGGAATGGACATTATAGGCCCCTTACTTCCCTCTCGTAGTGGCTGCCGATACGCCCTGGTTCTGGTGGACTACGCCACTCGTTTCCCGGAGGCAGTACCCTTACGTCAACCCACGACCCAAACCATAGCCAAGGCCCTCATCTCCATATTTTCAAGGGTAGGGTTTCCCAGGGAGATCCTTACGGATCAAGGCACCCCATTTGTCTCGGCCCTAATGAAACAAGTGTGCTCGAACCTTGGGATAAAGCAGATTCGCACCTCCGCCTACCACCCCCAGACAGATGGGCTGGTAGAGCGCTACAACGCTACCCTTAAGTTGACTCTGAAGAAAATGTTGGCCTTAGAGGCAAAGAGATGGGAGGAGATGTTGCCGTTGGCCCTGTTTGCCATACGCTGCAAAACCCAGAGTAGCACAGGATACTCACCATACGAATTGCTTTATGGTCGGCCACCCCGCACCCTCCTTGATATGGCCCAAGAAGCCTGGGAGGCAGAACCCGACAGAACACGTCCCCTGCCAGAATATGTCGAAAACCTAAAGACCCATCTCTCACAACTGCGCGACATAGTACGCCAGAACATGGAAAACGCCCAAGCCAGCCAGAAACGGCAATATGACAAGGGTACCAAACCCCGTTCTTTTAGCGATGGAGATCTAGTTCTACTGATGAGACCGTCATCTGACCATAAATTATTGGGACAGTGGCAGGGACCCTACGTGGTCCTTCGCCAAGTAACTCCTGTCACCTATGAATTAGAGCTTGATCCCACTCGGGGGACCACGCAGGTATATCATGTTAACCTTCTTAAAAAGTGGGAGGGTCCCCGACCCGTTCTATCCGCCAGTAATCCGCAACCATCTCTCCCTTTTGAACCCTGTTTTGACTCCGAGATGACAAAAGGGCAGAGACAGAGTCTACGTGAGGCGTTACAACCCATACAGAGCGTGTTTTCCTCATCCCCAGGCCATACGACCATCACTGAACACAGCATACAAACAGAGCCTGGAAAGATCGTACGGCTACGACCCTACAGGGTCCCTGAAGCCCGTAGGAACGTGATCAGGCAAGAAACCGAACAAATGCTGAGTATGGGGATCATTGAACCATCCATCAGTGAATGGAATTCCCCCATTGTTTTAGTGCCTAAACCTGACGGGTCAGTCAGGTTTTGCATAGATTTCCGCGAGGTCAACAAGATATCAACCTTCGACACATATCCCCTCCCACGTGTCGACGAGATGGTCGAAAGCATAGGGAAAGCCAGATACATTTCCACCTTAGACCTCTGCAAAGGTTACTGGCAGATACCACTAAGAGCCCAGGACCGAAAGAAAACTGCCTTTTCCACCCCAGATGGCTTATTCCAATTCACAGTATTACCCTTCGGGTTACACGGTGCACCAGCCACCTTCCAAAGGGCAATGAACCATGTCTTAAGACCACATGCGAGGTATGCCGGGGCCTACCTCGACGACATTGTTATTTATAGCAATAGCTGGGAGGAGCACCTCGATCATCTCAGTAAAGTTGTAGCGTCGTTGGGTGCTTTTGGATTTACCATCAACCCCGCAAAGACCACTCTCGGAGCTCAATCGGTGAAGTACCTGGGTTACCTCCTAGGCGAGGGTATGATCCGTCCCCAAGTCAAGAAAGTTGAGGCCATTCAGTCCGTTCCATTCCCACAGTCACGAAAGGACCTCCGGGCTTTTTTAGGCCTACTGGGTTATTATCGTAGGTTTATACCCAATTTTTCCCAGACTGCAGCTCCCCTCACCGACCTCTTAAAGAAGTCGGCCAAAACCGAAGCCATCCTAAAGAATCCCACTCCCGTTTTACTACATGCCTTCTCTCGGCTCAAGACTGCTTTAACCTCCAAACCTGTGTTGGTAAGTCCGGATTATTCACGGACCTTCCTCTTACAGACGGACGCCTCAGAACAGGGCCTAGGGGCGGTACTGTCCCAGAAAGACGACCAGGGGAACGAAAACCCTATATTGTTCTTGAGCCGTAAACTGTATCCACGGGAAACCAGTTATGCAGTCGTAGAAAAGGAAGCATTGGCCATCAAGTGGGCGGTAGAAAGTCTAAGGTATTACCTGGAGGGGAGGGAGTTCATCATCTATACAGACCATGCCCCTCTGGAGTGGATGGCCCGTAATAAAGGACACAATGACCGGGTCCTCCGTTGGTTCTTAGCACTGCAGCCCTACAGATTCAGGACTGTTCACCGTAAAGGAATCGAGCAGGGCAACGCCGATTTCCTCTCCCGATACCCCATGACTCAGAGCCGTACTAGAAGGACAGCTAGGGGAAGGGGATGTGATGCGGCGTACACACATACCGGCCTTGGGGCCCGTCGCTGTAGTCCTTCACGGAAGACAGCGGTCCCGGCCAGAGCGTCCATAGCAACGACCCGCCCCTCCAAAGGTCCAACCCTCTGTCCTCTGTTCCAGGACCCAATCCAGAACGGCGGACATCCGGAAGTACTTCCTCCCGACCCCGGAAGCACCTCCCCCTCACGTGACCCGGACACTGGAAAAGCCGGAACCAGGAACCAGTCGGACGTCGGATTGAGCGTGTGGCAGGAGACCCCGACCGGAGCGGCGAAGGAGAAGGCGACCGAAGAGGAGGAAGACTGGTCCGAGGATTGGTGGAGTCCACCGGAGGTTGCTGGGGAGCGGCCGCAACTCAACTTGGAGAGTTGCGGCGGACCGGGTGAGTGACTCGGAACCCTTGTGGCACATTAGGTGCAGTGTAAATAACTCCCGTTGTATAGCTGTTCTCCCCCCTTTAGGCTCACAACGTCACCCGTAGCATTGTGTAAATATTGTATAGCACTTGCACAGCACTGGCACACGTGATAACGAACCCCGACCCTTCACGCCCACCACCCACCACCCCTACTTCTTCTCGCTACCCCGCTTGTCTTTATTGCCAACCCCGACCCTACCGTTCCCTCCTCACTTTCGCCTACCTCCCCCTCACAGTCCCTGGTGTTGGTAACGGGGATCAGACGTGAAGAGTCCGGCAGGACTAACGGCTCCTTTGTTTGTTTCTTTTCTCCCGGTACCTCCGAGGATATCCCCAAAGACCGGACGCACCAGGAGCACTCGCTGGATACAGAGCCCACTGGATACCGAACGTCGACCCATCATTCATCCGAAGAGCCGTGTCTTTCTTTTGTGGAACTGTAAAGCCTGATACAAACCCCTTGTGACCAGAAGTGTAGCAATAAAACAAACATTGCCCACTATATACGGCCTCCGCGCTTGGTATTCCGGTCCGCCACATCCCCACGTACACAACAACACTCCATAGTCTCAGTCTAGCCCAAGTGGGCGAGTCTGCAGAAAACAGTCAAGTGGACGTCCAGCCACACACCACCCCCCCCGCCCCCCCCAACCCCCAGCCCAGCATCGTGAAAGCTAAGAGCCTCTCCCCCCGGAGAAAATTAGGCCGTCAAGGCCACACCAGTAGATTCAGGCAAGTTCCTGGCCGCAGTCCTCAGGGCCTCCGCCATGTCAGCTCTGATGGTGGGCGAGTCCGGGCGACTCACTGGCGCTGACGATGGGCGCCTTCTCGACCTCCGTCGGCCCCGCCGCTCGGGGCGCCTCCATGCAGGTGTAGCCCCGTCCTCCTCCGTAGCAGTAAGACCCAGCACCCCGCAGACATCTTGTAAGGAGCGCAGCTGATGTAGTACCCCATTCCATCGAAAGATAAGACGGAAGGGGTGGCCCCAGGAGTAGGCTGTCTCGTGCTCTCGCAGAAAGTCCGTAGCGATGCGGAAAGACCTGCGCTTTTGCAGTGTGATGGCAGACAGGTCCTGATAGAGCGCCACAGGTCTGTCGCGGAAGGTCAATGGTTGCTTCCTACGGGCTTCAGTCATGATGCGCTCCTTTAGAGGGAAATCTGGCAAGAATGCCAGGATATCAGGCGGGGGTGCCGATGATTGGCGCTGGCGGCCCACCCTATGTGCTCTGTCAATGCGGATGGGGAAATCCGCTCCCTCCTCCAAGATGTCACGGAACAGGTCCTGCAGATAAGCCACTAGGTCCGCACCTTCATCGGCGGATGGAACACCCCGGACCCGGATGTTGTTCCTCCTGGACCTGTTCTCGAGGTCTTCCGAGTGGGCCTGGAGCTCGACACATTGCTCCCGGAGGCGGAGGACGTCCTGCTGGAGATGGGTTATCTCCTCATCGCGGCGTTGAGCCGCCGTCTCCACAGTCTCGACCCGTTCGCCCAGGCCCTCGACTTCCCTGCGCACCTCCCGGACCTCTCCAGCCACTTCGGTCTTAAGAGTCTGAAATTCCTCCTTGAGGGAGGTGAATAAGTCCTCCATGAAGGACCGCGTGACCGGCGGCTCGCCCGCAGTTGCGTCCGTTGATGCCCGGGAGGCCCCCGGGGACGGCTGCGTCCTGTCGCGTAGTTGCTGGGACCTGCCGAGCATTTCCGGCAAGGTGCGATCACCCCGTGCCGCGCCACGTCTTCCAGTCATCTTGGGGCCCGGCAAAGCCCAGGATTAGTTGCTGTAGGCGAGCGCCACCGCTCGCGGGCACCAGATGTGAGGCCTTCGCCGAGGACAAGAGTAGTGCGTCACAGGCGACAAAATGGCGGTCCGGGCATGGGCAAGACGGCCCTCGGGCCAGCAGGGCAGGTAGCAATGTCCGAAGAGTAGGCCTCCCGTCTCGTGTTCCCAAGGAGGGCAGTAGATGAGCTGGCGCCAGAACGAGTCGAGGCTCCCATGTGAGAAGGGCGCGGGCAGGGGCCACCGGGCTCAGTCACACAAAGACAAGATGGCGGGAGGGTGGGACCCAAGAAGGCAGCCCGGGCCAGCAAGTCCGTGGGCAACTCTTCAATGGTGACGGGTCCGGAAAGTGCGAACCCGGTGCCTCCCCCGATCACCAGTCGATTGCCCGGCTCGGACACTGCTCGGACTCCGCCATCCAGCGCCTCCGGGCGCGGAGTTCGCAAGGCGTCGCCCCTCGAGACCCCGGATAGTGGGGGGATCGCCGGTACAGGGCTAAAGTCCGTTGCCCAGCAATGGTGCTTGTCACCAGGGCACCGCCAGGAAGCCACCTCGCTCCGCGGAGTCCGTCTAGCCCGCTCCTTCGGGATCTCCGGCGTTCCGCTGTTCAGCACTCGGGCCAGCCAAGGCGCGCGGACAGCGCCGCACTACGCTCCGCCTCCAGGCTCCTCTCCTCGGGGCGACCCGGGCTCTAATCCTCGGAGCGATCTCCGAATAAACTTTTCGGGGACTTCCCCCGGGGCTTCAGAAGTCAAAGTGGCACCAAAGTGTGCCCCGGGAACTCCGGCACAGGTCTCTCGCCCGCAGTGCAGCCGCGGGGGGAGAGAGGCGCAGGAATCGGGGCTCGAGCTGAGCCGGGCCGGAGGAGCTACGGGAGGAAGCGTCCGCTCACCCCGCCATCTTGGCCACGCCCCTCAACTGTTGGGCTTTAAAGCAGGATTCTCCAAAGCCGGTCCTGGAGGGCCAGATCCATACCAGATTTTTAGCATAGCCCCATTTAGATAAATGTGGTTATCTTAAAAATCTGGCTTGGATCCAGCCCTCCAAGGCCGACTTTGGAGAAGCCTGCTTTAAAGGGTAGACCAGCTATGTGGGAAGAAATGTGAACAAGACCCACAGGTGAGTACACACTTTGGGAGACTCCATTGGCTGCCAGTTGGAACCCCAAATCCTCCAAGGCCTGTAAGCAGAGATGCAGGATTTTGCCTGTCAAGGCTCTTGAGTCACTGTAGGATCAGGGGTCTATCGAGAGTTGTACTACCGACCTCAGAGGAACCGCGCCCTATCTGTCGAAAGTAGTTCAGGTGCCACTGGGAGCTCTATGTCTCCCATACACAGCGACAGTTGTACCAACTTCCCTTGATAATAACAAGGCTATCCTGACTAGCGCTTGCTACACAGCTTTTTAGCGCTGTAAATAACAGCCCTTCCTATTGCCCAGGTCCATGTGCTCTATTCCTAGACTTCGGGCATGAAAGGATAAGTGGATAATCTGAGATTCGAACCTGTGGTTCTAAGGTTGTTCAAAGATCTGCTCTGAGGGTGCATTGAACCACTGCCTATATCACCCATAATGCATTGTTTTCCAGAACCATGTCTGCCATCATTTTGCAGGACGCCTGATACTAAACTGCCAGTGCTGTTTAGTCTGGCCTTAATATAGCTCGAAATCCCGCCAATAACTCCAAATAAAAAATAGAATAAAGTAAAAGAAAAAAAAATCTAAAATAATCAAGGGGGCTTGTGAGTGGGGAGGATGATCTAATAAAGTTAAAATTGACTGAATTCCCTCGGTAGAGCTCACAGTGCTCATTTTGAGCCTGTGGGGGCCACAGGCCCTTATTTTTCCCGAGAGCAAGAGAAGGAAAAACACACAGACAGGGACAAAGGAGGAAGAGAAGACAGAAAACCATCACAGAGGTAGAAAGCAGGAACATACAAGGGTGAGACCAAGGGGCGGGGAGTGTCTGGCAGTGGATTTAAAAAGCCTGAGGTGAATTCAGGACTATGCAGCCTTGGTATTCGCACAGGGACATTTAAAAGCACCGGCCCCGGTCTTCTGAGCAATGCTTAGTTTGTCCTCGGCACTCACTATGTTACAAATGAAACACTGCCTGTGGTTTAGTTACAATGGGGCATATGTAGGTAATTTCCATTTTGCGATTCCCAAATAGCGATTTTTAAGGAATCGCTATTTGAGAATAGCAAAATGGAATGTAGGTAAAAATTCGCAATTTTTTTGCGAATCTCTAACATTCCTTAATTGCAATTAGCAAATTGCGAATCACAATTAAGGAATGAGTGTCCAATTCATAAGGAATGTATGGGGCTACATTCTCAAATTGCGATTTTCTATAAGAAAATCGCAATTTGAGAATCGCAATTCCAAGGGTGCCAGGGTGTCCAAAGGACACCTGTTGCACCCCTGGAATGTGCCTGTAAGTACATGTTCCGCACATACATGCCCTAAGGGCATGTCTGTGCGCCACATGGCACTTTGAATTTGAAAAAAAAATGCATTTTTGAAGGAATTCGCAAAATACCATCTGCTTGAAGTAGGTGGTATTTTGCGATTTCTTAAGCCAAAATCGCAATTTTTAAAGCACCCCTACATAGCATTTAAGGAATCGCAAAATTGCGATTCCTTAAATGTTATAAGCAAAATAAGGAATCACAATTTTTGCGATTTCTTATTTTGCTAAGTGGCACCTACATATCAAAACGCTGTTTGCGATTCGCCATATTTCGACGTTTGCGAATCGCAAACGGCTACCTACATATGCCCCAATGTCCCTGAGTTCACATTTCATGTGACGTCATGGGGTCTTTGAACAGACACGTTTCAGTTTTTCTCACTATAGTAGGGCGTAAAAAGGTTGATTTATAATTATGCAAGTGCAGCTATTGTTAGTCTGGGTTGGAAAGTATTCTCTCACCGTCTGTGTGTAAGATGTGCTGGAGAGAAAGTAAGAATTTCCGAAGGGGGGTGGAAAGAAGTACAGACACCCACAGAGGCAAAGTTCACTTTCTGAAAACATTTGCGAACACTGGGTTATACAAGCTGCATGCATGTTGCATCACTTCAGCACATTAGCAATTAACAAACAACACAGAAGCATTTTTCTAAATTAAGTTGAAAATATGTGCTTTGCATCGGGTGCTTTGTATTTATATTTTATATCATGTTTGCACTGATCGATCCATGCAACCTTTTCTGCACAAGTGCAGTGCACAAGAGCTGTGTTAAGTAATGTTTTGCCCAACTGCAAAAAATAGAGCAAACTATAAAAATAGTAATTCTTTGTTGTTTATGAACCAAGGAAAGAGGAAATAACAGCAACAATTATGTGTTATTCTGGTGTGAGTGTTACCACAGCGAAACTATCTGAAAACGATTTATTGTCCGACATCACCTGCCCAAGTCTCAAAGATCGACCATGGCCATTCTCTGGTACTTGAACATCAGGGCTGCTGGACTGAGAACCGATGTCCTCAGACTAAAGTTCTGGATTCCCTGTCAACATGCATTAAAGATCAAAAAAGCTTTAGGAATTGTACGTTGCCACCATGTAGGAAGTGGCTCCTCACAGTTTCAGCCTCTTAATTCTAGATTCCCAAAAGTTTAGCGTCGGGTTAGCGTTACTTTTTTAACGCATATCAGACGCTAAACCTGTGAGGCCGTGTGTATAAAAATAAAAATAAACGTACCTCATCAATGCGTCTCTCCTCTCAACGAGTCCGGCCGGAATGGAAGCAGGAAGCTCACGGGCTCTCCTATGTCGATTTCAACACTGCTGTCAGCACCGTTCGTGATTGGTCTGTGCGCGTGGTTCGCCGCTCAGATGGGGACTAAGAGCCTGGAGGAGAACATGCTAAGTGCGCATGATTTGCTGGCCCAAGATGGCCAGCCAAGCCGTCATGCGCACTTACAGAGTGCCCACCACTCCTTCCCCTGCTCTGTGAGAGCATTGTAAGTGCGCATGACTGGCCAGCCCAAGATAGACGGCCAAGCCGTCATGCGCACTTACAGAGTGCCTACCACTCCTTCCCCTGCTCTGTGAGAGCATTGTAAGTGCGCATGACTGGCCAGCCCAAGAAGGATGGCCAAGTCGTCATGTGCACTTACAGAGTGCCCACCACTCCTTCCCCCTCTCTGTGAGCAGAGCAGCCCAGCCCACCCTGCAAAACTGCCTCAGCAAGCTAAAATAAAATGATAATAGCATTGTGTTATTATCATTATATTTTTATTTTTTTACACTGCTGAAAAGCAGTGGGGCGCTGCTCCTCCGCCTTGGCGGAGGAGCCACCAATGGTTTAGGGATTAACAAACAAACCAACGCAAATTGCTATCTGCATTGTTTTTTTATGGAAAAGTAACAAACAGCAGTGTGAAATGCAGCTTTACAATACTTTGCGTGATGGGGGTGTTACATGGGTGGTACATTGGCGTTCCCATGCAATCACCCATGCTTTTTGATGCAAAATCCTATCTACTACCATTAATAGAGGTTTAGGACCAAAAATGAACGCAGCTGAAAAGCAGGCGTTTCCGACATTGCATGTCGGCTGCACTGTACAGCCGACATACAAAGTAGGAAAAGGTTTTTAACTTGTCTAGCAATAGTATTTCGACCTGGAAGGATACACTTCCTGTACAGAACATATGGTAGACTCAGGCGCGCACCCTGGCACTATGGCGCTACGGTGTGTGCCTGGTGTACAGCAGCTGAAATCAGCGTCGGCTCTAGGAAGTGGGGAGGAGAGTGTCATAGCTCTTTGAATATGGCGCTCTCCTGCTCTCTCCATGTCACGCAACACAGCACAGCCTCTTAGGGTGCTGCACTGCGTTGCATGGCACATGTGTGAATCTGGGCCTTAGAGTGAAATCCTGTGCTGGCATGCATGCAGTTCCAATTAGCAGGTGCTGAAATTGCTGCCCTTTGCCCTCTCACAGAGGAATGGCCACTTACACCCCAGAGGCAAGCACCCAACCCACACTCAGCGTGATTGACAGCATTGACCCTGAAAACTGGCTAATTACCATGCTGCTCTTATCTCATGATGATTGGTTGTGGTGCAGTCTCAACACAGCCAATCAGAACGAGTTCAAGAGTGACATACTGCACATGTTTACATGTGTCTTGTGCTGCCAGCAGGCATACTTGGGCCTAATAGAAACACTTATCCCAGTCAGAGGCTTTTTGTTTAGCACCTTACCTGACTTTGGCACTTTATACACAGAAGTTAACGCAGATTTATACAGCGCTTGCTACCCTTGATGGGGTGTTGAGCTAATACAACATAAATACCTTCTTGCCCTGATGAATGAAATGCATTAAACTAATTCAAAGAAAAACAATGTGTGAAGCATTTTTACAAGGTTTTTCTAAAAGGATATTTCAGCACTTACTTAACAAGTATTATAGAGCGCAGTCCAAAGACCTTGGGCAATATTTATTACTAATTCACAAAACCCAACACAGCAAGACAATTTGCTGCGCTGCACTGCGTGAAAGGGAGAGGGCTGGAATGTGTCATACCTATCAAAATACGGGACATCCCAGTCCTCTGCCTGTGCTGGTCCACTATCTGCACCCTAGCGCCAACGCAGGCAACCTTGCACCATGGAGCAAGGGTTCCTACATCACAGGCGGGATTGTTTTTCTCTAACAGTGTTGGTAATTCTGGGAATGCTTCAAAATATGAGTGGATGTGTAGAAACACCTACGCTCCACCCCTGTAACGCCCCCACCACTCAGAATATAGCGACTTGCACTGCTGGCGTTACTTCAGACTTACCAGGTGACGCAGGACCATGCAAGGTGGCATGGATTGGTAAATCTCATTCTAGGTTTTGCATTGTCTTGCATCCACTCGCATGGCACAAGGCAAAACCTTATAAAATCTGGACCTCTGATTGCACTGTGCAAGTTGGCCTGGAACTGATCTGTGAGAAGCTGACAAGGGCCCACTACAACCGCAAAATGTGAACTGGAGTGGAATCAAAATAGGAGTAGAAAACACAACTGTTTCACAACAAAAAATACTTTGGGGCATATTTATTAAAATATCACGCAGCACAGCAAGCCATCTTGCTGCACTGTGAGATAGGGAAAGGTCTGGAATTAGCCGTATCTAACAGTATATGGTGTATTCCTGTCTTTTCCCAGCGCTGGCACACAATGTGCTGCCTAGCGATAATGCAGGCACCCTTGCACTATGGAGGAAGGGTGCCTGTTTTGTAAGCAGCATTGTTTTTGACCAGGAGGGGGTACTTTCCTGCACAAAAACAATCCTTTGAGACTTTCTCCTCTTTCAAGTGGGCTGCATCCTGCAGCCCAAATAAGATAGAGGAAAAAACAAAGAGAAATAGTATATTTCTCCTGTTACGCCTCACCTGGGGAGGTATAGCATTTTGACGCATTACCAGGTCTACCAGTAATGAAAAATCTGGGAATCCACCAAAATCCTTGGGTGGATGGATGGGAACACGCACGCTGCACCCAAGGAATGCCTTCCTGGGGCAGAGTAAGGGAAGGTAGCGATTTGCGCTGTGTTACTTTAGATTTATAGAGCCACGCAGGCTCATGCAAGGTGGCATTGCGTGGCTTGATAAATCTAAATTAAGAGTTGCATCGTTATTGCGCCCCGTCGCATGGCACAAGAGCGATGCAACTCTTTGATAAATATGCCCCTTACTTTATTGGGTTGGTGTTTGTAGCTGTGTGTATGCCTGCACATTTCTGCTTGTGTGTATGTTCATGTGTTCCTGCTTGTCTGTATGTTCTGTTCTTACATGTGTATATATGTCTGATAACATGTGCATTCCTCCATACTGGCAGTTTTCCCATCTGCCAGCCCCTTCGTCCAGACCCCTTGCATCACAGGTTTCCATTGCATCTGTTGGCCCACTCAGCAAATAGGGACATCTACAGCATAATAGGTTCCAGCTCTATCCTAATGGGTCCTGTCTTTCTGCACTTGTAGGTACGCTATCCTTAATCATAGTCACCCCTAACATAACATCGGCCCTTGCCTAATGGTGGTCGTTCTTGACATACGAGTTAGAATCATGTTGTGAGCATCCTACCTTGGTGTCACCTACTTGTGGCACAAATACAGGCTCTGGCATAATTCTGGTATTTGTTGGTATATTGTGGGCATCATTCACACGGGGGCAATGAAACCTGGCATATAGTTGGCAGATCTTGACATAATACGAGTCAGAAACATGGCTATGATAATGCCTACGGATGGTTTAAAGCTCACCGTGGGGTAGTGCAGGTAATTCTGCTTTCAACTAAGGGTCCAGGAAGCCCCTCATCTGGGCCCTTGCAGATTTGGTATCAATTATACTGTATGCAAATTACAATTTCCAAATCCCATCTCACCAGGCTGGAGCTGGTGCAGGTTTCTCGTTCTTTAGAATGGTTAGTAGTGCTTGTGACTACATTGCCGCACCAACCAACCACTTCAGGAAGACTGACCTCACATTAAACCATGTGCATCCAACCCAGACATCGTTGCTATAAAAGGTGGAGGGGTGGGCTGAAACCTCTATTCTCTGTGAACTGCATTCTTCCATAAACTTATATTTCTCATTTGTACAATAGATGTTTGCTCTCATCCAGGAGCAATCCTAATATTCTCAGTTTACAAAATTGATCACAATTCTTTCTTTGTCTGCATACATTCCTAAACTCCAGATCAGTTTTCCATTCACCATTTCAATAGTGCTCGCGAACACCTCTCTCCCAGAAAAAATAAACATTTGTGTTGCAGCGCACGCAATGTAATTTGTTTTATTTATTTATGCACTTAACTCCGGTCAGTCGTATGCCGGAGTTTACTAACCCCCACCCTGACCCTCCCCCGCCCCGCAGCACTCCCTCGAGGAAAAGCGACTGGGACTCACGGAATAAAATTGAAACACTGGCGGATGAGATAGCTGGATCCCGAGCTAAGAACCTTCCTCCTTATAAAAGCAATACATTTAATCACTGTAATGAAGGTTAGAACTGAAAATAAAGAACAATATCATACTTAGACCCATATTTAGGAAGCCTTTGCATTGTGCTTCCGTCATGCAAGGCAATGCAAGGACAATGCAAAGGCTTCAGTCAGTTTTATAAAACTAAACAAGGTCTGATTTTTGTGGCCTTGCATGGCTTTGTAAAGAAATGTAATGTAAGGCAGCTGCTTGCGCTGCATCATGTTACATTTCAACTTGGGAGGCATTCAGTGGGTGAAGCATGGGCGGTCCCATGCATCCATCCTTGGATTTTGGCGGATTCCCAGATCTAACAAAGACTTTAAACCTGTAAATGTATCATAATGCTACGCCTTCCCAAGTGAGGTGTAACAAGGAGAAATATGTTTATTTCTCCTCAGTATTTCCTCTTTCCACAAGTAGAAAGTGGAACATTCCTCCAAGGATTGTCTTTGTGCAGAAAGGTGTCCCTAGTTTAGTAAATGTGCCATTGAACCACCGTTGTAATGACTAGATATCATGCTAAATTAGGGTAGCAAAATACCATTGCCAGTTCTGTATAGGTAGTTTCTTTTCCTAATCCCAATCATAGGATTGTTTGTTCAATTAGGGTCAGGTCCTATCCTAAATTTAGAACCAATTTTCACAACTTTGACAATTACTTTTTTATAAACAGTTTCATCATTTTTTAGGCCTGGCTTGATAACGTTGCTGCCACTAAACATTAGGTGATCACCGTAAACAAGGACTTTAAGAAGCACTACTAGAGGTGGGTTTTTGGCTCCACCCACATATTGGTAGACAGGTCTGCATTTTTTGATTGAGCAGAAAAAAAAGTGCTTGCCCTCATGTAGCTGTGATCATATTTACGTTATTTTGACATGATGTTATAATCCTATTAAAGTGTTTTAGAAGGCTTACTTAATTTACATTGTTTGTTTTGCTCTGGCACCAGCACCGATGACAGGTGGGCAGGCAGTCATTAACTTTAGTCTTCATAGTGCAATATTATGTTTGAGAACCCAGGGCTACACTAATCTACATGGAACTTTAGGTCTGCTGGAAAGTGCAACTGCTGTTTACCCTTTGTGATGATCAAAAAAGAGCTTTCAGAGTCCTATTGAGAGAGGGGCTTAGGCTCCACCATGTTATTTCCCATGACTGCAGGATTTGATTGCATCAAACTCGAGTGATCCCACTAAAAAGAATACTGGTACTGCATTTTTTGTATTGTGGCAAAGTTTATACTTGATACAGAGGGCTGGGTTGGTTATGGTGGCAAGCTAATGATCATGGTTATAGGCTTGTTTATTATGAAATGTTCTGATAAAGGCACAGGCCTGTGAAAAGCATATGTCAAAATCGACACACATTTAAGGTTGGATTGTTATTACTCTGAAATAAATCCTACAGAAAGGTATTTTGTTACATGGAATCTCACAGATTACTGTAATAGGCAGTGGTTTTGGTGTTGGTCACTCAGTGTGACATAAGTTGGTTATAGTAGGTTTGCTCTGAGAATCATTGATAGGCCATCTTAGAAGAGATAGTATTTTGCTTAGCCAACTGTAATTGTGAATAGATTTCTAATTCTATGACTGTGTCTAATGGTTGCCTTCTAGTAAAGCCTACGCTGAGTTGGTTATGGTGACAGGCAATATGCCTGTTTGGTGCATTGGGGACAGACCCCAGAACACAAGAGAACAAGCATTGGCATAGCCAATATGTCTCACCTTTGGGACCTTTTAAGTGTTTAGCCATGCAACAGTTGTTGTTGCACCAATAATATTGTGCTGCATAACTAAATACTTAGAAGGTACCAAGAGTGAGACCTATTGCCTATGCCAATGCTTGTTTGGGTATTATTGTGATAGTTGTGTATTAGTATGATGTATAGTTAGAAGGAGAAGAATGTGTGAACATTTGGGTAGGAGAGTGCACAGAAGAAGAACAGCTTGAGAGATAATGTAGGAAAGTAAGGAGAAGTGTAGAATGAATGAGGTAGAAGAAAGGAGAGTTTGGAGAGGAGTTTGTTGTACATGGAAAAGAGTGAGGAGGATAGTAGTGTGAGGTTGAAGGAAGGAGAGTGAGGAGAGCAGTATGTGGCATAAGGAGATAGGACGAGATGAGTAGCATGAGGGATATGAAACAACAGTGAGAATAGGAAGAGTAGTGTTAGAGAGAAGGAAGGGGATTAGGCACTTGTATGCAGCATGGTGTAATAGAGTAGTATTAGGGATACTGAAGGAGAGTGTGTAGAAGAAGAGTAGTGTGAGTGAGAAGGATGGAGATTATGGAGGGTAATAGCATGTGAGGCAGAAGGGTGGCGGATATGCATCTATATGCATGCATATTTATATATTCATTTAGATATATGTGTATATACATATGCTTATATTTGTTTGTATGCAATTAGAAATACCTTGCAAGTTTAGGACAGTTCTAGTTTGTTAATTGGAGATATTATATGGCATACGGGCAGGCCTTGCCAATGGGGGGAGGGGGTGCTTTTCAGCCGGGAATGGAAGTTCTTGCATCTTTAGCATTGTCACCCGGATGGAGGGGCATGCGTACAGATGCTGGAGGGCATTGGGGTTTTGAAGGGATGGTGTTGTTCAAGAAATGCTGCGGTTTAGAATGAAACGCTCAAAAACAGCTAATGTACAGTTACATGAAATCCATCAATTAATAACAGAAATGCACCCAATTTGAAATCCAATCTTCCCGTGTTTGTACCTTATGTTTTTTGCAACTGTTGTGGTCCAATACCAAAAACACACAATAAAAGCTCACATTTGTACCATAAAAACGGAACCTGTTAGTGCACAATCTTGCTATACCCTACCTTCCCATACCATACTTCCACTGTGTTTTGATTCTGGGGTACATAAAAAAAGGCCTCAACTTCAAGCGCTAATTTGCAACAACAAAGCACGACCTGTACTTGCCCCAAATGCTGCAGAATCTATTGGTTAATGAAATGTGGCTATAATAAAAATGACGTTAAACGTTAAACGCCCCCACGTCCACCTATGCATATAAAGTGCATAAATAAATTCAGCAAAATTAGAGCGTAAAAAATAAAGTCCTGATATGTCCAGTGCAGTGTTATAATTTGGGCCACCTGAAAAAGGACACAATAGTAAGCGCATATACAGTCTTAAAAAACACAGGCTTCACCTGTCACAAACTGCAACATGCTGCCAATTCACCCTGCCTCCCCATACCATACTTTAGGCACTGGGGATAAGTTCTAGGTTGCAACACAATAAAACACAACCTGTACTTGCGGCCAAATGCGAAAGAAGATATCGGTTAAAGAAATGTAAGTATTAAAATAACCTTAAACGCCCACGTCCAACTATTCTGAAGCAGCCCATAAATATAGCAAATTTTGTGCGCAAAAAATAAAGTTAATCCCCCAATGTAAAAGAAGAGATTTGCGTACCGATAAATACAATGCTTTAACACTGTGTTGGGCCTCATCCTAAATAAGTAATGGACGACTGTAAGTCAGTAACAAAACATCAGCGCACGCCTCGCGCTGAAAGTAAAAAGCAGCAGAGGTAGGGGATAGAGGAGGGAGCCTGGGCCTGTTTCCCTTGCTGGAGCGAACACGTTAATTACAAACATATAGTTTGAAAGCTCGCTCCCGCAAGGGAATTCCCAAACGTGCACGCGTTGCCATTCAAAGCAATGCAACGAGTGCACGTTTTTACCCTCAAAGCTGTGACGATTACTAAAGGTCTTTTTCCTTTCCAGCGCATGGGCGCTACGTAGGCGAGACCTAAAAATTACCTCAACCACCATGTTTGGGGCAAAGTAGCCTTTGTCTGCCGCGTTGTACCGATAAACATGATCTGGCAAACTACACTTGAGTTTTACTATATACATTTATAAAGGCTTCAACACAAAATAAAAGAGAATAATATTTTTGTCTTTGAGTAAACAAAATAAAATTGAACCTTTTACTTTCAATCTTACTATTGGTGCAACACATGATTTGTGGCTTCCAGATTTAGTTGGCTGACACAGAGGCAGTGTTCGTTTATATTGAACAATTTACATTTACGTATTAGGCTATGAATTAAGGCCACATGTGAACTACTCTTCCTACACTAAATTTGGTGGAGGTCACATTATCAACATTGTGCAAAGAATGATAGCCCTTCGTTGAAATATTCATCAGATTGTTGATTGGGACAGCCAATCAGATTCCTTAGAATACAGTCTTTAACAGCTGGTATCAGATAGGTCTTCAAACTCACAGGCCATTCAACTAATATTATAACTTATGTCAGGATCTGGCATTGATTGGAAAAGACTATTGAAGGAGAGTTGGAGAAATGACAAGGAGGTAATGAAATTCTTTTCAAATTCATTGAAGAATAGCCGTTACCTGAGCTTTTCATTGGTCAAGAGCACAGGAAGGAAGTATCAGAGTATGAACTCTTTTCCTTTGGAAGAATCTGGATCCACTTCTCCTTGTGGTTTAGCAAGAGGCTAGCTTATTTAATTGCTTCAGAATCTTTTCAGGTACATAGATTCAGGATGAAATTAGAGGCAGCCTCCAAATTCAAATTACACATAAAGGCCTCCACTAGCCCTTTTAAGACTTTACAACACTTTGTGGCAACGGGTATCCCCGAGTTCAGTGTACTGCTGAAAGCCAAAATGGTAGCCATGAACTGTATTGTAATTTCTCTCCCTCTCTGTTCAAACTTTCCAAAACCCAGTGCACGCTGTCCTGTTGAAAATCAAAGACAATTCCACCCCTCCCCCCTTGAGCACATCTGCTCCCTTTGACTGTAATAAGAGGCTCCTCTCTGTCTGTGAGACCCTTCCCTGTCTGAGAATAGACATGCAGATGGACTGGAAAGATGTGACAGGAAGATGGCCAACTCCCTCCAGGAGGTAGTCGTGTGAATGGTTTTATTTATCTGTAAGCACAACATTTTCTGCACAGTAAGAGAAGTACACTACCATAAAAAGTTAGTCAGCATATAGGTAGAAATATTAAAACTTAATAAAATCTCTTTATAGATATATATATATATATATATATATATATATATATATATATATATATATATATATATATATATATATATATATATATATATATATATATATTACTGCACGCTCGCTCACATCAAGGAAAGCAGACGGCACTCGGAGCTGGATACTTTTTGGTTTATTGACAGACCCCCGTCACCCCTTCCAAAGACAAACGCGTTTCGCCGTGAAACGGCTTCCTCAGTGTCAAATGTGAAATGTAAACAATCGCCATTTAAACTCCATCTCTTATTAACAATAGAAAGAGGACTAAGCCAATCAATACATGAAAATAGTGGCAGACATATTGAAAAGTGCAAATGCATACTGGTTCTCCATGCAGCATAGGAGAAATGGCGATCAATAAAGTGCTCGTGCATTAAAAAAACAAAGAAGGCAAAAACTTCCCTTCGTGATACATTTAGACATTCTTTGGCTCACAGACAACTTAGAGAGAATTATTTTTCGACCAGTTCAATTCATGGTATGTACATATATACATTGTATCAATATAGATGTGTGTATATTGCAATACTTCTATATTTTAGATGCTAACCATTAATATCGTTATATGTCCTCCACAAGAGCGATCTGCATGGGGAACTACATAATCCACTGAAGGGAAGTATGAATGTAATTCAACCTTCATTTCAAGACAATACATAAAAGTGCATCGTGTACATTTGGTCTTTCTCTTTCATGTTGTTTCATACATGTGTGTGAGTCCCTAGGTAACTTTAACGCCGTGGATGGGCATGTTTGTTTTTTGTTTTTGTACGTCTAGCTCTGTATAGGCATGTGACTCCCTGATATAAGTATATAGTTGACATACTCTACTGTGTGCAGGGATGAATACGGCAGATGATGTTATTGTATTCCATTTTCGGAGGTTGCAGATCATTACTTGTAAAGAGATACCCCTATATATCAATCCAGATGTACCCAAAGTTCTTCATCATTATTGAGACCTGTCGGTTTCATTGTTTGAAGGTCTATAATGTATCTGGATTCCATAGCCCTGAGGGTTCTGATCTAAAAAAAAAAAATATATATATATATATATATATATATATATATATATATATATATATATATATATATATATATATATATATATATATATATATGTATAGTAAAACTCAAGTATAGGTTTTCAAACCCTGTTCAGGGGAACAACAGGGCAGGCAGGGCAAACGGGTGGTTGAGGTCATTTGCCACTTGTGTTCTGGAGTCTACCCTGCCATTGCTCTGCAAACTAGACTAAGTGCACCCATATGCATTTGTCTCTCAAAGTAGCAATGGCGAGCAGTCCAAGGAGTCTCAAGGTGGAGACTCCAAACCCAAACAATCACACAGTAGATGTAATAATGCAATGTCCAGCCCAATGCTTGTCATCTTAGAAAATGATAAGTATTTTAATCACAACAAAACACATTATGCTACACACGGAGTAAGTAATTTTACATGGATGAAGTGCAAGGTCTGTGAGGATCTGTACAGAATTGAAACATGAAATCATGATTAAAGTTTAGGTGCAACTTTACTATAAAAGTTGACAAGTTTATTCATTCACACTTGATTAGTTAACATTATTGCATACACTTGTTACATTACCTTACTTATTAATTATGTACAGTAGGAAGAAAAGAGGTAAAAATGTATATAATTCAATTAATAGTACCCACAGGTTGGGCAGAGATTTAAGAACATGTCTTCAGTTTGTTTCACACTAAAGTATACAAAAAGTGATGACTGGAATGCTTGAATGAATCTCAGTCACTGGTGATTATTCTGGTCCGCATCCCATTCCACTGTTTTGCACACCATGCCAATTCATTTTGAGCCCAGCCCTATTCAAAGCTGTCTTGACTCTGCTCCAATGGTAACAGCCTAGTCCGAACTGCCAGGCCAGGTTTTCCCTGAACCAGAACATAAACAACCCAGGATCAGTTTTGCCCTAGTTGGGGTTTATCAGCCAGGTATAGCTTGGTTCCAGTAACCCAGTGTGCAGGGGACCCACATCTATGCATACCTCTCGAAACTTGGAACGACACACAAAAGTTACAAAAAGTGATGAATGGAATGTTTGAATCGAGCTCAGCCACTGTTAAGTACCTGGTCCGCATCCAAGTCCATCGTTATTTTGCACACCGTGCCACTCTAGTTTGGACCCATCCATATGGAAATCAGTCGTGACCCTGCTCCAATGAGAACTGTCCAGCCCAAACTGCCAGGCCAGATCCAACGTGAACTGGAACACAAGAAATCAAGGGTCAGTTTTGCCCCAGTTAGGGCTCTGAAGAGAGACATATCTTGGTTCCAGTGATATAGCGTGCATAGGAACTACCTCTAGGTATACCTGTCCCACTTAGGGCAACACATTAAAGTATTCAAAATGATATGATTTGAATGCTTGAATGAATCTGAACCACTGGTAATTACTCAGGCTGCATCCCAGTCCATTGCTATTTTGCACACCACGCCATCTCAGTTTGGACCCAGCCATATGCTAATCAGTCTTGATCTTGCTCCAATGGAAAAAGTCTAGCCCAAACTTCCAGGACAGGTCACCCCTGTACCGGAACACAAGCTACCTAGGACTAGTTTTACCCTAGTTAGGGCTCATCAGCCAGATATAGATTGGTTCCAGTGACACAGTGTGCATGGGACCTGCATCTACGCATACCCTTCCCACTGAGTGTGACACAATAAAGTATCCAGAAAGTGATAAATGGAATGCTTGAATTAATTTCAGTCACTGGTAATTACTCAGATCATATCCCAGTTTATCAGGGCAAAACCGACTTGTGTTCTTGTTCACGGAGTCCCTGGCTTGGCAATATGGGGGATGTTTATTTGGAGGAAAGCAAGACTGATTTGAATGTGAATGGCTCTAATATGAAGTGGTATGGTGGCCAAAAGGATGATGGGTTGGAATACTACCCCAAGCAATTGCCAGTAGTTAGATGTATTGAAAGTATCCTCCTATCACCTTATGTGTGTTTTCAGTTTTGTTTGTCATAATTAAAAAAAAGTTACAACCCGAAAGTTCAGGATAATAACAGTGGAGTCAAAACAAGCATTGATAGCTTGCCTCAAGACCAGATATTCCTGCAATTAAATGGCTGCAGAGTAATTTTCTCCGTTCCTGAAGGAGAACTGGGTAGGATCAGTATGTTGCGGAGGAGCTGCTTCCTAGCATTCTGTACCCATAGGCCCATCTACAACAAATGACTATTCAGTTCAGGAATATCAATGTTCTATAAATGATTACACTTAACTCACAAAAGTTCTTAGTCACAGCCTCCGGCATATGGAATTACCTGATGTGATTCATACTCAAGACTATCAGGTGTAGGTGTGCTGGTGAAGGGGACAGGGGATGAGCTGTTGTACTCAAGAAGAGTGAAGACTTGGCTCTTTTTTGCACCGGATACACTGTCCCACTCACTATCGTAGCTTGGTGGGATCTCTTTCTACTCGCTTTCTGGCTTCCACACTTGGTAACTGAATTAGTGCCAGGATGCTCTTGTTGAGTGGCCGTGTGCTCTATAAATAACATATTCATTCATTTACCGGTACTTCTTTAGGCAAACCCTCCCCCGTTTCTCCATGGTCAAATAATAATAATAATAAATAATAAAGGGGCTTATAAAGCGCCTGGTTACGGCGTCCGGCGTGTCCCCGCGCTGTAGAGAAGAGTCTGGTGCATGATAGTAGAGAGGATCTATTGGTCCACTCTCGAGAAGAGACTATTGAGAGAACAAGTGAGTTTTCAGAAGACTCCTAAACCTGGTCTCTGATTGTTCCAACCTTAGTCCTAGCGGGAGTTTATTCCAACTTTGGGCCGCTAAAAGGCGAAATGAGCGTCCACCCATTCTCGCTTTCTTTTTTTTTTTTTTTTTTTATTTCAAAATATTTTTTATTGAAAGTAAATTTTTCCATATACAAAGGCAAAACATTCGTAGTACTTGTACTGTTCTTGCAATGTTGCGGCCTGGTGGGGCCAAGAGAGAGAGAAGAAAGGAAGAGAGAAAGAAAAAGGAGGGTGGGGGGGGGTCACTGCTCCAGATAGGCGTCGAGAGCTTCCCACATGTTATCTTTGGCAGTGTGATTCGCCGTTTTTTGCTTGGCAGTGATGTTGTCTGCCCCCCGGAGGAAGGTTACCCAATTGAACCAGCGTTTGAAGGTGACTTTGCTGGTGTCCTTCCAGTTACCCAAGATCGTTTTCACCGCAGCCGTCAGAAGTACATCGACCAGGTCTCGTATTTCTTTGGACTGAAGTTCTGTTGCTAGGAAGGCAGTGGCTATCCCCGCTAGTCCTCTTTGTGTCTTACTTCCCGTGACTGTGTCTATGACGTTATAGACCTTGCTCCAGAATGTTTTGACTTTGGGGCACTCGTATAACATGTGAGAAAGATCTCCTGTTGCCCTCTGACAGTTCCAGCATGTGTTGCTCTCGCTAGCTCCCACTTTCCCTAGTTTCGCTGGTGTCCAGTGCAGCCTGTGGAGTAACCAGTATTTTGTTTGTGCTAGTTGTGGCGTGATTTTGTTTTTGGACGCTGCCGTCCATAGTCTGGCTCTTTCTTCCTCGTTTAGCGGTCTTTGTATGGTCTCCTCCCAAAAGGCTAGTGTCTTATTGTTTAGAGTTGTGGTGCGTGGGGTGATTAGCTTGTAAATTTGCGCTGTTTGGTAGCCTGTCTTGTTTAAGTTTTGTGCGTATTGTATGATGGTGGGTGTCAGTTTCGAGAGGTTTGCTTTGGTGATAGCTGCTTTGATTCTTAGGAATTCGTAGAACTCCTTGTTTGGAAGGGAGGTTGTCTGCTGTAGTGCCTTGTAGGTGAGTGGGTTGTTACCTGCTTCTAGTTGTGACGGCGTTGTGATGCCTCTGCTATACCATTCTTTGCTGTCTAGTGTTTTTCCCTTGTATGTGACTTTGGTGTTATGCCACAGTGATTCCCATTTGGTGCCTTTGATACTTACTGCCATTTCCCTGTCTACTTTCAGCAGCGCTGTTTTTGTGTTACGGATTATTGCGTTTTTGGCCTCTGGGTGCTTGTGTGCCGTGAGGGCCATAATTGGGTCTGCACCACCTAGAATACTCCTTTCCAGGTCCAGCCATACCGGCATGTATTCTGGTGTGGGTGCTATCCAGTGTATACCCTGTTTGGCAAGGCATACCGTCTGGAAGGCCTTGTAGTTTGTGAGGTTCAGTCCGCCGTGTTCTTTTTTAAGTCTGAGTTTCGCTAAGCTGATTCTTGGTTTTTTCCCTCCCCAGAGGAACGTGTTGATGCTTTTGTCTATGTGTTTGTGGAAATCGGTTGTGAGTGTGAGAGGCAGCATGGAGAGCAGGTAGTTTAGCATGGGGGTGACCATCATCTTTATTGTCTCAATTCTTCCCCACCAGCTTATGAATTTGGGGCCCTATGTATCTAGCTTGGACTTAATTTTTTTTAACATCGCCTCTTCATTGTGGTCTAGTGTTGATCTTAGGTCCCTACCGAAGAGGAGGCCTAGGTATTTCAGGGGTTTCGTTTGCCATGCCAGGCCGGACGTGCCCAGGACAGCCTTGGTGGTGTGGCAGTTCATAGGTTTGCATTCGGATTTCTCCCTATTTAGTTTATAGCCTGAGACATGTGCATATTCTTCTATTGTTTGCACGAGTGCCTCAATTGACTCTTGTGGGTTGTTTGTGGTGATCAGAATGTCATCCGCGTATGCAGCTAGCTTGAAAGCTTGACCTTCTATCTGTACCCCCGTGATCCGGGGGTTTGACCTGATCATGTGGAGGAGTGGTTCTAGGGCCAGCAGGAATAGCCCCGGTGAGAGGGGGCATCCCTGCCTTGTCCCTCTACCTAGTGTGAGTGTGTCCGATGTAGCTGCGTTAACCACCACTCGAGCCCGGGGTTTTTTGTAGAGGGCCATGACCATGCCCCTGTACTTCTCGCCAAGTCCAAACTTGAGCATGCATTGGTTAAGGAAAGGCCATGAGACTCTATCGAAGGCTTTTTCTGCATCCAATGCGATCATGACAGCCTTTTCCGCACTGTTGGCCGTGCGGTTGATTAGATGGCACAGCAGTCTGGTGTTGTCCTGCGAGAGTCTGTTTTTCAGGTAGCCCACCTGAGATTTGTGTATGAGAGAGGGGAGATGTGCGTTTAGTCTCGCTGCTATGATTTTAGCGTAGATTTTACAGTCCACGTTAATTAAGGAAATTGGCCTGTAGTTGTGTGGGAACTGGGGGTCTTTCCCTTCCTTGGGGATAACAATAATGTTTGCCTCTGCCATCGAGTCTGTCATATTGCCTTTTTCCGCGCACGCTTGGAATATTCTGACTAGCGTGTCTTTGAGTAACGGTTGGAATTGTTTATAGAAGGCAGCTGTGAAGCCGTCCGGACCTGGGGCCTTGTTTGGTTTTAGTGAGTCTATGGCCCTCCCTACCTCCGCTTTGGTTATGTTTTGATCTAGGGCCTCTTTCTGGTCGTCGCTTATTCTGGGTAGGTCGAGCTTCTCTAGCAGGCTTGCTCCTCCGTCTGCCTCCAGCGATGTATCAGCAGTGTATAGGTCTTTGTAGAACTTCCTGAATGTTTCGAGGATTTGTTTATTCGCTGTGTGTGTCTTGTTGTCAGCGTCTGTGATTGCCGCGACTGAGTGCTGCCTTTGCTTGGCTTTCAGGTAGCCAGCCAAGGCTTTCCCTGCTTTATTGGCCGAGCATAAGTTTATGGATTTATATTTGTTGATCCATGTGGATGCTCTCTCGCTTAGGATTCTGTTTAGCTCATATTTTTTCTTTGTGAGTGTTGTGAGTGTGTTCCTGTCCATTAAGTTGGCCGTGTGGTTCCTTTCTAACTCCTTAATCTGCTCCTCCAGTTCTTTAATTTTTTTGTTCCTGCCCCTGTTCATGCGTGCTTTAATATTCATGAGTTTCCCTCTTATTGTTGCTTTAAGCGCGTCCCATAGTGTTGCTGCCTCTGTGTCTGCTGTGTCGTTGTACTGGAGATATTCTTTGATCGCTACCTCTATTTCTATAATGTTAGCGGGGTTCTCGAGTATGTCACTGTTGAGGCGCCATCTCCTGCTTGGTGTTTCGTTGTGTTTGCCACTTAAGGAGAGGGATATGTGTGCGTGGTCTGAGACTGTTATGGGTCCTATCTCTGTTTTGTCTGTCAGGTGTGTGTGTCGGACATGAGTATGTAGTCTATCCTGCTGTATGAGTTGTGGGGATGCGAATAGAAGGTGTATTCTCTGGCACTAGGGTTTTGTAGCCTCCACGGGTCTGCTAGTGCGAGTTTGGTGCATAGGTTTTTGAGTGTGTTCTGTTCTAGTGAGGTGTGGCTGGGTCTGTGTGGGTGTCTGTCTATGGCATTATCCATCGCCTGGTTCATGTCTCCTGCCGTGATTAGTAGTTCGCCCAGTGGGATCCTGCTTAGCTCACTCTCTAGCTCCTCCCAGAATTCCTTGTCCACCGCGTTTGGCCCGTAGATGTTTGCTATGTGTATTGTTTCGTCGCCTCTTTTGATAGATGTGAGTAGCCTCCTCCCTTTATTGTCTGCGACATTGTTGTGAACCTGGAACTTCCCTTTCTTACTGATTATGGTGATGACCCCTCCCTTTTTGTTGACTGCAGGTGAGCATAGCACCTCGCTTATCCAGTTCGCTTTGAGCCTGTTAGCGTCCTCTAAGGACACTCTAGTTTCTTGTAGGACGTATATATCAGCCTTCAGTCTATTTAGGTAGTCTAGTGTTTTCCGTCGTTTGACGGGGTGGTTGAGGCCCTTGATGTTAAGTGACACTATTTTTATGTCCGAGGCTATCTGTGCTTGGCCCCTAGTGTCAGGTGTCGTCATGGTGTGCTAGTTCTGTCGCTGTAGCTTTGCGAGGGATCTATGTTTCTGTCCTGTCCCGCCTGATCTCAATGTTCTGCCCGGTATATATCTCGTAATCAGATTTCCCAGGTACATTGGAGCTTTTTGCCAAAGGATGCAATGGCAAATAAGAAGAGATTTGAATAATACCCTTTTCTTGACTGGAAGCCAATGAAGGGCTTCAAGGGCTGACTTTGACGCAGCCCTTCTGGGAAGTCTCAAAATCAGACGAGCAGCCGCATTCTGCAGGACTTGGAGACATCTGATATTCTTTTCCGGGACACCCAGAAAAAGGACGTTCCCGTAGTCTAGTCGGGAAGTAACTAAGGCGTGTGTGACGGTCTGTCTGGTCTCTAGTGGGAGTAAATCTAGTGTTTTTTTGAGGGTTTTTAATACCCCAAAACATTTCCCTACTAGCCGGCGGATGTGGCCTTCAAAAGAGAGGGCCGAGTCCACCCAGACTCCCAGATTCTTAGCCTCTGAACAGGGTGTAGGGGTGGGGCCCAGACATTGTGGCCACCACTCTGATGTCCAATAGGATTTGTCTCTCCCGATCACTAACACCTCAGTTTTTGCACCGTTCAATTTCAAGCAGTTATTATTCATCCAGGAGGCAAGCTCCTGCATGCATTGCTTAAAGTTGGAAGCCTCAGCCAACGGTGCTTGAGATAGAGTGTTCAACAACTGAGTGTCATCAGCGTATGATACTAATTCCACTCCAAACGCCTGCACCACCTCAGCCAGGTGGGACAGGTATAGGTTGAATAAGGTGGGGATTAGGGCCGATCCTTGAGGGACCCCCTGTTCCAATGCCACCTCTTTGGAATGAAACGATCCTCTTTGGATCTGGAAACTACGCTCTGTCAGAAAGGATTTCAGCCAGCCCAGCGCAGGGCCCAAAACGCCACCTCTGTTCAGACACTGCAGCAAGGTGAAGTGTGCTACATTGTCGAACCCTGCGCTGAGGTCTAGCATTATCAGTGCCATGGTGTGTCCGGCATCTGCTCCTTGCCTGATGGTTTCTGTGGCTCTTAACAGAGCGGTTTCGGTGGAATAGCCCGCCCGGAACCCTGATTGAGAGGAGTGCAGAAGCTTAGCTCTCTCCATGTGTGCAGTCAGCTGGATATTGACCACTTTCTCTGCTACCTTCGCTACGTAAGGCAGCAAGGAGATGGGTCTAAGGTTTTCGAGGATATCATAGCTGAGAGTGGTCTTTTTCCTAATAGATAGTATCACCGCCTTTTTCCATGATGCTGGCAATGTATGAGATGCAAAAGAGATCTCCAGGACGTGCCTAATGTACGGTTCAAGAGTCTCTAAGCTCTCACCCAGTACCTTGGGGGGTGCTGGGCCATTGGGGGACCCGGACTTGATACTAAGACAAATGCTAGTTAAAATTTCTGGAGGGGGGAATGTAAAGCAGCTCAAGTTATGTGTCATTACACTGTCTCCCGGTGCTTCCTCAAAAGTCAAGCCAATCCCTGGATTACTAGTGAAAGTGGCATAGATGTTCCTGACCTTCAAAGAGAAATAGTCTGCTACTCTATTACATTCTTCTACTGAGTCGTTATCTGGGGCATTTGAGTCTGCTACTGTGGAGATTTCTTTATAGATTCTGAAGAGTTCTTTGGAGGAGTTCTCCGCCTCTCCTATTCTGGTTTCATAATGGGCGGCTTTAGCTCTTCTGAGTAGGCTTTGATATTTACTCTGTCCTTCTCTGTAGAGCCTCCGCTCCTGCGATCTATACTCTCTTCTCCAGCTCCTTTCCATTCTCTTGCAGTCAGCCTTGGCCATCTGCAGGTCGGGGGTAAACCAGGGAGCACATCTTCTAACTCTCCTTCCAGATGTCCTCAGTAAGGGAGGTGCCACTTTAATGAGTGCCTATAAGATACGCTCATTTAAGTTTTTGCTACCATTTTCACTGTCTGACCCTCCTGGGGGGCCTCCTTCCCTGAGCAGCTGGTTGAAAATGTCCTTCGAGACATTTTTCCATTTCCTGCTAGGGAAGTTATTAGTCTCTCCCTTCTGCGGATCTTCTGTGGATATGGCCATATTAAAAGGCACTAGTGAATGGTCAGACCAGGGGATCGGAAGTGGAGTCCCTACCTCCACCCCATCCCAACTGGCAAACACTGGGTCTAACAAATGACCCCGTAGGTGGGTGGGTACAGTCGACTTAAGATCCAGCTGCATTGATTGTAAATCCTGACATAGTGCAGCCGCCTCCTTATGCAGGGCGTCTTCAAAATGCAAGTTTATATCACCGAGCACGAGGATTTTGTTCCGCCTAATCGCCAAATGGGCTATGCCGTCTAAGAGACTGGACTTAAAATTCCCAAGTGTTCCGGGAGGTCTATAAAGGAGGATACCGGTAATAGAAGACTTAGGGCCAAGCTTTAATACAAAGTGCCCTGCCTCCCTGTTGCTCACCAGTAAGGGTAAGAGGGAGCACTCGTAAGGTGCCTTCGTGATAACTGCGATACCGCCCTCTGGTCTATCGATTCTAGCTATCGTATACCAGGTGGCACAGCAGTGACCCCACACACACACCTCCAGCAGTCTGCTCCTGCACTTGGGTTGGAAGGATCTTCCTCATTCAGTCCATGGTGCTGGTGTAATCGCTGAACTGCAATGAAGGTAGAGAAAGCACAGGACATCTGTGTCTTTCTCCAATGAGATCACTAAATTGACTATCATTACTTACTCGCCCCAATTCTCCACTATTAACCAAATGGCAGTGCTCACGAAGAATTAATCAGCAAACCTTTGCTAAAAAGGTAGCATATAATTTCTAAAGGCAGTCCTGTCTCCATCCTTCCACCCAAGAGCTACACCCTCCTCAGGAATGCAGGAATACACTTTCTTAGGTTTGTTTGAAAACCTTCATCTTGTGATATGTCTGACCAGGGGCAATCAAATATCGATCCCACTGGTAACAGTATACGTACACACGTGCAGACAATATGGAGTCCCGCTACCATACATGCACATTCAGTTGACATTCACATAGGGATGTCCATGTAGGGTCTGGTCATGACATGCAATTTGAACTTTACATGAGTAGGAGAATAGGGATCACGTCATACCCCTGAATAGGTAAAAAGGCCTGTTCAGCTACTGATGACTAGGAACATGGTATGCAGCCACCACCAGTCTCTCTACGTAGCCTGGGATACACAGAATGCTCCCAGACAAGGGTATGCTTTTAGTTCCCTTCTATGATCTCAGAGCCAAGTTTTGGGCCTCAGTGTTATTTCGGACCTAGGTCTGCAGTGCCCAGGCAGGATCATTTTTTGGGCCGAGGCCAAAATAAAGACAGGCTACCAGATTCCCTTGCATTAGGGTCACTCAGGGCAGAGGTACACGTCCTTTATCATGCTAGGAGACAGCCCAATCCAAATGCAGATAATTATTTTTAATTTAATTTATTAATATATATGTTGCTAGAACAAAGATTCTAGGCTCTCCCTAAAAGTTACTGTCGAAAAAAAAGGTTTTTAGCAAACTCATTTTTGAAAGTTGATAGACTGCTGCATCCACTCCCTTGTAACATAGCAGCCAAGTTCATCTCCCCTTTTTTAAATGTAAGTGCGGGCACATCTTACATATCAGATTTGAACAATAAAGGAGCTAGGCCTATCTTTGCAAGGCACAGTTATAACTTGCTTACACAGCGTTAAATCGTGTATTTAAATGGAAACAACATGTTTTTAGTGTTTACATCTACGCTTATCTTTCAACCCATCTGTTTCTAAGCTCTTACTACAACGTGTTCTCCCAATGTGAGTGGGCAAACATTCCCTGCATGTTTACATTTGGAATTCGACTTTAGGCACTTTGCTATTTGTTCGGCTGTCTTATAAAAAAAAACTCAGACATGCAAATGTATGTAATTTAAAAAAAACATTTCTTAAACTGTAAAGAGGTCAAGAATCAAGAGTCCAAAAATCAAAACATTTCCATGGAAATACAACACAAAATGGGTTTCCTGCAATGAAGTTTCATTACTCTGTGTCGTCAACGGCGGCCGCTCCTCACACAGCTCCCTGCCCTACAGCACGCCTGGTTCCTTAGCGCTTCTACGCTACACTACTATTGGCCACCCGGTATCGTAGCGCTTCAAAGCTAGACTGCTTGCTCAGATTGTTATCATCGCTAGATTGCCTGCCTTGCTGAGCATAAGTACATCGCAGCGCTAGGTTTCCAAAGTGCGCTTTTATAATTTGTTTGTATTGCGCTGTGCTGCCTGTTGTTCCATTGTGCTCGACTGCACCGTTGCCACTTGCTTAGACATCGCATTATTGATAATACCACAATTGCGGTTTCGTTTCTCGGCCTGCGGCCATTTTGGTGTTGTTATTGTGCCTCCCTGACCCCATCTCCGCCCGCTCCCTCCTCCCGGCTGACCCGCCCTCGCCCCTCCCCTCCCTCTTTCCACTTATGTCAGATGCATTTGCGCGCAGCGTTCACGCCCCATGCGCGCCGAAGGTGAGCCAAAGGTAAGCCCGTCTACGCCCGTCCGCGCCTGGACCGTGCCCAGCGCAAGGCCCCCTGGTCCCCGCCGTACCCTGCCCACTCGCTTCACGTATGACGCCGCAAATCTCCTCGCCCTCAACCACGGACACACACCACAATGCTACAAAGCTGCCCCGGAACGTACCCACAGCCCCTTCGCCTGTCGCTCCTGCAAATTTACCAGCGATAAGACCCATACCACATCCACTAACCCCAAACACAACCCCGACTCTAACCACCTGAAGTGCATCCTGCTGAACACCCGCTCGGTCCACAGACACGCCACTGAACTCTGGGATCTACTTGACACATCATCACCGGACGTCGCCTTCCTTACTGAAACCTGGATGAACGCATCGTCAACACCCGACATCGCCATTGCCATCCCTGACAATTACAAGATCATCCGGAAAGACCGCACCGTCCAATCAAGAGGAGGCATCGCCATCGTCCATAAGAACACCATCAAAATCACGACCAGCTCCGACGATAACCTCGCTACCGCCGAACACCTCCATTTCCAGATCCACACCGACCCCAGAACCACACTTAGAGGCACCCTCATCTACAGACCACAAGGAACCCGTAAACAATTCAGCAAAGACATCACTGATTTCATCAGTCCACATGCCCTCGCCTCCGAGAACTACATTCTACTAGGAGACCTCAACTTCCACCTGGAAAAGAAAAACGACACCAACACTACCACCCTTCTTGACAACCTGGCCAATCTCGGCCTTAAACAACTTGTTGACACCCCCACCCATGTAGCCGGACATACGCTCGACCCAATCTTCACCTCCAGCAAACACATCTCCTTCGATCACACCACAGCTCTCCACTGGACGGACCACTGTTGTGTTCACTTCAGCTACAAAACCACCTCGATCCACAACCCCCCACAACCTATCCCCTGGAGAAAATGGAACAAAATCACCACCGACCAACTCCTCACATCGCTCAACCAGAACCCACCCGCCCTTTCATCGGACCCCAACCAAGCTGCCATCAAATTCAAGCAATGGATCACTCACATCGCTGACGAATTAGCACCCTTGAAAAACCATCACACCAAACAAGACAGCAAAAAGGCCCCCTGGTTCAACGATGACCTCAAGAAATCCAAGAAGCTATGCCGTACTCTCGAGAAAACATGGAGAAAAAACCCAACCACCGACAACATGACCACCTTCAAGTCAGCCACCCGCAAACACCATCAGCTGATTCGATCCACCAAGAAATCAGCATTCAAGAATCGACTCGACAACAACGCCCATAACAGCAAGGAATTATTCAACATCGTCAAGGAATTCACCAACCCCACCGCAGCCTCAAACGACATCACTCCCTCCCAAGACCTCTGCGACTCGTTATCCTCCTTCTTCTACAACAAAATTGCTGTCATACATAACAGCTTCGAAAACAGTTCCAAGGAACAATCCTCTTCACCGCCCTCAGAACCTAAACCGCCCTCCAACTACCTCAACGCCTGGAACCCAATCACCACTGAAGACACCATCCGCCTAATGAATTCAATCCACTCTGGCTCGCCAACCGACCCATGTCCCCACCACATCTACAACAAAGCAGACTCCATCATCGCACCCCATCTCCGTGATATCATCAACTGCTCCTTCAACTCTGCTACCTTACAAGAAATTTGGAAACATGCCGAAGTCAGCGCCCTCCTGATGAAAACCACAGCAGAACCCGCTGAACTTAAAAACTACCGCCCCATGTCCCTCCTCCCATTCCCGGCCAAAGTCATTGAGAAAGCCGTCAACAGCCAACTCGCCACCTTCCTGGAAGCCAACAACTCCCTCGAACCATCACAATCCGGCTTTCGAGCCAAACACAGCAACGAAACCGCCCTCATCGCAGCAACAGACGACATCCGAACACTACTGGACAACGGAGAAACAGTGGCCCTCATTCTACTCGACCTCTCCGCCGCCTTCGACACTGTCTGTCACAGCACCCTCATACAACGCCTCAGCAACATCGGCATAAAAGGTAAAGCCTTGGACTGGATCATCTCGTTCCTCGCCGGAAGAACACAGAGAGTCCGCCTCCCCCCATTCAAATCAGAGGCCACCGACGTCATCTGCGGTACCACAAGGATCTTCACTTAGTCCCACCCTCTTCAACGTTTACATGAGTCCACTCGCTTCCATCGCGCGCCAACACAACCTCAACATCATCTCCTTTCCCTCACCAAAGACCCCAACACCGCCAAAACCAACCTTCACGAAGGCATGAAAGAAGTAGCCATATGGATGAAAAACAGCCGCCTAAAACTCAACTCAGACAAAACGGAAGTGCTCATCCTAGGATCATCCCCCTCTGCCCGAGACGACTCATGGTGGCCTTCGGATCTGGGCTCCGCACCCATACCCACAGACCACGCACGTAACCTAGGCTTCATCCTAGACTCCTCCCTCTCGATGACCAGACAAGTCAACGCCATCTCATCCTCCTGCTTCAACGTACTTCGTATGCTCAAAAAAATCTTCCATTGGATCCCCACCGAGACAAGAAAGACTGTCACCCACGCACTGGTTATATTATGGTGTTTAATTAAGTGACTCTTTTTATGGATGCTGTGTAAAATACATGTATTGTGGGCATTTTTAAAATGTTTTTAATGTATGTATTACTCTTGCCTTTTATGATTTTAACAAAAATCGAATAAAGTGTATTTTGACTGACTGACTGACACTGGTTACGAGTCGACTAGACTACGGAAACACCCTCTACGCCGGAATTACAGCCAAACTACAGAAAAAACTCCAACGCATCCAAAACACATCGGCGAGACTCATTTTGGACATCCCTCGCCAAGATCACATTAGCGGACACCTGAAAGACCTCCACTGGCTTCCCGTCAACAAGAGAATGACATTCCGTCTCCTCACCCACGCACACAAGGCCCTCTACAAACTAGGACCCGAATGCCTCAACACTCGACTATCCTTCTATACACCCACCTGCCAATTAAGATCCTCCAATCAAGGCCTCGCCGCAGTCCCGCGTATCCAAAGGTCCACCATGGGAGGTAGATCCTTCTCCTACTTAGCTGCCAAGACCTGGAACTCACTCCCCACTCACCTCCGCCTCACTCAGAACCACATCTCCTTCAGAAAAGAACTTAAAACCTGGCTATTCGATAAATAATGAACCCCCTCCCCAAGCGCCTTGAGACCCTCTGGGTGAGTAGTGCGCTATACAAATTCTTGAACTTGAACTATGCGAGGCAATAACCTTCCTTGCTTATAAGTCAGCATACATGTGTTTTGGTTAAAAGGTTTTCTGCTTCAAATAAAAAAGCCCCTTCCTTTGTGTCTTGTGTACACTCACCATTTTAACTATAAATAATTACCTTTAAAAATAGCTAAATATTCCAAATAATTACATAACCATGTTCAGCTTCTACCACTGCATACTGGTAAAACACCAGAGCCAAGACTGACTAACCTATGGGGCTTATTTATGGGGAATTGGAGTAGGGCAAAGGCGCAAATCTTCTTGCTGCTCTGCCCTACGCCAATGTGCAAGGGCAGGAATGCCCCGTATTTATGAAATATGGTGCACTGCTGTCTCTTCCCCCTGTGCTGGCCCACAATGGGCTGCCTAGTGCCAACGCTGGCACCCTTTCACCATGGTATAGGGGTGTCTGCGTTGCATGCAGGATTGTTTTTGTGCTGGAGGGGGCACCTTCAGCACAAAAACAATCCAGAGAGGTGGTTTCCACTTTCATTGTGTACTGCACAATTCAGTACCCTTGAAAAGAGGGAAAATGAGCAGAAATAAAAATATTTCTTCTTGTTACGCCTGCTCTGGGGAGGCGTAAGGTTGTGGAGCTTTCCCAGGTTTCCTAGATTAAGTAAATTTGGGACAGCATCAAAACCCATGGGTGCTGCGTGGGAACACCCACTGCAACACCCGTGGACTGCTTCTCTGATGCAGAGTAAGGCAACGCAGCGACTCGTACTGCTTTGTCTTACTCCACATCTATGAGGTCCTTCAAAATGATGCATAGTAGCTTTGCGTGGCCTAATAGATATGGTTGAGAGATTTGCACCACCGAAGCATCAGAAAACGTGACGCTCCGGAGGCACAAGCCTCTCATAAATAAGCCCCTATGTGCAGTTCCCTGCGCTGATCTACAGCACTGCATTGCACAAGCAACTAAAAGGAGTGAGTTCCATATTTACTATTAGTTGCTGAGCTGATCATCTCATCAGCTTCACTTGTGAAAATATTAGCATGTTTGTGTAATGCTAAGCTGCTCACTATGGTGCAAACATGAGCAAGATATGCCTTGTGTAAGTTTTGTACTTGAGAGAATTATCTACACAATTTAAGTAAGTCTTGCCCAATGAAGAAGACCATAAAAGCACTTGAAAGCAATTATAGATCATATTTTGCCAAAGTAAAAACAAATGGCCTGATTCACAAATGTAAATGTATACTTTTGTGTAAGTTTACTACTTTTCAGTATTCACAAACGTCATGCAAAATTTTAAGACTCTCCACCCCTTACACTTATGTGTGTGGAGAATTCTACCCACATGCGTATAGGGAATATGGAGTCGTAAAACTCTGCACATAGATTGTGACTACCAAAAAGTGGTAAACTTACACAAAAGAGTAAATTAACTTTTTTGAATCAGATCAAAAAACATTATTACCACTATGTAATAGTGAGGTATTTTAGTTTTTTCAATATTCATTTCCAATGTATTACTTTCTATCATATGCCTTTCTATTTACAAACTAACCTCATAGTAATTGAAATGTATGACCTCATGCCATTTTTTTATATTTATTTCCATATACATTAGAATCCTGACTACTTGTGGGTAATCTTCATTAGTTGTAGCCAGCCTTTTTTTGCCACAGTCGTTTGTTTCCTCTCTTCCTCATCTTTGGCCCTGGTGTCTTCAACTTTGTATCTACAGAAAGCTCTGTGGTCAGGCAGGACTTTGTAGCAGGGAAGGAAGAGGCACCTTTAAAAGAAAGGTTTGTTTATTTTTTGACATGGGCAAATCAAATGTCTGGGAACACTTCTTCTGACATGGAAGAAGGTGATAATACAACCTTATTTCTTTACAGGTCCAAAGTTCAGTCATATTGTAAATCAGACAGCTGAATTCTACCAAAATACTTCATTTAGATTGTCGGCTAGCTGGTTAATTCCTACCTAAAATATTCACAACTAGTTCATGAGACAAGCCTCATTACCCACATATCACTACGCCTTCACCCCCTCATCGCTGCCTGTGGAGATCAGAGAGTTCTAATAAAGGACTCCATTCTTCACCTATCTCAATGAACGGTTCTTTACTTGGAGACATGCTTTGGAGACGGCTGCTTAAGAACCATTCTACTTCTTGGGTAGCATAATGAATATGTACTTGATTGAAAAGGGTCAGGCATCTGCTGCTACAACTTACTGAAATAAATGAATCATCAAAACATTCCTTTCTATTTGTTTGTATTGTATATATAACATTTTCCTAGGCTGTAAAATTGTCCAGTCTTTGAAAGTCTTTACTCTGTTTTAAGAAAGGTGCCTTTTCCTGTTCGATTACTCTGTTGGTATTAAATTATGCTTTAAATAATTAACTTTGAATGCAGTCATTTAAAAGTTAACCTGAGAGACATTTTATGGACAATAGATATATATTTTTAAGTGTTTTATTAGTTTTATACATTTTATACATTTTATACATTTTATACATTTTAGTGTCCAAGCCTTGCTTGGACACTAGTACGTGTCCAAGCAAGGCTATGTGAGTATTGAAAAAAGCAAGTACGATCAGTCAAAAAAATAAATAAATGTTCAAACAGCAACTCATTTGGAGGGACTCACCTCCATAGGAGCACAAATCTATTCATTTTAAAAATAGTATCTATCTGCAAAGAGCTGTTTACACTTCTAAAAACTCTACTTCAAACCATTTCAATTGAAGATTCTAAAAAACCTGCAATGCCTACCAAACTGTTATAAGCCTCTGACAGAGTATGGTAGCCTGAGGAAACAAATTAGGAAAGGTATGCTCTGTTAACGCGTTCCCTAGCTTTAGCTTGTTAAAATAGAGTATAATGCCATAAATTACTAAAAAACTATACTTCCCCAGACATTTATAATTGTTGATTACATATCTGCATTAATCCTTCAGTTCTCAATTACTTCAGCCTGCTACAGAGGTAAGCCTTTAAATTCAACACCTCCTATTCCAGGAATTTGGTGTTCCAGAGTGCCCTGCTTTTATCATGAAAATAAAATAGTAGCATTCTAGTTGTTCATTAGATCTTAGTGGTGAAGCTGCCATAGAACACTCGGAGATCAACTGACAGACTGATGCTGCTTTTGGAAGTGCATAAATTACTCACCATGTCAGACATTTTACTCACATGGATGGGGTCAATCAATCATTCACTCAGTCAATCAATCAATCAATCAATCACAGATATTTATAGAGCGCACTACTTACCCGGAGGGTCTCAAGGCGCTTGGGGGGGGGGGGGGGGGGGGGATGTGCTGCTACTGCTCGAAGAGCCAGGTCTTGAGCTTCTTCCTGAACGAGAGGTGGTCTTGGGTCAGGCGCAGGTCGGTCGGGAGGGAGTTCCAGGTCTTGGCGGCCAGGTAGGAGAAGGACCTTCCTCCTGTAGTCGTTCTTCGGATGCGGGGGGCGGCGGCGAGGGCGTGACTGGCTGATCGGAGTTGGCGTTTGGGAGTGTAGAAGTTGACGCGGTTGTTGAGGTAGCTCGGGCCTTGATCGTGTAGGGCTTTGTGTGCGTGGGTGAGGAGACGGAAGGTGATTCTTTTGTTGACGGGGAGCCAATGCAGGTCTCTCAGATGTCCGGAGATGTGGCTGTGTCGTGGGATGTCGAGTATGAGTCTGGCTGAGGCGTTCTGGATCCGCTGGAGTCTCTTCTGGAGCTTCGCGGTGGTTCCGGCGTAGAGACGTTGCCGTAGTCCAGTCGGCTGGTGACAAGGGCCTGGGTGACCGTCTTCCTGGTCTCGGTGGGGATCCACCGGAAGATCTTCTGTAGCATGCACAGGGTCAGGGTTTGTAAAGCACAGCTACTCACCCGTGAGGGTGTCAAGGTGCTTGAGGGGAAGAGGATGGGCTGTAGATCCATCTGGGCACTGGGTTTGAGCCAAAGAGCCAGTTGTTTAGATCCTTCCTGAATTGGGTCAGCAACTGGAATTGCCTGAGGTGGATGGGCAGGGTGTTCCAGGTCATGGCGGCAAGGTAGGAGAACGATCTTCCTCTGGTTCTGGACTTGCATATCCATGAGATGTATGCCAGGGTCAGATGGGCGGAGTGGAATGGAGATGTTTGGTGGGTACGGGAATGAGAGGTGGTGGTTCAGATATCCTGATCCTGCGTCAAGGAGGGCCTTGTAGGCATGTGTGAGGAGCTTGAAAGTGATTCTTTTGTTGACTGGGAGCTAGTGGAGTTCTCAAAGGCATTCAGAGATGTGGCTGCGGCAAGGGATTTTCAGGACCAATCTGGATGCAGCATTCTGAACATTCTGTTGTTTCCTGAGGAGCTTCTGGGTGATGCTGGCGTGGACTGTGTTGCAGCAATCGTGTTGTGCTACTGATAAGTGCGTGGGTGACCGTCTTTCTGGATTCGGTATGGAAGCAAGATGAAGATACAGCATTGATCTGATGGTTCATTGTGAGCAAGAAGCCCAGTATGATGCCAAGGTTTTGTGCATGGTCCGTGGGTGTGGGGGAGGTTCCTAGTGCGACAAACCACCATAATTTGTATCAAGCTAAGGGGGTGGGTCCCAGAATTAGGACTTCGGTCTTGTCTGAGTTGAGTTTGAGGCAACTGTCTTTCATCCAGGTGGCGACAGACCTAATCCCGCTTTGGAAGTTGTTTCTGGCGGCTGAGAGTTCGTTGGTGAGAGAAAGGATAAGCTGGGTGTTGTCGGCGTAGGAGACGATGTTGACTCCGTGGTTCCTGACAATGGCTGTGAGCGGGCCATGTAGACGTTAAAGACGGTGGGACCCTGGGAGGAGCCCTGGGGCACCCCGCAGCTGATCTCTGTGGTTTCTAAGAGGAATGGAGGTAGTCTGACTCACTGTGCTCGACCAGTGAGGAAGGATTGGATCTAGTTCAGGGACTTGACATGGATGTAGGCATTGTGGAGTCTCGTGATTAGGGTGTGATGGGAGATGGTGCAAAAGGCAGTCTTTTTTCTCATATGGATGAGGAAGACGTGTAGATTTATACAAATGTATCCTCATTTTAGCTTCTTCAGCAATACCTTTAATTTCACCTCAAATCCAAGTTAGTTATTAACCAGGGTGGAGGTCTGACTTCAACCTGGTAAATAACTACCTGAGAGTGTCCACGTCCTTGGATAATATTGCTCAAATATAAGCCTGTACTTAATCAGAAACAGTGGACAAAGAGTGTGTCTTATCACATTCCCTGGAATTGGCACATTTTCTTCAAATTGAACCAGTTACTACCCGGCTATCTGCCCAGGCCCAGGGGGTTTGGAGATACTGCACATATTCTTCAGGCAACACTTGTCTGTTTATTCTGACTCCGATGAGGGGAGTATTAAGCTGCAGCCTGTTGAACATCCAAAATCCAGCCAATTCATTTTTGACTGTCAGAGGATAGTGAGGTTGAGCAGTCTTGTCTAGTTTTGCAGGTCCACGAAATATACAAACATGTAAATAGCACATCATTTAGAAAGTACAATGAGACTTAAATATTTCAGTAAGATTATGACTTGATGCTTAAAAAACTAATCCTGTTCAGTAAATCATGACAATCAGCAGCCATAATTAGGGCTGCCAAGCAGATGGTTTACAGTTTACAGTGCTTTGACAAGACTAAGTTGCTCTGCCCGCAAGGCTGTATCAGTACTGTAGTTAGAGGCACCTACCGTGTGTGGCCACTACATGCAACAAGTGAAAAAAGTGGGCTTTCAAATTTAAAGTAGTCAATGTTCTATCATTTCGTAGGTAAGGCGGGTTGAACGCTTGCATTTCTCAGGTGCCAGCAGCTACATCTTTTTCCCACATGAGTGCTAGAGTTACAGGTAGCCTTCAACAATTTTTGAGTCCACCAGGTCCCAAATAAAGTTATCAAAGCACACAACAATGGATCCCAGGCCATAGGGGCTTACAGCAGTGATTATGATTAAGGATTTGGGGGCATATTATCAAGCATGACGTTATAATTATCAGAATGGGCTTGATAATATGCCCTTGTGAATTCCCATAGAAGCCCATGTTCTGGTGTGAACATGGGCTTCTCTGGGAATGCTCTACAGCATATTATCAAGCCCATTATCGCCTCTTTAGCGGCAGTTTTCTGCCTCTAAAGCGGCGATAATTATAACGCCATGCTTGATAATATGCCCCGCAGTTCTTACGGTAGGGGGTATGGGCTAGAAAAGGGGTTTGGTCTCTTGAGGTAAATCACAGCAATGGAACCACTGATTATTGAATGTGTTTTGGAGGGCTATACTTAAGAGAGGGAAGTGATCAAATTGGGTTGATACAGGCTTGTGATTCATCTAATGGACAAAGGGGATGATATGCATGTGCTAACTCATAGTAAAAGCATTGGTTCATCCTTTTTTTATTTTTTTATTTTATTTTTATATTTTCAAAGAAACAGAGGGCATCAGGAGAAAATAAAACAGAATACACAGTTTGGGAACACATGTTGATACAAAACAAAAAAGAAATGTAAATACATTAACAAATAAATACATAACACAATTTGACATAGAATGATAACACAATTACTGAGATAACCAATCTGCGAAAGGAGCCCAATTCTTAGATGCCAATAAACGCCTTCTCTTCCCCCGCAATAGCATCACAGATGACTCTAATTTGTGCCATGCAAGCATCCTAGCTTTCCAATGGATAAAAGTGGGAGTTTCAGGATTTAGCCATTGCGATGTAATACAGAGTCTAATCATGGCCATTGTAATAAACAAGAATGCAGACAAATGCTGTGATCTTTGTGGGCCAATTGAGTATTCGTACCCGATTATTATTAACTCCGCTGAAAGCTTAACCGGGATTGAAAGAGTTTGATTAAGAAAGCCTTCAACCTCATTTAAAAAGGGGCTTAAGTTTGGGCATGAGTAAAACATGTGTATAGCATCAGCGGGGCTCCTTTTACATCTAGGACAGAAACCGCCACTAGCTGATCTAAGAGTCCCCCAACTGGCTATTTTTGCAGGAGTATAGTACAGATTGAACATAGCCATATAGCTTTGAGTGCGAAGTGAGCCGGAGACAAGAACAGATCTGGCTAGTTCAAGTGGAATTTGCAGATCTAGTGTTGGGATACCAAATTTGGTAGCCCACTTTATGTTCTGAATTGATAAATCGTCCGGGAGGTCTGATAAAAGACTTTGATATAGAGTACCAATTCTAGACTCCTTACGAATTAATTCAATTATATTAATTTTGACATACAAATTAGGATATCTAGAGATATTCTTATCGAAAAAGCTCCTTATCTGTAGATACTTGAAAAAATAGCTAGAGGGTAAATGAAATTTCTCCTTCAAATAAGAGAAAGGGGCCAGCTGATCAGAATGAACTAAATCCCTAATTCCCTTAATCCCGGAAGACCTCCATTTCCTCATCATACCATCAGAAAATATTGGAGAAAGCAAGGCAGAGGCATCAAATGGGGTATAATAATTCAGTTTTGGGATAGCAAGACGAGAGCGAATTTTCTGCCATACAGAGAATAAGGCCCAACAAATCTTAAATTTAGTTTTTTTGAAATAACTGGGTTCCAGCACGCGTGTCAATACCCCCTTGGCAGCATCCCCAAGTGCTATTTCATATATGGATGGGGACATATAAATAGGAATCTCAACATTATCCCCTAAAAGGGGAAGGCCAAAATGTTGGATTAGAGCGGCCCAGTAATAATATGCTAGGTTGGGAACTGTCCAGCCACCTCGCTCCTGGGGAAGACATGTCCATTTGGCAGCCCTTCTCGGCCTACGATAGCCCCAAAGAAACCGTTGACATATTCTATCAGCTTTCCCCAATGTTAAGTTGGATATTAGAAGTTAGGGCTGCTCAATCTGGGGTTATTCCCGATTCTTGGCGCCGAGCCACCATCGTGTTGTTTAAAAAAAAGGGCAAAGATGAGTTAAATCCTGCTTCATATCAGCCGATTGCTCTTCTTAATACCGATAGCAAGATCTATTCCAGAATCTTAGCGTTCAGATTAACACAAGTCATAGCTCCTTTAGTTTCAATTAGGCAACATGGGTTTATTCCCGGAAGGGACACAACAGATCACATTCGGCGTGTCATCGCCCTTCTTGACTGGGCCCAGGCTACGAGTGCTCCCCTCGGGGTGATCCTGTTGGACGCCGAGAAGGCGTTTGACAGGGTCTCCTGGGGGTATCTCTGGGCAGTAATGCGCTGGAAGGGATTCTCTCCTGGGTTCATACAGTCCCTTCAGGAACTTTACTTAGCACCAACTGCTGCTATTCGTATTTCAGGGAGAGAATCTACTCACTTTTCCATCAGCAGGGGGACTAGACAGGGTTGTCCCTGTTCCCCCCTGCTTTTCGCCCTGTTTATCGATCCTTTCCTGAATTTGATCGAAAACTGCCAGGAGATCACCCCAGTTAGGGTCCGCGGAGTGGACTACAAGGCATTAGCATATGCCGATGACATTGTCGTTTTAACTGATAATGTTGGCTCATCTTTTGTTGCATTAGAGAGAATCGCAGCTCAATTTGGCTCTTTGTCTGGGTATAAGCTTAACATCTCAAAGACCCAAATAATTCAATCAAAAGATATGTCCTCTTCCCACGTTCCCATAGTTAAACAGGCTACATATCTTGGGATTCAGATTTCCGCAGATGTGGAGCAGATTCCAGATCTAAACTACCTTCCGGTAATTGATTCTTTACATAGGAAACTAGAGAGAATGGACCACCTACATTTTTCTTTATATGGACGTTGTAATATCTTGAAAATGCTTGCTCTTCCAAAGTTTTTATATCTTTTTAGGTCCATCCCACTTCTAATATCCAACTTAACATTGGGGAAAGCTGATAGAATAAGCATTGGTTCATCCTGGAGACTCTTTGAGCTCTTCCATTCGTGATCTCAGGCCCCAGATGATACCATTGCAGAACACACATTGACAATGTCAATAGGAGTCGGGTTTGTTACCAACCTTTTGCCTTTCCCAATGCTGGTTTGTGTTTCTTTAATCACAGTTCTTGTAAACCCTTATTGTTGAGAGAGCTGTCAGACCTTTGGCAATATAAACAAAAATGGATAAACGCTGATTTTTCTATTCTCATGAAGCATACATTGCCATATTAGTCCCTGGCACTGAAGGGAACTATATTGGGTGTGGATGTGCTCCTTGGGAATGAGCAGAATGCTGGCATTCACAGTGAATATATGCAATAGCTGAAGTAAGCTGACCCACTGCCCCATGCTTTTGTGTTGTAGTGGGTGGTAGAAAAATGTAAATGACACAACAGACCACTGGCTGGAGGGCTGGCTCAAAGCCCCCATAAGTAAGTATATTATATATCATTTAAGTATAATTAAAATGTCTTGGCTAACACCAGACCTGAAAGAGGGTTCATGGCATATGCTTCTCACACTTGGAGGTGAGGGGGGGGCCTGGCCCTCACAAAAGACATACATAGGTGGGCCTCAAGGTTCTACACTGAGATTAGAATGGTCCTCAACCCTTGTCAAACTTTTTAGAAGATAAACTCCCTCTATTCATCGATGTTGTACAAAATAGATTAGGGCAAACCTGTCATGCAGCACGCATCATACTGTACAGCAAAGTGTCAAGGCATTCACATAGTTAAGTATCACCGATATTCAATGAAGAACCACCAGACAGTGTTTGTTGATAAGCTCATCCTATTGTCATGATATTTTCAGATCTCAGGACAGAGTGTGGTCATGCGTTTGCCCCAGTCTAGGGGTACTTCTGATTACAAGGGGTTGGGAAGACCATGGCTGTGTGATCTAACAGGAGACCACATACGACTGCAGATTCTCATTTATTTACATTGTCATGTGTCTTTTCTCCCTCTATCCAGGAGATGACACTTCCTGTGATGTAGACGTTATCATTGGGAAAAAAACAAGCTATGAGGTCGCAGCAGGCAGGTCACAAAAGTTACACTGCCCAGTGAACTATTGTGGCAGCAGCCTGCCTAAGGCAACTTGGTGCAAATTTAATGGAAGTGAATGTATACCTGTTCAACACCTGCAAAGCAGAATAACTACTGAATGGACAACAGGGGCACAGACACTCGTCGCTGGTGACTTTATCCTAAGCATTAAGTTAGTTGAGCTAAACGACGCTGGAATGTATCGCTGTAAGGCTGAGGCTCTGAGTGGACAAAACAGTGTGAGCAACAAAATACAGCTTAATGTGATAGCTGGTGAGTACCGAAATCCACTTTTACCTTTCTATAGAAGAAACATAATTCTGGCTAATTCATGATACTGAGACATGATTCTTGTAAACCTTTTCTGTGCGAGGGTATTGTTTGCATGATCATAGAGTGTGCTTAGCAAGACCTTATTATCTGTAATAGGGTACAGAGATATTTTAAGGCATGGGCAAAGTAGACAATTGTCCAGGACCCTACCTTCCAAGGCCCCCCATGGGAAGTGAACTTTCTCTCATGGAACTCTGTCTATTCTCTCTATCTAAATCACTCTCCTTCTCTGCTTCCCTCTGACTCTGTCTCTCTGTTCCCTGTGTCATCTTAAGGATTTTTCGGGTCCAGGGTAAGACATATTTCAGCTGTTTTTGTATGACTCTTAGGGCCATATGTATGTAGATAGCATTTTGCGATAACCTAATTGCGAATAACAAGTATTCACAATTATGAAATCGCAAAATAAAATGTAAGAAGGTGTACAGTACGCCTTTTGCGATTCCTAGGGGTCCCAAATGACCTACCTCATGAATATTATTGAGGTAGGTTGCAATTTGCGACCCCCTAGGAATCGCAAAAATCATGGGGATGGTGGCCAGCTGAGATCAGCAGACCAGCATGTCCGTCCGAGATTGCTTTTCAATAAAGCAATCTTTTTTGTTGTTCTAAAGCAGCCCGTTTTCCTTAACTGTTCCCAAATTGGACCAACAAGGAAGATGAGACCTCCAAAGTATCCCTAAGTATGATGGCTATCCACCTCTTGTCTTATCTCCACCCTGGTTAGCACAAAATATCGGATAGTCCGGAGAGATGGCCATGGCAAGATGCGGATTGGAACCTTCCTTGAGCCAGGTTTCGGTGAGAAATATTAAATCTCATGTGTTATCAGATAGTTAGAGCAGTATTTCAGAGGAGTGCTCGGGGAGGGGCCTGCAATAAATGAGGCAGGCATTATAGCAGACCACTCTGGATGGTACCACGGAGACGAGGGGAAGCCATGGCTTTGCAGTTCAGGCTGGACTGTTCCCATGAGGCACAGGGTCAGACTGTTTTGCATATGGCCATGACTGAACTGGGGTGGCAGAGTGAGCTAAAGAATGATGATGAATTAAACCCAGATCAGTCGATTGGGGCTGAGTTCTTGCATTGTTCAACACTTCATTCATCATCCCCTTTGGTTTTGCTTTGTTTGGCCTAAGTTGGCAGGGTATGCCCAGACGTGGGTCCCTTGCTCACTTTGCCACTGGATTCAAGCTAGCATGGCTGATGACGGATGATTAGCCAGAACCTGGTCCCAGGATGCTTGTTTCCGGACCAGGGAAGACATGACTTGGTAGTTCGGGCTGGACTGTTCCCATGAGGCACTGGGTCAGACTGATTTGCATATGACCATATCTGAACTGGGGTGGCGGAGTGAGCTAAAGAATGATGATATATTAAACCCAGATCAGTTGACTGGGGTTGAGTGCTTGCATAGTTCAACACCCCATCCATCATCCCCTTTGGTTTTGCAATTAATGAGGCAGGCACTATAGCAGACCTCTCTGGGTGGTACCAGGGACATGAGGGTATGCCGTCCCAGGGCATAGCTTGAGCATCCCAAGTTGTCTTTGAATTAAAACCACAGGACTTGCACACAAAGTCTAAAGTAATCTCAGCGCAAGGATTATACGGCATGGCTAAATGGCAAGGGCCACAATTTAAGGGTAAGAGTACTTCTCTAGGGAGGGGGCTGACCTGAGTAATAGAGAAATGGGCAGCATGTCTGCTGCTGCATGAAATCCGGGCACAGGTGAGCTTGCCTTGGCGCTCCATCGACACACCCACTGTGCATCCGCATCATGGCTCTCTTAAAATAGGTGATTGTGAGTTGGTCTACTGACAATAGACTGCGCATCAATCAAGATGATGACAGAAATGGCCCCGGGAAGCGGAGTAGAAATGGCGTTCCGCTCTAAGTGAAATCAAGTGTAATGCCCCCAAAAGAAGATCAAAGTAATGCTCCCAGCTGAAGTGCAATGTGCAAAAGAGAATAAATGATCATGTGGGAGAAAAAATTCAATTAGCACCAATTTCCTGGCAAATTCCCCCCAAACATTTTAGCAGCACCTTTACTTTAAAATATATCTAAGCAATCAAATATTTTAGCAGCACCTTTACTTTAAAATATATCTAAGCAATCAAACATAAAAATAGTTTTAAAATCAGGCAACTGATTGAGCGTAAGCAAATTAAAATATGACCAGCTGTTTTCGGAGCCCATTGCGCGTCCACGGGATTGTTCTCCTTAAATAAGTGATTGGTAGCTGGTCTAATGACACTAGAACGCTCGCCAATCAAAACGATCAGAAATTACTCCTGGAGACGGAGTAAATTGGCGCTCCTCTCCAAATTGAAATCAGGTATAATTCAGGGTCTGATCGAGGGTAAGCAAATTAAAATATGACCAGCTGTTCTCAGTGCCAGCTGCAATAAACGACTGATGAGAAATTAGGGAATTATGTTGGACCTGGCCCTCTCTGCAAGGCACCTCCAAACCTTATGCCTTCAATTCTCCTGTTTTCTGAACCAGTTTTTGTTGGCTTTTAGGACTCTGTGCAACTTACCACGGCTAACCAGTGCTAAAATGCTTGTGCTCTCTCCTCTAAACATGGAAGAATTGGCTTATACCCAAATGGCACATTTAATTTACTTGTTAGACCCTAGTAAAGTAACATTAGCTGTGTCCAGGGTCTGAAAATTAAATGCGACTAGTGGGCGTGCAGCACTGATTGTGCCACCCACTGAAGTAGCACTTTAACCATATCTCAGGCCTGCCATTGTAGCTTGTGTATGTGCAGTTTTATACTGCCATTTCGACTTGGCAAAATAACACCTCTGCGAGGCCCAAACGTTCATCTGAAAAGCATATAGGTCACCCCTAGTGTAGGCCCTGGACAGTCCAGAGGGCAGGGTATTGTGTGTTTAAACAGTTGGACATGTACATTTAAGTTTCACATGTCCTAGCAGTGAGAAACCCCTACATATGTTTCTCTATGATGCAAGGCCTTCATCTCCCATAGGATAACATTACTGTTACGTTATTACATTTAACAAGTGTAATTTCCAAATGAGACCAATTAACCATTTAATGTTTGGTGTCTCTGGAATTGGAATTCAAAAACCTAACTTATGGTGAAGTGGGATTTTAAAGTACAATTTTGAAAATGCCAGGTTTAGAAAGTTGGCATTTTTTTGCCTTAGGGTTGCCTGCTCCTGTCTCTGAGTCACATGACTAGGTGTAGTTGGCAGTTGGGATTTATGTATTCCTCCTAGAGAGCCACACAGCTAAGGTTTGACTGGGAGGGATAACCCCTGCAGGATGGGAGGAAGGAGCTGGGCCCAGCCCTACTTACACTTGAATAGGCTAGGTTCTGCCTCCACATAAAGGGCTGCAAACCCTCTGTAGGTAGTCTGGAGCCGGGGTAGGAAGGCAGGGCATCTGTGCACTTTAAAGGCAAGCCTATAGTAGCTTCCCTCCAGTTCAAAGGCGCACAACTGCATATAAATACTGGACCTCTGCCCTCAACTCTTCAGTACACTTCCTTTTGGACCTTGGGATACGCTGCCAGGAAGAAGGACTGCTGTGCTGCTGAAAGGAATGTCACTCTTCTGGACTGCTACTCTGAAGGATCTTCTGTCCTGCTGTGCTTACCTGCTGCTCTCTTGCCTGGAGAGTAAGAACTGGATTTGCATCTTCATTTTAAACCCAGGCCACCAAAGTATCTCCAAAGGCTAGTGTGCTGGCCTCCTGATCTGAGCCTCAGGGACATAAAAGGCTCCCCAACATCCTACACTAGTCCCTGGACCCAGGTCAAGTGAGTTCTGACCCCCATGTTGTACCCCCTCAGGTCCTTGCCCTTTATTGCAGTTCAGTGAGCTGAAATTAAGCTTCTGGGCTCTTCGCAACCGCAAACGGGCCTTATCACACAGAGTTCTCGCCATTCACACCACAATTCAGTGTGTGACGCTCCGTCCTCCTTACTCTTTCACTCCAGAACCGACCACTGCAGGCACCGCCAAAAGCGAACCTCCATCAACGCCCATCTGCGACACCTGGTCTGTTCTTCACGTTGCGCCAGCAACCTCCTTCAACCCTCCCCCCCTGAACCAGCAGCTCACTGCTTTTTTGGAAAGTTCCAACTCCCTCCACATATTCCAATCAGGCTTTAGGCCTAAACATTCTACTGAGCTGGCCTTCCTTGAGATCACAGAGACCATTGAAATGACCTGACGCTGGGAATGATGCGGTATTGAAGCTAATTGAGTATTCAATACCATTGCACATAACATTCCGCTTCAGCGAATTCAAGATGTAGGGGTCTCCCATAGAGCCCTATCGTAGCTTAGATAATTTCTAACCGATAGCAGAAGAATTTTTGGGGAGAATTTTACTATGAAGAAAAACTGATACTATGGGTGTATCACTGGGATCATCCCTTAGCCCTGTTCTTTTTAATATCTATATTGTACCTCGTATTTCTCTAATTGACTCCTACGGAATTGCAACTACATCCTACGCAGATGAAAACCGGTTGATCTTTTCTCTTTAGGGGTCAACGGGCCCAGAATTGAATTTTCAAAAATGTCACTCTAACGTGATTTCATGGATGAAAAACAATTATCTTAAATGCAGTTCTGAGAAAACGAAAAATCTCTTCTTTAGAGAATTTAATCTCTTGTCTCCTATATGCCGGTGGCCCAATTTAGTCCCCTCTCCACCAAATACGGTTAAAGTAGCCAGGAATTTTGGGGTTAAATTTGACACCGACCTATCTTTTCAACGTCACGCTGCGTCTGTAGCCTGGGAGTATTTCATCATTGTTAAATCCCTTAAGAAATGTCTTTATTTTCTTCCCCTTAATGCCAGGAAGACTGTAGCGTTTGCACTTTTTACGTTGAGATTAGATTATTTTAACAGCTTGTATGTGTGTACAAAACAGTCATTACACAAACGTCAGATGGTCCAAGAAGCAGCAGACAGAATGGTGCTACAGCTCCCTAAATGGAGCTCAGCATCAGCCGCATTAAAAAGACTTCACTGGCTACGGGAAACATCCTTTACCCCGGAAGCAGAACCAAGAACAACCTATATTCTGTGGTCACTACCCCAATTGCGGCGTTACCATGTATTCCTTTACCACGTAAGCCATTACAATGACTTGCTTTAGGGGACTCCTTGTTGAACTTGTGTTAGATTTTAAGTCCAACACCATCCCTACTGATACACTGACTGGAGTTGGAATAGTAATTTATACTATTCCAAAGTTCAGCTCCCCCCTAAGGCAAGTAGTTGTAACGACTTGTGTGGTAAAGGTGTGCATGGAAACATTGTAGTCAGGGTACTTACTGCGGAGTGAAAGCATGTGTGGAAAATGCATAAGAGGTTCCGTCATACATCCACTGGCTACCTATACATAAAAGAATTTTGTTTAAGACAATGCTGCTAGTCTTTATGGCCTTTGATGCCACGGGCCCCAAATATCTAATTGCCAGATTCAGCCACTACAGGACACTGAGATCCTCTAATGCAAATCTCCTGAAGATCCCCTTCTTTTCCAGATTAAAAATGCAAGATGGAAAATCCCTCATGGTGATAGGTACCAAGGCATGGAATCAGTTGCCAATGTATCTCCGATTTATAAACACGTAAGATGCTTTTGAAAAAGATTCTGAAGACGTGGCTTTTCAAGCCTCTGTCACACTTTGTCATTCTCTCATTTAAACTGCCCCATTTAGACTATGGAAAAGGTTTACATTGCTGATTAGTATCAACGGCAGAATGCTCACTTGTTGGGTAAAATTGCACTTTACAAATGCCCATTCATTCTTCACAGACCCCTCCAACTTGAACAGGACTCTTGGCAAGGTAAAACTCAATAGGACTAACCTGGTGATTGTATTCGAACTGCGCGCCATCGCGGTCTGCCTGAAAGTTTGACTTTGACCTAGCCCAGCGCGACCAGATATCCCCAGTTGGTGCTTTGTTCTTTATGGCGCTATTTTCATCTACAACATTTTAAAATTCTTATACCGATTCTACTGATTGGAATTTTGTTGTTTTGGTTTTGTTTCATTTATGAACTTTTGCTTTATTTTTCTAATTTCTAAATCCTGTTTGTGTGCTGTTTTTAACTTTGTTACTATCTGAAGTGTTGCACAAATACTTTGCATGCTGCATCTAAGTTAACCCTGACTGCCTTGTGCCAAGCTAGCAGAGGGTTGAGCACAGGTTAATTTGGGGTTTGCTTGTGCCTTACCCTGACAGGGATTGTGGTTGCTGCTTGAACAGGGTTCCCACCCGAGTCAACCAACAACCCAATTTCTCACAGCATGCCTACTCATAGCATTTAATGTTTTTTTTGACATTTTTCTGGTATTCCACAAATCAAGACACTATAAGCACATACTTCTCCCTTTCAGCTTAATTCAAACATTGTGATCAAGTTTGCATGCCCTGCTCTTAACTTCACTCGGGAACAAATACAGCAGCTCTATTTCTAAAGGGGCCAGCGGCCCACAGCCATGGCCTGGAGTGTTACAGTGGAGGAGGTCAGCGTGCCCAGGCGTCTCAGCACAATATACACAACGCAAGTTAGGCATTATAATACAATTACCCAGGACAAGGCGCTAAATCCCACATTCGGTGCTCTCATCCAACCCTAAACTGTGACGAATGGGAAAGGGTAGGATCTATACCTGTGAGTGGCGGCCGCCTAGTCTCACAGAGGGACACGTATGACCTGAACCCAAACACCCTCTCTGAATCAATCATGGGGCAATCATTTTCATGCTAATAGGACTTTGTCAGACATTGCTATACCAGGAACAATACGACCCTACAGACTAGAGAAGTCAAGAGTGTGGGCTGCTGGGTCTCCAGTAATTGAAACAGTATAGTATGGCTGCGGGATTCATATGCCCTATTGTTCGAATGTTGGGAAAAGTAGGCGTTTAAAAATTTATCCCTGACAGAATGTGCATTCATTGGCTACAAGGGAAGTTAAATCAGTGTGCGACCAGAATTGATTAAACATGTTTTCTAAAAGGCAGATTAAAATAGTTATTGAAATATGAAAAAAAGGTAAAAACAGTCCTACAATGTTGCACGTTTTTCTTTTTGTTAATAAATCATTTCGCATCAAGTTTATCTTTATGCTGCAAATGTTACTAGCTCTAATGTAATATATTTTTGTAAAGAAAAGTGTTTAAAGACGAAGAAACCTAAACACTAATTGCACTAGGTTTTAAGACATTTGTAACAATACATGCCTAGTATGCTGTCCGTCACCAGAATCAGGTACATGTGCACACGGCTTTGGTTCATTACACCTATTCGCGGTTTCCGGCTCATATTGTGAAAATGATTTCCGGATCCTGCAAGTGCCTGGTGTTGAATGCCAAAAACGGGGGCAGGATGCATCAGTGCAGCACAGGATGACTGCAACCAGCATAGTGTGAGAGTGTGCGTGTATAATGCACCTAGTTAATGCAGAACAGTTATAAAATGCACCAAGACTAAAGTAACACTGTCAGCTCCCGTGAGAATATGTAAGAATGAGATTGAAAGATAACATATGAGGAAAGCGAGCAAAGCGTAAATGAGGAAGGTGCATATCACAGAAAACGTAATAGCAGCAGCACTGTCTCACGAGACTGATATACAAAGGAAACAAGCATTTGCAATGTAATAGGTCTCGTAAATGACAAGGCCTTTTATTTCTGTGTTTTTTTAAAGCAGCAAATATATAAAAGGCATTGTGATTTTTAATGCCAATAGCTCAAACTCCCGCAAATGCGAGAGCACTCTAATGGTGGCTGCGCCCCTTTCTTTAGATGCTGATTGCCATGTGCAGATCACACTGAGTCTAAAGTAACGGGCATAGCCAATAGTAAAGTGAAAGCGCGTATGGTGCGCTTTCACCCAAAGCGAGATTTTTTTTTTATGTTCTGTAGCACGGCCACTAAATAATTAAATAAACGTGGCCGCTAAATTGAAAGTGGCCCGTGCTGTAAATTAAACAATTAAATAAGCAGAGCTGCTATAGTTAAAGCAGACCGCGCTATAATTTAAAAACAAAAAATATGAAAGCAGGTGGCCTGCAGCGATGACTTTGGTGCAATAGGGGAAGATCATTAAAGAAAATAGTGCTCACTGACTTATAAAGCAGACTGTGTAACAACACAAGTAAAAAGTCCAGCCGTTATGGGAGGTTACAAATGCAGACAAGGCGGTACCAAGGAGGTACTACTAAGCCTATTCACAAAAGTAAAGCAGCGATTTTTCTGAGACAGTAACAGGAGCCAATTGAAAAGATGAGCGGGAAATGGGGGGGGGGCTTCTATGCCATACCTCAATACAGCATGCTTCGCAGAGCAGCTAATGCGCTGTCCAGGCTCGACCTAAAAAGTTAACTTCTCTGAGAAACTGTGTAACAACAAAGAAAGAGCACTGTATTTATTTCTCACGAAGCAGAAGAAAGTTGTAATGCTGATTCGCAATACTTATATGAATCAGAACCACTGGTAATTACTAGCTTGTTTGTACCATCACAAACGGTTCAATATTTTGCAAATCAGTCTTGGCCCGACCCAAAAGGGACGAATTTTAAGGCCTGACCCCCTTTGAACAGGAACACAAGTAAATAGCAAACATGGTTCGGCTTTATTAAAATTGGTTAGTCCTGTCTGAGGGCAGAGGCAAGATGCGTATTGTATGGCAGGTCGAAGATACGCAGGCAGTCTAACAATGCTGAAGCTGTAGACCAGGGGTCTACAACCTTTTCTGTAGTAAGAGCTACTCATGTTCAGTGAAAATCATCTCAAGCTAATAATATTTACAGAGTTTTAATATTGACCACATCATAGAAGATTGTATTAGTGCCCACCATAAGCAAGATTATCAGCAGTAACCAACTCATTGCAACAGGCACGGGTTCTAGTAGTAATGTAAAAATTGCTTGTTAATATTAGTAATGCTTCTCCTCAAAGACCAGCTCATGAGTTCTGAAAATACACAAACTTTTTGGTCTCAGATACAGACTTTTCAATTTTGGTACAGATATTTGTATTCAAACAAGCAAAAGCTTCTAACTTATTAGGCTGTGCTGCTCACAGGAGAGCTACTTATGGGTACCTGATAAACTACTCTTTGGAGAAGCCTGTTATAGATTATGTTGGAAAACGGTAATGTACATCATGAAGTCTACTGCCTAGAATCCAGCCGGGCAGGTGTAGAATTGACAGGAAAGCCTTGAGTTTGGTTCACAGCAGCTGGTAAGAGGCATCTCCCTCTCTAATGAACAATTACTGATATTGCACAAAAGGCAAAAGTGGGGACGTGTGTGCTTGGATTGATGATGCCAGAAAGTAGACCAAGCAACATGGCAAAACATGTTTTGTAATATTCTCAGTCAGTAACAACTATATGAACTGAGCACCGACCCACAAAAGATGATAATGTGCTCATGTGTCTTAATTACAGCATTGGGCATGTGCACAAACTGATGATTAGATATATAAATCATAAGAACGCTTCTGTGTGTGTGCAAATGGATATTTGCAAGCCAGTTATTGCACAGTGCATCTTGTTAATGACAAGGTCCATGGTGTATGTGGGCATCTGGTTGTTAGCATGCACTCACATATGTGGTATTGTGTTGTCTTATGATGTGATTTTACTTCTATTAACTGTGGCATTAGATGAACATCTGACATGTTGGATAATCAATAATCTAATTGACTGCCACTTGTAGATGGTGGGACAAAGCTCGTAAACATCACAGAGACCCCGGCAAGATCTCCAAAGGCGAACGTGGTATGGCTAGTGTATGTTTGTGCATCAGTGGGGGCCTTCTGCTTCATCATCATCACAAGCTCATCCCTCGTGTACATCAGCTTCCGAAGAAGAAAAGGTCAGCCATTTTCAATTGATGTCATTGTCTAACTCTACAATGTACTTCTTTCCCAAACATCTCCTCAGTGCCTCTTCTGTGTGGAGTAGCATCCTAGCAGTGAATGCAAAGCCAGGGGTCTCCAACCTGAGAACCTAAGAACTACTTGTGTTCAGTGAAAACATCTTCAGAGCTACTAATATTTTTAAAGTCTTAATACTGACCACACCAGAGATTACATTAGTGCCCTCCATGTGCAAGATTACCAGCAGTAGTCACCTCAGTCATCAGGCGTGGTTCCAAGCAGTACAAAATTGCTTTGTCAATATGGAATGCTTTTACATGATTAATATCCAAAGCGGCAATGCCCCTTGGACCAAGTTAATATTAGTAATTCCTCTCCCCAAACATCAGTTAATGAGTTCTGAAAATGCAAACATTTTTGTATCAAATACAGACTTTTAACTTTTGGTATAGATATATTTATTCAAACAAGCAAAAGCATCTAACTTATTATGCTGCTGTTGTTTTGTAAATAATTATTTGATTAAGGTTATTTTGTCGCCTACAGGTCTACTTAGGCCTTGTTCCACCTCTGTGTCACTATCACTGTTGGAGTCTTGAGTGCCTTTTCTCTTTCATTAATTCAACAGTAGGATGGGTGGATGGATACCAGCGGCTGGTGAAGTGGATGGTACCTGATAGACAGAGCTTAGAGTCATAGTGCATGGTTTGTCTGGGAAGAGGAGTGGGCTTCCTGGTGCTTGAACATGTTAGGGAATCTGTCTCTGTTTGGAAAGAGGCCTTTTTCATTTATCCATAAATGCAGGAAGGCTGGCAAGTGGCTTCAGCTCGCAGATAATTTCTTTCCAACCATGGATCCTAGAACCACAAATGCTTTGAAAGTGAAAACATGTAATAATGTAAAAAGATGAGATCTTTGACACTGGACGGACAGTCCCATAAAGAAGCAGACACACTGCTCAAACCTTCTCCTTCCTCACTCTGCACTGACACAATCACAAGATGATGTAGGAAAGGTCTACAAGGCAATCCCCACCTAAAGAGGATAGGTACAAACCCCACTCTCCACCTTGCTCTCAAGGTCACTATGCACCAAGGTACAGTTTAAGACCAGAAAGTAGGGCTTTCAGGAAAACTGACATCACAAAATGAGAGAGCAGCCCACTCCCGCTCCTAGGTACCCAGACAACATGATTGGACCTGTGGGCTAAAGGCCTGGTTCTACTCTGCGACATCATGGTTCAATACACTTCCTTTAGGCATCACTATGAAGTGAACCACAACAATCATGGTGTCAAGAGGGCTGACTCTCCCTGCTAGCGGTGAACCAACAAACTCCTCAGGGTGACACCTTTGCAGGGACTAACCCATTGAATATTGACCCGTTTCTCACCTGAGAGAGCAGGGTCAAGTATCCCTCCTTGAGCCAACAACCAAAGCTTCCTCACAGCACCTGTGTTAACAGGAGGGCTGACATATTATCTAGGTAACAGGCAGCCCATCCCTCTAGGTGTCTAACAGTGACAAAGAGGTCCGCCTTAGAAACTTCATGAGTACCCCTCTTGCTTGGTGCCACCACAGCCTTCACATCAGAGGTTGGAAACTTGGTGCCAAGGATGCCATTCTTCAGTAAACCTGGGTAGGGTCCTCACTACTATCTCACAAAGTATTTTCCTCATCCACTATGTTATCAGCTAGCAGGGTCCATCGCTCCTTCCCAAGTGTGATATGGAAACTGTGCACAAGCCCTAAGCATGTATAGCAGACCCTACTTTATACAAGTGTTGTGTGTGCAGTGTTTAGGTTCAAATGGAAAACTAGCCTTGAATGTCTCCAATGGAAATAGCTTGTGGTGGACCTACCACCACCTCCATGTGGGCACTCACATCAGTGAGTTGTATTTCTTGAATCCTTCAAACGCGGCAACTGTGGACCTCATTTAGAATATGGCAGATGATCCACTGGTGTGTTGCGTCAGCTGAGAAATTCCTTCACTCACCTGGCGTAAGACTGCTCGTCACAATTTGAGAACTTTGTGTCAGCTTCTATGAAGGCATTGACGCTTTGCTAATTGGGCGCCATATTTGTTATGCTCACTCCCAAATTTTTTGTTTTTCAAAAACAAACCTCCAAAGTGGGAGTCTAATGATGAAAAACAAAAATAAACAATCACTGGCAAAGCCAAAAGTTTGTGGTTATTTTAACAAAGCATACCAAAGCCATTAAGTCTTGCTTGTAGCTGAAAATGCAAACTGGGCCTATCGTCTTTAGCAGAGCTTATTCATATTGCATGCTCCACTATTTACAATTTTTGTGCTCTAGCCCTTCTAAGAAGCATATATTTAAATAGGAAGAAATAGAAAGGACTCATAAAAAAACCCTCTGCCAAATGTGGCGTTGGGATTTCCTAAGATGTTTGAAAAGTTGCAATGTTCCCTTTTCTAATGTAGGGTAGAGTACCTTAGGGCAGATGTCACTTAAGTCCAAGAAGAGTCACCCATGTAGCCGACTGCAGAAGCTCAGAGGACCCTTACTACCACTCTTAAGTTGCTCCCTTTTGTTTTCTAATCAATAAGTGGCCTGCTGCATATTTTGATTCTTGGAATAATGTTGTAACACTTCCAGGTGCCATTCTCAAACAGTGGACTGCATTTCTCCATCCTTTGCCTTGCAGTAATGTGTCTATAAACCCTGTAACATCCCCAATATTGCTGAATATATGAACCTCTCCACTTTATCCTGAATTAATCCGCATTCTGCCCTCTCCTGTCCGCACCCACATCCTGCTTTACCATCACACAGCTCCACAATAAACCCTAAAACACAGCAGGCAACTTTATTATATGTTTAATGCTACACAAGTGTCTCTAAAAATAAAACTAATGTTGGAAATGAGCAGAAGATACAGCAATGACTTCAAGGAGCTCAACTGGTCCAAGGACCTTGCAAGGTGAAAGCTCTGCTGTCGACAAATCAGCAAACTGGACTCTTCTGACGAGGCAGAGAAATGTCTACCAATAGATCCCTTGAAGGCTTTGCCAGAAAGGAGAGGACGGTAATGGTTTGATACCTGTCAGCCACCAAGGTATCCAAAGTTTCCCTTTATATGATGGCACTTTGTGAAGACATTGAGCAGGAGGACAAGGAAAGATTAAATATACCTTTAGGGTGATGCATACACACAGGGGCTAATGGAAGAAATAATGACACAGTGTCGGCTGGTGACCAGTCAACTCCTCAGTACTTCAAGCAAAAAACTGGGCCCGACTATTTTTAGAAAGTGAAGAAGGACTAGATACACGCGACCTAGCAACTACCATTTAGGGTTCTTGTAAAGGTTGACAAATGGATTTCTGAAATAAAGAACCGATTTAATTCCTTGTAAAAGTTCTGTTTTGCAGTCACTTTCTTCATGCAGCGAGAAAATGGTATGTCCAAGTTTGTAATAGGGGTAAAAAAAACTCCTCGAGCTCCTCTGGGCAAAACCGGTCTGGATACTCCATTTTGTTTCTATTCTGGAAATAGAGCATTGTAAAATTTTATTTTTAGTTGCAGTGTGGGTTCTGACAAGAAGTAGGCCAGTGATTGTGAGCATGAAGAATCCATAGAAACTCTACTGTCTACTGTCCTGGGGAAGCTGCAAGAACTTAGGGGCATATTATCAAGGGCTGGCGATAATATTATCCCTTTATTTACAAGGACACGCTAACGCGTGTTTCCTTGTTTTAGCACCTGTTGTCAGCACGCCTCACAGTTGCATCGTTAATGAGATGCAAAGGAGGCATGCCTGACAATACTTCATGGGCAAATATCGCTAAACCAGCATCGCAATATTTACAAGGACCCCAAATCTGGCATAGCAATAATCTTAATCGCGCCCTTAGCTCTGGATTTTAACATCTGTTAAAATTCAGACTAGGGTATACTTTACATGGGATGTGAATTATGTGGTTACGACTACATGCTGGTATCAGCAATGTTTTCGCTGTTTGTGGGTGAACATCGCTGATTTTCCAGCGATGTTTGCCCATTTTTGCGCTAACGGTGGAATATTTTTTATCCCGGTTGTACACATTGTAAATAACATGCTAACCAGGCGATAAATAAGAGCGATAGATGGCGATAAATATGAAAGCACTAAGCGCGCTTTGCGATATTTATTGACGTCTGTTGCCAATATGCCCCTTAGGATACATTACATTATAATTATTAGCCTTTATTTCAGTTCATTAAAAACATAAAAGACAGGCTCAACTCTACGGTGGGTAAAAGAAAAACTGAATAAAGTGCAGATGTACCAACAATATCTACAAAATATGAGTCTATTGCACAGCCTCAGTTACTGCATATCAGTGAAATAAGACATGCTTACAACATCAGACCAAAAACTAAAACAACGTGTCAGTTGAATTCATATGTATTATAATTCATTTCTGAAACTGTATTATTTCTAATTCAAATCAATTTCAGCTATAAAATGCTCTTAAAGTTTAACATTTGCTGATATTACATTAAAAACGATCTCAGCCTGTAAAAGAGCAGGTCACCGCAGAGAGGCCGTCTTAGTAAGCCCTTCCTCCTTTTTACCCAGCAGGGAAATGACCACATTCATGAACTTAGCTAAGCAGTATGACATCTGCACACTTTTGCCACTCATTGCAACTCATAAGCCTGAAGTAAAGAGCCTATGCATCTGGCTAGAACAGAACCTGACTTTCCAAGTGCAAGCCAGCAAGACAGTAGCAACTTGCTTTGGGCTGATCAGAATGGCAAGGAAAGTGCCCTCCCTGCTTTCTCCCCAAGCCAAGAAAACCATGGCCCGGTCTATCCTGCTCTCCAGACTGGACTATGGTAATGCGCTCTATCTTGGAGCCCCTACATCGGTTATCAATAGACTGCAGGTCATCCAGAACTATGCAGCTAGAATGTTGACGGCAACTCCCAAACTGTCTTCTGCAAAACCCGCCCTACGCCTCCTTCACTGGCTGCCAGTGAAAGAGCGAATTAGTTTCAAATCACTCTGCATTGTCCATAACTCCCTTCAGGGGATAGGTCCGCCCCTTTTTTCAGCCATAATTCAGCCAAACAAAGCCAGGAGAAAGCTTCACTAAAGATGACCTTCATCTCATCGCAACCCCTAGAATAAAACGAGTTAGAAGTGTCGGAAAACTTTTTTCCTTGAACGCAGGCAGACTTTGGAACGCTCTTCCTCTCCAACTCCGAAACGAACGCAGTCACTGCTCCTTCAGGAAACTGTTTAAAACCTTCCTATTCCCGTAAACCAATCATCCTGCTCCGTCCACTAGCTCAGTAGTTTTGCCTAGCGCTGGGAGGCCCCCGGGTAGCCACGTGCTCCACAAATGCCCTTTTCATTTCATTTCATTTTCCATAGCGACAGCCACTTTTCACAAAGAGTGCTCATACCAATTTTGTGCTTTCCATTTATCAATAGGGGCATGCACATATGACGTGTTAGTGATTCAGACTTATAGCCATATAATCGTCAGCTTGTTGTATAATGTTTATATGCTGGCCAGGCATGACGAAATCCCAAGGCTGGTAGCAATAAAAATGCAGGCAAATAAAATATGTCTGACTGCCTTGGACATTGGGGCACAAAGGAATCATGGTGCAACGTTTTGCCTTCTTGAAATGCTCAGCTGACAGTGGTGAATCCCAAAGGGCTTCCAGATGCAATGGGGTCTTTGCAATGATTAAATAATCCATCAAGAGGTCAAAAGTAGCTGTGTGTGTTGATAGAGCAGTTCAGATCGCGGCAGTGGCATAATGAACCGTGAGGGAGCCCCTCCCCCTGGACCCAGTCAGGAGATCCCACGCCAGGGACCCGCCGCCCATGCACAGTGCTGTAAAGGGGGCCCCTGGGCAAAGTACAGGGAGGCCCCCTCCCCCTGGACCCAGGGAGGAGCTCTCAGGCCAGGGGCTCACCGCCCATGCACAGTGCTGGAAGGGACCCCCTGTAGCTTGGGTGTACCCCGCACCACAGGGGTTGCGGGAGCTAATGTTGCGCCACGGGAACGGAGCCTTTAGAGATAGGCCATTGCGTTCCTAAGCCTATGGAAATTAACTGAAAACTGAAGCATCAGCTTTACAGACAGCTGCTGTAAGAGACAGTCAAGTCTGATATGTGATTGACTTACAGAATTTGGAAGGTGACAGATATGCCTAAAGATTCTTATATAGTAATTTCATGGCATAGGTGACCGAGGCAACAATAGACTTTACCTCTGCCTAATGTTCTCTATAGGAGCCTTTGTCGTCAATCCAGACACCCAGATAACAGTATATTCTTTGTCTCTCTACTGCTGTTTCCCCAATGCCCCATCTGCTGAACTTACTGTGTTTGTTCCTGAAAACGGTAAACATCCTTCACAACGCGGTCAAAACACTGCGGTGCCATTACGCGCGTCTTTTACAACGCAAGTCGTTACCACGACTTGCGCTGGAGGGAGCTCTAGATTAAGGAATAGTAGATTTACTATTCCAACACCTTCCCTACTGCACGTAGGCTGGAGTTGGAATAGTAAATCTTACTATTCCTAAGTCCAGCACCCTACAGCGCAAGTCGTGGTTTAACGACTTGCATTGTAAAAGATGTGTTGTGATGTACCGCGATCATTTTGATCGCGTTGTAACATCATACATCCCTGAAAACTAATGTGAGTTTAACTTGAACCTTCCTGTTCACATATAAAGACTGAATGTCTCTCAATAGTGTGGGTGAAATTCCCCATCTTTGAAGATTAGACCAGAGAATTGTGCGGTCCACCCCATTGAACGCCATTCTATATTCTAAAGCAAACTGTCAACAGGCTTTTTCAATTTATTGACCCGTGAATTAACAATGAGTGACTAATATTAACTGAAGTATTAGTAGATCCCCTGAAGCCTGTTTGTGTGGGTGATATTAAGTTGTTGGATTCTGCCCAAGATTCTAATTCTTTAAAGAAGATTTTCTCGTAATATTTGGCTTCTACGTCAAGTAGTGCAATCAGCCTGTAATTCAAAGGCATGGAAAGATCACCGTTCTTAAAGACTGGTTGAAGGATAGATTCCCTGCCATGATGGAGGAACAATCAGTGTTTCAAATGAATACGCCAAGAGGCTTCTGGGAGCTGGATCCTAAGTTAGAGTTGTGTTTAAATACAATTTTGGAAGACCATTGGGGCTGGATGCGGCATCGGGTTTGAGAGTTTAATTTTGGTCAGCAGTAGACTATACAATAGAGGCCATGTAAGCAGGTGTGAAAGGGCAATACCAGCCCTTGGACTGTTCTATATACTATATCTTAATATAGGTAACCCAAGTGGGGTCTGAAATGGTGTTATTCGACCAGTCTATTCATAAACTGTCCAAATTGGTTTTTTAAAGAACCCAACTTGCTTATTTCTACACTTTTTAGCAATTAATTTTCTATGTGGATTTTCTTTGCTTCCCATATTCTCTGCTTATAATACTTGCAGGGGCAGATTAACAAGCCCCTGATGACACTTTTACGCTGTCATTGTGTCACTGTTGTGACGCAGTGGCGGTGTAAACCATGCGCTACGTTGCACCTTATTTGCAACATGAGGCATCTAGGGTGACGCGTCACATTGTAAAACCCTGCGCCACATGAAACCTGCGTCAGGTTTCATGTGGGTGTGACTGCTGATTTGCAGGGATGCACTAGGAAACGTAAATCTGCCCCCAGAGTTTTTTTTTTTTTTACAGATGTCATACAAGTAGAGCCAAATTGTAGGGATCAATTTGGCTTAAAAAGTCTGTTTAGAAAACAAAAGAAAATATAAGATGACAACACCATTGGTCATTGTTGAAGGAGGGACAGGGCTAGGTGGAAGCTCAAGGGATACATTCAGATACTCAGGTAGGTTGTTCTGTGCAATATGTTGTTTATCTTGAGACACATCAGTGATGAAAAATGTAGCAAGCTGTTAATTGATTGTTGTTGTCCTACTGTTGAACCTGAGTTCCTGGAAACCGTTCATATAGGTATGGTGCACAAGAGCTGACAACAAGACAGTATTCCTGGTATTCTTAGCCTTATTTTATGGGACAGATGGTCTATTAATTAGAATTAATGATGTTGCCTGTTTTTCTTTTCTGCCTCTGGTTTGACTGAATGAATAAAATATCCTTTGCACAATGATGCACCATAGAGCTTCTTAGGGGCATATTAGCAAGGGCTGGCGATATAATTATCGCTGCTTTAGCGTCCATTTTTGGGCAAAAAGCTGCGATAATTATCTAAACTAGCGCGTGTTTCCTTGATGTAGAGCCCGTTTTTTCACAGCCTCGCATCGCTAATGAGATGCAAAAAAAGCGTGGCTGTGAAAACAACACATGTTAATATCGTGAAGGCAGCTTCGCGATATTAACAAGGAGGTGCAGAGATAAAACAAATCGCGCAACCTCATCATTAACTCAGGAATTTAACGTCTGTTAAATTCCTGACTAAGGCATACTTTTAATGAGAGATGGATTATGCTGATACGACCACAGGGTCGTATCAGCAATGTTATAGCTGTTTTCAATGGAACACCGCTGGAAAACCAGCGATGTTCCATTGAAAACCCCTCTATCGCTGAAATATTATCGCCATAGCGCTATGCTTTGTAAATATAGCGGTATCAAGGCTGGATAATATGCCCCTTAGTCCTTGGTATCTGAGCTGCTTTGGAGACTTCTAGCCGGAATCTGTGGCTCAAGTCTGAAGCTGGAAGAAAAGTTTATCCGCTGGACACCAGAAGTTAGTTGATTGTGGACAGAGAACAAACCTCTGTGGCGGTGAGGCTTTGGTTGCAGATGGTGGATGAAGGTATACAGCGCTGAGTGAGACTCTGAGAGTAACTAGGTATGGATTGACATCCAGACTTCAGGACTACAGCTCAGCCAACTGAGAAGATCTGAAGGAAACCCTGATCAACTGCACCGAGCTGATGGCGATCAGATAATCAATCAAACAATCAGCATATTTCTATTGTTCCAAAATAACATAAAGGGAAACTGAATGTTGCAATGGTCAATTCCAGCTATGATCTAGCTGAGTGGAAGGGAGTATCTAGTGGGGATAGTAGGTGAAGACTAAGAGCATGACTGAGCATTGGTACCCTTCTTATTATGCGCAGAACAAGAACACACTGCCCCAATAAGCACCATCAGAATTACAGTGTAAACCGTACGGAGATGTAGTAGACGGAAGTAGTGAGTTCAGGGCAGGTGAGTTGCAGCATAAGGCTTATCTATCAAGAGAACTCAAGCTGCCCCAAGACAAGCATGAGTAGCAATGAATTAAGCCAGGCGAAACTACTGTACAAACACAAATGATGTAAGAGATAAGCAGTGCCAATGGACTACAGCAAATAGAGATTCACAGACGTAGTGGGGCAATCACACCAGCGAGGGTTCCACAAAAGCTATCATAACGTCTCTAGCTCAGTGGCAAGAAGGCCAACATACACATGAGAATCAAGAAGAGGGTGCAAGGATCACTGGGTTTATAACATTTTGGAAAGCATGCTGATGAATGTTGATATCAATAATGAGGAAGCTCTGAAGTACTGTGTTTATAGCAAGGCAAGGTGTACAGTGTAGCGCTACAATTGGATCACCTTGTCCACACAATTCAGTTTGCAAATCTAGTTCTATGTTGTTCTACTGTGGTAGAGTGACGAGTGTTTGACGTAGGGTGGTCGGACTAACTAATTAGATGATGGTGGCAACGACAGCTGGTGCACTAAGGCATACATGTGGTCAGGTGGTACAGCCCGTACTCCTTGTAGAAAGAGATGTCCTTAAGAGTTCTGCTTGCATTAAGTGGGCCACTGTCATGGCTCGTAACTTCATCGAATATATTCTTGATCTCGCTGCTCATGTCCATGTTCTTTTTCTTAAATCATCCTTTCCTTCCTTCCTTTTAGAAAGTTATATGAAATCCAACGAGCCCGCGCAAGAGGAGTCTAAAGGGGTATGATTTCTGCTTTATTTCTGTTTTCCGTCCTATTTAAATGTAGCATAGCCCTGCTTAAAGTCAAAGCTATGGAGAGAATTTTGAGTTATCTGTTTTTCGTTTCCTACGAGCCCACATTGGCTAGCAGGGTGGCTCCCTGAGTTTAGTGATCGCCTCTAACACATGCAGTGGCCTGCAGGCAAAGAGCGTGGATCCTGGCGAGTCCGGCACAGCCTTTCATCATCATAGGTCAAAGCACTGAGTACCATTAAACTGAATAATATCAACTCCTCCTATATACAGAATATAAAAATGTCAGACATGCTCCATAGAAGCTAATTACCATTCTATAACTTCCGGCTTAGAACATGCATGTGAAATCCTTCTTTAAATTGTGGATCTGGTCTAATAGGAGAGAGACAGTATGTAGACATCACTTATATTGAGTTAAATCAAACTGACATATGCTGTATCATATCCTTACTAATTCGATGATAACATAGAACTATATATATATATATATTTATATATGTATTAGACAGCACAGTAGAAGAACCAGCTATTGCCTGGAAATGTGAGTCAGAATTAACTGAAAGCACGCTAAAAGAGGTGGTTGAGACTGGTCGTTATTTTTCTGTTATTAACTCCTTCCATGCTCATGACGAGCCCAGCTCGTCATGGTTCACAGTGGAGCTGTGCTCATGACGAGCTGGGCTTGTCATAACGGCCGCGGCCCACCCACGCCCGATTGATTCCCCACCTGTGCGGGAGAATTAATCAGTTGGCGGGGTTTTTTACGAGCCCAGCTCGTCATGAGCACAGCTCCACTGTGACTCTTGACGAGCTGGGCTTGTCAGGAGTACCGCGGAGCCACGGACCCCCCAACCGTGGGGGAATTACCCCGGCAGTAAAAAAGTTAAAACCTCAATAATCTTCAGTAGGAGTTTGAGGACAATTTTAACTTCCTGGATCCCTGCTGGATGCCGAGAAGGTGTCACCAGACTATATGTACTCTTAAGCAGCCATGTACACTTGGCGCAAATGTCTGAGTATTTCTGCTTTTCTCGTACTTTTAGTGGCTAAGTACTGTGTACCTGCTTTTTAGGTCTTGCCTGCAGACAGGTTTAGGTGCCAGTTAATCAACGATCTATTTTGGGAAGTACTTACAATGGACATTGGGTCATCTCACTACTTATTACTGCTTGGCTTTCTTATCAGTCTCATTTACTTGCTTTTTTTCAATGTCCTTTCTTCCTATCCTTGTGTTTGTCTCTCCACTTGAGTACAGCTTCTTTATTATCCTTTTTATTTAGATGGCTTGTATCCTTGCACTGCATCAAACTTTTTCATTTGCGTTTGGCTGTCCATTTGTGTGCGTGTGAGTGCTCTATCATCACCTCCCATGTGTGCTGCTTCCATCTTCACATCCCTGCCTCTGTGCTCTCCATGTTGCTATTCCACTGCCAGTTCTCCAGTTTGTCCATTGCTTCCCCAACTACTCCTGTGTCAATTTATTTTATTCCCCTTCCACCATAGTGCCTCTGTGGCTCCCCCACCTACTCACCGCCAGTTGTCACCTGCATTTACTGACTCTCCTCACGTTCACCCACCCAGCCACCCACTTATTACTTGCTCTTCTGCCCTTCATTGTCCTGTTGTTTTTTGGACTTTACATTTTTGCAATTTGTAATCGGCACACTTCTTTCTGCACAGCTTTTCTTTTTATTTACCTCTCCAAGAGGGGCATCCGTCATCTTGGCATGGTAAAATAAACCAAAGCTAAAATGGTCACAATATATCACCACTCTGGGGTCAGATTTTGCGTTTATATTTTTTAAGGATGCAATTCATCACCAAAAATGTTTAGGTTTCGCCAGCACAGCAATCTATTGTTTTTAATATAAACTCAAAAGGGAGTTACATCCCTCTTCCTCTCTTTCCTGGCTTCTGATTGGTTCCTGTGCGTGCTAATTACTTGTCATGCATTTCTATTGGCTGTAGCATATTATCTTCCATTTGCCAATGCCTGTTCCTGGTCTGCTACTTTTATCAGTTTCCCGCCGCCGAAATGCTGTTAACATCCGCATTGGTGCAATTATTTTTTCATAAATAAAGTTTTGCCTCTTTCTGGTTTTTAGGTCGAACCTAGGCAGCGCTAAGCGGCTTGTATTTCTGCGCCTGGAGAGGTAGACTATTTAGTCTTGTGTCCGAATATCTTAATATGCTGCCCCATCTGGGGCAGCTCTTCTAAAAGGAACTCCTTTACACTTGGAAGCATATTAAGATATTCAGACACAAGACTGAGTAGTCTACCTCTCCAGGCGCAGAAATAATAGGAACCCCTTCCGGGTTGGAATTAACATCGGGAACTGAGAGACTACTGGAAAGGGGCGACCATTCGGTCCCCCCGAACGTATGGCGGAGTACCACGAGCCCCCCGGGAAGCCATTTTGGGGCGGGAGGCGAGCCTCGGCTGGTATGCCCGAAGCGGCGTAGCCGGGGCGCGCTTTTTCCCGCCCTAGAGTGGGCTGGCCTAGACACTGACGCGGCCGGCCACGCCCTAGGGGCAGGCAGGGGCGGGTTTACGCCCGCCCTGAAGACGGATAAAAGGAGCAACAAGCCAAGAACGCATCCTCTTGTTCCTGTGCTCTGAAGCTGCACCTCTCGCTGCACGTGAGCTCGAGACGGAACGAAGAGCCAATTTTGAGCGTGGTAATCTTTCTTGTTTGTCTTGGAGAATGCCTAAGAAAGTTGGAAAGCGAATGACTACCGACCAGATGCTGCGTGTTCTTATGAAAGAGGTGACCGACCTAAAGAAGCGAATGGCGGATAAAGACGGGGAAGAGGGACCGAAACGTCCTTTGGCTGGAGCAGCTCCGGGAGGAAAAGGCAAGAGGCCCAGAAGGGGAGCAGCTGGGGGAGACATCCCGGTTCCCTGTTCCCCACTCGAGGAGCCAACTCCGGTGCCGGCAGAGGGGAATCCGATTCCCGTGGTGGTCACCCCCGTGTCCGGGGAGGATATGCCGCCCGAACTGGCAGCACAATTAGCAGCGTGGTTGGGTAAAGATAGCAGGGGCGCCACGGCTGACGACGCACGGGTGTTGATGAGGCAACTGCGTGAAACGAGGGAGGCGGCGAAGGCAGCATCGCCAGTTATCACGCCGGCTGCGGCAGTAGGAAAACCACCTGGGACAGGCTCAGCCGCAGATACAGCTTCCGGTTCAGGTAAGCGGCCATTGCCGATTGCGAGGGATGAGTCTGCACCTTCACGAAGGGAAAAGTTGGGTCAACATGTCCCTCTGGCTATTAAAGAGAAGATATGGGCAGATGAGTATGTAAACATCTTCTCGTTGCTTACCGATCATTATGAGATGGAGCATGTTAAGAGCCAAAAGGACCTCATGCATCCGAGTGTTTGGCGCGCAAAGATGGCCGCCTTTAAGGTAAATGAAAACATTGGCAATTGGGGCAAGGCGTGGGGGATTTTTACATCCATCCTGGGCGAACGTAGGCCCGAGTTGCTGTCTGAATTACCGATTTATCAGTCACGGATCATGGGGTATTCTGTGTCATATGGGGGCAATCAGTTGTTCTGTTACGATAATATTTTCAGAAAAGCGAAAGAACATGATAAAAACTTAACTTGGGATTGTTACGATTCTGTGTCATGGTCAAAAATGGAGGATACTGGTATGTTGAATTTGCCATTGGTAGGGAGTAGTGTGGGGGAATCCTCCCGCCAATATGCTGGGACGCCCTTTCGATCAAGTACGAGTAACGACTACCACTCGAGGCCGAACGGCACCACAGGTAAAAGGGGGATTTGTTGGAACTTTAACAGGGGTAAATGTACGAGGCCCCAGGGGTCATGCAAATTTAGGCACGAATGTGGTGGGTGTTGGCAATCATCCCATCCTGAGTCCATGTGCAGAGCCAAAACGGGTGAAAACGGGGGTAGAGGAGGCGCCAAACAGGTCTGAAATAGTCCGAGGGGCGCCTTTACCTACTCCAATTGATACCATGGCAATGATTCCTTGGCTCAGCGAATACCCGGATCACGCTTCCGCTGGGGTGTTGCGGAACGGGTTTTCGTATGGTTTCCGCATCCCAGTGGGGGAGTTTCAGGGTGTAGCGAAATGTAAAAACCAAATATCAGTCTTGCAACATACGACCGTGGTACAGGAGAAGATTGGGAAAGAGGTGGCTCGAGGTCGAGTCGCCGGTCCGTTTAACGTGCCACCGGTTGCTAACTTTGTTTGTTCCCCTTTAGGGGTGGTCCCCAAGAAGGACCCGGGTGAGTTTCGGCTGATACATAATTTGTCAGCCCCACGTGGTCTTTCCGTAAACGATGCGATAGACCCGGAAGTGTGTTCAGTGCGGTACGCATCCTTCGATGAGGCCGTAGCCATATTGAATCGCCTAGGGCCCGGTGCGCTGATGGCGAAATCTGATATCGAGTCAGCGTTCCGGTTGCTCCCGGTACATCCAGACGATCAGCGTCTTCTTGGTTTCATGTTTCAGGGTCACTATTACATGGATAAATGTATGCCAATGGGGTGCTTTATATCTTGTGCCTATTTTGAGCAGTTCAGTTGTTTCCTGCAATGGGCCTTCACAAGGAAGACAGGGTTTCAACAGGTTATGCATTATCTCGATGACTTTTTGTTTCTGTGGGCAGCCGGGGATCCGGAATGTGGTCAGGCTTTGAACGAATTTTGTGTCTTGATGAATCATTTTGGTGTGCCATTGGCACCAGGTAAGACTGTGGGTCCTTCGACTTGCCTCGAGTTTCTGGGGATCGAGCTCGACTCGGAGGAAGGTTGTTTTCGTTTACCAGGAGACAAAGTGCTAAGGTTCAGGGCATCCCTGGAAACGTGTATTAGTCAGTCTAAGGTTAAGCTACATCAATTACAACAATTGGTGGGACAGTTGAATTTTGCCCTAAGAGTAATACCGATGGCCCGCCCCTTTTCCCGCTCGATCGCTCAGGCCATGGTCGGCCTGAAGGAGGGTCATCATCGCACGAGGCTTTCGGCAGAGGTTCGCCAGGACATGCGCATTTGGTTGGCATTTCTGGCGGATTTCAATGGTCGAATTGTCTGGAACAAACCGGCGGTGTCCTCCGAGGAGCTGGGGCTGTGGACAGATTCGGCAGGGAGCATTGGTTTTGGTGCCATATTCGGCACACAATGGTCGGCTCAAAAATGGCCGTCATGGTGGCATGAGGGCGGGCTGACAAGTAACATTGCTTTTCTTGAACTTTTTCCCATTCTGGTGGCCCTGAAAACTTGGCCCGAGGGGTTCAGAGATCACTCTGTGGTGTTCTGGTCTGATAACATGACCGTGGTTGAGTGTATCAATAGCCAGGCAGCACGATGCAAATGGATTCTGAGACTGCTCAAAGAAATTGTGTTATTATGTATGCAATTGAATGTGCTATTTAAGGCAAGACATGTGCCGGGGGTGATGAACCAAGCGGCTGATGCCCTTTCTCGTTTTCGTATGCAGGCCTTCTGGGGTTTTCTGCCCACAGCGGACCCGGTGGCGGCACCCTTTCCCGAAGCTCTCTGGTCTCTCGGTGCCCCGAACTACGAAACCTCGTGGGAGAGAGTTTAGCATCCAGGACGAGGAAGGCATATGAAGGGGCGTTCCGTTCCTATTGGGCCTTTTTGGGGGCTGCTAGGGGGGAGCTTTGGGGCCAGGAGGAGTTGGTAGTAAAATTTCTGCTGTCTTTACATCAGGCAGGCAAATCAGTGGCTACGGCCCAGAGGCATCGGGCCGCCATTTCCTTTGTGGCAAGGGCTCATGGGATCCAGGACCCGACAGCGTCTTTCGTTGTGCAAAAAGCGCTACGTGGGTGGCAACGCCTTGAGGGTCGCAGGGTAGATGAAAGGCGCCCGATAGGTCTGGATAGGTTGGCCCTGTTATTATCTATACTCCCTGCAACGTGTTCATCCCAGTATGAAACAGTGTTATTCCGAGCCGCTTTTGCGCTGGCATTCCATGGGGCTATGCGGGTAAGCGAATTAGTGGCGAGGAACAAGCAGGATGCGATGGGGGGACTGTGCCGAGAGCACGTTCAGGTCAGAGGGGAGACAATGACTGTCTCGTTTGTCAGGTCCAAGACCGATCAGGGTGCGATGGGGGACTGCATAATCATACAAAGGATTCCCGGGTCCTCCATGTGCCCGGTGAGTTGCGTAGAGGAATATTTAGCGCAAAGGGTGGCATCATGGGGGGGGACCTTGTTGAGACACGCTGACGCCACCCCACTGACGAGGTTTCAGTTTCAGCGGGTGCTTGCGATGTCGATTTCCGCCGCGGGCTTGAACCCCGGCGAGTTTGGGACCCATTCCTTTCGGATAGGGGCTGCTACAGAGGCTACAGCCAGGGGTCTGAATGTCGAACAAGTTAAACGTGTGGGGCGTTGGTCCTCGAACTGTTATAAAAGGTATGTGCGGTTGCACATGTTGTGAAGCTGTAATGATGTACTCACGCTTCTTGTTTTTGTTTGGTTTTCAGTTGCGCAAGCCTACGAGGCGGGGCGGACTGTGCAGTCGACCCAACACCGGGCCAGCGGTCAGACATCACCGGCTGTGAAAAAGGAGGTGTGGGTCGTGGGCCACTCATACGTGAGGCGTGCCGCGGACGTATTCAAAGCAGGTGACATGATTCACGTGGCTGGGGAATACGGGTACAGTGTGTCCTTCTACGGAAAGGGCGGGCTCTGTATTGACCAGTTTCAATCATTTTTTGAGGGTTTGTTAGGGCGGACGAGGTCACCGCCGGCTATAGTCATAGTACATCTTGGGGGCAACGATTTGGTGACCACTGGTAGACGACTTCTTCTTGAGGCGATGCTTTCCACTATAAGTTGGTTAGCGAGAAGAGTTCCTGGGTGCACAATCGCATGGTCCCATATGATCCCACGAAAAGTGTGGCGGGGGGCTCTTTCAGTTTCTGCTCTGAATCATTCAGTAAGGAAGATTAATAATAAAGTGAGTAGATTGTTCCGTTCAAGTACACTGCATTCTATTTCGCATGGTTATATTAAAGGGGACAGTATGTATTTGGGGGATGGTGTTCATTTGTCCCGGGTGGGGAACGAGTTACTCATAGGAGACCTGATAGCTTGGCTGAGGACGTTATGACATGACCTTTAGGTAGGAGTGTGTGGGGGGTCCGGATAGCCGGTCAACTATCCGGCCTGTGGCGGTAAGGTCATGATCGGTGAGCACTAATTGGTAGATCCCTATGAGTGGGCGTCACCCATTACGGATGGGAGCGCTCGAGGGAGGTGGCCATTGGCCCCTCAACGGGTAGGCGGTCCCTTCTAAGGATGGGCCGCCGAAAGGAAAGGAAAGGCGGTCAAGGCCCCTTCCTGGGTAGGAGGGGCTACAGCCCCCTCCTGGGGAATTTCCCGGGGCCAGGATATCTGCGACGGCAGATGTGGTAAGTTGTGTGGGGTTTGGGAGGGGGTCTACGCTACCTTCTAGATACCTCACACGAGTCCTCGGACGACCTTTAAGTGGCGTCGAGTTTATTGGGGCCCCCGTCAAGTCAAGGGAAATTGGTAGTTGCACTTGAGGTACACCTCTGTGCGGTCGCCCCTCACAAGTGAGGGGGATATTTCTGGTTTAGGGATCTTGACACCGGTTACGACCTTGCCGTTGGCCCTTAAACGTTAGGATGTACAATTTCAAATTTTCAAGTTAATGTTTTGTAGGATGTTAGTTCGGCTAGGAGAACCTTTGTATTAGAGAATATGTTAAGGTTAGCCAAACATCGCAATGTGGTAATGAAATTGTACATAATATGAAACTGTTATTTTAATGTTTTAATTTTGTTTCATATTTTAATAAATACGGCCGGGAGGGTCACTCCCTCCCGTCTTCCAAAAGTTCAGAACTGTTTCCGGTTTCCCATCCTTGGGGAGTGTGTTGAGAGGGGGTGGCGGGTATCTCAGCCATATGGAAAGGGGCGACCATTCGGTCCCCCCGAACGTATGGCGGAGTACCACGAGCCCCCCGGGAAGCCATTTTGGGGCGGGAGGCGAGCCTCGGCTGGTATGCCCGAAGCGGCGTAGCCGGGGCACGCTTTTTCCCGCCCTAGAGTGGGCTGGCCTAGACACTGACGCGGCCGGCCACGCCCTAGGGGCAGGCAGGGGCGGGTTTACGCCCGCCCTGAAGACAGATAAAAGGAGCAACAAGCCAAGAACGCATCCTCTTGTTCCTGTGCTCTGAAGCTGCACCTCTCGCTGCACGTGAGCTCGAGACGGAACGAAGAGCCAATTTTGACCCGCCCACCAGCCCCTGAGGACAGCAAGTGGTTTTTGAATAAAGTTTGATGTGCTAACGCTATTTCTTGCAGGTTGTGATGATTATCGTGGTAATTCTGATTATGCAATAAAGAATGGTCATTTCGTAGTATGTTCTCTAATAAAGTAATCCTGCACTAGTGTTGATCCGTGATCTTACGTGTCGATAAGCTGTAATTGTGTACTGTTTTTTAGGAATTAGTCATGTTAGTAATTTAGCATTTTAGTAATTTAGATAAAATTGTCGTATTTATTTTGGTCGGGCGGTAAGGTCATGATCGGTGAGCACTAATTGGTAGATCCCTATGAGTGGGCGTCACCCATTACGGATGGGAGCGCTCGAGGGAGGTGGCCATTGGCCCCTCAACGGGTAGGCGGTCCCTTCTAAGGATGGGCCGCCGAAAGGAAAGGAAAGGCGGTCAAGGCCCCTTCCTGGGTAGGAGGGGCTACAGCCCCCTCCTGGGGAATTTCCCGGGGCCAGGATATCTGCGACGGCAGATGTGGTAAGTTGTGTGGGGTTTGGGAGGGGGTCTACGCTACCTTCTAGATACCTCACACGAGTCCTCGGACGACCTTTAAGTGGCGTCGAGTTTATTGGGGCCCCCGTCAAGTCAAGGGAAATTGGTAGTTGCACTTGAGGTACACCTCTGTGCGGTCGCCCCTCACAAGTGAGGGGGATATTTCTGGTTTAGGGATCTTGACACCGGTTACGACCTTGCCGTTGGCCCTTAAACGTTAGGATGTACAATTTCAAATTTTCAAGTTAATGTTTTGTAGGATGTTAGTTCGGCTAGGAGAACCTTTGTATTAGAGAATATGTTAAGGTTAGCCAAACATCGCAATGTGGTAATGAAATTGTACATAATATGAAACTGTTATTTTAATGTTTTAATTTTGTTTCATATTTTAATAAATACGGCCGGGAGGGTCACTCCCTCCCGTCTTCCAAAAGTTCAGAACTGTTTCCGGTTTCCCATCCTTGGGGAGTGTGTTGAGAGGGGGTGGCGGGTATCTCAGCCATATTGAAACTGACCTCAGCCCTGAAGAAGTCACAGTGTCATCCCCTGTAACAGCGACGAAACACGCGTTGGCTAAGAAGGCTTAAAATCTTGAATTAAAGACATCTGAAAATACAAAGACAAGCATCATTGTTATATTTTATGAAACTTTATGAATTTACTTTTAAACGTGTGCAGAGGATTTGTATATATAGTAGAGTGGTCTGCTGGTACTTGTGATAGACCTTAGAGTGCCATTTTGCCTATTGCTGACCACCGACTGTATACCTAAGGCTTTGTTTAGAATCCCAGGTGCCGCAATCAGTGCTTAAGCAGGATGCACTCTCAATGCACTGCCTGAATTATGCCACAGCCAAAAAGAGGACCACGATAGAACCTCGCCTGCTGCCATCGTTTCCAGCCACACCTCATTCTCTCCTTACATAGTGCGATTTTTTAAATATCAAAATTGTTTATAACTACCTATCCCCCGTTTGGAAATACTCTATGCCCCCCACTTTGGTTCTCCAAAAATCACAAAACAGTGGTACAGTAAAAAAAAAAATTGTACTTAGGGGGGGAGATGGCTAAAAATACTTTCGGCGAAGGCAATATACCTACTTCAAATGGGCAAGTAGTTACGCCAGAGATTAGTGAATCTGCTCCTGAAATAATGTAAAAACAAAGAGGCCTTATTTAGTTATTATTTAGTTTTAATAGTGGACTTCTCTTTTTTTAGAACAACGCAAAACAAGCCCCAGCTCATACTTACGCTTTCCATTTAGTTGAAGGTCGCGCTGCTCTACTTGTGAAGTTTCCAAGCCACCCATGCGTCAGACAGGTGTGAAGACACACGTGACAAAACCGCAGAACGACACTTGCACGTAAAAAAAAATGCAGTGCAGCCATTGCTGAAAGAAAGTCATAACACTTTTACGGAGTTTCTTTAATTAATATTGCACAACTGCTCACCAACTTAAAATGTACTGAAATAAAAAAAATCATCATGTAGGTGAAACCTAATGCATTTAACAGTGCTTGTTGCTGGTGCTGCTCATCATCAGCAACAGGCTTCCCTAAAGTCAAAAGGTCGGCTAACACCTTAAAGGTGAAACCTATTGACTCTGCTAATCTACGTTCATGGGTTTGTTGTAAGTCATCCCCATGGCAGGATCAGAAGAGAGTGCAACACAATACGTCTATATGTGCTTTAATTGCACTCCAACAAAACATTTACTGGGAGCGCACCACGGATGTCGACTATTGTCAGCTTTAAATATCATTACCTTAGTTGTTGAGGTTTCTGAGTTAAAAATGTCTTTGCTGGGAGCTATTTTTGCTTCAATCATTTATTGTGATTCTGCTATCAGTAATGTTTTACTTTTCCTACATTGAGAAGTGTGGCTCACTGGTTAGAGCAGGCAGACCCTGAAGCAGACATCAGACCCGGGACCAGGGTTCAATTCCCGACGCGGCAGGGTCTTGAGCTCAAATGTCCATGGACTCGATAATTCTCGCTTCGGTGCCTGACCTAATCATGGGTTCACACTCCGCAACTCTGGGCATTAAGCTTGCTTAATCTCCACAACGGCCCCCCCGCGGCGGGATGCCTGGCTTTCACCTTGGGGATGCTCTGTAGGGGCTATCTCACAGGGAAAAGCCAGGACGGTTCCCAAGGCAAGTGCGGAGATACCCCTTCGGGGGTCGAATCTGGCGCTATATAAGAACATATTAATAATAATAATAATAATTATGCATTTTGAGCCACAGGTGTTACAGTTTATCGGTGGCAGATTACTGTGTTTTGTTCCTCGAAACAGTTGCTGTACTGTTGTTTGGGCACTTTTTAAACTTGATTTATCTGCCATTGTAGTACTGTATAAATAAAATAAACACACGTTTACTAGGATGAGACAAGCTCAAGAGTTATTCCTAGTCAGTTGCTCTGGGGTGCAAAGACTTGAAATAAAAAATACATTAAAAGAATGAAGTATGCACGAACCAATCCCAGTGAATCCATCAGTAACATTGTAGCAATCAAATGTCTCATAAACATGGGAAATCTAAAAGGAAACGATACGGGTCTATAAGTGACTTTGAGCAAACTATTAAAACAGAGGACAATGAAAAGCAATGTAAGTCAGTGGGAAACAGTGGACATGTCAGAGTGATGTCATTGGGGAATTACTGGTACTTGGAACGAGTAGAAACTTTTGATGGAGCTCAGTCATCTCCAGCAATAGTTCTTTCAATCCTTCAACCAATGAAGTATTCACCAAAAAAAAGCTGTCTCAAATCAATGAGGTTTCAGAACAAACAATGGCAAAGTCAATAGTTCTTGCAGATAATACTTAATTGGCTTGGCAAATGTTGTCACTCCTAAAAAGCTGTTCTCTGCTGTGCATGAGTGGTACACACTAATGAATTATTTTTCTTAAGTTTCCCATTCAAAGATGGCCACCATAGACGCATGCATATTTTCGTCCTGCAGTTTTCTTAAATCATAAGAAAGTTCATACCACAATGCACTCCACACATGTGCACACATAGTCGACCATTCTGGAATTGTAAAAGAAAACATGCTAAGATGGCCATCTTCTGATACAGCAGCAGGGGCAAGGGGACGCTTGATGAGGATAGTTTTTAATAAAGGAATATGGCTGCACTGGAGAAGGGTGAGCAGGGAGAGATAAATAGAGAGACAAACTATTCCCTCAGATACACTGAGATGCCAAGCCTGACCTCAGAAGCAGACGGATACGTGCCAGCCAATCAAAACACATTCAGACCTGGATGCTCCCGGTGAGGTCAAGCACAACATAAAGGATGAAAGGCTTCAATTTATGAGCAGGGAAGTGAACTAGACAAGAAAAGCATCCAACCATGAACAAGGGGCTGACCTAAAGCCCATTGTACTGCTCACAACAGATCTTCCACAATAGACAGCTAAAGCTAAAAAGAAAAGTTTCAGTGGAGAGGCAAAACAACTTTTCCTGGTATTTGGTGTCCCATGTGTACCTACCAGTCGGCTCGCCTCTTGCCAGTTTTGCTACAATCTCTTCTTCTGGCGATGGTCACAAACTTTGGCCAAACAGGATTTATGACCTGGATCAAGATTGCACTGAATCCTGATGCAAGTGCAGAGAAACCAAGTCACACCATCCATTCATTAATTGCGAGCTTTAGCATGCCCAGATTTTACAAGGCTGGATTCACCCGCTTCTATTCGCTGCAGGTTTTGCTTGTGCAGGACAATGTAGTAGTGTAGGGGGATTCCCGATATTCTCAGGACTCTTCCTACTAGTCACCAGTACTACACTTTCGGGGCACCCGGCAGCGACCAAATTATTACTGCTCTTGTATCAGCAAGTGGCAAGGCTTTGAGTAGACAGGCTCAAACATTCAGGGAGTTGCTTGCTGTTTGCATGCTTTTCACCTCTGTACAGTGATGGGGCGCCCTGAGGGGAATGTTCTTTCAGTGGAAACCTTCACACTTTAATAATATATGATTAGGTACCTACAGTTGCTATATAATTCCTTGACATCATTGATCCGTGGGCTTACCTTTAACAATTACTTGCAAATATACATTTCTATTTTAAGCAAAGTCCCAGGTGGGATAATGGTGAAGCGCGTTGAGGCCCTGGGATTAGGTATTTGTGTTAGGTCTGGCTAGCAGGACTAGGTGAAAGGAGGAGTAAGAGGAAGGCCAGGCTTTGAAGGAAACCCATAAGAGTGGTGTGTGGTTCAGGAGACAACAGGTGCTGGCAGATTTACAAGAGGAATATGGGTGGAGCTGCGAGGCTAGTGGGTTCATTGTTTTTCTTGTCTTGAGGGTAGGTCTTTCTCTTTACCACAGTTATTTTATATGCATTACTGTCCGCATTCTGCGTCTTAGCCATCATGCTTTTCTCAGGGGACTTGGAACTCAAAACACATGTGTGAAAATAACTCTTCATGCTCCAAGCTCAATTCAAAGTTAATTCGTACTGAGATTCTAAAAGTTTCCTGTTGGAAATTGGATTTCTGTTTGGCAGAGGTATGCATTCTGTCCAAGCAAGAGCCACAATCCTAGTCAGGGTAAGTCACCACACACCCTAAATGATCCTGTGCTCACCCTCTTGTAGTTTGGCACAGAGCAGTCAGGGTTAACTTAAGAGGCAATGTGTAACGTATTTGTGCAACACTTCAATCAGTAAAACAGTGAAAACATCACAGAAAGACTCCACACCAGTTTAGAAATAAAATATAATTATATAAAATATAATTTGTATAACTAAAATGAATAAAACAATGCAATCCAACAAGTAGAAGTAGAGATTTTATTGCTTAAAGAATAAATGCAAAATAGCGCTTAGAAGCAATAAGTGCTTAAATGGGTTGTCTGGTCGCCCTGGACTGGGGCAAAGTCAAAAGTTCAGGCCAACTGCAATGGTGCGTGAGCCGGATACAGGGACCCACTTGGGCATGATGTACTTTATCTTGGCTTGCATCAGCATCAAAGAAGATGCGAGGTATGCCATGCAGTTGGCAGCGATGCATCATTTCTGAGTGTGAGGCGCCCGGTCTGAAGTCGATGCACAGCTAGTGCTCCTGTAGCAGGCTCCCAAAGGCAATTCACGGTGTCCTAGTGCAATGCATCGCCCTCGCTCCATGCTTCAATGAGGATGCACTGGTTTTAATCCATGCAAAGGCGAAGGCGTGCCTGTTTCCTCCCACACAGAGGCGAAGATGCGCTGGTTCCGATGAGAATGCGTGGGTTCTGGATGTTGAAGCACCATATTCCTCACTTCCACGGGTCCACGACTGTGTTGGCACCACTCAGCGGGGCAGACTCACCGTTTCTAGAGTCCAGATGCAGATAGTTGAAGTCTTTCATAACGCTAAGATTTAGAACAGGAGGCAGGTCAGCAAGCCCTTGGAGTCACTCTGGGTTCAAGGGATGCAGGTCCAGTCCTTCTCACCCAGGCAGGAGAACAGCCGGCGACTGGGCAGCTCAGCAAGGCAGGATCATAGCCAGGCAGGAATCCAGCAAAGCAACAGTCCAGCAAAGTGGCAGTCCTTTCAGCAGCACAGCAGCTCTTCTTTCCAGTAGAGTAGTCGCAGGTCCAGAAGTGTAATAAAGTCATGGTGTCAGAGGTCACCCATTTGTGCCTTTGAAGTGGGGAAGACTTGCACATAGGTCCTCCTTTCATGTCCTGGCTCAAGACTCACTACAGTGGGGGATGTAGGGGGATGTAGCCCTTTGTTTGGGAACATGACTTAGCCTATTCAGGTGTAATTGTCAGCCCCTCCCCCCATTCTGCCCAGGATGGCCCATCAGAATTTAGATTACCCATCAATCACACTTCAGATCCCTTTCTGTGTGGCTGCCTAGAGGGAATGTGCAAAGCCCAGCTGTCACCAACCGCAAACGTGTATTCAGAGACCGGCAGCATGCACAAAATGGCTGAAGTAAGTAAAATGCCATTTTTTAAAAGTGCCATTTGCTAAGCTGTAACTTCAAATCCAACTTCACCATAAATTGTGATTTTAAATTGTGATTTCACTGACACCAAACATAAAAGTTTATCTCTTCACAATTGGGAATTACACCTGAAAAATGTAATAAGGTAATCTCAATGTTTTTATTGAAAGTGGGATTTTCTCCTACTTCAGTTCCCCACCATACCTTATTTATAACTTCCACTTCCATTTCCTTCTTCTTTTTCTTCTTCGTCTTTATACTGGTGGAGCAGAGGTCCAGCTTCCCCCACAGCCCATCCATAGAGTTCCCTGAAACCGGCCACCTGCTCTTGATCTTTTTCAGAATGAGCATCACTCATATTTTGAAGGGCACAGCTTCTTTGAACTCAGCATTTTACAACAAAGTACCTTGCTTCCTTTCTCTGCTTTCCTGGATGTGCTGCCAGCTCAGGCACATGGTCAAACAGAACAGACTTATAAATATTGGCCAATTGATGAGTAAGATTTAACCTTGAAGTAAATCAAAAAAAGACTAGCTTGAAAGGGAGGGGTTTTGTTACCAGAAATTATTAATTTTGGTTAAAGGTGTCCCGGGTGTGCTTCGACGCCTGATTACAGCGGAGCAGGTATGTAGCTGAGTGTGCGGTGAAGACTGTTATGATAAATGAGATTAAAACGGCTTGGCCGTGGTCCCAGTACCCGAAGGTGAATTAGACTTTAATACCTGGGCCACCGTCAGCGGTTAAAAATAAGGCTGTGGGATGTTAGAGGCGGGTTGCGACCTCCTACATCCTTTGTTGGTCAACATGTTTCAGCCAGTGCCTTATGAGTATTCTGGCTTTCTTCAGGACGAATTAAAAGGGGATGTGAGTGTGATTAAAACTAGTGGATGTGTATTTACAGACTATGTGTTTTACACGCCCTAAAAGTGTTTTTCTATGTGTGAGAGGGGGATTCCCTTCTCGAAAACACCTGTACATAAAACATACAAAACAGAGACAAAACATACAAGGGATAAAGAAGAGTCACTTTCAGTATATTGCATTATATACATCTGTGTGCCGACTTAATAGCGTTGTAAGTGCAGGCTATAAGCGGCTACAGTGTAATGGTATTGGTGTTACCATTATGGTGAGATTCGCACAGGAATTTCGGGGGTGGAGTGGCTAAAAACATGGTATTGACAACAAATAGTGTACGAGTGGGAAGTAAAACGTAAGAAACATTTCTTACGCTAGTTTAAGCAGATTTCTGCTTCAAGGTTTGTGAAGTGGCGAGGGTTGGCCCTGTGGGCGAAAAAAGGTTTTTGCCACTTAGATTCAGGAGACCTGTTGGGAGAGAAAAGCGCTTACCAGTGAAGAGGGTGGTAATCCATCATACTCACAGAATTACTGGGCAGAGTCTGCATTGGACCTGTAGTGCCTCCTTCGCAGAACCGGTGGGGAATGGCAGTTTCCGCTGAGGTCTTATACTGTGGTTGATTGGATGATAGTTTGCACCTGCATTGGGCAAGAAATGGTAGAAAGACTCGAGCTGTCGAGTCATTGTGCTTGCAGGGCTTTACTGGGGATCTATTGTGAGTGTGTACGCATGCGCGGTGTGGTTGCTTGTAATGCGCATGTGCCTGATGGAGTGTTCCAACCGCTCATGCTCATTGAGCATTAGATCGCGCATGTGTCTCTAAGGGCAAAGTTGAAGCCTCAGTATTGAAGTCATAGAGCTGGTGGTCAACTGGTGAGCACCCGTCCCAGACCACAACCTAAACTTGCAACGAACACCATTCTGAATGCATGGGGACTGCCCAAGATCACAGGCCACTACCCCTGCAATGATTGTAGTGTGTGCCACCTCACCACTCATACCAAAACCCTGAACCTTGAACCCAACAAAATATGGACCCAACGAAACCACACTAACTGTAACTCACGCAATGTGGTATATCTTCTCACTTGCACATGTGGCCTCCGCTATGTGGGGATGACAACCCGCAAAATCCGAACCAGGATAACTGAACATCGAAGCACAATAAGATGCAAGAAAAATGTGAGCAAACTCACTAACCACTTCATCACGCACTGCCATACGCCCAATGACCTAAACTGGACAATCATTGAGCAGATCCCAGAAAGCACAATCGATAATGACAAGAAACTCCTGAGCAAAGAACAGCGATGGATATACCGCCTCTCTACAGCCACTGAGGGCCTCAATGATGCCATTCCCTTGAACTCATTGACATGCTAATGACTCTATGACTTCAATACTGAGGCTTCAACTTTGCCCTTAGAGACACATGCGGGATCTAATGCTCAATGCGCATGAGCGGTTGGAACACTCCATCAGGCACATGCGCATTACAAGCAACCACACCGCGCATGCGTACACACTCACAATAGATCCCCGGGAAAGCCCTGCAAGCACAATGACTCAACAGCTCGAGTCTTTCTACCATTTCTTGCCCAATGCAGGTGCAAACTATCATCCAATTAACCACAGTATAAGACCTCAGCGGAAACTGCCATTCCCCACCGGTTCTGCGAAGGAGGCACTACAGGTCCAATGCAGGCTCTGCCCAGTAATTCTGTGAGTATGATGGATTACCACCCTCTTCACTGGTAAGCGCTTTTCTCTCCCAACAGGTCTCCTGAATCTAAGTGGCAAAAACCTTTTTTCGCCCACAGGGCCAACCCTCGCCACTTCACAAACCTTGAAGCAGAAATCTGCTTAAACTAGCGTAAGAAATGTTTCTTACGTTTTACTTCCCACTCGTACACTATTTGTTGTCAATAACGTGTTTTTAGCCACTCCACCCCCGAAATTCCTGTGCGAATCATACCATAATGGTAACACCAATACCATTACACTGTAGCCGCTTATAGCCTGCACTTACAACGCTATTAAGTCGGCACACAGATGTATATAATGCAATATACTGAAAGTGACTCTTCTTTATCCCTTGTATGTTTTGTCTCTGTTTTGTATGTTTTATGTACAGGTGTTTTCGAGAAGGGAATCCCCCTCTCACACATAGAAAAACACTTTAGGGCGTGTAAAACACATAGTCTGTAAATACACATCCACTAGTTTTAATCACACTCACATCCCCTTTTAATTCGTCCTGAAGAAAGCCAGAATACTCATAAGGCACTGGCTGAAACATGTTGACCAACAAAGGATGTAGGAGGTCGTAACCCGCCTCTAACATCCCACAGCCTTATTTTTAACCGCTGACGGTGGCCCAGGTATTAAAGTCTAATTCACCTTCGGGTACTGGGACCACGGCCAAGCCGTTTTAATCTCATTTATCATAACAGTCTTCACCGCACACTCAGCTACATACCTGCTCCGCTGTAATCAGGCGTCGAAGCACACCCGGGACACGCTAGGTGTCACTGGGTGGGCCCGATCATGAAGCATGCCACCAACTAGGTTGGTGGGTGAGGGCTTCATGAGCACACCCACAAGGTGCCACTAACCCCTGACAAAACATACTTGAGTCCTTTAACCAAAATTAATAATTTCTGGTAACAAAACCCCTCCCTTTCAAGCTAGTCTTTTTTTGATTTACTTCATATAACTTTGGGGATTTGGACTAGCTTTCTGGTCCTATCTCTCCCTCTTGATACACGATAAGATTTAACCTTTCCATTTATTATAGATCAGAACATTCCACAAATATACACTTTAACTCTAAGACAGCAAATGCCAGGTTCCCTATTCTTCCGTCCATCACGCCAACTACCATAAGGAAAAATCAAGTAAACGTAAGAATTTCAAATTTATGATCCAGACTGCAGATGTTACAGATTCAAAAGATGTAGTAAACCAAACTAGAGTCCTAGACTCCCTCAATGCACCTTCATATGACTGCTATTACTACCTCCAAACAGACTAATATGGCTCTACCACCTACTGTTCCAATGTGATATTTAGTTGGAGAGCAAGTCTGGGGTTTACATTGATCAATAAATGTGACAGGATGCTCGTTTATATGTTCAGAAGCTGAAATCATTTGAATATTTTGTGATCTCTTCTAGGTTGCCGGTGCTGTTTCTCCTGGCCCATCCAACATCTTTGCATCAACACAAAATGCACAGGATTCTCCAAACTATAGTTCAATGATTGGCCTCCCGCAAGACCCACATGAGGAGACGGTGTACGACAATGATACTCTTCCTTCTTGGAAACCCATCCCAACCGGACCACCTCCTTCCAATACCACCCCTGCTTGTGAGCTAAGCAGTTCTTTCACGGATAACAATGGGGTTCTCGTTTATGCTGCTCTGAACCATTCAGGGAATGAAGCAGGACCTGTCAGAGAAAGGTCTGCTGTAGTCACAGAATATGCTGCCATTTGCGTGAAGGACTGAGATTGGCTTTGCAGCGCCTCTCCTCGCAAACCATAAAACTTGAGTTCTACTTCTAAATCGCTGAGAACTTGGAACACTTGAAGACATAAGGCCAAGTTCTGCAGGGATTGATTGTAAATGTGATCTTAGCCAAAACATTTTTTTCCTGAAAATTGACATATATGTTTTCCTTTGAAGGTAAAGACTTTAGTAGTGGAATGTATGCTGAAAACAGAAAAAAGTATGTGCGTTTCTGTTCATAATTTTCTCTTGAATTGTATGTAGGGTAGCTGTTATTAGAATATTGTATTCACAAAAGAGCTGCCTATAGAATAGGTTGCCATAATGTACTAATAGCCACAACTGGGGCAAAAGAAAGGGTGGAACCCAAGATAACAAAAATGGAGAGGTCTCTTTAAAATAAAGCAACAATTTATAGTAAGAGGTGAGCCTGAGTCTATCCAGGGTCCAAAGAGTGTTCATTTCAAAACTCACACAATATAGGCAATGACGGACACCAATGAAACATGGATTAAACAGTAGTTCTTATTGCAGGTAGTTCCATCTCTGTCAGATTTATTAAGACTTTGTACAACAACAGCGTCATGCAAAGTGATGCAAAAGTACTTTTTTTTACAATGAAAAGTGCCCCTATTCGGCATAAATAGTGCTTTATACTGCTTTATGCTACTTTGTTTCAAATGAATGTTTCATGGGTGGTACTTGGGGGTTTAAGCACAACTACCTAATGGTTATTGACTCATAGCCCTACCTACTAAAATGTTAGATTTAGGTTTTGCATCTTTAAATAACACTTCCTTGAGACAGCCGCAAAGTTGGAGAAATGTTTGGGGCCCGACGTGGGAGGAGAGGGGCAAACAGCACCAACCAGAGACTCAAAATTAGGTGTGATAAAGGCCGCTTTATTGGAAGCAGGTGCACCTTACACAATGAAACCTTTGGCCTGCGTCGTTCAAAACTAGACCTCACTAAATATGTAATTTCCTAACAACCCCTCACCCCCTCTCCTAAACTGGTTCCCCCCAATCAACAAACAGGAAACAATTAGCAAAACGTCAACTTGCCTCTCTACCTAGCTAAATACTTTATTGTGCTTGACCTATCCCCTGATAATCCAAAAACACATCTCCTATAATTCCCCCATACATTAGGAAGAACCGCCCCAAAGGCTGAAACTCACACCAACACCTGCTCCAGCGACACGACAAACCCTACATCCATCAAACAATCCCTGATGCACCGGTCTCCAGGAAAACTCCTTCCAAAAAACTCCACTGCACACCACAAAAAACCCTCTTACACCTCGAAGAAGGCAAGCCACCCCCTGCCCCCCCCAAAGCTTCAAAACTTTTAAAAAACCCATCAACTGAAAAAAACAGGTAGGGAGGGAAAATAATTATTATCTGCTACACCCCACGCCCTGCTGTGTCACAAGCCACCGAAATGGTGGCCTATGACACAAAATGGCCAGTTTTTTAAAAAAACAGCCCAAATGCAGCCCAAAATTAGCCCACCCCAACCCAAGACTACCAAAATAGCCCAAAACCAGCCCACCTACGGTGCTGGACTCTCCCCCCCCTTCCCCGGCCCCAAAACCCCCCGGGGTGGCAGGCCTCCCGCTGGTCGACCCCCCCCCCAAACCCTATTTTGTTGCTCCTAGCATCTCACACATTGCATGTGTGTTGTCCTATACAGCACGCATCCAACGTGTGCTGCCCTATACAGCACACATCCAACATGTGCCACCCTGTACAGCACACATCAAACGTGTGCCACCCTATACAGCACACATCAAACGTGTGCCACCCTATATTGGGAGAGAATGTGTTCCGCTGGCTAGATTGCAGAGTTTGGTGCTGGAAACCAAGGTTTGAGCCTCGGGGTCACGTCCACATCTTGTGATTCTGGGCAAATCACTTACTTTGCCCGTGCCTAACTGTGTCCTTGTGTAACGTAATCGATGCTCATGTAAAGCGCTTCGATACCTTCGGATATATATAGCACACATCTGTGTGCTGCACTGTACAGCACACATCCAACGTGTGAAATCTTTTAATGTTTGTGTAGGCATAGGATTCCGCACTGGAAAGCTATCCTCAGAAATCAAAACCTGTGGAAGACATCATACACACCCACACAGACATATTTGCACTTCGGGGCAAGGTTGGTGCGTGGCACCAGGCACCCTTGTTTATGTTCAGCGCAAGTAAGGATAGGCCCAGCAGGCTAAATTTAGTACTTTGATTGCTTCTCTGCTTGAACTATCATTTTCTAAATATGTGAGGTTGAGCAGAAATGAATGAGTGTTTAGATGCAGCATTGGTTGCATGTACTGAGTCGCTGATAATTTGCTGTCATCTAAATGTTTTGATCTAACAGTAAGGAAAGGATTGATTGACCTCAATCGGCTGATATACAGGTACAGAAGTGCTTGAGGCATGGAGGCGAGGGGTTGTTGTCGCCGGGGAGAGGAAACAGTCGCAGGTGCTGCGCTTCAGCAATAGGGAGAAACCCAGAAGGCAGTGCGGTTCTTGGTGGTGGTAGGAAACAGATGCAGGTCCTGTACTTCAGACATTAGGAGCACCCCCAAAGGCTGTGCACTTGTGTGTGGTTAAAAGAAGCCAATGCAGCTTCAGAAACCAAGACAGAGCAAGACGTGAAGCGGGAGCGTCACTCTAACAAATGACTGAAAGAAGAGAGGTGGTTAAGAAGTGTGGCGAGAACCGCTAATTTGAGCCTATTCAGAGACCATAAGCTGGGCACTCTTATCTGGATTCACATGTGTGCCACCATCTTGGAAAGGGGAGCACTCAAACACTTGCCCGGTACCAGTGAGCTGCCATTTTAATGTAACCGAGGCTCTACCATTCTAAAAAGGGGAGAAACAAAAAAACTAAAGAAGGGAAGGTGAAATGTGAATAAACTCATGAAGTTGCCACAATACAAAGGACCATGAGGAGCGGTACCTACACATAAATGGAATATTTTAGGTCACCAAGGGAGAGGAAAGCCTGAGCATAGGCAGTCAGACAGCTGAAGCTACAAGGCAGGTGGAAGGTGACAATGTCCAGGGACTGAAAACTGAGGCATGATACTGCCTCTTTCCTGAACCCACCCACAACATTTGAAGTGGCTGCCAAGTGGGGGATAAGAAAATTATATAAATCACGTAAGGAAGCTGGCAGGGGATGGACAGACCAACCCATCAAGAATCTCTGAAAAGAAGAAACAGTTGCATATCAAAAAGTAAAAGTTATTTTGGCAAAACAATGTGATCGTAACACAAATTAAGGTTTTGTGCACTTTAACATATTTAGGGTTGTTCAGATGCAACAGGCTCAATTTTCAAGTGTCTACAGCAGCAGTAATGTTTCTGAAAATGATCCACAAAGCCAAACAACCAGCAGGCAACACTTTGAACTACAGTGATGACATTCTAGTATTTGGAATATTAGATCAAGAACATGACACAGCTTTCCAGGAAGTATGTCGGATACTCTGTGATGCAAAACTTAAACTAAAAGTTGCAAACTGTGATGTTCACAAGGTGAAACAATTGTGTTTTTCGACACATTCTTTCAGAAAATCTGAACTTTGAGAGCACCGCTACAGGAACAGAGAAAACAGAACAAGGAATTCGGGTGGTCTCAAGAATGTGACAAGTATATTCAGAGCATAAAAAATACAGTAGAAGAGGCCACAGTCATGGCCTATTTCGAACCAAAGCTACACATGTTGACGGTTGATGCCAGACCAATGTAGTTGGGGGACTTCCTAGCACAAAATGAGTCAAGAAAGTATTTACTTCTTCAGTAATAGCAAAGAAGATACTCGTTGCCTGAAAACCTCTCAGTGGTCTGGGCATATAAATACTTCCACACTTTTGTGTATCAAATGCAATTCACTGAGGTACCAGTCCACAAAGCATTGCTAACCATTATTGGGAACCTGAAAGCCAAAATGCTCCCACAAATTGAAAGATGGGGATTTGACTGGAAGATTCTGAAGACATTATCATTTACAAGCCAGGAAAAAAACACAACCAGCAAATTACCTATTCAGACGCCCTCAGAAGAAAACAAAGTCCAACCCTTCAGTAACCGAGGAATACCTTCACTTCCTGGTAAAAGCCACCAGACCACCAGCGTTATCAGTGCAGCCACCAAGAGAAGAACAACCCGGCAGGGGATCTGATCAAGTCACACAAATGGAAGCAAGCAAGAGATATGTGGATCAACACAGAAGAACTCAGAGCAACATCCTCGATAAGCTGGTAGTGACGATTTATTCTCTGAGGGTAAAGTGCTCCATTTCCTGGAGCTTAAAGAGAAAGTTCATTGCAGAGGCCGCCGCACCCCCCCGTAGGGGGGGGGAGGCTCGAAGGCCGGCGCCATAATCCTCGTGGTGCCACCAGTGGGGTAAACTGGTTCTGGGCGCCTTGATGCGCCCAGGAACCAGCGGAAGCAGGGTGCGCACCAGCCACCCGACCGGAAGTGACCTTTCGACCTGGGCTCCCCTAAAGGGCGCCCAATGGTCAACCTAGCGTTATTTGAACCCCCCAATCATGGGGACTCACCTGAGGCCTTCATGGAGGGCTCAAGAGGATTTAAACACCACCGCCCTCCCAGCAGAAGCACAACGCCTTCGAGGAGCTGGGAGAACGGCGCGACAGCAACAACGACTGAAGGGAAGGAGTCGACGCGGCGGAGGACAAAGACGAAGGAGGCGAGGCCCTGTCGGAGATCCAGGTCATCGTCGCCGAGGACACCTCGTGGAGTACGGCGCGCCGTGCCAGCTCCCCCGAAGCAAGAATTAGTGCGGAGGTTTCGAAGGCGCCAGTCCGCATCAGGTAAAGCGGCAGCAAGCTCAGAGCCCGGGGTGAGCACACGCATTCAGCTGTGCCCCAGCCGACGGCCTGACGCAGACACGAAGAACCAAGAAGCCACACAAAGTGCGCAGAGGCTCACGACATGTCGGAAGGCCAGCCAGACGAGATGGCAGAGGTACTAAAGAAGATCCGCAAATTATCGGCTATACACGGTGACGACTGGCTCCACCCTCACTTGGGTAAAGGGAAGGAGAACAGACCAGTGGACCAGGCAGACGAAGAACCAGGGCCTTCCGCACCCAAGAAGCCCAAAAGCATGCCGATGAAAAGAACATCCAAGAGGAACCCTCCGAGGAAAGTTCGTCAGAAACCTCTTCCGTCGGGACCGGAGGGCGGCGACCAGGGTGAGACGACCGGCAAAAAGAAAAAGGGTGAGCATATTAGCAACATCGTAAAAGAATGCTTGAAATCGCTGGCGCCAGGGCTGCTTAATGGCACAGTGCAAGTATTAGCAGGGCCTAGGGAGCAGCGCGCAGAAGAAGCGGCAGGTCTGACCTGGCATATGGTCGACCCGGGGTGGGCCCAGCAGACAAGAGTGCAAGAGCAGGTAGGCTTGTCCGCCCAAGGCGAACAAATTTCCCCGCTACCCGGGTGGGGTTACGGCCCCGTGTCCGGAAGCCCACCTCCGGGCGGGCTACTCAACGATCCTTACATCCGGCCATCTCCCGGTCCGGCGTCCCTGACTACGAAAGCCACCGGTTTAGCATGTCTCATCCCCCTTGCGGTTAAAGAGAGGATATGGCGCAAGGAATTCATAGACATATTTTCACTACTGGAAATACAGCTAGAGGGGCTCGATCTAACCACGTGCGACAGGAAGGATGAGGACAGGAGAGAAAGGCGCGGGGCCAGGAAGGAGCGCACCTTCGACAATTGGTTAGATGCATTCATAGTGAAGTAGTGTGGCTCACTGGTTAGAGGCGGCAGACCCGAGAGCAGAGGACGGCCCGGGACCAGGGTTCGATTCCCGGCGCGGCAGGTTTCTGGACCAGGGTCAGCGGACTCGATAATTCTCTCGCCTCGGTGCCCACTCTGATCAGCGATCACACTCGGCAACTCTGGGCATTAGCTTGCCTCATCTTCACTAACGGCCCCACCAGACCGCCGGGGATGCCTGGTCTCACCCTGGAGATACCCATTAAGGGACCATCTCTCAGGGAAGCCAGGAAGGGTTTCGCAGCGGTCGAAGCGCCTTGGGACCCTACGGGTAAGTAGTGCGCTATATAAATGCCTATACATTTACATACATACACATACATTCAGGATCATGGCATGCATTATAGTGGAAAGGTTCCCCCATTGCGCTGCTGATTTGTGGCTGTACGAGGCCAACATCCACCTAGCACAGAGGCAGTTCCCTGGGGATGCCTGGCTAGAGTACGATAAAGGCTTTAGATTAAAAATGCAGAGGCACCCCGAAATGGAGTGGAATGAGGAGGATGTCTCGGGGTTCATCCACAAGATGCTTACAGCCAAAGAGGTTAAGGCCTGGGCGGGCAAAAGCGACCAGCCCTTTCGGAGCTCGTACCAAAAGGGGAAGAATAGTACATATCAGAGGCGGTCTACCGGGAGATCTTACTCCCCAACCGCAACTAAGGCGATCTGTTGGAGATACGAGGTGGGGGAGTGCGCATGGGGATCTTCTTGTAAGTTCCAACACGCATGCGCTAGCTGCGGGGGCAGGCACGCTACCGTTGCATGCAAAAGTTCCAAGCGCGAGTCCAAAGGGGAAAAGAAGGAGAAGGACAAGAAGCGTTAGCCCCAACGCAGGAAGAGGAGGGGATCTGGTGGACATTCGTAAGTGCCAGCTGGCCAGATCTCCCATTATTACACAACAGCTGCGCAGATTGGCGAACAAATATCCGAACAGAGCAGATGCCAGGTTACTGGTTGAGGGCTTTGAGGAAGGCTTTGTTATCCCATTCCAGGGCCCACTCCCCTTAGCGGGGGCGAGCAACTTGAAGTCAGCAAGGCAACACCCTGAGGTTGTTAGCGCTAAGATAGAGAAAGAATTGAACCTGGGTAGAGTCGAGGGCCCCTTCCCAAAGGAGGTGCACGGAGGCATAGTCGTCTCCCCGCTGGGCGTGGTCCCCAAGAAAGAAAAAGGGCAATTCAGGCTGATACACCACCTATCATTTCCGGAAGGTTCCTCCGTGAACGACGGTATTGACCCCGAAGCTTGCTCAGTGGGCTACGTGTCAGTCGACGACGCAATTGAGCTGGTGAAGGCGTCAGGCATAGGATCCCTCATGGCGAAAGCGGATATCGAATCAGCTTTCCGCCTATTGCCGGTCCACCCCTCCAGTTTTCACCTACTGGGTTTCCAATGGGGGGAGGACGTGTTTATTGACAAGGCCATGCCCATGGGCTGCGCGATATCATGCGCCTATTTTGAGCAGTTCGCCACTTTCTTAGAATGGGCGCTTCACGACCGGCACCAGGAAGGTGGAAAACTGCACTACCTAGACGATTTCCTGTTCACAGGCCCGGCAGGATCCTCGGTGTGTGCTAGTACACTGGCAGCCTTCGAGGAATTGGCCAGGTCGCTAGGGGTCCCCCTCGCAAAGGAGAAAACGACGGGCCAGACCACGAGACTCACTTTCCTGGGCATAGAATTGGATTCTATAGCAGGAACGGCCAGGCTGCCTCCAGACAAAGTGAAGGAATTTCGCAATGAAGTGTCGAAGCTACAGGGTCGGAAGAAAGCCACCCTGAGGGATATCCAAGGAGTAATAGGTAGACTTAACTTCGCGGCTCGTGTAATCCCTCCCGCCAGGGTATTTTCTAGGCGCCTAACAAGGCTAACGGCCGGCGTCACCCACAAACACCACCACATCCGGCTGAGTGCAGGCGTGAAACAGGACCTGCAGGTGTGGGACGAGTTCCTACAGGAATTCAATGGGGTGCGGATTTGGAGAGAGGGGTGGGTGACGGCCGAACAGATAGCTCTTTACACGGACGCAGCCGGAAGCCTGGGGTTCGGCGCGGTCCTGGGAAACAGTTGGTGCGCCAGCCAGTGGCCGGACAAGTGGCATGCGCAGGGGCTCACTAGGAACATCACGTTCCTCGAGCTGTTCCCGATAATTGTGGCACTGACCATCTGGAAGGAAAATATAAAAAACCTGAAACTCACGCTTTGGTCAGATAACATGGGAGTAGTGCAGGCCATTAACAGAGGCGCAGCGAGATGCCCTGACATGTTGAGGCTAATGCGGCGGTTAATTAAATTACAGCTGGAGGGAAATCTGGAGCTGAAGGCACGCCACGTGCCAGGGGCAGAGAACACGGCAGCAGATGCACTTTCCCGGTTCCAAATGAAGCGGTTCAGAGAGCTGGTACCCGGGGCGGACAGGGAGATGACCCCCTTTCCACTGTGCCTTTGGGACCTGGGGGAGTAGACTTGTCCTGGCTAATAGGGCACTCACTTACTGCAGAGGCAGACAGAAGATACAGGACCTATGCGAGCACGGTAATGAGAGTTGGGGGCATAAAATCGCTGGAAAACAGGGCAGAAACTCGCACCGCAGTCGAGAAATTCGTACAATGGGCATTTAACTCGAAGAAAACGAGATCGTGGGCCCAGGCGCACTTGTCCGCCATCGCCCACTTTGCCAGGCTTTATACAGGCGAGGACCCCACTACCTCGGCCTATCTAAAGACAGCCTTAAAAGGTTGGGGAAGGGTTGAAGGAAGAAAGAAGGACAACAGGCGTCCCATCGATCTCGCAGACCTTTTTTCAGATAAATACGATCTGCTATTATTTAGGGCGGCATTCACCACGGCCTTCTTCGGAGCATTCCGAATCAGCGAATTAGTAACTCCCAACAAATCGGGCCCAGCGCAGCAATGCCTGCAGGCGAGGGACATCAAACCAATGGTGAAGGCTGTGGAATTAACACTGAGACAGTCCAAGACAGACAGGGCAAGAAGGGGGACGACGATTCGTCTCCATTGCATCCCAGAGGCGGGGCTCTGCGCGGTATGCTGGCTATTTAAGTGCATGGGGGCTCGCCCTGCGGGCGAGGGCCCCCTCTTTGTACATAAGGATGGAAGGAACCTGAGTAAGTTCCAGTTCACGGCCATAATGCGCCGAGGCCTTGGTAAAGCCGGGTATCGCGCGGCATCGTTTGCCTCTCACTCATTCAGGATCGGCGCAGCGACCTCGGCAGCGCAGCATGGCATGCCAGAGGACAGGATCCAGGCAGTGGGCAGATGTCGCTCCAGGGGGTACAAGCCATACATATGCCCTCACCTCGTATAAAAAAAAACAAAAAAAAACAAAAGGGGGGGAAGGGGAAGTAGTCACTTTGGGATGCCGCACGGCAGGGTGATATCCCCCCCCCCGCGACCACATGTGGTGCGCAGAAGGCCACCTTAACAGAATTCTTTCTCTCGACAGGGGGACGCCCGCGGCTGGTCTGGGTGGTGGGACATTCATTTGTGTCCCGAATGGAGTCTTGGTGGCGGCAATTGGGCCACAGCACAAGCAGGCCCAAATCAACGTACATCCGCTGGATAGGGCAGCCAGGTATGAGATGGGAGCAGCTACTGCCGACGCTGGACGGCCTCATGGCAGATTCGGCCTGGCTGCCCGACGTCCTGATCATCCACCTTGGGGGCAACGACCTGACCCGGCTAGGGCGAAAAGCAGTCGGGCAGGCCATCCAAAAGGATCTCACCAAAACAGCAGCGTGGCTGGGCCCCACAACGGTAGTCTGGTCCGAAATGATCAGCAGGAAGCATTGGAGAGGTGCTGATTCCGACAAGGCAGTCGATAACGCAAGGAGGAAATTAAATATCGCGATGCACAAGTTTTGCTACGCCAATGGCCTGGAATCAATACGGCACGGCCTCATCCACCCGGGCCGCCCGGAACTTTATGGGCAAGACGGGGTGCACCTCTCCGAAAAAGGGATGAAGGTGTTCTGGGATAACTTGTGGGGTGCAATGACACTCGCAGGTTGCAATTAAAAAAAAAAAAATAAATAAAAGAGGAAGGAAGGTGGAAAAAGGTGGGAGCCACGAACAAGGTGCAGGGGGGGAGCCGCAGTAAGACGTGAGCCTCCCTGCGGCGTGGCGGAAATCCTACACTGGTTGGCTAAGAAAACACACCGGCGGGCGGTGTGTAAGAGGATGGCCACTCACTTTTGAATGCCGCATGGCAGGGTGACGTGGCGGCATAAAGGAGGGAAGTAACAGGAGGAGACGGCACTCGCGGCCCGGACCCGGCCGGACGGCAGGGCACAAATGGTAGGGAGCTGGGGACCTAACTCCCGAAAGGTAAGCTCCCCTCCGCAACACGCAGAAGGCGTGAGCAACCAACCACTGGAGCACCAATAGACTGGCAACAAACTGGTTTGTGTACAAGTCCCATTTTCGAACTAAGGAGGGCACAAAAAGACTGACACCTGTTATCACAAGATGGTGTCATAATTTGTAATATGACATGTATGATTGATGATTACTGTTCGAAAAATGGAAGATTGCTTAAAACCAGTTTGTGTTATTAATATGTCTTTGGTTATTAATAAACTGCGGCCAACAACGACCACCACTAATACCAGTATTGTTGGCTGACATTATTTCCCACCATCGGCAACAGCAGGATGCGGGGGCCGGTAAGTATGTATGCTTGGGTCTCCACGGAATAGGCACATGCGAGGGTTATTGCAGAGGCCGCGGCACCCCCCCGTAGGGGGGGGGGAGGCTCGAAGGCCGGCGCCATAATCCTCGTGGTGCCACCAGTGGGGTAAACTGGTTCTGGGCGCCTTGATGCGCCCAGAAACCAGCGGAAGCAGGGTGCGCACCAGCCACCCGACCGGAAGTGACCTTTCGACCTGGGCACCCCTAAAGGGTGCCCAATGGTCAACCTAGCGTTATTTGAACCCCCCAATCAGGGGGACTCACCTGAGGCCTTCATGGAGGGCTCAAGAGGATTTAAATGCCACCGCCCTCCCAGCAGAAGCACAACGCCTTCGAGGAGCTGGGAGAACGGCGCGACAGCAACAACGACTGAAGCCCACCCACCCACACCTAAGGAACAGCAAAGTCGCAGTGCTGGATAAGGGAAGGGGCGTTAGCGGAAATCCTACACTGGTTGGCTAAGAAAAAACACCGGCGGGCGGTGTGTAAGAGGATGGCCACTCACTTTTGAATGCCGCATGGCAGGGTGACGTGGCGGCATAAAGGAGGGGAGTAACAGGAGGAGACGGCACTCGCGGCCCAGACCCGGCCGGACGGCAGGGCACAAATAGTAGCGAGCTGGGGACCTAACTCCCGAAAGGTACGCTCCCCTCCGCAACACGCAGAAGGCGTGGGCAACCAACCACTGGAGCACCAATAGACTGGCAACAAACTGGTTTGTGTACAAGTCCCATTTTCGAACTAAGGAGGGCACAAAAAGACTGACACCTGTTATCACAAGATGGTGTCATAATTTGTAATATGACATGTATGATTGATGATTACTGTTCGAAAAATGGAAGATTGCTTAAAACCAGTTTGTGTTATTAATATGTCTTTGGTTATTAATAAACTGCGGCCAACAACGACCACCACTAATACCAGTATTGTTGGCTGACATTATTTCCCACCATCGGCAACAGCAGGATGCGGGGGCCGGTAAGTATGTATGCTTGGGTCTCCACAGAATAGGCACATGCGAGGGTTATTGACATTGCACATGAAGGGCACTGAGACGTAGTTGCAACCGTGTGACCAAGCATGATAAAGTATCACATGCATGCATCATCACACAAGGACGGGCATGCCACAAAAATGACTTATAAATATAGAAAAGGGCGACCTAGTATACCCTTGTGGGCTTGGGTAAATTAGTGCCAGGTAATAGTGCCAACAAGGGTTATATTTACAATGAATTTAAATAAAGTTAACAATTGCTTCATAGATGTCCATCAATTACATCAACAATTAATGAAAACTGTATGTATATTCAAGAATAGGAATGAAACAATACTAAACTGGTCTATTTCTTACTTCATTATATTGAGTTCAAAGAAACAAGATTGCATTTTAGAGCTCAAAAATAGAAAGATACTCCAAATGCATTAATAACAGAGCACAACAAATCTTCACACTTAGATTTCACTAGTCATCAATGCCTATAAACCCATTGCCAAAAAGATATATTGGAGACTGTCCTAAAATAGGATCACAATTCTCCCAAATAGGATCTAAAAAAACTAAAAGGAAAATGGGTTAAGGCGTTGACGTTCCGGTCTCGTCTGAAGTGAATCTATGAGACCGTCATCAGACCATCATCAGGACAGAACTAGGAAATACACCTGTTTTGTATTATTTCATTCCTTTTCTTGAATATACAAACGTCATTTTAGGTTTTCATTAATTGTTGATGTTATTGATGGTAATTGTTAACTTTACTTAAATACATTTTAAATATGTCCTCTGTTGGCACTATTATCTAACACAAAAATGACTTAGGTACCATTTTCTTGCAATGGACGACAAAGGAGGGGGAGTAATGCAGAAGAGGATAGAAGTTAAGCAATTGGGAGTGGTCAGAGTGAGGGGGCGATGTGGGTACAAAACAGAGTTCTATGGGATGTGGAGCAGCCTGGCAGCAAATGGCCCTTCATGCTAAATAAATAAATAAGAATAAAAGCATTTACTTTTACCAGAGGAATTGGGAAGCAACAGAGGAGCAGGCAATGGTGGGTGAAGGTGAATAATAAGGGAGGGTATTTGAGGGGTGGAATCAGTACACAAGAGAGAGCAAGAAAACGCATGCACCTTCTTGTAGTGCTTAATGATACAGAAAAAAGTAGTTCCCTAACTGCAAACAGTGGAAGGATACAAGTCAGCCAATCAGAAACATGGTAAAGAAGTTTGCTTCAGAGAAGGGATGAACACAAGATGAGGGAGGCCAATCATCAAATATGAAGAAAACAAATGGGAGTGGCAATAAAGCCAAGCAATGGTAAGCAATGAGTAGGCTTTATGTTCACTGACAGTTTTGGATTAGGCTTTTGCATATAGGTCGCTAAAAGCTGTCTGGTAGGTGAGACCTAAAAAGACATATCGCGGTGGCAGGAGTTTTTCCGTCCTTGCACCTACTTTGGGAAACTATCTCCAAGTCTTTGATCATTCACTTCGTGAAAGCTTATCTATCAGCAGCAGCATTCTAATTTTTGCTGTGGCACTTTCACCACATTGCCCGTGCCATTGAACCCATTCTGGTCCTCCCTAGGAACACCCGTGATTTGAATTTGCTAAAGTCGATAGCAACATCTGTGAGTATAAACACCTGCAGACCTGGATCCATTGCATCAGGATTTGCTGTACACATTCACAGAGGACACTGCTTACATATCTATGTGCAACTCGAGTGTTCAAAATAAGTTAGTGAATTACACCCAAATAGTACGACTGCAAAGTGTATATTATTGAACTACGAGTATGCACTGATTTACAATCTGGAGCAAAGAAAGACTCAATACATTTGAGGTGAAGCGTCAATCTAAATACTCAATCATTATTTGTCATTTATCAAACAGGCAACATAAAATGAAGTTGTACGAATGTGTTGATTCACAGAATAAATCCTGTGAAATTATGACTATGTAATTTCATGCAACATCATTTGAAAGAAAGCTAACCAAATATTAATGTTGAATCAGGTAAAACATTGGTAAAGAGATCACACAAGATAAATATTTATTCTATAACCATACCAGTTCACCATACCAGAACGGTTGTATAACATTTGCATCTTTGGAGGGGTAGCTACTGAAGCTGACTAGAATGGTAAAGCTGCTAGTGGGAGAGTGAAGGGCGGGTCATGAAAGACACTCTGAGAGAGTGGTCAGGCATCCATAGACTGCCCTTACATATCGACTCAAAAATGACAATAAGATCAAAATCCCATGAAGCAATGGATATTTTGTTATTCATTTTTCTAGCTTCTTTTTCAAAGCTAAATTGAGTTCTCTTATAAACTGATGGCCATATTATCAAGAAAGGGCGATAATGGGCTTGATAATATGCCCTTGTGAATTCCCTTAGAAACCCAGACTAACACCAGAACCTGGGCTTCAACGGGAATTCACAAGGGCATATTATCAAGCCCATTTTCGCCGCTTTAGCTGCAGTTTCCTGCGGATAAAAGCGGCGATAATGTATCGCCCTTTCTGGATAATATGGCCCTGAGTTTCTGAGTTATTATAATCTGATTATAACCTGCATGTAGACCGTCCCTCCGACCTATTGACCCATAAACCAGAAGACTTAATGAGTCTAAAGACTTTAGTTACTCAAATCATTTCCTCATACTTGTGAAGGCATACACCCATGACCTGATGTACATAAAATATATGGGGATGAAGGATCTGTGGTTTGGAACTGGCCAACCACTGTCTATTAAACTTCAGTGTTGGATTGCCCATGTAAGAAATATTACCATTGTGTGTAAATAGTATTCCGTTTTTATTTTATTGTTAGTCCTCAGGAAGTTCTATTTCACTTAAAGGAATGAAACGTGTTGGCTGTTGATGTGTTTTTGATTTTTAAAGTAAAATAAAAGAGAACGTTTGAATATGACACTAAAACTCTTTTGGTTTTGTCAGCAAACTGCACTTTTGGAGTGTGCTCTCCTCTAATTGAATTGGTGGCCTTTCTCTGCATATGGTTGTAATGACATCCGTAGCAGCTGAGTACTGAGAGCAGGAGCACCTGTGAATAGACTCACATCAAGGACTAATAAGGGGTGTGCTGGGTTGTTGTTCTGCCACTGCTACCTATATTGTGTGTGCAACCATACACTGGTATCTCCAAGTATGATTAACAATTTACAGATTTCCCAGAACATCTGAATAAGAGCTAGTCTGGGCATGTGTAAATTCACCTATGTGTCATAGGAACATATGTAGCTCCAGTGTAGTGATGTTGCCTATGTATCAAAAATCTTACTCAACGTGTGATAGGACCAGGTGTTGCCTACGGTGGTCACTGCAAATAAATCCCTTGGCATTTTACTTGAATCATAACTCTTACTGTAATCTCACAACACAAAGACAGTGCAGAAATGTTGCCTTCAACTACTATTTGTACAACAACTGCTGCTACGCTACCCTCTTTCTGGAGTAGATCGCCAGTATTCAGACTGTGGACAACACAAACACAAGTTGCCATAAGCACAATAATTAATCTAACACACAGTTCTTTTTATTTGATAAAACATTTTATTTTCGGTTTCATATAAAGAGAAGATTCATTCTCTGTATTTGGGTTAACTTTGTTTTGTGTTATGTAACAATGGGCCCGATTCACAGAATGAACTTAAGACTCAATCCTAAACTTACTACTATTTTGGTATTCACAGAATGCACTTACTACTTTTGTCATTCACAGAATGAACTTACTACTTTTGGTATTCACAGAAGTTAGGATTTTGTCTTAAGTTTGTCTTAAGACAAACTTAAGACAAACTTAAGACAGACTTAAGACAGACTTAAGACAAAATCCTAACTTCTGTGAATACCAAAAGTAGTAAGTTCATTCTGTGAATGCCAAAAGTAGTAAGTGCATTCTGTGAATACCAAAATAGTAGTAAGTTTAGGATTGAGTCTTAAGTTGAAAAAGCCTGGTCTTGATGCCGAGGTCTTGGCCAATTACAGGCCAATTTCACTTCTCCCGGCCTTGGCCAAGATCGCTGAGAAACATGTTCATGGCGTCTTGTCGAACTTCTTGGAGTCTAACAATCTGCTCCACCCATCCCAATCCGGTTTCCGTCCGAATTTCAGTACGGAAACAGCGCTGGTGGAGGTCTCTGAGATCATCAGGGAGACCTTGGATGGGGGTGGCAAGGCCATGTTAGTCATGTTGGACCTGTCGGCGGCTTTCGACACCGTCCCCCATAAGGCGCTGCTCGCCAGGCTTTATGACATCGGCCTAAGGGGGACGGTGCTCAGATGGTTTACATCTTTCCTGGAGGGCCGCCGCCAGACGGTCTGGGTATCCCAGAGCTCAGCCGAGATGCCGCCATTGGGTGTTGGGGTTCCACAGGGCTCTGTGTTGAGCCCGACATTATTTAACATCTTTATGTCCCCTCTGGCGGCTGTGGTTGAGGCTTACGGAGCCCAGATCGTGTCCTACGCCGATGACACACAACTCCTCTTCACTTGTGAAAAAGATCAGACATTTGATGGGGAGAGAATCCGGGACTGCTTGGACAGGGTCTTCAGCTGGTTTCAGCTAAATTGTCTGAAGGCCAACTCCAGCAAGTCGGAGGTTCTATTCTTTGGCTGTGCCTCCGATCCCGAGTGGCGGCAGTGGTGGCCGGCCGCCATGTGTCCTCCGGCACAATCATCCTTGGTTGCCAAGAACCTGGGTGTTAAGCTCGACAACAAACTTTCTCTGAGAGCGCACATCCTTGGCCTGTCCGGCACCTGCTTCGGTATCCTCAGAATGCTCCGCAAGTTTCTTCCCTTACTGTCTGCGGAGCACAGACGGATTACGGTGCAGGCGCTCATCGGATCTAGGCTTGATTATGCCAATGCCCTTTTTCTAGGCCTTCCGGATTACTTAGTCCAGCGTCTGCAGGTGGCACAGAACTCGGCAGCCCGGGCAATCTTCGGTCTGCACAGACGAGCACGGGCTTCTGTGTTGCTGCAGACGCTCCACTGGCTTCCAATTCGGAAGCGGATTGTTTTCAAATCCATGACCCTGATGCACAAGGCTTTATTTGGCTCAGGCGCTGGATATCTGAAAAAAAGATTAGTTTTCTATCGCCCGGCTCGCTCACTGCGTTCAGAATCCCTTTTCACTGCTGTGGTTCCACGCGTGAGGAAGGCACGCACTGGGGGGCGCTCTTTCAGCCTCAAGGCCTCCCAGTTGTGGAATTCGCTTCCATTGGCACTGCGTAGCACCCCCAACCTGCTTCAATTTAGGAAGAATTTGAAGACGTGGCTTTTTAATCCCTCTGCTTAGGTGGTTTTCTTTTTCCTTCTCTTTCGGGGTCTGCTTTTACTTGTTATGTTGATTTCACACTGTAAGTTGCCTGTGGAAAGCGCCGGGACACTCTTTTAGAGTAGCCGAGCGCTATAAAAATGCACTTTAACATAACATAACATAACATAACAAGTTCATTCTGTGAATCGGGCCCAATGATTCTTGGTAAATTGTCTGCAAAAATAGTTTAATTTCATATGTGAATCTAATGTGCAGCCTTACTCACATGTATGGTGTACCCTGATATGCCCTTCATGAAGCAGAGACATGTAACAGAAAAGGATTCGCCCAAGAAATAGATATAGATTGCCTAGCACAACTAGTACTCCAGCACTTTGATAAGATTATTTATTATTCATTGTAAAATTCACAAGCCTTTTTCAATGTCTAGAGCTCTACAGCTAGCAACAACTTATGTCTCTCCTTTCGTATCTTCTTTCTTGTCTCCCACTGATGGAAATTCCAGATGGCCAGAAAAAAGGATTTGTACTAGATCTGGATGCTAGCATACGGTTGATGCATGTAAGAATTGTTTGAAAAAAAATATTGTCTGACATAAATATTATGTCCTTAATATCTCTGACAAAAATCAAATCTGGTTCCATTGTTGGCAGATGTACTATTATTAAGTTAAATAGATTGATTTTTTTTGTAAACAATATTTAGGACACAATTTTTTTGTTAGTTGATAATCCACAAAATGCCACCCATGCTCCCAATGCCACTGGATTCAAGCTAGCCTGGCTGATGAGGGGCAAGGATGGTTGTTTCTGGTCCAGGGAGGACCTGGCAGTTCAGGCTGGACTGTTCCCATGGGATGCAGGCATCCCATGGGAACATTAATTTGTGCCGATGCTTTCCGGTGCTTAGCACTTATTTATCAGGGCCGCGTCTACTCTAGACCTGAGTGCCAGGATCACCTCACATCAACGACTGCAGTACTGCACAACGTGTGTCACAGACTTCATCAGCCCACACGCACTCCCCTCCGCTGACTACATCCTCCAAGGGGACCTCAACTTCCACCTGGAAAACAACAACGACAACAACACCACCACCCTGCTGGACAACCTCGCCAACCTCGGACTCAAGCAACTGGTGAACACCCCCACCCACTACGCCGGACACACGCATGACCCAGTCTTCTCCTCCAGCAAGTAAATCTCCTTCAGCCACTCCACCGGTCTCCACTGGACAGACCACAGCTGCGTCCACTTCAGCCAAGACAATTCAAGACTGATTTTATACGACTCCCTAACCTCAAGATACTTCTAGGGGTGGCAGAGTTGCACTTTACAAATGCTGATTGAATCATCGATTGATGGCTGGGCTCAAACTGGAGTGGCGTGGTGAGCAAAGAAACAATGGATTTAACCCAGATCTGTGACTGGGGTGAATGCTTGACAATGTTCAGCATTTTATCCATCATCTTTTTGTGTTGCAATAGTCCGCAATATCCTAGTACTATACCAGTACGAACATTTCAATATCTTTTGTGAAGAAAATCCCTGTTGGTTCTAATTCCATCCAGTACTTTGGCAGCTTCTCAATAGGGACACTGGGGCTCCATCCTCCCCGAACCAATGGCAATACTTTTTATATTTTCAAAGTCTAACTCTGACAGTCTGAGTACAAATGCATGATATAATGAATGCCATGCTGCCTGACACTTGCTTGTAGGGAAAATCTGCACTTCCTGAAGGTCCACGTCTTCATCTCTCAGTGGGTGGTGTGGTTAAACAGACAGGGATGAAGCTTGTACATGTACCCTTGGGCCCTGTAGCAAGAAGGTTAGCCTGAGGCTGTATGCCACTACCATAGGGAGTCTTGTCTCTGACTGGTCCAGTTCTACCAGACTCTGCTTGGTTTGGGAGGAGTGAGCGCGATAACGAAGTGCTGAGCAAAGATTGAACCTACTTTGGCTGTCCACATTTAGTTACACTCTGACCCACTCACAATGAATGAAAGCTGAACAGCACAGTCAGAGTTGTATGTTGAAAATACTGAGCCACATGAAGCTGCCTGCCCTTGAAAGAACAGAGTATGTCAAGTCAGGTATCACAAATAAAATGCAATTCTCATCGAAATCTCACCACTTTTTACATGTCGGAGTTATAAAGTTTTACGACATCATCAGATTCAGCCAAGTTCACCCGAGGCACTCGCAGAACGGTGTGTTGTATTAATGCATAACTTCTTTATTTTAACTCTTTTTTCCTCTCCATGTCATGTGGTTGTGACAGGGCGGACATCGCTGCAGTCGGGCAATTACCACACCACGCTAAAGTAGGCAGCGAGTTCTTAATTTGGCTATGGTGTATATTCATCAATCCAATCAATCAACAGCATTTGTAAAGCACAACACTGTCATCCCTAGGGGTATCTGGGCACAGAGAGATTAAGTGTCTTGATGCTCGTCCTGCATTTCCTTAATTTCCGCCAGCACTTCTGATTTTTTCTGCAAGCGCCTTGAGACCCTCTGGGTATGTAGCGCGCTATATAAATTAATTGAATTGAATTGAATTGAATTTACCCTCCTCTGTGAGTCTTCTGCATTTTTTTCCAAAATACCTGGGGTTTCAAATGTGATATGCAGTGGGTGGTGGATTTTCCATCTCGAGCAGCCATCACCCTATTTTCCTTCTTTTGCATCACACTTTGAGGTCTGATGCCATTGGGAGGGTCAGACCTCCTTTTCTACAGTTGCTTGACGAGCAGCCAGTATCCCTTCTTTATGTCCATCTCTTGAGCCCATCTCTTCAGGTTTCATTTTGGTTCTCTCTTTGTCTCCAATGCTGCAGATTTGCTGCTTATCAACCTTCCATACATGAGAGTGGCAGAATGATCCTGTAGTTCAGTGCAGGGTGTCCCTGCAAACTATCAGCACTTGGCAATGGGCCTTGGGTATTGGTGCCTGTTCAGCTTCCTCTCTTTGTGTTGTCTTTTTCAGGGTGCCCATGAATCTCTTTACCATGGCATTGGCTTGTGGCCATAGCGGTATGATCCTTTTGTGTTCTACGGTCAGCTGGCTAAGAAATTCCTGAAATTCTCTAATGCTGAAAGGTGGCCTACTGTCTGATTTCAACGTTGCCAAAATGTCATCCAATGTGATAATTACCTATACTGAACTGGTGGATGATATGATCTTCGCCAATGGAAATTGAAAATATTTATCTATGAGTACGAGTGAGTACTTTCCTGGCATTTTTGGTCTACTTGATGTCTTCCATATCCCATACCTTCTCTGGCAACTCAGACATTTCAAGTGGCAACGGTCTGCTTGGGATGCAAATGCCTTTGCACATGACACTCTTGAAAAGCAACTTTGTACATTGTGTGCAACTTTGGGAACTAAATCCTTTCCCTCAGTGTTCTTCTGTCACACGAGCAGAATAACGTAACAGCTGCCCGCAAGACCTATTGGCTTAACCAATGCTTGTAATATTTGGGGATTTTCAGGAGGACTAGAGGAGATGATCTAAGAGTTCTTGCTCTAAAATGGTTCTGAATTATTTTCTGGATAAAGATAGTAGTACATCTGAGAACAAATAAATGCGTAATGCATAATATCTTAAAAGCACTACTGCCCCATCTTTCATCACTGAAGCTGATAGGCACTTTACTTGGTCTTCCAAAATTCATGCTGCAACATATCAAAGACATCCAGAATCAAGCAGTTAGACTGGTGAATAACTCTGCCAAGCCTATCCTGACTGGACAAGAGACTGGCAGATCAAAACAGTGGATTATACTGTAGGGTAGGGTGCAAACTGAAGGCAGTAGGCACACACAGGACAGTGGATGCTGAAAGGCTACACATTTAATAAAAGATTTAGATTACGTTGAGGAGCTAGCTAATGGGAGATTGCCCTACAGCCAAGGGAGGACAGATTTGTTCAGAGTGTCGGCAGATTTATATATAATTTAATGTTAGCTCAACTGAAGGACATTGTTAGTGAGTAGGTGTTGACCAAGGATGTTTCGAGTGTGAGACAAATTCTTCTTCTGCATTAAAAGCTGCCTTTTTTCATGACCAAAGAGTCTGTGCTGCCAGATCCCTAAAACACACAATTTTCTAACTTTAATGCTTTGCTCATTTCCTACATCTTGATCCATATCATCATAATCAATGCTCTTCTGTAGATTTCTGTCTCCTCAGCCACGTTCCTGCCAGCAGTGAGGTCATGAGTTTTAGGAGTCAGAGTGACTCTGCAGTGCCTGCAGGGGCTTGTCAGGCAGAAGGGAGTAATCAGCCCATGTTCATGAGCCATGTCTCCAGAATATGTTTTCTGGCCTGTCGGTCCAGGCTAAGGGTCCCCGCCCACCGGAAGCCGATCCACCTCCTGTGATTTCCTTGGCTGGGTCTAAACCTCCATTGTTAAGAAGATGCCACAGATTAAGGAAACATTGGAATGGCCCAGGGTATATCCAAGTGCTCATAACTTGGAACCATGGCTGTTGGTCTGCAACTCTCCTCGTTTGAATTGAAGTCAATTTTCATCTTCAGTCACTTGCGTTTTATTCAAGGCCCATTGTTTGTAGAACATGAACTTCATAATGATTCCTTTGATACTGGTATTTCTAGTCTCTTTATGTGGTATATACTACTTGGGAATGTTAGGACCTTTACACATAAGTATCTAATCTGAACTTGAAGAATCTATGCGTTTATTCAAGGACACTGATCAGTAATTTACTTATGCTTAGATATTCCTTCAAGACAGTCCATATCACTATATATAAGTTTACATTTCACAGTGCTCATCAAGTGTTTGGTAAATGATTATAGCTTGGTTCTGATGGCTGACGTCAATTGTGAAAGATGAGCAGAGTGGCTACATTTATCTGAACCTCGTCTCTAAATTGTGGTAGGTGACTTCCTTTGTTGAGGCATCAACAACCCCCTCTTCTCTTAGCGAAAGAAGTCTGGTGAAAGGCAGCTGGGCAGTAATTAGGACAACATCAGGTGAGCAAATAGCGTGACATAAAGATGCCTCAGAGTGCGAAACGTGGTTAGCGTGGAAAGTTAGCTGCGGTGAGTACCGCGCTCACACTTACTGAAGCTATATTTAGATGGGTGTTACATATTGCAATACACAAACCACCAATGTATCAGCAAACAATGTGGTATCTGCAGAGAAGCTGTGAAGAGTCCATCAGATGCAAAGATTTCTGGTTCTGTGTGGCTCATGACTCACAAGCTAGTATTGTGTTAATTACTCAAGAATTAATTAGTTAGCCAATAAAACCACAGATGCCTTTCTGTGGTTTAAAACGAAATTGCCTTCATAAAAATATCGACTGGAACTGAATTTATTATACTATCTAACATTGTTCTTGGCTTCTGCCATCAGAATTGAAAATTCAAATGTTCATTAACTTTGCGAATTCTATAGCTTACCCAAGCACAATGATTCAAATATCACATCCTTTAGGATAGTGGGCCTAGTCACCTGGTACTTTAACTACAATTTAATTGCAGCACTGCATAGGATAATTAGTGACAAGGGATATATTAATTACTTTTTTAAACAAGCATTAGCAAAGCCAGTTGGATTGGGCTGCTAGCCTTTTTGAGTTTTCAATTTTTATTTCGTTTAGTTGTGGTCTTTGCAAAATGTTATTGTTTGGAAAGCGGCTGTGTCCTTGTCAATCAAAAACAAGTGACTAAAAGCAAAAATATTTTTGGATCTCAAAAATCACACATTGGTATATGTTGAACTTGGCCCTCTCTGAAGGGTCATCCTTAAACTTTTTGCCTTCATTCTCCTATTTTCTGAAGGCGCGTTTGGTTTTTATGACTCTGTGCACTTTACCAATGCTAGCCAGTGCTAAAGAGCTTGTGCTCCCTCTTCAAACATGGTAACATTGGCTTACACATAACTGGCTATTTAATTTACCCGTAAGTCTCTAGTAAAGTGGTACTACATTTGACAAGAAGCACTCATTATGCCACCCACTTGAGTAGCTTTTTAAACCTGTCTCGGGTGGGCCATTGCAGCCTGTGTGTGCAGGCTTTAACAGCCATTTCGATCTGGCAATCAGAGTAAGCATTTTGCAAAGCCCAACTTTTCCTTTTTAATACATGTAAGTCACTCCTAGGGTAGGCCTGAATAGTCCAGAGAGCAGAGGCCATTGTAGTTAAAAAGTTGGACACTTTGTACTGTTCCTGACATAAACACCTTTTACATTTATTTTTCACTATTGCAAGGCCTGCCTATACCATATGTTACCTTATTACATTTGATAAGCTGTAACTTCCAATTGGGAACAGGCAGACTGATCGAGTTTGGTGTCTAGAAGAATTTGTAATTAAAAGCCCTTCTTAACGGTAAAGTAGGAGTTTTAGTCATAACTCTAGAAATGGCACTTGTAGAATGTTCATTCAATAGTGGTGAGATGCACAATGATATACTCCACGTTTATTGTACTCCAATTTTACTGTACTCAATTGCTTGAAAACTCTAAGGGCATGCTTGCTTGCTTTGCGCTTTGCCCTATTGCGCTGCAATGTAGAAAGAACACAAGAGCGCCACTTCTGATCTTCAATCAAGCTGCAAAGCCAGGTCCATCACGAAAGAATCCAATAAATCGAATTTATATTGAAATCTTTGTTTATTCCACTTTTTAATCCATCGCTTTTAAACTTTTTTCTTTACCTTCATCAATTAATTTTACTCATTCTGAAACTTGTTCATGATTATAATGAAAACACAGGAGAATAATAAGTTTCCATTTAATTCCATTCCGTTTAATTTAAAATCACCCAATGCATTTCAGGATATTCCCTTCATCAGGGGTATCTAGGATACAAAAACATTGAAAACATTAAAAAAAACCTCAGCTGGATTAGGACTCTTCTAATGCTCAGGACAAACTTTCAGCCTCCATTCAACTTTGAATCAACTTAACTGTGAAATGCTGCATCATCGTGCCACAACTGTTAATCGTTTTAATTGACGTCAGCTTAAATAACCCCATGTTCTACACCCTAACTGTCCAACATTTCGCATGTCCCACATTATCCGAGTCCAACAATTCTAAGATGCTCATGTCCCCATATTCACCCCTAAAATCATCATTATAACACTGTTGCTATAATATACATCAGCGCGCTTACCGTGACAGGCGTTCATCTGCTTACTTTGAAAGAGAAAGCATTACTCGATTGCAACTAGTTTCTGCAGCGCTCCTCCCTTGCACACATTTCCCGCAATGTGCCCCCTGCATATCGTTCCATTTTTCGCAAATGGCTGCGTCAACAGTTACAAGCCTTTGCCTTTTATCACCCTCCCAACTCCCCCCAGGTGGAAGGCTGGGCTAGGAAATGGGGGGTTGCACAGAGAATACACAGGCCAATAACTCTGGGTTTATTAAAGAGGATTGTGGCTTTTTTTAGGGAAGTTTGCAGGATTCATATTGGTTTGAATCAATGGCGACTCATACATCAAATGGGCAGCGAGGCAGTTGCACAGAGAAGGTATGGCAGGCACATGGGACTCAGTGAACTTCAGGTGCAAAAAAAAGGGTGTGGGAAGGGTGGTATGCCCTGGATTGAATGATGCTGAGAAAATTACTGTTTTGGGGGTGCCTTGATATACAGGTTATCCTTCTCGGAGAAAACAACTTGGTAAAGGTAAAATGTTTGGGTCTGTTGTAGGCAATATGGAGGGACCTTAAAGAAGTTCATTCATTCTGGGCTGGTAGGGATATAGTATGGACAGAATTGTGGTGAGTGCTATTGATAAGGTGTGCAGAAAAATAAATAAAGAGCTAAGACATTTCTGCCATGAGGAAAGAGGGGAAAGGACTGTACACATGGAAATACAAGACCAGATACTGTCAGTTTTCAGAGTTGATTGAGTACATCTACCAGAAGTGGCAAAGGAGCTGTATCTATTACAGTTGAGAGAAAGTTTGGCGAGGCTCTTGGGGGAAAAGTTCTAAATGGTGAGGACGTTGTTAAGGAGACCACTACTGGTTTAGTCGGGGAGAAAAACAATTCCTTGTCAGGATTTCTCTAGTGGCAGGTTGTCCACTGCAGGGAAGGATACAAACAGGGTGGGATTTGCTGCAGTAACATTGGATCGCCTTGGGGGCTGGGGGAGGGGGGAAGTAGTTGCTTGATGTTCAGTTGTTTCCAGTTAAAGAGGTCAAGTTGGTGGATCTCTTGGGAAAAAGCACACGCGAATGTGTCCATGAGAAGGCAATGGTCAACAAGAGCTATAATATTAAGGAAGGGGATGGTTGAGAAATGTTTCAGGAACACTACATAGGTTGAAAATTCTAGTTGTGTAAGGCGTTGATAAAGTTTTGCATATGTGATGCTCACATGTCTCATTAAAGCCTTTTTCACACACGTATGGTGTTGGTGTCATTGGTATGTGCTGTCCCTCCTGACTGCCATATAAGTTTCCATTCTTCTCATTGCTATCAGGCCCCCCAAGGTCTCCAGGCTTTCCTTTCTCAAGTAAGCGTCTGGCAGACAGTACTAACAATATTATTTGACTGTACCTTTAAGAGTAAGAGGAGTAAGAGGAAGATGTAAGCGACATAGCTGGAGACAGCATTAGCTCGCCATATCAGCAAGGAACAGCATCAGAGTTTTGCTGATGTTTTGTTTAAATACAACACAGACGAAAGCAAAAGTCCATTTTCTACCTTGTTTGCACATTCGCACTTCATAAGTCCTCTATTAACCCCTTCGGCGCTTATGACGGAACCGTTCCGTCACGCGCCTCGGGTGAGCTGTGCTAGTAACAGAACGGTTCCATCAGGGCCCGCTCGACGCACCTGCGCGGCGCGTTCTATTGAGCGGGCGCGTTCGTGACAGAACCGTTCCGTCACTAGCACAGCTCACCCGAGGCGCGTGACGGAGCGGTTCCGTCACAAGCGCAGGTGAGCCGTGCGACCCCCCCACCCCCTAGCACTTTGGCGGAATTGCCGCTGCAGTGAAGGGGTTAAAGCTGTTATAGTCTTCTTTCTATGTTCATGCACCTATGTCCTCTCTCCCTGCAAGTACAGTGCAGGGGTCCACAATGTCTTGGGGCTCCATGGGCTTCGTGTAGATGTCATCAGTGTATATTTGTGGCAAATCTGAACAATTCTGTTACTCTGTAGAGGGGGGATACATTTGAACGTACATATTCAGTGTTTTGCCAGTGTGTGGTTTGAACGAGTCGCCATTTGTCTGTGCAGCGTGCCACAGTAGATCTATCACAGGCCTCTTAGCTATGTCAGTGTTTGCATTTGGAGCTCATCCTCTAAATGTGTTCAAACAGGAAACCTCAATAACCAAACTTGCATACAGCACTGACTTCCTTGTCTCTCAGGAGGCCTACATTTCTGCACTTGATAATTCTAGGGCATTAATTCTCAACATGCAGAAGCCACTACAGAGTGACTGTGTGTCGCAAATTGATGTAATACAAAAATAACGTTATTATAAAAGGACTTTTTTTTACATACAATCAATACTTGGGACCTCTTGAACATAGTGTAATCTCCTGCTGGTCTAGTGTGGGAAATCCCAGCAAAGGCATTCAAGAGTGTGAAGACTCAGAACCAGTATGATTCACAATGGAGGCTTGGGGCAGGGGGGTTGGGGTGGAAGCCACGTGATGGCAGGGCAAAGGTCACTGGGTTCTAGTCAGAGGCTTGATAATGCTCATCAGGCAGAGGGTGTAGGCCGTGGACCGCTTTGACCAACAGATGAAGAAGTTTGAGCAGAGTCTTTCCACGTGGAGAGTTGGCCTCCTTGGAAATGGTTGAGGGAGACAGAGGTGTATCAAGAAGCACAAACAGGGTACACATTATGAAAGTCCTGGCTTTCCCAAGAGGAGATGTGTACTGGGGAGTTCATGGAAGAGGGTGAAACCACAGTATGTCTCTTTTATAAACGGGGAGTTGACAATGGTTTTGGATGGGTAAAATTAGAAGAGTTACTGGATTAGGTTTCTATTTAGTAAGCCTGGGTGGAACTCTGCGAAGTGCAAAAGAAACTCTGCAGCACTATGCGGAGCTCCGCAAGTGGTGGAGCGCGCTAGAAAATTGCTGTTCTCAGTCAATTTCAGTGCCTTATGTTTGTCCACGCTGCTTGCTCTCTGCAGCTCGAGTACATTTTCTACTCGAGCGGCAGCTTTCTCAACACTAACGGACGAGTTCTCAATGTGAGCGGTCGCAAGCATACGCGGCCACTCGCATTGAGAAATCCGACTGCCCGCATTGAGAAATCTCGCTGGTAGGTTAATTTCCCTAGCTCGCGCTCGTCAACGTCATGAGGAAAAAACTCGCTGGGAAGTGGATTTCCCTAGCTTGTGCTCGCCAACATGATGTTGACAAGCCCAAGCGAGGAAAAAATCTCAGGTCATTTTTTAGAACTCCGCAAGCTCCCTGTAAGCGGAGCAGAGTTCATCGCTCAGGCTTCCTATTTAGGAGATGGTAATAGGTAGGAGTTGCTGATGAATTTTGGAATGTTTTACTTTTTATTTATTGTATACTTAAAACCTTTACAATAAAATACAATGACTTTAAAATATGAAATACCATTTCTATAATGGCTAGTAGTATCCACCACAAATTAATTAATCTTAGTTAAAAAACCTCATGCTAAAGCAAACAGATCCCTTGCGTAAAATGGGCAATAAAAAAAGTTAAATACCGTGCCACAGGTAATACAGTCCGTAAAAATATGACTAAGCAGGAGTTCGCCACAGACCATAAAAACAGCTTAAACTCATTTTACTGGTGCAGCCAATATTCTCCATGTCTTGTTCAAAATAGCGAGATGGCAAGAGATCAAAACCTCCCCTGACTTAAAGTGCAGAACAGAAAGCGAGTGGTTGGGGATCAGTAGGACGCGGGAGGGACCACAGGCATCTGAGGTTTGTCCCTGCATGGAGACCATGCCGAGCAACCCTTCCCCCTTGATCGCAATAGAGCAGTGTAGGTGATTAGTTTGCTGCTGGCCCCAATAGGGCCATCTCCATGAGAAATAGCTTGCTGCTCTTTCATGAGTCCTTACTGGCATCCATGTAGCAAGGAGATTAGGTGTACTGTGAGGCATCTTTTTTCCTACCATCAGCAAAAATGTAACAAAAAGTTTAGATGTGGGTCCGGTGGATCGAAGCAGGCCAGCACCGCCTGCCTCCATCTGCGTATGACTGTTTGGTTATAGGAGAATTTTAACAACTGTTTCCTTTCATCAAGCAGCCCTGTGCAAGAGCAGACCAGTTGGAACAAGTCTTCGGTCAATAACATTAACGCCGCTTTAGCGGCAGGAAACTCGCTAAAGCGGCGATAAGGGGCTTGATAATATGCCCTTGTGAATTCCAAAAGAAGCTCAGGTTTGATGTCCTCCACACCAAAAACAGGGCTTAAATTGGAATTCAATAGAGTATATTATCAAGCCCCTTATCGCCGCTTTAGCGGCAGTTTCCTACCGCTAAATCAGCCATAATTTTATCGCCTGGTCTTGATAATATGGCCCATAGTCTGCACGTGTCAGATAGGCCCTCCCACATCCAGGGGAGGGAATGAAATTTTGAGGGCAGTAACCCTATTTGGTACCTTAAAACTACTCCTTGACAAAGGTTTGGTACCCGGTGTTAAAATACATTTGATGCGTGAGAGTCTTGTAGTTATTGAGTGTCATCCATCCGTGGGCTCTGAGCATCAGTGAAGATTTATCATAGGCTGGTGATTAATTTTTTTGTGATTTCCAAACTAGCTTCTTGAAGCCTTGATGGCTAGTAGGTGAGTCCCAAAGCTGCATAAGTCTACTAGTTGTTAGTGATTCCTGAAGGTAGTTAGTTGCGGGCGAAAAGTTACAATCCTGCAGCTTCTTCCATAGGTGGAAATTCAGGGGCATATTATCAAGACAGGCGATAAAAGTATCGCCGCTTTAGCGGCAGAAAACTGCTGCTAAAGCGGCGATAATGGGCTTGATTATATGCTCTATGGAATTCCAATTGAAGCTCATGTTAGATGTCCTTCACATTTAACATGGGCTTCAATTGGAATTCCATAGAGCACAATATCAAGGCAATTATCGCCGCTTTAGCTGCAGTTTTCTGCCGCTAAAGCGACTATAATTTTATCGCCTGTCTTGATAATATGCCCCATAGTGTGTTGGGCTCTGCTTTTCTGCTTCTGTTCCAGCATATTAGGAAGGCACCCCGCCTAACCAGTGTCTGTTTTAATTGGCCAAACTCTAGCCGAATCTGTGCCAGGGAGGTAAAGCACAGATGTGAAGAGATGATTCTAGATGAGTGTGCCTGTATGTTGTCCAAAACTCTAGCATCATGGTCTCTTAGGGGCATATTATCAAGGAACCGCGTTATAATTATCGCCGCTAAAGCGGCGATAATGGGCTTGATAATATGCCCTTGAGAATTCCAATAGAAGCCTGTGTTCTGGTGTTAACGTGGGCTTCTATTGGAATTCTCTGCTGCATATTATCAAGCCCATTATGGCAGTTTTATCAACAGTTTCCTGCCGCTAAAGCGGTGATAATTTTAACGCCGTTCCTTGATAATATGCCCCTTAGTGTTTCGCTCCTGTATGAACTCATCGGTACAAGTTTGGCTTGTACTACTCGAAGAAGGGGTGCCAGTGAAGGGACTGCTAATTTGCTTTTAAAACTTTTAAGTGTTACCGCAAGAACCATGCCTTTGCTTTTGAACGCTTCTTTCTGTGCGATGTAAGAGCTGTTTTTTTCAATGATTACCCCTAAAAACGTATACTCTTCTGTGTTCTCAATCTGGGTATCTCCCTAGAACCATGTCGAAGCTTGTTTTTTGTTGTGGTTATATGTCATGGTCGTGGTTTTCCCAAGGTTAATGGTAAGGCCATTGTCCATAGAGTAGTACCTCGTGACATTAAGCAGCCGCCGCAACCTCTGCAGCCCCACCTTATTGTGACTGACCAAGACCACGTCGTCGGCGTAGAGAAAGCTGAGGATTGCCTTGCCCCCTAACTTAGGGGCATGGGCGTTGCAGGATTGCAACTGCTCTGTCAGGTCTGTGTGGTGGACCTTACACAGCAGTTGCAATTCTGCAATGCCCTTGTCCCAGAATTAGGGGGCACTGCAATCTCCAGCTTTCTCTACGCAGTTGCTGATGAGGTTATGTAGGTCAACAAAGTGAACTTGATCATTGCTGACCCAAGAAGAGTGGGTGAGGGATAGAGGACAATGGAATGGAGGAGGCAGTGATGCAGCCTGGCGATGCTGGAAGATGGTGATTTTGAGTTTGACCACTTTCAACATGAGAATACAAAGTGCCAGTGGCGGTTTCTCCCCAAGGGCGTCAGGGCTCCGCCCCCGTTCCCAAAAGTGAGTCAATCATATTTTATTTATTAGCAAAAAAATCGTTTTTTTATTTACTTCTAATTTTTTTTCCCATTACAGTGAACACAGCCACTGTCAGCCAGCCCCAGCAGAACCCCCGGCCACTCACCATACCAACACCGGGACTGGAAGCGAAGCATGTCACGTCACGTGACTCGACTGACTCTCCTTGCGCTGCGAGCCCAAAGAAGCCTAAGTGTTTGCTGGGCCGACAACCTCACAGCCCTGAAGGCTGTGATGTCATCAGCTCGGCAAAGACCTTGCTTCAGGGCCGAGTCTCCACCCCCTGATGGCGTCAAGGGAAAGTTAGCCCCGGGCGTTTTCAGTCCAAGCCCGGGATCGCTAACCCTCCACGTCAATCAGAGAGTGGAGACTGTCACTCAGCCCTTTCCCAACTCATTACAGGGCGTGGTGGGATCCACCCTGTGACGAGTTGGGAAAGGGGTGTGGCAGGCGGGAAGATGTGGATTAGAGTCTGCGCAGACTGGACCTCAGACTTATTCCCGCCTGTGTCTGATGATGGAACTTTCTGGAAGCTACTGTGCACGTCGGACATGGACTGCAGAAGGAGACGACTCCGAGTCGAGTCCCCCGAGACAGTCCTTCATGTACAGTGTCAGTTGCTGCTTGTAGGTGCACTGACTCGACTGCAGGAGGTTAGTAGGACAAACTGAATAATGGCGTAGTGTGTTTGGCTGCCTTGTGAAGGGCTGGGCATGTGTAATGTAAGGGTCCCCAATGTGAGACCGAGTCTGTGAATGCCACCCCGGGTGTGAGACAGGGTGAACATTGCTCGTCCGATGTGGCCTCCACCGCGGACAGGTTTCCCTGGCAGGTCGCTGGCTGTAAAGACTCTGCAGCAGCTGAGCCTTGTTTTTTCAGGGTTTCAAAGTATTTATTTCGGCAGACATGAGCATCCCGTTTTTAGGCCCCTCCGCCAGCCTGCCGTCAGAGAGCAGTTGATAATTTAAAGGCTAGGCCGTGCGTCGCTTGGCAAGAACAAGGGTCGACAAACCTTAACCTTTTCATGCAAGGACTCTCTCCGTGGGCTCCGTTAGTTCTAACAAGCAGGCGCAGCATGTAGCTTCCTTGTCTTGTTTGCCCACCACTATGTCACATATGCCTGCCAGTACCCCGCCCTGTATTCGCTAATAATCGGGCAGCACTACACCATGCGGTAAAACTAAAGCCTGCTGTGTCATCAGACTAGCCTGCGCAGGTAAGCTTTGCCCCTGTAAATATGCGGCATACATATCAGCTTGGGAGTCAGAAAGGCTGTAGGAGGAGGGAAGGCTCCTTATATTTTCGTGTGGTACTCCATTTGTTTTATGGCGTGTGGTGGCACTGTGAGCTGAGCTGTCAGTTACTGATTTATAGGAACTATGATGCAATTTGACATATTATTTTCTCATGGGCTGGTGGGGCTACATGGGCAGTTTTTGTGTCTTAACGTGTGTTGCAGACATGGGAGGCACTGTTCGGGATTCTTTGTGTTCGTGGTGCAACAAGGCAATGTCCATAGATGCTTCAGGGCTGATAGAAGTTGCAGAAACTGTTCCTGATGTTGTGTGGCCGGTGATACTGTAGGTCGAGTAAGGGGAACATATGTTTAATAGAGGTTGGCATACAGTAAGTGATTTTGCAAGGTGTGTGGAAAGATATGTCCATCAGTGCTTCAGGAAGAATTAGATGTGGGAATACGATCTGTAAAGATTTTCAAGACCTACAAAATCACTATTCACACAAATAAACATCACTGATAATGCTTTACAAGGAACGCAGGGAGGATGCAGGACTTTGTACCCTTTTAAGACTAAAAGTAGGAAATGGTCATTTGCTTTTTGGGACACGTCATGCACTTGTTCTTCTGAGATTTTTTTTTAACATGAACTCACCTTTGTTTGTACACTGCGCTTTTTAGTTTTTACTGTGAACTTCAAACATTATAAAATCTGGCAACCAGACTGCAAATTATGATGTGCAATGCAAGCGCCCGTGCATATATTAGTACATTTGGGTAACTTTCCTATGTGTTTTAATTTACCCCTCGGAGATGGTTTTGCGACAAGTGTTCTGTGAGATACCCTGTATGGGTGACGGCAGGAGGGTCTTCAAAAGCTACAAAAGGAAACTGACTCTCGGTGAGAACTTTTCTCAAGTACTCATCACCCATGTACTGCAAGCTTACACTTACTGGGGCTGGATTCAGCTGAATCATTATCACAGCGTTATCCCTGGCCCATTAGGGTTCCCATTCCCCTGAACTAACAAGTTTGAACATCACGAAAATTCAGTTTTTCTCAGAACGTTCGGGAATAGCATGTACCACCTTAACATGCAAGTAATTAAATTTTACATATATTATCTTTGACTTAATAGAGATAAGTTGAACTGTATTCAGGCACTTAGCCCACTGTATATCTGACAAGTCCTGTCCAACATTCTAAGAATGGAGTTCATTTAATATGGTGATTAGTCCCTAGACTGAATGAGGTACGACCGTTTTTAGAAAAATTGAGAACATAATTAAGCAGTTTAATTAGGTCATTAACAGTTACCAACATTTCCCTAGTGTAAACATCAAACAAATCGTGTACTGGAGGGAAATGTGCAGCAGTTCTTGGATAGTCTTGTTGGAGCCGTTTTTTTTCCTGCTTCCCTAATTTCACAATATTCCTGACCATAACTCATAAAGGGACAGGCCCATTCAGAGATGTCTGCAGCCTGCAGGCCGATGACAGGCAGTGACGGTCTAGTAGGAGAACTGTTTTTCCTGGGACTGTGACCACACCAAGCTTCCTTATGCTTTGAATGCACTTTCTGGAGAGGCAGATCCTCATGTGTCATTTCTTACTGACAGTGCACCTATTAAATCTTGTACCAGGCTGAGGTTAGAAGTCTACCTGGTCAATTGATTTCCCAGTTGCACCTTTACCCATCTTTCATTAACCTTTTTCTGCAACATTAATTATAGCTCTGTGGAAACACTTTGGCCCACAAGTTCTAGACTTGTACCACTTTAACCAAGAGGTTAACTATGAAAGTCGTTCTAAGCAACTTGATGTGTCATTTGAAATGGGAAATCAATACCGACATGTCTATGTGAAATGGCTTTCCGGGGGCTACATTGGGAGGGAATGTTTTCGTTCGCCTATTTTCCAACGGTGGCGAAGCAGACTAGACCACTGTAACTATTGTCAATTGAAAAATATTTTTTTATTTCCACGATCCAGCAGACTCGAGGGTTAGTGATCTTTGCAGGCTTGTGGAACAGGCAAAGAAATAGCTCCGGCTCAGAGAGTGATGGCAAAAACTGACTAATGTGGACGTCCTCTTGTGTCACTTTTTCTTACATATAACTTTAGAAAGCGGTTTCACAAACAGGTGATCAAAATAAAGTCTGGCATATGACATTTTAGAACTCTGATGGATAGATTTTATGCCACAGACTAGGGCTTAAATTTAATAAGGCTTTTCGTAAAGTGATGCAAGGTGGCGCATCATATTTACTATCAAGCTCAAAAGTGTTCTATGTAGGAAAAGTGGCATTTCTCAGCACAAGAAAATGCTTAGTGCTGTTTTGACTTGCTATGTGTGATGGAAGTGTTACAAGATCAGATAAGCACAGGCTTTGGTGAAATCCCTTACTCTGTAAATAACATTTTAGCAGTGCTCTAAAGGGGGCGGGTGGGTAACTTCCTCCGTACATCTGCCCTGTTGGCACCCAAGAGAATAGGAGCGGCTTTGCCATGATCCTGTCATGAGCGGCATAGCTGATGCACTGAAACCAGAACTGGCATTGGGGTTGGTCTCACAGGGAGCGCACAATTGGCCTGGCCATGCTCTTGCCTTTTGAGCTCATCAGATTCTGGTGAAGGGTAGCTGGGGCAGTGCAACACTTCCTAAGTGACACAGATTTATTGTTTCTCTCAGGAGCTTCTAGGCCACTGCGTATGCATTATTGTGCAGGTGTATGGACAACAACATTCCCCCATTTACATGTGGCAGACATAGACTGCTTGCTAGATGTTGAGAATGTGCAAGTTGTATGTCTGATAGGTTGTGAAGGGAAAGGGGGTTGCATTAGCGGAAGAAGTGGGACCTCTGGTAATTAACCACCTTTCATGGCATGACCACAAAGTTTGCTTGGTCTTGAAGTGTTTACATGTGTGGTGCACACATACACAAATTCTTTCTCTCTCTCTCTCTCCAAATCATGTGGCCACGCCTCCAGGCAGATGGGACCGTGCCAATCTACGAGCATGAAGTGTTTTACATAGCACAAAATTTCTTCTTTCACTTGCTATGGCTGAGATTTGATGGACAACGTCCCATGTACTCTGGGATATTTTAGTGTGGGTCAGTAGTTCCCTCAAAAGAAATGTTTTGCAAATTGTTTTTCATTATGCGGGAGTGCACCTATTATCAGGTCTTTCCTGAGGAGAGAGAGAGAGAGAGAGAGTGGCCTGTGGAACTCTGGCCATGCAGTGGCACTGAGGGTGCTGTACAAAGAGGCCTGTGCAGATCTGGCCATGCAGTGGCACAAAGGTGACTGTACACAGGCCTGTGCAGGTCTGGCCATGCAATATCTGACAAAGCTGGTTTTTATTTGCTGCAAGAAAGGAGCAGTGACTGGAGCCAATGATGCTGGCCCTTTATAGCACACAGGTGCAGTTTACTCTTATTCTACGTGGATTCATTAGAAAATATAATGGAATTCAGCACTCTTTCACAAGAGACCTTTTCCAAAGAACAGCAACCAAACCCAACCTTAATTTCAGAAATCAAAAGTGGTGGATCATTGTGGTGCTTGGTGGAAAACAAGACACTGAACAGTCAATTTCAATAATGTTAAGTCCTATACACATAACACAGGCAACCTTCTGAAAGGAGTTTCTTGGGCCAGATGATAAAGACTGATTGTGGGAAGAACCAATGTACTGCCAAATGATATTATCACTTTACATCTCTAATATGGCTAAGAGTCTTTCCATTTTCTCTTGTCTCACCACCAAGACACACTTTGAATACCCTACCCCTTTTAATGACCTTTTTTTCCCCACTTGCAAACAGGGCACCTTTGCTCTGTCTGCGTCTAGAGAGTACTATCAGAGGAGGGCATTTTCTGTTATTGTATTGCAATGTATTGGAGCATTTATATTCCTTTTACTATCCTAATGTGGGCAGAAGTGCTTGCATGCGTTAGTAACACACTACACTGTGAAGGGTGTGTGGTTGGGAGGACACTGTCTTTGCTTTGATGCTATGTGGGAAGTGTTTCCATGTTGTGTGGAATGACCACCGAGGTGCAGTGTTAGATAGTGTGGTTTATTGCAAATTAGAATGGTTCATGGCCTTGGAATGGACAATAGTTTGAGGGGAGGCAGTGGCATGTTTCTGTTTAGCACAGTGGCTTCTGAAAGTCTTGAAAATGCACCATTTGCCCACTCATTTTTCAAAATTTTCTCCGGGGGTGGGGGGGCCCTCCGCAGGTTGTTCGGGCCCGCTCGCTACGCTCACTCGCCGCAGTGTGCTCCACCACGAATTTTACACGCCCACCACTTTCAAATGTCACCAGCCGCCACTGCAAAGTGCCACATAGATACTGATGGCTGTGGGTCAGTCTGTCTTGGAATTATGCGTTCCAGTGAGGAAGGAGATGTTGCCATTGATGTCATCGGTAAATAGTTGATCTGAAACTGAATGATAGCATGATATTGCAAGCAGTGGAGACAATAACGGAGAGAAAATAACCAAGCTATGGTGGATGCCTCCTGAGACTGAGCTGACAGCGACTGAGTGGAGTGGGAAGTGGGCAGCGAGATAAGAGGAGAACCAGCTGAGGTGGTTTCTGAGATTCCTAGGACCAAATATGAGGAAACAAGTAAGTGTAATGAATGCTCGAAGGCCACTGACTAACCATCAAATAAGTGACTAAGGTACACACATTTAGTTTTGCTATTCTGAGTTTACTTGTCCTGTAGGTAAAATGGAATACACGTATACTACTGGTTTATATAAAATGGACCGTACTGGAGATTAATGTAAAATGAATGATGGGATCTTGCTGGAAGAGTAGAAAAGAACTGGCAAATCAGTAGTTGTTTATGGATGAATGTTATTGTATTATGGTGCAAAAACATGTTTTTGTGTTAGAAGTAAGAATTGGAAGCCTAATGTCAAGGTGTAACCACTTCAGTGAGTGTCTCTCATTCATGCTGGTGATGGAAGCACAGTAGGTTTAAAAAACTGGTGCGCCTTAACAAATAGTGATATAAAACTTCACACAATGAGAACCACACACAGCAGCAAAAGATATCATGTGAGGACAAGCCAAATTTGAAATACTGGAGTAACATTCAGAACTTCATCAAGCTGTGACAGCGTTTAGCAATACTGTATAATACACAAGGGCGGTAATGTCTTCGGTCACAAAACATTTCCCTGACTTACTAGAGAAATGTATGAATGCATAAAGTGAGCAAATTAAAGTAGAATAGTGCACACTTGTGTTCTCTGTGTGTGTAATATGTTCTAGGGTTATGTCCTTTACACACATGCAAAGTGGGAATTCATCTGAAAATGTAGGCGCGAACAGGTTTTTGCAGGTGTGGAAGTTATTCCACATGTGAATTATATATTTGCATTAACATGGAGCTATTACAATTAAAATTATATCGTTATGATGTGTTTTTCTGGCTTAGACTAAACGAGGCTGAAAAGAGGTGCCGGCGACCAGAGTTAAGATTATAAACTTTATTAAAGTTCCGTTAACATCAGGAAGGGCCTGCCAGCCCACAACGGTCCCTTCGCATAACGCTCCCTCACAGAATCTTCATAACACGCGCAGCACGGAGAGCTGTTTTGCACCTCATGTCTCGTGAAGAAGACTCAATGGAGTCTAAATGGAGCATAGGCCTCAGGCTTTGAATCCATCTTTAAAATATGATTGCTGTTTCATAATGTTCAGTGTGTTCTTTATATTTCTCACTTGACACCAGATGCAGAATATGCACTCAGGGCCTCATTTACAAGGAATTAACACGGCGCAGGGCTGCAAGCCATGTGGCTTCGCCACGCTGCGTTAATTCTGGAGCACAGGGATGCGTCATATCTACAATGTAATGACAGATCCCTTTGCTCTCCCCTGCGCTGGCGCACAATTTGCTGCCATGCACCAACGCAGGCACCTAATGATTGTTTATGTGCAGGAAGGTGTCCCTTCCTGTACATAAACAAATCTGAAATGCTTAATACAGCACACATAGAAGTTAAAAAACATATATATTTTTTTATAATTGTTTATGTGCAGGAAGGGGCACCTTCCTGCACATAAACAAGCACAAGAGGTGATTTCCTCATTCTATGTGTGCTGCAAAATGCATCACGCATAGAAAGAACAAAAAAACAAGGAGAAATTTAAACATTTCACCTCATTGCAGTTCACTATACCACCCCTGGGGAGGTGTAGCATTCTGACGCATTTCCAGGTTTACAATTTATCGGAACACCCACAGCAACACCCATGGCATGCTCCTTTCATGCAAAGTGTTGCGTGTAAAGGGGCCATATTTACAAAGACATGAAAAAGAATGCAGGGTGACTTTATGTGTCCTTGTAAATATGGGGCCTCAGAGAAGAAGAAGGAGATTGTGGAGCAAGTAACAATGGTAAGAACTTATTAGGATTTTAAAGACCCCGACCCACGGTGATATGTGGATCCTATGCTAAGATTCCTTTTAGAAAATAAAGTGCAAAAGTGTGCTTTAAAATCACATTGTGCTAGCTGTATTCACCAAAACATGATAAGTTATAAATTCCACCTAAAACCTCAAATCACTATTTTTCTACATGCACCTAGCCATCACTGCCTCTCTCAACCTTTTCCCCACAATCCCTTTCTGTTTGCTGCTGCATCTATCTTCCCATTCTTGTCATGCCTAACTCTCTTGCTCTCTCTTGCATTTTCTATTTACTCTCCTTTCTTTCTCTCAATCTTCTCTTCTTCAATAGAACCTATTCTCTCTATCTTCCCTTCTATCTTGTTTGTGCTTCTCAATTTGTTTATTCTTTCTCTAGCCCTCTTCTCCACTGACCATGTTTGGCAACTGAAACTTTCTTTTGGCTGTGCATGGCCAATAGCAGCACATGAATGAATGAATGAGCGTACTTGTAAAGCGCACAGCTACTCAACAAGAGTGTCCCGGCGCTGATTGGTTCATGCAAAAAGGACCCTTAAGCACGTCTAGCACTGGAAGAGCCAGGTTTTAAGATGTTTCTTGAAGTTTGTCAAGTCAGTTAGGGGTTTCAGAGCAGCTGGTATTTGGTTCCACGCTTGACCTCCCAAAAACCCAAAAGTTCTGCCCTGCATACGGGTCAGGTGTACTCTGAGGATGCAAGCGAGGTCTGAAGAGGAGGATCTCAGGGATCTGGCCGGTGTGTAACAGCTAACTCTCCTTTAGAGATAACCCGCGACCTTACCATGGACTGCTTTAAAAAACATTACCAGAACCTTAAACGTATTCCTTTCTATCACCGGTAGCCAATGTAGTACTTTGAGATAAGGGACCATGTGTGTCCTGGGCTTCAACCTAAGGATCAGCCTGGCCGCTGCATTTTGGATCACCTGAAGGCGCTGAAGGAGGTAACCAGGCAAACCCAGGTACAATATGTTAGCATAGTCCAGTTGTCACCATACCCTAGACCACTGTTTTCCTGGTGTTGAGTGAAAGAAGCAGGAGGAGCTTTCTTAACATGTGTAGCATGCCAAAGCAGGTGCCCACTAAGGCCTGGACTTGGGGTCTCATAGAGGAAGCTCTGTCAATGTGGATGCCAAGGTTTTTAACCGTGGTTTGGGTTAAGAGGGGAGACAACTCCTCAGGCCACCAATGACTCCAATTGATCACAGAAGGCAAGCCAAAGAAGTCAATCTCTGATTTTTCCCAATTGCATTTGAGTTGGCTTCCCTTGAGCCAATTGAACTCCTTTGTTCGGCAAGAACTAATTCTATCCCCTTCAAAGTCCTCTCCTTTGTGGCAGGTGAAAATCAGATGCGTGTCGTCAGCATATGAGATTATCTCAGCCCCAGTGGCCTCTACTAGGGGGGCAAGTGAGACATGTATAACTTAGAAAGAGTAGGGCTGAGGATAGAGCCCTGAGGGACTCCTACTTTCATGCTGGGCATGGGGGAAGCAAAAGGGGGTATCCAAATTTCCTGGTTTTTATCCTTAAGGAAATATGTGATCCATGCAAGTGCTGATCCACCGATGCCAAAATCCCTCAGCCTTTCCAAAAGTCTATCATGTGGGACCGTGTCGAAGGTCACAGACAGATCCAACAATATAAGGATAGCTCTTGCCCCCTGGCCAAGCTTTTCCTTTACGTGCTCCGTGACTTCCAACTGAGCTGTCTCTGTACTGTAATTGGCCCTAAAGTCAGATTGAGTCATATGCAGGAGATTGTGGTTTTCTGCATAATCAGAGATAGCTCTGTTTACATGCTTCTCCAGTACCTTAGAGAGAGCCGGGAGAAGGGAGATGGGCCTATAGTTCGCGGGCACTTTCGGGTCTGCAGAAGATTTTAAGGAGCGGCAGAATTTTTGCACGCTTCCAAATGGATGGCACAATGCCCATGAAAGGGATGAATTCAGCACCTTATTCACTATGGGGTTTAAAGCGTAGGCCACAGATTCTAGTAGTTTTGCTGGGCATATATCGACAGGTGAGCCAGACTTAAGGCCCTTGAAAGTCGCAAGCGTTGCCTCCAGCTGTATAGAAGAAAACTGCAATAACGCTGGGTGTTGCATGCCCAGATTCTGACGTGCAGCAGGGTCCTCCAAGGTTTCCTCTGAAAAAGACTGTTATTTCACAACAGTATTACTGTGGAGGGATGAGGCCAACTGGCTAGTCTATTCAGCAGAATGGGGGAGACTACTTTGCAGTGGCCTTGGGGAAGTAAATACTTTACAATGCTAAAGATTTCCTTTCCATTATTGGTGGCAGTCTCGATCTTAGTCTGCAGATAACTCTTCTTGGCCTCTTTAACCTGCAGATAATGGGATTTGAGAGCTGCCTTATCAACCAGTTTATCCTCAGGTGTATAGTGTTTATGACACTTTCGTTCTAAGCGTTTGCATTCACTTCTGCTAGCTCTCAAATGCTGGTTGAATGAAGGGGTCAGAGATACCAGCCCTCCTGGAATTGCAGGTGGTCAGAGGGGCTGCGGCATTGATGTTAGTCTAAGCCAGTATTCTAGACCGAGGGGATCTACTTCAGGGTTTCTGAGTAGTGGAGGAGCCGATGCTCCTAGAGCATCCTCCAAGGCAGAGAGAGATATTTTGTGAAGGGGTCTATATTTGTATTCCGCCTTATTCAGTGAGGGGGGATATCTGTCCCTAGGCTAGGTGCGCTGAAATTAAGGAGGGAGTGGTCTGACCAGGTTATGGGGGACAGCAGGTCCGTCTCAAGTTCCACATTACAAAAAATCTGATCAAGGGTGTGGCCCAGGTTATGCGTGGGACAGGAGATGAAAGGGGCGAGACTGCATCCTGTCATTACTTTGGTCAATGAAATGATATATGGATCCCTAGGTTTGTCCATATGTAAGTTAAAATCACCTAGGTTGAGAAGGTGGTTGTATCTAAGGCAAGAGGGGCAATAACTTCATTAAGGGACTTTATGAAGTGGCAGGGCAGCCCCGGGGGCCTTAAATAAGGATCCCCGCTATGCATTGCCGAGGAGATAGTGTGCAGCAGAATCCTATGCATTTCGCACCCTCAGCGATGTCCAAAGTAATGGGGGTGCAGTCAAACTCTTGTTTAAAGACAATGGCGACAACACTTCCTTTCCCTACCAAATGATCTTTCCTCAGTAGTTTATATCCAGACAGGATGGCTGAAGCACTAGTGGGGTTAGAGGACTTAGACAGCCAAGTTTCTGTGAGAAATAGAAAATCAGAACTGACCTTAGACAGGAGGTCATAAATTTGCGCTTCATGTTTTTGAAGGCAGTGTGTATTGAGCAACATTGCTCTAAAAGGCTTCATATGTCTCTCTGTATGTATGTATGTATTTACATTTATAAAGCGCACAGCTACCCGACAAGGTCTCCTGGCGCTGGACTTGTGGGGGCTGAAACAGCTAAGCAGACACAAAAGAGTAGAAATACAGAGGAAAAAGAGAGATCAGAACGAGTCACTAAAGAGCAACGTCTTTAAGCTCTTATGGAAGGCCAACAGGGATTGACAGTTTCAAAGGTCAATCGAAGGGCATTCCAGAGCCTGGGGCCAAGACATGAGAAGGAGCGACCCCTCATACGGACCAACCAAATCCTGGGAACAGAGAACAATGAAAGGCTGGACGAGCGCAGCCGTCGAGCAGGAACATAAAGCGTGAGCAGGCTTTGAATGTAGGACATGAAACGTGTCTTAAACTCAACGCTCTTACTGATTTTAAGCCAATGAAGTTGGTGGAGCAGAGGGGAAGCAGAGGCAGATCTAGGTAGGTAGAAAAGAAGGCAAGCAACAGAATTCTGGATGACCTGTAGCCGATGTAAAGAGGCTTTTTCAGCGCCCAAGTACAGGATGTTGCCGTAGTCCAAACTGGATATCACCAGAGCCTGCAGAACCATTCTCTGAGCTGCCAGTGGGATTAGCCGAAGGGTGTTTCTAATCCATCTGAGAGTAGCAATGCAAGATGAGGCAACTCTGGAAATCTGAGTTTTAAGGGAGAGCTTTTGATAATAATAAAGCCGAGGGTCTTAACTTTTGACACAGGGACAGGCACAAGGACCAAATCTTCAGGCCATTTTGTTTAATACCCCATAGTTCAGAGTAATTGCCCAGAATAAGCACCTCAGTTTTGGAACTGTTAAGCTTCAGGGCATTACAGATCGGCCAGGATGAAACATTCCTCATGCCACGCTGCAATAAGGAAGGATCCTGGTGCTGAGCATCGAAAGGGAGAAGACGATCTGAGTATCGTCAGCATAGTAGAAGATAGGCAGTCCAGACTTCTCTGCAATGTTGGCCAAAGGGCGAACATATATATTAAAAAGTAAGGGTCTCAAAATAGAGCCTCGAGGAACACCAGAGGTTAACTTTAATGTGTGCTATCTCACATTGTTAGAAAAAACCTGAAAAGTACCATCAATAAGAAAAGACCTCAGCCACTTCAGAGCCAGACCCATAATGCCACAGGCTTCAAGGCGATCGAACCGAATGGAGTGAGGCAACGCGTCAAACGCAGCGCTCAAATCCAACAGGATTGCAGTCCTTCTTACTTGGGGCAGACAGCGTGGGAGATCCCACTATGTCCAGCGGACAAGCCTAGTTGCAAGTTGGGCAGCAAATGTTAGCCCAATTGTCGCAGCCAGCTGCTGCACCCTGGCAGAAATAGTAGGTACCAATGTTGAGCAGTTTTTCACGCCCGTAGTGGATAGTTGGTGTCGGATCACAGGGCAAACGGGCCGTAAGGCAGCCACCGGCCACCTCCGGGTAGCTGACAGACACTGACGGGCTTGCCGTTGTCACGCCTTGGGTATACCAGGGGCATGGCCGGGCAGCATCTCTGCTTTTAACCATGTGATACTGGAGTGCACAACTCCCCAAAATGGTGGCGCTCTATGTCCCAACCGTGGGACAATTCAGCTCTGCACAAGAAAGCCAGCGACCACCCTCGTGCTAGTGAATAGTGCAAAGGTTTAAAACAGATTCAAATTCCATTTCATTTGATAGCAGCAAAGAACACATTTAGAAATTTAACGTATTAAAACAATGGAGGGAAATTAGCAGCAGGGCACAGCGAAGCAGCAGCTCGACGTGCAAGAATGCGGTCAGCTGTCAGCGTGAGATAAAGATAAAGCAGAATTTCAAAGGTATCCATAAATTTCATAAAGCAGATACATACTACATGTTATGTTATGTTATAACCTATTTGTAAAGCGCACGTAGACCAAGGTTTCATGGCGCTGTTCAGGATAGGATGCGGGCAGGACTAATTTAATCATGTGCCTGTGTGAACAGCCAGGTCTTAAGCTGCTTTCTGAATCGGAGTAACTCAGAGCAGGAGCGGATCTCTAATGGAAGTGTGTTCCAGAGTTGTGGTGCCAGGAACCCGAAGCGACGGCTGCCATGTCGCTTCCGTTTGAACCTGGTACTCACTAACAGATTTTGATATTTGGAACGGAGATTGCGAGTGGGAGTATGCCTTAATATCAGATTATTAATAAAGATGGGGCTATAACAATTTAAGGACTTGAATGTTAGGCAAGCTGTTTTAAAAATGGACCGTTGGAGCAGTGGAAGCCAATGTAGCTTCTTTACATAGATCTTAAATTGCAATATACAAACATCAGGAAATGGTAGGGGATGTTCTGCAGCGATGTCTAGAATAGGGGCGGGTGGAACTCACAGAGTTTTACTACAGGGAATCCCACAGAGTTACATAAAAAATCCACAAGATTTTGCAGCGTTCCACCCACCCCTAGTTTTAATTTACGACCAACCAGGTTAGAGCCATTTCCACCGCCCCTTTTATAATGGGTAGGTGGATATAGCTCATCACTCCCTCATAGCTCATTGACATTTGTGCCCGCCATCAAGGTAGCATTTATAAGTTAAATTCATGGTCTTCAAATATGCAAGGAGAAATAAGAGTAATAGTCAAAAAAAGTTCACGTCTTCACAAAACACCTGTGGTCATCCTGACCGAGGCTTTATGCATTAAAAACAGGCAAATTTGTGCTCAAGCCAATGTCAGCTTTGAATTCAACATAATACGTCTGAAAGGTAGAACTGTACCAACTAGACCAAAGAAGTGATGCCAGTCAGTTGGAGGTGCATTGGAGTGTCTTTAGTCTTAGTTAAAAGTTAGATTAGTTGCATTGAGAGTTGCCACTGTCCTACCCAGTACCGTGATACACACACAGCACCCTGCCTTGGGTAACCTTGTACCATGCACTGTGGACAAAGTGCTAGGGGTGTAAGTTAACTTTACTGTGTGACTCAGACACAGCGCCTGGGATAATGAATGTAATGTGCCTCTGGCATAGTCTTGGAGCTGTTCAATACTCTGCAGCAGATACAAGCATAGCGCCAAAACCAGTCTGTCCTTGAGCAATGTACTTACGACAAAGCACTAGTTGTCTGTATCAGTGCTCTAAGCCACATAAAAGGAACCTAGAGCTCGTATAGTTCTGTGCGCTGTGTAACACGGTGCTTTGCACCATTAACAAAGGCCATGCAGCCAGAGACCTGTGTGCTCCCTGCACTCTAAGCTGTATTCTCTGTGATCAGTGCCAGAACAAAAAAAACAACTTGTGCTCTGTCCTGACAAAGTGACTAAAAAAGACCTCTAACTCTGCTGGAGGTCATGAAGAAAGAACATAGAGCTGTGTAGATGTGCTTTATTCCACTGAAAAAGCTCCTAGAACTATGTAAATATGGAACCAAACTTTGTGCTTGTAACTTGTACCACAGCCGGGAAACATCCTTTACAACGAAACTTTTTCCACCCAGTACCTTTAGAACGCAGGATTTACAACGCAAGTCGTTACAACGACTTGCGCTGGAGGGCGCTGTAGGATAGGGAATAGTTTAATTTACTATCCAAAACCTTCCCTACTATCCACAGGGACTGGAGTTGGAATAGTAAATTAAACTATTCACTATCCAGCGCCTCCAAACGCAAGTCGTTGTAACGACTTGCGTTGTAAAACCTTCGTTGTAAAGCCATGCGTGGAAAAAGCATGCGTTGCAATGACATACATCCACCACAGCCACAGACCAAGTGTCTAGAGCAATGCTGTTACTCTGCGCACTAATGGCTTAGAGCTACATTACTCTGCATGCCACCACAATTCAGACAAAGCTGCTAGCGCTATGTAAAACGTGCAACCTAACTTTGTGACTGTCAAGTGCTCAAACACTCTCCTTTCTCTTACACTTCACTGAGGCCTCCTTGGCTAGCGTTGCTGCAAACTGTTCTGTGGGAGTCAGTAGGATACTCACAGCATGCAGTGGTCACGGATCTCATTGGCTACAGTCTCAATGCCACCAGCACGGGCCATTGCAATATAGCAGCTTTGGAAGCCCATGTCGATGTCCACCATGGACATGGTGCATGCAGGTCAAGAGGTGCTCTGTCTGTACTCGTGGGTGGCGCTGAGTGCAGTAGCCTGACTGCCTCATAGAAAATGGAGTCCTCTCAGAGAATGGATGCTATCTCAGGCTCCACCGATAGCTGAAAGAAAAATTATAACAATTCTGGTCCCTCTCACTGTGTGTAGGTGGAGGGAAGCAGTGCAAGCCACTTCTGAGATTTGTCTGACATCACAAACAATCTACATCAGCCTAAAGCTAGGATCCTTCAATGATATGCACTGCACATTGTTGACAGTGCAAGGTTGGGGGCGGATCACTTCGGTACACTTTTAATAGAGGTGGGCAGCAAACTCTGCCACAAGGCGATTGGCGGAGGTTTTGCCGAACTCCGCACTCCATGTGGAGCACCGAGTGGTAAAACTCTGTAAACTCTGCCAGCAGAGATGAGTTTACCGCCCACCCCTAGTCTGGAAAGGGCAATCACAATACAAATGCTTTCAGTTTCACAAGCCCTGATTACGGTTTACACAATATTTGGTTCAAGGATATGAATCCTTAGTGTGTTGAGCCTGTCAGGGCTATCTATATTTTTAAACCGTTTTATGAAAGATAGTCTGTTATAGCAGCCTTTTGTGACAAGGCAGGCTATTTGGGCCATTTTATATTTACACTACTGCTAGTTAGGGCATTTGCAGCCGTCTGCAGCAGGCACATTAGTTCAACAAACTATCTGGCTTTTGCAAGCAATATAAAGATCTCCAGAGCAGATACATTATCTCACCGGGCTACATTTCACAACAGGCCAGTGTAGGGTGGAGCAATGTAAGTCGTAACAGACTTTTGATTACTTTTCCCCAGTCCAATCGGCTAATCAAAACACCATGCCAAAATGAGATCTAGAATTTCCTGACTGGACATTGCTTCTGAATGACTGGTAGGTTTAGGTAGGGACAACCCCTTATGTATAAGGAATATGAAATGTCATAAAAGTTGCTGGCTTAAGAACAACATGACTCAATGTCCCGTAGAGTTGTGCATGGCTTAGCGAAGTTTAGTAAATACAAAGTAAAACAAGGCAGCTCCAATCACTGCCCGTATCGGGAAGGCGTTCCATGGATGAAGTGTGTAAGTAAGTAAGTAAATATTTATTGTTGTTAGGTTAATAAAAACCATTACAAAAAAGAATGCATTTAAAAAACACAAGTCCCCACGAGAGTAATTAAAAGAAAACCTTTAAAAGCAAGAATTTTTGATTAAAAAAATGGCAAAGATAAAAGACAATAAAGGTGCGGGTGGGATATATTGTTCGTGGCAGCTTGGACCTAGCCGAGGTTTCCTCTTCGCCAAGTGCCCAGGTTGTTTGTTTCCGTTCTGCTAATTTCAGGAATTTCACCAGCTTTCCAGTGGATGAAGTGTGGGATTTCCCACAATCCACTCATGGATTTTGGTGCATTCCTAGATTTACTAAAGATAGTAGACCTGGGAATATGTCAAAATGCGACGCCTTCCTCAGTGAGGCGTAACAATAAGAACTATTTGTGTTTCTCCTTATTACTTCTTCATTCTATGTGTGCTGCATTATGCAGCACACTTAGAAAGAGGAATATGCCTCTGAGGAGGCAGGTGTCCGTTCCTGCACACAATCAATCCTGCCCTTAATGCAGGCACTCTTGCACCATGGCATAAGGGTGCCTATGTTGAGCCTTGGTAGCACACAGTGCTCCAGTGCACGCAAACAACAGAAATGTGTCATTTCTTTGTAAATATGATGCATTTTTACTGTCTGCCTTTCACTCAACACAGCACAGCAAGTTGCCTTGATATATTGCATGAAATTGATGCAAATCTGCCCTAAATTTCTGATTAGACAACCCAGCACAGTAACCAGTTGAGCAGACTATAATCATAAGAAATACCATAAAGGGAGACTTGCAAAGCAGTTCAAAGCTACCAGTATACTGCAAACCAAAAACTCTGCATCTGTATCTGGCATATCTCATCAGCCACCACAATACTAGGTGCTGCATCTCATAACATGATACCCGCACCTTTGTGGTCATCATGCACAACACGAAAAACCCCCACATAGGATCACCAAACAAATATTATAGCGCTCCAAGCACAAACCACCCTACATAGCGTAGATTGATGTCCATATAGGTAAGCTCTTTAGTATTGCACACTGGGGTAGAAAGCAATATACAAATGTGCATTACAACAAAATAACATATTTATCATTTGCGCATCACCAAGATTTGTTTTGATTTTGATTTGTTTTCATCCTATCAAAATATTTCTTTCCATCACACTTCAGAATAATAAAGCAAAATGTGCTTCATTTGTCTTTTTATAACTACTGGTATATGTTGAAATATTTGTACAGTTCATTTACAGGTATTTACACTGTTTGTGAATTAGAAACAAACTGACATCCTACAGTATTTCTTTTCACACTCCCTGTACACAAGACAACTGGAATTATGCGATTCTGCGGCTATGGTGTTTTCCGCATGATTAGGAAAATTATCCAATTATTTAAAGTTACTACAAATGCTTGAAAAGATGCTGCCGTGCAATGGCCATTCCTTAAAAGGCTGACTGGTCCCCTTCTAGTTAATAAAATCTGTTTTTGGATTTGGAACTGGTACTAATGAAGTAAAATGTTTGCCAAGATAGTGCTAAAATGTGTAAAATTTACAAAATAATGAAGTGCCACTATGACAAATTGTGCTGCATTATGCCTCATCAGTTGTGTTTTCTTGCTGCATATTTTACTGAACATTGCTGCATAACTCAGGCTTTCACTGCCGCATAATTCCAGTGGCCCTTTCTTTACCCCAGAAAGATGGTCACATAGTTAACCTTACAGAATCTTCATTTACCGTCAAAAAAAGAAAAGTAAACATCATGTCTGTTAGAAGAATAAGCAGCAATATGTCATAAAACATAGCCTGACATGTAAACTGTCATTGATCAATGTGACAGACAACAAGGACCCCCTGATACCTTTAAGTTTCCTGGGTCAGGGCAGAATTTCAAGTGTGAGTAAATTACCCAGGCAAATTGAGAAAACCAACTAACACATAAGAAAAAGTAATCCACTACAGTTTGTACATATTTTGAATACAAATTTAATACTTATTCCAGTTGCATACTGATTGATAACATTGACATAATTATACACATAAGATATAAAAATTATTTTGCATTATAACATATGCATGATTACAAAATATTAAACAATTCATAGACATAAAAAACTCTTGGATGGTTTTACTGTATCCTGTCTACGCGTTTCGACACTTTAATGTGCCTTCTTCAGGACTGTACCATCAAGCTGTAAAAAAAATATATATATATATGTATACAAGATTTTACAGTGTTGTATTTCCATGTACAAAACAGTCAGTCTTATTGCTATTTAATTCATGTGTTAGATTTTGGTTTTCAACCAAAACATTTGATAATACCGCTTACGTATATCACTAGTTTCTCTTTTCTATTTTGGTTACTATATATTGTTTACCATATGAGATGAAAACATGGGCACTTGTAGTTCTTATTAAGCATTGATAGCAAATTTTAGGTATATAACTCAAAGAACATGAGAACATATAATTCAGTTATACATTGGTATACATTGATAACAGATACAAATTATGCCTCATTTGTTTTATTACAGTGAGAGGTTGTATTGTGCCATTGGGTATCATACTAGTTACAGATTATTAGGAAAATAGAAGTAAGGAAGAATTTTAGACCTAAAGATTGCACACCTAAAGATTACATGCCCAGGATAAGAGGCCTGGTTGGTAGAGAAGATATAGTGTGTGTTGGCTCATAAACATCCTACAAGGTTCATCCTACTTAAATGTTCAATCATTATCTTATCAGTTATCCTATATAACTACTTCTATGGCCTAGGTTGCTATTTTTCATACTAGCCTAATACAGGAGATCTTTTTCCTAGTCTAAACTCTACTTCCTATCCATTCATGCCTCATATTTTAAATATGCTTACCTATATTTAGACTCGAATCAGGATAAGCTTCTATGGCCTAAGCAAGACAGTGCTTAATGCTGCATAGAGTTGAATATCAGAGATGATAAAATTCTGTAATATGGGAAACATTGATAGCTGATTAGATATTTCAAATTGCCTATTAGGTAATATAATGGGTTTATACTCTGATCGTATTACTACCAGTCGGTGTCTTAGTTAGTAAAGACATTTTGATTCCCTATTGCCTATTTATTTACATATATCTTACAGCACATTGTGATCTTCAGTATTTATTGTCCATAGGTGCCATATTTAGGTTATTCAGACTGCATTGGAGGTACATCATCTATGAAAAAGATCGTTTTTACTCCTGATTGTATTTACTCCATATTAACAAAGTTATTTTATTTTAAAATCAGGTGAGTGAATCCCATATTATCGCTAACGTTGTTTTCCGCATGTGTAGTCTAAAACGTGCAGCAAGTTTAGTGCCAGTTCTCATTAGTTCCCAAAGCGCATTTATACTACCAAGTTCAAATGTCACCATTATTTAAACTGGAAGAGATTCCTCATATACTAAATGTTCACGTTAATGCTTTTACCTGTGGTCATATTGTTTACACAGCGGGGCAGTTGAGCTGCTAACGTTTGGTACTCGTTATTAATGATCGCTCGTTTCACGCTTTATTAGGATATGATGTCAGCACAGCTGCAACGGAAAGAAGCGGACATCGTTTAGGCATTATGGTGGTTAGCCCGTGTATGTAACAACACGTTTACAGCTCAGAGATCCGTAGCGGCAACAATGTAGCAGTTGATGCTTTTACCTGTAAAAATGTTGTTAGGCAGACGAAGAAAACTCTGCACGTTCGATATTTATTTATCTGCTAGCTCGTTTCACGCTCTTTTCGGCACTTTTATGAGCACAACTGAAACGATAAGATGGACAGCGTTCACGTGTTGACGTGGTTTTGCCCGTGTAGATTAAAGTACGCTTCTAGCTAATAAGTCTGCAGCAGCAAGAGTATTTACCTTATTCTCGTGTTAGAGAGTGGACCCTCTGAGGCGGCGTCTCAATGGTCCTGATAGTTTGGCATAAGGATTGCTAGGCGTTTCCTGATTGGTATATATATGCAGTCAGATGATTGGTTCACCTGACTATATCATGCATTTTGAGATGATTTGTTTTTAACTCTTTACATGCCAACATTAGATCGGTAAAGAAAGTTTAGTTTCTCTCCATTCCAGTTAGTGATATAATTGCATGAGGATACGCTGTTTACTGCTTACAGGAAACAATTTGGCATTGAATTTGTATAGGGTCTTATTTTTTACTATCTAAATATATAGAACGAAGTATGTTCAGCTATGTTTTACCTTGCTAATTTTAACATTCATCCACTAAGATGTTTCCTTGCGTGGGCTCTAATTTAGACCAGTTTAAATTGCGGGATCTCATTTTATAGGCGGACTAAATTTAGCTGAATAAGTCCTTTTATTCTTATTTTTATATTAGTATGGCGTTTATATTAGTATGGCATTTATCTACAATAAGGCTCTTATTATATATTAATTTATACAGGGGGTTAAGTTGTAACTTAAATAACTTAATATTTGACTTATTTATTTTTTACTACAGATTAGAGAGGGTATTGGGTCAGTTCTTATTTTCATATTATTGCATTTGCCCATGGTAGATCACTATTCAGACCCTGGGTAAATGTATTTAGAGTAAAGATCCAAAAAACCTCTCTTTTTTTCCTGATCTTGTCTCCACCATTGTTGTTGGCTATATGGATCTTTTCAAGAATACTCCAACGAATCTGGGATGGAGAATGGTTGAACTCTGCAAAATGGGCTGCCAATGGCGCTATCAGTTTTTTTGTTTTGATTGCAGATCTATGCTCCGTTAGACGGAGTTTCATAGTCCTTGCAGTTTCTCCAACATATCCTAAATTACATGGACATAATAGCAAGTAGACAATGTTGGTTGTCTTACATGTCCATAGTTCTTTAGCTTGTATATGTACTTTATTAAATGTGAACGTTTGGCCTGGTATAATGCCTTCACATGATTGACATGCGCCACATCTAGAGGTTCCTTTAATAGCGTTCTTTCCATTCAGTGATTTTTGTATAAACGGAGCAGTTTTATTAGTACCACTAAATCGTGACCTAACTATTAGATCTTTAAGATTTTTGTTGCGTCGTTGCTCAAACATTGGTTTGGGGAGTTTAGGTTGCGTTGGTTCTATATTTAGTAGGTGCCAATTCGAGCTGATAATTTGTCTGACTGTGGCGTTTAAAGGAGAATGTTTTGTTATACAGACAAGCTTATGTTCTTTTTGTTGTTTATTAGAGTTCAGAAGGGCATCACTATCAAAATATCTAGCTCGTTTATATGCCTCACGTATTAACCGGTTCGGATATCCACGAGCGAGAAACTTTTCTTTCATTGTAATGGCCTGAATGTCATAGTCTTTAATGTTGGTGCAGTTTCGCCGCACTCTCAGAAACTGCGAGAATGGTATCCCGTCCTTCTGATTTCTGGGGTGGTAGCTACTGAAATGAAGTAGCGTGTTCCTTGCTGTTGACTTTGTATACAAGTCAACAATTAGTTTCTCAGAGTCATTTTTAATATATATATCAAGGAACTCCACCCTGTTAGCATCGACATGTGCAGTAAACCGGAGATTGTTGTCTGCCAAGTTTATCCATTCTAGAAATTCTTTCAGAGTCTGTTCCCCATTGGTCCATATAAAGAATATATTGTCAATAAACCGGTACCAATGGGAAACAGACTCATAGAATGGTGCCATCTCGTTGTGTATATGGTGGAATTCAAACTCAGCCATATAAATATTAGCTATCGATGGGGCCATAGCTGCCCCCATGCTTACGCCCTTAGTTTGCTGGTACATGTGTTCCCAAAATTGGAACACATTTTCTTCAAGAACTACTGATAGGCATTGTAGGATAAAAGGTTTATTGCATTGTATTTTATGTAGGTCAATAAACCAACTAGTGGCCTCTATAGCTCCTTTTTGGGGGATGTTGCTTTAGAGGGATTCAACATCCAGCGTAACTAATAGATCTTTTCTGTTGTCAAAGGGTAGCTGTTCAACCTTTGCAATGATAGCCCCAGTATCTTTTATATATGATGGGGTAAACTGAATGAATGGTCTTAAAATATTATCCAGATATTTAGATAATGCTTCAGTAGGAGTTCCAATAGTTGACACAATTGGGCGATAGGGCGGGTTTTCTTCATTTTTGTGCATTTTGGGGGTACCATAAATGCCTGCCAACTTTCTTTGTGATTTATTGAGAAATTCATGCTCTTTTTTAGTAATGATGTTATTATGTAAGGCTTGAGTAGTTATTCTCTGGATAGATTTAATCACTTTCTCAGTGGGATTCTTTGTGACTTTTTTATAAAAGATCGGGTCATCTAGCATGGCAAGCATATTTGTTTCGTAATTGATAGAGTCAATCAGAACAATCCCTCCTCCCTTGTCGCTGCTTTTGATTGTGATTGCTTTATTGTTTTTCAGATTTTGGAGAGCTGTATGTTCATCCTTTGTGATATTGTATCTCGGTTTAGGTGTAAATTGAAGAGCAGATTTTAGTTTGTTGATGACAACTTTTTCATATATATTTTTTTACAGCTTGATGGTACAGTCCTGAAGAAGGCACGTTAAAGTGTCGAAACGCGTAGACAGGATACAGTAAAACCATCCAAGAGTTTTTTATGTCTATGAATTGTTTAATATTTTGTAATCATGCATATGTTATAATGCAAAATAATTTGTATATCTTATGTGTATAATTATGTCAATTTTATCAATCAGTATGCAACTGGAATAAGTATTAAATTTGTATTCAAAAATATGTACAAACTGTAGTGGATTACTTTTTCTTATGTGTTATTTGGTTTTTCAATTTGCCTGGGTAATTTACTCACACTTGAAACTGTCATTGATCACACACCAAATATAAAAAGATAACAACAAAATGTAAAGGTATTTGTATTGTCCATTCACCTTCTGTACTCTGGCACCGCCATACTGTGCCATCTGCCTCAGTCATTTTTTGGGGGGAGGAGGTTGGGGGGGCACAGATTATTATGAGCTGGCCTGGTCCGGAATGGTATTAGTAGGTCTTTGTTTTTAAATACCGCAAACTAAAATGTAAAATACAGCAGAGTACTATGTCTTGGATGATAATATGACTAGGATATAATGTAAGATTGAGTCTGGTAGCAAGGGTGGGAGACTTGTATAGTTGCTACTGTCAGGGAGGGGGTGGGTATGAATGTTTAAAAAGTAATTATCATATCTATTCTATGCACACTGGCGTACTGTAAACTTGAGTTGTTTATAACTACAAAACCAATAAATATGTTTAAAAAAAAATTAGCTGGCCTTGCCCTCAAATGTCTCCCATGGCTACCACCCTGCCCAAATGGGCATGGGATAGTTTCATACACCCCGCAGATCGGAAGCCTTAGAGCGCACTTTCACATACCCTGACTGAGGAAACTAGCCTCAGATGAGCACTATACAGGGTTGGCTAAATTGGTCTTTCTGAGAGAGTATGCCCATGTGTCTCTTGATCGCTGTGCCACTGGATTCAAGCTAGCCTGGCTGATGAGGAGTAATAGTCCAAAACCAGTCACAGGATGCTTGCTCCCGGTCAAGGGAGGACCTGGCCTGGCAATTCAGACTCAGCTGTTCCCATAAGTGACAGGGTCAAGACTGATTTGCATATGGCTGGGTCCAAACTGGGGTTGCATGGTGAGCAAAAGAACAATGGATCTGGGATGAGTGGTTAAAAAGATTCAGCACTTCATCCATCATTGTGATGTGTTTGCCATGGTGGTACTATCTGCATACGGGGATGCATCTTTGAGCACACGAAAGTTAGGAGCCTCACAGATTGGGTCTGCAGACAAGGATAAGGGAGCCCCTATGGCCTGGTTTATAGGATAAGGAGGATGTTGGCAGGGGAGTACAGATGAGTTCAAAGAGTCATAGAACAGATAAGTGCCACTACAGAATATGCAAATTGTCCTTGGTCTATCACCTGAGCAGGGAGGTCTATCAAGGTATTGATTCTCTACCCTAGCTCTTGGCTGGGTTGGAGAGTGAGGGGGTGCCTGTGCAGGAAATTTGCCCTTTCTTCAGGTTCATCCTGGATTTTTCACCTTTTGCTGGACCATGTATTTTTGGCTGGCTCTGGAACTCTGCGCACATTGCCCCTGCTAACCAATAGTAAGTTGCATGTTTTTTCTGTATTATTTCATTAAACATATAAATTATTGTAAGAAATTATTTTTTGATTGATTTAGGTGTAAACCATGGTCAGGCAGCAACCACAATCCTTGTTAGGGAAAGGCACAAGCAAACCGATAATTAACCTGTGCTCACCCACTTGGTAGCTTGACACAGCGCAGTCAGACTTAACTCAGAGGCAATGTGTAAAGTATTTGTGCAACACTTCAAACAGTGAAACAGTGAAAACCCACCATAAATGGATCCCAAAACAGATTTAGAAACAAAACAACAAAAATCCAATTAGTTGAACTGGAGATATTACATTTTAGAGTTTTTAGTGAAAATAGCACTAAAAAACCAAAGTGTATTGGGGATATCTGGTTGTGCCGGACCAGGTCACAAGTTCAGGCCGACCTTGATGGAGCGTGGGTCGCCTACAGGGACCCAGTTAGGCTGGCTGAACTATGTAACCTAAATCCTGGTTGCAGAACGTTGTGTGGGCCCTCTTCAATGATGCAAGTTCTGAGATGTAGCCAGGTTGCGGTACAAGGTCCTGTAGTGTCGTCGTCAACGGGCTTGCAATGTGAAGGCTAGCGCTGGGGATGCCGCACACAACTGGTGATGCATCGGTTCCAAGGAGTTGCAAAGCTGCAATGCTGAACCCTGTGTCGTCATCAATTCGGCAGTCATCGAGAGATGCAATGACGTGGGCTTTGGATGCACCCCGCCACTGGGGTGATGCATCCGATCTGAGGACTGCAGTGGCGATTCAGGTTTTTATGGCTGGTTCAATCCATGCAGCAGCAGCGATGCATCGGTTCTGCTTGAGGGACTTGGGGTGCGCTGCTCAGCAGAGAAGATGCTGGGGTTCCACTGGCAAGAACCTTAGGCCCACTTCCAAGGGTCCACGACTGGGGTGCCACCACTTGACAGGGTCTAGGTACTGATGCAAGGTTGTTGGAAGCCTGTGATGTCCCTGAGGCTTCAGATCAGGAGGCCAGTCAAGTAAGCCTTAGACACACTCTGGGTTCAAGAGATGCAGGTCCAGTCCCTCTCACCCAGGAAAGAGGGCAGCAGGCAGCACGTCAGCACAGCAAAGCAGGAGTCCAACAGAGTGCAGTCCAGCATAGTGGCAGTCCTTCAGCAGCACAGTAGACCTCCCTCCTGGCAAAGTATCCACAGGTGCAGAAGTGTACTAAAGTGGTGGTGTCTAAGGTCCTTCTTTTATACACGGTTCAGGCATTGAAGTGGGGAGATGCTTCTAGAGGCATGTCTTTGTAGTGCACAGGTGCCCTGCCCTGATTCCAAACTATCTAGAGGGGGTTTGCAGCCATGTGTGTGGAGACAGGACACAGTCTATTCAGGTGTAAGTGAAGCTGGACCCCATTCTTCCCTCCAATCCGGCCAGTGATGGCCCACTCAGTCACACCTAAACTCCCATTGTGTGTTGCTCTCTAGGAGGAATACACAAAGCCCAACTGTCAACTACACACAGTCAGGTGACCAGATACATGCTGCAGGCTCCAAATGGCTAGGGCAAGAAATGCCAACTTTCTAAAAGTGGTATTTATGGAATTTTTATTTAAAAGGCGACTTCCCCATAAGTTAGTATCTTAAAGTAAGATTCCAGAGACACCAAACTTGAACCAATGATATCTTCCCATTTGGAAATTACACCTATAAAGTGTAACAAGGTAATTCCAATGTTATCCTAAGAGCAATATAAACAATTTCAGAGTTTTTCACTACTAGGAGATGTAAAACTTAAAAGTGCACGTCCTGTTTTTTAATTACATTTCACCCTGTCCTTTGGGCTGTCTAGGGCCTAACCTAGGAGTGACATATGTATGTATTAAAAAGGAACCTTTGGACGTGGCCAAAGGTTTATTTTGCCAGGTCGAAATGGCAGTTTAAACTGCACACACAGTCTTTGCAATGGCAGGCCTTAGACATGTTTAAAGAGCCACTTAAGTGGGTCACACAATCAGTGCTGTAGGCCCATTAGTAGCATTTAATTTACAGGTCCTAGCCACTTACAGTACCATTTTACTAGTGACTTCTAAGTTAATTGAATATGGCAGTTAGGTAGTAGCCAATATTGTCATGTTTAGAGGAGAGAGCACATGCACTTTAGCACTGGTTAGCAGTAGAAAGTGATAAGAGTTGTAAGGCCAGCAAAAACAAGATCAGAAAAAATGAAGCAGGAAGGCAAAAAGTTGGGGGGAAGACCACCCTAAGGCTGACAGGTCTAACACTTGTAAGGCACATAATGTGAGCTAAGTTACCTCTGTGTCTGGCTAAGTTCTGGCTATGGGTGGGTGTTCAAGATGGGGAATCACTGAAAGCTCTGGAGCTGAGACTGAAGACAAAGAGAGATTCACACATTGCACAGTAATTCATGCAGGTTTCAGAATACATACTCATCCAGTTCTTGGGTCTCTGTAGAGCGCTCAAAGCAATAGAAAAACCAAAGGGAAAACCATGTCAGTGATGCAGTGCCTGTTTGCGTTTATATATATATATATATATATTTCAATTTAAACGTGACTAAAGCATACTCTGACCTTGTTTCCCACAAGCTGTCTGGGTAAATCCAGGTTAAGGATGAGTAAATAACACTTGAAACAATTAAGAACTCTGGAATTGAGGATGAAAGCAGTGAGTTTCTCACAGTTTCCTGCTGGTGGGTCATGCTGGTGCTCATGTTACCTGCACATCCAATCCTTTGTTCAACCCACAGAGCAAAGTTCATACATGTGCCAACTGTAATTACTATTTTACATGAAAGTGTGCGAAGGAGGCATGCACACCTGTCAAAACATTGACAGCCACAAAGATGAAGAAAATGGTGGGTTTACTGATGAAGAAAGAGAGAGTGAGTGGGAGTGTGGTGAAGGGGAGGACAGAAGGAAGTGCATGTAAGGGACGGAGAGAAAGAAAGACATGAACAGGAAAGAGATGCCATAAGAGACATGCAGATGGAGGAAGACGCGGAGAGAAAAAGAGTGTAAGTGGCTAACAGTGTGAGACTGCAGAGCAAAGCGGTGCAAAGGGCAGAACAGGAGTGATCAGAATGAGAAACACTGAAGATCACGGCCCCTGCCACAGATCTTAGTAATGCTGAATTCACAGCACCTATTCAATTCTGATTATTCATAACAAATTCATTATTATTAGTCATTTAGCCAGTACTGTTATCAAGCATTCGCAATGCCAATAGGTCTGGCTTGTTTTATGTCAATGTACATTTTTTGTGTGATATATCTAGATGCACTGATAAAAAAACTCACAGCAGGCACTCAAATCAGAGAGTTTGCCTTGATTTACTTACGAGAATGTGTCACACATTTAGCAGTAGACCGTCACTCACATGCACACTGAACCCTTGGAACCAAACAAGCAATGTGAACATTTGGCGGCTTTGCTGAAGAATCTTTTATAGTGGTTTCATCGCAGCTCAAGAACCACACCAGTATCTCCCTGCATGTGGAACTGAGACCTTGCACCGCATGAATGTGAAACAGTCACAGGTTCCACACCTTCTTCCTCTTTTAAAAACAATCTGCAAGAAATTGCTTTAAACTATTATGTTTCCATTCCCCACTTCCTAATTCAACAGTTAGACGACATTTTCTACATCTTTATGAGAACCACAAATCGCTGTGGACCTCTTGTGGTCAATTAGATTTTTACAGATTTGGATTTTCCTCTAGGTTTATCATGACTTTAATTATTAAGGGGGATTAACTGTATGTTGTCTATTTTTTAAATACATTAACGGTTGAAGATAACTTTTTCAGAGTTATTATAGCCTTATAGCCTGCCGTAGAGGGCTGTACCAGCTATAAGGCCCTCTCCAGCTTTAACAAAGGAGAAGGACTTTAATAGCCGGTATAGCCCACCTACGAAGGGCTATAAGGCTATTAGAACATTTTGCCACTAGAGGGCAGAATGTTCTAACAAAAAAGAACAAAGCCTTATGGGAGCGTGAGGGGATTGGAATCCCCACAGGCTTCCCAAAGCCTTTGTTCACAGCCAGAGCTGTGAATAAAGAAACAGTGGAATGTTGGAGCTCCAGGCTTATATCAGCCATTATAAGCCTGGAGCACTCCATTATTTTCAATGGAGCTTCCAACATTCCAATGTTCTAATATAGCCATATAGCCCGCCGTAGCGGGCTATACCGGCTATTAAAGGCCCGCTGAATCATTAAAGGCCCGAGCCGAAGGCGAGGGACTTTAACGAGACAGCGGGACGTTAATTGCCGGTATAGCCCTGCTACGAAGGGCTATAAGGTGATTAGAACATTCTGCCACTAGAGGGCAGAATGTTCTAACAAATTAAACAAAGGGTTCTCGAAGCTCGAGGGGATCTAAATACCCTCGAGCTTCGAGAAGCCTTTGTAGAACATTGGAGTGTTCCTCTGCGGGCCTTTATCGGCCCGTAGAAGCAGGGAGCACTCCATTGTCTGCAATGGAGTTCCCAACATTCCAATGTTCTAATTTACATTACAGTAATCTTGTTGGCAAACCTTAGGAAAAACAAACAGCAATATCCCTTGTAATCAGATGTATGCCGATCCTGCCACACAGCAAAGCTATCGGAATATTGTTAGTTTACAAAGAACTTGTAGCGGGTCTAAAGTCCACCCATGGTTTAGCACCGGATGGCTTTATTTTCACTCTCATTTGCTTTTTTCCTTATTCAATGGCTTGCCTTGTCCATCTGGTGTTTATCCCTCTCCTGGTGCTTAACCTCTTTACTTGTGTCCTTCCACTACTCACTTTTAGGGAAAGATATTTCTTTTTGCATAAGCACTCCATGAGAATGCATGTTTTCCAGCGCACTCCCTTTTGTGCTTCTTTCATCCCATGCTATGTGTTAATATCTCTTGTCCATGTGCTTCTTTCCCTGTGTTCTTTGTTGCTCTCTCTTTCCCACGGTCTTCTCATTCCATGCTCCTTATTGCTCCATGCTCCTTTTTGCTCTTGCCTATCTGCTTCTTTCTCCTTCTTCCCTTGTTATTTTCCCACTCATTTTGTCCTCTTACTCCCACCACCCTGAATCATTCCTCCATTGCCCCCACCCAGTTCTATTTTCTTTATAAATGCCATTTGTTTGCACTTAATATTGAATAAAAGTGTTTTTTTCATGCTTTTTCATGTTCATATTTTTTTTCCAATCCACCTCAGATTGGTAACTACAAATAAATTGAGCCGGAACTTCCTTCCTGTACAACTGAGACTTCAGCCCAGCAGGTCGTTTTTTAGAAAAAAAATAAAAACTTGGCTTTTCACACACCCCTGAACTCAGGGGCATATCATCAACGGGCCGGAATGGAATTATCCCCGCTTTAGCATCTGTTTCGGGTGGAAAACGGCGATAATTCTATTGCCTTATAAGTAAGGTCACGCTAGCGTGTGAAACCATGCTTTAAGGCCCATTTTTTGTGTGCCTCGCATCGCTAATGAGATGCGAGGTAGGCGTTCCCGACAGAAATATAGAGAATATAGTCGCTAACCCAGCTTCTCTCTATTAACAAGGATTTCGCTAACCCACCTAGCGACATAAAAAGTAGCGTTAACCTCGTATATCGCCAGATTCTAATACCTGCTAATTTTCTGACTTACCTATATGTCTCATCGGAGGTGGATTATAAAGCTAAGTCCACATCTCCCTATCAAACTGGTTTCCATATCACTCTTCTTTATCGATTGAAATCAAGCAATATTCTCGCTTTTTGCCGCTATTGCCCAGTTTTCTATCGCCTCTGCGATGCGTGTTGTTGATAGCGGGTTAACCGGACGCTAGAATCCGGCGTTAGACGGCAATAGTAATATTCACGGTACACGCGGCCAGCGATAATTATCACTGCCGCTTGATGATATGCCCCTCAATCAGTCAGTCAGTCATGTCCATGCATCATGGGGCATGTGGGCACATACAAATTGACATAGCCATGTCAGGCGCATCATTGTGCCTTTTCTTTTGTTCATGCTATAGACTAGGCATTTCAGGAGCCAATAGGTCTTAAATGCGAGACCTTTTGGGGTTTCTCCTACTTGTTCCACCTTACTTTTCATTCATATATTTCCTGCGATTACTTTCTAGTTTTTCTGGTCCTAAATAAAGAGCTTGCTTATTTTTGAAAAATATCCTGACTGAACCATTTCTGCCTTCTGTTTAATAACAAAAATGGTTCCAATGCATCTGACCAATCGGAAGTGGCAACGTTAGTAAGTAAGCCAAATAAAAACCAGCATTTCTTTGTATGTTATTTTGGCCAATCAGAATGGCTAAATCCCTCGATGTTGACAGTTTTGCAAATCTGGAACAATCAGAATTGCCAAAACAATGTGGCCAATCAGAACTATCGGTATGCTGCTCAGTTAAGTAGAATTGGTACAACAATTTAAATGTATTTGCTCTTAGAACACTCTTAAAACATTCAATGAATTTGGTGGTCAGATTTGCAGATCCCGTGAGAAAACACGTTTTACACGATATGCTCATAAGCTGGACCTAGATATAGAGACTGTGCCCTTCAAATCTTTTCCGAAATAGAAATGGATCATATTAATATTCCCATAACTATCCAGACTCCTCTAAAGCTGCTTTAAAGTTTATGATGCTAACGATTTTAAACTACTAAACATCCAAAGCTGATTCTATGGCCTATCCATACCAGATCCAACCTTATTTCCTCATAAGGTCTTTCTAAATCTTGACAAATAACCACCGGACGAACACAAATGCTGTTAGTGGTATAACTTTTAAACAGATTTGAGTTAAAGTCGTCTTAAAAAGCTATAATGAATGGATTTAACATCATAAATTCTTAAAGTTGATGATATGAGTTTCATGTTAAATGTTTAAAAATTGTGTTTGTATATTTGTTGACCTCAGTCGAGGTCTATATCATATTTAAAATAAAATAAACTACCAAGATTATCCAGACTCCCAATAGTGGTCTATCAAAAGTGCTGGATGTCCACCAGTTGAAGCACAAATTATTATGTGGATACCTCACCACACTATAAAGGCTTCTACTACTGGAACTCTCTTATTCTGTACCTTCAGCTTATGACAACATTGTATGACGAAAGCTTTATACAAAAGAACAACGTTGATTAAATAACATGTACATTTCACATACATCTGTATTTGATTGTCTATTTGTTTAAATTCTTGTGGTGTTTCATATTATATAAAACATTTGGTTCTTTCACCAAGATTGAGAGAAATAATTGGAAACAATCTGATAACTTCCTTCTCTGAGGTTTGACTACAGACACCTTTAGCTGTCTCCAAGAGCTCATGTAGCTAACACCAAGTAAACGTACAGAGAGGAGTGGCGTCGGGACAGATCCTTTTGGCCACTGGGCGGTTGGGGCCAGCCCCCTTCGGCCATTGATTGATTCAAGTGACTGTCACATTAGGATCAGTTCACAGGTGTATTGCACAGGTACACATTTTGCAATGTTTATTTAACCCGTGATTAGTTAAAACCACACTTTCCTAGCAGTAGAATGCAGCCGAGGACATACGCTCCCAGAAAGAGAGCAGCCTTCCACCAGCCTCAGCATCCCAGAGACAACCTTCAGCAGCCCAGCAGTGTCTGTCAGAACCGGCTCATCCCTCACTCCGAGCACTGCCAGCACAGGTCCTCAGATTTTACCACCCAGTAGGTCCATGTACACAGCAATGATTCAGGATAATCCGTCAACATTCAGCAGCTGTCACCGGGGGCTCAGCTTGGACAGAAGGAGGTGGGTGGGGGTGTTGAGCTTCTGATTTTCCCAACAATGATGCTGGCATATGATGTTATAATACACACTCAGAGGCAGTGTGTAAAGCATTTGTGCACACATACACTACAAATGGACACCTCACCAGTTTAGAAAAATAGCAAATCTTTATCAAAACTGCCAAAAACAACACCAAAAAAACAACAAATCCAACAGACAATACTGGAAATAGGTACTTTGCAAGATAACTTTCAATTTGCAATAATAGCTGAAAAACACAGTTCTTCATTGTCGGTAGCCCTGTCCGTGGCTACCACGGTGCCGAAAATGACTAATTCTAACAGTTCCAGCTGACCGTTAAGGTACTGGCCAGCTAAACAGTCAACAGACTAATAGACAGCGCCTTTCTCATTCCGGCTGATCCCGTTGGTACAAATCGGTCGGGGCAACCATCGCGGTTGCGAGGCGAAGTGGAAGCGGTACTGCATGCGGTGCCCTCACAGCGCGGTGCAGGCAGCTGCTCTGTGACAGTCATCAAACGGCGTCGGTGAAGCCAGGGCTAACGATGCGGAGTGAGGCGGTGCTCAGTGCGGTGCTTGCAGGTCACAGTGCTGGCGACTGAGCCATTCAATGTTCGGGTCGAGCAGCAATGGTGTCAGTGACGTCCAGGCCAAGTGAAGCAAGGCGGTGCGGAATGTTTTGTAACAGCCCAGTGACGGCCACCCAGCGGCATCAGTGACACCAGGGATGCAGTGCGAAGTGTGGCTGTGCCCTCTGTGGTGCCTTCAGGACACGGAACCAGTGACGGACTTGGTCACAGGGTCAGCTGCTCTTTTCTTCTGTGGTGACTGAAACCAGAGGTTGCAGAGATGGTTCCCAGAAAGATGGTGAAGCCTGTGCTGTATCCTAAGACTATTTGAACAGGGGGCAAGCTCTACCTCAAGCCCTTGGAGATACTTTGTCAAGCAGGATACACACACAGTTGCTCTCCTTGGCAGAAGCAGCTACTGCAGGCCAACCCCATGCAGCACACAGCAAATGGGTAGTACTCCTCCTCCAGCTTCCAAAAGTGATCTAAAAATCTGGAGTCTGAGCCCCACATTTTAATGCAGTGAATCCCTTTGTTCTCTGGTGGCAGAGAAGCTCTTTGCTCAGCCAAAACTAATTCTGTCCTTTCCGGTACAGCTACCTGGCAGGAGGTGGAGACAGCATTGTCCAAGGCAGACCAGGCCTATTCACGTGTGAAAGAAATCTCTTCCCCCTACTCTAAATGCAGGCCATGTCTATTCAGCTCAACCCTGACTCATTCAGGAAAGGCAGGACACACATCACCCCCCCCCCTCAGTGGCTGTCTGAAAGAATGCACATCCCCACCCCCTGTCACTCAAAAGCCAGTCAGTCAATTCACAAACCAGTCGAGGCACACAGGATGGCTAAGCAAGAAAATAACCAGTTTCTAAAAGTAGTTTTTTGAAACACACAATATAAAAATCTGCTTTACTAAAAGATGCGTTTTTATATTTTGAGTTCAGTCTTAGTAAACTCCAACTTTCTATCTTGTCCCAATGGAAAGTTATACTTAGAAGATGTTATAAGTAAACTCCCATTCTATCCAAAAGATAGATAGCCTTTCAAAAGTGAAAAACAAAATACACTGTGGTTCACTATCAAGACATGTCACACACATCAGAACATGTCCTACCTTTCATATACACTGCACTCTGCCCACAGGGATACCTTGGGCCTACCTTAAGGGTGACTCACATGTAATAAAAGGGAAGGTTAGGGCCTGGCAAGTGGGCGCACTTGCCAGGTCGACATGGCAGTAGAAACTGCACACAGACACTGCAGTGGCAGGTCTGAGAACCTTTTGAAAGGCTGCTTTTGTGGGTGGCAAAATCAGTTTTGCAGGCCCACTAGCAACATTTGATTTACAGGACTTGGGCACTGTGGGCCCGATTCACAGAACTAACTTAAGATAAAATCCTAAACTTACTACTTTTGGTATCCACAGAAGTTAGGATTTTGTCTTAAGTTTGTCTTAAGACAGACTTAAGACGGACTTAAGACAAAATCCTAACTTAAGTCTGTCTTAAATTTGTCTTAAGACAAACTTAAGACAAAATCCTAACTTCTGTGAATACCATAAGTAGTAAGTTTAGGATTTTGTCTTAAATTAGTTCTGTGAATCGGGCCCCACACAGTGCACTGTACGAGGGTCTTAGCAGTAAATCAAATAAGCCACTCATGGAAACACCGATCCGTTATAACAATTTACACAGACAGCACATGCACTTTAGAAACTGAACAGCAGTGGTAAAGTGCCAAGAGTCATAAAACCAACCGAAACAGGGTCAAAAACAGGAGCAAAAAAAGCAAAAAGGTCTGGGGATAAACCCGCTGTAAAAGCCAGGTCTAACAACTCACATAAGTCTATCCACTCATGACTTTGCCCAATATGACCATGATCCACCTGCCTCAATGCAACTGCTTCTTCAAACACCGGACTGCCCACGTTCTCCACTTTAGCCCATCACCCATTTTACCATGAAACTCCACCCTGTCATCATGTTTGTCTACATTCCCAACTTACCGAGCTCCCACAGTTCAGGCACACTGTATGCCCTTCCATCGCTGGGGACTTGCTATTACCCACTTCATGCCACCACCCTTACCTCCTCTACCACAAACACCAACATTACATCCTGCCTGGCTGGTTACTTAGCAAGCCTTGCTGTGTTAATCAACTTATGATCTACAGTGTTCAGCAGCACCTACTGCCTAGCCTGATACAGCACAATGCAATATTCACCACCAGTGCTCTCCGATTGCCACCTGCCTTCCAACCTGCATTATAGCCTCGCATTATATGATCCTCCTCATTGCCCATCATTTTGCATCTTGCAATGTCCACCATTAGAGTACTTCCTCTTCCTCCAACTTTTTACGCATCATACATTAAATAAAGACAAGGTAGACTACAGTATGAACAGATTTACTCCAATCCAATCCTAATCTAAAAAACACTTAGTGTACTGTTCAAGAATTTCTTCAAGTTCATTTGTGTTAGACCTGACAGCCTTATGTGGTCCTCCCTCAACTTTTTGTCTGCCTACATCCATTATTCTGATTTTGGTTCTGCTGGTTTTAGGACTCTGTGCACTTTACCACTGCTAACCAGCGCTAAAGTGCCTGTGCTCTCTCCCCTAAACATGGTAATATTGGATTACCCCCAATTGGCATATTTAATTAACTTATAAGTCCCTAGTCAAGTGAACTACTTGTATGCAGGGCCTGTATATTAAATGCTGTGTGTGGGCCTGCAGCACTCATTGTATCACCCACTTAAGTAGACCTCTAACCAAGGTTCTGGCCTGCCATTGCAGAGCCTGTATGTGCAGGGTACACTGCCACTTCGATCTGATAATATAAACCTCTTGCCAAGCCTAAAACGTTCCTTTTTATGCATATGTCACCTTTAAGGTAGGACCTAAACAACCCAGAGGGCAGGGTGCAATGTATTTAAAAAGTAGGATATGTACTTTTAAGTTCTGCATGTCCTGGTAGTGAAAAACTCTTACATTCATTTTTCACTACAGCAAGGCTTATCGTTCCCATGGGATAACATTGGGATTACCTTATTACATTTTATAAGTGTAATTCCCAATTGCGAGAGGATCCACTTTTTTGGGTTTGGTTTCCCTGGAATCACAATTTAAAAGCACAATTTATGGTGAAGTTAGATTTTGAATTGCAATTCTGAAAATGTCACTTTTAGAAAGTTGTCATTTTCTTACATTAGCCATCTGGTGCCTGCTGCCTGTCATTGATCAGTCTGGAGTGGGTGAGAGCTGGGCTTTGTGCATTCCTCCTAGACAGTCACACAGAAAGGGAGCTTAGGTGTGACTTGATGGCTCCTCCTGACAGGATGGGAGGGAGGAGCTGGGCACAGCATCACAATTACACCTGAATAGGCTGTGTCCTGTTCCCACACAAAGGGCTGCATGGTATGCAGACATATTATTGAGTTTTAAATATGGATATGCCATAACATCGATGTTTAAATTTCAACGTGACAGAATATCGACCTGTAAGAATATCGTTAACAAGAATATCGACATGCAGGGTAAGAAATATTGTTTTACTTAATATAGAAGTTAGTAATATCGTAAGTAAAAATATCGTTGTATATAATATCACATTTTTGGGGGGTGTTTTTTATGTTATTATATGTTTTAAAAGTATAGCTTATTTTTCTAATGTATGTTTGAATTTTTTACCAGTAATGAATTTTATGTTAATTGATTTTTGCGTATTTTAGTTCTGTAGCGGGTTATGGCTTTATAGGGGAAAAGGGTGATAAGTAATTTAATTATAATATATTAATTATTAATTTTGTAGAAGTTATTATTTAAAAAATATATATTGTGTTTTAGTTCTGTAGCAGGTTGTGGGTTTATAGGGGAATATGGTGGGAAGTAATTTAATTAAAATTAATTTATTAATATTGTTATTAGTTGATATTTTTGTATTTAATAATTTATATTGTTGATGGTGCTAATTAATTTGTTATTAATTATTTTTAATTGGCTATTAAATATTAATAATTAATTGGTGAATATGGTAGGGGAGTAGGGTGGGAAGTAATTTACTTGTAATATAAAAAAAATATATTTTGTATATAATACTTATTTAAAGTTATCCTATAGTGTTAATTGTTTGATATAATTTATTTTTGATGGTTTTTATATTGCTTGTTAATTGTAATAATTCATAAATCAATTGTTAATTAATTTTGTTAATTGTGTATTATTTTACAATAATGGTGGTGTTGATTATAGGGTAATATGGTGCGAAGTAAATTATTTTTGATCAATTAATTATTTCTTAATTAATGTTAATTATTTTGCAGTAGTGGGAATACTAAATTATTCCCCTCCACTATCCAACACTTTCCCTACTGTTGCATTTGCTGGAGTGGGAATAGTAAATTATTCCCCGACGCTATCTAACACTTTCCCTATTGTTACACTTGGTGCAATGGGAATAATAAATTATTCCCACCTGCTATCCAACACTTTCCCTACTGTTGCACTCACTGGAGTGGGAATAGTAAGTTTTACCCTCACGATATTCAACACTTTCCCTACTGTTACACTCGCTGGAGTGGGAATAGTAATTTTTACCCACCTGCTATCCAACACTTTCACTAATGTTGCGTTTGCTGGAGTGGGAATAGTAATTTTTACCCACCCACTATCCAACACTTTCCCTACTGTTGCACTCGCTGGAGTGGGAATAGTAAATTTTACACCCTAAAACTATCCAACACTTTCCCTACTGTTACACTTGTTGGAGTGGGAATATTAATATATACCTCTCCGCTATCCAAGACTTTCCCTACCGTTGCACTCAGTGGAGTGGGAATAGTCATTTTTACCCACCCGCTATCCAACACTTTCCCTACTGTTGCATTTGCTGGAGTGGGATTATTCATTTTTACCCACTCACTATCCAACACTTCCCTACTGGTGCACTCACTGGAGTGGGAATAGTAATTTTTACCCTCCCGCTATCCAGCACTTTACCTACTGGTGCAATTACTGGAGTGGGGATAGTAATTTTAACCCCTCCGCTATCCAACACTTTCCCTACTGTTACACTCCGTGGAGTAGGAATAGTAAATTTTACCCTCCCGCTATCCAGCACTTTACCTACTGGTGCAATTACTGGAGTGGGGATAGTAAATTATTCCCCATCTGCTATCCAACACTTTCCCTACTGTTGCACTTGCTTGAGTGGGAATAGTAAATTATTCCCCTCTGCTATCCAACACTTTCCCTACTGTTGCACTTGCTGGAATGGGAATAGTAAATTATTCCCCTCTGCTATCCAACAGTTTCCCTACTGTTGCACTCTCTAGAGTTGGAATAGTAATTGTATCCCCTACGCTATCCAACTTTTTCCATACTGTTATAGTTAATTAGTATAAAATATAGTTTCACAAATAAATATTCAATTGAATAATTTAATGTATATATATGCTTCTGACATTTTATACCTTTATAAAATAATTATTTATTCATATCAATAAGTTTATATATATATAATTTTGTATGTTACAAAATTATATTACATTTATTATTTATCATTTTAAACGTTTTAAAATAATTCTAACTATGTTTTTATTAATTATATTTATTATTTAATACATTATATATTATTTTTAAGACATTTAAAAAAAACGATATTTTAAACAATGATATTTTTCTTTCAATATTTTTGTACTTCCTTTGTAGAGATAGGATGTCGATATTCTGTCCATTGATATTCAGTACTCGATTTTCTTGTAGGATGATATTCGGTCCGTCAATATTCTGTCAGTGATCCGGGCTGCATACCCCCCGGTAGAGAGGCTGGACCCAGGGCAGGAAGGGAGGACGTCTGTGCACTGCAAATCCCCTCCTTGATGTTTCCCTTCACTTCAAAGGCACCATTGGGTATAAGAACTGGACCTCAGAACCTACCACTTCAGTACAATTCTGGACCTGTGACTACTCTGCCAGGAAGAAGAACTGCTGTGCTGCTGAGAGGACTGCCACTCTGCTGGAATGCTGTTTTGCTGGGCTCCTGCCTTACTTACTGTGCTGCCCTCCTGCCTGCTGGTCCACTGCCTGGGTGAGAAGAGCTGGACCTAAATCACTTGAACCAGAGTGATTCTAGGGGCTTGCCTCCTGATCTAAAGTCTCAGGGATATATACAAGGCTTCCAACTCTTCTGCATCTTGACTTCTGCCATTTGTGAGTCTCCCCTGCTAAGTGGTGCCACTCCAGTCCGGGACCCTTGGAAGTGAAGCCTAAGGTGCTTGCTTCAACAAACCCACACATCCTCTCTAAAACCAGCACATTGATGTCATGGCATGAATGAAAATTGGTGCATCGCTCTCGGAAGCAGCGCATCACACTCAGAATCATCGCATCCTCTGCTGCAGGAGCAGTAGCAGTGCATTGCTGCTGTTCCGTGGAAAAAATCAATGCATCTCCTCCACTGCATGGCTCGACACTGATGCATCGCTTCAGCTGCACCCAGCATCATCTTCAATGGCCAAGATCAAGGTACCTTTATTCTACTCTACTAAGTGGGCCTAACTGGGTCCCTTTATATGGGCTGCGCTCCATTGCAGTCAGCCTGAACTTTTGACTTTGTCCCAGTCCAATGTGACCAAATAACCCACATAAGCACTTACTGCTTCAAAGTGCTATTTTGCAATTTATTCTTTAAAAATTCATATCTCGACTTCTACTTATTGGGCATTTGTTGGTTTGATCTTGTTTTATTCTGGGGTGGAGACTTTTTGTGGTGTTTTCACTTTCACCTTTGCGAACCAGAATCCCCATTTCTAACAATTTCCTTGAAAGGTCAGTCGCTTTGTATCGGTTTCAGGTGATTGTGGAGCGGCAGCAGTTCAGGAGTGCCCATGTGCCTTGGTTGGAAACATACAATTCAGCTATTGCATACTGGCTATTATGGTTGATGTTAGCGAAGAATACACCTAGCAAGAGTAGTGGTGATATGTCGCCATATGTGAATATACTGACCTTTACAGATGCCAGCTTAGGTGTTTGGTAATGTGAAGCAAATAAAATAGTTCCTTCGACATTACATTTGCCGAAGCTCTTGAAATAATCAATGGAACAACCATCTAACATCTGACTGTAACATGTTACTTACTTTGGGTGATGTTTCCGAGAGAGCATTATCTTGTATTCCATGTATACCATGTGTGTTGTGTCTTATGGGTAGTCACCGCCCATGTTTTCTGGTGCATTTTATGGGACCTTCTTTGTGACATGACTGGGTAGAAATGGTTACAAACCCTCTGGTGCAGCAAACTGTTGCAAAAAACAAGTTGGGCTGTCACAGTTTGAGAATGTCCCCCCTTTACAGGGCATTCTGCACTGGGTAGGTATTCACCTCCAATGTTTCTGGAGGTTGTCTTTCAGGTCAGACTTGCGGGTGCCAAGTCGAAATATTGACACCTTGACCCCTAGGCTGTGACTTTGTTCTTGCCCCAGGTGTTACTGTGCTCACTCTGGCTTCAGAGAGTTCAAACATCCCTCCTACAGCGAGTTGTTCTGGAGACTAAGGAGGGTTAGCTAGAGAAATGAGTTTTCAGGACATCAAGTGCTACTGTACAAAGGGAATCGGAGCTCCTGTGTTTATGGATGTACCTTACTCCTACCAGGTGGAAAAATAGCAATTGTTTCATCATTATCTTTTTCTGTGGCAACAAAGTCATTTTGAAACTTTGTTAACCCCTGCCCCGATTTTCGGACTGGAGCTGTCAGGACCCCTGTTATTGGAGGGGACTTTAGCCACCGATGACATTTATCTTCATGGGGATTGTCTCAACATCTGCACTGGGTGTTCACAGAGCATGCTACCGGCCCTATTAATGAATGAGACACCTGTGTGTGTGCAATAGCTCCTGGAGTTGTGTTGCACCCATTACTTCCATGATGCAATGGCATAACATTGATTATGCCATTATATTACATTTGTGTGTCCTCCACATCTTGCATGGTGTCAGGCCTTGGATGTGGCCTGCCAACATCTTCTGAAAGTGTACCTCTCATGCATGTGTCTTCATTGCAGGATCCCACTCATTGATAGAGGGGAGGCCATCGCTCTGTGTATCCTTTCTGACTTGCTATGGCGGTGAATGATAAGCACCCGCAGTTGCATCATTGGGATCTGACCGGCTTGTTCCATTTCCAATGTTGGCATGCTTCAGCAGTCATAGTTTGTCAAGGCAGTCTAGTTCCAGCATTGGTCGGTTTGTGAGCAAACATCCCATTGTTCATCACCAATCGTCTTTTGGGGTAGTGGCACTGTGGGTGATGCTGCGTGCATGTGCAATCATGTTTATAATTGCAAAGAGGGCACTGTCCCATGGGTTTCAACATCATGAACTACTATTTTTATTGTATGCTTCCTTGCAAATTCTTTTTCTCTTTCTATTCAGGCATCACGTCTGCCTCACATCTAAGCTAAGATAGTTTTGTTGTTTATATTATGGTTGCTGCATGATAATATAGACTTTTGCATGGAGGCTAAAATGTCAACATGTGAATTCAGGTGACACATTCATTGCCCTACTTATTTTGTCTTATTGGGACCTTAGTGCAAACATGAGCTAAAAGTTGGACACCAGGTGCTATGATTACCACTGAATTTGGGCACAGTTTGGAGAGGTTTTGCAATGGACCTAGAAGGCCAGAGGTCACACCAGTTTGCGGCAAGCCAACTGCAGTCGGGGTTGCTCCGGGCCAGGGAAGTGGCCTTCAGCTCGACATTGCTTATCATTCCCAGGCAAGCTGTGGTAGGGAATAGTTAAACAGCTATTTCTCACCAAGAAAGGTATGCTGTGCAATACATTAGAAGAAACTCAATTTATAGGCTTTCTTCTTTCTGCCTCTGCTAAATTTTAGCATAGCACCTAAAGGTAGCAAAACGGTTAGGATGCCAGGAACGTACTAACCATTTTAGGGCTGTTCATATTCCATTTGTTGGCCATGTCATCCACTGTTGCATTTATTTTTACATTCTGTGCGGTTACTGTCCATATTTTATGACCTAGAGTTGAGTTTTATAATCTATTCATTTAAAGGTTTTACCATGTATTACTTGGTAAACAGACATAATATCGAGTCCAAAATATCGATTGGACAAAATATCGAGTAAAAAATATAGACTGGACAAAATATAGACAACAAAAATATCGACTAATATCGACTAGAATAGCCAAAATATCGATTCAAAAATATAGACTAGACATAATATAGACTAGAAAAAATATAGACAACAAAAATATCGAAATTAAGGTAAGTTATTACTATTTAATAATATTTGAGTAATATAAATCTGTAGCAGGTTGTGGGTTTATAGGGGAATAGGGTGGGAAGTAATTTAATTATAAATAATTAAATATGTAAATTTAATGTAATTGTTACTTAAATAATAATTGGTAATTAATTAAAATATAATAGTTAATTAAATCAAAATGATTAATTGATAAATAATTAATTTTTAGTAATTTATTTTCTGTAGCGGGTTGTGTGTTTATAGGGGAATAGGGTGGGAAGTAATTTAATTATAATTAATTAATTATGTAAATGTAATCTAATTGTTAATTAAATAATAATTGGTAAATAATTAAAATATAATTGGTAATTAATTTAAAATAAATAATTGATAAATAATTAATTTTTTTTAATTTATTTTCTGTAGCGGGTTGTGTGTTTATAGGGTTCAGGGTCAGTTTTCAGGTAAAGGGGTATTTTTAGGGTTCAGGGTCAGTTTTCAGTTTTTGGGTAAAGGGGTATTTTTAGGGTTCAGGGTCAGTTTTCAGTTTTTGGGTAAAGGGGTATTTTTAGGGTTCAGGGCCAGTTTTCAGTTTTTGGGTAAAGGGGAAATTTTTAGGGTTCAGGGTCAGTTTTCAGTTTTTGGGTAAAGGGGTATTTTTAGGGTTCAGGGTCAGTTTTGGGTTTTTGGGGTACAGGGATATTTTTAGGGTTCAGGGTCAGTTTTGGGTTTTTGGGGTACAGGCGTACGCTTTCTCTACTGTAGCACCCACTGGAGTGGGAATAGTAATTTTTACCCCTACGCTATCCAACGATCTCTGTAATGTAGCACCCACTGGAGTGGTTACATTAAATTTAAACCTTTTGCTATGCCACGGTAAATATATTCTATATGTTTTATTAATAACATGTATTTATATATATATGTATTATTATTATTAATTTTTAAATTTTCATTAATTATGTAATAGTGTTACATTTTTTTAATAATTTTAACAATGTTTATATTAAATATATGTAATATTATAATAGTTTTCACTTATTTTAAAGACATAAAAAAAATCGATATTTTGACAGTCTATATTTTTAACACTCGATATTTTAAAGTCGATATTTTTGTACTTACCTTAGTGAAGATAGAAAGTCGATATTATGTCCCTCGATATTTTGTCATCGATATTTTGGGAACTCGATATTTTGGTAGTAGATATTATTTCAGTGATCCGTATTACTTAGTGCTATTTTCAGTGTGTTATTCATCCAAGAATTGGACTTTGTGTTGTCCCTGAACTCATGTAGAGGAACTAACCATGGCCAGAAAACACCACGCCCGCAGTGCTCATAATTGGGTTGTGTACAGGTTGTAGCCCAACTCAATTTCTACTTTGAGTCGTTGCATTGAACTAAGTCCTTGCACCACAGGGTGAGAATTCGGACACATTTCAGCTCTGAGGGGCCTCCAAGATTGTGACACTACTGACCAACTTACTAACCATTTGACCTCTTAGCCTGCACTGTTTTACATCAATGGGCGAAATTAAAACAGTGGTATGTTTTTGCCGCTCTTTAAGCTCTGCACCAATGCAAACACACTTGTACAATAGTGGAAGGTTGCGCGAGTTCTGTCAAGCATTGGTTTCGACTAGAAGGAAAGTGTCAGATGCACTCACCTGAGATATCCTGAACCCAGCGGGAGCAATGTTAGTGCTTGTCCTACCACGCCCCTCTTTGTGATGTGGGTCGCGTTTCTGCCGCCCAGTGTGGCAATGAAGTGAATGGGACAAAATAATCAAAAAACAAGATCTGGTTCAGTGACTCACTGAGCAACCTTGCTTGTGGTTGCTGGGCACACATTGCCTTTGACATAATACCACTTGGGCATTGAGGATGTGGTGCACACTATGATATATCAAAACAAGTGGGGGAGATAGAGGAAAGAGGAGAGGGTTCGTCCTCCAAACTTTTATCAAATAACCAAAACGAGTCACTCCTAGAGAAATAGCAACAATGTCAACCTCATCGTGGGAAGAAACAGGTTGTACTTTTAAGTAACCCTCACCCACCAGGGTTACCCCTTGGTGGCATACTCTATCATAGCGTTCATCCCTAACCTGCTACGGAAAGGGGCGTGCTGTGACCGACGGATACGTGGGAGCACTGATATTATGTTTTGCATATACACCTACGCTGGTTGTGATGATATTGGAGTTGAGTTTTTTTGTGAAAAAAATGGGCTAAAAATATCTAGCTAGTGGGAAAAGGATTAGTTTATTCAGTCCCCTAGTCGACATGAGTAAAAAATGGACATGGTGAAAAACTTCTAGGGCAAACGACCCTTAATTTCTCAGGTCGAATAGGGTCAAGCCCTACCCCATGGCTTTCCATCAGGACCTAAGGGGGTTACCACTCCTACAGTCATCATATCTCCTAATAAGTGAGATATAGTGAAAATACATGAAGATAAAGGTATACAGCATCAATTTGGTCTGTTCTTATCTTTTGTAATTATTTATGTAAAATGCCCTAATGAGTTTAAACGGGGAAGAAGGGACACTTGAAGTCATACTTTCATCTAGGCTATTCCCTCATTGTGGGTCTACTCGTTCGCCTGTGGCTGGAGGCTTACCGACCGACATGGTAGGTTTACAGTCTGGCCACCGAATTTCAATGACGGCAGTCGGAGTGTAAACTGGTCGGTCAATCCTACTCGGTTCCGATGGGCTCATGGAGCCCTTCAGCCAGTCAGAAACTGTCAATAATCCCTTCAGGACGGTGTTTCCACCATCAGGATTATGATGTCGGTTTTCCATGTCAGCCTTTCCGACATGAAAGGATGTCAGAAAGCAGCTTTGGGGGCCCTAGCAGGGCCCCCATCCCTCCATTGTCTGTGGTTGTGGTGGGGAGGGCATCTAAGGTACCCCACTGAAAATCCCTGCACCGTGTGGCAGGCACCTCAAGGTACCTGCCACACGGTGCAGGGATTTACACAAACTCCCATTTCTCAATGGGATTTGGTGAAGCGAACGGTTTCCGCCTGCAGCACAAGCTCCCACAGAGAAATGGGAGTTTGTGACCGCACCATGTGCGGTTGCATCGTAATAAGGTGTGCAAAACTTCTGACCTATGGTCGGTCTGTTCTCACCCAGAAACGGTGTCGGTAGGAGGCAACTCCGGCCAACATCTTAATGACGACCTTGGTGATTTAGCTAATGTCTTTTTTTATTTCCCCTGCAGACTACATTTGTTTCATGTGACAGTGAAATAACTAGATGTCCCTCTACACATTAACCAACTAAAATCTGCAGGGGGGAAAATTAAGCACCAGCAGTTAAAACTATGAATCAATTAACACCCCCTCCCCCCCCACAAACCCCCCCCCCCCCCCCACTGCAGCTGGATTAGCAATTAGATAATGAATGGGAGAGAACAATGAATACATTTATATATTTTTCCTACATGTAGCCCATGAAAGCTTCCAACATATTTGGGATTTTCAGGCAGCACATTGCACTGTGTATTAATTGAAACTCTGAATGCTTTCTCTTCAGCTGGGCCACCTTTCTCCACTTATTTGAGAGTGGGGTGTGGTTAAATAATCTTTCAATGCCGATTTAGCCTGTGGCAAGAAAGGAAATGGGTTAAGAAGAGTGTGGCATGCAGCTGAGTGGCATGCAGCTGAGTGGCATGCAGATTTCTGTAACAGGAGCCTGAAAGTAAAACTCCTGAGGCAGTTTATTATCAGCACTCTAAGAGGAGGAGGATATAGGCAAGGGATGTCACCAGGCTCACTTGAAATACAAGGTTTGTGCTTGGGCAAGCCCTGTCAATGCTGGAGCATGAGATAAATGCTTAGATGTGCGCAGTGTGTAAAGGTGTCTCGTACTCTTAGAGCTAAGGTCAAGCAGAATAAATCACTTACGAGAGGTGTTCATTCCAACTTTAATCAAGTGAAGGAGGCCATAAAAGGGCTGGGATGGGGCCGCCACACCCCAATACAAAATCCACCAGTGCTGTGTGGTTATTTTTGATGTGGTGAGCAACAGGGTGCACCTAGTGAAATAAACACACTTTTTAGTTATAGTATCTTTTTCTTAGCACATCTGTGTGTGTATGATTGAGAAGAATGGAAAAGGTTTGTTTCTAATCCCCACGATGACCCTGAGACTGTTAGTAACCCAAAAGCATTGACCTCACTTCAACTATGTATTGAGTGGAGTTCGACTGGGCTACAAAAAACGGTCTTTCACATTCAGAGTTGCTGCTCTGAACTAAGTTCTCTTGTGGGTGGGAAAGCAAACTTTAAAGAACTGGAATGGAGACTGAGTTTATGCAACAGCGGTTGTTGCAGGGGGAAGATTCTCGGTGTGAAGAGGATGTTTTACAGTCACGAGGAGCCCATAACTTCTGTATCTTCACCTTGTGTTCAGGAGGAGTACACTCTGGTCCAGCCAAAGATACAGGTCCTGGAGGCCGCTTCTTGGGATCAGGACTCACCCCAGCAGACACATGAAGCAGGGCTCAGGCAGGTCCAGATAGGCCCAGATGGTGCTGGTCAGCTGGGCAATTTCAGGAACACCTCTGAAAGCTTCTTGTGCCCTTGGAGCTCAGATAGGAGGTCAGACAACTGAACCTTAAAGTCATGTCTGGACAGTTTGAGTTCAAGGCAAGCAGGTCCAGTCTTCCCTCTTCAGCCAGCAGGGCAGTCCTTCTTCTAATATCTTCCACTGGTTCAGGAATGTTCTGAGAAGAGGTTCTGAGGGGGGTACTTTTATCTCCAGTCTTTGGGTAGGGGATGCCTCTGTTGTCTAACCTCTCCCCTTTCCTGGGTTTGGCTCCAAACTGTTTAGGGCACTAAAGGGTTGGCAGGCCTATGTGTGAAGTGCAATTGTCAGTAGAATGGTATGCAGCCGTTAGAGCCAGGAAGGGGGTGGGCAACCCTTACACTTTGAAGCTCAGGAAAGCAGAGTACATCCCCGGGACGTCCTGCTCCTGCTCAGGAGAGAAACAACCTGCCCCACATCCAAGGCCCTTTTGCCCCTATTTCTGGAAGGAATACACAATTCATTTGAGTGGAAACTGCATTTCTCTATCTGGTTCCAAGCTGACATAATCTCCTATTAAGGGTAATAAGGCAACTTGGAAGAGATAGCCTTACAACAGTGAAAAAATGACTTTATGAGTTTTTCACTACCAGATCATGTAAAAAACTTGAATAACATCCCCATATTTTTAAACACTATGCACTTTGCACTGGTAGGGATTAGGGCCTACCTTAGGGATGACTTATAAGTATTAACAAGCATTGGCATGGCCAATAGGTCTCACCTTTGGGACCTTATAAGTGTTAAGCCATGCAATAGTTGATGTTGTTGCACCAAGGATATTGTGCTGCATAACTAAATACTTATAGCGTCCCAAAAGCGAGACCTATTGGCTATGCCAATGCTTTTTTTAAATAATGGAATCAACAATACTGCAAATCCCAGAATTAAAAAAAAACGAGTAGAGCAGAGCGTCGCGCATGGATATGGGAAATTTGGCAGGGCTGAGGAAGTGTTGTGGCCTCAATAGTGGCAGCACAAGTGCACTCCACCCAGTTGGAGAGAACGGGCCCAACAGCCTTTCTAGGAAGCCCTTGTCCATCACTTTAGAAAAAGCTAGTATTGGTTGTTTATAGATGCTCTTGGCATTGGCTAGAGGTCTGGGCCAGCCTTCCACCCTACAATATGTTTCCCTAGCCTGCTTATTATTGTAGGCAAGGCCAAGATCACTCTGTAAAATGTGATCAATATGTGTATTTGGTTAAAAAATGGATATCTCCTGGTCACATGGACCTTTGAGCAAACCTTGTTATGCTTATTTGCAAACTACTGCTGTGGCACTTGTGGGGGCTTGTGAAGATTGGGAGGGTGGGTTCGCTGAGCAGTGACTGCCCTTACTTTACATCAGAGGACCCAGATTCCCTCTTAACAGACCTTCTTCATGCTTCAAAATATTAGTTCACACTGTGCACCCGAGAGATGCAGTGAATAAACTAAATATTGTAGTCTAGATAGACATAAATCACAATGAATCCTCCGAATGTGTTTAGGACATTGCACTGCCGTCTGTTATAGGAATTACTGCACCCTGTGTAGATTAAGTAGGCCCCATGAATAGACAATACAATTCTGTACTTTGCAATAGACCTACACAGACCGTAGAAGTGTGTGTAGGACTGTGCAGGTGTTTAAAACAACTTCTGGAATTCTATTGATGGCTGGTATGGTTCTCTGTAAAAGAGTTACATTACCAATCAATCAGTCCACTGAAACATTCGGTCACAAATTGGAAACGTTGTGGTCACACAGATATTATTTCAAGAAGCTCGCTACCAACCTTGAACTTTACAAACTCGATGGATGATAAAAACATTCAATTTCTGGGATGCGGTTAAAACCAAATGCTCGTCCACACTCGAACAATCGAACAAAGTCGCCACAGCAAGAAACAAGCCATAATGTGAATGTCAGCGAAACCTGTAACTGTTATATGTCAAAGTTATTTCTGTATATTGTAAAAAAAAAAAACAATAAAAATATATTTTAAAAAAAGAAAAAAAATCAATCGTTGAATAGTACCTCACTAGGCTAGAGCAGTCTATACCACCCTGTAGAACAGCATGTGGTCCATTGTTTCTGGATATGAAATTACTCGGTCTGAAAACTCTGGACCTGGTGTTACTGGCTGCTGATCCACATGTGGTAAAAAAAAACTGGGGAGAGAACCAGCTACATACAGAGGTGTAGCTTGTCCTCACCCATGCCTAGCATCACAGGGAAACAGAAGATGCTCTTTCAAGAGAGGCTGGAGTCTCCTCATCCCCGACACCATGCCCCCATCCAACAACCCCTGCCTGCACCGGCCCTGCAAATATTTACAAACTGCTACAATCAGCCAGTAAACATCAGCGTAATCTCCCCAGAATTTAGAAGAAACTGTTAAAGAACCCAGTAATTTGGGGTTTGACATGTTATTCCCAAATTCTGGGGGTTTTACGTTGTGAGACCCAATAACTTGCGTGGAGATACCTGACAGAATTGTTAGTTCCATTCCAGCCCTTTTGCCGTCTCACTCAATTAATAGGGAACTTGGAATATGGCTCTGTATGGCAATTGTTGGGGTGTGGTCTGAATAACCTGTTTGCCTCAGTGAAGGATGGTTGTGTGAGGAGAGACCTGTTTTGTTGGGGCTTGAACACTTCGCCACCTATATGGGTTTCATGCCATGGTGTTCAACCTTACTTTCACTCTCTGGTCATATTGAGTCTGATGTAGTGTGCATGTCGCAAACTCTTCACATTATGAACTTCACAAACTTGGAACTCATTGGTCAGATAACCAGCAGTTCTTCCAGTGTGTACAAACTGGACAAACTCTAATCTCTACACCAAGCTGGGACACGAGACACCCTTCCTTCCCCGGAGAAGCTAAGGAAAAAACGGGACCAGCTTTTATAGTTCAATTGAAAATGTGTGTTTAGACGGCTTATTTCAGTGAGGCCCTTATGTGGAATCTTCGTAAGGAGTGCGGTCTATTCTGCGGCGTGGGCTATTTCCGTGAAAGTGAGTGGCTTGGTTGCCCCTTGCACACTGAGAAGCGCGTGGGATGCTCGTTAAGGGTCAATCGAGTGCTTGCGAGCCACTCAGTAACAGTGCCGGACTGGCCGTTGCGGGCACTGGGCAATCCCCCGGTGAATCACAAGGGTGGGGGCTGGTTTTTGGCCCCTAGGGGCTGTTTTTGTTACAGGGCCGATTTTGCAGCATGTCTGCAAAATCGGCTGAAAACCGGCCCTGGCAAAGAGCTAGGTCGCACCCCCAACCCAGGGGGGGGGGGGGGGGGGGGGGGGAGGGGGAGGGGGAGAGGCCAAGCACTTTGCTAGGGCCGGTTTTGGTTCACAGTCCGGCCCTGCTAAGTATAACCCTCCTATTATCCAGGAATGTAATGAGAGCGGCGTATTCACCCCATCAAGAGCAACCCTGGGCGTCACTAGAAGGCTCACCTGAATATTGTTAATTATCGTCACCGCGTGTGCAGTTCTCTCGCGGAACCCTTATGGTCAGGGACTACCGTCCATCAACCCTCCCCTGCCTTGTGCACCCCACATATTTATTAGAAATTGGACATGAGAGAGGAGTTTCTTTGGAAAGTGGGGGGTCTCACGACCCCCCGGACGTATTTATTAGAACATGAAAACAAATTGAAATTTGAAATAAACAATATTTGCACAATCATTTATGCAGAAAAACACAATCGACATTTGATTACAATCCATGTAGACAGGTATCCAAGGCTAACCTTAACATATTTCTAATACAGAATATTTCCTAACCGAATCTAACATTTTTGGATCATAATCACACATTTATTAATTTTTCTGCATATCCTATTTTTGGGCCTACGGCAAGGTCGCTAACCGGTGTCAGATCCTAATCAACCAGCCATGCCCTCACGTCTGAGTGCGCATGCGCAGAGAGCCCGTTTACCAAGAGGGTACTACCCCCCTCCCGGTTTATCCCGTACACTCCATGAACTCCATTAACCAAAAGGGGGCCCTTGCACTCTGCGCCGCTTAATGACGTCATAGCCTCAGGAAAGCGTGATTCCCCCCTCCCCCGCACCCATCCAACCAAACGGATGTACTGCCCCTGGAGTTCTAGGAGAGACCACTTGTCCCTCCCCGTGGGTGACCCCATTCAAGAATGGTGCCGTCCCCTAAGGACCTTAAATTGACTGCTCACCAATCATGGCCTGACCAAGGCATAGCAATAAATACGACAATAGTTGACCTGTGAACATGAAAAAAGGCCTAAGGAAAAAATTCACGCCTAAACACAATTACTGGGAAAAAAGAGCATACAGTGATACCACAACATTATCATACAAGCATCAACATGTGCCTCAGGGGATGGTGGGTGGGGAAAAAGGTCACAGGCTCGAGAGGCTGGGGGGCAAGGGGCAGTCCGGGAAGTGCGGGAACCAGAGAACGTCTCCCGTGCTCCCCGGCCTTTTAAACCCTCCACAGCAGACCAGTTCCAACTGGTCGGCCCCTTGGCTCCCCCCCTTTGACCCGGAAGCGATTCTATCGCTTCCGGGTCACCAGGGTAGCCCCGCACCAATCGGTGGAGAGGTGCGCCGCCGCGTCATCTGACGCGGCGGGGGCGCGCCCCACCATGATTGTCTAGCAAGGGAAAGGGGGGGCCGGTGCCCCACCATACGTGCGGGGTGCCGATGCGTCCCTCCCTTTCCTTATGGTCAGGGATTACTATCCATCCCCCTCCCCTCCCTTGTGCACCCCACATATTTATTAGAAATTGGACATGAGACAGGAGTTTCTTTGGAAGGCAGGGGGGTCTCACAACCACCAAGCCTTATTTAATAAAACATGAAAACAAATTAAAATTTGAAATAAACAATATTTACACAATCATTTATGCAGAAAAACATAATCGACATTTGATTACAATCCATGTAGACAGGTATCCAAAGCTAACCTTAACATATTTCTAATACAGAATATTTCCTAACCGAATCTAACATTTTTGGATCATAATCACGCATTTATTAATTTTTCTGCATATCCGATTTTTGGGCCTACGGCAAGGTCGCTAACCGGTGTCAGATCCTTATTAAACAGCCACGCCCTCACGTCTGAAGGCGCATGCGCAGAGGGCCCGTTTACCGAGAGGGTATTTACCCCCCTCCCGGTTACCCCTGTATGCTCCATGAACTCCATTAACCAAAAGGGGGTCCTTGCACTCTGCGCCGTTTAATGACATCATAGTGCACGTTCGGGGTGGCCAATCAGCCTAAGGAAAGCGTGACTCCCCCCTCCCCCGCACCCATCCAACCAACCGGACGTACTGCCCCTGGAGTTCTAGGAGAGACCACTTGTCCCTCCCCCTGGACGTCCCCATTCAAGAATGGCGCCGCTCCCTTAGAACCTTAAATTGACTGCTCACCAATCATGACCTTACCGCCACAGGCCAGGATAGTTGTCCGACTATCTGCCACCCCCCCCCCATCCTCCTACTCTGCTATGGTCATGCCCAGACCCAAAACCCCCTAGCCATGCCAAGATGTTCATAATAAGTCATTGGCCACACTAGTTAGGTGAACCCCATCTTGTAAGAAGCACTTTTCCCTCCTGACACACCCATGTGGTATGTTTTGTGATTGAGGTGACCGAAACAATTTCTCTAACTTGTTGTTGATCCTGTTTACCGAGTGATTCAACGATTTCACCGAATCCCTCCCCCCCACTTCCATCTGAGTATAGGAATTAGATGGGACCAAACTATGGTGGAGCCCTGGAATTTTTTCGCTAACCAACCTCCCCCTGAGATTATCTCTTCTATCAGGACCCGTCTGTTCAGTTTTACCAGGTCGTTCCCGCCCAAATGTAAGATAACAACTGATGGCGGTGGGGTGTGTTTGTTGAGCAACTCCGTAACGAACCCTCTCAACTGACTGAGGCAGAGACCCCCTTACCATGAAAGGAGACCCTGAAACCTCCCTGCTCCGCCCTCCGTCTGTAATTACCGGTAAAAAACATAGATTTAACTCGTTTCACATAAGAATGCCCAATAACCCATACAACTTGTGTCTCCTTTTTCTGTGCATGGGTCCGCCGTGATGAAGATACTTGCTGGTGATGTGTTGATGGCAGTTTCCGCCCTGCGTGACAGTTTCGCTAAACTGAAATACAAGTAAACAAACAAGACAGGCATCAGCGTCATTTTTTAGCCACCCTCACAACATGTGCAGCCACACATAACGCTTATAACAGTTGGAAGACAATTTCCCAATTCTCCTCACGCTGCTATTGTGTAGCCCTCTAGCAGTTGCTTCAGTGGCAGCCCCTATACGGAACGAATGTGTCCCAAAATCCTTCGGATTTAAGCCTGTTTTGTCAATTGTCATAGCTAACACTCTCTTGAATTGGAACCTGGTAAGTGGGGAACCATCTGCATGCATCAATAATGCCCCCCTTAGTGAGCCTACTCTCTGGTTGAGGAAGGCTTCCACGTGCATCACTGGGCAGCATGGATTAGTTTGCGTCCGATGGAGTACCAGCCCCTCACCACGGGCTTCCTGATCAGTCTTTGATTTGCTGATGGCAATTAGCAGTATATCACCTACTATCCTTGTGTGCTCATACTGAAGTCCACCTAGCAAGTCCTGTTTATTGCTAGCCACCAGCTCCCCTACCCAGAATGCCCATAAAAGGCTAGTGTAAAGACCAGTCTGAACAATAGCACTTCCCCCGATGAACTGCAGATGCTACACAGGGCGTTTAATAGCGATGGCAGCCACTCGGAACCTATTGGTTGCCTCATGTCCGTGACGTGTGCTTGGAGGCGCCGCCACCCCTTCAGCGCCTTCCTTACAATGAAACTATTTGTGGGATCTATGGTACTACTAATCTGTGCAAAGAAAGAGACAGCTGCCACGTGCCGGCTGGCTGATGCTGCGGAGCACCCCTCCCTGTGCAATGCATCTAGATACTGAGTGAAATTCCCTGCCTGATCCCATCTAACCGCCCAACCTTGCCCCAAAAAAGATGCAATAAGACAAAAATGCCTCTTCGTAAGCGGTTCTGGTCTTGGGCACTAGGCTAGCTGCCACAAGGTTCTGTAGCTGGGGGCACCAATCTGCCAAAGCGTTGCTTGGAAGTGTGTAGGCGTCGCCTCTGCGGATGGTAGATGTTCCCTGAATACATGCATCTTAAAGCGAGAGAGTGCGTCAGCTGCATTATTTAACACCCCTGGGACATGTTTGGTCCTAAACTGTATGTTAAGCTTCATGCATTCCAGCACTATTTTTTTCAGTAGGCGCAGTATCATTTTACACCGTGCCGCTTGTTGATTGATACATTCCACTACTGTCATGTTATCAGACCAGAAAATCACAGATTGATTACGCAACTGATTCAGCCAAACTGTCAATGCAAACCAGATTCGAAATAGTTCCAGGAAACCTATATTAGTTGTCAGACCACTCTCCTCCCACCATACCGGCGGACCTCTGCCGGCAGTCTCGTGTGATGGTTCTTCTCCCGCAGACCTGTCATGGTCTGCGAGATTGAGCGGGAGAATGGCCGCGCCATGGGTATCACTCTCAGCACGAAATTCAACTGGCCCACAACCCGCTGTAACTGATGTAGTGTCACCTTGTCCTTGGCCAAACATTGCTGGAGGGCTGCTCTAAATTTCGTGATTTTGTCTTTTGGTAACCTAAAACAACCCTCTACTGAATCCAATTCAATGCCTAAGAATTCCAATGTGGTTGCTGGACCCACCATCTTTCCCGGTGCCAGCGGGACCCCAAACGCCCGCAAGAGCACCCAAAATTCCTGCAATGCCCACACACACTCCTGAGAGCCCGCCGACCCGAGAAAGTTATCCAGGTAATGCATGACATGTAGATGTCCAGTCCTCTGCCTAACATTCCAAAAAAGAACTGAATTTCTCAAAGTAGGCGCAAGAAACAGAACAACCCATGGGCATACACTTATCCATATAGAATTTACCTTGGAATGAGAAACCTAGCAGATGCTGACCTAGAGGATGCACTGGCAGTAGCCAGAAGGCGGACTAAATATCCGACTTTGCCAGCCAGGCTCCCGGTCCCAAAGTCCTCAACATCTCCACTGCCTGGTCAAAGGAAGCATACTTATCACTACAAATGCCTTCAAAGATGGCGTCATTTAGTGATTCGCCCCTAGGTGCGGACAGATTATGAATCAGCCTGAAGTCCCCCTCATCCTTCTTTGGCACCACGCTGAGAGGTGAGCAAACAAAATTGTGGACAGGGATGTGATCAAAAGGACCCGCTATCCTGCCTAGGAGCAGTTCCTTTGCTATCTTTATTGCTGCCACCTCTAGGTTGTTCCTCACAGATAATTGGTTCCTACATTCCGCCGATCCAGTGTAGCCCACCGCTGGGATGCTAAAGCCCTGCAAAAAAACCTTCTTGTAACATCCTAGCAGAGGCATGGTCTGGGGACTTGTTCAGCCAAGGAGTCATAGCCAGAACGTCAATGGGTGAATGCGACATCAGCCGTAGTCTCTCCCTATTCCTGTTTCCTTCTTCCCCTGTTTCCAGAGGAGTTACCTTTATTGTGGCATGTTGGGTGGGAAGGTTGATTACAAATGGAAAATGCATGTCTGAACTTGCATTTGCCTTGTGCCCTGGTGCATGTTCGCTTATTAAATTCCCAGCACACCCCTTTTCGCCCCCACTGCTCCCTGCCTTAGGGGCCACGCCACCTCCCTGTGCCGGCCGAAAGGGCTGTTGGGGTTTTGGGGGGTAACTTCTGTTCCAACTCAGCCCCGCCCCACCAGGCTGCCCTGCTGTGAACTGTCCATACCATGAAATGGAATCCACCTGATCCCAGGAAAGTGAGGAATTAAACTCTTTAGCTTTCCTAAAACTCATGTCATAGTCTTTCCACCCTTCCTCCCCCATATTTATCATGGAAAGTTGTGATCCTACTCTGGTAACAGGCCATCTCTGCCTGCAAGTTAGGGGCCCGCTCGGCAGTAATCGCCATAAACACAGAGAAGGCTCTAATCCAGTTGTTCAATGTCTCTTCCACTCTGAATCTCGCCATCTCCCCCGTCATTCGCTAGGCGACATCCAATCCTTCTGTTTCCTAGCATACTCCTTTTCCCTGTTATCCATAAGCAAAGAAAACATATTGGCATATTTGTCCTCCCAAATTAAATCCTTCACGTCTTGTGTTACATGCTGGGCCAAATGTTCCCTCCTGGAGGGTACTGTACCCTCGCCCAGCACTGGTAATGCCACCTCCTTACCAATTTCCCCAGCATGCGTTGGTTCTACCATCTTCTCACTTCTGGGGTTGCTGCCTGGACACGCTGCTTGTGGGGGAATAGGCGTACTTGGCCTCCCCCACTATTCGGAGCAGTCATGATCCTTGCTACCATCTTACGTGCCTCCGCCAAAGGATCCTCCCCACCTCCTTAGTGCCTACTGACGATGGTAACACCCCCTCTATTCCTAGCCAAGGGAGAACTGCCGCTATCTGCGCCGCTAGCTCTGGTGGGACCTGACCAACCCCTGCAGGTGCTGTGACTGGGACGGGGCTGCTGGGCTTAAGACAGGAAACCCTGGGACTGGCGTGGGGTTAAGCGTGGGTACCACTGGGACTACCGCTGGGACCACCAAAGGCACTGAGCTTGGTGTTGGGACAGGTGCGGCAGATGCTGGTGTTGCGGGTATAATAGCTGGGACTACTGCTGGGACCACCAGAGGGACTGCGTCTTATGTTGGGACCAGTGCAGCAGGTGCAGGTGTTACAGGTATACTTGCCGGGCTTTGGGGAGTAGGTATAGGGATGACCGGCGAGGCCAACCCCCCTTTAGGCCCACCTTCTTGGCTCTGGCCCGCTTGGGTAGTGGATCCAATACCCCCCTGGGCTGCAGGGGTACTATTGTTCGCTTGGGCCTACCAGATGTCCCTGCCTGATCATCCAACCTCTGTCTGAGCTCCGCCATGCTCTTCCCTATCTGATTCACTTGCCCCCATCTCCTGTTCATCGATGCCATACTACGCATAATACCCTACAGCATATGTTCCATGCGGAAACGTTTGGCGCCACGTCTACTGGCCATCTTCTCTCACGTCGCAACTGCTCAGTCACTGATACCTGTGCTAACCCAAGCAACACAATGTAACCCTGCAACCACTAGGACATACCCTGGCTGTTACTTGCAGAAAGTTGGAGGTACACAGACTGGCCGTAAGCACCACGCAACTGGGACCGCACCACACCAGCTAGCCTGGGTGTTGGGCTGTTGGGTGTTGGGCGAGCACACTCTAGCCCGGCGGCCCACCAGAAGCAGTGAAGTGCAGGCCTGCCTGTGTCCCCGGATTGCGCCGTCCACCACTTCAGTCCCCGTCACCTCAGCCAGCAGTGCCCCCCTCAATGAGGTCCTACGATGAAAACAAGATTAGCATATAGCACTGCCACACAAAAAACGCCAGAACTTATTCCACTTTACAGCTGTATCCAAGCCCTTTTACATGAGCATTAGTTAAACCATGCAAGCGTATTTAAAAAACTGTGCTTATTACATGGCCTTGAACAGTTCAGTAAAACACTGTAAAGTAGAGGTGGAGGCAGGTTTCATCTCTAAGATTTATTTAAGATTGAAGGGTAAACAGGTGGAGCCAGGAAGCACAGCTGCACAGTAGCTCAGGAAGGCTTCAACTGCCCCAACATAGAATACGAACATACAAGGAGTAAAAGCATTCTACAGAGTGGCTCGCTCTAACACGAGCCTTAAAGCAATACATATGAACTAAAGTGAAATCACAACATAACACATCCCCCCCCCCTTACAATAAAAAAAACAAATGAAACCCCAAGGAAGGTGACAAGGAAAATAAAGGAAGAGGAAAGAGAAACAAGGTGAAAATTAATAAACTACCTAACGTAATCCTTTAGCCAACAAGGCAACACTCTCGTCCTATTGGAAACCTTAACAGCAGGTAATGTGGGTGCTGAAACTGTGTCACTACTAACAGAAGAAGAACTCACATTGGGGAAGGAAGTCACATTATCAGACTTGTAACTGGTGTCGACAGAGCTGGACTCATGTTCAGAATGGCAAGGTTTATGCGAGGACTCATTGATTTGACAGTCAGGAGAACTGGTTACCTCTTCCCCCTCCCTTAATTGAGGAAGAGGAACACCAGGCGCAAGTTGGGACTGCAACTCGCTACCATGAAAGTAATCTTCAACCCAATCAAAATCAGTAAGTTTGCCCCTCACGATCTTGCTCTCATCACGATTCTGACAAACATCTAAAGCCACATTTTTCAGGTTCCAAACTTTTCCATCACTTAACCTGACTGAGTTCCTAAGAACCTCAAGAACCTGTTTAGGTGAATCAAATTTATTCTCACCTTTCAAAACCTTGTAAGGTTTCTTAATCCTAACCCAATCTCCAGTTTTTACAATGACATCTTTCACACAATGGCGCTGATCATAGTAAGCCTTACTTCTGTCATGCACCAATTCTAAATTTTTCTTGACTTCTACAGGTGGCCATTGTTGGACACTGTCTTTGAATAACCAGCTAGGGTTGAACTTGCACCTGGGTAGTCTACCTCTCATCATTACAAAAGGGGAAACTCCTGTGCAATTATTCAACGTCACTTTGTAAGACCACACAGCTTTTTGTATTTCCAATTTCCAATCAAACCCTTTGTAATTAGCAGCTTGCAAAATGCCTTTAATCACTCTATTGAAACGTTCTACAGTTCCATTCCCGCTAGGGTTGTACAATGAAGTCGTTTTGTGTGTAATACCGCACTTCCCAAAATAATCTTTAGCAACCTTGGATAGAAATTGTACTCCATTGTCCGTTAAGACATTCACGGGTAAACCTTCAACTATAAAAATCTTATCTAAAAACTTTAACACAGCCTGAGTATCCACTTTATCCACAAATTTAACTACAGGCCACTTGGTAAACAGATCAATGGCAACCAAACCATATTCCTTCGGTCCCCTACTGGACCAAATATGTCCACAGCGATAGTTTCCCAAGGCATGCTAGGAAAGAGTCCATCACTCATAGCTGGTCTCAAAGTCCTCAAGGATTTGTCTGCGGACCTGCAAACAGGGCAACCTCTGACAAAGGTCTCTATTTCACTGTCGACTTTTGGCCACCAAAACAAACTTTTAACAGATAACTTGGTCCTTACTATACCAAAATGCCCCTCATGACATAACTGTAGTATCTTCTTCCTTAAACCAGAAGGTGGAACAATCCTGTCCCCTCTCAATAAAACCTCTTTCTCAAATGATAACTCAGATCGTACCTCCCAAAACGGCTTCACAGTGCCAGATAAAGATTTTTCTTTTGGCCAACCATGACAAATAAACTTTGAGACTTCTACTAATTCCTTATCAGCATTATGTTCTCTTAACCAATCCTCCCTGCTAATGGCTGGGAACCCAGAATCGTGTATAAATGCCACACTAACGTTCCCCCAAGTATCATCAACACATTCTTCCAGAGGGGAAGGGAGTCTTGACAGACAATCAGCAACAACATTGTCTTTTCCCGGTACATATGTGATACTGTATATGTATTCTTTCATGCGCATAGAGATCCTTGCTAACCTAGCAGAAGCAGTTGCAGTGCCATCAGTGGATAAAATGTGGACTAACGGTTTGTGATCAGTCCTGATGTGAACCATTTTTCCCCAAACAAATGCACGAAAGTGTTCTAAGGCCCAAGCGCAAGCTAAGGCTTCCCTCTCTATAATAGGGTATCTGCTTTCAGCTGGTGACAAAGCCCTGGATGCAAATAAGATGATTCTTTCTTTACCATTCTCATCCACTTGTGACAAGACCGCGCCCAAACCTTTGTCACTTGCATCAGTTGTCATAGAACAATCCAAATTAGGGAGAAAACTAGACAAAGCGCTCACTTTCTGCAACTCCCACTTGATTTCGGAAAACTCTTTCTCACACTCTTTAGTCCATTCAAATTTCACATTTTTCTTTAGCAAGGATCTAATGTTATATACCTTTGAAACAAAGTCCTTGATGAACTTGGCACAATACTCAGCCATTCCCAAAAAAGATTTGATTCCCTCTTTAGAATCAGGTGCAGGTGAGGTAACAATGCTCTCTATGAGTGAAGCTTTTGGTCTGACACCCTCCTCACTAATTATATGGCCAAGATATGAGACACTTCTTTCCCCAAATTTGCATTTAGACAATTCAACAGTCAAACCAGCAGAACTCAGTGTGTTAAAAACTTTCCACAGCTTCGCGTCATGATCTTCTTTGTCAGTGCCAGCAATTAGAACGTCATCCTGGAAAAAACAAATGCCATCCATATCTCCAAACAATTTGTGCATTAAGCGTTGAAACACTGCCGCGGCTGATGCAAGGCCGAATGGCATCCTTATAAATTGAAAACAACCAAATGGTGTGATGAAGGCTGTTAGATGCCTTGACTCAGGTTCTAAGACTACCTGGTGGTAGGCAGCAGAAAGGTCTATTGTGGAAAACCAAGTCGCTCCCCTTAAGGAGGAAACCATCTCGTTAATTTTGGGCAAGGGGAATCGTTCAATCACAATATTTTGATTTAGATGGCGTAAATCAATACATAAACGGATTTTGCCGTTGGGCTTCCTCGCTACGACTATTGGACTAATCCACTCCGAAGAGTCTACCTCTTCTATAACACCCTTAGCTAATAGACCCTGAATTTCTTTTTTGACTTCGTCTCTTATCAACAAGGGAATAGGTCTAACCTTATGCACTTTGGGTTGTGCATTCCCTTTGAGCATGATTCTATGCTCAAAACCCTTAAGCTTGCCTAACTGTCCACTTACAACGCTGGAAAATGTACTCTTCAATATATCTTCCAACTTGCTGCACTCATCTACGACTAGTACTTTCTCCTTGCTATTAGGGTCTAAGATGATGTGGAGATTCTTCTGGTCATACCACCCCAGAACAGAAGGTCCTTTTTTGGCTATGTATAACTTGCCCCTGGTCACCCTACCCTTAAAAATGAAAGTGAGCCATCTGAAACCTAAAAGGTCAATTTTCCCACCTGTATAACTTACAGGACTAACATCTGAGGCATTTAACTTGTCACCTATTTTCTGTGTGAATTTTTTTTTCCATATCGCTTCGTTGACAATCGTATATGGAGATCCCGAATCTGCATATACCTTAACCTTAACACCACCTAAAGAGACTTCACAGATAGGTTTGCCCTCCATAGCTTCATCAGTAATGTTCAACATGTAATTGCCTTCCTCAGTAATGTTCAATATGTAATTGCCTCTTACATTCTTAACACAACCATCCTCATCTTCACTACTTTCATTAACACACACATCCTCATTCCAGATACATTTGACATTAGTACGCCTGCGGCACATTTTGCTAAAGTGGCCTATAAGACCACAAACACTACACTTTTTCCGTAGGGCAGGGCATGACTTGTAGTAGGCCATATGTTCTCTGCTACCACAACGGTAACACCTTTTATCTTCCATCTTGTTATCCATTCCTTGATTCCTGAAAGGTTGACCAAATTTCTTGTTTTGAACTTGCTTATTCTGATATTTTGGTGTTCCTTGGATTTTGAAGACAGCAGATGATGCTTTGTCTGAATCCTTAACAGTATCTTTAACTACAGTGGCGCATCTCCCCGACATTTCTGATTTCCTCATTATCGCAAGTACATCGTCAAGAGGTGCATCGCCATTTACCCAAAGTCGATCTTGAATCGGAGAATTGTCATTGTGCATAACCAGTTGGTCTCGAATAAGATCATCATGCAAGTCTCCAAACTTACAGTCAATAGCAAGTTTTTTAAGGTCATCAACCCATTCATCAACCAATTCATCCTTTTTCTGTTTTCTTTGGAAGAATTTGTGCCTCACTACACCTATACACACTTTAGGTGCGAAATATCTGTCCATATCAGCAATGGCGTTGTCAAATTCACTTGAATCAGCATCAGCTAACTTCTGCATGCGTGAATATGTTTTTAAACCTTTAGGACCTAAAGAATGTAGAAGTATTCTTTTCTTTTGTTCCGGTTTCATTTAAGCATTCTCATCAATTGCACAAATGTAATTATTAAAATATTCTTTCCATTCCACCCACTTCATGTCTGGCTGTGAACCAGTAGCCCAAAAGGGTTGTGGGGGACTAATAACAAAACTTTGTTGAGCCATTACTTCTTCAGAAACGCTTTCACTTTGGGATTGATCCCCAGAATCCATATATTTATAGCTTGTAAAAAGGTTTTTTCAAAAGCACTTCATTTTCAAAATAATATAATTTGTAAAAAAAAAATACAAGTGCCCCGACAGTCTCACCTGTTTATCTTCACCCTCCTTACTTGAAATAAACGTCACTCCATATTATGAGCCAGAGGCCGAGTCAGAGCTGGTTCGTTTATGTTCGTTTTCCTTTTTTTTTAAATATCTGCCTCGGTGACTGAGGAACCACCGAGAACTTCACGACCAATCCAAAATGGCCGCCACGCAGGGTCACGCAACGTGATCTAGTGCGATTGTGTCATCACGCGATCAAAGAAAGAATGCGTGACTGATGTATGGCATTCCGTGGTCGCGCGTCAGAAGATCGTGCATAGAATACGGCTTAGAATTGAAAGATGCCGGCATGCGCAACCAACCGAAGGCTCAAAGTCAGTAAGTCTTCGTTTTAATAATAAAAAGGATACGAACCAGGCAATATTGACAGATGTTGAAATGTAGTTGGGAGGATGGTCCACAAAACGATTCTCGTTTCTTCTATTTTGAAAGTAGAGAAGGAAGGAAAAAATCTTCACGAGGTTGTAGGTTGTAGGGTGTCGATCCCGATCGTCGCCAATTGTAAAGTAGAGGTGGAGGCAGGTTTCATCTCTAAGATTTATTTAAGATTGAAGGATAAACAGGTGGAGCCAGGAAGCACAGCTGCACAGTAGCTCAGGAAGGCTTCAACTGCCCCAACATAGAATACGAATATACAAGGAGTAAAAGCATTCTACAGAGTGGCTCGCTCTAACACGAGCCTTAAAGCAATACATATGAACTAAAGTGAAATCACAACATAACAAACACCCTCAATTCCAATAAAAAACTGTGCTTATCAAAACATTTCATTCCGATTATTCTCCGTTCGCCACAGATTAAAATTGTCCCCTGGCAGAGAAAAAACGTTTTTAAAATTGCCTCGCTGGCCTGTGCAGCAGTGTGGTTTATTAAATGCCTACAGCACCTTGTATTTCCAGGCGGTCTCCCATCCAAGTACTAACCAGGCCCGACCCTGCTTCGCCTCTAATGCTGCAGGCTGCTCCAAAAATTAGCTATGGGATAAATGGCCCCGAATGCCCCGCTCGCCCCGCTGCCTTACCGCTCTGCCAAGCGATCCCTTCGTGCCGGTGCCAACACTTAACAAAGAGCACTGGAGACTTGGGCTGTGATGTGCGAGGCGGAGCTGTCGGGCGGTTCTCACTCCCGACGTACTCCCGATGTCCGCCTCCACACGACCTCCACGAAACGCCCCGCAAGTTTCTGCCCGCTCCTTCGGCTTTCCGTCCGACCTGGAAAAAAGGGGCAAAGAGATAACAAGTTGCCGACGCGCTCCTGATCCTTAAAATACAAAAGAGAAAAAGGTCACAGCCTCGAGAAGCTGGGGGCAAGGGTCAGGCCGGGAAGCGTCTCCCGCGCTCCCCGGCCTTTTAAACCCTCCACGGCAGAACAGTTCCAACTGGTTTGCCACTTGGCTCTCCCCTTTGAGCCGGAAGAGATTCTATCGATTCCGGGTCACCTGGGTAGGCGCACCAATCGGTGGGGAGGCGCCCCACCGTGGTTGTCTAGCAAGGGGAAGGGGGGCTGGTGCCCGGCCATACGTGCGGGGGGCCGATGCGGCTCTCCCGTTTCCTAAAGGCTTCCAAGAGCTCTCCTATCAGGCCCCCTCCGAGACGTGCAGGCGGGTGCGTCTCGCAGGAGGCAAATCTGTGACTAATCTCTGGTGCTGCAGGCCCCTTGCGGCGACTTCCAAGTAATGAATATTAATGCACTGGTGCTGTTTTCTAACTTCGCTCCTGTGGTCTTCGTTGTTAACGTGGCCAAGAATCCACGTGGCATAGAATCCTTCCTAGGAAACGTCCCAGACCCTACAATTAATTTCTGAAACAGGGGAGAGGATATGGCTTAAAGGCTAGAGCGGGCGAGCAATCTGCGATTCTGGGTAAATCACCTAATCTCCCCATGTTTTAAAAGGAATGTGTCCGTTTGTAATGCAACTGGTGATCATGTAAAGCGCTCTGATTCCTAAGGGTCGAGTTTGCGCCATATAAAAAAAACTGCAAAAAAAAAATCAACTGCTCTTCTCCCTCTAGTGATATCACGTAGGCTCCTCTTTTAATGCTCTTACGCCCCTCTTTGCTCATCTTGCATTACATCATTCTTATAGTGACATCTTCCTTTCAGTAGACCTGCACCTCTTCTCCTTGGAGTGACCTTACCATGACCTTTTTTCCGCTTGTCACTCCTGGGTCGGATAAAATTCTTTTAGTGACTTCATAACCCCCTACCTTAATCCCCTGCTCTGCAGTGACATCCCAGATCTGCCTGACTTTTTTTGATGCCCCTTCTGCTGTTAGCAGGAATTTTGAAAATTGTAGCTTGCTTGTGTAAACAGTTTGCCTGAAAGATAAACCTAATCCCATGTACGACTATCGCAATCGCTGATCACTTGTGAGGTTCAGAGTGTGTGAATGATCCAAGATCAAACGCTGCATGAAGGCGAGCTGACACCTCTGTTCATTTCTATGGATTTCTAAAGCGCCAGTCCATATCCAGTGCACCCCTTTTCTAAGTCTTCTATTTGGTTAGCGTGGTAGGCTGTTCAGACAGACAGGCGAGTGTATACACATCCTTTCATGGACATTTTACAAAATAGGGGCTCTAATGACTTAATTGCCCCAGCAAGGGTGTCGCTGCCCGAGATGCAGATCTCCACAACAGACCAGGTAAAAAACAAAACGGGATGTTCATCACAAATCTTAATTTAAAAAAAAAGCTTAATTGGTCGTCTTTTGTGTACATTTCCACAATGATCAAAAAGTGAAGTATTTAGTGCAAAACTCACTAAGAACATGTGATTTTTTGGGGGGAGAGGGGTAAACATAACTCTTAAACAAACAAGATGATGGGCGGAATGTTGCACAATGGCAAAACATTCACCCCCAGTCACAGATCTGGGTTTAATCCATCGTTATTTTGCTCACCAAGCCACCGCAGTTCAGACATGGCCATCTGCAAATCAGTCTTGACCCTGTGCCTGAGGGGAACAGTCCAGCCTGAACTGCCAAGCCATGTCTTTCCTGGACCAGAATCAAGCTTCCTAGGACCGGTTTCTGGCTATCAGCCGTCTTCAGCCAGGATAGCTTGACTCCAGTGGCGTAGTGAGCAAGGAACACACGTCTGAGCATACCCTTCCCACATAGGGTGAACAGAAAAACACACAAGATGATGGACGGAATGTTGCACAATGGCAAAACATTCACCCCCAGTCAAAGATCTGGGTTTAATCCATCATTATTTTGCTCACCAAGCCACCCCAGTTCAGACATGGCCATATGCAAATCAGTCTTGACCCTGTGCCTCATGGGAACAGTCCAGCCCGAACTGCCAAGCCATGTCTTTCCTAAACCGGAATCAAGCATCCTAGGACTGGTTTCTGGCTATCAGCCGTCTTAAGCCAGGATAGCTTGACTCCAGTGGCAAAGTGAGCAAGGGACCCACGTCTGGGCATACCCATCCCACATAGGGTGAACAGCAAAATACACAAGATGATGGACGGAATGTTGCACAATGGAAAAACATTCACCCCCAGTCACTGATCTGGGTTGAATCCATCATTATTTTGCTCACCAAGCCACCCCAGTTCAGACATGGCCATATGCAAATCAGTCTAGACCCTGTGCCTCATGGGAACAGTCCAGCCTTAACTGCCAAGCCATGTCTTTCCTGGACTTGAATCAAGCATCCTAGGACCGGTTTCAGGCTATCAGCCGTCTTCAGTCAGGATAGCTTGACTCCAATGGCCTAGTGAGCAAGGGACCCACGTCTGGGTGTAGTGTAGTTCCTATATTCCCAATAGGCTCTGCGCATTGGAATAACATAAACAATAGTTTAGACGTAGGACTGAGGTCGACTAGGTCTCTATTGAATATGTTAGACTTAATTGTGAATGCCAGCTAGCTCAGAGGTCACTAGAAACTTTCTTGAATACACAAGAAGGGATTTGTTTCTGACTACCATATAACATGACAACTTTGTTCCCCAAGAATAAGAAATATATCATCAGTTGCGGAAACAATAGATGGCTATTTCACTCAGTCAATCATGCATGCTTCGTTTCACCAGAAGTGCAGAGAAATAGAGAGACGGGTGTTTTCAATAAAAATGTTATTTATTGAGCAGTCTTCTTTCCCATGCAAGAGAAGTGAATTGCTACAATCGTAATACTTGCTATGAAGTAAAGTGTGTACAGTAAAAAGAGTATTATGAAATAATACTGTGAAAGCATTTATATGGTTTCTAAGCCATAATATACTTAAAATAGATAAAATACATACAATGATAAATAATGACTAAAAGTACTCAACTGGTGCATCTAAAATACGCCTACCCCGGTGTACCTAACCTAAGTCTAGTACAAGGGAAGAAGTAAGTGAGGTGTAGCTTGAGTTAAATAGTTTCTGCCAAGAATCTATCCAAGAATTATCTAAGGGTCTAATCAGCTCCGTACCTTGGTTATAGAATGAAGGAGGTCTTGTATCTCTCTCTCAGGACTCGATCTCCCAGTAACCCGCAAGGGTAGCAGGGAAACACTGGAGCTGGATTTCTCGGCAGGAGAAAAGACAGCGTCTCTCTCAGTGCGTCAGCTGGAGGGTCGGCTTCCTTCGGCACTTGCATACAGTAGGGCGTCGGGCAAGTAGTTAGTCGAGCTGCTCCAAAACCACTGTGTGTTTTCTAGGGCAGATGCTGGTATATTTATACCTGGAAGGTGCCGGGTTTGAAGTAAGGGTGGACATAATAACGTCACTAAGAACTGGAAGTTCTTTACACGCGCCAGGAGTTCTGGGACAAATCAATACTGAAGCAGGGGGAAGTCCCGTGCTGCTGAAGGCTGGTTGTCTTCAAGAACTCGTTGTACTCTAGGAGCTTAGTGGAAGTAGCCATGCCGTATTTGGACTGCATTGGCTGTGCCTAAATATGGTTATGATTCTTATGCCTATATAAGGATATGATAAGTTATACCTATATAAGGGCATGAGTCGGGAAAATGACACTAGAGCCCTAGATACGTTACAACATGGGCATACCCTTCCCACATAGGGTGAACAGCAAAACACACAACTCTTTACAACCCTATTGTTAAGATGTCAGTCTCATTGCCTTTGTGTTTGATCTAAATCTGAGACCTTCGTATAACAACTTGATCTCTGGAGTGTATGCATTATCAACTGTGCTAGCCATCCGTCCAAGACAAACCTGAAACCAGTTTGACAAGGAGAGGAGGAGGCAGCAGGGGGAGGGGATAGAGGAGGGGCCTGTGCCTGTTTCCCTTGCGGGAGTGAGCAGAGGGAACCATCTGTTGGAAAATGAATTACAAACAGATGGTTTCAAAGCTCGCTTCTGCAAGGGAATTGCCAAACGTGCATGCGTTGCCATTGAAAGCAATGCAATGTTTGCACGTTTTTGGCAGAAAAACCGAATCCCTTTCAAGAGGTCTCCTCCTATCTAGCTCATGCGCGCTACATAGGCGATACCTAAAAAGGAATGTTTGCCAGGTCAAAATGGCAGTTTAAAACTGCATTACGGGCTGCAGCGGGAGGCCTGAGGCATTTTTTACAAGCTACTTAAGTGCTTGAGTGCTGCAGCCGACTAATAGTGCCAATTAGGTGTAGGACATTTTTACCCTGTTTTAGGGAGAGAGCAGAAGCAACGTACCAATGGTTAGCAGGGGTAAGGTGCACAGAGTACTAATGCCAACAATAGCAAGTTCAGACAAAACCAAGGAATGATGGCAAAATCTTGCCTGTGAAAAACATATGAAAATCAATCCGGATAATTCTGAGACAAGAAGGTGGATGCCAGTCTATCTGAACAAACTGGTAGGAGTATTGTCTGGTATGCCTCCACCAGACCCAGGCCTAGAATTACAAAAGCCTTGCACAAGGCATATCTGCATGAAGATCTCCAGTGCTGCATTCCCCGGACTGCAGAAAATCACTCAGACTTGTATTTACAAAGTGTATCACACCAATGAAGTTAACCGTCATGCTCACCTTAAATCTTCTGTGTTCATATGACACTGACAATGATGGAGTATTGTGCCATGGTCCTTAGCCAAGTCAGTGGTTAGTTAGGTGCGTTTTGTATTCGAGGCACTCCCTCAAGCTCAACTGTCTTTGAGCAGATTGCAACCCAATGGTCAATTATGTGACATTTGTAATTTTCATGAAATGTATGCTTATAACACTTGGACTTTACCTTTGTCAATTTTTTCCATCAGTTTCCATTTGATACTTGGATTTATGACTTCACATTGTAGCGGGGAGTCCCTACCTACACTGGAAGGAACTCGTAAAATGGATTGGTGGGCTTGTGATGTCGATGACCCTCCCTCTTGTTCTCCACACCAGGACAATGACTCGCGGGGTTTCTGGCCAGATGACAACTCCAGGGACGGCTCCTTTAACTGGGAGACAGTAATGGAAGAGGCCCCGCCCGAGTCTGACGTGTTCGCCACAGGATTGGTAAATACTGAGGAAGTACCGAACTCGGCGTGTGACGTCACTGAATGCCGGTCGAGAGAGGAGGACAGCCCGGTTGGAAGTGGACGACGGTGAGCACGAGAGGAGAAGAAGCGGAAGAGCGCAGCGGTGCACTCGGCACCAAGGAGGAAGACGGAGAGAAGGTCCAGCCCGCGACTACGACAGGAGAGAAGCCAGGAGGCCAACGACACCGTGAGCCGCCCAGCCACACTCACCAGGGAGTGTGGCTACACCAGGTACAGCAGCGCGTTACTGGGTGGTTCGGGAGGAGGGGAGACAACGCTTAAATTAGGACATTCTTCTAGCGTTAACATCCCGGCACCCTGCACTTTAGAATTCGTGTATTACTTCACGGTGATCCCTGCACTCCCTGGTAACCCCAATGGGAAGAATGTATTAATTCCCCTTCCTAACGTTAGACCTCGTTTTTCATTTCTTTACGGTCCCGCATGAACTTCGGTGGAGCAACCGATGACGACCTGGACCCTGACGAAGAAAGCAGCACTCCACGTCCCAGACCAGGAAGCCAAAGAGTTAACCCTGCAATATTGGCAAGAGAAAGAACTTCCTTGAGAAGAAAGAAAACCTTTATAAAAATAAAGCCCTATATTCCACGATCTAGTCTCCGTGCCCCTCTTTCTCCCCCTTCAACCCCGCCACACACATCAAGCCGGGTCACACATTAATTGTCCTTTGCATAATTTATCGATGATTGACGCTGATCATTAATGCGGAGTCAATGTTTGGATCAAAAAAATGCTTTTGTGTGCAATTGTTGATTAGCACTTTCATTTGCTCTACTTTGAGTGACATGAGCACCCACACCAATGTTTAGATGTTGGATCCGGGTCTTGTTATGCTCAGCAGTTTCCACCATTTAAACCCTGAGGTCTTTTTCTGTGACTATGGCATAAAAATAAGCATTCCCTGAAAAACCCAACACCTCTCTACTGGTTGTGAGTTGAATTGCCATGTGTAAATAGGTTTAAAAAGAGAGAACACACCATGAGTAGGCACTGTGACAATAAGACTTGTGCGTTAGACAACATAGAACTGAGGGCACAGTTATAAGTTGGTCAAAGCACTGAGGGCATATTTACAAAGAAAGTGGAGGAGCGTGTCGTTAAGACTAGAAGGCTAACGACACGTTCCGTCACGTTAGAAACGCAGGGCTGCACCATATGCACAGAATATGGAGCAGCTCTGCGTTTCCCCCGTCGCTGATGAAAACTTCATCTGTCTAGCACCAATGCAGGCACCCTTGCACCATAGTGCAAGGGTGCCAGTATTGAGGTGAAAATTGTTTATGTGCACATAAACAATCTTGAAATGCTGTTTTGTAACTTCTATGTGTGAGGCATAATGCAGCACACATAGAAGTTGCAAAGCAACATTTTAAAAAAATGACTGTTCATGGGTTCCTTCCCTGGGTACACCCCCTATTATGCCATCCTTCAGTGGGATGTGGGCATGAGCCTGTCCCTGATTGGCTGAGTCCCCCATCTTCAAGATGGCGTAGACTGAGAGTTGTGCTTCACCTCGCCTCGAGTTGGCAGAGGTGGGCACACCTCTCTTCCTCAATTGTTTTTCCCACCAGTTCTCCTGCCCAAAGTGGGGGTCAGAACCAGAGGGGACCAGTTGCTGAGAGCAGAAAGTGGCCTGGGGAAGCTCACAAAGGCGGCAAGCCTTTGAAGCTTCCCCTTTGTGAACCCTGCCATCCTGAGGGAGGAGGCTTGGCACCTCGTCCCAGAATGTACATTGTTTCAGGCCCCCGAGAGCAGCAGGCTCTCGACCAAGGGGTCCAGAAACATGTCTGGTAGTGGCAGGCGAGAGCAGCCACTCAGCCCAGACACTAGTGGTAGGTTAGTTTTCAGGGGGCATCTCGAAGATGCCCTCTGTGTGCATTTTACATTAAATCCCACACTGGCATCAGTGTGGGTTTAATGTGCTTAGAAGTTTGATACCAAACTTCTCAGTTTTCACTGTAGCCATTATGGTGCTGTGGAGTTTGTAATGACGAAATCCCAGCACCATATATTCTTAATGGCAGCACTGCACTAACAAAATATCTAAGGATGGACTTAGACACTGTAGGGGTACAGGGCTCATGCACCTGTACCCTCACCACTGGTATAGTGCACCCAACTATAGGGGTGACTGACCTAACCCAGGGCAGTGGTTTGTAGGCATGGCACACAGGAATGTGTGCCATGTTGACTCTTCACTTTGTTCTTCACCAAAACACACAGCCTGCAAAGACAGTGTGTGAGTTTGAAGGTACAGGACCTCTAAGGGTTGCATATTAAGTGTTGCAGCCCTTAGAGGCCTTATCTGGTCACAGTCCCCTGGATACATGTGGTACCATTTACCAGGGGCTGACCTGTGGCCAGAGATGCGAATTTGGTTTAGGCATCAATGCAGTTTTAGGGAAGGAACATAGGCCCTGGGTACCTGATTAGCAGGAGCCCAGGGCACACTCAGTCATAGCACATCAGCAATTCAGGAAAAAGCAGGGGCAACCATGCAGAAAGAGGGCACTTTCTCACAGTACATAAGTACATATTTACAATGCCCCTGCTGCAGTTTTACGATGCTGGAGTGAGGTGCAGCGTGCCGGCCCATATTTACAAGGGCACGCAAAGCCACCCTGCATGGCTTTTCATGTCTTTGTAAATATGGAGTAAGTTAGTGCCCAACTCTGCGTGGAAGGTTCGTTCCATGGGTGTTGCTGTGGGTGTTCCCACGCAACACCCATAGTTTTTAACACTGCCCCAGATTTACAACATAGTGTAAATCTGGTGCAGCGCCTTTCCAAAGCAGGCTTAACGAGGAGAAATGTTTCTATTTCTCCTAATTTTTTCTCTTTCCACATGTGCTGCATTCAGCAACACACTTAGAACAAGGAAATGCCTCCTTTAATTATTTTTCTGCAGTAAGGTGTCCCTTCTTAATCCTGCCCTTTTCTTTTGATGCCGGTCCAAGCAGCTAGAAGGCCTGCAGCGCTGCCCTACGCCAATATATTGTAAATTTGCCCCATAGTGTTTTCCAATTTTAGCAAAATCTAGATGCCATCTACTTTGTTGTATCATATGAGGTTGAATGATCTGAAGGTCTGGTAAGGTGGTGAGATAAGAGATTGAACAGGAATGGAGAAATGAATGAGCAGTGGGATGCCATAAGGTGGTATGAGGATCATAGTAAACAGTGGCATTGTTACCATGCTTTGGTTGTCTTTGAGATAGGAGGATATGTATTTTAGAGTTCGCCTCCTATTTCAAGGTTTATCTAGTCACAGTAGCAATGGCTGGATGGTGTCTGAATCTGCTGGTAGGTTTGAATGTAGTAAGCTGGCAAGCACTCCATTTTTTGTTCACTGTTAGGTTTTCATCATTACAGATGGCTGTAAATACAGACTCCAAACCTCTGTCTGAGGGGAACCCATATTGTTTGTGTTTGTCTGAAGGTAGATAATTCTCTTCATCAAAGTTATAGATCTAGGAAAACACTGCACTGTCTATTGGTTTCTGCAAGGATGGGACAACAAATTGAAAATTAGTCTGTAGTTGGACTGGTTCAATGGCTCTATGCACTTTTTCTTGAAGAGTGGTCTGTTGAAGGAGATCTTCAGTTCATGCTGGAAAGATCATGTTTATATGGAATTGTTCAGTCTTTTACATGCCCTATGCTTTTGCTCTCTCCTTTAAGCATGGTAAAATTGACTAACACCCAACTGGCACATTTAATTTACTTATACGTCCCTAGTAAAGTGGTACTACACGTACCCAGGGCCTGTAAATGAAATGCTACTAGTGGGCCTGCAGCACTTTTTGTGCCACCCACTCAAGTAGCCCTTTAAAATATCTATCAGGACCAACACTGCAACCTGTGCGCAGTTTTAAACTGCCAATTCGACATGGTAAAATAAACATTTTGCCAGGTCTTATCCTCAGTTTTTAATACGTGTCAGTAACCCCTAAGGTAGGCGCTAACAGACCATAGGACAGGGTGCATTCTATTTGTATTTGAAATATAGGACATGCGTTTTTAGATTGTACATGTCCTAGTAGTGAAAAACAACAAAATTCCTTTTTCACTACTGTGAGGCCTACCTCTCAGAGGGCCCGATTCACAGAACTAACGTAAGACAAAATCCTAAACTTACTATCATTCTGGTATTCACAGAAGGCACTTACTCATTTTGGTATTCACAGAAGGCACTTACTCATTTCGGTATTCACAGAAGTTAGGAGTCCTAACTTTAGGACTCCTAAATGCCTTTTGAGAAAACCGAAAGTCTTAAAATTAGGATTTTTCTCAATTTAGTAGTAGTAAAGTTAGGACACCTAACTTTAGGACTCCTAAATGCCTTCTGTGAATACCGAAAGTCTTAAAATTAGGATTTTTCTCAATTTAGTAGTATTAAAGTTAGGACTCCTAACTTTTGGACTCCTAAATGCCTTCTGAGAATACCGAAAGTCTTAAAATTAGGATTTTTTTCAATTTAGTAGTAGTAAAGTTAGGACTCCTAACTTTAGGAGTCGTAAATGCCTTCTGTGAATACCGAAAGTCTTAAAATTCGCATTTTCCTCAGTTTAGTAGTGGTAAAGATAGGAATCCTAACTTTAGGACTCCTAAATGCCTTCTGTGAATACCAAAATTCTTAAAATTAGGATTTTTCTCAACTTTCTTACTACTGAACTGAGAAAAATCCTAATTTTTAGATTGGGACATCTGGTCGTGCTTGACCAGGAAAAAGACAAAGTTTCAGGTTGACCATGATGGAGTCCTGCTTGAATATCCCTTGGGGTAGGCCTCAGTGAATATTTCACCTTAGGGCCTTATTACGAGTTTGGCGGTGCAGGAGCTGGGTGGTTCACCCTGACCCGCTCCATACTACTAAAACCAAACTCTGCCTGCATGCCAGATTATGATACAAATTGTATTCTGGCAGGTGGCCGGTTTGGCAGTCTGTGGCAATGCAGTAAAAAGGCTCAACAAACCTTTAATACTGCCCCTCTGTGGGACCGCCATTTCGCTTTCCAGCATGGCATTGACTGAAAAGTCTATACCACGCTGGAACTGGGGGAGTACTTGCACACAAGGGGGCACAACATGTGCCCCCCTGCATGCACCTACCTGCATGGTGCAAGAGAGGCCTTGTTGGGCCCCTTTGTTTCCCCCAAAGCCAGCTTGTACATTGCAGTGCAGACCACCATGTAAGGCTGGCGGTGGGCAAACTCAACATATGCATGGCGGTGCCACAACAGCACTGCCCGCACCTTTTGAGCCTCTGACCGCCGTGTCACCACCAGGAAATGTGGTTCGCTGGCAGTTGCTGTGGTCAAATTTCAGTTCGACTGCCAAACTTCCCAAATTGGCAGTCGGAATGCCAGTGCGGTGGTGACTAGAGCACCACCGCTGCGTCCACATGAGTCTGACGGTCCATGGACTGCCATGCTGGCAATAAGACCCTTAGAAACATTTATGTCGCTTTTTTCTGCCGGAGTCCCTCGATGCTCTTCACCAGGCCGGATTCGGTGAGGGTTCACCGGCTTGCTTTACAGGTTGCTAGCAATCAAATTCTGGAAGTTGAAGTGCATTTTAGCGGAATGAACCTGGATTCATGGCCGGGTCGCAACTGAAGGTGGCAGGTTTGGCTCTCGTGGTTGAGTCGGTCCCCCTATGGCGCTTTTCCTAAAGTTGCTCAAAACTTCTCCATACTTCAGGATCTTCTTCCTGAGGTTCCTCTTGAGGATCTAAAGTGTCCAAAACACAATCCGATGGTCTGGAAGCTCCAAGATGGTCCTCAAAAGGTTGGGACCATAATTCCCACAAAGCACCTGGACAAAACCCTAACAAATCCAATGGACGCACTCCAGCGGATTCTTGGTTGTGATGGTTCAGGTGAGCTCTGTTAACCTGTAGCTTGATGGGAGTCCACTCTTTAATACTTTTGAAGCAAGGTTCACCTGCGGGGCTGTAGTTCCAAATAATGCAGCAGGCGCAGTCAGTCAGAATGCAGGGTCTGGTGGTGCAAATCAAGTTTCTAGCTTGGAAATCCTTCTTCTTCTCTTAGTTTCAAGAAGCAGATCTGAGAGGCTTTGCTCCTCTCACATATTTACTCAGTGTTCTCTGGGGTCAAGCAAGTGAGCACTCCTGTGCAATGAGGTACAAGGCATCACCCCAGAGCATTACCACTTCCTCCAAAGTGTAGCTTTTAAGTCTCCCATGTAGCGCTATTCCTCCAAAATGTATTATGAATTAAATCTCAGCAGAGGATCAAGAACTAGCTTAACCAACCTCCAGCATGGCTCATTTCCATTGTTCTCCTCCCCATAAGATCTGCAGATTCATTCCTTAAGCCTTCCATCTTGCGGGGTCAGAGGGTATGGGCCAGGCATTTCTTATCAGTCCTATTCCTCCTTTGAAGCTTCATGATTTATGACTCTTCCCCCCTGCTCTTGCATTCCTGTGTAGCAGAGCTCTCTCCACCAGATAGCCTCTCCCTGGGTGAGCCACTTATCACTTCATCAAAGCAGCCTGGCTAATCCTTTTAACTTTGACCAATCAGCAACGACTGCAGGAATGCTGAATTGTGTGTTTCAGATAAGAACGTTTTATAACTTCTATTATGTGCAATTTAAAATAAATTCAGCAATGGCATATTGCTGGATTTATCAATACTATTCTCCTACTTCTTTGAATAATACCTGGATTCAATAGCTAGCAATATTTATGGGTTCATAAACTATTGCAATGTTATCCTATGGGGATAGGTATCTACAATGGGGAAATGAAATGTCCCATTTCTCCATCACCAGGGCATATAACACATGTTCTATAAAGGACCTGCTTATAGTTACATGACTCCCCACCCCAAGGACACCTAGGAGAGACTTTAGGGGTCCTGAATATATATAGTGTAGATCCTCACTCCACAGTGCCCATAGCACCAAAGTGTACCCTAATGCATGTGCGTGTTTTCGCTTGTTTTCAACATAGCATGGCCATGGGCCTGGCTAGACAGAGCCCAGTAATAGTCAGTCAGTTACCATTGGTACCAGGGAGCAAGAAACTGGGGGAGGGGGGGCACAGGGCACACAGGATGACTGCAACACTGACATTTTCACCTTAATATAATGTCCCTTTAACCTTTATTTTTTTCAGTGAATTTCTTAGATTTTCAAAAAATTTAAGTCAAACATTATTACAATTCCTAACTATAATGTCACTTTAACCTTTGTTTTTCTGAGTGAGGTTTCACTATTTTTTAAACGTGGAGTAAGATGTCCATCCCCGTGAACAACGTGAGATTGTGACCTCAACCCTCTAAAGCGTACAGCTGACTCTGTGATGCAACAAAATAATGGGTGGCAATTTAAGTAAAGCCGACCTACTGACTTTCTCAGGGGGCCAGAACACCAAAATATAAAATGTGGGCCTATTAGGTTTTTGAAGGGTTCAGCATATCAACATATATAACGCAGACCTATCTTCTTTGTTAAAAAGTCACCAATATCTCTAATAAAATGCATATTTTATAAGTTCACACATTATAATGTGTAATAAAATGGACTGACATGAACTATTTTTTAATAAAGCCTTAATTATAAACAAAAATTAATGTCTTTGAATATTTTTAAACATTTTTCAGGGCACAAACTGCTGTTATAGATCCAACCACAAGGGGACCCTGCACTCCAACTGAACAATATACAGCTTCAGCTCAGAGTACTTTAAATATTATGGTAAGCTATCCTGGAGTCATGGATTCAATGCCACCGGAGACTTAGTGTGCTTTATTTATGTTGCTGGGGGCTGCAGCACTTCTTGCAATTCCTCACAGTGTTAAAAATGGTTGGTGGTGCCCCTTCCCCTTCTAGGAGTGCTACTAAAATTAACAAATATAATTGAAAATATTCCTAGGGCATTTTGAGGCTCTCCTTACATGGAGCAGTGAATAATAAATAAGTGGCTGATGCCACTCTATTATTTTTCATTTTTTGACTTTCTTTCTTTTAAAATGGGTACCCCCGTGCCCACCTGGGGCACCAGAACATATCCCAATGTTGGAAAATACAGGGGGCATTCCCAAGACCCCTGCCCCACTGCCAGCTCCCCAGCCAGCACCCTTCGTGGGTGCCAGGCAGAGCTTGCAATTTTTTGAAAAGGGGTGCCCACCTGGGGCACCCATGCCTGGCATTACAGTTGGGGCCACAGGGGGGCCTCAATGCCTCTTGGCTCCATCCGGCTTCCCAAATCCACACCCATTGTGGCACCGGCAGGAGCAGGCTCCATTATTTTGTTCCTGCCCGGTTTGGTGCATTTTCTTTCTTTGCTCACGTCTGGGTGGGAGCAAAGTTGTGGTTCTTGCCTGGGAGAGTGAAGGCAGGGAATAAAGACTATGGGCCAGATGCATCAAGCGAAATGCGCTCGCAAAAGGGCCAGATTCTCAGAATCTGGCCCTTTTTGCGAGTGCAATTTTTGCATTCGGGATGCATCATCCCAAATGCAAAAATCGCAAATAGAGAATTCGCTAAATTGCGATTGTTTGCATTTAAGGAATCTCAAATTGAGATTCCTTAAATGCAATGCATGAAAGTATCAAAAATAGCGAATTCGCTAATAGGGCACGCAAATTACCACGAAGTACAACTTCATGGTAATTTGCAAAAACTTTGAAAAATGCACTTTTGTGCATTTTTCAAAGTTTCATGTTGCGCTCACACATGCCCTAAGGGCATGTGTGTGCGCAACATATGTGCACAGATCACATTCAGGGGTGTAACAGGGTGTCCTTTGGACACCCCTGCACCCTTGAACTCGCAATCTCAACTTGCGAATCGCTAATTGCGATTCGCAAATTGAGATTGTCTTCCCATTCATTCCTATGGGCCACTAGGCCCATAGGAATTAATGGGGAGGTATTCATTAATTGCGACTCGCTTTAAAGAAATAATACCTTGGCGTGCTACATTGCAAGAGTCATACTTCTAAATTATAAGTGCATAATCCCAAGTGAGGTTGTCATATATGCAGTAGCATAGCTGTTCTGATCAGACTAATTAATAATTGCAGAGTCAGTTTGGCCGGTTTCTTGCAATGTAGCACGCCAAGATATTATTTCCTAAAGACTTCCTTTCTGGTCGCGGCATGCCTCGGCTGGGGCTAAAATTTTGAGATATGCGTGGGTGTTGTGCCTTGAAGTTATAACCATGCTGCACTATGAATGCCAATATAATTCTTTGTGCAAAAACATATGCCTGAGGTTTTTGACAGGATTGTCATCATATATAAATGTAAATAATGTAGTGGACCCATTTGTTATATGTAAAAAATACTCCACTTAAAGATGGCCGACACAATATGGGTACCAAGTCCTTTGTTTATTTTGAGCACACATCACGTGTCAACTTTATTTAATATTTGGAATACTGCCAATGTAATTACCCGTGACCAAGGCGAAGGGTCGCCGAAACGCGTTGGGGTTGTTTTCGTTGTTTATGTTCACGATGCTGCACATGATGGATTAAAAGAAAATTTGAAACTGCACACAAAGGATTGGGAGTGATCTTTTCTCTGTCGGGGAGAGTGCATTTGCGTAGCCGTGCTGACTACGCGCTGTGAACCTGAATATATATATATATATATATATATATATATATATATATATAATCGCAACGAACCTCCAAACAATTACGTCCAGAAAAACGGCAAGCACTCCGATGTCGTGATCAAACAAGTAGATTTATTTCCAAACCCCCTTCACCCCCGACAGACGCGTTTCGCTCACAGGCTTCGTCAGTGTCAGTATTGTGCAAACTTTCTCGCCATTTTAAAGTACACGCCCTCCTTCATGTCATCAAAATAGATGAAGGTTAATTACTTTTTTCGTGGCGGCCATATTGTAGTATGTTAATACAAGGCTTTACAAACTGTTCTAAAATGGCGACAGATAAAGTGCTAAGTGCAAAATTAAAAGTGTTTGACAACAACAAATATTATTACCATAAAGTGCACACTTTTTTTAGTATTTCATGTTGGATACCATGTATTTACAAATCAATTCGATCTATTAGGGTTACATTCTCATTCATTATGTGGGGGTGTATCCCCTATTTAATGTCTCAGACATCTGTGTAGATCTTTTCTACATATGCAGTATAATACATTATAGAGCCCTACAAGTCCTATACACATATTTACACGTTTTATCTACACAGTGACAGAACAATTCATTTAAGGTTCTTCTTTTAGAGCCCTGTATGGGCTGGTAATCTAAAAAGGTATGGTACCACTATTTACAAGTGTATATATTTTTACAAGGCATTTATAGGGAGCAACAAAAGTATTTACAAGGCTTCAGTTTTTTGTTGTTCTGGTCTCTTCCAGGATTTTGTTATTGCTACCTGACAGAATATTATTATCAGTGCTCTAGAACAGGATATCTCAAAGGTGTACCCACATTTCTGCAACATTATTGAGACCCCACGGTGTCATAGTTTTGAGGTCCAATATATATCTGGATTCCATAATGCGGAGGGCTTTCTCCCTGTTCCCCCCACGCTCTGATCTTGGAATCTGATCTATGCAGTAATAAATGAGTAAATCCCTGTTGCTGTGGTGGTGTTCAGCAAAATGACGGGCTATCGGATAGGTCTTGTCATTGTTCACGATAGCCCTCATGTGTTCCAGGATTCTCATTTTGGTAGGTTTAATGGTACTCCCTATATAGCGTTTTTTACACGGGCAGACCAAACAGTATACTGTGTATTCTGAATTACAATTCAGATGTTTAGTAATCGTTCTGTTTGGTTTGTCCTCTCCTGTTCTTCCTGGATACTCCTTGACTTTTTTACTGTGCTTACAAGCTTTGCAGCGTAGGCATGGGAAAAAGCCTTTGATCTTGTTGGTGGTCGGGCTCACTGTTTCAGGGGAGTAATGGCTGTGGATCAGATGGTCCGAGAGTGACTGGCATCTCCTATAGGTTACCATTGGTCTATCAGGTAGATGTTTTTTCAAGACATTGTCAGTTTTCAATATATGCCAGTTTTTCTTAAAGGCCTGGACCAGTTCTCCGGATTTACTGTTGAATGTAGTTATCATTCTGACCTGATCGTTATCTTTTTTCGACTCTTTTACCACCAGGAGGTCCCTCCTGTCAATGGTCTCTGCTTTTACGGTTGCCTGTTGTAAGATGTTACTAGAATAACCTCTCGCCTGGAATCTATTACTGGCTTCTTCCTGGGCATTTTTAAAATCAGTTTCCCCAGAGCAGTTTTTTTTGAGTCGTAAATATTCACCATAGGGTACGTTCCTTACCAGACTCCTGGGGTGGTGACTAGCCGCATGTAAAACAGCATTTCCTGCCGTTGGCTTCCTATAGAGTCTGGTGTGGAGATGATCATTTTCCACAAACACCTCTAGGTCTAGGTAACTTACACTTTTTTCACTGATTGTACAGGTGAATTGTAGATTCAGGTCATTATTGTTCAGTGTTGAGACATACTCCTCAGCCGAGGTTCTGTCTCCCCGCCAGACAATAAACAGATCATCAATGTATCTGGTCCACATCAATATTCTCTCATTCCACTCTTCGTTGTTACCTCCCCATGCCTCGTGCTTCTCCCACCAGCCCACGAATAAATTCGCGTAGCTGGGAGAGAAGCACAAGCCCATTGAAGTGCCCCTGATCTGTTTATACAGTTGGCCTGCAAAAAGGAAAAAGTTGTTAAAAAGACAAAATCTCATCATACACAGTAGCATGTCACTGTGTGCCCGGTATTTGGCTTGTTTTTTATCCAAGAACCACTTTGTGGCCCCTAATCCTTTCTCGTGATCTATGCATGTGTACAAATTAACAACATCAAGTGTTATTAACAACATATCCCTTTCCCAAGAGACACTGTCCATAATGCGCAGGAAGTCTTGCGTGTCTCTTACATAGGAGGGCAAGTCCTTCACAATTGGTGCTAGATAAGTGTCAATGAAGCGTGAAGTGTTTTCTAACAGGCTGCCAATTGCCGAAACAATCGGCCTCCCTGGTGGTCTCCTGGCGTTTTTATGGATTTTTGGCAGATGGTAAAACGTGGGCAGCATAGGGGAATCACAGTGTAAGAAAGAGAATTCTTCAGGGCTAATCATACCCTCATCTTTCCATTGGTTTAAAAGTGTCTCATATACCATGGTGCTTTTGACATATTCCTCTCTTTTCACCGTGACATAGCATTCCTTGTCTCTTAATTGTCTGTGCGCCTCCTGTTCGTAGTTTTCCTTACTAAAGATAACAATGTTACCACCCTTATCTGAGGGCTTGATCTCAATTGTCTTGTCTTCTCGTAAGGATTTTATTGCTGCCCATTCCTTCCTTGTGATATTGGATGATTTAATATCCATTTTTTTATTTGCCATTTTCTCCAAATCTGCCGTTATCGCATCATTGAACACATCAATTGCATCATGTGGTGTGTTGGGCAGTTTTCTTGATTTGTTTTTTAAGTTGCTCGGATCTCTAGCTTGTGCAGTACAGGGTTCGTTTTGTATCACTCTTTCCTGTACTTGGTTTTGTAGTTCTTGTGTCGAAGTTAACAAAACCTCCAGGAGATTGTCTTTACTCATATCATCTGTTGTCGTTATTTCTGACATGTCTGAGCTCTTTACTTCCTTCGCTCTTTCAGGGTTCTGTAAGAAGATTTTTTTTAACTTTAATTTCCTTATGTATCTAAACAAGTCTATTTTGGCGTCCACTAAATTAAATTCGCTTGTTGGACAGAAGCTTAAACCTTTTTTGAGTACCTTGGTCTCATCAGCCGTCAAAACTCTTTTCGACAGGTTGATGACGTTGTTGTCTTCCATGATATTCACTTTCTCCTTCGATTGGAGACACTCCGTGTGACCATCGGGGTGGTGGTACCCTGAGAACCTCCCCTTGTGCCTCCTCCCCCGCCTCGTCCTCCTCTTTGATTTTGTTGGGGCGGATGGTTCCTTAATTGTGGTCTTTGGCGGGTTTCTTTCATTACCTGGTACTCGTCGAAAAAAGGTTTTACTGTCTCCTTTTCCTTCGCCGCCGGGGCTGCGTTTTGTTCCCCGTCGGATGTTTCAACTTCCGATTCCTCAGTATCTATAGCTGTTGCTTGTGAGGTACCTTGGGCTAATCTCTTGCGTGTGGCGTCAAATTTCCGTGCAAATGTCAGAATCTTGCCTGACAGGTAGTCTTGCTCATCCCTCTGGAATTTAGTCTGTTTCCTTTTGCGTATTCCCATCTCATATTCCTTGAGTCTCTTTGCCATCGCTGTTCGCAGTTCCTCACAGGCTTTGGTGTCCTTATCTTTCACAATTTCCTCTTCCAGGTCTGCTATATCTTTCATGCATTTATCTCGGTCACTACAGGCATATTTGATGAGTAATCTGACCATTCCCTTAGACGACTCTGCCATATATTCTGCCCAGTCTTTTAAAAGGGCCGGGTCCGGGTTCTCATAAGAAGGGATTGTATAAATGCGCAGACCTCGGGGAACTCTATTGCAGTCTATATATCTTTCCAGGGAGGTGGCCTCCCACCACTTCCTTACTTCCTGTTCTTCTGGCCTTTCTAATTTTTGAAAAAGGCTCTTCAGGTTGGTGGTTTCGTTTGCTGGCAGGGCAGTACTGTTAGTGCTTGCTGGTTTATCCCTTGCCGACATAAACATAACATTGGCAGCTGCCTCCCTTTCACCTGTGATTTCTCCCATCCCAAAAAAAATTATATATATATATATATATATATATATATATATATATATATATATATTCATACAGCATTATCCAGTTTCGGAGCCCCCGACCCTTCAGGGCGGCCTCAACACAATGGGCATGGAGAAGCCCTTCAAAACACCATCAAGTGTAACAAAAAACTTGAGACCCATTACTGGCATTGAGGTTTTTACTCAGCATCTCGCAGCACAGCTTACTTCCATTTACCTAACGTTTTAACCACATTTGGCCTTGCTCACAGGTGGAAGTCAGACGCTCTAATTGCCAAGTGCACTCGTGCATGCTTTAAAGTTCTTGGGTCACGTGACTGGATACTAAAAAATACAAATCCCATAGTGCACTGCTGAATACATTAAAAAGTATGATCTGGAAGTCCTTGTTAATGTTCACCAAAATTTCAAAGTTCTATTCTTAATGGTGAGGTTCCGTGACGATTTGAACCCGTGTTTTCAACATTGTCGTAAACTCATAATTTTGGTACCGATGAACCGCAAATGGTCCATTTAGTATATCCTGGTGTTTTCGCTACGCTACGAGCAAGAGCACTCCTGTTATAAACACATTTCTGATACACCGATGGCATCCATCTTGTTTTCTTGCCCTCACGTAGTCAATGAACACGCAGTGACCTCTGATCATTTGATTTCAATTAAGGACACGTAGGCTTTAGCCGACGATTCACCTCTCTTGTGACACGTGCACTTTAGGACAGAAACGCTGTGGCCGCATGACTCGGCAGAAGCTGCCTCCTCTGCCTGAGGCCAGTCCTGCTATACTGGTTCTCGTGTTCGTTGGCCTGATCATGATTAGGTGGCCGAAGCCGGTAGCCTTGCCCATTTACGACCCACAAACATCTCTTATCCTGTTTTTCTATCTTCTGCACCTGGTTCTGCTCCTTTCCTTCTGGGCTTTTATTAGGGGGAGGTAACGAAATTTACGATGAGGCGGTCCGGCTCTTGAATGAAGAGATGACATGAAATTATGATGGAACAGTGGGAACCGCTTGATTGTAATGTTGCGACATCAGATATTGTTGACGATTCTGCAACGCCAAATATTTATTGTTTCGGACACCATGTTTTAGAAGCACACTAGAATGTGGAGAATGTTGCCTCAAGCTAGAATATCTGTATTTAAGGAGCAACCACTAAATACAATTCGAACAGTCTCCTAGACTCTGCCCGTGTGTAGATTCTGTGATTTCTGTGTCCCTGCAGTAATAAACCTTTGGTCTTTGACGCCACCATCGAGAAGCCCGTGTTTCTGTTTATTTTGTGCACCGAGACAGGTAGAACTCAGGGGTCTTCGGGTGTTGTCCCTGACACCTCTGGACGGTACCAAAAAGTCCAGAACTCCAATTGGCGCCCAACGTGGGGCGACGTCATTCGGAACCGGTCCAAAAGCCTGAAGAGTTCGAGAAGGTTCGTGTGAAGATTCCGGAGGGAGGCGCCCCACTTCATCGATCCCGGCATATCGCAAAAGTGGCCCGACGCTCTCTTCCACGAGGGTTCCCGTTCGGACGGCTGCAGTGGTCCGTTGCCTTGACCGTCGCCCTGTCTTGGACCCGAGGTGCAGACCTTAGTACAGCGAGACGTGACGAGTTTCTCCTTGGTGACGTCTTCAGTACCTCAGTTAAGTATTTAGTGGTTGCGAGTTGTTTGGTTACTTCGTAAGGGTTTGAATAATCCTTTTAGTTCCTTGGTTTGGTTTGGTTTCGTAATATTATCACTGGTTGCTCTGGTCACGATAATCTTTTGGTTTAGTCTGGGTATCGATACATTTGTTCTCTTTGGTAGGCCTAAGTTTGAGTGCGCACTGTTATTTGTGTTTGTTCTGTGTTCCGGTTTCTGAAATGGTAAGTCGGAAAAGTTCTGTGTTTTCATGTTTTGGTTGCAACAGCGATTCCCGGTTGGAGGACTCGTGTTCGGTTCCTCCGATTGGAACTCCTCTTTATGACCTTTATTGCAAATTTGGTGTGGGCCCTATCTCTTATAACGAGGTATGGATCCGCTATACAGAGAAAGATGGTGTCCTTAGTTGGCCACTACATGGTAGCTTCGAACCTGAAATTCTTGATAATTTAGAAAGAAAGTTGTTTAAAAAGAAAGCCCGGCCGGCAATGTTTGATTCTTTCCGTTGTTGGCGAAAAGAATCCAAACAGAGAGAGATTAAAAAGTTGAAGAAAGAACAGAAAGAGCAAGAGTTGACTTTAGAACAGTCTGCTAAGCAGCTGCAACTTAATGAATCTGAGAAAGCGATGGAGGTAGCCGATAGAGAGCGTAATTTAGCAATAGACAAGTGCTACCCTGCTTTGCCATCGAGTACGGCTAAGATAGTAGAGGACTCTGAAAATGATCCCCTGTTGTCTTATTTGTTGAGGTCACCTCCACCGTATGCACAGGGTGCTACGGCTCCACCTCTACCGAATGTCATGTTACCGGTTGCTGGACAGCCTGGTATACCTGCTCCTGCTCCCCTGAACCAAGCTCCTGTCATCCCTGTGGTTATCAATGTTCCTCCGGCACCCCCTCTTACAGGGTTGCCAGCTCCTGCTCCTTTGCCTATGCCTGTACCACTAATACCTGTTGTTTCACAAGCTACTTTGCCCGCTGCTCCTACCGTTGCTGTTTCTTCCGTTCCAACTACCACTCTACTTCAAACTTCCTCTAGCTATATGACTCCGCTTTCTGTTCGTCGGAGAATTACTGACTCTGTCTCTAATATTCTAACTCCTCTCTACAAAACTCTGATTAGGAGTCCTGCCTCTGAATCTGTTCAGAGATGTAGCCAGCTTCCTAGTAGTGAAGAACGTGGAATATTAGATTCCACTGCCCTCAGATGGGTTTCGAAAGTTGGAAGGTATAACGTACGAGATGTATTAGATACATTTATGCAATGGAATGAACCAACGCAACGCTATGTGTTTGATGTTATGTCTTCTCTATTGCGTGAGGAATGGGATGGGAATGATTCTGAACCAGTTCCAGACAAATTAATTCATATTCAGCAAAAATTTGCTGCAGGTATGATAGTTGGTCAGGAGATAAAAGAAGCAATGGAACTGATTCTAGATTTTAGAGTTGATCCTTCCCGTCGTTCACCTAGGGACTTGGAGAAAAGTAGCGCAAATAGAGGTCGTCAATATCCTATGAGGGAGGTTCCGCCAATATGGCGCGAAGCCATTCAAGCTGATGCAGTGAATGGTATTGCGGCCGCTCCAGCGCAATTCCAGAGAGTGTGGATACACATTCCGTGGAAGCGAGCTGAAGTGTTAGCAGTGAAACAGGCTTTGCCAGATCCGCTTAAAAATCCTGCTGGATATTATAAAGAGTTGGCCCAGACGGTTGAAGCTTGCGTAATGAATTTAGCGGACATTGACGTGCTATTTGGTAATGTAGTACTGCAACCAATTTGGGCTAAAATTCGTAGAGAAAATCATCCTGTTGCATTAGGTGGTGATTGGGCAGCTATTATTGCGGCAGATGGTCAACAAATTGGGGGTTCTAAACCTGAGCCTCTAATTGCTAATTTGACCGGTAGAATAATAGATTTAATGAAAACTCTGATGCCGGCATTGCGCGTTAACTGGGACAAGTTGTCCGCATGCAGGCAGAAGAAAGACGAAAGCGTCTCCGACTTTTTCACTAGATTCGAAGAGACTTTCGTAGATCACAGTGGCCAGGATATGAGCACAGAAGGAGGTCAGAGATTATTTGTTGATAAATTTGTGCACAATCTATTGCCAGAACTTAGCAATAAATTAAAGAATTCTGAAAGTGCGTGGGCTGTCTCTACGACTGCACAGATACTTGCAACTGCCCAGTACTATTAAAATAGGGATAAAGAAGAGAAGGAAAAATCAGATAAAAAGACGAAAGATTTGAAAACTAAGGTCCTTCTGCAACAAGCATATCCGCCTCGCACGAATCAGACAAATATACAGCAAGGGTCATATCAGAGGACCGACTATAGTTCACAGAGACCGCAATATCAATGGAATCAATGTGCTTATTGCAAAAAGGAAGGTCATTATAAGAATGAGTGTCCGATACTGGCACAGAATAATGCTGCAGCAGCTCAAAGAGGTCGTGGTGGTTCTATGCAAAATTCTAGAGGTCGAGGACGAGGTGCTATGCCTCCACAAACGAATGATCGTCCTTCTAATTATTTTGATCAACGAAATGGACAATCTGCACAGCCAGCTAGGTCTCAACAGTATCATGTTGAAGATTACTGTGAAGTTGGTGAGGAATTTCAGCAAAATGGATACTAGGACAGCCATGGACAAAGAGAGGGAGTGGTATCAGTTCCAGTAGATCAGAGTGGGCCTTATGTCGCAGTAGCCACATCAGGTGTAGTCGAACCGTTTCTGTTGGATACTGGTGCAGCAAAAAGTTCTATCATACATGTGTGGTTCTGGGGGTTCTGAACCTGTGTTTTAAATGTCATGATTCTGTTATGAATTTGGTATCAGTGAACCGCAAATAATGAATGCGTTATTCATGAGCATTTTCATCATGTTACACCAATGGATTCACTGTGCATTTGAAGGTTTTGCATTGAACACTTGGGTTTCATCTTGTAAATAGCAGCCATGTTATTTCATTGCCCTTACAGTAGGCTTTCCCCATGGCAGAGCAAGCATTTAAAGGACATAACCTTAGCATGGGTTTGTGCTGACTTCTGCATGACCTGACGACAGCTGACCCTGTTGCTTGAGGCTAACCTCCCAAGCCAGTTCCTTGTTCAGCAGCTGGCGCAATAAAGTTCAAAGAGCAGGACATGTCCGACCCTTTATGGCACCATTCCCACCGCTTCTATCTCCGTCCCATCTGTTGCTGCCTTTCCTTTACAACATGTTCATCGATCTGGGTTGAAGGTTTTATGGTGGGTTTGTCCGGCCTGATGGAACAGGAAACCAAGCATGTGTGCAATCCTTTTTTTAGCCTGGACTTATCTTGAAAGTGATGCTTTGTATGCACGTCCTGGGAATTTCCAACATAATGCACTTCAAAGCAGGAATGTGTGCTTAAGGCGAAATATTCTGTATAAAAGGCCTGTGCGAAGGCCATGCAGCAGACTCTCTCATCCAGTTGCTTTAAGAGTGGCTGGGCGACGGAGCCTCACAATTAATGATAATAAAGATGTCTTTTCATATTTCAGATTCTGTGTTGATTTCTTTGCCACTCTTGAATGGACTACTTATTGGTAAGACCCCTGAGAAGGAGTATTGTAAATATTTGGTTCTTCACATGCGAAACTCCCTGGCGCACCTTTGTCCGGCTTAACAAATGTTTCTGTAGGTTTTTCAGGCGCCCCTGTTCACAACCCTGTTTCTGGTCCTTTTTCTATTTCTGTTGGGCCTCGTCAATTAAAAACACCCCTGATTTTGACAACTGGTTGTAATGAAAATCTGCTTGGTTTAGACTTGTTAAAACGCCTTTATGCGACATTGTACTGTTCTCCTTCAGGATTACAGCTTACATTAGGTAAGAGAATCATCTCCCCGATGTATTTGTCAATGGATGCGCTCCCACTGGAGCTGCGTTCTCTCCCTGATACTCTTTGGGCGACTGGTCCTACCGATGTAGGTCTTTTGGAAATTCCACCATATGTAGTAACTTTGAAGGCAAATGTCAAATTTCCACGAATCCCACAATACAAAATCTGTGAAGGTGTGCGTGCGCTCCTATTGATAGTGCAAGATTTGATCAAAAAGGACGTAATAGAGGAAACTAGAGGAAATGTCTGTAATAGCCCTGTACTACCAATTTTAAAACGCACTGACCCCACAAAACCTCCGGTCTATAGATTTGTAATTGATCTTAGAGAGGTTAATAAAATTGTGATTCCACAGTTTCCTGTGGTTCCGGACATTACTGCATTATTAACGTTGATCCCTGCTACAGCCACTTGGTTCTCTGTGATTGATTTGAAAAATGCCTTTTTCAGCATTTCAATTGCCGAGGAAAGCAGAGATATTTTCGGCTTCTCTCTAGGAGGACTAAGCTTCAGGTTTAAACGTGCTCCACAAGGCTATTGTGAAAGCCCATCTATTTACAGCCAAGCATTAAAAAGTCAGTTAGATTCGTTTGTACTTCCTCCTGGTTCTGCCTTAGTGCAATATGTCGATGATCTTCTAGTGGCTGCCGATGACAAGGAAACTTGCAAAGCAGCTACAATTTCCTTATTGCATCATTTGTCTGATTTGAATCACAAGGTATCTCCTTCCAAAATGCAATACTGTTGCCAAGAAGTGACCAACCTAGGTCATCTCTTGTCAAAGGAGGGAAGAAGGTTGACCCCCGAGAGAATAAAAGCAATTACGCAAATGAATGTTCTTAGCACGCAGAGAGAAGTGCGTGCGTTCTTGGGTATTACTTCATACTGTAGGCAATGGATCCCAAATTTTTCTCTCTTGGCAAAACCGTTAGTGGCTTTGACTGGGAAAGGTGTTCCGAATCCGGTGCCATGGTCTGACGAATGTCAGCAGAGTTTTTCTGAGTTACGAAATGCACTATGTTCAGCTCCTGTATTGGGTACACCTGACTACAGTTAACCATTTACACTCTATGTCCATGAGAGAGAAGGTTGCGCGTTGAGTGTCTTGACGCAACAATTTGGTGACAAACAACGCCCTTGTGCGTATTTTTCATCAACATTAGATCCGGTAGCCAGAGCGTTGCCTAGTTGTTTGAGAGCTACAGCGGCAGCTGCAGCGTCTATTCGACAATCTGCTGGTTTGGTTATGAACAACATGCTAGTGGTCATGGTTCCACATGCCGTGGATACACTCATGAATCGAACAAAGACGCAGCATCTTACCAGTGCTAGATTATCAGGCTATGAGCTGACACTGTTAGCGAGTCATATTCAGATCAAAAGATGCAATGTATTGAATCCAGCAACATTGTTGCCGACTAGTCAAGAGTCGAGTGATTCCGAACCACATGACTGTTGTTTCAGAACTGAGGAAGAGACAAAAGGACGAATTGATTTAAAAGACACTCCGTTGTCAGATCCAGATGGCACGTTGTATGTTGATGGGTCGTGTTTTAAATTGGAAAATGGTGATGTGACGGCTGCTTACGCAGTAACGTCTTTGAGTACGATTGTGGAGACTGCAAGAGTGAGTCAGAATTCTGCCCAAGCTGCAGAATTAATCGCGTTGACTAGAGCGTGTGTTTTAGCTAAGGGAAAGAGAGTGAATGTGTTCACAGATAGTCAGTACGCGTTCGGCGTTGCCCATAGCTTTGGTCGATTGTGGAAGGAAAGAGGTTTTATTACGTCCCATGGGACTAAGATCCAACATGGTCAGCTAGTTAATGATTTGTTGGAATCTCTAACCTTACCAATGGAAGTTGCGGTTGTGAAGTGCAGTGCTCATCGAGCAATCACGGATGATGTTGGTCGAGGAAATGCCTTTGCTGATGAGACAGCAAAACAGACAGCTAGAAATATGATGAATGGGATATATGTTGCAACGTCTGCAAGTGGGGTTACTGATTCGGGAATGTGTGAAGACACAATGGAAAGTGTGAGAACAATTCAGGAAGATGCGACTGAAGAGGAAAAACTTGCATGGAAAGAGAAAACGGGTAAATTGGACTCGAATGGATGTTGGATTGATTTAACGGAACAACAGCGGTGGATGTTGCCTAATGCGTATGCGCTTGCAGTAGTAACGATGGCGCATGCAACAGCGCACATCAGTTCTAAAGGGATTTGTAAGATGTTGGCTCCAGTCTGGAAGAATGATGGGATTAGTAAGTGTGAAGAAAGAGTAGTGAGAAACTGTATGATATGCCTGATGCATAATCCTGGCAAGGGAACCCCAACACCTGCTGGTCATTTTGCTCCACCTTCCTGTCCCTTTGAAGTGATTCAGTTAGACTTCATTCACATGGACCGATGTAATAATCTCAAGTACGTACTAGTGGTAGTTTGTGCTTTTTCAAGATGGATTGAAGCTTATCCACTTAAAGACAATACTGCTTTGTCGACTGCAAAAATTCTCCTCAAGGAATATTTCCCTAGGTTTGGAATGCCACGGATTGTATGGTCAGATAATGGAAGTGAGTTCGTAGGGAAAGTTATGCAGAGTGTGTGTGTAGGCTTAGGCATAAAGCAAAAGTTCCACAGTGCGAATCATCCCCAGTCAGCAGGTTTAGTTGAAGGGTACAATGGCACCCTCAAACTGAAACTGGCTAAGATACAAGCCTCCACGGGCTTGGTCTGGCCAGACGCCTTACCTTTGGCCCTGTTATCCACAAGAGCGACTGTGCATTCCCGAATAGGGCTTAGTCCTTATGAGATAGTGTTTGGTCGCCCTGCTAATATTTGGGGAGTACCAAGACCTAGGGAGTTTAAGCAGCTGGAATACCCAATGTTAATTGATTACCTTTTTGACTTGACTGCTAAATTGAGTCTCATTCATCAACAGGTCTTTGATGCATTGCCAAAGCCTCCGGAAAGTCCAGGCCATCAGCTGAAACCTGGAGACTTCATCGTTGTGAAGAATTTTGGACGAACCAGAAATCTTCAACCAAAATTCGTTGGACCATACCAGGTGCTTTTGGCAACGAGGACTGCTGTACGAGTGGCCGGTAGAAAAAATTGGATCCACACAACGCACACCAAGCGTGTGCCCTTACCACTGCCGTATGATAACTGGGTGAGGAAAGGAATAGGTACCTCTGAAACTGAACAAATCCCTAGGTACACTCCTTTCAGCGATGCAGAACTAATCACTGATTCACCGAACTCTGACTCCCCATCTGAAACTGCTCCTTTGAACACTGAACATTTGCCCTCTGCATCAAACGAACACTTGTCATCTGCGAACCTGAACATTGTTACTCCTGCTGAACATAATCTATTTCCGGATCAAACTACACCGGGAAAACTGAGATATAACTTACGTTCTCAATCAAAGGACAAATAAAGCAGGAAACTGCCTTTTTTTTTTCATTTTTGCTTTGCTCTGATACATTGCCTCCAGCCAGGAAGTTTGCTGAACATTTTTTTCATTTCACTGTTTGTTTTTATTTTGTGCTTAATACCTTGCCGTCTGGGTAGCCGTAGGGTCGTGGCTTTGTGCCTAGTTGAATCTGCGGGGGCCAGACACAAGGTCGGTCTTTCTGTCAGTTCTGGGAACTCCCAGGGTTGGTAGAGGCATTTAAACTACGTACATACCAACAGTGGTCGCGAGCGGTTTGTAGAAGATGGAGCTTCCTGAGCTGCACCGAGAGAATGTAGTTTATGTTCGCAGAAATAGACTATACAAGATTCTTCACAACAAATGTTTTATGATACAATGTGCAATTATGTTTCTAATTGTTTTAATAATGTTGGTGGGTGGAATCGTCTTTGGTATCCATTTGATTTTTGCACCGATTACAACTACAGTACCTCCCCTTGATCCTGCTTCTTCTACTATTGCTTCTTACCATTCTTTCCATCCGTTTCCTGAACACGAACAAGCTCGACGCTCAGAATTCATAAATAACACTTTTGTACAACTCTTGCATCAACACCAACTGGTAGTTAACACAACAGACTGCTGGGTATGTGGTCTGATACCGCACACTATGGATAAAGGCATTCCCTATCTGGATTTGCCTTTTAGCTATAATGGATCATTTCAGGCCCTTCAGACTATTTTTGTCTATGCTCTTGAGACCTATCCTCCGCGTCCACCACGTTCCGCTAAATATAACTCTGCCAATAAAGCTTTAGTCAAGGGAATCATTGACATGATTAAAGACGTCAATAACACCCCATCTTATCCTAGAGATGAATTACGAGTATACCTTAGTTGGAATTCTACAGAGTATCGCATCAGTTTGGGTGAAAGCAAGCGTAAAAGCTCCACTCCAATTTGGGTCGTACCTCACCGAGGTCAAGTCTGTTTGCAAGGAAATGGGAGAAATCCAAGAGCTCAGCTAGGGAAGAGTGAGTGTGTTGAGACTTATGTGTATCCGTCTAACTCTTCCCCTGCCTTTCTTACTGCTAGGGGTACCTACTTCATTTGTCAGGATAGGGCGTATACATGGTTACCTGCTGACTTCTAAGGTTCATGCTATATTGCTCGACTATTGCCTCCGACATACACTGCCTCTTCAGATTATCACAAAACCAGAGTAGCAAGATGTGTTTTCAGCAAGGAAGATACCGCTGGCCAGGAAGCCGGAGACTTTTTCAAAGGCTTCCTTCCGTTCTGGGGGCCTATGGCCAATAGTAGAAATATACGTCAGCTAACACGGGTAGTTGAATCTACTATTACAGAAACTGCTGGTGCCCTTGGTAATTTAACAGCTGAGCTCCAGGCGGATCGTCTCATGACGTTGCAGAATCGTATGGTTCTAGACGTAATACTTGCAGATCGAGGTGGGGTATGCAGAATGATCCAATCGAGCTGCTGTGTTTTCATACCCAATAATGCTCCGACTGTATACGAAGCGATCTCTAAGCTACACAAGATTTCCGACTCTATTCACGTAGACAAGGGAAATTGGTCCTTAACCCCTTAAGTGCTGCCTCGGTGCATTGGCCGACGGCAGCACTACCTCCCCAGTGCTGTGCACGACCATTGAACGTCCATTCAGCACTAGTTCTAATGGACAGCGCAGCACTGGGGAGGAATGTTTAATAGCAGCTATGGGGTTAATGGAGTGGCTTCGGACTTTACTATCAGGGTGGGGATGGAAGGTTCTGATAGTCGTTGGTATTATCTTAGTATTCCTATTCTCGTGCTGCCTTATTATACAATGTGGACCCGCTTTGTGTAGCCTCTGTGCTGCAACCTGTCTCAGAAAGCGGCCTGTATTTGGAGACAAAGTGCAAGAAAGGATGATGATGCAACAACATGTCACTGCCCTAATGAACATAGAGATAGACTCTGACATAGAATGAGTAATTGCCTATGTAAGGGCAAAAGGAGGGTCTGAGGTTCCGTGACGATTTGAACCCGTGTTTTCAACATTGTCGTAAACTCATAATTTTGGTACCGATGAACCGCAAATGGTCCATTTAGTATATCCTGGTGTTTTCGCTACGCTACGAGCAAGAGCACTCCTGTTATAAACACATTTCTGATACACCGATGGCATCCATTTTAGATCATGGCATCCATCTTGTTTTCTTGCCCTCACATAGTCAATGAACACGCAGTGACCTCTGATCATTTGATTTCAATTAAGGACACGTAGGCTTTAGCCGACGATTCACCTATCTTGTGACACGTGCATTTTAGGACAGAAACGCTGTGGCCGCATGACTCGGCAGAAGCTGCCTCCTCTGCCTGAGGCCAGTCCTGCTATACTGGTTCTCGTGTTCGTTGGCCTGATCATGATTAGGTGGCCGAAGCCGGTAGCCTTGCCCATTTACGACCCACAAACATCTCTTATCCTGTTTTTCTATCTTCTGCACCTGGTTCTGCTCCTTTCCTTCTGGGCTTTTATTAGGGGGAGGTAACGAAATTTACGATGAGGCGGTCCGGCTCTTGAATGAAGAGATGACATGAAATTATGATGGAACAGTGGGAACCGCTTGATTGTAATTTTTCGACATCAGATATTGTTGACGATTCTTGTGCAACGCCAAATATTTATTGTTTCGGACACCATGTTTTAGAAGCACACTAGAATGTGGAGAATGTTGCCTCAAGCTAGAATATCTGTATTTAAGGAGCAACCACTAAATACAATTCGAACAGTCTCCTAGACTCTGCCCGTGTGTAGATTCTGTGATTTCTGTGTCCCTGCAGTAATAAACCTTTGGTCTTTGACGCCACCATCGAGAAGCCCGTGTTTCTGTTTATTTTGTGCACCGAGACAGGTAGAACTCAGGGGTCTTCGGGTGTTGTCCCTGACACCTCTGGACGGTACCAAAAAGTCCAGAACTCCAATGGCAGTCGCACTGATGTTGGTGTGGAGTCTTGTAAATAGACAGTCAGGTGAGTTGGTATCTCTTGCACAGTTCTGTGTTACTCCAACAAGGCTGAAAAAAGGCATCATTTAACCAGCACGATCAGGGAGGGATGTAATCCGTCCTGAATCCCTTCCACACGCGCTCACTTTTTCGCCCCATTGCCATTCCTAAGTAGGCTGGGCGCCTGAGTGGGTCATGCTCCTCATTCATACAGCATTTTCCAGTTCCAGAGCCCCCGACCCTTCAGGGCGGCCTCAACACAATGGGCACGGAAAATATATATATAGTTTTTTCCCATAAGAAAATGACGCTAAAAGGACACCTAGCCAAGTGGGTTGGGCTTGGTGGCGGAATGTCGCAGCCAAATATTGCAAGCAAACTGTCACGCACTCCTCACAGCATGACAAGTCCTCCAGCCGGGTACAGGTAACAAGGGGGCATATTAGCAAGAACCTTGGTAAAATTATTGCCATTTTAGCAGCAGGGTGATAATGGGCTTGCTAATATGTGTTATAGAATTGCAATAGAAGCCCAGGTTAGATGTGCAGGACATCTAACTTGGGCTTCTATTGGAATTCTATAACTCATATTAGCAAGTCCATTATCGTCGTTTTAGGGGCAGTTTCCTGCCGCTAAAACGGCGATAATTTTAACGAGGTTCTTGCTAATATGCCCCATGGTTCTTTAATGCAGCAGTCCATCCATCTAAAAGCATAATACGTTTCGACCCTCAACCAGGTCTTAATCATATGCAAATCACATGTGGTCAATTGCTCTTCCCTTTAAATACACAAAAAGTGTTAGACACTAATGTGGGACTCAGGTGGGACACGCTAAGGATTCCTTTTAGGATTCAATAAACTTGTATCAAATCATGAGGATCAGCATTTATATATTTTTAGAATTCTTGTTTAAATAAACCTAATATATACACTTTGTTAGTAAGTAAGTTCTAAAGCCCACGGGTGGGTCAAATCCCAGGTGCATGATGTTAATGAAGGAGGGGTTCATGGGGCCCCCCTCCTAGGCTTTTGTTAAACCCAGGGGACAGCCGCGTCCCCGGGGCACTGAATACTATAAATGCAGAGGGTGGCTACTCTGCCCCCCTGCTTCCGCAGGGACAGCCACCTACCTGGGCCATGTACATTAATAAATTTAAAAAACAATGCAAGGGAGGCCCTAGGGACCTTCATCTCCCCGGGGCAGTAAGAATTCGCGGGGGAGCAGCAAGACTCCCCCACTGCCACAAGGACTGCCACCTCACCGGGGCACAAACATTAATTAATACAATAAAACAATGTGGAGCAGCCCCTACAGTATCCCCTGCACCAGCTCCCCAGGGCTAATGAAAATATTAATATGTTGGGGGGGCTCTGGCCCCCCATGAAGCGCGGGGGGACCACCACCTCCCAGGGGCACAAATACAATAATGAATGGGGTCTGTTGCGGATCCCCAGCACCGGGGACCACCACCTTCCTGGGGCTAACTAACACTGGAGGGGGTCGTGCACCCCACTCGTTGTGCCCTACGTGGTCCTGGGAAACGCCACCCTCAGGGCCGGTGCCACCAATGTCCTGGGGTGCCTACCCCCGGGACAATGTAGTTTGCTATCGCTTGGCATGAGCACTGCTCCTGCCAAGACATAGCAAACAAGTGCTCTCCTTTCAGAAAGCAGAGAGCACAAAATGCTCTTGTTTGCTGAAAGAAGAGCATATGTATGCTTCCCTGCCTGCTGTGAAGTGAGCAGGGAAACAGACACATTGCTTTGGGATCCAGGGAGCTGCAGGTTAGCCACGGGACCCACTCTAAAGGACGGGGTCTTGGGAGGGGGGGTGCGAGTGGCCCTCCTGGGAGATGTAGTTCATGCGTGCGCTTACCCCAAAACCAAAACCTACCCCATAACCCTAAAATACCCCTTTACCCCAAAACCCAAACCTAGCCCTGAACCCTAAAAATACCCCTGTACCCCAAACCCCACACCTAGCCCTAAACCCTTACAATACCTCTGTACCCCAAAACCCAAACCTACCCCTGAACCCTAAAAATACCCCTATACCCCAAAACCCAAACCTAGCCGTGAACCCTAAAAATACCCCTGTACCCAAAAACCCATACCTATCCCTAAACCCTAAAACTACCCCTGTAGCCCACAACCCAAAACTATATCTGAACCCTTAAAATACCCAAACACCCCAAAACATATACCTCAGTACCCCAAAACATATACCCCTATACCCATACTTACCTTATCCAAACATTTAAAAAAAACATGCTTTTACCATTCATACATTTACAACGAATTTCATTGTAAACGTATGCGTGGTAAAAGCATATAAAATTTAATGCCATGCGTTATAATGGCATTGCGGAGTCATGGTACTTTCGTAATGAAAGTATGCAGAGTGATGGTATGCGGAAAGAAAGTTGTTGAATAATGGGTGGTTAACCTCCCCCGGTAAGCATTGGTGGCACGGCGGTCCACATCTCCAGCAACATACTTATATTTTTTCACCACCGATTTGAAAAATGCACAGGCCTCTCTCATTGATGGCCAGCACCGACATACACTTTTAGACACACCTCCCACCACAAGTTCTAGAATTGCGGACTTTAGAGCTGGTGAGCTACGTTCGAATCTCTGCATCAGCTCAACATCCTGTGATTCCAGGCAAATCGCTTTGTCTTCCCGTGCCTACCACAAATGAACGTGTTCTTCTGTAATGTAAATTGTGCTCATGCCATGTTGTTGAGTTCGGGCTATATAATATTGCAAGGAAAAATAAAGTAGGGAAACTCGAGTTTACACACTACTGAACGCGCACTCTTAAGTGCATCAGTAGTGCACTGTGAATCGGGGCGTTTCACAGGCCTGTCACAGATAAGAAATGCTATCAAAACGAAATCCTACGAAACAATATACTACTGGCCGGCAGCAATTTATACCCGGACAACGAAAGGACGGGCTGCTATATATATATATATATTCACTGAAAAAACAATAGGTTTCAGGCATGTCATAGTTAGAAATTAGCATTTAAAAAACCTTGGAAATTCACTGAAAAAACCATAGGTTTCAGGGCCGTTATAGTTAGTTGGACATTTCACTCGTCCAAAACAATAGAAATTCCCCTGTTATAGTTAGTTCAGTTCACTATAACTTGTGCGCCCGCAATGCACTGCTGATGATGTCACATATTACATCACTCATGACATGGTCAGTAACATCACTCATGACATCACTGATGACATCTCAAATGACATCACTGATGACATCTCAAATGACATCACTGATGACATCACTGTTGACATCATCCAGTGAATATGTGTTTTTCTGAAAATTAAATATGTTTTATATATGTATATCTCAAAGTCGATGGAAGAATAAATGGGTATATAAGTGTCTAAATGGATGATTTTTTTTGTAAAATTGATTGTATAACTGACTGATTAAGCGTACTTAGTGAATACATGGTATAGTGAGTAATGCTTAAATATGTAAATATCTGTATCAGTCTCTCACTTTGCGTATAAGTGGCTGCATGGGTTGGTGAGTAGCTACATGAGTGTCTATATGGGTTATTAGTTGATGTTTTTTTAGTATCAGTATGAGTGTCTGAGTGTCTGTATGGTTCGTGGGGGTATTACTTAGTGCATAGATGCATGAATGAGTGACTCACTGTTTGTATGTGTTGAAGACAGCAAGTGTGCAGGACTGTATGGGGGATGAGTGTGTGTATGGGTGTGTTAGTGAGTGAATGACTGTCTCAATAGTGTCTTTATGAGTAAGTACATATGTTTTCAACTAGTATATGTGAGTATTGATTTTTTGATCACTGACTTAATATCGACGGCCAAAATATAGACTACCAAAAATATCATCGAGAAATTATCGACACCCATAATATCGATTCCTAATACCTATTTAACAAACCACCAAAATATCGCGTACAAAATATAGTCACTTATAAATATCGAAGGACAAAATATCGAAAGACAAAATATAGAAAGACATAATATCGTCAAACACAAAAATAAACAGCACTCAACTAAAATATCGACATCAAAAATATAGTTAGTACAAACATCGAAAATTTGAAAATATCGACTATGTAAAAATGTACCAAAATATATATTCTTAAGAAATATATATATATATTTATTAAATAATACACTCTACGATAAATATCTAACTTATAATACTAATTAAATAACCCACAAACAAACAAAACTACACTGTAACACCAAAAACTCACTAAAACAAATAAATTAAATGAATAAGACATAACATAATTCCAACAAACAATTTTAAAAATAATATCACATATATTTTAACAATAAAAACACTATAAGTATGTTTTCACAATATTTTGTAACTTACTAGCACTTACTCTACACAAAATAACCCAATTCACGGAAAACAATTCAAACCTGTCAATGAAAAGCTCCCATTCTTCATTATACCAATCAAACACAACAACTAATCAAGAACACAGTATAAAAGGAAAGACTTTCAAGCGTTACTTCCTACCTCTAACTCTAAAGAAAAAGGTGACACGCTGCCCAACTTTCTCCAGAAAGAACTCCTCTTCCTGAGAAGAATATTACAAACATACACAAAGTAAGTTAACCTATTTTTAATTTTTACCAAACTAAAAGGTTAAAAACTAATTTATTTTATCAAAAATTGTATCTTACATTTGTTTCACACTATTTATATCTCCTCTAAAAACACCTCCAAAAGACAGCAATAAACCTTTCATATCTTTTTAGAAGAAATAAGTATTTCCTTGATTGTCTAAAGAAACAAACAACGAATATTTAAAAGCAAAATTGTAATGCAAATGTTATTTGTGTTCTACCTTCTTCACAGAACATTTATACAGACCCAAAAACAATATTTTCCAATTAAATAACAACACAAAATAACAATGTAAGTATATATTTTACTGATTACTGAAACATACCAACTACGTTTTTTAAATGCTAATTTGTAATGCATATTTTATTTCTTTACACAATCTCCTTAACAGAAACTTTATAAAAAGCCAAAACATAATAGTTGCAAACACAGAACTTTACAAATTGCCTAAGTATAGATGTTGAATATTAGGAAACAGACCAAATGCATTTTTGAAAACTAAATTGTAATGCACACGTTATTCTTGTTCTATCTCCTAAACAGAAAATCTATAAACACCCAAAACCTACTCATTCAAAGTAAAGAACTCTACAAATTACCCACTTAAGTATATATTTTAAATAATACTAAACAACACAAACTCCTTTCTTTAATGCTAAATTGTAATGTATATTTTATTTTTCTACTTTCTCCTTAACAGAAAATTAATAAATACCCTAAACCTACTGCATTCAAATAATTTACTCCACAAATGTCCTAAGTAAGTATAGATTTTGAATAACGGAAAACAAACCTACTACATTTTTAAACACAAATTCTAATTCACATTTTATTGATCTTCTATCTCCTTAACAGCAATTGTATACATCCCCCAAAACCTACTCATTTGAATTAAAGAACTCTACAAAATATCAAAGTAAGTATATATTTTAAATATTACCAAGACACACCTAATGTATTTTCAAAACAAAATTGTAATGCATATATTTTTTTTACTATCTCCTTAACAGATTATTTATACATACTCATAACCAACTCCTTAAAAATAAAGAAAAACCCAAATTACCAAAGTAAGTATCTATTTTTAAAAATGTAACAAATTAAAATGGTAACTGGAAAAACTTTTGCCTTCTAAAACCATCTCAAAATTACATAAAAGAATACAAGAACTAAATAATGTTTTTCTCCCACCAACAGAAAATACATCATTAAAATACAAGTAAAAGCTGTAGAAAATATACTGAACATTTGACATTGCACCAAAGATAAATAGTAAGTATAATAATTGAAAAAAGAATGCTTTTACAAAATTGTTAACATCATTTATACTTAAAATCTGTTTCTTTCTACTCTTTCATAGCACAACTGATACAAACATGACTGAAGGTGCAGAGTTTGTCATGTCTCAAAAAACAAACTTTTACTCTGTTATATGGGATATGTCTATAATCAAGAAAGACAGACATGATTCAAAGTATTTTGGAAATGCACTAAATATTATTCCAATAAATGCCATGGCAGGGCTATAACTGAAGAAGCCAGAGTACTAAGTACAAGAGAACATAATCACACCCCCAATATCACAGAAATAGAAATAAGAGATGCCCTTGAAAGCATAAAAGAGGCAAGTACGAGCACTGACAAATCTACAACCCAAATATTCTAAGAGGAACTCTTAAAAGTTCCTCAGCACGCCTCAGGACAACTCCCTCTATTGACTCCCTTAAAAAAATAATTCAAAGACAAAAAGGAGTAACTAGTACAAGTCTACCAAATCCTAAATCACTACAAAAAGTTATTATACCCCCTGAATTGAGTATAACTCACAATAAAGACCAATTCTTGCTTTATGACAACAAAGACCCTACAAACAGAATTATAATGTTTGCTACTGGTAACAATATTAGAAAATTACAAGACTACCACTACTGGAAGATGGATGGGACTTTTAAAACATGCCCAAAACCATTTTACCAACTATACACCATACATGGATTATACCATCATACCAATCTACCTTTCATATATTGCCTTTTACCAAACAAACAACAGAATACCTACATAGAGGTACTAAACACAATTAAACAGGAAACAAATAATTATTTTCCCCAGAAAATAATTATTGATTTCGAATTAGCCATGATTATGTCCATTCTAAAAACGTATCCACACACAGCAATACAAGGTTGTTATTATCATTTCAACCAAAGCATTTGGAGACACCTCCAAAAATCTACATTAAGCATCCAATATGCTACAGATAGCACATTTGCTTACCAAGTGGAAAAATTAATTGCTCTAGCATATGTCCCTGTCACCGATGTAGCAGAACATTATAATACATTATTAGATAGCCCATACTACAAAAAAAGTAGTCCCTGCAAAACAAAAACATTAACTTAAACATATTAAATACAATGTTATACAAGATATGAAACATAATACTAGACTCTAAAAATCAGAAATATTTTTGTGTGCCTTTATAAATTACTGTATGTTTAATTATCCTTTTTAAATTACTAATAATAAATAATAATGTATTATAAGTTATTATTAATACTTTGTTTAATCTGTGAAAATACCACAAAAAAATATGACAAATTACCTATCAATGTATATATAATTTACATTTTCATTTAACATTAAAACATGACTATATAATAATTGAACATTTGTAAATGAATAATACTTATTTTATATTAATAATAATAATTATTATTATTATATTATTATTATTATTATTCTTATTAATAATAATAATAATATATTTGATATGTATAACTTAGAAAACAAGACATATAAAAATTAGACTTCAATATGTGTATTATTTGAAATTTGTTGTTACTTTAAAAATGACTGTACAACTAATGTACCTTTGTATATTAATAATAATAATTAATGCCAAATATGAATTATTATTAATAATAATTTGTATAATGTATATACATATTGGAAAAATTGATATCAAGCATTATACCTGATTGTATGCATACCATTGATTTTTCTATGACTGTAAACATTTCTTTACAATTAACTAACATTTGTAAATTAATAATAACAATTAAAAACATTATTATTATTAATACATTCTATATATGTTAATGTTTATAATATATATAAAAAAAGAAAAATATTATAAATATACTTGTTTTTTATTTTTGTTAATATAATAATAAAAATATATAATTAATAAAATGAATACCGTATTTTCCGGCGTATAGGACGACCCGGCGTATAAGACGACCCCCTACTTTTCTGGATAAAATGTAGGTTTCATGCTATACTCGCCGTATAAGACTACCCCCACTTCCAGCGCAGTACTGTATTGCCGGCAGGAACTTTCTACAGTCCCCTTTCAATGCCCATGAACTGAGGAGATGACGTACGGTACTGACGCTCCTCTCCTTCCGATGAACGTGAGATTTATGACCACATCGGAAGGAGAGAGAGACGCCAGATCAGCGCATGTGCCAGCTGTAGCTCTACATTGAATACGCAGTTTGAAAATACCGAAATGCCCCGTGAGAGCCTGCTCCCATCGGCACTACAAGACTGTAAGAGACTGTACATTTTTTTATTCATGTACCGTAACTTAACTTAAAGTTTGCTTTTGTAGTTTGTTTTGTTGTAATTTTCTCCACGTGTATCATTACTGGACTGTTGTGAAGCGCTCTTCGGGTAAAGTCTGCGCTATATAACATTGCTTCCGGTAAATAAAGTACAGCTAGAGGGGATTGTAGTATGACTCACATACTGTACTGTAAGCACAAATATAAGGGGGATCAGTAGCAGGGCCCTACGGCACAGGGAGTGTGAAGCAAGAGCCCAGAGGCCATATTGGAGGGCTCGTGGGTGCTGACTTGGTTCTACTTGATTTTTTCTCCATATTCAAAGTCGGTGGAGCATTGCTTCCACTCCTAAAAATTTGGTACCTGGCGTATAAGACGACCCCCGACTTGGGAGAAAATTTTAAGGGGTTAAAAAGTCGTCTTATACGCCGGAAAATACGGTATATATTATATATATTATTAATTTAATTAATAATATATATTTAATATATATTATTTAAAGAAAAAAATCAGGAAATATATTTAACACTGTTAATGATTGTTTTGCAAAAATATAAATGTTAAAAAAACTGTAAAATGCTAACTAAACTGTATGTATATTTCAAAAATGCAATGTAATAAAAAGATATTGTATTTGAAATAACAAACATTTATGAATAAAAATAAATGTAATGTAAAAACTTTGTTTTACCAAAAACTTTTACATAAACAAAACATTCTTTTATTATCCTATGTACCATCACGAATATAAATAAATCATGTAAATAAAAAAAATCTAACTAATTTTTTTATCAAACAATAAAAAATGTTTTAAAAAATTGTGATCTCTCTTTTCATACTTATATAGTTAAATGTTATATTATATTTACAAACTTTAAAAAAGCATTTTTGATTTATCAACACAAATGTTTTTTAAATATTTTGCTCATTTAAACATAAAAAACAGATAACTTACAATTCCAACTCAAAACAACTGAAAATATGCTGGACACTGACACAATATAATTTAGTATTCCAACTCCAGTCAAGTGAAAATCAGAGAAGGTGCTGGACAGTGACCCAATATAATTTACTATTCCAACTCCAATCATGTGAAAATAAGGGAAGGTGCTTGACACTGACCAAATACAATTTACTATTCCAACTCCAGTCAGGTGAAAGTCAGGGAAGGTCCTGGACACTGACCCAAATTACTTTACTATTCCAACCCCAGTCAAATGAAAGTCAGGGAATGTGCTGGACATTGACCCAATATAATTTACTATTCCAACTCCAGTCAGGTGAAAATCAGGGAAGTTGCTGGACACTGACCAAATACAATTTACTATTCCAACTCCAGTCAGGTGAAACTCAGGGAAGGTGATGGACAGTGACCCAATATAATGTACTATTCCAACTCCAGTCAGATGAAAATCAGGGAAGGTGCTGGACACTAACCAAATACAATTTACTATTCCAACTTCAGTCAGGTGAAAGTCAGGGAAGGTGCTGGACAACATAATTTACTATTCCAACTCCAGTCAAGTGAAAGTCAGGGAAGGTGCTGGACACTGACCCAACATAATTTACTATTCCAACTCCAGTCAGGTGAAAGTCAGGGAAGGTGCTGGACACTGACCCAACATACTTTACTATTCCAACTCCAGTCAAGTGAAAGTCAGGGAAGGTGCTGGACACTGACCCAATATAATTTACTATTCCAACTCCAGTCAGGTGAAAATCAGGGAAGGTGCTGGACAATGACCAAATGCAATTTACTATTCCAACTCCAGTCAGGTGAAACTCAGGGAAGGTGCTGGAAAGTGACCCAATATAATTTACTATTCCAACTCCAGTCAGGTGAAAGTCAGGGAAGGTGCGGGACACTGACCCAACATAATTTACTATTCCAACTCCAGTGAAGTGAAAGTCAGGGAAGGTGCTGGACACTGACCCAACATAATTTACTATTCTAACTCCAGTGAAGGGGGAAAGTCAGGGAAGGTGCTGGACACTGACCCAACATAATTTACTATTCCAACTCCAGTCAGGTGAATGTCAGGGAAGGTGCTAGACAATGACCCAACATAATTTACTATTCCAACTCCAGTCAAGTGAAAGTCAGGGAAGGTGCTGGACACTGACCCAATATAATTTACTATTCGAACTCCAATCAAATTAAAGTCAGGAAAAGTACTGGTCTGTAAGGCAATATAATTTACTATTCCAATTTTCAACGCATATTCCAAAATACATCAAACTTAGAATTTTACAATGAAATTATAACATTTTATTTATTAAAACAAAAATTGACAAGTTCTAATTTATTACTCATTATTTTAAAACACTCCTCACCCATATCCCCTATTACCACAACATCCCACTCCTAAATAAACCTTAATAAAATTCGACATTTTACATTCAATTTCAAATTTTGATTACATTTAATCAAATTTTAAAATGTATTACCAATTTTTTTAAACACTCCCCACCCTTAGCCCCTATTAACCCAGCATCCCACTCCTAAATAAAATTTATTGAAAATCGAAATTTTTAATTCAATTAAAAAAATGTAATTCATTTCAAATTTGTATAAAAATTAACACATTTTAAAAATTATTACTGGGAGGAGCCAAGATGGCGACCGGAGCGGACCTGTAGGCTCCCGGCTCCGCCAGTCCGTTTTTGCCGTGCCGACATCCTGATCACAATCCTGGCACACTCGACGGCAGACTGTGTGCGAAACGGCGCTGATCACGGCGGTGCTCTCCCGGACCCAGGACCTGCCCGGCAGCCGAAGAAATCTGCCTCCTAGCTCCCGGACCCCGCTTCTGTGAGCTCCTCCTTCCGTGCCTCCTGAACCTGATGCCGGCCGGAGTGCTCCGCCGGCGCAGACTGTAGTGGAACCGGAGTTGCCCCTGCGAGGCGCTGCCCGAGCATAGTCACCTGGGATGGCGTGACGCGGGCAGAGAGAGGGCAGTGTTTACGGAGCTGTGGACCCCCATCATAGCGGAGCCTTTGTTTGAGGCGCCAGGTACGAGGAGAGGACGGTCCGGCCATTTTGAGTCGCACTTCATTTGTTGACCCCATGCCTCGCTACCCGGGACTGCCAAGTGGCGTCTAACTGACACGCATTGTCTTGGGGCACGGAGCGTAATACTCAGTCAGCGGTAACACGGGGGTGCGCTGGTGCTCTCCTGAAACCGGTGCCCGTCGTGGAACCTGGTCGAGTTGGCTCTGTGCGCCGCCATGTCTTGTGGGGAACTGAGCCCTTTCAAGCCAGAGACCAGTGCCGCCCTGGCTATAGGGGAACCCGAGATTCTGGAGATCCCCCGGGGACACAAGACCCAGGGACTACAGCCTGTGATTTCTCTCGGCGCTGTCCTGTCAGCCCTGCATGACCTCCGCTCAGAAGTGCGACACTGCTACCGAGAACTGGGGGACAAGCTGGACCGCATGACATCTACGTTGGGCTGGGGCACCGATGCCTCGGAATTGCACAGCTGCCGCCTGCCATTGCTTACAACGAGTGGGGCGCCGACGATCTCTCCTGCATGCTGCACATCTGAGCTTACTGACTATCTCGCTGATGCCCAGGATTACCAGCCTGATGACTCCCCTCGGAACACTTTGTTTCCCCTCCAGGAGATGTGTGCAACATTGTGGCCAGACTCTCTATTGTGGATGCCTCGAGAACTGCTTGCAGCGTCGTGGCTGCCTTCTCTTCCTGCGCTGCGCCTCTTGCCTATCCTGATTAAAACATCGTGTACTCCTGGTGTACTTATGGAACGTTCCGCTGCACTCGACGGACTTCCTGCTGTCTCATCGTGGCCATTTTGTGCTCCCTTTTTGTTGTCCTCTGTCCTCTCGCCATTTTGCCCCTTTGTTCTGTGGTGGGCGGGCCTCTCTTGGGCAACGCGACTGAGTGAATATCCGCGTTCGGGTCAGGGCTAGGCTGCTTTTCCTGATGTTGGCTGCTGGGCTGGTGGGCCGGGAATTGGGGCTGTATCTTGTGTCCAGTTTACTTGATCGCTGTTGATTATTGCTTCGCTCCTATAATGCCTTAATGCTTGCTGCTTATCCTGACCTTGGGGTGGAGGATGTATTACAACTGGCGGGGACCGGGTTGCCTGGAATTGAACCTCCTCCCTCCCTCCTTTTTTGTCTTTGAGAGTTGAAGATTAGGGTGTCCTTCTCTCCCTCTCTATATCACATGGTACGTTTTGTTTTTCTTTTTCTTATCTTCTCTTCCTTTCTCTCTCTTCCTTTCTTCTCGCTATATTTCTCTTACTCCCTATGTCACTGGATTATACTTCTTTAACCTTCCTTCTTCTCCTTCCTTAATTTTTCTTTCCTTCCTCTTTCTCTTCCCTTCTTTACTTCTTCCTCTTTCTAAATTTCGGGTTTATTGGGGCGACAGACACTCTGCTAGGGGGGGGCAGGCCGTAGCCTCTGCATGTGTGTAGGGTGGGGGGTTATATTTAGTTTTAGTTAGTTTCTATGGTGCCTATGTATGATCTTCTCTTATGATTTTTTCTTTTTTCTGTTTTGGGTCTGTGTTAAGGATTAGTGGGGAGTGGGTAGCGATGTGGGTGGTACATAAATGCGAACTGACTCTCCTGCTGCTCTACACTATACCGCTGATTAGAAGGGGAGTCCTCATTATTGATGCTACTTCTTGATGCTGCCTGCCCATGTGCTGTAGTTAATATACGGACTCGATTCTCCTTGGTTTATTCTTCATTGTTTTATCTTTAGACTAAAACTCTAAAAAATCTAAACCTTCAATGCTCCTCCTCCCTAGCGCCACTATTCCGTTCAGTATAACTGCTGTTAATTATTGCTATATTGCCTGATGTCGCTGGGGGAACGTATTGCTTACTTATGTGCTAAACAGTATTGTGGCCGGCCCGATGGTTGTAGGCCCGTATTTGTACCACTCTTCATGCACAATAAAGGTTTTCAAAAAATAAAAAAAATAAAAAAAATTATTACTAATTAATTTAAAACACTCCCCACCCATATCAACGATTAACCTAACATCCCACTCCTAAACAAACTTTTATGAAAATTTTGATTTTTAATTACATTTGAAATATTGATATTTTTTCAATTTTTTTATAAAAATTAATATTTAACAAATTATTACTAATTATTTGTATACACTCCCCACCCTTATCCCCTATTATCCCAACATCCCCCACCTAAATAAAATTTATATAAATTTGAAATGTTTAATTCAATTTCAAAAATAAAATTAATTATTATTTTTTTTAAATAATTTACAAATTATTACTCATTATTTTAAAACACTCCCTACCCTTATACCCTATTAACCCAAGCTCCTAAACAAACTTTTATGAAAATCAAAATTTTTATTTCAATTTCAAAATTTGAATTATTTTCGAATTTTAAATTAAAATTTCATATTTTAATTTTTTAAATTATTTTAATACACTCCCCACCCTTATCCCCTATTAACCCAACATCCCACTCCTAAACAAAGTTTTATTAAAATTGACATTTTTGTTTCAATTTCAAAATTTGAATTATTTTCGAATTTTAAATAAAATGATCATATTTAAAAAAATGTTTATAATTACTTTAATACACTCCCCACCCTTATCCCCTATTAACCCGACATCCCGCTCCTAAATAAACATTATTTATAATCGAATTTTTTAATTAAATTTCGAAAAAATAAATATTTTCGATTTTTATAACAAATTTACATATTTTTAAAATTATTACTAATTATTATAAAACACTCCCCGCCCTTATCCCCTATTAACCCAACATCCCGCTCCTAAAACACAATATTAATTACTAAAAATATAACATACAAGATATATATTTGATTTATAATAATTATACAAATATTATTACTAATTTAAAATTTTAATATTATAATAATTATATATTTTTTCAATATTTTATACTTTCGATATTATGTCTTTCGATATTTTTGACTGTCTATATATTACAATTAGATATTTCTAACAACACTGACAAAACAATATTTTGGTAAAACGATATTCTAAACTCGATATGACCAACAATATTTATTACTTAATATTAAAAACGATATTTCTATTGTCGATTTACTCACTGTCGATATTGTGGGAGTCTCGATATTCAGACTTCAATATTACGTCCAGTCGATATTCTAGATTCAATATTTTGTCCATTTGCCATTGATTTATATAAGTGAGTATATGTGAGAGTTTGGAAGAGTTCCCTGTATAAATACATGTGTCTTTCTTTAAGCGATTGTCTAAGAGAGTTGGCCTCATTAGGATGATGGGCAGACTTTGTCCGCCCGCCACCCTATCGGTATTCTGGACCGCCCGCCATAAGGGCGGGGGTCCCGTTAGGGGAATCAGGATGTGCCCACCATGGTGGCGGGCACATCCTTCATTTTTAGCATTGTGGCGGGCGGTGCACTCTGCACCGCCCGCCACAATGCTAAAAATGCATTTTCGCATTTGCATATACAAAGTGGCAGGCACCGCGCGGGGCCTGCGCTTTGTATATGCAAATGAAGGGGGGTACCCCCCTGTGCACCCCCACCTCGGCTTTCACCAGGGGGGGCCCGCAGGGGCCCCCAATAGTAACGACCGCCTGCCTTTGCGTGGCGGGATCGCCGCTGCGGAAAGGCACCTATTCGCCCGCATGCAAATATGGCTGGCGGTATGGATGGCTGGCGGTGTCTGATAGTCACGCACCTACAAAATCCTCCATCCAGACACTCATACATACACTGATTCTTCAATGTGTAAAAAATATTTTAACTTTACAAAAAGAGACATTCACTGGATTTGAGATGTCATCAGTGATGTCATTTGAGATGTCATCAGTGATGTCATCAGTGATGTTACTGACCATGTCATGAATGATGTAATATGTGACATCATCAGCAGTGGATTGCGGGCGCGCGAGTTATAGTGAGTCCAACTAACTATAACTTGGGAATTACAATGGTTTTGTATGAGTAAAATGTTCAGCTAACTATAACTGGTGTGAAACCTATGTTTTTTTCAGTGAATTTCATAGGTTTTTTAAATGCTAATTCCAAACTATAACGAGAGTGAAACCTATGTTTTTTTTTGTGAATATATATATATATATATATATATATATATATATATATACATATATATACATATATGTATATATATGTATATATATATATATATATATATATATATATATATATATACACATATATATGTTTTCAATAGTTATTTCAAGTAACTACAAATTGCACCCTCACCATGCAGAATATTGTCAATGATGTTAGTTCAGTTGTGAGCTGTAATGTTACAATAATGTCACAGACCACGCATGTGTGTGTTGTAATATGTGCAAGGGGAGTGCATAAGTTACAGTTACCTGAAATAACTAGGACTATTGAATGTCAGTGTTTTTTGTTAGTTTAAAACATTGTGTTTACACTGACATTTTCACCTAACTATAAAGTCACTTTAACATTTTTCTTTTTTCAGTGACGTTCTAAGGTTTTTAATGGGAATTAAGATAATATTACCATCCCCAACTGTAACATCACCTTAGCCTTTGGTTTTTTTCAGTCAATTTCTAGTTTCACGTAAAGTAATATTTAATTCACATACAGAACACCAACCCCATTCTGCAGCCAGGCCCTTCGTTCAACCTCCTACAGACAGACAACCCCCTGCTGTGCACAAGCCATCCGGGTCTAGACATGAACCATAAATTCAACCATCTGATATGGGCCACAGGTGGTTCTCAACTATGTGGAGACTTGATGCGGGCCAGTGTGGATGCGTCCAGATGTCTGCTGTGTTCTGATTGGCTGAGGGTTCCTAACTACATGTGACATCTGAAAATGAGCGCCTTTGGCCAAATGTGGTTTATTTGGGCCAATCTTCCTTTGTAGTGTAGCTGCCTATCCGTGGGATTGAACTGGGTTTTCCCTGTTTACACGTTTGTCTTCAAAATAAGTGTTACCCTAGCTGTGGCCTATGAATTGGTAGGCTTGGGTTTAAGTCGCAGGGCCTGTCTGATCACGTATCTCTGACTCAGGGTTGATGGGGAGATCATCTCGGGTGAAATTGACAGCAATGATATGAGTTTGTTAATATTTACATTTATACATAACATGGCAGTAATTGATATCACATTTACCAACATTCTCATTACTATGCGTACATTTGTCATGGCATTCAACAACATCCTATTTACCTGTATTGCCATTGTTAGGTGTACATATATCATGACATACATCAAATTGTTTTTAAAAATATTGACATTGTTATGTGTATATATTGTGGTGTATGTTGGCATCACATTCACTGATATTAACACTCTCCCTCTAGTTGAATTTTCAACTACATAATTTTTCTCATATGGCATGACAGTCACATTATTCAATGCTGGGTGTGTTTCGTTTGTGCTCGTTATCCTTTCTCTACCTATTTGCATGCTACCTAATTTGAGGACTGGGTTTTTAAAGCAGGAAACACCACACAATAGTACAAAGATGAGAACTGGAAGCAATGACATGGACAGTTTGGTCACCAATGGGAGGAGTCAAGAAAAAATACTATGAAACCAGTACTGCTCAGGTGCACCTCCCTCCTTCTTCATGTCAGCTTGTAGACAATGCAGTGCTTGAATGGCATGAGTGAGAGTTCTGTTTCTAGATCATTTCCAGGAATGAATGTGCAACAGGAAGTACCAATGTAGGTACACACCTCACCCTCATCAAGTTCAACACATACTGATGTTGCATCACCATGAGGTGAATGGCTCACGGTTCTTCTCTCTAAGGGGTCCATTATGATGTCGGGCGGATTTCCTCCGCCAGGCTGGCGGAGGAAATCCGCCCGACATCATCAGCCCAATTCCCCCCGCCATATTAGTATGGCGGGAGGGACCGCAGCGGTGACAACCACCGCCTGCATGTTTTCCGCCCCGGTCACCTTGCGGCCGTGGCGGAAAACCAGTAACATGGTGGTGGTGTCTGTTAGACACCGCCCGCCATATTACAATGGGCTGTGGACAATGCCTTTCCGTGGCGGCAATGCCGCCAATGCCGCCACGGAAAGGCATGCGGAGACTCCCTGCGGGGGCCCGTTGCGGGACCCCTGGGAGTCCGTGGCTTGGGGGGGTACATATGGGGGGTACCTATGGTACCCCCGCATTTCAAAGTGCAACATGGCAGGCACCGCGCGTTGCCTGTCATGTTGCCCTTTGAAAAGCACAACGTGCACTTTTACCATTGTGGCGGGCGGAGATTTCTGCTCCGTCCGCCGCAATGGTAAACATACAGGATGCGCCCGCCTGTGTGGCGGGCGCATCCTTATGCCAATGTCCGGACCCCCGCACTGTTAGCGGGCGGTCCACTTCTCCGTTAGGGTGGCGGGCGGGCAATGCCCGCCCGCCATCCTGATGGACCCCATAGTATTTAGGCCGAGCTCAGTATCGTTGATCATTTTCAGAAGTTCCCACCTGGTTATCTGTAGCCAGCGGGCATTTGCTTTCCTTTGTAAGGTGTCCATAAACCGTCTGAATTCTGTCCCGGAATATCCTTGTACCGAGCTCAGTCAAAATAGTGAGCAGTTCTTCTTCGAGCCTGATGCAACAGAGTTGTTTTCTTTTGTAGCAGATGTTGGAACAACTCAGACATATCTTCTCTAGGAACGACTGGACTTGCAATATGTATGGTCACAAGGGTGCAGGGGCCCTGCTTTCCGGGGGGCCAGCTGTGCATAGGCAAAGTCACCACACTGCAACTAGTAATCCATCAATGTGGAGGTGCCGCATTGCAGGTCCGGTATGTGCAGTATTATTTCACAGTTGTCGTTAGTACCAAGCGGTATTGTTCCTCTGCCTATGAAGCACAAAGAATACAGTGTAAGTTTCTGTACAATTACAGGATGCCCCTTCCCTTCCAACCATATGTACCTGTTTATTGCAGTGTTGCAAATGTCCTGGCATGTGGTATTTGTGCTGGTGTTTGACCCCCTCTCATAGACTAATTTCCCCTAGTGTCATCGATATGGATGGCCCTGTACTGGAATTTCATACTGGTATTCAATTTATCATTAAGAAAGGCAGCCCTAAATATGTTAAGGACCACAGACAGGGGTGGGAGCAGAGGCATTTGTGCACTCATGCAGAGGTTTTGCAACCTCTAATAACCTCCCCTATAGTAAACCGTCTGCGCATCCTGTCTAGCTCGGTCTGAATGTCGCTAGGTTTGGTGAAAAGGTATAGTGCTGTGAGGTTAGTCAAATAATGTGTGATGTTTACTATGGCTCGATAGGGCTCTACTCCATTGGGGTGTATTTTGGCCCTAGTCCTACATAGGTACAGGTAGATGAGACATTTTGCTTTCCATGGAGCTACCTTTTGGGATAAATAAAGCCTGCCTATATGCGAATATATGTAACATGACCTGTTTGTGGTTTTGGTGCTCATTGTGGTCATGTGCTGATACCATGTATTTTGTAGGAGTAAGCTGCGTAGTGCGTGAAGAATGCTTGTCTTTGGTTCAGTGTAAGTGAGGTGGGAGAGGTCGCTACGCAGGCGCTGTATGAATTTTGGGGTAGGCTCCATGAAACTAGGCATATTTCTGGCTTCAGAAGGGCGCAAGAGCACCCATGCTAGACAGAGAGTGTACAAGAATACATAAGTATGTAATGTGGGAAACATTTGTAGGTCTTAGGATGATCTTCAGGGTGGGATGTCTGTCGTCTCGGTACCCAGGGCTGTCATGCCTTGATGAAGTGCAACGAAAGAGTCTGTTTATCAAAAAAGTGTCTGTAAGGGCAACTTGAAGTCTGTGTTCTTGAGCAATTGGCCACATTGAAGTCCATTTGAGGGCTCCAGCTGAAGGGGTGGTAGGCCGCTGTAACCATGGTGCACATGTGGCTCCATCGCTGACCTGATAAGAGCTGTGGGTTATAGGTTAGCTGGGAAAAACACATGCCATTATGCAGTTTTCTGGAAATTCCTGTGCCTGCTTTTTAGGGGTATATTCTGTAGCTTTGCTGTGCACAAAACATTTTAGTGGGGTACTGGAAGGAGGTGGTAGCACTTTTTAGGGACTGATACGGTTAAGTCGCTTTACCATTATTTAATGGGTACTCTGGTCCCCCCTCTCCACTCTATGGCAGGGGAGAGTGCTTTTCTTTGTGGGCTGCTTTCATTAAATGTATGCGTGTGTCATTTTAAAGGTGCAGGGAGTATCGGACGTCGACATACATCATACAATGTAAGTAGACGTGGGTGGGGAATGTTTCAGCTGCATGTCTGAGAGGTGGACCCAGGCTCTCTCCGTTCCACCATGAGGGTGGTAAGCATTGAAAATATTACTTGGTAGGGTCCTTCAAACTTGGCTCCGTTCCATTTCCTCACGCAGTTGCGGATGTAGACCTTTTGTCCGGTTTGAGGTGTATGTAGGGTAACTTGATGTTGGTGTACTGAGACATGAGGTGTGGACTTCGCAGCCTTTGTTAATTCGGTGAGGGTTGCGTGCAATTCATCCCCTAATGCCTGAAAGCATTCTTCAGCGCTTAATTTGGTCCGGGTCATTGGAATGGGTATTCCCATCAACCTACTGGTTACAATTTGGTGAGGTGTGAGGTGATGATTGCTGCTGGGTGTGTTTCTTAGTGGAGCCACTTTTTGTTGAGACTGGCGCAAATATTGCTAAAATTGTTTTTTAGCAGACCGTTATTTCCCTCCACAATGCCTTTGCCTTGTGGGTGGTACATTGAGGCCAATTTGTGAAAGGTCTTCAGTGTAGGTTTCGGTGAGTCTAGTTGGCAGCCAGTTCACCCGTTCAGATAGTTGGCATCTCCCCAAGGTTGGGGGTGAATAAATCGCTTTGAAGCTCTACTACCATGTTGTTTTTTGCAATGTGTGTGAGATGGGGTAGTTGAGGTAAGGCTATGTTGACTAGACTGTGGAGCATAACGGGTTTCCCGGTGGGTGTATGGAGGTATATAAAGTTGTGTGTATTCTGTGTGCACCCCATGGCTAGCCAACATCTCTTTTGATCAGGCTGTGCTGTCTCTTGTAATTCTCCAAAATATAAGCGTGATGTCTCTGTGTATCGCTTGTAGTGTGACAGTTCTGTCCCCTCAGTCTGCTGTAAGGGCCGTATGTGTGCCTCACTGATCTTCCTGTATACTACTTTTTTGTCATTTCATAAGCTAAGGCGTTTCCTTGGGATACAAAGTCTCTAGCCCTGGTATGGGTGACACCATTTTCTACTGCTATGCGCATAGGTAGCATTAGCGCGTCTATCAGAAACTCCAGGAGATCCCAGTGTGCGACGGGCGGACCATTTGATTTTAGAAGCCCTTGTCTCCTCCTGCTACCTATGCTAGAGTGAAAAGTGGTGTTGACGTAAGCAGAGTTGGAGTAGAAGATCACTGTCCTCCCTGAGCTTTCGGTGAGGGCTTCAATTAGCGCTATTAGTTCTGTTGCCTGCACTGAGAGGTGGCGAAGGAGAGTCAGCTGTGCGCTGACCTGAGGCGTCTCTGAAGCTGCATTGCTACAAGCATGAGGCATACTGGCCCGGTCGTAGTGTCTTTCGTGGAGGATCTATCAAACAGAGCTTCGCTATCTGGAATGTGGTCCACTTTGGCCTGACTGATCCCTTCGGGTGTGGGTCACACGTTCATGGGTCTCCTCACTCTCCTTGACCTCCTGTGCTAAGAAGGTGGCGGAATAAATCAGATGGCACTGTTCTATGTGTAGGGAAGGCCTAGAGAGCATCAGTTCATATCCCGACACCTGCTGCATAGTCAGCGTGCTTTTGGCTTTCTGTATGACTGCAAACACGGAATGCTCTGCATACAGTAACAGTGGTGCCCCATTAAGATGGAGGCACTCTTATCAACAGCAAAGCCCACTGCTGCCAGGGCCTGCTCACGTGGGAAATGGCCCTGAATAACTGAGTCCAAAAGCCCTCTTTAATACCCAAGGGGGTGTGTCCCATAGGGTATTTTTGTGTTAGGATGGCCGCCATGACTCGACGATCACTGTGACTGAACAGAATGAACGTCTTCTTATAGCCAGGCATTGCTAACATGGGGGAGTACGATATTTCAGTTTTCAGTTTATCGAAAGTCTCCTGCATCTCCGGTGTCCATACCAGCTCCTCATGGCCTGTTTAGACCTTCTTCATAGACCAGAGCAAGGGGCCAAACAGTGTGCTATAGTTGCAGTCCCACTGTCGGAAACTTTTGCTTACTCTTTTTTTGTTTATGGTGGTGGCACAGCCCTGATAGAGTCTGCTCATTCTTGCATAATCCGCTGACTGGTTGCTGAAATCAGTTGACCCAGATAGCTAACCTCATGTTGCACATATTGTACTCTACCCCTTTCCACCTTGTATCTTCTAATGGCAAGTGTGGTTAAGAGGGCAATCATTTCTTGGTGACATGCATGCAGCCATCATCTCACCGGCGCCCGTTGGTGCCTGTCCACGACTTGCCCAGTGCCAGAAATCCTGGCCGCCCCACCGCCCACAATTACCCTGCGCAGAACTCCATTGCTTGAACCTATGATGTAGAGCTGGCCACTGCTTCCACACCACACCCATTACAATGTAGGTTCTTTCTCATGCTCATACTGTCACTTCTCATCTAATCCACACCCCTGCCACCCCCAATCACCCAGCCTCTCTCCCGACGACGACACTCACATTCCCACCATCCAACACCCACCACTGACACGCATGCTACAGAAAAAACCCACTCCCTCAACAAACATGCCACCGAGGTTTGGGACCTCATCCAAACAAATTTACCAGACCTTGCCTTCCTACGGGGAAACATGGCTAAACGTCTCATCCGCTCCAATGGCATCCCAACAGACATCAAGATCCTGCACCAAGACAAAACTTCAAAACCCGGAAGAGGCATTGCAATAATACATAAGGACAGCATAAAGTGCACCACCGCTAACAGTCCAGTTACCACATTCATAGAGCACCTCCACTTCAAGATCCAAACGGACAGCAAGTCAACCACTAAGGGAATCCTTCCCTACCGATTCCGGGCCCACAATGAAATTTCAACAACTTCATCACTGAGTTCATAATCCCTGCTGCCCTAAGATAAAAAATGTTCTCCTCCTCAGCGACCTCAAATTCCATCCACACGATTCAACTGAACCCAACATCATCGACCTCCTGGACAGCCTACTCAACAACGGCTTCACGCAGATCGTGACTGGTCCCACGCACACAGCAGGCCTCACATTGGACCTCTTTGCAGGAACACAACATCTCTCCAACTGGAATTCAACTGGACCCAACTGACCAGCTAAGAAACCTCAATGATGAAGGCATCCACCCACACAGGTGCCCCTATGAGTCCATTCTCACACAGCCTTTTAAAAAAATGTTTACTCTCCCTCATCGCCGTCTGTCGCCTCTGCCACCCCGCAGTCCTGATTTTCTGATCCAACAACATCCACTGGGACATCATCTGGTAACCCAGTGAATTGGGACCCACCCGAACTTCCACTGACAGGGCTCGAAACTGGAGATTTCAACTTCCATTTAGAGCGGGTTGATGATGCCTGTACCTCAGTGCTGCTAGACACCCTTGAAGCCTTTGGTCTTATTTGATGGGATCTTTACCAAAAACCTGTCTATTAGTATCCATAGGATCCTGCCACTTATCTGGACGGACCTTATGGCCATTTTCTTTAACCTGCAGGTTGGGTACAATAACCTTTCGTTGTTACCTCCACCACAGACCAAAACACGGTCCTGGCGCAACTTGAGATCCGAGGAGCTAGTAGTCCTGTTAGATAACAGCATGCCCACCCTGTGGGCAGACCCGAACTCTGCAGCCGATAGCTATGCTAATTGGCTCAAGTCCCCATAGAGCAACTCGCCCCTGCAAAAATGGTCAAACAATGCAGGTCTAAACTCACTGCCCCATGGTATAACCTTGAGTTGAAAATCCTTAAAGCAACTTGCAGACACCTCGAACGAACATGGAGTGTGGACTACAGCACGCTAGCCAAAAAATAATATAGCACTTACGAGATACAAAATAGCTATCATTAGTGCCAAAGAGAACTTCAACACCAATCAAATTGAGGGGCGATGCTTTCGCTCCAGATCAAGTGCTGTGCGACAAAATGGCTATGTTCTTTCAGTCGAAGGTCCAAACAATATACCAAGAATTAGAGAGGCTGAATTCAGGGCCCTCCTCCGCACAGGCTCAGCCCGTGGAGGAAGTATCTTCTGAGTCATGTACCTGACTAGGTTTTCCCCCCTAACCATTAACAAGGTAAACAACCTCCTAACCTCGATTAAATCTGGCTCCCCCACAGAACCCTGCCCACCAGACATTATCCCTGGTGTCTCAAATACAGTCAGTACGTGGCTTACCTCTCTTCTGAACACCACCATTGGCACTGGGGTTTTCCTGATCTCCTGAAAGAAGGCATGTGTAAGGCCTATCCTAAAGAAACCTTCCCTGGATCCTCTCGAGGTGACCAACTATCGCCCAATTTCCTGTCTGCCCCTTGCAGCTAAGGTTCTGGAAAAAGCTGTTAACTCAGAGCAAACGGAATACTTAGAAAACAACAAACTCTTAGATCCAACCCAACATGGTTTCTGGTCAGGCCACTCCACAGAATTGGCACTTATTATTAACCCTGGGCGGTAAATTCCGCTCTCCTCGCAGAATTTGCAGAATTTTGGCAATTCCGCATTTCACGGAGAACGCAAAATTGCAGAAAATTCCGCGATCCGTGGCATAGCGGAATTTATTCCTTGTTTGCGCTTTCAATTGTTTTTTTTCCGTGCGCAGGAGCGACTTACTAGGATCCCTGCGTTTGCCGACGTTTTTTTCCTATCCGTTCGGGTGCGCCACGAGATACTGGAAGAGTGTGCGATCGTGAACACGTCATTTAGACGCGCCATCGGACATCCGCGTTCGCGAACAGGAAACACGCATCGCGAGTGGGCGGGACAAGTGAAACAAGATGGTCACACCAATTGGTGACTGCAATGGGCAAGTTGGTGAAATATTTCCCCCCAAATAGGTAAAACGCATCGCGAAGGGGCGGAAAAGCTATTCTGCGTGCTTGTGGCATTCTGCTAAGCTCACAGAGATTTTTTACCGTTTCGCAGAATTTCGTTTAACGTGACTACTCAAATTCCACCCACCCTTACTTATTATGGCCACAGAAGAAATACAATGGCAGATTGATAAGGGCGAGTGGGCTATTCTGATCCTACTGGACCCATCAGCACCGTGTGACGCAGTTAACCATACTGTTCTCAGGCAACCATACTGTTCTTAGCCTGCCGAAAACTTGAGACAGCCTGGAGGCAGGACTATTCTCAACCTAAAAAAGCTGAGTATAGGGCTGCCATAAAAATCTACAAAATGGAGATGAAAACAGCACAAATTCTTTTTTATGAAGGGAAAATCAATGCGGCGGCGAATGCCCCCAGGGAAATTTTCAAAATCGCTAAATCCCTTATTACGCCTCCGGCTGAGCGTCCCTCTGCTGAAGGCGCCCAAAACCGTTGTAATGATCTGGCCGTCTTTTTTTCTCAAAAAATTCAGGCCATATACTCCTCATTTAACAACACTACTGACGATCCAAAATTCCTCATCACCTCTGATTCCTCTGTTCCTTGTAAGCTGGAGGAAATCCCACTTCTCTACACCCCTGGACTAGACAAACTGATCCCTAAGATCACTTCTGGCTCTCCCAATGACCCAGCACCTCCTCAGACCCTCATCAAGGTCTTGGACGTCGTTCGTCCAGTCATCTTAGACGATCTTAACGCGTCCATTTCTTCCAAATCTGTTCCACCATCTTGGAAATGTGCGATGGTGAAGGCTTTGTTAAAAAAAAACAACCTCGACCAGAGCAACTGGGCAAACTATCGCCCCATCTCTCTTCTTCCGTGGCTGAGTAAATTGCTTGAGAGGCACGTGAATAACATCCTAATGGACTATTTAGAGTCCAATAGTCTATTGCGTGCCTCTCAGACAGGCTTCCGTCCTCAGCACGGAACCGAAACCGCCCTTCTTGCGGTAACGGAAGAAGCGAGAGCCGTGCTGGATCGGGGAGGAAAAGTCGCCATCATTCTACTAGACCTCAGCGCCGCGTTCGACACGGTTAACCATGCCACGTTATTACATCGTTTGGCGGGCATGGGCGTGTCGGGCGCGGCCCTAGAGTGGCTGACATCCTTCCTGGATGAGCATTTTTTTCAAGTCTTTGAGGGTGAAGTGGTGTCTCCCAAACACCCACTTAGGTGCGGAGTTCCCCAGGGCTCTTCCCTAAGTCCTACCCTTTTTAATGCCTACATGGAACCTCTAGACAGGATAGTCCATCCCTTTGGTGTGCGTATCGTCACCTACGCAGACGACACCCAATTGGTGGTCTCTCTAGACCACTCTGAGGGATCGTCCCCCACCTTAGGCGCCTGTCTAGAGGCTGTCGCCAGATGGATGCAATCTTCCTGCTTAAAGCTTAATGGGGAGAAGACAGACATCATCTTACTGGGCAACCCTTCTCCCTCTGCCCTTGCATCCATCTGGCCTCCATGTTTAGGCTCCTTCCCCGTCCCCAAGTCCCAGATAAAGAGCCTTGGGATCTGGCTCGATAGAGCACTCGATTTTTCGGTCCAGGCTACCAAGACGGCCGCCACCTGTTTTGGGCTAATGAGGATGCTGCCGAAGGTGCTCCCTTTGCTCCCATTCCAGGCGAGGAGGGTTATGGTCCAGGCCCTGATACTCTCCCGCCTGGACTATGGGAATGCTCTTTATATGGGAGCCCCCATCTCCGTTACTCAGAAGCTCCAAATCACACAAAACAGTGCGGCGCGCCTACTCTACAACATCCCCCGCTGGCAGTCAGCTAAGAACGCCCTGAGGGAGCTCCATTGGCTCCCTGTGGCGGCAAGAGTTCATTTTAAAGCCATGTGTATTTTACACAAATCGTTCCATCGAACGGGCCCTGTAATTCTACACCCTATGGTCACGCCATATGTTCCGTCCCGTTCCCTTCGCTCTTTCACCCTCCAGCTGGCAACGTCCGTCAAAATCAAGAAAGCTCGCTGGGGAGGCCGCTCTTTCTCTCATACAGCGGCGAGACTTTGGAACTCTCTCCCGCTCTCTCTTCGGGAACACAACAATCACATGTCCTTCAGGAAGGCCCTGAAAACGCACCTGTTTGCTAACACCTACTAATCTACCCCAAGCCCGCACTAAGTAATCATTCACAAGCGCTGCGAGGCCTCCGGGTAGCTATGCACTATACAAGTGCAATTTTCATTTCATTTCATTTCATTCAGGCAGTAGGTATTGGACACACTGCCATTGCCATTCTCACCTCTTTCATCTCTGACAGAGAGCAAAGGGTTTGTTGGGACAATTTGAAATCTGGCAATTTTTACAATTTGGCAATGGACCTCCCATTTGGACCCAGTCATTGTGGCCAACAGAGGCAGGAGCGTACCCTGTTCCAGCCTCCAAAGTCAGGAGACTTAACTTAACTTCTCAAGACAAATAAACTAATTGACCTCTGCCTGCTAGCTCCTCCTAAAAACAATCCGAAAAATCCTGCCCTTTTTGACCATGGAGTTGATAAAAACAGTTGTGGTAGCCCTCATTTTTTCCCGCCTGGCTACTGTACCGCTCTGTACCTGGGTGTAAATAAACGTCAGTTGTCCAAACTGCAATCCTTGCAGAATGCGGCGGCACGTATCTTTCTCAGTATTCCAAAATACCGTCATATCTCTGATGCCATCAGAAAGTTGGCTCCCAGTTGAGCAGCGAATTCAGTTCAAGGCTTTGTGCCTTGTTCATAAAACCATGTATTGAGGGGCAGCCAATGACTTTCACATTTTTTTCCAATGGCATGCCCTCTGCTGGATGTTAACATCAGCTAATAAAGCTCTGCTCTCCATGCCCAGAGCCAGAAGGATCAGATGGGGAGGCGGATACCTCTCATTTCTGACATCGAAGCTCTGGAATGCACTTCCAGTAAATATCAGGTTACTCTCTTCCAGGTCCCAATTCAGGAGACAGATTAAAATTTGGCTCTTCACTCGCAAACAGTGACCGAGACCTTCCTGACCTGTACTTTCTTGCCCTCGGCGCCAAGACTCCTCGGCATTTGTGTGCTTTATTAGACTTTTAATTACTTACTTAATCACATCCACCTGCTTCAACATCCTCCGCATGCTCAGAAAGATCTCCAAATGGCTCCCACTGGACACCAGAAAGACTTTGATCCCGAGCAGGCTGGACTATGACAATGCACTGTAATATGTAATACCCACCCATTCACACATGCCAGACTGGTTATCAACCTACTCCAAGGCACCCGCATCATGCCTCACCTCTGGAAACACCATTGGCTCCCCATTCAGACATGCTGTCACTTCAAGATACTCACCCTTGCCTACAAAGTACTGCCTCAGAATAGACCCGCCTACCTCAACCACCATCTGCACATCCACCAGCAAACCCACACCCTCCAATCCACCTAGCTCTCCCTATCACTCATTAGCCGCATTCACAGAAGCAGGGCAGAAGGCTGCACAGTCACTTATCTAGCAGCAAAGACCTGGAACGCTCTACCCCAGGACAACAGAACAGCCACTTCGCTCACACCACCCCGCAAGAAACTTAAGACCTCACTCTTCGATTGATGCTGCAGGCCTTCTGCATCTACTCAGCACCTAGAGCCCCTCACAGGTAATCAGTCCGCGCTATACACATCCTTTTACATTAAATTTCCTATTGTAAATAGGTCCTAACTATAGCAACATAATTAGTCTGTGTGCTAGGAAAAACACAAACGGGGGTATATTTAAAAGTAATTGGCATAGGGCAGAGTTCCCCATGTGGTCCTCCTTTTTCTTGCCCCCCTCCCTCTTCATTGGGGGGTCTACTGGGTCCGGCCTGTAGCCCCGTCGGGCCCCGCCGCGGCATCGGAGCATCCTTGCTGGCGCCGTGTCCCTGAGCCTCGTCTCTACTTTTTAGTTTGCCGTGCCTGGGTCCTTGCGGCCCTACTCCACCTCCCCTCGTCCCAGGTCCATTTGGCGGCGCATCGGCGGCGCTTCCTCTCCCAAGCTATTGATGGTGGGGGTGGGGGGCCATGTGCCGCGTTCGTTTCCCCCCCCTTGGGTCGGTTCCCCTGGCCCTGTAGCCGCGAGTAATTTTCATCCTCCCTTTCCGACAGCTCCGGCAGCCATCTTAGGAGGGAGAAATTGGGCGGCCATTTCAGCACATCTGTGGTTCGTTTAAGTCATGTGTGCTCGCGCCTTCCTTTTGTTCTGTGAATGTTTCTCTCGCATAGATGGACTCCGGTGATCGGAGCATGTATATATTTTCGCTTTAAATTGAAACATGATGCGAGGTCGGTGTTCGGTCCACGTGGGCTTGGGACCCGACGAGCGCTGCAGGCTGAGTTCCCCAGATCTGCTGTTGCGAAAAATGTGCTGTTGTTGCCTGTCATTTCCCTGTATCGGTTGGTGTTAAATTGCTAAATTGGTTTACACATGCTCTGCTCGTGATTGCTGTGCTGCGTGGGGGGTGCTGGCAATTGTTGTGCAGGCCTGGCCTGCAGTGGTTTGCTAAGGGGCCATCTTTCCCGCCTAAACCCACCCGCCCACCCCCCGCGCGCCCCGCGCATTCTTTCGATCCTACGGCGATGCAAAGTTTGTTTGATCTGCGTGCAGGGTGAGCGGCGGAGGCCACTCGGGCTGATGGCACGTGCCCAGGGGGAAGTGCGGCGCGTGGCGCGAGGTGTAATATCTGGGGGGGGGGGGAGCACGGTGCAGGAGGAACGGGCCTGGGGGGGGGTGCAGTGTGCCTCAAACATTCAGGCACCTTGGGTGTGCACAAGGGTTTAGCGTGCACTTTTATAAAACGTGGTCGAGGGTTTGTACCACCATGGGGCGAGTGTGCTTCAATTTAGAAGAGCGACTGCCCCACCCTGGCCCCCCCTGTGTTTCTCGCGTCCTGCCACCGCCTGCCCCCGCGCAGTGGCAGTGGCGCATGGTCTTATTTACGTTTCGTCTTTTCTTTAGGAGCCGCTCCTGTGCTTTGAAGGACGTCTGGGTAAGGTACTAGTCTCTACCCATGCCATTGCTAGCGCTGCACATTGCCAGCTCTGCACCCACCAAAGACAGTGCGTGGGGTCTAAGCGCAGACTAGACCCTAACTTGTTTTCCAGCGTGGGGAGATCTTACCCTTCCAGGATGTGCGCAGCGCTGGCCTAACGATCGTTTTTCTGCTTTAAGTGCGCACGTCCATTGATGCACAGGGCGATGGCCTCATTTAACATTGTCGTGCTTTGTTTTGCAGATTCAGTTTCAGTCTTGCGATCGCTTGCCGCTTCTCGGCCTTTTCGGAGCTTCCGCCCCCCCCCCCCTCTCTCCAGTACTAGTGTAAGGTATGTACGACCGGGAGAGTTGGGCGCTATTTTGGTTTCATCACGGGGTAATTTCCGCTTCCTGCTTTGCACGGGTATGGGCGGGGGGACGCCTATCGACAAATCAGGCATTGTGTTGGGCGTTTGCTTTCCGGTTACGGCCGGTAGAATTTTGGTTTCATGTCAAGTGGCTTACTTTGCTTTGTTTTACACAGTTGCACTCAGTCTCAGGAGCAGCCTCGGGGGGCGCCCCATATTCACGGATTTCGTTAGCATTCACAGGAATAGTTGAAGAGGTATGTACGACAGAAGAGTGGGTCTGTACTAAGGTGGGGGGGTGTTGGTCACGGTCTGACAACTACTCCCTAGCAGTATCGGTTCTCTCTTCTCTACAGGTCCTGAGCGAGATTTCCCCCCCCCCCTCTCCTTACATGCCTTGGCAGGAGAGTACCTCGTGGGGGTGGAGGGGGGGGGGCGGCCAGTTATTGGGTGGGTGTGCTTTCTTTGGCAAATGTTGTTGGACATGGTGGCTCATGGTTATCTCTCTTTCAGGATACGTACAAAGGCACCATGGAGAGTCAGGGGTCCCCCTCGCTATTTACGCAGACGTCCCAGGTTGATGATTCGGGTCTAGGACCTTCCCAGGACCCATAGATGAAAGCTTTGTTGGATATGATAAAAGCAAATGGGGTGGCGTGGGCCAGTGAACTTTTGTTGGCCAACCCCCCTAAAGCCCCCGGGGCGGCCCCCGCCCCCCTGATAACTGAAATAGAAGTAGCAGAGGACCCGGCCACAGTGAGGCCTAAGCGCACTAGGAAGCCGACAGTGAAGGACTTCCCAGCAGAACCCCCCCCCTAAGACCAGGGTGGCGGACCCGGTCAGGAACGTCATTGTGCACGCCCCGGCATCCCCCCCGGCGGTGATTCGGGTGTGCCCCCCCTCGCCCCCACGCCCGGCAGTGCCTAGTGCGGAATTTGCTACCCGGGAATATCTGGGTAAGATTACAGACTCGCTGGCTTTGTTCATGTCGGAAATCAGCGCCGGTTTGCGCGCTGCCCCTGTGCAGTCTCCTGATTTAGTACATTCTCAGTCGGTGGCACCGGTAGCTGCGGCGCCACTTCTTGCCGCTGGGGAGGTGGACGTGGCTCGAGTGTGGGGTGGGCTTTCTGTTCAAGGGGGGGATATTGCCAGTCCCCTGACCGGTGTGGTTGCCCTGCCTGTCAGCACGGCTCAAAGGTTTGTTTCCCCAGCGCTTCCTACCCAAGTGTTGCCGCTGGCCCCGAGTGTGTCCCAGGATGCCCTGACATCCGCTGCGGCCCCGGCCCTGACACAGGCTGTTACCCCGGCCGCTCCTCCCCCTTTGGCATCCATTGCTGCTGCGGCCTCCCCGACTTTGGAGGTGGCCATACCTGCGCCCACAGTATTGATGACCATGGCGCCTCTCTTGTCAGGCAAATGTTCCCTAGCCTGGCAGGTCCCGCAGGCAGCGAAGGAGGGCATCTGGCGTAGAGAATTTATAGACATTTTTTCCCTCCTGATGTTGGGGGCGGATGGGGTGGATGTGAGAAGAATGGGTTCCAAGGATGAGGAGAAGAAAGCACGCTTTCAGTCTTGGCCAGAAAAGACAATTAAAAACTGGCATCAGGCATTTGCCATCCTGGCGGCGGTAATCACAGAGCGCTTCCCAGATCAGGCGCAAGGTCTATTTCAGTATAACAGTTTCATAATCAATGAAGCTGAAGCATCAGCCGGGATGGGGTGGTACTTATACGATTGTGAGTTCCGCAAGAAAATGTCTGTCTGTCCAGAACTAGAGTGGGACCAGGTTGAAGTTAGACTGTGGATGGTACACATGGGTAAAGAAAAAGCTGAGAGTGGTGCCAACAGTGTTGTCCAGGTTAAGAAGACAGAAAATGATAAGTTGTTCTCTCAGAAGAAAAGTAATTTCAGGCAGTCCTTTTGAGGGGGGCGCGATGGGGGCGGTTTCAACAGGCAGTACGCCAAGAAGAATGTCTCCTCCACTTGCAGGTTGTACAATGCAGGTAATTGCACCTGGGGGAAAGCATGTAGATTCTCCCACGCTTGCAACAAATGCAGAGGTTCCCACCCAGAGTCATCCTGCGAGAAGCGGTCTTCATCTGCCAGCGCTGCCAATAAGGATAAATAGTGACCCCAAGATCCCATCCCCCCCTTTGCCCCCCCTGCTGCGTCCCCCCCCCTTCAGCTTTGCCTTCTGCTTCTACTGCCCTAGAGGGGGGTTCATTCTCTGTGCTGCCTTGTGGGGACCCCCACCCCCTCAGCTCAAAAGGCCCGTCTCCAGTCATCATCCCCAGCCTGTTGTCCCTTCTTCGAGCTTATCCCATGGAAAAGGATAGGGATGTCCTGACCTCAGGTTTCCTGGACGGTTTCAAGATCCCATATCAGGGTCCTAGGGTCAGCAGGGATGCAGAGAACCAAAAATCTGTCAGGGAGCTCCCTGAGGTGGTTGACAAGAAGATTAGCAAGGAGGTGGCCTTGGGGAGGGTGGCAGGCCCTTTTCCTCCCCCCCCCCCCTTCCTGACTTTGTGGTATCCCTTTGGGCGTAGTTCCCAAGAAAGAACCTGGGGCTTTCAGGCTAATTCATAACCTGTCTTTCCCAGAGGGGAACTCCGTCAACTCCTGGCTACCAGAAGCGGCCTGCTCTGTCTCTTACTGTTCTCTAGACATGGCCATCGACTTAGTGAGGAGAGCTGGGGAGGGGGCCTGGCTTGCGAAGGCGGACATTGAGGCAGCCTTCCGCTTGTTACCTGTACACCCGGACAGCCAGCATTTGCTGGGTTTCAAGTGGAAAGGGGGGTACTACTTTGATAAGTGTATGCCAATGGGTTGCGCTGTCTCTTGTGCCTTCTTTGAGGCTTTCAGCACCTTCTTGCAGTGGGCTCTCACAGAAGAATACAGAGTGTCAGCAGTGTCACATTACCTGGATGACTTCCTCTTTATTGGAAGGGTGGGCACGCAGGAGTGTCAGGAGGGCCTGGACTCTTTCATTGACCAAGCTAGTCGCTTAGGTGTGCCGCTGGCGCCAGGTAAGACCGAGGGCCCTGCTCAAGTGCTGACCTTCCTGGGTATTGAGCTCGACACGCTTCAGGGAGTGTCTCGTCTCCCGGCAGAAAAGGTGGTTGGTTTGAAGAACGACATCCATGCTTTGTTAGGTAGGGATAAGGCACCTCTGGGGGTCATTCAAAGTCTTCTAGGCAAGCTGAACTTCGCTGCCAGGGTCATTCCGGTGGGGAGAGTTTTTGCGAGGTGCTTAGCCAGGGCTACTGCCAAGGTCCACAAGCATTATCACTTTGTTAGATTGACCTCTGGACTCAAGAAAGATTTGCAAATGTGGGATGACTTCCTCTCGGATTTTAATGGTACAGTGATATGGAGGTCCCCGTGGGTGGAGAGCCCAGAGTTGAATATGTTCACAGACGCCTCTGGTCGTGAGGGCTTTGGTGCCTTTCTGGGGGAGCTGTGGTGCGCGCAGGTATGGCCAAATGCTTGGCGCAAGCGTGGTATTACTGCTAACATTACTGTCCTGGAACTCTTTCCCATTGTAATTTCTCTACATCTTTGGGCTGATACTCTGTCCAACAGGAAGGTTTTGTTTTGGTCTGACAATATGGCAGTCGTACAGGCAATCAATGGTCTATCTGCCAGCTGCCCGCTAGTGCTGTCTCTACTCTTGTGGAGAAGTGTGGCTCAGGGGTTAGAGGTGGCAGACCTGGAGCCTGAGTTCGGCCCTGGACCAGGGTTCAATTCCCCGCCTCAGCGGGTCTTGGGCTCAAAAATTCCACGAACTCGTTAATTCTCGCTCCGGTGCCTCCTCGACTCACGGGTTCACACTCTGCGACTCTGGGCAATAGCTTGCTTAATCTCCACAACGGCCCCCCGCGGTGGGATGCCTTGCTTTCACCTTGTGGATACCCTGCCAGGGTTATCTCACAGGGGAATACCAGGACAGGTTCCCTAAGCAAGCGCTGAGATGCCCCAGGGTAAGTCGTGCGCTATATAAGTTTCATTCATGTCATTTCACTCCGGGAATTGGCTAGCAGGTGTCTGCGCTGCAATGTTGAATTTAGAGCTAGGCACATTGCGGGGGTCACTAATGTCGCAGCTGGCGCTCTTTCTCGTTTGCAGTTGGACCGTTTCCGGGCGGCATGCCCTCAGGCGAGCGAGGAGATGACCCCCTTTGCACCAAGGCTTTGGCGCATCTTGGAGTGGAGCAGCAATTGAGAGAATTAGGAGAGAAATCTTTAGCACTCGGTACAAGGAAACGCTATGCGAGTCACCGTGCTACTTTCCTTAAAGTCATCTCTGACTTAGGTTTTCAGGCCTTGCCTCTGAAGGGTAGAGTTCAGGCATTCATTGTGTGGGCTAAGAAGCAGAAAAAGTCCCATTCTTGGGTTTGCGGCCACTTAGCGGCCATTAGCCATGAGGCTAGGTTGGGTGGGGGGAGTGACCCAGCCAAATCCTTTGTGATTAGGGCCGCCTTGAAGGGTTGGGCTCGGGAGGAACCCAGGGTCCCGGATGACAGGTCCCCCATTGATTTTCCCTTGCTTCAGGCTATGTTACAAGTGTTGCGTGCAGTTGTGCACTCGCAGTATGAAGCGGCCCTGTTTTCTGCAGCCTTCATTCTAGTATTCTTTGGGGCCTTCCGGAGTAGCGAGTTGGTGGACCGCTCTAAGACAGATGTCTCTGGTGATGCGTTGGGAGTGGAGGATATCGCTTTTGTGGGTGGGTTGTCCATCACGCTTAGGCGGTCCAAGACTGATCAAGCTGGTAAAGGGTCTGTTATCAGGCTCTCCCCCATTGGGGATCCCCGCTTCTGCCCGGTGTCGGTCCTACGGGCCTTCTTGGCTATGCGGCCGGCTGTGCCGGGTTACCTTTTTGTCCATACTGACCTCAGCACCTTGACTAAATACCAGATGGACAAAATCATGCTGGCCTGCCTGGACAGGGCTGGTCTGTTAGTTCAGGGGAAGAAGTTTTCTAGCCATTCCTTCCGCATAGGGGCGGCCACATCGGCTTTCCGTGCTGGTATGCAGCCAGTTCAGGTTCAGTCAGAAGGCGCTGGGAATCGTCTTGCTATAGACGCTACATTAGGCCTTGATTCCGCTCATGTGTAAATCTTGTGCTTTGTTTGCTGTGTTTTGATGTGGCGTTATTTGTTTTACTTGTGATTTACTCAATAAACACCCTTGAACATATTGCGTCCTTCTTTGACAGGTTCACGAGTATGGGTCATGGGGCATTCCATGGTCGACAGATTGGCCCGGTGGGCAGCGGTCAGGCAATGGACTAGTGCCTTCACAAGTATAGACTGTGTGTGGTGGGGTTTCCCGGGCATGCGCTGGCATAGCTTACTCTTTCGGCTTCGGGAGGCCCTTGCCTTGGGTGGACCACCTCCCCACCACTTGATAATCCACCTGGGTGGCAATGAAATAACGTACTTGGGGAAATCCACTCTACTGCTTAAAATGAAGACCGACCTGGAGATCATCAGTGGCCTTTTGCGGGAATGCGAGGTCTGGTGGTCCGAAATAGTACCAAGGAGATCCTGGCGGGGTGCTAAGTCCTGTGAGGCAATTGAGAGGTCTAGGAGGCGGATCAATGCGGCCATGAAAAAGTTCACCCAGCGCAGAGGTCTAGGCTTTATCAAACATGACATGATTCAGGACAAAGTGAAGGGTTATTTTGAGGAGGATGGTGTTCACCTCATGCCCGTAGGCTTAGACCTCTTCCTGCTGGACTTGAAAGAAGCACTCATGAGCAAAGGTTGCAGGTAGCAAAGGTAGCAATGGTGGGGGGGCCTGTGCGGCAGCGGGTACCACCGCACAGGCTGTGGCGGAGTTACTGGGCGATCCGGAAGAAGAGAGGTGCAAACGATGTACTTCAGCGGGCACATAGGGGTGCCAGAGCCTAACCTGTAACCTCATGGGAGGTGCAGGAATTCGTGTCGGCGCCCCAGTAGTCCTTCGGGCGGTTGTGGGCCTGTGCAACCGGGGGTTTGCCTAGTCACGCCCCGCAATGGGCGTGTCAGTATTTATATTTTAATTGTACAGCAGTTGGGTGGTTCGCCACTGTGCTGTTTGGCTCAACAGGCGGGCAGGTGGAGAGAATGCGGCCTGCCCGGGATCGCCCTTAAGTTAACCCACCATCATTACATATGTTGTATGTAATAAACCTGCAGCAATTTTTTCCCAAACCTAACACGGTGTCTGTGTATTATTTGCGGGTTTGGGCATGTGGGGGCGGGGGACTTCCTGTGGCCCTGATGTGACTAGTGCCATGGCCCGTACATTTGCTTTTTTGGGGTGCACAACAAATCTGGTGGCACAGGCAGGATTCTGCTTCCTTCCTCATCCAAAACACGTCTTTATTTTACTCCGAGCCTGACTCCTACTCCTGAGGCGGATAGCCGGGAGGTGTATTCCTTGATCGTTTTTAAAACATTTTACCTTTGAGTGTGCTGAATAACTATGTATGTTAATTGAATCTACCAACCTTCAAGACCTCTTGACATTGCCCTGGGAGCCTGCTGATCACGAGCAGCGCCTCCCTCACCTTGTCAAATTGCCCTCTGGCCGCCGCCATTGACGGCGTGCAACGAGGCCACGCCCCCTCTCTGGCCACGCCCCCTCTCTGGCCACGCCCCCCGCCGAGTTAAAAGCGCTGAATGCGAGCGCATTTGCATGACTCCTACTCCTGAGGCAGATAGCCGGGAGGTGTATTCCTTGATCGTTTTTAAAACATTTTACCTTTGAGTGTGCTGAATAACTATGTATTTTAATTGAATCTACCAACCTTCAAGACCTCTTGACATTGCCCTGGGAGCCTGCTGATCACGAGCAGCGCCTCCCTCACCTTGTCAAATCGCCCTCTGGCCGCCGCCATTGACGGCGTGCAACGAGGCCACGCCCCCTCTCTGGCCACGCCCCCACTCTGGCCACGCCCCCCGCCGAGTTAAAAGCGCTGAATGCGAGCGCATTTGCATGACTCCTACTCCTGAGGCGGATAGCCGGGAGGTGTATTCCTTGATCGTTTTTAAAACATTTTACCTTTGAGTGTGCTGAATAACTATGTATTTTAATTGAATCTACCAACCTTCAAGACCTCTTGACATTGCCCTGGGAGCCTGCTGATCACGAGCAGCGCCTCCCTCACCTTGTCAAATCGCCCTCTGGCCGCCGCCATTGACGGCGTGCAACGAGGCCACGCCCCCTCTCTGGCCACGCCCCCTCTCTGGCCACGCCCCCCCCCGCCTCCCCACACTATAAAATGTGCCACTGGAGGAAGCGCAGCGGACGAGCGCAGCGGGAGCGCCGTTTGCGCGCCGAAGGCGTGCCTAAGGCAAGCCCGTCTGCGCCCGTCCGCGACCGACCTGCGACCAGCGCCAGCCATGCTGCCCGTGCCACTGCACACAAACAAAGGATAGTCTGGTCCAGTGCGGAGCTCCGGTCTATGAATACTGACACCATCTGTCAGTCACCTGAGCTCAATTTGATGACTCTGGATCTCCCTTCCCACTGCCCACGCTGCCATAAGTCTCTAGGCATCGTCTCTTTGCAAACAACCTCACTTCTCAAACAAGCATTAGAAATGCAATAGGTCTCGCAGCATTAGAGTTAGTGCTTTTAGAATTGTTTATGGGTTTTTTTGTAAATCTTTAGCATGAGGTTGAGGGTGAGTGAGGGTGAGTGAGGGTGAGGGGTTGAGGGTGAGTGAGGGTGAGTGAGGGGTTGAGGGTGAGGGTGAGTGAGGGGTTGAGGGTGAGTGAGGGGTTGAGGGTGAGTGAGGGTGAGTGAGGGGTTGAGGGTGGGTGAGGGGTTGAGGGTGAGTGAGGGTGAGGGGTTGAGGGTGGGTGAGGGGTTGAGGGTGGGTGAGGGGTTGAGGGTGAGTGAGGGGTTGAGGGTGAGTGAGGGTGAGCGAGGGTTGAGGGTGAGGGTGAGTGAGGGTGAGGGTGAGTGAGGGGTTGAGGGTGAGTGAGGGTGAGTGAGGGGTTGAGGGTGAGTGAGGGTGAGTGAGGGGTTGAGGGTGAGTGAGGGTGAGGGGTTGAGGGTGGGTGAGGAGTTGAGGGTGAGTGAGGGTGAGTGAGGGGTTGAGGGTGAGTGAGGGGTTGAGGGTGAGTGAGGGTGAGGGGTTGAGGGTGGGTGAGGGGTTGAGGGTGGGTGAGGGGTTGAGGGTGAGTGAGGGTGAGGGTGAGTGAGGGTGAGTGAGGGGTTGAGGGTGAGGGTGAGTGAGGGTGAGGGTGAGTGAGGGTGAGTGAGGGTGAGTGAGGGTGAGTGAGGGTGAGTGAGGGTGAATGAGGGGTTGAGGGTGAGTGAGGGTGAGTGAGGGGTTGAGGGTGAGTGAGGGTGAGTGAGGGGTTGAGGGTGAGTGAGGGTGAGGGGTTGAGGGTGGGTGATGGGTTGAGGGTGGGTGAGGGTGAGGGGTTGAGGGTGAGTGAGGGTGAGTGAGGGTGAGTGAGGGTGAGTGAGGGGTTGAGGGTGAGTGAGGGTGAGTGAGGGGTTGAGGGTGAGTGAGGGGTTGAGGGTGAGTGAGGGTGAGTGAGGGGTTGAGGGTGAGTGAGGGTGAGGGGTTGAGGGTGGGTGAGGGGTTGAGGGTGAGTGAGGGTGAGTGAGGGGTTGAGGGTGAGTGAGGGGTTGAGGGTGAGTGAGGGTGAGGGGTTGAGGGTGAGTGAGGGTGAGTGAGGGGTTGAGGGTGAGTGAGGGTGAGTGAGGGGTTGAGGGTGAGTGAGGGTGAGGGGTTGAGGGTGGGTGAGGGGTTGAGGGTGGGTGAGGGTGAGGGGTTGAGGGTGAGTGAGGGTGAGGGTGAGTGAGGGTGAGTGAGGGGTTGAGGGTGAGGGTGAGTGAGGGTGAGTGAGGGTGAGTGAGGGTGAGTGAGGGTGAGTGAGGGTGAGTGAGGGGTTGAGGGTGAGTGAGGGTGAGTGAGGGGTTGAGGGTGAGTGAGGGTGAGTGAGGGGTTGAGGGTGAGTGAGGGTGAGTGAGGGGTTGAGGGTGAGTGAGGGTGAGGGGTTGAGGGTGGGTGAGGGGTTGAGGGTGGGTGAGGGTGAGGGGTTGAGGGTGAGTGAGGGTGAGTGAGGGTGAGTGAGGGGTTGAGGGTGAGGGTGAGTGAGGGTGAGGGTGAGTGAGGGTGAGTGAGGGTGAGTGAGGGTGGGTGAGGGTGGGTGAGGGTGAGTGTGGGTGAGTGTGGGTGAGGGATTGAGGGTGAGGGGTTGAGGTTCTGTCATCAGACTTTGACCCAGAGCAGGAGTCAGAAATGCAGAAAACAAAGAAAGCAAAAATGGCAAACCCTGCACGATTTAGATCATCACAGGAGTGGAAGGAAGAGGCGTGAGGTAGAATCCAGAGTAAGCAGCCTTGGTATTAAGCAGCGATCTCTTAAGAAAAACTTTTGGAGTTACACTTTCAATTTTTATAATCGAATTAAGCACTGGGGTTAGATAGATGTGTGTGTGGGCCGAAGGGCGTTATGTTGCGATGGCCTTGCATGACGTGCAGATAAATCAGTTGTGTTTAATCATCTGTGGGCTGTCTGACGTGTTCTCGCGTTTGTTTGATGTTGGGCTGCTGATGTGTCACATGGGCGGGCAGGCCAGTGTCTCACAGTGGATTCTGCTTGTATATCCGGGTTTTCCTTTGTGTTGTTGGGGGTGGCTTTACATGGCACTGGGAGGTGTTTGCATTGAGCGGCTGCCTGGACGGACAAAAGGTGGTGCTTAGCGGGACAACGAATGCTGCCTTCTCTTTTGTTTTGGTGCTGTCATGTATGATGGGGTCCGCCTGAAATGACGTTGTTAGGGACGTGTGTACAGCATCGGTGAATCGACTACCATGGTTGAAGATCTGGAAGGCTTTCCTTCTCTGACGCTGGTTCTGGTCTCTGTGGCGGCTCCCTGTCCCTCGGAGCGAAACAAACAAGGCATCTTTGTGCTTTTCCCCTTGACCCAGTAAGCGCAGCACGGCTTATTATGGCGGACTTAAATGGCGCTCTGGATTGAGGTATTGAGAGCAGAGGGGGAGGGGCGGGGGGACCTTATGCAAGATCCGGATTCGTTGTAGGTGCAATTGGCGTTGGAAGCAGAAAGGAAAGATTGTTGATGCCTTCTGGTTAAGGGCCCCATCAGGATGTGTTTGGGTGGTGAACATGGAGGAAGTGCCGCCCGAGCATGAATACGTGTTACTGGGTATTCTGTTTACCACTGTGCCATGCCGTTCTGAATCTGTCCCTAATCTGTCGTCAAATGTTCTAACAGGGGGTTATACTGGGGGTTGAATAACAAGACGGACGGACGGAAGAGAGGGGAGGGGGGAGGAGAAATGCGACACGGAGGGAAGGGGAGGGGGCGGAGCGGGGAGGGGGCGGAGAGGGGAGAGGTGCGGGGAGGAGAAATGCGACACGGCGGGAGGGGGCGGAGCGGGTAAACAAACGCGGACGTGCACGCGCCCGTGACTTTTAAGGTCAATGCGCATGCGCATAAGCTTAATGCGCATGCGCATTGACCTTAAAAGTCACGGGCACTGCAAGGAATCGCCACGATTCCTTGCAAGTTAGATAAAGAGTCGATGAGCCCCTATAGTCTCGCTTGCTCGATGCGCATGCGCATCAACAGGCGAGACCTAAAAAGCTAGTAAACCTTCGTGTAACACCTCCCCCCACCCAACTTAGGATCTGACTACTTAACTGCAGATCTCTTCCCAAGCATGCTGATGATCTATGCTTGCTCATAACGGACTCACAATGGGACGCCATGTGCCTCACAGAGACATGGCTCAATGAAGACAACATGGCATCCATTTCGCTAGCAATCCCGCCAGGCTTTAAAATGAGTTTGTCCAATAGAAAGGAGGGCCGAAGAGGAGGTGGAGTGGCTTTCATCTACAACGAGAAATACACATTGTTGTCCTCCACTCCCACCACATTCCCAAGCATTGAGGGGCTACGCTTCTGCCTCCAAATTACCCCCCAACTGTCTCTTATAGGCCTAGTTATTTACAGACCCCCGGATTGTCCGACATCAGCCCTGTGCGAGCTTATGGACTTTATTGTTCTAAACTCTCTAGACCACTCTTACTTTATCGTAGCCGGCGATTTTAATCTTCACGCCGACAATCCTGACTGCCCACAGGCCTCTCATCTTATCTCTACCATGCATTCGGCCAATCTAACTCAAGCTATTACAGGCCCCACGCATCGAGCAGGGCATACGCTGGATCTTTTCTTTTCCAACATATTGAACACAACAGCCTTCTCTCCGCTACCACTGCTCTGGACGGACCACTACTTAATCCCCATGACAATCCCAATCCCCCTCCAATCTCAGATCACAGGAAAACGATCCTATGTGCGGAGAAAATGGGACAATCTAACAGCTCTAAAAGAGGGGGGGTGTGGCACTCTGTGGGTAAATTGCGGTTTAGCAATTATTTCAATCTCTTAGGTGCTGGCCGGTTATTTCCCTACCACTATGATCACCAAATTTCGAGAGCGGAAATATCCGGACAACATTTTGGAAGAAGCTAAAACCAGAACCCAAACCATCTCTAGGGAGGAGTTGTTGAAAACACGCACAAAGGATTTGACTCAAAATAGACCAGTGTTTGTATCAAAATATTCCACCTTGAGCTTCCAAATGAAGAGAATCATCCTTAAGAATTGGGGGTGTGGCACTCTGTGGGTAAATTGCGGTTTAGCAATTATTTCAATCTCTTAGGTGCTGGCCGGTTATTTCCCTACCACTATGATCACCAAATTTCGAGAGCGGAAATATCCGGACAACATTTTGGAAGAAGCTAAAACCAGAACCCAAACCATCTCTAGGGAGGAGTTGTTGAAAACACGCACAAAGGATTTGACTCAAAATAGACCAGTGTTTGTATCAAAATATTCCACCTTGAGCTTCCAAATGAAGAGAATCATCCTTAAGAATTGGGAAATGATTGAGAAAGAACCAGACTTTCATGGATTATTTAGTAAACCGTTGTTTGCATATCAAAGGTCTAGAAACCTTAAGGATTTCATCGAAAAAGAGGCACACAAAAAATTGGAAAAATATACAGGAACAATACCATGCGCAAACTGTGGCCATTGTAACAACATCATACGTGGTACCAGCATCAACCATCCAACAACAGGAAAACTCATCAACCTTTACACTAATGCCACATGTGACACCAAAAATGTGGTATACCTGCTGAAATGTCCATGCGGACTCCCTTATGTGGGGAAGACAGAGCGAAAAATTAAAACTCGCTTAACAGAACACAAAAGCACTATCAGAAACAGATCCACCAAAGCTCCGGTAGCTGCCCATTACATTTCTAATGGCCATAACATCAGCCAAATCCGTTTTCTGGTTTTGGAGTGTGTTCCCGCAAGGCAAGGCTGTGACAAAAAGATTACTCCAAAGAGAAATGTTCTGGATCAAAAAACTGAACTCCAGCAACCCCATGGGGTTAAATGAACGCCTTGAATATAGTAGCTTCCTGTGATGAACTTTTACTTCAGACTTTTTTTTCTGATCATTTACATAAATTTTCACTGATAAACATTCACATGATTGTATTTTCATTCAAACTGCTTTAATGATGGGTTGACTTTATTGCAAATAACAGTGTCTCTTGTTGAACTGATTGCGTTTCACTTGAAAGTAATATCTGCAATTACGAGTGTCCTTCCACCCAGAATGTAGTTGTATGCAGGTAGACTGGTTTTGACCATCTTAAGATGGCCGCGACTTTAACTATTCTTTCCGATGCACCCACAGCTTGGATACAATACGGAACGTTGTCACATTTAAGCACAGTGTTTATATTTGTGTTTATATTTGTTGTACATTTCACTCCACGTACTTCATTGCTTAAACTGTTTATATTCCTTTAATTCTCTCAACTCCTTTTCGTAACCTGCGCCTTCTTCCGGGTCACGTGGTAACTTTCTGATAATACGCGCTGCACGCATGCGCGAGCTAACACGATTTCGAGCACAGAGCGGAGATGCGCCTCACGCGTTAAACAGACCGGTAAGACCCGAGTGTTTTGACCACAATTGCATGTTCATAGACCTAGTTGAACGCGCGCCTTCGCCCGTTTACCATTTAGTTCAGGACACACGCCTTAGAGGCGTCTTAACTGCATGCACTAAAAGAACGAGCTCACTGGTGATTTGTACTTGAGCACTTCATGAACCTCGAGATAATCATATGTACCACGCAGTAGAAATATATTGGGTAACGCGATGCTAGCACCTGGACACTTTCTTTTCACTCACATGTTATCGGCTTCTTTTCACTCGCATGTTATCGGATTCTTTACTAGCCGAGTCTACCATCTTGATACTCTGCCATCTGGAGCCTTCACCCCATTTTCACTAACGCGTTTAAATAAGAGGACACGCGTGCACTAAGAAACTCGAGTTACCCTTTGTTTTTATTCTTACCATTCTCACTTTTTTCAATATGATTGTGGACTGCTTCCCTATCATTGATTACGCTTTACCTTTGGTTTTAACCCACAGATATGTATTTCCCCTGACGAAGTGCTGTCTAGCACGAAATGCATTGGGTCCTAATTTCATTTTGTGGATGAACAATTGTATATGGAAAAACATTTGAAATGATACATGGCTGTGATGTAACAGCCTTACCTTTTTGAAAAAAAAGGACAAAGCATTCAAACCAAAAGCGAATAAATATGTGTAACTAAAAGTCTACCTTGACTTATGACCATTATTGCTTAATCAGGTTGAATTATTGGCGAAAAGGGATTAATTTCCCCAACAGAGTGCGACTGGATACCCTGCCAAACTTGGCAGCATTCATTTGTTAACAATCTAACAGCTGACATACTGTGTCCAGCACTTCGGGCAAATCCCCTACCCCTTACCTCGGATGCAAACTCCGATGCTGCATCTCTGAACGTGTGGATAAGCAAAATAGTGGACTCTATAGCGCCGGCCAGCACTGTTACATCACGCAGAGAATCGCCCTCTGCACCGTGGTTCACCCCTGAACTCATGGCCGAAAAAAGTAAATGTAAAAAACTGGAACGCCGGTGGCGAGCAAATTATTGCGATTCAGCCAAATCCAGCTATAAAAAAGCTCTTCATGCTCTACATTTATCTATCAAAAAAGCCAAGAAAAACTTCTTTGAGGCCTCCATTCTACAGGCAGAACAATCGAGTAAAGAAGTTTTCAAGATTGTTCAATCCTTCTTCAAACCCAGAGCTATCGAGACGGATATTATCCCTTCGGTAAGACTCTGCGAATCCATTTCAGACTTTTTTGACACCAAAATTCTAAAAGTCTATGATACTTTTACGGACCCCGAGCCGACATTAATGGATGAGCTAAGAATTTCTGAATGTCCCACTACCCCCTTAAATCAATTTCAGCCTATTACCCTCTCTGAGGCAGTAAAAGAAATACAAAAATGTAAATCGGGAGCCCCGGATGATCCCTGTCCACCTAAACTGTGGAAATTAATGTCTGAAGCAATCGCAGCTCCCCTCTTACACATATGGAACATGTCCATTGTTACGGGCACGTTTCCGGACTGCTGGAAACAGGCCACTCTTCTCCCGCTGAAAAAAAAACCCCAAGGCGCATCGGATGATCTGAACAATCTCCGACCCATCTCTCTTCTTGCAGCCCCCGGCAAAATGCTTGAAAAAATGATTCAGAGGCAGCTAAAAAACTTTATTGAAGATAGCGGCGCCTTACATGAAACTCAGTCAGGCTTTAGGGCCGGCTTCAGTACCGAGACGGCCCTCATTGAGGTTGCAGAGTCTATCAGGTGGTCCCTAGATTCAGGGGCATCAGCTATGCTGGTGCTCCTGGATCTATCAGCTGCTTTCGATACTGTAGATCACAGCAGACTACTGATCCGTCTTAAGGACATAGGCCTTGGAGACAAAGCACTCAACTGGCTACTCTCCTATCTCACTAATCGCTCCCAGAAAGTGGCCTTGGGCCCCTTCTCCTCTAGACCAAAAAATCTCTGGTGTGGCGTCCCACAGGGGTCGGCACTCAGCCCCCTGCTGTTCAATGTCTATTTGGCCCCGCTTTTCACCTTGATTGCCAAATGGGGGGTCAAGGCAATATCCTATGCGGACGACACTCAATTAGTCTTCCCATATACAGACACGTCCGAGGCAGCCTTCAGCAATATCAGGGGCTGTCTTCAAGACGTGGCCAAATGGATGAACACTAACAAGCTCAAATTGAACGCGAGCAAAACGGAGGTGTTATTCTTCGGAAATCTCAAACATCCCCCTCCGGATCTGTGGTGGCCAACGGAAATGGGCCCTGCCCCATCTCCCAGCACCCAGGCTAAAAATCTAGGAGTAAAATGGGATGAGAACTTGTCTTTCTTGCCGCATATACAACAGCTTACCGCTGGCTGCCTGCATAAACTCAAAAATTTGTGGAAAATTCTGCCTCTGCTACCAGTCGAGTGTCGAAAAACGGTGGTTCACGCAACAATCACATCTCGACTCGATTATTCTAATGGCCTCTATCTTGGTCTACCTAAATATGCGGTGCAACGCTTACAGATCGTGCAGAATGCGGCTGCGAGATTGATAAAACGTGTCCCTTTTAGGCAGCACATCTCTCCGCATCTGCACGAGCTGCATTGGCTGCCAGTGGCAAGCAGAATTAAGTTCAAAGTGCTTACCCTGGCTTTCAGAGCGCTAAAAGGATCGTGTCCCAATTATCTAAAACTCCGACTCCCCTGCTACCACCAAAAACGAGAGCTGCGCTCAAACTCCCTGCTCAAGCTAATTGTACCACGCGTGAGGAAAGCTAGACTTGGAGGCAGGTCCTTCTCAGCCGGCACGGCGAAACTTTGGAATACTCTGCCCCCTGCCATCCAATCCGCCACGTCAGAAGCCAGCTTTAGGAAACTCCTAAAAACCTGTTTTTTTATGCAATAATCCTTCTCCCTCCTGTCTACTCACTCTTGCTGTAGGACTCGCCAGCGCCGGGACACCTCCCCAGAGGTAGCTGTTCGCGCTCAATAAGCTTCTGTATTATTATTTATTATTAGTAGCCATCGTGTCGAAAGTCTCTCATTGCATTGTGAACGATGTGTACTATTCTGTCTCCATGTTGCATGCTCTTTCTTACATGTTTTTTCCCACCCAGTGAACTCAAGCTCTTTGGACAGTGACCCACATGTCAGATGATTGCTCCAAGTAGACTGCGGGTGCATCTGAAGTGTGCTCACAGTCCCTCCAACTTTCCATTTATAGCCCTGATAAGTGCAGGATTCTGTTAACCTACCCAGTCCTCTGTAAGTGCCAGCAGTCAGTAGCACTGATTGTTTCAGCACCTGGAGAAAAGAACTGGTAAACTTTATTGTAATAGCTAGCTAGGTATCTTTAGGGTGAGGTTTGGATGCGGTCCATCCTAGAACCTACTGGACTAGACATGTGCTGTGATGAAGACTTTAGCACCACTAACAGGCAACTCTTCAAACCGTGGGCCCTCCCATTAGCTTGACACTTAGGTTAACAAGCTAGCCATCACCTTTCACCAATGCAATCGTCAGCTGAGGGCATAGAGGTAAATGATTTCTTTCCATCATGCCTCCTTCCTCTTGTTGTTTTACTTCGGCCCTTCTTCCCTGATTTTGCGAATTCACAAATAAGGAATAATTTCCCATGCATTCCTATGGGCCAGGAGGCCCATAGGAATGATTGTGAAGTAATTTTCAAATTGCGAATTCGCAATTTGCTAATCGCAATTTGAGAATTATTTCAAGGGTGCAGGGGGGTCTCAAAGACACCCTGCTGCACCCCTGAAATGTACATGTGTGTGCATATGGTGCACATACATGCCCTATGTGCATGTATGTACGTCACATGCCACCATAAAAAATGCTAGATTGTGCATTTTTTAAAGACTTCGCAAATTACCATCAACTACAACTTGGTAGTAATTTGCGAATTCTTAAACATAAATCGCAATTCAAAAATGCTTCATACATAGCATTTAAGGAATCGCAAAATTGCGATTCCTTAAATGCTATGGCAAAATAAAAAATCGCACATTTTTGCTATTTCTCATTTTGCGAATTTTTGATGCATGCCAAAACATGCAAAAAGACCTTTTGCGATTCCCAAAGGCCGAAATTCTGCGAATTTCGGCCTTTGCGAGTCGCAAAAAGCTTGATGCATCTGCCCCCTGATTTCTACCTTCCTTCCTCTTGCATCCAATCAGTGCTCTTCCATAACTCTCATTGGAACATATTATCAAGAACGGCGCTTGTGAATTCCCATAAAAGCTCATGTTTGGTGTTTGGCTTCTATGGGAATTCACAAGGGCATATTATCAAGCCCCTAAACGCCGCTTTAGCAGCAGTTTCCTGCCACTAAAGCTGCGATTATGTTATCGCCGTTCTTGATAATATGGCCCGTTGTCTTGCCTCAGTCCTTTTTCCTTGATTTCTATGTCCTTTCTGCAGCCTGTAGTTTTGCTTTTAGCTTAGAAATTGACAATGCCAATAGTGCTGGCTAAATACTTATAAGGTCCCAAAGGTGAGACTTGTTGGCTTGTGTTACTTATTGTCAAACGCTGCATGGAACCTAACCCGTCAAAGATACATATATTAGAAACAGAAATAGAACAGTTTCAAACACAGCTTCACTCTACATATTTGTTAATGGACAATTCGTGAGTGCTTGTGTTTTTTTATCGGAGTAATGTTTCACTTACAAGAAATACAGGAGAACCAGCAGCGATGACATGTAAAGAAGATCAGCAATGCGACATGAAAATATTTAAAGCCAGCCTCGCCGTTATCAAATCGGCCACTAGAGGGCACTGCACTCTTAAAAACTAAGACAGGCTTATTTATACTACCTTCAGGGACTGTGTCTGAGTTTACTTGTTCCTGCTGGAATCAATGCCCACTATTCACCTATTGGTATTTTATTCTGCTTTTTTTCAAGAAAGAAGGCATGTTCTATTACCAGTTTTAGAGAGCTTCTGATCCGCTTCCTGCATGACTTACTATCAACCCTGTCATGCAGTAACGTTAGAATATGTTATACAGCTGGTAATTTCTTGGAAGGGGTGATAAATCGCTGGCTCAACAGGCAGGTCTGTACTACTAAGGAGCATTCTACTGAACAAACCCCCTTTTTTAGTGTGCTCATTGCAGTTTTGGTATTACAATACTTTACCATGGGGCTTTGTATTTATGGCACATGGTCACTTTAATGTTGAGGTTTTTCCTGAACGGATGTACGTCAGTACAACGCCATCATTTTGATCGCGGTACTTTACGACGCAGCCATAACAACGCAAGTGGTTACAATGACTTGCGTTGGAGGGCGCTGGATTGTGGAATAATTTAATTTTCTATTCCAACTCCAGCCCACGTAACAGTAGGGAAGGTGTTGGAATAGAAAATCAAACTATTCCTTATGCAACACCGCCCTCCAGCGCAAGTCGTAGTAACGACTTGTGTTGTAATGGCTGTGTCGTAAAGGTCGCGCGGTGTAAACACCGCGTTGTAAAGGATGTTTCCCTCCTGAATTATCCTTTGAACAAAAAGGGTGATTGCCATTTTATATCCTAGAGGTTCCCTTGTCAACATCTGCAACGGTATGTTGTAAATTGGGGGATATTTATCAAGGGTTTGCATTGCGTTTGCACCACGCAACATGGTGCGTGCTCAAAGCAAACCCTAAAATGTGATTTATCAAGGCATGCAAGGCTACTTTGTGCGGCCCTGAGTGGCTGGATAAATCAGGAGATAACGCAATGCAGCGCAAATCGAGGTGTTGCGTTACTTGCCTTGGGAAGGCGCTCCCACATTTACCTAAATGCTCTAAAATGCTATGCCTTCCCAGGTGAGGCAAAACGAGAATATCTTTATTCCTCCTTGTTACTTCCTCTTTCTTTGTGTGCTGCATAGCTGAAGGAATATGCCTCAGGGGACTGTTTTGTGCTGGAAGGTACGCCATCATGCACAAAAACAATCCTGCATTCAAAACAGGCACCCTTGCACCACGGGGAAGGGTGACGGTGTTGGGGCTAGGCAGCCCAATGTGCGCTAGGAAAAGGACAGTATTGTAATAAATACGGCATATTCTTGCCCTTTCCCTGTAACGCAGGGCAGTAAGGGCTTAGAAACCTTGTTTAAACTAGAGGTGGGCAAGCCAGCAAATTAACAGGGAGAGGCGAGAGTCTGGCTTGGATCTTAGAGCCTGTGCACGAGCCGAGCACTGAAAATATTTCCTATGTAAGTCTTACAACAAACATAACGTAAAATATGAGAATGTCTCTTCAATATTCAAAAATATATGTCTTTACATTTCTTTGTATTTCTTTCTATGTGGACGTTTGACATTAAAGGGCACATTATAGCAATGCACTGAGAAGTACTAATTTAAAAGTATTAGTCTTGTACAACTTGTAGTCGCACATATTTGAACGTTCTTTCATACGCGATAATGAAAAAAACAGTTTGAGTAAAATAAAATATTTGCTTAAGATCACAATTTAAGTGGTGAAGCCGCAATTTATCCAGGTTGTCTGGTTTCACGATGTAAAAATCAGCCAGTAAGTAAATTATTGGCTTCCCTTATGTTTAAGCTTTCTTTTAACTGCAAAGTGCATTTTTCTGAAGTTTTTGAAACATAGAGCAAACGCAACCTGGAGGTATTAGAGGCTTTGCATGAGCGCCTATTACATTACACAATGTCATATACATGATTTTAAGGCTCAGGGAGATTAAGCAGGCGAGTAGCCAGAAAATTAAAATACCCCCGACTTAGAACTAAAGCTCTAATTACATCCAACAAGTGAAGCAAGTGAGCCCAACCCTCCCTAGAAGAATCTGTTCCATCTAAGCATCTATTCATTCATGCTTTCACCCCTGCATCCACTATTTCACCTTTAAATTCTGCCATCCTTCTCTTCTTTTATTCAACGTTCAGTCTTTCCCTATTCCATCACCCATTCACTCTGCCATCCATGCACCTATTATTACACCCATCCAATACCCACAAATCCATCCATCCCCTCTGCCATCCATTTATCCCTCTACCTTCCATTTATCCATCCTGCTATTCATCCATCATACACTCACCCACTCTGCCATACACCCATCCGCCTGCTCTGCCACCCATTCACTCCTACTTTCACCCACTCGTCCATCATTTTACTCTGAAATCCTTTTGCCTCTCAACCCAACTATCCACTCCTCCAGCCACGCATCCGTCAACCCATCCATCCATCCCTACACTCTCTCATCCTTTCACCTGCCGATCTACCCATCCATTCACTCACTCATCCATTCATTATTTACTCTACCATGCTCTCATCTGTCCATCAACCTACCTATTCACTTATCCTTTCACTCGTTCATCCACCTACTCAATCTCCCACACACTCATTCATCCACCCATTCATACATCCTTCCTTCCACTCTTCTATCCATTCAATATTCCTTCCATCTTTCCCTTTTTTGTTTACTCATCCTTAGTTATTCCTTGCTCCTAGGCTTGTGAGCTATTTGTCTGCAAGCTGCAGAGAGAAGAGGCTCATAAAGAACCCCCCCCCCCCCCCCCAACACATGGAACCATACTGCCCATCTGGTGCTGAGAGCCAGACAATAGAGGGGCAAGATTGCCTTGGTGGCACGGAACATCAGACTGCTCAGGTTACACTGACAGACAATCTGCAAGAGGCACCTACCCAGATGGGAAGGTAGGACTTAGAGCCACAATTACTATTGTGGCACTGAGAGCCAAAGTGCCAGCCAAGTATGGTGAAACGGTCAGACTGCCCAGGTGGCAGTGATGGAGCAGGGGAGAAACAAAAACATTTTTTGTACCCCATACAATATTGTTCCCTCCTAACCTTTAATATTATTAATTGTGTGAAGCATGTAAACTAATCAACAAAATGCACATTATTTAGAAGACTATATGTATGAAAACTAATTGCTGTTTGCAAAAATCTAATTTGCTAATGAAAAATGAGTCGAACTAATATAGAACTGTGACGACCTAAACATAAAAGAGTAAACGCATGTATTTGTGCATATGGTAGAATTGTATTGTGGCAAAGAATCGTGATGGTAAGTAAAATTGCGTACATGTTGCTTTGCTAGGTAACACCTAACATGAGAAATTAGAATGGCGGGAGGTAAACAGAAGGGCTTATTTACTATATCTAATTTCTGTTTTCATATTAGTTCCCATTTTGGCCTAATCGGCCTATTCTGAAAAGTGACTGTTAAAACGCGATGGTAGAAATTAAATCAAAGACGGCCCCCACGCATGCGTAAAGAGAGGATGTGCAGTCACGAGCATATGGCCTATGCCCGGAGCAAGAGATGTCAAGGCCAGCCTGGCCTACAAACGGCAGTTGTGCCAAAGTTGCCTGCATTAAAAAGTCTGGGAAAGAGCAGACATTGAAACTTGAATGCGAGGAACTGTTACAAAATGCTAAACATGTCAGGAACTGCCATACTGCGCCTGTATTGCATAGAAACTACATTTCCCATGATTCCTCATGCTGCATGCAGGAAATACTTTAGGGATCGGGACACGCTTCCTGTTGCGTGTTATTCTGTTTTTTGTTTCTTGCCGCCTTGGAGTGAGAGAGGTCTTCGTCACGCCGTGTTCCTGGATTGCTGCTAGGGGCTTTGTTTCGCCGCCTCTCGCTTCAGAATCCGAGGTAGGATTCCTAGTGTTCTCTTGCCCGGCGAGCGCTGCCATCCGCCGCTCAGACCGGAAGGTACATTGACATTTCCTAATCGAGTTGATGCGGTGTGTATTAGCAGGCTGCTAATAGTCTCCGTTTTTCTTTTCAATTATATTTTGAACTGACTTCCTGTGGATTATTTCCAATACTTTAGAGACTGCTATCCTTGTATTTTGAATTGATATTTCTTTTGTGAGGTTTTGCTTTTCTACTAATCACGCGGAACGCTGTGGTGGCATTCAACCACGCGCTGTCGTGTTTGTAGAGTTCCGAGTTGAAAGAGGGAGGAGAGAATAGCGGAGCGCTGTGGTGGACACAACTACGCGCTACCGTTTATTGGATTATCTTAACATTGCAACATTGTGGAAAGGATTCATAACGTGTTAGTGATTTCAACTACACTTATTGGTTTTATTTTCCTTTTCTTTGGTAAACTCTCCGAGTCAAGTGGAACCATCAGGAGCGGAGTGTTGTGGTTCTTGCCTCCTACACACTACCTTAGCCTATGGTCTTCATCAGGACTCGTTGGTCTATTTGCATGACTGTTCCTATGTGGTTCCCCAAAGTTCTCTTTCTTTATAATTACTTTGCGGTACGTTGTAGCGTAGAAATCCTACAGTTTACCTCTCATACTCCAAGATATGTTCTGAACTGTTGTTGTGTTTCAAATACGCATTTTTGATCGCAAGAAGAGAGGAAGAAGAGGCTGATATCAGAGTTTCTTATTGTTACTTATAAGCAGGTATAGCGGGTTGCATTAGTGAGAATTCTTGAGAGTAGCATTGTTGTTGACTGTTGTGGCTTATGAAGGTATCATTTGTCGTTTCAGGTTTCCCTTTCCCTGCTGACCCCTTCCTTTCCTTTCCCTCCCCTTCTTCTCTCTTTCTATTTTTTCCCTCGCCTAATGACTCGTGCTACATATTCGGGGTGTTGGTGACATTTGGAGGTGGAGCATTTTATACAACAACTGGATTCTGTGGAGATAAAATCTGACAGAATAACAAGCCCAAGAAATGTACTCTACCCGATCCAGTTGTATATAGGAATGGCCACCATAGATGATGTATTGCAGGCGTTGCTTCTGGTACAACAGGAGCTGGCCTCCTCCAAAGCAGAAGCAACAGCATGTTAAATGTTAAATGTTAAATGTTACCGGATTTCTAAAGCGCATAGCTGCCCGTGAGCGTCCCAGCGCTGAACAAGTACAGATGGAATGAAGAGGGAGGGAAGCTCACGAGAATAGCCATGTCTTCAGAGATTTTCGAAATGTCAGAAGGTTGGGTTGTGCGCGAAGGTCAGAGGGGAGGGAATTCCACAGCTTGGACGCGTTGTACGAAAAACGTCGACCCCCTGAGCGTGCTCTGTTGATCTTGGGTAGTCGAGTAAGGTGGGCATTAGATGATCGAATGGGTCTGGAGGTGGTATAGGGAGTAACAAGATCTTTAAGTAGAACTACCTGTAATTTAGTTGTAACTTTCCGTGGTGCGCCCAGGTACAGTGCGTTACCGTAATCCAACCTTGACAAAATGAGTCCCTGGATCAAAAGTTTCCTTGATTGGAAAGGGAGCAGTGGTAGGATTTTCCGGGTAGAGCGCAAGAGACCAAAACAAACTCCAGCCGTTTTCCTTGCTTGGGTTTGCATGGTGAGATTTTTGTCTAGCCATAAACCGAGGCTTTTAATCTCGGGTTTGGGAGTTGGAGGTTTACCCATGCAGGGGAGCCAAAGAGAGTCTGTGTGGAAGTGGGTCTGATTCCCCATCACCATGATCTCCGTCTTGTCGCTATTAAGCTTCAAGTGAGATCTGTCCATCCAGCTGACTATGTCTCTCAGGCAGGAGTAGAGGTCTATGGTGGGATTTTTCTGCTGGGTGAGAGAAACCACCAGCTGCGTATCGTCTGCGTACGTCAGGAGTTTTATCCCATGTGGGGTGACTATCTTTTCCAGGGGGGACATATATACGTTGAAGAACGTAGGGCTCAAAGAAGAGCCTTGTGGCACTCCACAACGTATAGGGGTCTCTTTAGATGTATAATTGCCCTCTATCACCTGGAATGAGCGGTCTTGCAGAAACGATTTCAGCCAAGACAGGGCGATGCCTGTGATCCCAATATCGCTAAGTCGCTGGGCCAGGATCTGGTGGTTGACCGTGTCGAAGGCCGCGCTTAGGTCCAAGAGGATCACTGCCACTGATCCTCCTGTATCCATGATCTTCCTGGCCTCCTCGACGAACGTCAACAACGCGGTTTCAGTGCCCTGACCAGGGCGAAAGCCTGTCTGTGAGGATTTGAGTAATTCGTTAGTTTCGAGATAGTTAGACAGCATTAAGAGAGAAGGTAGACAGATTGGCGAGAAATCCCTTTGATGCCCCTTCCTCGCAGATACAGGTCACCGTCCCTCCTCCTATTCCTCTGGCTAGTCCGGAGAGGTATTCAGGAGATCCTAACAAGACACAGGTATTTCTGACTCAGATAATGCTACACTTTTCTTGTAAGCCCGCCTCATTCCCTAACAATCACTCTCGTGTAGCTTTTGCCATATCTTATTTAGTAGGGGATACGGCTAATTGGGCAGTACCATTAGTAAGGAATGATGATCCGGTGCTCTCTGATTGGACGGCTTTTCGTACCGAGTTCGAGCGAGTGTTTGATCGAAGGGCCACTACTTTTAGTGCAGACAAAGAACTGTTAGAACTAAAACAAGGAAGAAATGATTTGGTGACCTATTTGACCACGTTCGATAGGTTAGTCCTGAGACTTCCTGGCCTGAAGAGAAAAGAATGTCCCTTTTTTACCAAGGGTTAAGGGACGGATTAAAGGATATTATCGCACAAATAGATCCTCATCCAGTCACTTGTGCAGATATGATTAGTTTGACTTTGAGATTAGATGGTAGAATGACAGAAAGGGGAGGAGACAGAAGAAAGTGGGATAGAGGTCCTTCTAGACCAGATTGGACTCCCCGCAGGCCTATATCTTCCACTGAGAGTAGTGTAGAACCTATGGAAATAGGAGCGGTTAGAGCTCCATTGACAAAGGAAGAAAAAGAAAGCCGAAGGGCAGCAGGGTTGTGTTTATACTGCACAAAAAGGGGCATTACGTAAGGGAATGCCCCTCCAAACCTAAGGCCGCTGGGGGATGGGCCAGGAACAAAAGAGTAGCTGTTTCAGTTTTGAAATCGCCGGAGGGATCAGTAGATGGAATCCATGAAGGCAAGAGCGAAACACAACCCTGGAAGGTTCCCTCATTGACAGTACTCACCCTATTAGACATAGAGACACATATTCTCCTTGCCATGAGACTAGAAAGTCAATTACAAGTTCACCAGGTCTTGGTCATGATCGATTCCGGGGCCACCGGTAATTTTATAGATAGTGGTCTCGTGTCAACATTAGCATTGGATAGGGTCTCTAGGGAAACACCAGAAGAAGTCCTAGCAGTAGATGGGAAACCTTTGACATCAGGTATTATCACAGAGCAGACCGAGACTTTGGTTCTTTCTGTTGATGTTAAGGAAGGTATACACAGAGAGGAGATAGCATTGAATTTCATCGAAGCCCCACAATATGAGGTTATCTTGGGGATGCCTTGGCTAAGTCACCACAATCCGTTGATCAACTGGAAAGAAAAGACAGTTCAGTTTGTGTCAGGAGAATGTCAGAAACATATGGAAGGGCCCAGAACCACTTTAGCCTCTATGCTGGGAACCCCATTGGTGGTAGCTACGGCCGCAGAAAAACAGATTAGTTTACCCGCTGAGTATCAGGAATACGAAGACGTATTTCGTGAGAGTATGGCAGAGCAGTTACCCCCGCACAGGTTATATGATTGCAGAATAGACCTAGTGGAGGGAGCCACTATTCCATCATGTAGAATGTACGCGCTATCCATACCAGAAACCACACACTTAAAAGAATACTTGGAACATTACACTGACATAGGTTTCATCAGACCATCCAGATCTCCTGCAGCCTCTCCTTTGTTTTTCATAAAAAAGGCCAATGGGGATCTGAGGGCATGTGTGGACTATCGCATGTTGAACAAGAACACCATCAGAAATCGATATCCACTACCCCTTATCTCTGTATTGATAGACCAGGTAAGGAATGCCAGGGTTTTCACTAGATTGGACCTCAGAGGAGCGTACCATTAGGTCCGCATTCGTGAGGGGGATGAGTGGAAGACTGCTTTTAAGACCAGATACGGATTATATGAGTACACTGTCATGCCATTCGGCTTGCGCAACGCACCAGCTGCGTTTCAGTACTTCATAAATGATGTCTTGAAAGATTTTGTGGACACCAGCGTAGTAGTATACATTGATGACATCCTGATATACTCTGAAGATACCTCATTAAACAAAGAACATGTTGTGGAAGTATTGCAGAAACTGAGAGAGCATAGCCTTTTTTGCAAGATCAGTAAATGCGAATTCAGCGTGTCTGAAGTGGAGTTTGTGGGGGTGATTTTAAGCCATGAGGGGTTGCAGATGTCAGAAAGAAAGATATTAGCAGTACAGACATGGCCTACTCCCACATGTGTGAAGGAAGTTCAGAGCTTTTTAGGCTTTGCCAATTACTACCGCAGATTCATAATGCAGTTCTCCAAGGTAGCTGTTCCTTTGACTAAGTTGCTCAGGAAAGGAGAGAAATGTCAGTGGTCTGCCGAAGCTGCTGAAGCATTGACTTTTATGAAATCTGCTTTTACCACAGCTCCCATACTTGCACATCCACATCCAGAATATCCTTTTGTAGTAGAAGCTGATGCTTCGGATGATGCAATAGGAGCCATATTATCCCAGCGAGACAAGGACACAGGGCAACTACACCCTATTGCCTACCTGTCAAAGAAGTTGTGTCTTGCAGAGAAAAATTACACAGTTACTGAAAAGGAGCTGTTAGCCATCAAGAGAGCTTTTCAAGAATGGCGTCAACATCTGTGGGGGGCGGCCTTCCCGGTCACCGTTTACACGGACCATAGAAATCTGCAATTTATGAAGACGGCTAGGCACCTCACGCAGAGACAGATGCAATGGATGCTGTTCTTCTCAGAGTACAATTTTACCATCACGTATCGGCCAGGGGCGAATAATATGAAAGCAGATTCACTTTCTAGACAAGAACGAGTTGAAACAGAGAGGGGCGAAGAGAACCTGGCAGCAATCGTAGATCCATGTAAGGTGATTTGTGTGATACAGGCAGATACATTCCTGGAAGTCATACGCAAAACTAAGGATCAGGATGCATGGGTTCCTTGGGCAACTAAGGGCAGCAACCGCTCATTAAAACAGGGTCTGCCTTTCCATAACGATAGATTGTTTCTACCCACTTCTGTCCTGCAAAGAAAGGCTTTTTCCTGGTGCCATGATTCCCCAGTGGCTGGGCATCAGGGGGTAAGAAAGACCTTACTGCTTTTGGAAAGACATTTCTGGTGGGAAACAGAAAAGGTAGATGTGTCTAAGTGGATAGGGCAATGCGAAGAGTGTGCACGTGCTAAAAACATGACTGGTAAGAAAAAGGGTCTGTTGATGCCGCTGCCCACTCCTAGAAGGCCTTGGCAGACCATCAGTCTGGACTTCATTACTGGATTACCACAGGATCAGGGCAAGTCTGCTATACTGGTTGTCACAGACAGTCTCACTAAGCTGGGACATTTCATCCCATGTGTGAATCTCCCTACAGCGGGTCAAACGGCACAGTTATTGTTGACCAATATCATTTGTTTACATGGAGTACCCGAGGCCCACAATTCATTGCCAGATTTTGGAAGGTATGGTGTCAGGCCTTGCATATTCAATCCTCACTCTCAACCAGCTTCCACCAACAAACAGACGGGCAGACTGAGAGACTAAATCAGACACTAAAAAAGTACCTCCGCTGTTACGCTACGGATGCCCAGGATTCCTGGGTTTCTATGTTGTGGATGGCCGAGATAGCTTACAACAATGCTTGGAATTGTTCAGTGGGTGTTTCTCCTTTCCTTGTACATATGGTTTCGATGCTAGGATCCTTCCGGTCAAAATCCCTGAGGGGGTATCAAATCAACCTACAGTCATGGGGCTGATGAAGAAGATACACTCCGTGCATAGGAAAATAAGGGTGCATTTGATGCAGGCAAAGAAGGAGTACAAAAAATGGGAAGATAAACACTGGACCGAAGGCCCCGTATACCAGGTGGGCGATAGGGTCTGGTTGTCCACACACAACATCAGGTTAAAACTTCGTAGTGTGTTTCATCCCAGGAACATTGGGCCCTATACCATTGTGAAACATATCAATCCTGAGGCTTACAAACTGAAATTGCCGGGTACTCTCAGAATACACCCTGTTTTCCACTGTAATCTATTGAAGCCTGCTCTCTCGGCAAGAAGGCGGGCTCCCCCTCCGGTGGTATGTAATGGGGGTCTTGATTACGAGGTCAAGGGCATCAAGGACTCAAAGTTCAGAAGGGGTGTTCTTTGGTATCTGGTGTCCTGGAAGGGTTACTCGGCGGAGGACGATACCTGGGAACCTGTGGGTAATATACGTGCTCCTGCTGCCATCCGTTCATATCACAGGAGGGTCCCCCTGGGGCCAGGCCCTAGTAGGCGCTAGGGAGGGGGATGTACTGTCAGGAACTGCCGTACTGCGCCTGGATTGCATAGGTACTACATTTTCCATGATCCCTCACGCTGCATGCAGGAAGTACTTTAGGGATCGGGACACGCTTCCTGTTGCGTGTTATTCTGGTTTTTGTTTCTTGCCGCCTTTGAGTGAGAGAGGTCTTCGTCACGCCGTGTTCCTGGATTGCTGCTAGGGGCTTTGTTTCGCTGCCTCTCGCTTCAGAATCTGAGGTAGGATTCCTAGTGTTCTCTTGTCCGGCAAGCGCTGACATCCGCCGCTCAGACCAGGAGGTTCATTGACAATTCCTAATCGAGTTGATGCGGCGTGTATTAGCAGGCTGCTAATAGTCTCCGTTTTTCTTTTCAATTATATTTTGAACTGACTTCCTGTGGATTATTTCCAATACTTTAGAGACTGCTGTCCTTGTATTTTGAATTGATATTTCTTTTGTGAGGTTTGGCTTTTCTACTAATCACGCGGAACGCTGTGGTGGCATTCAACCACAGGCTGCCGTGTTTGTGGAGTTCCGAGTTGAAAGAGGGAGGAGAGAATAGCGGAGCGCTGTGGTGGACACAACTACGCGCTACCGTTTATTGGATTATCTTAACATTGCAACATTGTGGAAAGGATTCATAACGTGTTAGTGATTTCAACTACACTTATTGGTTTTATTTTCCTTTTCTTTGGTAAACTGCTCGAGTCAAGCGGAACCATCAGGAGCGGAGTGTTGTGGTTCTTGCCTCCTACACACTACCGTATCCTATGGTCTTCATCAGGAATTGTTGGTCTATTTGCATGATTGTTCCTATGTGGTTCCCCAAAGTTCTCTTTCTTCATAATTACTTTGCAGTACGTTGTAGCGTAGAAATCCTACAGCTTACCTCTCATACACCAAGATATGTTCTGACCTGTTGTGTTTCAAATAGGCATTTTTGATCGCAAGAAGAGAGGAAGAAGAGGCTGATATCAGAGTTTCTTATTGTTACTTATAAGCAGGTATACCAGGTTGCATTCGTGAGAATCATGAGAGTAGCATTGTTGTTGACTTTTTTTGTGGTTTATGATGGTATCATTTGTCGTTTCAGGCTTCCCTTTCCCTGCTGACCCCTTCCTTTCCCTCCCCTTCTTCTCTCTTTCTATTCTTTCCCTCGCCTAATAACTCGAACACCCTGTGTTACATATTCGGGGTGTCGGTGACATTTGGAGGTGGAGCATTTTATACAACAACTGGATTCTGTGGAGATAAAATCTGACAAAACAAGTATAAATGTGAACATTTGATGAACTCATGAGAAGCTGTGGTATGAATTTGCACTTTTACTAACAGGTTTCAGCAAGGAGGTCGTAAGGTGATCATCGCCACCCCTCCAATGGACCAATGAGAGATGATTGTAGTCCCTAAAAGTTTCAATTATGGGTTTAGATAGTTAGTCAAAGGCTATAAAATAGATTGAGTAAATGATCTCGGTGTGGCCTTTATTTTTGCACCACGACATGCTGTTGGTTGGGACGATTTTTCTTAAGGTGCAAGAGACTTTTTTGGACTGTAAATTTTGATGGGGAAAAGAAACGAGATCTGTCGTGGAGATTCTAAGTCAGGTGGAAGACATCGAGGAGGTTAGAAAGACAGTCAGCTTGGGAACCTATTATATGTTCTGTGGTTCTATCATCGCCCTATGGCCAAGGGGTAAGGAGAACTTTTCATTTTCTTTACTTAAAATATATTGAATAGTTTTTTAGAATGTACTTGTTTAATAAATCTTCGCAATATAAAATTCTGCCGAGGTGGTGCTAATGTGGATACCAACTAAAAGCCATTCTTCCACTGACAGCTAAACATCTTAGGTGGAATTAGGACCAGGCTCACAAGATGCCACTGAAAGCCTGACTGCCAAAGTGGCACCTACAGGTTGACTTCACAGGTGACACTGAGAAGCTGATAGAGCTAGACTGTAATGTATCACTGCCAAACAGCCAAGGTTGCACAAAGAGCCAGACTGCCATGCTGGCATGACAGCATGGCAGTTTGATTCATGATGCATGCAGCATGAATGTTGAAAACTAAATAAAACACTGAAATTCACCAGTTATATCAAGTAACTATAACTCGTGCAGTAAAGTAAAGATAACTCCGATGTCATCCTGCACCGTATCCATCAGAGGGCATCCTATAGATTTAGTCATATAAGGAGGACTGTAATACAGACCATCTAGACTGATCTCTGTTCTCAGTCTGACCTTTTCCCTCTCACAGACCCCCGAGGTTTATAAAGTTGATGGCCCTATTGTTCTATACAGCACAGTAGATACAAAGACAAAGAAAGAACAACTTCCTTAACTACAATGAACCTAACAGAGTAAATTATTCTCTCAAGAAATGCGCATGCGCGCCCACCCGCGAATGCGCATTGCTTATCAGACGGCGGCGTGAACGAGCAGAGGTAGCCCCGGGATGCCGCGGACAAGGTAAGTGACTTTTATTTATTTCTATGTGCCCATTTAATAAAATTAGGTATGTAGGGGAAGGGGGCCATGCGGCGCGTAGTGGGGCTACGCGAAGTGCACAGGTGGGCGTAGTTTCTCGCCCACTTTGCGTAGCTTCGCGTAGCCCCACTACGCACACTATGCCCAGGGTTAGTAGAAAGCACTCTAGAACTACAATACAAATTCAAAAGGAAAAACTGAAACTTATGGTTTTGTCTTTTGCACAATGTGAATACGTTTGCGAAATGCTATGAAATATCCAGTAGGTGACGCTTGAATCTCAGTAAATGTATCTTGAAATGCATGAATAGATATGTAAGGATGATTCAATTTACTGCAAATGAACGACCATTACTGTTAATTTGTTTTTCACTTGGTTTGTAATGTCATGTGGCTGGGTTTGGTCCGGGCATGAACACTGCCAGTTTACATGCACTTGTTTGTTGCCTTCTCTCTCTTATTATGACTGTTGACATACATTTGCTTGCGTGACAGTGCAGGATTAGTTTCTCTGAAATCACATTGTTTTCTTTTCAACTTCGTAGGCACACTATCACGACACCTTGAACATTTAGTACGAGGCCTAAACATACATTGTGCAAATGTTGTTATTTGTTTTTCGTTAGTAAGGCAACACTGCTATCAAAAGAGGATAAACAGCTAATAGCTTCCGCACTTCCTTATTCGGAATAATATGGTAAGACGTTTTCTTTCGACAAGGGGACTTGCTCTGCTTATACAAGATATATATCAGTTCCGGGATGCGATTCTATGGAGAGTCAGTTGGATATTTTAAAGACCGCTAACTCTGCCCGACCATCAGGGCATCTTCCGTTGCACAATTCCCTCTCCTCTGCCTAGAATTCTCGCGGTAAAAAAACCGCGAGAATTCTAGGCAGAGGAGAGTGAATTGTGCAACGGAAGACGCCCTGATGGTCGGGCAGAGTTAGCGGTCTTTAAAATATCCAACTGACTCTCCATGGAATCGCATCCCGGAACTGATATATATCTTGTATAAGCAGAGCAAGTCCCCTTGTCGAAAGAAAACCATATTACCATATTATTCCGAATAAGGAAGTGCGGAAGCTATTAGCTGACTAGGAGAATGATTTATGGAAGACCTTACATGTGCTACCATAGAGAACTGAACTATTGTTAAGACCGAACCACGTGTTGTGCCAAGAACTGGTACCTTATATATATCCTGACTCTCCAAATCGATCATCTCAGATGAGAATAGGATCCAAGAAATAGGAAATATCTGTTTTTACCGTCCCCTGATATCTTGGAGTAAATTGCACGAAAGAAGTCCTAAGGAAGGTGGCCTGGAGCCGCCGAAACGCGCGTTGACCTGGTGCAGGGGTCTCAAATTGGATCTTGAGACCCAAGAATTGGCATTTAGATCTTGCCAACTTAGACTCAGTTCTTCCTTTTTCCCTTGATGGTGTGGTTTGAATGAAGTATGGGTGTGAGAGTGTTAGTATCTTGAGTTTGTGTGTATGATATCAGGTGGTGTTTTCTTAAGTATCTTGTGTTATATTATTTTGTACATATTCATAATTATTTTGTGATATTTGTCTGTACTTGTTTAGAATCATGTATTTGGAAAAAATATTCATAAAAAGTGTACTTGTGATGAAATGTTTTTTATAAATTTAACAATAAGGAATTATGTCAAATGAAAATAAAATAAGTGATAAAATAAAACATGTCTAGAATATCTCTGTTGCCAAGTTTAAATTAATAGGATGTATACCAATATTTGAAGATTATGGCCATTGTTGGAACAATTCTTTCACACAAATGATATTTGATTCTTTATTGCATGTCCACCATGAACTGTCAACGGATGATCAAGGGTGCCTCCTCCGAGGACCAGGTGTGGTGATACCATTTAGTCCCACTTCTTAGGTAGAGCACCTGGCACACCATGGCTATCAAGGCATGGTCCAAACCAAGAGTAGACTTAGAGCCAAGGTTTGGTTTCCGGGAATGGATGAAAAGGTGGAAAACGCTGCCAAGTCGTGCCAAGGGTGCCAGGTTACCGGAGCCCCCGAGCAGCCGTGTCCAGTCATCATGGAAGATGGCCCAGAAACCCCCTGGGAGCAAGTCAGTTTGGAATTCAGTCATTTGCCTGATGGACAACATGCCATGGTCATCATTGATGACAATACCATATACCCAGAGGGGAGATTGTCAACTCACAGACTGTGACGGAAGACATTACCAAATTAGAGAAAGTCATTGCCACGCACGGAATTATGAAGGTTATAAAAACTAACAATGGACCTCCATTTCATGGACAAGAATTACCAGACCATCTGAGGTCATGGAATATCCATGATCACAAAGTGACTCAGAGATGACCTCAAGCAAATGTCGAAGTGGAGCGGTTTATGTGGACCCTGAACAAGGTAGTCCACATAGCCCACGTGGACCATCAATCGATAGAACTAGCCATTTATGGATTTCTGCGGGAGTACTGACAGACTCCTCAAGTGACAACAGGCAGTGCTCCAGGGTGTGCCTGGATAGGGCGTATCATTGCAGATAACATCCCACATCACCCCACCTGGGTTCCTACTCCCATAGATGACATTGAAGTATTCAACAGGAGAAAGGCCACCAATGACAGATCCAGTGCTCGTCGAGGGCTCGTCAGTCTGAAATCTAACATGGCGATTATGTTTATCTCAAAGACCACTACCCGGGTAGCAAGTTCCGTTTGCGCTTTGAGCAACGTCTTTGGACGGTGGTATCTCACAAAGGAATGATGATCACTGCCCACCAAGAAGATGAAGAGATCACACACAACATTTCTTTTTTCAAGAGAGGACCAAAGGCCCAGTGAATAGTATGATATCCCAGGTGAGTGTGATGAACACTTGGATGTATCTCCTTCGTCAGCTCGTTCAGATGTTTGGTTAGACTGTTCCCATCGAAAAGATGAGGAACAGATACTTTCACGTCCCACCCAGCCTGACTCACCTGCAACCACACACATTGGAAGTCGCTCTCTGAGTGTGTCTGGTCGTAGCAACTGCTCCTGGTACCACCTGAGAGATAACCCAGCACCATCATCGAGGCTGGCTGGCTTCCCGGGTGTTGTTCTGAGATGCCAGAAGAGTAATGTCGGCTGTTGGGTGATATTGGTACACTATATTGGTCTGCGTAGTTGTAAGTTTCATTTTTGTGTTATAAATAGTATTGTAGTTGGGGAGGAATGTAATGTTCCACCGCGCCATTGTTGGTGGGGTGTTTGGAGAGAACGCACCTGTGTGGTGCAATGTTTTGGAAGAGTCCTGCATGATGTAAGGGGATGATATAAATAAATGAGGGCGGGGCTGAGCAGTCAGTCACGTAGTAAGCCCTGAACCCAAAATCTTGTGTACCCAGTCTGAGGCTTTATTTCTAGGCCCTGTCCAGCCCGCTACGTATTGTCCACTTTGTGAGGACCCCCACTGATCATCGTGGGGGCCTACACTACACCAGTCTCTTTCCTCAGTCTTGCCCCTCAGACCAGTGCTTAATTTGAGCTGATGGTTTCCAGTGCTGGGCACCAGGACTTAATTGCCAAACCTGCACCAATGACAGTCTGCCACATTGTGGCACTGTTTGTCTTATTAAGAACTCAGCACAACAATAGTTGGTTATTGATTCAATGTACATTAATAATGACAAATACCTGCCCCCAAGTCATTCTTATAGCGTGGGTGGCCTGGAATAGTCTGAATTGTCACAGTGGTATGAGTCGGTTGGTTGGTTGGTTGATAGTTGTGTTTGTACTGCCAATGCCAGCGGCAAAGCATGGTGCGGGCTGAAGTGGCCTCCTCATGAGGGCCCTGGCACTTATTTTTGTTTTTACAAATTCAGCACTGACTCAGACTCTCTGTTCTCCTCCCAGAGCTCTTTCCCTGCCACCATTGATCTGTTTTCTCTTCCCTCAGCTCAGAGCCGGTTCTAGGATTTGTGGGGCCCTGGGCCAAAAGGGAATGTTCGAGGCCCCTCTAATTTAGATAAGTGACCCATTGCAAGGAGACCATTCAGAGACACTGCGGGAGGCCCATTGTCCAGCATTTTAGCGCCCTCACAGTTTTAACTTTTAGCCCACAAGCAATTCTCACACCTTCAGTCCGATAGGTGTGAGAATTGCTTGTGGGCTAAAAGTTAAAACTGTGGGGGCGCAAAAATGCTGGACAATGGGCGTCCCGCAGTGTCTCTGAATGGGTCTCCTTGCAATTTGGACAATAGGAAGTGTCTCCCTGCCGTAGGCCCCCAGGCACCATCCCTGACTGAGAGGCCCGGGTAGGGGGCCCCTCCCATGGACCTTAATTGCAAGGCGATACATTTCTTTAAAATGGTTGCCAGGGAAACAACAGGATACACCACCAGTGTGGGGCCCCATGCTGGTGGGCTGAGTGCGAGGCCCTGGGCAGCTGCCCATGCCTAGCGCCGGCCCTGCCTCAGCCTCTCTACTCTCACTGACGGTCTCTCTGCTCTCCCACTGCAAACGCTAGTATTTATCTCTTTCCTCAGCTCTCCACTATCCCCAGCAGATTCTCCACAGTCGCTGGCACATCGTGTCCCTTCTCTCCTCGCTCAGCATCTCTGTCCCCTCTGCCCCTGCGCCACCTGCGGTCTGTCATTTCTCCCCTCAGTCTCTCCCTTCTCTCTGGCAGTGTGCTCTTCCCCTGCCACCCCTAGTCTGTCCCTCCTCCCCGCAGCCTCTCCGCTCTTTCTGGTGGCCCTTTCCCTTTTCCCTGTTACACTCATTTGTTTTTTCTCTTCCCCTCAGCCTCCTCGCTCCCCTCCTGCCGCCTCCATCTGTTCTCTTCTCTGCCAGCTCGTCTTGGATAACAGTAGGGAGCCGGCGACAAGAACAGACGCGACGTGACGTGATGCGCTGGTCATGCAAAGACAGTGTTGCTAGGATGTTTCATTAGTCTAATGAGACCCTTAGGTTACTGTTTTCCAGTGTCTGGATAAATAATAAATAGTGTTTGCTTTTTAGGCAGCTAAATATAGTACGGATGACAGTCATGACACATGCAGTAGTGATCGTGCAGAGACCCGCAGAGGTTCCATAGTGATATGATTAACACCTTGGCTGCTAGGTGTTTTCCCCCCTGTGCTGGAAACTGCGCTTAGGCTGCATTCATGACGAGCTCAGCTCGTCATCAGCACAGCTCAACTGTGCATCATGACGAGCTGAGCTCGTCATCAGCATCGAAAGGGTTAAGCCAACTGTGGTGCCCTCTTTTTTTCTACCCTCCATCCCAAGCCCCGCAATAGGATTTTGCTACAACCTCGCCATCTGCAAACCCGAGTTTTGGGGGATCGGCCTATGGTGAAGTGGCATGACCTCGGCGAGGACTGAGAAGCGGAGACAGTGGTGTGAGGTGAAATGATGGGGCCCTCTGCAGAATGTGGAAAGGGGCCCCGAGTCTGCCAAATCTCTCAGATATCCATTGGCATTGGGCAGATTGGGACCCCTGTGAACAGTGCTATAAATGGAAATACAGAAATAAGTGCAGGTACTCGCTATTTAGAGTGCCTGCTTCCTCCTGAGAAGTGCAGCCCGCAGGGGCGGCTCCTCCGCTAAGGGGGAGGAGCGTCGTCCCACTGCTCTTTGAGGAGGAAAAGGTTCGGGGCTGGGTTAGGGTTGGAGGCACGTGGGGAGGAATGGTTTGCACACTTCAAGTGCGCATGACTGCTCGGCCGGCCGTGTTGGCCCGGCCAATCAATCATGCATACTTTGCATGTTCCCCACACAGCCTGGGGGGGGGGACATGCCCAGGCCCCCAATCCCCATCTGAGAGCCGATCCTCGGCGCTCAGACCAATCACAACATTGTATTGCAGCATTGTGATTGGCTTAAGGGAGTCAATTACTAAGCTGCATTGCAGTGTTGTGATTGGCTGTAGGGAGCTTGGGTGCTTCCTCGTTCCGGGACTCACCAGAGAGGCAGAGGAGAGATGCGGTCAGCAGAAGAGGTAAGTGGTATTCTTTTTGTTGCCCCCCTGAACCACCAACCCCCCCCCCCCCCTCCCCCTGCCCGTCGTGAAGTGTTGGGAGGTCCTGAAGGACCAAGAGCCCACCTGCAGTGCAGTGCAGGGGCCGGAGCTGCGGGGGCCTGCATTAAGCCCTTGAGCGATCAAACACCTTTCACCTCAACAGTAATTCCAACAACCCTGGCACACTCATGATGCCTCAGCTTTACTTAAAATGTTTTGATTCCTTAGAAATGTCCATCATTCAGTTTCATTATTTCGTGAGGCCGTCGTGACTCTCACACCCCCACTTCTAAAGTTGTTCCTTTAAACCACTGTATTCTGTTTCACCCTAACAAACCAAAGAATATACGGCTGGCCTGGTTGAACAGGGCGGGAGAGAGGAAGGAAATAATTAAAGCAAAAAATGGACTTGAAGTAATGCAATTACTGATATGAAATCAAAGCATTACTCCCTCGTCCCTCTCAGCTGGATGAATTATTTTCGAGATATAATCAAGCTAAATAAAGACTAGGACAACTGTAAGTCTCTGCATATACCCCCCTCCTGATAAAGAACGGCTGTCAGGCGAGCCAACAGTGTAATACAACACGAGGGAGGACTCTGAACTGGAAATAGTGTTTTTTCCACTACAAATCAAAGGAACTTTTGATGAGCTGGGTGGCTCGCAACGAGCAGACCGGCGTCCCTGCAAATCTATGGTCGACAGGAATCCTTGTCTGACACTAGTGGAATGACCTCATGTAAGGCGCCCATTCGAAGTGTACTGCTCTTACCCAGGATTTCACCCTCTTGAGATCAAGAACATTTCTGAATCCCCCCAAAGTTTTCTTACCAGAAAGAGAATAGAGTACACCCCCTGATCCATCTCTTGCCGGGGAACCAGAGTCACAGCTTTTCTTTGTTTTCAACGCTGATATTCCAGCACAAAAGACATTTTTTTTACTGGACTTTGGGGGACAGGATTACTCTCGAGTTTAGAGGAAATGATTCAGATTCCATGAGATAACCTCTCTTAACTAATTTCAGACCCATAGATCTGTGATCGAACTGCACCAATGAGAATGGAAATCCATCATTCTTACCCCACCTGGTTTGATGTGAAGGGAAGAGGACAGTGGTCAGGACCGATGTTTAGAGGTTTTGTACTTTGCCAGATTTCGTTGGCTTGAAACGTCTTCTCGACAAATAAGACTTGATGGCTTTGTTGGGACATAAAAGTCCTTCACTTGGTAATGGTCTTGCACCTCTTCCCTGAGTGCCCCAACTGTACTGGTGTCAGAATCCCTAATGCTGATTTTTAATATAATAGGCAAACACGGTTCATGCGTGTGCTTTATGACTTAGGCCTGTCTCATGGATTGCGTGGTCTTATTGGATCAGGAGGGGTGCCCATCACACGGCCCTTATAGAGATGGAAGGCTACTGCCTTCACCAGGAGTGAAGCAGCACGAGTGCGGTGGTGGTAGGATACTATGTAGTAATCAGTAGGAGTGAAAAAGTCCTTTTGAACCCTCGTCACTGGAGTGAGGCCTGCAGGCACACTCATTCTACAGTACCGCTGCTGTGTCCTTAACTCACTCCTTGCTCTACATCAATTTGGTGCGGAGTTCTCTTCAGCGTAGGTGTGGTGTATCTGTGCTGGGCGTGTGTGTGCCTGGGAAGGGTACAAATCAGGGATGATGCAGTTCTGAGCAGTGTGTGCACACTGAAAGCCTGTGCTGAATGTATATGTGCCCATGAGTGCTACAGTACACGAAGGATGTAGTACTGTGTGGTGTTTGTTTGTTAAATGTATGTGCTGTGTGTATGACTGCCTATGAGCAGGTACAATAAATGAAAGATGCAGTGCTGTGCAGTGCATGTATATTAAATGTATGTGTTGGTGTATGAGTGTCTATGAGTAGGTACAATAAATGAAGAATACAGTGCAGTTGGGGGTCCAGGGAGGGAGGATATGCTTCTGCGTAGCCCCCGGGTTTGACAGGAAGCCCAGTGCTCTGCCATTTCAATCTTGTGTGGCCTCTGGGGGAGGGGGGGCAAAGCCCCCCCCACCGCTCTGCTGGAGCCCCAAGCGGTAAGTTACTATGGGGTAACCCAGTATTCCTCAGAACCTGGGCAATACTTTTAACATAAACAATAGTTATGTCGGGTAAAAAATAATAATAATTCAAGCTTTAGAAAATGAATTCATACACTTTTTTTACAGATTGCAGTATTAACTTTCTCTAAGTAGAAAAAAAACACAAAAATGCAAATCCAAAACAACCAATAGGGTATAAACAGATTATTTTATGAATTAGTGTCATTCATAATTTCCCTGTATTCAATACATACATTAGAAAGTTTTACAAAAACGGCGCATCAAAATAAGGTGATCGTGATATTTGAGCGCAGTAATCTATTGTGCAGTGGTGAAATAAAACCAGTGACTTATGTACAAGTGAAGGAAAGGATGGGGTAAAGTGTTGGCCAACAATTGATTGTTGCCTGGAGCTGTCAGCAAGAAGGAAGCGAAACGCTGCAGCACACGATTGATTACCAGCATGACATAAGAAGAGACACGCAAGAAGAATTTGAATTATCCATTTCTGAATTAGGATCCGACCCACTGGAACCTGAGTACTCAGCCTTTGAGATCCAGTGGAATTATGGATGCGCGCCCCCTCCCCCCTCTCTCCACCCCCGGGCCCCCTAGAGGCGACATACCCTCCTCTGTCCTGATGAAGACCCGCTCTGACCCACGAATCGGGCATCACTAGGGTCAATTTCAATTTGTAATCTTTATTCGGTTCTTAAAAAGACACCATAAAAGCACATATACAATATACACAAAAAATATTAAAAAAGTGAATTTCATTAAAAAGGGTTATAAAAAATATTAAATTATCTAACACCATAATTCATTAAGCTAGTAGAGCAAGGGGTTAATTATCCAAGGGGTCAGGTAATGTTAGAGTCCAAATTCTCTGGTATTCCTTAGCCGTAGTGCCATCCGGATAAAGTTTATAGTGCAGAAAAGAGTATAAGCGTCTTCAGCTTCCTGTAGGAACTTCAGGGCCAATTTCGCTTGTTTCAACTTTGAGTCTTTCAGAATCCCCACCAGAAACTTACGTCTTGGTGAAGTATAAAATGGACACAATAAAACAAAGTGAAGGGTATCCTGCGGAGACCTAAGGTCGCAGCCGCAGGTACCCTTCTCTGCTACTGTATGAGTGAACCCAGCCGGAACCGCAAAAAGATGGTGGAGCATGTGAAGTCTAAAACGGGTCATGACATAGCGGTCCTGAGCATTATACATGACCCTCAGGTAAGGTTCCATTCCTTGCTTCAGTGTGAGTTTACTATAAGATAGAACAGTGGATTTGCGACTTTCTTTCTCAGCCCTTAATGTCTGAAGCCGTTCTGGAAAAAGTTTTTTCACCAAAGCTTTGCTCTCGATGGTTAGAGAGTCTGGGGATGTGAAGAAGTTTATACAATCAATCTCTGCTAGTGAGTTCTTGACGTACTTCAACCAGGGTATGTCGTGACCTTTATCTCGTTTGAGGCAATCCAAGATAATTTGTCTAGTTAGGGCCGCCTCTGGGTTAATCCATAATTTGACCCATGCCAGGAGAGGTTTAATTTTAATCCGGTCTTCTATGAAAGGTTCTCCCACTTCCTCATGGACGATGTAAGCCGGTACGCTCTGGGGAACCTTCAAGACTCTTCTCAAGAATTTATTTTCTTCTATCTGTATTTGCTGTGCTTTGTTGACTATGAAGCCCCACACTTCTGCCCCATAGGTTACCTTCGCACAGCAAATTGACCTGTACAGTTTCAGTATTTGCTCTGGAGACCATCTTCCTAATCTTTGTCCGTACCCCATGATGGCTCCTACTGATGCTGCCAGTTTCGTTGAATGCTTCTCTACCAGAGGTTTGAAATTGAGGTGGTTATCAAACAGTACCCCCAAGTATGAAAAGGTCTTAACCTGGTCTATCTTGTGTGACCCAATGTGGTAGGTAAAGTTCCCTTTTGTCGGTTGCCCTGATGACATGATATAGGATTTTTCCAGGTTTGTCGCTAAGTCCAATTTGTCCATGAACACAACAAAACCGTCGGTCAGTTTTTGTAATCCTAAAGGGGTTCTGGCAAACAGTACCGCGTCATCGGCGTATAATAATACAGGCACTGCACGATGACCAATTTGGGGTGAGTCCACCTTTAGTTTGAGGAGGTCTTTTTCCAGCGAGTTGATATATATGGAAAAAAGGAAGGGCGCGAGGATACATCCCTGCCTTACTCCACTGGTGCAAGCAAAGGGGTCGGTCTTTTTTCCCTCTTGGTTGTACCTCACGCTTGCGGATGTATTCCAGTGAAGGTTTTGCAGGGTATCAACTAGCGGTTGATCTACTCCTAGTTCTATCAGCAAGGACCAGAGCTTTCTTCTGTTTACGCGGTCAAAAGCCGCTGAAAAGGTCCATAAATCCCATATAAATGGACCCCTTCCCAGCGATGGTATATTTAGCTGTCAGAAGATATAAGTTCAGACATTGGTCGGTGGTGGATCTGCCCTCCCTGAAGCCATATTGGATTTCCGAGAGGACCTGGTGATCCTCAGCCCAATCTTGAAGACGATGTAAAATGACTCGCCCCAATACTTTTGCGGTCACATCAATGAGTGAAATGGGTCGATAGCATTGAGGGTCGTCACGATTCCCTTTTTTGTAAATAGGAACTATGGTCGCTGTTGACCAGGAACGAGGCAGTCCTGCCACCACTGCCTCGTTCAGAACCCTGGTGAGCAGCGGGGCCCATAGCTCGGGTCTACTTAGGAATAAATCGGGTGGAATTCCATCCGGGCCGGGTGCTTTATTTTTGCTGAGCCCTACTATTCCCATTTCGACTTCTTTCAAAGAGAAGTCCAATTTAGCCGGGTGAAAACTCCTTGGCACGTCCCCCTGGGTTGAATGGCTTGAGTGGTTGTATAGACTCTGAAAGTGGTTCTGCCATTGTTCTGGCAAGATGATATTCGTTATTTTTGGTGCTCCTTGGTCCTGAAAACATGGGTAGTTAATAACTTTCCAGAAACTTGCAGAGTCTTTCCTTTCAGCAGCGTCCCTTAGGTCCTCCCAAGCTTGATTTTGTAAGCTTTGTTTACGTTTCTTCAAGGCTTTTTTGTATTCGGCTCTATTCTGTGCGACAATGATCTTGTCCCTTGGTTTGGCATGGAGGCTAAATTTCAGTTTTTTAAGCGCCTTGGTACAGGTGGAGTCAAACCAGCGTGGAATTGAGGGCACTTTACTGGTTCCAGTAGTCTTTGGGCAATGTTTACATGGGACGCAATTTCTTCAAATGCCCTGACCACAAGAACTCCTTCCACGCTTGGGTCAAGGCATATGTTTATTGCTTCTAAGCCCTCTGCTATCAGTCTTTTGTAAAATCTATCCCCGTCGATCCTGGCCCATTTAATTCTCCTTCCTTGGTCCACTGCTTTTTCTATGGTGTCAGATCTCTTTGGGCCCTGATTAAAATCGAAACCTTTTGTTGTGATAATGACCGGGTTATGATCACTGAAGATGCTTGCATCTATTATGATTTTACTAATATTTCTTTTTAATATGGGCGAGACTAGAATATAGTCAATGTAAGAGTGGCAACCTCTTCCTTTGTATGTTGGGGTTAATTCTCCTTGTTCGCCCAACACAACAAGATCTAAAGTTTGAATCAGGTTATGCCTTTTCGTTAGTCTCTCCAGGTCCCATCCCTCTTTTGAGTGGATGAAATGTGGGCCTTTCATTACCGTGCATCTCGACCAGTCTTTATTAAAGGGTTTTAGATTATCACAAAGGTGGCAATTAAAATCCTCCATAACTATTAAACTTGGGGGGTTTGGTGTCTTATTTGAGGAGTTCAGATTTTTTAGGCAGGAGTCCAATTCGTTTACGGCTGTTCCCTTTTCTATCGTGCCAGGAGCGTTATACCAGTTAACTAGAAAAAAGTTTAGTCTTGTGGAGGCGAACCTTACTACTTGAAGGTTATGTGAAACCCAGTTAATGTTTGACCAGGTGCCCTGGATATCTAGGTTAACGTATATTACAAGTCCCCCACTGGCTCTCCCCGAAAATACCTTTTTGGCCGGAACAGAGAAACTTTTGTAACCCTCTAGGCTATAGTCGTTTAGCTCAGTGACCCATGTTTCTTGCAGGCATATAATTTGGAATTTATTTATATAGCTGAGCCATTCTTGGGATTTAAATTTGGCCGCTAATCCTGCTATGTTCCAGGATACAACTTGTAAGTTTTCATAAGTGTCATCCTTGAGAATTCCTATTAGGTCTCTTGATGGGGGCACTGCCTGTTTTTCCACTTTAGATGGTGTATCAAGGCTAGGTTGTGAGCTGCAAAGGATAGCTGATCTACTCTGTTTGGTGGTAGACCTGTATTCTGGGGATTTTATCAAGTCGCCTATTCCCCTACTTGTGTTCGGTGACTTATTGCCACCTCCCTTGCTGGGCACGGGTCCTAATCTATTCCCCACCCCCGTTCTCCTTCCAGTTATGAGTGGACTTGCCTCCTTCAGTCTTGCGTGTTTAGAGGGTTGTTTTTCCCGTCCCTGTCAATCGACCTCTTCAAGTACGCTAAACCTGTTCCAGTGTGCGTGCTGCGTTAGGAAAGGATCGTAGTTTGGGGTCACATGATATGGCCTTTGCCACTGGGGTAGTCTGTATTGGGGATCCATTTGGGGCATTCTGATCTTCGGAGGTCTATTGCTCTGCATGGGTCTATGAGGTGCGAATGGGTAAAAGTAGGATAGGTGTACAGGATGAATTTGTGAGTGGGTATAACTAAGGGGGGCATTACAGATAAAATTAACTGCTGCAATGTCTCTAAAGTTTACCGTGATTATGTCCCCTGCTATAGTCTTTGTTCCTTTACCGATCCACTCCCCCCTTCTTACTGAGAGAATCTCCCCGTGAATGTTGGGGGGTAGTGGTCTGTGTATTTGTAGCCACTGTGCACATTTGTTTTTTAACTCTACTTGTATTTCCCTTTTGCCCTCTTTTAAAGGTGGGACTCCTGTTAAAACCACTACAAAGGGTAAAGCTTCAGGCGGGAGATTGATTGTCCTGAAGCGGGTTGCTGTTTTATTTTCTTTAGTAGTTGCAGATGGGGTCGGATTAGTCATGGAAGTCGCTTTGGGAGTTTGAACGTTATTTCCTTGAGGTGTTTGAGTAGGTCCAAGGGATGGTTTGTTAGTTTCGGTAATTGTTTGTTTATTGGTTTTGCCTGTATTCCGTGTGTTAACGACCTTTTGTGTATCTTTGATACTTTTTTGTGTGGCTCTGGTGGGGTTGTTTGCAACCGTATCAGACATTGGATTGGCCTTATCTTTGGTTGGTCTTTTAGGTATAGCCCCATCCTGTTTTGTTAAGACACCCTCTTGTGCTGGTTGGCCTTTAGGGCCAACACCCTTGTTGTTTACGAGAGATGTTAATCTGTCGATCTTGGCTATAAGAGGTTTTATCAGCACAGTGATGGAGTGTTCAAGGTCCGTTTTAAGATCAGCCACCATGTTGGTGATCCAACAGGGTATTCCTGGTGTAGGTGGATTTATAGGCGTCACCAGGTTGTGATTTCTAGTTTTAGTTTGGCCTTTTTTACCTCCGCATTTAGAGCCTTCCTTGGGCCAATTTTTTTCCGTGATATTTAATTTCCTCTTGTTGTTATTTGTTTGTAAATCCGTTCGCTCCCTGCTAGTTTCGGCGGGCGCCTGGGCGCATGGGAGGTCAACGAAAGAAGAGGGGGTGATGGCCAAGCTAGTATCAGGGTCATCTGCCGAGTCTAAGGAAACTGCAGATAAATTGATAAGAGCTTCCTCAGTGTCTTGGACGATAGTCACGGGTGGTAGCGACAGCCTTCTCTCCGTGTTTGCGATGGCATTGGATACCGCCCCTATAGTTTGTTTGAGCATCTTATCGATAGCAGTTAGAGTTGGTAATGGTTGCGGGGGATCCACTTTAGGTTTTGTGCTTGATCTTAATGTGGGCATCTTGGGCTTCTTGACAGTCTTCCTCATAGTCTAATGATAGAGGGTGCGGTGGGGAAGGATGAATTTGACTAAGTTAATTAGGTCGCAGATAAATACCTGGTATGCGCAGTGCCTTGGAGGACTTTAGGGGGGTGGGCCAGCCCAGCCTCCTCAGGCCTCTGAGGGACACAGAGGGCCCGCCCTTTGCCCGGGCTTAGCCCCGGGCGTCCCGCGGAGCTGAGGGCTTGCTGCTTTTATAGCCCCTCCTGGCGCCTTAATCGCGCGTCAGGGAACGCGCCGCCGCCGCAAAGGCTGCTGGGATTTGGAGTCCCGGAGCGGCGGTGGCGTGCCTGGTGATGGCGGTCGCTGAAGATGGTGCTGTCCGGCGTGGCGTGGGTCGGCAGGACTCCTCCTGCACTTTGCTCGTCAAGTCCGCAACGTGTCTCTCCGCCAAGTAAGGAAAAGGTTTGACTCCCACCGCTCCACCGAGGGCTTGCTGCTTTTATAGCCCCTCCTGGCGCCTTAATCGCGCGTCAGGGAACGCGCCGCCGCCGCAAAGGCTGCCGGGATTTGGAGTCCCGGAGCGGCGGTGGTGTGCCAGGTGATGGCGGTCGCTGAAGATGGTGCTGTCCGGCGTGGCGTGGGTCGGCAGGACTCCTCCTGCACTTTGCTCGTCAAGTCCGCAACGTGTCTCTCCGCCAAGTAAGGAAAAGGTTTGACTACCACCGCTCCACCGAGGGCTTGCTGCTTTTATAGCCCCTCCTGGCGCCTTAATCGCGCATCAGGGAACGCGCCGCCGCCGCAAAGGCTGCCGGGATTTGGAGTCCCGGACCGGCGGTGGCGTGCCTGGTGATGGCGGTCGCTGAAGATGGTGCTGTCCGGCGTGGCGTGGGTCGGCAGGACTCCTCCTGCACTTTGCTCGTCAAGTCCGCAACGTGTCTCTCCGCCAAGTAAGGAAAAGGTTTGACTCCCTAGGGTCAAAACGTCGACAAAGAAACCCTTGGATCAACAGAGAGTATTCCATAGCAATCGCCAACCGCAGTGGCACAGAGGAATATCTCCAATTGAATATCGCTTTGGCCAACACTTTGGCCCATCCTTTCCTGCACTTGTACATAAGTCCCTGGTTTTATTTCACCACTGCACTGTCTCAAAAAAACAGAGTTTGTAGTCGTAGAGCACTTTGAACTGAGCCGGAAAAAGAAGCAGGTATCGAATGCCCCAGGACCAAAGTTGTTGTTTGACTCCATCGTAGGGCCTACTCCATTGCTGCACAGACCGAGTATGGTCTGCGAAAATCATAATGCGGCTGTCCTGGAACCACACCTCTTTTTCATCCCCCTGGCTTCACAGAGAATGGTGTCTCAGTCCCGGTAGTTCCACCACTCCTTTGTGCAGTGGCTCCTCCTGTGGCTCCGATGGAGCCACAGGAGGAGCGACTGCACAAAGGAGTGGTGTGCCCTTTCCCCCACAAAAACAGGCCCACAAAGAAGGGACGGGCATCCAAGTCTGTAGTCATTGTTTGAGGGTCTGTTCCTCCACTCCCTCGGAAAAGCCCACAGGGCGTTAAGTTAAAACAGTGTGTTTAGCCCTCTGCATTCTCCTCACAGGCCTCAAGTGCCGGTGATGTCGGTGAAAGGTGCTGGACTGTCGTTTTAAGTTTCCTAACCATACATTTCTGTTTAGAGATCCGGTCACCATTTTACATTACTGTTACCTTGTCTGCCACTCATCCCAAATCCGGGTACAAGAAGGAGACCTCCAGCCCCACCTTGCCAATCTTAGATTCAAGCGTGGAGTGGGAGACCTGGGTGGCCTGCACAATAGCACCAGTATTGTCTGGGGCTGGGGGCAAGGCAGGATGATCCAGCAGGTCCAAAGTCAAAAGGGGAGAGGATGTAGCTTTCGGCTAGAGCGGTCGACCTCGAAGTTGGGGAAACGGGTTTGAGTCTCAGCAATGACGCTCAACATCCTGTGATTCTGGGCAAATCACTTAATCTCCCTGTGACTAACAAACATGAATTTGTCCTTCTGTAACAAAACTGGTGCTCATGTAAAGCGCTCTTATAGGACTTGGCTTTTTTGGCTAAAGTTGCCTAAACTTTTTGCTTTCCCCTAGACAGTTTTCCTGACATAGAGTTTCCAATGTAGATTCTTTGGGTACTTTGCCACAGCTGATCAGTGTCAAAGCACAAGTGTTCCCTATGTAAAGTGTAATGGTTATTGGTTGGCCATGATTGATATGTTTGCCTTACTAGTAAAGTCCCTAGTGATGTGCATTGTATGTTCCAGGGCTAGTAATACAAAGGCGCACAGAGAAGGGAACTCAGGCTTGCAGTGTAGGGCCTGCGCGCAGTTTGCTGAGTTAGCATGTTGTCCTGACAAGTGCAGCCACTTGTCAGGCCTTACTTCCCTTTTTGCATACACGTTGGGCACCCCTGTGGTAACCCCTGGGCAGGGTGCAGTGTAACCAGGCCTGGTCACCCCCCTTTCTCCTCCCGCCGCCTCCTGCTCCTGCCAAGCCAGCCTTTTGCCGCATTTTCCGCCGCCGACGCCCCCCTGCCCCCCCGACGGGCCCAGCCACAGCTGAGCCGCCCGCTCGCCAGCTTTCCCGCCGCTGCTCACCACAGGCCCCGCCCACCACCGGCCCATTGGGCGAGCCGCTCCCGCCGCCCAGCTGACCTGCCCCCCGTCCCCCTTCTTAAGGGGACAGCAAGGAGTGCTCGGGAGTGACCTCTGCGTCTCTCACCAGGCCGGGTCACCCCCCTTGCTCCTCCTGCCGCCTCCTGCTCCTGCCAAGCCAGCCTTTTGCTGCATTTTCCGCAGCCGACACCCCCCTGCCCCCCGAGCGGCCCAGCCACAGCTGAGCCGCCCGCTCGCCAGTTTTCCCGCCGCTGCTCACCACAGGCCCGCACACCACCGGCCCATTGGGCGAGCCGCTCCCGCCACCCAGCTGACCCGCCCTCCCATCCCCCTTCTTATGACGCCCCCAGAGCGACCGCGCAGCGGAGGCGCGCAGCAGGAGCGCCGATTGAGCGCCGAAGGTGCGCCAAAGGTAAGCCTGTCTGCACCCGTCCGCGCCTGGACCGCGCCCAGCGCCAGGATCCCTGGCCCCCATCGAAACCAGCCCATTATCCAGACCTACGCCGCCACCGAACTCAACGCACTCAACGCCGGCCGATTCCCGGGCTGCTACCGAGCCACCCTGAGACGCAGCCACGGACCCTTCTGCTGCCACTCCTGCAAGTTCACCTGCATCCGGACCTGCACTACTCCAGCACCGACCAAAACCAAGACGAGCAACAGCAGCAGCCACCTGAAATGCATCCTGCTCAACACCCGCTCCATCCACAGACACGCCGTCGAGCTCTGGAACCTGCTCGACACAACTTCACCAGACGTCGCCTTCCTCACGGAAACCTGGATGAACGCCTCTTCAGCGCCCGACATCGCCATCGCCATCCCAGGCGGCTACAAGATCATCCTAAGGGACCGCATCAACCAGACCGGAGGAGGCATCGCCATCATCCACAAGAACACCATCCGCATCACGACCAACACCTACGACACCCTCGCACCCGCCGAGCACCTGCACTTCCAGGTCCACATCAACCCCAAGACCACCCTCAGAGGCACCCTCATCTACAGACCCCCGGGACCACGCACACAATTCAGCGAAGACATCGCCGACTTCATCAGCCCGCACGCCCTCCTCTCCGCTGACTACATCCTCCTCGGGGACCTCAACTTCCACCTGGAAAACAACAACGACCGCAACACCACCACCCTGCTGGACAACCTCGCAAACCTGGGACTCAAGCAGCTGGTGACCACCCCCACCCACTACGCCGGACACACACTCGACCCCGTCTTCTCATCCAACAAGGACATCACCTTCAGCCACGCCACCGGACTCCACTGGACGGACCACAGCTGCGTTCACTTCAGCTTCAGAAGGACCACGATCCACCACCACCAGCAACAGGTTGCACGCAGAAGCTGGAACAAGATCACAGCCGACCAGCTCGCGACTTCCCTGAGCAAGAACCCACCCACCAGCGCAACGAACCCCAGCCAAGCGGCCACCAACCTCACGAAGTGGATCAGCGACTGCGCAGACGACCTCGCCCCCCCTGAGGACCCCGCCTAGAAGACCCGGTAGCAAGAAAGCCCCATGGTTCACCGACGAACTCAAGAGCTCCAAGAAGAACTGCCGAGCCCTCGAGAGAACCTGGCGCAGAGACCCAACACCGGACAACAGGACTGCCCTCAAGCTCGCCACCCGTAAACACCACCAACTCATCCGCGCCACCAAGAAAACTGCATTCAAGGAACGACTGGACAACAACGCACACAACAGCAAGGAACTCTTCAACATCGTTAAAGAGCTCTCCAACCCCAACGCCGGAAACAACAACATCACCCCTTCGCAAGACCTCCGCAACTCCCTCACCTCCTACTTCCACAACAAGATCGCGGACATACACAACAGCTTCCCACCACCACCCTCCGCGCCTGGACACCGATCAGCACCGAAGACACCGCCCGCACGATGAACTCCATCCACTCCAGGTCTCCGACCGACCCCTGCCCTCACCACGTCTTCAACTATGCCGACGCTGTCATCGCACCCCACCTGCGGGACATCATCAACACCTCCTTCAACACTGCTACCTTCCCGGAGAGCTGAAAGCACGCCAAACTCAGCGCTCTACTAAAGAAGCCATCAGCCGACCCCACCGACCTCAAGAACTACCGCCCCATCTCGCTGCTCCCATTCCCTGCAAAAGTCATCAAGAAGACCGTCAACAAGCAGCTGGCCGCCTTCCTCGAGACGAACCGATCCCTCGACCTCTCGCAGTCTGGCTTCTGGGCCAACCACAGCACCGAGACCGCCCTGATCGCAGCCACCGATGACATCCGAGCCCTGCTCGACAACGGAGAACAGCGGCCCTCATCCTCCTAGACCTCTCCGCGGCCTTCGACACTGTCTGCCACCGTACACTGGTGCAGCGACTCAGCAACGTCGGAATCCAGGAGAAGGCACTGGAGTGGATCATCTCCTTCCTCGCCGGAAGGACACAGAGAGTCCGCCTCCCCCCGTTCAGATCTGAAGCCACCGATCTGCGGCGTTCCTCAAGTCTCCTCGCTCAGTCCAACCCTCTTCAACGTCTACATGAGCCCACTCGCAGACATCGCACGCCAGCACAACCTCAACATCATCTCCTACGCCGACGACACCCAGCTGATCCTCTCCCTCACCAACGACCCCGCCACCGCCAGGACCAACCTTCACGAAGGGATGAAAGAGGTAGCCGAATGGATGAAGAACAACCGCCTGAAACTGAACTCGGACAAGACGGAAGTCCTCATCCTGGGATCCTCACCCTCCGCCTGGGACGACTCCTGGTGGCCCCCCGCCCTAGGCAAGGCACCCAAACCAACAGACCACACACGCAACCTGGGCTTCATCCTGGACTCCTCCCTCTCCATGACCAGACAAGTCAACGCCGTCTCCTCGTCGTGCTTCAACATCCTGCGCATGCTACGTAAGATCTTCCGGTGGATCCCCACCAAGACCAGGAAGACGGTCACCCAGGCCCTCGTCACCAGCCGTCTGGACTACGGCAACTCCCTCTATGCCGGAACCACCGCCAAACTCCAGAAGAGACTCCAGCGGATCCAGAACGCCTCAGCACGACTCATCCTGGACATCCCCCGTCGCAGCCACATCTCCGGACACCTGGGAGACCTGCACTGGCTCCCGGTCAACAAGAGAATCACATTCCGACTCCTCACCCACGCACACAAAGCTCTACACAACCAAGGCCCAGGATACCACAACAGCCGCCTCAACTTCTACGCTCCCAAACGCCAGCTTCGATCGACCGGCCACGCCCTCGCCGCCGTCCTCCGCATCCGACGAGCCACCACAGGGGGACGGTCCTTCTCCTACCTCGCCGCCAAGACATGGAACTCCCTCCCGACCCACCTCCGCCTGACCCAGGACCACCTTGCCTTCAGGAAGCAACTCAAGACCTGGCTGTTCGAGCAGTAACGGACCCCCCTCCCCTAGCGCCTTGAGACCCTCTGGGTGAGTAGTGCGCTATATAAATGCTGTGATTGATTGATTGATAAGTAAAAGGCAGGACATATACTGAGGTGTGTGCTATGTCCTGACTGTGAAAAACACTCCATTTAGTTTTCACTGGTGAAAGGCCATTCTGCCAATGGGACAGAATGGGGGAGGTTGGGTATTGTGCTTTGGTAGCCTAGTTTCCTGTAAGTTTATAATGGAGAGGTGAAGTTTAGTATGTATGAACTCACAGTGTCATAACACATCACAACACATCTTTCAATGAAAGTAGTTTTGTCACTGTGTGTTCAGAAATCACTCTTTTAGAAAATGGCTTAGGTGAGAGGAGCTGGGGGAGGTCTTGACCCAAGGGAGGGGTTGAGATGGCACCAAGCTGACCTGCATCTGGAGAGTAGGCGAGGAGAAGCCCCGGGAGGTGAAGTGGCCTGGGCTGCTGCTATAAAACAATTGACCCGTCTCCTGCTGAGTGATTAAGGATCCAGACCCCCAATATCAAAGGGAGAAAGGTGACACTGGGAGGGAGACATCCAGAGCTGATTTAGGGAGGTGTCAGGGACCCCTGACCACAACAAACTTCAAAGACATTAAGGGGTAAAACTATGCGAGCTGAAACCCCTGAACTTTGGAATGAAACAGAAATGGATTGACACTGAAAAGGCTTGGACCCATATTTTGGTCAAGGGGAACCTCTGCTAAGGAAGCAGCAACTGAAGAGACTGCAAGGAATGGCCATGCGCAGGCTCCCGCGCATGCGCAGTTTCAAAGAAGAATCTGCGATGGGGAAGTTCGCAGGTCAATAAGGTACGTTTTATTTAACTTTATTTGTAGCCTGTAAATCTAATTTAATAAGGCGGGCGGTAGGCGGGCGGGAGTCGGGCGGTAGGCGGGCGGGAGTCGGGCGGGAGGCGGGCGGGCGGCTAACTTCCGTTCTGCCCAAGAATGTGCAGAAATTTGCCCCGTTTTTCCACCTTCTTTGCGGAAGGTGCAAATTATTGCACATTTCGTGGGCGGAATGGAAATGTCCGCCCCCCCCCCTAATTGTAGTTATGAATTGCATTGTTCCTTAATTGCAAAGTACATGATTGTAGCGGCACGCAATTCCTTCATTGCGCAGTACATGAATGTATCGTTACGCATTGTATTATTTCTCCTTTGTCCAGCACATGATTTTATCGTTACATAGTGCACTATTGTTTGTCCATTGCAGCGTGTGTGATTCTAGCATTGCAACCAGCATAGCATTTTGAAAGCAGTGGTTGGGATTTCAACCTACCAGCCGGAACGAATATTACCCTTTATTCTATGTTGGCTTATGTATTGTGTGGTCTGATCGTATATATTTTTGTATAAAGTTTATACTTGTTTTTATCAAACTCGTGTGGAGTCCATTTGTGGTGTCACCAGGGGGTTGCTTTGGGTGTGGTTGCACATACAGAACACTTGTGCCTTGGAGATAGGCCTGGCTGCTCGTGCCAAGCTACTAAGGGGTGAGCATGGCTATCTCAAACATTGTCCTTCCTTGGCCTAACGTTGAGCCGGGAGCCCTGGGTCTCGCACTTGGTGACAGTAGTGCGGGACTGGGACTTCTGCGTCCAACCCGATTTCTCTGGTCTAGTTTGCGCTATATAAAACTCCCCCCAAAAAAGGTCCCCTGAGCTCCCCTGAGTTGTGAGTAGGGGCTGTGTATCTGTCAATCTTGGCCTGCGAGTGGGCGGAAGAGGGTGTGCTGTGACCCATGGCGGTCTTTTAGCTGGAGAGGGTTGGAAACAAACTGCAAGCAGGTCTCAGGCACACCCATGGGTAAGTGGAATGGGAGAAGAGTCCAGGCAGAGCGTACCAAGGGACAAGGGGTATGCCCCCACAAGAAGATCAGCAGGCTCCAAAAGTCCAACTTGCATCACCACAGGTGCCACATATCTCAGGGCCTGGATGTCTCTGCGCCGTGTGGGGGAATAGCACTGGGCTCCACAGGCAGGAAGGGTTGGAAAAATGCCCCATTCTGGCCCACTTGCCCCGCCACGTACTCAGGCAGGGGCAGGTCGAGCAGCCAGGCAGCAGACCGCGATGGTGGCAGGGAAGGCAAAACAACTCCCCCAGGAACTCCCACTCCAGGCTGTAGCCAAAAATTATGGTGTGTAGGACCCCCTCACCTCCAGGCGGCAGCCAATGTGTGGGAAGACTGTAGTGATGACGCCGGAGCCAGGGTGAGTAGATAAGCTTTATTGTTGGTTACACGGTTGTGGAGAAGGACAGCAACTCTGCCATCTACTCCAAAGCTTCAATTGTGTATGCAAGTTAAATATCAACATTCTAAGAACCCCACACAAATCAATCCCAGCAACCAAAGAACTACGGCAGAGAATGCCTCTACACGCAGCCTGGGACTCAGGCAGCATGAAGAAGCACTCTCACTCAGGAACACAATTACTACACATCCTCCCTCCTACTTTGTTACAAAAAGTAAACAAACGAAATACAACAGAATATGTGAATAACATAAACAAACTTTCTCCCGAAAACTCTTGGGAGTAACAGATAATCTTGAGCTTCTCCTACGTCCAACATGATACTCCCCAGATCCTGTGCCATCTTACACAACCACTTTGTCAGAAATGCATTTAGCACCAGGTCACACTTTAACAGTTTGGGTAAGGTTCCACCATTACCCACCCATGACTTGAACTGCATTGTTACCAATCCTCATAACTTTAATCGGTTTACCAAACGTGCTTTCCCCTTTTCTTACATGAGTGGGAGATTTAATCCTAACCATATCACCCACCACCAAAGGAACAGTTTTGGCACCTTTCTTGCGATCATACCAGGCTTTCTGTTTAACTTGAGTCTTATCACTTCCATGAGTTTCTCCAAATCAGATTCTGATTTGAGCCATTTGCCCATCCAACCCAGTCTGAAACTGGTGTTAGCGTTACATCCTCTAAGCAGTTCAAACGGTAAAACATTAGCAAAGGAATGAGGTGTAGTCCTGTAAAAGCAAACCACAGCATGCTATTCAACGATCTAAGAACGTCATGGTTCCCAGCCTCTGCCCACTTAATGCACTCCCCCGCTACACGGTTCATCCTCTCGAGAAGGCCATGTGTCCGTGGGTGATGTAGTGAACTCTTGGAATACTTTATTCCACCGGAAGCAAGACATGTGTCAACCTCACCACTCACAAATTGGGTCCCATTGTTGGAGACAAGAGTTTCTGGGAAACCTTTCCTCATGAACACTTCACTCAAGAAGGCAACAACACTTAAAGCATTAGCTTCTCCTACCAGTTGGACTTCAGGCCATTTGGAGGCATAATCCATAAGTACAAGTACATACCTGTGACCACCAGAAAAAAAATCGAAAGGATCCATCACATCAATTCCCAACATGACCCATGGCCCAGAAGGACACCCAATGGGTAATAAAGGAGGTGATACAACCTTCAAGCTTTTATCAGCAGCACCACTCAAACAGCAATCAGCCACTGCCTCCTCGATTACACCATCCATCGCTGATTTCGCGATGCAGCGCGCGCAATGTAAATTGTATTATTTATTTATTTACCAACTTAACTTCTTACTGCCGTAAGTCAGAGTCCACTAAGCCACACCCTGCCCCACCCCACTGCCCCGCAGCACTCTCTTTGTGAGCCGCCACTGTGTTTGAGGTTCTGTTTCTCCACTCTCTCGGAAAAGCCAACAAGGTATTAAGTTAAAACGGTGTGTTTGGCCCTCTGCATTCTCCACACAGGCCTCAAGCACTGGTGATGCCGTTGAAAGGTGCTGGACTGTCGTCTTAAGTTTCCTAATCATACCTTCCTGTTCAGAGATCCAGTCCTCTGTTTCCCTTACCCTGTATACCACTCCTCTTAAACACTGGTACAAGAAGGAGATCTCCACCACCACCTTGTCAATCTTGGATTCATGAGCAGAGTGGGAGGTTTGGGTGGCCTGCGGGATAGCACTGGGGCTGGGGGTAAGGCAGGACAGTCTAGCAGGCCCATAGTCCCCTGGGCAGCCAGAGTAGGGGTTGTGTATCTATCGATCCTGTCCTGCAAGTGAGAGGCACAGGGCTCTTTGTGACCCATGGCGGCCTTTAACAGGAGTGGGTTGACAACAAATGGCAAAGGTTTCAGGCACACCCAGGTTTCGTCTCGAAATGTCGTTGACCTTATATGCACCGTAAATGCAATTGAACTAATTACTGATGTGTAACGGTGTCTCTACATATTGTGTGCTTGTTGCATTTCTTTATATCATTTATAAGCATTTTGTGTCCTGCCTGAGCCTTTTTCTGAATTTCTGTTCATTTGTGTCTTTGTTATATATGTTGCGTTGGAAGCAGGATTGTGTCCCACTTTATTCTTGTGTTTTATGTGATTTGATACATTATTACATTTTCTGTCCGGCTGACCAGCTTTAATATAGCACTGGTTTAATGCCTGTATTCATTGTTTTCTGTGTGAATCCCCCTTGTCAGGGACTATTTCCTATTGGTAAAGTTAAACACTGTAGTCTTTTTCTTATTCAAATTTGAAATCATTTACAATGTAATTTCTGATGCTCTGCATGTACTTGAAACCTATATTAGGATCAAGACTTTAGCATAGATCGATAAAAACTAATGTACATAAGAGCTATTTTAAGTCATGGTATTTCTTCATTTTAATCTCTTTAAACTTCAAGTGCACAGCATGTCGATACCAAATCATGGCTAGTGTCTGTTTTAATTATTACTGGTTGAGTCATGCATGATTAAGTGTTTACAAAGTAGCCCTTCCCATGTGCTGTGCTCGGGTCTGAGCGAGGCATGGCCACATTTTGCTCAAGATGTTTGAAGAAACAACAATGGAGGGTTGTAAGGAGGTTGCAGGATGTGAAAGCGCCATGGGTCTCTCAAAAAGTTACAGCATAGAGGGCTTATTTAATAAATTACCATATCTGGGTTACTGAGGGTGTGCTCCTTTTGTACCTGGAACAGTAAACTAGTAGGTTTAAAAAGTTAATTAAATCACATGAATTTTTTGAGGGGGACACAAACGATATGTTCTATATATTTCCCCTGAAAGGGTTCATTATATCACAAAGACAGCATTGCTTGGTGTTAATGTGTTACATGTAGCAGGGACCTTCCCATTAGCAATCAAACGTCCCAAGCATGGATTTGTTTGTCCCTGCGGCACAGATGTCTGCGCTGTGGCCTCGTAGCAGAAGATGGGATCCAGGGAGGCGGTCTGCATATCAATGGCACCCCTCCAGGAGTGCGCTGGGAGCAAGGCTCAGGAGTTGGGATTTGGAAAACGAATCGTCTAAATTAACAAGGGGAGACGAGGCTATACAATAAGGGCGGAGATTGGCGAAGTGAAAGCTGGAGATGCTCAGTTAAATGAAAGTGTGTCAGATTTCTGATTGCTGTGCGAGTTGTCTTTGAGCCCTCGCATCTGCCTTATACAGCTACGGCAACTGGATTACTTGTAATTTCTCCACAGCCATGTGCTCACAGGAAGTGTATCACTGTTCAGAATCTCCATGCTGGCAGGGGTTTACCGCATGATTGAGACGTTGGAGTCCTTGTTACACTCGCCATGCCTGGCAGGTCTCGCTGTGTCGGTACAATGCCTTCGGTCTTTAAATGCACAGCAAATGTGACAAGATAACAAGAAGATTTACAGGACTGTAAACAGAGTTTGGGGCTAGTGAAAACATGAGCGCCTGTGTTAACTGCTGTTAAACAAAGGAAAACAAGCATTTACAATGCAATGGTTTCGCCTTTGGAAAAGTTAGAGCTATTGGCATTGTAAATGACAAAATTTGTATTTATGTGTTGGTTTTGAAAATGGATAAATAAATGGCAGTGTCATTTACATTGCCATTAGCTTAATCTCTGCAGTTCCTCTGCAGTGCCTAGCACTCCCTATTCCCTCTGCACTCCCTATTCCCTCTGCACTCCCTATTCCCTCTGCACACTCACTACTCTGCACACTCACTACTCTGCACACTCACTACTCTGCACACTGCACAAAGATCCGTTACAATTAAAATAAAATAAAACAATGTGTAAAAGAATTATATGAAGTAATCTTCCTCGAGTTTTTCTAGCACCCGATTCTCTCCCTTCCTTCCCCCTTCTAGCTCCCCACCTCACCTTCTGCCCACACTTTTTCAGATAATGCTGTGAATGGGTGCAAGTATTTATTTTACTTAATGCAGTTTTATATAGCGTAAACTTTTCTAGCACCTGATTCTCTCCTTTCCTTCCCCCTTCTTGCTCCCCACCCCACCTCACCCTAATCAGGGCATATTACTGCAGAGACACCATTTGTACACAAACATAGCACCCCACTGCCCTCTATGGAAGTACCACCGAAAAAGTGAAAAATTTCCGGCAGATTAAAGATGTCATATGAACCCCCATACCGATTATTTTAATGTTTCCATCTCATTTTGCCTCGTTTGTGTGAAGGTACGTTGAGTGGAGTAAAGTGATCTATAGTTACTAAGGCGACATTCCATACGATTAATTTATACGGCTCAAAGAAAACTATTATTGTGCCAGCAGAACAGCTTTATACTGTAACCACTACATCAAGCCCAATGAGAAAGCAGATCAGCAATGAAGCAGAAGGTAAATTGTTGGAGCAATGCAAACCTAAAACCATCTTAGTACAGGATGAGTTGTGAACATAAGTGTGGCAGAAGCAACTAAAAATAAGTACTGTCAACACCAATAGGTCTGGCTTAAATGAGCCAATACAGGCCCGAACAAACACAGTTTGCATGCGTTGCATACACAAATGCTATTCAGCACATTAAAGCTAGTCCTTCTGGATTTGCCAATACTGGAACAAAACAAAGGATGGGTTTCTGCATATAGCGCACACAGGAGATAGAGGTAACTTGAAAACAATGATTTAATATACTTTTCAGTATTTGCACTTTTCTGATGCCTCGTGCATCCCAATGGAAGCACTTTCTAGAGTGGAATGCAGCAGGACACAGCCAATGGCATGTGGTGAGAAAAACACTTGTAGATCAATACAAAGCTACGTATATTTTTAACAATATGGCTATGCAGCCAGAATCACTAACAAAATTCAATCAATACCACTAATTCATGCATCCTTTCCAACATTACAGGGGAGCCATTTGCTCCCGTTATGTGAAATGCACTTATCATAGGCTCCAATTTCAGAAACAGCTGTGGGATGGACGTGTCCAACCTGCCAAGGTCAATCAGCCCAGTGAATGAAGTATCAAGAACAATGCCATATTGGTGTGAACAGCCCCTGACTGCACTCATGCCTAGTCTTCACAGGCACGATCGCGCAAGTGCGACTCTAAAAATATACGAGCCCCTTTTCTTTTTTTAATTTACCAATCCGAAAATGGTCTTGAGATTAAAACAAAAATAAATAGTGAGCAAGTGAACTTACACACACACTCATTTATATCACAGCACTTTGGTGAAAGGAACTGAAGCACACACGGGTGGAGGAGCAACACGGAGCACAATGGAGAGCAACAAAATGCGCAGGGGAAAGAAGTACAAGCGACAGAGCAACAGAATGGCATGGTGGGTGCATACTTACAGATGGAAGAACAAAATACAGAGCAGAGAGAAGCACGAGTGAGAACAAAAAACATGCGCCATCACGGGGTTCTTAATAAAAAAAAATTTTTAAGTAGCTCCCTAAAAGCTAGCAGTGAAGGACACGCACAAGTTACGCTTAGGGGAAAGGACAATGCGGCATCATTTACATTTTTGACAAATAATTCTGATTTAGTGACATAATTTGGCCCACCATGCGTCAAAATCCTAGTGGGACTGACAAAGCGAAGGCAAAGATCTGCAGAGGGATTGGGAGCCATCACTGTGATAACCCCAAATGGACACAGAATTTAACCTATTTTGAATAATTCATGGCTTGCTGTGAAATACGTGTTTTTTTACCACTGTATTTTATGCCATAAAAGCACCTAAACCGGTATATATACGGATCACTGACAGAATTTCGACCTCAGAAATATCGACCTACAAGAATATCGAGTCAACAATATCGAGGGCAAAAATATCGACATCCTATCTACAACATGGTAAGTACAAAAATATCGAAAAAATAATATAGATGTAAAAAATATCGATGTTAAAAATATCGATTTTTTTTCTTTTAATATATAAATGTAAAATTAAGTATATAACACTAATAAATAAAATATACATATTTAAAAGTATGTAATAATGTTTACAATTAAATAATTCATATATATTAATAAAACATTAATTAAATATATATAGTAAATATATAATATATATGTACTGAACAATAAGTATTAATAATTATTTTACTAATTTATAAATTAATGAAATATATTCTAATTTACTAATACATTTACAAACATAAAACAATAACATAAATAAAATGTAAGTAATATAAAAAATAAAATAAACATTTGATATTTTAACAATTAATTATATAAAACGTTGGATAGCGTAAGGGTAAAAATTACTATTCCTACTCCAGAGAGTGGAACAGTAGGGAAAACTGACCCTGAACCCAAAAAATACCCCTTTACCCAAAAACTGAAAACTGACCCTGAACCCTAAAAATACCACTTTACCCATGAACTGAAAACTGACCCTGAACCCTAAAAAAAACCCTTTACCCATGAACTGAAAACTGACCCTGAACCCTAAAAATACCCCTTTACCCAAAAACTGAAAACTGACCCTGAACCCTAAAAATACCCCTTTACCCAAAAACTGAAAACTGACCCTGAACCCTAAAAAAAACCCTTTACCCATGAACTGAAAACTGACCCTGAACCCTAAAAATACCCCTTTACCCAAAAACTGAAAACTGACCCTGAACCCTAAAAAAACCCTTTACCCATGAACTGAAAACTGACCCTGAACCCTAAAAATACCTCTTTACCCAAAAACTGAAAACTGACCCTGAACCCTAAAAAAAAACCTTTACCCATGAACTGAAAACTGACCCTGAACCCTAAAAATACCCCTTTACCCAAAAACTGAAAACTGACCCTGAACCCTAAAAATACCCCTTTACCCAAAAACTGAAAACTCACCCTGAACCCTAAAAAAAACCCTTTACCCAAAAACCCAAAACTGACCCTGAACACTAAAAATACCACTTTACCCAAAAACCCAAAAGTGACCCTGAACCCTAAAAATACTCCTTTACCCAAACTTAATTAATATTATTTCATTAGCAATTAATTATTAATTAACAATAACAATAAAGTAAATATATTAGCACATTAGCTGTACTTAATATAATGTAATAATTAATATCATTTTTCCCCAATTAATTAATTAACAGTAACTAAAAATTATATATATAAATAAATTACTCTAATTAATGTAATTAACTAATTAATATTATTTAATTACCAATTAATTACTAATTTAAAATATGTACAAATTTATATTAATTAATTAACGAATTAATATTAATTATTTGCCAATTAATTAATTATAAATATTTAAAAACATATATTAATTAATTAATTATTATTAAATTACTCCCCACCCTATTCCCCTATAAACCCACATCCCACTACAGAAAATATATATCAATTAATCAATTAATTTTTTTCCCAATTAATGATTATTAATTAGCAAATAATTATAATTAATTAATCCTACTAATTATTAATAAACTTACCATAATTAAATTACTTCCCACCCTATTCCCCTATAAACCCACAACCCGCTCCGGTACTAAAACATGAAATTTACTTATAAATTTATATATTATTATATAAAATTTATACACATATAATAGTAATTATTTTAAATACTTAAATTAAACATATAACACATACATAATAAAATACTATAAAATAATACAAATATCGATATTAGTGTCATCGAAATTAGTAACATCGATATATATGCTATCGATATTACTAACTTCGATATTACTTACATCGATATTAAGTATTTCGATATTACTTACCTTGGGTCGATATTCTGTCCTACGATATTCTTGCCTTCGATATTATGCTCCTTCGATATTTCAGACTCGATATTATGGTAGGTCGATATTTTGACTGTGTACCATATATACATACACTTGAGCATTAGTTTCCCAAGAGCCAGCAAATAAAAGGCTGGAACTTAATTCAGATTCCAAAATGTTTTGTTTGTGCGAGTTTTTTTTAATAATGGACCTCTATACGAAGGTTTAGACATGGCAAAGTCACTATCCATGGGTCGAGTGAACATAAAAGGCATTCTTAGCACAAACAGCTGGTTAAGAAATTTTGCCTCCAGCTACTTCAAATACAAATTTACAATTCGCTAAGTAAAGTACTTTCATTTGGGCTTGCAGATCCAGCCAAAAATCTCCAATACCGGCCACCACAGCAGAAACTCCTAGCACCACAAGATTAGGCGATTTGGAAAACATTTCTTAAGCCGTCAAGAAGATGTCTTTTCAACTCTTCAAATCCCCTACCACCTCCAAGAGTGTCTCAATTCCTCCCCATGATAACTAGGATAGTCTTGAACACCAGCAACCTGGTTATCTCAGTGAAATACAGCAATAGTGCGTCTCTGGCTACCAGTGGAAAAGGATACAGAGGTATATTCCCAGTAACCACTGGCTGCCCTCGGATTCCATTAAAGGTCTTGTAGATATGCTATTCCCTAGACCATATCACTTGCGTCAGGAGACAACAGAGGTTATTTGCACCTCCCTGGCCTGGCCAGACCCAATTTCAATGGACTCTACGTGCGACAACGTGGCTGTTGGATTAGCAAATAACACATTGAAAGACCAAACAAAACCAGGGGCTCAAAGTGCAAGCCAAGAGCAACCGAACTGCTGGGATCCCGCCAGAGTCCTACAAGCAAGCCCCACTGCAGACAGAGCGACATGCTTTCGTCCGGACGGTGTGAAAGGTGAGTCCCTTTAAAGTACAGCATGCAAATAGGCACAGACATCAGGAGAAGAGAGACTGCAGAGTAAACCGGAGGAAAGCACCTTACCTTGGCTGAAAGCACCGGCGTGTACTGACTGAGTGGAAATGACATCTAAACATGCGTGTCACGTGTAGTAGAATGTAATTCGTGCCATTTCTTGTTTGGAAAGATTGCACATTAGTATGGATGGTGCTTTGAAATTGTGAAGCAAGCGTTTATATCAATTTCTGTTCTAAATATTTTAAATAGACTTGGACAAGACAAAATTGCATTTTGAAAGATAGTTAGGTCGCTGGCAGATGGACATTAGCTCCTGTGTGTCTTTAACATGCCAGCTCCTTCATGTCTGTTTAACCCTTGCATTATGGAGGAAAGAGCCTGCCCGGGATCCGGTTGGTGTTTGTTTTCGCTAATCAAATAGGCGTGTACCTCTACACAGGTTTTCTAGGTTTCTCATTCTACCTGCCTTTCCTCCCCACTATTGTCTATTTTTCCTTTCTACCTGCCACTCTCTCCTATCGTTTTCCTTTCTTTGTACTCTCTTCCCCTCTTCTGTCTCCTACTTGCTCATAACACCCTCCTCCCTTGTCCCTTCTCTCGCTGACATCTTTGTGTGTCACATTTCTCGTGTGCCCCCTACGGTCGTCCTTATCTATTTTCTCTCCCCTCTTTCTCCAGTTCTGTCTTTTTTACCTTCAATTCACTCTCTTCTTTCTTTTGATTCCTCTCTCTTTCAAACCTCTCATCTTTCCTCCACTCCCACTATAACCACGAGCCCTCACCAAAGTGTAAACACAGAGCTAGGCCCCAGGCTGGCAGTGTAAAAAATAATCAGAGCCTGTGCCCCGGTGCCACCGCACCGGCTGCACCGATGCTAGCTACGTCCCTGTTTGGCAGTGTACCTGAGTCTGGCTGTGCTGATGCGTGTTTTGTCTGTCTCTCTGTCTAGGTTCGGGCTGGAAGCAGGCTCCATGTAAGCACCCTCGCCCCAGCTGCGAGTTTCTCAACCTCTGGCCGCAGTTCACGACTCCCCACGAGGGAAGACACTTGTCAGTCAGCATGAAGGCGCACTCCTGCATCCCGGCGCTGCTGCTCGCCCTCGCGTGTGCCCTGCTGGTGTTAGGGCAGGACAGCGGGTCTTCCAATGGCGAGGCCCCGGCCTCGGGGGCTGCGGCTGCTCCCGTGACCTCGGCAGCGGGTCTCGGCTCGCCCTCGGACACCTCTAATGTCGCTGCGCTCCAGAACGGTTCGAAGACGCTGAGGACGGCGGGGTCCAGGCCCCTCTCCCCTCCCATGTGCACTTCCGGCCGGCCGCGCTAGGATTGGCCGGCCGGCTGAAGAAACCCCCGAACGGGGATCGAGCAGGCCCTGGGTCCTAGTGCCTCCCACAGGGCTCGGGGGGGGGGGGCGGGCGGGAGAGGACGAGGGGGGCGGGAAAGGTCACGGACGTCGGGAGGGAGGCGGGAAACGTGGCGGACGTCGGGAGGGAGGCGGGAAACGTGGGGACGGCGGGAGGAGGGACACAAGGCAGGACAGCAGCAATCACGGCCGGGCCGGACCAGACTCGGGGGCGTTCCCGGCGTCGCGTGACGTCGGCAAAAGCCAAAGAATCTCGGGAACGCCCCCGTGTCTGGTCCGGCATTGATGGACAGGCCCCTCGTCCAATGGCTAGGCTCCATTTATGGAGCTAGCCAATGGGACGGGGGGCGTGTTCCATAGTGCCTTACTGTACTCATTAGATTTCTCTGGAGGAGGAGCCTAACGGCTCCGCCCCCCAGCGAAACCTAAAAAGGAGGTCCTAAAATGAATCTTAATTTGTGAGAGGTGGATGGATAATAGTAATTGGTTCATGCTCTACGGTAGGGCTAAACACAGGAAGAAGCATGACGCATGTATGCCATGGATAAATGGGGAGAAAGAATGTGAGAGCGACGATGGAGCCAGTAAATTGGAAGCCTATGGGCAGGCTGTCTAGAGACGAAAACTAAAAAACATGCACTATGTTTGTTTAAAATAATACTTTCCTTTATTAGATGTGTTTATGACATTTCAGTAATTGTTTCAATTTAAAAAAAAAAAGCAAAATTAGAAAAATCCATGACATGTTTGGTTTATATGCGGAGATGCGTTATGGGATCTACAGCCCATTATACTCAATGTCATCTTTTATGTTTAAACCTTTTTTGTAACTTTCCTATATCAAATATTAAAGCTTTCCAGCATATACTTTTTAATAGTTTGTCCTGTTCAGCTGTTTACAAATATAAAAAATGTGATGCCTTTCAAAGTAGAAACGTACATTACACATACTAACCTTTCTTACCATGTCTATATGGCTGATAAACACTAATCAATCAAATGGATATTATTTTTACATCCATTTACTATAAATAATGAGGCAAGCATATCAGAAGCCCATTAGGAAGACAACCAGGAAGGGGTAGAGAGTCAGAATACTGCCATCATTGACCTTCCACTGTCAATGGTGATTACAAGTCCTAATACGGTTCCTGAAAAAAGAGTGTCTCCCAGAAGATGAACAACAAAACCTTCCACACAAGTACATCCGCCTTCCCAATGAAGAACACATTTCTACATCCAAAGACTTAGAAGGCAAAGATTGAGGTCATTAAGAGCACAGCCTACTCTAACACACAACAATGTGCAATACCCTCAATAGAGGAATTTGTGCAGATTAAAAAAATCAATATTGAGTGTGCAAAATAAACAACTGGACACTATAAATATGATTGGCAGAAATATAGATGATTGATTGCCTTCCTTTATTTATTTAGTAGTAGTAAAGTTGAGAAAATCCTAATTTTAAGAATTTCGGTATTCACAGAAGGCATTGAGGAGTCCTAAAGTTAGGAGTCCTAACTTTACTACTACTTAACTGAGAAAAATCCTAACTTTAAGACTTTCGGTATTCACAGAAGGCATTTAGGAGTCCTACAGTTAGGACTCCTAACTTCTGTGAATGCCGAAATGAGTAAGTGTCTTCTGTGAATACCACAATGAGTAAGTGTCTTCGGTGAATACAAAAATGGCAGTAAATTGAGGATTTTGTCTTAAGTTAATTCTATGAATCGGGCCCTAACAGCCAGATTCATCATTGTCCCGTTTTGCGAGTCCCTAATAGCGATTATTAAGGAATCGCTATTAAGGACTTGCAAAACAGGATTCATGTATGAATCGCAAAATAAATAGCGATTCCTACAGCTTCCTTATTTGCGATTAGCAAATTGCTAATCGCAAATAAGGAATAACTCCCCATTCATTCCTATGATTGGGGAGTTATTCCTTATTTGCGATTAGCAATTTGCTAATCGCAAATAAGGATGCGATTTCAAGGGTGCAGGGGTGTCCAAAAGACACCCTGTAGCACCCCTGAAATGTGACTTTACGCTGATGTTGTGCACACACATGTCCAAAGGACATGTGTGTGTGTAACATGCAACTTAGAAAAATGCATTTAAATGCATTTTTCTAAGTTTTCTCTATTTACCACGAGGTTTGACTTCGTGGTAAATAGCGGTCCTAAATTGCGAATTCGCAATTTTTAAATGTTTCATGAATAGCATTTAAGCAATCTCTAATAGAGATTCCTTAAATGCTAATCGTCGCAAATTTGCGAATTCTTTATTAGCGATTTTTGCATTTGGGATGATGAATCCCAAATGCAAAAATTGCACTAGCAAAGGGCCAGATTCTCAGATGAATCTGGCTGCAAGTCTTTATTACTTCACATTATACCGCAGTTATAATTCATTTACTTTTGTAAAAATCTTTTGTTATACATGTACATCAATCCCTTTATCATTGGCCCTCATGGATCTTTCACTACCAGGTCTGATGTTAAACAGTCTTCATTGCATACAATGTGTATGTTAAAAGAATACTGGCGTTTCCTATTTCTAGATAAATATTCAGTGGAACTGGTGCACAATTCAAAACATGTGTGCCACCCATAAGCCTATAACCAAGAAAAAATTAGCTATATGAAAATAAATTTCATTTAGTTTGCTGGAAATCTTGGAGGCTTGTTAGGTAGTCCAGTGCAGGTTCCTCAGGTGGGGGTGATTTGGTCGCAGCGCGGGACGTCGAGGATCAGGCGTGCGGAGGTATTCTTGATTCTCTGTAGTCTGCTGATGAGCTTGGACGGGGCTCCTGCGCAGAGGGCGTTTCCGTAGTCGAGTCTGATGCTCACTAGGGCCTGGGAGACTGTTTTCCTTGTGTTAATAAATAAACAGGTTAAAAGAATCGTCGACCGCAGATGTATTGTACTTAGAATTTTGTTTCAACCAGGGCTCGAGTTGGGTACCACGCGGGTGGACGGCGTCCCCCCACTTATTTTACCAGGAGCTCAATTACTGGAGCAAATGGAGCCACACATTCACTCTTTGGCCTCTCTGGGGCGAGTTCGGAGCTCATTCAGAACACTGCTCACACGCTGCCTTCTCTGCTGCATTTGCATCTAAGGGGTGAGCAAGGGAAGGCAATGAGTCTGATGGTGCAAGCCACCTTTCGTGACGTCACTTCCTGTTGTGACGTCAGCGTCCCCCCACTTTTTTTGTTTTAGGACTTGTGCCCTGGTTTCAACTGTTTACCCTAACTATATCCTATTTGATTCCTTATTGTGAGCAAAAGGGGTCCTACCCGTGTAAGGATACTGACAGATGTAAACCTCAAATAAAGCCATAACATAGTGCGGGCTTCCCAATCTTCACCCGTTATTGCCCTCTTTGAATACACCCGATAGCTCCCTGAGGCTATAGATGAAGGTAGAAAAATACTTGTATATGTGAGGGGATGAACACACTTCTGTGTGTCCCCCTAGACAATACTGGGTCTAATTAAGCAATGAGATACAAAATAATATTGCTGCTCATCCTAGGCTTATCATAAATCTCCTCTTCAGTCAGCTGGAATAAAGTCTCTCTGACTCTGAAAATGAGTTTCTGCCTGTGTCTCCTCTGCTGGAGAGGAGGAACAACCCTCATCCTGTTTGCCAAAGCAAAAGAAAACAGCCACTGTGGGGAAAAGGGGCTTTCTGGCCTGCTATAGTTTGCACCTGTTCACAGTTGATGATAATCTGCAAATGTAAACACAAGTTTTTGCGACCATTTGCAGTTTGTGACTGGGTAATACATATTATTTAGGAAACTCAGTAAAGGATTCGTAAATATGTAATAGCTATTCCCAGTCACAAACACAGCGAGTTATTAAGATTCAGTTTGCGTCGCTATTTTTGTGACTGGAGCTTAAAACAACTGTGATACATTTCATACATGTTTTCGAAATCGCAAGCTATTTTATGACTGATTCAGGATTTGCAAAAGCTTCGTACATCTAGGACAGAGTTCTTTGTTTAGAAGGTTTGAGTACTTTGATATAAATAGGGTGCAAAATATAGTAGCATAAAAATAAAATAATTTAGTGCCACGATTCGGTTATTTGGCTATAGCAAACTATAGAAGACCACTCTTGTGGTCAAGGAGCAAACATTGGAGCTGCGTTTCCGAAACTGTGGTTCAGGACAGTGTGTGTGTCATGATCTTCATTTGCGTTCAAATAAAGCAACTCTATTAACATGCCTGATAATTATTTGTAGAAGAAAAGCACTATAGATTTTGCTTTTGAGCTTTTGAGCCCATGATCATAGTGTGCACCTGCTACAAGCTGGGGATGTGTGCCTAAGCCATAGGCACTGGAAGTAGGGGTGCTGCAGCACTCCCATAAATAACCATGCCGGAGTTCAGAACAGGGCCGTACTGGGAAAAAAAAATGGCCCTGGCAAAGTGCACGGCCGACCCGACCCTCTCCCACCCCCCCCTTGCGGGGGGTTGTGGTTGCCGCCGAGCTCTTTGCCAGGGCCGGTTTTTGCCGATTTTGTTACAGGGACGATTTTGCAGCTATGCTGCAAAAACGGCCCCCAGGGGCCCAAAACCGGCCCCCACCCATGCAGCGCACCGGGGGATTGCCCAGTGCCTGCTACGGCCAGTCCGGCCCTGGTTCAGAATGTGAATGAGCAATAAAGATGCTTTCACTTTTGTATTTATCTTGCTGCATTTGCTGTGTGTTCAAAGACAGAGGTCAATGTCAGGCTATGTCTTCTGACGAATTGCTGCTTATTCATTTAACATCCTATCGATCTTGCTGGAGTACAGGGAGTGTGAAAGGAAAGGTTGGAGGATGATATTTTTTATAACACAGTAACATTTAAAAACTTGTAAATGGACTGTACAAATATTTCAAAATATATCTGCAGTTGAGAAGGAACAAATGAAGCACTGTATTGTGATTCTTTGCTGATGCTTGATGGAAACAAACATTTTAACAGGGGCAAAACAAATCAAGACATTTTACTTAGTGTTTTGCAAATAATAAATATTCATGAAACCAAAACGTCATACATTGTCATTTGTGTACTATATAGTTTTAGCACTAAAACTGCCATTCTGTGGAAATTTAGTGGCCATATCTATGAGAGATGTAGTTTCTGTGGATGACACCATGATTTAATAATATATTTTTGACAGTGTGGTCCAAAATGCACCACAAGCTACATCCCCTCTTACCTCTTGCTGAACGGGTAGGGCTCATTTGCTGCTCTTTCTCTTTGATCACAATCCCTATGAGTCAAGTGATGTAACATTGATGGCAGCACCCCCCACTCTAAAAATGGTTCCCGCATTGTGCCTAGCTGCCATAATAATGTCTCTCTAGCGCATATGGTAAGTAATGGAGATAGCATATTTTCTAGAGTGAGAGCAATAGTAAAATAGGAGAATGAGACTATGGGGCATATTGCCAAGCAATAACGATAATTATCGCTATTGCTTGGTTAGAGACAAAAATTTACCGCTGAGCTGCGGCGATTTTTATCGCAGATAAACCTTGGTATTACCAAGGTTTATCGCATATCGCAAATGCGATAAAAAACGGCCGCAATGCATGAATATCGCTGAAAAGTCAGCGACATTCATGCATTACCGAGCTAATGCTCTTAGCCATGTTATCCACCTCCCATTGGATAACATGGCTAAGAACTGCTCAGGGCAGGTGTTAGCTTTTGGAGATATTTGAGCTTAGCGCGAATATCTCCAAAAGTTGGTAATAGGAGATAGCAATGTTAGCGACAGTTTCCAGTCGCTAACATCTTGGCACACCCACTTTGCATGTCATTAGTGATAAATATCACTGACATGCAAAGTGGGGCCCAAGATGGTCGCTATCTCCTACTAGCTGTCGCTAACTGGTGTTAGCGACAGCTAGGTAATAGGGAGATCATTTTATCTCCGCTTTCTTGGCTTTTAAAGCCGAAAAAGCGGAGATAAACCCCCTTGATAATATGCCCCTGTGTTTCTCTGCATGAGGCCTCTTGAGGGAGGTGGGACAGTCTCAGAATGCCAGCACCTTCCTGGGATCCTTTAGTGTCAACATCAGAGGCTAGTTTGTGGGATAAATATGCAGGAACACAGAAAGAACAACTCCTGCTGCTCTATCAATGTCTTTGCAGCTGGAGGCCAGGTCTACATTTAAAGAGGGTCATGGACCTCTTCACACCTCAACACAGGGTAGAGCCTGAGACTGCACAACCTTGTGAGGAGCTAATATGGTAGTGTCCCGGGAGCTCTCTGGGGCTGCTCCCAAACGACTCTCTTTTGAAGCTCACTAACAGTGCAACACATGCAGGGTGATGTGAATCCCAATGGCATTTTACATGTGCTGTTCTTTTGCCACAAACATCTGCTTCATTGGGATCAGCCTCCAGCACAATATGGTGTATGCTTGGTCTGTGCCAGTATTGTGAGATGCTCAGTTTTATGTTACCGTGGGGTGAGTGGTCCTTTACAGTGTGGTGGGAGCAGCCCTGTTACTTTTCAGCCTGCACTAAAGCAGACATTACTTAAACCTAGTGGTTGAGCTCGAGAAACCAGCTTAGCTATAGCCTGCCTCTGATATGTGCTCTGCATAAAGAAGGCGGATGGCTGAACTGTGAACCTCCATCAACAAGCACAGTGCATATAAGAAACAATAGCATGTAGCTTTATCTTAACGAAGGGTCGTGCAGGTCTTGTCATAATGGTGCCCATCATTGACATGTGCTTTCTTCCTAGATATAATTGGCACTAGTTATTATATTGAGGTGGGTGAAATACCTGCCTTTCGATTGGTTTTCTTGATATCTGATGATAAATATGTATGGTGGCCAAGACCTGGAACACCCTCCCCCTGGACATCAGAGCCTCACCTTTGCTCCACCAGTTCAGGAAGAACCTCAATACCTGGTTGTTCAATAAATAGCAACATGCAGCGCGATCCTGCAGCGTGATCCCCCAGGGTCTTGAGACCTGCACGGGTGCAGCAGCCGCAGAGGGCAGCGCCGCACTTCGCACCGCAACCCTGGTCTCACCGATGGCGACGACAGCGCCACCACCCAGCTGCTGCTTGCACAAGACCTGTGGGCACCGCACTCCACACCGTCTCACTTGACTCTGCCGCCCTCGTCGGACCAAGACACACGTGATCGTACCGTGATTTGGGGTCACCGCTTGTAAGTTACACAATGCACTGCCCCGTCCCACACTGCAGTCTGGGCTGACCAACACCATCTCCTGTCAACTGGCTCTGTCGCTTGCACCGTGACCTGTCAGCAGCGCCACAAGCACCGCCTCACTCCGCACAGCAGCCTTGATCTCACTGTCACTGCTGGACAACCATCATTGAGCCGTTGCCTGCACCGCAACTTCAGGGCATCATATACCACAATGCTATGCGCTTCACACCGCAACTGCAACGGTTGCCATAACCGTCCCATACCTACACAGTCGGCATGAACAAAAGGTATCATTTACGAGTATGCTGACACTAATGCTGGCCAGCACCAGTGGGGTTGGCCTGAACTGTTGGATTCTGTTGTTTTCAGCACTGCTGTAGCAACAGACAGAGATACCGACTTCAAGGAACTGGATTTTTAAGACATACTTGCAACGTGCCTATTTTTTATTACTATGGTCCCGATTCACAAAGGTAAACTGAAACGAAAGTCTAACTTTACGACTTTCGGTATTCACAAAGGACATTTACGAGTAGTAAAGTTAGACTTTTGTCTCAGTTAAACTTTAGTTTTGGTGTTAGTATAATTGAGGCCAAAACTGAGACGAAAGTCTAACTTTACGAATTTCTGCATTCACAAAGGGCATTTACGAGTAGTAAAGTTAAACTTTTGTCTCAGTTTTGGTCTCAGTTAAACTTAAGACCAAAACTTAAGTTTAACTGAGACAAAATTCTTACTTTACTACTCGTAAATGCCCTTTGTGAATACAGAAAATCATAAAGTTAGACTTTCATCTCAGTTTATCTTTGTGAATCAGGCCCTGTATGTTGGCTTTTTATCGTTTTGGTCTTACTTGCACAAATAAATATTGGTTATTTTTCTAAAACTGGTGTGGTGTCCTTTTCTAGTGTTTTCTCTGTATTACTGTTGGTTATGTGCAAATGCTTTAAACACTGCCTGAGATAAGCCTGATGCTTGTGCCAAGCTACCAAGAGGGTGAGCAGGGGTTATTTTGGGAGGGTGTCCCCCGTATCCTGATTAGAAAGAAGGACTCCTATTTGGACAAAGGTGAACCCCATTGCCAAGTAGAGACCCCCATTTCTAACAATATGGTGAAATGGTCTCTATTTTCAGATACTGCTTCTTCAAGTAAAATGACTATATTTCAAAAATTGCTTTAAAAAATATTTTAGTTATCATGTATGCTGAGTTTGGGGTGCTTATTGCTGTTGTTGATTTCTTGGTACCACAGGACACTTTTTACTCAGGGGTTTAATTTAATGACTTCTGAGGAGGTATTTCATATTATTATCCCTTCCAATGCCGGAGACCTGAGCATGCAATACTTGTGTAACCTGTCTGCAGTCTGATCTTGTAAGCTGTAAGCTCTTTTAAGTTAGTTGGTAACATTCTTGCTTGAACCTCTAAAATTTACCTAGGTCTGTTTCATATGGTCTGTTTCTGTGAGATCTGTATAGTTTTGATTTTTCTAGAATGCCGCCTTCAAGCAAATGCTCTGTTATGATTCTAAGCCATAAGATGTGACAGAGAATCTGCCTGTTAGGGAAAGAACAGAAAAAACGGTAATGCAGAAAGATGGTAAACACATTTAGAAATATGAAAGGTCAACCTGCTATTACATAAACACGTTTTCAAACTGCCTGTAACATCCATAGCTTTTTACCAAATGTGCATGGAAACTGTGTTGAAAACTATGCTGATTGTCCACCATTTTTAAGGGTTTCTTGGGGAGGGTGGACTTCAATTTCAATGAGAGGGATAATGGTTGCTTGGCACACCACAAAAGAATTGTAATATTTAATTTTTGCCCTTCGTATCGTATACATGGAGCAGTGGCTCCTGGTGCCGCAGGAGCCTCTGTTGTTCCTGAAGAGTCTGGAAGCTCACAGGCTACCCTAAGCCAATCACAGCACTGCAAGGCAGCATTGTGATTGGCTCCCCATAGCCAATCACAATGCTGCAATGCAGTGTTGTGATTGGTCTAGGTGTCGTGGATCGGCGCTCAGATGGGCACTGGGAGCCTGGGCATGTCCTGCACCAGGCTGTGTATTGCAGCCTGGTGGTGAACATGCAAAGTACGCATGATGGTTTGGCCAGGCCAAGACGGCCGGCCAAGCAGTCATGTTCACTAAGTGCGCACAGTCCACTCCTCCTCCCTGGGCCCTCAGCCTGCCCTAAACCAGCCCTACAGCAACGAAAAAAAAATGATAATAACCTTGTTATTATCATTTTATTTTTCCCTTTTCCACTGTTAGGAGAACAGTGGGGCGACGCTCCTCCATCTTAGCGAAGAAGCCGCTTCTGGCGGTGAGAGGAGTGGAGGTGTGACTAGAGCGGCTGACTCTGGAGCGCGGGGCTCAACGTTCGATTGCCGGCAGGAGCTCAGCTCAGCTTCATGTGATTCTGGGCAATATCTCACTTAATCTCGTTTAATCTCCCTGACGTCCCCTGAGCGCCTCAAAATCTTAAGAGGCGATATGTTAGTGCTCTACAAATATGACATATTATCATTATTATTATTATTATTATTATTATTATTATTATTAATATGCATTTATTGCCAATTTATGTGAAAGTTTTTCTGTAAATTGGACCATCAGGCTCGATTTTAAAAACATCATCAGTGTGGGGTGAGCCCCTCCCTCACTGCGTCCACTTTGAGAAGGGTGTTTGCTCTACCGCTTTCGGAGTTCGTCAGACACCACTGCTTGAAGGGTATTATTCTATTCTAGCGCAGCACTATTATAAATATTTTTGTTGGTCCCGAAGTACTTCTGATGTAAGTATCTTTGGCACAACAATTCTCCTTGCTTTTCCTATTTTTCAATCAGACTAAATCTATGATGAACAATATTTATTCTGGCCCGGTATTTAATAAAGACATTACATCTGTGTTTTGAAATGAGACAATTTCTAAAATTAGATGCACTGCCACAAAACGTTTTTCATTAGAATATGAATTTATGGAGATGCAAAGAACTGATAATGCTTATAAGGCATGGTTGAAAATTATAAAATATATTATTTATTCATCTCACAAATCGGATTGCTTGTTTTTAAAGGCTGGGGTATGGAAGTCTGCACCTGAGAGGGGCGGGATAGTGGAAACAGGAATAAAAGAAACGGTTTAGCACGGGGTCCGCTAATACATAACAAGCATTGGCATAGCCAATAGGTCTTGCTTTAGGGACCTTCTAAGTATTTAGTTATGCAGCACAATATCCTTGGTGCAACAACATCAACTGTTGCGTGGCTAAACACTTATAAGGTCCCAAAGGCGAGACCTATTGGCTATGCCAATGCTTGTTATTTTTTGTTGGGGAAACCGGGCTAGTGCCAGGAGGGTCATAGGGTGAGTGGCAGGGAGGTGAGGAGTGAATGCCAGGAGGGACAAGGGTGACTGTCAGGCCATGGGGGTGAAGGGAGAGTGCCAGAGAGGTGAGGAGTGAGTGACAGGGTGATGAGACGTAAGAGCCAGGAGGGACAAGGGTGACTGTCAGTCCATGGGGGTGAAGGGTGAGTGCCAGGGAGATGAGACGTAAGAGCCAGGAGGGACAAGGGTGAATGTCAGTCCATGGGGGTGAAGGGTGAGTGCCAGGGAGATGAGACGTAAGAGTCAGGGGGGTCAAGGGTGAGTGCCAGGGAGGGGAAGGGTGAGTGCCGATAAGGGGAAGTATGAGTGCCAGGGGTGAGGTGTAGCTGCCAGGCCAGGGGGTGAAGGGCTAGTGCCACGGAGGGGAAGGTTGAGTGCCAGGTCAGGGGGATGAAGAGTGAGTGCCAGGGAGATGAAGGTTGAGTGCCATGGAGGTTGAATGTAAGAGCCAGGAGGGTCAAAGGTGAGTGCCAGGGAGGGGAAGGGTGAGTGCAAGGGGTGAAGGTTAGCTGCCAGGCCAGGGGGGTGAAGGACTAGTGCCATGGAGGTGAAGGTTGAGTGCCAAGGGGGCGAGTAGTGAATGCCAGGAGGGACATGGGTGAGTGTCAGGGAGGGGAAGGATATGTGCCAGGGAGGGGAAGTATGAGTACCAGGAGGGTCGAGGGTGAGTGTCAGGGAGGTGACAGTTGAGGGTCAGGGAGAGTCAATGCTGAGTGCCAGAGAGGGAGAAGGGTGAGTGCCAGGTGCGAGGAGTGACTGCCAGGCCTGAGGGGTGAAGGGTGAGTGTCAGGGAGGTGAGGGGTGAGTGACAGACTGCAAACAGTAGTGAGCTAGGGTCTAGAAGGAGGTGGGGAGATCATCACCCACTGTGTGCCAGGCTGGGACGTATAAATGCCAGGCCAGACTTGAGTGGATGCAAGAACCTCTGAAAGGCGGGTGCCAGGTCACTCGTAACCTTAGTACAGGAGTGGGGGGCGCAGGAGAGAGTAACATCTTCAAACAAGAAACTATTCAAAATCCTGAAAACTCCACTTTATGGTCTTGCAACCTTATATGGAAAATAAATAGCAAATGAATGGGCTTCCGTAGCGGACTTGCAGCTTGTTACAGCAACTTATTGAGATAAAGTTTGCATTGCAAATAAGCCAAAACTAACACAATTTTAATTAGTAATGGTAAGATTCGCAATTATTATTATTATTATTATTGAGTCTTGTATAGTGCGTGGTTACCCTTGGGCATCCCAGCGCTCGTCCAGAGTACACACCAAAACAGCAGAGCACTAAGCAGGGAACAGATGAGTCTTTAAAAGTTTGCGAAATCGCAAGGTGCCAGTTTCGGAGCGAAGGGCATGCGGAAGGGAATTCCATAATGCTGCCACGTTGACGGAAAATCTTCTACCGCTAGTCCTGGCTTTTTTTACTTTCGCAACTTGCAAGAGATGTTGGTGGTCTGAGCGGAGGGCGCGAGGGGCCTTATAAGGTTGGACCATACTCCGCAGGATAGGGGGCCGTTTTCCCTGCAAGATTTTGTGAGCCATGCAGAGTGCTTTAAACTTCACCCTCTCTCTCACAGGGAGCCAGTGGAGCGCCTTCAGCGCAGGTCGGGCTGACTGCCGCCTGGGAAGGTCCGTCAAAAGCCTGGCGGCAGCATTTTGCACTTGTTGCAATTTATTTAGAGTTGATTCTGGAGCCCCCAGAAACAGCGCATTGCTGTAGTCCAGCCGTGAAATGATGAGACCCTGGATTAGTAACCTCCTAGTGGCCATCGGGAGGAGGGGTAGGATCTTCCGGGCTGACCGGAGCAGGCCGAAACACACGCCTGCGGTCTTTTTTGCGTGTGTCTTGAAGGATAGGTCCTGCTCCAGCCACACCCCCAAGCTCCTAATCTCCTGTTTTGGGGTAGGTGGCGCTCCCAGACAGCTAGGCCAGCTACTTGGGGACAAGGAGGGAGGGGAGTTCCCCAGCATCATCAGTTCGGTTTTTGAACCGTTAAGTTTAAGTGCTGAGTTGCACATCCAGGTGAAGACCCTGGCTAAACATGTGTGCAGCAGGTTGGGTTGGTTCGCCGGCTGGGGAAGCCCAACCACCAACTGGGTATCATCCGCATAGCTGATGATCTTGATACCCAGTGGCAGTATCACACTCTCCAGTGGGGCCATATAGATATTAAATAGTGTGGGGCTCAGCGATGAGCCCTGTGGCACACCACACTGGAGGGGAACCGATGTTGACTTCTCGTGGCCTTCCCAGACCTCAAACGTCCGATCTTCTAGGAAGGACGCAAGCCATTTCAAGGCCAACCCGGAGACCCCTACCCCCGACAGCCGCTGGAGTAACACCTGATGGTCTACGGTGTCAAATGCCGCACTAAGGTCCAGGAGGATCACTGCCACCGATCCCCCTGAATCCAAAATGCTCCTGGCATTCTCCACGACTGCCAGCAAGGCAGTGTCCGTCCCCTGGCCAGGGCGAAATCCCGTTTGGGAGTCACCCAAGAGAGAGTTGGATTCCAGAAAACCCGAAAGGCGCCTATTCACAAGTTTCTCCGCCACCTTGCTAAGGCCAGGGGGCAGGGAGATAGGCCTAAAATTAGCAAGGTCAGTGGGGTCCAGGCTGGGCTTCTTCAGGAGGGCCTTAACTGCCGCTCCTTTCCAGCTGGGAGGCACTACTCCTTGGGTGAAAGATAGGTTTAAAAGGTCCGTCACTGGGCCGCCGATGGTAGAAGCTACCTGCTTCAGGTATTTCATGGGTACTGGATCTCTCGGAGACCCACTCTTCAGGGTCACCAAGACCCCAAGAGCCTCGTCCACAGTGACTGGACCAAAGGAGTCCAGCTCTGCTGTCCTCACCCCAGGCTGAAACCCAGGGTTGCATTCGGAGGATTGCTCCTGCGCTAACCGAGGGAGGGACGCCAAGATGTTTTCTATCTTGGATTTAAAGAACGTGGCTAATTCTGAGCATTTTTCATGCGGGTTGTCGTGAGTGACCGGAGGTTCGGGGGTTTGCAGAAGTTCTCTGATGACCTTAAACGACTCTTTCGAGGAATTAGAAGAGAGTCCTATTCTCTCCTCAAAGAACTTGGATTTCGCTACCCGGATGGCGGATTTATAGGTGTTAAGTGCTGCCCGGTATTCTCTCCGGCTCACTTCGCCCCAGTCCCTCCTCCAAATCCGCTCCTGCCTCTTGCAACCCTTCCTCAAAGCTCTGAGCTCTGGTGTGTACCAGGGAGCTGAGCCCACTCTCTTACCCCTGGTGAGTAGTCTTTTCTTAGGGAGGATAGCATCGAGCGAGTTGGTCAACCAGGTGTTTAAGTTCGCATCAGCGACTAGCGGGTCAAGCCCGGGGGGGGGACGTGTCACCTCCAAGTGTACTGCCCAGGTGTCCACTGGGAGCCTAGACCAGGCTCTTTCCACCGTGTATACTCTAGGTGTAGGTACCACTGGGACATCAAACTGCCAAAGGGCCGGAACCATAAAATGATCTGTCCAGGGCAGAACCAGCGCGGGCAGTACTTTAAGGCGTTCCGAGTTCGAAAAAATGGGGTCGAGCAAGTGTCCCTTTCCGTGCGTTGCACCTGAATTGACCAGGTTAATCTCGAATGCTTTCAGGTCACCCTGAAGATCTACTGCCAGAGAGTCAGAGGGGTCATCAAAATGGATGTTAAAGTCACCTAGTGCCACAAAGTTGACTGTGGAAGAGGCAAGAAGCGCGACCGTTTCAAGAAAAGAGTTGAGGAAGTTGCCCATGGTCCCAGGTGGGCGATAAACAAGGAGGCCTGCCAAGGAAGCGGTATGCGACAACCGTAGAGAGAATTGACAGCTCTCACAGTCGCTCATCCCTCCATCCTGAACCTTACAGGTTAACGTATCCCTGTAAAGGATGGCAATTCCACCTCCCCGCCCTACTGGTCTATCTAGGTGAGATATGAGAAAGCCTGGTGGAAGTGCTCTGACCATATCCGGGCCGGAGCTGGAAGAGATCCAGGTTTCTGTTAAGAACAAAACGTCCAACTTGTGGTCGAGAATGAGGGAATTAATTTCTGTCCCATGACTAGGGAGGGACCGACAGTTCAACAGGGCCATTGACAACAAACAATTGTCTTTGGCCGTTACCAGACCCGGATTACAGGCCCCGCAGGGCAGGAACGGTTGCCCTCCCTCGTGAACATACCTACATGCGGCGAATTTCGGTGGCCGCAAAAGCATGAGCTCATCCCTCGTGTACCTGATAAAAGCCGGAGAAGGCATCCGTGAGTCGGGCAGGGGGACCAGCCCTATGCCCGTCTGGGCCCGGACGGGCACATACGGGCGGAACTCTGGCGTAACTCCGGCGTCAGTCCGGCGTCCCCGCTGCGCGTGACCGCTGCGCGTCAGCATGGCTACCTATAAGCACGCCTAGCGAAATAGAAAGGGGACTAGAGCGCACGAAGGATCACCCACACCCAATATGGCCGCCACTAGTCGGGGGCAAAGGACCCGCAATGAACTAGCAACAAGTTGAAAAAGCACCCCAGAATTGAACGGAGGATACAGAATAATAAAAATGGGGGCAATATTGGTCTCCTTTTCACAGCTGACAGCCAAAGTAACGGTGTTGTGGAGGACTCGGAATCTGGTGGAATCAGAATTTTTAAAAGAGTCAATTTATCATAAAACTTTTTTTTTTAAACAACTCTTTTGAACAAACCAGCGTACAGTGCCATGCGAGTGCCACTGCCCTTCTCCTAAGACACAACCTCTGTGAAACTAACCAATTAGAATAACTGTTTGCTGTTTAAAAGTAAGTGGGGCACAAATGCAGTTTAGTATTCTGGTTATTGCTTGAAGGAAGGATAAGAAACCTGGTTACCTTTGTCTGTACCACTGATATCTACGTGGATCAGAGAAAATGCATGGAGTGGTATAGTTGACAGGAGACTTGCAGGCTGCTTAAATATTGTAGAGATTGGATTGTCAAGCACTAGGAAACAAGAGTGAATGCTGAATAAACCTAAAACGCGAACACTTTCACAGCGTATGTGGCCGTGAAAGTGAAACTGATTGCGATCGCGTGAAAGTGAAACTGATCGCGCTACCTGGCTGAGAGGAGGCTGATAGGCAATGAGGGCCAGAGGTGGGATGTATGTGTGTGTGGTTGTGGTTGTGTGGTTGGGTGTGGTCGTGTGTGTGTGCGTGTGTGTGTGTTTGTGTGTGTGGGTGTGGTTGTGGGTGTGGTTGTGTGTGGTTGTGGTTGTGTGTGTGGTTGTGTGTGGTCGTGTTTGTGTGTGTGGTTGTGGTTGTGATTGTGGTTCTGGTTGTGTGTGAGTGGTTGTGTGGTTGGCTGTGCTTGTGCGTGTGGTTGTGTGTGTGTGTGTGTGTGGTTGTGGTTGTGTGTGTGTGGTTTTGTGTTTGATTGTTTGTGGTTGTGTGTGTGGTTGTGCGGTTGTGTGTGGTTGTGTGTGTCTGTGGTTGTGTGTGTGTTTGTGTGTGTGTGTATGTGAGGTTGGCTGTGTGTGTGTGTGTGGTTGTGTGTGGGGTTGTTGTTGTGTGTGTGGTTGTGGTTGTGTGTGTTTGGTTGTGTGTGCAGTTGTGTTGTTGGGTGTGGTTGTGTGTGTGTGGTTGTGTGTGTGTGTGTGGTTGTGTGTGTAAGGTTGTGTGTGTGGTTGTATGTGTGGTTTTGTGTGGTTGTGTGTGTGTGGTTGTGTGTGGTTGTGTGTGTGTGTGTGTGTGTGGTTGTGTCATCATGTCGTCATGAAAGCGCCAACGAAAGGACTGCTTGAATGGGGGACATGAAGCAGCCGCTGCGATCTGAAATAAGCACTGTGAACGTTGCCCAGTTTCACTGTAACATTTCCTTAATGTTCCTTAAATCACAAAACAGTAGTACTAAAAGCATCTCAAAAGAAAGGAACACAAACATTGAGTTTGTGGGAAGAGAAAGCAGGTTGTAAGTCAAACGGGAGCAGCAAAGCATTTACACAACTTTAAAACAAGATCACTTAGAGAAGACTTAGTGCTGATAATGGATAGACACATCCCATCATCTTCAGAGTTCGATTGCAACCATTGTGAAGTTACAAAACAGTAACAACCATTGGCCGCACTGCTAACTGAGAACATCAAAGGGGCGCCGCAAAAGTGAAAGTGATTGCGGGTGTTTAATAAGGGCACCTCTGCTCCTAAGTGCGCGCCCGCGCACATGCACTGAAGCTCTAGGCTGTCCATGGTAGCATTTTCTGAGCCCTCACTAAACGTCTCGCCAGGCCAGCTCATGCGCTAGGTCAGGCGAGACCTAAAAAGGTGTGGGTTTGTGGTTGTGTGTATGGTTGTGCATGTGGTTGTGCATGTGGTTGTGGTGTGTGTGTTTGTGTGTGGGGTTGTGGTTGTGTGTGTGGTTGTGTGTGTGTGTGTGGTCGTGTGTGTGAATGTGTGGTTGGGTGTAGTTGTGTGTGTATGGTTGTGTGTGTGTGTGGTGTTTGTGTGTGCATGTGGTTGTATGTGTGGTTGTGTGTGGTTGTGTGTGTGTGTGTGTGTGTGGTGTGTCATCATGTCGTCATGAAAGCACCAACAAAAGGACTGCCTGAATGGGGGACATGAAGCAGCCGCTGCAATCAGAAATAAACACTGTGAACGTTGTCCAGTTGAGGTTCTGTGAATTCTGAACCCTTGGGTTCCATTTTGTGCATGGTAGCCATTTTATGGTTGCCCTTACATAGGCCTATGACTGTGGCTGAACAAGTCTTTAGGACATGTACACCTTAGCTTGAGTTTGTGCTGACTCCTGTTTGACCTGAGTGAACTGACCCTGTTGCCTGAAGCCGACCTTGCCAAACCATTTCTGCCCTTTAGCTGATCAAGATTAAGGATCAGAGCACAGGACATCGTAAGGTTTTACTGCACACAAACATGCCTTATCCTACTTCTATCTGTTTCTGTTTCTTCTTTTATGGTCTATTTACGATGTGTTGGGGTCCTTCTTATTATGGGTTTGTCCGGCTTGTCTTAAGAGGAATGTTGGGTTTGTTCAATGATTGATTATGGTCTTGCAAAAGCAAGGACTGCCCCTTACTTTTATGCTGAGTCTTGTACCCCTGAGCATACAAAAGGCCTCTGTTTTCTGTATTCCTCAGACTACCTCATTTAGTTGCTACGGCTTCTGTGTGTGTGGTTGTGGTTGGGTGTTGTTGGGTGTGGTTTTGGTTGTGTGTGTGGTTGTGTGCGTGTGTGGTTGTGTTTGTTTGTGTGGTTGTGGGTGTGGTTGTGTGTGTGTATGTGGTTGAGTGGGTGGTTATTTGGTTGTGTGTGGTTGTGTGGTTGTGTGTGGTTGTGTGTGTGGTTGTGTGTGTGGGTGTGTGGCTGTGTGTGTGTGTGGTTGTGTGTGTGTGGTTGTGTGTGTGGTTGTGTGTGTGGTTGTGTGTGTGGTGGTGTGTGGTTGTGTGTGTGTGTGGTTGTGTTTGGTTGTGTGTGTGTGGCTGTGTGTGTGTGTGATTGTGAGGTTGGGTGTGGTTGTGCTTGTGTGTGATTGTGTGTGTGGTTGGTTGTGTGTGTGGTTGTGGCTGTGTGTGTGGTTGTGTGAGTGGTTGTGTGGTTGTGTGTGGTTATGTATGTGTATGGTTGTGTGTGGTTGTGTGTGTGGTTGTGTGTGTGTAGTTGTGTGTGTTTGTGTGTGTGTTTGTGTGGGTGTGGTTGTATTGTGGTTGTGTGTGTGGCTGTGTGTGTGTGGTTGTGTGTGTGTGGTTGTGTGTGTGGTTGTGTGTGTGTGTGGTTGTGTGTGTGTGTGTTGTTGTGTGTGTGGTTGGGTGTGTGTGGTTGGGTGGTTGTGTGTGGTTGTGTGTGTGTGTGGTTGTGTGTGGTTGTGTGTTTGTGGTTGTGTGTGTGTGTTGCGTTTGTGGTTGTGTGTGGTTGTGTGTGTGTGTGTGTGGTTGTGTTTGTGTGTGTGGTAGTGTGTTTTTGTGTGGTTGTGTGTGGTTGTGTGGTTGTGTGTGTGGTTGTGTGTGTGGTTGTGGTTGTGTGTGTGTGTGGTTGTGGGTGTGTGTGTGGTTGTGTGTGTGAGTGGTTGTGTGTGATAGTGGTTGTGTGTGTGGCTGTGTGTGAGGATGGGTGTTGTTGTGTGTGTGTGTGGTTGTGTGTGTGTAAACATGGCCAGTTGTGCACCTCTTACTCGTTTTCATAAAGAAGTAACTCTTTTTGTAGCGGTGGAAATAATTGTGGTTGTGTGTATGGTTGTTCATGTGGATGTGGGTGGATGTGTGGTTGTGTGTGTGGTTGTGTGTGTGTGTGGTTGTGTGTGTGTGGTTGTGTGTGGGGTTGTGGTTGTGTGTGGTTGTGGTTGTGTGTGTGTGGTTTTGTGTGTAGTTGTGTTGTTGGGTGTGGTTGTGTGTGTGTGTGGTTGTGTGTGTGTGTGGTTGTGTGGGTGTGTGTGTGTGTGTGTGGTTGTGTGTGTGGTTGTATGTGTGGTTGTGTGTGTGGTTGTGTGTGTGTGTGTGGTTGTGTCATCATGTCATCATGAAAGCGCCAACGAAAGGGCTGCCTGAATGGGGGACATGAAGCAGCCGCTGCGATCAGAAATAAAAACTGTGAACGTTGTCCAGTTTCACGGTAACATTTCCTTAATGTTCCTTAAATCACAAAACAGTAGTACTAAAAGCATCTCAAAAGAAAGGAACACAATCATCAAGTTTGTGGAAAGAGAAAGCAGGTTGTAAGTCAAACGGGCGCAGCAAAGCATTAACACAACTTTAAAACAAGATCACTTAGCGAAGACTGAGTGCTGATAATGGATACACACAGCCCATCATCTTCAGAGTTCGATTGCAACCATTGTGAAGTTACAAAACAGTAACAACCATTGGCAGCGCGGCTCACTGAGAACATCAAAGGGGCGCCACGAAAGTGAAAGTGATCGCGGGCGCTTAATAAGGGCACCTCTGCTCCTAAGCGCGCGCCCGCATACATGCACTGAAGCTCTAGGCTGGCCATGGTAGCATTTTCTGAGCCCTCACTAAAATTCTCGCCAGTCCAGTCCAACGCATGCGCTGGGCCAGGCGAAACCTAAAAAGGAAAACACCAGGCAGGAGTCCAGATGTGCGAACATTACTATGTTCAGATATTTACATAGACCTACCACAGATGGAGTTTGGGATATAATATGTTTATTTAGAAGTGGAAGATTCACAACATAGGGCCCCATTAGGATGGCGGGCGAATCACCCCTGCCAGGCTGGCGGTGGTCACCGCCGGCCCGGTGGGAGCAATCCTCCTGCCATCCCTGTAGAAAGACCCCCACCATATTATAATGGCTGGGGGGTCCGCGGCGAACGGAAAGACCGTCCGATGCTTTTCCGCCCGGTCGACATGTTGACCGGGCGGAAAAGGGTTCAATATGGTGGCGGTGTCTTTCAGACACCGCCAGCCATATTGCAATGTGCATGTGTGAATGCCTTTCCGTGGTGGCAAGGCATGCAGAGTCTGCTTGGGGGGGCCCGTTGCTGGCCCCCATGGACTCCGGGGTGTTGGAGGTGCACATGGGGGGTACCTATGGTACCCCCCCGCCTTTCAAAGAACACCAGGCAGTGCCTGTCACGTTGTGCTTTGAAAAGCACAACATGTATTTTTAACATTACAGCAGTCGCAATGTTAAAAATACTGACTGCGCCCGCCACTGTGTCGGGCACATCCTAATTGCCTCCACTGGACCCCCGTCCTTATGGCGGGCAGTCCCTTTTACCATGAGGACGGCGGGCGGGCAAAGTCCGCCCGCCATCCTAATGATGCCCATAGTTTCAGGTTGCTCTAATACACTTTGGCACTTAAGGTCTATATTTAAATCAGATCATTATACGTTGTGGAAAACTATTAAGAAATTACTGATCCCAATCAAAACTGAGTTCACAGACTGACTGTTGTAACTTGTGATTTAGTTGCACATGAATATCATTTTGTTGGATAATGAGCTTTTTTTAAATAAATGACAGCACCCCAATACTAGCCATATATTTGCAAAAAGAGGTCCAGAATGCATCACTGGACCCCACGAATACTCCTTGTCCCTTTCTTCTGCCAAATCTGTGTGTCTCACTTAGCATGACTCAACAGTATTTGAATTTTTCAAACTCCATGACTTTAGTGAGGTGACATGGATGGGCGGCACCCCAACTCTGAAAACTATTCCAAAATGACTGTGGATACTGCCTCTCCAGTCTCCTAGATCTGTCGCTGGGTTCTGTGACTTTGGGATTGTTACACCTAGACCTAACTATCTTCTAAACTCAGCAGGCCCTGAGCATGAGGAAAGTGGACTCTGTTAACACCAAGGATAAGAAGCTGAGGACAAATAAATCAATATTGTCCTTTCCTAATCATCAGTAGGTGTACTCTCGGATGAGAGCTCATGTGTTGAAGACCAGCTGACCATGAGTTTTCACAATTCCACCTGACCTAGCAATGATGCCCGATTGAGCACAGGTGAAGGGGGGTGCCACCTATTGTAACATCTCCTAAGTTGGTGGCCAGCAACTACCCAAGAGTCCAACACCAGCACACTATAAGCCCTCAGAGCACGTAATCATGGAGGGTACAGTCAGCATATGTAGGGAAGAGGCCAAATTGAAAACAAGAAATCAAGCTCCGCCATCTTCCACTAATTGTACAGTAAAACTGGTAAGGGAATAAAGAAGGATCTTCCAGCGTATGCATCGGAGGCTCGGGCAACCAATACGACTAATAAGGGCGACAGCAGCCTCCAGGATCTTCTCCTTATCCTGGATCTTAAGATTTTGTCAGCTTTTGATGCACTTAGTTCACAGATTGCTGCTCTAGAGCAAGTGACGGGAAAGCTTGATGGGTCCCTGGACATTGTTCGCGCACAAGTCGACAAATCGATATGTGATCCAGCTCATATGCTTTGTGCTCCCATTGGTAATGATAATGTTTTTCATGAAGACAAGACTAAGTTGCCCTCAAACTTTTGCTGAACCTGCAAATAATAAGACTTCAGTTACCTTGCCGTCCAACTCTGGTACCCCAATTTTAAAGGCTCCTAATATATGTAATGGTCGCTGAGCCCCTAAGACGTGCCCCAGGTATGATCAGATGACCACTATTGCACAGAGTTCCTACACCTGTATTTCCCCAGCTCCATCAAATGATCACCTCTGAATAATACCCCTGCCCTGACATCATACTGCTTCCCCTGGCTACTACACCATGCGTTCCTATAATGGTGAATGCCCTCCCTCTTAGGAGTAGGGACCAAAAGACTTTCCTAAAACTTAAAAACAAAGTCACACATATGCTGAAGCCTCGCGCCAATCCTGCCAAGCCCTTGTTTGATGAGATCATCATGGCTCGAAGGTATGGATGGATGGCGCCCTGGAAAAAGGTGTTCACAGGTGACTGCATGATAATGCATTTGCACAGTGCCCCGTGGGGGGGTGGATACTTTCACACACTTAGGTCATAAGATGCCACAAAAAGGCAGAATTAAGGTACTCCCTATTGGGATTCTTCATCAATCCCACAATGTTGAGATAGTGAGCAGATGGGGACTGCATCCTGGTCAATCGGATTTATTGGAGAGCCAAATTACGCATATGTCCCAAAGTAATTTTGAAAACATAGCACCCAGTAACCGATTTGAGCCCCAACTCAGTCGGAGGACCCCTATTGGCTGACCTCAGCCCCCAATGAGGGGGAATTCAGAAAACAAGTAGTCAGCCTGCCAATTTAAAGGTGCTAAATTGGAACATAGCAGGGGTGTGGAGTAATCCCTCTGATTGTCTACCTTTGATGCCATCTGGTTGAAGGAGATGTGGGATGTCCAAGTGGACAGCGATGCCACATACTGCGCATTAGCCACTCCCTCATCTAGCGGGCGTGCTGGGGGGGATTGATAACGCTTATCAACTGGGGTCTTAACTGTAAAGTAGAACTGATCATGTCTAAATCACAGGATATTCTTAATGTTCTCTTGATTTTTTGTAATAAGCACAGAATGCTGGCTGTCAATTTTTATAATACAGTTGCAGCCAGGAATGAAGTTATCTCCAGTTTACGAGCGTATATAGATGACTATTTTAATTCAGTAACTATATTTACAATAATTTTGTTCCTAGATGATTTTAATTGTCATCCTTCTTTGTCCTGTGATGGTAGTGAAGACTTTGATTCCACACTTATTGATCAGGTCCATCTTAAACACACGCAGCAAGGTGATACAATAAATACTAGGGTTACCAGTTATAATTTAGTAAATGTTATGGACTGGTGACAGGGTGGGCTGGCTGATAGTATACCTATATATCTAAGTTTAAGAGGCGGGCGTTAATTCTACTATCGATTACATCTTTGCCTATTTTCTGCTCTTGTGAACTTTAAGGTCATGTGGGATAATATCAGTGACCATAACCCCTCGACAGCTATTTTTCTCTGGGATATAAAGCCTGCCGCTGTGACCAACTTGTTTAAGGATCCTGATTCCTGCATTATCTACCAGCCGGGGGCAGAGGGTCAGGCGGGCATCTGTTGTTCCGACGGGTTTTATTCTTAAATTGGTAATCACTTGTCAGACTGATTTTGCAATGTTCCTTAATGACGCGGATCCATCTCAGAGCATTTTGATGTCCTTCTCTAACATCGGTAGATTTATCAGCGTTGTAAAAAGTGATCACATTTGGGTGAGACAGGCATTCAGGGGTACGGTTGTGGCAGAACTTGAGACAATTGCCCTGAACAAGCACTCGGTATACCTTTTGATACAGGTGAAAACTGTGAGCAGCATGGAGCTGTATTTGACCGCAGATATGTCTAACTATGACTGAAGACTGCTGACACTTTTTAGGCTTAATTTATTCCCATGGCTACTGCCATTTAGTCATAATTATTATAGGGTTCCTAATTTGCCTGTGTGTTTGTGCGATAACGCTTCCATCTCTAAAACCTTGCCCATCATCGTGATTTGCCCTTGGTACAGTGATTTGCACGACAAATGTATATGACCCCTTTTGTTACCAATGAATTTTTACCAAGTTCAGCACTATTATTTTTACAGTTTTTTATCAACATCGACAGTATTTTATTATTTTATCATGGTTTTGTTCTGGAGTATTGAAGCAGGATCAACTATGACTTTTTTAAAACTCTGTATTTCTGCATTTATGTTTTACATTTATTGTGCATTGCTTTTATAACTGAATTCCCCCCAAAAAGTGTTGCTTCTTTAAAGGAAGAATAGCAACAGGGCTTGGATAGTTCCTCTGAAGTCTGTTTCTGGTAAGAAGGCATTGACTTGGTGGATGCCAGGGTTTGACTTCTGGGGGGAGTGCTCATTGAAACTGAGATTAGTGTCAATGTGGATGCTATAAAAAATAAGTGTTCGCAGCCAGCTTTGTCCTGATTGTTGTTTCGCCTCTGGTGCAATGAATTCTAGTTTTGTTGGGTTGAGTTTGAGGTAGGGTCATAATATCCAGGATGGGAATGTGATGCGGTAAGGTCAAAGATGGAGCTTGGAAAGGATCCTTAGGTAGAGGTGAATTACATATAGTTATTGCAGGATTCTGATGCTTTTTTTATCAGTAGTGGTACAAAAGGGGGTGGTGACGGACGGAGCATCTGAACCAATCAAACACTCACACCCAGTCAACAGATCTGGGTTTAATCCATCACCGTTCTTTAGCCCACTCTGCCACCCCAGTTCAGACATGGACATATGCAAATCAGTCTGACCCTGTGCCTCATGGGAACAGTCCACCTCGAACTGCCAAGCCATGCCTTCCCTGGACCGGAAACAAGCTTCTGGGGACCGGTTTCTGGCTTTAAAGCGGTATTACTTTGTTCGCCATAAGTTGGCAGGGTATGCTCAGACGTGAGTCCCTTGCTCACTTTGCCACTGGATTCAAGCAAGCCGGGCTGAAGACGGCTGTAATGCCAGAAACCGGTCCCCAGAAGCTTGTTTCCAGTCCAGGGAAGGCATGGCGTGGCAGTTCGGGCTGGGCTGTTCCCATGAGGCACAGGGTCAGACTGATTTGCATATGGCCATGTCAGAACTAGGGTGGTGTGGAGAGCAAAAAAACGATGGATTTAGGCCCAGATCTCTGTACTGGAGTGAATGTATGACATTGTTCTGCATTCTGTCCATCAATTGTAGTTTTTGCATTTGTCACCCGAGTGTGATGGGCATGCTCAGACGGTAGTCCCATGCTCTCCACACCACTGGATTCAAGCAAGCCGGGCTGAAGACAGCTGAAATGCCAGAAACCGGTCCTCGGAAGCTTGTTTCCGGTCCAGGGAAGGCATGGCTTGGCAGTTCGAGCTGGACTGTTCCCATGAGGCACAGGGTCAGACTGATTTGAATATGGCCATGTCTGAACTGGGGTGGTGTGGAGAGCAAAAAAACGATGTATTTAGGCCCAGATCTCTGTACTGGGGTGAATGTATGACATTGTTCTGCATTCTGTCCATCAATTGTAGTTTTTGCATTTGTCACCCCGAGTGGGATGGGTATGCTCAGACGTGAGTCCCATGCTCTCCACACCACTGGATTCAAGCAAGCCGGGCTGAAGACGGCTGGAATGCCAGAAACCGGTACTCGGAAGCTTGTTTCCGGTCCAGGGAAGGCATGGCTTGGCAGTTCGGGCTGGACTGTTCCCATGAGGCACAGGCTCAGACTGATTTGCATATGGCCATGTCTGAACTGGGGTGGCAGAGTGGGCTAAAGAACGGTGATTGATTAAACCCAGATCTGTTGACTGGGTGTGAGTGTTTGATTGGTTCAGATGCTCCGTCCATCACCACCCCCTTTTGTACCACTTTTTATCAGTAGGGCACAAAGAGGTTCCATGTACAGGCTGAAAAATACCCATCAGAGGATGGATCCTGAGAGGACGCCATACGGAGTAGGAAATGTCTCCTGTAGGGACCGCTCACCTGGATGAACTGCCCAATGTTTGTTGGGTAAGGCGTGAACCACTGTAGCACAGCACTTTTGAAACCTATACTGGAAGAGAGGTTGTAGAGTAGAACCTTTGACAGCAATGTCAAAAGTTGCAGCAGGCACGAGTTAGATGTGTTATCCAGTCAGAGATTAAAAAGGCTTGTTTCAATTACTTGAAGGGTAAGAGTGCCTGTGCTGCACTGTAACGTGAAGCATGATTCGTGGTCTTTAAGTAACTAGTTCTTGACTTTCTTGTTAAGTTGTGTGATGATGGCCTAGTGATGATCTTCCTGAGGGGGAGACGATGCGTAGATGGATGTTTGGGGAATATTGTGAAAGGTTGTGAGGATCGAAATTAGATTTCTTCAGGGGGTGCAGGGGTTGCCTGTCATAAGCGAGGGAAGGAGCTTTGTGTGAGAGAGGCATGGATGTTGCTGAGCAACAGTATGAGAAAAATTACACTGATGACTTTGATCATGTCGTTTTCTTAGGGGTGGACTTCAGGGATTAGGAGAGGTTGATCAGATAGTCAGTGGAGAGTGTCAAAGGTTATTCTCTTGTGTACATTTGAGATGATTTTGTGTCTTCTGTCTGCTTTATAATTATCCTGATTCTTAGTGAAGAAGTCATTTATAGTTGGTTGAGGCTTCAGTCTGTGGTTCACACATTATTTTGATTGTTTTGCAGAGAGCCTTGCTTCTGTTGGAGGCTTTGTTGCAAATGGTAGTGTAGTATATAGTCTCGGCCACCGCTTAACGTGAATAAACTCTTGGATGTACCACAAGGTGGACGGCTTAGCCTTCCAGGAGTAGAGTTTAAGTGAGACATGAGTTTCAGTTGTTGCCTGGAGGGTGAGATTGAAGTTGTGGAGGAGAATGTTTCCATTATTATTTGGATGAGAGATGAGTGTTATTGACAAAAGCTTTTCATTAGGTGCTTTGGAGGGTAAATATCTTGATAGGTGTTTAGATAGCTTTTGTTGCCCTCAGCAGGTTTAAATGGAGTGCAGAATGTCAAAGGAAATGTTCAAGCGATTGGTCCAGCCCGCCTGACTTGCAGAATGGCAAATACATTTTGATGTTTTAGATGAAATGAATCCCAGGATGTTCTTTTGGTGTTTATTGTGACAGTGAAATGCTAGGTGAGGGTGGCTCTTAGGAGGCTGTTGAAGGTGTATTGCAAAGACTTAGTTGAAGTGTCTGCTAGGCGACTAGTCACCAACAAAAATGTTGCTAATATGGGCGCAATGCTCATGCTTGCAACATTTTTGTCAGCCGCAGATCTGACTGCATGAATCATTTAACCACAACAAAGTTTTGAATAAAATTAATCAATAACTTTTGAGTCCATTCACAAGAGGAAATGGCAGATGGGATGAGGCTTTGATGCCGCACTGCCGACCAATGGCGTGCCTCAGCTGCAGCTGTAGGCGTGCCACATCTCTCCATAACGTGTGTCAAGAGACGACACAATGGTGTTTCAAGTGGATGTGCAGAATGGCCAAAAGTCCCTGGGAGGTGAAATGCACAAGCAGGTTGGAGGGGATTGGAAGAGATCTTTAAGAGGAGAGGATGGTAGAGTACACTGGTAAAACAATGTTATTCGTAGAATCTCTTCTCTACATTCAAAACTATGACCTGCGTCAGTTGTCTCTTCCATATCCCATCCAGCCGCCACACCATCTTAAAGAGAATAGAATTACACTGTTGTAACTGATAGTTGGCTGTGCATAAAGAAACTTCAAGCTATAATGGAACTTACCAGTATGTAGAATAATAACAGTGGCAGTTTTGCCATTCCTTCAGCATGTAAACACTCAATAGGTTAGGCTAGCTCACACATACCTACGCTAGTTGTGCAGTACAGCAGATTGCTATAGTAGATAAGTATTGTTTTAACCAATTCAACAACACTCATTTATTCGTTATGTGTGGGTGACACAGTGTTTACTTCTTCGACAGTACCTCTGTAGTACGAAGAACATAAATGTTGCATCCTAGCTCTAATGGCAGGGAATTCCTCTAGTTCCATTTTCCCTTTAGTGATGCACAGTGCACTTTGCTTTTATTTTTATCATTGGTCAGTGGCGCAGCTCAGCCCACCCTGAGCACCTATCTGTACAGGAGACGTACCACCGGAAAGGGGATCAGGAGGCACTCCCCTGTCCAGCCATACCTCTCCCTAGTAGTTTACTGCTCGGGGATCACCATCGGAGAGCTCTCCCTAAGCAGGAATCCGGCTAGAGGGTGTATCTTCATGGGGTAGAAGGCACCAAGGTATGGCCAATTGCAAGGAGATATATTTTGGGGGTTTACCACTAAACTTCTCACCCCAAGGGGGCAGTAACCTCACCGAGCACCATGGATAGCCTTTTTTAAATCATACTAGAGACCTGGAATTATTTATTTATTTTAAATGGGTTGTAGGTCAACCGATCCTAGCTTCGGGCCGCATCCCGCACCACTGGAGCCCATACAGTCTTTTTGCTCCTCCCTTGGGGTAAATTGAGGGATTTAGCCTTAATATGCCCTCTCTCAGGGCCGGAAGGACAGTATAGACTAGGGTCTGTTTTCCAAAAGAAAATAGAAAGGGACGGTGCCTGGTCTGTCTGTGCATCAGGGAACACCCCCACTCCTAAAGCCAAGCAGTGTATTAGCACCCTGCGGAGGGCATATTGGAGTGACAGTTTACCCCCAATCTGCCCTGCCCAGGGGGCAGAAGGCACACTACACACGAGGAAATAGAATGGGATTGGGGCCTGGCAGATCCTGGCATCAGGCCACGCCCCTCACCTGGAGTCCAGGCAGTTTTTCTGCCCCGAACCATTCTCCCAGGGAACAGATTGGTGGATTTTTCTCCAAGCTGCCAGTTAGAAATGGTATTTCTGATTGGCTAAGGCTTGCGCCAAAGCCAGGCAAAAACAACAACTCTAGTCAGGGCAAGGGAGTTACATGACAAGATAACCCCTGCTCACCCCCTTGGTAGCGAGACACGAGCAGTAAGGCTTATCCCGGAGGCAATGTGTAAAGAGTTTGCACAACACACACACACACAGCAGCAACACACTAGGCACACCACAAAGAGGAACTCCACACAGGGTTATATATAAAAATAGCCTTTGTATTACCATAAACACATTAGATCATAATCACACAATTACACTGTGCCAACTGGCACTGGGCAGTATTTACAGGGGATTATATACACAGGACAGGGCCACGTGGGCCACTGTCAAAATCAGCACTTAGTAGAAATAGCACTTCTAGAACATAGAATAATTGTAGCACAAAAATAACAATTGCAGAACACAACCAGTAACCACTGGTAAAAGGTAGATACACACTACGCAATCCAAATCACCTTAGGCATAGATCACGCAGAGAAACATAAACTCACTAGTATAAAATCTACTATGCAAAACAACCTCCTACTCATAAAAACACATTTAGAGGTATAGGCATAAAGGCATTGCACATTACGCATAAATCACATTAAGCAATTATCACCACAAACATAGTAGGTAATCACATTGCGCAAAAATCTCATGAGGCATAACCATGTGCCCTAAGCGAGGGTACAACACCCAATACTGTCCCCAGGCCAACTGGCCTCTCAAAAGGCACCAACGCCCTATGTCCAAAAGTCAGGGCTACCAGCTGCGAATGCAGCAATGCCCAGGGCGCAGAGCACCACCTAAACATTGCAGCTGCCCACTAAGTGCTGGGCAGCTGTGGGAAGGAATCTGGGCACCCGCGTGCCTCTTGGCCCTCTTCTGTGGCTCTCAAATAAACCACCTGCATGAAAACCATGTGGGAGCCCGGTGGGCTCTAAAACAAATATGCCGCCAAACGACGTTGGAGCCATGGGTCTCTGAATCGCCAGGAAATGCCCCCGTGGGTGTGAGAGCCAAGTGGGCTTTGAAACAGAAATGCCCCAAAATCAGGTTGGAGCCACGGGGGCTTTGAATCGCCACGAAATGCCCCCGTGGGTGTCGAAGCCACATGGGCTCCGAAACAGAAATGCCCCCAAATCAGGTTGGAGCCACGGGGCTCCGAATCACCAAGAAATGCCCCTGTGGGTGTGGGAGCCCCGTGGGGTATGAAAAAGAAATGCCCCCGAATCAGGTTGGAGCCACGGGGCTCTGAATCGCCAAGAAATGCCCCCGTGGGTGTCGAAGCCACATGGGCTCCGAAACAGAAATGCCCCCAAATCAGGTTGGAGCCACGGTGCTCTGAATCACCAAAAAATGCTCCCATGGGTGTGGGAGCCAAGTTGGCTCTGAAACAGAAATGCCCCCAAATCAGGTTGGAGCCACGGGGCTCCGAATCACCAAGAAATGCCCCTGTGGGTGTGGGAGCCCCGTGGGGTATGAAAAAGAAATGCCCCCGAATCAGGTTGGAGCCACGGGGCTCTGAATTGCCAAGAAATGCCCCTGTGTTCGTTGAAGCGGCCCGCTGCCTTCCGGGGCCACTCTACAACTAGATCAGAGCTTCCCCCACCCCGAGGCGCCCGTACTCACAGGCTGTGGATGGGTACATCGGGGCTCCTCTCCTTGCTGTCCTGCTGCACTCGGGGCTCTCGCTCAGCCTGGGAGCCCCATGCTTCACCCAGTCCCCCTCCTAGGGACCGGGCCTTGGTTCTGAGGGCTGCGCGACTCGCGGACCCTGGCAGGACTTCCCAGTGCAAGATGGGCTCCCGCCTGGGGTCTCTCAACGCGGCGCTTCCTGCCGCCCGGCCCTTCCGCTTCCGTCCGCGAGGCCCCGCCTACAACCAGGCGGGCCATGGACTTCCTTCATAGTACGGGGGCAATGCGTGGTAGGCACCTGCGTAAATGACAATGTCTCTGGCGGGGTGGGCACCCGCTAGGGATATAAAACAAATACGGCAAATGAGCGGCGCGCGCACCCGCTAGGATGGCGCCAAAATGCAGGGTGGGCACCTGCCTTCTGAGTACTGATTGTGGGGGAAATCCCACACAGGGCAGCTGCGCACTGCAGGCCCTCCACAGTCCTCCTGGAACAGGAAATAAAGCGGTCACAGAAAGGCAAAACAAAGCGCTTCCCAGCTATGTAATCCCAAGGAAGTCTCTCAATAGGCAGGGGGGGAACCGCTGGGCCCAGGGGCCAGCTCACTGGGCCCTCCATCCGGGAGGCAGTGCCCAGCAGCAGCAGGCTCCCCTCTCAGGTCAGGAACAAGTGAGAACAACATACATGGGGTCACAGCCCCTTCTTAAACAGGCATTTCCTTTGTCTGGAGGGTGCAAGGTAGGGGGAAAACCAGACACAGCTGGTTCTGGAGCACTTTGTTGTGCTCAGCCCCTCTCCCCATTCACAGGACAAGCTAGGGTCATCAGTCGCACCACAGGGGGCGGAGCCAGCATTGTGTACGGAAGGCCCAGCCCTATTCAGGTCCCAGGTGCACTCCTCCCTGCCATCAACATGCGGATCTCTCCATTCACCACCGGGGCAGACCCAGCCTGACTCCTGGAGCCAGGCACACCAGCCAGCTCCAGACAATCACAAGCCAGACAGTCAATTCACATTTACTACACAGACATGCCAACTTCTAGAAGTGGCACTTCCTCATTAGATACATTTAATCTGCGCACACCATCGCGCAGCATTTAATCTCACAAGTTTGCACATACCAAACTCGCCCCTGCACTCCCCACACATCAGGAACTACCATGGACACATACATTCCCCATGCATTCCTATGGGAGGGCAGGACAATCTCACCACACGCACTCAGACTGCCCACGCACTTTACACTGGGACACAGGGTTAAAGTGCGCAGAAGCCAAAAACAACCAACTCCAAGTCAGATTTAAAAGCAAAAAGTTTTAGCGGTGAACCTGCCAAAAGGGCCAAGTCCAACACTGCCCTTTGCAGGAAGTACAGAAAGCACACCAGACACCAAGGGACGTATTGAAGAAAGTGCCACAGGGGCACACCTGCCATTTGCATCTGCTCCTTTCTTCCCATGGGCACTTTGGTGTTATAGAAGGGGCTGCAGATGCTTCTGCAGCCCCTTTTACAATCAGGTCTGAAGGACTGGGCTATTCTAAGGCCCAGCGGTGCCAGGGGACAACACCTGAAACCTTCGTGGGTTACCTGTTCCGGCGTACAAATGACAGAGACACGGGACACTTCCTTCGGCGTCAAAGATCGAGGTTTATTTACTGCAGGGAACACAGAAGTCACAAGAAGTACAACGCATGTAGGTTCTAGGAGACTGCTTCAAATTGCAACTGTGGATCGCTCCTTTTATACATATTTCTGTCATAGAACAACATGGTGAACAAAAGGTTACAACTCAGTTCCCACAGTAAACTTCAAAAGGGTTGCTTTCATGTATTCAGAGTCCCGGAACATAATTACAGTAGCATCGCCGGTTCCCAACTGTAAAAGTACATTATCCCACCATTAAGTACATTCCATTCCGGCTGTAAACGAGTTAAGGAAGAAGTCAGAAACAGGTGCAAGGGAAGACAAAGATAGTCAACAGATTGAAAAGAGTGTAAGGAGGGTGATATCGGAAACACGATTGCAGGATCAAAGGAGACATGCCTAATGAATGCACGGCTGAAACAATAGACCGGCACGGCAAGATGAGCCTTGAGCGGGGCCATCTGCCTTTGCAGTGTCATCCCCCTTGTCATAAAGACACCCTCAAAGGAACACGTGTCTTCCGCAAGAACTTGGGAATCCCAGGGTCATGAAGCGGACAGTGTCCGTTCGCTGGCTACTTGAGGGCAAGAGACAAAATGGCTGCTGTATCTAAAATGGAACCTGTGGGTTCAGATGAAGAAACCCACGAATAAGACGAACGGTTCAAGCTAGTGTAGCGAAAACACGTACACCCACTAAACTCGTCATTTGCGGTTCATAGATACCAAACTCGTCCATATTCGAACGAGTCGAAAACACCACTTATAATTGTCACGGAACCTCAGACGCTCCTTTTGCCCTCATGTAGGCAAGCACTAGTCGATATCAGAATCGATCTCGATATTCATCAGATCATTCAGATGTTGCTGCAACATCATTCTATCCATCAATGCTTCCTTGGTAACAGATGGCCGTCTTATACATGTCGTAGCACAGAGGCCACATAAGGCAGGACCACACTGCACACAAAGACAACACGTGAACAGAAATGCCGCAACAACCCCAATGATCATCAGAATCTTCCAACCCCACGTCGACATCAGGCCCCAAAACCATCATAGTAGCGTCCAATCACCTACGTCCACGTGTATGGACTCGGAGATCGTATGCAACCTCGAGATGGCTTGATAGACAGTTGGAGCGTTATCAGGGATGAAAATACAGCAACTCGAATGGATCACCTTACATACACCACCTCTATCTGCAAGAACAACGTCTAAAACCATACGGTTTTGCAACGTCATAAGCCTGTCCGCCTGAAGCTCTGCTGTCAGATTACCAAGGGCACTTGCAGTTATATTAGCAGTCGATTCAACCACTTGAGTCAACTGTCTCAGGTTCCTACTATTGATCATAGGTCCCCAAAACAGCAAGAAACCCTTAAAGAAGTCTCCTGCTTCTTGACCGGCAGTGTCTTCTAAGCTAATAACACCTCTCACAACTCTAGTCCTGTGATAATCTGACCCAACTGTGAAAGTCGGTGGCAACAAGTTTGCAATATAACAGGTGCCCGAGAAGTCACGAGGCAACCATGTATATGCGCGGTCGTAACATACAAAGTATGTACCCTTGGCAGTCAAAAGAACAGTGGAAGAGGACGTTGGTAAAACATACGTTTCAGTACAAGCACTCCTCCCAAGCTGAGCTCGCGGGCTTCGGCCAAGACCTTTCAAGCAGAAATTACCGAGATGGGGTACGATCCAGATCGGAGACGAGCTTTTAAGCTGTCTATCACCCACTGACATGCTATACTCAGCCTCACTCAGATCCCTGTATGCTCGCACCTCTTCCTCTGGGATAAGCGATGCGTCAAAAATATCTCTATCTAAGTCAGCAATCACTCTTGCCAAAGGCTTGTGATACGGGCCAGGACCATGATCTGCAGTGCGTGGCTCTCGATGGGGGTAGGAATCTAGTGCGCTACGAAACATAGTTTGGAATGCTCGAGCTGACCCCTGGGAACTGTAAGGAAGGACCAAATACGGAATTCCCCTATCCATGGTATGTGGCATCAACCCACACACCCAACAGTTGGTAGTGTTCATCACCAACTGATGTTGATGAAGAAGCTGAACAAAGGAGTTATTCATGAATTCCGCACGTCTAACCTGTTCGTGTTGGGGTAGAGGATGAAAGGAATGTGGAGAAACAGTGGGAGTAGGTTTTGGTTCAGAAGAAGAAGTAGGTAAGGCAGAAGGCAATAACGACTGTAATCCAAAATACACTCCACCCACCAATAGCATGGAAACAGTTAAGAACAGCAGGAACACCTGAAACAGAAAGCATTTAGTTCGTACAACCCTGTGTAGTGTTGATCTTTGTGCTAGAGTCTTCTCCACTTCCGACAACTTTGAGAATTCCATCCTCTAAAAACCATCCGCAACGTTCTTGACGCACTTCGTTCTGAGTAGCGATTATCAATTCCCAGGAGTTCCCAGGAATCGACAAAAGTACCGACCTAGTGTCAGGAACCTGCTAAACAGAAGGAAGTACCCGCACGGCCCTACGGTCAACCCGGATGTAAGGTTCTTTAATCAAACATTCAAGTGTAATACAAAATCTCCTAGCTGTGGAAAAACACACGTGGAAAAGAACTGAAAAATTAACAGAGGCTACAATTGTTCATAATGTCAAAATGACAATGAGGGGTAATGTGAATTTCAAAAAGGGGAAAAATACCAAAAGTGCTTTATTAGTCTTTGTTGTAAGAACGAAGAAAATATCTGCTTCTCCCAGGACGAGTCTGTTCTTCGAATAATTGTTCAGGTTGCGAAACAGAGTCCTGTCGATCAGATGATAGTTCAAGTCTTGAGTTTTCCAATGACAAAGGTTCAGCTAATGTGTCCGACTGCAATGAAGTATCTCCTACACGTTGAGCATCACTGAACGGCACAAATTTCACTTGAGTTTCTGTTTCCGTTGCGGCGATGCCAGTCCTCACCCACGAATCTGCTGGTAAAAGTATAGGCACCTTTTTGGTGTGGGTGGCATGCACCCAATTTTTCTGGCCTTCCAGACGAACTGCAGTTCTTGTGGCAAGAAGAACCTGAAACGGGCCCACGAATCTCGGCTCCAAATTTCGCTTCCTGCCGAAATTACGGGTAACCACCCAGGCACCCGGTTGGAGCCGATGTCCAGGACTATCTGTCTGTGCCGGCAGTGCTTCAAAGACCTGTTGATGAATTAACCTCAGTTTAGCAGTCAGATCATGAAGATAATCAATTAACATTGGGTATTCAAGACTATCGAAGGCCTTAGGCCTAGGGACTTCCCAAACATTCGCAGGACGGCCGAACACAATCTCATATGGGCTAAGCCCTACTCGAGAGTGTACAGTCACCCTGGTTGACAAGAGAGCCAGAGGCAAGGCATCAGGCCATGATAAACCAGTCGTAGCTTGGATTTGAGCAAGTTTCAGTTTTAGAGTACCATTGTACCCTTCAACTAAACCTGCTGACTGGGGATGGTTGGCACTGTGGAATTTTTGTCTAATTCCAAGGCCCTTACTTACACACACTCTTCATCACACTCCCCACAAACTCACTTCCGTTATCTGACCATACAATCCGTGGCATTCCATACCGAGGAAAGTATTCCTTCAGTAGGACTTTCGCTGTGGACAGGGCAGTATTGTCTTTGAGAGGATAGGCTTCGATCCACCTGGAGAATGCGCAAACCACAACTAAAACATACTTCAGATTATTGAATCTCTCCATATGGATGAAGTCCAGTTGGATAACCTCAAAGGGACATGTAGGAGGAGCAAAATGGCCAGGTGGGGTAGGGGTGCCCTTGCCAGGATTGTACATCACGCACACCATACAATTCTTAACCACTCTCTCCGCACACTTAGCGATACCATCATTCTTCCATACAGGGGACAGCAACTTGCAGATACCTTTCGCACTAATATGTGACAAGCCGTGTGCCATAGTCACAACAGCTAGCACATATGCATCCGGCAACATCCATCTCTGATTTTCCGACAAATCAATCCAACATCCGTTCGCATCTAACTTTCCTGTGCTTTCTTTCCACTTAGTCTTTTCAGTTTCGGTGGCCTCATTCTGAATCGCTTTCACGCTCTCAACAGTGTCCTCACACATACCAGTCTCTACCGGCCACCTCACTGAACTCGTAACATACATTCGGGTTGCAAGATTTCTAGCTGTCTCTTTAGCGATCTCATTCGCAAACGCGTTACCATGACCAACATCATCCGTCACCTTTCGATGCGCGCTGCATTTAATAATCGCCACCTGCTTAGGCAAAGTCAATGCATCCAAAAGATCGTTCACGAGCTGTCCGTGTTGGATCTTCGTACCATGCGATGTCATAAACCCTCTTTCTCTCCACAGACGACCAAAGCTATGTGCAACGCCAAAAGCATATTGACTATCAGTAAACACATTCACTCGCTTTCCCTTCGACAAAACACACGCTCTCGTCAACGCAATCAACTCTGCCGCCTGTGCGGAATTCTGACTCAATCTCGCAGTTTCCACAACCGTACTCAACGTCACCACAGCATACGCAGTCGTCACATCACCATTCGGCAACTTAAAACACGAACCATCAACATACAAGGTACCATCGGGATCTGCCAATGGAGTGTTTTTTAGGTCAACACGACCCTTCGTTTCTTCCTCAGTCCGCAAATAACAATCATGTGGTGGTACATCATCTGATTCCATATTAGTTGGCAACAACGTCGCCGGGTTTAAGACATTACAGCGCTTTATTTGTATATGACTTGCCAAAAGCGACAACTCGTAACCGGACAACCTTGCGCTCGTCAAGTGTTGAGTCTTTGTATGATTTAAGAGAGTGTCAACTGCATGCGGAACCATTATCGTAAGCATATTATCCATGACCAATCCTGCAGATTGTCGAATGGACACCGCAGCCGCCGCTGTCGCTCTTAGACAACTCGGCAATGCTCTAGCTACTGGGTCCAAGGTCGAGGAAAAATATGCACATGGACGCTGCTTGCCACCAAATTGCTGCGTCAAAACACTCAACGCACAACCCTCTCTCTCGTGAACGTATAGTGTAAACGGCTTGCTGTAGTCAGGAGTACCTAACACAGGAGCCGAACACAACGCATCACGCAATTCAGAAAAACTTTTCTGACACTCTTCAGTCCATGGCAAAGGAGTTGGAACATCCTTGCATGTGAGGGCTACCAATGGTTTAGCTAGCAATTAAAAATTTGGAATCCATTGCCTGCAGTATGACGTGATACCTAGGAAGGCACGCACATCTCTCTGAGTTGTTGACACAGTCATTCGAGCGATCGCTGCAATTCTCTCTGGGGTCAACCTTCTTCCCTCCTTTGACAATAAGTGACCTAGATAGGTTACTTCTTGACAACAATATTGCAGTTTAGAAGGTGACACCTTGTGATGTAAGTCACAGAGATGCTGTAACAGCGATACCGTAGCAGTTTTGCAGATCTCTTTCGTGTCAGCAGCCACCAGCAAGTCATCAACATATTGGATCAAGGCCGCACCAGCCGGTAACACAAACGCATCAAGTTGACTCTTCAGGGCTTGGCTGTAGATCGATAGACTTTCACAGTAGCCCTGAGGAGCGCGTTTAAACCTAAAGCTGCGACCACCTAATGAGAAACCGAATAGATCTCTGCTTTCCTCAGCAATCGGAATGCTAAAGAAAGCATTCTTCAGATCGATCACTGAGAACCAAGAAGCGGAGGCTGGAATCAGAGTCAGTAAAGCCGTAATGTCAGGCACCACAGGAAATTGTGGAATCACAATTTTGTTCACCTCCCGTAAAACAATGACAAAACGATACACAGGAGGCTTGGATGGATCCGTTCGTTTCAGAATAGGTAACACAGGACTATTACACACGTTTTCTCGAGTCTCCTCAATAACATCTTTCTTGATCAAGTCATAGATGATCGCTAACAACGCTCGTTCACCATCGAGAGAGATACGATACTGGGGAATACGTGGTAATCGCACATTAGATTTCAATTGAACAACATAAGGTGATATGTCCAGCAGGCCCACATCATTGGGACCTGTAGCCCACAAAGACTTAGGAAGGGAACTCAATTCCGGTGGGAGCTTATCAGTTGACAAATACATAGGAGAGATCACTCTCTGACCCAAAGTAAGCTCCACTCCCGCAGGAGAACAGTACAGGGTCGCATATAACCGTTTCAGCAAATCCAGGCCCAAAAGATTTTCACCACAGCCAGTAGTCAAAATCAAAGGAGCTTCCAGCTCACGAGGCCCAATTGTGAGGGGCAAAGGGCTAGAAACCGGATTGCTAACGGGGGCGCCAGAGAATCCAACGGAAACATTCGTTAAGCCAGACAAAGGTGCGCCAGGGAGTTTCGAATGCATGATGGAACTTTTCGCTGCACCAGTGTCCAACAGAAAAGGCTCAACTACGCCCGATGTGGCAACTGCGACGTAAGGCCCTCTCTGATCAACCGGAACTGATACTACTCCCTCTCTTTGTCTGTGGCTGTCCTAGTAGTTACCGTCATCAATATCATGTTCGACGTAACAGTCGTCCACATGATACTGTGCAGATCTACCTGACGAGGAACCACGCTGATCAAAGCAATTATTAGAATCAGACGAATTATTAGAACGCTCATTTTGATTTTGAGTAACACCACGACCTCTACCACTGAAGCCTGTTGAGGACCACTACAACCTCCTCGAGCCGAACCTCCACTATTTTGGTCACGCAAAACCGGACAATCAAACTTTAAATGGCCCTCACCTCTACAGTATGCGCATTGATTATATCCGAGCATAGATCTCTGCGTAGAAGAATCATTACGCGCCCGCGACCTAAAAGATTGCGATTGCGATCTATTCTGCTGCCGAGAGTCATTCTGATTCGAGCGTGGAGGATACGCTTGCTGTAACAGAACTTTTGTTTTGAGATCCTTTGTTTTCTTATCCGCACGATCATTTTCCTCCTTCTCCCTATTTTCGTAATATTGAGCCGTAGCTAATATCTGAGCAGAAGTAGAAACAGCCCACAAACTCTCAGAATTCTTTAATTTGTTGCTAAGGTCAGGCAACAAATTCGATACAAATTTATCTACAAACAACCGCTAACCTCCCTCAGTGCTCATATCCTGACCACTGTGATCGATGAATGCCTCCTCAAATCCCGTAAAGAAATCGGAGACACTCTCGTCCTTCTTTTGCTTGCACGCAGACAGTTTATCCCAATTAACTTTCATTGCTGGCATAAGTGTCTTCATAAGTGTAATAATTCTTTGAGGCAGAGCTGTAATTAACTGCTCGGGCTTAGCCCCACCAACCTGCAATGCGTCAGCCGCTACAAGTGCAGCCCAAACACCGCCTAACTCAGCTGCGTGATTCTCTTGACGTATTTTCGCCCAAACCGGTTGCGGAACCACGTTACCAAACAACATGTCAATGTCGGCAAGGTTCATAATAGTAGCATCCACTAATTGGGACAACTCTTTATAGTATCCTGCAGGATTTTTGCGGGGGTCAGGCAAAGTTTGTTTCACCTGCAAAACTTCTGATCGCTTCAATGGGAGGTGTATCCAAACTCTCTGGAAGTGTGGCAAAATAGCAGGATTGACAGTAGCATCACCTGGCATCCACACTGGGGGAACTTCTCGCATAGGATACTGACCAGGTGTTGCCATCCACTCCTCAGTTTCATCTTTAAACAATGCTCGAGGTATTACAGTAGGCCGAAAAGATAGAAGATGTTCTACAGCACGTCGAACATTACTACCCACAATCATACCACTCGAAAACTGATGCTGAAGTTCAGTCACTTCAGGCGGCACATTGTCTACCCCATCATTATCCATTACTTCCCGTAAACATTTACACATTTCCTCAAACACAAATCTCTGTGTGGGCTCATTGAATTGAGAAAATGTCTCAAAAATTATGCGCGGGGTGTTTTTAACGGGATACCTAATCCAATTACGCGCCATTTTTATTAACGTATCACTCTCCCTACCACCAGGAATCTGACTTCGTCGTTGAGGGACATCGGAAACATCAGACCCAAGAATCGGACCAAAAGGAGAGTAGAAATTAGCAACAGCATTAGGTATGCAACGACGAATAGACGGAGAAGAGGAGAGAAGTACAGGGGCAACAACATGGGGACTAAACACAGGAGCAGTAGGAGTAGCCAAAAGAGCAGAAGTAGCGGGAACAGTAGACTGAGAAGGTATAGGCAGTGGAGCAGTAGGAACAGGAGCAGGTAAGGGAATAGGAACAAGAGGATTCACAAGAACAGGACCAGCAGCTGACCAGCAGCTGCCGGAACAACAGGTTGAGGAACAGGAGGAACCACAGGGGCTCTAGTATCCTGCGCATATGGAGGTGGTGACTTCAGTAGGTAGGACAACAAAGGGTCCTCCACTGCTTCCTCTCCCTTCTTATCAGTACTCGACGGTAAAACGGGATAACACTTATCCACCGCCATACGTTGTAGTCTATCAAAAACTTCTTTTTCCTTCTCTTCTTTGTCTCGCTGAAACTGCTCTGCATTTCTCATCGTCGTAACGATACCTTCCCTCTTATTTCTTTTAAGCTGTTTGATTTCTTTCTGCTTGGCCTCTTTACGCCATAACCGAAAGGAATCAAACATGGCCGGCCTAGATTTCTTTTTGAACAATTTTGCTTCAAGATTATCCAGAATTGCCGTTTCGAAACTACCATGAGGTGGCCAACTAAGGACACCGTCATCTTTAGTGTAGCGGACCCAGCAATCATTATATGCGATAGGACCCACTCCATGGCGACTATATAGCTCATACACCGGAGTTCCAACTGGAGGTATCGGACATGAGTCCTCCAATCGGGAATCCGCACCACAACTTTTAAAGCAACTAAACAAAGTACTACGGCCAGGCATCGTGCACACTAACCGAGTTTCACAAACGTCAAGGGTTATCGGATTACGATGTCCTCGCAAAAATGCAAAACCCTCGGTTTTTGGCGATTGCAATCGTCAAATAAAACCCAACACTAAGAACCAAATACTAAGAACCACAAATGCAATGGAACCATGCAAACAACCAAGTACCAACAACAACCAAGGACTCTGGGAGCGACCCACAAATACTTAACTGAAAGAACAATGGCGTCACCAGGAAGGCCCGTCAATCGTCTCGCTGTACCAAGGACTACGCCAGGCGCCAAAACAGGTCGACAGTCAGGGCATCAGTCCGTCGCAGCCGTCAGGAGGCGGGGATCTTCGCGCGAAAAGTCTTCGGGCCACTTGTTTCGACAACAGGATCGATGAAGCGGGGTGCACCTTCCCTCTGAGATTTCACACGAAGTTCCTCACGATCGTCGGGCTTTGGACCGGTACCGCTGATGTCGCCCCATGTTGGGCGCCAACTGAAGGACTGGGCTATTCTAAGGCCCAGCGGTGCCAGGGGACAACACCTGAAACCTTCGTGGGTTACCTGTTCCGGCGTACAAATGACAGAGACACGGGAAACTTCCTTCGGCGTCAAAGATCGAGGTTTATTTACTGCAGGGAACACAGAAGTCACAAGAAGTATAACGCATGTAGGTTCTAGGAGACTGCTTCAAATTGCAACTGTGGATCGCTCCTTTTATACATATTTCTGTCATAGAACAACATGGTGAACAAAAGGTTACAACTCAGTTCCCACAGTAAACTTCAAAAGGGTTGCTTTCATGTATTCAGAGTCCCGGAACATAATTACAGTAGCATCGCCGGTTCCCAACTGTAAAAGTACATTATCCCACCATTAAGTACATTCCATTCCGGCTGTAAACGAGTTAAGGAAGAAGTCAGAAACAGGTGCAAGGGAAGACAAAGATAGTCAACAGATTGAAAAGAGTGTAAGGAGGGTGATATCGGAAACACGATTGCAGGATCAAAGGAGACATGCCTAATGAATGCACGGCTGAAACAATAGGCCGGCACGGCAAGATGAGCCTTGAGCGGGGCCATCTGCCTTTGCAGTGTCATCCCCCTCGTCATAAAGACACCCTCAAAGGAACACGTGTCTTCCGCAAGAGCTTGGGAATCCCAGGGTCACGAAGCGGACAGTGTCCGTTCGCTGGCTACTTGAGGGCAAGAGACAAAATGCTGCTGTATCTAAAATGGAACCCGTGGGTTCAGATGAAGAAACCCACGAATAAGACGAACGGTTCAAGCTAGTGTAGCGAAAACACGTACACCCACTAAACTCGTCATTTGCGGTTCATAGATACCAAACTCGTCCATATTCGAACGAGTCGAAAACACCACTTATAATTGTCACGGAACCTCAGGTCTCGCACCCGTTCAATAATGAGGAGACTGCCCCTCCGATTGAAAGGGATGGCCCCATGCTACCAGCAACCTCTCAACATCCACTCTTCAAAAAGAGGGGTCAGTCCGTCTCTAGTGAAGGACTGAGCTATGGTTTCAACCTGTGGCCTTGTTTTACACTAAGGCACTCTCCTTAGATCATACTGTCAGTGCATCTGATTATTAATTTGATCCTGGATTATTATTATTTTTTTATTGGTGTAAGGGTCAGTCTATCCTGGCATCCTTGCCAAACCCTCAAACCCTGAAGCCAAAGAGATTACTTGGGCCTACAACCCATAGGCACCACCGAGTATCTAATTTCTAGAAATGTCTGGGGTTGGTAGGTTTTCCATGGTGCAGATGACCCAGGATCAAAAGATATACAGCCACCCATATCACCATCAAATGATTGAATTTAATGGGAAAATATTAATGTTTCAATATTGCATTTTGCGATTTTTTCTGTTACGAGTGCTAGGCCCATTCATACAAGTGGAGTCCAAGATATTTTGCAAAGAGCTGTGGGAAGGCTGGGTAGTAGAACTTTTGTTAGTTCCCACAAATTCTGGAAGTTTTCCTAAAACGTAAGAAAATTCTGTAATTTTGGCTAAAGACTGAGTAATGTACAACTACATACAATGTACTTGTTTAATGTATTACCATATAATCCATGACTGCAAAGTTCATAACTGCACAATGCATGACTATATATCATATTGCTGAGACCCATGTCAGTACTACAATGAAATATTTGAATTATGAACAGTAATTAAAAGTTAGAGCAAGCATTACTTGCTTTGTAGTATCATATAACTGTAATAGCAGATTGTATGCCTCTAAAATACACAATAGCCAGAGGGTAGTGTCATCATACCATGAATTTGGATTTGTAATATAGAAAAAGATTGCAGGAATAACATCATTCTCTACATCCCTAATGATCTAATAGTAAAGTTAATAGCATAGTGTAACCATCTGCAAAAGGCCAAGTCACTGTACTCATTAGTGTGCTCAGCAGATATCTAAAGTTGTCTTTACCCAGATGCTAAGACAAGCATTGAAAAAGCCAATAGGTTGGCTTTGTCAATATGTTTTAGCCATATTGTACACCAGCGCGGCTGCTATTAAGCATAGTTAAATGTTAGTAGCGTACAGGAGAGTGACGTGAAGTGATGTGAACTGTCGTATATTGGAGTGGCACAAAGTGAAGTGTCATAGAGTGGAGTAAAGTGTCATAGAGTGAAGTAGATTGGAGTGACGTAGAGTGGAGTGGCAAAGTGTAGAGTGAAGTCAAGTGTCATAGTGTTGTATCAATGATTATTGTGGCATAGAGTGGAGTGCTGTAGAGTAGAGTGGCATTGAGTGGAGGGGCGTATATTGGAAGGTTGTGGTGTAGCTCCTGGTGGCCCCCTGCCCTCGGAAACCCATCCAGTCCGACGGACCACTACCAGAACTTCAGCATCATTCTAGACTCTTCTCTCACCTTGACCCAACAGATCAACGCTGTCACGTCCACTTGCTTCAACTCCCTCTGTATCCTCCGCAAGACCTCCAAGTGGATCCCCCTGAATGCAGAAACACTGTCATCCACGCACTCATAACTAGCAGACGACTACGGCAACCCCCTCTACACCGGTATCAACTAAACCCTGCTACACAAGCTCCAAACCATCCAGAACACGTCAACCAGACTCGTTCTCGGAACCCCACGTTACGAGCATGAGGAAAATAAAAATTTTATGGTCAAGATGTGTTCCCTAGCGCGTACCCCACCGTCTCCATGTACGAGTTAAAGTGCATGTAACTTCCCTCCTGTGCCAGCTATGAAGACGCAAATACATTTGCGTCCACCGTTAACATGTCCTCTTTCAGACCCACCTTGAATGGATTGAATGGGCCGTTCCTAAATATGCTATGCCAACGTCTTTTTGTAGTGTACTTCTCCGTTTTTCAGCTCTAGCTGAGTAGGCCCTGAATTTCTGCCACCGAGCCTCTTTCTTGGTTTCTGACTCCAAGGGCCTCTGCCCAGGCTGCCTCTGTACTCGTGAACTCTGACTTACTTTCAGCGCGGCCCTCCGTGCTCAGTTCAGCCTGCTGCCTGCCAAGATTGACTATAACCTTCGAGTTATCTGTTTCCCTTCCCGAAGACGCATTCCTGCCTACTAGCTTCAGTAAACATTCCCCAGCTGCAGAGCCAAAGGGCCAGCCACGCTGTCTTTTATGCAAGTAATTCATAGCTCCGTTACCATGCTCCCATGGAAGGCCCATGCCCCCACGCTTCTCATACAGATACTCAGGCGCTTATACACGCACTCACAGCAAGTATAGAATAGCTTCTGCCCTAGAGACCTTTCCGCCCAGATAGCTTAGTTCCTAAAACACCAGATATCAGATATGATAGAAGCACAAGTTGATCTGACATGCCAGACTTCTGTCTCTTTCCGTCAGTGAAAATGTCAAGTCCCCTGCACCCCTCCAATCACACGTCATGCAGCTGCGCGCGCATCCAAGCTTCCGATTTCTGCTGACATTGCCACATTTCTGCTTAGTGCCACCCACCCGTGACACCTATCAGTGACGTTTCTAGCACACACCTCTAGTTCACGCCTCTTGATTACGTACTAGTACCACGTGTATACTGTTATCTTGTCTTCTCTCAGCTGTTACGCCTCCTGCACTGTTGCTTATGGCATGAATTAAGTATATAAGCTATGTACTGTTAATAAAATGTAGCGCTCTATCCCTTCTGACACCCCTGTGGTGGTCAGAACATGATATCCTGGTCATGACCATTCCTTTTTAAGGAATAAAACCCCTAAGAACTCTAACACCACGGACTCTGTCTTTTTTCTTCCGATCTGAGTTATTATTGATTAAGTACTTGCCTTGCATAGAAATTAAGAGAGTAAATTAATTATTTACGTCATTTTGGCGCCCGAACAGGGACCCCTCCCCCACCTTACGCGCCGGTTGGTGCGTTGCACGCTCCGTCCCCTGCCATCAGTTAGACGGAACCTACGCGTACCGGCAGGATTTCCTGTATCTCCCTCTGGCCCACCAAGGTGACGAAGATTGCGATCAGTACCCAGACGAGGCGGTAAGGAGTGCGGAGGATCCCGACCAGAGCCTAGCCGAAAGAAGCAAGGTCCGAGGTGTCAAGAGGCCCACCAGGTTTCCGAAGTTTTCCGAAGTTTTCCGAAGTATCGAGTCCAGTCCAGTCGAGTTTTCCGAGGCCTTCTGTTTTCCATGCTTCCCGGTGAGTACCATTGCTGGGACGTATCTAGACGGGTTTGGGTACACAAGTCCGGTCTGCACTGTTTTTAGGCAGTGTATCTGTACTGTTTAGCAGTATATCTAGTATTCTGAATTCCTGCACTGTTACACCAGTGTATCTGTACTGTTTAGCAGTACATCCGATATAGGGGGTAGTCATCTATGTCTCAAATGTCTTTTTATGTGATTAATGTCGTGGTATGAATGTGACCGTTTTTATGTGCATTATTGTGTTTTCTTGTATAACTAGTTATATTCAGAATTAAATATCAAGGATCGAGCATTCAGTATTAAGTAAACGAGATGCCGTTTTTCAACAAGTTAAAGCAGATAGGAACTAGGAAAGGGATGCTAGAGGAAGAAATTCCTATCCCCCCTAGGGACACTCCAGGTAACTTTATGTATAACAAGCATGGCATAGATGCCATATTGTATCTAGAATTATGGGCCGATTATACGAAACATCTAGACGAGAGACACAGATGGCCAGTTAATGGAACATGGGATGCCGAGTGCATCATGAAGGTAGAAGAGGCATTATGGAAAAAGAAAGCCAGACAATCTCAGAAAGACGCCATAGAATTTTGGCGTAAGGAATCACATAAACGTGCTGAAAGAGCACTCCGTAGAGAAGACAGACTTAAAGAATCAGATAAAGCTCAAGAAAACGAATTAGTTACTGAAGGAATCCGAGTAAAAACAGAACGAATAGATCGCATCCGAAATAGCCAAGTAAACGGCATGTATCTTATGGCCGAGGGCACACCTGACGCCATTTCGGAAATACCGAAAAATCTGCCGCCACCACTGGTTCCAACTAAAGTAACTCATAGGGCCACTAAAGATATATTCCTGAATTCCTACCTAGAAGATGTAGCTCCTGCTTACACCAATCTGCCTGTCCGCGCCCTGCCTACAGACAGGGACGGGGGCGGAAACCCGCCCCAAGACCATATTCCGCCAGTACCACGACCGACTTCCCCTGTTCCGCCAGCCCCGCCACTTCCCGCACCTAAAATTGACCTACCGAAACCACGTCTACCAGATCCTACTAAAAGACAAATTCAAATACAGACTCCACACAGAGATGATGCCCAAGCTTCCGCTTCAGGAGGTGCGACCGCGTGTCTTCGGACCCCGCCCTTAACGCACAGATTATCCCTAGGGGACTTGCGGAGTCCCACCATGTACAAATCACCCCGTCTTGATATACTCAAAGGACAACTTACAGTTTGCAGATATGATCCAGTACCCGGAAAAGAGGATAGAATGATGATGGCATCCTTGCGGTTACGAGCCGCTACTGATTTTCTGTTAATGTTTCCAGGTATGAAAGAACACCTAGACAGAATCTACCGGTTTATACAGACTGGAAAAGATCCCGAAAGCATTAAAGATGCCTTGGAGCATCAGAAAGTTGACACTCAAGCATATATATTACGTTTTTTCATAAACTGTCTAATAAGAGAACGAGATAGGCCTGGAACAGATCAGGGTGAATTAGATGCACTCCACAAGTGGGGTCAAAATATATCGGAAGGAAAACATGATAGACAGAATTGCATAGCTAGTATGTACAAGAAAATAAGAAAGACAGTAATAGAGATACACGAAAAAGAGAAAGACAAAGCTTCCTCCGAGGAGGAAGAAGAATCTGAAGAACCAGAAAGAGCTGCAGATACTATAGCATATGTAGGTAAGGGAAATTACCTTAGGAAAGGCATCCGTCCAGAAAGCAAGAGAGTTTTCTTCTCTGCCTTGACAAATCCGAATTCTGCTGAGCATCAGTTCCAGGAAACTGATAAAAGGCTTCGAGATCGAGTTGGGTACCACGTACTCAATTCTATGGATGAACAAGAACTAGCCCGATCAGCTGTATCATGGGCCGAGAATGCAGACATATATAATGATGACACGGTAGCGCAGACATTTCTGAACCTCTCCCCAGACGAGCAGAAATTAGCAGGTGTATACATGATTCAGCACCTCCTCATCAAATACAGAAAACATTATTCTGATCCAGGTCCCTTACACGAAACACTAGAGGCACTACTCATGGATAGATGGAGAGGTTTAAGTACCAAGTTAATACAAATAATTCTAGAACAACGCCGTAGATATGACACTTTCATCAGCTCTGAATATGTTCCCGCCCCGCCTCCAGAAAGGAAGATGTATCACATGCAATGCCTGAGTGGCGTTGAAAGTCAGAACCCCTTACGAGAAGTACACCCAGTTATGGGTACAGATAATATCTTGAAACGTGTATATGTACACACGCCATTGACCAAGCTAGAACTGTTAGAAATGAAGAAACTAGTCCCGTGTCATGATAAAGACCCTGCAGGTTTTCACAGAGAGCTTAAAGACATGTTACTAATGGGGGATTACACGTATGATGATATCATGAAAATGTTGAAAGTATTATTGCCCACGGGTATCTTCGAGAAATTGAAGGAAAAGGAATGGGAGGTGGGGGACACAAAGATTGCATGGGCAGAAATAGAGGACGAAGAAAGAAAACGGGTCCCAGGGGTAGGCCTTGGGGACAAAACTAAAGCATTACCAGGTCTGATAGTACAGGTTCTGCCCAGATTATTGACAACTAGAAAGGAAGATTGGGACGCCATCTCGTCCTGTAAACAGAAACATGATGAAGATACTAGTGACTTCTATTCAAGATTCGAGAAATGTTTTATTATTAATAGTGGCCTCCAACCAAGTAGCGAATCATATCCGCATCTTTTTGTATCAAAATTAGTCGAGAACTCCCTACCATTAGTTAAAAACAGAGTGTACAAGGTCGAGAGTACATGGCAAGCAAATACGCCATCACAGATGTTACAGATGTTACAATATCATCAGAACAGAATTAGAGAAGAACAAGATCAGGAACAGAAACGTATGAAAGACACAAAGATGAAAATGTTAGTAGCACAGACGGTCCCAGCCGACGGTCACAGAAAGGGTACGACCCAGACAGGTCACACCGCAGCTCCCGTTAAAGGGACATGCAATTATTGCAAGCAGCCAGGTCACTACGTACATGAATGCCCGGTCCTGAAACATAATATAGCGACAGGTAAAACTAAAGAAAGACCGCATCCGCCTAGACAAGACCATAACCAGCATCAGTCTTCACAGAATACACAGAATACACCGCCTATGCATGCTTCTTCAGCTCCAGCACAGACAGTAGCGGTACCACAGCCACAGCCCATTGCCGCGTCTCAGCAAGTTTCACAGCAGATGTACCAGTATGCCCAGTCCGCATATCCAGATTATCCCCGGTATACATGAAACAGCCTAGAGAGGGAAGGTGACTTGCCTCTTATTGAGATTCCTGTAGATCAAGAAGGTCCTTATGTACACAGTCACGTATTGGGAAAAGACAGAAAGTTTTTAATTGACACAGGGGCAAGTCGCACTACGATCAGCCATGACGAAGTCCCAGGGGCACCCCTCTCAGGCTCACAGAATGTTTCTCTGGGTTTTTCAGGACAGCCTATTGTAAATGAGGTATCGCAACCAGTTCCCCTGGCTGTGGGTCCGTTATCACGTGTCACAGACTTGTTACTTACGAAATCATGTCCAGAAAATCTGTTAGGAATTAAAACATTGAAGGCTCTAGGAGCTATAATATGCTGTTCCCCGGAGGGAGTTAGACTCTTTCTGCGGGATTTCAAGGGTCATTATATGTTACGTGAGTTTGATGTCAGATTAAAAAATGTACCAGATCACTTGTGGGCAAAAGGCCCAACTGATGTAGGTTGTATGCACATTACACCATACCGTGTCACGCTCAAAGCAGGTGTAGTTTTACCCAGAATCAGACAATACAAGTTACCACCCGATGCTGTAGTGGCTTTACTGAAAATCATTGAAGAGCTCATTGCCCAAGGAGTGGTTGTAGAAACCGACTCCAATATCTGTAATTCACCCATCATTCCGATTCTTAAACGTACTGATCCCAATGCACCGCCAGTATATCGGCTGGTGATTGATTTAAGAGAACTGAATAAGTGCATTATTCCACAGTATCCTGTGGTCCCCGATATCTCAGCCTTATTGACTGCTATTGATTCAGAAGCAACGTTCTTTACTGTAATTGACCTCAAGAACGCCTTCTTCAGTGTACCTATTGATCCAGAGAGCCAATATCTCTTCGGATTCAGTTTAAATGGACGAAGTTTCAAATTTTCACGCGCACCTCAAGGATTCACAGAAAGCCCCAGCATCTATAGCCAAGCACTGAAAAGACAACTCGATTGTATCACCATGCCAGTTAATACCGCTTTACTGCAATACGTCGATGATCTACTGATCACCGCACGAAGTGAGCCCGAATGTGAACAAGCATCACTGACAGTTTTACATTTCCTGGCCGATAAGGGGCACAAGGTGTCTCCTTCAAAGTTACAATTCTGTGTTCAGCAAGTTGTGTACTTGGGTCACTTGCTGTCCAAAGTGGGGAGACAGCTCACTCCCGATCGCATTCAGTTAATTGTAAATATGCCGCAACCCCAGACACAAAAGGAAGTGCGGGCCTTCATAGGCCTCACCTCGTACTGCAGACAATGGATTCCCCAGTATGCATTTCTAGCCAAGCCACTCATTCAGTTAACAACGCAGGAGGCAGCAATTTCGACTGCCCTCCCTTGGACTCAAGAACATACACAGGCTTTTGAAGAATTAAAGAAAGCTTTATGCCAAGCACCAGTTTTAGCGACACCATGTTACAGCAAACCGTTTACACTTTTTGTTACAGAACGTGATGGTACAGCGTTGTCTGTCCTCACTCAAGATCAAGCAGGTTCACATAAGCCTTGCGCTTATTTTTCTAGTACATTGGATTCAGTAGCTCAGGCACTCCCTGCATGCTTAAAGTCAGTAGCAGCAACAGCGTTAGCAATCAGACAAAGTGATTCAATTGTTTTAGGACATCCATTAACAGTTCAAGTTCCACATTCTGTAGAGGTTCTGTTAAACAGAACCCAGACGCAACACTTAACTATAGCACGACTGACAGGTTATGAATTAACACTATTCCAGCCACACATAGAAATCAGACGCTGTAGCATCCTGAATCCCGCAACACTGTTACCTACAATTATGACAGATCCAGCCCCGCATGATTGCATAGAGGTCATTAATGCAGTGACAAAACCCCGACGGGACTTAACAGATGTCCCACTGACAAATCCAGACCTAACACTTTACGTGGACGGTTCATGCATGAGAACAAGTACAGGAGAATTAGTGGCTGCGTATGCCGTGACCACTGAAACTGAAGTTAAAGAAACACATCGTATTGACACCCTGTCTGCTCAAGCGGCGGAGCTCATCGCTCTGACACGAGCTTGTATTCTAGCCAAGAACAGAAATGTTAACATATACACAGATTCACGTTATGCATTCGGAGTTGTACACGACTTCGGAGTCCTCTGGCAAGAACGAGGTTTCCTGACCTCTCATGGGGCCAAGATACAACATGGTCCCCTCATTCAAGCACTGTTAGAAGCAATACATTTGCCCTCGGGCATATCAGTCATGAAGTGTAAAGCACATACTAAAGTTACAGATTCTGTTTCCCAGGGTAACGACCTGGCAGACCAGACAGCAAAACATACAGCACTGACTCACACCCAGATTACTGATGTAACAAAGACAATAGTACCGACAAAGTGTATGGCAGTTAGAGATCCCACCCTAGACGTAATCGATATCCAGACACACGCTACTCCAGATGAAATAAAGAAATGGACTGAACTAGGAGGGATCCAGACAGATCAAGGTTGGATGACGAAGGGAAAATCTACATGGTTTCTCCCCGACTCAATGGTTCAAAGCATGATAAATACAGCACATAGTCCTGCACATCTAGGAGAGAAAGCCATGATAGATTGTTTGCAGAATCTCTGGTACAACAAACACTTACGAGCAGCAGCAAAACAGAAAGTGCGTACTTGCATGATCTGTTGTCAGTTCAATCCAGGTAAAAGCGTCCCTGTAGAGCAAGGTGGATTTCATCCTCCCGATCACCCTTTTGAAGTCCTCCAGATGGATTATATCCAGATGGACCGTTGTCGAGGTTTCAAATATGTCCTCGTAGTTGTTTGTGCACTTTCCCGTTGGACAGAAGCTTACCCAGTATCAGATTACACCGCCCCAACCACTGCCAAGCAGCTGGTTCGTGAATTCTTCCCACGGTACGGTTTGCCCCGTGTCGTGTATTCAGATAACGGACAGCCATTCTCATCCGAGTTGATGAAACAGGTTTCCCTTTTGCTAGGATATCAGTGGAGGTTCCACTGTGTCCGACACCCCGAAGCCGCAGGCCTTGTAGAAAGGCATAACCAGACATTAAAGACCCGACTTGCTAAGATATGTCAGGAGAAAGGGGTCGACTGGATAGTCGCCCTGCCAGTTGCACTGTTCTACATGAGAATGGTTGCACACTCGAGATCAGGGCTATCTCCGTACGAAGTGGTCTTTGGCAGACCACCGAATATGTGGGGGACGCCCATTCCGAAGAAAATCACTGATGTTGATTGTAATATGTTGACAGATTACCTTGCCTCCTTGATGTCTGCACTCCAATCATGTCGTTCACAGGTTGCCGCAGCCTTTCCTGACAACACTGATGTAAAGCCACATGAGGTCCGTCCGGGGGACATAGTTCTCGTCCGGAACTTCGACCGGAAAAGCCCGTTGGAGCCCCGCTGGAAAGCCCCGAAGATCGTCCTCCTTACTACCAGGACCGCCGTCAAGTTGGAAGGAAGAAAGGGGTGGGTCCACACGAGTCATATTAAGCTTTGCAATGAACTGAAAAATGAACTGAAACAGGACTCTGACTCGTCCACCCCCACCAAAGACTGTATCAAAACTAGTGACTTTGAAGTATCCGAACGAGAGAAAACTCCCCAAGAGGAATACCGTATGAAACTCCGATCTAGCAAGTCAGACAGTTTAATTGTTTAAGTCCTCCCCTAGGTGAATCGGTTAAATAGTTTCTGACATGTATCCCCTAGATCGAGATAGAGAGAGAGAGAGACAAGTCAAAAGAAATACATACTGCAAATCACTGCGTAGTCACTGTATAGTGACATTGTTAATAATGTTTTTTCTAAGTATTTTAATTATTATTGCCAGTATACTGCTTCCTATATACTGTCCTATCTTCAAGCATGAACAATCTGTCTACAATTTCTCTGCTGAACATTCTTTTAGTGAGTTACCACAACATGAACTCTCCTACAGACTGGCGCTGCGCAATAACACATTCATTAGTATGCTGCATCACTCCCATCAGACTAATAACGCTACAAACTGCTGGATATGTGGCCGACTCCCTCCCTACCAGAATTACAAGGGAGCTCTGCCCCTCTTTCCGTACCCGTTCACTCACAACGGCTCCTGTGGTGCATGGTTTAAAATAATTAATTCCTTAGATCCTGATATTGCTGTTTTCGATGGGAGCTGGGTTTGGGGAAACCTGAACTTAGTTCTGCTCAACGTCTGTTACCCTGATAAAGAGGGACTCCCCACTCGAATAGGAACTGATCTAGAAAATGAAGTATATGGATTAGGTAATTACACAATTAGCCTTATGATTCTTACTGTAGAATCCGAAGCTGCACCAGCTCTGCCCGCTATGTCAGTATTACCAGTCACAGGTGAACTATGTGTTAGCAAGAAAGGTTCAGTACACTTAGGTCATAGTAAATGCACTACGGTGGTCGAATTCAGTGATCATGGTAAATCGTCCTTTAAAGCTACTCGTCATTCTTATTTTGTTTGTGGTCATACCGCATACATACGTTTGCCTCCAGATTGGGATGGTACCTGTTATATTGCATTCCTTTTACCACCTGTTTTTCTAGCTCCCCCTGATTACCATAGAAATACAAATCTCGTAAAGAATAGACTCAGAAGAGATATCCCACTTGTCGACTACACAGAAACGGCATGGGAACAGTACACTGATTTTAATAAAGGATTCTTTTTCTTTTTAGGACCTGTCCAAAACAGTAAATTAATACGTAGATTAACTAGAACACTTGAAGCTGTAGTACATGAAACTGCCTCCGCCTTAGGTAACTTAACAGAGGAGCAATCTGCTATGCGGGTTGTTGTCCTTCAAAATCGTCTTGTTATTGACGTCATCTTGGCAGATAGAGGTGGAGCCTGTAAGGTCATCGGGTCAAGTTGCTGTGTTTTCATCCCACAAAATGCGCCATCTGTCTATCAAGCTATTACCCGTCTGCATAAAATTGCAAATCAGATACATCAGAATCCAGGCACCTGGACTTGGTCCGGTTGGTTCTGGACCACGTTAACTGCTTGGGGATGGAAGATCCTATCCTTCCTAGGTTTCGGCCTTGTCATAGTATTCAGCTGCTGCCTGTGCCTACAGTGTGGGCCAGCGATTTGTGGACTGTGTGCCACATCATGTATTGAACATTCCAGTTTCCTCTCAAACCGTCAAAGAAAGAAAGATGAACAAATAATGTTACAAGAACAGACTGATCAATTTATGATGATTAATATATCATGAAGGGTCCGTAGGGAACAAGGAGGAAATGAGGAAAATAAAAATTTTATGGTCAAGATGTGTTCCCTAGCGCGTACCCCACCGTCTCCATGTACGAGTTAAAGTGCATGTAACTTCCCTCCTGTGCCAGCTATGAAGACGCAAATACATTTGCGTCCACCGTTAACATGTCCTCTTTCAGACCCACCTTGAATGGATTGAATGGGCCGTTCCTAAATATGCTATGCCAACGTCTTTTTGTAGTGTACTTCTCCGTTTTTCAGCTCTAGCTGAGTAGGCCCTGAATTTCTGCCACCGAGCCTCTTTCTTGGTTTCTGACTCCAAGGGCCTCTGCCCAGGCTGCCTCTGTACTCGTGAACTCTGACTTACTTTCAGCGCGGCCCTCCGTGCTCAGTTCAGCCTGCTGCCTGCCAAGATTGACTATAACCTTCGAGTTATCTGTTTCCCTTCCCGAAGACGCATTCCTGCCTACTAGCTTCAGTAAACATTCCCCAGCTGCAGAGCCAAAGGGCCAGCCACGCTGTCTTTTATGCAAGTAATTCATAGCTCCGTTACCATGCTCCCATGGAAGGCCCATGCCCCCACGCTTCTCATACAGATACTCAGGCGCTTATACACGCACTCACAGCAAGTATAGAATAGCTTCTGCCCTAGAGACCTTTCCGCCCAGATAGCTTAGTTCCTAAAACACCAGATATCAGATATGATAGAAGCACAAGTTGATCTGACATGCCAGACTTCTGTCTCTTTCCGTCAGTGAAAATGTCAAGTCCCCTGCACCCCTCCAATCACACGTCATGCAGCTGCGCGCGCATCCAAGCTTCCGATTTCTGCTGACATTGCCACATTTCTGCTTAGTGCCACCCACCCGTGACACCTATCAGTGACGTTTCTAGCACACACCTCTAGTTCACGCCTCTTGATTACGTACTAGTACCACGTGTATACTGTTATCTTGTCTTCTCTCAGCTGTTACGCCTCCTGCACTGTTGCTTATGGCATGAATTAAGTATATAAGCTATGTACTGTTAATAAAATGTAGCGCTCTATCCCTTCTGACACCCCTGTGGTGGTCAGAACATGATATCCTGGTCATGACCATTCCTTTTTAAGGAATAAAACCCCTAAGAACTCTAACACCACGGACTCTGTCTTTTTTCTTCCGATCTGAGTTATTATTGATTAAGTACTTGCCTTGCATAGAAATTAAGAGAGTAAATTAATTATTTACGTCAAGCACATGACCCAGCACCTACAAGACCTCCACTGGCTCCCCATCGAGAAGAGAGTAACATTCAAGCTACTCACCCACGCCTACAACTCCCTCCACAACATCAGACCCAAATACCTCAACGAAAGAATCTCCTTCCACGTACCCAAAAGGAACCTCTGCTCCACCAACCTCGCCCTGGTGAAGACCCCACGTATCATCAGCACCGGAGCAGGCAGAAGAGCCTTCTCCAACATCTCAGCAAAGACCTGGAACGAGCTCCCAGTCAACATTAGACGCTCTCCCACTCTGCACACCTTCAGGAAGGGCCTCAAGACCTGGATCTTCGACTGATCCGGAGCTGCCCCCGTCCCCTCCCCAGCACCATGAGACCCTCACGGGTGAGTAACACGCTTTACAAACCTCAGATTGAATAATTGATTGAGAGTGGTATAGAGTAGAGTGGAGTGGAGTGGCATAGAGTGGAATGAAGTGGCCTAGAGGGGAGTGGCATAGAGTGGCATGACATAGATTAGAGTGGTCTAGAATGGATTGGAGAGGTGTGTCATAGAGTGACTTCAAGTTTCAAGTTTAAGTTTCAAGTTTATTTATTTGTAAGTGCATTGTTAGCTTAAACCATTACACTGAAATAAAATAATTGAAATTTATTACAATTAATATACAGCGTTATCCAAACAATATAACCTTTTACGTAATGATTCTCATGTGTTTCCATCACAGGGATGTTTAAAATTGGATTTACTAAAATGCTCGTAAAAGGCAAAATTATCTGTACCAGTTTGCAAAGTTCATTGTGTGCCTCTTTTTCAAAACAGACTTTTGTACCGCTTTTGGCCGCCATAAGTGTGGCAGGGTATGCTCAGACGTGAGTTATACTAAAAGAGATACAGGTCTGAGGCAGCAAATGACATTTTTGCAGCCACGGCCGTATAGGGCGTGCCACCGGGTGGTGACGTGGGGCGGGCGAGGGGCAGGGTGGGGAGTTGTAAAAAGCGGCAAACGGACGATTTCAGGTAAGTAACTGGAAAAAAAACAAATTTCGTTGTGCGCGCTGCATTGCCAAATGCGATGCAGTGCGCGCAACACATTTTTTTTTTTTTTTGTTACTTACCTGTAATCGTCAAATGCGATGCAGCGCGTGCAACACATTTTTTTGTTTTGTTTTTTTGTTACTTACAAACTGAAAAGTTGGACATGTTCATGAAGCAATCAACAAATCATCATAAAATATCACGGACCAGTCTTTTTGATTAGAAGACTGTGGTGCTAGTCAAGTAATCCGACAGTCATTTTAAACAATCCTAAAACCACCAGTAGCAATGCATCTTGTGAGGTAATCAGGTACTCAGTGTCAAGTCATCCAATACTAATTTTCTAGTCATCTTCAGATCATCAGGCTCAAGTTTCTAAACTCTGCTGATGACTTTAAGAGCTTGATGACGTCTGATAACGTGAAATTACTTCTAGGGTAGTTGAATAATCTTTCAATGACTCTGGAATGGCTTCAAAAGTAATCCTGGGGCATATTATCAAGCCTGTGCGCAAAAATTATCGCCGCTTTATCGGCCGAAAACGGCCGATAAAGAGGCGTTTATGGGCTTGATAATATGCTCTGTGGAATTCCAATCGAAGCCCATGTTAGATGTCTTCACATCTAACATGGGCTTCGATTGGAATTCCATAGAGCATATTATCAAGCCCATTATCGCCGCTTTATCGGCCGTTTTCGGCCGATAAAGCGGCGATAATTTTAGCGCACAGGCTTGATAATATGCCCCCCTGTTTGACCTGGGGGACCCTAGTACAAAGATGGAAATGGCCACCATAGCTGCTGGTTGAACTTTGAAATACAGCAATAATCAGGGTTCAGTGGGCCCCCAGGCCTCAGGGCCTCGGTACCACTGCACCGGTGTACTAGTGGAAGCAACGCCCCTGCTCCTCCCGGCACCTATCAGGAGGGTGCGGCCTTCTTTTTGCTATTTCCTGTTTCCGGATATCCCGCCCAATGTACTCCTGGAGCAAGGCAAGGTCAAGACTGACTCTCGTGAAATTGGGGGAAAATGCTTCCATTGTGGTGAAATGCACCCGCACAGCTATGAATCCGACCACCCTTAAGAATAATGTTAGCAGAACTTTCCTGCCAAATAAAATATGTGCCCACTCTTTGGTGTATACGCGCTGCTCAGACCGATAATTCAGAAAGGAGAGATATCTTCCGGGCACACACGTGGGTGATTTACCTCTTGAAACCTTGAGCCACGATCATGCAAGTCACTGGCCGCAGTGCTACGGGTTGTATGCTTGTTGGAGTCTTGCTTAATTATTCTATCGTATGAAAGGGCTCTTGGAAAGACGCAAAGGATGTGAAACACGGCCAGGTATGCAATCGGAGTGTAGATTACTTAAAAATAGTCCCCAGATTTTAAAGGAAAGAATCAAGGTCTGTCTAACATCTGTCGTGGCAGACAGGAAGGAAAGCTGGAGGCGACTACAGGGAGGGAATGGTTATTCTTGGCTGCAGCAAAGGAAAACAGTAGCAAACTCCAAACACGTTCCAGGGTCATGCCTGCTAGTTCGCTTTCTGATACAAATTACACCTCAAGCATCTCAGTGTGGAGCTGAGCAGTAACACACATCACTGGGTTTGATTTTTGTACATTTATTATTTTGTTTCAACAGCTGGAGCTGGCACGGCTCCGCCCTTGATGACGCATGTGAAAGCTCCCTAAAGTGGGACCCACCTTCGGAGTCCTGTCCCTGTGTCCAACCTGTTCATCGGTGCTGCCTTCTTCAGTCTGGTTGCTATGTGTGTACTGGCCTATGTGTGTGCTACTGTTGCAGTGGCCAGACTCCATTGCCATCTTCAGGTGTGTGTTTGATAGGCCACATTCTGCGCTGCGGTGTCTGTACTCGGCAGAATCTGCAGATGAACTTCTCGCTTGTTTTTTGTATGTTTTCTGAGTTTGTGTGAATACTGCAGGAGAGTTTCTTTGGCCCACATGCATCAAGCATTTTTGGAGTCGCAAACGGTGCGATTCCTTAAAATCGGCCGTTTGCGATTCCAAAAGTGCTGTTTGGGATGCATCATGCTATTTTAGAAATCACAACTTTTTTGCGATTTTTAAAATTGCGATAGCATATAAGAAATCGCAATTTTGCGATTTCTGAAATGCTATGCATCATTTCAAAAAAATGTGCGATTTTTCAAATTGGAAGTACAAATTACCACGAAGTTCAACCTCGTGGTAATTTGCGAAATTGTTTAAAAATACACAAAAATGCATTTTTTAAACTGTTAAGTTACAGACACACATGTCCTTAGGACATGTGTGTATGTAACTTATACTGAAAAGTACATTTCATGGGTGCAGGGGGGGGTCATTTGAACCCCCCTCTCCACCCTTGAAATGCATTGATGAATTGCGATTTCAAATTGCGAATTCGCAATTCCCATTAATTCCTATGGGCATTTTGGCCCATAGGAATGAATGGGAATTGCGAATTCGCAATTGTAAATTCGCATTTTTTATGCGATTCGGTAAAAATAGCGATTTTTACCGAATTGCAAAAAAAATGCAAAAATATTCATGCATAGGCTTTTGCGATTTCTAAATTGCGAATCGCTATTTTTCGCAATTTAGAAATCGCAAAAGCCGATATTGATGCATGTGGGCCATAAAGTTTTTCACTATTCCATAGGAGGCGCACTTCTCATTTCAAGAATGCGGGCATTTTGTAACCTGCACCTGACCACCGAGGTGCTCCTGACTGGTCCTTGCTGCTGATGGTGGTGGTGTATGTGAGACCTGTGTCAGACGCGGTGGCTGCTGTATTGTAGGCCCGATACGGATACGGTGCCTCTGTTTGCTCGGGAGTTATCTACGTCACCTGCTGCAGAATCTCACATAGTGCCGCCAGATCACGGAGCTCTGTGGAATTTCGCAGAGTTTTCCACTAACTCTGTGAAATTACGCGGAGTACACTCCCAAGGTCTGCCGAGGGTTAGTAACAAGACGCAAATATCTTCATTTCTCCTCATTACTTCCTCTTTCCATGTCTGCTGCATTCTCCAGCGCGCGTCGGCAACAGAATACACTTAGCAATGTTTTTGGGCAGAACAAAAGCCCTTCCTGCACAAAAATAATCCTGCTCATAATGCAGTGAAAAGAACTAAAGTGGCCAAGAGTCACATTGGAAAACCGAAGGTGCCTTCACAGGGCAGCAGGTGGAGTTTGAAGAGATGCCGCCTAGCAATAATCTAACGTATGTTTTAGTGATTGCTTTTTTGTTTTCAAAATGCATTAAAGCACATCCAGCAAGGAGTTGTGATTCACTAACAGTTGATAAATTGTCGCAGTGATCCTAAGATATGATTTGCCACCTTCTGCAGAGAAAGATATGGGCACGCAATGGAGTCATGAGAGTTCCATATTCAGCTCCCCAGGAGATAGGAGACGGCCCTTCTTTTGTATCAATCTTGCATGTTCACCACATCACACAATTAAGATGTCTTTCTGGACTTCCATCTTCCTCACTCCAGCCACAATATATTTGAACTTACATTAACAAACAGATATAACTGCACATGAAGCCATGCAGAGTCCCCGAAAGCTACTGTATTACCCAAGGGTATGTAGGCAAGTCTTTACATGTTAGACATTAAGGTTAGTTTAAATGTAGTGCAATTAGCATGACTAGACCGTGACCAGCTCGCACTGATAGCTGTTCAGTTTTGCAGAATGTAGTGCATGTTTACTTTAAGGATGCCAGCTTTTATCTCTCTCTCTGGGCTTGTGTGTTTTCCATTTCAGGAAAATTATCTAAAATGTAGCCTAACTGTGGTGTCGGTACAAGTAGAAACTGTGATGTTTATGTGCTCTCTGGAAAGCAATGCTCAGGATGTTCCTTTATTTTGTAACTTTTCAAGGTTGCCTGCCTGTGCGTCATTAACTGGCAGGAGAAGTCATTGTATGGGTGTGCTATAGAAAATGTCAATTTGTTTCTTTATTAGTTCTGCATACCCTAACTAATGATATCTATTAGGAAGTAGGTGTCTCTAGAAATAGCTTGTGTACTAAAATATTGATTCGTTTACATGTTTGCAACATTGCTAGTCCAACCTTGTTGTGTCATATCAAACCATGAAATGCGGGTGGCTTCTCTGCCCTGAAACATTATAAAAGCTGTGTTTTTGTGGAGATGAGTCAGTCTTTTGGCTTCTTTCTTTGGAGGCAAACTCCGCTCGAATCTATTTATTAATTTATACATAGAATTTTTGTTTGTCTGAGGTAGTGTGGCTCACTGGTTAGAGGCGGCAGACCCGAGAGCAGAGGACGGCCCGGGACCAGGGTTCGATTCCCGATGCGGCAGGTTTCTGGACCAGGGTCAGCGGACTCGATAATTCTCTCGCCTCGGTGCCCACTCTGATCAGCGATCACACTCGGCAACTCTGGGCATTAGCTTGCCTCATCTTCACTAACGGCCCCACCAGACCGCCGGGGATGCCTGGTCTCACCCTGGAGATACCCATTAAGGGACCATCTCTCAGGGAAGCCAGGAAGGGTTTCGCAGCGGTTGAAGCGCCTTGGGACCCTACGGGTAAGTAGTGCGCTATATAAATGCCAATACATTTACATACATTTACATAACTGAGAAGGTACTGATTTGGATTGATTTGGGTTTTCTTCAGAGGCCACCTTTATGTAAATTGTAAATAAAAAATTGTTAATTGATACTAGTATAGCGCACTACTCACCCGTAAGGGTCTCAAGGCGCTTGTACAAATACCGCTGTGGAACCCGTCCTGGCTTTCCCTGTGAGGCGTTTACTCCTGGGCACCCCCAAGGTGGAGGCCAGGCATCCTCAGCGTTTTTGGGGCCGTTGTGGAGATTAAGCAAGCTATTGCCCAGAGTTGCAGAGTGGGACTCTATGATTAGTATAGGCACCGAGGCGTGGATTATCAGGTCCGTGGAATTTTTGAGCCCAAGACCCACCGAGGCGGGTAATTGAACCCTGGTCCCGGGCTAGACCTCTGCATCAGGGTCTGCCGCTCTAACCATTGTGCCACACTTCTCCACTGTGAATCCTCTTTCGGGATAATATTTTGATTATTTTGTTTGTGCTAATTTCTAGATGACTAATCATTCTTTGCTTTCTGTAATTATCATATTTTTGAATAAACAAAATGCAATGCCAAATAATTTGTAGCTCTTCGTCAGTGTTAATACGCTGAAGCGTTTACATACATGACTTACAAATACCTTGACCTGGACCTTCATAGTGTCATGTAGGATGAAGAACTCCAATGTATTCTTCAATGGGATGGAACTCGTCACTCTGGGTGTATATTCTGGTTCCTGCATCGCATAGCCAAGGTCAGGGTTTTCGTGTCTGTACCGTCGCTTAGTGTATGCATGGTAGGCTCGAGGTCTTGGATGGTACGGTAACACTTACAATGTGACTGAAATTTGCTGTATTTATCGACGACAAAGAGATTATGAAGGTCTCTTCATTATCTAATTGCTCTTACGGCTTGATTGTTTGATTGCTTTGATGCTATACCTCTTTACTTTGTTGGCTTCCTAGGGACCGGGTATCCTCCAGAGAGACATACCTTTGGCTTGTTGAGACTGGGCACCTTCTTCCCTTCACTAGACAGCCTTAGGCTGTCACCTCAGTACCCAGGTAATTAATGACACGCACCTTTGCATAAGCACTCACCAACCCACCCTTTGCTGCCAAGGTGGGAGAGGAACTTTCTAAATATTTCGAAATGAATTGGGGTTCGATGTCCTCAAGAGCAATAGAGTGGGAGGCTATGAAGGTAGTGATAAGAGGTCTCTGCATTAATGCGACCTATGGAGTCCACCAGCAGCTTGAAAGGGACATTAAAGTACTGGAAGGGAAATTTGCAGAGATCGAGACATCGCTCTCGACGTCCCCCGGAGCCTGGATAAGTGGTGCGAGGTCTGAGAGCAGCTGTTAAAGGCATTATACAGACAAGAAAAGTTTAATTATACCCCATACCGCCAGCGTCTGCATGCCGAGGGGGACCTGTCCGGGGCCTTGCTAGCCAAGTTGATAAAAGGGGAAACAGATGGTTCCCCCATAGTGCAGATGCAGTCTAGAGAAGGGGACACAGTAAATAGTTTACAACAAATCCTAGATATCCAGTCCAATCATCAAGCCGGGATGAACGCGGGGCGCCCCCCGCTGGTTTCGGAAATGATGAATGGGTTCATGGCCTCCCTGGATTTGCCCTACCTCGAGGGAGAGGCTAGTTGGTTGCTGGATGAGGCGATTACTAAAGAAGAGGTATTGGGAGCTATACACACCCTCAAACAGATTAAAAGCCCAGGGAGTGATGGTCTACCCTCCGAATTTTATAAAAAATGTGCACCTATTCTGGTAGACCACCTGCTGGAAGTCTACAATGAAGCGTTCCAGAAACTAACGCTGCCAACCTCCATGAGGGAAGCGTTGGTAGTCATGATACCTAAGGCAGACAGGGACCCTCAACTGCCAGGTTTGTACACACCAATATCTCTCCTGAATATAGATGTGAAAATCCTGAGTGGGATCCTGGCAGCCAGATTACAGCCACATATGCACCACTTAATTCACTCTGATCAAGCAGGCTTCATCCCTAAAAGTAGCACTGCCCATAATCTACGAAGGCTAGTCCATATACAGCACTCCCCCTCCCTAGACCAGGAAGATTATGCCCAGGCGTTACTGGATATTGTACAGGCATTCGATTCGGTGGGCTCGGATTACATGCAGGAGGTTCTATGCACAATGGGGATGGGGTACTATTTATTAAGTGGATACAGCTGCTCTACTCTCCCTATGGGGATGCTGGTCTCGAGGGCTTTCACGTTACAACGCGGTACCAGACAGGGCTGCCCGTTGTCGCCACTCCTTTTTGTAACAGCTATGGAGCCATTGGCGGCAGCACTGAGGGGGGAGTTGACTGCCTTCACGATCACTCTGAGAACGACTAAACATGTGGTGTTCATGTATGTGGTCGACACTCTTCTGTACCTCCGACAGCCAGTTGAAGTGATCCCAATATTATCGGATGTTCTACAAAGGTTCAGGGGGGTCTCTTAATTACAGATAAATCCAGGGAAATCAGTGGCGCGGTTGGCTTCACAATTAGGCGGGACACTTCCCGATGTGGGGTTTCCCTTGGCTGGGACTAAACCCAGAGATTTGGGAAATAAGCTTGCTAGACCGGCTGAGCAATACCTCACACTGAATATAGGGTAAGTAATTTAGGGTTTATGAAATTCAGTGTTATGTTAAATGATTATTTATAGAGCGCACAGCTGAAGCAGGATGATGACCAAGCCAGGTGGGGAAAACTGTGCCCAGGAATTTTAATAGCTGAAACAACTAAGTTTTTAGAGATTTCCTGAATGCAAGGAGATCCTGTGTCAACCTTAAATCCACCGGTAGATTGTTCCACAATTTTGCCGCTTGCACTTGGAAAGAACGGCCTCCGATACGTGCCCGAAGGTATTTGGGGATCCGAACCAGTTGCAGTGCTGCAGACCTGAGTACACGGAGTGGGTGGTAGAATTGGACTCTCTTAGAAATGTACCCAGCCCCTAAACCGTGGAGAGCCTTAAAAGACAAAACCATGGCTTTGAAATGAATCCTTTTGCGGACAGGGAGCCAGTGTAAGGATTTCAGCTGCGTGGACATGCAGGCTCTGGGGACAAGCATGAGTATGGCTCTTGCTGCGGCATTCTGGGTCACCTGCAATCTAGCCAGTAAATACTCAGGCAGCCCCAAATAGAGTACATTCACGTAGTCCAACCTGGAGATTATTAATGCCTGGACCACCGTTTTTATGTGGGTGATAGACAGGAGGGGCAGGAACTGTTTCAGCATTTTGAGCACGCCAAAGCAGGAGCCAGCCACAGATTGGATCTGTGCCTGCATGGAAAGATTACCATCCAACTTCACCCCTAGATTTTTCACTGTCTTTATGGGAGACCTGGGGGGGGGGACATCTCAGCGGGCCACCAACTGCACCAGAGGTTGCTGGGGCGGTGGCCAAAGAAGATAATCTCCGACTTACCAGGATTACATTTAAGCTGGTTACGCTGGAGCCAGGAGAATACTTCTGTTAGACTGCTGTTAATCATGTCACCCTTGAAGTCCATGTCTTTGCTGCTGGTAAAGAGCAGCTGCGTATCGTCAGCGTACGATACAATTTTTGTGCCGTGGTCCTCATTCAGAGTTGCTTGAGGTGTCATATACAGATTGAAAAGGATGGGGCTCAAGATGGAGCCCTGGGGCACACCACCTCTAGAGGGGGGATCGGGGTAGCAAAAGGTGGCACCCATACTGTTTTCTGGCGGTCCTTTAAAAAGGAGGTGAACCAATTCAGTACCGTTTGCCCAAACCCACACTCCCGGAGTCTCCGCAGGAGTCGGTCGTGGGGGACGGTATCAAAAGCGCCGCTGATAAGTCCAGCAGTATCAGTATGGCTTTGCCGCCTCTATCTACTACCTCCTTTATTGCTTCAGATACTTCCAGGAGTGCCGTCTCTGTGCTGAAGTTAGCCCTGAACCCGGACTGACTGGTGAAGTAGAGTTGGTTTCAACAAAATCAGTGGTGACATTGTTTGCCACTTTTTCCAGGGCCTTGGATATGAATGGGAGCAGAGATATAGGCCAGTAGTTGGAAGCTGGTTCAGGGTCCAAGGTTGATTTTTTTAACAAGGGGCAGAATTTTGTCTCTCTTCCACCTGTCGGGGATCTGGCTCATCTTCAGGGAGAGATTCAAGATCTGGTTGACCATTGGATTAATTATATCCACGATTGACGCCAGCGTATGTGCTGGGCAAGAATCGGAGGGTGAGCCGGATTTAAGGCCTTTCATGACTTCTAAAGTTTTTTCCATTGTGATCAGTGGGTACTGTTCAAATGAAGGTACTCTAACTTGTATTTGAGGGGGGTTTGGTGCACCCTTGTCACTCTGCACCAGGGGAGTGGTAGAGAAGGACTCCTGGATGCTAAAAATCTTGTCATGGAAATAGGATGCCATGCAACTCGTCCATGCCTCAGTAGGAGTATATGGTTTACCTACCACTGCAGGGGAGGAGAAATCGCTGACTATTTTGAAAATGTCTTTATTTTTGTTCAACGCACGTTCGATTTTAGCAGATAGAAACATTTTTTTTTGCCTCAAGAACTTGTTTAAAATAAGCGTACAGTGCCTGTTTGTAAATATATGTATCATTGAGGTCAAAGTTTTTCCACCAAGCCCTTTCAAGGTGTTTGCATGACCTCTTACTTTCTTTAAGGGCCGTGGTGAACCAAGGGGCGGGCGGCTTGACCGTCTTTCCAGAGTGTGAGATGGGGGAAGCAAGTTCCCCGGACCGGCGCAAAAGCCAGTTATCGAGATCCTCAACATCCGTCTCAAGGTCCCCGCTAAGAGAGATCGGATGGTTGTTAATGGCCTTAAGTAGTGCCTCAGGCGTGATTAAATAGAAGGGTCTGAAATTAATGCTTTTGCATTTCCCGGAGGCCTTAGGAGGATTATAAACCTTCTCAATTGAGAACTCCAGGGGGAAATGGTCGGACCAAACAAGAGGAAGTGGTTGACTCAAACCTAGTTTGGCCGTGGAAAAGATCTGATCTAAGGTGTGGCCTTTTTCATGGGTGGGGGCAAAGATATAGGGAGTCAAATCTAGCATCTCCAGTGATTCTTGTAATATGGTCAAATCTGCATCTTCCGGTAAATTCATATGTAAATCAAAGTCACCCAGCACCAGGCAATGTTTGTGTTTTAAGACAAATGGCGAGACCACGTCACCAATTGTCGCTGGAAACCTTCCAGCATGCCCCGGAGGTCTGTATATTAGAATGGCCACTGTATATTAGAATGTTTTATGTTTTGGTGGGGAGATACCACCAGGTGGAAGCCGAGGCATTCCGCTCCCTCGACTTTGAGGGTATTGTAGAGCAGGAGTAGTGGTTTAAAAAAATTATGGCAATGCCACTCCCTGTGCCTGCCGGATGGTCTTGCCTAATAATTTGGTAACCCCTTGGAATTGCTGAGGCTAAAGTAGGGTTAGACACCTCACTCAGCCATGTCTCAGTTAGGAATAGAAAATCCAGGGATCTATCCACCAGTAGGTTGTGTATATTAAGAGCGTGTTTTTTCAGGAACCGGGTGTTGAGAAGCAGGGCGCAAAGTTGCTTTTTGCCCTGGCAATGGGGAATGTATCCAGAACCTAGGTTGCACCCTGATTCATTTTTTTTAGACTGCTCTGTATCTTTAATAAAGCGCCCCCATCTGCACAGGTAGCATCCCTTTAGAGGTCGCTGCCCAAAACAGATATAGGTAGAGGGGGGCAAAATCACAGTTCCCTTCTAATTGCTAAAAGTGCATATTTCATTTAGTTTATGCACTGCCCAGGATTATTCTTACCGGCAGCATGGCCGGCGTCGGTCGCCTCTGGGATGCTGATGGGCACAGATGGGCTTGCCTTTGGCGCGCCTTCAGCGCACCGGCGGCACGCCCGCTGCACGTGTCTGCTGAGCGTCTGGCCCAGCATGAACCTAAATAGCTAGCCGGGCGCGGGAAACCACTGTGTTCAGCTTTCCCTGCCGGAAGTCAGGTGGGTCCGGCCGAGACAGATGGTGGTATCCGGTTCCCAAAACTCACAAGATGATGGACAGAATGTTGCACATTGGCAAAACATTCACCACCGGTTCCCTCCAATCAATCGGCAAACGCTGTGTTGGACTGGGGAATCGAAGACCCTGCAGGCGCTCTGTGCAGTAACAAGTAAGCAGCAGACACAAAGTAAAATCAGGCAAAATTAAAACCAGATACCAATATCGGAGCAATTTTGTAGTAATTTGACCAGATGCAAGCAGTTGATCATAAAGATTTATTTAAGATTACAAGGTCGTGGAGCACGCACAGGATGCTCCACCAAGCTCAGCAGTTGAGAGTCTCATTGAAAACATAACATTCCATCTCTAACAAAAGCAGTAGCTAAGCAACCACAACATTCCACAGCATTGCAGCAAATATAACTAAGCACAACATACTACATACCTTCCCTTGTCCTATAAAAAAAATACAAAAAATAAAAGACAAAAAAAAAATACACAAAAAAACATTATCTAAAACGAACAGGCAGGTTGCATTTTCTCGAACTTCTCCTTACCTTCTCACAACTTAGTGGAGAAGTACTTGGACTACGAAGCATGGTCTCAGGTACATCATAACCATGTTGACTAGAATTCAAAACGTCACAGTTTTGAAAAGAATTACTGTGTTGGGTGGAATTTAACACAGAACTGCGAACCACTTTGGAAACTTTCCCAAGATTCCACCAGTGCCCACCTTCAAGCTGTACAGCATTTCCATAAACTTTAATTGCACTTTGTGGACCACCAAATTTACATTCTCCTTTCCTTGTGTAAACAGGAGACTTAATTCTAACAAAATCTCCTACATTGAGAAAATACATTTTAACACCCCTTTTTTTATCAAACCAAATTTTCTGTTTCTCTTGTGAATTGGTTACATTTTCCTTGGCTTTACACATCAATTCATCAACACTAGTAGTAGACTTGAGTACATTTCCCATCCACCAAGGTCTAAAAAAAGTGTTGGCGTTTCTTCCACTCATGAGCACAAACGGTGAGACCTAGGTGATAGAATGAGGTGTAGTTCTATACAACCACAACATATCTTCAAGAGCTCTTTTAACATCATGATGACCAAACTTGGCCCACTTCACACTATCCCCAACCACTCGGTTCATCCTTTCAATGAGACCGTTAGATTGAGGATGATAAAGTGAGCTGTTGATGTGTTTGACAGAAACAGATTTTAGAAAACTTTGGAATTCATGACTAATAAACTGTAATGTAAATGTATGTAAATGTATAGGCATTTATATAGCGCACTACTTACCCGGAGGGTCCCAAGGCGCTTCGACCGCTGCGAAACCCTTCCTGGCTTCCCTGAGAGATGGTCCCTTAATGGGTATCTCCAGGGTGAGACCAGGCATCCCCGGCGGTCTGGTGGAGCCGTTAGGGAAGATGAGGCAAGCTAATGCCCAGAGTTGCCGAGTGTGAACGCTGATCAGAGTGGGCACCGAGGCGAGAGAATTATCGAGTCCGCTGACCCTGGTCCAGAAACCTGCTGCGCCGGGAATCGAACCCTGGTCCCGGGCCGTCCTCTGCTCTCGGGTCTGCCGCCTCTAACCAGTGTGAGTTCCATTATCTGATATTACAAATTCAGGAAATCCTTCTCTCAAAAAAACATCACTGAGAAAACCAATGATAGCTTTAGCATTAGCTTCTCTTATTTCTGGCCATTTTGATGTGTAATCAACCAAAACTAAGATGTATTTGAAATGACCACTAAGGACATCATACGGACCTTGTACGTCAATTCCAACCTTAACCCAAGGCTTGTCAGGGCATTCAATGGGTTTCAAAGGAGGGGTATTAACTTTCATAGACTTGTCAGAAGAAGAACAAACCACGCAATCTCTCACCATATTCTCAACAACACCATCCATCCATCCATTGAAGGCCACCAGAAAACGTCCCAAACACGACGCTTAGACCCTAAATGACCTTCATGTACACGTTTCAAAATACCAGGATATTTGGGTCTGATTTTATAGGGGGATTTGTAGGCGTGGGTGAGGAGCGTGAAAGTGATCCTTTTCTTGACAGGGAGCCAGTGGAGGTCACGTTGGTGTTGGGTCACTTGTTTGTAAAGTGGGGTTCCGAGGACGAGTCTGGCAGCTGTGTTCTGGATGGTCTGGAGTCTGTGCTGTAGAGTTCTGTTGATTCCGGCCTATAGGGCGTTGCCATAGTCCAGTCTGCTGGTTATGAGTGCGTGGGTGACGGTCTTTCTGCAGTCGGGGGGATCCTTTTGAAAGTCTTGCGGAGGATGCTCAGGCAGGCAATGCGATCGGTCTCGCCTTTGATACCTTATATGTATTTAGCTATGGCAGCACATTAGCCTGGGTGCTTAAACATCTACTGTTCATTAACATGGAGGAAAAGTAAGCACCAAACTGCATGACACGCCAGGTATGGGATAACATGGAGAGAACTTTTGCCTTGCAGCTGGAAATGGTATAGTCCAAAGCTTTGTTTTTATAAAAAATCAGGGTCTTAGGTGGTCATATCACTGAAAATACAAGATTTGGAAAAAATATTATTGTCTACGGGTGCTTGTGGAAGACAATTTCTATGGACTGGAATCTAGAGAATGCTAAATTGATTCTGGTATTTTAATGACATCTACTGGTCATTTTCTATCAAGAAAGTTAAATGGAGGCAGTTGCCAAAAAACATAAAGTCCCTCTGCAGAAAGCAAGTCTGGTATTTTACTGGCCCCTGCTGGTAGTTTTCTATCAAGACTGTTAAATAGAGGCAGTTGAACAGAAAAAAAGTCCCTAAGCGGAAACAGACAAGTCCTAGAGCTGGTCTCCAGAGCCCAAAAAGTGCATACACAGAAGTATATAGAACAAAATGAGTCCCTAGATGGAAGCAGACAAGTCCTAGGGCTGATCTCCAGAGCCCACAAAGTACATACACATACAAGTATATAAAATAATAAGTACATACTAAAGTATATGCAAGAGGTCTCGAATGCCCACCCTAAAAGGTCAAACTCCTGTCAACGAGCAGATTCCTGGTATGGATCATTCAATTCTCTGCCCCTTTATGCTATTTGTATCTTTGACACTGAATGTACTTTTACTATGCTTAATGATTTGTATGTCATTCAGCTAGATTCATGAAGCCAAATTGCGATCGCAATAGCTGCGAAAAAGCAATTGCGATCGTAATTTGATGAAAAGGAATTCAAGACAGTGTAAAACCTAAAATTGCGAATTCGCAAAAAAAAATTTGCGATATCCCAATTAAATTAGCAGAATCCTGGAAGAAGCCCATTAGCAATTCTGAATTTGCGAGAAACCATGGATTCTGCGAATAAAACAGTGAAATCGCAAATAAATTGCAATCTCAATTCATGAAAAATCGCAGATTGCAAAAAAACCAAAAATCACATCTTGCGACACGCAATTTAAGGAGAACCCAAACCAGGTGGTAACCAGTAAGGAAATTTTTTTTTTTTTTAAACGTTTCCTAAGTAGCAACAGGTGCAGGCCTGACCAAACACACTTAAGGAGATGCAGCTGCAGCATCAGAACTCTCACAATGCCAGGACTCTACATGGTGGTCAGGCGGCGAAGGCTACAGCGAGCCGCACGGAACAGACGTAGGATCCAGCAGGATATTCCGCCAGCGGGTCACCCTTCTGGGCCAAACCAGGGAGCAAATATACGCTAAGTACGGCCTGAATGGGCCAATGATCATCAAGCTAATTCAGGACCTAGACCCCCTGATACAGCACCCAACAAGGAGGACCAATGCCGTGCCCACACATGCCCAGGTATTGTGCAGCCTGCACCTTCTGGCCTCCGGAAGCTTCCAGGGGATAGTCGCAGTTGCAGGGGGGATATCCCAGCCCACCAGGTCCCGCTGCCTAAAGAGTTTCCTGGATGCAATGCTGACCCGGCTACACCACTACATCTCATTCCCCACCAGCCAACAGGATTTGGATGAGACCAAGCATCAATTTTACAACGTTGCACAATTTCCACATGTGATAGGATGCATTGACTGTACCCACATCCACACCTGCCCACCAGCACTAACGGAATACATGTACCGCAACCGCAAGTCCTACCACTCCCGCAACATCCAGATGGTGTGCAATGCTAAGACATACATCACGGACATAGTGACACAGTACCCGGGGAGCACACATGACTCCTTCATATTCCGGCACAGCAGCATCCACACACGACTGGCCAGGGGAGACTTTGGTTAAGGACACCTACTAGGTAAGTACACATGCCCCACAATGTTACACTGTAATGATGTAGCTGCGCAGCACAGGCACTCACCCTCTGCTCCTCTCATTCAGGTGACAGTGGCAACGCTCTCCGTGAGTACCTCCTCACCCCATACCTCAACCCTGCAACCACACAGCAACGGCGTTACAATGCAGCACACATACGCACAATAAATTGAATTGAGAGGACATTTAGCCTTCTGAAGAGCAGATTCCGCATACTTCACAAGACTGGTGGGGCCATCACATACAAGCCTGAGGTCTGCTGCTGCATTGTGGCCGTGTTTGCAATACTACACAACATTGCTACCAAGCGCCGGATACCTGTAGAGATATCTGGCAGTGAGTCGGAAGGGGACCACCGCCCACCTGCACATGCGCGTCATGCACGCAGGGAAAATCCTGCTGAAGGACACAGACGGCGCAACCAAATCACAATGAACTGTTTCTAGTGCACCCACTCCCCTCACCCAACACTTCACTCATGCATGACAATGGAAATAATGACATGAGTCTGATGTACTATTATTGAATAAATATTATTTTTGGTTGCACAATAATATGGCATTATTTCAAACAGTAACATTTGAGGAGTATTGCGTCATACAACTCAAGATTTTGTAGTGGGCATGCTTATGTCAGAAACGATTCAGAAAAGGGGGTGGTAATGAACAGAGTGTCTGAATTAAGCAGACCACTCTTACCCAGTCCAAAGATTAGGGCTTGATCCATCACCGTTATTTATCTCACTGCACCATCCCAGTTCAGAACCTGGCTATATGCAAATCAGTCTGTCCCTGGCCCAGTGTATCATGGGAACAGGGCAGACTAAACTACCAAGCCAATTCTTCACCAGAAAGAAGACAAGCTACCGGGGACCGGTTTCTGGCATTTCAGCCGTCGTCGGCCCGGCTTGCTTGAATCCTGATGGTGCAGTGAGAAAGGGACTCATGTCTGAGTATACCCTGCCACACCTATAGTGCCCAAAAACGATTCAGAAAAGGGGGTGGTGATGAACAGAGTGTCTGAATTAAGCAGACCACTCTTACCCAGTCCAAAGATCAGGGCTTGATCCATCACCGTTATTTATCTCACTGCACCATCCCAGTTCAGAACCTGGCTATATGCAAATCAGTCTGTCCCTGGCCCAGTGCATCATGGGAACAGGGCAGACTAAACTACCAAGCCAATTCTTCACCAGAAAGGAGACAAGCTACCGGGGACCGGTTTCTGGCATTTCAGCCATCGTCGGCCCGGCTTGCTTGAATCCTGATGGTGCAGTGAGAAAGGGACTCATGTCTGAGTATACCCTGCCACACCTATAGTGGCCAAAAACGATTCAGAAAAAGGGGTGGTGATGAACAGCGTGTCTGAACTAAGCAGACCACTCTTACCCAGTCCAAAGATTAGGGCTTGACCCATCACCGTTATTTATCTCACTGCACCATCCCAGTTCAGAACCTGGCTATATGCAAATCAGTCTGTCCCTGGCCCAGTGCATCATGGGAACAGGGCAGACTAAAATACCAAGCCAATTCTTCACACGAAAGGAGATAAGCTACCGGGGACCGGTTTCTGGCATTTCAGCCGTCGTCGGCCCGGCTTGCTTGAATCCTGATGGTGCAGTGAGAAAGGGTCTCATGTCTGAGTATACCCTGCCACACCTATAGTGGCCAAAAAACGATTCAGAAAAGGGGGTGGTGATGAACAGAGTGTCTGAATTAAGCAGACCACTCTTACCCAGTCCAAAGATCAGGGCTTGCTCCATCACCGTTATTTATCTCACTGCACCATCCCAGTTCAGAACCTGGCTATATGCAAATCAGTCTGTCCCTGGCCCAGTGCATCATGGGAACAGGGCAGACTAAACTACCAAGCCAATTCTTCACCAGAAAGGAGACAAGCTACCGGGGACCGGTTTCTGGCATTTCAGCCATCATCGGCCCGGCTTGCTTGAATCCTGATGGTGCAGTGAGAAAGGGACTCATGTCTGAGTATACCCTGCCACACCTATAGTGGCCAAAAACGATTCAGAAAAGGGGGTGGTGATGAACAGAGTGTCTGAATTAAGCAGACCACTCTTACCCAGTCCAAAGATCAGGGCTTGATCCATCACCTTTATTTATCTCACCGCACCATCCCAGGTCAGAACCTGGCTATATGCAAATCAGTCTGTCCCTGACCAAGTGCATCATGGGAACAGGGCAGACTAAACTACCAAGCCAATTCTTCACCAGAAAGGAGACAAGCTACCGGGGACCGGTTTCTGGCATTTCAGCCGTCGTCGGCCCGGCTTGCTTGAATCCTGATGGTGCAGTGAGAAAGTGACTCATGTCTGAGTATACCCTGCCACACCTATAGTGGCCAAAAACGATTCAGAAAAGGGGGTGGTGATGAACAGAGTGTCTGAATTAAGCAGACCACTCTTACCCAGTCCAAAGATCAGGGCTTGATCCATCACCGTTATTTATCTCACTTCACCATCCCAGTTCAGAACCTGGCTATATGCAAATCAGTCTGTCCCTGGCCCAGTGCATCATGGGAACAGGGCAGACTAAACTACCAAGCCAATTCTTCACCAGAAAGGAGACAAGCTACCAGGGACCGGTTTCTGGCATTTCAGCCGTCGTCGGCCCGGCTTGCTTGAATCCTGATGGTGCAGTGAGAAAGGGACTCATGTCTGAGTATACCCTGCCACACCTATAGTGGCCAAAAACGATTCAGAAAAGGGGGTGGTGATGAACAGTGTGTCTGAATTAAGCAGACCACTCTTACCCAGTCCAAAGATTAGGGCTTGATCCATCACCGTTATTTATCTCACTGCACCATCCCAGTTCAGAACCTGGCTATATGCAAATCAGTCTGTCCCTGGCCCAGTGCATCTTTGAAACAGGGCAGACTAAAATACCAAGCCAATTCTTCACCAGAAAGGAGACAAGCTACCGGGGACCGGTTTCTGGCATTTCAGCCGTCGTCTGCCCGGCTTGCTTGAATCCTGATGGTGCAGTGAGAAAGGGACTCATGTCTGAGTATACCCTGCCACACCTATAGTGGCCAAAAATGATTCAGAAAAGGGGGTGGTGATGAACAGAGTGTCTGAATTAAGCAGACCACTCTTACCCAGTCCAAAGATCAGGGCTTGCTCCATCACCGTTATTTATCTCACTGCACCATCCCAGTTCAGAACCTGGCTATATGCAAATCAATCTGTCCCTGGCCCAGTGCATCATGGGAACAGGGCAGACTAAACTACCATGCCAATTCTTCACCAGAAAGGAGACAAGCTACCGGGGACCGGTTTCTGGCATTTCAGCCGTCATCGGCCCGGCTTGCTTGAATCCTGATGGTGCAGTGAGAAAGGGACTCATGTCTGAGTATACCCTGCCACACCTATAGTGGCCAAAAACGATTCAGAAAAGGGGGTGGTGATGAACAGAGTGTCTGAATTAAGCAGACCACTCTTACCCAGTCCAAAGATCAGGGCTTGATCCATCACCGTTATTTATCTCACCGCACCATCCCAGTTCAGAACCTGGCTATATGCAAATCAGTCTGTCCCTGGCCCAGTGCATCATGGGAACAGGGCAGATTAAACTACAAGCCAATTCTTCACCAGAAAGGAGACAAGCTACCGGGGACCGGTTTCTGGCATTTCAGCCGTCGTCGGCCCGGCTTGCTTGAATCCTGATGGTGCAGTGAGAAAGGGACTCATGTCTGAGTATACCCTGCCACACCTATAGTGGCCAAAAACGATTCAGAAAAGGGGGTGGTGATGAACAGAGTGTCTGAATTAAGCAGACCACTCTTACCCAGTCCAAAGATCAGGGCTTGATCCATCACCGTTATTTATCTCACTGCACCATCCCAGTTCAGAACCTGGCTATATGCAAATCAGTCTGTCCCTGGCCCAGTGCATCATGGGAACAGGGCAGACTAAACTACCAAGCCAATTCTTCACCAGAAAGGAGACAAGCTACCGGGGACCGGTTTCTGGCATTTCAGCCGTCGTCGGCCCGGCTTGCTTGAATCCTGATGGTGCAGTGAGAAAGGGACTCATGTCTGAGTATACCCTGCCACACCTATAGAGGCCAAAAACGATTCAGAAAAGGGGGTGGTGATGAACAGAGTGTCTGAATTAAGCAGACCACTCTTACCCAGTCCAAAGATTCGGGCTTGATCCATCATCGTTATTTATCTCACTGCACCATCCCAGTTCAGAACCTGGCTGTATGCAAATCAGTCTGTCCCTGGCCCAGTGCATCATGGGAACAGGGCAGACTAAACTACCAAGCCAATTCTTCACCAGAAAGGAGACAAGCTACCAGGGACCGGTTTCTGGCATTTCAGCCGTCGTCGGCCCGGCTTGCTTGAATCCTGATGGTGCAGTGAGAAAGGGACTCATGTCTGAGTATACCCTGCCACACCTATAGTGGCCAAAAACGATTCAGAAATGGGGGTGGTGATGAACAGAGTGTCTGAATTAAGCAGACCACTCTTACCCAGTCCAAAGATTAGGGCTTGATCCATCACCGTTATTTATCTCATTTGCACAAGAATGGCCCGTGGTAGCAGCTAGGTTTCAGGAGGGGTTACTGGATGTACAATCATGGATGCACAGTAACTGCCTGAAACTTAATGCGGAGAAAACTGAGGTCATGACTTTTGGCACAATTTCTCCACAATGGTCTCACATATGGTGGCCTACTCAGATGGGTCCGCCTCCGGTGCCAGCCACCAAGGTCAGGAATCTGGGAGTGATTTTTGATAATAAGTTAACTTTTGGATGCCATGTCAATAAGGTGGTCTCGGCTGCTTTCTTTGTACTGAAGAAAATAAAAAAACTCCTGCCGTACTTACCAGCATCTGCAGGAAAAACGTTAGTCACCACACTAGTATTTTCTAAATTAGATTATGGAAATGCTCTTTTTCTTGGCACACATAAATTCATCCTAAACAAGCTTCAGTCCGTCCAAAACATGGCAGCACGGATCCTGCTTAACATCCCTAGGCGACATCCCACTTCTGCAGCCATACGCCACCTTCATTGGTTAAGGGTTGAGAGCAGGATCAAATTTAAGGTTCTTTGTATAGCCTATAAGGCCATTCATCAGACAGGACCAAATTTTCTAAAAGAGGCTTTTCAGGTATATACTCCCAAAAAGAATCTAAGATCAGCAGCTAGCTATCTTCTGACTGTCCCCCGCACAAGAACGGCCACCTGGGGTGACAGGCGATTCTTGGTAGCTACGCCGGTGCTCTGGAATTCACTCGTCTTACACATTAAAACCGCTCCCACCCTTATTAATTTTCATAAATTACTGAAGACCTGGGTTTTTAATCAATAAGAACGTGCTGATCTGTGCTGGAATCTGGAGTATTTCGCTGCGCCTAGACACCTTAGGGTATTAGTTGCGCACAAAAAATCCCATAAATAAATAAATAAATAAATAAATCTCACTGCACCATCCCAGTTCAGAACCTGGCTATATGCAAATCAGTCTGTCCCTGGCCCAGTGCATCATGGGAACAGGGCAGAAATACCAAGCCAATTCTTCACCAGAAAGGAGACAAGCTACCGGGGACCGGTTTCTGGCATTTCAGCCGTCGTCGGCCCGGCTTGCTTGAATCCTGATGGTGCAGTGAGAAAGGGACTCATGTCTGAGTATATCGTGCCACACCTATAGTGGCCAAAAACGATTCAGAAAAGGGGGTGGTGATGAACAGAGTATCTGAATTAAGCAGACCACTCTTACCCAGTTCAAAGATCAGGGCTTGATCCATCACCGTTATTTATCTCACTGCATCATCCCAGTTCAGAACCTGGCTATATGCAAATCAGTCTGTCCATGGCCCAGTGCATCATGGGAACAGGGCAGACAAAACTACCAAGCAAATTCTTCACCAGAAAGGAGACAAGCTACCGGGGACCCGTTTCTGGCATTTCAGCCGTCGTCGGCCCGGCTTGCTTGAATCCTGATGGTGCAGTGAGAAAGGGACTCATGTCTGAGTATACCCTGCCACACCTATAGTGGCCAAAAACGATTCAGAAAAGGGGGTGGTGATGAACAGTGTGTCTGAATTAAGCAGACCACTCTTACCCAGTCCAAAGATTAGGGCTTGATCCATCACCGTTATTTATCTCACTGCACCATCCCAGTTCAGAACCTGGCTATATGCAGATCAGTCTGTCCCTGACCCAGTGCATCATGGGAACGGGGCAGACTAAAATACCAAGCCAATTCTTCACCAGAAAGATGACAAGCTACCGGGGACCGGTTTCTGGCATTTCAGCCGTCGTCGGCCCGGCTTGCTTGAATCCTGATGGTGCAGTGAGAAAGGGACTCATGTCTGAGTATACCCTGCCACACCTATAGTGGCCAAAAAACGATTCAGAAAAGGGGGTGGTGATGAACAGAGTGTCTGAATTAAGCAGACCACTCTTACCCAGTCCAAAGATCAGGGCTTGCTCCATCACCGTTATTTATCTCACTGCACCATCCCAGTTCAGAACCTGGCTATATGCAAATCAGTCTGTCCCTGGCCCAGTGCATCATGGGAACAGGGCAGACTAAACTACCAAGCCAATTCTACACCAGAAAGGAGACAAGCTACCGGGGACCGGTTTCTGGCATTTCAGCCGTCGTAGGCCCGGCTTGCTTGAATGCTGATGGTGCAGTGAGAAAGGGACTCATGTCTGAGTATACCCTGCCACACCTATAGTGGCCAAAAACGATGCAGAAAAGGGGGTGGTGATGACCAGCATGTCCCTGCCCTATGAGCATCAATGTCATTGGTGCCTCCGGCGCGAAGCTCCCAGTCGCCTCTCGACATCTTCCTCCGGCTGAGCACGTGATGCCGCAGTGGGCCTGCTGCTGCGGCGTGGAACACTAACCTGTGACGAAGACAGGCTGCTGTGACTAGATGTCCCCTCACTTGTGTCATCCCCTCCTGCATGGCCATGGCCAGTTGGCTGCAGAGCCTAACAGCAGTGGTTACCTGTTCGAGTGCCCGTGCCACGTCCTGACAGCATTGGACCATCTCGAGTCGCATGGCCAATGATCTACGGGGCAGCTGGGAAGTCGCGTTGCCAATTACATAATTGGAGCGCGTGTACGCCGAGAGGCGTGTGAGGAGCTGGCGGTGGCGGCGGCGGGTGAGGTTTCACTGGCTGGCCATGGCCGCAGTGTTTGCCTGCATAGCTGTGGTCATTCGGTCCATCCGGTCGGACAGATGGGCAACATTCCTGCCTGTATTGTGCAGCTGCAGGTGTATAGCTGCAAGGTGTTGTGCCTGTAATTGGTGTACGCGCAGCATGCGGCGCTCTATTGAGAGCCCTGGCACACGCACAGTCATCCCCCTCCTGCCGGTGCGTGGTATACTTTGGTGCCGCTCCCTGACCTGCCTGCTGGGCTGGGTGGTCACAGTTGGTGTGCGTTGTGTCGGTGGTCTTGCAGCTGCTGGTGTTGACGAGGCCACTGGCATGGGTCTCACAGCTGACGATGGTGGTGCGCCTGTTGTAGCTGGTGTTGCAGGTGGTGGTACGCCTGCTGGCACTGGTGCTTGGCCAGATGGAGCTGGTTTATGTGGATGTATCTTCCTCACCCTCAGGATCCTCATGTGTTTCATCAATTTGCAGCCCCTCACTGTCGCTGCTGGTGTTATCAGCGCCACCTGTGATGGAAAGTGGACGTTAATTAATTACATGTATCTTTCACATGGAAGGTTGCTACATGCATGCTGGCTACCCTTCCCTGACTGGCTGTTGCATTGACTACATTAGGACATGTCAGGCTGTATGGGACTTTTTGTAAATTGTGGTCAGACTACATGTCCCACAATGCAATAGGGATATTCTGGTGTGCATGGGCTGCATGACTGGGGTTTCTTATGGGTAGCTATAGGGTCATGGCCATTGTTAGGGGACAGGGTCGCAGTCGCATGGCACTAACCGTGGCTGTCTTGGGTGGGTCGGGAGGAGTCCAGCCGGGTTACCCCTACGCATGCCTCAGGTTGCAATGTGTCCTCAACACGATCCTCCAAAGGGGTGTTGGGAGGGACTGTTGGCTCTCCCGCCCCTTCTGTTGCAAGGCGCTCACCCAGCCTCTCGGCCACCCTCTCCTCGGCACGACCTTGGAGGTCGTACCAAATCTTTTTGAGATCGTCAATTGATCTCTGTGTGACTCCAACATAGTTCACTTTTGCGCGGATGCGCAACCACAGTCGCCGTTTCTCGGCCTCTGGCACCCTCCTGGAGTCCTTCCCAAACAGTCTATCATCGTCTTTACAGACTCCATCAATGAGATGTTCCAGCTCCTGTTCGGAGAATTTAATTTTGAACTTTCTCCCTGTGTCACTGGGCCCTGCTGCTTCCTTTGACATTGCTGCAGTTTGCAGTATCCAAATACAATAACTGGAGGTGGTTGGAGTGGAGCTCTGAGCAGTGCTGCTTCCAGTTCTGCCTCAGTATTCAGAATGAGGGAAGGAACTGCCTGTTTCCTGGTTTTGATGTCATCACAGTGCTCGAAATGCGACTTCCCGTTTTTGCGATCTCGCTATTAGCGAGATCGCAATTTGCGATCTCGCTAATAGCGAGATCGCAATTTGCGATCTCGCTAATAGCGAGATTGCAATTTCAACACAGGATTTGACCGATTTTGTGATTTTTCTGCGATTTCAGAATAATCGCTATCGGCTTTTGCGGCTGAATGAGAATCGCTATATTTTCTCGCACATTTACATGAATTCCATTATGCGAATTCTAAATTACGATTCGGTATTAATCGCAATTTAGAATTCGCAGAATATGGTTTTCATGAATCTGGCAGATGGTCTCTTCATCTTGTAAAGCACTGTGATACCGGCATAGGTCAAGTTTGCGCTATATAAAACTTTTCAAGTATAAAAAATAAAACATAAAACAAAAGGCCTTCCACTGAGTGGCAGCACATCCTGTAGCTTTTGTAGTATTTTAGAAACTTTTGATCTATTTGAGCTAGAAACTGCTAAAATCTTCGAATTAAACAGATTATGATGGATTATGTGGCAAGTGTAGCAAATTCATGTTCATGCAGAAAACATTGCAGCTGCACAATCGCATAATTCCAGTGGCCCTGGTCTAAAGCGACAGCTCTGCTGAACTCTAGGGGGCTTATTTATGAGGCCTTACGTCACTTTTGCTCCTCTAGTGTGTCGGTACAACATTCGCCATGCTGCCTCATATTTACAAAGTGACGCATCTAGGTAGATGCGTCACTTTGTAAACCCCTGCACCACATTATACCTGCGACAGCTCGTAGAAGTGACGCAGTGAAATCTATGAGATTTCACTGTGTCACTTTTAGGATGCAAATGAGACAATATCTTACGCTTGCCTCACAGCAGGCGTAAGACTGAGGCAGGCACATTCACTTGGGGCTAACCCCATGTGAAAGGACACATTGCTGGAGTTGCGTCACTTTTGTGACACACTCCAGCAATGCGTCACTTTTGCGCCTACAGATATAAATACTGACGTATCTGTAACTCCTTGCGACATGATGCGTCATACAGTAAATATGACACATCCATCATGTCGCAAGGAGGGCGCACTAAGAAGTCACGCATCGCTGCTTTCACGCAGCGATGCGTCACTTCTCATAAATGAGGCCCAAAATTCCCAATCGATGAAAGAATGTCCATGATTCCGTCCGTAGCATTAAAACGTGTATGGTTGTAGGTGCTTGACCCCTTTTGAAAGAGCCCCCCACACTCCTGCAGCTGCTGGAATAACATGAAATGCCAGCAGAGGTCCTTTCGTCTTTAGAGGGTACAATGCCACCTCCTACCGAAGGCTCTATTTTCCTTGCCAAGCACAGCCATGGCTTTTTCCTCTTTTTAACAAAAAAATCAACTCCATCTTCTATAAAACGCTACCTACTCCCATTGCCTGCAGCTGTAATGCTTTACGGATGAGCCATGACAAGATGCTCTCGATAACTACACATCAAAGCATGTTTTTCTTCCCTATTATCTCGATGGCTATATTTATTTTCCAGGTCTCTGCTGGAGATTAATTAGGAAGAAGCAGCTCTTCCCGTTGCTGCGGATACGCCCTTTCAGCCTCATCTCTCTTCTACAGAAGCATCAAATGCATCTCCATTGTGCTGAACATGTCATCCGTTTAAAATCCCCCAAACTCCCCAATCAAACTGAAAGTGAAGGAGGCTCAGGCTGCTCTTAAAAACAATAGGACTACGTCATTCCAAAGCAGCATTAACCATAAAGCAGATAAGGGGAAAACCGGTGCCAACATTCAGATCAAAAGAGATTTACATTGGCTCGAAATGTGACTTTGCTTCCCAGAAGACTGTATCCTGAAGGCTGGGAGGACAACGAGATTAAAACAGCAGCCCAGTAACATACTGTGATCGGATAAAAATGTTCTCAGGCCTGCCGTGACTGCCAAGAATCCAATGTGATTACAGAAAGGGACACAGGGACACTGGATGCAAAAGCAAACTTTATATGGTGATTTGAAAACATTATGAACCATAGCCGTCTTTTGAATTTCCATTGGTCCAAGACACACACATCACTCATGGGAAGCAGGAGTTTCTGCCCAATTTTGAATTATGAGTCATGCAATAACACTGCCGGTGCAATTAGCAGGGACAAATGATCCTGGTCAATCCTGGAGGAACCTGTGAGGACCAAAAGGCCCAGGTGCTGTGGGACAGCATGGAGCTACAGTGCAGGAACACTTGTTTCTGCGCGGGGTTCCTCATTTAATACAAATTAAAACTTTAAAGGGTATATTTAAAAGAACTGCCGCTAACTTGAGTTAGAGTTAGTTAGCTGTAATTTTCTTAACGCGGGCCATCGCCAAAAACTGTTGCTATGTTAGCAATGTATTTACAATATGTTTCTACATGGGGATAGTTTCAGGTAGCCGTGGTAAAAACTGCCGCTAACACTAGCGTGAAGGTGATACAAATTCTGATCCTAGTGGGCGAAAACTGACGAAAATCAATTTGCGGGCAAAAAAAACACCTTAGTCAGCAGAACCTCACCTTTTTTGCCTCTAGAGGCAAAAATACCAAATAAATCCACATCCAAAGAAAAAAAAAAAAGAAGAACAATGGAATGCAGAATGGAACAGCCAGGGACAAGTGCAGCACATATCACAACCTCACCAAACCACCCAACAGCCAGGATGGCCAGCCACAGTCCCTGGGGAAGAGGAAATGCAGAATCAGGGCTACATATATGAAAAGAGGCGCATCACTGTGGAAAACCTGTGATGCATCACTTTTCATAGCGCCCTTCCTGCAACACCATGGCAGCCAAAACCTTGAAAACGCGGACAGTCCCCGGGGCCTGGAGGCCTTGCTGGTCCTTCGTTTGGGACCCAGAGTGAGTGGTGGAGGTGCTGTGGAGTTGCCATGGCTAGGCCATGGCGGTAGACATTGAGGCGTCGGCTATCGCCCTTACCCGGTGGTGAAGTCTGCCAGGTCAAATGGAGACACTTTGCTGACCTGTGTGAGAAGCCCGCTTGGTGCCCCTTGGGGCGGTGAACGGTAGAGGCGATCCTCACATACTACGCGCCACCATTACACCAAGGAGCACGGAGGGGATATCCAATGGTGGTCTGCGCCTCTCTGCATCACAGGCCGGAGGATGTTGAGCTGGCTGGACGCTGTGGAGGGTGAGGCCAATGAGTTGCACTGAACTTGTGAGGCGGGAGCGCTGAAACTACAAAAAGAACAATTGATGGACAGAATGCAGAAGGGGCCGTGTCGCATCACCTGTATCTGGACCCAGGCTTGTAAAATCCCACCTGGCTGAGGCTCTTGCTAGCTGAGTCACAGATTTGGAGAGAATACAGCGGATAGCGCCACAGTGTCAATGTCCAGTTGATGAGAAGATGGGAAGCATAGCGGATGAGGCATGGGGGATCAGGTCGGGCCCAGGCCTAGCGCCCCGTGGATGATGCACCCACAGTGGTGGCTCCTCCGCTATGGTGGAAGATCGTCGCCCCACTGCTTTCAAGCAGTGCAAGAAGAGGAAACATAACATGATGATAATTTTCTGATATTCTCATGCTGTGTTAGCTTTGCAGGCGGGAAGGTGGGTGGGACTGCTCTACTCACGGAGCAGGACAGGGGCGGAGTGGTATGCCCACTTAAGTGCGCAATGACTGGTCGGCCCTCTCAGGCCACCCAAAGCAGTCATACACACTTCCTTGTTCGCAATGCAGGCGGCATGACAGTCTGCATGGAGAACATGCCCATCCCTCCTGTAGAGCCAGGTCTTCAAAGCTTTCCGAAATGAGAGGAAGTCCTGGCAGGTCCGGATCTCAAGAGGGAAGGTGTTCCACAGATAAGGAGCCAGTGTTGCAAACCTGCGACCTCCAGAGCGCTTGAGTTTGAAAGGAGGCGTCTGGAGGAGGCCATGATGGGATGAGCGGGGGTTGCGAGATGGTACGTACTTTGTAATTAGTTGGTCAATGAATTTGGGACTTTTGCAGTGCAAGGATTTGAAAATCATACATCCTGTTTTGAAGGCACAACGCTGAGTAACTGGCAGCCAATGGAGTTTCATGAGTAAAGGAGTGGCTGCATGCCACCTAGGATGATTCAAATTCAGTCTTGCGGCATAGTTCTGTACCATCTGGAGGCGTTTTGACAAATAGAGGGGGAGACCTAAATAAATGGAGTTCGCGTAGTCCAAATGGGACAGAACGGTGGCGATCACAACCTGGGTAATCGCCTCCAAGGTGAGGAGACGCCGGACCTTCCAAATTATTTTTAATTGGAAAAAGCATTTAGAGACCACCTGGCCCACTTGTGCTTTTAGTGAAAGATCGCAGTCCACGGTGACCCCAAGTGTTTTAGCTGATGGTGAGGGGGTCGGGGCTTGACCCAGATCCAATGGCCAATAGTGGGAAACCCAGTGCTTGGCGCTGTCACCAGTGAGGACCAACTCGGTTTTTCCGGGGTTTAATTTCAACTGATTTTGGTCCATCCATGCTTTGATGAACCTCATGGTCGATTGGAAGTGCAAGATGGAAGTTTCAGAATTATCGATCATAAACAGCAGCTGTAAATCATCAGCATAGTTAAAAACCTTCACCTGCTCATCTCTAAGGGCCTGAATCAAAGGGAGGATGTAGAGATTGAACAGGTGGGGTGACAGGGAGGAGCCCTTTGGAACTCCACATGTAATGGACTGTTTTGAACCCACTAGGTCTCCAAGGCGTACTGCTTGAGTGCGGCCCTCCTAAAAGGACACCGTGTGAAACGCGGCCGACAGATCCAGGAGCACCAGAGCCTGAGGGGAACGTCTATCAGCACAGTCCCGCAGAGTATCCAGGACTGTGGTTACCACTGCCTCTGTTGAATGTGCCAGCTGGAACCCTGCTTGGTGGGGATCAAAGCAGCAAGATTCCTCCAGGAAGTTAGAGAGGCATTTAGCTACGTGGGCCTCCAACACCTTTGCCAGATAGGGCAATAAGGAGATTGGCCGGTAGTTTGCCTTACAAGATGGATCAGCCCCGAGTTTTTACAGGAGCGGTATGACTGTGGCTTCCTTAAATGCTAGAGGAACTAGGCCGGAAGTCAGAGAGTCATTCAAAAGTGTAAGAGCAGGGGCCCGGAGGATGGAAAAACACTCTTTCAGGATGTAAAGGGGACAGCTGTCCGAGGGGGCACCGGATTTAACTCTAGTTAGTAGTTCCTGAAATTGATCCTGGGTTATGGGTGGGAAACTACTGAGAGTGCCAGAGCTCTTCTTGATTGCCATACCGGTAGTAATTGGAATCACAGACTGGGGGATGCTAGCTTTAATGTCTACAATTTTCTCACTGAAGTAAGTATTAAGTGAGTCACAGAGAGACTGGGTAGGAGTTATCTTGGGGCGGACATTATCCAGGTTTTTTAATTTTTCATGCCTAATGATAATTCTTGTCCTCCGTCTTCGATACGGTCAAGCATGACAACCTTTTGTCCCTACTGGAACGAAGGATGGCCCTCTCAGGCACAGTGTTGTAATGGTTCTCCTCCTTCCTAAATAATAGAACACAAAGAATCAAGATGTAGAACTCACTCTAGCAACCCTCTGTGGTAACCCTGGGTGTCCCTCAGGGATCACCCTTATCACCCATTCTTTTCAACCTACTAATGGGACCTTTGGCGAACGCACTGAAATCAGCGAACAACCTGTATGTGGACGACACCCAACTGTATTTGAAAATCTCCACTCCAGAAGATTTCATTTCTCTCAATGCTATTCTATTGAACACTCAAAGTTGGCTCACTAGCAACCAAGGGTAGGGAGGTGTAATATAATAAAGATGCTGTTCTTGCCAAAAGTGCTATATTTATTTAGGACCATCCCCTTAAAATTTAATAACAATTGGTTTAGGGAACTAGAGGGAGTCATGAACCGATTCATATGGGCAAAAGGCAAAACACGACGGGGACTGAAATATTTGTCTTTATCTAGAGACCGGGGCTGACTGGCGGCACCTGATCTCAAAATGTATTATTGGGCCACTGTGCTACAATACATCTGGGGGCTACTGGGTGGCAATGTGAAGGATAGGAGATGAGTGTGCCCCGGATGTATAGGAGTTGTTAGTTAAAAATTCTTATGAGTGGCTGCTAGCGTTTAATGAAAGTAGTTATTATAAAAAAGTAAGGTTCAAGACTCTTGGTGCGGCAATGTCAGTATGGTCCACGGTTCTTAAGAAAATTAAATTAGGGAGGATGAACTACTATACCCCTTTATTTAAAAATCCATCATTACCTGGGATCTTCCATGATCACGTAATGAAGAGATGGGATATGGCAGGGGTTAAAACTATAGGGGACCTGGTAGGCTCAACAGGTTTAATAACATTTGAACAGGCGCAGCAGTTATACAATTTAGAGCGAAGATATTTTTTCAAATATTTGCAGGTCAGGTCGGTTTTGTTGAAAAAACGGGGGGGCAATACTAACTTTCAACGAGAGGAAGTAATGGAACATCTAAGAAGCAAGGAAGGTTGTTCTATATCTCAACTATATGGGGAGATTGGCAAGTATAAAGAGGATGATCGTGTTAGGATGTGTGAAAAATGGAAAACTAAGCTAAATTTGTTAGGGACAGAGGCTGAAAAATCGCTTAAATTATCGCTCTCTGTGCTAAGAGTAGCAAATCTTCAAATGCAACAATATAAAACGATACATGAGCTCTATTATACACCGCACAGAATTGCGCGCTGGGGTGGAACGACCGGGATAGTTTGCCCAAGGTGCCAATCGGCGCAAGCTGACACTATACAAATGTTCGCCTCATGCCCCGCCTTGGATAGTTTTAAAAGATCAATAGAACAGTTTTTGGAGAAGTCGTTAGGGATCGATATGAAGCTAACAGATGAAGTTGTGGTCCTCGGGGTAGCAAGGGATGATGTTGAAGTCCCCTATTATGAGTTTGTATATTTAGCAATGACACTCAGTCGGCTATGTATAGCAACTTTGTGGAAGTATGTAAATCCACCAACGTTCCAAAAGTGGATGGCACGACTGCTGGCTATATTTACATTAGAGAAAGTGCTTTATGGAAGAAGAGGGCGGAAGACGAATCAAGTAGGGAAAAGGATTTGGGCCCCAATCATAGAATGTAAACAGAGCCTGGAAGAAGAAGTGTAAAAATGAGGAAGTGTTGGGGGATAGAAATTATCTTTAAGCTAGTGCATGTTAAGGGTAATGACTTCTGGTACAAACGGGTATCTTTTTTTTGGATAGAATCTTTCTTTCCGTTCTTTTCTTGCTTTAAATGCTAAGATACTTCTCTACTGTGTATGTTTTGGGGGAACAGTATAATTTTGAAGTTGATAATGAATTGTTATCTTGATGATGATGAATAAAAAAAGAAAAAAAAAAGAAAAATGCCTTATTTTCCTTCGCAAATGGCCCAGTTTTGCGAATCGGGCTGTTTGTGATGAAAAAATTATTTGTACTGTCTTAAAAAGTTTCTAAGCACTGCCCAGAGAAAATATTTGTACTAGTAAATACTATTAAAACGTAGTAAAAAAAGAGCAAAGTGTAGAAGAGAAAAGTGGAAAGGAAGAAAAGAGACCATGAATAACTTATTTTTAGAAAGCATTTACAACTTTGAACTGTAATGAAATACTTTCGATTGACGTCAGTGGTAATCCTTTGATTGTTAACAGGAGGATAAAAGGCTGAGTTGCGACATCTGCCGTTACATCTCGAGGCCTACAGTTTAGATTTATCTCCTCAGCAGGCGTTCCACCCACTGAGTTATTCTGTCAAGATAACAACAAATTAAGCTGTGGGTGCTCTGTGGAGTCTGCTCCGTAGATTCTCAACGCCCCGAGTGTTTGTATTCATTCTTGTCAGCGCTGGCCTTTGTTTTGTTTTGCAGTGTGTGTGGACGTGGGTTTCACCCTCCCTGCAGAAGACAATGGCTTCTTGGAACTCCAATGAACAGCACAGTGGGTGCATTCAGCCCCTCGGAGCAGCCTCGGCCAGTCTCTGAGTGCCTAAAATACTTTCTAGAGATTAAAGCCAAGAGATGCCATCAAACTGATCTCCCTTCATCGGTCTGTTTCCTGGGAGGAAGCAGAAGAGAGGCAGAGATTAAATATGTGACTGCATGCGCTAGGGGTTAAAGAGGGGTCAGTGACATACAAGGCATGGCCCAGTTTAGGAAGGAACTCCCCCACAGAGAGGCAGGACAGTTGGACATTTTGTAAAACTGACTGCATCGTTGTTACAGCTGTCCTAATACAGCTGTCAGCTGACTCCATGTCATCAGGATGACTTTATCCATCTGAGTGCTCAGAGCATGATGGGCTGCCATGACCCCACCATGCCACCATGACCACATTCTAGTCTTGTCCACCTAGCAGAGTGAGGCTGTTTGAACATTCTTTCCAGGGTTGGTTTGGGTTTCCAGTCTGGGCCTGTTCACCAGTCCTGTGTGCGCAGTTTTCTGGGCTTTGGGCCATTTGTAGTAACCTATTTTGCGGTTTTAAACACTCTGATTTGCTCAAATGGAATGTTTGTGATCACAACATAGGTATTTCTTATTGTAGCCACCCTCTTTTAGGAGTTAGCAAACTTTTCCAGACTTCTAAAGTGGGTTTGTGAATGGTTACTGATTTGTAATTTGGAAAGGGCTTCTTGTGGGCATCCCTTCCAAATTTCAAATCTTTGCTATAAATATCCTGTCACAAGCCACTGATAGGTTACTAACTCCGAAGGTGGGATGGTTTCTATTTTAGATCCCTCCCCTTCGTGAATTGGAATACAAATTTCAGGGGGATCCAGAAGACTACTGCCAACTCTTAATGAAACACCAGATAATGCGTTATCGAAGGTAAGCAACTTGTTCATTAAGGGTCATTAAGGCCTTGTCCAGGAACCTATGGTGCTGTAAGGTAGGATCGGCCGTATAGAGGCGGGTAAAGGACCCAATGTCTCTCTCCAGTTCTTTCTATCGGATAGCTGATTGTCGGTTGGCCTGTGCTATGTCTCTCATAAGTTAGCCTCTGATGGTGGCCAACGCTGCGACCCAGAGGGTTCTCTGGGAGTCCACAGGCTTTCGGTTATCGGACAGATATTCTTTAAGGTGCGCCTTCAGCTGAGACTTACATTTGGGGCCCGATGGAGCTGGATATTCATCCACCATTGCTTACGGCCCGGACAGCCCAGCCCTACTTCCAGTGATGTGAGAATCGGGGAATGGTCAGAAAGCGCTGCTTCCATATATGAGAGTATCGGATTAGCTGTACCATTCTGTGGGAGACAAGGAAGTAGTCCAACTGGGAAAGTGTGCCATGCACTGGAGAGGCCAAAGTAGAATCTGTATCTGCCGTGTGGCTGAGGTGCCAGTGATCCACCAGACCATTGAATGCCAGCACGTCGTCCATCAGGGCCCTGTCTGCAGCACTGTCCAGAACTGGGTCCCTCACCAGATTCCAGTCTCTGCCTATAAGATATTGTGAGTCACCTAATACCACTAGGAGGCTTATTTTGCACCTCTCAGAGCATAAACCGAACCCACACAGATATGATTGTCCCCAGATATCATTGTAGTTAGTGGAGCGCGTACGTCCCTCTCGGGTCTGTCCATGTCTTTAGCACTGTGACCAGAAGTGATTTGTCCCTACGTAGCTTGTCGGACTCTAGGGCATCTAGATGTGTTCCTGTAGCAGTGCCACATCTACTCGCTTGGATTGAAGGTAGGAAAGGATAATTTTTCTTTTAATATAATGTGTGAAGCTGTTGGCATCCAGATAACTGCACGCAGAGCGTCTGTGGCACTCAAGACAGGGGTTGTGACTGCCGACGAGCTGTGGATATCTATGTGAACCTGTTAGGGTCTCTTCAGGGGGGAGAAAGTCTTAGAATGTGGCAGAAGAAATCTGGTGCGTACGGAGTGCGGACGTGGGAAGGAAGACTGCTTAAGACTGTGTGGAAATGATGGGGGGATATGGGGCTTAAGGATAGAGGGTAAGGGGTGTTTGGGAATGCATGATAAAGGAGAGAGAAGAGGACAGAGAGGCAGGCGCCAGGTAGTGGAGGTGGGGTGGAGAGAACAACTCTAACAAACAACCTCCAGTGTAAATGTGTCCAACACCAGCTTTGATTATGAGGTTGGTATGATATGGCTAATGCTTTAGGTGTATTGTAAACTCTTTGGCTCACATGGATCAAGCATTTTTGGAGTCGCAAACGGTGCGATTCCTTAAAATCGTCCGTTTGCGATTCCAAAAATGCTTTTTGGAATGCATCAAGCATTTTTTGAAATCGCAACATTTTTGCGATTTCCAAAAATGCGATTGCTTTTAGGAAATCGCAAATGTGCGATTTCCTAAAAGCAATGCATGAATACTTTTGAAATTGCGAATTCGCAATTAGAGGGACAAATTTACCGAGTAGTTGAACTACTCGGTAAATTTGCAAAAAGTGTAATTAACACTTTTAACGCATTTTAAAAGCATTCATGTTACGGACACACATGTCCTTAGGACATGTGTGTGTGCAACATGATGCGAAAAATACATTTCAGGGGTGCAGGGGGGGTTCATTTGAACCCCCCTCACCACCCTTGAAATGCAATCAGGATTTGCGATTTTGAAATTGCGAATTCGCAATTCCCATTCATTCCTATGGGCCTTTTGGCCCATAGGAATGAATGGGAATTGCGATTTCGCAATTTCAAAATCGCATTTTTTATGCGATTCGGTAGAAATTGCGATTTCTACCGAATTGCATAAATATTTAAAAAATAATCATGCATAGGCTTTTGCGAATTCTAAATTGCGATTCGCTTTTTATCGCAATTTAGAAGTCGCAAAAGCCGAGATTGATGCATGTGGGCCTTTGTCACTAAACCACAGCAACCAAAGAAAAGCACAATGGAGTGGAGCCAGACAACTTAAGGGTAAAGAAAATAGGAGTTCTGCTAAGATGCTTTATATTAGAGACTTTCATTTATTTGCACCAATGTTGTAGTTAGGCTAGTGTGCTCCCCTTAAGTCATTATGCTCCATCGTCTAGCACATTCTTCATTCAGCCAGGTGTATAAATGATCTGTTAGATGTTCAACATTTGATTCAATGCCTTTTAGACTCCCCATTTGACTCTTGTTTCGATTGTTGTTTTGGGTACTGGTTATTATTCCTGTATATGATTATTGTACGTACTCCCCCTATCTCTCTATGCTTCATCGCATAGCCCATTCCTACTCGTGCACTCAGGTTATATTGAGCTGTTTTGTTTGTTCTAGTTGATTCAATGCCCATTAGATTCCCAATGTTAGACTAATGTTCTGATTTGTTACCTTTGCCTCAAATTGTAAAGCGCTCTGATATCCTTCGGGATCAAGTTTGCGCTATATAAAACTTTATAAATAAATAAATACTTTTTTTTAAAAACAACATTTTTAAAAGCAGCTCTGTTTTCTTTAAGGAAATTGGGCTGCCTATTTTTTTTAAAAGACTTTATGAAAAAAAATAAGCACAGAAAAGGTGGTCTGCTGGCTCCTGCAGGCCACCATCCCTGGGATTGTGATTGATTGGGTTGTGCTGCAAATTGTGACCTAGATAATGAATATTAATTATGTCCTTCGATTTGGAAGCCCTTCTAAATCTTTACTCTGGGAGCCAACCTATTAGTACATAGATCTGTTCGCAAAATGGGTTTCTGGTCGCAAATTGCTTTTTGCAGCTAGAGCCTGGGCCTCGGTGTTTTGTTTTTTATTCATGAACATCCCACATATATCAAAGGCGGATGCAGTAGAGAAGCTACAAGCAATGACCAACCTTGTTTTGACTGCATATTTCACACGGGTGATACTCTGTAGCGTGATGTTTTCACATCCAGTGGTGTAGCTTGAGTTAGGGATTATAGAACAGTCTTCCTCCCAATTAGCAAGGACAGAGCCATTCTCAGAGCTGCTTAACATCCATACCCACATACACTCGCACAGATACACACGCACACTCATGGATACACAGACACACACACTCATACACAAGCAGACACAGCCATCCCCTCCCACCTAAGAAGTATGTCCTTAAATCACATTACTTAGTTTAGCATGTATTTCTTGCCTAACATGTCCTCAAAACTGCTCCGGGGTGATTGAACATTATCCTGTGTTGAGCTTTACTCTATCGCTTGGAGATGTTTCCTGTTCAATTTAAGTGTTTAATATTTTCAAGGTTTCTCCATACTTATTAGCCCTCTTGTTTTTTGGCTTGTTCTGCAACAATCATAAAACTGAATGGAACTTTTTTCTCAGTCGTTGTCAGTTGCTTTTATACCTGTGCAATGTCCAGGCATATCATTGTATAGAGACAGGTCCTGCTTTAAATAAAAAAAAAAATGCTGTCATGCAGCAAAGGTACTGGGGGAGCATGACGTCACAGGCGGGCCACTATCTGCTCGCTATCAGGCCTACCAACACAATTCCCAAAGGAGAAGCCATTGCCACCCGAGCTCAGAGCTCAGTAATTGACCCACTGTTTGCAGCAGTGGTCACAAATGATTGATGTATTTCATTACCACTCCCAATTTGAATTTGGAAAGAATCTGAAAGACTTTTAGCACATAGCAAAACACTCTTTTACAGTCACAAATGGTGTAATGTTGTGAACGGAGGGTTTCTGACCCCAAAAGTCTGTACACAGGTTTTTTTAGCAGCTCATTGAGTTAGCTGAATATAACAGTTTAGGGGGATCACAGCATTTGCCCCACATTGGTACTGTGGGACACCTGCTTGACAAGCTTTAATTTTCAAACAGCAAATCAGTGTCAACTGTTAGAAAGTGTGAATAGTTGTTGCTTACCTAAGCATCAATTTGTGTTGACGTTTTGCATTCTTAAGCATTCCCACCAAATTTAAAACAGGGTGTGATGCATGAGACAATCCTACTGATAATTTAGGATTGTGTATTGCACAGTTTGGATTAATCATTGTTGCCAGGTCTGCACCACCTCCCACATGTTTGTCGAATGTGTCACTTCTTCGGAAGGAATCCCTTGGAATGTGTTGTGTTTATCCAACAACGATGAGTAATAAGGTAGGAGGCTCACCTCAAGTTATGTCTGATGCTTATAAACCCTTGAAGATCCCAGGTATAATTATGGTGAGTGAGACACTGCAGTCGTCCTCTTCTGGGTGGTTTACTAAATTGGTGTGCTGATCACTTTAACTCTTCCTGTACCAGGAGTTACAATTGTACAATACTTCTGGGAGTACATACCAACCTGTCAATGGAGGAAACTGCCCGACTGGGAAAGACCGGGTGAACTCTCTTCAGCCTCTTGGCCACGAGAAACAGAGAACTGTTTACTAGCGACTGGGTTGTTTAGTTTATGTCCAATCCTGTCAGTGGCTTTATCAGTAAATAAATATTAGTTTCTTAGTTATCTATGTATTACTAATTTAAGAAAATCGCATAAAATTGTCCTTTCTCGTTTTAGGGGAATTGCATGTTCTTCGAAGTGAATCATTCACCCTCCTCTGTGAAATCTACCTTGCAGTGAATGGAACGACCTCTGTTGAAGTAATTCACCACTCACAGTGAATTACTTCGAATTCATACTTTCCCTACTGCAAGCCTACTATTTGTAACCGAGCCTTATTGTAGAAGAATACGGCTGCCCATTGTAGCACTTTCAAAGAGGATTCTCGACATTTAAAGCCATACTACTGCTGTCTGGAATTGCTGATTAATTGAGATAAATGCATAGATATTTATCTATTTACATTACTCATTATATGGTAGGATCGTCAATAAGCAGTAACATGCACAGCATTTGAAGTTAATACTTTCTTATAATAGACGTTATTCTGACATCACAATGTGCATGTAATATGAAAAGGGCACACAGAGTCACTTTTAGTAAACGATTACAAGCAACCTGTGCTGTCAGAATGCTCTTCAGCCACGGGGAAGGAAGTTAATGATGTAGCGGAAATCTCATTTCATTTGTAGGGGTGCATTATAATCACACATGTAGAGCGCAACCGCATTTCATCCTTTGTCATGTTAACATGAAGTGTTAGGATCTTGTAATGCAATAACGTAAAATGTGGTGTATTTAGAGCATTGGATAGAAACGTGACAAGTTAATGTAGTAAGTAAATGTAACTAGCGGAAAACACTAACGTGAAGAACTTGTGTTGTGCAACTGACAATTATTCCTAATTAAATGTGTTTATTAATTGTGTCATTTTTAATTTAGGTAGGAATATTAACTGAAAATGCCTTATTTTTATGCAATCTCGTGAAGCTCATGCGCCATTTCTCTTATGTTAGCTGAATTTTGTAAGCCTGAAATGCATTTCCCTGGGCGCTCTCGCTTTAGAATGAACAGTTTGAATTTCATGTGTGCTGAGGATTTAATTCATTCTCATGTTTTGTGATATAGGTGGAAGAAGCACTCTTGTTAGCTAGAATAATGTCTTTGTTTTATTAGTCAAGCAAGGAGAGGAGGGGATACATCACATGCTAAAGGCTGATAAGGAGAACTGTTGTATTTTCAAACCGGAGAAGGCCTGGGTATCAAGGTCAATATGGTACAGTTCAGGAACATCGCTGTGCCGGGGAAAAGTACCTATTAGATCGTGGTCAGAGTCAATGGCGTGACCCGCAATGATTCCCGAGAAGATACCTGTAATATTGGAATGTTGCAAGTAGAGAAAGAAGCCCACTTCTTCTCTGCCTTTAGAGAGAGAGAGAGAGCATCTCAGCACGAGCTCTGTCTCGACAGCTTTATGCTACTCGACCCATCAATGGTGGAGAGACTTCTTAGGAAGACTTCACATGCTGACATCTTTTCATTTCTTTCCTTGAGGATACTTAAGTAGGGATGTCACTTTAGTGCTAGGGTAGGGATAGACTGAGTTATATTCTTCAGCCCTATATGCAGAGACATTTAGACTCATGCTTTCTGATCCTCTTCATCCTATTTCTTGAGTTAATTGTTTTGTGCATGTTGCATCGACTCAACTTTATTCCCATATTTGGTTTTATGTTGATCCCAATGTACTCTCATTTTGAGGTGCCTCTATGTCCAGTTATTTTTGGCTTTGTAATAAACCAAGTAACCTTATGTAGTTGTCTGTGGTTACTATATGTCCAGAAAAATTCAAGTTGAATTGATTGCCATTATTAACGATTTTCTCCCCTCTGCGCTTAGATGCCGGTAAAAAAAACATCGAATTGTGATTCTAGAACAGGTCTAGAACTTATGGTACCATCCCTTTCAGTGGGTAGCAGTGTAGAATTGTTTGCACATGAAGCGAGGGAAGAATCTAGAATTGGTCTAGAAAAATGAAACCTAGAACCCCAAAATAGAGCTCAATGATCGAGAACAAAAAGCTACGGAATTCAGTGGAGACTGACGGAGTTTGATGGTGCAGCGAGATCAGAGACGAATGGATAAGTGAGTATCAATAGAGATGTGTTGGGTGTTAGATTGCAGGAATTAATTGATTGTGTGATGTCTGGCCGAGTTGGTGTGAGAGTTGAGTGAATGTGGTTTTGGGCTGACGTGGTCCAAAGCTTGAGATTTGAGTTATACATCCCGAAGAGATCCACTACCCGGATGATGCCTCCATTTGGCACAGACCCGTGCTTTTTCCTAGACTCCTACAGCATACAGATCAGGACCTATCCGCCCTGAAACGTGCTAATCACCGTCAGATGATCCATTGCTGCCAGACCGTGACCCACTCTTCACTGACGCACCGTTTTCAATTACTAGACGCTAAGACCACTTTCTATAGCCCTGAAGAGTCACAGCCGTAACACGGTGTGACGAAACACGTGTCGGCTATCTTTTTCTTGTATGTACTGATCAAGAAAGTACCATTAAAATACACTTACTCTATGAAAATGGACTCTTGAATTATATATTGAAACGCTTCAAAAGTTTCGTGAGTTCTCACTGGATGACCAAATTTTGGAAAAAGTCATGTGCACAGGACACTCTTCGCATACATCCCGAAGAGGCCTAAGATCCTCCCGGCATATAACAAATGGTGTAGAAGACATGGAGGTTACTGTAATTGTCTGACCGAAGAATTGAGGAGTTGTCATGAGATGTCATGAACAATTCCACCTAAGGCAGGGGACTCTGTGTGAATGAGACGTATGGGAATCGTTTAGTAAACCTTGTGTACAGAGGTAAACTGTACTTATTCAGGTGACCAGCCCAGGTTGACGGTTGCCGTGTGTGAATGTTCGTGGATGACTGAATTCTATCAATCCTTTTAGGTGGGAGAAAATTACGGAGTTTAAGAAGATTGTGTGAGTGAATGTGCATTGAGAAGGTGTGAAGAAGGTGAGCCACTGCGAGGAGTGAAGGTGACGCAAGAATTTGCTGCACTGCAACAGGTCAGTTGGTGTAACGCTGTGCTAGGAGTAGTTAATAGTCACCAAGAAGTTGTGGTTGGGAAAATAGTGTTTATTGTAAAAGAATTGAATAACTTGTCATTGAATCATGCTATGTTTTAAGGTGTTGCAGGATCTTTTCAGGGGTGATTAGGAAGTTGTTCCTCGAGTGGGAGAAGCGCCACCCAAGGGTACTCAAGCACAGTATATGGAGACAAAGGTAGGACTCCACACTATAATTTGGTTTAAAAATTGGCACAAAATCACTGAAAATGAGGAGGAATTGTCATTTCCACGTTTTGGCTCATTTCGGTTGGGCGGGTTACACCACTTGAGAGGAGTAATGCTTGCGCGGTAACCTTTGCCTAGACCAACACCGTTTGAGGCGTTAGATGCTGTAGTAGGCTGGCTTAGTATATGGTGCTCACTTACATAAGTGTAGCACCCTGCACTAACCCAGACAACTCTTATGGTGATTTTAGTGGTCTTAGACAACCTTAGAAAGCTCTCTGAGTGGTATCTGTGGAAAGCAGCCTTCAGGCTTAGTCCAGAAGGAGCATAAAGCAGCTTGCTTTACCAGACATAATCTTATTGGTATAGATAAAGTCACAAAGAACCACACAGTGTATTTATGAAAAATATGTTTTTATTATAAGACACTCACAAATACAACTATCTCCTACCAGTAGATATACACAATGCACACAATACTTTGCAAATAAAACAGGTAAGTAACCAGAATACACAGTAGTTGCCAGTGAGAGACCAAACCATATACTAAAATAGTGGTATGCAAACCACGACTCAAGTCAAGACTATACCCAGAAGACATAGAGGTGCTGGGGATCCATGGAACCACCCAAGATAAGTAACCAGGAACCCCACAGGGGCCGTGTGCAGAGTGGGAACACAACTGCGTGCTCAATTCCAGTCAATGGGTACATTTTAAAGAAGAATGATCCATCCCAGTGGGCCCTGAAGAAACCATTTGAAATACAGAAGGTTGGAGAGCCACCCTACCTGTGGATACCCTATGTACCAGGATACCTACACCAAGAAAGACGGATACATTGGTGTGAAGTGGCAACGGAAACAGCTGTCAAACTCAATGGAGGACTTCAGTAAGATGCCGCTAGCGAAGAAGGTGAAAGCATCTGGTGGAACCCAAAGGTGGATTCAAAGATGAGACATACCTGTAAGCAGAAGGGACAGAGTCTATGCCACTCAGTAGTGACCAGGAGGCACAGAAGACGAATGCCCACTGATGTCGGGTGTTGCAGGAGTGTTGACGGTGGCCTTGGAGCTGCAGCTGTGTGGACCAGGCGATGCTGAGGAAGACCAGGAGCCATTCACGAGCTGTCCCACATCAGAGATCGAGAGTTGAGGGGTCGGTGTCCGTCAGGAATGCCAACAAGCCTTGGCAACTGCAAACAATGTGGAAAGTGAAAAAGGGCCAATGTCAGGACCAGCAAGGCAAATATATGTGCTGCAGTGATCAATAGAGAGAAGCAGATAAAAATGATTAGCAAAATAGGAACGGTGAACATAATGAATAATTCCACTATGGTGCAAAGACAGTGTAAGTATGCTGGCATATAAGTACTGTAAATAGTGTACTCTTACTATGTGCTCCCTAATCTAGTTGCTTAGGGCGAGCGTTCTGCAAAGAATCCCCTACTGGATGATCTAAATCCCCACTACAGAAGGCAAGGTATTTAGGTCCCCATCATAGTGACATGTTAGACATCCCTCCATGCAGTGGGTAAACAGGAAACATCTAGGCTGAAGCACCAACAGTAGCAATGACCTCGCAATGGCAGCAGAGTGATCCTTTCCCGAGTCCGGACGAACGTGTGTATTTATAATAACAGCGTCCATGCTTCCGGATTGAGGCCTCAGCCAAACTGACATTGTTTATAGTCTTTGTGATAGCTTCGTCGTCTTTTGGACAAATAATAAACAACAACATTTGCACAATGTATATTCAGGCCTTTTACTCAAGGTGTTGTGATAGTGTACTTGCAAGGTGGTAATGTAAGACATTTCTAAGAAATTAATCATGCACTGTCATGCAAGCAAAATTGTGTCAAAAGTAATTGTGTGGAAAAAGAAGGCATCTTTCGAAATGTATAAATGTAAAATGGTAGTTCTTCTTTCTGGACCTAGCCTAGCCATTTGACACATTGTAAGACCCTAGTAAATGGTATTCCATGGCATGGATACTAAAGATTGTACCTACGCACTGCAGCATTCATTATGCCACTCAAAGGGACACACACACACAAACTGCATGAAGACTCCCATTGCAGGATGTGTGAAATGGTGTAACCCACTCTGAAAATATGGCATTGTACACACCCTATGTGCAATGCCCACACACACTGCATGTACTATATGTAAGCCCTATGGCAGGTGTATTATATTACACGTGAGGGCACATCTGCATGAGCAGATGTGCCTCTGTGACACCTTGTTCCATTGCTAGTCATTGCAAGTGTTCAGGAAGCCATTTTAAGAACCTGCACTGGGCACTGGTCATTATGAGATAACCAAGCTACATATCTGATTCACTGAAAGTAATGGTATTTGGTAACACACACCTCATCCTTATAAATCTGTACTGATGCCAGTATCACATTTATAAAGACATGCACCCAGAAGGCACCTTAGAGGTACCCCCTGAACCCTACTAATCTGTTAGATTAATCGGCAGACAGTGTTCTCACCTCCTCGTGCAGGATGGCTAGCGATTTTGCATATCAAGGCCAGAGGCTTCAAATCCTCTGCTGCCTTGGACATGGAACCTCAGCTTCCCCGTACCAGAGGAATGCCCTGGGGTTCATTTGGCACAAGAGAAGGCAGCAAATTAGATATTCAGGTGGTGTGTTACGCTCACAGTACGGTGGGCTCCCTTCGGTGAATGACAGAAGAAGGGTTTCACCCTCTTGATTTTGGTGAAATAGAGACTTCTGGGTCAGGTTTATGCCCACTCCCCACAGGAAGTGGTCATATAGGGGATGTAGTCACCATAGTGGTAGGTAGCTAATAACTTTTACTCCTATAAATGCCCCTAAATTGAGTATTTAGGAGTCCTCCACAACACCAGATAGATAGATTTGACTACCTTGGAACAGAATAAGGATAAAGAAGGGACAACATTGTGAGAGCCAACAACCTGCACGGAAACTGTCACCAAACCTTGCATTGCTGCTTGCTCCTTAACAATTAAAAAGATCTGACTCGTCCTACATCTGTGCATACTTCCCAAAACTTGGAGGGTGGCCCGCACTTCGATAACCAGCTATTATCTGCCTTGGGAGGGAGAAATCATCCCCCAGCATCTGCAGGCACAGCCTGCTTCTGCCCGGTTCAACCCGTTGTTGGCCATTGGGCCCACTGATGGAGCAACAGTGCAGGAGAAGGTTTTTTGTGGCTCTAAAGGATCAGCACCATCTCTCTGCTAAGTTTCAAGATGCTAGACCCTCCAGGAGTTCTCCTGCTCCAATACCCAGAGTACTGAGGCACTTGCACCAGCCAAGGCTTATTCTTCATCCAGCCTGGACTCCACCACCTTAGAAGCCTTCCTGCATGTCAAGAGACTTCTGGACTGATGAGACCCATAAGCAGAGTGGCCCTGCTGTCCTATTTTATCCTCCTATGCAGATATACTGACACCCGTGAGAGATTCAAAAGCAAGTGGCCAGCCAGTCAAGCACCTCTGCACCTGAGCCCCCAGCCCGGGTTTATGAATACTGATTTTGTCTCCTAGATCTTGGGTTACTACGACCTGAGCCCTCCTTTGTGTTCAGCTGGACTTCTCTCCAAGTCCCCCATTGTAGCCTCTTTGTTTTAGGTCCCCTTAACTCGCCAGTGTAGCGCTCGAAGCTACCATCCCGACCAGCACTTCTGCACCCAGACACACTAGGGCAGGTAAAAGGAAACTGCTGGTGGTACTTTGGACCATGGTGCCCTAGCACCTTAAGTCCCAAATGGCACCCATGAACTCTGACTGCAAGTACCGTTGCGCTAAATGCGTTTTTCCTCCCACAGGCTAACATTGTAGAGTTCAAGGCGCATGTCTCAAAACCATTATTCGAGTGCTGATATTATTCTAAATATCTTGGGGTCTAATTTCATTTAAAAATCTACTTTATCTTTGTATATTAGTCTCAGGTTTCTTTTTGAGTATACAAACTATTTATTTACTGTGTGTGTACAACAAATGCTTAACACCACCCTCTGATAAGCCTAAGCTGCTCGACCATACTACCACAATTTGAGCACTTGGAATTATGAAAGCAAGCCCTGTAAACCAAATAAGGGTCGTCTGGACTTTTTGAATGGAGTGCCCTCATATTAGCATCACTACATAAAAAAACACCTTCCTACATGCTTTAGTTATGCACTGTGACCTGACCTGTCTTTCACCTCGCTCTTGGCTCTGGGAGCAGGCTTTGTGATATCAGAGCTCGGCTGTAATAAGTCATTACATTGACTTCTGATGTGATTTTTTTTAATAATACATGGGCACTTTTAATCTCTGTATAAACAGCAGTCTTGGATTTCTTTATAATCTGTGACTTGTGAGCACCCAGTCACTGATTGTAAAGAAAAGGCGTCAGAACTCGACTATTATAAGTTATTGTAGTTGAGTTCTGATATCACAAAGCATGCTGCCAGAACCAGCTGCTGAGGTGAAAGGAAGGTCAGGTCATGGAGCACAACTGTAGAGGCTGTTTAAAGCAACAAAACAGAACATTGCTTTTCTTTCTTCTGCTCAATTGTAATAGCTTACAGTGACAAACAAAGAGAATGGGCCCGATTCACAGAATTAATTTAAGACTCAATCCTAAACTTACTACTATTTTGGTATTCACAGAATGCACTTACTACTTTTGGCATTTACAGAATGAACTTACTACTTTTGGTATTCACAGAAGTTAGGATTTTGTCTTAAGTTTGTCTTAAGACAGACTTAAGTTAGGATTTTGTCTTAAGTCTGTCTTAAGTTTGTCTTAAGACAAATTTAAGACAAAATCCTAACTTCTGTGAATACCAAAAGTAGTAAATTCATTCTGTGAATGCCAAAAGTAGTAAATGCATTCTGTGAATACCAAAATAGTAGTAAGTTTAGGATTGAGTCTTAAATTCATTCTGTGAATTGGGCCCAATATGTTTATTTTTGCACTACTTACATAGAGAAAAGCTAGATTTTTTTCTGCATGTCATTTTGAACTACTACAGCTTTTTTTTTTACTTGACTTGTATTTAGCTATTTCTAATATCTGTTTGCCACAAGAAGCTAACAGGTTTTTGATGTGTTTAATTTTTCAATAGAGATTTTATTTTTGTTTTTCATGTTTGCAAACATGCTCGTTCTTTCACAAAAGTGTTACGCACCAAGGTTTTAAGTGGTTTGTGAGAAAAGTGTTGGTGTGCCCATATATTACATGGGATAAAGTTTCCCCTGGCATACATGATAAGGATAGTGCCAGAAATCTCGATGTTCCATAACCTAATAAAGGAACTCAGCCTTCGGACTTGTTCCTCTAATTGGTTATTACCTCCTTGGTGACCTACAATATCCCTATATTGTATGGCAGAAGGTATTTTATCCATATGGCAGAAGGTACTTTATCCAGTACATAATTGGCGATTTAGTACGCCACACGTCACAGATTATAAAGAAATTAGAGACAGGCTTTAGTTACAGGGATTGCAGAATCCCATGTATAATAAAGGGATACTGATGAGACATTAACAGCCTGATTCATGAAAACCGAATTCTGCGAATTCTAAATTGCGATTGACAGCGAATCGCAATTTAGAATTCGCAAACCGGCATTCATCAAAATTTGCGAGAAAATAAAGCGATTCGCACGCGGCCGCAAAAAGCGTTAGTGATTTTTTTAAATCGCAGAAAAATCGCTATTTCCGTCAAAATCCGTTTAGGAATTGCGATATCGCAATTTGCGAGATCGCAAAATGTGATCTCGCAATTAGCGAGATCGCAAAAACGGGAAGTCGCATTTCGAGCACAGTGATGACATCACAACCAGGAAGCAGGCAGTTCCCACCCCCATTCAGAACAGTGAGGCAGATCTCGAGGCTGCATCTCACAGAGCTCCTTCCAGGACAACTCCAAACTTTCAAATCCTTCATTTTTGTGACTGCAGCAATGGCAGAGGATACAGCACCAGGGCCCAGCCCAGTGACACCGGGCGCAAGCGGAAGCTCAAATTTTCTGAGCAGGAGTTGGAGCACCTGATAGACAGAGTGGTTGAAAACCACCCAAAACTATTTGGAAAGGACTCCAGGAGGGTGCCTGAGGCGGAGAAACGCCGACTCTGGCTTGGGATCGGCGCAAAAGTCAACGCTGTGGGCGTGACACACTGGTCGATCGAGGAGCTGAAAAAGAGGTGGTACGACCTCCGAGGTCGTGCCAAGGAGAGGGTGGCAGAGAGGCTGGGCGAGACCCTGGCTACTGGAGGTGGAGAACCTACAGTCCCTCCCAACACCCCCTTGGAGGACCGTGTGGAGGACACACTTGAGCGAGAGGCGTGTATAGGGGTATTCAATCTGGACTCATCCCGACCCACTCAACACAGCCAAGGTAAGTGGCATGCGACTGCGACCCTGTCCCCTAACAATGTCCATGACCCTATAGCCTCCCATAATCATCCCAAGTCATGCAATCCATGCACATTAGGTCATGCCCAAAAGCATTGTGGGACATGTAGTCTGCCCACAATGTACAAAAACCCCAATGCAGCCAGACATGTCCCAAAGTACGCAATGCCACAGCCAGTCAGGGAATGTCAGCCAGCATGCATGTAGCAACTGCACGTGTGACAGATACATGTAATTAATCTACATCCACTTTCCCTCACAGGTGGCGCTGACAACAACAGCAGCGACAGCGACAGGCTGCTCATAGATGAGGCACCAGAGGATGCAGAGGAGGTCCCAACAGCCACACATCCTGCACCATCAGGCGCTGCACCAATCCCTGCAGCCAGAGCACCACCATCTGCGCCAGCAGCATCAGGCGCTGCACCAATCCCTGCTGCCAGAGCACCACCATCTGCGCCAGCACAATCCCTGCTGCCAGAGCACCGCCATCTGCTCCAGCACCATCAGGCGCTGCACCATTGTCAACCGCAATACCACCACCAGCTGGACCCTCTACATCTGGTGCTGCTAGTGCGGTGACAGTGCACACACCCACTGTGGCCAGCCAGCACAGCAGGCATGGCAGGGATCACCAGCAGAGCACAGCACGCAGCGGCAGGAGGGGGATGGCTGTGCACGTGCCAAGGCTCAGCATAGAGCACCGGATGCTGCGCATCCATCAACTGCAGGCACGACGGCAAGGGGCAATCCAACTGCAGCTCCACAACATTGGCCGCAATGTGGCAAATGTGTCTGACAGGAGGGAGCGCATGACAACTGCCATGGAGGCTTACATTGCGGCCATCATCTCGCAGCGCAACACCACCCGCCGCCGCCACCGCCAGCTACTTACGCGGCTATCAGCCTACACGCGCTCAAACTATGTCATTGGGAATGCCACCTCCCAGCTCTCACGTCGGTCCCTGGCTATGCAGCAGCAGATGGTGCAATGCTGCGAGGATGTGGCACGAGTCTTGGAGCAGGTCACCAGTGCAGTACTGGCACTACATCCTACAGGCCCAGCCAATGTTGTTGGGGACGACACCAGTGAGGGGACCTCCAGTGTCAGCAGCCTGCCTGCCTCACAGGTCGGTGTGCTACGCCGCAGCACCAGGCCCACTGCGGGGTCACGTGCCGTCCCAGAGAAAGAGCCAGAGAGGCGATTGGGTGCCGCGCGCCGGAGGCGCACTTGACTTTACTGTACATGGGTAGGGACATGCTAATGATAGAAGCATGTCCTGTGAATTGTTTGGAGCAGTATGGCGCAATACTGCTCGCATGTAAGGAATAGCAAAATGACATTATTATTGTGCCTTCAACAATAATATTTATTCTAGCATTGTACATCGGCCTCCTGTCATTATTTCCATTGGCATGCAATTGTGATTTGTTGGGTGAGGGGAGTGGGTGCACTAGAAACTGTTCATTGTGATGTGGTTGCGGCGTCTGTGTCCTTCAGCTGGGTTCTCCCCGCGTGCATGACGCACATGTGCAGGTGGCCGGTCGTCCCCTTCCGACTCACTGCCAGAGATCTCTACAGGTATCCGGCGCTTGGTAGCAATGTTGTGTAGTATTGCACACACAGCCACAATGCGGCAGCACATATCAGGACTGTAGTACATGGCCCCACCAGTCTTGTGCAGTATGCGGAATCTGCTCTTCAGTATCCCAAATGTCCTCTCAATGCAATTCCTTGTGCGTATGTGTGCTACATTGCAGCGCCGTTGCTGTGGTGTAGCAGGGTTGAGGTATGGGGTGAGGAGGTATTCACGGAGGGCATAGCCACTGTCACCTGAATGAGAGGTGCAGAGGGTGAGTGCCTGTGCAGCGCAGCTACTTCATCGCAGTGTAACATTGTGGGCCAAGTGTACTTACCAAGTAGGTGTCCTTCACCAAAGTCTCCCCTGGCCAGTCGTGTGTGGAGGCCGCAGTGCCGGAATATGAAGGAGTCATGTGTACTCCCCGGGTACTGTGCCACACTTTCCGTGATGTATGTCTTAGCATTGCACACCATCTGGATGTTGAGGGAGTGGTAGGTCTTGCGATTGCGGTACATGTACTCCGTTGCAGCTGGTGGGCAGATGTGGATGTGGGTACAGTCAATGCATCCCATCACATGTGGGAAATGCGCAACATTGTAGAATTGATGCTTGGTCTCATCCAAATCCTGCTGGCTGGTGGGAAATTTGATGTGCTGGTGTAGCTGGGTCAGCATTGCGTCTAGGAAACTCCTTAGGCAGCGGGACATGGTGGGCTGGGATATCCCCCCAGCAGCCGCAACTATCCCCTGGAAGCTCCCGGAGGCCAGAAGGTGCAGGCTGCACAATACCTGGACATGTGTGTGCACAGCATTGGTCCGCCTTGTTGGGTGCTGCATCAGGGGGTCAAGGTCCTGAATTAGCTTGATGATCATTGGCCCATTCAGGCGGTACTTTGTGTACATTTGCTCTCTGGTTTAGCCCAGCAGGGTGACCCGCTGGCGGAATATCCTCTCCTGAATTCTGCGTCTCCTCCGTGCTGCTCGTTGTAGCCTTCGCCGCCTGACCACCATGTAGAGTCCTGGCATTGTGAGACTCCTAATGCTGCTGCTGCATCTCCTTAGGTGTGTTTGGTCAGGCCTGCACCTGTAACTGATTGGGCAACGGTTTTTCAAAAAAATTTTTTACAATGGCTTTGATGGTTACCACCTGCTTTGGGTTGTCCTTAAATTGCGCCTCGCAATCAGGCATTTAGAGGTTTGTCGCAATTTGCGATTTTTTATGAATAGCGATTGCGATTGTATTGCGATTTCGCAATTTAATTCGCAGAATCCGTGGTTTCTCGCAATTTCCGATTCGCTAATGGTCTACTGCCGGGATTCTGTGAATGTTTTTGCGATTTCGCTATTCTGTGTTTGCGATTTCGCTTTTTTCTTCTAGAATACCGATTTTGTCAATTGCGCTCGCAATAGCATTTTCGAAGCTATTGCGCTCGCAATTTTGCTTCATGAAACAGGCTGAGAGAGAATAAAGATAAGAAGGAGCAAAATATACACGGATGTCAGGGAAAGACCGAAGGAAGGAAATAAGAACAATTGAGAGACAGAAGCGGGAAAGAGAGACGGAGAAAGTGGACAGGCAGGAGAGAGAGTGAAAGGGAGAAAGAAGATAAGTAGAGAGAGGAATGGGACGAGAGGTGAGAAAGAAAGAAATAAGGCAGAATAAGGAAAGCAGAGGCACAGTTATCATTAGTGTAGCGGGTGTAGTGGCACTAGAATCCACGTGGCCGGGCCCCACAGCATCCCAATTATGTCTGGATTTTTTTTTCTGAGGTCGGGGGTAGGGGTATCTTCCTTGCTTGCATTAGGACCCATGACGTTCAGGCTGCGTGCGTCACTGGATATAGGCTGCGTCTAGAGTGCGTGCACTACACTATGCATATATGTCTATCGGATATGACCTTCACCTGACCCTGAGCTGGAAGTGATCATCTCTCCCACAAGAATCCATAGCATATTCTAAGGCTGTCACTGGATGAGGATAGTTGCGAGGCTTTCAGGAAATGGAAGTCATCTGATCTGAAACTCGAGGTGCAAAAAAGCACATACGTTCATCAATTATTAGGCACAAAATGTAAGCACTTACGATAAAGATGTATATATTTACAATTAATACAGACAAGGTGACACATTGGACTATAAATGCATAACAGGAGGTTCTATTAATTGCAATGCGCAAAAATACTTTTCATTCCATCACATCTGAGATAGCGATCGAAGAGACATCCCTCTGGACATAAAGTATCTAGACAGGAACACTAGAAAGCAGCATTTCAAAATGATAATAAAAAATAAGGGGACAATTCCACTTCATTTACATTACAATCTGATTAGATTGTTACAGAGATCAGGCTTCATATGTTATTAACAAATATGGTGTGTCCTATTGTCATTTTGCTTCTATGGATACAACAATGTGCGTTAGTTGTTAAAACTGTCCTTCAAATCAGGGTTTAGATAAAAGGGAGGAGAGGTAAGTTAGGTGTAATAGACACAACTTTGAAACTATTTGCATATATGTATAATCGCTGTCAATGTGTGCATGGGTGCTGGACGACTTTGTGTGCATGCACTACGCAAAAGCTAAACCTAGATGCTCTGTTAATGTATGTTATTTATAAGTATGGCTATAAAACATTTACAGTGTGACCAAGCAAAGCCATATTTACTGAAAATTGTGATCACTTCATGACCCGGCTAGACAGTGTTTCATACCCTACTATTTTTTTTATTCAGAAAGAGCAAAGCAAGCAAACAAGCCAGCTGTTGCCCATTACAAAGGCTTAGCCAATGCAAGTTAGAAGTTAAGTTCCAGAGAAATTGTCAACCCCTTTGGGGGGATGAGAGGCACAGGGCAGACAGGGAAGCTGTGTCCCAACCCTGGTGGCTGAGGTCAGTTGCGACTGATGTCCTTGGGGTGCAGCCTACTATGACTCAGCAAACTAAGCCAAATACAACCTTTCTGTACTTGACTCTCAGGACAGCGGGGCGAGCAGTCACAGGCTTCTCGGCAAGGCAGTGTGGGGCAAGTGCTCAGACCTTACCAATTAACCAACAAACAAAGGAATCCAATAGTCCAGCCTGCTGCATTTCTTGGTAAAAAGAAAGTACTTTATTATCACAGCAAAATGTAATAAGATTCTGTTCAATGGGGCTCAGATGTTAGATTGTAATTGTATCTACAATACCTAGAAAAGCGACCACCTCCCCCACTGAGGTGCCATCTCTCGTTCAATAGAATGCCATTTATTTATTAAGTGCATGTTCACCAACATAGGCATCTTGGTGGTAGCCATGAGCCAAGAGAATAAAGGGGCATATTGTCAAGGGATTTGTCTCCGCTTTTTTGGCTTTATAAGCCAAGAAAGCAGAGATAAAATTATCTCCCTATCAGCAACAGGGTGCTAACACGCAAATTCGCATGTTAGCACCCTTTTTCTCTACGCTTCCCCTTGCATCTCTAATGAGATGCAAAGGGGGCGTTCCAGAGAAAAATAATAGGAGAAATGTTGTTAAGCGACATTGCTCCTATTATCAAGGATTTGGAAATATTCGCGCTAAGCGCGAATATCTCCAAAACCTAACACCTGCCCTGAGCTGTTCTTAGCCATGTTATCCAATGGTAGGTGGATAACATTGCTAAGAGCATTAGCTCGGTAATGCATGAATATCGCTGACTTTTCAGCGATATTCATGCATTGCGGCCAATTTTTATCGCTTTTGCGATAAACCTTGATAATAGCAAGGTTTATCTGCGATAATTTCTGGCGATGCTTAGCGTTAAAAAATTCGTTGCTAAGCATCGTTAGCGACAAATATCCCTTAGCGTTGGTAATATGCCCCAAAAACCCTTGGAGAGAGCCTAGTATGGCTAGCAGGATATAGGTGGTCAAAGTCTTTCAGGCCATGTGATGGGGAAAGGACCTAATGCCAAAAGGAAGATCATTCAAGAGTTGAGGACCAAGTAGAAAAGGAGCACCAGACCTAGAGGATCTGATATGTGAGATTGAGAATAGCATTTTATAGTTGCAGGGTAAACATCTCACTGAATTACAGAGGGAGAAGTTTTGACCAAATGGTGAATTTTAGATCCCCTAAAAGACTATCCTTATGAAAACATTTTTTTTTCACCAGAGCCAAAGTAGATTGAGCCGTGACTGAGCAGAATGGTACAAAGTCTTTAGCTTGCAGACTAACAGGACAGCAACATTTCTAATTCTTTGTAGCTAACTCTGGAGGATTCAGGTCGGCCAAGCTAACAGATGTTGCAGTAGTGCCGTAGTTTAGCAATCATTAGGTTAAGCATTAGCTGAAGACATCCAGTATTTCAAAACTCTCTTGCCCATTTTACGGAATCCATTTTGTATTTCTGTCGGCCATTTTGTATGCCATGTGCTCTGTCCTACCTTCCTGTCAACTGCTCTTGAAATCTGCCTAGAGACAAGATATGTTTAGTCTCCTTCACTTAGCACATGCTCAGTTGAGCATGCAGCTGTCTCCAACTTGTAACTGTCAAGATGTGTCCACCAAAATTAGCTGACTTTCAGCCCTTCCCACTTTTTGCTAGCACACTCTCTGTATGACCTTATATGTATTTGAAACCAGTACTCTGTACCTTGTACCGCCTTCATTTCAGCCCCTGTGAGGGTATAAAAGGACCAAGCTCCTTCTAGTCAGTGTGCTACCTCATACTCTACCGAAGGGTGTTGTGTGAATGTAGTTCCACCTCATGAGGTTTAATAAACTCTGTCTTTTCTATTCCAGTTTCTGTGGCAACTTCTTGCTATTGGTCTGAGGACTCTGTGTAGAGAAGGCCGAATCCCTTGCACTAGTAGGCCTGGCTGAGGCTTGCTACCACAGTAGTCGAACCGGAACCTGTGCATGCAGTTGGCTTGGCAAAAATAATATTTTTTTTCTCAGGAGTTTAAGATTTAAAATAAAACATGAGGCTTTGACAAGCCTGGTCAGCACTTGGAGGGATACATGTGTTCTAAGAAATGCATCTGCAGCTCTTCGTCCTCTTTATGTTTTAGTGTACTTTGTTTCTATAGCTCTTTGTGAGTTCGAAGAGATGTCAGAGAGTCTGTGGCTCTTTCATTCTAAGGTCATAGCACAGATCAGGCACTGATGCCTGTCACTCTGTTGCCACTCACTCTGAGCAGTTCTCAGTTCAAGAGTTCATATCCAAATTAAAGGCATCCCTGACACAACAGTCTCTCTTTTCACTGCAGAGCACAAGCTGCATGCCTGCTTTAGTCTCTAGAGGGAGCCCCTGTTACCTGCTTGTGTTGTCGCAGTCTGCTGTTGCCAATGGGTACTCCTCAGACTGGCACTTTTAGCGGCATCTCTGCTTACACAGGACTGTGGCAGTGGCTTCATTTGGGACTGGATGCCCAGTGAACAAGCCTTCAAGGCAGTCTTGCTCATCGGACACCCATCCTGGCACATTGAGTCTTCAGGTCAAGACCTTGTGGGTGCTCATTTTGCAATTGCAGCCTCGGTTTGAGATGGGTTTTAACGTATTCAGAGGTGCTGGACAGCATGACATAACTTTGCTACATGTCTCTACGCATTGCATAACAGGGATTGCAATGGGAGACTGGGAGACCCCTCACAACAAGAGTCAGCTCCGGCTTTGCTCCCAAGGATGATCAGCACCTTCTAGATGTTCCTCACGCCGGTAACACAGTTTGGTTTCCCTCCTGGATCGTCCCTCCTCCTTCAGGACCAGGCACTCTCCTTCCCTCTCTGAAAAGGCAAGCAGAATTCTAGGCGCAGCAGACCTTCAGCTTATTAAGCAAGTTACAAAGATGATAGGTAATGTTCGTTCACCTATGGGAAACTAGCTGTCAGGCAGACACCAGCCTTGTTCACACAGCTGATCTTCGAGTACTCTGCCGAGCACTCCCTGCTTGTCATGAAGAACTTTAAACTGGAACAAAGTGGGGTGGTTTAGATCCCACTTTTATACAGATAGGAGTTGTGGTTCCACAATCTAAGACTTCAGAACCATGTGGGTAATACTCTTTCATATCTCATTTTCTGGATCCTCAGATCACACAGTCTTTGTGGCGGGTGATGGCTCTCATAGCAAAGATGCATTGGAGTGTGAGAGCTCAGCACCTGACTGTCATCTGTCTTCCTGAAGCAGTAATCAGGAACAGACAAAAGGGCAGGCCCTACCTTGAAACTTCGACACCTTGAACAACAGAATCTGCAGTCCCACCCTTACCATCTACCAAATGGCAATGCTCATGAAGAACCAATCAGCAGCCCTTTGCTAACATGGTCCTATTTGAATTTCTAAGATAAGATCTATCACCGTCCTTCCTCACTTTCTGTGTCACAACTTGCCAGCCACAAGGAATGCTGCTAGAACACTCACAGTCTGGGTAAGCAGTCTTTGCCTTCCATCTTATGCCATGCTAAGCCATAAAGAACTGAAATGGATCCCACACAACACACACTCCTGTACCTGCAAAGGCAACGTACTTTTATTTGACTATGCTGATCAAGGAAAGAGACCAAAAATAAGGTGCACATATGCTTTGCATCACCACACTTGGATGCCCACTCAATATACATCAAATAAAATGCACGTTTTACACACTCATGTATCCCAGGGCATAACACAGGCCCCTGTGGTCCAAGCCTTCATGGAGCCCCATTCAGCTCAAGCATAATGAATATCTGTGAGTCTGAGGAGCCTCTGTCCATATTCTGCAGGGGGCCCCATCATTGTCCGTTAAGCCACTGCATGTATCCCAAAGCAAACATAGACTAAGTACACCCACTGACCCATGTTTCACAGCATGGGCTTCAACAGAAGACTCCCAATCCTGAAGGAGGGTGTACAACCCCTGCCAGGACCAGTTACCCAATTACTAAAGAAAGGGTCTGACTGCCACCAAACCGGAGGAGCGTGGCCCTGCCGTATGCTGGCATCGGCTGCGTACAGATCATGGGCACAGAGTACTGTGCACATTCTAGGGTGTTCCCCCACAGCCACCAGGAGTCTGCTCACCACTGTTTCCTCTGCCCAACCCTAGACCTCACCCCACCTCACTAGACCCTCACACTCTTACTGTGGGAGAAACATGGTGGGTTACCCATTACATAATTTGAGCCAGTGGCTGCAGGTGGCACTCATTGTTGACTGCAGGCGTTTTGGGGGAATGGCACTTATTTTTACTCAACAAAGTTTGCGAAAGATCGAGAAAAGCGCAAAAGGGGGAAGAAGGAGTAAGAGAAAGATGGAAGAACAGTGATAAAGAGAGAAAGCAGGGGTAAAAGAATCTGCAAGGGGGAGATAAATAGACAGAATACTGAACAAGTTGGACCCCAGCACTTATTCTTTGCTACATTTTCCACTGGATTTGCTACAGAGTCAGTGGCCAGGCCCACACTAACTGAAACAGCTGCTTATGCTGGAGGCATGGTGCATGCATAGCCACTGTGTGTAGACACAGCACTAGACAATATTTCTCCAACACTCTCTTCGGGTGTCAAGACAGATCCACAAACAGAGTGGGCAGTACTTGTGAAACACACTTTCCAAGGCCGCGCCCTGACAAACCTACCTTGTTGCCTACAAATAGCATAATGCATGTCCTGGGACACAGCCAGGTCCTGATGGTGAACTGCCCCCACCAGAGTCATCCTCTGCATATAATTCTTCATTGTGCATTGTCTTGCCTGTCGCATCATGCTCATTTCCTTCTTACTGGCTCGGGGAGACTCATTAGATGATACCAGCTGCAGCTTCGCTCGTTTCATATTCAGTTACCAAGGACAAACTGTTATGCACTGACATTAATATAGTTTTATTCTCTGTAAAGGCCCCAGGTCAACATTGTCCACAGAGTGAAATCTGTGTCAACTGACCATTCCAACACAAAAAGCACTGATGTAAATAGAGATATTTTTTTTCATTTTATAGAAGCATTTTACAGGCGTGAGGTAACTTACCTTTGATTGTGTGATTAAATAGCAACCTTGCCCTCTTAAAAGCACTGTTGGTTTAACAAAACAAGAAATCCATGCCTTGGACTCTAGTAAATAAAAGCACAATAAAACACCAGGAATCAGGTTAATAAATTCCTTTCATAAAGATGTTGTCTGGTCTCAATTTCTTTTATTTATTTTGACGTTCTGGGTTTGAAGGTCTGACCCAGTGGAAACGTAATACACGCCAAAATATGGCAAACATAAAGAAGCTGTGCCAGAAAGGAAGGCCGTAAACATCCCACAACCTTCTCATTATCGAATTGTCCACGGACTCGATAATTCTTGCTTCGGTGCCCACTCTAATCACGGGTTCACACTCTGCAACTCTGGGCATTAAGCTTGCTTAATCTCCACTATGGCCCCACCGCGGCGGGATGCCTGGCTTTCACCTTGGGGATGCCCAGTATGGGTTATCTCACAGGGAAAAGCCAGGACGGGTTCACAAGGCAAGCGCCGAGATGCCCTAGGGTAAGTCGAGCGCTATATAAGAACACACATACATTCATACATAGTGCTGTGCCCATCCCTGGAGTCTCCGATACCTGGGAATAAAAGGTGCCTGCATTGTTGCCACTGCCTGAACCCGCCATACATCACACCCCTCCCACATGCACATCCATAGCAAGTATAGAGAAAACTCCTTCATCCGGGCCCCCGCATGGGCAACGCCTGTGTCCACCGTCCCGATGCTGTGACTAGTGGAATATTTGTCCTTGTGCGGAAATGCTGAAGGAGGCCTGGGCACTGGGATAAAGTGTGGAAGATCAGCGATGCCTGTGTGTAGTTTCTGGGATGGAGGGAGGGATGTTAGATGGCCAATGAAGTGATGACAAATATGAGAACAGGCAACAGTGTGTAGAGCACTACAGCAACGAGGATGCGCACTCGAGTCATGGAGGCAGACAATAATATTATGGCATAGCACTCAATGCATTTCGGTGATATAGGTTTGTTGTGAGTCAGGAGTGCATGGTTATCTCATTAGGAGTCCTCACAGCTGCCACCGCTCTGTGTGCCTGGAGGGATTTACTGGAGGTGGAGAAGGATTAGCCAGAGTCTGCTCCTTTCTTGTCACTCCATGGTGGGCACATTTATTTATTTATAAAGGTGTACTAAGTACTTCAGTGCTTTTAGTTCTGGTGGTATATTTTTATTTTATGCCTATTTGTATAGCGCGCTAATCACCCATGAGGGTATCCAGTCGCTTTGCAGGTGGATAGGCGGCAGTCTTCCAAGGTGAAGTCGTTTTAAATGGCAGGTCATTAGATTCTTGCTGAACTCAAGAAGTTTCTGGTAGGCAGTGGGAGGTCATTACATACTTTGGGGGAGATCCTCTGGCCCTATTTTAGGTTTTGCCTGCACAGTGCTTCCATTGTGCTTGTAGTAGTAGTAGTAAAATCTTTATTCGGTTTCATTTTTACAAAGAAAACCATAATAGTATACAGACATTTCATAAAATTTAACATTACTAATAGATATTCAATTCATTAAAATATAAGTCATCATTACTTTATCAGAGTTGTTAAAGATTATTGTTTTGGAGGTTTAGCATGTGCTTAAAAATACATTTTAGGAAGGTGCTGACAACTTTACATACATGTGCAGAGTTAAAAAATTGTAACCATAGCATAGCCGGACGGCACCTTCTAAAGTCTAAAGATCGGAGCAATGGGGTTAGCCAAAGTTTGCGATGTGCAGAGTAAAATTTGCAGAACAGTACGGTGTGCATTGTTGACTGCTCTGATAAGTCATCACATGGGCAGACTGTTAGACATTCATCCCAACTGTTTCTTTTAGGGAATGCGACAACCCTGTGGAAAATGTTCAACCTAAATCTCGCAAGTAGAAAACGTTCAAACTGTGAGTTTACGAAGGTTAGGTATGGTTCCATTTCCAGGGTAGTCATGACTGCTATGGAGTGCTGTACGGATGGTTTCTTGATCTCCACAGTGATACGTAACTCTTCAAAATGGCTCAGCGCCTTTGCCTTTAGTTCTTTTTTTGATATTTCGGCAATGGTTTCAGGATTGTAATAATACTCCGCCATTCCTAGGTCTGTAAAAAGTTTTTTTACGTATGTTAGCCAGTCTATTTTTTGAGCACAGTCTAAGTTCATGCAGTCCGTAATAATGTCTTTGGTAAGGGTGTTTTTTGTTGACACCCATATTCTGCGCCAAAGAAGTACGGGTTCAATTTTGGCCAAATCCTCAATGTGTGGAAGTCCCAGTTCTGCGTGACAGGCGAAGGTGGAGACTCTTTTTGGTACCGCAAGTAAGAATCTCGTGAAGATGTTCTCTGCTACCTGAAGGGCTTATGTGTTTTTATGTCCCCACAGGCCCGCCCCATAGAGTGCAATGGAGTGGCACTTAGCTCTATAGATTTGGAGTAATTCAACCGGAGGCTTTTTCCCCAACTTTTGGGCAAATTTCATGAGAGCAGCGATAGAGAGGAGGAGTTGATGCTTACGCGCTTCTATGGCTGCTCTCCAGTTGAGCTTCTCATCTATCATAATCCCTAAATAAGGGTACTGGGAGGTGGTTTCTAATTTTTTGTTATTGAGGAAGATACCTTTTCCATGTTTCCTGACTTGGCCAGCAACCATAACATAAGTTTATTTTATGTTTATATGGAGATCTAGGTCGCTCATGAATTTGGCGTAGCTGTTCAGGGACTTTTGTAGCACACGTGGGGTGCGTGCTAAGAGCACCGCGTCATCCTCGTACAGGAGCGCGGGCACCAGTCTATTTTTCACACGGGGCAGGTCCAAGCCCCCCCTCAGCATTTCTACCTCAAGACCGTTGGTGTAGAGGGAGAAGAGAAAGGGGGCAAGGACGCACCCCTGCCTGACCCCGCGCTCTACGGAAAAGGATTCCGACAATTCGCCCCGTACTCCAAAACGCACCCTGGAAGAGGCATTAGAGTAAAGTTCTCTAAGGAAAGTCACGAGAGCCTTATCTATTCCCATATTGGACAGCACCGACCATAATTTTGCATGGGAAACGCAGTCGAAAGCTGCGGAAAGGTCGACATAAACCATGTAGACCCTTCCGCGCTTTGCCGATACATATTTTCCCATCAAGAGGGCCAAGTTCAAGGCTTGTTCCGTTGTTCCAAGGCCCTCTCGGAAGCCATACTGGATATCCGAGAGGGTCCCGGTATCGTCTGCCCACTCCTGCAAACGCTGAAGTACCACTCAACCCAGTACTTTCCCCAATGAATCGAGGAGGGAGATAGGACGATAGCAGGTCACCTCCTCTCTATTACCCTTTTTAAAAATGGGTACCAGTATTGATTGTGTCCAGGAACTAAATAGGCCACACTTCATTGTTGCGTCGAACACCCTGGTTATAATAGGGGCCCACAGATCTAAATTGAATTTGAAAAAATCAACTGGTACCTGGGCCTCGGGCTTTTCCACTCTTGCTGGCATTAACTGCGGCTATTACCTCATGTAATTCGAATGCCAATGGAATTGGGAATGGTTTATCCTGATTTGGGCTATTACTTTTATCTGTGGGGGCTACTGCCGGGGTTTGACCAAAAATCTTTGCAAAGTGATTAACCGAGGTTTGGCCCTCGATAGCCACTTCTATACTTGGCTGGTCATCTATGTCTGTCAAGAAAGGTGCTTTTACCACCTTCCAAAACAGATCGCTGTCTTTGTTAAGTGAACTTTCATGCAACTGATCCCATAGGGCCTTTTTTAGCTCTTCTTTTCGCACTTTACACGCGAGCCTATATTTTTTCCTCAAATTCCTAATCTCCTCCTGATTTCTTGTTGTTTTGGATAGTGCTCTCTTTATGTTTCTATGGGCAGCTGTACAGTCTGGGTTAAACCAACCTTTTTTTCTTTCCTTGAACCCTTTCTGATTCACGGTAAGGCATTCATTTACTTTATCTAATACTTGTTTGAAATGGGATATAACTTCCTCTTCACTGGCCTCAGGATCTAAGCACTTCAGTATTGCAAGTTTTGCTTCAGTTACCACCTTATTCGTCAGCTCATTAGGGTCGATCTTTCCCCACCCCAAAGCGTAGCCATTTGTTTTTGTAAGCTGTATGTTATTCTGGGTAAGGGTGGACATTATAATCTGGGCTAGTGGCTGGCCTTGGTCCAGTGTTAGTTCGAAGACTAGGGCCGAGTGATCACTCAGCGTGTTAATTTTAACTTTGAAGTTTGTAGTCCTATTTACTAGGGTCGCTGTGATAAGAATATAGTCGATAGTGGTTTCACAGCCCCTACCGAGATAGGTGGGGTCCAGTTTCCCAGTTAAGGGGTTAATTTGGTTTAATATGGCTAAGTCCAAACTGGACATAGTTTCATTTAACAAATCTCCCACCACTAAATGGCTAAAATGGGTTATTTGAGCGTCTGTTTCGCACCCCATCCCACAAACATCACTGTTAGGCTTCACACAGGGATGATGATTGAAATCACCTCCCCAGACAATGCTTGGGGGTTCCAGCCCTAGTGTTAGTCTCGTGCCACTGGTCAGTTTCTTACAAAGGGCCCCGAGTATTTTTGTTCTCTCGATTTCCACTAAATTATCGTATAGGTTAACGAGAAGTATTGTCCTCTTTGTGTTAAAAACCAACTATAAAATTTGATAATGGGGTTCTAGACTAAGTGCAGTAACTTCCAGGCCTGGTATGGTGTTTGATATGTAAATTATCAGCCCGCCTTTGGCTCTCCCGTGAGTTCCTGCAATCCCTGGTGAAAAGTAAGTTTTTTAACCTATCAGGTGCATTTCTTTCGTGAGCCAGGTCTCCTGAAGGGCTAAAACTTGGGTTTCTTTAACAAACTCTTGGATGCTTCCATCCAAAATTTTATCTTGGAGACCCGCAACATTCCAGAACATTATTTGGATCTTTTCTATTCTCCTGGTAGGGACCTGTCCTTTATTTGTCATATTTTCCATGTCTCTTACGACAATCTCTGTGTCTAGATTATGTTCCCTGAGGGTTAAACTAGGGGCGATATTTGTTTTGCTCCGTCTAATGGGATCTTCCCCCTCCCTCAGACTTGTTTCATTCCATTGGGTCAGCTGGATTTGACCTTCATTACTAGAAGTTTCAACTGAAATGCCTAGGATGATATCATCCAAAGGGGAATCTTCTTTTATCATAGGAGATTCTTGCGGCGGGGATTGATTACTGGCAAGTCAGTCTATTCCTTCTAGGCCACTCAACGTTGAGAAAGGGTTGAATGTTGGTATGTTGTAATCTGGGAGTATCGGCTGGTAATTATTATTAAACACATTACTCCGGTATAGGTGAGGATAAAGTGGCTGCAGAGGTTGGTGTGAAAAACGATTCTGGGTGAATTGATAGCCTACTTCTCTCCACTCTGGGCGTTGCCTTCTAGTGTGATGGTGTACTGGCTTGTTAAGTAATTCCCGTGGGTAGAAGTAGCTAACATAATGTGTCAAAATATTGTCCCCCCCAATGGCCTCATACCAATCTCCTATAGTTCTCACTGCCCTATGATCCTTAAAATTGATGATTATCACATCCCCCCTTTTATCTTTCGGCCTTGACCCCACCCAGACAGCCCGCCTTACCGACAGGATTTCTCCGTTGACATGTGCAGGGAGGGGTCTATTCTGCTTCAACCAGTAAATAGTTTTGTTTTTTAGGGCGTGATAATTTTCTCTGACCCCTTCACCTAATTCTGGTACTCCTGTCATGATGATTGTGTATGGAGCGGATTCGGGAGGTAAATCAACTATCCTGCGTCTAGATATTTTTGGGCACTGTGGTGACTGCTCTCCCGACTCTCTAGTTGGTATGAGGTTCGTAGAAGGATTAAGATTAGTGTTTGGTATGGGGAGAGTTCTTTCTGCAGGATTCTTCCCTGCCGTGTTGTTTCCCTTTGCAATAGCTTTAGCCCCATCTTTTACCTGATTGCTATTGTGTGGTTTTGGATTTTCATTGTTTGTTGTTTCTTTTGAACTTTTGGCCACAGCTTTTTTCCCTTGCACGGTTCCAGGTTTCAAAGATGCACTACTGGTAGATGGTTGTTCCAGAGGTAAAGCGTGTTGGCCGGTAGGGTTTTGTGTGGAGTATTTATAGAATTAAGGCAATAGTTTAGTAATGGCCGCAGTATTGTCTTCTATTTGTTTGCCCAAATTTTCTAAATGGGTGCTTATTAGTCTTGTTCTCTCCAGAAGAGGAATCATAAGTGCCTTCACTATTACCTCTATTCTGGAGAGAAGTTCAGCCTCCATTTCAGGAAGTAATCCTGCTGGGCATAGGAGGTAATGTGGGAGAGGGGGTTGTGTTCAAGATGGTAATTGTGCTTGGAGAAGGGGGGGAAGACTGTCTCTTTCGTTTTTTCGGATGGTTTTTTGTTTGTTCTGAAGGTGGTGGAGGGGAAGCAGATAAATTGGGGGAACTAGATAGTCTAGATGTGTTGGGACTTACTAGAGAGTTTCAGGGGCTGGGTCAGGTTCATTGCTAGCTGTATGAATTATTCCGTCTCTCCCCTCATCACCAGAAAGCGCGAGGGAATCAATATCAATAGAGGGAATAATGGAGGTCGGGGAGTCAGAAACGATCACATTTGGTGAGGTGACTTTCCCAATCAAACCTAGGGAGGAGCGCTTACCGGTTAACAGGTCCATCGATAGGCGCTTTTCGGTGTCCGCTATTTCTTTTTCTAAAACGATTGTAACTCTTTTAAAGAATTGGTCGATAGTTCCTGTTACTGGCCCCTTTGATGTGTTAACGGTTATGTTCCTGGATTTTCCAGGATCCGAGGACATGGTTATACGTTGGTGTGTATTCAGATATATAAAGGACAGAAAGGAATGTCTGGTATGGCCTAAATTGATAGGTAAATCCTTGCTGATAGCGGGAGGGGAAATTGACTCTTACCAGGGAATAGGCGTTAAAGGGGTGGCCCGTCCCGTCCTTGGTCGACCTTGGACGGCCTTAGTCGGCCCGCCCTTTGCCCGGGCTTAGCCCCGGGCGCTCCCGCGCAGCGGCAAGGACAACTCCTTATGTATACGGGAGATGTTCAAGGGCGGGGCAAACAGGGAGAGCGACCAGGTGGAGGTGATTACAGTGCAGGGACTCCTGGGCAATGGAGTCCTTGTCCCTCACCTGGCGCTCGCAGCCCTGTACTTCCACCTCCTGCCCACGGGGTCCGATGTTGTGATCCTCTGGAAAGCGCCTTGACACACAGGCGAAGCGGGACCCGCGCAGCGGGTTCCGCGAGGTCTCCCAGCTGAGAAAAGCAGTCCAGCGAGGGAAAAGCAGCACACAAGGGTTCTACCGCTTCAAAGGACAGAAATCGTCTCCCCATTGTGCTTGTAAAATCTATTGTTTTGAATATAAAACTAAAAAGGGGCTTACATCCCACTCCCTTGCTTTTCATTGGTTGCTGTGCTTGCCACTTACTTTTCCTCCATTTCTATTAGCTGTAGAATATTTTCCTGCATTTACCAATGCTTGTTCCTCGTGTGCTTCTCTTATCAGTTTCCCGTAGCAGAAATACTGTTAACGTCCGCTTTGGTGGACCTAGTTTTTCATAATGTTTTTTTTCTCTCTGCTTTTTCGTCTTGCGTGATATTTAAAATTAAATTAGCAGATTTATATAGCAAAATTTATCACACAGAGTAATTTGCACAGAATCACAGGATGTTGCGCCACTGAGACATGAACTAGGATCCCCAGCTACCGAGTCAGCAGCCCTGGCCGCTGTGTGACATCCTTCCCCCTTCCTTGATACTTGTTTTTAATTTTTTGGCTGATTGAGCACTGGAGGTCACTGGGAACTCCTACTAAACCTATAATGCTAGCATTGTGTCTGGCGATATTTTGAATAATTTTCCCCAATCAATGCCTTGTGAATTAATAAACCATAAACCTAGTCACAGAAAAGTGTGAAGTTTTCCTTTTATCTTGTGGATGCCTCCTTAAGAACATTACAAAGCTTCCACGTAGTGCCGCCTATTACTGAATCGGGTTCTTTCATGTAATCCATTTTGTAACCAAGTTCTCACTGTGCAGCTCTTTTCATATGACTGGAACAGGTACAGGACAAGCCAGGGTGATTTGTGCAAGCGTGAGATCATATTTTTCCACAATAAAGAACTTTGCAGAACTCAGTACATTCAAATCAGGTTTTCGGCAACACCGGCGCAATTGATTTTCTAGATTTAAAGGTGCGGCTCATACAATGAATACGGTTCAGGTGGAGCTCTGCTATTAAACACACCAGGCTGAAGGTCTTCCTAAGGTGGCCTGCGATTGCTGTCCATATAGATTGATAGATTCTCGGGTTATCATAACCACACTGTTTGGATAGTCGTCACTATTGGTCGCCTCTGTCTGTTTGCGCACCCTGCTAACAAAGCTAGAAGCTACGTCAAAGCAAAATGCGTTCCTCTCTCCAAATGAGATTATTTATTTTGCCCACAAATGACTTTGGGCCCGATTCACAGAATGAATTTAAGACTCAATCCTAAACGTACTACTATTGTGGTATTCACAGAATGCACTTACTACTTTTGGCATTCACAGAATGCACTTACTACTTTTGGCATTCACAGAATGCACCTACTACTTTTGGTATTCACAGAATGAACTTACTACTTCTGGCATTCACAGAATGCACTTACTATTTTTGGCATTCACAGAATGCACTTACTACTTTTGGCATTCACAGAATGAACTTACTACTTTTGGTATTCACAGAAGTTAGGATTTTGTCTTAAGTTTGTGAACACCAAAAGTAGTAAGTTCATTCTGTGAATGCCAAAAGTAGTAAGCGCATTCTGTGAATACCAAAATAGTAGTAAGTTTAGGATTGAGTCTTAAGTTCATTCTGTGAATCGGGCCCATAGTAACTACACAATTGTTTACCCAAACTGTGAATTGTACACCTGTGTGCGAGCACCTCAAACATGACTTATTCACTACAGATAAGGCGCAACAGGTGATGACATCAAATTCCGCAGTCTACCTGCAGAACCGCAGAGGTCAAGCAAGCGCTTCCAGGCGCAGGTTCTCGCCCTGATAACGTATCGGGCCCGTTAAATGGAAAATAAAGCAATGTATTCCACATGCAACAGAGAGTCTGGGACTCAGACAGCCCGGCACCGAGGACTCATTAAACATTGCTTTTGAGTCAGCTAATTACTTTTTTAAGCGTTGATCCTTGTCCCAGGTGTGGCATGGAATATGACTCAGGTGTTGCATGTTAATGAAGGCCACACGGCAATCACATTCTTTTTTCTCGCAAATCACAGCCAAGGAAGGAGCTTTGTTTCATTTTCAATTGACAGTTCATTTGAAAACCCCTTCCGCTATTGTGCGGTAGATATTTTTCCAGAAGCTTTGCTGTGCCTGAGAAAACAAAAAAAAACACAAGCAGTATTTCTGGCTCCTCTCATATTTTTTCTTTCATTGTGTTTCTGTTTAAATGATGTTTTGAGTGTATGCCTCTTATTTATTATGATGGTATTGATAGAGCGCGCAGTTCACCCAGGTCACCGAGTTTACCAATTACTTACACGCACTGGGCCCTGGGCGTGCAAAAATTTAATACACCACTTACATTTGGGGTGAACCGGGTGATGGTTTCTTTTTCTCCACCTGCACGCTTCTATGAGCAATTAAGGTTTGGCTTTACACCTCTGCTTACCATGCACCTGACTTACCACAGGCACAAATACTTATGACAGATCTGGAGCTATTAGGGAAATAGTAGACAGGAGACCTAAGAAAATTTCCCCTCATAAATCAGAACATACCTATCCACAATTTCTGTAAAATGACCACAGACACCTGATGAAATAAAAGTTTTATATAGAAGTTCAAAGAGAATATGCCAAGGCAATAAGCGATATGCAGAATAATACGTCAAACATCAAAATCAAAACCACTAAGTAACTGTGAACTAAGACTAAGACCATTTGAGTATATGGGAAGACTAAAGGTAGAAATTTTAGATCAAGACTAGTCACTGCAACTTAATACTGGGACCTAGGATACGAATGGGACCTAAAACATGTACTTAACCTAAGTTCTTTAGACTATTCTTGCTAAGTTCACCGCAATCATACTACAGGAAAGGGAAAACTTGGAACATACTAATAAATTCAACAGTTCAGCAAAGTTCTAAAGGAAGGGAGAGATGTGGAACAAGTCTAATAAGCAAAACATATATGGTTTGGCATTTCAAGAACAAATATCAAAGTCAAGAATATTCCCTTTAAGAAGAAGGATACGGACATGAGTTTAAGTGAGAAAAGACTAAGAGAAAACGCAAACCCACACCTTATATTTACCTAATTAAGAGTGAAGACTAACCCTGGCCACGGGTCAGTTTGGAAAGACGGGGACAGGACCCTTGAGGTTCCGTGACGATTTGAACCCGTGTTTTCAATATTGTCGGAAATACATAATATTGGTATCAGCGAACCGCAAATGATCCATTTAGCACATCCTGGTGTTTTCGCTATGCTACGAGCAAGAGCACTCCTGTTATGAACACATTTCTGATTTACCCATGGCATCCATCTTAGATCATGGCGGCCATTTTGTGTTTTCTTGCCCTCACATACGCAATAACCTCTGATCACTCCATTTCGATTAAGGACACGTAGCCTTAGCCGGAGATTCACCTCTTTCCTGACACGTGCACCTTAAACCAGATCACGCTGTAGCTGCATGACTCGACAAAGGCTACCTCCTCTGCCCGAGGCCAGTCCTGCTAAACTGGTCTTCGCGTCCATTGTCCTGATCACGATTAGGCGGCCGAAGCCGGTAGCCTTGCCCATTTACAACCCACAAACATCTCTTATCCCGCTTTTCTATCTTCCACACCTGGCTCCGTTCCTTTCTCTCTGAATCTTTATTAGGGGGAGGTAACGAAATTTACGATGAGGCGGTCCGGCTCTTGAATGCAATATTGACAAGGGATTGTGATGAACTAGTGGGAACCCCTCTTCGTAATGTTTGGCATCAGATATTATCGATGATCCCTGTGTAACGCCAAATATTTATTGTTTTAGACACAAAGGTTTTGAGAATGTATTACATGTAAAGAATTCGCCCCCAGCTTAAAATTTAGTATATAAGGAGCAACCCTCTTTGTACAAATTGAACAGGCTCCTAGAATCTGCCCATGTGTGGTTTCTGTGACTTCTGTGTCCCTGCAGTAATAAACCTTTGGTCTTTGACGCCACCATCGAGAAGCCTGTGTTTCTGTTCATTTGCGCACCAAGACAGGTGGAACTCCGGGGTCTTTGGGTGTTGTTCCCTGACACCTCTGGACGGTACCAAAAAGTCCAGAACTCCAATTGGCGCCCAAGTGGGGCGACGTCATTCGGTACCGGTCCAAAAGCCTGAAGAGTTCGAGAAGCTTCGTGTGAAGATTCCTGAGGGAGGCGCCCCACTTCATCGATCCCGGCATATCGCAAAAGTGGCCCGAAGTTCTCTTCCACGAGGGTTCCCGTTCAGGACGGCTGCAGTGGGCCGTTGCCTTGACCGTCGCCCTGTCTTGGACCCGAGGTGCAGCCCTTAGTACAGCGAGACGTGACGGGTTTCTCCTTGGTGACGTCTTCAGTGCCTCAGTTAAGTATTTAGTGGTTGCTAGTTGGTTACTTCGTGAGGGTTGTTAAATCCTTTTTGGTTCTTGGTTTGGTTTGGTTTCGTAAGATTATCATTGGTTGTTCTAGTTACGATAATCTATTTGGTTTAGTTTGGGTATCGATACATCAGTTCGCTTTGGTAGGCCTAAAATTCTTGGTTCAGGTGCACATATCTGTTTCGTGTTTTGTTTGTTTTGTGTTCCGGACTGAAAAATGGTAAGTCGGAGAAATTGTATGTTGTCGTGCTTTGGTTGCAACAGTGACTCACGATTGGAGGACTCATGTCTGGTTCCTCCGATTGGGACTCCCCTATATGACTTGTACTGTAAACATGGTGTGGGTCCTATATCTTATAATGAGGTGTGGGTCCGCTACACTGAGAAAGATGGTGTCCTTAGTTGGCCACTGCATGGTAGTTTTGAACCCGAAATTCTTGACAATTTAGAAGCGAAATTGTTTAGGAAGAAAGCCCGGCCGGCAATGTTTGATTCTTTCCGTTACTGGCGAAAAGAATCCAAACAGAGAGAAATGAAAAGGTTAAAGAAGGAACAGAAAGAGCAAGAAGAGTTGACTCTGGAGCAAGCGGCTAAGCAGCTGCAAGATAACGAGTGTGAGAAGGCCATAGAGGTAGCTATTAGAGAGCATAATTTAGCGATCGACAAGTGCTATCCTGCCTTGCCATCGAAAACAGCTAAGATACTAGAGGACCCCGAAAATGATCCTCTGTTGTCTTATCTGTTACGGTCACCTCCACCGTATGCACAAGGTACTACGGCTCCACCTTTACCGAATGTTCAATTGCCGGTTGCTGGACAACCTGGTATTCCTGTTCCTGCCCCTCAGAATCAAGTTCCTGTACCTCCTGTGGTTAATGTGAATGTTCCTATGGCTCCTCCTCCTCCTCTTGGGTTGCCGACTTCTATACCTGTATCTGTCTCGCTTACACCTACTGTTCCACAAACTATTTTTCTCGATACTCCTACTGTTCCGCTATCTGTTCCTACCTCTACTGTGTTCTCTACGTCTGCGAGTGTGTTGACTCCACTTTCTGTTCGTCGAAGAATCACTGATTCTGTTTCTAACATTCTGTCTCCTTTCTATAAAACCTTAATCAAGACTCCTACTTCTGACTCTGTTCAAAGACGTAGTCAGCTTCCGAGTACTGAGGAACGGGGAATTTTAGATTCCACGGCTCTCAGATGGATTTCGAAGAGTAGGAGATATAGTACGAGAGATGTGCTAGATACATTTATGCAGTGGAAGGAACCAACACAACGGTATGTCTTTGATGAGATGTGCTCGCTGTTACGTGAGGAAATAGAAGAAGATGATGTTGAATCGAATTTAGAAGACTTAATTAAGGTTCAGAAAGAATTTGCTGCAGGAATGATAGTAGGTGAAAATATAGAAGAAGCGATGGAACTGATTTTAAGTTATAGAAATGACCCATCACTTCGTTCACCAAGAGATTTAGAGAAAGGTAAGACGAAGCTAAATCGCCAATATCCAATGAGGGAGGTTCCTCCGATTTGGCGCGATGCTGTACACGCTGATAATGTCAATGGTATTGTAGCTGCTCCGGCCCAATTCCAAAGGGTATGGATACACATTCCATGGAAGCGAGCCGAAGTGCTAGCAGTGAAACAGGCCTTGCCAGACCCGCGTAAGAATCCTGCTGGATACTATAAGGAATTAACACAGACAGTTGAGGCTTGTATAATGAACTTAGCGGACATCGATATGTTATTTGGTAATGTAGTTCCGCAACCAATTTGGGCTAAAATTCGTAAACAGAATCATCCAGTTGCCCTAGGTGGTGATTGGGCAGCTATCGTTGCAACGGATGGTCAGCAAACAGGTGGTGCAAAACCCGAACCCCTAATTGCTAATCTTCCAGGGAGAATAATTGACTTAATGAAGACTCTGATGCCCGCATTGCGTGTTAATTGGGACAAGTTGTCCGCATGCAGGCAGAAGAAAGACGAAAGTGTCTCCGACTTCTTCACGAGGTTCGAAGAGACTTTTGTAGATCATAGTGGTCAGGATATGAGCACAGAAGGAGGACAGAGACTGTTTGTCGATAAATTTGTGCATAATTTGTTACCTGAACTATGCAATAAATTAAAAGATTCAGAGAGTGCGTGGGCTGTCTCTACAACTGCGCAAATACTTGCAACTGCACAGTATTATGAAAATAGGGATAAAGAGGAAAAAGAAAAATCAGACAAGAAAACGAAAGATTTAAAAACTAAAGTTCTTTTGCAACAGGCGTATCCGCCTCGCACGAATCAGACTAATACGCAACAGAATTCGTATCAAAGAACAGACTATAGTTCACCGAGGCCTCAATATCAGTGGAACCAGTGTGCGTACTGTAAGAAAGAGGGTCACTACAAGAATGAGTGTCCGATCTTAGCGCAAAATAACGCAGCAGCAGCTCAGAGAGGTGGTGGTGGTTTTGTGCAGAATTCTAGAGGTCGAGGACGAGGTGCTATGCCTCCACAGACGAATGATCGTCCTTCCAATCACTTTGATCAACGAAATGGCCAGTCTACTCAGCAAAATAGATCTCAACAGTATCTTGTTGAAGACTATTGTGAAGTAGATGAGGGATTTCAGGAAAATGGGTACTAGGACAGCCATGGACAGAGAAAGGGAGTAGTATCAGTTCCAGTGGATCAGAGTGGGCCTTATGTCGCAGTAGCAACATCAGGTGTAGTCGAACCGTTTCTGTTGGATACTGGTGCAGCAAAAAGTTCTATCATTCATGCGAAACTCCCTGGCGCACCTTTGTCCGGCTCAACAAATGTTTCTGTAGGTTTTTCAGGCGCCCCTGTTTACAACCCCATATCTGGTCCTTTGTCTATCTCTGTTGGACCGTGTCAATTGAAAGCACCCCTGATTTTGACGACGGGTTGTAATGAAAATCTGCTTGGTTTAGACTTGTTAAAACGACTATATGCGACATTGTACTGTTCTCCGGAAGGAGTACAGCTTACATTGGGTAAAAGAATCACCTCTCCGATGTACTTGTCAATGGATGCACTCCCGCCAGAGCTGCGTTCACTCCCTGATTCTCTTTGGGCGACTGGTCCTAATGATGTAGGCCTCTTAGAAATACTACCCTATGTAGTAACTTTGAAAGCAAATGTAAAATTTCCAAGAATTCCTCAATACAAAATATGTAGTGAAGGTGAGCGTGCACTGTTATTGATTGTGCAAGATTTGATTAAGAAAGGTGTGGTTGAAGAAACGAGAGGAAATGTCTGTAACAGTCCTGTATTACCGATTTTGAAACGAACTGATCCTACAAAGCCTCCAGTATATAGGTTCGTCATCGACCTCAGAGAAGTTAATAAGATTGTGATCCCGCAGTTTCCTGTAGTTCCAGACATTACCGCCTTGTTAACATTGATTCCTGCTACAGCTACTTGGTTTTCAGTCATTGACTTGAAAAATGCCTTTTTCAGCATTCCGATAGCCGAGGAAAGCAGAGATATTTTCGGCTTCTGTCTAGGAGGTCGCAGTTTCAGATTTAAACGCGCTCCACAGGGCTACTGTGAGAGCCCATCTATTTACAGTCAAGCATTAAAAAGCCAGTTAGATTCCTTTGTCCTTCCTCCAGGCTCTGCTCTAGTGCAGTATGTAGACGATCTTTTAGTGGCTGCCGATGACAAGGAAACTTGCAAAACAGCTACGATCTCGTTATTGCATCATTTGTCTAATTTGAATCACAAGGTATCACCTTCAAAGATGCAATACTGCTGCCAAGAAGTGACCTACCTAGGTCATCTCTTGTCAAAGGAGGGAAGGAAGTTGACCCCAGAAAGAATAAAAGCAATTATGCAGATGAGTGTTCCTCGCACGCAGAGAGAAGTGCGTGCCTTTTTAGGTATTACCTCTTACTGTAGGCAGTGGATCCCAAATTTTTCTCTTTTAGCAAAACCGTTGGTAGCTTTGACTGGGAAAAATGTTCCGAGTCCGGTGCCATGGTCTGATGAATGTCAGGAGAGCTTTTCTGAGTTACGAAATGCACTGTGTTCAGCTCCTGTATTGGGTACACCTGATTACAGCAAGCCATTCACGCTCTACGTTCACGAGAGAGAAGGTTGCGCGTTGAGTGTTCTGACACAGACATTTGGTGATAAACAACGCCCTTGTGCGTATTTTTCATCAACATTAGATCCGGTAGCCAGAGCGTTACCTAGTTGTTTGAGAGCTACAGCGGCAGCTGCGGCTTCCATTCGACAATCTGCTGGTCTCGTGATGAACAACATGCTAGTGGTCATGGTTCCTCATGCGGTGGATACACTCATGAACCGAACTAAGACACAACACCTTACCAGTGCGAGACTATCTGGTTACGAGCTGACATTACTAGCGAGTCATATTCAGATCAAAAGATGTAATGTATTGAATCCAGCAACGTTGTTGCCGGCTAATCAAGAGTCGAGTGATTCCGAGCCACATGATTGTTGTTTTAGAACGGAGGAAGAGACAAAAGGACGTATTGACTTAAAGGACACCCCATTATCAGATCCAGATGGCACACTGTATGTGGATGGATCATGTTTTAAATTGGAGAATGGTGATGTGAGTGCTGCTTACGCAGTAACGACTTTGAAGACGATTGTGGAGACTGCAAGAGTGAGTCAGAATTCTGCCCAAGCTGCAGAATTAATAGCTTTAACCAGAGCGTGTGTTTTAGCTAAGGGAAAGAGAGTGAATGTTTTTACAGATAGTCAGTACGCATTTGGCGTGGCCCATAGTTTTGGCCGTTTGTGGAGAGAAAGAGGTTTCATTACGTCCCATGGGACTAAGATTCAACATGGTCAGCTAGTTAACGATCTGTTGGAATCTCTAACCTTGCCGACTGAAGTTGCGATTGTAAAGTGCAGTGCTCATAAAGCAATCACGGATGATGTTGGTCGTGGGAATGCTTTTGCTGATGAAACCGCTAAACAGACAGCTAGAGATATGATGAGCAGAATGTATGTTGCTACGTCTGCAAGGTGGACTGCTGAGTCTGGAATGTGTGAGGATACAATGGAAAGTGTGAAAGAGATTCAGAAAGAGGCAACTGAGGAGGAAAAACGTGTTTGGAGGGAAAGTACGGGCAAGTTGGATTCGAATGGGTGTTGGATTGATTTGACAGAACAGCAGCGTTGGATGTTGCCTGATGCGTATGTGCTTGCAGTGGTGACGATGGCGCATGGAGTAGCGCATATAAGTTCTAAAGGAATCTGTAAGATGTTGGCTCCAGTCTGGAAGAATGATGGGATCAGTAAGTGTGCAGAGAGAGTGGTGAAAAATTGTATGGTATGCCTGATGCATAACCCTGGCAAGGGAACTCCAACTCCTGCTGGTCACTTCGCTCCTCCTTCCTGCCCCTTTGAAGTGATTCAGTTAGACTTCATTCACATGGATCGCTGTAATAATCTGAAATACGTCCTGGTGGTAGTTTGTGCTTTTTCCAGGTGGATCGAAGCATACCCACTAAAGGACAATACTGCCCTATCAACTGCCAAAATTCTTCTCAAAGAATATTTCCCTAGATTTGGTATGCCACGGATTGTAAGGTCAGATAACGGAAGTGAGTTCATAGGGAAAGTTATGCAGAGTGTGTGTGCCGGTCTGAACATAAAACAGAAGTTTCATAGTGCGAACCATCCCCAGTCTGCTGGTCTAGTGGAGGGTTACAATGGCACCCTCAAACTAAAACTAGCCAAAATTCAAGCCTCCACAGGTTTATCCTGGCCAGACGCACTTCCCCTGGCTTTGTTATCAACGAGAGCAACTGTACATTCTAGAGTGGGGCTTAGCCCCTATGAGATCGTTTTTGGCCGCCCGGCAAATATTTGGGGTGTGCCGAGGCCAAAGGAGTTTTGTTCTCTAGAATATCCTATGTTGATAGACTACCTTTACGACTTGACTGCTAAATTGAGTCTTATTCACCAACAGGTTTTCGATGCATTGCCAAAGCCTCCGGAGAGTCCAGGACATCAGCTGAAACCCGGCGATAAAATTGTAATAAGAAACTTCGCGAGGACGAAGAACCTTCAGCCCAGATACGTCGGCCCCTTCCAGGTCCTGCTTGCAACGAGAACAGCAGTTCGTGTAGCTAGTCGCAAGCATTGGGTGCACGCATCTCATGTTAAGCGTGTACCTTTGCCACTTCCTTACGACGACTGGGTGAAGAAGGGAATTGGTGCCTCCGAATTTGAACACACGCCAAAGTTTATCCCTTTCAGCGATGCCGAATTGATCACCGACACTCCAAACTCTGACTCTCCTTCTGAAAAGACTCCTTTGAACTCTGAACATTTGTCCCCTGCACCAGAAAAAACTCTGTCATCTGCGAACTTGAACACTGCAACAGCTACCAGTGATACACTATTTGCCGATCAAACAGTACCTGCGAAATCAAGATACAATTTACGACATCGTAATATGGACAAATAAAGCAGGCAACTGCCCATTGTGATATTTTGAAATTTTTGAACTTTTGCCTTCAGCCAGGAAGTTTGCTATTGTTTATTGTTTTTAAAATTGCCTTGCCGTCTGGGTAGCCGTAGGGTCGTGGCTGTGTACCTAGTTGAATCTGCGGGGGTCTCTGACACAAGGTCGATCTTTCTGTTGGTTCTGGGAACTCCCAGGGCTGATAGAGGCATTTTCATCTACGTACACATCATCAGTGGTCGCGAGCGGATTGTAGAAGATGGAGCTTCCTGCGCTGCAACGAGAAAATGTGATTTATGTTCGCAGAAACAGACTTTACAGAATTCTTCATAGTAAATGTTTCCTAATGCAATGTGCCATTACATTTTTGATTGTTTTAATAACATTGGTGGGTGGAATTGTTTTCGGTATAAATTTGATCTTTGTGCCAGTAACTACAGTACCTCCCCTTGATCCTGCTACCTCTACTGTTTCTTCTATACACTCTTTTCACTCGTTTCCTGAACATGAGCAAGCTCGACGCTCAGAATTCATCAACAACACTTTTGTACAGCTCTTGCACCAACACCAACTGGTAGTTAACACTACAGACTGCTGGGTGTGTGGCTTGATACCCCACACTATGGATAAAGGTATTCCCTATCTGGTTTTGCCTTTCAGCTACAATGGATCATTTCAGGCCCTCCAAACCATCTTTGCTTATGCCCTTGAAACCTATCCTCCACGTCCACCACGTTCCACTAAATATAACTCTGCCAACAAAGCTTTAGTCCAGGGAATTATTGACATGATCAAGGACGTCAATAATACTCCATCTTACCCTAGAGACGAATTGCGAATATATTTGAGTTGGAACTCTTCAGAGTATCGCCTTAGTTTGGGAGAAAGCAAGCGTAAAAGCTCAACTCCAATCTGGGTCGTACCTCACCGAGGTCAGGTCTGTTTGCAAGGTAATGGGAGAAAACCGAGAGCTCAGCTAGGGAGGAGTGAGTGCGTAGAGACTTATGTGTTTCCGGCTAACTCTTCCCCTGCCTTTCTCACTGCTAGGGGTACCTACTTCATCTGTCGAGACAGAGCTTATACATGGTTGCCTGCCGACTTTTCAGGGTCATGTTATATTGCTCGATTGTTGCCTCCAACATACACTGCATCATCTGACTACCACAGGACCAGAGTAGCGAGAGGTGTTTTCAGCAAGGAAGATACCGCTGGTCAGGAAGCTGGAGACTTCTTCAAAGGCTTCCTTCCGTTCTGGGGGCCTATGGCCAATAGTAGAAACATACGTCAGCTAACACGGGTAGTTGAATCTACTATTACTGAAACTGCTGGTGCCCTTAGCAATTTGACAGCTGAGCTTCAGGCGGATAGACTCATGACGTTGCAGAACCGTATGGTTCTAGACGTTATACTTGCAGATCGAGGTGGGGTATGCAGAATGATCCAATCGAGCTGCTGTGTCTTTATTCCTAATAATGCTCCAACAGTCTACGAGGCGATCTCTAAGCTACACAAGATTTCAGACTCTATTCATGTAGACAAGGGAAACTGGTCCTTCATGGAGTGGTTTTGGACTCTGATCTCAGCGTGGGGATGGAAGGTTCTAATGGTCATTGGTGTCATCTTAGTATTCCTCTTCTCATGCTGCCTGATTATCCAGTGTGGTCCAGCTCTGTGTAGCCTTTGTGCTGCAACCTGTTTTAGGAAACCACCTGCGTTTGGAGAAAAGGCGCGAGAAAGGATGATGATACAACAGCATGTCACTGACCTGATGAGCATAGAATTAGATTCTGACATAGACTGAGTAATTGCCTATGTAAGGGCAAAAGGAGGGTCTGAGGTTCCGTGACGATTTGAACCCGAGTTTTCAATATTGTCGGAAATACATAATATTGGTATCAGCGAACCGCAAATGATCCATTTAGCACATCCTGGTGTTTTCGCTATGCTACGAGCAAGAGCACTCCTGTTATGAACACATTTCTGATTTACCCATGGCATCCATCTTAGATCATGGCAGCCATTTTGTGTTTTCTTGCCCTCACATACGCAATAACCTCTGATCACTCCATTTCGATTAAGGACACGTAGCCTTAGCCGGAGATTCACCTCTTTCCTGACACGTGCACCTTAAACCAGATCACGCTGTAGCTGCATGACTCGACAAAGGCTACCTCCTCTGCCCGAGGCCAGTCCTGCTAAACTGGTCTTCGCGTCCATTGTCCTGATCACGATTAGGCGGCCGAAGCCGGTAGCCTTGCCCATTTACAACCCACAAACATCTCTTATCCCGCTTTTCTATCTTCCACACCTGGCTCCGTTCCTTTCTCTCTGAATCTTTATTAGGGGGAGGTAACGAAATTTACGATGAGGCGGTCCGGCTCTTGAATGCAATATTGACAAGGGATTGTGATGAACTAGTGGGAACCCCTCTTCGTAATGTTTGGCATCAGATATTATCGATGATCCCTGTGTAACGCCAAATATTTATTGTTTTAGACACAAAGGTTTTGAGAATGTATTACATGTAAAGAATTCGCCCCCAGCTTAAAATTTAGTATATAAGGAGCAACCCTCTTTGTACAAATTGAACAGGCTCCTAGAATCTGCCCATGTGTGGTTTCTGTGACTTCTGTGTCCCTGCAGTAATAAACCTTTGGTCTTTGACGCCACCATCGAGAAGCCCGTGTTTCTGTTCATTTGCGCACCAAGACAGGTGGAACTCCGGGGTCTTTGGGTGTTGTTCCCTGACACCTCTGGACGGTACCAAAAAGTCCAGAACTCCACCCTCAAGGAATTGGAATACCAGAATGCTAGCAGGTACAGCCCACGGACAATTCAGGACAGGATACCCCTCAGGTTTTGGGTCAAGACTGGGCCTCCCAGGGTACGACCAACACCTACAGCTTCAGACAGCAACGCCTGCGTTACCCCCTCCTGCAAGTAATCCGCCAGTAACCCCGATTGGGTTTTCGAATTTCCCAGCAAAGTGCTTCGCCAGCACTTAGGATTATTTCCACCCCTTAGGAGTTTGTGGAAAGTATGGACAGAGTGCTCCGCAGCACTCTCAGATTGAGCACCTATAGAGTTCGTAGGGTCAGTGACAGGTCTGCTACTCGGACAAGTCGGACAATTTTCCTAAGCTAAACTAGGGCAATTATACTATTTTGGGGTCCCTCAGACCACCCACTAATGTTGCAAGTGACAGCTTCCCACACTATGATTGTTCAGGAGAGATGGTGCGGTCATTACCACCTCCTAGAATTCGACTTTCTCACCCTCAATATTATCATTTTCCTACCCGCCCCTTGGGTTCACGTTCCCATGCATAAGCATACAGCAATACAGTAAAGTTCATGATAGGTAGCAACAGAATTGCTTCTTCCAAGGTGAGAGTCAGTCTTCCCAGGGATCTTCTCAGGCGCATTGTGCTTCAGGAGCCAGCTGGCTTGTTTCAGCTTCTGCGCAGTAGAGTTTTTCCCTGGTCACCTGATGGAGCCCAGCAGAGCCTCAAGTATGGCTCAGCTCCCGAATTTCCCAGCCCCAGAGACGCGGTACATGAAAAGTAAGCGAAAACAAATTAAAATCACATATAAAATGATCACACTGTATACCATGATAAATTCTAAACATCCCTTACTTTATAATAACTATAGGGTTACGTTTTTAGTGCGAAAGGACAAATAGGCTGAAGCAGCTGTAGCAAGCACAGAGCGTGATAAAAGGACAAGCGGCCATGTTTGCAACAGTGCGCATGTGCAATAGATTCCCTCCAGAATGCGAGTGCGTCACATCACATGGGTATGACCGACGCATGCGCAGACTGAATTTCAGCGAAGCAGCCGTTTCTTTAGTGCAAGCTTCGTTAGTATGGAAAAGACATACGAGCAAGCATCCTGGGGACACCCGCGTGTTTGGGAAAACGTATAATAAATGACGAACAACCGGGTTAATAGGATTATACATTAGGCGAGGTTCTTGTCTGTGCGCAAGGCGCTTTACGTGCGAATCCTTGCTCCATCAATCCCCTCTTTGATGATATTTACTATCATCACCACATAAAGGAAACAGATGCCAACTTTTTCATTCATCCACATCACCATTTGGATTTCAACAAACTTATTGTTGATTTTTCTTTCAGCTTCTCTATGAGAGTGGTGATTTTTCACCTTTTTGTAGACTTCATTTCTTAATTCTTCTAATTCTAGTTCATCAATATTTCTCTTCACCCCCCTCTTATTTACTTGAGACTTCTTTTTGCATTTCTGGCATTTGCAGCAGATGAAGATAATCAATACAACCACACCTATCACAACTATTGGCATCAGTATTTTCCACAAAATATTTCTACCTAGGTTAGAAAACCAACTACCTATAGAGGAGAGACCTCCAGTCAGTCTCGTCCAGGCACTGTCAACCTCCAATGGTTTGAGTTCTTTTTCCAAATTAGTTATGTTCTTCACATATTGTTTTAATTCGATACTTTTATCAGGAATGTAAGTGCAACAATGTTGCGCCTTCAGCATTCTACAGACTCCGCCCTCTTTTGCTAATAGGGTGTCAAGAGCAAGGCGGTTTTGCAAAACCATTGATCTGATCGCAACCATTTCAGTATTGACCATCAGGAATCCAGCAGCAGTGTCCGTTGATAACCGGTCCACTACTGTAGACAATTTGCAGATTCTATGGGTGTTCAGAACTACCCCCATTCCAGGTATCAGTGCACTAAAAATATCACCTATAATTTCACCTACACTCTCACGTTTACTACGCACTAAGCCATTAGTTTCTTCATCGCTTCCAGCTGCATTATTCACATGGTATATTTTCGGGAAAACAATGCCAAAGTAGCAGCTTCCATACCAGTGATCCGGTAATTTGAAATAAGCCTTGTTCCCACATATATAATATATTCCGGGAAACACAGGTTCTGACCCATTTTTGAAACCCCAACCTCCAATTACCTTGTAATTATGTTCACACTCGCTGGAACCGATGAATACATTGTTATAGTACTCTGTCTTTTCCCTATGGATACAGAGTTTCCCCTTTCGTTCAAAATCCAACAACAAGGCAGGATTGGCTTCGCCTTGCGAGGTGTTATCCATGTGCTCAGCCCACTTAGGGACTCTATCCTTTTCGTCATTTGCCTTCTTCTGAAACTTTTCTCTCCTTCTGTCTGCCATCTTTATAAACATCTTTTCCTGCTCTTGCAGAGAACAGGTCAGATTAGCTTGTCTTGCTTCGTCTAAATCTATGTTGCCTATAGTCAGAAAATATTCTCCCATATAACGGGTCACTTCACTCCTAGCATGTGCAAGGTTCAGGTGTCCTCTAATGGGAAGTTCAGAAAACACTACGTCAGCATTTGAATAATAGTACTGCAAAGTGCTCCTATAAAACAAGCTAGCTAAAATACTACAGGAAATTCCATAGGTTAAAGGTAGGTGGTGATATGTCACACCTTCAGCCACTGAGGTAGGTAGCTTCATGCAGACATAACAGTCCTCTATTTCCATGGCTTCTACGTAATGCACTAACAAGTTAGCAAAAACATTTAAATGCGTCCTGTTTTTCATTTTGTGAAAGTGCAGTCCATCCTCATCTGATGCTTCTAAGTTAGGTCGTGTGTGTGTCAGACTCACTTGGTTGTCACGTCTTTCTAAGCTTCGTGGTGTTTCTGCAGTCGGTACGGCCCCTATGTCTACTGCTTCTGGTTCAGTAGGGGATAAGTTAGGATTTTTACTTATCATAAAAGGTAAGAAAACTGTTAGTCCTATCCACATTACTATTAGCATAGCTATACTACATGAGCATATTTTACAACAGGTTTTGCAACACCCAAATCTGGACCTTCCAGAGACACTCGAATCAGACATTTTAGCTTACAGGTGGCTTTTGCTACTTTTCTTCGTTTCTTTGTACCAGAGGCTCACTTCGAGGCTCTCTCAAGGAGGGTCTTCGTCAGAACTCCGATCAGCGGTGGACTCTTCGTCACTTTTGCCACTGTGGTGGGGCTCATCAATTTCCTCCAACACAAAGTAAGTCCATTCAGGGCTCCGATACAGTCGGTTCTGTTTCTTTACTCTGTCGCTCTTTCTTAGCGACTTGCCTCGGGCTGACTGTCTTTCACTTTCAGCCCTTTTTCGATCTTTCAGTTTTTCTTCGACTGTCTTTAGTCTGAGCCTCAGTCTCTTGACGTATCGGGGTGCACTTCTGCCTCCGTGCCTCCCAGTAGTTGAGGAAACTTGGCCTTCCTCGTGCACTCTTTTTACTTTTTGTTGTGGCCCTTCTGTTTCCCTACCTACCTGACTAGTTCCAGGTCTTTCATCTATTTCTTCTGCCTGGTCCCTAATCTGATCCTGTTCAGGTTCAAATCGTACTTGCTTTTTATTTTCGGTTGATTTTATTTCGGTTGCCTGAACACGTTGGTCTATTTCTATCTGTTCCTGTTCATGCTCTTCGATCTCTTCGTTTTCTTCTGCATGAACGTCAGCTCTAATTATTATCTGTCCCTCTCCAGACTCCGGAGTTTCAGGAGGAGTCTCGATGTTTTGATCTGACCCTACTTGGTCTATTTCCTGATCAGGTGTGATGTGAGTCTCGTTGACCTGACCTTCTTCTTCTATTTCTACCTCACCTGGGCTATCCCACTCACTGTCTAAGTAGGAATATTTTCTGGTTCGTATTGGATCATGAACCTGGTCGTCGGCGGGGAACCACTCAACGTCTCGACTTGTGCTCGGCAGTTCGATGTCAGCTAGTTCCGGACTCTCTTCCTCGGAAGCCTCTTCAGCTGCGCTGCCTTCAGCTCCAGTCGCGTTTTCTCCAGTTACCCGCTTCGTGTGGCTGGCGTGGATCCACTTCGGTACACCAGCACACTTTACAGCAGTTGTAGTGACGAGGATCACTTGTCTTGGCTTACCCCACCTCGGTTTCAGGCAACTGCTCCGGGTGTGTTTCTTTAACGCCACCCAATCTCCTGGTTGCAGTTTATGTGCTGGAGTCTTTGGCCATTCGTCAGCTGTCTCTCCAATCTGCTGAGAGAGAGAACGCACTTGGTCACCCAGCTGCTTGCAGTATTCTAGCACCATATCATCAGAAATGCTTAGCAGTTTGTGTCCGGGTACCCATGCCTGCCGCATCACTCTTCCCATTAACACTTCATGGGGGCTCAGGTCAGTTTTTCGGTTCGGGATACTTCTCAAACTCATCAGCACAAGGGGTAAAGCCTCTATCCAGTTCATCTTTGTAGAATCACACATTTTAGCCAATCTGGATTTCAGGGTGCCATTTATTTGTTCCACTACCCCAGAAGCCTCTGGACGGTAGGCACAATGCAGTCTTTGCTTCATTTTGAATGCTTTACAGAGTTCCTCTAGGACATCGTTGGCAAAATGCCCACCTTGGTCCGTTTCGATTGTCTCAGGAATTCCGTACCTAGGTATCAACTCCCTGAGCAATAATTTGGCTGTAGTTAGGGCATCATTTTTCTTTGCGGGATAGGCCTCCACCCACCGGGAGAATAGGCAAACTATGACTAAGATGTATCTGTACCCTTGACACCTAGGCATTGTTATAAAGTCTGCCTGCATTCTGACAAAGGGACCTACTGCCTTCCCAATATATTCCACTACAGTCCTTTTTCCTGCATTGAATTGCTGACACACTAGGCACCTCTGGCAAAGCCTTTCCGCCTGGTTCCTGAATTTTGAATTATAGAACACTTTGTCAAACACTCGACACATTGCGTCCCTTCCCATATGTGTTGGTTCATGTATCATTCTGATCATGGGGTCTATCAAGCTATCAGGCAGTACAGGCACCCCAGTCGAGTTTACCACCACACCATCATCTCTCAATTTGCATCCATCTGCTGCCCACCTGCCTTTTTCTTGCCTGTCTGTTGCCTGTTGCAAATCCTTTAATTCTTCCCACGTTGACACATTCTCAAACAACATAAGTTGGCAGCTGGTTCCACCCCACAACGCAATTTGGAGGGACATTTGGTATCGGGCGCAAAATTGGGCAATTTGGTCAGCGTACCTATTACCGGCTGTCACATCATCATTTCCAGATCTGTGAGCCGCACACTTGACCACAGCCAATTCTTTGGGCAATTGGATAGCTTCCAGTAAGATATGCACCACCTTTCCATTTCTGATAGGGGTGCCTGAGGAAGTCATGAATTCTCTTTGCAACCACAATTGGCCGAAGTCATGAACAACCCCGTAACAGTACTGGCTGTCGGTGTAAACAGTTATTCTTTTGTTCTTACCCCTGTTACATGCTCTGGTTAGCGCAATGAGTTCTGCCACTTGTGCAGACTTCACTTCGCATAGGTAAGATGCTTCTATGGTGTGCGTCAATGTGACCACAGCATATGCAGCACACAGTCCTCCACTTTCATGTCTTAAACACGAGCCATCCACGAAGACAGTAAGATCTCCATCAAGTAAAGCTATCTCGTGGATGTCAGGACGGGGCTTAGTACTGAATTCGGTTAAATCGATGCAATTATGTTCTCCTTCCTCTTCAATCTCTACATCCAGAGGAACAGGTAACAGTGTCGCAGGGTTTAGGACGTTGCACCGGGAAATGGTCACATTTTCAGCGCCAATCAAAATTCTCTCATACTTAGTCAGCCGACTAGGTGTGAGGTACTGGGTCTTAGTTCTAGTTAGTAGGATTACAACAGAATGAGGAACATATACAGTGACATGATGTCCCATGACAATGTTCTCACTCTGTTCCAGACTGACGCAAGTAGCAGCCACTGCCTTCAGGCATCCAGGTAATCCAGCAGCCACCGGATCTAGGGTGGCCGAAAAATAGGCCACCGGACGTCTGACCAATCCATGCTCCTGGGTCAGGACTGAAAGAGCACAATTTTCTCTAGTGTCACAGAATAGTTCAAATGACTTAGAGTAATCAGGCATACCCAATGCAGGAGCGGTACATAGACAGTTTCGCAATGTTACCCAAGCGTTCATGCTTTCACTGTCCCAACTGACGGGGTCTTCTACTCCTTTCTTGGTCATTTTTATCAGAGGTTTTGCTAGAGCTGCAAATCCTACAATCCATTGTCTGCAGTAACCCACAACTCCTAGGAACATTCTCACCTCTTTCTGAGTTCTGGGCAGTTCCATGGCTTTAATTATTTTTATTCTTTCCGTAGTAACTTTCCTGATTCCTTTTTCTATCTGGTGCCCCAGATACTTCACTGAGTTCTTACAAAACTGTAGTTTGTCAGGCGACACTTTATGTCCTCCCTTTCCTAGGTGATTTAGCAAGGCAATTGTGTTGGTAACACAGTCCGTCTGGGTTTTAGATGCCACTAATAGGTCATCTATGAACTGCACCAAAACAGATTCTCTCGGCAGCACTAGGGTTTCAAGGCATTTCTTTAGTATCTGGTTGAAAATTGATGGACTTTCGGTGTACCCCTGGGGGACACGATTCCAGACATAGATATGACTGTCAAATTCAAAACTGAAAAGGAACTTGCTTTCTGGATGCAATGGGATGGAAAAGAATGCATGGCACAGGTCGATGACAGTGAACCATTCTGCATTCCAGGGAATCTGATATAGTATCACTGCAGGGTTAGGCACAACAGGACAGCAAGGCACAACAATTTGGTTTACCTTGCGCAAATCTTGCACCACCCGGTACTTTCCTCTAGGCTTTTTGATCCCAATGATAGGCGAATTACAGGGACTGCTCATCACTTCCTCTATTATTTCTGCTTCGAGCAGCCTGGTAATCTCAGTCGCTACTCCTGCTTTCACTTCTGCACTCATTTTGTACTGTCTGGTTTTGGGGTATACAGCATTCGTTTTTATTGTTATTTTAACTGGGTCCACATTTGCCATTAAGCCTACATCTTTTCCTGTGAAGTCCCACACTTCTGGTACTACTCTTAATTGGAGCTCTTCAGGTAAATCTTCAACTGTCAAGGGTTTAATATCAGAATCTTGTCTGACCAACATCAGTTTGTACAGGCCATCTTCATCGGGGGTCTGAATTTCGACACCTTTTGGTGTGCAATAGATGGTACAGTGCATCTTGCACAACAAATCACGTCCTAACAGGTTCACAGGACTGGAATCACAGACTACAAATCTGTGCATTTCCTTGAAATTTCCTATAGAAATTTCCATTGGTTCAGTTACTGGAGTACTTATTATTTGATTGGAGACGCCCACTACTTGGATTGCTTCTCCCGAGAGGGGTAGGTTAGGAACATCCACCGTTCTTACAGTAGATCTGGTAGCCCCAGTGTCCAACAGAAAGGTGACGTCTTTTCCCTCAACCTTTCCTTCAATGTATGGTCCAGTCTGGTCTACCGGTAAGGAGGCGCCAAGCACGCACTCCTCGTCCTCCCCTCTCAGGCCCCATCAATCTTGATTTTCATAGAGGAAAGTGTCATTTAACAAGTACTGTGGAATGACTGCATCTCTTTCATTCTCGACTTCCCATACTTCCGCCCTCTCATTCTGCTGACCCTGATTCTTAAAATTTTGTCTAGGAGCGCGAGGTACTGGAGGTAATTTTACCTGTTGCTGGTTCTTTCTTGTCCCCTCTTTCTGCACCTGTGGAGTTAAACCATTTACAGGGGCATTACCGGCCTGCAGGTGTGGACACTCGTCTCTCCAATGCCCTATCTGGCCGCACCCGTGGCACGGAAACTTCTTCATAGCCTCTTCTCGACTCATTTTAGTTCGGGGCTTCCCTCCTCCCCCAACAGTGGCATTCTGAGCATTATTATTAGTATTTAATTTACTTAACTGTTTTTCCTGCTGTTCAGCTAATTTCACCTGTGCCCACATTACCTTTTCCTTGAGAGCCTTCTTTTTATTTTCAATTTCATCTTCGCAATATTTTGCGTATTTCAAGACATCATCTATAGGTTTTCCCTGCCAACTGATTTTATTATCTCGAATCCATTGTGATATTTCAGGCCTTAGTCCTAGCACAAATCTGTAACTGAAATGGGTCATGTCTTTCATGTCTACATTATCGATACCACTGTAAGTTTTGAATACTTGCAGTAACCTCTCATAAAAGGAATGGACAGTTTCGTCGCGTTCTTGGGTGGTTCTATCTATTTTGGTCCAATCTGTTTCCTTTGCGGGCACCTTTTTCTTGAGGTAGTGTATGACTTGTTCATACTTCCTCATTACTTCAGGTGAGGGAGCTCCTGTTTTGTCGTCTCTTGCATATTCCTCACTGGGCCAATCAATTTCAATTTTGCAGTCGGTCCACAAATCTACAGGAACCACAATGTCGAAAAACCCATCCAGGTCTTTCAAAAGACATTTCTGAACTTTTACGAATCGCTCGACCTGTCTGTACCAGTCGACTGGTTTCTCCCGTAATTTCGGGAAGTCATTAGTAAATGACACAATATCCTGTCGGGACCAAGGGACATGGACATATTTTCCCCCCGGGACCTCTCTCATGGGACACAGTTTTTCTGCGGGAGTTACTTCTTTCAGTACATATTCTGAAGCTTGCGATTTCGCTCTACTGTCTTCCTTTTTCTTTGCCCACCGGGTTCTCCACTTTCCTACATCCCCCCATTTCTGTAAGAGTTTCAGCAATTCCTTTATTTGGATCTGTTTTCCCATTACATTTAAGCTTTCCAAGTCTTTGTCGGAAAAATCTACTCTGTAGGGTTTCTGAAGAATTTTGGAGCGGCTGATATCTATCCCCATTTCTGTGGCAGTGTCCAATAACCTTTCATGGAGCAACCTAGCGTTTTGGGTAAGGTTTTTACTGATGAACAGTAACTCTTCTTCACTGAAAGAGTTCAGGCGTTCCACTCCCACATTTCCAGCCATCATTTCTTCTATTTCTATTCTCAATTTATATATTTCTAATGCTTTGGGTTGGGGAGTGGTCTCTTTCTCCAGCTCTTTGGTCCATCTGTCTAATTCTTCTGGGGATACTACTGTGGCACTCCTAATCCCCGACGTGCTCCCAATCAGAACCTCTTTTGCCTTATTCTGACTTCTGGATCCTGACATGCTAGTTCTGTTTTCCCTGATGGGCATATCCATCAGAACCACGGATTCACATTCACTTTCTTGATCATCATCTATGAGCATTTCTTTTCTCCGGAGTGGAATGCTAGGAGTTGGCATAATTGGGGTGATAACAGGAGGACGAGGACTAGCCAGGTCATCCCTATATAGTGGAATAGCAGGACCAATAGTTACTGGAATAGTCAGGGAATCAGGATGGGGATGTATCTGGGCAATGGTTCGAACTAAATCATCTCGCTGCCTAGCCAGGGCTCCTTTTTCCTTTTCTCGTAAAGCCTTTTCTGCGGAATTGTCATGCAATACCTGAGGTACCAAGGGAGGATAAATACTTGGAGCAGTCGGAGTAACCAACCGAGGTGGATCTTCTCCGAACGGCTGATAATTTGGGACCGTAGATTTTGGTCTGCAAAACCCATCCCCATTGCTGGTTTTACTGTCTGTACCCGTTCCATCTGTATCACTATCCCTCCGACATCTGGGATATTTCGAAAATGGGTTTGGAGATTGCACAGGTTCTGATTCGGCAACATAGGGAGGTGGATTTTTCATTAACAAATCTTCTAAGTGCTCATCTTCTGAGTCCCCTACAGGCATTAAATGATGGGTCTTTTCTATACATTTTCCTTTCCTCTCTTCTAACACCCCCATCATTGGAAACAATCCCTCTGTCATCATATTTTGCCTCCACTGCTTCATTTTCTGTTCTTTGGTTTGCGCTTGAACCCTCGGATACCATTTACTTACTCCCTTGTCCATCCGGGGTCTATCTCTTTCTAGAGCCTCAATCTCCCATTCTTCCAGAGCTTCATACTGGGTCAACCTAGGTCTAGGATGTAATTCATTCATGCGGGTCCTTAGGTTAAACAGGATCCGACCATTAAATGTACCGTCAACAGGGAATGCTAGGACTCCGTCATCAGCAGTATACTTTGCCCAGTTTTCTAGCCATACACAGGTATGGTACCCTTTATCAAACATCATGAAAGAGGCAGGAGTATTTGGCGGGGGAATGAGCACACCTTCCCTCGTTCTAATGGGTTTATCAGTTTTGAAAAAATTCTTTATTTTATCAGTAAATGACATTTTCCTTTTTATTCCATACATCATGTGCGGTCTACCTCGTAAAATCTGCTCCTTATGAAATCCTAGATACTTTGGATTCGGTATAAAATCTGGATACCACATACAACTCTCCAGACTAGCTTCTAACTCGGCCTGATTAATTTTGTTTACCTTTGTGCTTCCAATGCTAGCGCGACTTTTATTTCGTAGTACCCAATCAATTTAGAGAATACAAAAATCCTTAACCAATGGGTGCGCGGCCTTTTCGCAAGACAGAGTCTCACGCTTCGGCACTCACCCCTCCTTCACAAATTCGGCTTCACTACACACCCGCTGTTTCGACCAATACCAGCGCGGCACGGAGTGACGTCAGAGCAGTCTTCCGACCGACTCCCTCCTTCACAAGGTAACGGAAACTTTTTACTCTCTCTAAAGTGCGAATGCAAATTTTAGTCAACAACACGCAACGTTTGCCACTATGTCTGAGTGTTCTAAAGAGATAAAAGAATTTTCTTTCGCTGCTAGTAAACCACTTCTGTCTACTTTTCATTCACTCTAGGTAGACTTCTTTGCCTAACCTTTCACATACGTAAAATAGAACCTGTTATTCCCCTGACTTATCCACTTCTTCCTGGGATATATACTAAGTCAGGCTTTCACCAGCGGACTAATTTACTTACCATTCAAGCCTCGGAGACCCTATTACTCCTTCCGTATGCGACCCTTACTAGGTGATATCGCAATGAAAGTTTTATAACGGACTCGTAGCTATCAATTTCTCAGATGCAAACAAAGGTCCTAATTAGTGCTTCCAGTTATTCCTAACCCTGCACTAATGACTCAAACCAGTGACTTCAACAGCTAACCGGATTCTGCTCACCGTTAGCTAAATACTTCCCCGGGGATTCGGACTACACTGAACACTTACAAACAATTTGGTTGTTAATATAGCATACACACTAATAGCAGCAATGCAACATTCATATACATAGACATATATATCCTTAAAACTTTTCAAAATCTTTAAATCAATGTAATAAAAAATCAGCAGCATAGAAATTTCAGCAGCACATTTTATTTTTACGGTTTATTTATCAGCTATCCTGTCTACCTAATCTAACTAGTCCAAACCATCCTCTGGTTACCAGAAAATTACTGATAGAGCGCGCAGTTCACCCAGGTCACCGAGTTTACCAATTACTTACACGCACTGGGCCCTGGGCGTGCAAAAATTTAATACACCACTTACATTTGGGGTGAACCGGGTGATGGTTTCTTTTTCTCCACCTGCACGCTTCTATGAGCAATTAAGGTTTGGTTTTACACCTCTGCTTACCATGCACCTGACTTACCACAGGCACAAATACTTATGACAGATCTGGAGCTATTAGGGAAATAGTAGACAGGAGACCTAGGAAAATTTCCCCTCATAAATCAGAACATACTTATCCACAATTTCTGTAAAATGACCACAGACACCTGATGAAGTTAAAAGTTTTATATAGAAGTTCAAAGAGAATATGCCAAGGCAATAAGCGATATGCAGAATAATACGTCAAACATCAAAATCAAAACCACTAAGTAACTGTGAACTAAGACTAAGACCATTTGAGTATATGGGAAGACTAAAGGTAGAAATTTTAGATCAAGACTAGTCACTGCAACTTAATACTGGGACCTAGGATACGAATGGGACCTAAAACATGTACTTAACCTAAGTTCTTTAGACTATTCTTGCTAAGTTCACCGCAATCATACTACAGGAAAGGGAAAACTTGGAACATACTAATAAATTCAACAGTTCAGCAAAGTTCTAAAGGAAGGGAGAGATGTGGAACAAGTCTAATAAGCAAAACATATATGGTTTGGCATTTCAAGAACAAATATCAAAGTCAAGAATATTCCCTTTAAGAAGAAGGAAACGGACATGAGTTTAAGTGAGAAAAGACTAAGAGAAAACGCAAACCCACACCTTATATTTACCTAATTAAGAGTGAAGACTAACCCTGGCCACGGGTCAGTTTGGAAAGACGGGGACAGGACCCTCAAGGAATTGCAATACCAGAATGCGAGCAGGTACAGCCCACGGACAATTCAGGACAGGATACCCCTCAGGTTTTGGGTCAAGACTGGGCCTCCCAGGGTACGACCAACACCTACAGCTTCGGACAGCAACGCCTGCGTTACCCCCTCCTGCAAGTAATCCGCCAGTAACCCCGATTGGGTTTTCGAATTTCCCAGCAAAGTGCTTCGCCAGCACTTAGGATTATTTCCACCCCTTAGGAGTTTGTGGAAAGTATGGACAGAGTGCTCCGCAGCACTCTCAGATTGAGCACCTATAGAGTTCGTAGGGTCAGTGACAGGTCTGCTACTCGGACAAGTCGGACAATTTTCCTAAGCTAAACTAGGGCAATTATACTATTTTGGGGTCCCTCAGACCACCCACTAATGTTGCAAGTGACAGCTTCCCACACTATGATTGGTCAGGAGAGATGGTAAGGTCATTACCACCTCCTAGAATTCGACTTTCTCACCCTCAATATTATCATTTTCCTACCCGCCCCTTGGGTTCACGTTCCCATGCATAAGCATACAGCAATACAGTAAAGTTCATGATAGGTAGCAACAGAATTGCTTCTTCCAAGGTGAGAGTCAGTCTTCCCTGGGATCTTCTCAAGCGCATTGTGCTTCAGGAGCCAGCTGGCTTGTTTCAGCTTCTGCGCAGTAGAGTTTTTCCCTGGTCACCTGATGGAGCCCAGCAGAGCCTCAAGTATGGCTCCGCTCCCGAATTTCCCAGCCCCAGAGACGCGGTACATGAAAAGTAAGCGAAAACAAATTAAAATCACATATAAAATGATCACACTGTATACCATGATAAATTCTAAACATCCCTTACTTTATAATAACTATAGGGTTACGTTTTTAGTGCGAAAGGACAGATAGGCTGAAGCAGCTGTAGCAAGCACAGAGCGTGATAAAAGGACAAGCGGCCATGTTTGCAACAGTGCGCATGTGCAATAGATTCCCTCCAGAATGCGAGTGCGTGACATCACATGGGTATGACCGACGCATGCGCAGACTGAATTTCAGCGAAGCAGCCGTTTCTTTAGTGCAAGCTTCGTTAGTATGGAAAAGACATACGAGCAAGCATCCTGGGGACACCCGCGTGTTTGGGAAAACGTATAATAAATGACGAACAACCGGGTTAATAGGATTATACATTAGGCGAGGTTCTTGTCTGTGCGCAAGGCGCTTTACGTGCGAATCCTTGCTCCATCAGTATTAGTGGCTGTCTGCATGGTTGGGGTGCGGTCAGTGTTCCTGTAGGCCGTGATTAGGTCTCCAGGCGATGCTTTTAACTCTGTGGGAGAGTTTTGCATTTGGGATTGCCGAAGTTGACATTAAAATCACGCCAGAATACTTTATTTCTCATTAATATTAGGCATTGTTTGAGGTAATCTGAAATGGTCAAGGAAACTGCTCAAGCCTGGGTGGATGGTATATGGTGTGTACACAGCGGGTGTCAACCTGAGAGAGAGAACAGGGTACTTACCTCTGGCAACCCTCCTTCTGATGGATATTCTATCTCCCCACACCTTTGTCACCTGTAGAATACTCCCAGCCTCCAGACTGGATACAGAGCGCTCTAAAACAATAGATGCAATGTATCACCAGGTGGCGCCAGTTGACTCCATGTAAGCCTCACGCCGACCCAGAAGTGACAATTTGGAGCCACTTATAGCCTATGCTAGTCCACATCAACATCAGTTTCTGTACCGGGGGCTCAGACATGCACCGCGGGGACAAATCAACGCAGCCGCTCCTGCTTCCTACTTCAGTGTCCTGTATTATTGCTAACGCAGCTTTAATGCTCGCGTTAACCCCTTAGAATAGGTATTAAACAGCTGCTTGTGGACTACGTCCCCTCTGACTCCTCTGCCTGCTCCCCCAAGAGGCACAACCAAGACTTACAACAAACAAGCATTTGCAATGCAATAGGTCTCGCATTAGGAAAGTTTGAGCTATTGGTATTGTAAATGACAAATTATTTATTTAAGTGTTAGTTTTGAAAATAGCGGAATTAATAGCTTTGTCATTTACAATGCCAATAGTTTTAACTTTCGCAAACGGCAATATGCGTTGTATTTACGTGACTTAGATGTATTGATATTACCAATAACAATGGCTTTTAATTGTTTTTTAATAACAAATACTTAAATAAAAGTTATTGTAATTTATAATGGCAATAGCTTATACTTTTGTAAATAACTTTTGTGAAGGTTATGTTCAGTGTATTTTATTGTGACGAAAATCCAAGAACAGAAGTGAAATATTAATATATTTTTGTGACATTTGTAATGAAGCTTGAAACATTGAGAGAACATATTTGAACCAGTTGTTGAATGGTTGCATAGATTGATGCTGTGGTGGCACTGAGTGATGTTGTGGTGGTGACGAGTGATGCTCTGTCGTTTAGTAATGCTGTAGTAGCGCATAGTGATGTGGTGGTGCCCCTGAGTGATGCTGTGGTGGTGCTGAGTGATGCCGTGGTGATGTGATAGATAGATAGAGCAGTGGCGGCTGGTGGAATTTGAAAGTGGTGGGGTAGATGCAAAATAAATCAATTGGCCATGAAGAAGGGAGAGTATGAAGAGCAGCTGGCTAACTGGACATTTTGGGGTGTTCAGAGACTGATGTGAGGAGGCGAGGGGGACACGAAAGGTGAATTCAGATTATAGAAAGGTGAAGGGGGGCGTGGCTTAGGCGCCGATCAAGATGGCCGCCTAGAGTGGTTCCTGCGTCATCCCGGGGCGATTTTCGGTGAATACGTTCTTTTTCCGGCGTTATTTTGGTATGCACATTCCTCTGCCATGAACCGGAATACTTTGTGCATCCAATGAGGCCGCTTGTTGTTCTCTGCTGCTGCCAGCTGGCCTTGTGAGCGCTGAGATGTATTCTCCTCAGAAGAGCCACCGCCATCCCCGCAGAGAATGCTCTCCGTGTGAGGAGGGTGGCGCGCCTGCCTTCATCGTGCCGCTTCTGCTTCTAACCCATGTTTCAGCAGTCCAGGTAACCTCTTCTCCAGTGTCACATCCTATTAGCAATCCACCAATGGCGGGAGCCACGCCTAACCGCTCTTCTGCTCCTCACTCCACTTCTAGCAAGTCTTATCCTCCTACTTCCTCATCAAAACATTTGAAACAGGACCCTTCTTCTCCTAACAAACCTGCCTCTCCTATTTCTATGGAACTCATTTTGGAAGAAATTAGAGCATTGCGTCCGTTTATAGAGGACACTAACAAGGACATGCAACTTCTGAAAAAAAAAGTGGTCAGTTCTGGACACCCGAATTACTTCTGTGGAACAGCAAGTTTCGGAAGTACAAACAAACTCGCAACGCATTTCTTCTTTGGAAAAGTCTGTTCCCTCCCTTCAACAACACACTGAGGACTTGGAAAATAGAAATAGAAGAAATACCCTCCGCATTTACAACCTTCCGAAATCCCTTGAGGGAGATGATCCTGTGACTTTCTTTACGTCTTTTCTTCCAAAGCTCCTGGACATGCCACCTTCCACCTCTCTTAGCATACAAAGAGCTCACAGGCTTGGCCCGCAAAACCTCGTGAAGTTATTCTTCTCTTTCTGAAATTTCAAGATTTGCTGTCGGTTCTCTCAGCAGGCAGATCTAAGAGGCAGGTTTCCTGGCTTGGTCAGAGGGTCTTCTTATCCTAGGATGTATCCAACGCTACTGCTTCACGTAGGAAGGAATTTTTGTCTTTGCGTCCTCTTCTTCGCTCCCTTGGAGCTCGATATGGGTTGTTTCATCCCTGCGTTTTCAAGGTTACCTACCAAAACCGAACATGGACTTTTCAGGATCCTGGAGAACTCAAGAGCTTCATTCATCTTCATTCTAATGGCGGCATGGATACTTCTACTCCTCCCACTGGTTGACCTCTATGCTATTAGTATTTGCTGTTGCTTCTTATCTCTTTAATACAATGTTCTAGTTGATGTTCCTTTATTTGTTTGATTTATGTAATCTCATAGAATTGTTTTACAATCGGCTATGTTTGTGTTTATTGCTTGTCTCTCCCATTTTGTATTTGTTAATAACATTTTTCTTTATTCCCTTCCATAGTGTCATGCAGTTTGCCCTCTACTTCATGTAAATCCCTTATTGTTCTTCTCACGTCCTGGTTTAACCGGAATCCTGCTCTTCGTACGGTTCATCTTGTTTCGTGTCACCACTTCCCTACTCCCCTTGTGTATCTCCCCATCAGGTATGTTTTCTACAGTCGTCTTTTTGGATATGTGCTGTCTATTCTCTTTCTTCCCTTTGCCCCGCTAATCCTCTTCTTTCTCTTTGTTCCTTTTTTTTCTTTTGATATTCTGTTCAACTCTTGCTGAAGGGGCGCTTTCTTCGTTTCCTCTTTTCATTCTCCTCTTTCGCAAGTTTATGATGTTTATGTATTGTACTGCTTTATTGGTTTTACTTGTCTTTTCCCTATTTGACATTTATTTCTCTTTTCAAGGCTTTTATTGTTCTTTTTTTCTATCCCTGTTCGCTTTTATTTTTTGCAAGATGTTTTTCACATGTTTTTTAATTTTTTCCATCGTATTTGCAATGTTCCTGTTTCTAGAGTTTTATTTATCATAGTTACCCTGGTTTACAATTTAGAGTTATTTCATGGAATGTAAAAGGTTTTATTAATCCCATCAAAAGACAGAGGGTACTCTCCCTCTTATCTTCCTATGCCCCTGATATTGTTCTTTTGCAAGAAACTCATCTCAATGATGTTGAATCCCTTAAATTGAAAAGGAGTTGGGTGGGTAATGTTTTATTTTCGCCAACGGACAACAAAAAGAATGGGGTTGCCATTTTGATTCATAAAAAGCTCAAATGTAAAGTTCTGTTGGAGGAAAAGGATTCGGAGGGTCGCTGGATTTTGGCTAAATTATTGCTTAATTCTATTCCCTTAACTGTGTTCAATGTTTATGGTCCTACCCAACCCGACTGTTTGTTTTGGCCGGTCATCACGAGCAAATGTACACAACACATAGATGATTTCTTCCTTTTAGGTGGTGATTGTAATCAAATTGTTGATCCGTTTCTGGACCGTAAATCCACTGTGCGTTTTGTTCCCCACAAGCCACATAAGCAATTTCTGGACACTGTATCTCAAATTAACCTTTCAGACTCCTGGCGACTCACGCATCCAGACACTCTTGATTATTCTTTTTTCTCACACCCTCACGCGTCCTCCTCTAGACTGGATTACATTTTTCTCTCTCAACTTCTCACTCAGAATCTTCTATCTTCCTCTATTGAGCCTATTGTAATTTCGGTTCACGCTCCCATTATTACGGATATTGATCTGCTCCCCCTCACCCCAAGTCCTCCCGGTGGCGCTTCAATTCTTCACTTCTTGTCAATCCTAATTTCTCCTCTTCCTTCCGTACGTTCACCAATGATTTCTTTCTCACCAACTCTACCCCTGATATTCCTCCCCATACTCTTTGGGACTCTTTCAAAGCTACGGCAACAGGATTTAATATCGATTTTGTTTCTCGGAAAAAGAAACAATTTCTTCAGAAACGGAAATCTTCTCTTGCCCATATAAAAAAGTTGAAACATCAATTCTATACCTCTTCTGCTAAATGGATGTCACCAGATCTTCTGCGCGCCAAAATTTCCTTTAACAAACTTTCTATGGATAATGCCTCTTCAATACTTCTTTGGAGTAGTGCACGGTATTACGGTGGTCGTAATAAATCTGCCAAACTTTTGGCTAACTATCTTAAAGCCCGGAAGGAACGCACCGGGATTGAATCTATTTTCTCATCGGATAATACTCTCCTTCATGAGACTGACAAGATTCTTGACCAATTCCAACTTTTTTACCAGCAGCTTTACACTCCAGAATCTCCTCCCTCTTCCTCTATGCTTCATTCCTACTTTGAGAAATTTCCTAAACCTTCTACACCTCATCTTAATTTTGCCTCCCTTGATCTTGATCTTACTCTTCACAAACTCTCTGCAGCACTCTCTTCCCTTACTAAAGGTAAAACTCCTGGTCCTGATGGGTTTCCAGTGGAATTCTATTTACATTTTTCTGATCTTCTTCTGCCCAAACTATTAATTTTTTTCAGTCTTTTGCTTCTTCGGGTTTTGCTGCAGGCACTTTTCAAGATGCTACCATCTGTTTGATTCCGAAAGAGGGCAGGGACCCGAAGTTTTGCAAAAATTATCGCCCTATTTCGTTAGTTAATGTTGACTATAAACTCTTCGCTAAATTACTTGCTTTACGATTGGATTCTAGTGATCAACAATCCCCACATGATGACATTCCGCCACAAGGGTGGGCTGAGGGGAATTGTTCTGGCCTTTGTTACTCAACAGCACATGGTCACACATGCACCCAGGGGTTTCGCATTTACCAGTCTAGCTACACACCATTCCCAGACCTGGTCTGCTCTATTGTGTGTTTTGTATCTTTGCAGTAGGGGAGCGAGCAGTCAGGTCGTTAAATATTCCCCTTTGACCCTCTTGTGTTTTTTATTATATGGATTCATCAGATCTTTGATGGTACTACCCCTTGTTCGTTTTTGCGCTTTTTCAACTTCAATTTTCTTGCCCTCATTCCTTCCTGCATAAATATACCATTCTTATGGGAGTGATTCTTGAACGTTATTATTCTCTGTCTCCCACGCTATCCCTCGCTCCTCCTTCTTCTCTCTTGACGTTGCTTTCTACTCTTCCTAAAGCGTCTATCGTATACAAATTCTTTTCTTCTCCTAACCCGGATCGTCCTAAATCTAAAGTGGAACTTTCCTGGGAAGCTGATCTAGGCTGTGTTTGGCCCACTTCCCTTTGGGATAAACTCTGGCTCAAATCCCTGAAGGTTTCTCGCTCTGCTTCTCTCACTCAGTCTCTCTTTTTCTGTATCACAGACTTTATCTTTCTCCTCTTTCCCTTTCTCGCTTTTCCTCTTCTTCTTACTCTACCTGTTGGACTTGTAACTCGCCTGATGCTGATCTTTTACACATGTTCTTCTATTGCCCTACGGTTTCTACTCTTTGGAAACAGGTTTGGCAGTGCATTTCTCAGATTTTCTCACTTTCTGTTCAATACTCACCTTCTATTTTTTTCTTAAGTAGTCTCTCAGATGCATTTACTTTACCGCCACACTCTTGTGGTCTCTTTGACCTTATGCTTGCACTCGCTTTTCAACATATCTCTCCCAATTGGAAATCCCTTGCTAATGTCTCCATGCAACATTGGTGGAATTCTATTTGTCACTTTCATAGACTAGATGTTTCCTTTGCCTCCTCCTGTAAACCTTCTCGTAATGTTGAACTTTATTGGCTTCCCTTCACTGTTTTTTTAGATCGTTTAACTACAAAACTGAAATTGTTATTAATCAATTCTGAGAATTTTAAACCCCCTTGAATGATTTACTCTCTGTTGTATTTATATCTCATTGTATTTATCTTTTGAAGATGTTTATTATCTTTCATGGTTTCTCCCAATGTTTATTGAGATGTTATACAGTTTTTGCAGATGGCCTTTATTGCCTTTACCTCCTTTATTGCCTTTATGATTTTCTTTTTCTTTCTTTCTCCACTTTGCTTTCTCCCTCTTTCTCTCTTTCTTCCCCCTCTCTTTCCCTTTAAAATTACATAAAGTGCTTTTTTTCTGCTCTAATTTTGACATTAGGAATGTTATGCTTTTTTACTTTCCCATATATTTTGTATCTCCCTTCCTTTTGTCAGTTCTAACCTTTTATTATATTAATGAAGCTCTTCAAACATAAAAAGAAAGAAAGCTGAATATGGGGGTGGGGGGAGAGTTCGGGGTGATGTGGAAGAGAGAAGGAAGCAGTAGTGCACTGAGCGAGGTTCAGAAAAGAGTGTGAGGAGTTTCCGTAATAGTAGTAATAGTAGCAAGTGTAGTTTGACATATAGGCGAGGGAAATAAAGAAAACAGGGAGGGACGGAAGGGAACAGCAGGGAAGGGATAGCTGAAAAAGAAAACACATAAGGTTATACTACACATATGTGATACTACTCTTGTTTCATTCTCGCTAAGGTCTCTCTATTCACCTGGCTTAGGTTCTCCCAACAATGGCCTTCCTGCTGCGGTAGGTAACATATACACAACTGTACAGCCTCCTGTTCCCTATGATAGAAAAGACAGGTTATTCCTCAGACCCATAAATAGTATCAGAATGGTCGGAAATCCTCTCCAACACTACCCCGGCGCTTTCCTCCGACGCCATAACGGCCGATGAACAGTTTTACTCCTGGATCACTTCCTCTCTGGACACCCTTATCCCCAAAACCGCCACCCTCAGACACAACAAACGTATACCCTCAGCCCCTTGGTACACTCCAGAGCTCAAGTCGCTACGGCAGGACTGTAAAAAAGCTGAACGATCATGGAGGAAGGAAAAATCCAACGCCAATAAGAACGCCTACTCCACCTCCTTATCAGCCTACAAATCTTTGATCAACAAAACAAAAAGTCGATTCTTTCAGGAATGGATCGAGAAAGCAGCCTGTTCAAGCAAAGAAACCTACACCATCCTGAAAGAGCTTCTTAAGGTCCCCGACCCCGCACCCAGAAATCCCCCAGATCCAAAGGCAGACCAGGAAAAATGTAGCCAGCTTCTTTCAAGAAAAAATCCAAAAAATCCTTGATTCCATCCCCTCAACTAATCCGAGCGACACTGACGATCCCCCCGACACTGCGATCGGTCCACGCCTAACCTCCTGGGGACAAATGACTAACGAAGAAGTGGAGAACACGCTCAAATCCATCAAAAGCGGATCTCCTAGGGACCCCGCACCGCTATGAACCCTCAAAGAAGTCGCTCCCATCATCATCCCCCCCCTCACCCACCTGATTAACGCTTCTTTTCAACAGGGAGTCGTCCCCCCTAGTTGGAAAGCGGCAGTCGTTAAGGCGCTGCTAAAAAAAACCTCCTTGGACCCAGCAGAACTGGCCAACTACCGACCAATATCCCTACTCCTCGGGACCAGCAAGGTCGCCGAGAAACTGGTGAATAAGAAACTCTCCCAGTTTCTTGAATCCAATAACCTGCTAAAAAATTCGCAGACAGGTTTCCGCCCAGGACAGGGCACCGACATCGCCCACCTGGCAGCGGTGGAGGAGGCCAGAGCGCTCTTGGACGAGGGAGGATCAGTGGCAGTGATCCTCCTCGACCTGAGCGCCGCCTTCGACACCGTCAACCACCAACTCCTGGTCAAACGGCTCAAGAAGGTAGGAATAGAAGGCACCGCTCTATCCTGGCTTTCCTCCTTTCTGGCCCAACGCTCCTTCCAGATCTGGGAGAATAACACCGGCTCCTCCGACACACCCCTCCAATGTGGAGTGCCTCAGGGCTCCTCCCTGAGCCCCACATTGTTTAACATCTATATGTCCCCATTGGAGGAGGTCGTCACCCCGTTCAGAGTGAGCATTGTCAGTTATGCGGGTGACACACAACTAGTTGTCTCCCTTTCCCACCCTAGTCAACAGCCTGCGGACCTATTTAACAGCTTGACGCAGATCCAAGAGTGGATGAGTAACTCAGCCTTAAAGCTGAATGGTTCTAAAACTGACATTCTCCTTCTGGGTCAGAAAGGACTCACCTTCCCTTTGAATATCTGGCCACCCTGTTTGGGACCCCCCCTGCCCCCAAACAGGAAGTAAAAAGCCTGGGAGTATGGATGGAAACAGACCTTTCATTCACCACGCAGGCCAAAAAAGTAGCAGGCACCTGCTTCGGGCTACTCAAATCGATGTGAAAGATCCTGCCCCTTCTCCCACCCACATCGCAAAGACTCCTCATCCAAGGCCTCATACTGTCCAGGCTTGAGTATAGCAATGCTATATACCTGGGCGCACCCGAAGCAACCCTAAACAAACTACAGAAAATCCAAAATGCTGCCGCCCGGATCCTCACGCACACCCCTGCCAGAACTTCAGCCAAACCTGCTCTGAAGCTCCTTCACTGGCTCCCAGTGAGGGAACGAGTAATATTCAAAGCCTTAAGCATGGCCCATAGACTACTGCAGAATCAGGGCCCCCCCATTCTGAGGAAATTTATACAACCGTATAAAGCCCCTAGATGCCTCCGATCGGACAAGGAGTCCCTCATCATCTTGCCGAGATTCAAGAAAGCCCGCACGGGTGGAAGACGTTTCTCGATCCACACAGCTCGCCTATGGAACGCTCTCCCCCGAGACCTGAGGAAAGAACCTAACTACCTGCGATTCAGGAAACGACTCAAAACTCACTTATTTCCTTAATCTTCAGCCACTTCTGTTCCCCCCCCTTTTCTCACCCCCGACCCCTCAGGTACAAGGATTCTTAGCGCTGGGATACCTCAGGGTGACTACGCGCTCTATAACATTTTTTAATAATAATAATAATAATAATAGTGGAAAAAGCTTCATTCTGAATGATTCATTTGGGAAGGAAACATACCCCCTAGTATTAATTGTTCATACTGAAAAGATATTCCAAATAAGTACTGGTCCCAAAAAATAATAACAACTGTGGAAACCTTCTCCTGGTTTTCCTACTTTGATATAAATCCGAAGTCCTTAGAAAAGGGTTTCATCACCCACTCCATAGGAATACAATTCAACTTATAAAACAGACGGCAAGATGTAGCATCCTACTACAATCCTCCGCTGTACAGTCCAACACAATTTTCCTTAGAAATCTGAAAACAACAAAGAATAGAAAACTGTAGCCTCCAAATCCGGTAGAGTGTAGAATATCCACTACTCTCCTTTTTGGCACTTGATATGTATTTTCTGAACGCCCCCAAGCTTATGTGGGTACTTCGTGACGGTAGCGTGTAGCAATTCCACCGTGCTCCACTCACTGAACACTCGTCCTGAATGTAAGAGCTTCGTGGACCAAAAACAACACACAGGCAAGCCCTGTGATTCCGGGCAGTTCTGAGAATGTGATTGGATTAAACCGAAAGCGTTTTACTCACGCTTCCGATGTCAGGACAGTCTCCATTTAAACCCCGCTGCACGCAAACAAACACCAGCTCCCCAGCCGGCATGGAAAATTTCGAGGAGACGACCCGGAAGCAAAAAAGGGCCAAAGGAAAGGCCCTTGGCAACCACTGTGCTCGGGAACCCGCGCAGTCTCAGTGCAAAACGAGTGAAATCCGCAGCCAATACAGAAACTCTGGGCACCTGAAAACGAACCACAATTACGCACACCTACCCTTGGTCCTGCCCTTATTTATACATCAAAGGCTTACAACAGCATTATGGGAATTGCAGTTTATCAGTCAGGTAGGCGCGGCTATGCAATCCTGACAGATGCATTGTGCCTGTGTGGGTGTATGTGTGTGTGTGTGCACATGCGTGAGTGTGGCTATGTGTGCGCGTGATTGAGAGCGGAGAGAGGCTAGCAGGCTGTGAATCTGACACAGGAGATGTGCACGGCACCGGCCTGGGCGTGCGCGCCCACAAAGTGAAATCGCCGAGTGCACATCCCCTGTCTCAGATTCCCAGAAACGGGCAACATAAGATACTTCGCTGGACGCAATGCTTCGCATTGCTTTCTCCAGCTCGACCTAAAAACAGCTTTCAGTTCTCAATGGCCTAGGGCCCACCTACCTACAGAGGAGGTTTTCTTTTTACACCCCTGTGAGACAGCTGCGCTCCTCTTCACAACTTCTTTCTCAGATCCCCCAGTTCAACCGTCAAAGGCTTGGTGGGAGCTCTCTCACTTGAAAAGCTGCTTTGGCATGGAACGCCCTGCCTCTGGCTCTACGTTGTATTCAAGATTCTTTGACCTTTAAGAAAAAGCTAAAAACGTTGCTCTTTACACCAACTGTTGACTCAGACCCATTTCTTTCAGGCCTGCACCTGGACACTCCTAGGAGTCGTTGTGCGTGCTACAAATTCATATAGAGTAGAATAGTTAATAACATTGGTGAAGCATAATGCATTTACCAATGTTTGTTGTATATGTGAGGTACATGTGCAAGTGAGAGAGTATTGTATTTACAGCTTCTTTGATTTTTGTATTAGTTTATCAGGGTAGGTAAAAAACTGTCTGTGGTTGGAGGTGGGGCTCAATATATTAGGAACAGGGCCTAGTAAGAAGGAAAAGGTGGTAGTATATACAGAAAGGTGTGTAGTGGTAAAAGTGGAAGAGTATTCAGGTACAATAAATAATGTAAATCAACAATATCCAGTCTTAGCAGAGCAGAATTTTCATTTTGCGTTTTAAAGTGTAAACTATTGCTGTTTACTTGCATCAGTTCATTTGTAGTCCATGTTTATTGCACAGCTAAGAAGGAAATCATCCATTGGAGCTCACAGGAGCTTGCCAACCAGTGCTTAATTTTAGCCGGTGGTTTCCGGTGCTCTGTGCCGGCACTTAATTGTCAACACCGGTGCTTGAAAAGTATGCCAAAAGGTGGTGCTGTCTGGCTAATTTAGAGATGACCACAACAGTGAATTAGTACTTCAATCTACATTAAAAATGACTATTACTTTCCGCCCAATCCATTCTTATAGCTTATGGGGCCCGAAATGGTCGGAACTGTCACGCTTGTAGGCGTGACATGATTGGCAGTTGTGTTGTTACTATCATTGGCAGTGCTGGGAGAGGCAATGTGTAGTGCAAGCTCAAGTCAAGTCAAAAGCACTTTATTTGATTAAATAAAAATCATAAAAGTATACTATACAAATACATAAAAACATCCTACAGAGCTGTTAATTACTGTACATTTAAAATTCATTGGCAAATACATATGGATTGACCTAGCACACAGGATTTACACAGTTATCAGTAATAATTCATATTTCATTATAAAAATATATGTAAAATGAACCAGAGCCTGAAAATTAGTTCGTACTATCAGGTATAGGACAAACATTTACATTAACCCCAACTAAACTCGTCTGGAGTCTCTTCCGTCTAGCACGGATTGATGCAATCAAAAAATTGGCTACACAGAACATCACCCGATGATTTTCCATTAATTGAAGAAACAACAGTGCTGGTTTCAACTGTAAGAACCCCATTTCCCTCAGGAGGGGCTTAATATATTTTACCGTGCCTTCCAAAAAGAAGGGACAGAAAAATATAAAATGTATCAAATCCTGATCAGAGAAATTATCACATTCACATGGTACATTTTCCATTGGGGTACACCATTTCTCATAAGTACCCAACAGAAAGTGTGCCTGATTAAATCTAAATTTGGTTAGCAACCAGCGATGATATGGACGTGTTACAATAGTCAAATACGGTTGCACTGACATTGAATTAATCAGCATAAAATGTGACCTTACTGTAGGTTTAGAGATTTCAATTGACTCTCTTTCCATTTCTCGGGTCCTAATAAAATTAAGTTTTACCCAGTTGATATCTTCTTTATTCAAATTTTCCGGATTTAAATATAGTTCTGGTCGGCCCAGAAGTACTGCGGTTGTTTTAATATATGCCAACCATTTAATATCAGCCACTCTGTCCCGCCCCAAACAATCATTAATAATTTTATGATTCAATGTAAGTTTGGGGTTAAGCCAAGTTCTAATCCATAGTAAGAGCGGTGCCATGTTTAACATGTCCGCAATATAACCCATACCCAACTCTGCATGGACCGCAAAAGATGAAGTGGATTGGGGGAGACCCAAGAGTAGTGCAAGCTGCAGTGATCTCCTGACAAGAGCCCTGGCACTTATTGATCTACAAAGTAAGCACTGTCGTCAACCAACAAGCATAAAAGCAACTACAGCAGCAGAGAGCTTGAGCAGTTGTCCATGGTCATCAGTGTCCTTGGTTCATCCTCTCAAGGGCAGCGCCGTCTGCCATGGTACGCTGACCCTCGACACCTGAGTGGTGCGCGGACTTTCTGGGTCTGGTTCGTGGAAGAGGCCCAGTAGCCATGGGGGAGTCGGTGCACTCGGGCGGAATCTATGCGTCCCTGCAATGAGAATTCTCTGCACCGTGAATGCAGGGCATTCGCCCCGAGTGTGAAGGCTATTTGTGAATCAGGCCCTCTGTGTTCCCCATAAAATATCAACAGGACTGATATAGTGCTACCCAAGCACCTGAAAATAATGGCTGCACTACATCATTACTTTGCTAGCTCTGAACCCAGGGTCGGACTGGGACAAACAATGGGCCGGAGCACCAAAATAAAAGTGTCCCCTCCCCCTTAGCGAACAGAACAAGACAGCTGAAAAAGTGACCCACGTTTGCGAATCGGGCCAGATATGAATGTTTAAATACAAGCGGCTTGAGTATTTTGCAAGGTATGGCAGCGAGATTGCACGCATGTGTGTTTGCTGCAGACAATGCTTGTGGTAATATCAGCGAAATACAACAAGAAAACCCAGCCCATCTTTCCCTAAAACAGGCCCACAAACTGATAGAAGATCGGCCCAGCCACTGACCTGTGAGAGCAGCCCGTCAGGCACCGCCTGGGCGCCCTATAGGCCCTTCCGACCCTGCCTGGACTGTGGGAGCGCCGACACCGCCAGGCAGCGGTCAGCGGCCTGGGTCCATCCGCACCAGCACTCAGCGAGCAGGCAGCAGGCTTCGATGCATTCAAAACCCGCAGGATGTTTTCATGCAGAAGCCAACAGCAGCACTATTGTTATTTCAGAAATATATTCCGAATCCGAATAATCTCTTAAAAGAAACATTCTGGGCCAGTCTTTCCATTAAAATGCGTCTAGCAAAGACTGTCTGTGGAGGGATTTTTGTCTCGGTTTTAGCGCTGTGTTTCCGGCCATGGAAGGGGACGAGCCTCGGCCAGAACAGCAGAGTCTGCGTCGGTGCCTGCAGTGGGAGGCTGCTCTCCATCACGGCCTCGTCTGCAGGGACATCTTAAGGAATTTGGGGGCCCTGGGCAAAACGTATTTTAGGTGCCCCTGCTTGGAATAGCTTTGAATTCATGATCTAATTTCATCTCTTTTAGGTACTCTTTGGCCAGGTCGCACTTGTCCACATCTTTTTATGTGTTTACATCTAATTTTCAGGTATTGTGACGTATAATATTGCTGCAAATAATCTCCGGGACAGCCTCCTATTTCTCATATGCGAGGTCCTGTTTTCATCTAAAAAACCTTTTTATGGATGTTGTATTAAAGCTAAACACAAGATTTCTCTGCAAAATGTTTGTAATAGACACACACAACAATGTATAATCCACTTCTTTTATATTTTTTAATAAAAAACTTTTAAATAAAAAAATAATAATAATAATTTAAGGAAAACATTATAACAATCTGTTTAAAAATTACTCAAGGTGACAATGACAAGCCTCTCTGCACAACAGACTGCCTCTATCAGGGGGCCCCCTGAAAGGCTGGGGCCCTAGGCCAGAGCCCACTTTGCCCATGCCTTAAAACGTCTCTGCTCGTCTGTGGCTTCAGGTCGGGTCCTGCTCGGCCGGTGCTGCCCCGGGCAGAAGAGCAGGTGCGCTCCATCCTTTCAGCATTCCCTTCCATGACTCTGTTGTTCAGAGATGCATTCAGGGCGACACATCTTCAGGCACCGGGACTTACTATGCACTCCCAACCTCTTTCAAGGGATCACAGCAGCTGTCGTTCACGAGCACTTATAGGAATTAGATTTCCAAACTGGCATCTATAATTCAGGAATCTGATGGCAATCCGACTTCGAAAGCCATCAGAACCTATTGTAAAGATGAACGCAGCCATAACTTGTGTAACCATTACTGTGCAAAAATATACAACTGAGTTCAGTGCATGACTATTGTTACATTAACAATAGGTCAGCGCCTGTTCGGTATAGCGCTATAAAACTACAAAACCGTGGTATGAAGCACTATGTAAAACACAAGTTGTTACTATTTTTATTAATATTACAAAAAATGAACACACGTCCGTGCCGGAACACAAAAATACAATGTAATTCCACATTTCTTCGAAATATTTGGTGATACTGCTTTGGGTGGACTGTACTCTCGATAAAGTGAAATAGCGCAGGCGATCTTCTCACGCATCGTACACTGATTTGAGAGTTAGTGTAAGCATTTATAGCTTACATCGGTTTGTCGTTACTAGTAAACATTGGGGCATATTACCAAGCAATAGCGATAATTATCGCTATTGCTTGGTTAGCGTGAAAAAATTAACGCTGAGCTGCGGCGATTTTTATTGCAGATAAACCTTGGTATTACCAAGGTTTATCGCAAATGCGTTAAAAATCGGCTGCAATGCATGAATATCGCTGAAAAGTCAGCGATATTAATGCATTACCGAGCTAATGCTCTTAGCCATGTTATCCACCTCCCATTGGATAACATGGCTAAGAACTGCTCAGGGCAGGTGTTAGCTATTGGAGATATTCACGCTTAGCGCGAATATCTCCAAAAGTTGGTAATAGGAGATAGCGATGTTAGCGACTGTTTCCAGTCGCTGATATCTTGGCACGCCCACTTTGCATGTCATTAGTGATAAATTTTTCTAACATGCAAAGCGGGGCCCAAGATGGTTGCTATCTCCTACTAGCTGTCGCTAACTGGTGTTAGCGACAGCTAGGTAATAGGGAGATAATTTTATCTCCGCTTTCTTGGCTTTTAAAGCCAAAAAAGCGGAGATAAACCCCCTTGATAATATGCCCCACTGTTCCTAAGGCAGTGTACAGAAGTTGCCTGTGTGCCCTAAAGAAAAAGAAAGAGTAAGAAAAGAGAAAGACACCTAGGTTAAAAATGGACCCACTAATGAAGGGGAAGAACAGATCTTGCATCCTGTTGCCCTCACACACCCCGAAGGATGTCATGCTTCATCATCGGGCATTTGCTCCTCGTAGGGCCAGCGCTGCAATCCCCTAAGGGTCCCCCGAAGGGTCACTTTGTCGGCGATCTTTTCACCAAATGCTGGATGATGCCGGCGGGTGTGTGGGGTGTGGGTCCTGTAGTGAGGGTGAAAAAAATACGTTCAACGTGAATTAAAAATATCCAGAGGTTGTTTGTAAGAAGATAAAGTCAAATCAACCCCCGTGGGTAAGAAATTTCCCCCACCCAGCACAGTGTGCCTGGGTGTAGCAAGTAAACATGTTTCGGGCCTAGCCTGCCACATGGGTGAATGGCGCTTCATCAGGACTAGGAACAGAAAAAGTAGGTGAAGTGCACATTAAAATGAGTGTAAAAACAGGTACCCTCAGAATAAGTCAGGGTGGGCCACACTACTGTATATCCTACAGTGTGGTTAATGGTGAAAGCCGTTCCTGAAGAAACCTAGGAAAGAAAGACAAGATAGAGTACATGTAATGTGCATCAGTCCAACTTGATGCATCATAGTGTGCCACAATTGTCTGCACATCGCTTTGTATCACAGTTAAGAAACACATGAGACCAAAAGCACACAGAGAGTAACATCCAGCCAGCAGCGTATCCCCAGTGTGTCCATTGGAGAACAAAATATGACCCACACCAGAAATACTGGGTGTCACGTAAGCAGTCTCACCAAGGACCAATGAGGTACTGGGTTTTCTCGGAACCACTACTAATATAAAAACCCAGCGGTGTCAGGGCAACACCCAAAGACCCCGGATTCCCCTGTCTTGGCAAACAGAGACACGGGATACTTCTCCATGACGTCAAAGACCAAAGTTTAATGGTTGCAACCAGGGACAGAGGTCTACGAAGTACACACGGGTAGTTCGACAGAGACTGCACCATCTCAATGAACAAAACTCGGTCTTTTATGCCGAAAATTACGCTTCTGGCAACATCACAATTTACATTCGGTGCATACAAAACGAACCAATGAACAAGTAGCATTTCAAAAAGTAACAAATCACGACAGCCAAAGTTAATCCCACTTTCCGTTGTCCAGCCCACCAAAACGATCGCACATATGCTAGTTTCCTGTTCGATCAGGCCGGACAAACCCATCATAAAACCTTCAACCCAGATCGATGAACATGTCGTAAAGGAAAGGCAGAAACAGATGGAAAGGAGATAGAGGAGTGGGAACGGTGGGCCATAAAATCGGACCACGTCCTGTTCTTTGATCTTTATCAGTGCAGCTGCTAAGCAAGGAACTGGCTCAGCAGGATTCGCCCCAGGCAAGGAGTCAGTTCGGCCAGGTCAACCAGAAGTCAGCTAAGGCGTACGTGTCAAGGACTCGTTCGGCCACGATCATAGGGCCTATGTTAGGGCAACCATACAAGATGGCTGCCACATTACAAAATGTAACCCGAGAGTTCAAACTAAATCCTCAAATACAGAGTGTTCTCCTATATCGATTCATACGAAAACACTCAGACACGTTAGACTCGCCATTTTCGGTCTGCTGACACGAAAATCGTCCATTTCCGACGATCTTTATAAATCGGGTTTCAGCACTATCGAAACCAATTCGAAATCACGGAACCACAGACCCTCCTTTTGCCCTATGATAGGCAATAAACCCAGACCCAATTTAATCTGAATCCGGATCTATATTCATCAGGTCATCGATATGCTGCTGTTTTATCATCTTATTACTATGCATCTCTCTCCGGACAGGCTTCCGTACGCACAAAGTAGCACAAAGGCCACAAAGAGCCGGAGCACACTGTACACAGAGACAGAACATAAACAGAATCGCTAAGACCATCCCAATGACCATCAAAATCTTCCAACCCCAAGTGGATATCAAATCCCCATAACCATCCCATCAAAGACCAATCCCCTTTGTCCAGGTGGACAGAATCAGAGATCTTATGCAATTTGGAAATGGCCTGGAAGACTGACGGAGCATTATCTGGAATAAAAACGCAGCAGCTCGATTGAATCAACCTACAAACTCCCCCTCGATCTGCTAGAATAACGTCTAGGGCAACTCTATTCTGAAGTGTCATAAGTCTATCCGACTGGAGCTCAGCAGTCAGGTTACCAAGGGCACCGGCAGTCTCAACTATGGTGGACTCGACCACTCTCGTAAGCTGACGAATATTCCTACTGTTAGCCATAGGTCCCCAAAACGGCAGAAAACCCTTAAAGAAATCACCCAATTCTTGTCCTGCAGTGTCTTCTTGGCTAAAGACACCTCTAGCAATTCTCATCCTGTGATAATCTGCCACAGCTGTAAAAGTGGGAGGTAACAGAAAGGAAACAAAACATGTGCCCGAAAAATCATGGGGCAACCATGTGTATGCTTTGTCGTAGCAAACAAAATAGGTACCCTTGGCAGCTAAGAACGCTGGGGAAGACTGAGACGGAAACACGTAAGTCTCAGCACAAACGCTCTTCCCTAACTGAGCTCTCGGATTCTTACCGTTGCCCTGCAGACAATAGTAACCCTTATGGGGCACTATCCAGATCGGTAGAGGACTTTTCGCACGCTGGTTAATACTCAGACTTACTCGATATCCATTTACGCTCCAACCACTATATGGTTGCCTCTCGTCTTTCGGAATAGTCTCTACTGCATTAGTCCCTTGAATCATATCGACTATGCCTCTAGCTATAGGACTATTCTTCGGGTTATCTCTCGGTGAACGTAAAGGGTCAACACTATGGGCATATATGAACATGGTTCTGTAAGCTCGGATCGAACCATTCAAACTAAAAGGCAGAACCAAATAAGGAATTCCTTTATCGGCTGTATGAGGCATTAAACCACAGCTACTCAGACCGAGTGTGGGCTGACCTGTGTGCGAGTTGGGCTGCTCCTCTAAGGATCGTTTCAGGAGTTGGACCCTTTTGCTGTTCGGGACGCGGCTCTGCAGAGGGAGCTGCTGCCGCTAGAGGAAGGACCCGCCCTCACCGCCCACACCGCTGCGGGACTGCGAGGCAGTTCTGACACCTGCAGCCTCTTCCCGCAGCGGCCCCGCCCCCCGCCTGGAGCTGTATTAACTTTCGCAGCACCCGCTGCGCGGGTGCTACTCAGACCGAGTGTGGGCTGACCTGTGTGCGAGTTGGGCTGCTCCTCTAAGGATCGTTTCAGGAGTTGGACCCTTTTGCTGTTCGGGACGCGGCTCTGCAGAGGGAGCTGCTGCTGCTAGAGGAAGGACCCGCCCTCACCGCCCACACCGCTGCGGGACTGCGAGGCAGTTCTGACACCTGCAGCCTCTTCCCGCAGCGGCCCCGCCCCCCCGCCTTGAGCTGTATTAACTTTTGCAGCACCCGCTGTGCGGGTGCTACTCAGACCGAGTGTGGACTGACCTGTGTGCGAGTTGGGCTGCTCCTCTAAGGATCGTTTCAGGAGTTGGACCCTTTTGCTGTTCGGGACGCGGCTCTGCAGAGGGAGCTGCTGCCGCTAGAGGAAAGACCCGCCCTCACCGCCCACACCGCTGCGGGACTGCGAGGCAGTTCTGACACCTGCAGCCTCTTCCCGCAGCGGCCCCGCCCCCCCGCCTGGAGCTGTATTAACTTTCGCAGCACCCGCTGTGCGGGTGCTACTCAGACCGAGTGTGGGCTGACCTGTGTGCGAGTTGGGCTGCTCCTCTAAGGATCGTTTCAGGAGTTGGACCCTTTTGCTGTTCGGGACGCGGCTCTGCAGAGGGAGCTGCTGCCGCTAGAGGAAAGACCCGCCCTCACCGCCCACACCGCTGCGGGACTGCGAGGCAGTTCTGACACCTGCAGCCTCTTCCCGCAGCGGCCCCGCCCCCCCGCCTGGAGCTGTATTAACTTTCGCAGCACCCGCTGTGCGGGTGCTACTCAGACCGAGTGTGGGCTGACCTGTGTGCGAGTTGGGCTGCTCCTCTAAGGATCGTTTCAGGAGTTGGACCCTTTTGCTGTTCGGGACGCGGCTCTGCAGAGGGAGCTGCTGCCGCTAGAGGAAGGACCCGCCCTCACCGCCCACACCGCTGCGGGACTGCGAGGCAGTTCTGACACCTGCAGCCTCTTCCCGCAGCGGCTCCGCCTCCCCCTTTACCTAGGAGTATAAAATCATCATAACTGTCTCGCGCAGCGGGACGCGCGCGGGACGGAGCTCGGGGCGAAGCCCGGGTAAAGGGCGGGCCCTCTGAGGCCCTCGTAGGCCCTCGTAGGCTGGGCTGGGCCTACCCCTTAATATCTGCAGTACAGTGGTCCGTGCCCCGACAACGTTGGTTATGCTGACAGAAGAGGAAACCCCTGGGAAGACAGGAAGACTACGCAATGGGTCTTTGGACAACTACTTCCCCAAGGTACTGAGTGAGGGTGATAAGGACTCTATTTTAGCTGAGCGCAGGGCTGAGCGGCGTCGCTCAGTTGAGAGCATGAAAAACAGACCCCTCACTGACAGTACTCCTCTTGTTTTGACCCGGGAGGGAGGCTCGCTAGACATGAGTGGGGATAATGCTAGTCAAGAAGGTGTTCCCCTTTTGCTTTGTGATTTTACACCCACACCTTGCTTGCCCTCGGATCATATTATAATTGTTTCCCCTACCCCTAGCCCCGGTCGCATCACTGTCACAGCCAAGCCTAGGAAACAGAAACCCAAGCAATTAGTTGTTGCCCAGATTCATCGTCCTCCACCAAGTAAAAAAAGGAGGAAATCAAGGGCGGCCCAAGGTAAAGCTAAAATCCCGCACTCTGATTTTGGTAAAGGGTTAAAAACTCCCATCCAAACTGAGAGTGTCCTAGCTGAGGGGCCGGATTCTCCACCAGCTGTAGCACCGCCGTTGGAAAGCAGATCATCTGAAGTAACTATACAGGCCGTGGACTCTGATAGCAATGCTGGGGTGGTAGCACCAGATATTCCATCTCCCCCCTCATTAATAGGGAACTTGGAATTTCTGTTAAGATCTCTCCTTTTACCTATTAATGAGTCCATTAAAAAGGTTGAAATTAGACTGACTATTTTGGAGACTGCTATAAACAGCATGGTTACACTAACCAAAGCCCAGGGGAGTGGGGTGGCGCATCCCATACCTCCGGCCAGGCTTCCCGCTACCATTGTTGCTAACACTCCAATTGCCCCACCTCAGCCGTCCAAACACAAGTCACAGCCCCAGGGTAAGGCCGATCTCGGCTCCCAAAATCCACCCCCTCCTAAACACCTAAACACACCAGTAATTGAAACGGGTGGCGACCCTAAAAGGCCAGTGTCAAAGGCCCCGATAAGTAATAAACAGAACGACCAAGGGGAAGGCAGACATACTAGAGACCCACGGAAAAAGGTGCCGCAAGTGGAAATTCCCCCAGAGGCAGTACCCTTTGTGGTGGTCTTGACCGGGGTCCCACCATTAGCAGAAAGTAGGAAGGAGGGATATGATGAACTTAAAAATAAAATCATTCACTGGTTGAGGACATATAGGCCCATAGCACACAATATAGATGGGGATATAGTCCATGTAAGAAGGATTAACTGGCTGGGTAGCAGGCGTAAAGATATAGAGGGGGACCTAGTGGTGGTTAACTTTAGAGACCCTCGGGCAGTAGACTACATCTTAAACTGGCCACCTGGAAAGGGGGGCACTCGAATCATCCCTCGGGCCCTAACGTATTTCTATCCCAGGACAGAGGCCCTTCCTCCTAAATACCAAAATAAGTTCCACTCCTATAGGCCACCCCCTACTTTGCCTTATAGCAACATTTATCCCCAGTATCCCCAGTATGGGCAGTACTTTGCCTTGGCGGCTGATCACACTGCCTGGACCACAGTGCCCCGTAGACATACAATGAACCACGACACCAGGATGGAACATCTAAGACCCTTTACCCCCTTGGACACTTATAATCGTTTTTCGCAGCTCTCTGGGCTGGAAGATTGTGATTGATGTTCACTGTCCAGGGGGGAGAGAATTGGTCCGCCTGGTATGGAGGCCCCACGATCACGTGGTAGTATAGATATAGGGCAAGATAGATCCCATTTAACTCAAATTGCCATTACCAACATCACTATTGAGGCTTCCTCAGTAGCCGGGAGTATGGTCAGCACGGCTAGCTGCCCTGCAAACCCTAATCCCTTGGTTCAGGAGGTGGGTGGCTGCATGACCGCGGTGGGTAATGATGGGGGGAACAAGGGGGTCTACACCAAGGTGTCCAAGGGTCGACGGGTAATAAACCTGTTATCTTGGAATGTAGCGGGGTTAAAAAGGAAGCTGGATATACCTGAATGGCACACATTCATCGAGAAGTTCGATGTTTGCCTGTTCCAGGAAACCTGGAGCCTACTACCCTTAAACAAATCGGGATACACCACCCACTTTTTGCCAGCAGTAAGTAGAGGGAAGGGTAGACCAGCGGGAGGCCTCACGGTCTGGATAAAAATAGATCTGGACTGGGAGGTCACACGTCATGAGTTGGAGTGTAGTGACATACTTCACCTCTCTTCTAGGGGAAACGTAGAGGGATGCAGGCTTGATCTATTTAACGTGTATGCCAGAGGGGCACCTGGGGATACCGCCTCTTTAACTTTATCAGTTTTGGATTCAGCTTTAGCTATCTGCCCTCCAACAGCGAAAATCATTGTGGGGGGGGGGATTTCAATTGCACGTTTGAACCCCTCCTCGGAGATGATCCCTTGGGTATTGAAGATGAAGATTCAAAATGGTCCATTCCAACCCTGTCCCTGCCCCCTATTAGAAAATGGTCAGCTAGGGCAATCCAAATCAATGCACTAACTAGGGATCATAAGTTAAGAGCCCTCAACGGCAGGACCCAGTCCGACCGGGCAGGTGCACTGACTTTCAATAGGCTTACTGGGCCGTCCCGAATTGACTACATCCTAATGGATGTTAGTTGGTGGGCAGACCTAATTGATATGGAGGTGTTGCCAAGTCAGGATAGCGACCATAACCCCCTGTGTAGCAAGTTTAACTGGGGCATCTCTAAAGACAGGAGGGTGAATGCCCCCACAAAAATAACTAAAGAGATTATCCCATACAATAACAACCGCAGATTGAAATGGGACAAGGCAAACCTGAAGGAGGACGATCTAGGGACCATTAAATCCCTGGTGGAGGGCCTGTCCTCGGATCTGGTGGTCTGGGATTGTGAAAATCAGACTAGTATGAATCCGCACACTTCCCTTGACTCAGCTTATAAAGCCACAATAGAGCAAGTTAGTCACTTCTTTACCTCCAAAGGGAAAAGCCATAGGAAAAACACCACACCTCCCATCACAAATAAACCTTGGTATTCGGACCAGTGTAAGGGCAAAAGGAAAAATCTGACAAAAGCCCTACTTTCCAGGGATCCTTTGCTAGTTAGAGCGGCTAGGAAGGACTACTTGAAAGTACTATCGCTGGCTAAACGCAAATGGGAGGAACAGCATTGGCAAGACCTAACTAATGCTGTGAGCAGGAGGAACCCGAACCTTTTCTGGGATCTGATTAACAGAGCCAGGCAGGGGAGATCGCAACCATTAGCAGCTCACATAACTAGCCAGCAATGGTTTAACCACTTTTTAGCCCTATATGGCGGTAATGAAGAGATAAACAGTCCCGGGGTAGCAAGTTTTGGAGACGGGGTTACCACAGGGGTGGATGATCTCCCATTCACGGCCTCTGAAGTAGCAATGGCTATTAGACATCTAACCCCCAAGAAGGCGGCCGGTCCGGATGGGATCCCTGGGGACCTGTTGATTGCGGAACCTCTGGCTTGGGCCAATCTAATCGCCACAATAATGAACTTGATTGCTAGGGGACACCCGGTACCAGATTCTTGGAAGGGGGCCGAGGTGGTAACAGTGTTTAAGAAAGGGGCAAGGGATGACCCTGCCAACTACAGACCTATCAGTCTGATAGATATAATCCAGAAAGTGGTCGGCAGGGTCATCATCTCAAGGGTTGGCGATTGGATGGAGGAGGCTAGTATCCTCTCCCACCTCCAAGCGGGTTTCCGAAGAAAGGTAGGCACGATGGACCAGGTCTTTCGCTTTTTTGTTATCTATTGGAAGGCAGTTACCATCAAAAAAGGCAGTTTATATATGGCCTTCATAGATCTTAAAACAGCTTTTGACCTGGTCCCCCGGGCTAAATTGTGGGAGATCCTAGGAGGGATGGGATTCCCCAGTAGACTCCTGAGTTTAATCGTAAAACTCCATGATGGGAATTATGCGAGGATCAGATGGGGTACCCAGGGCCAGTTAACGGATAGGGTCCCTGTGAGGAGGGGAGTACGCCAGGGTTGTGTTATGGCCCCAACTCTTTTTTCCCTATTTGTGAATGGAGTGGTGGACCATCTGAAAGGGGAAGAGTCGGATGCCCCATCCCTGGCGGGGGAAAGAATCCCCACTTTACTCTTCGCCGACGACACCTTATTGATCTCCAAATCCCCAGTGGGTCTGCAAAAACTCTTGAATCGATTTAGTTCCTTCTGCACTAACAGAGGCTTAATCATCAATACCTCGAAAACTAAATTGATGGCATTCTCACCCTCCAAAAGATTTAAAAATAACTTTTCGCTTAATGGGGCTCCCCTGGAGATGGTCGATTCATTTGACTATCTTGGAGTTCGGATAAATAGTCGAATGACCTGGAAGGACCACCTGGCCAAAATGTTACTCAGCCACCAAAGAGTATCTGGGGTGACTCTGAGGGAGCTTCGCGAGTCAAGTAGTAAACCTGTCTCCCCGGCCATGGCGATTTATGAGGGCCAGATACTCCCGGCGGCATTATATGGCTCCGAGCTCTGGGGGTTCGAAAATGTATCAGATCTCTCCATAGCGGAAAATAACTTTTTGAGGAAGGTGGTGGCTCTTCCCGCTTCCACTCCGTTGATCCCCCTGAGATTAGATTTGGGCAGAAGAGCCCTTAAGGACTTGGTGAGGCTACGCCCATTGCTTTTCTGGACCCGCTTAAGAAGGACTGAGGAGCTTGCTAAATATGCTGAAGGGTTGGATGACCTTCTACTGCTCAACACTGGCAAAAAAATTGGATTGCTGAATAATGTGAGAGACCTGGTCCTTAAACTAGGACTAAGAGACGCATGGGAGTCTCAGATGCCGCCGCCCAAGGAAGTGATTAAAAAGCTTTACTGGGACTGGGTACAGGGCGAGGCACTGAGTGGTTCGGACGTGGGTTCACTCACGGATCGGTTTTTGGAATTTAAATGGGTGAAAAAACTGGAACCCTTCCTTGACCTGATAACCAAACCCCTAGATAGAGCGCTATATCTCAAACTGAGGTACGGGACGCTCCCGGTGCATGATTTCACCATGAGGTGGTCCAAATCTGGTGCCCCCTTGCGTTCGTGCCCAGGCTGTGCAGCACCAAAGGAAACTGTGGCCCACCTATTCTTTGCCTGTCCCGCCTACAAAGTGGCCCAGAAAATCTGGTTGAAACCTGTATGTAGGGAGCTGGGGTTGAGGTGTCATAGTCTGGCATTACGTGTACTTTCTACCGATTCATCATCCACTGTCATGATATGCGGGGTGGCAAAATTTTTGGGTAGCGTTTGGCTGACGCGCTCCCGGTTACTGAAATTGCATTCTAGGTTACCAACGGACTGATGCATGTAACCGAAGATACCTTCACTTAAATTAGTGACTGTGGAGCATTCCTTATCCCAGCATATCTTTTTATGCTGTATTATATTTTATTGTTTTAGCGGGGGAATTGAATATTTATTGTGCATATGTACTCTTTTATGGTGAACAATTCTGCCGAATAAAGATTATTACTACTACTACTGCATTAAACCACAGATCCAGCAATTCGTTGTATTGATCACTAACTGGTGCTGGTGTAAAAGCTGTATGAAGGAATTATTAACAAATTCCTTACGTCGGACTACCTCATGTTCAGGCAAAGGGTGGAAAAAATGAGAGGAAATAGTAGGTGAAGGTGTAGATTGCATAATGGAATTAGACGTTACTTTAAAAACAAATGCTACATAACCAATTATGAAAATTACAAAACTCAGTAGTAAAAGTATGCACGGAATCAAAAAATATTTCTTCAACATTATTTTGCAAATGCGTTTTCTAAAAGTCAGTGTCTGCACAGGTCTCTCCAACTCAAAGAAATCCATCCTAAACTAAAGTTGCTGCCCGCGGTGGTTGGTTGATTCTGCTTGAGAGGGCCTCCGCTGAAACGTGGAAGACTGCCTCGGACCAACAGAACCCAAGACCTAGTGTCTCAGGTTTGCACTCCCAAGACTGGTAGCAACCGCGACCCTAGCAGCAGGAACCGGATGGCAGTTCAGAAAAACAAAAATACGTAGATCCTTGGTGGAGAGGTAACCTGCACACAGTAAAAAAAAACAACTTTATTTGAGCTTTATTTGTCCTTAGTTCTCGATCTCAAATTATATCTGTCTCTTCCAGGTACTTCTTGATCAGTGAACAAAAGATGAGGCTCAGAAGTGTCCAACCGCTTTGCAGGAGGTGTTGATGCTTGCAAAAGACGATCGCTCTCCAGTTCTGAATTAGTACCAATCAAACGGGCATCACTGAATGCAACAAATTTCGGAACGGATTCTGTCTCAGAGTCTGCAAGACCGTCTTGAACCCATTTATCATACGGTAAAGGTAAGGGTGCTTTCTTCGTGTGGCACCCGTGAATCCAGTGATGCTTCCACCGAACTTGCACCGCAGATCTCGTCGACAAGAGGACCTGGTAGGGTCCAGTCCAACGGGGTTGTTCGTTTTTGGTACGTTGAAAATTCCTCACGAAAATCCAGGAACCAGGTTCGATAATGTGACCTGGATCTTCGGCAGCTTGTGGAAGAGAGTCGTGCACCTGTTGGCGTAAAACACTCCTTTTAGTTGTCAATTCACGCAAGTAATCAAGCAAAACAGGGTGCTCAAGGTCGCTAAATCTCGTTGGTCTTGGTACGCCCCAAATATTCGCCGGGCGACCAAACACAACCTCATACGGACTCAAACCCATTCGCGAGTGCACAGTCATTCGGGTGGACAAAAGTGCTAATGGCAACGCATCTGGCCATTGTAAACCAGTGCTCTCTTGAATTTTGGCTAATTATAACGTCAAAGTGCCATTATAGCACTCGACTAAACCAGCTGATTGGGGATTATTTGCAGCGTGGAATTTCTGCCTGATCCCGAGACCATCACACACTCTCTTCATCACTCGTCCCACAAACTCGCTTCCATTATCACTCCAAATGATTCTTGGCAATCCAAATCTAGGGAAAAATTATTTTATCAAAACTTTGGCAGTGGACAAAGCAGTGTTGTCTTTAAGGGGCTAAGCTTCTACCCATCTAGAAAAAGAGCAAACAACTACCAACACATACTTCAAGTTGTTGCATCTTTCCATATGGATAAAATCTAGCTGCAAAGCCTCGAACGGATACGTAGGAGGAGCAAAATGACCAGCTGGTGTTGGAGTTCCCTTGCCAGGATTATGCATCAAACACACCATACAATTCTTGACCAAGTTCTCTGCACATCTTGGTATTCCCACATTCTGCCAAACCGGAGCCAACAGCTTGCAAATCCCTTTCACACTAATGTGTGCCAATGCATGTGCCATTGTAACAACTGGAAGCACATACGCATTTGGCAACAACCATCTTTGATGTTCGGACAAATCAGTCCAACAACCATTCGAATCCAACCTACCCTTACTCTCTCTCCATTCATCCAACTCTTTCTCCGAAGCCTCACTCTGGATAATCTTCACACTTTCAATGGTGTCTTCACACATGCCTTTCCCTGGAACCCATCTAGCTGGACCCACAACATACATTCGAATCGTTACATTCCTAGCAGTTTCTTTCGCAACCTCATCCGCAAACGCATTACCACGACCAACATCATCTGTGATCTTTTTATGGGCACTACATTTCACAATCGCTATCTGCAAAGGTAACGTAAGAGATTCAAGAAGTTCATTCACCAGTTGCCCATGCTGGATTTTCGTCCCATGCGATGTCAAAAATCCACGTTCGCGCCACAATCGTCCAAAGCTATGGGCCACTCCAAACGCATACTGACTATCAGTATACACATTCACTCTTTTCCCTTTCGCCAACACACATGCTCTCGTAAGTGCGATCAATTCCGCCGCTTGAGCAGAATTATACGGTATACGTGCAGCTTCGACAACTGTATGTAAGTCGTCACGGCGTATGCTGCAGTGGTATCGCCATTCGGTAATTTAAAACACGAGCCATCAACCCACAAGGCATCATTACAATCAGAGAGAGGAGTATCTCTCAGATCTATCCTCCCTTTTGTCTCTTCTTCAGTTCTCAAGAGACAATCGTGTTGCTCTTCGCTATCATCATCTGTCTCAAGCGAAGTCGGCAACAATGTAGCCGGGTTTAGGGTATTGCACCTCTTGATGTGCACATGGCTTGCTAACAACGTAAGCTCATACCCTGACAACCGAGCACTAGTCAAGTGCTGTGTCTTCGTCCGATTCAACAAGGTATCCACTGCATGTGGAACCATAACCACTAACGTATTATCCATAACCAAACCAGCAGATTGTCGAATCGAAACAGCCGCTGCTGCAGTTGCTCGCAGGCAACTCGGCAACGCTCTAGCCACAGGATCTAATATTGACGAAAAGTACGCACATGGGCGTTGCTTCCCGCCAAATTGTTGGGTCAAAACCGACAATGCACATCCTTCCCTTTCATGGACATACAATGTGAAAGGCTTACTGTAGTCGGGAGTACCCAACACAGGAGCCGAACACAACGCATTTCGTAGTTCAGAAAAACTTTTTTGGCATTCCTCAGTCCAAGGAATCGGAGTTGGAGTATGCTTAACCCTAAGAGCTATCAAAGGTTTCGCTAAAAGAGAAAAATTTGGGATCCACTGTCTACAGTATGACGTAATACCCAAAAACGCACGTACTTCTCTCTGTGTCTTAGGGACACTCATTTTTGCAATGGTCGGGATTCTTTCTGGGGTCAGTTTCCTTCCCTCCTTCGATAAGAGGTGACCTAGGTAGGTAACTTCTTGGCAACAAAATTGTAGTTTGGAAAGAGAAACTTTATGATGGCAGTCAGACAAATGAGACAACAAGGACACAGTAGCATCCTTACATATCTCTTCAGTATCGGCAGCAGCTAACAAATCATCAACATACTGGATAAGGGCCGCACCTTACAGTAAGGCCAACAAGTCAAGTTGTGTCTTCAGAGCTTGACTGTAAATTGATGGACTCTCACAATAACCTTGAGGAGCGCGCTTAAAGCGGAAACTTCGTCCTCCCAAAGAGAATCCAAAGATATCTCTACTCTCTATGGCAATCGGGATGCTGAAGAAAGCATTCTTCAAGTCAATCACCGAAAACCAAGTAGCAGAAACTGGAATCAGTGTCAGTAACGCAGTAATGTCGGGTACAACAGGGAATTGCGGAACAACGATCTTGTTCACTTCACGAAAATCAATAACAAACCTATATACAGGAGGCTGTGAAGAATCAGTTCTCTTTAGAACAGGCAAAACCGGACTATTGCACACATTACCTCGAGTCTCTTCAATAACATCTTTGTCAATTAGATCATAAATGATCGCTAAAAGCGCTCGTTCACCATCACTTGAAATACGATATTGCGGAATGCGAGGTAACTGAGCATTTGCCTTCAACGTCACAACATATGGAGGAATGTCTAACAGGCCCACATCATTTGGGCCCGTAGCCCACAACGAGTCTGGTAAAGAAGACAATTCAGATGGAAGACAATCTTTAGAGACATATATCGGAGAAATCACATTCTCACCTAACGTAAGATGTACTCCTGACGGAGAACAGTAAAAAGTCGCATATAGTCTTTTCAACAAGTCAAGGCCTAGTAAGTTCTCATTACAACCTGTTGTCAAAAGAAGGGGTGCTTCAAGTCTACGAGGACCAACAGAAAGAGGCAATGGAACGGAAATCGGATTCATAACGGGGGCGCCAGAAAAACCTATAGAAGCATTATTTAAGCCAGACAAAGGTGCGCCAGGGAGTTTGGAATGCATAATAGAACTCTTCGTAGCACCAGTGTCTAGCAGAAAAGGCTCTGACACACCTGATGCAATCACTTCCACGTAAGGTCCACTCTGATCTACCGGAACTGAAACAACTCCCTCTCTTTGTCCATGGCTGTCCTAATAATCATTACCTCGCTCTCCATCGCCTTCGACATAGTAATCATCTACGCAGTACTGTGTAGACCTACCAGAAGAATTCTGCTGTTGATCAAAACTGTTCATTGAATTTTGGGGAGGCAAAGGGCGCGCGTTCTGTCCGCGACCTCTACCTCTAGGCACTTGTTGAGCACCTCTACCTCTAGCACCAGGAGCACTATTTGCGCGTTGCAACAGAACGGGACAACTATTCTTATAATGACCCTCTTCTCTACAATATGCACACTGATTAGGCCCATACGGAATACGCTGTTGTTGAGGAGTCTCGTCTCTTTGCGAGTTCCTCGAATACTGTTGAGGCTGCTGATAGTCACGCTGATTATTAACACGAGGTGGATAAGCTTGTTGTAGAAGAACCTTAGTCTTCAATTCCTTAGTCTTCTTATCCGCTTTCTCTAACTTATCCTTACGCCTATTCTCGTAGTACTGAGCTGTAGCAAGAATCTGCGCCGAAGTAGAAACGGGCCAAGAACTCTCGGAATCTTTCAACTTAGTACACAACTCAGGAAGAAGATTCTGCACGAATTTATCAACAAACAATCTCTGGCCACCTTCTGTAGCCATATCCTGACCACTATGATCCACAAACGTTTCCTCGAAACGCGAGAAAAAGTCTGAAACAGACTCTTCTTTCTTCTGCTTACAGGCTGACAATTTATCCCAATTAACACCGACTTCAGGCATTAAAGTCTTCATGAAAGTAATAATCCTACCAGGAAGTTCGGTAATAACATCTTCAGGCTTAGCACCTCCAACTTGTCTATCATTTGCTGCAGCGAGATTCACCCACGAATCGCCCAATTCATTATCATGATCTGTATGTCGAATGACATTCCAAATGGACTGTGGAACAATATTCCCAAACAGCATATCTATGTCCGCCAAATTCATTGACGCACAAACTCTCAGTTTGCGCAAGTTCTTTATAATATCCTGCAGGATTCTTCCGCGGATCTGGTAAAGTCTGCTTAAGCGCTAGAACTTCTGCTCGTTTCCATGGTACATGTACCCACACTCGCTGGAAATGAGCTTGAACAGGTGGAGCAGCATTAGGATCAGCAGGTCTCCATACTGGAGGAACCTCTCGCATCGGATATTGACGCGCTTTTCTCCTAACTGACGAATCTGGCTCAAACAACTGTTCAACAGGAACGTCGCTACGTAGCAACAGTAACGTTGAAACCGCTTTCTCAACATTGGGTAGACTCACAATCGTTTCTTTGGCAAACTCCAAACGCAATCGGGACAATTCTACAGGAACTCTACCCACTTCATCCATCCATTGGTCATGGAGGAATGCACACATAAGTTCAAAAACGTAACGCTGCTTTGGTGCTTCCCATTGTCGGAAAACATCCATAATACCTTCCAGATCATACTGGGACTTATACGTCACCCATCTACGTGTCATATGGTCTAGACCACTCGCTCATCTGTATCGGGCAATTGACTACGCAATTGTCTTCGCTCATTCATAGGAGACATACCCATTTGTCCCAAAATAGGAGTTAGGAAATTAGAAAAGGCAGCGGTCATCCGCTGTCTAGGAGAAGGAACAGTCGGAAGGACAAGAGGAGACGAAGCAGTAGTAGTAGGATCCATAGTCGGAACAGGCATAGAGTCGGCAGTAGTAGAAGGAGGCAAAGTGGGCAACCCTTGAGAAGGCTGCGCATTAGGAACAACAACCAACGGAGGAGCTGGCTGTGGAGGAATAACAGGAGGCAAAGCAATAGGAGCTTGCACAGCCACAATAGGCTGTGGTGGTGCCGTAGCATTCTGCATATAAGGTGGTGGTGATTTTAGCAAATGCGACATCAAAGGGTCTTTCACAAGATCCTTTTCGTCTTTCTGCTCTGTAGTCGGCAAAACTGGGTAGCATCTGTCTTCCGCTAACTTCCTCACTCTAAGCATCTGCTCACTGTCTCTTTCTTCTTCATCATTCCTGTATGCAACGGCGGCTTGCACCATTGACATACCCTTTCTATTCTTCTTCGCTAACTTAATTTCTTTCTGTTTGGCTTCCTTGCGCCATATGCGGAAAGAGTCAAACATCGCCGGCCGGGCTTTCTTCTTGAACAACTTCACCTCAAGATTGTCTAAGACTTCTGTCTCGAAACTACCATAACGGGGCCACTGTAGGACACCGTCGTTCTTCGTGTATTTTACCCAAATCTCATTATAGCTAATAGGACCTACTCCATGCTTCACATATAACTCGTATGTAGGAGTTCCGATCGGAGGAACCGGACACGAATCCTCTAACCGGGAATCCCTCATAGTACCACAACTAAACAAATTCCTAAGACTGCTAAAACCAGGCATCTTGCTCACTAGTCTAGCTTCAAACAACAACGGCAATCTGAAATCGATAAACTCGTGAATACACGAATCCCTTGGCTTTGGGGCCTGCAGGTACCAAATCAAAGCTATCCACTAAAGGATACAAAACCAAACTAAGAACTAAGAACTAGGAGACGCTCCCTTTATACTTAACTGAATTGTCGATGACGTCATCAGAAGACCCGTCAATCGTCTCGCTCTACAAATGTCTAAGGCTCCAAAACAGGGCGACAGTCAGGGCAGCAGTCCTTCATAGCCGTCGGGACGTGGGAAGCCTCACAGCAAAGACCTTCGGAACCACGTCGACATACAGGGGTCGCTGAAGTGGCTGGCCAACCTTCGGAATTTTCACACGACGCTCCTCACGAACCTCTGGCTTGGACCGGTACCGCTGAAGTTGCCCCACTTGGGCGCCAAATGAGTTACTGGGTTTTCTCGGAACCACTACTAATATAAAAACCCAGCGGTGTCAGGGCAACACCCAAAGACCCCGGATTCCCCTGTCTTGGCAAACAGAGACACGGGATACTTCTCGATGACGTCAAAGACCAAAGTTTAATGGTTGCAACCAGGGACAGAGGTCTACGAAGTACACACGGGTAGTTCGACAGAGACGGCACCATCTCAATGAACAAAACTCGGTCTTTTATGCCGAAAATTACGCTTCTGGCAACATCACAATTTACATTTGGTGCATACAAAACGAACCAATGAACAAGTAGCATTTCAAAAAGTAACGAATCACGACAGTCAAAGTTAATCCCACTTTCCGTTGTCCAGCCCACCAAAACGATCGCACATATGTTTCCTGTTCGATCAGGCCGGACAAACCCATCATAAAACCTTCAACCCAGATCGATGAACATGTCGTAAAGGAAAGGCAGAAACAGATGGAAAGGAGATAGAGGAGTGGGAACGGTGGGCCATAAAATCGGACCACGTCCTGTTCTTTGATCTTTATCAGTGCAGCTGCTAAGCAAGGAACTGGCTCAGCAGGATTCGCCCCAGGCAAGGAGTCAGTTCGGCCAGGTCAACCAGAAGTCAGCTAAGGCGTACATGTCAAGGACTCGTTCGGCCACGATCATAGGGCCTATGTTAGGGCAACCATACAAGATGGCTGCCACATTACAAAATGGAACCCGAGGGTTCAAACTAAATCCTCAAATACAGAGTGTTCTCCTATATCGATTCATACGAAAACACTCAGACACATTAGACTCGCCATTTGCGGTCTGCTGACACCAAAATCGTCCATTTCCGACGATCTTTATAAATCGGGTTTCAGCACTATCGAACCCAATTCGAAATCACGGAACCACACCCACCAAGACATCCACAGAGGGCAACGTGCCAAAAAACTTGAGAAACCCATTTGAGCCTCTACAAATAGCCGAACAGACTTGGCAGGTCTGAAGACCCCCTACAAATCGAGTGAGGGAATCAAATGTGGGAATAGTGCTAACTCTGTAACCCCAATACACTGCCACTCAAAACACCAATTACAGTTCGCGTGAGGGAATCAGAGGTCGGAATGATGCTACAACCTCCATTACCCTAATGCATTATCACTCAGAAAACCATCTACAAACACCTATCCCCTACAATATCTGGTGACGGGATAAACATGAAGAATAATAAGGCTCATAACATCCTCACCCATCATTATCGGGAAACTAACTCCAGAAATTGGAGATGATAGACGGCCATGCCTTGCCGGGCTGTAAGGGAGAAACAACAAAGAGGACAGTAATTAGTAAACTATCTAAAGGGCGCCCACAGTGGTTATTGTCCCGGTCATCCATAGTTTGTATAGCCCACGCTCTTCCCTTACTTACAGTCACACTGGGTGCCGCTACTGGTGCACCTACTCCGTGCGCCTGCCATAGATGAAATAACAATGGCAAGGTCCGGACTAAATAGTAGATGATTGGTACCGGGCGGTACCTCCTACCGGAATACCCCGTCTTCCTAGCAGGAAGTGCGCATGTCTGAAAGTGCACATGTGTAAATGGTATTAATAATTAATTAATTGTGTGCTTATATAGCGCTGGAATCACTCCCGAAGGGGTACCTCCGCGCTTCGACCGCTGCGAAACCCTTCCTGGCTTCCCTGAGAGATGGTCCCTTAATGGGTATCTCCAGGGTGAGACCAGGCATCCCCGGCGGTCTGGTGGGGCCGTTAGTGAAGATGGGGCAAGCTAATGCCCAGAGTTGCCGAGTGTGATCGCTGATCAGAGTGGGCACCGAGGCGAGAGAATTATCGAGTCCGCTGACCCTGGTCCAGAAACCTGCCGCGTCGGGAATCGAACCCTGGTCCCGGGCCGTCCTCTGCTCTCGGGTCTGCCGCCTCTAACCAGTGAGCCACACTACTTGAGAGGTGCATATGCGTCCAAGGAAGAGAACTACTCTTCTGGACATGCTTATTTGTCTCCTTGTGGTGGGAAACCTACGCACCTTGTGAAATTTGGTAAGATACCACTGCGATGTAATGAAGTATAGAGACCATCCAGATGTGTAAAGGCCTCACACTGACTGTGGCCTCCAGAAGCGCGTGAGCAACCCTGCACAGTTGGGGCAGAAGAGCCCTGTATTATTTCCTTTGATAATGGACAAGTGGCCAAGTATATTACTCCCGCAAGTTTTAACCCTTTCCATGCGGCCGCGATTCCCCTGGTGTGCTGTAAACAGCACGAACAGGGGCGGGCCGTGACGAACCCCAGTCGTCATCAGCACACGAGCACCGTAGTGCATGACGGCTGGGGTTCGTCATCAGCATGGAAGGGGTTAAAGGGATAGCAATGGCACCGTCTCTGATTAATCAAGGTGGCCCTCCTACTCTTAGGGCCGCATTGAAAGTGGTGAGATGCTGCCACCTGCAATTCCGACTGTCTTCTAGGGCTGGAATTATGGGGTCTAACAGGAGTTTATTCAGAACAAATACAGCCTCTGGCACACAGGTCACTGTGCATCATCAAAGTGTTCAACAGCTGTTGCCATCATAATAAAACTCCATGATAGCGTTCCATTGTGTATGCAAACCCAGCACCTTCCGACACTTGCCATAGTCTGCGTAGATAACACCTAGTAATAAAATCAATCAATTAATCAATCAGGGTTTCCAGGCACTAGGATCCTGCTGTGATCAATAAAAGAATTCCGTGAGAGAGGATGCTGTTCGAGGTGTAGGGAAAGGTCGTTCCAGGACTTGGCGGTGAGGTAGGAGAAGGAGTGTCCTCCACTATGGCTTTGGCAGATACGCAGAGACTAAACAAGGGCTAGGGAGGCAGAGGGCAGGTGTCTGGAGGGTTGGTGGTAGTTCAGGTGGTGGTTGATGCATACTGGTACTTGGTCGTGGAGGGCTTTGTAGGTGACATATGTCAGCATCTTGAAATGGCATCTTTTCTGGACGGCGAGTCAACAGAAGAGCACTAGCATTAAAGGCAGCCAGTTATAAGAGCAAGAGATTCTACGTGAAAGCAGATTAGTTGAATCTGGAGGCACCTTCCCACCCAGGTATGCATCTCTTGCATGTCGTCACTCATTCCTATCATTCAGTGAGTTCTTCCACAATCATCAGCTGTCTCTGTTTTCCAGTTACCTTAAACATTACTCTCGACCAAGCGTTACTTGTTCCACATTGCACAATCCTCAGGCATCACCTCCTTCATATCCACTTTCATATGTAGTCAACTACACCTGATCATTACACTGCACACAGTGTGGTGTTACACAGCATTGCTTCATCATCCAAAGAACAGCCACTGCTTGCACACCCTTGGATTGATCATGACTCCTATTTCTCAACTGCCTGCTTTTCAATTGTTTTTGCACCGCATCTAAATTTACTTGCATCTCTCACCCTTCTCCAACTCAAGCTTTGCATGTATCAATTGTCAGCTGTCTTTTTTTTTTAGAGCACCAAACATTTGTGCTCAATGGATCTCTCTGACCTAAGCCTGTTCATGTTCTTCAAGTATCTCTAATCATCACTATCAGTGACAGTTTTCTCCAGGACACTTCTCCTTTGAACACCAAATCCAAAAAGTGAAGAGAAAAGTACTGGCCATGAAAGAGCCGAGATAATCACATGACATAACCTTACCATGAGTACCCCTGGGTGAAGCACTACGCTACGCTCACGTTGTTTGCAAAGTTTGCTCAACTTCGCACTACGCGAGCTGCACGTAGCACAGTGCGAACACGCGTAGTGCAGCGTAGCGTAGTACAGCGGTCATTTTTTGCTTGTTCGCGGTCCTCAACGTCATGTTCGCGACCGCAAGCAAGCAAAATGACATCCCGGCGAGATTCTCTCTTTTTTTTTTTTATTGAAAATTCATTGGTACAAAAAACAGATACAGCTTAATGGGGAAAGTTCCATTATTTCATAATACATTTCAGTACGCATTAAAAACATCTTAAATAAAGCTAGACATTCAATAAATAAATATGCAGATGTTTTCATATACGAATAAATATACATATAAGAGACTCATCATCGGTTGATCAAAGCTGCCCCTCCCTCCAATTTTTAAAGAGGTCCCATATCTTATTTCCAAAATCGCGCTTTTTCTTACCCTTATAAGAATATAGAGTAGATTCGATGTTGTGAATACCAAGAAGCCTGGTCAGCCACAATTGGAAGGTTGGGGCATTAGAGTCCTTCCAAGCAGCTGATAGTAGGATACGTAAAACGGCAACAGCTAGAAAGATAAAAGCCTCTTTCTTTATTCAAAAGGGCAGTTTTACTATCACTCCCAAAGATCATTATTGTCGGGGATAGGCAGATCTTTAAGCCTAGCAGCCCCTCTAAAAATTTCTCTATCTCAGTTTTAATCAAGCGAAGCTGCTCACAGTAAAAGAACATATGTAATAGGTCCCCCCGGACCTTTCTGACACCTAGGACAGTTACTGTCGATCCTCATGCCCCAATTATGTAGCTTAGATGGTGTATATTACAGGTTAAAAAGTGTGTTAAAATGCTGAACCTTCAAATTTGAGGATCGAAGTGCCTGCTTATCCAAGCTCAGGGCCTTATCTAGATCAGTATCTGGATCTTGAAGTCTAACTGCCCAGGCAACCTCATGTTTCTCAAGATCATCTGGGAATTTTTCAATAAGGGCTTGATATATACTGCTAATCCTATCTCCTCCTCCAAACAAATACCCCAATACACGGCAATATGACTCGGGCAAGATATTAGAAATTGCCGATTTAAGTGTTTGTGAAACCTGGAAGTATTTAAAGATTTGGTTGTTGGGGAGACCATACTTCTCTTGCAGCCAGTTGAAGCTGGCGGTGCTTCCATTCAACATCGCATCGCCCACAGTCCGAATACTCAACTGCTCCCAGCACTTCCAAGCCCCATCCACACTCAAATTTGGTGTATACCCTGAGTTCCACAGCAGGGTATATAGATTTATCTTAGGGATATGGCACAGTTTCTGCAGATTTTTCCACAAATCCAAGGGGCTCAAAGCCGCCTTATAGCGGGATTTAAAAAAATAATCTGCAACTGGTTTTTCTCAACAAAACCCCCACAGCCTCCTTTCCCATCAGTAATTCATAAATTGAGGGCAAAACATAAAGATCTGAGGTAGGATCGTTAGTATATCTCCCTCTGGAAGCTGGCTCGAATCTCGAATGAGTTAACAAACCAGCCCAGTGGTAAAATCTGATATTTGGAATTGCCAAGCCTCCACGTTCCTGAGGGAGCGTCATAAATTTTAGTGACCTCCTGGTTTTACCATACTGCCATAAAAAACTGTTAAAGATAGACTCGATCTTTTTTAACATCCCTTCATCAATTAAATATGGTATACATCTAAACAGATAGAAGAGTTTAGGTAGCATGGTCATCTTTAACACGTTAGCTCTCCCAATGAGTGTTAGGTGTAGTGAGTCCATCCTCTTTAAATCTGATTCGATTTTCTTAAAAAGCGGGAGGTAGTTATCTTGTATAATAGAGCCTATTTTGGCATTAAGTACTCCCCCAAGATAAGTGGCGGAGTCGACATATCTTTGATCGATTTTAACTATCTCCCTAGAACAGATTACCTGGGTCTTCGACTCATTCAGGCGATACCCCGAATGCATACCAAACTCGCTAGCGATCTCTACCAGTATCTGCATAGCCTCTGCTGGCTTTGGTGTAATTACTGCCAGGTCAACGGCATATGCCAATATTTTGCTCATAAATCCATTGGTTACTGCCGGCTGTATTCCCCCGTTCTCGAGAATCTGCCTAACCAGCGGGTCGATATACAGAGCAAACAGGATGGGTGAGCAGGGGCAGCCCTGGCGGGTGCCCCTGCTTATCCCAATCCTGTCCGAACTCTGGCCCATCAGCTGTATTTTGGCCATTGGGTCACAATACATGGCTTTAATGGCCATCCTGATTTTTGGGCCAAACCCTCTCTCCAGCAATACATTCCATAGGTAAACCCACCTGACGCGATCGAACGCTTTTTCTGCGTCAAGGAGGATCATGGCGACTCCTCTCTCCCCAGCAGCATTGGCCTCGAACAGCGAAATTGCTCTTCTAACATGGTCAGCCGTTCCTCGACCAGGGATAAACCCGTGCTGCCATGGGGAGACGAGTCCGCCAATAACCCTCCCCAACCGCATAGCCAGGATCTTGGCATAAAGCTTATTATCAGAATTAATCAAAGATATAGGCATATATGACCCTGGGTTTTCCCTCGGCTTTCCTTTTTTATGGAAGACTATGATGTTAGTGTCTTTCCATGTTTCCGGGATCTTACCCGTACCTATGATGCCATTGAATAGGTCCATCAGTATTGGACCCAGCTCTCCTGAGAGGCATTTATACATCTCGAGAGGAATACCATCTGGCCCAGCAGCCTTGCCAGCGGCCAGGTCAGATAGTGCCTCGCAGATCTCATCCCCCGTTATATCCAGCTCCAATTTTTCTCTCTCTACTGGTCCCAGTTTAGGCCCCTTATCCATATACCCGCTGTTAGACGGACCGGGAGGGTCGGCCGAGGAAAAGGGGAGAGGTCTCCGGGGAGAGCCGTCTCCAGCGATCGTACAGACAAGTAACTTCCCCCCCACAGACGGACACCACACAAGGGTAAAGTTCAACGATACTTTATAGGCAATTCTTTAAGTACGATAGAATGGTACAAGGAGGTCTGGACTCAGGGGTCCCCTCGATTCTGGTCTCTGGTTTGGGAAAAGGGTAGCGGGACAGTCTTGTTACCAAAAGATGGAAATAGCTCTCAATCCTCGAGCTCGGCGTTCTAGATGATCGGGCCGCGGCGGAGCCAGCAGGTCCCGAGATGGGCGAAGGAAGCGACGGTCCGCGGCGGAGCCAGCAGGTCCCGATGAAGATGATGGTTGCAAACGGTCCGCGGCCACGCCAGCAGGTCCCGACGACGATGAAGGATTACGAAGGTTACGAAGGTTGCGGCAGCGCCAGCAGGCAGGACGATGGTGCACAAGGCAGAGCTACGGCAGCGCCAGTAGTCCGTCAAGGATGAGTTCTTCTTTGCGTCTCTCGACTCCAAGATACAACTGCCTTCCTGTTCTGGAGCTGCCCCAGTTATAGGGCTGGTGCCCTTTGATGTCCGGACCCTCGCACTTGGAGGTCGGGAGGTCCGGGATGAGGGAGTCCAGACACCCAGCAGGGGGGTGGAGCCAGCGCCCGGGGAGGCGATGGGCGAGCGGCACTTGGCGGGGGAGAGCCATCGACACCTCTTTCTCCCATTGACTTGCCAAGTAGCCCGCTCACCTCCTGGGTGGATGGTGGTGCCGGGATGTCTGAGGCCTGGCTAGGCCCAGGGTTGAGGTCGATCGGGGGCCAGGCGGCCTCGTGGTGGAGTGTCCAAGATGGCGCCCAGGCGGGGCGCGCGGGCCAGTAGTGGATCGGGCCCACGAGGTCGATATGTTCGAGGGCAGGGGTCCCGGAGGGGACGGGGGACGTGTAGTGGTGGTGTGTGGCACTTGCGTGACCGGGCTCGGGCCTGGTCGGGCCGGGGGAGAGCAGTCCTTCATGTGGCCTGTCCAACATGCGTCCCCCCCAGCTGAAGGCGGGGAGAGTCACCCATCCTCTTGGGGACTCTCCTCGTCGAGGCGGAAAAACCGGGACAGGCCATCCGCGTTGGCGTGATCTGGCCCAGGCCGGTGCTCAACAGTGAAGTCCATCCCTTGTAGGGAGATGGACCAACGTAGCAATTTCGGATTTTCCCCCCGCATCTGCATCAGCCACTGCAGGGGTCGATGGTCGGTCTGCACCCGAAAGTGTGTGCCAAAGAGGTAGGGCCGGAGCTTTTTGAGGGCCCATACCACAGCGAAGGCCTCCCTCTCTATGGTGCTCCAGCGTTGTTCTCGTGGTAGGAGTCGTCTGCTGATGAAGGCCACTGGCTGATCAAGGCCCTCGGTGTTCACTTGAGACAGGACTGCCCCAATGCCATGGTCGGAGGCATCTGTCTGGACGACGAACTCCCGGCTGTAGTCGGGGGCCTGGAGCACAGGGGCGGAGCACATGGCGGCTTTCAATTGTTCGAATGCTGTTTGACAATTCGGGGTCCAGTTGACTTTCTTGGGTTGATTCTTGGACGTGAGTTCTGTGAGGGGCCCCACTATGGTACCATAGTCTTTCACGAACCTTCGGTAATAGCCCGTGAGGCCCAGGAAGGCGCGTACCTCGGTCTGAATGATGGGGGGCTGCCAGGACTGGATGGCGGCAATTTTGAGCTGCAGAGGGGCCACCAGGCCGCTTCCCACCTGGTGTCCGAGGTAGGTTACGGACCCTTGACCAATTTGACATTTGCTGGCCTTGATCGTGAGGCCAGCCCGCTGAAGAGCCTGTAGCACCGCTCGGAGGTGGTGGAGGTGCTCGGGCCAATGGTGGCTGTATACAGCGATGTCGTCTAGGTAGGCGGCGCTGAACCCTTCGAGCCCCGCCAGGACCTGATTGACGAGCCGCTGAAATGTTGCTGGAGCATTCTTCATGACGAAGGGCATGACCTTGAAATGGTAATGGCCATCAGGGGTGGAAAAGGCAGAACGTTCTTGGGCCCGGGGTGTGAGGCCGATCTGCCAGTAGCCCGCCGTCAGGTCGAAAATACTGAGGTAGCGGGCAGCTCCCATGCGGTCGATTAGTTCGTCTGCCCGGGGGATGGGATGTGCGTCTGTTCTGGTGACCGCATTCAGGCCCCGGTAGTCGACGCAGAACCGGAGTTCTGGTGTGGCGCCGGGGGCGGCCGCTTTGGGGACCAGCACTACAGGGCTGGCCCAGGGGCTGTCTGAGGGCTCGATGACCCCGAGCGTGAGCATTTTGGCTACTTCTTCCTGGATGCAGGCCCGTACCCGATCTGGCACGCGGTAGGCCCGGTGGCGGATAGGGGGGCTGTCCCCCGTGTCCACATCGTGCACACACCAGGAAGTGACACCTGGGGTGAGGGAGAACAGGCTGGCGAACTGTAACAGAAGGTCTCGACACTCCTCCCGTTGTTCCCGGGTGAGGGCCTCTGAGAGCCGGACCCCATCTACGGAGCCGTCTTTCTCCCGAGTCCGTAGGAGGTCAGGGAGGGGCTCGGAGTCTTCTTCGGCCCCATTGTCCGTGGCCATCAGGAGGCTGAGTTCTGAACGCACAAAGTGGGGTTTCAGTCTGTTAGCGTGGAGGACCCGGAGGGGGTTCCGGGAAGATTCCATGTCGATGAGATAGGTGGCAGGGCCCTTGCGCTCGACTACTTTGAAGGGCCCCGTCCACTTGTCTTGCAGGGCGCAGGGTTCGGTGGGGGACATCACCCATACCTGTTGCCCAGGTTCAAATTCGATGGAGGAGGCATTCCGGTCATACCACCTTTTCATATCCTCTTGACTGGCTTCTAGGTTGGCTTTCGCCAGCTCTCTGAACCGCCGGGTCTGGTTGCGGAGGGTTAGGAGGTACCTGAAGACATCTGGTGGGTTCTTTAGAGGGGGCATCTCCCAGCCTTCCTTGACTAGGCTGAGCGGCCCTCGTACTGGATGTCCATACAGCAGTTCAAACGGGCTGAAGCCGAGGGACTTCTGGGGGACCTCTCGATATGCGAAGAGGAGGCACGGCAGCAGCACATCCCACTGGCGACGGAGGGGCTCTTCCAACCCCCCGATCATCCCTTTGAGCGTGCGGTTGAACCGCTCAACGAGTCCGTTTCCTTGAGGGTGATAGGGGGTCGTGAATCGGTAGGTAACCCCACACTGTTGCCAGAGGGACTTCATATATTTAGAAATAAAGTTCGTGCCTCTGTCGCTGACGACTTCTCGGGGGAAGCCCACACGGGAGAAGATCCCCATCAGAGCCCGGCCGACTACCGGGGCTGTCACAGTTCGCAGGGGAACAGCCTCGGGGTAGCGGGTGGCGTGGTCCACTAGCACCAGGATGAACCGATGGCCTTGTTTGGTACGCGGGTCCAGGGGTCCCACAATGTCTATCCCGACCCTCTCGAACGGGGTGGTGACCACGGGAAAAGGTTGCAGGGGGGCTTTTAGTTTGCGGCCGCTCTTTCCACTGGCTTGGCACGTGGGGCAAGATCGGCAATGCTGGTGTACATCGTTCCTCATTTTGGGCCAAAAGAAGTGGGTCACCAGACGACTGTAGGTTTTATCTTGACCCAGGTGTCCGGCCAGGGGGACATCGTGGGCCAGGTTCAGCAGAAAGTCTCTAAAATGGAGGGGCACCACTAGCACTCGGCTGGCCCCCAACTCCGCGATTCTTTGTTCACTGTACAGCAGATCATTGTCCCAGTAGATCCAATGGGTTCCGGAGGTATCCCCTGCGCTCTGGGCGAGGGCTTGCTGGCGGAGTCCCTCGAGGGAGGGACAGGTCTTCTGTTCTTGGCGAAATTGTTCTTGCGTGGGCCCCCCCTCTTGAGGCCACTGGTCGAGGTTAGCGAGGTCTGGAGGTTGAGCTAGTTCTGGGGGGACGTCACGGTCGGTGGTTTCGGCTTGGGCGACCGGAGGCGGCGGCGCCGGCCATTCGGGTTCCTCTGGTCGGGGGTTGGCACGGGCGGCCATGGACCGGGTGGTGACGCACGCCCAGTCCGGGACGCCTAACATCCCCAGGTGTTCTCTTCGTTCTACGGCTGCCCACGGAGAGCTCTCAAGGTCATTCCCGAGGAGGCAGTCTACGGGGGCATCGTCTCGGACCGTTACTTTCAACATGCCGGAGACCCCTCCCCATTCGAAAGGGACGCAGGCCATCCGACACAGACTTTCCGAGTTATCGGCTGAACGTACAGGGCAGAGAATGTTTGGTAGATACTGTTCTGGGGTCACCAGGTGACAGCGGACGGCTGTTACACTGGCCCCGGTGTCACGGAGGGCTTCGGCCCGGCGTCCATTGATGCTCACCCATTGGCTGTACTTCTGGGTGTTAGCGGGTAGGGGGACCCGCGGGACCATGTCTTTCCCCCCTAAGCATGCTAGAGCCATGGCGGCTGGCTCCCATTCCTGATGCTCCTGCTCATATTCTTCTTGTTCCTCTGAGATCTGTTCCTCCCCCAGAGCAGCAGCGGCTACTTGGCGGGGTCTTGGGCTCTGGTACTGGGGGCAGTTTGGGTCGTTTGCATAGTGGCCGACTCGTTGGCATCGATGGCACGTAACATTGGCTCTGTATCCCGGTCGCGCCGGGGTGCTGCCCCGGTTGGCCGGGGGGGTGGTGCTGGTAGCGGGGGCGGCCGGAGCGTTGTCTCTTCCGCGTCCTTGGCCTCCTCCTCCCCCTCGGGGACGGTGCTGACCATTGTTGTTTCGGTTCTGTTCATAGGACCCATTCCGGCCCACTCTGGTGATTTCCCACCGGTCAGCTTCGGCTGCGAGCTGCCGGGGATCAGTTAACTTGCTGTCGAGGAGGTGCTGGCGAAGTTCAATGAAGCAATTGTTCGATAGATGCTCCCATACCATGAGATTGAACAATTGTTCGTAAGTCGTGACCTTGCTTCCTTTGATCCAGCCTTCGAAGGCTCGGCTAAAGTAGTTTACATAGTCCACCCAAGTTGTACCCGGGATGCGTGTGCAGTCTCGGAACCTCTGACGGTACATTTCGGGTGTGAGGCCATAGCGGGTGAGGAGTGCAGCTTTCATATGGTCATAGGAGGTCATCTGGTGGTCCGGGAGCTGTAGCAGGGCGTCGCGGCCCTCATTGAGGAATCTCCCCCATAGACCGGCTCCCCAGTCGCTTCTATCGATCCGGTGTGCCGTCATAGCGATTTCGTAGGCCTTAAACCATTGCTGGATGTCGTCCTCTCGGAAGTATTCTCGAACGACATCCTTGGGGATGTGTACCTTTTTCTCTGTTGGCCCTGGGGTGTGGGGTTGCTCGGACACCCCTACTTCTTTATTCTGCTTGCGTAGGTCGATCTCAGCTAATTTTCGCTCGTGTTCATATGCCAGTTTCTTTTCCTCAAGCTCCCTTTGTCTCTGTTTCTCTTCTCTTTCTTCTCGGAGACGCAGGTGCTCTAAGTTTATTTTTTGTTCGGCCAACTTAAGTTCAACATCCATTCTGAGCCGGGCCATTTCTAGCTCGTGTAGTCGGGTTTTTTCTCGTTCCTGGATCTCGTCTTGCGAGAGACCCGTTCTTCGTTCTTCAGGGGCCGTGGTGGTTTTTGCTGCGATGCTTTGATCGGGGGTTCCGGCCGCCCCGGTTTCTGCCCAAGATTCTAGGGCATGCTTGAAATCGTCTTTGGTACTTAGTCCGGTGGTAGCGATACCTAGTTCGATGCAGAATTGTTTTAGTTCACGATGGCTGTACTCGTCCAATTTCTCCATCTGGAATTTCTCGGTGGATCCGCTTTCTTTAGTTGTCATCATGAGGCCATCAGGAGGCTGAGTTCTGAACGCACAAAGTGGGGTTTCAGTCTGTTAGCGTGGAGGACCCGGAGGGGGTTCCGGGAAGATTCCATGTCGATGAGATAGGTGGCAGGGCCCTTGCGCTCGACTACTTTGAAGGGCCCCGTCCACTTGTCTTGCAGGGCGCAGGGTTCGGTGGGGGACATCACCCATACCTGTTGCCCAGGTTCAAATTCGATGGAGGAGGCATTCCGGTCATACCACCTTTTCATATCCTCTTGACTGGCTTCTAGGTTGGCTTTCGCCAGCTCTCTGAACCGCCGGGTCTGGTTGCGGAGGGTTAGGAGGTACCTGAAGACATCTGGTGGGTTCTTTAGAGGGGGCATCTCCCAGCCTTCCTTGACTAGGCTGAGCGGCCCTCGTACTGGATGTCCATACAGCAGTTCAAACGGGCTGAAGCCGAGGGACTTCTGGGGGACCTCTCGATATGCGAAGAGGAGGCACGGCAGCAGCACATCCCACTGGCGACGGAGGGGCTCTTCCAACCCCCCGATCATCCCTTTGAGCGTGCGGTTGAACCGCTCAACGAGTCCGTTTCCTTGAGGGTGATAGGGGGTCGTGAATCGGTAGGTAACCCCACACTGTTGCCAGAGGGACTTCATATATTTAGAAATAAAGTTCGTGCCTCTGTCGCTGACGACTTCTCGGGGGAAGCCCACACGGGAGAAGATCCCCATCAGAGCCCGGCCGACTACCGGGGCTGTCACAGTTCGCAGGGGAACAGCCTCGGGGTAGCGGGTGGCGTGGTCCACTAGCACCAGGATGAACCGATGGCCTTGTTTGGTACGCGGGTCCAGGGGTCCCACAATGTCTATCCCGACCCTCTCGAACGGGGTGGTGACCACGGGAAAAGGTTGCAGGGGGGCTTTTAGTTTGCGGCCGCTCTTTCCACTGGCTTGGCACGTGGGGCAAGATCGGCAATGCTGGTGTACATCGTTCCTCATTTTGGGCCAAAAGAAGTGGGTCACCAGACGACTGTAGGTTTTATCTTGACCCAGGTGTCCGGCCAGGGGGACATCGTGGGCCAGGTTCAGCAGAAAGTCTCTAAAATGGAGGGGCACCACTAGCACTCGGCTGGCCCCCAACTCCGCGATTCTTTGTTCACTGTACAGCAGATCATTGTCCCAGTAGATCCAATGGGTTCCGGAGGTATCCCCTGCGCTCTGGGCGAGGGCTTGCTGGCGGAGTCCCTCGAGGGAGGGACAGGTCTTCTGTTCTTGGCGAAATTGTTCTTGCGTGGGCCCCCCCTCTTGAGGCCACTGGTCGAGGTTAGCGAGGTCTGGAGGTTGAGCTAGTTCTGGGGGGACGTCACGGTCGGTGGTTTCGGCTTGGGCGACCGGAGGCGGCGGCGCCGGCCATTCGGGTTCCTCTGGTCGGGGGTTGGCACGGGCGGCCATGGACCGGGTGGTGACGCACGCCCAGTCCGGGACGCCTAACATCCCCAGGTGTTCTCTTCGTTCTACGGCTGCCCACGGAGAGCTCTCAAGGTCATTCCCGAGGAGGCAGTCTACGGGGGCATCGTCTCGGACCGTTACTTTCAACATGCCGGAGACCCCTCCCCATTCGAAAGGGACGCAGGCCATCCGACACAGACTTTCCGAGTTATCGGCTGAACGTACAGGGCAGAGAATGTTTGGTAGATACTGTTCTGGGGTCACCAGGTGACAGCGGACGGCTGTTACACTGGCCCCGGTGTCACGGAGGGCTTCGGCCCGGCGTCCATTGATGCTCACCCATTGGCTGTACTTCTGGGTGTTAGCGGGTAGGGGGACCCGCGGGACCATGTCTTTCCCCCCTAAGCATGCTAGAGCCATGGCGGCTGGCTCCCATTCCTGATGCTCCTGCTCATATTCTTCTTGTTCCTCTGAGATCTGTTCCTCCCCCAGAGCAGCAGCGGCTACTTGGCGGGGTCTTGGGCTCTGGTACTGGGGGCAGTTTGGGTCGTTTGCATAGTGGCCGACTCGTTGGCATCGATGGCACGTAACATTGGCTCTGTATCCCGGTCGCGCCGGGGTGCTGCCCCGGTTGGCCGGGGGGGTGGTGCTGGTAGCGGGGGCGGCCGGAGCGTTGTCTCTTCCGCGTCCTTGGCCTCCTCCTCCCCCTCGGGGACGGTGCTGACCATTGTTGTTTCGGTTCTGTTCATAGGACCCATTCCGGCCCACTCTGGTGATTTCCCACCGGTCAGCTTCGGCTGCGAGCTGCCGGGGATCAGTTAACTTGCTGTCGAGGAGGTGCTGGCGAAGTTCAATGAAGCAATTGTTCGATAGATGCTCCCATACCATGAGATTGAACAATTGTTCGTAAGTCGTGACCTTGCTTCCTTTGATCCAGCCTTCGAAGGCTCGGCTAAAGTAGTTTACATAGTCCACCCAAGTTGTACCCGGGATGCGTGTGCAGTCTCGGAACCTCTGACGGTACATTTCGGGTGTGAGGCCATAGCGGGTGAGGAGTGCAGCTTTCATATGGTCATAGGAGGTCATCTGGTGGTCCGGGAGCTGTAGCAGGGCGTCGCGGCCCTCATTGAGGAATCTCCCCCATAGACCGGCTCCCCAGTCGCTTCTATCGATCCGGTGTGCCGTCATAGCGATTTCGTAGGCCTTAAACCATTGCTGGATGTCGTCCTCTCGGAAGTATTCTCGAACGACATCCTTGGGGATGTGTACCTTTTTCTCTGTTGGCCCTGGGGTGTGGGGTTGCTCGGACACCCCTACTTCTTTATTCTGCTTGCGTAGGTCGATCTCAGCTAATTTTCGCTCGTGTTCATATGCCAGTTTCTTTTCCTCAAGCTCCCTTTGTCTCTGTTTCTCTTCTCTTTCTTCTCGGAGACGCAGGTGCTCTAAGTTTATTTTTTGTTCGGCCAACTTAAGTTCAACATCCATTCTGAGCCGGGCCATTTCTAGCTCGTGTAGTCGGGTTTTTTCTCGTTCCTGGATCTCGTCTTGCGAGAGACCCGTTCTTCGTTCTTCAGGGGCCGTGGTGGTTTTTGCTGCGATGCTTTGATCGGGGGTTCCGGCCGCCCCGGTTTCTGCCCAAGATTCTAGGGCATGCTTGAAATCGTCTTTGGTACTTAGTCCGGTGGTAGCGATACCTAGTTCGATGCAGAATTGTTTTAGTTCACGATGGCTGTACTCGTCCAATTTCTCCATCTGGAATTTCTCGGTGGATCCGCTTTCTTTAGTTGTCATCATGATTTCGTCGTGGGGTGAGCTACTCTCTGTACGATTATGCGGTGATTCGGATCGCGCCGCTGGCCACCAATGTTAGACGGACCGGGAGGGTCGGCCGAGGAAAAGGGGAGAGGTCTCCGGGGAGAGCCGTCTCCAGCGATCGTACAGACAAGTAACTTCCCCCCCACAGACGGACACCACACAAGGGTAAAGTTCAACGATACTTTATAGGCAATTCTTTAAGTACGATAGAATGGTACAAGGAGGTCTGGACTCAGGGGTCCCCTCGATTCTGGTCTCTGGTTTGGGAAAAGGGTAGCGGGACAGTCTTGTTACCAAAAGATGGAAATAGCTCTCAATCCTCGAGCTCGGCGTTCTAGATGATCGGGCCGCGGCGGAGCCAGCAGGTCCCGAGATGGGCGAAGGAAGCGACGGTCCGCGGCGGAGCCAGCAGGTCCCGATGAAGATGATGGTTGCAAACGGTCCGCGGCCACGCCAGCAGGTCCCGACGACGATGAAGGATTACGAAGGTTACGAAGGTTGCGGCAGCGCCAGCAGGCAGGACGATGGTGCACAAGGCAGAGCTACGGCAGCGCCAGTAGTCCGTCAAGGATGAGTTCTTCTTTGCGTCTCTCGACTCCAAGATACAACTGCCTTCCTGTTCTGGAGCTGCCCCAGTTATAGGGCTGGTGCCCTTTGATGTCCGGACCCTCGCACTTGGAGGTCGGGAGGTCCGGGATGAGGGAGTCCAGACACCCAGCAGGGGGGTGGAGCCAGCGCCCGGGGAGGCGATGGGCGAGCGGCACTTGGCGGGGGAGAGCCATCGACACCTCTTTCTCCCATTGACTTGCCAAGTAGCCCGCTCACCTCCTGGGTGGATGGTGGTGCCGGGATGTCTGAGGCCTGGCTAGGCCCAGGGTTGAGGTCGATCGGGGGCCAGGCGGCCTCGTGGTGGAGTGTCCAAGATGGCGCCCAGGCGGGGCGCGCGGGCCAGTAGTGGATCGGGCCCACGAGGTCGATATGTTCGAGGGCAGGGGTCCCGGAGGGGACGGGGGACGTGTAGTGGTGGTGTGTGGCACTTGCGTGACCGGGCTCGGGCCTGGTCGGGCCGGGGGAGAGCAGTCCTTCATGTGGCCTGTCCAACACCCGCCATTTGTGCGTGTCCCACCCATTGCATCCTTATATAAGGTTTCATAGAAATTAGCAAAAACTGAAAGGATGCCCTGGGGTTCCATCACATCCCATCCATTCTCGCGAATGTTTGTTATTATATTCTTAGTATAATCTTGCCTGATCCTTAGCTCTAATTCCTTGCCAGCCTGCTCCCCGGTTTCATATACCCTCCCCCTGTATGTCCAATATTCTGCTGCAGCCTTTTCTGCAAAGTATTTTTGTAATTCAGCTTTAATTAGGCAGATGTTAATTTGGCTCTCTCTACCTTCCCTTCCTTGGGTTATATCCTTGCAGTGTTGTTCTTCTGCCTTACCTAGATCCCCCAAAAGCTTGACCCTGGTGGCTTGTTCTTTTTTCCTGGACTGAGCAGAGTAACTAATAACCTCCCCCCTTAATACTGCTTTAAATGAATCCCACACAGAGTTCCTCGAAGCGCTGTACCGATTGGCATCGAAGAATTCGCTGGCCCATTTCTGCATATGTTCAACAAATTGTTCATTCGCCAGGAGCTTTCGATTGAATGTCCAAGCCCTGCAATTCCTAACTTGCCCCAAACCTTTGTATATAATTGCCAACGGGCTATGATCCGAGAGGACCTTGGGAAGTTTCCTAATACTAATCTTACTAATTTCTGTAGCTGATATTAGGAAATAGTCCAATTTGCTATACCTTTCGTGGGGGCAGGAGAAGTATGTATAACCTGGATCTTTAGGCTCCTTTGCCCTCCAGACATCCATTAAACCGTGCGACAACATCATAGAACAGAGAGCCATGAATACCCTTGGTTTTCTGCCAGCATATGAACTTCCCTCAAAAAGATCCACGGAGATATTAAAATCGCCACAGACCAGTATGGGAATCGGCCATGATGACAGTTCCTCTTCCAAATTTTCAAAAACCTCTGGGTCGTCCTGATTTGAGCCGCATATGCCACATATAGTGAGGCCGCACTCCAATTCCACCAGAGCCCATCTACCATGTGCATCAGATTTAGCCTGTTTTGCCTCCCCGAGAAAGGATTTCCCCAAAATCGCTACTCCCCTTACTGTTGACGTTTGGGTAGAACATGCCAAAATATTGAACCCTCCAACCCTCAGTAGCTGCATCTTCGCCCATGGTAGATGGGTTTCCTGAAGGCACAGAATATCTACGGACTCGGTCTTGACAAACTGTGCCAATTTTGATCTCTTCGTCCAATCGTTTAACCCCCCTATATTTATTGAATATACATTAAGGTTTGCCATGCTTATTGTTAAAGGATAGCCTAACTTTCAACTGAACATCGTAATCGTAAAAGAAAACCTTTTCCAAAACAAGTTTACCATTTTCCAAAAACCCCCAAGCTGTAAAAAACTTTGTACCACGAATTTTCATTTTTTTCTGCTTTTTTCCCCCCTTACCCTTCCCACCAGTGCCCCCCCAGAGGAACCCTCCCTCTTCCCCCTCCCACTAGGAGCACTCAGACCTTGGTCTGAGCTAATGATGGTTGTGTGCAGAAGTGCGGAACAAGGGCGAGGCTATTTCTTAAACCCTCACAGTCATATGAACCATATCTTGCCTCCTCCAGCCCGTCTCCCCCTAACAGACAAAACAAAAACCCGCTGTTGAAGCAACCAGTTCAGATATATAGTGCACCACATCCCGGCGAGATTCTCAACGCGGGGAGGTCAGGTTTCTCATTGAGAGTGGTTGCGCAAGCGCGCATGCTACCGACCGCTCGCAATGAGAAACTACCAGTTCGCGTTGAGAAAGCTGCCGCTCGAGTAAAAATCTACTCAAGCAGCAGAAAACTACAGCTTGCACTGTGCAAGATGCCGTTTTCCAATGATTGCACAGTGCCGGATGCTTGTCCGCACTGTGCAATCATTAAAAACACATCTTGCACAGTGCAAACATGCTACTACGCAGCTCGGGTAGTGTTACGTGAAGTTCGCGTAGTGCGAAGTGTACTTCGCATAGCTTCGAGTAGCGCTACTTCGTGAACTACGCCCACCCTTAACCATGAGGAGCATACAATGCTTGTATTGGTGCACAACACAATGACAAAGTCAATAGAGCTCTGGGATGGAAGATCTAGAAAAATACATAAAAAAGTGGAAGATCCATACAGAACAGCCCTGCCTAGTTCCCCAGGTCCTTGTGTTATTAATTTTTTTGAATTCTGGGACTTGTAGTCTTGTTTATTCCATCATAAAACCAAGTCTACAATTCTCAGTATTCAAAGGTCTAAAACTTGACTGGAGCAGCTCATCACACATAGACCCAGGAAACCGGCATCTGGGACAGATTGTTAGTATAGTTCAACAATGAAATATACTAACTGAGAGCCAAAATCACTGTTAGGTAATGCATTCCATTCAGTAAGAACAAGAACTATTGTCTATAATGCAAACCTATTTATATTCAAGCATTATATGAAACATGAGAAAATGGGAAGTTCTTGACAATTATGAATAAACTGTTGCTTATAAAGTAATACATTTGTTAAACCAGAACATTCTGCAGTTGTGACAAGCATTTGTAAGCTTGTCATTTTTAAGGTCAAGCTTCTAGTTCACGTTGTGCACAATTCAGTAATATTTGGTTTGCTTTTAGTTGAAGAAAACTGTGACTGCCTATTGCAAATCAGCACATTTTAAATGTGTGTTATTTCAGCTTTGATTTTTATATTACCCATTGCACATTCAGCTACTGAGCTAAATAATTTTGAAAGTAAATTTGTGTACTCAATCACTACCAAAGAGTTAGCCCCATTTCAAGATTGCAAGATGAGTAGCATAGTCTTCATAGCATATATTTTGGGGTATTTGATTGCTTATAATACATGATTCCTAAAATATTGCATACATATACATATATAGATGAAAAGAAATATAACAAATACATTTCTACATACCTTTACTTACTAGATGCATTCTGGTTGGCAAATAACATGTGCTGTATCTTCATGGTTGAAGACCAGGGTATCACAATCCCTGAAAAAATGCATTTTTAGGTCGAGCCTGAATCAGCGCGCAAGCGCTGCTCTTGCGATCTGCTGTAGTAGAGTACAGAGGAGAAGCCCCGCCCATATTTTTCATCGGCTTCTGTTTTTGTATTTCGTAAATGCTGGCTTCTGATTCCTTAATAGGCTTGTTAGTACCTCCTTAGTACCGCCTTGGCTTCATTTGTAACCTCCCATAGCTACTGTCCCCTTTACTTGGGTTGTTACACAGTGCCTGTTATTTAGACTTGTAAGCACTATTTTCTTTAATTAGTTTTTCCTACTGCAAGCACAACAACGTGCTTTGCTCACATTCAAAACAAAACAGGTGATGGACAGAATGTGGATCAATGTCACACATTCAACCCAGTCCAAAGATCTGGGCCCAAATCCATCGTTTTTTTGCACTCCACACCACCCTGGGTTAGACAATGGCGATATGCAAATCAACTCTGACCCTGTGCCCCATGGGAACAGTTCAGTCCGAACTACAAAAGCCATGTCCTTCCCAGAACGGAATCAAGCATCCGAGGACCGGACCGGTTTCGAGGTAACACCTCTCATCAGCCCGGCTAGCTTGACTCCAGTGGTGTGGAGTGCCTGGGACCCACGTCTGAGCATCCCCAGCGCACTTATGGCGGCAATTGCAAACAAAACAGGTGATGGACAGAACGTGGATCAATGTCACACATTCAACCCAGTCCAAAGATCTGGGCCCAAATCCATCGTTTTTTTGCACTCCACACCACCCTGGGTTAGACAATGGCGATATGCAAATCAACTCTGACCCTGTGCCCCATGGGAACAGTTCAGTCCGAACTACAAAAGCCATGTCCTTCCCAGAACGGAATCAAGCATCCGAGGACCGGACCGGTTTCGAGGTAACACCTCTCATCAGCCCGGCTAGCTTGACTCCAGTGGTGTGGAGTGCCTGGGACCCACGTCTGAGCATCCCCAGCGCACTTATGGCGGCAATTGCAAACAAAACAGGTGATGGACAGAATGTGGATCAATGTCACACATTCAACCCAGTCCAAAGATCTGGGCCCAAATCCATCGTTTTTTTGCACTCCACACCACCCTGGGTTAGACAATGGCGATATGCAAATCAACTCTGAACCTGTGCCCCATGGGAACAGTTCAGTCCGAACTACAAAAGCCATGTCCTTCCCAGAACGGAATCAAGCATCCGAGGACCGGACCGGTTTCGAGGTAACACCTCTCATCAGCCCGGCTAGCTTGACTCCAGTGGTGTGGAGTGCCTGGGACCCACGTCTGAGCATCCCCAGCGCACTTATGGCGGCAATTGCAAACAAAACAGGTGATGGACAGAATGTGGATCAATGTCACACATTCAACCCAGTCCAAAGATCTGGGCCCAAATCCATCGTTTTTTTGCACTCCACACCACCCTGGGTTAGACAATGGCGATATGCAAATCAACTCTGACCCTGTGCCCCATGGGAACAGTTCAGTCCGAACTACAAAAGCCATGTCCTTCCCAGAACGGAATCAAGCATCCGAGGACCGGACCGGTTTCGAGGTAACACCTCTCATCAGCCCGGCTAGCTTGACTCCAGTGGTGTGGAGTGCCTGGGACCCACGTCTGAGCATCCCCAGCGCACTTATGGCGGCAATTGCAAACAAAACAGGTGATGGACAGAATGTGGATCAATGTCACACATTCAACCCAGTCCAAAGATCTGGGCCCAAATCCATCGTTTTTTTGCACTCCACACCACCCTGGGTTAGACAATGGCGATATGCAAATCAACTCTGACCCTGTGCCCCATGGGAACAGTTCAGTCCGAACTACAAAAGCCATGTCCTTCCCAGAACGGAATCAAGCATCCGAGGACCGGACCGGTTTCGAGGTAACACCTCTCATCAGCCCGGCTAGCTTGACTCCAGTGGTGTGGAGTGCCTGGGACCCACGTCTGAGCATCCCCAGCGCACTTATGGCGGCAATTGCAAACAAAACAGGTGATGGACAGAATGTGGATCAATGTCACACATTCAACCCAGTCCAAAGATCTGGGCCCAAATCCATCGTTTTTTTGCACTCCACACCACCCTGGGTTAGACAATGGCGATATGCAAATCAACTCTGACCCTGTGCCCCATGGGAACAGTTCAGTCCGAACTACAAAAGCCATGTCCTTCCCAGAACGGAATCAAGCATCCGAGGACCGGACCGGTTTCGAGGTAACACCTCTCATCAGCCCGGCTAGCTTGACTCCAGTGGTGTGGAGTGCCTGGGACCCACGTCTGAGCATCCCCAGCGCACTTATGGCGGCAATTGCAAACAAAACAGGTGATGGACAGAATGTGGATCAATGTCACACATTCAACCCAGTCCAAAGATCTGGGCCCAAATCCATCGTTTTTTTGCACTCCACACCACCCTGGGTTAGACAATGGCGATATGCAAATCAACTCTGACCCTGTGCCCCATGGGAACAGTTCAGTCCGAACTACAAAAGCCATGTCCTTCCCAGAACGGAATCAAGCATCCGAGGACCGGACCGGTTTCGAGGTAACACCTCTCATCAGCCCGGCTAGCTTGACTCCAGTGGTGTGGAGTGCCTGGGACCCACGTCTGAGCATCCCCAGCGCACTTATGGCGGCAATTGCAAACAAAACAGGTGATGGACAGAATGTGGATCAATGTCACACATTCAACCCAGTCCAAAGATCTGGGCCCAAATCCATCGTTTTTTTGCACTCCACACCACCCTGGGTTAGACAATGGCGATATGCAAATCAACTCTGACCCTGTGCCCCATGGGAACAGTTCAGTCCGAACTACAAAAGCCATGTCCTTCCCAGAACGGAATCAAGCATCCGAGGACCGGACCGGTTTCGAGGTAACACCTCTTATCAGCCCGGCTAGCTTGACTCCAGTGGTGTGGAGTGCCTGGGACCCACGTCTGAGCATCCCCAGCGCACTTATGGCGGCAATTGCAAACAAAACAGGTGATGGACAGAATGTGGATCAATGTCACACATTCAACCCAGTCCAAAGATCTGGGCCCAAATCCATCGTTTTTTTGCACTCCACACCACCCTGGGTTAGACAATGGCGATATGCAAATCCACTCTGACCCTGTGCCCCATGGGAACAGTTCAGTCCGAACTACAAAAGCCATGTCCTTCCCAGAACGGAATCAAGCATCCGAGGACCGGACCGGTTTCGAGGTAACACCTCTCATCAGCCCGGCTAGCTTGACTCCAGTGGTGTGGAGTGCCTGGGACCCACGTCTGAGCATCCCCAGCGCACTTATGGCGGCAATTGCAAACAAAACAGGTGATGGACAGAATGTGGATCAATGTCACACATTCAACCCAGTCCAAAGATCTGGGCCCAAATCCATCGTTTTTTTGCACTCCACACCACCCTGGGTTAGACAATGGCGATATGCAAATCAACTCTGACCCTGTGCCCCATGGGAACAGTTCAGTCCGAACTACAAAAGCCATGTCCTTCCCAGAACGGAATCAAGCATCCGAGGACCGGACCGGTTTCGAGGTAACACCTCTCATCAGCCCGGCTAGCTTGACTCCAGTGGTGTGGAGTGCCTGGGACCCACGTCTGAGCATCCCCAGCGCACTTATGGCGGCAATTGCAAACAAAACAGGTGATGGACAGAATGTGGATCAATGTCACACATTCAACCCAGTCCAAAGATCTGGGCCCAAATCCATCGTTTTTTTGCACTCCACACCACCCTGGGTTAGACAATGGCGATATGCAAATCAACTCTGACCCTGTGCCCCATGGGAACAGTTCAGTCCGAACTACAAAAGCCATGTCCTTCCCAGAACGGAATCAAGCATCCGAGGACCGGACCGGTTTCGAGGTAACACCTCTCATCAGCCCGGCTAGCTTGACTCCAGTGGTGTGGAGTGCCTGGGACCCACGTCTGAGCATCCCCAGCGCACTTATGGCGGCAATTGCAAACAAAACAGGTGATGGACAGAATGTGGATCAATGTCACACATTCAACCCAGTCCAAAGATCTGGGCCCAAATCCATCGTTTTTTTGCACTCCACACCACCCTGGGTTAGACAATGGCGATATGCAAATCAACTCTGACCCTGTGCCCCATGGGAACAGTTCAGTCCGAACTACAAAAGCCATGTCCTTCCCAGAACGGAATCAAGCATCTGAGGACCGGACCGGTTTCGAGGTAACACCTCTCATCAGCCCGGCTAGCTTGACTCAAGTGGTGTGGAGTGCCTGGGACCCACGTCTGAGCATCCCCAGCGCACTTATGGCGGCAATTGCAAACAAAACAGGTGATGGACAGAATGTGGATCAATGTCACACATTCAACCCAGTCCAAAGATCTGGGCCCAAATCCATCGTTTTTTGCACTCCACACCACCCTGGGTTAGACAATGGCGATATGCAAATCAACTCTGACCCTGTGCCCCATGGGAACAGTTCAGTCCGAACTACAAAAGCCATGTCCTTCCCAGAACGGAATCAAGCATCCGAGGACCGGACCGGTTTCGAGGTAACACCTCTCATCAGCCCGGCTAGCTTGACTCTAGTGGTGTGGAGTGCCTGGGACCCACGTCTGAGCATCCCCAGTGCACTTATGGCGGCAATTGCAAACAAAACAGGTGATGGACAGAATGTGGATCAATGTCACACATTCAACCCAGTCCAAAGATCTGGGCCCAAATCCATCGTTTTTTTGCACTCCACACCACCCTGGGTTAGACAATGGCGATATGCAAATCAACTCTGACCCTGTGCCCCATGGGAACAGTTCAGTCCGAACTACAAAAGCCATGTCCTTCCCAGAACGGAATCAAGCATCCGAGGACCGGACCGGTTTCGAGGTAACACCTCTCATCAGCCCGGCTAGCTTGACTCCAGTGGTGTGGAGTGCCTGGGACCCACGTCTGAGCATCCCCAGCGCACTTATGGCGGCAATTGGAAACAAAACAGGTGATGGACAGAATGTGGATCAATGTCACACATTCAAGGCACCATGCGCACTTTCTCTTTCAAGCAGCCCGGACAATGGCATTGCAAATATTTTTATGCAGGGGGGCCGCTCTTGATCACGTGTCCCTCCTATTTTAATATTCAGAATGGAAAACACATTTTTAAAAAATGCAAGTTATGGCCACAGAAAATAAAAAAATATGAGGGCTGTTGGGCAGTGCCTTCGGGTGAACGGGAAGCAATCGCAATTTAAAATGCATGGGGCGCGCTTTAAGAAGTCACCGGTTCCTGAGTTCAGTTCCAGCTCACAGGGCTAATGAACACGGCCTGATCACAGTGCGTGCTGAGGCACCGTGGAGTCACAGAAGGGTGAATCATCTTGTCTCTCCTGGGGCTGGGAGGAGACCTTTCTTAATTAACTGTCAGAAATGAAGGTGCACACAGAGCACGTGCACAAGCTGTATGTATGCCACTCTCGGGAGACGAGAGACACATGACCTAAAGAAAATCATCACAATTCTAGAAATTCAAAAAATCTGAAGATGTGCTTGAAATGTTCCATAATGTCCTACATTTAATTAATATAAACAGAAGTGTGGCTGTTTATTTTCTAAGAGATGAAAAGCAAAGGCGAATATTTGAACAACAGTTGATCGGATAGCGGGTGAATATAAACGGTTATAGTCATTTTATAATGCAGTCTTCAAACTAAAATTGGTTTGTGAAATGTGTGTTTCTTCTCTCATTTAGACTACACTTGCAATCCCGGACATTTCAGTATGCTTGTGCCTTTTGCTCATAGTAGAATATTTTTACCAACATTAGACGGATACTCAAATCGGGCTATGGGGGGGTGGGGGGGGGGGGGGTGGGACTGACCAGCGGGTTGCATGCTTCCCCCCCACCCCCTGGGTTGTTGGGTTTTGGTGCAGCCTAGAGCCCAATTGGGCTTGTTGGGCTCAGGCCCGGTTCTAGGGGGTGGGCCGGGTGGGCCAGGCTCACCCAAACATGAGCCTGGCCCACCCAAACAAGACCCTTTGCCCTCGCAGTGAGGGCTTGACGGCATTGGGCTCCAAGGGCTGTCTGTGTGTGTGTATGTGACCCGGGCTGAGACAGCTTCCTGGGCGCACACGCACACAGTTTTTGAGATTATCGCAGCCGCACCGAGTACTTCACAGGTCTTTAAAAGACCATTTACATATAAACGAGGCTTTGTTTATTTTTTCACCCCTTCATCTCCACATGGCGAAAGGCGACAAAACCATTCTTTGACAATGGTAACCTTTGCCTACTGTACTGCTGTGTGGATGATTCTTTTTCTATGCAGTGCAGGAGAAAATAAGTGTGTTTATTCCTATTCACCTTTCCTGACCCCGGCAGATTCAGAACGGTCGCTCCACCACGCTCCTCCTCATTATCAGCTGAAACGCTCCCTGGTATCGTTTATTGCGCGTTTTACACAGCACTGTTGTTACCATTGCATTGTAGCGCTTTACACGCATAGCGCCACTGTTACTATTTGCCATATTTAGCGCGACCTCGCTCAGGCTGTTGGGATCATTTTTGCTTGTGTCTGTGCATTTGTTTTGATAGTACTGCTCACTCGATCATTTTTGCTTGTGTCTGTGCATTTGTTCTGATTGTACTGCTCACTCGACGCATTTGTGTTTTTGCTGCCCCTGTCTGCCTTTCCCTTTGACCCTCCATTTTGTTGTTGATATCCCCTGGCCCGCCCCTCATCCACACTACCGCCTCCCTGCTGCCCCTCCCACCCATGTTTACCGAGCCTTCCTCTCCCCCAGCCAAACTGTGACCACCTGGACTAGCTTCAGAACGGTCGCTCCACCACGCTCCTCCTCATTATCAGCTGAAACGCTCCCTGGTATCGTTTATTGCGCGTTTTACACAGCACTGTTGTTACCATTGCATTGTAGCGCTTTACACGCATAGCGCCACTGTTACTATTTGCCATATTTAGCGCGACCTCGCTCAGGCTGTTGGGATCATTTTTGCTTGTGTCTGTGCATTTGTTTTGATAGTACTGCTCACTCGATCATTTTTGCTTGTGTCTGTGCATTTGTTCTGATTGTACTGCTCACTCGACGCATTTGTGTTTTTGTTGCCCCTGTCTGCCTTTCCCTTTGACCCTCCATTTTGTTGTTGATATCCCCTGGCCCGCCCCTCATCCACACTACCGCCTCCCTGCTGCCCCTTCCACGCTCCGCCCCCTCCTCTGTCCACTTATGTCTGATGTCCACACGTGCAGCGTCCACGCGCTACGGCCGTGCCGAAGGTGCGCCAAAGATAAGCCCGTCTACGCCCGTCCGCGCCTGGACCGCGCCCAGCGCCAGACCCCCTGGCCCCCGTACCTCCCACCCCACACGCATTACATACGATGCCACCACCCTCCTAGCCCTTAACCCCGGCCGTCCCCCCAACTGCGTCCAAGCCGCTCCTGGACACACCCATGGACCCTTCTCTTGCAACTCCTGCAAGTTCGACGGCTCAAAGAACAACTCCTCATCTACGAACACACAACAGAGATCTGACACCAACCACCTTAATTGCATCCTACTCAACACCCGCTCAGTCCACAGACACGCCATCGACCTCTGGAACCTACTAGACACCATCTCTCCAGAAGTCGCCTTCCTAACAGAAACATGGATGAACGCATCCTCTGCCCCAGACATCACCATTGCCATCCCGGAAGACTACAAGATCATCCGTAAGGACCGCACCGACCAAACAGGAGGAGGCATCGCTATCGTCCATAAGAATTCCATCCGCATCTCAACCAGCTCAGACGTCAACCTCGCTAGGGCGGAACACCTTCACTTCCAGATCCACACCGACCCCAAGACCACACTTAGAGGCACCCTCCTCTACAGGCCACCAGGGCCCCGTGCTCAATTCAGTGACGAGATCACTGACTTTATCACCCCACACGCCCTTCCCTCCGAGGAATACATTCTATTGGGAGACCTCAACTTTCACCTGGAAAAGAACAATGACAGCAACGCCACCACCCTTCTGGACAATCTCGCCAACCTCGGACTCAAACAACTTGTCACTACCCCCACCCACATTGCAGGTCACACACTCGACCCTATCTTCACCTCCAGCAAACATGTCTCCTTCAGTCACACCACAGCTCTCCATTGGACGGACCACAGCTGCGTTCACTTTATCTACAATAAGACCACATCCCACAACTATCCTCAACCTACTCTGCGAAGAAACTGGAACAAAATCACCATCGACCAGATCTCCTCATCGCTTCTTCAAAACCCCCCCGCCCACTCCTCAAACCCCGACCAAGCAGCCATTAACCTCACCCAATGGCTATCCAACAGCGCCGACATCCTAGCACCGTTGAAAAAACGCCAAATCAAACTAGGCAGCAAAAACGCCTCCTGGTTCAACGATGATCTTAAGAAATCCAAGAAACTCTGTCGCTCCCTCGAAAAGGCCTGGAAAAAAGACCCAAACACCAGCACCAGGGACGCCTTCAAAAACGCCACCCGCATACACCACCAACTAATCCGATCTGCCAAGAAAGCCGCATTCAAAGACCGACTAGATAACAACGCCCACAACAGCAAAGAATTATTCAACATCGTCAAAGAATTTACCAACCCATCAGCCAACTCCAACGACATCACCCCCTCTCAAGCCCTCTGCGACTCCCTAGCTTCATTCTTCCACAACAAAATCGCGGACATCCACAACAGCTGCGACATCCGACCCGGAGACCAACCCACCCAACCTTCTGCAGGACCTTCACCCCCCTTGAACATCCTTAATGACTGCAACCCAATCTCCACTGAAGACACCATCCGCCTGATGAACTCCATCCACTCAGGATCCCCCACGGACCCATGCCCTCACCACATCTTCAACAAGGCAGACTCCATCATAGCACCACACCTCCGAGACGTCATCAACTGCTCCCTCAACTCCGACACCTTCCCGGAAAGTTGGAAACACGCCGAACTCAGCGCCCTTCTGAAAAAACCCACAGCGGACCCCACAGAACTCAAAAACTACCGCCCCATCTCTCTCCTTCCATTCTCGGCCAAAGTCATCGAGAAAGCTGTCAACAACCAGCTCGCCGCCTACCTCGAATCGAACAAATCCCTCGACTCATCACAGAACGGCTTCCAAGCCAAACACAGCACTGAGACCGCACTCATCGCAGCAACAGACGACATTCGAACTCTACTGGACAATGGAGACACAGTCGCCCTCATCCTCCTCGACCTCTCCGCTGCCTTCGACACAGTCTGTCATAGCACCCTTTTACAGCGCCTCAGAAACGTCGGAATCCAAGGAAAAGCACTGGAATGGATCACCTCGTTCCTCACCGGAAGAACCCAGAGAGTCCGCCTCCCACCATTCAAGTCAGAGGCCACTGAAGTCATTTGCGGCGTGCCACAAGGATCGTCACTCAGCCCCACCCTCTTCAACATATACATGAGCCCCCTTGCGGCCATCGCTCACCAACACAACCTCAACATCATCTCCTACGCTGATGACACTCAACTGATCCTCTCACTCACCAAAGACCCTAACACCGCCAAAACCAACTTACACGAAGGAATGAAAGAAGTAGCCGAGTGGATGAAGCACAGCCATCTGAAACTGAACTCAGACAAAACTGAAGTCCTCATCTTAGGCACCTCCCCCTCCGCCTGGGATGACTCTTGGTGGCCAGAGGCCCTTGGAAAAGCACCCATCCCGACGGACCACGCACGGAACCTGGGCGTCATCCTGGACTCCTCACTCTCGATGACCAGGCAAGTCAATGCCGTTTCATCATCTTGCTTCAACATTCTTCGCATGCTCAAAAAAACATTTCGCTGGATCCCCACCGAAACTAGAAAAACGGTCACCCACGCACTGGTCACGAGCCGCCTGGACTACGGAAACACCCTATACCCCGGTACCACTGCAAAACTCCAGAAAAAACTCCAACGCATCCAGAACGCTTCAGCCAGGCTCATACTAGACATCCCGCGTAAAGAACACATCTCCGGTCACCTGAAAAACCTCCACTGGCTCCCCGTAAATAAGAGGATTACTTTCCGCCTCCTAACCCACGCACACAAAGCACTTTACGAACTTGGACCCGAATGCCTCAACACACGACTGTCCTTCTACACCCCCTCCCACCAGCTACAATCCTCCAACCAAGCCCTTGCCACTGTACCTCGCATCAACAAAACCACCATGGGAGGTAGATCCTTCTCCTTCCTGGCAGCTAAAACCTGGAACTCACTTCCCACTCACCTTCGCCTTACTCAGAACCACCTAGCATTCAGAAAGCAACTTAAAACTTGGATATTCGACAAGTAATTCCCCACCCTTCTTCAAGCGCCTTGAGACCCTATGGGTATGTAGCGCGCTATATAAATCTCTTGACTTGACTTGACTTGACTTATCACATCAGGCTGCCTGTGAGACAAAGTTTGACAAATGGTGTAGTAGATAAGAGAATGTGTTACTATTTGGTTTTCTTTTAAAAATCTGCACAGGCCCAGCTCGACACATACTTTGTGTGCGCGTCATTTAAACAGTTTTTATCATTATCATGGCTGATGCATGTCAACAATAAGACAATACAAAATGCCCAGATAACGCTAGTGATTAATGAACCTACTGGAGATCAATCATTTGTCTGTTAGTAGTGTTTAAATGCAGATGAACTGTATTTTTTGTTGAAGCTCAGTGGGTCAATGCCTTTGTCATAGAGATCCTTGTGTTACTTGCAGTTGAGAAGTTACAATTCTAACATAGGACAGTGACCAATGAACTATCACCAAAGAGCTGCATACAAACATGAATGGTATAGTAAGAACTTTGCTTTTTTTGTTTTGTGATATAGTTAGAACTTCCTCAGTCTTTCATTATTGTAATGTTGCTAAAATTAGTATGTTTGGGCAGATATAGTGGAGAAGTGTGGCTCAATGCTTAGAGCGGCAGACCTTGATGCAGAACGCTGGCCAGGGACCAGGGTTCGATTCCTGCCTCGGCGGGTTTCGGGCTTAAATTCCTCTGACCGGATATTCTCGCCTCAGTGCCGATTCTAAGCATGGGTCCCACGCTGCAACTCTGGGCAATAGCTTGCTTAGTCTCCACAAAGGCCCCCTGATACACAAGGGATGCCTGGTTTCACCATGGGATGCCTAGGAGTGGACACCCCACAAGGAAAAGCCAGGAGGGGTTCCCTTGTGGTAGGAGTACAAGCGCCGGGATGCCTCCGGGTCACTGTTCGCGCTATACAAATACGCCACATATACATTTTTATCAGTAAAGTTGAACCCCATGGAATACTCTTCAAACCCTTAGGTTGTGTTTCCCCAGACCAAACCCCTTTAAAATATACTGCCCACCAGTATGGATGACATTTGATTCCTACACCTTGTAATCCTCATTGGCTAATGTGACATTCCCTGTAGACTGATTTACATACTTGTATGATTCATTGTCTCTGTATGATGTGTGCCTGGTGTAAAGTACTGACACAGATTACACTGATTTGAGTAGTGCTATACAACACATGAAATGCATATGAGAGAGGGGCTACATAAAGATGAGGGGCACTGTTGGAGGGTGGCAGTGAGGGAATCCGAGGAGGAGGAAGTGGGAGGGGCTATGGAGCGATGGAGCGATGAGGGGCACTGGTGGAGGGTGGTAGTGAGGGAATCCAAGGAAGAGGTCATGGGGTGGAGGAGGAAGCTAGGGAGAGATGAGGGGCATTGGTGGAGGGTGGTAGTGAGGGAGTCTGAGGAGGAGGTAATGAGGGAGAGGGGCTACAGAGAGATGAGGGGCACTGGTGGAGGGTGGTAGTGAGGGAATCCGAGGAGGAGGTCATAAGGGGGAGGGGCTATGGGGAGATGAGGGGCACTTGTGGCAGTGAGGGAATCCGAGGAGATGGTCAATAGGGGGGCCATGTAGAGATGAGGGGCGCTGTTGGAGGGTGGCAATGAGGGAATCCGAGGAAGAGGTCACGGGGTGGAGGGGGGAGCTAGGGAGAAATGAGGGGCACTGGGGGAGGGTGGTAGTGAGGGAATGCGAGGAGGAGGTCATAAGGGGGAGGGGCTATGGGGAGATGAGGGGCACTTGTGGCATATGGCAGTGAGGGAATCCAAAGGCCAATAGGGGGGCCATGGAGGGATGAGGGGCACTGTTGGAAGGTGGTAGTGAGGGAATCTGAGGAAGAGGTCATGGGGTGGAGGGGGAGCTAGGGAGAGATGAGAGGCATTGGTGGAGGGTGGTAGTGAGGGAGTCTGAGGAGGAGGTCATAAGGGGGAGGGGTTATGGGAAGATGAGGGGCACTGGTGGAGGATGGCAGTGAGGGAATCCGAGGAGGAGGTCATAAGGGGGAGGGGCCATGGGGAGATGAGGGGCACATGTGGCAGTGAGGGAATTCGAGGAGGAGGTCAATAGGGGGGGCATGGAGAGATGAGGGGCACTGTTGGAAGATGGTAGTAAAGGTATTTACGGAGACAGAGGTTATTTGTGCAGCCCCAAAAAAGACTTTCGCATCAGCGCTGAAGCCGGCCCTGTCATGGCCTTTCTGTTTTTGTTTATTTAATTAGCAGTCGGGCCATAAGGGCTACTGTGGAACATACTTTAAAGTGCGTGCTAATTATATTTACTACTATATTCAATGTTTTAAGTTTGAAGGTGATTTTACTAATGTTTTTACCGGGAAAAATGAAAGTGGAACCCAATGGTGCCTGATATGGGGCATGGGCCCAAGGTCAGCTGTGAGATAAGTTGCACTGGAGAGGAGTAGTGGATAATCAAGCCTGTAAGGCAATGCGTTGTGGAGTCCGGGGTCATGTGGAGGTAGTAATGAAGAGGGATTCTCCGTGAAGGCTCCCACAGAGGAAGCCCGTGAAGTGTCACTTGCCTGATACTCCCACCTCAGAAACCTCCTCTTCCCATCAAAGGAACATTACATGGAAAAAACACTTTTTGAGAGTGATAATATTTAGAAAGAGATTTGGAAAAGAGTGTGTTATACTGAGCCTTGTAAGACTAAGAATATATAAAGGAGGGCTCTGAAGCAGGCCTGCCTAGACATATATGCGACAAATCGAGCCCGCAGTGGCCCACCCAAATTCACCCTTAGCCCACCCAAATAAAAATTCCTGGAGCCGGGCCTGGTTGGGCTACATCTTGGGCTGGGGGTATATCAACAGCTATTTTAGGTCACCAGCCACCATTATGGTGGGGTGACACGACAGCCGGTTGGGCTCAAGAGGCGTGGGACAAAAAGGTTTTTTCTGGCTTTTGTCTTGAGTCGCGAGTTGTTCGGCTATTGTGTGCCTGTTTACTTCTGTCGGAGACGTGAGGCAAGGATGTCCGGGCAGCTGCCGAGGATCCTAGCGTGGCGGAGGCCATGCGCCTGTTCGCGGAAGCGGGCCGCATGGACCTACTGAGGCCCAAAATTGAGGTGAGGTCTCCACGGCGGGTGTCAGACGGGGTCGCGGCGGCATTATGGGCATGCCCGCCGCCGCAGACCCGAAATCTTAGAGCGAACGCGGCCGCACTGTCAATGCGGCCGCACAGGGAAAGGCACCGTGGAGGGAGGCGGGGCGCCGTCCGGCGTCCGCTCTGTCATTTGTGTCTGTGGTGGGCGGGGCCTGTAAGGCAGTGAGGTGCTCGAGGCGTCCCCTGGGGCGGGAGGTGGCTCTGCCGCTAGCGGAAGGTGGCCTGGTGGACAGGGGGTGGGGAGGGTGATTGAGCAACCGGGAGATGGGCCCAGAATGGGAGGGGACTCGGGGAGTGGTGGTTTGGGATCAGCAGGCCTTGGTGATAGGCAAAAGGAGTGGGGAAACCATGGTTTGTGGTTTGGGGGGATGAGAGGAGAGAGGGGGCAGCTGGGCCCCCAGCATACCAGAACATGGGGGCCATGGGAGGAGGGATGAGGCAGACGGGCCCCTCAGCATACCTGAAGGGGGTGGGGGAGGTGGAGACCATCATTGGAGCTGGGAGGGTGGTTGGAGAGGGTTCCCAGCGGGGCTCAGGCACCAGTGACCACCAAGAGGATGGGAAGGCAGTGTCACGAGTGGGCAGCCGGACCCCTGCGAGGGACTTTCAGGATGCTTCACACTGTAGGACGGAGGCGCGATCTATAGTGCCACAACCCCGGTGGGTCGTTGGGGCCTCTGGGGCACATGTTACTAAGACCACACTGAGGGACAACTCAGATGGACGAGTGTCAGACCAGCCCATCAAGACATGGCTTGGCAGTTCGGGCTGGACTGTTCCCATGAGGCAGACTGATTTGCATCTGGCCATGTCTGAACTGGGGTGGTGGAGTGAGCCAAAGAATGATGATGGATTAAACCCAGATCAGTTGACTGGGGGTGAGTGTTTGATTTACTCTAGTGCTCCGTCCATCATCCCCTTTTTTGTTCGCTTTGTTCGCCCTAAGTTGGCAGGGTATGCCCAAACGTGGGTCCCTTGCTTACTCTGCCACTAGATTCAAGATAGCCTGGCTGATGAGGGTTATGAACTCGAAACCGGTCCCAGAATGCTTGTTTCCGGTCCAGGGAAGACATGGGTTGGCAGTTCGGGCTGTTCTGTTCCCATGAGGCACTGGGTCAGACTGATTTGCATATGGCCTGTCTGAACTGGGGTGGTGTAGTGAGCTAAAGAATGATGATGGATTAAACCCAGATCAGTTGACTGGGGTTGAGTGTTTGATTTGCTTAAGCGCTCCGTCCATCATCCCATTTGGTATCGCGGTGTCAGACCAGCGTCATGCGGGATTGGACATAGAGGATTTAATATGCAGTGGGAGAGAACAGGCACGATAACAAATGAGGGAGTCCAAGGAGGATGACCATTTACAGTTGAACTACGATGAGGACAGTATGAAGGGCAGGAGGGATGAGGGGAGTGTTATTAATGATGCGTCTTGTTGTTTGCAGAAGAAACAAAAACAATTGTGCACGGTTGCAGATGGCGTGGCGCCACCTCCTCCACAACTGGTTAGGCGGCGGGATCCGGTGAGGACTCCAACCTCGATGCCAGGTAAGGGCAGGACAGACACGCATAATGGCTGCAAAATACGGAGCAGAGTGGCAATGGGGACAGATGTGTGGGGAGGTGAAGAGGGTGGGTGCGCGTGCTGAATGGCCCAGACGTCACGGATGCTGGGATTGGACTGGTTAGGTGGCGGGATACGGTGAGGACACCAACCTTGACGCCAGGTAAGGGCAAGACAGGCATGCATAATAGCAGTAAATATGGAGCAGAGTGTCCGTGGGTACAGACGCATGGGGGGGCAAACCGAGGGAGGTGCGCTTGCTGAGAGGCACCTACGTTAAAGATACTGGGGTGGGTCGAGAGTCACTAAAAGCGGTCGGGGACAAAAAAGAGGGTGGGGCTGCGGCAAGTGGGCAGGGAGAGGATCAGGCGGCAGGGTCAAGAAAAGTTGCAGTCACAGAAGACAAGGGGAAAGAAGAGGTAAACACAGAGGAGGCTAAAGAGAGCCACAAAATTAAACTGAAGAGGCTGCCTTACATGGAGGTAACTAAGCCTTTGGGGGCCCACCTTATGTTATCCACTAAAGAAAAGATTTGGAAAGGCGAGTATGTGGACATGCTGAAGCTGCTACATAGGAAGCTTAGAGCGAAAGAGGGGTGCAAAGAAGAAGAATTAGAGCTAGCCAAGAGACTTCGAGTAGCCATGACCATTGAGAATTGGTCGGCAGCATTCTTGATATTCGCCAGTGTATACTGTGAAAAGTACCCAGACAGATCCGTCGCACTGTTCAAATACATGGATGTGATCAGAAGAGCCCAAATAACATACGGGGGTACGCGTGGTCCCATTATGTTAATGTGTTCAGGGCGCGGCTGGCATGAGACACAGAGGCTAAGAGGGGGTAGATAGATACAGACTTATTCCAACAGACAATGGGAGTGGTGAAGTTTGGGAAGACAATATACACGGCCAGTGGTCTTCTGCTGGTGCCCCGCCCCTTCAGAACCGCCCCACCCGAGTGGGGGTGGGGTACACAGAAAAAGGCACAGGGACATACAGGGAGCATGCTGGGATTTTAACAAGGGTACATGTGCCAGGGAGTACTGCACGTTTAGGCAGGAATGCTCAAAGTGCTCAGGCAGACACCCATTGGTGCAATGCTATGGGCCGGGGTTAAACGGACAGCGACAGCAGTTCAACCAAGGCTCACAACAGCACGCGGGGTAGGGCTGGCAGAGGAGCACAAGGGAATATGGGAAAAGCCTCATAAACCCATTAGACAGCACTGTATGGAACAGTGGTTGGCGTCTTATCCACAGAAAGAAGACACAGAGCTCTTGAGAGGCGGTTTTAAAGAGGGTTTTAGACTATGTTATGAAGGGCCAAGGTCCACCAGGTGAGCGGAAATTTTGAAATTTGCTAGGACACGCGGCAGTAGTGTGAGAAAAATTGTTCAAGGAAATCGCGGAAGGGAGCATGGCAGGCCCATTCAAGGTTTGCCCCATCAGAGACCTGATCATTTCCCCAATAGGGGTAGTGCCAAAGAAGGACCCAGGGCAATACCGGCTGATACAACACCTCTCATGGCCTGAGGGGGCGTCGGTTAACAATTTCATAGCTGACTATTTGACTTCAGTGTCCTATTCATCAGTAGATGTGGCCAGAGATTTGGGAGCAACAGTAGTGGCTGGTGCCCTGATGGCAAAATGCAATATTAAGTCTGCTTTTCGCTTACTGCCAGTACACCCTGAAGATTATCAGTTGCTAGGCATGCATTTGATGGCCTCATATCGGTGGGCAAGGCATTGCCAACGGTCTGTTCCATATCCTGCACATTATTTGAGCCTTTCAGTTAATTTTTGCAATGGGTTTTCTCATGGTATACCAATAAAGAGACGGTGACACACTACCTGGACGACTTCTTTCTGGTGGGCCAGCCCGGTTCAGTGGACTGTCAGCAGCAGCTGACAAGTTATAAAGAGCTCATGGGTCACCTGTGAGTGCCCCTGGTGCCAGAGAAGACACAAGGTCAGTACAGTGTTGTCATTTCTTGGCATCGAATTGGATTCCGGGGAAATGGAGGCCCGCCTTCCGACGGACAAAAAGATGCACATGCTGCTGTTGATTGATGACATCCTGGCCAAAAATAAAGTGACAGTCAGGGAGGGGCATGTCCTGCTAGGACACCTACATTTTGCATGTAGGGTGGTGAGGTCAGGATGAAAGTTTTGCAGGAGATTGGGGATGTCACTAGCAGGTTTGACAATGCCACACCATCACATGTGGCTGTATGCCGGGACTATAGAAGATTTGCGCATGTGGCGCAAATTCCTGGAGGATTTCAGCAGCATCCCAAAGGCGACGCCGGGGGAGTGGGAGTGGGATGTCACAATCTACTCTGATGCGGCAGGGGAAATGGGGTTTTGGTCTGTACTGGCAAAGGAGTTGATGCGCAGAAGAGTGGCCTCAACATTGAAAGAAATGGGGGGAGGAGCATTGCCTTTTTGGAACTCTTTCCACTAGTGGTGTCAGTGACAGTATGGGCACGGGACTTGGCACACAAGAAGGTGATGTTTAAGGTGGACAATATGTCAGTGGTGCAGGTGGTAAACAGGCAATCTGCAAGGGATGCTCAGGTACTAAAGGTAATGAGGGTTTTTGTGCTTAGCTTTTTGGAACACTATATCTTGTTTCAAGCCAGGCATGTGCCAGGAGTGGACAAAGACATTGCAGACGCATTGCTTCGTTCGCAGTGGCAAAGGTTCCATGGTCTAGTCACGGAGGCGGACAAGGGCAGAACGCCGGTTCCAGCAGGGATGCAGTACTTAGAAGACAAAGGATGTTCCAGCTGGTGGTAGGGTCATTGGCCGCATCCACGCGGAGGGCATATGAGCAGGCTTGGAAAGAATTCCTAGAGGGTGGAGCCCAGCGAAGAGTAGAGCAATGGGCGAGGGAAGAGAAGTTTGTTCAGTTTATGTTGTCCATGATTGACAGCAGCTTATCAAAGGTCACTATCGCAGGCAATTTGTCTGGCATCACGTTCATGGGCAAGCTATGGTGGGGCTATGTGGCGTCGGCAGGGGAGCTGGGCAGCCGCATACTGGAAGGTTGGGCGAGAGAAAGGAGCAGCAGGCCTCGGGTGAGGAGGGGGTTGTCCATAGTGCTGTTGTCTGGCTTGCAACGGGTCTTGCCGAGGATCTGCCGGAATGAGGAGGAGGTTGTTTAGTTTTCCACTCTAATATCTTGGATGTATTTCGGGGCTTTTTTGGTTTCTGAATTGCTGGCAGGAGGGGTGTACAAGGGGTGCAATGGAGCGACGTGGAACTTTGGGAAGAGGGGGTGGCAGTGAGGATTAAACAATCCAAAACAGTCCAACGGGGAGTTGGGAAGTGGGTGGTCATGGGTGCCGCTAAGGATAAAGGGGTATGTTCAGTATTTGGGGGGGGTGGTGAGCGGGGGCAGGGTTTGGGTGACGGAGAAGTATTCCACAGGGAAACAGGCAGCCGGCTGACTGCGGCTCAGCTGCTCTGGATCATGAGAAAAGCTCTTCTATTTTTGGAGGAAGCGCCTGGCCAGTTTGGTACCCACTCTTTTCGCATACAGGCAACAACAGATGCACTGAAACAAGGGTAGGGGAAGGACGAGTGTATGCGTTTGGGACGCTGGAAGTTGGACTGTTTTAAAACATACATTCAGCTGTGGGGTTTGGGGAGAGGCATAGTTTGTTCATTTTCCTGTCTCACATATTTGTCTTTTCAGGTGCGGTGACTGGGCCTGCTGCGGCGGAATTGTCCATCTGGATTGTGGGCCATTCATTTGTTAAATGGGCAGAGCGTTACGAGTTGTCGAAAGGGAAAGGTTTGAGTCTGGGTCGTGACACAACATTGTTCAATTGTTCTTGGCACGAGAAGGGTGGCATGAGGTGGCATGAGTTGTTCCCAGCTCTGAATAGGCTGGTAAGACGTCATATTTGCCCCAATGTTTTAATTATCCACTTGGGGGAGAGCGACCAGGTTTTGTGTAAGGGTTTGGCTCTGTTGAAGCAAATGAAGAGGGATCTGTTAGAGATTAAACAGCAATGGTCCGGGTGTTATGTTTTTATGTCTGAATTCATACTGAGGAGACACTGGAGGGGTGCGGAGAGGCCAGCGGCAATAGATAAGGCCAGAAGGAAGATTAACCGGCACATGAGAAGTTTTTGTGACCAGGATGGCATAGGGAAAGTGGAACACCCTGAGCTTAAGTACACTGCAATATATTTTTTCAGAGAGGACGGGGTACACTTGTCATGTTTTGGACTGGAATTAATATCATTCTGATCATGGAGGTATTAGACAGAGCGTTGGACATTAGAAGGTATCCAAAGCAGTCCTAGGCGGGGGTCAGAAAAGTCAGGGAGAGACAGAGACTCTTCTGAGTGGCGTGTTCTTGGTAACTAGTTGTTCAGAGCTTAAGTTGGGAAAAGTTAATCCAGTAGCAGGCAGGAAGGGTTAAGTATCTTTGGAAAGGTTTACTTAGATAGTTATTTTTGGAAGTGGTAAGAGGTTACAAGTTTAATGTTTCTGTAGGGAATGGCCGAGTTGGGGGTTTATAAATGGTTGCAAAGGGGGAAACTTTAGGGGTGGGGTTGGGGGCAAGGTAGGAAGAAAATATTTAGTGAGGTTTAGTTTTGTACGGCAAAGGCCAAGGAAAATGTGTTGTAAGGTGCACCTGTCTTCAATAAAGCAGACTTTTTCACACATAGCAAGCCTTTTTGTGGTCTGTGCTGTGCCCCCTCTTTGCTCAAGCATCATTTGTACTTGACATGCGCGTCCGTCCCCCACCTTTTACAGTGTGTACATTCTTGTCCTCTCCGTATCTATAGGTGCACTCTCCCTCCCAAGTCTGCACATGGCAGAGCCCAGGCTTCCTGGCAGAGGTTGAATCTGGCTGTAATTTCAGGTCACCTCTTGTGACAAAGCTATTTAAGGATACCCCCATTTGATAGCCTCGTGTTCACCCATCACACTTTTTAGGTGGAGCCCGGTTGACTAAACAATATCGCCACGCCTGTTTCGTGGCTCTTATCCGAGCGCAATCAGGTTTCCGTTGGTGATGGGTGTCTCAGCTGCTACAATTGGTTTCAAGTGATTGCTGTGGGGTGTGTTTAGTGTCTGAATGGTGAAATGCTCTGATAATCATTCTGACACCCTACGAAGAAAACATATAAATTGACTGTAGCCTACATAACAAAGGGGCGTGTGTATAAAAAAATTGGGACAGAATAAAACTTTAATTCTGCCCCACCTTGTACACTCGGTTTCATTTTCAACACATCTGTGCTCTCTTGTCTGCAGCAAGGAGAGGTCCCCACTGCTCAGGAGGGCAACAGGCTATGGCTCCATTGCAGCTTATCACTCCACACCAACCCCAGGCTGTTTTCGGGTCCTTAGCATTTCATAAGTGTAGAAGCCAGAACTAACACTCCCTGCTGCACAGCGGCATTCAAATGCAGGTCAAAGACACCCACGGCATGTCAAAAGCAAAGGGGTGCAGCTAAATGCTAAAGTAAGTAACTTAATAAATGAAAAGGAGCATTGTTTTGCTCCATTAACATCATTCATACCATTACTTTGAGCAGGCTGGGTGTGGAATTTTTGAATAAGCTTAAAAATGAGTTCCATCTGTGCGGAAACTGTAACTATTTAATCACCAAATTGGTAGACTTATTTCTCCATGGCTAAATACTTATAACGTCCCGAAGTTGAGACTGCGGGGAATGAGATTTTGGTATCAATTTATAATCAATTTAATAGTTTATCTCATTCGTAATTTTTGGACCGCTCGTATCTGTCATTGAGTAAAAGACCACCCCCACACAGGTTTAGTTCCGCCCCATTAAATGACGCCACTCTGAAGGACCACTTACAACTGATAAAGTTTAAGTATTTTTATATAAAATCAAATTGAATGCAATTTACAATCCTTTCAGGATAATTCTCAATGTATACAAAGAATACAAAATCAATTCCAATCTCAGCAACTTAAAGCTTCGATGTAGAGTGGTTCTCCTGCGTCATCTACAGAAAGGGAAAATAATCAAGTTAAATCTGTCCCTACTCTATACTAGGTGACATCCCTATTTGCAAGTTTCTTCCCTAAAAAGGTGTCAGCAGTTTGACTTCCAAAGAAGTTCAAACTCTCTTAACCTCTAAAGGTAACTTAAGTTTAAGAAGCAGTACCCTCTCTGCCTACCCATCCGCTCTTCTAAGGGTCCTCGGCCTACTGCTCCCTTGCGCTCTGATCTTTCTCAGCGCATCTGCTCAAGGCATCTACCCTTCTAGCTTGCCTCTCGCTGTTCTCTCTCTGAGCTCTTCGCTTTCGCTCCCTTCTCCCCGGGGTGCTGTCCCTAAAATACACAATCACAGTGTGGGTGGAACGCCCCTTGACGCCCACCACGGACTTTCCCCGATGATGTCAGTTTCTGGCTCTTTCCATTACTTCATTTCTTCGCGTCGTCCGTTAGGTTGACCCTTCTCCTTAGATGTCATCTTCATCTTCTCGTTGGCGACTTTTAGTTGACACTTTCATCCAAAATCAGATAACCTTAAACAAGACCTTAGCATTACAACTCTTTCTCTGACCTTACTAGATCCTGTGAATGGTCATTCAAAACAAAGCTCAAATTCCAATTGCCTCCTCTCATGTTTAGGCAATAAACTTCGTTCGACATTTGTCACCTTAAATCTAACAAATGCTAGACTCTTCGGCTCGCACCTTCATGTGAAGACTATTCACGACTCCTGTGAGCCCACTAAATTACATACATTGGACTACACTCTTGCGAACCCTTGGTTAGTCAAGTTATAATCACAAATGACCTAACTCTTCCAGCATTCCTACAAACTTCTTCTACACAGTATAACCTTTAACATACATTTATATGTGAACGCTTTTAGCAAATACGTTTCTTCTAAACGAATACAATTTTACATAGAATATAAAGTTCACACAGAATATAATCTCATACATAGAATATAAACCCTATACATGGACATAACTTTATTCTCATTGATTACATCGTTATGTGTATGCTCCTTGCACATTTCTCCATGTTGCATTTCTCGCCGTTTCTGCATTTAAAGCTACATACGTACATGAACTCTACTCTGCACGTTCTACTGTTCGTAAGCACTTCTACATTAGCCCACTACGTATACGGCCTTCTAAATCTAGTACATTCTAAAGTGAATACAGTTATACATTTCCTATACCATGATATCATTTTAATTGACTTTATGCTATAGTCATCAACTTCACATTACGATATGTATTTCATTCCTACGTTTATAACATATACGTCTAAATATGGTTACGATATACTTTATTTTCAAATTTCGCTCTCTCAGTTCCCCCCTTTGATGACTTTTAGGAGTCATCACTAAAAGCAATTTGAATACAACCCTTATACAGAACTAGTTACATCATTTCCTCTTTTCATCATTTCAAGTGCTCTCAAACTTTTATACTGTTGATCTTGCAAAACAGCGAATCTCCTTTCTTGCTCTTTCATCGATCTTTGTAACCTGTTCGTCCTATACCATTTATATAGTTTCACAAATCCTAACAATGAGATTATACAAATTAATACTATTAATACAGGTTTTACTATATACCATATAATACTTTTGCCAAGATTAGCAAACCAACTCCCAACTTTTCCTATTCCATTACCTACTTTTTCCCAAACATTTATTTTTGTCAAATCTTCGATTTCTCGATGAATCTGTGTAATGTTTCTTATAACCTTCTCAAGTGGTTTTGAATTATCAGGAATATAAGTACAACATTCCTGAACCTTCAAAGATTTACAAACTCCGCCTTCTTTTGCTAATATCACATCAAGAGCAAGTCGATTCTGAAGCACCATTGCTCTAATCGATTGCATCTCACCTTCTATTAGCATTAATGACCTTGCAGTACTTGCAGATAATCTATCTACGACTGTAGCTAGTCTCCTGATCTTAACATCGTTAAGTATTAAACCCAACATTGGAAACATCGCTCCAAATACGTCTCCTACTACTTCTGCATCTCCTACTTCTCTTTTCGTTCTTGTCGAAGCCTTTCTTTCTATCATCGCTAAATCCTTTGCATGATATATTTTGGGGAAGACAATTGCCAAGTAACACGAACCATACCAATTGTCAGGCAGTTTTACATAGGCACTTCTCCCACATACAAAATATACATTAGGAATTGCTTGCATCCCCTTCATAAAATCTTTCGTGTAGTACTCTAATTTAAAAGAGTGTTCGCAACTAACTTCACCTACGAATTCACTCTCATAATATGTCTTACTTCGAGTTAAACATAACTTTCCTTTCTGCGTTCTATCCAAAGCTATTGGACCATTGCTCCCTTTCTTTTTATGTGCCTTCTCTTCTTCGGTCCAATCAGTTTTCCACTGTCCTGACATTTTTAAAATCTTCTGCCTTCTGTATCGATCATCTACTTGTCCTATAAACTTCTTTTCTACCTCTGACACTTTGCAAGTCAGATTATTTCTGCGTGCGTATGATGTATCTAACGTATCCCAAGGAAGGAAGAATTTGGCTAGTCTATCCTCCTTTTTGTAATAGTCCCACTTATTCATTTGCTTATAATTCGGGACTTCAGGCAGTACCGAATCATAATTCGAAAAGTAGTACTCGAATCCTTCTCTACCATAAAATATACTAAGCAGTAAGCTACATGTTATCCCATAAGTCAATGGGAGATGATGATATTGGATGCCTTCATCTACAGAAGCCGGCAATTGCATACAAACGTAGCAATCTTTGGCCTCCATGGCATCAATATATTCGTATAATAGTTTTGCATATGCGTTTGACCTAAAGTTTCCCTGTGACTCATCTACATGTAATCTACGAGTTTCATCTGCTAGTAACGCCTTTTCACGTATAACATTGCTCTCCTCCTTCTTTCCCACAAGAGCAGGTTTCAAAGTCGTTACAAATTTTACATTTGCTATTTCTTTATCGTTTTCATGTCCTACTATGTATGATATAGTCACTACTGTAATTATGAGAAATATCACTACTACTATAAGTGTACCTACTATACATTTGGCTTTTCGGTTTGGGTTGCCGTTCTCCATGTTGTCAAAACAGCGTGACTCTTTCTTTTGCGAAAAAGTTTATCAGTTCAGTCCTTAGCTTGCCTTGGCTTCTTCTCGGTTTGTAAAGTTCTTTTTATCAACAAAAGTCTCTTTTTCGCAACAGTGTCTCTTTATTTTTAACAACAGACAACCCTAACCCTTCTCCGTCCTCTAAATGTAAACCCTAATTTTATTCTTCTTTCCACTCGGCGCTAGGTTATCTTCTTCTTTATAACTTATATACAAAAGTCTTTATGCATCAACAATTATTCTCGTACCTGCAGCTCTTGCAACAAGTTCCAATAATTCAAAACGAATGATTTTGTCTTCTTCCTCTGATATTTGATGACCAAAGGTTGGAAATTGTAATCTGTTCAACACTAAATCCTTAATCCGACTCAAGTATGGGGGTATGGGAAGTGTGAAAGTCAGTAACCCCTCAGTCTCGAGTCCAGGCGTCAACATCCATATCTCCACTGCCACAAATGGATCGAGATCGATTACTTTCACACTCTTCACTCTCCCAGATTTCTGTCCCCAAGACATCTGCTAAATAAGTCCACTCTGGGGTGGCGTACCTTCTGCAGGGCACACGTACCCTTCTCGACCTTCGTGGACTCTCAGTTCCTGAGTCTGTCGTTTCTTCCTCCTGATCCGATTCTTCAGCGATCGGGATAAGAGTTCTTTCTTGCTTTCCTTCCGAGCTTGGCCTTTTCTTTTTCTCCGGCCAACTGGCTTCTTCGCTCCTTGTTCTTCTGCTCCTTGTTCTTGGACCAGTCTCTTGGTCACTCTCAGCTTGTTCGGTATCCAATTCAGTTTCCCAGTTACTCTCTTCTCCTGAGGCGACTTCGGTCTCGCTAGTGTCTTGACCTTCGTCGACTTGTTCTAACACAGTTTCAGCCTCTTCGATCACCTCCACAGCTTGGCATTCCCCCTCTGTGGCTTCTCCGTTTTCCGCTGGATTCTCATCCGAGAGAGGAGCTGTTTCTTCTAGAGGTGTTGGCACTCTTCGGGTGTGTGAGGCATGTATCCAGTTTGGCAGGCCTCCACACTTCACCGCAGTGTTCGTGACAAGTATGACTTGAAACGGTCCTCGCCAACGCACGTCTAAGCAGTTCTTCCTGACATGCTTCTTCACCAAGACCCAGTCTCCAGGACTCAGGTCATGGCACAGGTATTGTGCTGATGGAACCTCTGCAGCCTGGACCTGGAGGGACACAGAATTAATGGCATCAGATAGTCCCTTGCAGTAGTCCAAGATCAAGTCGTCTGTGATGTTCACTAGCGCTGCAGTCGGAACCGATGGCAATCTCATAGCTCTCCCCATTAGCACTTCATGTGGAGAGAGGCCTGTTTTCCTATCAGGTGTGCTACGTATGCTCATAAGAACCACTGGAAGTGCGTCTGGCCAACTCAGGGACGTCGATGAACAAACTTTAGCCAGTCTGGACTTGATTGTACTGTTGATTTGTTCTACAATCCCTGAAGCTTCTGGTCGATAGCTGCAGTGTAGCTTCTGATCAATATTCAAAGCTGAGCACAACATCTTCACTATTTCGCTGTTGAAATGAGTTCCTCTGTCTGATTCCAAAGAGGATGGCACCCCAAACCTCGGTATTAACTCTCTAAGTAACAGTTTTGCTACTGTAAGTGTATCGCATCTACGTGTAGGGTAAGCCTCAACCCATCTAGAAAATATGCAGACAATCACTAAAACGTATCTGAGTCTGTTGCATGGAGGCATTTCTATAAAATCAAGCTGCATTCTATTGAAAGGCCCCCCAGACCTTCCTATATGACTCAATGTAACTGGTGTTCTCTTTCCCACGTTTAGTTGCTGACAAATCGCACATCGCTGACACACTGCTTCTGCCGCTACTCTAAACTTAGGATTAAACCACGTTTGTCTGAATACTCTCACCATGGCATCTCTACCTATGTGTGCTGATCCATGCAATTTCCTTGCCATTGGACTAACAAGCTCGTTTGGTAAAACTGCTCTCCCATCGGCAGAAACCCAAAAATTCATTTCGCTTTTCTCACAACCCGCTGTTTCCCAGCCCTTTTTCTCAACATCTGGTGCACTCTCCTGAACACTCCTTAATTCGTCCCACGTATCCACTGTGTCTAACAACATGGTCAATTCAGTTCTTTCCTGTACTCCCCCCACTTTTACATCAGTGTGAGAATATCCTGTTCTGCGCAGTAACGCGCTACTTCATCCGCATAGCGGTTACCTTGTGACACAAAATCCACATTTTTCGTATGCGCTGCGCATTTGACCACTGCAATAGCTGTCGGGCCTTGCAATGCTTCTAACAAAAGTCTCACGAATTCTCCATTCCTAATGGGAGAACCCGAGGAGGTCATGTAACCTCTTTGAGACCATAACTGCCCATAATCGTGAACTACCCCGAAACCATACTGGCTATCGGTGTATATGGTGACTCGAAGTTTGTCCCCTGCTAAGCAAGCACGAGTCAAAGCCACAATTTCTGCTACCTGTGCAGAGTGTACTCCTTCCAGGCAGGCGGCTTCTATAACTCTGGTAATCGTGCAAACTGCATAAGCTGCTCTCAGCTGACCGATATCGTCTCTTACGCATGAACCATCAACAAAGAAAATTTCATCAGGGTCAGTCAATGGCTCATCTACGATATCGGGTCTCGGTTTGGTGCATAGTTCAGTCACATCGAGGCAGTCATGATCTGTACAATTTTCATCTTCCACTTCATTCGGAAGTGGCATCAAAGTTGCAGGATTCAAGACAGAACATCTTTTTAGGGTCACATTCTCGGCAGCCAGTATGACTTGCTCGTAGCGTGTGAGCCTGCTATTCGTCAGATGCTGAGTCTTAGTCCTGGTCATTAACAATTCCACAGAATGCGGTACGTACACCACTAACTGATGTCCCATCACCACGCTTTCAGATCTTTCAATGCTGACACCCGTTGCAGCTACGGATTTGAGACATCCGGGCAACGCTGCGGCTACTGGATCTAATGTAGCCGAAAAGTACGCTACTGGCCTACGCGCATCTCCGTGGATCTGAGCTAAAACTGCTAAAGCGCATCCCTCTCTTTCGCAGCAGTAAAGCAAAAATGGTTTTGTGTAATCAGGCATTCCTAAAGCCGGGGCACGACATAAGTCCTCCCTCAGCTGCAAAAACGCCATCAAACAGTCTTTGTCCCATGGTACCGGATCACTCACTCCTTTGTGCGTCAGTTGTAATAACGGCTTTGCCTTCAGTGAGAAGTTAGCTATCCACTGTCGACAATAACCGACCATGCCTAGAAACATCCTGACCTCTCTTTGTGTTGTAGGCGCGTTCATTTTCATAATCGCCTCTATTCTGTCTGGAGACACCTTCCGTTTCCCCTTTTCAATCCTGTGGCCCAAGTATTGCACTTCAGTCTTACAATATTGCAATTTACTTGGTGACACCTTGTGCCCGTTCTCGGCCAAGTGATTTAACAAGGTGATGGTGTCTTCTCTGCAAGCTTCCTCTGTTTCTGACGCAACTAGGAGGTCGTCTATGTACTGGACTAGAACTGAGTTCTTGGGCAGTACTAGACTTTCAAGATTTCTCTTTAATAGCTGGTTAAAAATCGATGGGCTTTCTGTATACCCCTGAGGGATACGACACCATGTTAAAACGCGATCTTCCAGCTTAAAAGCGAAAAGATACTGGCTCTCTTCATCTAAAGGAATCGAAAAGAAAGCCTGACACAAATCTATCACTGTAAACCATTCAGCTTGGAACGGTATCTGAAATAATATCACTGATGGATTCGGTACCACTGGACAACATGAGACAACAATATTATTAATCTTTCGAAGATCCTGCACTATTCGGTATTTTCCACTAGGTTTCTGTAAACCCATAATCGGTGAGTTACATGGACTACCCACGATCTCCTTCAGTATTCCCTGTTTAATCATGGATTCGATCACAGGCTTTATTCCTGTAATCGTCTCTGGTGTCAACTTGTACTGTGGTGTCCTTGGGTACTCAGCATTGAGTCTTACCAAGATCTTTACTGGTTCTACTCCTTTGATCAAGCCTATTTCTTCTCCAGTAAAATCCCACACCTCAGCTGACACTTTCTCCCTCAAGTCTTGTGGAAGCTCCTCCACTGTTAAGGTAGGATATAATTCCACACATTCCTGCGAGTTCACAACCTTGAAATCGGCATCTTCATCGTTAGTCTGTACTTCTACTCCTTCAGGTGTGCAATGTATTGTGCAATTTAGTTTACACAACAGATCTCTTCCTAGCAAGCACACCGGGCTAGAATCACAGATCACGAACTGATGTTCGTCACTGTAATTCCCTATCTTTACTGACACTGGTTCTGTCAGAGGATTCGTCATCCTCTTGTTTGCGACTCCTACCACCTGAATCATTTCTCCTGATATTGGCAGACCTGGGACTACCGCTGATCTCAACGTGGATCGAGTGGCTCCCGTATCCACCAAAAAGGTTGTAGGACATCCAGCTACTTCAGCTTCTACGTATGGTCCCCTCTGATCTACTTCCAGGGCTGCTCCTAAAGTACAGTCTTCTTCCCTATTCACTCGTTGCCCTGTAAGAGGATCAACGTAGTAGCATTCTTCTCCTCCTACGAACAATGGCATTTGTCTGTAGGTTTTCCCTCCATTCGCAATTCGAGGTGGTTGAGGAAACGGGGCTCGAGGAGTCTGGGTCCCCCCTTTGATAAACTTTCCCTTCGGGACTGTTGCTCCCTTAACCACGTTATTCTGTACCTCTTCCTCCTCCTGTTCTAATTCCCCTGTCTCAATATTATAAGGACACTCGCGTCTCCAATGTCCCACTTCGTTACACTGATGACACCTGGTTGTCCTTTTCAGTGTCGCGATATCCATTCTCGGTCTCGGTCTTTCTTCCTCTTCTCTAGTCTGATTATTCTGTTTCTTTGCTTGCGCTCCTATTCCCTGCTGTCGCTGTCCACCCTTTCCAGCTGCTTGCATCTGTACTAACATTAACTTTTCCTTGAGCTTCTTCGCCTTCGAGTCTATCTCATCGCTACAGTATCTAGCGTACCTCAGAATTTCGTCTAAAGGTTTGTTCTGCCAACAGATCAAGTGCTGTTGAATCATCAGGCTTATGTCTGGTCTCAATCCGAGAACAAACTTTGACACAAACTGTCCTATGTCCTTAGGATCCATTACGTCCAACCCACTATACTGTTTAAATGCTTTCAGTAACCTCTCATAGAACTCGTGAACTGTCTCTTTAGGCTCCTGAGTTGTTCGATCTATCTTAACCCAGTCTATGTCTTGTACCGGCACTTTCTCTTTCAGCCATGTTATTACCCTTTCGTATTTTTCCATGACTCTGTCTGATGGACCACCTGTCTGGGTATCTCTCTGAGGCTCACAAGTGGGCCATTCAATACTAAGTTTGCATGCCGTCCACAAATCTCCGGGTACCACGATATCGAACAATGTGTTCAAATCGATCCAGAGAACCTTAGAGATCTTCACGAATCTTTCTACCTGCTTGTACCACTCAACGGGATTTTCTCTAAGTTTCGGGAAGGAATTAGTGAATGCCGCTAAATCCCCCCTACTCCATGGTACATGCACGTAGTTTCCGTTCGCGATTTCTCGCAAAGGAAAGGCTTCCATTCGCATTAGGTCTGTATCCTGAGACTTCACAAGTGTACTCCGTCTGACAGATCCCTTCTTGGACCATCTTTCCTCCCATCTATCCAGATCTCTCCAAATTCTAATACACATGACCAATTCCCTTATGTGTACTCTCAGCCCAATCGTTCTGCGCTCATCTAAGTCTAGATCTGTGCAATTCAGCCTATGATTGGCCTGCAAAGCCTTAGTTCGTGATATGTCTATCATGTACTTGTCAGCCAGTTCAGATAACTTTTCATGAGCTGCTCTTGCCTTTCGAGTAACATCCTTGGATAAAAACAGTATCTCATCTGGAGCGTACAGCTCTAACCTCTCGATTGTCACTGTGCCGTCAATTATTTCATCTAAGTCTGATTTTAAACTCATTACATCTATGCGTCTTGCTTTTATTTCGGCTTTCAGTACGTCTGTCCTAGGTTGTTCTCTTACATCCCTCTCTCCTCCACTATGCGCCCTACGCCTGAGCACAGGTGAGTTATGAGGAATCTTTCTTCCATCTCTTTGTTCCCACCTCTCTAAATCCCAAGCCTTTCCGTCTTCCCTTGGGGTGTGGTGGAACAATACTCCATCCTTCAACCCTACACTCCGTCTTTTCGGTTCGCTTTCTCCAGATACAAGATAAGATCCTCCGTGCTGTTCTAAACCACTGTAACTCGCTTGCCGTCTGGTATCGCTTAACAGACGATAAGGTCCTTCATGGCTCTCCATGCTCCCGCGATCTCTTTCGGGATCACCGGATGTATGGCGAGACGTTTCGCGGCTCCCTAAATTCTCATGACTTCGTCCACTATCACCGGATGCATGTCGAGACGCTTCGCGACTCTCCATGTTTCCGTGATTCCAATGTTGAACATTTTCATCCGGAGTATGGTGTGTGCATCTGAAAGTGTTCCGATATTCCTGCGTCCTTCGTTCTCCCTCATTGAAAGTGACGCGGGGCACTTCGCCACACCCTGCACTCCTGTCATCGCACATTTGCCTATTGCCACTAATGGTAGGACAATTATCTCTTCTGCTTCCTTGACTCCCTCTCTCCCACTCTGGGCTGCTTTCGCCAGCTCCACAATGAGAGAGGACCTTGTTATCCTGGTCTCTCCATTCAGCTCCTGTTTCTAAACTTTTATTCCTAGCCTCTTCGGCAGTATCCCATTCTTTCAGATATTCCCTTAATTCCTTATAGGATTTCGGTTTTGGTCCCCTCAAATCCATCGATCCTCTTTGATCCCCTTGTTCTATCCAGGGACCCGTTGCAGAATCTAATGGGGTACTCCGACTCACTGGTGCTAATCTCTGTCTTTGAGGATTCATCGTGGTGTTCCTATTCTCCATCTCTGCCCTTTCCCTGTCCCATCGTGCCTGTTCCTCCTGCTGGACCCCCTCTGGGTTGTAGATTGACACAATAGGGCCTATGGTAACAGGTACTTGTAAAGCGTCTGGCATTTGGTACGACCTCGCACATTGCGTCTCTGGCACTTTCTGGACCACGAATCTTCCCACTACTCTCTGTTCGGAACTAGTTTGGGGTATTTCCTCACTCTTGTTGGAGTCCCACTCTGTTACTGGGATCGATTTATATTCTCCCCATCTAGCTCCGTCCCCTTGCTGTAATATGGGACTTGCGGATTCACCGCTATACGGAGGCGGTCTCTCTGTTAACAGTCTCTCTAACAGTTCTTCTTCCGTTTCGCTATCCTCGTCTTCCTCTTCTAGGGGTTTCTTTTCTCCCGTAGCTTCTATCATGGTGAACAGTTTGTCTGCTTCTATCTTTTGCACTCTCCACTTCTTAGCTTCCTCATCCCATTTAGCATCCTGTAATGCCTTTACTGATCGTCTCACTCTTTCTTGACGCCTCTTTACGCCTTTTGCGTGTGCTGCTTTAAACCATGCACTAAGAGCTTCGAATTGTGTCGGCCTCGGTAGAGGTCTTGTTGCAAGCATTACCGCTTTCAATTGGTTCAACACGTCTAGCTTAAACGTTCCGAATCTTGGAAACGTCAATTCCTTTTCTCCTTCTGTTAGCCTATTCCACTCGGAAATCCATAATATCGAGTGTAAGCCTACATTTACTGCCATATGATAAGCTGGTGTGCCTTCTGGTGGAGCTTCTTCTCCGGCATATAAGTTTCTTCTATTCTTCCTAAAGATCTTTCTTAAACCCTTGAAGCACTTCATTTTTGATAATCTACGATTTTTCTCTTATTAATTCTCTTCCTTATTTACGTCCTGATGACAACCACCAATCCCGGTGCGACTCTCGCTAGTCAGCCTGTCTCAACGCTGTTCTACGCCGACTGACCAATCTCAGCGCGACTCTACGCTGACGTCACTTGTTCTCTCTGCAGCAATTTCCTTCGTTCCTCAACTCGTCTCACGGTCTCACATGCGTTTCATTCATACGCCGAAAAATGACTACTTCCGTCCAAGCGATCACTTTTCTCTGACTGTACGGCCACAGTCTAACTGTAATTGTCACCTCAACTGGCGAGACGTCTTTCCTTGTACGGTCAGACGTTCACCTCACTGATAGGTTACTTTCACCCAGTAAACGTACGACCAGCATGCGTTTACTCATACACTCACTCAAACGCTCCCCCTATCATCGGTCTGCGGGCGATCAATGGTACCTCATGACCCCCTTTCAATGGTAGACAAATTACTCTGGGTGTTCGATACACCCGAACCACTTAAGCCCTCTGGACATAAGATTTTATCCGGTTGCGCGCGCTCACAACCTTCCCTCAATCACACTACAGGCATTCAACTCCGCTTGACACTACAACACAGGAACAACATAAAACCGCAATCTTACAACGCATGACCCTTATACTCACTCTCGACCGATTCTGCTGCTTTTCTCTCGACGCACCTTCTTCGGCAGGGATTCTTCTTCCGGTCGTCGATGACTAGGGACCTTGGGGTAAACTAAACCTGGCCTAGGTCGTCTTCCTCAAGAAGATAACCAACATTACTCTGCTACCAACTGCGGGGAATGAGATTTTGGTATCAATTTATAATCAATTTAATAGTTTATCTCATTCGTAATTTTTGGACCGCTCGTATTTGTCATTGAGTAAAAGACCACCCCCACACAGGTTTAGTTCCGCCCCATTAAATGACGCCACTCTGAAGGACCACTTACAACTGATAAAGTTTAAGTATTTTTATATAAAATCAAATTGAATGCAATTTACAATCCTTTCAGGATAATTCTCAATGTATACAAAGAATACAAAATCAATTCCAATCTCAGCAACTTAAAGCTTCGATGTAGAGTGGTTCTCCTGCGTCATCTACAGAAAGGGAAAATAATCAAGTTAAATCTGTCCCTACTCTATACTAGGTGACATCCCTATTTGCAAGTTTCTTCCCTAAAAAGGTGTCAGCAGTTTGACTTCCAAAGAAGTTCAAACTCTCTTAACCTCTAAAGGTAACTTAAGTTTAAGAAGCAGTACCCTCTCTGCCTACCCATCCGCTCTTCTAAGGGTCCTCGGCCTACTGCTCCCTTGCGCTCTGATCTTTCTCAGCGCATCTGCTCAAGGCATCTACCCTTCTAGCTTGCCTCTCGCTGTTCTCTCTCTGAGCTCTTCGCTTTCGCTCCCTTCTCCCCGGGGTGCTGTCCCTAAAATACACAATCACAGTGTGGGTGGAACGCCCCTTGACGCCCACCACGGACTTTCCCCGATGATGTCAGTTTCTGGCTCTTTCCATTACTTCATTTCTTCGCGTCGTCCGTTAGGTTGACCCTTCTCCTTAGATGTCATCTTCATCTTCTCGTTGGCGACTTTTAGTTGACACTTTCATCCAAAATCAGATAACCTTAAACAAGACCTTAACATTACAACTCTTTCTCTGACCTTACTAGATCCTGTGAATGGTCATTCAAAACAAAGCTCAAATTCCAATCGCCTCCTCTCATGTTTAGGCAATAAACTTCGTTCGACATTTGTCACCTTAAATCTAACAAATGCTAGACTCTTCGGCTCGCACCTTCATGTGAAGACTATTCACGACTCCTGTGAGCCCACTAAATTACATACATTGGACTACACTCTTGCGAACCCTTGGTTAGTCAAGTTATAATCACAAATGACCTAACTCTTCCAGCATTCCTACAAACTTCTTCTACACAGTATAACCTTTAACATACATTTATATGTGAACGCTTTTAGCAAATACGTTTCTTCTAAACGAATACAATTTTACATAGAATATAAAGTTCACACAGAATATAATCTCATACATAGAATATAAACCCTATACATGGACATAACTTTATTCTCATTGATTACATCGTTATGTGTATGCTCCTTGCACATTTCTCCATGTTGCATTTCTCGCCGTTTCTGCATTTAAAGCTACATACGTACATGAACTCTACTCTGCACGTTCTACTGTTCGTAAGCACTTCTACATTAGCCCACTACGTATACGGCCTTCTAAATCTAGTACATTCTAAAGTGAATACAGTTATACATTTCCTATACCATGATATCATTTTATTTGACTTTATGCTATAGTCATCAACTTCACATTACGATATGTATTTCATTCCTACGTTTATAACATATACGTCTAAATATGGTTACGATATACTTTATTTTCAAATTTCGCTCTCTCAAGACCGATTGCATTGCAAATGCTTGGCAACTTAGTAACTGTCTTTGAGGAGTCCCAGCAGGGGCGGCCTTAGGCATGTGCAAGCTGTGCACCTGCACAGGGCCACCAAACCCCAGGGGCCACCACGTCAATCTATATCCTTAATATAATAATCCTCTGAGGATGGATACATATTTGTGTGGCAGCTCCTGGCAGGGATTTTGCGGCCTCCAGTTCTGTTCCACTTCCAAACACCCTGACACCCTCCCTCCCCCCCTATGCACTGGCCTCCGAGCTCCGCCTCGCCCAGACCCCCTTTTCCGGGGCCCCTACCTACACTCCCTGCCCAGGGCCGCCGTGAGCCTAGAGCCGCCCCTGGTCACATTCTTGACTGGACTGACCTTTTATTCCATCAGATATTTCCCGGTGGATTGAAGCCTTTGGAGGCGGCTTCGAAAGCTCAGAACCCCTCCTGACGCCTCTGTCACTTTCCCTGAGGTTAATTGCAGCAGACAAAGGGGACTTCAAGAGAGGGAAAAAGAGAGGGAGGAATGAAGAGAAAGAAATCAGAGGGAGAGGACAGAAGGAGAGAGAGAAAGAGAGTGAATAGATGGATGAAAAGAAAGAGATAGAGGCGCAGCGCTAGCTGGACTATCTTTGCCAGGATACTTTTGTTCCCTTGTCCGGCCCGGGTCTCAGTAGACGATGCCTGGAGTCAGCAGCACCTGCGGCACAGGCGGATATCCCTGGAACGGAGCGGTCAGAGGCTTTTCTATTGGACCAACCTCACCTCCTTCCTCTAAAAACATGAACACCTTTACGTTATTTATTTTCTGATGGGGTCCTTTAGAACCTAAAGACCCCATATGTCATACTGAACTTATAGATTTCCCAGCTTTCCATCTATAGCAAGGCAATGCTGACTTTTTGAAAATAGGTGTATATTTTATTTCTTGTTCTTAAAAATGTGTTCTGCTATTGCTGGAATGCACGTTTTTCTTGCTGGAGAGTAGAACAATGGAAGGTGATTGCATTCAGGCTCCTTCTTCCTACCGCCCCAATTCGGAAATGTCCAAATAACAGGAAGGAAGCCCCACATCCTCCTCACTTTCTGTGATTCTAATCCGGTTTCAAATAGACATCACAAAGAAGATACTATTTATTCTATGTCAGCAGCCCAAGTTTGAGATCATTCAAAGTGCTCCTCTACTCCTTGTAGTTCGAGTAAACTATATACAATTACTGTAATAAAATAAGCATAATCTTTTGGCTTGAAATGCTTTTGTGCCACAGGTGCATCAACACACAGAGCTATCTTGCTTGGACTGTAAACTATGAACTGCATGTTACACAAACACGTCACTGCAGCAGCTGATACATGTGAGTAGCAGGTGGGTTCCATGACACCGGCACAACAGCCAAATGCCCCTTTTCACATGTGACACACTTTATCAGCCCTGTCTGTGTAACGCTCTGCAGGCCCGAGTTTTTAAAGCTCCTGCTTTGTTTGTTGAAAGTAGAACTGCAAGGCCCACAATATAATGTGCAGTGGGGTAAAACGTCAGTTTGCTTCTATACATGTTCTTAATTCACTGCTAAGCTTTAGTCGAACACTTTTTATACAAAACAAAGAAATATCGATGCTTGGATTGACGTGAGCGGCCTCAACAATGTGTATTGTTCACAATATCCACCACCCTCAAAGTGACTTTCTAACACCCTCTATTCTTTCCCCTCCTAAATAGACCTCAGTGTCTCCACCACCCCTCAAGGCGCTTTTTTAGTACACCCTGGTGACCTTCTGGAAATGTCAGACTCAAACCATATCAATTACTCCAGACCTTATAAAGAAATATTTATATATACATAAATCTAACTGAAACATGCCCTTGCTCTAACCCACATCATTAATAATAGTATTTCAATTCATTTTCAACAAAATACTACAGCCGAATAATATTTCTGAAGTTTGCAGAGCGCTGTTTTTGCAGGCCTGAGTTTAAGATTAAAAAGCAGGAAATCTTATTGTGTAGCCTTTCCTTTACTCTGTTTACCTTCCAGGTCCAAGGAGGCCGTTTCCGGCCGAGCCTGCCTTGGAAACAGCGAGATAATGTGGAAACAAATGACTTTTGTTAACTAATGAAGGACATGTGGCCGGTGCTGCTTTGCACTTTTACAGCGGAACTTCCATCCCATAAAACTATCAATTCTCAAGCTAGCCTTTTCTTACTTTCTATTTGGAAATGCAATTCTAGCTGAAACAATTCTGAGAGTTACAGGACAATGAAAGTAGAAGAGCTCGCCTCAAAGGGCTTATTTATTTATTTTGCCTGTTTTCTGTAGTACTGATGTGCCTCAAGAACTCAAGAGGACTTTGCCATAAAGCAAACAGAAGTGTGTATAAAGACCATTGCTGATGTCCTTTTGGCGATCACAATTCGAATATCTGACACATTATGGTGACCAGACAGTGCATCAGCTCTTCTCGACACGCGCAGCTACGCGCACGCAGAGGAACTGGTGATGTCGGTGATTCATCAGGGCAGCATCATATGACGACAGCACAATGGACAATCCAAATTCGTAGTCTCAATCAAATGATGTTGTTGGTGATCCATCAGGGAAGTATCATATGATGACGGCACAATAGACAATCCAGATTCTTAATCTTAATCAGATGATCAATCAATCAGTGTTCTATTTTTTACTGCTGATGTTGAGTTTATGGTAGTGGGAGAGTTTAGTGCTCACTTCATTACCAGAGAATTGAATTTTTCTCAAAACATCTAAATCCAGCTCGTAGTCTAAAGAGAAGATACTCAAAATCTGCTTGCCCGGGAGAAAGCAGGGGCAACATGAGGCAACAAGCTTGGCAACTGTCTGGGCACAACCAGCTTCAAACAATTACTGGCCAGTAGACATCATATTGCGAATCATCCAATCCTCGTCGCCAAAATGTTGCGAGTAACTTCGCAGGAACCACAGGACACGATCTGCATGGAAACTGGAGATCTAATGGGGAACAGAACCTGGCGTCAATCCACTTCAAGGAGCCAGGGTCAACTGACTCCCTTGGAGTGTCGTCCGCCTCACATTCTAAGATCGGAATTAGAATGAATGAAGTACTATAATAAGACATCACAACTCTGAAATGCCCCAGTGCACCTCATTTGAAATTGTGATGTCAACGTCATGTGACTGCAGCTAATAGGATACTCAGTTTCAAATTAACACAGAATGAAACCAAGCGGCCACAAAACGTGATAAAAGCAAAGCAGCAGACAAGAGAAATACTTAACCAAAGTAAGAAGACACCATAAAGTTCCAGATCAAATAACAGCCAGGTATCGCTAATAAATCCAAATTAAACAAAGAACTAGGCATAATGAAAAGGAAGGCCAAACTCCTTGAATATCAGCTCCATCTGGCAGACATTAGGAAAATGGGAAAGTGAGTGCAACAAAACTAAATATTCAAGTAATTTAAAAAGTAAAATCTCAAATTGATCAGGGAACAAAATCAATATACATGACAGGTCCACTGAGCAGCCCCCATTGGCATAGACATGACAGAAAACTTTGGAAATCAGCTATTAAGTGTGGAAGTCTCTTACCCCTCATGGGCAAGAAGATGCTTCTAACATGGCCGATATAGATCTGCGCTGATGAAGCTAGCGATGTGGTCTCCTTCTGGGTCTGGCCGACATTAATGCTACAGCACATGGCAAAGAAGACTTACTGCACAAAGAGAAAACCTGAGATCATGACCTCAGAGTATTTTAACCCATGAGAGATTATAAGTAACGTACAGGAGATTAGACAGTCATGCACTAGACCACCAATGAAATTGAACACACTTCCTGCAGGTATCGAGGAAGCAACCAAGTCATGTCAATGTCTCACTTCGGTGGCCGTATTGCTTGAGGCTCAGAGGTTGAGCTGGAGAAATGTGCAAGAACTCAGAATCATTTAAGGATTATAGGTGTCCTGGGCAAAACATAGTTTGGAACTTCATTTTGAAACAATCAGATGTAATTATTCCTAGAATGAGATATTACCCATGAGCTAGTTGACAAACACACTTCATAAACTCGACAGCCCCAACACTGTCTCTTTAAAGAACATTACATCACAATGCATTAACCATCCACAAACCAGTTACCCCTGCTGTCACTCATTGATGTAACGCTTGTCATTGGCCATGTGCAGCGTTCCGCGGCCTTTTAGCTAGATTTTCGCTATAGAAATGCCATATACATACATACACACATAGACATACATACATACTCTGGAACTAATCACCAGCCCCTTCCTCATCTCCCATCAACTTTCACCCAACAGACAAGCCTAATCCCAGCAAAAGCGTCATGGAGGAAAACACAAACCTCATCTATCATGCAATGCTACAGCATCTTTCTCTTGGACTACAAACTCCCAAGCCGTTCTTCTTCTATACATATTCATGTTTCTACACTGCCATCAGCAAGTAAGTTTTCAGTGATTATATATCACTGTAAATCTATTTGGTAGTGGCAGACCGGGAAACCTAATGGAGATATAAGATAGAAAGCAAAGAGAATGGAAAATAATATCTGTCCCTCCTTGAAAATGGTGCTACGGCTATGGATAAGAGCAGATGAGATTATTAGAACTCTCTATAGATCTATGGCTACCTTGAACGCTTTTGAGCAAATGACTGGAAAATGTTCCATTTCTATATCATTTGTTGCAGTCTTTTCCTGAGGGAGGAGGACACCCCAAAAACTGGGGAGCTATGGCTGGTATGGCGCACTATCAAAGTACTTGCATATTTCATCAGAGCTTCATCATAACTGCTAGCAAAACCTATAGTCAACACATTTTAAAATGCACAATGTAGCCCCATTATTTCAACCTTTTCTTGGGAGGAAGGGACTCTTCCAACCTTCAGTAGGCAGCCTCATAAGAATTAAAAAATCCCAGGAGCGCCCACAAAGCCCATGCTTGAAGACCTGCAGCTATACAGCTCCATTCTTTGAAAACTGAGCTGTGAAATGCACCGCGTGGCACCCCTCAATCATTCAAGGTTTGTATAGAGCGCGACTACTCACCCGTAAGAGTCTCAAGGCGCTTCGATGGAGGGTGGGGGGACCACTGGTTTCCTCATGGGCAGATAACTGAATAGTCCTTAGGACAGTACTGGGCTAGATTGCTTTGCTCACTCAGTGCCATCAGGTTATGATTCAAATCAGGAGTATTTTATTTGTCAGGCCTTACATAGGGAGCAAATCTAAAACCACCGATCACACACGGAGCAGTCAACAGACAGTCATCAGCCGTGCACAGAACAGAGCTGAAGCAGCAGTGAAAGCCTCCCTCCAGACTCCTATAAGAACTGCCCATGAGTACCTGAGGCTTCTTGCAAGAAAATGATTAACTACAGGAACATGTAAAGAAGTAGTAGCACACCTAGAAGAGATAACCTTTCACAGAATCCTCCTGGGATGTGACAGACTGTTGTGCTTAGACCTGTTGACACCCTAAGAAAGTGTTTGAGCAATAGTAAACCAACACTGCACTTTACTACGCACCTCTCACTTGTTTGTGCTCTATATAGGAATAACTGTAGAGCCAGGTCTTGATGTCCTTCCTGAACTGTGGCAGTGTAGAGCTTTTGCCAGAGGTGGAGGGGGAGGTCCTCACCATGCAATATCTCTAATCTCTCAATATTGTGTTTTTAGCAATTCCTGAGTGCAGTAGAAGCCAGTAGTTTCTATGAAGTTATTTAATGCCGCTCAGAGAGTATGCCGTATTGTATTGTCCAAAAAACACAGTTGATGGACAGAATGTAGAACAATGTCATACATTCACCCCAGTACAAGGATCTGGGCCTAAATCCAACGTTTTTTTGCACTCCACACCACCCTGGGTTAGACACTGGCTATATGCAAATTAGCTCTGACCCTGTGCCTCATGGGAACAGTCCAGTCCGAACTACCAAGCCATGTCTTTCCCAGACCGGAATCAAGCATCCAAGGACCGGTTTCTGGCTATCAGCCTTCATCAGCCTGGATAGCTTGACTCCAGTGGTGTGGAGAGCCTGGGACTCACATCTGAGCATCCCCAGCACACTCGGGGTGAAAATTGCAAAAAACACAGTTGATGGACAGAATGTAGAACAATGTCATACATTCACCCCAGTACAAGGATCTGGGCCTAAATCCATTGTTGTTTTGCACTCCACACCACCTGGGTTAGACACTGGCTATATGCAAATCAGCTCTGACCCTGTGCCTCATGGGAACAGTCCAGTCCGAACTACCAAGCCATGTCTTTCCCAGACCGGAATCAAGCATCCAGGGACCGGTTTCTGGCTATCAGCCTTCATCAGCCTGGATAGCTTGACTCCAGTGGTGTGGAGAGCCTGGGACTCACGTCTGAGTATACCCAGCACACTCGGGGTGAAAATTGCAAAAAACACAGTTGATGGACAGAATGTAGAACAATGCCATACATTCACCCCAGTACAAGGATCTGGGCCTAAATCCATCGTTTTTTTGCACTCCACACCACCCTGGGTTAGACACTGGCTATATGCAAATCAGCTCTGACCCTGTGCCTCATGGGAACAGTCCAGTCCGAACTACCAAGCCATGTCTTTCCCAGACCGGAATCAAGCATCCAAGGACCGGTTTCTGGCTATCAGCCTTCATCAGCCTGGATAGTTTGACTCCAGTGGTGTGGAGAGCCTGGGACTCACGTCTGAGTATACCCAGCACACTCGGGGTGAAAATTGCAAAAAACACAGTTGATGAACAGAATGTAGAACAATGTCATACATTCACCCCAGTACAAGGATCTGGGCCTAAATCCATCGTTTTTTTGCGCTCCACACCACCCTGGGTTAGACACTGGCTATATGCAAATCAGCTCTGACCCTGTGCCTCATGGGAACAGTCCAGTCCGAACTACCAAGCCATGTCTTTCCCAGACCGGAATCAAGCATCCAAGGACCGGTTTCTGACTATCAGCCTTCATCAGCCTGGATAGCTTGACTCCAGTGGTGTGGAGAGCCTGGGACTCACGTCTGAGTATACCCAGCACACTAGGGGTGAAAATTGCAAAAAACACAGTTGATGGACAGAATGTAGAACAATGTCATACATTTACCCCAGTACAAGGATCTGGGCCTAAATCCATCGTTTTTTTGCACTCCACACCACTCTGGGTTAGACACTGACCATATGCAAATCAGCTCTGACCTTGTGCCTCATGGGAACAGTCCAGTCCGAACTACCAAGCCATGTCTTTCCCAGACCGGAATCAAGCATCCAAGGACCAGTTTCTGGCTATCAGCCTTCATCAGCCTGGATAGCTTGACTCCAGTGGTGTGGAGAGCCTGGGACTCACGTCTGAGTATACCCAGCACACTCGGGGTGAAAATTGCAAAAAACACAGTTGATGGACAGAATGTAGAACAATGTCATACATTCATCCCAGTACAAGGATCTGGGCCTAAATCCATCGTTTTTTTGCACTCCACACCACCCTGGGTTAGACACTGACTATATGCAAATCAGCTCTGACCCTGTGCCTCATGGGAACAGTCCAGTCCGAACTTTCAAGCCATGTCTTTCCCAGACCGGAATCAAGCATCCAAGGACCGGTTTCTGGCTATCAGCCTTCATCAGCCTGGATAGCTTGACTCAAGTGGTGTGGAGAGCCTGGGACTCACGTCTGAGTATACCCAGCACACTCGGGGTGAAAATTGGAAAAAACACAGTTGATGAACAGAATGTAGAACAATGTCATACATTCACCCCAGTACAAGGATCTGGGCCTAAATCCATCGTTTTTTTGCACTCCACACCACCCTGGGTTAGACACTGGCTATATGCAAATCAGCTCTGACCCTGTGCCTCATGGGAACAGTCCAGTCCGAACTACCAAGCCATGTCTTTCCCAAGACCGGAATCAAGCATCCAAGGACCGGTTTCTGGCTATCAGCCTTCATCAGCCTGGATAGCTTGACTCCAGTGGTGTGGAGAGCCTGGGACTCACGTCTGAGTATACCCAGCACACTCGGGGTGAAAATTGCAAAAAACACAGTGGATGGACAGAATGTAGAACAATGTTAATGTTAGGCTGCATTTATAAAGCGCACTGACACCGGAGGTTTCCTGGCGCTAAGATTGAAATTGGGGTAGGAAAGAGCTAGTGGGAGTTCGAGAAGAGCCAGGTCTTTAGGCTTTTTCTGAAACTCAGCAGGGTATCAGAGGTTTTGATGTGTAGGGGGATGGAGTTCCACAGCTTGGGTGCCAGGAAGCTGAATCTCCGGCCACCCAGTTTTTTTAACTTGATCACTGGGGAGGTGAGAAGGTGAAGATGGGCAGAACGGAGGTTGCGAGTCGGGCAGTGTGGATTAATGAGGGATTTCAGGAAGGCCGGGCATTTGGTATGCCGGGCTTTGTAGATTAGGCATCCAATTTTGAAGGCAGCCCTTTGTTCAATGGGCAGCCAGTGCAGCTTGGCCAGAAGGGGTCTATCAGATTGCCATTTGGGGACTTTACAAATGAGTCTTGCTGCCTGGTTCTGCACCATCTGGAGGCGGTGGAGCAGGGACCTGGGTAGACCTCAGTAAAGGGAGTTGGAGAAGTCGAGGCGGGAAAGGACAAGGGAAATAACGATTTGCACCAAGGCCTCGTGGGAAAGCAGGTGAGAAATTTTTCGAATTTTGCATAGCTGGAACATGCTAGCAGAGATGATGGCTCCGACGTGGGTTTTCAGGGAGAGGTCTTTGTCAATAGTGACACCCAGACTTTTTACTGCACTCAACGGAGTAGGAGCAGTGCCCAGCTCGGCTGGCCAGAATTGAGGTCCCCAGTGTGCAGAGCTAGTGCCAGGCAGGATAAGTTCCGTTTTTTCCGGATTTAATTTAAGCTGATTAGAAATCATCCATTGTTGGATGTGCAGCATTACTGCCTGGAAATTAGATGCCGCATCCGGGGTGTCTAAAGGAAAGATGATCTGCATGTCATCTGCGTAGTTGAGGACAGTGCAGTTCCAGTTACTGAGTGAGTGAATTAGCGGGCGGGGGTATAAATTAAAAAGTAGAGGTGAGAGGGAGGATCCCTGGGGAACTCCACAGGTGGTAGGTACCTGGGTTGCAGTGAAGGGGCCTAGGTGGACTGTTTGCACTCTGCCAGATAGGAAGGACTTAATCCAATCTTGTGCAGGGCCCTGGATGCCTGCTTGTCCGACACAGTGGAGGAGGATGTAATGGTCCACCGTGTCGAACGCGGCCGAGAGATCCAGAAGGACAAGTGCCTGTGGGGACCCTCTATCGGCATTCTCCCGAAGAGTGTCGATAACTTTTAGAATAACTGCCTCGGTAGAATGAGCTGGCCTGAAGCCTGCCTGGTTAGGTACCAGGAAACCAGAGCTCTCTATGAATGCCGATAGACAAGTTGTCACATGGGCCTCCAACAGTTTAGAAGAATAAGGTAAAACGGAGATGGGCCTGTAATTGGCGGGGTTGGCAGGGTCGGCTCCGGCTTTTTTTAGGAGGGGAACCAGTATGGCCTGTTTGAACACAGAGGGGACCGTACCAGTACTTAGGGAGGTGTTCAGGAGGGGGAGAATACTGTCGGGTAAAGCTGAGAAAACTGCCCTAAGGACCGGGGGGGGACAACAGTCCTTGGGAGAACCTGATTTAATATGAGTTGTAAGCTCGGTAAGGGTACTGGGAGTAATAGCTGGGAACTGAGTGAAGGTGAAGGGGTTGAGAGGGGAGGAGTCTGAGGAACTAGAGGGAATGGACGGAGAGATGGCGTTCTTGATGTCAGCGATTTTCTGGACGAAATAAGTATTGAGCGCATTGCAAGTGTCTTGGGTTAGAGCCTGGGAGGGAAGAATTCTTTGATCAGAGGAGAAATCATTCATGATTTTAAAGATTTCTTTAGATTTGTTAGAGGCTGAGTTGATTCTTTCGGAGATATGTGAAGCCTTAGCTTTCATGATAGCACTTTTGTATTCATTGCGGGCTTTCACATACTCCGCGCGGTCCTCCGTGGAGTAACCCCGTCTCCATTTGCGTTCAAGGTGGCGTAACTTCAATTTTTGAGCTTTAAGTTCCTCAGAAAACCAGCGGTGGGAGTTGCCACACCTCGTGTGAGCGAATCTGGTAAGCGGGGCGAATTTGTCGCTGGCCGCTTGCAGCCAGGTGGTAATTGCACCTTCCATAGAATCGATACCGGATGCTAGGTTGATGGTGGGGCAGGTGTTGGCTGCAAAGTCGAGAAACCCCTGGCCATCATAAGAGTTCCATTTGCGACATTGTCCACCAGGAAGGGTAGGGGCCTTGATGCTCCCTTTAACGGTGAAGGTAACCTCTATCAGGTGATGATCTGACCAGAGACAGGGGGAGATGTTGGGGCGGGACAGGGCAAGGTTGTGGGTCCAGACGTGATCAAGAATATGGCCTTTGGAGTGGGTAGGTAAGGTAATGTGTTGAGTAAGGTTCAGACTGGTCAGGCTTTCAAAAAGCTCCGTAGCATGAGGCCCTGCAAGGTCGCTGTCGTACCAATAATTGAAATCGCCAAATATGGCGATTCTCGACTTGTGCGTAAGCAGGTCAGCTACCTGTTCACTCAAGGATAAAGGAAAAGATGGCATCGACAGGGGGGGATGATAGAGTAGTACAAGTGCAAGGGCACCACCTCCAGTTTCCATACTAATGACTATGTTTTCTGTCCCAGGTAGAGTAAGTGAGGCGGAGGTGAGAAATCTGAACTTTTTATGAATGATAGACGCTACTCCGCCTCCAGGGCGGTTCAAAGGGCGGTTGACATTGAGGATGTAATAGTCTGGAGGGAGGGCAGCTAGGATGTCAGGATGGGAGTCCGGAGTGAGCCATGTCTCGGTGAGTAGCAATACATCAGGTCTATCCGTGGTGAGCAAGAGGAATAGGTCAAGCTGATGTTTCACCATGGAGCGAGTGTTAAGGTAGAATACTCGGAGATGAGTATCAGTGCTTGATACCTGTGGGAGCGCTGTAGAGTGGGAGTGGCTGGTACTATGGTCAGTTCGGGTATGAGGGCCCGGTGGATGTTTAGAGATGTCCAGGAGCGCAGCGCGTTCAGACACACCTGGTGGAACCGGAGGGGTAGGATGCTGCAGTTCCCTAAGTGCAGTTGCTGAGTAGGTGGTGAGTTGGCCAGGGTTCCTGGCCCCTGGGCCCGGACGGGCGCGGACGGGCGAAGACGGGCTTGCCTTTGGTGCGCCCGTCCGCTGCGCCTCCGGGATATGAGCTCCATTTTGTAGTGGCCGAGGGTGGGAGGGTGGGAGGGGCCTAGCGCTCGACTGGTGTCCCTGTCCCAGCTCCTCACGCAAGATGGCGACCCCCCAGGCAGCGTCCAATCGGCTGCTGGAGGTAAAGTCAGGCAAGGGATAACAACTCAATCAGTCCTGAAATAACTAAAAAAGTTCCGATTTGGGGGGCGATATAACCGCTGAAGCTGCGGCGGTGTGAAGGCAGGTCGGGGACAAAAGAGTCAATGACTCGATCTGAATGTGCAAACAACTTTTAAAATACGGCGAAGATAAAAAACAGCACAGCAGTTTTAAGAGAGTCCCGGCTTTCCGCCTCAGGACGAATTTAACAATCACCTACACAACAATTCCAATCAATTGAGGTGAGGGAGAGAGATCTTTTTGTAGTGGCCGAGGGCGGGAGGGTGGGAGGGGCCTAGCGCTCGACTGGTGTCCCTGTCCCAGCTCCTCACGCAAGATGGCGACACCCCAGGCAGCGTCCAATCGGCTGCTGGAGGTAAAGTCAGGCAAGGGATAACAACTCAATCAGTCCTGAAATAACTAAAAAAGTTCCGATTTGGGGAGAGATATAACCGCTGAAGCTGCGGCGGTGTGAAGGCAGGTCGGGGACAAAAGAGTCAATGACTCGATCTGAATGTGCAAACAACTTTTAAAATACGGCGAAGATAAAAAACAGCACAGCAGTTTTAAGAGAGTCCCGGCTTTCCGCCTCAGGACGAATTTAACAATCACCTACACAACAATTCCAATGTCATATATTCACCCCAGTACAAGGATCTGGGCCTAAATCCATCGTTTTTTTGCACTCCACACCACCCTGGGGTAGACATTGGCTATATGCAAATCAGCTCTGACCCTGTGCCTCATGGGAACAGTCCAGTCCGAACTACCAAGCCATGTCTTTCCCAGACCGGAATCAAGCATCCAAGGACCGGTTTCTGGCTATCAGCCTTCATCAGCCTGGATAGCTTGACTCCAGTGGTGTGGAGAGCCTGGGACTCACGTCTGAGTATACCCAGCACACTCGGGGTGAAAATTGCAAAAAACACAGTTGATGGATAGAATGTAGAGCAATGTCATACATTCACCCCAGTACAAGGATCTGGGCCTAAATCCATCGTTTTTTTGCACTCCACACCACCCTGGGTTAGAAACTGGCTATATGCAAATCAGCTCTGACCCTGTGCCTCATGGGAACAGTCCAGTCCGAACTACCAAGCCATGTCTTTCCCAGACCGGAATCAAGCATGCAGTATTGTATTGTCCATCACTGGATATATGTTATGCACAATTAACACAAACAAACTTCCATCAGTGCAAAGGTTCGGTGATCAACTGCCAGTCATCACACCTTTCCACCCTATGCAATAATTTGTGGTCACTCACATTGGAGGTTATCTGGCAGCAGCACAGGGGAGACTCATGGAGACATGTGATGACCTCATAATCAGGGGCCCTCTAACAGATCGGAGCACTGGTCAACTGCCCACGTTATCTATGACGTCAAATGTCACCGTAAGAGAGCACATGGAGGAGTGAAATCCCACAGAGTCTGCTTGGATGGAGCCCCCTGCAGCATCAGTGTAAGACAAGCCCAGGGACTAAGGAGCGACAATAAACCTCTTAGGACATCAAGTAAACAAGACGAAGATGGCTTCATGCTCCAGGTTTCCCATCAGTCAGATTCCTCGTCTCCCAATGCGTTGGGGGACGGGGGGGGGTAATATCATCATTTATTACATATGGAAATTATAGAAGTATGTTATGGCATTTCCAAAGAGTGAGTGCAAATGTGAGATACACCCACAAAACATGCACATGACAACTGGTGGAGAAAGGGAGAGTGCCCGTGAGAAAGAAGACTGACGACAGAATGTACAGTGTATGATCTGGCTATTCTGTATGTGCTGGGCCTCACAGGATTGTAAGCAGTTCACCCCAATATGAGTTTATCTGACAAAAAAACGAATAAATCAGTACCTCAGACATACAAATAGGCATTCAAACATTCCTTAAAACCTTCATTCAATTAGTTAATATAATTAGACTTGTGATGGGCAGTATTCGATGGACGTCAACACTGAGAGTTGGGTCGTTGCTGATTGGACAGGTCCTGCTTAAGTGGGAGGGTCTGGGATATGGACAGACAGGAAATAGTTTAGGATAGGATGAGTGTCAAAGGCAAAACGTTGTACAATGGAGTGAAAGGATTGGGAATTTGAATCATCTTAGAAAGTGTTTAGGATGTATTCAGAAAAGGAGTCAAATACACAAAAGGTGATGAGAGGAATGCGTGCATTACATCTAATCACTGGCAATTGCTTGGGGTAGCTTTCACCCCATCATTCTTTTGCCAAGCATACCACCTGCGTTTGGCCCAGCTATATGAAAATAATTGACAATCATGCACCAATAAAAAGAGTCCAGCCTAAACAGGTAGGGCGGTTCCTCCTTGAAAAGGAACACAAACCACCAACGACCGGTTTCGCCCCGGATTGTGGTTGTGATGTGCCAAGGGTATGCCCAGATGTGGGTACCTTGCTCACTGTGCCCTTGGAACCAAGCTACACCCACAGGGCGGACTGACCATAGCTGGCATCTGGCATTTCCCCAGGAGACTGGAAGGGTGGGGCCGGTTTTGCAGCGGTGACGGGCAATTTTGTTACTGGTGGCGATTTTGAAGCGGTGCTGCAATATCTGCCCTCAGTAACAAAAGCAGCAGTGCTTCACACTTGCACCCACCTCCAGGCGGGGCTGGTCAGACAAAATTGCCAGGGCAGCTTTGGGTTCCTTGTCCAGCCCTGTACACCCAACTGATGAGACTTGTTGCAAGCATTCCTCTCGTCTCCCTTTCTGTATTTTATGAAGGGACAGTGTGTGGTTGCATGCTTGGGTTGGTGTGAGGGAGGATTAAGGGAGTGAGGTTCCGTGACGATCGTAAGTGGTGTTTTCGACTCGCACGAATATGGTCGAGTCTGGTATCTATAAACCGCAAATGACGAGTTTAGTGGGTGTACGCGTTTTCGCTGTGCTAGCCTAAACCGTTCGTCTGTTTCGTGGGTTTCACTATCTGTACCCACGGGTTCCATCTTAGATACGGCATCCATTTTGTCTCTTGCCCTCAAGTAGCCAGCGAACGGACGCTGTCCGCTTCGCGACCCTGGGATTCCCAAGACTTTTGCGGAAGACACGTTTCCTTTGAAAGTGTCTTTATGATGAGGGGGATGACACTGTAAGGCAGATGGCCCCGCTCGAGGCTCATCTTGCCGTGCCGGTCTATTGTCTTAGTCGTGCATCTCATTAGGCCTTTGATGCCTGCAGCTCGTGTTTCCCGATACCACCCCCTTTTACACCCTTTCCGATCTCCCCACTGTTTCTGCCTTCCTCTGCACCTGTTTCTGTTCCTTCTTCGATCTGTTTATTGCTGATTGGAATGTACTAATGGTGGGAAGATGGGTTTTTACAGTTGGGAACCACCGAATGTTTCTGTACTTATGTTCCGGGCCCTGAATACATGAAAGCAACCCCTTTTGGTCTTTACGATGGGAACCAAGTTGTAAACCTTTGTGTATCATGTTAACCTATGAGAGAAACTTGTATAAAAGGAGCGACCCACGTTAGCAATTTGAATCAGGCTCCGTGAACCTACATGTGATGTACTTCTCGTGACTTCTGTGTTCCCTGCAGTAATAAACCTCGAATCTTTGACGCCGAAGGAAGTGTCCCGTGTCTCTGTCATTTGTACGCCGGAACAGGTTACCCACGAAGGTTTCAGGTGTTGTCCCCTGGTCTTAGAAAAACCCAGTCCTTCAGTTGGCGCCCCACGTGGGGCTGCATCAGTGGTACCGGTCCAAGCCCGACGATCGTGGGGAACTTCGTGTGAAATCTCCGAAGGAAGGTGCACCCCGCTTCATCGATCCTGTTGTCGAAACAAGTGGCCCGACGACTTTTCCAGCGAAGATTCCCGCCTCCTGACGGCTGCGACGGACTGCTGCCCTGACTGTAGACCTGTTTTGGCGCCTGGCGTAGACCTTGGTACAGCGAGACGATTGACGGGCCTTCCTGGTGACGCCATCGATCTTTGAGTTAAGTATTTGTGGGTCGCTCCCATAGTCCTTAGTTGTGGGTGCTTAGTTGTTGCATGGTTCCATTGCATTTGTGGTTCTTAGTACTTGGTTCTTTGTTGTGATCTTTGACGTCTGCAGTCGCCAAAAACCGATGGTTTTTTTGCTCTTTGCAGGGACTTTGTAAATCCTATAACCCTTGAAGTTTGTGAAACTCGGCTGGTGTGCAAAATGCCTGGCCGCAGTATTTTGTTCAGCTGTTTTAGAAAATGTGGTGCGGATTCCCGACTGGAGGACTCGTGTCCGATACCTCCGGTTGGAACTCCAACTTACGAGTTATATAGCAAGCATGGGTTCGGTCCAATTACATTCAACGAGTATTGGATTCGCTATACTAACAAGCATTTACAATGCAATGGTCTCGGCATTATTAAAGGTAGAGCTATTGGCATTGCTCATGACTTTTTTTTTTAAATCATAAATAAATGGCATTGTGATTTACATTTGGCAATAGCGTAATCGTGAAATAAATGGCATTGTCATTTACAATGCCAATAGCTTAATCACTCGCAAATGCATGACCTATTGCATTTACCCCCACACAGAGCCACCCACACACACATACAGAGCCACCCACACAGTCAGTCATTCACATAGAGCCACCCTCACACAGACAGAGCCACCCACACATAGAGCCACCTACAAAAAAAGCTATCCACACAGCCACACACACACACACAGAGCTACACAGCCACACACAAATGCAAAGAGTGGGGAAAAAAATCGCCTCTCAATTGTGAAGAAATCAAACACCAAATTATTGGCCAGTACTCCTATTGGCACAAGTCAAGCTAAAGTGTTGGGGGTGGAGTGGTGTTAGGGTGCAGCAACATATTATTCTTGCTTTGTCAAGTTGATATATACACGTAACTTAACTCTAACACTCCTCCTTACACTATACAACAACTGCATCAGACACTAACATTATGAACCTAAGAAGGTCGACCGCGGAGACTGGGGTAGAGGGGGTAATTTTGTTAAATTAAGTCTGGTACCCAAACGTTTTGATTAGGCCACGGCAAGGCTGAAGTTTTTTAAAAAAATGAGCTCCGCCAGGAGCTGCGCGTAATTGCCGAGCTACAGGTGTTGTGCTCCTGGCCCCCACCGAGCAGCCTGGCTCCAGCAGCTGCACATATAACATGAGTTTCGGAATGAAGATTACGAACAATTCCACTCACAGCCTGCTCCAGCCCGCTTCTTACAGTGTGCGGAATCGGGACAGAGCAACTTTTCATTGAGTGTAGCAAAGTGTGTTCCTGTGGGTTATTTGTTGCCCAAAGTACCACTAGTTGTCAGCACTACTCAAGGGCCTGCACATACAAATGGATACACGTCTAAACATTATTCTATAATAACATTTATAATTACATATATATGCCACTTCCTGTCCGACGCTGAAACACGTTCCGCTTCCTGCGTAAATTAACTTCCTTTGCCCGGTATGTGCGTTCATATAACCCGCCCTGTTCTGCCCGCACATGGTCTGAAGACGAACGCAGTACTCACCAGCGCCGTGTACAGCGTGGGCGCCTCGGAGCCATAGGGCAGGTAGTTGGCATATCCCTGGCTGGCGGCCGCCGTGTACGGGGCGCTGTACCTGCCCAGGGCGGCGCTGAGCTCCGTCCTGGCTCCGGCCAGCAGCCATTTCTCATAGGGCGAGCAGCAGAGTGTGGCAGCCGGGCTGGACCCCGAGGAGCCATCCGGAGGCGACCTGGAAGCAGACTCACAGCAGCTTGTGCTGGTAGCTACAAAAAACTATAATTAAACATGTTAGCCATGGTTTCTGCGGTGTACATCATAATAAAACAGACACAGGATCAAACAAACTTCTGTGAAATAAAGACGTCTCCACTAAAGTTTCAAAACTTTTTTGAGACTCAATAAATTGAAACATGCATTTATTTTATTTTTTTAAGTTTGGGCTTGTAATAGATGGTGTTGTCCCAGGTTGCACCTGCTTGCAGAGAGATGCAAGAGTTATCACACTCCGATTTTGTTAGAATTAAAGAGGAACAGCAGTGGCGGCAGAACTGTTTTTATTATGGGAGCGCATAAAAAGCCCACCTCATCTGCAAACCTTGACCCAGCAATCACAGCCACTAAAGGTCTCTGCGCCTTGAAGCCCCCGAGGACCCCTTGCTCCAACCCCTGTGAGGGAAATCTTTCCTATCGAGGCGCCCCGCTGCAGAATCTCTCAGTGCTAAACCTACCGAGCGCTGAATTATGCATCGCGACAGTGTGTGAGCGCCAGCTGTCCGGGTTAATTCACTTTAAAATGGACACAATCTGCAAAATAAAGCGCAAGGCTCAAAAGAGACGCAGCGCGGCGGGACTGTGAGGTCGAAACATGTGCCGGGCAGTTCAGAAACTTGGACGAACAACACGCAGATCTCAGCGGAAGGGAAACACTCACAGGCAGCTGGCAAGAAAGAGTTAAACGCGGCAGTGCCCACTCAGCCGCTGACCCCGCAAACAGAGGTTTAACGGGGGAGTTCAGTGCCGGGTCCGTGGCAGCCGTGGGGTGAAGGCAGCAGGTTCAGGGCACCGGGGTACCAGCACAGGAAGGCGCTGTGATCACGCGCACACCCAAAGCATGACAGAGTCAGCAGCACCACGCACACAGGGCGCAGCTAGTTTCACTCTGAATTCACGGAGCTCGAGCTGCGCCGTCAGCTTGTTTCCTCCTCGCCTGGGGCCAGCGGGGCCTGCGCGCTGCCCGGCTCGGTTTACTTCTGGACGTGAAGTATTGCGGGAAAGAGGCTGTGGTAGGACAGGAGAGCGCGCGCACACAGGGAGGATGATGCCGCAGGCCAAGACAAGAATAAAACGGCAAAAACAAAACGGCGGCCGCAACGATTTGTGCCGGGGAAGAGGTGCCGCGTGTGCTGCTGGCCGAGGGGAGTGCTGTGAGGTAGAAGGGTCAAGCGGTGGAAATGTGCATATGCACGCAAGAGAGAGATGTTCTTAAGGGGGTTACTCCAGAGGGCTCCGTAGATCTGCAAGTGTTAGTTTAATATAGTTCTGTGGAGATGGACAGCGGGAGCATGCGACCTACCGCATCTACAACAACAGCTTAATGGCGGCCGGCGCTTCTGAAATTTTTCGGAATTGGGGGCGTGGTTTTGATGTTCTGAGTGACGGACAACGTCACTGTCTAAAGAACATCAAAAATTACGCCCCCAAATCCGAAAAGGACGGGGCTACAACGGAGTGACTGATCTCTCCTCCAATGGCTGGCCTCCGTTTAGGAAGCCAGCCAATGAAGGAGAGAGAGGGCAGGGAGGCGGGACCTACAGCGCACTAAGAGTCATTAAATCTCCAGCCTAAGTCTGCGCAAGCGCAGCCTTTTAGGCCTCCGACCTAAAAAGGATGGTGTCCTTAGTTGGCCACCTCATGGTAGTTTTGAGACTCCGATTCTAGACAATCTTGAAGCTAAATTGTTTAAGAGAAAATCAAGGCCGGCCATGTTTGATTCCTTTCGGTTGTGGCGTAAAGAAGCCAAACAGAGAGAAATCAGACAGATTAAACGTAATCAGAGAGATGGAGTTGTTACCACGGTAAGAAAAGCAGAACAGTTTCAGCGAGATAAGGAGGAAAAGGAAAAGGAAAAGGAAGTTTTCGATAGACTACAGCGTATGTCTGTAGATAAATGTTACCCGGCTTTACCGGCGGATACGGATAAGAAGGAGGAATCAGTTGAGGACCCAGTACCGTCCTATCTTTTGAAGTCACCACCTCTGTACGCACAGGGTACCGCGGCCCCTGTGGTTCCCTCTGTACCTGCTCCTGTACCTGTTCCCCAACCTGTTCCTCAACCTGTACCCGTTCTTCCGACTGTTCCTGCTCCCTTGCCTACTTCTGTTCCTACTGCTCCTCCGCTTGTACTTCCTCATACTCCTGCTCCTGCTGTTGCTCCTGTTCTACTTACTCCTGCTGTTCCTTCTGTTTCCGACACTTCTCTTGTTAATCCCCTATGCTATTCTTCTCCATCTGCCCGACGTCGTACTCCTTCTGTTGCTGCTAACTTTTTTAATTCTCTTGGACCTATTCTTGAGTACGCTGGTTCGGACGGTCCTCAAAGACGAAGTCAGCTTCCCGGTAATCGGGAACGTGCCGCACTGTATAATATGGCGATGGCTTGGATGAAATACCCCATTAGGAATCCTCCACGTGCAGTGTTGAATACGTTCTGTCAATTCAATATACCGACGCAAAGATACCTTTTTGAAGAAATGTGTAAGGTTCTACGTGACCAAATATCGGCTGATGCATCTGACGAAGTATTAGCTGCTTTGACTGATCTTCAGCTTCAGTTTTCGAGCGGAATGTTAGTAGGCTCTAATGTTCGACGTGCTGTTGAACAGTTGTTATCTTTTCGTCCCTCTATAATGCCTGGAGCATTGTTTGTAGAAGACATTGAGGGACCGCTAGAAGCACCTGGTCAGTATCCCATGCGTGAAGCTCCACCGGTGTGGATGCCAGGTGATAATACTCAAAATCCTGCGGTCTTGCCACACTTTCGGAGGCTGTGGATTCATCTCCCGTGGAAACGATCAGAAGTTCTGCAAGTGAAGCAATCTTTGCCTGACCCTCGCAAAAATCCTGCAGGGTATTATAAAGAATTATCTCAGTTAGTGGATGCTACGATAATGAATCTTGCCGACATCGATATGTTGTTCGGTAACGTAGTTCCGCAACCGGTATGGGCAAAGATTCGTCAGGAAGATCATGCAAACGAATTAGGTGGTGATTGGGCTGCTCTTATAGCGGCAGACGCTTTGCAAGTTGGTGGGGCTAAACCTGAACAGTTAATTGCTAATCTCCCTCAGAGAATAATTACCCTAATGAAAACGCTTATGCCAGCTATGAAGGTGAATTGGGACAAGTTGTCCGCCTGTAAACAGAAGAAGGACGAGAGTGTCTCTGATTTCTTTACGAGATTTGAGGAGGCATTCATCGATCATAGTGGTCAGGATATGGGTACAGAGGGAGGTCAGAGGTTGTTCGTGGACAAATTTGTCTCTAACTTATTGCCGGACTTGAGCAACAAATTAAGGAATTCTGAGAGTACGTGGGCTGTCTCTACTTCAGCCCAAATATTGGCTACGGCACAGTATTATGAGAATAGGGGGAAAGAAGAGAATGATCGTGCCAATAAAAAGACGAAAGAACTCAAAACTAAAGTGTTGTTGCAGCAGGCGTATCCCCCGCGTTCGAATCAGAATGATTCGCAACAGCGTAATCGATCACAGTCACAGTCAAACAGGTCGCAATCACGAAATGACTCCTCTTCGCAGAGATCTTCGTTGGGGTACAATCAGTGTGCCTATTGTAGAGGTGAGGGTCATTTGAAATTCGATTGTCCAGTTTTACGTGATCGAAATAGTGGCAGCTCATCTAGAGGAGGTCGTAGTGGTCCGCAACAGGCATCACGTGGTAGAGGTCGTGGTGTTCAAACTGATCGCTCAGATAATTCGTCAGATTCAAACAATTGTTTCGATCAACGTGGATCATCGCAAGGAAGATCTGCGCAGTACAATGTAGATGATTATTGCGTCGATCAGGGAACTGACGACAGTAATTACTAGGACAGCCATAGACAAGGAGAGGGAGTAGTATCAGTTCCGGTTGATCAGAGAGGGCCTTACGTCGCAGTTGCCACCTCAGGCGTCGTTGAGCCTTTTCTGTTGGACACTGGTGCAGCGAAAAGTTCCATCATAGGTTCGAAACTCCTTGGCGCACCTGTGTCCGGCTTAACAAATGTTTCCGTTGGATTCTCTGGCGCCCCTGTTAGCAATCCGGTTTCGTGCCCTTTGCCTCTTACAATTGGGCCTCGTGAGCTGAAAGCTCCGTTGATTTTGACCACTGGTTGTGGTGAAAATCTCTTGGGCCTGGATTTGCTAAAACGTCTGTATGCGACTTTGTATTGTTCTCCTGCGGGAGTAAAGCTTACTTTGGGCGAGAGAGTTATCTCTCCAATGTACTTGTCTCTCGATAAGCTTCAACCGGAATTGAGTTCTCTTCCTGCATCTTTGTGGGCAACAGGTCCCAATGACGTGGGCCTGCTTGACATCTCCCCTTATGTTGTCCACTTGAAATCTAATGTGCGATTGCCACGTATTCCCCAGTATCGTATCTCCCTTGACGGTGAACGAGCATTGTTAGCGATCATCTATGATCTGATCGAGAAAGATGTTATTGAGGAGACTCGGGGAAACGTGTGCAACAGTCCTGTACTGCCCATTTTGAAACGTACTGATCCATCAAAACCACCTGTTTATCGTTTTGTTATCGATTTACGGGAGGTGAATAAAATTGTGATTCCTCAGTTCCCTGTGGTGCCTGACATTACGGCTCTACTGACTCTGATTCCAGCTTCTGCATCTTGGTTTTCAGTAATCGATCTGAAGAATGCTTTCTTCAGCATTCCGATTGCTGAGGAGAGTAGAGACCTTTTCGGTTTCTCTCTTGGTGGCCGCAGCTTTCGGTTTAAGCGTGCTCCTCAGGGCTACTGTGAGAGTCCATCGATATACAGTCAAGCCTTGAAAGGTCAACTTGATGCATTTGTGTTGCCGGCTGGTGCAGCCTTGATCCAATACGTCAACGACCTATTGGTGGCTGCAGACACTCAGGACATTTGCAAAACTGCTACAGTATCGTTGTTGCAACATCTCTGTGACTTACATCATAAGGTGTCACCTTCTAAATTACAATATTGTTGTCAAGAAGTAACCTATTTAGGTCACTTATTGTCAAAGGAGGGAAGAAGGTTGACCCCAGAGAGAATTACAGCGATTGCGCGAATGACTGTGCCAACGACTCAGAGAGATGTGCGTGCCTTTTTAGGTATTACGTCATACTGCAGGCAATGGATTCCAAATTTTTCATTGCTAGCGAAACCATTGGTGGCTCTTACGTGCAAGGATGTTCCAACTCCTTTACCATGGACGGAAGGATGTCAGAAAAGTTTTTCTGAATTGCGTGACGCATTGTGTTCGGCTCCTGTGTTAGGTACCCCTGACTACAGTAAGCCGTTTACATTATACGTTCACGAGAGGGAAGGTTGTGCGTTGAGTGTCTTGACGCAACCTTTTGGTGGTAAGCAGCGTCCATGTGCATATTTTTCCTCGACCTTGGACCCGGTAGCTAGAACATTGCCGAGTTGTTTGAGAGCAACGGCGGCAGCTGCGGTGTCCATCCGACAATCTGCAGGATTGGTCATGGATAATATGCTTACGGTGATGGTTCCGCACGCAGTTGACACTCTTTTGAATCGTACAAAAACCCAACACTTGACGAGTGCGAGGTTGTCTGGGTACGAGTTGACGCTGTTGGCAAGTCATATTCAGATAAAACGTTGTAATGTCCTGAATCCGGCGTCTTTATTGCCAATTAGTATGGAATCAGATGAAGTAGCACCTCATGACTGCTACTTACGGACGGAGGAGGAAACAAAAGGTCGCGTGGACCTTACAAACACTCCTTTGGAAGATCCCGATGGGACCTTGTATGTGGATGGTTCATGTTTTAAGTTGCCGAATGGTGATGTGACGACTGCGTATGCTGTGGTAACTTTGAATACTGTCGTGGAAACTGCGAGATTGAATCAGAATTCTGCCCAGGCTGCAGAGCTGATTGCTTTGACTAGAGCGTGTGTGTTGTCGAAAGGGAAACGGGTGAATGTGTTTACCGACAGCCAATACGCTTTTGGCGTCGCGCATAGTTTTGGACGGTTGTGGAGAGAGAGAGGTTTTATGACGTCGCATGGCACTAAGATTCAGCATGGACAGCTTGTGAACGATCTTTTGGATGCACTTACATTGCCTAAGCAGGTGGCGATTGTCAAATGTAGTGCGCATCGTAAAGTGACGGATGATGTTTGTCGTGGTAATGCGTTTGCGGATGAGACTGCTAAGGAGACTGCCCGGAACCTTAGCACTAGAATGTATGTGACGAGTTCGGTTAGGTGACCTACCGAGACTGGTATGTGTGAGGATACTATCGAGAGTGTGAAAGCAATACAGAATGAGGCCACTGAGACTGAAAAGACGAAGTGGAAAGAGAGTACGGGAAAGTTGGATGCGAATGGTTGTTGGATTGATTTGTCGGAGCATAAGAGATGGATGTTGCCAGATGCGTATGTGCTAGCTGTTGTGACGATGGCACACGGTTTAGCACATATTAGTGCGAAAGGTATCTGCAAGTTGTTGTCCCCTGTGTGGAAAAATGATGGTATTACTAAATGTGCTGAGAGATTGGTTAAGAACTGCATGATATGTATGATGTACAAGCCTGGTAAGGGGACCCCTACACCTCCTGGGCATTTTGCTCCCCCTTCATGTCCCTTTGAGGTGATTCAACTAGACTTCATCCATATGGATCGATGCAATAACCTTAAATACGTTTTAGTTGTGGTTTGCGCATTCTCCCGATGGATTGAAGCCTACCCTCTCAAAGATAACACGGCTCTGTCCACTGCGAAAATCCTACTGAAGGAATACTTTCCTTGGTATGGAATGCCACGGATTGTATGGTCTGATAACGGAAGTGAGTTTGTGGGGAGTGTGATGAAGAGTGTGTGTAAGGGCCTTGGAATTACTCAAAAATTCCATAGCGCCAATCATCCCCAGTCAGCAGGTTTAGTTGAAGGGTATAATGGCACTCTTAAATTAAAATTAGCGAAGATTCAGGCTACGACTGGTCTTTCGTGGCCTGACGCTTTGCCTCTAGCTCTGTTGTCAACAAGGGCGACTGTACACTCCCGAGTAGGGCGACTGTATCCTATGAAATAGTATTCGGTCGTCCTGCGAATGTCTGGGGGGTCCCTAGACCGAGTGTGTTCTCTGATCTTGATTACCCAATGTTGATTGATTATCTTCATGATCTGACTGCTAAACTGAGGTTAATTCACCAACAGGTCTTTGAAGCACTGCCGACGCAGACGGAGGGTCCAGGCCACCAGCTCCAGCCCGGAGACTGGGTGGTGACGAGGAATTTTGGAAGAAAACGCAATCTCGAACCTCGCTTTACTGGACCCTACCAAGTCCTCCTTGCCACGAGAACTGCTGTCCGTTTGGAAGGCCGAAAAAACTGGGTGCATGCCACCCACACCAAAAAGGTACCTATACCTTTATCAGCGGACTCGTGGGTGAGGAAGGGCATTGCCTCGTCTGAAACTGAAGCATCGCAGACCTTTGTACCTTTTAGCGACGCTCAGCCTGTCGGAGAATCCTCAGTGCAGCAGAACGACATTGTTGAACATTTGTCCTCACAAAACTCAAGATCTGAACAATTGACTGATCAACAGAACTCTGTTCCCTCATCGGATCCATTGTTTGACGAACAGACACGTCCTGGGAGAAGCCGATACTCTTTGCGATCTAATACCAAGGACTAATAAAAAAGTTTGCTTTTGTCCCTCGACATCTACGTTACCCCGTTGCTATGATCAGTCTAAACACTCGTACAACTGTGATTTTGTAAATATTGAGTTTTTTCCATATATGTGACTTTGTGGGCACATGTTATATCGCAAATTTGTTGCCTCCGACGTTTACCGTTGATGCAGATTACCACAAGACTAGAGTTGTGAGGGGCGTGATTAGCGTAGAGGACACTGCCGGTCAAGAGGCAGGAGACTTTTTCAAGGGTTTCTTTCCGTTTTGGGGGCCTATGGTCAATAGTAGGAACCTGAGACAGTTGACCCGAGTGGTGTAATGGACAGCTAATATCACTGCCAGTGCCCTTGGTAATATTACAGCAGAACTTCAGGCGGACAGGCTTATGACGTTACAAAACCGTATGGTTTTAGACGTTGTTTTGGCGGATCGAGGTGGAGTATGTAAGGTGATCCATTCGAGCTGCTGTATTTTCATTCCAGATAACGCTCTGACTGTCTATCAAGCCATCTCAAAGTTGCATAAAATCTCTGAGTCCATACACGTGGACGTAGGGGATTGGACGCTACTTGGGTGGTTTTGGGGCCTAATGTCGACTTGGGGTTGGAAAATTCTGATGATCATCGGAGTTGTTGTAGCATTCCTGTTCACGTGTTGCCTTTGTGTGCAGTGTGGTCCTGCCTTATGTGGCCTCTGTGCTACAACGTGTATGAGACAGCCGCCTGTTACCAAAGGAGCTCTGATGGATAGAATTATGTTGCAGCAACATCTAGATGGTCTGATGAATATCGAATATGATTCCGACTAGTGCTTGCCTACATGAGGGCAAAAGGAGCGTCTGAGGTTCCGTGACGATCGTAAGTGGTGTTTTCGACTCGCACGAATATGGTCGAGTCTGGTATCTACGAACCGCAAATGACGAGTTTAGTTGGTGTACGCGTTTTCGCTGTGCTAGCCTAAACCGTTCGTCTGTTTCGTGGGTTTCTCTATCTGTACCCACGGGTTCCATCTTAGATACGGCATCCATTTTGTCTCTTGCCCTCAAGTAGCCAGCGAACGGACGCTGTCCGCTTCGCGACCCTGGGATTCCCAAGACTTTTGCGGAAGACACGTTTCCTTTGAAAGTGTCTTTATGATGAGGGGGATGACACTGTAAGGCAGATGGCCCCGCTCGAGGCTCATCTTGCCGTGCCGGTCTATTGTCTTAGTCGTGCATCTCATTAGGCACGTCCCTTTGATGCCTGCAGCTCGTGTTTCCCGATACCACCCCCTTTTACACCCTTTCCGATCTCCCCACTGTTTCTGCCTTCCTCTGCACCTGTTTCTGTTCCTTCTTCGATCTGTTTATTGCTGATTGGAATGTACTAATGGTGGGAAGATGGGTTTTTACAATTGGGAACCACCGAATGTTTCTGTACTTATGTTCCGGGCCCTGAATACATGAAAGCAACCCCTTTTGGTCTTTACGATGGGAACCAAGTTGTAAACCTTTGTGTATCATGTTAACCTATGAGAGAAACTTGTATAAAAGGAGCGACCCACGGTAGCAATTTGAATCAGGCTCCGTGAACCTACATGTGATGTACTTCTCGTGACTTCTGTGTTCCCTGCAGTAATAAACCTCGAATCTTTGACGCCGAAGGAAGTGTCCCGTGTCTCTGTCATTTGTACGCCGGAACAGGTTACCCACGAAGGTTTCAGGTGTTGTCCCCTGGCACCGCTGGGTCTTAGAAAAACCCAGTCCTTCAGGAGGGACTGTTAGCTTGTTTATTGTTGCATCAGTGACATTGGGATTTATTTACACTGTAGGGCTTCTGCTCAGTATTTTGCTGTTTAGACTCAGACATCGTCTATTACAGTGGCCTTTTGTGCTTCAAGTGGTTAGTGGTTATGTTTGTCATCTTGCCATAAACGTTTTTCAGTTAATCTCTTCAAATACATATCTGACCTATCCGAACCTCCTAGTGTCCCAGATTTTTCTTCCTGGTGTAAGGTGCCCTTTTAATAAAAATGGTAGAGATTAAGTAGCACATCATTCTCAGAACTGCACAAAACTGAATTGCTCAATTATAAAATCTGAAGACAAGGATGACATACTCAGGGGATGTACCAGAGGTTGGAGGGGAATCTGTGCAGGTTGAGCACCAATGCCTGGGCTCCTTCACTTTCATTCTTTAATGCTACAGCTACATCTTCCTGCCTCAAAGGAAGTACTGCTCGTGTGAAGGAGACCAAGAATTTCAAGGGCTTGTCGCAGCAATGAATATCGCTTCCTTCACGTGCACCAACGTGTCTTCCGCCTAAATTATTGAATTGGCATGAAGGATGGAACGCATGCATTGCTAGCAATGCATGCATACAATTAGAGAGAGCAAAAGACTTATGATGATGACATTATCCAATATGTTATGCAGATTTGTAGAGCGCACTATCACCGGGAAGGGTATCCTGTCGCTGAGCAAGTCTAGGCACATCTAGTGCCCATTGGGACTACTTGAAAAACCAAGTCTTCTGCTTCTTTTTGTTCATTCAAGAAGTGAGAAGGAGGCTTTTATGCGCAGCAGCAGGTAGTTTCACGCTTTTGGATTAATGCACGAGGAGACTTGACAGCTGGATCTGGTTTTCCTCATGCGTGGGATTTTTGCAAGCAGGAGTCTGGATAAGCAGAGGTGTTTGGAAGGTTTGTGAAAGCAGATGCCATTGCTGAGATATGTTGGGCTAGTGTTATGTAGTGCCTTGTAAGTGTGGGTGAGGAGTTTAAATTGTGCTTGTTTGTGGATGGAGAGCCAGTGGAGCTCCTTCAGGTGTGGTGTAATGTGAGTGCAGCACGGGAGGTTGAGAGTGATTCGGGCTGCTGTGTTCTAAATGGAATACAGACTTCTGGTGAGTTTTTTGTTGATCCCAGCATAGAGGGTGTTCCGTAATACAGCTCGCTTGTGACCATGATATGCGTGACAGTTTTCCGGGTGCTGATTGGCTGCCATTTGAAAATCTTCTTAGCATCCCCAGGGCATGTAAGCATGAGACAGTGACAGCATTGACTTGGGCGGTCATGCCGAGGTTGCTGGCAATGATATTCCTGAGGATCTTGACGTGGGTGGTGGGAGTCGGTGTTGGCCCTAGCTCTACTGGAGTCCCACAATGATGTCCTCTTCCCAAAGATCATGATTTTGGTCTTGTCAGTGTTCAGCTTTATACAGTTGGTCTTCATCCTGTGGGAGATTTCCGTCATACAGGCATGTGGGAAAGAATGATTTTCATGTTCTCTGCTTAGGGGACAATGCTGATATCATGAGAGTGGATGATGCAGACTATAAGGATCATGTAGGTGTTGAAGAGAGTCAGCATCACGGAGGATACTTACAGAACTCTGCAGATGAGGTTGTGGGTGTCTGAGGTGCATGGGGCCAGTCTGACTGACTGGGTCCTTCCAGTCAGGAAGGAGGTGATCCATCGGAGTATGTGTCCCTGGGTTTAGATGCTGTGTAGGCATTAGATGAGGATGAGGTGGCTACAGTGTCAAGTGCTGCAGAAAGATCCAGGAGGATGTGAGCTGTTGTCTACCCTCTGTACAGAGTCATGAGGATGTTGTCTGTGGCAGCAATGAGGGCAGTTTATTGCTGTGGTTGGATTTGAAACTAGCACGGAGACCACCCTCATCGCCACCACTGACGACATCCGTATGTTACTCAAGGACCTCAAGAACTTGCTCTTCAACTGAGCCGGAGCTGCCTACAACCCCCTCCCCCTAGTGCCTGGAGACCCTCACGGGTGAGTAGCGTGCTTTATAAACCTTTGATTGATTGAGTGGTGTTGAGGTATTGCGGTATTCAGTGAGGTTTCTGTTGCTGATTTTCTCTAAGACCTTCATCAGGAATGATAGCAAGGAGATAGGGCTGTTGTTGGTTGAAGCATCTGGGAAAGTCACAGAAGAGGTGGAGGCATTCGGAATGGGTGTGAGCAGGGCACTGATGGGATGCAATTTAAATAGAAAAGGAGAGTACCCTGCCTCAGGATATACAGGCCCTAGCTAAGGGGTCCAATAGATATATATAAAGGGGTGATTAACCTAGGGATTGACACTAGACATCACAATCACATGGTCAAATCAAATAGACTATACAGTTCATATTAGAAAATATATATTTTTTATTGTTTTCTGATAAAGATATTAAAAGATTTTTTTTTTTTTTTTATATATAGAAATATATTTTTTTTGGTATATCATTAGTACATATAAGTCATAAATAAGACAAACATAGATATAAAGACAATAACATCAAGGAAATTTGTCCTACCCAGTAACGGCCAATCTTTACACACACAGTATCATTCACTTCAATCCCTACTCACTCTTTCTCATCTAATACCATACACCATTCATTCTACCATTCATTCTTCTACTCCTTGCAAGTACAGCACAGAGGTGGTTCATGTGTTGTATATATCGGGGTGTTAATCCAGGTAGATGGTTTTAGCTACGGGTCCTGATGTAGTAAGGACAGTAACCGTATTCCTGGAGACATACGCCGACGCGCGTTTCGGTGACAGGCCAGTTAGGCCGCACCTTCGTCAGGGCAGGGGGCAGTATACTGGGACGGGCACAAGGATAAAATTCTGATTGTGCATTTAGCTTTGTTATTCAAGTATATCAGGCATCAGACGGCGTCATTAGAATACAGGGGCGCCGATGCTGCTGGTATATCAAAGGCCAGACTTCAGGCAGTTCAAATCCAGTATTGGTCGGCACCTTAGCGTTGTATTTTTATTCCCCCTTCACGTTTTGGCGGTCATCTAGGGTCTAAACAGTAGTAGGCAACAATAGAGCCGGGGAAGCTGGCTCGTATGGATGGGCTTTTCTTTTCAATGTTCAAACAGGCGCGGAAGTGTACAATTGTTTCTGACGAGCCTTTCATAAATATATTAGCTGTTCCTAGAAGGGGGTTCCAATAGTGCTTTGCCACGTCAGTTTCTTGCCATAGGTAGCGGGTGGATGCGATGTCATCTTAAAGTGCAGGGCTGCCTTGATGGGGGACTGGCTGATGCAGCGCCTTCGTCCCACGGGCTGTTTTCATCAAGCTGGGGTTCCGCCGACCCGATCTGTCGGCCGATAAACGGAGACTGGATCCTCCACTGATGGTATGCAGTCTTCTGGAGTAGGCAAGATGGCATGATGGGGCCAAGGGTCCGATAGATCAGGAGGCATTTGGCGAGGTCTGTCAGGTCTGAAGTTGCTGTCAGTTGCAGCCTCCTGTCTCGTTACCGCAGCCGATACCTCACTTCCTTTCAAGGGTGAGCTGCACAGGTAAAGTACAGTGTACTTATGCTTGCCATCTTTATCTCCTGTTTGGGCAAATGTTTTTTTTAGTAATGTTAGCTGAGTGAGCCATAAATTGCGTGCACATGCAGTAGAAGTATTGCTACAAATATAACTGGTATTCAGCCTACAGTTGTGAAACTCACGAGCAATTCAACTATGTAATATAAAGTATATTATCAAGAACATTTCAATTGTGCTCTTCGGCTTCAAAATGTGTATTTTATGAAGGATGATGTTTTAACTTTTCAGACTCCTCGTTGGTGCAGATAGAAGTTTTCTTCAGTACTCTTTTCCACGTCATTTATTCTATGGTTCATCTAATTTGTCAGGCGTGTTGCCGACATACAGACCCTTGCGCTTCCTTCTCTGGAAGCCTACTTAGTCACGTGATGGGGATTATGAAGACTTCCTCCAGGTGGTGGTGGGAGTTGGGGAGCCCGGAAGTGGTGGTGTTTCGAAGGTTTGGGGTCCCAGCACAGTGTCATGGTGGCGGGCAGCAGTAATTGGCTGTCTGGTGTGAACGTGGTGCTGGCTATGGCGTATGGCAGTTTGGTAAGGAAACTACTAGTACACTACAGGCACGCTCACTTTTTAGGGTACTGAAGAAGAGCTCCTTTTCTTTTTTGAGCTCGCAACTGAGACATTCCCTTTTCTTTAGAGAGCGCTGTGGTGATGGCGTCATACACTTTACCCTTTGTGAGCACACTTCCGGCTAGCTCGGAACTCACTGCTGGGGCGGTCCTCACTATGGCCGAGATACCCGCCACCCCCTCTCAACACAATCCCCAAGAATTGGGAAACCGGAAACAGTTCTTGAACTTTTGGAAGGCGGGAAGGGAGTCACCCTTCCCGGCCGTATTTATTAAAATATGAAACAAAAGAAAACATTAAAATAACAGTTTCATATAATGTACAATTTCATTTCCACATTACGATGTTTGGATAACCTTAACAGATCTCTAATACAAAGGTTCTCCTAGCCGAACTAACATCCTACAAAACATTTGACTTGAAATTGTACATCCTAACGTTAAGGGCCAACGGCAAGGTCGTAACCGGTGTCAGATCCCTAAACCAGAAATACCCCCCTCACTTGTGAGAGGAGCGACCGCACAGAGGCGTACCTCAAGTGCATCTACCAATTTCCCTTTGTACTTGACGGGGGCCCCAATAAACTCGACGCCATTTAACGGTCGTTCGAGGACTCGTGTGAGGTGCCTAAAAAGGTAGCGTAAACCCCCTCCCGCACCCCACACAACTTACCCATCTGCCGTCGCAGATGTCCTGGCCCCGGTAAATTCCCCAGGAGGGGCCGTAGCCCCTCCTATCCAGGAAGGGGCCTTGACCACCTTTCCTTTCCTTCCGGCGGCCTCTCCTTAGACAGGACCGCCTCCCCGTTGAGGGGCCAATTGGCCACCTCCCCCGCGCGCTCCCATCCGTAATGGGTGACGCCCCCTCATAGGGATCTTCGAATTACTGCTCACCGATCATGACCTTACCGCCCGACCAAAATAAATACGACAGTTCTACCTAAGTTACTAAGATTTACAAAGCAAAACAACATTTATTATCAAGCGTAAATACTGATCAATCCTTGTTCAAAATTACTTTATTTGCAAAACATACTAAAAATAACCAATCTTTATTGCATCTTCAAGAAATTTCACGACAATCATCACAACCTGTAAGAAAACAGAGAAAACAAAAGGATACTATATCAACTGTATTCACAACGAATCGCTGTCCTCAGGGGCTGGTGGGTGGGTCAAAATTGCTCTTCGTTCCGTCTCGAGCTCACGTGCAGCGGGGAGGTGCAGCTTCAGAGCACAGGAACAAGAGGATGCTTTCTTGGCTTCCGCTCCTTTTATCCGTCTTCAGGGTGGGCGTGAACCCGCCCACGCCTGCCTCCGAGGGCGTGGCCGGCCGCATTGGTGTCTAGGCCAGCCCACTCTAGGGCGGGAAAAAGGCGCGCCCCGGCTACGCCGCTTCGGGCATACCAGCCGAGACTCGCCTCCCGCCCAAGATGGCTTCCCGGGGGGATCGTGGTACTCCACCATACGTTCGGGGGGACCGATTGGTCGCCCCTTTCCATATGGCCGAGATACCCGCCACCCCCTCTCAACACAATCCCCAAGAATTGGGAAACCGGAAACAGTTCTTGAACTTTTGGAAGGCGGGAAGGGAGTCACCCTTCCCGGCCGAATTTATTAAAATATGAAACAAAAGAAAACATTAAAATAACAGTTTCATATAATGTACAATTTCATTTCCACATTACGATGTTTGGCTAACCTTAACAGATCTCTAATACAAAGGTTCTCCTAGCCGAACTAACATCCTACAAAACATTTGACTTGAAATTGTACATCCTAACGTTAAGGGCCAACGGCAAGGTCGTAACCGGTGTCAGATCCCTAAACCAGAAATACCCCCCTCACTTGTGAGAGGAGCGACCGCACAGAGGCGTACCTCAAGTGCATCTACCAATTTCCCTTTGTACTTGACGGGGGCCCCAATAAACTCGACGCCATTTAACGGTCGTTCGAGGACTCGTGTGAGGTGCCTAAAAAGGTAGCGTAAACCCCCTCCCGCACCCCACACAACTTACCCATCTGCCGTCGCAGATGTCCTGGCCCCGGGAAATTCCCCAGGAGGGGCCGTAGCCCCTCCTATCCAGGAAGGGGCCTTGACCACCTTTCCTTTCCTTCCGGCGGCCTCTCCTTAGACAGGACCGCCTCCCCGTTGAGGGGCCAATTGGCCACCTCCCCCGCGCGCTCCCATCCGTAATGGGTGACGCCCCCTCATAGGGATCTTCGAATTACTGCTCACCGATCATGACCATACCGCCACAGGCCGGATAGTTGACCGGCTATCCGGACCCCCCACAACACTCCTGCCTAAAGGTCATTTCGTAAAGTCTTTAGCCAGGCTATCAGGTCTCCTATGAGTAACTCGTTCCCCATCCGGGACAAATGAACACCATCCCCCGAATACATACTGTCCCCTTTAATACAACCATGCGAAATAGAATGCAGTGTACTTGAACGGAACAGTCTACTCACTTTATTATTAATTTTCCTTACTGAATGATTCAGAGCAGAAACAGAAATAGCCCCCCGCCACACTTTCCGTGGGATCATATGGGACCATGCAATTGTGCACCCTGGAACTCTTCTCGCCAACCAACTTACCGTGGAAAGCATCGCCTCAAGAAGAAGTCGTCTACCAGTGGTCACCAAATCATTGCCCCCAAGATGTACTATGACTACAGACGGCGGTGACCTTGTCCGCCCTAACAAACCCTCGAAAAATGATCGAAACTGGTCAATACAGAGCCCGCCCTTTCCGTAGAAGGACACACTGTACCCGTATTCCCCAGCCACGTGAATCATGTCACCTGCTTTGAATACGTCCGCGGCACGCTTCACGTATGAGTGGCCCACGACCCACACCTCCTTTTTCACAGCCGGTAATGTCTGACCGCTGGCCCCCCGGTGTCGGGTCGACTGGACAGTCCGCCCCGCCTTGTAGGCTTGCGCAACTGAAAACCAAACAAAAACAAGAAGCGTGAGTACATCATTACAGCTTCACAACATGTGCAACCGCACATACCTCTTATAACAGTTCGAGGACCAACGCCCCACACGTTTTACTTGTTCAACATTCAGACCCCTGGCTGTAGCTTCCGTAGCAGCCCCTATCCGAAAGGAATGGGTCCCAAAGTCGCCGGGGTTCAAGCCCGCGGCAGAAATCGACATCGCAAGCACCCGCTGAAACTGAAACCTCGTCAGTGGGGTGGCGTCAGCGTGTCTTAACAAGGTCCCCCCCCCATGCTGCCACCCTCTGCGCTAAATATTCCTCTACGCACCCAACAGGGCACATGGCAGACCCGGGGATCCTCTGGATGATAACGCAGTCCCCGATCGCATCCTGATCGGATTTGGACCTGACAAACGAGACCGTCATTGTCTCCTCCCTGACCTGAATGTGTTCCCGGCACAGTCCCCCCATCGTATCCTGCTTGTTCTTTGCCACTAATTCGCTTACCCGCATAGCCCCATGGAATGCTAATGCAAATGCGGCTCGGAACAACACTGCTTCGTACTGGGATGAACATGTTACCGGTAGCACGGATAATAACAGGGCCAACCTATCCAGACCTATCGGGTGCCTATCGTCTACTCTGCGACCCTCAAGGCGTTGCCACCCCCGTAGCGCTTTCTGCACAACGAAAGACGCTGTCGGGTCCTGGATCCCATGAGCCCTTGCCATGAAGGAAATGGCGGCCCGATGCCTCTGGGCCGTGGCTACTGACTTGCCTGCGTGACGTAAAGAGAGCAGGAATCTCACTACACACTCTTCCAGACCCCAAAGCTCCCTCCCGGCAGTACCCAAAAAGGCCCAATAGGAACGGAACGCCCCTTCATATGCCTTCCTCGTCCTGGGTGCTAAACTCTCTCCCACGAGGTCTTGTAGTTCGGGGCACCGAGAGACCAGAGAGCTTCGGGAAAGGGTGCCGCCACCGGGTCCGCTGTGGGCAGAAAACCCCAGAAGGCCTGCATACGGAAACGAGAGAGCGCATCAGCCGCTTGGTTCATCACCCCCGGCACGTGTCGCGCCCTAAACAGTACATTCAGTTGCATGCACAACAACACAATTTCCTTGAGCAGTCTCAGAATCAATTTGCAACGTGCTGCCTGACTATTGATACACTCAACCACGGTCATGTTATCAGACCAGAACACCACAGAGTGATCCTTAAACCCGTCTGGCCATGTTTTCAAGGCCACCAGAATAGGGAACAGTTCGAGAAAAGCAATGTTACTCGTCAACCCGCACTCATGCCACCATGACGGCCATTTTTGAGCCGACCATTGTGTACCCAATATGGCGCCAAAACCCATACTCCCCGCCGAGTCTGTCCATAGCCCCAACTCCTCGGAAGACACTGCTGGTTTATTCCAGACAATTCGACCATTGAAATCCGCCAGGAATGCAATCCAAATGCGCATGTCCTGGCGAACCTCTGCCGAGAGTCTCGTACGATGATGTCCTTCCTTCAAGCCGACCATGGACTGTGCAATCGAGCGGGAAAAGGGGCGCGCCATCGGCATTACTCTTAGGGCAAAATTCAACTGACCCACCACCTGTTGCAATTGATGCAGGTTCACTTTCGTTGCACGAATACATGTCTCAAGGGATAACCTGAATTTTAACACTTTTTCTTTAGGTAATCGAAAACAACCTTCCACCGAGTCGAGCTCGATCCCCAGAAACTCGATCAAGGTCGAGGGACCCACCGTCTTACCTGGCGCCAATGGCACACCGAATTGATTCATTAGGACACAAAATTCATGTAAGGCCTGTCCACACTCACAATCCCCGGCTGCCCCCAGAAACAGAAAGTCATCGAGATAGTGCATAACATGTTGAAAACCTGGCTTCCTCGTGAATACCCACTGCAGAAAACAACTGAATTTCTCGAAATAGGCACATGAAATCGAGCATCCCATTGGCATACATTTATCCATGTAATAGCGACCCTGAAACTGAAAACCAAGGAGACGCTGATCGTCTGGGTGTACCGGGAGCAACCGGAACGCTGACTCGATGTCCGATTTGGCCATCAGCGTCCCGGGCCCCAGGCGATTCAACATGGCAACGGCCTCATCGAAAGATGCGTACCGCACCGAACATACTTCCGGGTCTATCGCGTCATTCACGGAAAGACCACGTGGGGCTGACAAATTATGTATCAGCCGAAACTCACCCGGGTCCTTCTTGGGGACCACCCCTAGAGGAGAACACACAAAATTAGCAACTGGTGGCAAATCGAATGGACCGGCGACACGACCTCGAGTCACCTCTTTCCCAATCTTTACCTGCACCACTGCCGTGTGCTGTAAGACCGACATTTGATTCTTACAGTCCGGTACCCCCTGAAAATCCCCCACTGGGATGCGGAAACCATATGAAAACCCGTTCCGTAACACCCCAGCGGAAGCATGATCTGGGTATTCGCTGAGCCAAGGAATCATTGCCATGGTATCAATCGGGGTCGGTAAAGGCGCCCCTCGGACTATATTAGACCTGTTTGGCGCCTCCCTTACCACCGTTATTGTCCGTTTTGGCTCTGCACATGGACTCAGGATGGGATGGCTGCCCGCACCCCCCACACTCATGTCTGAATTTGCATGACCCCTGGGGCCTGGTACATTTGCCCCTGTTAAAATTCCAACAGATCCCCCTTTTACCTGTGTTGCCACTCGGCTTCGTGTGGAACTCGTTACCTGCACCCGTCCGAAAGGGCGTCCCAGAGTTTTGGCGGGAGGATTCCCCTCCGGTACTCCCTACTAATGGCACCTTCAACATCCCTGTACTCTCCATTTTTTGCCAAGACACAGAGTCGTAACAATCCCAAGACAACAACGGGTTGTGTTCTTTAGCTTTTCTAAACAGATTATCATAGCAGAACCACTGATTGCCCCCATATGCCACAGAATACTCCATAATACGTGACTGATAAATGGGTAACTCGGTCAACAGCTCAGGCCTGCGCTCCCCCATGATGGAAGTAAAAATTCCCCACGCTCTACCCCAAGTACCAATGGTCTCGTCGACCTTAAAGGCGGCCATTTTTGCGCGCCAAACACTCGGATGCATGAGCTCCTTTTGACTCTTTACATACTCGATCTCGTAATGGTTGGTAAGCAATGAAAACATGTTTACATATTTATCCGCCCAAATCAATTCCTTGATTTCTAGTGGGACGTGCTGGGCAATCTTCTCCTTTCGAGAAGGTGCAGACTCCCCCCCCGCAATCGGCAATGGCCGCTTACCTGAAGTAGACCCCACGCTTGTCGCCGAACTTGGGCCTGCTGTACTTCCAACCGCCGGGACCTGTGGGGGAACAGAAGATGGCGTCTTCGCAGCCTCCCTAGATTCCCGCAGTTGCCTCATCACTGCCCGGGCGTCGTCAGCCGTGGCGCCCTCACTATCGTTTCCCAACCACGCTGCCAATTGTGCCGCTAACTCGGGGGGCATATCCTCCCTGTTCGCAGGGGTGACCACCACAGGGATTGGATTCCCCTCCTTTGGCGCCGGGGTTGGCTCCTCTCGTGGGGCTTCGGGAACCGGGGTCTCCCCCCCAAGTGCTCCCCTTCTGGGCCTCTTGCTTTTTCCACCGGGAATTGTTCCCTGTAAAGGCCGTTTCGGTCCTCCCTCCCCGTCCTTAGCCTCAACCTTTCTCTTCAGATCGGCTATCTCCTTCATGAGTATGCGGAGCATCTCCTCGGTACCGACCCGCTTTCCGACCTTCTTGGGCATTCTTTAGACGGGATATCTGTAAGACAAAAAGAGGGATTACAACGCTCAAAATTGCTCTTCGTTCCGTCTCGAGCTCACGTGCAGCGGGGAGGTGCAGCTTCAGAGCACAGGAACAAGAGGATGCTTTCTTGGCTTCCGCTCCTTTTATCCGTCTTCAGGGTGGGCGTGAACCCGCCCCCGCCTGCCTCCGAGGGCGTGGCCGGCCGCGTTGGTGTCTAGGCCAGCCCACTCTAGGGCGGGAAAAAGGCGCGCCCCGGCTACGCCGCTTCGGGCATACCAGCCGAGACTCGCCTCCCGCCCAAGATGGCTTCCCGGGGGGATCGTGGTACTCCACCATACGTTCGGGGGGACCGATTGGTCGCCCCTTTCCATTTTGCCTTTTCTACAAATACATTGAGAAGGAAACTCCCACCCTGCTGTTTAAGAGATACAGAGTGGCCTTTAACAAAGCACTTCTGTCCAGATTTAGATGTGGGTAAGCAGTTTGACTCTGTAGTTGTGTTTTTAAAGGCGCTAGCTTTTCTTTTTTTTATAGCTCCAATCTGCATAGCTGAAAAGCTCTTTCTTGGCGCTCCAATCTGCATTCATGTGGTTTGTTGAAATGTAAACTTCAGTAACTTGTTCTACATCACCTGATGTGAAGCTTCCTGTTGCGACTGGAACATAGGGCCATATTATCAAGAACGGGTGATACATTATCGCCGGTTTTATCGGCAGGAAACTGCCGCTAAAGCGGCGATAATGGGCTTGATAATAGGCCCTTGTGAATTCCCATAGAAGCCCAGCTTCTGGTGTTAAGCTGGGCTTCTATGGGAATTCACAAGGGCCTATTATCAAGCCCATTATCGCACTTTAGCAGCAGTTTCCTGCCGATAAAAGCGGCAATAATGTATCGCCCGTTCTTGATAATATGGCCCTGCGTTCCTAATCAGCAACGTTATTTGTTGTGTACGCTATCTGTAATCCAAAATATAATTGGCAGTGATTCTAAATCCTCTAGACAGTGCTGCAGCTGCATCTCTGTTCATACACTCACTACACTCTAAACCAAAACACATCGGTAAAACACATTGTCATATACAACGCCAATATGAACAAATGCAAGACCTATTGCAATGCAAATGCTAGTAATATGATTGATGTGGCATCCCATTTGAGCAATGCTGGCTTGCCAGAGTCCAGGCAGGGAACATACCACTAGACTAGGAATTCAGGGGTTGCTTTTTCAATGTGGGTTGACGGAGTTGACATTTTTTTTTTAAAAAGGTCCAGATATGATTTGCTGTTGCTGCTGGGACACAATGCTTCTGGCTACACTTCTAGGTCTTGAAATAGTGCACACAGACTGCAAAACATATGTGTTTTAACCTGTGTATTTGGAAAACCAAGCTGTAAACCCTGCCTCATAAAAAACATTCCTTGGCAGAATTACCCATAAACCTTCCTGGAGAGGGTCAAACACATGAGCTAACTACAACATGCTGCTGGCCTTAAAACATTTTCTAGGGATGTATGACGGTACAACTCTTGGTATTACCATGCATACCGTTACAACGCAGGTTTTACAACGCAAGTCCTTACAACGACTTGCGTTGGGGGGCACTGGATAGTAAATAGTTTAATTTACTATTCCAACTCCAGTCCCCGTGGATAGTAGGAAAGGTGTTGGATAGTAAATTTAACTATTCCCTATCCTAGATCGCCCTCCATCGAAAGTCGTTGTAACAACTTTCGTTGTAAAACCTGCATTGTAATGGTACCGCGTTGTTACAGTTTCGTTGTAAAGGATGCTCCCCATTTTCTAGCACTGATGTTAGTTTCCAGTCAGGTTTCTCTTCATGTGATGAAATGGCCTACCTTACACACCCTAAACACATTTAGACAGAGCATAAATTGTTAAATAATAAGTGCTATTGCGTAAAGATTTTGCTCAAAAGCTTGTGGTTAGTGCTACGCATATTAGGGGTGCTGAGCTGAATGCCAATGCTGAGTCCAGGGCAGACCTGGCTTGGCAGTTTGGGCTGGACTGTTCCCATGAGGCACAGGGTCAAGACTGCTTTGCATATAGCTGTGTCTGAACTAGGGTGGCAAAGTGAGCTAAAGAACGAAGATGGATTCAACCCTGATCTGTGACTGGGGGTGAGTGTCTGAAAAGTTTTAACGCTCCATGTATCATCTCCTTGTGTTTGCTTTACCAATGCTGAGTAGTCTTTATTTCACCTCATTTATTTATTTATTTATTTATTTATTTATTTATTTATTTATTTACGGGTTTATACCGCGCTAGGATCACCTCCCGAAGGAGTATCTCCGCGCCTTTGAAAACCTTTGCAGCTTGTGCCAGTAGGTACACAGGTATCACTAGTTGGAAAATAGGAAGGTTTTTAACTGTTTTCTGAACTCTTTAATCCACCACAGACCTTCCCTGCCCCTTTATCTAACTCATACAAGATCTTTTCCCCTGCTTTCTCTCGTTGTCACTGTTTCTCTTTCTCTTCCTCCTTCTTTCACCCTTTTGCGTTTTTCTCTTTCTTACTCTGAATAAACGTCTGATAAGGAAAAATAAGTGTTGGTCCCTAAAATCAGTGGCGGTGACCGCAAGCCTGAAACACTGGTTCAAATTAAACACTGCTATAGCTTCAATAGCCACTTCCAATGTGTGTGAATACCTACAAAGCTGCGACTGTGGGTGCTCGCCTAACATTACCAATGCACCTCCTATGTAAACCCAGGAACATACTCACGTGCCCACCCGCCCACCAAACCTACTACTGCATAAAATTCTGATTCCGTCATTTAGAAGAATAGGGGGCACGTTTTACGCTCGTAAGGATGAGTTAACTGCATGAAAATGTATTGTTCGGCCTCTTAGTTTTCGATCACATAACTAACATATGCATTTTTTAAATGCAGATTCATACTTGCGCGAATAACAGATGATTATTGTTACTCAGCTCAATGGAACCAAGTTTATCGACCTTGGAAGGATGAAAAGCTGACTGGATCCACCAGGGTCCAGGCCTGCGATCTTGGGCTCAAACACCGGCCCCTGCTGTGAATGTATTAGCCTCCCCAAGCCCGGAATCAGCCCCTTCGTAACACAGATCCCTTAAAAATATTAGATATTCATTTATGTACTCACTCAATTGTACCAACAAAAATGTTATAATAAAAAGGCATGATGTCTTCCTTTCGTATAAATTGTTTGAATTAATGAGCAAGAACTGGGAAGATACTATTTACATAAGGTGTAAGCAGGAAACTGACCTCCTTGGTGGATATGATGTACAATTATTAACGGAAAAAAAATATGTTTACAGATATAAGGAAAGAGACTAAAGATAGATTGGTTGTTGTAAGTCATGCTCCAAGGCCACAGCCATCAAGGAACCAGATGACACTTAAAACAAAAGACAGGAAAATGAGCTCACAGTGGTACACACGCAAGGAGAAGGGAAAGAAAAGGAAACATATTGCGAAATAATCCAAATAAAATAACCTTGGTGGAGGTCAGGCTGATATAACGCAGACTGTCAAACGTTTAAACTAAGTCTACTGATTGCTGCCCAAAACAACTGTGCTTTTTATTCACGCACTTCGAGGGCAGGATGTACTGAACTGGTCCTACTATGTTGCTTGATTTGCCGTATAAATATTTTCCCTTTCAGGAACCCAGAGCTCTGAAAGTAGAGACCCATAGTAAGGTCAGACAATAAGTAAGAGTGGTGTTATGTCTAAGGCTAACCTTTAGCATGTTCACATACACCCTGGCCTATTTTTTCACCTATTAATATGATTTATTTAATGTTTTATTACAGTTTACTTGACCTTTCCAAGATGGCGCCAGTGCGCAGACAGGGAATCTGAGCATTCTAGTGGCTGCTTTTTGTAGGATTCAAGATCTGACTAAGTGGGTATCACATCGTTCCGGGTGTCCGCTGCCAAGAGAGTGCAGCCATAAAAGGGTCACGTCTTTTGCCACTTTCACGCGGTTCAGCAAAATGTCACACTGACTTGGCGTTGGGAACGGGACAAAAGTTTTTACTGAACAGGTGAGACTCATGCTCGGATATCTATGATAGAGACAGATCCTCATTCTACTTGAGAACGCCTGCCTCTGCTTGCTTGTGGTCTGGTGAATAAACGTTGACTCCCTAAGTTTATCTTTAAATTCTCATGTTTCGAGGGGAATCAAACACCCACATAGTTCTACTCAGTCTTTTGCAGTCAGGTTACTGCTGAATTCGTCCAGGGCAGTAGGGCCTATGATTTCAGGTCCAAACTAACTTGTCGCCAGGACAACATCTCTAGCATCTGCACATTGTTCTTCTTCCCTTGCTTCGGAAGATGTCCTGGGCATGTGATTTAAAGAGTGGGTTGGGAGCAAAATCCTCCAATATTTCCATGACAGGCAGTGGAAGGTCTTCTCGGAGCAGGCAGGGAAGTCTATTTTTCTTCAACCATGAGCCAAGAATTTGCTGGCGGTGTTTGGGCTAAGCAAGGGTTGTTAATGATGAAGGTTCTCATAGACACGCACCCCTGCTTTTATTCTAGTACATTACTAAAATGGAGAAACCCGCAAGGTGTGCATGCACAATTGTGGTCATGCTAACCTCCCTATTACCCTGTGTACAAATGTTTGCCCTTCTTCTGCTGATCTTCTCAATTGAAGATGTCTCCATTCAAAATAAATATGAACAATTCTCAAGGTGAACTATTCTGCTTCCAGTGCAGATAGCTGTAAACCCCATATTAGACTTTCTCTACAAGCGTAGCTTCTCCGATAGCATCTTCCTTGATCCTCTGAAATAGGCATAGGTCAAATTAAAGCTAAAGAAAACCAGTGCCAACATTTCTGCTACTTCAGCCCACTAACAATGCTTCAACCCTCCAAAGTCACGGGAACAGCTGTGGCTGCGGCTCCTGATTACCTTCTCTAACTAATGGAGCCCAAGACCTGCCAAAAGCATTATTAGAACATTGGAATGTCGGGAGCTCCGTTGAAAACAATGGAGTGCTCTGGGCTTATAATGGCTGGTATAAGCCCGGAGCTCCAACATTCCAATGTTTCTTTGTTCACAGCTCTGGCTGTAAACAAAGGCTTCAAGGAGCCTGAGGGGATTCCAATCCCCTCACTCTCCCATAAGGCTTTGTTCTTTTTTTGTTAGAACATTCTGCTTTCTAGTGGCATAAAGTTCTAATAGCCTTATAGCCCTTCGTAGCTGGGCTATACCGGCTATTAAAGTCCCTCTCCCTTGTTAACACTGGTGAGGGCCTTTAATAGCGGCTATAGCCCTCTGCGGTGGGCTGAAAGGCTATATTAGAAACCCTGCCTTCTCATCTACCACCCGCAATCTGTCCATGTTGTGTAGGTCGGAGTTTTAGCCAGCATAAGTTGGGATCAGACACAAATGTGCCAGGGTCCCTCCTTGCGTACTCTCATTACGCACACAGCTGTAGAGCGCCTCAAGTCTACCTCTGCCCACCTAACGTATTTAATATGCACAAGCTCACCTGTGGACATGCTAACAGCATCAGGGCCCCGCTTCCACAGCTGCTCTATTCACACCCAGCTACAGACGGACTTTTCTCACTGACAACGGGACATTTTTTTAATCTCTCTTTTTTGAGCTCTTATGAATTCATTCATCTTTTACAGCAATTCCACTTTAAAGTGTGCACAAAATGAAACCCGAATGTGTGCCACATGCACAGGGTCCCTCGTGAATGAATGAATGAATAAAACGTCATTTATAAAGCTCACAACTGCTTCAATAGGGACCGCTATGGCGTTCATAAATCATTTCTACTCCCCTTACACCTGTCCAACGTGCCACCTTACCTTGATATTATTTTCCGTGACACATAAACGTGTGTCCTATTTGTACTGTATTCATCACGTAGCAAGCTTTGCGTACAAATGAAGAACACAGATGTATTTCGAAGTGTGATAAATATGCGAAAAATAATCACGTTTGTGACATGACGAATGTCCGGGCACAAAATGGTGTTTTTGTAAGCATGAGAAACAGAAGACCCGAGCCTGTTCTGTCCTTAGTACACTGGGCCTCCTCACTGTGGCAGCTCATGGATGGCACACAAGCCACACAACATTTTTAAATATGACATTTGGCAGCACGTTTGATCAAGGGCTGTGACCACAGCGTTTTCCCAGGACTCGGCTGGCGTTCTTGCAGCTTTCTATTGCTGAGAACTGCAGACTCTTTGATTTGATAAGTGACAGAGGTCAAACAGAGGAATTGTTTTTGTGCTGGTCGGTTGTTTTCAGTGCTTATCATGAAAATGGCGACAGAGGGATAGCATAACATCGTGTCTGTGTTTCATGTCAATGCTGACTGTGCACACTGCTGTTTGCTGAGCTGTCTCAGGTCCCCGAAGATAGGGGCTAGCAGGGTGGAGGTGACCCTGAAGGTCACCATGAAGGAGAAAGCTGGTTGTGTTTGCTTGCATTACTTGTAACATGCAATGACTGTCTTTAGCAAAGCCACCTGGATAGAGAAACAATGCAAAATCAGGGGTGCATTGTAAATCACAGCCATCTTACAGATTTCCGGGCCAAGAAACATTTCGGGGCCCCCTGTTCGGAACAGCATTGACTTTATAGGCCATTTTCTGCTATTTCAAACCCTCGCGATGCCAAACAATGCTGAACTATACATTAAACTTGAAACTGGGGGGAGTTCAAGCTGTCCTGTATCGACTTAAAAATAGTACCGAAAAAAGCAATCCTGAATTGAAATGTACCTGATCTTCAATCAAATGAAATGTTCAATGCATTCCTAACTTCTTTATTTTATGACAATGTTTTAAAAATCTAATATGTTTTATTATTTTTCCAAATAAGCTTCTTCAGGCCTACTGCTATGTTACATGAATGCATAGTCACAGAAACAAAATGTGTTCCTCGTTCATAAACCAAAGTTCATGTCATGTCAAAGGGGTAGCTTTTTTGCTTTTATTGTATTGCCTGTATTTTCATTGTTGTGTCTGTGACTGCTGTTATCTGTCTACCTCCGCTGCCTGTACGTGGTCCATGCCCCTTTTTCTTCCCTCTGTTCCCCTCGCTGTCCCCTTGCTCTCTCTGCCCGGTCTTTCCTTCTGTACCCTCGCTGCCCCCGTGTCCTGGCCTGGTTTTCCCTTCTGTTCCCCTCACTGCCCCCGTGCCTCTCTGCCCTTTCTGCCTTCTGTTCTTAGCTGCCCCTATATTTCTGCATTGTATTCTGTATTTTGCCTCTGTGCCACTCGATTTCCCCTCGTATTTTGGTGCCCCTTTTGCCTTCTGTTCCACTCGTTTTTTGTGCCCTTCTGCCCTCTGTTCCACTTGTTTTTTTGTGCCCTTATGCCCTCTGTGCCACTCGTTTTTCCCTAGTTTTATGTGCCCTTCTGCTTTCTGTTCCACTCGTTTTTTGTGCCCTTCCACCCCCTGTTCCACTTGTTTTTCTGTGCCCTTCTGCCCTATGTGCAACTCGTTTTTCCCTAGTTTCTGTGCCCCGTTTTCCGTCTTTTTCCTTCGTTGTGCCTCAGCGCCCTCGCCGCTGCATCCCCGCCCCCCTGACTGCCCACTGCCCATTCGCTGCCCCCGCCTCCTGCCTCCCAGCTGCTCCTCCCTCCCACCTCCCCATATATGCCGGCTGCGCAGTGGGCGCGCCACTGGTGCGCCGCAGGTGTGCCTAAGGCAAGACCATCTGCGCCTGTCCGCACCAGGACCGCTCCCAGCGGCAGAACCCCTGGCCCCCGCACCCGCCACGACAACCGTCGCCACTACGACGCCAACACACTGCACGCTCTCAACTCCAGATGGAGCCACCCCAAAACACACACACGGCCCCTTCACCTGCCGGAACTGCAGCTACACCAGCCTCCGCACCCGTCCGCGCCCAGCGCCAGAACCCCTGGCCCCCGCACCCACCACGACGACCACCGCCACTACGACGCCCCACACTGCACGCTCTCAACTCCGGACGAGCCACACCTGCTTCAAGGCCGCCCTGAAATGCACACACGCCCCATTCACCTGGCAGAACTGCAGCTACACCAGCCTCAGAGCCGACGAACCACACGCCAAGAAAGACCCCAACCACCTCCGATGCATACTACTGAACACCCGCCCCGCACGCAAGCATGCCATAGAGCTCTGAGACTTGCTCATCACAACATCCCTGGACATCGCCTTCCTGACAGAGACCTGGTTTAACGACTCCTCCGCACCCGACATCGCCATAGGCATCCCAGACGGCTACAAGATCACCCGCAGAGACCGCACCAACGGAGTCGGAGGAGGAATCGCCATCGTCCACAAGAACAGCATCAGGGTCTCGACTAGCACCGATGACGAGCTCAGCAGCGCCGAACACATGCATTTCCAGATCCACACAGACCCTAACTCCACCCTCAGAGGCACCCTCGTCTACCGATCCCCGGACCCCGCCCCCAGTTCAGCTACTTCATCACCGACTTGATCAGCACGCATGCCCTGACCTCCACCGACTACATCCTCCCCGGAGACCTGAACTTTCACCTTGAGAACAACAATGATAACAACTCCACAACCCTGATCGATAACCTTGCCAACCTCAGACTGACGCAACTCGTCACAACGCCCACCCACTCCACCGGCCACACGCTCAACCTCGTCTTCTCCTCAAGCCTGCACGTCTCCGTCAACCACACCACCGAACTCCTCTGGACAGACCACCGCTGCATCCACTTTGCCTTCCAGAAACCCACCACACACCACTGCACCCAACAGATCCCCTGCCGCTGCTGGAGCAAAATCACCGAAGACCAACTACACGCAAACCTCACTCTCAGCCGACCCACCGAACACTTCAACACCGACAACACTGCCCACAGCCTCAGACGCTGGATCGAAGACTGCGCCAACACCCTCGGCCCACTGAAGAAACTCCCCCATAGACACCATCCAGAGGGCCAGCTGGTTCACTCCAGAACTCCTAGCCTCAAAGCAAGCCTGCCGGAAACTAGAGAAGAAATGGCACAGTGAACAAACTCCGGACAGCCACGCAGCACACAAGGACGCCATCCGCAACCAAAACCACATAATCAGGGCGGCCAAGAGGACCTCCTTCAAAGACCGCCTCGACAACAACGCACACAATAGCAAGGAGCTCTTTAACCTCGTGAAGGAACTCTCCAACCCCAACTTCGACACCAACGACATCCCACCGTCGCAATCCCTGTGCGTCTCCCTCGCCACCTTCTTCCACCGCAAGATAGCAGACATCCATGACAGCTTCCACACCCAGACAGCCCCAACAGGCAGCAACACAACAGACCCTCCGCACACCATCGCCCATGACCCCCTGCTAGCCTGGGCCAGCCTGAGCATCAATGACATCATCAAGACCATGGTCACAATTCACTCCAGCTCTCCGTCAGACCCAACAACACGTCTTCAACAGAGCAAGCAGCTCCATCGCACCCCACCTGTGCAACGTCATTAATCTCTCCCTCGAGACAGCGACCTTCCTAGAGATCTGGAAACACGCCGAGATCAACGCCCTACTCAAAAAACCTAAGGCAGACCCAAGAGACCTCAAGAACTTCCGGCCCATCTCTCTGCTCCCCTTCCCGGACAAGGTCATCGAGAAACAGTCAACAGACAGCTAACCCGATACCTCTAAGAAAACAGAATCCTGGAGCCTTCCCAGTCAGGGTTCCGCAGCAACCACAGCACCGAGACTGCCCTAATCGCCGCCACTGACGACATCAGGACCCTGCTGGACAACGGCCAGACCGCAGCACTCATCCTCCTAGGCCTCTCTGCCGCCTTTGTCACCGTCTGCCACCGCACACTACGGGCACACCTCCATGCCGCAGGGATCCGAGACAAGGCTCTGGATTGTACCACCTCCTTCCTCCCCCAGGGATCCTCCCTCAGCCCGACGCTGATCAACATTTACATGGCCCTGCTCGCACATGTAGCCCGACAGCACGCCCTCAACATAATCTCCTTCCGCCGACGACACTCAGCTGACCCTCTCCCTCACCAAGGACCCCTAAAGCTGAACTCGGACAAGACAGAGGTCCTCATCCTCGGTTCCAACCCTTCAGCCTGGGACGACTCCTGGTGGCCAATGGCACTCTCATCATAGGTCCAAACTCGGCCCAAGACCTATTTACCTCCTCTGGTGCCTGCATGCTACTGATTGCAGGACTGAGAAGAGATTAGGTACACCTTTGTGTTTCCCGACTGGTTCAAATTGCTTCCTGGAGCAAGCCAGTCGAGACACCAGACTTCACACCTTAAAACATGGCTGCCTGCCTAGGGTTGAGCCACTTCATGGTTCCTCTGCAGGGCTGTCATAATGTTATATGGTGCTTGAGATTTTGACTAAATGGCAAATAAAAGTTTCCTGCACATAATTGGCACAATAAAACAGGTGAGATTTGTTAAAATTGAGTCGGGCAATGAGTAAAATCTTTTTAAAACATTGAAGAGCAGAATATTTATGGTTTAGGGAGGCAGCACTGAGTATCTAAGGTGGCGGAAAAAAAGATTAGTCCTATTAAAAAAAAGAGCTTCACGTGATCCCATCATTGAGACCCGTGTTATGTGTCTGTAGACTATGCACCCTGCGTTGTTCTTTTTCAAAGAGGATATTGCTGTTTTCCAATTCTTCCAAAACAAACCAGTTCAAATCATCAGCTGTGTGAGGTGGCCAATGAAATGTGTTGCCAGATTTGTGGTTTTCTTGTTTACATCTTAGATCACTGCAATGTCCGCAGATTATGGGTCATGCCAATGCAACAGAGTCTATATGGGAATGTAACTACGAAGACTACTCTCTCTGAATTGCAATTAGTCAGACTCGGAGTTCCCATTTGGAAGGCAAACCCAGATCTAGGTCTTTTGTTAAGTTGCAGACACTGCATGACCCACAAGGGTAGTGTCCTGTAGGCTTAGGTAGATCCTATAATGTACCCTGACAGGCGTCTGGCTGTGTCTTAGGGTGTGTGTGTGTGATCTAGGCAGTCTCTGAGGCTGGGCGCCGTTTTATTTGAAAAAAAATTGTTTTTCAAATTGAAGTAGATGCTCTGGAGCAAATTACAGCCTACCACTCTCTTATGGTTTCCACTGGGTACATTTTAAGCAAATGGTTTTAAATATAGAATACAATGCTTTGAGCACATTCCACTTCATGGGAGTTGCATGTTGAAAATAGTTCTTGCTTTCTTTGCAATCTTTCTGTAGCATGTAAAATTTCCCTTGTCTTTTCATTTTGACATTTATTGTTCAGGGTCCAAAAACCCTCAGGAAGCAACCTATTAATTATACGCCGTTTTCAAAGTTTCAATTAAAATGTTGCCTCTCTGCCAGCTCAGTTACAGTAACTGTTGATGAAGCTTAAGGGCAAACAGCAATTCAAAAGGACAAACCGCCATGCAGTGTTTTTAAAAGTAACCCCGCATAGCCTTAAATAGTGTAGCTGGATAGAAGCAAGGGATTCGGAGTCTGATGTAAATGAAGATGCAGACCACAGGAACAGGTAAGCTGTATAAGAGCTTTAATGCAGCACAGAGATTAGTAGGTCAGCTCCCCGTCCAACCAAAGCTCCAACTGCCAACAAGGCGAAGGAGGACTCCAGAACCCAGAACACAAGGAGAGATCTAGAGTGCTAGCCCAAGGAAGGAGCAAAGCACTGTACAACATATCTCCCCTCCTTGCAAGGAAAGCAAACACAGGAAACAACAGGAAAGAAACATTAATGCACATAGTCATTCAAATATATGGGTGGGCGACGGGAGCGAGAGCTCCTCGAGCAGACATCAGCTAAGGAAGAGGAAGAGGGAGCAGGAGTACGAGGTACAGAAGAAGGAACAAGGGAGGTAGGACCGGAATCATCCACAGAACTACTATGATAAGTACACAAAGAAGTGGAGGCATCGCCACCACCCACCTCCCCCCGTCCAGCTGGCAAGGGGATGGGAGAAGAAGGACCACCAGAGGACAGTAAATAACCATTACAGCCATCCACATTGGCAGGAAACAGGTCATCAGAAAAAGAATCTTTACGTTTCTGGTAGAGGGCTACCCTCCGGTAATTCCAACTCTCACCATTGGCCAAAACAATGAAGTGGGGAAAAACCTTTCTGACTCTGTAGGGGCCCCTAAACTTGCTAAGACCCTTAGTAAGTCTGCCAGGCTTAACCTTAACCAGATCACCCACGGAGATGGGCAAGGAGGCTTCATCATGAATCAAGGGAATATCACTGCCAGAACCCTTAAGCCAGGCAGGGGTCAATTTGCTCACTGGTGTGCGACCACGCATTAGCTCAAAAGGAGATTTTTCACCAGTACTATGGGGTGTGGAGCGATAAGCCCAGACCAGTTCCTGGACACGCTCATCGGAAAAACAGCCAGATTCTACAAACATCTGAATCACGCCCTTGACGAGGCGATTCACCCTTTCCCAAAGGCCATTGCCCTGTGGGTTGTAAAGACTAGTCTTCTGATGCCTGATACCACAACCATTAACAAAAGAAGTCATTTTCGAGGACGTGAGTTGAGTCCCATTGTCTGAAATGAGGACAGAAGGGTACCCTTCATTGATAAAAATGCCCTTCAAAAACTTAATGGTAGCATCAGTAGTGATCTCCTTTACAAACTGTACACACAACCACTTTGAAAAACAGTCAATAAGAACGATTGCAAAACGGTGATCAGTAGGAAGCTCACTCATGGGGCCTATGAAGTCTATGCAGACACTATGCCAGGGAGTATTCTCAAAGACAATCTTGTGAGTGGACTGAGAGCCCAAAACTTTGAGGCGCTTCTCACCCTCCCTACAGAAACTACACTTTAAAACGCAATCTACTGCGTCATTATCAATAGAGGGCCACCAAAAGTTCTGTTTGACACGGCGTTGCGTGAGACTTTGACCTAAGTGTCCCTCATGGGCCAAGTCAAGAATTCTCCTTCTTAACAGATCAGGGGGAACAAAACGATCACCCCGCATCAGAACATTTTTTCCCTCTAAAGAAAGTTCATCCAAACTTTTCAGGAAGGGTCTGACGGAAGGACTAACAGTACTTTCCCTCCTAGTACCATTAGAAATAAGACTGATAACGGCCTTCAAAGTCAGATCCTCCTCCATGCCTTTGGACCAATCATCACGGGAAAATGTACCACCACCTACCATCAAGACATCCTCCATAACAGCAACAGCAAGGTCATCAGTCTTGACCTCGGGACTACAATCAGTAGAAGGAATAGGGAGCCTAGACAGACAATCAGCTTGGATGTTCTTCCATCCATGAATAAATTCAATCTCGCACTGAAAGTCCTGCAAACGAGAAGCCAGTCTCGCCAACCTTGGGGAACCCTTACCAGCCCCACCAGGAGCTAGAACGTTAACAAGGGGTTTGTGGTCGGTACGTAAGACAAACTTGTAACCCCACAAGTAGGTTCGAAAGTAACTCGTTCCCCAGACTGCGGCAAGAGCCTCACGCTCTATTACCGAGTAGTTTGACTCAGAAGTGGATAACGGTCTAGATGCGAATGCAATTGTCCTTTCAACGTTACCATGTCTCTGTAAGAGAACTGCACCCAGGCCAATGGCACTTGCGTCCACCATCAGGATGGAGGACCGAGTGGTGTCAAAAGGGGTGAGGACATTTGCAGATTTGAGTTCTTTTTTGATCAATTTAAAACAGGTTTCATGATCAGTGGTCCAACAAAACTTGACACCTTTTTTAAGTAAGGATCTTAGGGAAGCCGTCTTGGAAGAAAAATCCCTTACAAATTTCGAGTAGAACTCGATCAAGCCCATAAAGGACCGAAGTTGATCCTTATCAACTGGGGAGGGTGCTAGCTCAATGGCTTCAATTAAGTTCTTTTTGGGTTTAATGCCTTCTTCTGACAAACAAAATCCTAAATATTCTATCTCTTTCAATAGGAAGGCACACTTCTCTTTTCTTAAAGTTAACCCGGCCTCATCTACTCTAAGTAACACATCTTGTAAGATTTTGTTGTGTTCCTGTAGAGAACTACCATAAATCAAGATGTCGTCTTGAAAATACAGCACTTTTTCAAGACCCTTAAAAACCTCAGAGACAAGTCTCTGGAATACGCTAGCAGCTGAGACTAGCCCAAAAGGTAGTCTAGTAAATTGGAATGTGCCTTCACTGGTGATAAATGCAGTTAAGTGCTTTGAGTTATCATCAAGACAAATTTGATGGTAGGCGTGTTTAAGGTCCAACTTACTAAAGAACCTTGCTCCTCTAAGAGTTGACACCAATTCACCAATGTTTGGGAGGGGAAACACATCAGCTACAACACACTTATTAAGGGAACAAAGATCCACACAGAACCTGATCTTGTTGTCCGGTTTCTGCGAGATCACGACAGGCGAAATCCAAGGAGATGCTTCGATGGGTTCAATGATACCTCCTTGGAGCATTTCCTCAAGGGTAGCCTTAACTTCATCACGTAAAGCAAAGGGCACTCTTCTTACTTTGTGTTGCACAGGTGAACTGCCCTCTTTAAGGATTATGCGATGAGAGTAGCCGATAAGCTCACCTAACTGGTCTCTAAACACATTTTTAAATCTGGCCAAAATATCCCCCAAGGACGAGGTCTCAATAATTGAAACAGGGTTATCAGACCTGGGATCAACTACAATGTGCAGATCATATTGGTGGTGACGGCCTAGGATTGGTGGTCCATCTGCCGATATGTATATTTTCCCATAAGCTGATCTGCCTTTGAAAACAATTTCAGCTTCAAAGAAACCTAGCATGTTAATCCTCTCACCCTGGTAACCAGACGGGAAAATATCGCACGTCTTCAAAGCACTTTCCCCCCACACATTTTTCATCAAAGAAGTGGGAATTATGGTCCACTTTGAACCAGTATCAACCATGAGAGTAACAATTTTCCCATCAATAACAAAATCATCTTTAAAAGGATTACCTCTCTGGTTATCACACGCGCACACAGTGTCAGTCAGGACTAAGATTTTGTTAATATCACGTCTCAGATCATCACACTCATTAACAACTGTAACTTTAGAATTATTCTTATTCCTACACATTTTAGCAAAGTGTCCCGTTTTACCACACCGTAGACACTCTTTGTTGTTTGCGAAACAAAATTTCCCATCAGAGGGATGAGAAAAACTACCACATCTCGAACACATTTTTTGGTTATTCTTGCTAAAAGACGTCTGTTGCACGTTCTTTTTCTGAAGAATATAACCTTTCTTTCTAACGATTGCAATGGCGGCAGATTCCTCGTCACTATTTTCACTAAAAGTACTCTTGTGAGAGATTTCAGCCACTTTGGTTTCTAAGCCACTTTTTTGCAGTTCCCTCATACACTTTTCGCTTTCTTCCACGACTTTGGCAAGTTCTATGGCATCTTTCAACGTTGGGTTCTTAGCTGCCCACAAACGTTCTTGCACTTTTCTATTGTTGGCTTGGACAACTAATTGGTCTCTAATTAATTCGTCTGCCATCTGGCCAAAGTTACATTTGATAGATAACTCGCGTAGTCTTGCAACAAACTCATCAATGCTCTCTTCAGCCAATTGTTTGTTTTTATAAAATTTATATCTCTGAAGGATGAGATTTTCTTCTTTACCAAAGCGAGTTTCTAATCTTGTTACGGCCTCTTTAAACTCGTCAAAGTCAGCTTGTGATCCAGCAGGTAGTACTTGTGGTAAGTATCTAAACAAACGCTGTCCCTCTTTACCCAACGTGGTCATTAACAGTGCTTTTTTGCGTTTAGGTGAATAATCTTCTCCATCCAGAGCTTCAATATAGTTATGGAACATGACTATCCAGTCCTCCCATGCTATAGGAGGATTACCTGGTTCTGACAAAAATTGAGGAGGGAGAGCAACATTGATCGATTGAGCCATGCCTTCAATAGTTACTAACAGATTAGTAAAAATAAGTACACCAAACAGTAGAGTAAAAGGAGTTGGAACGCTTACTGTATTTACAGGTGAAGATCTGTAGCATTACGTTACAGGTGAAGATCTGTGGCGAGGAGTTGAAGCTTAACGCTCCATCACGAGCGTTTCCAGCAATGCCCAAAGCGAGATTCTACTCAAAAGTAAGTTTCAGAAGCGTTGTGCGTGTTATTACCAAAACGCTGTTTATGTGTCTCAGTGACACTGTCGCTGGAGCGACGCTTTTCTGCTTCGAAACGTGTGCGCGAAACTGTTATGTTCCTTGGAGTGTAACCAAGGTAACAACAATGCTGCCAAAATGGCCGACGGCGTCGTGCGTGTACGTCACACGTCAGACGTTCCGCGTCAACCACAACGTGAATCTGCACGCACAAGAAATGCGCTCAGTGACTTAGCGTTGCCAGGCAACTCACCGGACAATGAAAGTTGGCACCGGTGACGTTGCTGCTTGCGTTGTTCGAGGACGTAGGCTGGTGATGCGGTCTGTTGCTAGGAGACACGTTACTCCAGACGTTGGTAGAGATGACGTCACCCACAGGGCCACGAACAAGGAATCGGCAAGAAAGTCCAGAAACTGACTCTTACGATGTCGCAGACACTGAGAAGACGGAGGTGACACTCCGCATTCACGCTGTGTATCACACGTGGATTCTTGAGGGAGTTGATGCGCTACTTCTCTGGAAAATCGTCTTAGGCTGCAGCATTCAAAAGGAAGCGATGGTCGGACATCTCGCCAGCCCAAGTCGCCAAATGATGTAAATGAAGATGCAGACCACAGGAACAGGTAAGCTGTATAAGAGCTTTAATGCAGCACAGAGATTAGTAGGTCAGCTCCCCGTCCAACCAAAGCTCCAACTGCCAACAAGGCGAAGGAGAACTCCAGAACCCAGAACACAAGGAGAGATCTAGAGTGCTAGCCCAAGGAAGGAGCAAAGCACTGTACAACAGAGTCTCACAATGGATTGTTGTGGTTGAAAATCCTCCGATTTGCAAAAAACAGGGGGTGCAATTTCAAAACACCTTTTTGCACTGTATCAAAGCAATTTTACGAGTCAGAAAGGCCTTGCTGTTTTGCAACCCATTATGAGTCTTAAAGAGGAGGAGGCATGAAAGGGATGTCCCTCTCCTACTTGCGACTCAGAAAAAAATTAATCAATTGTTTCCAACCACAATTATGGTCACAGGCTATTGATCAATATTCTACCTCCAAGTTGGGGGTGGAAACTGATTCGCAAAGGGAAAGGTGATCCTGTGGCCAGAGTATCAATGGCAGTGGCACAGGGGTGTTCCCCCAATGTGTTCCAAAACAAGAAACATTTTATGTCTAAAGCAGCCTCTGCCCTTTAATAGACATGGACTGCTTTTAAAAAAGTCACACATTTTGTTCCATAAATGCAGGGACAGGAGCCTGCTGTCCACTGCAAGCCTCCATATCTGGATTCATACCCTATCACAGGGGGTACAAACTGTAACCTGCCTATTTGTTATTCATTAGTTAGGTCATTTTGTGACCCTCAGCAAAAGGACAATTTGCATCCAGAATGGCATTTCCATTTGCAAACCAGTCGGTAGCACATGGCCAGTTTGTGAATGGGAATAGTACATCTGGTCCTACTTTGGATCTCCATAGTCTGTATTTCTGTGTGCAAACACTAAATGGATACCATTTTCTAATCAACAACAAAGACATCATGTTGAAGTTCAGTGACCGGCAGACAGGGAACAATGTGGGTGTGCATGCAGACACATCCCCTTGACGAATGTGTGACTACAGGGGAGTGTCGCCCTGATCTAACCACCAGAAATCTGAACCATCCTAAATTTAGGGTTCCTCTCTGAAAGAAGAGACCCAGCATTGTGAGAACATCAGGCCTCATGATACTGCATGGCACAACTGTGTAGATAGGCAGGGATTACAGGCCCCTTGCGAACACCATAGACCCAGATGGGCTTTCTGAAAATCCGAAACATGTTGCTATAGCTATGCGGATAGATGAGTTATTATATATTATGCGATATCCTGAATATATTAATTCATTTCTTGTACAGTGCTAGAATGATCCCCCGAAGGGGTATCTCTGCGCTAGGACAAACCGTGAGGGTGTGAAGCAGCTCCAGCAAGATCAAGCCCAAAAAAGAGTGGCCTTAAGCAGCTTCTTGAATTGTAGGTGATCCAAGCACTGTCTCAAAGGCATGGGAAGCTCATTCTCGTATCGAGGGCCAAGATGGGAAAAAGCTCTTCCTCCAAATCTAGCCTTTCTTACTCGAGGCACCACAAGAAGGTGTTTGGCACTTGAGCGGAGGGATCTCGATGGTACATATGGCATGAATTTCTCCAAAAGGTAGGACGGACCTAAATTAAGCAGTGACTTGTGAATAGTGCAACAGATTTAAAATCTGACCCTTTGGTGGACAGGAAGCAATGCAACTTAGTAAGAAGAGGGCGGGAGGGGGTCCTAGAGGGAGCATTAAGGACCAACCGTGCCGCCGTATTCTGGACTAACTGCAGTCTGCTGAATGAGGCATCATTAGCGGGAATCAGTAGGCCGTTACAGTAGTCTAGACGGCTCAATACCAGCATCTGGACTAAAGTTTTCCGGGTAGAGTCAGGAAGCAGAAGGAAGACTCGATAGAGCAGACCTATACCATGGAAACAGGAACCAGCTGTCTGAGCAGCATGCTCCTTCAAGAAGAGGGCTTTATTCAAACGGACACCCAGGTTCTTGACTGTTGACTTGGGGGCAGGATGGGGGCCTTAGTCGGTCGGCCACCAATCTGGCGTCCATAGGAGGGGGGCCTCTCCGAAGAGCATAATCTCTGATTTTCCCACATTATACTGGAGGAAATTATTATTCATCCACTGGGATATGGCTCTCCTCCCATTGGAGAAGGCCTGCTGTACCGACAAGGTGAATTTATCGAATAGAAAGAGTAATTGAGTATCGTCAGCTTATGATATGGGAATAAACCCATGTGTTTTCAGGAGATTGGCCAAGGGAGTGATATAGATGTTGAACAATGTAGGGCTCAAACACGAGCCCTGGGGTACTCCTTTGGACAGTTCCTTGGGGTCCGAATGATACAAGCCTAAGTTGACAATCTGGGAACGATCTGAAAGAAAGCTCCTCATCCATTTTAAGGCTGATTTCCATAATCCGACCTCCATCAGTCTTTTGATCAAAATATTGTGCGAAAATGTGTCGAGCGGATAGGTCCAACAGCACCAGAATCACATAGTAGCCCTTATCTAGGATCATCCTGATGTTATCTGTGACCGCTAGTAATGCTGATTCGGTGGTGTATTTGGGCCTAAAACCGGACTGGGAGGGATCTAAACATCCCGTCAGTTCGACATGATTGGAGAGGTGAGTATTGACATGTTTCTCCATAAGTTTACTCAGGAATGGGAGGAGTGAAATAGGGCGGAGGTTGGAAAGGTCAGTCCATGGGACTTTAGTGTTCTTGCTGATCGGTCTGACCTGAACCACTTTCCACTCCAGCAGTACATGGCCTTCTGTTAGGGAGAGATGAATGAGAAATTGCATAGAGGGAGACAGATGTTCAGCTAAAGACTGAATATTTTAGCTGGAATAGGGTCAGAAAGAGACCCCGATTTTATCTTGTGGATCAATAGTTCAACCTCTACTAATGCAAGTGTGGGAAAATGCTCGAATAGCTGAGGGTTTATTGGGTTCAGTTGATCCAAGGCTATTGGGATCTGCTGCAAACTTCCTGCTGAAGTGATTTTTTAATAAATGAGCTCTATTTTTCACATGCCTTAGGGCTAATGAAGGACTGAAGGATTTGACGCAGGATTTTAGAGGAATTGCCAGCTTGGGCTAATTGAGATGTTATGTAGGTTTTCCGTGGTATTTGTATATTTTTATGATAACTGGACAGAGTGGAATGGAACTGAACTCTGTCCTGTTCATTATGGGAAGCACGCCAGATTCTCTCCAATTTCCTGCAAAGTTGTTTTTGAACTCGCAATTGAGCCGAGAACCAGACTGCTTGTGGGCGTTTGGGATGGCTTGGAAAAGATTTCAGAGGCGCAATATGATCAATGGCTGTGGAGACAGCGAGTTATATTTGGCCAGTGCTTCCTCAATATTGTCCGAAGCAAAATTTTGAGGCCTTACAAAAAAGGTTTGAAAGTTTTCCGCTGAGACTTTCTGCCACTGCCTGCGAGTATGAGATGTCATTGATTTAGGTAGTTTAGCATCTATAGGGTACTGAATGAAAAATTCAATAACTGAATGGTCAGACCAAGTAAGTTGTTGGGGATGTTCACATTGAATCCTAAAAGAGTTAGAGAATACAATATCTAGGGTATGATGGGCCTTCATTAAGCTGGAATAGGCCTAAAAGGGATAGGTCTGCCAAGAGAGTGAGCGTCTAGGTCGGAGAGGCATTCACTATGGATATTAAAATCTCCTAAGAGTAGAAAGTTATTGCCTGGGCTCACATGAGAGGCATATAGTTCTACTAATTGTAGAGAGAAATCGGCTACAGGTCCTGGTGGACGATAGATTAAAGCCTCTTACCAACTAGTTTGCATGGTGGAATCTATTCTACAAACCAGCATCTCCATAGTGGCATCACAACATTGATCTAGGATAGAGACCTTGATTCCATCCGTATGCACTATGGATATTCCACCCTCTGTCTTCATCATTCTATCCAGTCTAACCATTTTATACCCCTCCGGTATACCTAGCACTATAGATTTATACATTTTAGTCATGTTAGAGATACCCAATAATAAAAGATATTTCCTGGGTGTACCATAACAAATTTTTAACATCTGTATCCCTCCTATAATCTAGCATTTACTTATTTTAGAACTCCTTACAATAGTCCACTGTGGTGTGAAATCACCTATGATGAAGCATGCCATAATAAGTTTTGAGTGAGGCGATTTTCCCAAAATCTTTTACCAAAGAACCCAAGAAAAAACCTTTAGTGGTCTGGGCATTTTCAGTCTTTTATTATCACGTTGCATTTAACACTTTCTCAACAGCAGTACACGAGCCATAGGACACCATGGTCCATGAATCCAGGAACAAACCCAAAGTGTCATACTGAAAAGCATCAATAAAACTCAGCACTTTATTGCAGATAATATTTCTGTTGAAACCATTTCTTTATTTATTTTCTTTCTGAAAACTCTTCCGAATTTTTTTTTTACAAATATCCAATCTCTGCTGAACACACATGGTGTGCAAATATCAAACAAATATTAATCATTCAATTTCAGTAAGACATCGTCTCCATTGACGGGTTTGGAGCTGATTAATGCCCACGTGCCAGATTCTGCCATTTATGAAAGACATAGTTCGATCCATTCAAAAATATATTCCCTACTACCACTACTACTGCTTCAATTCTGGCACCCATCCCTCCGTGTTGCATTTCTCTTCTGTCATCCTTGATACTCGTCTCCCACAGACTTCATTGTCTCCATCAAAATGCTACTAACCACCTCCAATGAAGATGATGTTTTACCCTTGCCCTTCATTAATGCTTACTCTCAAAAAGCTCACTCACCTCTTCTGGTAATCATCAACTCCTTCCTCACTAAAGGAATTTTGTAGAGGTGGGTGGAATGTTTCATTCTGTGCGCCGAACTGACAGAATTTGGCGACTCCACGTTACTCTTGTAATGCGGAGTTCCGGACAAATTCTGCCAATTGTCGCATGGTGGAATTTTTTCCAGGGAGGCTCCAGAAATACGAGCGAGATGTGGCCTCCCCTAGCACCATTTTCTTACATGGGTGGCTGTGAGCAGTCGCAGTCAGAGGGCTGCTTCTCAAGTAGATTTGTGGCTGCTTGAGTAGATTTTCTACTCGAGTGACAGCAAAATCAACTTGAATGTCCCTCGCTCTTGCGCACCATATGGTGCAGATAGTGCTGATTTTTCTGCGCTGCTTAAGCTACCAAAGCTAAATTGCAGCACAAGCAGGGCGACGTGCAGAATCTCACTGAGTTTTCATGTAACTCAGCAGAATTCCACCGAGTGAAACTACGGAAGTTCAACCCACCACAAGCATTTTGCCAGAAGCTATCAAGAAAATTCAGATACTATAAATCCTGTAGAAATCCACACTATTCTCAGATGACAACTCAAATTAATGACCCTTGACTCACCGACATTTTATTGGCAAGAATAAAAAAGCAGGCTGCACACAATAACAATATCACATCAATGTCATCAGTCAACTGAAAGACTACCAGTTTTATTTAGATCATGCTGCCGCATGGTCACAGTTCTTTTACAAACCATATATCATGCCTTACCACCCACATATTAAGAACTTCTCAGTTGCCTTCAACATCATTGATCATCTCACCTTCATCAATACACTGACTTCCTGAATGGTATTTATTGCCAACATCATTGGTTCTCCTCCCACCTGTAGAAAGAAATCCAGTTTGTTCACATTGGTACCTTCTCCATATGTCATTGATGTGTAGTCCCCAGGTGTATACCTTTTGCTTTATCATCTACAACCTTTACATAGTGCCCCTTAGGACTTTATTCACATTAAGAGCAGCAAAATTAATAAATACACTAACAACATGCAACTCTGCTTGATAGTCTACTCCATTCCAGACATCCATCATTTTAAAAATACCTGAATCTCAATCACACCTGAAGTTCAACCAAAGCAGAATTCTTACTTACTTAGGGCCTTATTATGACTACTGCAGGCCTTCAGACCGCCATAGCCATGCTGGCGGTGTGGGCACCACCGTACCTGTGGTCCGACCGCCCCATTATGATGTGGGCAGGTGAACTGCATTGGCACCACCGCAACCGCCAGGGATCAGAGATCCCTGGGGGTGTTGCGGTGGTCTTGAGGCCGCAATATGATTGGCGGGCCACTGCAGCCCCACCAAGCATTTTACAAGTTTCCTCTCTGCTATGGTTTTCATTGTGGTGAGCCCGCCATGAAAAGTGTCCAAGAAAAGTAAAGTGAGCGACCCCCTGTTGTCTCTGTACCAGTGGATGCATGCAGGGGGGCACATGGTGTGCCCCCCTGTCAGGATACATCCCCAGTTACTGACAGTCCATGCCCTGCAGGAACCTGCAATGGCGTTCCCATTGGGGTGCCTGTTACAGCTCTCCTATGAGCCTTTATAAAGGCACCACCATGGGCCATCTGCGTCAAGACCACCTGACCTGGATTCCAGTCGAAATCCGGTGGGCAGTTTAATTATAGCTTTGGTGGTGTGGGAGCGGATGTATGATGATACAACGAGGGCCATTTCAACATGGTCTGTTAGATCATGGACCTAGGAATAGGAATAGTGTGAATTACTATTCCAACTCCAGTCTACATACAGTAGGGAATGTGTTGGAAACAGTAATTTACACTATTCCATAGTCAATAGCGCCCTCCAGTGCAAGTCGGTGTAACGACTTGCGTAGTGAAAACCACGATGTAATAGTATCACGTTGAAATGGATGCGTGGTAAACAATGTCTCCCGTGGGAGCGGGGCACTGGCGTGGCAGCCCACTCCCTCACCGCCAAAGTCATAAGAAAACCCTACGACCAAAAAGCAAAAACTAGTCCAAACATGACTCAATGACATGAAATAAGGCAGCTTCAAACCATACTTTTCATCTAATGCAAAGTCACTATTATTCACCCTGGACATTGACCTCAGCCTCAAGGAATACATTGAATCTCTTTTGCATCTCTTTCTGCTAAAGAAAGTAAAACCATTCCTCCAAGAAAGCAACTTCAGAACTGCTGCTCAAGCCCTCGCACTCTGGCATCTGGATATTGGGCAATGATGTGCTCCATATACTCTCATTGCGCCCCCATCCTGGAATCATACATGTCATATTCTGTTCAATTATAAAGCACACATTCCCCATTGTTTCATGGGCCAAAATAACCATACTATAACATGGGGCCCTGCCTGCTAACTAATGAAAAGAAGGGTTTTAATCATTTCCAGAAAGAACTCTGGAATAATTCCATTCACAGATTCAAAGGAAGTGAATTCCATGTTTTCACAGTAGCAGTGGTCCCCAAAATTGACAGTTTTAGCACTAGGCACGACGTGTAGGCCTTGTTGATCAGATCTTAATGATCAAGAAGATATGTACCATATGAACTTAGATCCCATAAAGTCCAGGAAGCCTTTGTAAACAACTCTATGGACCATTATCATCTCTTGTTAGACAACCCTACTACGCACAGGCAACTAATGCACCTGTCTTAAAATAAAAGAGATGGTGTGGTATCTGGAAACATAAGAATTAGGTAGGCAGCCCTATTTTGAATCAGTTGCAGGTGTTTCAAGACTTTTTCTAATGCAGCCAAACAGACAACACTGCCATAGCCCAATAAAGATTGTACAGAGACATTCATTACAGGGAAATGAAATCATTATTCAATATGGAGAATGTAGCAAAGTGTCTTCAAGTGAAAAAACGGGTGCTCGCCGACTTTGCTACTGTGGATATAGGTTGAAATCAAGATAAATACCCAGATTAAGAAACGCCGTGTAGTGGTGGGTCTCAGCAAAGCCTACCAGTGCTAGGGGTTCGCCCTTCTCTGCACAAGTCCTTAGACCAATAGGATAGAAGTTGGCACAGAAACTGGAATAGAAAACAAAGTATTTATTAACCCTCCTGAGGTGGAACTACATTCACACAACAACCTTCGGTAGTGTATGAAGTAGCACACTGAATGGAAGGAGCTTGGTCCTTTTAAACCCACACAGGGGCTCAAAAGAAGGTGGTACAAATACAACAAGAAGGTTTTAGGTATCTATATGGGTATACAGAAAATGCACAGTCAACAAGTGGGAGGAGCTAACAGTTGCTAATTCTGGTGAACACATCCTGACAGTTACAGACTAACAGCAGCTGCATGGACAGCTGCAAGCTCAACTGAGCATGTGCGAAGCAGAAAAAGCTAAATATAACCTGTCTCTAGGCAGATTCCAAGAGCAGAACAGCAAGGTAGGACAGAGCACATGGCACGCACGTGGTAGCACATGGCAAACAAGATGGCTGCCAGAAATACAAAATGGATTCCACAAAACGGATAAGATAAACTCTAAATACAGGATGGCTTCTGCGAATGCTAACCCAATCGCTGCCAATTTACAACAGACGACCCTTTTAGCATTAGCTGAAGACATTCGTTCATCTGGGGTAATCTAGATATGAATCCTGTACATAGATGCTCATCAGTTCAGTGACTTCTTTATTTAGCATTTGTTGGGCTTTCCTTTCTGCAACATTTCTCTTGGCAGGTGTACAAGCAGTGATGCAAATAGAGCAAAGCGTAGGACCACAATGTATACATATACAGCAAGTAAATAGTATCACCTATAGTGTACATAGCATAGTCAGTAGCTTCCAACCCCAAGAAATAAAGAGTGCCCACATCCAATTTGAAAAAGTCCATGTACCAGTCTCTGGATAATTCTCTGCAGCAATCTTATGTAGTTTAGAGATTGCATCATATACTGAAGGCGAGTGATCCGGAATGAAAACACAACAGCTGCTGCCAATGATGCTACATGCACCACCTCGATCAGCCAAAATCACATCAAGCACCATACGATTCTGGAGTGCTACAATCCTCTCAACTTGCAGCTCCTCTGTAATGTTCTCAAGTGCCATAGCTGTCTTATTGGTAACAACTTCCACAACACGAGTCAATCGCCTTATCTTTCTGCTGTTCAATGCAGCACCCACAAAGAAAAATAAGCCCAATTTAAAGTCAACATATTGTTGCAAAGCGGTGTCAGTTTGGTCAACTTCATCCATACTTATTGTCCTCTTATTTCTGTTCTTGGAAATGTCATTGTAAAGTTTAAAGTTACGGTGATACGATGCAGGTGGCAGAAGCACAGGGGGCAGCAGAAAGGACCCCAGACCACCCCACAGGTAGTTGGTAGTATCCCTTACTACCACAAGCAAAGTATGTATTATGCGATGAAATAAAGCTGCTATTATTGGTACCTTCAATTGTCAGAATTACAGTACATTCACTTCTCCCCACTGGAATTCTCCCAACACTACTAATACATAAGTCTGCTTTAGCTCTTGTCACAGAAATTACAAAAGGTCTATTGTTCTTCATAGTCCTTGTATTTGTGAACACATGTAGCATAGAAATATTATCAGGTTGGTACTCCTCCCATTCCCATTTAGTTCCTCTAGCTTGAGGGTAACCATTCTCATTAGGATAACACTCTTTATTAAGGTGATAATTGATTTGTCCCACTGTCATCTCTGTAATGTTGGCCCTTTCAGAGGCAAACAAAAGTGCAAACCAGGCTTGACAATAACCGTTATGTGAAAAAGGAAGAGGAATAAAAGGTGTTCCTCCTTTCTTTTGGTGTGCAGGTATCAACCCACACACCCAACAGTTGGTAGTATTCGTGGCATTATGTGTATGATGCAACATCTGGATGAATGTATTGCTTAGGTAGGATTGTCGATGCTTCTGCTCATGATAGGGAAGCGTAAAGTAGTGGTGTTCAACTGGTACTGGAGTAGTGGCGATCAAAAGCTCTCAAACAGGAGCCACTTTCTCAACATACCAGGTAATTCCTGCCATAACTACCATAGCACCAACAAACCCTACAGCACAAATTATTTTCTCATTGTAGATCTTAGTAACATTTGATCTCTCGGCAGACATGATCACTTCGTCGTCAAAAAAAAAACAGTTGGAGCTCTTATCCCTGGGCAGCCATTGATTTCTTTACCGAGGGTCAAGACGAGTGTCACTTCGCAGGACTGATTCCCCCCCTTGCCACATTGGCACTCCATTTCACTAACCCAGGGCGGTAGCTTAACCAGTCCTTTTCTACAACGCATGCTCTTTCCGTGGTCTCAGTTGGTATCGCGATGCTCCAGAAATCGTGTGGTCCGGAAAGACTTCCTCAGATTCGTCAGGTGGGATCGCTTGGTGTTTCTCCGTGTCCAGAATCTCTTGATGGTCGGTCAGCACAGCAGGTTCCACCAAGGTAGGCGACACACGCTTGCAGTATGTGCTATGGATCCAATTCTTTCTGTTCGTCACTCGAACTGCTGTCCTTGTAGTCAAGAGCACTGGCTCTGGTCCTCGCCACCTCGGCTCCAAGCTGTTCGACCTCTCGAAAATTCTGACCATAACCTAGTCGCCAGTTCGGAGATCGTGTGCCTCACCTGTAGATCTGTCAGGAAGAGCTTCTCAAACCTGTTGATGAATAGAGATCAAACTGTCGGTTAACTGTGCCAAATAATCATTCATCAGAACACAAGGTACATCATGTATGGGGCATGGCTTAGGAACTTCCCAAATGTTCATCAGTCTCCCAAATACCACTTCATATGGTGTAAGCCCAGATCGTGAGTGTTGCACCGATCTTATGGACAAAAATGCCAAACGTAGTGCATCGGGCCATTTCAGAGACGTGGAAGCCAATATTTTCGCTAACTTCAGTTTCAGAGTAGCAATGCACCTCTCCACTAATCCTGCTGATTGCGGGTGGAAGAGTGCATGGAATTTCTGTTTGATCCCTAATCCTTTCAGGACATGTTCAACAACTTGCCCAATAAAATGAGGTCCATTGTCACTCCACAAAAGTTTACAAACACCATATCTAGGGAAAAACTTCTTTAGAACCACCTTCGCTGTAGTGAGAGCTATATTATCCTTTGTAGGGTATGCCTCTATCCATTTACTGAAGGCACATACCACCACTAGGACATACTTCAAGTTATTGCAGCGTTCAAGTTGAATGTAATCCATCTCAAAACTTCAAAAGGTGCAATCGGTGTTGCAAACCCTCCTGTAGTAGTTTGTGTCCCTTTACCATGATTATACTGCCAACAGATCAAACAGGACTGTACTACTCTCTTAGCTGTGCTGGCAATTTCAGGATGCTCCCAAACTCGTGTAAGCAATTTCGTTATTGCTAGAGCTCCAACATGTGCCAGCCCATGTGCCACTTAAACCATAGGTTGTAAATTAGCCATGTCTTTGTTGCGCCAACAACACTCATCGTCCAATATTCCTTCTTTAGCCCATTGCTCAAGTTCTGCTACAGAAGCAGATCTCTGTACATCTAACACTTATTGTCTAGTATCATGCCATCGCTCAGCTTGAGACTTCAATACGTACATAGAAGTAGTGCTTCGTTGCATCGCAGTCTCACGAGCTACGCGATCTGCAAAGGCATTGCCTTGTCCTGTCTTATCAGTTACTTTCTTGTGTGCACTACACTTCACAACAGCTATCTTCTTTGGATATGTTAGTGCAGTTAGGAGATTATGCACTAATTCTCCGTGCATTATCTGCATCCCGTGGGACGTAAGAAAGCCTCTTTCCTTCCAAAGCAGGCCAAAATCATGGGCCACTCCAAAAGCATAGCGGCTGTCTGTATAGATGTTCACACCCAAGTCAGTGCTAAGTTCACACGCTCGTGTTAAAGCTCTTAGTTCAGCTGCTTGAGCCAACTTTTGTGGTATGCGAGCTGTCTCCACTACGGTCTCAAGTGTCATATTTGCATATGCAGCTGAGGTTGTGCCATCTGGTAACTTCAAACAGGACCCATTAACCTAGAGTTCCCCATCTACATCTGAAAGGGGCGTATCTTGCAAATCGACGCAACCTTTTGTCTGTTCCTCAGTGAGTAATATACAATCATGAACCTCCTTTGACTGAGACTGAGCCGCCGGATATGGTAACAAAGTAGCTGGGTTTAGTGCTGCACATCTCTTCAGTGTAATGTGAGGGGCTAACAATGTCAATTCGTATCCTGTCAGGCGAGCACTAGTCAAGTGCTGCATCTTAGTCTGGTTCAAAAGGGCATCTACTGCATGGGGTACTAGCTCCAAGAGCTTATGTGACAAAACTATCCCTTCACTTTCACATATGGACACAGCTGTTGCTGCAACTGAACAAAAGCACCCAAGCATGCTACCCCAAGGATGCTACTCAGGTGGTCTATTTCTCATTACATGATTCCCATATCTCCCCATTTAACGGGATTTTGGTCTATCGTCCGCCCGGTCCCAGAGCGAACTTTAGTCTAAAACTGCTTCAGCTCCTGGAGCCCTACTTTGGTCGGGAGAATCTGACTATTCTGGGTGATTTTAATTTCCATTTGGAATTATTGGAATCACATGACACCTCCGTGTTGCTGGAAGCCCTGACAGCATGTGGATTCACTCAACTGGTGAAAGGACCCACCCATCGAGCTGGTCACACGCTCGATGGCATTTTCTCTAATGACCAGAGACTCTCAGTTACGGTTCCTTTCTCCCTCTCCTGGTCAGACCACTTGGCCGTGCCTTTCAAAGTGGCCTTCCCTAGTCAGGAAAGTGTTAGGAAAGTCCCGAGTACCTTTGAAGTACGCAGGAACTTTAAAAATATCGGTGAACACTCTTTTGACCCTTGGACTTCAAGACTGTCTTCCATTCGGGAGATGGATCCCTCCTCAGCAGTGCCGCATTACGATAACATTCTGAAAGAGGCCTTGGACGAACTGGCGCCAGCTCGGTCCTGCTATTCAGCAAGGAAAAGACCATCTGCCCCTTGGTTCTCTGAACAACTCAGACTCCTTAGGCAGGAAGTAAGGAGACAGGAGCGTCGATGGCATGCCAGTTGGGATCTCAAAGTAAGGGAAGCTCACAAAACCCTGCTCAAGAGATATAAATCGGAAGTTATCAGGACCAAGCAAGACCACTTTGTGGCCCTGACTTCCTCTCTTTCATCTCCCAAAGAGCTCTTCAGGATCGTGGACTCCCTTTCATCTCTTCAGGTCCCCGATCCAGTTGTTCCATCTCGGGAGCTCTGTAATGACATCGCTCGGTTCTTCCAGTCCAAAATATCGGACATTTACACTGCTCTGGAGTCTCAGAGGCTTTCTACGGCGGAGCCACCAGTTACTGCAGCCCCGGATGTTCCATCGGCAGAGCCTCCCGTTGCCGGTTATCTTGAATCCTTCCCTCCGCTTTCCCTACAAGATCTCGACAAGCGGCTTGATAAAACCAAGTCAGGGTCTCCACTAGATGCTTGCCCTCTTAAGATCTTGAAGCAGTGCAGGGGATCTCTTCTACCCCCTTTACTTGAGATCATGAATGGGGCCATGAGGGATGGTGTCTTCCCACAGCAGTGGAAAAATGCTGTGGTCAAGCCCCTTCTTAAGAAACCCTCCCTTGATCCTGGGGTCCTAAAAAACTTCCGCCCCATCTCACTGCTTCCGGCCCCTGCAAAGATGCTCGAATCCCATCTTAACGAGCATCTAGCTGCCTTTGTGGAGAATTCAGGCTGTCTTGACCCTTCCCAGCATGGTTTCAGGAGGGAACATAGCACCGAGTCCGCCCTCACCCTGGTTCTCGATTCCATCCGTATGAATGTGGATGAGGGCCGGACATCCCTCCTGATCCTCCTGGATCTCACAGCTGCCTTCGATACCCTATCTCCCCAGGTCTTAACATCTCGACTGGGTGAGATTGGGGTCCGGGGGGCAGCCCTGGGTCTGCTCTCTTCCTTTCTCGACCATAGGGAGCAGAGGGTAATGTTGGGAAAATTTCTATCTCCATCCCTGTCTGTGCAATGTGGGGTCCCTCAAGGGTCGGCGCTTAGTCCCACCCTTTTTAACATCTATGTGACCCCCCTTGCCAGACTTATCAGATCTTATGGGATGGAGGTAGTCTCCTACGCTGACGACACGCAGATCCTCGTGTCTCTCTCCCAGTCAATTGAGCTGACCGCCTCCAAATTTAGATCCTGTATGGAGGCCGTCGGCCAGTGGATGATATACAACTCACTCAAATTGAATGGGGAGAAGACCGAGGTGATGGTGTTCGGCGGAAGGGAAGATATCTGGTCCACGGAGTGGTGGCCTGACTCGCTTGGTCTGTGCCCCAAACCTACTTCTTTAGCCAAAAATCTTGGGGTAATGATTGACCCTACTCTGGACATGCGCCAGCAAGTCAACAGGACGGTATCGACCTGCTGGGGCATAATTCATGTTCTCAGGAAAATAAGGAACTACCTTTCCCAGCCGGCAAGAAGACAACTTGCTGTCGCCCTTCTGGGATCGCGTCTGGACTACTGCAATGCGCTGTATGCTGGACTGAATAAGAATCAGATGCAGCGCTTGCAGGTAGTCCAGAATGCGGCAGCTAGATTTGTCCTCGATCTTCCCCGTCGCACTTCGGCCACGCTGGCCAGGAAGCAGCTGCATTGGCTTCCGATCAAGGAGCGGATTGTTTTCAAGTCCATGTGTATGGTCTATAAAGCCTTGGCCAAAAGCAGCCCCACTGGGATCAGAGCCATCCTGACATACTACAACCCTGGTAGGAGCCTCCGCTCCTCCAATCACTCTTTTCTCCACATCCCACGTATTCGGAAAGCCAGATGGGGTGGTAAGGCTTTCTCCCTCCTGGCCCCTAAATGGTGGAATGATCTTCCACTAGAACTTAGATCCCTCCCTTCCCTCCAAACTTTCAGAGCAGCTCTTAAAACACGCCTCTTTATCCAAGCGTACATGTAAGTGCATGACTGCCCGCTTTCTGATCTTTTTGTTAGGCGCCTTGACACCTTCGGGTTTTAGTTTGCGCGGTACAAGATGCAAAATAAATAAATAAATAAATATAAGCAATGTACAAGCAACAGGATCAAGAACAGCTGATGGAAAGGGGAGACCACTCGGTCACCCCGAACGTGTGGATGGGTGCCCCGATCCCCCGGGAAACCGTTGCGGGCGGGGGGCGTGTCCCGGCCGGTATGCCCATAGCGGTGTGGCCGGAGCACACCCCTACCGCCCAAAAAGGGTTGTCCTAAACACCCGCCCGGAAGTCCATGTACCGATGGGCGTGATGGGGGTGCGGCCCGCCTTCCCACTGCTGGATAAAAGGCGCGGGAATCCAAGGAAGCGTCCTCTTGTTCCTGCGCTCTGAAGGCTGCACCACTCGTCGCTCGTGAGCCCTCAAGGGAACAAGCTGCAGTTTTTTGACCCACCCACCAGCCCCTGTTGCAAAATATTTGGAATGAATAAAGTTGTATGTTGCTATTTGATTGTAATAAAATATGTTTATTGGAATCGTTGCTTTCATCGTGAATTGATGACAAGAGTATGCATGTAATTGAATACTTGCTTATAGGCCTTTTTCTCCTTTGTAGAAATGTTAAGTAATGGATGCAATAAAGATTGTTCTGTGCTTTAGGACCTTTTTTCCTTTATAGCAATGTTGAAGTCAGTGGATTTATGAAGATGTTTACAAGAGTAAGCATAGTTTTCTTTCCCATAGTCGGTAACTAATTGTCGTATTTATTTAGTCTTCGGTCGGGCGGTAAGGTCATGATAGGTGAGCGGTGATTTCAAGGTCCCAAGGGGGTTGCCACCCACTATGGATGGGAGCGCCCGGGGGGAGGTGGCCATTGGCCCCTCCCACGGGGGGGCGGCACCCATTACGGATGGGTCGCCCAGGGGGAGACGGCCATAGGCCCCTCCCAGGGGGAGACGGCTATATGCCCCTCCCCAGAATTTCCCGGGGGCCGGATATCCGCTCCGGCGGAAGAGAGTGTGGGGAAAGGGGGGGGAGTCCACGCTGTCCTTCTTACGGATACCTCGCACGGGAACTCGGACGGCCTTAAGATGGCGTCGAGTGAAAGGGGGCCCCCACGACAAGGGAAGTTACAGTTGGCTGCGAGGGTAACGTCCTCTGCGCATGCGCCACTCACACGTGAGGGCGGGAATTTGGTGATAGGGATTTGACACAGGTTAAGACCTTGCCGTTGGCCCTTAATATTAGGATGTACAAATTCGAATGTAATGCATTTTTCATGATGTTAGACTCGGCTAGGAAATCTTTGTATTAGAGATTTGTTAAGGTTAGCCTGAATACCTGTCTTCATCAAATGTAATTGAAGTTGAATTTGTACATGATACATGAAACGTTTTAATTTAAAGTTTTAAATTTTGTTGCATATTTTAATAAATAAGGCCGGGGGGGTCGTGAGGCTACCCTACCTTCCAGAAGTTCAGAAACTGTGTCTGTCTCCTCCCATTGGGATTGGTGGTGGAAGGGGTGGTGGGCATCCCGGCCCATAAAAGTATAAAGGTACGCACAGAGACGCTGCTTGTCACCGTGTGTCTGTACTAAAACCGGCAATGCACACCGATCTTTCTCGTGTACATAGAGTGTAAAGGCCTTCGGGTAATCTGGAGTGCCTAACACTGGTGCAGAACAAAGAGCTTGACGTAACTGATGAAAAGCATTCTGACATTCATCTGTCCATGGAAGGGGCATTGGAGTGTCTTTAGTCAAAAGCGCTAACAGGGTTTAACAATGTGTGAAAATCCTAATATCCATTGCCTGCAAAACAAAGTCCAATGAATGCACGGACATCTTTCTGAGTGGAAGGCACTGCTGTGTCTAAAATTGCTTGAATGCGATCTGATGTCAATGCACGGCCCTCGTTAGACAGAAGGTGACCTAAATAGGTTACCTTCGGTCTACAATATTGCAATTTCTTACGTGACACTTTATGATGGTGTGTAGCAAGAAAAGAAAGCAAAGACAAACTACATTCTTCACACTGCACTGTCGTATCAGCTGCCAACAAGATGTCATCGACATATTGTATGAGAGCAACTCCTTCAGGCAAAACGAAAGAATCAAGTTGTCTCTTTAATGCTTGACTGTAAATGCTAGGACTCTCAGTGTACCCTTGAGGAATTCTACAAAATCTGTACGATCGATTATTCAAAGTGAAGCCGAACAAATATCAGCTATCAGGATGAATAGGAATCGAAAAGAAAGCATTCTTCAAGTCGATCACGTGAATGTAGTCGCTGTCGGGGGAACCAAAGTAAGAAGTGTCGTTATGTCAGAAACCAAACTACAATCTTGTTAACTTCTCACAAATCAATAATAAATCTGTAAATCCTAGTCTTTTTTCAAAATGGGAAGAATAGGACTGTTGCAAACATTATAGGGAACTTCTTCCACAACCCCCACTTTAATCAAATCATGGACAATGCGTATAAGTGCTTCTTCTCCTTCTTGAGAAATTTTGTATCGCAGCAATCGTGGCAATAAAGCACCCTGCTTGACACTAATATGCACTGGTTGAATAACCATTTACCCTACATCTGCGTCTGAAGTAGCCCACAAAGTACTAGGAAGTGAAGCTAATGCAATATCCTCTTTAACAAGACAAGATCTCCCAATCACGGGGTAGTTGTAATTTAAAATAACACGTACACCTTCAGGAGAACATCGTATCGTATCCCTGAAATATTTGAGCATATCAAGTCCCACAATATTGTCTGGTGTGTTTGGAGAGAGCAAAAACGGACATGGAGCAGTAAATTTATCAACATGGAATGCAAGTGGCTGTGATAGCGGGCTAAGGGAAGGTGTTCCATCAAAACCTATCGATGAAATGGTTAAGCCACACAGGGGAGTCCTTGGAACCAATTGTTTAGATAAGGCGCTACGAGTAGCTCCTGTATCAACCAGAAACTGATCAGTAGAACCCAAAACCTGCGCTGTAACATAGGGACCCTTCTGATCTACTGGAACTTCAACTGATTCCTTACCCCATCCTAGGCAATCCTATGCATAAGCAGAATCTTTAAAATCAGACGCAACATAATCGGACATTTGATATTGGTTCCGTCTATCAAAATTGTTAAACCTATCCTGTTAGCATCAAACCTAGCACGATCGTCCGTACTTCCTCTAGACCCAGAATAGCCTAAGCGATTTCTCATTTGTCCCCGACCACATGGATACTGCTGAGCACGCAATGCTGGACAATCAGAAGCCCAATGTCCAAATTTCCTGCAGTACGCACATTGATCAATGGACAAATTCGAACGAGTATAAGAAGAAAAAGACGAGCCATAAGATCCACGTCCACCTCTATCATTACTTCTATCATTTCCTCTAGAGGGCAGACCATAGGCCTGAGCTAACATAACCTTCGTCTTCAATTCCTTAGTCTTTTTATCCTCATTACCCTTTGCTTCTAATTCCTGCCGTTCATAATACTGAGCCATAGTCAAAAGAGAAACCGGAAAAGAGGTAGTCCATGAGCTTTCACTGGCTTTAAGGCAACAAGCAATTCCTGGCAACAGGTTTGCAACATATTTATCGACGAACAGATGCCTGCCTGTGTCATCTGTCAATGAATGGCCACTAAAATCGTGGAATGCCTCCTCAAAGCGTGTAAAGAAGTCAGAAACCGATTCATCTGCCTTTTGCTTACAAGACTCTAATACAGTCCAATCTATCTTTTTAGGGGGAATAATCGTTTTTAACTTTACTAATATGGCTGCGGGAAGATCTAAAATTAACTGACATGGTTTCTGTGCAGGTTCCTTCTCTACATCCAATTGTTCTAAATCTTTCCATAATGCCTCAAAAGTTGCATGATCAGCAACCTTACGTACAGTTCTCCACATATCAGGGGGTAATATCAATCCAGAAACCAGGCCAATATCAGGCAGTCTCATAGTACAAGAACTAATAGCACACTCAACTTCCTCAAAAAAGGTGCAGGATTTTTCCACGGATCAGGTAATGCAGTTTTAAGAGCCATAACATCCGCTCTATTCCAAGGAGTGTAAACCCAATTATAAATAAAATAACCCTTTGCATCAGAGGAAGCCTTATCATCACTCGTACCCGCTCCTTTAGGAGGAACATAGAAAGGTGCGGCTTCCCGCATAGGTTTCGCATGAACTATCATAGTCTTATCTGTTCCGAAGATAGAAGCTTGTGCCACGCCGGTCTGAGGTGTTTGTGCAGCTGCGTCTGCTGCCTTTTTCTCCTCTCGCAAACAGACTGTCTCAACAAGTAATTTAACGAAACGCCTGATTGAGTCAGCCACCTGAGAAAAGACAAAAAGACCATCATGCATTTGCTTACAATCATTTGCTATATCAACAGGCTCCAAATCGTCAGAATGTTTTCTAAACCGTTCCAACAACTTCTACGGCAAACACTTCTGTAAAATATAACTGACTGACTGACTGATGGTATTTGTAGAGCGCACTACTGCCGAGGCGTCTTGGCGCTGTGTTAGAAATGAGCTAGGATATAACGCATACTTTAGTGTTGGAGAAAGAGCCATGTTTTAATTTCTTTCCTGAATGCCAATCTGTTGGGTAATCTTCTAAGATTTAGTGGTAGCGTATTCCAAAGTTTGGACGCTAGAAAGGAAAACCGTTTTCCCCCACAACGTACTCTTTTTATCCTCGGAATATGTACAAGGCCAAGAGTGGAAGACCTTAGAGTCCAGGGAGGGAAATAGTGTGAAAAGAGAGCTAGCACATCCTCGGCCGCAGCTCCAAACAGAGCTTTGTGCAGCAGACAGAGTGATTTGAAGTCAATGCATCTTCGTACCGGTAGCCAGTGAAGATTCCTTATCACTTTTGATGTTGGCTGATGCTTAGGCAGCCCCAGCAAGACTCTGGCTACCGCATTCTGGATAGATTGAAGTTTATCTAGTTGGGCAACACCCATTCCCAAATAGAGGATAGTCAATTCTAGACAAGATGGTGGATACAACCACCGTTTTCCTCAGTGGAAAGGGAATGTAAGGGAGAATCTTTCCTAAGCCCCTTAGAGTAAAGAAGCAAGCGGACTTGACCTGATTGATCTGTAGCGCCCTAGTAAGATTTTTTATCAAACATTACTCCCAGGTTCCTGGCCTTTGTGACTGGCATATACTTGCTCCCTTTCCTAACAATCCTTCATGCCATCTAAAAGTTCAGAAGCAGTACTACGGGCGGCTTTGCGAGCAGCAGATCTAAGCTCAGCAGAACGCGCAGTGGTCAACATAGAACGAGTAGCTCGTGCTTTATCCTGATCTGTAGAAGAGAATCCTCATCTGACTCATAAGGAGCAGAAGAAAAAATATACAGAGGCGGAGAACGATCTAATAACAAAAAATCATCTTGAGGTTTATTCAGAATAGGATAGAGTGGTCGCCGAACAGCGTATTGGCCAGTTACCTGTAAATGTCTCTCCCTATCTTCTCTCTCTTTTAGTTCTTTTACTTCTTTATTTTTCATTTCTAATGCTTTCGCATGGATGTTCTTTCCCTTTCTTTTTCAATCAAGGCTTGTTCACTTTTCATTCGTTCACACACTTCTTTCTCCCACATTTGTACACAGTCAAACATATCTTGCCTAGTCTTTCGCTCTAACATATATTGTTCCACATACTGAATCTTTTGTAAATCAAATGACCCATGCATAGGCTAACGCAACTCAGGATCCTTACGAGTATATTTATTCCATAACGTGCTGTACATTATAGAAGAAATACCATATTTAATATACATATCCCTATTAGGCGTCTCCTCCTGGGGGCCGGTTGTGCTTCATCAAGTCTCAAACTGGTACCACTATAAAAGCAATGCATCCTACGAAGTGTGCTAGAAACAGGCATGCCAAAAATAGTGTAGAATATGCAGTATTATAGCAAAGTAGCAATTAAGGTACCGTTAGTACAATGTGCTGTTCAAATCAATTCAAATAGAGAAAATTCTCCTCATTACCTGCCTATATAAATTGCAATTCATATATTAATCCCATACAAATCCAAGTTGGCCAACACAAATTTAAAATTCCAAAGCCACAGAAGCGTTACTAAACTACCTTACCAATCCCAGGCATCAAAAACCAACAGTAAGTGCCACATAAGGACTCTTACCAATCACTTGGTGTCCAGGTTCCAACTGCCAAGTTCTGAAAACCGACCAAATGGTCACTGCATAGCGAATCAACAGAAGAGATCTCAGTTGAGGACCGGCACCACCTGGTGGGTCAGATCAGAAAGAGAGGAAAAACGCTGTGGTTGCCAAGACGCGGGTCTCCTCGGGCAGTTGTCGTCCAAAGCGAGATTCCAATCCTCCATTTCGACCACTCCTTCGGGCATCCGAGTAGCCGATGAGCCCCATGTTGGGCGCCAATTTGTAGTGGTGGGCCTCAGCAAGGCCTACCAGTGCTAGGGGATCGTCCTTCTCTGCACAAGTCCTTAGACCAATAGGATAGAAGTTGGCACAGAAACTGGAATAGAAAACAAGTATTTATTAACCTCATGAGGTGGAACTACATTCACACAACACCCTTCGGTAGTGTATGAAGTAGCGCACTGAATGGAAGGAGCTTGGTCCTTTTATACCCACACAGGGGCTCAAAAGAAGGTGGTACAAGTACAACAAGAAGGTTTTAGGTACATATAAGGTCATACAGAAAATGCACAGTCAACAAGTGGGAGGAGCTAACAGTTGCTAATTCTGGTGAACACATCCTGACAGTTACAGACTAACAGCAGCTGCATGGACAGCTGCAAGCTCAACTGAGCATGTGCGAAGCAGAAGAAGCTAAATATACCCTGTCTCTAGGCAGATTCCAAGAGCAGACAACAGCAAGGTAGGACAGAGCACATGGCACGCACGTGGTAGCACATGGCAAACAAGATGGCTGCCAGAAATACAAAATGGATACCACAAAACGGATAAGATAACCTCTAAATACAGGATGGCATCTGCTAATGCTAACCCAATCGCTGCCAATTTACAACAGCCGGATCAGTAGTCAGACAGAGGCACATACTGGAAGCCCAGAATAGGTCTCCTACAGCACTGGCACTTCAAGGCTGATTAGTAAGCTATTTTTTGAGGAATTTATTTTAATAACATTTTCAGACATTTAGCTGTGGAACAGAGATAGGCTGTGTGCTCAAATAGGAGCATTCTTTGAAAAATAACTTTCAGTGTTGTCTGTATACATATAAAATCTGTCTCTTACTTGATTAACTAGATGGGCCAGATGATGCGCAGAGATATTGAACAAAAGAAGCAACAATATCGACCCCCTATGGACCCTAAATATGGGAGCTTTGGGTTTTCATTTAAAAGGGGGAAGGATAGCCAACTGGAAATGCTCATATAAGAAATCGGCCAACTGAGCACAGTACCAGTATTCCTGAGTCCAGTGGAAAGGATGGAACTGTCCAGGGTGTCAAAGGCTGCAGACAAGTCCAGAGAACCAGGCCAATTGCACGTCTGCTATCTACAAGCCTATGTAGGACATCAAGAACTGTGACCGCCACAGATTCAGTACTTCTACCTGGTCAGAAGCCTACCTGGAAAGGGTCAAATATATAGTTTTCTTCCAAATATCTCTGTAGCTGAAAGACAACTAGTCTCTCTATAGCTTTGCAAAGTAGGGTAAGAGAGATACAGATGTAACATTATAGATGTCCAAATGGAGCAAAGATGACTTTTTGGAGCGGTTTATAAGCCTTTGTCTTCCACATTTCTGGATATTGGACCTGATTACTATGGCATTGAACCAGCCACCGACAGGAAAATTACCGCCCGCCAGATTGTGATGGCGTGCGGTGTGCTTGCGGGCAGAATGCTCGACCGCTACAGGTCCAACAGAAGCAATCCTCACGATTGCCTGTCGGACCGTCCCGCATCACAGAATGGTGGCAGTGCCTATCAGTGAGTTTTGGGGACTTTGGTGGTACGTCTTGCAGGCATTGGTTGAGGCATTTGTGTAGTTATGTGTTCCCGCTAGCTCATGAAAACATCTACTTTAACCACTCTACCTTATGTGCTTCCACCGAAATAAGAAACAATCCTTAACTATTACTATTACAGCAGCCTTTTCACTGTGCTACTCTCACTAAAACATAGTTAAGTTTTTATCATATGTACTAATCATATGTACCATGCACCTTGAACCCTCGATTCTGCTTTTGGGTTGCTAAGTCTGTTACTTGTTAAATCTCAATTTCACACAAAAGTAGACTGTATCAAAATGTTTGTCATTTGGCCTTGCTAGAACTTGTCAGCTTTATTTCACTATCCTGAACCTGCTTCTTAAGCTTGCACCTAATCCAAAGACCTTCTGGTTGAAACTGTTTCAAGAACTTCTCTCAATTAACCGATTTTCACAGTTTCCTCATATTTAGATGATTACTGGCATTATGTTCATACATATATTTTACCGATTTATTATTATTTATTCATTTAATTTTAAAGACCTTTATTGCCATAAACACAATGTACACAGCTTTTGAGGCCTACAACCCGGAGGCCGGCAGCTCGAAATTTCAATGCATTTGGTTACGTTAACACAGCCATTTTACCGACAACCTTCACGTTCCAGTGGTGGATATGAGGCAACACCATGTAACACCAGTAGTTTGTGTGAAAACGCATACCAATATTGATCAGGCGAATCTATGAAAGGTCACTATTCTTAATGAACAAACCCATAACCAAACCTGCCTGCTAATTGCCCAGCTGAAAACACTTTAGTATCATGTTAAGGCACCTAGCTCTTACTGCAGCCATTCACCCCTACCCAAATCACCCTTGAGTCATCACCTTACCTTCAAATATCACTCTCTGACAGTCACACAAGATTCATAACTCCGCTGCACACAACACGACCGGCACCTCTCCACCATTCATCCCTGTACAATCTTACATGCTCACAACTCCGCGCCGCCCCGCTCCAACCACGATGCGAATGGTCCCCAAATATCTAATGGCCGTGATCCGCTTGGTATAAGGTCCCAATAATTAGTCAGTTGGTCTCTGCAATATATTGCCGACCATATCCAACCCGCCACTGTAGGAAGAGTAAACTTCTTCCAATGTAATGCTATCTGGTGTTTAGCCAGCAGCAGCAGTAAGGCAGTTAGTTTACGCGACCCACGTGGGATCTCCATAACAAAGCCTAACAATGCCAATATTGGGTTGAGGTTCAATTCCACTTCGACAATCCGTCCTATGTGTACTAAGATTTCCTCCCAGTAGAGCGCCACATGCCCACACTCCCAAGTCAAATGAAAGAAATTTGCCTCGGTGTCCCAACATCTCCAACAGTTCGCATCAGCCTGAAGGCCCATTCGATAGAGCTGTTTAGGCGTGCGATATGTTCTGTGTAAATAGTTGAAGTGTATGAGCCTCAGCCTGTAATTAGGGGATAGGTTCTCCAGCTGTGAACAGCAAAAGGCCTACTGCTTGTCACTAATTACCATGCCTGCTTCCCTTTCCAACTCAGCCTTGGACTTACTCGTAAGTATTAGTGAATGTTCCTGCGTGTTACTATAGATGCGGGTGATCAGTTTACGGGGGGGGAGCTGCTGGATAATATGTCCTCCAGCGCCGGCAATGAGGAAGGTGCCTTCGGAAACTCTGTGTAGCGGCCTTTGCATGCAGCTCTCAACTGGTAGAAAAGCAACATATCCAAGGCCGTTGGCGCCTCCGCTGCACACAGCTGTTGCAGCTTCAGGAATTCGTCTGAGGGATATAAATCCCTTGCTACTTTCAACCCGTGGTTGCGTGCTCGTTCTGTCATTGCTTTGTCCGTTGGTGTTCCCAACAGGGGGATACCTACCAGCGGCACCGATGGTGCATAAAGCTCTGCAATACAGCCCTTTGAGCTATTCTCAACCAGGCCCATCTCGTTGTTTCGACTGTATTTATGTCCGACGGGGATCTTTTGTATGGGTGGTAAACTGTCGTGTTTAGTGGAGTTGGAGAAGCAATATCAAGCTCAATCGCTACATGCGGTTGGTATGCGATAAGATGTTGCCAGAAGTGCAAATATTGTGCCTGAGCACTAAACGCATAGAGCTCAAAATCCGGGGCCGCAAGGTCTCCTTGGCTAAATGGAAGCGTCAATAGTTTCCACGAAACTCTAGGTTGTCGTCCCGCCCAAACCAGCTCCAAAAACACAGTCCGTAGCCGTTTAAAAAAAGTGGGTATTAAGGGACATAGGGATATTCACGAATAAGTACAGCAATTTGGGCAGGATTGCCATTTTACTTATAGCTATGCGCCCCGTGAGGGAGAGTGGCAAGTTTCGCCATCTCTGCACCTTTCCCTCCACCCAGTCCACCACCAAATACTTAACGCTGTCATCCGTCCAGGCTATGGGGAATTCCGTATCGCATCTTGATGTACCATCAGTTAGGGGCATCATCACTGATTTGGTCCAGTTGACCTGTATGCCCGTGAGGCCTCCATACTTTACAAATTCCAAAGTTTTTTGCAGGCTTGATCATGTAAATTGTCATGTCGTCTGCGTACATCGAGACGAGCAGACCTCTAGAGGTGAAACCGATGCTTCGATGAGTGTGATGTTGCCGCAGTCGCGCTGCAAGGGGTTCTGTGGCAATGGCAAAGAGCAGCGTGGACAGAGGGCAGCCCTGTCTTGTGCCCCTCGTTATGTCAAACAGTCCCGAAATCTGACCATTGACTTTCACCCGTGCTGTGGGAAACGTATACAGGAGCTTGATTTGTTGAATAAATAGCGGACTAAAACCCATGCGGGTGAACAATGCAAATAAAAACTTCGACTCCAGGGAGTGAAATGCCTTCGTGGCATCCAACAAAGCAGCAGCCACCTGTACATTAGGGTCCAAATAATGAAGTAGGCCGAAAAGGACTCTTAGATTATGAGATGTGGCGCGACCGGGCACAAACCCCGACTGGTCAGATAACGCGATTTGCTGGAGCATGGGTTTCAGTCTTTCTGCCAATAATTTAGCGTACATTTTCGCATCTAGATTGATTAAGGAAAGTGGACGGTAGGAATCTGGGTTCGAAGGATCTTTATCCGGCTTGAGGAGAGTGACTATCATTGCTTCCCTGAGTGTAGGTGGCAGTGTACCTGTTTCCATGTCCTCCATATATACATGGTGCAATCTGTGAGCTACTATGTCTGTATATTCTTTATAAAAAGCAGCTGTTAGCCCATCTGGGCCCGGGGATTTATCAGCCGGCATCCCAGCAATCACTCCTCTCACATCCTCTATTGTGATAGGCAGAGCCATATACTGTCTAGCACCATCATTGAACCAAGCCAAGGCAATGGTATCCAAATATTCTGCAATATCCGTCTCGCTAGGATTTGTGCATGTAGTGTATAGTGACCTGTAATATTCCGTCATTGTGTGAAGTATAGCCTGTGGCTCTCTCACCATCTCTCCATCCGACCCTTGTAATTCCATGATGTATTCTGCCCCACGTGGTGCTCGCAGTAGGGATGCTAATGTCTTCCCTGCTTTGCCCCCTTCTCCATACCTCCTAGCTTGTGCATATTTATTGAGATATGCTGTTTCCCTTTCAGCTTCTTCTTGGAATGCTGTTAGTTTAGTTCTAAGCTCAGCTTGAAGGGACGGGGATGGGCTTTCCCTGTTATTTCTCTCTAGGTTGGCAATGTCCTTGCCAAGGCTACCCAGTGTGTTCCTTATGGACCGAAGCACTCCTGTTTTTAGCGCCATGCAGCTACCACGTGTTACTACTTTGAAGGCTTCCCATAGGACACCCGGCGAATCCACCAAACCCTCATTCAGCTCAAAATACTCAGACAATTTCACCCTCAGTTCTTCCCTGAACACTTGGTCCAACAACGCTCTCGGTGGAAATCTCCAGCTAAAAGGTTGCACATATTGCGGTGGAATTGCCAACTGTACACGCACAGGCGCATGATCAGAAAACGACCGTGGCAAGTGATCCGCTAGTATCACCCGTGCATGTATATCTTTGGACATCAACCAATAATCAATCCTTGACCAGGCGTTCCTGTGTACAGTCACACCAGTGCCCTCCTGTTCACCCGGGTGTAAAGCACTCCACGTGTCCACCAGGCATTCCTCTATCATTAGGTCAACAATGCTGCAGTGTTAGGGTGATGATCACGAGCAACTCCCTGCCTGTCCGTTGTAGGGGATAGAACCACATTGAAGTCACCTTCCCACAATATCGCCCCCTGTCCACATGACTGGATTTTTTGCCACACATTACTAAAAAAATTCGGGCTATCAACATTTGGACCACATACATTGACAATCAGCACAGGGGTAGCACACAACGTTCCTAGCAACAAAATATATCTACCATCCTTATCTATGATGGACGTGTGAGTTTTCAACTGTAAACCCCTGCGTAAGAGGATAGCCACATCCCTGGCATAGTTGGAAAAAGGCGCCTCTACTACCTCCCCCCATCGATGGTGTTTAAGCATATTGGTTTTGGCAGAGGCCAAGTGAGTTTCCTGCAATAAGCAGATATCCACCTCACGGCGAATCAGATATGAGTAAATTAACCTCGCCCTCCGTCGGTCATTCAATCCTCTAATATTCCAGGATAAGCAATTTACCGTCATATTGGGGGCCCCATCACAGATTAAATACAGCTGCAATCAGTCCCTCCTCCTCAGCCAGCCAGTCCCGTGTGCAGTGACGAGTGAAGACATACACTTTCTCAAGGTACTTATAGACATGCCCTGGAGGGCAAAAGTGTTGCATTTCGCATAGGCTAGAGCTTTGAATCAGATCAAGTTCTAGTCATAGCAGGCAACAATCATAAACAAACAACTTGTGTCCCCCCCCCTGCTTCCACCCCCCAAACGGGTTGAGCATGACCCACCCAAAGCTCCATCTCCTTGTGAATTCGTGTCCCAAATCCCGTCTCACCCCTCCCACACCAACCCCCCAATCAGGTTATGTTAACCCCCCCCCAATACCTCTAGCAAAACATTCCACAAGAACATATTACAGGACTCTGGACTCATCCCTTGGGGTGTGCAGAGTGACCGCCAAACCTCACCTATACTTATGACAGGGTGGCCGAGCTAATTATGCCACTTATGCACCTCAAGGCCCCACCTGGAAGCATAGCCACCAAGTAGAACTCAGTGGGTCATCCGAATGTTGGACTGGAGTGGACACTTCACCCGCCACCATGATTACATTTTCCCACTCTAGGGCTTACCATGGAAGTCCTCAGATTGCCTCTGGACTAACATTTTACTGTAGTGTACAAAGCTGATAATATCATTCAATGCTGCTCAGTCTATTTTCAGATGAAACGTCTTCTGGAGCTTTCTGATTACGTTGTTCTTTCGCTTGTTGTTTAGCATATGCGAGTGCAGCGCCAGCGTCAACAAAAAAGGTAGGTCTGCCAGGGCCCTGGACTCTCAGCTTGGCTGGGTATATCAGGGCATACTTCGTGCCAATCTGCTGAAATATCTTTTTCGCCGGGATAAATTCCCTCCGGGCCGCCTGCACCTGCAGTGTAAAGTCTGGGTAGAGCGCTATGTTATTGCCATTTTACTGTATTGACCCCTTCTCTCTAGCGAGGCGCAAGATGGTGTCGCGATCCCTGTAGTTGTGCACTCGTGCCAATATGGGTCTTGCTGGAGCACCTGGTTTGAGCCTAGGACTCAGTGTTCTATGAGCCCTTTCAATGAGAAACATGGGGGATAGGTCGGACCCAAACAAGTCTTTGAACATAGTCTCCATGTATTGCGCCATGTTTTGAATGTCTGACGACTCCGCAATACCTGTAACGCGTATATTATTGCGCCTTGATCTCGCCTCCAAATCCTCGTTCTTCTGTTGAATCAGGGCCAGAACTTTGTCCATACCTTTCACTTTCTTCTCAACGTCAGTGTGGCCTTCCTCCGTTTCGGTCACTCTTGTTTCCAGGACACTGACCCTCCCCTCCTGCTTATCCATCCGTTGAGTAATCCGGTCCATGCGGTCAGCCAGAGTGTCCATTTTGGAATATATGCCCTGCAGCCCCACCTTCAGTTCCTGAAACATGGCGCTCACATCTTCTACCGGCATCTGACCTTGTGCTCCGTCTTCTGCCTGGTCACGCTCCGTCGCTCCCGCATCTTGCTGCTTGTTTGTTTTTTTTGTCGAACGTTAGTTTAGGCTGTCCAGTTTCTGGCTTCCCCATCGTAATTGAGCGCTAGAACACTTGCCGTTCCAGTATGGCCCCACAGCCGGATATTATGACCGCTCCTAGGAGGATCCTACTGTGTGTCGTCCCAAGGGGCCGCTGTTGGTGGAGTCCCCAGCAATCACAATTTCACCGCATTAGGTGGCCTAAAAGCCCTGGCCAACTACTAGATCTGTAATCTCCCCAGCACGTCAAGATCTCGCTGTGCAGAGGTAGCAAAAACGACCTCGACAGAATGGCGACCATACATGATGCGACGTCACCACTTAGCGCGTATGGACAATGCGCCTCACTGACGTAGTGTCACTAATGGGAATCGTAGCAATTGGTCTCCACCGCTCGTGCCATATACAGCGATAGATGCCGGTTGTAGATCAGTTGAGGGACCCAATCTGATACGTATGAGGAGGCTAGTGTCTCTTCTCTAAGCGCTGCCTTAAACCTGGTCTCTACGCGCTGCAGCCATTTGGTTCCTGGGCCGCGTTGTATATTCTGCACGATGTAACGCCAAATACAAAATATGGGCCAGACAGTCTTTGTATGACACCAGTGCATTGGGGCCACAGCCAGCCTCAACGGGGAGACTCGCGATTGCCGCCTGCGCCCTCAGTTCTCCTCCATGCCACCTCGTCGGGCCTCAAACGATCAGCGGTGCCGGAGTCCCAAAATGGCGGCCACGTTTTGCCCAGACAGCCGTTGTTGTTAGCACTAATCTCGGCACGCCACAGAGCGACTCTCCAACGCCCTCAAAATCAATAGCCAAGTGCTGAGGGTTCACGCACATCCGCCACTCTAAAACCCCCGAGTGCGGTATTAGTATTGGCAGTCTCTCAGCTTTCCAAGTGCAATCAGCCGTCATCTCACCATGTCTCTCCGCAGCCTTCCGGTGCCCGACTCTTCCTCTAGTGATCGCCCGTCATTGTCGCCAGGTGATCATACAGCCAGGGTCTCCCGACAGTCTGCTTGTTGTGTCGTGCTGGCGCTCGTCCCCCACTTCAGCCTTCACGGCTCAGCCCTGACAATATTAAGGATGCGGCTCCTCCTCTGCATCCGCAGCTGCCACTCGAGGCCCCGGCCCCAGCCTCTCGCACAGGCCTCACTTCGGGACCGCGGCCACGACAGCCGCCACACCTCCAAATCGCCCTGCACGATCCTGATTATTACAACAGACGGTAGTTGGGTTCCCACATCGCCTTTCACATCTGGTGCGGCCGAGGTACAGCGTGTGAGGTGCGGATATATGTAGGATATTCGGCTCGGCTGGCTGAGCTGCAAGATCAAGCAGCCATTCCGCTCTGCGCCCAAGCCACGCCCCCTTACCGATTTATTATTTATGATAAATAGCGGATCACAAATATTGAATTGCTAATAATATGTTTGAAAAGGTACTTTTCTCAAATAACGATTTCTTGAATTTCGCAATCCCAAATAGAGAATCTGGATTGGCCAATTGCAAGTAGTCACAAGTAGATTGCAAATTCCGAATGTTACACAGATTGCATTAAATGATCTTATAAGCAGGAACCAGGAAGTGAGTTATCTGTCTCTCATTTTTTGGTTAGCTCTATCAAGACACACATCTCTATAAGGCAGGAGAGTATTGGAGAGTTGTTATAATGTCTAGGCAGGATAAAGGTAAGGAAGATAGAATGATGAGAGGCGTGAACAAAAACAGAAGTTTAATGATGTTGAAGTGGAGATTTTGGTAGAAGAATGTGTCTCCAACAATGAAAAACTCTTTGAGAAACATTTTCGACTGTGCTGGAGTCAACCAAAAAGAAAATCTGGGTGCCAGTCCAAGAAGGAAGTAATACTGTTGGTATTACCATGTGTACCATTGATAAAATCTGTGAACGCTATTATGATTTACGGTCTCGCACAAAAGAGAAGTTTCTGAAAAAAATGTCTGACGCTCGGCCTAATGGAGGTGATTCTTGATCTGTCCCCCATGCAAATCAGATAGAGGAGATGATAGAAAGTACCTTTCCCCCAGAGGCAGTCGGACTGACAGACATCGACACATCAAATCTTCCACCATCAAACACAGTTGATCTCGAATCTGGGGAACCAGGTTCGAGTCTCGGCAATGACGCTGAACATCCTGTGATTCTGGGCAAATCACTTAATCTCCCTATGCCTAACGAAACAAAACAACAAAAAAAAGAATGTGTCCTCATGTAATGCAACTGGTGCTATGTAAAGCGCTCTGATACCTGATTCGGGTCAAGTTTGCGCTATATAAAACTCTGGAAAAAATAAATAAATAAATACAAAAACACATTTATCGGGGGTTTTTATAATAAAATAATGTTTATTCACTCTGTGATATATATATTTTCAATGTAAATGTAGGTGTAAATTATCTTTTCAAGTAGTCAAAACCAATATAAACAAAATAAGAAAACCAAATCCAATACCGCAATTGTAAAGGTCTCATTTGTAACAAATAGGCCATTCTCCATTTTCTACCAGATCTAATACTTCAAAAAGTTAACAATAAAAATTACTCTCGAAATATGTTAATCTATGCATTTTTGACTGCACAATAATACATTATGGGTTATGCAATTTTACTATATACAAGCTGTTAGATCTGGGGGTCTCTAGTTGGCAATGGTATTCACCTTTCTCCAAATAGGGACCTTTACTTCTAAGTCAGGATAAGGGGATTACACTCCTTAATTACCCCTGCTCACCCCCTTGGTAGCTTGGCACGAGCAGACAGGCTTATCTCAGAGGCAGTGTGTTAAGCATTTGTGAAAATAAACAGTAATACAGTGAAAACACTACAGATGGATACAACACAGGTTTTATAAAAATAAGTGTTTTTTATATAGACTTAACACAAGACCAGAAATGACAAAAATCCACAATACTATACTAAAAGTTGAGTTAAAGATGATAAACGTTGCTTAGTTCAAGTTGTGGGTAAATGCGACAAAGTTCTAAATGAAGTACCTGGATGCGTAACGCAAAGTAAACAAAAGGCTCACAAACAAGGAGATGCGTCGGTTCCGTGATCCGGGAGAACGGTTGCGTCCTACCTCAATGCTTGCGCAGAGTAGGGGATTTGTCGTGAGCCTTACCGGTGCAGAGGTGATGCGTAGATTCTCGGCCTGCGGGCCCGTTGCGGTGCGCAAGATGGCACCTTGATGCAGTGCGATGATCCGGTTGCTATGCGAGAAGATAGCGCCTTGCGATGCGATGCTGATGCGATGACGCCCTGGCAGCCTTGCGACGACTCTGTACTTTGGAGCCACGACAGGCCCTCCGAAACACTTCTCAGGTGATGCGATTGCGACTCTCTCGATGGTGTCATGCTTCTCCGTTGATGCAACAGCAGGCAGCTTTCAATGAACACACGCTTCCAGGGAGTTGCGGTGGCAGCGCGCTTCTCCGGCGATGCGATGATCTCAGCTGCAACGGCGATACGCTTCTTCACGATGCGCCGCTCTTCCAGCTCCCGGCGACACGTAAATGTCTGTAGATAGAATTCCCAGCAAGGAAATTCACAGGGGGAGCTGGAGGTGAAGTCTTTTGTCCCTGAGACTTCAGCAGGAGATAAGCACAGTTCAAGCCCTTGGAGAATATTCTGTAGATGATGAAGGTCCTTAAAAAGTTTCTTCTCCTTTCCCTTGGCAATGAAGCAACCACCGCAGGCCAACCCAGCAAACAGCACACTGGCAGAGGGGCAGTCCAAACTCCTGCAGCTTCCTTGGTTCTTCTCCTTGGCAGAAAGGTTTCTTGTTCCAGAAGTGATCTAATTTCTTGGGATCAGGGTCCCAATATTTATAACCCAAAATCCTTTGTTCTCTGAAGGCAGAGAGGCCTCTGCCTAGTCCAAACCAGTTCCTGAGTACTTTGTTTACATGACTCTCTTCTTCCTTTCACTGTGCAGGGCAGAGACATCAGCCGCCCCACAGGAGGTGGAGCCAGCACAGGGGAGGGAAGATACAGCTCTGGAGCACAAGATTCCTTCTCTCCTTTCACAGTGCAGGGCAGAGACATCAGACACGCCACAGGGTGTGGAGCCAGCATTGTAGATTGAAGGCCCAGCCCTATTCAAGTCCCAGATGCAACTCCTCCCTCCCATCTAGATGCAGATCTCTCTATTCACCACCGGGCTGCCCCAGCCTGTCTCCTGGAATCCCCCATCCCTGTCGCTCACAAACCCAGACAAGGAATACACAACCTAGCAGAGGCAGGCCTGGACAGTTAGGCACGAAAAGTGGTATTTTCAAACACAGAATATTAAAACCAACATTTTTAGAAGATGTATTTTATTATTCTGAGTTGAGGCATACTAAATTCGAATTTCTACCATGTTCCCTGAGTCAGTTAGGATTATAAGAATGTAATAATCTAACTGCTCATTCTGGCCTATGGAGAACAGGTAGCCTTCAATAGTGAAAAACAAAAATGGCTGTAATTCACTATTAGGACATGCTACACACATCAGGGCATGTCCCTTACATTTTAGACACCCCTATGGTAGGCCCAAGGGCAGGGTGCATTGTAAGTATAAGACTTACAATGCACCCTGCCCTTGGGCCTACCATAGGGGTGTCTAAAATGAAGCAAAGTGAAGGTTTAGGGACTGGCAAGTAGGTGCACTGGCCAAGTCGAAATGGCAGTCACAGACTGCACACAGGCCTTGCAATGGCAGGCCTGAGACACACTTTACAAGCTGTGGGTGGCACAACCAGTGCTGCAAGCCCACCAGCAGCATTTGACTTACAAGCCCTGGGCACACATGGTGCACTGTACTAGTCTCTGACAGTAAACCAAATAACCCAATCATGGAATCACTAATAAGTACATCAATTTAACATAGGGAGCACTAGCACTGTGGCACTGATTAGCAGTGGCACAGTGCCCAAAACATATAACCAGCAAAAACATATCAAAACAGAGGAGGCAATCCGTCAAAAATGGAAGGGAGACTCTCGCCAATGGTGTCAGGTCTAACACAAGCCAAACCATAACATATCATTTTCACCACACGAAAAACATATATGTTATTTCTTACTAGCAAACACTGCTACAACAGAATGTTGAAAATGAAGATGTCAATGTTGAAAATATTGATGACAAGAACATCTTAGTAGCAATTTACAAGAAGAACCATCAGAAATGCCAGATGAACCCTTTGGACATATAAATCTCCAATACGTCCAACTACGCAAAGAATTAGAATTATCTTTATGCGAAGCAGCTTGTTGTAAAACCGCAGAGCTGATGTAACACTAATGGCAGCAGTGCCTCTTAATTTTGAAGGAGATGTACAATCTGCTCAAGCATTTTATAACAGTGATGAATCCATGCTGCAAGTACAAACACTGTAACTGAGGGAAATGCATTTTTTGGAACTGAATTAAGAGGAAACCAAGACATCTGGTTTCGTACACATTTGTGAATCACATGAGGCTATATGTACTGAAATTATTGCATTCACAGAGGCTGTATCTGAACTATGTGGAAGAATGAATGATGATAAATGTGATGGCTAAAGTCAGCATACACATCTAACAAATAGACTGCAAGGTAACAGACTACAATGCTTTGGTAGACCTGTAGATCGCCTTTTTACCGCTCCAAGTCTTTTATCTCGAAAGGTCCGTGAATTTACAAGTAGAACAAGAGGATTTTAGTGGAGATGTTGATTAAGGCCTAGAAAAAAATAGTAAAGTGCCTAATGAAATTCGAAATAGACATACAAGAAGTGCTGATGGAGATGTACATGAAGAAAGCAAAGAGGCATCAAGCCACAGCAGTTTCTCTGTGCAAGAGCAGGGTAAGATGCAATGCTAGACAAACCACAGATGTACATGCAAGAAATACACGAATATCTAGTGACAGAGTTACAGGAATGAAAAGGGAAAAATAGAGCAAAGCAGTGAAGCAATAACTGTTATTGTGTTACCTCTTTTTATATTTTTTTTACAATTTGTTTATTGTTACAGTTTAATTTGCAAAACATTACTTTTTATTTTAATTTAAATTTTGAAGGTTTTATATAGCGCTGGCTAGACCCGGAGGTATCAGAACGCTTTCCATGAGCATCAGATCATAGTTACAGGTTACATCATTACAAAGGTTACACAGTTATTAGAGCATGGCAACATAGTTACTTGTAAGGTCAAGATAAACAATAAGCACAAATACATAAGGGGAAAAGCAGGCAATCGGGGAAGGAGCAGGGGAAGTAGACAGGTAAAGAAGGCGGGAAAGAGGAGGTTGAGGGTGAAGGACATTGCATGGAAAGGGGAGGGGAAGGGCGACGGGGACACAAACCGGTAGATGTGTCAAAGCAACGTCCAAAGTCTAGTAAGCTGTGATCCCAGGGGAAGTGGTATCGTTTCCCTATCTCTGTTGCGGGAGGCTCCCTTTATGCAGTGGACTTTCTCAGAGGGGTCTCTGAGACTCCAAGGCCTACATACAGGATCCTTCCCCAAAAAGGGGAGAGGGAGTGCTTTGAAAGGGGTGCCATACCATACCTCAGCTGTGAGTGGCTCCCTAGGCGCAGTGTACTCTCTCAGCGGGTACGCTTAGACTCCAGAGTATATATATTGGATCTTTCCCCAACAAGGGGAGAAGGAGTGCTTAGTCGAAGGGCACAAAGGATAGGGGGCTAGGCAGACGAGCAGGCAAGGTGAGAGATTCAGAGGAGAGTGGGTGGATAGGAGCTAGGAGCTGGGGAGGTAGACACAGGGAGAAAGAGTACTAAATGGGAACAGATTTAATTAATGAGGTATTATATAGCGCTGGCTAGACCCGATGGAATCAGTGCACTTTACATGAGGGACAATAATGTTGCAAGTTACATCAGTTAAAAATTGCATAAGTATCAAGAAAAGCATTTAAAGAACATAGGGGACAAGGTGAATGGAGCAGGAAGGGTTAGGGGATGGGGTAAAGGGGTAGGAGGAAAAAAGGACGTAGCGACAAGGGGAAAATCTGCCCAAGGTCTGGCTGGGTAGATGACGTCAGGGAGGGGGAGTCCACAACCCATCTCCTCTTCAGCTATATGGTAGCTCTACCGGGCATCAGCCAAATCGCTAGGTCTCCACAGTCTGGGTTAAGTTCCGCAGGTTCCAAGTACTGATGTGTAGGCAAGTTAGAGGATAGGTTCAAGGTCTGGTCAATGTCCAATTGTTGTCCCAGGGAAGTAAAACAACATGTAGGGGACCACTATGGAAGCCATCTTGGGGTCAGGCAGGGGACTGTACTGTACACTGGTACTCTGGTGGCCATCCTAAGGTTAGGCATCAGGCAGCTAAAGCCAATATCCAGGACAGCGGCTGCCAGAAAATAACAAATCCAGCTTGCACATACCATCACACGCACAGACATGCACAAGCACCCACCAATTAGAGCACACACTCTCCAATGCGCACTGATGCACACAAACAAGCACATAGCCAGAAACATCCAAGAACACAAACACTATGAAAAAAAACAAATAATTATTGTTTAGAATTTCAAAATGATACTTTGTGGAAGTGAAAAGTTTCAATAACAAAAACAATTAGTTTAACCCCTTCGCTGCGGGGCTAATTTCCCCACAGCGCGGGGGGGAGGGGGGCCGCGCACGGCGCCGCTGTGCTCATGACGAGCCCAGGCTCGTCATGCAGCACGGTGCTCGTGTGCTGGTGATGAGCCTGGGCTCGTCATGACCACGCCCGCGCAATGGAACGCTCAGCACAGCGGGGAAATTAGCCCCGCATGTGAGCGTTCCACGGCTCATGACGAGCCTAGGCTCGTCACCAGCACACGAGCACCGTGCTGCATGACGAGCCTAGGCTCGTCATCAGCACAGAAGGGGTTAAATGGAGTTGTCGGTGATTTGTGTTCCAAGATTCCTTCCATCAATGCTTCTATTCACATGTGCATCTTGATGTTTTACATGAGGTGGGGTATTTCTTCATCATCACTATTGTCCTCTTACATCTGTATAAGTGGGCCTCTTTGTGTCATACAACACATCACAGCATTCAGCGATTTTACAATAAACATCTGCTGCCTACTGCAATGCTTCCCTGCTGTCATGTAGGCATCTGAACCTTCGTTTAAGGAGTTCACTAGTCTTCTCTTTAATTGATTTGTTCTGCCGGTGTGCTATATTACATCTTCACTGTCAGGCTGATTGAGGATGTAGGAAGGGTGTCATGATCCATCAGGGAAGAGCATATACACTGTCACATAAAATGACACTAAACATTATAAGAAACCCTGCGCATATAAATTATGATGGTATATACATGTTTGTTCAATATAGCCATCTTGAAGCTGTCCTGTAGCCAGACGTATTTACAGACTAAAGTGACAGAACATATATATGAATCTGGTACTGCCGGGATAATGTACTACAATGCCATTTATTACACACTGACTATTAAAGATAACAAGTATATTTAGGGGGTGGTAATTTTTCCATCCTCGGTATAAAACTTCAGATCGAGATGGAGAACAAGTTGCAATGTGTGCTCCATCAATGCAGCCAATTACCTACAGGAATTGTGCTACTCTAAAAAATGCTACTTTTGTGTTTAGTTTAGTCGATCACCTGGTGTATGAGGAAACATAATGTAAGTATTACGTTTTATGGCTTCAAGAAAATTCCAGAAAACCTGAGACAATCAATGCCTTCTACCTCAGCAACATTGGTTTGGCAACTCCCTGATGCCAAAAGATTCAAGGAAAACAGCTCTTGCATCTGTAAGGGAATGGCCTGGGCTCTACGTGTGTTCCATTCTAATAAAGGGTGCATTTCATTAACTAAATATAAAATAACACTACTAGTAAGCCTGTTCTCTGTATAAATCTCCTCTTGCCTCTTTCTTCTCCTCCGTACTGCTGCCAAAATGTGCCTATGCTCCGCAGCATACAACGCAGAAATTCTGAAAATAAATTGAGCGCTCTAGGCCCCTTTTAATAACTTGCACCTGCATTCCCTTGATGTTAAATTGGGAGTGCAAAAAAGCTTTGTTTTGCGAATAATCACAAATTGAGGATTTTGCGATTACTAATTTACGATTCAGAACATATTGGAATTCCAAGAATGCAAATCAGTAAACATTTAATTTGCTGCGCTAAAATACAAAATGCTTACAATGTAATACTTCGAACATACCGATACAGCATATTATCATTCGCAAACCATTTTGTGAATCGCAATTATTTTAACATAAGGCCCTCAGCTCTTTGTGTACACAATTATTTGGAGAGACTGAAAAAAACATGTTGGTCCGCGTCCTTCTGCTTCCACTGGGCCACTATTTGCAGATTCAGAGTGTCTAGTAGGTTAGACGATGCTACTGTTGTGTGATCTATGGTGCAGTCAGAGTCGGCCTACCTTCCTAATCCGACAGGGGAGGTCACACTTTAAGTTTAGACTTTAAATTTTATCACACAACACATAGGGTCAATTATGCATTTTCTCTTACTGTTTATTTTCACAGTACTTTAACAAAAATCCCACAATCCTGTAGTCCGCCGCCAGGAACTGACATAATTAAGACTACAATATACAAGGAACCACCAGAACATGGTGTCCTCTTTCCCTGCTGCTTTGAGATACGTTTTCTTGTGAATGTTGCTGAAAAGAGTTGTTGAGGATATTGGCTGATTTACTATGTGCTTTATGATTTTTACCTTGAGCCAAAAGTCTCGCTTAAGTTTTTTAGATCTCGGTTGGACTGCGCATGCGCTGTCTCGAAGAGCTGTGCTGTGTTGAATCTGTGGAATTCAACCCACCTATAGGCTTCCCATTTGCTGCTCCATCATCGCTCTCATCACTTTATCCCCATTTGTTCATGTCATGAATGCTTCATGCCTCTTCCTGTGTTTGTCCCTCCCACAGACCATGGACCAGTACTTGATATCCATCCGTTGTTCTCATTTTGGGAACTATGTTTTTCTTTGTCTTGGAGCACTCTGTGTTTTCACAAGCTCTGTCTTCTCCACCCACCCGCCCCGAGTCTATCACTTATTTTCATATGCAGATCGATAATGTAGTAATGTGTGACTTTGTTTATTCCCTTCCTCACTCACCCTTGCACCGTTTCTGTACCATTTTGTGACTTTTAAAAAATGTTGTTGTGCTTCATTATTAAAAATAAATCTGAAATGGAAACTGAGCACTCCATTCGAGGGCTCACGTTTTCACAATGTCCATCTCCTCCCTCCCAGCCCATGTCTGTTACTTCTTTCCTTCTGCAGATCCAACGTGCAAGAATGTGTGACTTTGTTTATTGCATTCCTCACCTGCCTCGCTCGTTTTATGTTTCATTTTATTACTTTTTAAGCATTTCATTGTGTTTCATTAGTAAATGTTCACCCACCGCGCCCCTCTCTTTTAAGCATAATTTCCAGGCCTCCAGCTTCTGGAGCAGAAGTGGAAACAGAGCAAACTACAGCTGAATCAGAAAAAAACTGGTCTGCTGAGGAGGTTGGACTGAGGCAGTTGCTTCTCGGACGCTTTGTTTTGATTTCAGAAACAACTGCTCCAGTCAGAGCCAAATGCAGGCTCATCAACCTTCACTAGCAGGAAATCCCACTCAAGGCAATTTTATAACATTACATTAGAGACAAAGTTTTAACTTTTTGTTTTTCCAGTCTCCTTCAGCTGAAGAACATTTAGGGGCTTAACCATCCACACTCTGCACTTCCCATTTCATCGCCCCTTTGATGTACTGTCGGCCACAGAAACCCCAAATATGCATCCATGCACTTGTTTTTTTTTCCCAGCCCCTCTCGCCCAAATCTGAGGGGGTGCAACACACACCATGCTGCACACTGGCTAGGCCAACGCGAAAGGTGTTTCTCGCATTCAACACATTTAATTAGCACATGTATGTCGTTACCTGGGCACAAGGGCACTAGGAGCCTGTACCCGACTGGTGGGTAGGGGATGAGACCCGGACACCACTTGAAGGGAGTGGGGAGGAACTCATTACTGCGAGGGCAGGAGATGAGACTAGATGTGGGACACAAAGCAGTGATCACCAGTGCAACAATAAAATAAGTGTATGCATGCCTACCTGACTCCTGTGCATCCCTAACAAGCAGAACACGACAACTGGCGACGAGTGTGAGATTAAGAGGACAACATGTGTGCCCCGGGTCCCTCGTGTTCAAGAAACAGAGGCAGGAGCCCACCCTGGTTCGCCGGTGATAAGGTGAAGGTGAATCGCCGCCATCCGCTGGAAAGAAGAATCAGAGCCAGGAGCCCACCCTGGTCCGAATGCGGAGACGAGAAGAAACACTGCGGTAGCCCACCCCGGCCGCAGCAGATAAGCGGTAAGAGGCCCCGACCTCTGAGAGGTGCACCCACCTGAGCGCATAGGCGTTGCGCGTAAGAGAAGCCAAAGAGGTGCACCCGGCATATGATTAAAGCCGCCCACCACATAAAAGTCAGTGCGCGGCATCTAATTCAAACCGCCCGCCGCATTAAAGTCAGCGCGTGCGCGAACTGAACTAAGTATCGGGCGAGTGTGGTGGCCATCTTGGGACCAGACAGGAGCAACCATTCAGCATCCCAAAAAGCCCGGTGGCCATCTTAGGGTCAGGCGAAGTCATCGAAAGACCCGTGATCTCGGGAGACTTGTCGGCCATCTTAGGATCAGGCATTTCAAGCCAATAAGCATCGAGGGAGGCCCGGTGGTCATTTTTAAGTCAGGCAACATTTAGGAAACTACAGAAAAGCGTCAAATAAAGGGAATTAAAAGCAATAAAAGAAACAAAAAGTGAAACATTATAGCAAAGATAACAAACAAAGCAGAAATAAAAGTAAATAAGACACAAGAAAAGAAGGCAAGCAAAACTAAAAGGACAAATCGATAAGGAGTATAAACCAGCACAGTGGTACCAAGAAAAGAGGTACGCCATAACGAGAGTTGCGCCAGTGCTGCACGCCAAATAATGGTTGACCTCACAAATGACAAAAATGGCACGCAAGCAGTATTCCGCAGGCCCCTTCCATTTAATTTATCTGAGCCAAAGGTAGGTATCAGATGGGAAAGATGGATTTGCAAGTTCGAAAGATACATGCGCGCCACAGACGTCACAGAGGCCAAGCACATAGATCTATTTTTAAACCTCGTGGGGGATGAAATGGAAGACTTGCTACTAACATTCCCTCAAGACCAAACAGCAAGAAACAAGGGACTGATCAAGTGCCTCACAGGCAAGTTTGACCCGCAAATGAACATTGATTTCAAAAGATACACCTTCACCATCGCATACCAACAAGCAGAAGAATCTCTCAACGACTTTGCAACACAACTGCAAAAATTGCTCACACACTGCGAATTTGATAAGTTTGACAACGAACAAGCAATTCGACTGCGCATCATTGAAGGCGGTCAGTCCTTGGAGTTCCGCACACAAATTCTGAAAGAACCAACCTCATTTGAGAAAATTCTGACCATGGCCCTGGCAGAAGTGAGAGTTACCATGCATGCAAAGCAGATGGACCTGGAAAAAGAAGAACAGAACAAGCTAACCGCATGGCCGGAAGTAGCAGCATGACCGGAAGCAAAAGGAGGAAAGAAAACGCTGAGCACCTGCTAAGAAACCCGCATGAAAGAACATGCTACAGATGCGGACTCAAGTTTCCAAACGTCGGTGCCTGCCCAGCAATGGGTCAGAGATGCAGAAAATGCAGCAGGGACAACAATTTCGCAAGTGCACGAACAGCAATGAACAGATATGCCAGACACACGCTTGCTGTATGTTGTCCCTCCTGAGGCGGAAAGCCGGGAGGTTGTGTTGTGTACCTGCGTGTCTGACCATTTAGAATTCGCTCTGTTCCTCTTTTAAAATCGCCGCATTTTAGAATACTTAATTTGCACTCTCTCGGAGGAATACTGCACTTTGAATTTCGTCCTCACATTCCTCTTTGTGAAATCGCCGCATTTTAGATTACTTAACTTGCACTTCACTCTGAGTAAATATTGCACTTGATTCTACCTACCCCAGACCTCCAGGCAGTAGCTGACCCCGTGCCCCACATTTGCTGCTGGTTCTCCCGGTGCTCGGACGATTTTGGCGTTGAGTCACACGGACCCGGAGCACTGCGGCCGCCATCTTGGGGGAAGTTTGAAGCTGCAGCACTCTAGTCCACAGCACATAAAAGAAACGGACATGCCTCCGCGTAGCGGACGCGTGCAGCGGACGCGCCGGACCTGCTCCCGAGTTGCGCCAGAGTCCTGCCCGTCTGCGCCCGTCCGCGTCTGTTCGTCGCCCCTCGCCCAGGCCCCAGGAGAAACTAAGAAAGGTGAACATATGTATTCTAAACATGATTTACTAGCTTTCAATCGTCTGAAAGGTGGCTGTACTAAACTCAACCTTTCACATAATAAAACCTATATTGCGTGTCCCTGTTACTTTTCTCTACCAACACCCTCACTACCACCGTCATGCATTAAAGCCCCATTGCAACACATTAGGCTAGGCCAACTGAATGTCAGGTCCATGCAAAAACACTACCTGGAAATCCACGACCTATTGTCCAATTACACCTTAGACATTTTTTTTCCTAACAGAAACGTGGTTGAAGGATGAAATGGACTCAGTTGTAAACCTAGCCACCCCTAAGGGTTACAAGATGTATACCCTAAATAGACACACCAGGGGTGGCGGGATAGCGATGATGGCTAAATCCCATCTTACTTGTACCTTCACCAGGTTAGAAATTGAAGACTGTGAATGCGCCCGATACAATATCAAAATTAACCCCCAATTTACCCTCGCAGGTCTTTTGATCTATAGACCTCCAGGCGCTGACGCAAACTTCATAATATCTCTCCTAGAGAACGCATGCTCCCTAGTTATCGAAACCACAAATTTTTCTATCATCGGGGATCTAAATATCCACTTTGACATCACCACCGATAATAAGATCAATGCCTTAATAGCTGACTTAGCCGCCTTACAGCTCTGCCAACTTGTGAATGGGCCCACGCACAGCGGCAAGCACCTCCTTGACCCAATCTTTTCCAACGTTAACAATATGAATGTAGAATCGCCTATTCCCATGACTTGGACAGATCACTACTCAGTGATTATGGAACTATCTACTGGGGGCGATTCATACATTAACCCTGCTCAGCAGGTTAGGAAAAGACCATGGTAAAAGCTCCGTCTCGAGGAACTCCACGCTCTCCTCACAGCAGACCCCCCATGTTTAATGAGGATTCTAATTTAGGGTATGACAGTCTTTGCGAATGGATCAACAAAGCCTTAGACACACTGATTCCAGCGAAATGGACCAAGCCACGATCCCATGAATCCAGCCCATGGTTTAACGACAAGCTTATTCTACAAAGAAAGGAGTTAAAAATAGCAGAACGTAAATGGAGAAGGGACTATGACCCCACGTCTAAGACCCTGTACGTCCAGCTACAAAAAAGCTACCACCGTAATATATGTAGAATTAGAGCAGCACATTACGCTACTGAAATCCACAACAGCCAGAACGCTTCTAAAACTATTTTTAGAATTCTGAAAGAGCTCAGTGCTAAAAAAAACTGTAAATAACCCTAACACCTCACCTGCACTATGTGATAACCTGGCCACCTTTTTTATGGACAAAATCAAGAAAATTTACAACTCCTTTCCGACCACCCCAAACCCACTGCGATAGCAGACCCGAACATGCCCAAACTCTCAACCATCCCGGCAATTAGTCATGAAAACTTTCTGACACTATGTAACAAAATTAAATCTGGCTCCCCTGCAGATCCCCTGAAACCTGAACTTTTCAGAGAAGCCAGCAAGATTATACTAGGCCCACTCAGAGACATTATCAACTCCTCTTTTCTCACGGCCAGCATTACCGCCACCTGGAAGCAAGCATGGGTCTCTCCTATTATAAAGAAACCCACACTTGACCCTAACCTACCTGAAAACTTCAGGCCAATTTCTCTACTTCCTTGGCCAGCCAAAGTGGCGGAAGCTCATGTTAACTCGACCTTGACCAACTTTTTGGTGTCTAATCCCATTCTAGACAGGTCTCAACATGGCTTCCGGGCCAAGCACAGCACCGAAACTGCCCTCCTGAGTGTTATTGAACATCTCCGGACCATACTAGACTCAGGAGGAACGGAAGCACAGATTCTTTTAGATCTCAGTGCTGCCTTCAACACGGTTTCCCACAAGGTGCTGCTGTCCAGACTAGAGGAAGTGGGGGTCTCTGGTCAGGCTCTTAGCTGGTTCAAGGCTTTCCTGTCAGATAGATCTTTTAGGGTCTCTTTTCCACCGTATCTCTCCAAGGAATGTCCCGTTGAACAGGGAGTTCCTCAGGGGTCTGCCCTCAGCCCCACCGTGTTCAATGTTTATGTCCTTTCTCTGGCAGAGGTAGCCAGGAAGCGTGGGTTCTCATTGGTGTCCTACGCCGATGATACCCAGCTGGTGGTAGCACTAAAAGACAAGAGCGGCCTGAGTGCGCAGAATTTTAAACAGACTCTCGCAGATATCACCAGCTGGATGTAATCAAACAACCCCCAACTCAATGCCGGCAAGACGGAGGTCCTGCTACTAGGTAAAGATACAACGGCCTAGGGCAATAACTGGTGGCCTGAGACTCTGGATCAACCACCTGTGCCCAAAAATGTGGTAAAAAACATAGGAGTATGGGTGGATTCTGCCTTGAACTTTACCCATCATACTAAAAAAGTGGCTGCCACATCTTAAAATATTTTGACCACCATACCCGCCAATTGGTGGTACAATCTGCTATTCTCTCGCGGAACTAACGTAGCAGAGAAAGCCAGACTGCAGCGAGTTCAAAATGCTGCCGCAAGAGCTCTGACGGGTCTCCCCCGTCACAAATCAGTCACTACTACCCTCAAGAGTCTACATTGGCTCCCTGTAGAAACAAGCATTTGCAATGCAATGGTCTCGGCATCATTAAAGGTAGAGCAATTGGCATTGCTCATGACATTTCTTTTTTTTTCTTTAAATCATAAATAAATGGCATTGTCATTTACATTGCCAATACACACCACTCTGCACCTGCACTCACTGCTCTGCACACTCACTACTCTGCACACTCACTACTCTGCACACTCACTACTCTGCACACTCACTACTCTGCACACTCACTACTCTGCACTCACTACTCTGCACTCTGCACTCACTACTCTGCACTCTGCACTCACTACTCTGCACTCTGCACTCACTACTCTGCACTCTGCACTCACTACTCTGCACTCTGCACTCACTACTCTGCACTCACTACTCTGCACTCACTACTCTGCACTCACTACTCTGCACTCACTACTCTGCACTCTGCACTCACTACTCTGCACTCTGCACTCACTACTCTGCACTCACTACTCTGCACTCACTACTCTGCACTCACTACTCTGCACTCACTACTCTGCACTCACTACTCTGCACTCTGCACTCACTACTCTGCACTCTGCACTCACTACTCTGCACTCACTACTCTGCACTCACTACTCTGCACTCACTACTCTGCACTCTGCACTCACTACTCTGCACTCACTACTCTGCACTCACTACTCTGCACTCTGCACTCACTACTCTGCACTCTGCACTCACTACTCTGCACTCTGCACTCACTACTCTGCACTCACTACTCTGCACTCACTACTCTGCATTCACTACTCTGCACTCACTACTCTGCACTCTGCACTGACTACTCTGCACTCTGCACTGACTACTCTGCACTCTGCACTCACTACTCTGCACTCACTACTCTGCACTCACTACTCTGCACTCACTACTCTGCACTCACTACTCTGCACTCACTACTCTGCACTCTGCACTCACTACTCTGCACTCACTACTCTGCACTCACTACTCTGCACTCACTACTCTGCACTCACTACTCTGCACTCTGCACTCACTACTCTGCACTCACTACTCTGCACTCACTACTCTGCACTCACTACTCTGCACTCACTACTCTGCACTCTGCACTCACTACTCTGCACTCTGCACTCACTACTCTGCACTCTGCACTCACTACTCTGCACTCACTACTCACTACTCTGCACTCACTACTCTGCACTCACTACTCTGCACTCACTACTCTGCACTCACTACTCACTACTCTGCACTCACTACTCACTACTCTGCACTCACTACTCACTACTCTGCACTCACTACTCTGCACTCACTACTCTGCACTCACTACTCTGCACTCACTACTCACTACTCTGCACTCACTACTCACTACTCTGCACTCACTACTCTGCACTCACTACTCTGCACTCACTACTCTGCACTCACTACTCTGCACTCACTACTCACTACTCTGCACTCACTACTCTGCACTCACTACTCTGCACTCACTACTCTGCACTCACTACTCTGCACTCTGCACTCACTACTCTGCACTCACTACTCTGCACTCTGCACTCACTACTCTGCACTCACTACTCTGCACTCACTACTCACACTCACTACTCACACTCACTACTCTGCACTCACTACAGCTTCCTTCCACAGCTAGAACTAGTGCATAATGTCAAAACAGAGAAAACAAGGAAACACACTGAAGCTGTCTGTACCACGCCAAGTTCACATTTCGAGCAGCATGTGTTAAATCACGCTTTAGACTACTTCTCTACTCAAAAGTAGTACATTTCCTTCAAAAAGATAAAAATATGACATGCAAACAGTAATGCCGAAACAAACTGTTCAGCATGGGTTTTGATTTACATGAAAACATTAATTTCACTTAAAATAATAATAGTTTTTAGCTAAATTAAATTTACATTTGGATTTAGGGCATATTCACATATTTTTAGTAAATTTAAATGTCAGTGGCAGATGGACACGCTTTCATTTAGCAGCCAAATATACAATAACTTACTGCCCCCGGAATTCCGCCGCGGCCGCACCGGAAGTCAGGCAAGGTCGCCTGTGACGGGGGCGGAGCCGCGTCCGGACCGGAAGAGGAGGCAGGCGGAGGAAATGCGTGGAGCGGCCCGGGGCTCCTGCGAGCGTGGAGAGCCCCCGGGGCCGACAACAGGACGTTGTACGCGTGTTGCGGGGCTCCCTTGACCAAGAGGGAGTCCCGGGATCGGAGCCGCAGCGTCAACTCTCCCTGCCGGTGCGGAGCAGTAAGTTAAAGGGGAGAGGGGGGGCCGGTGCGCGCGCGCGCGCGTGTGTGTGTGTGTGTGTGTGTGTGTATGAGTGGGGGGGTTCTGTATGTATGTGCGTGCGTGAGCGCTTCTGTTTCTATGTATGCGTGTGTTGTGTGGGAGCCTCGCGCAGCGCTCGTGCTAATGCGCGTGCCAGTTTAGAATCGCCTGCGCGCGGCCAGGAGTGTCTCCTGGGACTGCTACTCGCTAACATAAGATCTCGGCGGAGACGCGCTTACGCGCGTCTTTTAGCCGAGACCTAAAAAGGATCCATTTTAAAACCTTATGTCTTGCTTTTAAAATTCTGAAACTTGCCCCCCCCCCCCCCCCATGTTATGTCCACTCCTCTCATCCTATGTTCCTCGACGCACTCTACGGTCGTAGGGACAGAACCTGGCCACCATTCCCCGCATTAAATTAAGTCGAATGGGCGGTCGCTCATTCAGATACCTAGCGGCCAAGCTCTGGAATGGACTCCCAGCCCAGATTCGTGAGATGAAGGATCTTCTATCCTTCAGAAAGGCTATAAAAACTCACCTCTTCTGTTAGTTATGTTGTGTCACTTACAGTCTACATCTTCAGCAGTCTCCTTTGGACATAGACAGCTAGCGCCGGGACGCCCCTTGGCTGGGGCAGCCGTGTGCTATACAAACACCTATAACATAACATAACATAACATAACATAACATAACATAACATAACATAACATAACATAGAAATGGCAGATCGCAGCTCGTCAGCTGATTCGGATGGAGAGGCAGTACATGAGGACGTGGAACAACTATACCTGATGTCCGATGCTCCTGTGGAAGACAGAGAGCGAGAGCGCATCCATCTAATGGAGAAACATCAAGTAAAGAAAACGGTGACCGTAGACATTGATGTGGTAAGACACAGCGTACGATTCGTGCTGGACAGCGGTGCCACATGCAACATAATGTGCGTGTCGGAATACGAGAAGATGAAAATAAAACCAACGCTATAACCATCCACTGTTGATGTATTTACCTGGTGCTCGAAGAAACCAGTGATCAACATGGGGAAGTTTACAGAGACACTGATGTACAAAGATCGATCACGCAAAGAAGGAATACATGTACTACGGGGCGACATTCAAGCACCATGTCTGCTGAGCAATGTCACAGCGCAGGTGATGGGTCTCCTCGCAATTACATACTACGTGTCTGAAAAACAGAACATCTTGCAAGAATATCCAGCAATACTACAAGGACTAGGAAAACTAAAAGGACGGCAAATAACACTGCACATTAATGAAGCAGTAAAACCTGTGGCTCAGCATCACTGACAAGTGTTGATACACCAGTAGCCACAGGTAGGAGAGGAAATACAAAGCCTGTTGAACCAAGACATTATAGAGCCTACGGACGGGCCGACCCCCATGGGTGTCACCAATAGTGGCAGTTCCAAAGTAGAACACATCCAAGATTCGCATATGTGTATACATTAGGATACCAAACACAGCAATTGAAAGGGAAAGACACCTTGGACCACACCTAAATGATATGATCAGCTGTCTCACTGGCGCCTGACGGTTTTCAAAGCTGAACCCGTGTAAAGGGTACCATCAGCTGGAGCTTGACCCATAATCAAGGTACATTACCACATTCTCCACACACATGGGTCTGTTTCGCTACAAATGACTGAGTTTTGGCATTTCATTGGCAGCCGAGATATTTCAGGTGTCATGTTTCGCACGTCCACGATACACAAGCAGCCTGGATACCGCGCTCCTCGCGCATCGGGAAAACAAGAAACTACGTTTCCCGGCAGGCTTAAGGCAGTGACGTGATGGACGCACGGAGCGAGCGCAACACGTAATCAAAAGGAGCCCCGGCAGCCACGGCTTTGCCGATAATTCCTAATCCTGTTCGGAGGACGGTTTGTTTCCGGGCGGTAGTGGTAAGAAAGCAGAATTGTACCGCAAATTCCTGTTTCCCTGCGGCACACTGTGTTGTAACAGTGCTATCCACGCTGGAGGCGTGGAACCTTTTGTTATTTCCCGATTTCTTCTCGGCTGAGGGGGAATCAATGGAGCTGTAGCGCAACTTGTGAGACACTGTATTACGCGTATCAGAGCCACGCTGGGAAAGTGGCATCTTGTTGATTATAGGATTTTTCCTCTCGGATGAGGGGGAAAGAAGAGAACCTTTGTGTGCAATTATCAGTGTTTCAAGTCCGGGGAATCGAGGCTGAACCTCGGTGAAACTTTGTGCTGTGTATTTATAGTGCTCCTCAGTGCAGGGTGTGATATTGAACACCCACATTTCACAGACACTCTTTTACGTGAAACAGAACAGAGGACCCATTCCATTCCTGCTTCTATATTATTTGATGTCATACCACAGCATTTGTTTTTCCTTTCTTCTTACTCAGGAGACACAAGAGGGGTACATATTCAGAGGGATTCAGCACCACCATTGAGGAATGTTTATTACTTGTTTTAGGTATGTGTGTCAATACTCCCTTTACATAGTACAACCCTCATAGGTTAAGGTTTTCACAAAGTGTCTCTTTGTCTGGTTATTTCACAGTTGGTTAGAGTGCCTGGTACCACCTCACGTCGTGTCTTCTTGAGAAGCAACCATTTGTATTTTCTTTTACAGGTACGAGAGTGGTACTGTAAAGTCTTTCTGTTGTTACGGGGTCAGCAAGAGAAGTGGGTTGGTTAGATTCACAAAACAGGGAGGGTCTTCTAAACGAACGAGTTCTAAACGAGTTGTTCTTTGTCGTTACAGGTCTCCCTCCCTGCCGTCCCTTTCCTTTCCCTCCCCGGTTGATCTTCTTCTGTAGTCTGTGTTATCTGATTCAGACTCTGAGGTCGTTTATAGGGGAGGTTATAGGCATAGCAACACAGCCCCGAAGAGGCCAGAAAGCAGAGCCTGAAAGCAGGAAACAATACAGCAGGTCATAAGGCCAGTAAAGAACAGCCTAAACTACAGTGACGACATTCTGGTGTTCGTTCGATCAGATGAGGAGCATGACAGGGCTTTGCAGGAAATATGTTTACATCTGGAACAAGCTGGTCTAACGCTAAATGAAGACAAGTGCGAGATAGGGAGAAATTAACTGGTATTCTTCTGACACATCATCTCCAGAAAAAGAATGAGACCGGACAGCAGCAAAATGGAGATGCTGGAAAAAGCAAGTCCTCCAGCAGACGTTGCAGAAGTGAGGTCATTTCTTGGGCTCCCCAGCTACTGTGCTCGATACATAAAAGACTTTGCCACAGTGAGCCCCCAACTCAGGGAACAAACGAAGCAGGGTCAACCAAATTCAGCTGGAAACAAGAATGTAACAAGGCGTTTGAGGCCATAAAACATGCTGTGATAGCGGTGGACCATATTGCCTATTTCGATTCACTGCTATGTACGGAACTGACGGTGGATGCCAGCCCGTTTGGACTAGGAGCCATCTTAGCACACACATGCTAAGCAAAGATTCTCCAAGGAAGATCGTGGCATATGCAAGCAAAAGTCTGTCCGACTTTGAGAGGGCATACTTTCAGCCAGAAAAATAAAGCCTAGCAGTAGTATGGGCGTGCAAACACTACCACATGTTCATCTACGGAAAACCATTCACTATTGTCACAGACCATCAGGCCCTAGTGACAATCTATGGAAATCCAAATGCAAAAATACCGCCTCTCATCGAGCGTTGGGGCATTAGATTGATGGACTATGATTTCAAGATTGTGCACAAACCGGGAAAAGAACATAACCCGGCAGACTACATGTCACTGCTTCACTTACAGCAGACATCTCTGGGCACATCAATAGCGGAGAAATATATAAACCTTGTGCTAAAACGAAACACTCCGGCATCAAAAACGATAGCAGAACTTGAGCAAGAAACAGGGAGGGATGCCACAATGCAAGTGGTAAAAATGGTGACGAGACAGCAGAGATGGAGACATGTCAACAACAACATCATGGAAGAAGGAGTCAGCAAGGAGGAGATGCTGGCATTCAAAAAGATTCATGAAGAACTACCAGAGACCGTGAACAGAATAATAAGGAGAGGAACAAGAATAGTTATGCCAAGGGCCTTACGCAGACAAAGTATAAACTTGGCACACAAATCACACAGAGGCATGGTTGCGACATAGAAGCTGCTACGGTAAAAAGTGTGGTTCCTTGGTTTGAACAAAATGGTGGAGGACACTATCATAAATTGTCATATCTGCCACGACAGGGCAGCCAGCAAAGCCTGAACCACTACAAATGTCAGAACTCCCACGGTCAGTGTGGACAGAACTGGCAGCAGACTTCTATAGACCTCTAGACACGGACAACTATTTGCACATGATTATTGATGAATACTCAAGATTTCCCATTGTGCGCCAAGTCTAGTCGACATCAGCAAGTGCAACACTGCCAATACTGGATGCCATATTCGCAGCCGGGGGCTCCCCACAAACACTAAAAATGGATAATGGTCTGCCAGTATCACGGGAGGAGTTTTGGAAGTTTATGGACCACCTAGGCATTCGTCACAGGAAGATAACACCTCTGTGGCCACAAGCAAATGGCATGTTGGAAAGATCATGGGAAACATAAAAAAGGCTGTCCAAAGAGCAAAGCTGGCACAGATATCAATAGGACAGGCCCTTTGTAAAGTTCTAAGAGATTATCACAACACCCCTCACAGTTCCACGGGACAATGCCCCGCTGAGCTGGTACTGGACAGAACAAGCAGGACAAGGTTACCACAGCTAGAAGCAACAGAACCACCAGAGCATAACAGCAGAGACCATGAGCCCAAGGAAAGAATTAAGGCGTATGCCGACGCCAGGAGACATGCCACTCCATCGCACCTCAAGCAAGGGGATGTGGTAGTAGTGCGACAGCGGCAGCTGAGAAAATCGGACAGTCCATTCTCAAAGGAACCATTAACGGTGACACATGTGAAAGGGCCTATGATAACAGCAACATCCGGCCCTTATCGAATAACAAGGAACAGCTCTCACTTTAAGGGAGCAAAGAGCATGGAGGAAGACGGAGGAGACATAGCTGCAGGAGACACAGGTACAGACGAGAGACAGGACAAGGAATGGCAGAAGGACATGGGAGAGCAATATCCAAGAAGAGAATGCAAATGACCAAAAAGACTGATTGAAGAAATGTGATGATGGGGACAAAGAAACGTCTCTTCTATCTATCTATCTCTCTCTCTCTCTCTCTCTCTCTCTCTCTCTCTCTCTCTCTCTCTCTCTCTCTATCTCTATCTCTATCTCTTCTTCTATACCTCTATATCTCTCACCACTTTCTTCCATCATTTTCCTGCAACAAAGGGGGAGATGTTGTGACCTGGGCACAAGGGCACTAGTACCCTGTACCCGACTGGTGGGGAGGGGATGAGAACGGGACACCATTTCCGGTCAAGGGAGTGGGGAGGAACTCATTACTGCGAGGGCAGGGGATGAGACCAGATGTGGGACACGAAGCAGTGATCACGTGTGCAACAATAAAAGAAGTATATGCATGCCTACCTGACTCCTGTGTAGCAAGCAGAACACGACAGTGAGCAAAATATCTAAATTAGCTTCAGCTATGCATTCCACATTATCAACACCAATAGCTCAGGCAAGGCGAGACCAAGTGATTTTGGTAATGCTTGTTTTGTTTGTATTTTGTCGGGCCCCGGGGAAAGCAGAGTCGCAGACTAGTCTTTCCCCGGGGTCTTTCGCGCAGGGGATAGTCCAGGCAGGGGAAGGGGAGGAGTCAGGGGGTGGATACTTAAGCGTGGGGGAGGAAGGGATCTTCCTCTTTTCTGCGCCTGGCACCATCGGGAGGGAGCTCGAAAGGAGTTGTAGTTAGTGCATAGTTTGAGGCCTAGTGCTAATTTTGGAATTGTGCTCGGAGCTGTTTTACGGCAGCTGGGGTTTATCTTGCTTTCCTGTTCTTGTTTCGGACTCGGGTAGGATGTCTGGTGTGTCTGCGGAACAGGTCCGTGAGGCCTTGTTACTGCTCGCTAGGGCCGGCCGCGAGGACCTGATTAGGCCCGGGGTCATGGACCAGGCCTGGGTTGGGGCCACCAGAGGCACGAGGGCTGCCTCGGCCGGGGTGCATGCGGCGGTTTTTGCCTGCTTGGAGGACGACCAGGTTCTGGAGGGTGGCCCGGGGGCCAGGAGGGGGGGGGGGGTGTTCCTAAGGATACAGCGCGGGGCGGGAAGCGCAGGACGACTTCCGCGCGCCCCTTCCCACAGTTGGAGTTTTTGCCTGGGGCCTCGGGGGCGGACGTGAGGGCCGCGCCTGATGCGCTTCCGCTCCGCGGGCCCCTGGTGGCGCCGGCCGGCGCTGCGTGGGGGGAGGAGCTAGGAGACGCCCGGGCCGGGCCCGCCCCGGGCCTGGACGGGTCGGTGGGTGGCGGCGGGGCCTCTGGGCCCGTGGTCCGCTTGGGGGAGGCCTCTTTTAGTGGGGATGGGCCTGGGCATGAGTTGCGGGGACCGGGGGAGGGGTCTGGGGGGGGCCCGATTGACTTGTCCCGGGGCTCCAGGGCGGGCACCCCGGCTGTGGCTCGGCCGTTGGTGCCTGGGTTTGCGGTGGGCAGGAGCGCTTCCCCCGCTCTGGTTCCCATCGGCGGCCCGGGTTGGGTGCAGGGTTTCCAACAGGTGGGTTTCTTCCCCCGGGGGGGTGAATTCTTTGGCCACGGAGCTCCCCTGCCCCCCCGATTTGGGGTTCTGTTTCCTGGGAGGAGAGGTCCCGAGGTGAGCGTATCTTGGAACAGATTCAGGAGGTCAGGTGGGCTGAGGAGACGAGGGCCAGAGTGGGTGCACTTTGGGGTAACGACATTGAGGGTCCTCCCACCCCCACCTCTGAGGAGGAGAGGGAGGCGGAGAAGCAGGATGAAGAGATTCGGCAGGCGAGGTTGAGGAAGTCAGGCCCGGCCGCCCACCTTCCCAAGGGCGCGGCCGGGGTAGGGACGGCCAGCGCGGCTTTGAGGCCCGATGGTGCCGGGGCCCTGCCAGGTTCGAGCGACCTGGGGGGCGGGAGGGGATCCAGGTCGGCGGTTGTCGGCAGAGCCAAGGGGGGCCTTGCGGGGCGCACCACGGCTCCGAGACGCAGGCCGGAAGAAGTAGGGCAGTCCGCGGCGGCTGTCCCTCCTCCGCGGGATCGGGCAACGGCTACTGGTGGCGCCACCGGATCGCGTGGCCGCGAGTGTGTGCCTAAGGGAGTGAAACGTGCTGTGAAGTATGTCTCATGCGAAGGTGTGGATCAGCAACCGGTGCTAGAACTGGATTACAGCGAGGAGAGCGAGGAGTTGGAAGAGGGGGAGGTGCGGGATGACCTGGAAGGCGTAGGCCGCGCTGCGGGGGTTGACGACCTTGGTGTGTTACAGGTCGACCCCGGGTCGCGGAAGAAGACTGGGACTGTGAAGGCCCGTGGAAAGGAGTCCAGAGGACGGCCCCAGGAGCGGACGGAGGCGCTAACAGGTGAGAGTGCCTGGTGGGCGGTTTGGGATGACGCGCCCCGGGGTGGGGAGGGGAGGAAGCGGGCCTGTAGGTCGGTGGGAGTGGGAGATGGGTCTGTGAGGGAGGGGGGGCGCCTTCGGGCGGTCCACCTGTGGATGGTAAGAAGGTGGATGGTAAGTCGGTGACTTTGGGGGTGCAAACTGACAAAAGTGATGGGAAAGATGAAAAAGGGGTGAAGGTCCCGAAGAAAATGCCTTATATGGGGCTGGCGATGCCGTTGGGGTCGCATTTGTCCGAGAAAATGGGGGATAAGATTTGGAAACATGAGTTTGTGGATGTTTTTAAGTTGTTGCACCGGGAGGTTCAGGCGAAGGAGGGTTCCAAGGAGGAGGAGTGGGAGCTGACGAGGCGGCCTAGGGTGCCGATCACTATGGAAAATTGGACTTCGGCCTTTTTGATCTATGCTAGCGTCTATTGTCAGAAGTATCTGGACCGGGCGATTGCGCTATTCAAGTACATGGATATCATTCGTAAGGCCCAGATGCAGTTTGGTGGATTTGCATGGCTGAGCTATGATGAGGAGTTTCGGGCCCGTGTCAGCGCCGATCCGGAGAAAAGCTGGGGGGAGGTGGATCAGGAACTGTGGATGCAGTGGATGGCGTCTTCTCACTCTTCTGCCTCTACGCATACGGCCAGCGGTTTACCGGTGTTGTATCGGTCTTTTCCGACGCGTCCCGCCCAGGGCGGGGCGGGGGCGGAACTGTGCCCAACACCATTGTGTCCGGTTAGCCGCCTAAACCGGGAGGGGCCACCACGGGGGTGTGTTGGAGCTACAGTCGGGGTTTCTGCTCGAGGTACCCTTGCAAGTTCAAATTTGAGTGCTCTAAGTGCGGAGGGAAGCACCCCATTACTCAATGTCTCTCGCTCGCCACCCCTTCTGAACAGTGGCGGAACGCGAGGGGACGGGGGCAGCCTGGCCCGAAGGGCGCCTACTCCGGTTAAGGTGGAGGCGATGGCCCCGTGGCTCGCGTGCTATCCTGATCGCGAGTCCGCGGCGCGGCTCTTTTGGGGTTTCACCGAAGGCTTTCGGTGGGTTATCAGGGTCCCAGGGAGCGGCGGTGGGCCGAGAATTTGAGGTCAGCGAAGGAGTTGCCGGGTGTGGTGGCTGCTAAGTTGGAGAAGGAGGTGTCGGAGGGGAGAGTGGCGGGCCGTTTGATGACTGGCCGCTGCCGGACTTGATCATTTCACCGTTGGGGGTGGTGCCGAAGAAGGAGGAAGGGGAGTTCAGGATGATTCACCACTTGTCCTGGCCGGAGGGGAGGTCGGTGAATGACTTCATTGCAGAGGAGGACTCGAGGGTACTGTATGCGTCGGTGGACGATGCGTTCCGGATGGTGCGTTCCTGTGGTCCCGGGGCGGAGCTGGCGAAGTGTGACATCAAGTCGGCTTTCCGGCTCTTGCCGATTCACCCGGCGGATTTCGGGCTCTTGGGCATGCAGTTCGGGGGTGCCATCTATGTCGACAAGGTCCTGCCCATGGGTTGTGCCATTTCCTGTGCGTTGTTTGAACTGTTCAGCACGTTTCTGCAGTGGGTCATGGTGCGGGTGAGCGGGTGCCGCGAGGTCACTCACTACCTGGACGACATTCTTTTTCTGGGCAGGGCGGGGTCGGGGGATTGCGGCAGGGCTCTGTCGCGTTTCCAGGCCTTGGCGGAGCAATTTGGAGTGCCTCTAGCGCCTGAGAAGACGGCTGGTCCCAGCTGTTGCCTCACGTTTTTGGGGATTGACCTGGACTCGGTGGAGTTGTTGGCGCGCCTGCCAGCAGCTAAGGTGAAGGAGATTCTGGCGTGTCTGGAGTGGGCTGTGGGGGAACAGCGGATCCCTTTGCGGGCGACTCAGAGGCTTCTGGGCTTCCTTAACTTTGCATGCAGGGTGGTGCGGGCAGGGCGCACGTTCTGTCGGCGGCTCGGCATGGCCATGTCGGGGGCAGTGCTTCCGCATCACAGGGTGAGGATCTCGCTGGCGGTGCGGACGGATTTGAGGACTTGGATTACGTTCCTGCAGGATTTCCATGGTGTGCCTTTGGAATTTGATGAGGAGAGAGCGGTGTGGCAATGCCAGATTTTCTCTGACGCGGCTGGGTCTGCGGGGTTTGGGGTCTTTTGGGATGGTCGGTGGTGTGCGGAGAGCTGGCCGGCCTCCTGGATCAAGCAAGGCAGGAGCATTGCGTTCTTGGAATTCTTCCCTCTGCTGGTGGCTCTGGTGGTGTGGGGGGATGACTTTCGGGACAGGACAGTGCTCTTTGACGTTGACAACATGACGGTGGTGGACCTGGTTAATAACCAAAGGGCGAGGGACCTGCGAGTGCTGCGGCTGTTGCGTAGATTCATGTTGGCTTGTCTGCAGTTGAATGTGGTGTTTCGGGCCAAGCATGTCCCTGGGGCGAATAATGACATTGCGGATGCGTTGTCTCGTTCGCAGTGGCAGCGGTTCCGACACCTGGCGCCGGGAGCGGACGCCTGCAAGACCGAGCTGCCGGCCGGCATCTGGGCCTTGGGGGAGTGAGGATGATTGGTCTGGTGGAGGGTTCGTTGGCCCCGTCCACGAGGAGAACATATCGACTGGCATGGTCTGAATTTAGCTCTTTTATGGGCTGGATGGTGGATGGTGTGGTGAGTGGGGAGTCCGAGGTGCTGGAAGGTTTGAGGGGATATGTGCTTTCTTGTATGGACCGTGGCCTGACTGCTGCTACGATTTCTGGAAAATTGGCAGGCATTTCCTTTTATTGTGTCTTGTTTTTGGGTTTCGATCCCACCAAGGATGTGGTGTTGGCACGCATGTTGCGGGGGTGGGGCCGGGAGAGGGGCGCTGGGAGGGGGCGCCTGCGGGAGGCTGTGACGTTTGGCCTGTTGGTCCGGCTGGTTGGGGTGTTGCCGGAGTGTTGCTATGACGGGGCCGAGGTGGGCCTGTTTCGTCTGTGCATGGTGTGAATGTTTTTTGGGGCGTTTCGGGTGTCTGAATTGCTGGGCACGAGGCGGGGGGCTGGGAGGTTGTTTGAGGATGTGCGGGTTGATGCGGGGCGTTTGGGGATCTGGCTGGGCCGCTCGAAGACTGATCAAGTGGGGCGTGGCTCGTGGGTGTGGTTGAATGAATCTGGTGGGGCTGTTTGCCCGGTGCTGGAGTGGCGCTCCTTCTGCGGGGCGGGGGGCCCGCGGGGGGTGAGATTTTTCGCCATGCCTCTGGTGCGAGAGTGTCGGCTGGCCAGTTGCTGGCGGTGTTGCGTTTGGCTTTGGGTCGCCTGGGGATTGATGGGGCTGGTTTTGGTACTCATTCTTTCCGTATTGGGGCTGCGACTGCGGCAGCCCGGCTGGGTTGGTCCTGGGACAGGATTAGGAAGATTGGACTTTGGAAGTCGCGCTGTTGCGAGCGGTATGTGAGGAAGTAGTTGGGGTCCCAGGCAGGTCTGTTGGTGTTGCGCTGTTTTGTTGCCTGTTCTAACATCTTTTTTCTTCGTAGGTTGCGTGGGTGGCCCGGGTGGTAAGACGGTGACGTGGATCGTTGGGCACTCATTTGTGCACTGGGCATCCAAATACACTGACCTGCAGGTTTACGGCCGTAACCTGGGACTGAAAGGACAATTGCACGAGGTGAAATGGTGGGGAAGGAGCGGAATGCGATGGGGGGCACTACTGCCCTGGCTCGCGAAGATGGTCCCACAGAGGGGATGCCCGGATTTGTTGATCATTCATTTGGGCGAGAACGACCTGGTGCAATTGTCTGGACTGGCTCTGTTGCAACTCATGCAGAGGGACTTGGATGTGTTGAAGTCAAGGATGGCGGGGGCCTGCATTGCCTGGACGGAGCTGGTCCCCCGGAAAGTTTGGAGGGGGGCCATGAAACACGGGGCTATTGAAAAGGCCCGGAGGAAGCTGAATCGGGCAATGAGACTGTACTGTGTAGACAGGGGGGTGAAAGTCATTTCGCATCCTGGGATTCGTCTGGAGGAGCCTTTAGCGTTTAGGGAGGACGGTGTGCATCTGTCTCGACTGGGGAATGCGTGGTACATGATGGAGTTGGGGATGTGGTGAGCAAGTTGTGGAACGAGTCGATTTGGTGCCGGAGGGAGTGACTTTGCAGGGACGGACGGACGGACGGCCCCTTAGTGGGGGGGTGGGGCAGTGTACCGCCCTACAGGGGGTTCACTGGGTGGCAGGTTTCGAAGGGATAGGGGGTCAAGAGCGGGCATACCCATCCCTTGGGGGGGGACTCGGCACAGGACGGACCGAAGTTTGATTGGAAGTTTGCAATGACTGGGGGCTGGAAGGGTGATTGACGGACAAGAGAAGGGTGTTTGGAGCCGCTAGGGCTCAGTGATGACGTGGATGAATGAAACGAATGGGGGGGAAGTGTGAATGGGGGTTTGCTGTTATTGTTACTGTTGAATTATTGTTATGCGCAGTTCTGGTCTAATAAATGGCCTTTTACGCCCAAAACTGCGTGGCCTGTTTATTGCGCGATGTCGGGCCCCAGGGAAAGCAGAGTCGCAGACTAGTCTTTCCCCAGGGTCTTTCGCGCAGGGGATAGTCCAGGCAGGGGAAGGGGAGGAGTCAGGGGGTGGGTACTTAAGCGCGGGGGAGGAAGGGATCTTCCTCTTTTCTGCGCCTGGCACCATCGGGAGGGAGCTCGAAAGGCCGCCCACCCACCCGGCAACTGGAGGTGGTTCTTGGGCCGGTCTGTTGCGTTGCCAGTTTAGGCCAGAGCTGCGGTAGGCAGGTTTCGAAGGGATAGGGGGTCAAGAGCGGAGCGGGCATACCCATCCCTTGGGGGGGGACTCGGCACAGGACGGACCGAAGTTTGATTGGAAGTTTGCAATGACTGGGGGCTGGAAGGGTGATTGACGGACAAGAGAAGGGTGTTTGGAGCCTCTAGGGCTCAGTGATGACGTGGATGAATGAAACGAATGGGGGGGAAGTGTGAATGGGGGTTTGCAGTTATTGTTACTGTTGAATTATTGTTATGCGCAGTTCTGGTCTAATAAATGGCCTTTTACGCCCAAAACTGCGTGGTCTGTTTATTGCGCGAGAGCTTGCGCTGGTATCAGAGCGTGGAGCTCCTCTAATAGGTTTGTTGGAGTGTCCCCTTTGCCTGGCTTTTAAACCTCTAATTGCTATAATTTCTTTCCCTATAGGATGCGTACAGTAAGGGAAGCGTTCCCACAGCGCTCCAAACGCGTTCAGAACTTGATACATTGTGTCAGCTTCAGCTTCAGCCTGAGTTGGTGCTTGGAAGGAATTTCCTGTTTCCTGATTTCAGCAGGCACACTGTTCTTGTGTGCCTTTACTGAAGAATGGGACTGTACCAGGGGTGTGTGAAAGCGTCCTCTTCCCAATAATCCACACACGAAGAGGATGTCTTTAAAATAGATTTATTCATCCAAAGGAAACTCAAGTCACATCCTGAGAAAGGTCTCCCAGCCAACCATCTTTTACCACTCCAGCTTAACTATATACATGCTACTTAGAATTCTCTGCAGCAGCAGGAAATGTCATGGAAACAAACAAAAACCTTGGAAGTACATAACACAGTAAGGCCCTAATGAACACTTAACACAGAAAATTCACACCTAGATGTTTATTCTGTTGAATTCCCATTGCATGCATTGTTTTTTTCTGTTTCTGTGCTATATTTGTATCAAATATTGCTGTTGATTTTCTAATCCTTGATTGAGTAAAACAAAAAGCGAGACAAACATTGTAATTCCTCAGACTGGTTGTCTTGCACTAGGTGGGATTCAGCTCTTCGGAAATTATCTGTCTTGTGTCAGTATGGACAGTGATGATGGAGGGGACTGCTTGGTGGACATACAGGAATCTGATGAAGACGTTTTTAGGAGAAACCTCCACGAGTTCCTAGATGACTCTGTACTGTGTCCTCCACGATTAAGATTGTTTATTCCGATGGCCACTACTATTAAGGATTCCTTGAATAAGCCCATTGGGGGGCTAGAAATTGTAAAAAATGAAGCACCTGGTGGTGCATGATACTAATGTCCTCGTGCGGGTCAACTCTGAATGAAATCTCAGACAATGTTTAACCAATTAGTTTAACCCTTGTCTGGGAAATTATGGTGGAAATTTCAAAAGGCCTCATTAGGATATTGATTGACATTGCCAACCTGTGCCTAGATGACCTCTATTACGAAGATGTGGGGTTTGATGAGTATGATCTGGATGCCCAGCCTAAGAAGGCTAAAATGATAAACCCCAGAATGTGATGTTAGATTCAGAAGGGATCCATCCCCATGTTTGATCCCAGCCTATTGCAGCACAACCATTCTGCTGAATGGTTCTCTACTTGATTCATTGAAGGGTATATTAATACAAGAATTCAAGCCTCTATGAACCGTGCCTCTAGAGCAAAATTGAAGGTGGTGTGTCTGACGCCCACCATATCAGACGCAAAAGCACTGACATCTAATATAGAGAGTACCATTTTCAAATTTCTTGGTAAGGGGGGGAAGGAGCCACATAATGGATAAAGCATATGCATCCTGCCAGGATAAAGTTCTAAATGTTTTGGGTCTTCTGTCGAGGATTCTCTGTGCAGTGGAACAAGCAAAATGTAAAATGTAAATTGATACTTGTATAGCGCACTACTCACCCGCAAGGGTCTCAAGGCGCTTGTTTGAATACCGCTGAGGAACCCATCCTGGCTTTCTCTGTGAGGCGTCCACTCCTGGGCACCCCCAAGGTGGAGGCCAGGCATCCTTAGCATTGTGGGGGCCGTTGTGGAGATTAAGCAAGCTATTGCCCAGAATTGCAGAGTGGGACTCCATGATTCGAATAGGCACCGAGGCGAGAATTATCAGGTCTGTGGAATTTTGAGCCCAAGACCCGCTGAGGCGGGGAATTGAACCCTGGTCCCGGGCTAGACCTCTGCATCAGGTTCTGCCGCTCTAATCATTGAGCCACACTTCTCCACCAGCCAAATGTTCTGGGGAGGTGCTGGACCCTGAGGGGGTGGTAAGATGTGCCCATGCGCTTTTTGTTTTTGCTTATGGCATGCGAATGCAGGTCTCTCTTGTGAGAGAAGGAAAGGGCTCTTTATGTAAATCCATCCCAAACTTCAAGACCTAGCCAGTTGTGATATTTCTATTAATACCCACGGATAAAATAGTCCCCCTGTTTGGGAACTATTTTTTAAAAGAAATAATCGATATGTCAAAGTGTTTGCATCTCTTGATAAGGCACATGTATCGCTAATGAAAGTTCTTGGGTGGGTTTTCCCCATGGCCAGTGGATTCTGATGTTGGTTCACTGGCTGGTAGTTTCTCTTCAGACCCTACTACTTCAACTACCAGTTCAAGTACATCAGGGCCTTGTTCTTTCTCCAGAGAAGGAGGGCTGTTTATTTTGCATTTGGCTATTCTGGCGGCCAAGAACGAGGAGGGGGCATGCAAGGTAAGATGATCCTCTTTGCATTTGGCAAATGTTGAGGGACAGCTGGCCATTTTTTTTACAAGAATAGGAAAAAATGTCCACAGACACATTTTACAAACTGAGCAGGGTTTTCAGATAGACTTCTTGGCAAACCTGTCCCTGCCTCGAACCCATGTCATATAGTTGTCTCCCAGGAAGGGGAAGAACGGATATCCGGAGAGGTCACACACCAGTTGAAAGGGGGTGACAAAGTGTTGTTCCTGGCATCCAGACAGATTTCCACACACACTAATCTCAGACCTGGCTGAGGATGGGAACTAGAGGCACAGGGCCTTGGGGCTAGCCAGCCTCCAATCCGATATGTAAACACAAAAAATGGGCTGCTCCTAGCGTGGGTTTCTACAGTTTCCTACAGAGTTATACTGAGATGCAGTATCAGTGGGGGCATCCCAAAAAAAGGTTCGGACTGGCCTCACACACCGCCTGGTGTCATGCTTCATCATAGCCGGTCCTCGCCCTCTAAAAACTTTGTTTGCTAGAGGGCGGACGTACACCTAGAGACAGGAATACACTTTAAAGCTAAGTGGTGACCGTGTGAAAGTGAAAGGTGATCTAAAAACCATCACATTTGTTGCTACACTGTGTTTATTCAAGGAGCAAATGTATGGTGTTAAAATAGGTGAACGGTGACCCTGGACGTTATTCTCCCTTCACCGTGTTAAGTGTGGTCAACATGTTTCTGCGTTCGTGTCCCCGAAGGATACGTCGCATTCGTCAAGACCAAAAGGTTTCTAACTGTGGGCGCTGCTTTTTTGCATCTAATGCAAGAAGGACCTGCCACTCAAGGGACGGAGGCTAAGAGGGTCAAGCTATTCGGTTGGTGTAGTACCAATGTATGTGATTCTGTAGGAAAGGAGAAACAAAAAAGACATACCAACCAAGCGTGTAAGTATATTTATAAATGGCAAATTTTGTCATCCAACCCAAGTCACACCTATAGCGCATGTGGTGTGGTCTTAATGAGACACGTGGTCTTGACGAACTGGGCATACAACTTGTTTATTGCATTGTAGTGCATGTTAGTCTTTTGTGTCAAAACCCTGTGGATACACAAATAGACTCTTACCATCTCCTTATCTGTACCTCTCCTTTACAGAAAGTCACAAGTAGGCCCTCCAACTCTCGCCCTTCCATGGATAATATTCTAGGGTAAGAAATGAATTGCCATCATTCTTTTAGTTGTATGATGACACGTACACCTACCACGTGTCTCATAAAGACCACACCGCACGAGCTATAGGTGTGACTTAGGTTGGATGACAACATTTGCCATTTATAAATATACTTACACGTTTGGTTTGTATGTCTTTTTTGTTTCTCCTTTCCTACAGAATCACGTACATTGGTACTACACCAAACGGGTAGCTTGACCCTCTTAGCCCCGTCCCTTGAATGGCAGGTCCTTCTTGCATTATATTCAAAAAGGCAGCCCTCACAGTTAGAAACCTTTTGGTCTGGATGAATGCGACGTACCCTTCGGGCACGAAAGTAGAAACATGTTGACCACACTTAACACGGTGAAGGGAGAATAACGTCCCAGATCACCGTTCACTGTTTTTAATACCATACATTTGCTCCTTGAATAAACACAGTTTAGCAACAAATGTAATGGTTTTTAGATCACCTTTCACTTTCACATGGCCACCACTTAGATTAAAAAGTGCATTCCTGTCTCTAGGTGTATGACCGCCCTCTATTAAATGAAGATTTTAGAGGGGGAGGACAGCCTATGATGAAGCATGACACCAGGCGGTGTGTGAGGCCAGTCCGAAACTTTTCATGAGATGCACCCACTGATGCTGCATCGTATAACTCTGTAGGGAACTGTAGTAACCCACACTAGTGGCAGTCCATTTTTTGTGTTTACACATCCAGACAGATTTGTCAGCAATACTTTTCTGTACAAAAGAAGAACAAAAATTCAAGGCCTGTGAGCAATTTAAGAGAACTGAATCAGTTTGTGGTTTATCTTCATTTCAAAATAGAAAAAGCGGTTTCTTTAAGAGACATGCTGTTGGGGGATTGAATGGTTCATCTAGATCTGAAGGATATTTATTTGACAGTCCCTATCTTTTAGGGTCACAAATGTATCTGCAGTTTGTTCGGCAAGGAAGCCTTTACAGGTTAAGGTCCCTCACATTCCGCCTCTCCTCAGCTCGTTGATGTTTTACTAAGCAGCGGAAACCAGTATCGGCATTCCACAGATTTCAGGGTCTGAAAATAATTGTGTATCTGAGCGACATCATTTTCTTCGGTCAAGAGAGGACTCTCTTGGTACAGCACGTGCAAATGTTGGTGGTTATTTAGTTAGTGTCTAGGGTTCATTGTGAATGTGGAGAAGTCAATCTTGCTCTCTCCCTCTCAGCGGTTGGAATTTTTGGGATTTCTTGTAGATTCAGAAAAGCATTTGTTAATTTTGCCATATGTGAAATTGAAGGGGATCAGGAAAGAGCTGAAGTCAGTCCTGAGTCCGACCCATATATAATTGAGGCACCTGAGAAAGATAGTGGAGTTGTTTGCCATGTCAATTAGAGCAATATTTTCAGGCCCCCTTCATTACAGGGCCTTTCAGTGAATAAAAGTAAGGTATCTTCAAAGAGGTCTGGAATATTCTCAGATGGAGCAGTTAGACAAATGACTTGGTATATCACCCATGTGGACACCTGGAATGGCAGAGCAATTTTTCCCTTTATCCCAGATCTTGTTTGCGACTGCAGAAAAGGATAATGGCCTGTACAAACGCTATTTTGCAAGTGACTGACTTGCAAAATAGCATTTGCAACTCTCTCTATTAGGAAGGGGTGTCCCTTCCTAATAGCGAGACTCACTGCAATGTACCATTGTTGTGCAACTGCATTTGCGGCCACAAAACTACTTACAGTTTACCAGCTACTTCTCCTTTGTGAGTGTGTGAGAAAATAATTTTTAAGAGCAGGCAGTGATTCCAGGGACCACTACCTGCCCTTAAAAAATGAAACTGAAAAGTTTAATTTTCATTTTTTTCCAAATGCATCCCATTTCCTTTAAGGAAAATGGGCTACATTTAAAAAAACTGCTTTATTTAATAAGACATGGTGGTTTGCTGACCCCAGCAGCCCACTATCCCTGGGAGTACAGCCAATCCCAATGGGGTCGCAAATTGCGCTTGCCTCATGAATATTGATGAGGCAGGCAATTTGCGACCCCATTGGGAATCGCTAACAGTGTCTGTGACACTGTTGAACATTGCATTTTGCGAGTCACAAAGCGATGCAATTTGCGAGTTGCAAAATGTAAGGGTCGTACATCTGGCCCTTAGAGCTTCTTGCTGGCTCCTTTGCAATTGAAAGCCTAATAAAAGACAGGGTAAAATTAATTCTCCTTCATTTGGACAATCTGATGGTTGTCAGATACGTCAACAAGCTGGGAAGAGAATGGTGAAAACCTTAGGCAGAGGTAGTGAAGTCATTGTGTGAATTCTACCTCAAGCTGAAAATATCTCTGGTAGGGGAATATATGCCGCAGTCAGTAAATCTGGTTCCAGATTGGTATTCACGGAATATGTCAGACTGCAGCGAGTGAATTACGATTCTAATTTGTTCAGGATGCTGTGGGGATTTTGGGACCAATTTGTATAGATATATTTGCCTCAATACTTAGTGTTAACAGAACAACTTCTTCATTTAGATACTAAATCCAGGTGCATTGGACATGAATGCATTCCCGAAAGATTAGTCAGGAGAAGGGTTGATTATGCCTTCCCTCCATTTCTAATGAAAGCGTAAACATTGGCACAAATTTGCAGGCAGAAGGCGAAGGTCGTGTGGTGGCGCCCTTCTGGAAGCGTCAACCTTGGTTTCCCAGTTTGATGAAACTTTTGATAGATTGCCCAGTACAGTTGCCGGTTTCCCCTCAGGTGTTGGTGAGCCCAGGCTCACTTGTTTGTGTGTCAGAACAGACTAGTCTTGGTAGATTGGAACCTTTCAGGATGCTAGAAGATTTTTTGGTTTTTTTACTTTATAAAGTTTTATATAGCGCGAACAAGATCCCGAAGGATATCAGAGCACTTTACAAAATGATGGAAGGAAGGATATAAATGCAATAACGACATCTAGTAAGAATTTAAAAAATACAGGAATAATTGCATAATTACAAGACAATGAGTCAAGGAGAATAATACAATAAACAGGTATATAGCGGGCCATGAAGGGGGGCACACTATGAGGTAGTAAAGAAGAGCAGCATCAAATGATGGTACAATGGTTGTAGGATCAGTGACTTTGAGCAGATGAACCTAGCCCAATTAAGGTAAGAATATATTCATTAGGAATCTTTTAGCTTCCAGTTTGAAAGCAGTCGTTGAGTACTTCCGAAGGAAGAGAGTTCCATATCTTTGGAGCAGCGCCGGAGAAGGCTCGGTGACAAGTTCTCTTTTTGCTAAGAATGAGTGGTTTCAAGAGGAAAGTGTTAGCGGTTCTTGAGGCTCTACCACCACAGGATAATTCAAGCTTTTGCGCTAGGTACCTGGGAGTTTTGAAATGCAGGGCTTTGTGCGTCAGAACGGCAATCTTTAACTGAATTCGAGCTTCGTAGGGCAACCATTTAAGGGATTTTAGGACTGGGGAAATGTGCTCATTTCGTTTGGTACCTGTAACCAGTCTAGCCGCAGCATTCAGTGATGCCCTTAGTGGAGCTAGGGTGTATTTGGGAAGGTCACAGAGCGTAGCCCTGCCGTAGTCTAGCCTCAGCAAGACAAGCGCTTGGACCACCTGCTTGAAATCAGATTGTGGAAGGAAGGGTTTGATTTTTCTAAGTGTCCTCATCTAGTGATGAGCTCCCTTACAAACATTGCTGATGTGATTTTTCATATTCAGGTGCTTGTCCAGGGTGATTCTGAGAGATTTAGCTGAGTCTATGATGAGAGGGGTGCAGTTGAAAGCAGTGAGGTGATTCAGCCAAAGGTCTGGCTTGGGGATGTGGTTCGGAGGTCAGATGAGAAGGAATTCAGTTTTGGAGATGTTGAGCAGGAGATGGTTCTCAGTTAACCAATTTTGAGTAGACGTTAGGGTTGTGTTGAGTGAGATGATGTTATCCGAGGATGAGATTTTCAGATAAAGTTGCGTAGTGTCCGCATACATATGGAAGAGAATGTTCGTGGAAATGTGCTAGGACTTTCAGAGGCAGCTTCGGGTGACATTTAGGCTTCACGGGCTGGCGGCACTGTGAGACCTTACAAGCCAGGATGGGGATTATGGAGTGGCTGGTGTCTAGAAAGGAGTTTAGAACTCATTTAAGCAGATGTTTTGGGGATTGCGTCTCTTAGCATCTCTACTGCAGGCTTCTCCAACGAGTAGCTCGTGAGCTACTTTTAGTTCTCCATCTACCTGTATGTATCTCTCCTGTATGCAGTTTATTCAATTTAAACAGCCCAATTAATGTATATATACAGGTAAAGGAAAAGTGTGTATCTGAGATGGAAATGTTTGTATTTTCAGACTCGTAAACAAGTTTGGAGAAAAATAGTTGAATTTACAAAATATATTTTAAGCCGATATTTAAGTGACAAATCATGAGACATTGGGGGAGACCTTTTGCTAATATTACCTTGGTGCAATGGGCATTGCAGATATGGCTGCTATGTATTACGCATGTGAAGGCATTCCAAAATAACGCCTTTTTTACATTGCTTCTGGCAACCCTGCCTGATGTACTGAAGTTATGACTGCTGGCAGCCCTGCACTGAGGTGATCACTGTTGGTAATCTTCCATAGGGTGCCCACCGATCTAATGTGGTCATTATTACAGCATTAATATTATTAGTACTTTAGGAGGATTTTGATTGAGCACAAGTAGCTCCTATTATAGAAAAGGTTGGTGGGCACCTGCTCTAGTGGCAGGGTCAAAGTTTTATTGGACCATTATTGGTTAGAGGTCTGCAATTTCATTGGGCCATCAGAAGGTGGGTGGAAAAGCGATAGGAGAGATCCCTTCATCTGTAGGTTGTAGAAAGGAATTAGGTATATGAACCCTCCAGTTTCATTGTCAATTAAGTGGTTATCTGCTAAGCTGTTAATGCTATTGAGTTTAGTCTCTTTCGAAGGGTCTCAGACATTAGGGCCCTGGACATCATGGCTATGCAAAATTTGTGCTCCAATTTTGGATATTGCATTTAAAATGTTTAATTGTTGTATGTCAATATTGTGATTGGTCTGACTCAATATGACTATCACTTTTCTGTAATTCCCTCTAATGAGCACCCCCTTTCCCTTCCTTCCTCCCCTCTCCTCGGGGCTTCTTATGTTTGTTGATTGAATATCTAGCATCTGTCATTATTTGATGTGTCCAGTTTTGTTAATAAACTGCAATACTGTGTAAAAAGTTTCATAAAAATGTGGAAGTATTTTCAGTTTTAACAAATTCCACACTGCCTTTCTTCCTCTTGCGGGGACCCCTTGTTTCCTAACTCTGTAAGTGCTTCCTGTGGGCCAAAAATTAAACCTCAACAGGAAGCACTTACAGATATAAATAAAGCAGGTGCCCGAGTTGAAGCACAAATTCAGTAACGTTTTAATCAGCCCAAAACATTAGTGAGCACGGTCGAGGCTGGGCAAGTGTTCTTTAACCCCATATCTGCTGTTGAAAATTAGCTGTAATACCTGAGGGAGGTCTTTGCATCCCTGAGTTTCTCGAGCGCAATCCCCGTTCCTGTGACCAGGAGGCTTATTTCTCCTCACCTGCTGCCCTGCTCGCTCTCTGACCCTTTATACACAAGAGGCCTGTGAACACGCATTGAAGCCCGGCACAACACACTAGTGGTATCAAACGTCTTCCCGCCCTTTCCCAACTATGATGGACAGCTCACTCAAGGAACCTCGGCGCCTTTTGGCGCTGTGGCAAAGTTACAGGCACACATGGTCAGTGGAGACAAATCTTCTGGCCCTTTACGCAGCTGCAGGGTAGGAAAAGCACTATCATTTACCCAACGAGGTAGCACTTACTGGATTAGCCAGTAGAAAGTACTCAAGTTGAGTAGAGGTATTGCACAAAACAGTGGCATCTTCGTGGATAACTATGCAGGGCAGGATTCATTCTGGCACGAGGCTCCTGTCACAAAAATTAAACCTTAACAGGAAGCACTTACAGATATAAATAAAGCAGGTGTCAGAGTCGAAGCTCAAATTCAGTAACGTTTTAATCAGTCCAAAACATCAGTGAGCACGGTGGAGGCTGGGCAAGTTTGCTTTAACCCCATATCTGCCATCGAAAATTAGCTGTAATACCCGAGGGAGGTCTTTGCATCCCTGAGTTTCTCAAGCGCAATCCCCGTTCCTGTGACCAGGAGGCTGCTTTCTCCTCACATGCTGCCCTGCTCGCCATCTGACCCTTTATACACAAGATGCATGTGAACACGCATAGAAGCCCCGCACCACACACTAGAGGTATCAAACGTCTTCCCGCCCTTTCCCAACTATGATGGACAGCTCACTCAAGGGACCTCGGCGCCTTTTGGTGCTGTGGCAAAGTTACAGGCACACATGGTCAGTGGAGACAAATCTTCTGGCCCTTTAGGCAGCTGCAGTGTAGGAAAAGCACTATACATTTACCCAACGAGGTAGCACTTACTGATTAGCCAGTAGAAAGTACTCCAGTTGAGTAGATGGAAATCGCAAAAAAATCAGCGATTTCGCTGGAAAATCCGCAAATTTGCGGAATTTTTGGCGATTTCGTGTGAATTCGCGGACCGCAGATCCGCAAAATTCGCCCATTAATTCTGGGCAAGGTATACAGAATCAGAAATCATTTTGAATGTCCATGCCTTCAGCACTAGTGATGCAACAAAATATAAGAAATAAAATGCCATAGCCAGGGTAACTTCACATTACATTCCGCGTTTGGAGAGCATGAGGAGGCGTCCCTTGTTATTGGTTTTAATTCACCAATGATTGAAACCTAAAAGAAAGCATAAAAAGTTGAAAGTGAGCAACTTAAAGCTGCTCCCATTTTCAAAGCAATAACAGCATGTTTACCTCTTTAATCATAACTAAATAATCATGCTGTTAAAAGCACAATGTAAATAGGTTGATCCTACTGCTGGCTGTCCTCTTAAACTACGCTTACATTAAGTAAATATATTTTTTAAGGTTTGGATATTTGAGCTAATGAAACCAAAAATTTTATAGGATGAAAAACAACAACATAGCCTCCATCTGAAAAAGCGCTTGTGAAACAAAGACAGTGGAAAACAAGATAAGGACATGAGTTGTAGCCCTCGGCTGAGCACGTTCGGAAAGCCAAACAAGCTGAGGCAAAAGAAAAAGTAGTTTGCCGAAATTATCATATATGGCTGATAGTGAAATGATCCTTATAACAGGGCCAGTCTCCATGGCGTGACCAAAACAGCAAAAGGAGGGACAAATGTAAACTTTTCACCAATGAAAACAAACAAATTTCGAAAGGCACATGAAGGAACAAACGAAAACGGATGGGTGTGGTGAAAGCCCATACAGTAGATACAGCATGTCTCAAGAGACAGTGCATGCGCTGCCTAGGCGAGATCTAAAAAGGGGCATGGATTCAAGATCTCTGTTTATTTTATTTCCTCTGCCTCCTGCACTACTTTTTTCCATCTTACATGTCCTTTTTCTCCTGCCCTCTTCATGAGTTGATTGCAGACTCATCCTAATTGAAAAAGGGGAGGCCAATACTCCCTGGTTGCTGAGGGCTCACCTGGGTGAGCATGGTTAGAGGACTTGCACAATTAAGTAGTTAGTTACCCCTACCCACAGCACAGATAGTGATATACTTTTTTTGTTGATTGTTTCATTCCGGGTGAGAATGATGATGCTAAAGGCTTTTTTCAAAGCTGGAGATATTATGCTAGTGTGTTTCATGTTTTCTATGCCAGAATAGAAACAGGGTTAACACACAGATAGAAAAAGTGATGATATTTCTTCACTTTGGGAAAGGGTCATGAAAACTGGGGACATAGGAATGAGGGAGATGAGGGAGCTGACACTTCTTTTTGATGAAACAGTAAGAATTAAATCTCTTAAAAGATTATGACATCGGAATGAAGTGTAAATCTTGCCTGTATTAACCCTTAAAGCACAGGGCCTAAATTCACCTATAAAAATGTAAGGCACTCATTAGCTGGCTTCATACAAAGAAGGCTTTCATGACATTGCTACAGGAAACCCATCTCATAAGAGACACCAGAAGGTGTAAATCTAGACACTATCCACAGCAGTTTCATTCAATCGCCTCAACAAAGACTAAAGAAGTAGCCACGTTAATTGGTGTTGACACCCCCTTTCAGCTAGATACTATACACAGGGTTAAAGATGGGAGAATGAGGGGGTATGAGGAATCTTTGTAGAACATTACCAATAATGTTCCCCTCTTATATCCAGAGAAATGTACAGAAGAATATTTGTGGATTTATATGGAACGAGCGGCCACCATGAATTGCCAAATCGTTTTTAACTAGAATCCCTTCGGAATGTTGTTTGGGTGTCTCCGACATTGACAGATGTATATTAGCTGACCAGTTAATCCCGGTATTGATGTGTGCTCTCCACACAATGATACACCCTGGTGTCAAGCGAAGCTGTAAAAATTATAAAAAGCACCCCTTATAGAAAACAAGGCTTTCCAATGAGGTGGCATCATCTTTAGAGTAACACTTCAACTAAAATAATAAAAATCAACTATTTTGTCAGGGCGCATACTTATGGAGGGTATTGGAATTTGAATTTGATTTAGTCCCAGACTGATGCCTCATGGTGGGATTAGTAACAAACAGTAACAAAAATAATTGCCAATCGCCTCAAAGCAAAGTGAGTGCAGCCTGGAGTGTGAACACTCTCTCACTTTGCTTGATCTCCAAATCTACTTTCACTGGATAGTGCTAGCGCAGGATGACAATACTGGTGCCATCCAACAAATTACTTTCAGCGCGGCCACTGTCGCAATTAAGTCAGCAGAGCTGGTGTTGTATTAATGCACTCTGTGACAGTCTGTTGATGTAACCTGCGGCTGGGCGGGTTGCAGCGCGCCGACCAGGGCAAACACCACTCACGGCTCGCTAATGATTTGTATTATGCTTTAACCCCTTCCATGCTGATGACGAACCCCAGCCGTCATGCACTACGGTGCTCGTGTGCTGATTTCGGCTGGGGTTCGTCACGGCCCGCCCCTGTTCGTGCTGTTTACAGCACACCAGGGGAATCGCGGCCGCATGGAAGGGGTTAAAAGTGCATTGCTGAAGTCTACTGTATTCTGATAGTTACAGCGTCCTGATTGCACTAGTGCGCCATACTCACTCTCCTGAAGCTTGCCAATGCCCGTGCTGTCTGCGGCTGCTCGCAAGTCATCTGACTACTGGCTCTTTCACTTATGATATAATATATTATGTATTAAAAACAACCTACAAGGAATTAACGTGTGATATTTCGGCAGCTGGCATCAATTAAGTCAGCTGAGAAGACCCGTGTTTTGGGGGCCCTCAGTAGCACTAGCGTGCAGAGCCAGCACTGGTGCCTGTTCTCCATTAATATGTGGCAAATAGTTGCCTTTAACATTCTGGTACCTTTCTCGACAAACCGGGTCCCGATGAATTGCTGCTGCCGTCCAGTGCTGGCTGTGTTAAATTACAGGAAGACCGACACTTGCGTTCAACTTCCTGCCCTCGACACACAAGTACTGGTCATGCCCTTTCATTTCTGGTGCTTGACACACACGTGCAGGTAGTGCCCTTTCATTTCTGGTGCTTGACACACACGTGCAGGTAGTGCCCTTTCATTTCTGGTGCTTTCACATGGCAATCTGAAACCTTGGCAGCTATGCCATCTGTAATCAGGCTGGGAGAGAGTGTCTTCTTGTAAGTGTAGCAGAGGAGTTTTTCGATGGGGAATAGGTTATCCCCATAGAGAAAAAAAGTTGACTGATGCATTTATGCATTGATTTTTCCTTTTGGGAAATGGGAAGGGGCGTTCTCCTGGAACTTTTTGTGAATTCAAAGAAAGTGGAAAACCTGCTCCAACTGTAAGAGTAACCTACAAGGAGCAGATTTCCACCTTTCTTAGTGAATAGGCAAGCCCTTAGATTTCCACCTTTCCTTGTGAATAGGCAGTCCTATAGATGTGTGTTTTTGTGGAGCTGTGTGTGTGTGGGGTGTGTGGGGTGTGTGTGTGTGGGTTGTGTGGAGGGGTTGTGTGTGTGGGGGGGTTGTTTGTGTTGGGGGTTGTTTGTGAGGGGGTTGTGTGTTTGTGTGGGGGGTTGTGTGTGTGGGGGGGTTGTGTGTTTGTGGGTGGGGTGTGGGGTTGTGTGGGTGGGGTTGTGTGTGGGTGGGTGGGGTTGTGTGTGGGTGGGTGGAGTTGTGTGTGTGTGGGGGCGGCGTGGGGGTTGTGTGTGTGTGTGGGTTGTGGATGGAGGTGTGTGTGGGTGTGGGTTGTGTGTGTTGGGTTGGGTTATGTGTGTGGGTTGTGTGTGTGGGGTTGTATTGGGTTGTGTGTGTGGGTGGCGGTGTGTGTGGGTGTGGGTTGTGTGTGTGGGGTTGTGTTGGGTTGTGTGTGTGGGTTGTGTGTGTGTGTGGGTTGTGTGTGTGTGGATTGTGGTGGTTCGGGCTCGCTCGCTGCCCTCGCTCGCGTTACTGTGTCCCTGGGAAATTTTGCACAAAAAGGTGTGTCACCAACATGAAAAGTTTGGAAAGCTGTGCAATAGGGTGTATGGAGTATGCTGGTTTAACATGCCTGGACTAATTTCTGTTTGACCCAGCAATAGCTGTACAACCCATGGCACAGATGATACCAACTGTAGTTATATCGACAGATGTAGCACACTGAAGGAGGCATAGGTTTTACAGCGTTGACTGCCCCATGCAGAATTCGGTGGGTTCCAGTGTGCTACGGGAGCTTGTGGAGGCCGTGCCAACATCTCATCCTCCTTGGCTACAGGCACCAGGTTGATTTCATGAAGTACACAGACCAAACGCCTACAACAGTTACAAAACTCCAAACCTCCTTCTATCCACGCTTACTATCTACACTCACAATTGGAGGTTCTTGTAGTTTTCTGCATTGTGACTGGAATGGGTGCCCGTCTGCATTTTGCCGCACAAGAACAAACAGAGAATGTTGTATGAAATGTTGTCTTCCAAAGAGCAGCAGGAGGGTAGCCAGCAGGCTGGACTAGGCAGAGAGAGGTGTGGGCAGGAGTCAGGCGGGCCCTTTCCAGTCACTTTCCAAGGTGCTGTGGTGTGCTGTCTTAGTCCTTGAATTCAGTTCTCCTAACGAGCTACTGTTGTGACTCACTTCTGAAAAAAACAATAGAAAGGAAAAAAGACTGGCATGAGTCAGGAAATGCTGACCAGGAAGCTACACTCTTGCAAAAATACAGGAATATAAATGCTCACTTTGAGACATGGGAATAAAAGCCAGGCCTCGGTGTATATGGAAGTGACATTGACACAGGAATGCTTGTGTTGGTTTTCTTTTCACCATATTCATGTTTGAGCAGGGCAGCTAAGCTTGAGGCACAACAACTGCAGGGACTGAGAGAGGCACTGTCACAGAGTTACTGGAAAATAGTTGACTTTGACTCTAATATCCTCAAGGCTAAAAGCTCAAAATAAATTAATCGACTTGCACATTGCAGTTTTTTTTTCTTGGAGCCCATAGATCCCCACCTCCTTTTGCAACATTTGCCAATTTCCTTCCTAAGTTGGCCAGCATGACTGCGAGATTCACGTAGCCCAGGTGCAGAGTTATTGGGATTTTATCATATGACAGATCAAGTTCCAGTCCGAGCTGTACAAGATCAATAGAAAGAACTGCTAATTGTGAATGTGCATCTATACCATGGTCACCAAGGACCTAATACCAACATCGTCCGATGCAGAGACTCCATCACGAATGTGAAGCGAAACAGACTAGCTTCGTGGCCAACACAATAAAAGGTGGAGGTGAGCAAAGTTAGGTGCAACCTTTAATGTACCCTAAATCAGCTCCCGTCCAACTAACACTGCCGGCATGTCCTTTTGAGAAAGGAGCTGCCGAGCTGTATGGCGTGTAGGTATTGTATGTTCAGGTACTTCAGATTTGTCTCAAGGTCACAATGAGTGTCCAGCTCCAGAACGTGAAGCTGAACCATGAAAATGTTTTATGAATAGCTGTTGCTGCGCCAACCTAGTATGGTCGAAACTCTGATATGTTCCAGGAACTATCAAAGTCCTAAGGTCAGATTCACATGAGTAAATGTGGTGGTACTTCAAACAAGTTATCCGCCGGTCTGCCGACCTGTTTTAAGCTCGGCAGACCCACAGATAACTTGGTTGATGCATTAATGGTTGTGGGGAATTTATCCGCGCCAGTCTTTACAAATTTCCCGTAGACCATCCACCTACAATTTTGTATTGTTTGTAAATGTAGTGGTAAACATAGGTTTATGACCAACTTTACCCTTTGCAAGTCTACCAGGAATCCACACAAGGATGCCTGGTGGCATAAATGGTTTTACCAGGGTGGAGAAATTTCCTAAATCCCACTTATGTGGTAGGTAAAAGGCATTCCAGGGTGTGTTTTTTTCCCCGCAAGCATTGACAAACTTTTCTCTGACCATTTCACACCCTGGAAATGGTCAGGGTGTGGCCATCGATGCATCCACTGCACCTTCAGATGACCCACCATCCACAGACACCTGCACCTGTTCCCACAAAGAAACTGGACCAGAATCACCGACGACCAGCTAACATCACTCAGCAACTCCACCCCAACCATCGCAGAAAACGACGACCCCCAACACCGCAGCTGAATCCTGCACAGATGGATCTCAGACAGTGCCAACACCATAGCTCCCCTCAAGCAAAACAACACGCATGCCAAGAAAGCCAGATGGTTTACCACCGAACTTCGAGAGTCCAGACGCACTTGCCGCCGCCTTGAAAAGGCCTGGAGGAACACCAAATCCACAGAAGCCCACAAGAACTTCTGAGCCGCCACAAACACCTACCACCAACTCATCAGAAAAACGAGGAAAAAAGCGATTGAAGACAGAATCTTCACTCACGCACACAACAGCAAAGAACTCTTCAACATCATCAAGGAGTTCGCCCAACCCACCAGCGAGTCCACCGACATCCCTCCCTCACAAGACCTCTGCGACAAACTCAGCACCTTTTTCAACCACAAAATCAAGAGCATCTACGATAACTTCGACGAAAACAACCGACACACTGAACCCTCACCAACCACCCCTGACACCCTGAAGCCAGCGATCGACAACTGGACAGCCCTCATCACTGAAGACACACTGAAGATGATGAAGTCAATCCACTCGGGGCCTTCACGGACCACTGCCCCCACCACATTTTCAACAGAGCCACCGACACCATCGCACCCATGCTCTGCGACACCATCAACCGCTCCCTGGCAACCGCCATGTTCCCTGATGACTGGAAACATGCCAGGGTCAACCCCCTCCTGAAGAAACCCTCGGTGGACCCCACCTACCTCAAAAACTATAGACCCAGCTCCCGTTCCCAGTAAAAGTAATTGAGAAAGCCATCAACAGCCAACTTGCCACATTCATCGAAGAGCACAACATCCTTGACTCCTCCCAATCCGGCTTCAGAGAAAACCACAGTACGGAAAAAACCCTCCTCGCTGCAACAGATGACATCCCCACCCACCTGGACAAAGGAGAAGCAGCAGCCCTCATCCTCCTTGACCTCTCAGCAGCGTTCGACACAGTCTCTCACTACACCCAAATATGCAGATCCAAGACAAGGCCCTCAACTGGATCCGCTCCTTCCTCTCTGGCAGAACCCAGTGTGTCAGACTCCCCCCTTTCCTCTCAGACCCTACACCTACCACCTGCGAAGTCCCCCAGGGGTCTTCCCTCAGCCCTACACTCTTCAACGTCTACACGGCTACGCTTGCCCCCATCATCAGAACCTACGGACTCAACATTGTGTCATACGCAGGCGACACCCAATTCATCCTCTCCCTATCCCACAAACCCAATACCGCCAGACACAATTTTCGAGAAGGCATGGGAGGTGTCGCCAAATGGATGAAACACAAACAAAACAGAAGTACTCATCATGGGCCCAGATGTGTGGAATAACAACTGGTGGCTTCCCGCCCTCGGAAGCCCACCCCCCCCCGACGGACCACGCACACAACCTAGTAATCATCCTGGACACCGAGCTCAAAATGGACAGCCAGATCAACTCTGTCTCGTTCTCCTGCTTCCACCCCCTCCGCCTCCTACGTTCTCCTGGATCCCCCTCGAACACAGAAAGACCGTCACTCACGCCCTGGTCACCAGCAGACTGGACTACGGCAACGCAATCAACACCGGAATAAACAAAAACCTCACCGCAAGCTACAGAACATCCAGAACGCCACTGCAAGACTTTTCCTCGACCTGTCAAGACACTGCCACTTCTCCCAGCACCTGCGCACACTCCACTGGCTCCCCATCGAAGCTAGAGTCACCTTCAAGATGCTCACCCACGCCCATAAGGCCCTCCACGACACCGGACCAGCATACCTGAACAGCCGATCAAATTCCATGCACCCCAGAGGACCCTACGATAAGCCCAGCTGAGGTTCCGTGACAATCATAATGATGTTTCCGACTCGGTCGAATATGGACGAGTTTGCTATCTATGAACCCCAAATGACGAGTTTAGTGGGTGTACGCGTTTTCGCTACGCTGGCCTGAACCGTTCGTCTTATTCGTGGGTTCCCCCATCTGAACCCACGGGTTCCATTTTAGATACGGCATCCATTTTGTCTCTTGCCCTCAAGTAGCCAGCGAACGGACACTGTCCGCTTTGTGACCTTGGGATTCCCAAGCTCTTGCAGAAGACACGTGTTCCTTTGAGGGTGTCTTTATGACGAGGGGGATGACACTGTAAAGGCAGATGGCCCCGCTCGAGGCTCATCTTGCCGTGTCGGTCTATTGTTTCAGCCATGCATGCATTAGGCACGAATCCTTTGATCCTGTAATCGTGCTTCCGATATTGCCCCTTACACTCTTTTTCAATCTGTTGTCTATCCTTGTCTTCCTTGCACCTGTTTCTATCTCTTTTCTTAACTCGTTTACAGCCAGAATGAAATGTACTTAATGGTGGGATAACGTACTTTTACAGTTGGGAACCGGCGATGTTACTGTAATTATGTTCCGGGCTCCTGAATACATGAAAGCAACCCTTTCGAAGTTTACTGTGGGAACTGAGTTGTAACCTTTTGTGCGCCATGTTGTGCTATGACTAAAATATGTATAAAAGGAGCGATCCACTGTTGCAATTCGAAGCAGTCTCCCAGAACCTACACGTAGTGTACTTCTTGTGACTTCTGTATCCCTGCAGTAAATAAACGCTGATCTTTGACGCCGAAGGAAGTGTCCCGTGTCTCTGTGATTTGTACGCCGGAACAGGTAACCCACGAAGGTTTCAGGTGTTGTCCCCTGGCACCGCTGGGCCTTAGAATAGCCCAGTCCTTCAGTTGGCGCCCAACGTGGGGCGACATCAGCGGTACCGGTCCAAAGCCCGACGATCGTGAGGAACTTCGTGTGAAATCTCCGAGGGAAGGTGCACCCCGCTTCATCGATCCTGTTGTCGAAATAAATGGTCCGAAGACTTTTCCCGCGAAGATTCCCGCCTCCTGACGGCTGCGACGGACTGATGCCCTGACTGTTGACCTGTTTTGACGCCTGGCGTAGTCCTTTGTACGGCGAGACGATAGACGGGCCTTCCTGGTGACGCCATTGCTCTTTCAGTTAAGTATTTGTGGGTCGCTCCCAGAGTCCTTGGTTGTTGTCGAAACTTGGTTGTTTGCATGGTTCCATTGCATTTGTGGTTCTTAGTTGTTGGTTCTTAGTTGTTGGGTTTTATTTGACGATTGCAATTGCCAAAAACCGAGGGTCTTGCATTTTTGCGAGGACATTGTAATTCGATAACCCTTGAAGTTTGTAAACTCGGTTAGTGTGCGCGATGCCTGGCCGTAGTACTTTGTTTGGTTTCCTTAAATGTTGCGGTGCGGATTCCCGATTGGAGGACTCATGTCAGATACCTCCAGTTGGAACTCCGATCTATGAGCTCTATAGTCGCCATGGAGTGGGTCCTATCGTATATAATGACTATTGGATCCGCTACACTAAAAATGACGGTGTCCTTAGTTGGCCACCCCATGGTAGTTTCGAAACTGCAATTTTGGACAATCTTGAGGCAAAATTGTTTAAAAAGAAATCTAGGCCGGCGATGTTTGATTCCTTTCGGTTATGGAGAAAAGAGGCCAAGCAGAAAGAAATTAAACAGATTAAGAAAAATAAGAGAGAAGGTATCATTACGGTGATGCGAAATGCAGAGCAGTTCCAGCGAGACAAAGAAGAGAAGGAAAAGGAAGTTTTTGCTAGACTGCAACATATGGCGGTGGATAAGTGTTATCCTGTTTTACCGTCGAGTTCTGACAAAAAGGGAGAAGAAGCGGTAGAGGACCCTTTGTTGTCTTATCTACTGAAATCACCACCTCCATACGCACAGGATACTACAGCCCCTGTGGTTCCTCCTGTTCCTCAACCTGTTGTTCCGGCAGCTGCGGGTCAGCCTGCCGTTGGTCCTGTTCTTCCGAATCCTCTTGTTCCTCAAGTTGTTCCTCCTCCCTTAACTGCCCTTCTTCCTACTGCTCCACTGCCTATACCTTCTCAGTCTACTGTTCCCGCTACTTCTGCTCTCTTGGCTACTCCTACTGCTCCTGCTGCTCCTACGTTCAGCCCTCATGTTGTTGCCCCTGTACTACTCTCCTCTTCTCCTTCTGTCCGTAGTCGCATACCTAATGCTGTTGCTACTCTTTACTCTCCATTTGGACCGATCCTTGGGTCCGATGTTTCTGATGTCCCTCAAAGAAGAAGTCAAATTCCTGGTGGTAGGGAGAGTGATACTTTAGTGAAAATGATGGATTAGGCATCCTGCCAAGTACACAACGCCCATAGTTTTCGAGACGTTCTCTCAATTCAATGAGCTCACACAAAGATTTGTGTTTGAGGAAATGTGTAAATCCTTACGAGAGGAGTGGGATAATGATGAGGTAGACAATGTACCGCCCGAAATGACTGAACTTCAGAATCAGTTTTCGAACGGTATGATTGTGGGTGGTAACGTTAGACGTGCTTTAGAGCGTCTCCTATCTTTCTGATCTACAGTACAACCTCAAGCATTGTTTATTGACTCCACTGAGGAGTGGATGGCACAACCTGGTCAGTATCCTATGCGAGAAGTTCCCCCAGTGTGGATGCCAGGTAATCCCGCTGCTAACCCCGCAATTTTGCCACACTTCCAGAGAGTTTGGATACACCTCCCATGGAAGCGGTCGGAAGTTTTGCAGGTGAAGCAAACTTTGCCTGACCCCCGCAAAAATCCAGCAGGTTATTATAAGGAGTTATCCCAATTAGTGGATGCTACTATCATGAACCTTGCCGATATTGACATGTTGTTTGGTAATGTAGTACCTCAACCAATTTGGGCAAAAATCCGTCAAGAGAATCACGTAGCCGAGTTAGGCGGTGATTGGGCTGCTCTTGCGGCGGCCGACGGATGACAAATTGGCGGGGCTAAGCCTGAACAGCTCATTACTGATCTGCCCCAGAGGATTATTACACTTATGAAGACACTTATGCCGGCAATGAGAGTTAATTGGGATAAACTGTCTGCGTGCAAGCAAAAGAAGGACAAGAGTGTTTCCGATTTCTTTACCAGATTTGAGGAGGCATTCATCGATCACAATGGTCAGGATATGAGCACTGAGGGAGGTCAGCGATTGTTTGTAGATACATTTGTATCAAATTTGTTGCCTGAACTCAGCAACAAATTGAAAAATTCTGAAAGTTCGTGGCTGTTTCTACCTCTGCTCAAATATTAGCTACGGCTCAATATTATGAAAACAGAGAAAAGGAAGAAAATGATCGTGCAGATAAGAAAACGAAGGATCTTAAAACTAAGGTTCTGTTGCAGCAAGCGTATCCTCCGCGCTCGAATCAAAATGACTCACAGCAGCAAAATAGATCGCAATCGCAGACTTCTAGGACTCAGTCGCGTACTGACTCCTCTACACCGAGATCTATGCTTGGGTACAATCAATGTGCATACTGTAGAGGTGAGGGCCATTTGAAGTTTAATTGTCCAATTTTGCGTGACCGAAACAATGGTGTTTCGGCTCGAGGAGGTCGTAGTGGTCCTCAACAGGCTTCACGCGGTAGAGGTCGCGGTGTTACTCAAAATCAGAATGAGTGTTCTACCACTTCATCAGATTCGAACAATTGCTTTGACCAGCACAATTCATCATCGGGTAGATCTGCACAGTATCATGTAGACGATTATTACGTCGAGCATGATATCGATGCTGATGGTAATTACTAGGACAGCCACAGACAAAGAGAGGGAGTAGTATCAGTTCCGGTTGATCAGAGAGGGCCTTACGTGGCAGTTGCCACATCGGGCATAGTTGAGCCTTTTCTGTTGGACACTGGTGTAGCGAAAAGTTCCATCATGCATTCGAAACTCCCTGGCGCACCTTTGTCTGGCTTAACGAATGTTTCCGTTGGATTCCCTGGCGCCCCCGTTAGCAATCCGGTCTCCAGCCCTTTGCCCCTTACAATTGGACCTCGTGAGCTAGAAGCTCCCTTGATTTTAACTACTGGTTGTGGTTAGAATCTTTTCGGCCTGGATTTGTTGAAACGGTTGTATGCGACTCTGTACTGTTCTCCTGCGGGAGTGGAGCTTACATTAGGTCAGAGAGTGATCTCTCCTATGTATTTGTCAACTGATAAGCTTCCACCGGAATTGAGTTCTCTTCCTGAATCTTTGTGGGCAACAGGTCCCAATGACGTGGGCCTGCTGGACATATCACCTTATGTTGTCCAATTGAAATCGAATGTGCGATTACCACGTATTCCCCGGTATCGTATCTCTCTTGACGGTGAACGAGCGCTGTTAGCGATCATTTATGACCTGATCAAGAAGGATGTTGTCGAGGAAACTCGGGGAAATGTGTGTAATAGTCCTGTGTTACCTATTTTGAAACAAACTGATCCATCCAAGCCTCCTGTGTACCGTTTTGTCATTGATTTAAGGGAGGTAAATAAAATTGTGATTCCACAATTTCCTGTGGTGCCTGACATTACGGCTTTACTGACTCTGATTCCAGCCTCTGCCTCTTGGTTCTCGGTAATCGATCTGAAGAATGCTTTCTTTAGCATTCCGATTGCTGAGGAAAGCAGAGATCTATTCGGTTTCTCATTAGGTGGTCGCAGCTTCAGGTTTAAACGCGCTCCTCAGGGCTACTGTGAGAGTCCATCGATCTACAGCCAAGCTCTGAAGAGTCAACTTGATGCGTTTGTGTTACCGGCTGGTGCGGCCTTGATTCAGTACGTGGATGACTTGTTAGTGGCTGCAGACACTAAAGAGATTTGCAAAGCTGCTACAGAATCGCTGTTACAACATCTCTGTGCCTTACATCACAAGGTGTCACCTTCTAAGCTGCAATATTGTTGTCAAGAAGTAACCTATCTAGGTCACTTATTGTCAAAGGAGGGAAGAAGGTTGACCCCAGAGAGAATTGCAGCGATCGCTCGAATGACTGTGCCAACAACTCAGAGAGATGTGCGTGCCTTTCTAGGTATCACGTCATACGGCCAACATGTGCCAGATGTCTGTCCCCAAATTTAAATATTGCAGACTTGGCGGCCAATCAATCTCAGTAAAAGCAGCAAAATCTTGGAACGCCCTTCCCCTCCACTTAAAAACTGCACCGTCTCTCAATGCTTTTAAGAAAGGACTAAAAACTCACCTTTTTAATATTAAAGTCTAATTTTACTGTTATGTTTCCTAATATTTGTCCCCTCCCAGTCTGTTCCGCCTTTACCGCGCCAGGATACTATTTTTTAGTAATAGAGCGCGCTATAAAAGCCTTTAATAATAATAATAATAATAATAATAATAATAATAATAATAATAATAATAATAATAATACTGCAGGCAATGGATTCCAAATTTTTCATTGCTAGCGAAGCCATTGGTGGCCCTCACATGCAAGGATGTTCCGACTCCGTTGCCATGGACTGAAGAGTGTCAGAAAAGTTTTTCTGAATTGCGTGATGCGTTGTGTTCGGCCCCAGTGTTAGGTACTTCTGACTACAGCAAGCCATTTACACTATACGTTCACGAGAGCGAGGGTTGTGCGTTGAGTGTTTTGATGCAACAATTTGGCGGTAAGCAGCGTCCATGTGCATATTTTTCCTCGACCTTGGACCCAGTAGCTAGAGCATTGCCGAGTTGTCTAAGAGCGACAGCGGCAGCTGCAGTGTCCATCCGGCAATCTGCAGGATTGGTCATGGATAATATGCTTACGGTGATGGTTCCGCATGCAGTTGACACTCTCTTGAATCGTACAAAAACTCAACACTTGATGAGCGCAAGGTTGTCCGGTTACGAGTTGACGCTTTTGGCAAGTCATATACAAATAAAGCGTTGTATTGTACTGAACCCGGCGACATTGTTGCCGACTAATATGGAATCAGATGATGTACCACCACATGATTGCTATTTACGAACTGAGGAGTAAACGAAGGGTCGTGTTGACCTAAAGAACACTCCATTGGCAGATCCCGATGGTACTTTGTATGTTGATGGTTCGTGTTTTAAGTTGCCGAATGGTGATGTGACGACTGCGTATGCTGTGGTGACGTTGAGTACGGTTGTGGAAACTGCGAGATTGAGCCAGAATTCCGCGCAAGCGGCAGAGTTGATTGCCTTGACGAGAGCGTGTGTTTTGTCTAAGGGGAAAGCGAGTGAATGTGTTTACAGATAGTCAATATGCGTTTGGCGTTGCACATAGCTTTGGTCGATTGTGGAGAGAAAGAGGATTTATGACATCGCATGGTACGAAGATCCAACACGGACAGCTTGTGAATGATCTTTTGGACACACTTACATTGCCTAAGCAGGTGGCAATTATTAAATGCAGCGCGCACCGAAAGGTTACGGATGATGTTGGTCGTGGTAACGCGTTTGCGGATGAGATTGCAAAGGAGACAGCTAAGAATCTTGCAACCCGAATGTACGTTACGAGTTCAGTTAGGTGGCCGGCGGAGACTGGTATGTGTGAGGACACTGTTGAGAGCGTGAAAGCGATTCAGAATGAGGCCACCGAAACTGAAAAGATTAGGTGGAAAGAAAGCACGGGAAAGTTAGATGCGCATGGATGTTGGGTTGATTTGTCGGAATGTCAGAGGTGGATGTTACCGGATGCATATGTGCTAGCCGTTGTGACTATGGCTCACGGCTTGTCACATATTAGCACGAAAGGTATATGTAAGTTGTTGTTCCCTGTATGGAAGAATGATGGTATCGCTAAATGTGCTGAGAGAGTGGTTAAGAATTGTATGGTATGTATGATGTATAATCCTGGCAAGGGCACCCCCACTCCACCTGGACATTTTGCTCCTCCTACATGTCCCTTTGAGGTTATCCAATTGGACTTCATCCATATGGAGAGATGCAATAACCTGAAGTATGTTTTAGTAGTGGTTTGCGCGTTCTCCAGATGGATTGAGGCTTATCCTCTTAAAGATAATACTGCTCTGTCCACAGCGAAAGTCCTACTGAAGGAATACTTTCCTCGGTACGGAATGCCACGGATTGTATGGTCAGATAACGGAAGTGAGTTTGTGGGGAGTGTGATGAAGAGTGTGTGTAAGGGCCTTGGAATTCGACAAAAATTCCATAGTGCCAATCATCTCCAGTCAGCGGGTTTAGTTGAAGGGTACAATGGTACTCTGAAACTGAAACTTGCTAAGATTCAAGCGACGACTGGTTTGTCATGGCCTGATGCCTTGCCTCTAGCTCTCTTGTCGACCAGGGCGACTGTGCACTCTCGAGTAGGGCTTAGCCCATATGAGATTGTGTTCGGCCGTCCTGCAAACATTTGGGGGGTCCCGAGGCCTAAGGCATTTGATAGTCTCGAATACCTAATGTTGATTGATTATCTTCATGATCTGACTGCTAAACTGAGGTTAATTCATCAACAAGTTTTTGAAGCTCTACCGGCACAGACTGAGGGTCCTGGACATCGGCTCCAACCGGTTGACTGGGTGGTCACCCGCAACTTTGGAAGAAAGCGTAACTTGGAGCCGAGATTTGTGGGTCCCTTCCAAGTCCTGCTGGCTACAAGGACTGCAGTTCGGTTGGAAGGCAGAAAGAATTGGGTGCATGCCACCCACACCAAGAAAGTCCCGATCCCTTTGCCAGCAGATTCTTGGATGAGGACTGGGATTGCCGCAACGGAAACAGAGACCCCAATACATTTTGTGCCGTTTAGTGATGCTCAACCTGTAGGAGACACTTCATTGCAGCCAGATACATTTGTTGGATCGTCAGCGTTGGAGAATTCGAGGCCTGAACTGTCACCTGATCAATTGAACACTGTTTCGCAACCTGACCAATTATTTGAAGAACAGACTCGTCCTGGAAGAAGCAGATATTTCCTTCGTTCTCGTGACAAAGACTAATAAAAAGTCCTTTTTGTTTTCCTTTTGAATTTGCATTACCCCTTACTGTTGCCACGAACATTATGAACAATTGCATCCTCTATTAATTCTTGAGTTCCTTTTCACGTGTGTTCCTCTTTTTCCACAGCTAGGAGATTTGCATTAAAATTGAATGTTTTGACTAAAGAAAACCTTACATCCGGGTTGACCGTAGGGCCGTGCGGGTACTTCCTTCTGTTTAGCAGGTTTCTGACACTAGGTCGGTTACTTTTGTCGATTCCTGGGAACTCCTGGGAATTGATAATCGCTACTCAGAACGAAGTGCGTCAAGAACGTTACGGACGATTTTTAGAGGATGGATTTCTCAAAGTTGTCGGAAGTAGAGAGAATGTCGGCTCAAAGATTGAAATTCCATAGGGTTGTACGTACAAAATGCTTTCTGTTCCAGGTATTCCTGCTGTTTCTGACTGTTTCTATGCTATTGGTGGGTGGAGTGTATTTTGGAATACAGTCGTTATTGCCTTCTGCTTCACCTACTTTTTCTTCTGAACCGAAATCTATTCCCACTATTTCTCCACATTCCTTTCATCCTTTGCCCCAACATGAACAGGTTAGACGTGCGGAATTCATGAACAACTCCTTTGTCCAGCTCCTACATCAGCATCAGTTAGTGATGAATACTACTAACTGTTGGGTGTGTGGGTTAATGCCACATACCATGGATAGGGGTATCCGTATTTGGTTCTTCCTTACAGGTCCCAGGGGTCAGCTCGAGCATTTCAAACTATGTTCCGTAGCGCACTAGATTCCTACCCCCATCGAGAGCCACGCTCTGCAGACCTTGGTCCCGGCCCGTACCACAAGCCTTTGGCAAGAGCGATTGTTGACTTAGATAGAGATATTTTTGATGCATCGCTTATTCCAGAGGAAGAGGTGCGAGCATACAAGGATCTGAGTGAGGCTGAGTATAGCATGTCAGTGGGTGATAGACAGCTTAAAAGCTTGTCTACGATCTGGTTCGTACCCCATCTCGGTAATTTCTGCTTGCAAGACCTTGGCCGAAATCCACGAGCCCAGCTTGGGAAGAGTGCTTGCACTGAAATGTATGTTTTACCAATGCTCTCTTCCCCTGTTTTTCTGACTGCCAAGGGTACATACTTTGTATGTTACGATCGCGCATATACATGGTTGCCCCGTGACTTCTCGGGCACCTGTTATATTGCAAATCTGTTGCCACCAACTTTTACAGTTGCCTCAGACTATCACAAGACTAGAGTTGTGAGAGGCGTTATTAGCAGAGAGGACACTGCCGGTCAAGAAGCAGGAGACTTCTTTAAGGGTTTCTTGCCGTTTTGGGGACCTATGGTTAATAGTAGGAACCTGAGACAGTTGACTCGTGTGGTCGAATCGACTGCTAATATAACTGCAAGTGCTCTTGGTAATCTGACAGCAGAGCTTCAGGCGGATAGGCTTATGACGTTGCAGAACCGTTTGGTTCTAGACGTTGTTCTTGCAGATAGAGGTGGTGTGTGCAAGGTGATCCATTCGAGTTGCTGTATTTTCATCCCTGATAACGCTCCAACTGTATATCAAGCCATCTCGAAGTTGCATAAGATCTCCGAGTCCATACACGTGGACGTAGGCGATTGGACGCTACTAGGATGGTTTTGGGGCCTAATGTCAAGTCAAGTCAAGAAATACTTTATTCGGTTCGAATTTTCAAAACCATAAAAGTACAGACATATATAAAAAAAATGGTCCAAAGATCAAAATACATCATTTAAGAAAAAAGTTACGATTAGTAATACAGCAATATTAAAAAACGTTACAGAATAACAAACCAGGTTCAGTTTTACAGATCACAAAGTGGTTGGTACATGTGCTACCCCCAATTGATCTTTTTGCCCATTCTCAGTGCAATAGTTAAAAACTTGGCCACATTATAGATTTCCCAGATATTGGTTAGCATCTGGAGATATAATACCGCTGGTTTAACCTGTCTGAATCCTTTCCCCTTCAACAGGGGAATAATGAATTTTTCCCTAACGGTTTTAAAATGGGTACAAAAAAACAGGAAATGGGCAGTGTCCTTAATTGAATAACCATCACAATTGCATATACTCAGTTCTGAGTCCCTGGTCCAGCCAGGGCGACCACAAATTAGCAAGTGAACCTTGTTCAAGCGGAACTTGGTAAGAAGGTACCTGTGGCTTGGGTTATTTACAGCTTTCAAGTAAAGTTCCGGTTCGTGATCTGAGGAAACAATCAGTTGATGCGACCTGACAGAAGGTTTTATCAACTCCTTGCTATCTCTATCCATTCCACTATGTAGCAAAAAGGTATTCTTTGCCCACTTCAGATCAGCCTTAACAAGGGCAGAAGGATTGTGAAACAACTCAGGCCTGCCCAGCTTAACACAAGATTGTTCAACATATTTTAGCCAGGGGATCTTGTTCCAATGATCTAGTTTAAGGCAATCCTTCAAGATTTCATGATTGACATCAAGCTCTGGGTTGAGCCACACAGATATCCATTTCAGGAGGGGAGCCATGGCAACTCGGTCCTCCAGAAAATCCACCCCGCATTCCTGATGTACAATGAAGTTTGCTGTGGATTTTGGTAAAGAGAGAATGGACTTCAAAAAGTTATCTTCAATCACTTGAAGAGATTTTGCAGACATGAAACCCCACAGGTCCGTGCCATACATGGCAATGGCTATGCATTTGGCGGTGTACACTTTTAGGACAGCCTCTATAGGCTTCACTCCAATTTTGCGTGAGAAACCAAGGACTGCGGATGTGGAGCGTGCCAAAACCTTTTTTTTCTCCAACATTTGGGGAAGCCAAGTAGAGCGATCATCAAACATTACACCCAGATAAGGGAATCTAGAGACTCTAGATATTTTGTGGCCATTGCAGTGTAGAGACAAAGCACGCTTTTTGGCCTTAACATGGGGCCCAACCACCATTACATGGGATTTACCAAAGTTGATACTGAGGTCCAGATTTATCATAAAATTATAAAAAGAATTCAGCAGACTTTGCAAACCCACAGCGGTTCTAGCTATGAGAGCCGCATCGTCTGCGTACAGTAATGCGGGCAATGTATATTTCCCTGCTCTAGGTATATCTTTACAGGCTAAGCCCAGTGCTCCACCCAGGTTATTAATGTATAAGGTGAACAACAGGGGAGCGAGAATGCAGCCCTGCCTGACACCATTAGTAATATGAATTTTCCCTGTGCAGTTCCCTTTTCTGTCATAACGAACAGTAGCGGTAAGGTCCTTATGAAGGTCTGCTAGGAAGTACACGATGTTTGGGTCGATCCCTATGCTGAGGAGCTGGCCCCACAACTTGGACCTGTTCACTCGGTCAAAAGCCGAGGACAGATCCATAAAAGCAATGAATAGGGATCCAGGCTTTGCTTTAGTATATTTTCCGATCAGCAATTGTAGGTTTAAGCTCTGATCAATGGTGCTCCTTCCTTTTCTAAAACCATACTGGATAGGGGAAAGGGTATTGGTCTCCTCTAACCATTCGGTGAGTTTACTGAGGACCACTCTCCCTATGACCTTAACCGCAGAATCTATCAGGGATATGGGGCGGTAATTCCCCGGTTCCCCCCTGTCTCCTTTTTTAAAAATAGGGACAATTACAGATTGGGACCAGGAGTCTGGGATACCTGTTTTAAAAATACTGTTAAAAACTCTAACTAAAATTTTGGACCAGAATAAGATGTCTACTTTAAAAAGATCAGCTGGAACCCCGTCCGGCCCAGGAGCCTTGTTGCTGGTCATTTTTCCAATGGCTAGGCCCACCTCTTCCTCATCTACCGTTAAGCTATACGGGAGTTGATATAAACTGGTCGTGTCCTCAGCCCCGTTGGCTTCCTGCTCATACACAGATTTAAAGTGCGAGTGCCATTTGTCTACTTGAATGCCACAATCTAATTCACTATTGCATGTGTCCGCAAAATATGGTTGATTGACCACGGCCCAAAATTTGGTGCTGCTTTTCAGGACGTCAGTTGAGGTCAGATCAGCCCAAGCATCCTCTCTGATCTCACGCCGCCTTTTCTCGATGGTGGTCTTATAAGCTTTCCTGAGGGCAGCCACAAGTTTTCTGTCTACAGGGCTTGATTTTAAAGCTAGTTTTAGTTTGTGATTAGCGGCAGAACATTTACTATCAAACCAGCCTACCCTTTCCTGATTTTTCCTTTTACAGTGTTGTGTCAGGTTAGACACGATGTTGACGCATACCCTCTTATACGCTTCTAAGACCTCAGTGTCCCCCGTCTGGTCGTTTAAACAAAGTTCAAAATCCTCTTGACTATTTGTACACAGATTACCAAAGAAATCAGCAGGAATTATTTTGCACCATTTGATTCAACGGGCCTGGTCAGTTGGTCGTAAATCACATTTATCTACCAGACTCAAGCTAGTGTCATTAAATTCAAATACATCTCTAACTTTTAGTACAACAAGATTGTGGTCACTAAAATGGGACCTTACAACGGTGTAACAGATAATATGACTGCTATAACTACTGCTCAAAAAAATGTAATCAATGGTAGACCCACTGCCGTGGCCCGTAAAGGTTGGGATGCCCTCTTCCCCCCCGGGTGGCAACATTAAACCATTTTCAGCTAACAGAGATTCTAAGAAAGAGCCCTGATCTGTGTGTTCAAAATGGATATTCTCATCATCTGGGGAACCAAACAGAGGGTTCGGAGGACAATCTTCCTGACAGCCGTGGACATTAAAATCTCCTAATAGAATAACAATGCAATTGGCCTCCATGGACTCTTGGAACTTGATTAAAAAAGAGTTTAACCTCTGCAAATTATCAATTGAGTGTACTCTGTCAAAAGAGTTATAGAAATTCACTAGTAAAACAGCGTTAAAACTCCTGTGTGTAATTAAAACTGCAAGGCAGTAAGGGCTACCAGTGGGAATTTCTTTATAGGTGCCTGAGATTTTTGCGGAGATCAAGGTGACCAGTCCACCTCTAGCCCGCCCTCTCAATGAGTTAACAGCTGGGAGGAAAAAGGTGGTGTATCCAGCCAATGTAAGCAGATTTTCAGTCACCCACGTTTCCTGCATAGCGATAATGTCCATGGTGCCTATAAGGTCTCTCCAATGAGGGTCATCGATTTTGTTCCTAAGGCCCGCTATGTTCCATGTGGCCATTGCGATCCCCTGCCTGCCTCCTTTACTCCCATCAATTGCAGACAAATCTGTCCCCCCCTCCATGACCTGTTCTGTGGTAGACGTTCGTTCAGTACTTGGATCAGGATTTAAGTCTTGTGGGGAGTGACTACTCTGTGAGATGGTGTGTAGGGCAGTTAGAGATTGTGTGGCATAGTGACCCAATGTTTGTCAATCTACCCAGTCCATAAAGGACGGGTGATCGTAATGATTGAACGTTGGGACATTAAAATAATTTTCCTGCCCATTTACGTGATGATAGTCATGATATGGCCTAATGTCAATGTGGGGTTGGAAGATTCTGATGATCATCGGGGTTGTTGTAGCGTTTCTGTTTACGTGTTGTCTTTGCGTGCAGTGTGGTCCTGCCTTATGTGGCCTCTGCGCTACAACGTGTATAAGACGACCATCTGTTACCAAAGAGGCATTGATGGATAGAATAATGCTGCAGCAACATCTGAATGATTTGATGAATATCGAGATCGATTCTGATATCGACTAGTGCTTGCCTACATGAGGGCAAAAGGAGCGTCTGAGGTTCCGTGACAATCATAATGATGTTTCCGACTCGGTCGAATATGGACGAGTTTGGTATCTATGAACCGCAAATGACGAGTTTAGTGGGTGTACGCGTTTTCGCTACGCTGGCCTGAACCGTTCGTCTTATTCGTGGGTTTCCCCATCTGAACCCACGGGTTCCATTTTAGATACGGCATCCATTTTGTCTCTTGCCCTCAAGTAGCCAGCGAACGGACACTGTCCGCTTCGTGACCTTGGGATTCCCAAGCTCTTGCGGAAGACACGTGTTCCTTTGAGGGTGTCTTTATGACGAGGGGGATGACACTGTAAAGGCAGATGGCCCCGCTCGAGGCTCATCTTGCCGTGTCGGTCTATGCACAAATCCTTTGATCCTGTAATCGTGCTTCCGATATTGCCCCTTACACTCTTTTTCAATCTGTTGTCTATCTTTGTCTTCCTTGCACCTGTTTCTGTCTCTTTTCTTAACTCGTTTACAGCCAGAATGAAATGTACTTAATGGTGGGATAATGTACTTTTACAGTTGGGAACCGGCGATGTTACTGTAATTATGTTCCGGGCTCCTGAATACATGAAAGCAACCCTTTTGAAGTTTACTGTGGGAACTGAGTTGTAACCTTTTGTTCGCCATGTTGTGCTATGACTAAAATATGTATAAAAGGAGCGATCCACTGTTGCAATTCGAAGCAGTCTCCCAGAACCTACACGTAGTGTACTTCTTGTGACTTCTGTATCCCTGCAGTAAATAAACGCTGATTATTGACGCCGAAGGAAGTGTCCCGTGTCTCTGTGATTTGTACGCCGGAACAGGTAACCCACGAAAGTTTCAGGTGTTGTCCCCTGGCACCGCTGGGCCTTAGAATAGCCCAGTCCTTCACAGCTCTCCTACGCCGTGGTCCCCCGCACCAGAAAGACCAGATCGGGAGGCCGCACCTTCTCTTTCCTCGCGGCCCAAGAATGGAACGCCCTTCCGCTCCACCTCAGACAGACAACATCGCTCCCCATTTGGAGAGGGTATAGATGAAGGTTTTTGTCCACAGAGAAAACATTTTCCCCTGGAAGAAACAAGTGTGTTGGCACCAGGGCCTCTATCCCACCCTGTACGGACTTCTCAGTTATGGAGAACTCAGCACAATGGGAATAGGACCCCGCGAGAAGAGTCACCTTATATTCTAGTGGTAAGCCTGAACACCTGAACTCGACACAGCTTTCCAGGTCTATTACTGAGATAGGAAAATATATCTTTTTTTTAAAGTAGTAAACCAATCATTTACGTTTTTAGGTTATTTCCATAAAACCAGAAATTGAAGGTGGTCAGACTTTCTACCTTGACGTCTCTCTTGACACAGGTCTTGAGCGGTGGTCGCCGAGGGAGTGGTAAGAGTGGACCTTTACCAGACACAAAACGCATATGGCTGAACAAAGACATTGTAAAGACTGGTGTGATTCACACAGAGCAAAATGCATCACCATGTATTGGTAGAGTTGGTTTCCCACCATTTATCAGTGGTACTTATTTCACTGGTTAGTATTATCTGAAGCACAAGAAAAATATCACGCTGCACAAAATAAAAGAAAAGCCCAAAATATCAGGAACCTAAGAACACAAATAATTTTTTTTTTAAATGATCGAGACTGACGTGAAAAGGCGGGAATTAGTAATTAACTTAACCTTTGTTTTTAAACAAACCCAATTGAGGGCTTGTCAGATAATAGGGGAGCGATTATCGGCAGTCTTAGGCCTAGTAAGAAGAAATACCTAAGTGAGCATGGTGGGGCTGAAGACAAGAAAGGAGGCCTTTACCTGATAAACGCAAGTAGACAAAGTAAAGTCGGGCAGATGAAATGTAACTAGGCCTATTAGCACATGTAAAGCTCATATGTAAGTAATGAAACCGAAAGTGAAACGAATAAGCTATTAATGTAAACCTGGGAAAACAGGACATGGACCAATCATAAAAGAGATCATGTCACGGAACGTCATAGTATTATTTTATAATTGATTTTATTTTAGTATAATGCTGGCAATTCCTTCATAACATTAACATTTAAAAAAAGGACCATTGTATTTATTGAAGCTAAGTACTTTATAATTAGAAATAACCGAATGAAGTTACTCACAATCAATGTAAATTAAATAAATATAGAGTTCTGTAGGAAGAATTATAAACACCAAAAACGGTACCAAGAATAGAGAATATATATTGAACAAAATATATTAAAATCAACAGTAACATAATTGTGATAGAACAAGAGAAAGGGGTTTAGCTGCACAAAACGGAGTAAAGAACCAGGTCTGTTGCATATAGTACAGTCTGAAAGTACGAGAAAATCGAAGAGATTTATTTTATTTATTTCAACAATTTTTTATTGGCAGATTATTAAATTTACAGTGTATATACAGCGAGGGTAGTACAGATGTGCAAACAAATGCCGTTGTTTTTACGTTGGGTGTATCTTAACCGCGTGGTGCTGGGCTATGTTGAATGCCCCTTCACGGCCGATTGGCGGTCTGGCGATGACGATTTACGGTACTACCCCCAGGTAGGAAGGGAAGAAAGATAGATAGAAAGAAAGAAGGGGGGCATTAGGCAGGCTGATTTATCTTTTGCTTGAAAGGAGGGTAAAGACACTAAAGCATTCCTATAGAATGGCATCGTGGAGATTAGCATTCCGCAGGTCCACAAAACACAGCCAAGAGGAGAGCCGAACAGTTAACAGGACCTGCGCCAAAGTAACCAACTTCAGACTCTGGCAGAAGGAACGGTTCAGATGCCTCCTTGCTCAGGGTAAGTTTGCATTCCTCCTGGAGCTAGTCTGGAACCATTAGAAGGTGTGCCTGTAGAACGTCGGCTGCAACATGCATCTTACTGTGATCATCCTGACACTGGCCTGTCTGAGCGACAGATCACATCGCCACTACAACATTTCACCCATTTGCCTCTGGACATTTGGCCTCTTTGCCCATGTTGGAGGATGACACCTTACCTTTCAAGGACTGCAATGACAAGGTGATGGATAAAATGGTTGAATTATTCTTATCCACTGTCAATAACTCAGGGCCGCATTCCAGTCCATGGTTTATCGCCCATCATGCCACTCTAGACAAAGATCTCACCTTATGCAAATCAGTATTGAACCAGCTCCTCTTTGGAACAATCCTTCCCGAACTGCAAGGCACCCAACAAAACCAAGCTGCACCAGAAGAGCCTCAACTTGGGTGAAACCGGCGTTGGATTGCTTGTGATTCGGTTCTGAGAGCACCTGGCTTGGCAGTCCGAGCTGGACTGTTCTTTTTGGAGCAGGATAAAGGATGATTTACATAAGAATTGGCCTAACCTGGGGCTGCATGGGGGGCAAAAAAGAAACAAAAAGGACTGGAATACAGCCCCAAACACACCACCAATCACTTTATTTGTAACTTTAGTTGCTTTTAAAGGGGAACGACCACCACCTCAGTGGGAGAGTTCATGGACATACCAGGCACTCTCCTGATGAGTGTGTGTATATATATATATATATATATATATATATATATATATATATATATATGATCCCAAGAAAACAACAGCCAGCCAGGGCAAAAATCTGGATCCCAAAGGATACAATGAGTCACAAAGAAATAGAATAGCCAAGAAAGAGTGACTCAAACAGAGAGACTCACCAAAGGTATACATATATCAGACTCAGACACTGCCAGTTAATGATTGAATGATCCAGATCTCATGTGCATGCTCGAAAAGCTGTGGCCAATGGCCCAGGATCATTTTGATAGGAGAACCAAATAGCATTGATGCAGCCATATTGGGCTGTAAAGGTCAGTTCCTCTAAAAACGAGGCCATAGCAGACAGGCAGCTCCTGGACAGTTTTCAAGTTGTGGCATCAGGTACACATGTCCGAATCCAGATCAGACAAGCACAGCTTCTTGTTTGAAAGGGGTGGGTGGATCCATGGGGCCATTGTGGGCATGGTCATGACAGATTAGGGATCAACGCTGGTGGCATTAGTAACAAAGGTATGCAGAGCTTGGGTCTGGTTCTCAGATACCAGCAGCTGCACAAGGGTAGCCAGGAGCTGCTCTGAGGCACCGGAAATAGCAGAGAAAGACTCAGGGGACTTCCCTTGCAGGTAGCTTGATGACCAGAGCATTCAACATGAATGTGGCATTCACAGTCCTGAATGATGTTGCTGTGCACCTAAGTGTCACTTGTGGGACTCAGACACGTTATATTTGTTCTCTACGTACTGACCGAGACCCGAAATAAGACTAGTCTACTTCGGAAGTTCCAGTTAATTTTCCCGTTCTCGTTCGTAATTGTTTTTTGGTTTTGGTACTCTAGTTCTCAAAGATGCTCTAAGATGTCAAGGTTGTAAAAACTTGACATTTTTTTCTGCCATTAGTGCGAGTCAAAGAAACGGGAAAATGATAGGGTATAAAAATATAATCTGCCTTCAGCAGAATTCTACCCTAAATGTTGCCCTTTGAAACAAAAATAGGACAAGAAGCAAAAATAAACGATGGAAAACCAACGAGAGACAAGAAAAAACTAAACACCGAGCAATTACCACTGTGGTTGCAGAAATAGAAATGAGAACACCGAGAGAAAAGCCTGCTTTAGAATCAATGTATGAGCATCTGGAATCCACCTGGCAGCACGAGGCAGCTAGTCAAGAATGACTAATGGATGCCTGGCACTGAATTCCTGAACGGGCATGAGTGCCCACAGCATCTGAAGAGGTTATGCCGAGTTTATGAATATATATAACATCCATTATCTTTTATCAACTGTTTTTTTTTTGCCGGAAAGATGAAATATGCTTCCTTTCTAATGCCAGCCGCCCCAATTTAACATTCAGAACATTTTCAAACACGAACCAACTTAATCAAATTCTTACCCCAAACCCTTTTAAAAGAATACGTTTTTTTTACAACTTTTTAAGAAACTATGCCTTTGTTTATAAAGTCTAACTCTGGAAATGTGAACCCTGCCAGATTTTACCTCGAATCAGATGCAAGTAAGCGCAAATAAAACAAGACCAATATTTGAAATTGTGGCCTGGAAACTGTATGTATTTCCTCGTAAGCTTCTTTAAATACAGCTGCTATAACTTAAACACAACAAATCTAAGAATTCCTTTAGGAGTGTGTATTTTTCCACATGTGGCAAGAGCTACAGCTCTACCAGTAAAGAAACCTCTAAGGGTATGTATGTATGTATGTATGTATGTATGTGCGTTCTTATATAGCGCTCGACTTACCCTTGGGCATCTCGGCGCTTGCCTTGGGAACCCGTCCTGGCTTTTCCCTGTGAGATAACCCGTACTGGGCATCCCCAAGGTGAAAGCCAGGCATCCCGCCGCGGGGGGCCATTGTGGAGATTAAGTAAGCTTATTGCCCAGAGCTGCATAGTGTGAACTCGTGCTTAGAGTGGGCACAGAAGCGAGAATTATCAAGTCCGTGGATAATTGGGCTCGGGACCCTGCCACGTCCGGAATCGCACCCGGTCCCTGGTCTGACCTCTGCTTCAGGGTATGCCTCCTTTAACTAGTGAGCCACACTTCTCCAGGATGTAGAAGGGATGCTTAGGAGTGGACACGGAAGAGCAATACCTACTCAGTATTCCATCTGTAAGTGCAGCATCTGCTGGCTTCTTTGCCTTTTCATCTATGTACTTGTAGCCCTTGCCTATAGCACATGAAGTATATACCTCAGACGCTTACATACTACTTATCTCATTATAATTTTTGCTTTATGAGTGCATACAAGGACGTGGTATGCCTTATATAAATCATTTGTTCTTTTATTATAGGCCACTGTTGCTAATGAACAAAAATTCTAAGAGTTAACCTAGTTGTTTATACTATTGTTTAGGACCACGACTGTCTAATTAGTGCCCACAATGTCTTGGATCTATGATACAAGTGGGCGCTTTATTTTATGGGAGTATTATAAAAATCAAGATCCATCTGTTGAGTAAGGAAATAGTTCTGCATGTTACAAGGGCCAGCTCCAAAGGGCCTTCTGGCTGATGAGAAGCCCTGGGAGGCGTCAGAAGCAAGGGCTGAACCAATAATCCATTGAGGAAATATTCTCTTAGCAGATAATGAAACGTCTACTATTTGTATCTGTAGGGATAATGCTTCAATAATACTCTTGGTAGTAATAATAAAGGTTTCTTGCAAGGATAGTGTATAATATATAAATGTAACTATCACAAGACCTTAGTGTATGCACACTGATTTCAGGGACAAATAAGGAAGGGGCTCCATACTTCAAGATGTCTCTTGCCAGTCTGCAACTGCTCTCTACATTCATATGCAATGATTATTGCCCATAAGTAGTTTTGTGACAAACCTCCTCTTTGCCAGCTCTACAGGGTGACAGCATATACCTTGAAACCCTGGGAGCTCTAGGAAATGCCACAAAAAAGTAGGAAACTGTTCGAATGTGGGTTACTGGTTGCCTGGGGTATGAGCCCTGGTCAAGCAGCAACCACAACCCTCGTCAGGGTAAGAGGTAGGCTAACCCTAAATTAACCTGTGCTTTCCACAGAGCAGTCAGGCTAAATTTAGAGGCAATGTGTAAAGTATGTGTCGAACACTTCAAACAGCAAAAACAGTGATAAAACACCACACAAAAAGACCCCACACCAGGTTTAGAAAAGATTTTCATAAATAAAACAAGACCAAACCGACAAAAATCAAATTAGTAGTACTGGAAATTTTAATTTATAAAGGTCATATTGGAATACAGCACCAAAAAGCACAAAGTGCCAACAAGGGATATCTGGTCGTACCGGACCAGGACAACATCACAAGTTCAGGCCGCCTGTGATGGCGAGTGGCGCAGCTACAGGGACCAGTTTAGGCTCACTGACCACAGTACCAGAAATCCTGGCTGCGAAGCGTTGCGTGAATCCGAAGCAATGCATCGGTTCTCATATGTGGCAAAGCGGCATGCAAGGCCCTCTTGCATTGTCAAAGGATTCTGCCGACAGGGATTGCGATGCGAAGTCCTGGTGTCAAGCATGCAGCAGACAGCCAAGGAGATGCATCAGTTCTGATGAGTTGTGAGGCTGAGACCGTCGTCGTTGGCGAACTGCCGTCACCAAAAGATGCAAAGTCATGGGTTGGAGATGTGCTGCGTGTTCGGAGATGCTTCAGTTCCCAAGATGCAAGGGTGATTCGGACTTTCTGTGACAGGTGGGGCCCAGTCCACGCAACAGCAGTGATGCATCGGTTGTGCACGAGGATACATTCCCTCAGCTGAGGAGATGCATCGGTTTGGTTAGAGTATGATTCTGTTAAGCACCTTAGGCCCACTTCCAAGGGTCCAGGACTGGGGTGACACCACTTGGCAGGTTAGCCTCATAGACGGCAGAGTCCAGGTGCAGATGCAAGGTTGGTAAAAGTTGTAAAAAAATGTCCCTGAGGCTTCAAATCAGGAGGCCAGCCAACTAGCCATTGGAGTTACTCTGGGTTCAAGTGATGCAGGCCCAGCCCTTCTCACCAGGGCAAGGAGGGCAGCAGGTCAGCACAGCAGGGCAGCAGTTCTTCCGGAGCAGCAGTCCAGTAGAGTGGCAGTCCTTAAGCAACACAACAGTACTTCTTTCTGGCAGAGTATCAACAGGTCCAGAAGTGTATTGAAGTGGTGATGTCTGAGGTCCTTCTTTTATACACAAGAGTAGTGTCTTTGAAGTGGGGGAGACTTCAAAAACAAGCCTTTGGAGTGCCCTGGCTCCAAACTAACTACAGGGGATAGGCCTATTCAGGTATAAATGAGGCTGGGTCCAGCTTGTCCCTCCCCTCCTGTAAGGCTAGCCCACTGTGGGTGGCTGTCTAGTTGGAATACACAAAGCCCAACTACACTCAGTCATGTGATCAGAGACAGGCTGCAGGCACAAAATAGCTCAGGCAAAAAATGCTAACTTTTTAAAAGTGTCATAAAATCCAACTTCACCATAAGTTAGGATTTTAAATTTGGATACCAGAGAAACCTAACAAGAACCAATCATATCTTTCCATTTGGAAATTACTCTTAAAAAATGTAATAAGGTAATCCCAATGTTATCCTATGGTAGATAATGTCTAGCAGTAGTGAAACCCTAATTTGCGTAATTTTCACTACCAGGACATGTAGAACTTAAGAGTACATGTTCTGATTTGTAAATACATTGCACCCTGTAGTCTGGGCTGTCGAGGGTCTACCCTAGGGGTGACTTATATGTATTAAAAAGAAAGGTTTGTGCCTGGCAAAAGGTTTTACCTTTCCAGGTCGACATGGCAGTTTTAAAACTGCACCCACAGGCTCCGCAATGGCAGGCCTGAGACATGTTTAAAGGGCTACTTAAGTAGGTGGCACAATCAGTGATGTATGCCAATTAGCAGCATATAATTTACAGGTCCTGGGCACATACAGTTCACCTTACTAGTGACTTGTAATCAAATTGAATATGCCAATTGAGTATGAGCCAATCCCATCATGTTTAGGGAGCCATTTAGCATTGGTTAGCAGTGGTAAAAGCTGCAAAGTCCTAAAGCCAATAAAAACAAATTCAGCAATAAGGGGAGGAGAAAGGCAAAACGTTTGTAGATGACCCTGCAGAGGGAGCCATTTCCAACACAACCCTGCTCCTGCCTAAAGCCAGGGTAGACTAATCAATACCTTGAAGGGCTTCTCTGCTTAGACGATAGAACGTGGATAATGGCCCTCTACTGCAGGGGCACTTGTCAATTCTATGCCACTCAGAACTCCGTTGGATCCCTCTGTCATGGCAGTTTTAAAACTGCACCCACAGGCTCTGCAAAGGCAGGTCTGAGACATGGTTAAAGGGCCACTTAAATGGGTGGCACAATCAGTGCTGCAGGCCCACTAGCAGCATTTAATTTACAGACTCTGGGTACATAGTGTACCAATTAACTAGGGACTTAAAATTAAATAAAATATGCCAATGGGGTATGAGCCTATTCTACAGTGTTTTAGGGTGAGAGCACAAGCACTTCAGCACAGGCTAGCAGTGGTAAAGTGCAAAGTCCTAAAGCCAACAAAAAAGAATTCAGCAAAAAACGGAGGAGGAAGGAAAAAGGTTTTGGGATTACTCTGTGGAGAAGGCCGTTTTCAACAGAAATAGAAACAACATTTATATGGGACAAAGTAGACTGTGGCCTAGTTAGGTAAAAGGTGCAAGTTGCTCTTATAAAAGTTTCTTTCTGACTTTTAATCTTTTCTGAATGTCAAACTACTTTACAATGGCAAAAGCAGGAAGCTTCCACAAGCCATGAATTGTCAGCTGAAGTCTCAAATCTTTCACTAACCAGTGGTAAAGATGCCAAAATGAAACCTTAGCACTGTAGCAAAGATGAAGGTTTAGCACTTTGTTCACATGTTCCAGATATGACATCTTTACTAAGTCACAACTTTTGGAAACAATCTGTATTTTCCTTTTTTTTTTATAAACTTTATTTTCCACTTTCCAAAATGCTAATACAGAAAGAAAACAACTTGGCATCAAATCAGCATATGAAAGCATATCATTAACAAAATCAATGGCGTACAGGGCAAGAGGTAGCATCCAGTAGGGAACTACACAATGGGAAAGGAGAAATCATTCGTACTCATATTATAGTGAGGAAGAACTCTGGGCCCTTTACTGAGAACCAAAGCGTACATTACCACGGTCAACCTTCCCCCTCCCTGTCAAGATTGGGTCCACTGACTGTATCCAAATCACTCTCCTCGCTGTCAGTTACATTTTACGTGTGCAATTCCCCCTCACCAGCCCAGAGACACACATGGCCAGCCAGGCTGTTAAATCTTCTTGCAACTTCTCGTCCCTTCTGGTGAGTTTCATGTGGACCTCCTTAGCCAGGGACCACTCTTTCACGTCTTTAAGCCAGATGGGCTCTTCTGGGGCCCTTTGCCCCATCCAAGTTATAACTACCCTACGTCTAGCTAACACTAGGATAAATTATAGCAGTTTATATTGAAGCTTCTTTTTCTTAGGTTTCCGTACCAGTGCCAACAAGCAATACAAGTGTTCGGGAGTCATCTGAAGGCCAGTAACTGGCACAGTTCTACCCACCACCTCCAACCAGAACTGCCGGACAAGTGGACAGTCCCATGCCAAATGTAGGAAGCCCGCGCTCTCAGTGGCACATCTAGGCATCTAGGGCAGCCATCTCCCCTGTCACCAGAGATGCGTTTCAGGGACACCGGGGTGAAATAAGTGCGGTGTAGGAAGTTAAAATTCATCAACTTAAACCTGGCGTTGCATGAGACTGAGCGTGTGAGAGAGCCTCTGCACACCCACTGTGTCTCTTCTAGTTGGGTTGCAAGTTCCCTCTCCCAGGTCCTCCGAGGCGGCAGTACTGGGGGGGGATGAGTCCTGTTTCAAAGCCTTATACAAGAGTGAAATCAATTTACGTCTGGCTCCGCAGGTGAGTATGACATCTAAAGTGTGCGTCAGAGGTGGGATATCCGGGTACTGGAGCCAGGTGACCTTCACCACATCCTGAATTCCCCAGAAGTGTAAGAATTAGCCCTGTCCAAGGCCAAAGTTTTCCTCCGCCTGCTCGTAGGTGATGAAGGTCTTGTTGGGGAAAAGATCGGCAAGAACTTCACACCCACCCTCCCTCCAAATTTGAAATGACATGTGTTTTCCCATATCTATGAAGGGGGCTAGTATCCAGATCGGGAGCTCCCAATGAAAGGGTGCCCTTGTTAAGACCCTTTCCACAAACCGCTGCCATATACTAGTTGTGTGTCGTACGACATAGGGAAGAGACACGTCTGACCCCCTGCCTAGCATCAGTGCTTCTCTGAACGCCCGAGTTTCTACCCTGCCAGAGAGGAGGTGTTTCTCCCAATTTTCCGCGTCTGAAACACAACGTGTCGCAGGTTGTAGCTGTGCTGCGTAATAGTACAAGTCAAAGCGCGGAGCTTCCAGGCCACCCTCTTCATAGCTAGGAACAATAGTGTTGAGCGCTACCCTACAGCGCCGGCCGCCCAAAGCAGAGATGTAAGTAAGGTGTTAAGAGTTTTAAAAACCCGTGGCGACAATGGACATAATGAGTTCTGGAGAACGTACAGTGTCCTAGGAAGCATCACCATCTTAGAGATGGCCAACCTGCCCATCAATGAAAGTGGCAGGGTATTCCAAAAGGACACCGACTGCCGTAATGAAACAATTATGCGGTCTACATTCTGGGCCATCGCCTGTGAGTCTGTCGGTGCCACATGTATACCAAGGTAGCGAAACCCTTTCCATTCCCAGCACAACTCGAGGTCTGAGAAATCCTCCGGGGGCACTGAGGCCAGCCCTGCCAGCGAGAAGATCAGGGACTTACTGCGATTAAGTCGCAGTCCCGAGACCTCTCCAAACCGATCTAGCTGGTGTAACAGTACCGGTAGGGCTTCCCGAGTAGAAGCCAAATAGAACAGGGCGTCGACAGCATAAAGGGAAATAATATGACTCGTGTTCCCTACTCTAATTCCCCAGTCCTTCATAATAGCCCGGACCTGAACTGCAAAGGGCTCTATGGACAGGGTGAACAGTAAGGGCGAACGAGGACACTCTTGACATGTGCCTCTTCCCAATTGCCATTCCTCTGATCTTGCGCCCCCTAGCTTTACCCTTGCGTGGGGAGCCGTATATAGAATGCGAATCCAGCGACAGAAGTTGGGACCAAACCCCACAGCGTACAGGACCACAAGAAGGTATCCCAAGTGCCGAACGCTTTGGCGAGGTCAATGGATACTAATACTAGGTGTTCCTCCCGATCGCGCACCTCATGTAAAATATGGTTCAGATGCCGCAAATTCATGACCGTGTTTCGTCCTGGTATGAAGCCACACTGATCCTCATGTATCAAGTGAGTCATGTATGGGGCTAAACGAGAGGCCAAAAGCTTGCAAAGGATTTTGATATCTGTGTTGATCATCGTGATCGGACGCTCTCAGAAGCGGTCGCTCCCCATGCTCCGTGCTCCAGTGGTATCGTTGGCTGCACTCGCTGCTTTGCTCTGTGCTACTCGTGTCTGCTAGCTGCTGCTTGCCATAGCGCTAGAGTGTTAGAAGCATTATCGAGTGTTTATAATTATTAATAGCGCTTTCCAGATTTTAGCACTGTTCGGATTCATATGCGCAAGCCCAGTTGTTGTGTCTGCTAGCTGCTGCTTGTCATAGCGCTTGACTGCTAGAAGCCTTATAGAGTGTTTCTAATTAATATTGACGATATCCAGACTTAAGCACTGTTTAGATTCTTATGCACAAGGCCAAGTTATATGCTCGCTGTGTAGCTTTGACCCTAATTAACATCGTTTGAACATCGATATCTGTAGCGCTTACTTCTCAGAGTGTTTAAAGCCATCTATTACTCGGTGTGCCCCATCCTGTTCCCAGTTTCACTTTAGCTGCCATTTTGTTGTTGTCGTGCCTCGGAGCCCGTGCCCTCCGCCCCGATCCCGCCTCCCAGCTGATCCTCCCTCGCCCCTCCCCCCACCACTATCCGCATATGACAGATGCTTTTGCGCGCAGCGGTCGCGCCCCATGCGCGCCGAAGGTGCGCCAAAGGTAAGCCCGTCTACGCCCGTCCGCGCCTGGACCGCGCCCAGCGCCAGACCCCCTGGCCCCCGCAAACCCCCCCCTTACGCATAACGTATGACGCCGGTACCCTCTTTGCACTCAACCCCGGTTGCACACCTCATTGCTACAAAGCTACCCCAGGACTCACCCATGAACCATTCGCCTGCCACTCCTGCAAGTTCACCTGCATCAGGACCCACACCAAATCCACTTCCCCCAAAAACATCTCCGACTCTAACCACCTGAAGTGCATCCTGCTGAACACCCACTCGGTCTACAGACACGCCACTGAACTCTGGGACTTACTCGACACTACATCGCCGGACGTCGCCTTCCTCACAGAAACCTGGATGAATGCCTCATCAGCGCCCGACATCGCCATAGCCATCCCGGACGCCTACAAAATCATCTGAAAAGACCGCACCAACCAAACAGGAGGAGGCATCGCTATCGCCCATAAGAACACCATCCGAATTACGACCAGCTCAGAAGATAACCTCGCGACCGCCGAACACCTTCACTTCCAGATCCACACCGACCCCAGGACCACACTTAGAGGCACCCTCATCTACAGACCACCAGGAACCCGTACACAATTCAACGAAGACATCACTGAATTCATCAGCCCACATGCCCTCACATCTGAGGATTACATTCTATTGGGAGACCTCAACTTCCACCTGGAAAAGAAAAACGACAACAACACCACCACCCTTCTGGACAACATGGCAAATCTCGGACTCAAACAACTTGTTGACACTCCCACCCACCTAGCCGGACACACGCTCGACCCTATCTTCACATCCAGCAAGCACATCTCCTTCGATCACACCACAGCTCTCCATTGGACGGACCACAGCTGCGTTCACTTCAACTACAAAAAGTCCACGATCCACAACTCCCCACAACCTATTCCTCGAGGAAACTGGAATAAAATTACCACTGACCAACTCTTCACATCGCTTAACCAAAACCTTCCTGCCATATCATCGGACCCAAACCAAGCTGCCACCAAACTCACACAATGGATCACCCACAGCGCTGATGAATTAGCACCCTTGAAAAACCACCAGATCAAACAAGGTAGCAAAAAGGACCCCTGGTTCAACGATGACCTTAAAAAATCCAAAAAGTTATGTCGTACCCTCGAGAAAACCTGGAGAAAAGACCCAACCACTGACAACCTGACCACCTTCAAGAACGCCACCCGCAAACACCACCAATTGATCCGATCCACTAAAGAATCAGCTTTCAAGGATCGACTCGACAACAACGCCCACAACAGCAAGGAACTATTCAACATCGTCAAAGAATTTACCAACCCCACCGCCGGCACCAACGACATCACTCCCTCCCAAGCCCTCTGCGACTCCTTATCCTCTTTCTTCCACAACAAAATCGGCCGACATACATAACAGCTTTGAAACCAGTCCGAAGAACAGATCACTTCACTCACCCCCGACCCAAAACAGCACTCTCACAACCTCTGCGCCTGGAACCCAATCACTACTGAAGACACCATGCGCCTGATGAACTCCATCCACTCAGGTTCACCAACCGACCCATGTCCTCACCACATCTTCAACAAAGCAGACTCCATCATCGCATCACATCTCTGCGATGTCATCAATTGTTCCTTCAACTCCGCTACCTTCCCGGAAAGCTGGAAACACGCCGAACTCAGCGCCCTTCTGAAGAAACCCACAGAAGACCCCTCTGAACTTAAGAACTACCGCCCCATCTCACTCCTCCCATTCCCTGCCAAAGTCATTGAAAAAGCTGTCAACAGTCAGCTCGCCGCCTTCCTCGAATCCAGCAAATCCCTCGACCCCTCACAGACCGGCTTCCGAGCCAAACACAGCACCGAAACAGCCCTCATCGCTGCTACAGACGACATCCGAACGCTACTGGACAACGGAGAAACAGTTGCCCTCATCCTACTTGACCCCTCCGCCGCCTTCCACACAGTCTGCCATAGCACCCTCATACAACGACTCAACATCGTCGGAATACAAGGAAAAGCTTTGGACTGGATCATCTTGTTCCTCGCCGGAAGAACCCAGAGAGTCCGCCTCCCCCCATTCAAATCAGAGGCCACCGAAGTCATCTGCGGCGTACCACAAGGATCATCACTCAGTCCCCCCCTTTTGAACGTTTACATGAGTCCCCTTGCATCCATCGCGCGACAACACAACCTCAACATCATCTCCTACGCAGACGACACCCAGCTGATCCTCTCCCTCACCAAAGACCCAAACACCGCAAAACCAACCTACACGAAGGAATGAAAGAAGTAGCCGAATGGATGAAAAACAGCAGTTTAAAACTAAACTCAGACAAAACAGAAGTCCTCATCTTAGGACCATCCCCCTCTGCCTGGGACAACTCATGGTGCCCACCGACCCTGGGCCCAGCACCCATACCTACAGATCACGCACGCAACCTAGGCTTCATCCTAGACTCCTCCCTCTCGATGACCAGACAAGTTAACGCCATCTCATCCTCATGCTTCAACATCCTACGCATGCTCAAAAAAATCTTCCGTTGGATCCCCACCGAAACAAGAAAGACAGTCAACAGTCACCCATGCACTGGTCACTAGCCGACTGGATTATGGAAATACCCTCTACGCCGGAACCACAGCCAAACTATAGAAAAAACTTCAACGCATCCAAAACGCCTCAGCCAGACTCATTCTGGACATCCCCCGTCAAGCTCACATTTCCGGTCACCTGAAAGACCTCCACTGGCTCCCCTTCAACGAGAGAATATCGTTCCGTCTCCTCACCCACGCACACAAAGCCCTCTACGACCTAGGACCCGAATGCCTCAACACGCGACTGTCCTTCTACACACCCGCCCGACAACTACGATCATCCAATCAAGCCCTCGCCGCAATCCCGCGCATCCATAGATCCACCATGGGAGGAAGATCCTTCTCCTACTTAGCGGCCAAAATGTGGAATTCTCTCCCCACTCACTTCCGCCTTACACAGAACCACCTCTCCTTCAGAAAACAGCTAAAAACCTGGCTTTTAGATAAGTAATGCCCCCACCCTCCCTCAAGCGCCTTGAGACCCTCTGGGTGAGTAGTGCGCTATACAAATACTGGAACTTGAACTTGAACTTGAACTATTTCCCCTTGTGTCATGCTCGGCGGGAGAACTCCGGTGTCAAATGCCTCAAGATAAACTTGTGCAAAAACCACAGGTGATGGACAGAATGCAGAACAATGTCATACATTCACCCCAGTACAGAGATCTGGGCCCAAATCCATCGTTTTTTTGCACTCCACACCACCCCAGTTGACATGACCATATGCAAATCAGTCTGACCCTGTGCCTCATGGGAACAGTCCAGCCCGAACTGCCAAGCCATGCCTCCCCTGGACCGGAAACAAGCTTCCGAGGACCGGTTTCTGACATTCCAGCCGTCTTCAGCCCGGCTTGCTTGAATCCAGTGGTGTGCCATTGGCATTGGCATTTTGACAATGAGGCTTCTCTTCTCTCCTGGAGGTAGTGCAGCAGAGCTACAGTGTCTTTTGTCACAGGCAAAAGTTTGTCGGCAGAGGGCGGCTGCCGAGCGTGCACAGAACTCGCTTGTGTTGCTGATCAAACACGAGGTGGGTTGGTTTGGATCCAGACTACGGAGGCACGCATTTTCTGGCGGCTGCTGGAAACGTTTCTTTGGCGTGTGAAGAGAACGGACACCCAGTGATTTTGGCGATCTTTTGGATAGTGTAACTGGGAGTTCAGCTGTTCGTGAGTACTCATGTACTTGGATGAGAAGTGTAAATACCTTAGTTTCGTTTATCCGGATACACATTTCATTTGTTTCTTAACTTGGCTGTTAATGATTGGAACTGTCGTCGTTTTCACGAGGAAAAGACATATTTATTCCACATCGGATTTGATGGGTCGGATATAACTTTGTTCAGCCTTGGATTTAACACTGGAACACTATTTTTTATAAGTTCAGCATTTGGAATGAACTAAGAGGATTTTTTAGTTAATAAGGGAAGATTGGAAGGTATGCATGGTTCTGAAGAGTGGTCATTGCTGGGGCATGTTGTGAGACCTTCTGTTTGATTATTTCCTTCGTTTATGTATTACAGAAGTGGACGTTAGGGTAAAAGGTTATTATCCAACATCTACCACGAAAGAGGAGGAGAGCAGTCCACAGTTAGATGCCAGTGGTAGGTGGTGTTCTAGCGAGAATTGAATGAGCGTAGTCAGTGATTTCTTGTATGTAATCTTATATGTGTTCTTCTTTTCTCGTTTCAGCCTCCCTTCCCGTTCCGGTCCCTTCCTTACCTTTTCCCTCGCCTGATTTCCTTTATGCTCTGTGTATTTATTACATTCGGAGTATAGGGCAATCTGGAGGTGGACCCCCTTTAAGCATCACCTGATCCTGGGGAAGCGAAACCGTGACACAGTGGCTAAGCTCAGATAAAAAGTGCTCAAAAACTCCCTGCGTGGACAGACTTTACATTACTTGTACAGGACTGCAGACACTTCTAAAATGATTCTCTTAATAAAAGCACCTACATTGTACGTTTTGGACCAAGCTCTTATTTTATAGGAGCAGCAGGAAAATCCCAAACTGCTAATTTATTGGTATTCCAGTGGGTAAATTTTCTCTAGCAGAACATGTTGTAACACACTCCTATAAAACAATATTTTCTTCAAGAATGTTTGCTAAGGAACACATGGGCATCTTCCCTGAGTTATACTTTTCATGAACCAAACTATGCAACATCAGCTCTAATAAGCATGGTCAGATTATTTACACAGACTAGCTGATAAAACCTAGCAATGCCCTTAAAAACTATGTAGCATGGGAATAACCTACAATAATGGTGTTATTACCTGAGAATTCTAGAACAAAACTACCCACATCTAGTTCCCCTTAAAGGTCAAATAAGGGACCAGCAATGTAGACTACTCATCCTCTCATTAAAACATCATACAGGATGGGCAGTAACATAGCATATATATATATATATATATATATATATATATATATATATATATATATATATATATATATATATATATATATATATATATATATATATATATATATATATATATATATCTATATATACATATATATATATATATATGTATATATGTATATTCATTTTATTAATGCAACAATTTTTAAAACAGTATTACTGAATAGCCAATTAAATGTCTCATGGCTCTTTCATAGACACTTTAGACAGGCTCAAAAGAGATTGAGAAAAAGAGAGAGAAAACATATTTTTTCCTACCCTTTATTTATAGAGGAGCTAGCCTCCTTCCCCCATTTGGACAGTACGAAACCTGAAACAGGTTTCACTTCTGTCAACACTATCAACCCCTATTTGTAGAATCTGGGCATAAACAAACTCTGAGGAAGTGAATAGCATATTTAAGCGAGCTAAAAAAACATGAATACCCAACCAGCAATTCCCTTAGCATGAGTGCGTATAGTGCTTGCTTTTGCCCCCCCCAAAAAAGTAAGAAAACTTCTCCTTCTCTCCCTGCGCTGCCATCTCGTCTTTCAAAATAATTCAGAGATCAAAATGTCAAAGGCACCCCTTGCTGTGAGCCCTGGTAGGCTTCTAAATGTAGAACTAAATCTTTAACCCATTAGCAGCTGTTCTATTTTGTGTGCAAGGCTTTCCATGTGGCTTTCCCAAATTCAAAGTTATCCAGGATACTGATAGCTGAACAAGCAAACCCATTACCCTCCTATGTGCCAGCAAGTTAGAGGTAAGCTAAAGCTAAAGAACTGGCATTTTTCACAACCAATTTTATTGAGCAAATGAGCAATGAAAACGTGGCATCCCCAAGACCGAAGATCACCACGACAATATCGATACAGTAAATCACATAGGCAGCAAATGTTTAAGCAGGTCTTAAGAATAGGCTCAGTATGAAAACCCCCCTCTAACCCACCCTACCCCTCAACCCCGACCCCCCCAACCCCAAAACTCCACCCCCACCCCCCCATCCACACGTGTACATATAGCAGTAGAATAAAATGTGTAGGTGTAGCGCAACTGGAGCGTCACTGCTTCGGGCCAACAATGTCACTGCCTTCAAATGTCCTCCTCTCGCTCCGCGGGGGGTCCAGGGACAGACCCCGGTAGTCGGCCCATTGCTTCCAGATTTTGTAGTGTTTGCGCGGGCAGCCCCTCGCCTCAAAGATCGGCCTTTCCAGGCCCATGAAATAATCCAGCCCAGCTTTCCACGCAGACAGGGGGGGGGGGGGCCCTCACCGCTTTCCACGCCCGGGCCAGATCCCGCTTGGCATCAACCAGCCCCAAGAGTAACAAATGACGCTTATATATGTTCCCCCCAATCCCATCCATGATGTGCAATAATCCCAGCCGATGTGTACGGGGAAGGTCCCAGCCCAGGACCTCGGACAGACAACTCCACACACCCCTCCAGAACCCAGACAACCGACCACACGACCACACTGTATGTATCAGAGACCCAGGCACCGCCCCACAGCGCAAGCATTCCGGGGATGCAATCAACCCAGCTCTCCACAGCCGTTCACGAGTATAGTAGGCTCGATGCAAGTATTTAAATTGGATGAGTCGGAGCCGGACAGCGATGGCGGTTCCACGTGGGGACTCTAGTGCCTCCCTCCAATCGTCCTCATCGAGAGGGCCAACGTCCACTTCCCATGCCGCCCGAAGGGAGTGTAGGGTAGAGGAGCAATGAATGACCAACGTCTGGTATATCCGGGAAACCTTTCTGTCCCCCAGATCCCCCATAAACACTTTTGCCTCAGCCGAGCTGAATTCCGGTAGGGAGTCCAGGCCGGCGATGCTCGGGTGAGGGCATGGCGCAGCTGCAAGTAACGGAAAAACTGGGACTGAGGCATTTGCAACTCTGTACGGAGTTCCTCAAATGATTTAAGGGTGGCGACAGACATGACCTGGCCCAGTAGCGTAATACCTATGGCTTCCCAGCCCTCAAAGCCGGTCAGGGCCGCCAGCTCCGGGAGCAAACCATTGTGCCAAAGCGGCGTCTCGGCCGTTAACTTACCCCACCAGCCCATACGGCGTAGGGCCTGCCTCCACACAGCAAAGACCACTCTGGTAACCGACGGCAACACGCGGCGCAGGCGAGCCGAATACAGAATGGTGTGGAGTGTATGATCACCCATGAGCAACCGTTCCAAGGCATACGCCGGATCCCCCCTATCACTGTACCACCATTCATTGAGAATAAGCAGTTGGGAGGCCTGGTAGTAGGAGAGGAGGTCCGAGGTGGCCAGGCCACCACAATACGTGGACAAGAAGCATGTCTTCAACGCCACCCTGGCCGCGCCGCCAGCCCATAGGAATCGACCCAGCACAGAGTTAACTTGACGAAACCACTGTGGGCCGATAGGGTACGGGAAATTCTGAAGTTGATATAGGAGACGCGGAAGCGCCACCATTTTAAAGATGGCCGATCTTCCAAAGATGGTAAGCGGCATCCTGGACCAAGTCTTGACATCAGCCTGGACCCGCTCCCACACTGGTAGGACGCCACGAGCCCAAGCCACGACGCGGGACTCCGATAGGAAGATGCCTAGATACTTCAGACCATCCGTCGCCACCCGCAGTCTCTCAGCCCAGGGGTCAGTCACAACTCCACCGCCCAGCACCCACAGGGTCGACTTATGGAGATTGAGTCGGAGACCAGAGATCTCGCCAAAGACGCGCATGACCTCCAGAACCTGGGGACCTGAGCGTTGTAAGTCGGTGAGAAAGAAGAGGACATCGTCCGCATACAGTGCAATCCTATCCACCAGGTCGTCGTTCCAGACAAATCCGCGCAGCTGAGCATCCGCCCGCACCCGGGACACCAAGGGCTCCATAGCAAGGGCGAACAGGTATGGGGATAGAGGGCAACCCTGCCGAGTGCCCCGACCAATGCGAAAGCGCCCGGAGGTGGCCCCGGCCACTCGGACCGAAGCCGTGACGTTAGTGTAGAGCAAGCGTAGGTACGACAAGAATACTGGACCTAAATTAAGGCGGGTCAACAGGGTAAACAGGTATGCCCAGCTCACAGAGTCAAAGGCCCTGTCCATATCTGCCAGTAGGAGTGCCGCCTGCTCATCTCGAGCGCCCATGGTGTCAACCGCCGCTTGCGCCCGCCGAATATTATGGCGAGTGGCCCTACTGGGCATGAATCCGGCCTGGTCAGGATGGACCAGGTCAGTAATAAGGGGCAGTAGTCGGTTCGCCAAGGCCTTAGCCAGAAGTTTGGCCTCGATATTTAAAAGAGAAATGGGCCGGTACGAGTCGTGTCTGTCCGGCGCCCTGCCCGGCTTCAAGAAAACCACGATTTCGGCATGGCGCCAGTCGGGCGGCAGTTCCCCTCGGGTCCGCGCTGCCTCCAGAGCGCGCCTATAGAGAGGCCCCAGCTGGAGGTGGAACTTTTTATAGAATTCGCATGGGTAGCCGCTCGGGCCCGGCGCCTTCCCCGTATTTAGTTGTCCCAGGGCCTCCCCAAGTTCCTCAGCCGTGAGCGGGGCGTCCAGTGTAGCTCTGGTCTCATCCGAGACGGCCTGTGGCAGCAGGTCGTCAAGATAGGCGGAGATCTCCTCCATCTCTAGGTGGTCTCGGGAGGCGTACTGCGTCTCATAATAATGGGCTAAGCTAGCTGCGAGCATGCCTGGGTCTGTCATAACCGAACCGTCTTCCGCCGTAAGACCCGGCAACGCGAAAGGCTGGAAGGTCGCCTGGCACAACCTGTGAAGCATCGTACAGGACTTGTCGCCCCACTGATAAACCCTACTACGCGTGGCGAGCCACGCCTGTCTGGCTTCGTCATATAGGACCGAGGCGTACGCTTTGCGTTACTTTTGAAAGCCTTTGTATTTGACACTGCAGCCATTAGGCCATACTACATTTTAAGATTGTCACTAAGAGACAGTAATATTGCTGTTGTTAGATAAATTATTATTCACACTTTTCATGTGGTGCAACAACCTAGTTTTACCAGTTTAAATACATTTATAGAAAACAAAAATTAACAAGCATTGCCAAAGCCAGTAGGTCTGAAATGTGAGGTCAGTCTTGATTTTTTTCTTCAATGCATGCCTTTTTCTAAGAATGGTTTTTTGTAAAACCATATCAGTGTTGGAGCTGCTGGGCCCTCACCATTCTAACAAGCATGGGCAAAAGCAAAAATCGTTTTTGGTCTCAAAAAGTACACATTGCCGCAGGAATTCTGTGCACTGTACAAAACTACTTTGTGGGTCAATATGCTCCTTGTGAAAGAGCAGAATACAGACATTCACAGTGATGCCAGCTGATAGAGAGTGACGGGCATAATTTTAATATACACAAAAGGTGCATGTGTAGATTTGCTCATGTGAAAATCTTAATCTTTCCAAGTTTACTTTTCCTCCAACCACTTTTTCCTAACCCTGGAAGAAGTTTTATGTCTGCCACTGTCAAGAGTACATTTCCAACCCCTCTCATTATGAGAATATTTTAGAAGAATTGGTGAAAACTCTTAAACATGGAAGTCACTAGGTTTGCACAGACTCAAAAGGGCATTCCAACCCTACTTTGTAACTGCTTCACTCTCCATAGTACTTAACATATTTTCTATACTTCATATTCTTACCTTCATTTGAATTTGTCTCTCCTGACGTTTTTTTTAAATAGCTTTCTAGTGCGCTTACCATGATTCTCATCTGAGATCCTGTCTTGTGATGTCTGCTTTGCACTTACAATGCGCGCTTACATCCTGAAAAATAAATTCAAAAAGTCTCCTGCAAGGGAAAAGTGTTAGGTGAGGGACAGAATGAGTTAAAAAGAGGGAATTCAACAGTACTAGACTACCCAGGGACGACACATATAAAACCAATTTCCTTCTCTCATACAACAATGCGCTCGTTTTTTTTTTTTATAAATGAAGGAAACATAGAGGTCCAGTACAGAAGATCAATGCCCTATTCAAATGCAGTCATTCATCCATGACATAACTACGCATATTTCAAAATTATTCCGTGTTCCGGTGCAACCAGCAAATCAAAAGCTCCACTCACTATATTCTGGGAGATTTTCTTTTTGTGGGGAAAAACAATACCCACTCCTAGCATAGGGTCTCCTGAAAAATGGATTTTATAAAACCCCCAAAGGGTCTAGCCATTTGTCAATATTTATTGACATAAAGTATCTTAGTTACTTTTCAGTCACCTGCTTCACTACTTATATGTGTAGGAACACATACATTATTCTCTAACCCAGGCTGCAGTGTATGCCACATATCAATTAGTGTATTGATACAGGTAATATTTTTAAAAACATTCTCTACAGTTCCCTGTCTATTTTAAATTTATGTATTTATTTTATTTAATTTATTTTGTGTGTTTTGTAAAGCGCACAGCTGCCCCAATGGGGCGTCCCAGCGCTGGTAAAACTGGAGACAGTGAGGGTAGGAAAAAGAGGAGAACCTTATGAGGAAAAAAGGTGGGTCTTTAGTGACCTTCGAAATGCCGCTTCAGTTTGACTGGAGCGTAGGGTAATCGGAAGCTTGTTCCAGCACTGAGTGGCACAAACCTCGAAAGTTTTCCCTCCGGTACGAGAGCATTTGAATCTTGGGGTTTCCAGGAGAAGTAGGGAGTTAGAACGTAATGTCCTGGCCTTGACATACGGCCTCAGAGTGCTTTTCAAGTGGGCCGAGCCATTGCCCTTAGAAGCTCGAAAGGCCAGCGTCATGGCAGTGAATACACATCTCTTGGCTATCGGTAGCCAATGTAGTTTTCGGAGGAGAGGAGAGATGTGATGTCTAGCTGGGATTCTCTTGACCAGCTGGGCGGCAGCATTTTGGACAGTCTGTAGTTTGTGGCAAAGGCCTGCTGTGATACCAAGATATAGTGCGTTGGCGTAATCAAGGTGAGATTTTATAAGTGCATGTACCACAGTCTAACGGCAGTCTGCTGGCAGATAGTTGATAAGCCAGTTAATCGTCTTGATCTTTGCAAAACAAGATGCTGCTACTGTTTGGACCTGAGCGTTAAAACTAAGCTGATTGTCCCAGCGCACTCCCAAGTTTCTCACCGAGTCTTTGGGCGTGGGGGCTTGGCTCAGGTCAGCTGGCCACCACAGATTGGAATCCAAAGGGGAAGGTGAGTTAAAAAACAGGATCTGTAATAAGGCACCGAACCAAATATGGCTGACATGGATGTGCAATGTCTGCACCATGCAAAACAGCCAAATATGGGCAGATCAGAAAGGCAGGCTCTGCACTGTGTAACACTTGCATATCATGAGGTCAAGACAAGCAAGGTGACCTGAAGGGGGTACAGAATAGCTTGTTGAAGCTTGTCCAGTCAAGGTCATATAGGGAGCCCTTTTGAGCTGTAGGCCTCATGTTAATGTGAAATATCTAATCATGATATCTTTTAAAGTGCATACACATGAATTTGTATGGATATTTATATATATTTTATAGCAACATGGACGGTAGACAAAAGAGTCTCTGGCATCAAGTTCTCCTCGGGGGTCTCCGCCACAGGCAGTGGAGGAGTGTTGTCAGAGTCCAATGATTCCACACGTAGGGCGCCGTCGTCTTCCACTGTGATCTGCTGCCCCTCCGCCTGAGCCGCGCCCGTCTGTTGACTCCTACGTCTGCGTCTTCCATGAGCTCTGGTCCCCCAGGCATTCCGAGATCCCCTCTGTTCGCGTTGGGGTAGGGCCTCTCCCCTAATCTCAAGCCATTCCCATACCTCTTCCGGAGGGTCAAAGAAGTGGGACTTCCCATTCATTATCACCTTGAGTTTCGCAGGATACAGTAACATGTACTGTAGGTGGAGTTCGCGTAGCTTCTGCTTGATGCCGAGAAAAGATTTCCTTTGTTCCTGCACCTGGCAGGTATAGTCCGGATAAAGGGACAACTTCGCATTACCAAAAGAAAGGTCTGCTGCTTCACGCGCTGCTTTCAGTATACAATCCCTGTCTCAATAGTTCATAATCTTGGCGATGAGGGCCCTGGGGGGCGGAGGGACCAACACCCTGTGTTCCCTCTCCACCACAAAAATCTCTGACAGACCTGTAGGGCATAACATAGTGCGTATCCAGTACTCCAGAAACCGCTCTGCATTGCCTTGTTCTGACCGATCCGAGATGCCCAGGACCCTAATGTTGCTTCGACGGGCCCTTCCCTCCGCCTCCCCTGCCCGACGCTCAAGTGGCGCTGGTGAGCTGAGACACCTGTTACTTCAATTAGGCCTCTTCCCCTTGCAGGCGTAACAAAACATGCGGGGGCCCCCCTGCAAAGTGCATGAAGGGGGCCCCCCCACACTCCATAACCTGTCAGGAGCTCTCAGACCCAGCTGTGTACAGTGCCAGAGGGGGCTCCCTGAAGCTTGCGGGTACCCCCTCACCGCGGGAGCTTCGAGGCTATTGTTAGGCCACTGAGACAACCTGGTAATATTTCCTTTTATTTTAGGTCTTCTTGTTTTGTAATTTAACATATTAACTTTGCCCACTCTAACAGCTCCTATATATACTCAACAAGGACACCCCTATATGACATGAGGCAAGGGGTCAAAGTGTATTCTTGTTTGCATAGGGAAATAGCATCTGGACATTAGTGGAATCCCAAACAAATAAGTAATGTAGTTCTGTTCCAACTGAATTGCATTAGAAAGCACATCTAAGTTTCTGACATCAGTATTAAATCAATCCATGTGCAGTACAATATAATACACAGTCATACAACAGAATAATGTGCAGATGACGCTGTGCTCACATAGTGATCATATTTACAACATATAATATGTAAGACACAAATGCTTAATTTGAGCCAGTGCTTTTCGGTGCTTGGTACCAGAACTTAATCGGTAGCACAGGCTCTAGTGACTGTCCACTGCATGGTAGTAGTGTCTGTTTAATTTTGAGATGAGTGTACAACACCCATTTTTATTAAGTCAAATGGCATTGAGGATGAATGATACCAACCTCTCACGCCATTATTATAGCTTGGTGTGGCCTGAAATAGTGTGCATTGTCATACTTGTAGGAGTGCAATAGCTAGGTGTTATGTTGGTACTGTCCTTGACAGCGCTGGCAGGGACAATGCATGGTGCAGGCTGCAATGGCCTTCCAAGAAGGGCCCTGGCACTTATTCTTTTACAAATGAAGCACTGCAAGACTCTGTACAAAACCCAATAGTTAGATGTTAATCCAAACAAAATAGAGGGAAAAGGGTAGTTTAACTGTGGTGTAGCAAGAATACAATGGGTTCCGTAAGCGCAAGGAAAATATCCTTTTTGACTGCTGTTGGAATAGTAACTTACAGCAATTTTCAGAGTTCAATGAGCCCCGTCGAACTTTGTACCCTGGTGCCACTGCAGCTGCTGCACCAACAATAGCTAAGCCCCCTACTCTCTCATCTCTCTGTCCTGGTCTCCTTTTTACTGTCTCTCTTCCAAAGTGCATGATGCACCTGCTGTAATTACTTGGGGGAGCTGGCGGAAATGGCATGGGTGCCAGAAGCGGTCCTATGCCCTCAAAAACTGGCCTCTCATGGCTTCAACCCCCATGGGGAAATGCCCAATGAAATAAATGGTAAGTCCAGCCTTTGTAGAGAGTCCTCTATGAGAAAAGGGCGCTTATGAAACCGGTACCCTCTCATTTTCCTTCTCGCACATTTCCGTGCATTATGCATGCAAATACTGGGGCTTATTTCGAAGCCCATTGCGCCGCCGGTTTATCACGTTTATTGATGCACCGGCAACGTAATGGACTTCCCCATATTTACAAGGCCATGTAAAGACATCCTGGATGACTTTCATGGCTTTGTAAATATGTTTAACCTTTCACGCATAAGTCTGCGTGAAAGGGGCATTCAATGGGTGTTGCTCTGAGTTTCCCACACAACATCCATGGAACTTGACGCATTCATAGAATTACAACATTTTGTAAAGCTGGGAATGCGTCAGAATCCTACCCCTCCCCAGGAGAGGCGTAAGGATGGCACAACAAGGAGAAAATATTTATGTTTTCTCTTTCTATGCGTGTTGATTGTTTTTGTGCAGGAAGTTGTCCATTCCTGCACAAAAACAAATATCTCCTCAGCACTGGCACCCTTGCAAAATGAGGTAAGGGTGTCTGCTCTGATGCATGGCTGCTGTTTGTGCGCTGGCGCAGGGGAGAAGGACAGGAATGGGCCATATCTTGTAGTTACGGAGCATTCCTGCCATTTTATTTTGATGCACGACAGAGCAGCAGGAAGGCTTGCTGCGCTGCTGTGTGTCAAAATATTGTAAATGAGGTCTATTGTGCCTTTGGGGAGATGCCGCAGTCACAACAGACTTTCTCCTTAAGCCCTAATTCCTAGTATATTGGAAATCCTGATGTGATCATTTTGACCGTGAAAGTACAGGAAGCATGGGTATTGGTAATTTTGTGCTGCCAAATCACCTATGGATTTCGAGATAGCCACTAAAGAATAATGAGTTCACATCAAAACTGGGGTTGCCACACCTGTTTCCATCACTAATTCCCCAATTTCTGGCCTTTTTCTGGAGACATATTCCTCCATGTTTGATCTGGTGAATACGTCCCCAGAACAACCAAAGGTTGGGTTACCCCATTAGAACAAATTCCCTAGTCAGATGATCATGTTTTGTTTCTGCTGAAACTGCGAGTTCTGAGTAACCCGAAATGATGGGTCTGATGTGTAAAATAACGCTTTGGCAAGTGCACGCTCATGAAATTGCACACCACACATATTGCCTTCAGCCTAATCTCATTGCCTCACTAATAGAGCAGACCCACCCACTTGGACCTACAGTCACCCTTGTCCTTTCAAGCCTATCTGTCCACCTCCATAAAATGTCCTCTCCACCTATGCCTCCTTTGTCCTCAGCCTGCCCCTCAGTACCTATCTGTCGCCCCATTCCCATCTGATCTCCAATTAACTCCTCAATTACCTTTTGACTTGGGCTTATTAATTTTTATGCCCACCCCTCTCCGAACTGGCCTGGCAGTCCAGAAATAAAATAAAGTATAATTCATACTAAAAACTCAAGCAAGTAATACGCATTCCCCCCAAAAAAACATGCAGGCATCATTGTCAATAAATAACACATAGTCCTCAAATTCAATCACCCTATGAATTCAGTGAGTCCTTTCCAACTCATAAAATACCCTTATTTTGCAGTTAGCAGCCTTCTTGGCCTTGCTTCATGCCTCAGGCCTGAAAGCTCCCATCCAAACTCTCTTAGGAGCCAGTTTAGTAAATAACAAATATGTCCTTGCACAAGGGTCCTTTTATTAAATATAACATATTTTTTAAGTTAATCGTTCACCACCCACAGGGGCTCACATTTAATAATGCTATGTATAGGGTTTGTGACACTTTTGTGACACAAACCTCTCACAAAGTATTAGGATGTGATTAACTATCCATAATTTGCATTGGATACTATCCCAAAGTAACTCAAAGTTGCGCAATGCGCTGCTTTGAGTTACTTTCCGTCTACGGGACATTCTGTGTTTAGTGCATGGGCGTTGCCATGTGACCACTGATGGGCTTTGATGCAAATCCCTTTCTAAATCATTGGTAGAGAGGGGTTTGTGGCAAAATGTTACACCTCCTCAAGACAGGTGTAACGAGGAGAAAGGCTTTTAAATTCTCCTCATTTGTCCTATTTTACATGTGAGCTGCATTGTACAGCACACATACATAGTGGAACAAGCCAAAAAGCATTGATTTTGTATTGGAAGCCTCTCCTTCCAGTACAAAACCTATGTTTCAGAGAACGCACACCCTTGCACTAAGGCATAAGGGTGTGTGCGTTGACAAATGGCTGCTATAAGGAGTAGCATAACCAGTGTGTCATGGGCCTTGGTGCAAGGAATGAAATGTACCTCTGGCTACTGATTGAATTATAAAATACTAAAAAAAATCAGGGTTCAGTGGCCCCTCAGAGATCAGTGGGCCCGTGCCAATGTACCTATAGCACCAATGGAAGCTGGGCTGCTTTCTAAGGTGCACCAGCACCGGTAGAGAGAAAACATACACCATATCGTAGTAGATACAGTACATTCTTTTTCTCTCACTTTGAAACAAGACATTGAAACAACTTTGATGCACTGTTGCATTGTCTCAAAGAATAGCAAATCTGTGCCCAAACATTTATTGTTATGCAACTCAGCAGTATTTATTTTATCAACCTCAGAAGGATGAAGGCTGAGTGGGCTCACTGAAGTTACAACGTGTGACCATGAGGACAAACACAGACTCATAGAGTATGTCAAACACTGGCTTTTAGAGTAGATGCATGTGTCCACTGATCCACGGGGCCCATCACCTTAATTTCTCTCAAATCCGTTTTCATTTGTTAAAGCAACACCATTCCGAGTCACAGAGACAAATTGTGTATTTCTAAGGTGAAATACTTAAGCCACTCAGTAATAGTAGACAAATAACAAACTTGAATTACAGTTGTTCACCGAAGCGCGTGCACTCTCTGAATATTAAACCCATTCGACTTTACAAAGTGCTGCCTCTTGGCGCATTTCCTAAGGCCTTTCGACTGCACAATAGAAAATAACATTTTTAAGGTAGTTTAACTTCCTAACATAAAAATGCTGCCTCCAGCCCCAGCCAAACATACCTCCTAAGAGGCATACATGGGCAGACAAAATCCTCCTCACCATTTCCTTACCTTTCCCAGTCTGACCCCAGCTTCGGTTTTTCAAAACTAATCACCACCTGTTTAGCAGTGCATATCCTCCCATTGGAAACACACCACCACCTCTTGCTCAAGTAACTCTGGGACCCTGGGGCCACAAGAACACCCAATCACACATAGCATGGATACTCTCCCCTCCCACTCTGAGATGCCACACTTCCCTACCGCATGTTTCTTTCGGCTTCACATCCTTGCCAGCATTATTCACCCCATCTCCATCCTGACAGCTTGTTGATGGTCGTAGCTATGTTGTGAGCAAAGTTAGCTACCAGCCAGAAGTGCTGCATAATTGTTAAAATCAGAGCTGCCACGTGGCCTCATGTCCAGTACGACACCTGCAGCCAGTTTTTTTTCTTTTATCCAAAAGGTCTAGGGCTTGCAGTCACCTGCTACAATGACAGACGTTAAACTGGTAATCAGAAAATGCAGAGAGCTGTTGGCTATAAATCCAGGGCTACTAGAGGTATCAGACAAAAAATGTGGTCTGTTGGCTGCAGACGTCACTGAGCTCAGTAAACCATACGTCACCCCAAGGAATGGTCTGTTTATCTGCACAGAGATCATCGTGTAACCCCCCACTCTGTTTTGCTTCCCACGCCGTCCCCAAGCACAGATTTGTAGGAATGGAGAAGCACAAGCAAATCTGTGATCAGTGCGCCCTGACATCACCAATAGCAAGTGCAAACAATAAATCATCATTCACTGGCCGTCTGTCTTTAGAAAGCTCCAAGTCGTACTTAATGGCCAACATAAAAATGTTCCCTTAATTGTTCAATTACCTTCGATTACACAATATCAAATGTCTGCAACACATGACTGAAAATCGTATAAAAGGCAGACTAGCAACAGAATCTCCTCTGTTAGTTAAAATAAGGTAGGACACTAGCAGAGTCTAGCAAGTCATTTGGGTTTGGGATAAGGTGCATTAAACTGATACTGCAGTTTTATCCCCATTTGTGCACATTTAACCTAATATAAGAAACACACATTGGGTGATTGGCACAGTTAAATTGACCGACCGAAAACGTCCACTCTCAGCCACGTGGAGGTTTAAACAATACCAAGCTAGATTCACCCGGTTTGTAAATGTAATCTGCCGGCATTTTTTTTTGTTCATGCTATTTTCTACTGAGCATTACCGTACTGATAAATTCCAACTCGTGTGATCCTGATGATCTTTCCGTTCAGCCTTGCCGGTAGAGGGGGGTCATGGCCTCGCCCGATCGGCTCCCTGAACTCCCGAAAGGGCAATCCTCCAGCATGGGCGTCCGCAGATATTTTTCCAGGGGGGGGCAAAATGTTAACGTCATCACCATCCTCCGACATGATGTATGCCAGGTGGGGCACAAGAAACACTGGGGCACAGAACTGGGATAGACTCAATTAAATGCCAGGAATCCTGGACATGTGACTTACCCTGCCTCGGGCCAACAAACACCACCTTTAGGGAAATCGCTAAACTTTCTGACAAGGTGCTTTATCTCTGTCTGCTAGGTGTGCAGACTTCCGGGTCCCCGAACCAACACCAATTAAGGCTGTCTTCAGCACGATTCGATTTTTATCAGAATACTTTAAAACAGCCTATGATTAAAGCACCAGATTAAATATACTGTATGCACAGTGTAGGTTAGTGATTATTTGTAGCACACATATTTACCAATATTGGCTTCTTGGTGCTAGAATTCATGATGCCTCAAGGGCAGGGCCAGCCATAGCACTGGTGGTGTCTTGTGCATTAATGTTTGTTAGTACCCCCAATGACCACCTCTGCCATGGATTCCCCCACTACCACCCTTTAACTGTGCCCCCAAGTTACCATGACCACTCTCTCTCAGATGCATTTAATTTGATTTACAGCGCCACTCATACCATTGTAGGGTGTCAGAGCACTTTACATCCCACACATTATACAGAGACAATCAATATGTGTGTAAATCACTGTATAGAAAATGTTACATAAGACTAAGGACTACAAGGTGTAGGAGTCACATGACAACCATACTAGTAGCCCGTATAGATTTATAGTGATTGGTCTGGAGAAACACAATACCCGGAGTTAAAAACGTAATACCATGGTTGGGGGTTCTCCTTAATAATCAGAATTGATTTCTGTCCAAAAGAACACCTTTTGGGACATTAGGATAATCAAAGACTGGGGGTGGGGGGCAATAATGCTCTAATTTATACATTGCAGTTTGTATGCAGCTCTTAGATGACAGTTAATAGCTCACTGTTCTAAGTTAGGATTTTAACTCATAAACTGCAAGTAACAAAAGGATCTCTCTGACAAAATCAGTAGCCCACTGACCTATTTACATTATGTGCACTTTGTGATCTGCATGGCGCATGTTCTTTGTAGCAGGTACATTAACCCTCTGAGCTACCTTTCCATGAGTCAAAACTTCCACTAGACAAAACTCTGACCTCTCTCTAGGGAGAACATTAATCACCAGAGTCATCATGACATTTTATTGTTGCCGAAAATTGCTGGAGGCCAGGAAGGAGGCAGCGAGCGTTTTTAAAACCATAAAATACTGATACAGGATGCCTCCACCTAAAGTCAGCACCCAGTGCGGTCACACTGGTTGCACCACCCTAGAGCTGGCCCTTCTCAAGGGTCCTGCTCTAGGGTGTGCTGCTTTATAGGCCTGCCTGTAAGACTGGAGGTGAAATTCAGTATGGATAGTGGTGGAGAAGCCTTGAAGGTTAACCTACACTTGTCATGCTAGGGTCCACCTGCTGGTGCAAAGACACCAGGACTTCTAAGGTGTTGTGAAGCCTTCTAAGGTCTAGTGGACCGGTTATTAAGGCTAAACCTGGTTCCCAGTTCCAAATTCAACAGCTCTGACCATAGTGCCACATCCTCTCCCCCACTGAACACCGTACTGCCCCACTGAGAAAGATTCCCACTGTCTTCAACTACAACCCAATTGTTGCCCGCTATAAACACCTGGATGCGGCTCAATTTAAATTACGCGCTAGACAAGAGCAATATGCGGCCTACAAAAAAAAAGTAACAACATCCTGGAAAAAGCAAACACTTATAGGGAATGCAAAATTTTGCAAACCATGGGAAATGCAAGCAGGAACAACCTGGTTACCTTAATGCTTTTGCACTCACTATTCAGAAATCAGTGGGTGCTTTTTCCTGAAAAGTTAAGGACACGACTACAGGGCCCTGAATGGACCCATTTCAATGGCCTTTGCTTATATCCTCACAAAACGTACGCGGTATGGTAAAAAGACCACATCCCTGGACGCAGAGCCGCAGCACACATTTTGTTTTCCAATCCACACATTGTAGTACCTCCAGGATTGGTGCACTAGTTCCAAGTCCAGGGAAAACGAAGACAAGAAAACAAAAATAGCGCTTCACTGGCAAACTCTGTAAAAGTGGCGTTAATGTGTTGCAGTGTGAATAAAATCAGTTTGGCCTGTTTGCTACCACTCAGTCTTACTTTATTTAGTTATTTATATATTTTTAGCCTTTTATTCCCAATGTTGCACTTTGGAATTAAAATGTCAGAAAAACATGACATTTCCAGTAAAAGCGCCTTTCTTTTTTGGATCCATTTCACAGGGAAGCAAATAAAAGAAAGCAGAGGAAAGAGAGTTAGAACCCCGTCTTGAAGTCACGGTTTTTATGGGCGTCCGCATGGGGGGGGGCAAGGAGGGTCGCTCCAGGGGGGGGCAAGCGCCCCTCCTTGCCCCCCCCTGCGGACGCCCATGTCCTCCAGGCTGCCATCCAGCACGACCGCATCTTTCCTACAGCGAGCATAGAGCTTGTCTTCATGCCGATCCTATTTCTGGCACTCATCACGTGCAGCGAGCTCAGCACCCGCTGCTGCACGCTCTTGCATCCAGTTCAGTGGTGCTCCTCCCGCCGTTGTTTTTGAATGCGACCAGCGCGCTCACTCACGCCACTGGCTGCGCAGCCTCGGAGGTGCCCCTAGAGCGCGGGGGCCCTGTGTTACACTGCGCCCCTGGTGGTAGTGCTTCTTCCGCCGGTTCTTTTTTAACGTGACCGCGCTCATATCACGCCACTGGCTGCGGGGCCGCACTGTCGCAGAGGGGCCCCTGGAGCGCTAGGGCCCCCTGCAACGCAGGGCCTGCAGGGGCCTGTGTTACGCCCCTGTCTGGAGGATATCCCCCTCCACCGTGGATACCTTATCAGATACATTCCGCAAATCCGCCCGCAAGAGGTTCACATCGATAGAGACAGTCTCAATTTGATTTTCCAACGCAATACGAGACCCTGTATCGCCTCCAGGAGCTCAGCCCGCGACGGCTCATTGAGAGCAGTATCCTCCCCCTCCTGCCCCGTCTGACGAGTAATTCTCTGCGGGGCTAGACATTGCGTAGTGTATTGTGTGATGGTGTTAGAGGTGGAGGCGCGAGGGAGCCTGTCCTTGCCCATGATGCAGCCAGGCAAGCGGTAGAGGGCCCAGTCAGAATCAAGGAACCCAAGTGTGCTGGGTCCCAAGGGAGGGCCAGGTAGCCGGTCCAACACTAATCCCAGGGTCCCTTAGAATTGTCGCCTATGCGATATGGTTTGGACCAGCATCCGCCAAATGGGTCTCTCGGGATACACTCGGTTATAAAGATCGTCCCCACAGCCAGGCCATCCGTTGGATGATTTCCCGGGTGGGGATTGGGCATCCCCGCGACCCCCGGAGGTGGGAGAACAAGAACTGGGCACAGGCGGTCCCCGCTCCACAGCACCACCGCTAGCCCACGATGATGCACTCCCCAGTACCTTTCACAGCCAGTGGATCCTCAGACTCCAAGAAGGGGAATCCAGGATGATCCCACCCGGCAGGGAGCAGCAGGCCAACCCCCGCCGCATCCCAGGAGCGCAGAGCCACTCAGACAGTCGGCCAGGCGCGAGCTCCAGGCCTCAGGAACTCCACAGGCGGTCGGGGGAAGGGCACAGCCTCCTGGACAGCCGCCGCCCACACAGCCCCCCAAGGGCCCCCGGCCTGGGGTCACTCTGCAGCTCAACCCCCGAGGCACAGCACACTTCAGGCCTGGTCGGAGAGGCCTGCCCGCCCACACTCCAAGCAGGGGGACACCAACAGCAGCGAGCGCCCCCAACGCGGTCACCAAGCCCCCCGGGTCCAGTGATGGCAGGCACAAGCCCCAAGCATACCTCCAGGAGCCCCACGAGGCCCGCAGACAAGGCCGCCCCCCTCCTCAAGTCCGAGAGCGAGGCCGAGTGCTGCAGGAGGCCCCTGGTTGGCAGAGGGAGCCTCCTCGTCAATTTCTGGTAGCGCTGGGCAGGGGAGAGGGACCTGTCATCCCAGAGACCCGCGCTCACCTCTAGGCACCAAAAATCCAGCAGCTCCAGGCAGCAAAGTTCAGGCGACCCCCAGCGGTAGAAGGCGCCGACCTGAGCCGCCACCAACGGTGCCGGGTAAGTGAGATGGTGGCAGGCGCCCGGCCCTCCCAGGCCTGTCCAGCTCATCAATGCCCCCCAGCAGAGTGCAGGAGACCCCCAATGGCAGAAGGCGCCTCCTCGCTGGGCTCCCCGCTGGGCCCAGGAAAGTGATCCTTCGCCTCCGGCCAGAGCAGGCCCCATCCCCGGCCTCTCGTAACCGCAGGCGGCCGGGCTGGCAAGCGGAAGTCCGTCGCAGTCACCTCCGTCTTCCTGCCCTCTCTCAAAGGTGCCCTCACAGTGCGCGATGTTGCTGCCACACAAAGGGGACTACGAAAGGCAGTAGCAGGCAGGATAAATAAGGATTCGGTGGCCAGCCGGTCGGGAGCCGAAGGAGCTCACGTCCTGTCGGCCATGTTGCTTGGCCACTCCCCCATCTTCCTTTTCTTAACTTCAAAAGTATTCCAACATTTAAGACCCCTTCAGCTGCTAGTCTATGGCTCCAAGTTGGAGCAGGTCTCCCTGAGGAACCGGAATTTGAATTAGGCCTAGTAAATGTAGTCACTATTAGTAATTAGCGTGATGCACCTATTAGGCAAATGTAGGTATTCGAACATTAATAAGCTCACATATGTAATATCTTAGGGATTAATATACACATTATTATACGTTTGCATCTCCTTATAGGCAATATAGCTTGACCCGACCAGCACCATTTTTGTGACCTAGTCTGCTTGCAGCATTAGTGGAAACCTACCATTACACTTAGCTAAAACCGTTCTCCTGAGAAATAGTCTACAAATGTAACAAGCTGCTGCTTCTGCACGTTAGGCCTGTCAAGGTTATAGGTGGGGGTAGACTGGATAAGCACATTCCAGGAGGCGCTGCGCGGACTCTCCTGGAGCTAGCAGAAGGGAGTCACCCTCTCGACCTTGCTATAACGAGCTAGGCTAAACTAAGGAAGCTTTGTGTTCCATATATGGGGCCAGATGTAGGTCACCAAATACCGGTCGGTAACGGACGATTTCGGCCGTTACCGACCGGTATTTGGTGATTGAGATGTAGGGGGCCTTAAATTTACCGATTCAGTATATTTACAGAATCGGTAAATTTACCGATTCTGTAAATTACCGAATCAGTAAATTTATCGAATCTCAAATTTGTGATGTAGGTGGCACTGAAAACAGTGCCACCGGCCCTTAAGAATTTGTTATTTACCATGACATACTATGTCATGGTAAATAACGAATTCCTGTGTACATGCACATCTGTGCATGTACACCTGTGCCATGTGGCACACATACATGCCCTAAGGACCCTAATGGCACACAACCCAGAATCAGGGGTGCAACAGGGTGTCAAAGTGACACCCTGTCCCCCTTGCAAATTCGGTAATTTTACTGAATCGGTATTTACCGATTCAGTAATTGACATTGATTCCTATGGGCCTCAAGGCCCATAGGAATCAATGGCAATTACAGAATCGGTAAATACCGATTCATTAATTACCGAATCATACCGATTCGGTAATTAATTCGGTAAAATTACCTACATCCCGATTGCCAGTTCTTAAATACCGAATCGGTATGATTCAGCATTTAAGAATCGTGAATCTGGGATTACCTACATCGGGCCCAGGGTCTTTCCTTTGCACCAACCTGTACCACCTTGTATTTTTCCTTCTTAGGTAACGGTTTCGAAATGTAACAGTATATATGTGATATGTTGAAAATGTGCCAGCAGTCTTCTCGGCGGACCTCGAGGGGTTAGGTCCCGAGAGGCTCCTCTAGCAGAGTTTGTTTGTTATAATATACGATTGGACATTCTACACTGCCAACTGACTGATTATTGGTAATTGGTATTAGGGCTATTTGTAAGTATAGCTTTATTGGGTTGTAATTTATTTTTCGGTACTTCATCCCCATAGCGTAAGTTGGTCTCCACAGAAAAATGCTCCCTTACAACCCAATCTTGGACGACCTTTGCAGCTAAACCAACTCCCTTTTTCCAAAAAAATCTTCTACTCATGTGCTGCACCCAAGGCTCAGAAGACAAGTTTCACATGACCATGGAGGAACAATGCCACTATTGAGTGTCTCACTGCTTTCCTTTCATGCAAGACACAATTTTCTCTGGGGTCCAGAACCTTTTTTACTTTCTAGCCACGGGAGAGCAGTCCCTCATGAACAAGGTTGCAGTGGCAGGGCCAGATAGCATTTCTCTTGCCCTATGCTCATCTCTCTACTTCTCGAAACCCCATGATGGGCTAGCCCGGTTGCTACCACCCTGGATCACGGAAATTCGCCTCTCAATTTCAGGTGGCCTACGGCTCCTAAAGTCAGAGTCTGGTCCCAGGCTTCCAATGAAGTTTGCTTGAAGGGCTCTTCTCTGGCAGATGTGATATGGAAACCCTGGGACTCAGTGTTCTGGATCTATCAGTTTGGAGGCTTTGAAGTGCATTTGCTGACTCCCCCAGCCCTGAAAGGAGAGCTCAGTTTCGGTTGCGTTTGTGTCCAGTCAGTCAGGAGTTTGGATGGCCTCTCGCTATTGCTACAGCTGAACTTCGGGAAAACTATACTCAATAAATCAAGCATAGATAAAACCATCTCAAATATTCAAGACCGCATCAGTCCATTCAACTTTTAATACCCAGTTGCTTGTATGCTGTAGATTTGGTTTGAATAGCATTTTTATGTCAAAGGTTAGCGCAGAAGTCCTTTAATCAATGCTTTCCACTCATCGTACGCTTTGCAGATAGGCTGCAAGAAATGGAAAAGCATAGCACTGCCTAACCCACATGCTATAATTTTAGATCCTAGTGACAAAATATTTATCTCATAAATGCACTTTGCATAACTGTGCAAACGTGGTGTACAGCTGATTCACCAGTGTCAGGCGTGGCATCTTCCCATTAACAAAGATTGCCCTTTTAAGCAGCACACAAGTAACTAGGTTCTGGTCTATAGGCCTCAGCTAATCCAGAGGTTAAAAATAACTTTCCTGGCAATGGCCAGTGAAAAAGAGGCAGCTGTGTTTGTGCTCCAATACGGGGCAGTGACGGCATCCTGGTCACCCTTCATTGGGCTTCATTTTGTGATATGTGTGTTTCCTGTCATGCTCATTCACTTCTGGCATGAATCATTGGCAATAAAAAGCACCCCCCTGGTGGCCTCAAACATCTGTAAGTGCCAGTCTGTGCATGTCCACTGAAGATACATTTCCATCGCTAGGTCACCTTACACTGGCTAGCTGAATACATGAGTAAAAGTGCTAATACTGCAAAAACTATAGGAAAAGTGCATGCATTATCAGCCTATACACATATATTGCAATCGAGAAAGAGCATTGAGGATGGACTATGAGCAGCCTCTGAGCATTTCCAGATCACTGCTATCCTTCTGTGGGCCTGCTCTTGCACTGGGAATCATATTGAGAACCTTACTAGTCTTCTGTTCATGTAGGTACTCCATAAGTATACATCATCTCAGATTACAGGCAAACTTGACCACTTTTAGGAAACAGTTAAAAACCTGGCCATCTTTCTCATTCTTACTAGTTGTGGTTTCTTACTCTTTCTTCTGCTTTTAACCGCTACAATTCTTATCGCCAGCGCCAAGACTGCGTTTGGGGCAATCATTTGCACTTTACAAATGTTATCTTAATACAACTTTTGCACCAATGACTGCAAGAAGCTGGTGAAGAAGACATATTACTCTGGGCTGCTTGCAATGGTGAAGTCCACTTTCCCTAGATATGGCTCACGTACTCTGACCCAAAGAAACCAATGGTAAAAGAAGCTGATCAAGATCTCCTGCCTGTGTATTTCAGTTCAGAATAGCTCTAGTTTCCCCAGACCAAAAAGGATGGCTGAAAAGCATAGCCCAGCAACATTCCACAGTTCGCACATTTAGCAGACACATCTCTTCGGGTTCCGTGCACCCAACAATATTAATCAGAACACGGGTGAAGGAAAGGCGACACAGTGGCAGGTGCAATGGGGCCTATGGGGGATTCGTCGGTTCATCCCGGAGAATGACCTAAAAACCTTGGTCCAATTGCTAGTTCTCTCTAGATTCGATTATTGTAATTCTCTTCTGACTGGCCTTCCCAAATCTCACCTCTCTCCCCTCAAATCCGTCCTCCATTCAGCAGCTTGCTTCATTTCAGGCTCCAAACGAAGTGACCACATCACTCCTATCCTGCCTTCTCTCCGATGGTTCCCATCGAGGCTAGAGCTATCTACAAAACAGCGTGCATCACCCACAAAGCTTTGCACTTTTCCTCCCCTCGCTATCTGGCGAAGAAACTGAAATTGTCTGGAGGCTCAAGACCTTCTCGGAATGCGGAAAAGTTCCTTCTTGAAACCCCCTCCTTCAAAAGGGAAAACATTTTGGCACAATCGTTCTTAGGTAATGCGGTGAGAATCTGGAACTCGCTTCCTCCTTCGCTCCGTGCCACCACCTCCATCATCTTCAAAGCGGACCTCAAATCTCTTTTATTTCAAAGACACTTTTAGAACTAATTCCCTCCTTCTCAGACCCCGCCTGGATGTTCTTTAGTCATTGTTAATTTGTCTCATGTATTTATATTTTTGTTTCTACAGTCTGTGCTTGCTGTGCTTGAGATTGTGTGTCTTTTGCCTGCGTCGCTGTGATTCTATGGCATTTTTGTTTGTTCCATTCCTGCAACAGTCCTCTCATGTAACGTAACTGGTTCTATTGTACAGCGCTCTGACATCTTGGGGTAAAGTCCGCGCTTTATAAAAATGCATTAACACCTTGGCTGCTAGGTGTTTTCCCCTGCTGTGCTGCAGGCACCCACTTTCCCATTGTTTCATGACGAGCTCAGCTCGTCATCAGCACAGCTCAACCGTGCATCATGACGAGCTGAGCTCGTCATCAGCATCGAAAGGGTTAAATAAATAAATACATGCGCTCAAAGATACTGTGGGTAGACGCAGCTAATACTGAGGAATGGGGGCAAAAGCCAGGTGGAAGACAGGTGATGAGTTGATGGGGAAACGGCTGGGTGAGGGGAGGTGGGATTTCTCTGTTGGTACCGCTCAAAGTTGTGGTTGTTCGTTATGTTTGATTATAAACCTCGACATCTGTTCAGAAGCCCAAATTGATGAATCTGAAAGGTCTTTATGTAGCGGGCTGGTGGACCCCGGCTCCAATTGAACTGTGACGTCTGTCGATCGTGTAATGAATGGAGTCTCAGAGTCACACATGTTCCTGATCTACAGCTGCCATATGGACACTTGAACTGCTCTAAATTCATGTAACTGTAGTATGTAGTAAACGTTTTGAGGTGTCCTAATGTGTAGCTGGCTTTGAAAATCGAAATAAGAAGCCTTTTACGTTTATGTGACTTGAAAATCAATAAAAAAAGATTTTAAAAAAAGAACATGGGTCGAGTAAGACCTTGCCAGGATGGAACGGTAACAAAGCGTGCAGAGACTGAAGAAGACAAGGACAGTGTGATAGAACAAGGGTCAAGATTTGCAGTTTCCACTCCAATAGTAACTAGCACTATCTCAGCACTCTGACGTGCCCGGAGGATGCAGTGAGACGCGCCATGGGAAAAAGCAACTGATTAAAAAACATGTCCATATGAAAAGCATTTTAGAAATTGAACAGTGTTATACTTAGCTTTGGTGCTTTCCCTGCTACTCAGCTGGTGTGGCTCTTGGAATGCCTGATGTCATAGTAGAATCCTGTGTGTCTGGCTTGTGTGGAGTGGCAGTTGATGGCAGGCAGGCTGAGTGGCAGGGAGGCCACTCCTGGTGGGGTTTATTTCTATTCATCTTAACTTATCTGCTTAAACCTGAACTTGTAACTAAGCCTAATTAAACCTACGTGATATTTATACCTGGCTTATGGACTTCCTTTAATTACAACAAACAGCAAGCATTTAAATGATGGTTGCTGTCTTTGAGGTTGAGTGGCTATGAGCGGGCACTTATTATCACATTATACTTGTTGCAGTTTTGTTACTGTACTGCCTTTTAAACACAGGCGTCAGCATCATCCCCAGTTTGTTTTAAGGTTTCTTCCAGGGAAGTTTACCCAGGCTCAGTGTTATGCCTCAGTTGTTGAGCAGAAGGGAAAAAAAAGATGAAGTTTATTCTACTGAAAATACTCGCGACGACTGTGTTTCTACGGTCAAAATAACGTTAATCAGATTAAGGGTGTGTTTTAGTTAAATATGATTCTTTGGTGTTTGTACTTTTTTAAAAATATCACGAGGCACGATCCAAGCTGTTTTCCCAAATCCTTCTTTAAAACTGGCGCATGCATCGTCCGAAATGTGGACGGCATGTTTGTAAATCGAAATGTTTCTGGAACCTGTGCACTCCTTCGAAAAGACAGGAAAAAACTAGGAGGCGCTCCAGCTAAGATGACTTGGGTGTACAATAGAATGTGACGTCAACACTGTATTTGCTCTCACCAAAAACTTTTAAGTTATTTGGCCAGCACCCTGTAGGCATTTCCTTTTTCAAATTGTCATTTTTATATAGCATAATATTAGAAATTCGATTACCCACCAACAATTTCGCCCCCGCAAGGCCACACCAAGTATCTTCTGGCCTTGCATGCCTGTCACTGTATGTATCATCGTAGACTACAGTTTATGTCGTGAGAACGAATCTTTTTTATAGGTTAATCTAATAGGGTCATACTTAGCATGTTTACAGATATCCAAGAACTGTGCCAGTTATCCCCTCCACTCTAGATATAAAGATTTGAGCCAACACTAAAAGAAGTTCAACCCACAATCTCAGGACTTCTTGTAATGAAACATTGAAACTGAAGAGTACGATCTGAGATACAGAAAGATCATGCCAAGATTAAAACAGCAATTGAAAATTACAGGGCAAAACACGTTTTTAAAATGCCTGTTTCTGTGCGCTCTCCGGAGGCCATCATTCATCATCCCTGAATTGATGAATATCATATTTTCTCCTACATGGATACACGTTCTTCTTCTAAGGTCATACCCATTTGGTGTCAGTTGATTATTTGGTGTTGGGAAGGGAATGTCCCCTGGGTGTGTACCACACGTGTCTTCATAGTGGATAAAGGACTACTGTAACTGTACGGATTACTGACCCTGTCCTGGTTTTAACACACATCAGTAGTGACAAAGTACCATGTTTTTGTAATCCTTACTGTGACCAGACATGTTTCATCTGTGTCAGTGAGAGTGCGGCCTTTGTTTGGTCCGGATTCTCAGGGCCTTTCGCTCCTTTTAATACGCCCTGTGTGCAGTAGGGCTCTTGTAGGGGGCTTGGATAACGAGGAGGTTTCAACTTTTTTAATTCTATACCCCATGATGCAAACTCCTCCTTGTGCCTCAAGATCTGTCCAATGACAGAGTAATCTAGCCAAGAAGCTATTGTTATTTCAGGCCCTATTTGGTTTGGGTTAGGTCTGAATTCAATTCTTACCAGTTCCCTAGATGTAATATGTCTCAGGGCTGGGAGGTGTAGGAGAGTAGGGTCTGCAATCCTATGATCACCCAGATTTTTTGCTTTTGTTTCACTGGTTTACGACTTTCTCTGGCTGTGGGCCTGCCAATCAGACCCACAGCCTAGCTGTTCTCTCTCTAAATTCCGATATGTACCCTAGGTGCATTTACCAATTGGTACTGGGCCATCTTATCAGACCCTGTAACTCAGGGCATAGGTGTACCCAGGGCCGCCATGGGCTGCAGCATGTATTATGCCACCCCTGGCTGGCCTCGTAAATTTGACACAACTGGCTGCACGACAGCTGGGGCGAAGACGTGTAACCACCCTTCGCTTTAGGTATAGTAGCTCTATATCTAACCATACAATGGACACCCGAGTTCCTATCAGTCACTCCTATGGCAGGCCTTAACAATCCTGAAGGCAGAGTGCGTGGGCTCGTGTGAGTTAGGCTCAGGCCCGAGCCGAGCCCGGCTGCAGCTTGCGGAATCAAAACCCAATAGCTGTTCCATGATAACGCGTACCACATCGGTAACTTCGGTGTCGCGTTATCAAGGCATGTCGAGTAAGGTGTCATACGAATCGGGATGCTGCCCTCTCACCAACTCTGGCGACGAGGTTAGCATTCCGCCCTTCTAGAGGGACACGACATGTACGTAACTGTGAACCCCGGTTAAAGTTAACGAAAGCCTCAGCTCCACAAAATGGATGCTGCCACCACAGACACAAGTCTGACCTCCTGCTGCTGGGAGTCCTTCCAGCGAGGAGCACTTGGACAAAGGGTTTCCTGTCGAGGGCGCTGTTCGCACCGTCCCAGACAGGGTTTGTGTATTCTGGGTAGGTAGGGCTTTGGCGAGAAGGTGACTGCGGAGTGGCACCCCGGTGCTCACTACGCATCTGCCGGTTAGAACCAGTTCCAGGGGCGACAGCCCTGGCCTGGGGAAAGCCCGGCAGGGGAGAGGGGCGTAACTACCCCCCTTCCTGGTCCCACCCTTAGGGCAGGACCTAGTCATGTACCCACCCCTTTCTTTAGAATAAAGGCCGGAGCGGGGACCCTTCCAAATTAGATCATCTTTGAATCAAGAATACTTTCTACGAAAGGACTTCAAGACTCTTCTCAAGATTTCTCCCTTGTGGCTAAGGAGTAGTCACCCTGCATCAGCGGGCACCATCTAAGAACTCTGCGGTTTGCTGTAAGTCCTTCCTCAAGGAATCCGACGGCCCAGCTCGACGAGAACCGGCTTCCCTGGCACCTCTGACCTCTACCCACGTCATCAGCTCAGCTGTGATCTGTGGGTGCGACGAGACCTCGAGGGACCGGCCATCATCAGAACCTGCACGCTCTTAAAAACCAGCACGACCATCGAGGTAACTCTCTGGTGAGTGCTCTGGGGTCCGAGAAGCCCCGACCCTGAGCCGCTCCAGCACCGAAGTGCAGTCTCCCAGCATCTCCACGATCTGCGTGGGGCCCTTCTGCTCGCTGCTCAGCACGTTGTCTGGTCACTAGCCGCTGGCTTGTGCCCTTCTGTGACGACATCCGAGAATCATCACTGCCGGTCTGGTTGCTCCAGACTGGCCCTTGCTTCCATCTTTCCGAGAAGCACCCCGGACCCTCCTGGTCCACTCAAGACGCCGACAGCGACATCCGTCGTGGGACAGCTCGCACCTCCACCGTGGTCGCCGACAACGCCTCCTGGTCCGAGAGACTGCAGAGCCTAGCGTCGCCCACTCACCTGGTCGAGGTGACGGCCAACCGGTGCCTTCCTGGTACCCTCTGACTACTGGCTAGTAGTACGAACTTGGTCCCCTCTGCTTTCAGGTTTCATCAATCTCCGATCCAGGCTTGGATCTCTACGAACTATTCAGCACTGGTCGCCGGCCAGCAACTCCTTTCTTCCGGCTCCTGGCTCGTCAGCGAAGACCCCGACGCCTGTAAGACTTGTGCAGCCGCAGCCCTCGTGGCTAGGTAACTCGGCATTTCGGTGCCTGCATAGCCTCCTTACTCTAGGGTCCCGAGTCCCTCGCTTCCGACTTGCCTTAACCTTTCCGTGTCTCCGGACACTTGTTTTAAACTGTGCACTTGAAGTATTTGCTAAAGAGATTTGGTTTGTGCTTAGTACCCTGTCCTCATAAAGAGTACAGGGCTGTTGTGATTCTTAATAAATATACTGTTTATTTTCATAACACTTGTGTGGTGTCCTTTCACTGGGTGTTCAAGGGGTACATGTGTGGTAAACAGCTGGCTTAACACGCCCTCTCGAGTCTTTAGCCTTAGACTGCTCGTATCCACGCTACTAGGATAGCTGGTCTATAGGTTGACTTACAACCAAACACCATAAGGGTCGTTGGAACGATACATAGCGGTCGCTAGAATAGCGAACGTTGCATATCGGGCCAACTTCTCACAGGAGGGATTTGAGAAACCTTAATATTGCACTTCGAGTCAATATATCATGGGCTCCCCTTGACTTATAATGAGGGCCATACGAGACAGCAGCCTCAGAAAGACTCTTGAAAGATAACTACGTTAAACTTGTTCTGAAGTTTGAGAATGTGTCTACATCCCTGGTCTAGAAAATTGTATAAAGCTGTGATCTAAACAAAACAAAACAGGCTCCATTTCAAAGTTCTTTATGTCCAAGCTAGGCAAAACACTCCGCAGACTACTGAAAGGTCTGCTGAGTAACCAGGGCTAGTACCCACCGGGCAGCCAGTTTACTAGAGGTGAGGGGACATCACTTGTAGTGTGAACTTTCTACTAGAGAAGTTGAGGGTCTTCCTAGTGCCTAGAAGCTTGACTGTCTAGTGAAAGAGGAAAGGAGTCGGAGGAGAAGCTCAATGTGTTACCAACTTGAGAAACAGCCGGAGAAAACAAGGCTACCTGGGAGAGTGAAGCCCAGACCTACCACTGCAGTCCCTAGTAAGAATGGCAAATCTAGGTACAGCTGCAAAATGTCAGGGCTGCATCTGCCTTGCTGCGTGCATCAGCCCAGATCAAGGCTGCCAAACCTGTGACATGTATGAGCCAAGGTCAGGCTGCCTAAGTTTACAGGCCAAGGGCGAGTTATGCACACTCAGCAGCCCAGATGGTAGCAATGACGGCAAAGGACATCTGCCCAGCCACATTAGAGACCACCAAGCAGCATCAGTCAATTGAAGGGAGGGTGGGGCAAAGCTCAGTGGAGATGTGAGCAACACCAACCAACTCTCTGGCAGCCATTGCTAAGGGTACATGAGATTACTGCAAGTCCTTGCGAGTAGTCAGGACCGGCTTTAGGGTCGTATGGCTGGTGCGGCCACACGTGGCTCAGATGGGGGGGGGGGGGAGAGGGGGCGAGAGTGGAGAGGTGCTGACCTGAGGGGAGGGGTGCTGTGTTTAGAAATAAGTTACAATTTAAGAACATCTGCTGCAGAGTTCCTTGTGCGTCCAGCTTTCGGGCAGCAATAAAAATGTCAAGATAACTCTTGTGAGTAATGTTCCTGCTAGAGAGTGAGATCGGAGTTTCGCCAAGTGGCATTAAGTAGTGTAGAGGGTTAATATGCCTGCAGCAAAGAACGTATTCGTACAGATCACAGATCTGTATTTTATGTGGATAGCTGATTGGATTACTGCTGTTGCCACAAAGATCAATTTTTTACTGCAGTACATATAAGACATCCCTAGAACAGTGACTGCTAAGAACTATCATCAAAAAGCTTCATGCAAACTGCATTAACAGGAAGGGTGTTGTTTATTTTTTCAGCCTTTCATCGTCTACTCCTAATGTTGCTAAAAAGGGGTTGTTTCGGCAGCTTTACGTTATTAGTAAAGCCCGCCTTTACCAGGGCTTTTAAACAAATTAAATATATGTGAGAGAGGGGCTAACAAGAGATGAGTGCCACTTTTGCCGGGTGGTAGTGAGGGAATTCGAGGAAGAGTGGGGGACCAAAATAAAGACTGTCGCACCGGGTGCCACCAGCGGTAAAGCCGGCCCTAAATGTGGTAGGACTGAGCTGCTGCAAAGAGTGGAACAAATTTTACAACGCAACTTTTACGACGCAGTACCATCACAACGCAACCATTACAACGTAGGTGCCATTACAACGCATGGCATTACAACGCATGGCATTACAACGTAGGTGCTATTACAACGCATGCCATTACAACGTAAGTATAGGTAAGTATTTAATTTTAGTTTGTATGTATTTTTTTCTGTTTTATAAATTAATGTATTTAAAATAATTATAACATTTTAAATACATTTCATTTTTTTTATTGTAATTTTTTTTAATAGGTAAGTATTTAATTTTAGGATGTATTTTTTTGTTTTATAAATTAATTTATTTAAAATAATTATAACATTTTAAATACATTTAATATATTTTTTAATTAAAATTTAATTTTTGTAATTATTTTTTAATTACATATATTATAGAATAGTAATTTTTATGCCTACACTATCCAACACTTACCCTACTATTACACCCCCCTGGAGTTAAAATAGTAATTTTAACCCCTACACTATCCAGCACTTACCCTACTATTACACCCCCCTGGAGTTAGAATAGTAATTTTTACCCCTACACTATCCAGCACTTACCCTACTATTACACCCACCTGGAGTTAGAATAGTAATTTTTACCCCTACACTATCCAGCACTTACCCTACTATTACACCCCCCTGGAGTTAGAATAGTAATTTTTACCCCTACACTATCCAACACTCACCCTGCTATTACACCCCCCTGGAGTTAGAATAGTAATTTTTACCCCTACACAATCCAGCACTTACCCTACTATTACACCCCCCTGGAGTTAGAATAGTAATTTTTACCCCTACACTATCCAGCACTTACCCTATTAAACCCCCCTGGAGTTAGAATAGTATTTTTTACCCCTACACTATCCAGCACTTACCCTACTATTACACCCCCCTGGAGTTAGAATAGTAATTTTTACCCCTACACTATCCAGCACTTACCCTATTACACCCCCCTGGAGTTAGAATAGTAATTTTTACTCCAACACTATCCAGCACTTACCCTACTATTACACCCCCCTGGAGTTAGAATAGTAATTTTTACCCCTACACTATCCAGCACTTACCCTACTATTACACCCCCCTGGAGTTAGAATAGTAATTTTTACCCCTACACTATCCAGCACTTACCCTACTATTACACCCACCTGGAGTTAGAATAGTAATTTTTACCCCTACACTATCCAGCACTTACCCTACTATTACACCCCCCTGGAGTTAGAATAGTAATTTTTACCCCTACACTATCCAACACTCACCCTGCTATTACACCCCCCTGGAGTTAGAATAGTAATTTTTACCCCTACACAATCCAGCACTTACCCTACTATTACACCCCCCTGGAGTTAGAATAGTAATTTTTACCCCTACACTATCCAGCACTTACCCTACTATTACACCCCCCTGGAGTTAGAATAGTAATTTTTACCCCTACACTATCCAGCACTTACCCTATTACACCCCCCTGGAGTTAGAATAGTAATTTTTACTCCAACACTATCCAGCACTTACCCTACTATTACACCCCCCTGGAGTTAGAATAGTAATTTTTACCCCTACACTATCCAGCACTTACCCTACTATTACACCCCCCTGGAGTTAGAATAGTAATTTTTACTCCAACACTATCCTGCACTTACCCTACTGTTACAGTCACTGGAATGGGAATAGTAATTTTTACCCCTACACTATCCAACACTTACCCTACTATTACACACCCAAGGAGTTACAATTATACATTTAAATAGATTTTTAAAAAATTACAATTATTTAATAAACAATTTTTATAATTTAATTAAAATTAAATTAATATTAATAAAATAAATACTTACCAATATACTTAAGGTTGTAATGGCATGCGTTGTAATAGCACCTACGTTGTAATGCCATGCGTTGTAATGGAATGCGTTGGAATGGCACCTGCGGGGTAAAAGTTGCGTGATGGCATGCGTTGTAAATGCATGCGTTGTAACGTCATACATCCCTGCAAAGGTAAAGACTGATTTCCTGCCTGCTGCAGAAAAGGGGGTGAGGTTAAGAGTTAAAGGCGAACTGAATGCATTGGACTTGTGGGGAAACAAACAGCACCTGAGCCTCATTCACACTTCTGCCAAAGTCCATTGAGGGACAGTTCTATTGAGGTCCCTGGTTGGGAGGGGGTATCGTGAAGGGAGAGGGGGAATCCAGTGCACACAACTGGGATCAGTTTTATCATCCTGCATGCATAATTGCATGGTTACTGAGTAATTAAAATTTGTTTTTTTTCTTTCCCAAAAATCAAGCAGTCACCATACTGTTCTCGAGTCTGGCGGTGGACTGTTGAGTTCTGAGCCCGAACCTCCCAACACTGCCTCCCTCAGAAGCCTGTCTGCTCACCCTCACTACCCCGAGACAAATGGGAAATGGCTGTACTTGGCCCACTCTGCCGAGGGATATCAGGACAGACCACAGGACAGCATTGGTAAACGACGCCAACAAGCACAGGCGGGGCTCCATAGCCTGTAGGCCCCCCGCTAGCCTCGCACTAGGTCCGACACTTATAAGTTTTTAAGTACTCCGATTGTTTGCTGGTGCCCTCTAGTCCAGGGCAGTGACCCCACCACAGGAGTGTATGCTCGGTGTACGACAGCAGGTGAAGGGACTGCAGTCAGACGGCAGATGGGTCTTCTGTATGCAGAGAAGTAAACTTCTGTACACAGAGGGTATTCATAAGGCCAGATGTTGAGGTGCTGGAGAGGATGCAGATGTTCTCTATTGAGAGAGGCTGCAAGGAAACCACCTCGGCGTCGTCTGTTGCAGGTTTACCACTAATATCCCGCCGTGGCCACCACCTGGTAGCACAGCTCCATGCCACCGTCCCCTCCGACGGGTATCTGAGGAAGTGAAGGGACAGAGAATGGAAACGCACCAGAGGGGGTCTGTAATAATCCCCGGGCAGCCCAGTGCCTCAGGTGCTTCAAACCGCTGCACTCGTGAATGCGATCCCTGCACAATTAAAACAGGCCACAACACCAGCGGGGGGAAGCAGCAACCTCAGGAAGCCATCTGCACTCAAAATGGGGGGGGGGGTGTCAGCAGGCAGTTTATCTGGAATATGCAGGACTCATTCTTACACGTTATTCCCCTCTTCACCACGGACACAGTTGATAAATTTACAACTGACTACATTGGACTTCCCCATTTCATCAGCGAGGTGATCGACAGTCAGACGAGTCACGCAGAAGTCTGCGGTTCTGTGGAAGTACAAATGCCTTTGCGAACACACAGATAAGATTTTTTAAACCGGCGCCATTTGCCAACTTGCAAGGGCGCTGTGGGGGCATCTGGGTGTATAAGGATACATCGGCCACCCTCAATAGTCGCTCGTGTACCCTATGGCTTATGCCATCGGGATTGCTGCACCACATTCCTGTTCCTGACCGTGTGTCACCCCCCCCCCCCCCCCCCCCCCGCCCCCAGTGACACTAGGCACGGCAGTGGAGTTGAATGGGGGCCTGTAGCCCTGGGCAGTCCTCTCCCCATGGCAAATGGGGCCCATCAGGTGACAGAAGTTTCACAAAAGACACCTGCGAGACATTCAGTCTTCGGTACCTCAAGAAAGGTGGGTGATCAGACCCCATGTGCAGAGCTGTCCCAAGCGAAGAGAGCAGAGCTTCCCAGGAACAGTTCCTCTAGCCTGCCCCTTTCCAGAGTATCCACACCCTGTTAGCTATGGCACACTCGAGGGCGAGTAATGCTGCCGCTTCAAATGTAAATCCTGATTTCAACAATAAACTGAATAATGTTAGAGAAAACGTAGACTCCTGTGAACTTTTTTGAGTAGTGAACAGTTATTCCTTAAGATAGTGTTATTTGAAGTTCCTTTCTTTCTGCCGACTGCCCCATCCCCCTTTTGCCTGCGGGCACACTGGCGACTCGCTGAATGGACTTTCAATGCGTTACCAACAGAAAGGTCGCATTTCTGAGCCTCCCTGTGGTGCAGCACACCGTGCTTTTCAAAAGCCCCACCTGCTTACCGCAGTAGTCCGGGCACCCACCGAGTGTTTGCTCTGCTATCGTATATTTAGCTTGGTAGAAGGCCTTTCAGCACTGGTTTTATCCGCGTTTCAAAAAACAACAATTAGGCTGCATGACGAACACTCATGATAATACAGACCTATTCCATCCTCCCTAGTCAATCACCAGCTGTTGGCACCGCAAGCACGAATCACCCGCTGCGGCACGCTCTTCCATTGACCATAATCCGCCAATCACCACAAGGCTTGGAACAAAGCGGCCTGTCTCACCGCGGGGCTTGTCTCACCTCGGACGTCAGCGGAGCTTGTCTCACCACGGGGCTTGTCTCACCTCGGACGTCAGCGGGGCTTGTCTCACCTTCGGACGTCAGCGGGGCTTGTCTCACTGTAGACTGTGACCCTGGACTATTCCCCTGCCTGTAGCAATCAACTCTGCCAGAGTTACCGCGCTAGCTGAGTTATAATCATAATAACGTGTTTTTGACTATTCATCTGCCTTTTGGTACCGTGCATTTGGCCTGCCTACTCATAAAATCCAGAATCTGCCTCCACTCAGTACCTCTTTCACAAACTCACACTCTCTGGTTAGCTTACTTTCTCGGAAACACCTTGACATCCATTCTTCTTTGAGCTGCTAACATTCGGGATCCTTTCTCATTCTCGCCACACAGACCCACCCGTGACTTTCTTCATGTGGGAAATGAATTCCCCGCCCTCTTTTCAACCGGTTCTCCCGCTCCAAGATGCGGTTTACATCCGAACCCTGCAGCATCTTCTTGGCCTCTGTGCATCATCCCCACCATCTTGGTCTGTCCGCTCACAGGAAGCTCCCAACCCCTGAGCATTATATACAGCCCTCTTACGTTTTACATTTAATGTGTGTGTACTGTACAACTCCCTTTGTCAGCTGTTGAACCTCACTTTGCGCCAGACTTTTGTACCAGCAGATTTTATTTTACTTTGTTCTTTTCGCTCCGCTAGGTAAAGCTTTCTTTGTGTAAAAGGTATGGGCCCGGGCGCATATGTTGGGTCAAATCAACCTAAACCGAAATGAACCGAGTTTAAAAACGCACTTAATAGCCACATTGGGGGGGGGGGGGTTCGGGTGTGTGTGTGTGTGTGTGTGTGTGTGTGTGCGTGCGTGCGTGTGTGTGTGTGTGTGTGTGTGTGTGCGTGCGTGCGTGCGTGTGTGTGTGTGTGTGTGTGTGTGTGGCTGTGTGTGTGTGTATATTTACTGAAAAAAACCATAGGTTTTCAGACATGTTATAATTAGTTGGACATTTCACTCGTACAAAACTATTGAAATTCCCACGTTATAGTTGTACTAACTAGAACTCGCGCACCCGCAATCCACTACCGATGATGTCACATATTACATCATTCGTGACATTACTGATGACATCACTGATGACATCTCAAATGTCCCCCTCCCAAGGCCTTAATTTGCCTTGGGGACCCAATCCCCCTGGGCATGGCCCATTTTTTCTTAACATATTATTTTTGAGGGGGATATCTTGCCCCCCTCCTGTGGCCAGTTGTGGTCCCGGGGACCCCATCTGCCAGGGACACTGCAGGAGCCGGCCCTGGGGGGGTGGCGGTCCCCAGGGCCCTCGAGAGCTCCAGGAGGGGGGCCACACGTCCCCTCCTCCAATCATTTGAAAAGCCTGGGGGTGGTGGTCCCCAGGGCTGCGGGGGGCGTGAGCACCCGCATACATTAAATTAGAGCCCCAGGGGGTGGCGGTCCCTGGGGCTGGGGGGGCCTGAGAGCCCCCCAACCCATTTCAAAAAAGTGGCGGTTCCCGGGACTGTGGGGGGGGCCCCGTGAGCCCCCCGCATACAATAAATTAGAGCCCCGGGGGTGGCGGTCCCTGGGGGGTGGCGGCCCCCGGGATTGCGGGGGGGCCCCATGAGTCCCTCCGCATACATTAAATTAGAGACCTGGGGGTTGCGGTCCCCGGGGCTGGGGGGGCCTTAGAGCCCCCCACCCATTTCAAAAAAGCCCCGGGGTGTGGCGGTCCCCATGAGCCCCACGCATATATTAACTAAGAGCCCCGGGGGGTGGCGGTTCCCGGGGCAGCGTGGGGGGGATTAGGACCACCCACACTTTTTTTTTTATTTCTGTAATTTTTTTTATTGTATGTAAAAAAATATATATTTACATGGAGCATACATGAGTGGCGGAAAGAAAGAGGGAAAAAGAGAAAAAAGAAGGCGCCGGGGGGGGGGGGGGGGTATAGTAATATTGTCCTGCAATAGTTCGTTCCTTGCCATGGTGCGTGGGGTCGGATAGATCTACTAGTCCAAGAAGGAAGAAGAAGTCCGTTATCCAAGTCTTGCTTGGCGTTGTCTTCTTTCCCCCCATTGATCTGCCTGGTGGGTACAACACCCCGGACGATAGAGAGAAAGAGAGTGATAGAGGTAGGAGATAGGAGAGTGTACTTCCTAGCCGGTTTCTCTTGTTGGAGTGTCGGTCCCTGTGGTGTGTCCCTCGGTGGCTGTCTAGTGTCTGGTGTCTGCGCCTAGGGGGGTTTATGCGATGAAAGGTAGAGGTCTAAGGGCCTCCACATGTTTGATTGCCTGTGTGTTTTCGGTGTATATTTCGCTGTAATGTTATCTGCCCCTCTTAGGAAAGAGAGCCAGTTGAGCCATGCCTGCGGTGTCGCTTTTGTGGTGTCCTTCCAGTTGCTTAGGATTATTTTGACTGCAGCCGTTAACAGTAGGTCAATGAGGTCGCGGTCTTCTGTCGTTGTGATGGACGGGGATGCAAAGCCCAGGACTAGACTTGGAAAATCTATGTGTATGGCTACACCAGTGATGTCCTTGATAAGCTTCCCCGTTCTTTCCCAGAAATCCTTGATCTGGGGGCAGCTGAGTAAGAGATGCTCTAAATCCCCCCTACCATCGTTACAGTTCCAGCATGTGTCGCTCTCTCGGATCCCCAGGGTGGATAGGCGGGCCGGTGTCCAGTAAGCCTTGTGCACTAACCAGTATTTGGTCTGATTTAGTGAGGCAGTTATCTTTTTCCTAGTGGTCGATCTCCACAATTCGGCCTTTTCTGTTTCGCTTAGTACCTTCCCCGCTACAGTCCCCCAGAAGTTTGTGACTTTGTCATTGAGTTTGGTGTGTTTGGGGCGTAGGGCTCTGTAGAGGTGTGCTATTTGGTGTCCTGTTTTGTTGAGATTGGCTGCAAGCTGTAAGAGCGAAGGTGTCTGACTTGTGAGGTTTGCCTTCCTAATAGCTACTTTTATTTTCAGGAAGTTGTATAGTTCTATGTTTTGTAGGTTGTGCGCTTCCTTGAGTGTGTCAAACGTTGTGTTCTCGCCTTGTCTTAGAAGGTCATGGGCCGTGGATATGCCCTGTCCGTACCACACAGGCATGTCCAGAACCTTATCTCTGTATTTTAAGGTAGGGTTGTGCCAGAGGGATTCAAATTGGCCTCCCCTGATGCTTGTTGCTAGTGTTTTGTCGACGCTCAGTAGAGCTGTCTTTGTGTTCTTGAGGATGGGGTTCTCCCTCATTGCTGGGTGTCGTGTGGCTGTCAGGAGTGTTATGGGGTTCATGCCCTTTAGTAGGCCGCGCTCAAAGGATAGCCATGCTGGGGTGTATTCCTTTCTTGGGTCTAGCCAATGTAGTCCCTGTCTAGCTATGCATGCCGTCTGGAATCGCTTGAAATTCGTTATGTTCAGGCCCCCCTGTTCTTTAGATAGCCTTAGCTTGTGTAGGCTTATTCTTGGTTTCTTTCCCCTCCAAAGGAAGCTGTTTAGTAACTTGTCAAGTGTCTTGTGGAAGCTCTCTGTGTTAGTCAGTGGGAGCATTGTTAGCAAATAGTTGACCATTGGTGAGAGCATCATTTTGATCGCCTCTATCCTTCCCCACCATGTTGTGAACCTGGGGGACCACCCCTCTACCTTGTCCTTGATTTTCTGTATCGTTGCGTGCTCGTTGTGTTCCAGTGTCATTCTTAGGTCCCTCTCGAAAAGGATACCCAAATATTTTATAGGTTTTGGTTGCCATGTAAGTCCTGATGTTCCTAATACTGTTCTTGTTGCGTGGATGTTTAGAGGTTTGCATTCAGATTTGTCCCTGTTAAGTTTGTACCCCGAGACCTTGGCGTATTTGTCAATGGTGTCAGTCAGTGCTTTTATGGATCTCTCTGGGTCTTCGGTGACTATTAGTACATCATCTGCGTACGCCGCTAGCTTGAAAGTCTCTCCCCCTATTGGTATCCCTACAATGTCCACATTGGTTCTGATCATCGTGAGGAGCGGTTCTATGGCTAGCAGGAATAGGGCTGGTGACAGGGGGCATCCCTGTCTAGTTCCCCTTCCCAAGTTGAGTGTGTTTGATGTGCCTCCGTTGACCACCACCCTTGCTTTGGGGTTCTCATATAGGGCCATCACCATCTTCCTATAGTTTGGACCTAACCTGAATTTCCCCATGCACTGATCCAAGAAGGGCCATGAGACTCTATCAAAGGCTTTCTCAGCATCTAAAGCTATCATGACTGCTGCGTTGTCGCTGCGTGAGGAGTGGTTAATTACGTGGCATAGGAGTCTCGTGTTGTCATGTGACATCCGGTTTTTAAGATAGCCTACTTGCGAGTTGTGTATGAGTTTCGGAAGGTAAGCGTTGAGTCTATTGGCTAGTATTTTTGCATATATTTTGCAGTCTACATTGATGAGGGAGATCGGTCTAAAGTTCTTCGCCTCTGTTGTGTCTTTCCCTTCCTTGGGTATCACTATTATATTTGCCTCAGCCATTGAGGGTGTCATGTGTCCGCTCTGGGCGCATGCCGTGAATACCTCTCTCATTGTGGGTTTAAGTAAGTTCAGGTATTGCTTATAGAAGCCAGCTGTGAACCCGTCTGGTCCGGGTGCCTTGTTATCTTTGAGGTCTTGCGTGGCTCTCTCTATCTCATCCCCCGTTATGGGCATTTCCAAGATGTCTCGTTCCTGGTCCGTCAGTGTGGGTGTGGCTATGTTCGCTAGTAGCTCTTTCCCCCCATCATCTTGCAGTGTGTCATCCTTTGTGTACAGTCCCTCGTAGAAATCCCTGAAGACTTCAAGGATGTCTTTGTTTGAGGTCTGGGATATGCCGTGTTTGTCTTTGATGGCACCTATCGTGTGGTGTCTCTGCTTTCCTCTCAGGTAGGATGCCAGGTTTTTGCCCGCTTTGTTTGCAGTGCACAGATTAATTGATTTATATTTATTGATCCAAGTGCCCGCTCTCTCGCTCAGTATCCTGTTTAGTTCGTACTTTAATTTAGTTAGGTTTGTGAGTGTGTTCCTGTCCTCTAATCTGGCTATGTGGCTGTTCTCAAGTTTTTTAATTTCCTTCTCTAGGTCTGCAACTTTCTTGTTTCTGTCTTTGTTCATCCTTCCCTTGACTGTCATGACTGTTCCCCGAATGGTGGCCTTCAGGGCGTCCCATAGGACTTCCCTGCTTGTGTTTGGTTTATCGTTTAGTAGTAGGTATTCTTTTATTGCCTCCTCTATTTTGGCTCTCGCTGGGGCGTTTTGGAGCAGGCTGTCGTCGAATCGCCATCTGCGGGTCGGCTCGTCGTTGTGTTTGCCCGATAGTGTTAGGCTTATGTGTGAGTGGTCTGATATAGTTCTGGGTCCTATTTCCGTGTGGTCTATGAGGTGAGTATGTGTTTCTGACATCAGAATGTAATCTATTCGGCTGTATGAGTTGTGTGGGTTGGAGTAAAAAGTGTACTCCCTGGCGTCTGGGTTACTTATGCGCCAAGGGTCACTTAGACTTAGTTTGGAACAGAGATTTTTAAGGATGTGGGGATTTTTTGTTGATTGGCTTGGTCTGTATGGATGCCTATCAATTGCTGGATCTAGGACTTGGTTCATATCCCCCGCGACGATCAGCAGGTCTCCTAGAGGTAGTGAGTACAGTTGTGCGCCCACCCCCTCCCAAAATGTTCTGTCGTCACTGTTGGGCCCATATATGTTAGCTACATGGAATGTCTCCCCCGCCCTTCTGAGTGTCGTCGTGAGCATTCTCCCTTGTGTGTCTGCCTGAGAGCCTACCACTTCTATTTTGGAGTGTTTGCTTATACTTGTTACTACCCCATTCTTCTTATTCTGTGCTGGTGAGCCCTGCACCTCACCTATCCAATTGGCCCCTATGCGGCTGATGTCCTCTGCTTGCAATCTTGTTTCTTGGAGTACGTATATGTCGCTCTTGAGTTTCCTAAGGTGTTCGAGTACCTTCCTCCTTTTCACCGGGCTGTTTAGACCCTTGACGTTTAGGGACACTATCTTAATGTCAGACGCAATGCTACTCTTGTTGCTGTTTATCATTTACAATGCTTTTGTTTCCGCATTTGCAGTGGCTTTTCTCGGCGTCTTTTCGGTCTTTGGCTTGTGTGTGGGACCATCCCCCTTCTCCTGCGTGTACTTCTCCCCCGTGTGAGTGTAAGGAGAAAGATAGAAAGATAGAAAGATAGAGTATAGAAAGGACAGATGATAGTGAGTAGACCCATGTATGTGCTCCCCGCTCCCCCCGTTCTTCCGCCCCCTCCCCCCCGATTGTCCCTCCCCCCCTCCCTTACTTGCTGAGTGGGTGTGCGACGACAAAGTTCCTTTGCTCCGCGTCTTTTCCCTGAGGTAGTGTCGGTTTCCTTCCTTGATGTAGCTTGACTGAGGTGGAAATGGTGCCAAGGACAGAGCCTGGCACCCTGCTCTGCTGCGGCTTGATTGTCTCGTTTGGGTAGTGCCATGGTTGACCTTGGATTTGATGTGCTGGCTGTCGCTCTTCATTCTAGTTATAGTACTTTTTATTTCCCGCTGTGGGTTTAGTGAGGTAGATATGTTCCTTGTGCCATTGGTGATTTTATTCCTTTTCTTTTTCCTTCGGCTTTTATCGCATTCACTTATTCAGGTTGTCCATTCTCATCCGGTGAGGCGCTTCTTTTCGCTGCTCCTGGGCTTCTGTTATCCTCCATCTCTTCCACGGGTGGGCCTTGCAGGTATCTCCTTAGTTCCTCCGGGCTTTCAAAAATCATTGTCTTCCACTTGTCCATTACTTTGAATCTGGCAGGACCAACGAAGCTGAAGGTGGCTCCTCTTCTACGTAGTGTTTCTCTGAGGGCCAGGAATCCTTTTCTTGACTCTACCGTGGGTTTGGAGTAGTCTTGGGTTAAAACGATCTTACTGCCTTCCCACTTCAGGTTCTGGTTTTTCCTAGCGAAGGCGAAGATGGCGTCTGTTTGGCTTAGTCTGAGCGGGCTGCATATTATTGCTCTCGGCATTTTTCCTGTTGTGGGCTTTCCTGCCGGTATTCTGTATGCCTTTTGCACCTCGAACCTTCTGTCGAATGTGATGCCGGTGAGTTTGGGGATCAGCTCCTCTAACATTGCTGCGCATGACCCCGCTTTGTCTTCTGTCCCCTCCGGCACTCCTAGGATCCTTATGTTGCCTCTTCTTGCTCTATCGTCCTTCTCAGCAAGCTGTTTTTGTATGGCTATCGTGGTTTTCTGCAGCTCGGCTATGGCCTTGGTGTTGTCCCTTGTCTCATCCTCCACTGCACTTATTCTACCTTCTGTCATCTCAATTCTTGTCGTTGCCTTGTGGAGGTCCGCTCTTATAGCCGCCATCTCAAGCTGCATGTTCTCCACCTTGAGTTTTGTATCTTTTCCCACTTCGATCCCTTCATTTACTCTCCGCAGGATCGTCTCTAGGGTGGCCGTCTCGCTCTTGTTATTTTTCAGAGGCGACCCTTGGTTGTCTATCTTTGGTTTTTTCCGGTCACCAGCTGCTTTCCCTTCGTTGCCTGCCATGGTTATAATGCCCCTCCTTGATAGGATGTTGCCTAGCCTCCCTTCCGCTAGGGTTGTCTTGGGTAGTTCTGTCGCCTTTGACGTTTTCTCTGAGATACCTTGCAGTCTGTATCTGCTCGGTTCCCGGATGTACCTTGTTCTGGTCTTTGCCTTAAGACCTGCCAGCGTGTGCCTTGTCTCGTTCGCTTCTGTCTTACTGCTTTGGGCGCTGGGGCTGCGTGCTTACGTATGGCGCTCAGAAGGGTAGGCTGGATGTTGTGTTAGTTTTGACTGGTCACTGCCTGTTGCCTTTAATGTGTGCTGCTCTGTGTTCTTTTAAGGGGCTCGGTCCTGCCCTTGCTATGACGTTGTCTTTGTCTTTGGCCTCTCGCTGACGCCTTTGGCCACTTAAACTTATGTGCTCCTTGTGCTCTTTGGGTGGCCGGATTTCCTTGCTGCAGCTGCCTGTGTCCTGGCCTGCTGGCCGCCACTACTTACTGTGAGTGCCACGCCTCTGTGCCATTCACCCTTCCGGCAGTACTGCTTCGCTTGTTGCCTCTGCCTGTGCTCTGGTCTGCCGTCCGCTGCTGCTCACTGCTGCTGCAGTTTGCTGTGTGGCTGCGTGCCCTCTTCGAGTTTTGGACCCGCTATGAGTGCCAGCTCCTTGGTGCAGTTAGCGCTGTGCTTGCGCCTTCACCGCGCTGCCCCCGCGTCACTTGTTCCCGCTTCCGTCGTGCTCTGTCTCACCTGCACGCCCAGCGTCACTCTATCTGGCGTCTGCTGTGCTTTGTGCCGCCTCCGCGCCGTTTGATCCGGCTTCAAACCTTGCTTCCGCTCTTGGGAGGTTCGGCGAGCTTTCCCCCTTTTGTTTTCCTTGCTTGAGCATCTACTTCCGGCGCTGGACGATGACACCCTTCCTCTTCCGGTCCTGCCGCCTGGGGTTGATTTGAGGAAGACTTCCGGTGATGGCGCCTTCCTTCCTCTCACTTCCGGTGCCTGTGTCCGTGACGGTGTCGGATCTCCGGTAAGCGCGCCGCTTTGTTTTCGCTGGTGGGGGGTTGCTTGTCCGGCGGGCTTACCTCGCTGCGTGTGCTCCTTCTTAGAGCGGAGGCGGTGGTGGATGCGTGGCTCTTCTGCGTTGAGTGCGTTTCAATCGCTAAATGCTGTCTTACTCTCCCTTTTTTTTTTTTTCCTTTTCCGTGGGTACGGTGTTGGTTCTTTGTTTCACTGCTCTCGCAAGCCGGTTTGCTGCACAGTCACCGCTTGTTGTTCTCTCTGTGAGCTCCAGGCGCCATCTTGGGCTTCACGCTTTGAGGCTCTCGGCAAAGTTCTCAAGCTGCTTTCTCGGCAGTGCGGCTGTTCCCCTTATTTCTGATCGTCTTCCCAGCTGGTCGGACCTTTCCCCTACTCGTTCCTCTCCTTTGTTGGCGGAATTGGCTGTTTTGGCGTGTTGTTTTCCCCTCAGGGATGCGGAGCTGACGGACCTAGACGACCGTCCACATTGCCGTCCAAGCCACGCCCCCCCACACTTTTTTTTTTAACTAATGCCCCTGGGATTTGGCTCCCCGGGGGCAAATTACCATATTTACCAGGAGACCACGTTTCTCTTTTTTTTTCTATCGCTAGGATGCGCGGATCCTAGGCGCATCCCGCTATTTTTTTGGGCCCTGGGGGTCCTTGTGGGGCCCCCTGAGCTGGCCTAGGGGGTCAGGGTGTGTCTACTCTGCCCCCTTTTCGCGGTTTGCAGCATTTGTTTTTGGCAAGATGGCTGCCAGCACTTCCTGATTTTGACAGTTGTCAGCCAATTAGCATTCAGCTCGTGCACAGCAGTGTGCTTGTTGGCTGCGCGTAGGGTACGTGGATAGTACGCGGATCCACCGCGCCCATAGATATATATGTACTTTTAAATACTGAACGGATTTACACCAAATAAGGAAAAGGCACGAGTCTGAACCAAGGACTAACTCTTTGCCAAATTTGGTGTAATTCCGTTCAGCAGTTCGGGCTGTCCTATGGGAAATTGCATGGGAAAAACGCGTTTTGGGACCCCCCTCTTTTCTCGGCCACCGCTTGATGAATCATCGTGTAACTTTTAGGATAGGAGCGGACCGGAGCTGGGCAAAAGTTTGGAAAATTTTGCGCAGATTCGTCAACCGGCGCCAAAGTTATTCCAAATAGAATATTGTGGATTTCCTATGGATTATAGGTCCTAACTATAACTATCTACTGGCAACCGTGTGTGTGTGTGTGATGGACATTCCAAACAAAGCACAATGCACTTTATGCTTTTTTGTCCCCTATTTCAGAATGTTAGAATCTCCTTTTTAAAACCATTATTTCTTAAGTATGGAGTTTTAAATGTGGAGGATGTTATGTGTTTGTTATATAACTTGGACCACCCCGACGTATGTTTTTATACTGCCAGTTTTATATGTAAATCGATGGCTTTTAGGAAAAGTATGAGTTTTTAATCATGTTTGTATTTTTAATTCTGTTGCCTGCGTGCTATGCTTTTGTGGTCATGTTTATCATGTACCGAATAAAGCTTCATGAACTGAACTGTGTGTGTGTGTGTGTGTGTGTGTGTGTGTGTGTGTGTGTGTGTATATATATATATATATATATATATCTGACTCAGCAGAAACGCGATACTGCACTGTACAGTCAGACGATGAACGAGAAACGCACAGCTGCAGACATGCCTAAAGTGGCACTTTCAACCAGGTAATTAAATGAACTATCCCAGCATGTGCCGTGTGGCAGCTTAACACAGTAGCCTGTATTTACAATGCTAAAATCAAAACTGCAGTTATGGAGAACAAGGGTACACCATTAGTAAAACCTGGGGTGAAACTATTGTTAAAGAAAAACAATGGTTTTGGGTGGCCTAAGCAGGTCCTAGTGGAGTAAAGTTTAGGTAGATGAATTAATCCTGGGAGACAGTATTGTAAGGTAAGGTAACATATACATAGAAAACTTTATTTATGTTTTTGCAATTATGTTTTTCGTTTTTCAGGTGCTCACACATGTGACAAGGTGCTTATAGTGACTGAGTGAAATATTGTTAAAAAACTATATACAAGGTGTCACAAACAAGGGTATTCCCCAGAAAAATATATACAGTAGGGTAGGGGAGTTTCCTTGAATGGGTCGACGGCGTTTCGATCTAAATGATTTTAGATCATCATCAGGACGTGAGCTTTCCTGAAAAAATGAATTTAAGTTTTAATACTGAGGGTAAACTTTTTTAGAATTGAAGTTATTTTACGCGCTTTTTATAGCGTGCGTGCTTGCTTACTTCGCACGAGGTAGTTGAATTAATTTTCAGATATCGGCGAGCAAAGTGCTTAAACTGTGGTGGCTTGGTCCAACTGTCTAGAGCAAAGGGGTTCAAGGAAGATTCAGTTAGGCATATAGTAAACCCTTCAGAGTTGGAGTATAATGCGCTACGGATTGTGACTTACTCAGCGTATTCTTGTCAAGACTTAAGTTTTTATTCTTGAAAAGGTAGCTCTAGCTCTAAGGGTTCAACACAGTCTGAGGGCAAGATGAAACCAAGGTTAGAATTTATTAAACAAAGTTATTGGATGATAAGACAATATTACCAATGATGGTATTTAAGAATTAATTACTACTAGTAATTAATTCTTAAATGCCTCCCTTTGTCTTCCGCAGTTCCCGCCGGAACGTTGTACAGCAACCATTACCGGGTAATGCGGATCTTTGGTGTGGATATAGGAAAGTATAAGCATGTACCACACTAAATTTGATTCCTAATTTTCACCCCCTTTCGTTTTTTCAGATAAATAACTGGCTTATATTCAGTATCCCTTACCCTAACCTCTGCAAACTAATAAATGGACCATCATTGGTAATACTTTTACACTCAAAAAGCGCGTAAAATAACTTCAATTCTAAAAAAGTTTACCCTCCATTTTTTTAAATAAAGCGCGTTTCATTCACGGTTCGCCTACCTTTAAATTTATAGAAATGTGCATGAATTATATGCCACTGGGAGCACCACATCACTCTGTTTTAGGAAGTTATTATTTTGTCAGGCCTCAGTATTAAAACTTAAATTCATTTTTTCAGGAAAGCTCACGTCCTGATGATGATCTAAAATCATTTAGATCGAAACGCCGTCGACCCATTCAAGGAAACTACCCATCCCTACTGTATATATTTTTCTGGGGAATACCCTTGTTTGTGACACCTTGTATATAGTTTTTTAACAATATTTCACTCAGTCACTATAAGCACCTTGTCACATGTGTGAGCACCTGAAAAACGAAAAACATAATTGCAAAAACATAAATAAAGTTTTCTATGTGTATGTTACCTTACCTTACAATACTGTCTCCCAGGATTAATTCATCTACCTAAACTTTACTCCACTAGGACCTGCTTAGGCCACCCAAAACCATTGTTTTTCTTTAACAAAATCAAAACTGCAACTCAGATTCGAACGCCTAAAAAGCCAGGACTATATGAAGGTGTCACAACAGGAGGTCACTTGGCATCTATGGGAACAAGCAGGGCAGTGAATAGAACAGAGGGAGAGCCTTTATTTCTGTTGCGGACACTAGAGGAGGCTTCTCCAACGAGTAGCTCGTGATCTACGGGTAGCTTTCCAACTACAGGCCACTAGTGTTGTTGTGTGAATGTGCATCCCAGTCTACTACATTGGAACCTTTTGCTTGGTTGAATTTATTAATATATGTAAGACAAAACTGAATATTATAGACGAAAATGTGTCTACTTTCAAATCTGATACTTGGTGTAAAATGGCTGTATTTCTCAAAATATATTTAAAGCCATGTGGGGACATTTATTACTAATATTATTACTTTTGTGTCAGGGACGTTGAGCTGGGGCTATCATGTATTGCCTACATAGAGGCATTCCAAACAGAAAGCCTTTTTATGTCGACCCGGGGCAGCGCATGCGCTGCTCTGCGAGGCGTGCTGTATTGAGGTATGGCAGACAAGCTCTACCCATTTCCCCGCCCAGCTTTTTAATTAGCTCCGGTTACTGTCCTTCCTAAATCGTTGCTTTTCATTTGTGAATAGGGTTAGTAGTCCCTCCTCGGTACCGTCTTGTCTTCATTTGTAACATCCAATAACGACTGGACATTTTACTGGTCTTGTTACACAGTATGCTTTGTAAGTCGGTGAGCACTATTTTGTTTAATGAATAATGTAGAACAATGGCGGCTGCTACTTACATGTGCCGTGCGTCCACACACCACTTGCGTGACAATGGCGGCCCACACAGCGCCAGCGGGACAATGGCGTCTGCTTCTTGAATGGAGCACTATGCGCGCTATAACTTACTTTAATAGTGGCTGTCCCTGGCCCCCACACAGCTCTCGTGGGACAATGGAGGCCGCTTCTCGTATGGAGCGCTATGCACGCTTTAACTTTAAAAGTGGCTGCCCCCACCCAGCACTTACGGGACAATGGTGGTCGCTTCTTGTTTCAAAACTTTTAAGCACCCGCTTCAGGGACACCGCTCTTTCATTTTCTTTTTTTTGAAACCTTAATGCTCAGCGCGAAGCCCACTTCAGGGACACCACGATTTCCATTTTTGTTTCTTTTTTTACATTAATGCTGAGTGCAGCGCCCACTTTAGGGACACTGCGCTCAGTTTAATCTTTTTTGAAATTTAATTTTTATTTTTAATACTGAGCGCAGCGCCCACTTTATGGACACCGTGCTCTCTGTAATGAAATAGGTCTTACATTTTTCAAACTCTGGCCTATTGGTATTGTAAATGACAATGTGTTATATCCTATGTTTCATAAGTTATATCCAATGTTTCCTCATTGCTTATGTTCTTCTATGTATTTGTATCCTAGTGCCTTGGTTGCAAGGTTATTGTGGAATGTTGCTCTCCTGTTCTTCAGTTGAAAACTGGAGCTTCTTGGATGTGCACTCTGATAGATCTTATGCTGTACTTGAGATTCCTGATTAAACTTAATCCTTAAGTTTATCTCCTTCTCCTGTCATACTTTGGATACAACATAAATTGGCGACGAGGTGGTCAAGTCAGCATTATCTACGAACCTACGCCTAAATTCTCACTTTTAAAAAGATCTTATCAGACTTCAGTGCTCATCATTAACTTTCTCAAATTTTTACCTACTTCCATGAATTCAACTCTTCCATGAACGTCCTTGAAACTGAATTTCTACTGGAAACAACATTGACTTCATTTAAAAGTAAGCTGTTTATCCTTATACCTTGTGATTTGATAGCACCAGCGCCTGTATTTCCTATTGTGCCCTGATTGCACCAGCGGCAGCTCATTAATTACCTAATTTTTTCTACTTTTCATTTTAAATGTCGCTTTGCTCCTTATGAATCTTACAACAGCTAGTGGAAATAACATTGACTTCAGTTAAAAGTAAGCTGTTTATTTTTATACCTTGTGATTTGATAGCACCAGCGCCTGTATTTATTTCTATTGTGCCCTGATTGCACCAGCGGCAGCTCCTTAATCACCTATTTTTACTCTTCATTTTACTCCATGTGAATTTTACAACTGCCACTGCCTGGTTGCGCCCTTGACTGCCCTGATTCCCTTAACAGCAGCTCGTTAATTACTTGTTCCTGTTACATTTTGATGTTTTCATCGTGAATCTAACTGTAGCAACAACAGCAACTATTACCTTGCTATTGCTTTGATTCATCCTTTGACTGCACATGCCCTTGGCGCTATTTTTTTGGTATTTTTAAACAGATATTTTGGCGTTGGCATTATCAAGCAATTCACTCACCTAATTATTTATTGTACAACCTACTTAGAATTATTTTAATTTTCTATCTATCCGCACGTTTTCATTAACCTTAACTTTAATTTTCACAGACAAACTGTCTTACTGTCTAACTGCCCTCACTTGTTAGAATCCTCGTTTTAAAAGTCGCCATCCCTTCGCTGCTTTGAATCAGCACGGGAACGGCGCGCTGCATTCATTCGACTTCTTCTTCAGCGTCTCCAGCAGGATTCACGTCATCACGATTGGACGCTCATCTTTACACGTCGTCACGCACCAGCCATCTTAGGTTGCCTGGCAACTAAATTTCACGATCGTTGAATGTGTTTACTTTCTTCCTGTTACGAGGTATTTATAGTCAAATTTTACTACGTGTGTCATTTTAGCTGACACACACAGCTTACCTTACTTATGCAAAAAAAAACAACATTTAAAACATGTGTCATTTTTCGCTGATACACACAGCTATAATTATATATTTACAACGTACTTCAGTTTCGCTGATACACATAGCTAACACTACTTATTCACAACGTGTGTCAGTTTCGCTGATACACACAGCTTACATTGTACTTTGGGATTAAATTTCTACTGAAATCAACTTTTACAACGTGTGTTATCTACGCTGACACGCACAGCTGAATTTACATATTTACAATGTGTGTCATTTACTCTCATATACACAGCTGATTTTGCTTACTTTGGTTTTCTTACTTTTAAGCTGTAATTGTTATTAACAATGTGTCACACAATTAATATGGTTTATTCTTATTGATATTTACAACTCAAGCTACACATTGTTAATTCTTTCTTAATTGCTATCTATCTTCTTTTATATTTACACGTTATTTCCTTTACTAATTTAGGATGGCTCAACAAACTGTAGTTCTTCCATCTTCCTTTCTTCCTGAACCAGGTACACCAAAAATTAAATGGACACATTGGTTTAAAGCCTTTAATAGTTACCTAATTGCTATTGATGCTGTAAAATTTTCTGCTGTAAGAAAAAATGCAATGTTATATAGTGCTTTAGGTGCTGAGGGTCAAATAATTTTTGATCATCAACCCCCTATTACTAGACCTCCTTCGGATGATTGGAATGAGTACACTGAGGCTATTGCACGTTTAGAAAAATATTTTAAGGACGAACCGAGTGTAATCGTTGAAAGACATTAATTCTACACCCGTAAGCAAAGAGAATATGAAAAGATTGATATATTCTTAGCTGAGTTAAGAATCTTGACTGCAACGTGTGAATTTGAAGGTCCTATTGATCAATATCTCAGGGATCAAATTGTAGTGAATTGTTTTAGCAACAAAGTTCAGGAAAGAATTTTATGCTGTCGTAATCCTTCATTGCTAGAAACTTTAGAATTAGCTAGGGGAATAGAAAGATCTGCTTTTGCTTCTAAAGAATTAAGCAATAATAAAACTACACATGTAGATTTAGTGAAATCTACTTCCTCTAAAAATAATTCTCAACGTAGTCAATCTCCAAAACTTGAATGGAAAAAATCGGATAAACCTCCCACTTGTTATAGACGTGGATCTAAATTACACCTTGCTAATTCAACTTCTTGTCCAGCCTTAAAAAAACAATGTACTAATTGTAAAAAAAATTGGTCACTTTGCTGCAGTTTGCAAGTTCAAGTCCAAGACAATGTACCTTGAAGTCTCTGATTCTGATGTATCTAATACGGGTGAAGAACACATTGTAAAAAAAATATTATTATCCGTTGACATGATAGATGATCATGAAGATTCTTCTATCTATGATCCAGTATGTGATCTAAAAATTGGTGAGATTCTTGTTAAAGTCACTGTAGATTCAGGATCTCCTATTACCATCATTGCTGATTTTCTTTTCCTTAAACATTGGGAAGAAAATTTACTTTTGCCTCCTGATATTCTTACTGTTGCATTTAATGGCAAGGTCATTGATTTAATGGGATTCTTCAATGACAGTTTAACCTTTGAAGATCGATCTATTCAAGCAAAAATGTATGTATCTAAAAAAGGTTATAATGTATTGGGGTGGAGAGACCAAGGAAAATTCCCATTAGTTTTAAGGCCTGGTACTAGAAACCCTATTTCTTTAGATCGTTCTACCACAATTAATGCTCTGGTCACTGAGGAATTATCTCTAGAGAATATTATAGATAAATACAGTAATGTTTTTTCTGATAATCTTGGTTCAGTTAAAGGCTTCGAACACAAGATTATTTTGAAGCCTGATGCTGTTCCAGTAATCCATAAGGTCAGACATGTTCCTCTGAGCATTATGGATAGGCTGAAAACTCATCTTCAACAACTGAGTAAAGAGGGAGTCATTGAAAACATCAATTCTTCGTTGTGGGTTTCTCCAATTGTAGTCGCATTTAAGAAGAATTGTGATGAGCTTAGGTTATGTGTAGACCTTAGAGCTCTGAACAAAAATATTCAAGTGGATTGTTTTCCTCTCCCGCGTATTCAGGATATGTTGGCTCAATTGAGAGGTACAAAAGTTTTCTCTACCATAGATCTACGAGCAGCTTATCATCAGATTGAGTTGTGTGAAGAGTCCAAAGACTTAACTGCTTTCAATACTCCCTTTGGTCTTTATAGATATCTAAGGTTACCTTTTGGCCTTGCCTCAGCGGCTTCTGTTTTTCAGAAATTGATGTTTCAGTTATTTGGAGAAGTTCGTGATGTTTTAGCCTATCAGGATGATATTTTGATCTCCACTAACACTGTTGAAGAACATCTTGTTAAACTCGATCAAGTCATTGGCATTTTAAGTGACCATGGTATGACTGTTAAAAAACAGAAGTGTAAATTTCTCCTCAGTGAGGTTGAGTATCTTGGTCATACCATCTCCCATAAAGGCATTGCTCCCAAACATGATCTCTTGCAAGGCATTCGTGATTGTGCTCAGCCCATCAACAAAGATCAATTAAGATCATTTTTGGGTTTAAGTGAATTTTATTCGAGATTTGTACAGAATTTTGCACATGTTAGTGAGCCTTTGAGGTCGCTTACTAGGAACAATGTTAAATTTGTGTGGGAGGAAGTGCATAAAATGGCTTTTGACTCTTTAAAGGATTTAATTATACATGCCCCAGCTCTCAAACCCTTTGATGAGAACTCTATCTTTCATTACAGTAGATGCTAGTAACACTGGCTTAGGTGCTGTACTGAGTCTAGCTGATGGTGGTATTGAAAATGTTGTTGCCTTTGCGTCCCGTCAACTTTCCTCTTCGGAAAGAAATTACAGTACAATTGAAAAAGAGGCCTTAGCTTGCGTTTGGGGTGTTAGACACTTATCTACATATGTGTGGGGTCGCGAGTTTGTGGTGGTCTCAGATCATAAACCATTGATTTTTATTTGGAATGACAAGGGTTTAAGGAATGCTAGCCCAAGATTAAGTCGTCTTCTCTCAAAGCTTTATGATTTCAATTTCGTCATGAGGCATATTCCTGGTGGGAAGAACTTCACAGCGGACTTCTTGTCCAGGTGTCCTTCAAGTTCTTTGAAGTTTTCTCCTATTCTTGATGACAAAGAAGTAGTAGTTAACCTTCTGGATGGGCTGACTCTTGCAAAGGATGTGGTTTCTGAGTCTGATTGGATTAATGCGTCTTTGCAGGATTTTTCCTTTCATACCTTAAAAAAGTACATTGCTGAAGGTTGGCCAAGGGAAAATCTAATTGATAAGGATCTTCTCCCTTTCTCCAAAGTCAGAGATGATTTAAGTTTGGAGGGTGATTTCATTCTGAGAGGTGTTTCCCTCATTCCCCCTGTTTCTATTCGAGACAAGATTATTGATATTGCTCACAAAGGTCATGGTGGAATCACAAGCACCAAAAAGAGATTGAGACTTCATTATTGGTGGCCAGGTATGGACGTCTGTGTGGATACCTTCTTGAATGGCTGTAGCGAGTGTTCTCGTGTTGAGAAATCCTTGCGTACTGTTAACAAACCTTTATGTCCTGTTGTTTTCCCTAACAGTCCATGGGAGAAACTAGGTATGGATTTCCTAGGGCCTATTGGTGGTTTAAACCAGGGCTTTAGATTTATACTTACAATTGTTGACTATCACTCTAAGTGGGTTGCCTGTGAGTTTTTAAAAGAACCTAACACTTATAATGTCATAAAATATCTTAAAAAACTTTTCCAGTCTGAAGGAATTCCTACATTTTTAGTATCAGACAACGGGGTACAATTTGTATCTCATGAGATGAATAGTTTTTTGCATAATTTTGCCATTAAACATCTTACTACTGCTTTGTACTCCCCGCAAGGCAATGGTTTGGTGGAGAGAGTGAATCGTGTCCTGAAGGACGCAGTCCAATTAGCTATTTCGTCTGGTCTTTGCGTTCAGGATGTTGTCAGTGACAGAGTTTGGTCATACAACAACACACCACACTCAACTACTGGGGTGACACCGTTCCTCTTGTTAAGAGGGAGACAGTCCTTTAATGAATTATCCCCCGGTTGGGGTGTTAGCAAATCCTTTCAAGGGAAGGATGTTCTTGATCTTGATCTTGTCAAAGATAGGGTTGAATCTGCTCAGCTCAAGTCCAAAATTAGGTATGATTTTGACAAACATGTGAAAGAAATTTCCTTAAACATTGGTGACAGAGTCAGAGTCCGAAGACCATGTAAGGTTAAAGGTTCAAAATTTTATCCGGAAACAACCATTATTCAAATCAGTAAACATGCTGTTAAGGTAATTGGTGGCAAGTGGTGGAGTAAAAGGGCTGTTTCCAAAGTGAAGGGTTCAAACATTGCTCTTAATGATGTTTCAGGCTCGAACATTGCCCCTAATGAAGTTGACTCTAACATGTTATCTCCCCATAACCTTACAGCTTGTAGCTCCTATGTGGGTGATGGGGCTCTGTCATTGTTTGACAATTCTAATGTACAGGAGGATGAGTTACTTCAATCTGCTGATTTGATGAATTCTGATGATTGTAACACAATTCTTTCAGATGTAGCTGGACCTTGCTCAGGATCCTCTGAGGCCTCTGCACCTTGTTCAAGGTCCACTAGAATTAAGTTTACACCTAAATATTTAAATGATTATATTACTTGATATGTTGTTTTCTGTTATGAATTTTATTGTTTCCTCTTTTGTTTTCTCTCACCTTGTTTATTTTAATATGTTTTGTTTTTGGTAATTGTGGGGAAGGAGGTGTGTTATATCCTATGTTTCATAAGTTATATCCAATGTTTCCTCATTGCTTATGTTCTTCTATGTATTTGCATCCTAGTGCCTTGGTTGCTAGGTTATTGTGGAATGTTGCTCTCCTGTTCTTCAGTTGAAGACTGGAGCTTCTTGGATGTGCACTCTGATAGATCTTATGCTGTACTTGAGATTCCTGATTAAACTTAGGGGCATATTACCAACAACTAGCGATAATTTTTGTCTCTAACTTTTTTAGAGACAAAAATTATCGCCGCAAATCGGCGATTTTTATCGCAGATAAACCTTGCTATTAGCAAGGTTTATCGCAAATGCGATAAAAAACGGCCGCAATGCATGAATATCGCTGAAAAGTCAGCGATATTCATGCATTATCGAGCAAATGCTCTTAGCCATGTTATCCACCTCCCATTGGATAACATGGCTAAGAACTGCTCAGGGCAGGTGTTAGCTTTTGGAGATATTCGCGCTTAGCGCGAATATCTCCAAAAGTTGGTAATAGGAGATAGCGATGTTAGCGACTGTTTTCAGTCGCTAACATCTAGGCACGCCCACTTTGCATGTCATTAGTGATAAATATCACTGACATGCAAAGCGGGGCCCAAGATGGTCGCTATCTCCTATTAGCTGTCACTAACTGGTGTTAGCGACAGCTTGGTAATAGGGAGATAATTTTATCTCCGCTTTCTTGGCTTTTAAAGCCAAAAAAGCGGAGATAAACCCCCTTGATAATATGCCCCTTAATCCTTAAGTTTATCTCCTTCTCCGGTCATAGTTTGGATACAACACCTTTACAATGCCTGTATTATTGCAGGTTTTTTAAACACAAATAAAAGGCATTGTCTTTTACAATGCCAATAGCTCAAACTCTCACAATTGTGAGACCTATTGCTTTGCAAATGTTTGTTTTCATTAATGCGGGCAACCCTGTCTGATGCACGGATGTGGTCACTGCTGGTAAACTTGCATGTGGTGGCCACTAGTGCAATCTTGTCTTATGTGGTCACCATGACAACACAAATAATAGCAGTAGCTCATGGTGATTTTAATTGAACATAAATAGCACTTACTACACAAAAGGTGGGAGCTCACTGCACTAAAGAATAAGGATTCTGCATCAATAATAGAAGAAATACTCTTTAAAGAAGTTTGCCTTCGCTAAACTTCTGAACTACAGGTGGGATTTTCAAGATTGAGGAGCACAAAGTGAAAAGACTGATTTCCTGGTTCTCTGTTTTTGCTTTAATAAATAACTTATTAGGATCAGATACATACCAATATGTTAAGAATAGAAAAACATAAACCACACATTCCTTCATTGGACTAGAACATCTGCAAATGCAGTCTAGTAAAGTATCCAAAGACAGCACATAAACTATTACCAGCACTCATTATTGCTTAATCCCATACTGGCTGGTATTAAATAGAACAATGCTGCTCAACTATCCTGACCCAAGTTTTAACAAACCATCTATGAACATGAACACAAATAGAGATGGGGAAACTATTGTGTAACTTGGATGTTTGCAAGCATTACTGAACTTTCCTTCATCCTATTCTCAAAGTATAGAACTATTCTGATAAACCAATTCGTATTCCTCCCAATCAACTTGCCTTGCGTACATAACCACTTTGGTTTACATAAGTTAAGGATATATATACACCAACCAGTGCTGCATTACATGGTTTGCTCTAATTTTCTACACCTTTAGCCATAAATAATGCCCTATCTAACCATAAACGGTTCCATTGATCGATCCAACATTTGTCTTCATTCTTATGGAACAAGATGAGATTTCCTGTAGAGTAAAACAGACTCTAGAACCAAGGGTAGTAATCTCCAGTTCTACACTTCTTGCTTGGGCCTGATGACCACTGGCTCCTTCCGGTTTCCTAAATGGTTTACACGGCCAGGCAAGCTGTTGTTCTACCGACTGCTGGCTTGTAAACGATGAAGGAGGCTTTAAAGCGGAGGGAGTCCTATAGAAGTAGATGGTGCAGATCAGTTTTCTTCATAAGTGTGATCAGAATGAAGTGTGCTCTTCAGCAGGGAGGTGTGGCATCAAGGAAGATGACATATTTTGCATTTCCCGGGGCAGGTTAGAGAGGCCCTTGGCTCGGACTCTGGTTGTGAAATATTCACCCCGGTACTCTTAGTGCTCGAGTCTGCTAACAGCTGGATCCAAGCCGGTTAGGTTTTTATGGCTAATGAAGGTGGCTCATGGATTTGAGGTGACCTCTCACGAAGAAGACATTTTGTATCCACAAGGGTAAGCAGTAGGGAGAAGCAATCAAGCTTAGAATCAGACAAGTAGTCTTTGATTTGGCCTTCTTTGGTGTCCTGTTGGTGAAGACATTCCGTTGTGGTTAGAGTGAGGTAGGTACTTCATTCCATGCCTGAGTGAGAAAAAGTTCAAGAACTAGGTTAGGCCATTCTAATGGAGTAATACTGTTATTCTACTAAATAAAAAATTCAATTGATGCAATATATCAGTAATCAAATGCTCACAAACGTCTTCAGACCACATTAAAAAGCACACTTGAACGTTACATCAGCTGAGTTAGAACATTTTTGCATGCAAAGTAAAAAAAACGAATTAAAAAGTAGTAGTGATGGGAAAGGAATATCTCAAATATTCCCTTCTCTCTGTTATACAGGAATTAGAGGGATTTAGGACAGCAAACAATCTTTTCCGGGATAACATCACACCTCAGAACAAGCATTGGCAAAGTCAGTAGGTCCGGCTTTAACATGCCAAACACATTTAAACATAGGCTTTCATAAATTAAGCTAACATGCACAATTCCACTTTAAATTTGCACGGCCTGTTGGCTTTGCTATTTCAGGGAAAAAACATAAAACAATTATTTTAGGTTATAAATCGAGAAATCGGAGAATAAAATTAAGGCAAATGTACCGTGTGATGGCAGTACACTTTTCAGATGAAAAATATTACCTCATGCATTCTAATGGAAGCTCAAAAGACAGAATGATAAACTAAACACCCACAGCATGAAATAGGAAAGTAACATTTTCAGGGTGGAGCCCAAATCACACTACGTATAGTTTGAAGAATAGTTTTTAAAACCGGCTTGACAGTGCAGCCGTCTTCAGAAGTACTGTTACCTATCTCGTAAGCGTCATGCAATTATGGGGCAGGTTTCTTTAAAACCAAGATTTAAGAAACGACTAGTTAGAACTAACCATGACTGAGAACTAGCTAAACCAACAGGTCTCTCTAATGAGTCATATAAGTTGGCTCTGTCTCGAAAGGATAACAGGTGGTTACCCAATTTTGCAAGAGATTCTTAATTGTGCGGAATTACTGCGTTCTGTCCCAACCTACCCCGACTTCAAGAGTATTCAAATGACCACAGATGTCCAACATATCCTGGCTCACATATTTACATAGATACCTATTTATAATAGTTGTAATAATGGGGGGAAATGAATGCTGGTATCTCCCATGGACCCAGGCTGGCAGAGTAGGATAGCCCAACCTTTTCTTCTCTTTATCTTGCTTAAAAGTGAAAAACGAAATAATAATAATATAATAATCAAGGAGATTTATAAAGCGCATGGTTACGCCATCCCGGCGTGTTCCTGCGCTAAGGTGAGAGAGGTAACGGCCCAACCGCGGTCTAAGGCCTCCGCTAGGCTAACCGGAGAACAGATACGTTTTAAGCACTTTCCTAAACTTAGCTTCAGAGATCTCCATCCGGAGTTTTACAGAGAGTTTGTTCCAGTTTTGAGCTGCCAAGAACCTGAAGGATCGGCCTCCCATTCTGGCCTTCTTTACCTTCGGCTCTTTCAACAGACAAGCCCCACTAGATCTAAGGGACCTTCCAGGCACATAGCTGGTGACAAGGTCCCTCAGATATGAAGGACCAACGTTCTCGGTGATGCGGTGGCAGGTGCATAATACCTTAAACATCACTTTTTTCTTCACTGGAAGCCAGTGCAGCATATCCAGGGCTTTTTTTGAAGCAGCCCTCCTAGGCTGCATAAGTACCAGCCGTGCGGCGGCATTCTGCAAAACCTGTAATCTCCCAAGACCTTTAGCCGTGGCGCCCAGGTAGAGTATGTTGCCAACGTCTTCCTAGCCCCTATCAGGAGGAGATCTAACGTTTTGCGTAGATTTTTGAGGACTCCGAAACATTTCCCCACTACGCGTCTGATATGTACATCATAAGAAAAAATGGAATCCAACCAGACGCCAAGATTTTTTGCCTGGGTGCATGGTGTGGGGGTAGGGCCCAGACTCGGTGGCCACCAAGCCGACGTCCAGCCAGACGAATAACCCCCCACCACAAGTACCTCTGTCTTGTTGCCATTAAGTTTCAGGCAGTTCTTAGCAATCCAGGATGCAAGTTCCTGCATGCAAGCCCTGAAATTAGAGGCTGCTACATCCGGTGCCTGGGATAGGGAGATCATCAGCTGGGTGTCATCTGCATAAGAGACGACCCCAGCTCCAAAGCCCTGTACTATCTCCGCCAAAGGAGTCATATACAGGTTGAACAGGGTAGGGCTCAGGGCAGAGCCCGGAGGCACACCCTGCTCCAATTTGATGCCATTGGAGTAGTGTGCACCTTGTCTAACCTGAAAACTACGGTCTACCAGGAAGGACTTAGCCATTTCAGGGCCGGGCCTGATACACCGCCCTTATTCAGACACTGCAGCAAGGTGTGATGTGCTACAGTGTCAAAGGCGGCACTCCGGTCTAACATGATCAGAGCCATAGTGTGCCCAGCGTCAGCCCCCTGTCTCATGGTTTCCGAGGCACGCAGTAGTGTGGACTCCGTAGAATGACCAACCCGGAATCCCGATTGCGACAGATGTAGGTGGCTAGAATCCTCCATATGTGTCATGAGTTGCTGATTTACCACCTTCTCTGCTATCTTTGTCAAAAATGGCAGAAGCGAGATAGGTTGCAAAGTTTCTAATTTGTCTTGACTAATATTCGGCTTCTTCTGGACTGGTAGAACAATAGCTCGTTTCCAATTCCCTGGCACAGTGTGTGAATTGAACAAGACCTCCAAAACATGCCTGATGTACGGCTCAAGAATCAACAAACTCTGGCCCAGCACTTTAGGTGGGGCAGGGTCTCTGGGAGAACCAGACTTAATGCTGAGACAGATTTAACTAAGAGTCTCGGAGACGGAACAATGACATTGTTTAGTCTCTGACCTGCCTCAGTTTCTCTCGCCTTTTACTCAAATTCTAAGCCCCTCCTTACGGTCCCTGAGAAGGAAGAGTAGATTTCCTTCACCTTCTCAGAAAAATAATTCGCAACCTGATTGCATGCCTCAGCCGAACCCACAATTGGCGCGGCCGTAGCTGCGTGGGAAGAGATCTCCTTGAATATTTTAAAGAGTTCTTTTGTGGAATTTTCCGCCGTCCCAATTCTTGTCTGGTAGTAGGTGGCTTTAGCCGGCCAAATGAGACCATAGTATTTTCTCTGTTCCTCACTGTATTTAAATCTATCCTGGTACAAAAATCCCTTTCTCAACTGCCTCTCCAGACGGTTACATTCCGCTTTTGCGAGATGTAAAGCTGGCGTGAACCAAGGTGCAGATTTATGTACCCTGCCCATCGGTTTATTAGAGAGCAGCGGGGCCACCGTATTAAGAGCGTTCTCTACACGCCTCTCCAGATTCATTTAGGCAGTTTCACTGTCTGTGCCACCTGGGGGCCCGCCCACTGTCAACTCTCTATTAAAATCATCCTGTACACAATTTTTCCATTTCCTTTGCGGGTGATTGCAAGTGGCTAATTCCTGGCCTTCGACCTCTGGAACCCTTATCACAAAGGGAACCAGAAAATGATCTGGCCAGGGAACAGGGAGGGGGTGGATACTTCTACATTCTCCCAGCTAGTGAACACCGGATCAAGTGGGTGTCCGTGCTGATGAGTAGGGACGCACGATTTCAAGCACAAGTGGAGCGACCGAAGATCCTGGCATAGGTCGAATGCTCCCTTATTCAAAGGGTCCTCCAAATGAAGATTCATATCACCCAGAACTAAAAACTTATCATGTCTTAACGCCAGATGAGCAATACCCTCAACCAAACTGGGCACAAAGCGTGTAGGGGGACCGGGGGGTCTATAGACCAAAAGCCCTTTCACTGTAAGGTTGGGGCTGATGTTCAGTGTCCGCATAACGTGAATGGTTCAATAAAGCATTCAAGGGGAGGTCTAAAGATCACCGCTATCCCACCTCCTCTGCCTATCGCCCTATCAAATCTGGCTATTGTATAGCCTGAGGGGAGTGCCTCTAGGATATCTGGCTCAGAATCGGCATCCATCCAGGTCTCCGTGAGAAACAGGAGATCAAGCTTTGTGTCCGAAAGCAAGTCAGAGATTTCGATTTTGTGTTTACTAAGAGATCTACAATTCAGTAGCCCACAGCAGAGTCCACCTCTCCCTACCTGCCTTATGTGATCAATATTCCACCTAAATGGGCAATGACTGCAGGCACCATCTTGAGTAACTGACATGCTGTGCCTGCAGGCATGTCTATAAGGGGGCACAATGCCTGCAGCTCCACCAGGTCATATTGTATTCTGACCGCAGTCCGGCCAGGGGTCCTGGCCCCGGTCCCCGTACGGCCGCGGACGGGCTTGCCTTTGGCACGCGGTCGCTTGAGCATAGCCTTTTATTCCTGAAAGATTGAGCCGGGAATGGCGACTAGAGCGCTAACCGGCCCCCCAGCCAACCGTAAGTGCCTGTCTCTCCCCTTCCTTGCCCTCCGCGCAACGGTGCTAATCACCGGGGCGGGAAGAAGGAAATCGAGTACAGGCCTCGGGTCGGTCTCAGCAAGCCCCTCAGAAATGTGACCGTTTGTGTGGTCCAGAAGGATATAAATCGATCGACCATTTGAGCCCACGTTTAGAGGTGACTGAGGGCAGTAAAAAAAGGTTCACCACTTTCCTGGAGGGAAGAGTACAATCGGTCAGATTGGACATTGCACTCAATGCAATGGTCAGCTGTTGGGAACCATAAGCTCCTCTCCGCTCTCTACTAGTATTATCAAAATTTACATAAAGCCATCTGCTCAAGCTCCTACTTTGGTAGCAACTTTCTCTTCATACACAGTTGACACCTGACACTTACAGAGGACCCAAAGGCACAATAAGCAAGGGGATTCCCATGTCAGTCACTTAGTGTGGGAGACCTGACCACAGTTTAACACCAGCAAAACAGATCATTTTGTTTGGGTCCCTCCACCGCCTCCGGCACAGCACAGAGGCTTCCCCAGCCTTCAAGCGGGAGGTTACCCCAGTCTTCAAGCGGGAGGTTAACACTCGCCCTTAAAGTGAATGTGAAGATTTTGGGGGTGCTGATTGATAGCACACTAATATTAGAGAGACCCAGGCAAAACAAGTATCAGGGACTATTAGATTGCCTCTGGCTTGCTAAGGAAGATGATCAACTTAGTTCTTCCTAATTTACAGTCTGTTCTTCTGGCATTGATCAACAACACCTGGCTTCTTCTTTAAGAGAATAGGAGGGAAGTAAGTTGCTGTCATGCAAAAGGCCCAAAAGGGGTTGCTTGGTAGTGAACAGAGTTTCAGCAGGTAAAGCACTCTCTCCATAATGGCAGTATTATGAGAGCAACATTCAAACGCCTCCACTTCGGTTTCAAGTTCGCATCAGCAGGAAAGAATAATGCACTATGTTTCCTCAAGACGGCTGCACTTGTGAGAATGGTATACACACTTTTAGACTGTCCACTGCTTGCGTAGAGGCTTTATTTTGGAATATGCTCTGGCAAACCTCATGTATGATGCAAGTTAGATCTTTACTATAATCCATTTGATCATTCAACATTACAATGTAGACCTTGTGGGCAAAAATGGCTAGAGATGTGTTACCCTAAAGCCCTCTACAAAAGTGTTTAACTCTAATTACTTATCAATTATCTTATTAATTATCAATCGGTGCTACAGGCCCAATAGCAGCATATAATTCACAGACTATGGGTTCATATTGTACCAATTTACTAGGGACTTACCGCCCGATTCATCAAACAAAATTGCGCTCGCAAAGGGCCAGATTCTGAGAATCTGGCCCTTTGCGAGTGCGATTCTTGCATTTGGGATTCAGCATCCCAAATGCAAAAATCGCTAATTGCGATCTCGCAAATTTGCGAGGAATTACATTTAAGGAATCTCTATTTGAGATTCCTTAAATGCAATTCATCATTCAATTTTTTTTGGCGAATTCGCAATTTCTGGCCGCAATTTACCGCGAGGTCAGACCTCGTGGTAAATTGCGAAAACTCAGAAAAATGCATTTAAATGCATTTTTCTGAGTTGCATGTTACACACACACATGTCCTTTGGACATGTGTGTGTGCAACACCTGTGTAACACTTCATTTGAGGGGTGCTACAGGGTGTCCTTTGGACACCCCTGGCACCCTTCAAATCGCTATCTTATTTGCGATTAGCAAATTGCTAATCGCAAATAAGGAATACTCCCCATTCATTCCTATGGGCCTTTTGGCCCATAGGAATGAATGGCGAGTTATTCCTTATTTGCGATTAGCAATTTGCTAATCGCAAATAAGGAATATGTAGGAATCGCATTTCTTTATGCAATTTCTACATGAATCCCGTTTTGCGAGTCCTTAATAGCGATTCGCTATGAATCGCTATTAGGGGCTCGCAAAACGGGAGAATGATGAATCAGGCTGTAAGGAATCTCAAATAGAGATTCCTTAAATGTAATTCCTCGCAAATTTGCGAGATCGCAATTAGCGATTTTTGCATTTGGGATGCTGAATCCCAAATGCAAAAATCGCACTCGCAAAGGGCCAGATTCTCAGAATCTGGCCCTTTGCGAGCGCAATTTTGTTTGATGAATCGGGCGGTTAGAAGTCAATTAAAAAACGCCAATTGGGTATAAGCCTATTCTACTATGTTTTAGGGTGAGAGCACAAGCACTTCAGCACAGGTTACCAGTGGTAAAGTGCACAGAGTCCTAAAGCCAACAAAAATGAATTCGGCAAAAAAGGGAGAGGAAAGGCAAAAGGTTTTGGGATTACTCTGCGGAGAAGGCCATTTTTAACAGAAACTGAAGCAACTTTGATATGGAACAAAGTAGACTGCGGCCAAGTTAGGTCAAATTTGCAAGTTGCTCTTCTAAAAGTTTCTTTCTGACTTGTAATCTTTTCTGCATGTCAAACTTCTTCAGCATGGCAAAAGTAGGAAGCTTCCACAAGCCAAGAATTGTCAGCTGAAGTCTCAAATCTTTGACTAAAGAGTGGTAAAGACACCAAGATGAAACCTTAGCAACACAGCTAAGATGGAGGTTTAGCACTTTGTTCACATGTTCCAGGTATGACATCTTTACTAAGTCACAACGTTTGGAAACATTCCGTATCTTCCTTTTCTTACCTTCAAAAGTATGCCAACATTCAAGACCCCTTCAGCTGCTAGTCCATGGCTTCAAGTTGGAGCAGGTCTCCCCATAGCTCTAGGTGGTTTATACAGAAAAATGCTCCCTTCCAACCCAATCTTTGACGACCTTTGCTGCTAATCCAGTTTACTTTATTCAATAAATCAAGCATGGATAAATGATCTCAAATATTCAAAATCTCATCAATCCATTCAACTTTTAATACCCGATTTCCTATATGCTGTAGATTTCTTTGAATAGCATTTTTGTGTCAAAGGTTAGCGAAGAAGAGTTTTAATCAATGTTTTCCACTCATCGTAGGCTTTGCAGATAGGCTGCAAGAAATGGAAAAACATAGCACTGCCTAACTCACATGCTATAATTTTAGATCCTAGTGAGAAAATATTTATCTCATAAATGCACTTTGCATAGCTGTGCAAACGTGGTGTACAGCTGATTCACCAGTGTCGGGCGTGGCATCTTCCCATTAACAAAGATTGCCCTTTTAAGCAGCACACACATAACTATGTTTTGATCTATAGGCCTCAGCTAATCCAGAGGTTAAAAATAACTTCCCCTGGCAATGGCCAGGGAAAAAGAGGCAGCTGTGTTGTGCTCCAGTAGGGGGCAGTGACGGCATCCTGGTCACCCTTCATTGGGCTTCATTTTGTGATATGTGTGTTTCCAGTCATGCTCATTCACTTCTGGCACGAATCATTGGCAATAAAAAGCACCCCCCTGGAGGCCTCAAACACCTGTAAGTGCCAGTCTGTACTAGTTGGGGTTTCTTACTCTTCCCTCTGTTCTCTGCTTTTAATTGCTACAGTTCTTATCGCCAGCACCAAGACTCCCTTGGGGCAATCGTTTGCTCTCTACAAATGTTATCTCATCTTAATGCAACTTTTGCACCAATGACTGCAAGAGGCTGGTGAAGAAGACATATTACTCTGGGCTGCTTGCAATGGTGAAGTCCAGTTGCCCTAGATATGGCTCAAGGACTCGGAACCAAAGAAACTAATGGTAAAAGGGACTGATTCAGATCTCATGCATGTGCATTTCTGTTCAGAATAGCTCTAGTTTCCCCAGACCAAAAAGGATGGCTGAAAAGCCTAGCCCAGCAACATTCACAGTTCACACATCCCTTCGGATCCCGTGCATACAACAATATTAATCAGAACAAGGGTCAAGTAAGACCTTGCCTGGATGGAACGGTAACAAAGTGCGCAGAGACAGAAGAAGACAAGGACAGTTGGACAGAACCAGGGTCAAGATTTGCAGTTTCCACTCTAATGGCAACTGGAACTATCTCAGCACTCTGCCCAGTGAGACGCCATGGGACGAAGCAACTGATTCAAAAAGGTTCCATATGAAAAGCATTTTAGAAAGTGAACAGCATTCATTTACACGTAGGAAATGATGGTTGCTGTCTTCGAGGTTGATGTGGCTATGAGCGGGCACTTATTCTAACATTATACTAGTTGCAGTTGTGTTACTGTACTGCCTAGTCCCCATCATCCCTACTTTGTTTTAAGGTTTCTTCCAGTGAAGTTTACCCAGGCTCAGTGTGATGCCTCAGTTGTTGAGCAGAAGGTGAAAAGTACGTTGAGGCTTATTCTACTGAAGATACTCGTGACGGGTTTATGTGTTTCTACGGTCAAAATAACGTTAATCAGATTGTTACGGGTGTGTTCCAGTTAAATAGGATTGTGTGGATGGTGTAACCGATGCAATTAATTATCCTGACAGACTCTGTGGGGTTTGTACTTTAAAAAAAATGTTACTCGGCATGATCAAAGATGTTTTGCCAAATCCTGCTTTAAAACTGGTGCATGCATCTTTAGAAATGTGGACTTTACAAAAAAATTAAATCGATATGTTTCTGAGACCTATTCACTTCTTCGAAAAGACAGGAAGAAACTAGGAGGAGCTCCAGCTAAGATGACTTGGTAATACAATAAAATGTGAGGTTAACAGTGTATTTGCTCTCACCAAAACCTTTAAAATCATTAGGCCAGCACCATGTAGGCATTTCCGTTTTCAAATTGTCACTTTTATAAAGCCTAATATTCGAAAGTCGATAACCCACCAACAATGATGCCACTGCAAGGCCACACCAAGCATCTTCGGGCCTTGTATGCCGGTCACAGTATGTATCGTAATCTATAGTTTGAGATAGGATAGCGAATATTTGTTATAGGTTAATTTACTTGGGGCATACTTTGCAGGGTTGCAGTTAACCATCAATTGTGCTAGTTATCCCCTAAGCATCCACCCCTCACATAAAGTTCTGAACCACATCTGAGAGTTCAATCCACAATCTCAGGACTTCTTGTAATTAAATAATTGAAAACAAAGATTCCGAAGACATAAAAATATCATTGTAAAGATCATGTATTCTCCAACTGGGATACACTTTCTGCTTCCACGGACATAGCCATTCAGTGTCAGTGGATTACTTGGTGATGGGAAGGGTATGTCCCCGGCATGCTATATGGGTGTGTACCACACGTGCCTTCATATTGGACAAAGGACTACTGTAAGGATTACTGACCCGGTCCTGGGTTTAACACACATCAGTAATGACAAAGAACCATGTTTTTTTAATCCTTACTGAGACCAGACAGTTGTTTTATCTGGGTCAGTGAGTGTGGCCTTCAGGCCTCTTGTGGAAAGTTCTGCTATTGTCTGAATCTCAGAACCTTGTGCTTACATCCTGTGTGTGTGTGTGTGTCATGCATCTATGCCTGTAAAGAGTGTATGTAGCATGTGCGTGGTAGTAAGAGTCTGCATGTGTGCGAGTTCAGAATCCAGGGGGGTCCATTTTGGAAGCCCTTGGTTAGCACAGCATCAGATGGAGGATGGGGCCTGCTTCACTAAAGAGAGGAAGTGGATGGCCTGCATTTCTTTGGCTGGAGAGTGGATACTAAGGAACTAGAGTGAGGCGAATGGAGAGAGGGCCACCTTTAGAAGTCTCACCAAGACTTTGTTAGCAAAAGGCTGGCAATAGTCCTTTCTCAGCACCGACATTTGGATGATGGCAGAGGAGGGTTTGGGATGGCAATATCCGTTGTGAGTGATGAGCACGTGAGTAGGTCAGCCTTGCCCTTTTCTCTGTGCCAGATTATCGCTTCGGAGAGGGTGATGATAGCCATATGTACAAACTCCACATTCATTGTGCCCATTCAGTGGGTGCTCCTGCTTGGAGAGAGGCCCTGCGCTACTTGCTATACCAAGCATCACTTTACTCAAAAGCCGTACCAGACAGCAGCCTCAGAAAGACTCTTGAAAGATAACTACCCCAAACTGGTTCTGCAGTTTGGGACAGTGTGTCTACATCCCTGGTCTAGAAAATGTGTATAAATGTGCGATCTAAACAAAATAACTAGGCTCGATTTCCAAATTCTTTAAGGCAAAGCCAGGCAACACTCTGCAGACCACTCAAAGGTCTGCTGAGTAACCAGGGCGAGTACCCACCTGGCAGCCAGTTTACTAGAGGTGAGAGGACATCACTTGAAGTCTGAACTTTCTACTGGAGAAGTGGAGGGTCTTCCTAGTGCCTAGAAGCTTGCCTGCCTGGTATAAGAGGAAAGGAGTTAGAGGACAGACTGTCCAGGAGGAGAAGCTCAATGTGTACCCAACCTGAGAAACAGCCAGAGAAAGCAAGACCACCACCAGGGAGAGTGAAGCCCAGAGCTACCACTGCAGTTCCTAGTAAGTACTGCAAATCCAGGTACATCCGCAAAACGTCAGGGCTGTATCTGCCTTGCGGCATGCATTGACCCAGATCAAGGCTGCAAATGCTGTGACGTGTATCAGCCAAGGTCAGGCTGCCCAAGGCGAGCTGCAACTGCATGTTATGCAGCTTCAACAGCCCAGATGTTGGCAGTGACTGCAAAGGACATCTGTACAGCCACATTAGAGCCCACCAAGCAGCATAAGTCAATTAAAGGGGGCAATACTCAGTGGAGACATGAGAAACACCAACTCTCTGGCAGCCATTGCTAAGGCTACACGAGATTACTGTAAGTCCCTGTAAGTAGTCAGGGCTGGCTTTAGGGCAGTGCAACTCGTGCAGCTGCACTGGGTGCTGCACTGGGGAGGAGTGTGCTGACCTTGGGGGAGAGGAGTGCAGTATTTAGCAATAACTTAACATTTAAAAACAGCTGCTGCAGAGCACATTGAGCAGCAAGATAAAATGTCAAGATAACTCTTCTGATTAATGTTCCTGCTGGAGAGAGATCAGTTTTGCACGTCCCCCTTCCCTCTACCCCCAGCAAATGGCTGAGAGCCCATTATTCGCTCCACAGGTTGGAGCAAGCCAAGGTGTGAGTCTGTTTGTTCTGCCTCTGAAGCAGGTCATGACATCATCAAGATATGCCCGGGACGGGACATTTAAGGCGCCGTGAGGCAAGGGATCAGCCTCTTTTCCTCTCCACCATGCTCCAGCACACAGCATCGCAATCCTACCCACCCACCTCTGGAATACGGTGGTATTGACTGAATGCCCGAAGTTGAACATTTTGGGCGATTTGCCTGACATTTTATGTGGGCACTGGGCAGGTGAGGAGGGGGACTGACCTGCTGGTGGTCCTGTACTTTTCTGATCTACCCTGGAATACCTGAAACTGAACATTTTAGGGGATATTCGCCAGCAGACAGGTACCCCTGGTAGGGACAGAGCGCTATGCGTTGCCCTGGTTGGTATTGAACTTTGGTTATTGGCCGTCCCTCTGAGAGACGAGGGGAAGTGTGAGTTGCCACTGAGGGATGCTTGCCAATAATCCCCGGAATGCCCTAGGTTCAGGGCTGGGGTGAAGAATAAGGAATAGGGGCCTTCTGGCACTATGCACCATTATATTGCTTGTACAATCTTTACTCTAATTTTTGTGCTGATCTGATGACCTTGAGTTTTCATAACTGTAATGTCAGTTTAACTATGTTTTTTTTGTTTGCTTTGCTCACTGAAGTGGTGTTTAATAAAGATAAAGCGCTACGCCTTGGTTAAACCATAATCAAATTTGCCTCTCTCCTGTGAGTCTTTATCAGTTGGGGGGGCGGAGGGGTGGGGGGTAGGGGGGGGGGCAGCGACTTGCACGTTGTGAGCGTACTATGCCTAGTGGCATAAAGTAGCGCAGAGGAATATTATGCCTACTGCCAAGAACGCATACTGTGCATTTCACAGATCTGTATGTTATGTGGATGGATGAGTGGATTACAGCTTTTGTCACAGAGATGCTTCTGCTACTGCAGGTCATGAGATACAACCCTAATATAAGACAGTGACTGTTACCAACTGTCATAGAGCTGCATAAACACTGATTGGACGTTATGCCCCCCTCCCCCAGCATTTCATTATCTATTCCTAATGTTGCTAAAAAGGGCTCGTTTAGGTAGTTATACATTATTAGGAAAGCCAGCCTGTGCTAGTGCTTTAAAACCATTAAATGTATGTGAGAGGGGGGTTATGGAGAGATGAGGGGCACTTTTGCCCAGTGGCAGAGAGGGAATCCGAGGAGGTGGTTATGGGGTGGTGGGAGGGGGCGGCGCCAAAAAGAGTTGTCCTACCAGGCGGACACTGACCTGTTTAGTAGAGGGAAATGACCCCACAACAGTAGGGTAACGACCAGTGTACGACAGCAGGTGTAGGGACTGCAGTCAGGCGGCAGATGGGGCGCAGCTCTTTCGAGGGTATTCTGTATGCAGAGAAGTAAACGTCTGTACACAGAGGGTATTCATAAGGCCAGATGTTGAGGTGCTGGAGAGGATGCAGATGCACTCCATTGAGAGAGGCCACAAGGAAACCACCTCAGGGTCGTCTGTTGCAGTTAGACGACCCATATCCTGCCGTGAACAGGGATGTGGCTGCCACCTGGACTGGTGAATGCGACCCCTGCACAACTAAAACCGGCCACAATACGAGGCGGTGGGGGGGGGGGGGGGGGGGGGGTTAGAACCGCAACCTCAGGATGCCACCTGCACTCAAGATGGAGGGCATCAGTGTGGGCCTGATGGAGAGCCTTAACGCATGAAAACAGGAGTTCCAAACAAACATGGCAAACGCAAGAGGTTTATTTCCTGCCATACGATTTGACGACCGTTAGTGCAATCTAGATAAAGTGCCACCCCCTTAATCAATAATTCACCCGTCAGCGACATATGGATTTAGGCCAGTGAGCAGCTTATCTAGAATCTGCTCGACTCAGTCACACGATATTTCCTTCTTTACCAAAGACACAGTCGATGGACTTCCCCTGTTCATTAGCGAGGTAATCGACAGTCAGATGTATCACACAGTAGTCTGCAGTTCTGTAGAATTACAAATGCATTTACTAACACACAGATAAGCTTTTCTAAACCGGTACCATTTGCCAACTTGCAAGGTCGCTGTTGTAGCAGCTAATGTATGATGCGTATACATTAGCAACCCTCAATATTCACCCGTGTACCCTATGACTTATGCCACCAGGATTGGTGCACGCCATTCCTGCTTTCACACAAATTACCATATTTGTAAAAAAACAAAACTTTTAGTAGTAGGTTGAGGTCTGGACCATAAGGACCTTGTGTCAACTTCCACAATGACACCAGGCAGTGGAGTCACCTCTGGGGCTGCTGCAGTGCTTAATTTGTGCAGGTGCTTTCCAGTGCTCAGCACCAGCACTTAATTGCCAGCACCGGGGCTTATGACTGTCTGCCACATAGTAGTGGTGTCTGCCAATTCAGGTACGAGCACAGCAACTTCTGTTTGTTATTTCAATTTCCAATTATTAGTATTTGCTTCCAAAGCCATTCTTATAGCTTTGGGAGCCTGTAATAGTATGAATTGTCACACTTTTAAGAGTGTGATGCTTAGTGTGTTGGTGCTGTCATTGGCAGCGCTGCCAGAGGCAACGCATTGTGCAAGCTCAATTGTCCTCCTGTCGAGAGCCCTGGCACTACGTTTTTTACAAATTAAGCACTGGGCTGCTGCCCTGGGCAGACCTCCCCACCCGACAAGGAACCCATCAGAAGGCAGAAGAGTCACAAAAGACAACTAGCCATGCATTTGCTCTTCGGTATCAGGAGGGTGATCAGACCCCATGTGCGGAACTGTCCACAGCGAAGAGAGAGCAGAGCTTCCCAGGAACAGTTCCTCTAGCCTGCCCCTTTTCAGACCAGCCACACCCTGTTAAGCTATTGCACGCTTTAGGGCGGGTAATGCTGCTGCTTTACATGTAATCCAGTTAGCTGAATATTGGTTGAGAAAAGGTAAACTCCTGTGTACTTTGTTGAGTACCAAACAGTCCTACCTTAAGTTAGTGTTATTAGAAGTTCCTTTCTTTCTGCTGGCTGTCACTATTCTCATTTTCACTGCGTGGCACACTGGTGACTTGCAGAATGGACTTCCTATTGATGACCAACAGAAAGCTAGTATTCCTGAGCCTCCCTATGGTGCAACACATCGTGCCTTTAAAAAGCCCCAAGAGCCCACCGCGGAAGTCAGGCGATTGCTCTGCTACCGGATATTTATCTTGGTGAAAGCCTTTCAGCACTGGTTTTGACAGAAGTAACAGAAAACAACAATTAGACTGCATGACAAACACTGCCCTCATACAAACGAGCTGTGTCATCATCTCCAGTCAATCACCGGCTGTCGGCACCGCAAGGCAAGCTCGGATCCCCGGCTGCGCGCGGCACTCTCTTCTCGCCTAGACCATAATCCGGGACTCGTCACAAGGCTTGGAACAAAGCGACCTCAGGCCTGTCTCCCCGCCGGACGTCAGCGGGGATTGGCTCACTGCGGGGCTTGTCTCCCCGCCAGACGTCAGCGGGGATTGGCTCACTGCGGGGCTTGTCTCCCGGCTGGACGCTTGTCTCACCGCGGGGCTTGTCTCACCGCGAGGCAGGGCTTTAAGTGGGATGAAAAAACTGGGGGGTCTCTCAAAGGGGCGTGGTCAATGTATTTAGGGGTGTGGCGTCAACACACTTACGCTAAAAATCTGTGTTTAGCATAGTGTGCCGCCCGACTTGTATTTTGCTGTTCCGGTCATTGCATCCAAATATGTGAGACAACAAGTCACATTACACCTACAACAAGTAAGGACTATTGGCTTTGTCAATGGTTATTAGTTGCATAAATAAGCTGCAACTATGGTTGGTTACACATAACATTGAAAAAGCTTCCAATTGAAGCCCTGGTGACCCTACCGCAATGCTGCTGCTCTAGCGTTTCAGAAATATAAGGGAAATCCTGAAAGAAAATGACTCTTTAAAGGATTTCCCTTCCACCACACCGCTCACCTGGCGTGACGTCATGCCGTAACTTCTCCCCTAGTGAGAGCGGTGAGCAATGTGAGCACGTACACACCGATGTGCCTGCTGTCTTGAAACGGGTCTCTATCAGGCTCTGTGCGCCCTGGCACTTTTTTCTGGACTGCACTGACAGCAAACTACTGTCACTGCAGTCCGGAAAAAAACGGAGCGCCTGTGCCAGGGCTCAAAACAGAGCCCGATAGAGACCCGTTTCGAGGCCCCCTTTCAAAAACTGCCGGTGCTCAGACCCCTTGAGACCCGGTCCACTTAAAGCCCTGCCGCGAGGCTTGTCTCACCGCCGGACGTCAGCGGGGCTTGTCTCACCGCCGGACGCTTGTCTCACCGCGGGGCTTGTCTCACGGCGGGGCTTGTCTCCCCGCCAGAGGTCAGCGGGGATTGTCTCCCTGTAGACTGTGGCCCTGGACCGCTCTCCGACCTGTAGCCATCAACTCTGCCAGAGTTACCGCGCTAGCTGAGTTATAATCATAATAACGTGGTCTGACTATTCATCTGCCTTTTGGTACCGTGCATTTGGCCTGCCTACTCATAAAATCCAGAATTCTGCCTCCACTCAGTACCTCTTTCACAAACTCACACTTTCTGGTTAGCTTACTTTCTCGGAAACACCTTGACATCCATTCTTCTTTGAGCTGCTAACATTCGGGATCCTTTCTCATTCTCGCCACACAGACCCACCCGTGACTTTCTTCATGTGGGAAATGAATTCCCCGCGGCCTCTGTGCATCATCCCCACCATCTTGGTCTGTCCACGCACAGGAAGCGCCCAACCCCTGAGCAACTTACATACAGCCCTCTTACGTTTTACATTTAATGTGTGTGTACTCTACAACTCCCTTTGTCAGCTGTTGAACCACACTTTGCGCCAGACTTTTGTTCCAGCAGATTTTATTTTACTTTGTTCTTTTCTCTATATTTGTACTCAGTCAAACTATCTCGATGTTAATCGCCACAACAGCATTTTCGGTCTTGTAGACACTGTACAAAGCGACAGAAAATACATAGAACTTCAATTTAGCAACCGGATCCTGCGCTCCGATATGGTAAAGCTTCCTTTGTGTAAAAGATATGGGTCCGGGCGCTTATGTTGGGTCAAGTCAACCAAAACCGAGATGAACCTAGTTTAAAAAAGCGCTCAATAGCCAACAGGCATTTATATGTATGTGTGTATATATATGTGTGTGTGTGATATATTATATATATATATATGACTCAGCAGAAACGCACTACTGCACTGTACAGTCAGACGATGAACGAGAAACGCACAGCTGCAGACATGCCTAAAGTGGCACTTTCAACCAGGTAATTAAAAGAACAATCCCAGCATGTGCCGTGCTGGCAGCTTAACACAGTAGCCTGTATTTACAATGCTAAAATCAAAACTGCAACTCAGATTCGAACGCCTAAAAAGCCAGGACTATATGAAGGTGTCACAACAGGAGGTCACTTGGCACCTATGGGAACAAGCAGGGCAGTGAATAGAACAGAGGACACTAGAGGAGGACACTAGAGGAGGCTTCTCCAACGAGTAGCTCGTGATCTACGGGTAGCTCTCCAACTACCGGGCACCAGTGTTGTTGTGTGCATGTGCATCCCAGACTACTACAATGGAACCTTTTGCTTGGCTGAATTTATTAATATATGTAAGACAAAACTGAACATTCGAGACGAAAATGTGTGTACTTTCAAACCTGATATATGGTGTAAAATGGCTGTATTTCTCAAAATATATTTAAAGCTGAATTTTGAGTGACAAATCATGTGGGGACATTTTTTACTAATATTATTACTTTTGTGTCAGGGACGTTGAACTGGGGCTATCATGTATTGCCTACATAGAGGCATTTCAAACAGAAAGCCTTTTTATGTCGAGCCTGGGCAGCGCATGCGCTGCTCTGCGAGGCTTGCTGTATTGAGGTATGGCAGACAAGCTCCACCCATTTCCCCGCCCATCTTTTTAATTAGCTCCGGTTACTGTCCTTCCTAAATGGTTGCTTTTCATTTGTGAATATGGTTAGTAGTCCCTCCTCGGTACCGTCTTGTCTGCATTTGTAACATCCAATAACGACTGGACATTTTACTGGTCTTGTTACACAGTATGCTTTATAAGTCGGTGAGCACTATCTTGTTTAATGAATAATGCAGAACAATGGCGGCTGCTACTTACATGTGCCGCGCGTCCACACAGCACTTGCGTGACAATGGCGGCCTACACAGCGCAGGCGGGACAATGGCGTCTGCTTCTTGAATGGAGCACTATGCGCGCTATAACTTACTTTAATAGTGGCTGTCCCTGGCCCCCACACAGCTCTCGTGGGACAATGGAGGCCGCTTCTCGTACGGAGCGCTATGCGCGCTTTAACTTTAAAAGTGGCTGCCCCCACCCAGCACTTACGGGACAATGGTTGTCGCTTCTTGTTTCAAAACTTTTAGGCTGAGCGCGGGGCGGCGCCCGCTTCAGGGACACCACGCTTTCCATTTTTGTTTCTTTTTTTACATTAATGCTGAGTGCAGCGCCCACTTTAGGGACACTGCGCTCAGTTTAATCTTTTTTTAAATTTAATTTTTAACTTTAATACTGAGCACAGCGCCCACTTTATGGACACCGTGCTCTCTGTAATAAAATAGGTGTCACATTTTTCAAACTCAGGCCTATTGGTATTGTAAATGACAATGCCTTTATTATTTCAGGGTTTTTAAACACAAATAAAAGGCATTGTCTTTTACAATGCCAATAGCTCAAACTCTCACAATTGTGAGACCTATTGCTTTGCAAATGTTTGGTTTCATTAATGCGGGCAACCCTGTCTGATGCACGGATGTGGTCACTGCTGGTAAACTTGCATGTGGTGGCCACTAGTGCAATCTTGTCTTATGTGGTCACCATGACAACACAAATAATAGCAGTAGCTCATGGTGATTTTAATTGAACATAAGTAGCACTTACTACACAAAAGGTGGGAGCTCACTGCTCTAAAGAATAAGGAGTCTGCATCAATAATAGAAGAAATACTCTTTAAAGAAGTTTGCCTTCGCTAAACTTCTGAACTACAGGTGGGATTTTCAAGATTGAGGAGCACAAAGTGAAAAGACTGATTTCCTGGTTCTCTGTTTTTGCTTTAATAAATAACTTATTAGGATCAGATACATACCAATATGTTAAGAATAGAAAAACATAAACCACACATTCCTTCATTGGACTAGAACATCTGCAAATGCAGTCTAGTAAAGTATCCAAAGACAGCACAGAACTATTGCCAGCACTCATTATTGCTTAATCCCATACTGGCTGGTATTAAAAAGAACGATGCTGCTCAACTATCCTGACCCAAGTTTTAACAAACCATCTATGAACATGAACACAAATAGAAAAGGGGATGGGGAAACTATTGTGTAACTTGGATGTTTGCAAGCATTACTGAACTTTCCTTCATCCTATTCTTAAAGTATAGAATTATTCTGACAAACCAATTCGTATTCCTCCCAATCAACTTGCCTTGCGTACAAAACCACTTTGGTTTACATAAGTTAAGGATATATATACACCAACCAGTGCTGCATTACATGGTTTGCTCTAATTTTCTACACCTTTAGCCATAAATAATGCCCTATCTAACCATAAACGGTTCCATTGACTGATCCAACATTTGTCTTCATTCTTATGGAACAAGATGAGATTTCCTGTAGAGTAAAACAGACTCTAGAACCAAGGGTAGTAATCTCCAGTTTTACACTTCTTGCTTGGGCCTGATGACCACTGGCTCCTTCTGGTTTCCTAAATGGTTTACAAGGCCAGGCAAGCTGTTGTCCTACCGACTGCTGGCTTGTAAACGATGAAGGAGGCTTTAAAGCGGAGGGAGTCCTATAGAAGTAGATGGTGCAGATCAGTTTTCTTCGTAAGTGTGATCAGCCTTCTGCAGAATGAAGTGTGCTCTTCAGCAGGGAGGTGTGGCATCAAAGAAGATTACATATTTTGCATTTCCCGGGGCAAGTTAGAGAGGCCCTTGGCTCGGACTCTTGTTGTGAAATGTTCACCCCGGTCCTCGTAGTGCTCGAGTCTGCTAACAGCTGGAACCAAGCCGGTTTGATTTCTATGGCTAATGAATGAGGCTCATGGATTTGAGGTGACCTCTCATGAAGAAGACATTTTGTATTCCCAAGGGTAAGCAGTAGGAAGAAGCAATCTAGCTTAGAATCAGACAAGTAATCTTTGTTTTGGCCTTCTTTGGTGTCCTGTTGGTGAAGACATTCCGTTGTGGTAGAGTGAGGTAGGTACTTCATTCCATGCCTGAGTGAGAAAAAGTTCAAGAACTAGGTTAGGCCATTCTAATGGAGTAATACGGTTATTCTACTAAATAAAAAATTCAATTGATGCAATATATTAGTAATCAAATGCTCACAAACGTCTTCAGACCACATTAAAAAGTACCTTTGATTGTTACATCAACTGAGTTAGAACATTTTTGCATGCAAAGTAAAAAAAAACGAATTAAGAAGTAGTGATGGGAAAAAAAATCTCTCAAATATTCTCTTCTCTCTGTTATACAGGAGTTAGAGGGTTTTAGGACAGCAAACTATCTTTTCCGGGATAACATCACACCTCAGAACAAGCATTGGCAAAGCCAGTAGGTCCGGCTTTAACATGCCAAACACATTTAAACGTAGGCTTTCATAAATTAAGCTTACATGCACAAATCCGCATTAAATTTGCATGGCCTGTTGGCTTTGCTATTTCAGGGAAAAAACATCAAACGGTTATTTTAGGTTAAGAATCGAGAAATCGGAGAATAAAATGAAGGCAATGTACAGTGTGATGGCAGTACACTTTTCAGATGAAAAATATTCCCTCATGCATTCTAATGGAAGCTCAAAAGACAGAATGATAAACTAAACACCCACAGCATGAAATAGGAAGGTAACATTTTCAGGATGGAACCCAAACTCACACTACGTATAGTTTCAAGAATAGTTTTTAAAACCGGCTTGACAGTGCAGCTGTCTCAGAAGTACTGTTACCTGTCTCGTAAGCGTCATGCAATTATGGGGCAGGTTTCTTTAAAACCAAGATTTAAGAGAAGACTAGTTAGAACTAACCATGACTGAGAACTAGCTAAACCAACAGGTCTCTCAAATGAGTCATATAAGTTGGCTCTATCTCGAAAGGATAACAGGTGGTTACCCAATTTTGCAAGAGATTCTTAATTGTGCGGAATTACTGCGTTTTGTCCCAACCTACCCTGACTTCAAGAGTATTCAAATGACCACAGATGTCCAACATATCCTGGCTAACCCATTTACATAGATACCTATTTATAATAGTTGTAATAATGGGGGGAAATGAATGCTGGTATCTCCCATGGAGCCAGGCTGGCAGAGTAGGATAGCCCAACCTTTTCTTCTCTTTATCTTGCTTAAAAGTGAAAAACGAAATAATAATAATAATAATATAATAATCAAGGAGATTTATAAAGTGCATGGTTACGCCATCCCGGCGTGTCCCCGCGCTGAGGTGAGAGAGAGAGAGGTAACGGCCCAACCGCGGTCTAAGGCCTCCGCTAGGCTAACCGGAGAACAGATACGTTTTAAGCGCCTTCCTAAACTTAGCTTCAGAGATCTCCATGCAGAGTTTTACAGAGAGTTTGTTCCAGTTTTGAGCTGCCAAGAACCTGAAGGATCGGCCTCCCATTCTGGCCTTCTTTACCTTCGGCTCTTTCAACAGACCAGCCCCACTAGATCTAAGGGACCTTCCAGGCACATAGCTGGTGACAAGGTCCCTCAGATATGAAGGACCAACGTTCTCGGTGATGCGGTGGCAGGTGCATAATACCTTAAACATCACTTTTTTCTTCACTGGAAGCCAGTGCAGCATATCCAGGGCTTTTTTTGAACCAGCCCTCCTAGGCTGCATAAGTACCAGCCGTGCGGCGGCATTCTGCAAAACCTGTAATCTCCCAAGCCCTTTAGCAGTGGCGCCCAGGTAGAGTATGTTGCCAACGTCTTCCTAGCCCCCATCAGGAGGAGATCTAACGTTTTGCGTAGATTTTTGAGGACTCCGAAACATTTCCCCACTACCCGTCGGATATGTACATCATAAGAAAGAGTGGAATCCAACCAGACCCCAAGATTTTTCGCCTGGGTGCATGGTGTGGGGGTAGGGCCCACACTCGGTGGCCACCAAGCCGACGTCCAGCCAGACGAATAACTCCGCACCACAAGTACCTCTGTCTTGTTGCCATTAAGTTTCAGGCAGTTCTTAGCCATCCAGGAGGCAAGTTCCTGCATGCAAGCCCTGAAATTAGAGGCTGCTACATCCGGTGCCTGGGATAGGGAGATCATCAGCTGGGTGTTGTCTGCATAAGAGACGACCCCAATTCCAAAGCCCTGTACTATCTCCGCCAAAGGAGTCATATACAGGTTGAACAGGGTAGGGCTCAGGGCAGAGCCCTGAGGCGCACCCGGCTCCAATTTGATGTCATTGGAGTAGTGTGCACCTTGTCTAACCTGAAAACTACGGTCTACCAGGAAGGACTTCAGCCATTTCAGGGCCGGGCCTAATACACCGCCCTTATTCAGACACTGCAGCAAGGTGTGATGTGCTACAGTGTCAAAGGCGGCACTCCGGTCTAACATGATCAGAGCCATAGTGTGCCCAGCGTCAGCCCCCTGTCTCATGGTTTCCGAGGCACGCAGTAGTGTGGACTCCGTAGAATGACCAATCCGGAATCCCGATTGCAACAGATGTAGGAGGCTAGAATCCTCCATATGTGTCATGAGTTGCCGATTTACCACCTTCTCTGCTACCTTTGTCAAAAATGGCAGAAGCGAGATAGGTCGCAAATTTTCTAATTTGTCTTGACTAATATTCGGCTTCTTCTGGACTGGGAGAACAATAGCTTGTTTCCAATTCCCTGGCACTGTGTGTGAATTGAACAAGACCTACAAAACATGCCTGATGTACGGCTCAAGAATCTCCAAACTCTGGCCCAGCACTTTAGGTGGGGCAGGGTCTCTGGGAGAACCAGACTTAATGCTGAGACAGATTTAACGAAGAGTCTCCGGAGACGGAACAATGAAATTGTTTAGTCTATGACCTGCCTCAGTTTCTCCCGCCTTTTACTCAAATTCTACGCCCATCCTGAGAAGGATGAGTAGATTTCCTTCACCTTCTCCGAAAAATAATTCGCAACCCGATTGCATGCCTCAGTCGAACCCACAATTGGCGCGGCCGTAGCTGGGTGGTGTTAGACCTGGCATCTTTGGCGTGATTACCCCTATCTTTTTGCCTCTGCCTCCTGTATTTTTGATGCTGTGCTGGATTTCGTTTTTGCTGGTTTAGATGCTTTGGACACTCTGCCACTGCTGATCAGTGCCAGAGTGTAAGTGCTCCCTATGTAAATTGTTATTCTGATTGGATATACATGTTTGGCATATTTGTATCACCATGAAGTCCCTAGTAAAGTGCACTGGGTGTGCCAGGGCTGGTGATGGCAAATGCTACTAGTGGGCCTGCAGCACTGATTGTGCCACCCACAGGAGTAGCTCTAAAATGGTGTCTCGGGCCTGCCACTGCAGCGCCTACGGGCAGTTTAGAACTGCCATGTCCTCCTGGTCAGTGTCCCCACTGACCAGGCCTAACCCTTCCCTTTTCGTGCACATCAGTCACCCCTATGGAAGGCCCAAGGTACCCCCCTGGGCAGGGTGCAGTGTATGTGAAAGGTAGAGCATGTACTAGTGCAGGTACCATGCTCTGGTAGTGAATTACAGCCATTTTCGTTTTTCACTATTGTAAGGCTATCTTGCTCCATAGGTTAACATGGGGAATGATGGCTACAGTGGTTAACAGCATTTCTTCCCATAGGAACAAGATAGGACATAAGTATCTAGTATCCCTGAACTCAGAATTTAATAATACATCTTTTAGGAAAGGTGGTTTTTAAATCCTGTGTTTGAGAACAGCACTTTTAGAAAGTTGCTGTTCTCTTGTCTGACCCTTCTGTGTGCCTGGGCCTGTTTGTGTATTGACTGTCTGGTTTGTGAGTGACAGGGGCTGGGGAATTCCCCCAGAGGCTGGATGAGTCAGCACTAGGCTGAATGAAGCAATTGCAACCTGAGTGGTGGGAGGAGTTAGCACCTGGGCTGAATAGGGCTGTGCCTGCCTGCCACAATGCTGGCTCCACCTCCTGCTGGGCGGCTGAGGACCCTGCCCCTCACTCTGAAAGGAAAGATGCAGCCAGCAAAACAAAGTACTCAGGATCCACCCAGAACTGGTTCAGACCGGGCTCAGGGCCCACATGCACAGAGAGAACAAAGACTTTAGGGGTATAAGTACAGGACCCCTGACAACAGAAAATTAGATCATCCTGGAAATCAAGAAGGAACCTCTGCCAAGGAGAAAGCTGACTCTGAAGAAGGAAGACTGTCCTGCTGTTGCTCTGCTGGACTGACCTGCTGTTGCTTTGCTGCCAAGGAGAGGGGAAGGACTTTGCTGTGAGCTGTGTCCCCTGTCTTGAAGGAATCTCCAAGGGCCTGAGAAGAGCTGGCTCCCTGTTTCCGAAGTCCCAGGAACAAAAGGACTTCACCCCCAGTCTCCCTGAACTCTGCTGAGAGAGTTCTGTCCTTCCTAGAGTGCTTGATCCAGTTGTGGGGCCTCTGGAAGTTGAACCTGAGCTGGGAAGCTTGAGACTAAGCTGAGAAACTTGTGAAGCTGAAAAGTGTCGCATCGCTCGCTTGCGGAGCGCAACCCCGACAGTGCGAGAGGTTTCCCGCCGCTACGAGGGTCGAGATCGGCGCAGCGACTGACGCCGCTGCCGTCGCATCCTTCGTTTGCGGGACGCACCAGACCGGTGCAGGAGAATCGAACATCGCTGCGAGTGTCGTCGCAGAGCCTGTCGTCGCTGGGTGAGATCGCCGCACCGCTTGCTTGCGGACCGCATCAAGTCGCTGCGAGCATCGTCGCAGAACCATCACATCAAGGAGCTGCGAGAGAGAGGATCACCGCTGGACCGCGCATCGTCGCCCCGGAGATCGTCGCAGCCCCTACGAGATCATCGCATCGTGCCTTTGCGAGAACAGACTTCCTACGGAACCTACGCACCGGAATCTACGCAAGCTGCCTTCCTCCCCATACAGACCGGATTCGTCGCAACACGCCCGCTGCTGCAGCGGGGCTGTCGCATCGCCTCCCCAGGGTCTCAGGAGTAACGCATCGCTTGTTTCCACCGCACCAGCTTCCTGCTTGTGGAACTTTGTTGCATCTAAAAGGTACTGTGAGTAAACGTGACGCAACTGTGAACTTTTCACGCATCTGTGGATCATTTGATCACACCTTAAAGAACTTTGATTACAACCTGAAGAACTCATTTGAAACCGTAACCGTGCATTGTGTATGTTGGATTTTTGACGTTTTTGGTCTTGTGTAGTTTAGAATAAATATCTTTATTTTCCTAAACTGTTGTAGAACCAGTTTGTGGTGTTTTCACTGTGTTACTGTGAGTGTTGGTACAAATACTTTACGCATTGCCTCTGGTTAGCCTAGACTGCTCAGGCCAAGCTACCTTGAGGGCGAGCAGGGGTTATCTGAGAGGGTTATCTCCTTGTCCTGACTAGAAGCAAGGGTCCCTATTTGGACAGTGGTACCTACCTCTGCCAACTAGAGACCCCCAGTTCTAACAGGTGGGAAGAGATCTCCTTGTATATTTTAAAGAGTTCTTTTGTGGAATTTTCCGCCGTCCCAATTCTGGCCTGGTAGTATGTGGCTTTAGCCCGCCTAATGAGACCATAGTAGTTTCTCTGTTCCTCACTGTATTTCAATCTATCCTGGTACAAAAATCCCTTTCTCCACTGCCTCTCCAGACGTTTACATTCCGCTTTTGCGAGATGTAAAGCTGGGGTGAACCAAGGTGCAGATTTATGTACCCTGCCCATCGGTTTATTAGAGAGCAGCGGGGCCACCGTAATAAAGAGCGTTCTCTATACGCCTCTCCAGATTCATACAGGCAGTTTCACTGTCTGTGCCACCTGGGGGCCCGCCCACTGTCAACTCTCTATTAAAATCATCCTGTACACAATTTTTCCATTTCCTGTGCGGGTGATTGCAAGTGGCTAATTCCTGGCCTTCGACCTCTGGCACCCTTATCACAAAGGGAACCAGAAAATGATCTGGCCAGGGTACAGGGAGGGGGGTGGATACTTCTACATTCTCCCAGCTAGTGAACACCGGATCAAGTAGGTGTCCGTGCTGATGAGTAGGGACGCACGATTTCAAGCACAAGTGGAGTGACCGAAGATCCTGGCATAGGTCGAATGCTCCCTTATTCAAAGGGTCCTCCAAATGAAGATTCAGATCACCCCGAACTAAAAACTTATGTCTTAAGGCCAGATGAGCAATACCCTCAACCAAACTGGGCACAAAGCGTGTAGGGGGACCCGGGGGTCTATAGACCAAAAGCCCTTTCACCGTAAGGTTGGGGCTGATGTTCAGAGTAAAGGAGCCGGCCTCACTTTCACATAACGTGAATGGTTCAATAAAGCATTCAAGGGGAGGTCTAAAGATCACCGCTATCCCACCTCCTCTGCCCATCGCCTGATCAATTTTGGCTATTGTATAGCCTGAGGGGAGTGCCTCTAGGATATCTGGCTCAGAATCGGCATCCAGCCAGGTCTCCGTGAGAAATAGGAGATCAAGCTTTGTGTCCGAAAGCAAGTCAGAGATTTCGATTTTGTGTTTACTAAGAGATCTACAATTCAGTAGCCCACAGCAGAGTCCACCTCTCCCTACCTGCCTTATGTGATCAATATTCCACCTAAATGGGCAATGACTGCAGGCACCATCTTGAGTAACTGACATGCTGTGCCTGCAGGCGCTATCTATAAGGGGGCACAATGCCTGCAGCTCCGCCATGTCATATTGTATTCTGACCACAGTCCGGCCAGGGGTCCTGGCCCCGGTCCCCGTACGGCCGCGGACGGGCTTGCCTTTGGCGCGCGGTCGCTTGAGCATAGCCTTTTATTTCTGAAAGATTGAGCTGGGAACGGCGACTAGAGCGCTAACCGGACCCCCAGCCAACCGTAAGTGCCTGTCTCTCCCCTTCCTTGCCCTCCGCGCAACGGTGCTAATCACCGGGGCGGGAAGAAGGAAATCGAGTACAGGCCTCGGGTCGGTCTCAGCATGCCCCTCAGAAATGTGACCGTTTGTGTGGTCCAGAAGGTATAAATCGATCGACCATTTGAGCCCACGTGTAAGGGTGACTGAGGGCTGTAAAAAAAGGTTCACCTCTTTCCTGGAGGGAAGAGTACAATCTGTCAGATTGGACATTGCACTCAATGCAATGGTCAGCTGTTGGGAACCATAAGCTCCTCTCCGCTCTCTACTAGTATTATCAAAATTTACATAAAGCCATCTGCTCAAGCTCCTACTTTGGTAGCAACTTTCTCTTCATACACAGTTGACACCTGACTCTTACAGAGGATCCATAGGCACAATAAGCAAGGGGATTCCCATGTCAGTCACTTAGTGTGGGAGACCTGACCACAGTTTAACACCAGCAAAACAGATCATTTTGTTTGGGTCCCTCCACCGCCTCTGGCACAGCACGGAGGGTTCCCCAGTCTTGAAGCAGGAGGTTAACACTCGCCCTTAAAGTGAATGTGAAGATTTTGGGGGTGCTGATTGATAGCACACTAATATTAGAGAGACCCAGGCAAAACAAGTATCAGGGACTATTAGGCTGCCTCTGGCTTGCTAAGGAAGATGATCAACTTAGTTCTTCCTAATTTACAGTCTGTTCTTCGGGCATTAATCATCCACACCTGGCTTCTTCTTTAAGAGAATAGGAGGGAAGTAAGTTGCTGTCATGCAAAAGGCCCAAAAGGGGTTGCTTGGTAGTGAACAGGTTTTCAGCAGGCAGAAGCACTCTCTCCATAATGGCAGTAATTATGAGAGCAACATTCAAACGCCTCCACTTCGGTTTCAAGTTAGCATCAGCAGGAAAGAATAATGCACTATGTTTCCTCAAGACGGCTGCCCTCGTGAGAATGTTACACATACTTTTAGACTGTCCACTGCTTGCGTAGAGGTTTTATTTCGGAACATGCTCTGGCAAACCTCATGTGTGATGCAAGTTAGATCTTAACTATAATCCCATTTGATCATTCAACATTACAATGTAGGCCTTGTGGGGGCAAAAATGCCTAGAGATGTGTTACCCTAAAGCCCTCTACAAAAGTGTTTAACTCTAGTTACTGAAATTATATTTAAACAAGATATAGCCTTGTCAAGTCTTTAGTGGAATGTGTTTGCAAAGAACTACAATACATACTATTAACACAGTCTACTAATTCTTTGAGAATTGTTTTGCGGATTACTCTTTGGTAGGAGTAGAGTGTCTTAGTGGGTACCATGTAGCATTATCATACTTGAGCTCACATGTTTATAACCACAAACAGAAAATTACAAGTACCAGAAGGCTGGGTATTGGGAGCTGAAAACAAAGGTTACTGATGCAGAGGGACTCACACCTTCCATGAGAAACGCCCCCACATCTCTGCAGGGGATTAAAAGAAGCCTTCACTGAGGCCGGGCAAAAGCCAGCACCCAGCCCTAATCAATACAGGGTGGGGCTTTTTATTCCCCTCCGCTATCGCACACCCTCAAAACTGCCATCTTAGAAAATCCATGCGCAGTTCATCAAAATCTGTGAGCATGAACAGCAGATCCAACTGCTCAATTTGTCTACACATTTCAGTTGGACCGTTCATAATTGCAAAAAATGTAGCTGCATTTTGGGGATAAGTTGGTGGTTCATTTACCTGTCCTATTATGTTGGCATCAAATTCATATAGAAATATCCGGGATATCAAATTTCAAGGCTCGCCAAGGGAAGGAGGTCCCATTCAAACACTATCCAGCTTCATGGGGATAGACTTTGAAAAGGTATTTGAATTAGTTGGGTCAGTTTACATTCCTAGAAGAAATAAACATAGAGCCCAAATGCTTCCTTTATACAAATCTTCTTCACACGCACCTGGCGGCCAGAGTCAAGATAAGCGGTGTGCAATCAGATGCCTTCTCAATATATAGAGGCATCAAGACAGGGGTCCCTTCTACTATTCATCCTAGCCACCAACCAGCTACTAGCTACTACACTAAGAATCCCTGCATATTTTCATAATTGTAGAATTTTAAACAAGGCTACGAAGAGAGAACTGGTAACAATGCTTTTGACATTACAGGCATGGAAGCATTTTTCTGTCGGTGAGACGTCAACTGACTCATGAATAAATCTTTCAAGCCCTTATAATTGGGACCCTTTTTTCACTTGCGCTCATGGATTTTAGGGTGCTTGCTTTATAAACGAGGAGCTATGTATCCTAGCAGGATTTCCCCCCTCCCCTTCATGACTGTTCATTAGAATAACACTACTCAGGAACTCGAAACCTGGCTTAGAACAGAAAAGCTTTCCTTAATCTGAGCAGGTCTCCTTCCCCTTTTGACATCATATGCTTGAGAACAGCCTCTCTACTCCACCCTGTGCAGAGAGGGAGGATGTTTCTGGCCAGTGATAAAAGAGATCAGTCCCAAAGACAAACAACAGTCAGACATGAATAGCAACAAAAGAATCTCACAGACACCTTCGGAAAGATACGTGGATGGAAACGCCCCTGCTGTTTTATCAGAAATGGCAAGCTTGAAAAGAGCGGCTGGCTCTCGATCAAGGGAAATTCTACTCACAGAGATATATCCATAAAGAACACGCCTTGCTTGAAAAAGGCATGCTCTTTACAGGGAACGCAATCATGGAGGTCAAAGCTGTATCCCATGGCTTGGGTAGCATGGAAAGGAATATTTTCAGATGTACTTGCAAGTTGAATACAGCATACCAAGACATTAGATAGCAAGGAAGTTGTGGTGACAGTATTTGCAGCTCACTGACAAAGCGTGCCAAAGTGGTCGAGTTGAGAAAAACGGTCTTGACTGTGCAGAGCTGCAGGGAGCAACTGCACGGGCTTCAATGGCATGCCCATCAGAAACCCGAAGACCAACTTAAGGTGCCATGGGGGCATGATGAAGGGCCTTGCATAAAGAAGGTTGGTCAGGCAAACATAAGGCAAAGAGTACAGACGTGTAAACTTCAACTGAGCCCACCCCAAAGCCTTGCTGGGCCAAAGACACTACAAAAAGTAAAACATCTGATAATTTGGCCTGTAGGAGATCAAGTTGACAGTTCCTACAGTAGGCCATACATTTCTCCCAACGCCCAGAAGAGATTGATTAAGTCACAGGGCACCAGCACCTAGCCACAAGAATCACATCCACGGCATCAGCAGGTAAGTTGAAACTGCTCTGCTACTGCCGCGCAATCGCTATGTAAGGAGGTGTAGATTCCAGTTCAGAATCCAGTCTTGTTGCGGAGACAGGAGGTCCATCCGGAGAGGCAGACAGACCCGAGGGTTAATGCTCAAGATCAGCATTTAAGACAATCTTACTCTCCTGACCCATAAAAATGACTTGGGCCTGACGTTGCTCGGAACAATAGTAGAAATGCAAGTCCTAATCTCCACTGCAGACCGAGCGTGTCCCATTGGAGAACCTGTTGGTGGGAAACCCAGTGCACAGAAATCTCAACACTGCTAGTTACAGGCGGTGGTAAAAAAGATTGGGCCAGGGCACGTCCCAGTGGTTGAAGTGACATGAGCCACGTCCGGATGGAGATACTCTTTGTAATTTACTAGGTAAAGTCTGCTGACCTGCTCACCCACCATGGCGTTTAGTGACCCTACCAGCTGATTGGGTAAAAGGGGGATATCCTGAAGGTCCAGGAGGATGCATGAGGCAGCATTCCAAGAAACTCAGAACTGATTTCACTAAGGATCAGGATAAAGTCTAATATCAGGATCATAACCGGAATGTCCTGGGCTCTTTCCAGAGGTTGGAAGGCTTTAACTGCTTCAGTGACCAGGATGCCTCTGTGAAGACAATCCTCTGTGCAGACGCCAGATGGGGCTTCGATTAGTTGATCAAAATCGCTGAAGATTAAAGGTGGGCAATCTTTATTCGAATATCTGCAATGACTGCTGTGAGCCCGCCTCAAGCAACAAGTCATTGAGGTGTGGCAATACATGTATCCCAGTCCTGTGAGGGTGGGCAGTCACCACCGCAATCCCTTTTGTAAACACCTTAGGGGCAGAGGTGGAGCTGAAGGGTATAAGGGCACATTGGTAATTTTCCAACCCTACCACGAACTATCTTTGGGGCTGTAAAACATGCATGTGAAATTACGCACTCTGCAAGTCTAAGGATACCATCAAATACCCTGGAACCCAGACAGAAGGAACGTAGGCCAGAGCGAGTATTTTGAATTAGTTCTTCGGTAGAAAAGATTTCAAGGAGCAAAGAAATAAAATCAGCCAGAACTCTCTATCCTTCTTGGGCACCAGGAAGTAGTGGGAGCAGCATCCTTCGCGCCCGACGCCCAGGACATATAGTTTGGGGTAAAGGGCAACAAGTTTTAATGGGTATTTTGTCCTTGGGACAAGAAGGCCCACCCCCCTGCAGCACAAACCTTTTGGCTGCCAGTTTGCAGTGCCACATTAAGGGTCAGGGAAGGGCAGTGTCTGCAGTTAAGTTAATATTTGTGTGCATATGTTAATGCTGTTCAAACTTGCATTGATGGTTCATTAATTTAAAGCCTTTATTATTAGGGTGTGCGCTCTAAGTAAATGTAAATTCTGATTGCACTACTGACAGGGGTTCCAGTATAAAAATGTGTACACACGGTTTCAAAGTTTAGCAATATGAGGCTATGCAGAATGATCCCAGAATGCTCTTTGATTAGATGCAAATATTTGCAGAAGCAAGATTAATGATTATTTGCTTTTAATATAAAATGTTCCTAAAAAAATGAAAGTAGGGGAAAAAAACATTTTGCTAAACTACCGTAAAATTTCAGGTTCCATTTCATTGCAGCATCATTTAGTAAAATGCTACTATTTCTCAAAAATATTCATATTTGTACATCAGTGTAGCCTGTTTCAAAAAGATTAATGGAAACATAAAAATAAATAAGCTTTGGCAAATCCAGTTGGTCTGAAATTGGTGGTCAGCTTTTTAGTTTTGGCAATGCGCGACTTGTTTTGGCATGGTTTTTGGAAAACCTTATTGATGCGAGAGCTGCCGGACCCTCACCATTATAACAAACATTGGCAAAAGCAAAAATTGTTTTTTGTCTTAATAAAGCACACACTACCACATTAGTTATTGGCACCGAACACAACTACTTTGTGTGCCGATATGCTCCTTGTGAAAGAGCAGAATGCGATCACTCACAGTGAGGGAGAGTGCAGCTATATGGCTTTTGTGAATTTATAGAACTAGGGCAAGAAATTGTACTCCTAGAAAATATTTGTGAACTGCATTTTAGCATGAGCAAATATGCATGTGTAGGTTTGCTCATGCAAAAACCTGAGTGTTTGCAAGTTCATTTTCCCTCCAACCACTTTTTTCCCAACTCTAGAAGAAGGTGTACGTCTACCATTATCAAGAGTACATTTCCAACATTTCTCAGTATGGGAAAAGATTAGAGAAGAGTTGTTGAAAACCCTTAAACATGCAAGTTAGTAGATTTGCACAGACTCAAAAGGGCATTCCAACCCTGGAACTATTGCTTACCACTACCTTTAGTCCCAGTTTGTCGATCTGCCGACACGTGGCAACATAAAGGGATTGCTAGTATTCAAATACTACTATGGTATGAGCCCTGGTATAATCAGAGAGGCTATATAACAGCTCTTGTATAATGAGATTGCTGCCATAATTTGTCACCGCACTACATGGCACCCAAGGGACAAGTGGATTTTGTTACAGGACACGTAGATTTATGAATCAACCTGTCCCATGGACAAGTAGATATTTTAATAAATTCCACACCCATTCAAGTAAACTTTCAATGGCATCCTTCGCCATTAGCAATTTGACTTCCTGCAAAAGGATGGTGGCATGATCCGCTGAAACTTGAGTAGAACAGATGTGATAGAATAGGGTAGAGGAGGTGATGGGAATGACAGGGTATAATCTCTATAACACTGATCAGAAGCATTGGATTCCCTGCTGCGTAGGCAAGATCGAATCCGGCCTCTTGCCAGATGCGCGTGGTTCTTCAAGGGGAAATCAAAGCAGCACGTGACTTGTTGGTGGGAGTGAGGGGGTTGTAAGATTGCTGCCCTTGCTGGTTTCCATAACCCCAACCACTACCTTCTCCCTTTGGGGGGGACAAAAAGTCTGGGCCAGCTGAGGTGCAAAACATTTTACGAGGGCTGCCTGTGCCAAAAGGTTAGACAGAACAATCAACTTTTACATTTTCTGTATTGTTGGTGAAACAGGTAGGCTGGTCAAAGTAAGCCAACAGGAAGGGCTGCAACATGGCCATGTTTAAATAGTTCTAGCACAAATCTGACTTTTCTTTGCAGTGGCTGGAGCCATCAAAAGACTTTAAGAATGCCTGAAATATCACCAGACAATCTTGTGTTAATGCCAGCCCTCAAGACTTTGACATCATCCGGTCTGTCCTGAATTGTCTGAGCAATGGCTGTCCTGACTTAGTCCGGGACAGCTGGCAAAATCTTGCTGGCCATGTCCCAAAAAGCACGCCTGTAATGTGTTTGAGGACAGAATGAGAAACTGTAGGAGAAAAATATTCTTTTGTGTCAATACTCTAAATCCATATCTAGCTGCGTAGAACGGATCATGTTCGGGTTGACCTTGCTCATGTAAGCCCTGACCACTAAGCTTTCCATGGTTAGACACAGCGTGGGAAAGGGCGGGTCACCAGGGGCTGGCCTATATCATCTAGACACTGGATGAATGACCAGAGAACATCTTTGTCCAAGCAGCCATTAAGTTATCTGTCAGGGCTTCTATGAAAGTCAGTAACAGCTCCAATGTGGCAAGCCCAGGTTGTAAGATTTCCAACAACAAGTTTACTTTTGTTTCAACCATAGGTTTTTGTAAATAAAGTACTTAAGCTGCTCTGCAGACAAGCACCCCAAAGGAGGCACTTTCCACTGAGTAAACGTGGAGGATCTTCTAATGCAGTCGCAGGAAAAGTGTCCAACTCACTATGTAATTCCATATACAATCTAGCATTTGTACAGTGAGGCGGAGCAAGTTGTCCACATCCTCTTTGTCATTGTGTGTTATGCTCTGAAACCCTGGGACAATGTCTGAATCAGAGCTAAAGATGGCATCTAGCATCCAATTGTCGTGAGGTGGAGGCAGAGGCTGTGCTTTGATAATTTCATAGAATGACAAAGGTAGAATGTGGGCTGACATCTGCCCTCTGTAGGAACTTGGCTTGGGTGCAGGAATAGGTGCTGTTGGAGTCTAGGTTGGTACTGATGCAGTCAGGACGTATGTCACCTTAGGGCCATTGTGGAGTGGAAGGGCCAGTACTGCAAGAACTGGAAGGGTCCCAACGGAGTTGGTCAACACCAGGAAAGGATCCACAAGCAGGTGGCTGCTAGAGCTCTGTGGGGTGCTCCAGTGGGAGACAGTATTGTCACAAAGATCCTGCAGCATAGCATCTTCATAGGCATCCATCTTCTGCATGATTGAAGGTGGGCCAAGGAACTCTGTGCATTGCCTGACCTGCCTCAGAATGGGCTTGGAGTCTGAAGACAAATGCAGAGGTGGGCTTTGGAATGCCAACCACCTAGCTTTTTGCCAGCCCACTGCCTTTCTTCGCTTAGGATGATACATGGACAGTCGTAACTAAACACTTGCATCGAGAAAAGAACTTGTGTGCAAATGGTCCCGCAACTTGAAGCAGAACTTCCCCTCTACTTGAGAAGTATCACTTTCTCAAGTGCAACCTCTTGAATGTTCCTCAACATATAATGTTGCTTCTTGCTTGTCCTCTGGTGCATCATGGAGCAATTGTCACACAACTTTGAATCATGATTGAAATCTAGGCACCACAAACATTGTGCAGATCCCTGTCAGGCATCTGTTTCCTGCAGTCATACCACAGTTTAATTAATACCTGCCATCTGCAGTGCAGTGGGTGGGGTGGGTGACGGTTAAGAGACATTTACCCTGGCACACACTTGGTTGTTGAAATTCGCCACAGATGCAGCTGAAGCTGGGAGGGGCACTCCTGATCCGCGTCAAAAGGTTCATAAAGAAAGGGCCTTCCACCAGCATGCATGAGTGGCACCTAAATGCTGCTCTTTGCCTTCACTCCCATAGTTATATGTAGTAATTGCGGAATCAGATATTGCGACCTGCTGACATACAGGAGCAATTCCTGTTGAAAATCCAGATCCAGTCTAGGAGCCTGGGAATATTCTTAAAGGTGAATCTGCAGTTAGAAGTATCCACCAGAAGTTCCTGAACCAGCGTAAGGGACTCTGCCTTCACCAGCCAGTTGAACAAGTGCCAAATTACACAGACTCCTAACCTCTGCAGCAAAGTTTCTATGACTGCAGGAACCTTAAGAGGCTTGTGATGCCACGACTAGTCCTAATGGGAGGACAACAAACCGACAATGCTGGGACCCCACTATGAACCTCATGTAACACCCCTGGGAAACTTTTAGGAAAATACAAATGGTTGTCTGGGAAAACAGACACCAGACAATCTCCCAAGGCCAACAAACCCCGATTCAAGGACAGCATCTTGAGCCTCTTTAGCCAGATTACCAATTTCATAAGGTGGAGATAGAGAATAGGCCTTGTTAGGGAGCAGGAGGTAAAGGGAAAACAATCCAGTGCCCCTGTCTTTGCAGGCACCACTACTGTGGCCTCTTTTTCCACTAAGACAAGGGCTGTGTTACCTTGATCAATGCGTGGTCTGGCGAAGAGGATAGGAAGGGAAGAACATAGCCCGAGAGATCAGCTGGATGACCAAGCAGTCCGTCATGAATGCCTCCCAGTTAGTGACAAAATGAAATCCTCTCCTCACCCAACCAGAAGGTGGTGGTGCAATTAGGCAGAGGATGAGGGAGGACCACAGAGAATACAGAGGAGAAAGTGTGAACCACCCGTGAGTTAGTGGGAGGAGAAATATTGAGGCACACCCTGAGCTAGTCTGGCAATCTATACATGGACTGCTGACGTGGAGGCTTATCCCATGCAGCCATAGGAGCTTACAACAGCCTTGTTAAAAGGAAGCAAGGGCTTCGCAGAACATTTGGAGGGTCGCAAAATTTCCATACGAATGTTCTATTTCAACTTCACATGGTTGTGGCAGTTCAAAGACTGTCACCCCCATCTGAACAAATGTTATGAAAGATCAGACCTACTCAGAGACAGGGCCAAAGATATAGGCAATGCCTCTTTCTGAAGGAGTATCTAGACCACTGCCATTTTATAAATTCCAAAATAAAACTGTACCAATATAACAAGGAGGCAGGAGGTAATCAGTTTCTGAGTACTAATGTTCCATGCATCCAGCGCCCTTATCCTCCAGAGGAAAGCATTTGCATTTGAAAGAAAAACCTCTCCTAAAAAGGATTATGTCAACCTCTACCCAGTAACTGGTTACAGGTTTACATCGTGGTTCATTGCTTAAGCTAGCCCTGACTTTTTCCTATGCCACACATGCTACTTACTGCTTTAGACTGGCGCCGGGAAACCCTTTGTGGGTATCTGTGCGCCTTACAAATGCAAAAAATAAATAAAAATAAATTGGTAAATCCCACACCCAGCTCCGTGGGCACGGTCATCATCGACTTTAGGGTCAATGCCGAGGGAGGCCCCAAGTGAAGGGGCCTTTGGAACGCTGGCCAGTCTGAGCCCCCAGGGCTGAAGTCAGTAAAGGTGTGGCTGCCAAACAATCATGATCGATCGCCCCAACACACACATCTCAGGAACATAATCTAAAATTTTGCAAAGAAATCCTGAAAAGATCCAGCACAGTTAGCGAGAAGCTTGACCTGACCTGTGTTGGTCCAAAGTTTGATGAACTCTGGTCTCCATTTCTAAGGAGACGGGTGTTATCCCAATGTCAAGGAAGAGTTCAGCTCCATGACTTAACAATTTCTGGAATGGTGGCCCTTCCTTTTGGAAGAAGGGAACTTCTCCTCCCCATGGAATTTTTACTTTTAGAAGAACATACAGTCCCTGTGCAGATCCGAAAGGGGCATAATGAGGCATGGAAAAACAGGAACTATTGTCAGTGAGCAAGTTGGTGCCTATTATACCACGTTGACGTCAGAGGCAGATGTTAAGTCACTGCTGCGTGGCACCACCTGGTACTTATGGAGAGTCTCTGCTAGAAAAAAGGTTTTCAGAGCAATCTGAAACCTGAAAGTAGCATTCATAAAGTGAGGAATGCGCTGGAAGATGTAGTCATCAGAAGAATTAGATATTCCGTACCAGAGAATTCCTGCAAAATGAATGGTGTGAGATTTCGCAAGCATCAAAAGAAAATGAGGGCTGGAACAGGTTTTTGGTTTAAGGCGTAACAACTGTTCCTTTAAGAAACAAAGTAGACCATGGCAAAACGCCCGTGCTTCAAATGCCAGGAAAGGAGAAATGCGGTTCCTTAAAATCCCACTTTATGCGAGTTGCATATAGATACATTCATTGGTGTATTCCGAGTGGAAAAGAAATCAGGCTCCCCATATGCAACCGACAAAGGACAGGTGTTAACGCTCTCTCACCACAGACAACTAATGTGGGGAGCACGAGGAGGTAGGTCATAACCTTTAACAGGCATTACTGATTGACTCCAGATCACAAACTTCTGGAGGGGCAATAAAGGTAGGCGTCTGCTTCTCTTCCTAGTGCAGGGTTGCAAAAAAGGATGATTATAAACATCAACTGTGAAATTGCCAAAATGTAATTTACAGCTCTACATATGGAAACATATAAAACATATCATATGTATTTGTAAATTGCACTTTCACCCCTAACAGGGTATCTAGGCGCAGAATAACAGATGTTTATTGAATGAATGAATCTGACCTTTTGTAATGTAACCTGGTGCTCACGTAAAAGTGGCCGAATTGACGTGAGCTGAGTTTGCACTACAAAAAACTGCAACAAATTAAAATAAAAAAATCCTGTTAAAAATGAGAGTGGGAGCGAATGTTGGAAGTTATGCTAGTAATCTGGCCTATAGGGTCACCCAGAATTATTTTTTCTTCTTTGTGCTGAACCCAATTTGTGCTGCCTGTAGAACTCGTATGCACTTTACCCCTGCTAACTGGGACAAAGACCTTGGGTGTGGAGAGGTATTTATTTGGTAGGCTGACCATCTGGGCTGTGCCCAGGAACCTAATTTGCTTCAAAGGGGCATACCATGTCACAAACAGATGTGGCTAATGCCCGGACCTGCCGCCTTCCTTTGTCACCCAAGCCAGTCAAGCACCAGTCCCAGTGGAAGAGGAACTGCCTGAACCAGTTTTGAGGGAACACAGATGACGGGGTTATTTCCTCTCGGCTGAGCAAAGTGGCTCTGCATAGGAGAATAAGGGTTCTGCCATATTGGTTTTAGAGAGAGGGTGCTGTAGGAGTGTTCACAGTAACACACACAAAGAAAATGCTGCAAAAGTAGGTGGGGTTACCCGTTGGTAGTTTTTGCCCATTTTCTAGGGAGTGGCATGGGTTGCCCCACCCACAGTCTAACACTGGGTATAAACGTGGCACCCACAGTACCTTTGCTCAGATTACCTCTGGACCTTTGGAAGACCAGAAGAGTACCGGATCTACTGTCTGTGACCAGTGACTTGGACTTAGGCTCCAAGTCATCATCGAACCCAGCTTTGGCCACATCCTGCTACCCATCCCCTGACTTTTTGTGCCATAAAAATCTCTAAAGGCAAAGGTAACTTTTTGACTGTGATGAACCTAGTGTTTATATCCAACCCACGCTCCATCGTGGTTGGCCTTAAAAATCACCCTTTTCGTAGTCATCCGGCACAGCCAGATGACTAACTGCAGTTGGTGCTTACACTTTTCAGAGCTATTTTTAAATACACATTTTAAAAATTCATAACTCTGATTGTACCTATTGAGTTTGTGTTTTTAGTTTTATTTACTTAAATATACTCTACTTTTCTGAATTCCTTTGTGTTGTATATTGACTTGATTACTGTTTGAGAACTGTATACATAATTTACACATTGCCTTTATGTGTAGCATGGGCCATATTTATCAGGGGGTTGAATTCAGATTATTTTAGTGACTTTAAGGTTTCAGCCTAACGAGGATTGGGGTTATTTGAGGTGGGAACTCATCCCCCCCTCCCCTCCATGAATACCCTATATCTTTTACAGGGAACTCCTAATGTAATTATGGCACCATATTGTGAATACTGCATAATATGAAGTAGAATTCTTATGTTAAGCCAAGGGCATGTTGCTAGGCAAAATGTTCACTGATTAGAAGTTTTCCCAAGTATCTTATTTAGCAAGTATATGCGGAGCTTATTTCGCTTTGCCTGGAGACAGAATTTATCCCATTTACTTATCTTATAAAAACTATTTCAGTTCAATGTTTGCTCATGAGACTTACTTTATTTTCCTTGACCTTCTTGTCACTATATCACAATCCTCGCAAGAGACACAGCTACAAGTAAGACAACCTTTGTGGCATGAAACATGTGACCTACAAGACAAAAAAGTCAGAGCTTTAAAATAAAAAAAAAATACAAATACATAAATGTGGCATTAATTTTTAGAAACATTAACCTGCTCTTGCCCTTCACTCACCTTTCTCTTGTGTGAAAGAAAGGAGCACACGAGAATGATGAACACAATCTACAGAAGACACCTCTTGTTATGTGGTAACATTAGGTCCGGGCAGGAACACCACCATTTGCTCAAGTTAAAATGTGCCATCTTTTCTTGAACTTTGACATTTGACACACATTTTCTTGCGTGCCTGTATTGGATAATATCCTCTAAAAAGACTTTGCTTACATTTATACTTCTTCGTCGGCATATTTTCAGAGCCTTGAATGTTCTGTACAAGGACTACATTCAGTGCTGAAAATGTTGATGTTTATTATTGTGCGCTCAGCGACAGCTCTGCAGGGATTGAATTAATAGCGGGATGACTGGGGCTTCGCCATGGCAACCTGGGTGAAGTTTATTATTTTAAAAACTTCACTCTTGTTTAGAATGAGGAGCATTCTTCTGACCCTGTCGAGGTCGCCCCATGCCGGAACTTCAGTCAGCTGATTCCGGTTTACCTCATGAGAAGGATAGTGTTCGGCTCTACACCAAGACGGGCTCCCAGAGGAAACAGGGGAGTTAGATCACCCTAAAGGTATTCTGGCAGGTCCACTCACCCTACATACACTAGGATACTGAGCGCAAGGTAGGAGCATAAATATAAACGTATTTCTATGCAAGCATATGATCTGTGTAGCAGCACAATGGTTGAACTGTTCATTTTCTTTACCATTCTTGTGATGCAGATTATTCTGTTTTATTTTGTTCTATTAATAATTGCAGCACATGTATGTAGATAAGAATCTTATTTGAGTCAATAAATATTTGAAATGCTAATTCGAGGAGGTCTTGAGTCTCTCTTTGGGCGTGCATGAGTTACCAAGCGAAAGGGCTTTAGATCTGTTTCCACGATTTTCTTGAGTCAGAATTGCCATGTTCTGGGGTTGCACATACCACCTGTTGCCTTACTAGGGTAGGGGTACAGGTAGTACACTGTGAACTAGCCAGGACTAAGGCCAACAAAACCTGGACTTAGTCCAGCGCAGTTTGGATGTTTATGTTGTCCAACAAAAGCACAGTTTTACTGAGAAAGGTTGTCTACTGTAGTGTCGTAGGGTTCATTCTATGTCCACGTATGTTCTACAGTAACCCATCTCGTTCTTAAAAAGCTCCTTGGGTAACAATGCACACTTCTGCAACATGCCAACACCAACTAAAGCCACAACATTTCTCCTCTACTATATAAATACAAAGAGGAAATCCTCATAGGTATATTAGCTATGCCAAGAACGTTGTAGGGTTTGTGACAGAGAGAGTTGTGTGGTTGATGGAGGAAAATAGAGTGTTGGCTGAATAGGATTTTAAAAAAACATGGAAATTCACAAAAAATAAAACACAAAGGTTCATCACATCTCAAATGACTTAATTCATGACATCATCATCCAAGTTACTTCTCCTCAAATTACTCTATAAACTACTAGATCATTTAAAAACAAAGGAGTTAGAAAAGGACCCACAACCATATACAGCCTAGTTTGTCTGTATGTATATCTGTGCATGTACAAAAACAAATGGTGCAGTCCTAAAGTTGAACATAATTTAGCGTGGTAAATGTTATATGCTGCACGCTTTAGCTACCAGGACATTTATTACAGGGAAATACCCTTTACACAAGGTTGAGACTGAGGGCAACTAGTGTGATTTGAAAACGTGTGTTTCAAATAGATAGCGGATTAAATCTATCCCTGTTACCAAAATTAAGTGAGAAAAGCTAAATCTTTGCTTTAAAATACATTATTCACATTTGGATTTCTGCTTGAATGCTGTTAACGAGCTGTCATGTAATGCTATCGACAGTTTCTATATACAACTGCAGATGTATAAAGGTGCACATATTTATGTCTAGAATTTCATTGAAAATTTTCAGACATCATTTTTGAAGAATGTATAATGTTTGGATGACTTTCAGATCATTTAAGTTATAGGCTGATTGTAACTATTGTTCTTATTGTCTGCACCATTCTGCTCATTTTAGGAACAATTGTAGTGTATTTTCTACAAACTAGACAGTTGTCCATAGGGCGTGGTTGTACATGCCTCATTAGTGGCTAATGCACCTACAGGAAACCGTGGTCTTAAAATTCTTTGTCAAATATCGCATTTAACAGGTACATCTCAATAAGGTAAATAATGACCAAAGACTCTTTAGAACAATATCCAATGCTTATTAAATGGATAATCACATTAATGTCTGAGACATTACGTTTCTAAGGCACCTGAACAGCAGGAAGAAAAATATATTTTCTACTTAATGCGTGTGATTTCATAAACATGGTTCGTATCCTCTATTTTGAAAGGTTACACCCATATGCACTTCAGAGCTCACATCAGGGAGTCTAAGGCATAGCTCCCTGAATACCTCCTTGTATGAAAAGCATAAAGCAAACTGCCACACAAAATGAAGATGTCATCAGTGATATCATTCAATATGTTATGAGTAATGTAATATATGAGCTCATAAGCAGTGCATGGTAGGAGGGCAATTTAGTAAGCTCAGTAAACTAGAACAGGTGAATCTCAGTGGGTTTTGATTTTAAATTGGTTTGTGTTATTTCAACACCTAACTATAACGTCACTTTAACCTTTTACTTTTTTTCCAGTAAATTTCAGTTTTTATTTAACTTTCGATAAGATCTCATTACCATACCTAATATAAAGTCACATTATTCTTGTTTATTTCAGTGAATATGTAGCCTAACACTCCAGAGTCGATACAATGCCCATATTATCTTGGGTTATGTCAAGAATCCAAAAACAACAATTGATGGACAGAATGCAGAACAATGTCATATATTCACCTCCGTACAGAGAACTGGGCCGAAATCCCTCGTTTTTCTGCTCACCATGCCACTCTAGTTTGAACCCAGCCATATGCAAATCAGTCTTGACCCTGTGCCCAATGGGAACAGTCCAGCCCGACCTGCCAGACCAGGTCCTCCCTGGACTGGAACCAAGCATCCTAGGACCGGTTTCGGGGTTTCACCCCTCATCAGCCAGGATAGCTTGACTCCAGTGGCATGGGGAGCACGGGACCCACGTCTAGGCATACCCATCCCACTCGGGGAGACAAATGCAAAAACAACAATTGATGGACAGAATGCAGAACAATGTCATACATTCACCATGCCATTCCAGTTTGAACCCAGCCATATGCAGATCAGCCTTGACCCTGTGCCCAATGGGAACAGTCCAGCCCGACCTTCCAGGCCAGGTCCTTCCCTTCACCCCAGCACAGAGATCTGGGCCTAAATCCATCGTTGTATGTCAAGAATCCACTAAACTCAAAATAACCCCAAGGTCGAAAAGCAGACAAAGCTCATCAAAAAAGACACACAAACTTCGAGAAAACTATAGTCAAATGAGGACTCTGCAGGACGTTCATGGTCTAGCATTTTAGCGCCCCCACAGTTTTAACTTTTAGTCCACAAGCAATTCTCACACCTATTCTGCTGAAGGTGTGAGTTTTGCTTAAAACTGTGGGGGTGCGAAAATGCTGGCCAATCAGCGTCCCGCAGTGTCTCTGAATGGGTCTCCCTGCAAGGGGTCCCTTAACTAACTTAGAGGGGCCTCGCACATTCCCTTTTGGCACAGGGCCCGCAAATCCTAGAACCCGTCTGAATGTACTGTGACCAACAGGCAGTTTTGTTTAAAGCGGGCCACAAGAGCGTTGATGCCTCTTTTAATGTGGCTTTTCCCCTAACTGCAGGCCTGAGCTCCCAGCGCGGGGCAGTCCTCTAACCGCAACCGGGAGCCCGCATTTAGCTCTCCCAGAGAACGCTCTACCTTTCATCGCAGCCAGAGCGTAACAGTTCTGCAGGATTTCCTACAACCAATCGGAGCAAATTGCACGACCACAGACCTAATTACTGGCAGTCACACCCCTGGAGACTGAACGCCCCTTTTATTGGGTATATGTACAAAATGAGCAATAAGCAATACATAACTGCTGCACATATGGGACACCAACCCAGGCACGTATTATTGGCTAAACTAGGCCCTCTGAGAATAGATAAAGAGTGAGGTGCCCCAAGTGCAATAGACCAACCTGATTGAGCCCCTTGGGACTTTTAAACATCACTGGAACCCCTTCTCCGCAGCATTAAAACAAAACCATATCATGGAGGATCAGAAAATCATACATGGAGGAAGAATCTGTCCTTCGAGGGAACCCACACAATCTGATAATAGAGACCATGTTACATCTCATGGTATGGAGGATTACCAGGAACGATTGTCTTTTGAAGCAAGAAGAAGCCTTGCTCGCCAAGGCATGGACTAATGGCCTCGTCAAGTGCATACATTCAGGCTGGCTATTTCAGCCAGACATCTTCCTTTCTGGGACCTCCCAGTGGTTGAGCACCCCATGGTACGTAAACTACTCAGGGCCATTAGATTGTCTCTTCCGGTGGAACCACAGTACTACATCCTCTAAAATGTAAACAGAGTGCTTAATCTCTTCCTCTTCTGGAAGTATACCAAATATTTCTTAAGAAAGGAGCATTCTAGGACATTTGCAGTGCTACAGTGTTTCATTTCCTGTAGACGAACCTCAGATGTCGGAGCACATGATATAATGGGTAGGGTGTTCACCCCAGAAGGGTTTACTTTTATTATACCTAGGAGGGCAAAGTCTAATTCTAGAGAGGCGTTATACCGTTCCATTAGTGATGTTCCAATGTTATGTGTGGTAAAATACATCAAGGCATACACAAGCAGGACAGAGGAAATTCGCCCTCCAGGTGAGAGACATTTGCTTATCATTTATAAACGACATACAGAAGTTTCTACTCCCACAATTGCTAAGTGGGTTAAGTGGGTCATTCAGGAAGCTGGCATGGATAAAAAAGTGGTTGACACAAAATTTCCTAGCTATTGTAACCAATATTCCTAACTATCATAACCAATATTCCCTCTAATTTATTCCTCTGTGTGCTGTGCGGCAGTTCAAGATCTCTGTGCACTGCAAACAGAGCTGATCATGCATTTGAGTGTTTCACACAGCAATATAAACCTGTGACAATCGCCACTCCAAACCTTTGTTTACAATGAGTGCAAAACAGGTGCATTTCCCACACATATAGTTCGATTTAATAAGGTCTTGAGACAGTTTTGCAATGTAGATACACATCCTCGTGACATGAATTGTTTACTCCTGTAGCATCTACACCCCAGATTTACAAAAGAACAGGACACAGAAGGTGCTACCATTATATGTATTAACTGAACCGCAGGGTTGATGCACGCAGTAAGAAGAATGAGCCAGTTATTATTGAGCTCAAACCAGGACCCCGGCTGGATCAAGTGAAATATGCCCACAAAAAAAAATTCCAGTGTAATTCGCCAACACCGGAACATATTGAGCAGGTCCCATAGGTTGCCTGCTTTCATTTCAGAGCAGGAATCTGCAGGCAGTTAAGACGCTTTCTTATTTACAATTTAAGTAGGCCAAAAACAAAGGCCTAATTTAAAGGGCCAACAGCCCCACTTTCATTCAAGAATGATCCTGACTGGAAGCCACCTGGAGCATGATACCTAGATTCCAAAACAACGGAGGGTAAACCAAGGCACACAAGTAACCCTTTATAGTCAAGTACTTACAAGGAACATTTGAGGCAGGTGTTTTACTTTGTTTACCCTTCCTACATTCATGTACTCGAAGAAGGTAGGCATATGTTAGGAGTGCAAAACTGGGAGAAAAAAAAAGTATGGATTTAAAATGTATTGGTGCTGGGGCTGTCTGTATTCATAGAAATGTATTACTACGCAGAGGACTCCTTTTCAGCAGTACTATACAACAAATTGAGAAGGATAACAATACGGTTCTATAGCCATGCTTTGCAGTTTGCAAGAGGTTTGTTAATGCTGGTTCATAGCTCACTGTGCTACAATAGGATTGCAATTTATGCACTGCATGTAATAACAGATTTGTCAAAAGTAGTAACCCACATACCTATTTACAAAAATAAGTTGTGATGCGCATGTTACATAATGTGCTTTACAGGAGATGCACTAACCCTCTATGCAGCATTATGAGTCAAAACTGGAACTAGACAAAACACAGATTTCTCCAGCAACTGCATTAACCCCCAGAGTTTCTGACCATCAATATTATGCCCCAAACTTTCCTAGGCACATAGATATCTCTGCAGAAGCTTTCTTAACCCCCTAAAATATTTCAAAATGCAACCTTTGCAATCTTTTAAACCAGAAAATATTTACTGCCACATTTGTCCTCGTTGCTATTTCTTTGCTGCAGAGTAAAAAAAAAATTAAATGTATACGTTGACAGCCAAACTCTGGTTTGCATGACTACGTTCCTCGTGACTGCACCCGCTTTCTATTGACCACTAATTTATGATTTTGCACATCAATGAGTTCTCTGTAGTGGGTTCTTGGTGAATTAGCAAAAAAGTGCATGTGATTCTAACTAAGATCAGCACCCACTGGAAAAAAAGAGACATTCATTCACCTAACTCCTAATTTCAGCACCGTATGTAAAGGGCTGCACTATTATTTGTATGAGCGGACCATTGAAAATATTTGAAATATCATATTCTAATATGTTTGTTGAATATTTTACAAGGTTGCATTCAATGTTCAAGAAGTGTATTTCTTTAATATGTGGAAGTGTTTCCCTTTAATACATCCAAAATATTTGGAAAGTATTTATCAAAAGTGGTTTTAAACATGAACTGAGAAACAGTCTATCACATACACTTATGTGGATGATATGCAGGCCAGTTCCATTACAAAAAATAAAAATATGCTGACCACAATACTTGAATTCCTGCATTGTGCCCCCAAATGTTGCTAGTTTTTGTCAGTTTTATATAGTGTGAACTTGGCCCAAGGGCAATAGAGCCCTTTGCATAAGTACCAGTTACATTAAACAAAGACTCCTTAAGATTTATTTTTAAGATATGGGGAGTTAAGTGATTTGCCCGGAGTCACAGTATCAGTGGCGGCTGGTGACATTTGAAAGTGGTAGGGCGTGAACGTTGGGCATGACTTTTGTATAGCGAGCGATGTGAACAAGTTCAATGGACAAACCTGGGGTCCAGGGTGAGCCCCTCTTCAGATTGGCAAATGGTGCATTTTAAAGCAAATTAATGCAGCGATAAAGCAGTATACTCTTGAAATATTAAACACATTAAAAATTGCCCATATGTTCAACAGTTACTGTAATGTATAAATTATACATAATGACAGCTTTATCCCTTTAAAAAGTATGCTTGCCAGTGTCTGGCACTGCATAAAGCGTTTACTTTGGTAACATATGCTATAACTAGACTTCGAGACGCACCTAACAGATGCTGGCTGCAGCCCGTCATTTAGAAATATGTGCATACGGGTCTTTAAATGGGATGGAAAAAGTGGGAGCTCTCTATAAAGGAACAGTGAAATAAATGTCTGTGATTCCCATAGTCTGCCACCTGACCTGTATTTTGGTTTCTCTCTGAAGTAATTGTATCCAGGTAAATGACACAACAAATGACATACACCTAAATCCTGTCAGTATGATTGACTTTATCAGTGGGTGTTAGCTGTTTAAAATAAATGAGTAATAGCAATTAATTTGTTTATAAGTAATGAACATTGGAAATGTTTCAATTCTGAAACGGTGAGTCTGTGAATTAAATAATATTGAGGCCTGTGGAAGGAGTTTTGGCATTCAGTTATGTGTGCTTTATGTTAGATATGTATCCTCTTTGTTTCTGCATATGTTGTCCATCTGTACATTTTAAACCACCACTCTTTCCTCTTCAGCATCCTCTTTTCACTCTTCTCCGAATGGACTTCCTCGCATCTGTCACTTCACCGCCCCCAAACATGCACTCAACTCCCTCAACTTTAAGCACTTTAATTTCTCTTACTTTTGCCTTGCAAATAGTTTGACATCTGTGCAGCCGTGGCCTGTGGAGGGAGTTCGGTGGGGCAGGGAGGCGGTGCGGGGGAGGGGCAGGGTGAACAGTGGTAAACATCGGAATATGGATAATTGCAGGTAAGTAAACAATTGAATAACTAAAACGAATTTCGTAGCACACCATGCAACGCAAAATGCATTGCAGCGCGTGCTACGAAATTCGTTTTATTTTTTAAATTGTTTACTTACCTGCAATTATCCATATTCTGGTGTTTACCACTGTCCACCTTGCCCCTCCCCCGCACCTCCTCCCTGCCCCACCGAACTCCCTCCACGGGCCGCGGCTGCATCTGTGTACCCCCTTTCTCACACACATCCACAAAATTTCAGTTGCAAATTGAATACATAAACATTATTGTGTGTGCTCTATAGAGAGGCCAACCCACTGACAGGCACTTTGCTTGGTTTCAGCCTAAGCGCCTGAACGCTCAATAAAATCCCCTCATCCACCTGCCATGGCTCAAGCCTCAAAGTAGGCTCAGAAAACAATACCAATAAACAACAAAATTATAAATTGGAGAACTCTGAGGGAAGGCAAGATTAAGTAAAGCATGTGAAATAAGAGCAGAACTAAATCGCTGAAATGCATTCCCTTAACGATCTTAACATTCATTGTTTGCAAGTCAACACATGTTTTTGGCATCAGTATTAACATAGGGGCATGATGACATGGCCAGTTTTAATGTCAGATATCAGGGAACTGACCACTGTAAGCACATATTTCTCGCCTTACAGTATGTTGAAAATGCAGAGCTTGGAAACATTTTCCCTTGGGAGTTAATACTGCGTCTCTTCCCCCTCAGTCTCAATGAGAGCGCAGGGAAAGTTGTTCAGTTCAGAGCTCAGTTTGGGTTAGCTATGTTATATAACTCAAGTCTTTCAATACAGCCGCCCCAGGGTTTATTATTCTGAATGCCCATGAATTAGAGCGTGATTGCAGCACCTCACCCAGGGACATTAGGTTAAAGACAGACTTCCTGGATGGAAATCAGTGTATATTATGATGCCACTTCAGAAGCTTTTCACAGGGACGAACATTTTTTTTTCCTTTGCCTGGATTTGGACCCACTGCCTGCGCTTCAAAGTCAGCTGCATTACCATTCCACTACGCTGTCTCTGCTAGCCTCAACTGACTGCTACCTTTAACAGAGCAAGCAGCAAGTGCAGCAGCTGCGGGCTCCCTAATCTGCAGCGTGTCCGATGCAGACTAGCTGCTCTTCTGTCTAACCTCGCAAATGCGCTGCCACTGCTCCTCGCATTTTGCCCATGTAGGTTTACATATGTTGTTGAGGAACGTACGTTTGGTGTTGTGAATGCTTTTCAAGTGTGTGCGCACTTTGGAGGTAATACTGGTGCGTCCGCGCACCCGCGCATGTTAGAGGGAACTATGATCGTAACAGAGTTTTAATTCTATTAAGGACAAGAACCGGAGGATTATTCCCACCCAATGATCAGGAATCAGCCTTCCCACGCAGGGACCTCTATTTAGAGGCTCACAATGATTATGGAGATATATATTGTGTAGGTAATTAACTGTGTTCATGAAGTAATGTCTATTTTGACAATTCTCTTTCAGTTGATAAACACCTAAGAAATGTTGATGGGGTCAAAAGACGTTGCTTGAATATGCATCTTCCCTATGGACAATTAGAGGATACATTTTTTTTCCTTGCAGGGAACGAAAAGTCCAAAACAGAATAATCTACTGACACAAACTGACTACTGGCGCACAAAGAAAGTGGGCGCATGATGGTCGACAAAGGACTATAAGAAATTACGTTTTCGGTCATTGGCTACCTGTTTGTGTTTACTTTGCTGAATGTTCATGGAAAGAGCTGAGCAAAAGTAAGGAGAGGCGCGCTGCGCTGTATTTCATTCACTGTGACCGAGCAGGGTGGCATTTGAATTTTAAACTTTGTATTCTAATTGTGTTTGTTCGCCGATTTTTAACATCACTCACCTCGTTTCCCCGTTCCACCACTGACCTGGTCAGATTGTTGTGGAGGGAACACGAGCACAGGAGCACACAGGAATTGACTAAGACTTCCGCCGTGCATCCTGCACCAGTCAGGGGCCCAATACTTTAAAACCTGCGGCAGTTCACGCACTCCCTAGCTGAGCAAAATTAAGGAGAGGCGCACTGCGCTGTATTTCATTCACTGTGACCGAGCAGGGTGGCATTTGAATTTTAAACTTTGTATTCTAATTGTGTTTGTTCGCCGGTTTTTAACATCACTCACCTCGTTTCCCCGTACCACCACTGACCTGGTCAGATTGTTGTGGAGGGAACACGAGCACAGGAGCACACCGGAAGTGACAAAGACTTCCGCTGTGCATCCTGAACCAGTCAGACGGGCCCCCACCCGGATATAGAGGATGGCGTTACAGGAGCGCAGCAGACGGGCGCTTTCTCAGCGCGCCAAAGACAAGCCCGTCTGCACCTGTATGTCGCCTCTCGCCAGGGACCCTAGTCTGGTGAAGGGGGACTCTGCTGTCTACTCCAAAGGAGATCTATTGAATCTGAACGTTCCAGGTGCCACATGTAAGAAATTCTCCTTAATACATCGGAAAGGCAGCTCTAAATGCCCATGTGGCTATTGCCTTCCCAGACCTCTGACACTTCCGTCCCTTGTTGCCCCCCCTCCTCAGCAGCAAATCATGGTTGCACAACTTAATATTAGATCCCTATCAAAACATCATCTGGAAATCCAGGATCTAATCAAAAACTACGCCTTAGATATCTTATTCCTCACGGAGACCTGGCTGCAAGAAGAGATGCACTCCGTTATCAATCTAGCCACACCACCAGGATACTCTGCATACACGGTAAACAGACAATCAAGGGGTGGGGGTATAGCGATGATGGGCAAATCCCAATTCGCATGCCTATTCACCAAAATGGACATTGAAGGTAGCGAAAGTGCCCGCTATAGCGTCAAAATAAACCCTCAGCTAACCCTATCAGGTATCCTGATTTACAGACCCCCGGGACAGGACAGTAGCTTTATCAAGGCCCTCCTTGAAACTGTGTGCTCTCTGGTTACAAGGACAGCCAATTTCAATATTCTTGGAGACCTAAATATCCATTTCGATCTCACCACGGATAAGAAGATTGGCAGTCTGCTTGCAGACCTGGCCGCGTTTCAGCTCTGCCAGTTAGTCAGCGGCTCCACGCACAGAGGCAGTCACCTCCTAGACCCCATCTTTTCCAACTTGGAGGATGTGACAGTAGAGGCCCCTATCCCCATGACTTGGACAGATCACCTGTTGGTGATTATGATTATACCCATTAGGGGCGCATCCAACTCGAAACTTGTCCAGCGAGTGCTAAAATGACCCTGGAGAAAGCTCCGCCTCGAAGGCTTTCATGCACTCCTCAAAGCCGACCCCCCTAAAGTTAACGAAGACGCTGAACTGGGTTATGAGGGTTGTTGCAACTGGATCATCCAGGCGTTAGATGCTCTTATACCGGCTAGCTGGATCAGGGCACGCTCCCAGGAGTCGAGCCCCTGGTACAGGGAAGAGCTCATCTCCCTCAGGAAAGAATGCAAAATTGCAGAGCGCAAATGGAGAAAGGCCTATGATCCCGTGCTGAAGGCACAATATGTCCAGCTACAAAAAAACTACCACAGAACTATCTGTAGAACTCGAGCCACATACTATGCTAAGGAGATTAGTTGTAGTCAATGCCCCTCTAAAACTATCTTTAAAATATTAAAAGAGCTAAGTACAAAAAAAACAGCAGAGGAATCAAATACCTCTCCGACACACTGCGAGAACCTGGCATCCTTCTTTATTGACAAGATTCAGAAGATATACGCCGCCTTCCCAGCCGTGCCGTGTCTCAAAGCCTCAGCCACTATGGCCATCCATAAACTCACTGAGATTCCTTCGCTGAACCAAGAGGAGTTTCTCAATCTTTGTGACAAAATCAAAACAGGTTCACCTGCAGACCCCCTAAAACCCGAGCTATTTAGAGCAAAGGATTGGGCAGTACTCAGCCCTCTCCGAGACATTATAAATCTATCCTTTTCCACTGCCATTATACCCACCAGATGGAAGCAGGCTTGGGTATCTCCCATCATTAAAAAACCTACATTAGACCCCTCTTTGCACGAGAACTTTAGACCCATCTCGCTGCTCCCCTGGCCAGCCAAAGTGGCCGAATCCCATGTCAATACCATTCTGACGAAATTCCTTATGTCTAATTCCATCCTAGACAAATCCCAGCATGGCTTCCGTGCAGGACATAGCACCGAGACGGCACTCTTGAGTGTCACGGAACATCTCCGGTCCATTTTGGATTCCGGTAAGACGGCAGCACTGATACTTTTAGATCTCAGTGCTGCCTTTGACACGGTGTCACATGAAGTGTTGCTATTCCGGCTAGAGGAGGCAGGAGTATCGGGACAGGCCCTGAACTGGTTTAAGGCATTTCTATCAGACAGGTCATTCCGGGTCTCCGCTTCCCCGTTCCTGTTTAAAGAGCGCCCTATCAGTCAAGGAGTGCCGCAGGGGTCTGCACTCAGTCCGACTTTATTCAATATTTATGTCCAACCACTGGCTGAGGTGGCCAAGAGATGGGGGTTGTCGTTAGTATTGTATGCTGACGACACCCAGCTAGTGGTAACATTAAGTGAGGAGGATGGACTGAGTGCACAGAGCTTTAAACAGGGCCTCACTGACTTTACAAGCTGGATGACATCGAACTACTTACAGCTTAACGCTGGCAAGACTGAGGTCTTACTGGTGGGCAAAGAGACGGCGGCCTGGGGTGACAAATGGTGGCCCGAAGCACTTGGCAATTTGCCTGAGCCTAAAAGTCAGGTGAAAAACCTTAGAGTCTGGATGGACTCTGCCCTTAACTTTACCCACCAGACTAAAAAGGTTGCGGCAACGTGCTTTGGGATCCTTCGGAACCTCAAGCCGATCCCAACGTTTTTCGACCCCCAGACGCGCCAGCTTGTGGCGCAGTCAGCCATTCTCTCACGGCTGGACTACGCAAGCTCCCTACTTTTAGGGGTGAACCAGGCTGAAAAATCAAGACTGCAACGAGTCCAGAATGCAGCGGCAAGAGCCTTGACAGGTCTCCCTCGATTTAAATCAGTGACAAACACGCTCATTAAACTCCACTGGCTCCCGGTAGAGAAGAGGATTCATTTCAAGACCTTATGTCTCGCATTCAAGGTCTTGAGAACTGCCTCTACACCTATGCTGAGCCCTCTTAACAACATACACACCCCAACGTGTCCTCCGATTGGAAGGCCAAAACTTGGCTGTTGTCCCCCGTTTCAAGTTGGCCCGGATGGGCAGCCGCTCCTTCCGGTACCTCGCACCTAATCTCTGGAATGCTTTACCCTCCCAAATTCGGTCTCAATGACCTGCTGTCATTTAGAAAGGCCATAAAAACCCACCTCTTCTGCTAAACCATCTATGTGTGAATTCTAGGTTTCCATCTGCTGTGGCTTACTTTCCTTTCTTTCTGTAAAGTGCCGGTACGCCCCTTTGCTGGGGCAGCCATGCGCTATAAAAGACCTTATAACATAACATAACATAACATAACAAGACAGTTTGTTGATGTTTACTATGGCTACTGGAAAGTTAAACTCCAAGTGGGGTTGGGATCAGTGTAAGAACTGTTAATGCACTTTTATTTTATATTAAAGTCACATTTGCTTAGTAACATGCAAATTTGGCATTTATAATTACGATGCTTCAATATATATAGAACTATGGGGCATATTAGCAAGAACCTTGTTAAAATTATCGTAGTTTTAGCGGCAGGAAACTGGCCCTAAACGGCGATAATGGGCTTGCTAATAGGAGTTATAGAATTCCAATAGAAGCAGAGGTTAGATGTGCAGGACATCTAACCTGGGCTTCTATTGAAATTCTGTAACGCATATTAGCAAGCCCTTAATCGCCGTTTTAGCAGCTGTTTCCTGCCGCTAAAATGGCGATAATTTTAACGAGATTCTTGCTAATGTGCCTTAATGTTTGCATGTCATGGGCTGAACTGGGCCCCATGTAGGCCTCAACTCCTCTTTAGATTTTAAAATATCCAGCAGGAAAATGTGCACTGAGGCTTTGTGATGACACGCTGTTCTCAAATACCTCCATAGGAAGCCATTTGTTATTTTCAAGGCTCTTCCTGCTTGCTCACTGCAAGCCTTTTCAGTCATCAGACAGTTACTGTCTATGAAACCAGATTTGTACTGTTGTTTCCAATGACATTAGGTTAGAATGAAGTTCATTATTATTCATTTAGAGGGATAGTGCTAGGACGGTGTCATTACACAATTCTGTATTCTGATCATGCGTTGATACATTTGCTCACCTTATGCGGACTGTGAGTTTTCCATTGCTTTCGATAATGGATATTCCAATAAAACCTATGATTTTGAGGTCCTGTCTGGTCTCTTTTCAAAGCCTCTAAAGATGCTGCCTGATTTCTTATTGATTTGCTGCATATTCTGGACTTAGACTATTTTTCCAGATTTTGCGCATGCTGCTATTTCCCTAATATGATTCATTATGTGTTTTGAGACTATGTATACTTTCGCCTTCTATATTACTTTTTAATATATGAATAAACCCTCATGGTTTCTAACTTACTCACCCCTCAAGACTTGTGAATTGAATGCTATTTAAAATGATGCTTAAGCATCAGATCTTTACACACATGCGAAGTTTGATTTCCTCCATTTCTGTATTAGTTTATAAACTACAAAATCAATGTTTCTAAAAGAAAAACTTAACCCTAATTAAAAAGGGTGACAAACATTTAATAAGTAAAAGGTCCTTTTACAGGTGAACATCAGAGTATTCATTTAAAAAGAAAATCCATTAGTGAAAAGATGCATTGAGAGTTTAGCTAAAGGTTGCGTCTTACAAATTTGCAAATAAATAAATGCATAAATAGAACACAAAAAAATACGTGTAAGGAGGGGTTGCCCTATGCAGCACTCACCTTCATTCAACATAATACTGCGGAAAGTCTCCTTGAAGCCATTCTGTGCTCTGCATGCAATTGTGGCGTTTGCCAGACTTTGGGAGACATTCAGTAGGACCCAGCTGCTCACTGACACAGTCCCATTGCTGTTCTGTACTTTACTGCTGCCATTTTGAAGCACCTGTTGCTGACCAATCCACCAGAGTACAGGAGCTGGCCAGCTAGTTGCAGAGCATGTAGCATTAAGTGCATCGCTTGAACGAACATGATGGTTGGACATCCAGAGTGGACCTATGAATGAAGATGGTCAAAATGAAAACAATCAATCTTTAGTATGGTCATCAGTTATATCTGCAAACATGAAGGATTTAAAGGTTAGTCTCTGCATACATATCAGGTTTACGATTGAAGAAGACCCCCATTAGTTCCTGTGCATAATGTAAGGCGTTGGTTGCCGGTGGGCCCCATCAACACTATTTTGGCAACCTGCACTTATCTCTCCTCATCAAAATTTGATCGAAAGCAAGATAAAAAGCACAAAAAGAAGGAAGAAAGACGAAGAGAAAAGCATAACAGCTGAAGGTAGGAAAGAAATTGAACCTGAAAGAGTGAGATAAAGGGGCAGGGAATGTCTGGTTGTTGATTAAAGGCATGAGGTAGAATCAAGACAACACAGCCTTTTTATTCTGCGACACGGATATTTGTAGCGCTGGCTATGGCCTTCTAACTAATATTTGGGCACTGGCACTTATTATTTTACAATAAAGAGCTGAGTAGGCAGCTAATTCCACATTGTAACCAGAAGTACATGCCTTGGGTAGCATCCAGTGATAAATGCACTTCATGGCTATGGAATGGTCAAAGCTTACATCTGCATGAACTATAACTGGACTTGACCACGATTAGAGATAGATTGACAGTGGGAGATTCAGTGTGCAAGATACACTTGACGGCTCAGATCACGTCACTTAACTGACGAAAGCACAAAAACAGCTAAAATGCACTTTGCACAGCTGTATCTGTAGCAGTTATCCCTCTAGAGGCTTGTACTGAAGAGAGGCCTCCATCTTCCACAGTTTACACAGGACATCAAGGACAGCTAACAGTGACTGGTCAAGATGTCAGGAAGGTGTGTAAGGTACATTTTATCACTGCCAAATAAAGGGGTTGGTTAATTTTGTCAAAACGCCTTGCAGGCATTAAGAGTAATTTGAGACACCATCAATGCTGAGCTACAAGAAGAGACAAAATGAAAATGCAGGAGTTTACTAAGTCTAGGTTACCTCTAGGGGAACAGAGTTGAAGCTGAACTAATTAGGAGGCATCAGCCTCCATATCTATTGCCAGGATTCTCAGCAGTTTTTGCGCATAGAAATAATTTCTGGAATAACAGAACCTTTTTAGAAGATACATTTTTGAGTTGAGGGAACAAATGCTGGAGTTTTTTAGAAAACACATAAAAACTGTGATGAATGTTTCTACGTGTGGGCTATGAATAAGGACAGTCCTGCAATGTGGGGGATGTGACTACTGGTGGTCAGGCCCCACCCACCAGAGTAAACTTCGCAGTGGCGTAATGAGAGGAATGGCGGCAGTGCGTGGAACGCCAAAATGAGACTCTCCCGAAGCGTCGATGGTGGAGAGAAATCGTGCATAGATGGATGCAGCGTTTGAAGGCGGAAACACAGAGGAGAGGTAGCGCGAGGCAGCGAGGCATCGAGAAAGGTACTAGGTCATCGAGGCAGCAAGACCCCGTGGGAGAAGGCATACAAATTAAGAATTGAGGCAGCGCAGCGGCGTATGCAATAACTGAGCGAGGAGGGGGCCGAGGAGTGATCTGCCTCCGCTCGGCTGTCCGGATTAACACAAGCTCTTGAGGCAGCAATACTCGGTTTCAGCCCTGGGATGTCCAACACCCGACAAGTGTTTTAAACTAAGGCATAACCTGAATACTCAGCTGTAAGGATCTGCAGCCGAACAAGAGCAGAGGGAGTATCAGAAGGTGGCTGCCCCGGGTAAGAGAGCCTTTGGAGCTGTTTGTGACGTGGGAGTGGAGCTGAAAGGGTGTGAGCAGGATAAGGAGTGTCGAGACTGTATTGAGAAAGTTAGTAGAGGGAGTTTGCATGTCATCTAGTAAATCACCTGGCACGTCATAAGTCTTCTGCAGAACTGGGGTGGAGAACTCTATAAATTGACACTAAAAAGTGGTGATCTCTGCCAAGCCTTACCTGCGTCTGCTAATTCCACCGGAGCTCCCCTGCCTTTGGGGGTCGTGACGGGGACGAGAGGACGCGCTGTGCTGCCCTCCCTGGTCTCCCCTGCCGCCGCTGCCTTTCACAACCTGTGCGCGGCCGCTGAGGGGGGGGACCACATCTCCCAGGGCTCCCTGCTGACTCCGCCCACGTAGTGATTCCGCGCCAGGTGGCGCACAAAAAGGATGCTGGAGTTCCCGCGGGAGGACCCGGCTGAGCCCGTCCGAGACTGCAGAGGCTGGGCTGGGCCATACCCCTTGGTTCTATTTCAAATCCGGTCCTAAGGCATATGTTTGAAGACTGTTGAGCGGTACCCTGTGGTTAAGGTCTAACTGACCTTGTAGTCTTTTAGATATACGGACTATATGAACTCTTAAAAGACATTGTTAACTATTTTAGACTAACGCTAGCTCTCTTCCTGTGGTTACGTGATCATAAGGTCAGACTGAGTTATCCGTAAAAAGTACAAATATGTCTAAACAGAAAGGGAACAAAAATCTAATTGATCACTCTGGCACCACAATAGATACCTACCTTGTTAAAGCAGTAAACGTGCAAAATGATAAAATAGTCCAAGTATAGCGGCGACTTTCACTGGGTGTAGGTAGTTTGCCTGGGATACCCCCTTCTACCCTGACAAAACCCCAAGGAGATGGCATAGAGCCTACCACTCGAGATCCCCCTTCCCCTGAGATTATAGAATATATACCAGAAACACAGGGTGACACATATAGTTTCGCCAACAGTAATTCCCCAGCACCCCGGGCTACAAGGACATGTAGAAAGAGATCAACTAAGCGGGGCACAAATAATACAGGTAAGGGACCCAAAACCACCTCTATGCCCAGTACAGTCGAACTAGCAGGTAACAATGGCAAAGGGATCTTGAATGATATACAACTTGATCAAATATTACGTACACTGGTTACCAAAATGTAAAGCATATTTCGACCACTCAACGATAAAATTGATAACTTGAGCAGAGAGGTTATCAGACTGGGTGGTGAAATATCTATTCAAAATGGACTAATAAAAGCATGTCAGGAATCTAAGTGGGTTGGCTTTAACATAGCCAGTAATGAAAATACGGAAATACTTTCGCCAGTGGCTGTAGGACGAAGTAAGGGGGGTAATGTAACCTTAGCGGCTCAAAGTAAGCAACCAGTCAGTAGCAATAAGAAATTTAGGAGTACAGAATCCGGGAGGGAAACTATCAACCCCGAACCAAAACGTAGTAAGACTATCAACCTACCGCCTGACTGTGCGCCTTATGCGGTAGTCTTAACTAATGTTCCCCCGCATAACCAAACCCAGGTTGAAACCCATTATTCTCTTAAAAATAAATCAGTATACTGGTTGAATCGTCATTGTGGGTTCCCTGTGAACTATTCAGACCAGATCCTCACAACGAGAAGGGTTAACTGGATAGGAAACTCAAATAAAAATATATGGGGTGATTGCATTATCATCAATTTTAAAACCCCCCACCTCACTACTACCTCTTTAATGAGAGCGACGTCATTACCTTATACCCAGCAAAGTATCAACTTACGCCCACTTGGTTACTTCTATAGCCATTTAACAGCCCAACCTACTGATATAACAAACAGAGGTACATTCATAAACAGTACGCCCCAGAAAATTTTCCCTGTTCCTGGAGTACCTGTATCAACCCAGTTTGATGCATTGAGTGGACTGGATACCAATGATTGACAGGATATTAGCTGCCGTGTAACTCAAGTGGCGGTCTCTCCCAGGCCCGAATCTGGTGCCACGGGGAGGGGGGGCGGGGAGGGTTGGGGGGTGGGGGGAGGAGTTTAAGTTGACCAAGGATTTATAGTGGCAGATAACAGAGGTAGAAACTGATGAAAGTGGGGGATATTTCAAGACTTCATCTTTTTCAAGATCAGGCTGTTATTGATACCAATGGGATATCAATTGTCAGCTGGAATATAGCTGGGTTGGCTTCTAAAGGGGGAACATTGGGGTGGTTGGATTTTATTAAAGCACATGATATTCTGTGTTTCCAAGAAACCTGGTGTACAATAAAAATTAGTTATGACGGTTTTGCCTCTTATAACTTAGAAGCGCAGAGTTTGTCGCATGGTAGAGCAAAGGGTGGCTTGCTGATTTTAGTCTCTTTAAATTTAACACTGACTGTGGTTAGACATCTGAATGTTGGGACTCATTCATAGATTCTTTGGTTACATGAGAAAGAAGGCCATGATCTCCTTTTAATCAATAACGATAACACGCGGCAAAGTTATTGATGAACTAGAAAATGTTATTGAGAAGCTGCTAGCAGAGAAGAATATTATTTTTGATTTTATATGGGTGGGTGATTTTAATATCCCTATCTGTTCTATGTCAACATCCCGGGTGTGTGGGGTTCAAAGTAACTCGGGTGACGATGCCCCCCACTTCCCGCACAGTATATATGGTGAGTCGATAAATACAATTATGTCAACTTATGACCTAGAGCTTATGCAGTCTGCCAAAGATGAATGCGGCCAAATGATTCCCACCTATACTGGTAGGAATACCAATTCCTCTATTGATCATGTCATGGTCTCTTCAAATACTGTGCCACTCTGTATGACTCCGAGGATTGAAGAGTCTACATTAAGTGACCATAACTGTATCATATTAAGTACTGACATTTGGGAATGTAGGGCTATGCGGATCTCAAGAACTATAGATTACATCGAGCCACATAGACCGAGGGGTATTAGACAGACGGAAAGGGGAGAAATCTGACATAGTTATGAGAACGATTATATCAGAATCCGTGGAGGAAATAAATGACATCCTGGCCATAGAAAGCGACTCAGAATCTATTTTAGGGAATTTTATTAGTACTAATAAATTCATGGATACCATTTTCACTGGGTCTGGTAAAGGGAAAACCGCCCCTAAAAAGGGATGGTTTGATCATGCCTGCATAACCTTACTATCCTAATTAAAGCAGGCCTTAGTCTCTAGACCCAGGGATCAGAAGGTTATACAACTGAGACATGAATATAAATTAGCCCTCATTAAAAGGAAAGGGGAGCTGCAACAAGAAGCATGAGACAATTTAGCACAGGCAGCTGAGACTTCTAACCGATGCCTGTTCTGGGCAACAGTTAATTCTCCCTTCCTTAGGGATGATAAGACTCCACAACTTACGTCCCATGTTAACAGTGAGGCTTGGGTAACTCACTTTTCGGCTATTTTTAAAGCCACTGGCCCATATAATGTAAACTCTAGGCCATGGCCTATTGTCCCACTTAATTTCACCTTAGCCGAGGTAGAACAGGGAATCACGGCCAGTAAGGGGGGAAAAGCTCAGGGGCCCGATGGGGTCCCTATTGATGTTTATAAGGCTCTCCCACTGTTATGGGGGCCCGTACTTACTATTGTTTTTAATGCAGCAGTAAATAATATGATCCCATCATCATGGGGGGAATCCATTATCATTCCGATCCATAAAAAGGGGGATAAGTCAAACGCAAAGAATTATCGCCTTATCAGCCTACTTGACACTTCGGTGAAAATCATGAGCAGAGTATTGTTGGTCAGGTTGGAAGAATGGGCTGAAGATAAGTTGATTCTGGCTAGTTCCCAGTCTGGATCTGTTAATTTAGATTTTTCACAGCCTGCTGGGCAGAAAATCTGGATTTTATTAAGGACACGGAGGCTAATATTATGCAAATCTCCTTTATTACCACAGCTCAGTAGCAACAATTGAAGAATATAGAACTTCAATGAACATTCTGAGTAAGAATAAAGTCTCTTAGAAACCATCTCTCAGCCTTCTTTGTTCAAGAACTGCGAAGAAAGATCAACATGAGATAAACTTGAGGATCCAAAACTTGAAGATCCAGAACTCCATAGATAAAATCCAGGATCAGGTTATTCTGAAAGAAAAAAGGTACACATCGTAATATCATACAAGTGGGAGGGTATGAAGAAAGAGGTGGGATAATATTAGCCTCCGTGTCCTTAATAAAATCCAGATTTTCTGCCCAGCAGGCTGTGAAAAATCTAAATTTTATGGCACGACACGGAGGCCATATTATGCAAGTTTAAAGTGCATTAAGAACATTATCAATCACATTAGATATAGGTTTAAAATAACATGCTCTAAACATAGAATCATTAGACCAATCTGCAGCCCTAAGGATGTCTTGTAATCCTCCTCCTAAACAGAAGGCTTTAGAGGCTGAAGCACCTCTTAAAGAGTGAGCACCAAAAACAGAAATATCAACACCACTTTCATGCATGACATTCTTAACCCACCTGGCTAAAGTAGGGGAAGAGACTCCTTTATGAGGAGATCTATAAGAAATTATTAGTTGTGATTCATTCATTCTAAGATATTTAGTTCTTTTTTCATATTCCTTTAAGCATTTAACCACACAAAGTCTATCATTTTCAGGGAAAAAGGGATAGAAAATTGAAGAGGATAAGGTCTTCGTTCTTTTCTTAAGGAAGAAACAAACTCCTTCGGGTTGAAAGGCTCTAGTAGAAATGTCTAAAGCCTTAACGTCAGAAGTTCTACGAAAAGACACCAGACACAATAAGACAGTAATTTTAAAAGAGATGCGTTTAAGCGATAGAGAAGAGTTATCTCCCCATGACGCTAAAGTCCTAAGAACAAGCGTGACGTCCCACAGGGTGGAATATTTAGGGCCAGGAGGGTTTAAAACCCTCATGCTTCTCATTATCTTTTTAGTAAGAAGATTTTGTCCAACTGATGTTTCGTTAATTAAAGAGTGACCGGCTGAAATTGCGGATCTATAAACGTTAACAGTTCTGTAAGAAAGACCTGAAGTAAAGAGATCTGAAAGGAAGTTGATAACATTGACTAGATCAGTTGAAACGGGATCGTAACGTCGTTGAAGGCACCAGCGAACCCATTTGTTCCATGCCAGTCATTAAGCTTTTCTTGTTCCGGGTGCCCAAGACTCTGAAATGAGTCTGAAAGCATTTGACGAAAGTCCAGGGACATTCCACTGTCTCCTGAAATCTTCCATGCCGTCAGAATTAGAAGGCCCTGCTCTATCAGGGGATGTGTATGACCTTCTGGATCTAGAAGGATTTCCGCGAAGGGAGGAATTAAAATTGGGAAATCTATGCTCATTTCCAGGATGATGGGAAACCATGCTTGGGATCTCCAGAGAGGGGCTATCACTACCATGCTCTGACTGTAACGTCGAGCATGGAGAAGGAGACGAGGGAGCATTGAAAAAGGGGGGAAGGCATAAGGTGCTAGGTTTGTCCAATCTTGTAGGAAGGCATCTACTTTCATGGCTTGAGGGTCCGGCCTCCAACTGAAGAATTGTTTCAGTTGGGTGTTTATACGGTCTGCAAATAGATCTGTTTTGAAAGGACCCCACTTCGATTGAATGGACAGAAATACATCTCTGTTCAATTTCCAGTTGCTGGAATCCTTGAAATTCCTGGAACACCAATCTGCAACTTCGTTTTTCAGTCCGGGAATGTGTTCCGCTACAACTGAAATACCTTTGTTCAAACAGTAGTTCCATAGGCCTTTCGCCAAGTCTGTCAGGTCTTTGGAGTGAGGGCCGCCCAGTTTGCTGACATAGCGAACTGCAGACACGTTGTCCATTCGTAAAGTTACGCAGCATTTCATTGAGTCTTGAGTAAAACAGCGAATTGCAAACGAGCCTGCTAGTAACTCTAAGCAATTGATATGCAATTCTTTTTCTTGTTGGGTCCAGCGACCCCCAGTGGATAAGTTCCCGCATCTTGCACCCCAGCCTTCTAAACTCGCATCGGATTCTATTATTAGATCTGGCAGATCTCCGAAAATGGCTCTGCCATTCCAAGCTTCTAAATTTTTGAGCCACCAGAGTAGCTCGGTTTTGGATTCTTGATCTAGTGAAATTAGTTGGGAGTACGAGCCGTTGGCTCTCAGATGTCTCGTTTTCAGTCTCTGTAGAGCCCGATAATGGAGGGGACCTGGGAATATAGCTTGAATTGTGGAGGAAAGAAGGCCCAGGATTTTGGCTAGATATCTCAGGGGAAAGACTTTCATAAGAAGTGTTTTCCTCAGTTCTTTTCTGACTTTCCTCACTTTGTCGCTGGGGAGACGGAGTTCTGTCTTTACAGTATCTACCAAGAACCCTAGGAATTGGGTCTGTTGAGAAGGAATTATACAAGACTTTTTTAGGTTTATGATAAAACCTAGGTGTTGTAGAAGACGTATCGTGAGATCTGTATGAGAGGAGACAGTCTTTCTTGACTGTGCCATAATAAGGATATCGTCGAGGTAAATGATCATCCTGATTCCTCTTTGTCTCAACCAGGATGCGATGGGTCGGAGTACTTTGGTGAAGCACCAGGGGGAGGACGAGAGGCCGAAAGGTAGGCTGCAAAATTGATATAGGTGGCCTTGCCATGTGAATTGTAGAAACTTTTGATGAGGTTCCCAAATAGGTATCGTTAGGTAGGCGTCTTTTAGGTCGAGTCTTGTCAACCAGTCTCCTTTCCTTAACACGTCCCTTAGGAGGTGAATTCCCTCCATTTTGAAGTGTTGGTAAATCACCCATTGATTTAGTTCCTTCAGATTTATCACTGGTCTTTGCTCTTTGTTTTTCTTTTCGACCAGAAATATATTGCTGAGGAATCCTGGGGAAAAGGATTCGACTATTGCGCCTTTTTTTAGGAGTTCTTGGACTTCTTGAGAGACTAACATTTTGTCTTTGCCCGAGAACGTTATTTCTCTTGGGGCTTTTCTTTGAAAAGGAGTAGCTATAAAGTCTATTTTGTAGCCCTTTACTGTATTGAGTACCCACGGGTCTTTTGTCACCAATTTCCAGTTTCCAGCAAATTGGAGTAGTCTCCCTCCCACCTTTGGAGGGGTATCTGAAGGGTCTGGTAAGGTTCTTACCTGTAGAAAAGGAGCGTTGTCTCCTCTCGCCTCTGAAGTTTCTTCCACGGGGTCTTTGTCTTTGGGGATAAAATTGTCCAAAGTTGTTCGAGTTGTTAAAATTGAATCTGCCACCACCACGGGACATGAAGGGTCTTGAATTTGAGTTTCCTCGGCCGGGAAAACGACCCCGCATTCTCCCGGCCCGAGTAAAAACACGATCTTGGAATACTCTCTTTATATCTTTTTGGGATTTTTGAATGGAGTTAAAGGCTCCTACGTATCTAGCCATATCTCTGATGAATTCCTCTCCAAAGAGGAAACCTTGGGTAGTTTGACCGCCATCGTTCTTAGCTAGTTCGATTAATTTAGGGTCGATTTTGAAGAGAACTCCCTTTTTTCTCTCAATAGATAAGGCGGTATTGGCATTTCCAATTAAACATATAGCCCTTTGGACCCATTCCCTCAGTTCTTTAGGGTCGACCTGTCGGTCTTCGAGATAGGCTGTTTCTGCCATCTCGAAAATTTTTGTTATAGGACCAATAGAGTCTAGTAGGCGATCCTGGCAAGATCTAAGGCCCTTATCTAGCCCTTTTCTAGGGTCTCGAGAGGTTTTTGAGATAAAAGCCACCACTTTGGGGTCAAGTTCGGGGGTTGTGGTTATCTTATTAGGTAGGGAGGGTCTAGGGCATTCAGATCGAAGTCTTGCCCTGACTTCTTGTGGAATCTCCCTGCGAAGCCAGAAAGTTAAGTAGTCAGCGACGTGTTGGGAGGGGGTCCACTCGGGGGACAAGGGGTGTTTAATTAGGAGTGGGTCGAACATAGGGTCTCCAAAGGGGTCTAGTAGGGCTATGTTTTTCTCTGGGACCTTAGGTGTCCCTTCTGAGCTCCCTGTTCCTCTTTTTTGGTATTCATCTTCATCGGTGTCGAATTCGGATGAATAGGACAGGTCTATTTCAGGTTCTGAGGTATCATCGATATCCATAGTAGTAGGGGGCTCTGGGCCTTCATTTTGCCCATATGGGGTGCCCGAGGCACCATTTTTGTCACCACCCCGAGGGCGTGAAGGGGCGGAGGTTGTTTTATGTTTCTTTGGATCTTTGTGGTCTATACCTCCTAATGCCCTTTTTTTGGGAGCCTTACCTTTTGCTCCGGATTGAGTACCACTGGTAGATGGGAGGGGGGAGTGTAAGGCCTCAAGCCTTTTATTAATGTTATCGTCGATTGAGTCAAGGACCTTTTCAAAGGCCTTGTTAACCAGTTTTTCTAGGTGACTCTCGATATTAGGGATAGGTTTTGACATGTTTAGTTGAGAAAAAAGGGGTTAAATATTAGTTATAGTAGTTATGGTCGAATAAGGGTTAATTATTAGGCAGATCGGTGAAGGAATCTCTCGTAGTTGAAGCGCTGTGAAAAAACGTTGTTGATTTGTGAAAAGGCACGTTATGTGTGTCGGTAAACTGTCATTGTATCGACATTAAAGTAAACCATCGTTTTAAGATGGAGGTTTAATGTAAAAGAATAGGACTTGCCCAAGGTCCTAAAATGGCCGCCACGCACGTTTTACGCGTGCGTCTGCCGTTTCTAGTTGTATTCCTCTAATCCGGCCCCTCTCGAGTAACGTTAACGAGGGGGCCGGAGAAGTCCGTGAAAAGGTGCAGAGCGGCTTGCGAGCGGAAGCGGAGAGGTGTCTACGCTTGGAGAGGGCGTTGGGGAAAATCACGGAGGTAAGCCCATGTAGTCAGGATACGATTCATGGGCGGCGCGCGCGTGTGTATTTAAAGGACAACAGAGCTTGTGAGGCGGTAAAAGGGATGAAACCGGTCCGAAATAGAACCGGAGGGGGACATAGTGAATAAAATGAAGAAGGTACAAGTTACCAGATAAGCGTAGTATTAATATGTAAGCATATTAAAAGTTAATGTTATACAACGAAATAAAAGCAAGGTATATAAGAGAAACAATAGAAAAAGACATGTAGTAAACATCTACAATGATATTACCAGTAAAGGTACAATTATTAGTTAAAATCTAGTTAAAATCACCAAGTAAGTGAGAGGTTATAGTAAGAGCTACTTATCTTTCTGAGCAGCAGCAACAAAGAAGGCTGAGAGATGGTTTCTAAGAGACTTTATTCTTACTCAGAATGTTCATTGAAGTTCTATATTCTTCAATTGTTGCTACTGAGCTGTGGTAATAAAGGAGATTTGCATAATATGGCCTCCGTGTCGTGCCATAAAATCTGCAAATACACCCAGGCCAAACCTGGCTCCCTCTATCTCTGCTTCGCAGATTTTATTAGTGCTTTCGATCTGGTGGGCCATCCCACCCTATGGACAGCATTATTAGAACTTGGAGCACCAGAGGAAATAATTTTCTTTTTAGCTCGACTGTGTGAAAAATTAGAAACTTGTGTCCACTACGGGGTGAGCTGGGAGTGTACTCCTAATTTTAATGTAAAGTGTGGAATAAGACAAGGCTGCGTCCTCGCCCCCCTGATTTTTAGGTCTCGTAGAGAGAGCTTTTGCCGTCCATCCACAAAGCTGACTTTTTACGATCTGGATTTTGAAGAGTGCATGTGCTCTCGTGCACGAGCTTGCCCGAGCCTTCTGCCTGCCTCCTGCCTTGAAGGCAATCTGCTTCTCCGCCCCCCCCCTGGCAGCCAAACGCTCTTCAAAGGGTTTGCTCCACGCCCCCCGCCTGCACCACTCTCCATACTTCTCCTCCACCTTCCCACGGCCGTCCTTTCTGCCCGCCTCGCACACATCAAGCGTCCAGATCACAGCCTGTCCAGCCTGTGCCTTCTCTCCCTACCCTTAACCCTGCCCCCACCACCTCTCGATATTGCTGCTTGTTTTTCGTGCGTTCTTTCTATGTTGTTTTATCTCTGTCTTTGCCGACCTTTTTTCCATCTTTTATTCTTTCTTCTCATCCACCCTCCTCTCTTTTCACTGTTTCCTGCATTGTCCGCCCATATTTGCTCCTATTACCCGTTCTCTACTTCTGTTCTTTTTCTTGTCCGCTCTCTCCATATACAGAATTCATTATTCTCGTATTGTCTCGGTTGTTCCTTCTGCAGTCTTTCCTTATCTCAACCCATCTTTCGTTGCTTTAAAGTTCCTCCCCGTTTCATGCTCCGTCTGCTCCAAAGTATAGCGCCGCGAGGGGAAGCAGTGTGCTCTATTTCAGAGTTTACAGTACACTCACTCTTTCCCTCTTTCCCTAGCTCCCTCAACCCTCCTCAACTCCCCGGACCCCAGCCCCCCCGCTCTGCTGTAATTACTGCTCTGATGAGCTCCGTGCCCCTCCAGAACACACAGCGAGAGCCGCCTCCGGCTCTCGTTAACACCTCTCGGTGAGACAGACAGGAGCCGAGGCTGCAGCACAGACTCAAGGGCAGGGACAGGGGAGAGTGCACGCGGCTGGAGTCAGACGAGCTGCACCACCCCACAGCGTCCAGATCACAGCCTGTCCAGCCTGTGCCTTCTCTCCCTACCCTTAACCCTGCCCCCACCACCTCTCGATATTGCTGCTTGTTTTTCATGCGTTCTTTCTATGTTCTGTTTTATCTCGGTCTTTGCCGACCTTTTTTCCTCTCCTCCATCTTTTATTCCTTTCTTCTCATCCACCCTCCTCTCTTTTCACTGTTTCCTGCATTGTCCGCCCATATTTGCTCCTGTTACCCGTTCTCTACTTCTGTTCTTTTTCTTGTCCGCTCTCTCCATATACAGAATTCATTATTCTCTTATTGTCTTGGTTGTTCCTTCTGCAGTCTTTCCTTATCTCAACCCATATTTCGTTGCTTAAAAGTTCCTCCTCGTTTCATGCTCCGTCTGCTCCGAAGTATAGCGCCGCGAGGGGAAGCAGTGTGCTCTATTTCAGTGTATACAATACACTTACTCTTTCCCTGGCTCCCTAACCCCTCCTCAACTCACCGGACCCCCCTCCCTCTCTTCAGACCCCCCCCCTCCGCTCTGCTGTAATTACTGCTCTGATGAGCTCCGTGCCCCTCCAGAACACACAACGAGGGCCGCCTCCGGCTCTCGTTAACACCCCTCGGTGAGACAGACAGGAGCCGAGGCTGCAGCACAGACTCAAGGGCAGGGACAGGGGAGAGTGCACGCAGCTGGAGTCAGACGAGCTGCACCACCCCACAGCGGGGGAGCTCCTGTATCAGCATCCACAGACCGCCCAGCCATCACCATCCACAGACCGCCCAGCCATCACCATTCACAGAACTCCCAGCAATCACCATCCACAGACCCTCCCAGCCATCACCATCCACAGACCTCCCAGCCATCACCATCCACAGACATCCCAGCCATCACCATCCACAGACCTCCCAGCCATCACCATCCACAGACCTCCCAGCAATCACCATCCACAGACCTCCCAGCAATCACCATCCACAGACCGCCCCAGCCATCACCATCCACAGACCTCCCATCAATCACCACCCACAGACCCTCCCAGCTATCACCATCCACAGACCACCCAGCCATCACCATCCACTGACCCTCCCATCTATCACCATCCACAGACCGCCCAGCCATCACCATCCACAGACCTCCCATCAATCACCATCCACAGACCCTCCCAGCTATCACCATCCACGGACCACCCAGCCATCACTATCCACAGACCCTCCCAGCTATCACCATCCACAGACCACCCAGCCATCACCATCCACAGACCACCCAGCCATCACCATCCACAGACCTCCCAGCCATCACCAACCACAGACACTCCCAGCCATCACCATCCACAGACACTCCCAGCCATCACCATCCACAGACACTCCCAGCCATCACCATCCACAGACCTCCCAGCAATCACCATCCACAGACCGCCCCAGCCATCACCATACACAGACTGCCCCAGCCATCACCATCCACAGACCCTCCCAGCCAGGTCTGCTGCACCGCCATCCACAGACCTCTAGACCACCAGCCCCTACAATACCATCCACAGACCCACTCACATCCAGGAAGACTGGGCCACCATCCACATGCCCCCCCTTTATTTAGTGGCCCTGGGGAATGGGGCCCCACGGCCTAAGAAGTCTCAGGAGGTGGGCCACCAGCCCCACCCCCTTTAATTAGGAAAACGACCCTGTGGGATTGGATCCACAGGGGATAATAAGGCTCGGGGGGAGGGCCACATGGCCCCCGTCCCCTCTAAAAACATAGGGCCCGTTCTAGCTACAGGAAGCTTCATCGGGCCTACTGGCCTCTACATTTTTGTTAGGTATCGCAGAGAGACCTATTGCCGCCCATCCACAAAGCTGACTTTAACGATCCGGATTTGTAGAAGTGCACGTGCTCGTGACCGCGCTTCTATCCCCCTACCTTGCTCTTCAAAGGCTCCCCTTACCGTGACTCGCATTTCTGCCCAGCCATCTGTTCCACAGCCTTACTCAGATTTCTCCTCACCCTTCCCAGCCAGCTTCCACCAGGCCGTGTTCCCTCCCACTTTTCCTCCGCAGTCAAACACGCAAACACGTCCATCTGTTCCACACCCTTACTCGGATTTCTCCTCCCCGTCCCCAGCCAGCTTTCCCCAGGCCGTGTTCCCTCCCACTTTTCCTCCGCAGTCAAACATGCAAACACGTCTCGGCAAGGACACTCACCATCATGTGATTCTTGGCAAATCACGCAATCTCTGCCTTTCACTCACGGAAACACGCACACAAAACTCAAACAGCCCACATACTCTCTCCCACCCCCCCCACACTCCCAGTCTCTCTTCCATTCACGCACGGCAACATGCACACCATAGCTTCTCTTTCATTCATCTGCACGTTCTCCCCCCCACCCCTCCCAGATTCTCTCTCATTCACGCACGGCAACACGCCCACCATAGCTTCTCTCTCATTCATCTGCTCAAACACGCAAACACGTCTCGGCAGGGACACTCCCCATCCTGTGATTCTTGGTAATCACGCAATCTCCCTGTGCCTAGAAATGAATGTGTCCCTCTGTAATACAACTGCCTGGTGCTTATGAAAAGTGCTCCGATATATTCGGGTCGAGCTCTTCCTGCCTTTCACTCGTGGAAACACGCACACCAAACTCAAACAGCCCACACTCTCTCTCCCACCCCCCCACCCACACTCCCAGTCTCTCTTCCATTCACGCACGGCAACACGCACACCATAGCTTCTCTCTCATTCATCTACAGGTTCTCCCCCCCCCCAGACTCTCAACGCCACCGCACCACTCAATGCCACAGCACCACTCAACGCCACAGCACCACTCAACGCCACAGCACCACTCAACGCCACAGCATCACTCCGCAACACTGAAGCCACATCATCACTCAGCACCACTAAAGGCCACAGCATCACCCAACACCACTAAAAACCACAGCATCACTCAGCAACACAGAAGGCCACAGCATCACTGAAAGCCACAGCATCACTCTTTGCAACCAATCAACAACAACTGGTTCTAAGATGTTCTCTCAATGTTTTAAGCTTTATTAGAAATGTTACAAAATAATGGTAATATTTCACTTATGTTCTTGGATTTTCCTCACAGTTAAATACACTGAACATAAAACTTCCCATAAGTTATTTACAAAACTTTAAGCTATTGCCACTATACATTACAATAACTTTTATTTAAGCATTAATTATTAATAAAAATAAAAGCCATTGTTATTTATAATATTGATACTTCAAAGTCATGTAAATACAAAACATATTGCATTAGAATGCTATAGGTGTCACGTTTGCAAAAGTTAAAAATATTGGCATTGTAAATACCAAAGCTAATAATTTCGCTACTTTCAATACAGACATAAATAAAATATTTGTCATTTGCAATACCAATACCTCAAACTTTCCTAATCCGAGACCTATTGCATTGCAAATGCTTGTTACTCTTTTTATTAACGCAGTGGATTCAATTTAAAAAACAGTCAGAGCGGATGCGCCCCAGGGTTAGATGTCCCTGTACTGCTTTATGCAGACAATGCTGTGTTATTGTCTAGGACTCCTATCGGCCTCCAGTGTCTGATGGATCGGTTTTCTGTTTGTATTAAGGATAAGAAATGTTTAAAATAATAAGAACAAAACCCATACGATGATCTGTGGGGTAAGGCCGAAAAAAACCTATGCATTTTTTATAGATGGAGTGAAAGTGCAACAAGTGGAAAAATTCTGTTATTTAGGTGTCACCTTTTCGAGGGATAGAAGCTGGTCACAGGAATTTATAAATGTACAGGCGAAGATGGCCAAAAGCGCTTATGGTGTATTTAGATTCGCCTCAAACGAATTGGTGATATGATGCAGATCTATCGGGCAAGGTGAGTCTCGATTGCATTATATGGGGCAGGAGTCTGGGGATACCTTAATGTAGGCTGTTTACTAAAGGAGGAAAATACTTTCTTCAAAAAGCTCCTTTGCCTACCCACCTCTGCCCAACCGATTTAATCCACAGAGAAGTTGGGGACGATCATATATCAGATCTAATATCTTTACGGCCCTTAATGATCTGGCGTTCCATCTGGCTAAAGGAAGAAACAGCTTTTAACCAACTTGTAATTAACGACTGTCTTGACCTGGATAATTATTCAAGGATTTCTTGGTTAAAGTATATTGTAGATAATTTTCAGGTAATCTATGGACTTAACATAATGGCCGATCCCTGTGCCGCAGGAGATATCCCAAAGATCGAGATGAAAAGTAAATTTCTGTTGTGTAGATCACAAAGGCGTTCAATTACCAATGGTCATTTGTCCACACTCAAGTTCTATAATAAATATATATAGTGTGAAGGTTTCCAGCCATACTGGAGTCAGGTGACCAGACCAACCCATAGATTTGTCCTCACTAGACTTAGGCTCGGACTGGTCCATCACCTGGTGGCTTTCCCGCATCTCAAAAAGCACCCGGTTTGGCCTTGCATGTGTGATGGACAATCCAAACAAGGCACATTGCAATTTTTGCTTATTTGCACCCTCTATATGAATTTTTGGTTGGCCTATCTAAAACCAATGTTTAAAAAATATGGTATCTATGATGTTAACGAAGCTATGAAGCTGATTTTTATTATGAATACCCCATATAATTGCTTTTTTTTGCTACTTTTTATGTAAATCTATTTATGCTAGGAAAAGCATGATGTTTTAATTACTTGTATTTCTAGTTAAACTCTGCATTTTGTTGTCTAAATATGTATGATTTATGTGCTTTTATGGTCATTTGTATTATATGTACCGAATAAAGCCTTATGAAATTGAATAAGGACAGTTCTGCAAGTGACTGCAAACATGTCTTACCCCTGGAACTTGTTTTTTAATTAGGTCCTTAGTATAACTAAATAGAAGAGGGCAGGTAGGGGCGCCATTAGACCTGACCTCCGGGAGGTGGGGCGATCAGGTCCATTACGGAGGCAGGGTTAACACTTCAAAAAATGCAGTGGAGCTTTTCTTGGAACCAATACACAATAGATAAATTGTGCTTAATAAATATATTGGTCAAACCCAATACGATTATAACAAACCTGTTTTAGTGGATTTGATAATGTTTATAGGCTGACACAGATCTTTAATAAAATCAAGTTAGCTTCTGTGTGTGCAGGGGGCTGTTTGAAGGCCGGGTTTGAGGGAAAGGGTTAAGGAAGAAGTGAAGAATGTTGGCTGGCAGGGGGGGCATGCCAGTCAAAATGGAAGATTACACTCTTTTTCATCATATGGACTAGCCAGGTTTCAAGCGTGTAACCTGTAGATCACATCCATGCCAATGGTGAGCGTTTACCTCACTAAGCCATCTTGATGGCCTAGCAAAAGTAGTAAATGTGTGCCATGGATGGCAATGAATGGTAGCAGCAGATATCAATGCTTTGACCGTTGCCATACAAGTGCAAAATGCACAGACCTCAAAGAAGCCTAAACAGATGGAATACTTCCATCCTACTTGATAAAAACAGCCATGTACCTTCACCTGCAGTTAGTCCTGATGAAAGAGACAGACCCTCAGTAGGCTCCGCTTGACAACGCAGAAATATACGGATTAAGAAGGAAGGTTGAGAATAGTCATTTTAAGTCTGTGAATGAGGGTGGGACCTACCCAATAAATCATAATTTTTCTGGAATGCATACTAAACTCCTCATACTATAAATCAACACTAATTATAAGGCTGTCTTTATACAAGGTTTTAGGTATCACAAATACAGGGCAGTAGTTAATTTGAACCAGTGTTTTCGGTGCTTGGCACCGGCACTTAATTGTTCTCAGATGAATGCAACAGTCAATTTTTAATTCAATATACATTAAAAATTACTGTTGCCCAAGCCATTCTTATAGCTTTGGGCCTGGAATATTCTTAATTGTCACACTTGTAGGATTGTGATGGTTAGTATTCGTGTTGTTACTATCACTGGCAGCATGGCAGGGTGCAAGCTGCAGTGGCTTCCTGACGAGAGCCCTTATACTTATTTATTAACAAATGAAGCACTGAAGATCACTACCAAATAAAATACCTAAGCAAAGTGGGTTTCTTACTAGTGATGGAGGTGCCCAGTGACACAGACCAGGAAACAGACAGAACAGCTGGGCTAGGTTGGCAGAGCTTATGAGCAGAATTAGAAATGCAAGAAGAGAAAAGACACACAGGTACACCAAAGCACAATTTATAATTTACTTGCATTGTAATGCAACCTTCCTCTCCTTCCATCCTTCTCAGACAGAACTCTCCATTCCCATTACAACAAGGATACATGAAGCCATCTACATATGCAACAAAATAAAGTGCTGGTTCCTTGTTATGTAAACTGCCTGACACAATAGACGCTTCATACTTTGCTAGTAGACTTTTTAATACCTATTCTGAATGGTCAAAAAAATCACTTTTGGAAGGGCTTCATTAGAAGGTCACTGGAGCTTCACTCAGTAGCTCTGCCTTCTGAAAATACCAATACCAGGGCATTAGAACTCTGGGGACGCAAGTTACAGAATAATACCTGGGAGCCCGGAGGTCACCTTAGAAATGAAGATTTGTCAGGGGAATTAGTAATTTCAATCACAATTTCCCTTGTCATTGGTCATTTCCCTAGCATGCATCATCTGCTTCTGGAGTTACAATGGTTCTTGTAATTCCGATGACAGATGTTACTCCCATTACCAGTCACAGCAGAATAAAGACGGTCTTCACAGTAAGGACCATAGTGCCAGAGCCGTCCTATGACAGGTTCTTTCACTGGATGTCACTTACATTTGTGATGAGTTCAGTGCTTAATTTGAGCCGGTGGTTTCCGGTGCTCAGCATGGCACTTAATCATGAACACTGGCACTTTTAATAAGCACCAGTTAAGGAAACATTTATTTATGGTAGGCACGGGAGATGAAGTGATTTGCCTAGAATCACCGGACAAGGAGACTCAAACCTGTCTCCCCAGCTCCGAAGCCGGCAGCTCTGTCCATTGTACCAAATCATCTACCCACTTTCTTGTTTAGTAATTGGTTCTGTTTTAGGGAGCACTCACTGGAGAAATGGGCTGGTGCAAGCTGTCTCTTGACGAGAGCCCCGGCACTTATTTACTTACAAATTAACCGCTGGTACAAAGGGTTTAACCAGAGTAAATAATAGACCTATCATCAAGGTGTATCAGCTTATCTACTAACCTGCCCAACTTCTGGAAATGATCTGATGAAACAAATCTCTGAAAATCTGGAAAACCAGATGGCTCCCTCAACTCCACGGTACACGAGGTTTTTCCAAATCAAATAATTGAATTAAAATTTTATAAATACCTTTTCATATCCAATTTAAATTCAGTCCATTGAATAGGCAATCGTAAAGAAGTATTTTGAACAGAAACTATTCCTCACACACTTCCTCAGGGTCAGTATGTTTTGTAGTTCTGATGTTACATTTAGCAGGATCTCCTCTGACCTGGTTTAAATTACTCTCTCCATTCACATGGGAGTCATTAAGGCAACTGTAGTTAACACAAGACTTTGAACGTTTGGATCACTTACCATAGAGCGATAAGCAGGTGGTACCACCGATCGAGCCAGAGGGAAAGGCGTTAAAGAGACACTGGTAACAGCCCTCATCATGGGTGTTCGTTTTCCAGAAAGTGATCGCTGTCTCAGTTAGAGACAGGAGGGTGATATTCAGGTGGTCTTTATATCGTTTATCAACGTTCACTCCTGTTTTGGGGGCAAGCGTTGCCAAGTTCCTAATTTCTGCACTTGTATTTTTCTGCCAGGTGATCTGCAGAACGTCCAAGCTTTTCCGAAGGATGCATTTTAAGGTAACTTGGGTACCAATCTCAGCCACAGTTTTCTCTTCTGTTGCAACATCACCTATAAAATAAAACAAGAATGACAATCATAGAATGAAAACCTTTGCAATTAAAATTTTATGGTGGATCGTAAGATTACCAACTTTCAAGCAGTGTCACTAAATGTCACTTGGGTATGGAAAATATAAATTACAACAACGCCTGTAATAAATCAGTTATCAGAACGTTTACAGGATCTGCTCTAAGTATACTGGCGTTTAAAGAGAATGACATTATTCAATGACACGAATGTCTGCATAAAGAGATACCTCTGCAGAAATGTTTACATTAAAGCCCCAACCTCTCACACAGAACACAACTAAAGTATAATTAATCCAATGTTAATATGAGGTTTTCAAAATAAACACGGAGGATATCTTGGAAAACGGCTCACTTGCAAAGTAGAAAGAGTTCAGTCCATCAGTAGCATGTCTACGAGTCTACACCATTGAATCTATCGTTGACTGAGAGTCCCCTAATGTACTCTGAAAAGGGAATTTTTTTTTAAAGTGTGTCTTTATAAATCAATAAATGAAAGGAAGGCAAGCCAGGAAAGCACATTTTCCCAGTGTCTTGTCTTGCCCAAAACCTTCCTAAGTGCACATCCTTAGCGATTGTCTAGGTTGCATCAGTCACCACTGTGACAAATGTACTACTCGTTACCGTTAACACCACCGGAATAACGGGGGCTCACAAGCAGATGTACAGTGATAAGAATAAGGTCTGTAAGCACAAGAGGGACCACAACCTGTCTCATCATTGTTTTTTTCTCTTAGTTTGTTTTATTTGCCTTGGTGATAAACAACTCCTTTTTCTAATCTTCCTTCAAAACTCAGATTGTCAGATGTCCTAGACATAAATGTCTAAAATGACTCCTGATAAAAGCCATTCCAGTTTTCACACTTATAAGTACTTATTCTTTGGTCTGTATATACACTTAATTACGAATAAAACTATATTTTTTCCTCTAAATGTTACTGTACCCCTGACACGCTACACCATACTGACATGCTTTGGTGAAAAGAGAAAATAAAATACTTAGGGATTCTATTCTCACGCTCCATTAAACAAAATGCTACAATAAACTGGGCTTACTTAGTTTAAGAAATTATAGACAAAATTCATCAATGGTCTCCCTTACATCCAACATGGTGAAAATAAATGTAATCTATCAGGATTACTATAGCTCTTCAAATATTTTAAGTATTATCTAGGATTCCTTTACAACTGCCTTTTTTTCTTTCTTTTTTGGTTTTTACAGGAAAATAAATTCGAATCAATTCAAAAGTTATTTGGAATAATAAACCTCCACGATTTATTTATGTTAAACTAAAAATTGCTAAATTCGATGGTGGGCTTAGATTACCAGAGTTCTGCAAATACCATAAAGCTTTTATATTAAAGCATGGTTCCTAATGGTTCAGAGAACACAATTCTACTGATATACCTAAATGGCTTCAAATTGAGCAACAACTCGTTTTTCCAGTCCCTTTACCAGCCGTATCATCCATGTTCAATTCAAATTTGCTAGTTAACCTCCAACCTACTATCAAATCTTCAAAAGTAATTCTCCATGACTTTGATTCTCTATATCAGTCATCTCGTCCCACTTTCACAAATTAATTGTGGTATGACCCGTTAATTGAGCTTCACAACTACATAACATTTTGGAAAAAGTGTATAGACAGGTATTTTTTATTTAAAAGATATTTATGGTGACAATACCTTTTTACATTTCGCAGATTTACAACAAAAAAATAATTTTACAATCAACAGATGGATCCTTTTCCAAACACTATTCCACACTATTTCCACATACAGTTTGTAAATGTTATTAAAAAATCTAATCAATACAAGCGATGGTAACTTAATACTTATTAGGAATCTTTGGTATGAAGAACTTTACTAGGGCTTTTCTGTGGACACCCGGAGGAAAATCTGGTTACAATATATTTCCGTCTGGCTCCCTGTTGCTTTATAGCAAACAAATACATCTCCCTTAATCAACTGTCTATGGACTCCACTTAAGTTACGCGAATACAAACCTTTAAATACTTCATTGTGCTGGCATTTGAATATAGTTGTTGGTTTCTTAAAACAGGGTATACTTGAGTGTGCTACTATTTCTGAATTTGCGACTAGACAAGGTGCCCATTTATCCCTATTGGTTATTATAATAATACCACCTCATTTCAACTGCTTCTGAAACCTGTAAAAACTATATCCTTGCATACGTACATGTAAATATATTTTAACATTGGATACGGATTAATCTTAGATGTTTCATCGTTTCATATATATGAAATAGCTATTATTTTTTCATTGATTTGGTTTCTTTTCATATGAATATACTTATCATAGGATTATTATTTCTTTGTACAGGTACAGATGTACGACTATTTCGTATTTACATGTATTCTGGATTCATGCATCTTTCATTAATATTTTTTGTATTATCTTCATTAATTAAAATACATTTATATATATATATATATATATATATATATATATATATATATATATATATATATATATATATATATATATATATATTGAACTTTGAAATAAATCTAGCATCTACCAGTGTTTAATTCCGTTAATTTATAGTCATACCACACTCCTGATGGAATGCAGGAAGAGGCAGCATTTGTTGTCTGGGTGAAAGGTAAATGAAACCTGGTGGCAGGCAAGAGTCACAAAAGACCCGTACAAACAGGGGTAGGTTTTGCAGAGCATGATCCAGTTTGAGAAGGCATCAAGAGTGATTTCTGGCCTTCAGAAAAAGGAGATACGAGAATGAGCTGTGGCGAAGTAAGCTGAACACGAGTCACTCGGGAATTATGCATACAAACTAAGCATGCATTTCTGTTGAAGAAAGATTTTGAGCTATCTTATCAAGTTCTGGATATATCAAAGAGCTAGGTGCATGTGCACTGCTCAACCCATATATTTATACATCTATTTCACCTATGCTACACCATCATTTGTCCTTCATTTGACCTTCATTTACAGCAGGATGATTTTTACAGCAGTCACAACTTTAGAAAAAAAGAGGTCAGCACCACATAGCTCACCTCTGATGACCACGCAGGTGGATCCCTGTTTGGACCCTCCTGGAAATGTGTTAAAGATACACAGGTAGCATCCTTCATCCTCCAGACCTACTCTCTTGAAGGTGATGGCCGTCTCATTCAACTGTAGAAGGGTAACATTCAAGCGATCGCTATAGCCTTGCTTCACATTTACCCCTTCTCTGGGAGTGTAGGTCGCCACGTTTTCCTGGCCAGAACCAGTCTTCTTCTGCCATGTGATCTGCAAGATATCTGATGGAGCGAGGAGGACGCACTTCAGGGTCACCGTCCCACCTAAACTCACTGTCGTACTCTCTGCAGTTAACACGTCCCCTAAAGATGGAGAAAAAAAACAGATGAACAATCTTGCTAGAAGTAAAAATAATTCTTATTGTTTCAATTTCTGTTCGACAACTGATGGACAGCGACGGGGGGAATTAGGTAACATTTTCATAATTTCCCACCTCGATTCCCAGTCTGCCATCTGAGGGCGAGTTTATCATTTTAGATTTCATACCAAGCAAAACATTTGTCAAATCAAATTTGTTAACACAGTAGCATATTGCAAAATATCAAGGAGTGTACAAGTATATACAACCTGGAAAAGTCACACAAAACATGTCAAACCAGAAAAACAATTAGGTCTGGTGTGGCAGTGATACCTACAGAGTGGGCGCTGGCTAGAGTATTTAATCTCTCCTCATGTTATTGGCTATCTGGTGTATAATTCCACTTCCTATGAAGTGTATGCATCCCAATGCACGAGGGACTATTTTAGAACTAGTGCCCTCCATAAAGCGTAGTTTGTTTTTGTACTTTGTGTGGCACCATTGTTGCACAGCTATGGATTTCATATGTTGTGTAGTGCAAATAATGGTACAGGTGTCCAGACGGGAATACAACGGATACACAACCAATACTTTAAGATGAAACATATTTTCCAATCCACATTTTGTTTCAGCGCAGGCATGGGATTGCATTTACAACAGACTGCATGCCTCAACAACAATGCCATATATTACAGATTACAACCTTACATTAACCCCTCCCTCGGGGGTAATTCCCCCGGTGTAGGGGGGTAGGGAGGGGCGGGTGAGCGCGGCGCCGCTGTGCTCATGACAAGACCAGCTCGTCATGAGTCACGATGGAGCTGTGCTCATTACGAGCTGGTCTCGTCACGACCCCGCCCACTAATTAATTCGCCCGCACAGGCGGGGTATTAATTGTGTGTGGGCGGAGCGCAGCCGTTATGACGAGACCAGCTCGTCATGAGCACTGCTCCACCGTGACTCATGACGAGCTGGTCTCGTCATGAGCACCGAAGCGCTTAAGATTAAAAATCCAATTTGCTGGCTTGGCTAGTGTGTGTTTCTTTTAAGTGATTTACGTCCCAGGCAATACGTCTAGTAAGGAGAGGTTGAGGCATGCATCACAGACGGACAAACAGCAATATGCAAAGCAGTACTGAAACGTACCGCTACTTCACAGCCACTGCTTGCCTTCCTAGCTTGTATATATATATTTCAGTTGGAGGCTGCAGATGGAGTACAGCAGGAGTGATTTTGCTACTAGTCAAATAGAATAAACTGAAAGCTCCTCCCACCTGCAGACTTTTATAGTATTTTAGTCCAAAATGTTCTTAGTCATCAGGGAAAAGAGCTGAAAAGAACACCAACACAAGGGAAAGGGATAAGGAAGGGCAGAGTGATTGCGCAATTTGTTAGGTCGCGCCTCGTAGATGGCGAATGCACTGTCTGTTGAGATACATTGCTAGCTTACATTGGATGTATAGCCCACCCACCCCTTACCATTGGTTGGCTTAACTGTTGATGCAGCGCTACTCCGGAAATAATTTCTAAAACCATGTCACCTTTCCCTAAAGTACAAAATCATACATCTACTCGTCAGTGGGGCCCATAACACTGCAAGTTACTCACAAAACACTTCCATCCTACGTCATGGAACGGTGAAATTCAAAGGAGAGCTGCTGTATCATAACGGAATCTCTAAACTAAAACTGAATATTTATACTATTTACACCTGCAGTTTAAATGAGTTTACCATGGTTTTCATTAACAAATACATTTATTTAGATACCAACTTTAGGATCTATGGATCTGCTAGTGAAAAATTAGGCGTAGGAAAAAATAAGACCAGCTTAATTCTCAATTTATCTAATTTTTATTAAAAGCAAAGTTTGGCATGTCTAGCAATTTATTCAAAGTGACTTAAAAAGGAAAATTTAATTTCAAATAGTCATTTTCGTTTATTTTAAAGATTCAGAAATAGACATTATTATTTAGATTTCAGAACACAAATATTAAGAAAGACAGACAGTTCCCAAAATTCATTTTCTCCTAACTTCCCTAAGTAATAACCTCATCAAAAGCTCAGTTCTCATTCAAAGAAATAGAACATTTATTCAAGAAAGTCTTCCATCTCAGGAAAATCAGCATTCCAACAGCATCTCAGGAGGAAATCGAAGAGAAGTTTTTTCTTAAGTAAAGTCAGGGGTTTTTATACACTATTTCACTAACTTTATCTATCTAAAAAGTAACTGTCAGAATAAACTCAAATTCTGATTGGACAAATTTGGGGTGGACGAGCATCACCTCATCATTCTAGCATTCAATTCCGTTGTGTTAGCTAAATTTTAAAAGGACCTTTGTTTAAGAAAGTCTTTGGCCTAGTCACATCCTCAACTGGCAACTCCATGTAATTTTCTCACGTTCAGTAACTCAAACATCCATTCTTCTGGCAGTCATCAGGAATTCCAGGGCATGTTGGCCTTGAACCGCCTTCGTTCATGCACAAGCAGCTCGCATTCAACTGACTTGGGATGCGCATGGTCAGTTCATCATCTTATTCGCAGTTAATAGAGCAGCCATATTTTCACTAGGCCTCACAGGCCAGAATGGGAACTATCATAGAAACAAACGCAAAATAATGTTAATGATAGAAATATACCCATTCTGTTTACCTCCCCTTTACTAAGGTTTCCCTGTTAGTCATTACCTAGCAAACAAGCATTTAAACAAATTTATACTCACTTATCCTTTGGATTTTGTCACAAATACATGCACAAAAAGCACATTTATGCCGCTTTTGTTTATTTAGAAGCTTTGCATTATTTCACATCACGACAACAACATTAATTAGTTGGTTATATTTTTGCCAAACAAGCAGATTAGTATTCCCACGTGTATTTATGTGTGCATTCTATACTATGTTGATTAATGTTTTCCACACAATGCAATTAATTAAGATTACAGTTATGAGGAAATGAATTTACAAGGGGTATACAAAATTTAGTTTTTTCCACCTTGCTCCATCACTGTCAATCATTTGCTAGCTACCATTTGCTACTATACTGTGGGCTTTCATTCCGCTTGGCGTGTTTGTCCCTCCCCTGGAGCAAGGATACATTACTTGTCTCCTTCCACTGCTCGCTTTTCAAGTGCTACTTTTTTAATTTTTTATCAAGCATTTCATGGTAGGGTGTGTGTTTTCTTTTGAACTGCCTTCTCTCTTTTCTCCTTCACCGCACTCCAGGTTTGTCTTGCCAGTGTGCATCTACCCCACCGTCTTGTGTTGCATCCCGCCAGCTTCAAGTTGCTCTTTTCCTCACCCCAACATGAACCCTTCATTCTATTTCCTGAACCCTAATATCCATTTTTGTGCCTGTTTGGGACACCCGTGTTGCTACCACCAAGTCTTGCTTCTGTACTCTCCCTTACACCGGCTGGTATTGCTTTTGACACCCTCATGTTGCCCATCTCACCCCCACAAAAAAGTGTGCTTTTTTTTTTTTTAGGGACCAATCGAACACAGATTAGTAATAAACTAATGATGGCTGGCTGGGACACCCGTGTTGCTACCACCAAGTCTTGCTTCTGTACTCTCCCATACTCCATCTAGTATTGCTTTTGACACCCTCATGTTGCCTATCTCACCCCCACAAAAAAGTGTGCTTTTTTTTTTTAGGTACCAATCGAACACAGATTAGTAATGAAAAAAAAACCTAATGATGTAGCTGGCTGCATCAAAAATGAGTGTTTTTATTATTCTTTAGCCATGCTGCTCAGCATCGGAATGCTATTTAGCATGGCTAAAGACCAAAGCCAATAGGTCCCAAAGGCGAGTCCTACGGGCCTTGCCAATGCCGGTTAAATTGTTGGAGTAAGCTGCCCTTCAATAAATGTCAAGTTTGTAAGCTTTGCATGGCTCACAGGAAAAGGCATGGCATTCTTAGTTTATCAGAAGAACAAGGATTCGTAGGGTCCTTAGGAAAGTCATTTTCCTATTAAACCTTTAATCTTGGTGCAAAAAACAATTCCTGATCAATCCTTAGCCTTGTCAGATCAACAGGACGATTGCTTTACTATGATTTAACTTTCACACGATTCTTAACCAAACGTGACACTAACTGCCTGCAAGTTAATCAGGCTTTAACAATGTCAACGAAAGAAGAAGAAAAATAAGCATTGGCACCCCAAAATGGTGGTAGGAAGCCAATTTTCGACAGTTAAGCAATCAGTCTATGAGAGTGAATGAAAAGCAGACCAGGGAGCTCCAAAGCGGGAGAAATCCTGGGAAATATAGATTATGCAGAGCCAGGACAACCACCCACACATGAACCACATCACAGCAATTACTGGTCGGTAAAGCAGTGTATCGTGGAGTGCTGGGTTTTTCACAGGGAGCCAAGATTTCACCTGTGGTAATCTGCAGGACTGGAGGAAGAGACCATCAAACATAGCCGCAATCCTCCTAGGACTGCTGTCTCCATAGTCACTGGCTTCATCTGCCATGGGCAGTCTCTAAAACAGCTACTAAAGCATCGGTTCCGGGGGGCCGGAAAAAAATACAAGCACTGCATTAAGAAACTGAAAGGATGGACTAAAATAAAGAGACACGGATATATTAAAGAATAAAATAATACAGACGCCATGTCTCAAAAAGGCAGGTTACACTAGGAATTGGAACTGAAACCATGATCTAAGTGAAGTACATGTGTAGCAATTAATACATAACAGCAATATTTGAGAAAGAGGCATATTAAAGGACAATATGAGAAATTCTGGTTAGAAAGATGTGTAAAGAAAAGTGCTATAATACATCACTTCCAGAAGGAAACACACAGTCACTGGATATTTGACAATCAGTTTGGGGTTTTCTCTTTTGGATCCCTGAACAGCACCTAAACCATATACAAATACCTAAAAGAGCACAAGTTAAAAGTATTTAGACCAAGTTGAGCCTGGGATGTGTGATAGAGGCACCCTCTACACCATTCTTTTTAGATACAAGTTCCTACGTATCAATAGCCCTAACACGGCTAATTCAAAGATCCCTGGCAGAGCATGGCATAAAATTGACCCTACAATTTTGGTCAACGAGCTAGCACCAAGCCAATTGGATGTGGAGAAGGGTGCGGAAACCTCAGCCAAAAAATATACCACCTGGCATGAGATCAATTTTGCAAAATTAGCTCCTTTTATATGGATTAATAAAAACAGGAAAACACCGTCTGCCCCGTGGTTCTCTGAAGTTTTGAGAATGGACAAGCAGGCTTGCCCCGTGGTTCTCTGATGCTTTAAAAATGGACAAACAGGCTTGCAGAAGGCAAGAAAGGATTTGGCGTAAAAATTATGAGCCATTAGAAAAAAAAAAGAAAAAAAAAAAAGAAGATATAAATCCGTTTTAAAAAGCTGATTGTGAAGAAAAGTCTCGACTATACAGCACAGATAGAAATAGTTCTTTACTGGAACTACTGGCTTTTTCTAACTGTGAAAAATCTGACCACAATCACAAAAGATGATTCCGTTAATTAAAATCAAGAATTTTGTAATGCTCTGGCTCTCTCCTTTAGAACAGAGGTAGTTCAAATCTATTATCAGTTCACTCACTCCACGTAAATGGTAATCCCATTGAGAAAGAAAATAGTAGGAACGTCTCTCTTCTTAATTTCTCACCGACTTCTCCTATGCAAATCAACAAACTGACCTCTATGGCCAAATCAGGCACTCCGGAAGATCCTTGTCCCACCTAAGATCCTACAAAATATTTGCCATTTCATTGGACCGTATCTCTCGAAGATGTTTAATCAGATGATTACACAAGGATCCTTTCCCACTGTGTGGAAGCAAGCTTGTATCTTGCCTCTTCTAAAAAAGTTATTTAGATGCAATGATACAGCCAACTATCGGCCCATTGCTGGAATCCCACTTCCAGCCAAAATAACTTGAGAAAACCATAAATGTGGAACTCTCCAGTTTTATTGCAGCTAATCAGATTCTAGATCACAGCCAGTTTGGCTTCAGAGCTAACCATAGTACAGAGTCAGCTCTGATTAAGACTACAGAAGAAATGTGTTCTTCACTAGATGGCAAAGGGTCAGCAGCCTTGGTGTTGCTTGACCTATCCTCCACATTCGATACGGTGGACCATACTCTTCTGGTACATCGACTACAATTAAATGGGATAGGAGGTAAAGCCCTTTCCCTATTAACATAGTTTCTATCAGAGAGGACACAGTTCATCTGGGCAAATTTAAGTAGGCACCTTTTACCCTTCCATGTAGTGTTCCGCAGGGCTCTTCGCTGAGCCCCACACTCTTTAATATTTATGTAGCAGAATTGGCACCACTGATGATAAGTTTTAATTTGATTTCCACTACCTATGCCGACGACACCCAGTTGGTGATTAACAGTGGATAAGGACATCAATCACTCTTAAAAACTCCATGATTGTATGCTCACCCTAAGTCATTGGATGAGCAGTCAATGCTTGAAATGAAAACAGAGGTGATTAGATTTGAAAACCTCTTTCGACCTTGATGGCCAGATAATCTTGCCCCCCCCCCCTGTGGATAAAGCTAAGAACCTTGGGGCTACCATAGACAAGAAACTTAGCTTTAAAGCTCAAGTCTCCAAGGTCGTGTCTTGTTCGTTCTTCACAATCAAGACTATAAGAAAAATGCTCCCTTTTATTCCAAAATCCTCCAGAAAGTTGGTTGTAACTTTCTTAGTCTTGTCTAAACTGGACTACTGCTATGGACTATACATCAATGTGCAATCTACTCTACTCAGGAAGTTACAGGCAGAACAAAATGCTGCCGCAAGACTGATTCTGGATATACCTAAACATCAGTCTGTCAGACCAGCAGGGAATGGAACTCTCTTCCACTATATCTCAGAAAAATTCCCTCCCTTCTTGAGTTCAGAAAAAAACTGAAGACCTCGCTCTTTTAGTAGCAGTAGTCCTTAGTACAGTATGTGGCACTGGAAGCGGCAAGACACCTGAGGGTATACGTGCGCTTTATAAATGTAATTAACATAACATAACAGTGCACATATTACCAAGATTAAAAAGAGAAATGAAAACTAGGCATTCCTGCCACCTGTACATACAGTTTTGTTATTCATGGACCACTCCAATAGCCATGTGTTAGAAACTGGGTTAAGAGCTTAGATGGAGGGAACCCTACTCCAGCAACAACCATAATCCATGTCAGGATGAACCACCGAAGTCACTAAATTAACCTTTGCTTAACCGTCTGCTTGCTTGGCACAAAAGCAGTACAAGGTTGACCGCGATGGACAAGGTTAGCCTTAATGAAAAAGATACGGTCTCAAAGTCCAGTGTTAAGAGTCCAGTTTGCAGTGGAGGAGGCTGCAAGGAGCAGGGAAGAGCGTTGTGGAAGATCGCTGTAGCACGAAGAGCAGGCCTGGTGTCGAGGACAGTCATCGCTGTAGTACGTGTGAAAATACGGTTAGGCATCATCGATGGTCGTAGCTGGAGTGTCGCCTAGGCGGCCACCAAGGGCTGTAGTTAGTGTAGCACAAAAAAAAAAAGGGTTCACTGGAGTTTCACACTGGTAGTCGTGACGGATGGCAGAGTCTTGGCATGAACGGTATCGTTTGCTGTCACAAAGAGATCAAAATTTCAGGATTTCTCCTTTCTTCACAGAGTGATGCACTATCATGTTGACCAAGCATCCAGGACCCTTGAAGGCACCTCTTGGGGAATCAGGGACTCAGGCAGATCCATTTGCAGCAGGTCAGCTGAGTAGTTGTCAGAACTTGGTGTGTCCCTGTAGCTCAGACAGGCAGTTAGTCAACTGAGCCCTGGAGTCACTCAGGTTAGCCTGGGATGAACAGAGCAGGTCGAATCTCAATTTTCAAAAAGCAGGGCAGGTCTCAGGTAACAGAGTAGTACTCTGGAAAACAAGGCAAGTCTCAAGCAGAAGGTCACTTCTCTAGGGAACAAAGCACCTTCCTCTGTAATGTCCATATGTCCAGAAGTGCCCTGAAAAGTAGGTCTGAAGGTTCAATATTTATACCTAGTGCCAGCCTTTGAAGTGGGGTAAACCTTTAGGTTACCTCCACATCTGGTTCGCAAAAGTTACTTCCTTCTCTTGTTCAGGCTCCAAGAAGTCAAGGGTCACAAAATGCCAGCATTGGCGTCGGAGGCAGTCCTTAATGAAGTGCAAGAGGGGCACGGAATAGCCCCATCTTCGCCCAACTTGTCAGGATGGTCCATCATGACCACACCAAAGCACTTTGTCTCACTAGGTGGGAGGAATACACAAACCCTAACAGCGGGGTCATAAGACCCAGGACAAGGCCTGAAGGCATTACATGGTTAGGACAAGAAAATGCCAACCTTCAAAAAAAGACATTTTGAGAACTGTGACTCAAAATCTGACTTTTCCAATAAAGAGGATTTTAAGTTACATTTCTTTAGAGACCATAGGGGACATTTCTAACTTGTTCCCAATCAAAAGGTAGCACTTATTAAAGGTAATTAGGTCACTAAATGTTATCCTATGGGAGAGATCAGCCTTATAGTAGTCAATGAAATTAAGTGTTTTTTCACTACAAGTGCATGTAAAACTTAAAAGAACATCTCCTACTATTTAAATACAACGTACCCTACTCAATGGGTTGTTTTGGGCCTACCTTAGTGGTGGCTTGTACGTATTAAAATTATGATTTAGGCCTGGCAAAAGGTTTAGTTTGCCAGGTCGAATTGGCAGTTTAAAACTGCACTATTTATATATTTATTTTATTTAATTAAATGTATAATGCGCAACAGCTACCCGCAGTGGGTTTCCCGGCGCAAGGGATAGACTAAAGAAGAGAAACAAACCTCTCAACAGCACCATGAATCAGCTAAAGCGGCAGGCAGATCATTGGAACAGTATGGTTTTACATTTTTTTCTAAAGCAAAAAAGGTCGGTTTCTGATTTTAAAGTAATGGGTAGCGTGTTCCAGTATTTGGGGCCAGGATGGGAGAAGGCCCGGCCCCCCATCCTTACAAGCTTGAATCTTGGGACCACAAAATCGCAGTTGTGAGAGGATCTGAGTATGCGACTAGGCTTGTACGATTGGACTAGACTTTGTAAGTATTTTGGGGCCGACCCCCTGCTTGATTTTAAAGAGATAACACAGGGCTTTAAATGTAATACGACTGGGGATCCTTAACCAGTGTAGATCGCGGAGGGCCTGTGATGCAGAGAGTCTCCTCGGGATGTTACAAAGAAGTCGGGCCGACGAATTTTGAACAACCTGAAGTTTGTTGATGGTAGCAGCGTTGGCACCGAGATAGAGGACATTGCCGTAGTTCAAGCGAGATGTTACTAACGCCTGGACGACAGTTCTCCTGGTGGCATGAGGCATCATCCATAGAATTTTCTGGAGCCATCGCAAGGTGGCAAAGCAGATGGCGGCCACTTTAGTGGCCTGCTGTCTCATGGAGAGTTTGTCGTCTAGGAGAAAACCAAGACTGCGGACCACAGAAGTTGGTTGGGGAAGAGGTCCCATGTCACTGGGCCAGTGTTGGGGGCCCCACAGGTCTTTATTCTTCCCTAAGATGAGAATCTCGTTTTTTTCACCGTTTAGTTTGAGGAGATGCCTCTGCATCCACTCAGCTATACGCGACAATCCAATTTTCAGAATTGATACACTGTTGCACTCACTGCCGGTAAGGGAGAAAACAATTTGGGTGTCATCGGCGTATGAAAAAATAGTCAGCCCAGCGTCCTCCGCGATGGTAGCCAGGGGTCTCACATAGATGTTGAACAACAGAGGGCTGAGTATGGACCCCTGCGGAACACCGTACGCCGATGGACAAGTGGCAGATGTGGCTTTAGAGGAAAAGACTTGGAAAGTGCGCTCACTTAAAAAGGAGGCAATCCAGGCCAGTGCCGGACCGTCCACTCCCAGGGACCGAAGAGAATTCAAGAGGATGGAATGGGACACGGTATCGAATGCCGCGCTCAAATCCAAAAAGATGAGTGCAGATGTTTCACTGCGGTCGATACCGTGTCGCAAGCTCTCCGTCACCCCGAGTGAAGCGGTCTCTGTGGAATAATTCGCAAGAAAGCCAGACTGGGAAGAGTGTAGGAATCCCGAGCTTTCCACAAGATGGTTTAGCTGAATGTTGACATGCCTTTCCAGCACTTTTGAGAGAACAGGCAACAGGGATATAGGTCTGAAATTGGCGAGATCAGACACATCGGCTCCAGCCTTTTTTGGAGAGGAACAACCATTGCGTGCTTCCAATCCTGTAGCACACAGGATTCTGTTAATGAGGCGTTTAGGAGTTTCATGAGAACCCGACGAGGTTCCAGATCCCGTTGTTTAAGAATTTTCGCAGGTACAGGATCACAAGGTGAGCCAGATCTTACGCTGCTTAGGCAGGAGAAAAAAGAAGTATCATCGAACAATTGCCAATTAGTAACTTTCACAGTAGGAAGTGGCCGTTCGATCCCTGCCAGCTGTCCCGATTGAGGTTCATTTGCAGTCGGGGGAGCGCTCATAGAGTCGTATATGCGCTCGACCTTAGCTTTGAAAAAATGCGCAATAGCCTTGCACTGGGCTTCCTCTAAAGCTGGGGGTGTCGGGATAGTGTCCGCTCCTGTCAGTTTTTTAACAACAGAAAAAAGGGTGCGGGGGCAATACTGAGCTTGCGTCAATGTACTCACCGTGAAAGCAGCTCTCACAATTTTACATTGCAAGTGGTATTCCTTTAAAGCCTCTTTATAAACAGTCTTCTGAGAGGCCGAGTAGGAGTGTCTCCATTTCCTTTCTAGGGCGCTGGCCTTCAGGTCAGCGGAAAACCAAGGTAAAGGAGGACGGTGGGACCTAGGATGTTTTGAGGTGAGCGGAAGGAGGGTGGTTACGGCATTGGTAAGCCAGTGCGAGACAGCGGTATTCAGTTTCAAGACTGAAACCTCATACTCCTCTGGGCTGGTGTCCATAAGGTGCTGGTTCAACTTAGTAATATCAAGTTTACCCCACCGATCTATCGATTCACCCTTATCGCGACCACTGTTTACCAAGTTCTTGGTGTAAGGTAAAGAGAAGTGGACTGCGAAATGGTCGGACCACTCCAGTGGGCGGGCACTCTGAGAACAGTCAAAGGAAAGATTACAAAAGATGGGGTCCAGTTGGTTAAGTAACAGAAGGTTAAGAACCTCCAGATCAGATATAAAACGCTTGCTGGTGGTACATAATGGATCTTCTAGATGCAAATTAAGATCGCCAAGAATGGAGAAATTTGCTGCCCTAAGAAGAAGAAGAGGGGCTATAGTCTCGGCAAAAGATGAAATCCAGGTGAGAGCATTGCCAGGGGGGCGATAGACCAAGAGGCCGGATAAAGTAAATTGATGGTTGATTTCTAATTTGAAAAAAGCGGTTTCGCTTCCTGATAGGGGAAAGGCTTCAAGCTTACAGGTGCAGGTAGACTTGAAGATTATAGCAATACCCCCTCCTTCCCCAGAATCTCTATCCAGTCTCACTATTACATAGTTGTTAGGAACAGCAATAGCGATATCTGGAGCCGAGCTATCCTGGAGCCAAGTTTCAGTAAGAAACAGCGCGTCGGGCTGTTCTTCGATAAGGAAGAAAACAAGTTACTTACCTGTAACTTTGGTTCCCCAGTATTGGTAACTTTCATAGATTCCCATGCTTTGTATCATTCCCCGTCGTCGGGCTGGGAGTCTCGGTAATTAAAAATATCATAGTAGTAGGTACAAAAGAGAAAGGAAAGGCCTAGGCCTCATTCCCTTTTGTAACATATCAGTCTCTTTTTGTAAAAGAGACCAAACTCTAGGCGTCATCCAATCAGAAGAGCCTCACCCTTAGAACCTTTCTGAAGGAACCTCAGAGCCTCAGATTTTCGTAGCCGTAGTGTGCTAGACACCATACTTGCTGGAGGCTGAGCTTTCCCCGGGGAGGTGGGTGGGCACATGGGAATCTATGAAAGTTACCAATACTGGGGAACCAAAGTTACAGGTAAGTAACTTGTTTTCTTGCCCCAGTATTGGAACTTTCATAGATTCCCATGCTTTGTATCAGAATAGCAAGCAGTAAACACATTTTGTAAAGCAGTACATCATAACATTAGCAAGAAAGTACAAAATGTGTCACCCATGGAAGGTGGGATAGAAAGGAAAGCTCACCCATCACTTGAAGAGGTTTCTCAGGACAGCCTGGCCCACAGCCGCATCATCCTGCTGCAAAGACTCTAAGCGATAATGCTTAGTGAACGTGTGCACGCTGCTCCAGGTAGCAGCCCTGCAGATGTCCTTGACATGTACCCCCGCAAAGAGGGCCGTAGAAGAAGCCACTGATCTCGTCGAGTGAGCACGGATCTTGCCCACTAGAGGTTTCCCTGCTAACTTGTGGCAATGCAGAATGGCACTTGAAATCCATCTCGAGATCCCCTGTTTGGACAGAGGGAGACCTTTGTTTGGACCGCCGAAAGCAATGAACAATTGCGAAGATTTTCTAAAGTCTTTGGTGCGGTCTATGTAGAACTTTAGACAGCGTTGCAAATCCAGAGTGTGCAATGTCTTTTCTGCTGGAGTGACTGGGTTCGGAAAAAATGTTTTTAGGATGACAGGCTCATTTAGATGAAAGTCAGTGGGGACCTTGGGAATGAACCTTGGGTTCGTCCTTAAGATGGTAGTGTTCTTTTTGAACTGCAAAAACGGTTCTTGGATAGTCAGGGCTTGCATCTCCCCCACTCGCCTCGCTGATGTGAGGGCCAAGAGTAGAGCGAACTTCCATGATAAGAATTTTAGGTCTGAGCGGTGAATCGGCTCAAAAGGTCCCTTCATTAGTTGAGCCAGGACTAAGTTTAGATGCCACGTTGGAGGAGGAGATCGCACTGGCGGATAGACCCTGAACAGGCCTTTGAGGAATTGTTTGACAATTCTCGCAGACCACAACGAAGGACCAGAATCCGATCTTCTAAATCTCGAAATCGCCGCTAAATGAACCTTGATAGTAGAATGGGACAGATTAGATTTAGCTAGCGAGAGTAGGTAAGGCAGGAGCTGATGAGGTTGTGACGTGAAAGGATCAATCTTTTCTTTTTTGCACCAAATACAAAATCTTTTCCACTTCAATCTGTATGTTTTGTTAGTGGACGGAGCCCTCGCCTGAGAGAGAATGTCTTTGACCTCAGTGGAAAGGGGGACATTCATGTATTCTCGCTGGTCAGGAGCCATGCAGTCAGGTACAACGACCTTGGGTCTGGATGCCAAACTTGTCCTCCGGACATTGCCAGGAGATCCGGAACATCCTCTAGCTTTATCGGAGGTACTAGCGATAGCAGATGTAGTTCGGTGTACCAGAATTGTCTTGGCCATGCCGGGGCTATTAGGATGAGCTTGCATGGTTCCGTTCTCATTTTCCTGATGAGTCGAGGAAGCAGGGGGATCGGTGGAAATGCATAGAGAAATCTCCCCGTCCAGGCTATCGATAGGGCATTGCCCAATGAGCCTTGGTGATGGAACCTGCTGGCGTAGGCTGGACACTTTCTGTTGGTGGGCGTTGCAAAAAGGTCCACCTCTGGTGTGCCCCATTTTTGAAAGAGTAGATCCAGAACTTGTTGCTTCAGCTCCCACTCGTGACTGACTGAGGCGAGCCTGCTCAGTCTGTCTGCACCCTCGTTGAGCACTCCTGGTAAGTGCTCCGCCCTTAGAGAAATTCCGTGAAGAATTGTCCATTCCAGAATCTGCTGAGCCTCTCGCGACAAGGGGAGTGACCTCGTCCCTCCTTCCTTGTTCACATAATGCATAGCCGTGGTGTTGTCCGTCCTGACTAGCACCTGTGAACCCCGGAGACGCGGAAGAAAGGCTTGAAGGGCTAGCCTGATCGCTCTCAGCTCCAACAGGTTGATGTGTAGCTTTTGGTCGCTCGGAGACCAATGGCCGCTGACCTGCAGGTCCTGCATCACGGCTCCCCATCCCTCCAATGACGCATCCGTCGTCAGTATGTGAGGCGATGGAACGCTTGCGAAGGATAGACCTCGGCATAAGTTTTGTTGATTCGACCACCAACGCACTGCCTCCTTCATTTCTTGAGTGACCACTACTTTGTCATCGAACGATCCGTGCACTTGTTGCCACTGGAGGTCCAGTTGCTCCTGCAGGGGGCGCATCCGGAGCCTGCAGTGCGGGATCAGGGGAATACAGGATGACATCACCCCCAACAGCGACTTGTAGCTGCGTACAGAAAGACACTTTTTTCTTTGAAGGTTTCCTGCTAATCTTTGCAGTTTCTGAATCCTCTCTTGAGTCGGAAATGCCTTTGAAAGCTGCGAATCCAACATTGCTCCCAGGAACCGCGCTGTCCGTGACGGCAGCAGCGTGGATTTCTCCCTGTTCAAGGTGAGACCCAGATTGTGGAATAGAGGGTTGTGCAAGCCTGCACCGCGTCCTGCGCTAATGCTCTGGTCGGGGCCTTCAGTAACCAATCGTCCAGGTAAGGGAAGACCTGGAAGTGGTTTTTTCTCGGAAATGCTGCTACAGGTGCCAGCACCTTTGTAAAAATCCTTGGAGCAGAGCGAAGGCCGAACGGCAAGACTCTGAACTGAAAATGGCTCTTGGCTACTGTGAAGCGTAGGAACCTTCTGTGCGCTGGGTGAATTGGGACATGGAAGTACGCATCCTCCAGATCGAGTGTGGCCATATAATCCCCCGGGCTGACCATCTTTAAAACATCCTGTAGGGATACCATCCTGAAGGATAAGGAGATGAGATAGGCATTTAGCTCCCTGAGGTCCAGGATGGGACGCCATTTCTCCTGCGTTTTTCTCACCAGGAATAACCTTGAATAGAAACCCTGGCCCCGTTGATTGGAGGGGACCGGTTCTATCGCTCCTTTGCGGAGCATCTGTTGTATCTCTAACCGTAGGAGATGGAGATGTCGTGATGGTATGGCTGATGGGGGTCTGGGTGGAGGGACTTCCGTAAACTCTAAAGTATGTCCTCGTCTGATGATGTTGAGCACCCAACGGTCCGATGTAATTTGGGACCAATTCAGAAGGAATTTTGACACCCTGCCTCCAACTGATGATCTCTTGGAGGAGGGAGCAGTAGGCAGAGCCAGGAGGCCGCTATTGGCGTTTGGACGAGTCTCGTCCACGGGCAGCTTGCTTGCCCTTATTGTAAGGTTGCGAATAACCAGAGGACTGGCCCTGTCTCTGTTGGTAGGACTGACGGTTTGGCTGGTATCCAGAGCTGTTCGAAGAATAGCGCTGTTGTTGATATGCGCCCCTGTAAGTGCCACCTCTGCCTCTTGTGCCCCTAAAAGGAGTTTTGCGGTACTGGAGCGTTCCCAACGATCTAGCTGTCTCCGTGTCCTTTTTGATCTCCTGAAGTGTGTCGTCGATTAATTTGCCGAAGAGTGCCTCGCCGTCAAAAGGTAGATCAAGGACCTTATTTTGGATTTCTGGCCTAAACCAAGTCGCTTTTAGCCACCCCTGGCGTCTTAACACTGCCGCTCCTGCCAAAGCTCTAAAGGACGTAGTGGCAATGTCCATGGCACAGTCTATGATCTCCATGGAGACCGCTTCACCTTCTTGCAAGGTCTTCTTGGCTTCCAGTCCTGATTCTGGAGGAAGTTGATCCAAATAGGGAGCTATATCGCACCACAACTGGCGATCATATCGCCCCAATATTGCCGAAGCATTGGCAGCGCGAACCAGAAGGCTAGCAATGGATGAAAATCTCTTGCCTGTGCTATCCAACCGCCGTCCATCCTTATCAGGAGGAGCCGTCAAGGGAGCAGAAGGGTTCCGTGACTTCCTTTGTGCCGCCTGTGAGATTACAGAGTCCGGCCTGGGATGACCTGTCAAGGCAGCCGGTCCATCCTCCGGCGCTTTACACTTTTTGTCAAGGCGCGGTAGTACAGGGACTACCGTCGCTGGGTTTTTCATGGTCTTTAAACCCTCCTCCCATAGATGTTCCACAATTGGAATGGACCTCGTAGACTTATGGTGTGTGTCTTTAAAATCGTACAAGAAACAGTCGGTGGTTTGCGCAGGCAAAACCAACTTAAATCGGCCGGCTGCACGTTCCATCAGTTGGTGAAAACTGCCGATGTCAGCAGGAGGAGAATCACCTAGGTCCTGGTGTGGCGAAGCTTGATCCGGGTGGATGTAATCATTGTATTCATCCCCATCCTGATCAGAGTCTGGATGATTATCGGATGACACATCCGTTTCATTATCATGATCCCCATCCGGATCATCTGCTGGTTCAGAAGGAGCCTGGGGCACTGGCCGCTGTGGTTGAGGAGGAGTCTGTACTGGGTGTACAGGTGGGACAACTGAAGAGTGGTCTTTAACTGGTGTTGACGGAGTAGACTTTCTCGGCGCTGGGCGCTCGGCCTTGGATTTATAGTCTTGCAACATCTTGTGCAGGTCATGTAGGAAGGACGTCGGGACTGAAACCATGTCCTGTGATTCATATTCCCTTGGGTTGTCTGTTTGTGGGTAGTAACTTCCACCTTGTTCATATGCCTCCTCTGAGTCAGTTTCTTGACTTTTAATGAGCAGCTGAGATGGGCTATTCGCATAATCAAAGCCATCCTGACCGTCTCCTTCAGAGTCCTCCTGGTCTAGCAACATCGTGGGAGGTAATGAGGTCACTCTCCTTGGGGATGTCATTTCAGGCGTGATCCTCGTAAGAGAAATCGTCACCCTTCTCTCTGTAGCCAGTATTGTTGGTTGTTCTGTCACCGCCGGTGAAACCCTCGTCGACGAGATAGGAATAGTAGAAGTCGTCGTCGATGCCACCGACGACGAGCCCGCCGTCGATGTTGAAATTGTTGTCGTCGTCGAAGCACTCGTCGACGACATGACCGTCGTCGACACCGTCGTCGACGCCGTCGTCGTTGGTACTGCCGTCGACGACGATGGTTTCTTCGTCGACGATGTCTTCGTCGACGATGTCGTCAGCATACTGCCCGTCGACGCCGTAGTCGTCGAGCTCTTCTTCGACGACGACGGAGCTTTAGCCGTCGACGCTCCCGTCGACGAGCCCGTCGAGGGAACCAACTGGATCTTGGGCTTCATTTTTGTCGTCGACGGAGCCACCGTCGACGAAGTCTTCGTCGTAGAGGACTTGGAACTCCTCTCTGAAGAGTGTGATGAGGGTCTCTTGAAGGCTGGGTCTGTCTTCTCACCCTTAGGAGGCGAAACCAGTTCTGCCTTGCCCGACCCACTGTGGTGGGGGGAACCTCCTGAACCCCGGCCATCAGACTCGCTGGGGGTCTTCTTTGAAGCCTTAGAGGGGCGCCCAGTAGAGGAAGATGGGGAACCTCTACCCCTTTTCACTGACCTTCTAGAAGAAGCGCAGGACACCGATTCCTCCTCATCACTGGAAACTCCATGTTTCCTTTCCTTCTGCCTCTGCAACCATGTCAGAAGCCTTCCAGCACGATCTCTCAAGGTCTTGGTGGAGAGAGTGCGGCAAATTCGACAGTCCTCTGCCTTGTGATCAGGATACAGGCAGTAAATGCAATCCTTGTGTTTGTCTTCCACAAACAGCCTTTTCTTCCCACAGGTGGAACAGGGTTTAAAAAGGGCTTTTTTCTTCTCAACTTCAGACATTTTGATGAAGAAAGAGTTTTCCTGAAGAATCTGAAGAAAAAGTCTGAAGAAATATCTGTAGAAATGAGCTTTAAAGTAGTAGAAATAGAGCAGATCTCAATGGAGACTCCCTAGCACAACGTGCGGTAGAAAATCTGAGGCTCTGAGGTTTCTTCAGGAAGGTTCTAAGGGTGAGGCTCTTCTGATTGGCTGATGCCTAGAGTTTTGTCTCTTTTACAAAAAGAGACTGATATGTTACAAAAGGGAATGAGGCCTAGGCCTTTCCTTTCTCTTTTGTACCTACTACTATGATATTTTTTATTACCGAGACTCCCAGCCCGACGACGGGGAATGATACAAAGCACGGGAATCTATGAAAGTTCCAATACTGGGGCAAGTCGTGGATATGATGTTTATGTTTCGGGAGGGATCTGCAATTAATACTCAAGAACAGGAGTGTAGAGCAGTGAAGATGAATTTTGGATCTCCTCCGTCTGCCACGAGTGCGAGTCCGGCGCAATGACTTACAGTTGGACATTCTGCCAGTACGGAAACTACAGCCAGCACATTCAAAATTATGGGTCGGAAGAGAACAGGAGGTACAGTTGGTATGTATATCGGAACGTAGGGAGTATAAAGCATCACCAGTATAAGAATAGTTACCACAGGAACTAGGGGTAGGAGTCATGGCCCCTGGGCCCGTACTGGCGCGGACGGGCGCAGACGGGCTGAACTCCGGTGTAACTCCAGCGGAATTACGGCGGTCCCACTGCGCGTTTGCGTGGTCCCCTTATGTAGAGGTCTAGCGTCCTTGTGACGTCTAGACCGTCCAGCAAAGTGGCGCCGTCAGGCGTCCTACTCACCTAAGATGGCCGCCGCTATTAGCAACCGGGACAAGGGCCCGCAAAACGCGGTGTAATACAATTACTGTGCAGGTAAGTGGACAATAAAGTGCAGATAAAAGCAGGGGTAAATAACTGAAGTTAAATAAAATATTAAACAGGTTTTTAAGATAAAAGCGCGATAGCGCGTGACAAGCGGCGTTTGAGCAGCAGATGTAGGCACAGCGCGCTATGAGCGATCTTCCGTCGTGGCAGTCTATTGAGTGGTCAGTAAGTGGCCGAGCGCCTAGTTTATCCCCCTTATGTAGAGGTCTAGCGTCCTTGTAACGTCTAGACCGTCCAGCAAAGTGGCGCCGTCAGGCGTCCTACTCACCTAAGATGGCCGCCGCTATTAGCAACCGGGACAAGGGCCCGCAAAACTCGGTGTAATACAATTACTGTGCAGGTAAGTGGACAATAAAGTGCAGATAAAAGCAGGGGTAAATAACTGAAGTTAAATAAAATATTAAACAGGCTTCAATGGCAGGACTGAGACAGGTTTTGAAAAGCTACTTTAGAGGGTGGCACAATGAGTGCTGTAGGCCCGGTAGTAGAATGTAATGTACAGGCCGTTTGAGCATTTAGTCCAGTTTTACTACAGACGTACATGTAAATTAAATGTGACAATTGGATGTGAGCCAAAAATGAGAGTGCACACTCCCTTTAGCACTAGCTTGCAGTGGTAGAGTGCACATAGTCATAAAGCCCCACAAAAAATGAATTCACAAAACAGGAGGGATGAAGGCATACGGTTTGGGGGGGGACCATGCAAAAAGGGCCAAGACCAACACCAAGGAAAAAAGGCCTGCTAGTACTAATATAGCAGGAGTAGGCGCATTCTGACGATCAATATGACTTACAATCTTGAGTGCGAAGGAACAGTATTAAAATTCTTTATGTGCCAAAGTGCTTAGAAGCTGGTGATATGAAACAATTTGAGTATTTGTCACTGCAACTTCAAAACAAACTTCTGAAACTGACAAGGCCTAACATGCCCAAAGACCTAATCCTAATGAAGGGAGTTCCTTGAGACCCATCTTTGTGAAATTGTGACGGTATACCATTGGAGAAAAAAAATATCCCTTGACCATGCCATTGAAATAATACACACTTACTGAAAACAAAATGAAAGAACAAGTTACTTCCCTTTGATAACACCTTATCTGGTAGAGAGACTATCAAGCTGCAGATTTATTACCTTAGAATTATCCACAGACATCATGCTGGATATGGATTTTTTTGTAACCAATACACCTGTGCGCCAATAGGTGATGTCATGTGGCTCCACATGACATCGTCCGCACTAGAAGGTATTTGCTGGGAGTCTATAGAGGTGCCACCCCAAAGCACTGATGTAAGTTTATTTTTGTGACTTTCCAGGCACGGAGCCACAAAGAACACTGACCACTGATGTGGAAAAACTAGGGCCCTGAAAGGGGAACAGAGTCCTTTCCCAAGAAATCTGTTTACAGAGCAGGGAGAATGGGTGGGTCAGGAAGAAATGTGCAGCTAGATAGTGTCTACCAGATAAGGCGATACCAAAGATAAGTAACTTGTTTATTTGACACACTTCTAGCTGCAGTTTCCTTTACCTTAAAATAGATACCCAAGCAATACCTCCCCGGAGGTGGATCTATAAAACTATTTCACACTGCAGGACCCAACAAGCAAAGGTCCTGTCCCGATGATCCAGGCAGTAATGCTTCGTATAGCTTATGTAGAGAAGCCCACGTTTCTGCCTGCCAGATGTCTAGAACCAGAAATCCATGTGCTAAAGCATTGGTCGCAGCCTTAGCTCTGGTGGAATGAGCACACAAGCCCTCAGGAGGTTGCTTCTTGGCCAATGCGTAGCAGATCTTAATGCAGAAGATCCACTGGGAGATGTTTAATTTCTGCACACCTTCCCCTTCTCTGCTCCAACATATCCCATGAAGAGTTGCCTTGTCCACCCGGAACTCTTTCGTGTGGTCAAGATAGAACAACAATGCTCTTTGTGTCCAGTCGGTGGAGTTGCTCCTTGTTCGTAGAGGGACGTGGCAGAGTGTCAAAGGTAGGCAGGGTGATGGACTGGCGTCCATGTAAGGGAGTGACAACTTTCACAAGAACCAACCTCTAGTGTGAAGAACCAGCTTGTCTGGGTTGATGTTCAGGTACGGGGCTTGGCTGACAAAGCCTGAAGCTCACTGACCCTCAGATGCTATTGCCACTAGGAAGGCCATCTTGATGGTAAGGAGCCTGAGATGACAGTTGTGCAACGACTCAAAGGGTGTGCACATCAGAAATGTGAGCACTAGATTGAGGTCCCAGAGAGGCATCATAAACGGTGATCTAATTACAACAGGGAATTTGAACAGGGATGGCTGATGTGGCAGAAATATAGCCCTTTAAGGTGCCCATAGCCGAGCTCTGCTGCGCAAGAGAGGGAATACAGAGAAGGATATGAGGGGAGCAGAAAGAGGGTTAACTGTTTCTCTGCTCACCATGCCACAATCTTGCCCCAACGGCAGGCATATACTGCTTTGGTAGAGGGATGCCTGGCTGGCAAGATAACATTGCAGGCTTTGGACGGAAAGTTAAAAGCGGTCAACCTTCGCCGTTCAATCTCCATGCATGAAGGTGGAGCATTGACAGGTTTGGGTGGAGATCCCTCCCCAACTTTGCAACAGAAGATCCTTCAGAAGGGGACACCTGATCAGACGACTGATGGCCATGCTCAGCAGCTCGGGATACCAGACACTTAGGGGCCAGCCCTAAGCCACAAGTCATGGGCCCGGTCATTTCTGATCTTCTTGAGAACTCTGGGAAGGAGTGGTATGGGCAGGAAGGTGTAAGAGGCCTGAGCTTGACTCGAGATGAAAAGCGTCTCCAGCTCGCAAAACTATTCATATTGCGTGATCTCAGAGGCAGCTAACAGATCTAACCAAGGCTCTGCCCACTGTTAAAAGAGACCCAGCACCACCTGCGGATTGAGAAGCAGTTTGTGATCCGCTAGGCACCTTTGGCTGAGATAGTCTCCCTGACGTTCGGAGAGCCCTCCTGGACTCGCCATTTGGGAGGAGAAAACCAAAACAGCAGTGTCTGAGAGGGAGTCAAGTGTGACTTCGGCATGTTGGTAGTGATGTGCCCAAGTGCTTAGAAGTACAGAGGTCCGCCATAGTCTAGAGGTGGGCGACTACTGCCTGAGGCTAATCCACCTTCAACAGCCAGTCATTAGGATAGGGGAAGACCGGTACTCCTGATTGTCCCAGAGGCGCTTCAAACACCGCCATTAACTTGGTGAACACCCAAGGGGCACTGGTAAGGCCAAAAGGGAGCATGGCGAACTAAAAGTGCTCATTGCGTATTGTGAACCGCAAGTAACGTCTGATGGCAGGCAAGACCGGGATGTGAAAATAAGCATCCTGCAAGTCCAAGGCTACCAGTTTCCCTTGTCCAGGGCAGACAGAACTTGAGCGAGCATGAGCACTTTGAATTTCTTCTTCTCGAGGAAGAAATTTAGGAGTCACTAGTCTAGGATAGGACAAAGGCATACGTACTTTTAGGGCACCAGAAAGTAACGGGAATAACAACCATAGCCTACTTTTGGTGTCTGCAGCCTCTCTATGGCTCCCTTGGCCAAGAAAACCACCACTGCCTGGCAGAGTGGGCAGCCTGTTGTAAGTGGGGGGCATGGGCGGAAGGGTAGTCATTAAGTGGCGAGAGTTGCCCCTTCAGACAATCTGGAGAGCCCAGCCGTCTGATGCTATTGACCTCCAGTGGTATAGGAGATGGCGCATCCTGCCTCCTTCTGGCTGTCCATGATGGCTGGAGGACAAACTAAATAGGTTTGGAGGCTGCGGCTGCTGGGGGGGTGAGGGGGGTGGGTGGACTGGCCTGACTTCTGGCTGCCCGACCCATGGAGTCAGTGGGTACCACATTCTTAGATGTGCAGAGGCTCAGAAGCTTGTTAGCTGTGGTGGCTGGGCAGATAAGAACGCAGCTGGAAGCCCCTTCCATGGACGCGAAAGGTGGCCTAGGGTTGGTAGGGGACCATGGAAATACCCAAGGACTTGACAGTAGCCCTGCTGCACTTGAAGTGCCCCCGCGCTGAATCCGCCTTGTCCCCATGCCCGTAAGCTAAGTTTGGACATCCCCTGAAAAGCCAGCGGTCCTCCGTCAGGTGAGGTTCCATAATGCCACTGATGAAGAAACTGCTCTGCCTAGCAATTTGGGCGTTTCCAGCCCACATTGGATTGTGAACTTGACTGCCTCCCTTTTTGTCTGCCATAGCATGGACCAGGCCTCCTCCTGGACCATGGGCAGCACCTGAGCAACCAAATTCCACAGTGCATGGGAAGGAATGTGTTCACGGACCGCAGTGGCAGGCTACAACATTTTCTTGTCGAAGGCAGCCAGTCTCTTGGATTCCCCATCTAGTGGGTGGTAGGGAATGCACCAGGATTAATATGGGAAGTGGAAGCTTGGATCGCTAAGCTGTCCTTTGTAGAGTATTGAGTGAGGAAAACGGGATCCCCTGGGTTTGGGCGGATGTTGGCGAGCAATTGTCCTACTCACAGGAGCCCCTGGGCAGGGTCTGGACCAAGTTCCAAGCTCCAAGCAAGACGTCTGTAAGGTCTTCAATAAATGGGAGCAGCGGTTCAGAGGGGTTCATAACTGGCTGAAGCACCTGTCAAGACGTTTACCTTCACTATGACTGAGGGCAGGCTAAGGTCCAGGACCTCGGCCGCCCTTCTCACCACCATAGCAAAACATACTGCCTTCTCCATAGCCACAGTAGGAGGAGAGACCATACCGGTATATGGGGAGTTGTTCAGTCCATTGGCATCCAACAATTACTCACACCAATCCATGTTAGGGTCTAGGGGATGGTATTCTCCTGGGTCCATTTGACCCTTCCAATCTTCCCCAAGTCCTAGCCCATAGCAATAGGGTTCTGGCCTGGAAAGCATGGCTCCAGTCGGCACTGGAGTCCGAGTTGGACGATGCTCCTTTCGGCTCTGTGTCAGAGTCAGGGAAAAGAATGGGACTGGTAGCGCCAAGGGGCTTCTGGACTGTGAACATCAGTAACGGGGAAGGTCGAGGTGGTATAACTGGCACAGGTCCTGTTCAATCCATGGACCCAGAGGGCCCGTCTGGCGCTGGTGGGTGGAACCGCTGGCAGCAAATCAGTATGGGTCCCCTCCCAAACGCACAGGCCACCAAAATATGAGGTGCATGGCCTCATGAAATTAGGAAAGTTGGGTGGCAGTTGTGCAGACTCCCAGAAGCTTGAGGGGGCGTGGAGCAGGCCCCATGCAGGCTCTAACGTAGAGCTAGACCTTGAATGACTATGCTGCCTCATCTTGTCAGATGACTTCGATGGATGGAGTGAAGTTGAAGACTTATTGCTTTTCTTTTTGTGGGACTTACCAGAAAATGGCTTTCAATGCAATGAAGAGCTAGGGCTCTGCGACTGATCACAGGACCTTCCTCTTAACCTGGATCAAGACAGTCGCTGTGTCACGCGTTGAGCAATAAGGAGCACCCCCCCTTGAGGCCTTGGGGTGCATGGCGTGGCAGTCGAGCAGGTCTTTGCATCATAGTGGTGCTCGAGGCATCAGAGGCATACAATATGCATGTCAGTCACTGACATCTGTCAAGTCAGGCACTGCAGGGCTTAGAGCCAGCTCTCTTAGTTACCATACCTGCCATATCGGAGACAAGATCTCGAAAAAAAACGTTGAAAAATTTGAAGAAGAATCAGTCAAAAAAAATTACTGGGGGTAGCTCTCTCCAGATCTGCACTGAATGGCACAGAAAGAAGAACGGACGTCAGTACACTAGGTTGACGCTTATATAGAAAGCGAACGTTACCTTTGGTGGGGAAAATACCACGCGGAGCCAAACAATCTACCTACCAGCACGCAGGGGTACTGCTCATGAAAAGCAAATTGTATCCAGCCTAACGCCAGGGGAAAATTCAAAGGGAAGCAATCTGTGACTAGAAGTCTATTAGATTATACTGTTTTCATGACTTTCATCCAAGAGCATTAGCTAAAAGAAGGCTTCAGAAGCAAATTAAATTCAGATACACTTGGTGCTTTAGTCGGGTCTCCACTTCAAAAATAACCCTAACAATGTCTAAGAGCACCTAGAAATCACTGAAATACTACACTTTCACTTTGGCAAGTGCTGTACAAATCTCCAAAGTAGCACTTTCAGGGAGGCCCTCAGAATGAACTAGAAACACAATGAACGCAAACACAGAAGGGCAACCAGTCAAAGAGGGAAAGGAGTGGCTTAGTTGACTTGGAGAATAAAAACATGTATACTACACTTAATATAAACCCTTACACAATGGCATTCTTGCAAGGGCAGACACCAACACTTTTAGGTAAAATCCTGAAGGATTTAATAGGACGGCAAGTCTGACTACCTGGTCTCCAATGAACCGCACACAAAGGGAGGCTTTACCCAAGTCGGGAGAAGACGGGAAACTTGGTCAGCCTCCACAAGTTGTATTCAAGAAAAGAAGACAGAAATAGGTTTAGACGGCACTAGCTTTTAGGATAAAAAGCCAATACAATCAGGCTACAGTACTAAGAAGATATGGCTTCTCTACAGGAGACACCTTTCAAAAGAAGAGGAGTAATCAGTAAATTGATAAGGAAGCAAGATATTTTTAGTGCAACTTGAACGAAGACAAGAACCGTAACGATTCTCATCAAGGTCCATAGGCTATTCTCAATCCCATCTTATCAGACATACACAGGATATGGTGAATACCAATAGGACAGTTGGCAGTTAAGAGAGTACTTTCTGTTTCTATGTACAGACTTAGTCAAGATGAGATTTTGGCAAAGTCTGCTAAGAGACCGATGGATGGATGTGACTAAAATAAAGTAGAAGACCCAATAGTGGACATAACCAAATTAAATAACCCAGAAACCTCACAAAAGCATTCTTGGAGATGAGCGGAAGATGGCAAACAGCAGTATATAATACGTTTTACAGGTAAAATTTGAATTATTTGGGGTGGATGTCTACCCACCTTAAGGAATTACAACTCTTGTCAGGGTGAACCATCAAAGTTACTAAATTAACTTGAGCTCAACCCCGTCAATGTTATGGCATAGAGCAGAGAGGCTTAACTTAGGGGAATGTGTAAAGTATTTTTGCAGTACCAAAACGATGAAGTCAAAATGAAAAACAATACAAATCTTAAATCAAATAAGAAACAGAATAAAACGTAATAAACAAAATGACACCAAAATGACAATCAATCCAAATAATAGGGAACCATAGACATGACTAAGTTTTAAGTGGCCAAAGCACCAAGAAGTCAAAAGTGGCAATGATAGTCAATGGTACCGGTAGACCGGTACTTGAGCACCATTTGAGGATGGCTGCGATGGAGTGCTGATCGGGTACACCAACCAGCTTCGTCCTCAAAGATTTCACCTTCTTTGATGGTGCACCCAGCATCGTTTGCCTGGGAAGGGTTGTGTCCAATACCTTCCAGGAGAGTGAGTCTGAGTGTGTGGAAAGTGATATTGATTTTAAAGCGCTTTTAAATTCTCGTTAGCCTTTCAACGCTGCGCACTTGCACTTTGCTAACTACTGCTTGTTTTCTTGATATTTACATTTTAAATACCGGTCCCCATATTTTAATTACAAACTTACCTCATAGTTCAGTCTCTATCCGCTCCCTATTGTCTGGACGCTGAAGACAGTAATTCCAACCATCTGCTAATAGAATACTGAGTTTGGTTATACTTTTAATTCACAGCAATATGGACCGTGACTAATACTTACTGCGGGGCACCCGAAAAGAAAACATTTTACAGGTAACGAATTCAATTAGTTCTATAAGACTGATAATAAGATTGGAACTTGATGTTGAATCTTACTAGGGGTATATTTATTTCGCTTCCTGATTCTAGTGAAACGTGCCTGACGAACAGATACTTTGATTCGCATTACAGAAAAGTTGAAATCGTGCTACAGGACCTTATAAAATTGTAACAAGGTGAGCTACAGGAGTTACTTAGAATAGGTATAATGAGTGGGATATACACATTAACATAATTAGAGAATAGCTTTTGATTGGGGTTGTTTTTTTCATTTTAGCTATATATTTATTTTGGAGTTTCGTGGAGCGGACCTATTATATAAAATTAAAACTGGACCTTATAGGGGTAGGTCATATAAGTTCGAGATTACTGGTTGAATCTTAAATCTTGGGAATCTTACTTGGGTCCTGCCCACTTGGCAACTATATTTTATCGCACTATGGTGATTCTCGTTTCTCTCTTGGCACTAGGGTCTTCCTGTTATGCCTACGCTATGTTCCACTGTGATTCGGTGGTTTTTGAATGCAATGACTTGACCATTGCAAGAATTTATTGTAGACTTTGTTAACCGAATTAAGGTTAAAATTGTGATTATTATAATTACTTACAGCCCTGAAGAAGTCTGTTTGTCAAAGACTGACTAAGACGAAACACGTGTTGGCTGTTTTGAAAGTGTTATTTTGGAAGAAGAAGGACAAAGAGTAAAGAAAAAAAATTGAAGAAAAACATAGAATACAATTTGTGGACTGCATTTAATAATTGGAGTGCTTGGTGGAACATTTGCAAAAAGCCTACTTAAGGGAGATTTAATATTTAAAAGAACATTTTGACCAGTAAAAAGAGTTTATTTTTGAGAGTTCGAACTGCAGTGTTTACACTGCCAGGACCAGGTTGTAATGAAAGGCATAAAGCCCTGTTTTACACTGTCATTGTAGAATGTGGCACAATAAGTGCTGCAGGCCCACTAGTTGCATTTAACCTGTAGGGCCTGGGAGCATTTTATACCATATACTCGGAATTTAAATGCAAATTAAATATACCAGGTAGAAGTATACGGATTTCATCAAGACGAAACACAGGTAATGTGAACATATTTCTAAAACCAACAAAAATATAGGGTCCACCAAAGGTGAAAAATATGGAGTGACCAGGCAGAAAAAGAAGATTGCCTACAAATAGACTTAAAAGTGATAGCCAACTGAAAACAAAAACATAGTCAATTTTTTGACATGGTTAACATAAGTCATTCAAGGGCATGAGCTCAGTTCATGATTATCTGGTATCTTGAGATTGAAAAGGGAATGGAAGACACATGAGGGATTTCGAGTAGCTGCATAATTAGAGGAATCCTAATTAGAGGAAGGCCATTATATCAGACTCAAGAGACTGTCAGTAACAGCCTACGGTACCGCACCCTGCTTCAGAAAACAATGGTTTCCGATTACAGATATCCACAGACCTCTCTAGTAAAGACCTACGGTTCTGCACCCTAAAAAATGAACTTGTAAGAGTTCAACTTCTTGTCAATAAGAAGAAACAGAAAGATTTTTCAGTGATCTGTCTCCATTCAAAGGACACCATTGGCGTGGACGCCTGGCCACGTGTCACAAGAAAAAAACAGGAACAGAATTCGCACATAGAACATTTGGATCTTCCACTCCAGTAAGCCCCTCTACAGAAGGCTTCAGATGGACTTGTTTGAAGCTGTTAAAATCCACAAGAGGAAAGTGTAGAAACGTTTTACTTAAAACGAAACCATCCTAGTTCTCAAACTCAGTACAATAACCAACAGATATTGGAGAAACAAATATTTTCATTGCAGTCCGTGTCTTAGTTAACTTATGTCTACTGTCCCTTACAATGTTCACCAAGCATTGTGTGTGGCACACTAAGTGTGGTCGGTGCCATCAAAGCAACACAAGCCCCATAAAGCTGTTGACAACAGGATTTATTTCACTTTTCAAATACTTTGGTGTTGGTTTTTCAGCTCCACTGAAAAATAAAGTCCGATCTATGCCACACTTAAACAGATATCGTTATCAGCACAAATCAAGTGGATCCCCATCATACATCTCAGTGTCGCTCTACCACCAAGCCAATATTTATCCCTGATGAGATTATATTTTTCCTTTTGAACATGCTGCACCAGTGGACCACTAGTAGAACCAACCATTTATGAAGGCTTGAATCGACAAGCCTTCACAACAGACCCCAACATGTCACCTGAAACAATTATTTAGTTTTTGGTCAAGGACGCTGAAACATGACGCATTGCCCATGGCTCCCCACCATTACTTTTTTAGAGGGTTGGGGATGTAAGCCAGGCCTTGGAGTACTTGCATTTTTCTTGCTGAAAATAATTGAAATGAATGACGCTGATGAAGGTATTATAATCATATGCACAGGGTGTTCTGTATTACTAAGGAGACACCTCTAATAAAATATTCCTAGTTACACTACTTTGCCCATGCCTATTTAGGTCGAGCATCAGCGCGCATGCGCTGTCTGCAAGACCTACTGCAATCACTCTACTTGCCATGGGTACATACCTTCATCGCTTCCATTTCCTGGCTTCTTATTGGCCAGTGCTCCAGATACATTACTTACGTTAGTAAAGCAGGAGCACCGGCCAACTAGAGTTTCATTTCACTGTAGGGCTTTATAGATTTATTTATAGACTTTTTTTTAGGAAGCGCTCCATTCAACGCTTTTACTTTAATGGTGGCCCTGCTACTTTCTATAGACTTGTCTCGTCTAAACAAAGGTGCGCGACCGCTATTAAAGTGAAAGCGCCAAATGGTGCGCTTTTACAAAGAGAAAAGCATTTTTTGTTGACTTGAGAAACAAATGCTTTTTTTTTGTAAAAGCGCCCCATTCCGTGCTTTCAATTTAATTGCGTCCACACACCTTTGTTTAGACAAGACCAGTATAAAGAAAGTAGAGGGCCACCATTAAGTGAAAGCGCGTAATAGGGCGCCTGTTTAAAAATAAACGGCCATAACTAAATACTTATCACCTGCCTCTAAAGAAAGAAACCCTTCTGCCCTCGCACCACTTTCCGATACAAATGCAGCATTTCCCGATAATCAGATGACCGCTGACAGAGATGCAGGCCGGTTTGAAAACGATTGGCTGCACTACATCACCTCCAAAGCTACAACTGAAACTTGACTCACTTTATGTTCACATTTAACTCATTATACAATGTTTTTAGAATCCATTTTGCAGTAAATTATTTTCTTACTTACTGTGACAGTTCTTTTCAATTTAAAATAACTCTTTACCATTGCCAACCTCAATACGGGAGCAGTTTACCATTACCAGGCATCCTCTCACGTTCTTGCGTATAGGTAGTCCTACTGTAAAATGGCGCAGACTTTTCTGTATGTAAATTAATTGCCCACTCCCGTTCTGGGATAAACGCTTTTTCCCAAAACCTAACAGTAATGAGACTTGTTCAAGATGGCTGCCACCTTAAAACTGCAGGGAAGTGTCAATGTGTTCATTGCAACTCTAACATCTTCCGATTAACTAGTACGTGTAAGCAAACAGAATAAAACTACAGTAAAGAATTTTTGAGCAATAGTAAAGACAAAATATGGGTCATACTGGGCTTGATGGCCAAAAGGAATATAGCTCAGCTAGGAGGTTCACGGGTATCGCCTAAAGTGGAGGCTTGGAGGGCTGATATGGATTGGTGTATGACTAGAGAAAAAACTGTATACGTTGCACGAGGATGCCCCAAAAAGGGTCTTCTGTATGAAGCAAATGATCTGCATATCATGGTAATATCTGTGTGGTAGCCGAGCAGCGGAAGGTAGAAGTAGGTTATGGGCCACCCTCCACGCCAGTAAACTAATACGTTGTACTGCGTGATGTGCCTACCCCCTGCCCGCCGAAGCACTTGAAAGAACTACAAATAGTTTTTTACTCATGCTCTACATTTTTTGAGCATTCCACCTTTGGCCAATTTGCCAGTGGTATAGAAAGGATTTAGGATAGGGTGAGTCTTTTAGGGGACCCACACTGTCCATCTCCTTGGTCCTGATGAATACCGGGTATTTTCCCACTTGGTAGAAACATGTTGACCAACTCATCATAACACATACAGAAATACTTAGGCCGTAACTCTCCTCCCAGTAACTCGCCCCTTATTTTTATAATTGTCCAGTTGCTTTTTAATAAAACTCACTTTTTCAAGTTAAACCAGGGCAATTTTTAACATCTATTTTTCTGCACCCACATTCACAACCTGCTCCACTGTACCACAGGTGTCGAAGCACACCCTGGTGACGCTAGGCCACCAGGGTGGACCCCGATGATGAAGCATGTCACCACTAGGTGGTGAGTGAGGGGTTTCTTACAAAAGGAATAATTATTCCTCCTCTTGGAAAACCTTCAGCCCAACTTCGGGTGATACTCCTCCTTTTGTTTTCTATATCCTTGACCAGGGGAACAGGAGTATTCCCCGTCCACCACGGGTGGACACTATCCCTTGCTCTCCCCCTTGTTTTTCCAATATCTGTGTCTCACCAATTGTTCCCTCTCCGGAAGATCCTAATACGCCATAACTGTTATTTCACTATCATTTAGGACAGCATACTGTACAACGGCAATATCTATATATGCATATTAGAATTTTGCATTATCCCTTCAAATTGTGATCAGAAATGTTGTTTCTCTTCGGTTTAATAAAAAAATACAAAAATAAAAATAATTTTTTAGGATGTTATGCCGTGGATTTATTCATCTTCTACATATTTTTACTTTGGATCTAAAGACTAGCCTTTTTCAGCCGAGGGTTCATCTCCACAAGGGCACATGTGAGCAGAGGGCAGCGCAGAGATGTCGAGTGTGGTGGAAGTACTGGTGAGTGTTCCCTACCTAAAAGCCCATGTAAAAGGTTTGCATGCCATTATGTAGTTAACACATTTCCTTGGAAAAAAAAACTAGCAGGGGCTTGAGTGCGATGGAGCACCTCTGTCCCACTCCGTGTATACATGAAGTCAGCATTTGCGATTAGGTCTCGGGCAGTTTGTAAGGCACAGCATTTGGCGATGTATGCAGACGACATTTAAAATATTATGTAATACTTTATCCTAGTGTGGAGCCAGAGGTTCACATTGGGTCATGTCCAGCAGGAGTACTTTGTTTACTTTGCATTTATTTTAACTATCTGATGGTACGCCGAAATAAATCACTGACGGGCCGAGAGCTTTGCAGACTGTTTTTTGTTTTAACAACCATATATTAAACATAAGGTGCTGTTCAAAAAGATTAATGTGTTGTCCGTGTGAGTGAATTTTGGCCTGCACAATGCAGTTGTTTTTTTATGTTTGGTAAATATTAACACCCTAGTATGCGTTTCAGGAAGATAAAAGGATCAGAAGTTTTTTTTATATCACGTGCCGAAAACCAAGTTGTGCAGGTTCCAAAGCCATCAACCCAGCAGCATTCTTGTAGCTGTAGTTATGTTTCCATTATAAATCAAAGAATGAGACTAATTAATCTGGGTTGGTTTCACCTGCATCAAAAAATCCCCCTTTTTAGCAAATCACAGATCGGCGACACAGGGTGTTCAAGTTGTTCCATGTACGTGTTAAATGTTCTCAAACACAATTATTGCTTTTACACTTCAGTTATTGTAGGCACACATTTATGAGGAGAAAATTACCCCTGCAAGGATTCTCGTGCAAAACGATTTGAGTTTTGCGCACCTGATAATACAGCAGGATGATAATGCCAGATGTAAATCACTTGCCAAGAATCATACAAATTGTGTAAGTGTGGATGATGTAGTGAGAACACTGGCCACATGGTTACACATTAACTAATCATACTACTAGATCATATTTTGTCTGTGTACAGTATTGTCCACTGAGAATAATTATGTTCACAAACTACTTAATTTTGGAAAGTCTCATAATGCATAGTGTATGCATGCCTCAACGGTGTCCCTTGCAATCCAGTCACAGCGCCGTTCTCAGCCATTCAGTCCTGCATGGAACTCAAGAGATTGATTGATTTGTGCTGTGGGGCATAGTCGACCACGACCACCCCATGTTTATATGATATCACGTATTGTGCTTTTGGCCCTCACAAAATCACCCAAAAAGACTGGGAGAAGTGGAGGAAAGGTAAACAAGCATTTGCAAAGACAATATGTCTCACCTGTACAAGATCTATTGGCTGTGTCAACATTTTTTATCCATGTTGCCCAGCAGCTTGGCCGCTCTGCAACATGGTTTAAAGTAAAAAAGAAAAAAAAAGAGCTCTATGACATGGTAACTCTTGTTTACTTATACTACTGACAAAAAAAATCTAACAAACATCAGTTGCAATACCAACAGCTCAAACTTTCAATATTGCGTGACCTATGGCATTGCAAATGCTTGTTTAGAGTAGCCTCCCAAACTTTTTTATCCCACTTACAGTGCTAGATAGCACCCCTATGCACATAGGCCCCATTGCCAAAGTATTTCTGCGCTTGAAGAATATTTGCATGCACTTTGATTTCTACCCAAGTCATACGTGCCAGCACACCTCTCAGCAGGGTAACTCGCGATTTTTTAAACCACATACAGCTTTTTTTTTGCTGTCTCCTCCCTAAAATTGCCTCCAAATCAATGCAAGTGAAATAAATTCCTCTGATTTTTTTTTTTTTGCCGTCTCTTTCTTGCTTCCAAATGTTGGCATTATGGTGTATTCCCTCCCTGTGCTCAAGGAGAGAGCAAGCCTGTCTGGAAACTTGTGTGTAATGAAAGAAATGTGTTCTGGAAGTACATATGATTCAAGTACAAATGTCAATACTTAATAATACTTTGTGTGTTTAATAGACAGGTCAGCTGTACTTTCCTGATAATTTGCATTGGTGTAAATGCATTTGGAAAAAAACAAAACTATTAAGGAGTCGAACAAATTAAATCAGGCATCTTCCTCTTACTTTGGGAGTGATGAAATGTGTGGATCCAGTGAAATATGCAGGTCATCTCCCTCGACATGCCATCAATTCAGCATTAAGTTTACAGCTTTTGGCATATCACTTACAAATCATTGACATCATGCGTTTAAGTCTAATTAGTTTAACTGAAGCCCACAACCACTTCAACATTAAATGCATTAGAGTGGTAGGTGGGCAGCTCCCCAATCTAGATTTGACGGCTCCCCAGGGAGCCACAGTGCACAGTTTGGGAACCACTGCACTATAACATATCCAAATTAATTATTGACGGTAACATTCCACTTAGAACTCCACCTCCACCACGTGTCTAACACGCCTAAGGGAAGTAAACAAATGAGTCTCCATAGATGAGAAGCGCAGAGGAGACTCTTGGCACCGTACCAGGAACTTTCTAATGTGCATTACTACAACAGACTAGTTAAGAAACTGTGAACCCCTCTGATGTTGGCATGCAAGTGTGCTCTTTCTTTTCTTGTATTACAGATTGACAACCATTTTGTCACAGGAGCAGGTATGAGTTCGCGCCTATTTTTTGCTCAATGGTTAATCGCCATACACAGGACTAGTTAATCCTATTTCTTATTATGTATATTTTAAATATAATAATGACCCAGTAAATGAGACCCTCTCTCCTTCCCAGATACTGCAAGGCGGGTCGAAATATATCAACATTATACCTCGCGGCCATCGCACGCCAACACAACCTCAGCATAATCTCCTACGCCGACGACACCCAGCTGATCCTCTCCCTGACCAACGACCCCGCCACCGCCAGAGCCAACCTGCACGAAGGGATGAAAGAGGTAGCCGAGTGGATGACGACCAGCCGCCTGAAACTGAACTCGGACAAGACGGAGGTCCTCATCCTGGGCTCTTCACCCTCCGCCTGGGACGACTCCTGGTGGCCTCCCGCCCTGGGCACCGCACCCAAACCGACAGACCATGCACGCAACCTGGGCTTCATCCTGGACTCCTCCCTCTCCATGACCAGGCAAGTCAACAACGTCTCCTCGGCGTGCTTCAACATCCTACGCATGCTACGGAAGATCTTCTGGTGGATCCCCACCGAGACCAGGAAGACTGTCACCCAGGCCCTCGTCACTAGCCGACTGGACTACGGCAACGCCCTCTACGCCGGTACCACCGCCAAGCTCCAGAAGAGACTCCAGCGGATCCAGAACGCCTCAGCCAGACTCATCCTCGACATCCCACGAACCAGCCACATCTCCGGACATCTGAGAGACCTTCACTGGCTCCCCGTCAACAAAAGAATCACCTTCCGCCTCCTCACCCACGCACACAAAGCCCTACACGACCAAGGCCCGAGCTACCTCAACAGCCGAATCAAATTCTACGCTCCCAAACGCCACCTCCGATCAGCCAACCACGCCCTCGCCGCCGTCCCCCGCATCCGAAGAGCGACTACAGGAGGAAGGTCCTTCTCCTACCTGGCCGCCAAGACCTGGAACTCCCTCCCGACCGACCTGCGCCTGACCCAAGACCACCTCTCCTTCAGGAAGAAGCTGAAGACCTGGCTGTTCGAGCAGTAGCGGCACCCCCCCCCCCCCTCCCCCAGCGCCTTGAGACCCTACGGGTATGTAGTGCGCTCTATAAATGTCATTGATTGATTGATTGATTGATTGATAATGTAATCAACTTTTAATTGACTTCCAACTGGAACCTTTTAAACTCGCCTGTTTAAGTCTAAAACGCACTATGAATGGTTCCCTTTCATTCGTGGAATAGCTGCCAAGCTGAAATAATTGACTTTTTCGAATCCAACTGAAACATTAAACGTGTCTTTGTCTGGTTTTTAAATTTGGGCAGAATAATGGATCATTATTTATTTTTAATGAGAACACTACAATGATTCACGTCATGCCTGCGCCAATCCCCTGAAGGACGATATGATTATGGGCAAGTTAACACAACAATCAAAGGTGGCGGTCTGTCTCTGAGTCAGTGCCTTTGAGTCGAGAGGGACAGAAGTTATTCCATATAAAACCGGAAAATGTTCAAGTTTTGCTTACCCTGTGCGCCGCACGCCACGTCACTGAAAAGTGCCAGAAGAAATCCAAAGAAACTAAGGAGGCGGGCTGGCGGTCCTCTCATCTGTGGAGACAGAAGAAAGATGATTTCAGATTGAACAGCATAACAAGGACCAGGCCAGTTTAACAGAACATCTGTTGCGCACAAGGAAAGAAAGAAGGCAGCGACAAGCACCTTTAGAGGAAAAAAAGGATCTCAAAATGTGGATATCGAGTTAGAATAATAAGGTACAGATATATCGGATTCCTTTTACAGAAAGGAGGGTGAATGTATGCATCCCAGATGGTGGGCAAAACAGACACGTGACAGTTATGGGACGTGCTTCGGGATCAAGTTTGCGCTATATAAAACTTTATAAATAAATAAATAAATAAATAAGGCGAGCAGATTTTCCGAGGGAAAAACCAGGACGGGCACAAACATATGAAAAGGACTAAATGTCCTATTAGGTCGCAGGGTTTTATATATATATATATATATATATATATATATATATATATATATATATATATATATAAAACCCTGCGACCTAATAGGACATTTATATATATATATATATAATATATATATATATATTTACATATATACATACACATATATATTTGTGTGTGTGTGTGTTCTGTGTGTATTTTCTCATTACCTACAGTTCTGCGAAGGGTTCCAGGGTCCGGTTGCTGGTGGGCCTGGCCTTGCCCTATGGCCTTTGTAGCCCTGATTCACAGCTCATTAATTCCTGCTGTGCTGCTTAAATGAGGCGAAACTGCACAGCAGGATAGTTGAAAGAAGTGAACTTGTCCCCGTTTCGAACGGGGACAAGTTTACTTGTGAGCCTGCACAACACTTTGATTAAGGTAATGGTCCACTCTATCAGCCCTTAAAAACCGGGTCATTACTAAAAAGGACCCAGGCACTACCCAAAAACCGGGACATTTCTTAAATTTGGAGAAAAGTGTCGGGACACATCTCCAAAAAGCGGGACCGTCCGGCGAAATCCGGGACGTCTGGTCACCTTACGTCAGCTATAGTGCTTGGACAGCAAGCGGAGTCTGCTGTTCTGTCACATTCCATCAGAGCAAACACCCACCAAACGCCTCCATGCAAGTCCCAGGCAACAATGGCATATTTAAAATAATACACACTCCCATGTAAAACACGCAAGCAGAATGGCTGAAATTTAGAGGGAAAATGCAGTCTGGCGAGTGCACAAATGATTTAGGACACGTGTTCGTTCTTCCAGAAGTCAGCGAGGTTCTTGCCACGTTAGCCCTTTACAAATGCCACTCATGCACAACATGAACTGGCAACGACGGGCTGGGCAAAATAACACTGTCAGAACACTACTACCCATCGAACTAAGTTTCGTCTCCACTTCTGACAACCTTAGTGAGTAACAAGCACTGGCAAAGCCTATAGGTCTCCCTTATGCAAGAGCTATTGGTAGCATGCAGGGGCTTAGAATAGATTGTTTCAGAGTAAAGTGGTTAGAGTGGGGTGGTTCAGGGTAGAGTGGAGTGGTGCGGCCTGAGTGGTGCACAATAGATTAGAGTGGTGGGGAGTGATGGAGTGTAGTGCCGTAGAGTGCATTGGTTTGGAGTGCAGTGGTGCAGAGCGGAGTGAGAGTAGTAAGTAGTAAAAGTATTTTATTCGATTATCCAAAATAACATCAAAGTATAAATAAAAACAATGCATATGCATATATGCCACAAGTGTAAGAACAGTCACAGTACATAGAAACTCTTAATTTTGGAGATTATAGTAGTCATGACACTCATTATGGGAACACATTCTTCTAGAATATTGAAACAATAATGTTATATAGAAGAAAGTGCCAGTGCTACATAAATGTAAGTGCAAAAGCACAAAGTACATTGAGGTTCCGTGATGATTTGAACCCGTGTTTTCAATATTGTCGGAAATACATAATATTGGTATCAGCGAACCGCAAATGATCCATTTAGCATATCCTGGTGTTTTCGCTACGATACGAACAAGAGCACTCCTTTTATGAACACATTTCTGATCTACCCACGGCATCCATCTTAGATCATGGCCGCCATTTTGTGTTTCTTGCCCTCACATACGCAATAACCTCTGATCACTTCATTTCGATTAAGGACACGTAGCCTTAGCCGGAGATTCACCTCTTTCATGACACGTGCACCTTAAACCAGATCACGCTGTAGCTACATGACTCGACAAAGGCTGCCTTCTCTGCCCGAGGCCAGTCCACCTGAACTGGTTCTCGTGTCCATTGTCCCGATCATGATTAGGCGGCCGAAGCCGGTAGCCTTGCCCATTTACAACCCACAAACATCTCTTATCCCACTTTTCTATCTTCTGCATCTGGCTCTGCTCCTTTCCTTCTGGGCCTTTATTAGGGGGAGGTAACAAAATTTACGATGAGGCGGTCCGGCTCTTGAATGCAATATTGACAAGGATTGTGATGAACTAGTGGGAACCCCTCTCCGTAGATGTTTTGTATCAGATTTTATCAACAGTTCCTGTGTACGCCAAATATTTATTGTTTGAGACACAAAGGTTTTGAGAATGTACTAACATCTGAAGAATTCGCCTGAAGACTAAAAATCAGTATATAAGGAGCAACCCTCTTTGTACAAATTGAACAGGCTCCTAGTTACTGCCCATGCGTAGTTTCTGTGACTTCTGTGTCCCTGCAGTAATAAACCTTTGGTCTTTGACGCCACCATCGAGAAGCCCGTGTTTCTGTTCATTTGCGCACCAAGGCAGGTGGAACTCCGGGGTCTTTGGGTGTTGTTCCCTGACACCTCTGGACGGAACCAAAAAAGTCCAGAACTCCAATTGGCGCCCAATGTGGGGCGACGTCATTCGGTACCGGTCCAAAAGCCTGAAGAGTTCGAGAAGCTTCGTGTGAAGATTCCTGAGGGAGGCGCCCCACTTCATCGATCCCGGCATATCGCAAAAGTGGCCCGAAGTTCTCTTCCACGAGGGTTCCCGTTCAGGACGGCTGCAGTGGGCCGTTGCCTTGACCGTCGCCCTGTCTTGGACCCGAGGTGCAGCCCTTAGTACAGCGAAACGTGACGGGTTTCTCCTTGGTGACGTCTTCAGTGCCTCAGTTAAGTATTTAGTGGTTGCTAGTCGGTTACTTTGTGAGGGTTGTTAAAAATCCTTGATTGGTTCTTAGTTTGGTTTAGTTTCGTAAGATTATCACTGGTTGTTCTGGTCACGATAATCTATTTGGTTCAGTTTGGGTATCGATACATTAGTTTGGTTTTGGTAGGCCTAAGTTCTTGGTTCAAGTGCACATATTTGTTTTGTGTTTTGTTTGTTTTGTGGTCCGGACTGAAAATGGTAAGTCGGAGAAATTGTATGTTGTCGTGCTTCAGTTGTAACAGTGACTCACGATTGGAGGACTCATGTCTGGTTCCTCCGATTGGGACTCCCCTTTATGACTTATATTGTAAACATGGAGTGGGTCCTATATCCTATAATGAGGTGTGGGTCCGCTACACCAAGAAAGACGGTGTCCTTAGTTGGCCACTGCATGGTAGTTTTGAACCCGAAATTCTTGATAATTTAGAAGCGAAATTGTTTAGGAAGAAAGCCCGGCCGGCAATGTTTGATTCTTTCCGTTACTGGCGAAAAGAATCCAAACAGAGAGAAATGAAGAAATTTAAGAAAGAACAGAAAGAGAAAGAAGAGTTGACTCTAGAGCAAGCAACTAAGCAGCTGCAAGATAACGAGTGTGAGAAGGCTATAGAGGTGGCCATTAGAGAGCATAATTTAGCGATCGACAAGTGCTACCCTGCCTTGCCATCGAAAACGGCTAAGATACTAGAGGATTCGGAAAACGATCCTCTTTTGTCTTATCTGTTACGGTCACCTCCACCGTATGCACAAGGTGCTACGGCTCCACTTGTACCAAATGTTCAATTGCCGGTTGCTGGACAACCTGGTATTCCTGCTCCTGCCCCTCAGAATCAAGTTCCTGTACCTCCTGTGGTTAATGTGACTGTTCCTACGGCTCCTCCTCCTCCTCCTGGATTGCCGGCTTCTATACCTGTATCTGTCTCGCTTACACCTACTACTTCACAAACTATTTGTCTCGATACTCCTACTGCCACGCTATCTGTTCCTACCTCTACTGTGTTTTCTACGTCTGCGAGTGTGTTAACTCCACTTTCTGTTCGTCGAAGAATCACTGATTCTGTTACTAATATGCTGTCTCCTTTCTATAAAACTTTAATCAAGACTCCTACTTCTGACTCTGTTCAGAGACGGAGTCAGCATCCAAGTACTGAGGAACGGGGAATTTTAGATTCCACGGCTCTCAGATGGATTTCGAAGAGTAGGAGATATAGTACGAGAGATGTACTAGAAACATTTATGCAGTGGAAGGAACCAACGCAACGGTACGTCTTTGACGAGATGTGCTCGTTGTTACGTGAGGAAATAGAGGAAGATGATATTGAATCAAATTTAGAAGACTTGATTAAGGTTCAGAAAGAGTTTGCTGCTGGTATGATAGTAGGTGAAAATATAGAAGAAGCGATGGAACTGATCTTAAGTTTTAGGAATGATCCATCTCTTCGTTCACCGAGAGATTTAGAGAAAGGTAAGACGAAACTGAGTCGCCAATATCCAATGAGGGAGGTTCCTCCAATTTGGCGCGAAGCAGTGGCAGCTGATAATAATGCTGGTATTGCAGCTGTTCCAGCACAGTTCCAGAGAGTGTGGATACACATTCCATGGAAGCGAGCTGAAGTGCTAGCGGTGAAGCAGGCCTTGCCAGATCCACGTAAGAATCCTGCTGGATATTACAAGGAATTAACACAGACGGTTGAAGCTTGTATAATGAACTTAGCAGACATTGATATGTTATTCGGAAATGTAGTTCCTCAACCAGTCTGGGCTAAAATTCGTAGAGAGGATCATCAAGTTGCCTTAGGTGGTGATTGGGCAGCCATCACTGCAGCGGATGGTCAGCAAATAGGTGGTGCAAAACCCGAACCCCTAATTGCTAATCTTCCAGGTAGGATAATCGACTTAATGAAGACTCTGATGCCCGCATTGCGTGTTAATTGGGACAAGTTATCCGCATGCAAGCAAAAGAAAGACGAAAGTGTCTCCGACTTCTTCACGAGGTTCGAAGAGACTTTTGTAGATCATAGTGGTCAGGACATGAGCACAGAAGGAGGACAGAGACTGTTTGTCGATAAATTTGTGCATAATTTGTTACCTGAATTATGCAATAAATTAAAAGATTCAGAGAGTGCGTGGGCTGTTTCTACGACTGCGCAAATACTTGCGACTGCACAGTACTACGAAAATAGGGATAAAGAGGAAAAGGAGAAATCAGAAAAGAAAACGAAAGATTTAAAGACTAAGGTTCTTTTGCAACAGGCGTATCCGCCTCGCACGAATCAGTCTAATATGCAACAGGGTTCGTATCAGAGGACAGATTATAGTTCAACAAGGCCTCAATATCAGTGGAACCAATGTGCGTATTGTAAGAAAGAGGGTCACTACAAGAATGAGTGTCCGATTTTAGCACAAAATAATGCAGCAGCAACTCAGAGAGGTCGTGGTGGTTTTGTGCAGAATTCTAGAGGTCGAGGGCGAGGTGCTATGCCTCCACAGACGAATGATCGTCCTTCCAATCACTTTGATCAGAGAAATGGACAGCCTGCCCAGCAAAATAGATCTCAGCAATATCTTGTTGAAGACTATTGTGAAGTGGATGAGGGATTTCAGCAAAATGGGTACTAGGACAGCCATGGACAAAGAGAGGGAGTAGTATCAGTTCCAGTAGATCAGAGTGGGCCTTATGTCGCAGTAGCAACATCAGGTGTAGTCGAACCGTTTCTGTTGGATACTGGTGCCGCAAAAAGTTCTATCATCCATGCGAAACTCCCTGGCGCACCTTTGTCTGGCTCAACAAATGTTTCTGTAGGTTTTTCAGGCGCCCCTGTTTACAACCCCATATCTGGTCCTTTGTTTATTTCTGTTGGACCATGTCAATTGAAAGCACCCTTGATTTTGACGACGGGTTGTAATGAGAACCTGCTTGGTTTAGATTTGTTAAAACGACTATATGCGACATTGTACTGTTCTCCGGAAGGGGTACAGCTTACATTGGGTAAAAATATCACCTCTCTGATGTACTTGTCAATGGATGCACTCCCGCCAGAGCTACGCTCACTCCCTGATTCTCTTTGGGCGACTGGTCCTAATGATGTAGGCCTTTTAGAAATACCACCATATGTAGTCACTTTGAAAGCAAATGTAAAATTTCCAAGAATTCCTCAATACAAAATATCTAGTGAAGGAGAGCGTGCACTTTTATTGATTGTGCAAGACTTGATTAAGAAAGGTGTGGTTGAAGAAACTAGAGGAAATGTTTGTAATAGTCCTGTACTACCGATTTTGAAACGAACTGATCCTACAAAACCTCCAGTGTACAGGTTTGTCATAGACCTTAGAGAAGTTAATAAGATTGTGGTTCCGCAGTTTCCTGTGGTTCCCGACATTACTGCCTTGTTAACATTGATTCCTGCTACAGCCACTTGGTTCTCAGTCATCGACTTGAAGAATGCCTTTTTCAGCATTCCGATAGCCGAAGAAAGTAGAGATATTTTCGGCTTCTGTTTAGGAGGTCGAAGTTTCAGATTTAAACGCGCTCCACAGGGCTACTGTGAAAGTCCATCTATTTATAGTCAAGCATTAAAAAGCCAGTTAGATTCCTTTGTCCTTCCTCCAGGTTCTGCCCTAGTACAGTACGTAGATGATCTTCTAGTGGCTGCCGATGACAAGGAAACTTGCAAAGCAGCTACAGTTTCGTTATTACATCACTTGTCTAATCTGAATCACAAGGTATCACCTTCTAAGATGCAATACTGCTGCCAAGAAGTGACCTACCTAGGTCATCTCTTGTCAAAGGAGGGAAGAAAGTTGACCCCAGAGAGAATAAAAGCAATTACGCAAATGAGTGTTCCACGCACACAGAGAGAAGTACGTGCCTTTTTAGGTATTACCTCTTACTGTAGGCAGTGGATTCCGAATTTTTCTTTCTTTTAGCGAAGCCGTTGGTAGTTTTGACTGGGAAAAATGTTCCGAGTCCGGTGCCATGGTCTGATGAATGTCAAGAGAGTTTTACTGAATTACGAAAAGCCTTGTGTTCAGCTCCTGTATTGGGTACACCTGATTACAGTAAGCCATTCACGCTCTATGTTCACGAGAGAGAAGGTTGCGCGTTGAGTGTTCTGACACAGAAATTTGGTGATAAACAACGCCCTTGTGCGTATTTTTCATCAACATTAGATCCGGTAGCTAGAGCGTTACCTAGTTGTTTGAGAGCTACAGCGGCAGCTGCGGCTTCCATTCGACAATCTGCTGGTTTGGTGATGAACAACATGCTAGTGGTCATGGTTCCTCATGCAGTGGACACACTCATGAACCGAACCAAGACACAACACCTTACTAGTGCGAGACTATCTGGTTACGAGCTGACATTACTAGCGAGTCATATTCAGATCAAAAGATGTAATGTATTGAATCCAGCAACGCTGTTGCCGACTAATCAAGAGTCGAGTGATTCCGAGCCACATGATTGTTGTTTTAAAACGGAGGAAGAGACAAAAGGACGTATTGACTTGAAGGATACTCCATTACCCGATCCAGATGGTACGCTGTATGTGGACGGATCTTGTTTTAAATTGGAAAATGGTGATGTGACGGCTGCCTATGCAGTAACGACTTTGAAAACGATTGTGGAGACTGCAAGAGTGAGTCAGAATTCTGCCCAAGCTGCAGAATTAATAGCTCTAACGAGAGCGTGTGTTTTAGCTAAGGGAAAGAGAGTGAATGTTTTTACAGATAGTCAGTACGCATTTGGCGTGGCCCATAGTTTTGGCCGTTTGTGGAGAGAAAGAGGTTTCATTACGTCCCATGGGACTAAGATTCAACATGGTCAGCTAGTTAACGACTTGTTGGAATCTCTAACCTTGCCGACTGAAGTTGCGATTGTTAAGTGCAGTGCTCATAAAGCAATCACGGATGATGTTGGTCGTGGGAATGCTTTTGCTGATGAAATTGCTAAACAGACAGCTAGAGACATGATGAGCAGAATGTATGTTGCAACGTCTGCAAGATGGATCGCTGAGTCTGGAATGTGTGAGGATACTATGGAAAGTGTGAAAGAGATTCAGAAAGAAGCAACTGAGGAAGAGAAACGAGTATGGAGAGAAAGTACGGGCAAGTTGGACTCGAATGGATGTTGGATTGATTTGACAGAACAGCAGCGTTGGATGTTGCCTGATGCGTATGTGCTTGCAGTGGTGACAATGGCGCATGGAGTAGCGCATATAAGTTCTAAAGGAATCTGTAAGATGTTGGCTCCGGTCTGGAAAAATGAGGGAATCAGTAAGTGTGCAGAGAGAGTGGTGAAAAATTGTATGATATGCCTGATGCATAATCCTGGCAAGGGAACTCCAACTCCTGCTGGTCATTTCGCTCCTCCTTCCTGCCCTTTTGAAGTGATTCAATTAGATTTTATTCACATGGACCGCTGTAATAATTTAAAATATGTCCTAGTGGTGGTTTGTGCTTTTTCCAGGTGGATAGAAGCATACCCACTAAAGGACAATACTGCCCTATCAACTGCCAAAATTCTTCTCAAGGAATATTTCCCTAGATACGGAATGCCACGGATTGTATGGTCAGATAACGGAAGTGAGTTTATAGGGAAAGTTATGCAGAGTGTGTGTGCCGGCCTAGGGCTGAAACAGAAATTCCACAGTGCGAACCATCCCCAGTCTGCTGGTTTAGTGGAGGGTTACAATGGCACCCTCAAGCTAAAGATAGCTAAAATACAGGCATCCACAGGTCTAGCCTGGCCAGACGCACTTCCTTTGGCCTTGTTATCAACGAGAGCAACTGTACATTCTAGAGTAGGGCTTAGCCCTTATGAAATCGTTTTTGGCCGCCCGGCAAATATCTGGGGTGTGCCAAGGCCTAAAGAGTTCAGTTCTTTAGAATATCCTATGTTGATAGACTACCTTTACGACTTGACTGCTAAATTGAGTCTTATTCATCAACAGGTTTTCGATGCTTTGCCAAAACCTCCGGAGAGTCCAGGGCATCAGCTGAAACCGGGAGACCTCGTCGTCATCAGGAACTTCGCGAGGACAAAGAACCTTCAGCCGAGATTCGTCGGCCCCTTCCAAATCCTTCTTACAACGAGGACAGCAGTTCGTGTGGCTGGACGCAAGCACTGGGTGCACGCGTCGCATGTTAAGCGTGTCCCTTTGCCGCTTCCTTACGACGACTGGGTGAAGAAGGGAATTGGTTCCTCCGAATTTGAAAGAACTCCAAAGTTTATCCCTTTCAGCGATGCCGAATTAATCATTGACACTCCAAGCTCTGACTCTCCTCCTGAAAAGACTCCTTTGAACACTGAACATTCGTCTCTTGCATCAGAAGAAACTCTGCCATCTGCGAACTTGAACACTGCAACAACTACCAGTGAAACGCTATTTGTCGACCAGACAGTACCTGCGAAGCAGAGATATAACTTACGAAGCCGTAATATGGACAAATAAAGCAGGCAACTGCATACTGTGATGTTTTTGAAATATTGAACTTTTGCCCTCAGCCAGGAAGTTTGCTATTGTTTTATTGTTTTAAAAATTGCCTTGCCGTCTGGGTAGCCGTAGGGTCGTGGCTGTGTGCCTAGTTGGATTTGCAGGGGTCTGACACAAGGTCGATCTTTCTGTTGGTTCTGGGAACTCCCAGGGCTGATAGAGGCATTTTCATCTACGTACACATCATCAGTGGTCGCGAGCGGATTGTAGAAGATGGAGCTTCCTGCGCTGCAACGAGAAAATGTGATTTACGTTCGCAGAAACAGACTTTACAGAATTCTTCATAGCAAATGCTTTTTGATGCAATGTGCCATTACATTCTTGATTATTTTAGCAACATTGGTGGGTGGAACTGTTTTCAGTATAAATTTGATTTTTGTGCCAGTTACTACAGTACCTCCCCTTGATCCCGCTATTTCTACTGTTTCTTCTATACACTCTTTTCATTCGTTTCCGGAACATGAGCAAGCCCGACGCTCAGAATTCATTAACAACACTTTTGTACAGCTCTTGCACCAACACCAACTGGTAGTTAACACTACAGACTGCTGGGTGTGTGGCTTGATACCCCACACTATGGATAAAGGTATACCTTATCTGGTTTTGCCTTTCAGCTACAATGGATCATTTCAGGCCCTTCAAACCATCTTTGCTTATGCCCTTGAAACCTATCCTCCACGTCCACCACGTTCCACTAAATATAACTCTGCCAACAAAGCTTTAGTCCAGGGAATTATTGACATGATCAAGGATGTCAATAATACTCCATCATACCCTAGAGACGAACTGCGAGTGTATTTAAGTTGGAATACTTCAGAGTATCGCCTTAGTTTAGGAGAAAGCAAACGTAAAAGCTCAACTCCAATCTGGGTCGTACCTCACCGAGGTCAGGTCTGTTTGCAAGGTAATGGGAGAAATCCGAGAGCTCAGCTAGGGAGGAGTGAGTGCGTAGAGACTTATGTGTTTCCGGCTAACTCTTCCCCTGCCTTTCTCACTGCTAGGGGTACCTACTTCATCTGTCGAGACAGAGCGTATACATGGTTACCTGCCGACTTTTCAGGTTCATGATATATTGCTCGATTGTTGCCTCCAACATACACTGCTTCATCTGACTACCACAGAACCAGGGTAGCGAGAGGTGTCTTCAGCAAGGAAGATACTGCTGGTCAGGAAGCTGGAGACTTCTTCAAAGGCTTCCTTCCGTTCTGGGGGCCTATGGCCAATAGTAGAAATATACGTCAGCTAACACGGGTAGTTGAATCTACTATTACCGAAACTGCTGGTGCCCTTAGTAATCTGACAGCTGAGCTTCAGGCGGATAGACTCATGACGTTGCAGAATCGTATGGTTCTAGACGTTATCCTTGCAGACCGAGGTGGGGTATGTAGAATGATCCAATCGAGCTGCTGTGTCTTTATCCCTAATAATGCTCCAACAGTCTATGAGGCGATCTCTAAGCTACACAAGATTTCCGACTCTATACACGTAGACAAGGGAAACTGGTCCTTTATGGAGTGGTTTTGGACTCTGATCTCAGTGTGGGGATGGAAGGTTCTAATGGTCATCGGTGTCATCTTAGTATTCCTATTCTCATGCTGCCTGATTATCCAGTGTGGTCCAGCTCTGTGTAGCCTTTGTGCTGCAACCTGTTTTAGGAAACCACCTGCAGTTGGAGAAAAGGCACGAGAAAGGATGATGATACAACAGCATGTCACTGACCTGATGAGTATAGAACTAGACTCTGACATAGACTGAGTAATTGCCTATGTAAGGGCAAAAGGAGGGTCTGAGGTTCCGTGATGATTTGAACCCGTGTTTTCAATATTGTCGGAAATACATAATATTGGTATCAGCGAACCGCAAATGATCCATTTAGCATATCCTGGTGTTTTCGCTACGATACGAACAAGAGCACTCCTTTTATGAACACATTTCTGATCTACCCACGGCATCCATCTTAGATCATGGCCGCCATTTTGTGTTTCTTGCCCTCACATACGCAATAACCTCTGATCACTTCATTTCGATTAAGGACACGTAGCCTTAGCCGGAGATTCACCTCTTTCATGACACGTGCACCTTAAACCAGATCACGCTGTAGCTACATGACTCGACAAAGGCTGCCTTCTCTGCCCGAGGCCAGTCCACCTGAACTGGTTCTCGTGTCCATTGTCCCGATCATGATTAGGCGGCCGAAGCCGGTAGCCTTGCCCATTTACAACCCACAAACATCTCTTATCCCACTTTTCTATCTTCTGCATCTGGCTCTGCTCCTTTCCTTCTGGGCCTTTATTAGGGGGAGGTAACGAAATTTACGATGAGGCGGTCCGGCTCTTGAATGCAATATTGACAAGGATTGTGATGAACTAGTGGGAACCCCTCTCCGTAGATGTTTTGTATCAGATTTTATCAACAGTTCCTGTGTACGCCAAATATTTATTGTTTGAGACACAAAGGTTTTGAGAATGTACTAACATCTGAAGAATTCGCCTGAAGACTAAAAATCAGTATATAAGGAGCAACCCTCTTTGTACAAATTGAACAGGCTCCTAGTTACTGCCCATGCGTAGTTTCTGTGACTTCTGTGTCCCTGCAGTAATAAACCTTTGGTCTTTGACGCCACCATCGAGAAGCCCGTGTTTCTGTTCATTTGCGCACCAAGGCAGGTGGAACTCCGGGGTCTTTGGGTGTTGTTCCCTGACACCTCTGGACGGAACCAAAAAAGTCCAGAACTCCAACATGACGCATTCTGATCCCTAAAGGACTCTATATGAATAAAAACAGTACACAAAGGTCCAGAATGTTAGTCATGCTTAATAATGATCATGGAACTATTTGTGGTAAAATTTTGATCCGTTTATACCAAACATTGGTTAAAAAAATGGCAGACTGAAAACACAATTGGGGGTGAAGTGTCACTTTTCAAAATCCTCTGGGCTACTAAATATCTGGTTGCCCCCTAGTTCAGGCAAATTAGTCGTACCACTTCTGGCGAGGATCCAGACGCTCTGAGCAAAAGAACATGATATGCGCCTCTGTTTCAGGAGCCAGGCCGCAAGCTGGGCACAGGCTAAGAACCAGATCTTTTTTTACATTTAATAGTAAATGATCTCAACAGTAGGGTGACCAGCCAGAAGAGCACATACAAGCTCTTGCCTAATGGGAGAGTAATGGTGTCCAGCAAGGGCTAAAACCTCGGGGTAATCTTGAGTTCCAAAAACGTGTTTGTTAGATGATCCTTTCCCCCAATTTTTACATATTGACCATGGGCCTACTCAAGTCATCCCACAATCTTTGCAAGCCCAGCCTTTGGAACAAGCTAAATACAAATTTTAGCCAGGGAACTCGCATGGCGTTAGCAGTATTCACAAAATCCCCAAGGGAATCTCTATACTCACTTAGCTCGGGTGTAGACCAGAGGCAGACCCAGTACAATAAGGGCTTTAGTTATGCCTAATCAGAAATTCTTTTTAGAACTGGTTAAAAAAAAAAGTGTGCAGCAAGGAGGGTGCTGGCCAGTACAGAAACCATCTGCTGTGCAAAGTTGTTCTCTGCAGTAGCAAGCTGAAGAGTGTCAGCACAACCCTAGACCTCAGCACCAAAAAGTGCAGTGTATTGTGGTTTTGCGGGGTACACTTCCAGTGCCGGTGATATAGAGGGAAAGTTTCCTTTTTTTATACATCCTTAAGATAGTATTGGAGCGGTGTTCAATTAGTAGCAAACTCCTAGTGAGTTGATATTGGAAAGTGAATTATTGGTAGGGGCAAATGTAGGTCTGCCACTGGCAATAAGGCCACTAACACATGATAGGACTCAGCATAGGTCTTAGAAAATAATTCCCATGCTACCCAGGGCTGCTTTTAAACTGACTTCAGGCTTCAGCAGTGCACACATGCAAGTGCAGAAAAAGCTGCTGGCCTCCTAACTGCCATGCCCTATTTATACTAGGGACTGATAAGTAGTTAAAATCCCCCTGCCCTAATGCGTACTAGGGCCCTAGGGGTTAGGTCTTGCCAATCACCGGGGTACCCAAACCCTAGTGTATGAAGGTGTTTTCACTGTATTCTAAGTGTCGAAGCATAGCACTGGCCCTGGTTAGGCAGAGCCCAGGGTGAGTCAGAGTCAGTTACCTCTCAACAATTAGTACGTCTGTAGCAACAGAATTAAAAGTTTCACAATGGTGCTAAGATTAACAGAGTTAACAGTCTATTTTCACCATCTATGAGAGGGAGTCTCAACATAATAATAATGCTTTCATACAACAGTTAATCCTAAAATGGAGCAGAGGTGCACTTAAAATATCTAATTTGGATGCAAGTCTACTTCTTCCTCATTCCTATTAGCTCGGAACACACTTCCTCACCCTTCTACTCGGCTTCTGCTTTAGCCCCACCATCTATTTTATTTACATACATTTTCTATAGTTTATTTGATATATTTCACAGAATTAAATGTTTGAAAAGCACACCGTAATCCCTGCATTAAAATTTTATAAATCAGCGTTTAACCTTTTGACTTCTGCTGACCCTCTAGGAATCACTACTGAAAGTTACGGATCCCCACCCTATAATTGAACCTCAAAAGGAAATACAAAATATACAAACATATACACAAATTACAACATTTTATTTAATTTACAACAAAAGAAAAAATACAAACATCTAGAAATAAAACCAAATATTGTAAAGCACTAATCTGCCCATAAACAAATTTAATTTTGATATCTGTGCATTTGTTTGTGTACGTGGTTCTCTATTATTTTAAGATCAAGCGAAATGTTAGAGAATCAAGCTCATTGCTTTGTTCATAATGAATACTCATATAGTTGTCCCACACAACACCTTTAAGGCTGCAAATCGCACATACTTGATTCAGTTTAATATACTTTTGCTGCTCCCATGAATCAAGCTGAGGATAACAATGTATTTGTAAGACCCCAATTTCAAATTGCTTCATATTTAGATAGTTTTCAAACTTTTTTATTTAGCTTTTTATGTATTTATACTTTCTTAACCTTCTAAAATTATTCTACTTTCTAAACAGTGGCAGACTCTCTGAGTGGGAACTGAGAGCGCCTGTGGGTCCAGAGACCGCAGTTCCAAGAAGTGATGTTCTAAATAAATTACAATTGAAACTTTACCATTTTGCATTTTATGTATGCATACTTTCTTAATCTTCTAAAATTATTTCATTTTCTAAACAGTGGCAGGCGCCGAGAGCCCTTATCGATCCAGAGACCACAGGTCAAGAACTGATGTACTAAATAAATTAAAATAAGGTAACACGTGCTGCTCAAGTCTACTGAGGAGACAGAGGACTTTGATTTCTGACGAGTTCCAGTCAAGGAAAGAAAGCAATTGTGATAAACGTTAACACAATTCTAGTTCATTAAGATGAGCTGTGGCTAAATGACTTCTGGAACAAACAGGAGTGGGCTGTAAGAAACTGGATCATTTTTTGGGGTAGATGACTACCCCCCTCAAAGAATAATCACAACCCATGTCAGGGTGTACACTCAAAGTCACTAAATTAGCCTGAGCTCAACACTCTGGTAGCTATAGTTCACAGCATACATGCTTACCTTAGGGCAATGTGTAAAGGTTTTATGCAGTAGCAAAACAATATTAAAGTAAAAATGTATAACTAAAATCCCAAACCAAGTAAAAAAATATAGTAAATGAAATAAACAAAATGACAAAAATCCTTCAAGGGGAAATAGTTATACATTGTTAAGGTTGTAAGTAGGAACGACATCAACAAGCACAAAGTGCCAATGATAGTCAATGGGTGCCGTAGACTGGGACCTATGCTCAATTTGAAACGGACCACAATCGAGCATGGGTCGGATAAACCAACCAAGTTGGTCCTGCTCAAGGATTTTATCTTCTGACTTGAGTCTTTTAAGTCCCAATCCACCAAAGGAGTACCCTTCTAAAGCCCCTCACGACCTAAGGGAGGCACTTAAGAGACTCATAGGGCGTAAGGCAGAGTGCAGCACGGTCCAGTCCTGGTCCAATTGCTGCAAGTCAGCTGTGCAGGTGCAGAACAGGTTTGTGTTCGCTTGCTGTACCCCTCTAGCGTGGACAGGAGGTGTGCCTGGAGTCCACTTCTTGGTTTTGGGTACAAGAGGGAGCAGTTCCAGTCTTTCAGGGCTCCGCAGGTCACAGACAGCAGTTTCAGTCCTCTTCTGTTCTTCCAGCAGTGTTTTGAAGTGGGTGCCTGAAGGTGCCACATTTATGCCTGGCACTAGCTAGTTGGTGGGAAGGACTCTTGGACACGCCCTAACCTATACAGTAAAGGTTCTCAGGGCCAACGCTACCTACTTTGGGCATTTTCTAGATGACAAATGTATTCAGCTACACTAAACTTGGGCTTTGAGGGCTGGGTGTTTGTGTGTGGATACTCTATTGTGATCCTACTGCCCTCCCACATCTAACACTAAAGTTCAGTTTGAAGCAGCAACAGTACCCATCGTAAACTCAGGGATAGTAGTATGATAAGACAAATGCAGGGTTCTCCAGCAACAAGCACCCAAAAGCTATTTCTCACTGTGGGATACACAAACATTGTCTTGGCATCCTGTTTGCTCCCTTTCAAGTGCACACCAAATGTTATATTTAACATGTAAGCAGGATTTGACACTCCAACAGTATGTGGCCCTGTAATGTAACGATGCACAAAACCCTGCATATTCTGTGAGGGTCAGAGAAGTCATCTATGCGCATCCATTCAGGTGAGTTTCGATCACAATGACCTACCTTGTAGCTCCTGGGAGGAATTTCACACTGATTCAAATACTAATCATTGGCTGGGAGAAGTTGAAGAGCAAATGTAATTAGCCTACAGGAACTTTAGGCAGGGAAAAAGTAACTTTAAAAAAAATACTTTTTCTTAATGCGTATTAAAAATACTACATCATTGAAATGGCTTTTTAATTACTAGTCCAAAATAGTTGATTAATTGTTTTTCTTACTCCTCCCATTCCCGAGATACAGTAGTAGGATTTTTAATCTGAACTCCGGTCTTCGACTTAGGATGGATGCACGTGCCACAGTGAAAAATAGCTTTTGGGTGCTAGTCACCCGAAGAACATGTTAACATTACATTTCTACATGTCCTACTTTGAAATGCCATGTTGCCTGCCTTGTAGACTAGAAGGCCTACATAGTGGGGACATATTATTCAAAAGGGTTTATTTTATCTTTTCAAAAGGGTTTATTTTGACCAGTCGAATGGCTTACAGTTTTACATTGCTACAGTCAGGCTACACGGGGAGGCCTAAAGCCACGTTTACAATTTCACTATGGTGGATGGCACAATAGGTGTTGCAGTCCACTGGTGGCATTTAACTACAAAGACCTGGTCACACTTTGTACCATACACTAGAAAATTACAGGCAAGTTAAATATTCCAATTAGCAATAAGCTAATTTAATGAAGGTAAAATGAACATTGTTCTAAACCCAGCACTAATATAGGATCCAGCAACAGGTGAAAAATCTGGTGAGAAAAGGTGGATTTCCTACTCATAATTTTTTTTTAAATCTCAGGAAATCTTGTTCCAGTGTGAGGCAGAGGGCAAGAGAGCACTGGAAGGTAGCATTTTAATAATGAAGGGAGCTCCCAATGGACTTCTGGGGATTGGACGGTAAACAGATTCCGAGTGTTGACCCTAACCATCTGGCATGGTTTTAAAACGTAAGACTATCATATCATATAGTACTGTTAGGACAGCCAACCTCTCAGAAGGTACATAGATGTGTTTGTGTCTGGAGACCTCTGAGACTTTGACGTGCTACCATCCCTGCCTTTGGTTTTCATTTATCAGTTCCTTAAAATAGAAGTTTTCACTGTGTTTATCTACTTGCCTTTAAAGCTCCCTTTTCTGCTCCATTCATAGCCCCCAAGGCAATGGCCAGGAAGGAATATAATACTGTGAAAAATATAAACATGATATGGAAGGGGACTCTTTGACCTTGAAGGGAGTTTGGAAGGAACAGCTGAGGTCAGGAAACGTGGATTGTAAAAAGCAAAGCAGGGACTGGCAACAAAATGCAAATACTGGAAAACATTAGAAGGATACAGAGTTTGATAATAAACACCTAAATAAAAGCCAACAAACAATTCAAAGAGAAACATGGAGTTTGGAGTGATGGTTAACCAAACCCTTTTTTCAATACATTTAAAATGCATGGATTTAACAACGGTCTGGTTATTTTATTACTAACCATTTAGTGAGAACATTTATATTGAGCCAGCTATCAGCTCTAAACTAGGAAAATCACAACAGTCTATGATTTTGATTTAAAAGCTAAAGAAAGTCATCTGTAAACATAATCATTCTCTCCTGCCATCCATAAGCAGTAGAAGTACCAACAATGAAGAAAGTCTGCGGATGGGATTTAGATCAGAATCCTGTACCGATATTCATTAAGCCCTTTAGCGCAATGGACGACCTGATGATGGCCTCCGGGCTACCAGTGCAATGCAGAGGATATCAACTGGTTGTCCAAAAGGGTGAGAGCGGGTGACCCTACGGTGCTTGCACTTGAGGTTCCCCTCCAAGTGGTCACTGATGGAGAGACAAATTGGAATCACTTTTATATCAGCCCCCACTCCTCAGTGATGTCAGTGAACGGTCACAGGTCCCAGCTGATGGCAAAATAAGGACCAGCTAAGACCAGCTGCAAGTATGTCATCTGAGATTTTCTCCACCAAGCTAGCGGTCTGCAGCCTTTAAAGCAATGACTCTCTCAAACCGATCGCTGCTCGTGAATCTCAGAGGAGTGGGGGTGGCCCGAAGAGGCCCCAGAGGGGGCGCGATTGCCAGGAAGTTGGTAGCAATTTCTTTTATAAACACTTCTGCTGCTCAGGCTGTTTCTGGAGCCCCTCCTCTACAGCACAGTAAAAACAGAAAGAAAAATGGGGGCCCACCGACCCACAAAATATGTTGCTGGGTATCAAACAAAATGTGAATGGACAACAGGCTTATTCATCGCCCTTTTTGAGTGGCCACCCTCAATTATTATAATTTGTTTTGTAAACATATCTGTGACACAGAAACTAACGCATGGACAAAGCTATCCTGCACTCAGTGCATGTGCTCTGACCTGACCCAAAAAACATATAGAAATGGGCTTAATATCTGCTTGAACGTGTAGGTTTCCTATAAGGCCATAGTATATGCTGCATAAACCATGGTATAGAAAGTTAAATGACCCTTGTGGAGTGCAGCCCTATTGTGCAATCTACTGCTGTGGCAGTGAAAACAGGGCTTGAGGCATATCCTGAGTATCAAAACAGCAACAGTATCAACCTTGCTGCACATACCTGCCAAAAACACCCCTTGAACAGATCAGAAAACCTGATTTTAGACATCAAGTCACCTTTAAGTGCACCTTGCTGCCAACAAGGTAGAGTGCATAATATTTAATAAAGAAAATTAAAAAAGGGCATTATCCAAGGCACCAGGCCCAAAACTGCATTGTCACTGGTCAGGCTGTAGTTGGCACATAGGAAAAGTCCAACTACACATTACACACTTTAATGTAAAACGTTTGCCCTGTATGAGCTACAGCCTCCATTCAAATGTGTTCTATATTTAATAAAAGTCCAATCTAATGGTGAAGTCTGATTTAATTTAAATAAATTGTAAATATAAAATAGATGGAGCCAAGTCTTAATTCTTTTTCTGAACGACAATACGTCTTTAATCTGTCGCAGCTCCATGGGTAGGCTGTTCGAGAGCCTTGCTGCAGCAACACTGAAGGCTTGCCCCCCCCCAGTTTAGCTCTTCTAACCCTGGATACTTTCACCCAGTTAGCCGTGGATGACCAAAGACAGCGAGTGGGGGCATACCAGTGGAATTTGTTCTGCAGCGGTTTGGGCCTCAAACCGTGCAATGCCTTGAACACGATACAGAGGGATATAAAGTGAATAATCCGCAAAATAGGAAGCCAATGAAGCTCCGCTAGGGCCTGAGAGGCAGAGGACTGTCGAGGTCTCATCAATGCCAACTTGGCCGCCGCAGTCTGGATTCTCTATAGTCTTCCAATTTAGTACTTGGGGGACTCCAGCAGCAGGGCCTTGCAGTAATCCAGCCTGCTCATGATGACACTCCTTACCACCAATGCACGTACCTGTGTATGAAACATGGGTAGAATTTTCCTGAGGGCCCTGATAAGAGAGAAGCAACTCCCAACAGCCTTGTTGACCTGTGTTTCCAAAGTCGGCTTCTCTTTAAAACAGATTCCCAAGTTGCGAACCGTCTCAGATGGTGCCAATGGGGAGTAGGAGGGAATAGGCCAACAATCAGCTGGGAGAGAGTATGGCACTCTCCCACCAGCAATACATAAGATCTCTGTTTTATCTGCATTAAATTGCAGGGAATTATTTCTCAACCAGTGTACCACATTCTACATACAGGCTGAAAGTTATCTAGAGTGGTTGACTGATCTCCCTCCAGGGAAAGGATAAGCTGGGTGCCATCAGCATAGTTCACCAAGCCTATATCGTAGGATTTAATGACATCCACCAAGGGACGCATAAAGGCATTAAATAATATAGGGCTGATCGCAGATCCCTGCGGGACCCCATAACGTATACTGGTGAACTTAGATTGAAAAGGGGGAAGGGTCACTGCCTGGCATCTGTCAGACAGGTAGGAATATGTAAATTGATACTTGTATAGCGCACTACTCACCCGCAAGGGTCTCAAGGCGCTTGTACGAATACCGCTGTGGAACCCATCCTGGCTTTCCCTGTGAGGCGTCCACTCCTGGGCACCCCCAAGGTGGAGGCCAGGCATCCTTAGCGTTGTGGGGGCCGTTGTGGAGATTAAGCAAGCTATTGCCCAGAGTTGCAGAGTGGGACTCCATGATTGGAATAGGCACCGAGGCGAGAATTATCAGGTCCGTGGAATTTTGAGCCCAAGACCCGCCGAGGCGGGGAATTGAACCCTGGTCCTGGGCTAGGAATCTGCATCAGGGTCTGCCGCTCTAACCATTGAGCCACACTTCTCCACACTTAAGCGTCAAACTCACTACCCCCACTCCTTCCAGCCGTTCCAGGCTTCTTTAAGCACTCTATGAGAGTGCATGCATTTTGCAGTTGTCGCCCTCGTGTACTTTGTGTTCTTTTTCTACAGTCTGTTTCACTACTCACACTCCCTTTCCTCAGAAGAATTTCTTGCTTTCTCCCCACCCACCTCCTGCCGACATTCTTGACTCCCAATGGCCCATCCCCACACTGTATGTGTACTTCCCCATCTCCACACTCCGTTGTCCATATACCTCTCCATGCTCGCCCTGGTCTCTGTGCTTCACTATCTCTGCCTAAAGGCTCTCCATTAACCATGTGCTTCTCCATTTTCTCTTGCTTGCCCTTCTCTCCCCCAAATGCATCTTTCTCTCTTGCCCTCCCTGTGTTGTCTTATTCTCTTCCTGCCGTCAAGCGGTACCCAATTCTATTTTGTCTAAAATGCACAGCACTATATAAAAAATGCATTTTGCAGAGCAAACCTCAGTAGGCAAATTCTGCCAGCATTAGGACGTGACCTAGGGCAGAAAGGTACCATTTGTAGAACTGAAGAGTGGCTCTGTCCATTTCGTTTAACCTGGATACTGAAATTCCCAAAAAAAACGGAGTAGACAGCCAGGAAGTGACATATGGCACACCTACTAACTCTGTCCATGCTTCGTGAACCCGACCCCCAGTGGAGGCTTGCACCTAGAGAATCTACATCAGAATTTGCCATAAAGAACAATCCTGATCTAATGAAGAGCCAAGGGGTTGTGTATGCGCTGGATCCACATCGCAGACCCACATTACTGGGCTAAACCCCACCGTACTTATTCCTGACCTGGAAATAATGCCTCAAAGCATAGAGTGGGTCACGGTAGTAAACAAATCATTTTCAAATAACATTTCTAAATGTTTCCAGAAAAAATAACTTAACAATGTACACCTCCTGTAATGTCTACTTATCAATAGAATTGTTTAGAGTATTATTAAGAAAGATATCAAGAGTGATGTTACTCTGTGTAATAAAATTCCGCAACGTGTATGTTGAAGTTTTTCAATGAAAGTGCTGCTACGCTGTTATGCATAGGTACATTTATTGAGGAGTGTATGTTAGAGGACTTAAAAAATATTTTATTAACCTCACTGCTAAGCAAAATGTTACAGGACCAGGATTATCTCAGTCTTTATGCAGGGCTGCGATGGCGGCCTAAAGTTATGCAAAAGGTGGTGAGGTATGCATGAAACAGGTTTGACAGGGCAGACTGCCAGGAATGGGAAAGAGTGGAGTTCCCTAACCTGTTGAGGGGTAGGAGTATCAACACATGCAATCCACTGACCCTCTCACAGGTCTAAACCTGCTTGGTCTCAAACGGAAAACATTTAGGTATTACATGGGATGCATAACTAAGTTGCAGTGCTTACATTGGCTCTGTTAAAACTATCTTCGATAACTGAAAATGATAACCAGTACAGCTACTCTAAGTTAATAAAATTAATTAAAGGGCTGTTATAAACTCTAAAATGGACCTTAAATAACCTTTTTTGGAGGTCTTCCTCCTAATCAGTTAGCTTGTATTCAAGATAGGCAAGTGTTCTGTAACCCAAGAAACGTGAGAGCAACTCTTGTACAATCAGATCATTGAGCTGGCTGTTTGGTCAGTAAAGTATTTTATTTAAAGTCTTAAGCCTGAAGTTTAAAAGCCCCAACAAACACGCCTCGTCATATTTTCAGTACAAAATTAGAAAAAAATGAGCTGTGATATATAAAATTCCCCAAGTTTTGATTACTTACTGACTCAAACACCTGCCTAGGATGTGGTGGTGATCAGCACATCTGGGTTTTTGGTCCAAAACAACGGAATGCACTACCATCAGATGTGAAAAATAAATCTGCCTTCCTAAACTGTAAAAAAATTCTAAACCCCTTGCATGCGGCGCAAATTTTTGCGCTGCACAGTGGTTTTACTAAGTGGGCGGGATTCGGACGGCTGTCCTGCGCACACGCACACCGTGACGGCTCCCGGCCGTCATGAGCATGCAAGGGGTTAAAAAACAACAATTCTTCAACAAGTTGTGTTCATTGACAAGCCTAAGTGGTTCTTCTCCGTCTTCTTTTTTAGGTCTTGCCTACGCAGCGCGTATGCACTGATTAGGAGGAGACCTTTAAGAATTGATTCACTTATTCGGCCAAAAACGTGCACGCTTTGCATTGCTTTCAATGGCAACGCTTGCACGTTTGGCGATTCCCTTGCGGGAGTGAGCTTTGAAACCATCTGTTTGTAATTAACTTTCAAAAAGATGGTGCCCCTGCTCGCTCCCTCAAAGGAAACGCTTTGGGGGTCTTTTTTTATTTTTTTGCTCGTTAGTCTCTTTAGGCACACTTCCCCCGCCTTAAAATAGTTCTGCCACACTCACGCTCTCTTTGCTTGTTAGTTTTTGCTACAGTGCTTCCTAACATCTCACTGTCTTTTTTGTATTTTTGACATAAAAAAAAGCCTGCCGTAGCTTACTTCTCTGCATTGCGCCTTCTTTGCGGGCTAGAGCACATTTCAAGTTGTTTTTTTAAAATATAATGATTACACTAGAAAAGCTGCAAGGGGCAAGATTTATTCAGTTCCAGCCTGGAGTTTGCGCCGGATTCTCAACATTTCTGAAAGAACATGAAATAATGTACCACAACATGCCCATTATGTGAACACTCCGCCATGTGTTGCACGGACCCCTGAATAGTATTGTGTACTGGTTAGAGGGAAGGTCTTTGTTCGGGCACTTCCTGCGTGGTTTGGGAGTCTTGGCATACTGAGAGCATGCGGCCAACATTTATTTTTTATTTGCTTACTGTTTTTATTAAAAAAAAAATTTTAACGCCAGCTCACGCTTTAGCTTTACACATATTAAGCTAGTGCACGATTGCCGAGATTGCTTCAAACGGGGGACTTCTGGAAACCCTTGCCGTTCTGCACCCCCATGCGGGGCTGTGTGAGCACTGCTGGTACCTCAATGTTGCAGCCAGCTTAGGAGGACCTCGGTACCAGCCTCGCCGCTCCCCACCGTCCACTCTACAAATGGGGTCGGGGGGGGTGGGGGCAGACACACATTTCCTGCTCTGCTCAACATTGCTCACTATGGGCGATTCTCTCCGGCTGCCACTCTCCTGCATCAGGCCGAGCTTGTCACCTCCGGCCCGGCTTTGACCAACCATTTTGGTTTTCACCCGGAGCTGGCTGTTCTTGCCATCTGCTCCGTATAGGGGGGCGCTTCCATCATCCAGGGGAGCTAGGCTTCACCACCACTCCTCCCAGACACTGTGGTTCAGGTGCCCATGGGGGAGGAAGTACGAATAATTTCCCCACAGGTCGTTCGGCGCTGGAGCTCGTCTCCTATGAGACCACCACCATGCGCGTGCAAGTCACGCCACCAAAGACACACATTCTCAGTAAGGATAGGTTAGGCTGCATTAATAATTTTTCTGGTTAACCACAAATTCCCATTATTGTATCTGCACTGCAGTAAAAATAAAGTAATTGTGTAACATTTACAAGCAGGAGCCTAAGCAAATTTGAATGTACGTTTTAAAAACATTATTGTTTGTAATGCAACCACCGCCACCTCAGATCTTTTATCTACCAGAGCTATGACAAACACGGCAATATGGAATTTGGCAGTGGTGCTTTACTTATCAAGGTATTGTGAACAGTAAAAATGACACTGTTATGGTACTTTACAATCTTTGAAAATGGCACTTCAAACGCGGTGTTCAGAACCAACCCAAAGGTTTTTGAAGCTTGTTTCAACATTATCTAATTGGCAAAGAGACAGGGGAGCCTGAGGGGACAGTTTCTCACAGGGCAGACAACGGCCACGTTAATCCAATTGTGGAGATTGATATGCAGGTATAACTGATTACATGATATTAGGTCGTCTCTGTTCCTCACTAATATATGCACACAGAATAATAGGTCTATAGGTGATGATTCAGCAAAAGCTATATATATAGATATGTCCTAAATTTTCCAAACGCACTGTATAATCATGTTAATCAGCTCTACACTTTGCTACATAGCTAAATACTTATAAGGTCCCAAAAGCGAGACCTATTGGCTATGGCAATGCTTGTTTTAATTGATTCGTTAGGCATCTACAGAACGTTTATTGTGTAGCTTGTGCCAGATAAATAAATATTAAGAATACATAAATTATAAAGTGCAAGAAGAACAATGGAAATACACTGACGGGGCCCCAGCAGCTACTTCATTCTTCAAGCATGTGTACTATAACATTCATCCAGCATTTTGCTTCCCCACCTCACAATCACCATTATACATTCCACATACCCAACACAAGAGCTACTGCAAACCTTGCCCCCAACACTCATTTAACACGGCAACCACACCAAAACACATAACTAACAAATCCAAATTAAAGTAGCGCACTATAAAATCTCTAAAATGTAAAAGAAACACAACACCCTTTCACTTTCTTTGCACCACAAAACTCTGAGCTGATGTCACTTTCTCTCTATCTAAAAATGCCTTCTGTTGTGTAGGAAAGGTTATCTGCATGGTGTAGAGTTGCATTCCCCTGCCACTAGTGCCTAGCTGCATGTATCTGGTATTCTGATATTTGACTTTGGCTAGGTGTTATGCTAATCTGGCATGTGCACAGAGGCCGAGGCCGGTCACTGGCATGAATAAGGCCCTGCACTTGTCCCCGTGACCTGGAGGAGCAGACCATGTGTGCCTTCACGGATTGACAGGGAACGATTGTTACTGGTATGGGTTTAGTATGTAGAGAATTGGTGGCAGCACACCATGTTTGTAAATCCTTAGCTGTGACCAGACCTTTATATCTGACACTGGAATGGAGCCCGACAACCTAATCATGTAAAGTGTTGCTTCTTCGTGCTTTCCTCGCTCTCAGTGGTAACATCCGGAGGGTTTGCTGTGTGTGTTGGAGTATGTAACCGGCATGGTTCCTGGGAGTGAGCAAAAGTAACATTGAAGCCTGAGGGATCCATTTTGGTTAGCCCATGTCTACTCTTTGCATAAGATGGACGGAGGTTGTTTCCCCACACAGTGGAAATGTAATGCTAACATTACATAAGCTGGAGGGAGAAGACGGGACACTGAAGTGAGGGAAGTGTAGTCAGGGCTCCGCTAGAAATTGGATTGTGTCTTCGCTAGCAAGCAGCTGCTGGTTAATCTTCAGAGTACGCCCACCCGGTAGAAGAAATGAGTGAACGATGGAACTACAGACTATGTGGTGCAGAGGTGAGACAACCTTTTTCTGAGGTCTATACGTTTGTTTTTCCCGAATTTAATTTTTCAGTTGGGCTGATGACAGCCAGGTGCAGAAACCTCAAACCTCCTTGCGCCTCTGTTGATGCTGGAGAACAACCTTGAAAGAAACTTCAACTACCACAATAACTCTGCACTTTGAATCAGTTGAACCACATCTCCGATCTGCAAGTTGTGTAAAGGTTGGATCTAAACTAATCCAATTTGTTCTAGTTCCCTGTTATTTATGACCAAGGCTGTAAGTACTTTGCAGAGTAGTCAAAGGGCTGCTGTGCAACCAGGGCTGGTGTCTGCTTGACAGCCGCGTCCGCTTCTGCTGAGAGACATTATCTGAAGTCTGCATCTCTTGGTGGATGAGCTGTAAACTCGGCCTCAAGCACCTAGAAGCTATCAGTCTGCTGAGTCGGAAAGATCCTGCAGGTTAAAAGACTATCTATGAAGGAGTGTAGAGAACACATGATTTCAATCCTGCAATCGCTCCACTGATTAACTATGGCTAGAAGGGCAATGTTCAAGGCAATCTGAATTGTCCACTGAGCCTTCCAAGGAAAAGAACAGCTATACCTGAAGTTAAATTCAAGCAATACAATCCCAACAGAATGCTGCACTCCAGGCTTGCTACACTTATACCACCTTACACTAAGAAGTCTGTAGGAGGCACTGCTTTCTAAGAACAAGCTGCTAAGCTCTGGAACTCACTACCATCCAACATTAGACACACCCAGGAGCATATGCACTTCTAAATACAGTTGAAACATTGTATTGCCTGAATAACTTCCCGACCCACACCGAGGCAACAGAGTCCAGAAAGCATTCGTACCCTCAAGCTCAATCCGCAGCTTACAACTCAACCAGCAAACCGCTTCTTATACGAAGGTAAGCTAAGAAGGGTTGACCTATGGATCACCTTGGCATTATATAATTATGCACTTGCATCTATAACAGTTATTGTCCTCAAAAATACTATGACCATAACACACGTAGGTCAGCAGCAAACTGTAACTTATACCTCTTCGTTCACATAAGATATCTGTTATGAGGGTTGTCCAATACTAGCACTGTCAGCCAAAAAAACAAACATCACCAAATAAGCAGGCATGGAATAACAGAAGACATCTGTCACACACTGTTGGACAAATCAGAGGTCTTTAATAAAGTCTACCACTCTAGGTCTCAAACATCTATTCAATCTGACCACTTCTTTAAATCTCACATAGACACGATATGGGATGATAATAACAATATCCATCCCAACAGATCTCTTCACTACTCTCTCCCTGCAGCCATGCCAGCTAAGGACCAAAATGATACGCAAGTTCTCAGATTGGGCAACCTAAAGCTGTAGCAAGCTAAACGGGCTACATCATGGGAGATACTATTAAGGGAGCTGCATAGCCGTTCAAAGCACTAGCATACTGAAAACCATAAAACAGTGTGTCTGTCTCTCACACATCATCCACCGCACTGCTACATGCTGGGTTCGAAACACGATAGCCGCCCCTCGGTGGTCATGTTATGTTATGTTACCAAGCACTTATAAAGCGAACGTACACACTAGGGTTTCATGGCACTGATGCTGAAGACTCTTGCAGCCGAGGTACTAGTCATAGGCTTGTTCGAATAACCATGGTTTTAAGCCCTTTCTGAAGCGGAGAAGATTATTGCAACTTCTGAGCGTCAGAGGGAGGGAATTCCAGAGGTTAGGGGCCAGTTGTGCACACACAACATGCAAACATTTCCCACATACGATCAGATGAAACACAACATCCTCCCAACCATGCACCCCACACGCTGGAGAATGCTATCCATGCAGGCAAGTGCTTCAGCGCCCCACATGTGGCTAGTTAAGCGCTACATAAATGCACCTACTCTATTGGTAAAGGAACCTGCTCCAACATCAAATACTCTACATCACCTTCTGGAACTAAATATTAATTCGCAGAAACCCTTCCAGCGGCCTCACTTGATCTAATTTGGAAAAGCAATTTTGGCTCATCTGCAGGAAGGAGAAAAAGTTCAATACAAATAATGTAATTGCAAGCGTAGGACTCTTAAATTGTGTTAAATGCATCCTCTGCAACATCATTTAAACCATTCCGGCTAATGAATTTCCAAATAGAAAAGTGACATTATTCTGTGGGGCGATACTGAAACTAGGCAGACGCATTTATCCAGCTAACGGAGGAGCATCATGTTTTTAAAACACGATTGAAAATATGAGCTCCAGAGATGAAATTACTAGCTGGCTCTAATATGACAATGTTAATTTTGCAGTGAACACTGTAAAAAGCAGATTTTTGTAACTTAAATGTCCCTGTTCTCTTGATCAAATAAGTTAATTAGATTTAAAACACTTTAAACACAAGTTTGAGGTTGTACCTCTTGGTTGCCACAGAAAAAGAATTGGCTAATACACATGGACTTTATGGAAGAAGTCACTTTCTAAGATTAATTCGACATATTTGCATGGAGGACCTGCAAAAGTGCTTGGGATCTAGCGGTGCCACCCGACTGGTTTGTAGAGGCATGACTAGTATTTTAATGTCTTAGCTTGATACCAAAGTGGGCCACCTCCACCCCTTCCTTTTCATTCCTCTCCTGCCCCTGGAGTCTTGCAGGCTTTCTATCGCCCTGGGAGGGGTAAATTGTAAGTAAACTGTGCAAATCACGCCCTTGGTGTTGAGGGGGTGGGGAAGAGTTCCTCTGAAATACAGATTTTTATTTTTAGGGGGGGGGGGCGGGGGGGGGGGGAGAGTGCGAGGTATCGAGTACGAGCCCCATGCCTTGAAGAGGGATTGGTGGGGAGCAAACTTACACCACAAAACTAATTTCCTGGTGTGAAGTGGATGAATCTTTGGTTGAGGATTACAGTCCAGGGGTGATTTCCAAGCAAAGATCCACTGAGGAGGGTTACTGCTGGAATAGGGGCGCATGTGACAAAACACTTGCAGCACACACATTTTGTTCAGTTCCAGCTTCACCTCTACATTACAAAGTAATCTTAATCAACTACAACTTACTCTACTCATCTGCTCAGGCATTCAGGCAGCATGTGAGCATGCACATCCAGAACCTTATGTAGAAAGAGAAGAGACATTTTTCATATGAAAAACAGCGGCACATGTTCAGGGGGCGTTTGGGGTGTGACAACCCCCAGATAAATACATTTTGGGCGTGGTATTTGGGTCTGTGGTCGTGAGTCTGGTCTGCTATTTTTTTATAGGTTTTCCCTCTGATCTAATGCAGGGACCTTTCACATATTAAAAAGTGTACTTTCGCCCTCATTTCACCAAGAGAATAGGTTTCAATTGGTTTCATTTTTTTTTAAATTAGGAACTTAAAGCTATGTTGACAGATTTACAAAACAATTGTATAGCTTCAGCCACAGTTACACTCACTCATACAAACATATGCAAAGTTACCACTATTTGGAATTCACAAACATTGGTAGTATGATTGGGAAAATTTGCAAGTCAGTGGGTTCCAAGCATACTACTGATACTATCAGTTGACATTTCGTTTAGTTAAATGTTTGGGCAGTACAATTCCAAAATGTAGATTGCGCGCAAAGTACATTCCGTCAATGGGAACGGTTGCTTTGTAGTTGCACTTTCTTAGCATCAAAACTAGACCCAGATATTTCCAGCCTTTCATGCATGTTTTACTCATTTCACCCGTCCATCCAGCCGCCCCGCTTTGTTAGTTGGGAAATTTGAGATACAAATGCCCAGTCACCAAACTAATTGGCATATTGTGTTCAATCTGTGGGCTTCGGCCTGCTCATAAGCTTACTATTTGTTCTCTCTATTATTGCTCTCATATACTTTATTCCCATTTGCCCATAGCATGCATGCATGTGTAATGCCTCTTCTTGTGATTACCTCTACCCCAGAGCATGGACCAAGTACTTGTGTCCATCTACTGCTCCCATTTTGGAGCTACTTTTTAGGTCGAGGACTCCGTCGCACGCCGTAAGCAGTAGGCAGAGCTCCGAGATTTTATGTTTCTTAGTGTAGGGGCTTGAACCCGCCCCTCTTCTCCATTGGCTGGCCTCGTAAATGCTGGCCAGCCATTGGAGGAGAGGGGCGTCACTCTCTTTAAGCCCCATCTTTTTTGGATTCGAGGGTGTGTTTTTTAGGTTCTTTCGATCTGTGACGTCATCCGTCACTCAAACCTAAAAAACACGCCCCCAGTCTGAAAAGGACGGGGCAGTGACTGTGCACGTTGCATTCGTCCCTCCCTCGGGCTCCTTACCCTTAGCGCGGCCCTGCAGGAAACGCTCCATGCTCAGCCTCCGACAGCTCCCGCTCTGCCAAGTAGTCAGCAGCACCCAGCACAGTGCACCCGGGAACGACTGGCATCATAAGAGAAGACGGACAATCAAGGCCAGTGACGGCCATGGAAACAACCGGAAGGACAAGATCGCTGAGGACGCCTGGAGAAAACTAAGTATGGAATACTACTAACAACGGAGGCGGAAGAGCGCAGTGAGGAAAGGGGCCTTATTGGGGGTGGTTCCTAGGGAGGGGAGTGGGACGAAGAGCCTGGGCGTTTTTATATAGCGAGGACTTTAGCCAAAGGTAGCGCTTTGCAATAGGAACAGTAATGATACAGGAGGAGAAAGTTACAAGTGAGGCTTGCGAGGAATGTGGAGGAGCGTGGAGGGTTGCAGTGCCAGGCACTGGTGAGAGCTGCACCCACGGGTGGGCCCCGGGTGACTGGGAGTGAAGAGCTGTCTGTGGGGGGAGGAGGAAGAGGCGCTATACAGGGAGCAAAGCCTTAGCACTATGCAGAGGGCCATCGGGGGCGGGACACACTGGGAGGCTGATGCAGTGCCGTGGGCGTGGGACGTCTTTATGCGTTTTTATACAGCACGGACCCTACCCGAAACGAAAATGCTCCTAGAACATATTACTAGCAGCCATAGAGCAATGCGCTGTAGTTAGGAGGCTGTCTGTTTTAGTCGCAACACTACAGAAGCGCATCACTTATTGCTAGAAGCTAATGTTTGGGACATTACCCAGACGGCAGCTACACTTGGTAAAGTGATAGATCAAATTCCCCATCTTGGTGTAGTTGTACATATAGCATCCACAGTCCGTGGTAGCACTCATCGAGCAACATTGGCTTGATAACTCTACTCACTGAGCAGAAAAACCATAATACTGCAGCCCCGAAATGGTTCTGGGAGCCCTTATCAGGCAGCCCCAACCATCTGATGTTTCCCGGTAAACCTACTTAGCCTTTATATTTCTGAAAACACACATTGAACAACAACTAATGTTTCTGGAGGCCTCTATTGAGTGGCGTCGTAATGTTTCTATAGTTCTTATTAAGCAGGGCTTCCTGATGTTATGGGAAACGCAACACGCCTGTTCCCGGTGAAGGCAGAGATCGTATCAAGAGCACCCATTATACAGGCAGATGCACTTGCCTCATCCTTGTGGTAATGGCAAAATAAACATTTTAGTGTAGCGAAAACGGTAACAGAACATTAACACTTTGGTGTTTAAGGTATCACCGTTGTAGAGCAGCATTTTAGGCACTTTTTATTAAGCTACAGGTATGTTTCATATGTATGTATTTGGATGAGGGTAGTGCAAGACTCTGCATCCTTGTAGACTCCACACATGCAGCAGCACACCATCTCATATGCCCGTGCCACCCTGAACCAGCTCTAAAACCAGCCGCATCATATAGATACAAAGCAGTCACAAACATACCACTTCCCAAATGACTGACAAGTTAACAATCTCTGGGGACTCTCGGTATACTGAAGCCAGGACAGCATCAGACTGTTTATGAAGAAAAGCAAAAAAATGTTACCGGCCTTCTGTATCTATTCGTAAGGAATCTTGAACTACATCTCTGTAGCCATCATAGATGCCCCAATCCTGACGTAATTCAGGAAAAAGTTGTCAATACATTTCTTTTAAAGATCACTACATAATGCTGCACCAACAGTTCAGAAACCAGCTACACTAAAATCACATGTTGACTGCATCTTTACCTTGGCCCAAAGTTCACTGTCTTTTGGCTACGTTTGTGCTATATAAAAATTACACACACACATATACAGCTATATACATATTAACCATTAGCTCCAGCAGTCATTTTATATTAACTAATGTAGAATTCTTGCCCATGGCATTGAGGAGATCGTTAGGATATTTATTTTGACTTGGTTATCGACCCAGTGTGATTTACTGCAATGTAACCGTTGTTAATGTTTGATAGTTTACCCTTCATTTGGACATTCCTTTTCCATTTAATGTACGTTATTGTATTTTGTGAGGCTACACTTACTGTGATGTTATTTGTCTCTACTGGTATTTGACAGGGCTGATGCTATTGATTGTGCTAATTGGGATTTTTGACTGCTTTAACATTTAGAGCATGGAGGTGAAAAAAGTCAACTACCAACTCGCGATAAGTAGGGTGCTCTATCGCCAATAGTGAATCTCTGCACAGACTACAGCTTTTTGAATTTTCTTCTCCAAAGTGAGTAGATCACATTTAAAGTGCTGGTGGTGTGGCTGGTTGTGAGAAATTGGCCTGATATGCAGTGCTCACTATTCTAGTGATCACTATGTATCAGTCCAAATGACCCTTATTGATGATTGGTTGTAAGTCAACCGTATAGACCAGCTATCCTAGTAGCATGGACAAGAGCAGTCTTTAGGCTAGACTCTAGAGGGAGTGTTAAGCCAGCTGTTATACCATCACATATACCCCTTGAACACCAAGTGAAAGGACACCACACATGTTGTTATGAAAATAAAAGGATATTTATTATAACACAACAGCCCTGGACTCTTTATGAGGACAGGGCGCTAAGCACAATACAAAGCTCTTAAAGAAATACTGAAAGTCGCACAATTTACACAAATGCCCGAGGGGCACGAAAAACCATATACTCTGGAAGTGGAATGCAAAATTACTAGCAGGTAAGTACTACTCTAATAGACTTTAGAAACGCTGGACCTACAATGCTGAACCATTAGATTAGAAGCAGGAGGCCTGGGGACGTCGTGTGCAGAGTGGAAACTCTCACGCGTAATGCGGGACAAAGTCTATGGTTGCTAGAAATTACAAAGTTAATGTTCTCGGGCGAACCCGACTAGGTAGGTCAAAAACGAAAGTGGATCTAGACACTTAGAGAGTTGTTCTACGCTGGAGCACCGTGGTACTCGGTTTACCTAGCCCAGGGGCTGCGGCTGCATAGGGTTCAAGTGTCGTCGGAAACCCTCGTTGACGAACCAGGAGCCTGAAGTGGAAGTTGCTGGCAGGCGACCAGTGAAGATGTTCCGGGCTGATCCAAGGACTGGGTCAGCTGAAGAAGAGTACCTGTAAGCAGAGGGGACCAAGTTCTGAATCACTAGCCAGTGATTAGATGGGCACCAGGATGGCACCGGATGGAGTCACCTCGACCAGATGAGTGGGCGACGCTGGGCTCTGCAGTCTCTCGGACCAGGAGGCGTTGTCGGCGACCAGGATGGAGGTGCGAGCTGTCCCACGAAGGTATCTGCTGTCGGCGATGCTGGACCCAGGATTGGGGCAACAACTCTTGGCAAATGCAAGCCCACACGTTGGACTCAAAGTTGCGTCTGGAGTGGACCAGGAGGGTCCGGGGTGCTCCTCTGTTGGAGGGAAGCAAGGGCCAGTCTGGAGCAACCAGACCAGCGATGGAAGTGTCGTAGTTCGTCGTCAAGAGGGCTACAAGCCAGCAGGCAAGTAGCCGGACAACGCGGTGAGCAGTAAAGAGCAGAAGGGCCCCACGCAGATCTGGTGGATGCTGGGGGGCTGGACTTCGGTGCTGGAGCTGCTCAGGGTTAGGGCTTCTCAAACCCCAAAGCACTCACTCGAGGATCCCTCGGCGGTCGTGCTGGATAAGTGTAGTGCAGTTCTGAAGATGGCCGGTCCCTCGTGGTCTAGTCACACCCACAAATCTCAGCTGGGCTGATGATGCAGGTAGAGGTCAGAGGTGCCAGGGAAGCCGGGTCTCGTCGTGCTGGTCGGTCTGGTTCCGGAGGAAGGACGTGCAGCAAACCGCAGGTTACTAAGTTGGTGCCCGCAGATGCAGGGTGACTACTCCTTAGTCACAAGGGAGAAATCTTGAGAAGAAGTCTTGAGTTCCTTTCGTAGAAAGTAGTTTCAGGATTCAAAGATGATCTAATTTGGAAGGGTCCCCGCTCCTACCTTTATTCTAAAGAAAGGGGCTGGTACGCGACTAGGTCCTGCCCATGGGTGGGACCAGGAAGGGGGGTAGTTACACCCATCTCCCATGCCGGACTTTCCCCAGCTCAGGGGCTGGTGTGCCCCTGGAACTGGTTCAAGCCGGCCTATGCATAGTGAGCACCGGGGTGCCACTTGCAGTCACCTTCCTATTCAGCCCTGCCTACCCAGGATACACAAAACCCTGTCTGGGATGGTGCTAGCACCGCCCCTGACAGGAAACCCTTTGTCCAAGCTCTCCTCGCTGGAAGGACTCCCAGCAGCAGGAGGTCAGACTTGTGTCTGTGGTGGCAGCATCCATTTTGTGATGCTGAGGCTCGAGTTAACTTTAACCGGGGTTCACAGTTACACACATGTCGTGTCCCTCTAGAAGGGTGGAATGCTAACCCCGTCGCCAGAATTGGCGAGGGGTTAGTATTCCAATTCGTATGACACCTTACTCGACATGTTTTGATAAAGCGATACCAGAGTTGGCATATAACTGCGAGGATTATAATGCACTTAAGAGTATATGATACGCGTTATCATAGAACAGCTATTAGGACTTGGTTCTGCAAGCTGCAGACGGGCTCAGCTCATGCCAGAGCACCATCTCACATAATTCCAAGCACTCTGCCTTCAGGATTGTCAAGGCCTGCCATAGGAGTGACTGATAGGAATATATGTGTCTATTTTAGGGTTAGATATAGGTATACTATATCTAAAGCAAAGGGTGATTACACCACCTTGCCCCAGCTGTCGTGCAACCAGTTGTGTCAGATTTAGATGGCCAGCCAGGGGTGGCATAATACATGCTGCAGCCCCTGGTAGGCCCTGGGTACACCTATGCCCTGAGTTACAGGGTCTGATAAGGTGGCCCAGTGCCAATTGGTAAATGCACCAAAGGTACACGTGTCAATTTAGTGAGAGAACAGCTAGGCTGTGGGTCTGATTAGCAGGCCCACAACCAGGGAAGTCGTAAACCAGTGAAGCAAAAAGCAAAAATCTGGGGTGATCATAGGATTGCAGACCCTACTCTCCTACATGACCCCCCCACCCCCAAACTTTGGGACAATAAACTAACCTTGACCAGGTAAGTCTTCTTGCTCTAAGTGGAAATACCTGGAGAGCCCGTCTGCATTGCCATGATCAGTGCCAGGTCTATGCTCCACTGTAAAATCCATCCCCTGTAGGGAAATGGACCACCTAAGCAGTTTGGGGTTTTCACCCTTCATCTGATTTAGCCACAAGAGGGGCTTCTGGTCGGTCTGAATCTTGAAGTGCCAAACAAGTATGGCCTCAGTTTCTTCAGGGCCCAAACCACAGCAAAGGCCTCCCTCTCAATAGCTGACCAATTTTTCTCTCTGGGGGTCAGCCTTCTGCTAATAAAAGCAATGGGCTGGTCCTGGCCATCAAAATTCAGCTGAGATAGAACAGCTCCCACACCCAACTCAGAAGCATCTGTTTAGACAATGAATGGTTTGGAGTAGTCTGGACTCTTTAGGATAGGTGCTGTGCACATGGCCTGCTTTAGGTCATCGAATGCTTTTTGACAGCCTGCTGTCCACTGAACTTTCTTTGGCATCTTTTTACTTGTCAGGTCATTAAGTGGAGTCACAATTGATCCATAATTTCTGACATTTCCTGTAATAACCAGTCAGGCCCAAGAAAGCTCGAACCTGAGTCTGGGTGGTTGGAGGAGCCCAGTCCTTGATGGACTGTATCTTGCTCTCCAGTGGCTGAACCTGGCCTCCACCTACAAGGTGGCCCAGGTATACAACCTGTGTCTGCCCTATCTGGCACTTTGTGGCCTTGATAGTGAGACCTGCTGCTTGCAGTGCCTCTAACACTTTCCTCAGGTGGACCAGGTGATCCTCCCAGGTGGAACTAAAGACAGCTATATCATCAAGATATGCTGCACAGAAGTCATCCAGCCCAGTGAGAACTTGATTCACCAGCCTTTGGAAGGTGGCAGGTGCATTTTTCAGACCAAAGGGCATTACCACAAATTGATAATGCCCACCAGGGGTTGAAAATGCTGTTGTGGGCTTGGCTTCCTCAGCTAACCTGATTTGCCAATACCCAGCTGTCAGGTCAAATGTTCTTAAGTAGTTGGCAGAAGCCAATCTATCTATAAGCTCATCTGCCCTTGGTATTGGGTGGGCATCAGTCTTAGTGACTGCATTGAGGCCCCTGTAGTCTACGCAGAACCTCATCTCTTTCTTACCACCCTGGGTGTGAGGTTTAGGCACTAGAACTACTGGACTAGCCCAAGGGCTATCTGAGGGCTCAATGACTCCCAGCTCCAACATTTTCTGCACTTCTGATTTAATGCCGTCTCTGACATGATCAGGCTGCCTGAAGATTTTATTCTTAACTGGCAGGCTGTCACCAGTGTCAACCTCATGGGTACACCAATTGGTTTGACTGGGTGTCAGAGAGAACATATGTCTAAAGGATTGAAGAACTTGTTTGCAATCCTTTTGCTGATGTTCAGAGAGGCTGCCACAAAAGACAACACCATCTACTGACCCATCATCAGGGTTCTGAGTGAGCAGGTCTGGGAGAGGGTCACTCTCCTCCTCCTGTCCCTCATCTGTGGCCATGAGCAAGATCATGTCCTTCGTGTCGACATATGCCTTGAGCCTATTCACATGGAGCACCCTGAGGGGGCTCCTGGGAGTTCCAAGGTCCACCAGGTAGGTGACCTCTCCCTTTTGCTCAATGATTGTGTGGGGCCCAGACCATTTGTCTTTGAGTGCTGCTGGGGCCACTGGCTCCAACACCCACACCTTCTGTCCAGGCTTGTACACAGTCAGGACAGCTTTTTGGTCATGCCAAGCTTTTTGGAGTTCTTGGCTTGCCTCAAGGTTTTTAGAAGCCTTTTCCATATACTCAGCCATCCTGGAGCGGAGACCAAGTACATAGTCCACTATGTTGGTTGCAGGCTTTATGAGAGGTTTCTCCCATCCTTCCTTCACCAAACACAGGGGTCCTCTTACAGGATGTCCATACAAAAGTTCAAAAGGGCTGTAGCCAACCCCCTTCTGTGAGACTTCTCTATAAGCAAACAAAAGGCAGGGTATCAGGACATCCCATCTACGCCTGAGATTTTCAGGTAGTCCATGAATCATCCCTTTTAGGGTCCTGTTGAACCTTTCAACAAGCCCATTGCATTGTGGATGATAGGGTGTGGTGAACTTGTAGTCGACACCACATTCTTTCCACATAGCAGTCAGATATCCTGACATGAAGTTTGCACCTCTGTCAGAGACAACCTCCTTAGGGAAGCCCACTCTGGAGAACACTCCAACGAGGGCTCTTGCCACAACAGGTGCTGTAGTGGTCCTAAGGGGAATAGCTTCAGGATACCTGGTGGCATGGTCCAGCACCACCAGTATAAACTTGTGCCCTGATGCTGTCTGGGGTTCCATTGGACCAACAATGTCAATCCCCACTCTTTCAAAGGGTACCCCCACCACAGGCATTGGTATAAGGGGGGCCTTTGTTGTGCCACCTGACTTACCACTGGCTTGGCAAGTGACACAGAGGCGACAAAACTCCCTGGTATCTTCATTCATGTGAGGCCAGTGAAAGTGTGAGACAAGTCTGTCCCAAGTCTTATTCAGGCCTAAGTGTCCTGCAAGGGGAATCTCATGGGCCAAGGTAAGAAGGAAACCTCTCTGAGACTAGGGGATAACCAGCCTCCTGGTTGCACCAGGCTTGGGGTCTCTTCCCTCTGAGTACAGGAGTCCATCATCCCAGTATACCCTGTGGGTACTTGTGGCGTTCCCTGCAGCCTCAGCAGCAGCCTGCTGTCTGAGGGGTTCAAGGGAAGGGCAGTCTAACTGTGCCTTCCCCAGGTCTTCTCAGGAGGGACCCCCTGAACCCAGAAACTCAACCTGATCAGGTTCAAGTTCTTTAGGCTCAGTTTCCCTCAGCTCTTTGAGGTCAGCCTCCTCTGAGACTTGATCCACAACCTGGGGCAAGGGGGAAGGCAATGCCTGAATCCTACTGCTCTTCTTCTTGGAAGGTGTCTGGTCCATTGTTCCAGGATCCAGCACCTGTTCAGTGGGGCATCTTCTGGCCTGTGACCTAGTCACAGCAAGGACATGTGCTGGCACACCTAACATTTCCATGTGAGTCCTCTGCTCCACTTCTGACCATAGTGATGACTCCAATTCATTGCCCAACAAACATTCAACTGGGAGGTCTGAACTAACCACAACTTTCTTTTGGCCACTTACCCCTCCCCAGGAGAAATCAACAATTGCCATACTATGGTGGGTAGTGACATTGCTGGCATTGGTCACTAGGTAGTGTGTACCTAGTATGATCTGACCAGGGTCCACAAAGTTAGGTGTCACCATTGTGACACTGGCACAAGTGTCCCTGTAGGCCTGAGCCATCTTTCCATTTATAAAAGGTGTCTGCCTGTATTTGCCCAAAGTATTGGAACTTGCATCAGGGGATATATCCACATCCCCCGTACAGACAAGGACAGCCTGAGTGAGTGTGCCAACTAAGTTGTCATACCCCTCACATCCCAAGGTTAACCCAACTAATCCCTTGGGAGGTGCACTACCACTGCTGACTGTACTAGGGGTTGCAGGTGCCTTAGGGGCTGCAGTGGTAGGAGTTTGCCCTCCTTTCTTGGTGCACTCACTAAACCAGTGAGTTTTACTTTTACAGTATTGGCACCACCTTTTAGACTGGCCTTCTTGAGTCTTCTTTTTTTGCTGTGAAGCCTGACCCCCACCCTCTTTGGTTTGTTGGGGGCCTGTCAAAGACTTCTGGTCATTTTGCTCATTCTTATTATTACCCTTCTGGTCTGCTTTCTTCTGACCACCCTGTTTCTGAGCCTGATTCTGCTTGACCCTTGTTCTGACCCATCTGTCTGCCTTCTTTCCCAATTCTTGGGGAGAGGTCAGATCCGAGTCAACAAGGTGCTGATGCAACAACTGGTTCTGACAATTTTTTAAAATCTGTTCCCTCATGTTCAGATTGTACAATCCTGTGTAATCAGTAACCTTACTGCCCAGCAAACAGCCTTCCAAAGCCTTAGTGGCACAACCCACAAAGTCAGACCAATCCTGAGACTGAGTTTTCTGGGTATCCCTGAACAGCAACCTGTACTGCTCAGTGGGTAGGCCAAACCCATCTATCAGTGTATTTTTCAGGACTTGGTAATTGTTAGCATCCTCAGCTCTAGTAGTGAGGAGCTTATCTCTACCTTTGCCTTCAAAGGAGAGCCACGAGATAGCTGCCCACTGACTCTGGGGGACGCACTGGACAGTGCAGGCCCTCTCCAAAGCAGTCATCCATTTGTGGATGTCATCCCCTTGTTTAAAGGGGGGGCACTATCTTACTCAGGTGTCTAATGTCTAAACTCCTGTCCTTTTCTCTAGGTAAAATGCTGCCACCAGTGGGATCTGTCCCACTCAATGTCTGCTCTCTAGCAAAGGCAAGTCTCTCTTTGGCCAGGGCAAGTTCTTCCCTTTCAATCCTCAGATTGACTTCCCTCATCTTAGCTTCAAGCACTCTTCTCTGAGGGGATGTCATCCCTCTGTGAGAAGAGGTCTGAGAGCCATTGGTTCAAATGGATCTGTTAGAGCCTCTGGATAGAGACCTAACTCGTCCACTCCCAATGTTAAGCCTGCCTGAGAGTGGGCCTGGGGGTCCCCCAAGTCCATTCTCATGCCTACTTAAGTTGGTCCTGGTGAGTCTACTGACTTCTACCTGACCCTTGTCTGCCTCATCCCCTGACAACTCTTGTTCCTCTTCCTCACCTTCACTGACTGCTTCATTGAGGTTGAGGTCAGGGTCCCCAAGGGTTCCCTCTAAGGGGGGCATGTTCCCATCTGGATTAGAAGGGCCTGTATTAGAAGCCCTCCTGGAATCATAAGTCGCTAAGAGACCAATCAGGAATGGGATGGTAGGGTTAGAACCCTGTTTTAGCTTCCTGGAGGTACACACTGGTCTCATCTCCTGGAAGCTAAGAGCAGCATATCTTGATATGACCTGTGGAGGGTCAACTGACACAAGGGGGGCCTTTGAGTTCCCTCCTTTGTCTGACATGCTTCTAGTGTGGTGTAAGTGATGCACCTACCTACACTATTTTTTTGCCTACTGATCCCTTGCTAAGAGTTGTAGTCAGGGTGTGCTAGGCCCTGGTGAACTACAACAGCTGGTTCAGTAGAACTCAGAGTATTCTAAGCTAAGTTATATGTACCTTGGTACTTATGTGATCTTTCAAATGATATTCTTAGGAGACGTGTGGTAAAACAACAGCAAGCTCAAATCCCAACCACTGCTCACCAATGTGAGAAATTGGCCTGATATGCAGTGCTCACTATTCTAGTGATCACTATGTATCAGTCCAAATGACCCTTATTGATGATTGGTTGTAAGTCAACCGTATAGACCAGCTATCCTAGTAGCATGGACAAGAGCAGTCTTTAGGCTAGACTCTAGGGGGCGTGTTAAGCCAGCTGTTATACCATCACATATACCCCTTGAACACCAAGTGAAAGGACACCACACAAGTTGTTATGAAAATAAAAGGATATTTATTATAACACAACAGCCCTGGACTCTTTATGAGGACAGGGCGCTAGGCACAATACAAAGCTCTTAAAGAAATACTGAAAGTCGCACAATTTACACAAATGCCCGAGGGGCACGAAAAACCATATACTCAGGAAGTGGAATGCGAAATTACTAGCAGGTAAGTACTACTCAAATAGACTTTAGAAACGCTGGACCTACAATGCTGAACCATTAGATTAGAAGCAGGAGGCCTGGGGACGTCGTGTGCAGAGTGGAAACTCTCACGCGTAATGCGGGACAAAGTCTATGGTTGCTAGAAATTACAAAGTTAGTGTTCTCGGGCGAACCCGACTAGGTAGGTCAAAAACGAAAGTGGATCTAGACACTTAGAGAGTTGTTCTACGCTGGAGCACCGTGGTACTCGGTTTACCTAGCCCAGGGGCTGCGGCTGCATAGGGTTTAAGTGTCGTCGCAAACCCTCGTTGACGAAACAGGAGCCTGAAGTGGAAGTTGCTGGCAGGCGACCAGTGAAGATGTTCCGGGCTGATCCAAGGACTGGGTCAGCTGAAGAAGAGTACCCGTAAGCAGAGGGGACCAAGTTCTGAATCACTAGCCAGTGATTAGATGGGCACCAGGATGGCACCGGATGGAGTCACCTCGACCAGGTGAGTGGGCGACGCTGGGCTCTGCAGTCTCTCGGACCAGGAGGCGTTGTCGGCGACCAGGATGGAGGTGCAAGCTGTCCCACGAAGGTATCTGCTGTCGGCGATGCTGGACCCAGGATTGGGGCAACAACTCTTGGCAAATGCAAGCCCACGCGGTGGACTCAAAGTGGCGTCTAGAGTGGACCAGGAGGGTCCGGGGTGCTCCTCTGTTGGAGGGAAGCAAGGGCCAGTCTGGAGCAACCAGACCAGCGATGGAAGTGTCGTAGTTCGTCGTCAAGAGGGCTACAAGCCAGCAGGCAAGTAGCCGGACAACGCGGTGAGCAGTAAAGAGCAGAAGGGCCCTACGCAGATCTGGTGGATGCTGGGGGGCTGGACTTTGGTGCTGGAGCTGCTCAGGGTTAGGGCTTCTCAAACCCCAAAGCACTCACTCGAGGATCCCTCGGCGGTCGTGCTGGATAAGTGTAGTGCAATTCTGAAGATGGCCGGTCCCTCGAGGTCTCGTCACACCCACGAATCTCAGCTGGGCTGATGATGCAGGTAGAGGTCAGAGGTGCCAGGGAAGCCGGGTCTCGTCGTGCTGGTCCCGGAGGAAGGACGTGCAGCAAACCGCAGGTTACTAAGTTGGTGCCCGCAGATGCAGGGTGACTACTCCTTAGTCACAAGGGAGAAATCTTGAGAAGAAGTCTTGAGTTCCTTTCGTAGAAAGTAGTTTCAGGATTCAAAGATGATCTCATTTGGACGGGTCCCCACTCCTACCTTTATTCTAAAGAAAGGGGCTGGTACGCGACTAGGCCCTGCACATGGGTGGGACCAGGAAGGGGGGTAGTTACACCCCTCTCCCATGCCGGACTTTCCCCAGCTCAGGGGCTGGTGTGCCCCTGGAACTGGTTCAAGCCGGCCTATGCATAGAGGTGCCACTTGCAGTCACCTTCCTATTCAGCCCTGCCTACCCAGGATACACAAAACCCTGTCTGGGATGGTGCTAGCACCGCCCCTGACAGGAAACCCTTTGTCCAAGCTCTCCTCGCTGGAAGGACTCCCAGCAGCAGGAGGTCAGACTTGTGTCTGTGTTGGCAGCATCCATTTTGTGATGCTGAGGCTCGAGTTAACTTTAACCGGGGTTCACAGTTACACACATGTCGTGTCCCTCTAGAAGGGTGGAATGCTAACCCCGTCGCCAGAATTGGCGAGGGGTTAGTATTCCAATTCGTATGACACCTTACTCAACATGTTTTTATAAAGCGATACCAGAGTTGGCATATAACCGCGAGGATTATAATGCACTTAAGAGTATATGGTACGCGTTATCATAGAACAGCTATTAGGACTTTGTTCCGCAAGCTGCAGACGGGCTCAGCTTATGCCAGAGCACCATCTCACATAATTCCAAGCACTCTGCCTTCAGGATTGTCAAGGCCTGCCATAGGAGTGACTGATAGGAATATATGTGTCTATTTTAGGGTTAGATATAGGTATACTATATCTAAAGCAAAGGGTGATTACACCACCTTGCCCCAGATGTCGTGCAGCCAGTTGTGTCAGATTTAGATGGCCAGCCAGGGGTGGCATAATACATGCTGCAGCCCCTGGTAGGCCCTGGGTACACCTATGCCCTGAGTTACAGGGTCTGATAAGGTGGCCCAGTACCAATTGGTAAATGCACCTAAGGTACACGTGTCAATTTAGTGAGAGAACAGCTAGGCTGTGGGTCTGATTAGCAGGCCCACAGCCAGGGAAGTCGTAAACCAGTGAAGCAAAAAGCAAAAATCTGGGGTGATCATAGGATTGCAGACCCTACTCTCCTACACTGGTTTCTTTAAATCATACAGTTTAGCTGCTTGAATCTGTAACATCTTGAGCCTGTTATCCCAGAGGTGCCCTGACTTAAAAACTGTAGTAATCCAATCTGGAAAGGTTAAAGTCACAGTGAGTTTAATAAAGTGCTTCCTCTGCCAGAGTGAAGGATTCTTCCTTTCTCATCAACTTGAGTTGGAAAGAGGTATTTGGCTGTGATCCGATTTGCAAAGTGAAGCACTGCTAAACTAACCTTCCATGTACTTGCTCTCCTGGCTGTGCTTGCTCCCCTGCCCCCTGGCTGTGCTTGCTCCCCTGCCCCCTGGCTGTGCTTGCTTTCCTGCCCCCTCGTTCTGAAAGTTTTTTCTGGCCTCTGTTCCCTGTGTGTGGCTGTCTGTGTGTATGGCTGTCTGTGTGTGTAGCTGCACAAAGCTCTCTAGTCTGCATCTTACTCCTGGTGTGCCCACTGCCTTTGTCTTACTCCTTCCATGAAGCTCTCTAGTCTGCTTCTTACTCCTGTTCCCTGCTTGTCATCCCGGTTTTTCTCTGCCTCTGTTCTCCCGGTTTTTTGGTGCCTCTGTTCCCCCGGTTTTTCGGTGCCTCTGTTCCCCCGGTTTTTCTGTGCCTCTGTGTGCGTGGCTCTGTCTCTGTGTGTGCGTGGCTCTGTCTCTGTGTGTGCGTGGCTCTATGTGTGTGTGTGTGTGTGGCTCTGTGTGTGTGTGTATATGTGTGTGTGTGTGTGTGTGTGTGTGCATGCGCGCGGCTCTGTCTGTGGGTGTGTGCGCGGCTCTGTCTGTGGGTGTGTGGATGTGTGTGTGGGGCTCTGTGTCCGCGAATACTCTCTACTACTCTCTAATGCTCACCTATTGCCATTGTAAATGACAATACCATTTATTTGTTTTTTTTTAAAAATGGAAAAAAAAATGTCATGAGCAATGCCAATAGCTCTACCTTTAATAATGCCGAGACCATTGCATTGTAAATGCCTGTTTTTCTTTGTGTTTGAGCACCCAACACAAGTGATCATGTTTTTACAAGCACTTTATGCTCTTGGCTTCAAAGTACGGTGGACTAAGAATACTATTTGTGACTGGTCACTGTAGTGTCTCACTATTTCCATTAATAAGAGGTGTGCACTCTACAGCTTTATAGACGAAAACTATATTTATTATACGCTAAAATAACCTGTGGTTTTCCAGGTGCTTTAGATTTGATACAGCCAGATGAGCAGAAGCAGCTTGCTGATAAAACACATGCCAGTCATGGAGGCTGTATGTATCAATTTCAGAATGAATATGGTCACCTTGCATGACCTCACACCATCTACTACAGAAATCAAAGGAGTTTTGAAACATTTGTGCTATAATTGTTCTGTTGGGCTACCATAGCAGGGGCTGCTTGCAGACCAGGCAGCCGCCTCCGCTTGCGCTCCCGGCTCTGAAAGAGAAGGGTTACGAGCAAGGAGGAGGCTCTGCATTGCCCGTGGATACCCCGGCAATACTGCCTGCAATCTTTGCATGTCCTCTTCCATGAGCTTCTCGTGCATGTATATATTATTATTATTATTATTAAAAGAGATTTGGTACCGCGCACATTCACCAATTGGTTTCTTGGCGCTCAAGACCAGGCGGGAGAAGAACATTCAGGGTCAGAGCAGCTAACCGTGCGCCAGACGGAACAGGTGGGTTTTCAAAGAACTGCGAAAACAACAATAGTCGGTGGACAAACGAATAACAAGAGGGAGGGAATTCCAGGTAGTGGGAGCAAGAAAAGAGAAACAAGCGCCCCCATGTTTTTTACGGCTGAACCTGGGAGTGATCAGCAGATTGTGAGCCGACGATCTGAGGTGACGGGGAGGAACATAAGCGTGCAAACAAGAAGAAATAAAGGCAGGGGCACAGGTAAACAGGGATTTAAAAATGGTACAGGCCATTTTAAAAACACACCGTTGCGCAACTGGGAGCCAGTGTAGAGTCTTCAGCAGAGGGGTGACATGCTGATGTTTAGGTTGCTGAAAGATTAGTCTGGCTGCCTGTTTCTGAACCAGTTGGAGTCGGGAAAGGTGACAGGCAGGAACCCCCACGTATAGACAGTTGGCATAGTCTAGACGTGAGGTGATGAGGGCGAGGATAACAAGAATAAGGGCCTCTTGGGATAAAAACCTGCGAATCTTCCCGATTCGGCGGAGATGGAAAAAACAGGCCGAAGTGACGGTGTTGATGTGAGGCCGCGTCGAGAGGTCACTAGAAATGGTAACCCCCAAGCTCTTCACGGTGTTCACTGGGCAAGGAGGGGAACCCAGAGCGGTAGGCCAAAAGTTGGGAGACCAGGGAGTGGGAGGACCGCCGGTCACCACCAGCTCCGTTTTGCTTGGATTAGCTTTAATTGGCTAAGGTTCATCCACTCATAGATAAAGAGCATGGCATTTTGAAAATTGGAACAGGAAGAAGGGGAAGAATTAATAGGAAAAATAAGCTGCAGATCGTCTGCGTAATTGAAAGCAGTAACTGAAAACTGACGAAGAGAGACAAGAAGGGGCTGCATATAAAGATTAAACAAAAGCGGGGACAAAGCAGAACCCTGGGGGACACCACAGGAGAGAGAAGATAGAGGGGCAGAGAAAGAGGAAAGGCGAACAGATTGAGAGCGGGAATGGAGAAAAGATACCACCCATGACAGGGCCAGGCCAGAGATGCCAGCATTTCTGACACGGTCGACCAGGATTCCATGGTCGACCGTGTCAAATGCGGCTGAAAGGTCTAAGAGTACAAGGGCCTGGGCCAAGTTCTTGTCAGCTCCCTGTTTCAGCGTGTCCATGGCTGCCACCACCACTGCCTCAGTGGAATGAGCAGGTCTAAAACCGGCTTGCAGGTCGTCGAGGAAGTGAGTTTCCTCGATGAAGGCACTGAGGCAGCGGGTGACATAAGTCTCCAAGACCTTACCCAGGTAAGGGAGGAGGGAGATGGGACGGTAATTTGCCAACGTGGTAGGGTCAAGACCAGGTTTTTTTAGAATGGGGACCACCACAGCGCTTTTAAAAGCATTGGGGACAGAGCCTGACAAGAGAGATTTATTTAAAAGATCAAGAGGGGGGCCGGGACAGGCCACAAAGGCAGCTCTTAGAATAGACGTAGGACAGCAATCATTAGGCGAGCCAGAGCTCACAGTCTGAAGTAGTGAAAGAAAAATGTCCAAGGAGATAGGGGGAAATTTAGAGAAAGAATGAGGATTCGAGGAAGGGAGAACAGAATCGTGAGATAGAGTAGTAGAGGGAATGTTGTTTTTGATCGCGGAAATCTTGTCAGAAAAACCATGTCAAATGCGGCTGAAAGGTCTAAGAGTACAAGGGCCTGGGCCAAGTTCTTGTCAGCTCCCTGTTTCAGCGTGTCCATGGCTGCCACCACCACTGCCTCAGTGGAATGAGCAGGTCTAAAACCGGCTTGCAGGTCGTCGAGGAAGTGAGTTTCCTCGATGAAGGCACTGAGGCAGCGGGTGACATAAGTCTCCAAGACCTTACCCAGGTAAGGGAGGAGGGAGATGGGACGGTAATTTGCCAACGTGGTAGGGTCAAGACCAGGTTTTTTTAGAATGGGGACCACCACAGCGCTTTTAAAAGCATTGGGGACAGAGCCTGACAAGAGAGATTTATTTAAAAGATCAAGAGGGGGGCCGGGACAGGCCACAAAGGCAGCTCTTAGAATAGACGTAGGACAGCAATCATTAGGCGAGCCAGAGCTCACAGTCTGAAGTAGTGAAAGAAAAATGTCCAAGGAGATAGGGGGAAATTTAGAGAAAGAATGAGGATTCGAGGAAGGGAGAACAGAATCGTGAGATAGAGTAGTAGAGGGAATGTTGTTTTTGATCGCGGAAATCTTGTCAGAAAAAAAAAAAAGAATTAAGAGAATTGCACAGGGCTTGAGAAGGTAGGGGCTGGGGAGTGACCCGGTCAGGAAGGGAAAGCTCAGCTACAATAGAAAAAATTTCTTTGGACTTGGATGCCGAGGTCAAGACCTTCTGAGAAAAATAGGAGAGTTTGGCCGAAATGATCGATTTTTTATACGTTTTTAGTAGATCAATGTAACTGATTTTAAGTAAAGGGTCATAATTACGCCGCCAGCGGCGCTCAGCCTGTCTAAGGCGAAGTTTGTCCGCCTTCAGAGTAGAAGTAAACCAGCGCTGAGCGTCGTGGGGACGTTTAGACTTAACAGTTTTGATGGGGGCAACGACGTCACAGGCAGAGGACAGCCACTGATCGAGAGAAGTTGCTTGTGAATTCAAATCAGAATAGTCAGGAAGAGATGTTGAGGCAAGAATCGAATCAAATACAGACTATTTTTCCTTTTGTTATGTTCACATTTGTGAAATTGTGAAATTCAGAGGTTTTCCGGTGAGGCATCACTGGACTGCTGCGACAATGGCAGCCCCCAACTCTGGCGCTTGTTGCCGAGCACTGCCCGCTGGCCTGGGGCTCACCAGCAGCCATTTTGCCTGATCCTGGAGCCTGGCAGAACGTGTGTGCTACACAATACCAGGGCTTAACAGCACCCTCTGCAGCAACTTCCAGCTGGGTTGCACACCCTAAGGTATACTCCATCCCCCTTTTTATTTTCTGTCTGATGAGAGCTCTCCTTATATCCTGTACCCGAGTTGTGGGTATCCCATTTCAATTCTCTTCTAGCTGGTGCTGACCGAGACAACTTCGCCATACCTTGAAAAAGAGCGCACGGACTCCAGAGTGGAATTTGAGTCTGTACTGCTTGGAACTACAAAGCTATGAGTTCCACTATGCTCTCTATCATCATCTTTCCGTTGATGCAACGGTTTGGTACATCATTGGAAATGCTTAAATAAATACCACCAAGCCCATCTACTTCATCACCTGCCCCAGGCTGAATTGTGGTAAACACTATATTGATTAAAAGCTCTCAACTGTGTGGATGTCCGTACACAGCAGCACAGGTTTTGTAACCCCTGGTGACAATTACAACTTAGGTTGCCCAATGTGAGGACTTCTCCTACCTTACCTAGACTGAGGCCTCTTGCCAGATCACCCTGGATACCAGAGTGATAGTACTTACATTCCACCCTGTCTTGGATGGATGGTGGCATTGGGAACCACACCTGGACATGAATAGGTTGCTTTAGGGATGAATGCAATCTTGGACCACTTAGACCTGCTGCTGACCTAGCAGACATGCTTACTTTTCTCTCTGCATTTAAGCAGTGGCTGGCTGTGAACATCTGGACCAACCCTGCTGACATTCATGCCTCCACCAGCCAGCCTCCTGCTAAGTTGCTGACAATGATACATAACCTATGACTCTGATGGCAAACTCTTCACTGTGAGGCTGATCATGCCCCCATGCAGGCCACAAAAAATATACAGCTGTATATGGGTGAGGCGGGCCTCCTGGATGAATCGTTTACTCCGACTTTGGGTCCTCGCTGCCGAAGGACTTGCCGTCGCAAGTAGATGACCTTTCTGTTGCAAGGGCAAGCTGAAGCACATCCAACGGCCTCTGAGGGACACCACTCCAATGACCGTTAGCATGGGCATTATGGATACCGACAACAGGTGACTAGCCTGGGCGAAAGCAGATGGCATCCACAATGCCCCCCCTCCCCCTTCGTCCTCCGTGAGGTGCCACCCCCAGATGGATGAAGGGGTCCCACAGATAAGCTTGACATGATACTAGCAAAGATCAAAGACTCCCTTGTGCCCTTTGAGGCCAAATTTGACACCTCAACTAATGGCTTGCTGATCCTCCTGGAAAAACTAAAACGGTCAAAAAAGGTTCATTACAAAAAAATGCCCTGGTGATTGAAAGCTTTTGTCTCTGCACTCAGGAGCTTGCTAAACAGACACAGTTGATCGTGGAGCGATTGTACATAGCAGAAAATAAACAAGATAATGCAGAAGGGCGCTCCCGCTGAAACACCGTCTGCATCTTGGGCCTGCCCATAGGGAGCAGAAGGAGAAGATCCCATTTCCTTCTTGGAGGACTGGTGGAAAAAGATTTCACTTCTGAAACTTTCTCCTCATTTTGTGATTGAGTGAGTACACAGGGTTCCAGCAAAAGCCTGTCTCCAGGAGAACAACCATCAAGATCCATGGTATTGAGGATCCTGAACCACTAGGGATGTGATGAGACCCTGAAAGCAACCTGTGGAAAGGGCTCCCTCAACAATGCAAAACAGATGTTTTTGGCGAGCCTATGCCTTGGAGGTCCAGCGTCAGAGGGAGTCTTTTATCCATGTTTAAAAGACGCTATGAAACATTGGTCTTAAGTGAGCCCTTCTATTTCCTTAACTGCATGCGTGCTAGCGGGTTTTCCCGCTGCGTGCTGAAATTTAAAAATCGCGGGTTACGTGACAAAGCCAGCTCGTCATGCGCGCAGCGCAGGTAACGCCCATGACGAGCTGGCTTTGTCATCCGCATCGAAGGGGTTAAAAATTGTGGCTCTCAGATGGTCAACACAAAAACTTCTTTACACAGCCAGAGGCAGCAGGGTATTGGGTGGCGGCCGTTGGCTGGGGCACAGCGAGCCAACCTCCCTCTCCTTCTGCTCCTCGGAAGGAACAGGTGTCCGGAGAGTATGTCGTAGAGGGCTAATACTCCGTGGCCTCACACCCACCCAGAGCGAACAAATGGAGGCAATGCCAACTGCAGCTTCCCTCCAGAACTCTAGGTGACCCCACCTCTGCTCTCCTGACTCTTGCACATCTGGTGATGACCAGATGTCTAAGGAGCCTGGATCTGACTCACTAACACCTCCGGTGCATACGACACAATCAGTTGAGGAACTTGGTTGATTAGCTAATCAAGACTCTTTTTGGCATACTACTGCTTGAGCTCATTCTAGTCCATGTAGTTTGAAGTGAACTATAGAGGCTCCCATGATAATACTTCACTCTTCTGATTGTGTCTCTTTCTGCACTCCACGAACACCTCCCCTAGGAGCATGCGGTAATTGGGATTTCAGACTGCTGGGTCAAATTATAGATTTTCTGCAATAAACGAGTAAACCTTCATGTGCAGCACTGGATCCTCAGTGTGGTGGAAGCTCTTTCTCTGCATTAGCCACACCCCTCACTTCGTTCCTTACCATATATTCTTGGGGGGACTACAAATGTATGGTTTGGTTTCCTTTCCCTCTTGGGGGTTTCTTTTCCTTTGCTTTTATTGGACTGATAAGTTGAGATCTATCCAGTTGGCTGCCAGTCAGTCCCTGCCGGCCACACTGTGACTCAATCTCTGTCCTTCAATATTCACAGCAGCAACTCCACACACACAGCATGCTCCTTAGTTGGCCTGACCAGGGGCATATAGTCTGTACAGTTCACTGATGCATACAACTAGATTACATGGAACGTCAGTGTCTGAATACTCTGCAAAAGCATTACAAGATACAAGCAGCATTGCTTCATTGGAAGCTCAGATTGTCTTCTTATACGAAACCCATTTGACGACTGCAGAGGTTTATAAGCTTCAATCGAAATGGCGGGATCAGGTCTTTTGCACATGTTTTTCAGCCTACACCAGAGGGGTTATGCTGTGGAGAAGGGCAGGTGTCCCTTTCTGGGTGAAGGAGGCATAGACTGATGACGATGGCATTTGAATTTGAGTGAGAGACAACCTCTTTTGCAAGCCTCTAAATTTAGGGTTAGCATAAGCTCCAAATATGGACCAAATCTCTTTCTAGACTAGACTGTCGCCCCCCCCCCCCCCCCCCTAATAAACTGGCCCAATGTCCTTTTGGTTATTTAGGGGGGGGGAATGGGAGGGATTTCAATTTTGTACTAGATGTTCACTTGGATAAAAGGAGGACTTCACTTTCGCAGTCTCCCACACTTCTCAACTCAACCCATTTCCAACAGTGGTAGGCACACTGGGACCTAGACAACACATGGCGTCTCAAATACCATACTTGTCAAGAATACTCCTTTTATTTCCCAGTCCACAAATTACACTCACGACTGAATAGGTTCGCCTGCACTTGATCCCTCCATACACAGGTCACTTCCATATTCTATCGAACCGGGTCTTATCAGGCAACAACTCTTTGACCATGACTGTAACTTGGGGAAGATTGTTCTCCCCAAACCCATTTGGAGACTTTTAGTCTCTATGTTGGACAATGCGGTTTTGCGACACACATTATCTGACCATACAGACCCTTTCTTCCAGGAAAACACTGGGGCTTTCGCCTCCCCCATGACAGAATGGGACATTTTTTAAGTGGCGACAAGGGAACTAAGTGGTTCCTATTAAAGGATATTGCAAAGGCTGAATCTTCCTTACTTGATCTGGAATGAGCTGCACAGCCCTCGTTGGATAAATTAGATTACTTGCGAGTGGTAAGAGCCACTTTATTTGATATGGTAGAATAACTTTGATGCAATTACTTCTTCTAACTAGGACCCCATAAGGAGGAAAACAGACCTAGCTGAAGGAAACAGAACTAGCTACCTGCAAGCACAGCTGGTTGTCCCTCATCATGCCAGATCTAGCCTCCTCTTTATCACCTTACCATTGGTAGAGACGGCCCATACTCAGACAGTCATTAACAGCGACTCCTAAACTTACTAGTGTGCGTTATATAGTGCACCTCAGCAGATCCCAAGTTCTGCGACACAGAACTTTGTAGCTACTATACAAAATGGTCACCTATCCCCAGATGCCCTGATATCCATAAGCACCCTTATATTGGCCCAGGAGATTAAATTGCTACTGGGAGACCTTCCCTGTGGTAAAATCAGTGGCTTACCAGGCACATTTTATACACAGTTTGGGTCATTGAGCCCTTGGCAGGTCATCCTTGAATGCGGACTATTTGCTGGTATATATTCGGGATGCAAGTGCGGAGTTGAACTCATCACTCACCTACTAGATGTATTTGCAGCTAAGACCTTATGGTAAATTGGACCTAAGCTTGCATTTTCCCCTCTACAACAAGGTTTTGAGCTTCCTTTACAGATACATCTGGACCCCAGATTGAGGTTTGAAATGGGCACATTCCAATATTTCGGGCTTCAGACTAATCACTTTCGGCAGATCTGCAGGATGGGAATCTATGCAGAGCTCTGTGAGCCTAGTTCACATTCTGCCTCCCCCCCTCCATTATCAGTGATGGGTCACGAAGCCTTAGTGAAGATGGTAGTCATGTCTCACTTACTGAATTTTTTTTTCTAATCTACAAACACTGCTCGGTCTTTTTTTAGGGCACTTTGACTCAACACTTAATGACCAGTTGGGAGGGGATTGGAGGGGTGGGGCAGGGGACAGGAAGATGCCCGATAGCCCTGGCCATGTTGAAACTCTATGTGTCTGCGCGAGAGCTTAGAATATTTAGCCTTGCAATTTCAATGGGTGACCCGCTGGCCTTCTGGATGTTCCCTGCATGAAACAGGTTCTATTTATGAAGATTTTAAGGAGGGATTGCAGTATTACTCCTTATTCCCAACCACTCGATTTGGTCTGTGTTCTATGGATTTGCTTTGCACCGACTTATCTTGTCTGGCCAGACCCATTAAGTTTGCGGTGACACTATGCTCCCGCCATTATCCTGCTGGGCGTCCCCACCAGGAATAGATGGCTACGTCGTTGTGAACTACCCTCTGTATAACTGTGGGATTACTCACACAGGGTTTATCAACTGTGAGATTTTAGACTTCCGGAACCTTATGGAAGATTATAGCCTTCTGCCGGGTCAGTTCCTCACCTACAAACATATTAGGCAGTCACTCAACACTCTTCAACACTCGTCACCATGCACCACCCTTTACACGAAGTGCATCAGACACTACACGGCAGGAATAAGTGGTAAATTGACTAAATGGTTCTATAGAGAGAGTTCCAACAGCATGAAGTCGAATCCAGGGCTTCTCTGAGGACCGCCTTGGAGGTGGACTTAGCTAACCCATTCCATGACACTGACTGGGCTAAGGTGTTAGAGTATCCTTAAAGTATTCTGGGGGGCCCGCTTTAAATATATCAAATTTAATGTCCTCAACAGGGCCTATCTCGCAAAAGCCCAGATGAATAAAAATAAAACCAGAGTTATAGCGACCTGTACCAACTGCTTGCTCAACGCATATCTCCCTGGCTTTCCTACAGTTTGAAAATACTTGATGTACAGTCAACTTCAACAACCCGTACAATAACAAATTCCTCCGAGGTGGTGCTGCTGGGACTCTTACCTCACCCCAAACTCAAAAAAACCTGCTGTTAAGTTCCCTGACCTGGCCCGGCTTCTTGCAAAGAGGAGTATCAAAACACAGTGGAAAAGTTCCCCTTCCCCAACTGTTACCTTCTGGGTCAGGACCACAATCTCTTGGGGTATGTCGGAAAGCACCCTGCTTCACAGAGAGGAACGGGCTAGCCGGAGCAAAGACTTTATTGCAGAAGCCTGGGACATGCTTTTGTAAGGGTTCACAGGCGCTACTAAAGAGGATACTCATCCACCATGAATCACCACGATGTATGCATACATTAAGGTCACGTTTTACTTACCTGTGCCTGGTTTTGGCAACTTTCTGTTCAGCTCGGAGAGACTCATAGGCCTCTAAGTGAAATGAGTGTACTTCCTTGATAAAGGTTAAGCGTACTATTAAGTGACTCACAATCATTGGGTAGGCTACATAGGTACGGAAATGACTGGCAGGTGGCCGGTTGAGGGTTAAGGAGAGTTGTTAGGGGAGAGTTTCAGTTCTCTCATGAAAACCAACAAAACTGTACAGGAATACTCCCGAACTACAGTTTATTTGCATGCCAATGTTACTTTGCCACTTGTATTGTTTAGCTTTCAACATTGGCATATTGATTGCTGTAATGTTATATATCTCGATAATCCATGTGCATCAATAAAACATTTTTTTAAATAAAGTAATATATAGCATAAATGCTTGCATCAGGTAGAGCATGCATTTTAGATTTTCTTAAATTCGTCCACCTAACCTTGATTGCAATATGAAATGCTTTATAAAGTGGTAATGTTGATTATTTTCTACCCAGGTTAGGCTACGAGACAGGGTTTTGGCAAGGTACCAGAGTGAAAGGCACCGATCCTCTCCTTGCAATCCCACTCCAGCTTCAGTAAGTGTGTGGTTTTTAAACGTTTTTGTTGTACGCTACTTCTTAACTTGCTTCTGCAAGGGCAGAGAGAGAGTTCCTGTAAAAACTATGGGGCACTATGTCCTACCCTGCCTCCTTCAGTCTGGTAGTGTTTCCCTGCCCGGACTTGCAGTACTATGCTGAAAATAGACAGAGAACGTGGGAGCCTGGAAAGCATGGAGGCTTGCAAGAGAACAGAGCAGGAAGGACTTTTGTACCTGGTTGGACATACTTAAAGACTCACAAGTACAAGACTAAATGGGCTGGAAACTTGCAGTCCCAGCTTAGACGGGACATATGGAGATATTTACAATCAAAGAAATGGTCCCAGGAACAGTGTCTTCACATCAGCAGTCTTGAGGTATTTTAGGGTTTATTTGTGGCCAATAGGGGACACTGCCAGTGGTGGATGTTTCCGGCAATGGATTGACTGTCAGATTAGCCAACAGCAGGAACATTACCGTACAAATGGAATAACTGTCTGGTTTAGTGCATATTATAGCAGAATGGATTTCCCAAGTCGCTTTTCGATAAGAGCAACTTGAAACTTCAGTGTGGATGTTTCAGGGTGTGGGATCTTGAGCGAGACCTTTTTGCATCCCGGTCCACTACTAGTTACCGGAGCTATTGGCCAAAGCCATAGAGATTCATTTACGCAACTCAAGTCTTCAGACACAAGCTTGAACCTGTCTCTCTTTGTAAGGATAACCTTGGTAGATCAACAGGTAAGGCACCAGGAAAGGCAGACTCTGATATCTATGTTCTGGAGTTTTTCGTAGTGGTGAAATGTTCCTGGTATTTTCCAAACAGACTGCATTAGGGTCAGAAAACGCTGAATGGACTTTTGGTGGAGAAGGAAGACGAGGCTCACCCTTAGATGGATGATGGTCTACTACAATCAAGGCATGGCATTTTTTTCAGTCAAGGTAGGCCATTCAGAGACTTTTACAAAGCACTACTTACTTCTTCTATGCGCCACAGGTGGCAGACACAGGCTAATCATAGGTCAGTTCAGCAGGTCTTGGCTTAACGGTGTCCGTCAGACTTTAAATACTGTTCTTTGCAGACGTAGATGAAGCCCTGACTTTTCTTTTTAAATCAGAATCGTCTACTGGCAGAAGACTACCGGTTGGTGGCTAGTGGGCGAACATTATTTTCTGCACTTGTGGACAGGAATGGATAAGTAAAACTACCATGAACTGGGCATTCACAGCTGTTTGTAGTTGGATTTATGTAACAGTTGACCAGATAATGCAGAATTGACTTTGAAGACCTTGTCAGACAACCTGGTGATGTTATGTCTAATTTTGTGACCAAAAGTAGGTGTGAGTATAGTAAATTCAGGGGGCTGAATGTTTACCTCAAGCAGGGTAACGTTCAGTTTCAATGTTTAACACAGAACAAAAGACAGTACCAACAGTGGGGTAAATCTGTCATTTCTAGGTCAAACAGGCTTGACTAGATCAAAGCCCAAGGGAATCTGAGCAAATGGAAATGGTTAGAGAGTGGGGAATTAACAGAAAAACAGTATCCCTAGTTTCATCCCCAACTTTAACTCACTGGGACAAGTGAGCTATGAAAAAGTCAAAAAACGATTACTTTGGGTTTGGAACACTTTTGTTAGAGGGGCAATGCCAACCAATACCACACTAGTAGGCGTTAATTTAGGTGACATTCTGAATGCAGAACCCTCCGCTAAGAAATTGTTCTTTAAGACATTTTTAAAGTCAACTAGACACACATGTAAGCTTCTGGAGAAAAAAAAAAAAAGACGAACAAGTGCTTTGATAGAGAAAGCAAATGCCCTAGAAAAGCTTCGCCCAAAGTGCGGGTTCTATTAAGGACACATAGAGGAGTATTATCCCATCCTATTATCTTAGCACATAATGTATATGCATATTGAAACACAAGCCAGGTTTTGGAAGGGAGCTCCAATCTTTCCATATGTTATGTTGGTACAGGGTCTATGTGGGTGTAATGTGAATATAAAAGTGGGAACTTTAAGAAGAGATTAAAGGCCTGGCTCCCGTCTGCCATCAACATCGAAGAAAGAGGAAGAGCTGTATGGATAGGGTAGAACTCAGGACTGTGAAGGGCGCTCAACTTTTTTTGCTCCCTTGATTTATCCCTTGGGATTCTGGCAAATATCTTCTGAGTAAAATGTGGATGTTGAGTTGGTTATAATAAGGAGCAATACATGCATTGCTTGGTTTTAAGTCCCTTACGAACTCCATATATTTCATTCATTTTTTCTGAGAATGTAAATGCTGGCAACTCTTAAAACCTGGCCTTGATGCAAGAAGCTTGCTGCATTTAGGGAAAAAAGTGTTTCAAGGGAAGCATAAACATGAGAAAATAACTAGTGAAGGTGAAATGGTCCCGGGGATCTAACAGCTGGATGAAAATGGAAGAAAAGTCATTCGAGCAAATTGTGAAAAGAGTATGTGTGTGTTTTGAGTGTCTAACGGAAGCTCCCTTCGTATTATACAGGGACATTTCTTAAGCTTTGGACAATCCAATGGATAACGTGCGATGGTCACACGCAGTCAGGAGTACGTTTCTATGAAGGTACTTGCTTTACTACACAAGTGGGCATACAAACACTCCAATAAACTCCCTCTATAAACAGATCTATGGCCAGGCCAACTATTGCAGTAAAAAGAACCCGAAGGAAATATCTGCTTCCCTGGCTCCCGCCTCCTGTACTTTGTTAAATATTTTAAAGATGCGTTTGCTATTCATTTTTGTCACTTTCTGCAAAAACACCTACTTTTGTCCAAAAACGTGTTATGCTCTACACAGACTTAATTGCACTACAATCAGAGACAGGAAATGAGTACATAAAATAGATTGAAACCACAGCACTGAAGTGGGACAGCATTCCACTGGCCAAAGAGTTTTTCCTGCAGCGTCCGATGCATGGTGCACCCTGTGTTGAAGTCTATTTTGGAAAATGTGTAGGAAAGAATGATAAGTAACGTGACAAGGGGGATGCTGTTCCACCAAAGTAAGAAAGAATATAAGCAAAGCTGTCGGTCGGGACCAAGGAAATGACCAAAAGGATCCAGGGGGTCCGATTGATCAGAAGTGAATGCCCTCACACACCCAAATGGGTGTCAAGCTTCATTATTGGGCTGCTCCTCGTTGGGCCAGCGCTGCAATGGCCAATGGGCTCTTCAAGGGGGCTCTTTGGCAGAGATCTCCTGATATTAGCCATCAAGATGAAGGCAGGTGAGGATGTAAGTGTAGCGTGTTGTAGTGTGGTGTTTAACCCCTTCGCTGCTCATGACGAGCTCGTCATGCAGTACACTGGTCGTGTGCTTATGACGAGCTGAGCTTGTCATGAAATAATGTATTTCAAGGCTCTCCAGCACAGGAGGGGAATTGCCTTAGCAGTCATGTGGTTAAAGCAGCCCAAGGTGTACCAAGGAATTGTAATGAGTGGCCCCCTTGGCAAGGATAAAAGCAAGGCGGCCGTCACAGGAGTTAATGTGCCTAGACAGCTTCAGAGAGAGATGTAGGGTCTACATGTTTCATGCCTTGTGGCCAAGCAGGATCCTGGGCATTTCATCAGAAACAGGCGCCGACCTACCCTACAAACTGATTGGGAGCCAGCAATGTGCTGGGAAATTGCCCAATCACATTGTATCCACTGTACCTGCTGCGGTACAGGACAAATGGGTTCTGATCCTACTAACGTGGTCCTTAGGTAAGGCAGAGGGCCGCGCTCTTGATCTCAAACTAAAAAGAGAGACGTAGTCCAGAGGATCGTGGGTTAAAGGGATGCTTTAAACAGCTTTCAACCATGTACACATCTTGCAGATAAAATGACTTGGCCCTTCAGAATTCCCCAATTGCCACCATGCTATGTTGATGTAATGTGATAGAATGAACTTGTTTTTCCTCAAACCGATGATCATTTACATAAACTGCTTACAATAACTTGAAGTTTTATTTAATCACTAGCCAAATTGTGTTACGGAAGATAAACAACCTGCAAAAGTGCCAATGCCGACAAACCAGGAAAATGCAAGCGGGCGGCTAAGAAGCACAGCTCAAGCAGGCTCAGCATAAAATAATGCAAAGAAAGCTCTACTGAGAGGAAAACAAAGTCACCTGCAAGACGCGGGGAGAAAAATGAAGTGTAAGATGAGTAAGGGGAACGGGGGGAGAAATTCACAAGGTAGTGGGAAAATTCAGGCAATTTACTAGTTTCACAAAAAGGTACATGTGTAAGCTCTCATGGTGGGAGTGACCGGCCCAAGCAGAGGCTGGTTTACAATGCTTTAATTCAAGTGTTCCTGTTTTAAATGTTCTCACACTATGAAGGTCTGGTGCTTGCAAGCTAAAACTGTCAAAGCATTATGGAATTTTAGTAACGTTTTTTGTTACCGGTATTCTAAATAAGGCACGTTGTTCAATAAACTGGTGTTTGTCCCTTTTTATTCTTTCATTGGAGTTACATTTCTGTCCCTCTTTTGTGCTTTGGTCACGTTGTCTCTGCATTCTTTCCGATGATCAATTTCCCCTCAATCGTCATAATCTCCTGAATATTTGATCCCTTCCTCATATGGTCTTGCACAGTCCCTTTACTCTGCATTGTCAATCTCTGCTCTTTTCTTTGATTTAAATCTGAACTCATATTTTCACCATGCTTTTCACCTGGTTTCCTGCAGGTTTTCCATACCTTTCTTTCACTCCCTCCCCTCTTCCAGACACCTCATTTGTAATAGGTTTGCTATCCAGCTCCATCCAGATACAATGACTAGCAATATTGGGATGTGCAGTTATAAATTAAAGCAAGCAGGATAAGCAATCCAGCAGAGAGAGCACTACAATTCTCAGAACACATCAAACAGTCAAAAGCCCCACGTAGAAAGTTGGCGTCCTTATGACGGCAGATGCACTCAATATGTTTAAACAGTAGACTTTCATGAAGATACAGAGAATTTACCAGAAAGAAGATATAGCTAAAAAAATATTTAGCAAGTGCCGGATTTTTATGTGAATGCCATATTATGGTATACGATAATTTATGTTCTTATTTACACCATGGCTGGGCAAGAGCTTTACAAAAGGAAAGTCACAATGCATGGAAACTTTAGTTTTAGCTTCCTTACATTGCAGGTTACACAGGACAAGTTGTACAATATAAGTTAGTTACATCAACCAAGACCCATTTCTTTGATGTTTAGGCTCAAAGAAACTTCTGAGGGCTTTACTTCCCCGACGGATGAAACATGAAACTACAAAAAATTAAACTTCAGATCAAACGCTGAGGAGCCTCCAGGAAAACCAACTCCCCCCCCCCCCCCCCCCCCCCCCCCCCCCCCCACCCACCGAATGGAAGGAGACGGAGAAAAAAATGCATGCCTGATAACGTGATTAATACACAAATTCGTATTCAAATGGAACGGTTTCCCTAAGAGTACAATCAAATAGATTTTTGTCTAAAATGGTCAAGAGGCTATCGCCTCATAAAAGCGGTTAAAACACGGTTCAAAGAACAAATGAGCATATTCGCACAATTCTAAAACTGCACATTTGGGCCCGAGTATTATTATACCCCGATATAGTAGTCCTGTTCAACTATCAGGTCCAGAGTACTTAAAAGACCTTTAAACCACAGCCAGTATTTTTTCTTTTAAAGTGAAACGCGGAGAAAATTGAAATTTTGAACCACGCAAAATATCCTTTAAACCGCAATAAAAAGCCAAAATAACTGTTATGAACACACTGTGAAAAAAAACCGAGGGAGACTTTCCATGTAAAAAAATAAAAAAGATGCCATTCGATTTAAAGCAAACGAGAGATCGATCTCGCGTCCTTCAGAAACAGAAATTCAATGCAGGTGCACGGGAGCAAAAATGCCCCAAAAGAGGCGAAACGGACTACACAGAAGCATCGGTGTCCGGCACCACGGAACAAAGAATACGACTACACACCTGCGGGCCAGAGGGAAGGGGGATCTCGCGGCGCGCGGCGCTTGAGGGGGAGCGGGGCTCAAGGAGGCGTGGCCTTGACGCAGTAGTGTTCAGAGGAGGGGTCCCAAGCACAAGATGCGCGGGACTGCGACCCCCTGTCAACGGCGTCCGTTACCTGTTGTTCCATCTTGTGTGGAGAGGGTCTTTTTCCGATGCTGAGGATGCCGTGCCAGCCATCGCTTGAGTCGAAGGGAAATGAGTCCCCGCGGTCTGCTGCGACTCCCACCCATCGAGATGTCTGCTCCGCCCTCATGCGCTCGTCAGAAGCAAGCATTTGCAATGCAATAGTTCTCGCATTTATGCGAGTTGAGCGATTGGCATTGTACATGACAATGCTTTTTATTTATGTTTTGGTTTTTAAAACATAAAAAAAGGCATTGTCAGCTGTGTAAAATGAATGCCACAGCAGCACCCTGAACTGGCATAGGCAACTGCAGTAAGTATCTGGAAATATACTCAAACAACAAGGCATACCTAGAAAAACTTAACGACAACAGTAGTAAAAGATAACATCTATCAATAGACGAAAGCTCGACAACAAATCTGGTAGTACACCACTGTAACAGAGATCATACACACCCTAGCAGCATCCGATTGGGAATGCGGGCAGTCAGGCATTAGCCGGTGCCTAAGGGTCACCTGTGGTCTGGTTTTTGTCAACAGTCCCACAGAGCCTTATTTTCTTCCCCTCCAGGCCACTGTAATGGGGTGGAGGGGGCAGCATCATAAGCAAGGAGGCTCAGAGGGGGATGCTTTCAGCAGCTTCACTAGGCCAATATTGTTCTGTCAGCTACAAACTTTATCTTGGCCTCCGGTGGGGACGGCGCAGGTGCCCAGAAGCAATGTCCCACTCCCCTGCTGTGGGCCATTATCACCTCGGCTCCCTTGGACCAGCAGCAGCTCTGTGCTTTTCTTCACTCCTCCCCTGCCAGGCCATCACCCTGAGGCTACAGTTGACTGGGCTGGGCTGAGTAAGTGAATGCCCTTCCTGAGGCCCTTTCGTTGGCACCTCAGCTACAGTGTCTTTCAGGACTTGGTGGTTGGGGGTATATGTTTTCATAAACCTCGCTGTGAAGCACATTTACCAGAGCAGAAAATGTAGATAATGTAATGTTAGGGTCAGAGCTGCCGAAGGTGGAGCTATGGAAATAGGTTTGAGCCCCAGCCTCACCTCAACATCCTATGATTCTGGGCAAATGACTTAATTGCACAAGGCCTAAAATAAAAATGAATTAGATCTTCTGCAATGTAACTAGTGCTCATATAAGTGCGCCCTTTGGCCGAGTTTACGCTATAAAGAACTACACTAAAAAACAACTTTCTGTGTGCTCATTTTTTAAGATCTGCAAAGGCTGGAACTTAGTAATGAGAGAGGATTCTTTATTCAATAATAAAAAAAGTCTGTATTCCTTGTTAACTTGGCTTTTCTTCCAGCACCGCCATCGCACCCCATCTCCGAAAAACCTTCAACATTTCCTTCGAGACAGCAACCTTCCCGGAGAGCTGGAAGCACGCCGAGATCAACGCCTTACTCAAGAAACCCAAGGACGACCCCAAGGACCTCAAAAACCTCCGGCCCATCTCCCTGCTCCTGTTCCCAGCGAAGGTCATTGAGAAGACCGTCAACAAACAACTGATCCGCTACCTCGAGGAGAACAGCATCCTGGACCCGTCCCAGTCCGGGTTCCGCAGCAACCACAGCACCAAAACTGCAATCATCGCCACCAACGATGACATCAGGACACTTCTAGACAACGGAGAAACCGAGGCCCTCATCCTCCTGGACCTGTCAGCCGCCTTCGACACGGTCTGCCACCGCACACTACGAACACGCCTCCACGACGCCAGGATCCAAGAAAAGGCCCTGGACTGGACCACCTCCTTCCTCTCCGACAGAACACAGTGCGTCCGCCTTCTGCTCCGCCCCTTTTTCGAGGAGGCATTGCTCTGTCGGAGGAAGGGGAAGAGTAAGGTCGAAAACGCACTCCGTCGAGAAGTACTCGATTGACCCACTGGTGTGGCACTTGGGTGGATAACCCGACAGCAACATTGGCTGAGTATACACAGCAAACTTATTTCTATAAACTCTAGGCTTCAAGGCCAACTTTGATGGACGGGGTGGGTGGGCGGGATTATGGGTCCTCGGTTCCCCCGAAACAGGGAAAGGAGGGCGACAGGCACCCTACAATGTTGGGGTGGCAGGTAGTTCAGGATCTGTCATGCAGGGAGGCAGGGTGGGAGTAGGGGGTTCTTAGCTTAATGGCGTTTAAGTTAGTTTTGGAAACTTGTCAGATTTGTTCAGGTGTGTTGTTTTTTAGACAGTCAGCTAGAAAATATGCACTAAGGATTGCTGCATGTGGGGATGCAGAGGGCGTCCTCCCCTCGCCTTTGGGCCTGAATGGTGTGGGCAGAGGGAGGGATGTCGATCAGCCAGAAAGTGGCATGAACAAGGGTTTTAAAGTCCTCTCCTGGAACGTCAACGGCTTGGGAGATAAGATAAAAAGAGGGGAGGTCTTGCAGTACCTGAAAAGATATTTACCAGAGGTAGTTCTCCTACAAGAGACTCATATACAGGGCAAACAATATGGGGCGCTAAATAGATGAGGATATAAGTTGATAACACACGCTGGATACACTGGAGGCTCCCATGGGGTCGGTATCCTGTTTCATTCCCCCTTCCCCTTTACGATAGTCAAAAATGTACACAATGAGGGTGGTCGCTATGCAGCGGTTTCCAGCAGTTGGGAATGGCGATTATTTAACATAATCTCGCTCTATGCTTTGCTCAGCTCCAGATGCAATTGTTTCCGGATCTTGGGACCCTACTTGAACTCCCGGAGGGAGATTTGATCATGGGGAGGGGGCCTGTAATGCGGCGATCTCCTCTGTGATAGACTGCTGGCCGGCACAATCACAAGATTAGTCGGGCACCAATCTGGGGGAAGTTCTGTCAGCTTTGGACCTTATAGATGTGTGGCAGGCGCTTAACCTTCTCTCACGACAATACTTTTACCATTTGGGAGGCCATGGCACGCTTTCCCTCATTGACTATATTTTCATCATCATCATCAATATTCTTTATTCAGAAATCTGCGAAACGGTTTTTTTAAGTGTTCAGAAGAATGGCGCACAACTAGTTACGGTAGGGTAATGGTCAATAGGTTCTTGAGAAAAGTATTTTAGTAGGTGCTTCTTGGCCAGAGGAAAAACCTTAACCTCTGTGAAGGAAGAAGGACACAGGACCTCCTTATCTTTAAGTTTAGGCAAAACGTGCAGAGCACACAATATACATAAGTAGACTGGTATGTCTTAGAATAGCGATAGTAGGGATAAACTGGACAAAGCGTATAGTCTTTCAAAGGTTTTTATTCACCCACAGTATTCCCCACTTGGGAATCACTGTAAATACAAATCAAGCCGACACGTGTTTCATCACAACATATGGCTGTGACTCTTCAGGGCTGATATAATTAGTCAATGGCGGGGTCGGGGGACCGGTGATAATTCCAACCCGGTCCTGATCGGGTGGTTTGAGAAATGGAACGGGCGGCAACAAATGGTTTGCCGGTGCCCTTTTTGTCGTTTCAGAACTTGTGAGTTGTACAAGTTCAAAGAGGCTGAGGCAGTGTTGCGCCTTCCTCGCGGAGTCGACAAATATCGGTTTCCGGGTGCGGGACGTTCCCGCACCCGGAAACCGATATTCGTCGGTTCCGCTCTCTGTCTACCTACAGCGTTGGAGCGGGCGCTCCGCTGTATTTTTCCCTTGCTGCCTGTGATTACCTGATAATTTAAACTTTGCCCAGTTGCCGCTGGCCCTTCCCTGTAGTCCCCCCGCCGCCGCTAACAAAACCAAGCGGCCGCCGAGTGGGGGACTACCTTTCCCTGCAGGCAGAGCGGCAGTGACGTCAGGCACGCGCCAGGAGGCGCCTTAAAACATCGCCATCGCCGGTGGAGCGGGTGTTCCGCTTTCTGTCTACCTACAGCGTTGGAGCGGGCGCTCCGCTGTATTTTTCCCTTGCTGCCTGTGATTACCTGATAATTTAAACTTTGCCCAGTTGCCGCTGGCCCTGCCCTGTAGTCCCCCCGCTGCCGCTACCACAACCAAGCGGCCGCCGAGTGGGGGACTACCTTTCCCAGCAGGCAGAGCGGCAGTGACGTCAGGCACGCGCCAGGAGGCGCCTTAAAACATCGCCATCACCCGCGTCAAGGGAGCGCCCGGGCCAAGGGTGGGCCCGATGTTGCCCGTTAGTGACCAGTAGGGACCGGACCGGGCCACCTCCCTTAAATTTTCTGTAAAAATCATTTATCTGAACGGTTGCCAGTCCCATAAGCTGTCAAAAATGACCCGTGGAACCAGAAAAAATGCAAAATCCGTCCAAAGTGTAACACAACTCACAGGTCCGATAGACCAATTTATCTCACGAACAAACGAGGTCATTGACCAGAGCATTTCCCTGCTGGAGCGGAGGGTATCCTTAGACCTTGTAAACGCCAAACGCTCTTCCATGGGCCTTTTGGCCACCGCGGCATCTCCTATCCAGCAAGGCCCTATCACATCAATATTGACCCTTCCACCTACGACTGTTGCTGAAATCCACATAGTTCCCTGTTCTGTGGATCTTTCAGCAACTCAATCTATATCCGATTCAATCTCGGAGGAGGATCTAGAGACTACCCCTAACCTAGAGCTTTGCCAAACATTGGAAACATCACTAGACAAGCGACTACGTGGGATGAGGGAGGGTGCCGTTCCAAAACGGGGAAACGGGAAACAACAACATTGTAACTCAGCCTGTCTTGAGGCTCCATCGGAGTTAGAGGGGGCCCATTTATTCCAGCTAGCCCAATCTACCTCTACCACCAATACTAACATATTAACTGCTATTAAACCCCCAACGAACAACATCAATATGGAGAATCAAATTATTAATTCTCCTAAAATCTTGCAGTCCGACAGCCTCTGTACAGTTTGCAATACCACCCCATTCCTACTATCAACCATCAGGGAACTCCTTATTGAGCAATTAAAACCCTTGGAATCTAGTTTGAGGCATCTAGGAAAACAGATAGCATTATTATCTAGTAACCCTCCCATCCAGCCTAATGTCGAGCACACAATACAGACGAAGGGAAAAACTAAACCATTAACAAAAGCCCCACAAGCGTCCCAACCGGTTCCTGGCAGCAAACCGACATCATTATTAAACTCATCTGTCATACAATCTAATCACCCAACCCCAGCAGCTCCTCCACAGACTACTTCTGACATGGGTGTGTCCTCGACTGGATCGACTCTCGGTCCGTCCCAGGCCTCCCCAAGGTCCAATGCCAAACACTAAACAACCCGTAAATACAAAACAGACACCTCTACTCCCAAAAACCAGGCAACTAAATTCTCAGAGACAGTAAAAAGGGGAGCGCGTCCAAGGCGCCCAGTATAGCTTCTACCGGAGGCCTCCCCTTATACAGTTATTCTTACTGGCGTTCCCGAACTCTCAGAAGGCACTAATGAATCTCTCTGGTCTCTCAAAAATAAAGTTATACAGTGGTTAAGCTTAAATAGACCATTACAGCCCGTCATTCTAGCGGAATAACCACAGTTCGAAGAGTAACTTGGATAGGGGAGGAACGAAAATCTATACAGGGCGACTGCATTATAGTGAATTGTGTAGATCCAACTACAGTTAACTATATTTGCTCTTGGCCATCATTGGAAAAAAAGGGAGGCATAGATGCCCACCACCTCTCTTTTTTCTACCCCCCGATGAGCACCCATCAATATTTCCCTACTGACAACTGGCAACAACCCTTTGAAGGGCATTGGAACCAGGTGGCTTATAGCCACAGAAACAGGAATAGAGATTGGCAGTCACAGGATTGGCAGCCACAGTATAGGCCCCCTGGAAGGCCTCTTTTTCCTATGGAGGGATGGCAGGGCTTTCCAACCAGAAACCGTTATGATTCCCTTGAGATAGTAGATTGACCGCCGGTAACCATAACAAGTACGCCCCAGGTCCTAATAACTCCTGAAGCCCCTAATAGTCCCGGATTAATATTAAGCCAGGCTGTAGTTAAATCCTCTATACAACAACCACCACCCATTCAAATAACAGATGAAACTGGCCCTTTGCTAGAATCTTCTCATGCTTACACAAAAATAATGACAGACAAAAATCCGGAGGCTCTCCTTGAAGCCAATGCTATAAATTTATACCAGATAAGAAATACCGATAGCAAGAAGATCAATCAAGCGATTTCAACCGTATGTCCGTCTAATCGATATGTAGCTCCTTTATCCCCCCATACTTTAATAACACAGCCACATGACCAATCACAAAGCACAGACCTGACCATTTCTATCCTGTATTGGAATGTAGCAGGTCTGCGAACCAAAATATTGCTGCAACCATGGCTGGTTACAATCACCAAACATCAGGTACTCTGCCTCCAGGAAACCTGGTCAACCACTCTTCATCACCTAGTTGGTTATAAAACATTTCACATCCCAGCCACCCAGGGAGCAATGGGTAGACCAAAGGGGGGTTTGGCTGTTTATATCACCAATACTCTGCCTCCCATAACAATACATAACCTTAAAGAAAATCCAAGCTATCAAATACTGCGATTAAACTTTAACAAAAACAGTACTTTTATTCTGGTCAACTACTATAATAACTCAGTATTAACGGACTGCATAAAATTGCTTAGCGAAATTACCACTTTTTTAGATTCTTTGAAACATGACCTTCACCCAATCACAGTATATGTGATTTGGGGTGGTGATTTTAATCTTTCACTATGCCACAATCACAAAAATGGGAACTGTGGTTTGCTGGATGAACACGGCAACCCGCTGTCACATTTTGTACACTCTACTTGCAGTAACAAATTAAATGAGTCCCTATTCTCATTAGAGCTTGAGTTTGCAAATGACCTACTAGAAACTCCAATAGACTTTTCTCCAACATTCCATGGCAGGGGATCTTCAACTACCATCGATTATATCTTGACCTCGCAGAGCTTGAAGGGCCAAGTGACCAACTTCTACACAGGGTCAGATGTGAGTAGTGACCACTTTCCCATTTGCGTAACAGTTTCTCCTAAAGACGTCACCCTCCATTCTACAAATACTAGTCAGTTAACGCAAAACTCCTTAACCATGAACAAGATAAACGGATACACAGTTAAGTGGGCTAAAGTTGACCCACACAAAATCACGGAACGGGTCCTTGATAAAACCAGACCGTGGGTTCTCGATTGTCTATCCACTGACTCCTCTCCTCAAACAATTATGGCCAGCTTTCAGAAAGTTTTACAGGTTATCAAAGAGGAGTTTACTGGTAAATCTAGGAACAAAAAATCTAACTCCGAGAGATGGTTCAATGTAAAATGTTGCAAGGCTCTCTCGGACTTAAAGGCTGCTCTCCGCAGACCCCTGAGAGACATTTTGGAAATCTCTAACTTAAGAAAACTCTATAACGCAGCCAGAGTGGAACGTAACTGAGAAATTAAGAACAATCTCTGGGCGAAGCTACATCTCAGCTGCCAGAACAAGGACAGTCTTCTTTTCTGGCAGGTAATTAGATCCCCGTTCTTGGCCGATACATCGAAGGACCAGCACCTAGATGTAGCTATCACGGCAGACGAATGGGTTTCCTACTTTTCCAAAAACTTTGGATTCCTTCAACCAGTCCTTGAAGAAAAACAGAGTAGTGACAATACGTCGGAGAATAACATCTACCCGATCAACATAACTTTTACGCATGCGGAGGTCGTAAAGGCCCTTAAAGCGTCCAAACTTGGAAAGGCTACCGGGCCAGATGGCGTCCCTCTGGATTTCTTCCTACATAATTCTGAACTCTGGTCGCCTCTCCTCACTCAGGTCCTTTCTGCTGCAACATCAATAGGGCTGATAGAATCATGGTCAACGTCCATTTTGCTTCCGATCTTTAAAAAGGGTAATCGAAATGATCCTGCCTGCTACAGGCCTATTTCCCTTTTGGACTCCATGGGCAAAGTCGCGGGCCGGGTGGTACTGGACCGATTACAAACTTGGGCCCAGACAAACAACATCATGAACGACCTGCAATATGGCTTCCAGAAGGGCCTTGGAACCGTGGAGCAGGCCCTGAATCTTGCCCTTTTGATCGGGAAGTACGTTCCAGCTAAAGGAGGTAACATCTTTCTTGTGTATGTTGATCTAAGTGCAGCTTTTGACTGCGTCCTGCACTCCAAACTCTGGGCTATTCTTAGCGACCTCAAGGTGGACCCACCACTTATTACTTTCCTGGGAGAACTTTACTCGGACGCAACAGCGTGTGTTAGATTTGGAGTCAACGGCGAGTTATCCCCATCCTTTTCCATCCAAAAAGGGGTAAGGTAGGGATGTGTACTGGCTCCCTTCCTGTTCAATCTTTACACCAATGGACTTGAGCTGGCTATGCTAGAAGGGAGCCAGGACTTACCCCAGATCAACCACTGCCCAATACCAACGCTGCTCTACGCAGATGACTCGGTCATCATTGCTAGAACACTCATTCAACTACAAAAACAACTTAACAAGTACTACTCCTTTATGGGCTCCCTAGGCCTAAAAATCAACATCAAAAGACTTTCACCATGCATATTGGCCCAAAGGTCAAGAACCCTAAAGCAATCTATGTAGAAAAGTCAAGATTGGAAAAAACCTCTGCATATCCATACCTACGGATCTTGGTGGATGATTCCTTGAGCTGGCGGCAGGCTACGGCCAGCAGAAAACTTCTTTTTCAGCGAGCAACAACGGCTTTGATCTCCTTTTCTAGAAAACTTGGCAAACCTGCACCCCCAGAACTCTTAAAAATGTAATACGCAAAATGCCACAGTGTGGCCACATATGGTGCGGGTGTCTGGGGATATGGCCCAATAGAGCCAATTCAAACAGTAGAGAACAAGTTTGTCAAATACCTGCTGGCCCTCCCACAAAGTGCTCCCATCTATGCCTCCCATAACGAGCTAGGTATGGATTACATTATTGACTATATACGTTCCCAACCAATTCTTCTATGGCAGCGCATATGGTCAAAACCAGAGTGTCATCTAACTCGCTCACTGATCATGGACTGTATGGCTTTAACGAATTGGAGAAAAATACCCTGGTTAGCTTATGTGGAGAACTTCTTCAGAGACCTTGGCCGTAGCTCATACTTTGATGACCCACCAAGTGTGGAGGATATTTCGAGAAAAGAGCTAAAGAAAATAAGCATGGCACATCTGAGAGAACTCTGCAGTTCAATCGAAATTGTAAAACCTCTCAATACCCAAATCCAATTAATTCAACCTGTCAGAAATATTCAACCCTACCTATCGTATTATTTGTCCAACCGGGAATAATATCTTTTGACAAGATTCCGTTTTAACACCTTCTTTCGCTTGGTCTCATTTCCACGGAAACAGAACTGGTCGAGCGACATTATGAACTGCCCATGTGATGAACTATCAACCCAATCAACAATAACTTGGATCCTACCGCTTCTTCGCTCACTTGGTCTTAGGTCATGCCTCCAAGTATTTCTCTCTCTGCAACTTTTTGACTCAATTCATTCCGCAAAATGCATAGTTACTTTTTTAAAAACTGTTATCAAGATACGACAAACTCTTGATTGATAATATTTTATTACGTTTCTGCAAAATCATTTTTAATTTATTATTTGTATTTATAATAATTTCTATTTTTTACTGTTACTTAAATTGTACTTTTTATGGTTGCAAACAAGTGGTAACCGAATAAAAGATTATGAAACTGAAACTGAGTTCTACAAACAAGTAGTGTCTAAAGTGGCCCCAATGTTGCTCCGAAAGTTTCGGGAGAGCTGCACTATAGGCACGTTGCCAAGAGACCAGCGAGTAGCCAATATATTTGTAATACAAAAGCAGAACAAGCCAATGGAGGATTGCTACTCATACATACCAATCTCTCTCTTAAATGCAGGAGTTACAATTTTGGCCAAGCTATTTGCAACCCGACTTACCAAATACCTGCGGTCTCTGGTTCATCCAGACCAGTCTGGCTTTATGCCGTAATGAAACACAGTGCTCAACTTGAAAAGATTACATGGGGTCTTGGGGAGAGTGGCTAAAGTAGATGAGGACGCGGCCGTGCTATTGTTGGACGCTCGGATGGCTTTTGATAACATTGGCCTTTAATGTACGCGGTACTAGAGAAACAGGAATTTTGACCATACTTTCTATCTTGGGTCAGACTGATCTATTCCTGCCTGCTGGCTCGGGTGACGGTTAATAATAGTACATCAAAGCCTTTTAGACTATACCGCGGTACGAGACAGGGTTGCCCACTATCGCAGCTTATATTTGCATTAGTATTGGAGCCCTTGGCGGCATGGATTACATTAGACCCCATGATTAGGGGACTAAAGTGGACACCGGACTTGGAAGATAGGATCTCTCTGTATGCAGATGATATCTTGTCGTAAATGGCGGCTCCTGGGGCCTCTCTCCATAGGATCATACACATTTTTACCCTATATATATACGATCAATTGGAAGAAGTCATTGTTGTATGTGCTCGCGGGAGTCACACGGATTTTGCCTAGGGGATGTACTATACCAGTATGTGACAGAAGGGTTCAAATATTTAGGCATATATGTAACTAAAGATCCAAAAATCTTTTATGATCACAATCTGAACTCACCGCTCCATAGACTCTATAGGGATATAAGCCACTGGAGAGCACTTCCATTGTCGCTTCTGGGTAAAGCTTCACTTTTGAAAATGATGGCGTTACCGCGATTTCTTTTTGTGATGCATAACTCCCCTTACCCGATCTCTCGGACATATTTTCAGGGAATTGACACTGCCATACGATCACTACTCTGGGACGGCAGTTCCCTGAGGACCTCTATACAGAAGCTGACAGGGGGACTGTATGATGGAGGCGTGGCGCTCCCCGCACCACGAAAGTATTACTGGGTGGCCCAGTTGACGGCAGTCAACCACTGGGTGCATTATCCCCAGGATGACCTGGCATATAAAATGGACCGATATATTATGCTGCCGGGGGATACTTTAGGGCTATATATGGAGGTGACAGAGTGGCCTCTTACACCAAACTCCACTACACTACAGGTTTGGAGGGAGGCGCTTGTGCTACAGCGGGACTTCAAAAACAAATTCTAAATCAACATCGCCATTTCCCTGAAACCTCAAAACACGCATTCATTCACCAGTGGGGCCCATAACACTGCACACTTTCTTTTGCTCGTTTAACTCGACTTCAGGGATTGGTGAAACTACAAATGAGTCATGCTGTAACATTGGCGGAGTGTCTAAACTTTATTTAACTAGTTATAATTTACACCTTATAGTTTAAACGGTTTACCATGGTTTAATCAAACACCAATTTTATTCAGACAAACCACCATAATGGCAATGGATCTGCGAGAATGAAAATCAGGCATAGGAAAAACTACAAGACCAGCTTCTAATCTTCAATTTTCCTAATTTTGTTTAAATCAAACTTTTAGTATGTCTGACATTTAGGCATTAATTAATTCTTTATTCAGTAAAAATCTTAAACTTTATTTCAAAATGATCATTTTATTTAAAAGCTCGGAAAATAGACATTTATTTCAGAATGAAGTAAAGTTTAGCAAAGAACCGATAGTTCCAAGCTCATTCTATCCTAACATCCCTAACTAAACCCCCATCTTATCCTTTAGTCCTGCAAAGAAAACAAGCAATAAATCATAGAGTTCTTACATCCAGGATTCGATCTGCAATCCGGCAGCACTTCGAGAGGAAATCGTAAGAAGCGACGCTTCTAAGCAAAATCAGGGGTTTTTATACACTAATTTTCCTAACTAAATCTATCTAAAAAGTATCTAACAACACCAACTTGGGTTCTGATTGGACAAATGTGGGGTAGATGAGCATTTCCTCATCACAACAGCATCATATTCACGGCGAATCAGCAGTTTCATAGAGCAGCATTGTTTAGGACAGTCTTTGGCCTAGTCACTTCCTTGATTTGTAACTTTAGGGTTTATTCCCACGTTCAGAACATTCGAATGTCCATGTTTTTGGCAACCATCCTGTCTTCTAGGGCAGGGTAGCCTTGAACCTCCCATCCGAGCACAGGCAGTTCGCTCTCACTTGCAGGCTTTGGGCGCGCATGCGCAGTCCAACACTTGCTCACAGTTTGCCCGAGCAGCCATGTTTTCCTAGGCCTCAGAGGCCACTTGTGGAACTATCATAGAAACAAACACAAATTCATGTTAAATATGGAACTAAAGCCCTTCTGTTTACCTCCCACATACTAATGTTTCCCCATTAGTTATTACCTAGCAGGTAAGCCACATAAATGCGTTTTATACTTGTATATCCGGCGACTTTCTGGCACAAAAATGTATACAATAAACACAAACATGCTACGTTTATTTATATTTAAGCCATACATTAGTTCACATCACAATAACAATACAAATTAATTAATGATATTGCGTCATGCAGCCAAAATTAGTATTCCCACGTGTGTTTATGAGTGAAACGTATACTATGGTTGATTAATTTACCACAACACACTATTAGTCAAATTAACATTATGGAACATTGATTTCATGAGGAGTACACAAAATTGTAATTTTACTTTTGCCATCTCGCTCCATCAACTCCCTCATCTGGTGATCCTATCATCAAACATCTCTCAACATTTTGGAAAATTTAGCAGAACATGTTTCGAATTCTTCATATTAGTATAATCTATACTCTAGTAACTTTCTCCTTTGATTCTTTAAAAATCTTTTCTCTCGGGCGTGGCTTGCGGCTGAGAATGGCGGCTGCCTAAAAGGCGAGCTCCGTGGGTAGAGCAGCCTCTCATACAATCCGTACACTTATCCGTTAACTGAGAGACCTCTGCAGGGGTGACCCGACGCCCGGGACCGGGCGGTGCATGGCGCGCTGCCGCTGAATGAAATCGGACATCGTGGGACAAAGATATCACCAACGACAGCCGTGGCCTGGGAAGGAGATACGGACCAGGGGCTCTCCTTGCTGACTGACCCGGCCGGAAATGCGGCGGACCTGGGCACGATCTACCGGAAGCGCCAGTCCGCGAGTGATCAGACACCAGCACTCACCTATTGGCAGCGCTGCTTAGGGGAGAGCAGCGGATCACTGGTGACTACCACGGGACTGCAGCGGTTGTGGCAAGAGCGGCACTGCGGACTGTGAAGCGGGCTGAATCCGACAGGAACGGAGGCGGCGATGGAAGGTGCCGCCATCTTGGAGCAGTACAACTCGCCCCATGCCTCAAGGTAGCTGACGGTGGACATTGGACGGCGGGGGCACCGATGTGTACTAGGGGCGCTGCACACAGCAGCTGAAAGGATTGATATCCCGACCGGAGTCAGGGAGAGGGGCAGGACAGCTACAGCCAGCAATGCGCACCGCAAGCGCTGTGAGCGCGACGTAACAGGCCCATCTGTCAAACCCTAAGTGGTATTCCCCTTTAAGAGTTGATGCTGTACACCTGCGCGGAGTGAAGAGACTCCCCACTGGGCCACAACGCTAAGCATCAGGTGCGAGACTGGGGGCACGAGTCATCAGCACCTTGGATGGAGGCGCTACAGACCTCAAACTGAGCGACGCACAGTGCGGCCTGCCGGCTCATACTTTCAACAACCTCACGGAGTGACATCGCTCACCAACCAGTGCCTAATCTGACACTAAATCGTGGGGCGAGAGCCTGTCAACGCTAGCTTCCGCATCTAGCGCCTCTCATCGCCGGCTGGGGTACTCCAAACTGGAACCAGGGTGTAAGCTATCCTAACCAGGTGTGCAGGCAGTGCGGCGTGGCAATATTGCAGTGTGTGCACGTTGATCCATATCTATTGAATTGTCTCTTTGTGCTCGGACACGCCTCTGCGCAGCGACCAACGCTACTGTGTACCAGTGCTGATCACCATGGCTGGTAAAGGCGGAAAGGGCGGCACTACGCAGACCAGAATCGATAAATTTGCCTGTGATAAGACCATGTCCTCTCCGACGGATGGGAAAACGCCAACGGGCAAGGCAGCAGAAGGCATGGGCGGGAAGAAAGCTACGCTAGATGACGTCATGAGAGCCCTGACTCAGGTACGAGCAACGATAGGCACGATATCCACCGAAATTACCCTTATAAGGGCAGACTTTCACAAAATGTCGGAGAGGGTGAGCTCCGTGGAGGTGGTAACAAAGTCTCTGGTCGAGGATGTCTCGGAATTACAATCGGCGGTGGAGAAGATAACAGCAGAGAACAGGATGCTGCGCGAAAGGCTGGACGACCAGGAAGGGCGCTCCAGACGGAACAACGTCCGGATCCTAGGAGTTCCAGAATCTGAAGGTACCAGAGCGATGGACCTCTACGTGGAAGAGTTAATAAAGAAAGAACTCCAACCTAAAGGCCTGTCCGCTTTCTTTTCCGTTGAAAGGGCGCACCGGGTCCCAGGGGGACAACCAAACCCAGGTGCGGCCCCGCGCCCGATTCTGGCCAGATTGTTCAATTTCCGGGACAGGGATGCCATCTTGCAAGCAGCGCGAGTCTCACCACCGGTCAAAATTCAGAACTCAACAATAGCCTTTTTTCCGGACTATACGGCGGAAGTGGCCCGCCGTAGAAAGACGTTCCTGGATGTGAAAAAAGACCTAAGACAGCGTGAGATTCCATACTCAATGCTGTTCCCAGCCAGGCTGCGTGTGGTGGCGGACAACAGGACCTGGTTTTGCTGGACGGCTGGCGGCCGGCCACTCATCCGCGCCATTCGAACAGACCAAACAAGACTCTAAAAACAGGAGGGCTTCGAAGCTCACAAGATTCTCGACATGAGTCAGAAGACCAATCGCAAGTGAGAAACAGCGCGGACGAAGGGGTTAATGAGGACCAGTAACTACCGGTGATTACAGACATCCTGAGAACTCAGCGGTGGGCCAGATGGGCCGCCACTGGATACCGGGCTGGGACACCTGGAGAGAGTGAGAGGGGCTCTCATCTCCGGAGAGTCCTTCGCCCCATTGAGCAAGTATCATTTGTGTGGGGAACGGGTTGAGCACTCAGCTTAGTTGGGGTGGCGGGCGGTTTCATGTCCGTATAGCTGGGGGGCAGGGAGGGGGGGAGTTAGGGAGGGGTCTGTTCACAATGTTAACAAACTGTTCATACTGTTTGACTCGAAAGGATCTACTAGGGCACACACACAAAGATATAGGGACAGTTCCACGAATGACACGACAGGGTAAGCTAAGGGTACACAAGGACCTACCGCTGCAGACAGACAATGGCACACGATACACGGAGTGATCTAGTGGGCGGGGGACCAGAGCGGGGACCCGTGCCACCATTGCAGCTGCTGTCCGGGAATGTGCGGGGATTGGGTGACAAGATCAAGCGTGGATTGGTTTTGCAAGCCATCCGGAGGCTGAGTCCCTCAGTGGCTCTACTGCAAGAAACACATTTGGTGGGTGCAGCTAGCCGGGCAATATATAGGCGAGGGTACCAAATGATTGCACACTCAGAATTCACCTCAGGGTCACGGGGCACGGGCATACTAATAATAAAGTCAACCAGGTTCATATTACAATCCACCAAAACAGATGACCAGGGCCGTTTTTCTGCGGCACATGGGCAATGGGAGGGGAAGCCGTTGACACTAGTGTCAGTATATATATCCCGCCAGCACTCCACACAGTCGCGCTTCCTGACTTAGGGAATATCCTACTGGAACTCCCAGAAGGGGATCTTCTCATAGGAGGAGATTTTAATGCGGTGGTACATAACGCGCACAATAGATTTCCACTTCGTACGCCCAACCCGGGTCCCTCCCGCTTTAGCGAATTCCTAGTGGCACAGGGTCTAGTGGACCTTTGGAGACAGTTGCATCCTGAGGACAGACGGTACACCTATTATTCAGCTGTACATGACAGTCTGTCCCGTATTGATTACTTTCTTGCTTTGGGGAATGGGCTCCTCACCGTGAATGACGTGCAGATTAGACCCAGGGGTATCTCAGACCACTCGCCACTGACACTAACACTATCCTGTCCAGACATAGCAAGAAAGCGAATATACCCGATCTTCCCTGGTTACCTCAAGATACCAACCATACGGAAAGACTTAAAAAAGGCTACCCGATACTACTTTGCTGAGAACACGGCCACAGTGACTTCACCGTCAATCCTGTTCGAGGCATACAAGACGGTCCTAAGAGGGCGAGCAATAGCATCAATCACGGGGCATAAACGCAACCAGAGGGAGGAACTAGCCAAACTGGAACTTGAACTTGAGCAGGCGAACTTGGCGCACATGTCAGACCCAAACACGAGTACACTGCACGCATTACAGCTTTGTCAGCGACTTCACGATGACCATCTTCGTAGGAAGACGGTCGAGAACATTGCAGCGACAACACATAGAGTCTATGATATTGGGGATAAGGCGAGTAGGCTCCTGGCGTGGCTGGACACAAAGAAGGGTGGTACCAAACATATACTGCAATTGAAAGGATCGAGCGGGGAGGTGGATACACGCCCATCAGTGATAATTGAAACCCTGGCAGACCACTTTCACAAAGTATATACCCCTGAGGTGGCCATAGCGTATGAGGAGGCGGTGGTGGCGCTCCACGGGGTACCGACGCAGATCCTGTCATTAGAGGCAAAGGGAGACCTTGACGCAGACCTGTCAACTGATGAGATTCGCCTGGCGATTAATGCACTACACTCGGGTAAAGCCGTAGGCCCCAATGGGATCCCAGTAGAATGGTTTAAGACCGTATCTGAAGAGGTGTGCACACCGTTGTTAAACATGTATAACGATAGCCTGAAAAGGGGGATTCTGCCCCTGGATCAGCGGGTTGCAACCATTGTGGCAATCCCGAAACCAGGCAAACCGCCGCTTGAGTGCTCGTCCTATCGTCCTATTTCCCTCCTCAACGCGGAGGCCAAAATATTGGCGAAACTACTAGCTAGTAGATTGCTACCCCATCTCGCACAACTGATCCATCCGGATCAGTTGGGATTCATGCCGCATTGGAGCACAGCACTTAATCTCCGCAGCCTCCACGGGGTGCTGGCGCGGGCCCAACTGCTGACGGAACCAACAGCTATCCTGTCACTAGATGCCCAAATGGCATTTGACATGGTAGAAAGGAACTACCTTTTTGCAGTTTTGGAACATATGGGCTTCGGCCCCAGATTTATTTCCTGGATTAGATTGCTTTACACTGACCCGGTGGCACATGTGGCGGCGAATGGACATATCTCTCTGGATATCTCCTTGGCGAGAGGGACACGGCAGGGATGCCCGCTCTCGCCCTTATTGTTTGCTCTGGTCCTGGAACCGTTAGCAGCGGTCCTTCGAACATCCCAGATGCTGAGAGGGATACCATGGGGGGACACTTGGGAAGACAGGGTCTCATTGTACGCAGACGACATGCTAATCTACATGTCGGATCCAGAGAGGGGAATCCCGATGTTGCTGGCGCTGTGTGATCGACATGGCCACACCTCTGGCTACAAGATCAACTGGACGAAATCGGTAGTGTATGTGCTTAGTGGCCCCACCCCAAATCTACCAGCCGATTGCCCGTTGATGGTGACGCATGACACATTTAAATACTTAGGGATAGTCATCACTCGAGATAGTAAAGCCTTCTACGACCTGAATTTGACGCCTCCGCTCACGCGGCTTCAGGCGGACGCAAGACACTGGAAGTCACTTCCACTGACGTTACTGGGAAGGGCGGCCTTATTTAAGATGAAGGCACTGCCTCGTTTCCTATATATACTGGAAAATACACCAGTACTAGTGCCACCTTCATATTTTCGTAAAGTGACCTCAGTGGTCGCGGGGCTACTGTGGGGGGACCGACCGGCTCAAGTGGCATACAAGAAACTGGTCAGAGACTGGTACAGTGGTGGGATAGCCCTGCCTAATCTGCAACTATATTATTGGGCGGCTCATCTTAAGATTGTCAACCAGTGGCTCCATGCGCCGCAGGACGACCCTGCCTACCTAGCAGACAGAGCACAATTGGGTACGCACACTCTCTTGGCCCCGTTATACAACAAGGGACTTCTAGCGAAACTGGTGGGACCTACTAGGCACACGGTGGCGATATGGCACAGAGCGCAGGCGACACTGAAATGGGGGGTGTTATAACCAGACTTACACCGCTATGGGACTCCAAGGCCTTGGGACAGTTACGACACAGTAAAGGTTTCACACAGTGGGACAACATAGGCATCTCCACGGTAGGAGACCTATGGACCAGAGATGGAGTGATTCCCTTTGACCGGCTGCAGCAGCAGTACGGCCTGGGACCCAATGAAACCTACCGTTACACCCAAATAAGACACGCACTGTTAACAGCGATTGAAGCGGGTACGGATGTCCCAGAGTCATCCCCGCTAGAAGATCGACTGTTGACAGATTACATGCAGACAAGCGCCACCTCCCTTACTTATCCTGAAATTATTGAATAATCTGCCAGACCCCTTGCTTAGTTTGAAGGAAAAATGGGAGGGTGAGATAGCGGGGATGGATGAGACGGAATGGAATGAGGCAATGGCCTCTCCAAAAGAAGCTGGCATCTCAGCACGCTTTAGACTTGTGCAATTTAAAATACTACAACGGGTGTATTATACAAGGACCACATTGTACAAAATGCATAGGGCGGATCACCCATATTGCCTCAGAGGATGTGGTAAGGAGGGGACACTACTACACACACTGTGGGACTGTCCACTAATTGTAGAATACTGGAGGCAGATACTGCGCACGATTTCACAAGTACTGGAGGTGTCGATCGTACCTGATCCACGCATGTGCCTGCTAAATATATGGGGGCCTAATGATCTGACACGCCAGGGACAACAATGGGCTGTTATAGGTTTCATGGTAGCCAAGCGTGATATAGCGCAGAAATGGGGAGCGATAGAGGTCCCGACCCGAACACAGTGGTGTAGGAATATTCATATGCTCATGGTTATAGCGAGGGCGGTATATAAGCAGAGGGCTTATCCCTGGAAATGGAACAAGGTATGGCTTCCATGGAATAGTTATCGGGGGGATATATGTGAACCACTGTCAGAGGAGGACTCGGACGATTCAGAGGAAGAGGATGATGTAGACTAGAATTGATGTGCTGGAGTACTGGTTGGGAGGAGTCAGGAATAGGAGGGATGACGGGAGTTTAATTTAACGGGGGGAGCTGAGAGCAATGAACTGTGCAGACGTACCGAACTACGATTTCTCATAAGTCAAAAGTGGAATACAAGATTGTACACTGCTCAATTGATCTATCGAGTCACAAGTTTATTTAAGTTTATAAAAACAAAAAATAAGGTGTCACTTAAACTTCTAACACAGGCTGCCGTACAACTGCTAAATGTCATTGAACTGTCACTCTTACTGTATCTTTTTCGCAGGAATGAAACTCAATTGTTAAATGCCATTACGGGACAAAATAGCAGCCGGCCTCCGGGTTGTAGGCAAATGCTGTGTACACTGCACGGATGTCAATAAAGCCTTAAAAAAAAAAAATCTTTTCTCTAATTTCTTCCATTTCTATTTCATTCTTTTCTCTTTCCCTTGCTTTTCGTTCTTGAATTGTCTTGTTTATTGCTTTTCTAAAATCTGTTCTGCCTTTGCATATACAGCATAATCTTATCAGACAAATCACTATCACTAAGATTGTTATTGGAATTAGTATTGTACCTATAATTGAACTACCTATCTCCTGGAACCAATGCTTAACTGCTGTAAAACTTCTACCTAATTTTTCAAGAACACGTTCAACCTCCAGTGGTTCAATTTCTTTATGTAAATCTGTAATATTTGTAATATACTTCTCAATATTTTGACTTTTATCTGGAATATAAGTACAACAATGTTGCACTTTCAATATTCCACAGACTCCTCCCTCTTTTGCTAAAATTATATCAAGGGCAAGTCGATTTTGCATTGTCATAGCTCTCATAGCAACCATTTCAGTATCAACCATCAGGAAACCTCCTGCAGTGTCTGTTGACAAAGGATCAACTATTGTGGACAATTTTCGGATTCTATTTGCGTTAAACGAAATTCCCACTGCTGGTATCAGTGCTCCAAATACATCACCTAATATTTCCAACACACTCTCTCTTCTTTTTCGACTTAAAACTTTGCCTATTTCATGATTTCCATTAGTACCTCTATCTACATGAAAATTTTTAGGAAAGACCAAGCCCCATAACAGGTCCAATACCAATGGTCTGGTAACCTATATTAAGGGTAAACAGTCATAATATCGAAGTAAAAATATAGAATGGACATAATATCGAAGTAAAAATATAGAATGGACAAAATATCGAATGGACACAATATAGTGGTTAAAAATATCGAATTTAAGGTAAGTAATATGGATTTTCAAAATATAGAAGTCAAAATATCGAAATATACAATATAGGCATTAAATATATCGATTTTATAATAATATCAATTTTTTTTAAGTGTTTTGTATGTTAGTATATGTGTGAAAAGTGTATATTAATTTTTGTAATGTATGTTTAATGTATTTTAAGTAATGAATTTTATGTTATTTAATTTTTGTGTAATTTAATTCTGTAGCGGGTTGTGGGTTTATAGGGGAATAGGGTGGGAAGTCATTTAATTGTAATTAATTAAATATTTTTATTTATTTATTGGTATTCATTTTGAATTTATTGTTATTTTGTAATTGGTAAATAATTTTTATAAATTGCCAATTAATTTGTATTAATTGATTAATTGTTAATTATGTTAATTTTCTTAATTTATTTTCTGTAGCGGGCTGTGGGTTTATAGGGGAATAGGGTGGGAAGTAATTTAATTGTAATAAAGTAAATATTATTTTTCATTTATTGGTATTGATTTTAAATTTATTGTTAATTAATTTTTAATTGGTAATTAATTTCTATTAATTGGCAATTCATTTTTATTTATTGGTAAATATTTTGTATTAATTAAATATTTGATAATTATGATAATTGTATTAATGGTTTTTTCTGTAGTGGGATGTGGGTTTATAGGGGAATAGGGTGGGAAGTAATGTAATTGTAATTAATTACATATTAAAAATACTTTTTGTGTATTGATAATTAATTTACTGTTAATTTTTAATTGGTATTAATTTTTATTATTAATTAGTTTTTGTTATTTAAAATTAATTAGTTGTTGAATAATTATGAATATGTTATTAATTTTTAATAACTAATATGTAGTTGTATTTCTAATCAGTTATTACATAATATTAAATTGGTATTAATTTCTATTAATGTTTTATTGGTATTGATATTTAATTTATTTTTAATAATATATTAAATCATTACTTTCCCTACTGTTAAACTCACTGGAGTGGGAATAGTAATTTTCACACTCCCGCTATCCAACGCTTTCCCTACTGTTGCACTCTCTGGAGTGGGAATAGTATTTTTTACCCCTACGCTATCCAACGCTTTCCCTACTGTTGCACTCTCTGGAGTGGGAATAGTAATTTTTACCCCTACGCTATCCAATGCTTTCCCTACTGTTGTACTCTCTGGAGTGGAAATAGTAATTTATACCCTTCCAATATCCAACGCTTTCCCTGCTGTTGCACTCTCTGGAGTGGGAATAGTAATTCTTACCCCTACGCTATCCAACGCTTTCCCTACTGTTGCACGCTCTGGAGTTGGAATAGTAATTTTTACCCTCCCGCTATCCAAAGCTTTCCCTACTGTTGCACTCTCTGGAGTGGGAATAGTAATTTTTACCCCTATGCTATCCAACGCCTCCCTACTGTTGCACTCTCTGGAGTGGGAATAGTATTTTTTACCCCTACGCTATCCAACGCTTTCCCTACTGTTGCTCTCGCTGGAGTGGGAATAGTATTTTTTACCCTCCCGCTATCCAACGCTTTCCCTACGGTTGCACTCTCTGGAGTGGGAATAGTAATTTTTACCTTTACGCTATCCAACGCTTTCCCTACTGTTGCACTCACTGGAGTGGGAATAGTATTTTTTACCCCTACGCTATCCAACGCTTTCCCTACTGTTGCACTCACTGGAGTGGTAATATTAAATGTTACCCTCCTGCTATACTACGGTAAAATATTGTACATTTTTTATTAATAACTTAAATTAATTATATCTTAATTTTAAGGTTATTTGAGTATTTTTAAGTATGTTTTAGTTAATTATATTTATTATTTCATTAATTCTAAATTCCTTTTAAGACATTTAAAAAAATTCGATATTTTGACTGACTATATTTTTTACAGACTATATTTTGGATTCAATATTTTTGTACTTACCTGTTTGTAGATAGGAATTCGATATTTTGGCATTCTATATTTTGGTGACTATATTTTGGTAAGTCTATATTTTGTCATTCTATATTATGTCAGTGATCCATATTAAGCTTTATTCCCACAAATAAAATAAACACCCGGAAAAACAGGATCATTTCCTCCTTCAAATCCCCAACCCCCTAAAATGTTATAGGTGTCTTTACATTGACTTGCACCCACAAAATAATTGTCATACATAGTATTGTCTCTTCTAATACAAAATTTCCCTAATATTGGAGTATCTATGTTTATAGCCACATTCACATTTTTATCATCAAGACTTTCATCATTAAATGTCCAGTATTTAGATTTCGAATGCTTTATTTTCTAACTTCGTTTATAAGCAACCCTTCTTTCCTCAACCATATTTAAGAATGTCTTCTCTTCAACTCTCAATTTACATGTCAAATTATTATTAAAAGCGTATTCATGTGTCAACTCGTCTAATTCTAAGAAATACTCTCCCATTACCTTTCCAGGTTTTTTTTTGTTCAATGCACTATCAACTTTTAGTTTAGCAAAAATGTCATCCACATTAGAATAATGATACTCCAATTTCCCAGTCTGATAAAACAAACTTGCTATTACACTACAGGTCACACCATATGTAAGAGGAAGGTGGTGATAGGTCACCCCTTCTGACACTGACACTGGCAATTTTACACAAACATAGCAATCATCAACATTCATAGTTTTAATATACTCAAGTAATAACCTTGAAAATGTATTCTTTGTGTAGTCACTGATGGACCTATCCCAATACATCTCTGGTCTATACACATGAGTCTCATGAACTTCTACTTTCTCACTTGGCTTGTTTGAACTCACATTTGGCTTTAGTTTCGTTAAATGATCTTGAAAAGGAATAACAATAGCTAAAATTATCCATAATATTATCAATAATCCCATACATATGGAACAACATCTAAACCATTTTCTAAAAATAGAACATTTTGTTTTATGATTACTTATGGCCATTTTCTCGAACACAATTTCTTCGACCTAGTGTCACTCTTAGATTCCACAGCACGCAATTTACTAACAAGATTTCTTCGACCTTGTGTCAATTTTATTCTAAATTACACTATGGTTAATTTTTCTAACAGATTTTCTTCAACCTTATGTCAACTCTGACCTCTTCTATATTTACATTATCCATCTCACAGGACTTCAGAATTTTAATTTATTATCATATACTTTGAGCACCTATTTCTTTTCTCTAAGTTGACTTCTTTACTCACTTTTCCCAATCATCTTTGGGTTGTACAGGTTTTCTTGACTGCTATTGATTTCAACAATGGATGGCAAGACGATATATGCACACTCTGGTGATTTGTACTTCTGATTTGGCCGTCTTATTCTTTTTGGCCTTTGAACAATTTCTATTTTCTTTCCTAGTGTTTCTTTCTGGCTAGTGATCTCATTCACTTGCTCTTCTGGCTCTTTGGCTTTGTTCACTAGTTTAAATTTCAATCCATCAGTTTCTTTACGCCAGTTATCTCCTTTACAGACTCTCTTAGTCTTTGGCTCTACTGTGTTATGCTCCACTCTCCAAGCTCTTTTCCTTAGGCTTTTTCTTAATGCAGTTTCATCTGCACTGTCATCAGTTTCACTTTCAGTATCCTCAACTGTATCATTGATTATGATTTTCACAAAGTCTTTGTCTTCATCAAGTTCAGCTTTCTCTTCTGTTACTCTGTTAGGAACACCTTCATAACTGGTACTTGGAATCTCATCCTTATCGTGAGTTACTTCCTCTTCCCCAGTCTCAGAATTTCCGTTCCTGCTTTCAGAGTTTTCAGATTTCTTTTCAGCTTTCTTCTCTTCTACAACTATGTCTTCACTTTCTTTTGCATCTCTGCTGGTGTCTGTATTTACCAATTCTCGATCTTCAGATTGATCTTCAGAATCTGGTATCTCCACAAGCTCCTTTTCATCTTCACCTTCAGACGCAGAACTGGCTTCTGATACTTCCAGATGTCGACGTTCCTGTCGATCTTCAGTCTCTGGAGTTCTTTCTTGTTCAGCTTCAGAATCAGAGCCATTTGTACTTTCACCGTCGTACAGGTATTCAGGTGCAGGCACACGGATGGTGTTGCTTGCATGCACCCACCTTTTCAGTCCAGCACATTTGACTGCAGTACTGCTGACGAAGATCACCTGGCGTGGTTTCTGCCACGAGGTACCAAACAATTTCTCCTGCGATGTACCTTCACTCGAACCCAGTCTCCAGGGACTAGATCATGTGCTGGATTTTTCTCTTTGGAATTTGACTCAGTTCACGCCTGGTGGAGCACAGATGTTACTACAGCAGACAGATTTTTGCAGTAATCCAGTATGATGTCATCATTAATTGTCAATAACTTATCAACAGGTACATAGGCCTGCCTCATCACCCTGCCCATAAAAATTTCATGTGGACTTAGTCCAGTTTTCCTGTCATGAATGCTTCTCAGTGTCATCAGGACAAGCGGCAAGGCGTCTGGCCACTTAAGCCCTGTTGCCAAATACATTTTTGCAATTCTGTTCTTAATGCTTCCATTCATCTGCTCCACTACCCCTGAAGCCTCAGGTCTGTAAGCACAATGCAGCTTCTGGCGAATGTCTAGAGCTTCACAGATCATTTGCATTAGCTCGTTTTGAAAATGTGGTCCGCGATCTGATTCAATCGATATTGGGAAACCAAAACGCAGTGTTATCTCTCGTAAAAGCAGTTTGGCAACAGTTATGCCATCATTTCTCCTCGTGGGGAAAGCTTCCACCCATCGGGAGAACAAACAGATTATCGCAAGAATATACCTAAGCCTAACCCTTGTAAATTGACCACCCTACCGTCCTATGGTTGCCAAACGTTCAACAGTTCTCCTGTTTAGATTGAATTGCTGAAATACCAAACACCTTTGGCACAGACTTTCAGCAATCATCCTGAATTTGGGGTTATACCAAGTTTGTCTAAAAATACAAATCATGGCATCTCTTCCAATGTGGGCCTGACCATGGTACATTTGGGCCATGTCTGAGATCATGCTATCGGGCATTACTGGTCTTTCATCTTTGTAAACCCAAATTTCATCTTCCTCTCTCTGTCTGCATCCTGCTTTTAGCCAAATATCTTTATCCTCTGCTTCCCGCCATGTCTCAACTACAGTGGTTAGCATTAAAGAACTCGGAACATGTTCTTTTAGCTTTTCTCGATTAATTGAAATTTGATTTTTCGCACAAGGTTTTGCAATTGCATCCACATAATTATTTCCTCTGGTAATGTAGTCCTCGCTTTTTTTGTGCGCTGAACATTTCACTACAGTTATTTTTTCAGGTAGATGAATCACATCTTTCAGTGTTTTTACAAATTCAGCATTCCGAATAGGTGTTCCTGCAGAAGTCAGATAACCTCTTTGGGACCAAAGCTGACCATAATCATGAACAACTCCGTAGCCATATTGACAATAAGTCACTATGGTCACTTTCACCTCTTTCCCCAATTCGCATGCTCATATCAAAGCAATCAACTCCGCTACTTGAGCAGAATGAATTCCTTTCAAACAAGATGCTTCCAGCACCTCTGCCACTGTACACACGGCATAAGCAGCGCTTAAAATACCACTCTCCCGTTCTCAAGCATGATCCATCCACAAACATCACAAATTCTGATTCAGGTAAAGTTTCATCTTTAATATCTGGTCTGGGTTTTGTGCAGTAATCAAGAACATCCATACATTTGTGATCAAGTTCACCTTTCACTTCTGCCTCAATGGTGTCAGGTAACAATGTAGAAGGATTAACATTTACACACCTGGTAATTGTTACATTTTCAGCTCCCAAAATTGTTTTCTCATATCGGGTCATTCTGCTATTGGTCATATACTGTGTTTTGGCTCTAGTGAGGAGAAAATCCGCAGAATGAGGTACATACACCCTCACAGGAAATCCCATCAGTATTCCTTCACTTTTCTCCAAGCTTACACTAGTAGCTGCTACTGCTTTCAGACATCCTGGCAAAGCTTTTGCAACAGGGTCCAAAACAGCTGAGAAATACGCAATTGGTTTTCTCAATTTTCCATGTCTCTGAATCAACACTGATAATGCACATCCTTCACGCTCACTGCAATACAGTTAAAACTCTTTTTCCTAATCAGGCATTCCTAAAGCTGGTGCTTCACATAGTTTCGTTTTCAGCTGTTCAAAAGCTTCCATTTCTGTTTTGGTCAAAACTATGGGGTCTCTGATGTCTGCTCTTGTCAGTCTCTGTAATGATTTTGCAATTAGTGAATATCCACTAATCCACTGTCTACAATAACCTACCATTCTCAAGAACATTCTTACTTGTCTTTGAGTTTTAGATGGCTGCATTCCTTGTATCATTTTGATTCTTTCTATGGTGACTTGTCTGATTCCTTTAGCAATCTTATGTCCTATATTGTACTTCTTTCTGACAAAACTGCAATTTTGATGGAGACACTTTATGTGCCTCTTCTGCCAAATGATTCAGCAATGCTACGGTGTCAGTTACACATGCATCCTTTGTTTTTGATGCAATCAAAAGATCATCAATGTATTGTACAAACACAGACTCTTGAGGCATGCTCAAACTTTCTAATGATTTCTTTAGCAGCTGATTAAAAATTGATGGACTCTCAGTGTACCCTTGTGGAATTCTACACCATGCTAGGATGCGGTTCTGGAATCTGAATGCAAAAATTGGTTGACTTTCTGGGTGCAATGGAACGCATTGCACAGGTCAATCACAGTATACCATTCTGCATCATGGGGAATTTAGTACATAATTACTACTGGATTCGGAACAATTGGACAACATCGGACAACAATTTTTTTAACCTTTCTAAGATCCTGTACCATTCTAAATGTTCTGTTAGGCTTTTTCAATCCCGTGATTGGTGAATTACAAGGACTGCTTTCTATTTCTCTCAATATTCCCTGCTCAATCATTTTGTCAATCACTGGAGTTATTTCTTCAATTACTTCTGTAGTCATCTTATACTGAGGAATATTTGAGTAACTTACACCTTCCTTTATTGTGACTCTTACAGGATCATCACCTTTCATGAATCCTTTATCTTTTCCAGTGAAATCCCATACTTCTTCCTTCACTACCTCTTTCAGTTCAACAGGAATCTTTTCTCGGTCAAAAACCGGAAATAGCTTGCTCTGTTCTGCTTCCATCATGAGCATTGTCATTTTATACAAGCTATCATCATCTGGGGTCTGCAACTCAATGCCATCCGGTGAACAATATATGGCACAATTCATCTTGCACAAAATATCCCTTCCTAACAGATTAACAGGACTACTATCACACACCACAAATCGATGCATATCTTTGAAAGTTCCAATTTCTATTTCAACTGGTTCTGTCAGAGGAGTTTGTATCTGTCTATTAGCTACACCTACAACCTGGATGCTCTCTCCAGAGAGAGGGAGATTTTGAATTTCCACTGATCCAACAGTAGAACGGGTAGCACCAGTGTCCACTAGGAACGTTATTTCCACATCATTCACCTTTCGGTTCACAAATGGACCAGACTGATCTACCTCAAGAGTGGCTCCAAGCACACACTCTTCTCCCTCTCTCAGGCACTGTCATAAAGTTTCATCCGACTCATTACCACCTTCTTCTTGCAACCACTACTGAAGACACGCATTCACTCTTTGCGGTCTTTTTACCTGCTCACCTCCGCTGAATCCTGTCTCTGCCCTGTATCTCTGCTGGTTTACACTGTTTGGCAGTGGCGGTTGTGGCACCTGACTTTGCTGATTTGCTATCTGCTGTTGTTTTTTTTTTTAAACGTTTTTTATTGTAGATTCATGATATACAGGGTACATGTAGTTAGGTATTGTTCTCCTGCTATCAGTGCCCCCCATCTTTCGTTGACTGTCGTACACGGCCTTCAAGCCCACAACCCGGAGGTCGGGCGGCATCATGCAACATAACTCTGACCCCAGTAATGCAGTAACAGTTGCAGCCGTGTCGGAGGGAATTCACTTATCCGCTTTTACTTTTCTTCCCCCTCGAACCCTCCCCCCCACATTGGCTCAACTATCTAACTCCCCTCCAACCCATCTCACCCCCCCATGAGTCCCTCCACCTACGCCAGAGCTCTTGGTTAGACTGAGTTCATGAGTGTAGTCAGGAGTCAATAACTGTTTAAGTAAGAGATGAGTCCTGTGTGTTGTCAGGGGCTGTAGCACCCAAGTCAGGAGTGCCCTCTTCGGCTACAGACGTGCTGTCTCGTAAAGCTTGCACAAGCGCTTCCCACGCAGCTGCTGCATCTATCGCTCTATCATCTGCTTTGTAGCGTGCCAGTTGATATCGGAGTGTACTCTCACAGGCTACCCATTTCAGGAACTCATTAACCCATCGCTTGTAGCTAGGGCCCGTTCTCGATTTCCAGTTCCTCGTTATTTCTCTTTTAGCCAAAAGAAGGCCCATATCTATAAATTTGCTTGCTTGCTTGTGATCTTATTTTTGGGCGTGTGAGGGAACCAGTGCAATATACTAATGGCCTTGTCATATTGTAACTCTCTGTCCGTTATTTCGTTATAGCACAGGTGGGGAGCACAAGATCGAGTCGAGTCGGACATGGGGGTCGTGCAAGCTAGAAAAATACGAGTAGTCTCGTGCGGTTGGGTGTTGCGCGCGCCAAGCATCCGCCAATCCCCACCTCTCCTGCCAATCGAGTCTGCCCTTTACAAGTCGATGCACTGGGGAGTCTCTCAGCGGTGGATGGGATCTATCCAAAGCAACATCCATCACCTAGTTAAAGTCCCCTCCCAGCATGATAGGGCCCGACAAGTACGTCGCAAGTGCTCCAGAGAGTCTCATGAAGTAAGATAACTGGTCAACGTTAGGTGCATATACGCTACATAGGACTATATCCCGGCCTCTAAGTTTATCCTCGACAGCCACGTATCTGCCCTCGGGGTCTATAATGTGCCTGACCACCTGGAAGGGAGTGCCCGCTCTAATCCAGACTAACGTGCCCCTTGCAAACGCAGAGTACCTGGTATTAAACACCTGCCCTCTCCACCTGCGCTGCAGCACCACGCCCTCCCGTTTCATCAGATGTGTTTCCTGCAGGAACACAATATGGACCCCCCTATGAATCAGGTAAGCGTGGACCCTATGCCTTCTCGCCATGGTGTGCATCCCCCTCACATTCCAGGTTATACATCTCAATGTACCTGAGCTAGCCATAGCCCCATAAGGAACAACACAGAACAGCACATCTCCAACCCCGACGCAGGTGGTGGTACCTTCCCAACAAAGCTTCAGGTGGGCTCTATCCCCCTCCTTACAGTTCCCACCCTGAACAAAACCAAACAAACACCATCGGAGAGCATCCCCAACCGCCCTCTGTGCCCTCCCCCCCAGAACAGGACCCAATTTCGAAGCATCAGCTCCCATCCAAACTCAAAAAACAATTCAACTTCCCCTTAATCCGCAGTCGTCACCACAGTAGCCTTATGGGCCAATTGGGTGTAACTCGGTCCCGCAGGTGGCTACTATAGTCCCCTCCCCCCGCCCCACAATCCCCTCATAATTGCATGCAGTAATCCCAATCCATTTTATCATATATTTTATCATCGTTAGGAGCAGACCCCCCAGTTACCACAGGTGGCCACCTCAACCAGCGTCCGTATCAGGGTCCCACAATTTCCTCCGATGTCTGCAGCTTCACTATCGGACCTTTAGCGCCGCTAACATCTGATAGGTCCGTTTCCGAACCCGTGGCGAGGGCTTCCGAGTCTGTGCCCTGGCACAACTGGCAGGCATCCGTCCCCGCCAGGTCCGCCACTGCTTGCAGCACGGCCCTCCTCTCTTCGTCCGTCTGAGAGCCCTCCTCCTCCCTGGATTTCGCTCCATCCGTTCCTGATTTACACGTTTTCCACCATGCCCAGGCGTCCACTGACGTGGGGAAAAAGAGCGTCTTATCATCTACTACCACTCTGAGCTTGGCCGGGAAGAGTAGAGAGTATTGGATGTAAGGAATAAGGTGAGAAAGAGTTCTCCCTAGTAGTTTTAGGTCCCGAGGGGGGAGAGACAAATTATGCAGAAAATACTGAACCTCAGTAAGGACCTATATTTCTTTTTTACATTGAGTCAATCTCATCATTTTTAGAGGATGCCAAAGAGAGAACTGTAAAGTATTATTCAAAATAGATTTATTAGTTTTCTTCACATTTTTATAAAAAGATTTTTAGACACATTTTATCAACTAAGTCAGTCATTGTGTACTCAACCAAAATTTGATCTAATTTACAAACATACTTTTCATGACATAGAAAACATTACGTTAAGGATGCCCTCTAATAACAACTACACTGAACATACATACAGACATACTTACATACCAGTCATACTGTGATCTATTCTAAAATGACTCATACAAAGGACTAATTTATACATGACAATAGACTAATACATTTGACAATTCTGAGGTGTGCTATGCAGAAAACACTAGAGAAACAAGATGGTATAGTTCTGCTAGTTATGATGGATTTAACTAGTTCGTATCCGTGACAACTGATGTTAGGCCGACGTACGTTTCGGTGAAAGCCACCTTCCTCAGGGCCAAAGAACATAGACAATAATGTGTTACACAGAGATTATTAAAAAAGAGGTATTCGAGGGCGTCAGACAATTCTTCTGCAAAAAAATGCATAGGAAAAAACATATAAATATCAATTTATCTATTACATGTTTATCAGTCTCTAGCAATGGCATCATAATATATACATATTTACAATTTTACAGATAACTAGTGAGCGCTCATAGCTAGCACATACTCCTTAATGGAAAGTGAGAGTTCAACAGATATAAGGTTCAGCAGTGAGAGAGGAAAGAGAACATAAATCCTGGTTATTCCCTTTCAGTATTTAGGCACCCAAAGAGTGATATAATTAGGTGCATGCAGTGCTTATGGAGTATCTATTGAAAAGTGCTTGATAGTTGATATTAGCAGCGAGGCGGATTACCATTACCGTTGATGCGGTTTTGGTAGTCACTGAGAAAATATATTGGCACAGATCCTGGACAGTCTATGATTTGAGGCAAGAACTACAAAGCAGAGAGGAAATTTTATGATCATCTATTATGGTGAAACAGCTTAAAAGTAGATGACTATAAGGTTGCGCTATATTACCTATATTTATGCCGAAGGGTTTACTATGTTAAGTAGACCAGTTTTTTCCAAGGGGCGAAGGGCTTCCGCATGGGTAGCGTATGTTCTGTGTGGACAATAAGCATCTCTTATTTAATGATTGGCCAAGCGTATCACAACAGGAAAACCTGTGCAAGGTGTTCGCATTAATTACCTGGTTTTGTATAATTTCGTTTGATGGTATGTCCTCACATTCCGCCTTTAAATTGTATACTGGAAAAAATAAAATAAAATAGGCTTGTGTTGGCTCTGTTGCATTGCGTTTAGACGCACCCTGAGTTCATTGAATTCTATAAAACGGGGCTGTCTGCTGATAGTTCTAGAGGGCAGCTTTAAACCCTATGTCTGATATAGCGCTAAAGGGTTTTACAACGCATTACGGGCGCAATGATAGTGACTAATGTTAATAAAGTTGGTCCTTGTTGTATTGCTATGTGGCCCAAAAGCTATTTTGATCTTTCCTTATTTTTAAAGAAATTAGCGTGGTGCTTGGCCAAACAGTGTCTAAGTGACAGGTTTACATTTTATCAGAGCTTGTTTTTACGATGACTGCGCGCCCGGAGAGGTGACAAAACATGTGCGTCTCTTAAAACTCCCGTTAGAGTCTTACCTTTTATACTTGCTTTTGGCTTGCCCTGCGGTTGGTTTTAGAATTTGTGGACCAAGGTATGCCGAGCCCTAGGAGATAATGTGATTTTGCCGTGAGACGCATGGCGCGATGTAAATGCTGCAAGCGTCTCAATTAATAGCCCGATGTTAAGTTTGACACGATGTTAAAAATAAGTGTCGCGCTAAGAAACCGGACGGTTTTACATAGATGTCCGACTACAGTGGTGTTTGCAAGTTTTTTCAGGGGGCTGACTAACAGGTTATATTTAAACGTGGCTGGACAAATATCAAGAGCAAGTATTAGGTGCTATGGCATTTTGTAAGCATTTTATCCGCGAAGTAGGGCGTATCTGCAGAGCAGATTCTTACCTGGTCTTGACTCGGCAATTTGCGCGATCGGGGGTTCTTGTGACTGCTCCCAGGGAGAGAGGTGTTTGTAAGTATGAGGAATACTTATACTGGGGCACTTCAATGATTACACCCAGGTGGGGAAGCTTAGACAGGGAAACAGGACTCCTGTTCTGCATTTTTTTGCAAGAGGGAAGGGCGGACATAAAAATAGTAGGAGGACTACCTCAGGGTTGTCTACACTGGGGCGGCCATATTTAAGCTATTGTTCGTCATTTGTGCTAAAGTTGATTAAAGAAAGTATAACCCATGTAGAAAATTCATCGTGTGCTGGTATAACACGATTGGTTACGAAAATGCTCAGATTTATGAAGGATTGCAGCGTAGGAATACCTGCATTTAGTACATTTATCCAAAAGAGGAGATATTAAAAATCAAATTTCAGAAAACCTGGATTTCTCAGAGAGTGACTATCCAGGAGATTTCCTCGTTGTGCCCATAGCGAACAGTGTTACATAGGTGGATCCAAAAGGTTTCACGTTTTTTTCGAAAAACTGTGGGATCTTTGCCTGGCGGTGTGTGGACATGTTCTAAAATCTGCCATTGCAGATCTGTTTCTTTATGGCCATATTGGACGAAGTGGGAAACCATTGGGGCATTTATTTTTTGCGTTCTGATTGCAGATTTATGTTCCGAGAGTCTAATACGGAATTCTCTAGATGTTTCACCTATGTACCCAATGTCACATGGACATTTGATAAGGTATATGATATTTTTAGTTCTGCAATTTGTCATTTCTTTTAGTTTCCCATGTTTTTGTCCATAGGTACATGTTTCACCAGGTATTATCTGGTCACAAGCGTGGCAGTTACCACATCTATGATTACCAATGGGTAATGGATTTCCATCAATGGTTTTCTGTTTGTTTGTCTCTTTGTTTTTCCACCTGCTATGTACCAATTTGTCTCGCAAATTCTGATTTCTTCTAAAGGCCAAGATGGGTTTGCTCAGTTTATCTTCCTGATCGTTGGTATTCAGTATCTTCCAGTTGTTATGGATCACCTTCCTTATTTTGTTGTTAATAGTGGAGTGGTTCAGGACACACACAGGTTTTTGTTCGTTGGATTTCGGAGTTGGATTTAGGAGGACATCTCTGTTATAATATTTTGCTCTTTTCATAGCATTGCGGATAAGACGTTTGGGATATCCTCTCACCAGCAAACGTTCTGCTAATTGGTTGGCATGAGTCGTGAAGTCCTTCATAGACGTGCAGTTCCTTTTTATTCGTAGGAATTCACCGAACGGTATGGAGTCCTTTTGACAGTTAGGATGGTAGCTGCCATGTTCCAAGATGGTGTTTTTGGCTGTGGGTTTCCGATATAGTTCAACTGCCAGTTCTCCGTTTGCATGTCTTATCCATATGTCTAGGAATTCCACTTTGTCTGATGAGTAGTTTTGAGTAAATCTCAAGTTTATGTCCGCCAGGTTGAGCCATTCTATGAATTCCTTTAACAGTTCTTCCGTTCCTGACCAAATAAAAAACACGTCGTCAATGAATCTGTGTCATCTAGATATGTTCTCAAAAAAGGGCGCAATTTCATTATAGATATTCTTGCGTTCAAATTCTCCCATATATATATTGGCTATGCTGGGGGCACAAGAGGCCCCCATGCTGACTCCTTTTATTTGATGGTATACTTCATTGCCAAATTCAAAGTAGTTGTTTTGTAGAACTATTCTCAAGCAATCTAGAATAAAAGTGTCAGGTCTGGAACCTGGTGTTCTTGCCAGTAGTGCTGCCACTGATTCTATTGCTTTGTCTTGTGGGATATTTGTATATAGCGATTCTATGTCGCATGTCACAAGCAGTTGGGTGGCACTGTTAAATGGAGAATGTTCAAGGACTTTGATCATGTGCCCCGTGTCCTTGATGTAGGAGGCATAAGTGGTGGGGAGAGGGCACAGGAAGGAGTCTAAGTATTTTGAGAAAAATGCAGAACAGGAGTCCTGTTTCCCTGTCTAAGCTTCGCCACCTGGGTGTAATCATTGAAGTGCCCCAGTATAAGTATTCCTCATACTTACAAACACCTCTCTCCCTGGGAGCAGTCACAAGAACCCCCGATCGCGCAAATTGCCGAGTCAAGACCAGGTAAGAATCTGCTCTGCAGATACGCCCTACTTCGCGGATAAAATGCTTACAAAATGCCATAGCACCTAATACTTGCTCTTGATATTTGTCCAGCCACGTTTAAATATAACCTGTTAGTCAGCCCCCTGAAAAAACTTGCAAACACCACTGTAGTCGGACATCTATGTAAAACCGTCCGGTTTCTTAGCGCGACACTTATTTTTAACATCGTGTCAAACTTAACATCGGGCTATTAGTTGAGACGCTTGCAGCATTTACATCGCGCCATGCGTCTCACGGCAAAATCACATTATCTCCTAGGGCTCGGCATACCTTGGTCCACAAATTCTAAAACCAACCACAGCGGCAAGCCAAAAGCAAGGATAAAAGGTAAGACTCTAACGGGAGTTTTAAGAGACGCACATGTTTTGTCACCTCTCCGGGCGCGCAGTCATCGTAAAAACAAGCTCTGATAAAATGTAAACCTGTCACTTAGACACTGTTTGGCCAAGCACCACGCTAATTTCTTTAAAAATAAGGAAAGATCAAAATAGCTTTTGGGCCACATAGCAATACAACAAGGACCAACTTTATTAACATTAGTCACTATCATTGCGCCCGTAATGCGTTGTAAAACCCTTTAGCGCTATATCAGACATAGGGTTTAAAGCTGCCCTCTAGAACTATCAGCAGACAGCCCCGTTTTATAGAATTCAATGAACTCAGGGTGTGTCTAAACGCAATGCAACAGAGCCAACACAAGCCTATTTTATTTTATTTTTTCCAGTATACAATTTAAAGGCGGAATGTGAGGACATACCATCAAACGAAATTACACAAAACCAGGTAATTAATGCGAACACCTTGCACAGGTTTTCCTGTTGTGATACGCTTGGCCAATCATTAAATAAGAGATGCTTATTGTCCACACAGAACATACGCTACCCATGCGGAAGCCCTTCGCCCCTTGGAAAAAACTGGTCTACCTAACATAGTAAACCCTTCGGCATAAACATAGGTAATATAGCGCAACCTTATAGTCATCTACTTTTAAGCTGTTTCACCATAATAGATGATCATAAAATTTCCTCTCTGCTTTGTAGTTCTTGCCTCAAATCATAGACTGTCCAGGATCTGTGCCAATATATTTTCTCAGTGACTACCAAAACCGCATCACCGGTAATGTTAATCCGCCTCGCTGCTAATATCAACTATCAAGCACTTTTCAATAGATACTCCATAAGCACTGCATGCACCTAATTATATCACTCTTTGGGTGCCTAAATACTGAAAGGGAATAACCAGGATTTATGTTCTCTTTCCTCTCTCACTGCTGAACCTTAGATCTGTTGAACTCTCACTTTCCATTAAGGAGTATGTGCTAGCTATGAGCGCTCACTAGTTATCTGTAAAATTGTAAATATGTATATATTATGATGCCATTGCTAGAGACTGATAAACATGTAATACATAAATTGATATTTATATGTTTTTTCCTATGCATTTTTTTGCAGAAGAATTGTCTGACGCCCTCGAATACCTCTTTTTTAATAATCTCTGTGTAACACATTATTGTCTATGTTCTTTGGCCCTGAGGAAGGTGGCTTTCACCGAAACGTACGCCGGCCTAACATCAGTTGTCACGGATACGAACTAGTTAAATCCATCATAACTAGCAGAACTATACCATCTTGTTTCTCTAGTGTTTTCTGCATAGCACACCTCAGAATTGTCAAATGTATTAGTCTATTGTCATGTATAAATGAGTCCTTTGTATGAGTCATTTTAGAATAGATCACAGTATGACTGGTATGTAAGTATGTCTGTATGTATGTTCAGTGTAGTTGTTATTAGAGGGCATCCTTAACGTAATGTTTTCTATGTCATGAAAAGTATGTTTGTAAATTAGATCAAATTTTGGTTGAGTACACAATGACTGACTTAGTTGATAAAATGTGTCTAAAAATCTTTTTATAAAAATGTGAAGAAAACTAATAAATCTATTTTGAATAATACTTTACAGTTCTCTCTTTGGCATCCTCTAAAAATGATGAGATTGACTCAATGTAAAAAAGAAATATAGGTCCTTACTGAGGTTCAGTATTTTCTGCATAATTTGTCTCTCCCCCCTCGGGACCTAAAACTACTAGGGAGAACTCTTTCTCACCTTATTTCTCAACAGTTTTTACTGTAGAGTCTGCCCCTTTTTTTCTACTAACCTCTGTCATAGCTCGCAGCTTACATCTCCTTGTTGACAACTATACCTTTTTCTCCTCCTCATATCCAATACCTTTCCTCAGCAACCTTCACTTCCTATTATAGTGCAAATCACATCTCTAGCACTTCCTCTACTCTTCATTAAATAAACATGGATAACCTAAAAACATTTGGTTTCTCCGATGAGGATTTTCTGACTATGATGGACCAAATCACAGGTGGTAATAAGACCAATAACATCAGCACACCTACAACCAACACAGATTGGTTAAAACTGTTAAACCTAAAAAAGAAAGCAAAAAGAATGGAGTCACATGCCTTTTTCATGGGAGAATATCTAAAGGCAGGAGCAATCCCCATAGGACTTAGAGTTAGGAACATGCCAGCTCTATTTGTAGAGGTTCGCAGCTTTTTAGAGCGTTGGTCCCTCATAGCGAATCGTTGCTCACGCGACTGGATGCTCCTCATCATAAACACTGTGAAAGACATGCTAGAAGCACTACAGAAGGAAATCCATGAGCTAGAAGAGAAATTAAAAGCAAATCCATCCTTAGAAGATGCAAAAAAAACTCTTCAGGAAATAAATGAAGAAATAGAAGAATTTGATACCTATCTAATAAAAAAGAAAATGGATAAGTTAAGGAAAGATGTCCGCTGGTTCGCTCAAGAGAAAATTTACCCTTATCTAAAACAAGATTTCTATACTCAACAACAAGAAGATCCAGCTGAAGGAAGCAGATCTTATGATCAGACCTACCACAACCCCAGATTTAACAAAAAGGGTAGATTTCAAACCTTCTCTAACACCAACTCCTCAGACTCAGAACAGGAAGGAATAATAACAGAAGAAGATTACGACTATGGCTTCTCTAATCATAATCAAAGGGGCCAATTTTCAGGAAGACCCAATCGTGGCCCAAGACATCCTTTTTTATCGAGGGGCAGGGGGCGAGGCAGACCTCGCTACCCAACAACGAATCAGAATCAATACCAACAACCGATGCCATACCAACAACCGAACCCTCCACATCCACAGCCATATGTCCAAACAAGACGACAACAATATTGGAAACAATAAAAAAACATGACAAAACATCTATACCAATATTCAATCTTTCTTCTCACATCTTATCATCAGAGGAAGTAAAAGTTCTGAGCAAGGGACTATCATATGTACCAAGTACTGGAGCCAATAGATTCCAAATCCATCAAGACATCTTCTCCTTTTTCAGAAAGATCAGATTAAAAAATTTTTTTGACAACAGAGATGCAGGCGAAGAAGAAGAGAACTTATCAGGCTGTCACCCTCCTTCTACTTTCACTCCAACGCTGGACATGCTTGGACCAGAAGTCGCAATTTTTGAAAAGAGTGTTCTGAATGAAATAGAGAGAATTTTGAAATATATCCCTATGCCTCCTACTAATCTAGCAAAAGAGGAGAGACTAGCCTTGAAGAAGTTACAAGAAAATCATGACATCATAATAAAACCCTGTGATAAAGCAGGAGGGATAATAATCATGAACACTAATCAATATGCTGACAAAATTAACCAAATGTTAGGAGTGGAAGAACATTACAGAAGAGCAAATAGACGATCACTTACCAACCTGTCAGAAGAGATAAAGACTATGGTGTCCAAAGCCTTTGTGGATGGACATATCTGCCAGAAAGAGATGGACTACCTCATTAACTTACATCCAGTGGTACCTGCCATCTACGGTGTTCCCAAAACACACAAGAACACAACAAACCCGCCCCTAAGACCGATAGTGGCTTCTATAAATTCCAGCACGGAACCCATCTCAAAATACTTAGACTCCTTCCTGTGCCCTCTCACCACCACTTATGCCTCCTACATCAAGGACACGGGGCACATGATCAAAGTCCTTGAACATTCTCCATTTAACAGTGCCACCCAACTGCTTGTGACATGCGACATAGAATCGCTATATACAAATATCCCACAAGACAAAGCAATAGAATCAGTGGCAGCACTACTGGCAAGAACACCAGGTTCCAGACCTGACACTTTTATTCTAGATTGCTTGAGAATAGTTCTACAAAACAACTACTTTGAATTTGGCAATGAAGTATACCATCAAATAAAAGGAGTCAGCATGGGGGCCTCTTGTGCCCCCAGCATAGCCAATATATATATGGGAGAATTTGAACGCAAGAATATCTATAATGAAATTGCGCCCTTTTTTGAGAACATATCTAGATGGCACAGATTCATTGACGACGTGTTTTTTATTTGGTCAGGAACGGAAGAACTGTTAAAGGAATTCATAGAATGGCTCAACCTGGCGGACATAAACTTGAGATTTACTCAAAACTACTCATCAGACAAAGTGGAATTCCTAGACATATGGATAAGACATGCAAACGGAGAACTGGCAGTTGAACTATATCGGAAACCCACAGCCAAAAACACCATCTTGGAACATGGCAGCTACCATCCTAACTGTCAAAAGGACTCCATACCGTTCGGTGAATTCCTACGAATAAAAAGGAACTGCACGTCTATGAAGGACTTCACGACTCATGCCAACCAATTAGCAGAACGTTTGCTGGTGAGAGGATATCCCAAACGTCTTATCCGCAATGCTATGAAAAGAGCAAAATATTATAACAGAGATGTCCTCCTAAATCCAACTCCGAAATCCAACGAACAAAAACTTGTGTGTGTCCTGAACCACTCCACTATTAACAACAAAATAAGGAAGGTGATCCATAACAACTGGAAGATACTGAATACCAACGATCAGGAAGATAAACTGAGCAAACCCATCTTGGCCTTTAGAAGAAATCAGAATTTGCGAGACAAATTGGTACATAGCAGGTGGAAAAACAAAGAGACAAACAAACAGAAAACCATTGATGGAAATCCATTACCCATTGGTAATCATAGATGTGGTAACTGCCACGCTTGTGACCAGATAATACCTGGTGAAACATGGACCTATGGACAAAAACATGGGAAACTAAAAGAAATGACAAATTGCAGAACTAAAAATGTCATATACCTTATCAAATGTCCATGCGACATTGGGTACATAGGTGAAACATCTAGAGAATTCCGTATTAGACTCTCGGAACATAAATCTGCAATCAGAACGCAAAAAATAAATGCCCCAATGGTTTCCCACTTCGTCCAATATGGCCATAAAGAAACAGATCTGCAATGGCAGATTTTAGAACATGTCCACACACCGCCAGGCAAAGATCCCACAGTTTTTCGAAAAAAACGTGAAACCTTTTGGATCCACCTATGTAACACTGTTCGCTATGGGCACAACGAGGAAATCTCCTGGATAGTCACTCTCTGAGAAATCCAGGTTTTCTGAAATTTGATTTTTAATATCTCCTCTTTTGGATAAATGTACTAAATGCAGGTATTCCTACGCTGCAATCCTTCATAAATCTGAGCATTTTCGTAACCAATCGTGTTATACCAGCACACGATGAATTTTCTACATGGGTTATACTTTCTTTAATCAACTTTAGCACAAATGACGAACAATAGCTTAAATATGGCCGCCCCAGTGTAGACAACCCTGAGGTAGTCCTCCTACTATTTTTATGTCCGCCCTTCCCTCTTGCAAAAAAATGCAGAACAGGAGTCCTGTTTCCCTGTCTAAGCTTCCCCACCTGGGTGTAATCATTGAAGTGCCCCAGTATAAGTATTCCTCATACTTACAAACACCTCTCTCCCTGGGAGCAGTCACAAGAACCCCCGATCGCGCAAATTGCCGAGTCAAGACCAGGTAAGAATCTGCTCTGCAGATACGCCCTACTTCGCGGATAAAATGCTTACAAAATGCCATAGCACCTAATACTTGCTCTTGATATTTGTCCAGCCACGTTTAAATATAACCTGTTAGTCAGCCCCCTGAAAAAACTTGCAAACACCACTGTAGTCGGACATCTATGTAAAACCGTCCGGTTTCTTAGCGCGACACTTATTTTTAACATCGTGTCAAACTTAACATCGGGCTATTAGTTGAGACGCTTGCAGCATTTACATCGCGCCATGCGTCTCACGGCAAAATCACATTATCTCCTAGGGCTCGGCATACCTTGGTCCACAAATTCTAAAACCAACCGCAGCGGCAAGCCAAAAGCAAGTATAAAAGGTAAGACTCTAACGGGAGTTTTAAGAGACGCACATGTTTTGTCACCTCTCCGGGCGCGCAGTCATCGTAAAAACAAGCTCTGATAAAATGTAAACCTGTCACTTAGACACTGTTTGGCCAAGCACCACGCTAATTTCTTTAAAAATAAGGAAAGATCAAAATAGCTTTTGGGCCACATAGCAATACAACAAGGACCAACTTTATTAACATTAGTCACTATCATTGCGCCCGTAATGCGTTGTAAAACCCTTTAGCGCTATATCAGACATAGGGTTTAAAGCTGCCCTCTAGAACTATCAGCAGACAGCCCCGTTTTATAGAATTCAATGAACTCAGGGTGTGTCTAAACGCAATGCAACAGAGCCAACACAAGCCTATTTTATTTTATTTTTTCCAGTATACAATTTAAAGGCGGAATGTGAGGACATACCATCAAACGAAATTATACAAAACCAGGTAATTAATGCGAACACCTTGCACAGGTTTTCCTGTTGTGATACGCTTGGCCAATCATTAAATAAGAGATGCTTATTGTCCACACAGAACATACGCTACCCATGCGGAAGCCCTTCGCCCCTTGGAAAAAACTGGTCTACCTAACATAGTAAACCCTTCGGCATAAACATAGGTAATATAGCGCAACCTTATAGTCATCTACTTTTAAGCTGTTTCACCATAATAGATGATCATAAAATTTCCTCTCTGCTTTGTAGTTCTTGCCTCAAATCATAGACTGTCCAGGATCTGTGCCAATATATTTTCTCAGTGACTACCAAAACCGCATCACCGGTAATGTTAATCCGCCTCGCTGCTAATATCAACTATCAAGCACTTTTCAATAGATACTTCTTAAGTACTGCATGCACCTAATTATATCACTCTTTGGGTGCCTAAATACTGAAAGGGAATAACCAGGATTTATGTTCTCTTTCCTCTCTCACTGCTGAACCTTAGATCTGTTGAACTCTCACTTTCCATTAAGGAGTATGTGCTAGCTATGAGCGCTCACTAGTTATCTGTAAAATTGTAAATATATATATATATTATGATGCCATTGCTAGAGACTGATAAACATGTAATAGATAAATTGATATTTATATGTTTTTTCCTATGCATTTTTTTGCAGAAGAATTGTCTGACGCCCTCGAATACCTCTTTTTTAATAATCTCTGTGTAACACATTATTGTCTATGTTCTTTGGCCCTGAGGAAGGTGGCTTTCACCGAAACGTACGTCGGCCTAACATCAGTTGTCACGGATACGAACTAGTTAAATCCATCATAACTAGCAGAACTATACCATCTTGTTTCTCTAGTGTTTTCTGCATAGCACACCTCAGAATTGTCAAATGTATTAGTCTATTGTCATGTATAAATTAGTCCTTTGTATGAGTCATTTTAGAATAGATCACAGTATGACTGGTATGTAAGTATGTCTGTATGTATGTTCAGTGTAGTTGTTATTAGAGGGCATCCTTAACGTAATGTTTTCTATGTCATGAAAAGTATGTTTGTAAATTAGATCAAATTTTGGTTGAGTACACAATGACTGACTTAGTTGATAAAATGTGTCTAAAAATCTTTTTATAAAAATGTGAAGAAAACTAATAAATCTATTTTGAATAATACTTTACAGTTCTCTCTTTGGCATCCTCTAAAAATGATGAGATTGACTCAATGTAAAAAAGAAATATAGGTCCTTACTGAGGTTCAGTATTTTCTGCATAGAGAGTATTGGATGCCCTCGGCTCTCAGTTCTCGTTTAATGGATAATAAGGAAGCACGCAGTTTCTGGGTCTCCATAGTATAGTCAGGGATTAGTGTCACATTACTATTATCTCCTTGAAATGGTCCCACGTCCCTGGCCCTCTGGAGCAGCAAATCTCTGTCTTTATAATGCAACAACTTGATCACCACCGGTCGGGGGGGCTGGCCCGGCCTGGGAGGTCTAGCCGGGACCCGGTGCGCACGCCCTAGGGTGAAGAATGGCGAGAGACGCTCTGGAGCCACCACCGATCGAAACCAATCGTCCAAGTATTCAACCATGTCTCCCCCCTCCTTTTTTTTCAGCAGGCCCACCAGACGGACGTTGTTGCGCCTGCTGCAATTTTCGGCATCTTCTGCCCGTCTTTCAAGCGCCTGTATCCGGTCAAGTGCGTCCGCCAGCCTCACCTCCGTTGATTTATGAGCTGGGACCAGCTCTTGCAAGGTATCCTCCGTGCCTTTGACTCTGTCACTGAGTTTAGCGTGGCCGCTCGGAGGATCCCCAGCCCCGTTGCTACCTGCGCAATATCTTGCTGCAATGCTTCCTTCGTTGCTGCTATTGCCTCCAGAATGCGGTCCTGCAGTTGCTGCAAGTCGGCAGGACCCGGCGCAGTGCTCTCCGATGTTTCAGAGCCAGTAGCCCCTTCCTGCTTCCCCTTGGGCTTCCCCATCGTGCCTCCGCACCAGCCGTATGTGTTACTCTCCAGCGCCAATGGGTCATAAGCAACCCCTCAGAGGGGGAGTGCCCGGCAGGGGCTGTCTCAGTTCCAGTGTTCCCCCAGGCCTGAGCTCCAATGCAGCCGCAGTGCCTCCAGTAAGCCAGCACGGAGGGGCCAGGTAGCTGTGATTTCAGTAAACTCCCAGCGCTTGTCTGCTTCCGATCTCACCTCTCAGCCCTCGCTTCACTCAGAGGTCAGGGACGTGAGGCTCCCCCCAGCAGGGTGCCGTCACTCTCGGCTCGGCATCCAGCACCGCAGAAGTCCATCAGGCAGCAGTCACGCAGTAGTACTGAGGATCTCCCAGTCCCCCACTCTGCTTCTCCGTGCCTCTCAGTCATCTATTTTGACTAGGAGTATGTCTCAGCCAGCGCTGCGCCGCCGGCCTCAGGCCCAGTTCAGCTATGGTGCGCCACCGCTCTCCCGGTTTGCGCAGTGGTTAGTACCCGGGAGGATCAGTCCGCCCCCCCGCTTCGCCCAACAAATGGCGAGCCACTGTGTCACTCCTCAGGGCGATGGCCGAGGGGGCATTCACCTTGTATGTATGCTCTTGGCGCTCCTACCCAGCCGCTCTCCTGTCCTCGGGCTCCTGGGCACTTCCTGCAGTCTGGCCCGATCCTCACGCCTCCACCGTTTCAGGGCACTGGCACTCCTCTAGATTGCCTCAGCAGTGCAGTCAATGGCTCTGCAACCGCCCGCCCCAGCGGGTGCAGCTCACACCACTCCGCCGGGCAGGCGACCCCTCCAACACGGCCAGCCCCTCGCGGGTCCCGATGGTTTCCAGCACCTCCTGCTACTCAGCCGGCCTCCCCCTCTCCAGGCCGTTCTCAGGTGCCCAGCTCCCTATCCTTCGCACCCGAGGGTGTGTCCACCGCGCCTGGTAAACGAGCCGCTCCTCGTGCAGCCAGGCGGCAGTAAGGACGAATCGCAGCTGCTTCAATGGCCTCCGACAGCCTCCTCAGTGGCTGGTCTGTGCTGCAGCCGCCATTTTGTGGAGTTCCGCGTCGGCCGATCGGCAATCAAGGTGGGCTTCGCCACCGTGGGCAGCAAGCATCAATGCTCAGCTCAGCACCGGGGATAACGCCGGTGGCCCCGTCCCGCTCCTCAACACAATGCCCTCGTCAGTGCCGTGCGGGTCTGTACTTTAGTGTCTGCGAGCCTTGGCCGTGATCTCCTCCGCCATCTTGAGCAGCCCCGTTCACCAGGCTAGTCGGCTCCGCGTTCGAGCTCACGTGGCGCCGCAGAAGCGCCCCTGATGGCTCCTGGGGTGCCGCCACCGCTCCGATGTGTTTTAGCGCGTTGATGGTGTCATCAACGCGGGATATCGCTACGGATTTCAGGATATTAGCGGGGATCAGGCGGGGAGCTCCGGGCTCACGCTACCAGTCCCTCCGGCATCCAAGCCACGCCCCAACCAGCCTATCTGCTGTTGTTGCTGTTGTTGATTTACCTCAAACTGCACCTGCGAATTCAATGAAGTATTTTCCGCATTAACTCTCGGCGGACATTTACACTCTTTCTTCCAGTGCCCTAACTTGCCGCAATTAAAACAAGGGAACTTCTTCTTCAATTCATCAATATTTCCTACTAATTTAGGTTTACCCTTAAAATGTCCTTAATTCCATGCATTCTTACTCTCCATTTGTGCCACTTGTTGTTCCGCGACCTTTACTTGTGCCCACATAGCTTTCTCTTTCAGCTTTTTCTGCTTTGCATCAATTTCTTCACTACAATATTTCGCCTGTCTTAATACTTTATCTACTGAACTTTACCACTGGCGTAACGAAAAGTGAGGGGTCCTCCCTGCAAAGTACTTAAAGGGGCCCCCTCCAGGCTCAATCAGGAGTTCCCCGGCCAAAGTGCAGTGCCGAGGGGGCCCCTTGGAGCTAGAGGCCCCCCTAATCTAATCATGTCTGAAATTTCTGGTCTCAAACCATAAACAAATGTGTATATGAAGCAGCTCACATCCTTCTCATTTAAATCCTCATAACCACTGTACTGTTTAAAAACTAACAGCAATCTCTCATAAAATGAATGTACAGATTCTTTTGGCTCTTGTGTAGTCTAGTTTTACCCAATCGGTTTCTTTTGGAGGTATCTTATTTTTCAACCATACTATTACTTGTTCATATTTTTGCATTACATCTGGTGATGGAGCTCCTGTAACTTTGTCTCTAGCAAATTCTTCTCTTGGCCTGTCTACAGCTATTTTACATTCTGTCCATAAATCTGCTGGCACCACCATGTCAAACAATCCATCTAAATCGATCCATAAAACTTTTGACACTTTTACAAATCTGTCTACCTGTCGATACCATTCTACTGGTTTCTCTCTCAACCTAGGGAAATCATTTGTAAATGACAATATGTCTTTTCTACTCCAAGGAACATGTACATAATCCTCCTCCAGGTATCTCTCTCATGGGTAACTCAGTTATCACTGCCTCTTTTTCCCTGATCGGAAATCATTATTTTCTTCTTTCTTCTTTGCCCACTTAATCCTCCATTTGCTCACATCTCCCCATTTTCGCAACAGCACAATAAATTCTTTTATTTGTGCTAACCTTCCAGCAGTATTCATGTTCTCAATGTCTTTTTCTGCAAAATCCACTCTATACGATTTCTGCAATGATTTACATTTTGAAAACTCCACTCCTAATTCACTTGCTAATTCTTCCAACTGATCAATCACTGATTTGGCCTTCATCATCCTGGTACGTTTTTAGTCTTTCTGTTCCAATCGTTCCAATAATTAATTCTTTAGTTTTGCCACATCCAGCACTTTTGATTCCTTGTCTTTTAATTTTAAAGTTTTAATCCAGTCACTCAATTCCTTTTCTGATGGTTCTACAAGTGTTTGCGTTAAATCTATTTTATCTACACTTTTCTCTGGCGTTGCAGAATCAGATTCTGCACCAATCGGATATCTATATGATGGACTCTGATTAAAAGTCAATTCAGGCGGATTCACATTAATATTTTGTTTTATCTCAGATAAATCTGGATAAATATATTCTTTTACTTTCTGTAAACTTTGTTGTAACGGAATTGTCAAGCTTGGCTTTTTATTCTCTGATTTTCGAACACTGGTATTACAGGCCCTATCGTTACAGGGACAGTCACTGCTTCCATGTTTTTAGTAAGGTTCTGAATCAATTTATGTGCAGAACGTTCATAGTCAGAAATATCTGGTTGCACATCACTTCGGGTTTCATTACTCAGCATAGTTTTGTGCGAATCATTCATTTGTACAGGAGTGCCTGTAATTCTAGCTTCCACAGCTGGAGTACTTGGAATATATCTGGTTTCTACTCTACCTGGCACATCTTTTAAACTTGAATATTGTCTTGGGGTTTCATTATTTCTTTCATCTGCTATTGGAGCATTCGGAGTAGTGCATAACGAACCTGGTTGATAGGGGGGTGGTCTCCTATTTAATATTTCTTCTAATACAGCATCCTCTGGTTCACTTTCACCATAACTTTGGTTAGCTGTTTCTACATTCTTTTTCTTTTCTGTACATTTCTGACCCTCATATTCATCCGTTAATCTAACTGGGTACATACCATCACACATATTACCATTTCTCCATCTACGCATTCTACTCTCATGTGTTTCTCCCCATAAATCTCGAACTCTACCTCTTGGTCTGATATGCCTGCTTAACTTCTCGCCCTCCAACTCATGTATCTCATCTTCCCACTCAACCAACGCTTCAAATTGAGTCGGTCTAGGTCTTGGCTCAAGCTTCATCATTTTTTCTCTCAAATTTCTTAAAATTGCCAAATCAAAAGATCCACCTTCAGGAAAAGCTAACACACCATCGTCCTTGGTAACCCTTGCCCAATTCTCTAACCAAACGCATGTATGGTAACCTTATTTTGACAACATGTAAGAAGCGGGCGTTTTTGGTGGAGGAAGGTTTTTTCCCTCTCTTGTCACAATTTCCTTATCTTTTGTAAGTACATTCTTTAATTTTTTAAACCATGAAGGTTTCTTCTTTTCTTCTTTGTAATAATAAGACATTTTTCCAGTAATCCTCTGTCTTTCTAAAGATCGCGCACTTCCCTGTTTTGCTGTTCCGTAACACCAACCTATCGCAGCGCGGTTCACACTAACGCACCAATTAGAACACGATACGTTTTTCTAAGTGCTTAACCAATCACTTTGCTGCTTTTTTGTGATGAACCTATCAGCTCCTACTCTGTCTTGGTCACGAGGACCAATCCCAGCGCGACACTTTTGACGTCACCAGTGCTCCGGCTTCTGCAGCGCTAACTGACCCCTCCTTTACAGGGTTTTCAAGAAGCCGTAATTACAAGATATTTTACAAAATCAGTTAGTAACTTACAAGAAACAACACCATTTGCTTGTTTCGCTAATAAGTGATAGAATTTTCTCAATCACACAAGTATTCTGTATATGGAGTAGACGATGCTTATCTCCACAGAATTTTAGACTCGTCGATAAAGTAGCACTACCCTCTACCTTACCCTTCTATCAGGCAATAACGAACTCATTTCTCCAGGAAAGCACATACAGAGATCTTTTCCACCTCCTTAGAGACAATCCCAGAGTTTCACTGGAACGCATATTGCAATTTCATTTACACGCATTCATACAGAAATCCCTGCTCATATACGCATGAACTCTGTATCTCCAGTAGGCAGCACTTAATACTAGCCCACCACAGAATTCCTCTTTCGTCAGTAAAGTAGGCGCAACTCCTTTACCCTTCTTTCAAGCTCGTGTTAAGTCCTACTAATCTCCCAGCAATAAGATACGTAATGATCCCTATACTTGAAGGCTAAAATGTCCTAGACTGTCCTCACTATACATTTATCCTTTCACACCTAATGTCCATAAACAGTGATATACGACGAAACCACCGCAGTATACAACGATATTACTTCTTTGAAACAGACCAATGCACTGTGCGACTTTACTTGCCACACTTCCTCTGCCTGCAGACAGAGGCACTAGCTTCACTCAACACTTGGAAGCTTTATCGCAACTACATATAACGTAATATGAACTCAACAAATGTTAGTTCATAATTCTATACATTGTAAACTCAATATAGTATTTTATACATAATCCTAGCTAATTTCCTTAGCAACCACTACTCTGCTACCAAGTTATAACTGCTACAGCGGGACCTCAAAAACAAATTCTAAATCAACATCACCATTTCCCTAAAACCTCAAAACACGCATTCATTCACCAGTGGGGCCCATAACACTGCACACTTTATTTTGTTCATTTAACTCAACTTCAGGGATTGGTGAAACTACAAATGAGACATGCTGTAAAATTGGCGGAGTGTCTAAACCTTATTTAACTAGTTATAATTTACACCTTATAGTTTAAACGGTTTACCATGGTTTAATCAAATACCAATTTTATTCAGACACACCACCATAATGGCAATGGATCTGCTAGAATGAAAATCAGGCGTAGGAAAAACTACAAGACCAGCTTCTAATCTTCCATTTTCCTAATTTGATTTAAAGCAAACTTTTAGTATGTCTGACATTTAGGCATTAATTAATTCTTTATTCAGTAAAAATCTTGAACTTTATTTCAAAATGATCATTTTATTTAAAAGCTCGGAAAATAGACATTTATTTCAGAATTAAGTAAAGTTTAGCAAAGAACAGATAGTTCCAAACTAATTCTATCCTAACATCCCTAACTAAACCCTCATCGTATCCTTTAGTCCTGCAAAGAAAACAAGCAATAAATCAAAGAGTTCTTACATCCAGGATTCAATCTGCAATCCGGCAGCACTTCGAGAGGAAATCCTAAGAAGCGACACTTCTAAGCAAAATCAGGGGTTTTTATACACTAATTTTCCTAACTAAATCTATCTAAAAAGTATCTAACAACACCAACTCGGGTTCTGATTGGACAAATGTGGGGTAGATGAGCATTACCTCATCATTACAGCATCATATTCACGGTGAATCAGCAGTTACATAGAGCAGCATTATTTAGGACAGTCTTTGGCCTAGTCACTTCCTTGATTTGTAACTTTAGGGTTTATTCCCACGTTCAGTACATTTGAATGTCCATGTTTTTGGCAACCATCCTGTCTTCTAGGGCAGGGTAGCCTTGAACCTCCCATCTCAGCACAAGCAGTTCGCTCTCACTTGCAGGTATTGGGCGCGCATGTGCAGTCCAACACTTGCTCACAGTTTACCCGAGCAGGCTTGTTTTCGTAGGCCTCAGAGGCCACTTTTGGAACTATCATAGAAACAAACACAAATTCTTTTTTTGTTTTTTTTTAAAAGCTTTATTTTAGCATTCAGTAAAAATACAAGCATGGGCCTACAACCACGGGTGCCGGCACCTAGACAAATCCAAAGTCGTTAATATCACAATACGACACAGCTCATCAGCCGACAACCCAAGGGTCCGGCAGCGATTCAAAGTAAAGCTTGTATTGGAATGCATAGTCAGAGTTCAGCATAGGACAGAGGTTTCATTTTATATTATATAAGAGAGGATCAGGTGCCATACAATCAAACAGAAAAAGCGGGGGGCGGGGTAAAAAACAGGATATACATGTAATGACCACTATAATGGAAATTTGGCGCCAGAGCTTCTAGGTCGATACAAAAGAACATACAATATACATTTCCATGTTGCGCCAATACTCAAGGCCTGCCCACCCACAAATCAAGATATCATGAAAGCAAAAGCACGAAGTACAAGCATACAATAAGAATCCGAATGATTCGTAGGTATACTGACCCTACAAAAAAGAAAAAGAAAGAAGAAAGGCCATAGAAAATAAAAAAGGCAAAAAAAAAAAAAAACCTTCAGCCCACCACCCTGCACCCCTGCAAATGGCTACAGCCTAACCCCACTAGCAGCGTGCTTGTCGCCCCTAACAACTAAAGCCCCAAAGGTAGGAAAAAGAAGAGTGAAGGAGGGCCTATCCATGTGGGCTCCCAGCCCCTTTAGACCCCCCCGCCTGAAACAGCCACTCCCTATCAGCAAAAGATAACCTTATGACAGCAATGTAGAGAAATTAGAGGGTACCGTGAGTCACCGCCCAGCCTCGTAGAGCAAACAGTTGCAGGTCCAACACTTGTAAAAGCCATGCCAACCCATCACGATCCAGCCGATCTTAACCTTGACCCTTCCGAACAAAAACACGAACCCCTTCCAGCTAGACCCAGAGGCACACAAAGAAGCAATAAAGAAGAGAAGAGTCAGCAAGAATCAGCCCATTGCAACCAGCAGGCAGTGAGTCCTCAAGAACCGTAGATGCAGACGAACTCTCCCTCCGAGATGAATAGTCCCAATGCGTCTTGAACAGGAGTCGTAGCGTCACCAGGAAAGGAGAAGATGACCACAAAAGAGATGGAAAGTCACAGACAAAAGTTTCCGGAAGGGGAACGCCTGACGATATCTCCAAAGCCGGCAATAGTAAAAAGTTCAGCAATACCATGCCATCCTCGGGAACACCGTCTACCAGGGCACCATCCGATGATTCCATTACTTGTTTCTTCACGGGGTCCTCGCACGGAGTCAAAATGGGCGCGGTTTGAATGGCTGTAGAATCCCGTTTCAACAATAAGGCCGGGCCCGGTTCCACCAGGAGAATTTAAGATAGGCGCGAGTCCAACCTGCTCAGTAAAGTATCCATATGTGAGCGGAATGCCCAAAGTTCTGCCAGTATTAGCCGCAGCGATGGTTCATGCACCGTTCGATCCATAATCTCGTGTTCGGTATCAATCACTATCACCTCCCTGGGTGATTCTGGCACCCACGGGGGGATAGACAGGATCTCGAACGTGCAATTGCGAAGGGTGACCAGTCTTTGTTCACAACCACGGTCAACCCAGTTAAGGCCGCAGGCCAGTGACCCCGAACCACCGAACCCCGGCGGGAGCAAACCGGGGCCGCGGGACGGGGGCCCCCACCCGCAGCCAGCAGCACGCAGACTCACTTCTCCGTCGATACTGAGCAATGAAGACGACCGTCACCAAATCCGGGCTGAAACAAAGCCTCCACTCCGGTCGACCGGGCCCAGCCTGAGTCTCCTGGCCGATGTTGTTGCACTACAGCCCGGCTGTGAAAGTACCCCAGGCCCCGGCTTCACCGCTGGAGCAGGCCGCAAACTTACACTCGATGTAACTCCGTCAAACAAGATGATAAAAGTTTCCGGATTTCACCATCGGAGTGCGTGACAGTTCATGCACACAGAGGCTCGGCGTTAAGTCAGGATAACATGCAGGATATCGCGGCGGGTTGCGAGGGTCGACGGAGCCGGGAGCCTAAGCAGCCATCTTGCTTGCTGACGTAGCTCCTCCTCCAACAAACACAAATTCATGTTAAATATGGAACTAAAGCCCTTCTGTTTACCTCCCACCATACTAATGTTTCCCCATTAGTTATTACCTAGCAGGTAAGCCACATAAATGCGTTTTATACATACATATCCGGTGACTTTCTGGCACTAAAACGTATACAATAAGCACAAACATGCTACGTTTATTTATATTTAAGCTATACATTAGTTCACATCACAATAACAATACAAATTAATTATTTATATTGCTTCATGCAGGCAAAATTAGTATTCCCACGTGTGTTTATGTGTGCAACTTATACTATGGTTGATTAATTTACCACAACACACCATTAGTAAAATTAACATTATGGAACATTGACTTAACGAGGGGTTCACAAAATGTTGCTTTTGCCCCCTCGCTCCATCACTTGCAGCCCTTGGGTGGAGAGGTAGGCTTACACAAATGACACTTCGGTGGGACTCCGCTAAGCATGGGCGAATTTTTCGGATCTCGCGTTCGCGAATTTTGCGGATTTGCGAACTCGCAATCCGCAAAATCCGCGAATTCCCGCGAATTTGCGGATTTTTTTTTTTTTGTGTGTTCGCAATTGTTTCTGCCAGTTCGCGAGGATTTGGTACTAGTTCGCAATTGCGAACTTACTTGTCGGCTCGCAACGGTCGCGACTATGTTGTTTCTACGTCTGGTTCATCATCACAGCCTCCCAGCACCCTCTGTTTTACCACTGGCACCCTCTCTTTGACCCATGCCACCCTCTGTTACATCAATGCCACCCTCTGGTTCCTCATCACTGTAGAAGATGGGGGGGAAAAGCAAGCCCACCTGCCCTGCTTGAACTGACATGAATTAATTTGGGGTTAGTTTATTAACAACACCTGCCCTGCCCCAACTGACAATAATGAATTAGGGGCTAATTAATGTGTCACTGAAAGAATTTAAAGTTCCAGCCTGGCACCTGCTTGTCTGCTCCTTTAGCTGTAAATCAGGACCTTTGTGGCATACAGTTAAGGTCAGAGCAGGGTCACACAATAGTTGCAAGCAGGCAACCGAATTCTGGAGGGCCCCCTCAGGAAGCACTACAAAGAATCGTTACAAATCATGAGGTTGACCTTTTGCACCTGCTCATTGCTTTTGCTTTTGCTGAAATCGTTTTTCGGTTTTTTTCACGCTATTCGCGGGGCGCGGCGTCGTGCGAAACCGACCGCGGAAGCCGCCAATTCGTGCGAATGAGCATTTTATTTTTTTGCGGCTTGTTGTTTCGCGAGTTTTTTTGCAGTATTCGCGAGCCGCTTGCAGCGCAACACGCGAATTTACCCCAAGGTCGAGTACGGGCGCGGCCATTTTGTTTGCGTGACGTATTTCCGTTTCCGCCCGCTATGTATAATCTCGCGCAGTAAGCGCATTGCGAGTAGAGGTTCGCACGAGATCGCGCGGGAAATCTAGAGGTTCGCACGAGATCGCGAGGAAAATCTCGCGCGAACTTACTTTCGCGCTCGTGAACGGGCGCCGGCCATCTTGTTTTTCATTCATTTCCTGTGTCTGGGCATGGTGTTTAATCCTCTTGGTATCTTTGCCATCCTTTGCTTGTTTTCAGGTTTTTTTTTACGATTTTGCTTCTTATCTATCCCTCTCTTTTCCTAGCTGTATATTTTTGTCTTTTCTGCTATTTTGCTTTACTTTTAAACTACTTTTTTAAACTCTTTTCTTTTCTTCTTCCCTATCCTATTCATTCTTAATTTTCTACTTCTTCCTACCTTACCTGCCCAGACCATGGTCAAGCCAGGCGCCGTGAAGCTGCCCAGGCACTTGAGGGCCGCAGCGGCGGCGGGGAGTAGTGCTGGACCCAGTGGCAGGACAGCATGCGGGAGATTGAGGGGGGAGCAGGTGACGCGACGGGAGATATTCAGCCCGGAGGAAGTGGGCGCGCTGGTCTACTTCGTCAGCGCCGCCTGCCCAGGACCATCGCGGGAGGCGGCAGGATCGCGGCCGGCGGCTACAACATGCGGGAGCGCCGGAAGCGGTGGGAGAAGGTGTGCTGGGCCATATCCCACCTCTACGGGGTCCAGCGCACCTACAGCCAGGTCACCCATCGCTGGACGGACCTCCTGGACCGCGAGCGCGACCTGCTGGACCAGCTCGGCTTGGAGATCCCCGGGCTTGGTGAGTAGTAGTAGCCATTTAATCACTCACTACTATGATGTTTTCTCCTGCTCTGTGTTGTTGTATTGCAAATATTTGTTTTTTACATGGAGCAAGCCAATAATGCCGCTGATGACGATTACATTGTAGTTAAATTATATTTCAAAATCTTCTGTGCATTTCAGGTGCACTGCTCTCCTTCTCAGTGGCGTTGCTACTATGCTTATTTGTTTTCTATTTCGTGGTCTCATTGGCCTGAGTAACTATTATGTATGAGTGTACTTTACAGAACTGCGTAATGCTAGACACTAGGGGGCAGATTACATTTACAAGCCCCTTGCGCCACGTTTACGTTGCCTTGCGTGACGCAACAGCGGCGTAAACGTGCCGCATCCCTGCGAGTCATTTACAGCATGACGCATCTAGGGAGATGCGTCACGTTATAAAGCCATGGGCCTGCACCACAATGGGTGCGTTCCTAGTACGCAGGGTGGGCGGTCCAGCGGCTGTGCGCCTCGCAAAATTGCCTGCGTGAAATGTACAAGATTTAACGCAGGCACTTCTGCGACGCTGCTACGTCAATTCAATTCCTTATGTCTGCTCGAAGCAGGCGAAAGGACTGACACAGCATGTTAAGTATTGGGTGGCCCTGAGCATTACTGGAGTTGCATTGCGTTGGCGACGTGACTCCAGCGATGCGCCGCTCTTACGTGACGAGATGCGTCACGCAAGTGCCTACCCTTGCGCCAGGGCGCGCCGCATTGTAAATGAGGCACATCTGCCGTGTCGCAAGGGTAGTTTTGCGTGACGCATTTGATCTGGCGCATCTCTGGAGATGCGCCAGAACGCGTAAGTAAGTATGCCCCTAAGGGGCAGAATTGCAATTACCGTCGCATCCCTGCAAAGTAGCAGGGATGCGCCATTAATTGTGCGGCCCGCTACCACCACCAAACATGGTGCGCCGTATTTGCAATGCGGCGCACCATGGGCCCAAAACGTCACCGAAGCTTTACTGCTGTAGTTGCGTCGCAACGATGGCGCAGCTCCATCAATGCTCTGGGGTACCCTATCTCCCCAATGCTGGGTCAAGCCGTACGTCTGCTTCAAGCAGGTGCAGGGTTTGTGTGACGCATCATTGTCCTAAAGGTGACTGATTGATATTTTGTAGATTTCCCTCAGCCACTATTAGGATGTGTTCCAGCGCAGGAATGCCCTCCCTTGCGCCGGAACGCCCCCTGATGGCGCAGGGCTTTATAACGGGATGCATCTCCCAAATGCGTCACGTTGTTATAATATTATACGCCGCACCATGGCGCCCTTTTTTGTTTAGCTGCTGCGTCACAAAAGTCACGCAAGAACGGCGCAAAAGAGCCGCAAGGGCTTAAATCTGCCCCTTCCTTTGTACCCCTGACAATAAGAAAAATAGTGGCGGTGGATTGATAGTTTGACTATTTAAATGACTGGTAATGTAGCAGGCAACTGTTAGTGTTGTCACTGATCTGACTGAAATCACAATGGAGTTTGTCTGTCACTTTGCGTCTTGCCTGCGGACTGCTGCCTGCCAGTCCTAGGTGAACGTTTCAGTACTTTGTTTAGTGAGTTACGTGACTTTCGAAGTCACAGGTCCGCAAATAAATGAAAAGTAACCATAATCAATATAATTTCGCGGAAATATTTTGTTATTGTTCTTTTGAAATGTTTGATTTGGTTGACATTGACAAGCAACAATCATCCATGTTTTCTGTTCTTTCTTTCATGTTGTACGTCAGCTCCCCCCAGGGGCGAGAGGAGGACACAGGAGCAGCAGGCGGCGGATGCTGTTCAACAGGGCCAGGATCGGGCAGGCGAGGGCTCCTCTGCTGGCCCCAGTAAGTTTTCATTTTAGACTAGTACCTATTTTTCCTAGCGTTCCTCATTTGACTTTTTTCAAAATTGTCTTTGCTCTTCTTGTAGACTGTATCTAAATTCTTATCCTGCCTCTACTATGACTCCCTGTGGTATTACTAGATTATTCTTATTAGTCTGTCTGTGTAGCTAACTAAGATTGCACGGTTGGCGAAACTCCCATGATTCTAGTCAGCAATAGCTCTATCAACTTAGTGCAGTCCTCTGGGATTGTCCATAATGTCTTTTGAAGTGTTCTATCTGGACTCATGCTTGCAAAAATTGCAAAACCTTTCGCTCAGTCACTCTAGTCTGGACCAAAAAACACAGATTGTATTTAAGTTTAAAAGCTTTATTAAAAGTAAACACATTTATTAAAATGAAGTCATAATAAAACTAAACGTTTAACTGATAATGGAAAAGTGGTTAGTGCTGACGATTAATTGAAGACATTTCTTGTGGTCGAGCCGAGCTCTCACCTGGTTTCAACTTGATCTTGTTGTTAGAAGTCCATCTTCTGTCTGTGTGGAGAAAAATGGTGCGTGTTAAAAAAACAGCCTTCATCAGTTGTGCCAAAAAGTGCAGCAAGACAACCTTCCCTGGAAAAAGGGACATTTTTTTTAACTTTCACGTAGACAGTCACAAATTACATTGTTTTCACATGTCTTCATTCCTAGACCAAAGACTAGTGACTAGTGAGTGCTTTATTCTAACATTCTTAAATGTACTTTGTAGGTGGAACATCTGGTGGCGGGGCCAGTGTGGAGGTGGTGGTGCTCGACACGGAGGCGGAGGGCGATTCTTCAGGGGAGGAGGCGGCGGCTGTGAGAGTTGAGACGGTGGTGGTGGCGGCCAGAGGTAAGCTCTTATATATTCCTTACTTATTGAGATTGAAGACTAGCTGGGAAGGCAAGAATATGAGATGCATGGCTGGGTGAATGATGAAGCAATGATGGGTGGAAGGACAACAGCCTGGGTGGGTGACACAGAAACTGTATGTGTCCATATACCTGGATCATGCTACTATCTGACTCTTAGATAGCATATGTGTATCTAGAGCAGGGGTACTCCTAGTACGGCCCGCGGGCCGGTGGTGGCCCGGCAAGCCTTCCTTGGCGGTGCGCAGACCTTGCAGACAATCACTGCTCCCCCGGCCCCCACAGAGCAGAGGCTTTTTTGTATTTCACCTGTTAGCGCCCCTGCATCTCCACTCTGACAATCACTGCTCCCCCGGCCCCCACAGAGCAGAGTGGAGATGCAAGGCCACAAAGAGGTGAAATAGAACAAAGCCTCTGCTCTGTGGGGCCGGGCAAGCAGTGATTGTCAGGGTGGAGAAGCAGGGGCGCTACAACAAACAAAGCCTCAATAATATGTTAATGGTCTTTTAAAGACCTGTTAAGTACTTTGGTGTTGTTGTCTGTGTGTGCGCGTTGAGGAAGCGGTCTCAACCCGGGCTGAAGGCTGACACAGATAGACACACACACAGTGAGATGACAGAGGGGGAGGGAGAGGGAGGGCAGGAGGGAGAGAGAGATGGAGGGAGGGCAGGAGGGAGAGCAGGAGGGAGAGAGATGTATGTAAATGCTGGGTCTGGTGGCTCAGTGGATGAGGGCATCTGCTGCAGGGACCTGTGTGCAACCTCATGGTCACAAGTTATCGTTTTGCTTTAGCCCCGCCCCCTCTGACTCCGCCCCCACCAGTGCGGCCCTCGGCCCCAAACTACACTGTAAATGTAGCCCCTGAGAGAAAGTTTGTGAGTACCCATGATCTAGAGAGAGTAGACGGTCAGTGGATGAACTAAGTGTAACTTTGAAGAGCATGTAACACTGCACCCGCACGTCCGTTCCAGTGTAGGAAAGGCAAGGAAAAGAACTTTTAATTTTGTCCAAATACTACCATAAATAGTAGCAGTAGTTTGTATTGCAAGCACTGCATAGATCCGGTTATTATGGTGGCCACTCCCTACCTCTCTTAATAAGTTTAGTAGTACTCAGTCATTCATGTGTGGATGTATCACTGGTCACTCAATAAAAAGCAAAGCACCTAAAGTCATCCCATATATAAGCAAAAACATCCCATGTGAAGTGATAGATAATCAGATTATTTATCTTCTTCAATTTTCCATTTCTAGTACTCATTTCCACTGTAGGGTGAAAGTTAAATTAATTAAGCAGTAGCCCTTGAGTTGTAACAGAGTATTCTCAGTGCCACCCGTAATAGAAAAGTAAGAGCTTCACCACCTGCATGTACTGGACGGGTACAGTAACGCAACGGCAACGCAAGTCTAGGTCACTCCTCATGGCGTGCGTCTCTTTTTCTCGGGTGCAAGTTTACTGCGCTGGCATTATGCCGGCTTGCAGAAAATAACGTACCAATTTTCCAAAACAAGAGATAAGAAGAAGAATAAGACTGGTGTACTTTCATAGTCGACTCCAATGGAAGTCCACAGTGCTCGTAGAATTTGTTCCTTAAACTCCCACTAATGTTAGAGCAAGGATGAAGAAGTGTGAGGTTAGATAGATACTGGCCTCAATAGTTATGTAATGCGCTTGCAAGTTGCTAGTTGTAGTGCAACACAAATTTCTGCTGAATGATTGAGTTAATCTTAAAGAGCATTGGTTACAGACTATGTCTTTCTTTCTTCATATAGGTTCTCCTTCCAAACGAACAAGAAGGAAGGAGCTGGCTAGAGCGGCCCGGCAACGGAGGATCGAGGCCACTGTTGCGGAATATCGGCGGCTGGTGGCCCTGGAGGATGAGGAAAGTGTGCAGTCGACAACAACAACAACGTCGTCTGCATCGGCCTCCGTGGCCCCACGGGCTGCCACCCAGCACAGTGGTCCACCCAGACTGAGCCGGGCTGCCAAAGGCAAACGCCACCGCCGAGCAGCAAGGCCAACAGCTGCCTCTCACAGGCATTGCACCTGCAAGGCAGTGAAGGCACGCCTGCGCCGCACTACCCTGAGGGTGTCCCGCCTTCAGCAGGAGCTCGCCTTACTCCGCGAGGAGCATGATGCCCTGGCCCAAAAAGTTAACAGCATCCACCCATAGTGTCCCTTGCCCCTTTTTTAGAGACTTTTGGGGGGTGGGAATTGGGAGTTGGGTTTTTGGGGACTTTTGAAGGACAATCGTTGGGGTTAGGAAGGGTCTTGCGGGAGATTATTTTGTTAGGGATATAAATATACTTTTTCAAACTTTATCTGAGCATACCTGTTTTTTACTGCTTGCCTGGTGGGTGGGGGTTTAACGTTGACTGTTTTCCTGAAAGTTTAGTTCCATTTTCTTCCTTTAAGTGTAAATGCCCAAATGTTTTCAACACTAAGTGCCTCTCACAGACTAAGTGAAGTGAATCCAAGAGTCCTAGGACTTTAGTAGTACTACCTTCAGTCTCTCGTCTCTCGTACTAATACTCCATTATACCCCCAAACCACCAAACGCTTATCTTACCTGTAATTTGTGTTTGAAAGTAGGGCTAGACCCAGGGCTGGCTCCACGGGAAACACCGAATAAGGTTGGCAATCTTGGTCGGATAAAATTTCCTCATAGCGGTGGTACTAGTGGTGTGACACAGTGGCAGTTGCATGCCTATGAAAAAAAAGAAAATGAAATCTGGTTTGTCCTCCTGAGCAATTCAACGGTACAACTGAGAATATAGCAGGTGACAGAAGTACAGTAGAGCAGTGCCACATTGTAGCCTAACAAATGGTAAAGTATAACTACTAATTCGGTTGAAGTTCTTTCACATTAGCAATGGTTCTTTGTCAAGCAGAGTAAGAATATATCCTCGGATTTCTTCACCAGCCTGTTGCTATCACCTTATCCTCCCCAGCAAGTGTGTGGATTTATTGCTGTAATAATAATTTAGTCACACATCAATCAAAACCACACAGCCCGGGGGAAGAGGGTTAGGGTTTGAAAAATGGATGGGTACGGGGGTTTTTGGGAAAGGTTTTGGGAGACAAGAAAAAATAGCACAGCATAGACAAACTATTGTGAACATAAACAAATCTTTGGGTACAAACCTATCCATCAATCTTTGAAAGTGCATGCACTACTGCATGCATGTCAGTGAAAAGTAAGTAGTACATTCGACAACTGTGGAAAGAAAGAATGCGACAGTACAGGGCCTGTGTGGAATTATTGATAACGATATTCAACATAAGGTCTCTGTAGCCAGATACCCGAGAGCCTTGCTGGTCACTATAAATCCATTCACAACAACACTCAATGGGGTTGGTCTGGAAGGTGTCAGGTTTACTCCCCGTGATCCAGTCGATGCAAATATGGTTCCACCTCCAAATGTCACCAACACCCAGAAGTGTAAACACAGGGTGTTCGAGCCATTAGGCGGGGGAGAAAAATAACAAACTAAAATAAAAAATGTGGGATGGGTAAAGGTAGGGTCAGCAGGGAAAGGATACCTGTAACAGAAGACAAGACAGGCATCAGTGAAGTGCTGTCCTAACATACAAGGGTACTCTCATATAGTCCCACTAAATAACCAAGGAAGTAGACAAGTACCTGAGCACCAAGAAAACATGACCTTGGATAGGAAATACTATAGCCCTTCTGCCACAATCTGTGAGGAAGGCCTAAGAAACACATAAACATATAGTTAACGAACACACTCCTGTCGCACCAAACACACTCGCGTTATACTAAGACATCAAACCCACTACTCACAACATACCACAAACATGGTAGAGGACTCAATGTACAAAGGGGGTTCCAAATAGTCAAAGCAAAGATGTATGGTCCAACAAAAAGGAAGAGGGAAACGGTAGTGTGTAGGAAGCAAGAACTACAACACTGCGCTCTCTAAGTAATGACCCAGTAGAGAATCTTTGGTGAAGGTCAAACAGAAAAACGTAGTTGCGACCACCACTGAATTCTGCCAACAACACACCCCACGGTGCACTACACAAAGAGAACTGGGGTAGCCTGTAGTTACCTCACTACATGCCCAGTTATGGAGGTCCTTTGAAATACACAGTTATACAACGGAGACGCGTAGTTGTCCTTACTACCGCGCTCCGTTTTAATAGTACAAAAACGATCCCCGATGTGAACGCTAACACGTGGTATAGACCGCCACTGTGCTCCGCCACACACAATTCAACCAAACAGGAATTCATCAAAGGTAGAATTCTGTTAGAAAACAGTCACAGAACCTCCCTTAACAATCCGTTCAGGCAGTAATCAGCTGACCGCACGGGCGGCCGAAGAGTTTAGAGCGGCTTTACCTGAAGACGCGTGAAGTCCGTCTACCGCCAAGGACAGAACACGGAAGCGCTCCCCACTGAGCCTCAGGGGGGGGGGGGAAGGTGATAGTCCACAGGAGACACAATAGAAAAGCATGCAGAGCGTCCGCTCTCATGCCGGTGCAGAACAGAAACCAGAATAACGCGCAACAGGAAGCGCGTCTGTTCCCCAGATAAACTTCCTGCAAGTCTCCCGCCTACTCATGGGAAATGTAGTTTCATAGTACGGTAGGCGCTTAGGGGCTGCGTAAACTGACAGAAGGTATAGTAGATAGAAAAGGAGAAATTGCTTTTTTTCTAGGTGTCCCCTCACTCACCAGGGTTGCCCCTTGGTGACATGCTTCATCATTGGGGCCATCCCAGTCCTCTACGGCCTGGGGCGTGCTGCGACTTGCGAATTACGTTGGAGCACTTACAAATGACTATGTGTGGTGCAGATGTGATAGTGGAGTGGACTAAGTGATGTGTTAAGGGATCAATTTAGAAGCCTAGAGAGAGCCAAGAAATGCAGTCACAGTCAGAGAAAAAGGCAAGGGATACTGTATCTATGTGGTTGTAGTGGTCCTGTTGGAAGTGGTAAGTAAGTTGCCTGCAGAAAAAAAATCCTCCTATTAGCGGCACTCCTCCATTGCAGCCGACGCTTCGTCCATCGATGTTGGTCACCAGAAGACACCCTGTAAAAAAAAGCACAGCATAGACAAACAATTGAACATAAACAATTCTTTGGGTACAAACCTATCCATCAATCTTTGAAAGTGCATGCACTACTGCATGCATGTCAGTGAAAAGTAAGTAGTACTTTCGACAACTGTGGAAGAAAGAATGCAACAGTAAAGGGCCTATGTGTAAATTATTGATAACGATATTCAACATAAGGTCTCTGTAGCCAGATACCCGAGAGCCTTGCTGGTCACTATAAATCCATTCACAACAACACTCAGTGGGGTTGGTCTGGAAGGTATAGTAGATAGAAAAGGAGAAATTGCTTTTTTTCTAGGTGTCCCCTCACTCACCAGGGTTGCCCCTTGGTGACATGCTTCATCATTGGGGCAATCCCAGTCCTCTACGGCCTGGGGCGTGCTGCGACTTGCGAATTACGTAGGAGCACTTACAAATGACTATGTGTGGTGCAGATGTGATAGTGGAGTGGACTAAGTGATGTGTTAAGGGATCAATGTAGAAGCCGAGAGAGAGCCAAGAAATGCAGTCACAGTCAGAGAAAAAGGCAAGGGATACTGTATCTATGTGGTTGTAGTGGTCCTGTTGGAAGTGGTAAGTAAGTTGCCTGCAGAAAATAAATCCTCCTATTAGCGGCACTCCTCCATTGCAGCCGACGCTTCGTCCATCGATGTTGGTCACCAGAAGACACCCTGTCCACTGCCTGCCTGATGCTGAATTGTGGCTCGCTACTGTGAAGCCTGACTCCATCCTTTTTTCCCCATTGCAGAGACTGAAACCCGGCCTGTAATTATTCAACGAAAAACAGGAAGTGATATAATATTACAACACCACTGATAAATAAATATAAGGTATGTAGGCTGTGGAGTGCAAAAAGTCACAATTTGATTTTCCTAGTAGACAGTACAATATTTTTGAAAGTGCGTACTCTGAGTCACCTTTTGAAGGATAAATAAGTATGGGCAAATTAATGTAGCGGATCTTGCCCCTCAAGCTAGGTGTACTGTAAACTGTGTTTTAGAACAAAATTAGATCTTCCTAGCAGTGCTCCCACCCAGACCCTTACTAAAGCCAGTCGCAAAAATGTAGAAGACCCCCAATCAAATCTCAAAAAACGAGGCCTAGCAGAAAACTGGTGACAAAACTTACTTTGAAAGTAAAAGTAGGCCGAAGTACCCCCTTCCTAATTACCCATTACCCACCGTGGATTGCATTCAAACCACTTGCAAGCAACCAAGCAAAAGTAGCCATAGCCAGCATCGCTCCAAGACTCGAAATCCCCCCCACTCAAACACATGCAATAGAAATACTGCTAACCCTAACGAACCCTAAGTTAAGAATAGTGGCAAAGGCTTTCTTTAACTATGCCAAATCCCCCCTTTCCCACCATGGATTTTCTTCAAATGACTTGCAACCAAAATTACACATTCTCACGAGTGCTCTAAGACCCCAGAACTCAGTTGGAAAAATCTAGAACACCCCGAAACACATGCAATCCTGCTGCTAGGGCTAACCCTAACGAACCCTAAGTTACAAAAAGTGCCAAAACTAAAGGCTTTTCCGCGCGGATTTTGTCCCAACCACTTCTACCCGGTATTAGACCTTCCCAGGAATGCCCCAAGACCCGGCAACCCACCCGCCAAGAAGCATAACACCCCCAAACAGGCCAAAAGCAAAATCTCATACTTGCAATATTTCTGGGCCTTCGGTCCAAACGCGCTGCGTAGCTAGGCCATAAGTCGGGGTTGGCACAACGGATTTCCTGAAAAGCAAATGCAATCAAGATTAGAGTGTCCCAGCAGTGCTCCCAGACCACGAAACTCACCCACAAACACCAGAAAGCCCCCCAAACAGGCCCCCAAAAACGCTACATAGAGCAAAATGTCAGAAATAGCCCAAAAAAAAATCGGCCTGGATTTTGTCCCAACCACTTCTACCCGGTATTAGACCTTCCCAGGAATGCCCCAAGACCCGGCAACCCACCCGCCAAGAAGCATAACACCCCCAAACAGGCCAAAAGCAAAATCTCATACTTGCAATATTTCTGGGCCTTCGGTCCAAACGCGCTGCGTAGCTAGGCCATAAGTCGGGGTTGCCACGACGGATTTCCTGAAAAGCAAATGCAATCAAGATTAGAGTGTCCCAGCAGTGCTCCCAGACCACGAAACTCACCCACAAACACCAGGAAGCCCCCCAAACACGCCCCCGAAAACGCTACATAGAGCAAAATGTCAGAAATAGCCCAAAAAAAAAATCGGCCTGGATTTTGTCCCAACCACTTCTACCCGGTATTAGACCTTCCCAGGAATGCCCCAAGACCCGGCAACCCACCCGCCAAGAAGCATAACACCCCCAAACAGGCCAAAAGCAAAATCTCATACTTGCAATATTTCTGGGCCTTCGGTCCAAACGCGCTGCGTAGCTAGGCCATAAGTCGGGGTTGCCACGACGGATTTCCTGAAAAGCAAATGCAATCAAGATTAGAGTGTCCCAGCAATGCTCCCAGACCACGAAACTCACCCACAAACACCAGGAAGCCCCCCAAACAGGCCCCCGAAAACGCTACATAGAGCAAAATGTCAGAAATAGCCCAAAAAAAAAATCGGCCTGGATTTTGTCCCAACCACTTCTACCCGGTATTAGACCTTCCCAGGAATGCCCCAAGACCCGGCAACCCACCCGCCAAGAAGCATAACACCCCCAAACAGGCCAAAAGCAAAATCTCATACTTGCAATATTTCTGGGCCTTCGGTCCAAACGCGCTGCGTAGCTAGGCCATAAGTCGGGGTTGGCACGACGGATTTCCTGAAAAGCAAATGCAATCAAGATTAGAGTGTCCCAGCAGTGCTCCCAGACCACGAAACTCACCCACAAACACCAGGAAGCCCCCCAAACAGGCCCCCGAAAATGCTACATAGAGCAAAATGTCAGAAATAGCCAAAAAAAAATCGGCCTGGATTTTGTCCCAACCACTTCTACCCGGTATTAGACCTTCCCAGGAATGCCCCAAGACCCGGCAACCCACCCGCCAAGAAGCATAACACCCCCAAACAGGCCAAAAGCAAAATCTCATACTTGCAATATTTCTGGGCCTTCGGTCCAAACGCGCTGCATAGCTAGGCCATAAGTCGGGGTTGCCACGACGGATTTCCTGAAAAGCAAATGCAATCAAGATTAGAGTGTCCCAGCAGTGCTCCCAGACCACGAAACTCACCCACAAACACCAGGAAGCCCCCCAAACAGGCCCCCGAAAACGCTACATAGAGCAAAATGTCAGAAATAGCCCCAAAAAAAAATCGGCCTGGATTTTGTCCCAACCACTTCTACCCGGTATTAGACCTTCCCAGGAATGCCCCAAGACACGGCAACCCACCCGCCAAGAAGCATAACACCCCCAAACAGGCCAAAAGCAAAATCTCATACTTGCAATATTTCTGGGCCTTCGGTCCAAACGCGCTGCGTAGCTAGGCCATAAGTCGGGGTTGCCACGACGGATTTCCTGAAAAGCAAATGCAATCAAGATTAGAGTGTCCCAGCAATGCTCCCAGACCACGAAACTCACCCACAAACAGACGGAACCCCCCCTAAGAGCACCTCAAAGGCAAGCAAGTCATCAAAAACACACAAAAAATTCCGCCTCGGATTTGGTCCAAACCACTTTTAGTGCTTCCCAGCAATGGCCCCAGACCCGTCAACTCACCTGCAAAGAGGTAGAACAACACCCCCACAAGTGCTGAGTCTTTCTTCATTGGGCGTAAACCAGCCCTCTGCTTTGATGGAAATAGGAGTCTGGAGGAGGAGGATAGAGGAGCATGTTCTTCTGAACTTGTGAACCTGAGGAATGCAGACTGCGGCACCTTCAAATCAATTAGCAAACAAGTGAAGACAGTTCTGCTGATGGGCTTGTTTTTGTGATTATCTGATTAAAGTTTGAATTATATTAACTGTGCACAACAAAGAAAGACAGACACAAAGGAATAAAAGTGAATAAGGATGAAAAAGAAAGTTATTGATTCGTTGTCTCATTTTCAGGGCTCGGTATCACGGTCCAGGAATAAGAATAAGGCTTCGTCATCATACTCTGCGAATTCAGGCAGGGTGAGCTCAGTGTCACCTGACAGAGTAGAAATTCCCTCATCTATGTTGCTGCCCACCTCCTCTTCATCCGGCACGCTCTCTCGTACTCTGAAATCTGGTGGTATGAGGTGCTGATTCATCTTGATCATTGTTAACCTCTCCACATTTTTGGGCGAGAGGCGGCTCCGTTTGGGAGTTACAATCCCACCAGCCGCACTGAAAACCCATTCAGAAGACACGCTTGCGAGTGGGCAAGACAAGTAGTTTAAAGCCAGGTTGGTGAGCTGTGGCCACAATTCTTTTTTCCCATGCCAATACGCCAATGGGTCAGAATTAACATAGACCTCTGTTGAGTCATTCAGATAGTCCTTCACCATCGACTCAAGGTCCTCATCCAAGGTTCCTCCACTTTGCTTAGCTCTTGCTGTGCCTCTGACCTTTTGAGAACCAAACCCACGCAGAGCTAGCCAATCCTCTTCAGCCTCCAATGTTTCTGTTGTCTTTCGTGCAGATGATCCGGTTGCCGGTGTCTTTAACGGCTGAGAGGTCACTTGTGCCACAGCCACAGGTGCAGAAGTGGATTGTTTTGACTGGGGATGGCCTGCTGATGTACTGCCATTTCCTTCAATTTCCAGCCGTTCTGTTTCAAACTTCTTGGCTGACAAGGCTAGCCAACGTTTGTACTTTGGAACATGTTCATCATCAAAAGGAAAGAATGCTTGGCCTGCCAGCGCCTTTTTGTAGCGTGGATCCAGAATAGTAGCACAAATGTAATGCTGTTCTGAGTGGATCTTTTCAAGACGTTCATCACCTTGTAGGAGCTCTAATAATTGCTCAGCCAGAAGCAAAGAGTCTTGGTTTTTATCTTTTCGAAACACAGAACACACCTCCTTCAGTTGGTCCTCCAGCATGTACAACAATGGGATAGCTTTTCCCAAATTAGAGTCCTCCTTGCTGACTGCACGCGTGAAGAACTCAAAAGGACGAAGCATGCGTGTCAGGCTTTCAACTATGTTCCATTGCGGCCCACCCATCCTCAGCTCCTCTGCTGTACCCTCTTTAAGGAAATATTGATCGAGTTCCGCATACTGCTCATACAGACGCTCAAGCATGTAGAAGGTTGAGTTCCAACGTGTTACCACCTCCTGGATGAGTGCTTTCACTGGCATTTGATGTTGATATAGCAGGCTCCTCAGCTGCTTCCGGGCCTTAAAAGAATGGCTGAAATGCTTGCACATTTTTCGGCAGGTGTCCAATACACTGTACGCTGCACTGCCTTTATTACCCAAGAATTTTTGGACAACCAGGTTTATACAGTGCGCCAAACACGGCACTCTGAAATAGTAACCGTCCCTCATGGCCTTAACTATATTGGCGCCATTGTCCGTGGAAACATAACCAACCTTGCGTTTTAGTGGGGACAGCCAGTTAAGGACCTTTGTGTTAAAGACATCCAAAATGTTTTCTGCTGTGTGACGTTTCTCCAAACCAAACATGGCTAGTGTTGCATGTTTCCGAGCAGCTTTAAAAACAATGTTCGTGTCAACACCTGCGTTTAGCTTTGATTTAGCCCCTGAAAAAGAGACCCAGTGTGCAGTGATGCACATGTAATCAGCGCCTGCGCCACTGGTCCACATGTCTGTTGTCAGATGTATAGTGTGAACAGCACTCTTCTGCAAAGCTGCCCCAATCACCTTCAGAACATCTTCATGTAGTGCTGGAACCGCAACTCGGGCAAAATAGAACCGGCTAGGAACCTTCCATTTAGGGCAGAGCGCTGTCACTAATTCTAGAAAACCAACCCCTTCTACAAAAGAAAAAGGGAGAAGGTCCAGAGCTAGCATTTTAGCCAGCTTAGTGTTATACAAACGGGTCATTGGGTGGTTGCGTTCATATTGCGCTTCTGTAAACAACATCTTTTTAATGTTGCCCTGGACCAATGATTTACGGGATGATGATGATCTCTTCGACCCAGTTACGCTCGCTGATGAACTTTTCCGCATTGATGTCTCACTCTCTCCCACACTCTTAGTGTGGCTCCCATGGGGTGTGCTGCTGACATGGGAACTGGGTGTAAGTGAAGTGTTTGAATCGTCTTCTTCTACCTCCTCGTCATCAGCAGATGAAAAATCAACGTTTTCATTACGTGCAATTCCGGCTTTCTTGACCGCCTCTAGGTGCGGAAACCATTGGACAGCGTGCCTTCTCTCAAGATGACCTCTCTGGCCTCCGGTACCATAGTTAGAACCAAGCTTACCACGACTAAATCGAAGCTTACAAAGGCAACAAATGGCTACGTTTTCCATTTTTGGGCAAACACTAAAGAAGTCCCAAACTGGAGACTTGAAATGTCTTCGGGGGCCGGAGGAGGCGGCGATACTGGTGGTGGTGGTCCTGCTGCTAATGCCAGATGAAGTGGAGGATGTGGATTGCCAAACTTCAGTACGTTTTGCACTTTCACCACCACGAATTGAGGTCGAGGACGAGGTGGGTACCTTCTTGCGAAGAAATATGGAAGCGGTAGGTTTTGGTGTACTACTTAACTCCAAATCTAATGATTCCATTTCCATTGCCTCCTCGCCGACATCATCATCACGCTCAGCAGCTTCTCGGGATAGGGTCAAAATGTCTCTTTGCTGCATGCCCGGTGGGGCTGCAGTGACCTTTGTGATGACTGGCTCGTCGTCATCGTGAGAGGCTTCATCACCAGCAGTATCTGTCACTTCTTGTTGAGCCTCATCACACTCCATAGGTTTGAGTTTTTGGACGACCTTCCTTTTACGCTTAGGTACCGGTGTCAGATCATGGTGTGCCTCACTGTCAGACCGCAGTTGTGGTTCCCAAGACAGATCACTTGCATCAGAACGAGGTGGGCTTGAAGAAGATGTAGACACCCCCCTTGATCTTTTCCTTGCTAGGGATGTGGAAGACAATGAATGATCATCAGGAGGAGTGGCTTCCAATGATACCTCGGCTTCATTGTCGATTTCCTGATGTGCCCCTACTTCGGGAGGAACAACTATTGTGGGCACTTGTGAACCTCCATGCACCTTTGCTTGCGCATCTCCTTTTGCTGCCTCTCCTTCCACATGTACTTGGGCGTGTACTTGCACATGGTGTTGTTGTTGCGGCTGTGGTTGTTCAACACTTGTCAGATGAGTTACAACAACCTGTGTTGATTCAGGGACATTGCTGCTACTTTCTTGCGATGAGCCAACATCACTGGTCGATGGTGATTGGAGAAGTACACTGACTGCCTCTGAAGCACTCAAGGGCTTTGACTTAAGTTGGCGTGGTGGTGGAGGCACTGAACCCAATGGAGCAGGGGTGCTGCTCCCAGCTTGGTCCCCAGCAGATCCTGCTGCTGCAGGCGTACTTTTTTTTTTGCTCCCAAAAAACGTGGCGGGTGGCACACCCGCCTCCTTGGTAACTTGCTTCTTCTGCTCCTTACTAGCAACTTTCTTGCTAGAGGAGCTACGGAGAACTTTCTTTGGGGGCGGGGCCATCTTCTTCAGAGCAGGTCAGACAGCAGGCCGCAGTTGCACGAATTGTAGAGTTGTCTGAGGCCAGACGTGACGTCGCGTGACGTTATGCTGCACACACACACCGCTGCAGGACTTCTTCCTGGCACTGGTGGTTCTCTTGAGTCTTGTGCACCTAAAAAAAATGGAAGACAGAGGAACATCAGTTCAGTTATAGAGCACAAAAAAATCGAAAAACACTGCAAAATCAGCACAATCCCAATCCATCCATGCCCTCCATAATGTTTAAATTCAAGACAACCCACAGAAAGACTAGGCCCATGCAAGACTCACTACCCCTGGGCATAAATAAAGGTTGAAAAGTAGGCAAAATGGTTGGAGGCCTAACAACAAAGTCTGCATTCAAAATGGCCACTTGCCTGCCAGCACATGGCCAGTGCCTGTAGCTGCACTCAAAATGGCCACCAGCCACATGGCATGTCCCTCCCCATGAACACCCCCAAAAATCGAAAAACACTGCAAAATCAGCACAATCCCATTCAATCCATGGCCTCCATGATGTTTAAATTCAAGACAACCCACAGAAATACTAGGCCCATGCAAGACTCACTACCCCTGGGCATAAATAAAGGTTGAAAAGTAGGCAAAATGGTTGGAGGCCTAACAACAAAGCCTGCATTCAAAATGGCCACTTGCTGCCAGCACATGGCCAGTGCCTGTAGCTGCACTCAAAATGGCCACCAGCCACATGGCATGTCCCTCCCCATGAACACCCCCAAAAATCGAAAAACACTGCAAAATCAGCACAATCCCATTCCATCCATGGCCTCCATGATGTTTAAATTCAAGACAGCCCACAGAAAGACTAGGCCCATGCTAGACTCAAATACCCCTGGTGAAAAGGCCACAAGTACAGGCCCAAAAAACGAAAATCACTGAAAAATCTGCACAATCCCATTCCATCCATGGCCTCCATGATGTTTAAATTCAAGACAACCCACAGAAAGACTAGGCCCATGCAAGACTCACTACCCCTGGGCATAAATAAAGGTTGAAAAGTAGGCAAAATGGTTGGAGGCCTAACAACAAAGCCTGCATTCAAAATGGCCACTTGCCTGCCAGCACATGGCCAGTGCCTGTAGCTGCACTCAAAATGGCCACCAGCCACATGGCATGTCCCTCCCCATGAACACCCCCAAAAATCGAAAAACACTGCAAAATCAGCACAATCCCATTCAATCCATGGCCTCCATGATGTTTAAATTCAAGACAACCCACAGAAAGACTAGGCCCATGCAAGACTCACTACCCCTGGGCATAAATAAAGGTTGAAAAGTAGGCAAAATGGTTGGAGGCCTAACAACAAAGCCTGCATTCAAAATGGCCACTTGCCTGCCAGCACATGGCCAGTGCCTGTAGCTGCACTCAAAATGGCCACCAGCCACATGGCATGTCCCTCCCCATGAACACCCCCAAAAATCGAAAAACACTGCAAAATCAGCACAATCCCATTCCATCCATGGCCTCCATGATGTTTAAATTCAAGACAGCCCACAGAAAGACTAGGCCCATGCTAGACTCAAATACCCCTGGTGAAAAGGCCACAAGTACAGGCCCAAAAAACGAAAATCACTGAAAAATCTGCACAATCCCATGCCATCCATGGCCTCCATGATGTTTAAATTCAAGACAACCCACAGAAAGACTAGGCCCATGCAAGACTCACTACCCCTGGTCATAAATAAAGGTTGAAAAGTAGGCAAAATGGTTGGAGGCCTAACAACAAAGCCTGCATTCAAAATGGCCACTTGCCTGCCAGCACATGGCCAGTGCCTGTAGCTGCACTCAAAATGGCCACCAGCCACATGGCATGTCCCTCCCCATGAACACCCCCAAAAATCGAAAAACACTGCAAAATCAGCACAATCCCATTCCATCCATGGCCTCCATGATGTTTAAATTCAAGACAGCCCACAGAAAGACTAGGCCCATGCTAGACTCAAATACCCCTGGTGAAAAGGCCACAAGTACAGGCCCAAAAAACGAAAATCACTGAAAAATCTGCACAATCCCATTCCATCCATGGCCTCCATGATGTTTAAATTCAAGACAACCCACAGAAAGACTAGGCCCATGCAAGACTCACTACCCCTGGGCATAAATAAAGGTTGAAAAGTAGGCAAAATGGTTGGAGGCCTAACAACAAAGCCTGCATTCAAAATGGCCACTTGCCTGCCAGCACATGGCCAGTGCCTGTAGCTGCACTCAAAATGGCCACCAGCCACATGGCATGTCCCTCCCCATGAACACCCCCAAAAATCGAAAAACACTGCAAAATCAGCACAATCCCATTCCATCCATGCCCTCCATGATGTTTAAATTCAAGACAGCCCACAGAAAGACTAGGCCCATGCACCACTCACTACCCCTGGTCAAGGCCCCAACAACAGGTCAAAAATCGAAAAACACAGAAAAATCAGCACAATCCCATTCCATCTATGCCCTCCATGATGTTTAAGTTCAAGACAGCCCACAGAAAGACTAGGCCCATGCACCACTCACTACCCCTGGTCAAGGCCCCAACAACAGGTCAAAAATCGAAAAACACAGAAAAATCAGCACAATCCCAATTCATCTATGGCCTCCATGATGTTTAAGTTCAAGACAACCCACAGAAAGACTCAGTCCACCCACCACTGAGTACCCCTGGGCAAAAGGCCCCAAAACAGCCCAAAAATCGAAAATTCCAAAATTTTAGTTGCAGCAACTGTAATGCCCCAAACAAACTTACTTGTAAAATTTCTAATCCAACAGTGATCCAAAGAAAGTCAAAAAGGTCTCAAATCCAAAGATCCAGCAGCATCCACAAAAAGTAATCCTTCCAGCTCCACATCCAAATGAAAAGTGACCAGGAGATGGACAAAGCACTGGGAGGAGCCTGCTGAACAGGAACAGGAAGTTGAAGACTGTGGGGCACTTCCTTCCTCCCACCCCCCTGCCCCCCTCCCCAAAATGGACTCCTCGCTAAAAAAGTGCAGGCAAATGTCAAACTAAGGAGTTATTCACATAAAAATCATCATTTCTAGAAGGTTTATGCTGCTTGCTGGTGGATTTCTTGTGCAGAATTGCAAATTTATATTTTCGCTCGCCGCATCTCAAATCTCGCAATTGCGAAGTACCGCGAGACGTGATCTCGCCGTACTCGCGTTGACAAACTATCGCTGGCAAGCCGCGATGACGTAATCGCGCTCGCCAATTCCCGCGGGATCACACAGCAAGATCCAAAATGGCGCAGCACTCGCAAACTATCGAAAAAAACAACTCGGCAAACGATGATAAACGCCGCGCGCCGCAAAAATTGTATCACCAACGCCGCGCGCCGCCAAAAAAATCCGCTGCGTGCGAATTTGCGGATTTTGCGGGAAATCCGCAAATCTCGCGGATTGCGGATTTCCCGAAAATCCGCAAAATCCGCGAGCGTAACGGATTTTCCGCCCATGCTTAGACTCCGCACACCTGGGACTCTTGGTGAAGCAGAGGGGGTTCAAAAGATGGGACTTGATAGGTCTATCGAGGCTGGGTGACTTATTGTTGACTTATTGGTCAAGGGGTACGTGAAACAATTGCAGCCCTATAGCAACTTGCACAATCAGAGACCTTCTGATATCTACAGGTCAGACATGCCTTAAGGGCTTTGCTGCCACAGGGGGAGGAGCTAGATGGAAGACAGGTTGCTAGATGACCCCCTCAAGAGCAAGGCAATATCTTTGGTTCACTGTAAACTCATGAATAACTTTTCTGACCCCATGCTCAACCTTCGTGCCTGATGGGAGCGAGACTTAGATCAACTGGAAGATGACAAATGATCGGAGGCCCTAGCTTCACCTAGGAAGGTGGCAATATGCTCGCAGTTTAAATTAGTACAGTTGAAGGTGCTCCATAGATCATAAATCGACTGCACAATGCTGATAAAAATGGGAAGACTTGATTCCCCTGACTGTACTCAAGGATGCGGCCGGGAGGGATCTTACCTCCACAGTATTTGGGACTGTCCAGTTATTCAGTCATATTGGGGGAAGGTTATCTCCTTATGGGAAAGGTTCATTGCATGCCAAGACAGATGTCAGCAAAATGGTGCCTTTTGAATATTTGGGATGCCACTAATCTCACAAGTAAAGAGCGTCTTTGGGTGACACTGGGATTTATGGTAGCCAAGTGAATTATCGCTAGATTGTGGAGTGCCCCGGTGGCCCCCAAGGTGAAAGAATGGAAGGCCGATATGGATTGGTGAATGGTGGCTGAAAAAACCATATATGGTAGTAGGGGCTGCCAAACCAAATGGTAAAAAACTGGGGAAATGGAATGAGTACAGAGGAATGATATGCACACCAATATCCCCATCAAGACAAAGAAAGTCAAGCATTGCTGAACTGAATATGGAGGGCCTCGGGGTGCTGATTGCTAGGAGATGCCATTTGTGTCCCTGTTAGTTAGTACGTTTCTGTTCAAGACTAGCCCCACAACATGCAGAAAGGTATTGATAATGGACTGAGTTTGCTAAGTGTCCTGTGTATTGATTGTTTCACTGTCGCAATAAAAAGATTTGAAAAAAGAAATGTAATGCCTCAACACATACTGGTTTCTGTTATAAGATGTGAACAACTCAATGCACAAAATAATATTCTTAGTAGAGAACCTCATGTTTGAGATACTAGTCATACAATAACTGAGTTCTGGAATAAGGTGCTACTAGCTACAAAGAACTTCAACGCCTCATCAATGGTAGTAAGCGCTCTATAAATATAATTACAATAATGTTCTCTCTAAAGCACCCAGCTGCTCCTTGGAGGTAGGACAGCCCTAAATTAAATACTGAGGACAGCACATGTGTTGTGTGCACACTCCTCTGCTTTCTTTGATCAGTGCTCGATGACTAGATCTAAATGCTTCGTCTCCAGTTTGTCCTCATAATCCCTCCAGTGTGCCCTCATGCCAGCCAATGGCTCAGAGTCATCTTCTAGAGCCTCATCACCTCGACCAGGCATACACAGCCCCCTCACTGTGGTCTCTCCAATCCTGTGTCATGGGCTCGCCCGACAAAGGCTTCAAGGAGATCCACAAAGCGGGTACAATTTCCACTGTGGTCTCAGCAAGGAAAGATCCTTCACACCTCCTCCAGGTTGACCCCCTGTGTACTCTCACAAGGCCTCTAGGGTGACATCATACTACCCATGGGTGTCCCCAGACCTCTTCTCCAATGCCCTCTCATCAGCCAGGGCTTTACACCTGTCCCAGTGTCACCATGGTGCAACTCCTGACGTCATTCGCATCCTGTGCTCTGACATCCGACAAGGATGTGTATTCTCTGCTCATGTGGTGCTCTATCTAGAGCTCCAGACACCAGACATCGAGCGCTAATGGCATACGTAATCTGGTCCTCCTGTTATCACTCCACACCTGGTGCTCCTAAGACCACATCTGGGCACAGACTGATGCTGCTGAGAGTCAAGGCTAAGGATCCCAACAGCCAACACCTGGACCCCCTGGCAGGGAAGTCTTGGCCCACCTGCCAACACAGAACGGATGCATCTGACACCCCGAAAAGGACGCACCTCATCTCACGTATCTGGGTCTCCTGACATCCAGGGTTGTGACTTCGCTGCACTAGTGTTCCTGGAGTGCTGATGAGATAACCTGGTACTCCTACTATCACTATACACCTGGCGCTCATAAACGCCAGGATTACTACTATCAGCAAGGCAAGGTCCCTACCAACCTACAGATCGTACTCCTGACACCCAAAACCAATGTTCCAGCCACACCAATAATGAAGCACCATTACATTCCGAGGCTGGTGTACAGTTTGCATTATGTGCCCCCGAAACAGCAAAGCTGAGGCCTCCAACACACTTCCTGTCACCCCAAGGATGGTGCACCTCACAACATAACAGTGATCTCGACAGCCCACATGTGAAGCCTTGTAGATACCACATCTGATTCCCTTCACACCCCATATGTGGCCTGGTGAATGTAACTCCTGGTTCTCCAGGCATGCCACATCTGGCGCTCCTGACATCAAGTTGTCCCTAACAGCTGCTCGGTCTGCTTCGCTGTAAACCGGTTACACCGGTTGGGCACTCTCTGGCCAGCTGTCTTGATTGCTTCATAATTTCTAAGGGTGCAGCACCCCTCCGACCTCATGTTACCTCGACCATAGGAGTCCCACCCTGGGTTTTCAACAGCAGCTGCACAACGCGCTCTCAGCACCAGGTTCTAACAACCCCCCACTGAACTCCAAGCACATAGAAAGGTAGGTCCAAAGCCTTCATAGTCCTCCAGCACCCTCTGTGACCCCCCTCCTCTCCACCTGGGGTGTGCTCATACCTTTGTAGTGCTCCAACACATCCTCATAGGCCCGCACATACTCCTTCTCCTGGCTGTGGGAGGCTGGCAGCAGCCCTGGAGTGTGAGGACTGGGTCTGCTCCTCTGTTGGATCTCTTCTTGCTCCCAGGATAGTTTCCAGTCCCGCTTTCCTGTTTGTGTAGGACTGATCTGCAGCAATCTCCGAAGAGTAGTCGGGGCGGGCACAGGCAAGGAGGAGTGGTGGGGGAAGGCAAAGACAGTTTAGGAACACAAAGAATAGTGGCGGGGCGGGCACACAGCCTGCCACACAGCAGCAGTACAGGCAGGGAAACTTTCTGTACAGCGCTCAGGTGCCCTCGTTTCCTATCCAAAAGGACAGGTGCCCCTTACATGGGCTTGGAGCTCTGCACGATTGGCTAAGGGCTGCAGAGGAGGCAGAGCCAATATGCAGCTGCCTGGATGTGTGGGGAGGGGGAGGCATGCTAAGTTAAATAAGACCAAAACATTGCAGCGATTTCTGAGGAATAGTGGGGGCAGGCACAGGAAAATAGTGGTGGCGGCAGGCAAAGACAGCACATGGAGACAAGGAAGAGTGGTGTGGGTGGGCACATGGAGACAAGGAGGCAGTTGCCGCCCTGCCCGCCGCTGCTTGCTCCCGTGGCAATACTCCTCCGGAGTGATCATTTCTGAAGAGGTGGGACACAACCCACCACTAGCCATTTGCAGGCTATGATTTTTGAAGAACACAAGCAAAAGCCCATCCAATGCATGGGAGCAGTCAGACCCACACAAAGTAACTACAACAGATCCCCTAACAGCACAAGCGCTGTAGGCTCGACCTAAAAAAAACAATCATTGAAAAAGCCAATAGCCTCACCTATCCTATCTCAGTTAAATTTTAACTATATTGTACAGCTGCCTGGCAGCTGTTCAGAGTGGCTAAAAGTGAGTGGCTCGGTGTAGAGAGATAGAGTGCGTGGAGGGGGTCCTCTTCCACCCAGCATCAATGAATATCTCTTGTGGCACCCCTCTTCACACTCACCAGGGGGCAGAACCCTTTTACGGTATCCCACAGTCTCCCAGTTTACAATGTAAGTTAGAGTAGGAAAATCAGACAGAGGCCTTGCATTTGTAGCGTCCAGATCCACAGACCGGGAGCATGAAAATGAAATACTCCACACACAGAACTCTGCAACAGACATCTTTATTCTCCAACATACAATCACACACTGCACACATTACCTCATAACTTTTATATCTACATCTTAACACCTCCCATCAGATTACATAATTCTTGTTTGAAGTCCACCCAGAACTGCGAGGTTCCTGGCGTGAATAATATCCAAGACACTACGGGCCAGATGTAGGTAGCCAAATACCGGTCGGTAACGGCCCAAAATCAGTAAAATCTGCCGTTACCGACCGGTATTAAGAAAATGAGATGTAGGTGTTAAAAAAGTACCGAATCGGAAAATATGAATCGGTAAAATACCGAATCTGTATTTCCCGAATACATATTTACCGATTCGGTATTTACCGATACCTTATTTACCGAGTTCTTATTCACCGAATCGGTAAATAAGAAATCGGAAAAAATGCCCATCGAGATGTAAGAAAGGAATAAAATACCGAATTCAAGGAAATTCGGTATTTAAGAGTCGGTATTTACCATGGACAGAAAGCAGGTGGTAACCATGTGCAGGCTATAAGAAAGGGCCCAAAATGCAACAGTGCTGCTAAAATGGCGGCACTCTATGTGATTGCGAGGAGGCGAAGGCTACAGGCTGCAGGTCTGAGGGAATGGATGAGGGAGGAGCAGGTGTACAGGCAGAGGATCACTCTGTTCCAATTGACTGAGCCTGAGATACTACAGAGGTACAGGCTGCACCCCAGAACCATCCTGGACTTAATAAGGGACCTCCACCCATACCTGGATCACCCAACACCCAGGGCCCACGCCATCCCACCCCAAGTCCAGGTTCTATGTAGCTTACACCTGCTTGCCTCTAGGAGCTACCAGAGTGTGATAGCTGCAGTAGGTGGTGTATCCCAGAGCTGTCTGTCCCATTTTTTCGGGAAGTTTCTGGATGCCATGACGCAGAGAATGGGACATTACATCCGGTTCCCTGACACACCTGCGGAACTTGCCCAAACAAAAACTGACTTCTATGGACTGGCACACTTCCCCCATGTGATAGGCTGCATAGATGGCACCCACATTTCCCTATGCCCACCTGCAGCCACTGACCCCATCTACAGAAACCGTAAGTCTACGCACTCCATCAATGTGCAGGTGATATGCAATGCAGGCAACATCATCACCGACATAGTGGCCAAATTTCCTGGGAGCACACACTATTTCTACATATTCCAGAACAGCGGAATATACACACGGCTAGTTGCTGGAGATTATGGAGATGGATATCTGCTAGGTAAATAAGTGTAACACACCCTGTAATAAATGGCAGCTGAATGTGTAATGTGATTGCAACTCATGTACCTCTCATTCCCTCCCAGGTGATAGTGCATATGCCCTGCGTTCCTTTGTGGTAAATAAAATTACCTGGACATTTTTCTATACATTAATAACAATAAGAATAGCTCATATAATGAGAGGCAGAGTCCGTGGTATCTGAGTCAAAGGGCTTTATTTCAATGGCTCGAGCCAGGGGAGAATCGGGTTCCATCACCACTAAGGTTCAGGAAGGGATATCTAACCTTTTATTAACATCACACATTATATATAGTAAATTCACATAATTGCAATGAATACAGTAGGCGTAACACTCCAGGCGGAGCAAGTGAGAAGAGAGAGATAAGAACATATGGGCGTAAAAGAAGGCGTGTAAAAAGGCGTACACGTGGGTGTTCACTCGATGAGTCATAGGAGTGTCATAGGTGGGTGGATGCATAGAGGAGGTCTGCAGGGTCAGCAAAAACCTTTACCCGAAATGTGCACGCAACTGATCATGACGTGGTATTGACGTGTAACTGGGGAGAGCTGGGGGGTTGCCTATAGCACTAGAAGAGGAGTCTGGAGTCTGGGATGTCAGAACGACCTGCACCTTTGGCATATCTGATATCTTGTGTTTGGAGGATGTATTGTCTGAAGTAAAGGTCTCTCGAGCAGAAGTCGTTCATCACTAAATGCTAGAGTGTGCATATATTTCTTCGTGCATTACGTGAAGCCATGGGCCTACTATGGCAACGGGTTCAGTAAATCACTTACATGGAGACAGGAAGGCTAGGCCCTATGCTCTGCAGGCGGAAAGTATTTACCTATTTCACTAGTCTGGAATGTATTTTTGCGGAGGCTGAGCAGATAACTGTAGGAAAAATACCGTCTTGGCAGGCAGGCCAGGCTGGGCACCTCTCGGCTGGGCAGGGAGTAAGGGAGAGGTCAGGGATGCAAAACTGCAGCTTTCGGAGACAGAAGAGGCTCGGAGCCTGAATTCAGGGCCTGGCTCGGCTGGGCCACAAAAACGTGTGCTTCGCGCTATTTAAACGTGTACCATGTAAATGCATTGGCAATGCAGGCCGTAGTGCAGAATTAACATTTCATTCATGGAAGGCCTAATAACTGACATGCTTACATTAGACGGAAATGCAGGGGCATCATTATGACAGGCACGGGAAAGGAATTACACGATAACATGGACATACATGGAGCATGGGTACGTGGATAGGGTGCGAGTGGGGGACACACTGACCACATAAATTTCTGTTTCCTCACCTTTGTGCTCACACCGTACCTCAACCCAAGTAACAGAGCCGAAAGGCGATACAATGTGGCACACAGGTCAACTCGCAACGTAGTGGAGCGAACATTTGGACTCCTCAAGAGCAGGTTCCGCTGCCTCCACAAGAGTGGAGGTGCTCGACAGTACACCCCCATCCTGTGTTGCAAGATAATAGTGACCTGTGCCATTTTGCACAATCTTGCCACCAAGGAAGGCACAGAGGTGGAGGTGACACATCACGAGAACATTGATGATGACCAGGAACATGCAGAGTCCCAGGCAACGGGACCAGCAGCAATAGATGGTAGATTGAGACGGACAGAAATTACACGTCGATATTTCTAGGTAAAGTAAGACTCATAGACAGGTATAGTGTTTGACAAGTGTAGTTTAATAATCACTACATCATCATTGTCACATCGGAAGAGGCATCATACATCAAAGTCCATGTCTCTGGCTGCTCCTGGTCAGTTGCCGTCACTGTGTGCAGTTGTGTCAATCTGCAGAATAGGTCAGTGCTTACGTCCACGCACTACATTGCGCGATTGATGTGCCTGGCTTTCAGATTCTCTGTTGGGGCCTGACTCAGCATGACTGCGCCTGCCGCTCCTGCGCACCTCCGGTACAGGCGTGCTGGAGCCACTCCTGCTGGTTGACCCCTCTGTCTCCTCCACACCCGTGTCACCAGCATTGCCTGTGTTTGTGTTGAGCATCTGCTCCATCGCAGAGGTCACACTTCCCATGCCCGGTGTCAAGTCTGTGCAGCAGTGCACAATTGCATCCTGCATGGATATAGAGCGTCGGCACAGTAGTGACGTACTTGAGGCAAATCTGTTCATAGCCTTTGTTTGCTGGCGCATATACTGCCGATCCCTGCCACACTGTAGATGATCCCTGTCCAACCTTTCCGACAGTACACCCATGTATGTGGAGATGTCTGTTATCCCCTTTGATATTGCCTCCAAACTATTTTTTTTTTTTTAATTTGTTTTTATTGCAGAGTTAGAAACCACAGAATACAATTAATCAACCAGTCCACTCATGGTGTCCCCCCGCTTCAACCGTTAAAACTTGTACCATACACAGCCATTCAGCCCGCATCCCGGAGGCCGGGCGGCGTAGTGCCCTGAGTAGCAGGGAGGCATCACGGTGAGTGTCCCTATGGGACAATGGTCGACAAGAGCGTTTTACGTATCTGCGTTTTACCCCCCCTTCCACAACAAATGACAACATCAGCCATCCCACATATGCAGGTCAGTGCCCCAAGCCGCTTCCGAGCCCCTTCCTTGCCCTGCGGGGCCACCATGCCTGGCCCGCTCCCTCTTGTACCTCCCGTTCACTACTTACGCCCCGCAGGCCCTTCTCAGCCCAGAATCGCTACCGCGGCCAATCAACTCCCAGGCTCCCAACCCACCCCGAACACCCACTAAACAACCCCCAGTGTCCCCTCCCCGGCAACCGCTAATGGTGTGTGTCCTGTTCTGAAAGGTGACAGAAGCGATCATTTTAAAAACTGTTATATATTTTATTAGGTTGCGCTTTTAAATCGCACTGCGTGAAGTAGCGATATATTTGAATAACCTGTGTATATTTTAGCGGAAGCATTTTAATTCGCACAGCATTAACTTGCTCTCGTTTGCAAGATTTTCGTTGCACCGAGACCCATTCCCTCACCTTTCTCCTCCCAGCGTGGCCGATCAAGGGCTCACAACGCGGGGAAAGGCGCCATCTTGGAGGGAGGAAGGGTTGGCGGTCTAGTGGCAGGACGCCTCCCGCCCTCCAGGTTATTTAAATCAGGCTAATCAATCCCCCTGTGTACTTGTTACTCTCCCCTGAGGCGGAAAGCCGGGGGTTCTACTCTCTTTTCTTGAAGGTGACAGAAGCGATCATTTTAAAAACTGTTATATATTTTATTAGGTTGCGCTTTTAAATCGCACTGCGTGAAGTAGCGATATATTTTAATAACCTGTGTATATTTTAGCGGAAGCGTTTTAATTCGCACAGCATTAACGTGCTCTCGTGTGCAAGATTTTCGTTGCACCGAGACCCATTCCCTCACCTTTCTCCTCCCAGCGTGGCCGATCAAGGGCTCACAACGCGGGGAAAGGCGCCATCTTGGAGGGAGGAAGGGTTGGCGGTCTAGTGGCAGGACGCTTCCCACCCTCCTCTGTACAGTATAAAATGATGAGGCCATTTCCTCCGCGCAGCGGGCGGGCGCAGTGGGCGCGCAGCGGGCGGGCAGCGGGCGGGCGCAGCGGGCGCGCCGGCGGCGCCCCAAAGGCAAGCCCGTCTGCGCCCGTCCGCGCCAGACACGGGCCTAGGGCCACCCCTCCTGGCCAGAATCTTCGCGCAAGCCTCACATCTTATCCACGCTCTGCGCTGACTGATCTCCGCCCACAAGCTATGGAAAAATGCATAAGGTATAGCCCTGACTCCATATCATCAAAAACTGTTCTGGATTGTAAACACTGTCAAATGTCTATTCCCCTATTAAATAAAAGAGCAGGTAGTGAAAATCTGAACCAAATAAACCAAGTGTTTATGATCGCCCTCATCAATGTGCGGTCATTAGCCAAACATAGGCAAGAGGTAGCCGATGTACTCATCGACAGGAACATAGATATAATGTTCCTGACGGAGACTTGGCTGGATAAAGCCTCCGACCCTGACCTAGTAATAGCCGTTCCACAAGGTTTCAAGTCCTATAGACTAGATAGAATTGGTAAAAGAGGCGGTGGGGTTGCTATAATCGCCCGTGACTCTTTCAAAATTCGTACCACTGCCATCCCCTCAACGGCATGTGAGGCGCTCCAATTTGACATCCACCTTTCCCCCTCATACAATTTTAAAGGTGTATTACTATATAGAAGACCAGAGTCGCGGTCGGAATTCCTTACAGAAATACTCACTATCCTAGAAACTACAGCTACTGATAAATCCGTGACTCTGTTAGGTGATTTCAACTTCCATCTGGAATGTAGCGAAGACAAGGATACTACTTCTCTGCTATCCGAAATGGAGGTTTTTGGGCTATCTCAGTTGGTGAAAGAACCTACTCATAATGCAGGCCATACCTTAGATGGTATTTTCACCAACCTTGAAAATATTTTAGTGACTGAAGTCTTGCCAATGACTTGGTCCGACCATCACATGGTACTGGCCACAATACAAATTAATAAAACATCTACCGCCACCTCACTCCCCCCCCAAACGAGAAGTGTTCAAGGTCTGGAAAGATATTAATATCCCCAGTTTTAGGGAGGCGTTACAGAACTCTATACCTAAATGGGCTACTGATCCAGAAACCGCTATTCAACAATATCACATATGGGTAGGCCAGACGGCTAATAAACTGGTACCTGAAAAAAGAATGTCCAGGAATAGAAGCTCCCCCTCAGCACCCTGGTATACCAAGGAGCTTAAAAATCTAAAACAGCAATGCAGAAATAAAGAGAGAATCTGGAGGAAAAAGTATGATAGTGAAGACAGGATAGTATACAAGGAATTGTTAACCCAATACAAACATCTGATCACAGAGACAAAAAAGAAGTTTTACACTGAGCAAATTGAAAGCGCCAAAAATTCGACTAAAACGCTCTTTGAAATAACTAAACATCGTGCGGGATGCGCCCCAGACCTTAACCCCCCCTGCTCACAAGATTTCTGTGATTCATTGGCATCCTTCTTTTTTACCAAAGTGAACGACATATTTTCAGCTTTTAATCTAGGTGATACCCAATACCATGGAAAGATAAATACCCCATCTCCAAGTAATAACTTTTCCTGTTTTGCAGAGGTCACAGAAGTTCACATTCAGGACATTATTAAAACAATTAAATCTGGATCAGCCCTGGATCCCTGTCCTTTGAATGCCCTTCGTTCAATAATGGATACTGTTATTCCAGTTATTACCCAAATAATCAATCTCATGTTCCGTACAGGCATCTTCCCAAACCAGATAAAAAAAACCTTACTTAAACCCCTCCTGAAAAAACCCGGCTTGGACAAAGCAGAACTTAAAAACTATAGGCCTATAGCGAACTTACCCTTCCTGGCTAAGATAGTTGAAAAAGCCATGAATATTCAACTTGCGGAATTCATCGAGCAACACCATCTGCTCGACGAAACACAATTTGGATTCCGCAAATTTCATGGAACGGAAACAGCGCTCATTAAAGCAGCGGATGACATCCGATTAATCAGAGACCAAGGTGGCACAGCACTATTGGTGCTCTTAGATTTATCGGCTGCTTTCGACACGGTTGACCATAAGATCCTAGTCAACCGTGTCGAAAAGATGGGCGTGCAAGGCCTGGCAAAAGATCTGCTAGCGTCTTTTCTAGCAGAGAGAACCCAGGCAGTTATACTGGGCCAGTTTGAATCCGCTGAGTTATCACTGCCATGTGGGGTACCTCAAGGTTCATCCCTGAGTCCGACACTATTTAATATATATGTGTCGGACCTTGCCAACACCATCAAAGCGCACGGGATGAACCTTACCTCATATGCGGATGATACACAGCTGATACTGGCTGTCAGAAATGATGGGGAAACAGTGGCGGAAAATTTCAAGACAGGTATGCTGGCCATTGGAAAATGGATGTCAGCAAACTGTCTGAAATTAAATTCCGACAAAACCGAGGTGGTCACTTTTGGCCACCTCAGCCCTAGTTGGTCCCCAACCTGGTGGCCATCATCTTTTGGAGCCGCACCCAAACCAGTCACGAAAGTGAGAAATTTGGGTGTCGTCTTTGATGACAATCTAAATTTCATGGCTCACGCCAATCAGACGGCCTCTACGGCTTTTTACAAGTTACGTCTGGTGAGGAAGATCCTTCCTTTTCTCCCTACAAATGTGGGAAAGACACTGATTAGCGCTTTGGTCCTATCAGCACTGGACTACTGCAATGGATTGTTTGCAAACGCCCAAGTTAGGACAATTAAGAAAATGCAAACAATCCAAAATGCAGCAGCCAGACTTCTCCTTAACATTCCTAAATTCAAGCCTATAGCAGAATCATTGAGGAGTCTTCACTGGCCTTCTGTCAGGAATCGAATTAAATTTAAGACGTTATGTATCGTCTACAAGGCACTACACCATCAAGCGCCTCAATTCTTGTGCGACCATCTTGTTCCATATACTCCCACTCGAATGCTACGATCAGCAGGACAGAATGACTTGGTAGTGCCACGGACTAGGCTGGTCAACTGGGGAGACAGACGTTTCCTAGTTGCCGCCCCAAGATTATGGAACACTCTTCCACAAACGATAAGATCAAGTCCAAACCTAATGTCCTTTAGGAAGAAATTGAAAACTTGGCTATTTAACCTCTGAAAACATTTCCAAGCTCATATAGGAGGGTAATACAGTACAGCGCCGAGACGCCTGCGGGCAATTGTTCGCGCTCAATAAATGCTAAAAATAAATAAATAAATAAATGTAGTATGGGTCCGGCTACAGCGTCAATGGGAACTCTGAGCTAGTATGCCTCGCGGTGTCCACAGGTTCCATCCACTCAATCCTTATCTTCCACCAAGGAATCACGCAAGGCTTGCACCACTAATTCCCACGCACGCGCTGTATCCAAGGCTTTCTCATTACCAAGCTTGACAGCCTGCCTCATTCGGAGCACACTCTCACATTCAGACCACCGCAGCAATTCATTCTTCCACCTCCTTACAGACGGCCCGCCCCTGGACTTCCAATGCCACGAGATCTCTCTTTGTGCCAGTATCAAACCCAGGTCAAGAAATTTGCTCGTCACCTTAGTGTGTTTGGTGTGCGGGAACCAGAGCAACAAGCACGCCGCCATGTCGAAGTCCACCTCCCAATCAGTCACTTCGTTCAGAAGGTCCCCCACCTCTGCCCAATAGGCCTCCAAGTGCGGGCAACCCCAAAACAAGTGGTCCATGTCCGCCGCTGGTGACGAACACCTCGGGCACCTAGCGCCCTGCACCTGGAAGTACCGCCGTATTTTTTCCGGAGTCAGATAGGCCCTATGCAGCACAAAGAAATGCACTTGCTGGAAACGTGCATTCCTCGTGCCTTTCCATGTGCGCCGTAAAATATGGCTCCATACCGTGTCCGGAATGGGCCTACCCACACTCTCCTCCCATTTCTCTTTGAGCCCCTGGAGCGGTTCCAATCCCTCGTGCAACATCCTGTTATGGAGGCAGGTCACCGCCTTAAAGGTGCCCGCCGCCATCACCACATACTGGCATGCCATGGTAGTGTCCGGTTCAATGAGCCCTCCCTTCCAATGCTTCTGTATGGCGGCTACCACCGCCGCATGCAAGAGAAAACCCCCGTCCGACAGCCCGAACTGATCCTGAAGTACTCCGTAGGGCACCAAAGTCCCATCTACATACAGGTCTCCCACCACCTGAAGTCCCGCCTCTTCCCATTCCAGCAGTGGGGACCAATCGCCCCCATGTGGCAGGGCTGTAAGCATGCCAATCGGAATTTCGGGCGCATAAGGCCGAGTCGCCTTCGCCCTCCTGAGACTCCTCTGCCAGCACAACCTGAGCGTCCGTTCCTCCATAGTGAGGCCCCGTATCTCCAACCTCTGCTGCATAACGATATAGGACAGCACATGGCGCTGTATTCCCAACTCCCGATCACACTCCGGACCCCTAAACACCCGGGCCACATGCTGCGTGAGAACCTGGAGTTGCGCCGCCAAGTCATATAGCTCAAAATCAGGACCAGCCATCCCCCCTCAATCTTGGGGCGTAGCAACGTGCTCAAGGCCACTCTACGGCGGCCATGACCCCACAAGAAGCCAATGACCATCGTCCTCAGGTCCTTAAAGATCCTCTGAGGGATCCAGATGGGTAGTGTCCTGAAGTAGTACAGGAGTCGGGGGAGCGCCACCATTTTCAAAAGAGCAATCCTACCCAATACTGTGAGCGGGAGGGTCGACCAAAAGGACATACTGCCTCTCAGTGCCCGTATGCACCTTCCAATATTGCCTTCTAATAGGTCCGCGGTCACGTGGTAGACCCGGACTCGCAAATAAGTGAAGCAAGATGGCTCCCAAACTACCCCTAAGTCGCGAGCAGGGCAGGGCGACTCCGGCCTCAGCGAGAACACACAGGTCTTCGCCCAATTAACCTTAAGGCCCGACAACTGGCCAAACTCCGACAACAAGTCCATCACTCCTTCCAAGGCGTGCTCCGTATCGTCCAAATACAGCAACAGATCATCGGCATACAGCGAGATATGATGTAGCCGCCCGCCACTGTCTATCCCCGCATATCTGTCTCCCGTCCTAGCATGGGCCGCCAGGGGTTCCATCGCCAGGGCGAACAAGAGGGGGGAAAGGGAGCACCCCTGTCTCGTGCCCCTGCCCACCGGGTATGCCGCAGACACCAGACCGCCCAAGCGTACTCGCGCCGTCGCCGAGGAGTATAGAACCTTCGTCCACCGGCGGAACCCTTCGCCTATGCCAAACCTCTCCATCACTCCGTCCAGAAAAACCCACTCCAGACTGTCGAACGCCTTCTCAATGTCCACCGATAGGACCGCCTGGGACCCACCCTCATCCAGGGCAGCGTCCATAATCCCAACCAGTCGGCGGATATTCGACGCCGTGCTCCTCGTGGGGATAAACCCCGCCTGATCCCTGTGCACCAGGCCAGTCATGTGTGGCGCTAGCCTGGTGGCCAGAATCCGGCTTAGGATCTTGTAGTCCACCGTTAATATGGACAACGGGCGATAAGACCTCACATCCGTCGCATCCCTGCCGGGTTTTAGGAGCGGCACGATCAAAGCTTCCCTCATGGACCTGGGCAAACCCCCTGACTCATAGGCCTCTGTGTACACCACTAGCAGCCTGGGTGCCAAGCTATCTACAAACTGCAGGTAGAACTCTATTGGTAACCCGTCCACTCCGGGTGTTTTATTCCGAGCCATATGTTTAATGGCTGCCCTTATTTCAGTAAGCGTGATCGGCCCGCCCAGCTCTTTTGCGTCCTCCTCGTCCAGGACCGGAAGCTGCCTCGCCTCTAGGTACTCCAAAATGTCCTGGGCCTCCACTCCCAACTGACTCCGGTACAATTCCTCATAGTACACTCGAAAGCACTCCAACACTGCTGCCTGAGAATATACCGTCTCCCCCAGTGCGTTGTTGATGCTAAGGACCGGGCAGCCTCTAATTTCAGGGTTAGCAAGTCTGGCCAGGAGCGTGCCCACCTTATCCCGTTCCGCATGTGCTCTAATGGCGTACTGCTTATAGTCGTAGCCCCGCAACCGTTCAGTTTCGGTAGCGACTACCTCCTTCGCCTCCAGCAACTGGGCCTGCAAGTCCGGTCTGGCAGTCCTGCGCCGCTCCAAATCTCTTCGTTTCTCTTCCGCTTTCGCAAGTGCATTCAACACAGTCGCGCGGGCATTCGAAAACCGACCCAGGCACACCCCTCTCACCACCACTTTCATCGCATCCCATTCAGTGGACCTACACGAGGCAGTACCCTCATTCTCGCCGAAATAATTATCGATGCCCTGTTGGACAGCTGCACTAAACACCGGGTCCTCCAACGTGTCTGGCCGGAGCCGCCACGTTGGAATCGCCGAGCGCTCCCGTTGCCACTGAACATGTACTAGTAGGGGATTATGGTCCGATATGGTTCTAGCTAGGTATTCCGTGTGCGAGATCAATGGAGCCAGGGATCCGCCACAGAGCACCAAATCAATCCTCACGTGTAATGCATGGAGAGCTGAGTAAAAGGAATAGTCCCTAGTGTCCCTGTGCTGTGCCCGCCACACATCCAGCAACCCCCACCTGTCCTGCCAATCCTTCCTATGCATGGCTAACTTGCGTACCGGGGAATCAACAAGGGGAGGGTGAGACCTGTCCAAGACCACATCCGTAATCGAGTTGAAATCCCCCCCCCAGTATTACCGGGCCCGCTAGGAAAGAGGCCAAGGACCCGGAAAGGCCATCGAAAAATCGGGCCTGCTCAGCATTTGGCGCATACACACAGCAGAGTACCACATCCCTACCATGCAACCGTCCCTCCACCGCCACAAACCTGCCCTCAGGATCCACCACTTGGTTCAGCACCTGAAACGGTATCCCCGCTCTCACCCAAATCAATACCCCCCTGGCGTACGCTGAGTAAGTGGTGCCGAATACCTGGCCCCTCCATCTTTTCTGCAACGCAGCACATTCTTTTTTTGTCAGATGGGTCTCCTGCAACATAGCGATCTGGACCCCCCTCCGTACCAGATATGCGTGCACCTTATGGCGCTTGATCATGGTTCGCAGCCCCCGGACATTCCACGTTAGGCATTTTAAGCTAGGTAACGTCCCCATACCAACAGAGAACAGTCCAGGTCAAACAGTGCCAGTTCACATCCCCACCAAAGCAGTTGCCCCCCCGAAACGAACCCTGAAAGGAAAAACACCCCAAACCCCACTCCCCAGGACAGAGCCTACAAACCCAGTGTCAGCCCCGATCCAAACCTTGAACCAACCACGTATTGTCCTAACCTGTGGTCGCCACCACAGATGGCCTTAAGGGCCCTGAGGGGGTGAGTTATCGCCGACCCCAGCTAGCGGAGCCCACACCCCACGCTCACCATCCCATCCTGCCATCGCTGCACCCTACCCGGCAACCCCCCCATCGCCAACAGGATACCGCCCTACCAGCAGAGCTTGACCAAGTCCCAACACAGCCTCAGCCGTGGAATATCCCATCAGAAGTCTGAGGGGTCACCACCGGCCCCTTTGAGCTCTCCGCTTCCGAAAGGTCCTCTCCCGTCCTGCTGCCTTCGCCGCCAGAGTCCGTCTCAGCCAGTTCACTTCCCTGCTGCGACCTCGTGATGGCCGCCGTCGCTGCTAGCGCGTCCCTCTTGTCCGCCGCCATTTGGGCCTCCCGTTTCTCCCGCTGGCGCCTATTGCGGGACCGGATGCGTTGCGATTGTCTGACCTGAGGTGGTTTAGGCCGATCTCGCCTACTCTTGTGAGACCTGTCCGTCCCCGCTCTGTAGGACTCCAGCCACTGCCATGCTTCATCCGGAGTCTGAAAAAAGTGCGTGGTCTCATCCAAAATGACCCTCAGCTTGGCTGGGAAGAGCAAGGAGTATTGAATGCCCTCCTCTCGCAGCTCCTTCTTCACCGCCAGGAACGATGCCCTATTTTTTTGGACCGCCTGGGTGTAGTCCGGGAATATTGTAACCCTGCTGTTCTCCACCTCAAACGGGCCCGATGACCGAGCCCTCTGGATGAGGAGGTCCCGGTCCTTATAATGGAGGAGCCGCACCACCATCGGCCGGGGGGGGCGGCCAAGCCCCGGGGGCGAGCCGGCACCCTGTGTGCTCGTTCCAGGGTAAATAAAGGAGTAAGCCCCTCCGGTGCCACCACAGTTCGGAACCAGTCCTCCATGTAGGCCACCGCATCCTCCCCCTCAATTCGTTCTGGCAGGCCTGCGACCCGCACGTTATTCCTCCTATTGCGGCCTTCGGCATCCTCCGCACGACGCTCCAGCGAATCCAACCGGGCTAGGATGTCCGTGATTTTATGCTCTGCGGTCACCACTGACGGTTTCAGGTCCAATAGTAGCTGATCATGGTCCTTGACCTTATCCGCCAGTTTCGCATGGTCCGCTCGCAATAGCCCCAGCCCCGTGGCTACTTGGGCAATGTCCTGCTGCAACGCCTCCTTAGTCGAGGTGATTGCGTCCAGTATAGCATCCAGGCGCCGATTCAGTCGTTGCTCCTGGTCCAGCACCGGCGGAGGGGTCTCGCCCATCTGGGACAGCGCAGCCAGGTCTCCCAGTCCGTGCTCCGTGGCCACCGGTCCTCCCGTCGCCGCCATCTTAGGGTACTGCGTCACAGGCCAAGAAACCCGTCTGGTCCCGGCACTTCTGGGACAGCGCAAACCTCCCAATCTTGAACAGGATCAAGTGCCACCGCCGATGCCGCAGCTCCAAGGGCCAAGTGGGTTAGCACTGTCCGATCAGCTCCCTCCGGTATCCGGAGGAGGAGGGGAAGGAGGAGGGATAGCAGCCAGCTATTGTCCCCGATGTCCGAGCGGCGCCGGGGTCCCTGTCGCCCGAACTTCAAGACTGTCGCCACAGTCCCCACAGCATCTATCTCACGGCTGCAGGACCCCCCACCAGTCGGTACCAAAGCCGCTCAATGTCGATGTCCGGAGCCACCGGTCCGCTCCGCCGCCATTTTCTTCTCACTCTCGGCGACACCTCGGCCGTCTTTCATCAGGATCTCCTCGGGGCCAGCGGTCCCCCAGCCACCTCTTATCGATGCCCAGAGGTCCCCCTATACTTCGTAGGGCAGGAGTATCGACCACGGGTCGCCCAGGGTGCAAAAATCAGGAGAATTAGTGGGATTCCGCGCGGAGCTGCGAGCTCACGCCGCCATCCCGATCGGCGTCGAAGCCACGCCCTTCTCATTGCCTCCAAACTAGATGCTATGTGGCCTATACCCTTGTCCATGTTGGTCATTTTATTGTTCATGCAGCGAACCTGCCTATGCATGGCTAACAGTGCTTTGGCCTGCTGGCGCTGTACTTTAACCATTGTGCCCTCCACGCCACAGAAGACGCTCTCCCCTTCCTGCCCTCCCCACCCTCACGTGCCCTCCTGCCAAGAACACTGGTGCGCGCAGCGCCTGCTGTAATCTGTGGTCTAGCCCTGTCAGCCACAGGTGCATTAGTTTGAGGTACAACATCCTCATCCTCAGATTCAGAGGTTTGCAGGATCCTCTGAAGGGGCTCCACATGCCTACGTGCCCTTCCCTGCATGGACACCTTGGACATTGCAATGTGTGTGCTTGACAAGTCAGGAGAACCAAGCAACAAAGGGGATAGTGGGACAGGTGTTGTGGGTCGGTCAGGTGATGAGGCTTCCTGGGTGGTGTTGTTGCCTCCTTCAACAGCGCTTTGACCAGTTTTTTTCTTCTCTTTCTCCCCTCTCTTAGTTGCTGGTGCCCTCTCCTCCCTTGCTGGTGCTGAACTGCGTGAGGACTCTCCTGTGGAATGAAATTGACATAGGGTCAATGTTGTTGTTCATCTGTGTGTAGTTCTTAAATAAACAGTCTACACATCTTTGCCCAGTGCACATTGTGTGTTTGGTGATGTGTGTGGCATGCCTTGCAGAGTCATGTGGTGTATGCTTTGCAGCTATGTATTCATGACTACGTCTACCATGATGCATTGCTGCCACGTAGTCTGAGCTGTTATGCAGTGTGATGATTCTACACAGTGGGGTACGGGGTCAGGTTGATGGTTGTGGATTAGGGTACATGCCTCTTACCTTGTTTCTTTGTAGCTTTTGCTGTACTGTCCAGGTCTCCTATCCCATGGATGCATTCTGGCTCCATGGTGCTTTCCACAAGCTCCTCCATCGGTGTCAGCTTTGGTGCTTTGCTCCTGCCACCTCCAGTCCCACCAGCATCCTTTTTTTGTGCTGCAATCTTTTTTTTTGTTACGATGCGCAGGTCATACCATCGCTTTTTTATGTCCTCAATCTCCCGGTGGGTCACACCAATGGCATTCACTTTGCCCTGTATGGCAATCCAAATGTTCCTCTTCACAGTCTCTGCAATATGCATAGACTGTCTCCCGAAAATTTGGCTGTAGTGGCTTACAATTTCTTCTACAGCCTCCTGTAGTTCTTCTGGGCTGAACTTTATCTTCCCTTTTCTCTCACCACCATCCTTTTGGCCTTCATGTGACTCCATCCTGTGGCACTGCTTGCCTCTGGATGCTCAGCTCCTCTCACCTCTGCTAAATTGTTTGTTCTGTTGGTGTGCACCTGCATGGGTGTGGCCACTCCCAGGTACTGGGGAGGGGTGCTTCATTCTGATTGGTTGGGTTCTCTGGGCCTTGGTTGTGGGGTGTTTAGGGTGTCCCTGATTGGTTGGCAGGCTCACATGGCGTTTTTCAAACATCCGATTCGGTAATTACCGAATCGGTAAATTCCGATTCGGAAAAATCTGATTCGGTAAATCCCATTCATTCCTATGGGCCAGGAGGCCCATTGAATGCTTGGGTTTCACCGATTCGGAAATTACCGACTCGGAATAGACCGAATCGGTAATTACCGATTTGGGATACAGAGTCATACCGAATCGGTAAGTTTTACCGACTTTTTGGCTACATACCATTTACCAATTCTCAAATACCGATTCGGTATGAGTCAGTATTTGAGAATCGGTAAATGGGAATTATCTACATCTGGCCCTACATCTCCCCCTTTGTTAAATAAAAATGACAGACAACATTACCACCTCAGTTTCTCCATGAGTTGCAGAGGCGCTCGCACTGGTCTGCCAGATTGATTGGTGTGAGGTAATTGAGAAGCACCTTGATGAGGTACCGATGACATAGGCGCAGTTGTTTGACGTAGACATTAAGGCAGGTTCACCACACTCGTGATCTCAGTAACTGCTAAACATTGAGGTAAATGTTTATAGTGTGACGAGTCCTGTGTGATGGAGTTTCTGGGATGATGCTCCAGTAGTGGCTGCTGTGCGGGTGGAGTGGCGGAGGGGGAATGGGGTGGAACAGGACAAAAACAGTTAAAAAGAAAGGAAAAAACAAAAACTTACCTGATGATCTCCCGCCACTCTTCTGCTCTGAGTCTTGCTGCGGCTGCAAGACAGGCTCCCAGTGTCCCTTGTGGCCAATCCTGATGCTGACTCATGTTTGAGAGCTGCGTCAGGATTGGCCTGAGCCCTAAGAATTTGCTCTCCCAGTGAGACAGGGAGCCTGTGCTTTGCTGCCTCCAACCCGGCAATGCAGCTGTGGTTGGTAATAGCTCAGTGCACATGTGTGTTTGACCGGCCTAAGACAGTCAGCCTAACACAGTGCGATACTAGTGCCCTCCACTACCTCTACTGACTGCCCCTGTGATGGCCCTACCCGCATCTAGAACTTGAAAAATAAAACACATAGGGCCAGATGTAGGTAAGTATATTTTACCGACTCATAAATACCGAATTTTACCGATTCGGTATTTATGAATCGGTAAAATTGAAGAGGGAGATTTAGGTAAATTCGGTAATTGAATTACTGAATCTGTAAAAATCATTGAAGCCCATAGGAATCAATGGGCATTACCGAATCGGTATTTACCGATTCGGTAAATACTGAATCCTGCAAGGGTGCAGGGGGTGTCACTTTGACACCCTCTAGCACTCCAAATACAGGCATATGTGCCATGTGGCACACAGACATGCCCTAAGGGCATGTCTGTCTGTCACATGGCATAGGTGTGCTTGCACACATGTGCATGCACACCTGGATTCGGTATTTTACCACCCAATTGGATTGGGTGGTAAAATACCGAATCTGTAAGGCCTTTGGGACTCAGAAGAGTCCCACCTACATCTGGCAGTTACCGAATCGCTAAAAATACCGATTCTGTATTTTAGCGATTCGGTAAATTTACCGATTCAGTAAATTTACAGAATCTGTAAAATTGGCCACCTACATCACAAATACCCATTTACCGGTCGGTAACGGCCGAAATCGGCCGTTACTGGTCGGTAAATGGCCTCCTACATCTGGCCCTAATAAACCTAGTTTATTATAGTTTTTCAAGTTTTGAGGCTGGCTGGAGGAGCCTCCACTGGGATGCAATGTCACCATGTGCCCTTTGTACCCCACAACTCTTAAAACGTCAGCAGAAAAAGGAGTGTTTGTTTTCCGCTTCTACTTCTGTTTGACCAATACCTAGTCCTCATTATTTAAAACGGTTTTCTGGGCACATCGGTGGGGATCAGCATACGTTTTCACCCTGTACTTTCAAAAGATGTCTGTGACACAAAACTTATCAGCATTCATTGATCGATCCAATGTACATTGTGGTCATTTTGTTCTTTTTTGGGGTTGAGGTTTAGTGGCAGTGTGCAAGCGCTGCTTGCTCTGCGAGGCATGCAGTAGTCCAATATGGGGAAACAAGCTGCCCTCAATCTCTGCCCATATTTTTCATTGGCTTTTGTGTTTGTCCTTCATAAATTCTGTCTTCTGATTAATAATGAGGCTTGTTAGTCCCCCCTTATTATGCCAGGTCATCATATGTATCCTTCAGTGGCTACTGGCCTCCTTTCTTCAAGTGTTACAATATACAGACGTGTTATTTAAAGCACTATTTTTTTCTGTGCCTTCTTCCCGCACTCCCATTGTCCGTGTCTTCTCGCACCCCCGCCTCCCCCGCACATAAGTATTTTTGCTTATTCTAGCTCTTAACTTGAAATTCTGTTTCCATTAGAGTCATTTAGGAGCAGGAGACTTTTAGATACCTCTGAAAGCTGATTAAGAAAAAGCATGCGCTGCACATGTGTATTAAGGAAAACGAATATACACACCAACCAAGACGTACATCAGGCAGAAATCACGAACATAACACATAACTGTAAGTAACACCGCCCCTCAGACAAACGACAAGATACACGTCAAAACACAACATGCTCCACCCTTAGCAGAGGCCATGTTATTGTCAAGCAGAGCATCACTGTTTTAGCCACATAATTTACGTAGAAATGGTTACATGTTGACGACATGCCTGAACCTGGCATGGAGGCGGCCAGGACAAAATACGCCCAGATGCACTTGTCTATTGTCTGCAGAAACGAGCACACGTAGTGACAGATTGGCTTGCAGGAGCTTGCGGCAACGTGCCTGTGAAGTTGCTCTTTGGACAGGTTCCGGGAGAGCTCCAACCCTGGATAGTGGGATGGCACTAGCAGCGATCTCTAGTGCTCTATGCTGCTGACCGCGCGACACGCAGGGGAGCATGGGCGGGACAGCGCCCTAGTCCCACACGACGGGCGAGCAGAGCCCTTAGCGCGGCACCCCTCCCCCTGAGCCGACCTCCCTACTCGAGCAGCCAATAGGGAGGGCTCACCTGGGAGAGGGGGGCGTCCCTTCCGGTATTTAGCGCCGCAGCGACTGTGCTCGGCCTCTCTTTCCCGCCAGGCGTCGCTTCACAATAGGAACAGTAAATGACAGGTGAAAAACGGATAAAAGCAGACGTTAAGTTCATGAGGTAAAAGTGACAATTGTGAGCTAACAAAATAGGCACTTGTGTAAGTAGCAAAGGCAAACAACATTTGAGAAGTAGCAAACAGTTTGTTACAAGTGGAAAGTGACGTGGGCAAGTTACAAAAGAGTACCACACACAGGTGCAAGGATAATACTGCAATAAAGGGCAAATACTCCACAGGGACTGGTAAGAGGCATGCCTGTGACTTTGTTCACTCTATATATAGTGCAGGCACTGTAAGATTGCCAGATGTCTTTGTCTGTCCCTGTACTTACCCATTTAACAATTTGATTAGCCCTATTTTATTTTTCACAGCACTACTCTTTCCAAGGCAGGATGGCAGAGCGCTTGGAGGTAACATGCACACGATACATGGACATACATTGCGGAAGTGGGTAATTACAGCAGTATACATGATGGGTTACATGAGACGGCGAGGGTTACAAGGGATAGTAGTACCACTACCTGTGAGGTGTATCCGCAGGCCATGCTATAACCATTCTAGGTAATGACCTTGCAGTGATTTGCCAGGACATGCACTGTCATAATTGTTACGGCTACTGTGTTCACGCAGCAAGTAATTAATCCTGACCACAGGGTAACTTCCATAAGGCCTCGCTTTGCTTGGTCGCATATCACGGGTTTTCCAGCATCAGATACAGTAATGCAAATAGTTACTGGCCGAAAACAGCATACGCTTGCTCATTAAGCAGAAATTAAGAAAGGTGTACTAATATGACATTTCGAAATAACACTCTTAAGTTCACTGAGGGTAAGGATAGAGCCTGAAAGCGATTTCATGGCACTTGAAAGGCCTCTAGCAATTATACCATATTTACAACATTAAACTGGAAGGACGATTTGACTGTAAATCCATTGTCATAATAACTACAATGCTGTGCTCGCACAGCAAGATAACGAGTCTGACGACAGAGTAACTTTTCCATCACTTTTGTTCCTGGGACTAATATCACTGGTTTTCCATTAGCAAATAAGATCATGCAAATAATCACTCGCCGATCCCCGGTCGCAATATTTCCTTATGAAATGATAAAGTAATCGATTTAGTACATTTGAAAGGGTGTGAAAATATGTACTTCCGTATATTGGCTATACGGCTTCAAGCCCGAACACGCTAAGCACGCAAACATTATCCCTAATCACTGTACAGCCTAAGCCATTACAGAACATTACACATAAAATGGGATGGCTTTAGCACACATTCTCTAACGAATACAGGTATAACCTAATAGCTTCAGGTTAACAGTTTTAAGCTTCATGTTTGCTGAGAAGAGAATGGGGAGTGCATGAGGCTTGCTGCAGGGGCACAAGCTAAGGCTGGGAGTAGGAAGTTTACACCAATATTCCGGGAATGAGTCCAAACTCACCACACATCGGAATGTGGACCCTTTAGCGGCTTGCCCCGTGGCAGACGAAAAGCGGAAGCAAATACTAGGTGACTGCGTTCATTCCGGACACTTGCTCCCGGGAGCGATGCAGCTTAGGGGTCACATGCAGTAGGAGCATGCATGGAGTAGCTACTTGCTGCGGTACGGATCACGGAGACAGGGTCAGGAATAACAATTCGACTGTAAAACATATCTGTTAGGCTGTGCTTCAACTATTCCAAGTATTGACCTGGCAGGGATTTGCTAGGACATTCACTGTAATAATTATTACAGCTACGGTGGTGAATTTCAAAGCACACCACTCTACTTTCTTGGACAAATATCACTGGTTGTCCATTGCAGCAGTTACAATAAAGCGAAGAGTCGCTTGCCGGTCCCGTGTATACTGTTTCCAAATGAAAACAGCTAACGGAGTGCATATTAAGCATAGGAAGGTGAACAAATATGAGACTTTGGAAAACTTCCTTATGTTTGTCAGAGTGAGGAGGAGTAAGTAGTCCTCAGGCGAACTAAGTAATAGCTTCCGGAAAAGAGCTAAAAGCGATTTTCTGGGATTAAATTTGCAAACTTAGTCAAGGGGCGAAGCTAGGATTGGCCCAGGTTGTGGTTGGCTTGGGCACCCTGCCTCGGAGGCCAAACTTTACAGCTGACTGTTGCGTGTGGGTGATGGGCCATTCCCATGTTCTCTGGTTGGTACAAGGGGCTACGTCCGAGAAATGGAACTTGGCTTTTGAGAGGACACAAATTCTGTGGTGGGTGTTCCTGTAATGCAATGGGGTCACTGAAGTGCAAGCTCGAGCAATGCAGGGCGGGGAGGGGTGGTCCTCCCAATATCCCCCTATTTCACCTGGGAGGGAATGTTCTGGTCACACTGGGGAGGCGGGGTCAGCTAGGCAAGGAAGCTTTATGGTAGCCGATCCAGGTTATGCAACAGAGGAGCATGGACCAAGCGAGGATGTGGGGATCCTCTTGTAGATATTGACAGGTAATGCCAAACAGCTTAATTCAAACTGCAGGGCACAGGAGTTGGAGGGCCCTGGGCCAGGTACATGATTAAGCAGGCGCCCTGAGTCAGGGAATAGGGGTTATTCAGGTCCTATGGTGGCAAGATCCATGTTGTGGGTAACTAGTCCGGTGAGAGCGAGACCTGCCCTGTAGCATAATCGAGTGCATGCAGGTTCAGTTGGGGCGTTACCATGCGATAACCGTGGTATCCATTATGTAATAGAGCAATTTGAGGCTCAAACTAGAACAGCACCCTGCGGACGGGGGCCCCCACACTATAACCCCACCTTTCATCTGGGAACGGGTTGGGAGCGGGCGAGCTCCTGTGGTCTGAGGTTTCTCGCATGGCCAGATCACCGGTAGCGGTAGAACATCCCAGCAAGAGGGTCGTCAGATCCAGGCAGAAGTTCATGGAAAGAGAGGCCTGTGTTTCATTGGGCAGGTACCAATACGAAGAGAAAACGGAAGGGTACTATGATAAAGATGGACTAAACAGCGACCGAAAGTAGCTAGGTGGGTGGGGGGCTCTGTCATCGACGGGGGCCTCCTCCAGAGCTGTGGCGGAGTACAGGGCGATCTGGAAGCAGATGGACAGTAAGGGTACATCTGCGGCAGAAGGATACAGTCAAGATACCTCTGCCTGGCACAGAGAGGGGGCCTGAGCCAAGCACCTGACGCCGAAGGAGGTTCCGGGAAACAGCGTCGGCGCCCCGTTAGTCCTTCGGGCGGTCGGGGGCCTGAACCGACCGGGGATGTGCCTCATCGCTCCGCCCTGACAGGGGGGACGGGAGTATAACGAAATGGTAATATACTGCACCGTCAGAGCATCGTCTCGCCGTGCAAGATGGCTCCTTAGGCATGCGGGTCAGCGAGGGGCTGCCGCATTGGATCGCCTGTAAGATGACCCACCATACCTGTGTTGTATGAAATAAACCTGCAGCACTTCTTTCCCACAAATATGTCTCATGAGTTTCCTTTGGGTATTTAAGTGGAATTGGCATTGCGGGGCGAGCGCTGGCGGTGTGGGCACTATGCCGCTGACCGCGCGACACGCAGGGGAGCATGGGCGGGACAGCGCCCTAGTCCCACACGACGGGCGAGCAGAGCCCTTAGCGCGGCACCCCTCCCCCTGAGCCGACCTCCCTACTCGAGCAGCCAATAGGGAGGGCTCACCTGGGAGAGGGGGGCGTCCCTTCCGGTATTTAGCGCCGCAGCGACTGTGCTCGGCCTCTCTTTCCCGCCAGGCGTCACCTTCGGCTCTGCACTGATCCCACCCTGAACCCTGACCCAGCTGCAGAGCGGCGGTGTATAAGTTGTGAATTTGTTTAATGGTCATGTTTTGTGTTGCAGGCGGAGTCACAGGGCGATCTGGAAGCAGATGGACAGTAAGGGTACCTCTGCGGCAGAAGGATACAGTCAAGATACCTCTGCCTGGCACAGTAAGGGTGCCTGAGCCAAGCACCTGGAGCCGAAGGAGGTTCCGGGAAACAGCGTCGGCGCCCCGTTAGTCCTTCGGGCGGTCGGGGGGCCTGAACCGACCGGGGGTGTGCCTCATCGCTCCGCCCTGACAGGGGGGGCGGGAGTATAACGAAATGGTAATATACTGCACCGTCAGAGCATCGTCTCGCCGTGCAAGATGGCTCCTTAGGCATGCGGGTCAGCGAGGGGATGCCGCATTGAATCGCCTGTAAGATGACCCACCTTAACGCCATACCTGTGTTGTACGAAATAAACCTGCAGCACTTCTTTCCCACAAATATGTCTCATGAGTTTCCTTTGGGTATTTAAGTGGAATTGGCATTGCGGGGCGAGCGCTGGCGGTGTGGGCACTATGACCGCAGCACTGACCATTCCTCAAGGCCAACGGTGTAGTGAGGAGCCGAAGGCGGACAGGAGGCATGTGCGCTCTCTTTGGCGGATCTCGGGCAGCCCCATTCAAGGCAGCGGGCAACAGTGTTGGGTGGTGCTGTGCGACTACTTAGTGGAGTCTCTCGGGAGGACGATGGCACAGAAAGGAAGAACCACTGCTGCCTGTGATATTCTCATCATCTCTGCTGACATGGAGAGCTCAAAAGGCCGGAACACCTCCAGCTCAAACCGCGAGCACTTGGGAGGTGAGGTTACCCTGTGTTTCTCTGTATGTTCTCCTGTGTGCCTCTGGCTCTGCCCCACCCAAATTATACCTTTTCACCTCTTTCTGCTATGTTCCTGCACCTTCCTCCCTTTGCCTCCTTTTACTCTCCCATGAACTGCAACACCAGTTCTTCCCAGCTATATCCGGGCCCGTCACCACCCACTTTTCTCCAGGTGTACCGGTGCCCTTCATCCCCCAATTTTCTCCAGGTGTACCAGTGCCCCTGCCCATCCACCCCTCAGGTTTTTTCCAGGTGTACCGGTGCCCCCACTCCAATTCTCTCTGGGTGCAAATTGGGGGTGCCCCCACCCCCCAATTTTCCTCAGGTGTATCTGTTTCCTCCCTGCCCTCTATCCTTCACAGTTGTATCTAAGTGGCCCCTTTAGACTTACAGAACGTGTCGCTATTGCCACTTCTCCCTAGCTCTTCCTTGTAGGTTTTTACTGTTTAACCTTTTTTTAAGTTTTTGTCTTATTCTTTTGATAATTGGGAAGTTTGGAGCTCTCCTCAACCATCCCTAATTATATTATCATTCAGAAATAGCAAATGTTCCCCAATAGTGTTTAAAGAAGTTTTTCTGTTGTGCAGTGGGGTGTCGTGCAGATTGCTTGCAATCTAGCCCGCACTTCTTCCTTGATGGGCCCTCCACCTGATTGCTCCAGGTGAATAAGTGAATAGCCTTTTTTAGCCTGCTGTGGTGGTCTACCTGTCAATTATTTTATGTGTGCTATCACAGTAATGAAGTAAGCAGAACAGCAACGGTCTGGGATTAGAGCAAGGTGGAGGTTTCATTGCCAGGATGCATGGGCTCTTTGACTTGAGAAGAACTGTGGAAGAGCAGCTGGAGAAAGCAGGTCTTGCAACCAGCACTCAATGTAGGCAACCACATCTTGGCCCTCCGTTCCGTCTGGAAGGCCAAACATGGACATTATTCCTCCTTCTGCATCTTCTACCGTGCACTCCAGGGCATGAACCCGGTTTGCAGGTGTTTGCAGGGATGACTGCATTTTCTGCGATTGTTGCTGAAGATCAGAATGGATCATTCTGCGGTGTGAAATTTGTCAGCTAGTTTGCAGTGATCCGCAGTGTGAGGTCAGTTGCCAGATTGTCGACCTTGTTTTCAAAGAATACTAGGTGCTCTCTAATGAACCACGGGTTTTCTCTATGGCTTTCAGAACTATGTCCAGTTTGACCCCATGGACTGGGGATGGCCAGAGAGAAATGAGGAGTCTGGGACTCTGGTTACCACGCCAGTAGGCACGGATGAATGCAAAGGCATATTCTGGGTGCTTGAGCATAAGCACCCCATGGTACTGAAGAAGGGATGCGAGTTTCAGGAGAGAAATTCATCCCACTCTGCTGGAGGGCCTGCTTGATGATGCCTGCAGACCCAGGCAGATGCCCAAGCATGAGCAGCCCAATGTGTCCAGGTGTGTCTGGGCAGTGACGCACAACAGCAAGGCGCCAGTGGAGTCAGTTGTTGAGAGGGCAGAGGACTGCATACAGGAGAACCAAGTGCGCTCCATTCAATTGTGGAAAGCCATTCAGGGCACAGAAAGCCAAGGGTGAAAAAGGGGATACCAGTGTGGGCACAGCACCGAGTGAATGTGATGGCAGCACATAGCGTCCCTTTCTTCAGTGGTGATGTGGGGTTCTTGAATTCCTTTACAAACACTGGCTCAGAGTCCCTTGCCTCATGGCTTTGCTCAGGTAGGTGCAGACCATGGAGCCTGCAGGCCTAAGCAACTGGCTAGTGCATTGATCGCTGAGCAGCCCAGCACCAGAGAGTAGCAGAGGCTCTGCCTAAGGGAAATGTAGGCTCTCCTTGTCTTTGAGTCACGTGGTATATGACTCCAGGCTATTGCTGTGCTTCGGTGGGGATCTCCTGGCAGCACTGTGTTATGGAGAGAGAGCACCCTAGTATCCTTTGAAAACAAGATAGAGAATCTGGCAACTGACCTCACAATGCGGATCACTGCAAACTAGACAAATTTCACACAGCAGAATGAGCCATTGCTGAACTTCAGCAACAATCCCAGAAAATGCAGTCATTTCATTTCATAATACTTTATTCGGTATTCAATAATAGAAAACATAAAAGTTACAGTACAGCTAATTACATATTTAAAAAAAAACACAGTATATAAAATTTCCATGTATAAAAGCAATGGTGAGTTAATACCAACATCATTAGCACTTAAGAGAGGAAATAAATAAAAGCCACAAGTAAAAGCAATAAAATACAATAACTTGTTAAAAATCCCAACTTTTTCTGAGCCATCCTTGCAAACACCTGCAAACCGGGTTCATGCCCTGGAGTGCACGGTAGAAGATGCAGACGGTCGGTCCAGGAGGAGTAATGTCCACGTGTTTGGCCTTCCAGACGGAACTGAGGGCCAAGATGTAGTTGCCTACATTGAGTGCTGGTTGCGAGTCTTACTTTCTTCAGCTGCTCTTTTACAGTTCTTCTCAATTGAAAGAGCCCATGCATCCTGGCAATGAAACCTCCACCTTGCTCTAATCCCAGACCGTTGCTGTTCTGCTTACATCATTACCGTGATTCCATCGTTCGGGAAACTCAGAAGCTCAAAGACTTTATTGAAAATGCTTGCGTAATATTTTCCCCAGATTACACCATGGGGGTGCAATGACAAAGGAACTCCTTCTTGGCTGTCAAACGTCCCCTCCCTGAACTGGAACTCCAATATTCGCTATTGTTCCGTGCCTGCCTCCGAGTGGTCACAGATGACACAACATGTTTCTTTGAATCCCTGGGAGATGTGTGGGATTGGCTGAAAACATCAGACCCCATAGCCACTTGCCGGTCTTAATCTAAGACAGTGGCTCTGTGTGACACCACTGGGGACTGCCACCGGGGACGTCGACATCAGCCAAAGCGATCCCCCAGGTCTAACGCGGCCCCTACATCGAACACTTTATAGCAGAAAGAAGTTGAGCTCTGCAGAGAGCAGCCACAATAGGAGAGGCCACTTACGATTCAGACCTTGACGATGACTCTACTAAATCCACGAATTTGCAGTGTGCCATTGCAGTATTGTGGGGCAGGGGGCTGGGGATTTCCGTTTACATTCAGTATTTTTTTGTCTACAATACTGGTAATTCCTATAAATGTACATTCCCTACGGGTTCCACCAAAATCCTCAAGGATCCCTAAGAGGTCTACTCTAGATGTTAGTTCCCAGGACTCTAGTCAGCTTGGTCTCGGGTCAGCACTATTTCTATCGTCTGGCAATACTGGGTGATTTCAGGATAGCTGTAGGTAAGGTGATAAAAGTCAGCATCTAGACTAGAGCATCAAAGGCAGGTACAGGTGGGAGTCTGGTGTGCTTGCCATATCTCTCAAGGTGTAAAGTATGTCATGTGGAGATATGTCAGTGGGACCAACTGAAGACGGGTCAAGATAGCGATCTTGCAAGCGGCCATCCTCACTTCCTGCAAGTTTGCATTATTGAGAGGCCCAACCAATCTCTTTCACTTTTCTGCGGTAGATCTGTGAAATCCCGTCTTTGCCCAGTCTTCCCATCAGGATCTGAGCTTCTGGTGGGTTGTGTTTTTGGAGATCTATAAGTTCAGTTTGGTAGACAGAGAGTGCGTGGCATAGTTGTATTTATAACATTGAGTGTGGGTCAGGACAAAGTGAGTTTGCAATTCTTGAAATAACTTAATGTTTGACCCTTGCCATCCATCTCCTAGGTTTGAAATACTAATCATGTCCTGTAAGAAATTGGGTTACTGGTTGACTTGGGTGTTAGCCATGGTCAAGCAGCAACCACAATCATTGTCAGGGTAAGGTACAAGCAAGCCCTTAAATTAACTTGTGCTCAACTCCTGGTAGCTTGGCCCAGAGCTGAAGGGCTTAACTTAGAGACAATATGTTCATTATTTGTGCAACTCTTCAAACAGTAAAACTGTGAAAATACTGTACAAAAATATCCCACACCAAGTTAGATCAATAGAGCAGAATGTAATAAATAAAACAAGACCATAATGACAAATATCCAATCAGTAGGAGCAAAGTTATGAATTGTGAAAGAATAAAGAGTAAAATAGTGCATAAAAGCACAAAGCACCAACTACGGTTATCTGGTGTGTCCGGGTTAAATTCAAAAGTTCAGGCTGACCACATTGCACCCCAGGTTGGATACAGTCACAGATTAGTCCTGCTGAAGTTGTACCCTCTCAAGTTTAGTGCCAAGAGCCCACTACACATTGGAAGGGGTTGCGAGGAGCAAGGAGGGTATCGCAGGGGGATGTTGGCGTGGCATGAAGAGCAGGCCCAGTGTTGCAAATGGGCGGGCTGGTGCTTTGCATTGCAGCCGCCCATGAGGGGTTGATGCTGCAGTTAGAAGAGACCGGCTGGTGGTAGCTCACACTAATTTTCAGTGTTAGCAGCGCGGTCTCGGTGTGAATGGGCCCATTCACACTCGCAAACAGCCCAAAAGCTTGATTTAAGCTCACTGAGCTACACAATGGGTCCAAGACCCGAGCAGTAGACCCGGGGGGGGGGGGGAGAGGGGCATTGTCAGGAACATTCTGCAGCTGGGTCCAGGATCGCCTTGGGGAGTCGTTTATGTCCCCGAGGCTCAGATGAGTAGGCCAGCAGACTAGCCCTTTGAGTCACTCTGAGGTCCTGGTTTCAAAATGGAGTTGCAGAGCCAGTTCTTCTTCCCCAGGCCATAGGGCAGCAGGCAGCAGTTCAGCACAGCAGGGCAACAGGTCCTTTAGAGAAGCAGTCAAGCAGAGTGGCAGTCCTTCTAGCAGTACAGCGGCCCTTCTTCCTGGCAGAATATGCAGAGGCCCAGAAGTGTACTGAAGAGTTGATGTCTGAGGTCCAGTATTTATACCAAGTTGTGCCTTTGAAGTGGGGGTAGGCACTTCTAGAGGTTTCCCTTTGAAGTCCCCAGGTATCCTGCCTTCCCTGCCCTGGCCCCAGACTAACTACTGGGGGTATGCATCTCTCTGTGTGGAGGCAGGACACAGTCTATTCAAGTGTAAGTGGGACTGAGCCTAGCTCCTCCCTCCTATCCTGCCAGTGATGGCCTATCCAGGCACACTTAAGCTCCGTATTGTTTGTGGCTGTCTAGGAGGAATACACAAAGCTCAACTGTCAGCTACACCCAATCATGTGACCCAGGTACAGGCAGTAAATGGCAAAGGCAGGAAAATGTCACCTAAAAGTGACATTTTCGGAATTGCAATTTAAAATTAGACTTCCAGATAAGTCAGAATTGTATAATTGTGATTCCAGAGACACCAAACATGAACATGTTAGATATTCCCATTTGAAAATTGCACTTATAAAATGTAATAAGGTATCACCAATGTTATCCTATAGGAGAGGTAGGCCTTGTAGTAGTGAAAAGCAAATGCAAGCATTTTTCAATACCAAGACATGTAAAACTAAAAAGTACATGCCCTACCTTTTAAATACAGTGCACCCTTCCCTCTGGGCTGTTCAGGGCCTACCTTAGGGGTGTCTTATAAGTATTAAAAAGGAAGGTTTGGGTCTGGCAAAAGGTTTATTTAGCCAAGTAGAAATAGCAGTTTAAAACAACACACAAACAGGCTGCAAAGGCCATCCTGAGACATGCTTAAAGGGCTACTTAAGTTGGTGGCACAGTCAGTGTTGCAGACCCATTAGTAGCATTTAATTTAAAGGCCCTTGGCACATGCGGTGCCACTTTAATATGGATTTATAAGTAAATTAAATATGACAATTGCTTATAAGTTAATTCTACCATGTTTTAAGGAGAGAGCATAAGCACGTTAGTACTGTTTGGCAGTGGTAAAGTGCACAGAGTCCTAAGGCCAGCAAAACCGAGGTCAGTAAAAATGGAGGAGGAAGGCAAAAACTTTGGGGGAAGACCACCCTAAGGCTGACAGGTCTAACATGTCTCATCTGCTAAAGCCAGTAAACTGTGTTGTGTGCTTCACGTATTTGCCCTGCCATAGTGGGGTTTGTTGAGACAGTCTCTGGCCCCATCCAATTGAGCGTAGTGCCAACTGCCAGCTCAGGGGCATGTTTGTCCCATAGAGAACACTTAAAATATTGTCGAGACCTCATAATACAATTCCGCTTTCTAGGCTGTGTTGTTCCACCCTATACTCAGTTATTTATAACCAAATGTGTGACACCCAATAATATAGATGAAGATCAGCCATCCTGATTCCCCCGTCGTATATTAATTTTCACCATTTGTCAAATGCAATATGGGAGGGATGGTCCACCTATATCAAGGAGCAAATTAAAGCCATGAGATTTATGAACCAGCTATTTGGGGGAAGCAGTGGGAAGTTCTGGAGGGTTTAAGGGCAGCATAGAAGAATCATCATTTTGAATAAGGCCATTCTGTCTAAAATATGGAGTGAAAGTTTGGACCATTTCTAGAGATCTTTGTTCATTTTAATAAGCAGGAGAGAGAGGTTATGGCTCGATGTTAATACGGGCTCCAGTGCTTTTTCAATACCAAGGTACTGAAAGCTCCATCGCCTTATTGGAAGGGAGTTGTGTCAACTCATACCATCCTAATCTACCTTAAGTTGGATCAGCGAGGATTTGGACCAGCTTTCTGGAGGCTTCTTCGTGTATACCCTGGATTTGTAATAGGCAAGGCCCAGACAGGTGAGAATTGGCGAGGAACAGCAACACCCCACCAGCACATAAAGTTTTTCTGTCTTCCGCACCATCGCTCCATCACCACCCCTATATATGAGCATCCCAATGGATCAATTGGGCAAGAAGTTCAATTGCAAGGGTGAAGAGGAGAGCACCCATGTTTGGTTTCTCTTCAAACTGGCAACAGATCAGAAATCACTCCTTTAATTTGGACTTGTGTGGAGGGCGCTGAGTAGAGTAGGCTGATGTATTGCCTAATTCGGGGTCTGAAGCCCATGCGCTTGAGAACTCTCTCCAAGAAGGACTAGTTGACGAATCAAAAGCCTTTTCGAAGTCGACTGGCAAAATGGGGTATGGATCTTTGATTTGGTGAAAACGGATCAACGCCACATGTACACAGCATATACAGTGTCAGGTGCTCTAGCTGAGCATGAAGCCACATTTGTATCGGTGTCCCAGAGAGGTCAGTACTTTCTGATGCCTATTTGCAAAGGCTTTGGCAAAGATCTTATCTTCTATATTGATTAGGAGTATGGGTCTGAAGAGGAGCAGTGATCTGTTGGTAGACCAGTTTTGTGAGTCACAACAATAGTAGCAACGTCTACCTCTGGAGGAAATGAAACTTTCTTCTCCACCTTTTTGTATAGGACAAATAGTCCGAATTTTAAGGAATTTGCGGCAGTACTCGAGCAAGAATCCATCAGCCTCCTGTGTCTTTCCACAGTTAATGATTTGTAAAGCTGCCTCTATTTCCTCGGTCGTGAGGGGAAATTCTAGCTTTTTCCTCTGGTGCATTACAAGCGATGGGAGTAGTATTTCAGTGAGTGCTGAATCAGTTTGCTCCTGTAGAGAGTGTGGTTGTTGGGAGTAAAACATGTGGTAATAGTGAGCAAACATTGCCACATTTCCTATTGCTATGCTATGTTGTTGACCAGTGCTTTCTACATTCTCCTGAACCACTCTGGAAGTCATCTCTCTGGTGGCCAGCCAGTAGAATACCTTTCTTGTTTTGTCTGTGTCCCTAGACTCTTCTTGTCGAGGCGCCCCAATATTGGTGTTAATCTACTAGGGCAGCATGTCATAGGGTAGCCGTAGCCCTATTAAGCTCAAGTTGGCAATAGATTGCATGTGATGTATGATCCAGCTTAAAAATGCAAGCTTCAAGCAAATTTATATGGAGTTGTTTAACTCGCTCTTTATTTTAATTATTTATAAAGTTTTATATAGTGCAAACATGACCCATGAGGGTATCAGAGCGATTTACAAGAGGTCAAGAAAAAAGAAACAAATAAACTGATAACAAAATCTAGCGAGAAATAGGATTGGTGGGACCCAAAATGAGGAAGGAGGCCATCCCCGAGTCCATGGCACCCACTAAATATACATATACATGATCATATAAGTCCAATACTTTACATAGGGATTTGTTAAAGAGCTCTACCACAATGCTTCCTACACATCTCATGGTGATTAGGCCATTCAGAAACATTGAAAGTACTTTTTTGGCTTTAAAATCACTTTGGCACCTTACATGTATTTAGTTTCTTCCTAAGTTCACAATTCACTTGCTTCACAGATGATTTTGGCTTAATGAAATGCCAACATCGAAAACTCAAAATGTATGCATCTATGTGGTATTTCTAAAGCACGTATCTAACCAAAATGTAGCAGAGCGCTGTACAGGGTCAAGGACAAGCATAACGTCAATAAGTGATAGGTGATGTAGCTGTATTTCAGATGTTTTTAAGGAGGTGAGTCTTCAACTCTTTCCTAAATTGGAGCAGCATTGGGCCGGCCCTGAAGTATACGGGAATGCAGTTCCAGATCCTGGGTGTATAGATGGAAAAGGCCTACCTCCCTGTTACATCACTATTTTACACATCTTAGTCTGCAGTGTGAAGGTGTCATGGCTGCAGGTGTCAGTGAACTGATATATGGTAACCTTGACTGCAAGATAAGCTGGGGTGCCGGTCATGATGGACATCAAAGACTACCAAGTGTCAGATTTAGGCCTCTGGATGGAAACAGCTCCATCTAAAGGCAAACTCTGTGAGATATACAGAGAAACCAGTAGCTTCCTGACAGAGAGCGCCCACAGTCCAACTTTCCAGAACCAAATGTGATACTTTGTGACCTAATCAACACTTGGTCAAACCTCTTTATTAATTGATTTTTGTATTTTAATCACATAATTATTTGTATATCAGACATGTAAACATGCAACATATGCAGAAAGAGTGCATGGAGGATTCAGCCTTTCAAAGAAATACATTGCCCCCAATTTCCCTGACGTTCTCCTGGGCACTAAAAACCTTGTTCAATAAAAAATGTCAGCACTGGGAAACAATAATAATAAAATTAGCAATAAACCAATGAAGAAGACCAAACATAGTAACAGCTATGCAGCTTGCAAGTCTACACAAGTCAATATTCTTGATCTCTGGAGCAAGAGAGATCCTTGATTTCTGAATGCAGTACTAGGATATGCTTTACTTAACGAACCCACAGATCTGTAGAGTGGATAGTGTAGCATTTCAAAAGCGCTGGTATGACCAGTTCGGCTTTAGTAAAGGGGTGGATTATGAGCTCTCCTCTCTGCATTTTCCAAAGGAAACGCAGCTGCTGTGATAATATTAATACACTTGACTACTCCAGTAACTTCATTATTCGCAGCTACTAACCATATCCACAATGGCCCAATTCTAGAGCATGCATCTCTTCTCTTCACAAATTCAACACTGATGGGAAAGACCAGAGAATACAGGTGAACAGTTTTATACCTCTTTATATTACTTAGCGGGGCCTTGGTAGTTCTCGTGGAATGAAATCAACGGCACCCAGAAGCAGTAGTCACTCACCCATTTGGTGCAGTTCTGTGCAGTTTGCCAGGAGATGCCAGGTTGACTGTGGATATGCATGCAGTGGAGAGGGAAGCAGCTGAATTGCAGAGCCGCAGCAGGAAAATGCCCTGCACTGGAGACTGTCATTATTCAAAGTCTTATATTCTCGCACCCTTCTTTACCCCTAAAATGGTTTCTTTTTTAACAATTCTGTTTTAATTTTAGTCCATTTTATTACAGTACTGATGTGAGTAAAGTTTATTGAAATGGATAACTACTCCTAGAGGTAAACATAAACTCCACCTCTAAATTTCATTAACTTTTGTTTTGCTACATTTTTCCCATAACCTTTCATCTATAGTTTCCTTCCACCTCCCTTTCAAGGTGCATGTTTTTTGCCTAATGTATTTGTATATATTGTAAAGCACCCAACTGTCCATTACACCAACCCTATGGTGACATCTGCTAGTTTCTGCATAATCACGTTTCACATTTCGTCTATATCGTGGCCTTGGTGGCAGCGGTGGGATCCAGTACTTGTGATTGTTATAAGTCAATTATCAGCTGTGACTGGGCAAAAATAGGTTGTAAATACACTCACACTTCTCATCTTGAAGCTATAAATCTGACAAGAAGAGTCGCGCGAGCGCGTCGACCAAGAGGCCGCCGCCACCGCACCTCCGTAAGTGAACCGGCCCAATTAGCCGATAAACGACGATATTCCTGTCAGGAATCAACAATTTATGGCAGCGCTTGCATTCTTTACTTATTTCCCACCTGGGGCTTGACTTTCAAACGATTTCTTTGTGGGGAAGTGCTTCTGCTGGCTCCTTGGTTCCTCTCCCCTGCTTCTGCTCCTGATTCTGCCGGCTTGCTCTACATAGGGGGCGGAGTGCTAACAAAGAGAGGGCCTGGCTTGGGCCTGGCCACACCCACGACCCAGTTTAGCTGCTGCACCAGTCCTTTTGAAGAGATTTTGTGGAATTTTAAGTCCTTTTCCCCTCATATTTATTACATTTTGAGGTGTTTTTTCATATTCTGTATTTCTCTGACTCAAAAGGCAATTTTTTCACCTCAAGATGGAAAATAAAAATTTGGCTGCTAATAAAGAGAAAAAGCAGATATCGCCTACTCCATCTAAGTCTAACATTGTTGAATCTTCTGAACAGTCGCTTGCTCTAATTTTGGAAGAAATTCAGGCGCTGCGCATGAATACTGATACTTTTGTGACTGAAGTGAAAAATGTTCGCAAAGATATGGCGTACATGTCCATGAAAGTGTCTGATAATTCTATCAAAATTCAGGACAATAAAAATAAGTTGGACTCTTTTACACCTTTGGGGAATCAAATAGTACCAATGCATACTTAATTGTTGGAATTGGAAAACCGCAATAGACAATACAACCTCCGTATTTTCAATCTGCCTGAAGAGATTGAGGGATCTGATTGGCGCTTATATCTAGAGTCATTGCTACCTGGCCTCCTAAATATCAAATTCACAGAAAAATGTGAAGTGGATAAGGCTCACAGAATTCCCTCGCATAGGAATACTCACCACACTAAACCCAGGCAAATGATTTTTAAGGTTTTGCGACACCATCATTTGGTCCTTATCAGGAAAGCAGCAAGAGACATCCCCTCACTCTTAGTGAATGGTTGTAAAATCTTTATCCATCAAGATTTTGCTAAGGAAACGGTTACTATTCGCAAGGAATTTTCCTCTTATCGTCCACAACTGAGAAGCCTTGGTTTTAAGTATGGTCTATTTGATCCTTCTAGGATGAGAGTCTGGAAAGACACCTTCTCTAAATCTTTTCATCGTCCTGAAGATCTAAAACTTTTTCTGGAACAACAAGCTTCACCGTCCATGGACACTCATGATCCTGTTACTTGAACGCTTATGGTCTGATTTATCCTGGCATTTAAATATTTTCTCTATTCACGGGCTTCAACGGTTTTATGGCCATGCTTGAGGAACGGGTGTGCGTCTCTGTATTCTTCTTTATGTTTCTGTTTCTTGTTTGTCCTTTTTCCTTCCCTTTGTGTTTCTCCCTATTGTATGTTTCCTTTTCTTGCTCTCTACCTAGAGTTGCTCTTTCTCAGTGGCTGTTTTTCATTTCCTCTTCCTCTGAATCTTTTTCTATCCTCTTCCTTCTAATTCCTGATGGCTAATTCTCATAATGTTAAAATTGTTTCACTTAATGTCAAGGGTCTACGACATCCAGTAAAACACACTAAAATCTTGGACTACCTGGGTGCGTGCAAAGCTGACATTTGTTTTCTCCAAGAAACGCATGTTGATGACAACATTTTACAATATATGAGGACAAAGTGGGTAGATAATATTGTTTCCTCTCCTGAGCTGGGGAAGAAAAATGGTGTTGCAATTTTCTTTGCAAAAAGGTTACACTGTCAGATTCTTAGTAAGTTCTCTGACACAGAAGGTAGATATATTGTGGTTAAGGTTAAAATTCATGACTCAACCTTCTTTTTGCTTAATATTTATGGTCCTACGGCTGATGACCCTTCGTTTTGGTCTACTATAACTACTGAAGTTCTAAAGTTGGGGCAAGTTCCTTTGATTGTTGGGGGGATTTTAATGTGATTATTGACCTGTTGCTAGATAGGCTTTCCACTACAAAATTCCGACCTCCGAAAGTTTTTCATGCCTTTAAATCTTTCCTTCGCACAACCAAGTTGGCTGATATTTGGAGGCTACACTTTCCTACTGATAAATGGTTTTCCTTTTTCTCTAATCCCCATAATTCTCATTCAAGGATTGATTATTTTTTACTTTCGCCTTCATTACTTCAATCAGCCACCAACCCTATTGTAGGTAATATTGATATTTCGGACCATGACTTGATTTCCTTTGTTTTAAACATTTCCTCTACTTTTACCAAACAAAGTAGGTGGCGTATGAACACGAACATTGTACTTAATGATACACATAAATCTAAACTATTACAAGCTATTCAAGACTATTTTTTGTTCAACTCGGAAGGTTCAACTTCGATTGTCAATAGATGGGACGCCTTTAAGGCCTATATTAGAGGTACCACTATTTCTACTATGGCCCATGAGAACAAACAATTTAACTCTAATGTTAAACATTTGGAAACACAAATTGCTAAATATGAATGTTTATTTATTTCTTCTAATGACCCTCAACACAAATTTAAACTACAAAAGCTTTGTTATGAATTTAATGCTATACTTAGTACCAGAGCAGGAATCCAACTCGCAAAATCTAATGCTAAATTTCGCTTTAATACCAATAGATCTGGGAAACTCCTTGCAAACTATTTACGGATCAAGAAGGATAAAACTCAAATAACATCAATTCGTGGTCCTCATGGCCAAGTTGCTATTTCCCATAATGATATTGTCCAAGAGTTTTTAAATTTCTATTCTACCCTACATAGTAAACCAGTCCCCTGTGATGATTCTTTAATTGATTCCTTTTTAAATAAGTGTAATTTGCCTCAAGTTTCTCCCTCAGATAGAATAGGTTTAGATTCTCCGTTTACTTGTGATGAGATTTTACTTGCTATTAAATCACTTCCTAAGAATAAATCCCCAGGCCCGGATGGTATCCCAGCTGAATTTTATAAAGAGTTTCAGTCTCACCTTTTACCTTATTTAAGTGCACTTTTTTCCCCATTTTGGTTCCTCTGGTACTATTTCTGGCTCCTTTACGGATGCTCTAATCATTGTTTTGCCCAAGCCTGATAAGGACCCTACCCTGGTTTCTAATTATCGTCCCATCTCCCTAATAAACCAGGACTGTAAACTTTATGCTAAAATCCTTGCCACTAGATTAGCTCCTCTCCTTCATTCCATTATTCATCCAGATCAATCTGGTTTTATGAAAAATAGGTACTCTGCTAATAATACCAGAACGCTTTTACACGTTATTGAACAGAGCCCTCACCTTACTTCCCCTGCGAGAGTGATGGCTTTGGATGCAGAAAAAGCATTGAATAAAATTCATTGGCAATTTTTATTTAAAACTTTATTATCTTTTAATTTTGGTACCCATTTTATTTGTATGATTTCTGCTTTATATTTTGCCCCGATTGCTCGTTTGTTTATTAATGGTCAAATATCTACTCAATTTTCTCTCTTTCGAGGTACTAGGCAGGGTTGTTCCCTTTCCCCACTGTTATTTTTATTAGGAATTGAGCCTTTTCTTAATTATATCCGCTGCTGTGACATTATTCAGGGTATTGCGATAAATGATGTTACTGTTAAAACCTTAGCTTATGCAGATGATGTTTTATTGTTTATTAGTAATCCTCTCTCCTCTGTTCCCTCCCTATTAGACATTATTGCAAATTTTTCTGTGGTTTCAGGTTATAAATTAAATGTAAGTAAGACTGAATTTTTTCCTTTGAATGCTTTTTGTACCTCGGATATGCTACCAAATACTCTATGGCAAAACATTAAGCTTAAGTACTTAGGTATCCTATTTGCCTCCTCGTTACCTGCTACATTAAAACTAAATAGCGATTTTATACTTGATTATATCAAAAATAAAACGTTCAAGTAGTCTTCCCATTTTTTTTTTTGGTGGGGGAGAATGGAGGCTGTAAAAATGAATATTGCACCAAAAATCTTCTACTCCTTGGCATTGATTCCCACTCAATTTCCTCTCAAATTCTATAAAGATATTGATAAACTGTTTTCTAAATTCCTTTGGGCTAACAAAGTTCCTTGTATTGCTTACAAGAAATTAAAACTCCCTAAGTCCCAGGCAGGATTTGCCCTTCCAGACTTTTACCTCTATCATAAAGCTTTTATCATAAAGCAAAGCTCCTTATGGTTTACAACTTCACATGTGGTCAAACCCCCAATTTGGTTGGATATAGAGTCCTCAATCGTGCGTCCCTTTTCTTTGCCCTCTTTGATGTCTATGTATTCTGCATCCAAGGTTGTTAATCTGTCATGTATAAATAAATCCTCTAGATTAATAATTAATGATTTGGACTCTAATTTTGAATTACCCTTACTCTCTACAGTCCTCTTGTCTTTATGGCATAGTGCTTTACTTAAACTAAACAGAAACATTAATTTCTGGTCCTCATGGATTTCAAAAGGAATTTTTTATCTTAAAGATGTATTTTGTGGAAATGCCTTTATTCCTTTTGAGCAACTACAGTTAAAGTTTGATATCCCAGCTTCTGATTTCTCAAAATATCAATCTTTATGTAACTCAATTTTGGACTCTTTTCCCAATGGTAATCCCTCTTCCACCACTAATGATCTATTAATTTACCTTACGGCTGTTACGTCTGCCTCCAAAGCTGTCTCTGTTTTTTATAAAAAATGTATCACCTCCCAGGGCTCCAATGTTGGTGCAATCTCATCTTTTTGGAATAATGAACTTTCTATTTCCCTATCAGATGACTCATTGTCCTCAATGTGGCTCAACAGTTTCTCCGGTTGGCTTCCGGTGTCTCTTTATCAGACTAATGCTTATATTTTATTTAACGCCCTATAGACCCCATCTCGATTAAGACGTGTAAAATTGTTACCATCTGATGTTTGTTGGCACTGCAATTCAAGTTCTGGGTCACTTCGGCATATGTTATTTGACTGCTCAGTTATTATTTGATTTTGGTTGGAGGTTTGGAATGTTATTTTGAAAATGTTACCTTTACATGATGATATTTCTTATGCTATGTTAATATGTAAATCGGTTGCCCTTTCCCATCCTCTAAGTGAATTAGAGGCAAAGTTATTTAATTTTTTAATTATAGCTGCTTTAAAATCCATTACCTTTTGTTGGAAAGATGGTTCTTCTCTTTCAGTTCATGCTTGGTGGTCATGGATTACCTTTACAAGAAGAGGTGCTCGGCTGTCTCTTAAAGGCGTTTCTCACAATTCACAGTCATTTCAATCTTTTTGGTCACCTATTGATTCGTATGTTATGCAATGAAATGTTTAAGTATTCTCTTATGTATTTTGGGATTTCATTTCTCTTTATTTACCATCTTTTTTGTACTCAATTTAATTGTGACTCTATATTGTATGATTTTATGATTCTATGATATGTTCACTCCCTCGCCCCTCCTTCCCTTTTTTCTCCCTTTTCCCTTCCTCTTCATTTTTTTTTTGCTTATTGCATTTCTTGATCATCATTTCATCATTTACGCATATAAGATTTATTCTTTTTGTATTGTACTTGTCTATTTCTTTTGTCTACATAATATTTCAATAAAATCATTTTGAACTTAAAAAAAAAAAAAAATCTGACAAGAACACAGAGTCGGCTCGAACATATGCTTCTTGCAGCCAGCAAAGTCTCTTGGTCATGAAAAGAGCATAAAAAGCATAGGCATTTAGGATAAACCTCTGCAACTGCTGCATATTTGTTGTGTTTCATAATAAAGACTTTAGTGTTTCAACTACATAGCCTGGAAATAGAGACAAGCTTATAAGGAGGTTGTGGAGTGCTAATTGGTGTCCCTTACATGTATGTAAAGCTGTTGTTTGTGGACTTCTGAGAGTGTTTGTCTTCATTAGGGAATCAATCTTCTTGTAAAATAAGTGAAGAATCCAATAGTAGTAGAAATGTGGTTAATATCCAAGGGACAGTGCCATCTCCTGCAGCAGGCAGATACAGAATGCCCAGGTTCTAGTTCTGTTTAGAACACATGCAAAACCTGGCACGTGGAAGGGAGGCTAGGAGATCGTGATGTGGTGCTCTGTAGTGTATATGCTCCGAACACGGATCAGGCCCGCTTCCTAGACACCATCTCAGGGTCTTTGGCTCACTATCTGGCAGGGCAGGTGATACTGGGAGGGGACTTCAATTCAATCGCAGACATGGTTTTGGAAAGGTCGCACCCACCACTGCCTGATTCCCCGGTATATAGGCTTGCTAAGCAGAGGTCGAACTGGCAGGGGAGATGGGGCCTTACTGACGTGTGGCGGGAGCATCACCCTACTGACAGGGACTACTCTTTCTTTTCCGCATTCCACGAACTGCACGTTCGGATTGACACCATCTTGTGTAGCGACTCGATAGCCTCCCTGGCGACACACTTCGAATATTTAGCTAGGGCCATTTCCGAACACAATCCCCAACTGGTATTCTTTGACTGGCAGCGCGCGAGGACTGCAGTCCCCACTTGGAGATTGCGCCCGGAAACCCTTGAAGATCAGGTTTTTTGTGCGGCAATCCGTGATCGCATCGTACATTACTTTGTCGAGAACAAAGGGACAGCTTCTTCTAGAGCAGTAGAATGAGACCCTTTCAAGGTGGTGCTGAGAGGGCTGTGCATTAGTAAGTACTCGGGTGAAAGGACGGTAGTACTTGCGGACGTGGAAAAGGCAGAAGGAGCACTGAGGAACCTAGAGAAGCAAAGACCGGAACGGACAATATTGCAAACACGGCTAACGGAGGCGAGGGAGCTCGTCGCGACGGAAACAGAGAGATTGCGGAGTTATGATTATAGACAATACGCAGTGAAGGTTCACGCAGAAGGGTATAAGGTGGGCACGCTTCTGGCGAGACTGGAGAGCCCGGTACCCAGAGGTAGCCCGATTATGAGTATACGTGATGCGAGTGGAGAACTGGTCTATTCCCAGACTGCAGTCCTCTCGCGCTTCTTGGATTTTTACACGACCCTATATCAAAGTCAACTAGAGGTTGAGGGTTCCTCCATAGAGGACTACCTGGCGGAAATACACCCCCCGCAGTTAGATGAGGACAGTGCTGAGATACTAGATCATGACATAACGTTGACCGAGGTTAGGGGCGCGATCAAGTAGATGGTTCGGAACAAGACGCCGGGAGTAGATGGCCTGCCAATAGAATTTTACGCAAAATATATTGACATTTTGGCGCCTCATTTGTTGAAGGTCTATGTCGAGGCAGCGGAGCGGGCCACCTGCCTAGGTCAATGAGAAAGGCGCTGGTAGTCCCCCTGTTAAAACCCGGGAGGGAGAGTAGTGATGTGTCCTCTTATAGACCACTGTCCATGCTGACGGTGGACTACAAAATTCTAAGTCGCATATTGGCCACCAGATTGCTACCGCACATGACCGCACTAGTCCATGAAGATCAAGCTGGGTTCATTCCGACCAGGAATACCTCGACTAATATCCGTCACCTCCTGCGGGTGCTGGAGAGCGAACTAGGCGAGGAACTGATGCCGGCAGTTTTGTCCATAGACATAGAGAAGGCCTTCGATAGCCTGGAGTGGGGATATCTCAACAAGGTGCTGGAGAAGTTCGGATTAGGTGTTCGATTTAGCAGCTGGACGAAAGTCTTATATTCCTCGGCGACTGCCAGGGTGCGGCTAGGTTCAGTAATATCCCCCGAGTACCTGGTACAGAGAGGGACGAGGCAGGGGTGTTCACTCTCCCCCTTGCTTTTCGCTCTGGCGATTGAGCCTCTGGCGGTCCAGGCTAGGACGGGGATGGCGTATAATGGTCTTGTATGTGGGGGGATACCGCAATACATATTGTTGTATGCCGACGACCTGCTGTTGTTCTTAGAGGATGCGACAGTGGCGCTACAGGGAGCGATTGATATGTTATCGCACTTTGGGAAACTGTCGGGTCTTCGAGTTAATTGGAGTAAAATGTGCATCTTCCCGATGCGAGCGGACATGCCCCGACCGCAACTGACTAGGGACATTATATGGGAGCGATCATGTTTGACCTATTTGGGAGTCTGTATTTATCATGCTGCAGACAATATGTTGGAGGGGAACATAGGACGCTGCATTAGAGCCCTGAAGGGCTGTATGGCATTCTGGGCAACTCTTCCCCTTTCGGTACAGGGGAGGGTTGCGCTGCTGAAATGGTGGCCTTGCCTCGGCTGCTCTATTATTTCTGATCGCTGCTGATATGGATCCCTCAAAGGATCTTTGCGGAGCTAAGAACGCTGACCACAGACTTTTTATGGGGGCACGGGAGGCGACGAGTAGCACTGACTACGCTGATGAGACCGAAACAGGAGGGGGGAATGGCGGTCCCTAATTTTGAACTGTATTATTTGACTGCGCAACTGTAGATCCTTACACAGAATGTCGCAAAGGAGTTTAGGGGCCCTGTCCAGAGCCGAGGGATGGGGATACAGAGGCATGTCCTCTCGTATATAATTATGCAGCAGAAGCTTGATTTACGGGACTTAACGCTAGAGGAAAGGATCCTACGATTGTGCTGGAATAAGAGTCAAAGGAGAGCAGGAGTAGCGCACCCGTATGCACCTGAGATCCCTTTGGGTATGTTAAAAGCGCTGCCTCATGGAGGGGACTGGTCCCCACTCATGGACTGGGAGGAGTTGGGCCTTCAAAGGATAGGCGATCTGTATTCTGATGACAGGCTGTTGCCATTTCAGGCAGTGCAGGATCAATTTGGCCTCCCTGATGGGAGTTTTCTGTTGCATGCAGCTGTAACTACAGCGATGCGGAAGCATTGGAAAGCTGGGCAGTCGGACCACCAACGACCATGGCTTGCCAATATGTGGTAATGGCAGCAGGAACATTTAAGGCGGTCACCTGCCTGCATTCTCGAATGTTGAACGAGGGTTTAGAGCCACTGACGGTACTGAAGCAAAAATGGGAGGCGAGTGTGGGGAAGCCCATACCGGACACGACGTGGAGCTGTATTCTGAGGAGGACGTGGAAGGGGTGCAGAAATGCTTGGTTTCAACAAGTGCATTTTTTCATAGTACATGGAGCTTACCTTACCCCAGGGAAGATCCGAAGGTATTTTCAAGTGCAGGACGCAGCATGCCCCAGGTGTCTGATGCCTGATGTGGAGCTGGATCATATGCTATGGGACTGTCCGAAACTAGGTCTGTACTGGTCTAAGGTGGGGGAGCTGCTTAATGCAGTCACTGATCGGCAGGTGGAATATGACATGGCGACATGTCTGTTGCTCTGGTTTCCTCACACGAAAAAAAAAAAATCACCAGCAAGTTCATTGACTTAGGCCTTATATTGGCCCAGAGAGAAATAACCTGGCACTGGAACTCGAAGGAGGGCCCTTCCAGGGGGAGATGGGCGAGTGAATTACTTAAATGGGCCAGCTGCGAGGGTACTGTTAGGCTAAGGCAGGCCACCCGTACAGCCAATGAAAAGAGTTTGGAAATGGCACGAGCATGGGAGGAGATAGTGAGAGCGCTTAGGAACTATCAGGTAGGGGAGGAGGACTAGATGGGAGGAGCATTGTATGGAGTTCCTTGTGACACAATAGTGAAAAAGTGTTGATCCGTCAGATCTCTTCTGCACATGGTTCTATATGTGTGACATAGGCCCACACCAACAGCAGTTTAGGGGAGGGGGGGGAGATTTGAGTGGGTTAGTTGGGGGTTTTAATGTAAATATAGGATGTAACCGAAGGTTTCATGAACCATAAGTTGATCCAGAGAGCATATCCGATTACTGCACTAGTTATCCTGGTGCAAGAAAGTAGAACATAGCCTATCGGGAGACACCCCGGGGTGAAGCGGAATGAGGGGATAAGGGCCGTAGAGTTGCCCTAGCGCTGACATCCAGCATTTATTTATTGGTGCCTGTGACGTGTTGAATGTTGTGAACAGGGGACGGGGAGATACAGAAAAGCAGATGCGAGCCTATCCTGCTGGACAGATGCAATGGTCTCATTACTTTTATGTTTTGGCATTTCCTTGGCTCACGCCTCCCAGCCTCCGGGATGTGGGCTAAATGGCTGTGTAGTACCTCATTACTGAACTGGGATCTGCATCTGTCGGAGGTGGGAATGTTTGAACAATTGTTTATGAAGCATATCATTCTGCAATAAAAATACATTTTCAAAAAAATGGTTGAGCAGCAGCATAATTTTTTTTTTATTGGTGACTGAAGATTTGAAAACTGGAATACAACAAGAAGGAAATTAGAGATGAGCTTTTATACAGGCGGTGCAGGCTCCCATGTAATCTATTGTTATATTGATGAAATCAGAGTTCTGTTTATTATTATTTGCTGGACAGCATTACCCTCATTGCAAAATGAGGGCACTGTCCTGGTTTGCGTGCAGTGCACCTTCAAATGGGTGCACCGGGTGCACACATGGACACTGTGCCCTATTACTGAAGATACACACCCTCCAGGGCAGAGGGGAACTTGTGCTGCCTTGAGGGCAGTGTATTACAAAAAGAAGGATGGGTGATTGAAGCAGCCTCTTTCTTCTTCAATGGAAGTGGCATCAACTGCGCTTCAAAGGGGTAACAGAGATCTAAGCATGGGTGTAAAATCCGTTCAGCTCGCGGAATTTGCGGATTTTCGGCAAATTCGCAATCCGCGAACTCTCGCAAATTTGCCGAAAATCCGCAAATTCGCACGCAGCGGATTTTTTTGCTTGGTCGCGCTTGACAAATACAATATTGCGGCGCGCGGCGTTCACTTACCGTCATTCAGCGTTTGAAGAGTTGTTTTTCTCCATGTTTGCGCGTGCTGCGCCATTTTGGATCTTGCTGCGTGATCCTGCAGGAGTTTGTTGACCGCGATTACGCCATCGCGCCCGCCACCTTGCACAGCGAGAGTTTGTCAACGCGAGTATGTCATAAAGGCTTGTGATCACGCATCGCGGGAGTAAACAATTGCGAACACATAGATGCGGTGGGCAGCAACAATCTTGCACTCGCGAAATTGCAAAATTTGCAATTCTGCACAAGAAATCCACCAGCAAGCAGCATAAACCTTCTGAAAATGATGATTTTTATCAGAATAACTCCTCAGGTTGACATTTGCATGCACTTTTTTTTGCAAGGAGTCCATTTTGGGGGGGTGAGGGGGTGGGAGGAAGGAAGTGCCCCACAGTCTCCAACTTCCTGTTCCTGTCCAGCAGGCTCCTCCCAGTGCTTTCTTCATGTGCTGGCCACTTTCATTTGGATTCTTGACCTGGAAGGATTACTTTTTGTGGATGCTGCTGGATATTTGGATTTGAGGCCTTTTTGACTTTCTTTGGATCACTTTTGGATTAGAAATTTCACAAGTAAGTTTGTTTGGGGCATTACAGTTGCTGCAACTACAATTTTGGAATTTTCGATTTTTGGGCTGTTGTTGGGGCCTTTTGCCCAGGGGTACTCAGTGGTAAATGGACTGAGTCTTTCTGTGGGGTCTCTTTAATGTAAACATCATGGAGGGCAAGGATGGCATGGGATTGTGCTGATTTTTGTGTGTTTTTCGATTTTTTGGGCTGCTGTTGGGGCTTTTTACCCAGGGGTAGTGAGTGGTGCATGGGCCTAGTCTTTCTGTGGGGTGTCATGAATTTAAACATCATTGAGGGCATGGATGCCATGGGATTGTGCTGGTTTTTGTGTGTTTTTCGATTTGTTGGGCTGCTGTTGGGGCCTTTTGCCCAGGGGTAGTGAGTGGTGCATGGACTGAGTCTTTCTGTGGGGTCTCTTTAATGTAAACATCATTAGGGCATGGATGGCATGGGATTGTGCTGATTTTTGTGTGTATTTCGATTTTTTGGGCTGCTGTTGGGGCCTTTTGCCCAGGGGTAGTGAGTGGTGCATGGACTGAGTCTTTCTGTGGGGTCTCTTTAATGTAAACATCATGGAGGGCATGGGTGGCATTGGATTGTGGTGATTTTTGTGTTTTTTTTTACTTTTTGGGGTGTATAACTGATGTTCCTCTGTCTTCCATTGCTTTCAGGTGCACAAGAGAACCACCAGTGCCAGGAAGAAGTCCTGCAGCGGTGTTTGCGCAGCATAACGTCACGCGACGCCATGTGTGGCCACAGACAAGACAACTCTGCAACTCGTGCAACTGCGGCCTGCTGTTCTGACATCTGAAGAAGATGGCCCCCAAAAAAGTTCCCCGTAGCTCCTCTAGCAAGAAAAATGCCAGTAAGGAGCAGAAGAAGCAAGTTACCAAGGAGACTGGTGTGCCGGCCGCCACATTTTTTGGGAATAAAAAAAAGTACGCCTGCAGCAGCAGCGGGATCTGCTGGGGACCAAGCTGGGAGCAGCACCCCCGCTCCATTGGGCTCAGTGCCACCACCACCATGCCAACTTAAGTCCAAACCCTTGAGTGCTGCAGAGGCACTTAGTCTAGTTGTTCAATCACCATCGACCAGTGATGTTGGCTCATTGCAAGAAAGTAGCAGCAATGTCCCTCAATCAACACAGGTTGTTGTAACTCATCTGACGAGTGTTCAACAACCACAGCCGCAACAACAACCACATGTGCAAGTACAAGCCCAAGTACATGTGGAAGGAGAGGCAGCGCAAGGAGATGCGCAAGCAGAGGTGCATGGATGGGCACAAGTGCCCACAATAGTTGTTCCTCCCGAAGTAGGGGCACATCAGGAAATTGACATTCAAGCCGAGGTATCATTTGAGGAAGCCACTCCTCCTGATCATTCATTGTCTTCCACATCCCTAGCAAGGAAAAGATCAAGGATGGTGTCTACATCTTCTTCAAGCCCCGTTCCTTCTGATGATATGGGAATCACCACTGCCGTCTGAGAGTGAGGCACACCACGATCTGACAAAGGTAGCTAAGCGTAAAAGGAAGGTCCCCGAAACTCTCGTACTTATGGAGTGTGGTGCTGAAGAAGAAGTGGCGTATACTACTCCTGCGGATGAAGACTCTCACGACAACGACGCAGTCATCATACACGCCACTCCAGCCTCAGTGGGCATGCAGCAAACAGACATTTTGACCCTAGCCCGAAAAGCTGCTGAGCGTGAAGTTGTCGACGAGGAGGCAATGGGAACACCATCATTGGAGTTAACTAGTACACCACCACCTACCGCTTCCATATTTTTATCACGCCAGAAGGGACCTCCATCCACCTCGACCTCAATTAGTGGTGGTGCAAGTGCACAACGTAGTAAAGTTCGGCAACAAACATCCTTCACTTCATCTGGCATTAGCAGCATGACCACCATTATCGCCTCCTCCGCCCCCCACAGACATTTGAAGTCCGCAGTTTGGGACTTCTTTAGTGTTAGCCCAAAAAAGGAAAACATAGCCATTTGTAGCATTTGTAAGCTTGCAGTTAGTCGTGGTAAGCTTGGTACCAACCATGGTACCGGAGGCCAGAGAGGTCATCTTGAGAGACAGCACACTGTCAAATGGCATGCGCACCTAAAGGAGATCATGGAAGCCCAAATTGGAAGTCAACAAACTGTATACGTTGATGTTTCATCTGATGATGACGAGGAGGAAGAAGCGTCAAACACTTCACTTACACCCAGTACCCCTGTCAGCAGCACACCCCCTGTGAGCCACACTAAGAGTGTGGGAGAGAGTGAGACACCAATGCGAAAGAGTTCATCATCACCAAGCGTAACTGGGTCGAAGAAGTCATCATCATCATCCCGTAAAATCATGGTCCAGCCCACCATTAGAAGCATGTTGTTTTCAGAAGCGCCATTTGAACGCAACCACCCACTGACGCGTCTGTATAACACTAAGCTGGCTAAAATGCGAGCTCTGGACCTTCTCCCTTTTTCTTTTGTGGAAGGGGTTGGTTTTCTTGAATTAGTGGCAACGCTCAGCCCTAAGTGGAAGGTTCCTAGCCGTTTCTATTTTGCCAGAGTTGCGGTTCCAGCATTACATGAAGAAGTGCTGGAGGTGATTGGGGCAGCTTTGCAGAAAAGTTCTGTTCACACTATACATCTGACAACAAACATGTGGACCAGTGGCGCAGGCACTGATTACATGTGCATCACTGCACACTGGGTCTCTTTTTCAGGAGTTACAGCAAAGCTAAGGGCAGGTGTTTACCCGGACAACGTTTTTAAAGCTGCTCGGAAAACATGCAACACTAGCCATGTTTGGCATGGAGCAAAGTCATACAGGAGAAAACATTTTGAAGGAGTTTAACACAAAGGCCTTTCAATGGCTGTCCCCAAAAAAATGCAAGATTGGTTATGTTTCCACGGATAATGGCGCCAATGTAGTTAAGGCCATGGAGCTGGGTAAATATTTCAGAGTGCCGTGTTTGGCGCACTGTATAAACCTGGTTGTTAAAAAATTCTTGAGTGAAGAAAGTCCAGTGTGCGAGTTACTGACCACCTGCCGAAGAATGTGCACACATTTCAGCCATTCTTTTAAGGCCCGGAAGCATCTGAGGGGCCTGCTACATGAATGTCGACTGCCAGTGAAAGCACTCATCCAGGAGGTGGCAACACGTTGGAACTCAACCTTCTACATGCTTTAGCGTCTGTATGAGCAGTTTACGGTACTCGATCAGTATTTCTTAACACTGGGTACAGCTATGAAGGACCTGAGGCTAGATGCGGCGCAATGGGAGCTAGTTAAAAGCCTGACAGACATGCTTCGTCCTTTTGAGGTCTTCACGCGTGTAGTCAGCAGGGAGGACTGTAATTTGGGAAAAGCTATCCCATTGTTGCGCATGCTAGAGCACCAACTGAAGGCGGTGTCTTCTATGTTTGAAAAAGATGAAGAAAAGCAAGAAGCTTTTGTTTTGGCGGAGAAATTATTACAGCGCCTACTTGGCGATGAACGTCTTCAAATGATCCACTCAGAACAGCATTACTTTTGTGCTACTATTCTGGATCCACGCTACAAAAAGGCAACGGCAGGCAGAGCATTCTTTGCTTTTGGTGACGCAGAAGTTTTAATGTACAAACATTGGCTAGCTGTGTCAGCCATGAGGTTTGAAAGAGAACGGCAGAAAATTGAAGGAAAAGGCAGTACATCAGCATCAGCAGGCCATCCCCAGTCAAAAGAATCTACTTTTGCACCTGTGGTTGTGGCAGAAATGACCTCTCAGCCATTAAAGACACCAGCAACCGGATCATCTGCACCAGACACAACAGTAACATTGTGTGAAGAAGAGCATTGGCTAACGCAGCTTGGGTTTGCTTCACAAAAGGTCCCAGCAAAAAGTAAGCAAAGTGGAGGAACCGTGGAGAACCTTGAGTCGATGGTGCAGGACTATCTGAATGACTCAACAGAGGTCTATGTTCATGATGGCCCATTGGCGTATTGGCATGGGAAAAAAGAATTGTGGCCAGAGATCTCCAACCTGGCTATAAACTACTTGTCTTGCCCACTCACAAGCGTGTCTTCTGAACGTGTTTTCAGTGCTGCTGGTGGCATTGTAACTTGCCAAAGGACCCGCCTCTCGCCCAAAAATGTGGAGAGGTTAACAATGATCAAGATGAATCAGCATCTCATACCACCAGATTACAAAGTACGAGAATACACGCCGGAAGAAGACGAGGAGGACACCAACTTAGATGAGGGAATTTCTTCTCTGTTACGTGACCTACTCCCGCCTGAATTCGCAGAGTATGAGGACAAACTCTTCTTCCCTGACAACGAGCCCTGAAAATGAGCCAATGAATCAATAACTTTCTTTTGCATCCTTATTCACTTTTATTCCTGTGTGTATGTCTTTCTTTGTTTTGCAAAGTCTATATAAATAAAAACTTTAATCACCTAATCACAAAAACAAGCCCATCAGCAGAACTGTCTTCACTTATTTGCTTATTGATTTGAAGGTGCCGCAGTCTACATCCCTCAGGTTCACAAGTTCACAAGAACATGCTCCTCTATCCTCCTCCTCCAGACTCCTATTTCCCTCAAAGCAGAGGGCTGGATTATGCCCAATGAAGAAAGACTCTGCACTTGTGGGGGTGTTATACTTTTTTGCGGGTGAGTTGGCGGGTCTTGGGGCATTGCTGGGAAGGTCTAATACCGGATAAAAGTGGTTTGGACAAAATCAGACTTGAAAAAATGTTTGCCTTTTTGTTTACTATCATGTTTTCGGGGGCCTGTTTGGGGGGCTTCCTGGTGTTTGTGGGTGGGTTTCGGGGTCTGGGAGCACTGCTGGCACAGTTTAATGTTGATTGCATAAGTTTTCTAGGACATCCATGGTGGAAAAGTGGAGTCATGACCTAGCTGCACAGTGCGTTTGGACAGAAGGCCGAAAAATATTATAAGTATGAGATTTTCCATTTTTGCTTTTTGCCTGTTTGGGGGTGTTGTGCTTTTTTGCGGGTGGGTTGGCGGGTCTTGGGGCATTGCTGGGAAGGTCTAATACCAGATAAAAGTGGTTTGGACAAAATCAGACTTGAAAAAGTTTTTGCCTTTTTGCTCACTATTATGTTTTCGGGGGCCTGTTTGGGGGGCTCCCTGGTGTTTGTGGGTGGGTTTCGAGGTCTGGGAGCACTGCTGGGTATGAATACTTTTGATAGCAAGAGGTTTGAAGAAAATCCATGGTGGCAGAGGGGAGTTAGGGCCTAGCTGCAGAGCGCGCGCGGAGTGATTTTGGAAATTGCCCTGAAAATGACTAAGTCCCCATTTTTGTACTTTTGCATTTTGGCTGTTTGGGGGTCTTCTACTTGTTTTCGCCTGGGTTGACGGCTCTGTGGCCATTGCTGGGAAGGTCTAATACCGGATAAAACTGGTTTGGACAAAATCCATGAGGAAAAAGTTTTTGCTTTTTCTGACATTTTGCTCAATTTAGTGTTTTCGGGGGCCTGTTTGGGGGGCTTCCTGGTGTTTGTGGGTGGGTTTCGGGGTCTGGGAGCACTGCTGGGTATGGATACTTTTGATAGCAAGAGGTTTGAAGAAAATCCATGGTGGCAGAGGGGAGTTAGGACCTAGCTGCAGAGCGCTCGCGGAGTGATTTTGGAAATTGCCCTGAAAATGACCAAGTGCCCATTTTTGCACTTTTGCTTTTTGGCTGTTTGGGGGTCTTCTACTTGTTTTTGCCTGGGTTGACGGCTCTGGGGCCATTGCTGGGAAGGTCTAATACCGGATAAAAGTGTTTTGAACCAAATCGGAGGCGAAATTATTTTTGCGTTTTGCTGACTTGCTTGTCTTTGAGGTGCTCTTTGGGGGGGTTCCGGATGTTTGTGGGTGGGTTTTGGGGTCTGGGAGCACTGATGGCACAGTCTAATTTTGATTGCATTTGTTTTTCAGGAAATCCATGGTGGAAAACGGGAGTTATGGCCTAGCTGCACAGCGCGTTTGGACAGAATTGAAAGAAGGCCGAAAAATATTGTAAGTATGAGATTTTCCATTTTTGCTTTTTGGCTGTTTGGGGGTGTTGTGCTTTTTTGCGGGTGGGTTGGCGGGTCTTGGGGCATTGCTGGGAAGGTCTAATACCGGATAAAAGTGGTTTGGACAAAATCCATGCTGAAAAGCCTTTTGCCATTTTTTGTAACTTAGGGTTCGTTAGGGTTAGCACTAGCAGCAGTATTCCATGTGTTTGGGGGTGTTCTAGATTTTTGCAACTGGGTTCTGGGGTCTTACAGCACTTGTGGGAATGTGTAATCTTGGTTGCAAGTGGTTTGAAGAAAATCCATGGTGGCATTTTTTGTAACTTAGGGTTCGTTAGGGTTAGCACTAGCATCAGTATTCCATGTGTTTGGGGGTGTTCTAGATTTTTGCAACTGGGTTCTGGGGTCTTACAGCACTCGTGGGAATGTGTAATCTTGGTTGCAAGTGGTTTGAAGAAAATCCTTGGTGGCATTTTTTGTAACTTAGGGTTCGTTGGGTTAGCACTAGCAGCAGTATTCCATGTGTTTGAGGGTGTTCTAGATTTTTGCAACTGGGTTCTGGGGTCTTACATCACTCGTGGGAATGTGTAATCTTGCTTGCAAGTGGTTGGAAGAAAATCCATGGTGGGAAAGGATGGATTTGGCCTAGTTAAAGAAAGCGTTTGCCACTATTCTTAACTTAGGGCTCGTTAGGGTTAGCAGTATTGTATTGCATGTGTTTGGGCGGGGGTTATAGATGTTTACGACTGGGTGGGGTTTTGGAAAACTTGTTGTAATGTCTAATTTTGATTGCAAGTCGTTTGAACATAATCCATGGTGGGAAAGGGGGGTTTGGGCATACTTTCTGAGTACGTTTTGACACGATTTGAAATTAGACCTCGGTGAGGTAGCAGCAGTATTCTGCACGTTTTTGGGAGGGTAATGTGGGGTGTTCTAGACTTTGGGGATTGTCATCTCTGAAAGTGACAGTATAATTTTTGCACTACACAGCGTGCCTTACATATTTTTTTCTCCGAGGTGTCTTTAACACTTACTGTTGTATTTTTCCATCATCAATTACAGGCAGGATTTTACCCTGTGCCATCGATGTACTACTCAGGCGTACAATTAGCGATCCGCAAATCCGCATCAGGCATGCAGTGGACAGTGTGTCTGGTCACCAAGATTGATCGACGGAGCATCCGATGGAATGAAGGAGTACCGCGAATAAGAGGAATGGCTGGATGCATCGACTTCACAAATTCAACGGGACAACTACAAAAAACAGTTAACAGTATCCAAAATTCTCCTTTTTTCTTTTAAATGATAGTGTTGTGAACTTGAACTTACTTCTACGAGTGTGACTCTGACTGTGCGTTTGTTTGATCTCTGCTTCAAATTCATCCCTCTCTCCAGCAATTAGATACATCTTTGCTATGTTTAACACTAATTTAATGTTCTAAGTGTTTATTCTCTCTGAGGGCAGAGAGGCAAGTTTAATTGTGTAATGACTGCATCCCTGTACTGTCAACTTGTTTCTTCGTAGTTATTAGTAAGTTGCAGTAAGTAGTAGTACTACTTTTCAGTAACCTAACCATCCATTTACTACTTATGGCATGCAGTAGTGCACATCCTTTATGTCCCTTTCAAGATTTATCAATATCTTCTAATCCAAATATTTGTTTCTTTTCATTTGTTGTTTGACTGCCCATGCTGTGTTTTTTTTCCTCTCTACCAAACTTTCCCAAAAACCCCCATTACCATCCAATTTTCAAACTCTAACCTTCTTCCCCCGGGCTATGTGGTATTTCATTGAGGTGTGACTGACAACAACAATAAATTCCACACACTTGCTGGGGAGGATAAGGTCAAAGCAACCAGAAGTTCATGTGCGCCATGGTGGATTGATAAGAATATCCTCCTCCTACACAACGTTAACAAGCAACAATGAAATGATTAATGCTTACCTTACGTTGGCACTGCTTAGGCTAGGGCACTGTTCTGTACCGTACTATCTATTGTACTGTTTCTAATGCTACGCTCAGGCCACTCAATGTTTAATTTCCTCTTTTTTTCATATGGTGATACTACCAGTGTGCACCACTACTGCTACCAGCACAACAATGATATTGCATCCGTCGAGGATTCAAGTCAACAACCAACCTTATTCACCAACCGTGATTCGCAAATCACAGGTAAGATAAGCATATTGGGGAGGTAGTAGAATAATGGGCTAGGACTAAGTTTGGAGGAGAGCAGAGACTAACAGTACTACTAGTAAAGTACAGTAGTAGGGCTACTGAATTTACTAACTCGGTTACTTGCATTTTGGTACATTTCAGGACAAGATGTTTCATTCATGCTGGTAAGTTTGAAAAACCAAACGTCCAGTAACCACCGCCAACCCCCACACAAAATAATATGAGCGCGTATACTGTGTTTTTGAATGAAAAATATAATTGAGAAATATAAATTATGGATGTTGTTGTCGTCACAAAAATAGAATTTCCCCAACTCACCCCCCTCCCTAACCAAACCAATGTCCAAAAATCAAAAAGTACCCTTTCCCAAAAACCAATTCCCAGCCCCCAACAGTCAAGGGACAAGGGAAAGTCACTTCCTCCGGTGGCGTTTGGACAGCTGGTGCTGCACGTCCCGCAGCTCTTTGTGGAGGACCCGGACCTGGCACTCCAGGTAGTCCACTCGCTTTCGGAGGCGGCGCTTGCGTACCATCCAGGCTCTGTGGGGGGGGCGCTGTTGTTTTTGCTGCTGTGCGACAGCGGTGGGAGGCTGTCGGGCCACGGCTCCGTTTGGCTGGAGGCTTGTGGCTGGTGGACCCGGGGGCAGTGGAGGAGGATGTGGAGGTTGTTGTAGTTTTCTCCTCATGCTCCCGAGCCCACAACCGTCGATACTCGACACAAATAGCCTCCAGCTTACGGGCCCTGGCCAGGACAGCCATCTCCTTACGGGTGAGCTTTTTGGGAGTGGCATCTATGAAAAAAGAAAGAAAAATACTGTAGCCAATAGTCTTTAACATAAAGTCAAAATATTTCAACAGAAAGTTGACACTCAGTAACACCAGCATCAGTAACACCAGCAAGTAGCAAACACAGTATAACATTTTTAAGATAACGGACCAGGTTTTTTTTGATTGTCGATCAACAACTGGCGCCTCCCGTATGTGACGTTATTTATAATTTCTAACCACTATTTTGAAGGTGCCCCAGATAGGAGGAAGAACCTAAACCTCTAATTAGGACCAAGATCCAAACATAATTGATACAGCAGGTATCTGTGCACATGTCGCCTTTTACAAAGTAAATGCTGTTGGTAATCAAACAACACAACCAATAGACAAACAATGTGGAAGTAGTCTTGATAGAAGTTTTTCTTCAATTCAGATTTTATCTACCACGCCCAGCCAACACGTGTTTCATCAGGGCTAGTAGCCCGCGACTTCATCAGGGCTCCCACGGGCAGCGGTTCCAAAGCGATTGCCACAATGGCTAGGTGCTCTCAGCCGGTTCTAATTCCGACCCGGCTACCGGGTACTGTTGAGGTTCTAGCTGATTCGTCTCAGCCGTCCGTGTGATGGTTAATACCAAAGATGCGACACACCATAGGAGTATCCGTGTGAGCGGCAGGTTAAGACGTACTGCTTTCCAGCGTCTCCGCGTGTAAATGTGGAAGTCATTTACAGTTTACACGTGGAGACGCTGTAAAGCTGAGACGGCTGAGACGAATCAGTGAGAACCTCCACAGTACTTGCCACCATAATGGCAGCTCACTCTGCTTTCACCCAAGAAATACAGACACAGGCCATGATGATGCAGACTCGCAGTACTTTAAGCAGTACATGCAAGTGGGGATCTGAATGTCTTACTTTTCTATAGGGGTGGCACTGCCACTGGCCATACTTCTTCCACTCAGCGTCTGCTCTACTACATCATACACCTCTGCTATCGACGAGGAGGATAAAGAAGATAACATCCAGGCTTCGAAAGTACGTCTATGATTCTTCTTGATGTCTCAAATGTACCAAAATATATTTTTGGCAAAAACCAACTAACACCCTTTTCATTATATTTTGGAAAGCGCTGTCTTCTTATGTTGAACTGCATTCAACAAAACCATTCTTTACAGTCATAAATATTAAGACTCGCTCGTCCTTCGTTTCACCCTTCTTTAACTTTTCGTCCTCCACATCCCTAAACTTCATCTGATATGACTTGGCTTCACAAATCACAATAAAATTTGCCAGCTGAGTTGAAGTGCAATAGAGGGGGCCATTGGTTACCAGAGAAGTACCGCAGCTAATGCTATTAAAAGTCAAGGTTGACTGTCTTCTACGTGATAGCCCAAAAAGTAGTTCTAAATTAGTAAATGTTCTTGACAGTACAGTGTACTTATACTAGTGTACTGTGTACTACTGTACAGTACATCATACACTCCTTTGCGAGGCTACTCAAAAAAATTTCAATAAGTAAGGAGTATAATAACTTACCACCATCCGCCGCCGCTGAGTCTTCCCCCCCAGCTCCTCCTGTTGGCGCCGCCCCATCCTGAGTGGACCCCCCTGCACTGCTGGCCCCGGCACTGGTTGTCATCTGTGCTGCGTCAGATGTTGTGACGTCTAGGAAAAACATGTCATATTTTCAGATGCCATACACAACCCCCTATTTTGTCTCATAACGGAAGAAAATGTTACATAAAACATTTTTTTTATTACTGGGATTGAAAAAAAGTAACGGTTTGGGGAGGGTGTTAACCTTTTATATGCTTATTCCATTAAATGCTACACTTGTTCTTATGACAACTGATGAATGCTTGCTTAACGGGCACCATTTTTCTCATTACAGAAAGAAGATTCCATTGCCCTTCTGCCAGACAATTCTGCAACTACTAGTAAGTCATCACCAGCAGTACTGTGTTTTCATTTCTTAATTGAAAATAAAACTTTAAAACTAACAAATACTGTGTGGTTTTTGTTTACGAGTGAGTGAGCGGAAATGTTTCAGTGACTCAGATAGGCCGGGACTCGGAGTTAGTCTTCTTCTGTTCTTCTGGGTCGTAAAAATCATTGGTCAGACATTCTAGATAGTCGGTCAGGGGATTGGGGGTTCAACTTCTGTTCGGACTGAGGTATGTCGAAAGACGAACTGCACCTATCATCTTGTCCATACTTCTTTGTGTGCAGAATAGTCCCTGAAACACTAGCAGTATGGGATGTGCTCCTCTCAAATCAAAAAGGACACTGCTACCTTTTACTTGGTGTAAACAATTACATTTTGTTGTTGCAAATTGTCAAAGCACTTACATTAAGAAGACTGGAATAGACAGCAAGGGCAACCCAGAGGACTACATTCAGTGCCTAGAGCTATTGCTGTGTCAGAGTTTTATTTCACACCGTTTGCCGAATGGGCAAGCTTAGCTACCTACACAGACCGACTCATGATTGTAAATAGTAGTAGCACAGAGAGTGATGGTAGAGGTAGGATAAGAATGTAGAAAGTAGTCTACATTAGAAGAAGATCCAAGACTATTTTGTAAAACATAGAATTATTAGGAACCAGTTTATAATAAATAGGAGCTGTAAAAATTAGGGAAGTATAAGTATTAAGATAACAATAAGACAACTTACTGGGGCCAGCAGAAGAGCCTGGAAGGGACTGCTCCTGTCCAACTTCCGCCACCGGAGTCTCTGTCACCGCCGTCGCCTTGCCCCTGGGAGTTGCTGCTGGTGATCATGAAATAAAGAAACACAACATGGATGATTGTTTTTTGGGAAATATTTGATTTATTTGTACTCAATCTAAAATTATGTCGGGAAAACAAATAACATCAATTGCATCTAATCTGGTCAACTAAGAGGATAGTAGTACAGTATTGCAGGATTCGCAGACCGTCTAATAGGAAAGTTATGTAATTCACTAACTACATCAACAACAAAAAGGTTCTACTACGACTGCCATCACTCAGCAGCACGAGACGTCGCGTTACAGACACAGTCCGTCATCATGATTGCAGACCACTAACAAATATCCTAGAACAAGTCATAAATAGTATACTCAACGTATCAATCCACCACTATCTCTTCAAAGTGGCAGCAGCAAGAGTACAAAAAAGGACTACACTTGAGTCTACTGTCTCTAGCATTAAGTAGTAATGCTCTCAAATGACTAAAACGTTGCAAACAAGTAAGCATAGTAGCAACGCCAATACCCAGACGAGCACCTGCAATGACAGAAGCTATTTAAACATTAATTTACCTGCAATGTAATCTAATCAGCAGCATTCGTACTCTTCAGGAAAAAAATAGATTAGCAATATAACAGAACAGAAGGAAAAAAAGTATTTATTAAATACCTACTTACCAAGCCCAGGGATCTCCACACCAAGCAGGTCGAGCATGTCATGCTCCCGGTCCAAGATGTCAGTCCACCGGTGCGTCACTTGCTGGTAGGTGCGCCGGACCCCAGACTCCTTACACATGCGCCAGCACACCTTCTCCCACAGCTGGCGACGCTCCCGGAGGCCGTAACCGGAAGCAATCCGCCCACCTGCTGCCACGGTCTTAGGGAGGTGGACCTGGACAAAAACCAGCAAGGGGGCCACCTCCACCGCAGAAAAGATCTCCCTGGGCTGCACTTCCTCCCCCCTCCAACACCCGCAAGGGAGCCGGGTACGTGGGGCTGGGCCCTTCCCTTGCCCTTGTCACCTCCCTTAGCCATGGTCCTGGGCACAAGAAGAAGGAAAGAAGAATAGGTGTGAAAAAATTAAGAGAGAGACCAAAAGAAATAAAGTAGGTAATAAACTAAACAAAAAGTTTAAAAAAACACAAAATATAGATGTAGGAAATTGAAGAGAGAGATAATAAGCAAAAAAAACCAAAAAAAGTTCAGAAAAACATAGGATTGCAAAGATGTAAGGTGGATAGAAAGGTAGCATGCCCAAAACCATAGCATTGAATGAAAAACAAGATGGCCGCGCCCATAGAGGACCGCGTGGGTAAGTTTGCGCGATATTTCCCCCGCGAGCATGCAAAAACACCCACGAATACGTAATTGCGTGCCGCATACGACGCGAACTTGCAACGATCGCCCGGAAACGGAAACACATCACGCAAACAAGATGGCCGCGCCCGTACACGACCTCATGGGCAACCTCGCGGCCCGCGAATAAGCAAAAAACCGCCCGAACACCCAAAAAAAAAGAAAAACCGCCTGAACATGCAAAAAAAAGAGAAATCAGCAAATTCGCACGAATTTGCGGATTGCAAGTTCGATTTCGTGTCCCGCAAATCTCGCGAAATGGAAGAAAAACACATTTTGGAAAACTGATAGCACTTAGCAGGTGCAAAAGTTCAAACTCATTTGTAACCATACCCTGTGGTGCTTCCTGAGGGGCCCCTCCAGAATTCAGTTGCCTACTTTCAACTATTCTCTGACCCTGCTCTGACCCTCAAAGCAGGGTCAGAGAATAGATACAAGTATGGCACAATGCTCCTGTAAAAAAAATAACTGCAACAGGAAGGTCTTACAGCGAAGGAAGCAGGTGCCAGACTTGAAGCACAAATTCAGTGACACATTAACCAGCACCAAATTAATTCATCTCAGTTGAGGCTGGGAAGGTGTGCTTTGCTTTCCCCCCATAATCTACAGTGGTGAACAAGAGGGTGGTAGTGGTGAACCAGAGGGTGCTGTGATAAACCAGAGGGGGACAGTGAGGATCCAGAGGGTGGCAATCTTGAACCAGAGGGTGGCAGGGATGAACCAGAGGATGCCAGTGACAAACCAGAGGGTGGCAGTGATGAACCAGAGGGTGGCAGTGATGAACCAGAGGGTGGCAGCCTTGAACCAGAGAGGGACAGTGATGATCCAGAGGGTGGCAGTGGCACACCAGAGGGTGGCAGTGATGAACCAAAGGGTGGCAAGGAGGAACCAGAGGATGGTTGCGATCAACCAGAGGGTGGCATTGATGAACCAGAGGGTGGCAGTGATCAACCAAGGGGTGGCAGTGATGAACTAGAGGGTGGCAGGGATGAACCAGAGGATGGCAATGATGAACCAGAGGGTGGCAGCCTTGAACCAGAGGGGGACAGTGATGATCCAGAGGGTGGCAGTGGCAAACCAGGGTGTGGCAGGGATGAACCAGAGGGTGGCAGGGATGAACCAGAGGGTGCTGTGATAAACCAGAGGGGGGCAGTGATGATCCAAGGGTGGCAGTGGCAAACCAGAAGGTGGCAGTGATGAACCAGAGGGTGGCAGGGATGAACCAGAGGGTGGCAGGGATGAACCAGATGGTGGCAGTGATCAACCAGAGGGTGGCAGTGATGAACCAGAGGGTACTGTGATAAACCAGAGGGTGGCAGCCTTGAACCAGAGGGTGGCAGGGATGAACCAGAGGATGGCAGTGGCAAACCAGAGGGTGGCAGTGATGAACCAGAGGGTGGCAGTGATGAACCAGAGGGTTCTGTGATAAACCAGAGGGGGACAGTGATGATCCAGAGGGTGGCAGTGGCAAACCAGAGGGTGGCAGTGATGAACCAGAGGGTGGCAGTGATGAACCAGAGGGTGCTGTGATAAACCAGAGGGGGACAGTGATGATCCAGAGGGTGGCATTGGAGAACCAGAGGGTGGCAGTGATGAACCGGAGGGTGGCCGCGATGAACTACAGGGTCGCTAACAGGCTGGACACGTAGAAACAACATGGTCGCGACCGTTGCGACCACACAAGTAAGTTTGCGTTCCCGAACTTGTACAAAACCCTCGCGAACTGGCAAAAACAGCAAATTCGCAAATTTGCACGAATTCGCAAATTTTGCGAATTGCGAGTTCGCAAATCCGCAAATTCGTGAACCGTGAATTTGTAAAATTTGCCCATGCTTACAGAGATCCCCGTGCAGGTGGATGCAGTGAGCGCTTGCACACACCTGAAGAAGGGTTGTCTAGGGAGGGTCCAGGGGGCACTATTTCCCAGCTCCAGAGGCTTGCCCATTTTCTCAGTGCACCTCCTAACGGCCTCTTTGCCAATGTGTGCACATCCATAAAAAACACATGCGCAGAAGCAATGTGTTCATCAGTTGAATAGGGTCACCTTCACATGCAAATGAGGGAAAGCCCTCTTAAGACAGCACTAGCAGAGTATGTGCATCAGTGCTATATGTATTACTGAAGGGGTCTCACAAGCACCTGCAACCCAATCTCTAATAATACAGTGGCCCTGGGTTACAAATATGGGCGCATAAACCTGTTGCGCCCACAGGGCATTGCATGAATTATGGCCTATGACCATGTCCATTCTATTAAATATGTGCAATCGGTAACAGTGCGCGCACAGCTGTGATTATTGAATGGACGTTTGTGAGGGTGTGCCGTGCTCCAGCGTATCACTCACTGAACCAGAGTGTATACGAATCAACCTAGCTGCATCCCCATATCTATGGGGTATGTCCCCCAGGCACTGGCTGGTGTTCTCCTATGGAGTTCCAGCAGTTATTCAAATATTGAACTGTTAAATAAACCGAAATACTCTGAGTTTTTTTACATCAATGTTCAATTGTCTTGTTATGTCACAACACTGTGTTTTCTTAATCAAACTTTTGAACTGCAATTCCCAGAATGCATTATTAGTGATTTACAATATGCATTTGTCCCAATGCATTTCGGCCAACATGGCCTTCTTCCGGGGACGATCTATAAATGTAAATAAATATGTATCAATTGATAAGAAGAACCAGTGAGTTTATATACAGTCAAAATGAGGAGTCAAAATGACCATGAGAAGAGCCCAGGGAAAAGAGGAATGTGCAAAAATTAAATGTGTCTGAAGAGACTCAAAACATTTCGGTGGGTTAGAACATACTGTACGTAAAAGTGTATTGCCGATGTTAAAAGTCCCGAGGGTTATGCGGAATCACCGATGAAGAAATAATCGATCGCATGCTGGAGATAATGATCACAACGAGGTGTCAAACAGTCTATTAAATATACCACAGGATCTATCCTGCTCGAATATCATATTCTTACCACACATCCTAAAAGGTATTAAATCTGACTACCCGAAACTGGTACTCTATACATGTATAACTCGCATGTTCCAGCTGCCCGTGCAAACTGCTCTTTCAGGCTCTGTAAGCTTTTTGTTTCCTTAAACTTGGGCCAGCTCAGAATGATGTGTCAAATTTGTTTGAATTTTTAGCACTGCATTTTTGGCATGGCCTGTGCCTATTTTTGCAACCCTCCTGGGCCACGGTCCCTCTCCAGGTATTTTATCAAAAAGCTGACTCAATGTTGCATGGGACTGTCGATATGCTGGACATAGAAAGGATAGCTGCTAATCCATATATGGCCAAAAGTCTGCTTCATTTGAGACTGGTCCATTCCATTCCTTGAAAAGTAATTTAAAAGACCGCTTTCTATACACTATCACGGGTGTGTTAGAGTTGGTAGGGTGGGCATTATTCTTTAGTTTTTTAAAATTCATATAATTAGTTATATCAAAAACTAACGTAGATTAATGTGTATTTTTCATTTGTGTGGTGCACCTTGAAGCCTACATTGTATGTAAATGTATACTAAAATAAAATATGCTGCATTAGCAAACAGCAGGGTCCTCTGGAACACACTGTGATTGCTTCAGCTAAACGACACCATAGTTACCGAGCCCCGGAGTCCTTTGTAAACTGTATCCCACCACCCACACCTTCTCTTCCCTCATCCAAAAGGAATTTTCCCATATTTTGGAAACACTCTTCTTTGCTACCTATGGCAATGTTTTACTTGTAGGTTCTTTACTTATAATGTGCAAATATATAAGTGCTTTGTTGTGGTTGTACTGCAGTTATTCTGTGGGCTTGGCATGACATTAAAGCCCAGCCACACTTTTATTAAACTACATTTAGAGTTGTTTAAGTGCCCTTCTAAGGACATAGAATGAGTAATGTAGGTCGTTTTTCCCCAACTTTTTTATGACCATTTAGGGCATAATGCTGTAGCAATAAAGAAGGTATAATGAAAATGAAAAACAGTTTAAATGTAACAATTTCGTGTCTTGGTATTTTAGGAGTTATTCTCAAATCTCTGTTTCATCAAAGGCACAGTCACATTTCTAACACAAAAATCTCCCTTCTTTCTCCTCCTCTCTCTGACGTATTTTATGTGTATTGAGATGGACATTTGGAAGCCTGTTTTGGGGTTTCCACAGTAGGTTCTGCCCACCAAATGACCTTTCCACATGCACCTATCTTTTTTAGGTTGAGCATTTGAGACCTCTTGTATACAGTTTAGTATATACTTATATGTGTATGCACTTTTTTTGGCTCTGGAGATCAGTCTTGTCTGCTTCCGCTTAGGGACTTTCTTTTGCTGTTCAACTGCCTCTATTTAACTGTCTTGATAGAAGACGACCAGTAGAGGTCGGTAAAATACCAGAATTGCTTTCTGCTTGTTCAACTGCCTCTATTTAACTGTCTTGATAGAAAACGACCAGCAGAGGTCAGTAAAATATCAGAATCAATTTAAAATTCTCTAGATTCCAGTCCATGGAAATTGTCTTCAATGAGCATCCGTAGACAATACTTTGTTATCCAAATCTTGTATTTTCAGTGATGTGACCACCGAAGGCCCTGATTTTATAATAAAAACAGAGCTTTGGACGAAACAATTTCCGAATATATGACGATATTCCGCAATCCAACATCCCGCATACCATCTCTCCGCAATTTTTACAACGCAGGACTATTACTCGGCAAACCATCACTCCTAAAACTTTTACCTCGCATATGACTTTATCATGCATGCCATTACAACGTAAATGCATGTGTGGTAAAGTCATACACATTGTAAAAGTACATTATTTAAAAAATATATATGTATGTATATATATATATCTATATATAGATATATATATATATACACACATTTATTGTTTTATTTAAATAAAACATTTATTCTTTTAAATTGCATTATTTAAATATATATTTGTATATATATTAATATTAAACTTATATATTTATATATATTTTTAATTTGTTTTAATTACCCTTTGCACCCTTAAAACTAATCCCACCCTCGTCCCTTTAAATACCCTTGCACCCCTTAAACATAACCCACCCTTACTCCTTAAAATACCCATCACCCTTCAAACACTAACCCATCCTAAACCTATAAATATACCCTGCACCCCAAAACCCAAACCTATCCCTGATCCCGAAAAATACCCCTGTACCCCAAAATCCAAAACCTATCCCTGAACCCTAAAAACACCCCTGCACCCCAAAACCCAAAAACTATCCATGAACCCTAAAAATACCCCTGTTCCCCAAAACCCAAACCTATCCCTGAACCCTAAAAATACACCCATACCCCAAAACCCAAAACCTATCCCTGAACCCTAAAAATACCCTTCTACCTCAAAACCCAAAACCTATCCCTGAACCCTAAAAATACCCCTGTACCCCAAACCCCAAACCTATCCCTGAACACTACAAATAGCCCTGTACCCCAAAACCCAAAACCTATCCCTGAACCCTAAAAATACCCCTGCACCCCAACAACCAAACTTATCACTGAACCCTAAAAATACAACTGTGCCCCAACACCCAAACCTATCCCTGAACCCTAAAAATACCCCTGTACCCCCAAACTCAAACCTATCCCGGAACCCTAAAAATAACCCTGTACCCCAAAACCCAAACATATCCCTGAACCCTAAAAATACCCATGTACCCCAAAACCCAAAACCTATCCATGAACCCTAAAAATACCCCTGTACTAAAAACCCAAACATATCCCTGAACCCTAAAATACCCCTGTACCCAAAAACCCAAACCTATATCTGAACCCTAAAAATATCCATGTACCCCAAAACCCAAACCTATCCCTGAACCCTAAAAATACCCTTGTACCCCCAAACCAAAACCTAGCCCTTAACCCTAAAAATACCCCAAAACCCAAACCTATCCCTGAACCCTTAAAATACCCCTGTACCCCAAAACCCAAACCTATCCCTGACCCTAAAAATACCCCTGTACCCCAAAACCAAAACCTAGCCCCTAACCCTAAAAATACCCCAGTACCCCAAAACCCAAATCTAACCCTGAACCCTAAAAATACCCCAGTACCCCATAACCCAAACCTATCCCTGAAGTCTTAAAATACCCAATCACCGCAAAACATATACCTCAGAACCCCAAAACATATACCCCTATATCCATACTTACCTTATCCTAACATATAAAAAAACATGCTTTTACCATTGATGCATTTACAACGAATTTCGTTTTAAATGTATGCGTGGTAAAAGCATATAAAATGTAATGCCATGCGTTATAATGGCATTGCGGAGTCATGGTAGATTTGTTGTAAAAGTATGCGGAGTGATAGTATGCTGGAAGAAAGATTCGGGATAATGGGTGAAAGACTGTATTTCTCTCCATATGTTCCTATACCTGGCGTGTCACGCTGTTTGGTGCTTACTTTCCCTCCATGTTAAAGAACAGTAGATGTTTTAGCACCCAGGCTAATGTGCTGCATAGCTAAATATATATATAAGGTCCCAAAGGCGAGACCGATTGCATTACAAATGCTTGTTTCTGTGGTTCTTGCTCACCATTCTGATAGCACTCACCGTTGGGCAGCCCTAGACTGTGTCTGAAAATTCAATACGACTAACATCCCTCAGTGGCGGCTCCTTCGCTAAGTAAAAGAAAGTAAAAATAAAATGATAATAACGCAATGTTATTATCACTTATTCTTCCCTGCTGCGGCATCATGAGGGCAGGGGGGAGCTGCTCTGCTGACAGAGCAGGGGAGGAGTGGTGGGCTCACTAAAGTGTGCATGAGGCTTTGACCAGCCTCTCGAGCTGGCCAAACAGTCATGCACACTTTAGCATGTGCTCCATGCAGGCAGCATTACAGCCTGCATGGAGAACATGCCCAGACCCCCAGTCCCCGTCTGAATGCCAAATCACAGAGCTCAGACCAATCATAATGCTGCATTACAGCGATGTGATTGGTTTAGGGGAGCTAATCACAATGCTTCATTGCAGCATTATGATTGGCTCAGGTGCGACAGGTGCTTCCTTTTTGGGGTAGGAGGTAAGTGATTTTTTTTTTTTACAATTATACATCCTTAACCCCTTGCCCCCTACCACTCCAAATCGGTGCTGGCCGCCACTGCCCCTCACTGCCACAATTTGGGTTGACACTTGATTTTGTTGTGCTCAAGCTTCGGACATCTGCCCTATTTCAAAACATCTTCAAAGAGGCTGGCAGGTATTTCAAGTGACAGAGCCAGGAATAGGTAGACCGCTCCTGCAGGATGTTCATTTTGATTGTGTGGATTTTTCCTAACCAAGAGATGAGGAGGGAAAGCTATCTATGGAAGTCTTATTTTAAAGTGGTTAAGAGAGATGGAAGTTTACTTTTGTATACATCATCTGTACTCAGTGTATTAGCAACTCCCAGGTATTTAATATATAGTGTAGACTATTGATATGGTTTACAAGCAGCACTAAAAAAACTGTCACTCACTCCCTACTCACGAGCAAGTTGGACTACAAGGACACCCTCTGCGCCGGAGTCACCAAGCAACTCACTAGAATACTACAAGCCATTCAGAACTCATCTGCCTGACTCATCCTCAACCTCCAACACAGAACCCAAGTCACACCACACCTCAGGGAGTCCCCCTGGTCCCCAATACAGAAATGTGCTCATTTCAAAGTCCTCACACACACATTCAACTCACTACACAACTTAGTTTGCACTTATGTGAACAGTTGCACCTCCTTTCACCAACCACCCAGAAACCTATGCTCTGCAGGAAACCTACTCACACATCCTACGCATAAACAGAACCAGATCAGGAAGACGGGTATTACATCGCTCCTAGAGCTGGGAACAGCCTCCACATCACAGTCTTTTTCCCCTGTCTTCTTTAATTCATCAAGAGGCTGAAGACCTGACTTTTCAATTAACCAGCTTAGCATAGGCAGGGCTAGGCACAAAGACAGGTACCCTCGCTGGTGACAGTGAGCTTCACAAATACACATAACATAACATGACATAACATAAGAGGTATTAATATTTCAGATGTATATCTTTTACTTTTATTATTATTATATATTATATTAGTTTGAGCCCTGCTACTTTGTCATACTCCGTAATAATGTTTGGAGTATTGGGATGGAAATGGATGAGGACGTCTTCATCAGGAGAACATTGTCTACAAATAGCATGATTTTATGCACATCTGAGCCAAATTAAATATTTTATTTCAGTATCGTCTCTGGCTCCTATTACAAACAGTTCTATGCTGATGAGGAAATAATAATGTGAGTTATGGCACACTTCTCCTACAGAAAAGGAGTAAGATATTCAAAAGTTCAAAGGTACTCTTAAAGTGAATGTGCTATACCCCGCCACAGCATCAAGAGAAAGTTTGTTCAAAAGCCTATTTTTTTTATAACTTCAGAGAGAAAGTGACAGTTCATCTGGTCGAAAGACTTCTTTGGGTAGAGTCATGAAGGCCACATCTGTTGCTTTCTTCCTGGTGGACCACGTCTAATATTATCATGGGATTGTCTATGTTAAATGAACTCCGACTGATCTGTGTACTGATCTGGGTAGGTGAGGACTGGCAGTATGGTCTCCAAACTTGTAGATAGTATTTTTGTGTAGTTTTAGCATCTGAGTTTAAAAGTGCAATTGGCCTGTACGAAGAGCACAACTTGGAGTCTTTCCTTTGTCGGAGTAATAGAGTGATAGTAGCGCTGCCATCGTGTAGGCCACTGTTGCCCTCATTGAAATGTTTGTATAACTTAGTTAGGTATGATGGTAATAACTCAGAGATGGTTTTGTAAAACCCTCCTGTAAATTTACCCAAGCCTGGGGACTTAGGAAGTTTATCAGCTTTTATAGAGATCATGACTTCCTCTTCAGAGTTAGGAGCCTCTAAGTTTTCTTGCTGATATTGTATTAACTTTAGGATGGGGCATACATGTCAGTAGTGTTCTTGCTCTGTTTCTGATAGTTGATCAGGATGTATGAAGTCAAGTAGAAGTCGTAGAACATTTTCCTATTGTCTTAGCCTCTTAACATTTGTATCCCTTAAGCAAATTGGATTTCCTAATAGAACACATCTCCTACTTTTGCCATAGTAGCCTAGCCAGACAGAGTAAGGTGGTCTATTTGTGGCATGTGATTGCATTTTGTAGTTCCTCTTCTAGTTGACCCCTATCCCTACTGGTATTGCCTTGATATTGGACACACATTCCTCGGTGCACTGCATTAAAAGTGTCTAACAGCCCAGCCCTTGAGACTTCCACTGTGTTATTGTGTGATGTGTTTGTGTGTGCCCTCACTGTGTCTCCAAGCAAGAAAGGATATAGCAATCACCAACGTGGTTGATCCTTCCAGTCCAACACCTCATTTTCTTGGATCTGAACTGTCTATTGAGAGGATTTCAGAGGCTATGACAGGAGGTATCAATGTGCTGCTCAGGTATGCATAGTTCATTCTAGAGTACGTTCTGGGTATGTGTGAAAAGAACATGTATTCGAATTGGTCTTTGATTTCTTTCTCACCGTACATTGTGTAGGCCCAGTAATCAAAGTGTGTTTTAGAGTTCTAGAAAAGGCTCCTGGCTAGGATGTCCCCATGCTTATCTTTTTCTGTCTTCTAAATGTAAATTAAAGTATCTCAGTAGCTAGTAGTATATCACCTTCTACAAATTCCACTAGGATAATCAGGAAGGTAACAAGAAAGTTAACGTGGCCAATGTTTGGAGTATAAATCGTAGCTATTTTTTTTTTTTCACAACCAATTTTATTGAGCAAATGAGCATCAAGAATGTGGCATCTCCACACTCGAAGATCACCACAACAATATCAATATAGCAATTACATAGGCATCAAATGATAGAGTTGACTCAAGATAGGCTCAGTATAGAAACTCCCCGGCAACCTACCCTGACCCACAACTCTACCCCCCCCCCGCTCCGAACACCCCCACCCAACCCCCCCCCACCACACGTGTATAGAATCAAACAGAGAAAAATAGGCAGGTGCAGTGCCACCAGGGCGTTGCCGCTTCGGGCCAAAATTGTCACTGTGATCAAATGAATCGTAGCTATTTTTGACCTCAAGATGTATCTTTCTTTTTTTTTGTTGGCAAGGCTGTGAATGGTAGTAGAGTTTCTTTGTTTGGGTGTTCTCTGTCTAGATATGTATTTAGTGGTTTGTGTGTGTGTCTCTCCACCACCTCTTCAACTGTATATAGTAGAGATTGAGAACATCCTAAACCCTTTAGTGAAGTTTTGTCCCTCTCTCAGTATTGTGTCCACTGTATCGATCGTATGCATTGCTGCATGCATGGGTTTGATCACTTTCTTTGCTGGTCCCCCTCAGTCCTTATTGATCATGATCAGAGTGTGTACCATGGGGGTGATTTTCTTGTGGGTCCCCTCCTTGGAGGTCCCCCCCCCTACCCCATGCACTTGTAACTGTACAACGTTTTTGACATTACAAGGGTTGCAGTTCAGTACTTCTTATCTGAATTGAAGCATCACTCTTCCCTTTTACAAGCATGTGAGGAAGTGGTTCTCTGAAATCATTTTATGCCTTGCACGGTTGTGGATATGAAGACAGACCTTTTGTGAGCTGTAGATTACCTTATCTCACCCTCCGTGGTTTATGGCCACATTTGCCTAGTATTGTGCCTTTGTGTAGTTTCAGCAGTTTCTCTGTTTCTCGTCGCCTCCAGGGTCTTGGGGTAACTGGCTGCTAGGCCGTATAGTTCTTTGGTTCACTACTTTTCAATTCTTTGTTTAAGGTAAAAATGTTAATTGAGAAAGCAATATTATATATAGTAGAACATTGCAACTTGCACAGGTATGGCATTTGAAAGTTGAGCACAGCTTAAACATACACCCCTAGATTCATCATCGGCATGTTTTGCGAGTCTGTAATAGCGATTAATAGGGAATCGCTATTACAGACTCGCAAAACGGATTCATGTAGGAATCGCAATATTTATTGCGATTCCTACAGCTTCCTTATTTGCGATTAGCTAATTGCTAATCGCAAATAAGGAATAACTCCCCATTCATTCCTATGGGCCTAAAGGCCCATAGGAATGAATGGGAAGACATATCAATGTGCGAATCGCTATTATATTGGCTGCTGGTGTTACACACACACATGTCCCAAGGACATGTGTGTGTGTAACATACAACTTAGAAAAATGCACTTAAGTGCATTTTTCTAAGTTTCCGCTATTTACCACGAGGTTTGACTTCGCGGTAAAGAGCGGCCCAAAATTGCGAATTCGCAATTTTTACATGTTTCATGAATTGCATTTAAGGAATCTCAAATATAATAGCGATTTTTGAATTTGGGATGATGAATCCCAAATGTGTTCTGCCGTAGAGGTAGGAGGTGGTCGAGTCCAGGGCTTTGCCTCGGATTCCTGCGTCGTGGAGGCAGGTGTGTAGGGTGTGGTGGCAGACAGTGTCAAAGGCGGCTGACAGGTCCAGGAGGATGAGGGCCGCGGTCTCGCCGTTGTCCAGTAGGGCCCTGATGTCATCGGTGGCGGAGATGAGGGCCGTCTCGGCGCTGTGGTTGCTGCAGAACCCTGACTGTGATGGGTCGAGGATGTTGTTCTCCTCGAGGTAGCGGGCCAGCTGTTTCTTGACTGTTTTCTCGATGACCTTCGCCGGGAATGGGAGCAGAGAGATGGGCCGGACGTTCTTGAGGTCCTTGGGACCTGCTTTGGGCTTCTTGGGCAGGGCGTTGATCTCGGCATGCTTCCAGCTCTCCGGGAAGGTTGCGGTTTTGAAGGAGATGTTGATGGCTTTGCGGAGGTGGGGTGCGATGGTGGTGCTGGCTTTGTTAACGATGTGGTGAGGGCACAGGTCTGACGGGGAGCCAGAGTGGATGGTGCTCATGGTTTTGATGGTGTCGTCGTAGTTGATGTTGGTCCAGGTGACGAGGGGGTCGATGCAGGCGGTGGCCGAGGGGTCTAAGGTGTCCCGGGCTGTAGAGGAGGCCTGGTTGTCGAAGCTGTCGTAGATGTCGGTGATTTTGCGGTGGACGAAGGAGGCCGGGGAGTCGCACAGGCCTTGTGAAGGTGGGATGTCATTGGTGATGGCGTTGGGGTTGGAGAGTTCCTTCACAATGTTGAAGAGCTCTTTGCTGTTGTGTGCGTTGTTGTCGAGGTGGTCCTTGAAGGAGGTTTTTTTGGTGGATCTGATAAGGTGATGATGCTGGCGTATGGCGTTCTTGTGGGCTGTTTGGTTCTCTGGTGTTTGTTTGTGGCGCCATTTCCTTTCCAGCTTTCGGCAGTTTTGTTTGGAGGTCTGGAGGTCCGCGGTGAACCAGCTGGCAATTTTGTTCTTGCGGCTTGATCGGGGCGAGGGTGTTGGCGCAGTCTTCGATCCAGCGTCTGAGGCTGCTGCTGGCGGCGCCGGGGTTGGGGGGGACTGTGGGTGGGTTCCGGGCGAGGGCGGTGTGTAGCTGGTCTTCGGTGATTTTGCTCCAGCAGTGGCGGGGGATCTGTTGGGTGCAGTGGTGCGTGGTAAGTTCTTGAAGGAGAAGTGGATGCAGCGGTGATCAGTCTAGTGTAGTTCGGTGGTGTGGCTGAAGGAGACGTGGGGGCTTGCAGGGAAAATGGGATCAAGCATGTGTCCGGCGGAGTGGTTGGAATCGTGAAGAGCTGTTTGAGTCCGAAGTTGGCAAGGTTGTTGAGCAGGGTGGTGGAGTTGGTGTTGTTGTTTCTCTTGAGGTGGAAGTTCATGTCCCCGAGGAGGATGTAGTCCATGGACATAAGAGCATGCATGCTGACAAAGTCGGCGATGGAATCGCTGATCTGTGCCCAGGGTCCAGGGGGCCTGTATATTAGAGTTCCTCTGAGGGTGGTGTTGGGATCAGTGTGGATCTGGAAGTGCAGGTGTCCGGTGGTGCTGAGGGTGTCGTTGGAGTTGGTTGAGATCTTGTGGGTGGACTTGTGGACAATGGTGATTCCACCTCCTACTCCATTGGTGCGGTCTCTGCGGGTGATCTTGTAGCAGTCCTGGATGGCTATGGCGATGTCGGAAGCCGAGGAGTCTCGGTCAGGAAAGCGATGTCCGGGGAGGATGTGTCGAGCAGGTCCCAGAGTTCGATGGCATGTTTTTTGTGCAGAGTGGGTGTTCAGGAGTATGCATCTGAGGTGTTTGCGTCCTGTCCTGGTGGGTGGATTGGCGGGTCTGTTGCTGGTGAAGCTGCAGTTCCGGCAGGAGAAGGGTCCTTGGGTGCGCTTTGGGTGTCCTGGAAGCAGGAGTGAGTCCGACCGTTGTTGAGTGCATGGAGGGAACTGGCATCGTGGAGGAGTCGGGCATTGTTGTGGTGTTCGTGGGGGCCAGGGGATTCTGGCGCTGGGCGCGGTCCAGGTGCAGATGGGCGCAGACGGGCTTGCCTTTGGCACGCCAGCAGCGTGCCCGTGGTGCATCCGCTGTGCGACCGCGCCATAGGACAGGGAGGAGACGGGAGCAGGGAGGGGGTGGGGCGGGCTGGATCGGTGGGCAGGGCGCAGGGGCAGCAGCGGCAGGAAAGCGTGGCTTGGTGCCTGGAGGAAGGGGGCACAATACCAGAATACAGTACAATAGAAATAAAACTCAACGCACACACAATATGGGGCACAGGAGAGGAGGCGAGAAAATTACGGCGAGCGCAGGAGGCAGGAGCAGTTACCGCTAGGCGGACTGCTGGCGGACTGCTGGCTCAAACCTAGGAGCTGGAATGCAGTTAGAAGCGCAGTGTGCAGGCGAGGCTGCCGGGGAGAGTGCTAACCTTGAACCAATGGTCAAGGCTTCACACGCGCTCCCCCGCAGCAGTCGCCATAAGAAGGGGAGGGAAGCGGGAGCAGGGAGGGGGCGGGTGCTGGCTGGATCGGTGGGCGGGGCCGCAGGGGCAGCAGCGGCGGGAAAGCGCGGGCAATACTGAAGGTGCCTGGAGGAAGGGGGCACAATACCAGAATACAGTACAATAGAAATAAAACTCAACTCACACACAATATGGGGCACAGGAGAGGAGGTGAAAAAATTACGGCAAGCGCAGGAGGCAGGAGCACTTACCGCCAGGCGGACTGCTGGCGGACTGCTGGCTCGAACCTAGGAGCTGGGAGGCAGTTAGAAGCACGGCGTGCAGGCGAGGCTGCTGGGGAGAGTTCTAACCTTGAACCAATGGTCAAGGCTTCACATGCGCTCCCCCGCAGCGGTCGCCATAAGAAGGGGAGTGAAGCGAGAGCAGGGAGGGGGGCTGGGCCGCAGGGGCAGCAGCGGTGGGGAAAGCGCGGGCAACACTGAAGGTGCCTGGAGGAAGGGGGCACAATGCCAGAATACAGTACAATAGAAATAAAACTCAACGCACACACAAAATGGGGCACAGGAAAGGAGGTGAGAACATTACGGTGAGCGCAGGAGGCAGGAGCAGTTAGCGCCGGGCGGACTGCTGGCGGACTGCAGGCTCGAACCTAGGAGCTAGTAGGCAGTTAGAAGCGCGGCGTGCAGGCGAGGCTGCTGGGGAGAGTGCTGACCTTGAACCAGTGGTCAAGGCTTAGAAGAGGGTGCACTCAAAACCCTGGTGAATTATTCGTTCTTTGACTTGTACTGCTCTCAGTACTTTCTCTTTCATCTGAAAGTTATGAAATTTAGCTAATGTGTCTCTTGGAGTGCTTGTATCTCTAACTCTTTATTGCTGACTCGGTGGACTCTTTCTAGTTGAATTTGTATCATAACCATCTCCGAGTTGATCTGAAAACAGGCCCACTATAAATATATCTACATTTGTCGTTTATACTCAGGCCCGGTTCTAGAGGGTGGGCCGGGTGGGCCAGGCCCACCCAAACATGAGCCTGGCCCACCCAAAATGAGACTTGGCCCTCGCAGTGAACCTGCCACTGACGTACAACGACACTAACAGCTGTTCAGATAACTGGGTATTTACGATACTGCTGCAGAGCAACCATTTGTCTGTTGGTAGTTTTTAAATGCAGATAAACTGAATTTTATGGGAATAGCTCAGTGGGTTACTACCTCTGTCACAGATATCTTTGTGTTACGTGCAGTCTAGAAGTTACTATCCTAACATAGAACAGTGACCTATGAAATGTCATCAAGGAGCTGAATACAAACTTCGCTTTTTTGTGTTGTGATATGGTTAGAGCTTCTACATTCTTTCAACTTTCTAATGTTACTAAAAAGAGTTTTTTTGGGCAGTTGTACCTTTTTATCAGTAAAGCCAACCCCCAACCACTGGAGTACTCTTTACATCTTGAGTTTGTGCTTCCCCAGACCAAACCCTTGTGAAATAAATTGCCTACCAGTATGGATGACATGTGATTTCTACACCTTGTAATCCTCATGGTCTTATGTGACATTCCCCGTAGACTGATTGATTGTCTCTGTATAATGTGTGCGGGTATGTAAAGTACTGTGACACACTACACTGATGTGAGTAGCGCTATACAACAAATGGAATGGATATGAGAGAGGGGCAATGGCGAGTTGAGGGGCACTAGTGGAGGGTGGCAGTGAGGGAATCCGAGGAGGAGGTCACGGGGTTGTGGGCTACGGAGAGATGAGGGGCGCTGGTAGAGGGTGGCAGTGAGGGAATCCGAGGAGGAGGTCACGGGGTTGTGGGCTACGGAGAGATGAGGGGCGCTGGTAGAGGGTGGCAGTGAGGGAATCCGAGGAGGAGGTCACGGGGTTGTGGGCTACGGAGAGATGAGGGGCGCTGGTAGAGGGTGGCAGTGAGGGAAGCCGGGGAGAAGTTTATGGGGTGGAGGGAGGGAACTACAGAGAGATGAGGGGCACTAGTGGATGGTGGCAGTGAGTGAGTCCGAGGAGGAGGTCACAGGTTGGGGGGAACTACGGAGAGATGAGGGGCGCTGGTGGAGGGAGCAGTGAGGGAAGCAGAGGAGGAGGTCATGAGGTGGGGGGCTACAGAGAAATGAGGTGCACTTGTGGAGGGTGGCAGTTAGGGAATCCGAGAAGGAGGTCACAGGGTGGAGGGAACTGTTCTGTTATGTTATGTTATGTTATGCGTTTTTATTTGGCGCACAGATGCTCCAGCTAAGGAGCGTCCTGGCGCCCGACAAGGCAGCAATACGGGGTGCTGGTAGAGGGTGGCAGTGAGGGAATCCGAGGAGGAGGTCACGGGGTTGGGGGCTACGGAGAGATGAGGGGCGCTGGTAGAGTGTGGCAGTTCGGGAAGCCGGGGAGAAGTTTATGAGGCGGAGGGAGGGAACTACAGAGAGATGAGGGGCACTAGTGGACGGTGGCAGTGAGTGAGTCCGATGAGGAGGTCACGGGGTTGGGGGCTAAGTAGAGATGAGGGGCGCTGGTAGAGGGTGGCAGTGAGGGAATCCGAGGAGGAGGTCGGGGGGTTGGGGGCTACGGAGAGATGAGGGGCACTGGTAGAGGGTGGCAGTGAGGGAATCCGAGGAGGAGGTCACGGGGTTGGGGGCTACGGAGAGATGAGGGGCGCTGGTGGAGGGTGGCAGTGAGGGAAGCCGGGGAGAAGTTTATGGGGTGGAGGGAGGGAACTACAGAGAGATGAGGGGCACTAGTGGACGGTGGCAGTGAGTGAGTCCGAGGAGGAGGTCACAGGTTGGGGGGAACTACAGATAGATGTGGGGCGCTGGTGGAGGGAGCAGTGAGGGAAGCAGAGGAGGAGGTCATGAGGTGGGGGGCTACAGAGAAATGAGGAGCACTTGTGGAGGGTGGCAGTTAGGGAATCCGAGAAGGAGGTCACATGGTGGGGGGAACTACGGAGCAATAAGGGGTGCTGGTGGAGGGTGGCAGTGAGGGAATCTGAGGAGGAGGTCATGGGGTGTGGGGGAGCTATGGAGAGATGAGGGGCACTGGTGGAGGGTGGTAGTTGGGGAGTCTGAGACGGAGACCATGCAGGAAGTGGCTACGGAGAGATAAAGGGCACTGTTGGAGGGTGGTAGTTGAGTTGTCTACAGAGAAAGAGGTCAAAAAAAGAGGTCAAAAAGACATTTGCACCAGCACTAAAGCTGGCTGATTAGAACAACTGTGGAGCATACTTTAACATGCACGCTAATTACATTTACTGCTATATTCAATGTTTCAAGTTTGAAGGTGATTTTACTATTGTTTTTTTACTGGGAATAATGAAAGTGGAACTGAATGGTGGCTGATATGGGGCTGGGGAACACGGTCAACTGTGAAATAAGGTGTAATGGAGAGGGGTGGTGGAAAAGTGGATAATCAAGCCTGTAAGGGAGCGTGCTGCAGAGTCGGGGGTCAGGTGGAGGTAGTAATGGAGAGGGTTTATCCCTGAAGGCTCGCACAGAGGGAGCCCCAGTAGTGTCACTTGCTTGATACTCCCACCTTAGAAACCTCCCCTTCCCATCAAAGGGACATTACATGGAAGAAAAGCACTTTTGAGAGCGATAACATTTAGAAAGAGACTTTGAAAAGAGTGCGTTTTACTGTGCCTTGTAAGACTAAGGAGAGAAAGGAGGGTCCAGAAGCAGGCCTGGCTAGATATATAAGCGATAAATCGGGGCAGCAGGGGCCCACCCAAATGTACCTTTGGCCCACCCAACTAAATATTCCTGGAGCCGGGCCTGTTTATACTCCTTCCTGCAGGCTCCTCAGTTTTTGTGCTGTTTTAAAAAATTTCCCATTTTAGAGTAATTGTGTCTGAGCTTGAAAGGTGGCCAGTTTGTGTGCGAGAGATGTTTTTGCCACTTCAAGGCTTTGGATTTTGGCCTCGGTGTCCAGCACCCTGGTAGCCAATGTGTTTAAGCCTTTTGATCGGAAGTTTGGGGTTTAAGGGTCTGAAATACCATCTTGGTGAACCGGGTCACTCCGTCATAAACATTTCAGATCTCCAGTCCGCCAATTTACAATTCTATTATTTTCCATGGAACTTGTAATATAGCAAACGTGATATCCATCCCGTTTGTGATGGAGTATCCCATCTGCCATGATCATAATCAGCCCTTAATCTTCTTGGCCCTCTGAAAGTTCTCTCTTGATTTCCTCTCTCAATTCATTTTTAAATAGTTGCAGACTATCTGAATGTCAGTGCATCAAAAACAAGGTGATGGTTAGAATTCTTGAATTATTCTTAGCCACATGCAATTGTTTGAGTTGCATCCCAAAATGTCGTTTTTTACCCCATGGCACCTCAGTTTGAACCAGCCATATGAAAATCAGTCTTAACCCTACTCCAATAGGTATAGCCCAGCCTGAACTGCCAGGGCTCGTCCTCCCTAAACTTGAACACAAGCAACCCAGGACTGGTTTTGCTCTTATCAGCGCTCATCAGTCAGGCAGAGCTTGGTTCTACTGATAGTGTGCATAGGACTAACATCTGGACACTGCAAAGATTCAAGAGTCAAGAATTATGCTTGTGCAAAGTTCTCATAATTTCCTTTGTGAAAGTTATGCAAAATTCCTAAAAAATTATGGGAAATTACATGAAATGCCGATTCCGTATTTTGCACTATTTTTTATACAGGAGGATGCATTTTGCGCTACAATATAGAGAAAAATCACACCTGAAAAACAGCGGCTCGTGTTCTGTTTATTTGCATGTTCCTGTGCTCCTGCTGCTTTTTTATCCAAATGACATCAATTAGAAAAAAATGGAATAATGGCACACTCTCTGTCATTTTGCATGACAAGAATAATTCACAATGCCACAAATTACATGAGATTATGGCAACATAATTGAGTTTTTGACCCAGCCAAGCCAAGATGATAATCCTGAACAACTTGTGCTTATGCTATCCGAAAATGAGCTGGACTATCTCGTTCTGGAATCATGAAAGCCAAGTTTAGTTATTATTTATTATTTATTCATTAAGGAGTTTTATATAGCGCTAGCCAGACCCGAGGTTATCGGAGCGCTTTACAACAATTTTGAGCAAGATTCAAACAATAAGCAGTATTCTACATATAGGTTCGACCGTTCCAGTGTGCTGAGCAGCAATGAGGTAGTACGTGAGTTCTGAGATAACCTCATAGAGTGCACGTTGTCTTGGGGTTGATATAATATAGCAGGATTCTACATATAGGTTTGGAAATCCAAGTGTGCTGAGCAGCATTGAGGTAGTCCGTGAGTCCTGAGATAACCTCATAGAGTGCAGGTTGTCTTGGGGTTAAACCAATTAAGGGGGGTAGGAGCAGTAGGGGGTCGAATTGCAGGGAGGAGGTAAGTCTTAGAGCCACAATGTCAGGAAGAGACGATGAGCAGGGAATAGCATTTTGATGGCGGCTATTTATTCAGGACGGAGCGGTTGAGGAAAAGGACTTTAAGTTATTTTTTGAATTTTGTGAAGGACGAGATAGTCCTGATACCGACTGGGATGGCGTTCTAGATTTTGGGCACGTTTCCGGCGAAGGACCGTGCAGCAGTTTTTTGTTTGCGTGTTTTCATGGAGATGAGTAGTAGGGTGCTGGAGCTCCAGAGGTTCCTTGTCTGACCAGCCCTCTTGAGTTTGGCAGACACATACTCAGGTTTTCCTGTGTGCAGGGTTTTATGTGTGAGGCAGGCGGTTCTATGTCTGGCACGCAGTTCGATTGGGAGCCATTTTAGTTCTCTGAGTGCTGGTGAGATGTGATCATATTTGCTGATTCCAGCTGCTGCGTTGACAGTTATTTTGAGGGGAGCTAGGTGATATTTTGTTGTACCAGTGTTGGTGGAATTACCATAGTCGAGTCTGGATAGCACCATTGATTGGGTGGCTTGTTTGAGGTCGTTGGTTGGGATGAATGGTTTTATTTTGTTAAGTTACCTCAGGTTGACAAAGGCACTCTTTGCGGAGTTCTTGATGTGATTGGCCATGCCGAGTTTTGAGTTTAGGGTAATTCCTAATGATTTAATGGAGTGGGTCAGAGTGTGATTGCACCCAAAGCTTTTAGCCATTCTGAAATATGAGGGTTCTCCTCTTTGTTGGAGATGAGGAGTTTTTTGTTTTTGTCTTGGATGACTTTTAAGTGGTTAAGCGACAGCCAATGTTGGATTTCTTTTAGAGTGACATTCAGTCTGTGAATATCATGAATGGAGGAGGTTTCTAGAAATATTTGGGTGTCATCTGCATAAAGTTGGAAAGGGATGTTAGCATTTTTGAGTAGGGTGGTGAGCGGTTCTATTTATATGTTGAACAGTTGAGGTGAGAGCACTGAAACTTGGGGGATGCCCCTGTTGACAGGGTGTAGGTTGGAAGTAAAGTTTTTAAATTTTATCCTTTGTGAGCGGCTGTGTAAGAAGGAGGAGAACCAGCGTAGGACAACCTCATCAGCTCCTACCCTTTCTTGTAAAGCCTTGATGAGAAGTTGGTAATCAACTGTGTTAAAGGCTGCCGATAGGTCTAGGAGAATGAGGAGGCAGCATTGGTCAGTATTGAGGGATTTGTGGATGTCGTCTGTGATGTTAAGGATTGCGGTCTTGGTGCTGTAGCCTTTTCTGAAACCCGATTGGTGGGGGTCAAGAAGGTTGATGTTATCCATGTGCTGAGTCAGTTGTTGGAGGACGCCTTTTTTCAAGGAATTTGGATAGAAGGGGGAGTTTGTAGACGTGTCTGAAGTTATTCAGTTCCTTGGAGTCAAGACCTGTTTTTTTTATAGTGGCGTGACTTGGACAACTTTGAGGCATTCAGGTATGATGCCGGTTCTCATGTAGCAGTTAATGATCTTGCACCAGAACGAGGCTATGGAGAGTCTCAGTTTTTTGGTCCGTTCGGTGGGAATCGGGACAAGGACGTGAGAGGCTGGTTTGGAGGTGGAGATCAGTTTGAGGATCTCGGTTTCCGGGATGGGGTTGAAGGACTTCCAGGTTTTTGTGGGGTGCTTGGGCAAGCTACCTACTGTCACTGGAGGCAGTTTCTTGCAGACGGGGTTGACATTGATGCCCAGTCAGCTAAATCTTGGTGATTTTTACTTGGCGAAGTCTTTGGAGGCCTGTAGGGAAGATTCTGGGGGTTTGGAGGTTTGTTGTCTGGTGATTTTGAACAGTTCGTTGGGCCTGTTTTTTGGGTTGTCCAGGGCGGCGCAGAAGAAGGTGGATTTTTCACTGCTGATGTGTTTTTCGTATTTCCTTCGGGATGCTTTGAGTTGTTTGAGTAGGTTTGAGGAGGGGTTGCTCCGCCATAGTTTTTCGGTAGCTCTTAGTTGTCTTCTTTCATTGTTAATGTCCATGTTGAACCAAATTCTGGATGGGATGTTCCTGGTTTTTTTTAGTTTCAAGGGGGCTGCTTGAACTAGAATGGATGTCATGTTTGTGTTGTAGTGGGGGGTGAGTTCTGTTGTGGATAGATCGTCCGTGGAGGCAGTGAGGAGAGAGTTAACCCTTCCCTCTAGGGCAGTCATGTTAATCTCTGTGAAGATTCTAGTCCATTTTGGAGGGTCTTGGGTGGGGGGTTTAGGTGTGATTGACTGAGTGAGGTGGAAAAGGATTAAGTGGTGGTCGGACCAGTCCACAGGCAGGGTGCGGTCTATCGTGACAGTGTCGTGCTGGGCGATAATGGCGTCTAGGATTGCTCCTTTCTTGTGGGTTTCCTCTAAGCAGTGTTGGATAAGGTTGTTGCTGTGAAGCAGCTCCTTTAGGTTCTGGATTAGCAGGTTGTTTTCTTCACTCCAGTGAAGATTGAGGTTGCCCAGAATAAGGTTGTTCATATCTTGGAGAGAGCAGTGGGCAATCAGGTCGGACAGGTGTTCAGTGAATGTGGTGGTGTTGCCTGGGGGTGGTAAATGAGTTGGCAGGTGAGTATTTTAGTGTTGCTAGTGTTGATGTTGGCAGTTAGGCACTCAAATGTGTTGTAGATGAAGGAGTCCATTTCCAGCACGGAAATATTGTTTTTTGTGGTCTCCACCTCTTTGATATTTTCTATCTTCGTTGGTGATAACAAAGCCAGGGGGAACAAGAGTATCCATGAGTGGAAATGAGGAGTCATTTAGCCATGTCTCAGTGATGAATCCTATGTCTATGTTGTGGGTGAGAATGGATTCTGCTAGCTCTATGGCATGCTTGGTGGCTGATCTGAAGTTAATGAGCATGCAGTTTGTGGGGGACATCTCTGTTTGTTTATCGTTCGGAGGACTGTGGGGATGAAAGTGCGTGTGGCCGGGGGTCAAGGGGATTTTAGAGGGGCCTGTTCTCTTCCCAGTCCGGTGATCACCTGTATTTTGGATTGGAAGGTGACAGCAATAAGATTGTCGCACGAGGAAGCGAGAGCTGCCGCTTCACTCGCAGAAGTGTCATCTCTAGTTCTTTTCGATCTCTGTGTCTGATAAGAGAAGGGGGTAGAGATCCCTTACGGGTGGGGAGCATTGGGAAGTCTCTGTTGAGTGAGAGAGGGGAAGGAAGGATAATGGTGTGGCTTTAGGGGTGTGGCGGGGTTGGTAAGGATTTCACTAAGACCCTGGATTATGGTGGTCATTTGGCTTTCAAGCAGCGTGAGCCGCTGCCCAGTCTCTATGTCGGTGTGGGTGTTCTGGGTGGGAAAATCAAACCTGGGGGGGGAGCCTATTGTTGTTAAGTTGCCCTTTGGTGGGTGATGTGTCCGTGTGGGATCTAGGCAGGTCGGTGGTGTGGGGAGGCGGGGGCCATGTTGGGGCCTAGATATTTAATTGCATTAGGGACTGGGGAGGGGGTTGGGAGTCAAGTTAAGTGATAACTGGGAACACCAGCCCAAATGTCATTTCCGCAGTGTTGTTTGTAGTTGAAAAAAGACCCCACACCCAATAATTTAAAATCCGTTGGGAGAAAAAGAAGGACTTAAAGAGGCTGTCATAGTTTGAACCAGCAGTCCTTCTCCACTTTGTCAATGTGAGGATGGAAATAGCCACATGCCATAACACCTCTCTTTATTTTTAGATCCGGCACCTGCCAAGACTTTCTAATAGTACATCAATGATGTGTATGATATACTTACTTAAAAGGGCTTTCAGCCAGCACTCTTCACCCATTGATCTGTTATTGTGTCAGTCACATTTTTTTCCATCCTCTACATCATACAGCATGGGACACTGAGTCATCCCACTTCAGTCATTCATTAACTTCACTGTGAGTTAAAGCGTTCTGCCCTTCCACAAGGAGCACATCCACAGCAAGTTCACTTCTGTGCGAGAGACTACTAACTATTATGGCAAACCAGGGGAGGTAACGGCAAGATTTGAGGTGTCTAAAGGGCTAAGACAATAGTGTGTCTTGGCCCCCACCGTGTTTTCTTTGTTTATTAACGGGGTGGTCAAATATTTCTCTAATCACCCGACAGATGCACTAACCCTAGCTGGTATGAAGGTGCCCCTGCTCATGTTCGCAGACGACACTCTTTTAATATCTAAGACGAGACAGGGATTACAGCTGGCACTGTCTCGCTTTGAGCTGTTCTGTCGCGAACATGAGCTGGAAGTCAACGTGGGGAAGACCAAGTTTATGGTTCTCCATGGCGCACGGCCAGTAAGAGCAAGGGTGCACATGGGAGGGGCCACTTTGGATCAGACATCCGTCTTCACATACTTGGGGGTTACCTTCAGCGATAAAATGTGCTGGAAACCTCAGGTAGATTTGTAGGCCCTAAAACACGCCCAACTAGGAGGAGCTCTGCTTAAAGAACATAAGCTCACCCTAACTAAACCGTTGGCCCCCTTAGTTAAAATCTACGACTCTAAAATCCTCCCCGCCGTCTTGTATGGTGCAGAACTGTGGGGTTTTAGTAACCTGGCCCCTTTAAGGGTCGCCCAGAATAAATTTCTGAGGTCCGTGGTTACCCCAATCCACTCTACATATTCCCTTATTGTACGACCTGGGCTGCCAGCCTGTTGAGGACGTTGTACGGTATAGACCACTGACATTTTGGCGACATCTGTGGACTACACCGGAACTATTGTTGTATGCCAAGGCCCTACTGGAAGTTAAAGGGTTAGGAGGTTCCCACAGAATCCCTTGGCTGTCTGAAATCAAAACATTACTGACCGATATGGGGCTGGGGGAGCTATGGGTCAACCCCGATACCGCTGTTTTTCCCCCAAAAAAAGATTTTAAGGGATGTGTACTGGACATGGATTAAAGCCAAGAGACATGAATCCATGACTGGCAGTTCCCTGACAGCAACCTTTCTTGGCGTCAAGGATGACCCGCACCTGGAAGAATACTGGGATATCATAACGAAACCTCTAGACCGTAAGTTGTATCATCAGTTTAGAGTAGGCACCCTACCGCTACGAGGGCTAACGGGCAGATGGAACATCTTAGGTAGTGATAAATGCCCATTTTGTGTGAACCAGGTTGAAACAGTGGACCACTTCCTTTTTGTCTGCCCGGAGTTTCATTGACCCAAACGGCAGTGGTTAAGACCTGCCTGTCAGACAACGGGAATCAGATCTGCATTGGCCGCAAGCAGAATCCTGAAAACCGACACCTCCCCCCTAGTGGTCATAGGTGTAGCCAAATATGTAAGTTGGGCTTGGTGTTCTCCAGATTCGCAAGATTAGCACCTAATGAAGCGATGTAACTGATACTACTGTTTAGTGTAGAAGGAATTCCCCCTGGGTCATGGGTCCTGCTGAAGCTTTCTTTTCATTGGTTAATATGTAGTTGTCAAAGTCTTTTGCAACTTGTGTATTTAATACTTTTTTAGCACTGATCTTAGTTTTTATGCCTATTTATATTTTTATGTACAATCACATATGGATCTTCAATTTTATTCCGTATGAAATGGATGTTATGTCTGAACTTGTATTTTATAGTATGACTTTTATGGTGAAAATTCGCAATAAAGACTTTTTTGACTTTGACTTTGACTATGGCAATGTATGCTTTTTATTAGATCGAGCTAAGAGTCAGCACACTTGCGCTGCTCTGGGAGACTTTATGTAGCTACAATATGGGCTTTAACCAAGCTCATTGTCGCCACTCACTGTCTACTGTTCCAATCAAAAATGCTGGGTCCCTATTGGTGGACTGCTTACCAAAGTCCCTCCGCTGGGTGCTTGGTTGATGTCCAGGCGATTTCACTTGGAGAATATTTTTGTTGGCTATCCACCGCTCAATTCGACACCTGGAGTCTGCCCTGCTCCAAGCTACCATGATTTACTCCGACCCCCTCCCTCCATCCAGAACTGCTGACAGCAAACTAGAAAGGGCATAATTGCCCGATCTGTCATAACTAACTAGTCTCGCACAGGAGTGCTGCAAACTGGGAAACACTCTCCCATAGCCAGGGGAACAGCTCAGTTCAACCGCACGTGCAACTTCACAGAACTTTGGAATTCTGAGCTGTGCTCTGGGATTGGCTGAGGTGCTGTCAGTACTCCATTCTTGGGTCACCTGACACGTTAGCAGCACTGCCGAATCCCAAAAGATTTCTTAAAATATGTTCATTTGTGGGATTGGTTGTATACGAGCTGGAGGTGTTGAATTCACAGCCAAATGGCATACGTTAAAAGATCAACACACAGAGTGTAGGTTGAATTCACGGAGGTTCAGTGTAAGTAGTGGACAGATGATTAGTTTAGTTACAAAATACATTTCATGCAATATAATCCCTTCATTTTTTAATGTTCGTAACATGTGGCTATGCATGACCAGTCTCCTTTCCGGTTCAGCACCCATAAACCCTTGCAAGAGTTGGCTTCGGATTAATTGCATGATAGCCGACGTCTAACGTCACAGTAAATTGAGAACTAAGTTCTGGGTGAGTGACGATCTCAGAACACATGCTACTTTTGTTATCGTAGACAGCTTTAGTAACAACAATTTAAATGAATGGAGCATTAACTTTATATTTGCAAAAAAATCTGAAATCTTTCTCTGCACTCAAGACATGGTGCCTACGCAAGCTTGCGGAAACGACCATTTCAGTTATTACCCGATAAGTGAATCAAGCACCCCGAGAGTCAAGAACACCGTAAATTGCAATTGCTGAGGTACCAAGGCTAGTTCACCTTTTGTCCGAATGGAGCAGCTATATTTGTGTGAGCATGTGCCGGTGTGCGTGATTGTAAAAGTTCCCGAGTTAGTAATAGACAAGCCTTCTGATGGCAGCGAGGTACTTACCTCATGATAGTGCAGTAGCTGTCAAGCAAGGTGACAACAAGATTGGAGTTGACCTAAGGCTAAGGAATATATAATTACTTTACTGGCAAACGACTTGTAAAGACAAGGTACAAATAATCAATCACCGTATAGGCAATCAGTGTTATGCATATTGATCCAGCGCTCCGATTGAAAAACTGTCTCACAAACACTATTTATCACCTCAATACTCACAATACACCTTTAAACACTAATACAAGGCCCATAACACTAATGAGACAATTTTTGAGCAACTGAATCAAGTGATTTGATTCATAATCTATTCACATAATATTTACACTAATATGTACAACTGCAGTTTATCTTTCATCGTCATGATTTTGAATCAATTATTAACAAAAATCAAACCACAAATGGTGGATGGATCAACTAATGGAAACTAGACCATGAATAAACAAGACCAGCTTGTCACTTCAAATCTAATTTTATTTTCTTTATTTTCATAAAGAAAGAGCATTTTACGTTTAAGAATCTTTATTACATAAGCAAATAGGTAAGCAGCATTTTAATGAGGAAATGAAAATTAGAACTGACATTTCAAAGTAAGCTCAGAAACATGAAGAATTAGCAAAATAACAGTTTCCATTCCCTGAACCTATTTCCCTGTCTAAATCTCTCTTTACCTAGGAAAGAATAAATCATTAAAAGTCCGCTGTCCTTACATGCGCCAAAGGTCCAACAGCATGACACACCACTCAGGAATCGGAAAGTAAGAGAGTTTTTTCCCTGCTCATGGTGTCATAAATGATACCTAGCTAAACTTTCTACATTTTACATTCTTTCGTACGAATCCAAGCTTTTCATTGGCTGTCCCGTGTCAGTCCACAATTAGGTCATCACAAATCTTAACCAAGTCCGGGCTACATATAAGGCCCATTGTCTTTCATTTCCACGTCTTCGATTTCCTCAAAAATGATACTTAACTCGAGCCTAGGACACCTAACCATGGCAGGCATAACAAAAAGGCTGTCCTTGGCTGGCCTCCGTGAACACGTTCAACATGACAAAGAAGTCGCTCTTTATTTCATAATGACTTTGCAGCGAGATTCTTCACAGCTGCGCATGTGCAAGAAATCACTCTGGACAAGCTTTCGTGTCTGCAGCTCTGTCAGCCATATTTCTGCATCATCTTTAGGCCTTACTTCGGAAACTATTATTAAACAAACACAAGATATCAATTAATTAAAGAATTGAGACCCATTCTGTTACCTACCCCCTTTACTAATTAACCCTGTTAATTATGTTACCTTGCATAAGCACACAAAAAGCAGCATTTATATTTACTTTTCCATTTTGAACTCCATGAGCCTTTCATCACAGAAAACATAACATAAGCACATAAAATAAGCACATCCCATTAAATTAAAATGCCGCATTTAATATTGACAAAGACAATAGACAAGATTAGTTTATTAATTTTTCTTTGCATTTGCAACAAAAAGCACATTCATCCCGTGTGTGTTTCATGAATGTATCTTTTAAACTAAGTTGATTAATAATTTCACCACAAGCTTATTAGACTGATTACTTTTGTTAGGAGAGATTAACTTCGCAAGTTTGAACAAAATTTTATTCATTACCTTGCTCCATCAATATAAATCAGATTTTTAATTCTGGTTAAAAATGTAATTTTAAGTGTTAATCTTTTGTGTATTATGCTGTAGCTAGTAGTGAGAACGTAGCTCTCCTTATGCTATTGACTCTCTTGGTCCTGAATGATACATACTGCGTTTGTGGTCGTGGACATGACTCCTCCACTAATAGGCGACCACCTGGCTGGTGTAACTTAATAAATGCATTTGTAAAGCGCACTTTCACCGGGAAGGGTATCTTGGCGCTGAATAACAGATGATTATTGTTACCCAGCTCAATGGTAATCATTTTAGCAACCTCAGGACGAAAAGCTGAGTGAACGCGCTGGGAATTGGACCTGAAACCATAAGGTCGAACACAGGCGGCAAAGTGGACGCATTAGTCCACTGAGCCACCAGACCCGGTGTGAGGGTATATGTCAACCACTCCATGTTCAGCTAGCACAATAAAGAACGATAAGTATATAGTTAGAAGGATTTTTAAAAGCAACACATTTTTCTTATACACCAATTTTGAAAACTAGCAATATCTAGTCCACACAATTTATATGAACCCAACAAGTTTTATCATAGTAGACCACAATATTGTAAAGATGGCATGATATCTATTAAGTGAATAGAAACACTGTTAAACAGTAGCTAGGTAGCACACAAAAACAGAACTGTAGGCCTCTATGCACGCCAATCATTTCTAATGTTGATGTGATTACATATGTTTTCTGGTGCCTTTGGGTTAGGGGTATGCGGTACTGGCCAACTGGTAACACCATTTTTTTCTTTGTTATACTGTTTTACATATAGCCAACGCAGATCTACACCATTAGACACTGTATAACCACAGAAATATAAAATATCAAAATGGAACAAAAAAATAGAGTGACTAAACAAAATGAACAATTGTGACGAAGGCTTGTGTCCTTGGATATTCTGATCTGCTTATTATTCTTCACGTGTATATTTCTTTAAATTAAACTAAAAAGACCATGACCCCTTTTAACAACGTGCTTATGCCCTAATATTTCTCTCACTTTTCATTCTATGTGGTATGTGCATTGAACTTTGGATGTCCATCCAGGTAGGAATGTGCAGTCGCTCTTATGTTGTGATCCTCGATCAGTTGCCACACCTCTCAAGGGCTCTGCTGTCCTCTTATGGCAGACGATGTTCATTATTAGTTGTCATATGATATCTCTCCTGGGTTAAATTAACGAGATTCTTTCTTAGCACTGGTCTACAAACAGAATTGCCTCCAGGCACTTCACGATCACGAGTAGTGGGTGCGCGAAGACACATGTATGCGGCAATACGGATAATATTGTCACATTTAACAAAATATATTATTCCTTTCATTGCTGGTTTTTAAAGTGATTGCCTGTATGGGATGATAATTCTGGACTTACTCACACAGGTAGTCAGCGAGTGCCTTGGGATTTTTTTATATTGATGCTTACATGCTTTACTTGTTGAGTGTGAGGCACTCATTTCTGTGGATAGATGTTGTAATGTAATGTAAAGATGTATTTATATAGCGCAGCTTTCACTCCAAGGAGCATCTTGGCGCTAATACGGAAACCAGAGATGGATACAAAGCTGGTTAGCTGCGAACGGTAGAAAGATAGGTGATCAAATCAGAGCTCTGCAGAGTATGTCTGGTGCACTAAAGATCCAGATTTTAAGTGTTGCTAGTGTGCTTGGTGTTGAGAAGCAGTACTTCAGTTTTGGATCTATTACATTACTGAGCTCTCACTGGCATTTAACATTCAATAGCAGAGAGACAGGTCTCTCCTTGTTATGCAATCGTTTCTTGTTGTGAATCATGAGTAGTGCTGGATGTCGTCACTTTTAAGCCTGATCAAAAGGCAGACTGTAAAATTCCTCCATATAGTGCATTTATTCACAGGGAACACATAATTCATCAACAGCTATGCTCCTTGAGCTTCAGCATATATCCTCCAGGAAGATAGGAGGATCTGCTGGGAGGTGACGCAGTCTTTGGCCACAAGATTCAACTTTTTGATTGTGTAATCTAAGGTAAGATAGGATTTCATTTCTTGAATGGTGATATGAAGTCTTGGGGTGACATATTAGTCATCTCATAGGGAACATGAGGCCTCAAGAAAGAGCAAGTTGGTCTCCTTGTAGATTGTATATAACCACAGGAATGTTTTCAGCATTGCAGCATAGATCTTGTGTAACGTCACACGGTACAGGATTTCTTCTTGCTAGTTATTGTGTGTTCTTAGGATACAAGTTTATTTTCCTGGTCAATGACATGTATACATGCCATCTTCTGATGGTCTGGTGGGGAAATAAAGTATGCAGTTCAGGTAGGAAGATGATACCTCTGCAGTCTTGTGTTCAAGACCGAGATTTGAAAGGTATTTTTAGGACATTTAACAATATCATATTGCACAGAAATGTCAAAGGATAGGCAAGACATTTGCTGTTTGTAAGCTACGAAGCTTACAGTTCTGTGGGCTACCTTCCACAGGAAAAGTATTACTCTTGAGTTGGGACAGTGATCAAGTATGGGCATTGTTGAATCTCCATGGTCACAAGACTATCACAAACTCTTCATTCCTCTAGTCGCATGAGTCCCAAGACACATGATTTAATTAGTGTTCATTGAAGCTGGCTGCCACGTTCATAGAGGGCTCTGTGTTCTAGCAGCCTTCCTTAGTGAGTGTGTGAATAATCTGTCCTGGAATATTTAATTACTTTATCTAATATCCCAGTAATAGATTTGAAGCAAATCTGTCTAAAGATGCGAATCCAAATGTATTTGATGATTTAACCGTATTGGTCAGAAAGACATTGGGGATATTAGCAAGGACATGCAGTATTTTCTGCAAAACGCTCATAGCGCGTTTTTTTTTATCGCCACCTATCGCCGGATATTATTGCAGAGATAACACAATATTAGCAACGTATATCTCTATTGCGATAAAATATCCAGCGATAGCAGCTAAATACGTGAATATTGCTGGAAATCCAGCGATATTCACGCATTAACGCCAATGGGGACCTAACATGACAATCTACCACCTCATTGATAACACAGGTAAGTAATGTCTTGAGCAGGCGTTACATTCTGGCAATAATCACGCTTAGCGCAACTTTTTTTATCGCACAGCCTGCGTTGTTAATAGGCGATAGCTGTGTTAGCGACTGCTTTCAGTCGCTAACAGTTTGGGTACGCCCACTTTGCATGTCATTAGCGATAAATATCGCTGACATGCAAAATGGGCCCCAAACCGGTCGCTATCGCCTAAAAGCTGTCGCTAACTTCTGTTAGCGACAGCTTGCTAATAGGGCGATAAAAAAAATCACAGCTTTAGCGGCAAAAAGTGCAGCTAAAGCGGCGATGAAGCCCTTGCTAATATGTCCCATTGTTTTTCTTCAAAGTCTTTGATTAATATTGTTGTGTTTTGGTAAAATAACACTGTTCTTTGTTCCACCACTGCAGTTTGCTGTAAGTGTTTAAAGAATAGTAACATTTGTTTTGAAGTCTGATACTTACGTGTTGCTGGACCCATGCATAATCTATCATTTTCATGTATTCTTATAAAATCTGTTTTAACGGTTTTCTGAAAGGGAGCCATTTGAAATATTACTGTAGGTCTCATGGAAACATTTCCCATAGAGCTGTTGCCTGAGTGGAGAGGCGCCTTCTCACAGCTCTTGAGCTTAGAATTTAGGGGCATATCAGCAACATGTTCAAAAGAGATGGAGGGAGCGACTGCGTTCAACCAAGAAATCAAACAGGTTCACTGATGTGAATTCCCAAAAAATGTTCTTTTATTAGAAAGAGTCTCCAGCTTCAAGAGATTTTCTCCAGCAGTGCTATTTAAAGTTAGTTGGATATAAAAAGTGGGATGCCTCCTCCAGTAATTGCATTAGCTTTTTACTTCTATTTATTATTTTATTTGCAGATGCATTGTTTAATTTACAGTGATTCAAAGAAAAAGAATTATTTCTGAAAAGGGGAAGCTCTGGCAAAGAAACTAATAAAGTGTTATTTTCAGGTGAGATGTACTTGTATACAGGTCGAGGTTTTGCTATGTGTTTTATTGCGAGCACCACGCACATATATTTTATAATGTTATTGAGTTACGCCTTTGGTTAACATTGTTTTTATGTACTTAATCGCCAAACAACTATGTAATTCAATAAGTAGGAATTTCTTTGTATTCACAAAATATTTTACCATGAATTAGCATGTGATGGTAGGTTGATGCACCTTATTAATTCTATCTATGTATGGTGTATAAGACCCATTTGAGGTTATATTTTCTGAATCCGATTATTATCAATATTATGTATTAAACTTATTCATAATTTGTAAATAGGTTGTACTACAGTGGGACTGTTCGAATACTGAGGAAAGATTTCGCTGTTTGGGAAGTACATATAAACAGGAGGTAGGCTGAACATTTTTTCATTAATATTAGTTATTTTAGTGGTGAGCTCGAGAGAGTGTGTTCATATGTTCATTATAACTATGTTCCTCAATATGATAGATTGTTATATAGGCAGGTGTCTACAAATTTAGTACGGACAGATAACTATAGTAAATTTGTGAAGTTGTGTGTATTTCTGGTCATGCATGTATGTACAAGATATTAATGTTTATTTTTCATGTTTTTGGTAATTACAGCCCTGATGATGTCCATCTTTGGACGAAACGCGTCGGCTGTGTATTATTTATATTGATTTATGAAAGAACGAAGATGTGCAACTGATTGATCACCATCATCTCTGTTGGAAACTTTCTAATAAAAGAACATTTTTTGGGAATTCACATCAGTGAACCTGTTTGATTTCTTGGTTGAACGCAGTCGCTCCCTCCATCTCTTTTGAACATATTATGGACATTACTGGATTTTATCGGTGGATCCAGACGAGGTGTTGAGCTGACATTGTATTACAAATATTTTCTCAATTATTGTATACAGGAATTTAGTTTTTGTCTGTGCTATTCTAGTTACCCTCACCGTTTTTCGTATATGAGTATTTGGCATATCAGCAACAACCGGGGATAATTATTGCTCAACGCTCTTAGCGCTAGGATAATTATCGCCGGCTATCGCTGGTTTATATCACGGAGATAGCGTGCTATCAGGAACGCATATCTCCAAATCGATAGCAATCAGGGGGTTAGCTTCAAAACAGTGCGATTATCTTGGGGAAACCAGCGATAATCGCACTGTGACAGGCGATACCTTGCTGATAGGGCATTGAGTCATGTAATCCACCTCCCATTGGATTACATGGCTAAAGAAACCTGCGTTAATTTTTTTAATATCGCTAAGCTGGTTATCGATGTGCTCGTTAATTGGAGTAATGTCGTTTAGCGACATTCTCCACTGAAGTTTGGGAAGGTACGCCCACTTTGCATCTCATTAGAGATGCAAAGCTGGGCATTATGAGTATTTTATACAAACTCCACTGGCTACCAGTGGAAAAAAGAATCATATTTAAGGCTATGGCAATGTCCTATCGGGCCTTAAATGGAAACTGCCCGAAGTATCTGAAGGAAATACTCTGTCCTTACCAACAAAACAGGGCGTTGCGCTCTAACTCGTTTAACTGGCTGCACGACTGGGGGGGAAGAGCTTTCACAGTGAAAACAGCTGTACTGTGGAACAACCTCCCTGCTTCACTTCGAAGCGCCGAGTCAGAACTCTGTTTTAAAAAGGCCTTGAAGACATGGCTCTTCAAGACAGCAGTGGTATAGAACTAATAGTCGCATTTTTGCACTTGATGCCTGTTTTTCCCTAGTTGTTTTAGCGCTGGGACACCTCTGTGTCTGGGGGTAGCTGTCGTGCTCAATAAATCTCAGTACTATTATTATTATTATTATTATTATTATTAGGGGTGCTAAGGCAAGGACACACGCAATAGCGTGACCTTGCAGATAAGGCAATAAAATTATCGCCGGTTTTCGGCCGAAAAAGGATGCAAAAGCGGTGATAATTTTATAACCCCGCCTTGCTGATATGTCCCTTGGTTCGGTTTTAGATGTATTTTTTTCCTAGCTCTCTGTTAGGGTTATAACTCTGAAGTCTCTCTTTCAAGTACTTTGTAGTTCTATGTACTACTTTTTTATACGAAAGTTCTACACCTAAATAGAATACTTAACTTTCCTCTATTGGCATATAATGCATCTTTTACAGGAACAGGGTAGAAGCGATTGTTCTGATGTACACTCTAACTTCAGTATTCTAAGTGCCTGCAATTTCCCGATGCAAGTTTCTCAATGTGCCTGTCAGTAGATCAAAAATGTATTTCGGATACTTGCTCTTCCAGTCCTTGGCTTCTCTGCAGAGCACACAAAGCAATGGTCATGAATGTCAGATGCAGTCATGTAGATAGTAGCACGCTATGTGAAGCGTTTTTTTTTAACATGTTGAAGCCATACGATTAATTATATATGCCACGCCCCTTTTAAGGACCCTCCACTTTTCCATCCTATTTAAGTCCTTAGTCACCCTTTCTTTAGGTGTCCTTTACTGTACGTGATTTGTAGGTAACTGTGTGTACTGTAGAGCAACACTACAAGTTCCAGAATGCACTGGCAAATCTGGGCCTGTGTGCACAGCTCCCACTTTAAATGAGACAACCGGAGAGTTCTAGTTAAGATGGCCACATTAATGCAACCCCCCCACCCACCCCTTTCCGTGGCATGGCCTTGACATAAACAGTGATATTTCTTCGGTTGTTTCTGGAGAGCTCGATTAAGTTTGTTTTTTATGGTTAATATGTTGCAAAATGTTTATGTATGTACTTTATATGGTGTTGTAGCTTTGTGCGGAGTTCGCAATATGACAGAGCTGCCTACTGCCTTTTGTTATATAGACCCAGGCCATCATAAAGTTTTGTATTTCCTAAAGCGTTCAGTGCTGCAGATTTTAAGGTGCTTAGTAAAAGTTGTTAGCTGTTAAGCAGAGTTTTCATGGTTCTTTTAATAGCTTTCCCATTACATAAGAACACATGATTCTGGTCAAATCTCTTGTATCCGTCATCCGGCTGTCGCCCTTAGAAGCATGCTAGAACAACTATCCGATACTTATAATGCTGCCTCCTCCCTCCCCTTGAGAGAAAGTAAATAATTTGGAAAATAAAGAAATCCCAAAGGCAAGACCTATTGGCTTTGTCAATGCTTTTTAAAACGTATTTTTGCTTTTAGCCATTTTATTTTGATTGACGAGGGCACTGCACCCTTCTAGTAATAACGTTTTACAAAAACCATGACACAACAAACACTGACAAAGCCAACAGGCTTGCAATCAACACCAGACCTCCTAGCTTTACCAATGCTTGTTCACTGTGTGCCAAAAATAACTTTCACTGGACTCTTAGGAGAGCAGGTGGGCTAAGACAGTGCTGTCAAGAAGAGCTTCTGGCCTAGTAGCCTCACCTCTACTCTACTGCATTCGATATAAGCCCATTGGTTCCCAGCCAGTAGGCAAAGTCTGTCAGGCATGAGTCAGGTTTTGCAAAGGAATCATATGTGTCCTATCCGTTCAAATGGAACTGGGTGTGACATGCATATCAATTTAATTCAAGGTCTTAGCAATTCAAATGGAAGAGAGGCCTGAAACAGACGCTCAATAAAAGCGATGGACATGAAAAACCACTGTGCACACCACAAGCAGTATTTTAGAGCGGGCCAAAAAAGATCTAGGGGCATATGTATCATCTGTTTTTTTAGTCGCAAATGCTGCGATTCGCAAAAAAGCAGAGTTTGCGACAAAAAATTCAGAAAATGTGATGTATGATTGAAATCGCATCGCAAAATTAAGGAATCGCAAAATTTGCAATTCCTTAATTTTGCTTCAGCATTTAAGAAATCGCAAATTGCGATTCCTTAAATGCTATGTATGAAGCACCCAAGTTGTGCGATTTCTAATTAAGAAATCGTAAATTACCACCAACTTGAAGTTGGTGGTAATTAGCGATTTCTTTCACAAATGCACTTTTTGCCATTTGTGAAGGTGCCATGTGGCGCACATACATGCCCTTAGGGCATGTATGTACGCCATATGCGCACACATGTAAATTTCAGGGGTGCATCAGGGTGTCCTTATGACACCCTTGCACCCTTAAAATTATTCTCAATTTGCGATTCTCAAATTGTGAATTGCAAACAATAACTTCCCATTAACTTCCCATCCATTCCTATGGGCCTTCTGGCCCATAGAAATGAATGGGAAAGTATTCCTTAATTGAGATTTTGCAATTTGCGAATCGCAATTAAGGAAAACTAAGAAATCGCCAAAAAAAATAGATTTTTTTATATACATCCCATTTTGCAATTCTCAAATAGCGATTCTCAAAAAATCGCTATTTGAGAATCGCAAACACAAATGTTGATATATCTGCCCCGTAATGTTCACGCTTTGAACACAACCTTCCTGAACTTTAGGTCAGATTTGCTTGCTTCCACTTGAGATTGGCAAGTAGGGAGTGACTGATCAATGCTGGCAGATCTTCCATAACCATATCTACAATACCCATAAAAGATATGTGAAGTTCTTTGTCTGAAATGGGGGTGTCACTGTAGTGAATGGAACACTGAGGTATACATAAGAGGAGTGACAATGATATGTGCAGCATTGAGAACAGGACCAGTGAGGGTTCAAAGGTCTGATGGGAGCACTCCTACATGTGACTATACTGGGCCTACTTCTGCTTTCTCTAAAAATAATGTGGACCCGATGCTCATGATAAATTTCACTGGTGAACAATCACTATTTTTGTGGGTAATTGTGGTTAAAATTATAGTGCTCAAAGGATCAGGACAGAGTCAGGGATATAACAGCGCTCCGCATTGCCAGTTAGGCAATGAATTCTAAAAAAACCTTTATCCCTGTCAAAACTTATTATACATTCAGTAGTTACTGTACCAAAAGTACAACAGTCACCTGTTTTGTTGTTACAATGAACTCACTAAGCGTTTGAGCAGAAGACAGGCAGGCAGACTTAAACATCAAATTTTGGGTCATTATACATATTACAATCACTTCCAGAGTTATATTTAAAACTTTTTATTCACAAAAATGAATCTTGAACCTGGGACCTCCAGATTGTAAGAAAGAAACTTTACCCCCTCCCTGTATAACTTATAGGGGTAGCCTCCTCTTGTTTTTGGTCTAACAGTTAGGCAATGACTCACAGCCGGTCTACAAACAGTGGTGGATGAAACTGTATCATATTGTTGGTTTGTTTTCCACACTATTAATATGCTTTTTTTCCTGAGGTTTGCCTTATCACTCGGTTCAGGCTACCAGAGACGAGGTTACGATCATCGAGCTGTACCTGTTTGTGGACCGGCTGTGAGTCATTGCCTAACTGTTAGACCAAAAACACGAGGAAGCTACGCCCTATAAATTATACAGGGAGGGGGTAAGTGCAGACTTCTAAAAAAACCTTTATCCCTGTCAAAACTTATTATACATTCAGTAGTTACTGTACCAAAAGTACAAGAGTCATCTGTTTTGTTGTTACAGCGAACTCACTAAGCGTTTGAGCAGAAGACAGGCAGGCAGACTTAAACATCAAATTTTGGGTCATTATACATATTACAATCACTTCCAGAGTTATATTTAAAAACTTTTTATTCACAAAAATGAATCTTGAACCTGGGACCTCCCTAATGGTTACAATCTAATTCACAATTAAAAAAGCACTTTAATACACTTGATATAAAAATCCTTTTAGAAACTTAAAAACAGTTGACGCAGCGTTTCGGTGTACATTCGTTTTCACCTTCATCAGGACTTTAAAGTTTCTTTCTTACAATCTGGAGGTCCCAGGTTCAAGATTCATTTTTGTGAATAAAAAGTTTTTAAATATAACTCTGGAAGTGATTGTAATATGTATAATGACCCAAAATGTGATGTTTAAGTCTGCCCGCCTGTCTTCTGCTCAAACGCTTAGTGAGTTCGCTGAAACAACAAAACAGGTGACTCTTGTACTTTTGGTACAGTAACTACTAAATGTCTAATACATTTTGACAGGGATAAAGGTTTACTTAGAAGTCTGCACTCAGCCCCTCCCTGTATAACTTATAGGGGTAGCTTCCTCGTGTTTTTGGTCTAACAGTTAGGCAATGACTCACTGCCGGTCAACAAACAGGTGCAGCTCGATGATCGTAACCTCGTCTCTGTTAGCCTGAACCGAGTGATAAGGCAAACCTCAGAAAAAAAAGCATATTAATAGTGTGGAAAACAAACCAACAATATGATACAGTTTCATCCACCATGACTGACAATTCTCCCTCAGTAAAACAGGGATTTTTGGGGCCTAGCATTGTGCAAAGAAATATAATGAACTCAAATTAATTAGCCACAAGAAATAAATGAGAGAAGATAAAGGGACAAAACCAGGGAAACGTAAAAAAAATTACCTCACTTCACTGCAAAATGTTCAGCTACTAAATTTTGTGTTGGAGCACGAATGCCAAAGTATTATGGTCTGAATTGGGGTGTGTCTTATAATTAGGGCTCCAGGTTTTATGGTATTTATTTTTTTGCCATTTCCGTCTTTATTTATCCATATTTATTTTTTGCCCATTTTTTCTATATTTATACACATTTATTTTTGCCACAAGCAAAAGACGACGCTACAGCTAGTATTTTTCCACATTTACTTAAATTGACAATTTTATTCGTTTTCTATTACAATATAATCTATAATGTACTAGAAAACAAATAACAAGCATTGGCATAGCCAATAGGTCTCGCCTTTGGGACCTTATAAGTATTTGGTTATGCAGCACAATACTCATTAGTATATACATTAAACAATAAAAACAAGAAGAAGAATGCACTTTGCAATGTTCTGGAACAGTCATCTTAATGATCACTGGCTACTAATTAAAGTAAATAGACAGAAAGGCGATTTATAAAAACGAAGAAACTTTATAAAGACAATTTTCATAACATTGTATATTCTATTTGACTCTTAAATCCTAAAATGAGGTGATCCAATGGCAGGTATTTGTTTAGAGAAGGTGGCACCACTACTTACGAGTGGGTTGACTATGCTTTCTAGGCATCCACGGTAAGGAGACAGGCATACTATCAGAGGCTGTGTCTTACTGTCTTAGAGCTCAGGACAGTTGTAAATCACTGCAAATCATGCATCAGTCCAGTTCACAGCTTACTTGTGTCACTCATGCTGCTGGAGAGCGGCGTCCAGTCACTGTGCGCTCGGTGACCCTGGCAGAACCAGACAGGTGTGCCTCGGGCCCCTCGGAAGTACGCAGATGTTTTCTTAGTCAGGTGGGGCGCAACACTTGAAGAGCTGGGCATATGAAATTTGCTTCCAGGCGCTTCTGTGTACCGCTCGCTTGTCTCTTGGGTATGGCGTGCGGAGAAGGGTCATTACCATACGTGCCCCTTAAAGAAACCACAGAATGTACGAGGCTTCTCAGCCCCTCCGCAGCTTCGAGTGGACCCTACGGCGTTATGCTCGCTTTGAGCCCAGCAAGGCCGCGCCTCCGGACAGCGACACACCAGGTTCCAGCGCCAACGCAGCCACTTGGAAGGTTTTCGAGGCAAATGAGGAAACAGGTAGCCTCACACTTAACATCGTAGCATCGGGCCATTTTTTCATTTCCCAAGGGCCAACGTTGCTGGAAGGATTTTCAATCATTGATTCCCAAAAATGGTTGAAGATCGGAAAGCGAACTGACTGCCTACTGTTCAGTGTCAAAGTAAAGAATGAGAGTCGCATGTTTCGTCTGCAGTTCAGTGGAATGTCAAAGGAGCAGTTGTTAGAACATTGCAGTCACTGTGTACAGGTACTTCAAGCCTACATCGCTGTCCAAGAACAAGAGTATGGTGTAGTGGCTCAGGAAGGCAAGTTGCAACAAATGATTCCTCACATCATGCGCCCAGTCATTCTGAAGTGCATAGCAGCGCTCTATCGAAGTCCAGTGCCTCAGGAGGAAGGATGTCTGTGAATCAGCTTGCACAGTCGGTGCTGAAAGGGAACTTAACAGAGCATCCTCTGGCCTACCAGCAATCCGCTTGGAACACAACTGATTTACGGCCCTTCTTACGTCTGTGTCTTCTGGACCAGCACTTCCCCGCCTTTGTAGAAGCGATGGAAAAGGAACTCCAAAAACTGGCTGATGCGTGAAATATCTTGGTCTGCAATCAACACATTTGCTTTGACCTGGAACGTGAATAAAGCTCTTGCAAAAGCGTGAAAAAAAAAGAAAAAGAAATGTGCTTCCATCAGGTAGTTTTAGGCCTCCTACCGGACGGCTGTGATTGCCAGTGCCGAAGCATGGGGGGCCGGATGTCACACAGTATTTAGGACATTTTACACTAAACATCCTCATTGTCGTGTCCGATATCAGTGATACTGAGTCATAATCGCGCACTAGCAATAAAAAGTACATTTGTGGTTAACACATGGCTGGCACAGTCTCACTGACACTTTTGGCATAAAGTCTGTGCATTAATTATTTTGTCTCATAAAAAGACGCACTCGGTCTGCAGACTCGTGGCTTGTGCTGGCATCAGACACAGGTGGTACACTGAAAGAAGGTGAGGTTTTGTTTGAGTTTCAAATTATGCTCACTCTGACCACTGCTCCTTTCATCGCGCGGCAGTCTCCGAATACATATCACAGATCATGCACGCCCTGCACTGCCCGGAGAGGGTGACTTTGTTAATAGTCTGTAAAATGGTTCGTACCTAGAGCAGCACTACAGTCTGTGCATGGCATATTAAACTAAATGTGCAAATCAAGTGTCTGTGGCCGCGAGTGCGAGTTGTGTGTTTGGTGCAGCCATCACTTTGGAATTTAAAACATTACAACACCAGCGCGCCGGTAAATGGTTTTATGCTCCACACTGTAGGCACACTTACTTTAGCACCAAATGGCCTGTGCCACAGAGAGCAGCAACACGGCCGCCTGGCTCACCTCTCTCCGTGCCTGGTGACAATCTCCACTCGGCTCCAGCAAATGATCACCGCTACCTCATTGTATGCCCCCTCCTCCCCCGCAGCAAAAAAGGAGGCAATACACTAAACACCAGTGAGCCGCCACGCAGTCAGCTCCCAGAGGCAGCTATATACTCTCGCGGGGGTCCCGCAGCATGAGCCAGCAAAGGAGGGGGCCATACTCTAAACCCCAGTGTTCTTTCTGGAAGGAATCCGCCGCCGTAGTGAGGGCCCGAAGGCGCCCTGACAGGAGTTTCCTGCTGCACGAGATAACGAAGATGACAAGCCTCACCAGAGTACTTCACAGGTCTTTAAGAAGACCATTCACATGTTAACGAGGCTTTGTTGTATATTTCACCCCTTCTTGCCAGACTGAAGTGTGGGAAGCCTCTACTACAGCAGGCATCCCAAGTCATTCCAAGTGCCCCGTCTGTAGCAAAATACCAGACGGCAGCGTGGTAAAATTTGCTAGTATTTTGCCGTTTATAAATATAAATACAGACAAAGGAAATATATATTTCCGTCTGTATTTATATGTATAAATCCGTAAAAACGGAAAACCGGGAGCCCTACTTATAATGTGGAATGCAGGTGTTTCCATTTGGCCAATGGACATCAGGCGTATTATACAAGCATAAATCCAATGACCACAGTAATGGGGCATTGATGAGCGCGTGCCATGACTGACTCCCTCCGTCAGGTAGCCACAGCTAGGAGGCCATTACCACAACTCTGAGACCTAAATCTGCTCTTCGGAAACAAGGCGATGAAGTACTATTAGCAAGCATTGAAGTCCGCCGCATTGGAAGGCGGGAACCATTCTGTTGCCATAGATGGCCAGTCAGCCTGAATGCATCTCAATATGGCAGGCGAAAGACTGCTGACTTGGCTGAGTACTGGCACCGCGAAGGAATGGCGGTAAGACTGCCAAGATCTAAATCAGGCCCTAAGTTTTAGATAAAGATAAAAATGTAATAAGAACATTAAACAATACTAACAAAATGGTTAACGAGTTCAAAGGTTATGGCAAAAGAAAATACCAGCAAAAAACGTTAAATGGTAAAATGATGACTCTTTAAAAATGAACGAAAATTGAAAACAATGAAAAGCATTGCCATAAAAAATAATGGTCTCGTGAAAAAAACCAAAATATAGCATGACCCAAAGCACTTCTTCCGTTGGTGAACACTATAATTCATGACACGCAATTTACCAATTTAAGGAAAGATTGAGGGCTGAGACTTCCTTCAAGTCTACCTTCGAGCTCATGACCTTTGACTTAGCACATTTTGTCAGCAGCGAGTGTTCATCTCACTAAGCCATCCTGCAAACATGCTTTAAATGGAAAAAATAAGTGCCGGTACTCACCAAATTAAATTGTGAATGAGGGGTCGAGTTTGGGGGCGGGACGATACGCAGTGCCGCAGCCAAAGGCACACATGTCAAGTCAAGTAAAAAAATTATTGCATAATTAATTAAAATTATTACAAATTCGCATAATAAAATAACAATGCAAGTTAATAACATTTCTTAAGTTAATACTTCTCAAGATCAGATGCCATTAAAAAATGATGCAGATCAAAGAGCAATAAAAGGAACTTCCTCTGGCACTACTCAGTCTGTCTCAGGGTCTCTTTTTCTTATCCAGGCTTGACACCCTGGAGTTAAGGTATCCCTGATGGTCCTTCGTCACGATGTTCCCCCTGCTCAGATTCTCTTAAGCATTTACTAACCTCAGCCAGAAATTTGACTCCCCTGCATACCAACATTGTGGCGGAACCTCCCAACCAGCTTGTTACTGCATGTCTGCAGGAGCGAATGTTCATCTCATTAAAAATGGATTTCAAATATCATCGTCTCTGTCCTATCAGTGCCGGGCATACGCAGAAAAGATGGGCTAGAGTTTCACTTTTATACCCACAGAGTCGACATTGCTCCGACTGGTGGGCGTGTTTCCAAGAGGGTAGTAAATCCTTCGAGACATGCATGCCCATCCTATAGTCTATAAAAGCTTTTTTTAAGGACCGTTAAAATGGGATGTAAGATATGCAAGAGGTTTTAGTGTTATAAAAGAGTTAATGATGGTCCAGCCATGTCGACGATTTGCAATAGAATGTTTGTCCTCCAAAAAGGATTTCCTTTTCGCTGCCCCGTTAGTTAGTCTGCTTAGGGTTGATTTATCTGTCCCCGCTTTCCAGGCTAGTTCCAGGTTCAGCTTTTCCACGCAGTATTTCAGGTACTTCCCCCATGTGTTTCCGGAATCGTTCTCCGCTCGTTGTTTGATTTCTTCCCAACTCAGCCTGTCCATTGTTTCTGGATCTGCGGATCGAAGTTTGTTGCAGATTTTCACAAAGCCGCTCATGCTCCAGAAATACTGATTTTGCAGTCCAAATTCAAGCCTGACTTGGGAAACTGAGGCGGATTTTGGGAGATTGAAGACCGCTTTGTAGATTTTAATCTGTAGGTCATTTAGAAAATCGGCCTCCTTACCACACCAGGTAACTAGACCATATGATAAGGTGGGCATAATTTGGGCTGCCATGACTTTTAATAGGTGCTTGTGGTTTGGGCAGTCCATTTTTCCTTTTAAAGATCGATACGCAAAATCACTGATTGGGCTTTTGCTTGAATTGCTGCTTTGTGATACTTATGATTTCCACCTTTTGATATTATTATATTATTATTCCCAGGTATTTGTATGACATTTGTTCTTCCACTATTTCCCCTTTTGCCGTCCATATGTACTTTAGTTTTTGCGGATCTACTAGGCGGACCACTTTTGTTTTGTCTTTGTTTATTTCCAGCCTTTCCCAATCCAAGTAAGATGTCAGTTTGTTAATGGCTCTCTGTAGGCCGATAGGTGTTTTACTCAACAGTACTGTAAAGAAGATATCTTCAATCCAGGTTAAATAGTTGAAGTAAGTCTTTATTAGTCAGAAGTGAAGAGACCTCCAGCTCCTTCCACAGCTTCCTCTGTACTGTCTGCTATTCACATCATAACATTCTAACCTCCTAGCAACATCCCCACAATTCCAAGAAGCATAGATCCCAACACATCTCCCCCCATTACAATATCAGAAGAAATGTACAAATGAAATATATAAAGAAAAATAAAGCATACAGGAACAAATAAAAGTCTATGGAGCATTACACTTTGCAACATTGCCACAGCTCCAAGCAGAACCATCATTTAGAATGAGAACATTTTTTTTCACAAACTTTACTTGTTTAGGTTGAGAATATTTGCTTTCACCTTTAATTACAATACCACATTTCTTTGTCACTACCCAATCACCAACACATATATTCGGATCTTTCACCCTCATTCTGAGATTGTATGAATCTGTAGAATCACGCTGCCTACTGACAACACAATCTTTCACACTAGATCGGTCAACCCACACACATTCTTTGTTCTTCAGCCAACCCGGAACTTCCTTCAAACCAGGCTCACGCCCTTTTAGGGAGACAAAAGGAGAGATACCGGTGACTGAATGTGGAGTTATTCTATAAGACCAGACCATTTTCTTAAGCTCCTCAGCCCACACCAAACCATTCGCTAATGACAACTGAATGTTCTCCATCAATAATCTATTGATCCTTTCCACAAGGCCATTGGCCTGTGGCCTAAACAATGCAACCTTCTCATGACAAATCCCCATGCCATCCAAAAACTCCTTCATTTGTCTTGATACCAGCTGCACACCATTATCTGATACCAAAGTTTTTGGAATACCTTCATTTAAAAATGTTCTTTCCAAAAAGTTTATCACTCTCTTAGTGTCAATACTTTCAGTGGACTCCATTACAAACCACTTAGAATGATAGTCCACAAGAACCATTATGAATCTATTCCGAGTACCTAATTTAGAAATTGGTCCCAAGAAATCAATCGCTAATTTCTCCCAGGGCCTTACCGGAAATTCAACACAGGAGAGAGAAGGCTGCCTAATGACTTTCGTTTTATCGCTAGCAGCACACGCATGACAATTCCTGACTAACTCATCAATCTCACCATCCATCCCTGGCCACCAATAGGATTCGCGAATCCTTCTCTTGGTCATGTTCCTCCCCAAATGACCTTCATGAGCAATATTCATGATCTTTGATCTAAGATTACACGGTGGCACCAAACGGTTTCTCCTCCACAACTTGCCCTCAGATACACTCAATTCAGCTTCCACATTAGAATAACCCTTCAAGCGAGTGTCATTGGAGGATTCCTTAGACCACCCCCCAGAGACAAGTTTCATAACCAAAGGAATTATTTGATCATCAGCCATGGCAGATTCTCAATCACTTTTATCAAAAGCAAGAATCTCATCACAACTAATTGCAGGGTCTTCAACTTCTACCAGATCTACTAAGTCCACAGGCATCCTGGACAAACAATCCGCAATAACATTTTTCTCTCCTCTCACATATTCCATCTGAAAATTGTAATCAAGTACTGATAAAATCCATTTCGATATCCTAGGGGTGACATTACCCTCCAAGCCTCTACCTCCTTTAAATAAATGTACAAGAGGCTTATGATCTGTACGCACTTTGAAGGGCAAACCCCAAAGAAAATATCTAAATTGCTTAATTCCCCATGTGCAAGCAAGAGCCTCCCTCTCAATCACCGAGTAAGACACTTCTGCACCCTGTAACCTCCTAGATGCAAAACCTATAATCCTTTCCACACCATCAGATACCTGAGAGAGTACAGCCCCAAGTCCCACAGCACTAGCATCAGTGGTAACCAAAGTTTTGGCCTTAACGTCAAAATGACCTAAAGTAGGTGCATGAATAATTCCTACTTTCACGCGCTTGAAAGCATTCTCACATTCTTGATCCCATTCAAAAACCACACCATTCTTCATTAAACGCCTCAAAGGCTCAACCACATCTGAAAAATTCCTAATAAACTTAGAACAATATTCAGCTAACCCCAAAAAGGATCTTAGCTGATCTTTAGTTGTTGGCGTAGGAGCATCATTAATTGCAGAAATTATGCTTTTTTTTGGTTTAATACCTAAACCTGATATCTCATGACCTAGATACGTCACACAATCTCTCTTCAATTGACATTTTTCCTTTTTTATGGTCAGACCATTAACCTCCATACGCTCCAGAACTTGTGTTAAAATCTTATCATGATGTTGACAATCCTTTCCAACTACTAATACGTCATCCTGAAAACATAATACATTCTCAATACCTCCTAAGACTCTTTCCATCACCCTCTGAAACACAGCTGATGCTGAAGCCAACCCAAATGGCATCCTGCAATAGCGAAATGCCCCCAGTGGAGTTACAAACGAGGTAAGGTGTCTTGATTTCTCGTCTAAGTCAATTTGGTGATAGGCTGCAGACATGTCAATTACACTGAATATCACACCACCACCCATGGCACTTAACATTTCAGAAATATTAGGCAATGGTTGCCTATCGACCCATATATTCTTATTTAGATCGCGTAAGTCTACACAGAGATGAATTTTGGTCCCACCATCCTTGGGCGCGACCACAATGGGGGCGAGCCACTCAGATGCCTCAATAGGTTCTATAATCTTCAGATCTAATAATTTATCCAATTCTACTTTCAGGGGTTCTCTCATCAAGTGTGGTAAATTTCTTACTTTATGAACCACAGCTACCGCATTTTTCTTAAGAATGATCTTATGAGAAAATCCTTTCAATTTTCCTAACTTTTCCGTAAAAAACATTAGGAAACTTCTTCATCACATCTGCCTCAAAAGTATCAACATTAAGAACAGAGAATGAAGAAACAGGTTCAGGAGCATTGGGATTTAGTACAATTCCTAGATCTTTCTGGTGACGCCAACCAAGCAAGTTAGACCCTTGCTTAGTGAGATACACTCTCCCAAACACTTTTTTATTTTGAAATGTGATTACCATCCATTTGAGACCTAAGATGTCAATGGTCTTTCCACCATATCCTACAGCTCTTATATCCGGAGAGGTCCAAGAGTTGAGATCCACATCACCATCCCAAATTTCTACATACATATCTTTGGACAACAGGGTATAAAGGCTTCCTGAATCCACCAGCATGTTTACATTTCTAGTTTGAGCATGCATAGGATCTCTAGAATCAAAATTGATTAAACAATGTGGCTTCTCAAGCTTATCAGTACTCTCAGTAGCCACATCAACAAGACAAATAGAGTCTTGTACGCAAGGACAATTTTCACTTAAAACCAGCCCATCTACACACAGCATTAAATTCTCAATATTTTTGTAAGAGTCATCAATTTCATTAACATATTGAGTCTTAGCATTGCAAGCTTTAACTACGTGACCCCTCTTTCCACATCCTCTGCAAATAGCATTTCTAGCTGTACAACGAGGACTCGATGCAATGTGTCCTGGAGATCCGCATCTATAACATTTCACAAGACGTGAATTCCCTTGTTGCGCAAAATTTGGAGGACGATAATTTGGAGGATGGTAGTTAGACAACTTATTGCTTTTAGAATCAAACTTCTTAACAACTTTAGTTTCATCAACAATTGCTTGTGTTTGAGATTTTACACTAGACTCTGATTCCTTTGCCACACTATCTTTAGATATAGAACCAGAACATTGATCCATTTCTTTTATCCACAAGTCAGTATTTTCTAAAGCTTTAACGATCTCAATAGCTTCTTCTAAGTTACAATCTTTACTAAGTAACTTCTCTCGCACCCTTTTATTATTAGTGCACCTGACGATCTGATCACGGATCAGAGAATCTGTCAAATCTTTAAACTGACAATTAAGTGACAATCCCCGCAAGGCTGCCACATAAGTTGCAACATCTTCATCTGCTTTTTGAACCCGACAAAAGAACTTATGCCTTTCTAAAAGAGTATTAATTTTTGTGATGAACCTTTTCTCTAGCATCAACATACTCATGTCATAGACATTAGCAGCATGACCATCTCCCACACCTAAAGATATCTCGGGCAAATCATCGTATAATCTTCTACCTTCCACCCCCAAATTATGAAGAAGAATGGCTTGTTTGCGAACAGGACCATGTTTGTCCGCACCAGATGCTAAAACATATGTGAGGAACAATTTCTTCCATTCTTTCCAAGGTATTGGAGGTTCACCAGGAGTATGGAGGAAGGAAGGGGGAGTAGAAAAGGTTTGATCACCCATGGTAAATAATCAATAGCACCTTTGTAAATAATCAATAGCACCTTTGTAAACAATTTACAGCACCTTTTTCCCTTCTTTTTTTTTTTTAAATCAAGGAAGGTTAATACAGTAAATAAGTAAATACTCAAAGTAGAAGTAATTGCAATCCAATTAGGGAAGAAATCGGCAATTCAGCAGTATTGCAATCCAATCAGGGAAGAAATCGGCAGTTCAGCAGTCTAAATTCAGTTCAACCGGCAAGCAGGACGATAACGCGCTAAAGGGAAAACAGTCTCAAATACTAGACAGCCCATAAACACATCAGAATGGGCAAACGAAGCTTCCTGGACAACCAAGATGGCCGCCACGCAGAATGACGCTCCCACGTAGACGCTTGCGAAGAATCCCAAACAAAGATGGCCGCCACGTTGGATTACGTAAATGACGTCTTCAACATCACGGAGGTACGTAATCAAGCTGGTGATGTCCACAGGTTCGGAAGCGGCAGCGAGTTCTGAAGCTTCTTAAGGCGGCGGTTTTGAAATCGCACGAGCAAGTAAGCAGGCACAAGTTGAAAGATGCGATTTAAGAAAAATGTAGAAATCTTTAAAATCTTCCTTAAACATTCAGCGTTACCAACATAGAGATGAAAAACGCCTTAGCAATGTTCAAAAATAAAGCGCAAAGGTGGCAAGATAATGAAATGAAAATCTTGTCGCACAGCTGCCAGTCAAAGAATTCAAAATTTGAATAAAACTCAATCTATCTATCTACTTCCAGGATTTAGATAGAGAGCAGTATATAAGGTAAAATGTACATACCACAAGGTTGCTGCTGCCTTGAGAAGAAAAGTAAGAAACAAAGTTGGAGGAGTAAATTGTATACCACAGTCTAATCCAGTTGTAGTATCATCCAGGGGTGGAGGTCAATTCCAATCTCTGCCCCTGCCAGAGTATAGGGTTCCCTCGTCGGCAATGTAAAGAAGATATCTTCAATCCAGGTTAAATAGTTGAAGTAAGTCTTTATTAGTCAGAAGTGAAGAGACCTCCAGCTCCTTCCACAGCTTCCTCTGTACTGTCTGCTATTCACATCATAACATTCTAACCTCCTAGCAACATCCCCACAATTCCAAGAAGCATAGATCCCAACACATACTATATCATCTGCATATTGCAAGAAATATATTGGGTTGTCGGCCAAAAATGGAGGATGATTTTCTGCCGATTCCATCAGACTTGAGAGGTCAGAAAGAAAAAGGTTAAACAGAGTAGGGGCTAATACACAACCTGGTTTTAAACCTTGATGCGTAGGAATGCTCATGGTTGTACTGCCTCCGTTACCCAGATTCACTCTTGCCCAGGTGTTCCGGTATAGGGCTTTTATAGCTTGTAAAAGTTGGTTTGGCAGGCCCCAACTTTTTAATTTACCCCACAAGCGCTCTCTATTCACCCGGTCAAAAGCAGACTTGATATCGATAAAGCAGGCATACACCCTTGGCTACCGCGATGTCCATTAGGAGTGACAGACAAGTTAAGTTTGTTATTGTCCCTATTCCTGAAGCCAGTTTGATATTTGGGAATTATCTTGGTTACTCCTATCCAAGCTTGTAGCTCAAGTAGGAGCTTAGCCTCCGCATCAAATAAGGATATCAGTCTATAATTTGTTGGATTACAATGATCTCCATGCTTGAATATCGGGTGGATAATATTGCCTTTCCAAGATGTGGGAACGTCTGCTTGTTTATATATGTGGTTAAATAAGAGAGTTAGAGTCTCTAGCCACATGTCCGGATCGTACTTAAAGACAGCATTTGGCAGCCCATTTGGGCCTGCAGCTCCTTCTGACTTCAATCTTGATATGATCGACCTTAATTCTTTTTTGTTGATTAAATCAGCCAATTCAGTTTCCCCCTTTGAGTCTTCCTCAAACTCAGGTTTTTCCTTATTCTTAGTTCCATTTTGTTTATCGTCAATTTCCTGTGTAGCCCATAAACCTTTCTCGGGGCCTTGCTCTATTTCTCTGTATAAAGCTTGCACATGACGGGTCCAAATATCTGCTCAGACTCCTGTTTCCTGTTGGAAATTTGCTCTTTGATTAGATTGTTTATAATTTCCCAGAAGCCGTGACGATTTGGGAGTTTTCCCGCAATTAGGAGTTTGTTCCAAATTTTTTCTATAGATGCTCTTGGCTTCCCTTAGGTTAAATTTGATTATCACTGGCCCCGATATTTTTTTGGGGCTGGCAAATGCTCGTACCTCCTTTGCGACCTTTCCGATTTTTGGCTCTTAGGTCCATATTAAACCAGGGCTCCTTCTTACAATTGGCATTACTCTGATTCCCCATCCTTGCTGGGAACTTTTGCAGTAGATCCAGTATCATTTTCTCCCAGTTGGAAACTCGCTCTTCCTCTTTTTGGATCCCTAGATTAACCAGCTGGGCTTTCACGAAGGCCTCAATTCTGCCCAACCCTTCATCACGCCATTTTAGTTTTTTTAGATTAAATTTAGTAGCGTGATGTAGTAGGGAGGTCATTCTTGGCGCAATGATGGGTGCGATATTCAAACTTATTTGGGGGAGGTGATCACTTGCAATTTGTGGTACCATATTGAATAAGTCAGTAACGGGAAGTAGTTCGTTGTTTACAATAGTGTAGTCTATTATGGAGTTAACCCTACCACTAAAAATAATTGACGCCTGCCGGCCTGTCCCCCTTTGTGTTGCCGTTCAGGATTGACAGACCAGCTTCTTTTAGACTGGCTACTAGTTTTTTCCACAGCTGGTTGCTGACGTCTTCGCCGTGTCCTTATTTCTCCCGATAAGAACACTGTTGAAGTCCCTGGAGATAAACAATGGACAATGCGAATAGGATCTTTGCATTACTTTAATTAATGCTAGTAAGCTTGTGTGTTTCTCTTTTTGTGACTTTCTGCCTGGGTGGATATAGACATTGAATATTATTAATTGTCACAATTGAGTCCCGGATGGCGAAGATTCAGAAATTCTAGTCACTTGAACCCAGTTTAAACCCACATCCAGCTCTTCTGATAACCAATTATATATTTGGGCTATATAGGTTGATAAGCCACCACAAGGATGCCCAAGGGTTGAGAGGCATTCCGCAAATATATGGAGTTCTTTATATCCTGAGATTGAAGTGGGTATTAACTTCCATGACTCCTAGATTAAGATTATGTTTTGCAGTTGAAAAAAGGCCAGCGTTGCATGATCATGTGCCATTTCTTGGAAGCCGTGCACATTCCATGAACAAACTGAAACACTTCTTGGCTTTATTGCGTTCTGAGGGAGCTTCTTGTTATGCATTGCCAGATTTGGGTCAGGGTTAGGTAGATTTGTTACTCAGGACCATGGGGATCCGAGACCAGTCCGTTTTATCCGTGACGTAATGACCGGATACTTGCGGGGTGTCTGACGAGGGGGTCCTAATCCTTACCGTTGAAGGTACTAGCGAGGAGGCCAGGGCACCTCGTAGACAGGTGGTTGGACATCCTATATTTTCGTTTCCCTTTTTTTGGGTGCACGCACTGTTTTGCAAAGGATAGCGATACCTTGGGTGCGTGAGTTTTATGATGGAAATGCCCCATGGGTCAAACTGAGATCTTACCGAGTATATCTTTTCAACCAAGTCTCGTAAGGCCCAGGTTGTAACAGTTTCCTCTATGTCCGAGTTGTTTTTATTAAGTTAAAATTCAATGGCGTAAAGGTCCTGTGACTTTATCTCTTTTAGAGCTGTTGTTTCGTTAAATAATTTTAACTGGTTACCTCGATTGAGGGTGTCTTGTGGCCCCTTGGTTGGATATTCCGGGATGGAAGTTAATTTGAACTCAAACGGTTCTGACCGTTGGGCGAGCTCCTTTTCTGTTTGATCTGCATTGAAAGACAACTGGTTATAAGGTTGAATGTTATTGCGCCTCTTGTCGATCGTTTGTTGTCCATGTGCTACCTGTGCTACCTCCTCTGTATTTGTTGTTTTGTGTATTGGTCCTGCATTTGATGACTTTATTGGATCAGTGCACGCCGTCCTTTGTGATAGCGAGCATTTGCGTTCCTTTTCGAAAACTGTGACTTGCAAGGGGGTTAATGCAGTTTTAAATCTTGGGCCTGCTATTTCCCCGGGGACTTCAAATTGATTTCTTTCAACTGTTGTGCCTGTAGCCTGTGCGCTACTGACTATCGTGTCCTGATGGGGACCCATTTTAGGTTTACTTTTCATGTCCTTACTTTTGTTTGTCGGAGCTAGTGCAAGGTCAGAAATCTTGCAGCCACCAAGTCCCGTCGTTTGTATGGATTTTGATTTTACTTGACGCTGCTCCTGCCCTTCATATTGCAGGTTCAAACTTATTGCTCTGTGGGAGTTGAGACCTGTAGTCGGAGCTAGGCTCGTGTTTCCTATTGACTGGATGGGGAGATCTTTGATTCCTTGACTGGGGCCCCCTTCCCTGGGTGAATTTAATGTAATAGATTTGTCTGATGAATAGGTATAAATCTTCTCTCCCTCCGGTAAACCGATTGGAGATTTTAATTTGTTATCCTGGAGAATATTAGTTTTGAATATGGGAAAGATGTTGCCCAGGTCTGTGTTTGGTTGCCTTTTGTACTTAAGCCTAGCCTTTTCTGCTTTTTTCCTTTGCCTCTTTGTGGGTTTGTCCTCAGTAAAGGATTTTTTGGAAGACAGGGTGTCTTCAAAGACTAAGGCTTAATTCCCTGAACCCATTTCCTTTAAGGATTGGTCTTGATCAGTAGTTGATTTTCTTTTTATTGCACCGTTTGCGTAGTTACTCTTGACCGTTAGTGACTTATCCTGGTTGAGATTATTTTCTTTCTCCTGACTGTGGCTGCGGGGTTGTTTTACCTCTCCTAAGATGTCCATCAGGATGGCCGGAAGGCTTGCTAGTTTATCAAGTATACTTCCGAATCCACAACTACACTGTTGTTTGCATGGGCTGGTGGTAGCCTCTGATTTTCCCCCATTTGTTAGGAGAAAGGATAGGGAGTCCAGATTTGCGTTGATACCAGATATGTGACCCGCCACTAATGTAACGAGGTCAATCTGGACCTCCATTTTGTTTGACTGATAATTTAGCATCCTTATGGCTTGATCTAGAGTGCTCAACAAGGCTTGAAACCATGGGGTGGATGACTGGTCTTTTTGGAGCTTGCTTAGATCCTTAAGTTCTGAGTCCGAAGTGCATCCTGATGAAATTGAGATCGGTGCAGCCTGGTTAGTGTGAAGTTGGTTTGTTGGCATGATGGTGCAATTATTTACTGAGGATTTTCCGTGGTTGTTTTTTGCCACATAGCAACGGGGGGTTGACACCAACATGCCAGAACTTAAATGGCGATCCTCAAATCCCTGCTCTGATCGTAGGGCTCTCCCTTGAGAGTTGATGTACTTTGTTATCCTCTCAGGAAGTTCCTCGAGTTGGGAATCGTTTGGTAAAAAAAGGGGTTTTAACCATGGATCCCCTTCTTGACAAGATGAGTTGAAAAGATTGCCATGACCAGTGATTCCCTCCTGGAAGCCCTTGATTGCCTTTCTGTGTTCATTAGCTTCAACCAACTCCGTGATTGTAGTACATTTGCTCTGAATCAAACGCTTTTACTTTGGAGAGGGATTGTCAACGGGGGCCTTATTAACTCCGCTTCCCATGTTTCCGTTAGACACTATAGAAGTGGTGGAGTGATGCACTTGGGCGGTTGCTAGTTCCAGTTTACCCTTAGATGGGGGAGCCACACACGCTGTAGGAGACGAAGACCCTGAAGGGTCGTTTATTGAGTTCTGCTGACTTTTGGCCCGTGGGGAAATGGTGTTCTGAGGCGCAATGAGACTTGGCAGTTTGCAGGCCTCAGCTATTGGTGCGTAAATCGCTGCCATTGGATCCTTTAAATAAAAGAATTATAAGATCCCGGTTTTCCGACTGGAGGAGGATGTTTGTTCTGGGGTTGGTGCTGAAACCAACCGTTCCCTGGAGTTTAGCCGGGTCCCTATTTCCAATGGCGGTGTTGCATCCACAATTAGCTTCCTTGATTTTTTTTGCTTTTTTCATTTTCCACAGGTTGGTGCGTTTTCCCTGATCTCATTTCCAAAAAGCGCCGCTTTACGTTCTTTTTTGTCCAGCTCAGGGGTCTGGCTGGGTGTGTAATTGCGGGGTTTTCCTTGTGACTCAATCAATGAAATCGAGTCCTGCCCCTTGCAGTGTCTGTGGGCGGGCCTTTCAGTGTCTGGAGCCTGTATTACTACTTGCTGCAAAACTTGGTTGTTGTGAGGGAGCGGGCACCGGACTGCACCACTGCCTCCCTTACTTGCTGGGTCAAAAAGTGGGCAAGACTCCCCCTGGCGACCGCTGCTTTTGAGGTTTTTTTTTGCTCCTGCCTCTTTGATGTTGTTTGGTGTTTTTATTTATCCAATTGTCTACTTGTGTATTAAATCAACAGCTTGTTTGGTTGCCGCTGCTTCTGTAGTGGGAAGACAATCCGGGGCCCAGATACTGATCGGGAGTCAACTCCTGTGGCGACACCCGTAATTTGCTTGAAACCCTCCAGCCATAATTGCCCTGATGGTGGCGGCTCCTGTCCGCACGACACACCCAGCTGGTACTCTGCATAATTTTCAACTTGTGGGGGTCGCACCGGCTCTCAGATTCTGGGCAGTCTTCACATACTTCACATACTCTGAAGCTGGCGTGTGGGGCGAGAGGTCAGGTGCAGTGCTGTGCGTGGGATAGACTGGAGGGGCTGGAGTGGAGGCTGGTGTGGGCTGTTGTAGTCTGATGTAGGCGCTGGTGCAGTCACCTGGCCGCCACCCCCCAGCTACCGGCTGCCAGCCGACGCACCCCGTCGAGAGAGCACTCGCACCTCCAGTCTCCCCCTGCCTCCTTCAATACCGCGATTAACGGCGGTCAGCTGTCACTCTGCGCTGCTTCTCACCGGGGGCTTGCTGCGGTCCCTGCGGCTGTAGCTGTAGCATGTCCAGTAGCCGGGGGCCAGGGGTTCTCAACGCGAAGTCCGGCGTGGTCCGGGTCCGGTTCCGGGTCCTGGTCCGGCGCGGGTCACTCAAGGACCACTTGCGGCTCTCACAGCGGCTCTCTCCGTGCTACGTGCTGCGCAACTCTCTCTGCACTCGATTCTCTGTCCTGCGCGTCTCTACGCTAGTCGGACCAGAGCCACAAATTTAATTTGACTGCGATTTTTGGTGTCCAGATGTAGTTAATGATATAGAAACATTACTAGTATTTTTTGAGTATTTCTTTTGTCCTTTTACATGTCTAAAAGAGTACATTTAATATTATCTTTCGTATTTAACATGTGTACAAATTGCCTCGGTGGAAGGCACATGAAAGACATTTTGAATATTTACATTCTACACAGTAACGGATAGTGTGGTCACTTTAAGAAAGAAACCTTCAAAATTAAACACCATGCTCTCAGTCTATTTAAAAACAGCCTTATCTGTTTAACATCATTATAATAGATCTATAGTACCCAGTGCCCAAAAACTTCAAACCACCTTACGTACCCCAACCACATCCTCTTTAAGCAGTGTCCCTCTTTTGGCAATAAGATGAAAGGTAAATACATGCTTACAAAACCACCAGCGTCACACTCTTGAAAAAGTATGTCTTAGAAGTTGTAGAGCCCAGTTTTTTTTTTAAACATATTTTATTGAGTTTAAGTTCGTTTACAGTCCGGTAAATTGCTCGCACAGTTTATGACAAGTCATACATATTAACATTGCTACATATGTATCCTGCAAATGTACATCTGTGATTCACAATAATCAATCATAAAGAAACAACCCCCTAAAAACCCCCCACCCTAGAGAACTGTGGTCACCCTACAAACCTATCTTCCGTATCATTGCACTTGTATCTCGTCCGGGGCTCAGTCTACAAACATATACAGGGCCTAGCCGCACATTTCCGTAGATGGCCGGGTATGGGCAATTCGTAGTTTTTAATGCACATTTAGGAACAATGTCATATGAACATCCCAGGCTCCTCGGACTTGAACTCTTCTAACATTAACTCCCAATCTAAGGCTATCGGTGTTTTTCGTAATCCCCTTGCCTCTTCCCTACGCAGCGCTGCGCCTTCTGCACTACTCCATTTCACCACTTCTGTGCACCAGTTGCGTATTTCAGGAGGTCTGCTTGATTTCCACCGCATTGTAATGTTCCTACGGTCCAGAAGTAGAGCCAGGTCGATGAATCTAAATTATACTTTGTGTTTAGACCTGTGTTTGTGTAATCCAAGCAAGCACGCCTCCACTGTGTCATGTAGCAGAAGGTGCGCTGCTGTTCCTGTGATCTCTCTAACTTTAACCCAGTAGCTGAACAGATCGGGACATGTCCACAACATATGTAAGAATCCCACTCCAGAGGCGTGACATCTGGGGCATGAGTGTTGTGTCTGAGGGAACATTTTATCCAATCGGTCAGGAGCCAGATAAGCGCGGTGTAATATCATGGTTTGAATGAATTTGAACCTCGAGTTTCGGGATACCTTTTTGGGGTGTTCCAGAATCTTTGCCCATTCTGTGTCCGATAGTACCCTACCGATCTCCTCCGTCCACACCACTCTCAGTGGATCCAGGCGTATCCTGGTGTGGTTGCTGATCCCAGTATAGATCCAGCGGATCAGATGCCGCCCCCCCCATACAATGTACCATCATGACTAGCTCATTTTGGTCGGGTTCACAACCCTGTGGTGCCCAATGTTTTTTAATGTATCGTACCAGAGCAGTGTCGTGATCCATCAGGAGCTCCTGTCTAAAGAGGTCCGCCACTGTGGTGACACCAGACTCCGCCCAGGGTGTTAGTGTACGGTTAGTGAGGGTACCAGCAGCAAGCGGAATGCCCAGTAGGGGTACATTACCAGCGTACGTGGAGGGCATTTTGGCATATTTGAGCTCCGCCTTCCAGCATGTCAATGTGGTGGTCAGCAGTGTAGGTAAATCTCTGCGCATCTTGTAACTTGGTACCATCAGGGCGTGTAGAGCGCCAGTCTCCAAGTCAGTTGGTGTGAATCCTATTTCATGGAGGTTACGTCCAGCTGTCCAGTAGGACAGCCACTGTAGTTGGCAGGCGTAGTAATACGCCCGAAAGTCCGGGACTCCCAGCCCCCCATAATAGTGCATATCTGCAGTTTCTTCAAGCTGATTCGCCGTCTCCCTGTACCCCAGATTAGGTCTATCAGCAACGTGTTCAGCTTTTGAATGTGGATATTGGTACTATTAGAGGCAAATTCGTGAAGTAGTAAAGTAGTCGTGGTAGAACTACCATCTTCGCTATTGCCGCCCTTCCCATAACGGATAAAGGCAGCGAAGATCAGAAAACTACACTGGATCTCAGGGACCGTAGTGTTCTGCCCAGATTACCCTCCAACAGATCGGCAGCTGTTCTATACACTCGCTCTTCGCTCCTGTGCTGAGTGGTCGCTCCACTGTGGCTCTGGTATCGTTGTGCAGCGCATTATACCGGAAACTGCTTAATATCTATTGCCTGCTGTGTGCTTTTGACTGCCGCTTTGATTATTACCATTTTAAAATTGCCAGCGTTACTTTCTTGCTGTATTGGCGTTTTCCCCCAAGCGCTATTGCATTATACCGGAAACTGCTTAATATCTATTGCCTGCTGTGTGCTTTTGACTGCCGCTTTGCTTATTAGCATTTTAAAATTGCCAGCGTTACTTTCTTGCTGTATTGGCGTTTTCCCCCAAGCGCTATTGCCGTGCTGACCCCTCCGCCTCCATTTTGTTGTTGTTGTCCTCCTCCGTAGCCCGCCCCGCCTCCCAGCTGAGCCGCCCTCCCACAGACTACAAACAGCGCTCCCTTACCTGGTAGTTTGGTCTGCCCTGTTCCCATGATGCACTGGGTCAGGGACAGACTAATTTGCATATAGCCAGGTTCTGAGCTGGGATGGTGCAGTGAGCTAAATAACGGTGATGGATCAAGCCCTGATCTTTGGACTGGGTAAGAGTGGTCTGCTCAATTCAGACACTCTGTTCATCACCACCCCCTTTTCTGAATCGATTTTGGCCACTATAGGTGTGGCAGGGTATACTCAGACATGAGTCCCTTTCTCACTGCTCCATCAGGATTCAAGCAAGCCGGGCCGAAGACGGCTGAAATGCCAGAAACCGGTCCCCGGTAGCTTGTTTCCTTTCTGGTGAAGAATTGGCTTGGTAGTTTAGTCTGCCCTGTTCCCATGATGCCCTGGGCCAGGGACAGACTGATTTGCATATAGCCAGGTTCTGAGCTGGGATGGGGCAGTGAGATAAATAACGGTGATGAATCAAGCCCTGATCTTTGGACTGGGTAAGAGTGGTCTGCTCAATTCAGACACTCTGTTCATCACCACCCCCTTTTCTGAATCGATTTTGGACACTATAGGTGTGGCAGGGTATACTCAGACATGAGTCCCTTTCTCACTGCTCCATCAGGATTCAAGCAAGCCGGGCCGAAGACGGCTGAAATGCCAGAAACCGGTCCCCGGTAGCTTGTTTCCTTTCTGGTGAAGAATTGGCTTGGTAGTTTAGTCTGCCCTGTTCCCATGATGCCCTGGGCCAGGGACAGACTGATTTGCATATAGCCAGGTTCTGAGCTGGGATGGGGCAGTGAGATAAATAAAGGTGATGGATCAAGCCCTGATCTTTGGACTGGGTAAGAGTGGTCTGCTCAATTCAGACACTCTGTTCATCACCACCCCCTTTTCTGAATCGATTTTGGCCACTATAGGTGTGGCAGGGTATACTCAGACATGAGTCCCTTTCTCACTGCTCCATCAGGATTCAAGCAAGCCGGGCCGAAGACGGCTGAAATGCCAGAAACCGGTCCCCGGTAGCTTGTTTCCTTTCTGGTGAAGAATTGGCTTGGTAGTTTAGTCTGCTCTGTTCCCATGATGCCCTGGGCCAGGGACAGACTGATTTGCATATAGCCAGGTTCTGAGCTGGGATGGGGCAGTGAGATAAATAACGGTGATGGATCAAGCCCTGATCTTTGGACTGGGTAAGAGTGGTCTGCTCAATTCAGACACTCTGTTCATCACCACCCCCTTTTCTGAATCGATTTTGGCCACTATAGGTGTGGCAGGGTATACTCAGACATGAGTCCCTTTCTCACTGCTCCATCAGGATTCAAGCAAGCCGGGCCGAAGACGGCTGAAATGCCAGAAACCGGTCCCCGGTAGCTTGTTTCCTTTCTGGTGAAGAATTGGCTTGGTAGTTTAGTCTGCCCTGTTCCCATGATGCCCTGGGCCAGGGACAGACTGATTTGCATATAGCCAGGTTCTGAGCTGGGATGGGGCAGTGAGATAAATAACGGTGATGGATCAAGCCCTGATCTCTGAACTGGGTAAGAGTGGTCTGCTCAATTCAGACACTCTGTTCATCACCACCCCCTTTTCTGAATCGATTTTGGCCACTATAGGTGTGGCAGGGTATACTCAGACATGAGTCCCTTTCTCACTGCTCCATCAGGATTCAAGCAAGCCGGGCCGAAGACGGCTGAAATGCCAGAAACCGGTCCCCGGTAGCTTGTTTCCTTTCTGGTGAAGAATTGGCTTGGTAGTTTAGTCTGCCCTGTTCCCATGATGCCCTGGGCCAGGGACAGACTGATTTGCATATAGCCAGGTTCTGAGCTGGGATGGGGCAGTGAGATAAATAACGGTGATGGATCAAGCCCTGATCTTTGGACTGGGTAAGAGTGGTCTGCTCAATTCAGACACTCTGTTCATCACCACCCCCTTTTCTGAATCGATTTTGGCCACTATAGGTGTGGCAGGGTATACTCAGACATGAGTCCCTTTCTCACTGCTCCATCAGGATTCAAGCAAGCCGGGCCGAAGACGGCTGAAATGCCAGAAACCGGTCCCCGGTAGCTTCTTTCCTTTCTGGTGAAGAATTGGCTTGGTAGTTTAGTCTGCCCTGTTCCCATGATGCCCTGGGCCAGGGACAGACTGATTTGCATATAGCCAGGTTCTGAGCTGGGATGGGGCAGTGAGATAAATAACGGTGATGGATCAAGCCCTGATCTTTGGACTGGGTAAGAGTGGTCTGCTCAATTCAGACACTCTGTTCATCACCACCCCCTTTTCTGAATCCCTTACCTGGAAGCGCTGTGACTCGCTCTTCGCTCCTGTGCTGAGTGGTCGCTCCCCTGTGGCTCTGGTATCGTTGTGCAGCGCATTATACCGGAAACTGCTTAATATCTATTGCCTGCTGTGTGCTTTTGACTGCCGCTTTGCTTATTAGCATTTTAAAATTGCCAGCGTTACTTTCTTGCTGTATTGGCGTTGTCCCCCAAGCGCTATTGCATTATACCGGAAACTGCTTAATATCTATTGCCTGCTGTGTGCTTTTGACTGCCGCTTTGCTGATTAGCATTTTAAAATTGCCAGCGTTACTTTCTTGCTGTATTGGCGTTTTCCCCCAAGCGCTATTGCCGTGCTGACCCCTCCGCCTCCATTTTGTTGTTGTTGTCCTCCTCCGTAGCCCGCCCCGTATCCCAGCTGAGCCGCCCTCGCCCCTCCCCCCCACCATCCATATATGACAGTTGTTCCCGCGCGCAGCGTTCACGCGCAGCGATCGCGCCCAATCCGCGCCGAAGGTGCGCCAAAGGTAAGCCCGTCTACGCCCGTCCGCGCCTGGACCGCGCCCAGCGCCAGACCCCCTGGCCCTCGCATTGCCCAACCATCCCGCATTACCTATGATGCCACCACCCTCCTAGCCCTTAACCCCGGCCGCTCCCCCAACTGCGTCCAAGCCGCTCCTGGACACACCCATGGACCTTTCTCATGCTACTCCTGCAAATTCATCAGCACCGTCAACAACTCCGCAACGAACCCACCACAGATTCCCGACCCCAACCACCTACAATGCATCCTGCTCAACACCCGATCGGTCCACAGGCACGCCATTGACCTATGGAATCTACTAGACACCATCTCTCCGGACGTCGCCTTCCTAACAGAAACATGAATGAACGCCTCTTCCGCCCCAGACATCACCATTGCCATCCCAGAAGATTATAAGATCATACACAAGGACCGTACCGGCCACACAGGAGGAGGAATCGCCATCGTCCATAAGAAATCCATCCACATCTCTACCAGCTCTGACATTAATCTCGCCAACTCTGAACACCTTCACTTCCAGATCCACATCGACCCCAAGACCACACTCAGAGGCACCCTCCTTTACAGACCACCTGGACCCCGCGCACAATTTAGTGAGGACATCACGGACTTCATCACTCCACTCGCACTCCCCTCCAAAGATTACATCCTCCTGGGAGACCTCAACTTTCACCTTGAAAATAACAACGACCGCAACTCCACCACCCTTCTGGACAACCTCGCCAACCTCGGACTTAAACAACTGGTCACTTCCCCCACCCACATCGCAGGTCACACTCTCGACCCTATCTTCACCTCCAGCAATCATGTCTCCTTCAGCCACACCACGAATCTCCTTTGGACTGACCACAGCTGCGTTCACTTTACCTACAACAAGCTCAAACCCAACAACCACCCTAAACCAACTCTGCAAAGAAACTGGAACAAAATCACCATCGACCAGATCTCCTCATCGCTTCTTCTAAACCCCCCAGCCCACTCCTCAAACCCCGACCAAGCCGCCACCAACCTCTCCCTATGGATATCCAACAGCGCCGACATCCTAGCACCACTGAAAAAGCGACAAAGCAAACTTGGCAGCAAGAAGGCCTCATGGTTCAACGATGATCTTAAGAAATCCAAGAAACTCTGCCGCTCCCTTGAGAAGGCCTGGAAAAAAGACCCAACCACCAGCACCAAGGACGCCTTCAAAAACGCCACCCGCATACACCACCAACTGATCCGAAAGGCCAAGAAAACCGCCTTCAAGGAACGACTAGATAACAACGCCCACAACAGCAAGGAACTTTTCAACATCGTCAAGGAATTTACCAATCCCCCGGCCAACTCTAACGACATCACCCCCTCTCAAGCACTCTGCGACTCCCTAGCCTCATTCTTCCACAACAAAATTGCAGACATCCACAACAGCTTCGACAACCAACCCGGAGACCAACCCTCCCAACCATCTACTGGACCTTCACCCCCCTCGAGCACCCTTAATGACTGGAACCCTATCTCCACTGAGGACACCATACGCCTGATGAATTCCATCCACTCAGGATCCCCCACAGACCCTTGCCCTCACCACATCTTCAACAAAGCAGACTCCATCATAGCACCGCACCTCCGAGACGTCATCAACTCCTCCTTCGAATCCGCCACCTTCCCAGAAAGCTGGAAACACGCTGAACTCAGCGCCCTTCTGAAAAAACCCACAGCGGACCCCACAAACTCAAAAATTACCGCCCCATCTCGCTCCTTCCATTCCCGGCCAAAGTCATCAAGAAAGCAGTCAACAAATCCCTCGACTCCTCACAGTCCGGCTTCCGAGCAAAACACAGCACGGAGACCGCCCTCATCGCAGCAACAGACGACATTCGAACTCTACTGGACAATGGAGACACAGTCGCCCTCATCCTCCTCGACCTCTCTGCAGCCTTCGACACAGTCTGCCATAGCACCCTTCTACAGTGCCTCAGAAACATCGGAATACAAGGAAAAGCACTGGAATGGATCACCTCGTTCCTCACCGGAAGAACCCAGAGAGTCCGCCTTCCACCATTCAAGTCAGAGGCCACTGAAGTCATCTGCGGCGTGCCTCAAGGATCTTCACTCAGCCCCACCTTTTTCAACGTATACATGAGCCCCCTCGCGGCCATCGCACGCCAACACAACCTCAACATCATCTCCTACGCGGATGACACTCAACTGATCCTATCACTCACCAATGACCCTAGCACCGCCAAAACTAACCTACACGAAGGAATGAAAGAAGTAGCCGAATGGATGAAACACAGCCGTCTGAAACTGAACTCAGATAAAACAGAAGTCCTTATCTTAGGTACCTCCCCCTCTGCTTGGGACGACTCTTGGTGGCCAGAAGCCCTTGGAAAAGCACCCATCCCGACAGACCACGCACGGAACCTGGGTGTCATCCTGGATTCCTCACTTTCGATGAACAGACAATTTATTTATTTATTTTATTTGTTTGAATTTATATGGCGCACAGCTACCCAACAAAGGGTTTCCCGGCGCGACAGATCCCAGTGTCAATGCGGTTACAGGAATTAGATGTTGAATAGCCATGTTTTTAGGCTTTCCTGAATTTGATGTAGCTTGGTTCAGACCGCAATGTGTGTGGCATTGAATTCCAAAGTGTGGGTCCTAGAAAAGAAAAGGTCAACCCCGTCTCTTCATCTTGCTTCAACATTCTTCGCATGCTCAAAAAAACCTTTCGTTGGATCCCCACCGAAACTAGGAAAACGGTCACCCACGCTCTGGTCACGAGCCGACTGGACTATGGAAACACCCTCTACGCCGGTACTACAGCTAAACTCCAGAAAAAACTCCAACGAATCCAAAACGCCTCAGCCAGGCTCATATTAGACATCCCGCGTAAAGAACATATCTCTGGTCACCTGAAAAACCTCCACTGGCTTCCTGTCAACAAGAGGATCACTTTCCGGCTCCTAACCCACGCACACAAAGCACTCTATGAAATCGGACCAGAATGCCTCAACACATGACTGTCCTTCTACACACCCTCCCGCCAGCTACGATCATCCAACCAAGCCCTTGCCACTGTACCCCGCATCAACAAAACCACCATGGGAGGTAGATCCTTCTCCTACCTGGCAGCTAAAACCTGGAACTCACTTCCCACTTACCTTCTCCTTACCCAGAACCACCTAGCATTCAGAAAGCAACTTAAAACGTGGATATTTGACAAGTAATTCCCCACCCCTCCTCAAGCGCCTTGAGACCCTCTGGGTATGTAGCGCGCTATATAAATTCTTTGACTTGACTTGATACCCAAATATTTAAATGGAGTGGGGGCAACCAATAAGGGAGCGTCTCCGAAGGCCACCTCCGTGAGGTCAGCGTGGTCCGTGAAGAAGAAGGCGTGTGATTTGGCAGCATTCATGGCAAGACCGGATATGGTTGCAAAGTTCCGAAACAAGTCACAGATCGGAGCTAAGGGCGGACGAAGGTCACGGAGATAGACAAGTATGTCATACGCATATGCCGAAAAAAGGTGGGTGTTGCGTCTGAGTGGTATGCCCAGATCCGGTAAGTTCTGTCTCATCGTAATCGCCAGGGGTTCTAGGGCTAGGACAAAAATCAGAGGCGATAGTGGGCAGCCCTGGTGCGTCCCCCTGTGTATCTTATACTCCCCCGAGATATGTCTGCCCGTTCTTGCTCTTGCTGTCGGCTCTGTGTAAAGCAGACGTAGCCACGTGAGATAGCTATCAGGTATCCCGAAGCGTAACAGTGCCCGAAACATATAATCCCAGTGGATCGCATCGAACGCCTGTTTGAGGTCTAAAGAAAGACATCCTGCGTGAGGAAAGTACTGCGGGACTTCTGACATAAGTGGTGTCGCTTCCTAATATTCAGGGAGATGCTTCGTGCTGGTATGAACCCCGTCTGGTCTATATGTATCAGTTGGGTTAAGTAGGGCTGTAGTTTGTTAGCCAACACCTTACTTAATATTTTGTATTCCATGGGTAAGAGCGATAGCGGACGATAATTAGCCATGTCAGCGTGATCTCTGCTTGGTTTAGGTAATGAGATGACCATTGCCTGGGCGGTAGTGTGAGGCAAAACACCCTCCTCCCAGATCGTCTTATATAATTCCTCAGTTTGGGTACAAGCGTCTCTGCATACGTAGTGTAAAATTCGATGAGCAGGCCATCCATACCAGGGGTTTTGTTGCAAGGCAGTCCCTTCATGGCAGTTTTGATTTCTTGTGAGGTTACACCCCCTGAGAGTTCCTTTTGCGCCGTTTCCGTTAGAGTGGCTAACATCAGTGAGGAGAGGAAGGCATCTGTACATTCGGGGGGTATCTCTACTGGCTTGTCATATAAAGAAGCATAATATGTTTTGAAGGCTTCATTAATCTCACCCTGCGTATACACTCTCGTATCACCTGCCATCCTGATTTCATTGATCACAATTGCGGGAGGAGCGTCCCGGAGCAGCCTGCCTTATCTACGTACACATGCGCCCTTTTGGTGTATTCCTGGTAGTCTATGACTCTAAGTGACTCTTACAGTTCAGCATGTTTAATCTGCGCTTCCTGTAGCGCTTCCGAGTGTGTGTCGTCAGTCGCCACCAACTGTTCCAATCTGCCCATTTGTGTTTCAGAGTCTATCAGTGACTTATGTCATTCCTGTCGTGCACCCACTGTCGCGCTAATCGCTCTACCCCGCAACACCGCCTTGAATGCATCCCATTCTATCAACCTACTGGTCGCTGTGCCGCTATTCTCGGTGAAGTGTCCTTCTATTGTGTGTGACAAGTCCGCACGGAACACCGTGTCTTCCAGCAGCTGTGGCCAAAGGCACCACGTGGGGACCGGTGTAGGTACCCTACCCCATGCTATGTTGATCTCTTGTGGGTTGTGGTCGGAGAATGTTTTGGGGAGGTATGTGGAACTAAGGACCTTTCCCAGCAATGTCATCCGAGCATACGACCCTGTCTATTCTGGTGTGTAAGGCGTGTACTGCTGAATAAAAGGAGTATTCCCGGTGGGCCTGGTGTCTCATCTTCCATACGTCACATAACCTCCATCCATTCATCCAGCGCACTAGTGCCTCTGTTTGTTTAAATACCCCCGGCATACCACACAGGTACCGCACTTATGGTAACCATAAGTGCGGTACCTGTGTGGTATGCCCAAACACAATCGAAGGCGATGAGTTCCAGCATGGCACCACCAGATGGAAGCATGTGGACTTTTCTAATTGCAAGACTAAGAATGTCGTTTATCTGGTCCAGTGCCCCTGTGATCTGATCTATATTGGCAAAACCACACAACAAGTGAATACACGCATTTGCCAGCATCGATCCAGGATTAAGAACAAAATCGTGACCGCCCCCATGGTTGAGCACTTCATATACGCAAACCATGATGTCAATCACCTTAAATGGACAGTGTTGTATACATTACGCCCGGCACAAAGGAATGTGGATATCGATAGGTCACTCTTAAAAACAGAGGCTTATCTGATATTGAAATTCAACAGCGTGCAAAGGGGCCTTAATACTTTATCTGAAGTTGGTAGACTCTAATTCAGTGACGCCTTGGTGTTCTGGCTGGCCGCCTTGGTCGGGTCTCAGTAAGTCTTTTCAAACACATGGCGATTTCTTCCATGCTTTACATCCACATAAACTACAAATCCCACAATGCAAAGCGGCACCCTAATGAATCATCACCATAGTAACTGCAGCAGCACCCATCTTGGGAAACCAAACAGTATGCTATGAGCCGCCAACCGAACCACTTCGAGGTAAGCAACGCTCCTGTAGGCAAAGCAATGCGCTCTAGCGCGCTTGTCAGGAACGCTCTGGCTGTTGACTAACAACAACTTCCTTCTTCCCCAGCGGAGTAGGAACACGCCGATTAAATATTAAAACGGGGACTGCGCCCCTCAGAAAACAGGATCCCTTATTGGACCACAGCAGCGGCAAACGCGAAAGGTAATATTTACCGCCAGCCGGTCTAGAACTGTTTTAAACCCGGGCTGCAAGTTTTCTAGCATCAATACACAAAATCCCTCCCTTTCTTGTACACAGCGCTTCAGCCCAGCCGCAGGCAGCGAAAACGCCGCGGAGCCCTCGTCCCGCATCGAGCAGCCGTTCTGATTGATCTCTAACCCAACAACGGTATGCCCAGTGGGGATTTGTTTGTTAAGTGTAAACAACCAAGTGTAACAATCACATGTACTACTTGCGCCATAACACACGCTCATTCTAATTGTAGGCGCCTCAGTTTTGGACCCACTCTTGAGTCTGCACACGCAACCCCAGACTGGAATCTGCTTCCTTTAAAAAGCGGTATGTCAATATGAATGTTACAATACAAGGAGAGTCGTCCTCACGTCAAAACATGACACTAAAACCTCCCCCTTTGCTTAAATTCACAGATAGATAAACTATGCCCTGATGAGAATCCCGACAGTTAATTTCCGGATTCGAAACGCGTCGGCGAATTAGAAAAGGACAATTCAAACCCAAGCTATTGCTGATGATAATATTGAGTTTTGAATTCATTCGCGTTCCTTTTTCTAGTCTTTTCTAAACCTTTCTCTCATTCACCATGCTTTTGCTTTAACCAAATTTTGCACTGATACAAATATTATGTGTTGCACTCTGTACTTTGTTATACATGTTTTATGTCTCTATCTGTTGACCGCATTTAGGTCTATGTTTAAGTTTGACAATGTGTTGCAATGATTGATACAAACGTTGTGTAAAAACTGTCGTGCTATACAGTTCTTGTCTGCTGATCATATGTTGTTTGCGACAAATTTCTGACAAACTATATAAGTTAATGGTAAAAATAAAAATACCGTGTTGAATACGACAAATAGCGTCTTCAAACGCCCTGATTTTTGGCTTCTATCAAATAGTGAGAGGCACACTTGTTTGTTCTCTAAATTTAGGCCCAGCCTTCTCACTTGTCCCCTAAGGGCCAAGCTCCCCTTGTACTCCAAAGGAGCCCGCTCCGCAGCATTTGCTGTCAAGGCCTGCGCAGGTTGCCTCCTACCTCCACATACTATCTTCCAGGCATCAGGGGCTAAGCTTCCAGGAGGGAGCACTCGCCGTCCAGTCTACGCAGCTCCTAGAGATCAGGTAGGGGCAGCCGGTCTTATTCACAGCAGTCCACAGTTGGCCCAAGTACAAATGGCCGCCACCACCGGAGGTCCGCCCAGTATGCAGCTGTCCCTGCGTGTGTGCCCGGGTCTCTCTCGCCACCGTACGTCTCTGAGGCGATCCTCCCGACAGGCAGTCACAGGCAATGCAAGCGAGCGCGCCGCACCCCAGCACGGGCCGCGGCAGTCGGGGCACAGCGCAAGCGAAGGACAGTCCTCACCTCATCCCGGGAGTCGCGTAGCAGCGCGCCCCGGCCCACCTTCATAAATCGCCATGGCTCCTTCAGTGCGGCAGCTCCCAGCAGCGGAGCCGTGAGCGGAGCTCCAGTGTGTCCACAGATGGCGGGTGTCGAGGAGCGGCGATCAGAGTCGCTGTGTCAGACTCGGCTTAGCGGCCGCCGGCATTCGCGGTCTTTTTCTGCCGGCCAGGGGTGGTGTCTATCCCACCGACGCACCTCTCGTCCTCGGCGACGTGAAGGAAAGAAAAACGGCTCACCGTGACCTCCGCTCAGCTTCGAGGGTACAGATCTGCCCTCTTGAAGTTCCCCAACCGCTTTCGCTGTCCACACAGCAGGTATAGTTAGTACATTTCAGGGTCTTTGTGGGCTCGGGTCCGGAGCTCCGTAATCAGGCAGCCGCCATGCTCGGCAGTTGGCCACGCCCCCCTTGTAGAGCCCAGTTAACAGTTTTAGTCGAGCTAGTAGGGGAAGTTAAACAACAAAATGGACACTTTTAAAGAGATGCCTGATTAAATTTCCTGTTAAAAAGATGATACATACCCATCCTTAACACCAGGAGGTGCCAGAGCCCCTGAATCAACTTGTAGCATTCGAAGTTCTACCTACTCAGGACATTGTAGGTAGGTAATCACATCACAGGTTTTAAAGCTGGGCATTAACCAATGATGAGATGGCTCATTTTGTTATTGACGTAAAAAATACTTTAAAGATGTTCAATGGGCATGAAATGAGTTCCACAATAAAGGCCCTTAATATGGGTCCATCATTGGATTTTCTAGATATTTTTCTTTTCTTCTGCTACATTGCATAACATAAGGGGGCTTTCCCTAGTACAATACTTAAATCACATATGACTTGCACAAGCTATTTTTTTTAAAACTATTTTGGGAAATATTTCGCTATGGCAAAGCCTCTTGTCTCATTGCCACCTAGCAGCGTTCGTCCAGCTGTTCCTAGATGGCACAGCTTTGCCTCAAAGATCCTTACCTGTTGTAAAGTCCTACTGAAAGCTTGTGCCAGGATCAAGGCTGATGCCTGGCTCACTTCCAGATTTTCTTGCACTCTCAAGCCCAAAATGAATTGAAGTCTGATGTCACATTTGCCTGCCACCCAAACTCCAATCTCACAAGCAAAGAATAAAGACAAAAACGTGACCTTTGTTGTAAAACAAGAGAGAAAGAATGATATTGCTATAAAGTGGCTGAATTGCACTATGTGAAACCAGAAACTGAAATTAATCCCAGCCTACCCACATGACCAAACTGGGTGATCTTAGGCAAATATTTTATCTCACTAAGCCTCCTTTTTCTTCCCCACTTTTCATAGAATATCCAAATATGTGAGTTCATTATGTGTGCTGTATTATCACATCTTGTTTTAAGTTTAATACATTATAAGATTGTTTCATTCATGAAAAGAAAATAGACCATAAATATGTGCACAAGAAAACTGACTTGCTTCTTAGTTCACTAGTGGCATTGTTGTCATGGTGGGAGCACAAATTTTCGAATTTAACTTTAACTTTAAATAAACGCCTCTCAATGCTATGATATAAGCTTATGTATCAAGCTGAAATCATTCCACATGTTAAAGAAAGCACTTTTATTTACATTTTTAATGGGCCTGGTGTCTCATCCTCCATACGTCACATAACGTCCATCCATTCATCCAGCGCACTAGTGCCTCTGTTTGTTTAAATACCCCCGCGCCACGTAGTGGCGGGTGAGATCTATCTAGGGTGACATCCACTACAGTATTGCAGTCCCCACCTAGTATCCAAGGGCAAGTATCCCATCCCGCAAGTGCTCCGCTGATAGTGTCCCAGTATTTGTCTTGGTCGAAATTAGGGGCATATATGGATCCTAACACCACTGGTCTCCCGTCTAGTGTCCCCTGCACAAAAACATACCTACCCTCCTTATCAATTTTCTGATCATGAGCCTCGAAAGGCACTCCATGACGTAAACAAATCGTAGAACCTCAAGCGTAGCCTGAGTAAGAGGTGGAGAAAACCTGCCCTCTCCATTTCTTCCTGAGTTTGACTATTTCGCTGGCTATCATGTGTGATTCCTGTAAGTAGGCTATCTGTACCTTGCGTCGAAGCAGTAGCGCGTGTATCCTGTGGCGCTTATGTGTGGTGCCCATACCCTGTATATTCCAGGTGACTATGTTATAGCTGTCCTGTACATGCATGGGGTCAATCCGTACAGCAGTAAGGGTGCAACCGCAGCGCCTGCGAAAGTGACTAGAGTAACATCTGCGTTATGTAGGTGACCATCCCTCCCCCCAACGTTCCCAATACACGGTCTGTAACCGGAACCATTCCAGACCACAACATAACATTGCAACAAGCAAAGCAAAATTCGCAATCCAAGGGCCTTTGCCAAGAGGGGGGCGGCTACTACACCTCGTTTGCGTATGCGTATTACTTGAACAGAGCACTATGAAGTTGCAACAGTACCCAAGCCCAATCATTACTTTCCTGCAGGAAGCATATAAACAGCAAGTAACAGAGAACAACAGCGTATTTCAGGTACATTCCACCGAAAAGATACAGCACAATGTATACTTGCGTGTATGTATCAGCCAAATAAGTCCGTAATCAATTGAGGGGTATCCGAGGGGAACAGGGCTATGCTGCCCTCAGAGTCTGATCCATGAGATGACTCATTTTCCGTGGAGGATTTAGTCTCGTTATTGGCTCGCTGTCCATTCGTGAAGGTCGCAGTCGCGACGATCGCCTGTTGCTTGGATTGGTGTAGCCGCTGCGAGGGGACTCGCTTGTCCATAATGAGCTGTCGGATGCGACCTCCCCTGCGGCTCCCGGAAGCATTCCTCTGAGTGCTCTTGGGGAAGTCCTGGCGGTTAGTGGCGTTCTTAGCGGCAGTCAGCTCCATAACTTCGAGCCAGTCCTCCACGTCACCGGGGCTCTCAAAGAAGTAGGTTTTTTGACCATGTATGATCTTCAGGCGTGCCGGGAACAATAGGGCATATTGGATATTCAAGTCTCGAAGCCGACAGTTTACGTCTAGGAATGAGGAGCGCTGGCGTTGCATCATCACTGTGTAGTCTGGTTACTGGGAGACTCTCACGTTCTCGAAGGTGATCGGCGCCTTCTCACGGGCCTTCCTCAATAGCGCATCCCTATCTCTAAAGTTGAGTAGTTTCACAATAAGTGGCCTAGGCGGGGCTCCCGATTTCGGTCTGCCAGTAGGTATGCGGTGTGCCCTTTCGATGCAATATTGCGAGGAGAGTCCTTCCAGCATGACATGATCCCTAAACCACTGCTCCATGTACCTTGTTGCGTCTATCCCCTCACTTCTCTCCGGCAGGCCAATCACACTAATGTTATTGCGCCTTGCTCTCCCTTCTGCGTTCTCCACCCGGTCTATTAGGGCCGCCATCTACGTCTGTAGGTGTTTCACATCGCCCGCTGTTTGTTTTTGCCGCGGGAGCACTTCTGCCAAGGCCGTGGCATGTTCTTTCACTTTATCAGCCACTTTCGTGTGCTCCGCCGTCAGCAGGGTTGAGCCAGTTGTTAGGGCACCTATCTGCGATTCACTGGCCTTCCTCGAATCGCGTACTTCCTGCAGAATAAGGTCCAGTTTGTTTGCTTGCGCATGCACCACCATAGGGGGGATACTGTCCGACTCCTGCGTAATATCCACTTCGTCGTTCATATCCTGAGTGGGGCCCGTTACCACCTGTCCCAGCTGCTTCAACCTGTTGCGCCCCATATCGGTAGAACAGTGCTGCACCTGGCCGTGGTCCAGCGAAGCCACAGGTCTAACGAAAGGGCGACACTCTTCCTGGTCGCACTCAGGCACCACCCGGGTTTCAGGCGCCAAAAGCTAATGTTATTGCCGTCAATCCACTCCCCGGGCGCGGCCCAGTCCGGCCAAGCACACCCCCAATAACGTGGGAGGGGGGCCCGCACTGCACCCGCCACTCGGGTTCGTAATCAATCCCTCTTGTGACCTGCACCAGGGAGGAAGATATGGCGTAGGTTCAGGCGATAATACTCAGGGGAGAAAGGTAGATCTCCAGTAGTAGTCTCAAATATGCCTCCTGTGAGCGATATGGCTGTGGTGTCTGCACCAAGTACCCCAGGGGGGCATTCACCTCATGACAGCGTGTCCCCCTGTGTGCCGTACTCCAAAGGAGCCCGCTCCGCAGCGTTTGCAGTCAAGGCCTGCGCAGGTTGCCTCCTACCTCCACATACTATCTTCCAGGCATCAGGGGTAAGCTTCCAGGAGGGAGCACTCGCCGTCCAGTCTGCGCAGCTCCTAGAGATCAGGTAGGGGCAGCCGGTCTTATTCACAGCAGTCCACAGTTGGCCCAAGTACAAATGGCCGCCACCACCACCGGAGGTCCGTCCAGTATGCAGCTGTCCCTGCGTGTGTGCCCGGGTCTCTCTCGCCACCGTACGTCTCTGAGGTGATCCTCCCGACAGGCAGTCACAGGCAATGCAAGCGAGCGCGCCGCACCCCAGCGCGGGCCGCGGCAGTCGGGGCACAGCGCAAGCGAAGGACAGGCCTCACCTCATCCCGGGAGCCGCGTAGCAGCGCGCCCCGGCCCACCTTCATAAATCGCCATTCGCGCAATAAACAGACCACGCAGTTATAGGCGTAAAAGGCCATTTATTAGACCAGAACTGCGCATAACAATAGAACAGTAAACAATAACAGCAAACTCCCCAATCATACATCCCCCCCATTCGTTTCAATCATTCATGTCAATACTGAGCCCTAGCGGCTCCAAACACCCTCCACTTGCCGTCAATCACCCTTCCAGCCCCCAGTCATTGCCAACTTCAAACAAACTTCGATCCGTCCTGTGCCAAGTCTCCCCCCCAAGGGATGGGTATGCCCGCTCTTGACCCCCTATCCCTTCGAAACCTGCCTACCGCAGCTCTGGCCTAAACTGGCAACGCAAACGACCGGCCCAAGTACCACCTCCAACTGCCGGGTGGGTGGGCGGCCTTTCGAGCTCCCTCCCGATGGTGTCAGGCGCAGAAAAGAGGAAGATCCCTTCCTCCCCCGCGCTTAAGTACCCACCCCCTAACTCCTCCCCTTCCCCTGCCTGGACTATCCCCCGCGCGAAAGACCCCGGGGAAAGACTAGTCTGCGACTCTGCTTTCCCCGGGGCCCGGCATCGCGCAATAAACAGACCACGCAGTTATAGGCGTAAAAGGCCATTTATTAGACCAGAACTGCGCATAACAATAGAACAGTAAACAATAACAGCAAACTCCCCAACCATACATCCCCCCCATTCGTTTCAATCATTCATGTCAATACTGAGCCCTAGCGGCTCCAAACACCCTCCACTTGCCGTCAATCACCCTTCCAGCCCCCAGTCATTGCCAACTTCAAACAAACTTCGATCCGTCCTGCGCCAAGTCTCCCCCCCCAAGGGATGGGTATGCCCGCTCTTGACCCCCTATCCCTTCGAAACCTGCCACCCAGTGGACCCCCTGTAGGGCGGTACACTGCCCCACCCCCCCCACCAAGGGGCCGTCCGTCCGTCACTGCAAAGTCACTCCCTCCGGCACCAGATCGACTCGTTCCACAACCCGCTCACCACATCCCGCAGTTCCATCATATACCACGCATTCCCTAGTCGAGACAGATGCACACCGTCCTCCCTAAAGGCTAAAGGCTCCTCCAGGCGAATTCCAGGATGCGAAATGACTTTCACCCCCCTGTCCACACAGTACAACCTCATCGCCCGATTCAGTTTCCTCTGGGCCTTCTCAATAGCCCCGTGTCTCATGGCCCCCCTCCAAACTTTCCGGGGGACCAGCTCCGTCCAGGCAATGCAGGCCCCCGCGATCCTTGATTTTAGCACATCCAAGTCCCTCTGCATGAGTTGCAACAGAGCCAGTCCAGACAATTGCACCAGGTCGTTCTCGCCCAAATGAATGATCAACAAATCCGGGCATCCCCTCTGTGGGACCATCTTCGCGAGCCATGGCAGTAGTGCCCCCCATCGCATTCCGCTCTTTCCCCACCATTTCACCTCGTGCAATTGTCCTTTCAGTCCCAGGTTACGGCCGTAAACCTGCTGGTCAGCGTACTTGGATGCCCAGTGCACAAAGGAGTGCCCAACGATCCACGTCACCGTCTTACCACCCGGGCCACCCACACAACCTACGAAGAAAAAAGATGTTAGAACAGGAAAACAAAACAGTGCAAAACCAACAACCTGCCTGGGACCCCAACTACTTCCTCACATACCGCTCGCAACAGCGCGACTTCCAACGACCAATACTCCTGATCCGGTCCCAGGACCAACCCAACCGGGCAGCCGCAGTCGCAGCCCCAATACGGAAAGAATGAGTACCGAAACCAGCTCCATCCATCCCCAGCCGTCCCAAAGCCATTCGCAACACCGCCAGCAACTGGCCGGCCGACACTCTCGCACCAGAAGCATGAAGGAAAATCTCGCCCCCCCGCGGGCCCCCCGCCCCGCAGAAGGAGCGCCATTCCTGCACCGGGCAAACCGCCCCACCAGATTCATTCAGCCACACCCACGTACCACGTCCCACTTGATCAGTCTTCGAGCGGCCCAGCCATATCCCCAAGCGCCCCACATCCACCCGTACATCCTCAAACAAACGTCCGCCCCCCCCGCCGCGTGCCCAGCAATTCAGACACCCGAAACGCCCCAAAAAACATCCACACCATGCACAGGCGAAACAGGCCCACCTCGGCCCTATCATAGCAACATTCCGGCAACACCCCAACCAGCCGGACCAACAGGTCAAACGTCACAGCCTCCCGCAGGCGCCCCTCCCGGCGCCCCTCTCCCGGCCCCACCCCCGCAACATGCGAGCCAGCACCACATCCTTGGTGGGGTCGAAACCCAGAAACAAAACGCAATAAAAGGAAATGCCAGCCAATTTTCCAGAAATCGTAGCAGCAGTCAGGCCACGGTCCATACAGGAAAGCACATAGCCCCTCACCCCTCCCAGCACTTCCGACTCCCCACCCACCACACCATCCACCGTCCAGCCCATAAAAGAGCTAAATTCAGACCATGCCAGCCGATATGTCCTCCTCGTGGACGGGGCCAACGAACCTTCCACCAGACCAATCATCCTCACTCCCCCAAGGCCCAGATGCCGGCCGGCAGCTCGGTCTTGCAGGCGTCCGCACCCGGCGCCAGATGTCGGAACCGCTGCCACTGCGAACGAGACAAAGCATCCGCAATGTCATTATTCGCCCCAGGGACATGCTTGGCCCGAAACACCACATTCAACTGCAGACAAGCCAACATGAACCTCCGCAACAGCCGCAGCACTCGCAGGTCCCTCGCCCTTTGGTTATTCACAAGGTCCACCACCGTCATGTTGTCAACGTGGAAAAGCACTGTCCTGTCCCGAAAGTCATCCCCCCAGACCACCAGAGCCACCAGCAAAGGGAAGAACTCGAGAAAGGCAATGCTCCTGCCCTGCTCCATCCAGGAGGCCGGCCAGCTCTCCGCACACCACCGCCCATCCCAAAAGACTCCAAACCCCGCTGACCCAGCCGCGTCAGAAAAGATCTGGCATTGCCACACCACCCTCTCCTCATCAAACTCCAAAGGCACCCCATGGAAATGCCGCAGAAAAGTGATCCAAGTCCTCAAATCCGTCCGCACCCCCAGCGAGACCCTCACCCGGTGATGCGGAAGCACTGCCCCCGACATGGCCATGCCGAGCCGCCGACAGAACGTGCGCCCCGCCCGCACTACCCGGCACGCGAAGTTAAGGAAACCCAGCAACCTCTGAACCGCCCGCAAAGGAATCCGCCGTTCCCCCACAGCCCACTCCAGACACTCCAAAATCTCCTTCACCTTAGTCGCAGGAAGGCGCGCCAACCAATCCACCGAGTCCAATTCAATCCCCAAGAACGTGAGGCGGCAGCTGGGACCAGCCGTCTTCTCAGGCGCGAGAGGTACTCCAAATTGCACAGCTAAGGCCTGGAAACGCGACAGAGCCCTGCCACAATCCCCCGACCCCGCCTTGCCCAGAAAAAGAAAGTCGTCCAGGTAGTGAGCGACCTCGCGGCACCCGCTCACCCGCACCATGACCCACTGCAGAAACGTGCTAAACAGTTCAAATAAAGCACAGGAGATGGCACAACCCATGGGAAGGACTTTGTCGACATAGATGGCACCCCCGAACTGCATGCCCAAGAGCCCAAAATCCGCTGGGTGAATCGGCAAGAGCCGGAAAGCCGACTTGATGTCACACTTCGCCAGCTCAGCCCCGGGACCACAAGAACGCACCATCCGGACCGCATCGTCCACCGACGCATACAGCACCCTCGAGTCCTCCTCCGCAATGAAGTCATTCACCGACCTCCCCTCCGGCCAGGACAAGTGGTGAATCATCCTGAACTCCCCCTCCTCCTTCTTCGGCACCACCCCCAGCGGCGAAACGATCAGGTCCGGCAGCGGCCAGTCAACAAACGGCCCCGCAACTCTCCCCTCCGACACCTCCTTCTGCAACTTCGCAGCTACCACACTCGGCAACTCCCTCACCGACCTCAAATTCTCGGCCCACCGCCGCTCCCTGGGGCCCTGATAACCCACCCGAAAGCCTTCGGTGAAACCCCAAAAGAGCCGCGCCGCGGCCTCGCGGTCAGGGTAGCACGCGAGCCACGGGGCCATCGCCTCCACCCTAACCGGAGTAGGCGCCCTTCGGGCCAGGCTGTCCTCGCCCCCTGGCGTTCCGCCACTGTTCAGAAGGGGTGGCGAGCGAGAGGCACTGAGTGATGGGGTGCTTCCCCCCGCACTTAGAACACTCATGCTTGAACTTACACGGGTACCTTGAGCAGAAACCCCGACTGTAGCTCCAACACACCCCCGTGGTGGCCCCTCCCGGTTTGGGCTGCTGTCCGGACACAATGGTGCTGGGCACAGTTCCGCCCCCCGCAACGCCCTGGGCGGGACGCGTCGGAAAAGACCGATACAACACCGGTAAACCGCTGGCCGTATGCGTAGAGGCCGACGAGTGCGACGACGCCATCCACTGCATCCAAAGCTCCTGATCCACCTCCCCCCAGCTCTTTTCTGAATCGGCGCTGACCCGGGCCCGAAACTCCTCATCATAGCTTAACCATGCAAAACCACCAAACTGCATCTGGGCCTTACGGATGATGTCCATGTATTTGAACAACGCAATCGCCCGGTCAAGATATTTCAGACAATAGACGCTAGCATAGATCAAAAAGGCCGAAGTCCAATTTTCCATGGTGATAGGCACCCTAGGCCGCCTCGTCAACTCCCACTCCTCCTCCTTGGAACCCTCCTTCGCCTGAACCTCCCGGTGCAACAACTTAAAAACGTCCACAAACTCGTGTTTCCAAATCTTCTCCCTCATCTTCTCGGACAAATGTGACCCCAACGGCATTGCCAGCCCCATGTAAGGCATTTTCTTCGGGACCTTCACCCCCTTTTCATCTTTCCCATCACTTTTGTCAGTCTGCACCCCCAAAGTTACCGACTTACCATCCACCTTCTTACCATCCACAGGTGGACCGCCAGAAAGGCGCCCCCCCTCCCTCACCGACCCATCTCCCACTCCCACCGACCTGCAGGCCCGCTTCCGCCCCTCCCCACCCCGGGGTGTATCATCCCAAACCGCCCACCAGGCACTCTCACCTGTCAGTGCCTCCGTCCGCTCCCGGGGCCGTCCTCTGGACTCCTTTCCACGGGCCTTCCCAGGTCCAGTCTTCTTCCGTGATCCGGGGTTGACCTGCAACACACCAAGGTCGTCACCCCCCGCTGCGCGGCCTACGCCTTCCAGGTCATCCCGCACCTCCCCTCCTCCAACTCCTCACTCTCATCACTGTAATCCAGTTCAAGCACCGGTTCCTGATCCACACCTGCACTTGAGACACACTTCACAGCCCGTTTCACTCCCTTGGGCACACACTCGCGGCCACGCGATACCGTGGCGCCACCAGTAGCCGTTGCCCGATCCCGCGGGGGAGGGACAGCCGCCGCGGACTGCCCTACTACTTCCGGCCTGCGTCTCGGAGCCGTGGTGCGCCCCGCAAGGCCCCCCTTGGCTCTGCCGACAACCGCCGACTTGGATCCCCTCCCGCCCCCCAGGTCGCTCGAACCTGGCAGGGCCCCGGCACCATCGGGCCTCAAAGCTGTGCTGGCCGTCCCTACCCCGGCCGCACCCCCAGTAAGGTGGGCGGCCGGGCCTGTCTTCCTCAATCTCGCCAGCCGAATCTCCTCCTCCTGCCTCTCCGCTTCCCTCTCCTCCTCCGAGGTGGGGGTGGGAGGCCCCTCAATGTCGGGGCCCCACACTGAACCTACTCGGGCCCTCGTCTCCTCAGCCCACCTGACCTCCTGAATCTTCTCCAAGATACGTTCCCCTCTGGACCTCTCCTCCCAGGAGACAGAACCCCAAATCGGTGGGGGGAGCGGTTGACCGTGGCCAAAAAATTCGCCCCCCGTGGGAAGAAACCCACCTGATGGAAACCTTGAACCCAACCCGGGCCGCCAATGGGAACCAGGGTGGGGGAAGCACTCCTGCCCACCGCAAACCCAGGCACCAGCGGCCGAACCGCGGCCGGGGTGCCCGCCCTGGAGCCCCGGGACAAGTCAATCGGGCCCCCACCAGACACCCGCAAGTCCAGCCCAGGCCCAACCCCACTAAAAGAGGCCTCCTCCAGGCAGACCAAGGGCCCGGGGGCCCCGCCGCCACCCACCGACCCGGACAGGCCCGGCGCGGGCCCGGCCTGGGCGTCACCTGGCTCCACCCCCCGCGCAGCACCGTCCGGCGCCAACAGCGGACCATGGAGCGGAAGTTCCTCGGGCACGGCCCGCACGGCCGCCCCCGAGGCCCCAGGCAAAAACTCCAACTGGGGAAAGGGGCGCGCGGAAGTCGTCCTGCGCTTCCCGCCCCGCGCAGTATCCTTAGGGACACCCCCCCCCCTCCTGACCCCCGAGCCACCCTCCTGAACCTGGTCGTCCTCCAAGCAGGCGAAAACCGCCGCCTGCACCCCGGCCGAGGCAGCCCTCGTGCCTCTTGTGGCCCGCACCCAGGCCTGGTCCATGACCCCGGGCCTAATCAGGTCCTCGCGGCCGGCCCTAGCGAGCAGTAACAAGGCCTCACGGACCTGTTCCGCAGACACACCAGACATCCTACCCGAATCCGCAACAAGAACAGAAAAGCAAGACAAACCCCAGCTGCCGTAAAACAGCTCCGAGTACAAAATCCAAAAGTAGCACTAGGCCTCAAACTACACACTAACTACAACTCCTTTCGAGCTCCCTCCCGATGGTGCCAGGCGCAGAAAAGAGGAAGATCCCTTCCTCTCCCGCGCTTAAGTACCCACCCCCTAACTCCTCCCCTTCCCCTGCCTGGACTATCCCCCGCGCGAAAGACCCCGGGGAAAGACTAGTCTGCGACTCTGCTTTCCCCGGGGCCCGGCAGTCTCCTTCAGTGCGGCAGCTCCCGGCAGCGGAGCAGTGAGCGGAGCTCCAGTGTGTCCACAGCTGGCGGGTGTCGAGGAGCGCCGATCAGAGTCGCTGTGTTAGACTCGGCTTAGCGGCCGCCGGCATTCGCGGTCTTTTTCTGCCGGCCAGGGGTGGTGTCTATCCCACCGACGCACCTCTCGTCCTCGGCGACGTGAAGGAAAGAAAAACGGCTCACCGTGACCTCCGCTCAGCTTCGAGGGTACAGATCTGCCTTCTTGAAGTTCCCCAACCGCTTTCGCTGTCCACACAGCAGGTATAGTTAGAAAATTTCAGGATCTTTGTGGGCTCGGGTCTGGAGCTCCGTAATCAGGCAGCCGCCATGCTCGGCAGTTGGCCACGCCCCCCTTGTAGAGCCCAGTTAACAGTTTTAGTCGAGCTAGTAGGGGAAGTTAAACAACAAAATGGACACTTTTAAAGAGATGCCTGATTAAATTTCCTGTTAAAAAGATGATACATACCCATCCTTAACACCAGGAGGTGCCAGAGCCCCTGAATCAACTTGTAGCATTCGAAGTTCTACCTACTCAGGACATTGTAGGTAGGTAATCACATCACAGGTTTTAAAGCTGGGCATTAACCAATGTTGAGATGGCTCATTTTGTTATTGACGTAAAAAATACTTTAAAGATGTTCAATGGGCATGAAATGAGTTCCACAGTAAAGTCCCTTAATATGGGTCCATCAATGGATTTTCTAGATATTTTTCTTTTCTTCTGCTACATTGCATAACATAAGGGGGCTTTCCCTAGTACAATACTTAAATCACATATGACTTGCACAAGCTATTTTTTTTAAAACTATTTTGGGAAATATTTCGCTATGGCAAAGCCTCTTGTCTCATTGCCACCTAGCAGCGTTCGTCCAGCTGCTCCTAGATGGCACAGCTTTGCCTCAAAGATCCTTACCTGTTGTAAAGTCCTACTGAAAGCTTGTGCCAGGATCAAGGCTGATGCCTGGCTCACTTCCAGATTTTCTTGCACTCTCAAGCCCAAAATGAATTGAACTCTGATGTCACATTTGCCTGCCACCCAAACTCCAATCTCACAAGCAAAGAATAAAGACAAAAACGTGACCTTTGTTGTAAAACAAGAGAGAAAGAATGATATTGCTATAAAGTGGCTGAATTGCACTATGTGAAACCAGAAACTGAAATTAATCCCAGCCTACCCACATGACCAAACTGGGTGATCTTAGGCAAATATTTTATCTCACTAAGCCTCCTTTTTCTTCCCCACTTTTCATAGAATATCCAAATATGTGAGTTCATTATGTGTGCTGTATTATCACATCTTGTGTTAAGTTTAATACATTATAAGATTGTTTCATTCATGAAAAGAAAATAGACCATAAATAATGTGCACAAGAAAACTGACTTGCTTCTTAGTTCACTAGTGGCATTGTTGTCATGGTAGTGAGCACAAATTTTCGAATTTAACTTTAACTTTAAATAAACGCCTCTCAATGCTATGATATAAGCTTATGTATCAAGCTGAAATCATTCCACATGTTAAAGAAAGCACTTTTATTTACATTTTTAATGTTCAGGCTCGACTTATGAACTGGCTCTTAAAGCCAAGCCACTTTCTCGGTTCAGCTTTGACTTAGCTCTCCTTGTAAATTTGTTAGTGTTCCCCCCTCTGCCTCTCCCAGAACCACTCCATTAATCCAAAAGAAAATGGTCTCTTAAAAACAAATACAGCCGTGTTGAGACACTGCGTAAAAAGCACATCTGCACTTGAGAGAAAGAGTGGGCTTGAACTTGCTACAAGAGAACCTTTTTAGGTCGAACCTATAGCAGCGAGCATGTGCTGCAATAGTTAAACGACCTCTTGGAGCTCACCAGCACTTTGCGCACGAGATAGCAAGCTTGTGCTTGAAGTCCTGACATTCCATTAGTCTTTGCGCACGTCTTTCTTAAAAGACAGCACACAAGTGCGTAAAGACGGGGCCATGTCCCGCCTTTCCCAGTCAATGTAACCGCCCCCGGCCTAAGGCTAGTGGTTACGCACACGGGGCACATCTGTTTTCAATTATCGTGCCCAGACGCGGGCGCGATAATTGAAAACAAATGGGCTGCTCGTTTTATTTACTAGAGCGCGGTAATGCCTCACTGCACAGAACACCCCTCCCACATCTCAGACCAGAGCGATGCTGTGGCTGGTTTCACTTTAATCACTGTGGCTCCCCTCCCATGTCCCAAGCCGCAATCGCGTCAGTATTTTTTTGCGCGATGTTTGTGCAAAACGGTAATTGCAGTGGCAAACTCGGAGCACAAACTTTGGTTCAAATTATCATTAGCTTGCTTGCTTATTAAATTAAAGTGCAACTATTTTATTAGCTTAAAACTGAAACCGATTGCAACTTCAAAACGTTTTTTAAAAGTCTGCTATGCAAAATATGAAAAAGCAGGAAAACTGTCTGCATTACATGCAATCTGTTGCAAATGGGGCTTTGTTGTAATTACCGTTGTATATGAACATTGGATCAGCAGCAATTAAACCGGTAACTGGTAGTTTTAACGCGGTTTGATCACACTGCTGTACTCTCAGCATAATTGATGACATAATGATTACGCATCAACAACAAAAGAGTGTTCCTGTTCTGTTTAGGGTGGAAAAAAGGCACAGAGCACAAGAAAACAACAAAGCCCATTGGTTTGTTAGGAAAGCCCTCACTCACCGACCTGGTCGGTGACTTGCTTCATCATCGGGCCCCACCGGGTGTGACCGAATGCCACCCCGGTGTGCTGCGACGCCAGAATTACTGCGGAGCTGGTTTTGTGATGGTGGGAGGGCTATGTGAGAAATTACGTGAGTAGTGTGAAGTGGTGATTTTAAAATTGCCTTGTATGTATCAAAAATTTATTTTAATCAAAGATCATCAAGGGCAAGGTTAAAAAATGTGTTGGTGAGTAGGGCCAACTAATTGTGGCATTATTCATTGCTGCCATATAATATTTGTGCAAAACTTTAGCTAGCATACTAGCCTACTATTCACATTTAATTATGTAAACCATATGCTATGTTACTCTACTGGGTAGCTGTATAATACAGCAGCTGGCTATTACTTTGCCTCCGTCCGTTTTCTGAAAATATTTGACTACTTGCGATTCTCTAGAGCAGGTTCTCCGTTAGGTATTTGTTCCTGAACCACACTGGTGTGGGTGTGTGTTTTGAAAGGCGTTTGTTATTTTTAAAGAGGTATTTCCTGAAGGGCCGTGAGACGAGTGGGTCTTACAATACATGTATTTGTAAAGAGCACAAATCAACCCTTGGGGCTTTTTGGCGCAGGCTACACATGTATTGTTATCCATCTCAGTGGTACTAATGTAATTGACCTCTGAAGGATGAAAGGCTGAGTGGACCCATCAAGATTAAAATCTGTGATCATGAGCAGTTCAGCAAGCCAGCAGACTTAATTATTACAATATTACTGATACAAAACATATACTATAATGTTAAAAACCATTGAAAGCAATTACATAAAAAAATACATTACAACTTACGAAGCCTCAAATTTAAGGACATAGGGCCCGATTTACAGAACTAATTTAAGACAAAATCCTAAACTTACCACCATTTTGGTATTCACAGAAGGCACCTACTCCTTTTGGTATTCACAGAAGGCACTTACTCATTTCAGTATTCACAGAAGTTAGGAGTCCTAACTTTAGGACTCCTAAATGCCTTCTGTGAATACCGAAAGTCTTAAAATTAGGATTTTTCTCAATTTAGTAGTAGTAAAGTAAGGACTCCTAACTTTAGTACTCCTAAATGCCTTCTGTGAATACCAAAAGTCTTAAAATTTTGATTTTTCTCAATATAGTAGTAGTAAAGTTAGGACTCCTAATTTTAGGACTCCTAAATGCCTTCTGTGAATACCGAAAGTCTTACAATTAGGACTTTTCTCAGTTTAGTAGTAGTAAAGTTGAGAAAAATCCTAATTTTAAGACTTTCCGTATTCACAGAAGGCCTTTAGGAGTCCTAAAGTTAGGAGTCCTAACTTTACTACTACAAAACTGAGAAAAATCCTAATTTTAAGACTTTTGGTATTCACAGAAGGCATTTAGGAGTCTGACAGTTAGGAGTCCTAACTTTACTACTAATAAACTGAGACAAATCCTAATTTTAAGACTTTTGTTATTCACAGAAGGCATTTAAAAGGCCTAAAGTTAGGAGTCCTAACTTTACTACTGCTAAATGGAGAAAAATCCTAACTTTAAGACTTTCGGTATTCACAGAAGGCATTTAGGAGTCCTAAAGTTAGGACTCCTAACTTCTGTGAATACCAAAATGAGTGAGTGCCTTCTGTGAATACCAAAATGAGTAAGTGCTTTCTGTGAATACAAAAATGGTAGTAAGTTCAGGATTTTGTCTTAAGTTAGTTCTGTGAATCGGGCCCACAGTCTCCCAGTTTTGCCTTAACTCTCAATAAATAATTTACGAAGGCAGAGTTCATAATTATATCGTTGGGGTGCAGACACCTTATCAGTGCGTGCCTACATGGCCTTATTCTTCGTATATTAAAAGATGGTTTCAGTAAAGTTTTTCTTTCAATCTGAAGCCAGGGCAGATACATAGCAGGTGGACAATTTCTCCTCTCCTTTTTTACACAATCTGCATTGTGTAGACCCCTCCATTTTCTTTTCCAACGGGGGAAGATGACTAAGGCCCGGGAGTATGCCAAATCTCGCTTTAACAAGAACTTGCTTATTTTTTTCTGACCAAGGTATTTCCAGATACTCTTGTACTTTCTTTTTTGTATATCCATTTATTATTGGCCATGCATGTTTTCTTATTGCCAGCATATCTTTTTCTTTTACAAGTGACAGTTGGTTTGTTGTTCGGTTGATTAACTTTTTGAATGATACTTTACTTATTGTGTTATTCCAAATTGGCATTACCGCAAACTATTCTTGCGCTTTTTAAAGATAATTCCAGGCTGATGATTTTGCATTGTTATTTATATCTTGCCATAGTAACTGTGACAACTGAATCTCCTGGTCATTTTTTATCCGATTCCATGTTTTGATAAATTGGCCCATTCTTGTATTGTACTGGTTATTTAGTCCAAAATCTAATCTAATTTGTGCAGGCGAGGCATTATTTGTGAGATAAAAAAGAGATTTAAACGTTTTGGATAAAGCATTATTGATTATTACTGAATTTTTCCCAATTAATATCTCGCTACCGTATGTAAGGTTCGGAAGACGTTTTGCCGCTATAATCTTTAACAGAGGATGGTATGTGAGATTACCAAGTGATTTCTGCAGTATCCTGAATGCTGCAGTCAAAGCATTTGCCTTCCTTTGTATGTCCTTTTTTTGTCCGTGATAATTTCCCTTTTCGTCGAATAATACACCCAAATACCTATATACTTCGACTTGCTCAAGTCGGGTGCTCTCCATATACCATTTGCTTTTGTGTCTTAAATTTACATTTTTAGTGACCACCATGATTTTAGTTTTGGTTTCGTTTATCACCATTCCGTTTTCCTTTGCGTATGTGGATATTCGATTAATTAGATGCTGTAATCCAACTTTAGTTTGGCTTAGAAAGATGGCATCATCTGCATATAATAGATTAGAAATTGGTTTGCAGGCTAGTTTCGGTGGGTGTGCATTTGTTTCATCCATGAGTGCTGTCAGATCTGCTAAAAACAAGTTAAAAGTAGGGGTGCCAATTCACATCCCTGCTTAAGACCTACAGTTGTTGGGATTTCTTTTGTTGATGTTTGGCCATCCCCCATCCTTGCTCAAACCCAAGTTTTGCTGTAGAGAAGTTGAATTAGTCTTATTAATTGTGTTGGAATATTTTTTTGCTGCAGCTTCTTTCATAGGAGGTTTCTTTGGACGCAATCAAAGGCAGATTTAAAATCTACAAAACATAAAAACAATGGCTGTTCGGCTCTGATTGATTTGTCGATTAATAGGGATAATGCTAGAATGTTTGTTTTAGTTCCAAGGCCTCTAATAAAGCCAGTCTGGTTCAGAGGCAGTACCTTATTTTCTATAGCCCATTCATTTAAACAGGTCAGCAAAATCCCTGCAAACAATTTAGCGTCTGTGTCTTGAAGGGTGATAAGCCTATAGTTTTCTGGGAGCGCCCTGTCTCCATTTTGAAAGATTAGCGATATTAAGGATTCTGGAACAACACCTGTTTGAACTATTTCTTTAAATACTTTTACAAGATATCCTTCATTCTCATACTCTGGTCTATTTATAGGCTGTGTTTCGTCCTTTGTTTTTATTTTTTCCTTTAGATTTAGATGTTTTTCAAGGAAATTAACCCATTCTTGCTCCGTTAATATTGACGATACCACCAATTTATTTGGTCGCACTAGGCCATTTATGATTTTCCAAAATTCTCTTGAGTTTGCTTGATTGCTTGCAAAGAATAGTTTTAACCAGAACACTTGTTTAGCTTGATTTTTTTCATTCCATATTAGTCCTTCAAGTTTTAATTTATAGTTTTTAATTCTTTTCAGGTTAGTTATTGTAAATGGAAGGTTTATATATTGCTTTATTTCAACTCCTTGCTAGTTTGGTTCCTCTTATGCATTTTTGTGCGAGCTTGGGGCTTGACCAGCTTCCGGGTGAAATTTACTCACTGTTCAATCGGCGACTCTGACGTTCTATCATTAAAGCAATTCTCAATACGTTTTTGCACTAGATCATTCATCTCGTTCTTGTTCTAGACAGTCCAAATAAGTTTCTTATAATTTATCGTTCCAATCTGACCTGACACAGTTTGGTATAGCTGGTATGTATTACTCCTGATGTTTGTAGTAATTATCTGTTGGCAATGGTCACTGTCTGAAACCTTCTCCAGTTGGTATGAGGAGATATTACGAAAGATGTTAAGTGATGCCATTGTGTAGTCAATCCTTGTCTTTGCGTTGTATGAATGATAAGTATATGCTGGAGGAGTATCTGATTTAAATCTCCCATTAAGGATTCGTATGCCCATCGCTTTTATATCCTTGACAAATTGTGTTCCGATTTTGTCCCGTAAGGAGTTTGTTTCATTTCCTAAATCCTGATGAGGGATTGCCCATTGATGATTTTGTGATTAGGTAATATCGTCTCTGTTAAAAGGTGCTAATAAATTCAGGTTAAAATCCCCCGTCATCATGTAGTCTGCTGATGGGTCATCCAACATTTGTTCTAGCAACAAGTTTTTAAGTGTTGCACACGATGATTCTCTACTACTTCTTGATGGATGTATATATACATTCATCAAAATTAAGGTCTTTGTTTTCTGATTACTTGATTTGTATTTCAGCTTGACTATTAGAATGTCAGGGCTAATTGAGTCCCATTGCTCATGTTCAGCCCGAAGGTCGCTAGAGATAAAGATTGCTAGCCCTCCACTTGGTCGGCCATAGTTATGAATTTTATTTGAGTATTCAAAGTAACCTTTGTAACCCTGTAGTATAAATGAATTGGTTTCCCATGTTTCTTGCAATATGGTGATCTGGCATGGATGTGGAATAGCATTTATGTGAGCATTATCGAGCTTACTTCTTACTCCATTTATATTCCATGAACACACCATCATTTTTCCGAGATCTTTTTCGTTCATTGTCGGGACAGTGATTATATTCTTTCATAGGTCCTTATTGCTATGTAATGCCAGAGCAATCCATTTTTGATTTATTCCAGATTTTTTTCCATTTTCCTTTGCAGTGATGTTGCTTCTACATTATAGGCAGATCCAACCCGCGCATTTTTTAGTACGGTGGAATTTAGCAGGTTACACTTTACCTTCTGTGCCTGCTCTACCTTACTCATGCGTGGTGTTGGGTAGACCTTTGGTGATGGCTTACTAATAACTATGCCCCAGGCTTTGAATATTTTCTGTTCGTTTATAACTTGTTCTGCTATTAATTTTGAGTTTAGTGTAATTAATGGTGGTGCCTGGAGACCATCCTTATTAGTCATAAATCCGATAGAGTTGATATCTTTACTCGTGATTTTAGCTAGAGACGGGATTGATTTAAATAGTCGAAGAATGTTCCCTCTATTTAATATGCGTTGTTTGCCTCTTGAGTCAAATTCTGGTTTAAAAATAAGTTGTACCTTCTCATTAGTTAGGTGATCATCGTATCTATCTATTTCCATATTTTGTTTGGCCTTGTAGGTAATTTGCTTACCCCATCACGATAACAAGTTGATCCCAATCCGGAAATTTTGTTTTTAAATCTGCTTTTTTTAATGTAGTTCTTCTGTCATCCTCCTTTGTATTATATCTCTTATGTGTTTCTTTTTTTTGTCAACATGTTGATTTTGTTGTTGACTTGTTTTTATAATTACCTTCAATGGAGTGCTATCATTCCATACCTGAGATCTATAGATGATCGGGCAGGTATCGCGTTCTTCCGCCTCTTTTTCTAGTAAGTTGTCTTTAGGCTCAATTGGGTTTGCTGTAATCCTTTGTTTTACTAACTCTTCTAGCTGTTCACTTTTTGTATGCACCTGCACCTGGTCTATATTGAACCCATTATCAGATGATTTTATTTTTCTTAGGTTATTACCTTCCTCTATTTTTTTCTTTTCCTTCCCCAATTGGCTCGCTTTGGCTGTAATATTAGCTGTATTCTTTTGTGCACTCATTTGTTCAGTAGATAATTCTTTTTCAAATATGGAAAAATATTTGTTGTTCATACTCTTTGTTATTAGTGAGCTCTTTTTTTCTTCCCTTGGTAATTCATTCCGTGATTTATATCCTTGAGTGTCCATAGATGTTAACAGCTCTTCATCCGATTGTATTACTGTACAATTATGATGTTTCACCTTATTTCTTGCTTTACGTAATTTTTTCCTATGACGTTTTGACATGGTAAAACCGTTGGCATCTTGGTCTTTTATTTCTTTATCTGCCCTTGTTTCTATACTGGTTATCTCATCACATGCCTGGTCCAATGTTTGTGAGTCTATTGATGTTATTCTTTAATTTTGTGTTTTTGAGATTATCTGCAACTTTCTTACTGTTGTTTGTTCTGATTCATCAATACTTTCAGCGCAGGTGGTATATTCATTCTCAGCCTTCATATTGAAATTAATTTTTTCTTTCTTTTTTTCATTATCATTTTCTTTTTCCCTTTGAAGGGTCTTTTTAGTATCTTCAATTATGATGTTCAATACCTCAGGTATTGTTGATAGCTTTTCTATAATAGGTGTACAAATACAGTGTGTGTCAATTTTTTCACTGTCGCTTTGAGCTCTATCAGGCCATTAAGTTGGGCAAGTTTTTTATCAATCCCCGCGACTGTATTTGCCATCACTTTAAGTAGATCTATTTGAATATCCATTTTATTAGATTGGTACGCTAGTGCTTCTAACGTCAGAGTAGAGGTTTGGTAGAAAATATCCCAAAATCGACCCCTTGTCTTGTTCTTTTATTCCTGTTCAATTAACTTGTGTTGGCTCTCTGTTTTGTTTTTCAATTGTTAACGAAGTTGAAAATTCATTCATGCCCATGTTATTTATTTTTAAGTTGGTACCTCCCTTTATTTTATTTCCTGAGCCATCCCCCCAGTTTAATTAGTACTGCGTTGTTCCGTTAAGATCGTCATTTTCATAAATGACACTCCCTAAATTGCAGTTTTGATTAATCAATTGACTAGGCATACTTTCCTCCGTAGTTGTCTGATGTCTTTTCGTGATTTCTACGTTTACTTCTATAGGTACCATTGGCCTTGGTGGCACTTTTCCTTCGTTAATACCACTCTGATTAACATCAGTATAACTTGTATAGCGATTTATATCATCGTGTAATTCACCTGATACATTCATTTCCTTTGGATTGTCCTGTTGAATTGCATTGAAAGGTGAAGTTACGCTTAGTACTTCCTGATCTGTGAGTTGGAATTCGTTATCCTTTACTTCATCAATCATAATTTGTAAGTTATACTCTTCTTACTGTTGAATGGGTTGTATGACTTGTTTACTTAGTTTTTCACTACTAATCGGTTTGATTGGGGTTTGTAAATTAATTTTTTCTGTATTTATTTGCATTGACATTAAAACTCCGGTAGGATCTTTCTTAAAGTGAAATTTATACGGAACTTTTCCTGATTTCTCAAACATTCTTGCATTCGGTGATATTAGTGACTGATTTACTCCTACTGCGTTAGCTTTTATCTTTTTTAGCGCTTTTGGCATTTGTATTTTCTTTGCACATCTTGTAATTGGTCCTGACGCCCTCTCTTTACCTGAGCGCATAGTTCCCCCTCTATATCGTGGTGTTGGGTACTGCTGATCCCTTTTCCTATTTTGGTACCTTGATCGTTAGCTGTGTTTTTTTGGATTTTGCTTCCCCACTCTCAGTCCCTCCAGGGTCTCCTAGTAGAGGATATTTAGAGTATTTGGGGTGACTCCACTTGTAGCTCTGCACAGACCGTTCAGTTGGTTATTAGCCTCTCCAACCAGTTCTTCGGCTATACACACCCCCTGTATTCTCTGTTCTCCACTAATCCTTTACTCAGACCTCACTGTTCGGGGCTGAGGGGGTCCAAAGAAATAACCCTCTCCCCCCGTGATGCTCACCGTCACAGTTCACCTGCCCACTGGCCACTGTCCCAGCAGCTCCAAGGCCACGCTTCAGTCTCCAGTGGCCTGTCCAGTGCCCCCGGAGGCTCCACGGCAAATACGCTCCTTGGCCGTGGCCGCAGTCTCTGCTCACCATTTCCTTTTCCTTTCCTTTTTGCTGTTGCTGGTGGGGGCTCTCCGCAAGCCGCACGCTGCACCACACGCCCGTCAACGCCCACCACCGGGCTCTGCGTCTCCGGTCTCCGCGGGAGAGGGGGGGCCTACTCCTGCCCAGCAACCAGCAAGCGGCAACGAGGGACCAGAGACCAGAGAAGCCACACGTGCGTGCTCGGTCTCAATCTCGGTCCTTGCCTAACCTGTGTCAGGCCTGGTAGTGTTACCGCTTAGAAGTAAAATATCTTGTGCCTTTACAAACAACCTGTGACTGTATGCCAACTTTCTTAGTTCAATGTGTGTAGGTAGTCTGGGGAGTAACATGTCCGATGATGGTACCAACAGAAATATCCCATCTATAGAGCGTTCTCACAAGCTCTGGTGCATCCCAGGACTAGCGCTGCATCTTCGCGCAGCTCCGCGTGCATATTTTAAAATTACCTCTTTTTGTCTAATCAGTTTGATTTTATTTCTATATTCCCCTGTTTTTAACTGGCCTCGCATACTTGCACCTCTGTCCCGCTTACCTGCACTGTAATTGGGAAGAACACCGCATTTCGCGGGTCCCTCGCCCTGTCTCGTGTGGCGGCCATCTTCGGTGGGGCACACGCCCGGCGGCGCTTCATGCTCCCAGCGGTCTAGTCGTCTCTAGGAGGCTAGACCAGCATAAAGCAAGGCAACCTCAGGTGAGCGTTCTCACAAGCTCTGGTGCATCCCAGGACTAGCGCTGCATTTTCGTGCAGCTCCGCGTGCATATTTTAAAATTACCTCTTTTTGTCTAATCAGTTTGATTTTATTTCTATATTCCCCTGTTTTTAACTGGCCTCGCATACTTGCACCTCTGTCCCGCTTACCTGCACTGTAATTGGGAAGAACACCGCATTTCGCGGGTCCCTCGCCCTGTCTAGTGTGGCGGCCATCTTCGGTGGGGCACACGCCCGGCGGCGCTTCATGCTCCCAGCGGTCTAGTCGTCGCTAGGAGGCTAGACCAGCATAAAGCAAGGCAACCTCAGGTGAGCGTTCTCACAAGCTCTGGTGCATCCCAGGACTAGCGCTGCATCTTCGTGCAGCTCCGCGTGCATATTTTAAAATTACCTCTTTTTGTCTAATCAGTTTGATTTTATTTCTATATTCCCCTGTTTTTAACTGGCCTCGCATACTTGCACCTCTGTCCCGCTTACCTGCACTGTAATTGGGAAGAACACCGCATTTCGCAGGTCCCTCGCCCTGTCTCGTGTGGCGGCCATCTTCGGTGGGGCACACGCCCGGCGGCGCTTCATGCTCCCAGCGGTCTAGTCGTCGCTAGGAGGCTAGACCAGCATAAAAGCAAGCCATGCTGACGCGCAGCGGTAACGCGCAGCGGGATCGCCGGAATTTCGCCGGAGTTACGCCTGAGTTCAGCCCGTCTGCGCCCGTCCGCGCTGAGGACGGGCTGCAGGACGGGCAGTACACTGACACCTTGTATTTTAGCTCAGGTTGGTTACCCCACGATCTCTCTGCCAATCGTTTAACGTATTCCGCTTCTACTTTACGATCTTTGCGACCCCACATATCCGCCCCTTGTACGTCTTGTACTCTGACTACCCATTAGTTCACCTGTGCTGGCTGTGGCTTTCCACCGGTAAGATGTTGCTTTCAAAGACACAAACTACCAAGGCGCATCACGGGGTAAAAGGAAGCCCACTAAGAAACTTTTAGCCTCCCTTCCTCTCCAATTTTGGAGTATAAATTGCAGATCGCTCCCCAAAAATAAATTCAATTTATTTGACTTTATAAATGATGAGTCGCCAGATGCATTGTTTCTGACTGAGACCTGGCTTCACGAAAGCTCTGGACCTGACATTGCCATAGCCGCTCTCAACAATTATGCGATGGTACGCCAAGACAGGGTTTCCGGGAAGGGCGGGGGGATTGCTATTATTTTTAAAACCATCTACCAATGTAAATTGGAGTCGTTCCCCCTCTCTGGAAGTGAGGCCGCACTCTTTAAATTAATGATTGGCCCTCAACTAATGCTTTCCGGTCTTTTAATATATCGCCCTCTGGGCAATGCTGGCCCTTGGATATCATCGTTGGCTGATACTATATCTCCCGTGCTACTTAAAACGGCTAATTTCACCATTCTAGGTGATCTAAATATCCATCTTGAAGATGTTGAAGGTATTCTCAGTCAGTCGTTATTGTCTGACCTTGAAGTTTTTAATCTTTTACTTCGTAACTCTGGGGCTACTCACTCGGCCGGTCATCTGCTAGATCCAATCATTTCTAATTTGCCTTATGATTGCTCCCAAAGGGCCCGCCCATTAGAATGGTCTGACCATTTTGCGGTACACTTCATCTTACCTTTCTCTTTACCCAACCCTAAGCCCTGTGTTGGTAAGAGCAAGCCTTCCTATCGGTGAGACAAGCTTAATATGGTGGCATTCAATCAACATCTTACTGAATCTATTCAGATTCTGGAAAGCTCTGGATCATAATCTAATGCTGCAGTTTGCCAGTGGTTAATGGATGCTGTAATTGCATCCTCTCCTCCTTTATCTAATAACCACAGATCCCTTCATCCTCCTGCACCTTGGTTCTCTGAAGATTTAAAATTACAACGAGCCAAGTGCAAGGCGTTGGAAAGAAAATGGAGACTTTCCTATTCTACCTCTAGTAAGGTGGCTTATAAAGTTGCATTAAAAAGCTACCATGTTAACTGTAAATTGGCCAAGGTCACCTTTACCGCATCCATGATCACCCAGGCACAGAACTGTCCACGGACTCTTTTTGCTGTGGTGAAGAAGCTAACGGGAGCAGACACAGTACCTTCTGCTCCGGCATTGGATAAATCACAGTGTGATGCCATTGCAGATTTTTTTATTTCTAAGGTGGAGCGTATTCATGAATTCTTGAATACTTCCCCGCCACTTTCTGACTCCCAACCGGTGGCTACTTTTAGCAGTCCTTTCCCTCCCCCTTCAATGTATATTCACGACTGGCTTCTGTTTGATGACACCACTTTCCTCTCGTGCCTGAACAGTATTAGGTCAGGATCCCCCCGGGACCCTGTTCCTATGAAAATCTTAAAACTGTTGGACCTCGAGCCACGGAGAGTCCTAATGAGACTCCTAAATTCATCTCTTACAGAGTCTCTGGTGGCGCAAGAGTGGAAGCATGCCATGGTCGTTCCCCTGCTTAAAAAGACCGGTGCGGACACCTCTAACTTAGCCAATTTCAGGCCCATATCCCTGCTGCCTGCATGTTCTAAAATCTTGGAACAACATGTGAACACTCAGCTTAATTCATTCGTCGAGAACGTGGGATACCTTCATCCGTCCCAATCCGGGTTCCGCGCAAACTATTCCACTGAGCCCGCTCTCCTCGGGGTGACGGAGAGGCTTCGGCACGGTATCGATCGCGGGGAGACCTTTGCACTCATCCTTTTGGATTTGAGTGCAGCGTTCGATACTGTGTCTCATTCCATTCTTCTTGATTCTCTCCGCTCTCTTGGTGTTGCTGGATCTGCGATGGCCTGGATTACCTCCTTTTTAGGTGAGCGCACCTTTCAGGTGTTCTCGACAGAAGCTGAATCTGCTTTCTATCCATCGGCATACGGCGTCCCCCAGGGGTCGATTCTCAGCCCTTTGCTGTTTAATATCTATATCAGACCCCTTGCTACCATCGTGGAGGACGCCGGGTTGACAATCTATTCGTATGCCGACGACACGCAGATCGTGTTCTCTCTTTCCAGCAGTGAGGGCCATGAGATCTCGGCCTTGAAATCTGGCCTGTCACGCATTGCTGCTTGGATGCACGACCATCTGCTCAAGCTCAACGGTGACAAGACCGAGGTTGTTATCCTGGGCAAGAATAAAGATCTGTGGGGCCCTCGACATTGGCCCAGTGATATGGGTCCTCTGCCGAAGCCAGCCCCCGTTGCCCGCAACCTAGGTTTCCTCATAGACGATAGGCTCTCTATGAGACAGCAGGTAACAAAGGTCGCTGCAATCTGTTTTTCCACCGTAAGATGGTTGGTTGCAGAAGATCCTGTGGATGCTGCCTTGCTCTACTCGGAGAACTGTCGTCCAGGCTCTTGTGATTTCTCGTATTGATTATGGGAATGTGCTCTATCTTGGGGCCGATAAGGCCACAATAAATAAGCTTCAAGTGGTGCAAAACTTGGCAGCCCGTTTATTGTGTAACGTACCTCGGAGATCCTCGGCAGTTCAGGGTCTGCGTGACCTTCATTGGCTTAAAGTCCCGAACCATGTAAAATTTAAAACCTTATGCCTCCTTTTTAAAATCAGGCAGGATTCTGCCCCTAAATACCTGCAGAACCTGGTTCAAGACTATAAGCCTGGTCGGACTTTAAGATCTTCCACCAGTGGCGATTTCTTTGTTCTCAGAATTAAACTGGCCAAAATGGGCGGCCGCTCGTTTTCTTATCTTGGCCCAAAGATGTGGAATGCTCTCCCGCCGGCTTTGAAAGCTGATTAAACTGGCCAAAATGGGCGGCCGCTCGTTTTCTTATCTTGGCCCAAAGATGTGGAATGCTCTCCCGCCGGCTTTGAAAGCTGAGACTGATCTCCTTCCTTTCCGTAAAAAACTGAAGACCCTTTTGTTCAATTAATTTCCCTGCACAGCCAGTTCTGTTTTGGGCCTTCTGCTTGTTTCTTTCTTCTATCTATCTCTAGCGCCGGGAAACCCATTGAGGGTAGCTGTGCGCAATACAAGTTTAAATAAATAAATAGTACTCGTTTCCCAGTCACTTGGAGAAAGCCTGTCCCTTTCTTGCACTGTTTCTGCTGCTCATGGGTCCAACCTCCCGGTGAGATTCTGGCTGATGTTTCCCCCCCTATGTTCAATAGAGATATCTCTGAGACCCACATAAAGGTAGTTCCTAGTTACCATGTTTCCCCTGTTCCATCGGAGTTCGGCACTCTGTTTCCTGGCCACCCTAGTTATTGTTGTTTTCTTTCTTTATTTATTTTTTTGCTAACATCTCTCCAGATGTACACACTGTTGGCTAAAAAGAGTTGAAAGCCTGGTTGCAGCCAGCGATGGCTGCTTTGAGAGGCACCTGGTTTATCTCCTCCTGGTGATTTAAAGTCTTTCCTCTTCAGCTGTGATAAGGCTGTGAGTGACCAGTTTATTGCCACGCGTTTGCCTGTTCTTTCCCCAGCCTGTGTAATCAGTGTTTGGGTACGTGCCAGAATTGCACAAAACAGGCATTGGCATAGCCAATAGGTCTCGCCTTTGGGACCTTATAAGTGTTTAGCCATGCAAGAATTGATATTGTACTGCATAACTAAATACTTATGAGGTTCCAAAGGTGAGACCTATTGGCTATGCCAATGCTTATTATATTCCCTTGACAGACATACTGTAGTAATACAGCACTTATGGGTCTGGCAGGTATTTATGTGGAGAAGTGTGGCTCACTGGTTAGAGGAGGCAGACCTGGAAGCAGAGATCAGCCCGGGACCAGGGTTCAATTCCCCGCCTCGGCGGGTCTTGGGCTCAATAAAAAAAAAAAATCCACAGACTCGACAATTCTCGCTCCGGTGCCTACTCGATTCACGGGTTCACACTCTGCGACTCTGGGCAATAGCTTGCTTAATCTCCACAACGGCCCCTCGCGGTGGGATGCCTGACTTTCGCCTTGTGGATACCCTGCCGGGGTTATCTCACAGGGGAATACCAGGACGGGTTCCCTAAGCAAGCGCTTAGATACCGGGTCGGTGATTTGCGCTATATAAATACATGTACATTTACATATCAGCCGAGCTAGACACAACAGTCACCTAAACAAGAAGGCATACTGACATATAGGCACCCATGCACGCTGACAGGGCATTCAGTATATGTTTTTGAAATGTTTACATTCCAGACCTGCCAACTCACACAATGCCACTATCTGTCAAACCATATAGGCTCTTTTCATATAATTACCTTGTGGCTGATTCACAAAACTAATCTGAGATAAAATCCTAAACTTACTACTTTTGTGTTCACAAAAGGCATTTAGTAGTAGTAAAGTTAGGAGTCCTAACTTTACTACTACCAAATGCCTTCTGTGAATACCAAAAGTAGTACAGTTAGGATTTTATCTCAGATTAGTTCTGTGAATCGTCCCCATAGTAAGGAGCCGATATCACAAGGTGGAAAGACAACAGAGCGGGATTCTCCTGCAGAGGCCAGGTTTCAAGCTGATTGTTTGGAGGTTTAGCTCAGCCGATGTACATTACGAGGTGTAAAACCTCCCTAGGACATATGTGGCAGCCTCAAAACCTCTGAATTTAGTTTGGGGGCTGGGGAATGAGCATCTTGGGAGGGGTGTGGAGTTTGTCATGGGAGGGAGGCTGTGGATTTAGACGTGCCTGGACTGCGTTCAGCACTAAACTCTGCCACCTTTGTGGGACCGCCCCTTCCTCACACTATGAATACAATTCTCGAGTTGGCAGGTCTAACATTCGCTGATGTCCACATTACTAAACCTCAACGTCAACCACAGAGTCCCTATCACCACCTTCTCCTCAATTTGGCTCACAACACGAGCTGGCATACACTGCTATATTAGCAGGAAGCCTTCACTTAGATTTCCCGCGAGTCATAAGATATGGCTGTTAGCAGGCCCTGCTCACTGACTCACCTACAGTAATATTGACCCCACAGAGCCTGATTGGACACTGTGTCAGGGCTCACAGTCTGCCTGGGGTCACTCCCAAACTCCCTGTCAGCTCTCAACTGATGCATATGCGCCACTGCTGAATTAGTGCAGAGCAATTGTAGATTAGCACTGGATTATCAGAGTGCTGCTGAAAAACGGACCGACTGGTTCTCAACTATGCTGCGTTTTTTTTCTAAGAACCATTTTACTGAGCTTGCCTTGCTGCCTCATGAGTACGGGGACCCTCTGTGGCCATAAGGGATTTCAGGTGCTCATGGAGAGAAAATTCAAAAGTTCCGGTACTTAGGGCCTCATTAGGCTGGCGGACGGACTTGCGTCCGCCTGCCACCCCCGAGGTGGAGGGACCGTCCACAGGGGCAGCGGCGGTCCCTCCGTGCGAATTAGGATCTGACTGCCACCCTGGCGGTCACATCCTGTATATTTAACATTGCGGAGGGTGTTGCTTGAAGCAGCACCCGCCGCAAGGTCAAATATGCATGCTTTCCATTTGCATGCCCAAAACGGCAGGCACCGCGCGGTGCCTGCCGCCTTGTACATGCAAATGCTGGGGGGTACCAGAGGTACCCCCCCCCATGTGCACCCCCCGCCCCCGACACCCTGGGGGCCCGCAATGGCCCCCCAGAAGCTATTTTCCACATGCTTTTCCACGGCGGTGAATCCGCCGCGGAAAAGCATGTTTTTACACACATTGTAATTTGGCTGGCGGTGTCTTGCAGACACCGCCACCAAATTGCGGCCAACACCCCGCGGATCAGCGGCGGACGGATCTGCCGTCCGCCGCTGATCCCACTGCCATCCTAATCTGGCGGTGGGTGTTTTGAAGGGCCGCAGCGGTGATTCCGCATCCCCCGGTCCGGCGGTGGCTTCCGCCGGCCCGGAGGATGCGGAATCACCGCAATCCTAATCGGCCCCTAAGTACCGGCCCATTTAAAGCACTGCCTGTAAATGAAAGTCACAAAATTAATATCTACAACGTGCTATTAAAAACACTGAGAAAAAAGTAAAATTATCTTTATGGCCTGCTTGAAAAATTATCCTGATTTTGTCACCAGGAGGTTGGTTAGCTCCACTGGGTTATCTGGTCAAATATAATAAAATAAAGAATGAACCTAGATGTGGCCTCAGGAACCTTATGATACAATTTATGAGAGCCCCCGTCACTGGTGGATATCCTATTATCAGGATTACTTCCAAAGGAAATTCAAGAGAGCCAAACTGAAAAAGTATTAGCAAAACCAATTGGTCTCGGCTATCACAGAAGTATTACCATTGACTCTGTCAATGTCTTGCACCCATGTTTACCCATAGTCACTCTAACAATTAACCTTTGGACTATGTTTCAAGCTGCTCAAAAACTGGGAGAATATGAAACAGTAAGTGCTTAATTGACTTAAAAATGTATTATGCAGGTAGATAAATAGATAAAAGATAGGTAGATAATAGATTAAAGATAGATAGATAATAGATAGACAGAAAGATAAATAGATTAAAGATAGATAGATACAAGATAGATACAAAATGGATAGAAAGATAGATAGCTAGGTAGATAAAAGATAAATAGATGGCTATATGGATAGATAGATGGCTATATGGATAGATAGATTAAATAGTGATAGATAGATAAAGGATAGAGAGATAGATAGATAGATAGATAGATAGATAGATAGATAGATAGATAGAATAGATAGATAGATAGATAGATAGATAGATAGATAGATAGATAGATAGATAGATAGATAGATAGATAGATAGATAGATAGATAGATAGATAGATAGATAGATAGATAACAGCTCTCAACCTTGTTTTCCTACATTTATGCAATGCCTCTAAAAACTGCTCTGATCAATTGCAACAAACCCAAAAATAGGCATTGTATAAAAACATGGAACTCTTTCTGGATGAATTTGCAACCTGTGTATATTTTGTAACCATTTTCTGCTCTCTGAAACACCTGATAAGCTACACGTGGCGCTACATAAACTTTCTTAAGAAATACATTCCAAGCAGCTGTTTTACAACAAGGGCAGAAAATGCTTTGACACTGTTTAGCTGCTAATTGTATCTGACATAAGCAGTTTATTTTTAGCTCCCAGGAACATTCGATAGTGGTGCACTGTACAGTACAGTATGTACTGTAGAACCATTGATTTGTTTGAGCAAGCAGTTTAGATTGAGATCTGCAAAAAAGAAGAGCCGCCTAATGCAGCGCGCAGATGACACTGGAAATATAAAAACAGAACAAAAGGCCATTTGCAGAGGGAGATGGCGCCAGTAGAAATATTTCCTTACACACAGTGATGCGATTACTCTCTGTCTGTGACTGCAGTTGCTTCAAAACAGCTTAGAGGGCAAGAACAACAGGCCACGTGCTTGGGGAGAGAGAGGTAGGAAGATGTTGTCAGTTTTTAGCAACTCTCATGATCCTACATAAAAACTCGACACTGAGCACCAGTGCAGTCCCTATTGGTTCTCCCTGCTGTGCACAAGGCAATCTGCCACTGAGACAAGAATAAGATTTCCAGGCCTGTTTACAAAAGCAGAGCAGAGCTCAAAGGGACAGCACCAATCGTATGAATTTGTTGTCGAGAAAGAAAAAAGCAATCTATAAACAGATGGTAAAATGGTGACCAGTGCATTTATATAGTACTTACTCTCTGCTCTCAGGGAGGGCTAAACGAAGCACGATGCATGACAAATGCATGCCATGGACAAATTGGAAGAAAGAATCGGAGAGTGATAATACAGCCAGCAAATGGGAAGCCTATGGGCATGCTGAAGCCCACAGATTATATACAATATGTCTTGAAGAGACAGCGCAAGCATTCTCTAGCCGAGACCGAAAAAGCATGCAGATAAGGCACCAGCGACATAGGATACAGCTTGCAAAGAGTGCCGGTCACCAATGGACATGGGGTATGACAATTTGGAAAGTAGTCAAAGATCCATTTCTTACGAAATCCTGAAGCAGTTCTGTAGTGACTATGTTCACTTACAGAAACAGTTATCACTGTCTTTACAGAACCCCTGCCACACAAGTCCCTTTGCAACTGGCCATTAAGCATGGGCGAATTTTGCGAATCTCGCGTTCGCGAATTTTGCGGATTTGCGAACTCGCAATTCTCAAAATCCGCGAATTCTTGCGAATTTGCGGATTTTTTTTTGTGTTCGCGCGGGTTTCTGCCAGTTCGCGAGGGTTTTGTACAATTTTGCAAACGCGAACTTACCTGTCGGGTCGCAAGTTTTGCGAACTTGTTGTTTCTACGTGTCCAGCCTGTTTGGGACACTCTTCTTCATCACTGCCACTCTCTGTCACCACTGCCACTCTCTGACTACTCATGCCACCCTCTGGCCCACCCATGCCACCCTCTGTTTCATCACAGCACCCTCTGGTTGTCCAGTCAGTGTACATTATTGTGGCAAAGCAAAGCACACCTTCCCTGCCTCAAGTGACCTGAATTAATTTGGGGCTGATTAATGTGTCACAGAATATTTTTTTAGCTGGCACCTGCTTCCTTAGTGCTTCCTGATTAGTGATCTTTTGCACTTGTTAAGTGCTTTCATTGTTGCAAAATTAGTTACAACACCTGCCCTGCCCCAACTGACAATAATGAATTAGGGGCTGATTAATGGATTTGAACTTCCAGCCTGGCTCCTGCTTGTCTCCCTTAGCTGTATTTCAGGACCTTTGTGGCATATGTGTAACTATTCTGAGGTTCAGAGCAGGGTCACATAATAGTTGCAAGTAGGCAACTGAACTCTGGAGGGGCCCCTCAGGAAGCACTACAGGAAATGGCTACTAATGATGAGCCTGAACTTTTGAACCTGGTAAGTAGTTTCAGTTTTGCTAAGATCGTATTTCTGCAATTTAGCGCTTATTCGCGGGGCGCGAAGTTGTACTGGGAAGCCGCGAACTCACGCGAACAGTGCGAGCAAGCCATAAAATCCGCTGCTCTCGGATTTGCGGATTTTGCGGGAGATTCGCAAATCTCGCGGATTGCGAATTTACCGAAAATCCGCAAAATCCGCGAGCGAAACGGATTTTCCGCCCATACTTACTGGCCATTCCACCTTACCATTCTAGCACTCTTAACCTCTTCCAGGCTTGGGCAGTGGTGTGAAAGGCCTTCTTAATAAAAGATCTCCTAGCCCATTCAATCGGGGAAACTAAGCTAATGCTTTAATATTTTCCCATTGAAAACACACTTTTTATTCTACACCACAAGGGCGCTAATGTTCTGTGGGATTTGCAAATAATTTAGAGCGGATTTGCAAACAGTAAAGTCTTCTAAGGGGAATGAAGATTACCTGTGAGTAATTGAATCATTCAAATGGTTGTGAATCTACCAATCTGCCATCATGGAGATGACAGTACAGGGTATTTACTACATGTGTTTATGCAGAATTTGTATAGAGTGAAATTAGCTTGGAGACGGTGGAGCGCTGGACCAGGACAGGGTTTGAAACACGTGTAAAACCACACTTAAGACTGACCAAATGTGTTAAAAAACTGAGTTGGAATTAGGGAGATGGAAAATATTTAAATATAAAATCGCCATCGTATCAAAATGTTCCCGGTTGCATTGGCTAAAACACACGTTTCCATGATTTACTAAACCACGAGGTGGGATGTACAAGTGCCAGTATGGTTCATGTCACTGAGTCTAAATTAAAACATAAATCTAGAATTTTTAAAAGCCTTCTAATTGTAACTTGGAGTTCTTAACATATGATCAATTTCATGATTCCCAATTTTCTCCAGAAATAGTACATTTAATCAAATAATTACTTGCTTGCATTTCAAAAGCGGCCTGTTACATTATGCAAATGATTCTTGGAGAAACTCCAGAATTAGTGGCTGAACCCCGCAGATAACAAATAGTTGATGCATGCTGGGCAAGCAAGCTGCCAGACAGAGTTCTATCATTGATTGATGGTACTTCTGGAGGATGACGGCAATGCACCTCGCCGCATAGCCGTAGGTGAACCGAGCCCCGTCCCCCCATGATGGTGGATTCTGTTGGCGTCTGTGTGGAAGGCTGAGGTTCCAGCGGTTCTGACCTACGGTTTCCAGGTCCGAGCAGCATGCAAATTCGAATGCTCCTTCCCCGTAAGGCGTTGTTTCTTGTTTGAGACTCGGCAGCACCTGATTGTGGGAAGCGCTACGTATTCCCCGGCATAAACATAACACGCTGGAGAAGGAGGTGGAGGGGTGAGAGGCCACGGCGGCTGCGTTGGCAGCCGCTTTGATATACGAACGCTGCCTTTCATTTCTTTGCCTGATTATGGATAATCAGGCAACGGCTTAAAAAGACTGGCAGCTCCCCCGATTTAGGTAGCGTCTGCCCTGCAGAGGATAAGTGGGGGCTTTTCGCTGCAGTGGAGGTGCCCACTTTGATTCATAATACCCCTGGAGACTGAAGTATTGAAACACTGTGGAGAGGCAGCGTGAGGGGTGCTAGACCTCGAGAAAAAGGAAAAGGGCCTCGAGAAAAGGTACGGGACTGCGAATTTGTGGGGGACCATGTCAAAGTAAATATTGATTAGTTATAGGAATGACAGGAGAAAACCCATATACCACGTTGGGATGGGTGTATCATGTAGACAAAAACAATTCCCAACTGGTATCATGTAGAGACAGTTTCAATTGTGTATGCCATGGGCATTACAAAGAACAGAAACAAGGAGTCAAATGATTCAGGAAAAAGTGGTATTATTCACCAAGAAAACAAATTTTTCTTTCATATGAAATTACAGTTAGGAACAGCACTGTAAAGATCAGATCTTATAACAACCCGGTGGCACTTGGTGCAAGGTGCTATATACAGTTTAGTGAGGTGAGTGTGCAAGTGCTTTAAAAACAGCATAGACGACGCATTAAACAAAGTATATACATCAGGTAAAACTCCACAACACAAGTTACAGTCACTTGGAAGAACAATTATTCCTTGTGGGAGCTTTAAGCGCGGGATGCGTCATATGATTCAGGCTGTGTGGTCGACGGCGTTTCGATCCCCTTTAGTCGGGATCCTCATCAGGACAGGGTTGTTGATGGGTACAGCGAAGATAGCCAGGCAGGAATGCGTGGCTGGCCGCACTTCGAAGTAATTTTGATCGAGTGCTGATCGCGGTTCTAAGTAGGACTGCTCGCGTGGTGTTGGCTGCGTCTGAAAATTCAGGGCAACAGAAGGCAATGGCTCATCTGGGGTCTCACGGCAGTGAATGCTGGAGCTCCAGTCCTGATGAGGATCCCGACTAAAGGGGATCGAAACGCCGTCGACCACACAGCCTGAATCATATGACGCATCCCGCGCTTAAAGCTCCCATAAGGAATAATTGTTCTTCCAAGTGACTGTAACTTGTGTTGTGGAGTTTTACCTGATGTATATACTTTGTTTAATGCGTCGTCTATGCTGTTTTTAAAGCACTTGCACACTCACCTCACTAAACTGTATATAGCACCTTGCACCAAGTGCCACCGGGTTGTTATAAGATCTGATCTTTACAGTGCTGTTCCTAACTGTAATTTCATATGAAAGAAAAATTTGTTTTCTTGGTGAATAATACCACTTTTTCCTGAATCATTTGACTCCTTGTTTCTGTTCTTTGTAATGCCCATGGCATACACAATTGAAACTGTCTCTACATGATACCAGTTGGGAATTGTTTTTGTCTACAAAGTAAATATTGAGACACTGTGATAGCACACTAGGTAGTATATAGAGGGCTTGTGTATAGGATTCCTGTCTTTGCCTCTGCCCTGACTGTACCGCTCTGCACTGCCTGCATTGCCTGCCTGCGTGCAAGTCTCCGAGAGTGGTACGTTTGTTACCTAGAAGTTGAGAGAACAATCTTTGTAGTACAATACTCCACTTGGTATCGAGATCTGGTCTAATAATTAACAGTCCCTCTGGGGGTTTCAACCGCTGGGTAAAGAAAAGGAGCTGTTACCTGGTTGAAGAGAAATTTCACTGTTGCGCAGGACTTTCTTGGATTTCTGCAGCAATCTACACAGCGTGTGCAGGGGGTAGTTTGTGTGTGCCCTATGAGCAAAGACGAAGCAAGCCCTCGCACAGCTGTGAGCAATATTGGATTTTAATTGTGCTATCTTCCAACTTACATCTCTGTGAGGGAGAGCTGGGGAAAAAAACTTTGCCTCAGTAGAAACACTCTTGGAGGAGTCTGGGAGTGTTTTGGGACAGACTGACTGAGAGAGATTGATCAGAGGTAAATGCTTACAGTATAAAGTGGGGAAAAAATGGGCAAATTGTTGAATGCTAGTATTAAAGCTAAAACTCGCCGGCTCCAGATCAAGGAAGCAAAAGAAGCGGCTCAGATGGCGGGCAAGGAATCCTCTGAAAAATTGCCTGAACTCAACTCTACATTTGAGAGCTGAGATGAACAAGACTCACCCTCCTCTGAACCATTAAGTCAAACTAGCGTTCCAGTAAATGCGACGACGGCCGATATGAACTTAATCACCGTCAGTCCGGATCTGTCTCAACCAGATAACACTGGATCTGATAGCCTTTTAAAAGTAAAAGCATCTACTAAAGAGTCAAACAATTTTCCCTTTTTTTAAAAGACAACTCCACAACCCCCTACGAGCCCTGCCCTAAAGCTGCAGTCCGCTGTGGAGAACTCTAGGATTAGTCAACCTTTAACTGCCCCACCACGAGCAAAGCTTGAAATAGCTAGTCCTGGAGTCCCTGAAGTTATTACACAAGCAAATATGTGCTCAAATACTGTACCTCTGCTGGAGTTGATATCCCACCAAGAGGAGGAATCATCGCTGCTTACCGTTCAAAAGGAGCTTTATTCAGGAAACATTGAACCAGCACACGTTTCCGACCAGATGAAGGGCATTTCTATTGCCCCTGGTTCCTCAGAAAGCCCGCCGGCTAAATTCCAGATACAATCTCAATTGGTTTCACCGAATGCAGCTTCATCAAGATACATTGCTGAGCATATAGGACAATCAGTTACCTTATACCGTGGATCCCTTTAGTCCCGTCCTCAGTCTGAATACTGAGTCAGCAAGTGAGGTCCAGATGAAGGTTAAAGACATGTTAAATCTAATTCTAGAGGACATTCTGGAGTTGAAAAGAACTCAGAGAGCTGAGCTCTCCTCTATACATCTGCGACTGGAGAAAATTGAGGATGTAATTTCAAGTTTTCCTCTTAGACTTCAAGAAGCTGAGGCTCGGATTTCTACCCTTGAGGATCAGATGACAGTGGTAAAAGAAGAGGTTAAGGTGGCAATTAAAAGCAAGCAGGCACTCGACAATAAATAAGATGAGCTGGAAAATTGCACACGGAGATCCAATCTTCAACTAATCGGAGTGCCGGAAGGGCTAGAGGGTGCCAATTCAGTACAATGGGTCACCTCATTCATTAAGCAAAAAGTCATTCCAGAATTTGAAGGGGACCTGACTATTACTCGAGCACACCGGGTAACTGCACGCCCTTTTCCTAACTCTACGTTGCCACGCACAATATTAGAAAATTTTTCAGACTTTCGTATTAAAGAAACAATTCTATCTAAAGCTATACAGCAAAAACAGTTTTCAGTAAATGAAACAACAAAGTGCGTATTTTTTCGGACATGTCTGCAGCGGCGGCACGTAGAAGGAAGGAATTTGTAAAAACGCTCCATCTATTTAAAGCTAATGGAGCTCAGGCCATTATTGCCCAACAGTCCACATTGAAAGTTCTTGTGAAAGGCACATTTTTTATGTTCTCTGACTTAGATGAAACTCAGGAATTATTGAAGGAAATTTCACAGGGTTATAAGGGGTAAAGGAAAGGAAGTAGAGCCGAGCAAAAAACCTCTGTCCTACCATATGGTTGTGTACAGTATAAAGACTAAGCTTTATTTTTCTTTACTCTGGTTATGGATAGCTGGTCTGAATGTTGTATGCCAATAAGATTAGATTTTGGATTAACGTATCCTTCACTAGATATCACCGGAGGTTAAGCATGTTAAATTTCTTTCATTGCTGAGGGGGCGGAGGAGGGTTCACGGGGTGTGATAACAGGACACCCAGGTTGTTAGGGGGAAGGGAAGTGTGGTTGGCGTGGGGGAGGGAGGAAGGACCACATTCGGGGGGAAGGGGCACAGGGGTAGGGTTAGGAACACTATGGAGAGGGGGAGGGTCACAGGCGATGGATAGGGAGTAAAAGTAAGGAAAAAATGAAGTCCTTTGTTCCTTTGAATTGGTTTTTCTTTGATCAAGGTTTTTTATATTTTCTTATGAGGCTGAATCAACTGCAAACTTTGTTAAACTGTTTCATGACTAGCAAGGAACAACTTAAAGTTGTATAATTTAATGTTAATGGTTTAAATAACTAGAAGAAAATGCGGGCCATAGAGATGTGTATCAAAACAGAAAACCCCTCGGTAATTCTTTTACAAGAAACTCATATTTCTTCTATAAAATTATCTGATTTCTCTGTGTTTAGGGCCTGGGCTTCTTACCGAGGCTTCTCTTTACCCTATGCGTCCCATAGAGGGACAGCTATTTTTTTAAACAAAAATATTCAAGCAGAGGTTATAAATTCTGAAAGGGATCAGTTGGGGTATTGGTGCTGGGTCACATGTACAGTTAAACATAGACAGAGACCTATAATTATGTTACTTTCTATGCACCGGTTGAAGACAACTTTAAGATCTATGAAGAGCTTTTTCAATCTTTGCTGACTGTTATAGGTGATGTGGTAATTGGGTGATATTTTAATATGCTTATCAATCCGCTAATAGACTCCTCTATTAAGACAAGGAGACAACTAAAACCTAAATCTTTAAAAATTCTGCAAAATTACGGGGTCACCCTTGATTTGCACGATCCATGGCGTATGAACTTTTCAACGAAAGCAGAATTTACGTGCTGGTCAGGCAGATTCAAATCTTCATCACGTATAGATTTATTTTTGGTCTCTATTAGTCATCAGAGATTTCTTAATAATGGATTTTCAGATCATGCTATGTTAGTTTTAGAGATTCATTTAGAAAATCCTGTAAAAATTCCCAAGCGATGGGTCTTTAACATACAATACTTAAATGATGAAGCATGGGTAAATTCTATGAAGTTAGAGATTAAAGAATTTCTCACTCGAAACTATGAGTCTGCCCCATTAAACATTGTTTGGGACTCGCTTACGGCTTTTATCCGTGGAATAATCATCGGAAAGGATGCGGCCAACAACGGAAATTAGAGTTAAGGCTTCACAATCCATCTAGAGCTAACCAATATCAGCTTGATCAGGCCAAACGGGATCTTAGTGCTAATTACTATACTCAGAGTGAAGCTGTCTTTCGGCAACAGTATCAAAAGATATATGAAGAAAGCAACTTCACAGCCAGATTTCTGGCTTGGCAGGCTAAGGAACATGTTGCGGCTAACGTAATTAAACTTTAAAATATGCTTTCACTGATTTAGAGACAGATGATCCGGTTAAAACAGGGGATATAATGCTTAAACACTATGAATCCATCTGCGGTCAGCATCAGAGTGTATACCCCTTTTTGCTAGAAACCTTCTTACATAATAATGAATTACCTACGCTTTCAGAAGCAGAACAACAACCTATGGCTAGATTATTTTCTAAGGAGGAACTAGAGAGAGTTATAAAAGTTTTCCTGATTGTAAGGCCTGTGGCCCAGATGGGTTTCCATCAGAATTTTTTTGTGCATTTGCTGATTTTTTTCTCACATTATTAAATTCCATGTTAGAGGGAGGTACAATACCAGCTTCCTTCAGACAAAGCAATGTAGTGAGTTTCTTGAAAAAGGGGAAGGACAGCAAAGACCCAAATTCTTATTGTCCTATAACATTATTAAATTCGGATGACAAAATAGTAGCAAAACTTTTATCATTGCGTTTCAATAATATCACAGCAGAATTGATTCATCCGGATCAGAATGGTTTTATCGCGGGCAGACAGTTAGCATCTAACACCCATTGTCTAATCGAGGCTTTGGATTATTTTGAGATACGAAGGATCTCTGCTTTAGTTTTATTATTAGATGCCGAAAAGGCTTTCGACCTTGTGGTTTGGGAGACACTGTTTATTATTTTAGGACACTTTGGGGTTTCGGCTAAAATTATATCCTTGATTCGCAATTTGTATTCCAATGCTAAAGCTAATGTAATCATTAACACTTCAGTGGCAGGGTCAGTCTTAGTTAAACGAGGTACAAGACAAGCATGTCCCCTATCGCCAATCCTTTTTGCCTTTTTCATCGAGCCCTTGGCAATATCATTGAGGAACTGTGCAGAAATCCCCCCCCCCCCAATTCCATCAATGGCAAAACTGACATTATATGCAGATGACATCATGCTTATTATAAAACCTGAACTGCGAGTTCAAGCCAAAGTATTTCAGCTTTTCGAGGACTTTAAATTTTAGGGGGATGTCATATAAAGCTTTGGAGTTACATGCTGACATTCTTTCTTGTACTAACACTAGACCAAAGAGGTATCTGGGAGGTTTTTTTTCAGCATCGGTTAGGGATTTATATGATCTGAATTTTAATCCCCTTCTTCTCAGATTTCAAACATTGTTTTCACGTTGGAACTCTCTACCATTATCCATTTTATGTCGGGTGGCTTTGATCAAAATGTCTGTTCTTCCCCTCTTCAATTTTTTGTTCTCAACTATTTCATGTTTTTTGTCAGCCTCTTTTTTTACTCGAGTAGAATCAATGTTTACAGCCTTTATTTGGGCAAAGAAAATACCTTGTATTGCACTGAGCACTTTATATGAGGATCTGGATCAGAGAGGGCTTTCCCTGCCAAATCTTAGAGATTACTATAATGCTTATTTTGCACAGTACCTATCCAGATTTAAATTTCAACTTCATACAAAAAAACTATTCATAAATACATTTATTGATCTAATGTGCAAAGAAAATCAGATACATGTTCCTCTGCAGGTGTTTAAATCTCCCAAATTTGTTCGCTATAAGTCCCTCCAGTGGTTTATTTTTAAACGTCAGGCTCTGTTCAAAAGATATTCTATCCCCCTTATCAACTTACCATCCTTATTATCCAGTATTCTCCCATTGATCTTGTTGTTAATTGGGTTGCGGCAGGGTGTTCGAAAGTCTCAGACTTTTTTAATTACCCTGACGGAAATGTCTCAATTAATTACCCGAAATGTCATCTTATTAGGGTCATAGAACACGGTCTATAAATTCCTTGTTCAACTGTATATTACTCAGTTAGATCAGCAAAGTCAGTTAATAAAGGAATTATTAGTTGACTTACCCGACAGAAAACCGGGGGTATGGAAGCGCCATCTTGCTCAAAGTAGGAAGCTGGATCTTGCCAAAAGGTGATAAGAAAATGGCCGGAGCAGGACAATCAGGCAATGCCTTTGAATGTTTGGTCAGTCGTTAATAGATTTAATTTTAGTACATTACGAGGGGCGAACTGGCGGAGAATGTTATTTTTTAGTAAGTGGTTACTTTATCGTACACCTTCTTCTATTTCTAAAATGTATCCTAATCATTCTCCACATTGTTTTAAATGCATCCATCATTCTCCAGATAATTGGTCACACGTTATGGTTTATTGTGATAAGATTGCAAAATTTTGGGAAGAGATTTTCAGCTATTTCCAGATCGAATGTGGTATCGAAATTGTAGTGAACGAGAAATTAATTTTATACGATTTTGATCCTGATCTTTATTTTCCTGACCAGGTGGCTAAATTGCTATATATTGCTATGGCAGTGGCTAGATCTCTTTTGTTCCAACAATGGCATACAGAGCAGATTCCATCTATTTATGAATGGCTACATAAGATGAAACAGGTTAAAACTAGTGAGATGACCTTCTCGCTACGAGTGGGGGGTATTAGAAGATTTGATAAGATCTGGGGAACATTCTTTAATTAAAATTGAGAGGCATTATTGCCTTTATGGGAGACAGCAGTTTTTATAAGCTCCACAGCATAATATATGCAGACAGTGTGACTCTAATTGCTTTTGTTATAATACTTGGTGTAAGCTATTTGTTTTTTCTATTAGGCTTATATAAATGTTTTTTATGCTTAATGAGATGAAGAATGGTCGAGGAACTGTATATTATCCATAATTTTGTATTGTTCTTAAGGACTTCAGTAAAAAATATATATAAAAAAAAAAGATTGATGGTACTTCTGTTTGTTGTTTTACAAATGTTGGGCTACAATTACCGGAATACAAAGGATCGCGAAGTACTCAAGATCAAACCATCCCCGCATAAATGTGATACACTGCTTCTTGAAACAGAAGGCAAAAATACAGTTTATGCACCGAAATTTCTTTAATGGAACGGCATCAGTGACAGGCATTGGCAAAGTCAATAAGCCAGGCCTAATCAGATATGCATTTTATGTGAATTTGTTCAAAATAAGCATTGTGGCAATTGCTGTCCATCCTGGAGCGTTACAAAAGTAAGATATCAAGTTTGCTATTGGGCAACAACAGCACAGCCAGCATAAGGAATATAGCATTAAATATCACTATCTTCCAGGAAAAAAGGTATTTAATAATAAGCAAGATGCTCCTCAGATCCAATTATAAAACCAATCCAATTATAAATGTTTTTTTTCTCTAAAGGAAACATATGTTATGATCCATTTTTCTTACAATGAATCACTTTGCAGCGGGGAAAATAAAACAAGCATTGTAAATGCAATAGGTCTCGCCTAATTAAAGTTTGAGCAGTTTGCATTGAAAATGGCAATGTTGTTAGTGCTAGTTATGGAATTGCAATTATACTGAAACACAATCACATGTAATGCGTAGGTGTATTAAAAAGTTAAATGATAGATAATGGTGTTGGAGAAGTAGTTAATAAATATTGATGTATGTATTTTGCATCTTTTTTTGAAAATCTTAGTTATGCAATGGGTATGTATGTAAAATATGTGTTTGTGACTTTGATTTACAGTTTGCGAAAAAGAAAACACATTTTGAAAGTAAAAGATGTTTGTGTGTGGCGTGCAGCAGTGTGTGGCGTGTAGCAGTGTGTGGCGTGCAGCAGTGTGTGGCGTGCAGCAGTGTGTGGCATGCAGCAGTGTGAGGTGTGCAGCAGTGTGGCGTGCAGCAGTGTTGGCATGCAGCAGTGTGTGGCGTGCAGCAGTGTGTGGGCAGTGTGTGGTGTGCAGCAGTGTGTGGTGTGCAGCAGTGTGTGGCGTGCAGCAGTGTGTGGTGTGCAGCAGTGTGCAGCAGTGTGTGGCATGCAGCAGTGTGATGCGTGCATCAGTGTGTGGCCAGGCAGCATGCAGCAGTGTTAGGCGTGCAGCAGTGTGTGGCATGCAGCTGTGTGAGGCGTGCAGCAGTGTGTGGCGTGCAGCTGTGTGTGGCCTGCAGCAGTGTGTGGCGGGCAGCAGTGTGAGGTGGGCAGCAGTGCGCAGCATGCAGTAGTGTGCGTCATGCAGCAGTGTGAGGCATGCAGCAGTGTGAGGCGTGCAGCAGTATGAGGCGGTCAGCAGTGTGCAGCGTGCAGCAGTGTGCGTGGTGCAGCAGTGTGTGGCATGCAGCAGTGTGTGGCTTGCAGCAGTGTGTGGCGTGCAGCTGTGTGTGTTGTGCAGCAGTGTGTGGCGTGCAGCAGTGTGTGGCATGCAGCAGTGTGTGACTTGCAGCAGTGTGTGGCGTGCAGAAGTGTGTGGTGCAGCAGTGTGTAGCATGCAGCAGGGTGAGGGGTGCAGCAGTGTGTGGCATGCAGCAGTGTGTGGCCTGCAGCGTGCAGCAGTGTGAGGCTTGCAGCAGTGTGTAACATGCAGCTGTGTGAGGTGTGCAGCTATATGTGGCGTGCAGCAGTGTGTGGTGTGCAGCGGTGTGTGGCCTTCAGCAGTGTGTGGGGGGCAGCAGTGTAAGGCGGGCAGCAGTGTGAGGCGGGCAGCAGTGCGCAGCATGCAGTAGTGTGCGTCATGCAGCAATGTGAGGCATGCAGCAGTGTGGGGCGTGCAGCAGTATGAGGCGGTCAGCAGTGTGAGGCGTGCTGCAGTGTGCAGAATGCAGTAGTATGAGTAATGCAGCAGTGTGCAGCGTGCAGCAGTGTGCGGCGTGCAGCAGTGTGAGGCGTGCAGCAGTGTGAGGTGTGCAGCAGTGTGTGGCGTGCAACAGTGTGTGGCGTGCAGCTGTGTGAGGCGTGCAGCAGTGTGTGGCATGCAGTAGTGTGCAGCGTGCAGCAGTGTGTGGTGTGAAGCAGTGTGTGGCATGCAGCAGAGTGAGGCATGCAGCAGGGTGAGGGGTGCAGCAGTGTGTAGCGTGCGGCAGTGTGTGGGCTGCAGCGTGCAGAAGTGTGAGGCGTGCAGCAGTGTGTGGCGTGAAGCTGTGTGAGGTGTGCAGCTGTGTTTGGAGTGCAGCAGTGTGTGGCGTGCAGCAGTGTGTGGCGTACAGCAGTGTGTGGCGTGCAGCAGTGTGTGGCGTGCAGCAGTGTGTGGCGTGCAGCAGTGTGTGGCGTGCAGCAGTGTGTGGCATGCAGCAGGGTGAGGGTAAGTCAGTTAGCCAATACCACTTTATTCAATTAATAAAAATCATAAAAGGATACTGTAAAATACATCTATGATTAAAATTTTATAAAACTCCTATATACAAAACAACTTTCTTTAAAAACAATACAATTTCGTTATAATATAATATAATAGATAGCCTCTAAAATTCATAATTCAATCATTCCTGTGTTTCTTAATTTCTTGATCCGAGCGGCCAATACAAAAAAATTTGCAATGGGAAAGATGATCCGTGGATTATCCAGTAATTGTAGATACAATAAGGCTAGTTTAACCTGTAAGAATCCTTTATCTTTTAACAATGGGATAATATACTTCTTTCAAGCATCAGTGTAAAATGTACAGAAAAATGTAAAGTGCGTGGTGTCCTGGATTGAATAACAATCACAGGAACAGACAGCAGCGTCCTCTGGTTTACACCACCCTACAAAATCCCCCAAAATAAAATGAATCTGGTTAAAGCGAAATGTTGTTAATAACCATCGATGGAATGGTTTTGATACGGTTTTAAATAGGGCTTTTAAATAGGGCTGAAAAGATAGGGTTACTACTGATAAATAATAAGAGCTCTCCCTAGTGAGAGTACTAGGGCTGCGAGCTAGTCGGACCGAATCTGCTGATATTAACACGCTGTGTAAATCGTTTTTAAGGACTTTTAATCTGCATCAATATTTTATGTTGGGGGCTTTAAATTACTTATTTCAAGGGGAATTTGACTGAGGCACACTGACACCTCTCCACACGCTTTTTGCTTCTTCCCTGCCTCGCCCAGCCGTTTATTGAGCCGGTGTAGGCGACGGTGGGCGCCATCTTTGGTGTGGCTGGGGCTGCGCTCTAGTCGCGCCTGCCTCCCACCCTTCTCACACTCTATATAAGTGGTACCATGACCAGACGGCGCAGCGGGCTGGCGCAGCAAGCGCGCCGGATGCGCGCCGAAGCCGCGCCTAAGCCAAGCCCGTCTGCGCCCGTCCGTGACCGGACATGGCCCAGGGCCTTAACCCCTGGCCCTTTAGTGCGCTATTCCCCCCAGCAATTAAGACAGTTGAACTATGGCTGCTTTCGCCAACATTGTATCATTCTGCCTCTCTCTACTGTAGTGGGCGCTACCCCTCCCCCTTGTCCTAGGTGTCAATACCAACTTCCGCAACCGTGCTTGCCAGGCCTCTTAGCCTCAGATGCTCCCAGTAATATATGTTTTCATGATTCGGATATCACTCATTTTTATGGCTGTCGAGCAGCTCTCATTAACACGCGCTCCCTTCCATGCCACAGTTTACAGATCAGTGAGTTTATTATCACTCATGATCTTGACCTCCTTTTTGCCACTGAAACCTGGGGAGATGCTGGTTCAGGACCGGATTTCTGCCAGGCAACTCCTGAGGGCTACAGTGTTGCTAGGCATGATAGACATATAGGTAGAGGTGGAGGACTTGCTATTATTTATAAGAATCAATATCGCACCACTCTTGACCCCATACAATCCACTAATTGTGAAGCAGCCACTTTTGCTATTAATATTAATTGCAAACAAGCCCTTAAAGGAATTCTGCTATATCGACCCCCTGGGCCTCAAAATTCCTTTCTTGCTACTCTTTCTGATTTTAATGACCACATCATTAGCGCGAAGGAATACATGATATTGGGAGATTTCAATTTCCCTTTCGAAGAACAGGGTAACCATGACACCACTCAACTTACTGCTGATCTCCTAACCTTAGGACTTCAACAACTGGTAAAGGGAACTACTCACCAGGCGGGACACACATTAGATGGCTTGTTTACCAACAACTCAGATATCTCTCTATTAGATATTCTTCCTCTCACATGGTCAGATCACAGGGCCATTATCTTTGGTATACATACTCGGCCTGTTAACCCTCCCCCCTCCAGGTCACGAACTAGGATAGGGACCCGTGCCTGGAAGAATGCAGATATCCCTCAGATGGGAGACATCCTGACACTATCCTTCCCTACTGGAGGAGCCAACCCTGCTCTCTCAGCCTCTGATTTCCAAGATTGGATTCAGAACGCGGCTGATAAGGTGGCTCCGGAGAAGCTTATCCGACCCAACAGAATATCTCCGTCGGCGGTTTGGTACACCGAAGAGCTTAGGCTCCACCGAACACACTGTAGGAACTTAGAAAGGCGTTGGAGAAAATCCTACTGCCCCATAGCCAAGCAATCCTACAAAGACGCCCTGACAATATATAAAAAGGCTATTACTGCTCGAAAAACTACCTTTTTCTCGGCTCAAATAGAGAATGCTAGGAACTCTGCCAGAGAACTGTTCTCAGTGGTCACCACTCTGTCCACCCCTTCTTCGGGTCACGGGGCTGAACCTTCTCAGTCTCTCTGCAATGCTCTGTCCAGCTTTTTCATCACGAAGGTGGCAGATATCTATTCTTTCTTTGCAGGGGACGTAGGGACAAGAACTAGAGTTTGCAGTGGGGAAGAACTAGTCACTGACCATGATCCCCTCTCCTTCTTTGCCCCCATTACGCAAGATCAAATTAGCAGACTCATTTATACTATAAAGTCTTGCTTCCCCTTGGACCCCTGCCCCCCCTCAGTGATGGCCAACCTAAGTGAGGTGATCTCCCGCCCACTTATGGAAATCTGCAACACTGCATTTCAAACCGGTCACTATCCAGCCCCGTGGAAGAAGGCAGTGATTAAACCTCTTCTGAAAAAACCCTCCCTGGATCCTACAGCTCTGGCCAGCTATAGACCCATTGCGTGTCTCCCCTTTCCCGCCAAAATATGCGAAGCTCTGATGAATAAACAACTTTCAGAGTTCGTCGATACTCACCAACTTCTCGACGAAACGCAGTTTGGCTTCAGGAAAGGGCATGGAACGGAGACCGCCTTAATAAAAGCCTCAGATGAGATAAGAGCCATTATGGACCAGGGAGGTGTGGCCGTCCTGATCCTTTTGGACCTATCCGCAGCCTTTGACACGGTCGACCATGCTATTCTGGTCGACCGTGTCACAGCCCTGGGGATAAACGGCATGGCTAGAGATCTTATTTCATCTTTTCTGGCCAACCGTACCCAGACAGTGAAATTGGGCAATTTCTACTCTCCTGTCTCTGCACTCCCTTGTGGAGTCCCACAGGGTTCCTCGCTAAGTCCTACTCTATTTAATATCTATGTAGCGGACTTAGGGAGGGTAATAAAGGCCCATGGGTTGCGACTAACATCTTACGCAGACGACACCCAACTGGTTCTGGCGATCCACAAGGACGGTCCAGTGGTGGCAGCCAATTTCCAAAGGGCCATGCTTGCTGTCAGTACCTGGATGTCCTCCAATTGTCTGAGGCTTAACTCAGACAAAACCGAGGTCATGACTTTTGGTAAAGTCTCCCCGGAATGGTCCTCCATCTGGTGGCCCAATCAGCTGGGCTCTCCACCTGTCCCAGTTGAAAAGGCTAGAAACCTGGGAGTTATTTTTGACAGCAAGCTGTCATTTAACCTTCACGTCAACAAGGTTGTGTCATCTGCGTTCTTTATTTTAAAGAAAATCAGGAAATTGCTGCCTTACCTCCCTACTTCAGCCGGGAAGACCTTGGTCTCTACCTTAGTGTTTTCTAAAATCGATTATGGGAATGCCCTCTTTCTCAACTCTCAGAAACTCGTTTTATCTAAAATGCAGTCCATACAGAACGCGGCTGCTAGAATTCTTCTTGACATCCCCCGCCGCCAGCCTACCACTCCTGCCATTCCTCAACTGCATTGGCTAAGAGTAGAGGGCCGCATTAAATTCAAGGCCCTCTGCATTGCCTATAAGGCAGTGCATGGCGTTGGACCCAAGTTTCTGACTGAAGCATTTCAGCTGTACACCCCTAAAAGGCAGCTGAGATCTGCCAACACCTGCCTCCTGCCGGTACCTCGCACGAGAACAGTAACCTGGGGAGACAGACGTTTCCTGGTTGCTGCGCCCAAGCTTTGGAACCTTTTGCCACTCACGATTAAAACTGCCCCCAATCTGATGAGCTTCCGTAGGCTCTTAAAGACATGGTTGTTCAACCAGTAAGTTTGCTGTTCGGTCCTTCTGGCCTCCACATGCGCTGAGACACCTTCGGGTATTTGTATGCGCAATAAAAATTTCGAAAATAAATAAATAAATGTGCCCTAACCAGAGGTTTTTTTAGTTCCACTGCCTCTCTTTCCTGTTCTCTATAATTCAGGAAGTTAGTTTTAACCCACTTTACATCTGTTTTTACTATTCCCTCAGGTGCAAAGAAGATCTCAGGTCGTCCCAGTTTCGTAAACATTCCTTTAATGTAAGTTAACCACTGTATCTCATTAGCTCTCTCTAAGTTCACACAGTCCTTTAAAATCTTGTGATTTAGTGATAACTCTGGATTCAACCATGTTTTAATCCAGCAGGTTAGGGGGGCCAATCTCATTAAATCAGAAACATGACCCATCCCCAACTTCTGATGGACTGCAAAAGTTGCGGTGGATTGGGGAGGGATAAGAGTGAGCGAAGAAATTTATTTTCCGCCTTCTGAATACATTCCATTTGTTTAAAGCCCCATATTCCGGCACCATATGTCACGATTGCTAGGCATTTCTACTTATAATTCGAAAGAATGGCTTCACACAGTTTACCACCGAAACGCTGTGCAAAACTAAGTAAGGCTGAGGAAGATCTTCTAACAGCATTTGCTTTAGCCATTGATTGTGCAGCCCAGGAACCCATATCATCAAATAAGACCCCCGGATAAGTAAAGGCATTCACCCTTGTGATCTTTACCTCATTGCAATAAAGGGATCTTATGTTATTGTTATGCACACCCAAGGACAGACCTGTGACTTGTCAATGTTCATGGTGTGGGGTCAGTGGGTCACTGGTCCCATCCTCATGTGCACACTATAGTTCCTCTATGGGTAATAGAGGTTTCAAAAAACTTTCAAAGCAAAGTTACGTTTGATTTTTTATTCGTGGGTTTCTTTGTAGTGAATCATTAGTATTCTTCGTTATTCATTTCAGTTCAGCATAACATAGTACCATCCTTATATATCCAATGCATTTCGGGGTTAACATACACCCCTTCATCAGGGAAAGGACAGTGCGTCGTGCGGTAGGTATGCTGATTGTCCTGGTTATGGTGAATAAGGTCCTCCTTTCTTCAACGCTGGTTCAGCTGAACCAGCGTTGAAGAAAGGAGGACCTTATTCACCATAACCAGGACAATCAGCATACCTACCGCACGACGCACTGTCCTTTCCCTGATGAAGGGGTGTATGTTAACCCCGAAATGCATTGGATATATAAGGATGGTACTATGTTATGCTGAACTGAAATGAATAACGAAGAATACTAATGATTCACTACAAAGAAACCCACGAATAAAAAATCAAACGTAACTTTGCTTTGAAAGTTTTTTGAAACCTCTATTACCCATAGAGGAACTATAGTGTGCACATGAGGATGGGACCAGTGACCCACTGACCCCACACCATGGATTGTTAAATGCTGATGTCGAGGGACGCCTGACATCACTTGTGTAGCACCTCAAACATTTAGGAACAACTTCATTTGAAAACTGCTGTGCGCCAGCCCTACCCGTTCTACTTGTCAATGTTCACCACCAGGTCCAGGGAATTCATAAATTCCCCAAATGAATTCAATAATTTTTTGAGTCCTAGCGGTGTACGTGCCAGTAATACAGCATCATCCGCATATAGGAGTACCGGAATGGTGATATTTCCTATACGCGGGATGTCCGGGGTAGCTTTAGCCAGGGTTTTATCTATGGAGTTTATATATAGGGTAACAAGGAGAGGGGCCAGGATACACCCTTGACGAACCCCTCTACCTGATTTGAACCCTCTAGTGCAATTACCCTCCTGCGTCATCCTAATAGACGCGCACAGATCCCTATGCAGGTCAGCCAAGAAATATACCAGACAGGGATCAATACCCAGATCCAGCAGGATATTCCACAGCCTAGACCTGTTCACCAGGTCAAAGGCTGTGGATAAATCCATGAAGCCTAGATAGATTGATCCTTTCAATGCTACAGTGTATTTATTAACTAGCAGATGAAGATTAAGACACTGGTCCGTGTACTTCTCCTTGATCTAAATCCGTATTGCGCATTCGATAATATCTCTTTTTTCGGTCACCCACTCTGAAATTTTAGCCAGGATAACTTTACCTAAAATTTTTAACTGAGGAATCAATTAGTGATATGGGCCTATAACACCCTGCGTCCCCTCTTTGCCCTTTTTTGAACACAGGGATAATAACAGAGCAGGACCAGGAGGCAGGAAACCCCTGGACCGCTATCGAGTTAAAAACATTGTTTTTACCCACAATGTAGGATTACATTTATATAGGTCGGCAGGGACTCCATCAGGCCCTGGAGCCTTATTACTGGCCGTGTCAGCAATTGCCTTCTCCTCAGTAAATACCAGAGGGGACAGCGGGAGACTACTCTGGGGAACCAAAAAAGGTTCAAACACCTCATTACTCCCATAGATATTTTCGAAATGAGTCAGCCATTCGTCTTCTGGGATATTTACTTCTAGTACACAGTTCTCGTCACCCGAAAACAGCGGGCTATTCACAATTGACCATAACTTTGAACTGTCTAATAAAACATCATTAGACATTAAGGTTTCCCAAGCCTCTTTTTTTAATTCATTTTTACGGGTCTGAACCGCTGTCTTATATTTTTCCTAAGATTAACTATAAGAGCTTTATCTCTAGGTTTAATTTTTAGGGCTTTTAATAGGTCTTGGTGAGCTCTAGAACATCTTGAATCAAACCATCTTTTTCCTTTTTGCGGCTTGGGCCTAGAAGTAATCGTAAGCTCTATCGCCACCTGTGTACAAATTGCTTCAAAGGCTATAATTACAGAATCCACCGAGTTAGAGGGAATAGTACACTTTTCTAATTCATCACCAACCTTTATACATACATTTTCATGGAGATCTTCGGGGATTACTTTAACCCATTTTAACCTCCTTCCTTGCTCCTTAGTTTTCATATCAGTGGGCCCTTCTCTAGTATCTAAAGCATCTAGAAAGGTAAAACCTTTGTTCAGTTCTAGTATCACTGGATTATGATCACTAAAAGTAGAACATAAAGCATTATAAAAAAGTACATAACCTAAGAGTGCTGAGGAGATAAAAACATGGTCAATTACTGTCTCTCTATCCCTTGCCTTAAACGTAGCGACCCTCTCCTGGCTCATAGAAGTCAGCTTTTAGAAGAAGTTCTTCCAAAGCTTCCCCCCTGGCTGTATGTTCAAAGTGCGGTAGGGTCGATTAAGCGGGTCCAAAAATGTCAGCGATACGACAGTTTGTTTTACACAGATGTATCTTAAAATCACCCATCAAAATGGTATATACATAAGTGGTTTGCTGTTCCTTATATGAATCTAAAAATTGCATCAAAGTGCAAAGGTGCTCATTATTATATTCACTTTCACTAGAATTGTAAAAGTTAATCAACAGCATTTTAGGATTGTTTGGGGAAGGGAGATGCTATTAAGCAGTTAGGAGAGGGTGACTCTAGCAGCTGAACTGAACCTTTCACTCTTACCGAAAAGAGGAACATAAGCCCTCCTCTATCTCTTCCTGCCACATAACTACAAGCTGGCATGAAATATGATTTGTAGCGGTCAACCCAAAAATTACTTTCCCTATCCCAGGTCTCTTGTAAGGCAATGATCTCAAAATCTTTTATGAATGTTAACCAGAACTTGTCGCTGCTTTTGGAGCGTAAGCCTGCAATATTCCAGCTTAATAACCTGGCTGTCCCTATGTTCCCTTTAGAGGCATTATTGGTGTCCGGAACAGCGTGTTGGATCTTAATATCTGGGGATAACAGTCAATCTACCTCCTCTAACGATGACAAGGAGGAAAACCTATTTGACAACTCCTTACTCTCTTTTACCTGGGCAGAAGATGTTTTAGCTGTAACCCCAGGTCTAGGATTAACCCAGTCATATTTATGATCTGTGACAATGAGATTAGAAGAGCCATAGGTGGACCGAGATTAACTCCTGGCAGTCTGTACTGGGGAGGCTTTATATCAATATTTGGGTTTTCAGGAGGTGGATAAAAAAAAAACAACGGTAGAGCCCTAAATTCTCCTTCCCCACTTTTTATAGCTGAGGCATCCAAAAACAAACGATCTGCAACATCCAATTTATTAAAATTAACAATTACACAGTCCTCTTTTAGATTCTTCTGTAGATTACCCAGCCATCCAACCCGTCTGGCCATGATAATACTAGGGGCAATTTCCTTGTCTCCAGAGCAAATAATCTCACACCACTTTCTAGTAGTTGATATTAGGTATTCTGTAGTTTCCACTTCTCCTACCTTCAAAGGCTGGACCCCTACAAGAATCGCGACCAACGGTGCCGCCTCAGGGGGGAGGTTGATGAAAGATTGAGTAGCTTTTTTAGGACTGCGTAGGAGTTTGCGCGATTTTATATTGACTCCTGGGAGAACAGGACGCTTTGATCCCTCACCATTTCTATCAGAGCTCTTATGTGCCAACACCTCCCCACCTTCTTCCTGAGGTTCTTCTAATCTAGATGGCCCGGGTACACGAATCATTTCCATTGGTGAGTCGGGTAGTAGACTCCCCTTTCCCTCTTTTGGAGGATGACCAGGACGATTTTTTGAATTAACCCGCTGTGGGACATATTTTACCCCAGGGGGAATATCATGCAATGCTAAAATGGAGTTCAATCGCTCACATTTTTCCAATAGGCATGCGACACAAACGTTCATAGTGTCAATAATGTCTTTGCCAACACTGGTTAGTGCTGCCTCCAATCTCGATGTAAAAATATCCTCCATCATGTCTCGCAGGTGTATCCTTTGGGCCTCTATCCCTCTTGTATGACCTCTTAACCACTCTCTTTGGCTTATTTAAGTGCCCTGTTGAGCCCAGTGTGTGAATTGGGAAATTTCTTAGTGGCTCACACTCAGTGATCTTAATGTCGTCAAACTTTCGTCTCGGGTTCTCAGATATAGACTCAATTATTATTACTGGCTCCAGAGGTATATGGTTTGTCATAGTCGTGTTCAAAGAGGAGGTCCCTGTTACCTGTACATTATTTATGTCCAACCCCAGTTCCCTTTCTGCATTTGCTATTTCGGTGTTCAAGGCCCCAACAGCAGATGTTAAATACAAAATAATACTGGCTGATTTTCTGGGTACTTTAGCCTTAACCCTTCCTTGGTCTTCGGTTGACTGGTGTTTCTGTTTACCCATGTTGTAATCTAGACGTACGGGGGGTGGCCCAGCCCGGCCTCCTTCGGACCCAGATGGCCACAGACGGCCCACCCTTTGCCCGGGCTTAGCTCAGCGCCACCCACGCACGTCCCGCGGGGCGGTAGGGGGATGCTGAAGATATCCGGTAGGAAGGGGGCGGGGCTGTGCAGCGCTGGTGCTTCAAAGGACAGCGAGTCCCTCGCGCCCCTTTGCCCGCCGCCCTGCCTCTCTGTTCAGGGGTCCTGGAGGCTGTGTGCCGAGTAGCGTGGTCTCAGTTCCCAATACGCTGCGTCTCCCTGGGTGAGAGATGCAGCAGCGTGTGGTGTGCAGCAGTGTGTGGCCTGCAGCGTGCAGCAGTGTGAGGCCTGCAGCAGTGTGTGGTGGGCAGCAGTGTGTGGCGTGCAGCAGGGTGAGGGATGCAGCAGTGTGTGCATGCAGCAGTGTGTGGCCTGCAGGGTGCAGCAGTGTGAGGCTTGCATCATTGTATGGCGTGCAGCTGTGTGAGGTGTGCAGCTGTGTGTGGTGTACAGCAGTGTGTGGCCTGCAGCGTGCAGCAGTGTGAGGCCTGCAGCAGTGTGTGGTGGGCAGCAGTGTGTGGCGTGCAGCAGGGTGAGGGATGCAGCAGTGTGTGCATGCAGCAGTGTGTGGCCTGCAGGGTGCAGCAGTGTGAGGCTTGCATCATTGTATGGCGTGCAGCTGTGTGAGGTGTGCAGCTGTGTGTGGTGTACAGCAGTGTGTGGCGTGCAGCAGTGTGTGGCGTGCAGGAGTGTGTGGAGTGCAGCAGTGTGAGGCATGCAGCAGTGTGTGGCCTGCAGCGTGCAGCAGTGTGTGGCCTGCAGCGTGCAGCAGTGGGAGGCATGCAGCAGTGTGTGGCGTGCAGGAGTGTGTGGTGTGCAGCAGTGTGAGGAGTTCAGCAGTGTGAGGCGTGCAGCAGTGTGTGGCATGCAGGAGTGTGTGGCAGGCAGCAGTGTGTGGGGTGCAGCAGTGTGCAGCATGCAACAGTGTAAGTAATGCAGTAGTGTGATGCGTGCAGCAGTGTGATGCGTGCAGCAGTGTGATGTGTGCAGCAGTGTGAGGCGTGCAGCAGTGTGAGTACTGCAGCAGTGTGCAGCATGCAGCAGTGTGAGGTGTGCAGCAGGGTGAGGCGCGCAGCAGTGTGTGGCATGCAGCAGTGTGAGGCGTGCAGCAGTGTGAGGCGTTGTTAGAATTGAGGGTCTCTGGTTGGCACAGGTATGCACTTGTGACAAACAGGAACCCTCACCTCTAGTCAGGGCAAGGGAACTACCCCTTAAGAATATCCCCTGCTCACCCTCTAGGTTGCGTGGCGTGAGCAGTCAAGGCTAAACCTCAGGGCGCTAAGTTAGTTAAGCATTTATGATCATAGACAGTAAAAATAATGACCCACCACAAATGGACACCAGGCTGTAGTTTGTATAAAAAATACTAGTACTTTATGTAAAAATAGTAGATTTGCAGGATTATCACAAGACCATAAATAACATTCGATTTGGGATGCACACAATACTTTCTTTAGATTAAGGATATAGGCTTTCTTTTTGTAAGTGTCTTTAAATCATGAAGAACGTGTTCCAAAATGAAAAAGGAGTCTTTCCTTATGAGGTTATGACGTTCTTAGAAAAAGTATTACTTTAAATTCCCCCCAATATGTAGTTTGTGGATCCTAGGGCGACCCGCGGGGGTAAACGTACAGATTCACCTTTTTCTAGGGGAAAAACTGGGCTTTCTAGTCCGACGCGTGCACAGTACCTGATCATGCGCTGACCATGCGGGGTGCGAGGCGTACTCGGGACGCGGAATTGCCGTGCCGGTCCAACTCGTGACAGACGTCTTTGTGTGGCAAGTAGGTTCCCCCCAAAAGCGGCAGCGGCACGGGACAGCCTGTACTCAACGTACAGTGTGGCTCTCCTGGTGCGGCGCGTCCACGAGGGCACGGCAAGGTGCGGGCGCTTGGTGTACGCTTCAGGCGTACAACGCAAACCTCAATTCACTTCCAGGCGTAGTGCGAGTCGTACCTGGCCGATAACCACACGCCGGTACGGCTCGCAGGGTCACAGAGAGCGATGCAGTTCCTTTAGTACGCCTCCAGCGTACTCGGCGTACCTGAGGCACTTGGCAGATACGGGGTGCGAGGCGTCGGGCCAAACGGACAAGGCGGTACGTCTCGTAGGGTACAACCAAGGCTGGTGCAGTTGGGTACGCCTCTGGCGTACGACACGAACAATCAAGGGGTGCCAGTCACAAAGCGGAGAAAATGCTTTTTACTTGCGGGGCATGACGTCGGGGACATGGTGCACTTCATGGTACCAGGAGTCTCCAGGGATGCGCTTCTCGGCAAGGGTTCTCTCCCCAGTGTGGATGCGGCAGGCAATGCGGGGCGTACTTAAGAGGAGGGCGTAGCGGGTGAGGGCAGCCCAACGACACGGTGTGAGGAAGGCTCAAAAGCAGAGTGGGTCACACGGGGCGGGCAGGCACAGGACGGCTTCGCAGCAGCCCAGGGCACAGGCCACAATTTTGGCGGCTCCAGCGGCAGGGGTAGAACTCAGCAATTTCTTCGCAGCTTTAGTAGGCGGGCAGAGTCCAATGTTCCTGAGACTCACATCAGGGGGCCAGCTCTCTTCCAGGCCCTTGGAGATGAGCTGTGAAGCACAAGGTTTGTAGAAAATAAAAGCAAAAGTCTTTCAGAATTCCTTCCTCTCCTTTGGCAGCAAGGTTCCCACTGCAGTCCAGTCCCACAGGATATGGACAGTCTTTCTCCTTCAGCTTCCTTCGTTCCTTCTCCTCAGGCAGAGGGGTCGCGTTTAAGCATGGGCGGAAAATCCGTTCCGTTCGCGGATTTTGCAGATTTTCGGTAAATTCGCAATCCGCGAACGCTCGCGAATTTACCAAAAATCCGCAAATTCGCACACAGCAGATTTTTTTTTCTTGGTAATACAATTTTGTGGCGCGCGGTGTTCACTTACCGTCATTCAGCGTTTGTGGAGTTGTTTTTCTCGATATTTTGCAAGTGCTGCCCCATTTTGGATCTTGCTGCGGGATCCCGCAGGAGTTTGGTCACCGCGATTATGTCATCGTGGCTTGCCACCTTGCACAGCGAGAGTTTGTCAACGAGAGTACGCCGTGATCACGTATCGCGGGAGTTCGCAATTGCGAACACGTAGATGCGGCGGGCAGCAACAATCTCGCACTCGCGAAAATACAAAATTTGCAATTCTGCACAAGAAATTCACCAGCAAGCAGCATAAACCTTCTGGAAATTATGATTTTTTATCAGAATACCTTCTCAGGTTGACATTTGCCTGCACTTTTTTTTGCAAGGAGTCCATTTGGGGGGGGGTGTTCATGGGGACAGGCCATGTGGGTGGGGGCCATTTTGAGTGCTGCTACAGGAAGACCCTGGCCATGTGCTGGGAGGCAGGGGGCCATTTTGAATGCAGGCAGTGTTCTTAGGTCTGCAACCATTTTGCCTAGCTTTCAACCTTTATGCCCAGCGGTAGTGAGTGTTGCATGGGCCTAGTCTTTCTGTGGGGTGTCTTGAATTTAAACATCATGGAGGGCCTGGATGGTTTGGGATTGTGCTGATTTTTCTGTGATTTTTGTTTTTTTGGGCTGTTGTTGTTGCCTTTTCACCAGGGGTAGTGAGTGTTGCATGGGCCTAGTCTTTCTGTGGGGTGTCTTGAATTTAAACATCATGGAGGGCATGGATGGCATGGGATTGTGCTGATTTTTTTGTGTTTTTTCGATTTTTTGGGGTGTTCATGGGGACAGGCCATGTGGGTGGGGGCCATTTTGAGTGCTGCTACAGGCAGGCCCTGGCCATGTGCTGGGAGGCAGGGGGCCATTTTGAATGCAGGCAGTGTTCTTAGGTCTGCAACCATTTTGCCTAGCTTTCAACCTTTATGCCCAGGGGTAGTGAGTGTTGCATGGGCCTTTTCTTTCTGTGGGGTGTCTTGAATTTAAACATCATGGAGGGCTTGGGATTGTGCTGATTTTTCTGTGATTTTCGATTTTTTGGGGTGTATAACTGAACTGATGTTCCTCTGTCTTCCATTTCTTTTAGGCGCACAAGACTCAAGAGAACCACCAGTGCCAGGAAGAAGTCCGGCTGCGATGTGTGTGTGCAGCATAACGTCACGCGACGTTACGTCTGGCCACAGACAACTCTGCAACTCGTGCAACTGCGGCCTGCTGTTCTGACTTGCTCTGAAGAAGATGGCCCCAAAAAAAGTTCCCCGTAGCTCCTCTAGCAAGAAAGTTGCCAGTAAGGAGCAGAAGAAGCAAGTTACCAAGGAGACTGGTGTGCCGCCCGCCACATTTTTTGGGAGTAAAAAAAAAGTACGCCTGCAGCAGCAGCGGGATCTGCTGGGACCAAGCTGGGAGCAGCACCCCCGCTCCATTGGGCTCAGTGCCACCACCACCACCACGCCAACTTAAGTCCAAGCCCTTGAGTGCTGCAGAGGCACTTAGTCTAGTTGTTCAATCACCATCGACCAGTGATGTAGGCTCATCGCAAGAAAGTAGCAGCAATGTCCCTCAATCAACACAGGTTGTTGTAACTCATCTGACGAGTGTTGAACAACCACAGCCGCAACAACAACCACATGTGCAAGTACAAGCCCAAGTACTTGTGGAAGGAGAGGCAGCGCTAGGAGATGCGCAAGCAGAGGTGCATGGAGGGTCACAAGTGCCCACAATAGTTGCTCCTCCAGAAGTAGGGGCACATCAGGAAATCGACAATCAAGCCGAGGTATCATTTGAGGAAGCCACTCCTCCTGATCATTCATTGTCTTCCTCATCCCTAGCAAGGAAAAGATCAAGGGTGGCGTCTACATCTTCTTCAAGCACACCTCCTTCTGATAAAACGGATCAAAATTGGGAACCAGCAACACTGCCGTCTGAGAGTGAGGCACACCATGATCTGACAAAGGTAGTTAAGCGTAAAAGGAAGCTCGTCCAACGTCTCATAGTTATGGAGTGTGATGAGGCTCAACAAGTGGCGGATACTGCTGCTGATGAAGACTGTCACGACGACGACCCAGTCATCATAAAGGTCACTGCAGCCCCATCGGGCATGCAGCAAACAGACATTTTGACCCTAGCCCGAGAAGCTGCTGAGCGTGATGATGTTGTCGATGAGGAGGCAATGGAAGAAACACCACAATCATTGGAGTTAACTAGTACACCAACACGTACCGCTTCCATATTTCTTCCTCGCCAGAAGGGACCTCCATCCACCTCGACCTCAATTAGTGGTGGTGAAAGTGCAAAACGTACTAAAGTTCGGCAATCCACATCCTCCACTTCATCTGGCATTAGCAGCAGGACCACCACCACCAGTATCGCTGCCTCCTCCGGCCCCCAAAGACATTTCAAGTCCGCAGTTTGGGACTTCTTTAGTGTTTGCCCAAAAAAGGAAAACCTCGCCATTTGTAGCATTTGTAAGCATGCAGTTAGTCATGGTAAGTTTGGTACCAACTATGGTACCGGAGGCCAGAGAGGTCATCTTTAGAGACAGCACGCTGTCCAATGGTTTGGGCACCAAAAGGAGATCAAGGAAGCCCGAAGTGCAAGTCAAGAAAACGTTGATGTTTCATCTGATGATGACGAGGAGGAAGAAGACGTGTCAAACACTTCACTTACACCCAGTACCCCTGTCAGCAGCACACCCCATGTGAGCCACACTAAGAGTGTGGGAGAGAGTGAGACACCAATGCGAAAAAGTTCATCAGCGAGCGTAACTGGGTCGAAGAAGTCATCATCATCCCGTAAATGCTTGGTCCAGGGCAACATTAGAACCATGTTGTTTACAGAAGCGCCATATGAACGCAACCACCCACTGACGCGTCTGTATAACACTAAGCTGGCTAAAATGCTAGCTCTGGACCTTCTCCCCTTTTCTTTGGTAGAAGGGATTGGTTTTCTAGAATTAGTGGCAGCGCTCTGCCCTAAATGGGGGAAACTCAAAGTGTGACTTTTTGCACTACACAGCGTACATACCTTATATTTATTTATCAGTGGTGTTCTAATATCACTTCCTGTTTTTCGTTCAATAATTACAGGCCGGGTTTCCGTCTGTGCAATGGGGAAAAAAGGATGGAGTCAGGCTTCACATTAGCGAGCCGCAATTCAGCATCCGCCAGGCAGGCAGTGGACAGGGTGTCTTCTGGTCACCAACATTGATGGACGAAGCGTCAGCTGGAATGGAGGAGTGCCGCTAATAAGAGGAATTGTTTGCTGCATGCAACTTACTTACCAAATTCAACAGGATAACTACAACAACATACAGATACAGTATCCATTGTTTTCTTCTATGAGTGTGACTGCATTTCTTGGATCTCTCTCTGCTTCTGAATTGATCCCTACAGCCATTCTATAGGTTTTACTTCGGCTATTTTTTAAACCTAATTTAATGTAAGAAGTGTTTCTCTGAGTGCAGAGATAGGCAAGTGAAAACGCTGCAGCCTTGTACTGTCGCATTCTAGTACTACTTACTTTTCAGAAACAATGCATGCAGTAGTGCATGCACTTCCTTTATGTCACTTAAAAGATTTATGGTTAGCTTTGTACCCAAAGATTTCTTTATCTTCAATTATTGTTTGTCCATGCTGTGCTTTTTTTTTCTTCTCTCAACAAAACCTACCCAAAAAGAAACCCCCATTCCCATCCATTTTCCAAACCCTAACCCTCTTCCCCCGGGCTGTGTGGTTTTGCTTGATGTGTGACTAAATGACATCAATAATTCCACACACTTGCTGGGGAGGATAAGGTCATAGCAACAGGCTGGTCCTGGAATCCGAGGATATATTCTAGACTTACTCAGCTTCAGTACTATTTCTTGTAGTAGTAGCCAATGTCAAAGAAATTCAACACAAGTACAAGTTATACTTTCAATACTTTACCATTTGTTAGGCTACATTGTGGCACTGTTCTAGTGTACTGTCACCTGCTATATTCTCTATTGTACCGTTGTAATGCTACAGTAAGGACAAACCAGGTTTCATTTTCTTTTTTTCCATAGGCATGCAACTGCCACTGTGTCACACCACTAGTACCACCGCAATGAGGAGGACATTTCATCCGCCCAGGATTGCCAACCTTAATCGCCATTTCCCGTGGAGCCAGCCCTGGGCCAAGCCCTACTTTCAAACACAAATTACAGGTAAGATAAGCGTTTGGTGGGAGGTAGTATAATGGAGTATTAGGAGAGACGAGAGATTGACGGTAGTACTACTAAAGTCCTAGGACTCTTGAATTCACTTACTCTGTGAGAGGCACTTAGTGTTGAAAACATTTAGCCATTTACACTTAAAGGAAGAAAATGACACAGACTTCAGTTTCAGGAACACAAACTTTCTGTTAAACCCCCACCCACCAGACTCAAAAGCAGTAAAAAACAGGTATGCTCAGATAAAGTTTCAAAAAGTATATTTTTGTAGCCCTAACAAAATGATCTCCCGCAAGACCCTCCCTAACCCCAACGATTGTCCTTCTAAAGTCCCAAAAACAACCCAACTCCCAATTCCCACCCCCCAAAAGTCTTCAAAAAAGGGGCAAGGGATACTACGGCAGGCTGCTGTTCCCTTTTGCGGCCAGGGCATCATACTCCTTGCGGAGGGTGGCATGGTCGGAGCGGAGGCCCTCCACCAAGGTCTTGTACGTTAGGACCTCCTGCTCCAGGTAGGACACTCTGAGGGATAGGCTGTGCTGGCGTGCCTTGAAACGCCTGTGGGGGGCAGCTGCTGTCTTTGCTGCTCGGCGGTGGCGGTTGGCTTTGGTAGCCCGGCTCCGTACCTCTGGAGCACTGCGCTGGCTGGCAGCCCGTGGGGGCACGGAGGAGGATGCAGCTGTCCCAGTGGATGTTGTACCTGTAGACTGCGTGTCCTCCTCCTCCAGGGCCACCAGCCGCCGATATTCGGCGACAGTGGCATCCAACCTCCGTTGCCGGGCCATTCGAGCCAGCTCCCTCCTTGATGGTCTGTTTGATTTGGAAGGAGCAACTATATGAAGAAATAAAGACATAGTCTGTAACCAATGCTCCTTAAGATTAACACAAAATGATTGAGCAGAAAGTTGTGTCACAGTACAAGTAGCAAATTGAAAGCACAGTACATAACTATTGAGGACAGTATCTATCTAACCTCCCACTTCTTCATCCTTGCTCTAACATTAGTGGGAGTTTAAGGAACAAATTCTACGAGCACTATGGACTTCCATTACAGTCGACTATGACAGTACACCAGTCTTATTCTTCTTCTTCTCTCTTGTTTAGGAAAATTGGTACGTTATCTTATACAAGCCGGCATAATGCCAGCGCAGTGAACTGGCACCCGAGAAAAACAGACGCACACCAGACTTGCGTTACTGTACCGGTCCAGTACATGCAGGTGGTGAAGCTCTAACTTTTCTATTACGGGTGGCACTGAGAATACTCTGTTAAAAGGGCTACTGCTTAATTAATTTAGCTTTCACCCTACAGTGCAAATGAGTACTAGAAAAGGAAAATGAAGAAGCTAAATAATCTGATTATCTATCACTTCACATGGGATGTATTTGATTACATATGGGATGACTTTAGGTGCTTTGCTTATTATTGAGTGAACAGTGATACACCCACACATGAATGACTTACTACTACTAAACTAAAGTTATTAAGAGAGGTAGGGAGTGTCCACCGTAAGAACCGGATATATGCTGTGCTTGCAGTTGCAATACAAACTACTGCTACTATTCATGGTAGTATTTGGACAAAATTACAACTTCTTTTCCTTGCCTTTCATACACTGAGCGGACGTGCGGGTGCGGTGTTACATGCTCTTCAAAGTAACACTTAGTTCATCCAGTGACCGTCTACTCTCTCTAGATACACATATGCTATCTAAGAGTATATGCTATCTAAGAATCAGATAGTACCATGATCCAGGCATCCATCCATTCAAAGTATATGCACACATACAGTTTCGGTTTCACCCACCCAGGCTGTTCTCCTTCCACCCATCCTTGCTTCATCATTCACCCAGCCATGCACCATACCATATTCTTCCCTTCCCAGCCACCTCGGGGACCAAGCAAACACATATCATTCTTCTTTGCTAGTCATCCTTAAATTTCTCGTCCTTCCACACTTACTTACACCCTTCTTTCGCTTTTCGTTCATCCTATCCATCAAGTTCATCTCAGATCTGATTGGGATTCTTCTCGCCAAAAACTACACAGCTAAGTCGAAGTACATTTAGAGGAGAATACTACCTGGTTGATTTATAATACACCCGTGCAGATAGCGGGCGCAGGCTCCTTGCACTTGCTGGTGCGCCCCTCCCCCTCCCAGAGCCCCAGATAGCACACTCTGCAGTCTTCAATCTCAATAAGTAAGGAATATATAGCTTACCTCTGCCCGCCACCACCGTGTGAACCCTCACAGGCACACTGGTGTCGTCCGGCACTTGCACCGCATCCTCCCCAGAAGTGTTCCCCTCATCCACCACCACCACCTCCGCGCTGGCGCCGCCACCAGATGTTCCACCTACAAAGAACATTTAAGAATGTTAGAATACACCACTCACTACTATATAATATTTGGTCTAGGAATAAAGAAATGTTAAAAAAACAGCAAACACTGTAATAATTTGTGGCTGTCTACTCTAAAGTAAAAATGTCCCTTTTTCCAGGGAAGGCTGTTGTCTTGCTGCACTTTTTGGCACAACTGATGAATGCTTGCTTTTTATTTTTAACACACACCACTTTTTCTCCTAACAGACAGAAGCTTGACTTCTAAGAACACGAGGAAGATCAAGTTCATACCAGGTGAGAGCTCGGCTTGACCACAAGAAATGTGTCCAATTAATCGTCAGCACTAAGCACTTTTCCATTTTCAGTTAAACGTTTACTTTTATGACAAACTTGATTTTAATAAATGTGTTTACTTTTAATAAAGCTTTTAAACTTAAATAGACTCTGTGGTTTTTGGTCCTCCAGAATAGAGTGGCTGAGCTAAAGGTTTTGGAATTTTTGCAAGCATGAGTCCGTGCCTCTGACACTTCTTGACTCTGACTCCGTACTCTTGTCCTGCGTTGGATAATCTAATCATCATTGGGGATCAATCATCGGTGACTTTGGGAGCTAAATGACTCTGCCACACTATCTAGTCAGTAAGGAGATTGGGGGTTCAACTACAAAGTCTGTTATCACTGAGGTATGCGGAAAGTCTGACAGCGCCTATTATAATTGATAAGCTAAGCAATGCATTATTTAGTGTTTATAGTTCTGTTTCTGCAGATTTGTCCCTGCAACAGTAGTAGAATGGATTGTCCTCCTATTCAAACCAAAAGTAAAGTAGTATCTTATTCTTTCTTGGTGGCCATTCACCTTTTTATTGTTGGCAATTGTACAGTGCATAGAGCTATTGCTGACTAGAATGGGATTCCAATGGAATTGCCAACTGTGCAATCTTAGTTAGTTACACAGACAGACTAATAAGAATAATCTAGTAATACCACAGGGAGTCATAGTTGAGGCAGGATAAGAATTTAGATCCAGTCTACAAGAAGATCAAAGACGATTTAGAAAAAATCGAATGAGGAACGCTAGGAAAAAATAGGTACTCTATATTAAAATTAAAACTTACGGGGGCCAGCAAAGGAGCCCTCGCCTGCCTGATCCTGGCCTGCATCCTGGCGAACAGCAGCCTCCTCCTCCTGTGTCCTCTTGCCCCTGGGGGGAGCTGATGTACAACATGAAAGAAAGAAAGGCCAGAAAACATGGATGAGATTTGTCAACCAAATCAAACATTTCAAAATAACAATAACAAAATATTTTGGCGAAATAGAAAATAGACAACTATTCCACGGGATATATTGACCGATCTCATGTGGTCTACTACGTTATTAGTATGGCTTGATTTGCGGACCGTCGGCTTTGAAAGTTCTTATGTAACTCACTAAACAAAGTACTAAAAAGGTTTGCCTAGGACTGGCAGGCAGCAGTCCGCAGCACATGAAGTGACAGACAAAGTCCATCTTGATTGCAGATCAGCGACAACACTAAAGTTTCCTACAACATTAACCAGTCATTAAAATACTCAAACTATCAATCCACCACCACTATTTCTTCTTATCGCCATGTGTACAAAGGAAGGACTGGACTTGAGTCTGTAGGGGCTGATTTAGAAGCCCCTTGTGGCTCTTTTGCTCCATTGTTGCGTGACTTTTGTGACGCAGCGGCAGAACAAAAGAGACGCCATGGTGCGGCGTATATTAACAACGTGACGCATATGGGAGATGCATCACGTTGTAAAGCCCTGCGCCATCAGGGGGCGTTCCGGCGCAAGGGAGGGCGTTCCTGCGCAGGAACGCATCCTAAAAGTGGCTGAGGGAAATCTGCAAGATTTCAATCAGTCACTTTGAGAACAATGATGCGTGACTTAAACCCTGCGCCTGCTTGAAGCAGACGTACGGCTTGACGCAGCATTGGGGAGATAGGGCACCCCAGAGCATTGCTGGAGCTGCGCCATCGTTGCGACGCAACTCCAGCAATGCGCCGCCTTTACGGCACAGATGGGTAACGCTTTGGTGACGTTTTGGGCCCATGGTGCGCCGCATTGTAAATACGGCGCACCATGGGTGGTGGTGGCGTGGTGCACAATTACTGGCGCATCCCTGCTACTTTGCAGGGATGCGCCGGTAATTAAAAATCTGACCCTTAGTGTCTAGCATTAGGCAGTTCTTTAAACTACACTCATGCATAATTTCACAGGCCAATGAAATGAGCACAAAATCGAAAACAAATAAGCATAGTAGCAGCGCTACTGAGAAGGAGAGCAGTGTACCTGAAATGCACAGAAGATTTTGAAATATAATTTACCTACAATGTAATCAGCAGCATTATTGCTCTTGGTAAAAAACAAAAAATTGCAAGATAATAACACACAGAGCAGGAGAAAACATAGTAAAGAAATAGCTACTACTACTCACCAAGCTCGGGGATCTCAAGGCCGAGCAGGTCGAGCAGATCTCGTTCCCGGTCCAGGACATCCGTCCAGCGGTGGGTGGCCTGGTTGTAGGTGCGCCCAACCCGAGAGTGGTGGTACATGGCCCGGCACACCTTCTCCCACCGCTTCCTACGCTCCTGGATCCCGTACCCACTAGCGATCCTGCCGCCTGCCATGATGGTCCTGGGGAGGCGGCGCTGAACATAAAAAATTAGTGCGGCCACCTCCTCCGGGCTGAAGATCTCCCGGGGTGCGACCTGTTCCCCCCTCAAACGCCCGCACGGGAGCCGGGCACGGGGTCCGGGACCCTTCCCCTTCTCGGGATGCTTCCCGGCTCCCTTCACCATGGTCTGGGCAGAAAGGAAGCTAAATAATAAAGAAAATAGAATAGGGAAGAGAAGAAAAGAAAAGAGTTTAAAAAAGTAGTTTAAAATTAACCAAAAGTAGCAGAAAACACAAAAATATAGAGCTAGAAAAATAGAGAGATAGATAATAAGTAGAATAGATAAAAAAAAACTTCAAACAAGCAAAGGATGGCAGAGATACATAGAGGATACAAAAATCATGCCCAGAACCATAGCAATGAATGAGAAACAAGATGGCCGCGCCCGTTCACGACCGCGCGGGTAGTTCGCGCGAGATTTTCCTTCCGAACACACGCGAAATTGTACTAGCGAGCAGCACACTTTGCGAGGTTACACATCGCGCCCGGAAACGGAAATACGTCATGCAAACAAGATGGCCGCGCCATTGAACGACCGCGAGGGTAACTTCGCGCCGTTGCGCTACAAGCGGCTCGCTAAAATGCACAAAACCTTGAGAACTAACACGCCGCAAAAAACAAATCGCATATTCGCACGAATTTGCGGCTTCCGAATCCGATCTCGTGCAAGTTCGCGCCCCGCGAATCCCGCAAAATTGCAGAAAAACGAGTTTTGCAGAACTGAAAGCACTCCACAGGTGCAAGAGGTCAAACTCATCATTAGTAACCATTCCCTGTAGTGCTTCCTGACTGGGTCCCCTCCAGAGTTCAGTTGCTAGTTGCAACAATTGTATGACCCTGCTCTGACCCTCACAGCAGGCTCATAGAATAGCTACAAGTAGGCCACAAAGGTCCTATGAAAAAAAATTGCACTGCAACAGAAAGCAAATTACTGATAAGGAAGCAGGTGCCAGACCTGGAATTTTAAAACAGTGACACATTAATAAACCAACCCCAAATTAATTCATGTCAGTTGAAGCAGGGCAGGTGTGCTTGCTTTTCCCCCCCATTAATCTACAGTGATGATGAACCAGAGGGTGGCATTGATGTACCAGAGGGTGGCATGGGTGAAACAGAGGGTGCTGGGAACCTGTAATGATGAACCAGACGTAGAAACAATATAGTCGCGACCGTTGCGAGCCGACAAGTAAGTTCGCAATTGCGAACTGGTACCAAACCCTCGCGAACTGGCAGAAACCCTTGCGAACACAAAAAACCCCCCAAAAACGCAAATTCGCGAGAATTCGCGGATTTTGCGGTTTGCGAGTTCGCAAATTCACGAACGCCAGATTCGCAAACTTCGCCCATGCTTAGTCGCCTTGGTTCACAAGCAGGATCTTATTTCTTGGGAGCAGGGCTCCTATTTTTATACCCAATTTATTTGTTCTCGCAGGTCAGGGGGGCCTTTGCCTAATCCAGTCAGTCTCTGAGCACTTTGTTTTGCTGCTCCTGGATTCTTCTTTCAGAGAGCAGGGCAGTGACATCAGACGCTCTCCAAGAGTAGAAGCCAGCATTGTGGGGACAAGTACAGTCAGGAGCACTCTGTTGACAGTCTTCCCTCTTCCTGGACCAGGTGCAGGGCAGAGTCATCAGTCGTTCTCCAAGGGGCGGAGCCAGCATTGTGGTGGCAGAACACAGCCCTATTCAGAGTCAAGGGGCACTCCCGCCACCCATCCTGGTGTAATCTCTCTATTCACCACCTGTCATCCCCAGCCCTGTCACTCACAGAACCCAGACAGCAGATACACATTCTAGCAGAGGCGGGCTGAAATGGTTAGGCAAGCAAATACTAACTTTCTAAAAGTAGTATTTGCAAACACAGGATATTAAAATAAACTTTACTAAAAGAAGTATTTTATTATTCTGAGTTCAGGCATACTAAACTTGACTTTCTACCATGCTCCCTGAGTCTGTTAGGATTATATAGTGCAATAATTCCAGCAGCCCATTCTGGCCAAGGAGAGCGGCTAGCCATACAATAGTGAAAAACGAAAATGGCTGTAATTCACTATTAGGACATGCCACACACATCAGGGCATGTCCTACCTTATGCTATAATGCACCCTGCCAATGTGCCTACCAAAGGGGTGACTAATATAAAGTTAAGGGAAGGTTTAGGGACTGGCAACTATGTGTATTTGCGCTGTTAGCATGACAGTACCAGACTGCACTCAGGTCTTGCAATGGCAGACCTTAGGCACATTTTACTAGGCCGCTTCTGTGGGTGGCACAACCAGTGCTGCAAGCCCACCAGCAGCATTTGGATTTACAAGCCCTGGCACTCCTGGTGCACTTTACTGGGGACTGACAGTAAACCAAATAAGCCAATCATGGAAATCAATTACATATACACTTTTCAGGAGGGAGAGCATATGCACTTTATCACTGGTCAGCAGTGGTAAAGTGCCCAGAGTCATTAAACCAACACAAACAGGTCAGAGAGGATATTGGAGGAAGGCAAAATGTTCAGGGATGACCCTGCAGAGAGGGCCAGGTCCAACAGGCGTGCAGCAGTGTGAGGCGTGCAGCAGTGTGAGGCGTGCAGCAGTGTGAGGCGTGCAGCAGTGTGAGGGGTGCAGCAGTGTGACGCGTGCAGCAGTGTGAGGTGTGCCGTAGTGTGTGGCGTGCAGCAGTGTGCAGCATGCAGCAGTGTGCAGCATGCAGCAGTGTGAGTAATGCAGCAGTGTGCAGCGTGCAGCACTGTGATGCGTGCAGCAGTGTGAGGCGTGCAGCAGTGTGCAGCATGCAGCAGTGTGAGTAATGCAGCAGTGTGCAGCATGTAACAGTGTGAGGCATGCAGCAGTTTGTGGCATGCAGCTGTGTGCGGCGTGCAGCTGTGTGCGGTGTGCAGCAGTGTGAGGCATGCAGCAGTGTGAAGCATGCAGCAGTGTGCAGCATGCAGCAGTGCAGCAGTGTGCATAATGCAGCAGTGTGAGTAATGCAGCAGTGTGAGGTGTGCTTCAGTGTGAGGCGTGCAGCAGTGTGAGGTGTGCAGCAGTGTGAGGCGTGCAGCAGTGTGAGGCGTGCAGTAGTGTGTGGCGTGCAGCAGTCTGTGGTGTGCAGCAGTGTGCGGCATCCAGCAGTGTGCGGCATGCAGCAGTGTGAGTAATGCAGCAGTGTGCAGCAGTGTGAGGCGTGCAGCAGTGTGAGGCATGCAGCAGTGTGAGGCATGCAGCAGTGTGAAGCATGCAGCAGTATGAGTAATGCAGCAGTGTGCAGCATGCAGCAGTGTGGCGTGCAGCAGTATGAGGCGTGCAGCAGTGTGAGTAATGCAGCAGCAGTGGCGTGCAGCAGCGTGAGGCATGCAGCAGTGTGTGGCGTGCAGCAGTGTGCGGCGTGCAGCGGTGTGCATCAGTGTGAGTAATGCAGCAGCGTGCAGCAGTGTGAGACGGGAAGCGGTGTGTGGCATGCAGCAGTGTGTGATGTGCAGCAGTGTGTGGCGTGCAGCAGTGTGAGGCATGCAGCATTGTGAGGCGTGCAGCAGTGTTTGGCGTGCAGCAGTGTGTGGCGTGCAGCAGTGTGAGGCATGCAGCAGTGTGAGGCGTGCAGCAGTGTGAGGTGTGCAGCAGTGTGGGGCGTGCAGCGTGCAGCAGTGTGAGGCATGCAGCAGTGTGAGGCGTGCAACAGTGTGAGACGTGCAGCAGTGTGAGGCATGCAGCAGTGTGTGGCGTGTAGAAGTGTGTGGCGTGTAGAAGTGTGTGGCATGCAGCAGTGTGGCGTGCAGCAGATCAGCACAGGAGAAGAGAAGAGAACAGGGAGTTAGAGAAGGAGGCAGAGTGGAAGAGAGCAGCAGATCTGTACCGGTGAAGAGAAGAGAACAGGGAGTTAGAGAAGGAGGTGGATGGATTAGGGTAGCAGATCAGCACAGCAGAAGAGAACAGGGAGTTAAAGAAGGAGGTGGGGTGGAAGAGAGCAGCAGATCAGCACAGGAGAAGAGAATAGAACAGGGAGTTAAAGAAGGAGGTGAGGTGGAAGAGAGCAGCAGATCAGCAGAAGTTAACAGGGAGTTAAAGAAGGAGGCGGGGTGGAAGAGAGCAACAAATCAGCACAGGAGAAGGAAGAGAACGGGGAGTTAGAGAAGGAGGCGGGTGAAAGAGAGCAGCAGATCAGCACGGGAGAACAGAACAGGGAGTTAAAGAAGGAGGTGGGTGGAAGAGAGCAGCAGATCAACACAGGAGAAGAGAAGAGAACAGACAGGGAGTTAAAGAAGGAGGTGGGATGGAAGAGAGCAGCAGATCAGCACAGGAGAAGAGAACAGTGAGTTAAAGAAGGAGGCGGGTGGAAGAGAACAGCAAATCAGCACAGGAGAAGAGAACAGGGAGTTAGAGAAGGAGGCGGGTTGGAAGAGAGCAGCAGATCAGCACAGGGGAAATGAAGTGAACAGGGAGTTAGAGAAGGAGGCAGGGTGGAAGAGACGCAAATCAACACAGGAGAAGAGAAGAGAACAGAGAGTTAGAGAAGGAGGTGGGTGGAAGAGAGGGAGGGCGATAGATAGAGGGAGGGCGATAGAGGGAGGGAGGGCGATAAAGGGAGGGAGGGGGATATATAGATAGAGAGAGGGCAATAGATAGATAGAGGGAGGGCGATAGATAGAGGGAGGGCGATATAGAGATAGAGGGAGGGCGATAGATAGAGGGAGGGCGATAGATAGAGGGAGGGCAATAGATAGATAGAGTGAGGGAGGGCGATAGATAGATAAATAGAGTGAGGGAGGGTGATATAGATAGATAGAGTGAGGGAGGGTGATAGAGTGAGTGAGGGCGGTAGAGTGAGGGCGGTAGAGTGAGTGAGGGCGGTAAAGTGAGTGAGGGCTGTAGAGTGAATGAGGGCGGTAGAGTGGTAGAGTGAGGGCTGTAGAGTGAGGGCTGTAGAGTGGTAGAGTGAGGGCGGTAGAGTGAGGGCGGTAGAGTGGTAAACTGAGGGCGGTAGTGGTAAAGTGAGGACGGTAGAGTGGTAAAGTGAGGGCGTTAGAGTGGTAGAGTGAGGGCGGTAGAGTGAGGGCGGTAGAGTGGGAGTGAGGGCGGTAGAGTGGTAGAGTGAGGGCGGTAGAGTGGTAGAGTGAGGCCGGTAGAGTGAGGGCGGTAGAGTGAGTGAGGGTGGTAGAGTGAGTGAGGGCGGTAGAGTGGTAGAGTGGGGGAGGTAGAGTGAGGGCGGTAGAGTGGTAGAGTGAGGGCGGTAGAGTGAGGGTGGTAGAGTGGTAAAGTGAGGGCGGTAGAGTGGTAAAATGAGGGCGGTAGAGTGAGGCATGAGGGCAGTAGAGTGGTAGAGTGAGTGTGGTAGAGTGGTAGAGTGAGGGCGGTAGAGTGGGAGTGAGGGCGGTAGAGTAGTAGAGTGAGGGAGGTAGAGTGGTACAGTGAGGGTGGTAGAGTGAGGGTGGTAGAGTGGTAGAGTGAGTGCCGTATAGTGAGGGGGGTAGAGTGACGGCGGAAGAGTGAGGGCGGTAGAGTGAGGGCAGTAGAGTGAGGGTGGTAGAGTTAGTGTGGGCGGTAGAGTGAGTGAGGGCAGTAGAGTGAGTGAGGGCGGTAGAGTGGTAGAGTGAGGGCGGTAGAGTGGGGCACTAGAGTGGTAGAGTGAGGGCGGTAGAGTGAGGGCGGTAGAGTGGTAAAGTGAGGGTGGTAGAGTGGTAAAGTGAGGGCGGTAGAGTGGTAAAGTGAGGGCGGTAGAGTGAGGGCGGTAGAGTGGTAGAGTGAGGGCGGTACAGTGGTAGAGTGAGGGCGGTAGAGTGGGAGTGAGGGCAGTAGAGTGATAGAGTGAGGGCGGTAGAGTGGTAGAGTGAGGGCAGTAGAGTGGTAGAGTGAGGGCCGTATAGTGAGGGTGGTAGAGTAAGGGCGGTAGAGTGAGGGCAGTAGAGTGAGGGCGGTAGAGTCGTAGAGTGAGGGCGGTAGAGTGGTAGAGTGAGGGTGGTAGAATGAGGGAGGTAGAGTGAGGGAGGTAGAGTGAGGGCAGTAAAAGTGAGGGCGATAAGGGTGAGGGCGGTGAGTGAGGGTGAGGTTGTGTGTGAGGGTGAGGGGAATTGAGGTTGAGGGGATGTGAGGGTGAGGGGATGTGAGGGTGAGGGGATGTGATGGGGTGAGGGTGTGTGGGACGGTGAGAGGGTGTGTGTCTGTGTGAGGGTGAGGGTGTTGAGGGTGAGGGTGTGTGTGAGGGTGTGTGTGAGGGTGAGTGTGAAGGTGAGGGGGTGTGTGAGGGGATGTGAGGGTGTGGAGATGTGAGGGTGAAGGGATGTGAGGAGGTGAGAGGGTGTGTGAGGGTGAGGGTGTTTGTGAGGGTGAGGGGGTGGGGGTGGGAACGGGGGTGTGTGAGGGTGATGGGGGTGTGTGAGGATGAGGAGGTGTGAGGGAGGGTGAGGGGGTGTGAGGGAGGTTGAGGGGGTGTGAGGGAGGGTGAGGGGGTGTGAGGGAGGGTGAGGGGATGTGAGGGAGGGTGAGCATTAGCACATAATCACATTTATCGCATAAATCACATTGAGGTCCAGGTTGCGCCACTGCGCCAAAACCTAAACGTAGCAGATGCCCACTACTTGATGGGCATCTGAGGGACAAGAACAGGGCCTAAAAGCTGCAGCTGGCACTAAGTGCTGTGCAGCTGGGGAAGGCCAAGGTAGGGATGAAGGAGTGCGACTCACTCCTGAGTTCAAAGTACATGTCCCTAGAAAGGAAAACCTAAATGTAGCAGCTGCCCACTACTTGCTGGGCAGCTGAGGGTAGAATTGCGGCATGGGCCCTCACTGGCCCTTAGAACAAAGACTGCGTCTTGGGCTCTCACTGGCCCTTTAAACAAATTGCGCCAAACGGAGCCATCTGGCTCTAAAAATACTGTGTCTCCAGGAGCCATCTAGGCTCTGAAAATAATGGAGGGGGCTTTGTTGGAGCCAAGGGGCTCTGGACATAACTTTGGGGCCTCAGGAGCCTTGTGGGCTCGAAAGAAATGTGCCCTCCAAACTGGGGGAGCGGTCCGCTGCCAACCGGGGCCACTCTACCCTCTAAAATGCCCCCGGAATCGTTGGAGTCCCGCTCGGGGGACTCGCGAAATAATGGCCCCTTCTGAGCCCTTATGGGCTCACCACAACAATGCCCCCAGAAGCCTCTTGAGGGCTCTGAATATGACTGAGCCCTCGTTGGAGTCCCACTCGGGGGACTCGAGATACACAATAATGCCCCCAGGAGCCCCTCGTGGACTCAGAAACAGAGGATGCGCTGAGGAGCGACCCGCGGGGACGCCCCTCTCACCGGCTGGTTGGGAGGCGGCGTCTCTTCTCTGTGCCGTCTCCTCTCTGCGGCAGTAGGAGAAGCTCTCTCCCCATTTGCTTCCTCCCAGTGGCTCTCCTCATGGCGTGGCACACGAGGCAGGACTTCCTGGTTATCTCCGGTCTCCCTCTCCACACTGGAGACACGAAAGGCGGGCAATGGCTTCCGCCCGGCAGGGGGAAGCGGAAGAGACGCACTCCAGGCCCCGCCCATAGTCAGGCGGGCACGGGCCTGGCTTCCGGTTTTGCAGTGGCGGCGGCATCTTCTTGTCCCAGTACCGAGGGGTAGGCCCCCTCGTAATACAAATAGAGTTGGCGCGCGGGGTGGCACCCGCTAGGATAAATAATTGAATATAAAGCAGGGTGGGCTCCAGCTGTATAAACACTACCAAAACTCAGCAAAAGAAGCAGGTTGGGCACCCGCGCTCAACGCACAAGGCGAGGGGAATCCCCAGGCAGGTGGAATCCTTTGCACACGATGCAGCCTAGCGCTGCAGACCTGAAATAAAGCGCTCCCTAAGGAGAAATAAAGCGCTCACTAGGATAGCCTTTTTTTTAAAAGTAAAATACAGCGTTTGCATGCTGCCAAAGGTCCTGGAGGAAGGTAAAGCCCCTAAGGTTCCAGGGCAAGGCAGAAGGGCCCCAGAAAGCAGTCCTCCAGTAATCCAGGGGCTTGGCATGGGCCCAGGGAGGCAGGCCTTCCCCTGGGCCCCAGCAGCAGCACGCCCCTGGTCGATTCAAGTCAGGAACAAGAACATTTAACATGAGGTCACAGCCTCTTTTTATACATAAAATCCCTTTGTCTCTAGGGTGCAGGGTGGGGGAAAAACCAGACGCAGTTGGTTCTGGAGCACTCTGTTGCTCAGCCCCTGTCCCCATTCACTGACCAGGCTAGGGTCATCAGTCACACCACATGGGGGCGGAGCTAGCATTGTGTAGGGAAAGCCCATCCCTATTCAGGTCCCAGGTGCACCCCTTCCTCACATTCAACATGCAGATCTCTCCATTCACCACAGGGGCAGAGCCATCCTAACTCCTGGAGCCAGGAACACCAGCTAGCTCCAGCCAATCACAAGCCAGACAGTCATTTCACCTTTACTGCACAGGCAGGCCAACTTCTAGAAGTGGCACTTCCAAACTAGACACATGAATGCCACACACATCATCGCGCAGCATTCAATCTCACGAGTTCCCACATACCAAACTCGAGCCTGCACTCCCCACACATCCGGAACGACCATGGACACACATATCTCCCATGTATTCCTATGGGAGGGCAGGCCAATCTCACCCAGGCACTCAGAGAGCGCACACACTTTACACTGCTCCACAGTGCTAAAGTGCGCAAAGACCAGTAATCACTATAATGATGTAACCTTAAAAGGCAAAAAGTTCAGGGGTGAACCTGCCAGAAGGGCCAAGTCCAAAAGTGAGGATGAGGGGGTGTGAGGGTGAGGGTGAGTGGGTGTTTGAGGGTGAGGAGGTGTGTGAGGGTGAGGAGGTGTGTGAGGGTGAGGGTTTGGGTGAGGGTGTGTGTGAGGGTAAAGGGGTGTGAGGGAGGGTGAGGAGATGTGAGGGGGTGTGAGGGTGAGGGGCTGTGAGGGTGAGGTTAATGCGAGGGCGAGGGGATGAGAGGGTGATAGGGTGAGAGTGAGGGGGCGAGAGGGTGAGGGGGTGAGGGGGTGAGAGAGTGAGTGAGGTTGAGGGGGTACGAGGGTGAGGGTGTGAGACTGGTACTAGAGGGCATGTATGTTTATTTGGGGGGGGGCGTTCCTGTCATGATAGAGAGTTTGGGTGGTGCCAGGCAAGTCTGAGAGCATCGAGAGTAGTAACAGCAACCTCCATTCACCCCACTCTGGGTTGTGCACCCCTGAGACTCGTACGGCGCGTGCTGTGGCAGTTTATGGGGGGTGGGGCTCAGTACAAATAGCTAGGCTGTGGAAAGTGTCCCCACCGTCTGTTGAGCGGACTCCGTAGTTAGGCCAGGGCGGTGAGGAATGGAGGCCGGTGCTGGGAGCACGGAAAGGTGATACCGCTCCTGTCCTCCTCGCGCCAGTAAATATTACATGAGGAGCAGCTGCGCGTCAGCAGAGGTCTCGCAGCAGGCCTGGCTCCTGTGGCCGGGCCGGGCACAGGCCAGGCGGGCTTAGTAGGAGCCTAGGAGACGAGCCGGCGGGCAGAGGTCACGGGCCTACAAGGAGTGCGACAGACACGGAGGGATCAACCGCCGGGCAGCGGGAGCCCCACGGAGTAAGAGGCTCCCAACAACGCGGCTGCCCATTGGCTGCGGAGGGTTGCTATGGAACGAGCAACAGAAAGAAGGGAAACACAGTGACAGGAATTTGGGAAGGAACCTTTATTTCCCGGAACATAATGTAGCTTCATAGTACAGAACGAGGAAGGGGACTAAAATAGGAAAGGACCAAAGCCATCTTGGTGAAGTTAAGAAACTTTACCAAGTTCAAACGAATGCGCCATCTTTGTATGGGAACCTAAAGTGCACACAGAAAAATGCTTTATGAAATGAAAAACACAAGACGATAGTAAATAGTATATTGGATAAACGTATCATCATTCGCTGATTGGAAGAGAACAGTCTTGCAAATGTTACAGTGGGTTCCTTTCCTATGGAAGCCGATATCATATGTCTTACATCATTGTGTTGGTGGTAGCTCCATCTTGTTGAAGATCGCGGCTTTGCTTCTGTGCTGCAGTGTTACGGTGTAACAGCCATCTTTGTAATGCCTTGCAATCAGGAAAACAAAGCCGCGAGTGGTGCTCGCGCCTTTCCTGCCATATGCTTTGAATTAATTGTGTTTTAACAAAACAAGGGAAAACCCAAAAGGAATAACACTAGGGTCCTTGGGCAGTAATCTATTATACAAGACAGAGGACCCTAGTAAGTTAGGATCATGCAAATGATAGACATATACTAGATAATATATATATGACCTCTGTCCAGCCGGACAGGAATTTATTAATTAGACATTTTTTACTGGTTCATATAGTAAACATTTATACAAAATTAATTGAAAGCATATGTCAGAAAATGCGCGTAATAGACACCAATAGGCAAGGGGCGGATCTATGCTCTCGCCTCTGGCCTATTGGTGTCTATTTTACAGAACAGCAAGCACTGAAAGGCCAATAGCAGGCCGCAAATGGACACACACACGCACAAGCGTGAGGAATGTGAGGAATTTGCAGGTCCAGTTTTCAAATCCCTGCAAGAGGGCTTTTCGCTTCGCTCGCCCTCAAAAGAAACCTCTGGGACACTCTACGGTTATGAACAGAGCACACATTCCATTGCCTCCCGAACCCACTCTCCCCAACAGTTAAATTGTGAGTTTGTTCTTTTCTGACTACAATGTAAGTTCTTCGATGTTCACTGTAGAGCGCACTAGAGCCCACAGGCACAGCAGTGCTATTAGAAATGTTAAATAGGTAAATTAATAAAAATTACATCTATCTGAGAAATAAACAGGGATCTGAAATTAAGTAAATACAGTTTCAGGAGGTCTCCTGGCAGGGGCATCCGCTTTCAGCGGTATCTCGTGTTCCAGGTGGATCATTTTATTAAGTAAAGCCCACGCCAAACCCTTTCAGGGTTGTGCATCAATGAACATTGTCATCACAGCTAAGGAATGATTAATTGAACACTTCTGAAGCGTCACAATTCACATGACAGCAAGTCAAACAAACATAGGGATTTAGAATTCCACGATCCCAGCATATTTAAGATGTTTCTTTCTTTAGCTTGTGGTGATGCACCATGAATCAGTTTGTGGAAATTCTGAAAGGAATCTAAAAGAATTGCTGAGGCGTGACTTCTGTTCCCACTTGAAGGGCTGTGGTGGAACAGCTGACATTACAGGCAGGGTCTGCTCACTTTGGCTTTATGATGTGGTTGTCCTACATCGTAGGTCCTCAGATTACTCTGATTTAGTGAGTCGTTGTGTACAGGAGAGAGATGTACTGCTGAGAGGAAGCAGCAGAAACGCGCTGTGGAAGGGGTCCCATCAAGACCCCTTTAGCTCCTAGGGGTCCTATTGCCTTGCTCAGATCAGTTTTATACTAGCCAGCCTTTAAGGTTGTTCCCGAGAGACCGATAACAAAGTCTAATTTGTTAAATACCGCCATAGCACTGTCCCACGTTGTATGTATTTGAGTTGTAATTCTCTTATTACCCCCTCCCCCACCCCACATTGGTAAACACAGAGAACTGACTAGGAGTTCTCTGTCAGATCACACACAAAATAATATGGAACAAGCATTGGCAGAGCCAACCAGGTTGGTCCATTTTTAGGTTTTGCATGCACAGCGCTTGTGCTGTGCTTGAGAAATCTATTGTATTTATTATATCTTAAAAAGGGCTTACAGCCCGTCTTCGTTTCTTATAGGTCCATGTGCTTGTCAGTTTACTGTTCCTCTTTTCTATTAGTTGTAGGTTTTCCATTTCCTGTTGTTCCTTGTTCCTTTCTCTTATCAGTCTCCCACGGCCCAAGTACTCATTCTCATCCGCCACATGTCGCTTTGATGGGTGGACTTTCTTTAATTTTCTTGCTGCCCAGCATTTATTGTTTACCTTTCCTGCTCTTCCCCTGGCTGCACATATTTAAAGTATGCTTTCAAACAACATTTTATTTGCGTTCCTTGGTCACCTTTTATTGTCTTTCCCTGGCTGTACGCATTTAAAGCGTGCTTAAGAACAGCCTATGGGGCATATTACCAACAACTAGCGATAATTATCGCTATGTTGGTTTAGCGGCGATATTTTTATCGCCGAGCTGCGGCGATTTTTATCGCTTAGGAACCTTGCTATTATCAAGGTATATCTCCTAAGCGATAAAAATCTGGCCGAAATGCATGAATATCGCTGAAAAGTCAGCGATATTCATGCATTACCGAGCTAATGCTCTTAGCCATGTTATCCACCTACCATTGGATACCATGGCTAAGAACTGCTCAGGGGCAGGTGTTAGCTTTTGGAGATATTCGCGCTTAGCGCGAATAGCTCCAAAAGTTGGTAATAGGAGATAGCGATGTTAGCGTCTGTTTCCAGTCGCTAACATCTTGGCACGCCCACTTTGCATGTCATTAGTGATAAATATCACTGACATGCAAAGCGGGGCCCAAGATGGTCACTATCTCCTACTAGCTGTCGCTAACTGGTGTTAGCGACAGCTAGGTATTAGGGAGATAATTTTATCTCCGCTTTTAAAGCCAAAAAAGCGGAGATAAACCCCCTTGATAATATGCCCCTATATTTTTTGTTTCTCCTTCATTTTTTTAAGTTCACCACTTTGTATTAGCACACATTTCATGCCTGATGCCAAGCAGCAAGCCATTTCTGGCTGCACCCATGTAAAGGGTACTTTTTTGGTACCAACCATTTCTTTTTCTTTGCTTTCTCTGATTTTTTTTTTTTAAATAAAACATTTTTCTCTTTTATTTTAAACAATGTTTGCCTGCTTCCTTTAGAAGCAGATTCCTTTAAATTAATATTCGCATAGACATCACTTAAAGTTCTTGTTGGGCACAGCTGCGCTGTTGAGTGTAACCAGTGTAACCATATTGTGCTTTTAAGAAGCTCTTCTGCCCCGCCCCCCTCTGGTGCGGCTTCTTCATCTCATGAACCCTAATTCTTGTCATTTGGTGAGTACAGGAACAGCCTCCTGAACTGAGGACTTTAATACAACTTGTATATAAGATTTCCACAACCTTCCAACATTTATACAAATTCACTTTTCTCTCCGTTTGCCTATCTCAGTTTCTCCCTTTTTCCCCATCTCTATATGTGTATTCTCTCACTCTCTGCCTTTTTTTCACTCTACCCATCTGTCTCTTTCTCGCTCTGTCCTCTCTGTTCGCTCCCTTGCACCCTCTTATCACAGCTTTCTTGCCTTTTTACTGTGGTTATTTCAGCTTTCACTCACATTCTCCAACTCTTTCTTTTATTTCTTCCCACCTCTCTTCTTTCCTTTTCTCTTCCTCGGTACTCCTATTTTGCTGCATCCCCATAGTACCCACACTTTCTTTTTCTCCTTCCATCACAGCCTCTCCCCCTCACAGTCCTTGACCCCAATCTCTTAAAAAAAAAATCTTAATTGGTTGGCATGATTAATGGTTTTACTCGTGCTTATAAAGCTTGGCAGATTCACAAGCAGTGCGCATGAAATAAAAACTGGTATGCCATTTCTGAAGCTGTCACAGGGTAATAGGTGTTATGCTTTTTTCTGCCACCTCACCTCTCTTCCCCTCTGTCTCCTACTCTCCTTCTTTCCTCACCTCCTGCTCTCTTTGCCTCCTCTCCCCATCTCCATGAACAATGTGATTGAATGTCGACGTGCAACATTTTCACCAACCAGGTTTGCGGTTAAGCAATACAATTTAGAATTCGCTTTGGAGGTCATAGATGGCCCATCTTCTCATAAGGCTGGAGTTAAACTCCTGCACATGAACACATTTTGTGATCTGGGGCACATCACTTTTGGTGATTCTACCACTATGGCCTAATATCCCCATTTTATCAAAACACAAGTCACAAGACAATATATTGCCTTTCTTAAAAAAACAAGTAATAACACTTGAACAGACTTTCAGTAACTTACATTGCACAACTATTCACCGACTTATTATTAATCACATAGGCAAAACCTACTGCATTTACCAGTGCTTGATAGTTAATGCTTTCTATGTTGTAATAATGACTGTAACTTGTGAGCTATGGGTGGGTGAACAGCCTTAGCACACATGCTCACACATGCTCACACAGCTATACCTTTGGTAACTCAGATATAACAACCTGAGACCTTAGACAGTAGATTAGCTACCCTCATGAGGTAATCTAACTTGATTATTTGCTAAGACCTCCAATAAAATAATGTTCAGGTTATGCTGATCTTGATCTATAGCAGAGTTACTACTCAGGTCTCACAAACCACACAAGTCAAAGCCCCACTCAGCACAGGCGATCTTAAAGCAACTTAGGACACGCAGCCCAACCCAGTGTGAGTGGTAATGTAAGAAATGTGGTGGCTGAGTCATGGTGTGGGTGCAGGGAGGGCATACGATATTGAACCTGGTGGAATGTTGACTGGGGTGTGGAATGCAGTGAGTTATATTGTTTGGTATGACTCTGATGTTTTAAGTAAAGTATGTTGTAAATGACTGATGATGAGTGAAAGGTGTGAACAAGTGGTTTTGGTGTGAGTGTGGGCTGAGATGAGTATGTGGGTGATTGGCATTGTTGTGTTGTAAGTGACCGAGTGATGTGAAAAACTGAGTTCTGGTACGAGTGTCTATGGGCGAATGGATCGTTCGGCAAGTGAGGGGGGTGGGGTTATGCTGCACCAGTGATTGCTGCTGCGGTTAATTTGTCAGTGGCTGATTGAACAGTAATAAATAGAACTGAGTTTTATTATTAGTAGATGATAGGTTTATGTTTGAGGGTTGCTGAGAGGTATGATCATGTGGCACTGCGGGTAAACACGCGTTGAGGCAGAGGTGCGTGTAAATGTAAGGTTGAGTGGTTTCCATTGTGGTGAGCAAGATGTCATTCAAGTGGTTGTGGTGCATGCAGTTGGATGGCAGTAAGCGGCTCAAGGGGCTCAGTTAACATGTACATCCAACCAAGTATCCATCCCCAAGAGAACCTGGAGGCACCTTGAAGCAGTTCGATTAACAGTTGATCTCTGTGTCTATGCATTCAGCCATTCATCCATCCATGCGGAATAGAATGACACTGAGCCAGCTGTTGCCAATGCATTCACCTGCGAGCTCTACACGTGTACCGCATTCTTTGTCAGCTCTTCTTGCACACTTTGGGCGGACAGAAAGATCTACAGGAAGATAGCAATAGGTAGATACGGAGAAATATGGATAAAACGATAGGAAGAGCAGAAAAGTAGAAGACAGAGACAAGATGGTGACATGGAGGACTGGGCAGAGTGATAAAGAATACACCATAAGTGATAGCCAAAGCATGAGAGTGATAGAGGAAGAAACAGAGGAAACCAAAGTGACCGGGCGAGGTATTGTCAGTCAAAGTCAGAGAAAGACAACAGATGGAGAAATAGACAAAGCACTCCAGAGACCGGTGGACAGACAGGCAGATACAGAGAAATAGAGATATACCAACATTATACGAACAGAGAGCAAAGGATAGATCGATAGAGAAATAAAGCGATAAAGTAACACAGCGTGATAGATAGATTGACGTAGAGACACACAGTCATCAGTGTTAGGACAGAAGAGTGCCTCAGTGCAAGGATTCAGAGACACGGCCTCCACGCTTTGAAGAAGCTCCTATACAATATGTTAATAACCAATAACAGAGCACACTCTCTACCTAGAAACTTTAGTCCTCATGCCAAGTAATCAGTAGGCAAGCGGAATCCTGTCTGCCCTCCCCACTCGACCACTTTTTGCAACCCTCAGGAGTCCTTCGTCTCAGACCCTACTCTTCTGAAGGTATGAATTCTTGGAAGTGTGCTGAAGGCGGGCATTGAACCCTATATAAATGAGATGACGCCTGTGTCAAGGCACAGGAAACCAAGAGGTCTAGAGACCGAAGCTTGGGGAGCCGGTCTACAGCGGACAGAGGTGGGGACTCAACGCAATGACACAGGCAAGAGGTGACCGGTTGGAGTAAAATGGGACAGGGGATTTAGGTGCCATTGGATAACCTGTGGGTGCCTTTTTCATTGCAGATGTTCAAATTTGCCTTAGGTAGCTCTGTGGAGACACAATCACCAGCCCAGCAGAAGGGCGTAGCTATCGTTCTGTTTCATTGAGCGCCGAGACAACCCCGGGTAGTTGTGCGCTATAAAAATTGCCAAAAACATAAACATAAAGTGTGGAGAAAGGAGATGGGGCCAAGCCCCATGGGTGAACAGGAGTAATACATGGACACGTGCCTGGGATGGGGTCCTGAAGGAGCTATCATCATGAGGGCTGGATGAGAGGCTAAGTGGGTATGAGCAACGGGGCAGAGGACAAGCAGCCACCACCCAGCTGTGCACTGTGCCCAGCGTATGCAGCATCATTTCTAACCACAATTCCTGCCACAGTGCACCAGCTCTTGATGTAAAGTGGCAAAATCCCTTGACATAAATTTCATCAATACACTCTCCATTGCATCAAGTGAACTTGGCGTCTTGTCACTGTGGAATACAATGGCATCAATTCTCAGATGGACTATTTCACTACTCTACAAATGCAATTACCCAAAGGTAGTGAAAAGTCAAACGTCAACCAATCAATGCTGAATGTGATGTGAAAGTAATCAATGTCTGAGTGTGTCTGACCTTTTGCCCTCATTTTCTATGCACATATATAAGATGTGAATAAATATACAGCTAAAGCTGATTTTACCTTAAACCTAACAGAGAGATATTTTGACAACAGGCCATTTTTCAAACACAAAAGAAATGGGATGTTAAGCTTGATACCGGAATTGGATCACTGAAATAATATCGACGGACAAAATATCGACTTGCCAAAATATCGTGGACAAAATATCGACAGTCAAAATATCGAGTTTGTATCTACAAACAGGTAAGTACAAAAATATCGAGTACAAAGTATCGTTAACAATAATATAGATGTAAAAAATATCGACTTTATTAAAAACAGTGTTAAATTAAATTAATATTAAATTTAAATTACTAAAATATACTTAATACTACTTAAATTAAATTATAATAATTAAATAATAAATGAAAATAATAAAAATAATTTTTTACAATCTTATTAGTTGACCCTGAACCCTAAAAATACCCCTTTACCCAAAAACCCCAAACTGACCCTGAACCCTAAAAATACCCCTTTACCCAAAAACCCAAAACTGACCCTGAACCCTAAAAATACCCCTTTACCCAAAAACTGAAAACTGACCCTGAACCCTAAAAATGCCCCTTTACCCAAAAACTGAAAACTGACCCTGAACCCTAAAAATACCCCTTTACCCAAGAACTGAAAACTGACCCTGAACCCTAAAAATACCCCTTTACCCATGAACTGAAAACTGACCCTGAACCCTAAAAATACCCCTTTACCCATGAACTGAAAACTGACCCTGAACCCTAAAAATACCCCTTTACCCAAGAACTGAAAACTGACCCTGAACCCCCAAAATACCCCTTTACCCATGAACTGAAAACTGACCCTGAACCCTAAAAATGCCCCTTTACCCAAAAACTGAAAACTGACCCTGAACCCCAAAAATACCCCTTTACCCTAAAACTGAAAACTGACCCTGAACCCTAAAAATGCTCCTTTACCCAAAATGTATCAATATTATTTAATTACCAATTAATTATTAATTAAAAATAACAATAAAGTAAATATATTAGAACATTAGCTGTAATTATTTTAATAATTAATATTATTTTTTCCAAATTAATTACTTAAAAATAACACAAAATTAAATATATTAAAAATTTACTCTAATTAATGTAATTAACTAATTACAAATAATTAATTAACAATTAATTACTAATACAAAATATGTTCAAAATTATATTAATTAATTAACTAATTAATATTAATTAATTATCAATTAATTATTAATTAAAAATATTAACAAACATATATTAATTACTTAATTATTATTAAATTACTTCCCACCCTATTCCCCTATAAACCCACAACCCGCTACAGAATTACATTACGCAATTATTATAAAAACAAAATTCATTTAATAAAATATTTTATAACATTAATACACACTATTCACACATATTATTACATAAAAATACACTATAAAATATTATATATTATTAAAAATTCGATATTTTTGCTATCTATATTTTATACAGTCGATATTACTTCACTTACCTGAAAAACGATATTTTTGTAGTCGATATTATGTCCTGTCGATATTTTGTCCAGTCTATATTTAAAACTCGATATTATGTCCAGTCGATATTTTGGAGTCGATATTTTGTCTGTATACCACCGGAATTATGCAGTTTTAAGTTTTAAGACAGTATAGTACCTAAAAGCATAGAGCGTCACTCGTGGTCATCTGATTGTGCGAGACTGGGAGAAAGTCACAAGTTTAGGCTGACTGCAATGGGGCACAGACCAGGTTAGACCCGTTGAAAAAATGATCTTCTCAAAGTCTGTCGCAAAGACTTCTGCTTGTGGTGGAGACCAAGAGGAACAGGTAGAGCATCGCGGATGGTCAATGCAGTATAGCAAAGAGAAGGCAGGTCATTGTGGACTGCCATCTCTGCAGCACAAAAACCTGATCAGGTGTTGCAGATGGTCATTGCTAGAATTTTGCATTGGTGGTCACTGACTATCGTTGCTGTAGCGCAAAGTGCAGAGCTCGCTTTGCCAGGTGTCACTGTAGTGTGATGACGGTCGTTGTGGGCGTTAGAGTCTTGGTGCAAAAGCACTCGTTCACAGTCATGAAGAGCCCAAACTTTCAGGGTTTGTCCTTCTCTTGAAGAGGAGTGTTCTTTGATGCCAGCAAAGGGTCCAGGGCCTAGGGAGGCACCTCTCGGGCAGGAGAGGTTCACTCATTCAGAGACCCGAAAAGATCAGGCACGCCCAGTTGCAGTGCCAGTTGCAGCAGGTCAGCTGAACAGTTGCAGGGAGGCCTCTGAAGCTTGTTGTGTCCCTGAAAATCAGACAGGAGGTCAGCCGATTGACCCTGGGAGTCACTCACGTAGCCTGGGATAAAGGGAGCAGGTCCATTTTTCCTTAATAAAGAGCAGTGCAGGCCTCAAGCAGCAGAGCAGTTCTCTGGGGAAAAAGGTACGCCTCAAGCAACAAGACAGTCCTCGGATAGAAGGAGGGCAGTCCTGTGGGGAACAAGGCAGACCTCAAGCAGCAGGGCCGTCCTGTGGGGAACAAGGCAGTTCTTCATCTGTAATACTTGCCACCAGCCATTGTGTGTGGGGGAAGTCCCGTCTGACCACCACATCTGGCCCGGTAATGTTCTTCCCTTCCCATATCAGGCCGCCACACTGTCTAGGGGGACAATAGGCTGGTGTCAGGGTCCCGAGCGTATACTGGAGACAATCCCTCTAAAGTGCAAGTGGGGCTGAGCATAACTTCCCCACCCCCGCCATCCTGATGACACCCTAACCCCTTTGTCTTACTGTCTGGCAGAAATATACAAACACCAACAACAGATCCATTCACAGTCATGTGACCTTGGATTCTGGCAAAAAGAACACATGGTTAAGACAACTTTTAAAAGTAGCATTTTCAGAATTGTGACTTAAAATCCAGCATTACCATTAAAGAGGATTTTGAATTATAATCCATTTGAGTGTAAATATGACATCTCTACCTGCTCACGATCCAAATGATCACTTAATAAGTCCACTAAGGTAACCCAGTGTTAGTCAATGGGAGAGGTAGGACTTGCAGCAGTGAAAAACGACTTTAGGAGGTTTTCACTGCTAGGACATGTGAAACTTAAATACACACATGTTACTCTGTAAGTACAATTCACCCTGTCCCATGAGCCGTTAGGGCCTACTTTAGGAGTGACTTATATACAGGAGCGCCCCGTGCAGGTAAGACCGGTGGGGCCGGGTGGGAGGGAGTGGGGGGATTTCGACAGACAACAACGAGGGAAAATGTATTATTTATTACATTTTCCCTTGTGGTTGTCTGTCGAATCCCCCCCAAAACAGGCCCCACTGACTCTTACCTGCACGGGCCGCTCCTGCTTATATATATTAAAAGGGAAGGTTTAGGCCTGGCAAAAGGTTTATTTTGCAAGGTTGAAATGGGAGTCTAACACTGCACAACAGGCTGCAGTGGCTGGCCTGAGCCATGTTTTAACCCCTTGAACTCGTCATGAGCGACGGTGCTCGTGTTCTCATGACGAGCTGAGCTCGTTATGTCCGTTGGAATGCTCGCACGCTGGGCTAATTCCCCTGCTGTGCGAACGCTCTACACCAACGGGTGTGGTCATAACCAGCTAAGCTCATTGTGAGCACACGACCACCGTGGCTCTTGACGAGCTGAGCTCGTCATGAGCACTGGGGCGCTGTGAGCGCCCACCCTCCCTCCAGCACAGCGGGGGAATGAGCCCCGCATGCAAGGAGTTAAAGGGTTACTTTAATGGGTGGAAAATTGATTGCTGCCGGCCCATTAGTATCATTTAATTTAAAAGCAGTGTGTACAGAGAGCACCACTTTACTTGGTACTTGTAAATGACATTTGCCGATTTTACCATACCTGAAGGAGAGACCACATTACTTTAGCACTGGTAAGCAGTGCTAAAGTGCTTCTTTTAGGGCCCATTGTAAACCAGCTACGCCATTGATATTGACTTTGGCGAAAGGATATGCAGCTGCCTCGAACAACAGCTTTGGTAATGCAGATAAACTGGCATATTGCATTTACCAACTTAAAAGATTTCTTAACATATATGATCGGTTTTCTCTACGCTGTATATTTCTAATGCTTCCTAATGAGTTTGGAGTTAGGAGTTTTCTGTGTTGCGCGATGTGTAGCAAAAGTGACATCCAAAAAGGTAATTGGCTAAACTTAGGTCAAAATTTAGACACATATTTTTATATTTCCTTTTCAAAGCCACATACTTAAAACGGGTGTGGATGAGACCACTATTTGGGTAAAAAGATCTCACTTAAATGCTGGAACAGATATTTTAATACTAAACATCATAAATTAACTTGCTCACAATTGGATGCTCCTGAGTTTAATGATGTGATTAAAAACGTGGTGATGAAAACAGGAGAAACATAGAAACGTACATGTAGGAAATGTATTGCTACTTCAATAAGAATGATGTTATCTGCGATACAACTTTAGTTCTACAAAAATGATAAAACTTTTTGGCTTTGTTAATATTTTTTAAAAATGGCTTAAAATAAATAAAACAAAGCGCTATGGTTCGGCAAGTGGTGTCTGTCACAGCGCGTTTGCAGTAATGTGAGGGTGCGTGGGGGTGAGATGGGCAACAACAACGAAGCAGGAGAGGTTTGGAGGGATTGGTAGGGCTATTTTATTTATATGTCCCAGGGCACTATAAGCTGTTCGGATGTGAGTGTGATCTGGGTTTCGGATGGGGCGGATGGGAGGGGGAAGAGACAATGGAGAATGGAGGTAGTGAAAACATCAGCACTCATGTGGAGTGCCCAAAAAAAGAAAAAAGTAGCTCCTAAAACGGGAACTGTGGATGGACACAAGTACTTGGTCTAGCGTAGCGTAGTGGCAGTTCTAAAAGTGATGCGTCAGGTTCGATCCAGGGAGCAGATGCGATGCATCTGTTTGGATCAACACAGTATCAACAATGCATTGGTTCCAATCCCACAAAACCGTGATGATGTGCCGGTTTGGCATGTAATGCGTTGGTTCTGCTGGAACAAACACCTTAGGCCCACTTCCAAAGGTCCAGGACTGGGGTGGCACCACTTGGCAGGGCAGACTCACTGATGGCAGAGTCCAAGTGTAGAGGCAGGGTGGTTGGAAGTATTTTATGTCTCTGAGACTTTAGATCAAGAGGCCAGCCAGCTAGCCCCTGGAGTCACTCTGTGTTCAAATGATGCTAGTCCACTCCTTCTCACCAAGGCAGGGGAAAAGCAGGCAGCACAACAAGTATGGGGTCCAGCAAATCAGCAGTCCGGCAGAGTGGTAGTCCTTCAGCAGCACAGCAGTCCTTCTTCCTGGCTGAGTGGTTACAGGTCCAGAAGTTTACTGAAGTGGTGATGTCAGAGGTCCATTACTTGTACCCTGTTGGGGACAATGCAGCCCTTTTTGTGGGGACAGGACACGACCTATTCAGGTGTACACGGGGCAGGGTCCAGCTCCTCCCTCCCATTCTCCCATGGACGGGCCATCAAATCACACTTAAGCTTGCATTGTGTGTGGCTGTCTAGAGGGAATAAACAAAACCCAGCTATCACCCATCCCAGACAAGTGGTCAGAGATAGGCAGCAGGCACCAAATGGCTAAAGTAAGAAAATGACAACTTTCTAAAAGTGGCATTTTCAGAATAGCAATTTAAAATCCGACTACACCATATGTTGTGATTTTAAATTGTTATTTGAGGGACACCAGAATTGGAATTTACACTTATAAAATGCAATAAGGTAATCCCAACATTATCCTATGGAAGAGACAAGCCTTGCAGGGCTTTGGGAGTTTTTCACTACCTGGTCATGTAAACCTTAAAAATAGATACCCTGCCTTTTACATACATTGAACCCTGCCCTCTGGTTTTTCCAGGGCCTACCTTAGATCAGCCTTATATGTACAAAAAGGGAAGGTTAGGACCTGGCAAAAGGGTTGTTTTGCCAGATCGACATGGCAGTGTAAACTGTGCAGACAGGCTCTGCAACTGCAGGCCCGAGACATGGTTAAAAGAATACTTAAGTAGGTGGCAAAATCAGCACTGCAGGCCCACTAGTAGCGTTCAATTTACAGGCCCTGGTTACAAGGGCTACCACTTTACTTGGCACGTATATGTACATTAAATATGTCAGCTGGGTATGAACCACTGTTACCATGTTTAGGGAAGAAGGCACAAGCACTTTAGCACTGGTTAGCAGTGGTAAGGCGGCAAAGTGCGCAAAGTCTTATTGTCAGCAAAAACGATATCAGAAAAATGGAGGGAGGCAAGCAAACAGTTGGGGGAAGACCACCCTAAAGCTGTCTGGTCTAACAGTAGTCCAGCTACATCAAGGTGATGCATGACTACAACCCCCACAATTCATGAAATGGCTCTGAGGGTAGTATGCATACACTACAGCCCCTAGAGTGTAAGATATTGTTAAATTAAAATCAAGGTCTGGAATTGTGGATCCTCCCCTGTGATACAGAGGCTTGTTAAATGCACTGCATTTAAACAAATTGTTGTGAAGTACACAAGCCCCAGAATGCATTGGCTTATTAGCTGAGAGACCAGGACTGCAGGTTTTTCTAACAGAGATAGCAACATGGGATTTAATGATGTGCACTTTTATTTCAATTCAACACAATGTTTTGAAATAAATATTACTCATGTAGGGTCATTCATGTCTTTATGCATTGCTAAGCAATTTTTCAAGCCAAATGCAAAGGGTGAGTTCTGATTTTCAGCACTCACCTCAATATTTGCTGAGACAGAACGTTTACTGTTACAGAAGGAATTTATTTTTTTTAAGTTTGAGTTTATTGAAGATTAAGGAAAACACAAAAAGAAATCAGGAATCAGGAACGAAAAAACAGACAATATGATAAATCATCAAATTATACAAAAATGAGAAAAATGAATGGAATTACGCATACTAAATATAAATAAGCAAAAAGTAACTGAATCCAAAATCATACACATGGAGCAACAAAGCAAGCATAATAGTTTACAAAAGCGAAATATATATGACACAATGTGTAAGAAAGAACAATAAAGTACATTAGTAATTAATATTGAGATAAAAAGGCAATGGGAGAATCAAGGTGGTTTGCGTACTTCAACAGAATGAACATCCTGGGTAATGACTGATGGGGCATATGAGGAGAGATAGGTTACCAAAGGGAGCCAGAGGAGGTCTCTTTTAATTGCTAGGGAAACGGGAGAAACATAATTAGTGTCTAGGCGATGATGGAAACTTACCGCGTTCCACCATGAACGGAAAGAAACATTAGTGGCTTGTTTCCAATTAGAGGTAATGTGATGGAAGGCAATAGCTATCAAAAGGTCAATGAGTAGGTAATGTTGATGAGAGCGGGGAAGTGCAGGGGATAAAGAACCTAAGTAGATATGAGTCAAGGAAAAGGGAATCTGAAACTGAAAGATTTTTTGGAGTTCAAGCCAAACTAATTTCCAAAATTGGAGGACAGGAGGGCAATCAAACAGCATGTGTTTCAAGTCTGCAGAAGGACAGGGGCATAACCAGCAAATAGGGGGGGTGTCGGAGGAAAAAGTTGATAAAGCAAGAGGAGTGAAAAGAGTTCGATTATAGATAAAGTATAAAGTTTGGGTAGTATTGGCAGCTCTAGAGGTTTTATGGATTTTGGTTCAAAGTATTTCCCATAACATAGTCGACCATTCTAGTGAAAAGTCACGTTCCCAGGCTAATTCAATTTTAGTTTTGGATCTGTCTGCAGAAAAGTGAAAAGAATTATAAAGAAAGGAAGCAGAGGGAGAGGAATCGATTGCCTGAGAAATGGAGCGACAATCGACAGGAATGGCATTAGAGATCGGTAAGGATTGAAGATAAGACTTGAGAATAGGAAGTAAAGTATTGTATTGTGAGCGAGAGCTAGAGGGTAAAGAAAATTGGGATTGAAGGTCTGAGAAGGACAGGGGAAGATTATGAGAGAGAAGTTGAGAGATCCATCGTAGACCATGGGAGTGCCAAGTTTTCCAAAAGAAACGGATCTTGAGATGTTTATTATGTCAGATGGGTTGTTCATGCGTCGCAGATATAGAAGGATAGGAGGAAGATAGAAAAGGAAGGAGGAGTGAACGAGAGTAAGAAATCATAGGATTACGAAGACGAGTCACAGTAGACGTGAAAGATAAAATATCACGGAAGTCAAAAGGAGAAATAAATGAAGATTCCATTTGTACCCAAAGAGGAGGATAAAAGGGATGATCAGAGGAAAGCCAAAAAAATGTTTGTTTTAAAGAGAAAGCACGATGATACGTCTTGAAGTCAGGGAAACGAAATCGAGCTTGAGATTTATCCTTCCGCATGGAAGTAAGAGCGATACGAGATCTTCTACCGTTCCACAAGAATTTTAGTAAGATAGAATCAATCTTTTTAAAATAGTAATCAGGAATATGTATTGGGATCATGGAAATAGAATATAATACAAGAGGTGATAACATCATTTTGATAGAATTTAGACATCTCCACCAGGACAGAAAAAGTGGATTCCAACGAGTGATGGCAGTGTCCAATTTCTTAAAGACATAATCAAAATTTATTTTCAGAGTATCAGATAAGAGGGGAGCAAACCAAACCCCTAAGTATTTTATTTTGGTTGGTTGCCACGAGAAACCAGAATGGTCAAAGAGATGTTTTTGGCATAGAGAATTTAAGGGAAGAATTTCACACTTATCGACGTTAAGACGATAACCAGATACTGCGGAGAAAGAGGAGACTTGTTGAAGAAAAGACGGAAGAGATGAGGTTGGTTCTGAACAATAAAAAAGAATGTCATCGGCATAAACTGAAAGTTTAACTTGTTTAGAAGCAAAATGAAACCCAGAAATAGAATCATCTTGCCGAATCTTGGTAGGGAAAGGTTCCAGAGCTAACACAAATAATAACGGAGACAGAGGACAGCCTTGTCGAACACCTCTTTGGAGGGCGAAGTAATCTGAAACCATTCCATCAACAAAAATCGACGCTTGAGGACAAGAATACAGTAAGGAGATAAGGGATAGAAATGTGGGCGGGAAACCTGCCCAAGTGAGTGCCTGAAACATAAAATCCTAACTAATCATGTCAAAGGCTTTCTCAGCATCCAGAGAAATAGCAGCTAGGGGGAGATCTAGAGAAGAGGCTTTGCTGAGAATATCGAAAAAGACTCAGGAGTTGTCAGAGGATAGACGGCCTTTAACGAAACCAGATTGTTCAGGACCGATTAAGTCGGGTAATAAAGGATCCATTCGAAGAGCTAGAATCTTGGCCAGAATTTTGTAGTCGGTATTAACTAAGGAGATGGGACGATAATTCTTACATAAAGAGTCATCCTTAGGGATCAAACAAATTAAGGCTTGTTGAAAAGAGCCGCTCGACAGACCAGAATCAAGAAAGGATTGGAATAAAAGTAAAAGTTTTGGTAAAAGAAGAGAGGCGAAATGACCGTAAAATTCGATAGTGAACCCGTCTGGGCCAGGGGCCTTACCTTGACGCAATGTTGAGACGACAAGAGAAATTTCCGGGAGCGAGATATCCGCATTTAAAGGACCTAAATCCACATGAGTCGAAGAAGGGGGGATAGATTGAAGGGGGGATAGATTGAAAGTAGAAAAGGAGGTCAGCTGCTGAAGGAACAAGGTCAGGGGTGTAGAGATTTTTATAAAAAGTAACAAATTCATTAAGAATATCTTTGTCTTTAAACAAAGAATCACCAGCTGAGGTTTTAATCAACTCCATTTTTGTACGTTCTTTTTGAATTTTTAAATAATTAGCAAGTCATTTTCCCAATTTGTTTTGACCTCCATAATATCGTGAATTACATTTCAATAACTGATTCGAGGCAGCATCAGTGGTAAATTTATTAAAAGAGATTTTTGCATCAATGAGATCCTTGAGAGAGGATTTGGTATTAGAAGAGTGATAGGCAAGTTCGAATTGCTTGATCTGAGCAAGTAATTGAGCAGATTTAGTCACATTAAGTTTTTTCTTCTGCGACACAAAATTAATGATAAAACTTCTAGAAGCCGTCTTATAGGAGTCCCATTCCATGACGTAAGAGGAATCAGGAGTGTGATTAAGTAGAAAGAATTCAGATGTAAATTTAGTAAATTCTGTGCAGAAAATGGGGTCGAGAAGTAAAGAGTTGTTAAACCGCCACCTGCCAGAATGAGGAGAGAAGAGATCGAGGTCAATATCAACGAGTACTGGGGCGTGGTCTGAGATCAAAATGGAACCAATGTCAGAGTGAATGGCATGTTGAGTCAAGGATTTGCTAAGAAAAATATAATCGATGTGTGATTGAGAATTATGTGAAGGGGAATAAAAACTATATTCTCTAAGATCAGGATTACATAATCTCCAAACATCTACTAATGCATTATTTTGAATAGTTTTAATAAATTGGGAATGCATCCTAGAAGGTAAAAATTTGACTTTGGAGTGACGGCCAAGGAAAGGGTCAAAAATTTGATTGCAATCACCACCATAAAAAATATAATCATCTGTAAGGGTAGTTAATTTGTCAGAAATAGAAGGCCAGAAAAGCTTATCAATACTAGTGTGAGCATAAACATTAAAAATCACAAGAGGTATTTTATCAATAAGCAACTTGACAATTAACCAACGACCGTGAGCATCACACTCTTGAGAAATTAAGGAAACATTTAACTATTTATGAAACAGGATCAAAACTCCATTTTTCTTATCATTAGTGGGAGAAAAGAAAACATGACCCACCCAACAACGCTTAATTTTTAGAGCTTCATCTTGTGAGAGATGTGATTCTTGAATAAGGGCAACATCAGTCTTAAGTCTAGCAAGGTGTGACAATACCCGTTGCCTCTTAATCGAGTTATTTAAACCTTTAACATTCCAAGTAGTGACACGGAATATAAAACTGAGAGGAAATATAAAACAATAGCATGCTTACTGACTCCATAAAGAAAGAGATGTAAAAGAATAGGTAATAGGAGAAAAGAAAGGAGTTAAGAGCGACATAAAAGAAGAAAAAAGAGAGAAAAAGAAAGGAAAGAAAGATCAAAGATAAATAAGAAAGAGGATAGAAAGAGATAAAGAACACAAAGACAGTACATGTCCAAAACAGACGACTGAAAGACAAACTTACAGGAACAAACGTGAGACAGGGGTGACAGCTTCAAAAGGTGACAGCGATAACAGCGAGAACGGCAATCAAACCTCTGCAGACAGAGTGGCAGGAAAAAGATTACAGAAACCAATGTGGCAACACCGGGATGGGATGAATGAGGGGATACCTGTAAAAAGGATATAAAAATATAATGTAAGAAAACAAGGCAGGAAGAACATTAAGTAAAAACATTTGTAAACATAGGGTAAAAAGATAGGGTAAGACAACCATCAAATAGAGAGACAACAAGATTAAATCAGGGTACACAAATCCAGAATGGTATCAGGTGTGATCAGGTGGCTCTGGAAGTGTCCATGACATCCGCTCCATGACGACGGAGGAACTCCTGTAGAACGGCAGGATCTTCAAATGTAGTGGGTTTCTCCTTGTAAGTAACCTTAAAGAGACATGGGTGGAGGAGACCATATCTGGCGTTAAGAGCTCTCAGTTGTGGGCGCATATCAAGAAATTTCGTCAGACGGTCAGCAGTGACTTTAGCAACATCCTGCAAGAGATAAAGACAATGACCCTCCCAGATAATTTGTTTTTTGGCATTGGCGGCTGAAAGAACCTGTAGGAGATCCGTATATTGTAGAAACAACATGATGATGCCCGAGGTTTGGAGGATACTCTAGGACCAAGGCGATGAGCCCTCTGTATATTGACGGAAGATAAGGCAGGTGTGTCTAAAATTTTTGGAAGAAAAGACTGGAAACAAGCACTGGCGTTGCCAATAGATTTCGCATTTGGAAAGTTGGAGCTATTGGTTTTGTAAATGACATTTTATATTTATATATTGTTATTGACAATGCCAATAACGATATATAAATATAAAATGTTGTTTACAAAACCAATAGCTCCAACTTTCCAAATGCGAAACCTATTGGCAACGGCAGTGCTTGTTTTGCTTAAGGCCTTTTTGGATTCCCACAGAAATCTAAGTGGCCCAGAGACTGGCGAAGAAGTCAAGACTGCCTCTCGCCTGCAGCACAGGCCGGGCAGGAGCTCCCGGGACAGGGTGTGGTGCGTGTCAGAGCCTTCCTGTAGGGAACGGGCAGAGGGGAGTGGTGGTTCTAGTGTGTAAAGCGTACTCCAAGGCCCCGCCCGTGAAATGTCCCCGCCCCGATGATGAAACCTGAGCCAGTGATGTTTGACTGGTTGTTGATTAGCATCTCAAACGGGAATGCGCTATAGCGCTTTGATCGAGAGTACATGATTCCCCTCTCTGGTGAGTTCATACGGGACTGCCTGTTATTTTTTGGTTGACCTTACACTGGATGAAGGGGTGGGATGGCCGTGCCTGGATTTGAACCCGGGACTATATGTTCTTTTGTCACTGAAATACGTTTTACCCTCCTCTGGGTTTATGAACATGGAACCTAACAGTCAAGTAAAAGCACTTTAATGGCCATGTAATCATTACCTTCAAGTCACCCGCAAACACTTAGCGACAAATTGACAAAAAGTTTTGCGCACAAACATAATAAGCGCCAAAATTGAAGCAAAAATGGCAGATCATAATTCACAGAATTCAGACCGTCACACATTTACATCGCTAGAAATAATGAGCCATTGTGGAAAATCTCCATGTAATATGCTTTTTTCTACGCACTTAGTTACCTTAGAGATACTTGTGCTCAAAATATTTAAGAGTCTAATGCTATTGTCTGTGCTTTGGTTAAGTCATCTGCTGCTAAATGTCTGCGTACTAGAACTTACAAGCAGAAATGAGATTCTTTTTATCTTTATTTTCTGTTTTTTTATTATTCTTATTTTCTTTTAATCTTTTGCAAAGGTTTTAATTAACTGAAACAAATAAACACTTCATACCATGCAATGTCTATTTTGTCCAGTCTTAAGTGTTTGGTTAGAAGAGGGAATGTGTTTTTTTCCGGCACAATGACAGAGGGGGATGGCCATAGGGAAGGAGTTAACATCCACATAGTTGGAATTAGCTTCAAAGCATTTCTGATGTACTCTCACTTTAAGAATGGAAGCATCTCACACAGAAACAACATAAAAATGTGAAAAAAGATCTAAACCAGTCCGAGATAATAGGAGAAAAACAATAACGCCACACGGGTGGATCTTTCAAGGTTCATGTGAAAGGGTAAGCAAGCTTTCTTCAAATTGAAATTAGAAATGTGCTTGCCATTACTTCCCAATGTGCTTTGTGTGTCTTCCCTGTGCTATCAATTTCCCTGTAGCTTTGTCCGTGACATCTACTGTGGCAAAGGCGAGGCTTCTTCCTTGCTTCAAAATCTGAGCAGTGATTAACACCGAGTCTCCAATTTTAGCTGCATTCATGTACGTAATGTTCATATCCACACTGACCCCTGGAATTCCTTTTTCTGTGAACGCAAGCGCTGCGGTTGAAACAACATCTATTAGAGTGGCTGTCATACCACCATCCATCCTTCACGCTGTGCCGGTGTGTGTGCACTTTCGAAAGTGAATTACAGTGACAAGCAACCACTCGAGATAAGATAACACCAGCAAGAATGTAGCCAGGCCTCATTGATGGATGCCAGACGTCGCTCTATAGCTGCCTTCTGCTCGTGGGAGTTAATGCCTGTGTGCGAAAGCGAGATGCGCTTGGAGAGTGTGTGTCTGACTGTGGGCGCCCGGCCAAACCACTTTTTTCCGCACAAGAAGGCAAAAGTAGCCCAAAAAGAAGCCCCCCGTTGTTTTAAATGAAAATAACTGAAAGACATAATGCTCGTGTATTAGCTTTAACATTTCTTGTCACAAGTGCTTGCCACTTTTGTGGTTTTAAGTAGAGGATATGTCTCTATTATTGTTGTTGTGTTCTCATTATTACGATTTGCTAAAGGTGTTGATAATGAAAATATCTTGAATGTTCAGTGGTTTTGTGCATTATTGAGGTTATATGGGGTTCTCTTTGTGGTTAGTGGATGTGGGGGCGCAGGGATCTGTGCTTGACTGTTTGCACTGCCTGGATGTATGTGTGCGTTGCTAGTTGTCGAGGCTTGTGTTTATCTCACTGCAGTGATGTTGACAATGACATAATAGCCTATACGTGTCTCCTTGCGCTTTCTGATCACCCACTCCATCCACTTCACACGACTCCTTTTTGTGGTCGGTCGTAGAAGACATATTTTGGCATACACTTTATACTGTATTCCTGTCAGAGGCTCTGATCAAACAGAGAACCAGCACATGACAGAGAAGCATGAATGTTGGCAAAATAATGGAGCCTGCCTCGAACCAGACCCTATGTGTTTATTTGGAAAACAAGGTATGCACAAAACAGTGAAACTGAAACAAACACGATGGAACATTATCTGAACAGGACGTTTCCATCTTAACAGGCCTTGCCAAGTCAGGCTAAGGCCACCTTGCTGGTCAAGATGAATGAATTGTCCTTCCACTGCCTCCCGCTGAAGATGTGAGTGCCTTGTTGAAGAGAGGGTCTGGGTGCATGGGTTGCTGAGTTTCAGTTTGGGGCGCTGGTAACCACCGATACCCTCTGCACGGGATACAAGGGGGAGGGGGTGCAGGGTTCTGTGCATCCCGTGCAATGGAAGCTAGTTGTTCTGCTACTGCAGTGACGTCATGCCGTATATCAGACAGCTGTGTCTAGGGCTGAAACGTGAGCATTACAATTATAATAAAGTGTGCGTGACATCACCCCCTAGAGTACATCGGAGCAGGATATGGGGCGGTGACATCCAGTGGAATAATTGCTGACTTTTTTATTACAGAACTATGTCTCACAGGAATGTTTTCTGTTAATCGTGTCAGCGATGGTGATATCAAATATTTTACAAACCTGTAATTAGTTACAAGGAAGCGTTGTTTAAAAACGTGACTTCTGTGTGACTTAAGGCACAGCAGATGTTTTATGTGCGCGGAGGGAAGCCGGATGGGGGCGGGAGAGCCTGGTGGGGGGGGGGCGGGAATGCGAGCGAGGGGAGGAAAAGTGTGGCAGGCGGACTTCGGTGTGACTAAAGGCACAGCAGATGTTTTATGTGCGTGGAGGGAATCCGGATGGGGGCAGGAGAGCCTGGTGGGGGGGGGCGGGAATGCGAGCGAGGGGAGGAGAAGTGTGGCAGGCGGATTAGGGAGATGCGCATGCTTGTGTGGTCACGTGACTCACATGCACTGTGGAAAAACCGCAGTGGTTTGACGAGTCGATGGAGCACTTGAATTCTCGCCTATTACATTCGCAAGCGAATGATAATAGGCGAAACCTAAAAAGCAGTAAGGTTGGATCTTTCTGAAAGTTCAGGAAGTCCATAAAGGCCTAGGTTGTTCCTGCGATTTCTGTTTTCCAAATCCTCTGTTTGTTCTTAAAGTTGAAGAATTTCAGCTTCCATGGATGGGATACTGGAACAGGAACTTTGCACAGATTTTGTTGACTGCTCAAGGATAAGGAAACGAGAATCCAAGGACGACCATTTATCATGCATAATTTGCAGGGTTTTAGTTGTCGTTTCAATAAAAGGTTTGAGAGCTCGCAGTTCTAGCAAAATAAGAAGAGGAAGAGGTGTTTTCTGGAGAGGGAAGATCCTTTTATAGGCATTTAGAAGACGCAGAAGTTGCCGGCAATTTTCCGCCGTTGTGGTTTTTAGAAATTGCTCCTGAATTCATCTCAGACCTGGATTCGCACTTTCTTCCAAATCCTGTGAGGGAGAGTCAGAGTCTGAACAAGTAGGCACCTTAGTAGCAGGAGAGAGTTTCAAATTACGAAGTTTCCGCATGTAGGAGCATAGAGAGCTAAAAGTAAGCAGAGCGATGGTCACCTATGGCAGATAAGATGAAAAAGTCAATGAAAACTGTGAGGCATGAGAACCAGAAAGGAGGAAAATCGAACAAAATGGCCTGAGTTTGACAAAAAAGTCATTGAGTAAGCAGTAGTAAAGTCCCAGTGCAAAACATGGCAGAAAAGAATTAGCCAAAGAAGGAATAAACTAGTTGAAAAAATCTTCCATAATGCAAAGGGACAGCAGGAAGGAAATGCATCATTGTAGCGCCATTGTTAATGAAGAGCACGTTTCTTGAGTATCCCACAGATAAATAGTTGGAAAGGCAATGAAGCATAGATCAATAAAATACTAAAATGAAAGGCAATTACCTATATAATTATAAGCTGTGAACTGTGAACCTGCGAAATCATAGCCAGTGGTGTAGGGTCAAAACCACCTCATGCAGCGTTTAAGACAGTCAGCAGCTGCAATGATTCAGAAGACACTGATGCATAAAATGGCCACCCGTAATTCTGAGATGTAGATCACCTTCCAGCCTTCACAAGGAGAAACGGGCCAGGTTCAACAGTAGAAATATGCAATAAGCTTTTATGCCAGAGTGCAGCATAATCAGCAACCAGCAGGGAAAAAATGCAAAGTTTGAGGCATCAGCCTTCACAACGTTGCAATCACGCTGCAAATTACTTGAAGGTGTAGCTCAAAGCTTCCGATGCATTTTCCCACTCGATGTAGGTTGTGCCTTGGCGAAATCACGCCGTCGGGCCGAAACTGCTTCCGCCGCTGTCGGAGATCTACAGACAAGCCGCCATCTCCGTTGGGCGCTAGCCACGTCCCCCTACAGAAGGAATATATAACTAAAGAATTTAAGCGAGGCGAGCCAGATTTTTGATTGTCCTGAGCATAGCAAAGAGGTGTGAAAATGGGCCACTGGGTAGCCATTAGAAATGGTGGGAACACGCACAGACTACCCCATGAACAGTGGAGAAATGGGCTCAAAGGATGTGTGGGCCTGTTTTAACATTGTTTCACCTATCCAGATACGAATTGATTCACTTTCGAGGCATTGGTTACGAAAATGTGCTTTTAGGTACCAAAAATATTTTTGCTTATAGACATTTTTTTTAACTATTGGCAGTGATCCTACCACTTCCCCAACATCAAGTTTCACAGAAACCAAGACAAATCAAAACAAGCATCGACAAATTAAAACGGTTGACAGACAATGCCAGACATAATTGCTTTGCCAATCCTTGTTTTAAAATAAACTGATAAATTTTATAATTACTCTTCAATGGGCTTGCCAGTCCTGTACAGCTTGAGTAAACGGTATTAGCAAAGAGAATACTTCCCAAAGGCAAAACCTAATGGCTTTGCCAGTGCTTGTTTATATTTTTCGGCCACGTTCTGGAGCTTACTGCTGCTCAAACTTACATCATTCTCCAATCATTCAAGCTTCAGCAAGAAGCTTCAAACTTGGACCCAGATTTAAAAAAACTGTCACAGAATGCAGGGCAGCCCCCCAAATTCCTGCTCTGAGTTGCTTGGCAGAGACAGAGCAGAAAAGCATCATATCTACAGATATGTGGCACTAACCTGCTATTTCCACAGCGCCATGACCACACCTTTGCACCAAAGTGCAAAGATGTATGCATGAGTCTAAGTATAGGTTTTGTACTGGAATGGTACCCTTCCAGCACAAAATACTTACTTAGACTGACTTTAAAAGTATTCCCACTTTGAATGTGCACTGTACAGTGCAGCACACATGCAAAGCCAGAAAAGAAAGGAGAAATAAAGCATTTCTCCTTTTTAAGTCCTGCATCCAAATGGCGTTAATTTTTGGAGAAAAACAGTGTCTACTATTGTTAGCTGATCGGGGTTTCCTTCAAAACCCATGGATGGTCACACTGTTGGACTTGGCCCTATTTTCAGGTTCATCCCCAGACTTTTTGCCTTCATCCTCCTATTTTCTGAACCTGTTCTTGTTGGCTTTACCATTGCTAATTAGTGCTAAAGTGTTTGTGCTCTCTCCTTTAAACATGGTGGAACTGGCTTGTACCCAACTGGCATATTTATGTACTTGTACGTTCCTGGTAAAGTGGCACCACCTCTTTTTGTTTTACATTTAATGTAAACCTAATTTCAAGTATTTGCATAAATTTACTTTGACATTATCTGTGCATTCATGTATATGTTATCAATGTTACACTACATTGTACATGTAAAAATCGTTATGTGTTGAATTAAACAAAGCTTCTGGACGGTTTCCAATGCATTTTGGGCTATTTACCTTTCTTCAGGTGAGTTGGTACTTATTCCAGTATGAGAAGACGGACGCCACAGTAGCTGAAGTCATCAACAGGATGAAGTCAAAAATCAGCATGACGAAGTCAAAAATCAACAGGACGAAGTCAAAAATGTTTACAAAGGCTAGTCGCTGTAACAGCAATACCACCTGTGGAAAAAGGTATGGGCCGATGACCTTTTTCAGAGTTGCCCGGCGCTAACCGCCTCTGATACCACTCAAGTTACCAAACAAAGAGGCAGGCGCTGGAGACTGGAAGGCAGGAAACAGAAGTTTTTATTCCGACGGAGCAGAACACATCAACTCAGACAACAGGGTATCTTCTTGAGGTGCTCTAACCGCATCTCTGAGGCCTGGCCTCTTATACACAGGTTTATGATCTTTATTACAGTTTATTGCATGTGGCACATTCTTGCAAATACTTTGAAGTACGGAAAGGCATCCTCGGAATCCCCGCTTCAAGCCCGTTCCCACACACATTTACAGTAGAAGTCCCCACCCCGGTCACAACAGGTGACGATTGTCGCGCGGCTGGGCATTCCGCCGATTCCCGGAATGCATGTGGTCGATCGGATCTCATGGGGTGGGGGCTTTGATCAACTCGTGGATACTTTGATGGGGAAGCTTCCTAATGTATGGGGGCAATAAACAGCATCCGCAGGGCCAGGTGGCGGCCTGGGAACGAGCGGGACAATCGGGCACAGAGGAAAGAGGGGTTTGATTAAAGGACCCGGGATCATGAAAGGAATGGAGGGAGGTGTTGAGTTGGGAACAGGATGGGGTTCCGAGGCAGGGTTTCGCTGACGAGGGGTTTATGGCCCAAGCATGTGAAAGCAGGGGCTGTCAGCACGCGGGGGATGCCTGCGAGGTCAGGAGAGAGAGAGAGAGACGCGCTGGCTATCGGCGATGGGCAGAGAGGCCATGGCATTTTAAAATGGCTGCCGCTTACGCGCACGAGTGGGCCCAAAAAGGGTGCAAGATGGCGCCGATAATGTTGACACTGCAAACTAGATTTTAACACACCTGTCTGCATTGTCACCTGTATCTCCAAGCTCAGCTGCTCTTCAAACCATCCAGAAGCTGTGTTTTATTAAATGCATAACGATGAGCCGTCCTCTCCACACAACATTATGTGAGATGGATGGATGAGTGAGTGAATGGATTGATGGACAGATGGATGGATCAGTGAGTGAATGGATGGATGGATGGATGAATGGATGGATGGATGGATGGATGGATGGATGGTGATTAAAGTAAGAAATGAGCTTGGGATAGGCACAATGGATGAAGGTGTGAGGGTGGGAGAGCAGAGAGATGGATTTCTCTGTGCATTTTGAAATTAGATAAAATATTTTAATAAAAATCTAATACCAGTGGAAAGGATAAGCGTTGATATTTCGGTAAGAGGCCAAACCTGCAAACATGTAAGTGTGGATGAAGACCTATGCTCTGACCACAAAATTTTAGGTGACCCTCTGTCTGGGGTTGAGGCTCTGCTCTAGCCAGGCTCCTCTGAATAATCAGAAACTCATGCAGACAGCTGGCAGAGCATTCTTTTAATAATCACATTTTATTAGTTTTCAGATGGCCACACAGCATGGAATAATATGCAGACTAGGTGGCATACAAATCTGGGGATCAATATGAATAAATGTTGAATAATCAATTGGACATAACAAGAATTTACCTGTCTCATTATTTAGGTCGTTCACATCCCTGTGTGGTGCACTGAAGTGTGCCATCCGTGGTCCCCATATGCTCTGGCGTCTTTTGGGGTGACCCGTTACCCTGTATACAGCCTCCTCATGATGAGTGTAGTGGTCCATACCATCTATTAACGGCATCTCATGTTTTTTCCATTGCCCTGCTGTGACAAGCTTAATGATGAGAAAACCCAGGCAACCCAGGTACCAAACCAGCTGGACCACCCAGTTCCTCTAAAAGTTCCTAGGGCACTGACTGGGTTGAGATCTAGGGGCTTGGCTAGGACCTCAGAAAGGAAGGGGTGCACTTGTGACCATATATTCAGATCACCGTGCATTTCTATCAGTGTCCAACCACCTTTATCCATCTTTACCATCGTTATCCGTGTGCAAGAAGTCCCTGGCCACCTGCCCACATCTCGCATAAGGTGAGGGGCAGCTCTTTCCCAATTTGCACAATCTTTCTGGCGCAAAGTATGTTATAAGGAAGTATTAAAGATGAACCAGCCTCAGTTTAGTAAAGATGGCTGAGACTGATGGGTCCATCGTTGTCTCCCTCCATTCATCATCATCTGAGGGCTAAAACCATAAGACACACTTGAAGAGGGCAGGCGGCAGGACTTGCTGATGGAATTCTGCCTTCTCGGTGAGCTCCGTGGATGATTTCATTGACCTTCTTCTGAACAAAATGCCAAGGATAGATGAGGTGAAATTAAAAAAGTTAGCCCAGAAAAGGTGGAAATACACAGAAAGAGAGGTCATGCTCTCCTGGCAGTCAGTGACAGTGAGATAAGACCCAGAGAAGGGAGGTCTGTGCATCCTGCCCATCATGGTCTCAGCCCCTCCACACTGATGGCAGCTGGCGCCATGCCCGGAGCTTAGTGCCAATATCAGCAACATACCCCTCCTACCGCGTTTTTCACGCATATGCACTAACTATTTTCGCTTACACTCGTTTTTTAACATATTCCGTTTTGTAATTTAATGCATTCTGTATCATTCCGTTTGACTCAGCTTTGAAGCGCATGGCACATAAAGATGATGATTATCCACTGTTTTTTTTAAAATTATGATTGATTCAGTACTATGTTCATGATATACCAAATGGGGATATATTTTCGATTTATCAGACCGTTCATTTGTTTTTCATTTTAGATTTCCCCTACCGAAGGGCTCACTGAATAGCCCGAAATGCATAGGGATTTACAATTCAACTGTGTCCAAACCGCTCCTGGACACACCCATGGACCCTTCTCTTGCAACTCCTGCAAGTTCGACGGCACCAAAACCAACTCCTCATCCACCAACACCGAACAGAGACCTGACACCAACCACCTAAAATGCATCCTGCTCAACACCCGCTCGGTCCACAGACACGCCATCGACCTCTGGAATCTACTACACACCATCTCTCCGGACGTCGCCTTCCTAACAGAAACATGGATGAATGCCTCATCAGCCCCAGACATCACCATTGCCATCCCGGAAGGATACAAGATCATCCGTAAGGACCGCATCGAGCAAACAGGAGGAGGCATCGCTATCGTCCATAAGAACTCCATCCGCATCTCAACCAGCTCAGACGTCAACCTTGCCAGCACCGAACACCTCCACTTCCAGATCCACACCGACCCCAAGACCACACTCAGAGGCACCCTCCTCTACCGGCCCCCAGGACCCCGTACACAATTCAGTGACGACATCATTGACTTTATCACCCCACACACCCTCCCCTCCGAGGACTACATTCTATTGGGAGACCTCAATTTTCGCCTGGAAAAGAGCAATGACAGCAGCGCCACCACCCTTCTGGACAATCTCGCCGACCTCGGACTCAAACAACTTGTCACTACCCCCACCCACATTGCAGGTTACACACTCAACCCTATCTTCACCTCCAGCAAACATGTCTCATTCAGTCACACCACAGCTCTTCATTGGACGGACCACAGCTGCGTTCACTTTATCTACAATAAGACCACAATCCACAACCATCCTCAACCCACCCTGCGAAGAAATTGGAACAAAATCACCATCAACCAGATCTCCTCATCGCTTCTTCTAAACCCCCCGCCCACTCCTCTAACCCCGACCAAGCAGCCATTAACCTCACCCAATGGCTATCCAACAGCGCCGACATCCTAGCACCGTTGAAAAAACGCCAAATCAAACTAGGCAGCAAAATCGCCTCCTGGTTCAACGATGATCTTAAGAAATCGAAGAAACTCTGTCGCTCCCTCGAGAAGACCTGGAAAAAAGACCCAAACACCAGCACCAGGGACGCCTTCAAAAACGCCACCCGCATACACCACCAACTAATCCGGTCTGCCAAGAAAGCCGTTTTCAAAGACCGACTAGACAACAACGCCCACAACAGCAAGGAATTATTCAACATCGTCAAAGAATTTATCAACCCATCAGCCAACTCAAACGACATCACCCCCTCCCAAGCCCTCTGCGACTCCCTAGCTTCCTTCTTCCACAACAAAATCGCAGACATCCACAACAGCTTCGACAACCGACCCGGAGACCAACCCACCAACCTTCTGCAGGACCTTCACCCCCCCTTGAACATCCTTAAAGACTGGAACCCAATCTCCACTGAGGACACCATCCGCCTGATGAACTCCATCCACTCAGGATCCCCAACTGACCCATGCCCTCACCACATCTTCAACAAAGCAGACTCCATCATAGCACCACACCTCCGAGATGTCATCAACTGCTCCCTCAACTCCGCCACCTTCCCGGAAAGCTGGAAACACGCAGAACTCAGCGCCCTTCTGAAAAAACCCACAGCTGACCCCACCGAACTCAAAAACTACCGCCCCATCTCGCTTCTTCCATTCCCGGCCAAAGTCATCGAGAAAGCTGTCAACAACCAGCTCGCCGCCTTCCTTGAAACCAACAAATCCCTCGACTCCTCACAGTCCGGATTCCGAGCCAAACACAGCACTGAGACCGCACTTATCGCAGCAACAGACGACATTCGAACTCTACTAGACAATGGAGACACAGTCGCCCTCATCCTCCTCGACCTCTCCGCTGCCTTCGACACAGTCTGTCATAGCACCCTTCTACAGCGCCTCAGAAACGTCGGAATCCAAGGAAAAGCACTGGAATGGATCACCTAGTTCCTCACCGGAAAAACCCAGAGAGTCCGCCTCCCACCTTTCAAGTCAGAGGCCTCTGAAGTCATCTGCGGCGTACCACAAGGATCCTCACTCAGCCCCACCCTCTTCAACGTATACATGAGCCCCCTCGCGACCATCGCACGCCAACATAACCTCAACATCATCTCCTACGCTGACGACACTCAACTGATCCTCTCACTCACCAAAGATCCTAACACCGCCAAAACCAACTTACACGAAGGAATGAAAGAAGTAGCCGAGTGGATGAAGCACAGCCGTCTGAAACTGAACTCAGACAAAACAGAAGTCCTCATCTTAGGCACCTCCCCCTCTGCCTGGGATGACTCTTGGTGGCCAGAGGCCCTTGGAAAAGCACCCATCCCGACAGACCATGCACGGAACCTGGGCGTCATCCTGGATTCCTCACTCTCGATGAACAGACAAGTCAACGCCGTTTCATCATCTTGCTTCAACATTCTTCGCATGCTCAAAAAAACATTTCGCTGGATCCCCACCGAAACTCGTAAAACGGTCACTCACGCACTGGTCACGAGCCGCCTGGACTACGGAAACACCCTATACGCCGGTACCACCGCAAAACTCCAGAAAAAACTCCAACGCATCCAGAACGCTTCAGCCAGGCTCATACTAGACATCCCGCGTAAAGAACACATCTCTGGTCACCTGAAAACCCTCCACTGGCTCCCCGTAAATAAGAGGATTACTTTCCGCCTCCTAACCCACGCACACAAAGCACTTTACAAACTTGGACCAGAATGCCTCAACACACGACTGTCCTTCTACACCCCCTCCCGTCTGCTACGATCCTCCAACCAAGCCCTTGCCACTGTACCTCGCATCAACAAAACCACCATGGGAGGTAGATCCTTCTCCTACCTGGCAGCTAAAACTTGGAACTCTCTTCCCACTCACCTTCGCCTTACTCAGAACCACCTAGCATTCAGAAAGCAACTTAAAACTTGGATATTCGACAAGTAATTCTCCACCCTTCCTCAAGCGCCTTGAGACCCTATGGGTATGTAGCGCGCTATATAAATATCTTGACTTGACTGACTTGACTACATTCAATCTACTATCCATGAATGAACTTTTGAAACCATTAATGAGATTAAATCAATAATGGACTAACCTTTTGATTTGGATTCAATTTATCATACCCTTGGTGGTGTATTTTGAACGCTGTGCGTAGGGGGACCATTCCAACTCTGGATTTGCAATTAGGATTTTAAGACTCCCATGGCTATGTCTGTGCACTGCATACGTGTGATGCATGTTCATGTTCTTTTATTAAGTGGCCATTCATCAGTACTAACATCTGTCACCACAAAGTACACTCTGACAGCTGTTCACTTAGTTGAGGGTTTCCAGGGGGAGCACAGAGACAGCATGAGGACTCCCCAGAGGCCACCACTTACTTTGCCATTAGGCTGCTGCTGAGGGCAGGGGGATTGGTAATCACAGGGAAATCAGAACCTCTGGAACTGTACAGCACCGGGGGAAAGAGAGGGGGGGGGGGCAGGTGCAGAGAGAAACGGAGATGCAGAATCTTTAAGAGGATATGGGGGGGGGAGAGCAACAAGACGAATGAGGAATGGTCACACAATGTAAGTGGTGAAAGCAGCAACAGCAACGAGAGCCGCTCCACCAGGGGACAAAGGTAGAAGTGAATGCAATCAGAGCAACGAGGAGCGAAGACACCAGGGAGAGAAAGAGCGAGGAAATGAGCAGAGAGAAGAGCAGACGCAGAAAGGACTCCGGGTGGGAGAAAACAGAAGGGGAAAGAAAGGATAAAGAAGCAGCAAGGGCAACAAGGAGGAGAAACACCAGGAGAAACATGGAGGGATAGGAGCCTCGAGGTAGTTGGATACCAGGGTACAGAGGGGAGGGCAGGGCAGGAGCAATAAGCAGGTGGCACACCAGGGCAAACCGGGAGAGGCAGCAGCAAAGAATACTTGAGAAAGAGAGACCTGAGGGAGATGGAAAGAAGTATGTAAACACAATGTGATGCTTGGCATGTCTTATTTCTTATATTAAAATAATGTATTATTTTTATTGGATCTAGAAAAACAATTTCTTTGAAAATAGACCTGACAAATGTTATAATATGTTTAGAAGCGTGCCCAGATTATTCTTCAATTAGACATTTGGTTGACATTCACACTGTGGAGCATATTTACAAGTGGCGAAGCGTGTCGTTAGCCTTCCTGACTTAACGCCTCTCTCCGCCACTTCAGAGACACAGGGCAGCACCATTTTTACAAGAATATGGTGCAGCCCTGTGTTTCCTCCTACGTTGGTGCTACACGTAGCAGCCTAGCGCCAACACAGGCTCCCTTGTACCATTGTGCAAGGGTGTCTACATGTAGGGGAAGATGGTGCAAGAAGGTCCCCCTTCCTGCACATAAACAATCTTTAAATGCCGTTTTGGAACTTCTATGTGTGCTGAATAATGCAGCATACACAGAAGTTGCAAAACAGCATTTTAAAATTTTTTTTGTTTATGTGCAGGAAGGGGGACTTTCCTGTACATAAACAATCCTTGGCCTTTTGCTGTTTTCATGTGTGCTGCACAACGCAGCACACATGAAAACAGCAAAAACGAGGAGAAATGAAATATTTCTCCTCGTTGCGCCAGGGTAAGACCAGGTTTTTCCTGGTCTTAATTCTGGCACTGCCTCCTATTTACGCCTCCCATGTAAATCAATTGGTGTTGCGGTGGAACGCCCACAGCAACACCCATTGCACGCCCCTTTCACACAAAGCATAGCATGAAAGGGGGCTTATTTACAAGACAACGTTAAGCCACATTAAGTGGCTTTACGCTGCCTTGTAAATAAGGCGAAACCCCTATCGCCACAGAAACGTCTGAAAATGTGACGTTCCCGTGGCAATAGGGGCTTTTAAATATGCCCCTGTGTTCCTTTATCTGAGTGAGGCCTACTTTTCACAATGGCGCCCATGTTTGCCAACAAGTTCATGGCAGCTGCTCCTGAAATCAATGCACCTCATGCACTGCGATAGAAGCACTCCACGGTAGGTGGAATAATGCACCGAACTGCTAATAGATTCACAATGAGAGAAAAACATTAAACAGAAGTTCACTCTATCTACAATATGTCTATATTTAGAAAAGGAACAACAAGAATTGTATAGTGCCAGATGTGAATACAGCCACAATTTTCTGCTGCTCTAAGGACCTTCGTTGCTAACCACCATATTCCAGTAGTATCTTCAAACTCGCTCTGATCACCAGGTTGCAGCTTCATAGATTTCGCTTGCACACTAGTGCATGCTTATTGCTGCCTGCCTTTTGCGTGCCCAGTGCGAAGTCTCCTCTTCAAATACATGGTTTGCACTGGTCCCAATTGGTAACCTACTGTCAGTAATGCACTTACGAGTCTGGCTTCCGTAGAAAATCAACTACCCCTGTGCGGAGAAGCTTTCACCCCTACGTAACCCTGGAACTGGAGGAACAGCAAAACATCAGAAGACCGCACCACCTACAAGAATGCCATGACGGAATACCACCAACAAATCAAATCCACCAAAAGGGCCTTCATTCAAAACAAGATCCTCTCCAACTACAGCAACTCAAAGGAACTCTTCAGCGTCATCCAGGAATTTACCTAGCCCGCCAGCGAAAACCAGGACATCACCCCCTCCCAGGACTTCTGCACCAAGCTCGGATCCTACTTCCATCTAAAAATCAAGAGCCTCTACGACAACTTCAACGACTAGACACCCGACTCCAAAGCCAATTCCCTCTCCAGCAATGCCAATCAGCCCACCATCTTCACCTGGACCCCAGTCACCACTGAAGATACCACTGCGACCATGAAATGCATCAACTCTGGCATCCCCATGAACCCCAGCCCGCCACACTTCTTCCTCAGAGCCACCATTGCCTCAGAACTACGATGCACCATCAACTCCACCTTCAAGACCGGCATCTTTCCCGACATCTGGAAACGCGCAGAAGTCGGAGCCCTGCTCAAAGAGCCCTCAGCAGACCTCATGAACTACTGTCCCATCTCCCTCCTCCCTTCGCGGCCAAAGTCACTGAGAAGACCGTCAATGCACAACTTAAAAAATTCATCAAAGAAAACTCCATCCTCGACCCATCCCAATCCGAGTTCCGCATCAACCACAGCTCTGAGACCACTCTCCTGGCCGCCATTGACAACATGCGAACCCTCCTCGATCAAGGACACACCACGGCCCTGATCCTACTCTACCTCTTGGCAGCATTCAAAGCCGTCTCCCACCGCACTCTCACCGCTGGACTCCACGACACCGGCATACAAGGAACCACCCTCGACTGGATCTGCTCGTTCCCCACCGGCAGAACCTAAAGAATCAGACTACCACCCTTCCTCTCAAAACCCACGGAAATCAACTGCGAAGTACCCTTAAGGATCATCGCTCAGCCCCACACTCTTCAACATATACATGCCCCTCCTTGCCACCATCGTCAGACAGCCCGGATTCAGCATAGTATCCTACACGGACAACACCCAGCTCATCCTCTCCCTCACCAAGGACCCCACCACCACCAGACTCCATTTCCAGTAAGGAATGCAGGACGTCGCATCCTGGATGAGCAGCAGCTGCCTGAAGCTCAACGTTGAGAAGACAGAAATCCTTGTCCTCGGACCGTCCCTCTCTGCATGGGAAAACACCTGGTGGCTCACCGCCCTCCGCAGCCCTCCCATCCGCAATGACCGTGCCAGAGCCTCAGCATCGTACTCGAGTCCTCCCCCTGCCTGACCCGACAGGTAAACGCCGTCGCCTCCAGCTGCCTCAACACCCTCCGTATCCTCCAAAAAACCTTTAAATGAATCCCCTCCAACACACGAAAGACAGTCAACCCGCAGACTTGACTACGGAAACGCCCTCTCTACGCTGGGATCAGCAAATCCCTGCTCCACAAGCTCCAGACCATACAGAACACTGGAGCCAGACTAGTACTCTGCATCCCCTGACAAAAACACATCACCCAACATCTGTGGACCCTCCACTGGCTCCCCATCGAGAAGAGAGTTACTTTCAAGATAATCACCTACGCCTATAAATGCCTTCAAAAGACCAGACCCCAATATCTCAATGACGGAATCTCCTTCCACCAACACAAGAGGATCCTCTGAACCGCAGATCTCACCCTCGCCGATATCCCACGAACCTGCAGAGCCAGAGCAGGTGGAAGAGCCTTCTCCTATATCGCAGCCAGAACCTGGAACGTGCTCTCTATCGACATCATACATGCCCCTCCCTGAACACCTTCAGGAAGACACTCAAGACCTAGCTTTTCGACTACATTGAGTAGCTAAACCCCCTCCCCCAGCAACTGGAGACCCACACGGGTGAGTAGTGCGCTCACAATACCCCTGATTGATTGATTGACACCTTCCCCTCCCTCCTCATGAGTCAATACCACATTATCAGTGTGGTAACCAAAATTATGTCTGTGTGCCCTACAGGAGCTGCTAGAGAAGGTGTAGCATTTCCTGGGCTGAGTGTGGTATGATATGCAAGCAGTGAGAGGCCCGTAGGGTGTCAGTAGGGCTCAACGCGTTCCATGGGTTGCAAGTATGATCTACCTAGTGAGGCGAGGTGGAGGGGGTTCAGCACCTGGTGCAAATAAGCTGTCTACCAACACTTCCCAGGCCCTTGCTGCTTCTAATGTGCCTATTCCGCGTTTAGCTTCTCTAAGTTGCAGTCTCCCTTCTCTTTTCTGTCTGTGATGCTAAATGGACAAATAATTCAGGAACTCAAAATGACAGTGTGGGTTTTTTGGTGCCTGGGATTAAAGATAGCACTTCCTATTGTGGCTGCTCTCTGGACCTCACCTCATAAGGCAGAAACCTGACTTAATTGTAATTATAACCAGGTGTTTATGGTTTTGCTTGACAGTGCAGCTGTCGCCAGGCATTTATGTGAGAATTGCCAGGAGAGGAGCTTTGGATCCGCCCATATGTTGAGAGCCAGTAGTACATGTTTTGATTGGGCAGAAGTTGTGTGCCTTCACAAAATAGTGCTTGCCCTTAACACAGCTCTTTGTTTTATGTATCTGGCTGCCTGAGCATGATCCTTCAGAGGCACACACATCACACTGTAATGTATTAAAAAACCTTAGATAAATAGATAATGTATTGTGTTTTTCTCTGGCAGCAGCAGAGATGGAAGAAAATCAGTCATGATCCTTCATGGATTTTTAGGTGTGGCTTGATAGTGCAATGCTGCCATGTCTTTTAACCCATGCCAATATTATGTTAGAGTTCCTTGTTTCCACACAAATACATATCCATGCCCACCCTACTTGCGATGCTTCACATTACTATACAACAATCCTTTAAAGCCAGACCTATTGGCGTTGCCGATGCTTGTTTATCTTCTGATACCCGTTTTCCATTTAAATAAAAGAGCTCAGTGAGGTCGTTTTAGTGGGTGTTCTGCTGCTTATTCAGAGAGATGGGCGGCGCCCACAATACTTCAAAATGAAGACATTGGTTTAAATATATTTGCCAGGATGTCACCGCGTCGTGGTAAACGGGATTAATGAGGATAAAGTTCATCAACTCATTTGGATGGCCTGTGTTTAATATTCATTTATTATTATTTATTATTTATTATTTTTTTTAGAGTTTTATATAGCGCGAACCAGACCCACGCTAGGGTATCAGAGCGCTTTACATAGGGCGTACTGAGAAACAATGAAAATGGGAACATTCAAAATAAGTAACATGGAGTAACAACAATGAGAAAGCTTATTCTGAAAGACATTTCCAAGATCATTCAAGTTTGTGTGGATTATAAGATCTTGAGGCAGCAATGATTAGAGTGTTCAGCCAACAAGAAAACAGGTTTAAGGTATGAATTTGCTCATCAGGAATGATTTTGTTTCCTTTATGAAAGGAAAGGCCCTGGGTGAACAGTTTTTCCAAGAATCTCTGGGTGTGCACCTGAAATGGAATGACAGGCAGCACAATAATTCTGACAACAAGGGTGTGCTGGTAAAGGGCTCATGTCAGTCGCTTGGAAGCATGTCATCACCGCTTTGAATAAAATCTGACTCACAGGCATAAGATCTGGAAAAAGTGCACACCCTTTCATCAACAGTTTCCATCTTGAAGGTCACCGGTCCAATGGGTTGCTTGACAGTGACCAAAGCTCATAAAAGTACCTTTTAAAATCCACAGCTCAAGAAAAACATTCCGTGCCTCATGGTAAGGGCAGCAGAACTCCCTGGACTGCCACAGGTCCTGAGAGTGTTCCTGACAACCAGCAGCACACGATATAGAATAGAAGAGATGAATTGAACACCCACTAACTCCTACTGGCCAGACAATAGGAGAGCAGCCTCGGACATTGAGGGCCCGATTCACAGAATGAACTCAAGACTCAATCCTAAACGTACTACTATTTTGGTATTCACAGAATGCACTTACTACTTTCGGCATTCACAGAATGAGCTTACTACTTTTGGTATTCACAGAAGTTAGGAGTTTGTCTTAAAATTTGTCTACTACTTAAGTACATACATACGTACATACTTAAGACAGACTTAAGTTAGGATTTTGTTTTAAGTCTATCTTAACTCTGTCTTAAGTTTGTCTTAAGACAAACTTAAGACAAAATCCTAACTTCTGTGAATACCAAAAGTAGTAAATTCATTCTGTGAATGTCAAAAGTAGTAAGTTCATTCTGTGAATGTCAAAATTAGTAAATGCATTCTGTGAATACCAAAATAGTAGTGAGTTTAGGATTGAGTCTTAAGTTAATTCTGTGAATCGGGCCCTAACTGCGGGAGAAACCAAGCTCGGACATGCTAGGGTTTAGGAGATGGAAATAACTTTATTCATACCGTTCTTTGGTTTTGCTATGCTCCTAAAAGGCATTGTCATTCAGGTTGCATTTTATTCCTGATTGTCTTTTATTGTATTTCCCTGTTTTTCTCTTCATTTTTGTATTGTCAACCCCTGCATTTCTTAATAAGGTCTCCCTTTAGATGAGGCAACTGTTGTTTAGTGATAATTGTAATATATTCACCCCGAGCTAACTCCAAAATGTATGACTACAGAATGGCCAGGTCAGACATACACTCAAAACCCACCAAATAAGTATTACATGAAATGTAACATCACAGTGAACAACTGGTGAAAATATTACTGATCAAACCGTTTTTGCCACCTGAATAGGGAAACTGAGCCCGACGAGAATGGACAAAAATATACATTTTACAAACACAGCGACCTCAAAATGTACACCCACTAACCTCTTGACAATTATGAAAACGGGGGAGTAGACATATAAGCAAGTGAGAAGAAAACATTTATTATGAACAAAGGAGACACACACAGTGCAACAGAAGCATTACCAATAGTTTTGCCTTGTCCAGCCCTCTTTCTAAAACCTGGACGATGTCAAAGACATCTGGAATAGGTTATGCAGAGGTTAGTTAAGAAAGAACACTGACATAAACATTTCATATTTTCACTTGCAATAGTTTCTCTTCACTGAGCCTGTCTGGAAATTAATGTTTTCAAAATGATTTAAATGTATGCCCTGGCACCATCATAATATGGCTGCCACAATGTGCCAGGGATTATCACCATTGTCCCTGAGCCGATATTTTACCAGAAATGATCGCAATTGTACCAGTGCCAGCATGTTACTAGGGAATTACCACCTTTTTGACAGTTCCATAATCTTAACAAGAATTACCACAATTGTGTTAGACAGCATATTGCCAGAAATTACCCCGGTTGTGCCTCCTTCAGCATTTTACCAGGTGTTGCCGCCATTGTACAAAAGCAAGAATGTTGCTTGGGATTACCACATGGTGCCAAAACTAGCGTGTTGCCAGGAATTCCCACCATTGTGACAGGGTCGGCATTTTCACAGGGATTGGCACCATTGTGTCAGGGCAAGCATGGTAACAGGGATTACCACTATTGTATCAGGGCTACTATGTTGTGAGGGAATACCACTATTGTTCGAGGGACAGAATATTTTGAGGAATTACCATTATTGTGCTAGGTTGTGCATTTCACCAGAAATTATCACCACTGTGTTGGCATGTTTCCAGGGATTGACATTATTATGCCAGGACCAGCATGTTGCCTGGAATTACCACCAATGTGCTAGCATGATCATGTTGCCAAGGATTACAACAATAGTCCTACAGTCAGCAATTTTCCAGGATTTACCACCATTGTGCCAGGGCCTGAAATTTATCAGCAGGTGCCACTATTTCACCAGAATCAGCATGTTATCTGGGATTACTAACATTGTGACAAAGCAAGCACGTTCACAGGGAGTACAAGTATTGTGCCAAGGTCAGAATGTTGTTAGAGATTACCAATGTTGTGCTAGATTCTGTATTTTGCCGGAAATTACCACGATTGTGCCAGGGCCAGCATGCTGCCAGTGTTTCCGCTATTATGCTAGGTCCAGTATTTTACCAAAACTGCCCCCATTGTGCCACTGTGAAGCTGTTCCTTGGGGTTTTCACCTCTGTGCCAGGGCCATTGTGTTGTCCACCATTTCCAAATAATGTCGGGACCAGTGTGTTGCGAAGAATTGGCCTCATTGCGTCAGGTTCATTTTTTTAAGAGGGATTACCAACAATGTGCCAGGATCTGCATGTTGGCTGGGATTACCGCTATTGTCCCACTGCCACCAAATCGCCAGGGATTACCACCATTTTTTAAAGGCCAGAATATTTTGGGGTATTACTATCATTATGCTAGGACCTGCATTTTACCAGAAACTACCACCATTGTACCATAGTCATCATGCTGCTATGTATTAATACCACTGTTCTAGGACCAGCATGTTGCCAGGAATTACCACCAAGTGTGCCAGGGTGACTATGTTGCTAGGAGTTACAACAATGGTGCTAGGGCCAGCAATTCACCAGGAATTACCACCATTGCACCAAAGTCGGTATTTAATTAGAAATTACCACCATTGTGCCAGAATTAGCATGTTGCCTGGAATTACAACCATTCTGTCCGAGCTACCATGTTGCCAGGGATTACTACTATTTTTTGAAGGTCTGCATGTTGCCATTGATTACCACTGTTGTTCCAGGGTCTGCATGTTACCACTTCCAATGTGCCAGAGCCTGTATTTTCCCTTTTGTGACATCATTGAAGAAGTGCCAGCACTGTGCCAGGGAATACCAACATAGTGCCACGGCCTGAAAATTGTCTGGAATTACCAACATTTTACCAGGTACATCAGTTTACGGGTCTTGGCACTGGGTAAAACACTTGCACCGCTCCACCCACACACACAGACTTTAACGTGCGCCAGCACACTGACATGCACCTGAAGGACCAGGTTTTAGAACCCAGCGGCGCCAGGGAAAATGCCCGATGCCTTCGAGTTCCCCTGCCTTGGCAAATAGAGACACGGGACGCTTCTTGATGACGTCAAAGACCAAAGTTTATTGGCTGCAACCAGGAACAGAGATCCTCGAAGCACAACATGGGTGGTTCACTAGAGACTGCACAAATTCAATGAGCGGAGCATGGTCTTTTATGCCAAAAATCACATTCCAAAGGTGGCATCAGTTACATACAAATTGACCAATCACATGGTGACATTTTAAACTTATCGTATGACGACAATCCCACTTTCCGTTGTCCAGCCCACAAGAAATGACCAAGCACATTCCAATTTCTTGTTCGATCAGGACGGACAAACCCATCATAAAACCTCAACCCAAATCAGTGATTATGTCGTAAAGGAAGAAGCAAAAACAGATTGAAAGCAAGATAGAAAGGTGGGTGCAGTGTACTATAAACTTCGGCACGTCCTGCTCTCTGATCTTTATCTGACCAGCTGCTTAACATGGAACTGGCTCAGCGAGGTCAGCCTCGGGCAAGGGAGTCAGTTTGGCCAGGTCATTCAGAAGTCAGCTAAGGTGTACGTGTCCCAAGGACTCACTTGGCTGTAGTCATCGGCCTATGTGAGGGCAACCACACAAAATGGCTGCCGTTCACAAAATGGAACCCGAGGGTTCAAACGAAATCCCTAAATACATAGTATTCTCATTGATCGATTAATGCGAAAACACTCGTACATACCGCACTCGTGATTTGCGGTCCGCGGACACCAAAATCGTCTATTTCCGACAACCTTTATTGAACGGGTTCGAAACCACCGAACCTCAGACCCTCAAACCACGGAACTACACACTCACGTGCACAGACGTACGTGCACGAACAGGCACTTTGGCACTCTCGCACACCATCAGTGCAGAAAAGTTTGTTTGGGCATCCGGTGTTCTTGGGAGGGGCGTCAGCTGTTCTGGGGAAGGGGCGTCAGGTGTTCTGCGGAGGGGCATCAGGTGTTCTGGGGAGGGGCATCAGGTGGTCTGGTGAGGGGCATCAGGTGTTCTGGGAGGGGCATCAGGTGTTCTGGGGAGGGGCGTCAGGTGTTCTGAGGAGGGGCATTAGGTGCTCTGGGGAAGGGCATCAGGTGTTCTGGAGATGGTATGAAGGCATCAGCTATGGCAGTTCAAGGGGAATGTGGGTCGTCGGAGGGGCATCAGGTGTTCTGGGGAGGGGCATCAGGTGTTCTGGGGAAGTATGGAGGCAGTGTCATGAAACCACCTTTACATAATTCCCTCTGCTCATTGTGTAGTTTCTCTTTCCTTGTTCAATGTATAATATCTCACAAAGAAGAAACCCACCCCTGTCCCGTACAACCAGCACTCCAGTGACCTACAAACTAAAGGTTAATGTTACTGCAAGTAAAGTTAGTATTTCCACTTATTAAGTCTAAATGTGATACTGTATGAAACATTGATACTGTATGAAACACTGTATGGAGCTGAGGGTTCGGGAATTAATGCTCAGTAGAATGTTTTGTTAGCGCATCCTGATACTTTGGTGCAACAGGAAAAAAGACGCGCGTTTAAAAGTGACACGCATTTGCTCGCGCGCTGTGTGAAGGTTAACACAGCAAAGGTGCAAGCGCTTCACTCTCGAAGCTTGGAACGGCTCAGGGCGGGGCACGTTGCTTTCCAGAACGTCCCGGGGTGTGGCAGGTCTACAAAAGCCACACCCGGGATTATGGAAGTTGCTTAGTTTTCAAGGCTCAGGACTCAGAGACATCGCGTCTGGAGGAAAACAACGGAAGACTTCATTTAAACAACGCTGAAGGTTCCGAGTCCTGGAAATCTTCAGAACATCACCTGCTGGACAGAGAAATGAAGAGCTAAGTACCTTAAAATAGAAAGGCGCCCAATGCTAGCTTAAAGAACAATTTTTGGACAATTTTTGATATAAGAACTCGGACTCCCAGATATTTTAGAGATCTGTTTTCATGTTTGAGATTGTAATGTGTGTTATGTAAAAGAGATGCTAAGTCTAATGTTTTAAGAAATAAGGATTTGGAAGTGAATTTAACTCTAGAACTGCCACAGAGAAGTCGTTGAAACTACAAGACCATTAAGAGAAGTGAGTAGAAATAACAGATAATTATTTTGCAGGGAAAACAAGTCATAGAAAAGTGAAAATAATTGTTATTGTTTATTTTAGAACAAACTATAACAAATCTGGGGCGGACAGACCAATCACCTTCAATATCAAAGCAGCGATAATTCAACTACGCCTAGACGACGACTACTTCCTGGACGCGAAGCCCTGACTGGTAAATCGCAGGTAGGAGATTATTTCAAGACAAATAAGATAGTGAAAGGAAGTAGAGAGAGAGAGTGTAAGAGACAGGATTTAGAAGCCTTTTTTAAGGAATTTCTTATTGTTTGCAGGTCGACTACAAGAACACAAATAGCGTCAGATCCGACGTCTCTCCCTGACTGCTATCCATCACCCTAGTGTATGTAAAGGAACCACAGGTTGTAAGGTAGGGTTCTGGGAGATTGGTCCATAGCGTCTCTGCAAAACCGATCAAGCACCTTACAGGTAAGGTAGGTGTTCAACTCAGGTAAGAGTGCTTGGTCCTCCCTGACAGAAGACTAAGCCCACGAAAAAGGATTTGCCCAGACGCTATGGAGGAATCTCAGCAGATTACATTACAGGATTTAGCTACAGTGTTATTAGAAATCAGGGCAGAAAACGCAGACTTAAGAAGAGATTTAACTGCAATACAGAATAGACTACAAGCACCTAGTCCTCAAACCTGGACCTTTCATTCTGATAAAAAATCTTATTTAAAGCCACCAGTCTTTCAGCCTGCTATGCAAACCTTGTATAGTGGGAATGCTGCCCCTAACACTTCAGCCAATACCCAAATTCAGGTAGTCACTCCAGTTGCGGTACCTCTAGCACCTCCTGAGAGATTCTATGGGGATTGCAATAAGTTTACGATATTTCTGAACCAATGTCAGTTACATTTTGTGGCAAAACCTACAGTATTTCCTGATGACCCTTCCAAGGTCTCCTTTATCCTGTCTTATCTAGGAGGTGATGCTGCCTTGTGGTCAGTTCCATATGTAGAAAGAAATGATCCAATTTTAAATGATTTCAGACGTTTTAAAAGGGCCATGAAGAAATTGTTTGCTAAACATGTTTTCGTCCAAACAGCTGATCATGAGCTATTAAATGTAAAACAGGGGTCTTCTGATCTTTTGCATTACATATCTACCTTCAATAGGTTGGTCATTGAAGCAGAGTGGCCAGAGGAAAAACGTGTGTCACTATTTTATCGCAGTTTACGCGAAGACTTAAAAGATATGATAACACAAATTTTAGACCCACCTACAGATTGTGAAGAGTTTATAGATCTAGTGGTAAAACTTAACCATAGAATTTCAGAAAGAAAAGGAGAAAGAGGAAAAACTGATTTTAAGATGATGGTGTTCAAAGAAAGAGGGAATTTAAGAACAGAGTCTTCCCCTGCTAAATTAGATCCAGTGGAACCTATGCAGATAGGCACAGTTAGAGGTCCTCTCACTAAGGATGAGAGAGAAAAGCGCAGGAAATGAAATCATTGCATGTACTGTGGAAAAGCCGGACATTTTATAAAAGACTGTCCAACACGACCTGTAAGACCTAAAACTAAGACTGCAGAGGTAGCAATGATGCAGCAGTCGGAAAACTAGTTAACTCAGTAGATAAAGAGGTCGATCTATCGAGTTCTCATATTAGCTTGGCCTCCTTGACTCCAACTGCCTCTCATTGTCATCTCAGCATGCGTATTCTTCTTCAGTCTCAAGTAAATAAGGACCGGTCTTAGTCCATAGATGCTTTGATAGATTCTGGGGCTACTGGTAATTTCATCGATACTCAGTTGTTCCTGAAATTGGGTTTACAACGGATAGTAAAAGACTCGCCAGAAGTAGTTAGAGATGTGGACGGAAAGGAACTCACCTCAGGTTTGATACAACATCATACGGAAATCTTGAAAATGACTTGTGCTGAGAAGCATGTAGAAAACATAACTTTTGACATAATTGATGCTCCTCAATTTGGTTTGATCCTCGGCATCCCCTGGTTAGTGCAACATAATCCTTATATCGATTGGACTAATAGGAGTATCCTATTTAAATCTGAATATTGTCCTGCCAAATGTTTTCAGCAATTCCCAGGTTCTGAGTTGTTAATACAAGGATATGACTTCCCAAAAAATTCCAAAAGTGTTTTGGTAATTGCAGGAGTACCGGAAGAGTATCAGGATTTGGTTGATATATTTGACAAGAAAAAGGCTAATACCTTACCTCCTCACAGAGATTTTGATTGTCAAATAGATTTAGTTCCAGGGGCATCGTTACCTTGTAGCCAAATTTATGCTCTTACAGAGAAAGAAAATGAACATCTACGCAATTATTTAGACGAATACTTAGCCAATGGGTTTATTAGGCACTCCAAGTCTCCGGTCTCTTCTCCTCTTTTCTTCATTCCGAAGAAAGGGGGAGAATTGCGCACGTGCATAGACTATCGTGCCATCAACAATGTGACTGTAAAAAATCGATATCCCTTACCTTTGATTCCAACCTTGCTTGATCAAATCAAAGATGCCACCATTTATACAAAATTGGATCTGCGTGAGGCATATCATCTGGTGCGAGTTCGAGAGGGAGATGAATGGAAGACAGCATTCAGGACTAAATTCGGACTATATGAATATCAGGTCATGCCTTTCGGACTCTGCAATGCCCCAGCTGCATTCCAGTTTTTTATAAATGAAGTGCTAAGGGATTTTTTGGATATTTGTTGTATCGTCTACATCAATGATATTCTCATTTACTCAAAGGACAAATCTGAACATGTAAAGCAAGTGCGAGCCATTCTTCAGCAGCGTTTACAAAATTCTTTGTTTGTGAAACTTGAAAAGAGTTTATTCCATGTAACCACAGTAGATTTTTTGGGATACATCCTCAGTCCGGCTGGAATAGAAATGGACCCAAAAAAGGTGCAGGCAATAATTGAATGGCCCAGTCCCTCCTCTGTGAAACAAATCCAGAGTTTTTTGGGGTTTGCAAATTTCTATAGATGATTCATTAAAGATTTTTTGCAAAAGATAACTCCCATCACAAAATTGATACGTAAAAATACAAAATTTGAATGGACCCCAGAAACTGAATCAGCCTTTCAAGATCTAAAAAACCAATTCGTGACAGCTCCAATTTTAAAACACCCTGATCCCTCTCAGCCTTTTATAGTAGAAGCTGATGCCTCTCAATTCGCTATAGGAGGAATTTTGTCTCAAAGAAGTTCTAATACTGGACAATTACACCCAATTGCGTACTATTCTAGAAAATTATCCCCTCCAGAACAAAATTATGCCATAGCTGATCGAGAATTATTGGTCATAAAAGCTGTATTCAAAGAATGGCGACACTACTTGCTTCGGGCTCGTCATCCTGTAACTATATACACAGACCATAGGAATGTACAGACACTCACATCCGCTAAAGCTTTGACTCCTCGACAGTTGCCTTGGACTCTGTTTTTCAATGATTATGATTTCATCATTACTTATCGCCCAGGAAAAGAAAACAACAAAGCCGACGCATTGTCTAGAATAGGTTTAAGTGATGATTTGAATGTGAAAAAAGAAACACTACATCCTATTATTTCTGAGGAATGCTTTCAGATAGGTCTTATCGATTCTGATGTGTTGTCTGACATTGAGAAAGTCCTAGAGAAACAAACAAAAGAAGAATGGAGTAAGCTCTACCCTTTGTTACAATGGAAAGAAAATATATTGCTCATGAATGATCAAATATTTGTACCTAACGAATCTTTACAGAAAAGAGTTTTACAAATTTATCATGACTCAGTTTTATCAATCCATCCTGGGGTTACAAAAATGTACCAACTTATTAAAAGGAGGTTTTGGTGGCCGAATATGTTAACTGACATCCAGAAATATGTACAAACATGCACTGTCTGTAGTCGAAACAAAACTGTTCATAAATCTCCACATGGTTTACTTATGCCACTACCAGTTCCACCTCAGCCCTGGCATACTGTGTCCTGAGACTTCATAGTGGAGTTACCTCGTACCACTTCAGGCTTCACCACCATTCTCACTGTTGTGGATCACTTTTCTAGATATGCTCATTTTGTTCCCTTAAAAAACACTCCCCATAGCTTTTGAATTAGCACATATTTTTGTTTCACAAATAGTCAAACTGCATGGGATACCTTCTGTGGTACTCTCAGATAGAGGTTCACAGTTTGTGTCACATTTCTGGCAGAATCTAGGTAAATCCTTAAATATGGAAGTGCGCATGTCATCAAGCTACCATCCACAAACTGATGGGTTAACAGAACGAACGAATCAGACAATTGAACAATTTTTACGATGTTTGTTAACCACCCATGATCAGGAATGGTCAGAAATTCTATGGGCAGTTGAATTTGCTTACAACAATTCTGAGCACTCATCTATCGGTATGTCTCCTTTTTTCTGTGTTCATGGTTTCCATCCAAAAGATATAATGGGTATTGATAGGAAGACTTCAGACACGCCAGCAGTAACAGAGTATGTACATCATTTGGTTTCAATTCAACTAAAAGCTCAACAACACTTGGTTCTCGCAAAAGAAACTCAAAAAAGATTTGCTGACAAACATCGCTCTGAGCAACCAATCTATTCAGTAGGTGACGATGTTTGGTTAGCCACTAAAAACCTAAAGTTGAAAAGTCATAAAGCTTTTCGTCCTAGATTCATAGGACCCTTTACCATAGAAAAAGTCATCAACCCAGTCAGTATGAAATTGAAATGACCAAGTTCGTATCATATCCACCCAGTATTTCATGTCTCGCTGCTTAAGCCATGTAATCCTGAAACCCGAAAATTGACCCATCCTCCGGAGATCGAGGTTGATGGGGAACCAGAATATGAAGTAAAAGCAGTTCTAGATTCTAAGAGAGTGAAAGGCAAGTTGTTCTATTTGGTAGATTGGAAAGGTTATGGTCCAGAAGACCGTTCATGGGAACCTCTTGAAAATTTACGCAACTCTCCCAAAATCTTGAAAGCCTTTCATAACAAATTTCCAGGAAAACCAAGACCAGTTCCGATAGTTTTAGGGGGGATTCTAAGGGGAGGGTACTGTCATGAAACCACCTTTACATAATTCCCTCTGCTCATTGCGTAGTTTCTCTTTCCTTGTTCAATGTATAATATCTCACAAAGAAGAAACCCACCCCTGTCCCGTGCAACCAGCACTCCAGTGACCTACAAACTAAAGGTTAATGTTACTGCAAGTAAAGTTAGTATTTCCACTTATTAAGTCTAAATGTGATACTGTATGAAACATTGATACTGTATGAAACACTGTATGGAGCTGAGGGTTCGGGAATTAATGCTCAGTAGAATGTTTTGTTAGCGCATCCTGATACTTTGGTGCAACAGGAAAAAAGACGCACGTTTAAAAGTGACACGCATTTGCTCGCGCGCTGTGTGAAGGTTAACACAGCAAAGGTGCAACGCTTCACTCTCGAAGCTTGGAACGGCTCAGGGCGGGGCACGTTGCTTTCCAGAACGTCCCGGGGTGTGGCAGGTCTATAAAAGCCACACCCGGGATTCTGGAAGTTGCTTAGTCTTCAAGGCTCAGGACTCAGAGACATCGCGTCTGGAGGAAAACATCGGAAGACTTCATTTAAACAACGTTGAAGGTTCCGAGTCCTGGAAATCTTCAGAACATCACCTGCTGGACAGAGAAATGAAGTGCGAAGTACCTTAAAATAGAAAGGCGCCCAACGCTAGCTTAAAGAACAATTTTTGGACAATTTTTGATAAAAGAACTCGGACTCCCAGATATTTTAGAGATCTGTTTTCATGTTTGAGATTGTAATGTGTGTTATGTAAAAGAGATGCTAAGTCTAATGTTTTAAGAAATAAGGTTTTGGAAGTGAATTTAACTCTACAGCTGCCACAGAGAAGTCGTTGAAACTACAAGACCATTAAGAGAAGTGAGTAGAAATAACAGATAGATTATTTTGCAGGGAAAACAAGTCATAGAAAAGTGCAAATAATTGTTGTTGTTTATTTTAGAACAAACTATAACAAATCTGGGGCGGACAGACCAATCACCTTCAATATCAAAGCAGCGATACTTCAACTACGCCTAGACGACGAAGACTTCCTGGATGCGAATCCCTGACTGGTAGATCGCAGGTAGGAGATTATTTCAAGACAAATTAGATAGTGAAAGGAAGTAGAGAGAGAGAGTGTAAGAGACAGGATTTAGAAGCCTTTTTTAAGGAATTTCTTGTTGTTTGCAGGTCGACTACAAGAACACAAATAGCTTCAGATCCGGCGTCTCTCCCTGACTGCTATCCATCACCCTAGTGTATGTAAAGGAACCACAGGTTGTAAGGTAGGGTTCTGGGAGATTGGTCCATAGCGTCTCTGCAAAACCGATCAAGCACCTTACAGGTAAGGTTGGTGTTCAACTCTGGTAAGAGTGCTTGGTCCTCCCTGACAGGCAGCCACTTCGGAGGTTCAAGCGGAATGTATGGTGGCGGAGGGGAATCAGGGGTTCTGGGCAGGTACAGAGGCTGCATCCTCAGAGGCTCAGAGTGGTGGAGGGGTGTCAGGTTTTCTGGGGACGGACATCAGGTGTTATGGGGAGGTATGGAGGCATCAACTATGGAAGCTCAAGGGGAATGTGGGGTGGCGAAGACGCATCAGGTGTTCCGGGGAGGTATGGAGGCACTGGTGGATAGATTTGCTTCGCTCCAACACTGGATCTCTGTGTACAGACCGGGTGAGGCAGTTCAGACATTGTTGCTCAAAGGCTCCTTGCTATGGCGCACATAGATAAAGAAGGCAGGGCTACCTACAAGATGGCCTGCGCCAACCACAAAGGTCTACTGGTCTGCATACTGACAGCCCATCCTAACTTGCAGTAAAACAGAAAGAGTCCGGTGGGTCCAGATCTCAGCTTCTTCTAGAAAGGCTTCTTCTAGACAGCGGTTCTTAACCTTTTGACTTCTGTGGACCCCCAATGAATCACTACTGGAAGCAGGAGGTGCCTGCTTGTACAACTGTTTTGATTTCAACCTCAAAACTATACACACAAATACAGAAACAAGTGGACGTCAAACAAATACACGCATATTTAATTTAATTCACAAACATGAAAGTACACAAACATCGACATTTTAATTATAATGAAAAAGCTGGAGCTTTCCAACATGCAGTTTGTTTCTAACAGACAAAGCAGTAGGCTTTATTCTAGCACTTCAATTTGTGTTTTGGCTGCTAATGCATGCTGTTTTTGTAATAGCACCACCGTGCTCAAATTGAGACCAATAATCATCAATATTCAAGAATCTGGGGGCATATTACCAACAACTAGCAATAATTATCGCTATGTTGGTTCAGCGGCGATTTTTTTATCGCCGAGCTGCGGTGATTTTTGTCGCTTAGGAACCTTGCTATTATCAAGGTATATCTCCTAAGCGATAAAAATCGGCCGAAATGCATGAATATCGCCGAAAAGTCAGCGATATTCATGCATTACCGAGCTAATGCTCTTAGCCATGTTATCCACCTACCATTGGATAACATGGCTAAGAACTGCTCAGAGCGCGAATATCTCCAAAAGTTGGTAATAGGAGATAGCGATGTTAGCGACTGTTTCCAGTCGCTAACATCTTGGCACGCCCACTTTGCATGTCATTAGTGATAAATATCACTGACATGCAAAGCGGGGCTCAAGATGGTCGCTATCTCCTACTAGCTGTCGCTAACTGGTGTTAGCGACAGCTAGGTAATAGGGAGATAATTTTATCTCCGCTTTCTTGGCTTTTAAAGCCAAAAAAGCGGAGATAAACCCCCTTGATAATATGCCCCCTGGTTGTGCTGCTCCCACAAATAAAGCTAAGCATATCAACTTATTTTTTAGCCTCCAGTTTAAAACAAAAGTTCCACATTTACAGAGCGCTTCAAACTTTTCAGTTTGTGTTTTTTATGTGTATATATATCCCAAAGACCACACGAATTCTCCGCACTTCTGCACTCATGTTCGGCGAACAGAGAACCACAAACCACTGGAAATGTTGGCACTAATCTTTATTGCTTCTCAGAATGACGCGTTTCGGACACCACTTGTCCTTGACCACATATCAGAGAATGCAGTTCGCCATCTTTTTTTATATATATGCTGTGTATTGAAACCACGTGGTAAATAGACATAGTAAACACACTAGCACCCTATACTGCATACAAATCAGTCTGTTTTATTTTTTTGTCACAAGTTTACACTTCGTAAAAGTAATTCATTCCTGTCGTAATTAATTACTTGAGGTGCACAATATGATTCATATTCCTAACTTCATTCAATAAATGGAGTAATACACATATATATATATATATTTCATTAATCTGTTCACATTATATCATTTTCTATGCAGTCATTAACCCCTTGAGTATGTGCCATTGGACCTCCAGAGGTCCATGGAGCACACATCAGGAACTGCTGTTCTAGAGCCTCCAACTTTCAAATTAGAACATGCAATGGTGCAATCATTAACTGGGAATGAGACTAGAATCTGGAAGTCTCTACACCCCAGACAAATGAATCAATACACCCTGGAAACCTTCACGTTTGAGCTGAAACTTCTCTTTCGAGGATACCTTAGCTACTTGTTATCTCTGCTCTATGATTACTTTTTCCTTTGTTTAACCCTTTCTTTTCTTTCTTGCTACATATTGTTAGCCAATCCTCCTATCTCTGTCCACCTCCCAGATCCTACTCTCGTGTTTCCTGCTTACCATATACTCTCCCTACATTTAGTCTCTCACTCTAGATGTACACCCCTAGCACCCACTTTGCTTGTCTACATTCCTATGCTTACCCTGACTCTCTTGCTACTCTAAGTGTTGTCCTGGAAATGTTATCTATGATCTCTTCTGTTGGTTTCTCCAGCCACAGCCCCGCGATGTGTTGGTTCTTGCAGCCACATAGCAGGGCCTGCGTCGGAATTGGTGTAGTGATCTCAGACTTCGGAGATCGGTGCACAGGATTCAGCGTGCAGCGATTTCTCCAGCCGCGGCTGGTGCTGTGTCGGTTTCTTCAGCTGCACGGCGAAGATGAGTTGAAACGGCATGGATGCTTGACGCTTCTTTTAGTTGCATCTCTTTTCCAGCTCCCAATGGCAGGAACAACTTCCAGAGGCCCAACACCGCAACAGGCACCTCTTAGCAGGTCAGCACTTCCAGCAAGGAAGTTTAGGGGAGCTGGTAGTGAAGTCTTTGTGTCCCTGAGACTTCAGAACAGGAGGCAAGCTCTACTTCAAGTCCTTCAAGATCTTCTTCAAGCAAGATGCACAGTACACAGCAAAGTCTTTATCTTCTGCTTGGCAGAAACAACCACTGCAGTCCATTCCCAGACAGCACACAGAAAAGGGAGCAAAGGGGCAGTACTTATCCTTCATCTTTCCCAGCTCTTCTCCTTGGCAGAGGTTCCTCTTGAGTCCAGAAGTAAGTTCTGGGGTTTGGGCCCCAATATTTATACAGCATTCTCCTTTGTTCTCTGGTAGCAGAGAGACTCTGTTCTGTGCTCAGTCAAAACCTGTTCTGTCCTCTCTGGTCAAGCTCCCAGGCAGGAAGTGGAGACAGCATTGTGTATGGCAGATCAGGCCCATTCAGGTGCAAGGAAAGCTCCCCCCCTACTCTAAATGCAGCCCAGGTCTATTCAACCCAGCCCTAACTCATTCAGGAAAGGAAGGACACAAATCAACCCCCCCATTGGCTGTTCAAACACACAATATAAAAAGAATCTTTATTAAAAGATGCATTTCTATATTCTGAGTTCAGGCACACTAAACTCCTTTGTTCTATCTTGTCCCAATGGGGAGTTATATTTATAAGATGCTTTCAATAAACTCCCATTATTTCCTATGGGACAGATAGGCTTTCAATAGTGAAAAATGAATTACACTTTAGTTCACTATCAGGACATGTCACACACAGCATATGTCCTACCTTTCACATAACCTGCACCTTGCCCACAGGGGTAGCTTGGGCCTACCTTAGGGATGACTCACATGTATTAAAGGGAAGGTTAGGGCCTGGCAAGTGGGTGCACTTGCCAGCTCAACATGGCAGTATAAAATGTGTGCAGACACTGCAGGGGCAGATCTGAGAACCTTTTGCAAGGCTGCTGTGTGGGTGGCACAATCAGTGCCGCAGGGCCACTGGCAGCATTTGAGTTACAGGCCCTGGGCACACACAGTGCACTGTACTAGGGACTTAGTAGTAAATCAAACAAGCCAATCATGGTAACACCAATCATTAATAACAATTTACACAGAGAGCATATGCACTTTAGCACTGATAAGCAGTGGTAAAGTACAGAGAGTCCTACAACCAGCAAAAACAGGGGAACCAAATGCAAAAAGTCTGAGGATAAACCCCCTGGAAAAGCCAGGTCTAATACATAACCATGCAGATATTGTTTTCAACTTACAACCATTAGTCCTTTCACCCTTGCATGCATCTTTCCATGCGTATTGGTTTTCATTCTTGTAAGTTTCTTTGTTCCTTCTATAAGTAGTCCATTTCACTCCTCCTTCCAGCCCTCTCTCTCTCACACAGTCTCAGTAGCATAGCCAAGGTATTGTGGCCATTAGTGCAAGGAAAGAATGGGCTCCCAGCTAGTATTTAAATGATAAAATACAGCAAGAATCAGAGTTCAGTGGACCCCTTAGGTCTCTGGGCCTTGGTGGCATTGCACCTGCTACACTAATGAAGCTACGCCTCTGCAAACTCTTTTCCTCTCTTTCCCTCATGATTTCACCTTTTTGGGCCTACTTTTCTGCTCTCCTCCTCTGTAACAGTTTTCCTTACATTACTTTTTAAGAGCCTCTGTCTGCAGAGCTGCAGACAAACAATGCTTGTAAATAATTATGTGTCAACACCACCCCCACTTAAGCTGTAAAAGCGGGGGATTTACTACGCCACTGGTTGCACCTAAGGACATTGCTGACATGGGAGTATACTCAATAGTAGGATGCCTCTGAAAGGACACGACAACAATATCACTACCATTGGTGATTGAGCAATAGGTTTACGCAGACCATCAAGTACCCACCTGAAGAACCAATTGAAGCAAAGGTGAGAAAATTACAAAACACTACCCAACAGCCCCAATATGCTGTATGCGATGGAGCATGCTGAAGAGGACCGCCTGTGACAAGAGGTCTCACCCCATCCATACTGGCACATACATTCACATGAGACCTCAGAAGAATGAGGATAGCCGACAGGAGGGATGCTTCATGCAGAAGCTTACACTCCATGATTAAACCGGCCAAGACCATCCCCAGAGATTCTGACTCAGTAATGACATCCTAGAATACTGAACATAGGTAAGGAGACGAGTGCCTCACTTCAGTACTACAGCCTTCCTACTCACGCCTGAGCATGGACATAAGATGCTCCCTTTTTGGCAATGATTTTGAATGCTATTTCTCACTTCAAGAATCAAGCACAAAAAACAAAGCTATTTGTTCAATAGGATGCACTTACCCAGAAAATGTGGGAGTCTCTTATCTCAGCATGTCACATCACTGGCTGCTCCAGTCCACTCTGATGGTGATGTCCTTCACCTGGCCGCTGTGCATCGGGTGACTGCGTGTGAGGCTGTGCTGCAGAGCAGGAGAGATTTGCAGTCACATTTATTTGATGCACGGGTGAAAGCCTGAAGCTGTCACTTACTCGATCCTGCAAAAGGCCCCATCCACAGTTCTCAAATAGTTCTCTGAGCCTTTGTGCCTCCTCATTCCCTCTACTCGCTGCAGTGCCAACACCACATCCATCATCTGCTTATTTGCCTCCCGTGCCCTTTAATGCCTTGTGTGTCTTGGTGATCACCTGCTACATGAGGCACCGACCCTCAGGCAGCAATGCCCCTCCTGCGGGGTGATGTTCTTTGCTGACTCGGATAAACTGCCCCTCAACATTCTTTCTACCCTCCTCAGAACAGTTAGCTTGTATCTGATTCGTCCATTGTTCTCCTCTGGTATGCCAAGCCACTGTAACCTTCTAGATTCTCACCTGTGTCCTGCTCTCTCCTGCCCCTGAATAGGCACAGTTCATCCAACAATAGCCAGTAGTTTAAGCTCCATGCCCTGCTCCAGCCATCCTTGACTCTAGTTGCCTTGAAATGTCCATCAAACCATTTACATGCTCACCCACAGTTCTCTTAGCCAAGGCCCCAGCAAATAAATGCCCCTCTCCTGGTGGTCTACTGCAGGGATGTGCGTTTGACCTCATGGGCAGTGGTTCAAACCACGGGTCTCCTCAGCATTTCATCTTTCTGAGGTTGAAAACATGAGTTTGGTAATAACAAACATCTGCTATCAGCACTACGATACCCTTCTGTGTGAAGACATGCATTACAAATGCACGTTAAGATACTTTGAGCTTGAGGAGTGATGTTAAGCTTGGAGACTAAGCGTGTCCAAATGGATGCACTGCTTGAAATGAAAAAACAGATCTACCTGTGATGCTCGTCTGCTGGATGAGAGGGAAGAGGAGACATGGGCATTGAGAAGCAGGTGAATACCGCAGGTGCCAAGAGCAATCGCTCTACTTAGCTTTGAATGAGGTTCCAGGTGAATGATTCTAATTTCACAGAGTGAAACACATGGAGGGAGGTACACTTTGGGTCAAAACATGCAGACCACACTGTTGTAGTCCAGTACCCAGGCCAAGCTTGGGGCAACATGGGTCTGCAGATGTGTGCAGCTGGTCAACCCCTGGAGTTGAACTTGGCTACAGCTACTGTGTGACAGGCACTGTGGTTGGCCTTGCATGTGACCACATGTAAACATAGTGGTGTACTAGGTCAATAGAACGAAAGAAATTAGTCAATGGGTGGTGCATAAGTTACTCTTTAAAGTGCTCTCTGAACAGGGGTTTCCACCTTTATCAGCCAGTTTGAAATGTTCTTTGAGCAATGAATTATGTACAAGCCCCAACAAGACAGGATGGATTGATCCAGTATGTCTTAGAAACACAATATGCAATGGAAATGCCTGCTAGGCGCCTGAAAGCCCGATAGGCAGCCTTGAAACTGGCTCTATCCTTCACTGCTAACCATCGAAGGGAACAACAGTCCATAGACAAACTAGGCAGCTCGATTTTTAAGTTAAAAAAATAAGTTTATTAGGGTAAATATGTTAGCAATACAGATAAAATGAGAACAATGTGTAATAGAAAAGTTATTACAATATATCAATTATATAACCAGCAAATAGGTATGGTTCAGGTTAGAAATATTAGAATACATCATGCATCAAAAGAAAAACATCAACATAGGACCAAAATTATATTATTTATAAAATGTAAAAGTGCAAAAGAGTAAGCAAGATACAAAATAAGGTAAAGCATTTAATATTAATCAAAAAGATGTCATGGGGGTTTAGCAACTTCTTGTTGTGAAGGATTCGGACGTAGAGAGTGATTTGCACTTGTGTCAATGAAAAGTGTAACAGGTGACCTTAAGTCCAAGCACTTTGGTGCCATATGTATTGGGTATACAAAAGATGTATCTAGCCTGTGGTTATAGCAAACAGTATACCACCATGCCTGGTAAGATAATTTGGTAAGATCCTTCCAATTCTTGGTGACTTGCTGAAAGGTCACTGCCAGTAATAAATCTATAATCTTAACATTAAGCTCGGAATTCTCCCAAATAGGGGACAAGCTACCTAAAAAGATGTGTGAAGGGGTAAGAGGTTGATTAGAATAAAAAATTGAGTTAATTTGGACCCATACCTTTTCCCAAAAACTCTGGACGAATTTACATTCGAAGAGCATGTGAAATAAGCCAGCATGTGGTAGCGAGCAGGACCAACAAAGATCTGGAATATGAGAGTGTCTGGCATGAAATGTAAGTGGAGAGAGTAGGAGTCTGTTATAAATGAAGAAAAGCGTTTGTGTGGTGTTAGCTGCCCTAGAGGATTTACGGATTTTGAGCCAGATTTTACCCCACAAGTCTATGGGCCAGTGATTTCTAGATCGGTTTCCCACATCAATTCTACCTTGGTTTTATCTCTTGGACAAGACGAGGTATGTAAAAAAATATAAATAGTGGATGCCTTGGATGCATTAAGGACAAAAGTCCTTAGCTTATCCGCATGAATAAGCTCATGTGAAGGAGTTGGCTGGAGCGATGTAAATTGTGCGTGGATATTTTGAATAGCTTCCAATAAAGGAGAGTATTTGGACGTAAACGATGAAGGTAAGGTAAACAAAGAGCTAACTCTTTCAAAAGACAGAATATGGTCTTGGTCAAAGAGTTGATGAACCCATAATACCACGCTGTCTCCAAGATTTCCAAAAAACAGGTTTATTATTAATCAGAATGTTTTTATTATGCCAGATAGAAGAGGTAAGGAATGAGGACAAGATAGCAGACGGTATTATCTTGGAAGTATGTTTGAGTATAGGGGTAGAGACAGATTGCGGCGTACGTGTAAAGGAAAGATACTCCTGAAAGGAGAATGGTAAAAGGAAGGATCTTTCAAGCAAAGCCCATTTGGGAAGATATGTAGAGGAATCAGAGAGCCATTTTGATGCTTGATGTAAAAGGAAGGACTTGGGATAAGCAGGGAGGTCAGGAAAATTCACCCCACCTTCCGATTTTGGACGAAACAATTTTGAAATAGACATGTGTGATTTTTTGGTGCTCCATAAAAAGGAAAATAAAATGGAGGTGAGCTTCTTAAAATTTTTGGAGGGAATGATCAGTGGGATATTAGAGATTGTATATAAGACGATGGGTGAAAGCATCATTTTAATGGTGTCCAAACGACCCCACCACGATAGGTATAGAGGATGCCATTTCATTGTTAAAGACGACAGATATTGTATGCAATTTTCCATACAACAGGAGATTGGCTCTAAAATGGTCGGGTTAAAGTGTAAACCTAAGTACTTGATGTATTGGGGACTCCAAGTGAAACTTGAAGAGACGAAATCAGCACTGAGAGTGTACTTGGTGAGAGGCAAAATCTCACACTTATCCTTGTTTAACTTATAACCAGAGACAAAAGCAAAGGATTGAACTTCTGCTAAAAAAGCTGGAAGAGAAGTCTTAGGTTGTGATAAAAAAAAGAACGACATCAGCATATGCCGCCATCTTGACAGTGGTGTCCTTAAAAGTGAAACCATGAATATCAGCATTTTGACGGATTCGTAATAAAAAAGGTTCCAAAGCAAGGTTAAAAAGAAAAGGAGAAAGTGGACATCCTTGCCTGACTTCTCTACGAAGGTGAAAGTAAGAAAAAAGTCACCATTTGCTGATACAGCTGCTCTAGGACTAGAATATCGGAGAGAAATTAAAGTAATAATCTTTGGACCAAAACCAAACCATTGAAGTACATGGAAAAGATAAGGCCATTCAACTCTGTCGAATGCTTTTTCAGCGTCCAAAGCTATGGCTGCTAGAGGTTGGGAAAAATGTGAGGCCTTAGACAGAATATCAGAAAATAAACGAGTATTGTCCTGATGAGGCGCCCTTTAACAAAGCCAGACTGTTCTGTGCCCAACAAATCAGGTAACTGAGATTCTAACCGTAAAGCTAAAGCTTTTGAGAAGATCTTATAATCAATATAGTCTAAAGAAATAGGGCGATCATTTTTACAATGTTGTGGATCCTTACCCTCTTTAGGTATAAGACAGATGAGAGCATCCGCAAAAGATCCAGAAGATTGACCTGACTGCAAAAAAGCAGAGATGAGGGTGTGTAATTTAGGGAGGAGTAAATGAGAAAAATTAGTAAAAAACTCTACAGTGAACCCATCTGGACCAGGGGCTTTGTCTTTCTTGAGCGTTTTTAAGGCAGCTAAAAGCTCCTTCTGTGAGAAGTCAGTTTCCAAGAGAGAGAGATCCGAATTGATGGTAGGGGTATCTTGTATATGGGATAACAATTGAGATATATCATGGTCAAATGATAAAGTTTCAGAGGTATAAAGAGATTTGTTAAAGTGGAAAAACTCATTCAGAGTATCTCCATCTTTAAATTTTAATTGGTTATCTCGACCAAGAACAGAGTCAATATTAAGCTTGTTTTGTTTGACTTTTAAATAATTGGCTAATACTTTACCGGCTTTAACCTGACCACCATAGTACTTAGCGCTAGATCCTAACAAGTAATTGCAAGCATTATTGGCTGTGTCTTGATTGAATTGAAATTTGACTTTAAGAAGATCAGATAGGCAGTCCTTAGATTTAGAGGAGTAATAAGAGTGTTCCAATGCTTTAATTTTGGTTAACAATGCATTAGTGGTGTAATGTGCTTTTTGACGTTTGTTGGAGACATACCTGATAACAAAATCTCTGGCTGCAGCTTTAAATGCGTCCCAGACGATATGAATAGGTGTACTGCCTACTTGATTAAAGAAAAAAATACTCATTAAAAAAAGAAGTAAAAGATGACGTGAAAACTGGGTCTAAAAGCAGGGTTAATATTAAAGCGCCATTTACAAGTAAGCTTAGGCTTGCATAAAACATCAAGGTGTATAGTAACAGGTGCGTGGTCAGATATTAAAATGGAACCAATGTCCGCTCTCACAAGTGACTGAGCAATGTTGTGGGATATGAAAAAATAATCTAATCTTGATTGGGTGTGGTGCATCAGGGAGTAAAAGGAGTATTCTTTTACTGTGGGGTTACAAAGTCGCCAAGCATCTATAAGTTTGTGTTGTTTTATTGTTTGCGTGAATAATTTATGAGATTTGTGGGGAATAAAAGAAGATAAAGATATTAGGGTCAAGAACTTCATTACAATCCCCTGCAAGGATAAAGTTATCGTCATAACACTGTGTTATATGTGATGCTAAAGATTTCTAAAAGGAAGGATCACCTGCTGTAGGTGCATATATGTTTAACAAAGGGAGTGGGACATTATCGACCAGAAATTTAACAATACCCATCTACCCGTTGAATCAGAACAATGAGAGAGGATCTTAATCGGGAGGGATTTGCGAAAGAGAATAAGGACACCATTGCGTTTGCCATCACCTGGAGAAAAAAAAACTTCATTTACCCAGCTCCTCTTCAACTTTACAGATTCTTCAGCTGATAAATGAGATTCTTGTATGCACGCAATGTCTGTACCCACTTTAGCCAATTGAGTTAAAACTCCCTGTCTCTTTTTAGGTGAATGTAAACCCCTGACATTTCATGAAACTATTTTTAAAGGCATATATTAAAATTGTAACAATATGATGCATACCAAAGGAAGCAGAATGTCAAACAAGTTGAACCACATTGAACAATGAACCAATAATATTTAAAAGGAGATAATGGAAGTGAGTAGGAAAGGAAAGGAAAAGAAAAACATTTGAGAAACAGTAGATGGAGAGTTGAAGAATAATGGAGAGCAAGAAAAAATGCTATGATAAGTAAATAGAAAGACCAAGAAGAAAGGAAAGAAGGAAGGACAAGGAAGAATATAGTACAAAAAAATAAGAGAATTGTGAACACAAAAGACTATGGAGGGTGGAGGGATGGAAGGCCACAGTGAAAAATGACGTGCTCGAGACTCATGAGGAAGGGCGAAGAGGAGAACACACAAACAGCGAGCTGTGAGAACATAGGGGGAAGACGAAAAACCCTGGAACGATCTGTGGGGGGAAAGGAAAAAAAAATAATATATCAGACAAATACAATAAGAGCATAAGTCATTGTGCATCTCAAATCTTAACAAGCTATAATTAAAACATAACTATAATGAAAGCTTGAGAGAAAAAAGAGAAAACTGAATAAAATGCAAAAAGGCCATTTGGAGTGTGATGAAGAAGCAGTTTCCATCGGATAAGCCTGGTACGAGTAAAGGAAGCTTTTTAATTGTAGCGGGTCTTCATAGGTATTGGTCTTGTTATTTATGGTCACCTTAAAAAGACAAGGATGGAAAAGTCCATAAAGTGCTCCTATAGAGCGTAATTGAGGTCTTAGTGACAGGAATTCCTTCCGACGATCTGCTGTTGGTTTAGCATAATCTTGAGTAAAAAAGAAAGAGTTACCAGACCAAGTGATTCTATTAAGCACTCTAGCAGACAAGACCTTTAACAAATCAGTGTATTCCAGAAAGTATATGATCACCCCTCTTGGTTTCCTAACTGAAGATAAGGATGGCATATGTGATCTTGAAACTAACCGGTGAGCTCTTTGAATATTCAGATTGGTGTTTTCTGGAAGTTTAAGGAGTTATGGAAGGAATGACTTAAAGAAAGCAATTGGGTCTGAGCCTTCCGTTTTTTCAGGTAGTCTATAAATACGGAGATTATTCCGTCTATTTCTATTTTCCAAATTTTCCACTTGCTTGTGCAACATTAATACTTGAGAGGACAAGGATTCCACTTTGGATGTGGAAGAGGACAAGGAGCCAACATTTTGTTCCAAAGTGGTGACACGTTCCTCCATATTACACCACTTGTCAGTGAGAACCTGAAGAGCTAAATTAGTCTCTTCAATAAATGGACACAGAGCTCGGATCTCTTCCAGCAATAAGTACATTGTGACCGAAGAGGTTTGTTTCGGAGGAGAGGGAGGATCTTTCTTCAACCTCTTGGTGGGTGTCTTTGCTATGGTAGAGGAAACGCTAGTCGTTAACGTCGTTGAAGCTTGAGATGAATTGTCGGCTGAATCATCCACAGCTAGGCACTGATAGCGTGAGCTGGTTTGGAGTGAAAATTTACGGTACACAGTCCTAGGCTGAGGTAAACCTTTTAATTGTCTTACCATATAGAGAGAGAAGTAGAGAAATGAAAAGAAAAAGAATCAACAATAGCAAACGCCTAGAATTTCATAACATTAAAATTGTATATCTGGAATTATGAGAGTACAATAGCATATAATAAAATATCTCAAGGGTACTAGAAAGGAACCCTTCCAGAAATAAATATAGGCAATATATATATATAAGCGTGAAATATGCAGTGCCTGAATAACAAACACTCAACAATGAGATAAATAGGTGCCCATCAAGCCTTAACGTTAACTAATCATGAAGAATAAGTAGAATATCATTGACACAAAATTGCAGACATTGCGAAGTAACAAATTCAGGGAGAATATATCACAACTGTTACAAATACTAAATAAAAGTTTAAACAGATAGCGCAGAATACATTATATGCAATAACATCAGATAAACCTTGTTTGTGTGTGTCATTAAAGGGATAAAAATGTCTTAGGAGAAAACATCTCTGTCATTATCAAATGAAAACCAGAAGGTAAAAGGGCAGACAGAATCTCCTCACAAGTATATGAAGTCATTATTTGGAGGTCAACATTTTTGGTAAGTCAAGGCTTATAAAGTATTGCGAGAAATAGAGCCCTTAATAGCCTTGGATAATCGGGTCAGTCATGAGGCAAACAGTATCCCTGAAACCACAGGCACCACATTGTGAACAGCTGTGTCATAAGAGATAATAATATTGCAGTCACTGGGGTCACTGTCTGAGAAAAGCCATAGGAAATGCAATTATAGAAGTGCTCCAGATTTATAGACTCCACTGATAGACATGAAGGAATTACTGAGAGAAGTGCCACACAGGAGATGGGCTCCGTCGACGGCTAAACATCTACTCAGTAAAGCAGCAGGCACAAGTCTATTAAGATTGAAATACAGCCTTGTGAGAAAAAATAAGGCTTTCACTGACTTCCTCAATGCTGGCGAAGGAAGGTCAAATGCCGCAATTGCAATTGAAATTATTGCATGAGGAGACGGCAGGCGCGTGCATGTAAAAGCCGCATTGGAGAAAGCTCCGTCAGCGGTTCCATAAGATGGCGGGCGCAGCGTCTCTCAAGCCGCGCCAGTACTCACGTGGCAATACTTGAGAATGCAGGCACACAGGAGGTCGGAAAAGTTTCTCCTCATAGATTTGCGACGTTCGCACACCTCATTTCCGAATTTGAGATCTGTGCGAAAGCAGAGAAGGTCGCGGTGGGTCCTCTCGCTCTCACCGACACAAAGTCACAAAGAGGCCACCATTTCCACCGGGCGCAAGCCACGCCCCCAGGCAGCTCGATTTGAGTTACCTTTTTCTTCCCTCCCTCTCTCTTTCTCCAATTCTCTCTCTCTCCCTATCCCGTGGGGAGCTGTGAGGGTGAGAGAAGCGACACTGAAGGACTGGGTTCTGTAGGACCCAGCGGTGCCAGGGCACAACACCTGAAACCTTCGTGGGTAACCTGCTCCGGCGTACAGATGACAGAGACACGGGACACTTCCTTCGGCGTCAAAGATTCAAGGTTTATTTACTGCAGGGAACACAGTAGTCACGACAAGCAACACACGTGCAACTTGGGGAGACTGCTTCAAATTGGTTCTGTGGATCGCTCCTTTTATACAGTTTTTACCCATAAGACAACATGGCACACAAAAGTTTACAACCCGGTTCCCACCATCATCCCCCAGAGGGGTCGCTTTGGTCATTTTAAAACACACAAGGTCCGGATCATAAGTGCGGAAACATTTGGCGGTTCCCAACTGTAAAAACCCATCTTCCCAACATTAGTGCATTCCAATCGGTAATAAAACAGATCGAAATAGGAACAAAGACAGGTGCAGAGGAAGACGGAGACAGTGGGGAGATCGGAAAGGGTGTAAAAGGGGAGGTATCGGGAAACACGAGATACAGGCATCAAAGGGACGTGCCTAATGAGATGCACGGCTGACACAATAAGTCCGTGCAACAAGATGAGCCTTGAGCGGCGCCATCTGCCTTACAGTAACATCCCCCTCATCATAAAGACACTTACAAAGGACATGTGTCTTCCGCAAATATCTTGGGAGTCCCAGGGTCGCGAAGCGGACAGCGTCCGTTCGCTGGCTACTTGAGGGCAAGAGACAAAATGGATGCCGTATCTAAGATGGAACCCGTGGGTACAGATGAAAAACCCACATAACAAACGAACGGTTTAAGTTAGCACAGCGAAACTGCGCACACTTACTAAACTCGTCATTTGCGGTTCATAGATACCAGACTCGACCATATTCGTGCGAGTCAAAAACACCACTTACAATTGTCACGGAACCTCAACCTTGGCCTTCAAAAACCAGCCTCCCATGGCTCCAGCCAACCCCTCTCCTCACAGTTGATAACAAAAGTGCAAGCAACAATAAAAAGATGGAAGGGCTGTTTCAGTCCATCTCAAGTGACTGACTATCCAGCCCAATCTGCCACCCAGACAATTAAACAAACACCTCCACAAGTTTCAACAGTCTTGGATTTATCAGTGAGCTGTAGTTTGAGACTTGTGGCTCAGTGACTGAAGCTATACAGGCCTGGTTTACTTATGTGCTCATCCAGAAGGGACCTGGCCTGACAGGGAGTCGGTGTTGGACTGTTCCTTCTTCAGCAGGACAAGGGACTGATTTTCATATGACTGGTCCCTGTCTGATGTGTCACGATGGCCAAAAAAAAGATGGGCTAGGGCTAATTAGCCGTGGGTGAAATTAAGTCATGTGTTCTAGCCATCACTTTTTGGTTTTCTCAGAGTTTTCTCAGAGTGATGCCCTAAGGGGGGATACAAATGCCCAGGTATGGGTCGGGAGCTCACCTTAGAACAGGTCTGAAGCTACACGTCGCTAACAAAGCTTGACTAGATTGTAGCCAGTGTTGCATGTGCTCCTATTCAGAGAGGACCACCAGCAGCTGAGATAAAAACAACAAGCATTTTTACTATCAATTTCTGTTTACATGGTAATATAACTGGCCAATCCAGCTCTAGAGCATCCAGAAACCTGAGTATGTATTTCGATTTTGTCCGCATAGGACTGCCGCCTGTTTAGAAAATTGCCCAAGATTTGGAATTTGGGGAGCTATACCCTGGGCGGTCAAGATGGAAACGACACATGAAATGTTGTCACTGTCAGAGAGGGCGGGTCTAATTTAACTTGTGGTTCCTGTCTGAGATTAAGGAAGACCCCGGGCAGTGGAAGAAAGGGGCTGCTCTAGTCACTGTGGCTTATCTAGTGCACTTAGCATGTGCATTCATGATGATTGATTTAACACACCCCTCACTGTAATGTAGTAGCCTCATACCTTCCTCTACGATAGACTCACCAATATAGTGCATGATCTTATGGTGACACCCTTTTGTTGAGCAGGTCATTGTCCCTTCTACAATGACTCTTCATATGTTTGTTGTGCTTGGGATACGTGGTGACATCTAGTGTGTAAATGGTGGGGCTCACACCTCCACCGCCACTCTTTAAACCTCAGGGGCCTCATTTAAGAGAAATGACGCATTGCTGCGTGAAAGCAGCGATGCGTCACTTCTCAGTGCGCACTCCTTGCGATATTCCTGATGCGTCATATTTAATGTATGACGCATCATGTCGCAAGGAGTTACAGATACGTCAGTATTTCTGACGTATGTGTAAGCGCAAAAGTGACGCATTGCTGGAGTGTGTCACAAAAGTGACGCAACTCCAGCAATGCGTCCTTTCACATGGGGCAAGCCCCATGTGAAAGGGCCTGCGTCAGTCTTACGCCTGCTATGAGGCAGGCGCAAGATTTTGACGCAACGGCGTCCTAAAAGTGACGCAGTGAAATCTCATAGATTTCACTGCACCACTTCTACGACCCTTCCTTGCGTCAATACGCCCCCCTTGCATACATTATACCTGGCGCAGGTATAATGTCGCGCAGGGGGTTCCAAAGTGACGCATCTACCTAGATGCGTCACTTTGTAAATATGGCCCAAAGGGCGCATTTTTTACGCCACTGGTGCGTCACAAAAAGTGACGCACCGGCGGCGTAAAAGTGACGCACAGCCTCATAAATGAGGACCCTAGCCTCCACTCCCCTGGCAGCCAGGAGAAGTGCTGGACACTTCACATTGCTGTGTTTGTTCACCTTTACCATGCATTGCAATGTATGCAGTTTGCTCCCGGTTGATCTCATCTGTGTGCTACATTTGTACATTTGGCGGAATTGCTCTTTAGCTGTTCAGTGCTACTTAATTTCACACGCACAGGGTTCTTCCACAATAACAGGCACATGGATCACATTACTCACATGATTACATTTATTACTGTAATCGAACCTAAGGTGAGATGATTTCGATTCCTGCTGATACGTCAGGACATCCCCTAGACTACTTCTACCATATGTGAATGAACTTTTGTTGTTGTTCAGTTGGTGCTCGGATGAGTAAGTGAGTCCCTGTTCTGTATCTTCAGTCAATAGATGTTTTGTGTCCAGCTGTTGGTAGAGCTCAAAGTGAATTGCGTGTGAATATTGGTGTTTAAGTAGCCTCTACCTGTAACAATGTTCCTTTCGTACTACAACCTGCTGGTGGTACCTTTATTACAGTTCTCCAGGAAATTGCCTCTGCACTGTGAACTCTACTGCGTTTTTTTATGGCGTGTGCTTTTCTTTATTATTAAAATGTATGTTATTGGTTAGTGGTTCTGCTTCTGCTTCTGTGTTTAGGAGTTCTTACCCAGACAAAGTCTGTTTCCTTATTTCCCACTTTTCATTCCATTGGCCTCTTGACTCTCTCCAATTAGTACACATAAGAAGTGTATATGTGTGTGTTTATCTATGAGAGACAAAGTTAAAAATAGAATAAGAGAGAAAGTGTGTATCTGTGGGAAAAGAAAAGTGACGGTCCCTGATCAAACAAGCATTGGCAAATGTAATAAGTCTTGCTTGCGTGAGAGCTGTGTGTTTTAGTAATGTTGTATACCAGTGTAGCTGCTGCTCAGCATGGCTAAAAGTAAGTGGCATAGAGGAGAGTTGTGTGGAGTGGCCTAGAGTGTTGTTGAGTGAATTAGAGTGGAGTGGCACAGAGTGGAGTGGCATAGAGTGGAGTAGTATGAAGTGGAGTGGCGTAGAGGAGAGTACAATAGATTGGAGTGGTGTAGAATGGACTAAAATGGCGTGGAGTGGAGTGTCGTCCAATGGAGTAGTGTAGGGTGGAGTGGCACACAATAGAGTGTTGTAGAGTAGAGTGGAGTAGAGTGTTGAAGAGTGGAGTGTTGTAGAGTGAAGTATGGAGCACAAAGTGGAGAGTAGTTTCTTAAAAAGTGGAATGTTACAGAGTGGAATGTCATGGTGTAGAATGGGGTGGTGTAAAGTGGAGCGGGTACAGTAGATCAGAGTAGAGTGGGGTGATGTGTGTGTCTTGTAAAGCGCACTGCTGCCCGGAGGCGTCCTGGCGCTATAGACCGCTGGGGAACCCGTCCTGGCTTTCCCTGTGAGATGTTCCCTCCTGGGTATCTCCAAGGTGAAACCAGGTATCCCCGGCGTTTGTGGGGGGCCGTTCTGGAGATGAGGCAAGCTAATGCCCAGAGATGCCGATTGTGATCCCTGGTTAGAGTAGGCATCGAGGCGAGAATTATCGAGTCCGCTGACCCTGGTTCACAACCCTGCCGCGTCGGGGATTGAACCCTGGTCCCAAGTCGTCCTCTGCTTCCTTGGTCTGCCGCCTCTAACCAGTGAGCCACACCACTCCACTAAGAGTGGAGTGGCATAAAGTAGAGTAGAGTGGAGAGGCACAGAGTGGAGTGGCATAGAGTGGAGTGGCATAGAGTGGAGGAGAGTGCCAAGGAGTGGTGTAGAGTTGCGAAGGTGGAGTGGCATAGAGTAGAACAGAGTGGCGTAGAAAAGAGTAGAGTGTGATTGAGTGGAGTTTGATAGAGTGGAGTGGCCCAGCGTGGGGTGATTGGAGTAGAGTGGACTAGAGTGTCATAGAGTGGATTGGCGTAGAGTGGCATAGAGTGGAGTAGTGTGTCAAAGAGTGGAGTGTCCCAGAGTTTAGTACAGTGTAGTGGAGTGTTGTAGAGTGGAGTGGCGTAATGTGGAGTGATTGGAGTAGAGTGGACTAGAGTGTCATAGAGTGGATTGGCGTAGAGTGGCATAGAGTGGAGTAGTGTGTCAAAGAGTGGAGTGTCGCAGAGTGGAGTACAGTGGAGTGGAGTGTTGTAGAGTGGAGTGGCATAGAGTGGAGTGATGTAGAGTGGAGTAAACTGGTGTGGACTAGAGAAGAGGTGAGTGGCATACAAGGGAGTAGAGCGATGTAGAGGGGAATGTCGTAGAGTGGAGTTGAGTAGAGTGGCGCATAGTTTCGTAGAGTGGAGTGGAGTAGAATGGCATAGAGTGTTGTAGAGTGTCGGAGAGCGGAGTGGTATGCGTAGAGTGGAGTGGAGTGAAGTGGAGTGGAGTAAAGTGGTGTGGAGTGGAGTGGAGTAGACTGTCGTAGAGGTGAAGTGGTGTAGAGTGGAGTGGTGTAGAGTGAAGTAGAGTGTCATTGAGTGGAGTGGCATAGAGTGGAGTACAATGGCTTAGGCAGGAGTGAAGAAACTTGGAGTTTCACAGAATGGAGAGGAGTAGAGTAGAGTGGTGTAGAGTGGAGTTGTGGCGTAGAGTGAAGTGGAGTAGAATCGAGTGGGGTTGAGTGGCAGAGTAGAGTGGAATGGTGTAGAGTGAAATGCTATATGTGCCAGCTCAAAGCTGTTGTTGTGTCGAATAATAAACAGAAAGATTAAACCAAAATCCTGCTGTCTGTGAGTGTGTCTAATCTAAATATTTGAAACCCAAATCCTACCAAAGTCATGCAGAGATCAACAAGCCAGCTAAATTAAACCAACCCAGCTGCTGCTGAGAGAAAAGAAGTGAGAGTGAGGAAGTTAACACCCAGTGGTAATTATTGGGTGGGCTCTAATCCCTTTTTAGGTTTGTTTGATATACAAAAGAACTCGACGAGACAGCGCCGAGACCTAAAACACGAGACCTAAAATACGGCAGCTACCTTGTGACGACAAGGCTAACAAAATGTTTTGTGAACCAGGTTAGGGGGTGAGTGATCATGATTTTAAGAGTTCATGATTCCTGTTGCCCCAGTGTCAATTCACAAGCCTCAAGCACCAACATGATGCTCTGAGAATCTAAAAATATATTCTGCAGACTAACATTAAAGACCCCTCTTTCTGAACCTCCCTTTCCAGGCATAAATTACAAGGCCATTTTTTTTAAAAAACAACTTGTGTGGTGTACTGGTTCCCTCCGCATCCTGTCATTACAACTCTTTTTTTCCTTAGACTAATCTTGGAACATATGATTAAAAATCACGAGATGGAAGAATCTGGCTTTGCATACCATCAATCACTGCAAGCTGTGTTATATGTTCCATAGACTGCACATGACTTGTATTTTCCTGTGATGTTATTTCATTTCACATAAGAGCATAAAAACTTGAAAGGCTAAAGAAAAAGTGACCTTTTCACTACACTTCACATGTTTTGCACTGTATTTTAAAATGTTCTAAATTGTAAATAGTACCACAGTTTAGAAGACAGGAATTCCGCTACTTTTAGATGGGGAATACAGCCTTCTTCCGTCAAAGGTGCCCCACCTTTTTATCTTTTACATGAATCATGTAATTGACGAGATCAGGCTGTTCATGAGGGTAGCGACCGCCTTGGTGGAGGAAAATCCGCATGTTATTATTTGTCGATCACACCCTCCTGCTGTGCAGGTGCCTTCGAGATAATGTGCTTATTTCTTTAACAGGCAGGTTGCACTCGTTAATGCCGACAAGACGCATCTAATGATGTTCAGACCTCCCACAGGTGTGAGAAATAATTTTCCTCTCAACGACTCCAGTCTGGAACAGGAGGATATGTTTCCCTCTCTAGGGATTAGCCTGTCATCCCGCATTTCTTGGAAGTCACATGCCTCCAGAATGAGGAGCGCCCGGGGACGCGGCCTGGTTTGCAACAGGAACGGGGGCACTTTGTAGTATACAAAGCACACTGCCAGAATGCTTCTCTCTATGGAGCAAAATGTCGGGGTCATTCAAACCTTGCGGATTTGTCTATATATGAGAGAGTGTATTTAAAAACTTGGCTTCAACCTCACTCTGTTTCACTAACACTTTCCTTGTATTCAGATTTGGTAATCACCAATATCATCTCCTGTGCCAAACTTAGACCCATCTTCTATTCAGCAGTGGCTTGTGTCCTTGCAAATAGGTGGGGTGTGGGGAGGAGGGGACCAGGGCCAACAGGCAACCAAACCGAAAAGAACTACCTGTCCCTCCGAGGCTCCTGTCTGGCTCCGTGCACTACAGGCACAGGCTCCCAGAATCACCTCCGGCCAATCCTGATGCGGCTTTCATGCTGAGCGTAGTGTCAGGTTTGGTCGGAACACTCTGAATTTGCGCTCCCGCGTAGACTGTGCCTGCTGTCTCCAATGGGGATTTGGGGGGGCAGCCGACCAGCGGGAGGTGTTTCCCCCTAACCCCCCCCCCCCCCCCCCGGGAAGTTTGGGGCACCAGGGGAGGGGAGGAAGGAGCTTGACCCCCGGGGCTTGCCGTAGCTGGGCTGGTTGGGCTCCTTTGGGCTCCTTTTGGGCTGCTGTCTATTTAAGCGGCCATTTTGTGTCACTGCACACTGTTTGTGGTGCAGTGACACAGCAGCCGGGTGGTCCGACATTGTAATTGATGTCGGTTGGTTAGGCCGTGTATAAAGCGTGACTGGGTAGCGAGCGGGGTTTTCGGCGCTGTGGTTGTTCGGGCTTGTGACCGGGTGATACCTGTGGCATGTGGCCCAGTGCGGCGTTTCCGGGGATATGGAGGCTTTCGGTGATCCCAGGGTGGCCGAGGCGATGAGGCTGTTGGGCGAGGCGGGCCGCATGGACATGGTGCGGCCCGACCTCCAGGTAAGGCCGCAGCAGCGCGCTGCCAACGGTGCCGCTGCTGCTGTCTTTGCGTGCGAGCCTCCGCGGTCGCGGCCGTGGCAGGCTCTGCGAGGTGGGAGGGGGGCGGAGGAGCAAGGGGTGGGGGACAGCGCAAGGAGCCCGCGAAGCGGCGGAAGGCGAAGAGAGGGGCGGGAGGGCCGGGCGGAGGGGGAAGAAGGGGGAGCTGACATTTGTGGAGGGGTGGGGGGGCGGAGTGAGGGCTCTGAGAGGGGTGGGCATCCCGCGAGGCGGACAGTGAGGTGGGAGGGCTTGGTGGTTTGGGGGCAGCCCAAGGGGTGCAAGTGGTAGCACCAGATGTGGTCGTGGGAAGGGGGGCAGGTGGCCTGGGGGCGGGGGGGAGGTGGGGGCTGATGGGAAGGGGAGGGACGCGGAGGGGGGAGCAGTGCCCCGGCGAGTGGAGCAAGATGGGATACTGGGGGGGTGGGGAGGCGGGGGGGATGCATCACCGCTGTTGATAGAGGACACGGAGGTGGAGGGGGGGAGGCGGAGGGGGCAGAGGGGGGGCGGACACGGAGTTGGACTGGAGTTCGTCGTCATCGGAGGAGGGAGGGGGCATGGTGGGCCCGAGCAGGCATGCGTCCTCGGGGCGGGGGCGGCAAGGCAGGGGTGGTGGGCGGGGCTTAGCGGGGGAGAGTGGTGGGCCGGGGGGGCCGGGGGGGTGGAGTACAGTTGCGGAGGAGTGGGGAGGGGGGCCGGGGATGGGAGGGTGGGCCTTTTGGGGTAGTGGGGGTAGGTAGGGTGAACCGGGGGGGCGGGGGGGAGTGGCGGGCCAGGGGGTAGTGGCGGCGATGGGGAGGGACGTGGGGGCACGGTGGAGGGGTTTGGGGAGGGGGGCACGGGGGGTGCGGGCCCCAGTTGGGGGCGTGGTGGGTGGGGAGGGCCGGGGGCTGGGAGTGGGAAGGGGGCTGGGGTATGGGTGGCAGGGGGATCCCGTCGCGGCGCGGAGGCCATTCGGCGGGGGGTGACACTGGGGTGGGGTTGCCGGGGCGGAGGGGGAGGCGTGTGGGGGGCGAAGGGGGGTTTTTCCACCCCGGCATGCTGGACTCCACCTTTTTTCCTTGGCAGAAGCAGTTTGCGAGGCGCTCGGGTGAGCAGCATGCGGCTCCACACCACCGAGAGGATGGGCCGACTCTCTCTGGTGCAGGCGGCCGAGCTCCAGCGTGGGACCTGGTTAATGACAGCAGCGAATGGAGGAGGGCTTCGTGAATACGTTGGTCAAGGGGGGGGTGTGCCCGGATGTGGTGGTGATTCATCTGGGCGAAAATGATTTGGTGCAGTGTAAGGGGCTGGCATTGCTCAAGCAAATGAAGAGGGACCTGAGGGAAATCAAGAAGCAATGGGCGGGCTGTCATGTGATCTGGTCCGAGTTTATTCCCAGGCGGGTTTGGAGGGGAGCGGAGCGCCCAGGAGCTATAGACAGGGCTCGGAGGAAGATTAATCGGGAGATGAGGGACTTTTGTGCCAGGAAGGGGGTGGGGAGGATGGAGCACCCTGAATTGCGCTATGGTGCAGTGTATTTTTTCAGAGAGGATGGGGTTCACCTGTCGAGATACGGAATGGAATTGTACATAGTGCAGTTGAAGGAGGCGTTGGATGGGGCGCTGGGGGTGCTCAGGTATCCCAGGAGGCAGGAGTCCTGGGGGGGAGGGGGTCGAAAGTCGTAAGCCATTTTCGAGTGGCGCTTTCCTAAGGAGATAGGGGGAATTTGCTGGAGGCCTGGGACTGTATTGGTAGGCGGGGGTGAGGTCATTGAGGTCACTGTGGTCATTCAGTCGGTGGGTAGGGGGGTAGTTTGCTGAGCGGATGTTTGTATTTCAGTTGCAAAGTTGGGGTTAACTTTAGGGGTGGGGTTGGGGGGGGCTGACAGGCAGTTGTTATTTAGTGAGCAGTAGTTTTGTGCGGCACAGGCCAGGTGGGTTGTTGTTTTAGGTGCACCTGATTCTAATAAAGCGGCCTTTATCACACTAATTTGGTGTCTGTGTCAGTGCTCCCCCCCTCACCTACTGGTGTGCCCCAATGGGGATTTGGGGGGGCAGCCGACCAGCGGGAGGCTTTCCCCCCGGGGAAGTTTGGGGCACCAGGGGAGGGGGGGGAGGAAGCTTGACCCCGGGGCTTGCCGTAGCTGGGCTGGTTGGGCTCCTTTGGGCTCCTTTTGGGCTGCTATCTATTTAAGCGGCCATTTTGTGTCACTGCACACTGTTTGTGGTGCAGTGACACAGCAGCCGGGTGGTCCGACATTGTAATTGATGTCCCGCCCTCCCTCCCTGTTTTTTCCCTCTGAGGGGTGGGTAGGGGTTTCTGGGGGGGCCGTGTGGAGGGGGGTTTATTCTGGGGTTTGAGGGGTTTTGTTGGATGATGGTGCACTGGAGTTAGGGTGTTAAGAGTTGTGGTGTCGCTGGAACAGGTGCAGTTACTTGTTGGCGCTTTCCTAAGGAGATAGGGGGGCATTTGCTGGAGGCCTGGGACTGTATTGGTAGGCGGGGGGTGAGGTCATTGAGGTCACTGTGGTCATTCAGTCGGTGGGTAGGGGGGTAGTTTGCTGAGCGGATGTTTGTATTTCAGTTGCAATGTTGGGGTTAACTTTAGTGGTGGGGGTGGGGGGCTGATAGGCAGTTGTTATTTATTGTGCAGTAGTTTTGTGCGGCACAGGCCAGGTGGGCTGTTGTTTTAGGTGCACCTGATTCCAATAAAGCGGCCTTTATCACACTAATTTGGTGTCTGTGTCAGTGCTACCCCCCCCCACCTACTGATGTGCCCCAAACTGGCAATGTAGCTCGGGTTGGAGACCGCTTCTTTGCGCATGGCAGTTTGGCTGTCCTGAGACAGCCGGGGCCAAACCGCCATGCACACCTACGACAACAGTGCACCTACTCCCCCTTTGCCTGTCATCCCCATGGCCCTGCCCCCTAGACACAACACTACGGAGAAAAATAAAACAATAATAAACATAGCTTTATTATAGTTTTATTTTTTATTTTTTGTTCGCTGGTGGGGGTAGTGGGGGGGGGGTGGCAATGATCCTCCACCATATCTAAATTTGGTGATTTGCCGGGTTACCCAGTCAGTATAGACTTGGGGTGGTTCAGGTACGTTGAGAATATCCTGGGGCATGATAGGCAATTGGGTATTGGTTGGGGGGAGTGAGAACCCTTCTCAAGAAACAACCATAATCCTTGTCAGGGTGAACCAATAAAGTCGCTAAATTAATCTTTGCTTAACCCCCTGGTAGCGTGGCACAAAACCAGTCAGGCGTTTTGCTTAGATGCAAAAAGTAAAGTATTTTTTTAGAACACAAACAGAGATAAAGTGAAAATACAACAAATGAAAAATCCCACACTATTTTAGTAAAATGGAATATATTTTAATTAATAAAATGATACCAGATTCAGTATAGTACATCAGGTGATAGTATTGCATTGGGCTGTGATTGTTAGAAGTGATAGACTCTAATCATGAAATTAGAAACATTAATGACCCCGCCACCACTGCCCTGGCAATGATGCAATTAATGAAACAAGAGGAGAGTCAGCTGTCTTTTGTCCCGTTATACGCAGCCTAGGGTGCTACTATAGGCGGTGTAAAAATATAGTCTTTGCCTTTGTGCAGAGCACTCTCCAACCAGATGTATTTCAAGGTGCTCCTGTGTGACTTTGAAGGATAAGGGATTGACGAAATGTTTTCTGGTTTGAGTTTGTGCAATTTAGACACTACATGGGTATCCTTTTCTCTCCACCCCCCATTTTAGATTAAAGATTAATGCTATGCAACTTTCACAAGGATTGTTGGCGGTACTGTTTAGTGAGGGCGATGTTGTAATGCAAAAGCTAAAATTAAAACCAGAGCACACAACCGTGTTCAGTGTATTTGCTCTACTTTTCTAAAAGTCTTTATTCAATGTCATCCATTTTTGCATTCATTTATTCACCCACACCTCACCATCCAACTATTCATTCATTAAGCCATGCATCCCAGTCTCAAACCTCCATCTAATTATTAAATGAATGAACAAGGTCCTATAATAAATAAAAGTATTCCATATCCGTAATATTTCCAAACAAATGTGCCGGGGGAAGGGCGAGGCGAACCCACCCCAAGCCCCCTTGCAGTAGCGTTACTCACTCACTAGCTGAATGAACACGGTCCTATAATAAATTAAAGTATTCCATATCCGTAATATTTCCAAACAAATGTCCTGGGGGGAGGAGGGAGGAGAACCCACCTGACCCCTCCTTGCAGTAGCCATACTCACTCACTGCTCTCGCTCACTACATGCAGTATGGGGGCTGATCTGACAACATTTGTCAGAGCTGTTTTGGTTCTCAGTCTGGGTCTGGTCCCAAATACTGTTCCCAGAAATGTCTTTTTCTTTTCTTAGTAATCTTGTGATATTCTGGGAGACAAGATTAGGTTGCTGCAAAAGCAGCCTGAATCAGGAAACATTTCCTTGCTGCACATTGAGTGTAGACACTTAACATAGAAAGTGTAGTGCTAAGCCCAAACGCTCAGATGCTGCAGAGAATTAAGTTAAGTAGAAGAAAAGTTATTTTTCAAACCCAGACAACTTTACCTATATGGAAGAAATATTAAGAATGGTTAATAATGCAGTAGCTGAAGCACAGCAAGCCAAGGAGGGGTCATCAACACCCATGCTTTCCAGGTTTCAAGCAGATCCTGATAATAATGAAAGAGAAGAAGAACAGGATGTTATGGGCCATATTGCTGGACCTCCCAGCTGATTTCAACACTGTTGACCATGCAACCCTCATTCACACCCTGGAGTCTCAAAAGGGATTTTTCTGCAATGTCCTTCAGTGGCACTCCTACCTTGGCCAACCAGCACTAGTTTGTTCACATAGATACGTCCAGGCCCCAACAGATCCCTGTCACCTGTAGGTGCCTCCCAAGGTTCCATACTGACCCCTGTCATCTTCAATCGCAACATGGAAGCTCTTGGGTTTCTATTCACAGATAACAGCATCAATATTCACCAATATGCCAACCATACACAACTCTACTTGAAATTTCTCTCTGCTCCAGACATTCAACTCCTCAAACACTGTCTGCAGCTCATCCAGACTTGGATGTCCAGAGTCTTTCTGAAGTTTAAACCCAACCTAGTAATCAAGAGAGCCATTGACAGCCATGTGACACTGGACACTGATAGTAAGTCATTTGCTTTAGGCAGAATAAAGTCAACTTTCTAAAAGTAGCCATATCAGAATAGTAACTAAAAATCATCTGACTAAAATTAATTTGAGTGAAAGCAGCTTTTCTCTATCTGGTCCTTAACTGAAGTCATCACTTATTAGGTGTAATGAGGTAACTCAGTGTTGTCTAACTCTATGAGAGAGCCAGCCATGCTCTAGTGAAAAACAACTTTAGGAGTCAGGACAGATCAAACTTAAACACACACATACTATTTTTTAAATACCCTGTACCATGAGTGTTTAGGGCGTATCTTAGGGGTGACTTATAAGTATTAAAAAGGATGATGTAGGCCTGGCAAATGGATTTGTTTGCCTTATCAAAATGGCAGTTTAAAACTGCACTACAAGCAGCAGTGGCATGCCTGAGACATGTTTTACGGTGCTATTTTAGTGCGTGGTACAATGAGCGCTGCAACCCACTAGTAGCGTTTAATTTACAGGCACTGGGTACATGTAGAACCATATACAAGGGACTTACAAGTACATTACATGTATCGGTCGGGTGTAGGCCAATTTTATCATGTTAAAGAAAGAGAGTGCAAGCACTTTACTACTTGTTAGCAGGGACAAAATGCACAGTCCTAAAAGACAACAAAAACAGGTTCAGCAAAGGAGGATAAAGGAAGCCAAAAATCTGGGATGACCCAGCAGAGAGGGCCAGGTCCAACAGTTTGATACCAGCTTTCTTTTCTAAAGAGCATGAAACTGTTTCTGCCATAGAGTGACTTCAGAACTGTTGTTCACACCTAGATACTCTTGCATCTGGATAGGTATAGTGCCCTGCTCCATGACCTTCCACACATGCATCTCTTGAGGGCATCCTACACACTGCAGCACATCTCTTCCCGGGCCAAAGAAATGTGATCACATTACCCCCCATTCTGATGGAACCTCTTTGGTTCACCTAGCCGTCTTGCACATTTTCAAAACTGTCTGTACCATTTGCAAAGCCATTAAGACCAGGATCCCTGCCTATACTGCAGCCCCGCTCCCTATCTCCGGTGGCTTGCAGGACACCTACAACCAGGACACCATCAGACTGGAGAATATGAAGTGTAAAAACAAAATAACAAGACAGCAGCTCTTTTCCATCTATGCGACCAGAATCTGGAAGAACATCCCCGTATCCATTGCTCTTTCAATTTAGGAAAGAGTTGAGCATCTCTCTTTAAGGAACACTACATCACAATGCAGTAACAATCAACAACCAGCTACTTTTCTTAGTACTCAGTGACAGTATCCTTGCTCTTGAGCCTGTATAGCACAGTACATATATATGTAGCAAGAAATTGCTCCAGCTATTTGTGCTTAGATGTACTCAAGATCAGAACCCTTGAGGATGGAACCGTGTATTTACATAATGGGAAGGCAAGTGTTCCCAATACTCCTTTCAAAAGGATGCCCTCTACAGGATTTCATGGAAGAGTTGACTTCATTTATTAAGGAGGAGTCTCAGGAGGCAGGAAGAAGTGTCCCCTTCTAATATGTTGGACAAGGAGGTAGAAGTGGCAGTAAAGGGATTTTTATGCTGCATCAAACTTCTCCATTTGATACAATGCTAATGCCACTTGAGTCATCTAATCACTAATCACTACTGAGAGCTAACATGCTGCTCCCCATGTGGAAAAGCAATCTACTTTGCTATTTGGAAGAGAGAGTAGGTTTCCTGCTCACTCTTCCAAATAGCAAAGCAGTTTGCAATGACGGTGGGAGCCACTAGGCTCCCGCCCTGTCATTGCAAACGGCAGTGTCCCAGGGGTGGGCACTCTGGGACACTGCAAGAGCCCTGGGGGGTGGCGGTCTCCAAGGCCATCAAGGGCTCCAGGAGGGGGGCCATCCGGCCCCCCCTCCCATCATTTGAAATGCCCCGGGGTGGTGGTCCCCGGGGCCGTGGGGGGCCTTGAGCCCCCACCATTTCTTTTTGTTAAGCCTCAGGCGGTGGTGGTCCCCGTGGCTGGGGGTGCCTGAGAGCCCCTCAACAAATATTAATAAGCCCCGGGGGGTGGCGGTCCCCAGGGTTGGGGGGGCCTGAGAACCTCCCCAACGAAGAATAAGAAGCCCCAGGGGTGGTGGTCCCCGGGGCTGGGGGGGCCTGAGAGACCCCCCACACAATTGAAATAAGCCCGGGAGTGGCGTTCCCAGGGGCTGTGGGGGCTTGAGAGCCCTCACACATAATTAAATAATGCCCCGGGGGTGGCGGTCCCCGGGGCCCCTCTGGGCTCCACTTTACATAAGTATTGCCCCGGGGGCCAATTACCAAAGAAGCGCGGGAGCCCGTACTTCGTTTTTTTTTTTTTTAATCGAAAAGAGCCACGCATCAAGGCCAGAAAAATCTTACTACTCAACAGAGCCTTGCAATCAAAACACTTAAGAATGATACTACCATCATTATCAAGAAGTTCGATAAGGGCGGTAACGTGGTGGTTTGGTCGAGAGACCGATATGTGGAGGAGGGTTTGAGACACCTCAAGGACACCTCACAATATGAGACCACTTCGAGAACTGTGTATGAGACAACCAATAAAGAGTATCAGTCGAAACTTTGGGAATGGAAAGAAAGAGGTATACTAGAACAGGATGAGTACAATTTCCTATTCTGCAAGTTCCCAAAAATACAGGTTTTATACTTGTTACCAATGGTCCACAAGAATAAGGACAAACCCCCCGGGGAGACCAATTGTCTCTTTGAGGGGTAGTGCATTAGAGAATACATCTAGGTACGTGGACCATTTCTTGCAGCCTCTGGTCAGAAAGTTGCCATCTTTTATAAAAGATACAGGGGATTTCCTTCGTCTAATACAGAAATGAAATGGAATTAAAATTATTTCATGATGTGTATCTAGACGTAACTAGTCTATACACAAGTATTCCACATTAACTGGGAATCAAAGCTTGCAGACATTTTCTCGGAGAAATATCCCTATCATATCTGCTACATACAGAAATGATATTGGATATGATGCTTACTTGCCTTACTAATAACTTCTTTATTTTCAACAACTTGACGTACCTTCAAGTACTTGGGACAGCAATGGGCATCTGCTTCGCCCCCGGCTTTGCGTATCTCTACCTTGGCTGATGGGAGGAGCAGGTTGTCCGGGTCCTGGATTCATACCAAAAGCATGTGAAGGTTTGGTCAAGATATATAGATGATATTTTCTGTATCTGGGAGGGTACAATGAATGAAGCTGAAGACTTTGTGGCTGTACTCAATAACAATGATCTAAATCTATCCTTTACATGTCTAATAAACTCGACAAGGATGGAATTTTTAGATGTGATGTTAGAAGTAATGCATGGGAAACTTGAAACTATCTTATATCGCAAGAGTACAGCAGGCAACAGCATGTTGCATGCTCGTAGTTGCCATCCTAAAAACCTAGTCCAGAGCATACCCTACGGTGAATTGCTATGGGAAAAAAGAAACTGTAGTACCCCCGAAGGATATGAAACAAAAAAGGAAGTCATGATCAAACGTTTCAAGGAGAGAGGTTACAATGAGGCGTGTATAAAGACAGCATGTAAAAAGACAGATGCAGGGAGTAGAGATGAACTGTACAAATAAAAGAGAAACCACTCAAAGAGGTAGAAATAGACAAAACAAGGTTAATCACTACCTTTAGCAATAAATGGCAGGATCAGAGAAATTGCCTCGCTTAACATTGGAGTACACTGCAAACGGACCCGTGCTTGGAGGGATTGGAATATCTCCCTGAGTTTAGCCCCATAGAGGCCAAGGTGTTTATGGGAGACCTAGGTCCCAAGAAGATATCCAGTATATACCAAACCTTAGTCACACATTGCTCCACATCACTACAGAAACTGCAGGAATCCTGGGAGTCGGACGTGGGGGCCCTGGATGAAGAGGATTGGAGGGAGGCGCTGGCGGGGCCTCGGGGTGCGGCCATTTCCATACGCCTTAGGCTGATACAATTCAAGTACCTCCATAAGGCATATTTTACCAGGCATCGCTTATGGAGTGCGGGCCTAGTAGCGTCCCTAAACTGCTTGCGCTGTTGGCAGGAAACGGGGACGTTCATGCATACAGTTTGGAGTTGCCCGGCTCTGGCTAGATTCTGGAGAGGAGTGTGGGACTGCTTGTCTGAAGTGCTGGTATGGGAACTCCCCCGTACACCACGATTGGGGCTCCTGCATGTCTTAGAAGGGGTAGGAGGGAATGTGTACAAGAGGCACTTGCTCCTGTTGAGCCTTACCTTGGCCAAGAGGGATGTGGCGAAAGCCTGGAAAGACACACGAGCTCATACGATGCAACGTGGAAGAGGGGGCTTGATTTTTGCATGGGACTGGAGGAACCAATTTTTGTGGCCAGAGGCTGCCCACGGAAGCATTACAAAATTTGGAAGAGGTGGGCCGACTTCAGAGGTCTCTGGCTAGAGCCTCCTGTGGACCAAGACCCGCTGGTAGATGTGGGATGAGTGGTTACTGACAGGTACATACATAGTTTTCCGGGATTGGGTACAGTATCAGTGACTGGGATGATGACAATGCACCGGGGGGGGGGGACCGGGGCTGGGGAGGGGTTGGGGGAGGGGGGGCTTTGGAGAGTGGGAGGGTTGGGGGGGGCATGTTTTATTTTGTAATGGTCGACTTATTCTCTCAGCTGAAAACAAGATTGTGCATTATCTGATGTGGTGTTAATGTTCTGCGGTCACCTCTGGAGTACAGAGGCCTACACCTGGTAAACAATCTTCAATAAAATTAGTTTTTAAAAAAAAAGCACCCTTCAAATCTCATTATTTACAACTGTACAATTTTCTTATTTTCATGGCACTACCTACAAAATGTATTACCGCAAAAAAATTATTCTGTACCTCGCTGTTGTAAGGTGGTCATGCCCTGTCTATAGAGATTGTACGAAATAACAGGACTAAATAAAACATTCCTGAAAACAGAGTAGAGTTTACAAAATAGGATAAAATGTAAATTTCTTTTTGCCGTCATGTTATTGCAAGGCGACAGGCGAGGTGTGTACATCAATTTGGGGAATGCAAATAAAAAATGCTGGGTATCTTATCTAAAGCAAGTCATATAAAATCTGTACTGCGAACTCTTTATAAATAGTAAATATGACTCCTCTCCAGAAAATAACATTAGTAAAGCATGATTCTTTACTGTTGGTTTAATAAATTCCTTGTTTTCCCTAATATTCTCAAGACAATCACAAAACAGGTTTCTGACATTATCTTTTATTTTTTTATTTAAACTTTAATACATCCAGTGTTTTTCTACACAGTTTTGGTACTCCCACTATCTAGAGCATGGGTACTTGCAAACATTTTCCCAGAGGGCAACATTGATGCCTGCGGGATGCGGTCAGGGCCGGGTGTTATAGCATTAGTGTTAAGGTGTGTGTGTAGGGGAAGAAAAGCATATACATCTAGTTGCTGAATTGCACAATGTGAAACCAGATAACCTGGCATTGAGCCCGGCTTCTCCACTTTACCAAATTGTGTGATCCTAGAAATTATTTTATCTCACTTTAACTCCTTTTTCTTCATTATCACATATACAAGGGCCTTGAAATGCATAACTTCGGGATACACGCTGTACAAAGCCTTCTCCTGTGTTTGACTTACTAAACTATAATGTTTTATTTGTTTAATAAAACCCAGGTCCCCCAAAGAGTCCACATAAAAACTAACTTACCTCTTTAGTTCACTATTGGCATTGTCGTCATGGTTGTGGGAAGAATTTATGTTTCTAAATTCATGTTTGAAAACTATCACTTGTAAAATAATATTTCTCACTGCACTGATATAATCAGATGTAGTAAAGTGAAAAGGATCTGCATGTTAATTAAATACACGTTTTGAATTTTGAAGAGATTTAATCATATTTTTACACTTTTGCTTCACAATGGCCTTAAAAATTAAGGTGCTCCTAAAATGTAGTGGTGCAGGACTCAATAGTTAGTTCCTTTCTTCTTTTACATCATCCTTGTAATAAAACAGCAGCCGAGACCTGCTGTACACCTGTGGGCCTCATGTAAAGATCAGGAGGGCCGCATGCGGCCCCCGATCCGTACTTTGAGTATTGATGATCTTGAGCCAAGGTACTGGTTTCCTGTTATCAAGTGAAACGCAGTCACATATTAAAGCGCTCCGAAATCCACAAGACAAAACGGTGCATTTTGATAAGGTCCTCCAAATAACACATTCAGAATTCAGAATGAGAAATGTACGAGGAGCAAGACTGAGGTACTGAAAAAAATTGACGCAAAAAGTTGTTCTCTGCATTGGGGCTGGGTCAACATGTCCACAGACTTCCACTTATTACATACCCATGGAGATAAGTTTGCTCTTATAGATATGTAATTTTTATTTTATTATTTTATGGCTCAACTTTGAAGCAAATATGTAGACAACTACTAAGGATCTAAACCCCAGATGCATCAAACATCCATTTTGCGATTCCTTATTAGCGAAAAATAAGGAATCGCAAAATGCTATGCAAGAAGAAATCACTTTAAAAATAGCGATTTCTTAAAATTCCTTAATTGCAACTGGCAAATTGCGAGTCGCAATTAAAGAATACCTCCCCATTCATTCCTATGGGCCTAAAGGCCCATAGGAATGAATGGGAAGACATTCTCAATTTGCGAATCGCACATAGCGAATCCCAAAATGAGAATGCGATTTCAAGGGTGCAGGGGTGTCCAAAGGACACCCTGTTGCACTCCTGAAATAGATCTGTGCACATATGTTGCGCACACACATGCCCTTAGGGCATGTGTGTGCGCAACATGAAACTTTAGTGCATTTTTCAAAGTTTTTGCAAATTACCATGAAGTTCAACTTCATGTTAATTTGCAAGCCCTATTAGCGAAATCGCTATTTTATAAACTTTAATGCATTGCATTTAAGGAATCTCAATTTGAGATTCCTTAAATGCAAGTAATCGCATTTTTGCGATTTCTTAATTTGCAATTTTTGCATTTGGGATGATGCATCCCAAATGCAAAAAAACTGTTGCAAAGGGGCAGATTCTGAGAATCTGCCCCTTTGCGAGCGGATTTAAGCTTGATGCATCTGGGCCTTAGAAACTGCTGAACTCAGACGCTTAACAGATGTCCCCAGCAGGGGAGGCTCCACTGCAATGGCAGAGGAGCGTCGCCCCACTGCCTCAGCCAGCAACCGACAAATAAAACAATCTTTTTTTTATTTTTCAGCTGCTGGCAGAGCCAGCCTGTGTGGGAATGGGCGGGCAGGGTCATGCAATGGGAGGGGGCTGGAGTGACGTGCACTACTAACTGTGCATGTCTGTTTGGCCGGCCGCCTGGAGGTTATCTTTCCTATCCTATCTAACCTATCACTGAGCGGCTGGAAGAAGCACTTTTTAAAGGGGATGAGATATTCTCCCAGCCCAGCACGATTCCGAAAACTGGGAAACATGAAAAAGATGAGAAGAACAGAAGAAAAGTGGAATGTTCATCCTGGTTAACCAACATAGCAGTAATCCCGAGTCCAGACTCAATGAAAGAGTAACCCTTATGCAAGATTAACAGGGTTTTGGAGCAGCTGAACAAGAAGACCTTTCACTCAGACGAACTATACAAACTGCGGTGAGTGAGTTTGATGCTCATAGGTAGGATCATATTTTTTTTAAATGTAAGGCCTGCAGCACCTAAAAAAAAACCACAATTAATAAAGCCTCATCAAATCCGTAGTCAGGTTTTGCATTTGGACCATGAGCAGGTCAGAGGAATTCACTTAGGTAGGGAGAAAAATAATTCTTGGGTCTTACAGTCTTGTATTGGCCAGAAGTATTTTCTTATATCAGAATGTTTGGTCAAAGCTTGTCAGTTACATAAAACTGCACATGTTCACAAGGCATCCCTCAGAGCCCTCCTTAGTTTTAAATATTTTCTTTCAACAGGTTGGGATGGACCTAATAGCTTCCTCAGTTGCCTCATCCAATATATATTAGTATTAGTAGACAATTCTACCCGGTATCCCGAAGCGATCCACTTGAAAACTGTGCATGCTTCTGGAATAGTGCATGCCAATATTGATTTCTTTTCATGAGTGGGATTTCCAAACAGATTCTCACTGACCAGGGAACCCTATTGTTAGATTTGGGGGTCTCTAGTTGGCACAGGTAGGTACTTGTGACGAATAGGAACTCTCTCCTCTAGTCAGGACAAGGGTATTACACTCCTAAAATAACTCCTGCTCACCCTCTAGCCTGCGTGGCGCGAGCAGTCAAGGTTTATTTAAGAGGCGTTGTAAGTTAAGCAGTTGTGACCACGTACAGTAACCCAGTGACAACACTACAAATGGACACCACACAGGTTTTATATAAAAAAAATAAGTAGACTTTATATAGAGTTACCACAAGACCATAAACGACAAAAATACACACTATGATTACTTTAAGATGGTAGATTAAGCTGAATTCAGTTCAGTTCTTAGATGCGACACTCTGCGTCAATGTACCTTAGGTTGTGTTGCGCTTCCACGACAATCAATGTCACAGTGATGGGAAATGCGGCAAAGTTGAGATACAAAGAAATAAAGACGTGAAGATCTTCCAGATGCGGCACGCTTCTCGGGGATGCGAGAATTTCTCGGTCTGATGCGTGGACTGCAGCGGCAACACTCTTACTATGCGACGGCAACAGCTCCAGCGGCGACGCACTTCTCCCATGATGCGTGAAGATTCCGCTCGATGTGACAACTACAGCGGCGACATCCAAGATGCGACGGCAGCAGCTCCGACGGCGGTGCGCTTCTCGGGATGCGAGGTGCTCTTGATCAATGGGGTGCGGTGCGACAGTTCCAGCGGCGACACCCTCCTTCGGAGTTGCGACGGCAGGCACAGCAACGGCGACACGCTCCAACCTCATTGCAAGATTCTTCTCCTGATGCTGTGCAGTGCGACAACTACAGCGGCAACACCCTCCTTCTTCGGAGTTGCGACGGCAGGCCCAGCGATGGTGACACGCTTCTTCTCGTTGAGTTGCGCTTCCAGCTCCTTGCAACACGCAGTTCCTCAGAAGGCCCAAAACAGCAGCAGGCACTTCCACAAGAACTCTGGGGAGCTGGGGGATGAAGTTTGTTGTCCCTGAGACTTCAGCAGGAGGCAAGCTCTTTTCCAAGCCCTTGGAGATCCTTCACAAGTTGAAAGCAAATTTACAAAGTTCCTTTCTCCTTCCTTTGTCAGTAAGGCAACCACCTCAGGCCAATCCCCAAACAGCACTTCAGCTTGGGAATAGTCTCTCCTCAGTTTCTTCAGGTTCCTCTCCTCAGTAAAGGTTTCTTCTTGTAGTCCAAAAGTGATCTAATTTCTTGGGAGCAGGGTCCCAATATTTATACCTCAAAATTCTTTGTTCTCTAAGGGGAGAGGGGCCTTTGCCCAGTCCAAAGTTCTGAAGCACTCTGTTTACCAGACCTCTCCCTTCCTTTCAAAAGGCAGAGCAGAAACATCAGACGCCCCACAGGAGGTGGAGCCAGCATTGTGGAAGGCAAGTACAGTTTTGGAGCACTTTGTTGACAGTACTCCTTCTCTTCTTCCAGTGTGCAGGGCAGAGACATCAGCCGCTCCCCAGAGGGTGGAGCCAGCATTGTGGAAGGCAGGCACAGCCCTATACAGAGTTCAGGTGCACCCCTCCCTCCCATCTAGATGCAGATCTCTCTATTCACCACTGGGTGACTGAGCCTGTCTCCTGGAATTCCCCAGCCCTGTCACACACAGAAACCAGACATAGGAATACACAACCTAGCAGAGGCAGGTTTGAATGGTTAGACAAGCAAATACCTACTTTTTAAAAGTGGTATTTGCAAACACAGAATATTAAAATAAACTTTACTAAAAGATGTATTTTATTATTCTGAGTTCAGGCATACTAAACATGATTTTCTACCATGTTCACAGAGCCTGTTAGGATTATAAAATGTAACAATTCTAACAGCCCATTCTGGCCTATGGAGAACAGGTAGCCTTGCAATAGTGAAAAATGAAAATGGCTGTAATTCACTATTGGGACATGCCACACACATCAGGGCTTGTCCTACCTTATACTTACAATGCACCCTGCCTTTGGGCCTACCATAGGGGTGACTGATATGAAGAAAAGGGAAGGTTTAGGGACTGGCAAGTGGGTGCACTTGCCCAGTTAGCATGAGAGTACCAGACTGCACGCAGGCTCTGCAATGGCAGACCTTAGACACATTTTACAAGGCTGCTTCTGTGGGTGGCACAACCAGTGCTCCAGACCCACCAGCAGCATTTGGATTACACGCCCTGGCACACTCAGTGCAATAGACTAGGGTCTGACAAGTAAACCAAAATAGCCAAACATGGAATTGCTAATCCGTACATCAATTTATAATAGAGAGCACTTGCACTGTGGCACTGAATAGCAGTGGCACAGTGCCCAAAGCATCTAACACCAGCAAAAATTAATGAGGCAACAGCAAAAATGGAAGGGAGACCCACACCAATGGTGCCAGGTCTAACACCCATGTATGTGTAGAGTGATGTCACACATATGTGAACATTTGGATATCAAACAGATTTGAACATCTGTACATCAACCCCGCCAATTGTCCCAGTAAGCCATTTTCCCAGACCATAAAAAACCTCACAAAGAAGGATATTTAAGAAATTGCATGCTCCTGAGGCGGAAGCCGGGAGAAACTTTGTCTTGACTTTTAACTGTTTTAAACTTTACGTGTGACTAATACTGTGTAATTTTAAAACAACCTGCCTTTCTCCTGCTCAGCGGATCTCAGCGCTGATGAGGGGAACACACCCTCATTGACGCCAGCTGAGGGGAATCCATTGGGCTCACGCCCACCCCATCTGGCCACGCCCCCTTGCAAAAGTATTTAAACCCTGTGCTGAGGCACTAGCGCGTCTTTAAGAAATTGCATGCTCCTGAGGCGGAAGCCGGGAGAAACTTTGTCTTGACTTTTAACTGTTTTAAACTTTACGTGTGACTAATACTGTGTAATTTTAAAACAACCTGCCTTTCTCCTGCTCAGCGGATCTCAGCGCTGACGAGGGGAACACACCCTCATTGACGCCAGCTGAGGGGAATCCATTGGGCTCACGCCCACCCCATCTGGCCACGCCCCCTTGCAAAAGTATTTAAACCCTGTGCTGAGGCACTAGCGCGTCTTTAAGAAATTGCATGCTCCTGAGGCGGAAGCCGGGAGAAACTTTGTCTTGACTTTTAACTGTTTTAAACTTTACGTGTGACTAATACTGTGTAATTTTAAAACAACCTGCCTTTCTCCTGCTCAGCGGATCACAGCGCTGACGAGGGGAACACACCCTCATTGACGCCAGCTGAGGGGAATCCATTGGGCTCACGCCCACCCCATCTGGCCGCGCCCCCTTGCAAAAGTATTTAAACCCTGTGCTGAGGCACTAGCGCGTCTTTAAGAAATTGCATGCTCCTGAGGCGGAAGCCGGGAGAAACTTTGTCTTGACTTTTAACTGTTTTAAACTTTACGTGTGACTAATACTGTGTAATTTTAAAACAACCTGCCTTTCTCCTGCTCAGCGGATCTCAGCGCTGACGAGGGGAACACACCCTCATTGACGCCAGCTGAGGGGAATCCATTGGGCTCACGCCCACCCCATCTGGCCACGCCCCCTTGCAAAAGTATTTAAACCCTGTGCTGAGGCACTAGCGCGTCTTTAAGAAATTGCATGCTCCTGAGGCGGAAGCCAGGAGAAACTTTGTCTTGACTTTTAACTGTTTTAAACTTTACGTGTGACTAATACTGTGTAATTTTAAAACAACCTGCCTTTCTCCTGCTCAGCGGATCTCAGCGCTGACGAGGGGAACACACCCTCATTGACGCCAGCTGAGGGGAATCCATTGGGCTCACGCCCACCCCATCTGGCCACGCCCCCTTGCAAAAGTATTTAAACCCTGTGCTGAGGCACTAGCGCGTCTTTAAGAAATTGCATGCTCCTGAGGCGGAAGCCGGGAGAAACTTTGTCTTGACTTTTAACTGTTTTAAACTTTACGTGTGACTAATACTGTGTAATTTTAAAACAACCTGCCTTTCTCCTGCTCAGCGGATCTCAGCGCTGACGAGGGGAACACACCCTCATTGACGCCAGCTGAGGGGAATCCATTGGGCTCACGCCCACCCCATCTGGCCACGCCCCCTTGCAAAAGTATTTAAACCCTGTGCTGAGGCACTAGCGCGTCTTTAAGAAATTGCATGCTCCTGAGGCGGAAGCCGGGAGAAACTTTGTCTTGACTTTTAACTGTTTTAAACTTTACGTGTGACTAATACTGTGTAATTTTAAAACAACCTGCCTTTCTCCTGCTCAGCGGATCTCAGCGCTGATGAGGGGAACACACCCTCATTGACGCCAGCTGAGGGGAATCCATTGGGCTCACGCCCACCCCATCTGGCCACGCCCCCTTGCAAAAGTATTTAAACCCTGTGCTGAGGCACTAGCGCGTCTTTAAGAAATTGCATGCTCCTGAGGCGGAAGCCGGGAGAAACTTTGTCTTGACTTTTAACTGTTTTAAACTTTACGTGTGACTAATACTGTGTAATTTTAAAACAACCTGCCTTTCTCCTGCTCAGCGGATCTCAGCGCTGACGAGGGGAACACACCCTCATTGACGCCAGCTGAGGGGAATCCATTGGGCTCACGCCCACCCCATCTGGCCACGCCCCCTTGCAAAAGTATTTAAACCCTGTGCTGAGGCACTAGCGCATCTTTAAGAAATTGCATGCTCCTGAGGCGGAAGCCGGGAGAAACTTTGTCTTGACTTTTAACTGTTTTAAACTTTACGTGTGACTAATACTGTGTAATTTTAAAACAACCTGCCTTTCTCCTGCTCAGCGGATCTCAGCGCTGACGAGGGGAACACACCCTCATTGACGCCAGCTGAGGGGAATCCATTGGGCTCACGCCCACCCCATCTGGCAACACCCCCTTCCTTCTATAAAAATGTGTCTACCTAGGAAGCGCAGCGGACGAGCGCAGCGGGAGCGCCTAAGGCAAGCCCGTCTGCGCCCGTCCGCGACCGGACCGCGCCCGGCGCCGGCCACGCTGCCAGTGACCAGTCCCACACAAGAAGGATAGTCTGGTCTAGAAGCGAACTTCTAGCACTTAACCCTGGCAACCATTGTCAGGCTCCCAGGCTCGACCTTTCCGCCCCGGACCTACCCCCCTCCTGCTCACGGTGCAACAAGCCTCTGTGTGACGTTTCAGTCTCTGCTAATTCCTACCCAAAAACATTGAACTATCGCTCAGCCAACACTCCCACCTCCCCCTTTAAAGCTGGGCTTCTGAACTGCAGATCCCTTCCTAAACATGCAGATGATATCTATCTGCTGCTAGCTGACTCAGAGTGGGACGCCCTATTTCTCACCGAAACGTGGCTCAACGAAGAAAACCTTGCCTCCATTGCTCTAGCCGTTCCGCTCGGTTTCACTTTAAGTCTCTCCAATAGAGAGAAGAACAGAAGAGGTGGCGGAGTGGCTATTATCTTTAAAGATAAATACACCTTATCCTCTTCCACTCCTACCACCCTCGCCGGCATAGAGGGGCTACACTTCTGCCTCCAAATCAACCCTCAAACGTCCCTAGCTGGCCTGATAATATATAGACCCCCGGACTGTTCTCCGGCCCATACCCATGACCTTATGGACTTCATAGTCCAAAACACTCTCTCTCACCAACACTATATAGTAGTCGGTGACTTCAACGTTCATGCAGACAGATCTGACTGTCTTTTGGCTTCCCAACTTATTAACACACTTCAATCAGCAAATCTAGCCCTTATCACCTCCGGTACCACGCACCAGGCAGGCCATATGCTGGACCTCATTTTCTCTAACATTCCGGATACCACAACTAAACCCCCGCTGCCACTTCTATGGACAGATCATTTCCTCGTCCCCTTCCTAATCTCTTTCCCTACTTGCTCTCGAACTACAGGAAAACGCACGTATGTACGAAGAAACTGGGATAACTTATCCACCGAGACCCTCTGTCCCGCGCTCGCAGCTGCCCCCCCTTTAGTATCAGCAGATGTGAACTCTGATGCAATACTACTGAATCACTGGATTAGCAGCACAGTAGACTCTATTGCTCCGCCCAAAATAGCCACTTCACGAAGAGAATCCCCGTCTGCCCCCTGGTTCTCTGCAGAACTGATAGCTGAAAAAAGCAAATGCAAAAGACTAGAACGTCAGTGGCGGGCTAGCTACTCCGAACCTGCAAAAAACTGCTATAAAAAAGCCCTGCACAGCCTTCATCACTCCATAAAAAAAGCAAAAAAACTGTTCTTTGTATCCTCTATTCAACAAGCGGAACAACCGAGCAAAGAAATTTTTAAAATAGTTCAGTCCTTCTTCAAACCCAAGGCCATCGAAACAGAAATTATTCCCTCTAGCAAACTCTGTGAGGATATCTCAGATTTTTTCGACAAAAAAATCCTGAAGGTCTATGACTCCTTCACCCCCTCCGAGCCAACAATTATGGCAGACCACGATATCATTGTGATGCCTACCCCTCCCTTAACTCGGTTCCTCCCAATCACCCACGAGGATGCATTGAAAGAACTACACAAATGCAAATCAGGTGCTCCTGATGACCCCTGCCCCCCCAAACTGTGGAAAATGATGTCGGATGCCACGGTAGGGCCACTCCTTCACATCTGGAACATGTCCATCGAGACTGGCACGTTCCCCGACTGCTGGAAACATGCCACTCTTCTCCCATTGAAAAAAAAACCCAATGGCGCCCCCGATGATCTGAGCAATCTCCGCCCCATCTCCCTACTAGCAGCCCCAGGAAAAATGCTGGAAAAACTTATCCAACGCCAACTCAATGGTTTCATCGAAAAAAGTGGCATACTACATGAAACACAGTCTGGTTTCAGGGCCGGCTTCAGCACTGAAACTGCCCTCATTGAGGTGGCTGAGTCAATCAGGTGGTCGCTGGATTCAGGAGCATCGGCCATGCTGGTGCTCCTGGATCTATCTGCCGCCTTCGATACTGTGGATCACGGTAGATTGCTGCTCAGATTGAAGGATATTGGCTTAGAGGACAAGGCACTGAGCTGGTTGCACTCCTACCTTACGAACCGCTCTCAGAAAGTAGCTCTGGGCGCTTTTTCCTCTGAACCCAAACGGCTGTGGTGTGGTGTCCCGCAAGGGTCCGCCCTCAGCCCGCTACTTTTCAATGTTTATCTGGCCCCACTTTTTACCTTAATCGCCAAATGGGGGGTCAAGGCGATTTCTTATGCGGATGATACGCAACTAGTCTTCCCATACATTGAGGTGTCAGAAGCAGCGTTCAGCAAAATAAAAGGCTGTCTTAGTGACGTAGCCAGATGGATGAACACTAACAAGCTAAAATTGAATGCTAGCAAAACCGAGGTACTATTCTTTGGGAAAAGTACTCCACCCTCCCCTGACCTCTGGTGGCCCACCGAAATGGGTCCTGCTCCCACCCCTGGCACCAAGGCAAAAAATCTGGGTGTATGGTGGGACGAGATGCTTTCCTTCTCCTCTCACATACAACAAGTCACCTCTAGCTGCCACTTTAAACTCCGCAACCTCCGAAAATTTCTCTCTCTTCTACCAACTGACTGTCGTAAATCGGTGGTCCATGCGACAGTCACATCCAGACTGGATTATTCGAACGGCCTCTATCTTGGCCTCCCAAAATATCTGACACAACGCCTGCAGAGCGTGCAGAATGCGGCTGCGAGATTGATAAAACACGTGCCTTTTAAACATCATATCTCTCCGCATCTTCACGAGCTGCACTGGCTTCCAGTGACAAGCAGAGTAAAATTCAAGGCGCTCACCCTAGCTTACAGAGCACAAAAAGGGACTTGTCCCAATTATCTGAAACTCCGACTCCCCCGCTACCATCAAGAGAGACACCTGAGATCAAACTCGCAGACCCTACTGGCTGTACCTCGAGCGAGAAGAGCGAGACTCGGAGGTAGATCTTTCTCAGTAGGCACTGCGAAGCTTTGGAACTCCCTCCCCCCTGCCATCCAATCTGCCCCGTCAGAAGCCATCTTTAGGAAACTCCTAAAGACTTGGCTCTTTGGACAGAAAGCCTAGTACCTCTCCCTGCATCCCTCTCTGCTGCTGCGGTTTCTTTTCAGCGCCGGGACACCTCCTCGCGAGGTAGCTGTTCGCGCTTTACAAGAATCAGTATTATTATTATTATATACAAACTGATGGAGAAGACTGGGAAAGGACGTTACCCTCAGTGTTGGACGCTGTTAGGTGCCATGCACGGGAAATTATGGCGGACTTCGCTTTTGAGCTATTATTTGAAAAACAAGCACGTACACTTATGGACTGTAAGAGAAAAGTCATTTTTAACCGGCCCAAAGTGAACTGAAAACGAGGGGTGAACTGTAGTATTTATGAAAGGTGATTAAGATAACAAAATACTTGATAGGGAACTGCCTGATTGTTTACTTGGTATAGGAGCATGTCTTAGGTTATAAGAAAATATTACAACATGGAATATTCGGAAATGGTATGATATAAGATGACCGCAATCCTACTGATATGCACATTGTCTTGCTCTTTTGCCAGGGCTGAAGATCTCCCAGTACTGGGGATACCAATGATAAATCCAAAAACCCTGACACCGTGTGACTTCTTATAGCTAAATGGGGTTATGTCCTGATTTTTATATATCTGGCACAAAAAAAGATTTAGAAGTACAGACTTAATACCTGTGCCTTGACCTTACATGCATCTTTTGATACCACTCATCACCACCACAATACTTGAAAAATGCAATTGTTCTGAAAACACCCAGATACTAGTATTTCGTTCAGGTGATAGTCACTTAAACCAAACACCTATGCAAGACCTCCTAGTAATTTAGAACATACATTTATTGCAATACATTCAGCAAAGGTCCTAGGAACCTACGTCGCTAGCCCTAAACATCAAAGAAAACAAACTCATGGAAAATCTACAATTACTTCACAGAACTGGAAACCACATAGAATCAGCCATAATTCTCACCCTACTCAACTCGTCAGCTGAATTTGATCAGTGCTTAATTTGTAAATAAATAAGTGCCAGGAGGCACTCATCAGGAGACTACTGCAGCTTGCACCACACAGTGCCCCTGCCATGCTGCCAGTGATAGTAACAACAGAGCTACTAACCATCACAGTCCTACAAGTGTGATAATTCAGACTATTCCAGGCCCCCAAAGCTATAAGAATGACTTGGGCGGCAGGTTATAGCAATTTTAATGTATATTGAAATAATAATTGGCTGTTGTGGTCATCCGAGACAGCGCCATCTTGTGGCAGACTGTCACATGCGCCGGTGTTGACAATAAAGTGCCTGTGCTGAGCACCAGAAACCACCGGCTCAAATTAAGCACTGAATTTGATACAGTCAACCATACAGCCCTCTTAAAATCCTTGAACTATGGATTGGGAGGAGAGGCACTGTCCTGCTGTGGTTAGACTTCTATCTAAACAATTGCCCATAGCAAGTACAATTGACAAAATTCCTTTCAAGCACCCCTGTGCTTACTTAAGGATCCCCTCGAGGGTCAGCACTTTTGCCTACAACTGATACCTGGAGCCAGTCTGAGAATTTTTACTGACAAGGTCAACATATCCTTTGGCCTCCACACAAATGACATACAACGGTACTTTACCTCACCAGAGGACATAGAAATGCCTATCAGACACCATAAAATATTCCAAAACTGGATGTTCTTACACCAGCTGAGCCTTAATCTCCTGAATCCAAAGTTTCTCCTACGCTCACCCCCAAAATTACACTTCAATTAAGGATTGCCTTGATGCCACACTCCCATTGAATTCCAAACCAACCATTGTTGACAGAGCTAAATCCTGGGCTTCCTATTAGATAAAAACCTGGACCTTTAGGGCCACATTAGTGCCATTGCCAAAACTGCAAAGTACCAAGTTAGCCTCCTCAGGGTAATTGAGTCCTTCATTCAACCTGAAGGCTTCAAGATGGTGGTCCAAGTACCAGGGCTGGCTTTAGAGCTAGTGGCGCCCAGTGAAAGAATCTTTTTTAATGCCCCTCTACCCCCCATGACCTCCTCCTCCGATTTCCTCACTACGGATCACTGACATAATATCGACAGACAAAATTTCGACCTACCAAAATATCGAGGTAAAAATATAGAATGCCAGAATATCGACTGTCTATCTACAAACAGGTAAGTACAAAAATATCGACTCAAAAATATCGATTGTAAAAAATATAGACTGTCAAAATATCAAATTTTTTAAATGTCTTAAAATTAATTTAAAAGTAATATAATAATAAATATAATTAATTTAAACATACTTAAAATAATTACATAAATGTAAAATTATTAAATAATTAATGTAACTTTAAAATACAAAAAAATTAATACATATATAATATATATATATATATATATATATACATATTATTAACAAAACATATACAATATATTTTTACAGTAGGATAGCGAGAGGGTTACATTTAATCTAACCACTCCAGTGAGTGCAACAGTAGGGAAAGCGTTGGATAGCGTAGAGGTAAAAATTACTATTCCAACTCCAAAGAGCGCAACAGTAGGGAAAACGTTGGATAGCGTAGGGGTAAAAATTACTATTCCCACTCCAAAGAAGGCAACAGTAAGGAAAGCGTTGGATAGCGTAGGGGTAAAAATTACTATTCCCACTCCAGTGAGTGCAACAGAAGGGAAAGCGTTAGATACCGTAGGCGTAAAAATTACTATTCCCACTCCAGAGAGTGCAACAGTAGGGAAAGCGTTGGATATTGGGAGGGTAAAAATAACTATTCCCACTCCAAAGAGTGCAACAGTAGGGAAAGCGTTGGATAGCGTAGGGGTCAAAACTACTATTCCCACTCCAGTGAGTGCAACAATAGGGAAAGCGTTGGATAGCGTAGCGGTAAAAATTACTATTCCAACTCCAGAGAGTGCAACAGTAGGGAAAGCGTTGGAAAGTGGGAGGGGAAAAATTACTATTCCCACTCCAGAGAGCGCAACAGTAGGGAAAGCGTTGGATAGCGTAGGGGTAAAAATTACTATTCCCACTCCAGAGAGTGCAACAATAGGGAAAGCATTGGATAGCGTAGGGGTAAAAATTACTATTCCCACTCTAGAGAGTGCAACAGTAGGGAAAACGTTGGATAGCGTAGGGGTCAAAATTACTATTCCCACTCCAGTGAGTACAACAGTAGGGAAAGCGTTGGATAGCGTAGGGGTAAAAATTACTATTCCAACTCCAGAGAGTGCAACAGTAGGGAAAGCGTTGGATAGTGGGAGGGTAAAATTAACTATTCCCACTCCAAAGAGCGCAACAGTAAGGAAATTGTTGGATAGCGTAGGGGTAAAAATTACTATTCCCACTCCAGAGAGCGCAACAGTATGGAAAGCGTTGGATAGTGTAGGGGTAAAAATTACTATTCCCACTCCAGAGAGTGCAACAGTAGGGAAAGCGTTGGATAGTGGGAGGGTAAAAATTACTATTCCGACTCCAGAGAGTGCAACAGTAGGGAAACCGTTGGATAGCGTAGGGGTAAAAATTACTATTCCCACTCCAGTGAGTGCTACAGTAGGGAAAGCGCTGGATAGCGTAGGGGTAAAAATTACTATTCCCCCTCCAGTGAGTGCAACAGTAGGGAAAACTTGGATAGCGTAGGGGTAAAAATTACTATTCCCACTCCAGTGAGTGCAACAGTATGGAAAACGTTGGATAGCGTAGGGGTAAAAATTACTATTTCAACTCCAGAGAGTGCAACAGTAGGGAAAGCGTTAGATAGTGGGAGGGTAAAAATTACTATTCCCACTCCAGAGAGTGCAACAGTAGGGAAAACGTTGGATAGTGGGAGGGTAAAAATTACTATTCCCACTCCAGAGAGTGCAACAGTAGGGAAAGCGTTGGATAGCATAGAAATTAAAATTACTATTTCCACTCCAGAGAGTGCAACAGTATTGAAAGCGTTGGATAGCGTAGGGGTAAAAATTACTATTCCCACTCCAGAGAGTGCAACAGCCGAGAAAGCGTTGGATAGCGTAGGAGTAAAAATTACTATTCCCACTCCAGAGAGTGCAACAGTAGGGTAAGCGTTGGATAGTGTAGGGGAAAAAATTACTATTCCCACTCCAGTGAATGCAACAGTAGGGAAAGTAAATACTTCATATATATTTGAAAATAAATTAAATATTAATACCAATTACAAATTAATTAAAATTAATTCCCAATTTAAGATATTATAATAATTATTCAATTTAAAATAATAAAATTAATTAAATTACTAAAATATAATTACCTATCAATACAAAATATTTACAAATAACGAAAAATTATTAAAACATTTAAAAATAGTTAACAATTAATTCAAAATAAATACCAATTTATATATTAATAAATACATGTAATTAATTACAATTACATGACTTCCCACCCAATTCCCCTATAAACCCACAACTCACTACAAAAATTAAATACATAAAATTACCATAATTATCAATTAATCAATTAATAAAAATTAATTACCAATTAAAATTAAATAATTACCAATTACAAATTAAATTACAATTAAATCTAAATAAATACCAATAAAAAAAGTATTTAATTATTTATAATTAAATTACTTCCCACCCTATTCCCCTATAAACCCACAACCCACTCCAGAAAATAAATGAATAAAATTAGCATAATTATCAATTAATAAAAATTAATTACCAATTATATTTTAATTAATTGCCAATAAAAAATAATAAACAATTAATTGTAAGTAAATACAAATAAATTAATATATTTATTTAATTATAATTAAATTACTTCCCACCCTATTCCCCTATAAACCCACAACCCACTCCAGAAAATAAATAAATAAAATTCACATAATTATCAATTAATCAATTAATAAAAATTAATTACCAATTATATTTTAATTAATTACCAATCAATAATTAATTAACAATTAATTGTACATAAATACCAATAAATTTAAATATTTAATTAAATATAATTCAATTACTTCCCACCCTATTCCCCTATAAACCCACAACCCGCTCCAGAAAATAAATAAATAAAATTCACATAATTATCAATTAATCAATTAATAAAAATTAATTACCAATTTTATTTTAAATAATTACCAATTAATAATTAATTAACAATTAGTTGTACATAAATACCAATAAATTAAAATATTTAAATAATTATAATTAAATTACTTCCCACCCTATTCCCCTATAAACCCACAACCCGCTCCAGAATTATATTACGCAAAAATTAAATACCATAAATTGACTTAGTTACTTACCTAAAATTCGATATTTTTGTTGTCTATATTTTATCCATCTATATTTTTGTTGTCTATATTCTGTCCCTTGATATTTTTGTTGTCTATATTCTGTCCTTCGATATTTCTGTTGTCTATATTCTGTCCATTCGATATTCTGTCCATTCTATATTTTTGATTCGATATTATTGTCCTTCTATTCGATATTTTTGTAGTCTATATTCTGTCTTATCTATATTCTGTCTACTCGATATTTTAAACTCAATATTTAACTACCTCGATATTTTTGTTGTCGATATTATGTCTGTATACCCTCACTACCACCCAGCAAAATGGCCTCACATCTCCCCACAGTCCCTTTCTTGCATACGTTTGGATTTAAAGCACTGGTTAAGGCTGGCTTTACAAATCTACTCAGCTATCCACATTAACACTTTGCGTTACTTTATGGTGAGTCATAATTGCCACTCGAAATATAATCCAGGTTCTCTCTCTAGCAGGAACATTAATCAGGAGAGTTATGTTGAAATTGTATTGCTGCCTGAAATCTGGATGCACAAGGAGCTCTGCATCAGCTGCTTTTTTAAATTGTACATTTTTGCTGAACACGGGGGCCCCCACTTGAGGTTAGCGGCGCCACCGCCAGGTCAGTGCCCTGTGCGGCCGCACCGGTCGCACTGCCCTAAAGCTGGTCCAGCCAAGCACCAGTTTTTTACAGAGTTTTTTACACCTTCTGGATCATATCTTTAAATCTCACCTTACACATTTAAAAGTAGCCCTCAACTACGCGTCCCGCGTACTTACCAGTGCAGGAAGATCTGACGACATAACCCCAATTCTCTGGGAAGTCAATTGGCTCCCCACTGATGTACGACGCTTATTCAGACTGTAAAGCATGGTACATAAATCTATTCAGACAGACTTCTCAAAGCATATTTCAAAAAATCTTATAATATCTGGGAGCTCTCACTTGCTTCAAAGTGCTGACACTCTCTTCCTGGAAATACCATCTTTGAAGAAGAAAAAAATACTGCATCAATCTTTCTCTAGATTTACCTGTAGAGTCTGTAACTCCATACCCCGCCGATCAGAACTAACCTCTCTTATATTGCCTTTTAGAGATATTTTAAAGCCCTACTCTTTCAGAACCACTTCACCCTCTGAACTTTGCATTATTATATGCCCTGTGAACAACACTAAGGGGCTTATTAGGATGGCGGGCGGACGAAACCCTAGCGGTGCTGGGACCGGCTGCCTGTGGTGCGGTGGTACCGCAACGGCGATTAGGATGCCACCACCACCGTGCTATCCTCTATTCCTCACAGCACCGCCTGCAACAATGCTGGGAATGTACTGTGTGCATTGTCATGCACAAGGAGACAGGCACCGCGAGGTGCCTACCACCTTGTCCATGACAATGTAGGGGGGTACCATAGGTACCCCCATGTGCACCCTCCACCCCTAATACGCTGGGGGCCTGCAACATGCCCCCGAAAGCAGACTCTGCATGGCTTTTCAGGGCGGGCTCTCCGCCATAGAAAGCCACGCACTGCTGCCCATGCTTATATGGATGGCGGTGTCTAGCAGACACCGTCACCATATCTAGCCCCTTTTCCGCCCGGTCGACTGGCAGACGGTATTTCCATTCGCCGGAGTCCCCCTGCCATACTAATATGGCGGGGGAAATGGGTGGCGGGCGGGCGTATTGCCTCCACCAAGCGGGCGGTGGCAATCTGCCCTACATCCTAATAGTCTCCTTAGTATATACTTGTTGTTCGCGGTCTGTTTTTTGGATATGTTTTCACCCATCAATGTTATTCTTCAACTATACACTTACTTTATTTATTATTCTTAACTGTAAAAACTCTCCAGAGGGTCCAGTTCGCCCTATACAAAATTACCAATAAATACATATATTATTAAATACAATTACAGTTCTTGGTCAACATGAATATTTGTAATGCTTCCAAAAAGTTAAAAAACAAAGCTATATACTTCCAAGACCAGCTTTAGAGGCACTGTCAAACACAATAAATGTCTGTCAAGCACTACCTTCAAATAGAAAGAATATTACCATTATTTGCTTTATATTTGCAACTGAACTGACATGCAGCTGTCCCAAATACATATGTCGAAAAAGTTTCACCCAAATTTTGTTAATGCATTATCAGCATATTCTTGCATAGGTATTTGTATTGAAAACGATTACTATTATTGACTCCCATCTACAAAGTCTAGCCGCTCCGTCGGCCTGGTATACAATGAAATGATATTTATATAGTGCTTACCCACCTCTGAACAGTGGGTGAGAGCCCTGGATATGTGGTTCACTCTTTTTACAGGATGCACAGATGTGCAGCACTTGAACCCATCGTGCACGCACCCTCTACCCAATGCAGGCGAGGTGAGTGAGTGCACCTTCCCTCTGTAGTAAAATGGGAAGGTGCCCAGATTCCTATGGTCGTGAGGAGAGAGTCGGAAAAGACTAGGAGGAAAAAGAGAAAAGTGGTAGCGCCCATCCCCTTTAATAATATTACTAAATGTAAAAAAAAAAACATTTGATCTATTTACCCAATAATTGTAAATGATAGCAGTTCATTTAACCTTTCAATTCCTTAATAAAATCATTTCCTATGTGTCCACAACATGAACATCTATATCTCCTCCTCTGTATGTAGAGACTGCTAATAATGAATTTAATTAAACCAAAAAATACAGTTTAAACATTGTCCAAAGCAAGTTATCATTGTATGCAATTAATAAGATGTGATTTACCAATGGCATGCTGCCAGGTTTGTATCAACTATTTGCCCCATATTCACATATTCTTTTGCCTCGACATTCTCAGAGTCAACCCAACAAAAGAAGAGGCTGATTACAAGTTTGGCAGTCGGAGAGCGGACCGCCACACCGGCTGTCGACTCCTGCACCACCAAACCAGTGGTTGCACTGCACGCCAGATTACAAGTTTCCACATGTCTGGCAGGCTGTTTTGGGCGGTTCCACAGTGGTGCCTCTGAAAATGGGCACCGCACTGGGAATGCCAAAAATAGTTCCTGCACAGCATGGAATGTAAAGTCCGTGCTGTGCAGGAACTGGGGTGCATGCACACAGAGGGAAGCATGTTGTGCACCCCTGCATGCATCCCATTGCACATGGGCAACAGTGGGCCCTGTAGGGACCTCTTTGTTTCAGGACCGACAGTTTTTTCATAAAGGAAAGACCTCTATGACACCGCTGGTGGTTCTGAAACTCATAATATGCATGGCGTGCAGCAGTGACACCACCAGCATATTACTGAGGCCATGACTGCTAAGCCACCTCCAGGAAACGCTGGTTCCCTGGCAGTTGTGGTGTTGCAATAGCAGTCCGACGGCCCAACTTGTAATGGGGTGGTCGGACTGCTGGTGCGGCAGTGGCTGGACCACCACCACCATGCCCCGTGAGGCTGGCGGGCCTCAGACCGCTACACTCATAATTAGGCCCTAAGAGAAAGATATCAAGAGAGACAGAGGAAGAGAGATTCTCAAAAGGTGGGCACATTGCAGAAAAATTTGCCTTTATTGATGCGTCCTACGTCTATTAGTAGATTTCCATGCCACTGCAGAGAGAAAAGAAATTACACATTTCCCAAAACCTCCTTGTTAGACCTGGCCCTTTTGGCAGGTTCACCCCAAAACGTTTTGCTTTTTTCCTAGCCTATTTCTGTAACCTGGTGTTGGTGATTTTAGGCCTCTGCGCACTTTTTCACTGTGGTCCAGTGTAAAGTGTGTGCGCTCTCTGTGTATGTGTGGTGAGAGTGACCTGCCCTCCCATAGGAATGCATGGGGAAAAAGTGTGACCATGGTAGTTCCTGATGTGTGGGGTGTGCAGGGACGAATTTGGTATGTGCAAACTCGTGAGATTGAATGCTGCGCGATGATGTGTGTGGCTTTATTGTATCTGGTGTGGAAGTGCCACTTCTAGAAGTTGGCATGTCTGTGCAGTGAATGTGAATTGGCTGTCTGGCTTGTGATTAGCTGGAGCTGGCTGGTGTACCTGGCTCCAGGAGTCAGGATGGGTCTGTCCCAGTGGTGAATGGAGAGATATGCATGATGATGGCAGGGAGGAGTTGCACCTGGGACCTGAAGAGGGCTGGGCCTTCCCTCCTCAATGCTGGCTCCACCCCCTGTGGTGCGTCTGATGTCCCTAGCCTGGCCAGTGAAAGGGAGAGAGGGGCAGAGCAAAACAAAGTGCTCAGGAGTTCCCGATAACCAGTTGTAGTTGGTTCTCCCATTGCCTGCACCCTGCTAGACAAAGAATTTTGCTGTATAAAAAGGGGGCTGTGACTCCATGAAAATGTTCTTGTTTTTCCTAACTTGAAACAACCAGGGGCGTGCTGCTGCTGGGGCCCAGGGGAAGGCTTGCCTCCCTGGGACCTGTCCAGCCCCTGGATACCCTGGAGGACTTTTCTTTGTTGGGAGCAGTTTTCATCCATCTTTATTCCTCCAGGACTGCTGGGACCTTTTCTGATTGCTGGTAATTTTGCCAGGACCTTCAGCAGCCTCCCTGCGCCTTATTTTTGGTTGGCAGAATGTGCTTTTTATTTAATTTCCCTAGAGAAGGGAGAGGCGGGGGGCTGAGCAGCTGCCATTATGGAGGGAAGACCCCTCCTCCTTGTGGGCTTATCGCAGGTGCCACATCGCTTCTTTAATTATTTATACTTCGGGTGCCCACCCCGATTATGGCCGCTTAGTTGTTCATTATATGCAGGAGCCCACCCTGCGTTATATGTTAACAAAAAACAACAATGGCAGCCTACCCCGTATTATGGCCAAAAGGACGCCTAGTTGTGGGCGGGGCCGCCGGACAGAAACTGAAGTGCGGCTGGAAGAGGAGCAACCAACATGGCGGCGCCGGTCCCAGCAGGGCTCCCGTGTGCTGGGGAGGGCCCTGCCGGTGGACCGTAAAGCCCCGGATCCCAGGAGGGGCCCGGGTGAAGGAAGCTGCCTGTGTGAGGAGGTGCGGCCGGTCCGCGGGGCTCTAGCAATGGAGAGAGAGCCCCGCAGACAGCAGCAAGATGGCGATGGCAGGCGGGGAGCTCGAGGCCATTGCCGGTGCCTGGACCCCACCGCGTGTAAAGAGCGGGACTGCCGCCTCGAGGACAAGCAGGCCGCCGCGCACAGAGGAGACCGGCAGCAACTAGAGCCGGTAAGTGGGTCTCCGTGCCTTTTCCCAAGCGGCCCCGTCCTGCAGTGGGCCGCTGCAACGTGCGCAGATTGCCTAAAGGGTCCCGTGGGGCCTGTGAACTTTCACAAAGCCTGCGTGCTCCAACGTGGGGGTGCCATTGTTGTCAAAGCCTACGTGGCTCCACCGAAGGGGCAAGTTCTTCTTGGTTATTTGGGGGCAGAGTATTCGCAGAGCCAGATGGCTTCACCGTGGGTGGTATTTATGGTAAAGGACCATACTCATTTTCCCGAGGTCCCCCTGTCAGGGCCCATGTTTCCTTGTTGGGGGACAAGTTTGTTTCCTGGAGTAGCCTTATTCTTGAAGGAGCTAGTGTGCTCAACGGCCCATAGTTCTTTTTAGAGCCAGATGGCTCTGTTTGGCGCAGTTTGGTCTAAGGGCCAGTGAGGGCCCATGCCGCAGTTTACTTCCCAGCTGCCCAGCAAGTAGTGGGCAGCTGCACCGTTTAGGCGCAATTGAGAGAGAGTCTCTGAGAGGGACAGAAGTGGCACAGACATGCCAGGCCTTCCACAGCTGCGCAGCACTTAGTGCCAGCTGCAGTGTTTAGGCCCTGTGCTTGTCCTCAGCTGCCCAGCACATAGTGGGCAGCTGCAACGTTTAGGTTTGCGCCGGTGGCGCACCCCTGACTGGCGATGCATTGGCAGCGCGCCTTGACATTCTGGACACAGTGCATTTTAGCCCCTTCTTGATGGCCAGTTGGCCTGGGGGACTGGTAGAGGTATAGGACGCAAAGCCCTAATGTGATTGATATGTGCTTTAAATGTGGTGCTACGAAATGTAATGCATCTAGTATGTTTTACGCACCCTTTGTTGATACCTCTAGAGATGGTTCAATCAATCAATCAATCAATACATTTGTAGAGCGCGCTACTCACCGTGAGGTTCTCAAGGCGCTAAAGGGGGATAGGGTGCTGTCATTGCTCGAATAGCCAGGTCTTGAGGTGCTTCCTGGGTCAGTGGTTTTACCTATGGATTTTTGTGTTAGTGAGATTGTGCTTCACTGTGATTTACGCCCCTAAATGTGAGTTATGCTTAGGGGGTAGGGTCTAATGTGTTTAGACTAGTGAGGCAATTGCCTACTGTATTTATACTGGTTAGGCCTAAATGTGATTTATGCGTAATGTGCAATGCCTTTATGCATGTGATACCTCTAAATGTATTTTCATGCCTAGGAGGTTGTTTTGCCTAGTATAGTTTATACTAGTGAGTTTATGTGTCCCTGCGTGATCTATGCCTATGGTTATTAGTATTGCGTAGTGTGTACCTACCTTTTACCAGTGGTTACTGTTGGTGGTCTATAATTGTTATTTGGTGTTACAGTTAACCTAAGTGCTATTTCTACTAAGTGCTGATTCTGACAGTGGCCCACGTGGCCCTGTCCTGTGTAAATAATCCCTTGTGAATACTGCCCGTGCCAGTTGGCACAATGTATATTGTGTGATCACTATCTGATGTGTTTTGACAATACAAAAGTTATTTTTATATAACCTTGTGTGGAGTTCCTTTTGTAGTGTGCCTGGGATGTTGTTGCTATGTGTGTGCGCAAATGCTTTACACATTACCTCCGGGATAAGCCTGTCTGCTCGTGCCAAGCTACCAAGGGGGTGAGCAGGGGTTATCTTGGCGTGTGACTCTCTTGCCCTGACTAGAATGGTGGTTTCTGCCTGGCTTTGGCGCAAGCCTTAGCCAACCAGAAATCCCAGTTCAAACACTCCTCAAACCATTACGCTCTGAGTCATCTTATTCCTCTTTCAAAATGTTCCCTACCTCTACTGTGTGACTCCTCCCAAACCTCTTTACTACTATGACCTCTGAAATAATCCTTTCTAAACTCGTCCCTCCTCTATCCATTCTTTCTCCTATTCATCCAACTAAAGCGCTCATGTCCACCGCTCCTAAGAACAATTTATATATCCCTCTACTAATCCACACTTATCCACCTTGTGCTCCAGAGTAGCGTGCTACATCGGGAAAAGCTCTTCAACGCATCGAAAGGGGTATTAAAGTGCTATTCAATTCAATTCAATTCAATTGATTTATATAGCGCGCTACATACCCAGAGGGTCTCAAGGCGCTTTGAGAGGGGTGGGGGATTACTTGTCGAATATCCAGGTTTTAAGTTGCTTTCTGAATGCTAGGTGGTTCTGAGTGAGGCGAAGGTGGGTGGGAAGTGAGTTCCAAGTTTTGGCTGCCAGGTAGGAGAAGGATCTTCCTCCCATGGTGGTTTTGTTGATGCGAGGTACAGCAGCAAGGGCTAGGTGGGAGGAGCGTAGCTGGCGGGAGGGGGTGTAGAAGGAAAGTCGTGTGTTGAGGCATTCGGGTCCAAGTTCGTAAAGTGCTTTGTGTGCGTGGGTTAGGAGGCGGAATGTTATCCTCTTATTGACGGGGAGCCAGTGGAGGTTTTTCAGGTGACCAGAAATGTGGTCTTTACGCGGAATGTCTAGTATGAGTCTGGCTGATGCGTTCTGGATGCGTTGTATTTTTTTCTGAAGTTTTGCGGTGGTACCAGCGTATAAGGTGTTACCATAGTCCAAGCGGCTTGTAACCAATGCGTGGGTGACCGTTTTTCTAGTTTCGGTGGGGATCCAGCGAAATGTTTTTTTGAGCATGCGAAGGATGTTGAAGCAAGATGATGAAACGGCGTTGACCTGTCTGGTCATCGAGAGTGAGGAGTCCAGAATGACGCCCAGGTTCCGTGCGTGGTCTGTCGGGATGGGTGCTTTTCCAAGGGACTCTGGCCACCACGAGTCATCCCAGGCGGAGGGGGAGGTACCAAGGATGAGGACTTCTGTTTTGTCTGAATTCAGTTTCAGGCGGCTGTGCTTCATCCACTCGGCTACTTCTTTCATTCCTTTATGTAAGTTTGTTTTGGCGGTGTTAGGGTCTTTGGTGAGTGAGAGGATCAGTTGAGTGTCATCAGCGTAGGAGATGATGTTGAGGTTGTGTTGGCGTGCGATGGCCGCGAGGGGGCTCATGTATATGTTGAAGAGGGTGGGGCTGAGTGAAGATCCTTGTGGTACGCCGCAGATGACATCGGTGGCCTCTGATTTGAATGGTGGGAGGCGGACTCTCTGGGTTCTTCCGGTAAGGAACGAGGTGATCCATTCCAGTGCTTTTCCTTGGATTCCGATGTTTCTGAGGCGTTGTAACAGAGTGCTATGACAGACTGTGTCGAAGGCTGCGGTGAGGTCGAGTAGAATGAGGGCAGCTGTTTCTCCATTGCCCAGTAGAGTTCGAATGTCGTCTGTTGCTGCGATAGTTTGATACACTCCATCCTGAAGCAATCTAGCATTGTAGGCAGTATTCTCTTTTCACCAAAGCTTCCTTTGTTACCCTAATTGTTCTTCCTGAGGAATACTCATGGTCATTGATTCCATATAATTTGTTGCAAGAATTCTCTCTGAAGGTCGAAACACATTCCATTAAGTATAGTCCTGAGATGTGAAGTGTACAGCGATTCCACCCATATCAACAAAAGAACTCATAGAGCTACAATTTTTGATAAATGTTATACTGTACTTCTGCAGAGCTACTAATCTCCAAGGGGGTATTTTAGATACAAAATATACTATTGTCTGTCTCGTATTTTCTGTGTTATGAAATCCATTTACTGTCTCTTTCACGAGATATTATTAGACATATGATGCCTTGCACTCCCCCTAAGGGACTATAGTTAGCTCCACTCATCACTGACTTATGCGTAAACCTTCTGGTTATAATATTCCATTCCCCCGACCTTTGTCTGCTGGTTTTCAAATCATGTGTGTTCTTTCGTGAAGAAATGTGGATAATTTATTGTTCGTGTTTGTTTGTATTAATGAATAGTTATTTCTTCTTGTGTCAGCCTGTTAAGATCTCGAAGGACTTAAACCTGTAGGTGACACAGTCTGCTAAGTTTTTTCTATGGTATGGGTGGGAACTCGTGGCACACTTGAGGAGAGGACAATCCCTAAAATATTGCTTCAGTCTTATGTTGTATACATGCACCATCATCTCCTACCGTGCTTGAGAGGGATCATGGATGATCGTTAAAAACATCTCCTAACACTTAATTCAGACCTTTAAAGACTGTGTCTGCTTGACACATCCCACCTGCCAGTGGTCTTGAGCCTAGGGATTCCTATAATAATGATATCATTATTACACACCTGGAGAGACAGATCTGGATGTGTTCTACTTTCCTTACATTGTCTTTTAGTTTCTCTGAATTTCTCCTCTTTCTCTTTTCTGCTGTATGTGTTTATTGGGCCTCATCAGTGGGGGAGTTTTAGCTTGAGTCAATCTGGCACAGTAAAGTGTACATCCAGACGCGGTTTGTGGCCAATTCTGGTACAACAACTAATGTACTAACCCTATCCGTTTTGATAGAGAAAAAGCGTCTGTCCAAAAAATCCAACTGCACTGCTACTTCGTAGATTTTAAAGAGGCCTTCGACTGAGTTCCCCGGGACCTACTGTGGCAAAATTAAAGTCTTGGGGCGCACCCCGGTCTCTGCTACTTGCGATAGCTCAACTCCATTCTGAAACATGGATTAAAATCAAGCTGGGTGAAGGCTCTCATGTCTCTAGGAAGATTGAGACGAGAAGCGGGGTAAAACAAGGCGGCGTGCTGGCACCACTCCTTTTCAACCTGTTTATATCAGATCATCCACAAATTCTCGACAGCGTTAACAGCCACCCGCCCCAACTAGATGGAGTACATATTACTAACCTTTTATACGCCGACGATCTGGTGCTGCTTAGCCATACGAAAGTGGGCCTACAGAGGTTACTTGATGAACTGCTCCTTACACTAAAAGCAATTTCCTAGAGTTGAATCTATCAAAAACCAAAACAATCTCCTTTGGGAAGCAAAAGATGCCGTGTGGAGTGTGGCATTTCAACAAGGTAAAAATTGACTCAACAACTCACTATAAATATCTGGGAATATTTCTTGACTCCAGAAGTTCATTTGTCAAACAGAAAGAAGCACTGGGGACCATAGCTCTAGCTTTAGAGGTCGTCACCACAAAACTCTCCAAAAAGCTACTTGGCCCCAGCTTAATCCCACGGTTAAAGGTGATGAAGGCCAAGATAACTAATTCATTAACGTATGGCCACGAGATCATGATCATGATGGGCACCACAAATACCCTCTTAAATTAACTAATAACCAACATTTGTAAACGTGCATTTCATCTGCCAAAGTCAGCATCGCCTGCACAAGTTCTCCTTGAACTAGGTCTATTTGACCATCATGCGTCATGCCCGGGAGGGCTCTTTTGAGGCCAGACTCTGGCAAAAAATCCAGAAAAGTCAAGCCAGTAACAAATATCGGCTCCACCTGAACCATAGTCTACAACAACTTGGTGTTGAGGAATTCTGGGTAACAAACCCCTCCCAGTCGGCATTAAAAGTAGTCATTAAGAAGACCGTCAGGATGTGGTCTTTCCACTCGGACAGGGCAATATTGTCAAAAAGAAAACACGCCTGGGCAGTGATCACAAATTTCAAACCCGGGGTGGTACCCCCATACTTATCTAGTACATTTGCACTCTTTTTGAAAAGAAAGTTCTTGGCTCTAAGGATGGGTGAATGGCCTTTTTCAATGACTCAGATAACCACACTCATTGAAGGCTGTGCGGACATCATACCGAGGGACTGTACCAGATAGTTTGCCTATGTCCCGCAATGCTCACTGTCAGACGTTTTTTACTGCGCGAAGAAAGGAATAGGCTCAGATTTCGATAATGCCGCCAAGCCATAATAGTAGCTTTAAACCAGAGCAACAGGAAGCAGAACATCGAATTAACAAAATTTTTTACCAAGGCGCTAAAACAGTTGGAAGCCATCAAGGTCCCCAACCACTCCCCATTACGGCAGCGTGGCACCCCACCTCTGGGTTTAGTAACTGTTCTCTGACTAACCAAAAACAGCTGACCTCAAGCTGGCCCTTGACTTGAACAATAACCACCAAGAAGCTCTCCAGATTTCTAATGTATAATGCAAATTTTTGATTTGTGTAATTTTATATTCCGTTTTTTTTTTAAGAATATGCTGCAATTGTTTTATAATGTAAGGGTTTTTAACCAAATAACAATAAAGCTTTCACACCCTTGCATAGTGTACATCCTAGCATCCCCATGTCATATACAGTGACTTACTGAAAACAAATACTGTACTGGGGGAATGAAAAGGGCGAATGGCCTTTGCCACAAAGTTTTTACCACGAAATGCAATCACAAGGCAATTTTAAATCGTAAATACTTTTATCACGCTAGTCTTTGCCACACAAGACTTTACAAAGCATATATATTTGTATTGGGACTAAGTGGTAAGTAGTTTATAGAGGGTATTTAAAAAAAGGGAAGGTTGAGGGGTCCCCCCCAATGTAATTTATTTTAAAATATATATATTTCGTTTACAAAGTGTTTTAAGAGTTAATGTGCAATCTTTTAACAGTAGGTGGAAGTGTTATACTGTGACTTGATTTCTCTGTAACAGTAAGCCTGGTAAAAATGGGCGTGGTAGTGGATTGTATGGTAAAGGTATTTCAGATGTGAGTGAATGTAAATGCATGGTATGCGTTCTACAATCTGTGTTGTGAAAACATGCGTGGTAAATGAATGTTTGGTAATGTCATACAACCCTGTCCTGCTCAGACTGAGAGTCACTTTACCTCAGAATAAGAACACAAGAACTCCTCAAATGTTTTGACCCTAGTAAGAGGTGCAGCTTGTATTCCCCCACGGCACAGCGAGGTACATTGCATATGTCTTGACGCAGCTGGACATACCCTAGTCACTCTCAGTGATTCAACAAGAAGAAAAAGAATGTGATTCCTGACTTATTTATAGCCATTGACATTTCTATGTTGTGTTATCTTATCTTACTTGATGTTATGTTATGTTATGTTATGTTATGTTATGCTATGTTATGTTACGTTATGTTTATTGTTCTTCACAGTGCACACTCAGCAACGGTTTCCTGGTGCTTTTACAAAGATATCAATACTCAGGCAGAGTTTCACTCAAGGAGGAAAGGTTGGAGGAGCTTTGCGGGTGACCAAGATGGCCGCGTGAGCTCGGAGCTCCGAAGACCTCCCGATCCTCCGCAAAGATCCTGCCACCCATCCTGTCCCACGACGGTGGGTATCATCAGTTAAGCCGGTGCTGAAGCGGCGCCCGTTCCCGGATTGAAAATCCGACCTTCCTGGACCTAGTTATGCCGTCGTGAAGTTGGCTGACTTCGTTGGGCCCAAGAGGTGACCTGCCGCGGGACGCCCTGTTCGGGCATATCGAACTGATTGGACCAGCTGGCCCGGGCTATCTCCGTCTCACTCTCCCTTTGGTGGCCCTTGGGGCTCTTATTGTCGTAACTCTCGCGCCGACTGGAGGTGCGATTCGCGACCTTCCCCTCCCCCGGACTATCCTGCCCTAGTGTTTCAATATGGCGGGCAGAGGGGACCAGGACAAAGGCAAGCCTCCAAGGGTCAGCAGAAAGCCGGATCAGTCCCAATCCACTATTCCGGAACGATTCTCTCAATCGAAGGGGTCGCCGGTAATGACGGGTCGAACTAAAGACTCGCTGCGGGACGTGTCCCCTGAGGATCCTGAATTTACGCTACGGGACGTGATGGGTGCCATTGCTGGGGTGAAGGCTGAGATGCATAGTCTACACGAGGCGCTGTCCAGCAAGGTGGATACCCTAAAGATCGAACTTAATCTGATCAGAGCCGATCTTGGCAAGACGAATGATAAGGTGAAGTCACTGGACCTCAAAACGTTGAGCTTAACCAACGACATGTCGGATGTACAGACTGAGGTCCGCGACCTGAAAACGGCTAATGGGATGCTGGCATGCCGGCTGGACGAATTCGAGGGACGGGCACGGCGCCAGAATGTCCGCATCACGGGAGTGCCGGAGAGAGCCGAGGAAGAGTCAACTGAACTCTTTGTGGAGGACTTGGTGGTCAAGAACTTGGCGCTGGGAGGTCTGAGCAAGTTTTTCTCAGTCGAGAGGGCTCACAGGATCCCGGGTGGCCCACCGAAGTCGGGCGCGTCCCCTCGCCCCATCATTGCGAGACTATTCAACTATAGGGACCGAGACGCCATCTTGCAGGCATCGAGGAGCGCTGGCCCGCTACGATTCCAGAATGCGGACATCAACTTTTTCCCTGACTTCACTCAGGCTGTCCAGAAACGCCGGCAGAGTTTTACTGGTGTGAAGCGGCGGCTTAGGGAGTTGGGGATGCGCTACTCCATGCTCTATCCTGCAAAACTTCGCATCGAGCATGGCAACCGGACAATGTTTTTTGACCTTCCGGATGCGGCAGGGGACTGGTTGGACACTTTGCCTCAACAACGGACCGAGCCAGATGATCAGACGGAGGAAGCTGCTGGAGGATCAGGTTCCCGGGAATGAAAAATCTGCCTGTGACTTTTTCTGGGGGGGTTGCTGCGGCTGGCACCGACTCTGAATATTGCCTCTTTTGTTTTATCACTTCTGTACCTTGATATGGAGGATGACGGGGGGGATAGGATGTCTCTTTTCTCCTCTAGGGGGCTTCTTGTAGGTTAGTTTAAGGGGCGACAGGCACACTGCTAGTTGGGGTGGCTTCTAGTCAAATGCAGGGGTGTAGGGTGGGGGTTAGTTGGAACGTGTTCTCAATGTTTGTTCTATTCTTTCAACACTCGTCATGGCTGAGGTTTTATTGTTCTGATACTTTTGTCTCGTGGGCTGTGTTCAGGGGGGGGATGATGGGGTGGGGCGTCCTTGATGATGGGGGGTAAATCATTGAATTTGTTGAGTTGGAACGTTAATGGGTTGGGGGATCGAATCAAACGTGGTGTTGTTCTGCAATTGCTTAAACGCTGTGCCCCAGATGTCGTTCTTTTGCAGGAAACTCATCTTGTAGGTAACACCTGTAGGGCTCTGAACAGGAGAGGGTTTAAAATGGTGGCCCATTCGGGGTTCTCTACGGGGTCCCGTGGGGTAGGCATCATGGTGCGCATGTCCCTTCCCCTGGAGGTGGAGTCTACCTTGGTTGATGATAGAGGCCGATACGTGGCGGTGGTGTGCAAGTGGGAGGGGCGCACTCTGGTTTTGGTTTCGGTGTACGTTCCCCCGGGGCTGCAAACATCCACTTTTCAAGATCTTGGTGGTGCCATTTTGGGACTCCCGGAGGGCCTTTTGATTCTGGGGGGGGACTTCAATTCTGTGGTTTCGGGTGACTTGGACCGCTTCCCATCCAGAGATCTACGTAGTGCACAGTCCTGGCTCCCGGACTTCATTGCCACTATGGGCTTGGTTGATTGCTGGCGACTTTTACATCCCGCTCAGAGACAGTACACTTTCCACTCTGGGGCCCACGGTAGTCTCTCCCGCATTGATTATGTCCTGACTCCTGCGGCCCAGGCACAGTCGGTCTCTAACGCTCGTCTCATGGCCAGGGGTATTTCTGACCACTCCCCGGTTTGGGTGTCTTTCGACTTTCACATCGTAGCGACGTCGAGAGTTGCACCTATTAACCCCTGGTACTTTTGTAACCCTAAGACCCGCGATCTCCTAATGAAATCTATAGAGCTATACTTTGCCGAGAACTCTGGCTCTGTTGACTCGGCCGTCTCCCTTTGGGAGGCCTTCAAAACTGTTCTCAGAGGAGAAGCCTTCTCCTTGATAGCCGAGGCGCGCAGAAGATGGGATGAAGACTTGGTTCGGCTGGAGTCGGATATTGCTGATCTGAACTCTCAGCTGGCCCTGGGGCCGACTCCGGATTTGCTCCATGCTCTTGCCCTGAAGCAGTCGGAACTTAGGGCCACTGCTACTGACGCAGCTAAGGCGATGAGCAGGGAACAGCAGGGCAGGATATACGACGCTGGCGATAAGGCGGGCAAGCTTCTTGCATGGCTAGATAAGAAAGAACTTGCGTCCCGAGTGGTACCTGAGATCTTGGGCGAGGACGGCCTGGTCGTGACTGACCCTGCTGCTATTGCTGAAACGTTTGCGGACTACTTCGAGACGGTCTATACGTCCGTCTCTGCCCTGTCCGAATCTGACTCGGCCTCCTTTTTGGAGGGTATCGAGCTCCCTTGTTTGTCTGACGCTGAGCGGGAGGATATGGACCGGGACATGACAGTTGATGAGGTAGCGCTGGCAATCAGGTCGCTGCGCTCCGGTAAAGCACCGGGGCCCAATGGCATTCCGGTGGAACTGTATAAGCTCAAGGCTGACACCGTCGCGGCACCCCTGAGAGATATGTTCCTTGCGGCCCGCGAGACTGGTGAGCTCCCGCTTGACCAACGACTGGCCACTATTGTGGTCATACACAAGGAGGGTAAGCCTCATGATTTATGTCGTTCCTATCGCCCTATTTCCCTGTTGAACGCCGAGCCCAAAATTTTGGCTAAGCTACTGGCTAATCGGCTGGTGGGAGTGATCTCGGACCTGGTTCACCCGGATCAGTCCGGTTTCATACCACATCGCAACACGGCCCTCAATCTCTGGAGGCTCCATGCGGTTATGGCGCGGGCACAGTTGCTCACGGAACCGACGGTACTTGCCTCGCTTGACGCAACTATGGCGTTTGACTCACTGGAGTGGAACTACCCATGGGCCGTACTTGCTAAGTTTGGGTTTGGGCCCGACTACATTGGCTGGATCCGGCTCCTCTATTCTTCCCCGCTTGCCAATGTGACGGTGAATGGTCGACTGTCTGCCTCCTTTGCCTTGCGCAGGGGCATCAGACAGGGTTGTCCGCTGTCGCCGCTCCTGTTCGCTCTAGCGCTTGAACCGCTGGCCGCGTGGATCCGTGTCCATCCTGATGTTGCGGGTATCACCAGGTCACCGGGATTTGAGGATCGGATATCGCTCTATGCCAACGACATCCTTTTATATCTTACCTCTCCATGCCGGTCCCTGATTGTGGTGTTTGACCTACTGGGCACTTTTGGTGGCTACTCGGGCCTGGTCATTAATTGGTCCAAATCCTCCCTCTATGCGCTGTGTGGTGATACTCCGCGCCTCCCTCGCGGGTGCACTATCCAGATTGCGCAACAGGGCTTTAAGTACCTAGGCATTTATGTTTCAAAGGATGCCCGGGCACGCTATGCTCATAATATGCTCCCTCCTTTGGTGAGGCTGCGGCGAGACGTGGAGGGCTGGAAGAAGCTACCGATATCTCTGCTGGGCCGGGCGGCACTATTCAAAATGATGTCCTTGCCGCGGTTCCTCTATGTGCTCCAAAATACGCAAGACCCAGTGCCGGCCAAATACTTTGGAGAGATTGAGGGCCTTCAGCGTAGCCTGCTGTGGGATGGTAGGCCACGAACATCCATAACAAAGCTAACTATACCGTGGTACGATGGCGGTATCGCCTTGCCTGACATGCGCCGCTACTACTGGGCGTCTCAGCTAGCAGCAGTTAACCACGGTTTCTACGGACCGGCGGTCAATCCTGGTTACGCCATGGATCGTTGGCTTATGAACGACGGGAATTACTATAGGGCATTGTACTCTAGGTCTCTGGATCGGAAGCTAACTGGACCCACTAAAACAGCGGTACATCTGTGGAGGGCGGTGACCAAAACTTTGGGTTGGCAGGGTAGGCTCACTATGGCTACTCCTCTGTACGACTCTGACCTGCTTGGGAAACTGTGGCACTCCAAAGGGTTCGACAGGTGGGATCTCATCGGTATCTCAAAGGTTGCAGATGTTATGGCCAGAGGGGAGGTGAAATCCTTTAGACGCTACAGGCCGAGTTCCAACTGGGTAAAGCGGAATATTTCCGTTATGCACAGCTTCGACACGCTCTCACATCTTCTATACCTGTGGGGGAGAAAGTGCCTGAGTCATCTCCGCTGGAGGACAGAGTACTGGACGGCCATATGCCGGATAGCGCCATCTCCTTGACCTATAAAAAGCTTATTAATGTGAGGACTGACCTGCTGATGAAATTGAGAGACCTTTGGGTGAATGACGGGATTGAAATGGACGATGAGGAGTGGCAGTCAGCGGTTTCTTCCCCTAAGGAGGTGGATATCTCGGCTAGGCTGAGACTTGTTCAGTTGAAGGTACTCCACAGGATTTATATCACGGGCCCCAGGCTCATACACATGGGACTCTCTCAGGACGGGTTGTGCAGGAGAGGATGTGGCGTAGTGGCGACCTTTATGCACATCATTTGGGAATGTCCGGTTGTTGCCCTGTATTGGGGTCGAGTGCATGAGGTGATGAGAGTTGTGACTGGTGTGACCCTGCCTGCGGAGGCCCGGCGCTGCCTTTTGAACATCTGGGGCCCGAACGATTACAATGTGGCCCAGACCCGCTGGGTCACCCTGGGCAATATGATAGCCAAGAGAGACATTGCTCAGAAATGGGGCGCCTCTGCGCCCCCCACGATCGGCCTGTGGAAGACCAATATGGATTGGTGTATGCTCCGTGAAAAGACTGTTTACGTGGCTCGGGGCAAGCCCAGGATGTGGGGGTCGGTATGGGGAGCGTGGAATTCGTATAGGGGAGACATCTGTGCACCCCCTGAGATGACACAGCCTGAGGTCCGTCTGTCTCCATAATTCCCCCTTCCCAATGTTCCGAGCTTGGTATCCTGACTCCGCTCCCCGGCTATATTGCTGTCTAACATCATGTTGTTAGTTGGATGTGCGAACCCCGGCCCCTCCCCGCGGCACGTGCCTAAAATATTCCTTTTGTCCTCAGCCTTGTTTCTTTCTCTTTGATTCTCTTCTTTTGTTCTCTCCTCTTTTTCTTTCTTTATGATTCTCTCTTTTAGACTCTGGTTGTATTTATTGTTATTTTAATGTTTCTATTGTAAAATTAAACCTGACCGCTCCTGTGCCTTGTTTTTGTACATGGTTCCGTGCTGCAATACGATGCTGCCTGGCCTCCGGGATGTATGGCTGAATAGCGGTGTACCTATTTTGGTAAATAAAGGTTTTCCCCAACAAAACAAAAAAAAAAGGAGGAAAGGTTACTATTGTAGCCTTACAGCCCGCCATAGAGGGCTATACCCACTATTAAAGGCCCTCTCCAGCGTTTAACAAGCGACTTTAATAGCCGGTATAGCCCAACTACGAAGGGCTATAAGGCTATTAGAACATTCTGCCACTAGAGGGTAGAATGTTCTAACAAAAAAGAACAAAGCCTTAAGGGAGCGTGAGGGGATTGGAATCCCCTCAGGTTCCCTGAAGCCTTTGTTCAAAGCCAGAGCTGTGAACAAAGAAACATTGGAATGTTGGAGCTCCAGGCTTGTACCAGCCTTTATAAGCCTGGAGCACTCTATTGTTTTCAATGGAGCTCCCAACATGCCAATGTTCTAATAATAGGCAAAAGCATTGTCTTTAAATGTTTCTGAAATTGCTTAAAATCAACTTCAATGTGCATTTTGCTGGCAGAGAGTTCCACATTGCCGGTGTTAGTGCTGCAAAGCTATGACAGCATGATATACTCTTACAAAGTGTTGGGACTATATCCCATTTAGCATGTATGTATCTTAGATTGCATGTTGGAATATACGTTTCCACTTTTTTCGTCACAAACATGTGTGCTGGACCTTTCAGCTTTTAAAAGCAATGCTTCAGAAAAGGGGGTGGTGATAAACAGAGTGTCTGAATTAAGCAGACCACTCTTACCCAGTCCAAAGATCAGGGCATGATCCATCACCGTTTTTTAGCTCACTGCACCATCCCAGCTCAGAACCTGGCTACATGCAAATTAGTCTGTTCCTGTCCCAGTGCATGATGGGAACAGGGCAAACCAAACTACCAAGCCAATTCTTATACTGGGAAGGAAACAAGCTACCGGGGGCAGGTTTCTGGCATTTCAGCCGTCGTCGGCCCGGCTTGCTTGAATCCTGATGGTGCAATGAGCAAGGGACTCACATCTGAGTATACCCTTCCACGCTTGTGGTGGACAAAATGATTCAGAAAAGGGGGTGGTGATGAACAGAGTGTCTGAATTAAGCAGACCACTCTTACCCAGTCCAAAGATCAGGGCATGATCCATCACCGTTTTTTAGCTCACTGCACCATCCCAGCTCAGAACCTGGCTACATGCAAATTAGTCTGTTCCTGTCCCAGTGCATGATGGGAACAGGGCAAACCAAACTACCAAGCCAATTCTTATACTGGGAAGGAAACAAGCTACCGGAGACCGGTTTCTGGCATTTCAGCCGTCGTCAGCCCGGCTTGCTTGAATCCTGATGGTGCAATGAGCAAGGGACTCACATCTGAGTATACCCTTCCACGCAAATGCAGCACATTTTGAAATGTTTCACTAGCATTCCATTCCATTACCACTCTGACATTACCTTCTCAAATCACTCTTGGTATGCTGCAGAAGGGAAGTCCAGCCCTAACTTCTAGGCGATGTCCCATCTGAAGTAAATTATATAAACAACAAACCCACCTCTGTTTCGCCTAACTAAGACATAAAACTTGAGCAGCTGAGAGAGTGTGATATGCAGCTCGTGCATGGTAACCTCACCCGGCCCCCATGGCTGCATGCCCTGGAGCCTGGCTTTGATCAGCATATGTAGAAGAGGCAATGAGAGATATTATTTCAGTGGTGCCCAGAGCAAGAATATTTGGATTAAAGGGACAGGTTCGGAAACATCAGACACTGGCATGCAATTTACCTTTCACTTGAGTCTCGTACACCGCTATAATCTCTTTGTCCTTTTTAAACCTGATAATCTTCGATATATTGTAGTAAAACCGAAGGTGTAGAAAAGCAGCTTTTAATGTATTTTTTTGAACTGCTTTGTGTGAGATCTGTTCAGAAGAAAAGACTAAGGTTGAAGAGGAACACCACAACAGCAGGGGAAAAAAAATCAAAACAACTCACAAAAAGGCTTTGTGGTATCTCTGCCCATCAGTCATTTTAAGGGATGCTACATCCATCTGTAGTTATGTAACACGTATGCCACACTTTGGTGCCACCTTTAACCGATGCCCTCCATTATGAGACAAGAACAGACAGGCACGCAAGCAGCATGCGCAGTGGTGCTCTTCCCCCAGCATACTCCATCTGAGTTAACCTGTAAGACAAGCCCAATCCACCTTGAAATGAAGCCCAAAAACAACCGAACAGCTTACCAAATGAAGCGCAACTACAGATCGACATCCAAAATTGCAAAAAAAAGTAAAGGCTAAAACCCATGCCACACTTTGGTGCCACCCTTAAACGATGCCCCCATTAAGAAAAAAGAATATACATGCAAGCAAGCAACGTGCGCAGGGCTATTCTTCCTCTAGCATACTCCATCTGAGTTAACTTGTAAGACGAGCCCAATCCCATTAAAATAAATCCCAAAACTAACCGAACTGCTTACCAAATGAAGCCCAACTGCCGATCGACATCCAAAATTGCTAAAAAATGAATAAAATTGTACAAGCAATGGGACAGGAGACAGCAGTAACACAACTGTGGCTTTAAGAAGCAGTGGGAAGAAGAATGCTTTATTTACATATAACAATTGTGTGTCTTTTGCTTTCTCGCCCTATGTGCGCCAGGTATGCCCAGACGTGGGCCTGGGCTCACTGTCCCACTGGAATCAAGCTATCATGGCTGAAAGGGGTGAAACCCCGATACCGGTCCTAAGATGCTTGTTTCCGGTCCAGGGAGGACTTGGCTTGGCAGTTCGGGCTGGACTGTTCCCATGAGGCACAGGGTCAAGACTGATTTAGATATGGCCAGGTCTAAACTGGGGTGGCATGGTGAGCAAAAGAATGATGGATTTAACCCAGATCTCTTGACTGGGGGTGAGTGTTTTGATTTGTTCTGCATTCCGTCCATCAATTGTGTGTCTTTTATTTACATGCAACTAGGGAGCTGAAGCTGAACACAGACAAACAGTAACAGAGAGGGAAACCAAGAAAAAAGAGAGTCCCTCAGACAACATATAAAGAACCAGAGTGGAATGAGACTGTAAAAAACCCCTGCTCTGTGGGAGGAACAGAAGAGAGAAAGGAGGGACAAAGCGGTAGGACTGACCACTAGCAAGCAAGGATCTTTAAAGGACACTGACATAGACCAATGAAAAGTAATATCAATAAAGGGGATGGACTTGATGCACACAGACTGATTACAGCAGGTCTCTAAGAGACAGGTTGTGCTGTCTAGCTAGACCTAAAAAAGTTAACAAGTGAACTGCACTTATACATTACATTTAGCTATTTGAGAAAATATACACTTGCTGCATTTTAATACACATGAGTACTTATGGGAATCTTTGACACTGCGCCTTTGCAAGATGACTCCTGCACATGTTTGTGAATTCCAAACTTGGAACTAAAAATACTAGAGTAAATGTCCTACTTTATTGTGAGAGTATTGAAGAACAGGGGCTCGATGCTGGCGTTTGATGTCATTGCTGTAATGTTGGAATACACCAGTATTATCTCCAGTAGCTTTTTTAACTTTGCAACAGATTTTTGCTTTGTGTTTAGCTAGGTAGTAGTTTCTCCCTTTAATAACGTATGGGCAGATTTACAAAACTGTTTGCACAACGAAGTTGCATTGAGGCCAGGCGCGTCCCTTCTGCTCCTCCACCTTTTTGCATACATGAAGAGTGTCTATCAGTTTGAGCAACGGTCAGCCTGACAGACACTCTTTATGTTCAGTTCAGGCTGCCAGGCATTACACATGTGCTAAATCGCAGGCGTCTGGGTGTATGCGTCAATGTAGGTTTATTAATGCGTTTGTGCAGTGAATCGGTGTACGTGCATATGTGCTTGGGAATGGTGAGGGTATGTGTGCGTGCTTGTGAATGCATGGGTGTTAGGGAGTATGCATGGAGATGGGTGAGTGTGACTATGTATTTGTGTGCTTAAGTGTATGGAAGGTGTATCAATAATATTGATAAAGCCTTTACTATGCACATACATTGTAATGTCTGCAAATATTTACACCAGCACTGACTGTGTGCAATGTTTGTGAACATTATATAAAAATTAAAAATTAAAATGATGGGGACGGCCCGAACAGCTGTGTTGGTTCCAGGCTTTCAGCCAGAACCTATTGATCAATGCTTGTCAGCACTTTCTGTTTTTCAAGTATGTCAGAACAGGTTTTTTAAAATATCCACATTATGAATTTTGGTGACCAAGAGTCCAGAAGTTTCTTAATCTTTTCTAGTAGCAGTTTCACATTCTGATGTAGTGTGCCCATTAAGTTGCTACCAAAATTGATACCTAGGTATTTGAAATACCCTGGGGCAGAATCGAAACTATTAAAATGATGATCACACCAATGGTTAACTACCTAATCAGTATGCTCCGGCTCCTCCTCACAGATGATTTCCACCGCAAAATAGACATCCTGATCTCTAAATTTCTTCGGCGAGGAAAGAAAGCACAGATAAGTATAAAAAAAATAAGACTGGATAAAAATCAAGGAGGGGTAAATCTAGCGGATTTCACAATATACCAGCAAGCTTTTTGGGCAAAACAAGGCTCATATTGGATATCACCGCCTAACGACTATACCCTGGTATGGCTACAGGTAGAGAGGGGAGAATAACAACAAGAGTAGAGGTCCGCTGCACTCACTAGGTCATGAGAATAGCCAAAAGCATAAAATCCAAGTGGCCAAGGTAGGGGTGCTCAGGAGGTTCACCTCCCTTCCAAGAGGTGCTGTACTTAAATACTCGAGAAACCTTACAAGGGTAAGGTGGGACTCTTGAGCACACCAAAATTAAACTTGAAAAAAGGTGTCAACAATGGCATGCTGACTGAGTTATAGAACACTATATCCGTTTTAACCAGCATGATTTCGTCTCTTCAGTGGGCAGCACACCTTTACCACGTTTAAGTGACTTCCGGTTCTTTTGTTATTCCAGTCACCATTTTTCCAGCACAGTTTTCGTTACATTAGATATTAACACCATCCTTGGCGTTTTGGCACCCTGTGTACCCTAATATCATCGTGTGTAGCATCGTGTTTCACACCGGTTCTTTCTCCTGACACGCTATCTTTTCCATTTGACCTTTATACTTGTTTTAGCTCACCGTTTTCTTGATGAAGTTTGTATAGACTCGGGCTCTGAATTTACATGTAGTTTTCCATTGTATGTTTTTTCTCCTAGACATCTGACCCCCTGAAGAAGAGCCAAGCCAGGCTCGAAATGCATTGGGGTTAATATGCACTGTACAGAAGGATGATGTCTACAGTTGATATCCTATGATTTGTGTTACACTTGTGCAACCAAGAATCAAATTGGAATAGTGCAATATCTTCATTTTGGATAAATGAATATTTTGAATAAATTGATGGCAGCATAAACCTTCATTACTTTATGGACTAAAGATTTGTTGACACCTTTTTTCAAGTTTAATTTTGGTGTGCTCAAGAGTCCCACCTTACCCTTGTAAGGTTTCTCGAGTACAGGTAGAGAGGGCCATCCTGAATAACCTACCCCCCCTGGCTTTTCTAACAAGAAATAGACTATACCCCCACACCTCCACGTCCATTTTTAAAAATACAAAAGTCGCGCTACTATACTAAGGGTAGAAAAGAAGCTGGAGAATATCATCAAAGGATCTAAAATGGAGTCAGTCTGGGCCAATAGCAAGATTGCGTTTAAAGGAAAAAGCTTAGCCTTTGATATATGGATTGAGAAAGGTATCCACTACCCTTACCAACTATAAACGATGCATACCCTATTATATTCTCAGACCTCAAGTCAAGATATAACCTAGATGAGATTGAACTCCATAACTTTTTGAAATTTAGAAAGGCCTTGTCAAAAGCCAAATTATCCACCTTAAAGCCATCAATCTCCCAGTTTGTGTCAAAGATTAATAAATTGCGGCGCCAGGTCTCGCAGCTCTACAAACTCCTCTGCCCAAATTCCTCTAAACTTAACAATAAGCCTGTTGCCTATTGGGAACAACAATCTACAGCCACCCATAATGAACAAGAATGGTCCACACTATGGAGCTCGGTCTCACGTAATAAGATCTCCCCAGTGCTCTCACAAAAAACATTTTGGCTACTGCACAAGGCTTTGCGGACCCCTGCCCGGTTATTCTCATTAGGCCTCTGGGATGACGCATTATGTTGGAAAATGAACAAGGAAACGGGGGACTTAGCACATCTTATCTTTCAATGCCCAATACTCAAAGCATTCTGGGAGAAAATCTTTGTCTTTTTAAATGGGGTGTTTGATTTTACGCTAATAAAAAGAACTTTCCTCCCTACCCATGACATTTATGAGCACAGACTTGAGATCTGAATCTGATAAGGATCTACTAAACCTGCTACTGACAGCAGCAGTGAAAATGGTCCTTGACAATTGGAAAGACACAGGTAAGACATATTATAAAGGCTGGATCAACTGGATCACCAATCACAGAGGAGCGGATAATATTGCACTACAGAACTCTCCCTAGAAACCGGCATCCAGAGGGATGTGGAACTCTCTCGACACGTACCTAGACTCTTACGAACCTCTATGAAAAAAGACAAGGCGGAGGTACACAACCTGGTACCCCCTATGGTCGCACAACCGAGCCAATTATACTTAACTGGTTTCAACCAATGGCCCCTCCTCCGGGCCGCCGCAAGGGGTTGGCCTACCAACACCGGCCTGCAGGTGTGCCAACATCTCCACAGAATGTCAGATGTAATTGATGAGAAATGTAACTCTCCTTGCCTGTCTCCTACCTCCTCATTCCCCCTTTTTCTGCCTGCCTTGTTTTCTTTTTCTCTAATTATCGATATGGGGGTTAGCTAAACAAACTTGACACAATGTCACAGGACACTGATGTATAAACTGCGCCTGGGACAACCTATGGTAACCCTGTAACAATGTGTTCTTGTATAAAAAACAAGCACTGGCGTTGCCAATAGGTCTCAATCAATCAATCAATCAATCAATCAGTGGCACTTGTAAAGCGCGCTACATACCCGTAGGGTCTCAAGGCGCTTGGGGGGGGGGGGTGCCGCTACTGCTCGAACAGCCAGGTCTTCAGCTTCTTCCTGAAGGAGAGGTGGTCTTGGGTCAGGCGCAGGTCGGACGGGAGGGAGTTCCAGGTCTTGGCGGCCAGGTAGGAGAAGGACCTTCCTCCTGTAGTCGCTCTTCGGATGCGGGGGACGGCGGCGAGGGCGTGGTTGGCTGATCGGAGGTGGCGTTTGGGAGCGTAGAAGTTGACTCGGCTGTTGAGGTAGCTCGGGCCTTGGTCGTGTAGGGCTTTGTGTGCGTGGGTGAGGAGGCGGAAGGTGATTCTCTTGTTGATAGGGAGCCAGTGAAGGTCTCTCAGATGTCCGGAGATGTGGCTGGATCGTGGGATGTCGAGGATGAGTCTGGCTGAGGCGTTTTGGATCCGCTGGAGTCTCTTCTGGAGCTTGGCGGTGGTCCCGGCGTAGAGGGCGTTGCCGTAGTCCAGTCGGCTGGTGACGAGGGCCTGGGTGACGGTCTTCCTGGTCTCTGTGGGGATCCACCAGAAGATCTTTCGTAGCATGCGTAGGATGTTGAAGCACGCCGAGGAGACGCTGTTGACTTGCCTGGTCATGGAGAGGGAGGAGTCCAGGATGAAGCCCAGGTTTCGTGCATGGTCTGTCGGTTTGGGTGCGGTGCCCAGGGCGGGAGGCCACCAGGAGTCGTCCCAGGCGGAGGGTGAGGAGCCCAGGATGAGGACCTCCGTCTTGTCAGAGTTCAGTTTCAGGCGGCTGGTCGTCATCCACTCGGCTACCTCTCTCATCCCTTCGTGCAGGTTGGCTCTGGCGGCGGCGGGGTCGTTGGTCAGGGAGAGGATCAGCTGGGTGTCGTCGGCGTAGGAGATGATGCTGAGGTGGTGTTTGCGTACGATGGCCGCGAGGGGGCTCATGTAGACGTTGAAGAGGGTTGGGCTCAGGGATGATCCTTGGGGGACGCCGCAGATGACTTCGGAGGCCTCTGACTTGTACGGTGGTAGGCGGACTCGCTGTGTTCTTCCGTCGAGGAAGGAGATGATCCATTCCAGCGCCTTGTCCTGGATTCCGATGTTGCTGAGGCGCTGTATTAGGGTGCGGTGGCAGACCGTGTCGAATGCCGCGGAGAGGTCTAGGAGGATGAGGGCCGCTGTTTCTCCCTTGTCCATCAGGGCTCGGATGTCATCGGTGGCGGCGATGAGGGCGGTCTCGGTGCTGTGTTTGGCTCGGAAGCCGGACTGTGAGGGGTCGAGGGATCCGTTCGTCTCGAGGAAGGCGGCCATCTGCTTGTTGACGGTCTTCTCGATGACTTTGGCTGGAAACGGGAGAAGCGAGATGGGGCGGTAATTCTTGAGGTCGGTGGGGTCCGCTGTTGGTTTCTTGAGTAGAGCGCTGAGTTCGGCGTGTTTCCAGCTTTCGGGGAAGATGGCGGTGTCGAAGGATGTGTTGATGATTTCTCGCAGGTGGGGTGCGATGACAGTGTCGGCCTTGTTGAAGACGTGGTGAGGGCAGGGGTCGGTCGGTGATCCGGAGTGGATGGAGTTCATCGTGCGGATGGTGTCTTCGGTGCTGATCGGGGTCCAGGCGTGGAGGGTGGTGGTGGGGGGGGGTGGCTGGTCGGTAGTGGTGTGCGTTGGTTGGTTGTTGAAACTGCTGTGTATGTCCGTGATCTTGTTGTGGAAGTATGAGGCGAGGGAGTTGCAGAGGTCTTGCGATGGGGTGATGTCGGTGTTTCCTGCGCTGGGGTTGGAGAGCTCTTTCACGATGTTGAAGAGTTCCTTGCTGTTGTGTGCGTTGTTGTCCAACCGGTCCTTGTATGCTGTTCTCTTGGCGGCGCGGATCAGCTGGTGGTGTTTCCGGGTGGCAAGTTTGTAGGAGGTCCTGTTGTCCGGTGTCGGTTCCCTTTTCCAGACTTTCTCGAGGGCTCGGCAGTTCTTCTTGGAGCTCTTGAGTTCGTCGGTGAACCATGGGGCCTTCTTGCTGCCGGGTCTGCTAGGCGGAGTCCTCAGCGGGGCGAGTTCGTCCGCGCAGTCGCTGATCCACTTCGTGATGTTCTCGGCGGCCTGGCTGGGGTTCGCTGAGCTGGCAGGAGGGTGTTGGCTCAGGGAGGTGGCGAGCTGGTCTGCTGTGATCTTGTTCCAGCTTCTGCGGGCGGTGTGTCGCTGGTGTTGGTGGGTCGTCGTTCTCTTGAAGGTGAAGTGGACGCAGCTGTGGTCCGTCCATTGAAGCTCTGTGGCGTGGCTGAAGTCGATGTCTGTGCTGGATGAGAAGACGGCGTCGAGTGTGTGTCCGGCGAGGTGGGTGGGGGTGGACACCAGTTGCTTGAGTCCCAGGTTGGCGAGGTTGTCGAGCAGGGTGCTGGTGCTGTGGTCGTTGTTGTTCTCCAGATGGAAGTTGAGGTCTCCCAGGAGGATGTAGTCAGCGGAGGGGAGGGCATGTGGGCTGACGAAGTCGGCGATGTCCTCGCTGAATTGTGTGCGTGGTCCGGGTGGTCGGTAGATCAGGGTGCCTCTGAGGGTGGTGTTCGGGTTGGTGTGGATCTGGAAATGCAGGTGTTCGGCGCTGGTCAGGGTGTTGTCGGTGCTGGTCGTGAGACGGATGGTGTTCCTGTGGATGATGGCGATGCCTCCTCCCATCTGGTTGGCGTTTCGGTCCCTCCGGACGATCTTGTAGCCCTCTGGGATGGCGATGGCGATGTCGGGAGCTGAGGAGGCGTTCATCCAGGTCTCCGTGAGGAAGGCCACGTCAGGGGCTGTGGCGTCTAGAAGGTTCCAGAGTTCGATGGCGTGTCTGTGGACGGAGCGGGTGTTGAGCAGGATGCACTTGAGGTGGGTGCTGCTGGAGTTCGCCTTGGCGGGAGCTGGTGCGGGGCTGGTCCGGATGCAGGAGAACTTGCATGCGTGGCAGCTGAACGGGCCTTGTGTGCGTCTTGGAGTGGCTTGATGGCATTCTGGGAGTCGGCCGGTGTTGAGAGCGGTGAGGGTGGCGGCGGAGTACGTCAGGTGGGTCGGTCGGGGTCTTCGTGGGCCAGGGGTCCTGGCGCTGGTCGCGATCCGGTCGCGGACGGGCGCAGACGGGCTTACCTTTGGCGCGCCTTCGGCGCGCAAACGGCGCACCCGCTGCGCGTGACCGCTGCGCGTTCGCACGGTCGCCATTTAAGGCGAAGTGCGCGGGTGGGCGGGTCAGCTGGGAGGCGGGAGCGGGGAGGGATACAGAAGACAAAAGGGGCGGGGACAAGCGGCGGTGGCGGGAAGGGAGGGCGGGGGGCGGCGCGGTAGGCGGACAGCAAGGAAGGAGAGCAGGCACGGCGAAAAATGAAAACAGGCACAAAATCAAGTCAAAAGCGGGGTAAAAACAGAGATACACACAGTTATGAACAACAAGCACAAATGCCAGACAAAAACGGGGAAAACACTCGCAGCGGCGGCAGCCGGCAACGAGGCGGTAGCGAGGCAGAGGGCAGGCAGGGGCACACGCAGCAGCTGGTGGCCGTGCGGCGCGGGGGTGTCCCACAAGTGGGTCACACTCACCTGCGTCGCACGGTCGCCATTTAAGGCCAAGTGCGCGGGTGGGCGGGTCAGCTGGGAGGCGGGAGCGGGGAGGGATACAGAAGACAAAAGGGGCGGGGACAAGCGGCGGTGGCGGGAAGGGAGGGCGGGGGGCGGCGCGGTAGGCGGACAGCAAGGAAGGAGAGCAGGCACGGCGAAAAATGAAAACAGGCACAAAATCAAGTCAAAAGCGGGGTAAAAACAGAGATACACACAGTTATGAACAACAAGCACAAATGCCAGACAAAAACGGGGAAAACACTCGCAGCGGCGGCAGCCGGCAACGAGGCGGTAGCGAGGCAGAGGGCAGGCAGGGGCACACGCAGCAGCTGGTGGCCGTGCGGCGCGGGGGTGTCCCACAAGTGGGTCACACTCACCTGCGTCGCACGGTCGCCATTTAAGGCCAAGTGCGCGGGTGGGCGGGTCAGCTGGGAGGCGGGAGCGGGGAGGGATACAGAAGACAAAAGGGGCGGGGACAAGCGGCGGTGGCGGGAAGGGAGGGCGGGGGGCGGCGCGGTAGGCGGACAGCAAGGAAGGAGAGCAGGCACGGCGAAAAATGAAAACAGGCACAAAATCAAGTCAAAAGCGGGGTAAAAACAGAGATACACACAGTTATGAACAACAAGCACAAATGCCAGACAAAAACGGGGAAAACACTCGCAGCGGCGGCAGCCGGCAACGAGGCGGTAGCGAGGCAGAGGGCAGGCAGGGGCACACGCAGCAGCTGGTGGCCGTGCGGCGCGGGGGTGTCCCACAAGTGGGTCACACTCACCTGCGTCGCACGGTCGCCATTTAAGGCCAAGTGCGCGGGTGGGCGGGTCAGCTGGGAGGCGGGAGCGGGGAGGGATACAGAAGACAAAAGGGGCGGGGACAAGCGGCGGTGGCGGGAAGGGAGGGCGGGGGGCGGCGCGGTAGGCGGACAGCAAGGAAGGAGAGCAGGCACGGCGAAAAATGAAAACAGGCACAAAATCAAGTCAAAAGCGGGGTAAAAACAGAGATACACACAGTTATGAACAACAAGCACAAATGCCAGACAAAAACGGGGAAAACACTCGCAGCGGCGGCAGCCGGCAACGAGGCGGTAGCGAGGCAGAGGGCAGGCAGGGGCACACGCAGCAGCTGGTGGCCGTGCGGCGCGGGGGTCTCGCATTAGGAAAGTGTGAGCTATTGGTATTGTAAATGACAATTATTTTTTTTAATATGTGTTTGCATTGAAAATATATAAATTAATGGCATTGCTATTTACAAAGCCAATAGCTTACACTTTCCTAATGTGAGTCCTATTGGCTATGGGAATGCTTGTTGTTAGCCAGCAAGGACAGTGCTGTTGTGGTGCTGAGTGATGCTGTTATGGTGCTCAGTGATGTGGTGGTGTCCCAGAGTGATGAGGTGGTGTCCGTGAGTGATGAGGTGGTGTCCGTGAGTGATGAGGTGGTGTCCGTGAGTGATGAGGTGGTGTCCCAGAGTGATGTGGTGGTGTCCCCGAGTGGTGTGGTGGTGTCCCCGAGTGGTGTGGTGGTGTCCCCGAGTGGTGTGGTGGTGTCCCCGAGTGGTGTGGTGGTGTCCCCGAGTGGTGTGGTGGTGTCCCCGAGTGGTGTGGTGGTGTCCCTGAGTGGTGCGGTGGTGTCCCTGAGTGGTGCGGTGGTGTCCCTGAGTAGTGTGGTGGTGTCCCTGAGACACACAGGTGGGGGGAGGGCAGCGGATCCGGGCTGACTCACCGGCGGACTAAATTTACACTAAATATTAGTGTATTGGGAAGAAAACTGTTTTTATTAAAGATTTGTCAAATAAGATAGCATCGTTATTAGGAGCACCGCCAGTGCGGGAGGAACATTCTATTTACAATGAATCGGCTCTACGGCAGGTGTAGTATTGGCAATGAAACGTAGTGTTCCTTGATGCGCGGAGGGGGGTTTTAAGATACTGCAGGAGTCTGCAGGGGGGGCGCCGTGAGCTGGAGGTCTTGCGGGGGTGAGCGAGGGCTGAGGGGAAGGGTTATGACTGAGTCTGGGTAGTTAGAGGGGGAGCTGGGTAGTTTCCTAGGGTTATAGTGCGATGGCATCTGGTGTTTTGAAGGGTCCATGAAGAAACGGCGGAGTTCTGTAGTGGTCGGGATGAGGGGATGTGGCGGACAGTAAGGGGGTCTGCAAGGACCGGAGGAGAGGGCGAGCAGCCCGGGACGAGAGAGCTGCAACGCGAGGATGTGGATGCCGGGGGGGGGGGGGGGGGGGGGGGTTGGTGGGAGTCTGCGATGATCAGGAGCGGGGGAGGGGGGTCCTGGGGGCTTTGATGTGAGAGATAAATTAGGGGCGGGGTGGACTCTGGCAGGGGAGGGAACATGGCCTGGAGAGAGGCCGAAGGGAAGCCGGATGGGGGCGGGAGTGCAATTAACATGGTGTAAACGGTCCGAATTCAACGTAATGTGGGGGCTCTGTGGTCTCTGTTCCTCACAGAGTCTGGGTAGTTAGAGGGGGAGCTGGGTAGTTTCCTAGGGTTATAGTGCGATGGCATCTGGTGTTTTGAAGGGTCCATAAAGAAACGGCGGAGTTCTGTGGTGGGCGGGATGAGGGGATGTGGCGGACAGTAAGGGGGTCTGCAAGGACCGAAGGAGAGGGCGAGCAGCCCGGGACGAGAGAGCTGCAACGCGAGGATGTGGATGACGGGGGGGGGGTTGGTGGGAGTCTGCGATGATCAGGAGCGGGGGAGGGCGTGAGGCTGTGGGGAAAAAGCCATAATTGAATGTTCTGTGAACGTGCATGGGTGAGAAAGTGAGATCTGCCCTCTGTGACTGAAGCCTGCTGTTTGGAGGTAGGGAGGGAGGGCGCGCGGGGAGGCTGAGAGATACCGGAAGAACAAATACATGATTGGAGAAAAGGAGGGAGGAGAGCACGACGAAGAAAACAACAGACATCACGAGAGAAGAGAAAGTGGGGAAGACTGAGGAAAAATTGAACTAGGGACGGACAGCCACAAGCTGCGAGGTCTCCGGCTCTGTCACTGCCCTTCTGCTACGACGAATGTTGCCATACCATGCTCTCAGGGCGGAACTGAAGTGCATGGCTGTGGTTTTAAGATACTGCAGGAGTCTGCAGGGCGGGCGCCGTGAGCTGGAGGTCTTGCGGGGGTGAGCGAGGGCTGAGGGGAAGGGTTATGACTGAGTCTGGGTAGTTAGAGGGGGAGCTGGGTAGTTTCCTAGGGTTATAGTGCGATGGCATCTGGTGTTTTGAAGGGTCCATGAAGAAACGGCGGAGTTCTGTGGTGGTCGGGATGAGGGGATGTGGCGGACAGTAAGGGGGTCTGCAAGGACCGAAGGAGAGGGCGAGCAGCCCGGGACGAGAGAGCTGCAACGCGAGGATGTGGATGCGGGGGGGGGGTTGGTGGGAGTCTGCGATGATCAGGAGCGGGGGAGGGGGTCCTGGGGGCTTTGATGTGAGAGATAAATTAGGGGCGGGGTGGACTCTGGCAGGGGAGGGAACATGGCCTGGAGAGAGGCCGAAGGGAAGCCGGATGGGGGCGGGAGTGCAATTAACATGGTGTAAACGGTCCGAATTCAACGTAATGTGGGGGCTCTGTGGTCTCTGTTCCTCACAGAGTCTGGGTAGTTAGAGGGGAAGCTGGGTAGTTTCATAGGGTTATAGTGCGATGGCATCTGGTGTTTTGAAGGGTCCATGAAGAAACGGCGGAGTCCTGTGGTGGGCGGGATGAGGGGATGTGGCGGACAGTAAGGGGTCTGCAAGGACCGAAGGAGAGGGCGAGCAGCCCGGGTCGAGAGAGCTGCAACGCGAGGATGTGGATGACGGGGGGGGGGTTGGTGGGAGTCTGCGATGATCAGGAGCGGGGGAGGGGGTGAGGCTGTGGGGAAAAAGCCATAATTGAATGTTCTGTGAACGTGCATGGGTGAGAAAGTGAGATCTGCCCTCTGTGACTGAAGCCTGCTGTTTGGAGGTAGGGAGGGAGGGCGCGCGGGGAGGCTGAGAGATACCGGAAGAACAAATACATGATTGGAGAAAAGGAGGGAGGAGAGCACGACGAAGAAAACAACAGACATCACGAGAGAGAAAAAGTGGGGAAGACTGAGGAAAAATTGAACCAGGGACGGACCGCCACAAGCTGCGAGGTCTCCGGCTCTGTCACTGCCCTTCTGCTACGACGAATGTTGCCATACCATGCTCTCAGGGCGGAACTGAAGTGCATGGCTGTGGTTTTAAGATACTGCAGGAGTCTGCAGGGGGGGCGCCGTGAGCTGGAGGTCTTGCGGGGGTGAGCGAGGGCTGAGGGGAAGGGTTATGACTGAGTCTGGGTAGTTAGAGGGGGAGCTGGGTAGTTTCCTAGGGTTATAGTGCGATGGCATCTGGTGTTTTGAAGGGTCCATGAAGAAACGGCGGAGTTCTGTGGTGGTCGGGATGAGGGGATGTGGCGGACAGTAAGGGGGTCTGCAAGGACCGAAGGAGAGGGCGAGCAGCCCGGGACGAGAGAGCTGCAACGCGAGGATGTGGATGCGGGGGGGGGGGTTGGTGGGAGTCTGCGATGATCAGGAGCGGGGGAGGGGGTCCTGGGGGCTTTGATGTGAGAGATAAATTAGGGGCGGGGTGGACTCTGGCAGGGGAGGGAACATGGCCTGGAGAGAGGCCGAAGGGAAGGCGGATGGGGGCGGGAGTGCAATTAACATGGTGTAAACGGTCCGAATTCAACGTAATGTGGGGGCTCTGTGGTCTCTGTTCCTCACAGAGTCTGGGTAGTTAGAGGGGAAGCTGGGTAGTTTCCTAGGGTTATAGTGCGATGGCATCTGGTGTTTTGAAGGGTCCATGAAGAAACGGCGGAGTTCTGTGGTGGGCGGGATGAGGGGATGTGGCGGACAGTAAGGGGGTCTGCAAGGACCGAAGGAGAGGGCGAGCAGCCCGGGACGAGAGAGCTGCAACGCGAGGATGTGGATGACGGGGGGGGGGGTTGGTGGGAGTCTGCGATGATCAGGAGCGGGGGAGGGCGTGAGGCTGTGGGGAAAAAGCCATAATTGAATGTTCTGTGAACGTGCATGGGTGAGAAAGTGAGATCTGCCCTCTGTGACTGAAGCCTGCTGTTTGGAGGTAGGGAGGGAGGGCGCGCGGGGAGGCTGAGAGATACCGGAAGAACAAATACATGATTGGAGAAAAGGAGGGAGGAGAGCACGACGAAGAAAACAACAGACATCACGAGAGAAGAGAAAGTGGGGAAGACTGAGGAAAAATTGAACTAGGGACGGACAGCCACAAGCTGCGAGGTCTCCGGCTCTGTCACTGCCCTTCTGCTACGACGAATGTTGCCATACCATGCTCTCAGGGCGGAACTGAAGTGCATGGCTGTGGTTTTAAGATACTGCAGGAGTCTGCAGGGGGGGCGCCGTGAGCTGGAGGTCTTGCGGGGGTGAGCGAGGGCTGAGGGGAAGGGTTATGACTGAGTCTGGGTAGTTAGAGGGGGAGCTGGGTAGTTTCCTAGGGTTATAGTGCGATGGCATCTGGTGTTTTGAAGGGTCCATGAAGAAACGGCGGAGTTCTGTGGTGGTCGGGATGAGGGGATGTGGCGGACAGTAAGGGGGTCTGCAAGGACCGAAGGAGAGGGCGAGCAGCCCGGGACGAGAGAGCTGCAACGCGAGGATGTGGATGCGGGGGGGGGGTTGGTGGGAGTCTGCGATGATCAGGAGCGGGGGAGGGGGTCCTGGGGGCTTTGATGTGAGAGATAAATTAGGGGCGGGGTGGACTCTGGCAGGGGAGGGAACATGGCCTGGAGAGAGGCCGAAGGGAAGCCGGATGGGGGCGGGAGTGCAATTAACATGGTGTAAACGGTCCGAATTCAACGTAATGTGGGGGCTCTGTGGTCTCTGTTCCTCACAGAGTCTGGGTAGTTAGAGGGGAAGCTGGGTAGTTTCATAGGGTTATAGTGCGATGGCATCTGGTGTTTTGAAGGGTCCATGAAGAAACGGCGGAGTCCTGTGGTGGGCGGGATGAGGGGATGTGGCGGACAGTAAGGGGTCTGCAAGGACCGAAGGAGAGGGCGAGCAGCCCGGGTCGAGAGAGCTGCAACGCGAGGATGTGGATGACGGGGGGGGGGTTGGTGGGAGTCTGCGATGATCAGGAGCGGGGGAGGGGGTGAGGCTGTGGGGAAAAAGCCATAATTGAATGTTCTGTGAACGTGCATGGGTGAGAAAGTGAGATCTGCCCTCTGTGACTGAAGCCTGCTGTTTGGAGGTAGGGAGGGAGGGCGCGCGGGGAGGCTGAGAGATACCGGAAGAACAAATACATGATTGGAGAAAAGGAGGGAGGAGAGCACGACGAAGAAAACAACAGACATCACGAGAGAGAAAAAGTGGGGAAGACTGAGGAAAAATTGAACCAGGGACGGACCGCCACAAGCTGCGAGGTCTCCGGCTCTGTCACTGCCCTTCTGCTACGACGAATGTTGCCATACCATGCTCTCAGGGCGGAACTGAAGTGCATGGCTGTGGTTTTAAGATACTGCAGGAGTCTGCAGGGGGGGCGCCGTGAGCTGGAGGTCTTGCGGGGGTGAGCGAGGGCTGAGGGGAAGGGTTATGACTGAGTCTGGGTAGTTAGAGGGGGAGCTGGGTAGTTTCCTAGGGTTATAGTGCGATGGCATCTGGTGTTTTGAAGGGTCCATGAAGAAACGGCGGAGTTCTGTGGTGGTCGGGATGAGGGGATGTGGCGGACAGTAAGGGGGTCTGCAAGGACCGAAGGAGAGGGCGAGCAGCCCGGGACGAGAGAGCTGCAACGCGAGGATGTGGATGCGGGGGGGGGGGTTGGTGGGAGTCTGCGATGATCAGGAGCGGGGGAGGGGGTCCTGGGGGCTTTGATGTGAGAGATAAATTAGGGGCGGGGTGGACTCTGGCAGGGGAGGGAACATGGCCTGGAGAGAGGCCGAAGGGAAGGCGGATGGGGGCGGGAGTGCAATTAACATGGTGTAAACGGTCCGAATTCAACGTAATGTGGGGGCTCTGTGGTCTCTGTTCCTCACAGAGTCTGGGTAGTTAGAGGGGAAGCTGGGTAGTTTCCTAGGGTTATAGTGCGATGGCATCTGGTGTTTTGAAGGGTCCATGAAGAAACGGCGGAGTTCTGTGGTGGGCGGGATGAGGGGATGTGGCGGACAGTAAGGGGGTCTGCAAGGACCGAAGGAGAGGGCGAGCAGCCCGGGACGAGAGAGCTGCAACGCGAGGATGTGGATGACGGGGGGGGGGGGGGTTGGTGGGAGTCTGCGATGATCAGGAGCGGGGGAGGGGGTGAGGCTGTGGGGAAAAAGCCATAATTGAATGTTCTGTGAACGTGCATGGGTGAGAAAGTGAGATCTGCCCTCTGTGACTGAAGCCTGCTGTTTGGAGGTAGGGAGGGAGGGCGCGCGGGGAGGCTGAGAGATACCGGAAGAACAAATACATGATTGGAGAAAAGGAGGGAGGAGAGCACGACGAAGAAAACAACAGACATCACGAGAGAAGAAAAAGTGGGGAAGACTGAGGAAAAATTGAACCAGGGACGGACCGCCACAAGCTGCGAGGTCTCCGGCTCTGTCACTGCCCTTCTGCTACGACGAATGTTGCCATACCATGCTCTCAGGGCGGAACTGAAGTGCATGGCTGTGATTGCGTGGAGAGAGAGGGGAGGTGCTGGTGTGGGAGGGGGAGGCGGAACTGAAGTGCATGCCTCTGATTGCGTGGAGAGAGAGGGGAGGTGTGGGAGGGGCTTGCATGCGTATTGGGAGAGAAGCCTGATGGGGGCTGGAGAGCCTGGTGGGTGGGCGTGAATGAGAGGAGGACTGGGCTGGGCTTGCATGCGGATTGGGAGAGGAGAGAAGCCTGATGGGGGCGGGAGAGCCTGGTGGGTGGGCGTGAATGAGGGGAGGACTGGGCTGGGCTTGCATGCGGATTGGGAGAGAAGCCTGATGGGGGCGGGAGAGCCTGGTGGGTGGGCGTGAATGAGGGGAGGACTGGGCTGGGCTTGCATGCGATGCGCGTGCATGTTGACGGGCACTGCATGAAAACCGCGGGCTGAAAGCCCTTTGGTTTGACGAGAAAATAGCCGACTTGAATTCTCCCCATTTCCCATTCCTGCGGAATGGTAAAGGCTCGACCTAAAAAAATGTTGAAATTAATACAAATATTCACTGTTTTTTCCAAGTATTGGTATTTGTCCACCAGAGGGAGTTATGACCACACTTTTGTGTTAAAGGCACCGTTTCACACTGCTGATGCAAGGCTTCGCCAGTTTATTCACAGAAAAGGTTTACAACACAGCACTTAAAAGTCTCCTTAAAGCAGAAAATTATAAAAGGTGCATGGTGATATTACTTGAAAAATGGCTTCTTGAATTTTCTTCAGACATAAAATAACTTAAATATTTAATCATAACATAACCAGTTTGATAAATAATTGCTATCAACCAATTTTCGAAAAAATGAAGAAAGATTTGGAATGTTTTCGTTTTTTATAAATTATGTATTTTTATAAGATCAACGTTTCTAAATGTAATAGTCACCGACGGATACAACTTTTTACCTTTATTTCATTATTTATAGTCGCTGCCCCCAATGATATGAACAGGAATATGTTGTGAATGTATGTGACTGTATGCGGGGCAAAAAAATCATATCAAGCATCTTACTGCACTGTGCGAGTGAATGTAGCAAACTGTACGCTCACAGGAGAGTGGATGACTCCAAGACAATTAAAAACAAGCATTGGTAAAGCCAAGAGGTCTCACTTTGCCATGGCTGTTGACTTTGCCAAAGCCGGATGTTTTTAAAATGTACTTGCATTGGCAAATCAATAGTGGCAACTAGCCACTTATCAATCACATTGTTTTTTACACTCGAAAGTATAAAAAATATAGGCGCTGATTTAGAGTTTGATGGAGTGTGTACACCAAACTGAAGGTCCGTCCGCCTGATTTACAGTTGGGCAGACCTTAGTCCACTACTGACATTCTCCTCCGACGGCCCGAATGGCCATCAGAGGTTTGAGCATTTGACTGCCTGCTCGGTTTACAGTGGGTGGTCGAATGGCCAGTTATTACTGTCCCCTACCTCTGTGAAAGGGACAGAAAAAAGTTTAAATGACCTAAAGTGGGGGACACTAGTTTTTGTTTTTCCAGATATACAATCCTTTGGGATTTCGTTTTTTTAGGGAACAAAATTTTTTTTAAAGTTGGACAAATCGCTGACATGCTTAACGGAGCTGTCCATCAAACTTTAAACCCAGGAACTTTGGGGCATATTACCAACAGTTAGCGATATTTATCGCTAACTGAACTTAGCGTTAGTTTTTTTAACGCAGCGCTTCGCCCAATATTATCGCTGAGATAACGTCCTATTACCAACGTTTATCTCAAAAGCAATAATAATGCAGGCGTTAGCGTGAATATCGCTGGAAAACCCACGGTGTTCATGCATTAGCGTGCAAATGCTGTTAGCCATGTTATCCACCTCCCATTGGATACCATGGCTAAGAACTGGTATTTGCAGGCGTTAGCGTTTGGCGATATTCGCGCGTTCTTGGTAATAGGCAATAGCGATGTTAGCGACTGCTGTCAGTCGCTAACGGGTTGGGTACGCCCACTTTGCATGTCATTAGCGATAAATATCATTGACATGCAAAGCGGGCCCCAAACCGCTCGCTATCGCCTACAAGCTGTCGCTAACTGGTGTTAGCGACAGCTTGGTAATAGGGCAATGGAATTATAGTCGCTTAGCGGCCGAAAACGGCCGCTAAAGCTGTGATATTTCAATATCGCCCCTTTATTATTAACAGGAACATTTGTGATGGCAGTTCCTGTCAATAAGTAGAGGACGGGGCTCCCTCAAAGGGATGGGGTATTTTACTGCATCACTCTGACGGAGTAAACACTGTCCTCTAAACTCTAAATCAGGTCCATTGTTTTCTGTTCTTTTAAGATGGCTTCCAAAGTGATAATGCAACACAGTGTTCACAGTGAAGCGGGAGAAAAGTTGCAGGTAGGAGTTCCACCTTTCCCAGAGGACAGTACCGGCCATCCGTTCACGTTGTAAGATTCTGCAAAGACCTGGACATGACTCTTTAATAGAACTTTATATGAAATTGTGTGTATTCACTTTTAACATGGCCTTTCTTCCTTTGTTTATTTTAATTATATGTCTGGGGTCATTAAGGCTGCTGTAGAACATATTTCATAGTGTTTAATTTCTTCATTTACTGTTTAAAATATAAGGGATTATGTTATCTAGACACCGTGGAGGCTGGGGGATTCCACATTTTATGATGTACTATTGGGCAGCAATGATCATATATCAGCCCTTTGGTAGTTGTTAATTGGGGACAGTTATAATTATACCAGGATGCTTGTTTCCGGTCCAGGGTAGGCATGGCTTGGCAGTTCGGGCTGGACTGCTCCCATGTGGCACAGGGTCAGACTGATTTGCATATGGCCATGTCTGAACTGGGGTGGCGGAGTGAGCTAAAGAATGATGATGGATTAAACCCAGATCAGTTGACTCGGGGTGAGTGCTTGCAATGTTCAACACTATGTCCATCACCCCCTTTGGTTTTGCTTTGTTCGCCCTAAGTTGGCAGGGTATGCCCAGACGTGGGTCCCTTGCTCACTTTGCCACTGGATTCAAGATAGCCTGGCTGATGAGGGTTATGAACCAGAAACCGGTCCCAGGATGCTTGTTTCCGGTCTAGGGATTAAACCCAGATCAGTTGACTGGGGGTGAGTGCCTGCAATGTTCAACACTCCGTCCATCATCTCCTTTGGTTTTGCTTTATATTCATGCAAGCATGGGTATTTGCAGCATGCAGGCCTAGCAAGAACACAAAGTAGGAAGAGGGGTAGGTGGCTTTTAAGAGCTGGGGAAATGCAAACAGGTTTCATATTCTGTTTTATGATTCACTACCTCAATTCATGATCACATCTGACACGCACTGTACACACCGGGGCACATTGATATGAAGATCTTACCCTTTTCTCCCTCATTCCTTTCTCTGAGTGGGTATTGTGCAGTTAGCAATATCTGATGCTTCCCTATGGTAATCCATAGGTGCCATGTTTGTGTGTCAATGGTATCTCTGCTCACCCGGTGCACCCATCCCTGAGGCATGCTGATCCGTGCCTTGACACTTAAAAAGTAGATTTTGCAAATCAGCTTGTTCAGTCAAACTTGCATGTATTATTACTACTTGTGAATGCCATATACTCTCAAGAGCTCATGTTGTTAGTGAGATATAGACCATGTGGTTGATACTAGAAACCATCTGTAGCACAGTATAATTTTGAAAGTTGCCTTTGCTCTGGCAGCTTGCCTTCATTTGCCTATGAGGGGGATTCCCTTGCTGGTGCCCTTTGTAACTCACTTATGATAAATATTTACAATAAACACCTTACAGAGTGATGGCAAATGTGAGATTGAGTTTTCTTTGATAACTTTTGGTACTTTGGCTGGGAATTGCAGCTACTCGACCGAAAAATGCAACTGATGGTGGATTGGACCCGTGTCGCCCCACTGCTTTTTGAAGTGTAAAGAAAGGAAAAACAAAATGATAATAACTCAACATTATTTTATTTTGTCCTGCTTCAGCAGCGTTGCAGGGCGGAGCTGCTCTGATCTCAGAGCAGGAGGCGGCGTGGTGGGCACACTCTGTAAGTGCGCATGAATGTTCTACACCCAGGCTGCCTTACAGCCCAGGTGCTGGGTGGAGAAAATGCCCAGGCTCCCATTCTCTGGCTGAGCGCTGAACCACGGCACTCAGACTAATCACAACGCTGCATTTCAGCATTGTGATTGGCTATGGGGAGCCTGGGTGCTTGTTGTTACCAGCCAGATGCTATAGACGACAGAGGAGAGACGTGGCGTTAAGGTAAATAATTTTTCTTTTACACCCCCTCCCCCACACACAGTGACCCCTGATCTGTGCCAGCTGCCACTGGATTGGATATCCACTTGATGAACCCAGATGCCAATGGTAAGACGGACTCCATGAGGACATGTGTGGAGGATGCTTCAGAATTCGGCCGGCCATCAGATCAGTCTTACAAAACCTGAATTTTGAAATGCGAGTCTGTTTGTATTTATTGATAAACACTTATTGTGTTTTCTTTAAATTAACTTTTGAAAATATAGCTGTGCATGAGATGGAAAGAAATGTTTGTGAAATGAAGAGGGGAGTCTTGGAGCTAGGACATAAAGGTAGGAGTGATAATTCCCAGACAGAGCAGGAGGGTGAGAAGGACAGCAAGGGTATAGCTTGGATCCGCCAGGACAGACCCTATTGAATGAGTGCTGTTTAAAGAGGTAGGCTGGTTCAGCTGCCCTGGGCCTACCTAGGGGTTCTCATTGCATAGAGGACAGTGAACAAGCATGAGTGCATTCTCGCCCCCGCCCCACACCTCTAGGTTCAAATGATGGGAAAACCTGTCAGACTCATCCTTTCACTCTTACCCAAAAGCGTTTTTCCAACCTCTCCCTCACCTTCACAGTGATGAACTGTGGCGATAGGTGCAGGCTACAAAAACATCTTATCTTTGTAAGGGTGATGGTACATTAGGAACATTGAAACCGGACAATCACAGCAAACCAAGGGGCCACCCAGAGGGACTCTGCCACATCTGTACAACCTTCATGGTAAAAGGACATGAATGTTCAAAATGTACAGGGTCAAGTGCACTGAGGATGACAGAAGTAGGTGTTTCCCCAAAGAAGGTATAGTGAGCATATAAATAACCTTAAACCAAAATATAACCCTCACATGAACAGCGATTGGCCTCAGGAGGGGCATGATGTGAGCTTGGTCCCCCACTGCAGCGCCTCCCACACACATCTTTGGCTAGATTACTGAGGAGATGCAGGAAAACAGAACAGGATCTCTTAAATAGCTTGGGTTTCCCATTCCAGCTGACATGGTTGAGGGCGCACCAGCGGAAGTGCCTGTTGCAGGGCCAGTCGATGAGCTGGGCAATGGGGTCCAAGAAGGCAGAGTGCAGATAGTGTGGGCACAGTTGAATGCAGTGTAAGCACTGAGCACAGTGAACACAGCCTGGAGAAGCGAGACCGGCTGCAGTGCAGTAGATGGTAGTGTGGCCAGTGAGAGGACTGACCAAGAGGCAGACATGATGACCACACATAGCACTGTCGCAACAGGAGCTTTGGTCTTCAGTGGTACATGTTTGGTGCGATTGGATGCATGGTTGGATTATTAACTGGAGTAGTGTGTGATCGACTGACTGCTCAAAGCCTCTTTTGATTGTTTTTGAGCAGAAAGGTTTCCCTTCCTGCACAGAAATATTCATCAACTCAACGCAGGCACCCTTGCACCATGGTGCAAAGGTGCCTGCGTTGGCGCAAGACAGCCTATTGTGTTCAGGCACAGGGGAAATGGATTGGAATGCACAGTATCTAATAGATACAGCACATTCCTGCCCCTTTCTTTTAACATAGGGCAGCACCACAGGAAGGCCTGTGGTGCTGCCCAGCGGCAAAAACTCATAAATGAGGACCCTAGATGGGCTGACGTAAATGTTAATTGGAATTTGTAGAGCGCATAATCACCGGCAGGTCTCTAAGCGCTAAGAGAGAGTAGCTATGGCCCACTCCAGTTAGTAACTGTTGGTCCCAGGTCAAAGAGTGCATTATGTCTGGACAAGGGGAGGGTCTTCAGTTTATTTCTAAAGCCGAGAAGGGCTTTTTCTGTACGAAGGTTTCCTGGTAGCTAATTCCACAACTGCGGGATCAAGACCGAGAAGGCTCGACCCCCTTTGGTCGCTGTGTTGACCCGTGGACAGGCCAGCCGGCCTGTCTAGGCTGACCGGAGGGTACGTCCTGGGAAGTATCTCCCCAGGCACTCCTTGATGTATCCTGGAGCCTGTCCATGAAGGGCCTTGTGGGCACTGCAGAGACCCTTGAACCTGCCTCGCTGTTTGATGGGGAGCCAATGTAACTGTTGCTGTGTGGCCCGTACCCGCCTAGGGAGCTTGAAGATCAGCCTGGCTGCATCATTCATTGCTACTTGCAGCTTATCTAGCAGCTTTTCAGGGAGTGCAATATATAACGCATTGTCATAATCTAGGCGGGACACAATCAGTGTGGTCACCACTGTCCGCAGGGTGGAAAATGAGAGGAGGGGTGATAATTTCCTCAACTGCCTCAGCAGGCCCACGAAGGTCTCAACCACGGAGGACACTTGATTAGACAATCTGAGTTTGTCATCTATTTTAATGCCTAGGCTTTTTACGGCTGGAGCTGGAGGAGGTGTGGCACTCAGCTCTGGTGGCCAGAAGCGGCCAGTCCACTGGTTGCTTCCTGTGGTGATGGCTAGGAACTCAGTTTTGTCCGGATTAACTTTAAGTGAGTTAACTGTCATCCAATTGACCACGTACAGGAGGATATTTTGCATGCATGCGTGGGCTTGTGGGGTATTGTCAATTTGAAGAATTAATTGTGTGTCATCGGCATATTTAAAGGCCTGGCAGTCCATTTGGGACAGGGCCTCCACCAAAGGTCTGAGATACATATTGAACAGTAGCGGAGATAGTCCCGGCCCTTGTGGGACTCCACAGGTTAATGTCCCTTTATTCGATACACAGTCACCCATCTGGATCCTTTGAGTTCAGTCTGTCAGGAAGAAGGTGATCCATTGATATACCATCCTACTGTTGCCCATTTCCCTGATTTGAGCCAGGAGTTGGCTGTGGTTGACGATGTCCAACGTAGCCGAGAGGTCTAAAAGGACCATTGGGAAACAGCTTCTTGCTGTCTGCCGTGAGCCTGAGTTTATCCAGCACCGACAGCATCACCAGGTCTGTGGTGTGGTGGGCCCTGAATCCTGCCAGCCGAACCTCGATTTACTGATGTTTCTCTATAAATAGGGATAGAGTTTTAAGGACATGCTGTTTCACTATTTTAGCCAAGAATGGAAGTTGGGAAATGGGCCTACAGTTCTTAAGGTTAGCGACGTCTGCCCCACCTTTTTCAATAGGGGGGGTACTCTGGCGTCCTTGAAGTTATTTGATCAGAATAAGGATCTCTTCTTCAATCACTGGTAGAGCCATCTTGAATATCCTTGGTGGGCATAGGTCTGCTGGTGAGCCTGACTTAATTTGAGCCGTAATGTGGGACAAGGAGTCATGGTCTAGCCTTGGAAATGAGGCAAGAGGCTCCCTGAAGTCACATTGTAGCTCATCCATAACCAGGGGGTTCTGGCTGGTGGGGGTGTTATGTATGTCAGTTAGGATGCCCTTTACTTTATCTAGGAAAAAGGTCAGCAACCTGTTGCAGTGTTCGGGGCTAGCGATTGATTTTTGCGCTTGCTTTTGACTACGTTCCTTCAGAATTCTAAAGGTTTTTTGTTTGTTTGTTATCTGCTTCCATGAGCCTGGCCTCATAGTACTCTGCCTTTCTAGCTAAAATGGCATTTTTGTATGTGGCTAGCTTGGCCCTGTATTTCTTGAGCGCCTTAGGGTCATATGACTTACGCCACTGGCCTTTGTGTTGGCTTAGGGCCTGTTTCTGCCCCCTTAGTTCCTCCGTGAATCAGGTGGCTCCCTTGCCCTTATTCCTCTCTCTTTCTCTACGAGCAGGGGCCACCCTATTGATGGCTGCTCTCAACTGGTTGGTGATGGATTCACTCTTCTCCTTGAGATCCGCCGGCTGTAATCTCCTAGGCGAGTTGCCTTGCAGAGCATCCCCTAGGCTGCCTGCCTCAATTTTGCTCCATCTTTGTATCATTCTCCATTCCGGAGGGGGTTGCGTGGGGTGCCTATCTTGGGGGATCTGGAACCTGATCAGGTAGTGGTCCGACCAACTACAAGGCCTGATATCCGGCAGTTTGGCCAGTGGCTGAGTGGACCAAATGAGGTCTAGGGTATGTCCCTTCTCATGGGAGCAGGAATCCACGAGCTGCTGCAGCCCTAGTGTGGCCATGGTTTCCTCTAACTGCCTGGCCTGTGATTCTCTGGGTATCTGGTCCCAGCGGTAGTCGAAGTCCCCCACCACCAGAAATTGTTGGTACCGGTAGCTTAAGTCGGTGACTGTTTCAGTGAGAAGGTCATTGAACCAAGGGGTCCATTTAGGGAAATCAATTGTGGCACATTGTTATTAAGCTTGAATACATATGGGACCAGTTATTTAACAAGGCCTGTTGGCCACAAAAGGCACTCATGGACATTGCTGCATTTACAGCTGCTAGAGATGCTTTACTGCATGCAACAACAGACGTATGCCGGAACAAAATAGGCTTGAGGAAAATTAATAATTGTAAGCGAAATAAGGGTGAATCTCCCACTGATTTCCTAGATCGAGAGAAGAATATGTTTGATTGTCACTCTATACTGTTAACAGAGCTGAAGTTGCACTATTGACAATGGGGACAGCTTTTGAACAGAGGTGTCACAGAAAGCGCAAGAATACCTATGAGCGATATGCATCCACTGGTAACATCAAAATATATTTGAATTGGTTTCTATAGCCAATTGTGTAATTGTTCAAAAAACTAAAGAAAGAAAATGCTGAAATAACGTTGAAATTGTTGCAAGTGTAATCTATACAACAAATAGTGAGAGGAAGGGGCTAAGGAGGACAAGGAGACAGAAAGGCAGTGAGGGGTCAGTGTTGGACCAACGTGGACGGCCTAAACTTGCGATTTTCCCCATGTCTAGCATGACCGGATGAAAGCGAATAGTGCTTTGTGCTTTTAGGCACTATTTCTACTTAAAACTCTGGTTCTCCTGATTGGATTTTTGTCATTCTGGTGTCATTTTATTTATTAAAAGTTACTCTGTGTTTCCAAATTGGTGTGCGACTTGTCTTGTGTTGTGTTTTCACTTTATTACTGTTTGTGTGCTGCATAAATACATTGCACATTGCCTCTAAGTTAAGCCTGACTGTTTTTGCACCAAGCTACCAGAGCATTAAGCACAGGTTAATTTAGTCACTTTTATGGTTAACCCTGACAAGGATTGTCGTTGTTGTTTGAGTATGATTTCCAACCCCCTTAATCAACACCCTACATTGATGTTTAGTGGTGGGATCCTTTACTTGTATGTGTGCAGTGTCACTCTGTAATTTGGTGTAACACTAAAATCCCAAAAATACACTGACATCAAATTTGATTGTTTTTCGTAAAATCTCCTTATTTTTAGATTGGCTATTTTTTTTCCTTTTTCCAAATTTAGTTTTTGCTTTCCATCCCTTTTGCTACAATAGACATGGAGCTGATCAACGTTAATGACCTCAGCAAGGCAGAGCTGCAGAGGCTTTTCGAGGAGAGGGGGCTGAATGTGGGGAGGAAGACCACAAAGGTGGACCTCCATGTAGCTCTCTGAGCCTTTGTGGAAGTCAGAAGGAAGCAGACCACCTCTGAGGAGCAGGAAAATGATGACCATGAGGATGAGGAGGTAGACTTAGAGGAGGAAGATGTGGGCTTGGCCATAGGCGCTGAGCTGCAGCACCAGAGGAAATCTTGCCTACAGGATTGGAGCTCCTTGCCAGGGTGTGGAGCATTGTATTCTCCCACAACTTATCCCCTGAGGAACTGGAGGACAGGAAGGCTATGGGATGGAGGATAACATCATACGAATGGCTTTCAAACCTATGAGGCAACCCTGAGGATGCACAAGGTTACAAGAGGAGTAGATCAGGGCTTACATGGAAACATCCCTTCAGTGGGGAGGAATAATCTGTGCTTACTAGATGTAGAGGGCAAGATGAGATATGCTCCCATGAAGGACATTCTTCTTACTAAGATTGTACTGATCTCAGAGAAGTATCGCATGAGATTTAGGTACAGTCAAAAGTTGTGAAACTTATTTTGGGTGGATTTATTTTATTACTCCAGGAAGGCACTGAGTGGCTGGGATTTCAATAGGCTGTTTGACCTGATTTTGAGGGAGAACATGCTCTGAATTTTGTTTACAGAGCTGCACCAACACCTCCATGACAACAAGCTCAGTTCAACTAAGGAGCTTGACCAGGAGTCGGACCTTCGGGTCAGCACTGAAGTGTCCAAGACGGTACCTGGGAGTGACTCAAAGAAGGGAGGTTCATATTACCCCCAGGAGAGTGTGGGGGAGGTCCAGGGAAACCCAGACAGGTCCCAGACTTAGGTAGTGAGAAAGGGTTCCCAAGCCGTTTTTGAGAAACAGAAGGGAGGTTCTGGTGGGCAAGGACTGAAGGCGTCCATTTCCAACCCCGCTGCTTTTAGTGTTTCCACTAATGAGCACAAGCAGGGGAACTCTGTCTGTCCCAAGAAACCGCCCAATGGGGGGAATTCTATAGGAGTGGCAATGTGGCCTTAGGGGTAAGTAGCCCCCAGGGGCAGGTGGCAGAACATACCCTAGTCTCCCTTAGTTGTAAGATAGACTCAGAGGGTGAGCTCCAATTGCCAATGGTTATACAAGTTGCAAGCATTCCTCCCATCATATTTTGTGTGTTTGATGTAACGCCCTAAGTGGCCAAGGGTATGCCTGGAGATGGATCCCTTACTCACTGTGCCACTGGGACCAAGCTACACCTAACTGAACAGCCCTATTTAGACCAAAACCAGTCTTGGATTGCTTGTGTTCCGTTTCAGAGATGACCTGGCTTGCAAGTTAGGACTGGACTTATTGTAGCAAGACAGAGGTTGATTTGCATATGGCTTGGTGTAAGCTGAGGTGGCACGGAGGGCAAAAGAATGGTGGATTGGAATGCTATTTAGCAATTGCCAGTGGTTAGACAAATTGCAAGTATACCTGCCATTGTTTTATAATCATTGGCAGACCAATAATTATTTAGTCCTCCCATCCAGTGTCTACAGCTTTGCCTGATTTTAACCTGTCTGATGGTTTTCCAGGCAGAAGATTTGCTGTCTCAACAACTTACGTTCTCAAGTAGAAGCTATACTACCCACCATCCTGGAGGAAGCCTGTCATGACCTGCAGCCAATTGACGGGAGTCATTTGAAGATGCACCAGCGAAAAACAGTGCTTCAACTCTGACAGCAAGGTCCATTCCACCTGCTTATCAACAAAACTACCTTGAAGTGCTGAGGACCGCTCAGCTAGATCCACGCGTCACTCTACTAGCACACCACAGAGCCAAGAGATGTTGGACCTGCCCAGAAGAGCAGCTCTTGCAGGCAAATCATGAAGATGCAACAACGATGCAGCCCCTTCTCCTCATGGCTACTGTCTGACACTGTAGCAGAAAGCCTCCCAGCTACCTGATCCCTCATGCTGGATGCATTCCAAGGTGCCCACTGACTGAAATGGGTGTGTTCTCATTATCCCAATCCCTTTGAATTGAAAGAATAATGCACTAGTTTACAATCCAACTTTATTACCGAGTACGATACCGTGTCACTAAAGTGATTGTTGATGAGCTGCCTGTGCCCCTGCATGATCCAGAGGTTCTGCCCCCGCCGTTCATCTAGCTTCAACTGCCCATTGACTGGTTTGTGAGGAAGCGAACAACAGCATCCTTATGCGATGCAGTGACTGTAATGTGACCACATCATGTGTAAAGAACCCATTCCAATCAATGTCTACCCACGTTGATGTTCCTAACACCACTTTTTTGAGTCCTGTTCACCCACAGTGGTGTCTCCAATCAAGCTAGGGCTTCCTGTGCATGGTGGTGGCCTCCGTGTGGCTGTCCAAAGACTGGTCCTCGTCATGCTGTCCTGTGTAAGCGATGCTTAAAATGAGACACATTCAATGAGACTGCCTTCTGCCTTGTGCAGAAGGCAGAAAAGAGACATTTCAGAGCCTGCGTGATTCTACGCCATCTTGATACCCCTCCGTGGAATGGGCCTAATCTTCGGAGATTCAAGAGGCTTATTCACCTGTGAATAATCTTAATCTCATTACAAATAGGCCCGGGTAAAATGTGTGTTATGCCGGTGTAATTAATTAATTGGGTTTTTGTAATGAGCTAGAATCGACTCCCGAAGGAGTATCTCTACACAGTAGACCGCTGGGGAACCCGTCCTGCCTTTCCCTGTGAGATGGTCCCTATTGGGTATCTCCAAGGTGAAACCAGGCATCCCCGGCGTATGTGGGGGGCAAGCTAATGCCCAGAGTTGCCGAGTGTGATCCCTGGTTAGAGTAGGCACCAACATGAGAATTATCGAGTCCGCTGACCCTGGTCCACGACCCTGCCACGTCGGGAATTGATCCCTGGTTAGAGCAGGCACCAACATGAGAATGATCGAGTCCGCTGACCCTGGTCCACGACCCTGCCGCGTCCGGAATTGAACAAGCATACTTTTGGTAATTTAGCATTACTTTGGTTATGCACAATTTCTGAAATTAGACTATTACACCACAACGTTTAATTACTTAATGCTCTGGTTAAGATTTACTACAAAAGTGCTGTTCGCTGTGAAAATTATTCGCAAACGCACAGGAACAACATGAGTGTGTGTGGCTGTTGTTCGCAGCTCTTTTGTGTTTTATGCACTATTTTTCCAGCTTAAAAGGCATCCTCACATCCAGAGTGGACAGGAGGATGCATTTCACACTAAACTACAGAACCTAATGCCAGTGCTGTGTTTCACATAATTTCATTTTGCCAACATTTCACATAATTACCCAAAACAAAACTATGCGAATTTTGCACACCCATAAAAAAACGACTCAATTTGTGTTACTAAGAACTGCAATTTTAGAGAACAGCATGGCTCTCAATTTCATTCGGTTGGGTAAGAGTAGTGTTTGCATAATTTTTTGTGTTGGATGCTTATTATATTCCTTACACCTGTGTAGGTGTTAACAAAAGATTAATAGTATTGCAAACGACTCAAAGACTTCCATACAGTGGATAAGGGATTTGAGTGGAGGGACACTGGTGGAGTTTGCACAGTGTATTGTGTTTCGGCGATGAAGCTATTGAACATTACCTTGATCGTTACCATACCTATGTTCATTCAATTTGGTGGAGTTTGCACAGTGTATTGTGTTTAGGCGATGAAGCTATTGAAGATTACCTTGATCGTTACCATACCTATGTTCATTCAATTTGGTGGAGTTTGCACAGTGTATTGTGTTTAGGCGATGAAGCTATTGAAGATTACCTTGATCGTTACCATACCTATGTTCATTCAATTTGGTGGAGTTTGCACAGTGTATTGTGTTTAGGCGATGAAGCTATTGAAGATTACCTTGATCGTTACCATACCTATGTTCATTCAATTTGGTGGAGTTTGCACAGTGTATTGTGTTTAGGCGATGAAGCTATTGAAGATTACCTTGATCGTTACCATACCTATGTTCATTCAATTTCTCATCTAAGTTTATATCACCAAGAAGCAAGAGAAGTTCCCTGTCTTACCACTTAAAAGCTTATGATGGCAATGCTTATGATGAACATCATGAGGACACCGTAGAAAGTGGAGAAGGTGGAGGAAAGGAAGTGATTGACGTAATGAACATGGAGTTGCTTCATGAACAGAGTTGTGCATGTTAATAGTGCACGAGGGAAGAATTGTGAAATTTAATAACTGATGCTACACAAAAGAACCTGCAGCTGCCATGTTTTTTTGCTCATGATATCTTTGCATACCAGATGTGCTCATCCTTGAGGTAAGCTGTGCCTTAGCACCTGATATGTAGACTTTGCTCATCCAAATTTATTTATATAACTTGTTTGTGAGGGTCTTGCACTAGTTAATCACTTACGTGTATTCTTGGAGAATTTAGTCATTTCACCAGTACTACAAACCATCCGTTACAGTGCTATTGCATGATAGGATGTGGCTCGTCTAGATGATGCTGACTGGGTGGTGGTGAAGAAGCCCCCTCAGGTACTCACTATATCTATACATGTTAGGATCATTGAAATGAAATTCTTACATCAGGTTTACTATAACCCACCAGCCTACGCAGGATGAAAGAGGAGGTCCATCCACCCACATTGACGACGATGTAAAGACGAACTAGGGCCTTTGATCATACAGTCGGGTGTTGCACACTCATACGACCATACCGGATCCAAGTACACCATACACTGTCCAGAATCCTGCGTTGAACCCATGCTGCTAATGGCACTCTAGGATTAGTGGAAGAATGGTGGGCCCTAGAGGTCCAAGACATTTGTAGCAGCCAGATTACTGATGGTGAAAAGAGACACCATCTGCCACTGGAGACTAGACACAGCCCTTTCCCTGGGGGGGATGGACCAGGGCAATGGACTACTGCGTGTAAGCTGAGGAACATGTGCGTACACCCACGGTTGGTCTCAGAAGTACCGTAAAGTGTGGGGTATGTGGTGGGACTATCATCAAGGACTGAATACTACATAGGGAGCATTCTACATGCTCAGTAGAATGCTGAACTATGCTGTTTTTCTTGAGCATGACTATGTTGCATAAAGCTGTATATTGTTGTTTATAGAAAGCAATACAATTGAAGTGTTTAAAAAAAGAAATCATCTGTTACAATATGAAATCTGTGTCTTGGGAGCTTGCTGCTATTTGTTGTTAAGGAGGATGCCTTGTTGGTTCACTCTGTGGCTCATAGACCACCCTTTTAGTAACAAACAACCCAGACGGGAGACAGTTCCTTTGACAGCATCCAGTTTAGAGAAGTCATTCTAAACCTGCTCCCATGCCTCTCCAGCTTACCAGTCATTTGTTTCAATGTACTAGCAACCACTTTTTATTACCGTTTGCATGCTAAGAATATTTAAGAGATAAAGAATGACTAATAAAGTCCATTTAAAAAATGTCTCCTCTTACGAAACTTCATAGCAGTACAGATCAGACCACCATAACGAAGCGCATTGTACTGCATCCCATGCATTGTGGAAATATACAAAGATCTATGTTCAACTCAATATGAATTCAGTTTATTAGGAAAATAATTTACTTACATTGGTCCATTGCATACAGCAAAATAAAATGTCCTGCATTTCAACACTGCTGTTCATACATAGTAACATAAAAAGCAAATATAACACTGATTTCTGATCAAACATTTCGTTGTCTCCAAGTAAAGTGCTTACAACGTGTTTTTTCCCCAACCCTCCTTGCAGTTATCGGAAATTGTGATACACCAACCTCTGCCCAGAGTCCTGATTTCTTAAACGTTTCAGTCTCTTATGTGCCTCTTAACAATATTGACAGTATAATTTCCCACATCTTGGAAAGTATTCAAAACAACGGCCTTGAAACCCACAGTGTTGAGAAAAATCAGTAGTATGGGTTTCTGAAAATCTTTATCATCAGAGAACTATCTAGTAAGGATCCTGTGAGGACAAGGCAGATTGATTGAATTCTGGGGGAGGAAAGTTACTCTTGGTTCCTGTGCAGGGGAGGCTCCTCCCTGCTAGAAATGAAAAATAAAATGCTTTTATTATCATTTTATTTTTGCCTACCTGAACCGACACGAGCCTTCACTGGGGCGGTGTCAGGCAATTCCCTGTAACAGGCAGGGCAGGGCAGGGGAGTAGTGGGGGGCACTTTTATGTGCACATGAAAGTTTAGCCGGCTGTCTTAGGCCAGTCAAACCGCTATAGGCACTTAGGTTTCTCTTGCACAACAAGGTTGGAAAGACACCACAGACTCCAAGTTACTGTCTGAGCGGCAAACCAGGCTGCTCAGACCAATCCCAGCGCTTCTCTCATGGTGGGAATAGTATTTCCAGCATGAGAGAAGTGCTGGGATTGGAATCTGGGAGCCAACGCATTGTGCAGCTGGAATCAATGATCGTCAGTGAGGAGTGAGGCGGCGTTCGTCGGAGAGGCGGTAAGTGCAATTTTATTTATTTAAGTTATGCTTCATTTAGTTTGTATTCCCTCTCACCACTACCACCACTAACGAATGCCAGAAGCTGCCACTGTTCTTTAGGACTGACAGACAAGGCTGACAATGGTATCTGCTCATTATCCCAATTGTCTACGATGATCTTGTGTCTTTTATTGGCAATGACGTTTGCGGAGGAGATTAATGGCTTCAGTCAGGACTTAGTGATATGGGAACTGTGCCACACATTGGTTGGCTTCCGGCCCTGCCAAACGCATTGTTCACAAGTCGGGGATGAAGGTAAAGCACTCAAGACATATCTCTTTCCTTGAGACATAGCTCCCCATTTGCACCTTCTAAAGGCACTAAATCTGGCACCATCAGCGACTCTGGCAACATCAGCGATTCAAGCGCGGAGATACCCCTTCGGGGGTCGAGTCCGGCGCTATATAAGCAAATAAATAAATAAATAAATAAATAAATAAATAAAGGTCTAAGTTTGGAAGATCGCAGACTCGCCTGTCTTTGTTGTTGGAAGCTCGTGACTAAATGAGCGGACAGTCTGTTGCCAGGGGTGGAAGATGAGGGTCTCTGCTTACCTGAAGTTCTGGCAGGTTGAACAAGACATGCTCGCGTGCGACACCACAATTAAATATACAATACAGGAGATTTAACATAATAAATAACTATGCTGGCTATGCATTCTACCTCTTATAAGAAGTTTGAATGCAGCCTCACAAGGTGCACCACATCAAGCAAATCTTAATCACACCTTGGACAAAGTGTCAACTTATGCTATGGGTTTATTTTCCAATCTGCCCAAAAAAGTGAATCTAATTATCTGGCGTTTCGTGTTGAATCTTGCCATCTTTGGAGTACTGTGAATGCTACGGGAGATCGTCCCTTTCATTCCTGAATACACTTCCAGAACCGTGGTCCAGGTCCTAGTGGTATCGCAGCTGGACTACGGTAACTCCCTGTATCTTGGCGCACACAAATACATTATAAACAGACTGCAAGTGGTTCAGAATGCCGCAGCTAGGATACTGCTGCGCACTCCAAGACAACAGTCAGCCAAGGTAGCCTTGAAGAATCTACACTGGCTCCCTATCCAGGCCAGGATCAAGTTCAAGGCACTATGTATCTCTCATAGAGCTATAAATGACAAAGGTCCAACCTTAATCAAAAGGCTTGTCACACACTACATCCCAGGCAGACCCCTAAGATCCTCTGCAGATCTGCTCATGAAACACACTAGGATAAAGAGAGCCAGATGGGGAGGCATATCCTTCTAGCCTCTGGCTTCTAGCCTATGGAACTACCTACCTAGGGAAATTCGTATGCTGACTGATGAATTGGTATTCAGGAAAAAACTCAAAACTTGGCTCTTCCCTTAAATCTCCTATGCACCCTGACTGCCATCTTTCACCTAGCGCCTGGAAGCCTTCGGGCAGCCATGCGCTTTACAAATCCATAAACACATAAACATCTTCACATGCCCTTCCACCTCTAATCAGTACGCAAACGCCTCGTGCACAAGCACAGACAAACCTGCTTGGAGGGCAGTGTTCCAATGGGTACAACACCATTAGGCTTTACATAAAATCTCTTTAAGTGGCAAAATAAAACTTGCACACACACATAAACACTGAGAATTGATATGCATGCAAACAATATACCCAGGCACGTCCTCCTTTTCACATTTACCCTATTGAATAACATGTTATGTTATGTTATGTTATTAAATTATTTATTGAGCGCACTAACACTGATTAGTTTCTTGGCGCTAATTTGACAGTAACACAACAGGGGTAAGAAAAGATAGGTTAAAAAGCTTGTCTGAAAAGCCATGTCTTCAGAGCCTTCCGAAAAGGTAGAAGATCTTGACAGAGCCGTATTTCCAGTGGAAAGGTATTCCATAAATAGGGAGCAAGTGTTGCAAACCTCCGTCCACCAGAACGTTTAAGCTTGAACGGGGGGATCTGAAGAAGACCTAGGTGGAGAGAGCGAAGGTTGCGAAGGGGAACATAACTGGTGATTAATTGATTAATAAATTCAGGACTTCTGCCATGCAGTGATTTAAACATCATACAGCCTGCCTTAAAGGCACAGCGTTGTGTGATCGGAAGCCAATGCAATTTAATGAGAAGGGGGGTCGCTGCTTGCCACCTTGGTTGCTTCATAATCATCCTGGCAGCATAGTTCTGTACCATCTGGAGACGCTTGAGTAGATAGCCTGGAACACCCAAATAGATGGCATTGGCGTAATCCAGATGGGACAGAACAGTGGCAATCACAACCTGGGTAGTAGCCTCCAGCGTAAGTAAACGCCGAACCTTCCTGATTTTTTTGAGTTGGTAAAAACACTTGGAGACCACCTGACCCACTTGTGCCTTGAGAGAGAGGTCAGTGTCCACAATGACTCCCAATGTTTTAGCCGATGGTGATGGTTGTGGAGCTTGACCCAGGTCTGGGGGCCAGTATTGGGGGCCCCAGTGTTTGGCACTATCCCCGGTCAATACCAGTTCAGTTTTACCTGGGTTTAATTTTAATTGATTTTGGTCCATCCAGGATTTAATAAACCTCATGGTCGACTGGAAGTGACTGACGGATTTTGCGGAGTTGTCAATGGTGAAGAGTAACGGCAGATCATCTGCGTAATTAAAAACATGGTCCGTTGATCCATACTAAGGTGTGCAAAAAACATTCAAAATTAATTTTGTGAGGTAGTTGTAACAATAATCAATCTATAAAGACAATTCACACTATTGTTAGCACTGTTGAATAGGTAGTTTGTAGCACGCTGTAAACATTATCCGGATCCTTCCTCAGCATCAACTGAACACACCGGACGCAGGTGCTGTTGGATTGTCTGTTCTTTCAATCATTATACAGCTGTCAAAACAGGAACCTATGGAGACAAAACAATCAGTTCAGAAAATTCTATATGGTTTTGTGCCATTTTTCACATCCTCAGATGATGATAACAGACATGATCGGATTAAACTAACCAGCAGTCAGCAATGTCTCACCAACCAGCAGTGAGTCACCAACAGAGGACTACATTTACAACAGTTGCATTGCCGTAAAGCAATCCAATATGGGCAGCGGGTGCTGCCCTTCCAATGTACCTGAGTGATATATGTTTGTCAAACTCAATACTGAGAAGGGAGCCCTGTCACCGATGCCGGCAGCAGCACTGCTACCACTGGAGCAAACATATTGGGAATAGGGGCCACTAATTGACCAGCTCTTTCCGCATGTTTTTCTTGGACTGATTAATCCCAGGTTTCGATTTTTACTATTTACTGAATCTCTTTTTTTGGGGGGGGAGTTCCGCTATAAATCTAAAAAAAAAAAAAGGTTAACTTTAATAGAGGGGACTCACCTTTAGTTCCCTTCTTTCCCTTAACATAAATGGTTTCTGTTTATCCCCCTCTTGCATCGATAGCTCGGTACCCTTCTCATTTTTAATTCAACAAGACCCTCTTCAACTCTTTCCTTAACTGATTCTTTTTAAGTTTTGTCTGCACAGCGCTTGTGCTGTGCTTGTGAAATCTATTGTTTACATACACCTTCAAAGGGGCATACATCCTGCCACAGTAATTTTCATTGGTTCCTGTGCTCGCCACTTACTTTTCCTCCCTTTCCATTGGCTGTTGCATGTTTTTCCTGTTCTTCCTCTTGCATTTGCTCTTATCAATTTGTTGAGGCCCAAATACTATTTTCATCCGCTTTTGAAGCGAAAGTGTTTTTTTTCATGTTTTGCCTACACAGCGCTTGCGTACATAGCCGACAGCTCTCAACCCGCCTCCCCGCTCATACGGATATGCATGTGCCTCATCAGTTTCATGCCAGCTTTTCTCTTATCATTATTATTATCTTTGTTGCGCTCACACAGCCTGACTTTAATATGTCTGCCTCTCAGGACGTTGCCTTGCATGAAAGTACGCCAGTTGACTCTTGGATCTCGCGGGATATTTTTTATTATCTACCTTGTCCTCACACAGCCTGCGTTTAATATGGCCGCCTCTCAGGATATTGTTTTCCATGAAAGTACGCGAGTTGACTCTTAGATCTCATAGTAATGATGTCATTTCCTATGGAGTTTCCTGGTACTGGCCAATGACCATGCGCGTCATTGTGAAGAAGCGCAATTCAAACCGGAGTCAGGTCTAACAGTTGAGACCAGGCAGGAATTGAACCTTGGTATTAGAACTTGCTCATAGAAAACAACTGAGAACCTGCAATGTGCAAGTGAGCAGTTGCAGGAAGGGGAGACCTTTGTCTCTGGTTAGCATGAGACAGAGGTACAGTCCATCTCCACTTGCAGCCTATTGCCTGGGCCACTTTATGGATGTTTTTAAAACATAAGTGACCCTCCTTGTTGTAGCGTTTACTTTAGTTGTGTCCTGGCATGTGCAAGAACAGATGAATTGACAGCACATGCATGACTCTCTTAGGAAAACTGCATCCTGAGAGTCTCTCACTTCCAGTTACTTTTGATTACAAATGGGTTTAGAGGCCACATAAGCACCACCACTCTCATGTGAGGGCTTACACATATTATTAGCTTAAAAGACTGATATCTAAGCATGAATACAATTTTACTGTTTCACAAAGGAAAATATGAATAATTATGTTCACCTCTATATATGTTTTATGTTTCTTACTGAGCATTCTAATCACTGTAAATATCATGTGTTACTAGCACCCAGTTTAATGTCACTCAGTTGTCCGCCATTGTCATCATGAAGGGCTGAGCCAGAACGCATGAACAGGTCACTGCATATGGTTTATGTGATGTGTAGTTGGCAGTATTAAAAACAGAGTGCAGTCTGAGTCGCTTTTACAGGGATAAGTATGGCAATGTTGGTATTTGTGTGGTTCGTTTGTGGGTGAGGACCAACGGACACATGCATCAAAGTAAGGAATTGCGATTCCTAAATTGCGATTTTTAAGGAATCGCAATTTAGGAATTATAATTCCTTATGCATTTAGGAATCGCAAAAGAAATTGTGATTCCTACCCATTCCTTAATTGCGACTCGCAAATTGCGATTCGGTATTAAGGAATAGCTTCCCATTCATTCCAATGGGCGTAGAGGCCAATAGGAATGAATGGTATTGCATGCACAATTTGCGAATACCAAATAGGTACTCGCGAATTGCGCATGCAATTTGAAGGGTGCAAGGCCACCCTGATAAACCCCCAAAAAAAGGTAAGTGTGCACTTGTGGTGCACACACATGCCCAAAGGTCATGTGTGTGTACCACAATGCACTTTGAAAAATGCATTTATATGCATTTTTTGAAGGAATTGTAAATGACCATGAAGTTGATGGCAATTTACGAAAACGCAATTTGCAATTGCATAATGCATCACATTTAGGGGATCGCAATTTGCGATTTCCTAACTGCATTCGCAATTAGGGGAGTCGCAAAAAAATTGGGATTTCCTTAATTGCGAATTGTAAAAAAGGTATATGGATCTCAAAATGACCTTTTGCGATCGTAAATGGACGCATTTTGCGATTCACACGATTTGCCATCGCAAAATGGTTTGATGCATGTGCCCCAAAGTCTGTAATAACTTGCTTGGATATTTCATCAGTTGTTTTAGGTGATTACTGCCTGGCAAATGTATACGTCTGATAAGCAGCTGGTGGTAGAAAGTGTTGTTGGATGGCTTAACAGCAAGGTAGTTTCATAATCGGGATGAGTTGGGTGCATGTTCTGTGTTTGGTTACAGTGTGTACTGTGATATCTGAGCAGCAAGCCCTTAAGTCAATGTGCCATGCTGCTAGCTAAGAATAGTTATGAAACAGTAGGGTATCGTTCTGCTAGTCTCTAAGGAGCGGCTCAGAGCAGCAATTATTAATTATGCTCTACACCAAGAGAGAAAGTCTCGCAGCTGGTTGAATATTTCACCAAACAGAAGCAAAGATTCCTTCCTGTATTTTGTTTTTAATCAAGTGCTCTTGTTTCATGATTTCAAAAACTTGGACATTTGGATAGGGTGAACTGAAGGAAACAATTGTGCATTGTTTTAACTCAATTTTCATGAAAGAGGTAATCTTTCTGTATTATAAAAAATGTATTTTGCTGCAAAACACTTACATACCATTTACCTACTCTAAGACACCACTCACCCTGCACACTCATCCATTAATTACTCTGCACAGTCATCCTGACATTGCACTGGATGTCGTAAACTTCTCACTCAGCATCACACAGTGCTGACTCACATACCACTGACATACCTCTCATCCAGCACTCACATTCCTCTTACCCTCCACCCACACCTCTCACCTTGAACTCAAACTGCTCATCCTGTACTCGCACACCTCTTACCTTGTACAGCGGCGCAGAGTGAAGGTTTTCCCCTTACGCGACTAGCCAATGTTAGGTTTTCGAGCGCGAGCAAGAAAAATTCGCTAGACCACCTCCCGGCGAGATTTCTTAATGCGGGTGGTCGCAGCAGGTTGCTACCGCTCGAGTTGAGAAACCTGCCGCTCACATTGGGGAAGCTGCTGCTCGAGTAGAGCATCTACTTGAGCGGCAGAAAGAAGCAGCGCCCTCCTGTGCTGCAAGTGGTACCGTTTGCGCAGATTTTACAGCACAGGACAAACCCCAGCTGCTAAAAATCAGCGGGAGTAGCGCGACTTACCTCACTCGGCCGCTTGCAGAACTCCGCCCAGGCCTACTAAACACACATTAATCACCATGCATTGAGGCACTTTCACCCTGCACTCAGACACTTATCAACCTTCGTTCATGCACCACCCACCCTGCACAGAGAGCACTCACACCATTCTCCCGGCTCTCATACACTGCTGCTACACCTCTTATTATTATTCTCATAGGTGAAACCTAATCTATTTAGTAATGCCTGTTCTGTTTCTTACTACACAAACCTTTCTCTTACGCTATACCCTTTCCTCAGCATTACTGGAAGGCTTGGTCTTCTGTGTAAATCAGCAGTTTTCCATTGACTCTGATGTTCTCCGATCTTTATTTTAAGCAACAGTTTGATAGGTTCATTTTCTCGAGAAATCACTTTTGGTGGAACCCCAGATCAGAGACCCCCAATTCGTCTCCATACCATAAATCTAAGTGGTGTATTCCCTCCCTCACCCCATCAGTTTGAGCCATGGCCGGTGGCAGTAGTATGCATAGTTTTTGGGGTGGCAATCAGGGAAACTTTCTACTTGCCTTGCCATATGGTTTAATTCCACAGGTTCGGGGTAACAAGGGCCCCTTTATTTTTTATTTAAAAATAAAATCTAATGCTTGTTAACATTATGAACACCCCCATTATTACCATAATATTTTCCTAACAGCATGAGTGAGGTATGACAGAGAGCAGCGGTTCTTAACCTGTGGTCCAAAGACCCCTTGGGGCACGTGAAGCCTACTCAAAGGGGTCCGCAACTGCTTAGAAAATAATAATAATACTGAATAATATTGATATTAACAGAATAATAAAGTGCACATAAATAAAGAAGCAAAATGTGAAATTGGAAATTTGTAAACATTCTGTAAATGTGAAAGAATTTGAAATGGGAGGCTAAAACTTCAGTTAGTATTCTGAGATTGATTTCTGGGAGCAGTGCACGTGCATCAAACGGGACAATAAGTGGCCTCAGTTGAATATAGAAAAGCTCCAACCTTTCCATTAAAATTACAATTTAGATTTTTGTTTGTCAATTAAATAAAATATTTCAGCATTAATGTATTTGCTTGCCAAGTGCTTGTTTCAGTATTTTTTGTTTAATGTTCTGTGGTTTAAATAATTGAAAATGCTCAGGCCGAAGCTCAGACTTCCAGTTGTCACTTAGTGGGTATCCCCAGACTCCAATAGTGATTCATTGGGGGTCCCGCTGTTCCAGTACTGGTTAAGAGGGGGTGACAGAAGAGAGAAGGTTAAGAACCACTGATATAGAGTGTCACAAATATTACTTGTGCACCTGTTGTTGGTGGTATTCCGTACCTATCTGTGAAGATTTACTGTAAGGTAAAAATGAAGTTTACAAGATGGAGAGCGAGTGCTGCCCACAGAGGGCACCCCCATCCTACTTCATCATGCCCTCTTCTGCTGTGTGTAGGGTTCTGGGGAGGCTGCTATCAGATCATCCTTTGTGACACGAGAAACTCTGATTGGGGGCCCCAGAGAGAGAGTACTAGAACCGGATCCGACGTCAGCAGCGCCGCGCGCCGCGAAATGGCCAATCACTGCATGACTACACGAAGTCAGACACAGTGATTGGCCATTATGCAGTGCGGCTGAGCAGCAGTGTGCACCACCCACGCGCGGCATCCAATAATGGATTGTCCTGCCCTGCTGCGCGGTGACCGGCCAATCCTAGCGCTGCATGCGGCGCCAGGATTGGCTAGGGGGGCACACTGACTGCTCGCCCTGTCGCCCTCTCTAACGCCGGGGGCTGCGGCCCAGTTAAACCAGCACCCCCCTGGTCACTCTCTATTGGGGGGGAACTTAAATGCGCATGCTCGGGCTAGTTTCAGCCCCAAGCTTCACTCGCTGCTGCAGCTGAGTGAGTGCGTGGACTGTCACTCAAGCTGCGCAGCAGTCCAGCCCCCCTGCGCGCAGCGCATTCCCGAGTCCTGGATAAGTCGGGTGCTGCCCGGATTCCCGGCGGCTCTCGGCGCTTACTAAATAAATTATTCATGATCATGATGATTATTTTTAAAACAGTGACAGTGTTTATTTTCCTTGAAGCCACGGGTCCATGTGTGCTAGTGGGGCTGCGCCCCTACGCCCCAATGGACGCACCGCGACTGATTGGCTGACAGTTTGAAACCTTGAGATGCACTGGACGCTGAGAGGCAGTTCGTATCTACCCAACTGTTCATTTTATTATGGAATATAAACTGCTGAACCCCAAGTATGGCTTTATTAAGTACAACACTTGTCGTAGGGGCCTTTTTTTATTCTTGAATGTGACATTTTAGTGGTTCCCAGTATGACAGAAATATCAGTTTGCAAAACTAATGAATCCAAGCACCCGCTCACATGGTACATTTGACTGCAGGTGCAGTGGCCTCAGCTCCCACTAACCTGGACTATTCTTAGACCCTTTTGGCCCTAGCCATGCTGACTCGAGTCCCTGCGTCGCTCTTGCACTCCTTCTCCTCTCTTGCTCTTTACTCCTTTTTCTCGTCTTTCTCTCCAGTGTCCTTCTCTCTGTCCTTTTTACTCTCTCTCTCACTATTTTGCCTTTGTCCCTGTGGCCATTCCCAATCAATCAATTAATCAATCAGAGTACTTGTAAAGCGCGCTACTCACCTGTGAAAGTCTCAAGGCGCCGGGCGAGGGGGTGCCGCTAATGCTTGAAGAGCCAGGTCTTGAGGAGTCTTCTGATGGCGAGTAGGTCTTGGGTCTGCCGTAGGTGGGTAGGGAGGGTGTTCCAGGTCTTGGCAGCGAGGTAGGAGAAGGATCTGCCGCCGGAGGTCGTTCGTTGGATGCGGGGGACAGCGGCGAGGGCGAGACTGGCGGAGCGGAGCTGGAGGGTGGGGGTGTAGAAGCTGAGTCTGCTGTTCAGGTAGGCTGGTCCGGCGTCGTGGAGTGCTTTGTGTGCGTGGGTGAGGAGCTTGAAGGTGATCCTTTTTGTCGATGGGGATCCAGTGTAGGTCTCTCAGGTAGGGGGTGATGTGGCTGCGGTGGAGGACGTTGACGATCAGTCGGGCAGTGGCGTTTTGGATGTGTTGTAGTGGTCGTAGGTGTTTGGCTGGGATTCCTGTGTAGAAGGCGTTGCCGTAGTCCAGTCGGCTGCTGACGAGGGCCTGTGTCACCGTTCTTCTTGTTTCGGTCGGGATTCACTTGTAGATCCTGCGGAGCATGCAGAGGGTGTTGTAGCAGGAGGAGGAGACGGTGTTGACCTGTTTAGACATGGAAAGGGAAGAGTTGATGATGAATCCTAGGTTGCGTGCATGGTCGGTGGGTGTCGGTGCTGTTCCCAGTGTGGTCGGTCACCAGGAGTCGTCTTTTGTGCCTGTTCCCCACTGTCCACTCTCTCTTTGTGCCCATTTTCCACTCTCCACTCTCTCTCTTTGCTCTTGTTCCACTCCCCATTCCCTCTCCTTGTTCCTCTTTTTGCCAGTTTTCCTTGTACCTGCGTTTCCTTTGCTCCTGTTCTCCTCTGGTTCCTCCTGTGCTTTCCCGCTCCCACTGCTCCTTACCTGCATCCCCCTTCCGTGTTTTCTCCCGCCTCCTGCGTCCTGACCTTCCCTTGCCCCCCTCTTTACCCCCCAGAAAGCCCCCTCAAGACCTACTTAATGGTGGCTGCTGCACGGCCCCGTTGAGCAGATGCCTAGGCTCCAGTTCTTACTTACGCGGACTGGTCCTCTGTCCAGTCTAAGGCCCTTTCTAACCTGCATTGGCTGCCTCAAAGCCCTGCCTCGTTCTCGTGCTCCTTTGTATCTCTTGTTCTTTGCTCCTATTCGCTCTTCACACCTGTTCCCTTCTCTTTGTCCTTTTCACTCTCTCGCACACTCTTTGCCTTTGTTCTTGTGCCCATTATCCATTCTCCACTCTCTCTCTTTGTGCCTCTGTATACTTGTTCTCCACTCTCTCTCTTGGTGCCTCTTTATACTTGTTCTCAACTCTCTCTCTTTGTGCCTGCTTTCCTCTCTCCACTTTCACTCTTTGAGCCTCCTTTTGCCGTTGGTCCATTCTCCACTCTCTCTCTCTGGTTGTGCCTCTCTTTGTCCATTTTACTTGTGCCCGTTTTTCCTTTGCGCCCATTCTCCTTTGCGCCCATTCTCCTCCGTACTTCCCGCCTCCCCATCCCGGCTTTCCCATCTCCCCCACTTGCATGCATCTAACTTGCGTGCCTGCTCCCGCATTCAGCACCCAGCCCTTACATAGTCTGCCTCTCCCCCAAGACATGCTAATGGCTGCTGATGCATGACCCCATTGAACAGGTGCCTAGGCCCCAGCTTCCGCTTACCTGGATCCTCCGACCAGTCTATGGTCCTTTTAGACCCGGCCTCGCTGCCTTTAGGCTCTGTCTTGTTCTTGCGCTCCTTCTTCTCTCTCGCTCTCTCTGCGCCTTCCTCTTACCCTTCACTTCTGTGCCCCTTTCTTTGTTCTTTTCACTCTCATTCTCACTCTTTTGCTTTCGTCCTGGTTTCCACTCTTCACTTGCTCTTTGTGCCTATTTTTGCCCATTTTCCTTAAGCCTACTTTTCCTTTATGGCTTTTGTCCTCGGTTCCTCCTGCACTTTACAGCCTCCCTCCTCCCAGCTACTTACCTGCATTTGACCTTACGTACCGTCTCTAGCTTCCAGCGATTCACACTTCCTTAACCCCGCCCTCCTTCCCTACGAGGACCTACTTAATGGCGGCCATGGTGGGTCTGCAGAGTGGGTGCACTGCTGGAGCGTGAGGGAACACCAAAGGCAAGCCCGTCTGCACCTGGGAGCCCGCCCAGCACCATGGACCCTGGGGTGAATGTATGACATTGTTCTGCATTCTGTCCATCAACTGTGGTTTTTGCATTTGTCACCCCGAGTGGGATGGGTATGCTCAGACGTGAGTCCCATGCACTCCACACCACTGGATTCAAGCAAGCCGGGCTGAAGACGGCTGGAATGCCAGAAACCGGTCCTCGGAAGCTTGTTTCCGGTCCAGGAAAGGCATGGCTTGGCAGTTCGGGCTGGACTGTTCCCATGAGGCACAGGGTCAGACTGATTTGCATATGGCAATGTCTGAACTGGGGTGGTGTGGAGTGCAAAAAAACGATGGATTTAGGCCCAGATCTCTGTACTGGGGTGAATGTATGACATTGTTCTGCATTCTGTCCACCAACTGTGGTTTTTGCATTTGAACGTCACAGCTGCACAGACTCCCTCCTGCATGCACTCAACACTGGGGACCATGACAACAGCTGCTCCAATGCAAGACAAAAGAACTCATCAACCAGCTGCCCACCACCACCAAATCAGACCACCAGATCACGAACTGGAAACCCCTCACCCCAGAGGACAACACTGAAATCGTGAGAATAATCCCTTCTGGGGCCCCAATTGACCCTTGCCCCCACCATATCTATGAACTAGGAGGAACGCTGATAAGCTCCCACCTCACCACTACCATCAACACATCCATCCAAAGTAGAACTTTCCCGTACAACTGGAAACATGCAGAAATTACAGGTCTCCTGAAAAAACTCACGGCAGACCCAAAAGAGCTCAGCAACTACACATCTCACTCCTGCCCTTCCCATCCAAAGTCATGGAGAAAGCTATCAACAAATATCTCTCCAACCATCTTGAACAACGCCACCTGCTACGTCATGCAAATCCCAACGATGCCTCAAAAAAATATAACTCTAGTGTTAAGCTTCTAACATTTACTCACACCATTGAAGACGAGACACCTTTTACAGCAGTAATTGGGAAGCCTGTTTCCTTGGGCTAAAGCAGAATGTGGTGTAAATGCTCAAATATACTTACGCAGGGTGGGTGAGCTTTTTGTCTGTCATGACTTTTCATCCAGAAGAAAACCAAAGCACAGACACTGCAAGCACGATTACAACTGGCAACACAACCGGCACCAGCGGTGATGATGAAGCAATTTCTGTGGAAAGACAAAACCATTCAGGAGTTAAAGGTATAAAGCGTGATTTATTCTGAACATACATCACACACACACACACACTGTGGTAGAGAAGTGGATAGATACTACTCTGCAGGTTGATGGTGACACCCCTGTAATAATCAAATGTTCTCTTTTCCAGAAGAGCCTAGAAAGGAGCAGATACCAAGTACAGCTAACAGAATTTTGCATTTATAACAAAATCCTAAATTAATAGCACAAATTTCGGAACTGTGTGCCAGGTCTAAACCTAAGTATCTATTCAGGTAGTGGGCACATGATTCATGCGGTCGGTCAGCAGGCTAGTGGGTCACGTCAACTGCAAATAATCTCTATATCAATTACATCCGAGAAAACACCTGAAGATAGGCAGGATGGTACAGGCACGTTCTCCACTAAAGACCCCTAAAAGCCTACCCTGAAACCTGGAGACTCCAGCTCATCAGTCAACACTGAGGCCACTTCACAGACCCAACCTATGCTTCTGATATTATCTCTCAATGACTCCTTCGAGCTGGGATGTGTCCCAATGCTCCTGAAAGAGTCCCTTATCACCACATCCTACAAAAGGCCTATTTTGATGGAGCCAAGCTGACCACTAGCTGTGCTAAAGAAAGGTTTCCATGGGACCCTGATATACTACAAAGGGTGGACACATCCCAATGGCTGCCCCAGCGCACACTAGACAGATGCCAATACAGTGTCCACTAATGGCATGAACAGAAGCTGGACTTGTATCAGACCAGGTAGAGACAGTAGAGCCCTTGTCCTACCTTTACCCGTACACTTCCCTGCATCATTTGACACGGTGGACCACAGCATCCTCTTGAAGAGCCTGCAGAAGGTGGCCAGAATCAGGACGCATGCAGCTATGTTAGTGCAGTAGCACTGAGGTCCAGGTATGGGAAGAGGCAGGTGGCCAAAGGGCCATGTTGCCTCCTCAGTGCATGGATAATCGATGGCACCCATAGGACTGCACTGCCCAATGCTTCAATTCATTCCTCCTTGTAGACCTGTCGAACACACTCAGCGTGCGGGCTCAGTCATCATGGCTAACCCCGGACATGTCAAATCCGCTTCTCGGGGCACATTGCTCGCCCTGACTATTTAACTAATGCTTTACGCTCCTCTTAAACCACTAGTCTCAGGACTTTCAGTCCCAAAACTACGCTGATGACATTCAAGTGCTCCTGAGGGTTACAGGCCAGCAGGACTTGTTCTCAACCATTTGCAAGTGCTAGGAGGACAGGAGTGCTGAGTGAGGAAGAACAGTCTTAAACTAAGGATCTTCAAAAACATAAATCCTGCCCCCATTAACTCCCCAACCTACATTCTTTGAATAAGCGCTTTCCATTAAGTTAGCAATTTGGGATAAAGGCGGGGTCCTGACCATGTAAGTGAGTACAATGTTTAAGCCGGTTTCTTGCCATAATAAATAGTCTGAAATGTTACACTTTTGTTGTTACTTCCATTGGCAGCGCCATTAGCGACAATGTGTGGTGCAATGTAGCCAAGATGACTCATTGCTGTGGGTCAAGAAACACTTAAGTTGGGCGGAGTGTGCTATACAGCTAAATGAACAACATTTAATTTTGCCCACACAAAGCGAGGCTGTCAGTAACATAATTCTATCTGAACAGCTCTGCATGAGCGTCCAGTGACTAACAAATACTATATACTTTGGGGTAAAAAGAAAACAGTGGCATGTACCTGGGTAAGTCCAACTTTAAGAGAAGGGTGTATCAAAGTTTGTCCTAGTTTTCATCTCACCTTCTCTTAAGACTCATTTCACTTCTGAGTACTTACTTTGTATCTCAGATTCAACAGGAAGTGTAATCTCCACATTGAGCGCTGGGTGTCGCAGCACACACGTCACAAGGTTCTCATGGCTGAATCGTGAGGAGACATAGGTGAAGTTGCTGATGACGGTGATTGTGCGGTTAGGGTTGTCGATAAAGTAGTGCTGGGGTTTACCCCGGAAACTCTGGGTGAGGTTCCACGTGATTTCTGGGGCTGGCTTCCCTGTCGCTGAACAGCTCAGTATTAATTCTTTCTCCACGCTCTCTGGTTTCGACAGAAAACTTGCTTCGAGTCTGGGTTCAGATATTGCTGTAAATTAAATTAAATGGATGATTATCCTTTGTGTGTTATTCTCATACCAGACATTTCAAATGTAAACCCATTCATTATTTATTGTACTACAGGCCTTGTGACTGAATAACTTGTAGCAGAAAATACATTTTTTTAAAAGAATATTGCGGATCCCCCAGAGTGTACCAGAAGAAATAGTGCATGAAGAGTTGGGAGCAGGTTTTATTTCTGATTTTATACAACTCTGCCCAATACTCCCATGGCTTTCCAGCTGGCTTAAAAGTGATTTAGAGTTTAATAGTAAGACTATTCGTGAGTGTACGAAAATGGAATATAGTCAACCTACACCATGGTTGAGTAACATTAAAACTACCCTGGGGGGCGATGGGTAAACCTAAATTATTCAGTGCACCAAATATGATTTGTAAATCAGATATTGCATGGACTAAAGGGGCTGTTTAACGCCTACACAAGAAGCAAGGGCCCTGGTGTCCCAGCAAAAAAAAGCTACATGCAATACATGATAGTTAAGTCTGTGAAAAGTGTGGAAATGTTCTTAACATTGGAATTGCCGGCTCTGAATACAAGATTATTAAAATATGTTGTTTAAATGTCTTCCCACAGTTGCTAGTGGGCTGGCATAAGCCTTCAGATCGCCCTCTTTGCACATGCGATAAGACCTCTGCACTAGAAACTTTACATATTATTTTTATCTACCCTAAATGGGCTCCTTTGCGTCGAATTTTAAGCAAGTAAGACTGTGTTATTGTATCAGCAATTTTTAGATAATTTGAATGTTTGCTGTTTTTTATATATCGGTGTATTTAAACAGGGATATATCATGCTCATTTATGAAATGGCACTGAAATGACTGATAATGTTTTTATTGCTGTTACAAATTCTTAATATTGTAATTTTATGATTGCTGTTGCAAATCGATTAAAGATATCTTGAACTTGAACTTGACTAAATAATTTTAATTGGTGAAAAATATTGTGACCTGGGTGCCCATTGAACTTTGATGAACAAAGTCCTTTCAGACTGCCAGAAAAACTGGCTAAGCCACCAAGTATAAGATGGTGAGGCCCGCTGACAAAGGCAGACTACAGCTTTTGGAGGGACTGCGCAATCACGCAGACACTCAGGGGCATATTTACTAATCTTTCATGCAACGTAGGTCAGCAAGCAATGTTGATGCGCTGCATGAAAGGGAGAGGGCAGAAATGCACCATAATTACAAAGATACGGAGCATCTCTACTCTCTCCTTGCGCTGGCGCACTGTGTGCTGCCTAGCACCAATGCAGGGACCCTTGCTCCATAGTGCAAGGGTGCCTGCATTACAGGCAACACTGCCTAGCACCAATGCAGGGACCCTTGCTCCATAGTGCAAGGGTGCCTGCATTACAGGCAACACTGTCTTGTGCACAAAGCAATACCTTCCCACACAAAAACAATCCTTAGAGTCATTTTTCTCGTTTTACATGTGCTGCAGTATGCTGCGCATGTGGTAAGAGGAAATAACGAGGAGAAATAAAGACATTTCTCTCCATTACATCTCACTGGGGAAGGCACAGCATTTTGACGTATTCATAGGTTTACTAGCTTTAGTAATTCTGGGAATGCTCCAAAATTCACGGGTTAATGCATGGGAATGTCCACCCATGGAACGCCTCCCAAGTTGAAATGTTATGTAATGCAGCACAAACAGCTGCAGTGCGTTACTTTGCTTTACAAAGCCATGCAATGCTGTGCAAATAAGGCCTTTGTTGGCTTTGTAAATTGCAAATAAGCCTTTGCATTGCCCTTCGTTTCCTTGTGCAACACAAAAGATCAGTAAGTCTCGGCCTCAGTGTATAAAAGACCCCTTTATTGTGACAGGTCTGTGTTTATAAGACATGCTCAGCCAACTCTGGCATCTGACAGATTAATAAAAAAAGCTAATGCATGCACAATGTTCCTAACCCCGCCATCCTCAAAACCCATCCACTTGGCGGGTTGTCTGACAGAATATCGAGGAAACATATATCATGTAGAGAATATCGTCTCAAAAATATTGAGGACCAAAATATAGAGAAGGTAGGTGCAATCAGGTATTGACCATTCTTAACTCCACATTTATGTACCTTGAAGATATATATATATATTACTGACCAAAGTCTCCTGCGCGTCGCAGCTCTCCCTCAGCGTGCGCAGGAACACCAAGCACGGACCAGAGTTACGGTGCTGAAATTTTTTTATTCGCTAGTCGATCTCATAACGTTTCGGCACCCCAGTGCCTTGCTCACATGATATGTATATATATATATATATATATATATATATATATATATATATATATATATATATATATATATATATATATATATATACCATTGTCATGGTACATGTATGTGGAGTTAAGCATACTTAAAGTTTGCTTACCCATAGAAACTTACCTTCACGATATTTTTGTCCTCTTTGTTCTTGACACAATATTTTCTCCACACGATATCTTTTCTGCTATATCTTGTGCAAACATTTGCTTGGCCCCGCCCTTTCAGACTGCCAGGTGTTCCTAGTGTAACTTGGCTGTCTGTCCTGTCTCTTCCTCATTCATCGTTCCAACCGGCCCCTGTTTGTGCTTCTAGTCCCCTCTTCTACTTCTATTTATTCAGACCTATGAATCTTCAAGAAGGCTCCCCCTTTCACAGCCAGTTGAATGAATGAATGAATGAATGAATGAATGAATATTGGATTTATAGAGCGCATGGTTACCCTGGAGCGTCCCAGCGCTTACCACTGGGGAACACGTCCTGGACTTCCCTGTGGGATGGTTCCTTTACTGGGCATCCGCAAGGTGCAGCCAGGCATCCCCGGCGGTGATGGGGCCGGAGTGGAGATTAAGCAAGTTATTGCCCAGAGTTGCTGAGTGGAACCCATGGTTAAAGTGGCACTGAGGCGAGATTTATCGGGCCCGCTGACATTGGTCCTGCACCCGGCCATGCCGGGAATTGAACCCTGATCCCGGGCCGACCTCTGCCTCTGGGTCTGCCGCCTCTAACCGTTGAGCCACACTTGACTTATCCGCTCATGAACACAGCACCCCCTCAGCACTTTCCCACCATAAACAATCCTATCAAAGAAATCCCCCTAACCTCTGCTCTTCTCTCACCCAAAGGTGTGTTTCCTGCTCTGCAGTCACACTCGCGATCATAACACTTATCAATCACAAAAAAATATTCTGTATTAAAATGCCCTTCTATAGAACGTAAAATAACATGAAACAAAAACAAAAGCACGGTGTCCTACTACCATATTTTCCTAGCACGACTTTCAATAGCACACATTGTTGAAACAGCAATATGCACTCCTTGTGGTGGTTAAGGTAACATAAAGAGCCATTCCCTGTGCATCTGCTTCGAAGACCATCAAATGAGCGCCCCTTGTGGGTCCTCCCAGTTGGAATGAATGCAGTTCTGGACTGCACCACCTGCCTAAAAGCCCCGGGGGCATCTCTCAGCTGCCCCTACTTCCCTAGGCCCAGTGTCCGTGCAGGTAAGAGCGGTGGGGGTCAACTCGACAGACGGCGACGAGGGGACATTAATTTGTTTCATTTCCACTCGTTTTCGTTTGTCGAGTCCCCCCTGCCCCCCACCCCACCTCTTACCTGCACGGGCCGACCCCAAGTGTCCTTCTGCAGGTGTCACTCCGATTCTTGAGAACCCGTCCCTCCCCAACCATTTGTTAGGTCCCTTGAGCCCTCCCCCCCCCCCCCGCCCCCCCCCTCCCCAGCAGACAGGATAGAGAGGCTAGTTGAGGGAGAGACACAGAGGAGTAAAAGATAAGCGAGATATATAGAAATAGCAGGAAGAAAAGATGAGGAGCAATGAAAGAGAGCATTTCAAAGCAACGACAGGCACTGAGACTGAGGGGGGGGTAAGGACAAACAGGAATAGAGGAGCGGATGCACAAGAGAACGGCTTGGGAAACAAGAGAGACATCAGTCAGTCAGTCGGCCTTCCTTTGAAACTATTACTCTGCCAGGGAAGTTGAGTGCGTCAGGCTGAATGCGGTCAGTCATGCTGATTTCTTACTGCCCTCCCGGCGGAGACCTCTCCATGGAGCCTTCCACGGTTTCAGAAATGGATGGGAAGAAACTGTCTCATGATGCTAAGGGAAGGGTCGCAGGAGATCTGTATGCCGGGGGCTAGCGTCTCTCCTTTGAAGAGCTCACAGAAGAATACGGGGTGACACGAGGCCACTTTTTGGCCCCCAGTGTGGTAGTGCGGATGGTACAACACAGCTGGAAACAGAAGAAAATGAGCAGGGCCGGTTTTAGTGCTGGCGACGCCCCGTGCGCCAATGCTTGTTGGCACCCCTAATGACCTCCTTCTCCACGGATTCCCTCACCACCACCCTGTAACAGTGCCTCTTAAGTCACCATAACCACTCTCTCTCTCATGCATTTCTTTTGTTTTATAGCACCACTCATACCAGTGTAGGGCGTCAGAGCACTTTACATCACACACACATTACACAGAGACAATCATAGGTGTGTAAATCAGTGTATAGGAAAAGTTGCATAAGATAAGACAGAGGACTACATGGTGTAGGAGCCACATTCCACCATTCTGGTAGACAGCATCGTTTAAGAGTGTTTAGTCCGGGGAAGCATAAACTCAGAATGTAAAACTTAGCACGATGGTTAGGGCCTCGAATGGATGTCAGGTTTTCCTGAAGGTAGGGAGAGACACATCTTTATAATGGTAGGGAGTTCCAGTTTTGGGGCGGGTTCTGTATGAAAAAATAGCAACTATTGTTTTAAGATGGAATTCAGGCATAGCCTTTTGGGAATATTGAATGACCACGAGCATACTCAGGGTGAGCGTGCCTTCGTGGGCATGGGTAGCATAGTGGCTGAAAGGGACACTGCTAAACACTCAAAGTCAATGACTGAACACCCGACAGATGAATGGGGAAAAGCCAAGGACACATTTGCAAAGTTCTAGTTAGTTATTAGGGATAGCCCTGGGGTGCCCCCCATAAGTACCAGAAGAGCAGGCGGGGATAGAACCATCTTCATAACATGCAAGCTAGAACTCAAAAGATGTACCCAGTACACTCTTAAAACAAGTGCTCCAGCGATGTTGGTACTAGGCTTTTGAGAAAGTAACTAACACAGGAGTGCACAGAAACCCAGGAGGAATAAGTAATTGCACAAATACAAGCACATGCTGTGAATATTGGGCTGCTAGTGAAAACTCGTCTATGGGACAAACAGGAGTTTGAATATCATGCCAAGCACTGCTCAGTTGCGTGCCATCTTACAGCGCTGTGCTACCGCAGATAATGGATCACATCTCTGACCCTAGAACAATACCCACTGCGTCCTATAAAGATCACACTATGAATATACACTCCCGCAGCCGTGCGGGTCCAGGGTGTGTAGCGCCTTACACGAATGTGCCAGAGTGAACCATGTCAGCGCTATGAGCAGAGCTCTAAAGTTTTCACAGGTCCCTTCATAAGCAGGTCATTCAGTCCAGGGTTTTTCTTTACGTTTCTGATCTTTAAATGGGATCAAGACGACAACTCCCAGAATTCTAATAACAAGCATTTGCAATGCAATGGTCTCGGCATCATTAAAGGTAGAGCTATTGGCATTGCTCATGACATTTCTTTTTTTTCTTTAAATCATAAATAAATGGCATTGTCATTTACATTGCCAATACACAGCACTCTGCACTCAACAGCACACACCACTCTGCACCTGCACTCACTGCTCTGCACACTCACTCTGCACTCACTACTCTGCACACTCACTCTGCACTCACTACTCTGCACTCACTACTCTGCACTCTGCACTCACTACTCTGCACTCTGCACTCACTACTCTGCACTCACTACTCTGCACTCACTACTCTGCACTCACTACTCACTACTCTGCACTCACTACTCTGCACTCACTACTCTGCACTCACTACTCTGCACTCACTACTCTGCACTCACTACTCTGCACTCACTACTCTGCACTCACTACTCTGCACTCACTACTCTGCACTCACTACTCGGAATATGAGATAGAAACTGAAAACTGTTATTACCAATACATGTAGGGTTGGGCTACCTGTTCCCAGCATGCCTTGAAGATGCAAGGCCCGTTACATGTATTCTACTCTGTTCTTGTCCCGTTCACCCTGTCTCTCTGTAGAGAGCCACCCATTGGCATCATAGGATGAATGAAGCGCTTTGTCTAGGGCCAATTACTGGTATTGATTTTTCAGCTCAATCTTACTTTAGGCAGCTGCTCCACTATCTATTAATATGATGTATGGCGTGCAATGTGCAATCCGAGATGTGCAGTGAGCGGGAAGGACATAGCACTGTGGAGAGGAAAACAGAATACGATGGCAACTCTATCCCACAGTCCTGCAGTCACAAGCAAAGACAAAGGTGTGTCTCACTACAAAAGAGCTCACAGGATGTCACAGTGATTCACTGCAGGACTGTGGCTGCAACTCTACAGCAACTGCACCAACTCAATGCCAAAGGCTGTCGCAGGAGCAAAGAAGACTAATGTAGTGCAAAGCCATACACTGCAGCTACAAAGGGTGGCAGGACCATGTCAACACTGCCCCATTGTAGCCAAAGAGGAATAGATACAGACAAATAAAGAAAAGCACAAATTCCTCACAGTCAAAACAAGCGTATGACAGTATTTATACATAGAAGTAAGATTATAAAGACAGAGCATTACCTAACCAAGTACTGTAGTCATAGCAAACACGACCTTCCCTCACATAAATACATGGCCAAATGGATACAGCAAACCAGGAGTTTAAAGCACACGTGACCTTTCAAAGCAAACATGCTACAAAGAGACACCAAGCAACACGCTAAATCTCTCCACCAGCTCAACACTGTGAACACTTGAGAAAGAGATATCTAATTAATCCAACACAGCACGGAAATAAGACAGAATGGCTTATCCCATCCTTACATATTGCACTAGCAACTAGAACTCAACAGGCAAACAGAACAAAAGCCAGTGTCGTTGTTAGAGTGGCGTTGTGAGTCTCGTCTACATGCAGATGGACACGCTTTCATTTAGCAGCCAAATATAAAATAACTCTTACTGCCCCCGGAATTCCGCCGCGGCCGCACCGGAAGTCAGGCAAGGTCGCCTGTGACGGGGGCGGAGCCGCGTCCGGACCGGAAGAGGAGGCAAGCGGAGGACATGCGTGGAGGGGCCCGGGGCTCCTGCGAGCGTGGAGAGCCCCGGGGCCGACAACAGGACATTGCACACGTGTTGCGGGGCTCCCTTGACCAAGAGGGAGTCCTGGGAAAGGAGCTACCAAGAGCCGCAGCGTCAACTCTCCCTGCCGGTGCGGAGAGCGGAGTCCCCCAGATTGCCACAGTAAGTTAAAGGGGAGAGGGGGGGGGCCGGTGCATGTGTGTGTGTGTGTGTGTGTGTGTGTCTGCGCGTGTGTGTATGAGTGGGGGGGGTTCTGTATGTATGTGCGTGCGTGAGCGCTTCTGTTTCTATGTATGCGCATGCGTGTGTTGTGTGGGAGCCTCGCGCAGCGCTCGTACTTATGCGCGTGCCAGTTTAGATTCGCATGCGCGCGGCCAGGAGTGTCTCCTGGGAAGCACACTCGCTGACAAAAGATCTCGGCGGAGACGCGCTTCCGCGCGGCTAGCCGAGACCTAAAAACCTGGCTGAGCCACTTTAGCATGAAACTGGGAAACATGGGAGCCCCCTCGGAGCGCATGATCAGGGACAGCAGGTCAATGCCAGATTTTCACAATGTCTACAGGAGGTAAATTTGCATACACATGCATTTGATAGGATAGAGTACGTTTTCCAGAAAATACGGTAATGATCTCACTCTTTTGGAACTAAGTCGGACAGCCCTAAGGTTACCAGTTGACTCCATTTAATCAGGTACACAACGTTGAGGTGCTAGACTCTCCTAGTCAGCAGTGCTTTAAATGGGCCGGTACTCACCGGTACTGAGTACCGGCACTTCTACATTTTTGGGCCCTCAGTACCGGCACTTCTCATTAGCCAAGGGAGAGTACCGGTACCCTAAGAGTTGCACTGCAGGCTCCGATTGTTTATCTCCTCTAACACAGGTTAGATGCCGCCCTGTCTCGCTGGATCTTGTAAGGGCGCCAAGCCTCCTGCAGTCGCTGTTGGAGATTTCAGCAGCGTCCACGTGAATGGCCCCAGGCTGCAGGGGTCTAAGAGGGCCTGCTGTGCCTCACGCTGTGCTTAACAGTGCAGGTGTTTATCTTTCCACGAGGTTGTTAATTGGCTTAAGTGACTAAAACCCACATCAAAACTTCGGGCTGCAGAGCAAGTACTTTGCATTACTTTAACTGGAACTGAACATGCAGTTAAGGCAGTTTCCTTTAAGATCCTGGCAATTGTTTAAAATGTATTTAAAGAACTGTCTGGCGACGGGTGTGAGGGAAGTTGAACCCATTAATCGATCAGAAGGGCAGCAAACAGGGAGGGAGGTGAAAGTGTAAGAGATTATGAGAAGATTCTTCGGAGCATATGCTTTAAAGAAATATAAGGCGTGACAGACCCCTGGAGACCCTCTCGTGATAACATCTGCCTTATTTACAAGTTGGGGGTGTGGGCATAGCGATTGTGGTCGCCACAATTGCACGTGGTGTCCGTGTATCATGGCAGTGTATGTGTGTGTCATTTTAGAAAGGGATACGAACAGGACTAGATATTGTCTGAGCAAAAACACAAGTGGGAAGGGTCGTGTATAGCATGGCACTGTTGATGATGCGAAGTCGCCTGAAAACATGGTTGGGACCGGAACTGAGGGAAGTTCAGGTAAGACGTGAGGAGGAAGTAAAGATGGCACTGGGTGATCTACAATTTAGCTGTGCTGTGAAGTAGTGTGGCTCACTGGTTAGAGGCGGCAGACCCGAGAGCAGAGGACGGCCCGGGACCAGGGTTCGATTCCCGGCGCGGCAGGTTTGTGGACCAGGGTCAGCGGACTCGATAATTCTCCTGCCTCGGTGCCCACTCTGATCAGCGATCACACTCGGCAACTCTGGGCATTAGCTTGCCTCATCTTCACTAACGGCCCCACCAGACCGCTGGGGATGCCTGGTCTCACCCTGGAGATACCCATTAAGGGACCATCTCTCAGGGAAGCCAGGAAGGGTTTCGCAGCGGTCGAAGCCTTGGGACCCTCCGGGTAAGTAGTGCGCTATATAAATGCCTATACATTTACATATACATTTACATTTATAGAAACAGAGACGGTCATTTCACGGCCCTGATTTAGGCAAGATCAGAGTTTAAAGTGAGAGAACTTGTAGAGCTGTGCCTTGAAAAATGTACGGTTACGAGCGGAGTAGAGCGAGTTGTGTATAAACTAGAAGGTCGTGGTGTTTTGGCACATATCGCTGCTTTATTTTGTCCAAGACTTTGGGTAGTGTTTGGTGTTTAGTACTAATTAAGTCCGTAGGATTGCGAGCAGTCTTAGCATATTTAGGAGTTGCCAAGGCTACAAGGAATGTATTGTGCGCTAGATACCGGGGCGCTTCTGCCTCTTTGGTCCTCTAGCTGGATAAGGCAGCACTTGGGGTCAATGGATTTGTCTGTAGTTAGATAGCGAGAGTGCTCTTTTCGATAATTCAAAGTTTGAAGGATCAGAAGGAGATTGTCGCTAGGGATGCTGTCCGACAGAGCGCGGTCTTTGCAAAGGAGCTCATATTTCGAAATGTTTTGTGAATGTGTAGTATGGCGGAGAGGGCCGTAGTCTTGAAGGCCCTGATCGCTGAGTTAGTATTCTATTTACTGTGGTGATACCTTGCAGTCTTGGTACATGTAGAGAGAAGTAAAATTTCTCAACAGAATTTAAATATTCGTTGTACACTCTTCTTGGTAGTTGAGACCAATAAAGCAGCTCTACTCAAGCGTTTCGTATAGTAATAAAACTTTGCTCTAAGATGTGGTTCCATAAAACGTATCAAAATACTGACATTTTAAACCGAGGACCGGATTAAGTGATGTACATTGCTTGAGAATATGCATTGATGTGTATTTTAAACATTTCTTCCCATACAGAGGGAAAAGGGTTTGTTACATCCTGTTTCTTATTGGCATTTATTCTATTGGCATTTATTCTTTGATTGGTGCTGTCTAGCAAAGAGCTTGTTGCATTTAATTATATGATGCAGGGATGTGACAGTCAGCATGTACCTATACAAGCCTTACCATATATCTCGCCAGCTACCTGTGAAGGCATTTCTGAAATAAGTAAACTTAATTCCATCAGCTAGTTGCTGTAATTGATATAGAAGTCATTATGTATCATCATATGTCGCCATAAGCCCCGCCCCTAGCCCCGCCCACTAACCACGCCTCTAACTCATATTAATGAGTACCTGCACTTATTATTTTCAATTTAAAGCACTGCTAGTCAGAATCATTGTTTTAAGGTCATTAATCATTTGAGTCAGAATAAACTAGCACTATAAATACCATAATGCATTATGTTGAAAATTAAGCTCACGACTGAAAAGAAAAATGGTGTAAAATCCATAGAATCTGTGCACGTTGCAGTGTGAGTGAAGATACCTGGAAGTTGTACTACGTATGCTTGTATGTTAAACCCGAAAAAAAATGTTGCAGTGTGAGTGAAGACAGAATTTAAGACCGCGGCGCCTGACTTAAGAGGCAGGAAGCGGCTGCCCGTCTTGTTTATGGGACGCGTTCAACCTATCACGTGCAGAGCGCGCGAGGACGGCTCACCGCCCACGGGAAACGCACACAGAAACTCCCCAGCAGCGCCTACAGGTCTCAGCATGTGGTCACGTCTGTATTAAATATAAACACGAAACCGAAAGCTATCAGACCACGAAAGACGTTAAAGCTCCCCGGTGTGTTTTTTTAGCCGAGAGCTTGCATTTTCTTTCCCCCTGGACGGCCTTCAATTTCAATTTCCCTTAACCGCAGGCCTCGGCGGCTGTGTCATTGATTATCGGTCTGCCCTCACGTAAACGTCCGCAGCGACCTGTGTGACGTCTGGAGACAACTTCTTCAGTGCACCATTGCCTTTCTACTCCTTTGCTTTGAGGTAATACTTCCTTTTACCCAGTTCTGCCGTCCTCACATTAATGCCTCCTCCCTTTCCATATCCTTTTCACATTCTCCTCTCCTGCCCACCACTCATTTCCTTCACTCCTTTCTGTGAGCCTTCTTCTTTTCCCAACCTTTGCTATTCTTTATTTGTTACAAAACCTGTGCCCTGTGCCACTGCACTGTATGAAATAACAAGCATTGGCACATACAATAGGTCTCATCTTTGGGACCTTATAAGTGTATAGCCAGAACGACTGGCTTTGCCAATGTCTTTAAGCTATGGTGTAGAGCATTGTGGCTGCTGTGCAGAATCTTGAAAAGTTATAATAAAAAAGTGCTGTAAGCCTTTGTTTGTGTATATATTATGGCCGACAGAATTGTGACCCATTAAAGAAGATTCTGTGCACCGAATTGTGGTCCGTGCTCCATTCTTTGAAAATTGCAAAGGCCGGTGGACAGTGGAATTCTTGGGATATATATATATATATATAAATATATATATATATATATATATATATATATATATATATATATATATATATATATATATATATATATATATATATATATATATATATATATATATATATCAACCTGTTACTTGCCCACCATTCCCTGGTGCAGATGAACGGGCACGGACCATAGCATATGTATATATATATACATACATACACACCTTTCAATATATGATCACTTCCAAAGGGCATCAAATACAATATATTGGAAGTGACCAATCATCCTGTTAAGTACCTTCATGTCAGTGACACTATGGGATATGAGTCAGTCGGTTTCACTGTGGAATGTTATCACAGTTCGCGTGGTGTGACATCACCTCTACACATCCTTGAACACTACCCCCCATTGTCATGATTTATTTTTCTCCTGAACCAGTTCCTCTTTCATTGAGATACTTACTAATAATAGCTCTTCTAAATATAGATGCATCACGATGGAATGCGCACGTGGTAGACACTCACCCCGGAAGTTCTGCATGAGGAAACGAGTCACACCTTCTCCATTCTGTTCATTGTTCTCTAAAGACGGCCTGCCCAGGGGTTCTCCAGATGGCCTGGGAAAACATTTCTACTGCATGCAATTGGGTGGTATGTGATTATGACACATCTACTGAGATTTGAAGGAGGAAATTCCTGCTCTTTGCAATTATGTCATAGAACTTGTTATTAGCAGATAATGGCTACTACTGGTTTCAGTAGGCATTTCTTGTAACTTTTAGAATTTACCTGTTTTTCCACACAAGAGATATATTCTACAATTCCCAAGATCTTATAAGCCAGTACCCGGGACTAATAGAAACCATTTGTAACTGGTCAAACACAATTTCACCAGGAGAATAAAAACCTACTGAATAATAATGCTTAATCCGCATGGATGCCAGCTGTGTGCATTTTGGCAATCAGACAAAAGCCACACCATCTGCAGGGAGCGACTGAGCAGTTTTGCAGAAGTAGATGGTTTTGGGTAAACGTAATTTAAATCTTGTTTTTATTTTAGGTAAAACAGCTCTAAAGTAGCAAATAGGAGCCAGGGAGGATTTGGCACAGACAATTTTTACTGCAACCGGAACATCTTAAATGCGAGATACTGTATGATAAACTGTATACTGTATGTATAAACATGAATACTATACAATAAACAGTATTGTCTCTAGGAGCCCAGTAGCACGAGATACTGGGTACTAGGATGTGATACGACAGACATGATATTTTTTACATCACACATTTTACATATCATGAAGATTGGGCTTTTTACATTACACATATTTTCACTCAGAGGCACATGGAACAGGGGTCATTTATCCCGAATTACTCCATTTCTGCCCAAGTAAAGAGGCCGAATTAGTACCTGGTTCTCCAGGATGGAAGAGATGTGACATTATAAATGCTTGTTGCAAGTACCATATTTGTGTTATCTGTGCATGAATGAGTGCTGAAGAATTTAGCTCGTTTAGCAATACCACATACATGCATACATGACAAAAACATGCATATTTCACTAATAGTATGAGCTCCCTTGGTCTGACCGGCTCTCCAATAACGATGTCACTGTTGATGGCCACAATGCCTCGAAAGAAGAGCGGTCTACAGATTTAAGACTCTACAGGGTATGAGCGGGTCATATCTCACCATAGACATGGAGGCACGTCCTTCCTATGATGGCTCCTGTTGGGAACACGTTGAAGATGCACTTGTAGCAGCCTTCGTCTCTCAAGCTAACAGAATGGAGAGTTATGGCTGTGGAGTTCAGTTCCGTCCTGGAGAAGTGGACTACACGACTCTTGTAGTGACCCATAAGTTTCTGCCCATAGGCTTTGCTGTAGGTGGCCATGGTGCCACTGAAATCTCCAGGGTCCTTCTGCCACGTGACTTGAAGGACATCATGGGAGTGTTTGAGCTGGCACTGGAGGGTCACTCGGCTCCCTTCCGTTGCAGTCAGAGTCTTCTCGTGAATCACCATGGCAAAACCTGCATCAGAATAAGAGACAAGGTCACTTGCTTCATACATTTACTCTAGCACCTCACCTACAGCTCTGTTTTCACAAATCAGATGGTCTCTATCCTCTCCGTGGAGATGGTCACCTCTCAGCTTTGAGTACATCATGATCATCGTTCTTGAATAAAGTCAATTTGCACCCACGGGTCTACGGTCAAACATACGGATAGATTCTTTCTTTCCGGAATTTAAAAAAAAGTTTCCAGAAGCTCTCATGGAAGCCTGCCACAGCTGGATTGATACAGAGATACTCCTGGAAACTTTCTGAGAATTTTTGTTTTTGCATGAGCAAATACATAAACATGCAAAAATAAAAAAACTTTTTTCTTCTTCACATTGAAATAATTTTTCTCTAATGCGACCTCTCACCTAGCCCTACCAACCCAATTCTGTTGATGTAAGAGTCTCCTTCCTACCCTAGAAAGGCATTACTCCTACCATTTTCAAGAGCAAATGTCTGGCCTTTTGCAAATTTGAAGGTGTCAAAGAGAGCTTCTTAAGTACCCACAGATATGTAAGAATGTGTGCACAAACACAAAGGAGACTCTAGCCTTGTGAAGCTTATTTGTCCCCCCCCCCCCCCCCCGGAGGTGGATTTGCTTACAAAAACAACTTTGCATAAGAATCACCTAATGAGTATGAAATCCAAATTAGTAGTTAAATAAATTAGGCTTGTTCTCATAAACAAAGCTATTTACGTGCCTAAGTGAAACTTACACATTTAAATAGCTTTGTAATTTGTGCCAACTGTGGTTTTCGATTGCAATCATTATACATTACTGCAGAGATACTACTATTGTCTCACCACTAAAATCCCAGGAAGATTTGTATTCAAGAAGAAAGGCCACTGATCTTGAAGATTCTTGACATTACTGTGAGCATTATCTTCGCCTCATCACAAAGCTGACCATGTGAAAACAACTCAACTAAGACAATGTCTCATAGATCAAAAATCAAACAAAACTCTGCCAATCAACAAGTATAGGCAAAGCCAATAGGTCTCACCCATGCAAGAGCTATTGGCTTTGCCAATGTGTTTTAGCTATGTTGTACACCAGCACTGCTGCTCTTCAGCATGGCTAAAGGTTAGTGGCATATAAGAGAATGGCATGGGGGGAATGCTATAGTGTGGAGTGGGTAGGGTGGAGTAGAGTTTCAGAGTGGAGTGGGTAGAGTGGAGTAGAGTCTCATGGCATAGAGTGGAGTAGAATGCCGTAGAGAGGAGTAGAGTGGAGTATGCATGGTGTGCTAGTGCACTGCCATTACCATTACAGACAACACATTTTCAATTGAAATTACCATTACATCTACACAGACACACAGTTTTACTAATACAACTATACAGCGCCAATGATAATGTGTGGAAATCGGCATCACCTGGTGTGTTGATTTGTTTTGACGGTATTAAAATATTATTTCTACCACACTTCAGAATTACAAAAAATATACTTAATTTGTCCTTTCCTAATTCTTTTACATTCTAAAAGATTTGCACATGTAATGCACTGGCATTTAAAATGTTGTTATGTGCTAGACAAATTGCATCATACAACCTTCTACACCGGCAGTATCCAGAAAGATGGTCAAATCAATGCTCTCACTTTGCAGTCAGCGAAAGGAAAGGAAACATCGACCTCCCTCAGAAGACAGAGTCTAACATTCGACCTTTGTCTTTGAATGCACAGCAAATGTGACAAGATAGAAACAACATTTAAAAGCCTGTTTATTGATCATTCACTTCTTGTTTAAGTTATGTTATTAGTAAAGAGCACTGACCAACAAGAAGAGGATCACTGACAGATTGATATTCCTCACATGCATGCAAGATTGATGAACTGGTAGTGACAGGGTTAAGACGATTCAGTGAAGCAGAAATACAGAAGGCAGGAAACCTTTTCAAAGATATACAGTAAGTTTACTGTTGTGAACTGGCATACAAGAAAGGCAACTGAAAACAAGTACACTTCTGGAGTGCCTCACAAAAAGGTTTTCAAAAAGTTCTCAGAATGCGAGCACTCGTTGAAGATATAAGGAGTCAGTCAGAAAGGTGGTAAACAGGCCATGCTTCAAGGAAGGGGCAAAGACCTGTTGGATAGTCTCAAACAAATAAAGTCAGCAAATAGAAAGCAAGCAAATGTGAGCTGCAAAATATAAATGGTAAGCAATGGGTGGAATGCATTCCTAGGGAAAGTTTCAGCATGTTCTCAATTTGTTTTTGTAACTAGACAGCTGCACCGACTGGTAGGCTTCGATCTAAAAAGGCGTAATGCAGCTCAAGGCTAGTTTCCAAAATCCCACAGCTCATTAACTTTTACAGACAGATATCTGAATAAATGCTAAATAACACAGTTAAAATAAGGTAGTAAAAGCCTCGAGAAAGTTCTGAACCACAATTTATTGGAGATGCAACAAACACTATATAGCAGCCTCTCTACAGTCAGAGTACAATCGTTAGTTACAGAATATTAACGATGGAAGAACTACGACATTCTAAATCAGATTGTGCTGTAAGGACTATTCCAATAAAGATGGAGAAACAGGTGTAAACAAAGGGAAGAGGACAAGGATAAAAAAGACAATTTGACATTTAAAATTATAACATTATAGCAAACACATATAGAAAGAGCATGCAATGTACTCTCTGTGCAAATAATGGTGAAACAAGAAATACCGTGGTATTTGGGCACTTTTGATAACATTTAAGAACTCAGATCAGGGAGGATCAGAAAGAGGAGTTGTCAAATTATGTTGAATCCCAATGTCGATCATTATTTAAAAATTACTTTTATTTTACTTTTATATTTAGGGAGGAAGAGGAAAAAGTAAGTATTTATAAAGCAACGTAAAACCCAGAAGAATTAATATTTAATCTAACTATGAACATATAGGGAAATTAACCCCCATTACCACAAAATGTTGACATCATATTCCTAAACGTTTCTTTATCCTTCTGCCTTAAGATGGATGAGAAGCTACATTGGCCACTCTCGGATTTTAAATGAAACCAGCAGACAGAGGACATTTCTGTTCAACTCCATCAAGTACCTTATCATGATTAATAGACTCTCAATAGGAGGATATTATGCTTCTTTTTAAAGTTGCTAGAGGAGAATTCTGGATTCTTGTCGCATTGCAGGAGAAGGATTGCTTCCTACACTGATCTCATTAAAAAGTAGGAGGCTCAAAGAGAAGAGATTCTGCTTGCTGAACCCCAGTAGACCAACAGAGATTTTCAGTTTCTCAGCAAAACTGGAACGAGGGAGATGTGTAGGGGTTGTGGGTTGTGCAGACTGTCTTAAATTGCACTCTTACATCAATGAGGAGTCACTGTGGAGTTAAAAAGACAAGAATAATGGTCAGCCCTTCCAAAGTCAGAACAAACAAGAGCAGCACCATGAAGCACAGCTCTGAGGAAAGGAGGGGAAACAAGATGAACTTTTGGTGTGTCAATGAGAAGATATTATCTTAGTCTGATGTGGAAAGAATGAGGTTCTGAAATACAGTCATTAAGACTTGATAAGGGATAAATTGTCTAACGCCCCAGAGTGCTCGAAGCTGAAAAAGAGCGGAAAGTCAGTTGTTTAGGATGAATCCCATGGATTTGCTTCTGTCCACAATTGTTAGTTAACAATCCACAGATAATGTGAGTCAGTCTACAGGTCAATGGACAAGCTGTTTTTTTTCAGGTAGATTAGTGGGAAATTTGTTTTTTTGGGGGTTGAGTTTTAGGCTACAATAAGACAACCAGTTTGGGATTTTTTTACCAGGATGTTGAACAGCAAAGAAACTTTCTTTAGGGAGGAAATCTTAAGAAAGATTTGGGTCTTTCCCACATCTTACTAAAGTAGGGGAGGCACAAATACAAAATGGACAAGGAAAGCCATTGAATAAAAGTGAAGCAAATTAGAGTGACTGGCAACCTTTCTAAAGCGATACCAAAGGGGATAGTGGACGGAGCACTTGAGAAAATCAAACACTCACCCCCAGCCAACTGATCTGGGTTTAATCTATCATCAGTCTTCAGCTCACTCCACCACCCCAGTTCAGACATGGTCATATGCAAATCAGTCTGACCCTGTGCCTCATGGGAACAGTCCAGTCTGAACTGCCAAGCCATGTCTTCCCTGGACCGGAAACAAGCATCCTGGGACCGGTTTCTGGCGAATCAGCCGTCATCAGCCAGGCTTGCTTGAATCCAGAGGCAAAGTGAGCAAGGGACTCAAGTCTGAGCATACCCTGCCAACTAAGGGCGAACAAAGCGACACCAAAGGGGATAATGGATGAGCGCTTGAGCAAATAAAACACTCACCCCCAGTCAACTGATCTGGGTTTAAACCATCATCAGTCTTTAGCTCACTCCACCGCCCCAGTTCAGATAGGAATAACTGCACTGTAGTATCGGGTTCTGGAGATGCTGCAGGTGAGGGCTGAGACTTCTAAACACCTGTTTGAAGGGAACTATTGTGGAAGGTGCTGCAGCTGGGAATTGAGGCGCAATATAAGAGCTTTGGGAAGTGCTGCAGTGCACCGGTTAAGAATCGAGGTCCTATAGATCAGTTTGGAAAGGCCGCATTTGTAGGTGCTGCAGGTCCAAACCGAGGTGCCCCGGTATTGGTTTTAATGGCATCATGCGCCACATTAGAGGTTGTTGTGGTTGCTTCAGAGGAGGACTGTAAGCTGACGACAGTAAACTGTGAGCTGCGTAGCAGGATCCCCCATCATGGCTTCCTGATATCCCGCACAGAGTGGACAGTGGACTAGGGTACAACTCTGGGTCATCATGTAGAAATCGCTCATATTTAGGACACATCTCAACGTTGGGCATTGGTGTCTTTCATGCACTGTGATTCTTTCTTGTTTTGTGGGTCTAAATTCATAACTGAGGTCCCGGGTAGGCGAAGAATCATAGCGGCTATATTGGGTGGGTGCAATCGCTCTGACGCGCTCTAGCTGCGCATAAAAGGGGACGGACATGTCTCCGCGCAGCGGACGCAACCAGCGGACGTGCCGGACCTGTGCCGGAGTCGTGCCAGAGTCCTGCCCGTCAGCGCCAAGGAGGCGCAGGGGGCCGGGTCGGCTGCTCGATCAGTCAGCCACGGCCAGGCTTGCTTCTACTATGACTCACAGACGCTAACTGCACTCAAACCCCCCGTTAAGAGCTGTCACCACACGCTCACCCCGGAATTGCTTCTTAATACTCCTTCGTGCCACTGCTTTGAGAGATATTCTACCTTGCCCCGCCTTACGCCGCCCCATAAACACTTTAAGGCTGAGAAATCTGAGCCCGGCCTGCCGATCACCGAGGCTGGGTTCCTCATTAATGCTAGGTCCCTAGTCAAAAACAACTTTGCTTTTAGGGACTTTATCTCGGAAAGAAACCCCGCATGGGCATTTGTCATGGAGACCTTGGCCTCCGAGTGCTCTGGGCCTGAACTGTTAAATGCCATTCCCGAGGGATACTCCCTGGCCAGAATGGATAGGCAGGTCCGGAGAGGGGGGGACTAGGAATACTTCACAGAACTTCGATAAAATGCCATATCGAACATCTCCCTGTAGTGTCTTTCCAGGCCATGTACTTTGTCCTTAGCCCCATTCCTACTATCTCCTTTGCGGGCATCCTGATCTACAGGCCACCGGGCCCCAGGTCTAGCTTCAGCCATGACCTATCGCAAGTTCTGGAACCCTATATGGATAGGCCTAATTTAACTATCCTAGGGGATTTCAATTTCCATCTGGAGGATGACACCTCCAGAGATACCACCCACTTGTTGGACTCCATGACTTCCTGTAGACTTACACAAACTGTGATAGGGCCTACTCACTACCCTGGACACACGTTGGATGGGGTTTTTTCCAATGATCCTAGAATAAGGATAGGGACCCCCCTTCCCCTGTCTTGGTCAGATCATTTAGCTGTCCCATTTGCCTTCTCCTTCCTCCTTCCCAATGCTGCGCAGGGAGACTCTAGCAGATGGGAATTAAAGAGAAACTTTTGGGGGGTAAATAATGAAACTCTGGCCCCTTTTCTGTCCAGTCCTATGCCCCTTCCTACCCGGGGAACTGACACCTCGGCCCATGCCCTCCACAATGCTATTTCTAAAGCCGTTGATACTCTGGCCCCGTTGAAACAACACTATACTGCAAGGAAACGCCCCACAGCACTCTGGTTCTCAGACGCTTTCAGAGTGCTCAGGCAGGGCTGCAGAAAGCAGGAGAGGCTCTGGAGACTCCATCTTTACCCCCTTGAAAAAGACATCCACAAGAGACTGCTCAAGGACAGACAGACAGACAAGAAATCCCATTTCACTAAGATCACCACCTCCCTTAGCTCCCCTCGGGAGCTATTTAAAATTGCGGATTCTCTGTGTGCCCTTCAATCTCCTGACCCTATTGAGACCTCACAGGACCTTTGTGATCAAATCTCCACCTATTTCCACGAGAAAGTCTCGAACATTTACTCGGGCCTAGAAGCCTTTAATCATGATTTAGGGCCTCCCTCTGACCTGGAGACTTTTTCACCAGCTGCAACCTCCGTTACACCGCAGGGTGGTTATTTTACTAACTTCCCCCTGCTTACCCCAGAACAAATTAATCTGCTTCTGGACAACCTGAAGCCAGGATCTCCTCTTGACCCCTGCCCTCTAAAATTTACTAAGGAATGCAGGGATGTCCTACTTCCCCCTTTTCTTGAGGTGATCAATCAGGCAATCCTTTAGGGAGTCTACCCAAAGCCCTGGAAACTCGCCTTCGTTAAGCCCCTCCTTAAGAAACCCACGTTAGACCCTGGCATTCTTAAGAACTTTCGCCCCATCACCCTGCTCCCTGACCCACGAAAATACTGGAAACCCACCTAAAAATCCATCTGAGCACCGTTTTAGATCACGCCAGCCTTCTTGACCCGTCTCAACACGGTTTTCGCAAAGCTCATAGCACCGAGTCCGCCCTGACAGTCGTCGCTAATAACATTTGTGCGAAGGTCGACAGTGGCCAGACTACCTTGCTAGTCCTGCTCGACCTCACCGCCGCATTCGACACTCTGTCCCCTGCCATTCTGGCTGGACGTCTGCGGGAAATAGGAGAAATCGGACCGGCGCTCTGCCTTTTAACATCTTTTCTGACTCAGCGCGAACAAAGGGTCAAGTTGGGCGACCACCTCTCCCCTGTCAAGCCTGTGCAGTGTGGGGTTCCTCAGGGCTCGTCCTTGAGCCCCACGCTCTTCAATATATATGTAACACCTTTGGCCAGGCTTGTCAGATCCTTAGGTCTGGAAGTCGTATCCTACGCTGATGACACCCAGATCATGGTTTCCATCTCACATACCGCTGACATCACTGCCCTTAACTTTAAAGCCTGTATGACGGCAGTCGCGGAGTGGATGGTAAGAAACTACCTCAAACTTAACGGGGGAAAAACGGAGGTGATCATTTTTGGAGGAAAGCAGGAGGCTTGGTCTGCGGACTGGTGGCCCTCTGCTCTCAGTGCCTGCCCCACGCCCACTCAGTCCGCTCGGAATCTGGGCGTTATCTTTGACTCCTCGCTTTCCTTCGACAAGCAGGTCAGCAGGACAGCCTCAACCTGCTGCGGGGTTCTGAGAATCCTGAGAAAAATCGCACATTACCTGTCAATCGAAGCCCGTAAACAGGTCACGGGAGCCCTCATAGCCTCCCGCCTGGACTATTGTAATGTACTTTATTTGGGAATTACCAAACAACTTGTCCAGCGTCTCCAAATTGTGCAAAACGCGGCCTCAAGGTTCGTTGTTGACGCTCCTAGGCGTTCATCAGGCTCAGCCATTAGGAAAGATCTGCACTGGCTCCCCATGCAAGCCAGGATTGACTTCAAGGCCTTGTGCCTCACTCATCGTGCCCTTCATGGGCTCGGGGCAGAAGACATCAGTTCCCTTGTGTCCCTCTATGTCCCCGGTTGGGTCCTTCGCTCAGTGAACAAAAACCTTCTCGCTGTTCCTAGAACTCTGAAGGCAAGATGGGGCGGGAGGGCTTTCCTCTCCCTTGTCCCTAGGATGTGGAACGCCCTTCCTGCGGAACTTAGGGATCAATTCTCTCATTCTCAGTTCCGGAAGGCCTTGAAGACCTGGCTCTTCAGGGAAGCCTACCTCTAGCCGGCCTTCCTCCTCTTATCACACTCAACTTTTCTTTCCATATTCAGCGCCTTGACGTCTTCGGGCTAAGTTGCGCTATACAAGTCTATTATAATCATCATCAGGCTTAACTTAGAGGCAATGTGTAAAGTATGTATGCAAAGCTTAAACAGTAATAAAGTGGAAACAAAACAAAACAAATCCCAAACTAACTTAGAAAAATAGGTAATATTTCAATAAACAAAATGACCCCAAAACAACAAAAATGCAGCAAGTAGAACCAGAGATATGATTTTTTAAAGTTTGAATTAAACTAAAAAAGCCCCAAACGCAGTTATTTGGTCGTGCTAGACCATGTCAAAGACAAAGGTTAACGCCGATGGTGATGCAGCATGGGTCAGATACAGCAATCAACTTTATCCCAGAGACATTTTACCCTTCAGACTTCGAAAATTTTCAGGAGAAAAGGTGGTCATCAATGAGTGGTCTGCAAGGCAAGCTGCTAGCCAGATCTGAAGCTGGGCTAGATGATAGAAAGCTGCTGAATAGCGGGATCCCGCTACGATCATCGATGAACGTGGGAAAGCTCAGAGCGGGGGAAGTTTGAAGTCTCTGCCCAAGAAAGCCTTGATGTCGACGGGTTGCTGTTCAGCTTCGGTCACAATGAAACCCTTTACGTTTGGACTTAGAAACTTTTTGGGAAGTCAGATCTCCTTCAGCAGGACACAGCAGCAACTGGAATCTGACGGGCAATAAGACATCTTCGAATTAGGTCTCCGTCACCTGTTGGTTCTCTGAAGGCAAAAGTTAGCAACAAGTTTCAAAGTCCCTGCTCTAGCAGTTTGGATAAGAGGAGCACACTCTAACACTAGCCACATGTCAGGACCTAGGGGGACACAACTTGTGGCTTAAGACTTACTCCAAGAGAGGCCAGGGCAGGAAAGGTTGGAACTGGGCAGTTACAGGTAGAGCAGCCTCTGGAGTATTGTTGTGTCCCTGTAGCTCAAACAGGAGGTCAGGTAACTGACCCTTGGAGTCACGTCTAGGGTCCTGGTGCTTCAAGGCAAGCAAGTGCAGTCTTCCTTCAGGTTCTTCAGACAGCAGGTAGTGCATCATCTGATTTTCCACCAGTCCTGGGGTGTCCTTAGGACAGAACTGGGGAACTACATTTATGCCCAGTGCCAGCCTATGGGTGGTGGAAACTCCTGGCCACTCCCTAACGAATGAGGGAAAGGTACCCGGGGGAAACCTGATCCACTTTTGCTTCCTGTGTGTTTTACTGTAAACTATCCCAGAGTACCCCTATCTCCCTTAAACCAATATGGATGAAGCTTTCTTCCCCCGGTCAGAGCTCTCTGTGCCCTCCCAGAGGTATGGCTATGGAAATGGGCAAACCCTCCCTGTGGTCACTCCAAACCTGTTTTTGGAAAGCCTACCCTCCCATTGGATTTGGAACCAACCTGGCTAGTAACACAAAAGGGAGGCAAGTCTAGGTGTCAGCCACATGTGCCAGTGGCATGGTAGGCATCATTTGGAGTTCAGTAAGAGGCTCGGTACAGTACCTTCAGGCAATCAAGCTCAAGAAGGAAACCCACCTCCACACAAAAGATCTCTGTCCACTGTCTGAGAGCAATCCACATCACACCGCAGGGGAGCCATTTAGGAGTAAGGTGACACTGGACACTGGCAGAAAGGCCCATTTGGCTAAGTCAGGAAAAAGAAAACTTTCTGAAATTGTCATTTCTAAAAATAGTAATATAGAATATGACTTAACCATTTAGTTGGTTAGGTCAAGCCTAGCGCAGCCCGCATGCGCTGCTCTAGAATCGACCTCTTGGAATCACTTCAGCTTTCTTCAGCTTTTGTAGAAGCTCGTGCATGTGGTGCTCACACGCACTTGGCCTTTGCATCTGGCTTTAGTACGCAATTGGCCAAAAGCGTGTGGATGTCCCAGCTTCTTGGGGAATGTTTACACACAGAGCGTTTGCTCTCGGGAGCCAGCAGCGGCGCGCAGGGGCCATCTGTTTATAATTAGTGTGGCTGCGCTTGTCTCCCACACAGTCTCTCCTCCCCCTCTTGCAGGCCGTGGTTGTAATGACACTTATCCTCTTTGTTGTCCTTTAGTCACAATCTTTACTCAATTTTTATTGAATGATAAAAGACGAAATAATCATGGCTCAATTTGCCCCTCTGGCCTCTGGGACCCAGTGCAACTGCACCTGTTGTACTTATGGAAGATTCCCCCCTGAGCAGGAAGGGAGGGGCTTAGGGGATTGTATTGGAAACAGAAATAGCGTCACAGTTTTAATTCGGAACTTGTACCTGAGAAAAGTGCAACTGTAAAAGACAGCACAGTGTGGGAGTGTGGGGCAATGGACTTTAAATAAACCTCAGTTTGTGTAAGATAGAGTGGTGGGCTAAGCTTTTGCTGCTGTGATCTTGTACAACCTGCAAGTTATCGTGGTGGGCTATGGCCCTGCTGTAATTTTGTTCAACCTGCAAGTTATCGGTTTGACTTGCAGCAGACCCTCGAGTCGCAGCCTTCCGATTCTGAGATAGTATTTGTAATTGGTTCGGAGAAATAGTAATCAAGACCAACTAGTATTTATAGCGCCGTGAACTTGCAAGCACATGTGAAAAGTCAGTCCGCATGTCTATGCTAATAGCTTCACAGAACGAACTCTGAAAATGAGCCAGTCTGTTAGAAATGAAAATGTTCCTGGCACCGAAACTGACTTGCAGCTACCAAGAATGTTTACGGAGGTATTATGTATGTGTGTGTGTATATGTGTGTTTGCATGTGTGAAGGGGGGGCTCACAACTAGCCATATTTTAGACCGAAAGACTTATCCTCATATGCTCTAGGTAAGCCCATGGAACAAAGCACTCTGAAAATACAAAACGAAGTGTTGATAGGCGCTATGAGCTCCCAGGCCACTCGGGCGTCATTAGAACAATAGCTCAAGGGCAGTGCGTGCGCCTACGGTAGCCATTTGTAACCTGAATAGTGCAAAGCAGACTCTGCCTTTCATCCTTCTCAGGTCAATGAAATGAGAACACTTGAGGTTGGTAATTGTTACTTCTGTTTCACGGGCACTGAGCACGCATCTCGTAATCACCCCCCCACCAAAATAAAAACGAAACACCGGACCCTTAAATGCTGAGCTGTTAGTATGGGAGGTGGGCAGAGGGAGGGTTATCTTCTGAGGTCACAGGTCAGTATCAAGGAGAGCGCTGTGATGCCATGCAGTGCCTACCCCTCTCTCCATCCGTCTTATGCCCCCATGCTTCACCCCTCCTCTCACCTGGCACCTTTGCTTTTCCTTACCAACACTCCTGCTCTTCCCCATTCAAAATGGGAGGGAACGGGGCTGCAACGTCTTCTAGATGACTAGACAGCTCTGCAGGTTTGCGCGCCTGCTGAGGAGATCTGTATACAGTGGAATTAGCGTTGTATCTTCCTTGACTAGATTAGTCTGTCATCCTTCTGAAGTCGATACAATGAGACCTTTTAAGACTGCTTGTGGTTTTATGAATATGGAAGACATCCGTGCAGGCGACATTAAGGACATTGGCATATTGTTGACCAACTTCCCCAAAAAAAAATAGTAATCTTTTAAATATGTTTTTTGTGTTTGTAAAATCCTATGACAAAATTTGAAATCCTGTATATGTTGTTACTTATTCTAATTTGTTTTTACTTTGCCTTTTTAATAAATAATTGATCAATATTTTTATACAAAATACTACTGTTTCATGTCTTTGTTGATACCTGTGGGCACCATTCACATTCAAGTGTAAATTTGGTAACTAATGTAACACTACAACCTCCTTGCACTCCTAGGGAAGACCCCATGACCAATTAGTGATCTGATTGATAGTGAACCCAGGAGAAGGAACTCTGATTGTTTGATATTGTTGACCAACTTCCCACCCCACACCCCCAGAGGCAAAGGCTGACCTGCTCGGGAGATGGAACCACGGCCTTGGCAGCAGGACACAACGCTGGTTGGACCCGGAGACGGCACAGCTGGCAAAGGGGCCTCGTGTCATGGATGGCGCCTTTATCTGGCCCCAGAATCGTACCCATAAACAAGGTCGGATTGGGACAGCGGACACAAAAATAAACGTGCCTCACTGTTAGTGAATCACATAGCTTAAAAAAGTGACCAAAAGTTGCCCAAGTGCTCGAATGGGGGCAGTTTTAAACCTATAAAGACACGCTACTTAGGTGTTTTTGCAAAGTAAGGGAGAATGTCTGCATGTGTGCTTGTGGCAGACAATGTGTGCCGTAATAGCAAACAAATGAACAGCAAAACCCACCCAGACCATAAAACACGACCACAAACAGCAAACACGCATTGGCATAGCCAATATGCCTTGCCTTTGGGACCTTATAAGTGTTTAGCCATGCAACAGTTGATGTTGTTGCACCAAGGATATTGTGCTGGATAACTAAACACTTATAAGGTCCCAAAGGCGAGACCTATTGGCTATGCCAATGCTTGTTTTTAAATTAGTATTAATATGAGTCCTTGCATAGTTTTTCTAGCAGCTCCCAAACAGAAACGAAGTACCATAAGTTGTTATGGTGTATCTCAGTGTTTTTCTATGGCTGAGCCAGCCTTGCCAAAGTGAACAAGCACTGAGAAAGCCAATAGGCCTGGCGTTGGCCGCCAGCCTTCTTGCAAGTTTTGCTTTGTTGTTCCTTACTATTGTGTGGGAATATACCGGGTCTTTATCAATCTAAAAACAAATCATTTGCTCAATGCAAAAAACACACATTACCATAGTGCTCTGGCACTGAAGGGAACTACTTTGTGTGTGGTTGTGTTCCTTGTGAAAGAGCAGCATGCCATAACTCATTGTCAAGTCAGCCAATGGCTGAAGTGGGCTAATGCACTGCCCAATAATGCATGCTGGAGTGGGTGGAAAATAATGTGAACAACACCAACCACAGACTAATGGGAAAAGTCTGGCTGAAACCCCTCTAAGTAACTATGTTATACACAACATTTGAGTAAAATTCAAAGGCCTTGGCTAACAGAGAACTAATAAAAAATCAATTGTGCTGGCCCTGGCTGCAAGCCGCTTACCTTTGAGAGAGAAAGGTTTTGAGGATAACCGGTGACTCCGTAAATAAATTCCACTTAACTTTACAGTATCTAAACTGACCCATCCTTTAAATGCTGGAAAGGTATCACAGAGCTGGCCCCCCTGGACCTAAGTTGGACACCCACGGAAGAGATGGTCAGGCACTATTAATTCTAAACTTGAGTGAGTGTTAGCTACAGTTGAATGCTCCTACTTTAGCACTCTAATCATAGAAAGATAGATAGATAGATAGATAGATAGATAGATAGATAGATAGATAGATAGATAGATAGATAGATAGATAGATAGATAGATAGATATGTATTAAGGAAGGCCTGCAAGCACATCAACATATATATAGCAGATTGATTTTGTCAAACACTCTCTCCTTTTCTAGAACCTCTTCTCTACATCGTCTCTTCTATCTTCTTTGTACTTCTCAATATTTTTTATTCTCTATCTAACCCTCTTCTCATTAGACCATGCATGACAACTGAAACTTTCTGTTGGCCATGCATGGCTTTTTGCAGCACCTGCCACCTTTCTTGGACGAATGTGCTTTTCTCCAGTTCCCCAGTCCAAGATGCCTACCATCCTGGGGGACTCCTGGAACTGGAGAAGTCCACTACGATCATGGAACAAAGAAGTTAGTGCAATGTGGGCATCATATCCCTGCAGTTTGTTGTCAATTCTTGTTTGGAAAGACATCACACTGCATGGATTTGTTGGTTTTTATCTGCTTTAGGGCAGACAACAACACATTGATGCCCACCACACTACTTTCACAGCACGGTGGACTCCAACGTGTCCTCCATAGTACTGGAAAAAAAAAACAATTCTGGTAATGCACAAAAAAAATAATTTTCCATAATCAAAATTGGCAGGCAATGAAAAAGCCTCTCACGTGTCCCAAATCTGATAATTTTTTTTGCTGTATTATGGAAAATGCCAAGCGAACCAACGTTACACAGCAAAGCGAAAGTGAAGCAGACCGCTCTAATGGAATCTGCAATGATTGACAAATGTCCTACTGCACAGCTTTCCTACACTTCCCCCAATAACAATAGTAGCCACATGTGTGACTGCGCTATCACCCGAGAAAGGAAAGGCTCCAAAAGGTCTTTATGACACAAGCAAAGATTACGATTTTGCATTGCAAATTGGCCAGTTCTAGTGATGTGGGTAGCTGTAGGATTTAGGTCAGGGCTCCGTCAGCACCCAGGGAAACTTGTCGGGCTGAGATATTTCTGAAAACAAGCTTGCTAGCGTAGTCTGGGGTGGTGTAATCTGCGTAGATCCCAAAACTCTTTCTTACCCAACGATCCTGCGAACACCAAACTTTGCGAAATCACATATTTTCCTGATATTTCTGTGAAGGAAAATTCCAGAAGCTGTGAGAAGCCATACATTTTTACCCCCATGTGTTCTCACATGTCTCCCAATAAAGATGCTACCCCAAATGTGTACCAGATATTATCCAGTTAGTACCTTAATTACGTATGACCTCATAATTGCAATTTATTTGCTATGACCATAAATCAGACAAATAAAGTACAATTTTAATTGAATCAATCAATTTCAAAAAGAAGATTCATACTACACACCTCATAAATAAAAATATGCAAACATTAGAAAATGGTAGTCGATGTTCTGTGCAGATGTGCACAGAGGTCAATTATAACACAAATACTTTCAGCCTCAGAGGCCCCGGTTATGGTTTCTACAATATTTTGTTCAAGGAGATGAATCCTAAGCATGTTTAGCCTGGCAGGGTTATCTAGATATTAAACCATCTTTGAAAGACTGTCTGCTATAGCAGCCCTTTGTGACGTGACAGGCTATATTGGGTCAGTATAGACTTACCCCCTTGCTAGTTAGGGTTAAGCGTGGGTTTGAAATTCTCCTATGCTCACGGAGTTTGCAGAGTTTTTCCCACTCTGCGTAGCGCGCAGAGTTCTGAAAAACTCTGCTTTGCTATGCGGAGCTTTTTCCTCGCTCGCGGTTGCCAACGTTTAGTTGTCAAGTGTAAGTGAGGAAAATATTACTCCAGATCACCTCCCTCCCAGTGAGATTTTGCAATGCATGCGGTCGTGGATGGTCGCTACCGCTCGCATTGAGAAACCTTATGCTCGTACTGTGGAAGCTGCCACTCGAGGAGAACATCTACTCGAGCGGTTGAAAGAAGCAGTGCTCTCTTGCACTGCGCGTGGTTAGACAAACACCCAGTACTAAAAATCAGTGCGAAGAGTGTGACATAACTCACTCCACATAGCGGACCTCTGCGAACTCCGCCCAGGCCTAGTTAGGGTATTTGCAGCTGTCTGTACTGGGGACATTAACCTAACAAACTATCTGGTTTTTGCAAACAAAATAACAATCTGTAGAGCAGATACATTGTCTCAACAGCCTATATTTTACAACAGTCCAGTGTAGGCTGGAGCAATGGGAGCCAAACTTAAATCATACCTAACTTGTGATAACTCTGCCCTAGCACACTAGGTTAATCAAAGCACCATGCTATATTGGAATCTGGAGTTTCCTGATTGAACATTGCTTGTAAATGGCTGGTAGGTTTAGATAGTGACAACCACTTATGTGTCAGGAATAGGACTTGCCATGAAAGATGCTGGCTTAAGAACAACATGACCCTATATGAAAGGGGAAAAGGGAGTTCAGCTAATGCCCATTGAATTATTAGCCCCTCAAATTAGCTACTCACACACAATAATGTTGCGTCCCACGGGATTCTATCAAATCTCCCCTATTATTCACCATCTACCTAACCTTCTTAACCAAGCCTGATTTAATCAATCAATCTCACCTGTAACAACTATGTAGATGGCACCCAAATACATTTTTCTAAAGTGTAGACTGAAAGACCTCTACAATTTAAAACTTGATGATTGCCTTCGGACCATAAACACATGAATGATGAATAACCATATAACACTAAATACTGCAAATACAGTACAGTACAGGACCTGCAGGCAATGACAAAAACACCAGCTTACTCCCACTTGGCCTAAGGAACACGAGGCCCCTCCAACAATGTCAGGAGAAATCAGAAACTTAGGTGTAACCATGGATTCAGATCTATATTTGACTCAATATGTTAACATAAAACAGAGTGCTTTCTACAAAATGAAAAGACTGCGCTGCATCCTCTCACATCTTGGATATCAACAGAACGTACAACCCAACCTCACAACCCTAATCTACAATCTTGACCTTGGCGCATCCACATTTATCATACGCAAATTACAACTCATCCAAAATGCTGCTGCAAGACTTCTTCTCTTCCTTTACAAGAGAACACAAAACTCCAGTCTTCCAATCACTTCAAAAGTTACCTACAGCAATAAGGGCTATATTCAAGGCACTTTGCCTTGTACACAGAGCTCCAAGGAAGTGGACCGCTATACCTGTACTCTAACTTCAAGCAATAACAAGCATTTACAATGCAATAGGTCTCGCAGCATTAAAGTTTGAGTTATTGGCATTGTGTATGACAATGCCAATAGTTTTAACTTTCGCAAATGTGACACCTATAGCATTTCTATTGCAATTTGTGTTGTATTTACGTGACTTAGATGTATTGATATTACAAATAATAATGGCTTTTATTTTTTTTAAATAATTAATACTGAAATAAAAGTTATTGTAATTCATAATCACAATAGCTTAACATTTTGTAAATATCTTTTGTAAATTAGGTGCCATGCTTACCAGTAAAAGGCTGGCTCTAAGGGAGTCAGTTTTCTGTAAGAATGTCAACAGGCACCAAAGGCACGCAGCTGCCGAAGATAAAGTGCGGCGGCAGTTGTGCCAATTTTAATTAAAAAAATAAAATCATGATTCTGGGCAAATTAGTTGACATCACTGTGCAAAAAATTGTAAATATGGGTGGAATGTAACATGATCCGGTTCATGCTCTGTTACCAACCATGTGGGTTTTCTTCAGATCCATACAAACATACGTACATTATCTGGGGGTGGATGTGTGTGGGGTTGTGTGTGTGGGTGGGTGTGTGTGTGTGGGGGTGTGTGTGAGGGTGTGGGGGTGGGGGTGTGTGTGTGTGTTGGGGTGTGGGGGTGGGGGTGGGGTTGTGGGGGTGGGGTGGGTTGTGTGTGTGTGGGGGGGTGTGGGGTTGTGCGTGTGAGAGGTTGTGTGTGTGGGTGTGTGTGGGGTTGTGGGTGGTTTGGACTAGCTCGCTGTGCTCGCTCGCGTTACCGTGTCCCTGAAAATGTTTTCACAAAAAGGTGTGTCACCAACATGAAAAGTTTGGAAAGCTGTGCATTAAGCTAATGCATGCAGACAGGTGTTTTGTTACATGGAGTCTCACAGATTTAACTCGTATGCAAGGATTTTGGTGTTGGTTACTTCCTTTGACAATCCCTGGATTTAGGGGAGCTGCACTGTGAAAACCCTTTGCACGGCTTGCAATACATAGTTGTCTGTCAGGCCCTTGTATTAAAAATAAAGGAAAATGTCACACACATATAAGTCGTATATGGACGATCTTGGGATCAGCTCTCTTCTATCTGAGTATCGTTCATATTCTGCTTCACCATGCGATGGCATACTGGGTGATGCCGTGGCCCGTGGGTGAACAGCGTTTGGCAGATCACATGTACACATCTGCCTTAAAATGAGTATGCTTCTGGAAGAATTTTGCACTTTGTTTTAAATTGTATCTTGGTCTTTTTAAAGTTTCTATTTTCATGGATGAAATATGTAGCTTTTATGATTCACTTTGTGATTTCTAATAAAGCTTACTTAGATTTGATTTGATTTGTATGCTTCAGTGTCTCGGCTGGTGGCCAGTGCTCAGTTTTCAATGTTTTCCCTGAATAGATTCCCTTTCCTTTTTTCTCAAGCGCGCCCTGAGTGCACCTCCCCTCAAAGTACTACTGATAGCTTGCCGCTCATTTAATCTACACTGTGCTGCATCTTTTGTGAAGTGGTATTGTCCATAGTGTATCTTACCTTTCCATGACAGCCACAATGTTTAGAAGCAGTATGTTGGCCTCCTTGGATCAGCGCAACAGTGACATACGCTTTAGCATTTGAAGATGGCCACCCAGGGCAATGTTGACTGCACACCTCTCTTGGTATGGTATTGTGCATGGTGTATCATTGTTTTCACTGCTCCCAGATCGTAAACATGTTGCTTCTAAACGTGGCAGCATCATTGGAACTTTGAAACAATGTTACAATGTGTACAAGACAGTTATCTACTGGTATGTTTAATTTTATTTTTATTTTGCAAGTATATATCCCTGTCAGGGCTAGAAGGCATCGTGTTTTCTTTTTTCTCCTTTTCTAGTTTTAGTTAACCATATGCTTGCTAAGTGAATGTGTTTGCTTTGTTGTGGTTAGGTAAATAGGTGAATGGAAGCATGAGTCAGGAAAAATGAACGTACGAGAGCTACAATGAGTGGCAGAGTGCGTGCCTAAACTCACCAGTGACTGAAGAGGCACTTTCAGTTATATGCCAGATCTATTCACATTTCCAATGCTTGTTAAGACTATTGTCCGCCAGTTCTTTAGAATACACTAGGCGTGGTAGGACTTGGCTGAAGGCCAGAGGGATTTGCAAGAACCTGCAGGACCCCTGGATGAAGGATGCACATTGACAGCACCGCTCATGAGCTCTTGTCTGTCGATGTGTGTCGGCACAAGTCACCTGGTTTGAGAGCCTTCTTCTGCATCGTGGCCCAGCTAGCAACGCACAAATATGCGAGACTGAATATGCATCTGTCAGCTATATATACTAAGAGTTAGAGCATATCTGTAAGATTTTATTAAGTTTACCCCACTATGCACTTTCGGATCTTGAAAAAAATGCTTCTTTTCTGGACAAGGAAACGATGGCAAGCTTTTCCTACCATTTATATTTGTAAACATTACAAAAAGTCGCTTATCAAAACAAAGTAACTTAAAATCAATAACCAAAGAACTGAGACTTGAAATACTGCTCATTTAAACCTCAAACAGATCCACAACACTTTTCAAAATGAAGTGAAGTAACTTGGGGATGTGAAAAGGGCCCTTTGAGCTACATCTACTAGGGCAGAGCTTAGCAGTATTAACGTGACTGCTGTACTTGAAAATTCGCAAGTTCCTCAAAGCGGGCTCGACAATAAAAAACAAGCTGGATTTGTTTTTAAAAACCAAGTTCAGCAGAGGGGATGAGTCTGCAGGCAAAGCCAAGCGAAAATACTGAAATAAAAAGTCATTTTTGTAGATAACGCTCAAGTACCCACGAACCAGTGCATGCTGCAAAAACTATAATTAAACACTGAGGGAGCCTACGTCTCGTGTGTCAACACCGCCGCAGCCCGGGACAAACCAAACATCGCCGCCGGCCTGCGACCAGGAAGTCAGGCAGGCCGGGCGGGACAACCGGAAACCGGAAGTAGGAGGGCGGGAGCCTACCCCGCCTCCCACGGAAGAGCCGCGGCTGTTTCGAGCACCGGAGCAGGCAGGAGCCTACCCTGCGCCCCGGTGCACTCGCCCTGAGATGGAGGGAGGAAGAGTCCTGCTGCCGGCGCCTTCCACGAGGCTCCCAGGAGTGAGGGAGAGCCATAGAGGAGCCCTGCAGCTGCCGAGGAGAGCCGCCGCACCAAGGAAGCCGGTGAGTTGCTGAGCTGCAAGGGCGGGGGGCATGTGTGTGTGTGTGTGTGTGTGTGTGTGTGTGTGTGCGCGCGTGCGGCGGGGGGCTCTGTGTGAGTGTGTGTATGTGTTCTTGGAGTCTGTGTGTATGCGTGTGTGTATGTGTGTGTTTAAAAGAGGCTGATGACTGTGGGGAGGGGAGGGGGTAGGAGGGGGGGTGGTGCGCGAGCGAGTGTCTGTGTGTGTGTGTGTGTGTGTGTGTGTGTATGCCCACACATGTGAGCGAGCGAGTGTCTGTGTATGCGCACGCATGTTGCTGCAAATGTAGACGGAGCCGACGTGAGCGTGCACGAGGTTAAATCCAGAGAAAAAGCGCGTGGCACCCTCTTGTCCAGTCATTCCCCCGAAGTCGATCACTATAGTTGTCGATCTGGACTGCATCCTACGGATGCTTACCAGCTCGACCTAAAAACGAATCAGAGCACTGAGCTCTAGGTTTCCACCACTTATAATCAAACCACCTTACCATAAGAAATCCATAGGAGGCCCTGCTTTCCAAGAACAAGGTACCAAGCTCTGAAACTCCCTACCAGCCTGCATTCTGTGAATCCAGAAGCATATGCACATCAGCAGACAATTTAAAACATGGCTTTTTTCAAGACAACTACACCACAACACATTCCGGTAACAGAACCTGGAAAGACAGTTGCACCCCCAAACTCAATCTTTAGCTTACAATCCACAAATTGGAAACAACTCACCAGCAAATTACTCTTGATTAGCAGGTATGTTAAGGAGGGCAGACTTATGTAAATGTAAATGTTTTTGTACAGCGCGCAGCTACCCTGAATGGGTTTCCCGGCGCTTATACAAATACCGCAAGGGAACCCTTCCTGGTTTTTCCCTGTTAAGTGTCCGCTCCTGGGCACCCCCATGGTGAAACCAGGCATCCCTCGCGTTGTGGGGGCCGTTGTGGAGACTAAGCAAGCTATTGCCCAGAGTTGAGAAGTGTGGCTCAGGGGTTCGAGGCGGCAGACCCGGAAGCTGAGATCGGCCCTGGACCAGGGTTCAATTCCCCGCCTCGGCGGGTCTTGGGCTAAAAATTCCACGGACTCGATAATTCTCGCTCCGGTGCCTTCTCGACTCACTGGTTCACACTCTGCGACTCTGGGCAATAGCTTGCTTAATCTCCACAACGGCCCCTCGCGGCGGGATGCCTGGCTTTCACCTTGTGGATACCCTGCCAGGGTTATCTCACAGGGGCATACCAGGACGGGTTCCCTAAGCAAGCGCCGGGACACCCACTGCGGGTAGCTGTGCGCTATATAAGCTCAAATACATTTACATTTACATTTACATTTGCAGCGTGGGACCCATGATCAGAATAGGCACTGAGGCGAGAATATCCGGTCAGAGGAATTTATGAGCCCGAGACCCGCCGAGGCGGGAATCGAACCCTGGTCCCTGGCCAGAGCTCTGCATCAAGGTCTGCCTGCTCTAACCATTGAGCCACACTTCTCCAAATGCTTAGCCTGGGTATTACATAGTTATGTAGGTTAACACATCACATTACTGGCCCACGCTAATAATGCCATAACAGTCAGAGTTCAGTAGCTAACTGAAACCTATACCTCTTTTATTGAATTAAGGCATATATGTGACAAGGGTTGTTCTTCACTAGTTCTGTGAAGCCAATAACCCAGCCACCACTAAAAGAACAGGCATAGAATAACTGAAGAGCTCTGTCACACGCTATGGGTTAATCAGAGAACTTTCATCCAGTTCATGACTGCAAATCCAAATACCGATGCATTATGGCAGCTTCTTTACATCTCACAATGTTTTTCAGATATGGGATGATGGGAACAATGCCCATCCCAATCAGTAAATCTCTCCACTCTCTCTCCCTCCAACAATGCCAGCTCTGACTCACTAATGGGGTCTCTTCTCTTTCCCTCCAAACCACGGGTCAGCTGACAACCAGCCAAAAAACCATAGCCTGAACACAAAATCCCCTCTGGCCTTCACAGCAGCAGGAATGCCCAACACGAAGCTACCAAATCACTGCACGACAGCGGCTGAGGGGGGAAGATGAGAGGGAAGCTTACTCTACACTTACAACTATCTATACACTAGGGGAACATTTATGTCACACAGGTTTTGAGCCACTTTAGTAAATTGGCTTGATGTGTTGTGTTGCATGAAATATAAGTAAATCTGCGCCGACATTTCTTATTGGACAACCTAGTGGAGTAACCAACTAAGCTGACTATAATCATAACAAATACAATAAAGGGACCTGCAGAGCTGTTCGATGCTGCAAGCACCTAGAAAAGCCATAAATTGTGCATCTGTATCTCTCACACCTCATCATCCACCAGACTGCTATGTGCTGTGTCTCATAACACAATAACCATGCCTCTGTGGTCATCACGCATGACATGAAAACACTTCCCACATAGGATCACAAAACAAAAGGCAACACACTTCCAACCCCATACCACCTTATATGGTGTACCTTGCTGCCCATGTAGGTAAGTGATTCAGTGCCACACATAGGGGTAGTAAGCGCTAAAGAAGTGGGCAATACAATACAATATTTTTCATTTCTGCATCACCAAATTTTTTTTGTTCTTTGGAATCTTTGTTTCCATCATACTTCAAAATTATAGACCAAATTGTGCTTCATTTGTGCTTTTATAAAAGCTAGTAGATAATTAAATATTTGCACAGTTCATTTACAGGTATTTCAATGTTTTTTTAATTAGAAACAAATTGACATCCTACAGCATAGCACTCCCTGTACACAAGGCCACCAAATTTACGCAATTTTGCAGCTACGGTGTTTTCCACATAATTAGAATTTTACCACATTTTCTGCATATTCCACCATCCGCTGAATAATCTGCAGTTTTAACAAAAAACACATTTTGTTTCTAGCTCAAACAGATCAAAAGTTACTAAAACTGTGACAACAGGTGCTGCCATGCAGAGTATAGTCCTATGCAAAAGTTGACTGGTCACCTTTCAGTTACTTACAGCTATATTTGGATGTGGAACTGAATGAAGTAAAACCTTTGCCCAGACAATGCTAATGTGTAAAAATAACAAACTAATGAAGCGATACTATCACAAAATGTGTTGCATTAAGTAGCAGCATTTGTATTTTCTTACCACATAATTTTGTCTGTGCCCCTGGCTGCATATCTGTATTACCCGTAGTTACAATATCTACGGTACAGTGGAGTGCACCAACGTGCGCGGGTCCCCTCACCCGGAAGTAGAGCGGACGTTTACATTGTGAATCAAAACAGACGTAATACATCCGTACTTGCCTGCTATGAAGCTGCAGATAGCGTGTGCCAGGAAGAGGCTGCTCGCCTTCACCTTCATAGCAAGATCTCTCGAGTTGAACACTGCTCCCAGCTCTGCTTGTTTCCGCGTGTGAGCACTGCCTTATATTTGGCAACTGAAACCAGACTGTATGAGTCAGAGGAACTTATTGTTTTAATTTTGGCGAGCGAAAGGCCTGGAAATTTCAATCCGGTCTTTCTGGGCATTTCCCCTTTCTTGGGATTCAAAATCGCCCGGGCACGCTAACAAAAGTGGCCCCCATTTGCATATTGCCTTTCCCCACAATACTGCTTCAGCGATTTTTTTTTTAAAGGCGGGGGAGGGGGGGGGGGGGGGGGATCGGAGGGTTTACAAAAAATACACCGATTAGTTTACACTGTTGAACCACACCTGAAACGTGAGGCCACTTTTGCTCAGGCACCCTGGCCCCACTCAATCCAATCAACATATATTAATCGGCCGGCCCAGGAAGAGAAAGGTAGTGTGACACCTCTGCCCGTTGATGCAAGGGAGGTAATGGACGCCCATCTGCCTCCAGAAAGGCCACTAGGGCACCTGCTGGGCTGCTGGCGGCATCCTAAAATAGCAGGAACTGCCTAAATCGGCCCCCAGGCTGCTCAAAAAAGCAGCCCACAGCTACAGCTCGGACACTGGCCCCTCTGGCATTGCCCGAGTGCCCACGTTACCAATCCGACGCTGCCCCCTCACCCTGCAGAATAGATGTGGTTCCCCAGACTCTAGTAGGGGAGGCTAGGGTGACCAACTGGCATGGGTGCAAATTTAGGATGGTGAGTGGAACAATTCAGGACAAAGGGTCAAAATTAAGGAGAAAAATTTAGGATGGAAGGTCAAAATTCAGGACAAAACTTCGGGACGAAAGAGTTTTACCGACACATCAGTGCCAGAGGCGCAACTAGAGCCACATTTCGGGGCGTAGAGGAGGGGCCTACTGAAAATTTTGGGGGGGGGGCCTAATTCTTCCAGCGATAGTCTGAGTGGAGATGCAGGGGCTCTAAGAAGGGGTGAAAACACAACAAAACCCAGTTAGGAAGTAAATGGTCTTTTAACCCGTTTACTGCGGCGGACATTCCGCCACGGTGCGGACCTTTGATGAAGTGGGCGGGGCTGCGTCGGCCGTTGGCCGCGTGCAGCACTAGGGAGGTAGTGCTCCCGTCGGCCAAGGGCCGGCGGGAGCACGGAATGGGTTAAAGACCTGTCAAGTACTCGGGTGCGGCTGTGTGTGTGCCCGGGAAGCTGTCTCACCCCGGGTGCACCCACATGACGAGGGGGTTGGGGGAGCTGAAGCCCTTTAAGCCCAATAGGCGTTGCGCGCCTGATCAGTGCCATTGTGAGATGTAAAGCTGCACGCATAGGATTTAGCTAATTGGGACCAGCAGTGCTGGACTAGAGGGCAGTGCTTCGATGGACCGGCTTTATGTGTCAGATCGCTTAAGGTATTCCATGTCTGTTCATCTGGTGATAAGTGGTTTAGGGGCTGGTACAGTAGTGAGTGATGGATAAGCAGGGCCGGACTGGGAACCAAAACCGGCCCTGGCAAAGTGTTCGGCAAAGTGTTCGGCAGGCCCCCCCTCCCCACTCGGGGGGTTTGGAGGTGTCGCAGAGCGCTTTGCTAGGGTCGGTTTTCGTCCGATTTTGTTGCAGGGCCAATTTTGCAGCTATGCTGTAAAAACGGCCCTGTAACAAAATCGGCCCCCAGGGGCTCAAAACCGGCCCCCACCCTTGCGGCGCACCGGGGGATTGCCCGGTGCCCGCTATGGCCAGTCCGGGCCTGTGGATAAGACCCATAGTGCCGTTCACCTTAGCCTTGCAATAGCACTACATGCAGCAACATGCAGCTCCACCATTACAGCGTAAGCATCATGTGGAGCGCCAACACTATTCTTCTAGCAATGACACCTGATGTGCAGCACTCAGTAACTACTTCTGTTATTCTGTCCTGGGGCCATTCCCTTATAATTCAGTCGTGACCTAATAAGTTGCTAACCAACTTTGTTTTTCTAGCATACTTGTATTGGAAATGCGTGTCATGCTCAAATAAAGAATGTAGATCAAGACAATATACAAATTATTTTGGTGGCTGTCTCTTAGTTAATTAAAGTTGTATGTTGTATCCAATACCTATGTGAAAATACATGTCCTAGAATTCAAAGTGCTGTTCGCTCAACAGCCATGGCAGGCTGAAAGTGTCACACATGAGATGTAGCTTATTGGCAGTTAAGTCAAGAACTGCCAAATCAGCATGACCAAAAACCATAACACATTTCATGCCTGAATGTCTGTGTTTTCTGCTGGAAGTTGTTCTCCCTAGTTACTCATGGCAACATTGAAAAAACATGGTGTAAAATGTAACACTCACTAAAATTCTTCTAAATGAAAGGGTACCAAGTTCTGAAGTCTCACTACAATCTTGCACACTTTGTGGTAAGAATTCATTATTTGGCCTGTAAGCAGTGGCAGTTCCTCTGCTAAGAAGGAGTGCCGCCCCACTGCTTCTTTGAGCAGTGGAAAAAGGAAAAACAAAATAATAATAACACATGTTATTATCATTTTATTTTTATGAGGCAGTTTTATAACACGTGGGTGATGCAGAGATGATAAGAAACTTCTTAAAAGAAACCCGAGACATACGGAGATACTTTGCCCCCGTAACTACAAGATTCAGCAATAACTAGTCTATACAGCTGAACACTCAAGATCACGTTTGGCCATGGGAAGCACAACTCCGATACACCATGCATGTGCCCAAACAATATGACTAGCCCTTTACTCATTAGACATCCAATACAGTCTAACAGATAACGAGACGCCCATGCAAGAACAGGATAGAAGTGACCCCATGTTATTTAACCCCCAGAAATAAAGATCCTAATTGCCCCAAGATGTAAACTGCACATGACGAGACGGAGAACATCGAACCACTGCATTTCAGTCACTCTAGATATGCCAGCGATATCCTTATGGAGTAATTGAAATAGCCAATGTACATAAGCAGGTACTGATAGACACTTTTATATTTATTTTTATTCCTTCCCTCACAAATTGTAGATCACGATAATCCTATCACAAAGTCCCAGCCCTGAGGAAGACCATCTTTGAAATCCTCCTGGTCCCCAGCACGAAAGTCGAAACGCGTCAGCACACCCACACAACTCACCTTTTCACTTGCACAGGACTCAGAGTATCAATAATAAATAGGAGTTCTAAAAAGGACTCGAAATGTTTAGCCATAAAAAAGTTGAATGGTCTAAACCTTGAACATTTCCGTAACGACTCTCTGAGTCTATACTTTTTTAAGGACCACCTAGTAAAATTGACCAAGGAGTACTACTTAGATGTACCCTGGGGGACAGAAAACGTAGGATTAGGACCTAATACGCCTAAATGTGGTATTCACTGTATATATGAGATGCACTTGTGTTTGATTGTGTTTTATAATTTCTTTGCAAATGACCAAGTTTTTTTTTACATTAAGATCGGATGTACAAACATAACAAAAAAAAGCAATTCAACTATGTTTTGTCATGTGATTGAAGGACATTTCCATTTATGAAAACAAACGCATAGGATAAATAGAAAAATCTAAGAGAAAAACAAGCTCTGTGTTGCTTATTATTGAAAAAGTGATTAAATAGTTGTGTACCTACCTTTATTGCCAAAAAACTGATGGTTTTTCTGTTCATTAATTGAACTTGCCGTGGATAAAAGCAAGATCCATTAGCATGAATAATTTATGAATCTATGGTCCTAGAGGTATTGTGTTGTGTATTACTATATGTTTATAGGTTCCAACCTCTTAGGTCCTGAATTTAATCTATCCCCTTAATGTAAGCGTCGTGCAGGTGACAGCAGCATCATGATTGGCTTAGGGAAGCCTGTGTGCTTCCTGCTTCTGTTCTGGGAGGAACAGAAGAGGACAGAGGAGAGGCGGCAGTCGGCAGCTAGGTAAGTGTCTGTTTAAATTGTTTCCCCCTTCCCCTACAGCCTCTCCCTTGTCTCACCCATACTACTCTCTGGCAGCCGCAACTACCTGTGAGATTTCACTATCAATGTAATTTTCCACATCTCCCAACCCCCCACAGATACATTGTTACTATCATGCATTTTAGTAGAGTGTAGAATTAGTTTAATTTGACATTCGTAGAGAGAATATTTTCAACCCGAAAATTATTAGTCATGTACGATAACTGTCCAAAATCAAACATTACCTACAGTACAGAATGCTTTTTCCAGCAAATTATATTAAATGAAACTGTTTATTTTTCCTCCCAAGATTTGGAACTACCTCCTATGACAAGGTGAACAAGGTGTTTTCCATCATAGCTATTAAGTGACCTTATCATATGACATTGTCATCTAGAACTGCTTTTTAGCCAATATATTGTTGTATTCTGAGTGGTGTCGTTTTGCTTCTCATCATTACAAGTTTGGTGAGTTGGCTAAAACACCACGAATGGCCGAAGGTATCGCACATGACAGCGTCAGCACTTTACATAATAAGGTTGCTGAACTTCATTAGTGGATGGTGTTGTAGAAGATGGTTCTGTTAAGGAATATACTACGCTTAAAAATGAAACAATGTAAATAAAAGTGTACTGGTGACTTTTGTAATCATTTGTAGTAGTCTGTGAGTGGACAAACATGTTAAGTATTCAGAACATGAACTTGTGGGAAGTATTGTCGTACCGGCCTGAGCAAGAGGTGGCAGGCATGAAGAGTGGTGAATTCAGATGAGTGGCTTACACTAAACTGCTCTGGTGAGCCTGTACAACACCTGTGGCCGAACTCTTCCCTTCCTCTCATGTCTCAGTTCCTCACCTCTCCAGATTGTTCATTGACCCTCACAACTAAAGCAGGAGGCATTATTCTCTGCCAAAAATAAAACTATCAAGTATTGCTCAACACCTCGCCATATTATTGACTTTTTAAAATTTTTTTTATTGTTGTTGCGTTTTCATATACTTCCATATGATCAATGAACAGTAATCATCTCCCTCTGCGGTAAAATTGTACATAGTACATCCCATGGCATACGCGATAAATACATCACAGCATAGAAACTACACTACAACAGATAATATTACTTTCTTAGCATCCCTCCCATAACCACCATCATCACTTATTCATAGCCAGAGATCAGTCTATTCAGCCCTTCCTATAATCATGGGCTAGCTTCAGGGGTTGAGGCCATTTATGGAGACTCACATATATTCCCCTGGAATTCGTTCCATTTTCCCCATATTCTGGACCATTTTTTTGAGCATCCGCTGTGGGTGTAGACCGCCCTCTCAGCCACCATTGCAACATCCATGTCCCTTTCCCACTGTTGATGCGTAGGTAACACCCCAGAGCCCCAGTTCTTGGCTATATTTTGCTTGGCGATCGTCGTCCCGAGCGTGGCCCAGTTCTGTAGTGCCAAATTTAAATCAGTAGGTTGCCAGACATTTAGGAGGCAGCATCTGGGATCTCGCGGGACCTCTGCCCCCTCACCTCCGAGATCTCACTCAACATTAACCGTTCCCAGTAGGATTGTATACCTGGACAGTCCCATATAATATGATAAAATGTGCCAGTATGCCCACAACCCCTGAGGCAGAGTGGATCGGGGTGAACTCAAGCTTGTGTAGTGTGGTGCGTGGATAATATATACGATGTAGCACTTTAAGTTGTATGAGTTTTAGCCTACATGGGATCGCTGCCTCACGGGCTGACGCCAATGCATCCATCCAGTCGGATTCCTCCATGTCCCCCAAGTCTGCCTGCCACCTTTCCTTCAGTGTCGCCATGGGGTCTGGTTGGTTATTTACCAGCTTACAATACGTCTGTGAGATGACCTTTTTTTCCATATAGTCCGTGAGGAGCCTGTCTTCCAAGGGAAAGGCCTCTGCTAGCGAGGTGTCTGGGGGGATAGCGCTCTGGAGTGCGTGTCTAATTTGGATATATCGATAGAGTTCTGTCTCCGCCATCCCATATTTTTCCCGCAGCGTTGCAAAGGGAAGGATCTCGCCCCTCACCCAAAGATCACCTATTTTCGTAATGCCGATGGGGTCCCATTGCCTAAATCCCTTAGTGTTAGCCAGGATGCCCAAACGTCGAGTCTCCCAGAGGGGGGTGGCCAGCGCCAGTACTCCTTCCCAACCTAGCACCTATTATTGACTTTTAACCTCTTGGCTGCTTGAGTTCTTTTTCTGCTGTACTGGACCACAATAGAAACAGGTGTGGTCATGACGAGCTCAGCTCGTCATAAGCACACGAGCACTGTGCTGCATGACGAGCTGAGCTCATCATGAGCATAGATGGGGTTAATGAATTAACTATCCTGGTACCAAAACATACATGAACAGGATTCTATGCTTTTAGAAGTCGACAGCCACTCGCTTTCGAACGAATCCTCAGCAGAATAAGAGACCTGTCTTAAAGATAGACTTTCACTTTATCGAACCAGACTTGCCTGGTACCCTGTAGATGGGTGACTAGCAGAGGTCTTGTTAGGGAGCCGAACATATCCCCCATTTGAAAGAAGCACCACGACTCTACGAAGGAGTGAATCACAGACAATACTCTCTCAGACTGAGATAAGGAAGAAAGTAACAGCATTTTTGGAAATCCAGGGGTATAATTGTCAGTAGTGCAGCAGGTGCAGTGGCACAAGGGTCCAGAGTCCTGAGGGGCCTCATGAGACTGATTACTGCTGTGCCTAACAACTCACACAGCAGTAGTTAAAGGGCCCATTTTCATTGCATGCACTGGGCCTCTTAACACCATTGCTACACCACTGGTAAAATACAGTATACTAAAACAATGTAATGCTACAGCAGCAACAAACTAAACAGGTGCTTATGTAAATAGAAACAAAGTAAATGAAAGCAATACACCAGTGCTTAATTTGTAAAATAATATGTGCTGATGCCCGAAGTGTTTTTCAGAAGCATGTATCCAGTGCTTCCAAATGTCAGGCTTGAGGACTGCCAAGGCTGTCTGGTCTTAATTCCACCTCATGTCTCTTTCATCCACTACCAGACATTCCCTGTCACTTTATCACAATCTGGCAGATTGTTTTCATTCCCTACTTTCTCCCATCATCACTGTTTATACGTCTTTCTCTTCTTCCTTCTTTCCCTCATTTCTGTCTTGTCTTTTTAATTCTAGGCCAAAGTTTGATGATGAAAAATAAGTCCTGGTCCCCAAAAACGAGTGCTCGTGGGCCCCACCATCAAATTAAGTGATGGCCATGTACACAATAACCACAACAATTGTGGGAGTTCAGAATGTTTAAACTATGACAGCAATGAACCCCTGAAATCTGAACTCCTTGTCCTGTGCAGACCAGTCTGGAGTGGAGTTGCACATCAACATTAAAAGCTTCCAGGAGAAGCATACTCATGCTTGAAGCACTATGTTCCTGGAAGGCCTGAGACATGTGCTGCTAAGTAACACCTCTGCTATTTGGGCTGAATTGTAACAATTCAAAATTTGCAAACATTTGTGACAAGAATTTTCAATTCTATTAAGGACAAGGAGGCGAGGATTATGCTATCTCATTTCTTTAATGAAATGCCCAGCAGCCATAGAAACAAATAAACTACAATACCCAGAAACACATGGGCAACAACCATAGAGTCTGGGGTATATAATGGCATATAGAGAGTCACACTTCCTCTTTCTTCTGTGGAAACAAATCCAGTAAAGCAGAACATATCCAATCCGGAAAGTCAAACAAGGAAAGTAGCATCACCAAACTAGGAAGGCCAAGGAACATCCAAAACGCAATAGATTGACGAAGACTGAAGCCAGAATCCTCCGCAGAAGTAGGAAGGCAGCAACCAGGCAGGCTGGAAAAATCTTCATTTGGGATCAGATCCTGAAAAGGAACACAAAGCCGTAATATACAAGCTATGTAAAAGTGAGCATAAAGCAAGGGGGAGGGGAAAATAAACAAGATGCATGTAAACAAACCATCATAAGCATAAATGCAATATATGTATATGGAGGACGCGGCCAGCCGACAGCTGTGGAGAGACCTGGGGAAGCGGTGGGACCGGCCCACGGGGGTGCGCACCGGACAGCGCCTTCCTTCCTTACAGCACCCGGGCACGCAAGATGGCGGCCGCCGCGCCGGGACTCTGCTGCACCGGAGCGATCATCCCGCCGGGAGCCTGATCAACCTCCAGCTTCGGCCAACCTGCCACCGCGGACTGCGGGGAGCCGACGAACGCGCCGCCTGTGCGGGGCTGGGCCCTCCAGAAGCCCGCAACCTTCCACCGAGGGCGGTGAGTACTGATCTCTCACCCCCTCCCCCGAGGATCTCAGCGCCAGCACCCCGGTGGCCCCCTCCTTCCTCCGGGCCCCGTGGGAGGACATAGTGCACGTTGCCACCTGACCGGGAGAACCAGAAAGCGCTCACCACCACAAACTGCCCGGCGGACCCGGGTGCCTGACCCTAAGATGGCGCCCACGGAGGCCTGACACCAAGAACAGCGCGAACCTCGCCCCGGGGGTAGGAGTGCCCCCCTCGAACTTGAGGCGGTACCGGTGGACGTCCTCTGCCCTGGAACCCCCTGGTCCACACCACCCGGCCTTTGACCCTGCCGATCGGCACCAATACTGTGCCACACCCCCCGGGGGGGAGAGGACGCCCACACGACCCCCTGCAATCGGCCCTACCGGCCCCGGCGGCCGCAAACCACCTCTGACACCCCTGGTGGGGGTTCCCCGAGTGAAACGGACCCCGCCCTGGAGCCGGGGGGGACTAGGGGAGCCGATCGGCACTGAGCTGCCACCTACCCGGCGACACTGTGGGACGACGGCCTGCCGCTCCCGAGGCACACGACGATCCGGGGGCCCTATTGACAGCACCCATGGGGAAACCGAAGGCCTCTCAGGTGACGGCTGTCCCTGAAACGGCCATCGAGAAGATGCCACACACAAGGACGTGGACGCAAGCCAATGCGTCGCAAACCGACCCTACGCTATTGGCGAAGTTGGATCAGGTGTTGGCGGCAATCGAAATGTCTCGCCTTTCGATGGAAGAGAGATTGGGCACCCTGACGACGGACATTAGCTTAATCCGTGATGAACACCGTAAGTTGGCGGACAGGGTGAAGGAGGGAGAGCGGATCGTGACCGAGTTACAACCCGCGGTGAAGTCTCAGGAGGCGGACATGCAGGAGGTCCTGCTCCGCGTGGCGGCCCTAGAGGAGCGCACAGTGGATTTAGAGGGGCGCTCGAGACGATGTAACATCCGCGTCCTGGGCCTGCCGGAGGGGATTGAAAACTCGGACCCTCTGACCTACATGGAATCCTGGACTAAATCGTTCACCCCGGACTGCGAACGGTCGCCATACTTCTCCATCGAGAGGGCCCACAGGGTCCCGGCCCGGGCACCGAAGCCCGGCCTTCCTCCACGACCCATGCTAGCTAAATTCCTGCACTTCCGAGACCGGGACTAAGGTGCTCCGTGCGGCCCGGACGGCGAGTCACCTGCAGGTGGAAGACCAACACGTCATGGTGTTCCCGGACTATGCCCGAGAGGTCCAACAGCAACGATCCACATTTCTGGAAGTCAAGAGGCGCCTCCGCGCAAACGATCTTCAATATTCCTTGCTGTTCCCGGCCCGCCTTAAAGTGATCCACAAAGGGAAAGCCCTCTTCTTCAATACGGCGGCGGACGCGCAGGATTGGACTGAATTCCATTGCCCGCTGATCCCTAAACCCGGACCCCAGAGGACACGCAACAACGACTCCAGACGATCCAGAAGACGGGGCGCACCCGCGCCCGACCAGGCCGCCCCAAGAGCCAGGCATCCTCCCCCATTGGCTCACCCGACCTCACGCAAATCATGCAGGAGCGACGAGACGCCTTACGGGCGGTGACCGAACTGCACACGTCACCCCCGGCTTCGGACCTGGAGGGTCAGTCGCACCTGTTCACCCCTGAGAAAGACCGAGACAGTGATGGGACAATGTCGGGATTTGGCCCAATCTCTTCCCCCCTCGTTGTGGCACTCACACTGGACGCTGCCCTGGCCAGCCAGCCTACCACCTCTTTGTGAAGGTTGAACTGTCAACTGCTATATCCTTCTCATGGTTGCCTACTGTATTGCGCGACGTCTAGGAGCCTAGACTGCTTTGCCAGATGACTGTATGCGCTAGCGAGCGATAGACATTTCTCCTGCTAGACCCCGACCCGCGCACAGGCCCAGCAGCAACACACCCTGCCACCCCCGCAGATATCTGTTGTATTTCTCCCCTAGTGGGACACTAGTTTGGATATGACCCCCCCGGTGACGTATCCTCAGTATTGGGACTGTTACCCACCCAAGGTTCTACTTGTTGTTAATCCCCCTAGTCCCCCCCCACGATTGTGGAAGCTTGGCGCGCAGGAGCACATGTGACACATACACACGGGCCGCCCACAGGAGCTGTAGGGGGGCCCCTCTCCCAACCACGTCACCCTAGGAATGGCAGTCCCACGCTCAGACATTAATATCCTTACACTAAATGTACGGGGCCTACACACGCCCAGTAAGCGCTACTCTGTATACTCCTACATTAAGCGTAGGTCAGCCAGTATAGCATTTCTGCAGGAGACACACATTAACGCTACTGAACTCACTCGTTTGCAGGTCAAATGGCGAGGGATCTTCTATGCCACACAATATTCAGCGTTTGCGCGCGGCGCGTTAATCTGGGTAAGACCAGGTACTCCCTTCCGGGTGCTCCGGCGGGTGGTAGATAGAGAGTGCAGGTATGCGCTTCTGGAGGGAATACTTGATGGACAGGGAGTACTCCTTGGCAGCATTTACGCCCCTAACACGGATCAGGATAAATTCTGGGATCACCTCACGGGCGTTTTGGCCCAGTTCACTACAGTTCCGTGAGTGCTGGGAGGTGACTTTAACTGCACACTGGACCCCACCCTGGACCGCTCGCATCCTCCCCCCACACACTCCCCGGCCCCCCGACAAGCAGAACTCTTCAGGGCATGGACCACGCATTGGGCGCTCACTGACGCATGGCGACACCTACACCCACTGGCTCGCATTTACTCCTTCCACTCGATTCCACACAACCTCCGAGTCCGCCTAGACCGTTTCCTCTGCTCTGCACCAATCCTCCCTAGGATAACATCTACAGATTACCTAGGTCGGATCCTCTCAGATCATGACGCCCACATCATTCGTCTGACCTGGCGCCCCCCGCACCCACCGGTCCCCACCTGGCGCCTCCCTAGGGACTGCCTATCAGATCCAGTTTTCAGAGACGCACACAAAACCAGCATACAAGATTACTTCACACACAACGCGAACACGGCATCATCGGTACTGGTAGAGTGGGACGCGTTTAAAGTGGTGGCAAGGGGAGAATGCATCAAACAGGTAGTAGGGGTCCACCACACCTTGGAGCGGACGCTCTTAACCTCAGAGCAAGCTCTGGCCGCACTCACTAAACGGCCTGATGACTCGGAGGAACACGCCGTGCTCACGGCCGAGGCTAAGACGGAGTATCAGACTGCCTGCGCTGACCTCCGAAAATACAATTTTTGGGCTTACGCCTCTAGGGTACACAAGGACAGAGACAAAACTGGGGCGCTACTGGCCTGGATGGCGAGGCAGGACACCGAAATCAAGCCAATCACAGATATTATCAACCCGGAAGGTGTACTAGTGCGCTCACAGGCCGAGATCCTCCTGGCGTTCCAGCGCCACTATGCACAAGTATACGGGACCCCGGCCCAATACTCCCTGTTTTCTGTGGATCACTTATTAGACCCGCTGACGTTGCCCACAATATCGAATGATGACAAGCGCACACTTGACGCCAAGATAATTCCCTCTGACATCACCCAGGCGATACGTGCCATGTCTCGGAATAAAGCGCCGGGACTGGACGGCCTCCCACTAGAATACTACTCGACATTCTCTCCCCTAGTGGTCCCCCGTCTGTCACGGATGTTCGGGGCGTCTCTTCATCTAGGGAGGTTACCCCAGCCACTGCGGGAATCCGTGATTGTCACCTTTCCCAAACCCCACAGAGATCCACTCCACATGGGGTCATATCGGCCCATCACGCTCCTGTCGGCTGACTGTAAGATCCTAGGGAAGATTCTGGCTGATCGGTATGCACAGGTCATACGCCCACTAGTCCACCCCGACCAATGCGGCTTCGTTCCAGGGAGGAACACCTCCCAGAACCTCCGCCGAGTCTTCCATATTCAAGATCAAGTGCGTGACAGATTTCCCCGCGCCGCCTGCCTCATTATGGACCTGGAGAAGCCGTTTGACACCCTCACCTGGCCCTATCTGTTCTCAGTCCTGCGACGTCTCAATATCGGCCCGACGCTCATGGCGTACACACGCCTCCTGTACACCGATCTAACCACCCGAGTTCGTATCGGGAGACGTATCTCACCGGCGTTTGGAGTTCGGCGAGGCACAAGACAAGGGTGCCCCCTGTCGCCTCTCTTATTCGCGCTGGCGGTCGAGCCGCTGGCGGTTCGGCTGCGCCTGGAGGGTGTGGACTGGGGCATACCGCTTGCAGACGGCACCCATTGCGTATCCATGTACGCGAACGATCTTCTCATGTATGTCCGAGACATTGAAACGGACCTAGCCCCCATTGGGGCAACGCTGGCGGAGTTTGCAGACGCCTCGGGACTACAGGTGAACTGGGACAAGTCCACAGTCTACCCCTTACACCCGGGCCTGCCCCCCGGGAAGTCGAGCTCGGACCGCATAAACTCTCATGGTCCGCGGAGGCTCCCCGGTATCTCGGTGTCCGCTTGTACCATTCTCCAGCAGACATTTTTGAGGGTAATCACTGCAAGGTACTCGCTAGTCTGCGCCCGACTGTCGCCTTCTGGAATAAACTCCCGTTGGCCCCAAAAGGGCGGATAGCCCTAGCTAAAATGGTGATGCTTCCCCGACTCCTTTACCACTTCACAAATCTACCGGTTATACCACCCAGGTCCTTCTTCCGCGACGTTGACTCCCTCTTAGGGACCCTTTTTTGGGGCGCAGGCCGACACAGGGTCGCCCTGAAGACCCTCCAACTCCCCACGACGCAGGGGGGGCTTGGGGCTCCATCCTTCGAGTCATATTTCCTCGCGGCACAGCTCCAATGGCTATCCTAGTGGACGGCGGACCGTTACCCTCAGGAGACTGTTACCTCGACCGGCAGAATCACGACCCCGGAACTCACCCGTCTTCTCCTCCCGGGCACCAAGCCACGGCGCACATACCCCCTTCATGTGGCGATAGCGGGCCGGTGCATGATGCGGCTCCACCGGTTGTCCCCCAGTAGACCCCCGTATTCCCCGCTGCTATCATTGATAGGCAGCCCCAGGCAGGACTCCTACTTCACGGCTCCTCTGTTCACCGAATGGTCCCAATGTGGCATCACGGATCTGGAATCGCTCTTCGAGGAGGGTCAGTTGAAACCACTCGACCGCCTGGTCGCTGAATACGGGCTCCCCCCGGGTCAATTCCTCAGATATAGGCAGCTGCCCGATGGATACCGGCCCCATTTTAATCTCCGAACTGGCGAGCCAGACACGCATCTAGTAATACATGCTATCCTGCATATGGGGGTGGGACGCCACCTAGTCACCTGGCTATATAAATCCATCCGGGAACTCTCACACGCTCCCCTGACGACCTTACGTGCTACATGGGAGGAGGACATAGGTCGCGCTCTACACGACTCAGAGTGGACTAAAGCACTTGAGGCCCCAAAACGCATCTCTAGGAACGCCCGCTTCAAAAACATCCAATACTATATACTACACAGGGCATACCTCACCCCAGCGCAATTGCAGAAGTTCTATCCCTCCACACCATTCCTATGCCCCAGATGCTGCTCCCCTGCCGCAGATTTTCGTCACATGTTTTGGAGTTGTCCCAACCTTCATCCCTTTTGGCGGGCGGTACACGACACACTGTCGGAACTCACAGGTCTTACTACACTGGCCACCTGGGAGTCCAGCGCACTGGGCATCTTCCATGTCTCTAAGCAAGAACCGGTGCATAGACGTTTCGTGTCCTTAGCGCTCCTGTTGGCGAACAGATGCATAACCAAGCGCTGGCGATGCCCGGAGGGCCCCCCTATAGCACAATTGAAGGGGGCGGTTGGTAAGTGGGCGGCGGCGGAGGAGGATGCTCTTAGAGAAGAAGAAGCCAGAGGCGCGCGTAAAATTCCCATATCCATGGAATGGGCCATGCTCCTCCACAGCTTCCGGCAGTCCACGCATGCAGGAGACCCACCTACTCCTCCCCCCCCGCCCGAGAGGGCCAGTAGCCTCTACCTGGTGTAAGCCATCCCAGGATCGATTCCCGGTACCCCCTGCATCCTGATCAAATTCTCATATGTCATATCGCCCATCTCGTTACTCGCCTGCGCGGGGTGTATCCACCCCCTGCCAATCCTCTCTCCCCCCCCCCCCCATTTTGGAGCACAGACTGTATGGCTCCGTGGCCCCCCCCCCCCCCGACACCCGTCGCCAGTATCCCCCTGCTTAGACCCTGCTAGCGCCCACATGCTTCCTTCCCACAGTTTGGTCCCCCCCTGTTCACTGGTAGCACCGTCATATGGACAGTACAGACCCCGATCCTACGCTATTGTGGCGGGAATTTGCATGCCTGTCATTATTCATCGTCCTCTTGGCGACGCAGGTCCACTGTCTCCCAGCCTGCAGACATATTTGCACGATCTGTACTGATTAACTGAGGAAATGTATATTTGTACCAGTTATATAAAACAAGAAAACGTTGCACGCCTAGCGGTTCGTGGCTGAATGTTGAGGCCACGTCAGCGGATTATTTACACTGTACTGATATACTTTGATGCAACAATAAAAACAAATTTAAATAAAAAAATCAAACAGAGTCACTCCCAAGGAGAAGGCTTTAGAAGCCATAGCACCACGTGCAGAATGAGCCCCAAACACAGATACATCAATGCCAGCCTCTGCCATGAGCCATCGTACCCACCTAGCTAACGTAGCCAGGGTAACGGGGCGAAAGGGCTTCTGTAACGCAATTAGCAATTGACCTTGCATATCAGAACGAAAAGAAAAAGTACTTACTTCATAATCCTTGAGACATTGAGCTACGCACAGCTTAGGACGTGCAGGGAAAGAAGGGTAGGAAATAACCGCAGTATTGGTCTTGGTACGTCTAGAGAGACGAAACGAGACACCCTCAGGAGTAAAACTGCGTCCGGCTAGATCCAAAGCACGGACATCAGAATCCCGCTTGCAGGAGACTAGACACAGTAACATAGTAAGTTTAGCCGACAACTGCTTACGAGACAGTAAAGAATTAATCGGCCAAGCCTCCAGAAAACGTAAAACAATAGAAACGTCCCATAAAGAAACATACTTAGGACGAGGGGGATTCACAAGGCAGATACCCTTGAGTAATTTGACAACAAGAGGATGTTCACCCGCCGGTTTACCGTCCAAATGGAGGTGACCCGCAGAAATAGCTGAACGGAAGTTGTTCACCGTACGATACGCCAAATCAGAGGAAGCCAGCGAGGCCAAAAAATTGACCATCACAGAAACATCAGCCGATGTGGGATCAACTTGCCGTTGAACACACCAGTCACTCCAACGCTTCCAGGAGCCTCTGTAGCGTTTGTGGGTACCAGGAGACCAGGCGTCACTGATGAATTTGGAAGCATCCGCAGAAAGGCCTGGGACCGACCAGCGTTCCCCGAAATTCGCCACGCTAGAAGAAGGAGAGAGCCTGACTGAACCAGGGGATGCAGATTCTGAAGCGGATCTAGCAGGAGATTCCACTTCTGGGGAAGAAGGAACAGCATTGCACAAGCCATTTCCAGGAGAACTGGGAACCACGCCTGAGCCCTCCACAGAGGAGCGATCAAAATCAATTCCGTCTGGTAACGCTTCGTGTAAGCCAGAACCCTGGGAATCATCATGAATGGGGGAAAGGCATAACACAGAGCAGCCGGCCATGGTTGAAGAAAGGCATCCAGTTTAGGGCAGCCGGATCCGGCCTCCAACTGAAGAAACGTGGGAGTTGGGTGTTGAGACGGGACGCAAAGAGATCGATCTGACAAGGGCCCCAAGACCGGAGGAGATGACGGAACACACGAGGATGAAGCCTCCAATCGCTGATATCCCTCAGATACCTTGAGTTCCAATCCGCAACAAGATTGTTGCATCCCGGAAGGTATTCTGCAATAAACGTGATCCTGTGCTGCAGACAATAAAGCCAAAATTCCTTGGCAATTTCCGTCAACAACCGGGACCGAGTACTCCCCAGTTTCTTGATGTACCGGACTGCTGACACGTTGTCCATGCGGAAAAGTATGCAGCAGTTGGACTGAAGGGGAGAGAGGCAAGGAATCATGAAGGATCCCGCCAGCAGCTCCAAACAATTGATGTGGAGAGAGAGCTCCTGGGGAGACCACCAACCCCCCGTCGAGACTGGACCGCAACGGGCTCCCCAGCCCCAACGGCTGGCATCCGATTCTATCACCACCTCCAGCGTGGAACCAAACAGGGCTCGACTATTTCAAGCCTCCATATGATCCAGCCACCATTGCATCTCTGATTTTGCCTCCTCCGAGAGGGGAATCTGATCGGAATAAAGGAGGCCGTTTTGAAGATGACGAATCTTCAGTCGCTGCAACGCCCTGTAATGCAGCTGGGCCGGGAAGATTGCCTGCAGGGAAGAGGCTAAGAGACCTACAACTCGTGCTAACGATCTCAATGACACAGTCGGTTTCGTGATAACGGAAGTCAAACTCCCTCTTGATATAACAAATCTTTTGATTGGGCAAAAGAAGTTGACAGGTGAGAGAATTGACCCTAGAAGTCGATCACCTGAGTCGGGCGCAACACAGACTTTGGAGCATTCACCAGAAAGCCGAGGGACTGCAAAAGCTCGATGGTCCACTCCAGATGAGACATCAGTTTGACCGGACAATCCACCAGAAGGAGGATGTCGTCCAAATAAATGATCAACCAAACACCCGACTGCGGAGAGACTCCACAACCGGCCGCAACAGCTTCGTGAAGCACCAAGGTGCTGACGAGAGGCCGAAGGGAAGAACTTGATATTGGTACCAAGTCCCCAACCAGTGAAACTGGAGAAAACGACGATGTGGGCAGAAGATCGGGACAGACAAGTAAGCGTCCTTGAGGTCCAGATGAACCATCCAATCCTTTTACCGCAAGAGATCCCTCAACAGATGGATCCCCTCCATCTTAAAGTGGCGGTAGACCACTCCCCCGTTGAAGTCCTTCAGATTGAGAACTAACCTTGATCCTCCTCCCTTCTTCTCCACAAGGAAGACAGTGCTGACGTACCCCCGTGGGTGCCGCTCGGTCGGAACAATTGCCCCTTTCAAGAGAAGCAACCTGAGTTCCTCTGTGATGAACTCTCGATCTCTTTGGGAAAAAGAAAGTTGAGCAGGAGGATGAGTTTGACACTGGGGTTGATAAAACTCTATCTTGTATCCCTGGACCGTCTCCAGCACCCAAGCATCGCTGGAGATCAAGCGCCAATTGTGTAGGAAAAACTGTATCCTGCCCCCCAGAACAACACTGCATGCAGGAATTAAGCTCACCTGAAGTTCCAGAATCTTGATATCCACCGGACTGACCGCCGGAACGTCCCTTCTTGCATTGTCCTCGCCCCTTTCTGGAGGGATAGAAGTTGGACCTCTGGGAGTAATTGGAATCTTGATGGCCCCTCTATGGGACTGGTAGCCTCTCTGAAAGGACTGCTGCTGCTGGCCACGGCCGAACGAGCGCCCCCCTACCACGTCCGGCCTTGGGAAAAACCGGACGGAACGCTCGCCGGAGTGTTGCCTGGGCTTTGTCCAAACCGCTGAAGGTATTTACAAATTGAGTTAGTTCCTTCAGAAACGGTTGACCAAAAAGCAAACCCAGCGCAGCAGGACCTGACTCTGAGGTGGAAAGCTCCGCCAACTTCGGGTCGAGCTTCAACAGAATGGAACAACGCCTCTCACTCGAGAGTGCCCAGTTTGCATTGCCAAGTTGGCAAATCGCACGCTGAGCCCACTCGATGAGCTCGTCCGGATCTACCATTGTCGATGACTCCTTGGCCATAAACCCAAGATCTAAAATCTTAGTAAGGGGACCTATCATATCCAAGACCTTATCCTGACAGGATCTCCAGGAGCGATTTAGGCCTTTTTTGGGATCTTTTGCGAATTTACTCAAGTAGGTGACCATAGTGGGATCCACCTCCCGTGTGTCTGCCAAATTGTCAGCTAGATCCGGCCTAGGACACTCCGAACGGAGCCGGGCACGGACCTCCTTGTCAAAGGATTGCCTAATGTGCTGCTGCACATACTCAGCCACCGCTGGGGACGGGAGCCAAGCTGTAGAATTAGGGTGGATAATGTCAGTGGGGTCAAAGGAGAGAACTTGGGGATGTGTAGGGGCATCCACAAAGTGTTCTTTGCACTTTCGCTTCTTAGGAGGAGGGGAAATATGTTGAGGAAGAAGAAGAGAGATGGTCATCATCGTCGGCCTCCACGGCCATATTCTGTGGTCTAGAAGTGGAAATAGATTTTGCCAAACGTTGAAAATCTGAAGCATGTGGATTCCCAGGTGAAGTAGTATATTTCTGCGACGCAGGAACCCAACCCTGCTGCTGCGCATACTTGGTCAAATGTCTCTTGAGCAGAGTAATAGCCCGAACCAAAGCCTTATTCATAGAGTGCTGAACACCCCTATCCAGTGCTTCAACCAAGCCCTGTTCAAGTGAATCAGAGGCCTCCTCATCATAATCATTGTCATCTGCATAATAATAGTCTGCCATGATGCAGCATATACGAAAGTCAGCCCACAAGATGACAAAAAATGGGTTTGCCCAAGGCAAAAGTCAGGGGGAGTGCAAAAACCCCACAGCAAGCCAAGAAGCAACAAAAATTGCTTCAATAAACAATAGAACGTGGAGGGAGGGCTTGCCTTGTAGAAAATACACACTCTAGGCAGAGCCTATGCAAATTAATCTTGCCTGAAGCGTATAATAGCAACCGGCGTCACAAGGGGTTAACAGTGAGGCTGTGGGCGTGTCAGTCGCGAAGGACATCCTGTCAGGAAGCTCCGGTTTCGTGTGTAAACACGGAGCGCCAGAAATGCCCCAAACCCCATGCGCGGGCACCGGCCGGCGCACTGAAACGGGGAAGAGCTCGCGCAGGCAGCGCAAGCCTTCACAAACCCCGAAATCCACTCCACAAGCAGGACAACCCAGGCGCAGAGCGCCCGAACGTCAAGGGAGGTGAGCACACGCTCCCAAACGAGTCGCAAACGAAAATGCACACGAAGGAACAACGAAGCGCTACAAGCGCAAAACCCAACGCGGCATAAGCGCAACAAAGCGCGAATGAGAACGCGGCACAAAGCGCGAGCACAGCGCGAATTACAATAACAATTCTAAACATCAAAATGTAAGTAGAAAGAATGAAAGCACTTAACTGGCTGCGGAGCAGCAAAGAAAGAGGAAGTGTGACTCTATATGCCATTTTATACCCCTGACACTATGGTTGTTGCCCATGTGTTTCTGGGTATTGTAGTTTATTTGTTTCTATGGCTGCTGGGCATTTCATTAAAGAAATGAGATAGCATAATCGGAGCCTCCTGTCCTGAAATAGAATTGCAAGTTGCAACTGGTACAATATATGTGCGTGCTGCCACTAACAGCTCCTGTGTTCTGAACTGGGGAGAACTTTACTCAGTAAAATGTCCCTGTTCCTCTAATCGCGGTGCTGTCTTTTCAACTCAGGGGCAAGGGGTAGCAAGGGCATTGCCAGGAGTTACAAGGGAACTGCCAAACACACAGATGCTACCCCTAGAAACCACCATATGACGTCCATGTCTGCCAGCAATATTGATTAAATCTTTTTGTAATTCTCTTTCTTTTTACTCAGGAAAGCAAGAGTGGCTTTTCAGAGTATTTAACAGTTTCGTACTCCATACCGAATTCTGCTATCATGCAATGTCACAGTTTAAGGGCTGAGGGGGACCCATTCAAAACAAGGAACCCTGAACCCCCCCCCTCTTCCACCTGCCCCGCATCTCCGGGCGGTGGGCCCTCCTTTATGCCGCTGCGGAATCTGAGTAAAGTGAACAGTTCAATATGGTGCTTATCAAAAGTCTTCTAATAGGGTCTTATAAAAAACAAGCATTAACAAATCCCTGATGCCAGGCTATTGAGTCATTTCCACGATTATAAGAGTGAAACAGGAGGGATCTTGCCACAGATGTCGATTCACCAAAATGACTGGCGTAGCAGGAGTGACATCACATACCCCTTGACCCCGATAACATCACAGGATGTGATGTTATATAACTGTTGACCCTGGTGATATCCTAGAGTTTGTGCCACATGACACATCTACCTCAAATACATTATAGAAAGTTCTCTCTCAGCTAAAGTGTAAGGCTATAAAAATACGTAAATATTACTAAAGCAAGTAAAAAATAAGCATTATTAATGGGAGGATGGCTATGATTTGCCAAAGAGGCAGCCATGAAACACAATAACTGTGCTTCCCATGTTTAATGTAACTGGTGATTAATAACCTTCTCACACAATGTACTGAGACTCCTTGGTGTTCCTTTCCTGCAATACGTACTGTATGCAAAAATTTGAACTGTCTCTGTTATTGATACCCAGTGGGACATTGTTTCTTTATATATTCTACGTACCCAGTCCCATTTTGGTCTATGGGTTATACTCCTGTTTTCTTCACTCATGAAACACAATGGGCACATTTCCTAATAAAATGGAACATAAAAAAACTCTTCTCAGGCTTTTGTTTTGGACAACTTGTGCTGATGTGTACCCACAGTTCTGCATACTGTTTAAGCATAAATTCATACAATTTTGGCAAGCTTATTTTATATACTTCAGTGTGGTGCATTTTAAATGTAGTTAATTACTGCAGCCCTTTGAATTTGTACTGGTGTTTTTCTACGCTGCAGCTACATTATCTTTAAGGCCCAGATGCATCAAGGTAAAATCCGCTCGCAAATGGGCAGGTGCCCCTTTGTGACCGGTATTATTGCATTTGGGATGCATCATCCCAAATGCAAAAATCGCAAATTAAGAAATCGCAAAATTGCTATTACTTGCATTTAAGGAATCTCAAATGGAGATTCCGTAAATGCAATGCATTAAAGTTTAAAAAATAGCGATTTCGCTAATAGGGTTCGCAAATTACCATGAAGTTGAACTTCATGGTAATTTGCAAAAACTTTGTAAAATTCACTAAAGTGCATTTTTCAAAGTTTCATGTTGCGCACACACATGCCCTAATGGCATGTGTGTGTGCAACATATGTGCACAGATCAATTTCAGGGGTGCAACAGGGTGTCCAAAGGACACCCCTGCACCCTTGAAATTGCATTCTCAATTTGCGAATCGCTAATTGCGATTCGCAAATTGAGATTGTCTTCCCATTCATTCCTATGGGCCGCTAGGCCCATAGGAATGAATGGGGAGGTATTCCTTAATTGCGACTCGCAATTTGCGAGTCGAAATTATGGAATTTTAAGAAATCGCTATTTTTTTAGTGATTTCTTCATGCATTGCATTTTGCTATTCCTTAACCCCTTAAGTGCTGCCTCGGTGCATTGGCCGACGGCAGCACTACCTCCCCAGTGCTGCGCACGACCATTGGACGTCCATTCAGCACTAGTTCCAATGGACAGCGCAGCACTGGGGAGGAATGTTTAATAGCATTTATGAGGTTAATAGTGAATCGTTATTTTTCGCTATTAAGGATTAGCAAAATGGGTTCTTGATGCATCTGGGGGTAAATGTAGATAGAACAACCGAAATTCCTTGAATAAGGATTAGTACGAGCACCTCTGTAAATTCTTTAATGTACTCCCATGATTAAGACAAATACAATAGGCCATATGTTTGAAAGGAATGTACCAGGCATGCTTTCTAAGTTTGGGCACTCTGAGGCTAGGGATCGCCAGCCTGTGCCAGGTGGCGCAAAAGGGATATCAGATGTTGCAGGCGACCCCAAAACGACATCCATGGATCCTGCCCATGTAGCTGCCCATATTCTAATCACACTAAAACTGTACGGTGGACATCACGTTGATTGACCGGCTAAGAGATAAATGTAGAAACAACAATTTTGATACAGCTGTGTTGTCCTGTATTCGGTGTTTATTTTTTGTGGAGTTTCATGGTGTTTTTTCAGTGTTTTCTAAGCCATTAGAAATCAGTGCTTATCAGGGAACCCCAGGCTTTGTTATTCAAGGGAACAACTCATGCATATAGGTGAGAGGGATACTAGGGGGGTAAAAAAGGATATGCTGAGCAGGGGAAACATTATGCCAGGTGACCACATGTCAGATACTTTGAAGTGTGTCTTAATCAACACCAGATCCTTAGTTAAACATTTTCAAGAGGTTTATACTTTGTTGGAATGTCTTGATTTAGATGTGCTGTTCTGACTGAAACCTGGACACGAGTCGACTCAACAGTCGAACTAGGATTAGCCAGCCCTACGGGATATTAAGTCTTTCATAAACCAAGGCCAGAGGGGATGGGTGCAGGGTTGGAGTAATATTTAAAGAGAAGTGGAACTTCACTCCCCTACATATTAATGATGTAGAAGGCATAGAATTATTAGGCTTCTTGTTGAATGAGGCGAGGGGACAAGTGCTGTCAGGAATAGTATGTTATAGGCCTCCTGGAAGACAAATTCCCCAGTGTCATGCTTTGATTGACACCTTTTTTAATATGTCACTGTCCCATTCTAGGGTGATTTTAACCTATGGGATAATGGGAATCTTGGACCAGCTTTTAGAGATTTAGTGCAAGCATGTGAGAGCCTCAGCATCAATTGGTACTTCAATCGACTCACTGAGGAGGACACTTTCTAAATGTAATATTTGCCAACCACACGGAAGTAAAGGTGGTCGAAGTATCACCTCAATGCTGGACCGATCACTTTCTAATTCATTTTCTGATAGCTCTACCCAGTACTTCTTTTTTTTTAAATATATTGTTATTGTTTTTCTTTAACAAGATACAGATATACATGTAACACTTAGAACATTTCTGATACATTGACTTAGCCTGAAAACTTCGGTCAAGAGAGGGAATGGGCCAAGCTTCTGCGAAATAAACATGCTTTGTTACTCTCGGAACAGTACATATTTGTATCGAGTAATTCAGTAGAAGAACATTTCTGTGATCATCTTAATCACACTCTGGATCAAAATATTCCAGTAAAAAAATTTAAGAACAGAAAGAAACCGTCAGCCCCCTGGTACAGTGAGGACCTGAAACTGTTGTGAAAAAACTGCAAACAGGCTGAAAGAAAATGGAGGAAGCTCTATGCTGACTCAGACAAAATAGCTCTGATAATACAACTTGTCTCATATAAAAAAGTGATTGCTAGGTCAAACACTGAACACTATGCTAAATCCATCTTGCAGGCTCCTAATAGCACGAGAACTCTTTTTTACATACTGAAGGACCTATTGAATCCGGCTTGTGTGTACAATAAGATTAGGGCGACACAGAAGCTTTGTGACAATCTTGCTGTCTATTTTGATGAGAAGATCAGCAAAATTATTGACGGTCTTAATTTAAACAACAAAACTAGCATGGATGCTGAAAATGATCTATTTATAACAACCACGGAAGAGCAACAGGAAGAGGCAATAAACAGTGACCAACAAGCAGTGTTAGACTGCTTCCAAATTCCCACTGAGGAAATGCTCAATAAACTAGACCTGAGTGTGTCCTCCACTGGATCCTCTTCCACAGAGGACATGGAAAGATTTTAACGTAGAACTATTTCCTCGGTTGTGGCAAATATGCTGCCAATCACTGAATAAAGGAACCATGCCAGAACGCTGGAAGCAGGCAATGGTGACTCCGTTGCTAAAGAAACCCACACTTGATCTTTGCCCATCCAATTTTAGACCTATCTCTCTGCTGCCCTATCCTGTAAAAATTCTGGAGCGAGCAGTCAGTAAATCCCTCTCCCACTTCTTAGAAGAAAATCAGTTTCAGTTTCAGTTTTATAAGGCTTTATTTCGATAAAACATATCTTTAAAAGCACAGCATAATACATCAGCTTAAAATCCACATCAAATGCATTACTCATACAATAAATTAGATTAAAAAATGTACACGTACAATTAAAATTAAAACATTTCGTTGCAAAATTTGGGTAATAACATTAATTAAACATTAATTAAACAATGTCATTAAGCCTTTTGGTTCGGATGGACCAAGCCCATCTTAAAAATTTTGAGAGACCGCAAACAAACAAAGGCCTCCCCAAACTGTAACAACAGCTAGGAATCTCGGCGTCCTATTCGATTCTGACCTATCATTCAACCAGCATGCCAGGACCGTAGCCGGCCGATGCTTTGGAATAATAAAATCGCTAAAAAAGTTCTTCGACTTCCTCCCACTTGACGCCAGAAAAACAGTTACAGTAGCTCTCATAATTTCACGCTTGGATTACTGTAACCTGTCTCCTTGCGGGGGCAAAAAAGGCTACTTTGACCAAGCTTCAAAGCGTTCTTCATACAGCCGCCCGACTGGTCTTAACTACTACCCCGAAAATCATCTATCTCTGCAGCCCTAAAATCCCTGCATTGGCTCCCCCTCCATAAAAGAATACTTTTTAAGATACTGATTGTTGCCTTTCGAGCTTTTAACAAATCAGGTCCAAAATACCTCACCAGACGCTTTCCCCACTATAACCCCAGTCGATCCCTCCGTTCTTCCCAGGACAACCTCATCCTCACTGCCAGGTACAACTTGAAGACCAAGGGTGGTAAAACCTTAAGCTGCCTTGCCACGAAAGCCTGGAACAACTTGCCCAAAAATCTGAGACAACAAACTCACGAAAAACCTTTCAGAAAACTTCTAAAGACCTGGATTTTTAACCTCTCCGACGACTACACTAAAGCAGCCATCTAAACTCATACCGTCACCATGACTGACCTACCAGGAATTTCAGCGCCAAGATGCTCCCTTCGGAGCGAACGGCGCGCTTTAGAAATACCCCCACAAATCACAAATCACAAATCTGACATCAGAATTCGCAGAGCTACAATGTGATTTCTAGATTTCTAGTACCTAAATCTCTGCATAAGGGTTTTAACCAGCTGTTTCTCGGTAGTGTATATGCCGGGAATTCGAACAAAATGTGGGCAACGGACTCTATTCTAGTTGCACATGTTGGGCACAAGGGCGAGGTTTGAGAAGGAACTTTTCAGCGCGCAGTTAGCTCACCCACTGGAAGGGTTGCTACCCTGAATTTAAAATACAAGGCCCGATTGAATGGCTTTGTAATAATATCAAGGTAGGATTCCCGTGCTGCCACGTCCTTGAACGTCAAAAACTCAGATGTTAATCTGCCCTGCTTCGAGTCAGAGCTGCTTTTGCTAGATACCAAGCTCCAGAAAAGGGTCTTAAGAACAGCTTTAGGGGGGGCAGATCTAGATACCAAGGCATCCTCTAACCCCAGCTCACCTAGCAGGGATTTAACGTCTTTAAGCCACCTAATCTTTGACCAGCCTGACATAGCCAATACTTCTGACAGCCCGTCCGCATAGCTTGCTAGTTCTGGTACTCGCCATAGACGGGCCCATAATAGAAGCGGGCGGATTTGAGCCTGTTCCTTAATTGGACGGCACCCCATGTCAAGGAGCAAAGGTGACGTTGGAGTACTCTGTGGGAGGGCCATTAAATCCTTCAGGAATTTATTCTCCGATCTGGATAGGCGGTCTGCATTACATGCTCCCCACAGTTCGGCCCCATAGAGGGCCTCGCTCACTCCTCTTGCCTTATAAAGGTCTATGACGGGGGCGATTAGCTTGGTTGAGGAAGCGCGCTGCTCTTTAAGAAGTGCCCACTACCCTTTTGTGGCTTAATAGTATTTTCTGGAGGTGGGAATTCCACTGCATTGTGTCTGATAAGCGGATGCCTAGGTAGTCAAATTCCGCAACCCTTTCGAGGGGGAACAAGGTTCAGGGACGGTGGGCACCCAAGTTTTCTAGGGGGATTCAGGACCAAATACTTGGTCTTATCTGTATTAATTATAAGACCCCTACAGGTGCAAAAGGACTGAAAGCTGTCCAAGAGACTTTGTAGACCCACAGGGGTCTTGGAGATGAGGAGGGTATCGTCAGCGAATAGGAGAGTTGGTATTCGCTTGCCCGCCAGCGAAGGTGCATCAGATGGAATTTTCAGCAGGTGCTCCACCATTTTGTTCACATAAAGCGAGAACAGAGTGGGGACAAGGACACAACCCTGGCAGACACCCCTATTCACTGGAATTTTGTGGGTCTTCTGGACCTGGGTACCCCACCTCACCTGGGCAAAATTTCCAATATGGAGCCTCATCAAGAATGACAGATTATAAGCGGGCATCCCCATATCGGACAATACCCCCCACAAACTAGCCCTTGGCACCAGGTCAAAGGCAGTCTTTAGATCGATGAAAGCAAGATAAAGACTGCCTTTGCCTAGTAGGACCACATTCCAGGATATGAGCAGGAGTCTAAAAGCCTTCTCAATTGTCCCTGTGCTGGACCTAAAACCTGCTTGTAGATCTGAAAGGATTTTATTATCTTCAACCAACTGTAGCATTCTCCCGAGAATTACCTTGCCAACAACCTTTTGTGTGGAATCTATTAAGCTTATTGGCCGGTAATTGGCGGGGACGTCCCGGCGCCCCTTCTTAAAGATTGGGACGACCTCAGCCCCCTTCCAAGAGTCAGGAATTACTGCACAGTTATGAATGGCATTGAGTAATGATGAGATAATCCTCCCCCATTCGATGTAATGCAAACGGAGTAGGTCCCCTGGTATCCCATCTGGGCCTGCTGCTTTATGTGGCACTAGGGACTTGATCACATTTTCCACTTCCTTACGTGTAAAGGAATGGGCTTCATACTCCCCTGAGAGGTCCATTAAAGGAGATATGATCGGCCCCTGCCTAACATCTATATCGGAAGTGTATAGAGTTGAAAAGCGATCGAACCACATTTGGCCAGTGATGTTGCAGGTGATAAGAGTATTATCCGGACTATTCCTAACCCTTACCCTTTTCCAGAACCCACTCGAATCTCTCCCCGCACTGGCTGCTTTAAGGTCGTGCCAGTACTGGTCCTCCCAATCTTTCCTTGCTTTGCTAATGCACAGTTTGTAAACTCTCCTGGCCATCCGGATCTGCTCTGGGGACTAACATTTAACTGCTCTAATTAATGCGGCTTTCGTCTGCCGACATCTTTTAGAGTACCAGCCTGGGTTGCCCTTAGGTCTCTGGCGCTCCCTTGAGGAGGGACCCTTGCTTTGGACAATGAATAGATTACCCAATTCGTCGATAGTGTTGCAAAAAAGTGCTGTTACCCCTGGGTAAGGGTATCCTACTTGGACTGCGTTACTGCTAGAAGGGCCCCTATCTTTTGTAATTTCCCCTCAACTAAAGTAATTTTCCACCATTTAACCCCTTCGATGCTCACGGCGGAACGGTTCCGTCATGAGTGTCGGTTGGCCTGTGCTCATGACGGAACCGTTCCGTCATGAGCCCGTTGGCTCATTAGAACCTTCAGCACAGCGCGAGAATTCGCACCGCGCTGAAGGTGTTAAGGCACCTCCCGCAGTTTGAGGGAAAACCTTCAAGGTGGACAGAATTTTTGTTTGAGCTACCGGACCATCTACACCCGACCACAGGGGGTACAGTGTCAAAGAGAGTGGATTGTGGTCGCTCTCCACGGTTGGCAGGACTTCCATATCGTGCATGAAGCACCAAAGTTTGAAGTCCAGAAGGATGTAGTCTATCCTAGAGGTGTGATCTATCCGGTTAAAAGTATGGGCTCCAGTGGGGTCCGAGATGGATCGACCATTTACAGCTCTTAGTCCAAATTCCAAGGTTAAGCTGTTCAACTGGATGGCCCGTTGGGACCACCTCTTGATAGGATGGATTGTTAAGGATGGTATGCCCCTCCTTGCGTCTTCCTCAAAGGTATCCAGGATGTCATCAGCCGCTAGAGGCTCAAATGTACAATTGAGGTCCCCTGCGACCAGGACATGCATGCTATCGGAACACAGCCTGAGTTCCTCTTCAATACTAGCAACAGTAGGGGAAGGAGCACAACCTTTGGTGCCCCTCGCATTGATGTTAAATATTTCCAAAGTGTGTCCTCTTTGGGGCATCCTAGCTGAAATTCTCAATATGTCTGGGGAGTTGGTATCTTTTTGCACAATTTGGCAACCCAGAGAGATACTAACCCATATCATAAGGCCTCCCGAAGGACGACCTCTCCCTGTGCTAGAGGGGACTGCAGGTAAAAAATAGGTGGCATAGCCCACCTTATGACAAGGCTCCAGACTCCAGGTCTCTTGGAATATGCAAATTGTGTAGTACTCAATCAGAGCATTCCATTCAGGGAGATCTAGCTTTCTAGAGATACCCGCTAGGTTCCAGCAAAGGATCCTTGAGTTAGAGTCGGCTAAGACAGACTCCAAGGGAGACTGTATAGCAAGCATACTGGACCCGGGTTGAAGCCCCAATAGCGTGCCCTTTGGCGCAGCAGCCCTGAAGCTGTTCTGGTATGAAAAAGTATCAGAGACTGGCATAAGCGTAGGGATATTGTCATTAAGAGGAGAAGGAGTGTCAAGGAAATGGGTGGGCCCAGATGGAACATTACGCTTACTAGGCACCCTAGAACCCGACATGTCCGCTGTGAAAGGTGTTAATTTAGCAGGGAGATAGCTGCCCTGTCAGTAACCGCGCACCATCCTATTCGAGTTGGGCCCACTTTGCCTCCCACCCCAGGACTGGTGGCGACCATTCAGATGTCGTGCTGGTTGTAGATGGAAGTAGCTTAGGTCGTATGTGCCAATTCCTGAGCTACCAAGGCCATAGTGTTGGTTACAAATAAACCTAGTGATCCTGTTGTCCCGAAAATTGACCAAAATACAATCCCCCGGTGTATCCTTGATCCTATTACCAACCCAGCTAACAATTCTGACATGTATAACCTGACCGTCGAGCTGGTTTGGCAGAGGTCTGTTCTCATTCAACGAATACGTGGTTTTATTTTTAAGCTCGTTTTGCGGTTCTGATTTACCAGCCTTAAGCTGTGGTACCCCAGTAAGCACAACAACATAAGGAAGGCATTCAGGCAGTAGGTTAATATGGGAAAGGTTTGTGTCTCCAGTCACAGCCGGGCTTGAGTTCTGTGATGTTGCGATTTGATTAAGGCTGGATCCCCCTCCTTTACTCAGGTCGCTATTAAGTTCCTGACACTGTGTGGGTACACCTTGACGGGGACAGTTTTGGCCTTTAGCCAGGCTTGGAATAGAAGTTGGAATACTTGGCTGGGCAAGATGAGATAGTACAGGTGGTACTGTTTTGGTCATTTCTGAGGTCAGACCAGGGGCTACCTCTGGAACTGTTGATATCCTCGCCACTGGGGATGCCGTATCCCTCAATTGGTTTTCCTTCTGCTCGCACACTTCATGCCTATTCTTAGATTGAAGTTTAATTAACGATTTGAGGGAAAAGAAATTGTCTAGAGTGGCTTGCTCAAATCTATCCAGCCTCTCCGTCAATACCTTCACCCTCTCAAGGACGGGGAGTATCAGGGATTTCATGATCTTCTCTATCTGGGCGATGGGGGATAACTGGGGGTGGAGCTTGTGTTTGGTGTTTGTTTCGGACTTGCATTCGCCTGGCGGACGCATGGACTGACCACCAGTCGGGAAAAAAATTCCTCCTCTACATGGCATAAGTTTCTCATTCCTCCCTGTCCCAACCGCTTTCACGCTACCCTTGGAGCTTTTTGCCTTAAACTTTTTAGAGTTTTTCAAATACCCACCCCTTAGATCATTTATTGCTCTTTTCCTCTTAGGAGCGACTAATCTGGCACCTTCAACACCCACTGCTTCTGGTTGTACCGTTAAACTTACGGGAAGTCTGAGGTTACTAATAGATGGGGCGTATTCTTCAATATGCTAGACAAGCCCTAGAACAGGCGGAGTGACCGTATGCCTGGGAGATTCTAAGACATTAAGTCTCTCCAGGCTGGCCGTAATGTTCAATGAGCTTGATAGAGCTATACTAGATGTGACATTTTCGGTACGCTCGTTGTTGATAGCAGGAGACACTGCCAATGCTAGTGGCCCTAGAGAAGAGCGCTTGCTGTTAAGAGGCTCTAGAGAGAGCTGACGCTCAGTAATGGCAGTTTCCTTTTCTATGGCAGTACATGCTCGGATGATAAACTGATCGAGCGTACCACTGACGCATCCTCCCCCCACCCGCCCAGAGCGAGTTGACATTGGCATGGACAATACGCTTTTCCCCTATGTGACACAGGAATCCCAAAAGGGCAATTATCAGATGTAGAACACAATGCAATACAAAACGTCCATGTACCTATTTGCTGTCCCTGTGCCGAACCAAGGATCAGGGGGATGGCCCAGCCCAGCCTTAGCCAGCCCCGGACGGCCACAGACGGTCCCGCCCTTGTCCCGACCTTCTCCAGGGACGCTCCTGCGCGCTCCCATGACGCGGGGAGTGATGCGGATATTTAAGCGCCTCCTGGCGCGATTCTCCCGTATGCGGCTTCTGGCCGCAAGGGCTGCTGGGAATTGTGATCTTCTGTCCCTGGCGCTCTTCCCCACTCAGCGGCCCCAATGGGATTGAGAAATGCGGCGGCGGGGGGTGAGCGAGCAAGCAGCGTGAGGCAGCGATTCAAATTCAAAAGCGACCCCTAGGAAGGCAGGTAGGGTATCACATAGGTATGCCAATGTTTTAGAAGAAAATCATCTGCTAGTTGAGACTCAGTTTGGGTTTCGTCCTGGGCATGGGACAGAAATAGCCCTAGTGACAGTCCTTGATAACCTGAGAATGCGGGCGGATGACGGCCACTCAACCGTATTGGTACTATTGGATATGTCGGCCGCATTCGATACGGTGAACCACAGTTTTTTACTGAAAAGATTCAAGAACATCGGAGTGAAGAGTCTGGCACTGAAATGGCTGCGGTCCTATCTGACGGGCAGGCAACAGGTAGTGACAATACCACTTTTCACATCCCCAAAGACCCGTTTGCCACGGGGCTCCGCAAGGATCAGCATAAGTCCGATCCTATTTAATATTTATCTGCACCCACTTATCCCCATTATTAAGTCCTTTGGCATTGAATTAGTCAACTATGCAGATGATACACAATTGATGTTCTCACTAGAAGAAGACCAGATAGTCTTTCTGGAAAAATTCCAGAAGTGCATGCAAAGCACCACAAACTGGCTAAAAAACAACTCTCTACAATTTAATGGGGACAAAACAGAAATTGTATATTGTTCTACGAATAAAATTGCTCACCCCTTTCCTACTGAATTATGACTTACACCCACAGATAAACCATTAACTACAGCTACAACAGTACGTAATCTGGGGGTTATGCTGGATGATAATCTTCAACTGGACTCACAAATTAATAAAACAGTTTGTACTTGCTTCTCCCTGATTAGAGCCCATGAAAGATCCTTCCACTGCAGCCTGCTACCACCAGGTCACAAGTGGTGAGGAGAGTAATTCTGAGTAGACTGGATTACTGCAACTCGTTGTATCTGGGTGCACCAAATTCAGTGTTACTGAAGTTGCAACGGATTCAGATAATAGCAGCTAAACTTACTTTAAATAGGCAGCGCAGATTCTCAACATCCTTGGCTTTGAGGGACCTACATTGGGTACCAATTTGTCGGAGAATACAATTTAAATCCCTCTGTAATGTGTTTAGAGCAGTACATGGAATAGGTCCGAAAGCCTTGCAGAAAACATTTACTTGGTATGTTCCCACAAAAAACCTCCGTTCATCAACTGCTAACTTGGTGAATATTACCAGATTAAAAAAACTCGGACTGGTGGCAGAGCCCTTGGCGCGGCAGCTTCACGGTTACGGAATGACCTTCCCTCAAATATTAGACAAATCCAAACCTTGTTTCAATTCAGGAAGAGACTAAAAACCTGGTTATTCCCAAGGGAGGAGTAAGATGAGTCTCACAATCTAGTTTCTGGGGTAGATTTCCTATACTTACATTGCCAATATGGTAACTCGCAGCGCCAGGATACCCTTGGGGTGACAGTATGCTCTATAAAAGTTCAGCTACAATACAATACAATTAGTTTATATTCAGCTGCCTAACCTCCAAAATAGACAAAAACTGTGTTTTCCAGTATTTGCAAAACATGCTTTTGCAGTGATTGATATAAAGAATTTCTATATAAAGGAGAAGTAATTCAGGGAATCTTGTGTCTTCCCATTGGTAGTGTGTCCAATGGACTTGTGTTAGACTGTTCAAGCATTAAAAAGCCTATGTTTTTCATTCTCACTCACACTTACATCTCATTACACTCTTTCACATTCCATTACCTCTCAAACTCTCTATGTCAGTACTCTGTCTGGTTTTAAATGAATAGTGATGGATTTAAAAAGTAAGAGTGCTAAATTGAAATGTTTTAATAAATACATTCCTGGTCACAGTTCGGGGTTAATTTATATACTCCTGACTGAATATTGTGACATTGTAGGGGTTGTCAGCCCTGTCAACAGGGCTTGTGAAACCTTTTACATTTTGAATTACAGCAGATTAATTTGTAGCCCTTCATTATACGGCATCTGAAACGTGATGCTTTGAGCATTCACACAACTGCTTTCCTGCACCCGTTGAATGGCTACATGGGTGCTGCTGTTCATAGCTACCAAATATCCTCATGGCAAATGTCACACTTTAAGTCAGTCCTGACCGTCTAACAGACATCACATTGTATCCTGGGACTTGAACCTTTTCTGTTAACATTGTAACTTTGGGCTCACAATCCTCAGCAGTAAAATGCAGTTGGATAAAAAAATCGGTGTTAGCTGGAGGTATAACGCACAGCATTGTACCACCTTGCAACTATGAATTTTGTTGGCAAATTGAAAATCTTGTATAATGTTTTCCCTTCTTTGCCATGAACAGTCTTTTCAGAGGTATCTGTCACTACACCCTGAATTGAATGATCAAAGCCTGGGGTGTTTAGCCAGTGAACTGCTATGATAGAAAATGTGGTTGGTGAATCAAAGAGTTCTACCCATTTTGTGTCTGTGGTTAAATCTGGTAGGTCATATTGGCCAAAATTAACTAAAGAGGAAATAAAATGTACTTCTAACCAGTGTGCCTTTAATCCAAACACACACAACTTGAAGAAACAAAAGAAGAAGAAACAGTATTTTTGTGACATCCCTAAACATTAAAACTAACCTAGACCCATCGTTCTTGCTGCTGCCTTGTATAACAAAATTACATTGATTTGGCTCTTTCAGAAAGAAAAAAAAAATACTAAATCTCTCCCCGTTTCCTTTCTTTAAATGACATTTAAATTTGTGTTAGTGCAAGTGTGTATCAGGATTTATATATTTACACTGATAATGATGTTTTGGTGGTGTTTTATCAGTAATTGTAGGTTTAAACCTAAAGCAAGCTAGCATAGGCAATTATTTTTGGGAAAGGACCATATCCTTTTAAATTTTTGCAGCTTTTTGTATGTAGCACAATCCAGACCATTAAGAATAAGAGCACTTTACATGAGCACCAGATGACATTATACAAGGTCAGATTTTTTTGTATGCACAGGAAGATTAAGTGATTTGCCCAGTATCACAGGATATTGAGGTGACTTTGGGACTCAGACCTGGTTCCCCAGTTCCAAAGTTAGCTCCTCAGGAGCACTTATTGTGGTGTTCATCTTCAGCTTCTCCCCATATGTCAGGGTTATACATAGTCTGGCTGGGCTCACCAAGATCTGGGAGCTCTTATATATCATATATATATTCTTTACCAAATTGCCTAGAGATGCCCTCAAAGTGCCTTTATTCAAGGGGTCCCTGGTAAGATTTAAAACAAAAATCTTGGGATTTACTGGAACATCAATATTTCCCACACACTAACATCAACATGTTTTAGACAGTTATTAAGTCCTGCAAGTCAATGACTTCCATGAGGATAGTTGCCTATCTAACATGTGGGTGTAAATGTGCAAAAGCGAGCAATTGTGAAATGTCATCACAATTAACCAGATCCTAGGTATTTCCCTTATTATATGGGTTAAGGGCCCCACAGATGAAAGTAGAAGGTAATCCCTGCAGTCAAACTTTAATTAATAGTATTATTTTCTAGCGCACCACTGGCCTTCAGATCCATCTGAATGTTCAGAATCCATATAATGAGAGAAAACTTGTATCCAGTTATTTTGCGACTACTTTTCATTATGAATTTCTAACAGCTCTGCCAAGTGCCATGTTTTTAGGGTTAGGCTAACCCATTTAATTGCAAGTATTGTCATCATCACTTTCTATTAGCAGCCCTACCAAGGGCCATGCACCCAGGGTTAGTCTAAACTCTAAGGCATTTTAGCGGGTGTTCCTGCATCACTGCACTAAAAGCATAGTCATGCATATTTAGCTCCTCTTCAGTGCTTGAGATACTTTCAACTCGGGTCAGAATGTGTAAAGCCGAAGTTTGTCTGATTGATCTTTTAATGTGTCCCAGGGAGTATAAAATGACCCAGAAAAGAGTTGACTGGGATTGTCAAGGAAACCAGGTCAGTTCATAGCCTAGTCCTCTCTCCACTGCGAAAGCAGTGATACCGTGGAAGCCCTGCCAGAGCTCCAAGACTGCAGCACAGACTCAGACAGAGTGGCCCAGATCAAGTTCTCAACAATGATCGTAAACCCTTAAAAACATCTATGTCAGTGATTCAGTCTGAGTACTGTTTTATGCTGTGTTTTTGTAGTTCCTATCCAGAGAACACATAACTCTTGTATAGCTGATACTGTGAAGTGAGTTGCCTCTAGGCAACTGAGTAAACTCAGGTTATAGGCAGGTGGCAAGCCGGAGTATTTTTGGAGTTGAAGCTTATGGCAATACGATTTTCTTTCACCGTGTATCAAGTGAGTGATTGAGACACAATGAAGACCACTACCACACCAAAGATCTTGGTATCTCACAAAGAGGTACCCAAATGCTACTAATTGGTTTGATTTTCACATGAAGAAGTGGCACTCAAAGTATCACATATTTGGCAGTAGAATGTAACTCATACGCACACTGAAACTGTAGAAATGTCATAAATAAGCGATCTGCACACTTGCCCACAATTTTATGTATAAGTAAAAGTGCTTTTCCAATGTTTGGACATTGTGTGTGGGTGGGTGAATGAGAAAAGGTGGCAATGACTTGCTGGATAACTGAGTGATTAAGTACTCAGAAAATTAATGTGGTTGTCAGTGTATGGTGGGATAGATGAGTACATAAATTAATAGTTGAATAAGTGTATGACTGGATTAATTGGTGTGTGCATGACCAGATAAGTGAAGGGTGAATGCAGACATGTTGTACAAACCCAACTGGATGAGAATATGTTCTCATTACTCACTGGTAATCTGAATTACTCTGAGTCGTAGGCTTCTTCATCACAGTCCTTAACCCCTTCCATGCTAATGACAAGGTCAACTTGTCATGGGTTTTACCTGGGCTGTGCTTATGACGAGTTGACCTTGTCATGATCCCTGACATTCTTCATTTTCCAGCGCACAGCGGGAAAACCCCTTAGCAGCCAAGGTGTTAACTAATGAGGCCTCTGTCTTAGTACGTAGACCATGTTCACTCCCATAAAACTGAAAAAGAACTTAGAAGAATGCTTTACCAGTAGCAGCTCCTTTATCATTGCCATAAGTAGGGAACTAATTGCATGTTATACTCAAACTCTTTATAATGTAGGTAACAAGTAAAACGGATACATTTTATAGCTGCATAAAATAAATAACTACTAGGAAAAGTGTGTATGTAGAACTGTGATGAGAAAGTCTACGACACTGAATAATGGTGATGACCGGTAGTGAATCAAAGCATTATGTCCTCCTCTGTCTCCCTCCTCCCAGTTCTTAATTGATGAGGATGTACACAAGGTACCCTCATTTTATACAGATATATAGAGCAGTAATTCCAAGAAAAAAGCATAAAAGACTTACATAATGGTTCATCCACTGTTTTATTATGAAAGTAACAAATATGAAGTTAATTAGTCATTTAATGTAGAAAGAACCCTGTAACTAAAAGTGTCAGACTTTGAACTCCCAGTTTCAACCTGCGGTTATAGACAACTGTATTCGAGTAGTTGGCAAGGGTCAGGTTGCAGAATTAACAAATGTCCTTTAGTGACACATCCTGGAAGGCTGCCCAGCACGTAGACATTCTCCCAATTGATCTTCATTGAATTGAGAAGTCTGCTTAACACGTATGCCAAACAGTCATCCTTATCCATCTGCTGATTGTTTCCAAAGTGATAAACACAAACTAACTAACCTAAGTGTTAGACACAAAAATAAAAAGTGTGCCATGTTCATCTAATGAATTTAATCCAAATGGAAATAAAATATTTTTCTATCTCTTTTAAAACCTTTAGAGCCAGTCTTAAGATAACCTTATCAGGTAGGAATTTGAAAAGTAAGGATTCTGAACCAATAAGGCATCAATTTCCCCTAAATGGTTAGCAGATGTAATCTCTGGCAGGAAAAAAAAACTAGTAAGTCAGGAATTTAAGAGAGACTGATTCAAGGGGTCCAAAAGGAGAACCATTTAAAGCTCCCAAGAGCTACTGAAGATTCAGTGAATGAATCTGAAATTGGATGACTGATCTCCTGTTAGAAAAATGTGCTAAATCAGAAAGCAAGGCATTCTAAATCCTGAATCTCTTTCCATAATAGCTCTTATAGTAGCCCATTTGCTTTTCAATGTAAGCACAACCAATCACATCAAAAAGAAATCCCAAATTAAGTCTAGAATTAACAAAGTTGAACAAGAAGATGGCTAAACCCTTTTTGACCTACACCAAAGCTCAAACTTCTTCCACTGGAGTTGCTTTTTAAGATAGCAGGTCTTATTGACTTTTGGATTGACAAGGCTACTTCAATAACATATCCTACTTTTAACAATCTATTCCTTTCGATTTCTAAACCCTCAAACAGAGGCTCAGTAAAGATGTCTTCAGAAGAAGAGAGACCTGAACACAGAGGGTACACTTAGAAATATCAAATCATCTGACACTGCTAATCTGAGAGTACCAGAGTATCATTGTATCTATGGCCAACAACAGTGTACCAACAGAACCAAGCTCTCTCCCGAGTACCTTGGACAGGAGGGGAACAGAGGAGGAGGCATAGAGAAACCCCTTAAAGCAAGAAATGGATAGGCCAACATTAACCCACAAATGTAATGCGTTCTGCTTTGTTGCGAGATTTGCACACAAGAATGACTGACTCTGTGGACAATCTCCTGAAAAACTAGATGAGTGGGACTGGGAAGATCTTGCTCAGCTGGTCTGCTTGCCCGTATTTCTTCCCCAGAAGATGAATTGCCTACAGAGAAAGGAGTTTTCACTCAGCCTATGAACCTATCCCATTTGGCAGTAAAGTTATACTTTGTACCCATGAACCCACTAGTCAGTTGACATAGGCGTTGGCTGTAGGAAATTGGGGCTGCTTCCTATGGTCACCCCCACTTTTTGCTGTGATTTTCTGTTTTTTCGACTTTAGTGTGGCTGTGGTCCTGCTAATCAGGCCCACAGCCCAGCTGTTCTCTCTCTAAATTGATACCATGTACTTTAGGTACATACCAGATTGGTTACTGGGTCACCCTTGTCAGCCCCTGTATAGTGTACTATAGGTACCCAGGGCATAGGTGCACCCAAGGCCTACCAGGGGCTGCAGCATGTATTATGCCACCCCTGGATGGGCCTCCAAACTGACACCACAGGTCTCATCACTCAGCCTGGGTAAGGTGGTGTAATCACCCCTTACTGGGATATAGTATACCTATATCCACCCACATATATAGACACATAGTAACCTATAAGTCACTCCTATGGCAGGCCTTAACAATCCTGGAGGCAGAGTGCTTGGTTTTGTGTGAGAGGGTGCCCTAGCATGAGCTGAGCTCATCTGCAGCTTTCAGAACCATCTCCTTATAGCTGTTCTATGATATAGCCATACTATTAAGTGCATTATAATCCTCGCGGTTAATGCTAACTTTAGTTTGGCTTTATCGAAACATGTTGTGTAAGGTGTCAAACACTTTGGATTACTAATACTACCCCCTGCTAGATATGGTGGTGGGGGTAGCATTCCACCCTTCTAGAGGGAGAAGACATGTTAGTACTGGTACAACCGGTTCAGTTTAAACAGAGCCCCAGCATCACAAAATGGATGCTGGTTTCACAGACACGAGTCTGACCTCCTGCTGCTGGACAAAACTCCGGCAGGGGAGGCCTGGACAATAGGTTTCCTGCTTAGGGAGGTGCCAGCACCTCCCCATACAGGCTTTGATGTATTGGGGCAGGGAGGGCTTCATTGAAAGATGCAATTCCAGACACTCCCTGGGGCACACAAGGTGCTCCATGCATAGCCCGGTTCAAACCAGTTGCTGGGGGCACTCCAGCCCCGCTCTGGCGCGAAACTGGACAAAGGGAGAGGGGTGTAACCACCCCCTTCCCAGGTCCTTCCATAGGAGGGACCTAGCAGGTAATCCAGCTCCTTATTTCAGTATAAGTATAGGAGCTGTGTCCCTGGGACTTTAGATTATCCTGGAAAGAAACTTTGATACAGAACTCCTAGACCTTCGACATTCTATTCTGACATGAAGATGGAAGCCATCTCCCTTGTGGTCAAGGAGTGACCACCCTGTGCAAACAGGCACCATCAGTGACTTGCCGGTCTGCATTGTCGAGGCTCCCGCCGGATCCCGAAGACTCTGTGACTCAGGACATGGATTCTCAGACATCCCGGACGCTGCTCGACGACTCCAGCAAAGCTGAGGCCTGTGGCGGACAGGAGAGACGTGGGACCGGAACTCCTGGACATCCTAGATTTTGCTAGCGGCATCGACTCCTGAGGTAACTCAAATTTCCGCATTGGGTTTAAGCATGGGCGAATTTTGCGGATCTCGCGTTCGCGAATTTTGCGGATTTGCGAACTCGCAATCCGCAAAATCCGCGAATTCTTGCGAATTTGCGGATTTTTTTTTTTTTTTGTGTTTGCAAGGATTTCTGCCAGTTCGCGAGGGTTTCGTACCAGTTCGCAATTGCGAACTTACATTTCGTCGCGCAACGGTCGCGAATTATGTTGTTTCTACGTCTGGTTCATCATCACAGGTTCCCAGCACCCTCTGTTTCACCACTGCAACCCTCTGTTACATCAATGCCACCCTCTGGTTCATCATTACTGTAGATTATGGGGGGGAAAAGCAAGCACACCATCCCTGCTTCAACTCAGATGAATTAATTTGGGGTTAGTTTATTAATGTGTCACTGTTTTAAAATTCCAGTCTGGCACCTGCTTCCTTATCTGTAATTTTGCTTTCTGTTGCAGTGCATTTTTTTTCCCCAGGACCTTCTTTGTGGCCTACTTGTAGCTATTGTATGAGCCTGCTGTGAGGGTCAGAGCAGGGTCATACAATTGTTGCAACTAGCAACTGAATTCTGGAGGGGCCCCAGTCAGGAAGCACTACCGGGAATTGTTACTAATGATGAGTTTGAACTCTTGCCCCTGCCGAGTGCTTTCACTTTTGAAAAACTCGTTTTTCTGCAATTTCGCGGGGTTCGCGGGGTGCGAACACGCGCAAGATCGGATTCGGAAGCCGCAAATTCGTGCGAATATGCAATTTGTTTTTTTTGCGGCGTGTTAGTTGGCAAGGTTTTGTGCGTTTTTGCGAGCCGCTCGTAGCGCAAGACGCGAAGTTACCCTCGCGGTCGTTCAAGGGCGCAGCCATCTTGTTTGCCTGACGTATTTCCGTTTCCGGGCGCGAAGTGTAATCTCGCAAAGTCCGCGGCTTGCCAGTACAGTCTCGCGCGTGTTCGCAAGGGAAATCTCGCGCGAACTTACCCGCGCGGTCGTGAACGGGCGCGGCCATCTTGTTTCTCATTCATTGCTATGGTTCTGGGCATGGTCTTTGTATCCTCTGTCAATCTCTGCCATCCTTTGCTTGTTTGAAGTTTTTTTTTATCTATTTTACTTATTATCTATCCCTCTATTTTTCTAGCCCTATATTTTTGTGTTTACTGCTACTTTTGGTTAATTTTAAACTACTTTTGTAAACTCTTTTCTTTTCTTCTCTTCCCTATTCTATTTTCTTTATTCCTTTCCGCCCAGACCATGGTGAAGGGAGCCGGGAAGCATCCCGAGAAGGGGAAGGGTCCCGCACCCCGTGTCCGGCTCCCGTGCGGGCGTTTGAGGGGGGAGCTAGTGATGCCACGGGAGATCTTTACCCCGGAGGAGGTGGCCCAACTCATTTTTTATGTTCAGCGCCGCCTCCCCAGGACCATCATGGGAGGCGGCAAGATCAGTGCCGGGTACGGGGCCCGGGAGCGCCGGAAGCGGTGGGAGAAGGTGTGCCAGGCCATTTACCACCACTCTCGGGTCTGGCGCACCTACAACCAGGCCACCCACCGCTGGACGCTTGTCCTGACCCGTGAGCGAGATCTGCTCGACCTCCTTGGCCTTGAGATCCCCGGGCTTGGTGAGTAGTAGTAGCTATGTCTTTACTACTATGTTTTCTCCTGCTGTGTTATTATATTGCAAATTTTTGTTTTTTACCAAGAGCAATAATGCTGCTCATTACATTGTAGGTACATTTTATTTCAAAATCTTCTGTGCATTTCAGGTACACTGCTCTCCTTCTCAGTAGTGTTGCTACTATGCTTATTTGTTTTAGATTTTGTGTTCATTTCATTGGCCTGTGAAATTATGTATGAGTGTAGTTGAAAGAACTGCGCAATGCTACACACTAAGGTTCAGATTTTTAATTACCGGCGCATCCCTGCAAAGTTGCAGGGATGCGCCAGTAATTGTGCGTCACGCCACCATCACCCATGGTGCGCCGTATTACAATGCGGCGCGCCATGGGCCCAAAACGTCACCAAAGCGTTACGCATCTGTGCCGTAAAGGTGGCGCATTGCTGGAGTTGCGTCGCAACGATGGTGCAGCTCCATCAATTCTCTGGGGTGCCCTATCTCCCCAATGCTGCGTCAAGCCGTACGTCTGCTTCAAGCAGGCGCAGGGTTTGAGTCACGCATCATTGTCCTCAAAGTGACTGATTGAAATCTTGTAGATTTCCCTCAGCCACTTTTAGGATGCGTTCCTGCGCAGGAACGCCCTCCCTTGCGCCGGATCACCCCTATTGGCGCAGGGCTTTACAACGTGATGCATCTCCCAGATGCGTCACGTTGTTAATATACGCCGCACCATTGCGCCTCTTTTGTGCTGTCGCTGCGTCACAAAAGTCACGCAACAATGGAGCAAAAGAGCCGCAAGGGCCTTATAAATCAGCCCCTACAGACTCAAGTCCAGTCCTTCCTTTGTACACATGGCGATAAGAAGAAATAGTGGTGGTGGATTAATAGTTTGAGTATTTTAATGACTGGTGAATGTAGTAGGAAACTTTAGTGTTGTCGCTGATCTTCAATCACGATGGACTTTGGCTGTCACTTTGCGTGCTGCGGACTGCTGCCTGCCAATCCTAGGCAAACCTTTTTAGTACTTTGTTTAGTGAGTTACATAGGGTAGTTTCCAATTCGACGGTCCGCAAATCAAGCAATACTACATGTGATTGGTCAATAATATATCCCGTGGAGTCGTTCCCTATTTGCTATTTCGCAAAAATATTTTGTTACTTTGTTAGTTCTTTTTTAAATGTTTGATTTGGTTGAGAAATAAATATCATCCATGTTTTCTGTTTTTCTTTCTTTCATGTTGTACATCAGCTTCCCCCAGGGGCAAGAGGAGGACACAGGAGGAGGAGGAGGAGGGTGCTGTTGTCGATGCAGGCCAGGACCGGGCAGTCGAGGGCTCCTTTGCTGGCCCCAGTAAGTTTTAATTTTAATATAGAGTACTTATTTTTTCCTAGCGTTCCTCATTCGATTTTTTCTAAATCGTCTTTGATCTTCTTGTAGACAGGATCTAAATTCTTATCCCTATGACTCCGTGTGGTATTACTAGATTATTCTTATTAGTCTGTCTGTGTAGCTAACTAAGATTGCACATTTGGCATTTCCATTGGACTCCCATTCTAGTCAGCAATAGCTCTATGCACTGAGTGTAGTCCTCTGGGATTGTCCATAATGTCTTTTCAAGTATTCTAAATGTTTATGCTTTGACCATTGCCAACAATAAAAAGGTGAATGACCACCACCAAGAAATAATAAGATCCTACTTTACTTTTGGTTTGGATAGGACAATCCATTCTACTACTGTTGCAGGGACAAATCTGCACAAACAGAACTATGGACACTAAATAATGCATCGCTTAGCTTATCAATTATAATAGGTGCTGTAACTGTTAGACTTTCCACATACCTCAGTGATAACAGACTTTGTAGTTGAACCCCCAATCTCCTTACTGACTAGATAGTGTGGCAGAGTCATTTAGCTCCCAAAGTCACCGATGGCAGAGGCACGGACTCATGCTTGCAAAAATTCGAAAACCTTTAGCTCATCCACTCTAGTCTGGAGGACCAAAAACCACAGAGTCTATTTAAGTTTAAAAGCTTTATTAAAAGTAAACACATTTATTAAATTCAAGTTTGTCATAAAAGTGAACGTGTAACTGAAAATGGAAAAGTGCTTAGTGCTGACGATTAATTGGACACATTTCTTGTGGTCGAGCCGAGCTCTCACCTGGTTTGAACTTGATCCTGCTCGTGTTCTTAGAAGTCAAGGTTCTGTCTGTTAGGAGAAAAAGTGGTGCGTGTTAAAAAGTAAAAAGCAAACATTCATCAGTTGTGCCAAAAAGTGCAGCAAGACAACAGCCTTCCCTGGAAAAAGGGACATTTTTACTCTAGAGTACACAGTCAAAAATTATTAAATTGTACACTTTTTTTCACATTTCTTTCTTCCTCCTAGACCAAATATTATATAGTAGTGAGTGGTGTATTCTAACATTATTAAATGTACTTTGTAGGTGGAACATCTGGAGACGGGGCCAGCGCGGAGGTGGTGGCATTGGACGAGGAGGACAACTCTGGGGAGGAGGCGGTGCAAGTGCCGGAAAAGGACATGCCTGTGAGGGTTCACACGGTGGTGGCGGGCAGAGGTAAGCTATACATTCCTTAGTCATTGAGATTGAAGACTGCAGAGTGTGCTTTCTGCACGGGTGTATTATAAAAAAAGCAGGTAGTAGCCTCCTCTAAATGTACTTCGACTTAGCTGTGAAGTTTTTGGCGAGAAGAATCCCAATCAGATCTGAGGTGAACTTGATGGATGGGATGAACGAAAAGCGAAAGAAGGGTGTAAGTAAGTGTGGAAGCACGAGAAATGTAATGATGACTGGCAAAGAAGAATGATATGTGTTTGCTTGGTCCCCGAGGTGGCTGGGAAGGTAAGAAAATGGTATGGTGCATGGCTGGGTGAATGATGAAGCAAGGATGGGTGGAAGGAGAACAGCCTGGGTGGGTGAGACAGAAACTGTATGTGTGCAATATACTTTGAATGGATGGATGCCTGGATCATTCATGGTACTATCTGACTCTTAGATAGCATATGTGAATCTAGAGAGAGTAGACGGTCACTGGATGAACTAAGTGTTACTTTGAAGAGCATGTAACACCGCACCCGCACGTCCGTTCCAGTGTAGGAAAGGCAAGGAAAAGAAGTTGTAACGTTGTCCAAAGACTACCATGAATAGTAGCAGTAGTTTGTATTGCAACTGCAAGCACAGCATATATCCAGTTATTACGGTGGGCACTCCCTACCTCCCTTAATAACTTTAGTTTAGTAGTAGTACGTCATTCATGTGTGGGGGTATCACTGTTCACTCAATAATAAGCAAAGCACCTAAAGTCATCCCATATGTCATCAAATACATCCCATGTGAAGTGATAGATAATCAGATAATTTAGCTTCTTCATTTTCCTTTTCTAATACTCATTTGCACTGTAGGGTGAAAGCTAAATTAATTAAGCAGTAGCCCTTTTAACAGAGTATTCTCAGTGCCACCCGTAATAGAAAAGTAAGAGCTTCACCACCTGCATGTACTGGACCGGTACAGTAACGCAAGTCTGTCTCACTCACCATGGTGTGCGTCTGTTTTTCTCGGGTGCAAGTTCACTGCGCTGGCATTATGCCGGCTTGCATAAGATAACGTACCAATTTTCCTAAACAAGAGAGAAGAAGAAGAATAAGAGTGGTGTACTGTCATAGTCGACTGTAATAGAAGTCCATAGTGCTCGTAGAATTTGTTCCTTAAACTCCCACTAATGTTAGAGCAAGGATGAAGAAGTCGGAGGTTACATAGATACTGTCCTCAATAGTTATGCACTGTGCTTTCAATTTGCTACTTGTACTGTGACAACTTTCTGCTCAATCATTTTGTGTTAATCTTAAGGAGCATTGGTTACAGACTATGTCTTTCTTTTTTCATGTAGTTGCTCCTTCCAAATCCAAGACACCATCAAGGAGGAAGGAGCTGGCTCGAATGGCCCGGCAACGGAGGCTGGATGCCACTGTTGCTGAATATCGGCGGCTGGTGGCCCTGGAGGAGGAGGAGACGCAGTCTGGAACAACAACAACGTCCACTGGGACAGCTGCCTCCTCCTCCGTGCGGGCTGCCAGCCAGCGCAGTGCTCCAGCGGTACGGAGCCGGGCTACCAAAGCCAAACGCCACCGCCCAGCAGCAAAGAAAGCAGCTGCCCCTCACAGGATTTGCAAGGCACACCGGCGCCGCTTATCCCTCAGACTGTCCTACCTGGAGCAGGAGGTCCATAATTATAAGAACGTGGTGGAGGGCCTCCGCTTCGAACTTGCCACCCTCCGCAAGGAGCATGATGCCCTGGCTGCTAATTCCAACAGCACCCTGCCATAGTGTCCCTTGCCCCTTTTTTAGAGACTTTTGGGGGGTGGGAATTGGGAGTTGTGATTTTTGGGGACTTTTGAAGGACAATCGTTGGGGTTAGGGAGGGTCTTGCGGGAGATTCTTTTGTTAGGGCTATAAAAATATACTTTTTGAAACTTTATCTGACCATACCTGTTTTTTACTGCTTTTGAGTCTGGTGGGTGGGGGTTTAACATAACAGTAAGTTTGTTTTCCTGAATAGTCCTAGGACTTTAGTAGTACTACCGTCAATCAAATCTCTCGTCTCTCCTAATACTCCATTATACTACCTCCAACCAAACGCCTATCTTACCTGTAATTTCTGTTTGCAAGTAGGGCTAGGCCCAGGGCTGGCTCCACGGGAAACAGCAAATAAGGTTGGCAATCCTGGGCGGATAAAATTTCCTCATAGCGGTGGTACTAGTGGTGTGACACAGTGGCAGTTGCTTGCCTATGAAAAAAAGAAAATGAAATCTGGTTTGTCCTCCTGAGCAATACAAAGGTACAATACAGAATATAGCAGGTGACAGAAGTACACTAGAACAGTGCCACGTTGTAGCCTAACAAATGTTAAAGTATAACTAATTCGGTTGAAGTTCTTTGACATTAGCCATGGGTCTTTGTCAAGCAGAGTAAGAATATATCCTCGGATTTCTTCACCAGCCTGTTGCTATCACCTTATCCTCCCCAGCAAGTGTGTGGATTTATTGCTGTAATTTAGTCACACATCAATCAAAACCACACAGCCCGGGGGAAGAGGGTTAGGGTTTGAAAAATGGATGGGTACGGGGGTTTTTGGGAAAGGTTTTGGGAGACAAGAAAAAGTAGCACAGCATGGACGAACAATTGTGAACATAAACAAATCTTTGGGTACAAACCTATCCATCAATCTTTGAAAGTGCATACACTACTGTAACTGCATGCATGTCAGTTAAAAGTAAGTAGTACTTTCGACAACTGTGGAAGAAAGAATGCGACAGTACAGGGCGTGGGTGGAAATATTGATAACTATATTCAACATAAGGTCTCTGTAGCCAGATACCTGAGAGCCTTGCTGGTCACTATAAATCCATTCACAACAACACTCAATGGGGTTGGTCTGGAAGGTGTCAGGTTTACTCCCCGTGATCCAGTCGATGCAAATATGGTTCCACCTCCAAATGTCACCAACACCCAGAAGTGTAAACACAGGGTGTTCGAGGCATTAGGCGGGGGAGAAAAATAACAAACTAAAATAAAAAATGTGGGATGGGTAAAGGTAGGGTCAGCAGGGAAAGGATACCTGTAACAGAAGACAAGACAGGCATCAGTGAAGTGCTGTCCTAACATACAAGGGTACTCTCATATAGTCTCACTAAATAGTCTGCAAGTCTCCCGCCTACTCATGGGAAATGTAGTTTCATAGTACGGTAGGCGCTTAGGGGCTGCGTAACCTGACAGAAGGTATAGTAGATAGAAAAGGAGAAATTGCTTTTTTTCTAGGTGTCCCCTCACTCACCAGGGTTGCCCCTTGGTGACATGCTTCATCATTGGGGCCATCCCAGTCCTCTACGGCCTGGGGCGTGCTGCGACTTGCGAATTACGTAGGAGCACTTACAAATGACTATGTGTGGTGCAGATGTGATAGTGGAGTGGACTAAGTGATGTGTTAAGGGATCAATGTAGAAGCAGAGAGAGAGCCAAGAAATGCAGTCACAGTCAGAGAAAAAGGCAAGGGATACTGTATCTATGTGGTTGTAGTAGTCCTGTTGGAAGTGGTAAGTAAGTTGCCCGCAGAAAAAAAATCCTCCTATTAGCGGCACTCCTCCATTGCAGCCGACGCTTCGTCCATCGATGTTGGTCACCAGAAGACACCCTGTCCACTGCCTGCCTGATGCTGAATTGTGGCTCGCTACTGTGAAGCCTGACTCCATCCTTTTTTCCCCATTGCAGAGACTGAAACCCGGCCTGTAATTATTCAACGAAAAACAGGAAGTGATATAATATTACAACACCACTGATAAATAAATATAAGGTATGTAGGCTGTGGAGTGCAAAAAGTCACAATTTGTTTTTCCTAGTAGACAGTACAATGTTTTCGAAAGTGCGTACTCTGAGTCACCTTTTGAAGGATAAATAAGTATGGGCAAATTAATGTATCGGATCTTGCCCCTCAAAACAAGGCCTAGCAGAAAACTGGTGACAAAACTTACTTTGAAAGTAAAAGTAGGCCGAAGTACCCTAATTACCCATTACCCACCGTGGATTGCATTCAAACCACTTGCAAGCAACCAAGCAAAAGTAGCCATAGCCAGCATCGCTCCAAGACTCGAAATCCCCCCCACTCAAACACATGCAATAGAAATACTGCTAACCCTAACGAACCCTAAGTTAAGAATAGTGGCAAAGGCTTTCTTTAACTATGCCAAATCCCCCCTTTCCCACCATGGATTTTCTTTAAATGACTTGCAACCAAAATTACACATTCTCACGAGTGCTCTAAGACCCCAGAACTCAGTTTGAAAAATCTAGAACACCCCGAAACACATGCAATCCTGCTGCTAGGGCTAACCCTAACGAACCCTAAGTTACAAAAAGTGCCAAAACTAAAGGCTTTTCCGCGCGGATTTTGTCCCAACCACTTCTACCCGGTATTAGACCTTCCCAGGAATGCCCCAAGACCCGGCAACCCACCCGCCAAGAAGCGTAACACCCCCAAACAGGCCAAAAGCAAAATCTCATACTTGCAATATTTCTGGGCCTTCGGTCCAAACGCGCTGCGTAGCTAGGCCATATGTCGGGGTTGGCACGACGGATTTCCTGAAAAGCAAATGCAATCAAGATTAGAGTGTCCCAGCAGTGCTCCCAGACCACGAAACTCACCCGCAAACAGACGGAACCCCCCCTAAGAGCACCTCAAAGGCAAGCAAGTCATCAAAAACACAAAAAAAATTCCGCCTGGGATTTGGTCCAAAACACTTTTATCCGGTATTAGAGCTTCCCAGCAATGGCCCCAGAGCCGTCAACCCAGGAGAAAACGAGTAGAAGACCCCCAAACAGCCAAAGAGCAAAAGTACAAAAATGGGGACTTAGTCACTTTTTCACAAATTTCCCAAATCACTCTGCGCGCGCTCTGCAGCTAGGCCCTAAGTCCCCTCTGCCACCATGGATTTGCTTCAAACCTCTTGCGAAGTAAAGTATATATAGCCAGCAGTGCTCCCAGACCACGAAACTCACCCACAAACACCAGGAAGCCCCCCAAACAGGCCCCCGAAAACGCTACATAGAGCAAAATGTCAGAAATAGCCAAAAAAAAAATCGGCCCGGATTTTGTCCCAACCACTTCTACCCGGTATTAGACCTTCCCAGGAATGCCCCAAGACCCGGCAACCCACCCGCCAAGAAGCGTAACACCCCCAAACAGGCCAAAAGCAAAATCTCATACTTGCAATATTTCTGGGCCTTCGGTCCAAACGCGCTGCGTAGCTAGGCCATAAGTCGGGGTTGGCACGACGGATTTCCTGAAAAGCAAATGCAATCAAGATTAGAGTGTCCCAGCAGTGCTCCCAGACCACGAAACTCACCCACAAACACCAGGAAGCCCCCCAAACAGGCCCCCGAAAACGCTACATAGAGCAAAATGTCAGAAATAGCCAAAAAAAAAATCGGCCTGGATTTTGTCCCAACCACTTCTACCCGGTATTAGACCTTCCCAGGAATGCCCCAAGACCCGGCAACCCACCCGCCAAGAAGCGTAACACCCCCAAACAGGCCAAAAGCAAAATCTCATACTTGCAATATTTCTGGGCCTTCGGTCCAAACGCGCTGCTTAGCTAGGCCATAAGTCGGGGTTGGCACAACGGATTTCCTGAAAAGCAAATGCAATCAAGATTAGAGTGTCCCAGCAGTGCTCCCAGACCACGAAACTCACCCACAAACACCAGGAAGCCCCCCAAACAGGCCCCCGAAAACGCTACATAGAGCAAAATGTCAGAAATAGCCAAAAAAAAAATCGGCCTGGATTTTGTCCCAACCACTTCTACCCGGTATTAGACCTTCCCAGGAATGCCCCAAGACCCGGCAACCCACCCGCCAAGAAGCGTAACACCCCCAAACAGGCCAAAAGCAAAATCTCATACTTGCAATATTTCTGGGCCTTCGGTCCAAACGCGCTGCGTAGCTAGGCCATAAGTCGGGGTTGGCACGACGGATTTCCTGAAAAGCAAATGCAATCAAGATTAGAGTGTCCCAGCAGTGCTCCCAGACCACGAAACTCACCCACAAACACCAGGAAGCCCCCCAAACAGGCCCCCGAAAACGCTACATAGAGCAAAATGTCAGAAATAGCCAAAAAAAAAATCGGCCTGGATTTTGTCCCAACCACTTCTACCCGGTATTAGACCTTCCCAGGAATGCCCCAAGACCCGGCAACCCACCCGCCAAGAAGCGTAACACCCCCAAACAGGCCAAAAGCAAAATCTCATACTTGCAATATTTCTGGGCCTTCGGTCCAAACGCGCTGCGTAGCTAGGCCATAAGTCGGGGTTGGCACGACGGATTTCCTGAAAAGCAAATGCAATCAAGATTAGAGTGTCCCAGCAGTGCTCCCAGACCACGAAACTCACCCACAAACACCAGGAAGCCCCCCAAACAGGCCCCCGAAAACGCTACATAGAGCAAAATGTCAGAAATAGCCCAAAAAAAAAAAATCGGCCTGGATTTTGTCCCAACCACTTCTACCCGGTATTAGACCTTCCCAGGAATGCCCCAAGACCCGGCAACCCACCCGCCAAGAAGCATAACACCCCCAAACAGGCCAAAAGCAAAATCTCATACTTGCAATATTTCTGGGCCTTCGGTCCAAACGCGCTGCGTAGCTAGGCCATAAGTCGGGGTTGGCACGACGGATTTCCTGAAAAGCAAATGCAATCAAGATTAGAGTGTCCCAGCAATGCTCTCAGACCACGAAACTCACCCACAAACAGACGGAACCCCCCCTAAGAGCACCTCAAAGGCAAGCAAGTCATCAAAAACACAAAAAAATTTCCGCCTCGGATTTGGTCCAAACCACTTTTAGTGCTTCCCAGCAATGGCCCCAGACCCGTCAACTCACCTGCAAAGAGGTAGAACAACACCCCCACAAGTGCTGAGTCTTTCTTCATTGGGCGTAAACCAGCCCTCTGCTTTGATGGAAATAGGAGTCTGGAGGAGGAGGATAGAGGAGCATGTTCTTCTGAACTTGTGAACCTGAGGAATGCAGACTGCGGCACCTTCAAATAAATTAGCAAACAAGTGAAGACAGTTCTGCTGATGGGCTTGTTTTTGTGATTATCTGATTAAAGTTTGAATTATATTAACTGTGCACAACAAAGAAAGACAGACACACAGGAATAAAAGTGAATAAGGATGAAAAAGAAAGTTATTGATTCGTTGTCTCATTTTCAGGGCTCGAAGTCGGTATCACGGTCCAGGAATAAGAATAAGGCTTCGTCATCATACTCTGCGAATTCAGCCAGGGTGAGGTCAGTGCCACCTGACAGAGTAGAAATTCCCTCATCTATGTTGCTGCCGGCCACCTCCTCTTCATCCGGCACGCTCTCTCGTACTCTTATATCTGGTGGTATGAGGTGCTGATTCATCTTGATCATTGTTAACCTCTCCACATTTTTGGGCGAGAGGCGGCTCCGTTTGGGAGTTACAATCCCACCAGCCGCACTGAAAACCCGTTCAGAAGACACACTTGCGAGTGGGCAAGACAAGTAGTTTATAGCCAGGTTGGTGAGCTGTGGCCACAATTCTTTTTTCCCATGCCAATACGCCAATGGGTCAGAATTAACATAGACCTCTGTGGAGTCATTCAGATAGTCCTTCACCATCGACTCAAGGTCCTCCTCCAAGGTTCCTCCACTTTGCGTAGCTCTTGCTGTGCCTCTGACCTTTTGAGAACCAAACCCACGCAGAGCTAGCCAATCCTCTTCAGCCTCCAATGTTTCTGTTGTCTTTCGTGCAGATGATCCGGTTGCCGGTGTCTTTAACGGCTGAGAGGTCACTTGTGCCACAGCCACAGGTGCAGAAGTGGATTGTTTTGACTGGGGATGGCCTGCTGATGTACTGCCATTTCCTTCAATTTCCAGCCGTTCTGTTTCAAACTTCTTGGCTGACAAGGCTAGCCAACGTTTGTACTTTGTAACATCTTCATCACCAAAAGGAAAGAATGCTCTGCCTGCCAGCGCCTTTTTGTAGCGTGGATCCAGAATAGTAGCACAAATGTAATGCTGTTCTGAGTGGATCTTTTTAAGACGTTCATCACCTTGTAGGAGCTCTAATAATTGCTCAGCCAGAAGCAAAGAGTCTTTCTTTTTGTCATCTTTTCGAAACACAGAACACACCTCCTTCAGTTGGTCCTCCAGCATGTACAACAATGGGATAGCTTTTCCCAAATTAGAGTCCTCCTTGCTGACTGCACGCGTGAAGACCTCAAAAGGACGAAGCATGCGTGTTAGGCTTTCAACTATGTTCCATTGCGGCCCACCCATCCTCAGCTCCTCTATACCCTCTTTCAAGAAATATTGATCGAGTTGCGTATACTGCTCATACAGACGCTCAAGCATGTAGAAGGTTGAGTTCCAACGTGTTACCACCTCCTGGATGAGTGCTTTCACTGGCATTTGACATTGATATAGCATGCTCCTCAGCTGCTTCCGGGCCTTAAAAGAATGCCTGAAATGCTTGCAAATTTTTCGGCAGTTCTCCAATACACTGTACGCTGCACTGCGTTTATTACCCAAGAATTTTTGGACAACCAGGTTTATACAGTGCGCCAAACACGGCACTCTGAAATAGTAACCGTCCCTCATGGCCTTAACTATATTGGAGCCATTGTCCGTGGAAACATAACCAACCTTGCGTTTTAGTGGGGACAGACAGTTAAGGACCTTTGTGTTAAAGACATCCAAAATGTTTTCTGCTGTGTGACGTTTCTCCAAACCAAACATGGCTAGTGTTGCATGTTTCCGAGCACCTTTAAAAACAATGTTAGTGTCAACACCTGAGTTTAGCTTTGCTTTAGCCCCTGAAAAAGAGACCCAGTGTGCAGTGATGCACATGTAATCAGCGCCTGCGCCACTGGTCCACATGTCTGTTGTCAGATGTATAGTGTGAACAGCACTCTTCTGCAAAGCTGCCCCAATCACCTTCAGAACATCTTCATGTAGTGCTGGAACCGCAACTCGGGCAAAATAGAACCGGCTAGGAACCTTCCATTTAGGGCAGAGCGCTGTCACTAATTCTAGAAAACCAACCCCTTCTACAAAAGAAAAAGGGAGAAGGTCCAGAGCTAGCATTTTAGCCAGCTTAGTGTTATACAGACGGGTCATTGGGTGGTTGCGTTCATATTGCGCTTCTGTAAACAACATCTTTTTAATGTTGCCCTGGACCAATGATTTACGGGATGATGATGATCTCTTCGACCCAGTTACGCTCGCTGATGAACTTTTCCGCATTGATGTCTCACTCTCTCCCACACTCTTAGTGTGGCTCCCATGGGGTGTGCTGCTGACATGGGAACTGGGTGTAAGTGAAGTGTTTGAATCGTCTTCTTCTACCTCCTCGTCATCAGCAGATGACAAATCAACGTTTTCATTACGTGCAATTCCGGCTTTCTTGACCGCCTCTAGGTGCGGAAACCATTCGACAGCGTGCCTTCTCCCAAGATGACCTCTCTGGCCTCCGGTACCATAGTTAGAACCAAGCTTACCACGACTAAATCGAAGCTTACAAAGGCTACAAATGGCTACGTTTTCCTTTTTTGGGCAAACACTAAAGAAGTCCCAAACTGGAGACTTGAAATGTCTTCGGGGGCCGGAGGAGGCGGCGATACTGGTGGTGGTGGTCCTGCTGCTAATGACAGATGAAGTGGAGGATGTGGATTGCCGAACTTCAGTACGTTTTGCACTTTCACCACCACGAATTGAGGTCGAGGACGAGGTGGGTACCTTCTTGCGAAGAAATATGGAAGCGGTAGGTTTTGGTGTACTACTTAACTCCAAATCTAATGATTCCATTTCCATTGCCTCCTCGCCGACATCATCATCACGCTCAGCAGCTTCTCGGGATAGGGTCAAAATGTCTCTTTGCTGCATGCCCGGTGGGGCTGCAGTGACCTTTGTGATGACTGGCTCGTCGTCATCGTGAGAGGCTTCATCACCAGCAGTATCTGTCACTTCTTGTTGAGCCTCATCACACTCCATAGGTTTGAGTTTTTGGACGACCTTCCTTTTACGCTTAGGTGCCGGTGTCAGATCATGGTGTGCCTCTGCCTCACTGTCAGACCGCAGTTGTGGTTCCCAAGACAGATCACTTGCACCAGAACGAGGTGGGCTTGAAGAAGATGTAGACACCCCCCTTGATCTTTTCCTTGCTAGGGATGTGGAAGACAATGAATGATCATCAGGAGGAGTGGCTTCCAATGATACCTCAGCTTCAATGTCGATTTCCAAATGTGCCCCTACTTCGGGAGGAACAACTATTGTGGGCACTTGTGAACCTCCATGCACCTTTGCTTGCGCATCTCCTTTTGCTGCCTCTCCTTCCACATGTACTTGGGCGTGTACTTGCACATGGTGTTGTTGCGGCTGTGGTTGTTCAACACTTGTCAGATGAGTTACAACAACCTGTGTTGATTCAGGGACATTGCTGCTACTTTCTTGCGATGAGCCAACATCACTGGTCGATGGTGATTGGAGAAGTACACTGACTGCCTCTGAAGCACTCAAGGGCTTTGACTTAAGTTGCCTTGGTGGTGGAGGCACTGAACCCAATGGAGCAGGGGTGCTGCTCTCAGGTTGGTCCCCAGCAGATCCTGCTGCTGCAGGCGTACTTTTTTTTTTGCTCCCAAAAAAAGTGGCGGGTGGCACACCAGCCTCCTTGGTAACTTGCTTCTTCTGCTCCTTACTAGCAACTTTCTTGCTAGAGGAGCTACGGAGAACTTTCTTTGGGGGCGGGGCCATCTTCTTCAGAGCAGGTCAGACAGCAGGCCGCAGTTGCACGAATTGTAGAGTTGTCTGAGGCCAGACGTGACGTCGCGTGACGTTATGCTGCACACACACACCGCTGCAGGACTTCTTCCTGGCACTGGTGGTTCTCTTGAGTCTTGTGCACCTAAAAAAAATGGAAGACAGAGGAACATCAGTTCAGTTATAGAGCACAAAAAAATCGAAAAACACTGCAAAATCAGCACAATCCCAATCCATCCATGCCTCCATAATGTTTAAATTCAAGACAACCCACAGAAAGACTAGGCCCATGCAAGACTCACTACCCCTGGGCATAAATAAAGGTTGAAAAGTAGGCAAAATGGTTGGAGGCCTAACAACAAAGCCTGCATTCAAAATGGCCACTTGCCTGCCAGCACATGGCCAGTGCCTGTAGCTGCACTCAAAATGGCCACCAGCCACATGGCATGTCCCTCCCCATGAACACCCCCAAAAATCGAAAAACACTGCAAAATCAGCACAATCCCATTCAATCCATGGCCTCCATGATGTTTAAATTCAAGACAACCCACAGAAAGACTAGGCCCATGCTAGACTCAAATACCCCTGGTGAAAAGGCCACAAGTACAGGCCCAAAAATCGAAAAACACTGCAAAATCAGCACAATCCTATTCCATCCATGGCCTCCATGATGTTTAAATTCAAGACAGCCCACAGAAAGACTAGGCCCATGCTAGACTCAAATACCCCTGGTGAAAAGGCCACAAGTACAGGCCCAAAAATCGAAAAACACTGCAAAATCAGCACAATCCCATTCAATCCATGGCCTCCATGATGTTTAAATTCAAGACAACCCACAGAAATACTAGGCCCATGCAAGACTCACTACCCCTGGGCATAAATAAAGGTTGAAAAGTAGGCAAAATGGTTGGAGGCCTAACAACAAAGCCTGCATTCAAAATGGCCACTTGCCTGCCAGCACATGGCCAGTGCCTGTAGCTGCACTCAAAATGGCCACCAGCCACATGGCATGTCCCTCCCCATGAACACCCCCAAAAATCGAAAAACACTGCAAAATCAGCACAATCCCATTCAATCCATGGCCTCCATGATGTTTAAATTCAAGACAACCCACAGAAAGACTAGGCCCATGCTAGACTCAAATACCCCTGGTGAAAAGGCCACAAGTACAGGCCCAAAAATCGAAAAACACTGCAAAATCAGCACAATCCTATTCCATCCATGGCCTCCATGATGTTTAAATTCAAGACAGCCCACAGAAAGACTAGGCCCATGCTAGACTCAAATACCCCTGGTGAAAAGGCCACAAGTACAGGCCCAAAAATCGAAAAACACTGCAAAATCAGCACAATCCCATTCAATCCATGGCCTCCATGATGTTTAAATTCAAGACAACCCACAGAAATACTAGGCCCATGCAAGACTCACTACCCCTGGGCATAAATAAAGGTTGAAAAGTAGGCAAAATGGTTGGAGGCCTAACAACAAAGCCTGCATTCAAAATGGCCACTTGCCTGCCAGCACATGGCCAGTGCCTGTAGCTGCACTCAAAATGGCCACCAGCCACATGGCATGTCCCTCCCCATGAACACCCCCAAAAATCGAAAAACACTGCAAAATCAGCACAATCCCATTCAATCCATGGCCTCCATGATGTTTAAATTCAAGACAACCCACAGAAAGACTAGGCCCATGCTAGACTCAAATACCCCTGGTGAAAAGGCCACAAGTACAGGCCCAAAAATCGAAAAACACTGCAAAATCAGCACAATCCTATTCCATCCATGGCCTCCATGATGTTTAAATTCAAGACAGCCCACAGAAAGACTAGGCCCATGCTAGACTCAAATACCCCTGGTGAAAAGGCCACAAGTACAGGCCCAAAAATCGAAAAACACTGCAAAATCAGCACAATCCCATTCAATCCATGGCCTCCATGATGTTTAAATTCAAGACAACCCACAGAAATACTAGGCCCATGCAAGACTCACTACCCCTGGGCATAAATAAAGGTTGAAAAGTAGGCAAAATGGTTGGAGGCCTAACAACAAAGCCTGCATTCAAAATGGCCACTTGCCTGCCAGCACATGGCCAGTGCCTGTAGCTGCACTCAAAATGGCCACCAGCCACATGGCATGTCCCTCCCCATGAACACCCCCAAAAATCGAAAAACACTGCAAAATCAGCACAATCCCATTCAATCCATGGCCTCCATGATGTTTAAATTCAAGACAACCCACAGAAAGACTAGGCCCATGCTAGACTCAAATACCCCTGGTTAAAAGGCCACAAGTACAGGCCCAAAAATCGAAAAACACTGCAAAATCAGCACAATCCTATTCCATCCATGGCCTCCATGATGTTTAAATTGAAGACAGCCCACAGAAAGACTAGGCCCATGCTAGACTCAAATACCCCTGGTGAAAAGGCCACAAGTACAGGCCCAAAAATCGAAAAACACTGCAAAATCAGCACAATCCCATTCAATCCATGGCCTCCATGATGTTTAAATTCAAGACAACCCACAGAAATACTAGGCCCATGCAAGACTCACTACCCCTGGGCATAAATAAAGGTTGAAAAGTAGGCAAAATGGTTGGAGGCCTAACAACAAAGCCTGCATTCAAAATGGCCACTTGCCTGCCAGCACATGGCCAGTGCCTGTAGCTGCACTCAAAATGGCCACCAGCCACATGGCATGTCCCTCCCCATGAACACCCCCAAAAATCGAAAAACACTGCAAAATCAGCACAATCCCATTCAATCCATGGCCTCCATGATGTTTAAATTCAAGACAACCCACAGAAAGACTAGGCCCATGCTAGACTCAAATACCCCTGGTGAAAAGGCCACAAGTACAGGCCCAAAAATCGAAAAACACTGCAAAATCAGCACAATCCTATTCCATCCATGGCCTCCATGATGTTTAAATTCAAGACAGCCCACAGAAAGACTAGGCCCATGCTAGACTCAAATACCCCTGGTGAAAAGGCCACAAGTACAGGCCCAAAAATCGAAAAACACTGCAAAATCAGCACAATCCCATTCAATCCATGGCCTCCATGATGTTTAAATTCAAGACAACCCACAGAAATACTAGGCCCATGCAAGACTCACTACCCCTGGGCATAAATAAAGGTTGAAAAGTAGGCAAAATGGTTGGAGGCCTAACAACAAAGCCTGCATTCAAAATGGCCACTTGCCTGCCAGCACATGGCCAGTGCCTGTAGCTGCACTCAAAATGGCCACCAGCCACATGGCATGTCCCTCCCCATGAACACCCCCAAAAATCGAAAAACACTGCAAAATCAGCACAATCCCATTCAATCCATGGCCTCCATGATGTTTAAATTCAAGACAACCCACAGAAAGACTAGGCCCATGCTAGACTCAAATACCCCTGGTGAAAAGGCCACAAGTACAGGCCCAAAAATCGAAAAACACTGCAAAATCAGCACAATCCTATTCCATCCATGGCCTCCATGATGTTTAAATTCAAGACAACCCACAGAAAGACTAGGCCCATGCTAGACTCAAATACCCCTGGTGAAAAGGCCACAAGTACAGGCCCAAAAATCGAAAAACACTGCAAAATCAGCACAATCCTATTCCATCCATGGCCTCCATGATGTTTAAATTCAAGACAACCCACAGAAAGACTAGGCCCATGCTAGACTCAAATACCCCTGGTGAAAAGGCCACAAGTACAGGCCCAAAAATCGAAAAACACTGCAAAATCAGCACAATCCTATTCCATCCATGGCCTCCATGATGTTTAAATTCAAGACAGCCCACAGAAAGACTAGGCCCATGCTAGACTCAAATACCCCTGGTGAAAAGGCCACAAGTACAGGCCCAAAAATCGAAAAACACTGCAAAATCAGCACAATCCCATTCAATCCATGGCCTCCATGATGTTTAAATTCAAGACAACCCACAGAAATACTAGGCCCATGCAAGACTCACTACCCCTGGGCATAAATAAAGGTTGAAAAGTAGGCAAAATGGTTGGAGGCCTAACAACAAAGCCTGCATTCAAAATGGCCACTTGCCTGCCAGCACATGGCCAGTGCCTGTAGCTGCACTCAAAATGGCCACCAGCCACATGGCATGTCCCTCCCCATGAACACCCCCAAAAATCGAAAAACACTGCAAAATCAGCACAATCCCATTCAATCCATGGCCTCCATGATGTTTAAATTCAAGACAACCCACAGAAAGACTAGGCCCATGCTAGACTCAAATACCCCTGGTGAAAAGGCCACAAGTACAGGCCCAAAAATCGAAAAACACTGCAAAATCAGCACAATCCTATTCCATCCATGGCCTCCATGATGTTTAAATTCAAGACAGCCCACAGAAAGACTAGGCCCATGCTAGACTCAAATACCCCTGGTGAAAAGGCCACAAGTACAGGCCCAAAAATCGAAAAACACTGCAAAATCAGCACAATCCCATTCAATCCATGGCCTCCATGATGTTTAAATTCAAGACAACCCACAGAAATACTAGGCCCATGCAAGACTCACTACCCCTGGGCATAAATAAAGGTTGAAAAGTAGGCAAAATGGTTGGAGGCCTAACAACAAAGCCTGCATTCAAAATGGCCACTTGCCTGCCAGCACATGGCCAGTGCCTGTAGCTGCACTCAAAATGGCCACCAGCCACATGGCATGTCCCTCCCCATGAACACCCCCAAAAATCGAAAAACACTGCAAAATCAGCACAATCCCATTCCATCCATGGCCTCCATGATGTTTAAATTCAAGACAGCCCACAGAAAGACTAGGCCCATGCTAGACTCAAATACCCCTGGTGAAAAGGCCACAAGTACAGGCCCAAAAATCGAAAAACACTGCAAAATCAGCACAATCCCATTCCATCCATGGCCTCCATGATGTTTAAATTCAAGATAGCCCACAGAAAGACTAGGCCCATGCACCACTCACTACCCCTGGTCAAGGCCCCAACAACAGGTCAAAAATCGAAAAACACAAAATTTTACAAAAAAAAAAAAAATCGAAAAACACAGAAAAATCAGCACAATCCCAATTCATCTATGGCCTCCATGATGTTTAAGTTCAAGACAACCCACAGAAAGAATCAGTCCACCCACCACTGAGTACCCCTGGGCAAAAGGCCCCAAAACAGCCCAAAAATCGAAAATCCCAAAATTTTAGTTGCAGCAACTGTAATGCCCCAAACAAACTTACTTGTAAAATTTCTAATCCAACAGTGATCCAAACAAAGTCAAAAAGGCCTCAAATCCAAAGATCCAGCAGCATCCACAAAAAGTAATCCTTCCAGGTCCACATCCAAATGAAAAGTGACCAGGAGATGGACAAAGCACTGGGAGGAGCCTGCTGAACAGGAACAGGAAGTTGAAGACTATGGGGCACTTCCTTCCTCCCACCCCCCTGCCCCCTCCCCAAAATGGACTTCTCGCTAAAAAAGTGCAGGCAAATGTCAAACTAAGGAGTTATTCACATAAAAATCATCATTTCTAGAAGGTTTATGCTGCTTGCTGGTGGATTTCTTGTGCAGAATTGCAAATTTATATTTTCGCTCGCCGCATCTCAAATCTCGCAATTGCGAAGTACCGCGAGACGTGATCTCGCCGTACTCGCGTTGACAAACTCTCGCTGTGCAAGTTGGCAAGCCGCGATGACGTAATCGCGCTCGCCAAATTCCCGCGGGATCACACAGCAAGATCCAAAATGGCGCAGCACTCGCAAAATATCGAGAAAAACAACTCGGCAAACGATGATAAACGCCGCGCGCCGCAAAAATTGTATCACCAACGCCGCGCGCCGCCAAAAAAATCCGCTCTGTGCGAATTTGCGGATTTTGCGGGAAATCCGCAAATCTCGCGGATTGCGGATTTCCCGAAAATCCGCAAAATCCGCGAGCGGAACGGATTTTCCGCCCACGCTTAATTGGGTTACGAGAAGCCCCAGACCCGAGCACCATTTGCACCAAAGCTCAGCCCTCCACACTCCACGAGTGGCGCTGAGGGGCCTGCTCCTGCAGTTCAGCTTCACTCGTCTTCCCGGTTCCTAGTCAGTTGGCTAGTGAGCCCCTGGAAGACTTTCTTTTGAACTAAACTTGCTTTCCTGGTTTCTCCAAGCTTGCTCCAGCTTCCCTGCAAAGGAGAGGCACCTCAGACCTTGCCGGTCTGCTCCGAAGCCAATCTTCACTTCCTGCGTTGGTTGCGTGTGCCAAGGCTTGTTGGGTCCAATCCAGATACCGACACTGCAGTCAACGAGATCCTTCGTGGGACAACTCGAATCCAGCTCCTGGTCGTCGTCGACGCCTCCTGGTCCTCGTGGCTGCAGAGACAAACTTCGCATCTTCACCTGAAATCTCCTGACATCGCCTGGTTCCTTCCTGGTTCCTTCCTGGTCACTGGCTAGTGACCCAGACTCTGTCCCTTCTGCTTTCAGGTTCTTCAGATCTTCGATCCACCCAGACACTTTTCCTCTGGTCGCCTGCAGCACTTCTTTGCAGCTCTCCATAGAAAACATTGACGAAACCCGACACCAAAAGGCACCTATGCACCCGGCTTCCCTGGGTGAGGTAATACGAGTACTCCGGTGCTCCCGTGGGTCTTGACTCTCGAAGTGTCCTAGTCTAAAGGGGTTTCCTCGTAGCCCATCCGGAAGTGTCCTTAAACAGTAACTTTGTAACTTTTACGTTTCCCATAGAAAGTCAATCGTAACCCGTGGCTGTGTTTAGACACTGCACGCGTCTCCTGTGGGCCTCCTACTTCCTAACCTTGGGTTGTTTAGTGTAGCCCCAGCGATTCCCTAGGCCCTAGGCCTACTTTCTATTTCTGGTGTGGTTCTTATACCACTATTTTAGTATATGGTTTCAGACACCCCTAGGGCTAAACTGTATTTGTGCAACTTATCCTATGCTAATTGAGAATCTTCTAATGTACTTTTGCCTCTGACCTCATAAAGAGTTCAGAGGGGTTGTGTTTTAGATAAATACATATATATTTGATATGTACCTTGTGTGGTGTCCTTTCATTTGGTGTTCAAGGGGTTACCTATGGTAAAACAATAAGCTTAACATGCTCTCTGAAGTTTTAGCCTAAGACTGCTGGTCCATGCTACCACTAGGATAGCTTCTCTATAAGGTTGACTTTACAACCACCATCAATACGGTCGATTAGACTGGTGGAAGGTGCCCACTAGAATTAGTGGACAGCATATGCCAGGCTAACTTCTCACATTGGCTACCTGATGTTCTGTTCTGATCTTTACAGCCTGATTCTGAATGTAAGGTAAAACGGACTATAGAGTTCAAAGATCATAGTAAGATTCAGCCAATTCAAACCTTTCTGTGCTATCGTAAGATCTGTCATTCCAACCCTTGTAGCTGGCATTGGTTGTTAAGATCCATATGGCTGGAGGATTCACTGACACTCCCCTATCCAGGTTGGCTGGATTTAACCACCAACTCAGTTCCAACCAAATTTCCTGATTCCCTTGAATACTCCTTTTGTAGTTGTGAGATCAGTGATTTCAGTGTCTCAAATTGTGTTGAATCTAGGGCTGAAGATGAAGACGTGACAACATCTCTACCTGGACATACAACCATTCTCTGGCTGTTTAATTGCCCTTCTACAGGAGTTTTTATAACTTTTGTCTCAGTATCAGCTTTCTTGGATTAGGAACAAAGATCCTTGTAATTCCTGTTAAAAAGTAGCCGCTATGTGCTGCAATGTTTGACATGGCTAAAGACAGGACGTCTTGTATTTGAGTAGGAACCCCACTTCTGAACATCTTCTTGAGTCATGGAAAAAGACAATGCTCTGATTAGCTGATCATTAAGGTATGGAACCAAGCTTATCCCCAGATCATACAATTTATTCATCAAAGGAGCCAGAAATATAGGGCCTGATTCACAGAACTAACTTAAGACAGAATCCTAAACGTACTAATTTTGATATTCACAGAAGTTAGGATTCTGTCTCAAGACAAACTTAAGACAGACTTAAGTTATGAATTTGTCTTAAGTTTGTCTTAAGTCTGTCTTAAGTGTGTCTTAAGACAAAATCCTAACTTCTGTGAATACCAAAAGTAGTAAGTTTAGGATTTTGTCTTAAGTTAGTTCTGTGAATCGGGCCCTTAGTGAAGACGTTGGAGCCAGGAAGAGACTAAATGGTAGGACTCTGAATTGTTTTTGTTTTCCCCAAATGCACAAAAGGAGAAACGTCTAATGGTCCTTGTGGATGAATATGTGCAAAAAGCACATACTATACTATATAGTAGATCCAAAGATGCAAGGTAGTCATCTGAGCAGATCGAAGGCAGGATTGTCTGCAGTGTTACCATCTTGAATGAGTTGTACGGAAGAAAGAGATTCAACTTTTTGGCATTAAAAAATGGGTTTAAAGTCTCCAAACGATTCCTTTATGACAAATGTTATGAAATAACAACGCTTACCCATCTCTGCTTCTGAGACCGTAACTGTGGCCTTTTCTTTAGCAGGTCCGGAATACCCAGAATGATTGTTTTCTTCTTTAAGGGATTTTTTGGAGCAGGGGTTACCACACAAAATGGTCTGAAACTCTAATGTGTAGCCCATATTGACAATGCCAAGAAACCAGGCATCTAATATTCGCTGCATCCAAGTTTGGGAGATTAGAAGAAGCAGACCACCGACTAGCACTGCATAGTCATGACCTTTGGGATGGAGGGGTGAGTTAACTTGCTACCACTGCTGAAGGGGTACCCCAGCCTCACCCCTTTCCCTGAAAGGGCTGAACAAATATATGTTTGAGGGACAAAACATATCTTCTTTATAAACCAACCACCACTATTCGTAGCACTTGCCAGACCCATCAGCTTCCTATTCACAGCTGTCTACTTCACCAAGTCCTCGAGCTGAGCCCTAAACAGCTTTGCTAATGGAAAAAGGCAGATGACGGGAAATGGACAATCTGCTTCTTGATAAAAAAAGTGTTACAGGGCAGCCAGCTTTCTCTTGAATTAAATTTGCTAGACTTTAGAAATCACACATCAAGGAATGCAAAATGTATGGAGCATAAGAAGGTGTTCTTATTACAGAGTTGGAAGCTGCATATGCCTTTTTATTTTTACTTTCATCATTATCTGAATGAGTTGTGTCTTCTGAAATTATAGAATGGCTGAGTTGATCCTCACATTTCATCTGGTGAGAGTTATGTGGAAAAATGCCTCTTTTTGCATGACCAGCCACATATTTGCGGACTGATGCTGCTGCTTTTTTGAATCTGTGCACTCCAACCCTGCTAAAGAGTCCACAGTGCATGTGCTCTGACCCCTTAAAACATATCGATATTGGCTATTCTCTTAATTGGCATATTTAACTTACCTATAAGTCCCTATTGTATGGCACAATGTATACTCAGAGCCTGTAAATTAAATGTCACTAATGGACTGCAGCAAATATTGTGCAACCACTAAAAGGACTGCAAGCCTGCCACAAGCACCCTGGTTGTGCAGGTTTAAACAGAAAATGTGACCCGTCTAAATAATACTTTTGACAGGATTGAACATTACTTTTAACTACTGATAAGTCACCCCTAGGGTGTATCTTATTTTTCGGAAACTGTTGGGTGCAGGTATGTACCGCCCACTGATCTAAAGAGTTATTACTTATCCACAATGATTGCGTTATCCTAGGAAAGAACAACATCCCCACTTTGCACTCTGCTTTGAGAAATTTGCACCTTGTATATACTTATATAATCCTTCATTCAATTTGTAATCATTCTGTAGTTAATGTAATGAATTGTAGATCATCCTTTACTTAATTTCAAGCATTCATATTCATAGTGTTAGAACATCACACTTTAGTTGAAACGTCATATGCATTAAATAGGAATCCCAATGTACTTCGGGACTAGCCCTTCGTCAGGGGAATATATCCTGTAATGCAATCAACAACTAGTGGTTAAATATCCAGGAATGGCACAGCATGCCAGTCAGATTCAGATTCAAAGTACTTTATTCGGGTAAAAACAGAGAATAACCATAAAAGTAGCATGAAAGAGTACAATTTACAATGGGTCAGGTGATCATTATTTAAAATCTCAGCAAAAGAACATGTAAGAAAACAACAAGAATAGATACATATATACAGCATAAAAGATTAATTCATTTGGATGGATTTACGGCACTTAAAAACTGACTTAAAAAATTCAGCAAGTGATGCTACCATAAAATTAGTTTCCATTTTCTGACACTCTAAAAACGCTAAGCAACATCTATATACATTTAAATCTTTGAGAATGGGAATAATAAGTTTTCTTCGAAAAAAAGTGTAAAATTTACAAAAGAATAAAATATGAAAATCAGATTGTGGGGACACATCATCACATGGGCATGGACATAAGTCTTTCGACCAACAATTCATCACAGGAAAAGATAATAGCCTAAAAACAATGTTAAATCTAAACCGGGTTAAAAGGAAACGTTCATGATTGGGCATATATAATGATAGGTATGGCTGTAGTTTCTCTCCACATAAAATTGCCTGATGAGCAGAAACAGTCTTTTTTTTCACCTCCTCCATTTGTCTTTTGTCCCTGAGGTGGGCAATACACAGATTTTTCAGACCTCTTCTTGATATATGTGCCATTGATGGCGGGTCCTCAAAGTATTGAGGACAACTTAGTTCTTCAAGAAAGTTTCTGACATAGCATATCCATTTGAAATTGTTAATATTGTCCAGTGCTAGAATGTCCTTTAAAATAGCTCGGTTAACCACACATTCATCATTTGTCCAAACCCTGTGCCAAAGAAGGATTGGCTGAATCTTGATTGTATCAGTGACAAACACCACACCCAATTCAGCATGGCATATAAGGGTCGCAGTGCTTTCAGGGACGGACAGAATGTGGCGTAAGAACTTATTTTCCATGGTTTGAATTGTATTGACATTTGAGTATCCCCACAATCCTGAACCATAAGTAGCTACAGCTATACAGGTAGCATTATAAATAGTTAAAATTTCCTTTATGGGTTTTTTTTCTAGCTTTTTTATAAAACACTGGAAAGCCATAATAGTTTTGGAAAATAGCAGGGTTCTGGCATTAATTGCAGTGGTCCATGAGCCACTTTCATGAAACAAAATGCCCAGGTATGGGAAGGTAGAGGTCTTCTCTAAGGGATTGGAATTTATATAAATTGGCTTCAAATGCCTGCTTGTTCTTGTCCCACAGTACATAGACAGTGTTTTGGTGCAGTTAATTTTCAAGTCCAAGCTAAGCATGAAACTATTAAAAGATGTAACCAAAGTTTGAAGAGCCATTGGGGTGCGTGCCATCAGGACCGCATCGTCAGCGTACAGCAGGGCAGGGACAGGCCTCCCACCCACCATAGGCATGTCCCTGCCCTCCTGCACGAGACGATGCTCCAAACCATTTGTATATAACAATAATAAAAAGGGCGCTAAAATGGACCCTTGGCGTACACCGCGACCAATCCCGAAGTGTCTGCTACATTCTCCCTCTTTCCCATACCGGACAGTTGCAGTGGCCCCAGAATATAAATCTCTCAGGAAGCATATAATAGCGTTGTCTACCCCCAATTCGGCCATAATTGCCCACAGTTTGTTGTGTGACACGCAGTCAAAAGCCGACGATGAGTCAACAAAAGTGAGGTATAAACGTTGTTTTTTGACCCTTATATACTTCTGTTGCAAGATAAACAAATTTAGTCCTTGCTCTATAGTCCCTAAATCCCTTTGGAACCCATATTGAAAATCACTTAACACCCCATTTTCTTCTGCCCAGCTTTGCAACTTAACTAAAACCACTCTCCCAAGAATTTTTATTGAGGAGTCCAATAAAGAAATTGGCCTATAGCATGTGCAGTTCTGCCTGTCACCTTTCTTAAAGATCGGGACTATAATTGATGTAAACCAGGTAGGGATTAGACCTTTTGCCAGAGCAACATTGAAAAGCTGGACTAGCATTGGCCCCCTGTAAAGTCGGCGTCCTTACCCGTCGGGAATGGTGGAGCCCGACCCCTACTGATGTATCGTTTCCGGCTTCTCCACAGAGCCCCGGGTGGGAACACGGAAACGACACCGACAGCGAGTGCGAGGACGACGGACCCTTTAAGTGGGCGTCAACATACGCGGGGGAAGCCCCGGCCCTCCGTGACGTCACTGAGACCGCATTGGTCAAAAGAGAGGAAGTCATGTATGTCGGGTGTGGAGACACCGCAAGGAAGGAGGCGGAACCGGCGGAGACGGAGAATCGGAGCTCGACAGAAGACGGGACCCGGAGTACCGAAGCAGGAAACTACGGAGGAGCCGAAGGTGAAGCCGAGCCACACTCCCGAGGGAGGAGTGTGGCTGACACAGGTACGGCGGCGTTTGGCGACTTGGTTAGGCAAGCGTAACGCTAGCGCTTAGAGCGCCACTGTGTGTACCGCTCCCGCTGCACCTACCCCTTTAGTCCTTCCTTTCCTTCCCCCTACCCTCCTTTACCTACCTTTCCAACACCTCCCACACTGAGCACGACAATTGATATTTAGTTACACTGGGTGTATACCTATCACTCCCTGGGCCCCCCTGGTGCAAACCCATTGGAGGATTGTGTCCTAACGGCCTTCCGCCTTGTTGGTCTTCTTTATTTCATGTGGTGAGACCCCCTGGTGCCCGAGGAGAGGAACCATCTTCCTGAGAAGGAACCTTAGACGAGCAGCGCCACGGACCCCAGTACATTCGCACGGGAGAGACTAACCTTCAGGACACGAAAGACGTTTGTCACCAAACCATTAAGAGCTTTGAAAATAAAACCATCCTTAAACCCTACAGTTGGTGTCACGGTCGTCCCTTCACCCACATCCACACTGGTGTCAGAAGTGGGATCCTCCCCTCCCAAAACGACCATGGCAATGGAACAAGTGATTCAAACGCTCATTGATGGACAACAAAAACTAGAGTGGGCTATTGGCCAACAAATAAGCACAGCTGATGCTGACCGGGACTTATTCAGAACGTCTCTGACCCAACAATTGGACACTATCCAAAAAGTAGTACAAACCCCTGTTTCATCATCCACACTGGACAGAAGGCCCATAGGCCCACACCCATCAGGGGTCGCCTTACAAAAATACGTGAATGGGGAAGATCCCGACGCGTTCCTACTGAATTTTGAACGCGCAGCGAGAGCTTGTGGATGGCCTGAGGAGAAGTGGCATTTCTTTTTGGCTCCCTTACTCTCAGGTGAGGCGCAAACAGCCTACCAGGTGGCAAACCATACAGGCACATCCTCATATGCCGACATAAAAGCGGTGATATTAGACCACCTAGGGATGGATGCAGAGGCATACCGTCTACGGTTTAGAAAGGAGAAGGGAATACCGGGCGAGAATCCAAAGACCATGTATCTAAGAGTAAAAATGGCTGCCGAAAAATGGCTCAGGCCGGATATCCGGAGCAAAGAAGAGGTTATGTCCAGTATCATACTAGAACAGTTCATGGAAGTGTTACCATACGGCACACAGAGGTGGTTAAGACAACACCCCGGATTAACGGCGGCCCAAGCCATAGAGATGGCGGCCAACTATAATAGAGCAGCACCCCGGTCATTTCCTTGGGACAGTGAAAAAAACACCAAGACCTTACCTTCTACATCCAAACCCGCGAAAAAAAAAACTGTACCTGACCCAATCAAACCACGCCCGTTCAAACCGGAAGGACCCCATGTGAAGGGGCCACAGTGCTTCGAGTGCGGAGAATGGGGCCACATAGCCCGAATGTGCCCCCAACGAAGACCTCCGGAAGAACCCATGGAGGTTGGCTACATCCCGCGGACAGTCATGTACACTTCCGAAATGGGCCCATCCTTTTACGTAAGGGTACGAGTTAACCAGAAAGAAGTGAAAGCATTACTTGATTCAGGGTGTCGTCAATAAGTTGTTCAGGAACGCCTTTTGCACCCTGACCAGATAGGCCAGGAAGGTACTGTTCTTATCAGGTGCGTCCATGGCGATGTCAAACCCTATCCATTGGCCCGAATAAACATACACCCAATAGGTAGAGAGCCTTCCTCAGTGAAGGTGGGGGTTGTAAGGTCCTTACCCGAAGAGTTGATACTAGGGGTAGACAACCCAGACTTCCTGTCATTGTTCAAGAGGGAGTTAAAAGACAACACCACGGAAGCTTACCTGTCCGTAGACCCATGGGTGCTAGACAGAGGGTTTAAGTTCGCACAGGCCAATGATCCTTCTCTATTGAATGCCTGGGATGCGGCACATCACTCTCAAACCTCCCCATCACAGAGTTACCCCAGATTCAGGATAGAAAACGACCTGCTCTATAGGGAAAATAAAGAGGGAGAGCCCACCCAACTAGTGGTGCCCAAGGAATTCAGAGAACAGATTCTTTTCTATGCCCATACACACCTAACCGCTGGGCATAGTGGTAGCGAGAAAACAACCCAGAACATTGTACGTCTCTTTTATTGGCCTGGGATATACAAAGAGGCAGACACATACTGTAAACAGTGCGAGGTGTGTCAAAAAAAGAACCTAACTCGACCACCCGCAGTACCCCTACAACCCCTACCAATCATTGGAAATCCCTGGGATAGGGTAGGTATGGACCTGATTGGGCCCCTACCACGTACATCACGTGGCCATACCTACGCTCTGGTTGTAGTTGATTACAACACTAGATTCCCAGAAGTCTTTGCACTCAGTACTCCAACTACCAAGAACGTAGCGGACAAGTTGGTGGAGTTATTTTCAAGGGTAGGTTTCCCTCGCGAGATTCTCACGGACCAGGGAACACCATTCGTTTCCCGGATGATGAAAGAGGTGTGCAAAACACTTGATCTGCACCACATCCGAACGTCCGCCTATCATCCTCAGACAGATGGCCTCGTTGAGAGGTATAATGGGACCCTAAAAACCACCCTTAAAAAGTTACTACATACTGAGAATAAGGACTGGGACAGAGTACTACCACTAGCGTTGTATGTGATAAGAGCACAAGTACAAAGCAGTTTGGGGTTTTCACCATTCGAATTGCTCTACGGCCGTCAACCACGATCCCTGTTAGAGATTACCAGGGAAGCATGGGAAAATGAAGGAGCTGCTGAACAGAGAAATCTGTTGGAGTCAAGTCAAGTCAAGTCAGAAATTTATATAGCGCGCTACATACCCAGAGGGTCTCAAGGCGCTTGAGGAAGGGATGGGAATTACTTGTCGAATATCCAGGTTTTAAGTTGCTTTCTGAATGTTAGGTGGTTCTGAGTGAGGCGTAGGTGAGTGGGGAGTGAGTTCCAGGTTTTAGCTGCAAGGTAGGAGAAGGATCTACCTCCCATGGTGGTTTTATTGATGCGAGGAATGGTAGCAAGGGCTTGGTTGGAAGATCGTAGCTGGCGAGGGGGGGTGTAGAAGGAAAGTCGTTTGTTGAGGCATTCGGGTCCAAGTTCGTAGAGTGCTTTGTGAGCGTGGGTTAGGAGGCGGAAAGTAATCCTCTTATTGACGGGGAGCCAGTGGAGGTTTTTCAGGTGGCTGGAGATATGGTCTTTGCGCGGGATGTCTAGTATGAGTCTGGCTGATGCGTTCTGGATGCGTTGGAGTTTTTTCTGGAGTTTTGCGGTGATACCGGCGTATAGGGTGTTTCCGTAGTCGAGGCGACTTGTGACCAGTGCATGGGTAACTGTTTTTCTGGTTTCGGTGGGGATCCAGCGAAATGTTTTTTTGAACATGCGGAGGATGTTGAAGCATGAAGATGAGACTGCGTTGACTTGTCTGTTCATAGAGAGTGATGAGTCCAGGATGATGCCCAGGTTCCGTGCGTGGTCCGTCGGGATGGGTGCTTTTCCAAGGGCCTCTGGCCACCAAGAGTCGTCCCAGGCGGAGGGGGGGTTGCCTAAGATAAGGACTTCTGTTTTGTCTGAGTTCAGTTTCAGACGGCTGTGTTTCATCCACTCTGCTACTTCTTTCATTCCTTCATGTAGGTTGGTTTTGGCGGTGTTGGGGTCTTTGGTGAGTGATAGGATCAGTTGAGTGTCATCTGCGTAGGAGATGATGTTGAGGTTGTGTTGGCGAGCGATGGTCACGAGGGGGCTCATGTATACGTTGAAGAGGGTGGGGCTGAGTGAGGAACCTTGAGGTACGCCGCAGATGACTTCAGTGGCCTCGGACTTGAATGGTGGGAGGCGGAATCTCTGGGTTCTACCGGTGAGGAATGAGGTGATCCATTCCAGTGCTTTTCCTTGGATTCCGATGTTTTTGAGGCGCTGTAGAAGAGTTCTATGGCAGACTGTGTCAAAGGCTGCGGATAGGTCTAGGAGGATGAGGGCGACTGTGTCTCCATTGTCCAGTAGAGTTCGGATGTCGTCTGTTGCTGCGATGAGGGCGGTCTCCGTGCTGTGTTTGGCTCGGAAGCCGGATTGTGAGGAGTCGAGGGATTTGTTGCTTTCGAGGAAGGCGGCGAGCTGGTTATTGACGACTTTCTCGATGACTTTGGCCGGGAATGGAAGGAGCAAGATGGGGCGGTAGTTTTTGAGTTCGGTGGGGTCCGCTGTGGGTTTTTTCAGAAGGGCGCTGAGTTCGGCGTGTTTCCAGCTTTCCGGGAAGGTGGCGGAGTTGAGGGAGCAGTTGATGACGTCTCGGAGGTGTGGCCGGGCGTAGACGGGCTTACCTTTGGGGCACCTTCGGCGCGACTAGGGCGCGATCGCTGCGCGTGAACGCTGCGCGTGAATGCTGCGCGTTGGGACATCTGGCATACGTGGAGAGTGGAGGGGGGCGGAGCGTGGGAGGGGCAGCTGGGAGGCGGTAGCGGGGAGGGTAGGCGGGCCAAGGGGATCGTAATGGCAAGATGGTGGTCGGGATGGAAACCGAAAGTGAGGCGATGTAAACAAAGAGCAATGGCGAGTCCACAGAAATCACAGGAGCAAGCTGATACAATGATACAAAATCAAAAGGTGCGGCACTGTGGGGCAATGCGCTATGATCCGAATACTAATGCAGATAACTGAACAAATGCAGCACGATGACAAATGCAGGCAAATAAACAAAAGCAGCACGATGACAAATGCAGGCAAATAAACAAAAGCAGCACAATGACAAATGCAGGCAAATAAGCAAATGCAGCAGGCTACGATACCAGGCGCCGGAACAGGGCAATGCGCTACTGGTGTTCAAAGAGCGGAGAGCAGCTAAAGCGCTTCAGGAAAGGCAGTCTGCACGGAGTCAGAAGGCGTGGGGGAGCGACCGTTTAGGCACAAGTCCAGACGGTCACAGGGGAAGGTAGGAGGAGGTGAGCTATATGTTCGTGGGTGGGAGGGGCAGCTGGGAGGCGGTAGCGGGGAGGGTAGGCGGGCCAAGGGGATCGTAATGGCAAGATGGTGGTCGGGATGGAAACCGAAAGTGAGGCGATGTAAACAAAGAGCAATGGCGAGTCCACAGAAATCACAGGAGCAAGCTGATACAATGATACAAAATCAAAAGGTGCGGCGCTGTGGGGCAATGCGCTACGATCCGAATACTAATGCAGATAACTGAACAAATGCAGCACGATGACAAATGCAGGCAAATAAACAAAAGCAGCACGATGACAAATGCAGGCAAATAAACAAAAGCAGCACGATGACAAATGCAGGCAAATAAGCAAATGCAGCAGGCTACGATACCAGGCGCCGGAACAGGGCAATGCGCTACTGGTGTTCAAAGAGCGGAGAGCAGTTAAAGCGCTTCAGGAAAGGCAGTCTGCACGGAGTCAGAAGGCGTGGGGGAGCGACCGTTTAGGCACAAGTGCAGACGGAGTATACACAGCAGTTAAGATCTGGGTTGGGCAAATTGAGGGACTTAGCGTATTCAAACCTAGAAAAAGCTCAAGCCACACAAAAACAATACTATGATAAAAGAAAAAAATGGAGGACCCTAGAAAAGGGAGACTGGGCGTTGGTGCTGCTACCTTCATCCACCCAAAAGTTTTGGAGTGAGTGAAAAGGTCCCTATAAAGTTGTAGATACCTACGGGCGTACCACATACAGCTTACAAATGTCCCAGAATAGGAGACAAACCTTCCATATCAATCTCCTCAAGAAATGGATTGGTCCATATCCCCGTCAGGCTAACTTGACCTTACCAGAAGATAGGAGCGGGTCCACCCTGAAACAACTGTCGATAAACACAGAATTGTCTGAAGTAGAACGAGGAGAGTTGATATCTACTCTACTCCCCTTCTCCCCTATCTTTTCAGACACACCTGGGTGTACCCATTTGGCAGAGCATCAAATACACACAAAAGACGGGCAGATAGTAAAACAAAGACCCTATCGCATCCCAGCTGCAAAAAGGGCGGATGTAAAGAAAGAGGTGCAGGACATGCTTCGTCTCGGGGTGATAAGACCATCTAAGAGCAATTGTCCTCTCCCATAGTCATGGTCCCTAAACCCGACGGGTCTACCCGTTTTTGCATGGATTTTAGAGCCCTGAATGCTGTGTCGTCATTCAACGCATTTCAAATACCCCGGGTGGATGAACTTATAGAGCGGATAGGAGATGCCCGCTACATTACCACACTTGACCTGACCAAGGGGTATTGGCAGGTACCTCTCAGGGAGGAGGATCGCCACAAAACAGCCTTTGCTACTGAAGATGGGCTCTTTGAATTTACTGTCTTACCATTTGGTCTCCATGGAGCCCCGGCTACCTTTCAGCGGTTAATGAACAGGGTACTGGCCAACCACAACTCATACAGTTCGGTGTATCTGGATGATATAGTCATCTTTAGTTCATCCTGGAAAGAACATTTAGGACACGTATCCAATGTCTTAACCGCATTACAGGCAGCCGGACTCCATGTGAATGCAAAGAAATCAAGAGCAGCATTTCCAAAAGTGAAATACCTGGGATTCATGCTAGGCGAGGGAGTCATAGCCCCTCAGGAGGAAAAGATCAAAGCTATAACTAGTACTCCTTTTCCAGCCACAAAAAGGGATTTACGTGCATTCCTAGGTCTTATAGGGTACTATCGGAGATTCATCAAGAACTTCGCAGACCCTTCAAGTCCCCTGACAGACCTTCTGCAGAAACACATAAAGAACGTTCTGCCGAATCCTCCAACAGAAGGAGCCCTCAAAGCCTTCCAGACTCTAAAGACAGCCCTCACCAGAAGCCCGGTCCTCATACCACCAAATTTTGAGAAGCCCTTTTCCCTGGCCACTGATGCCTCTGACACCGGCATTGGGGCTGTGCTGTCACAGGAGGGGGATGACGGAGTGGAACATCCCATACTCTATGTCAGCAGAAAGCTCCACCCCAGAGAACAGAAATACCCCACGGTGGAAAAAGAGTGCCTTGCCATCCGGTGGGTAATTGACAAGCTGAGGTACTACCTAGAAGGTAAAGCTTTTATCCTATACTCAAACCACGCACCCCTTCAGTGGATGCAAAGAAATCGATCCCAGAATGCTAGGATTTTGCAGTGGTTTCTCTTCCTGCAACCGTTTGCCTTCAAAGTTGTGCATCGGAAGGGGGTAGACAATGGGAATGCCGATTTCCTCTCCAGGATGCTTATTCTCCCCGATCGGGAGAATCCAGGGGGGGAGGAATGTAAAGTCGGCGTCCTTACCCGTCGGGAATGGTGGAGCCCGACCCCTACTGATGTATCGTTTCCGGCTTCTCCACAGAGCCCCGGGTGGGAACACGGAAACGACACCGACAGCGAGTGTGAGGACGAAGGACCCTTTAAGTGGGCGTCAACATACGCGGGGGAAGCCCCGGCCCTCCGTGACGTCACTGAGACCGCATTGGTCAAAAGAGAGGAAGTCATGTATATCGGGTGTGGAGACACCGCAAGGAAGGAGGCGGAACCGGCGGAGACGGAGAATTGGAGCTCGACAGAAGACGGGACTCGGAGTTCCGAAGCAGGAAACTACGGAGGAGCCGAAGGTGAAGCCGAGCCACGAGGCGAGCCAGGAGGCCAACGACCCTGCGGACCGCCGTGCCACACTCCCGAGGGAGGAGTGTGGCTGACACAGGTACGGCGGCGTTTGGTGACTTGGTTAGGCAAGCGTAACGCTAGCGCTTAGAGCGCCACTGTGTATACCGCTCCCGCTGCACCTACCCCTTTAGTCCTTCCTTTCCTTCCCCCTACCCTCCTTTACCTACCTTTCCAAAACCTCCCACACTGAGCACGACAATTTATAATTAGTTACACTGGGTGTATACCTATCACTCCCTGGGCCCCCCTGGTGCAAACCCATTGGAGGATTGTGTCCTAACGGCCTTCCGCCTTGTTGGTCTTCTTTATTTCATGTGGTGAGACCCCCTGGTGCCCGAGGAGAGGAACCATCTTCCTGAGAAGGAACCTTAGACGAGCAGCGCCACGAACCCCAGTACATTCGCGCGGGAGAGACTAACCTTCAGGACACGAAAGACGTTTGTCACCAAACCATTAAGAGCTTTGAAAATAAAACCATCCTTAAACCCTACAGTTGGTGTCACGGTCGTCCCTTCACTCACCTCCACACCCCCATAAATCAGTGTTGGCCTTATAGAGGTCGGCTGGTATGCCGTCCGGACCGGCCGCCTTACCCCCCTTAGTTGCCTTTAGTCTCGCAAGAACTTCAGGAAGAGTTACAACCAGGGCTTTAGGTACATCTAGATTTACCATCGTGGGGTCATAACCTGTATCGGGCACTGATTCAACAGCCCTATAAAGGGAGGAAAAGTGAGCCACCCACTCGTCTTCTGTAACAGCGATTTCCATGCGTGCTTTTTTATCATACAGGAGCGGAGTATTTATAACCCTCCAAAAAGCAGCCGGATCCTTTGATAGTGACGCTGAACATAAATCATCCCATGCATCCCTTTTAATCAGGTCCTTCCTATCCTTCAGTACTGAGTTGTAATCCCTCCTCAATTCTCTAATTAGAGTTACATCCCGCGGTCTTTTGTGAATCGCGTGTCTAAGCTTTGTTAAGGCTTTAGTGCACTTCTTGTCAAACCATTTCCTGTTAGGCTTTAGGGAATTTTTTCTTGTAACCCACAGAACCTCCTTAATTGTGGTAGCAATAATATTAAAATGTGATAAAATTTCGTTACTCTCAGCATATTCATTCAGACAGATCAAAAAGCTATTCATACACTTTTTCAACAATTTGGACAGAAAGTCATCCGGGACCACTTTACTCCATTTGAGAGTATAACCATTTTGAGAACCTAACTTCACATCCTGCGCCATATACTTAGAACTTACTACATTATCGGATGGGACAAATAGGTTCTCCATTTTTACTACCTGTGGAAAGTGGTCACTCAGAGGTAGGTCCATTATGCTAGAGCTAATCAATCTTCCGGCAGAGCTATTTGTACACAAACTGAAATCAATAGTAGTCGAGGCCCCCCGCCGACCCACAAAAGTTGGGACAAATGACATTGTGTGGTGGCTAACTCATTTGTAAACCCAAAATCAAAATTAAAAATCATCTCATTTAATGAATCACCAAGTAGGGTATGTTCAAAGTGCGTCAAATTAATATCCTGTTCCAACATCAGGCCGCATATACCCTTATGACCCTTTTTACACAATGTACAGTTAAAATCACCCCCCCATAATATCATGACTTTGCTCCTTTTTTTTATCAATTTCAGACTGCATATCTACAGTTATTGCGGCGAGTACTTCCTTAATCATGCTACTTAAAAAATTATTATAGAAATTTAACAGGACAATCTTTGGACCCTTCCTTGTATCTATCACTATTTTCTAATAGTAACTGGATCCTGGAAAAACGGAAATCTTATCATAAACTAGTAGGTTAGATATATACATAGTCAATCCACCCTTGGGTCTTCCATGTGAACACCCCACCGCAGGAGTAAAATAGGTTTTATAGCCATATAGGTGTATCGGTGCGGTGGCCCATGTTTCTTGTAGAGCTAATATGCCTACACCAGTAATTACATCATCCCAAGATGGATTGAGAATTTTTTGTTTTAAACCTGCCACATTCCAAAAGACCACCTTACAGAATTCTTCTATGGGTAACGCTTCTACAGTGACCCCTGCTTGGCCACCCTGACTCCCTTGTGTTATCTCGGCCACCGCTCGAGTTTCATGTGTCACTTCATGCCCTGGTGGATTAATCAACCCCAAGTTTGCAAGCATAGATGCCTTAGGAACCTCTATTGTCTCGGGGAGTCAATCCACCATTTCCAGGCAGTCAAACCGGTTATAACACAGAGTAATCGGAAGAAATTGCTGGTTATCAAACCATCCTGGGTCATACCTTTGCGGGAGAAAGTGAGGAGTCCTCCCCCTATATTTCACTAGATTCCACCCATCTTCATTCCCCCCTCCCCATTGTGTGTTATACTGACTCCTATCAAAATCCGCACCATTTCAGCCTCTTTGATGTCGGTTGTCCCTAGTCCAACTCCATCTGTTATCCGGATGTTCCCCATCTGTTATCCGGATGTTTATCTTACCTCAGGGTAGAGGTAAGATAAAGCCCAGGCCATAATGGACAGATGCGATTAAATGCACCTGGAGCTCTGTGCTGGGCGTGGCGGGTGGGTGTCTCAGCGCCGCAGTGCCTTTTGGGACCAGTAGTCCTTTCACCGGATCCCCACACCTGCTGTTGGTGTCTGCGAGCGTTTCCCGCGGAGCGGGAAACGCGAGAAGTAATGTCGTTGCCTGCCGGTGTCTCCAAGGGGTTCTTGATTCAGCCCCAGTCCGTTTCACACACTGGAGCAATTCCGATTAACACAAAAGCTGCTCCACACTGATTTCCAGTCAAATATATCTTCAAGTAAAAGTGAACGCATTAATGTCAAGTCTTAAAGACAGTCGAAAAAGCCTGTGAAAAAAGTGTCATTAAAAATAACCGACTTGCGTCTGCACGGAAAAGAAAAAGAAGCGACATATCATGTTGCAAGCCGTTTGTGCAACTAGTACATTAGAAAGAGTTCCAACCTAAATGAATTGTGAAATATGGTAACAGAAAGCATGGTCAACCAACGTAACAACGCGCAATATCAGGTATGCAAAAAGTACTCATTAGTGCAGCATGTCAATAAATGAAATGATATACAGCAGAAACCAAAGATTCAGTACCGGAACATCAAAAACGTGCTCTGTAAAATAAAAAGAAACCTGAACTGGGAGCATAATCATTCTCATTTTGTGATGTTGAAAGATCAAAAAATATACATCATGAACAACTTTTGGCACAATTCTTTAGTGTTGTTTTGTTAAGCAAACATGATAAGAAGTGAATTGCATATGGAAAGTCAACAAACAGATCAGTGCTTTTTTCTTCCTATTCTTGCACTACTTTTCTCAGCAGGTCCTGCATGAGGAGTATCACAAACATCTATGTTATATGTATGTCAGCATATGCGCCTAGGGTTGGATACATCAGGCACAGAGAGGCTACTTAAGCCTAATGTCTCTTCACTGTCCCCTAACCCTACTTCTGCAGGCCCTGGTATTTCTAAGGCAGATATAACCTGCACTAAGCCACAAGCTACACATCACTGCAGCAGTGACCTATCTGAGGTTGTATACAGTGTGCCTAGATAAATTGCTAGTAGCTTGTGCCCGTTGGTTTATGGATTGGCTTAATGTATAAAACCTCACAATGTGCAGGTAATGCCTACACATTTGTTTTGAGTGGTTCTGTTGTATTGTTGTAACAAGTTTATCTATAGATTCAGCGAGTGTATCAAAGTTGTTATTTATCATAATCTGACCATCCTCAACGGTTGTCCTACAACTTTCTTGCCCATCAAGCAGTTGTAACAGTGTGCGACTCATACGCATTAGTTGACAATTCACAGTTGAAGCATTTTCTGCAGCATGGTGACTGGCATTACGAGAAGCTGTGGCATGACGACGATGCTGCAAAAACCTGATGAATGTCTGTCTCTCAAAGATGTTGCTGTGCTTTCCCTGGCTGGGGTTGGGTCATCTCCTAAATCTGGAAAATCAGGAAGTGGTGAAACGGTAGCTCCTCTTATGGTTGTTACTTGCTCTGTCTGTGTGACAGGTAAGTCTGTGGATTGCCCAATTTCAGAAGGACTTTCATCAGTGCCATCTTGCTCTGTGTCGCGCTTTATCTGTTGTGATACATCTGACAAAAATATATAGATGGACTTTAGTACACTGATTTTTTTTACATGAAAATCAAAGTTATTTTGTAACTCTAAATTCACTTCTTTAATTATTGGCTACCTTTAATGAGAATGTTTTTGAGGGCAAACTATTTTATACGTTTCTCTACATACATTAAATTCATGAGTATTGTTACAACTTCCAGAATACATTTGAAAGTTTAAACAACCATTATTAAAATAGAGTGACTGTTCTGATTTACATTAATGCAAGATCTTTATTTCTTATACTATCATGATTTCATGAAAATCTTGAGAAATCTTACCCTCGTTTGTAGATGGTGTATTTGAGGTATCTATGTTGGGCACACCAACAGCACTCTGCAGCTGAATTGCTTTCTCAATTATGGCTTCCATGGGTGTTGGTGATAGCTATTGAAATGGTCCTCTGCCTGTCCCACGTGCCTCCGCCAAGCAGCTTGCTACCTTTTTTGAGCAATTCCTCATCGTGAGGTTATCATTCTATTCCCAAAAAGTGACTTTTCATATGTGTAATTTCCTAATACCAATTCCTAAATTTTGCGATTCCCTATTAGGAAGTCACAAAATAGCGAATGTGACTCTTACTGATTCACAAATTGTGGAAAGTGAACATTTGTACATTAGCATTAGCAGTTTCCTAATAGAGATTCAGATGGATTCGCTATTTAAAATTCACTAATCAAAACATACGTACATCTGACGCTTAGTCCAAACTTGAAAATGTTTGCCGGGCCCAATGCCGAGCAGCATCTGATTGACTTTTACGACTTTGCGGATGCAAATTTCAAGCTTTTCCTACCTTCGTTGACAGGGTTCACTGAGACCTCGTCCTGCGCCAACCTGTCACTGACGAGCCCATTTTCAGAACGTGACCTATCTGCCCTATGTATCCGACCCATGCTCCATAGTCCCCCTGATTCCTTACCCATGTCCTGGACTAGTGCAACTAGTTATAATAATAGTAGCATACACTAGGTGGGAGGAGATGTGGGGATGTGGCCTAATGGCCAGAGGTCCCAACTTTGGGCTGGGGAACTAGGTTCAGGTCCTGGCATTGGCTCAACATATTTTATTTCTCTGTGACTCATTGTATCCTTTCAGGTGCTGATTTTTGCCCTGGCTGGTTCGTGGCTTCTTGTGATTATATATATATATATATATATATATATATACACACACACACACACAACTCCAACAAAAGCTCCGCGCATGTATTTTATAGCAATTCTTTATTGCATGCAACTTGGAAATACTGACAAACGCATTTCCGCCTCCTGGCCTTTGTCAATTTCAGTAAAATGAAAACACAAACCATTCTGTGAATTCATTGGGTCGTGTGAAATATCAACACCGACGACGGACCACTGTGTGACATTTCTGGCATTCATATGTCAAATGAGTGCGGTCATCTTATCATGGTAAAAAAAAACCTATTGACATTCAAAACAAGCACGTATTATGATATTCTTTTTTTTTTTTTTTTAATTTTTGTAAACCTTTATTGTGCATAAAAATTAACAAATACGGGCCCACAACCGTCAGGCCGGCCACGATACTTTCAGCACAAGAGCGAACAATACAGATTCCCAGCGGCACCAGGATAAATAGCAATAATCATGGAATAATTCTGCAAACTGCAAAAAATTTTTTTAAGGTGTAAAACAATAAACAGTGAAGAATAGAGATCAAGGAGTACTGAGTCCGTGTCATTACTTCACATCATGAGTAGGCAACAGCATAGTATGGAATCACCCGTATAAGCTAGCATCTGAGACAACATGGCGGTTGAAGGCAAAACAACAGGAGCGCAGACTGGCAAGCACACGCCATGCTTAGCGCCACCCACTCCCACTGACCCTTCCCTCGGACCCAGGACAGAAACGGATAAAGAAAAGCGCAGAAAATAGAAAGGCCCATAGAAATGAACTATATGAAATTAAACCCCCCCCTCCCCCCACCCTACATCAATGCGGAGGCTACGGCCTACCCCCCCCCCGACAATGTGTCTGTCGCCCCTTAAGAACCCGAAATTTAGAGAAAGAAAAAGGAAGAAATAGAAAAAGAATTCCCTAATACTGGAGGAGGGCCAATTCTAAATCACCCGAACTCCCCGGCCATCAAGTCTCTTCAGTTCCCACAATAACAAGTCAGAGCGTCCATACATTTAGAAAGCAGGGAGAGACATCAGAAATCGCTTCAGCACGTGTCGAGGAAGCGTCCCGTCCCGGGCCCCCACCCGTCCCTCAAGCACAATCAACACAACGAAGGTCACTCCTAACCCTGGCCAGATTTCAAGCGTCCATCCAGATATGACCCCGGATTACACTCCGCCCCTGATAGAACAAAGGGACAAGATGGCCGCCCCCCATATGGAGAAGGTCCCCCTGCACAGATTGTACACACCCAGTCACAAACCATGGCAGTGATCCAGAATAGTGTCGCACCCAAGTCCACCCAATGCAGCATAACACAGCAACGTAAACCCACAGCAGCTCCGGCCTGGGCAGCGTGGAAACATAGTTGCATCCCCAGCAGAGCCACGAACGAGGACAGGGGTCCATTGTCCGACAGTGAAGGCTGAGGCAGGCAAGGAAACAAAGTAGTCTCCACAACATGGGCTGGCGGCAGCCCTGCAGAGGTTACAGTCTCAAAATGTTGCTCCAGTTAATAATTTCGCTGCAACAATGTCCCCGTGTCGAGTTCAGGAGAGGCTCGGTCGATCACACAAGGGGGGCCAGCTGGCGAGGCATTCTCCGGCCCGAGAGCGGCTGCATCCAACTTATCTCCGAGCGCACAGTAGCGATCATGCCAGTCCGCCCTTAGCTCGGTTAGCGCTGCAAGGATGGAGGCATGGGTGATGGTAGGCGGCCGATCTAGTGAATCGGCAGTGTGAAGATCGACAGAGTGTTCCGATCGCCACTTGAGGCCATGGAGGGCGACACCTTCAGAGGCAGAGACGGAGTCCATTCGTGCCGCGGAGGAGACGACCGCCATATTGTGCACCAACATGGAAACCCGTCCCGGCGTGAAGCAATGGCGAGTCGCAGCGGCCATTTCCACCTCATCGATTACAAAGCAGCGCGGCTCACCTTAACACCGCTATGAGGGGAAAAAGAGATGAGAACCCACAGCCGGCCGAGTAGCACTTCCAGAGGAGGGATCGGTGCGGGCACCTGACAGGCAGTCGTAGCGGGGGGCGCAGGCACACCACCCGTTGGTGGGATCCAAGGAGCTCCGGCCGTCTCCAGCTGGGCGCATCGACCCGGGGCACTGGTCCAGGGCTCGGCACCGGTCGTTGAGAAAGCCCGCCGTTACCACCAGCAATCGGGCAGGTAGGAGCACCGGAGAAACGCCACCAGCAACAGCACGCCTCACTCGTCCTTTCGCAGCTACTTTGCCGCAGGATAGTGGTCAGGATAGATTAATAGCTAAACAGGCTCGGGGAGCCGGGCGATTACACGTCCGTCTGCGCCGCCATCTTGGCTCCTCCCCTATTATGATATTCTTAATACATTTGTTACCCTTATGCTGTACAAACATTGATGAAACCTTCAATTTATTTAGAGAATTCTTTGTTTGATATCAACATTTATCAAACTGAGTAACCAAATTCATTCACATGTTCTCCTTCCCCTTTTTTTATATATATTTTTTATATATAATACATGGCTGGATAGGATGAACAGCCTAAATCTTAATCCCTAATGTAAAATTCATGAATGCCTCAGGTAACTTAAAAAAATAGATAAATGTGCTTATTTGAAAACATTTATCTACAAACACCATTGATTCTATACAATCCTACTATGAGACTGATTATGCCCTGCATGGACAGGTTTTCTTCCCTCGCCACTTTCAATCCAACATGTCTAATGGGGGAAATAAAAATACAATTATTTTACTTAATTCTACAAGGGATGTTTTCACGCCTGAATGTGACATCTCATTATTAATGATACTGACCCCATGAACCACCTCTCTAGTAAAATAAAACCAACCCTAACCCTACAACTCATGACACCCTCCACCAAAACTACTGCTAAGAAAGAACCTAATTAGTATGATGGAAAATATGTCCTGGTCAGCAGAACCCAACAGAAATAATCAAATTCAGGGAAACAACAGTGCCCACTCAGCCTATTATGTTCATCCTATGTTGTCAATCCATAGCTCCTCTTCACTGTTTTTTTGTTGTGGCAGATTTATATAGCACAAACTCAACCCGAAGGTGAGGGCGCACTTTACATGAGTACCAGTTTGTTACACATGGACACATTCATTTTTTTTTTAGGTAGGCACGGGGAGATTAAGTGATTTGCCCAGAATCAAGGGATGTGGAGACGATCACAAGGTTTGAACCTTGGTTTCCCAGCTCCATAGTCGGCAGCCTAGCCGTGAGACCACATCCTCACCCTGTTGAAGCCCCACAGCACCCGAGTCCTTAATTCAACAATGTATCTCAAGTCCAACTGTCTAAGTGATCTGACTCTGTCACCAGCCCTCTCTATGTGGGTTATCTGATCTATACAATAGAATCTCAGCTTATCACTCCTACTTTGATGTTTATCAGAAAAATGCCTCGCCACCAGATAAGTTGCATTAAGGTAAAAACATTGCTCATCTCCTCAGGGTGATTCTAAAAGCAACTATGCTTGATTGGGGGGATTTCTGCCCATGGAGCAGGGAAGAGAGAGAAAGAGACAAAGAGGAGAATGGGTGTGCAGAGCAAGGGTAGGGCGGGAAGGAGATAGAGAGAAAGAGAGACTTGCACTGGTATTTGGTATGCTGTACCTCGTTTATGTGAGTGGAGATGATGCCTGTCCTATAATTGAGTGAGGGAAAACATGCACTGCTGCTTTATTTCCTCTACCTATTGTGTTCATGCATGGGGAGTTTGCATCTTGTACTTTCCACTGCCTTTTGCACTCTGTCTTTGCACTTTGTCCTTTCAATTGCAATGCTATAATTGCAATTATTTTGGTATTCGATAGTGAAACGTGGCTACAAACCTCATCATAATAAAGCCCAGGTACACCATGGGCATCAGCAATGCAAGTCTCCCTAACACAAGGAACAGTTAGAAGGTGGGCAGAAGCAGCATGCAACACCTAACTCCTATTAATGTAATCTACCACATAGTGATTGGATTGAATGCATGAAATGGTTTGCTTAATAGCACAAGATTAATTACAATAACGAAAAATAACCACTGAACCTAACCCTGGGTTCCGGAGCAGAGCGCTGCCTAGAGTAAAACACTTCAATGCCTCATCGGGGGTAGTAAGTACTATTTAAATGTAATTACAGTACAATATATAACTATCCTGGCCCACACTAACACCATTACCACAACAGTAAGTGGTCAATTGTATGTCCATCACCTAGTACTGTACCAGTCCACACCAATAAACCACCCATCAACCCCTGAACATGAATTGAATAACTGAAGAGATCTGTTGCATGCCGCTGGACAACAAGGACTTTAATTTAGTCCACCACTTCAGGTCCCGACACACTACACACTATGACACTTCTTGACATCGCACAATGACATTCAGATATGGGAAAATATTACCAAAGCGCATTTCAGCAGATCTCACCACGTCTTCCACCAGCCTATGCCTGCTCAGGGGCAAAAGTCTTTACAAAGGAGCACGAACAACGCGCTGTAGTTACAACTCAGGGGTAACAACTAATGTGTCTTTACCACACATTCCTCTACCACGCATATTGTTACAATGACAATGACATGCATTAGGGAAAGCGGTGCTGTACTTTAGGCCAATTCTTTTCCTACTGCTATGCCGACTGGAGTTGCAATAGTAAATCATACCGCTGTAAAGTCCAGCGCTTTCCCTAACACATGTTGTTGTAACGCTATGTGTGGTAAAGGAATATGTAGTAAAGGCACATTCGTTGTAAAGACTGCGTAGTAATGGCATGCCTTGTTCCGGCATACAACCCTGCTACAGACCATACACTTTAAACAAAATATGCCAGAATGGACATTCCAGTGCAGTAACCAGCTAAGTGGACTATGAATATAAGACATGCCCTAAACAGACAGAAGAGCTGCTGAAAAACCAGCTGACTGAAAACCATTAACGTTCTGCCTCTCTCTTGCACTTCTTTATCCATCACGCTGCTAAGTGCTCCACCCCTTAACTCAGTCACCACACCTTGGTGATATCCCGCACAACATGCAAACACTTCCCTCATAAGGTAAAACAAAGAAAACACTTCCAGCCACACACCAAATACGGTGTAGCATGGCACCCATACACTACAATACAAGCGTCCCCTAACACAAAGCGCCATTGGAGGACAGGCATTAGCTTTGCTTCCTCTCATTCACAGAACAGGCAGCCGTGATAGTATTCCTGCTCCTTCCTCTCTGCTATCGCTCATGTGTATTTCCTGGGAGTTTCCGAATGCGCGTGCGCTTCTTCAGCCAGTGTCGTTTCAGAGTCCAGTCACGTGATTGCTGAGAAAAGGCAGCTTCTGATTTATTGTCACTTCCGCATTTTAAATGAGCCTTTGGGAATTGGAAATCCCAAACCTTTTTAAAAGTAAGTAATTCCTGTAATGACAGCTGGGAATACAGTTTCTCTTTCGATCCGCTTCTAGTAAATCAGCACAGTTAGGGAACTATATATTACGACATGCACGAGGCCGGGACAGTCACAGCACAATCTTGCCACACATTTTTATCGTTTTAATACCAGACTACATGTGATTTATATTAGCGATTAACGATTCGTAACCTATTCAGGGGTCCCTGACTGTGTAGAAAATGAAATAATAATAATAGGAGATTAGTAACCTACAAGCACATAAAGAACAGCATTTAAAATTGGCTAAAATTACATTGGTATCCTTAGCTTGACTTGTGGGAGAAGAACAACATTTTAGAAGAGGAAAGTGGGAGATTTTTGAAAAATAATCTGAAGAATGTATTTCTCCCATTGACTTCTATAGCGCCCTGCATCGAGTCTATTGGCATGTATGGGCCTTGCAAGTGTGCAGCTGCAGGATCAGAGATCAGAAATTCAAATATAAGCCAGGAGCACAGAAAAGTCGCAATGGCAGACAGAGAAAGTGTGCATTTGCTTGCAGGAGCAGGTTACTGGCAGTGCATACTGCGAGTCACACAAAATCAGCACCTGCCATCTGAAACCCTCTGAGGAATCAAAAATTTGCTAGCATTGGCGCCAAGAATTTTCAATTCTATTAAGGACACGGAGGTGAGGATTATGCTTCTCTTTGTTTATTGTAATTTTCACAGCAGCCAATAAACATACAGTTTAATAAAAAATAAACTACAAAGACCATGATGCTCAGCCTTAGCCACGCCTCTATGAGCCCTATAAGAGTCCAGGTAACATTCCCAGCGTCCTCTTTCTTTGCACGAACTTGCAGAATAAGTCCAGTAACCAAAAGTCTAATATATTCTCCGACAGGGAATAACAGGGAACGCCGTTCCAACTTCATTCTTCAACGGAAGACTCTTCATTCGGATTTCTTGTCCTTGCCTAGAAAAAACAAATATAACAACCCGTAATTCCTGTATAAAACAGCCTTAAACATATCAGAACGGGTGGGCAAGCATGATCATACATTGAACATAGCCGGGTGGGATAATCCTCGCCTCTGTGTCCTAAATAGAATTGAAAATTCTTGGCGCGAATGCTAGCTAATTTTTGATTCTATTACAGGACCGGAGGCTTCAGATTATGCTAGTTTAACGCTGTATCAAAAACAACAGATGTAATGTCTCTCACCGGCTTATAGTAAAACTGTTTGAATGTTGATTCAGACGACCAATCCGCACAATGCATGATATCTTGAATATTAGCTCCCAATAAATACGACTTTGAGGCCATGGCCCCACGTACAGAGTGCGCCCCAAACAGTTGAACATCAACACCAGCTTCCTTCATGATAAACTTAAGCCATCTTGCAATAGTAGCGGAGGACACAGGTTTAAATGGCTTTTGAACAGCAATCAAAAGCTGCGTGACACCAGTCGGTCTCAAAGAATGAGTACACTCCTCATAAGCTTTCAAGCATTGGACCACACATAATTTGGAATTAGAGAAAGCATTATAATCAACCGGCCTAGAAAGGGTCTTTGTACGACCTGTAATGGTAAAAGAAACTCCTTCTGGAGTAAATACTCTACCTGTAACGTCCAAAGCGCGTACATCCGAGGATCTTCTGCAAGCTGACAAACACAATAGCAGAGCTATTTTCGCAGATAGCTGTTTTCTGGAAAGCGAGTCATTAGCAGGCCACCTATCAAGAAGTTTGATGATTAAAGAAACGTCCCATAGCCCAGAATACTTGGGCTTTGGAGGATTCGTGACACGTATGCCCTTGAGGAGTTTGCATACCAAAGGATGCATACCCACCGGTTTTCCGTCAATGTGGGTGTGCCCCGCGGAAATGGCCGACCGGAAGTTGTTCACGGATCTATAGGCCAAACCACTAGCCGCCTTGTCTGACAGAAAATTCACGACATGTGAAAGTCCTGCCCCCACGGGATCCAAATCCCGTTCCACGCATCAACATAACCAGCCCTTCCAGGCTGAGGAATACCTTTGTCTTGTGGAGGGGGCCCAGGCCTGCTTGATAAAGTCGCTAGCCGTTCCCGAAACCCCAGGCAAACTCCATTGTTGCCTAAAAGCCTCCATGCGTCAGCGATATTCGTTGAGACAGAATCAATGGATGCTGTTCCCGCAGAGGTCCTAGGAGGAGAGTCTCCGACCACGGGAGCATCCTGGGGAGATCACAGCACATCCCCCAATAACATCGGGAACCAAGGCTGCGATCTCCACAGAGGCGTCACCAGGATCACCTCCGCCTTCTGTCTGAGAATGTGAGAGGCCACTTGTGGAATCAGAAGAAAGGGGGGGAATGCATAGTTCACCGCCCGACCAGTCCTGTAGAAAGGCATCCGTTGCTTCCGCTGCTGGGTCCGGCCTCCAGCTGAAAAACCTGGGAAGCTGACGGTTCAGTCTGGATGCGAATAAGTCGATCTGACAAGGACCCCATAGGTCTCGAAGCCAGTTGAACACTCTGGGAAGCAGCTGCCAATCGCTGTAATCCCGAAGATGTCTCGAGTTCCAGTCCGCTATCACACTGGACTGACCCGGAATATACTCTGCTATAATCGTGATCTGATGGCTGAGACAATAATGCCAAAAATCCTTGGCTATCTCCACCAACATGGACGATCTCGTCCCCCCTAGCTTGTTTATGTAACGCACCGCCGAGACGTTGTCCATCCGAAGGAGAATGCAACAAGAGGTCCGTTGCGGTGATAGGGTCTTGATGGCGAAGGAGCCCGCGAGGAGCTCCAGGCAATTTATGTGGAGTTCTAGCTCTTGCGGAGACCACCTTCCGCCTGTGGAAACATCTCCACAGCATGCCCCCCAGCCCCAACGGCTTGTGTTGGAATCGATGACTATCTCGGGAAGCGAGCCGAAGATGGCTCTGCCGTTCCACGCTTCCACATGGCTCAACCACCAACGCATCTCGTCTCTCACCTCCTGAGACAGAGGGACCAAGTCTGAATAAGCCTGACCTTTCTGGAGATGCTGAATTTTGAGTCTCTGCAACGCCCTGTAGTGTAGAGGGTCTGGAAATATCGCCTGAACGGACGACGCCAATAAACCCACTACTCTGGCGATCGTCCTGAGCGAGATCATCTGTTTGCTGAGAAGGGATAGAATCTCCTTTTTCAGGTCCTTCAATTTGGACTGCGGCAGACTGAGCTGCGCCCTCTGTGAGTCGATCACAAACCCTAGAAAATCCATTGACTGAGATGGGGTCAGGGCTGACTTGGCTTGATTGATCACAAACCCCAGATTTTGGAGCAGTGAAATGGTCATCTGAAGATGTTGCGATACTAGATCTGGGCTTTGGGCCATGATCAGGATGTCGTCAAGATATATTATCATGCGCACTCCCTGTTCTCTCAGATGCGCGACCACCGGCTTCATCACCTTGGTGAAGCACTAAGGAGCCGAGGAAAGCCCGAAAGGAAGGGCCGAGAATTCGAACCATCGTCCGTTCCACTGAAACTGGAGGAATCGGCGATGAGGAGGGTAAATGGGAATCGAAAGATAGGAGTCTTTGAGATCTAAACGCACCATCCAATCGTTTGGTTGTAAAAGATGAGTCAACAGATGGATCCCCTCCATCTTGAAGTGATTGTAGACCAGAAAAAATTGAAGTCCCTTAAATTCAACACTAGCCTGTGACCACCCCCCCTTTTCTGTACTAGGAAGATATTGCTGCAAAACCTGTGTGGACTGTACTCGCACACGGCGATGGCTTTTTTGCGAAGCAATTCTTCTATCTCTTTGTCTATACAAATCCTCCCTGGTTGGGAAAAATGGAGAACCCTCGGGTGGTTTGCCTGTCTGGGTGCTTCGTAAAACTCCAGTCGAAACCACTGAATAGTCTGTAATACCCATGCATCCTAGTCAGGAGACTCCAATTGTTGAGGAAGTGAATGGTGCGACCCCCCAATGGCAAATGGAAATAATCTTTTGCGCTCACCTGATGAATTCTGGGCATGGAACCCTGCTCTGTTGCCTCCTCCTTGGTATCTGCCTTTTGAGTATGGACGTCGTGTGAGGTAGAATGTGCCACCTCTGGTCGAGTCCCAGTCTCCTCGACCTCGTCCGAAGTCACCTCTGGGGGGACCTTGATTGGTGAAACGGCCTGGCGAGCATCCCCGACCTCGTCCGGCCCTGTTAAAAAGGTGTTGCTGAAGCACACGCTTAATGCCTGATTGAGCCTTATCCAGTGAAGTGGAGGTACCCACGTATTTGGAAACATCCTTCACGAAAGAGTTGCCAAAAAGATTGCCCTCCGCTAGGGGACCAAGTTCTGCCGTCACGAGTTCCGTCAAATTAGAGTCCATTCTCATCAATAGGGACTTGCGTCGCTCTTCGGACACTGCGCAATTTGCATTGCCCAATAATCAATTGGCACGTTGGGTCCAGCCTGCCAAGATGTCGTGGTCAACCGGCACATTGGACTCCTTTGCTTGCAAGGCCATCTCCAGGATTTTAGCTAGCGGTCCTACAACATCAAGCATCTTGTCCTGACAACCGCGCCAGGCTCGGTCTAACCCTTTCTTAGGGTCCTTTGCGAACTTCTTCAAGAAGGTAAGTAGGCTAGGATCTATTTCAGGAGTTTCCGTCACCTTATGGGGAAGGTCGGGACGAGGGCATTCTGATCTAAGCCGGTTACGCACCTCCTTATCAAACCCCTTCCTAATATTTTGCTGAAGGTATTCCGCCACCGCAGGGGCTGGAACCCAATCCAATGATCGAGGATGAACAATGTCATTGGGGTTGAATGTAAAGGGAGTATTAGGAGGAGGGTCTGACGCCGAAGAGACGTCTTTCTTAGCCTTCTTCTTCGGTGGCTGCTCCTCATCTGTATCCGTGGTGTCGGTGCCAGTAGTAGTAGGGGTGTCTGTGTCCACATAATGATGTTTACTCTTAGACATGCCACTGGTCTGGTAGGCATGATCTTGCCCAGATGCAGAAGGGAGAGAACCTAACGCGCCTGAGTGTGGCCATTGGTCAGTAACGCCTGTCGTGGGAGCTGGTGGAGTCTTTTTAGCTGACTTATCCTTTGTAAACCCATGGCGCTTTGCAAAGTTCTCCAGCTGCTTTGTAATTGGTTTAAGCACAGCCGCCAATGCTTGTTGCACAGTCGCAGGAACTGCGCTTTCCACTGCCTTGCTGACTGAGGCTTGGACTGATGCGTCCAAAGCCTCTACAATTTTGTCCTCCACAGCAGTGGCAGGCTGCTCCTCATAAGTTTCTTCCCCGCCTCCTCATCAAAATACACCCACTCCTCCATATCCAACAACAGTGGGGTAAGTTTGAAGATTAAATGCAAAGTTCACCAGAGGTAGGCACTAGGGGAGTCAGGGGGTGGGGGGGTCAGCCCAATGCACACAGTCCAATACTCAAGTAACCAGTACAGACCCCCTCAGCAGATGCTGTAGTCAAGTTATTGCAGCCCAGCAGGGCGTAGGAGCCAAGAAATATATATAAGGAGCGTGTGTTCACTCCAAAAAGGCAAAACTATTATTACAACCAGGTCAGGTGTCACTCTCCACCAACTCGTAGAGAAAACGCGGTCAGAAACGGTGGAATGGCAAAAAACAGCGTGTGCAGCCCAAAGCGCGCCCAAATCCTACCAAAATATAGCCCAATGGGCCTGCGTCACGCTGCACGCGTTGGCCGGGAAGTTCGCGGCTCCACAAAGCGTCTGAACGATTAGGGAGAGCCCTTGCGCTGCCTGCCGGTAATCGGGATGTCACCAGAGGTAAGAAAAGACCGCAACGCGGTCAAGTACTGGCGCGCGCTGAAGCGCTTGCTTCACCAACTCAAAGACTGCCCATCGGAGCGGAGCTCCGTCTAAGCGCGCTGAGCGCTGTGTGAAAAGCTGCATCAGGCGGCTCCCTCAAACGGGGGAAGCACCCACGAGTTCTGATTAAAATTGCACGAAACCTAGCATACCAAGCGTACAGGCACGTAATCGTACAGCGAGTAAGCTGTCTAAACAAAGGCACAAAACGCCACTAATCACAGTGCATAAATCTTTAAAAACCCAGTGAATAAAACATTTTAAGGAGCATGACACTTATCTCTTGCTGTGTGAGCAGCAAAGAAAGAGGACGCTGGGAATGTTACCAGGACTCTTATAGGGCTCATGGAGGCATGGCTAAGGCTGAGCATAATGGTCTTTGTAGTTTATTTTTATTAAACTGTATGTTTAATGGCTGCTGTGAAAATTACAGTAAAGAAAGAGAAGCATAATCTGAAGCCTCCGGTCCTGTAATAGAATCGGGTTTCTGCATGCAGGAGGCAGGAGACTAGCCTTGAAATCGGTAATCTCCAGTCTGTATAGGGCGGGTTAGCATGTATGTGACTGGTGCTGGTGGTGGCCTCAGTGGAATCACTAGTTTCAGCTGACAGAAAAGCAGCACGCAGTAGCCACAAGAAAGCCAAAGTCATTTGCTAGAGTCAAGCATATCCTTTTGTCTTTTAGAAATAAAACCAAAGTTTTAAAAGCCCCAATCCTCCCATTATATTTAAAAGTTCAATTTTGTAAATGGTTTGTTGTAATTAAAATAAAATTCATAATGCTTGTCTCACGTATACATATTTATGCATTTTTATGTATTATGAGCTTCAAATAGTGAATATTACTTAGGCTAGAGTCCCCCATTTTCCGTGAGGATTCAAAAGGGTCCACAAAAGTTAAAAAAATCTGTTGATTTTGTGGTTACTTAAGATTGGTTTTACATAATGGGGTGAACATAAGAGTGTAGACTCACTTAAATAGAACCCTCTCCCTCCAGGGCTTTATTAAACATAGTGCCCCGGGGTCACAACTGTGTGTGCGCCTGCTTTGTGATCCCCCAGGGCACAATGATATTACATAAGGGGCCACAGACACTTGTGCTGCCGCTTCTACATTACTGATAGCACTGGCGCACATGTAGATGTTCCCTCGTTTGCATGGGAGAGTGACCCATGCAAATGAGATAATCACTTTGTCTCTCCTCCGGCACCCTATTATGGACTTGGGATTAGAGGTAAACAAACCCCTAGGAGCTGCAGTGATATTTGGCCACAAAAAGGTAGCACATTGTCAGTGACCCCCTGAGGGCAGCCCTTTGGAGGGGGAAAAAGGGATCCCATGGACATCCCAGACATTCCCCTGCAGGTGGGTACAATCACTCATTTCACCCTCCTGCATGGGGATCTCTGACTGCACAAGAACAGCTCTGAAGCAGCCTCTCTGTATTTCACTGAATGTGCTGCCTCGAGGGCAGCATGAGCTTGTGGCTGCCAAGAGGCCAGCATACTGCACTGTCCCTGTTAGCGCCGTTGCACCCTTTTTGTAATACAAGCCCTAAAGGGTAAAATAGACAGTTAATGATGAAAAGAAGAGAGATAAGGGAAAGTGAAAGTCAGGCTTTGTAGGAGCTTGTGCATAAATATTTAGCATTAAAATATTGCGCCAGAGCCAGATTGTTGCATAGCTGAAAAACATATAAAGCAACTGAAGTAAACCCTTACTACTGAAGTCTCTGGTGCTGTATTGAATGAAGAAGAATGGGTTGGTCAGCAAACAGGCTAGGTTTTAACTCCAGTGGTCCCAGCTCGTTGCTGACTAGGTGGGATCTTGTGCCTATCCGTCTATTGATCTATCGTCTATGCAATCAGTCATAATAAGATCAGTAGAACCTTTGGGATTGCTCTAGTGTCCCGGCAGATCTATGGTAACTGAGATTTATCTATACTTTCTGCGGCATTAGCCTATAACTTAGTTCTGCTGGCTATGGCCTGAGCTTGTAAGATTTAGCTCCCAAAGGAAATCTCTGTTATTTGACATCTGCACCTGGACGTTCCTCACAGAAAGATAGCTCTGCTGCCATTACTAAGAGAATATTTATTTACTTATTTGGCAGATTTGAACAGCATGGACAAGACCCAAGGGTGTCAGGGTGCTTTCCAATAAAGAAAACATAATACGTGAGGTTGCCTCAAGATGGTCGCCGCACAGGAGCTCTGTTAGGGAGCTCCGGTGTTAGGATTACCTATATCGGTAGCTATCCCTGGTTTACCCCGCCATCCACCCCCCTAGCTCAGACCCCCTTCTTTGCATAATATCATCGAACTTGCCTGTTTTGTCGTGTTGAGGCTGGTACCCTCCCCTCGTGGCAGGCTGTGGGCTCCTGTGCCGGTAAAGTGCGTGGAACTCGGAGTTGAGAAGAACAAGTGGAGTGCTTCCCTCCCCTGCTATGGGGATTGGCTTTGTGGTGCTTCTTCAGAAGTGTCAGTGAAGTGTGTGGACCTTGGAGCTGTGAAGAACTGGTGGAGTGTGTCCCGGAACATCACAGGAGTTGTGCCTGGATCCGGTCCGCCATGGCTGGCTGCATTTGAGTTGGGAGTGTCTCCCCTCTCCTGCAACGGTAATAGGCTGTGTGGCGCTTCTATTGATCTACAAGGGAGGAGTGCTTCCCGGAACACAGCAGGAGTTGTGGCTGACTCCCGTCCTCCACGGCTGGCTGCGGGAGTGCCTCCCCCGCTTCGGGGACTGAAGTAGTGGAGGAGCTCCGATGACATAAAATGGCGGATTGGGAGTAGCGACTTCAAGGCTCATTTGAACGACATGTATGCCCTTGAATGTTTGCTCAAGCACCTGATTCGTAAGCATTTGCCCAGATACACCTTCCGGTAAGATAATTATGCCGATACTACCTATTTTTAGACTTTGCGGTGCTCCCTTCGTGATGAGGCCTGACCATAAAATGGCAGCTTTCAATTCAAAATGGAGATCAGTGATCTGTTTATAGCGGGGATATGAAAGGAAGACTGGGCGTGTGTGCTCCGCTGTTATTGCAGCGCAATGGGGCATAAGTGAAGCGCTCCGTAGAGAGACTGACATTACCTACTTGGCGTATCTATTAAAGAATGAGGCCTGACCTTAAGATGGCGGTCCCATGAAGACAAGGAATCTTTGTTTTCCGCTGTGGTAACGTGCGATGCAGCTCTGGCGTGTAAACATTTGTATTCCCACAACGCTTGATTCAAATGTGGACCACTCCAGAGTCGGGCAATTTTTATTTCATGGCAACAAATTTCAGCCGATTTTTGATGTTCTTACAAGCTGAGCCTAGTGGGCACTGAAAGCTCAGTCTTAACATTGTTGATTTCACTTAATTCGTTATAACCAAAATATAGACTTTGCGGCTAACTTCTATTTCTGTGACCTGACCCTAAAATGGCGGCTACGTGTGTATTGTGGGGTCCGACTTACCGGCTTCTTTGATCATATTACATATGAGAGGAGCTGGTATGCTCGATGGGGCTGCAGAGTCGGAGGGCCCAGATTTTCTCCCTGATTATGCGAGAATGACTCTGGAGACGCCCCGCCAGACCTGCCACTAACCCCCTCTGAAGACATGCGGACACTGGCCCTGTCCTCCTGCCGCTTCACTGCATAAATTACACCCCCTATGCTTTCGAGTCTTTGTGAATTTTGGGGACCGACTGAACTTAACACCAAGGTCTCAACCCCCCTGCCTGACCTCAAGAGGGCCGCCTCAGTTGGTTTCTCCATGATGCTCTAACGCTCCGGAACAATAGAACTGGTCAGCGACCTCAGCTTAATCACATCCCTTGCCTGACCTTGATCCTGCTCTTCCTCCTGGACATGTACTCTTTGAACCTTCCCTCGACCGTGGAGACCCTGCTATTTGTCCGATGTCCAGTGGAGCTACCTGTTAGCTGAAGAGAAGATGGGTTGTGTATTCCCCCTTGGCCATCACCTACCCAGCCGGATTTTGGGCAGACTTTCCTTCGTCTCCCTTTCGTATCCCCCTCCTACCCCTTCACCCCACCCCCTTCCCCTCAACGCTCCCTTCTTCTCGCCTTCGCGCCTTCTACCCCTTTAATGTTTTTCTGTTGCGACCTAGCCATTTGACAGATGCCAGGTGGAGCTACCTGATAGCTGAAGAGGAGATGGGCTGCGGACACCATCGGCCATCACCTACCCAGCCGGACCTTGGGCAGACTTTCCCTTCCTCTCTCTGCTGCATCTATACCCTACCCCTTTTGCCCTCACCCCCTTTCCATTCCTCACCCCATTTTCCTTTTCTTATATGCTCCTTAAAAGTTTTTACTGGTATCTTTGGTAACTTGTTACTGATTTAAGTTTGAAACTATGTTGGAACCTTATGTAAAGCGCTCTGATACCTTCGGGTCTAGCCAGCACAATATAAAACTCTTTAAATAAATAAATAAATAAATGTCAGTATAAAAGATACACCAGTGAATGCAATAAACCAAACAATCGGATCAAACAGATACAGATACACTCTGGCGATACAATACCAACCGGCTAAATACGTGATCGATTAGTTAAGGGGAGGTAAAAATGTGTTTAGGATTATCAATCTCTGGGAGTGGTTCAGGAATTGAGGCCCAAGTCAGTTGTTGGCCAGAGTGCTGGGGTCAAGCCACCCCTTAGTCTGAAGGTGTTATTATAGAATCTGACCACTTCATAGCAGGAGGTGGTACTGGAGCAGTAGGTTTTTTGTTTTATTTCAAATAATTCAAAGAAGGTAATTATTCTTATCTCTGTAGGTGTGGGCTTCCAAAGTTCTAGAGGATTCCCCTGAGAAGGATTGTTTAGTCATGTCTTCACCTTTGGAATTTCGAGAAAGTGTATTTTTGAGCTTTAAACGCCTTTGCCCGCCTTCGTTGTGTACCTTTCTTGTGAGATATATATTTAGAGTATATATATATATATATATATATATATATATATATATATATACATATATATATATATATATATATATATATATATATATATATATATATATATATATATGAATGTAATTCGCCAACCGACTCAAGGCAGCCGCCCCAGCCCAGTCCCAAATGACGAACGAGCAGACCCGTAAGTTGGTGCTTAGTCAGGGTGCTTTATTTCATCCAGCAAGCCAGCAGCCATTACGTGTTTCGCTTTTCACAAAGCTTGATCACATGGCAAGTTGCTTAGAGCTGGTACCAGTATTTAAAGTGATAGTGCGCGGGGAATTTCACAGTCAAGGAAACAACATGAAAGAAATACTCTCAAACAATGTTGTACATAGAAATTTCGGCATGAATGCAATTACACGTTTGAACAAATTGTAAAATATATAAATACTTTAAAATTCATTATAAATTCATGTATAAATACAAAGATTCCTTAAAAAGTCATGTATGGCAATTTTTACGAGTGGGCTATTTTTTATCTTGATACCCCTTGCGACATTACCTAGTACTCGACAATTAATCCACATGTCTGAATCATGGTAACGCCACATACCACCTTTAATAGTGGAGATGTATCACTACTTCAAATGTGTACTCCACATATGACTAAAGGATAGAGCCCCAGTGGGCTTAAATCTTCTTGTCAAGAAGATTAAATTCCCCATGACTGTGTCTAACCCTACAAAACTACTGGTATGAAGAGGTCAACAAAATGTGCATTAGAATATATATTTTTTTTTTATAAATTTTTATTGGAAAGCCTCAAACATACCATTACAGGAGATTAAAAGCCCAGACCACTGATAATCAATAGCAGCATACAAGAACATAAAACCTCGCAGAACGAGGGAAACATTAAAGCAATGGTCAACGCAGTCTTGTGTTAAGGATCAATAAATGGATATGTCCACAATGTTCCAGGAGTTGGGAGGATTTCCTTTTCCAATAGGATTCGAGGATATTATAGCATGCAATTTTATAAACAAGAGAAGAGAATTGGAGCTAATCGCAGAACAGGAGAGCCGTCATCATTAAAGGAAGCATGATAAAAGGAGGCAGTCGCCGAAACGCAGTGTCCCACCAGCAAAAAACTAGAACCAACAGCTACGTTACATAACGATACAATACAGTAAACTCCCCAATAACACCGGACCCCGATCCCAAAGTAAGCAAAAGGGTATATAAGAACAAAAGAAGAAACAGAGTAAGAGAAGAAAAAGAAGAGGGCCATAGAAACAAAGGAAGAACATAAAACACATCCCATCCCCCAACCCCCCACCCTGCATACCAGCGGAAGGCCACGGCCCCCCCCCCCCCCATAGGCATGCCTGTCGCCCCAAGAAGACCCCAAAGCGGGAAATAACAGAGGAGGGCCGTAGCTCCAGCCCCAGACTCACCCCCAGCCTCCCCACCCCCAAGAAGCGGAAGTCCACTAAGAAGGAGTGTGGGCAACAGTGTACGATCATCCCAGTAATACAAAGTCTCTAGTTCAAACAGCGTGTCGTTCCGGCACCGAGGTCACTCAGGAGATGTCGAAGCAGCGGTCAGCCCTGACCAGTCCGGATAAATGTCAGCATGCCACCCAATCCGTGCGCAGTGAGGCGCAATATACCAAAAGTACCAGTTGAGGTCACACAGCTCCACAACAAGGACCACATCAGTATCAAAGGAACATTCCTCCAGTCCATCGGTAGTGCATGGCGCCCATGATCGGGAAACCAATGAGCCGGTAGTAGATCAAAGGAATTAACTGGCACACTATCCCAGATATAATGTTTCCCAGTCTCTTCATCCAGCAGCGCACATTCTTGAAAGTCAACTACTGCAGTAGCCGGGGCTAAGGTGGTCAAACACTCTTTGCTGCAGGTATCCGCGACCAGGTGCACCACAGCAGGAGAAGGGATCAGATGCGCGGAGCGCGGAGTCGCCCCCAGATCTTTCAGGGCAGTGTGCAGGTCTTTGATGGCCAACAAAACATCTTTCACCGTGGGCGCCATTACACCCCAGGCAGTCAGCCGGGACCTGGGGACGCAAGGAACAAAGAAAGAGCCGCCCCAGTAGCAGGTCAGCTGAAACAGGAACGTGCAGTTCGTGGAGGGGTCGCGGAGAGTCACATTCGAGCCCCAGGCAGCCACAGCAACACTCACCTCCTACCGCATTTCGGTGATGATCCAGCCCGGGCAATAGATTCTGCCTCGCAGCGTACCGTCCCCGAGGTCAGGATTAGCAACCAAGAAGGTTTCAGTATGCAGGTAGTAGGTCCGGCGCTGCGAGCGCACTCGATGCCTGCGGCGAGGTGGTTTCGGTTTCACCTCCGGGGCTCCGGACTATATGGCCGATCGGGGCCGTTGTTTATCTCCTGTGAGGCGGCAATGCTGCAACCCAAGGTCCCGGCTCATCCGGACTGAGGGCCGGAGATTTCAGGACGACGTTTCCAAGCCATCCGGGGTGGTACACGGACCGGAGTTACACGGTCGGGCTCCGCTACTGCTCATCTGCACGAAGACACAGCTGGGGTGCAGGATCACGGGCAGTATATCTCGGGAGACGAGGGCGAGCGGCAGAGCTGGGCGTCCGCGCGGCCATCTTGGCCGCCGTCCTGGCTCCTCCTCTAGAATAATGAAAAAAGTGCCAGTGCTAGTGCAAAATACGTAGAGCCAAATGCTAACTCCACCAGGAACATTCCTGGTGCAACCCTCTTAAATTAGCTCATTAAATTAAATTAAACATTAAAAACAAGCGCAGGCCCAAATATAGTCAAGAATGTTCTAAAATGAATAGTTCCACTAAACATTTGGCTACAGTACCGACTACAATCAAAACATTTCAGATTAAAAAACTTGAATTAGCGATCCTCTACCATGATCCCGTTTGTAATGAAAACCCTTAATGCTGCCAACCAATACACTGCATGTACATTGTTTTCTTAACTGGTATGACAGTAGCTTTACCCTTATACTGGCCACCTGGCTAGAGACAGGTTTCCAATCCTCCGTTGCATTTAACCCATTGGGCTGCTTGCTATCTAATTCTAGAATGTACCGGGTTTCGAGTAGTCGAAGCCTCGCTTCTCGATCCCCTCCTCTTTTTAAAGGCCACACAGAATCGATAACATAGTAAGACAAGTAAGAAGGATTCAAACCATCGTCCGTTTCAAAATGCCTGGCTACAGGGTAGGCTTGATCTTTAGTGCTAATTGCCCTAATGTGCTGGAGCACACGTTTGTGGGCCGGTAAACGGGTACTACCCACATACCTAAGCCCACACGTGCACTCCATCACATAGACCGCATAGTCCGTCTTACAAGTAAGTCGCTTAGTGATTTCCCGCGGTTCTTGTGCAAAGGGGCTAACATACTTGGTCCTATTACTGCCATGCCTGCATGCCTTACATTGAGCGCATTTTTTGAAACCTTTGCCTAGAGCTTGCCAGGTACTGGACATCTGGGGTTCAAAAGTATTCTTGACCAGTGATTTGGCCATAGAAGTGGATTTCCTGAATGTGAGTAAAGGTTTGTCTGACACCCTGTGACCAATCGTTGGATCTCCTTGTGTGAGATTCCAATTACGGTAAAATACTTTTCTGATGACAGAGTGTTGTCTACTATATGACAATCATGTGCGGTTTGATCCCATCCCCCGAGGGGTTAGTGGGGACATCCTGTTCTTTGGGTGTTAATGCTACCTCCCGGGACATTAGCTGCAGCCTTCTTGAAGCAGCCTCAATGATGTTATTGGAGGACCCCCTTGCTAGGAATCTGAGCTTGCTGGCCTCCTGAGCAATCCTGCATTCCTCATCAATACTGCATATCCGCCTGATGCGCATATATATATATATATATATATATATATATATATATATAAATATATATATATATATATATTACCCATGGTCTCTCCTCACGGAAAGAAGTGAGCCGCACTCATCGCATGTAGGATTTATCCATTTATTTAATCATTTGTAAAGCTCCTCTGTCCTTACGCATTTCAGCCGCACTCGGCCTGCTTCAGAGGTGGGGCTTTAGACACCCAATGGCCTCCCGAAGACGCCGCGCCAGCAAATCTGTGGCACTGCGGCCAACGGTGGGAACTTCAAGCCCCAGGATTCCAGCGGAGACCGCGGAGCACACCGGCAGCCCCTCCCTTCACCTGCGAGGGCTATTTAACCGCCTGCATACTCCCGCACGCGTCGGCCGCCGAGCTAAGCCCTGGCAAAGGGCGGGCCGTCTGTGGCCGTCAGGGACCGAAGGAGGCCGGGCTGGGCCACCCCATTTGTCTCCCCTGGAAGTGATTAACTGGGATCCACTTTTCCTATTGATGTGGTGACTATTATTATTTTTATTCAGTCAAGCTTGGCCCTAGAGTGTTTCGTTTTCTGTAGCTTGTCTATAGAAACTTGCTGTAGGGCTCTATTATCTGTCATTGATTATTTTATATGTTTTAATTAACCTCATTTTAAATCTCTGAGTGTTTGAAAAGCATAATCCATTAAGAATTTACATCGAGCAGTATGGGTCAATCTAACCTCCCAACCCCTCACCCCCTTACGAGGCAGAACGCGGCAACGACCCAACCACTGCCGAGCCTAACAGTCATTGATAAATGCTCCAAAAAACAATAGGCGTGGTTGCGGTGGCTATAGAGAGCACTGAAAGATGCCTCTCACTCACCCCTGCTCTGCCCCCCCTATCACCTACTAGCCACTGTTAACTCTCCTGACTCCATGTCAATCCTAATGCCCTCTTTTGTTGAGTTACCATGTGCACAGATTGTCCCAGATGACAGCGTGTCTATCGATCGTGCACCATCCCCAGTCCCCCAGATAGGTAAAAAAGCACTATAATCCCGCTGTAGAACTAAGAAGTTGAAACCCGTTAGAAAAGTAAGTAAGAGACCTGTACCGCTACCTGATAATCCACAGTCAGAGCCAGGCCCCGTTCTCCCCACTCTAGCACCTCCGGTCTGGGCTACCCATTTATTAATTGATCTTCAGGTCCAAATGGAACAGCTCTTTAACTCTCACTTTGTTATCTAGAATTGATAAACTAGTTTCAATGATAAATAGCAAGGGTCTAGGTGGAGTACAGTCATCGACCTCAACGGGGAATAACACCACGAAAACGGCTTTAGGGTCAACTAGGCAGGGCAGTAAAAAACTATAGTCCAAGTGAAGGCTGTCTAGACATCCCGGCTCAGGATTCGCTTCTTGTAAATGTGCAGAAAACGAACTGTTGCCAAGACTGTCTCTGGTGCAGCCACCTCACTTAAGGTGCTACCAGACACAGCTGGCTTGATCCCCCAAGACTCATTTCCTAGGGTAAAACCCCCTGGGAAACAGCAGCTAGAACCCGGTAGGGATCGTCACAAACCTACTTTGAAACCGTCTGAAAATGTAATCCAAAAATCCCCACCTAGCCCCCAGCTACCACTGGAAGCATCCCCGTATGTGGTGGTCTTAACAGGAGTTCCTCCCCTGGTGGGTGACCGAGACTAAACATTCCCTGAGCTAAAGAATAAAATCACCTTTTGGCTGAACAGACACAGACCCTTAATGGGTGCAGGCCAGGGGGAAATGTTGTTCGCTAGAAGAGTCAACTGGCTAGGGATTCAACCTAAAGATATCAGTGGGGATTGTGTAATTGTTAACTTTAGGGATCCTGGAGTGGTTAACCACATTCTACAATATGGAGGGCCCTTTAACACGGGTACAATTAATACTCTCCATTTGGGGTATTTTTATTCACGAGTTTCATCACCGGGTGGGTCTGCTTTAGCCCAGTTCCAGCAGGGTGGGCAGGAATTAGAATATAACATACCGGTAGCCAATAGTTGTAGTGCCCTGAATAATGTAGATTGACTACCCCTTTCTCTGGGGCCCGACAAATTGGTCTCCAATCCAGCTAGGAGCGCTATGGAGGAGGATGTGAGTGATTAGCTGGGGCTTCCAGAGCTGGCTATTAGGAATAAGGTGGATGCTACGACAACATTCCCACCAATCCTAAACACCAGCTTTACAGGAGTGGGTAGGGTGTTAGACACTCATACTTTTATTGGATCCCCCTCTAATGTCCTTCAGCCTACTTTAATTAGCTCGCTAGAGTTGAAACTCGTAGATCCTCAATTGGGTCCTGGAATGTAGCGGGGATAGGGTCTAAGCTAGGCAACCCAGATTGGAGAAAGTTGATGTATAGCTTTGACTTGTGTCTGTTCCAAGAGACCTGGCTGCTGTCTGACCCGGCAAGGGTGGGTTTCGCATCATTTTATTCTCCGGCTGTGCAGGGTCCCAGGGAAAGACCTTCGGGGGGGGTGTGCACCTGGGTCGCCTCACATTTAGGGTGCTCAGCTAAGATAGTAGATTCACACTCTCCGGACATTCTTTGTATTACACTCAAATTTTTAGATGGTTCAATGGTGGTAGTGATCAATATATATTTACGTCCCACACCACACCAGTTGGGGTCATCTACGCTAGAGGCCCTCGAGGAACTCCTTCTTTTATTTCCCCCACCAATCCCAAAAATCATTGGGGGTGATTTCAATTGTCATTTTGAACTGCTCGCCGGGATCCCGTCTGTTACCTCTGATGAGGATTCCATCTGGCATATTCAGGAGTGCACCATGTACCCGGTAAAGCGCCTTTCGCCTTTGGCTCTACAGATTAACAAGCTGGCAGTAACTCACTCCCTTAGGGCCTGCAATGGTAGACTCCCTCCCGATGTACCTGGTACTTGCACTTATAATAGACCGGGGAAAAGCACAACCATTGATTACATCTTGGTTAATGTGGAATTCTGAGCCCAAATGAGTGCCTTTACTGTTATCCCAAGGGTAGATAGTGACCATAACCTTTTGTCACTAGAATCAAACTGCACACTGGGACACCAAAATGAAGTGGGGGTATTAGAGACTCCTACTAACTCGAATCTAGTTACAGCGGCGGGTGGCAGACGCATCAGGTGGGCAAAGGTCACGCTAGCCTCAGACAAACTAGCCGAGTTATACCAACACGTTGCATGTTCTTTAGTTGAGGTTTGTGATCTATTGGGTTCAAATTCTGACCTGGCCTATTTCCAGGACTTACAGCACATCTATAACAAGCTCGTTTTTACCTTGGCCGATTATTTCTATACCACCGATAATATGCGGCCCACTGGTACAACAAAAATTGTAGGGCTGCTAAAACTGCCTTGTAAAGGAGGTAAAATCTGGATCCATGTCGAGCATTAGAATGGCTAGACAAATCTATAAAAGAATGATTATGGAAGCTAGGTCGGAGTGGGAGGTTCTAAGGTGGGAAAGTATAAAAGTTGCTCTGGATGGTCATGACTTCAGGGCCTTTTGGAATCTAGTGAGATCAGGATCAGCAGAGGGGTTGCCTGCCTTAATTCCTAACTTAAGTGAAGAGTTTTGGCTAGCCCATTTTAAGCCCCTCTACTGCCTCACATCCCCAGTAGATCTAGCTCTCTCTAAGAGTATATTTGAACAAGTCACTCTGGATTCAGTGGGTCTTGATTGCTCACCCTGTACCTTGTTTGAAATCCAGGCGGCCTTTAAAAGTTTGACACCTGGGAAAGCTCCGGGCCTAGATAGGATCCCTGTAGATCTATACCTGAGTGAACAGAAGGTATGGGCTCCCTATATCTTGCTTTATTTCAATGCCATTCTGCAGGGCATGGAGATCCCCCAAATCTGGTTGGGTGCAGAAATCATCCCCATCCACAAAAAGGCTTCTCCTCTCGACCCGGCAAACTACCGCCCCATCAGCCTTATCGATGTCCTCCAGAAACTATTTGCCCGCATTTTACTATCGAGGTTGCAAAGCTGGATGGATGAACATCACATCTTAACCTCCCTCCAAGCGGGCTTTCGAGCGAAGGTCTCTACTATCGACCAACTGTTTAGATTACAGTTGGTCTAGTGAAAGAATGTACTCTTGGGGGCAGGTAGCTTGTATTTGATCTTTGTGGATCTTCGATCCGCATTGGACCTGGTCCAAAGGGACAAGCTTTGGGCAATATTACTAGAGATGGGTGTCCCGGTTTATTTGTGTCACCTTTTTAAACGTATGCACCAAGGTACCTACGCAAGGGTAAGGTACGGGAGGAATGGGGAGCTTTCGGAACCATTCCCAGTGGAAAAGGGAGTGAGGCAGGGGTGCGTGCTGGCTCCCACGCTCTTCTCCCTCTTCCTCAACTGGCTGATTGAACACCTAATGGGAGCGAGGGATCTAGATTCACCCAGTTTAGCAGGTCGTAAGATACCAGCCCTGATGTTAGCTGATGATACCCTTTTGTTATCAAAATCTTCCATGGGTATCCAGCGAACACTGGAGGCGTTCTGCTCCTTCTGTAGATCGAGGAACCTGGAGATTAACCTCTCCAAAACTAAGTTTATGGTTTACAACGCCAAATCATCCAACTGTCCCCACCCCCATTTGGATGGCTCGGTGTTGGAACGAGTATCTACCTTCGACTACTTGGGGGTAACATTAAATGATAGAATGGACTGGGGGTCCCACATGGCTAAGGCAAACCTGAAGTTGACCCAATCTTCTGGCGGTATCCTAAAGGTGTACAATGAGAGCTCTCTCAAATTATTGGGACCGCCCGTGGAAATGTACAGAACCCAGGCAAGGGGTGGAGTGCTCTATGGTGCAGACCTCTGGGGCATGTCTCCGCCACTTCCCTATCCTTTACCGAGAACAGTTTTATCAGGCGCCTTTTGAGACTCCCCCAGAGCGCCCCCTGACTCCATTACGGCTTGATCTAGACCTGGCTCCTATACAGGAGATTACCTCAAACCGTCCCCTTCTGTACTGGAGGCGACTCTGGTCCACCCCGGAGCTTTCAAGTTACAGGGAGGACCTAGGGGACCTTTTGTCCAGAAGGGGGGTGGGAAAAATCCCCTGGTTTAAGTGCATTAAACAGCTTTGTCATGCACTTGGTAAGGGAGACGTGTGGTCCACTCCTGAGGAAACGTGTGCCTTGACTACCAAGAGGTCGTTGAGCCTTGCACTGAAGCGTTATTGAACGGAACTTACACTAGCGAACCCCTCTTTGGGTAGGCTGACTAATACCTTTTTGGATATCAAGGTTATACCACATTTTGAGAAATTTCTGGATGATATCCAGCCCCTACTGGCCAAGAAACTTTACGTCCAGTTCAGACATGGATCACTGCCACTTAGGGCCGTGACAAACAAGTGGACAAATGCTACTCATACATCGAGTTCCTGCCCAGGGTGTGAGGGTAGCGAAGAGACAGATATGCACGTTCTGCTCTTCTGACCCTCGTACTCTAAGGCAAGAGCCAAATGGATTATCCAACTCTGCAAGACCAGGGGCCTCTGGGATTATAGGGAGGTATTTAGAATCTTAAAATATGGCACTGCCCCTTTGATTGTGTTTGCGACTGCTAGATTTCTACTGTCTATGTGGTGCACTAGAGGCGCGAAAATTAAAAATACCAAGTTGCCTCTCTCGTGCTAGCTCAAACATTGCAACACAGAAAGTACCTCATCAATAATCTGCTTAGGGACTATCCATCAATTGCTCTATCTTGAATTGCACAGGCCTTTGCTATGTTTGTATTTTTTTAACCATTTTTACATCCATATGCCGTTCTATGAATGCATTTTATTGTTCCTTAATGACTTGCTTTTATCTGTATTGTCTATTTATTTGCTTTTATGGTTTTTAACCGATAATAAAGCTTTTTGACTGACATATATATATATATATATGTATATATATATTACGAAGTGAGCCATCGCAGGTAGGATTTAACCATTTATTTAATCATTTATAAAGCTCTGCTGTCCTTATGCATTTCAGCCGCACTCTGCCTTCTTCAGAGGTGGGGCTTTAAACATCCAATGGCCTCCCGAACACACCTAGACCCTGTGATTGCTCCGTTTCCAACAATATTTCCCCTCAGGTGGGTGCCCGGATGGGCTTCAATGTAGAGCATGCTGGTCTTTGTAGTGCGTCTTTGACCTCACAATTACTTCCCTTCAGTGGGCGATGTCTGCTTCATTTTATTTAATAAGATTGTCCTGCGATCCCCTTGCACATCATTTTAAAATGCGGTCTAATCCAAAGGCCAGTCCCTGGTGGCTACCGCTGCCCGTCTATGGTCTTCACCTATATAAATGGAGTGTCCTCTTGCACTTCTCTGCGCATAACGTAGGCAAGTTTGAAAACGGATTACAACAAGTGTCTGTATAACATGAGAGACAGTAGTGCTATCAAAAGTTAAAACCAATTGCTTCAGGGATATCTTTATAGTGCAAAAGAAGTAGGATTGATCAAACATTAAATTTAGGTCCGATGTCTAAACACCTGCGAGGTTTGTGTAGCATGATGGATAATTCAGCTCGCTACCAGTAGTGCATTGTTTTGTTAGACCGGAGCATGCAGAATCATAAGTAACATGAGTGGTAACTCTTTTAACCTATGGATTCCATATCTCCTGAGCAATTGCTCTGATGTTTCAGGCCAGATTCTGTTGTTTCATGTAGCTGGAGGCATAGCTCAGCTGTCTCAGGCCTCCAGCTGTCAGGTTTGTGTGACTTGAGAGATGTCCATGCTGTCAGAGGCTGGCTATGAGACATATCCCTGCTGTTTGAGACCTGAGCTTGCATGCAATGTTTCACCTCATGGACAGCCATGCTATTTGAGACCAGAACTTGTAAATTCTGTGCATCCCCTAGAAACTGGTCTGCGGTCTAATCACAACTCCTTTACATTCTCTGTCACCTGAGCTCTGCTGTCTTAAGGTCATGTTTTCTGAAGAAAAAGCCTTTGCATTTCTTTATCACTTGATCGGTAGATGTGAGATATCCCCCAACGCTGTCTGAAAAGCACGGCCTGTAAGACCTGTGTTACCAGAGAGATAGGTCAGCTGTGTCAGCACTGAGACTGCATGTTATTTGTCACTTGAGGAATATCTATGTTGTATTGGATGCTGTGTTTTGTACTGGATGATAATTTCCCCTCTGCCCCTCACTTTAACACATCCAATGCACTGCAACAAGTAGAGATAAACGAAACAACTAAGGGCCAGATCTATGACCATATTTTGCGGTTGCAAATGGGAGCCAACTAACCTCGAACCCTTTCCCGTCATCAACACCAACGCAAGAAATGTGGGAATAGCCCTGGATGACAAGCTCGGCATGACAGCCCAAGTAAACGCAGTGACCTCTACCTGCTCCCACATCTCAAGATGCTATGGAAGATCTTCAAAGGGCTTCTCAAGAACACCAGGAAAACAGTTACTATGGCCTTTATGTTATGTTACAGAATTTATATAGTGCATGGCTACCCCAAGAATGGGGCTTCCCAGCGCTAGACCTAAAATAGTGAATGAGCCGTACCCATCAGCCTTTCAGAAGGAATGGAAAGAGGAATTCTAAGTTGAGAAAAAACACGTTTTCAGGGTTTTTCTGAGGTGCAAGTTTTTCTGATGGAGAGAGGAAGTGAATTCCATAGAGAAGGTGTCTTCGCATGGAAAGAGTGGGTTCCCGCTCTGACTCTCCTAACTCGAGGAACCATGGCCAAATTGAGGTCAACTGTGCAGAGGGGACGAGAGTGTCTATAAGAAGATACAAGGATGAGCAGGATGGGAGCCCCCGGGACTGCAGGATCTTGTGGGCGAGACACAGGGTCTTAAAGTGAATACGCTTATCCACAGGGAACCAATGGAGTTCACGAAGAAGACCAAAGGCAGAGCAGGATTTCGAGAGGGAGAATACCAGCCTGGCCGCAACATTTGGGACCATCTGGGGTCCCTTGATAACAGACTTCTAGTCTCCAAATACAACCTGTTACAATAATCTAGCTGGGATACAATTACCACCTAATCAATAGCACACTTGATTACGGCGAGACACTGTATGCCGGAATCACTAAGAAGCTACTCAACTGATCATTTAAAACGCTGCAGGAAGACTCATACCTACCCTCCGTCACCATACTTACATCACCCCACACGAGTGCTTTAAATGGGACAGTACTGTCCGGTACGGAGTACCGGCTCTTTTATTTTGGGAGGGAGAGTACCGGCACTTCTCAAGAGAAATGCTATACTTTTAATTGGAGAGTACCGGCACTTCTCAGAAACAAGCAGGTACTCCGGTACAGAGTACCTGCACTCCTATTTTTCCATTTCAAGCACTGCCCCACACCTCAGAGAAATGCACTGGCTTCCAATTCATGAGCACATCAGCTCCCAATTCATGAACGCACTCATCTCAGACTGCTCACACACTCATTCAAAGCAGTACACACCAGCCCTGCATACCTCAACAGCTGCATACACTTCTACATAGCCGGAATCTCACTGGCACACGTACCCCACATCCACGAAGCCACAGCCGGAGTCCGCGCCTTCTCACACTCCTCCCCTTGGGTTGGCCTCCCTCACCACATCAGAGCTTCCTCTTCACTTCTCGAATTTCGCAAGAAGCTGAAAACCTTGCTCTTCGGTAAACCTCAAGGCGACAGCTGCCTGCCCCCCTGCTAAAGAGTCTGGAAAGTTTGTCAGTGTTTAACCCTTTCCTTGAAAGGCAGCAAATCGATATTGTTCCTCTCTTCCAACTTATTGTAAAGCGCTCTGATATCCTTCGGGATCTTGTTCGCGTCATATAAAACTTTATAAATAAATAAAATAAAAAATCCCCTCAAGGGTAACAAGTAATTGCTCTGCCTTGACAGACAGAGAGTTGTTCAGCCCCCTTGTGTGTGTTTTAACACCTTGCGGTTCTAACTTGTATGTGCTGTTTTTCATCACGTGGCGTCCCTCGTGGCTTGTCATGTGCTTTAAAAACATCTAAACATGTTTGAAAATGAAAGTGGTAGCTGGCAATAACTTGGATGAAGAAGCATGCAGGTACCCGAGTGCTAAGTCACCATACCGGTGTGGTGCTTGTATTATTTTATCAGGTAAAATCTATTACACCCCACAGGATTTCCACTTTGCTTTTATATCTATTGAAAACATGAACGTAAACTAGTAACAGCCTTGCTAAGACTTCGAGGTCCACTTATTATTTGCTGCTCCAATCCAGCTGTTTTCTTTGCACTTTGGGACTTGTAGTTTTGTTTTTTCAATCATAAATCATGACTGCACGCTTCAGAACGCAAAGAAAAACAACTTGGGCAGGGGCAGTTAGTCTCTCATCGACAGCCGCCATATGTAAATGGAAGCCTCCCAAATATTTATATTATTGTTGTAGACACAATGACAAGTAATGTCAGCGTTCTAGATATTTTCAGCCTGGTAGGTACATGTTTTAACCTCCCCATCTCCCTTAATTTGATGGGACTATTCTAAAACGAAAAGAAGTTAATTTAAAGGGAGGTCAGTAGAGTGGTCTTAATATGGCTGATCATGTATGATAAATTCAAAGCCACTGACAAATTCCTGTAATTATGTTAACAGTACTTTTTAAAATATTCAATGTTCTCCATTAGATTGATAGGTGTTTCCTTTCCATTTGGTTAGTGCATCTGGTCTCATTTACTCAGGGACCTGCTTCTTAACAGCGAAGGGTACCTAATACAGACTAGATCCTCTGCTGCCATCTGGTGGCGATTTACGGAACTGCGCAATGATATGTTTTTCCACATTGGCCCTTCTGTTTGTTACAGCTCAATTGCCATATTCATTTATTTGGATTTTTCAGTAGCGCAGACATACACCAACTAAAAAAGTGGTGTTAAAATGCTTACAACAGAGTATATGAATACCATTCAGTTGAGGTGAATGACGAACAATGTTCAAGAAATAAAACGTTACGAGGTGATTAGTAATTTCTGTAGAAACACCTAAGGGCCATTCCACAATAACAAACTGAGAGCAGAGAGTATTAAGTTGGGCATTATGATCCCCCAAATCGAAGGTGGTCGACAGATTGCAGGATTAGTAGGCTGGTTTCATTCTTATCTACCATTTGGTATGTATTTGACGCTGAGTGTAGGAGGCTATATATATGGGATTTCTATAGAGCGAACCTAGCCAAAAGGCAGTGGAGCTCTGTACATGGTCAAAGGCTAGCTAGCTTATAGTCGCCAAGTAACAGGAGAGTAAACTAAGTTGTGGTTTCAGTGCCATTCCCTGAGCAAAAGCATGGTTTACTACGCATTCTCCATAATTTTTTCAACAAAGGGCAGTGTCTGCTTACGGGTTTATAAATATGGGGTCGAGGGGTATAAACAATGCCTTGATCAAAGGAGGTATTTATACATAACAGGAGCAGCTCCGTCACGGAGAAGCATCGCTGGTCAAAAAAATGCCCCCATAGGTGACAAATAAAATGGTAATACATTTTATTTATTACCATTTTATTTTCCAGCAACCCGTCCTGAATCAAGTGTCAGGATGAAGTGGAGCAATTCAATCATGCTTAGTGGCAGCTAGGAGGTGTGCACTTATGTTTAAAGTGCACCTCCCTTTGGCCAGCCCATACATGCGCATTTTAAATTTCTCTCACCTAGCTGTCTTTGAAAGCTGTTACAAAAATCACAGGCCACTCCCTCCAATCCTGACATTTCGCTCATGCTGTTTAACAGCATGAGAGCAGTGCCAGTATTGGGTACTGCAGTTTCCTGGGTCCCGGAGCTTCAATGTGCGACAAGGAGGACGTTGTTCATCAACCCAGGAAGGTAAGTGACATTTTTTATTTATTTTCATTTTAGTACCATCCACCTCACCAGTTCAAATACTTTCCAGCCACCACTGTATATATTTTCACTGAAAAGAACCCCAAAGTTACTGGGATGTTATAGTTGGTTCAGATTTTACACACGCAAAACCATAGAAAGTCAGCAGTAATAGTCACCTGAGCTAACTATAACGTACAAGCGTTTGATTAAACTCTTCCCTGCACTGCCCTCTGCTAATCCGTCCCTAAGCGCCAAGAAGCCGTTAGTGATCGTGCGCTCTACAAATTTCTTTTTCATTCATTCATTCATTCATACACCCCACAGTGCACTGCTTATGACATCTCATATTACATCACCACCATAGCCATGTCTGTCTTTGCACAGGGTGGCGCTGTATACCAGGAGATAAATTGCTATTAAAAAAATACTACTTAGGTTGAACACACCCTGTCATTGGATATAAGAAACTTGATAGTGTTTTGAAGTTATGACGCTTTTGGACTGTATGAGTATGTTTGGCGCATAGGCTGAAAAGAGAAATCACAACTAGATCATGTTTAATTGAATTGAATTGTAATTGCCAATTGTTAGTAAACCAGTGACATAACAGAAACAAAAAACAACAGAAAATAAAGGCAGATAAATGGACGAACGAGAACAATTAGCAAAAGAGATGTTTGGCAGTGATAGGAATGGAAATGAAGCACTTTAGAATCTTCAAATTCAAGTACCATAACAAAACTGCAGAAAGAATTAGAACACAAAAGGCACACAAATGATGGACTTAGCTGACTTAGAAAAAGCATGCACAACAGAAATCAACAAGCGGTGGGAGAGCACCACTCCCAAGAAATATAGTGCAATTGAATCCAAAGAGGATTGAAAATATTTGTTTTACCAACACTTAATGACATGGATCCAGATCTGCTGAAACAATGGAAGAGAGACACCACTGAGTGGTCCATGAAATTAATAAATACACTCATATTACATGTGGCAACAGTCTCTTAAGGAATCAAAGAACTGGAAAAGGCATTAGAATGGTACAAAGCAACAGAAAAATGGCAAAATGTCTGGAAGAAATAGAGAAAAAGATGGACAAACATGAAAAAGTAGTACAAATGAAGAAATTAAAAAAGTTCAACAAAGATAAGACAGACTATACAACTGGAAGAGTTTACATGTGTGCACGTCGTTTTGATGCCTCCATAGCAGAGAAAGCATGGACCAAATGATGGTTAAAATTGATCCTCAATCAGGCATTGAAAGTTCAGAAATAAGCGTGTGGGACAAGGGCCCCTCAACTGCTCTGCTAAAATTAGATTTCTGAGGGGAAATGCACCTCTTTCAGATGACGACCAGGAGAAGAGGCAGGGGGTCCCTGAATGTAGGAAATCAAAGAGAACAAGGAGGCACTGTAAAAGGAAAAGGTGGCAGAGGAACAAAGAAACAATAACATCAACTCAAATGGATGAGCTAGTAATAGATCTTTCATCAAAATAACTAAATTAGAAACATTAACATCCTTTAAATAAAGATCTAACATTTTGTCCAAGAAAGGGAATGGATTTGGCAACCGCATGGTTGAATTGTACAAGTTCTGTAGGTAACTGAAACGAAACTAATAATATGTTTGAAAGTCTACTTTAAAAGAAAATCTAGTGCACCCCAGGTTTAGTCAATTTCACCATGTTCAGATATTGCTCAATTGAAAACTTTCTGGATTGGAAATGAAATCGGCTGGATTACAAGAAATGAAGAATCAGGATGGAATCTCTTGGAGTATTGTGCTGCAGCAGGCATTGAAACGTACAGGGCAGTCACAAGTGGCTGCAAAATGAAGTCTACATTTTGTCCACAGTTACCCCCAGAACAAAGAAGTGGAGCTTTTTCAAGAGCAAATGGCAGAAGGATTGAGATCCATATAATTAACAGAAAAGAAAAATTGTCTCTACCGTAAAAGAAACATGACTAAAGAAGATTGGTGGGCATTAAAAGATCTGTAAGAAGACACAAATATTGTCATCAAAGCCTCCGACAAAGGAGGGGATATAGTGATAATGTATCAGAGTAAATATTTCTAAGAGATCGGAAGGCAGTTGATTAATCAAGACCATTATGGGAGACTAAAGAGATATTGCACAAAGCAGATAATGGCAGTCTTCCAAGAGAAATTCAACAAGGAGTTTTGGAGGATGAGGCACTAAAGTATTTGAGGAAGTCTCACCATACAATGCCAACAATTTATGTCCTATCAAAAGTCCACAAAAGCCTAGAAAATACCCAGGTCTCTTGATAGTTAGCTCGTGTGATTCACTATTGGAAAACACTTCAAGGTTTGTGGATATTTTTCTGTTTTCGTATGTCACCAGCCTCCAGTCTTATATCAGGGACTCCATGGACTTTTCAAATTGAATAAATGGCATTCCTTGAAGCAATGGGAACATAATGGTGACAGTAGATGTTGTGCTCCTGTATACATCTATACAAAAGGGGGTGGTGGTGATGGACGGAGCATCTGAATCAATCAAACACTCACACCCAGTCAAAAGATCTGGGTTTAATCCATCACCGTTCTTTAGCCCACTCTGCCACCCCAGTTCAGACATGGCTATATGCAAATCAGTCTGACCCTGTGCCTCATGGGAACAGTCCAGCCCGAACTGCCAAGCCATGTCTTCCTTGGACCGGAAACATGCTTCCGAGGACCGGTTTCTGGCATTCCAGCCGTCTTCAGCCCGGCTTGCTTGAATCCAGTGGCAAAGTGAGCAAGGGACTCACGTCTGAGCATACCCTGCCACACTTATGGCAGCCACAAGCGGTACAAAAGGTTTGCCACTGGATTCAAGCAAGCCGGGCTGAAGACGGCTGGAATGCCAGAAACTGGTCCTCAGAAGCTTGTTTCCGGTCCAGGGAAGGCATGGCTTGGCAGTTCGGGCTGGACTGTTCCCATGAGGCACAGGGTCAGACTGATTTGCATATAGCCATGTCTGAACTGGGGGGGCAGAGTGGGCTAAAGAACGGTGATGGATTAAACCCAGATCTTTTGACTGGGTGTGAGTGTTTGATTGGTTCAGATGCTCCGTCCATTACCACCCCCTTTTGTACCCCTGTATACATCTATAGCACATAAGGATGGTTTAAAAGCCTGCAGGTATTTCCTACAATACAGATCATTAAGTCTATTAGAACATACTGAAATGTTGTAAATCATATAATTTTTCTTTACAAATGATGTACTCTTTTGTGACCGGAATTATTATAATCCAAAACCAGGTCACAGCATGGGCACATCCTTTGCCCCTATGCATGCCAATTTGACCATGTGACACTGGAAGTCAGAAACTATATTGACAGAGGGAAATGCTGAAACGCTCAAGAAAGTGATCTTATGGGTCCGTTTCAATGCCGACTTGCTTTTAATCTGGGAAGGGGGAATGAAGATTTGTTTTTTTCCTGCAGCACTCTATTTATGAACTAAGTAACTACAATATAAACTAACTAGATATAGAAGTTTTCTTAGAGAAGAAAAAGATCTGGACAAAAATACACAGAAAACCAACCCGCTGCAATAGTATTCTGTTTGTAAACAGTGCACATGTAAAGGCATTAAAGTGGAGTGTGCCATATGGAGAATTTCTAAGAGCCAAACAGAGTTGCTCTGAAATACATGAATTTGAGACTCAAGGGCAAGCGCTGTTTCAAAGACTCAAGAGATGAGGCTACCCAATCTCATTGCTGAAAGATGCACTAAGGAATAGAAAGGAACTGTTAATTCCAAAGGCATCCAAAAAATCAATGGAGGAAACGACGAGGTATATCATGGATTTTAACTTTTCAGATGGAGAAATTAAAATAATTGTTAAATAATAATTGAATCATCTTTAAAAAGGATATAAAGGAATGGATATTTGACCACCCCTACATCACATACAGGAAAACATCCTTATTAGGTGATATTCTGGACCAAAGCTGTTTGCCTGATGATTGAAAAGCTGGAACCAAGAACTGGTTAAAGAAACCGGATTCCTTTAAATGTAAAAAATGTCAGTCCTTTCTAACATGGTTTCAACAAAACATCATTTGAATTATTGGATAGCAAAGTCAGAAATATTAAAGATCCAAAACACTGTGAAACAACATGTGTGATTTATGTGCTAGAGTGCGGTTTTGGCAATATGTTGGGAGCATAGTTAACAGACTTAAGCTCCGCATACTCCAGCAACTGAGAGCAATTTTTAACAGAGATTATTCATATGTGATGGTGAGGCATATCTGGGAGGAGCAAGGAGCATGAAGGACACAAAAGCACCTTATGTTACTATGGAATTCAACATGTGCATGTGAAACCCAGAGGAGGGCATCGAGAACTGGCCTTAAGGAGATCCGAATCAAAACGGATCATTACAATCAAGACTGAAATCCTTGGAGTTTGAAGATGCAGAGTTATATGTGCACTTATAAAGTTTTTGATGTAATTTTATTTATGATATCCTTGAGAGTATTTCATTGATTGACAGCTTTTAAGAACTCAGTGAAAGGGTCTATTGATTTTAACCGTTTTCAGGTAAGGCCGATCTCTCTTTCCTGCCATTTCTTCTCTCTTTTTATTCATGCTCTCACACCCTCCTTCTCTTATCCCTATCTATTTATACTCATTCATTTCGACACACGTCAACATAGGAGTTTTAGGAATGTTTATGAAGGTTGACAAAGGTTGTTTTTGTGTCACAATGACAAGCTATGTTAGTTGTTAGGAATGAAACATGACTTAATAACCGAGTTTGGAATGCAAAGTTCCTTTTAAGAATACTCAGCTGCTAAATAATAACCCTTGGTTATGAAAAGAAAGAGAGAGAAGCGGAATGCGTACAACACTTTATACTGGTCGGATAGATTCGGAAGATTGCATATTTAGGTCTACCAGAAATGGAATCTCTGTAAAAATTGAATTCAAATCCCCTCCCCCCACCCCTTTCAGGAGATGTTATACCATCATACCTTTAAGGAAGAAAATAGAGTTTGAAGTTTTAAAAGGGAGGAATCGTAAAATAGAACTTTTATTCAATTGCACTTTAGGAGCTCTAATGCGCTGCACTTTACACATAGCCATGTCACCACAGTATGATGAGGCATCAAAAAGCTGCTGAACCTGGTCATTGACATGATACTCGTTGTGTAAAAATAGAAAAAAAGAAATGTTGGCTTGTCCATGCAGGTCTCGGATTTGGATAGAAGAATTCCAACAAGAGCCATGGTACTTTACCCTAAAAGTTCACATTCATTTTCCAGAATAGGGAAATTGTAAGCTGAAGATTGAAAATGTGTTGGGACACTAACATTGAACAGGCAGTAGAAACCACACCACTGCTTACAGACAGGATGAATGTATCATTGAGTACTTAAATGTATGAAAATCTGAAGAGAAAATAATATTTGTCTTTTTATAAAACTGTGATATAAAGATGCCTCTTTTGCACATATATTGAACAAATGAGGCAGGAAATGAATTGTAGAATGTTGACAGTCCCTGTTTAAAAAAGTACTGTTAGCGATCTAGTGTTGCTTTTTAAAGAGGGTGGTGGTATAGAGGGATGGTTCACTTTAAAAGACACTCTATTGTTCACAACTCTATGGCCCAGTTGAAGGCTCTGGCTGAAAAGCGTAGGCTATCATTTGTTCACACACTGCACTTTGGTTAAAGGATAATGAAAACATAAAAAGGTTCTTTGAAACCTACAGAGTTGTTTGGCCTCCTACTTGAGCCTGTTAGCGCATGCGGTAGGATGTGGCTGGATTGATAAGGAGCTGGTATCATATATCTATATGATACCAGCTCCTTGGCATTCGATGCATATATCATATAAATATATATATATATATATGTATATATTTCTTTTTTTACACCTACCTGGCGGTCACCAGTAAGTAGTTATAGTTAGGACCTAGATTCCATAGGAAAAACTTTTTTTGGTTTGCTTATCAGTTTAGCGGTGCTTAACGAATCTTCATGACAATTTCCCCCCAAAAGTGGCACAGTTTACCTAGTTCTGCATGGACCGGTTTAGAGTTATCCATCAAGCGGGGCCCGAGAAAAGGGGGGATCAAAAAATTTGGGTTTCCCATGCAATTTCCCGTAGGAATTTTGAACTTGACTACACGCCGAACTTCTTTGTGTATTTATACTAAATTTGTCAGAGAGGTAGCTCTTGGTCCAAAAAGAGCCTTTTTAATGATTTGGAGTTATTAAAGGAAAAACAAAATTGTACATCTAGAGCCACAGACTCTCCTTGGATTCCCTGGGGTGTATCCGTGAAGTAACGCACCACTAGCAACGCCATGATTAGCTGACCACAACCTGACCAGGAGGCTGCAGCCGCCATTTTAAGTATTGAAGAATTGCCCCGGGATTCTTAAGATGCATTTGTAAATTGATTAAATTGGTCTGGGTAGCGTTACGCTGACCCCATAGGTGTGTAAGAGGAGCTTCAGAAGGACCTATGTTAGGTTCGAAATTAAGTTGTATTGGGTTTCTTCCACTTTGGGAATCTGCAGATCCCCAGCGATTTTCAGCATGGTCTCCCGTGTATGTCTGCGATGAATCTATGAATCTTGTCACACTTTAAGCAAAGAAAATACTTTCAAACCCACTTAGACACCCACACAGATACTATCACACTCATTTACAGACCCGCACTCGCAGGCAGTCATGCACCTACTCACAGATTGTTGCTGGCATTCACACACCCACTCACAGAGCCATGCAAGCACTCTTAGACCCACCCACAGACTGACATAGGCACTCACCCAACCACTCACATACTTAAACAAGCATTGACACACCCATTCACATACCCATGCTGGCACTCACTGACACACTTACATACCCATATAGGCAATCAGACACCCACTAACAGATCCACACATGCCCTTACACACCCACTCACACACTCTCATACCCACTCACAGTCCCACACAAACACTCAGACAACCACTCACAGAGCCACTCAGACACTGACACATCCACTGGCATAACCATGTAGGCACTGGCGGACTCAATCATAGACCTACACAGGCACTCAGAGACCCACTCACACACCCACTTACAGACTCACATAACCACTTACACTCACTCACTCACAGATCCACACAAGAACTTTCGCATCCACTGACAGATCCACACAGGCACTCACAGACCCACTGACAGAGCCACGCAAGCACTCGCACACCCACTCACAAATCCATGCAGGCACTAACAGACGTACTCACATTTTCACTCAGGTACTCACAGACCCACTCCCAGACCTAAACAGGTACTCACACATCCACTCACAGACCCATGCATTTACTTAAACATCCACTTACAGACCTGCAGAGGCACTTCCATACCCACTCACAGGCGTACACTGGCACTCACACACCCACTCACAGTTCTATGCTGCCACTTTCACATCGACTCACACACCACTTACACTCCCTCACAGATCCACACAAGCACTTTCGCATCCACTGACAGAACCACGCAGGCACTCACACACCCACTCACACGCCCATGCAGGTACTCACACACCAACTCAAAGACCTACACAGGCACTCACAGACCCACACAGGCACTCACAGACACACTCATCCACTCACAAACCCACTTACAGACCCCCACAGTCACTTACACACCCACTCACAGACCCACACAGGCACTCTCACACACACTCACAGACCAACAGAGCCACTCACACACCCACTCACAGACCCACACAGATACTCTCATAGCCATTCACAGACCCACACAACCACTCACATACCCACTCAGACAATAACACAACCATTCCGGAAAGCCATTAGGAATAATAAAAAACGCTTCTATGCAGACTCGATTAGGCAGGCAAACCAATCCAGCAAACAAGTCTTCAAAGTAGTACAGGCCTTCCTCAAACCTCAATGCATTGAAAGAGAGGTCACCCCCACACCATTACTTTGCGAGCAAATTTCAGAATACTTCGATCAAAAAATCAAGAAAGTATATGACTCCTTTGGTCCAGTAATAAACACTGTAAAACAGGACACAACGACCAAAGGCGAGACAGAAGATACCCTCACCCAGTTCGCATATATCCCTCTGAACGAGGTGATGCAAGAGCTCAGTCGCTGTAAATCTGGCTCCCCTGATGACCCCTGTCCGGCTAAAATATGGAGCACCATAGCGGACTCTATAGCGCCCACACTCCAAAGTATCTGGAATTCTTCCATTACGTCAGGAATTTTCCCTGACGTCTGGAAGCATGCCACGCTCCTCCCCCTAAAGAAAAAACCAAATGGGGACCCAGATGACCTTACGAACCTTCGCCCAATATCCCTTCTAGCCGCACCGGGAAAAATGCTGGAAAAAACGATACAACGCCAATTGAGTAAATTTGTGGAAACAAGCAACATTCTCCATGAAAATCAATCTGGCTTTCGGCCCGGTTTCAGTACAGAAACAGCGCTCCTAGAGGTAGCCGAGTCAGTGAGGTGGTCGATGGATGCAGGAAGTTCAGCTATGCTGGTACTCCTGGATCTGTCGGCCGCCTTTGATACGGTGGACCACGCCAGATTACTCAGCCGGCTGGCAGAGATAGGCATTCAAGACAACGCGCTGAAGTGGATTAACTCCTATCTATCTCAGAGAACGCAGAAGGTGGCACTCGGGACGATCTCCTCCACACCCAAAACCCTCAACTGTGGAGTCCCGCAGGGGTCGGCCCTCAGCCCTCTCTTATTCAATATCTACCTGGCCCCCCTCTTTACGTTAATTGCCAACTGGGGTGTTAAGGCAATTTCTTATGCCGATGACACCCAGTTGGTATTCCCTTACTCTGAGATGACACAGGAATCCTTCGCAAACTTTAAAGGCTGTCTCCAGGACATCGCTCACTGGATGAATACCAACAAACTAAAACTAAATGCCAATAAAACCGAAGTCATCTTCTTCGGTAAAGGTCCTGTCCCCGCCCCAGAGCTTTGGTGGCCGGTGGAGATGGGCCCCCCACCCCTGCCCAGCCATTCGGCAAAAAACCTTGGAGTGAGATGGGATGATAAAATGTCTTTTACTTCCCATATCCAACAAGTGGCCGGCTGCTGTCTAAGTAAATTAAGAAATCTCCGAAAATTTCTTAAACTTCTACCCGAGAGCTGCAGGAAATTGGTAGTCCATGCAACGGCTGGACTACGCCAATGGTCTATACCTGGGACTCCCAAAATTCTTAACCCATAAACTACAGGTAGTTCAAAATGCGGCTGCGAGACTGCTACTGCGAATTCCTTTCAAGCAGTCAGTCTCTCCGCATCTTCGAACCCTGCACTGGCTCCCTGTGGCCAACCGGATAAAATTCAAAGCCCTGACGCTTGCGTTTAGATCTTTGCATGGCTCCTGTCCACTCTACCTAAAAAAACGCCTTCCAAGGTACTCCCAAAGCCGTGCACTACGGTCAAACGACCGTATCCAACTGGTTGTCCCACGAGCTAAAAAGGCACGCCTTGGCGGTCGTACCTTTTCTGCAAACGTCTCTGCTTTGTGGAACTCCCTACCTCAAGCAATCCAGCAGGCTCCGTCTGAACCTTGCTTTAAGAAGTTGCTAAAGACCTGGCTCTTTTCCCAGCCCCGCTAGGTCTCCCACTTTCTGCCCCTAGACCTCTGTGGTTTCTTCTAGCGCCGGGACACCTCCTCGTGAGGTAGCTGTTCGCGCTCTATAAAACACAGTATTATTATTATTATTCACACAAACTTGTTTCAATACATTTACAAAATCATTATACATTTTACATCAAGTACATATGGGACTTTTACCTTTTATAACATAAATAAAGTATATTTATTAGTAAAAATGTCTACTTTACTAAATTAAAAAGCAAAATAAATTGTAGTATACTTAATACTAAGAGTAAACGCTAGAAATTAACTCAAAAAACTAAACATTACAGGGATATTATACTTTGAAAACTGAATTTTAAAAACCTTTACATTTCACTAAAAAACAAAGGTTACAGGGATGATATAGTTAGGAAATAGAATTAAACAAACCTTAGAAATTCACTGAAAAAAACAAAGGTTACAGAGATGGTATAGTTAGACTCAGATTGTACGCACCAAAAACCATAGAAATTCAGCAGTTATAGTTATCTGAGCTAACTATAATATATGCCCCCTGCAATGCACTGCTTATGACCTCACTCATTTTATCACTCTTGACATGGTCAGTGACTTCACTGATAACATCACTGATGACATCATCCACAGAACCAATCACACCACCATACAACCTCTCATATACCCACTCACACACCAACACAATAACTCACATACCCATTCACAGACAGAATATTTGTAAAGCACAGCACTGTCACCCCTAGGGGTATCTGGGCACTGAGTTTACTGTGTTTCTGTTGAAAAGCCAGGTGTTGAGCTTCTTTTTGAGGGCTGCCAGGGAGAGTGCTGTTCGGAGTCAGTGGGGCAGTTCGTTCCAGCTCTTGGAGACAATGTAGGAGAAGGAGCAGCACAGCTGTGGCTGTGCTGAATGGTGGGTGTGTGTGCGCGAGGTCGAGTGAGTGGAGTGCAGGTGTCTTGCGGGCAGATGAAAGTTCAGTCGGAGGTTGATGTAGGATGGTCCTTGGTCATGAAAAAGGCATGTGGGAGGATCTTGAACTGCCATCTCTTCTGGATTGGGAGCCAGTGGAGATTTCTGAGGTGTGGAGTGATATGGGTCAGTTTGGAGAGGTCTAGGATGGGTCTGGCAGCAGCATTCTGTATGGTCTGGAGTACTCTGAGGAGCTGGGTGGAGATTCAGGTGTGAGTATTGCCGTAGAGGAGGCGGCTGGTGAGGAGGGCCAGTGGGATGGTCTTTCTGCTCCATTTGAAGATTCAGCAGAGCATGCAAATTGTGTGGAAGCAGGAGGAGGAGACTGCGTTGACTTGTCGTTTCATAGTCAGTTGGCTGTCAATGATGATGCCGAGGTTTCGTGTACGGCGTATGTCCGAATCCTGCTAGACAACAGCTGTGGTCCCAAGCAGAAGTGTTCTTTCCAAAGATCAGAACTTCTGTTTTATTGTAGTTGAATTTGAAGCAGTAGTCCTTCTTCCATTGCGCTCCATCGGTAATGGCATTGCAGAAGTTGGGTTTGGTTTTGGAGGGGTCCTCAGTGAGTGAGAGGATTAGTTGAGTGTCATCTGCATGGGAGATTTTGTTGATTCTGTGGGATGTAACAACATCTACAGGCTGGGTTATGTAGATGTTGAACAGGGTGGAGGTGAGGGATGATCCTTGTGGTGCACTGCATATGATATCCTTGGGTGCAGAGGTGTAGGAGGGCAGTTGGGTGCTCTGTGTGCATCCTGTGTGGAAGGAGGCGATCCATTTGAGGGTGTCTTGCTGTATCCTGATGTTATAGAGTCTGCCGATGAGGGTGTGGTGGGAGACAGTGTCTAACGCAGCAGAGAGATCAAGGACGATCAGGGCCACAGTTTCTCCATGGTCGAGGAGAGTTCCATTGTCATCTGTGGCAGCGATCACTGCATTCTCAGTGCTGTGGTTGGTGTGGAATCCTGATCGAGAGGCATCAAGGATGTGGTTGTGGTCCAGGTATTCGGTGAGTTGTTGGTTGATGGCTTTCCCGAGTACCTTTGCTTCTTAGGGGAGCAGTAAAAATGGACAGTAGTTTTTGAGGTTTCTGGGGTTGGTAAAGAGTTTCTTTAGAAGGGGTCTGACTTCACTCATCTATAGAGCCACTAACACACCCACTCACTCACCTATATAGCCACTCACACAGCCAGTTACCCATACAACTACTTGCATGCCCACTCACTCACTCATACAGCCAACCTACACAGACTGTGCAATACATTCACTTACATACCCAGTTGCTCACCCATAGAGCCACTCACAGTCACTCACCCACCAATACAACCACTCACACACCCACTCACTCACCAAAACAGCCACTCACACAACCACTCACTTACCCATAGAGCTACGCATGCACCCACGTATTCACCCATTCAACCACTCATATACCCATTCCCAATCAGACAGCCACTCACACATGGATACAGTCACACAGCCACATATGTTAGCTATAGTATAACTCATTACTAGTACAGACAGAATAGTAATTTAACTCATGTAGTAGCTTAGTATATATCTTTAAGTCTCAGAAATGTTTACGAAACACACTCACTGAAGTCATCAGTGATGTTATTTGAGATGTTATCAGTGATGTCATCAGTGATGTCACTGACCTGGTCATGATTGATGTAATATGTGTGGTCATAAGCAGTGACTTGCGGAGGCGTAAGTTATAGTTAGCTCATGTATTATATTTTTACCAACTTTATTTAAAGTTTTTTGTCCCCCCTCTCCCCCCAGGTGCGTTGAGGCCACATATACATGTCAAATATATAGATACATTGTATATCAAGTATATAGTTTGTAAGGTACAATTAGTTATATTAGCACAATAAGGGTGGGGGTAGAGACCTCGTCACCAGTCTTGGAGAAGGCCACAACCTCTTGACCCACCCCTATATGTATTAAGGAATTCTCATATCCAGCTGTAGGGTTCAAGTCCTGCTCCTCAGCCAAGTGCACTTGGTCTGGGAGTATGGGTGCCTTTCTGTCTGGTTTGAAATGGGTGTGAAAAGGGACTCCATATCTTATCATATCTGGGCATGGTGTCTGGTAGCACTGTGGTGAGTCATTCAATTGCATGGTTATTCCATACTTTAGTTCACCACAGTCCCAGTGTCTCTGGCGTAGGGCTCTGAAGCACAGCAAGCTTGCAGATTTCGATAGGTTAGCGGGAATAGGTTCCAGTTACTAGCTGGATGAGTTGGTTCAGCTGGTTAACGGATGTCCAGCCGTAAGTTGCATATTTCATGTATCTTGTTATCAAGGAATTTGGCTAATTCCTTACAGTGCACATCATGGACTGTGGCTGTTGTCAATTATGAATCCGTAGTTTGGACTTTAGCTATATTAAGTAGCTCCCTGATTCAGTTATTTGCAGCTTTTATTTGGTTTTGAGGGCGTTCTTTGCAGGATTTACCTTTCTATCTATCACGAAAAATATGTTGTAAAGTGCATCATTTTCCCATTCTTTGATATGACAGCCCCCAAATTCCTTTGCAGTGGTCTGGCTCACCCTCTGCACGCGCTCACACGTTGTATGAGTCTTGGTGTGGCAAGACTTGCGAAGGCTGCTTTTTTTGCCAGTCCATGTCTGATATGTGTGGTGGGGAGAAGAGGTTACTGATTGTGTGTGGGCAATTAATTGTGGGTGGGAACTAGGTGAAGTGATGAGGCTTCGGAGCATGCAGACTTTGCATTGTCTAGGGCCAAGGACAATGGGTTGAACTTTGGTACCCACCATATTTGAGATCCAGATCAGCGTGATGGGGATCCTTTGGCTGAGAGTGCTCACACCGAAAGAGCTGATGCATTTTTGTTGAAAATGTAATGCCAGCTGGCTGGCTCACATGGCATGGCTGCCAGCCAGTATTTTTTGATGGTCTTCCAAAATATATGCCTTTTTTTCTTTAAAACAAGACAAAACAATGACCACAACGTGCTGGTAATTTTTTTGTTCCGAATGGGCGTGTAATGTCTTTCTCCTGTTCCAGACCATTATGGTTTACTTGGCAGTAACAAATAGGAAAACATATTGTTTGAAGGCTGGTCCTAAATAGAGCATGTGTTATGTTGCTCTAAAATTGGCTGTCTGTGGCAGATGGGCCGCCGGATAAATGTTTCAGACTGGAGTCACCAGAGGCTCTTCCATTGGAAACCAGGCAAGTTTCCCATCTCTTCATGAGGTGAGGGAATTGTAAGTGTGGCACATTGAGACATCTGTGGTTTAGGGTTGCATTCTCAATTATGTCTTTTGTTCATGTTGTGCAAGAACCTAAAAGATTTGGGGTTTATATTGGTTTGATCCGACACTGGATAAGCTCAAAGTGATGTGAAATATGGAACACCATGGGGACTATTCACAAACTACATTTTGTAGTAAGTTTAGTAGTACAATAGTACTTTAAGAAAGTGCTCCCGGGCCCAGCCTGACTGCCTTACTTGTACATTGGTTCTCCGACCAGGCACGGCCCTTTTAGACCCTTTTGCTTTGCTGCATCAGATTGGGGCTCCAGCCTCCCACCTTTTTCTCTACTTTCTTATCTCTTTTTGGTCTTTTGCTACTGCCTTTTCACCCCTTCGTTATTTTTCTTTGAACTTTTTTGCACCTTTTGCCCTTTCTGCTTCTCTTTTCCTTCCTTTAGTCATTTTGCCTCTTGGTGCACATTTTTCTCTTGCTTGCCTATTCCTTTCTCCTCTCGGCACCCACTCATCCTTGCCTCCTTCAATCTGCTTTTACTCTTCTCGCTCTCTCACTCATACTTTTGCCCCGCTCTCTCACTCATACTTTTACCCCGTTTCAACTTTTTAGACTCTGCCTTTTTCTGCCATTTTTTATGCTTTCACTCTGCTCTACTGTCCAACACCCATCCGCCAGAGACCAATATACTACTGCTGCATCCTTCCATGCCGCGCAAATCTCCATCCCAGCGCTGTACCCTAGCCTCCCCTTCCAGCAAAGAAGGTGCATTCTCCTTAGCCACATGCCACTTCTCCTTCCCCTCACCCATCTCACTACCCTAGTCTCCATTCCCTCTCAATCCACAAACACAAGATTCTTAAGACAGCACCACGCTCACCCCACCCTTATGTGCGTTCTCTTTAACATCCGCTTATCAAACACAGCTTTGAAGTCTGGAACCTCCTGCATGACATCTACTTATACCTACTCTTCCTCACTGAGACCTAGCTCAATCTGTCTTCTGCTCCGGATATCACTGTAGCAATTCCTCATGACTAGAAGATTGCATGACAGAACATAACAAGCAAAACCAGCATAGAAGTCTATATCATATACAAAGAAAACATCATCTGCTTCATCTCATCAGCCAACTACAACTACAACCTCAAGCACTTGGCTTTCAACAGCAGCACCTCTTATAACAACACCTTAGGAGGGGCCCTACTCTCCCACTGTCCTGGACCCAGGACAAACTTCGTATTTACTTTGTGGATTTTGTTACCCCTCTAGTTCTCAACCCCAGCTCCTTTATCCTTTTCAGTGACCTCAACTTTCAGCTCAAGGACATCACAGACTCCCAGCACCACCCTCCGGGAAGACATGGGCATAATACGATTCACTCAGAGAGTAAGCAAACCCAACCATATGGCAGAACACTTCATGGACCCAGTCTTCACCATCTTTGCAGACATCATGGTAGGCAAACCAACCAACCTCACTTAAACTTCCCAAGCCCTTGTTTCAGTTTACATTTCCCAAATCAACACAAAACCACACTTACCAAAACCTCAGAAGCAACTGGAACCAGGTCCAGAAGATGTCTGGACCTCAGAATTTCTATCTCGACTCCTGCAACAACTCAACAAACTTGCCTGCTCTGTCTCAAAAATTTCCACTTGGTTCACCTCCTGCGCACATGTACTGGCACTGCTCAGAACCGCCCCCACAGCATGGAACAAGCCACAGACAAGCTAGAACATGGAAGACTTCTGACTGTCCAAATAGTGGGAATGCCTATGGAGACACCCCACAACCCCACAGACACGTAAATTGTAGCCTTCCGGATCTACCACTAATGACTCAGAAGCAACAAGCACTGCACAATCACCAAACAAAGTGAAAACAACTTCCACAACACAAAGGAAATCTTTGCAATTGCGAAGATATTCACCTACTTTTACACCAGCTCCACGACTATTACTCCATCACAGGAACTCTGCAACCAGCTCCACCACTATTTCAGCACTAAAATCACCACCTTATAGAACAACTTTCTTACCCCAATCGTACCTCACTGCCCTTGTTGTCCTCTGATCTGAAGAAAGGGGCACTCCAGAAACCACCCTGGCATGCTGGCCCTTAGTAAACTGCCACTGCGATGCTCTCCATCCACTCAGGTGCTCCTTCAGACCCATGCTCACACTTCTTCTTCAAAAGGACTCAACCCCACCTGTAGTGCCTCTCACATCAATCCTCAATGACACTCTCACCACAGCCTCTTTCTGGGACTCATGAAAATGTGTCTATATACTACCTTTACTGGAAAAAACCCTCAGCGGAAAGAAAATCACTGGCGAACTACAGAACCATCTCGCTCCTCCCATATCCAACTAAAGTGTATACGCAGCTAGCTGACCACCTGAATGCCAACCACCTCCTGAACCCTTCCCAATCAGGATTCAAATCAAACCACAGCACCAAAACTGCCCTTATCACCACCACTCATGGTATTTGTCTAATCAGGGTCAAAGGAAAGACAGCTGCACTCATCGACCTCTCGGCTGCTTTCAACACCATCCCCCAACCCACTCCATCCTCATCCAACACCGCTACAGTACCAAAATACATGGACATGCCTTCCTCTAGATTAGCTCCTTCCTCTCAGTATGCACCCAATCTGTAAGCATGGCCCCATACTCATCCTTTGCCTCCAACCTGATCTGCATAGTCACTCAAGGCTCCTCACTCCCCCTGATGCTCTTCAAGGCCTACATGGCTCAGCTTGCCGGCATCAGCCAATGCCAAGGACTCAACATTATATCCTACACAGAACACACCCAGCTCATTCTCTTCCTCTCTGAGGACACCTCCAATGCCCAACTGAAGTTCAGCAATTTCATGTCAGAAGTCGCAAACTGGATGAGGACCAACTGCCTCAGACTTAACTACAATCAGATGGAAGTGGTCTTTTATGGAAAATAAATCTCCCTCTGAATCTTAGCCAAACTCCTATACACCACTTCCATGGTTCCCTTGACCAATCTGTTGACCCTTTCCATCAAGCCATTACTTTTGGGATTGTACAATGACCTACACACATGCTTAATCCCCACAAGATCTAGGAATTACCTAATTCCCGAGGAGGTGAGCTGGGGCCATTATCCGTAAGTAAGATTGAAGGAATCCCTTCCCTTCGGAACACCTCCCCAAGGACAGCTATAGTAGCCTTGGTGCTGATGGACCTCATAAAAAACACTTCCACTCATTGGGATTTAGCATCCACTATGACTGCAGCAAACCTTTCCTGATCATGTCAAGTACGTGAATGAAACTATGAAATCCAAACAGAACTTTTCCCAAACTTCCTTTACCTCCTCAACCTTCTGATTTTGTACAGAGATTCCTAAGCCCACTCTCAAATGTTTTTCATATTCTTTACAAAGCCCACACTCATGCACCCACGTCTTCACTTGGTCCTCCATGAGCGGCCATTAAAATCTTTCCCTCAACGGCTTTAATGTGAAAGTCTGACCTAGATGACCCTCATGTGACAAATGTATCAACTTGAGCAGCACAGAACCAGGATATACAAATCTACAACCCCTCATAACAACACCTACATCTTGTAAGGATATTTCATCTACCACCTTATGAAAAGGCCTGAGCCCCTCCGGCAAAGAACTTTCTCTCCGCACATCTCCTCTCACCAATTCAACCTACTGCTTTCAACATGTTGTCCTTCTCCATCGCCAGCATCCACGCTGCCTTGCAAACACAACCCTCAAGTTTCTCAGTGGCATACACTACATTAGCCACCACCTTTTCGGTGTACAAATCTCCATACTCAGCAGTTTTATCAGGTAGTCTTAACACGTTGCCTGCGGCAGGAATTCCAGCGCTGTGCTGGACATTCCAATCTCGGGCCTGGTCATGACGGAACCATGCCGCCATGAGCACAGCCCAACCGTGACTCATGACGGCATGGTTCCGTCATGAGCATCGAGGGGTTAACAAACAATCCGCCACTTTGTTTTTTCAACCAGGAAGATACTCCACCTTGCAATCAATGTTCTGCAATTTCATCGCCAATCTGGCTCGAGTAAGGGCTTGTAATCAGTTCTCAAGACTATATGATTTCCCCAAATATAGGTGCAAAAAAATAAGTTGTCACCCAGGCTGCTGCTAATGCCTCCCTCTCTATGATTGAATAACTTCTCTCAGCTTCAGACAGAGAGCGCGAGGCAAACGCAACCGTCTTCCCTGCACACCCATGCACTTGTGACATTTCTGCCCCTATACCAACCACACTCGCATCGACCTTGATAACTGTTTTCAAACTACTCTGAAACGGCACAAGTGCTCCTTCATTGGCAATTTCATTCTATCAGTGTGAAAGCAACTTACTATTCTTCTCCCCACGAACACTTTCTCCCTTTCCTCAACAAGAGTCTCAACATATCCGTCTTGTGAGCAAAGCCTTGGACAAACTTGGCATAATACTCCACCAAGCCCATAAACAACCTCCATTTGTCTTTGCCATTGGGTACCTCAGCTTTAAATATAGCACTCACCAAATAAATGTTGGGTCTCACACCTTCTCTAGTAATCAAATACACAAGATACTCCACTTCATGCCGTAAGACTTAGCATTTTTCTTTTCATAATGTCAGCCCTGCCTCACCAGTTCGAGACAACACCTCCCCAAGATCCTGTTATGCACTGTGATGCTTTCCCCAAACGCCAAAATGTTTTCTTGGAAAAATACAACACTAGAGAGACCAGACATCAAACCAGCAATAAGACGTTGATTAACACTTGCTGCTGAGCACAGGCCAAAAGGTAATCTTTTAAATTGAAAAGTACCTTCCGATGTTATGAAGGCCTTAAAGTGTCTGGAGTCTAGATGAGGTTGGACCTGGTGATAAGCGCTTTTTAGGTCTAACTTAGAGAAATATTTCCCACCAGACAGTGTCAAATAGAGTTTGTTTATGTTTGTTTATGTTGGGAAGTGGGAACAAGTCAATCCCAACACTCTTATTAACACTACCTAAGTCCACACAGAACCTCAACAAATCATCTGACTTCTTAGTAATACCCACTGGTGAAATCCATTCAGAGGCCTCCACAGGCTCTATCACATCCTCCTCAATCATTTGCTCCAGAACGTCCTTCACCTTATGTTATGAATTACAGCAATGGGTACCTTCCTTGCTACATGTCTTTTCAGAAGAGCATTCTTCTTTACCTTAATGTTATGCATGTACTGCTTAGGAACCTCAAATCTGTTCTCAAACACTCTACTGTGTTGTTTCAAAATTTCACTCAAAACTCATCTTCCACCACTATCACCAAGTTGAACATTCTTGGGTTGATCACTACATGCAAATCATACTGGCGTATCCATACGAGAATGAATGGAACCTGTCAGCTGCATACACCTTCCTATTTGTCATCCTACCCCCAATCTTGTGTCATGTTTCTTGGCAGTTTGGGCTGTACAGTTCCCATGAGGCACAAGGCCAAGACTGATTTGCATATAGCTGGGCCTGAACTGGGGTGGCGAAGTGAGCTAATGAACGATGATGGATTCAATCCAGATCTGTGTCTGGGGGTGAGTGTCTGAGATGTTTCAGCGCTCCGTCGATCTTCTACTTGTTTTTGCTATGTTTCCCACCACCCCAAAGCTTGCTCCTTCATACCCTTTCAGCACGACACTGGTGGTTTGAAAGGATACATTTGGCCACACCAAATCATACAAATGTTTGGGTACAATGGTATAGAGTGATCCAGAATCCACCATCAAGGATACAACTTCCCCATTTATGTTAAAGTCAGCTTTCAGTTGTGTTGTCCGCTTCCAGTCTTTTCTCTCTTCCTAAAGATCATTGTCTCTGGGCAATAGTCTGTGTTCCACATTATCATTACCCTCCATCCCCCCAAACATTCTTGCCACCAGCTCAACACATGATGCCCTTTTCCCCCACACTTGTGACAGTCCTTGCCTCTAGCAAATCAATTTCTTGAATCTGCCATATGGTATGTGCTTCTCCACCTATAGCACTGGATATTACTAATAATGGTGGCAGACAACTCTTTTCTACCTACATTGACTATGCTTTGATCATCTTTCGCCGCATCCATTTCAGCTGCTTTGCTACAACCCTCATTCCTCTGTATTTCCCTAATGCACTTTTCTGATTCGTTTACCACTTTAGCTATAGTAATAGCATCTTTTAAGGACGGATTGCTGGCGGCCCACAAACGTTCTTGCATTTTTTTGTTATAGCATTGGACAATTACTTGATCTTGTAATAACACTTCAGTCATGAGACCGAATTAGCACTTTGACGCTAACTCACGCAATCTTGCCACAAAATCATCAACTGACTCTGCTGGGCGTTGGGGTTGTTTATAAAATTTGTGGCGTCACATTACAATGTTTGCAGTTTTGGCAAATTTTATTTGAAGTCGTGTTTTGGCCTCTTTGTACACATCATCAAATTCATTTGCCTGGTTATCATGTGCCGGAGTGAGATATTTAAATGCATGTTGATCCTTCTTGTCCAAAGAGCCCAATATCAGTGCTTTTTTCCATATTTCAGAGAAGTCAGTGCCTTCCAAAGCCACTAAGTATTTTTCAAAAGAGTCTATCTAATCGTCCCATTCGATAGTTGGATGACCAGAAAGCATTAAAAATGATGGGGGCATGGCTATACATTGGCTTAAATTTATATTGCCACTGCACAAATGTATACGGCGTTACACTTGAAACAAAACAAAAATATGCCATCGAATTACTGGCCGCAATACCATAAAATACCAGTAGATGACGGAATGAGCACACAAACCATGAATCAAATGACGTCTTCAAGCTCCAAAAGAGAATAAGCAGGGTAGCCAGTGCACAATGCAGCGGAGAGCTGAAACAGGTTGATGAAATGTGTGCTCAAACAGCAACCTATGAGCTATAATCAGTAAGTGTTGTTCCTTTTGAAATGGTGAGCAGATCACAGCTTGTTGTCACCAATTGTAATATAAGTAGTTTGTCTCGGGTATACCCCTCAAGACACTGTTATTGCTTATAATGCGACACTTGCATGGAGTGTGTAGAGACCCACCCGGGCTCCTCTATACAATGTAACCACCTCGGGGCGGGCTCATCCGGAGAAGATAAATAAACGTCGAGTAGATTGCTCATGGTCTTCCTGCCAACATACGAATAATGTGCGTTGGCTCCCATTATTCCTTAAGCGTAGTGTGACGCCAGAGTACAAGCGCCCACCACAGCAGGCCGCCACCTTGGCGTCGAGGGCGGTAGTGAACCCGCTCCTCACCCGTACCTGTCCCTGGGTCGGAGGCTCCTTCATCTGCGCACCAGCAGTGACGTGCTGTCAGGCCCCGGTGTCCGGAGTTCCCCCGCACTACAAGGGTGGGCCCGGTTCCCCAGCCCATCCATCTCTCCTGACTCGCGGCTTCTCTACTTGTGATGACGTTTGGCTGCCGTTGGCACCTGCATACTGGGCATCTCCCACCGGGGATCGCCGGCAACGCTGCAGCCGGGGCCCTGCCTCCTCCCACACTCCCAGGCTGATGGAGGCCGCTTGGAAGGACACGCTTCCCCAGCGCCGCAGGTGAGCGCGCATCGATGCTGGAGTCGACAGGCTGCCTTATGCAGATTCAGATTCAAAATACTTTATTCGGTTAAAAAGAAGCAAATAACCATAAAAGTAGCATGAAAAAGTACAATTTACAGAAGGGGTCAAGTAATCATTATAAATAATCACACAGTAAAGAAAAAAGTACCAAAATTAAGTACATATATACAACAACATCAAAATTAATACATTTGAATAGATTTGCGACACTTAAAAACTGATTTAAAAAATTCAGCGAGTGAGGCTACCATAAAAACTGTTTCCATTTTCTGGCACTCTAAAAATGCTGAGCGGCATCGGTATACTTTTAAGTCTTTAAGGATAGGGATGATAAGTTTCTTTCTAAAAAAGGTATAAAATTTACAAAAAAATAAAATATGAATATCAGATTGTGGGGACACATCGTCACATGGACAAAAACATAAATCTTTTGACCAACAATTCATCACTGGGAAAGTAAAGAGCCTGAAAACGATGTTAAGTCTAAACCGGGTTAAAAGGAATCTTTCGTGATTGGACATATACAATGATAAATATGGCTGTAATTTCTCTCCACATAAAATATCCTGATGGGCAGAAACAGTCTTTTTTCTTGCCTCCTCTAGGTGTCTTTTCTCCCTGAGATGAGCAATACACAAATTTTTCAGGTCTCTTCTTGATATGTATGACATTGATAACGGATCCTCGTAATATTGAGGACAGCTTAAGTCTTCGAGGAAATTTCTGACATAGCATATCCACTTACAATCATTGATGTTGTCCAATACTAAAATATCCTTTAAGATGGCCCGGTTAACCACACAGTCATCGTTTGTCCAAACCCTGTGCCAAAGGAGAATTGGCTGGATCTTAATTGTGTCAGTGACATAAAGCATTCCCAATTCAACATGGCATATCATAGTTGCAGTACTTTCAGGCACGGACAAGATATGACGTAAAAACCTATTTTCCATAGTCTGAATTGAATTAATATTTGAGTAGCCCCACAAACCTGATCCATAGGTAGCTACTGCTAGGCAAGTTGCCTTATAGATGGTTAAAATCTCCTTTATGGGTTTTCTTCCTAATTTTTTTATAAAACATTGTAGGGCCATAATAGTTTTGGAGAATAACAGCGATCTAGCCTGAATTGCCGTAGTCCATGAGCCACTTTCATGAAACACAATTCCTAGATATGGGAAGGTGGATGTTTTTTCTAAGGGATTGGAATTTATAAAAATAGGCTTCAAATGCTTGCTTGTTCTTGACCCACAATACATAGACAAAGTTTTGGAGCAATTAATTTTCAAGTCTAGGCCAAGCATGAAGTTATTAAAAGATGTAACTAAAGTTTGTAGTGCCATTGGGGTGCGTGCCATCAGAACGGCATCGTCAGCATACATCAGGGCAGGGACGGGCCTCCCATCCACCATAGGCATGTCCCTACCCTCCTGGACGAGGCAATTCTCCAAACCATTAATGTATAACAAAAATAGGAAAGGGGCTAAAACGCACCCTTGGCGTACACCCCGACCAATCCCAAATTGTCTACTGCATTCACCATTTTTCCCATATCGGACACTTGCAGTGGCCCCGGAATATAGATCTCTCAAGAAGCATATGATGGCCTTGTCTACCCCCAGTTCTGCCATAATCGCCCACAATTTACTGTGTGACACACAGTCAAAAGCTGACGACAAATCAACAAAAGTGAGGTATAGACGTTGTTTTTGAACCCTTATATACTTCTGTTGCAGGATAAACAAATTCAATCCTTGCTCTATAGTCCCTAAGCCCCTTTGAAACCCAAATTGAAAATCACTTAGCACCCCATTATCTTCTGCCCAGCTTTGGAGTTTGACTAAAACCACTCTCCCCAGAATTTTTATAGAAGAGTCCAATAAAGAAATTGGCCTGTAGCACGTGCAATTCTGCCTATCGCCTTTCTTGAAGATTGGGACTATAACAGATGTAAACCAAGTGGGAATTGGGCCTTTTGCCAAAGCAACATTAAAAAGCTGGACTAGCAATGGTCCCCATAATTCGATGTTAGCCTTATAGAGATCTGCTGGTATACCATCTGGTCCAGCCGCCTTTCCCCCTTTGGTTGCCTTCAAACTAGCAAGAACTTCTGGAAGGGTTACAACCAAGACTTTAGATGTATCTGGATTTAACAACATAGAGTCTTGGCCAGTATCAAGGACTGGTTCCACAGCCCTATAAAGGGAGGAAAAGTGAGCCACCCACTCCTCTTCTGGAACGGCAATTTCCATGCGAGCCTTTTTTTCATATAGGAGGGGGGTGTTAATAACCCTCCAAAAAGCAGCCAGATCCTGTGATTGTGACGCTGCACATAGGTCGTCCCAGGCCTCCCTTTTTATCAGAGCTTTTCTATCCTTCAGTGCTATGTTATAGTCCCTTCTCAAATTTCTAATTAGGGTTACGTCCCGTGGTCTTTTGTGAATCGCCTGTTTTAGCTTTGTTAAGGCTTTAGTACATTTCTTGTCGAACCATTTCCTGTTAGACTTTAGGGAGTTTTTCCTTGCAACCCACAACGCTTCCTTAATTGTAGTAGAGATGATATTAAAATGGGTTAAAATTTCATTGCTCTCGGCATGTTCATTCAAACAAATCAAAAAGCTACTCATACACTTATTCAGTATTTTAGACAAAAAATCAACCGGGACCACTCTGCTCCATTTAAGGTTATAACCATTTTGAGTACCCAGTTTCACATCCTGCACCAAGTGCTTAGAACCTGCAATATGATCGGGTGAAGCAAATAGGTTATCCATTTTTAGTACCTGTGGGTAGTGGTCACTCAGTGGTAAGTCCATAATACTGGAGCTAAACAATCTGCCCGCAGAGCTATGTGTACACAAGCTGAAGTCGATAATAGACGAAGCCCCCCGTCCCACAAAGGTTGGAACAAATGGCATTGTGTGGTGGGCTAATTCATTTGTAAACCCCAAATCAAAATTAAAAATCATCTCATTTAAAGAGTCCCCTAAGAGGGTATGTTCAAAGTGCGTCAAATTAATGTCCTGTTCCAACATCATGCCGCAAATACCCTTCTGACCCTTTTTACACAGAGTACAATTAAAATCACCCCCCATAATACCATAACTTCACCCCCTTTTTTTCTGTCAAATTCATACTGTATGTCTGCATTTAAAGTGACAAGTACTTCCTTAATCATGCTATTTAAACAATTATTATAAAAATTGAAAAGAACAATCTTAGGACCCTTCCTTGTGTCAATCACTATTTTCTGATCCAGGAGAAAAGGAGATTCTTTCATAAACTAGCAGGTTTGAAATATATACAGTCAATCCACCCTTGGGTCTTCCATGGGCACCCCCCACCGCAGGGGTAAATTAAGTTTTATAGCCATTAAGATGTATCGGGGCGGTGGCCCAAGTTTCTTGTAGAGCTAAAATACCCACGTCAGTGATGACATCATCCCAGGATGGATTAGAGATTTTCTGTTTTAGGCCTGCCACATTCCAAAAAACCACCTTACAATATTCTTCTTTAGATGGGACTTCTGCAATAGCCCCCACTTGTCTGCCCTGATCCCCTTGTATATTCTCATCCACCGCTGGGATTTCAGGTGTCTCATCACACCCTGGGCGGTTAATCATCCCCAAGTCTACAGGTTTAGTTGTCTTAGAAACCTCTTCTTTTGTCCCGGGGAGTCAGTCCACCGCTTCCAAGCAATCAAACCGGTTATAACACGGAAAGATCGGAGGAATTTGTAAGTTACCAAACCAACCTTGGTCATAACTTTGTGGATGGAAGTATGGAGGCCTCCCTCTATGTTTCACTATATTCCAACCATCTTCATTCCTCCCTCCCCACTGTGTGTCATGCGGATTGCTATGAAAAACCTGACCGTTGTTACCTCCTTGGTGTCGGTTGTCCCTAGTCCAACTCCACCTATTGTCCGGGTGTTCGCCCTCTGGATAGAAATAGGATAGTGCCCTAGCCACAATACACAAACCATGATTTCTGGGGGGCCTTGTTGTAATATATTCGGCAGTGCGTGGATTCTCAAATGTTATCACCACACAATCGCCGTCTGCCCTTTTTTTATTATACCCGATCCATGGAGCCCTTTCAACCATCAGGATATTACTTCTGATAGCTGGCGGAAGAGGGTAGTTATCATTCAGCCAGTAGATAATTTTATTAACAAGTCCCGCATGATTTTCGTTTGTTTATACATCTAATTGAGGGACTCCAGTAAGAACAACAACATATGGTGCAGCTTTTGGGGGTAAGTGTATATTTCTGCGCACCTCCCTTATTTCTGGGTTATCTTTATCTAGTTGTGGTTTAGGAGTTTGTGGGACTGACACTACTTTATCCTTTGGGGCGGGAGTTTTAGGTGTTGGTATGGTTTTTGGCGGTTGTTTAGCGGTAGGGACGCTTTTGGCATCTACGGATGGTTTATTTGCTGTAGTTTTTACTTGTTGAGCTTTATTAGTTAAGTTGAAGCTAGGGGCACTTACATCTTTATGTATGTTCTTCAGTATTGTTTCCAGGCAGCGTAACCTGGCTTCGATGGGTTCGAGAAGAATTTTTAGCATCTCAAAGATGTTATTATTAACCATACTCAGGCTGCTACTGTCCCCACTACCTCTAACTTGGTTATTTACCACACCGCTTAATTCCAGGATTTCTTCTAAGCTGCTATCTAAAATAGTTTCATCTGGGAGACTTAATGGTAGGCCAACATTGGCCTGATGCCCTCCCCTAGTATCGTCAGGATCGGCAACTGGATTGCTGCTCACAATCAAGGGCGCCGGATCTGAAGTGGTTGGATCTTGAATCTTGCCAATGTGGGCTTTTTTCCCTTTACGAATTGTGTTTTTAATTGTCTTTTGTTTGTTTATCTTCTGTTTAGGAATTGCCCCCTCTTTCCTAGCCCTTTGATTTAGAGCGCTAGCTATTGATAGGTTCTCCGTCTCATTTTCAGTTAAGCAGCTATCCGCTATCTGAAGGAGATTAGGGGTTGCCTCCAGGCCTTCCTGGGAACCTAGAGCATTATGGCCCCCCTCCTTATGTACCACTGCAAGAGTGTTCGGAGTAGAAGCACTATTAGGAGTGCAGGCTTGCGCAATAGGGCCCAAGGAGGAGCGCTTAGCCCAAGCTAGATCTTGAGACACCCTTCTATCCATAAGTATAATACCTTCATCGATTAAGGCATGGGTGCGGACAATAAAATCATCAAGGGTACCGGTCAGCTTCTTTGCCCCAGCAGCTGCCATGCTTCTAGTCTCTGGGCAGTTCATGACAGACCAGCAATATAATTAGAGAAAATATTGGCAAGTAACTCTACCAATCGCAATGTATCTAATAGCTCACAGTAGTAAATCACATAGAGGGTTCACCAACTTACAGTTCAGTAGTCCCAATGTCCTTAGGCTAATGGATGTCAAGCAGGGTTTATGGCCCAGGCCAGGCTCCTCAGGCCTCTGAGGGCCACAGAGGGCCCGCCCTTTGCCCGGGCTTCGCCTGGCTCGTCCCGCGCGCGTCCCGCGTTGCGCGTCTCCGGCGCTGATTTTAAGCACCTGGTCGTCTTTGTGCAGGGCGTTGCCGGAGGTGTTCAGGGTGCCGCACTGCCTTGTGTGAGCTGTAGTCCACTTTCCAATGACTACTCGGTGCCCCCTAGTGCGTGCGTTTCCCGCGGAGCGGGAAACGCGAGATGCAGCGTTTTTCCGAGGGGTTTCAAATTCTGCCCCAGTCCTGTGGTCGCGCTGATGCTGCTCACCAACTTCGCAGCTCATAAGAAATGAAAGGTCTCCCGCAGTCTCCCTCTCTGGCGCTGATTTTAAGCACCTGGTCGTCTTTGTGCAGGGCGTTGCCGGAGGTGTTCAGGGTGCCGCACTGCCTTGTGTGAGCTGTAGTCCACTTTCCAATGACTACTCGGTGCCCCCTAGTGCGTGCGTTTCCCGCGGAGCGGGAAACGCGAAATGCAGCGTTTTTCCGAGGGGTTTCAAATTCTGCCCCAGTCCTGTGGTCGCGCTGATGCTGCTCACCAACTTCGCAGCTCGTAAGAAATGAAAGGTCTCCCGCAGTCTCCCTCTCCGGCGCTGATTTTAAGCACCTGGTCGTCTTTGTGCAGGGCGTTGCCGGAGGTGTTCAGGGTGCCGCACTGCCTTGCGTGAGCTGTAGTCCACTTTCCAATGACTACTCGGTGCCCCCTAGTGCGTGCGTTTCCCGCGGAGCGGGAAACGCGAGATGCAGCGTTTTTCCGAGGGGTTTCAAATTCTGCCCCAGTCCTGTGGTCGCGCTGATGCTGCTCACCAACTTCGCAGCTCGTAAGAAATGAAAGGTCTCCCGCAGTCTCCCTCTCCGGCGCTGATTTTAAGCACCTGGTCGTCTTTGTGCAGGGCGTTGCCGGAGGTGTTCAGGGTGCCGCACTGCCTTGTGTGAGCTGTAGTCCGCTTTCCAATGACTACTCGGTGCCCCCTAGTGCGTGCGTTTCCCGCGGAGCGGGAAACGCGAGATGCAGCGTTTTTCCGAGGGGTTTCAAATTCTGCCCCAGTCCTGTGGTCGCGCTGATGCTGCTCACCAACTTCGTAGCTCGTAAGAAATGAAAGGTCTCCTTATGCATTTGATACTGGGGGCTACAATGCCCCTTGTGGCCATCCATTGATATTGCACTACATAGCAAGGACATAATGATCTCCAGCCACGTGGTACCTCACGCCCAGGGAGTTCAATGCCTCAGAAATAAAGGACAAAAAAAAACCACAATGAAAGGAGCACGTTCTTCTGAGGATTTGGGCCCCTTTCCAAAGCAACACAGAAAAACAAAAAAAACAAAGGGGTACAACCACAGTGTTCACTCAGCAACCAATAAGACAGTACGCCTGCTCCAGAAGGCAGCCAAGTCCTAGCAGCAAAAGTTACCATGCGTTCTCCCTCACAAGCGAGTGCTGCGGGCCTCCAAGCGGGAGCTGTAGTGACACTGTCGCCCCAGGTGTATAATCATGCCGCGGTATCCCCGCTACCCCCTTTCAGCAAAACTGCTGCCCCTGCAACTGCAGCCCTGTGCTGAAAAGCATGGATTGGACGCCTCTACCACTATTTTAAAGGTACAAGGGAGACCGACTGCACAACAAAGAGATCCCTGCTGATATATTAAGGAGGCTGGGAAATATGTGACCTGTTCAAGACGCTTCCGGACACGGGAGACAACGACGACTATGAGGCAGCAGTCACAGCCCTCAATCGGTCATCCCCAGCTCAACCCCGATTTTGAGCGATTCGAGCTGCGGCAGGCAAAACAGTCCGACACCGAGTCTGTGGACATGTTCTACGTACGCCTGAGGTGACTTGCGAGCACCTGCCCATTTGCCGACCAGAGGGAAGAAATCCAAGCTCAAGTAATTCAAGGGTGCCGCTCGGTGATGCTCCAGAAGCTGATTCTTCGACAACCAGGCTTCTCACTGGATGAGATACTGGTTCTTGCCAGATTCCATGAACTGTCAGATGCCCAAGCAAAGGAAATGGAAGCTGCCCTAAGCAGAGTTGCCACGGCGTCTCATACCTCCAAGTGCCCCCTCCCATCAAAGAGGAAAGATTTGAAGCAGTACAACGACGTCCCCACCCCGTGCGTACCACTTCTAGGACACAAGGGGGCAGCACATGCAACAACTGTGGAGCAGATCATACTCCTACTGGTAATTGCTTTGCCAAAGGGAAGACCTGCTCGCGGTGCGGAAAGCCAAACCATTTTGCAAAAGTGTGCCTCAGCAACAGGTCCCGGCCACCGTTCACCAAGCAACGTGGGGCCACGTCACAAATACGTCAACAATCAATCGATGATCCTCATGTCCAAGAGGAGCGTGTCGCACAAGGTCTGCAATTCACCCTGGATGAAGTTGATGACAATGTCTTCTTCATATCTTTTGTGAGTCGATCGGACAAACACAAAAGGCCTCCTCCCATGTGCGCTGTCAAAGTGGCAGGGTCGAGCGTCCGGGTCCTGATTGACACCGGGGCATCTGTGAACATCATGGACTCTGAGCAATACGAACGCCTCTCTCCATGACCCCCACTTGCTCCCACAGAGGCACAAATATACACGTATGGAGAAATGCATCCACACCCCCTGAGAGAGGTGATTGAAGCAGAACTTTCCCGCAACAAACACACGACCAGAGCCCGGTTCCACATCACCGAAGGGAAGAAAGGAACTTTACTGAGCTGCCACAGCGCCAAAGACTTTGGCCTGGTCTTCTTTGCAAATCACGTGCACGACTCACATGCCAACACCATACTGCATGAATTCACAGAACTGTTCAACGGTCTAAGCAAACTCAAAGGCAAGCAATTCAACCTACACATCGACCCCTCCATAAGACCGACAGATTGAGGCATCAAAGAGTGCCATTTCCTTTGTGTCTGCAGATGGAAGCCAAACTAAAAAAGCTGTAAGATCTCGACGTCATCAAGAAGGTATCAGGCCCTACTCCTTTCGTTTCCCCGCTAGTCATTGCGCCAAAGCCAAAACAGCCCATTGCCATCAGACTCTGCGTGGACATGCATCTCCCCAATCAATCTGTGAAGCGGGAGCGTCATCGCACTCCCACGATGGATGACATTGTGGCAGACCTGAACGGGGCCATGTGGTTCTCAAAGCTTGACCTGAACGCTGGATACCATTAGCTCGAACTCGAACCGAAGAGTCGCTTCATCGCGACTTTTTCCAGAGGCTGAGTTTTGGGGTATATTCGGAGGCAGAGGTCTTCTAAAATGCCATCTGGGAGACCCTGTCAAGGCGTCATCAATCTGAGCGATGACATCCTGGTGTTCTCACACACCCTGTAAGACCACCACACATGTCTACATGCCATCCTGCGATGACTGGCAGACTGCGGCCTAACAGTCCACAAGGCTAAATGCTCATTCTACCAAGAGTCTGTGGATTTCTTTGGCTACACTTTCTCCAGGGAAGGTTTGAAGGTGGACCCAAGAAGGCGACCGCCATCCGGTCAGCTGAAACCCCTACCTTGTCCACGGAAGTTCGCAGCTTCTTAGGTATGGCCACTTACTGTGGCAGGTGCATTCCAAATTTGGCCTCGTTATCCGAGCCACTATGAGTCTTAATACGCAGCTGTCGCCCGTGGGAATGGTCCGCAGAGGCCAACACTGCATTCCACGCCATCAAATCGGCCTTAATGGACAAAACTGTCATGGCCTACTTTCATCCAGGAAGGCGCACTGAGTTGGTGGTAGATGCCAGCCCTGTAGGGCTCAAAGCAGTCCTCCTTCAAGAGTGAGCTCAAGAAACGTGGATGTCTTTTGCATATGCCAGCCGTGCACTGATACTGAATCGAGATACGCCCAGATAGAGAGGGAAGCCTTAGCCATAAAGTGGATGTGCCAGCACGTTCCTCTATATCTTTATGGCCAAGAATTTCAAGTGGTGACCGACCACTAGCCATTGATCTCCTGTTCACGGATAGAGAGTTGGGCGGTGGGAGGTGCAGCTACAGACGTATAGATTCAAGGTGAAATAGCCCTGGGGTACACAACCCGGCAGATTACCTCTCGAGACACCCAGAGACGATGGTCACGCAGCACTGACATCAAGACGAAGAACACACCAAAGCCCTGGTCTGGATGATCACTCGGGAAGCGTGCCCCACAGCTGTAACACAGTTCAGGCAAGCCACCACCATGGTCGAGACACTAGTCAGGGTAAAAGAAGCCCTCCTCACCAGAGGGTGGACCCATTTCTTGGATTGTGTGCAGGCGCTCAACACAGAAGACCAACTAGCGTGATAGCAGCTTTGGAGAATCCACAGCGAATTCAGCGAAGCAGTGCACGGTGTCATGCTGCGAGGTCATGTAATCATAGTCCCGAAGAAGCTGCAAGACCAAGTTATCAATCTGGCACACGTAGGTCACCAGGGTATGGCAAAGACTAAAGCACGCCTACGATTCAAGGTGTGATTCCCTAGCATGGATACCATGATGGAGGAGAAGTCAGAGGCTGTCACTCATGTGCTATCACTGGAGGTGACCCTGCCCGAGCTCCAATAATCACGGAGGAGCCCAGAGAAACACCCTGGACCAAAGTCAGCATCAACTTTGGCAGTTTTCCGGATGGACGCAACACTCTAGTGCTAATAGACTCCTACTCTAAATTTCCAGTAGTGGAGTTGGTTACGTCTACGGTGTTCACTCAAGTCCAGATAGCCCTCAAAAGGATCTTTGTACTTCTGGGCCTCCAGAGGAACTAAGATCAGACAACGGACCCTCATTTCAAGGGCAAGAGTTTCAGGATTATCTGGAGAGGAACGCCATCAGGCACCGGAAGATCACACCCCAGTGGCCTCAAGCGAATGGGGGAGTTGAGCGCTTCATGGGAACGCTCAATCGAATACTGCGCAATGCTTTGGAACAAGAAGAAGATGCTGAAAGAGCCCTGCATCAATTAGTAGACATTTATCGGCAAACACCTCACAGCCCAACTCACCGCACACCATATAATTTGCTATTCTGGAGAGCCCCACGAGACAGCATTCCGACAGACCCGTTTGGAGGCCCCCTGAGAGAGAAAATGCGGCAGTCCAGGCCCAGAGAGAAACAACTAACAAAAAGGCAAGCCTCACCTGAGGTGCTTAAACACCATCTTTCAACATGGGAGACTACGTGGTAGTCATAGACAGACACCCTGGCCGGCAGTTCCGGACATCCTACGAACTGGAGGTGTGGAGAGTTACTCACGCCTGGGGTACCATGATGTCTACGAGCAAAGGTCAACAAAAGTTCACGAGAAATGTGTCATGGTTCAAGAGGGTGCCTAGACCCTGCCAGGCCGTGAGAGGTCCCACTGCACGGGAGGAAGGAGGAGATCCAGCACTTGATGAACAACCAATGCCCTCCCCTCCTAATCAAGACTCTGAAGAAATGCCGGCTGGTGCAGCTGCGCAAACCACAGGCGATCCCCTTCCACGCTCTCCAAGCGAGACGAGAAACAACAATGTGGAAGAAGCAGGGACAAGTTCCAGCTCTCGGAGTCAGAGGTATGGTCCTCAGTCAGTGGTTCAAAGACTTTATATGTGCATCACCCTAAATCAAAGTTTGTAATGCTCAAGGTAACTAAAGAAAAGGAGGGCTGTAGAGAGCCACCCAGGTTCCTCTATACAATGTAATCAGTGCACCACTCCTTGGGGCTGGCTCTTCCTGAGGAGATAAATAAGTGGCAAGAAGACCGCTTGTGGTCTTCCTGCCAACATACGAATAATGTGCTTGGGCTCCCGTTATTCATTAAGTGCAGTGCGACACCAGGCTGAAAGCGCCCACCGCAGCAGGCCTCCACAGAGTGCACATTGGCGAGGAGTTCGAGTCATATGAGTCAGTTACGGTTGGACTCCAAACCAGATGGACACAGCATGCGGTGGGTGAATATTAACCTACAATAAATGTTCTGAAACCATTTGGGTCTTCATGTGCTTACCTGCTACATTTGGCGATGATCAGATTTCACCCACCGGCACACCCACGTAGCGGTAATTAAGCGAGGTTTCCCGTTTTTTTGGCAGTGGACATCGAGGAGCTGTTAAAATCTTTCGGCCCCTCTTCTTGATGGGCCCTACATATGGGCTCGCATCCCCAGGCCATCACTTCAAAGAATCCTGTGCAGTGAGGATTAACTTTATTTAGCACAATTTGGTGAAAACGCAAGCATCCATTCACGTGGTACCGCGCATGCGCACTCTCGTTGTTGGCACGTATCCATCGGCTTTGCACGACATACGTCTTCAAGTTGTGTGTGGTGACCATATTGTGTGTTGTGTTCCTCATCATGTGGCAGCCATATTTAGTGTGTCCTTTTCTTCAGCATCAATACTTTAACCACAGTTATAGGAGTTTATCGATCGGCGAGTAATTTACAAAGTGTTGTTTTTTCTTTATTGTAGTTTGGAGAGTTTTCAAGGTTTCAGCCCCATATTTAACCTTAGGCGAGATTCATTAACTGTTTTTCATTTGATAATTAATTTCATCATGGCTTCTTCTTCTCATCAAAGTACTCAACCACCACCATTTCTAAGCAAACCAGCATCGAAGTGGATACAGTGGTTCAGGTTAATTGAGAATCATTTACTAGCAGTTGATGCCAAAGGATATAGTCTTGCACGCACATTTGCATTATTGTTTGGAAGTTTGGGGCAAGCAGCTCAGCAGATATTTCATATTTGAACCACCAATACCACAGCCTCAAGGTGATGGGCAATGGAATGTGTACTTAGAGGCCATAGCCAGATTGAGGAAGCAGTTTCCTGATGAACCTAGTATTGTGTTGGAGCGCCACAAATGTTATAAACGCAAGCCACTTTCAGATGACAACGTTGAAGAGTATATTTCAACCCTCAAAGTACTGGTGCCTCCATGAGAATTTGGCCCTAAAGTAGACAACTATATTTGAGATCAGATTGTTTATAACTGTGCATCTAGAAAAATCCAAGAAAGATTGCTTAGTTGCAGAAACCCGTCACTAGCAGAGGTTATTGATTTGGCCATAAGTATCTAAAGGTTGGCAAACTCAACCAAGCTCACGTCCACTACAGGGATCAACATGCTATCATCCACTGAACAGGAAGATTTGTTCGAGTTCGATTCAATTTGAGTCCTTGAGCCCGACCCTTTTTAATCTATATGTGGTCTCCTTGGCCAGGCTTATTAAATCCTATGAATTTGCTATGGTGTCATATGCTGATTGTTGAACTTGGCCCTTTTGGCAGGTTCACCCCTGAACTTTTTGCCTTAAGCTCTGACATAGTGGTAGTGATTTTAGGTCTCTGGGCACTTTAGCACTGTGGCCCAGTGTAAAGTGCGTGCGCGCTCTGAGTGCGTGTGGTGAGATTGGCCTGCCCTCCCAAAGGAATGCATGGGGGATATGTGTGTCCATGGTAGTTCCTGGTATGACAGGAGTGCAGGGGTGAGTTTAGTATGTATGAACCCGGGAGAATAAATGCTGCACAATGATGTGTGCAGATTTATGGTGACTGGTGGAGAAATGCCACTTTTAAAAGTTGTTACTTCTGTGTACTGTGTGTCTGCCTGCCTGATGTGAATTGCTTGTCTGGCTTATGATTGACAGGAGCAGAGAGGTGTGGGTGGCTCAAGGAGCCAGGGGGAGTCTTCCAATGGTGAATAGAGAGATCTGCATGCAGATGGGAGGGAGGAGTTGCACCTGGGACCTGAATTGGGCTGTGCCTTCCCTCCACAATGCTGGCTTTGCCCCCTGTGGTGCGTCTAATCACTGAGCCCCCACCTGACGACGGAGAGAGGAGCTGAGCAAAACAAAGTGCTCCAAAGCTCCCCAAAACAACTCCTAACTGATATTACCAGACCCTGTACTGTGACACAAAGGAAAAGGGCATATAAATATAGGGGCTGTGACCCCATGAGTGGGCCTGTTCTGTTCCTGATCCTGACGGAGGGGGGCTTGCTGCGGCTGGGGCCCAGGAGGGACTGCCATGGGGGCTGCCTCCCTGCTGGAGGGTCCTGTGTGCTGGCCCCTGGGCCCAGCTATGCCCCTTCCTCTCTATGGACTTATTTCCTTTTCCTACAGGACCTTATGCTTTTACCCCTAGCTTTTACCCCTAGCACCTGGAAGCGCTTTATCTTAATTTGTCCTTTATTTTTAGGAGGAACCTCGGTGCCTTGCCCTTGCAGCACTGGGGTACAATCGTCTTTGAGGGAATCCCCGGGATTCCCCCTTCATGGGAATTTAACTGCGGGTGCCCACCCCGCTTATGTGCTCACTAGCAGGTGCCCACCCCGCTTTATTATAGGTGAAAATATGGGTGCCCACCCCGCTGCATATTTTAATTTAAGAGGGAGCCTACCCCTCATGGTCCACCTTGTATGTTATTAGCTGAGCGGGTGCCCACCCCGCGTTCTATGTACTGACATCACAACCGCGGCCCGAGTTGCTTTTTGCATTCTTTCTGAGTGCCGGCCCGACCCGGAAGCCAGGCGACCTTGCCTTACTGGGGGCAGGACCTAATGTGCATCACTTCTGTTTTCCCTGTCCAGGGAATGGCGGCTTCGGCTCGAGCAGGGCTCCCGTGTGCCGAGGGGAGCCCTGCCTGCGCCCAGAGAAGCCCCATAGAGTCTGGAAGTCCGAGACACGCCTGCGCGGGGCTCCCGTGAGCTGGGGAGAGCCCCGCGGCATAGGCGGAGGAGAGGAGCAACAGAGTCTGCCCTGTTGGTGGAGAGACACGTGCAGTTTAAATCAGGAGATGGAGCCGCCGCCTGGAAGAAGACACCCACCGGGAGCCGGTAAGAGAAGGCTCGAGGGTGTCCCCTTTTGGTTACTTGCTGAGCGGACCTGCTGTAGCGGGCCGCTCCACCGTTGAGGGAGCAGTGTACTTCCTTTGTGTGGCATATTTTGTTTTAGGAGCCAGAGCGCTCCAACATTGGGCATATTGTTTCAGGAGCCCGGGTGGCCCCCACGAGGGGCTCAGTAGATGCAGGGCCCCCGTGGGGGACCCAGAGGGGCCAGTGCCCCTTTCAAAGTTTTGGCCATTTTTCTACAGCTATCCCTCTTATGAGATGGCAGCTGCATCGTTTTTGGGGCACATGGGGTTATGCATAGAAGCCCAGTGAGGCAGAAGAGGCACGGATGTGCCAAGGCCCCCACATTGCTATTCCCAGCTGCGCCGCACCAGCGCGGGCAGCTGCAACAGTTTGCATTTTTGATGGCAGAGTCCCTAGTGGGACAGGAGGCACAGTGGTGATAAAGCATTCACGTGATCCACAGCTGCGCAGCACTTAGTGCCACCTGCAACGTTTAGGCCTGCAGAGAGTGTGCACCCTTGACTTTCACTGCAGTGGCAGCGCGCCCTGACTCTTGGGACATAGGGCATTTGAGCCCCTTTTGAGTTTGCCTGGGGGACTGAGAGGCTTGTAGGGCACCAGGGCCTAAATATGATTTATGCCTACTATGGTCTTTCTTAGGAGACTAGGTGCTAATGTGATTATGTGGTGCTAGGAAAAGTAATGTATGTACTATGTTTTATGCACCTTGTGTTATACCTCTAAATGTGTTTTTTATGCATGAGGTTGTTTGGCATATTATGGTTTATGCTAGTGAGATTATCCTCCACTGTGATTATTTCCTAATGTGAGTTATACTTAGGAGGTTAGGGTTTAAGATATTTGACTGTTGAGGTTATGGGTGTACAATGTGTTTGGCACCTAATGTGATACTGTGCATAATATGGTTTGTGTTACAGGCTGATGCTGAGTACAGTGGTTACGAGTGATTACTGGTTGTACGTTTATGATATGTCTTACTTTTACTAAGTTCGCTTTGTGATGGTTCTGACAGTGGTCCTGTGTGCCCTGTTAGGTGTAAATAATCCCTTGTAAATATGACCTAGTGCCAGGTGGCACCATGTATATTATGTGCTTACTATTCTAATGTGTCATGAGAATACAAAGGCTATTTTCTATATAACCTTGTGTGGAGTTCCTTTTGTAGTGTGCCTGGGATGTTGTTGCTGTGTGCGTGTGCAAATGCTTTACACATGGCCTCCGGGATAAGCCTGACTGCTCGTGCCAAGCTACTAAGGGGGCGAACAGGGGTTATCTTTGGAGTGTAACTCCCTTTCTCTAATAAAAGAGAGGGACCCACAGTCCAAAGCGGTAGGGTACCAAAAGACAAAATGTCAAAACAAATTTCCCCTTTGGGTAAATTTAGAACATAACAACAGTTATTACCCACACCAATTCATACATATTTATTCAACTAATGGACAACAGATCAGGAATAAAGGAGTATAGGTGATAGATTTACAAAAAAGTGTACATTTTATTACAATATCTTTAAAAACAATATGACATCAATAAAAACACAATAATACACATTAGATCATTACAGACTGTGAGAAAGACAATAAGGAAAATCATTCCAATTTAAAAGAGATGAGAAACGCTAGTTGAAGGAATTTGATCAGACTCCAGTTTGTGATACTATCGGAAAAGGAGTAGTTGTATCCACTGACTTAGCGTCTCAAAACTCAAATTAGCATCGACGCGTTTTGGTTTTGGCACTTATAATTTACAGCCAACACCTTCTTCAGGATTAAAAAATAATTTCCCACAAATATATAGTGTATCTCATCAGGGGTCACAAACGGACCTCAAGATCCTTCACGGTTATATCAGTATTTCTCGCCTTGTGCAGTCCCATATATTTTAATTCGATGGGATGGGTTCATATGCACGGGTTCAATAATCGTTTATGTTCCACTGCTCTCTGATAATCCTTCACCAACTTGCATAAAAGTATGCTAAGTGGTTGTCGGTAAGAATAAAAAATATTTCTTGTCCCAATCAGAGCCGGGGTTATTATAATGAAGTCGGTACCCCTTTACAGCTAGACCGCCCGCAGTCTGCTGGTGTTTGGTCAAAGCGGTGTACCGGTTACGGTGCCTCGTAGCGATGTAACTCCCTTTCCCTGACTAGAGTGGTTGTCTCTGCCTGGCTTTGGCGCAAGCCTTAGCCAACCAGAGATCCCATTTCTAACACTGATGATACCCAGATTATAGTTTCCATTTCAAATGATTTCCGCATCACAGTCCATAACTTTCACGTCTGTATGCGAAAGGTGAGTAGATGGATGTCTAGAAAATGTCTCAGGGCCCGATTCACAGAATGAACTTAAGACTCAATCCTAAACTTACTACTGTTTTGGTATTCACAGATTGCACTTACTACTTTTGGTATTCACAGAATGAACTTACTACTTTTGGCATTCACAGAATGCACTTACTACTTTTGGTATTCACAGAATGAACTTACTCATTTCGGTATTCACAGAAGTTAGGACTCCTAACTTTAGGACTCCTAAATGCCTTCTGTGAATACCGAAAGTCCTAAAATTACGATTTTTCTCAATTTAGTAGTAGTAAAGTTAGGAGTCTCATAACACATGTTGGCGATGGGAAGTGGGTACATTCTGCTTTGGAGGACCAGTCACAACATGCCAATCTTGAGATCCTTGAGGAACACCACTTTGGTGCCGGTTTTTATTGATCTGGCGTTCTCCAAGACCTTTGATTTTACTTAAATTATGTGTATAATATAACATACTAAAGGGCTTTCAGGCAGATTTCTTGGTTTATTAGGTCTGTTTTTGTGCTATTCACATTTTGCTCCCCCCACTGCAGGATACAGCATGAAGCATTGAATCAGCCTACATCAGCCACTGACTAACTTCACCTTGAGTGACTGCAGTTTGCTCTTTCACAAGGAGTGCATCAGCACACAAGGTAGTTCCCTTCAGTGCCTTTGTTTTTGTTAGTTTAACTTTATTATTACTTTAGTGTTGCCTTGTGATAAGATCCTGATATGATAGCAGGACACTTTTTACGTGAGGGCAGGGTTCCTTTCAGCTTTATCACAACTTGACTCCTGGTAATGCTGTTGAAAATTGCGGCGGTGCTCGGCGACTGAGGCTGAGGCAGAAGGCCCCGGGGAGCGCTGAATGTTTCTACGCTTGCAGTGAGCCTAGAGGTGCAGACCGCGGTGGAATTGGCGCATATGGCGCCTGTGGCGGCGAGAAACCTGTGTTGACTGGTTGCTGCGCACCTCAAACTTTTCATCTGAACGAGGCCTCCGAGCCCAAACTCCAATATGGCGCTGAATGGGTGGACGGACTGAAACAGAAAGGAAAGATAGCGCAAGCAAGCGTGGATACAGATGGTGCAGTGTTGATACACGACTGGATGATTCGCCGGAGGGGCACAACAGAAAAGACCTGGTCGTCTGCGGTTTCTGGACCCCGGAGGTGAGGCGACGAACGGCCATCTTGTGCTGTCGAGCCGAGTGAGTGACTGCGTAGTGGCGGCCTAGGGTGTGGTTGAGTACACAGGAGGAGTCCCTGCATGTGCCGCGAAGCAGTCGGTACGCGGAATGCCACCGAACGGTGGAGTATTGGACCCGAATTTGCGGAAGGTGCGGATCGCAGACCGCGGAAGTTGAAACTGGGACCGAAACTCCTGCGGGCCGCTGCCCTGCTCTTCCTCCTCCCCCATGAGAGCGGAACGGCCGACGATTAGCTGGTGGTGGCCGGTTGCCTGTTCATACCCTGGTGATAAGCTTCGTTGATATGAAGCCCAAAGGCAAAACGGAGGAGGCGGCAGCGGCAGATGATGCCAAGAGCGGTGATGCAGACGCGGAGGCCACGCCGGCGGAAAAGAGGCTGGCTGACCGTTTGGATAAAATCCTGGAAGCCATTGAAGCGACGAAAGACTCCCTGCATCAAGATATATCGCAAGTAGCCACCGGACTAGGGCTCCTGAGAGCGGACCATGCGAAGTTGGTGGACAGGGTCAAGGATGCCGAATCCACCATATTGGAGCTGAAACCGGTGGTGGTAACGGTGGAGCGCAAGCTGAAAGATGCACTGCAACATTTGACGATCCTGGAAAGGGGAGCGGAGGAATCTGAAAGTCGTAATCGACGCAATAATGTAAGGGTAGTGGGTCTGCCCGAGAAAATTGAAGGAACGGACATGGTGGCGTACCTAAAAGAATGGATCAAGTCACGCGTAGCACCAGAGGGCTTATCATCCTTCTTTACCCTGGAAAGGGCGCACAGAGTGCCGGTCAAGCCGCCCCTGCCGGGTCGCTCCCCTAGTCCTGTGGTGGCCAGGGTGCTTCATTATAAAGACCAGAACTTACTAATGCAGAATGCACGGTCGAATGGGCCCTTTAAAGTAGAGAACTGCTCGGTAACAATATTTCCGGACTATACTCAAGACATTCAGAGATGTAGAGCCTCCTACCTAGCGGTTAAAAAAGAACTCAGAGAGGAAAGAATTCAGTACTCGCTGTTATTCCCTGCAAAGCTGAGAGTCATCGTGGATGGGGTGACACGGTTTTTCCTAACACCGGATGAAGCATGGTCATGGCTCGAGACATATAGTGCGGGAATGGATCGCAGGACTCAGGGGCCCGGTGCACAATATAAACAACCGAGAATGCGCCAGTCACAGAGGATCCGTAACAGAGGAAAAACTAAAAAAGCGTCCCAAGCCATGCAGTTAGCGGCGGACAAAAAGGACGCGCTGCTGGCCACCGCTGCCATTACTGGATCGCAGACGGAGAACTCGAATAGTGGCACAGACTCTGAAGAAGACAAGCGTCATTCGGGGCCTGAGTTTTCGAACACGGATAGTGTTAGAGGCCCGGACATAACACCCAGGCTACAGCCAGTCAAGCGCACACAACAATTGTAAGGGTATAAGTGATATTGCCGGATACAGGAAACACGTGTTTCCTGTATCCGGCAATACCCTTCATCTTTACTACTCGGCACACCGCCGCTCGTGATCCGAACAAAAGGCATTACCCTCCTTTTTCATTAATACGAGCATCGTACCTTCCAGTCCATTACTTTTTGTGCGGACACGCTATCATTTATTTAACCCGACCAGGACCGGGTTGGAATTATCACCGGTCCCCCGATACAACGATATATCACACCCTAACAGCCCTGAAGAGTCATTGGGTTAACACCCTTACTGACGAAACACGTGTCGGCTGGTTTTCTTTCTCGTGGTGTCTCCTGGACAGGAGGACCAATCATACACCAATTAAAACTAAGATAGAAAGAACATCGTGTGTGACCTTATCCTTGAACGCCTTACCTTTATCACTTATACCCTTACAATTGTTGTGTGCGCTTGACTGGCTGTTGTACTTTACATAAGGGTGAGTTCCTACACCCTTTGGTTTCAGAGTTTTTAGGGTTCTCTCTGTACAAGCAGCACCAACCAAAAATTACCTTTTGTGTGACTACTCAACCACTACATGCTGTGCGCCATTCCATTCTGAACACTAATAACCCCTCGCTGAACTGTTATAACACCCAGGCTAGCTGATGACTTGTGACTCTCGCCAACACTGCAAGGGTAAATACTGTGATCTTAGGGGAGCACCTGCTGGCTCAGTGGGAGATCTTCATGAATATTTGGCTGCACCGTAAAATGTGGGGATTGCGGGCTGGGGGTTGGGGTGCGACCCGCCTCATGTCGGGCCTACGCCACCTCCCTGTAGCCCTTAAGGCGACCTGTGGTGGTGACTACAGGGTAGTAGTGTATGTTTGTTTTGGAGGTTTGGATGGGGACTGATAATGTGTTATTGGGTCCTGTTCTGGGGGGAGGGGGATGGGTGTTGTTTTACAAATTTATGGGGTTAAGGTTCATAGCTCTTGGTGTGGGCTGGCAACGGTGGAGAGGGGAGAGTTCGACGTGCCTTATCAATGGGGACATTACCTGAACTGAAATGTATTACCTGGAACGTACGGGGATTGCATACTATGTCCAGACGCCCTAAAGTGCACGCTTATTTGGTGAGGTGGGGTATCCATATAGCGTTGCTTCAGGAGACACACCTAACTAGGCAAGAATGTACGGCATTACAGAGGAGATGGAGGGGACAAGTGTTTAATACAACATATTCAGCGTTTGCAAGGGGGGTTATAGTGTGGGTGAGAGCGGGGACCCCTTTCCAGGCAACAAACACTGTGGTAGATCCGAAGGGCAGATATGTGGTGGTGGAGGGAAGATTGTGGGGAAGAGAAGTGGTGATCTGTAGTGTTTATGCTCCGAACACAGAACAACCCCGGTCTCTAGATAAATTATCTGGCTCACTGTCACATGCTCTGGCTGTTACGATGATAATGGGAGGGGATTTCAACTCCATAACTGATGTACTGCTAGACAGATCACACCCACCACTGGTTGATTCCCTGGTCCGTAGAACAGCGAGATTAAGGGCAGACTGGCAGGAGAAATGGGGGCTACTAGATGTTTGGAGGGGGCACCACCCGGACGGCAGGGACTATTCCTTCTTCTCTGCACTGCATGAGCTACACGTTAGGATTGACACAATCCTCTGTAGTCGGGAGCTGACTCCCTTGGCGACCCGCTCAGAGTACCTGACCAGAACGTTGTCAGATCATAACCCTCAGGTGGTGGCGTTTCAATGGCAGCAAGAGAGAACTGCGATACCCACTTGGCGGTTGCAACCGGACACCCTGGAGGATCTGATTTTTAGCACCAAGGTACAGGAAGGGATTGATAACTATTTTGCGGTGAATGAGGGTACAGCAACGACCTGGGGAGTGGAGTGGGATGCCTTCAATGTAGTAATGAGAGGGCTCTATATTAGTAATCATGCGGGGGAGCAGAAGGTGGTGCTGGCTGATGTGGCAAAAGCAGAAGAGGGCCTGAGGGAACTGGAAGTACAAAGACCAGAGCAGCCGGGGTTGCAGGAACGATTGATGGAGGCCAAGGAGCGTGTAGCAGCGGAAAATGAGAGGTTACAATGTTTTGACTATAGGCAGTACATGGTGATAGTCCATGCGGAAGGGGACAAGGTGGGAACGCTTTTAGCAAAATTGGCGACGCCAGTCTCAGGGGGTTGTTCGATTTTAAATATTAGAACAGACACAGGGGAAGTGTTGTACTCCCAATCGGAAATACTTTCCTGTTTTTTGAGCTACTACACGACACTGTATTGTAGTCATCTGGAGGCTGGGGAAGTAGAGATAGTGGAGTACCTGCAGGGGACCCCGCTGCCACAGCTGGAGAAGGAAGATGCAGATGGGTTAGGGGGGAAGATACGACTGGAGGAAGTACGGGGGGCAATTAAGCAAATGGCTAGAAACAAGACGGCAGGGGTGGATGGGCTCTCGATAGAATTTTACGCAAAATATGTGGACGCTTTAGCTCCACAATTAGTGGAGGTCTATAATGAAGCTGCGGAGAGGGGCCACTTACCACAATCCATGAGAGAAGCACTAGTGATGCCCCTATTAAAAACTGGGAGGGAGGGTAACGACGTAACTTCATACAGGCCATTGTCAATGCTGACAGTTGACTATAAAATCTTGAGCAAAATATTGGCTACGAGACTGTTACCCCATATGACTACTTTGGTGCACGCTGATCAGGCAGGGTTTATTCCGACACGGAATACCTCGATTAATATACGTCGACTGCTACGAGTGCTGGAATGTGAACCGGAGGAGGACTTGTCCCCGGCTGTATTGTCGGTGGACATAGAGAAGGCATTTGACAGCCTGGAGTGCATCTACTTAGATAAGGTGTTAGAGAAGTTTGGACTTGGGGAGCGATTCAGGAGATGGACGGCCATTTTATATTCATTAGCCACGGCTAGGGTGCGATTGGGGCCTGTTATCTCAGCACACTATCCGGTGCAAAGGGGCACGAAACAGGGCTGTTCGCTCTCGCCTCTGCTGTTCGCACTGGCCATCGAACCTCTAGCGGCCCGTGCCCGAACGGGGGGGCCCTATGGCGGCATACTATGTAGTGGGGGACCACATCATATCTCGCTATATGCGGATGATCTGCTCCTGTTCCTGGAAGACATGACTGTGGCACTACAAGGAGCGGTGACCCTGCTGACAGACTTTGGGGCACTTTCTGGCCTCAGGGTTAACTGGGGTAAGACATGTGTATTCCCTCTGAGGGCCGACATGCAGCAACCATCGCTGCCCTCTGGACTGCTATGGGAGAGATCATGTTTCACCTACCTGGGGGTCCAGATCTTTCATGACACGGAAACCATGTTGGAAGGGAATGTAGGCCGCTGTATCAGGGCTTTGAGGGGTAGTATGGCGTTCTGGGCTACGCTGCCACTTTCGGTGCTGGGGAGAGTACCACTGCTGAAGATGGTGGCTCTGCCTCGCCTCTTATATTATTTCCATACCCTCCCACTCTGGATACCCCCAAGGTTCTTCCGTGACCTGAGGACGCTCACAATAGATTTTATATGGGGGCATGGGAGGAGACGGGTAGCGCTTGACACACTACTGAGACCAAAATTGGACGGGAGCTGGCTGTCCCCAATTTTGAACTCTACTATTTAGCGGCGCAGCTACAGATCCTCACGCAGAACGCTGCGAGGGAGTTCAGGGGTCCAGAGGAGGTTCATGGGATGGGCACCCAGAGGCATGTACTTTCTTACATTGTTATGCAGCAAAAGCTAGAATTAAAGGAGTTGACAACGGAAGAAAGAATCCTGAGGTTGTGTTGGAACAGGAGTCAGCGTAGGGCAGGTGTGCTCCATCCGTATGCACCTGAAATTCCCTTGGGCATGTTGACAGCGCTACCACATGGGGGGGACTGGTCGAGGTTAATGGAATGGGAGGAGTTGGGGCTGCAAGTGGTGGGAGACCTATATGCTGAAGGGGAGTTTTTGTCATTCCCGGCACTACAGGACCAGTTTGGACTTCCGCATGGAAGTTTCCTGTTGCACATGGCTGTGGTATCCGCCATGTAGAAACACTGGAAATCAGGGCAGTTGGAACCCAAGACCACGCTGGCCTGTCAATATGTGGTGATGGCGGCGGGAACCTTCAAGGCGGTTACCTGTTTGCAGACCCGCTTGTTGTCGCTTTGACACCATTGGAGGCACTTAAGCAGAAATGGGAAGAGAGTGTGGGGAAGCCCATACCGGATGTGACTTGGGCCCAAATATTAAAAAGGCGTGGAAAGGGAGCAGAAATGCGCGTTTCCAACAGGTGCACTTTTTTGTGTTGCACAGGGCATACCTTACTCCGGGGAAAATGAAGAAATATTTCCAAGTACAAGATGCAGCTTGCCCCCGATGCTTGATGCCTGAGGTGGAGTTGGAGCACATGTTATGGGACTGTCCCAAGTTAGGACGCTATGGGCGGAGATAGGGGAACTGCTGAATGTAGCTACGGACAGACAGGTGGAGTACGACATGGCGACCTGTCTGCTGCTTTGGTTCCCCCATACGAGGAAGACTTGGGGGTCTTGTTACCCCAACACGTCTGTGAGGTAGCTGGGAGGTTGAAGACGGAGGGAGATGTACAGAGTCGGTGTGTGTTAGGACCTACAAGGTGAACTACAGTGTGGATTGTCCACAGTTTGGGAGTTGGGGTGGGGGAAGATAATATTCAAGAAGCAGATATCAGATCCTTGACCGAATGAAGATCCTGCTATTCCCTGTGCTATTGCCAGGGGTGAGTGTTACCGGTCCATGCGCCGCACAGCCTCCGGGATGTGGGCACTAAGGCTTTGTCATAATTGCTGATGGGGAATGTATGGCTGGGAGGACGGGCAATCACATCAGTATGTACGGCTGTATACTTTTATTTTCTGTCTGCAATAAAAATTTATTTAAAAAAAAATCAACATACAACAGCATAAAACAATAGATCACTTTCATTGACTTGTGGGCAGTAGGTGGGACTAGAGGGAGATGTATGCAAACCTCTCTATCTATCTGTCTATTTATGTAATGATATCTGTCTACCTGTGTAGCTTATCCATCTCCTTCTATCTGTCTATCCAAGCCCCCAAGTTATCTATCTTTGCAAACCTTTCTATCTGTCTATCTTTGCAAGCTTCTATAGTTATCTATGTTTTCAAGCCTCACTATGTATTTGTAATAAAGAAAGGATGAAAAAACAAAGTTTGCCTCTAAGTGTCTGCAATTGTCCAAAAGCCAAAACTCCCAGTGAAGTTCATGTAAAGAGCATGAAAACGCAACAAAGAGTTTGCACACCCAAAAACAATACAACTTCAGGCCATAAGTGAGATACAATGCACAAACAACTGCAAACATCAAAGTGTGCAAAAACCTTACAAAAAAGGATAAACAAAGGCAAGAGGCTGGCAGCCAACTTCAGACTAACTGAATTTTTAACATCTCGTGTTATCTTTTGGTTTTTACTAAAATTATATGTATAATATAGTTACTTACAGGGGTTTTCAGCAAAATCTGGTCCAATAGTCTGTTGTTGTGTCATTAACATTTTTCTTCGCACACTCAAGCATGCATAATGGGGCAATGGGCCAGTCAACTTAAGCCATTGGATGAATATCACTATAAGTGACAGCATCCTGCTCTATCACAAGGAACATATTCACATACAAAGTTGTCCCCTTCAGTGCCAGGCACTACGATGGTAATGAGTGTTTTTTTGAGAATGTAGTCAATGTTTTTTTTAATTGTTGAAGACCCACATCTTCCTAACAATAACATATAGCAACCATCATGGCAGAACAGAACAAAACAACAAAACAAATTGCCAAGTTCAAATGTCTAGCAACCAGCCATGCTTGTTTCATTCAGTGTTCACGTGTGCGCATGCACTGCACACTTTAAGATTTGCGGTTGTTTGTGCATTGTAGCTCAGTTATGGCCTGAAGTTGTATTGTTGCTTCGACGATGGCCATATTTGCTATTGCATGAATGCAAATTCAGTTCGGTACTATGATAAATGTATTTTTGTGTGTGCGAGGGAGATATAAGTGTCAAGGATCCCCCTCGAGAGAGGAGGATGTTCGTCCACAGGAGCAAAGATGAATGTCCCACACACTTCCAGACAACAACTACCAAAGCGAGGAGGTATAACTTCGCTACAAGGCAGCTGCTACCAAAAAGTGTGGGGGGAATTTTCCCAGGGAGTATACCACTCTCCCCCAGCAAGGTGACGTAGCTGCAGTCTTGATGGCAGGAGACTGAAAAATAAATGTACAACAATACTAACCTCACCAGTACTTTACAGGGCTGATACACAAGTGTTCAACATAACATTCCACTTACCTCACAGGTGAGTGACAGGGCTTTAAGCTAGAAGTCCAGGCAAAAACCAGGAGATACAGCAGAGAACCTGGGGGACAACTAGCAAGGATATCTCCAAGGTAGAATGCACCAATTCCAGTCCTACTCATAAACTGAAGACAGAGCAGGACTGGGGGCCACAAGTGCAGCTGATGACACTAGTATCACTTATAAAGCTAAAGACAAAGTGATACAGAAATTCCCACTTCCAGCGCATAAACTTAGGACAGCGTGGAGCGAGTAACAAACATATAACACAGACAATCCCCTCTTCCGGCTCATAAGCTTAAGACAAAGCGGAGGAAGGGAACAAACAACATGAAACACGGACAATAGACACACCCCGTCTGACTAGAAACTGAAGAGCAGAACGGAGTGGGCGTACCTACAACAAGACGCGATAGACCAGACACGTTCCACTCGCAAACTCAAGACGGAGTGGAGCGCAAACAACAAACATACACAAAACCACTTCGATCACAAGAGTGACCGCGGAGTCTAAACACTGTGAAGAATTGCCAGTTCGGAACTGACACCAAAGAGGAGAGAAGGGCAGGCGGGGAATCCAGGCGGAAGGGGACGCTAGGCACCGGGGAAGGGCGTGCCGAGAAGAGGAAAGGTAACGGAGCAGGGCGGGAGGAAAAACAACAGGCAGGACACAGATCAGAAACAGAAAATACCGTGACCCAAAGGCAGAAATCTCAGGAGCTGGAAAAGAGCACAAACGGGATCAATAGGAATCAGCAGGATCACAGAACACTACGGGAACCTCACGGAGCAAGACGCTGAGTAGAGGGGGCGTGGTCACTAACTAAACAGTAAGCCAAGCAATGATTCGTGGGTGAGCTTCCCTTTTCAGCTTCTAGGGAGCGTCTCAAAATACCATGGCTTACCCAGTAAGAGGTTTTAGGGAAAGGTACAAAAGTCTCACAGGGACACAAGAAGGTTTGTAGAACTGAGCATTCTACGCAGCCCTGTGGAATCTATATTGAACTCTTATGAATGAGGTCAAATCCGACCACCCCTAACAGTTCTCCCCCTCAAAACCCCCCTCCCGGGGCCGGGGCCAGGTTTCCTAGGATGTAATCTATGGAACCTCCTGATCAGTCTAGGAGCATGTACATCCTCAGCAGATTCCCAAGTTCGGTCTTCTGGGGGATATCCCACCCAATCTATAAGGTATTGGAGTTTGCCTCTATACCTTCTAGAGTCTAGGATCTGTTGTACCTCAAACTCTTCTTCGCCTTCGATCACTACAGGAGGAGGTGGTGGTTCAGGGGTCAACGGGGGAATGTATTTCTTAAGAAGGGAACAATGAAACACAGGGTGAATTTTGATGTGTGGGGGTAACTGCAATTTGAGAGTCACTGGGGTTATGACTTTAAGAATGGGATAGGGACCTATGAAGCGAGGCTGTAATTTCTTGGACCCGGGGAGTCTGAGATTCTTGGTGGATAACCATACCTTTTCCCCTACATTATACTGAGGTTCCTCTCTGCGATGTTTATCTGCTTGATACTTCATATTTTCTTTGGCTTTGTTCAGTTCTTGAATGGCCTTTTCCCATACAACCTTTATGTGTTGATGATGCTCCTTTAATGCAGGTATTTTGTCGAGATCGGTAGGGAAGGGAATAGGAAGGAACCCAGGATGTTGACCATGATTGAAGTAAAAAGGGGACACTCCTGTGGCTGAATGTGTTGAATTGTTATAATCAAACTCTGCCAAAGGTAATGCTTCCAACCAAGTGGATGGTAAATTGGTCAGTAGACAACGTAAATACTGTTCTAATGTTTGATTAGACAAAGAACAAAGAACGTACCCCGCCAGTTGATAACGTGGTCCCAAATCTGGGATCCCAATATATGTGGGGTGATAAACCTAGAAGTTGGCACTGCACATTACAAGATTTAGCATGGTTCAAACATTTGCACGACAAAGTTTCTTAGCAAAATATAAGTATTTTTATTTTAGTGTAGAAAACATTTATATACACCTATAACACATGATTATTTTATAAATATTGCACAAAACACATAATCCATTTGAAAAAAGATAAAAGTGACAAAATTGCATTCTTTTTTTGACCTACCCAGTAACATTTCATGCTTCAATCATACTATCATTCTTTCAGTTTTTCACGGCCTAATCTTACCTAAAGTTCAGACATTCCACTCTCATACTTCAATCCATACAAATTGTTCTGTTGTATGCCACATAAAGATGGTAAATATGTGGCATAGAGCAGAATAACGTTCCAGACAATTAATCTTATTTCGGCACCTAATTGGTACTACATAGTGTGCCGTGTTCCTGGAGCCACGAGCCGACGCGCGTTTCGGTGAATGGCCAAATGGGCCACACCTTCGTCAGGGCTGGGAGATGTTAACTGGGAGGAAGCGGGATAGTAAATCTGAGGTAGTCTGTGGAGGGTTCCTTAGAGCAAAAAGTGCACAAGAGGTTTTTTTGATTAGACCTTTCCGTTTGACCATCCGTTTGAGGATGGTAGGCAGTGGACAATCTATGATCCATTTGTAACACTGAACATACTCCTCTCCAGAATTTGGAAACAAATTGAGGGCCCCTATCTGAAAATATCACTGCCGGAGTATCATGGAGGCGAATTATCTGCTCTAGGAAAATGTGTACCAATTCTTGTGATGATGGTATCTTTTTAAGTGGAACAAAATGAGCTATTTTGGACAGCATGTCCACTACTACCAGTATGGTATTATACCCTTTACTACAAGGCAGTTCGGTGATAAAATCCATACTGATGGTATGCCATGGTTTGCGAGGAGCTGGTATGATCTTCAACAACCCTGTGGGGGCACAATGCGAAGACTTTTGCCTAGCACATACTGAACAAGCTTTAACATAAGTCGTTGTGTCTTTAATGATATTATCCCACCAGAACCATCTCTGACGAAGACTAACAGTCTTGGCTACTCCTGGGTGTCCAGCAAGGACACTATTGTGACACCATTCCAATACTTGAGTTTGTAAGGGGGAACAAGGTATGTACAATCGGTTATCATGGAAATATAATTCTTCTTTGACTGTATTCAACGGATTCTTTATCCAATCTTGTCTGTTTATTAAGGCACATTGTTCTCTTAAGGTATCCAAAAAGGATTGAGAATGATGTTCTTCGGCTCCAATGATTTTATGTTCTGGGATGATAGGAGGTGTGCTATTCGTATGTGCCATGCTAGTATTGTTAATTCTCGAGAGAGCATCAGCCTTGCCATGTTGGGCTGCAGGTCTATAAGTGATTATAAAATCATATTCACTAAAGAAGGATACCCAACGCATCTGTCTAGGTGTCAAAGCTTTTGCAGATTTAAAGAACTGTAAATTCCGATGGTCTGAAAATATTGTGATAACATGTGGAGATCCTAATAAATAATGTCTCCATTCCTGAAAGGATAGCTTGATGGCAAGGAGTTCTCTTTCGCCGATGGTATAATTTTGTTCAGCAGGGAGCAACGTCTTAGAAAAGTAGGCCACAGGATGAAGCTGTCCATTTCCTGGATCCCTCTGCGACAAGACCGCACCAACCGCTGCTTGTGAAGCGTCAGCTTCCAGAAAAAATGGCAAAGTGTTGTCAACGTGCCGAATGATGGGGGCAGACATACATTTCTTCTTGAGATTGCAAAAGGCCTGTTCTGCTTCTTCATTCCAAGCGAACTTGATTCCTTTCTTGAGTAACTTCGTTATAGGAAGAATGGTTCTGAAAAGTGGTCTATGAATCTTCTATAGAAATTAGCAAATCCTAGAAAGGACTGTACTTCCTTGACCGTGGTGGGACTAGGCCAATCCATCAATGCCTTTGTCTTCTTAGGATCCATACGAATCCCTTGAGGAGAAATGACATAACCCAAAAAGTTGATGGTATTAGTGTGAAAGGTGGTTTTATCCAATTTGGCAAACAAGGAATTCTCTTGTAATTTCTGCAAAACTCTTTTAACGTGTACCATATGTTCTTCTTCATTTTGAGAATATATTAAAATGTCATCAATGTACACGATGACAAAAACATCAAGGTATTCTCGAAGCACTTCATTGATAAAGTATTGAAAGGCTGCAGGCGCGTTGCATAACCCGAAGGGCATCACACAATATTCATATAAACCGAATTTGGTGCGAAACGCCGTCTTCCATTCGTCTCCTGCTTTAATCCGGATTAGATGATAGGCTCCTCTTAAGTCTATCTTCGTGAATATCTCTGCACCTCGTACTTGATCCAACAGCACAGGGATGAGCGGCAATGGATATTTGTTCTTTATAGTAATCTTATTTAAAGCCCTATAGTCCAGGCATGCTCTCAAGCCACCTTCTCTTTTTGGGATAAAAAACAGGGGCGAGGATACTGGGGACGTTGAATGTCTGATGAACCCTTTTTGTAGCATGTCATCTAGATAGTTCTTTAAGTATTCGGTTTCATCAGAAGTCAGCGCGTATATCCTACTATTAGGAAGTTCAGCCCCAGGTAATAAATCAATGCGGCAGTCGTAAGAACGATGTGGGGGCAATTTAGTGGCCTCTTCTTCATTAAATACTGACTGAAATTCAGCATAAGTGTCGGGTATCTTTGAAGCCACGGCTAATGACTGGACTGAGCAACATAATGGATGCAAACTGTCACTGGCTTCCTGATAACAATGGGTCATGCAATAGGGTGACTTTAACGTCACCGTTCTGTCTATCCAGTCAATCTTTGGATTATGAGTTTGGAGCCAGGGAACTCCTAATAATGCTCCAAAAGTAGGAGTGTCAATCAAGTCAAAGACGATATGTTCTGAATGCCCGTTACCACAAACCAGGAGCAGAGGAGTTGTTTGATGACTAATCATACCTGATGAAAGTTCAGAGCCATCTACCGACTTGACAGGTTCAGGCTTGTCTTTTTCCACGAAAGTTATGTTCATCTTACGGGCTAGTTGTATGTCAAGGAAATTACCAGTTGCTCCAGAATCTAAAAGAAAAGACATATGATGTCTATCTTGATTGCTGACCACTAATGTGATATTCAATAGAAAATGTTTTGCAGGTCTTATCAATGTCTTCTGATTTTGAGATCTGACAAAGGCATGTACTGGAAGAATCAATCTCCTCATTCTTCAAGCTCATTAGTTTTCCTGAACACCAGCGATTTTCTTGGAAGTAGTAGAAGGACGGTTGGGACAGTCTTTGGCATAATGTCCACTCTTGCCACAGTATAAACACAAATTATTCTTCCTTCTTCTAGCTTTCTCCTCATCTGAGATGGGACCTCTCATTCCTCCAATTTGCATGGGCTCAAGTACATCCTTTATCTCCTTTTTGTCTGTTTTCTGTAGGACCAACCTAGGGAATCCGATACGATTCTTTTCACCTCTTCTCTCTTGCAGTCTATGATTTAATTTGACTGTGAGTTCAATGAAGGAGGGACAATCTTCAGGCGGGCTAACTATTTGTGCCAGTATGTCTTTCAACTCATCAGACAATCCTCGGTAGAATAACCTCTTCGCCGCTAATGACAAGGGTAACTCGTCATGGACTTTCCATTGATTTCAATGGAAAAACAATGAAGAGTAAAATATTGCCTTAGCAGCCAAGTGGTTAATGATGTTCTCTTGTCTTCAGGCCAATATCTTTCGGCCAGTAGCCGGTTAAACTGAGTTATATATGTGAGAAGATCTTTGGACCCCTGTTTAAGATTAAGCAGGGCATTGTCACTGGCTTGCATATAAGCGTGCTTTACAAACAGACTTCTAAACTTGATCTGAAAGTCGTTGTAATTATACAACAAGGGATCATCTGTTTCTACCAAAGGGACAGCCCATTCTGAAGCATTTCCTCCCAAGTAGGAAAGAATAAACGCCACTTTTGATGCATCATCTGGAAAGGCTGCCGGCTTACACTTAAATTGAAGATGACACTGAGTCATAAAACTGTTAAACTTGGCACTATCTCCTGTGAATCTCTCTGGCATGGCTAAAGGAACAGGACTAGGTGTGTGCACCGTAACTTGTACAGGAGAGCCTACGTTTGCCGCTTCAACAGGTAGACTAACAGTGGGTGATTGTACAGAAAACCTGGCGGGTTGAATATAATTTCTCTTGGGTACCGCTCCTGCATTAGTCCCACCCACAGCCCCTGTATCTTGAACTTGTAAATGGGCTACCTCTGCCTGTAACTTCAGGTTCTCTGTTCTTAACATTGCCACTTCCTGTTGTAAACTGGTAACTACAGCATTGATCTCTTCCATTGAAGGAGTATGTTCTGTAGAACCCACACTCGGGTCTACATTCATCTTTGCTCGGGTGAACTAGAATACTTGGGCTTGGCTTTCTGTCAAGGATCCCCCTCGAGAGAGGAGGATGTTCGTCCACAGGAGCAAAGATGAATGTCCCACACACTTCCAGACAACAACTACCAAAGCGAGGAGGTATAACTTCGCTACAAGGCAGCTGCTACCAAAAAGTGTGGGGGGAATTTTCCCAGGGAGTATACCACTCTCCCCCAGCAAGGTGACGTAGCTGCAGTCTTGATGGCAGGAGGCTGGAAAATAAATGTACAACAATACTAACCTCACCAGTACTTTACAGGGCTGATACACACTTACCTCACAGGTGAGTGACAGGGCTTTAAGCTAGAAGTCCAGGCAAGAACCAGGAGATACAGCAGAGAACCTGGGGCACAACTAGCAAGGATATCTCCAAGGTAGAATGCACCAATTCCAGTCCTACTCATAAACCGAAGACAGAGCAGGACTGGGGGCCACAAGTGCAGCTGATGATACTAGTATCACTTATAAAGCTAAAGACAAAGTGATACAGAAATTCCCACTTCCAGCGCATAAACGTAAGACAGCGTGGAGCGAGTAACAAACATATCACACAGACAATCCCCTCTTCTGGCTCATAAGCTTAAGACAAAGCGGAGGAAGGGAACAAACAACATGAAACACGGACAATAGACACACCCCGTCTGACTAGAAACTGAAGAGCAGAACGGAGTGGGCGTACCTACAACAAGACGCGATAGACCAGACACGTTCCACTCGCAAACTCAAGACGGAGTGGAGCGCAAACAACAAACATACACAAAACCACTTCGATCACAAGAGTGACCGCGGAGTCTAAACACTGTGAAGAATTGCCAGTTCGGAACTGACACCAAAGAGGAGAGAAGGGCAGGCGGGGAATCCAGGCGGAAGGGGACGCTAGCACCGGGGAAGGGCGTGCTGAGAAGAGGAAAGGTAACGGAGCAGGGCGGGAGGAAAAACAACAGGCAGGACACAGATCAGAAACAGAAAATACCGTGACCCAAAGGCAGAAATCTCAGGAGCTGGAAAAGAGCACAAACGGGATCAATAGGAATCAGCAGGATCACAGAACACTACGGGAACCTCACGGAGCAGGACGCTGAGTAGAGGGGGCGTGGTCACTAACCAAACAGTAAGCCAAGCAATGATTCGCGGGTGAGCTTCCTTTTTCAGCTACCTAGGGAGCGTCGCAAAATACCATGACTTACCCAGTAAGAGGTTTTAGGGAAAGGTACAAAAGTCTCACAGGGACACAAGAAGGTTTGTAGAACTGAGCATTCTACGCAGCCCTGTGGAATCTATATTGAACACTTATGAATGAGGTCAAATCTGACCACCCCTAACAATAAGAACAAACTATTTGTTGCGTTTTCATGCTCTTTACATGAATTTCACTGGGAGTTTTAGCTTTTGGTCAACTGCAGAGACTTTGAGGCAAACTTTGTCTTTTCATCCTTTCTGCCACCATGTCTTGGCTTGCTTAATCAGATACAAAAGATGAGCAAAGAAACAGATGCCCATGGAGGCATGCAATGTGAAGGAAGCTGAGGTGAAATGGCAGACTTTTGTCAGAAAACCAAACATTATTGCACAGTTTTGGCATTTTTCTGGGACATTGCCTATTTTTGCTATTTTTTGTGCTTTCAACCTCCTTCCAGTTAATGGTACAAATGGGTATGAAAGCAATAATGGATCCAGGAAAGCTATACATTTTAGAAAAGTAGACAACATTTTTAAGTCAGCAAGGGGTCATTTGTGTAGATCATTCAAGGTTTCTTTATAGAAACTAACAGTTAAATATAGGAAAAATTGAAAATTAGGTAAAAAGCCTTTTGTGTCAATGTTTTCACATGTAACTTCTTCTAATTATGACACCTCTTTAAAAGCAATATACTGTTACATCCATTGAATCTTCCTGGTTGTGGGGATATAAAGGACTTGTAGGTTCACCGAGAACCCGACGAACCCAGAGACAAAAACTGATCAGCAAATTGCAATGTTTTTTTATTATGTACCGGGTATATAGCAATTATTTTGGGAAAATGTGTACATGGAAAAATCGGTATGAAAGACACCTATGCATTTCTGAAATGGGAACAAAATATAGAATTCAGAAAACGTAGATATTTGCACATTTCCGAAATTGGGAATACTCATACTAGCATTAGAATTATCGATCATTTTTCAAAATTTCTTATTTTTTACACATTATCTTTCATTTGGAAGGCAGAAATGCATCGAAACTCAAGAGGTAATAACAGTTGCTTTACAAATCTGAATTTCTCTAAGTCTCCTGATGAAAATAGTACCTCACTTGTGTGGGTAGGCTTAGTGCCCACGACAGGAAACGGCTCACAACGCAACGTGAACACACCACATTTTCTCAATAAAAAATTACCCTTTTTTGCAAAGTGCCTAGCTGAAGTTTTTTAACCCTAGCTCTGCCGGCACCTAGGGAAACCTAGCAAACCTATACATTTTTGATAACTAACACCCAGGGAAATCCAAGCTGGGTTGATTTGAACGGTTCACACCAGATTCTGTTACCCAGAATCCCTTGCAAACCTAAAACATTGTCTAGAAAAACAAATTTTCCTCACATTTATGTGGTGGAAAGTTCTGGAATCTGCGTGGATCCACAAAGTTCCACCTACCCAGCGTTCCCCAAAGTCTTTCGAGAAAAACAGTACCTCACTTGTGTGGGTAGGCCTAGTGCCCGTGACAGGAGACGGCACAAAACGCAGCGTGGACACACCACAATTTCACATTGAAAAATGACCCTTTTTTGGCAAAGTGCCTAGCCGTAGTTTTTTAACCCTAGCTCTGCCGGCAATTAGGGAAACCTAGCAAACCTATACGTTTTTGAAAACTAGACACCCAGGACAACCCAGGATGGGGTGACTTGACTGCCTCTCACCACCCCCTTTTGTAAATCGATTTTGGCCACTATAGGTGTGGCAGGGTATACTCAGACATGAGTCCCTCTCTCACTGCTCCATCAGGATTCAAGCAAGCCGGGCCGAAGAGGCTGAAATGCCAGAAACCGGTTCCCGGTAGCTTGTCTCCTTTCTGGTAAAGAATTGGCTTGGTAGTTTAGTCTGCCCTGTTCCCATGATGCACTGGGCCAGGGACAGACTGATTTGCATATAGCCAGGTTCTGAGCTGGGATGGGGCAGTGAGATAAATAACGGTGATGGATCAAGCCCTGATCTTTGGACTGGGTAAGAGTGGTCTGCTCAATTCAGACACTCTGTTCATCACCACCCCCTTTTGTAAATCGATTTTGGCCACTATAGGTGTGGCAGGGTATACTCAGACATGAGTCCCTTTCTCACTGCTCCATCAGGATTCAAGCAAGCCGGGCCGAAGAGGCTGAAATGCCAGAAACCGGTCCCCGGTAGCTTGTCTCCTTTCTGGTAAAGAATTGGCTTGGTAGTTTAGTCTGCCCTGTTCCCATGATGCACTGGGCCAGGGACAGACTGATTTGCATATAGCCAGGTTCTGAGCTGGGATGGGGCAGTGAGATAAATAACGGTGATGGATCAAGCCCTGATCTTTGGACTGGGTAAGAGTGGTCTGCTCAATTCAGACACTCTGTTCATCACCACCCCCTTTTGTAAATCGATTTTGGCCACTATAGGTGTGGCAGGGTATACTCAGACATGAGTCCCTTTCTCACCGCTCCATCAGGATTCAAGCAAGCCGGGCCGAAGAGGCTGAAATGCCAGAAACCGGTCCCCGGTAGCTTGTCTCCTTTCTGGTAAAGAATTGGCTTGGTAGTTTAGTCTGCCCTGTTCCCATGATGCACTGGGCCAGGGACAGACTGATTTGCATATAGCCAGGTTCTGAGCTGGGATGGGGCAGTGAGATAAATAACGGTGATGGATCAAGCCCTGATCTTTGGACTGGGTAAGAGTGGTCTGCTCAATTCAGACACTCTGTTCATCACCACCCCCTTTTGTAAATCGACCTAGGGAAACCTAGCAAACCTATACATTTTTGATAACTAACACCCAGGGAAATCCAAGCTGGGTTGATTTGAACGGTTCACACCAGATTCTGTTACCCAGAATCCCTTGCAAACCTAAAACATTGTCTAGAAAAACAAATTTTCCTCACATTTATGTGGTGGAAAGTTCTGGAATCTGCGTGGATCCACAAAGTTCCACCTACCCAGCGTTCCCCAAAGTCTTTCGAGAAAAACAGTACCTCACTTGTGTGGGTAGGCCTAGTGCCCGTGACAGGAGACGGCACAAAACGCAGCGTGGACACACCACAATTTCACATTGAAAAATGACCCTTTTTTGGCAAAGTGCCTAGCCGTAGTTTTTGAACCCTAATTCTGCCAGCCCCTAGGGAAACCTAGCAAACCTATACATTTTTAAAAACTAGACACCCAGGGGAATAGAGGATGGGGTGACTTGACTGCCTCTCACTAGGTTCTGTTACCCAGAATCCCTTGCAAACCTAAAATATTGTCTAAAAAACAAATTTTCCTCACATTTCTGTGGTGGAAAAGTTCTGGAATCTGCGTGGATCCACAAATTTCCAATCACCCCACGTTTCCAAAGTCTTCTTAGAAAAATGGTACCTCACTTGCATGGGTGGGTCAAGGGCCCGTGACAGGCAAGGGCCCAAAACCTATTGAGGCGACATCAAAATTACCTATCACAAACCAACCTGGTTTTGCAAGGGGGTCCCATGAGTTTTTGGCCCAGTGCTCGGCAACCATCTAGAAAAACCCACCAAACTCACACATTTCTGGAAACTAGACACCCGGGGGAGTCCAGCGAGGTATGGCTTGCATGGGTCCCCTAACGTTTTCATACCCACAATCCCCTGGAAAAGTTCGACTCCTGCACAAACTACTGTTAGAATAACGAGTTTTCAAAGGTTTATCAAATCCAGGGCCTATGAGAAGGATTCAATAAAATGTACCCCATGCTAAATTTTGACAAATCAGTCTACTAAAATTTAATGGGTGAAAAGGCACTGTAATTTCCTGAACAGGGTAAAAAACCTGGACTATGTGATATTTATCATACTCAAATTCGAAATTGCATAGTGTCAGATTTTATTAGTTTTGAGAGTTAAGAGATTTGGGATTTGAGCTCCAGAACTTAAATATACTTTAAAAGTACTATCACCCAAAATGACCATTGATGTTTCAGCTCTAGTACCCTTGATCTTGCAATGAGAACACTACTCTCCTCTCTTGGAAGGTTATTCGGAAAAACATTTCTTTGGAGGAGATGACATATTACACACCTACAAATGCTTCAAAGATACTCCCACCGATTTTTTGGGACTATGTAGCTAGAATTTGGAGAAATAAGGGTATTTCTAAAATTGGTGATTTTTATGAGGTTGGAGGGCTTTATCCTACTTTTCTGGATTTTGCAAGGGAATATAATTTACCCAGGATGCAGTTTTTTAAGTTTCTCCAAATTCAGTATGTTTTGGTTAGGAAAAATCTAGCTCCAGTACTGCACAAACTTATTGAAGCTATTAGGCGTCAGGAGAAAATATTTTTTTTTAATAAAAGTTCTTTTAACCTCTAGAGCGGACGATTTAGAGAAGCACAATGTTAAATGGGTTAATGTTCTGCGAGAACACAAACTCTCCCTAGAGAAAGTTATTGCAATGTCTGAGGAAACCCTTTTGTCTGCAAATCTTAAAGCCCAATTTTTTAAAACTGTTTTTGATTTATATTATAAACCTGCAAAACTGCTGAAATGGGGCGGGCAGGCAGGATGGTAAATGTTTTTGTTGTGGGAGTGACAACGCTGACAGTTTGCATATTTTCTATTCTTTTAGCAAACTGGCTCTTTATATTAGTCATATTGAAAAGTTTTTATCAGGTGTTACTAGTGTAGCTATTACAATTACTGCAGCCATGATGTTATTAGGAATTGGTCAGGATTTAGAGTCTGGAAAACCTATGTTAAGCATTGTTATTTACTGTTTATGGCTAAGGCTGTAACTCGTCTTTTTGTTGCTGCCTCTTGGTTGCAGTCGGTTTGAAGCATGATGTAATTTTGTGATAGTGTGGATTAATAAAATATATATAAAAAAAAGAGAACAATACTCTCCTCAACATCTAGTCCATCTAAATTTTTCAGAGCAGTTCAAGGAATTGAGACCCACTCAATTACTAAGTTTCAGATCAGGGTGAAAGTTAAAGGGATTAATATCAAAAGTTCAATATTAGGCGGTACAGAATTAAAGTTAAATGCCATAAAGACATAAATGCAAAATACATTCTAAGAATGCGGAATAGTCCCAAATAAATACCAAAATCATAAAAGAATCAAATTGTCAGAATCACAAGGAAACCAACAGCATCTTCAAAAGGGGAAGTGTGGCTCACTGGTTAGAAGCGGCGACCCTGAAGCAGAAGTCAGGCCCGGGACCAGGGTTCAATTCCCGACGCGGCAGGGTCTTGGGTCAATGTCCGCGGACTCGATAATTCTTGCCTAGGTGCCTACGCTAACCATGGGTCCCACCCTGCAACTCTGGGCAATAGCTTGCTTAATCTCCACAACGGCCCCAGCAGCGCCGGGGATGCCTGGCTTCACCTTGGGGGTGCCCTCTCACAGGGAAAGCCAGGACGGGTTCCCCAGCGGTATACAGTGCCAGGACACCACGTAACGAGGTAACAGTGCGCTTTACAAGTATACATACATACATACAAAAGTTTCTGAACGAATGGACAGACCCTCAGGAGTCTTTGGTGGAAAAAGAGAAAGTCTGTGGCTCACCCCAAAACTTTTTTTATACACATTTGAGGCATATAGAATACTGGAAACAACTAATTCAGCATGATGATTACAGATAGCACAACATTAACACATTACAAATTAAAACGTCACAAATGCTAAGGCAATGCCTTAAACCCTATTCCTTGAAAGATTCCAGCAGCGCCTGCGATGTTGGTGTCCAGAGATGCAGAACATTATGAAATATTTTTAAAACAATTGACCCATGCATTTGTGAATCTGTCAGTAGCGCAGTGGAACTGCATTGGAAGTGTCCTTCAATCAGGACATGAAGAAAGCTCTATTCATAAATACAAACAGGCAAATAACCAGCTACGTCACAGTGTCCAGTGCTCTGCGGAAACTTAAAGAGACTGTGGGGAGATATGACCTAAAGGAGGATGGGGGAATAAGCAGGAGCGAGATGAGCAATACATCAGAACAACAGTCATATTAATTTAAATGGAGGCTCCTTGAAAATGTGGAACAACTAAAATACATCAATACGTGAACCTCTAAATGTACAATGCATATCATTTCAAGTGCAATCTTATTTGTTCTAAATTTGCAACTAGAATTCATCATAAGCACATTACTTATTACTCAATATTATTTTCCACCTAAAACTGTGGATTATTAAAAACGTTCTAAGACCATCTCTCTGGGGCAGACCCTTTCTATTAGCTCAGTGCAGCTGCTCTGTTTCACAACACCCCCGTTTGCTTGGTTACTAACTCTTGTTAGAGTGCCCTTTTCTGAATGTGCGTGGTTGAAAAATTACTGGTCGCGCTGATCTGACTAAAAAAATGTATCTAACTAAATAGAAAAAGAAGTAAAAAGAAGAATCCATGGCTGACGTGCTGATTATACCCCCACATTAAAAAAATTCAATGACAGGTAACATTCCTCGCCCATTCCAATGTAAATGGGTCAGGTCCAATAAATCCCCTGTCACCAGCTGAATATAATTCCAATAGTGTGAACACATATTTGGATGTTTACTGCTTCTGTTGTACTGAAAGACGCTGCGGCATATGTACAAGCACCTATCGCCACCACAGCGTCACTTTTACTGACGTTATGGTGGCAATAGGGGCTGCACCTTATGTACAAGCCACTTAACGTGACTTAACGGTGCCTTGTACATAAGGCCCTCTTTCACGCTATGCTTAGCATGAAAGGGGCTTGCAGTGGGTGTTCTGGTGGGTGTTCCACCGCAACACCCATTGTATTTGACGATGCCTTCTATGTACAAGGGTGGCATACATAGGAGGCAGTGCCAAAATTATGAACAGGCAAACCCTTGTCTTAAGTGGGCGAAACGAGGAGAAATGCAATACTTATCCTCGTTTTTGCTTTTTCCATGTGTGCAGCCTTGTACAGCACGCACGGAAAAAGCAAAATGCCATGGATATTTTTTGTAAAGGAAAGTGTCCCTTCCTGAACATAAACAAAACTTTAAAAAAATGCCATTTTGTGACTTTCATGTGTGCTGCATAAAGCAGCACAAAGGAAAGTTTCAGAATGGCATTTTAGGATTGTTCATGTGCAGAAGAGACACCTTCCTACACATAAACAATCCTCCCCTGCAAGCAGACACCCTTGCAATCTGGTGCAAGGGTGTCTGCATGTGTGCTAAGTGGCTAAACTGAGCGCCATCGCAGGAGGGAAACGCAAGCCTGCGCCAGATTCTTGTAAATATGGTGCTGCCTTGCGTTTCAGAAGTGCCGGAGCGTATTGTTAAGCCAAGGAGGCCAACGACACGCTCCGCCACTTCCTTGAACATATCCCCCTCTAAGTGAAATCAACTGAACACACATGTAACACATTATTCTTTTAGTCAAATTGGTGCCTATTCACAAATTCAATAATTTAGTTTGTTTTAAAGTACTACAGTAGTGTTACAAATGTTCAATAAAATATTATTCACAAACCTACTTGCGGAGTTTGTTTCTGCCTCCCCTATATTTTCTGTGTGCGGAGTTCCCGACCCAACCTAGCAGTCTCTGCACATGTAGGGCTACATTTTAGTAATAAATGTGGGAGGGACAGAGGGGAGTGGTAGGAAAATGGAAAACACGTACTACTAAAGGGGAGGGATTAGGGAGGAGTTAGGAGGGGTTTGGGGACGATCAGGAATTGTGAAGAAGGGAGTTAGGCAAGGACGGTGACCTACCTCCAAAAGAGGAAGCGCATTGCTATTTACAAACTGCACTTCAATAGTTATTAAGGGCCAGATGTATCAAAGGGTTTTGCCCATTCTGTGTCTATGGGGAAATATGTTGATACATATGGCCCTACAGCCTTAAAGGAACCCTAACCAGTACTAAAAGACTCCAGCTCAGTCAGAGCTGAAGTACATCCAGCTCCACACATGGCCAACTCCTGGTTCTGCTCCACTCTTCCTTAGAAAATAAAGGCGTTCAAGACTTAAAATAAAACCCCATAGGAAATAATGGGAAATTAAATTCAATCATTTTAAAAAGTTAAAAATGTAAATAAATAACATTTTATTTTCCAAAAATATATTGAAAACAACATAATACATATTTTTATTTATCAAATATTTAAATTTCCTATTTTGTCTTACAAATTAATGTAGCAAAATGTTTTATTAAAATATAATTGAATTACTTTGAATTAATTCTACATATTACTTTTAATAATTAATGCATAACAAAAATATGTTTTTCACTTTAGGTAGGAATTTAAACAAAAAAAATTGAATTTCATATATTTATTCATTAAAGGTTCATTTTAAAATTAAGTTAACAATATTGTAGTATTGTAGCTTTATTTCTATATTTTAAATAAATATAAAAAATTAATTTACATTAATTGTAATGTAAAAATATTTTTACAAATATTTTTCAAGTCAAATTAACCTTTAAAAGTTTCCCTATATTTTCTCATTGATAAAATCTACAGTGGGGAGGATGGATAGCTCCACATGGTAAACTTTAGGGAAAATGTGTAAAGTTTAATAAATTTGGGACTTCATATAACTAGGATAAGCGTAGGACCCGATTACAACTGTGGCGGTCGAACCAGCAGGTCGCAGTGTCGGCACTTGGGAGAACCCCGACTGCCGAATTATGGCACAACCCCCGGGCGGTGGAACGGTGACGGCTTGCTTCAGCTCATGAAGAGAGCCTGAAGCACATTCCCCTGCAGTGCAGCGCCACTTGCATATTGGATGCACTGTGTACCATGCACCATGTTATGCATGGCATGCAGTGCACGCACAGCAATGCAAGCAGAGGGTGCACCCATGCACAATCAACAATGGGCAAAATTGCCCTGGGTCCTGTTTGGGGCCCCTTCCCTGCTATTTTGCAAATTGACCCCACCATGAAGAGGTCAGAGCAAAGCATGTCGTAATCGCCACCGCCTCCGGAGCCCGCTGCTTTCCCGACTGAAGCCGCCACGGGATCCAAGATCCTGGCGGTTGTGGCAATCTTGTGGCGGTCTGACCAGCCTTCTCGTAATCGGGCAGTCGGACCGCAGAAGAGGCAGTGGTCAGACCGCCACCCACTCATAACCAGGGCCTTAGTCCCTTGTAAAATATAAACACAAAATAAACGTCAAGTGGAATGATGTTTTGAAGGGCACAACTTTCCTACAAAAATTCACATCAACATAGTCTTTAAAACTTACCAACAAGCCAGGCCTCCTTGATGCAAAGTCAGCCATCTGCCGTGGTATGGAGCTGTTACGTAGCACTAGCGAGCCATGGGTGGAACATGGAAATCTTGCACACGCACTAGTGAAGTAGAGATCTACTATGCAAACTACCTGCACATTGATGAAATGAAAATGGAAGTTCAATTGCACTACACTTGCTCCTGTTAATGAGGTGGCACCAGTGCAAGATGGGTTCAATCTATGGCCCCATCCACCTTTGTTATGCCTCTCGCCACATTAGATATAAACAGGTATTGTCAATGTCACATTTTTTTCAAATACAAAATGCAAAAAATAAAATAAAATGTTTGTTAAAAAAAGAATTGATAAAAATATCTCTGAATGTTTTTAGCATTTTTTGAGATAATATAAATATAGTCAAAATGCTAAAATTATTTTGTTTTCATTTTTAAAAGTATTTGTAGAAGAATCAATCAAGGTTGACACAGGTTATACATAGGCTGAACAGCAGATGGTGTATTGTATTATTGTTTGTGATATGGACGTTCTATTTGTAGTTGGCAGAGACAATGCCGTTTATATCACGAGCCCTAGTGTATGCTGGCAATGGTCATTTTGAAGTATTCTGCATGGATACGACTACGAAATGTGGTATGTGCCTACCTTTTCCGGCGTCCACCATCCCGCATTGATTATAATGGTCTAAGATTGTTGGAATCAGTCATCTGTCATGTAAGTGGATATTGACAGACATTCTGTAATGGTAGTGTACCAGTTTTTTAAGGCCATTAGGTCCCTTCTCTATCACTAGCAATTGTTGCAGAACTCCTGGTGCTGCTCATTTTCTTAAGCTGGGACCCAAATTGGCTGATGGAGTAGGTGGCAGGGCCTCCAGCTTCACTGCTGAGGTGTTGGATATCCTTGCAGATGGAGACCTGGCCAGTTCTGTGCCCAGCTGAGAGGTAGTTAAGCTAAATACATGGAATTAAATTACATTTAGATTTAGTTCGTTTTTAATAAGATTGTAGCTGACTTCACACTCTGACCTTGTTGATTTAAAAATGACATGCACAATATGAAAAACAATTCAATTATTTATATAAAACATTCATAGTCCTATAATATGTCAATTTTTGATTTACACTGAAGCTACTGCAAAACCACATATTAGTTAAACCTTGTGTAATATAATAAGTACGTTGACCATATTTATATGTAATAAACAAGAAAGTCAGGCATCGTGGCCAACTACCAATCTTTTAAAATTAAAAGGCAATGCCTGAACAAAAGTGCACAGCTATATATATATGTTTTAGACACAGATATCGCTGGAACATTAATATGGTCCTGGGTAATTTTTTGCTTACTCAAGTATGTTTGGAATTATTATCCCATGACCTTAACCAACATCATTGGTTGCTAAACAAACACATAAATAAATTGTTAGCCAAAAGCCTTTACTGGCAAGTGTGTCTGTGGAAGTTAACTTTCCAACTTTAAGCCAATAGTGAATGTCACAAGAGTAATGCGGAATTACAGAAATTATTTCAATGACTCCAGCATAATTACAGTTTCTCTCAGGACTAATGTTTACACCAACATTGACATTTACTTTGCTGGTTGCTGGGTACTCCCTAACATTTTGAGAGTACCCGCTGCAAAAGCACAATCTTCTTGAGTTCCTTGTTGCCAGAATGGCTACAACATCACAATGTGACGTATAGGCCAAACACATAATTAAAAGTCAAACACTATATAGCGCATTTGTACTAAGATGGACAGTATATCTATAACAGGTGTGACAGTAACAAGTCAAGCAATATTTACATCTAAACGTGTTTGATAACATGTTGTTTAAGTAAATATGTTTAATGTTGTATTTTTGTTTTCTCATCTTCCTCTCTGTAGGCCAGCCTCCACAATAAGAAAAGGATCTGGGCGGCTATTGCCAGGCAAGTGTTTCAACAGAGGTCACTGACCTGTTGGATGTGGATCATTCTGGCAATGGCCTACCCCAACTTCGATGGGGAGCTGAAGCACATGAATCAGCATTGAAGGGGTAGGTGAATTCATCTAAAAAAATATGTACATTGTTCTTAACCATTCTTTCAAGTTTCCAGGTTGCAATGTAATGTTACAATTGCAAACATTTTAAAGAAGTTTATATTACAATGATCAAAGGATATATTATACTGAATTTGGACGCATCCAAGGTACTTTGTGCTAAGAGTGACACATCCATTGATTTCTATGGCCTGAACTGATTATACTTCGAAAAGTGATATCTTTACTTACGTATGTTGGATTTTTGTCGTTTTGGTCTTGTTTTATTCAGATAAATATTGGCTATTTTTGTAAACAGGTGCGAACTCCTTTTGTTGTGTATTCACTCTGTTACTGTGTGTGTATGTACAAATGCTTTACACATTGCCTCTGAGATAAGTCTGAATGCTCATGCCAAGCTACCAAAGGGGTGAGCAGGGGTTATGTTAGCTGTGTGACTCCCTTTCCCAGACTCGAGTGAGGGTTCCTACTTGGACATGGTGCAAACCACTGCCAACAAGAGACCTCAGGGTTTGTTTGCAAGACCCTTGCGCCGCTGGTGCGTCACTTTTTGTGACACACCGCAGCGCATTTTACTGCCCCATATTTACATGCACATGAAAAGCGACTGTGTGTGGCTTTTCCTGTCCTTGTAAATACAACCCCTTTTGACACAGCACTTTGTGTGAAAGGGACGTTCCATGGTTTTTACTATGGGTGATTCCAAGCAACACTCATGGAGCCTGACACATTTCCAGATTTATGAGAAATTGAAACCTTATAATCCATCTGAATGCTGCACCTGCATTTGGGTAGGTTGTCAAAAAATGGCTGGATATTCCGTCTTCCCTTTTACAAATGCTATATGGTATAATGTACTTGTATACATGTAGACAAAATATCCATAACATTTATGATGGAGCAACTGGTCTGTAAAAATCACAATCAGGCCCTTTATGATGTCCCATTGTGTAGTGTCTACATTAGCATGTTTGGCCCTCTTTGAGGTGTGTACATTTTGCTATTGACCTCTGTAGTATGAAACTGATGTGTGCATATATCTGCTTTCAGCTTCCTCCACAACAAGCAAGGCAGAAACTGGCTACACTTCAGGGGAAACACTGGAGAGCCACTGAAAGTCAGAAGGCTTAGCCCCTGACACCGACTGACTCAGTGGCATAGGGAGTGTTGGGTCTGGCCAGAAGGCCACATAACATCACAATCTGAGGCTTCTGCGTTTGACCAGTTTCTTGTAGTTGCAGCCAAACCAACACCAGCCATAACATCTGTTCCTGTAGCCGCCACCAGCAGCACCTTCACTTCTGTTGCCCTGGTATCATGCCAGCACCCAGTCCGCAAATGGACTGGGAGCCTTCTTCACACTAGGCACCATTCCCCCCAGTATTTGCATCAGAGGAGGCAACAGAAGTTCCAGAGAATCTTTCTGGGTGGCAGACAGCATTGCTGAATGCCATCCAGGGTGTCAGTCAATAACTCACATAAATGATTGGCACTCTGGATGAGCTCTGTCCTGTCTGCCTTACAGAGATATTCTCTCTCCTAGTCCCACAGCTGACACCAGTGGTTCCAGTACAACTGCCCCTATTCATCCAACTCCTTACCTTACTACACCATCTACCCCCATAAAAAGTCTTGAGCCCATTCCACAGTCTGCCCCAATTTTCCTTTTGAGTCAGTCCCTCCACCTCCTTCCACCATTCCACCTGTCCTGAAACCATCCCAAACCCCTTAACATTTCCATACCCCCAAACACTCACATACCGCAAACTATTATTGTTCTTGTCACCAACCCTCCCCAGAACCACCTGGCCCTGCCCCACCTACAAAATCCTAAAAGCTCCACTTCATCCCAAACAATTGGTACCTGGACATCCTACTGCTTCAGGAGGTTGGAGAGCCTATGACGATTAGACTACAGTCATGTGGAGCCTCACAAAGACTTTGATAGAAAACTATTTGTTATTACTCAGACACAGACATATTTTTGATATTCGTTTTAGTTACAGCATTTTGATACTGAAAGGATGAACATTTGTGTTGGTCTTATTGATTTAAAACGTTCTAGTTCAACTCTTTCTGTCTGTTGTGTAGTTGGAGATATGATTACATTTTTTAAATAGTATAATTTGCCATATGTGATATATGATACATATGTTGCGTACATTAACAATTTACTTGCCATTTCCAGGTCTAGTGATTTCCTATGTGTTGCATTGTGAGAAATGTTGTTCATTAAACACACCAAAGTTGCCCATGGTTTGGCATAACCATGACCACTTAAGGCATTACATCCAACACACAAAAGGCGATGGGAGGAATGCTTGCAATAAAGCAAAAATGGTATTCATAGGGACATTGCGTGTGACTACATTTAACTTTTTATTTTTGTGATTAAATGTAGTAATACCTCCAGTTCACATATAGGTCAAGCATATATGTGCTACATGCCTACACCTTAATTTAGGATATGAGTGCAATTTCTGGCATGCAAGTGTGTATCCGGCCCTTGATATTATATGCTATGTTAGAAGCTGGCATTCCCGCGCGCACCGTTGTTGTCAAGTACGTAAACCAGACCCCCCCTGCTCCCACGTTAGGCCAAGTCCGAGACAGCCCTGCTCACCCCCTTAGTAGCTTGACATGAGCAGCCAGGCTTATCTCCAAGGCACGAGTGTTCAGTATGTGCAACCACGCCCACAGCAATCCCAATGATGTCACAACAAATGGACTCCACACGAGTTTGTATAAAACGAGTATACTTTATATAAAAATATATATACGAAATGACCACACGATGCAACTCCCACGTATATACACTGGGTAATATTGTTTCTGAAGGGTTGGGCGGTCCTAATCCCCAACCACCGCTTCTAACCAACAGTTACGCTGCCTTTTAGCCATTCTCAACAGGTGAGGTAAGTCTTATCACTGGATTAACACACTTTGCAAAATACAAGGAACACTGCACTACTTAACGATGGGTTCCTGTACTGTGCCACAGTGAAACAATGCAATGCGTAGTGTCAAGATCATGTACTGAGTCAACTCAAGATAATGCAACTCGGTTCGCTACCAGCATGCCCTGTTCAAGGAAGAAATACAGCAATGCGTCACCCTGTAATTACGTACAGTGCGATAGGAAGACAATGCAATGCATTACACCACCAACATGCCCTGTGCAAGGAAGTCAAGTCAAGTCAAGTCAAAGAATTTATATAGCGCACTCATACCCAAAGGGTCTCAAGGCGCTTAGGGAGGGGAGGAGGATTACTTGTCAAATATCCACGTTTTAAGTTGCTTTCTGAATGCTAGGTGGTTCTGGGTAAGGCGAAGGTAAGTGGGGAGTGAGTTCCATGTTTTAGCAGCCAGGTAAGAGAAGGATCTGCCTCCCATGGTGGTCTTGTTGATGCGAGGAACAGTGGCGAGGGCTTGGCTGGAGGAACGTAGTTGGCGGGAGGGGATGTAGAAGGACAATCGTGAGTTGAGGCATTCTGGTCCGATGTCGTAGAGAGATTTGTGTGCGTGGGTTAGCAGTCGGAAAGTGATCCTCTTATTGACGGGTAGCCAGTGGAGGTCTTTCAGGTGACCAGAGATGTGTTCGTTGCGTGGGATGTCTAATATGATCCTGGCTGAGGCGTTTTGGATTCGTTGGAGTTTCTTCTGGAGTTTAGCGGTAGTACCTGCGTAGAGGGTGTTTCCGTAGTCCAGTCGGCTCGTGACCAGAGCATGGGTGACTGTTTTTCTGGTTTCGGTGGGGATCCAGCGAAATGTTTTTTTGAGCATGCGAAGAATGTTGAAGCAGGATGAGGATACGGCGCTGACTTGTCTGTTCATTGAAAGTGAAGAGTCCAGGATAACGCCTAGGTTCCGTGCGTGGTCTGTCGGGATGGGAGCTTTTCCGAGGGCTTCCGGCCACCAAGAGTCGTCCCATGCAGAGGGGGATGTACCTAAGATGAGGACTTCTGTTTTATCTGAGTTCAGTTTCAGACGGCTGTGTTTCATCCATTCGGCAACTTCTTTCATTCCTTCGTGTAGGTTAGTTTTGGCGGTGCTGGGGTCATTGGTGAGAGAAAGGATCAGTTGAGTGTCATCCGCGTACGAGATGATGTTGAGGTTGTGTTGGCGGGCGATGGCCGCGAGGGGGCTCATGTAAACGTTGAAGAGGGTGGGACGGAGTGAGGACCCTTGAGGTACGCCGCAGATGACTTCAGTAGCCTCTGACTTGAATGGTGGAAGGCGGACTCTCTGGGTTCTTCCGGTGAGGAACGAGGTGATCCATTCAAGTGCTTTTCCTTGAATTCCGATGTTTCTGAGGCGTTGTAAAAGGGTGCTGTGGCAGACTGTGTCGAAGGCTGCAGAGAGGTCGAGGAGGATGAGGGCGACTGTGTCTCCATTGTCCAGTAGAGTTCGAATGTCGTCTGTTGCTGCGATGAGGGCGGTCTCAGTGCTGTGTTTTGCTCGGAAGCCAGATTGTGAGGAGTCGAGGGATTTGTTGGCTTCGAGGAAAGCGGCGAGCTGGTTGTTGACAGCTTTCTCGATTACTTTGGCTGGGAATGGAAGGAGCGAAATGGGGCGGTAATTTTTGAGTTCGGTGGGGTCCGCTGTGGGTTTTTTCAGAAGGGCGGTGAGTTCAGCGTGTTTCCAGCTTTCCGGGAAGGTGGCGGAGTTGAAGGAGCAGTTGATGACGTCTCGGAGGTGCGGTGCTATGACGGAGTCTGCTTTGTTGAAGATGTGGTGAGGACATGGGTCTGTGGGGGATCCTGAGTGGATGGAGTTCATCAGGCGGATGGTGTCCTCAGTGGAGATTGGGTTCCAGTCGTTAAGGGTGTTCAAGGGGGGAGAATGTTCAGTATATGGTTGGGTGGGTTGGTCTCCGGGTTGGTTGTCGAAGCTGTTGTGGATGTCTGCAATTTTGTTGTGGAAGAATGAGGCTAGGGAGTCGCAGAGGGCTTGAGAGGGGGTGATGTCGTTGGAGTTGGCCGAGGGATTGGTAAATTCCTTGACGATGTTGAAAAGTTCCTTGCTGTTGTGGGCGTTGTTGTCAAGTCGATCCTTGAATGCTGTTTTCTTGGCCTTTCGGATTAGTTGGTGGTGTGTGCGGGGGGCGTTTTTGAAGGCGTCCTTGGTGCTGGTGGTTGGGTCTTTTTTCCAGGCCTTCTCGAGGGAGCGACAAAGTTTCTTGGATTTCTTAAGGTCATCGTTGAACCATGAGGCCTTCTTGCTGCCAGGTTTGCTTTGACGTTTTTTCAGTGGTGCTAAGGTGTCGGCGGTGTTGGATAACCATAGGGTGAAGTTGGCGGCGGCTTGGTCTGGGTTAGAAGAGTGGGCTGGGGTGTTTAGAAGGAGCGATGAGGAGATCTGGTCGATGGTGATTTTGTTCCAGTTTCTTTGCAGAGTTGGTTGGGGGTGGTTGATGGGTTTCGGCTTGTTGTAGGTGAAGTGAACGCAGCTGTGGTCAGTCCAGAGGAGATCCGTAGTGTGGCTGAAGGAGACATGGTTGCTGGAGGTGAAGAGGGGGTCGAGTGTGTGACCTGCGATGTGGGTGGGGGAGGTGACCAGTTGTTTAAGTCCGAGGTTGGCAAGGTTGTCCAAGAGGGTGGTGGTGTTGCGGTCGTTGATCTTTTCAAGGTGAAAGTTGAGGTCTCCCAGAAGGATGTAATCTTTGGAGGGGAGCGCGTGTGGAGTGATGAAGTCCGTGATGTCTTCGCTGAATTTTGCGCGGGGTCCTGGTGGTCTGTAGAGGAGGGTGCCTCTGAGTGTGGTCTTGGGGTCGATGTGGATCTGGAAGTGAAGGTGTTCGGAGTTGGCGAGGTTGGCGTCAGAGCTGGTTGAGATGCGGATTGATTTTTTGTGGACAATAGCGATTCCACCTCCTGTGTGGCCGGTACGGTCCTTGCGTGTGATCTTATAATCTTTAGGGATGGCAATGGTGATGTCCGGGGCGGAGGAAGCGTTCATCCATGTTTCTGTTAGGAAGGCGATGTCTGGAGAGATGGTGTCCAGTAGATTCCATAGGTCAATGGCGTGCCTGTGGACCGATCGGGTGTTGAGCAGGATGCATTGTAGGTGGTTGGGGTCGGGAATCAGAGGTGTGAGCGTAGCGGAGTTGGTGACGGTACCGATGAATTTGCAGGAAATGCAGGAGAAGGGTCCATGAGTGTGTCCAGGGGCGGCTAGGACGCAGTTGGGGGCGCGACCGGGGTTGAGGGCTAGGAGGGAGGAGGCATCGTAGGTAATGCGGGCGGGCTGGGCATCGCGAGGGGCAGGGGGTCTGGCGCTTGGCGCGGTCCAGGCGCGGACGGGCGTAGACGGGCTTACCTTTGGCGCACCTTCGGCGCGGATTGGGCGCGGTCGCTGCGCGTGAACGCTGCGCGCGGTAACTCCTGTCATATATGGGTAGTGGAGGGGGAGGGGCGAGGGCGGCTCAGCTGGGAGGCGGGGCGGGCTCAGGGAGCACAACAACAAAAACAACGGAGACAAAATGGAGGGGGGAGCAGAGCAGGGCGCCGGGGGATATCGCGCAAATAATTCTAATGCAGGCACAAATGTTCCAACCTAGCGATATTAAAACAAATACGCTTTCAGGTGAAATTGCAATGGTACAGTTACTCGCTAAGCAGCACTGATCACCAATACCGCGTCTCGGCAGACAGGCAGACCAGGGAGCGACCACTCGGGGCAGGAGCGACGAGGAGTCACAGCGCTATGAGGTCAGGGGGCGCTGAAATAGATAGTGGGAGGGCGGCTCAGCTGGGAGGCGGGGCGGGCTCAGGGAGCACAACAACAAAAACAACGGAGACAAAATGGAGGGGGGAGCAGAGCAGGGCGCCGGGGGATATCGCACAAATAATTCTAATGCAGGCACAAATGTTCCAACCTAGCGATATTAAAACAAATACGCTTTCAGGTGAAATTGCAATGGTACAGTTACTCGCTAAGCAGCACTGATCACCAATACCGCGTCTCGGCAGACAGGCAGACCAGGGAATAAGGTAATGCGTCACATTGTAATTCAGTACAGTGCAGTAAACGACCAATGCAGTGTGCTACGCTATGATCCTGTATCCTGCAAGAGAAACATAACTGAGTGCTCTGCTCACTAATCCCTGAGTTTGTTTAGCACCACTAGTGTCAGATGTTGTCCAAAAGTTCGTTAGCAGCAAATTTGCAAAGTGTGATACAAATGTTTTTAGAAGTTGTGGGACCGGTTGCCCCCAACATGACACCCAAGTTCCACTATGGGCCCTGGCCCCTGTTCTGCCTGCCCGAGATCTGGGCCAAAGCAACAGGCGCACACAGCTGCCAGCAGCGAGAGGCCAAGAGAGTGTCCCTCCGAGCCCGCAACCCGCCCCAGGCAGGGATCCACTTTAACTGTGGTGGGCGTGACCCCACTCTCTCTCCTGCAGCAGCGGCTTGGCTTCACTCTAGGACCTTGTCACCAAGGGCAAGGCGCGCTCAGGCCGGTAGTTCAGCTCCTGCGGGGCTGCTGGTCTGGGCCACCAACGTTCAGCACAAACTCCTTCCAAGAAGCCTTCCACACGAATCTAGTGCCAACTCATGTTGCCTTTAAGGGCCCGATCACTTGGCCCTCCTCTCCAGTGCTGTTAGGACTTTTTCACTCCTCGGTGATCACCGCTCCCCTGTACTCCTGACCAGCACCTCCGGGGGCACCTTCGACATGCACCCCCGGCGTGTTCGAGACTCACTCCTCCTCCGACCTCTGATGACCAGGTGCACCTAACTGCGCCTCGGCTGGCACCTTGACATGCACCCTGTGCATCTGAGTCTCGCTCCATCTCCTGGGGCACACGGTCTTCTGGCACTCACTTCTAGCACCGCAACTGCATCCCCACATGCACCCTGTGTTCTGGAGACCCACCTCGTTTTTTGGTGTACACGATGATCCAGGCGCTCTCCACTAATGCCCGGGTCGGACCACGACACTCACACTGCACGTCTGAGTCTGACCTCTCCTCCTGGTGCACACAAGATACCAGGCACTCTCCACTAATGCCCTGGCTGCACCACCACATGCCGACTCGCATTTCAGAGACTCACTCCTTCTTAGTACCCACAATGTCCCGGCACTCTTCACTAGTGCCAGGACTGCACTGCGAAACGCACACCCTGCACGTCCTGAATCTAGGCTCTCTTCCACAATGCCCACAATCCACAGGCGCTCCAACACCTGTAGCGGCACCAAGACATACACTCTGTGCATCGGAGTCTTAATTCGCTCCGGGTGTTCATGATCACCTTAGGCACCCCTTCGGAGGTCTCAGGCTGCCACAACACGGTCCCACCACTGCGTCACTTGAGACTTCCTGGAACCTTTTATGTACCTGTGTTTCCGAACAGGGAGCCAGCTCACCTCGGGCCCTTGGGCTACAGCATGCAGCACACAGCAAAGACCTGCTCAGGAAGAATAGGGACGCGACCCACTGCAGCATCCCTTCAGTCTCTCCTCAGTCAAGAGCTACAAACTGCCCACAAGCCCCAGATCACGAAGCAAGGGTCAAGTGTATCCCGCAGCCTATTCAGCAACTCTTCCTGAGGCATAGCTTTTCTTCCCGATCGCGGACAGGTTAAAGCTGCCAGTGACTCGACCAGTCCACAACGTCTTCAAAGCGCTCCCAGCACTTCTCTGAACGATACCGAGACGGTTCTCGACAACATTATCAACATAACCAAAGTCGTGGGGTTACAGTTCTTCCAGTTATACCCCTCATTGTCTTTGAAGTTTCCTTGTGCTTAGGGGTCCCTGACCCCTCCCTAAATCAGTCTTGAGTATCTACCCCCCAGTGTCACCGTCCTCTCTTTGATTCCGGGGGCCTGGATCTTTAATCACTCAAAGGGAGGTGGGTCTACTGTTGTATGGCTCTGAACCATGCCTCTTGACCTTGCAAAGCCTCTCCTTCTTCCCGCTCCAGGTGCAAGACAGCCTAGCGCTGTCTCCACCCCTCCCCAGGGGCACAACCTACCTCAGCCTTTCCCCCCTCTCAGAGCCAGGCAGGCAATTCACATTCTGCTGAGACACACAAAAAGGTCGAAAGCACATACTCTGCCATTTTCTCAAACAGCGGTTTCTGGACACACAGAGACAAAACCATCTACCCAAAAAGATGCGTTATGAAGCTGTGAGTTCAGAGATACCAAACTTCACTGTTCCATTTCCAATTCTTGGGAAACTAGGCTAACAATACTACACCCAGCTTCCCCTATTCTGTCCAATGGGCAGCATGGCATTTCACCAGGGAAAATGAAATGGAGTTTTTCCCACTGTCAGGGCCTAGCACCCACACTGGCACAGGTCCTGATTTTGACCTACAATGCACCCTGCCTAGGGGTTACCCAGGGCGTCCTACATGGGTGCCCCATGTGTCTGCAAAAGGTGAAAGTAAGGCCTGATAAGTGGTAGAACTTGTCAGGACAACATGCTCATTTAGCATAATGCGTGAAGGGCCTACACTGAAGACCTGTGTTCCCTCTCTTGCGCATTTCTTTAGTATTAGCCCTGGCACACACAGTGCACATCACTTAGGGATCTTGCTAGTAAGCCAAACATACCAATCAGAGACAACCAATCACCACTACAATTTATACAGGGAACAGCTGTACTTGCACACTGATTATCAGTGGCAAGTATCTACACCATCTAACTTCACAGGAGGCAAAGGCAAAAAGTCTGGGGTAATCACGCCAAGCTATGCCAGGTCTAACAGCCGGGTTAAAAGATGTAACATATCAGTGAGCAGGTAGTGGAAATATCTACTTAGGGTACCTGATTGAATCATATGATTGTGGCATGACTAATATATGGGTAAAGTAACATGACGATTAGGTTCAGAATAATTGGGAGATTGATGGTAAACACTCCAATTTGATGATATAATTAGTATACATTTATTTTAAGACATTTTAAAAAGTTTAGTTATAACATTTTAGAATTATATTTATTTGAACATGTAGATTTGTTAAAGATGTGCATTGATTTACTGACTTCAGGTGTATTTTGATAGTAAAATTGTGTTAGGTGAGTATTTATTATGGGTATGTAGTGTGAAGCACGTGACCAGACTGGGAGATACATGTAAAGTGATCCTTGACACGGTTTGTTGTACATAAAGTTAGGTTTAGTGCCATTGATAGAGAACATCGTACATTTAAAAACGTTTTAAAAGTTTTACCTTCTGTTTTGTTGCAGCCTGTGTTGTTGTTCACCCAGCACTATCAGATTGTGTTCAAGTCCTTAGAGGAGTAGCAACATGTTGATAGAGTAGATTGTGTGGGTGTTGTGGACAGGGTTTGGCTATTTATGTTCCTTTTACTTCAACAAACGAGTGGAGGATGAACCACCATACTTCCATTGTTGGAATTTATACCCTAAATACGACAGACATAGTACTGGTTTCCTTCTCTCCATCCATTTTGGGTATATTGCCATCGTCAAAAGAAAATGCGATGAAAGTTGTGGGTAGTTGATGGACTTTTGACTTTCAAACGTCCATACGAATGAACCTCCATGGAGGCGGATGGGAAAATCGTTTTTGACAGCCGACCCACATCCACCAAATCAGACCCTTTGATCAACTTTTGATGTTTTAATGATATTGATTATAATTGACCTTCAATATTCAAATTTTTCTTTTTTCAAGGGCGTAAACTACTTTAGGTCTTGTTCAAATTAGAACCAATTAACAGTATAATACTTCAAAGAGTTGTATGTTTTCACCAGTTTCGAACTTGATAGCACTTTATAAATATGTTAAAATCCAAACAGTTGAAGTAATGAGTCCATGCCATAGCGTCCTCCTCAGCTTGAGTACCCCCCATTGACCGGGCCACATACAGAGCTTAGCATTATTCGTCCTTATCCATCTGTGTGTAACCGTGAACTCAGCATTCTAAATCTGCATTAACTTCACTAGGCTGTAACACCTACACCACAGTTCTACGTAATCCATCAGGAGCTGAAGTGGTCGTCATTGCTCACTCACACTACACCTCATCTCCTCCTCTTTACATCTCCCTCTACAATCATACCTCTTTAATGAGTCTTCATGGCGCTCGTATCACATTTGCTGATCGTGCCATCCGAAACTGGGGACAAGCAGTAGAAGTGTTTATGATCTGCGTTGCTGATGTAGGAACAACAGCAGTCAAGGGGTTTCAATTGTCCCTTCAGACTCAGTCTCTATGATGACATTAATGCCCGATGAGCGATGAGCCACATGTGGGAAATGTGTGGAATTTTGTGTAAAGGACTTCCCAGGACACTGGGCAGTCACTATGTGCCATTTGCTGGTCACAACATGAAAGGACTCAGCATTGAAGGGAGCATCACATTTTCTGTTTCTAGAATGACTAACTATGATGGAGCAGGGGTAAGACAAAAAATGTTTGTGTACCACCTGTGAAATTATACTCGCATAACTATAATCGACATAACCGTTTGAAGCATGAATAATTAACCAACAAAACGTACTAAGACATTCAAATTACACGTAGGAAACTAATTGCCATTTGCAAAGACTAATCTATTAACAATTGTGAACGAATCATACTAAAATAGTGCTATAATACGAAAACAGCATGTTTGTTTTGCTTCTATAAAGTGTATGTATTTATTGTGACAGAAAGAAAGAAATGAATTTGGTAAGTAAATAAAGCTATATGTCATGCTTTTGCAAGGTAACTATTAATACAGAACATTAGAATGGTGGGAGGTTAACAGAAAAACTATAATTCCAAATCTAACGTCTGTTGTGTTTATTTGCGCACTAGTTCTCATTGAGGCCTACTCGGCCTGGTTGTGAAAAATGGCTACTGATTGCAGTGTTGACATCAGCCTGAAAGAGAGAGCCTCTACGCATGCGCTGAGAAAAGAAAGTTAAATCAGCAGAATGACTGGTACACAGTGCAAAGGGATGTCAAGGTCAGATTGGCCTAAAGCATAAGAGGTTGCCAAAATATGTTTGCATCTGAGACTTTGGGAAACGGAAAATAATGTTTCGAAAGAGTAACTGACAAGTATAAAGGGAGATGACATCTATGGGAACATGCAAGAATGACTGTGCATTTTAAAAAACTGGTTCTGTCAAGGATGGGATGAGGTGATCTTAGCCACCCCTCTAATGGACCAATCATATTGAACTGTGGACCCTTAAAGTTTCAATTTTAAGTTAGATAGTTAGTGAAAAGGGGTATAAAAGAGCTTATTCGAAAGGGTGAAATAAGCTTGCTCCTTGAACTTATTTTGCACCACGACCTGCTGTCGGATGCAATTATTTTATGGTGCTAAAGACTTTGAAATATTTGTGGACTTTACTTTTTGGAGCAACGAAGATGACCAAATGCAGAGATTTTATTTTGAAAGTGAGGCATTGAGGAGAATAGAGAGGCAGATTGCGACTCGTGCAACTCTGTTATTTCTTTATAACAGAGCTAGATAATATGATTTCTAAATTTCAGTTTTCTTTTAACATGTTCTAAATAAAATGCTAAATTCTTGCTTGTCTAAATAAACTAAAATTCAGTTTCCTAAGCGAAGTAGATAAAAGTTAAATTGAAAATTTAAACTCGAGTTATGTTTTTCTTTATTAAAATTGTCATGACAGAATAAAATGCTAAAGCTACATGATTACTATGATTAAGCCGGTCTTAGTCTCCATCAACTAACTTTGACTAGATGAACAACAAAACCTGAGGGTAGAGGATGATCAAACCCGCACACAACAAATGAATATTGTGTCTAATTATTAATTAGTGCACAAAACCAGGGAGTACTCCCCTCTGTTTTCCCCTAAAAATAGGAACAAGTCCTATAACAACATTTATAGCAATTAGTTACAGCACTATATATAGAAATGTTAGGTTAGCATATCAGCTTACAACAACAGTAGCGCACAAAGAAAATGTCCAATTCCAGGGTATGTTTTTCTTAGTAAGATTTTCTTCTTTATTTTTCACAAGTCGAGTTTCTTTACATTCCATATATCATAGCCTCCTAGCCAACGCGTTTCGTCTCCAACGAGACTTCTTCACGGCTCAAATGTAAGGCATGCAACGTATTCCTTAGAAAGGCCGTAGTATTCAGATCCAAAAGTCCTGGGATGTCTAGCACATGCCATACGTTTGAGCCCTGAGGAAGTCTCGTTGGAGACGAAACGCGTTGGTTAGGAGGCTATGATATATGGAATGTAAAGGAACTGGACTTGTGAAAAATAAAGAAGAAAATCTTACTAAGAAAAACATACCGCGTTTCGTCTCCAACGAGACTTCTTCAGGGCTCAGACGTATGGCATGCAACGTATTCCCTAGAAAGGCCTTAGTATGCAGATCCAAAAGTCCTGGGATGCCTATTGTTCTGAAGCTGAGTAAACAAGCACTTGACGTTGTACCTTGAAGTACATGAATGGATGCTTGTACTTTTGTTTTCTTGTGTTACAAATGGATCTGAATTACTTCTTTGTGATGAGCATTGATGCAGCCCATACATACACTTTAGTTTTCGATGGTGTAAGTCGGGCAATGGAAATAGTTCATTGTATTTCTCCTCAGACATAATGTTTATCAATGCACCACTTTTGATAATAAAAGGTATTGAGAAACCATTTACTTTTAGTGTAATCTTCAGACAATGTTTGAATGACTTTGGTGCTTTTTCATGTCAACTTTTCTTTGACCTGTATTTTTCTTCAGACGCTCTTATGACGTAAAAATCACATGACACACCCATCTTCTTCACTTTCAGTTGATATTGATACTGAAGAACGTTGTGACGATGATTTAGATGATGCCAACTTCCTTTTGTGTCGATTTACCTCAGCTGGTGTTATTGGTTGGCCTTGTGGGCGTGCGTCGAACATCGTTTCTGGAAAATTCGGGTGGCATTTTGTGTTTGCACCATGATGCATTTACTTTTTCCTTTGCCTTGCAAACCATTACAAAACTGTTCTTCTTCCTACAGCCTTTGGAAATCTGTCCAATGGCAGGATATTTACCTATGTGTGAAAACGGAAATCCACACCTGAAGCACAACTTCTTTTTGCATCTAGACATCACTCTGTGTCCTTCTGCCTTGTGCTTTTGGTAACTGTTCATGTTCATGACTGACTCAGTCTGGGTACCTCCAGCCGCCATTTCAGCAGCTTATTGATCAGCACACCCTTCAGCTCTGGCAGCAATGAGACCTCGCTCCAGGCTAAGAGTTTCTAACAGCATTTGTCATCTGAATGAATTTGACAGGCTTCCGTCAATAACTCTGAGATGTATAGCTTCCTTATCATTACATTTGTGAAAGTTAAAGTGTTTGATGAGCGTAACTAGACTCTCAACAAATTCATCAATGGTTTCACCAGCTTTTTCTCGTTCATGACTGAAAATGTACCTTTCGTAATCTACATTTGCCATTGGATTGAACATGAGATTCAAGGCTGTTTGATTTGACAGTATGTCATTTCGTCAGCTTGCAGCATTTTCTTTATGACTTCTTTTACACCTTCACCAGCCAGATTCTTTAGGTATTCAATAGGATTCTTGTTATCTGTTTCTTCTATCGCATCAATGAAATCATCAAATGTCTCAAACTAAGCAGTACATCTGTCACCAATATTTAGCTATTTGTGGTATCAAATGCTGGTGGTGGTTTCAGGAATGTAGTATTCTTTCTGACGCTGCCTGGTGATCTTGTTTATGTAAACCATCTCTGAGGCTTTGTGATATGGTTCGTCTTTGATAATTACAGGAAACGTGGCCTCTTTCTTGGTCTCCTTTGGAAAAACAGCCTTTCACTATTCCATTCGCCCCTCTTGTCTTTCAATCTTCGAAGACCTAAGCAGTTGTTCTGTGCCCCACTTGGCATCCTTGGCTGGCGCACTGCTTTGTTTATGGACAGATCCACAAACACAACCCTGGGCAGCTGCTCTGGGGCCACTCCATCCAGCTCTGTGGTATGATGACTCTCAGTACTCAGTTCTGGTAAGCAGATGAACGTTTCTTGCACCTGAATTGCTTTGCTTTCAGACTCTTTGTGATGTTTGCACCTGGTGGATCTCTGCCTTGCAGCGCTTCTGATCGCAGCATTATCTTGCAATTTGCTGTGGCTATTTGCTTCTCTTTCAAAACCTGGTGGCATCAGCCTTTAATGTTATCAATCCCTATGATGTATAGCTTTAGGTTAAATAGTAGCGCGCTAGCTCTTTTTAAGGCCTTCCCTGAAGGTTCTTGGCCAAAGATGTGTAGACTTCTCAGTCAAGCTTTCATTATCTTTAAATGCTTCATACTGGCTGGAATTGCGCTTTGATTCCACATACACAACGTCAATTCTGTACTTCGACAGAGGCACAGTTGACATACATGAGCTGTTTCCTGGATCACGGCAAACTCTCTGGCAGAGCACTGTTGATCTTCGGGTTACTTATTCCACCCTCATCGTGAGTTGTAGCGACCTCCCCAGCCTGGGTACTGGTCAATGACTACGCCACACACAGAGCTTAGTATTAAACGTCTTTGTTTGACATTGTGTCTGTGAACTCAACATTCTAACCCTGCATTGACTTCACTACACTCTAACACCTACGTCACAGTTCTGCGGATTCCATCAGGAGCCAAAAGGGTTCTATCATTGCTAACTCACACAACACTACATGTGTTTACATTTCTCTTTTTATCATCTCAGCATATCTAGTTAAAGTATTTATTATAAAAATAATGTCCTCAAGAAGTAGTTGAATCTCATTTTGCAAAATGACAATTTTTATAACTGACTGATTTTTAATGGTTTGACTTGACAGCACAGCTGTCGCCATTCAGTTACGTGAGTATCAACTGAAGAAAGGCTTTTGCTCCGCCCACATGTAGAGATCAGGATTACATGTTTTGATTGGGCAGAAGTTGTGTGCTTTCACAAACAAGCATTTACAATGCAATGGTCTCGGCATTCTTAAAGTTAGAGCTATTGGCATTGCTCATGACATTATTTTTATTTATGCTTTTGTTTTTAAAACATAAATAAATGGCATTGTCATTTACAATGCCTATAGCAGGTCATAAGCCTCCTTTTGTTGGAGTCTCCTGGCTGTCAGCAGTCAGGAGCCTTACACCTGATGCAAATGGAGCGGAGGGCTCTGTGCGTGTGTTTGGGGAGCTCTTTGCGTGTGTGTGGGGGGCTCTTGTGTGTGGGGGGCTCTTGTGTGTGGGGGGCTCTTGTGTGTGGGGGGCTCTTGTGTGTGGGGGGCTCTTGTGTGTGTGGGGGGCTCTTGCGTGTGTGTGGGGGGCTCTTGCGTGTGGGGGAATCTTGCGTGTGCGTGGGGGGCTCTTGTGTCTGTGGGGGGCTCTTGCGTGTGTGGGGGCTTTTGCGTGTGTGGGGGCTCTTGCGTGTGTGTGGGGGGCTCTTGCGTGTGTGTGTGGGGGGGGGGCTCTTGCGTGTGTGTGGGGGGGCTCTTGCGTGTGTGTGTGGGGGGGCTCTTGTGTGGTGTGTGGGGGGGCTCTTGTGTGGTCTGTGTAGGGGGCTCTTGTGTGGTGTGTGTGTGGGCCTCGTGTGTGTGTGGGGGGCTCTTGTGTGTGTGTGGGGCTCTTGTGTGGGTGTGTGTGTGTGCAAATGCAATACGTCTCACATTTGCGACAGAGTAAGCTATTGGCATTGTAAATGACAATGCCATATATTTATCTGTTTTCAAAACCAACACATAAATAAAAAGTTTGTCATTTACAATGCCAATAGCTCTAACTTTTCCGAAGGCGAAACCGTTGCATTGTAAATGCTTGTTTTCCCTTTGTTGATGAACTTGCCTGCTGGACTATTTGGAGCTGTCTGGTGGGAGACCAGACCTGAACTTTCCTGATTACAGCTCCATTCTCCTTGCCATCAACTTTTCCTTAGTGGTCTCCAACTTGATCCCTTTTCCCATGCTAAGTGAACTCTATGGAACCATCCTCCTGCTTTTGTTGTGGTAGCAAACTCAAACCTGAACCATCCTCTTGGTGGATTCTTTTATTCAGATATAGATTTAATTTGGCTAACTCTGTGGCTTTATACTCCGAGCTGTAAGACTCATGACTGAACTGCTTATAATGTGACTTATATGTACTGATTTTGGATCTTTATTACAATAACCTAATTATCTAAATGTGTCTGAGTCTTTTATTGTGTCTTAATATTTTTTCCATGGAAACTGTGCTAATAATTATCTGATGTCTAGTGCATGTCAGAGAGTGTTATAATCTGAGAATAATGTACTTAAACTTGATCACTAATTTGTGAGTTGGCTACTAATTATTGGTCCTCACTGAGTGGCCAACAGTTAAACACGAAATTCGTTTTATTTATTTAAATGTTACCTACCTCTAACCGGCCGTAATCTTTAGTTTACTGAACCCCCACCCTGCCCCTCCCCCTCCCCACATTAGCGCCCCGCAGCACTCCCACCACAGGCTCCTACTGTTGGGTTGATAGGGAGATGTAATGTGATAACGAGGACTATTTTTCCCTGTTATTTATACCTATTTTGGTATACACTGCTTTAGCTCCCCAAACGTTTTTTTGTAAGATCAAGACCAGTTGGCAGAAGTTTATATGGTCTTATAAGAAAACCCAATCCCATTTAAAAATAACCAACTATACTACAAAAAAACTACAGGGTGTTTTCTGTATTTTTTTTTTGGTCTGGTGGGCTAGTTTCTACTGTTGATTTTCCAGATGTTACCACAAATATTGCCTGCTAAAAGCACAAATGCATATAGCCTCCCATACTTTGCAAAACAGAAATGCAACGTGTCCGTAGCGTACAATTCCAAAACTGCCCCAGTTTTCAAATGGGAATCAGTTTTCCAGCTATCTGACTATCTATTTGGGACCACTTTTATTTGCAGCCCTTATCTGTTTTCTGTCCTAGTCACCCTCGCTAATAACAACACCTGAGAGGGAGACCTCGGCCTTCTGCTGCTCTGGTCGCTGTCTGATATGACGAATGGGCGCGCGCAGCAATGAATGTCAGCGCCTGGGGCGCAGCAGGTGACCCTGAGTCTGAGACCGGCCCTGGCCTCTGCTGGCTCTGCCCATTCACTATTTGTTGATGGTTTATGAGAGGGGCGATCTGCTTACATCGCCGCACCTTTCGCCACGGGGGGAGATGAAATAAAAATAGACTTGTCGACTCTCCTAGTTTAAGCTACCCATGATGTCACTCAGCGATTAAGCATGCTAAGCAAAAATATTTCTTGAGTAACATTTGTAGTAAAATGAGGCATTACATCATGCCATTGGGCCTATATGAAAGACTTTCATCCTGCTATAAACATGGACAAAGTACAATAAAATCTCTATTATCGCTGCGCAGGGAAGAAATGACTTGATCTCACTTGCGATTAATGTTGTCCTTCATCGCTTTCAAATATGTTTATAACACATTATTTTTTGTTTATATGTTATTGCCATGTTACTTGTGCATACAATGTTTCGTTACTTCATATTCTTTCATCTCTATTTTCCTCTTAGTCGCCATTATTTTTGTTTTTTATTTGAACTCCTGCTTCCTATGAAGCAAACGGTAAATAATGTCCTATTTGTTATATGTATGCATTCTGATTTGTGCTGAAAGTGGTGGACACATGCTGATAAATGTGTAACTATCCACGTTCTGTAAAGTGTTCTAATGCACTCTTTGCCTAGATAGAAATCTTTTTTAACCTAAACAAGTAACGTGGGGCGGGACTGAGAAAACGAAACCTATCGTGGGGCGGGACTTCCGTTTTGTGAAGCCCGCGCCCACGGAGTGCCTGGAGGAGCACCGAGGGAGAGCCCCGCGGTCGGAGGGCCTTTGACCGGTGAGCGGAGGGGGGGGGGGGGGGGAGGGGGGGGGGGGAGAGAGAGAGAGAATGCCTGTATGTCTGCGTGTCCGGAGGGCCTTTGACCGGTGAGCGGAGCGGGGGGGGGGGAGAGAGAATGCCTGTATGTCTGCGTGTGTGTGTGCGCGACGGCGGAGGGGTGGGGGGCGGGGTGCGACGGCGGAGGGGAGGGGTGCGACAACGGAGGGGTGGGGGGGATGCTCGGTGCACGTGTGTGTGTGTGTGTGTATGCATGCGACGCTGGGTTCGCTGTATGTGTGGGTGCGTGCGTGCATGAGCGCTCGTGTGTGTCTGTCGCTGTTTCTGCGCATGCGCGTGTGGTGTAGCTGCTTCCCAGGAGACAGCAGCTGAGCGCGTTCGCGAGCGCGTGGCCAGCGGAAATCGCCTCCAGAGAGGCAAAGCGCGCGACAGACCCTGTCTCCTGGGAAGCATCGTCCCTGACATAAGATCTCGGCGGAGACGCGCTTACGCGCGTCTTTTAGCCGAGACCTAACGCGCGTCTTTTAGCCGAGACCTAAAAAGTGTTTGTCCTCCCAACAGCTGTGATAATTTTGTTTATTTACTCAGTTGCCTTAGGGTGAGCTTTCAGGAGCACATATATAACATTACAATACTATTAAAGTGTCTTAGATAACTAGTTTGTGCTGTTTTTCTCTGGCAACAGGACAGATGAAAGGAGGACAGTCGTTAGCCTTCAAGGATTTGTACGTCTGGTTTGACAGTGCAACTTTCAATGATCTTATAACCTTCTCCAGTATTATTCTACAGTTCTTTACTTCCCCACAAATACATATCCATACCCGTTTTATCGACTTGTAATGCTTTACATTACCATTCAACATTCCTGTTTTAACCAGGCACATTGGCTTTGCCAATGCTTGTTATGACTTGCATTGGACAAATCACAGCATCCATTCGGCTTTGGCTAGGTACTTAGGAAGATATTTGGCCAATGAGGAATATTTTGGGGCAAACTCATGTCAAATACGAATCGAAAGCTGTACTTTCATACTCTGCAGCTGTATTTGGGAAGCTAAGGCGAAAGTCGGGTTTGGTTGGTCATTTATTTCTAGTTAGTTAGAGATGTGCTGTCTTTGGTGTGCGAGACAAGGTCCTATTGGCCGTGCACCCTCTCTCGTGCCTGCATCTCAGGAAATGATACACTCCGTACATCTCCCTTCACTTCCTGTTCACTTCCTCCTTGCAGGGAGCCCGGCTTTGCACTCGGTTCATCTGGGGCGCTCTGCATGTATGTGCGGTCTGCGCGCGGTCCACAACCGCACTACCTTTCGCATCTCCGCCTGATAGAGCGAGCATAGAGGGGAGCGGGGAGGGGCGCGGGGGCTTCTGGGCGCAACAAACAGCGCGGACGCTCAGGATGAGAAGAGAAACAAATTAAAAGACACAAAACCAGAGCTGCAGCCAAGTGTCCGAGAGAATGGGGAACTTCAGCTGCATACCAAAGCAAAGGTACGTGCTACACCCTGAGAAGCAAACTAGAATGTATGCCTCCTGCACACACCCCAGGTGACAAGACACCTACCAGCCTTTCCGTAGTACTGCTTCTTAGAGACTATATCTGCTTGACTCTAAAATGTGTCGTTTGAACAATTGTTTCATTCTGACTATTTTTTTTTCTTTTTTTCTTTTACATTTTAAATTAAATCTTAAATAATGTAGCGGTAGAAAGAGCTCTCTTCTTTCGTCTCGCATAAAAAACGATTTCAAATAGTTGAGCATTCCGCTGCTGTTTATCTGGTGAATAAGCTCTGAGTCGTGGACTGTAGCGTGTGACGATGAGTAACAGAATGAATGACTCGAGCGTCAACCAGAAGGTCGTTCAGCCCTTTACTTCTGTGCCAACTAGCAAGAGTTCAAAGCTGGTCAAATGACCGACTTTGGAGCATATGTACACACTTGTCCCAACTCTCAGCCATCAGCCACTACCATGGAGGATAGCCTAGCACCTGCCAAAAACATGAAACAGTATAAACTACATATATACTTGATTTCAAAGCCATTCATGGCACAGAATGTCCATGATACTGTTGATTTCCCGAATATTCAAATAAACATTGCTGCAGCAAGCTGAAATCCATGCAGTCTTCCATACATTGCAAAACACTTTTACAGCGTGTCTTTATAAGTTTAAAACTGCCCCAACTTGCAAACATGGGCCACTTTTTTAGCTATCTGATTCACTAATGGAGGCCACTTTTTAGCTATGTGAGTTGTTAAGGAGGACCACGTTTATTTGTGTGCCCGGGCCTACTTTCTGTTGCAGTCCAGTCTGTCCTTTAATCTCCCAATTTGTCATGCCCCGCACTCCAATCTGAATTACCGACTCAACCAAACCATGTCTTCCTCAAACTTGTCTTGAACTCCTCTGTAATGCCTCCACACCCATCTTCGAAAATGAAAGAGCCATCCCTGGACCTTTTTTCTGCACAGGAGTGGTGGAAGGGCTACTTTCTCTTTTCACTGGTGTTCTTTCTAGGATATCTGACTCTCATCTTCACTGGTTTCCGGTTCTCTTTAAACCTGTGGTAATTGGGGAGAGGTTGTGGTTTCACGGCCAGAGCTAGCTATTTTGGAAATGGGAACCAGTTTTGTGTCTCGGCTGAGCATCCTGAGATTGTGGGCAAATCACTTAATTTCCCTGTGCATAAAAAAAGGAAGACTTTGTGTAATGTAACTGTTGCTCATGTAAAGCGCTCCTGTTCTTTTGGTCGAAGTTTGTGCTATATAAAACTGCAAAAACAATAACACACACACACGCCGCACACATACACGCATGCACACAACCACACAAATACTCACATATATATTTGTCGGAAAAGGCCGGAATCACGGTTGCAACGCGTTCAGTATGGCAAACCGTGTCCGAATAAAAATGTTAGATGTGTCAGTCCTGTTCTTTATTTGGAGCAGGTTTTGGAGTATATATGTATATATATGTGATCAAGGGCCCAGGAGCCCGAAACGCGTCTTGATGCTGCTGTTTTACCTGTGCCATTAAAGAACAACTGAGGCCAGATTCTGTGGTCCGTCTCCTTTCTATGCCTCGCCGATCGTAGAGATTGGAAGTCGCTTGGGGAGTATCTTTGTGCATATATATATATATATATATTTGAATTTTTCCATAGCAGATACTATGGCCTTGAAAACTGCTCACTCGCTTACCAATGATGATATTGACTCCATAGCCAATACTCAGGAAGTTTTTAAGTCTATGGAATAATTAGTAGCAGTGCTGGCAACAGTCCTTTTTGTTCAAAGTCCACATTTGTCCCTGTTATGCCAAGGGACGCCATTGACATTTTTAATGATCGTGTGATTGAGGACTTAAAGGAACTCAATCGGACTGTTGCTAGAAAGGATAAACATAGAAGTTACAGAGATAAACAGTACTCCACCCTTAGCCGTAAAATAAACTCTCATGGTAACATCATTGTCAATAAAGCAGATAAAGGTGGAAACGTCGTCCTGTGGCCACGGGATATGTATGTTAAGGAAGCTGAGAGGCAATTGAGTGACCCAGCTTGCTACAGAAAAGCCTCATTTAATGAATTGAACAAGGTAAAACTATTAGTGCACACGCACTTGGCACAATGGAAAAGGGAAGGTTTGATAAGTAAAAAAGAGTTTGAGTTTCTGAAAAAGGATTTTCCTCTCACTCCTACGCTTTACTTATTACCCAAAATCCATAAAGGTATTTCACCTATACCTGGGCGTCCCATCATCTCAGCCCAAAATGGACTTTTGGAACCTATATCCAAATATGTGGATTACTTTCTTCATGATTTTATGGAGGCTCTTCCTACTTATTTAAGACACTGGTGATTTTCTGACCAAGTTGAATGACATTGTTTGGAAACCTAATTACATGTTTTTGGTAATGGATATTACCTCTCTTTACACCTCGATCAATCATAGTGATGGTTTAACTGCTGTTGAATATTTCTTATCTAAAAGGGACATCAAGTATTTTGAACATAGCAAAATGCTGATTACTATGATCGATTTGTGTCTCAAGAATAATTTTTTCTTGTTCAACAATGAAGTCTACCAGCAATTGCGGGGTGTTGCGATGGGGGCATGCTTCTCCCCCAGCTACGCATGTTTACACGTGGGCTGGTGGGAGAGGCATGTTCTTGGTGGGCTCCGTGATTGTTTGGGGGACTCTGAGACAGGCATTGTTAAAATGTGGCGTTTTATTGACGACGCATTTATAATCTGGCAAGGTTGTAAATATTCTGCGGAAGAATTTGTGAGTAATATCAATATCAACTCGTTGAACTTGGAGTTTACAGCCAATATAACCAATGTGAGTGTAGACTTCTTGGATGTAGAGGTTTAAATTATGGAAAATAAGATCATGACTAGGATGCATAGAAAATCCACTGCTGGAAATTCTATTTTACATTCCCAAAGCAATCATCCTCGCCATCTTATCAAGAGTATTCCTTATGGGGATTTTTTTTTAAATACATATATACTTGTTTTAAAAGCCATCCATGGCACAGAATGTTCATGATACTGTTGATTTCCTGAATATTCAAATAAACATTGCCTGCAGCAAGCTGAAATCCATGCAGTCTTCCATACATTGCAAAACACTTTCACAGCGTGTCTTTATAAGTTTAAAACTGCCCCAACTTGCAAACATGGGCCACTGTTTTAGCTATCTGATTCACTAATGGAGGCCACTTTTTAGCTATGTGAGATGCTAAGGAGGACCACATTTATTTGTTGCAGTTCAATCTGTCCTTTAATCTCCCAATTTGTCATACCCCGCACTCCAATCTGAATTCCCGACTCAACCAAACCATGTCTTCCTCAAACTTGTCTTGAACTCCTCTGTAATGCCTCCACACCCATCTTCGAAAATGAAAGAGCCATCCCTGGACCTTTTTTTTCTGCACAGGAGTGGTGGAAGGGCTACTTTCTCTTTTCACTGGTGTTCTTTTTAGGATATCTGAATCTCATCTTCACTGGTTTCCGGTTCTCTTTAAACCTGTGGTAATTGGGGAGAGGTTGTGGTTTCACGGCCAGAGCTAGCTATTTTGGAAATGGGAACCAGTTTTGTGTCTCGGCGGAGCATCCTGAGATTGTGGGCAAATCACTTAATTTCCCTGTGCATAAAAAAAGGAAGACTTTGTGTAATGTAACTGTTGCTCATGTAAAGCGCTCCTGTTCTTTTGGTCGAAGTTTGTGCTATATAAAACTGCAAAAACAATAACACACACACACGCCGCACACATACACGCATGCACACAACCACACAAATACACACATATATATTTGTCGGAAAAGGCCGGAATCGCGGTTGCAACGCGTTCAGTATGGCAAACCGTGTCTGAATAAAAATGTTAGATGTGTCAGTCCTGTTCTTTATTTGGAGCAGGTTTTGGAGTATGTAATATATATTTGATCAAGGGCCCAGGAGCCCGACACGCATTTTGCTGTTGCTGTTTTACCTGTGCCATTAAAGAACAACTGAGGCCAGATCCTGTGGTCCGTCTCCTTTCTATGCCTCGCCGATCGTAGGGATTGGAGGTTTCTTGGGGAGTATCTTTGTGCATATATATATATTTTAATGTTTCCATAGCAGATACTATGGCCTTGAAAACTGCTCACTCGCTTGCCAATGATGATATTGACTCCATAGCCAATACTCAGGAAGTTTTTAAGTCTATGGGAATAATTAGTGGCAGTGCTGGCAACAGTCCTTTTTGTCCAAAGTCCACATTTGTCCCTGTTATGCCAAGGGACGCCATTGACATTTTTAATGATCGTGTGATTGAGGACTTAAAGGAACTCAATCAGACTGCTGCTAGAAAGGATAAACATAGAAGTTACAGAGATAAACAGTACTCCACCCTTATCCGTAAAATAAACTCTCATTGTAACATCATTGTCAATAAAGCAGCTAAAGGTGGAAACGTCGTCCTGTGGCCACGGGATATGTATGTTAAGGAAGCAGAGAGGCAATTGAGTGACCCAGCTTGCTACAGAAAAGCCTCATTTAATGAATTGAACAAGGTAAAACTATTAGTGCACACGAACTTGGCACAATGGAAAAGGGAAGGTTTGATAAGTAAAAAAGAGTTTGAGTTTCTGAAAAAGGATTTTCCTATCACTCCTACGCTTTACTTATTACCCAAAATCCATAAAGGTATTTCACCTATACCTGGGCATCCCATCATCTCGGCCCAAAATGGACTTTTGGAACCTATATCCAAATATGTGGATTACTTTCTTCATGATTTTATGGAGGCTCTTTTCACCTATTTAAGAGTCACTGGTGATTTTCTGACCAAGTTGAATGACATTGTTTGGAAACCTAATTACATGTTTTTGGTAATGGATATTACCTCTCTTTACACCTCGATCAATCATAGTGATGGTTTAACTGCTGTTGAATATTTCTTATCTAAAAGGGACATCAAGTATTTTGAACACAGCAAAATGCTGATTACTATGATCGATTTGTGTCTCAAGAATAATTTTTTCTTGTTCAACAATGAAGTCTACCAGCAATTGCGGGGTGCTGCGATGGGGGCATGCTTCTCCCCCAGCTACGCATGTTTATACGTGGGCTGGTGGGAGAGGCATGTTCTTGGTGGGCTCCGTGATTGTTTGGGGGATTCTGAGACTGGCATTGTTAAAATGTGGCGTTTTATTGACGACGTATTTATAATCTGGCAAGGTTGTAAATCTTCTGCGGAATAATTTGTGAGTAATATCAATATCAACTCGTTGAACTTGGAGTTTACAGCCAATATAAACAATTTGAGTGTAGACTTCTTGGATGTAGAGGTTTAAATTATGGAAAATAAGATCATGACTAGGATGCATAGAAAATCCACTGCTGAAAATTCTATTTTACATGCCCAAAGCAATCATCCTCGCCATTTTATCAAGAGTATTCCTTATGGGGAATTTTTAAGGATCAAGCGCATCTGTAATAATGAAATGATCTGGCTATATGTCTTGATGGTTCCTTTCACAGGTTTTTACGTAGGGGATATGATAAAGATGCACTCACTAGTTCCCGAAAGAAAGTGATGTTTAATCAAACGGAGTCCAATTTTGATACTGGGGTTACTGTTACTGTTACTCCTGAGTCAGTGCCCACTCAAACTGATAAATCTACTATCCATTTAATCACCACCTTTAATAACCAAGAGAGGAAGATCAAACAGATACTAAAATCCAATTGGCCTATTTTAAAAACAGATATTACATTAGCGCCCCTTTTGGAAGACAGACCAAGCATTACTTTTCGTAGAGCACCCTCTATGAGGGATGCTCTGGTAAAAACAAGTCCGGAGGTCAATATTAAATCCAACTGGCTTTCCAACAGGACTGGGTTCCGTAAATGTAGCTCATGCAGGGCTTGTAAATTTGGAGTTAACACTACTGAATATTCTGAAGGTGTTACTAATACTACTATGAAGATTAATAGTCTTTACACCTGCAAAACTGATTATGCGGTTTATGTTTTAAAGTGTACTTGCCAGCTACTATATGTTGGTAGCACCAAATTACAAGTATATAACCGCATTTTACAGCACCTTCGGGCCATAGTCAATTCTGACCCTAATTACCCCGTGGCGCGTCATTTTAAATTAGTTCATAATAACAATCTGAATGAACTACAATATTTTGTGATTGACGCTGTCCCTTCAACAAAGAGAGGGGGTGATAGAGAGAAGAAATTAAGACAATTGGAAAGCCATTATATAGTCCTCCTTAATAGTAAGATTCCTAACAGCTTGAATATGGGCGAAGATCTTCATAACTTTCTGTAAATATTTTAGCTTATTTCATTATGTGCACAGTATTTTAATGGTTCTACCCATATGTATGGTTTTAGCTATTTATATATTGTGCTGAGGATGACTTATTGCTAATTTATTGGGCTTTTCTATGCAGTATTCTAGTGTTTTGTTGTATATATTCTATGAAATTCCTCTTGATATTTTCCATGCAGTGTTACCTTTTCTTGCCCAACATATTCTGATGTTTTCCCGTCCTGACCAATATCGGTGACATTACCACCGGCCCCTCTCTTCCTCTCCCATGGACAGATCATTTCCTTATCCCCTTCTCCTGCCCTCTATTTACAGCCCCCCACAACTCGCCAAAACCCGTATCACCGATCGACGCTGGCACAAACTTGTCCCAGAGGAATGGGCCAACACCCTTGCTAATTCTACACCGACTCTCTCTGGTGACCCCATCGTCGCTGATGATCAGTACAATCTCTGGATCACATCCTCATTGGATCAACTCCTCCCCAAAATAACCACCCTCAAACATCCCAAGCGAGTCACCCCCGCTCCCTGGTATACTCCAGAGCTTAAAGTCCTTAGACAGGAATGCAAGAAAATGGAACGCTCCTGGAGGAAGGATAAGGATAAGGACAAAAAGGATGCCTACCAAACCGCACTCCAAACCTATAAAACCTCTCTCCAGAAAACTAAAAGTCTATTCTTTCAAAAAAGAATAGAACACGCTGCTTGCTCCAGTAAAGAATCTTTCACCATTCTAAAGGAGATCCTCAAAGTCCCCGACTCATCACCCAGAATCCCACCAGATCCCAAGGCTGATGAGGAAAAATGCTACAAATTAGCCAACTTCTTCACGGATAAGATCCAGAAAATCCTCGATTCAATTCCAACCACCAACACGTGCGAAGATATAGAGACCAATAACACTCCTGTCGCCCCTTGTCTCACCTCTTGGGGACCAGTGACAGTCGAGGAGGTCGAAAGCACGCTAAATAACATCAAAAGCGGCTCCCCCAGAGACCCTGCGCCGTTACGCTTTCTTAAGAGTGTAGCACCCACGATCATCCCCCCCTTACCCAGCTCATCAACACCTCACTGGAACAGGGTATCGTCCCCCCCAACTGGAAAGCGGCAGTAGTTAAGGCACTATTGAAGAAACCTTCCCTTGACCCCGCCGACTTAGCCAACAACAGACCAATCTCCCTCCTCCCTGGAACTAGCAAAATCGCCGAAAAGCTGGTAAACAGAAAACTATCCCAATTTCTGGAAACCAATGATCGGCTGAAAAGATTGCAAACGGGATTCCGCCCAGGGCAGGGCACCGACATCGCCCTCCTGGTAGCGGTGGAAGACGCCAGAGCACTACTCGACGCTGGAGGATCAGTGGCAGTGATCCTCCTCGACCTCAGTGCGGCCTTCGACACCGTCAACCACCAACTCCTGATCCAACGCCTCAGGAGTGTCGGCGTGGAAGGAAAAGCACTGTCCTGGCTATCCTCCTTTTTGGGGCATCGGTCCTTTAAAATCTGGGAGAACAACACCCGCTCCTCCGAAAAACCCCTCCAGTGTGGCGTACCTCAGGGCTCCTCCCTGAGCCCCACATTGTTTAACATCTACATGTCCCCACTGGAGGAGGTCGTCACCCCTTTCGGAGTGAGCATCGTCAGCTACGCTGACGATACACAACTAGTGGTCTCCTTATCCCACCCAAGCCAACAACCTGCAGACCTCTACAATTGTCTCACGGATATACAAGGATGGATGAACCGTTCCCATCTCAAACTTAACGGCTCGAAAACCGACATCCTCCTCCTGGGTCAGAAGGGACCCTCCCTGTCACCGAACATCTGGTCACAGAACATCTGGCCACCCTGTTTAGGCCCGCCCCCAGACCCAAAATCCGAGGTTAAGAGCCTGGGAGTCTGGCTCGAAAAAGACCTTTCGTTCGCCACACAGGCAAAGAAAGTAGCCGGGACATGCTTTGGGCTCCTTAAATCAATCCGTAAGATCCGCCCTTTACTCCCTCCTACCGCAAATAAACTATTGATCCAAGGCCTAATACTCTCCAGGATCGACTACAGCAATTCCATCTACCTGGGCGCTCCTGAGGCCACTCTGAACCGGCTACAGAGGATCCAAAATGCGGCTGCCCGGATCGTTACCAACACACCCGCCAGAGCCTCAGCTAAGCCGGCTCTTAGGCTCCTCCACTGGCTCCCGATCAGGGAACGAGTCCAGTTCAAAGCCCTTTGCCTGACCCACAAATCTCTGCAAAACAAAGGACCTCCGATCCTAGCTAAATTCATCATACCGTACAAAGCCGGAAGAGCTCTTCGCTCCGATCAGGAACATTTCATCACCATCCCCAGAGTCAAGAAGGCCCGCACGGGTGGAAGACGCTTCTCGGTTCATACCGCACGTCTCTGGAACGCCCTCCGCCGCGAGATCAGAACAGAACCCAACTACCTAAGTTTCAGAAAGAGGCTGAAAACCTTCCTTTTTCCATAAATCCTTCTCACCTCCTTGCCCCTCACTCCCCTCTGGTTAATTGTTCCTAGCGCTGGGATACTCACGGGTGACTACGCGCTCTATAAAAAAAAAAAAATATATATATTAATGTTTTGTCTTTGAGAAATTGATAAATTTTGCACATGTTTTTTACAGTGCATGTATTTACTGCTTAATTTGTTACATTAGCCGGTTAATTGCACTTTATTGCACTTTACACTTTTTCACCCATGAATTTTTTGTCTTGGCTGTGGATAATTTTTAAACTTTGGAAATTACCTTGCTCTGGTCCATGTCATGGGCTTAAAATTGTTGCACTATCTTTCTGCACTTTCATTATATTATGTGGTTTTTAATCGTTTTATTGGATTGTGTCCGCTTGACCTCCTGGGACAAGACATATTTATGAAATATTTTCATTAATGTATTTGGGGCTATGATCTAGGCCACTTGCCCTGTATTTTCAGCCTAAATTCTATCATCGTTTCATCATTGTATTTATGGAGATAGTTTTGGAAATGATTATGGTTTTTTAAACTTGTTCCTTGACTATAAATTTCTCCAATACAGTGATGTTATTAACATATAAGTATGGAATTTTATCCTTACATTTGAGCAAGCCGATTGTGCTATGAATAGTATTTTTTCTATGTCCTTGCTGGTATGGGATGAGTCAAATGTAGTGACTGCCAGTATTTAACCACATGTATCTCTGGGATTGTCATGTGATCAAGTCCAGGTTTCCCGGACGAAACACGTCATGTTGCCGTCCCCATCGATGGAATAAAGCACCTTATTTTCACTACGAACCCTGGCAGTGGTCTGTACCTGGTTTTGTGTTGGAGCCGTTTTCTGGTTACTTGCACTTCAGGATTGTGGACTCCTATATATATGTATATATATATGTATATATATATATATATATATATATATATATATATATATATATATATATATATAAAAACAGCAATCTCCTTTCTGAATAAAAAGAAGCAGAAGCCTCAGCGGGGGTGAAAGGCAGCTCCATTTAATTAACATTTTTAAGGCGAATGCATTTCGGCCGGTGTGGCCTTCGTCTGCGCCAACAATAAAATGAATGAAGAGTCCCTCGCTTCTGCAGTGTTAGTAAGTCCAGCCGCACTATGATAGGTGCAGATAGTAGCTCCGCCCCCAAGCGTCAATTACCTCAATTCAGCTGGTCAGTGCAACACAAAGACTCAGTGTCCCAGAAAGCAGCAGTGGCTCCCAGGTGAGTGATGCTTGGGTTCAATATATATATTACCTACTGGTGGTCGCCAGTAGGTATATATAGTTAGGATTTTTTCTCTATGGGACTTTTGAAAATTCTATGTCTAATAACTTTGGCGTTTGTGGACGGAATCGGCTGAAATGTTCAGGAAAATGGCACATTTTGTTTCTGAGCAGCCCCTGAAAATTTGGGGGGTTTCGTCAAGGGGGGGCTGAGAAAAAAAGGGGGGTCCCAAAACGCGTTTTTAACATTGAGTTTTCCATAGGGCGTTTGGCCTCACTTTTAGCTCGAACGGCTGAATGGATTTGCACGAAACTTGGCAAAATTGTAGGGACTGTTAGCCCGATGTGCCTTTGCTGGGTCTCAATATATGTGCTCCAGTGGATTTTGAGACATTTTTTTATTTTTCTTTTTTTTCTTTTTTTTGTCCTCATATATGCCACCAGAATATGTATGCTCTAGATGGGTCTCACTGTTGCCTCTTATACTGTTATTTTTTGAGTCCGCCATGGAAACAGTATCATAGCAGACAGAGATTTCCCAGAGGTAGGCTGCTTTCCTTATCCTACTCCTCCAGGCCTATTTTAGGCACCCTAGGCCTGGTGGAGGACAGGACCGACACAACCTCTGGCATAATACACAGGACCGCTCACCTATTTATCCAGACCATCAATTTAGACCAGACATTCTCAGTGTTCTCACTGCGGCCAACCTGATCCATTTTACACACTTCCATTATGTACTTCAGGCATACTGCAAATCTAGGGGGAGATGCTGACTTCCACTCCATGCAAATTTGTCTCCTTGCGATAGCTATTATGTAAAAAATGAACTGAGTATCCAAACTCTTGATATTATAGTCTTTCAATAGACCAAAGAAGACAAGTCTGCGAGAGCACATGATGGTTATTGAAAGTACATCACCCAGGAAATCCATTATCGCTTTCCAGTAGTCTTGAATGACTGGACATTCCAGAAAGATATGGATATCATCAGCAGCGTTATGGTTACAACGGGGACAATAATAGTTGTTTAGTGTAATCTTATGCAATTTGACCGGAGTCCAATAGACTCTATAAGCCGTAAACAGGTGATTGCGTCTTAAATTGGCTGGTTTAATTAGCCTCTGTGAGAGAGAAAAGGAATCTAACCATACTTTACTGACTTCTTCGGGGGGCTCAGATATACAATTTCCCCATAACTTTATTATCTCCAAATACAATTTACTCTCCTCTTCTTTGATCATCAAATTGTACCAAAATGAAAGCTCTTTTACCCATTTCCCCCCTCTGCCAATTGCCTCAAGAATATCTGTATCTTCCTCCCTTTGCATATTTTGACTGGACCACCAGGCGGATAGTTGATAGTATTTGAACCTAGTCAACTGTCCATCTGTAAGTTGTGCTAACGAATTCCAACTCACTAGGCCCGAATCTGCCCAAAGATCCCCCCATTTTTTAAACCCAGCTGTTTTCAGGGGTTGTGACAGTTGATCCTGGAGGCATTGAGGTGTACCAGGAGAGTCCCATATTGGGGAATGTGTATGGTAATAGGGAATATTAAATGTCTTCCTGATGAACCCCCAATTTTTTAGTGCAGTCTGTAAAATTTTAAGGCGAATTTTTTAAAAAAAATTCTGGTCTCCAAACTTAAATATAAAGTAATCATGGTTATAAGGTGAGTCGGTTAACATAGCTTGGAACAGGCGGCCCTGTGATGATGCATCAAGCTTATTCGCAAGAAGCCTAAAGTTTTTAAAGTGAAATGCATGACAGTATGACAAAAGATCAGGGAGGGCTAGCCCTCCTATTTTTAAACCCCTCCTCAGTTTCTTCCATGCGATTCTTGTTGACTTACAGGCCCATATAAAGGATCCAATTTTACCCTGTAGAGTATTAATGTCTTTCAATGGGAATGATAAGGGGATGCAGTTAAATAGAAAAGTCAATTTTGGAAGAATTGTCATTTTAATAAGGTTGACACGACCATAAATGTTCAAAGGCAAGTTCCCCCATCTTGTTAAAGTTTTATTAATATCTTTAACCACCTTTTGCCAACTGAATGATGTAATATCATTTAATGATTGAGTTAAGTAAATTCCCAGGTACCTCATATTCTGTTTTGCACCCAATATATGTGTGTTATTATTCCAACCCATAATCTCAGTTTTCTCCTTATTAATCTGGTACCCAGACAATTTCCCAAATTCTTCCAATAGATGAAATAGCCTCGGAATTGCTACCGAGTGATCAGAGGTATATAAAAGAAGGTCGTCTGCGTACAACGCCACCTTCAAGGGCAGATTTCCAAGCTGAAATGGTTGAATGATATTGTCCTCTCTAATCCCACAAACAAAGGGCTCCATATAAACGTCAAACAAAAGGGGAGACAGAGGACAACCCTGCCTGGTACCTCGAGATATATCAAACCACTCAGATAAAATTCCGTTAACTAAGACCTTTGCCTTTGGACTGTGGTATAAGGATCTAACCGCCTCTATGAAGATTTGAGGGAACCCAAAAGCCGCCATTGTGGCCCATAGATACTTCCAATTGACCTGATCGAAGGCCTTAGCCGCATCTATGGCAACCAGGGCCAGTGGGAGATTTTTAGCGTTGGCGTAGTCTATGGCCCCTATTGCTTGAAACGTTAGTTCGTTTAACTGTCTCCCTGGGATAAAGCCTCTCTGGTCAGGGTGAATTATAGATTTTATGACCTTCGATAGTCTAGTGGCTAAAATACCAGAGTACATCTTCATATCCGTGTTCAGTAATGAGATGGGTCTATAGGACTCTATTCTTTTCAAGTCTTTATTTGGTTTAGGTATAAGCGTTATAATAGCTTCTCCCCATGAAGGAGGTGTAGAATAGCCATGAATCAATAAAAGATTGAAGAGTTCCCTTAATGGAGTTATTAATTGGTCTTTATTATCCAAATAGATCTCCACTGGCAACCCATCTGAACCTGCAGCTTTCCCTCTTTTCATTTTCTTCAGTTGATCTAGAATTTCCCCTTCTGTTATCTCACTTTCCAAGTATGCTTTATCCGATTCGGATATTTGCGGAAGATGTTTTATAACCAGCCAGGATTCTAAATCCTCCCCCTTAGGATCTTTGTCTTCTGTGTAAAGACTCCTCATGAAGGACCTTGCTTCTTCTCTTATCTCTGCGTCTGTTTCTATCAAATCTCCTGTCTGTCTTTGCAATAGGGCTTTGATGTTATTTCTCGTTCTCTCTTCTCTGGCTTTCCAAGCAAGGAGGGCTCCACACTTCTCTCCATACTCAAAATTTTTTAATCTACTAGACTCCCATTTTTCTTTAAGAGTTCTCTCATCCGAAATTTTTAATTGAAGCTGTAAGTCAATAAGTTCCTTCTCTAACAAATGTATTTCCCTGGAGTTCGTTAAGATTGCATTTTGTAATTCGAGATCCTTTCTTGTTATTGCTGCCAAGTCTTCCCTTCTTTTTATTTTTATACTCTTTCTCTTATAATACATTAGAGAACTTAAAACACCCCTCAAGTAAGCCTTATAAGTTTCCCATACTACCTGGGAGGAGGAGGATCCTGAATTTATTATAAAGAACTCTGATGTTTTATCTTTAACTTCTACTTTTATCTGATTATCTAGTAGAAACGATCTCTCCAGTGTCCACCTTGGTTTTGGTGAAGTTATATTCAGTTCAATTACCGATTCTAGAACAGCGTGGTCCGATAATCCTGTAGGCGTGAAGGAAAGATAGTTAATATCTTTGAGAAGGTGTTGGTCAACTAAAAGATGATCTATTCTAGAATAATTCTTGTATTTTTTACTATAAAAAGTGGAGCCTGGTTGAGATCTATACTTTTTTCTCCAGACATCTACTAGAGTAAAGTCTTTCATTAAGGCATCTAAAATGGCAAGTGATTTTAAGGGAGCATGGTATTTAGCCCTAGAGGTTCTATCTAGTTTTTGATCGAAGACCAGATTAAAATCCCCACCTAAGATTAGAGGGCCAGTTGTCGTAAATAATGCTAATTCTAGTTTGGACAGCGGAACCGGATTGTCCTCGTTTGGACCATAGTACGCTGCGATTGTATATGGGATAGTTTGAATATATACTTCTGCGACTAGCCACCTTCCCGATTCATCTGTCTCAAAACTTCTCAAGCTTATCCCTCTGTTCGCTCGAATTATAATGGAAACTCCCCTTGTAACGCCAGATTGCCTGGAACTAATTATGTCTTGAACCCACCTAGACTTCTTAAAGAGAGAATCACATAATACTGCCTCTAAGTGTGTTTCTTGTAACATTATAATTTGAGCATCCGAATTTCTTAAGAATTCACGAATTCTATTCTGTTTTATTTTTTCCCCTATACCATTAATATTCCATGACAGAACCTTAAGCTTATACGGATTAATCATGAATCTGATGTACGCTTGTGCCCATCCATACCTTTATGCATCAAACATTTGTTTATATATGAGGATTTTTTATTTTTCCCCCTGACTCCCCCCACCCGTTGAACCCCTCCCCCCTGAGGAACCCCCCCAACATACCTGGCGATGACTTCGCCTTTCGGAGCAACGGAGTAGTGCCCTTGACCAGTTTACTGTATTCTAGCGAGACAAATTAAATTACAAATAAATCATCGTGTCTCCCAGTTTTGTCATACAGCCTTCTTATACAATCATTTATTTTCTCAAATTCTCCCCTACCATTCCCCCTTTTTTTTATTTTTTTTTTTATTTCCTTTTATTATTTTCTTCCTTGAAGTAATCAGCTTATCTGCCCAGTTCTATTCCTCCTGCTCGCATCTTATTCGGTCTAAAAGATTGTCGACCTCTTCTGGCTGTGTGAAGCTATATGTCTTGTTCTTCCACATAATCCTGAGCATGGCTGGGAATCTCATCTGGACATGTGCTCCCATTGACCTTAAATCCGGCATTCTAGTGCCCAGCTCCCATTGTCTTTGTGCAGTTCTTGCGCCAATATCGGACCTGATAAGGTAAGGACTAGACTTATAGCGTAGATCTGTTTTCATAAGGGATCTCCCTAGGATGAGCTCTTTAACACTGTATGTCTGGAAGTTTACAATTATTTTCCTAGGAGTTTTCCTATCTGTACGCCTCTTGTAAGGGTCTCTATGTACCCTTTGGATTTCTGCCTCCAAATCTATATCCGGACGATCTTTTAAAACATCGTCTCTCAGGAGTTTACAGATCCCTTTAATCCCTTTAAGTCCTCCAACTCTTCCCCTTCTGGTATTTTCAAGATCCTTAAGTTATTCCTCCTAGCTTGGGTCTCCAGCCGTTCAATGTCCATAACCAGTGATCTGTTCTGGGCTTTAAGAAGTTCTATGTCCTTTTGATTTCCATGTACAGTTTTGTTCAAAGCAGCTGCTTCTATTTCAAGTTTCCCTGTGCGCAAATTGACCTCCTCTAGCTTAGATTCTAACACATCGAATCTGTCCTGTATTGTTTTTTGATTGGCTTCCGATATCTCAAATTTCGACATCATGTCACCTCTCAAGGATCGAAAAAGATCCCCTAGTCGGTCACTCTCCTGCTCGCTTGAATCATCAGACCTCCTCCTTATTCCTGAAGTTATTTGGGCTGAATCTGATTGATTATCTTTGCTTGCGTCCATTCTCCTAGTCTCCTCTTCTGCCTCCTTAGAGCTGCTTTGTACAAGTTTAACCGTTCCAGCCTGACTCTTAGGTCTAGTGTCTTGGTTTCCTTGCACTTTATCTACTGGGGGTGCTTTATTTGGATTAGCCGGGGCAGAAGTCTCTGGATTTAGGGCCAGATGTAGGTAAATCCGATTTACCGACTTTTAAATACCGAGTCATATCATATTTAAAAGTCGGTAAATTGGAAGGAGGCAGATGTAGGTAAAAAATTACCGAATCTGTCAGAGTCGGTATTTACAGATTCTGTAAATACCGATTCTGTATTTCTCATTGATTCCTATGGGCCTTGAAGCCCATAGGAATCAATGTGAAATACAGATTCGGTATTTACAGAATCGGTAAATACCGAATCCTGCAAGGGTGCAGGGGGTGTCACTTTGACACCCTCTAGCACCCCAATTCTGGACTTGTGTGCAATGTGGCACACAGGCATGCACACCTGAATTCGGTATTTTACCACCCAATAGGATTGGGTGGTAAAATACCGATTTTTAAGGGCCTGTGGCACTCTTAGGAGTGCCACCTACATATGGTTTTTCCGAATCGGTAAATATACCGATTCGGTATTTTACCGATTCTGTAAATTTACCGATTCGGTAACTTTACAGAATCGGTAAAATATAGGCCCCCTACATCTGGAAACCCAAATACCGGTCGGTAACGGCCGAATTTGGCCGTTACCGACCTGTATTAGGGCTCCTACATCTGGCCCTTAGTGTTTCTATTCCCTCATCCGCATTCTCCATATTTCCCAAATTTTCTAGGACCCCGTAGCGGTTTTTTAAAGATGTAGTGTCAATGTTGCCCTCCAACTGCACTGAGGAACGCTTAGCCTGATCTAGGACCTTAAAAAAAGATTTGAGGGATGAGTACTTTTCACCACTTGGCCCTCATGGGATACTCCTTTAAGTTTTTTGACTAAAATAGTCTTTTTCTTCTTGCTTTTGCAGGGGGTTAATGGCATAGGTCGCTCCCTCTCTTCAAATTGTGAAGCCCCTTTCTCTTTTAATTCTACCCTAGATCTCAGCTGGTACCTGTTTCTTCTTATTGGAAGGATATTTCCCTGTTTTACAGGAATTGAGCTTATCTCTACATTAGCTAACTCGATATTCCTAGGTATAACCGCTTCCTTTAATTCTTGCCCTCCTGTCTCAGGAAATTTCAACAGAGCCGGTTCTTGAGCTAAGACTTCAGTGTTCTTATAAACTGGGAGACCTAGCTGCGTTTGCTCCATGCAACACCTCCTCCCAGTAATAAGCCTGTGAGTCTCTACCACCTTACTCCCCCTCTCCCCACACCTTGTTACAAGAGAGTAAAGCTTCTTTCTCTCAAAGTCCGTTTTGTTGGGCTGTTGCTCGAGTGTATGTGTTACCAAACTTCCAAGTTTAAGTTTAAATAGTGCGGAGCGAAATCTGCTCCATAGGCACCGCCGGCGTTCTTCCAGCGTAAATGTTAATGAGCGCTGGTCCGTGATCAGACCAGCCTTGGCCAGCTACAACCTTAATAGAAGTAAAGTCAAGCGGGTTGTAGATTTTCTATCTTGCAGTGATTTGCTATAATACTCCAGGGACTTACTACTATCCCCCTTTAATACCTCCTTACCGCTGATTACCGCTGAATACTGCTTTCCAATAGGACATTCTTGAATACACAGCGCGCAGATCTCAGAAGCATTAGATTTAAGGGATGCATAACCTGCAAACCCTGCATACGTTTCCTGGCCAGCCGCCTCCGTCGGCGTTCACCCAGTAGAGGCGTTTCCTCTCGCACTGAGCCGAACCAATTCCGAGACCATGCTGGTCCTAGCGCCGCCTGCTGCAGCACCTCCTGAGGCAGCCGTTGATCCTCGGAGGAAAGAAACAGAGGAGCCGGCTTAGGATAATGATCGGCGGTTACGGGGGAAAAAGCGCATCTATCTCTCACCTGGACAGGGGGAGACTAGCGACCACTCGCTATCGTGCCACGTTCATTTCGGTCGCCAGGGGCGCCTCGGTGCTGCCGCGACCGGCTCTCAGCCTGCCGCCATGTTCCTCGTGGGCGTGGTCAGTGTCCTTTGTCCAGACCAAGGATTTTGAGAAATTAACGTTTTAAAAAACAGATATATCTGTGACAGCGTCCCGGGTAGCGCTCCGGTTCGCGTACTTTTCGCGTAACGGAACTTTGCGGAGCGAAGCTGATTGGCTCTCCGGTGTCTGTCAACATTCTAAACAGTCCGGAGCGGCCGCCATCTTGTCTCTCGGTAGGATCGAGAGACAAGAGGAGGCCAAAACGAAGGGGGAAATGAAGGAAAGGGGGCAAGGTAGACCCCTTCTGACCCCCTAGGATTGATGAGGGGGATATTAAAGTGCCCCGCGGGGCCAAAAAAAAAAAAAAAAAATTTGCGATTTTTCGTCGTAGAGGCGTGTCTCGGTACGCGAACCGGGCAGCTAACCGGGCAGCTAACCGGCAGCGTAACAGGAGTCTGAGGAGAAGCTGATTGGCTGTCAACATTGTAAACAGTCCGGAGCGGCCGCCATCTTGTCTCTCGGTAGGATCGAGAGACAAGAGGTGGTGAAAAACGAAGGGGGAAATGAAGGAAAGGGGGCAAGGTAGACCCCTCTTGACCCCCTAGGATTGATGAGGGTTATATTAAAGTGCCCCGCGGGGCAAAAAAAAACAAAAAAAAAAAAACGATTTTTCGCCATAGAGGCGCGAACCGGGCAGCTAACTGGGCAGCTAACCGGCAGCGTAACGGGAGTCTGAGGAGAAGCTGATTGGCTGTCAACATTGTAAACAGTCCGGAGCGGCCGCCATCTTGTCTCTCGGTAGGATCGAGAGACAAGAGGTGGGAAAAAAAGGTGTAAATGAAGGAAAGGGGTAAGGTAGACCCCTCCTGACCCCCTATGATTGATTAAAGTTCCCCGCGGGGCAAAAGAAAAAAAAATTGCGATTTTTCGCGGTAGAGGCGCTTCCCGGTACGCCAACCGGGCAGCTAACCGGCAGCGTAACGGGAGTCCGACATCTTGTGTTTTTGGAGCGTCCGGTTTGCGTACCGGGTAGCGTTCCGGTAAGCGTAACAAGGGGAAAACCAAGAGAAACAGTAAAATAAAATTTAAAGGAATAGATTTTCACCAAATTTGGCAAAATTGTAGGGACTGTTTGTTTGATGTGCCTTTGCAAGGCCTCAAGATATGTGCACGTGTGGATTTTGTCTAATTAAGGTTAAAAAAATATGTATGTCATTTGAGATGTCATCGGTGATGTCATCAGTGATGTCACTGACCATGTCATGAATGATGTAATATGTGACATCATCAGCAGTGGATTGCGGGTGCGCGATATATAGTTAGTGCAACTAACTATATATGGGAATTTCAATGGTTTTGTGCGAGTAAAATAAGGTTTTGTAAATGCTAATCCCTAACTATATATGGTCTATAACCTATGGTTTTTCAGTGAATTTTCAAGGTTTTGTAAATGCAAATTCCTAACTATATATGGTCTATAACCTATGTTTTTTTCAGTCAATATATATATATACATCACACAAAGAACGCCCATTAGAGGAGCCTCAGCGGAAAGTTGACAGCCTTTATTTGTAGGATTGCAGCAGTACGGCACAAACAGAATGTCTCTCCAATTAATGTCAACGCCCGACGCGTTTCGAACAGCGAGTGTTCTTGTTCACGGGCACAGGAAGCAGTGATGGCAGCATTACTGGGGAACACACCTTGATAAGTACAACTGTCTCCTCCTCCGACATGAAGTGCTGCTAAGCATGCTGGAGCTGGTGGTTCCACATAGTGTTACCCTTGTGGGTGCTGTTCACCATCTGCAAAGTAATCCAAATAAAATCATTGGTAGGCAGAAGATAAAGTCTTTGTTTGCCGCACTGTTGAATTACACATCCTTCAAACGCCCTTTCCGCTCCAACGCGCTCCGAGGTTTCGAAGCGCTGGATCTGCCGGGAAGGTAGCGGGCTTCCTCGCGACCAGGCATAGCCGCTTTTTATACATCACACAAAGAAGGCCCATTAGAGGTGCCTCAGCGGAAAGTTGACAGCCTTTATTGGTAGGATTGCAGCAGTATGGCACAAACAGAATGTCTCTCCAATTAATGTCAACGCCCAACGCGTTTCGAACAGCGAGTGCTCTTGTTCACGGGCACAGGAAGCAGTGATGGCAGCATTACTGGGGAACACACCTTGATAAGTACAACTGGCTCCTCCTCCGACATGAAGTGCTGCTAAGCATGCTGGAGCTGGTAGTTCCACATAGTGTTACCCTTGTGGGTGCTGTTTACCATCTCCAAAGTAATCCAAATAAAATCCTTGGTAGGCAGAAGATAAAGTCTTTGTTTGCCGCACTGTTGAATTACACATCCTTCAAACGCCCTTTCCGCTCCAACGCGCTCCGAGGTTTCGAAGCGCTGGATCTGCCAGGAAGGTAGCGGGCTTCCTCGCGACCAGGCATAGCCGCTTTTTATACATCACACAAAGAACGCCCATTAGAGGAGCCTCAGCGGAAAGTTGACAGCCTTTATTTGTAGGATTGCAGCAGTACGGCACAAACACAATGTCTCTCCAATTAATGTCAACGCCCAACGCATTTCGAACAGCGAGTGTTCTTGTTCACGGGCACAGGAAGCAGTGATGGCAGCATTACTGGGGAACACACCTTGATAAGTACAATTGGCTCCTCCTCCGACATGAAGTGCTGCTAAGCATGCTGGAGCTGGTAGTTCCACATAGTGTTACCCTTGTGGGTGCTATTCACCATCTGCAAAGTAATTTGAACTTTCTCCAGACCCACTGTGGATTTAATTTGTCAAATTTGTTACAGCACGCCAGCGACTCACTGGAGCAATACCAACAGCACTACAAGGACCAACGGGCTCAGCGAGAGCCGACGCCCACTGGGGCAGGTGGAAAGAATACAAATGAGTGCTGACGTTGCACGCTGGTAATGGACTCTGTGCCTCTGAAGAAATGCTTTGACAGCATGAAACGCGTCAGGCAGCTTATGATATATGGCGTTTGTTCACCCGCTTTGCTGCAGCTTCCGGAATAAAACAAAATTGAACCTACCTGCTGATGTGGCTCTCCTAATGGGAAACTCTCTGTGTGTGGATTTTGAAACGGCTGGTCCCGGTCGTGGGAGAGCCCTGCCACATCGTATGTGGTCCATGCTGCAGTCACCCGACTGGCGGCACGTGTGGCAGAGAGGTTGTTGTCTTGAAGTAGTATGGTGCAGCACAGCGTGATTTGAACTTTCTCCAGACCCACTGTGGATTTAATTTGTCAAATTTGTTACAGCATGCCAGCGACTCACTGGAGCAATACCAACAGCACTACAAGGACCAACGGGCTCGGCGAGAGCCGACGCCCACTGGGGCAGGTGGAAAGAATACAAATGAGTGCTGACGCTGAATGCTGGTAATGGACTCTGTGCCTCTGAAGAAATGCTTTTACAGCATGAAACGCGTCAGGCAGCTTATGGGATATGGCGTTTGTTCACCCGCTTTGCTGCAGCTTCCAGAATAAAACAAAATTGAACCTACCTGCTGATGTGGCTCTCCTTAATGGGAAACTCTCTGTGTGTGGATTTTGAAACGGCTGGTCCCGGTCGTGGGAGAGCCCTGCCACATTGTATGTGGTCCGTGCTGCAGTCACCCGACTGGCGGCACGTGTGGCAGAGAGGTTGTTGTCTTGAAGTAGTATGGTGCAGCACAGCGTGATTTGAACTTTCTCCAGACCCACTGTGGATTTAATTTGTCAAATTTGTTACAGCGTGCCAGCGACTCACTGGAGCAATACCAACAGCACTACAAGGACCAACGGGCTTGGCGAGAGCCGACGCCCACTGGGGCAGGTGGAAAGAATACAAATGAGTGCTGACGCTGAATGCTGGTAATGGACTCTGTGCCTCTGAAGAAATGCTTTGACAGCATGAAACGCGTCAGGCAGCTTATGGGATATGGCGTTTGTTCACCCGCTTTGCTGCAGCTTCCAGAATAAAACAAAATTGAACCTACCTGCTGATGTGGCTCTCCTTAATGGGAAACTCTCTGTGTGTGGATTTTGAAACGGCTGGTCCCGGTCGTGGGAGAGCCCTGCCACATCGTCTGTGGTCCGTGCTGCAGTCACCCGACTGGCGGCACGTGTGGCAGAGAGGTTGTTGTCTTGAAGTAGTATGGTGCAGCACAGCGTGATTTGAACTTTCTCCAGACCCACTGTGGATTTAATTTGTCAAATTTGTTACAGCGTGCCAGCGACTCACTGGAGCAATACCAACAACACTACAAGGACCAACGGGCTCATCGAGAGCCGACGCCCACTGGGGCAGGTGGAAAGAATACAAATGAGTGCTGACGCTGCACGCTGGTAATGGACTCTGTGCCTCTGAAGAAATGCTTTGACAGCATGAAACGCGTCAGGCAGCTTATGAGATATGGCGTTTGTTCACTCGCTTTGCTGCAGCTTCCAGAATAAAACAAAATTGAACCTACCTGCTGATGTGGCTCTCCTTAATGGGAAACTCTCTGTGTGTGGATTTTGAAACGGCTGGTCCCGGTCGTGGGAGAGCCCTGACACATCGTATGTGGTCAGTGCTGCAGTCACCCGACTGGCGGCACGTGTGGCAGAGATGTTGTTGTCTTGAAGTAGTATGGTGTAGCACAGCGTGATTTGAAATTTCTCCAGACCCACTGTGGATTTAATTTATCAAATTTGTTACAGCGTGCCAGCGACTCACTGGAGCAATACCAGCAGCACTACAAGGACCAACGGGCTCAGCGAGAGCCGATGCCCACTGGGGCAGGTGGAAAGAATACAAATGAGTGCTGATGCTGCACGCTGGTAATGGACTCTGTGCCTCGGAAGAAATGCTTTGACAGCATGAAACGCGTCAGGCAGCTTATGAGATATGGCGTTTGTTCACCCGCTTTGCTGCAGCTTCCAGAATAAAACAAAATTGAACCTACCTGCTGATGTGGCTCTCCTTAATGGGAAACTCTCTGTGTGTGGATTTTGAAACGGCTGGTCCCGGTCGTGGGAGAGCCCTGCAACATCGTATGTGGTCCGTGCTGCAGTCACCAGACTGGCGGCACGTGTGGCAGAGAGGTTGTTGTCTTGAAGTAGTATGGTGCAGCAAAGCGTGATTTGAACTTTCTCCAGACCCACTGTGGATTTAATTTGTCAAATTTGTTACAGCGTGCCAGCGACTCACTGGAGCAATACCAACAGCACTACAAGGACCAACGGGCTCAGCGAGAGCCGACGCCCACTGGGGCAGGTGGAAAGAATACAAATGAGTGCTGACGCTGCACGCTGGTAATGGACTCTGTGCCTCTGAAGAAATGCTTTGACAGCATGAAACGCGTCAGGCAGCTTATGAGATATGGCGTTTGTTCACCCGCTTTGCTGCAGCTTCCAGAATAAAACAAAATTGAACCTACCTGCTGATGTGGCTCTCCTTAATGGGAAACTCTCTGTGTGTGGATATTGGTCCAATCCTGGCTTGACTTCCAAAAGAACAGGCACCGACTCCGTGGATGAAAATCAAAGGTTTTTATTTACCAATGCACACGATCAGACGCGTTTCGGTGGACAAGTCCACCTTGTTCACTACATCTGCTTGCACCATGTTAGTGAGCCTTATATATACTGGTGCTTAATTGATGTGTGGAAGAACCACCATGTGACATACAAAACCATGTGACATCAAACATGGAAGAGTTGGTAGTGCTCAAAATTGCAAGTCATTCTGGCAAATTAGGCAAAAAATCATGTTTAAACTGTGTAATTACATCATTACAATATATAAATAATAGTCGTGTATACACATTTTATGCATTGGAGAATTGTAGTTGTTTTGTTCATAAGAACTATATTTGTGTAACACTGAAGGCCGTTGCATGGCTGCCTGCTGGTTTGGACATAGAAGAGTTCCTACATGTGTGGATATAAGCTCCCAGAGGTTCTCTGATCTGTAACCTCGTCACGCCCAAGCTTGACCCTTTGTAGTTCCATCGCATTCCATGCTGTGTGTGCTTGTAGGTGAGTGCTGGGCGGGTTAAAATTAGAGGCGAGCGCATTTAGATGTGTTAGTAACAGCACGCATTTGCGAGAGACTTAATGTGAGTGAGACTTAGTTTGAGTTCGACAATTGCACTATAATTGCTAATTATTTCTTTTTAGGCGGCTGCCTTTTCTGAGTGTTCACGCATTTTAGTCAGGAAAGTTACAGAGCATTTAGCTACAAAGCCTCGTTTCTCCCAGATGAAAAACGCTGATTAGCGCTTAACTTTATGTTTGGAAAAATGTCAAGCCTGCATGATCTGACAATTTATCACGAGGTATGAAAACATTTTGCTCAAGTGAGTTACGAGGTTTGAAGCTTGCTGTCACGGTTGCTGCCTTTTATTTAACTTGGTTGTGGGGATATAACGCAAGTGCGTGATGAAAGAACTGGGTTGCCAGAGGGTGACAAGGGGTCCAGCCCAAGTGGGCATTAGATTTGTATCTCGTGAGAGAAGTCTCAAGTTGCCTAAGTTCCAGGTTTCCCTGTGCGTGTTGTTAGCGCAGATAGTCTGGTGAGGGAGCAGATATAATGAAGGAGCCTTAATTGTGGGGTTGCATGCAGCATCATTAGGAGCGCATGGTGGTACTGGTGAAGTATTGGGTTTATATGTGAAAAATTGGGGGAAGAGAAAGAATAATGAAAATTAAAATAAAAGTGCACTAGGTGATTTAAAAAGGATCAAGTCCTAGATGGTGAAACTAGATGTTATTCAGTAGAAAGGGTGTGTTTCCTGAGGCATGAGGAGGAAAGCCTATACAGAATATCAGAAGCCGTATCATAGGTGTACACTAAGTGCCTCATAAGCATTAAGACCAAATGGGATTTTACTATTGAGTTCTATGATGTATTTAGACTCAAGACGCCTTAGTTTTTGTAGTCTGTTCCCTCCCCTGGGATTTGGTGCTACACTGTCCAATACAAAGTATCTGAGTTCCTCACTTTTGCTGTTGTGGTGGGCATTAATATGGCGAGCCAAAGGATATGCTGGGTCGTCATTGATGATGGCTCTGAGGTGTTGGAGCATCCTCACATGGACTGGGTGTATGGTGCTCCCTACGTAGGTTAAATCACAGGAGCATTTGAGAACATACACAGCAAAGTCTGTTTTGCAAGTGTAATGTTGTTTAATTTTGAAGGGGGATTTTCTGAAGGGGAACTTGACTGTTTTCGTGTTGACCCCATGTTGGCAGGCTTTGCACTTGGTGCACTTATAGAAACCCGGTTGGGAATGTAACCAGATCTTCTTGGCTGGAGAAGAGGGAGCGTAGTTGACCAATTCTTGGCTCATTGAGGTTGCTCTCCTAAATGTTAGCTGGGGTAATTTGGCACAATTTTGGCCAATGACTGTGTCATTTTTAATCAGTGGCCAGTGCCTGTACAGGATTTTTCTAATGTTCCTGTGATATATATTGTATCCTGTGATTACTCTGGGTGTTTTGCTGGTGTTATTGGAGTCACTTGCTGCTTTGGGCTTTTTTTGTAGAAAAACCGACCTATCCAGGCGGTCGCTTTTTTGTCTTGCTATGTTCAAGGTTTTTGGGCTGTAGCCTCTCTCCTTGAGTCTGGTACAGAGACTATCTGTGCTTAAGGTGAGGTCTTTCTGTAGACTGCAATTTCTCTTAATTCTTATGCACTCTGCATAAGGAATGCTTTCCTTAAGACTTGTGGGGTGAAAGCTTGATGAGTGCAAAATGGTGTTCCCTGCAGTTTCTTTTCTATGTGTGCGTGTCTGTATTTTGCCTCCCTCATGGAACACCTCAAGGTCTAGAAAAGTGATTTTTTCTCTGCTAGCTGTACAAGTGAACTTTAGATTCAGGATGTTGTTATTTAAGTCCCTGGAGAATTTGAGGGCACTTTCTTCCGTGCCCCGCCAAAGGATGAAAATGTCATCTATGTATCTCCTGTACAAAACTACATTGTTGGTGAAAACGTGATGGTATTGGGACATGAGTACTTGCTCCTCCCACCAGCCCATATGCAGATAAGCATAGCTGGGGGCAAAGCAAGTACCCATGGCTGTCCCTTGTATTTGTTTGTACAGGAGTTTGTTGTATACAAAGGTGTTGTTCTCCAGGCACCATTCTGCCATGTGTAAAAGCATCAGGGTGTGTTGGAAAAGGGTTATGTTTCTGTTGCCAAGAAAGTGCTGCATTGCTTTCAAGCCGTCTCTGAGTCTAATGCTGGTATATAAGCTCTGGACATCTAAGGTGACAAAGCTGTAATTATCATCCCAAGCATAATCATATATACAATTCAAAAAGTCCCCTGTGTCTTGAAGATAGGCTGGCAAAGTTTGCACTATCGGTTGGAGGAAATGGTCTATATATTTACTCGTGTTCTCAAAGAGACTTCCTATTGCAGAGATTATGGGCCTTCCTGGGGGACACGTTGGATTTTTATGAATTTTAGGAATTAGGTACATTTGTGGGGTGATTGGATAGTCATTTTTGAGAAATTCCAGTTCCTGTTTTGAGATTAGGCCTTTTCCCCTCCAGTCGTAGAGACCAGTGTGGTATCTCTAATTGATGTTGAGGACGTTTGTGCTACTTGTTCTGATATAACATTCTTTGTCTTGCAATTGGAGCATGGCCTCTTTGTCGTACATTTCAAAATGCCACAGCACTATGTTGCCTCCCTTGTCAGCATTGCAAACTACTGTGTCAGGTCTTTGTTTCAGTTTCTCCATTAGTTTGTCATATTTTTTCCTTTGGTGGTTGATATTTTTGTTGTAATCATTGCTGCTTGAGAGAGCCAATTCTTTGAGATCATTGATTACTTTATCCGCAAACATGTCAATATATATATACATACATACATACATACATACATACATACATACATACATACACACACACACATCAAAATACCACTAGGCCACAGATTCAGTGGCAAAGGAATACAGACTGTGCTGACTTTATTTACAGACAGTTGTTTTCTTTTGTGGCCCTCTTTTAACTTGTTGCTCCTTGGTTATATTTGATGTTTTTTTTCTGTTATATTTATCTCTTTTATTTCCTGTTAAAGTGTTGTATTATTTTTATTGCTGGGCGTAGTTCACATAATAACGTTACGCGTAGCTACGCAAAGTGCACTTCGTACTACGCAAGCTACATTTAGCTTCGCTAACTGCGTAGTGCACTGTGCAAAAGGCTGTTTGCACTGATTGCACAGTGCCAGATGCTTGTCCGCAATGTGCAAACAGCCTCTTGTATAGTGCAAGCGGTCATTTTCTGCCGCTCAAGTAGATTTCTACTCGAGCGGCAGCTTTCTCAACGCGGACTGTAGTTTCTCATCGAGAGCGGTCTTAAGCATACGCGACCACTCGCAATGAGAAACCTGACCTCCCCACGTTGAGAATCTCGCTGGGAGGTTTATTGTCCACGCTCGCAATCTGCAACTTGATGTTGCTGATCGCGACGAGGAAAAAGTCTCGCCAGGATGTCATTTTGCTCGCTCGCGGTCGCCAACTTGAAGTTGAGGACCGCGAGCAAGCAAAAAATGACTGCTAAGCTAGGCGTGTTTGCACTGTGCTACGTGCAATACGCGTAGTATGAGTTAGCGCAAACTTTGCAAACTACGCGAGCGTAGCATAGTACTTCGCCCAGGGTTACTTATTTTGCAGTTCCAAGAAGCTCCTGATTACAGTGCTCTACACAAATTAAATTAACCCTGACCATGATGTCTGAGTTATGCGTGACTGACTAATGAAATAAGACAAGGACTATAACCTGAAATTAAGTTGTGGATAACAGACCTATGTCAGAGCCTGACTCTCTGCAGTCCTGTGATTCCACATTAACCTGTGCTGTTATTTTCTTTGTCATTGCACATCTTGGGCATGATTCACAAAGATAACCTCCATTTTTGACTACGTTTACGATTTGAGTAAGTTTATTACTTTTCAGTATTCACAAAGTGTAATGTACTACTAAAAGACACAGTGGCAACTCCAGCACAACTTAAAACTGTGGAGTCTTTCTATGGTAAAGTATAGAGAACAATAAGAAATGTATTTGACTCAAAAATACATATTCTAAATAGTTTTAGTTTAAATAATAATGAAAATGTGTTTTATATATGTACTTTAAATGTACAAAAAAGATGCTACAGCACTATCAAATACATTTTGAAGCAAAACAGTAATTAATGCAAATATATTAAATTAAAATTCTTTTTCTAAAGTAAAAATAAAATCCCCTCTGAAAGAAATATCTTAATATGTATAATGAAATATTAGAGTGAATTAAAATTAATTAAAATATGTCTTAATAAAATGTAATTTAACATTATCTTAATTTAAACTAGGTTATAAAAAAAAAAAAAAAATATATATATATATATATATATATATATATATATATATATATATATATATATATATCCAAACAGCTTGGCGAAAATCATGCCCGCGCCTCTTCGTTTGTGGCGGGCCTCGACGGGGTTTCGCCTCGCCCCGTTAAATCCAAACAGTTTACCGTCTTTGCTAGTAGACAGAGAGTCGAGGCCCAGATTAGCTTAGTTCAAGTGCTTTTATTCAGCAACACTAGCAATATATATATATATATATGATTAGTTAGTACTCTAGTTCTTGATTGCCACTTTGAAGCCTCACAGAAGACGTGCACATGCGTAAAACGAGCAGCGCGCATACGCTGAACGGATCGGTGCCAGATGAGTCCAAGACCAGTTTTGAGTTCTCCATGTTGGTGTTCTTACCATGCGTTGGGTAACAGGCATGAATAGGTGACCGTAGCATGCTGGACATCAGTATATAAATGGAATTGGAGGCGTTTTTCAACACCCAACCTGCAGACAAGAACGTGACCTGACGATTTTAATACACTATCACTAAACTAGTAAGAACGCAGAAATGCGTCTGACTGCCATTTTGGCTATGGTTGCCAAGGTCGAACTTCCTCACAACTATCGTTATGGAATGTCTCGGCCCTGGACGTTGGCAGCCAAGAGAAAAAACCCACCTGGCAAGATGCGCAAGAAGGTGTTTGTGGAGCCTATAGCCAAAGAGGACTGGGAGTATTTCCGTGGTGATACAGTGCTGGAAAAGATATCGGAAAGCAAGGGAAGATCAGCTAAGTCATCTTGCAACACAATTGGGTTGTTGTAGAGGGTTTAAATACGCATTACCGGTATGTGGGTAAAACTGGGGATTACAAAGGAACGTATGTGGCCAGCGAGTCCCCCCTTCTTCATAACCAGGTTGCTCTTGTTGACCCTACTGACCGGAAACCAACATCAATTGAATGGCGATACACGGAGGAATGGGAAAGGGTGAGAGTTTCCGTTCAGACTGGCGGAATCATTCCTGAACCTGTGAAGCAGAGAGATGATGGGGTTATTCCTAAACAGTGGGTTGATGGCTCTAAAGATACATCTGTGGATGACACCTTAGAAAACACCTACGTACCTTCTTTGAAGACATTTCAAGAAGAAATTATGGAAAAGATGAAAGACAGCTGTTACTTGTGTGCAGGATACACATGTGAGACTATTGTTTTGTTTTTTAATGTTTCCATACTTCTAGAATGAAGCACTTGTACATTTACAATAAATATCTATATGTCTAAAAAAAAAAATATATATATATATATATATATATATATATATTTATTTATTTATTTAACATTCATTTATAATATTTTCTATGGGGTTTTATTTTAAGTCCCTACCTCCATAATTTTCTATGAGATGAAGTTGCAGTACGAGTGGTTGGTTATGTGTGGTGTGTGACTTACTACTGTTTTTGTAATAGTAAATTGCAGTCACGGTTTGTGAATACCGACAATTAGTAAACATACTCAAATGTGTAAACTCACTCAAAAGTGTAGCGACCTTTCTGATTCAGACCCCTTATGTGATCGTGGTTACTCTGAAGTTCATCTTAAGGAGTCTGTTTTCCTCAGAGGCGTGCTTAATTTGCACACGAGGAGATAGGAATAGTAACCTATTTAATTTAAAATCATACATTTACAGGAAAAACAAAGATAGTCAAAGCTTGATACCATATTTCTCTATTATTTGGAAAGCTCAGGTGAAAGTTGAGTTGGTCATTCATTACATTTTCAGAGGTGAGATGTCTGTGTTGTGCGAGGCAAGGTCCTATTGACGATGTATAAACTGGACAAATGCATATAGCAACCTCCTGATCCCCAGATTCCAACCTTGAAGCCCAGGCTTTATGTCAAGGAGATCATCTTGTGCAGATGATGGAATTTTTTTGTTAATGAGTTCCTGAATTTATTTTCTAAGTGTTTTTCGTTTTCTGGCACATATGTTAGACTGAGCATCCTATCATGGACCAACACTGCCATTACTCTATAAGATTAGCCCTGGTTGTCTATTTTAAATACCACTAAGGTCCTAGTTGCAAGTTGCTTGTAGGCGTGTGCCCACGGATAATGCTTCAGGCAATTTAAAAAATACCTTCCTGCACATTGGATTACCGGGTGCATCTTTACAGGGCCCATTTTCATAGTCTGATCCCAACCTGACGCTTGCCACTCCATAGGGATGACCATGGAATGATTCTTCTAGCCTAGATACAATTTCTGTTGGCCCTGGACACCATCCTTAACCTCCGCTTCACCAGATTGATCCCCCACTCCTGTTTACCACCTGCTGAAAGGAAAAGGGCTCCTTATTGAGCCTGAAATGGGGACCCATGTGTGGTTTTGAACCTGGAAATACTGGGTTGGCATGTTATTCTCCATTCGTTGTGAATAACTAGCAATAGCTGGCATTAATATGGAAGGCACCAGTCAGAATTGTAAATTCCAGCCCCACTATCACTGCGCTTTAGTGTTATTCCCATCAGGGTCAAATCAGTCTTTTATCATTGAGCAGTTTTGCAGATGGTACAGACCTGAACACTAGAGCTGCGACCAGCACGACTCAGGCGTAGGGGAGCCTCCATCCACTTTGGAGGCCCGGCAGCTGCGTGTAAAGAGAAGAGGCAGCAGCAGCGGAGATGCCGGGCATGTGCTCAGGAGCCCAGAGGCACTCGTGGCTGAAGACAGAGGTGAGCTATCCTCCCCAGCGCATGGCAAAATGGCGGCTCCTATCTGCGCTTGCCTGCAGAGAAGGGAGATGAGACCCTGTGGGCTTCTAGTGACTGCGCGGGCCCCGATCACCCGTGGACGCCTGGGAGCACTTGTGACTCGCGCTGCAGATGTTTGACTCATGGAGGTATTTGGGAGCCCCCATCACCCGCCGGTTCGCTTTGTCCTCCAGGTGCTTGGGGAGGGAGAGGGGAGAGAATCAATCCGCTCAATCAGTGCATTACCTTAAAATGGCGGCAGTAAGTCACCTGCATTGTAGCCTCGTTAAGGGGCGCCCAGCTTGAGGGCTTTGCTAGTTGTGGGGAGCCCCTACATAAACGCCAATGTCAACACAAACAAAAATAATAGATCTTGAAGAAAATGCTGTTGAAGAAGTTGTTGATATTACATGTGAATCCACATCAGATGCAGTCGTAGTTGACTTAACTCACAATTATTCTGTTGTGTGCCCAGATACCATGGTCTGAGCATCATCCTCTGCACCCAAGAACTTAATATGAAAACATCTGGATTGCTGATGTGCAGCGTACTATAAACTTGGGTGAATTGAGAAGAAAAAAAAACATAAATAATAATTTGAATTACAAACTGTGTGCTTCTTGTCCTGGAGGGCAAAACTTCTGGAATGGACTGTGCTAGGTTTTTACCTTTGAGATGGGGCAAACTCATGGACACAGAGAGAAAACAGATGTTCCCTAAACTGATGCTGTTTGTTCCCATTTAGTACTCTTTCTCTCTTTGTCTACTTCCCTTGCTCCTATCCCCTGTCCCCGGAATCTCTCTCCTTGCCCGCTACACCGCCTCATCCCCTGTCCTTTGTGCCCTTTGACTAAGCACTCCTTCTCCCCTTGTTGGGGAAAGATCCAATATTTATAGCGAACCTGCTGAGAGAGTCCACAGCGCCAACGGAGCCACTCACAGCTGAGGTATGGTATGGCACCCCTTGCCAAAGCACTCCCCTTCCCCTTTTTGGGGAAGGATCCAGGATGTAGATCTTGGAGTCTCAGAGAACCCTCTGAAAGAGTCCACTGCGTAAAGGGAGCCGCTCGCAACAGAGATGGGGAAATGATACCACTTCCCCATGATCACAGCTTACTGGACTTTGGACGCAGCTTTGACTCGTCTACCGGTTTGTGTCCCCATCGCCCTCCCCCTCCTCTTTCCATGCTGTGTATCTCACCCGCCCCTCCTCTTTCCCTCCATCATTCTCTGTCTACTTCCCCTCCTCCTACCCCCCTCCCTTGTATCTCTCCCCTTGCCTGCTTGTTCCCTTATGTATATGTGCTTATTGTTTATCTCGACCTTACATGCAACTATGTTGCCATGCTCTAATAACTGTGTAACCTTTGTAATTATGTAACCTGCAACTATGATATGAAACTGATGTAAAGGGCTCTGATACCTCCGAGCCTAGCCAGGGCTATATAAAGCCTTTAAGAGAAAAATAAATAAATAAAAAATCATTCTGAGATGGATGAAGTGAATATTAGTTTCTATTGGTTAGAGCTAATTATATATATATATACACATTTACTATATGAAACATTTCGGATAAAATCACACCGTGAATAAAAATCGTTGTTATTTTTACTATTATACAGTTTAGTTCAGAAAGGAGCCATTCAGTGGCCCGATCTCAAAAATTGCACCAAAAATAGAAAGTCCCTTCTGAGGCTTTCAAATGGTTGAATGAGATTATGGAGAAAAGCACATTTATGGAAGCCTGTTCTGAGGAAACTTTCTCCATGAACCAGTTTCCTCTATAGTTTGCCATATCTAGAATGGTAAAAGGTCAGTGATGGCTCACCCATTGGGGCGCCGCCCTACTTGTTTCTCGCAGTGCGAGAAGGCAGAAACATAAACGTTAAAAACTACAGTTTATGTTTCTGCCTTCTCGCATTGCGAGAAAGCAGAAGTGCCTCTGTGTCTGGCTGGGGGCGGGCGGGTGGGCGTGCCTGCTCAAGGGCAAGGTGGGAGTGGCTTACCCACTGTTGTGGGTACTGACTGTTTGGTTGGTCCCAGGGCCGAACAAAGCAGTCATGCGCACTACCTCTTTTTCCCGATGTAGGCTGCTACATGCAGCCTACATAGAGAAAATGGCCCGGCAGGGGCGCTCTCCGCTGCGCCTCGCCAATCACATCGCTGCCATTGCAGCGTTGTAATTGGCTAGGGTAGGGGAGGGAAGCTGCCTCCAGGCTGCTTCCTGTTCAGGAAGCAGGAACACGCGGACCGGCTGCCGCTGCACCACTATGACTGGCCAGGAGCGGAGGCCGTGCGGTACCCGGCCCTCCCGGCAGTAAGGTACGTTTTGTTTTTATTTTTTAATTCCCTACCGCGACCCCCCCCCCACTCCCTCCCGCGAGCAAACCGGCCCCCGCAGCCGACGGTTGTGTTTCAAGGGACTGCCACTTCACATTCCACATACACTTTAATGTAAGCGCGCTAAGAAAGGCCACTACTTACTAAATCGTAAAAGGGCTGCTCTTTCAAGTGATGGCAAAATAGTATTTCTCCTATTTTGTTCCGCTGCTTTTCAAAGCCGTGCTGAACTGCACACTCATCACATTTGTTGTGGATGGATCATGCACATTCAGAGTGTCTAGCTGTATGTATATTTAAGCAAGCATTAATTACGTTTTTTCTTGTAATAACTGCTGTTAAATATTGTCTCTTCTTTACTGTTATGGTAAGCGAGGGCCGATCATTAGTTACTGCTTGGTCACACTACTGTGGCAATGCCACCCTTGCATAATCTTTGCGTGCATGCAGCACACATGTATTTTGTGGGAGCATAAAAGTCATGCAAGGAAGTTGCAATTGTGCGCTCCACGGTGCGGAAGTAGTAAGTTGCAGGAGCCTCTGGCAGTGTTTGCCCATGAGGTCGCACAGCGCAGAGGAGGCTGCGTTTCTCTTTCTAATCTCTCCTCGGTGCGGCGCGAAGAGAGAGAGAAGCCGCATTGCTTGCTTTAAAAAGAGCGGCTGCCTTCGATCGTCATTGTGCTTCCTAAGTTTGTATCCTCACATGGTGAGTTGTTTAGAAGCCCAGGCTATTTTCGTTGTGAAGGGCAGGACCCTCTAAGTGGCACGGGCACCTTTTCTGCAGTACAGGCTGTGTGCGCCGAGGAGCTGGGTTATAGCGAAGAGGTAAAGACACAATGCTGTGCTTTTTACATGACGTTTCTATGGAATGGGGGAGGGTTCTTTGTACCTTATTCTTTGGTACATCATGGCTTAGGGTGGTGGTGGTGGGTTTTAGCTTGGGGCACAATGAAGACACTTTGGAGAGGTCGCGAGTATGGCAGTGGCATGAGCTGTGGGCCCTCCGCTGTGCCTTGCCCCCTGCCAGTGGGTTCAGTGTGTGACATTTCACACGGCCTGGCCCCCACAGCAGGAGAGAAAGGTCGGTATGATTCACCCTGTGTGGCTTCTCGCTGAAGTCTGCGCTTGCCCGAGGCCACGCAGTGGCCATCAGGAGGGCGGGCTCCTAGTCACGGAGGGCTGCCCCCGCCCACCTTGTGACGAGCCACTCCTCTCCTGGGCAGGTATCGCCCAGTAGTAGGTAGGCGGGTCACTGACGCACGTCCGGGGCGGCTGGGAGGTGCCTCAGAGGGTTTATTATTCCCTTGCCCCTTCGGGGAGGGCTCTTTGCCGCTCCGGACGTCGCGATACAACTTTGGGACACTCTTTTGGGACACTCTTGACGCGTATTAGTGTCCTCGCGGGTGACTCTCATTTTTCTTTCTCTGCTTGCTGCCCTGTCGCTGCTGGAGGTGGTCCCAAGGGGGCACCTCGCTGGTCTGGCGTCAGGTTTGTTGGCTTCTTCCGTGTGCGGTGAGTCTTGCCCTGCGTTGTTTGTCGTGAGATACGCCAGTAACATTGTGTCTGGTTTGTGCGCGAGTAACGGCAAGGTGTGTTTTGGATGATGGCAGCAGGGGTCATTTGCATGTGCAGTAGGTGTCGGAGGAGTCTGCTGGGTCCCGTTGCTCCGATATCCTGGCATGGTCCCCTTGGGGGAGGGCAGCCTCGTTCCCCAGATTAGCGGTTCAGCGGCGTTGAGAGAGTGGGCGTTGAGGCCTTGGCTGCCTGGGGCGTTGTCCCGTTGCGGCTCAGCAGATTCAAGTGCATCCTAGGTAGGGCAGCGGGTGCGTCGGGCTGTTTCGCACTTCTGGGGGCTGTGAGTGTTGCGCATATGGGTCACGGCCTCCTTAATTTTGGGGCAAGTTGTCTGGTGTTCGGCGGGAGCACGGGTGGTGGTGGTATTGTGCCGAGCGCAGCTTCGCGGGTACCTTGGCACGAGGCGGTCACAGGCGGGCGCCGCCGGTTCTATGCTGCTAACCGCCCCGTGGAATACAGAGTTAATTTCGGCATGTTGATGTTATTGCTGCTGTCCCGGACTTGGCTCGAAGGGGTGGTTGAAAGAGGCATGAGGTCATTTCCATTAGCACTAGCCTCGGGCTATCGGCTCCGAAATTCGGCGGTGCCTGCTGTGGTTTCTTGAAACGCTTCTGACCACGGTGCTAATTCAGTTAGATATTCAAATTACGTGGCCATCCCAGCATACATACTCGTCACTGACGGGTAATAAATTCAAACTCTGCGTCATTAGTGTTTAACTCCGAGCCCATTATTCAGTCATCTCATTGTTGGGGTGCCGGCTATTTTCGGGCCTTTCTCGGCACGCCGGTTGTAGGTTTGTTGTGCTGGCACACTTGGGTCAGTCTCCCAACGATCAAGGAACGGCGCGATTTCTATACCGCAGTGTGGTTTGATAAAGTACATGCATATATTAGAATTCCGTGGGTCTTCGGTATAGGGTCCTGATTCTTCGATCATATTGCCGATCAAACCATGTGAGCAAGTGCGGGGATGGTGCTGGTCTCTGGCAGTTGTTTCCTACTATTCCGGTGCACGTGCGTAATGGCGGCCGGGTGCGGCCATTTTTAGGGACACCATTGTTTGATGTCCGGCGCATAAGGGTAATGGCGTCCAGTGCGGCCATTTTCAGTGGCGGCTTGTTTCTTTTGTCCGGCACAAGACGTGTATGGCGCCTGTGGGCGGTAAATTTGGGGGCACGGTTTGTTCATGACCGGCGCATGTGGGTAAGTTCGGACATTTTGATGGGCATTTCCTCTGGAATGTATAGTTTAAGGGGGATACGGTGTACGGGTTTTACTCCATTATCTTTCCTTTTTGTTCCTCGCGGGGAGCATGCAAGCCGGCTTTTCCTTTGATAATTTTGTCCAAGTGTGAGCCCGCAGTATGGTGGAGTTGCCTCTTAAGGTCGGCTATCGTAGGCATCAAGACGTTTATGTTGTACCTTGGCCGCCCGCAGCGGTGCGTCTTTTGCCATCGCAATCTTGGTTCGCACCAGGTTTCGTAACATAGATTGCGGGAGAGGTTTTTTTCTCCTCTATCCTCTTTTGTACTTTCAGCGGTTTCCAGCTGGGGGTTGGCCCCGCCCGTAGCGCGCCCTACGCGTGGCAGCACCGCTAGGGTCCCAGGTCGCATTTGCGGTCCACCGCGGCCTCTGTTCACAGCATCGTTTAGCATTGCCGTGAAATCGTGTAGGGCAGCGTCGGGTACCCCATTGGTCATCCTATTGCGTGAGGGGCTCGCAGATTTCCAATTTATTTAGTTCAGGTTTCTACCATGGTCAGAATACATGTTCCTTTTACATTATGCAGTTCGACACTTCCGAAACGGCTCTGTCCGCTGATCGAAACACGAGGTTCAAAGCAGTAAAGAAGGGTTTCCTGTGTTTGCCATCCTGGGCTAGGGGGCTCTGGTATTACAGAGTGATGTAAGCCGCAGTGCCCCTCATGGGTTGCCCCAGGCACCGACATGTAACTTAACGTGTTGCACAGAGGCTGCTTGAATCTTATATAATGTTATTTCATCAATAGTCTGATAATACGGGCCCCCTATAAATAATTTTGTTACAGAAAGAGCCATTACCTCAGAATTTAGATCTTGCGGGGGATTATCCGCACTCCACTGGACTGTTTTTAATTGTCATTTGCATGCGATTATATACATCTCTTATAAGTGATTTGTATCATATATAACTTACTGCTTGCAGATAGCCGCGGGTAGGAGTAAGATTGACTTTGGTATAGGACGCAATGCATTGATTTTAAGGCTGGTAATAATTTGATTTTAGTTGGGACGATGTTTCACTTGTGCGGCATATCAAATAGTGTTATTGTATCATGGTTATAGAAACCGATAATACACTTGGCACTCCAATTATACATTCATTTCAACTGCATTCAAGGTGGACAGCAGTGACATGCTTCCTGTTAGCGTCCATGCCGCTTCGCGGCTAGGAAGTATGGTGTTCGGCAGTGCCCGCCTGGGCATGCCGCGCAGCGTTGCACGTGTAGGCCCGGTAGATGCGACGCGGCCGGGCCCCCTGCTTTAGTAGCGTATTCTCTGGGCCGGGGGTTTTGAGCGCTAGAGTCGCCATGTGCAGTGCGGTTATGTGTGTTGCCTGTGGTAAAAGAAATGCTCAATATTGTCCGTCATTTATAGAGGTAGCATCATGGTATTCCAAAGACGCATCATTCCCCCCATGGGAGCAAGTCCCCTAGCTCAGTTCCTCAGTTCTAGCCTCAAATATTTAGGCCTCTTCCCCTAAATCGGAATTTTCAAGATGCCACTAGCCCGGAAAATGAGGTGTGTAGAGTAGCCATGTCAGCCTAGCAGAAAAGCACAAACCAAGAGGCCCGGGCCCCAAACTGAAAGTGTTGCACAGATACTTATGTAGGTATTTCTGGTTGGCTGAAATAACTATTCTGGTTTGTTCCCATGTACCCCTGTTATGAAATTGACAAGCTATTTATAAGGAAGGGCACTATACGATTTCAATGGGGATCAGCCGTGCGGTGCTAACCCTTAATTCATGTTACTTCTTTATAATTTCACCCCGCATCGGTTGTGCCTTCCCTATAAGTCTCTATGAACAGGTGCGAGTGCACAAGCCTTAACGTCACCAGTATTGCTCATGTTGTAGGATGTGCAGTTAAGAATATTTTCAAATTCATCGACCCCCCTGTACGCCAATTTGGTCCGGTTTGGGAGCCCGGCATAGGGGGAAGTCGAGGCTAATGCGCAACATCCTGTCCCATGGTATCTTACAATAAGTTGTCCAACCATTCCATTACAATGTGTGGCATTTAGGTGGCAAATGACATGCCCACGATCATATTACCTAAGATAAATATTGGATATTCGGCCAGCGTCATCAGGAGTTTAGCAGGACAGTTTCACTGGCGATGGAGGCTGCTAGTGGTTAATTATAGACTTATTGAAAGCGATCCTTCCGTCGAGCCCTGCTTCTATTCCTAATAATACATTACCTTAAGCCCCATGTATGACAGAGAATAGTGCTGTGTTCTTTCTGCTATTATCAGGAATAATAATGGCAAGTAACCCTCTAACCATAAGGAAACTGGGTAAGTCACAATATTTGAACAAAGTGTTCCCTTGGCGGATCCGTATTTACCGGCTCTGAAGATATTTTACTTGACCCAATCATTTTCTCTCCACATACCAGCGTCGCTTATTCAGACCTTATGCCCATCATACTTGGACTTTACGTCCCCCCCCCCCCCCCCCCCTTGGTATAAGTAGAACCACCTGATTTCGAAATACTTTCTGCGACTATCGCCTGTCCTATTCTTTGTGTTAGGGAAGGTTTCCCTGCTGCGGCAATGTGCAAAAGTCTTGGTTTGCCTTTGCTAAAAAAAAAATACTCTAGTGCGCTTATCATCCCAGTGTTTTATTCTGGTATAAAGTGACACTAAGTCCAGAGACATTAAATGGTACCCATCTTTCCATTCAAAATTGTTCATCTTGTCAAGAAGTTGCTGGTGTCTCTAATTTAAATTGCCTGTTTTGTGCAGAAAGGACTGGACGGCCAGGTGGGTTTTTTCAATCTTGGTGGGGGCTCCTCGTTGCTCCCCTCACTATCATAAACCAACAGTGCAGTGCCTCCCACCTTTCCATAGCCCTTCTCTCAAAGGTATGTATTTGTTTGATGGTTCCTCTCATACATGTGTAGGGTGTCGGGGCACTTTGCTCCACAGGTGGGGGTAGGCACTGTCAAACTGTGCGTCCTGTACAGTCACTTGAGTATTCGGATACCCTGTACCCACTATTCTAAAGTCCACCAGATGGGGCCGCTGTGTCGCGCTATGTCCAGACCTGTTTCCTGAGCATACATCAGGAGTGAGTTTTGGGCCCTTACAGGAGGAAAGGGTCTGGTATGCAAGAGTATACTATGTTCAGGTAGTGGGGTGTTTTAAGAGTGAAGTGCGCGGTTTCAGTAGTGGCCCAAGCTCAGAGAGAATGTAACATGCTGCTTAACAGATTGTTGGGGCAGACTTTCATACCATCTGAACTCCCTGGGAGGACCTCCTGAGCCAGGGGAATTTAATATCCTACATTAAGAGGCTCCTTTCAGACAATAGCAAAGGCATGTTAATTCGGAAGAAAAGTAACAATGCAGCAGTCTTCCTGACTTACTCTTAGAACATGTAATTTAGTTTCCACCTGCCCCTCTTATTAGTGAATGTGGTGGTCGACCTGCTTTTAGTCACTGTCATCAGACTTGACCTTGGTTGTGTGCGGCACTTAGGGCCTTGTCCCATCACAGGAACGCATACTTATATGTGGGGGGGATTGGCCATTGGGAGCGTTGTCAGGACTCCATTTATCGTTATCCCAAATAAGATAGTGTTGTGACGGGCGAACAGTAGGTATGTAAATCTCTACAGTGGGGAATCAGTGTGCAAAAGGTGCTATTTCTTAGTCACTTGGCATGTATATGACGTATTTTGGTCTGTTCGAAAATGGTAGAATAGGCACTGCATAGATTCACACGTCTTGTGTGCTATGGGGGAAGCTCCAAGCCGCGTCATGTGGACCTTTATTGGCTGTGTGAAAATTTGTGTTGGCACCTTATTATCATACACATTACAGTTTTGCCGCTGTACTTTCTCCTGTGACGCTCTATTGGGTAGGGCCCTCACATCTGAGGTTTTATCTGACTGTCATGGCAAGGTTTGGCTACATGGTAGACAGTCGAGGATGTGCCAAAATGGGATTATTAGCAGGTTCTAGGCCCAGCCCTAAACTATGGGAATATCCCCTGGCGCATATCATCTCCTGGGGCCTCAACCAAGAGGTATAGCTAGTCCTGTTACCTGTACAACCTGTACACCCCTGGGACCGGTACTGGGTAAATCTACCTATGAGTAGGGAAGGTCACATGCCAATAGTCATTTCACCCCTTCCATTATGGTGCTGTTGTCTGCCTGTTCATCCAAGGCTCGGGTATCCGAAGGCAGCCCACCCGCGGCCTGCAGCCTGCAGTGTAACACCCATTTCAGGTATAAGTAGAGCAACTGTGGCAACCACAGCCTGAGCCTGGACTGCCAATAATCCCTAAGAGGTGGGCCCCTAGATGACTTATATAGAACAATCTATCTGGTATCTTACCCCCGCTTGCTCGTTTCTCTTTTGGGGTGGTGGTTTTGCACGTTGGGCTCCTTTCAGGGTGGACACACGGCCTCTCTATCATGGTTTGCATGTAGGGGCTCCCTTGGCTTGCGTTGAACAGCCGCGTGAAGGAACCTGAGTATTTAGGCCCCTCCCAAAGTGAGAAGCTGGCCTGACGTTTGATGTCGCCAACCTTGGTTCCCCCATCCCCTGTTCAGTTTTCATATCCCTTAGGGGGGGTCGTAAGTCAACCTTAAAGACAAGCTATCCCCGTGGTAGCATAGACTTGCAGCCTACAGGCTAAACTAGGGGGCATGTGATTCCGGCTGTCACCTGGCATTCCTGTATTTCACATGTAAGTCCACGTCGCAAGTTTTATACCAATATATGCATTTGCGCACTGCAGTAGACTTCTGTATCCTTTGTGGGTTGAGTTGCACAAGCGTATACTTAGCAGTTACTATTGGGTTTTGTGAACTGCGCTTGTATGATTTGAGAGGGATATCAGCAGGGGAGGCCCTCCTCCTCACCCATTGTCTCTAGCCTGGGATAGTCTACACTATTGCTGTAGAGGGATTGTACCCGGGTGGTTATGCTGATTGGTGTCAGAGTGGCGTTGGTTTCTATAGGCGTGTCTCTATCCAGGTCAGGAGCTTAAGGGGCTCTTGATTTCAGTCTCAGCTATCCCTTGGTGGTGGTCGTAAGTCGACTTACAGACTAGCTAACTTAATGGTAGCATGGCCTAAGCTGCTTCCAGACTAAAACCCAAGAGGGCAGGTGATGCCGGCTGTAATTCCTGTATACCCTGTATTTAGCATACGATGGGACTCGCCCAAGTTATATAGTCTATGTATTTATCCCTCCAATTCCCCTGTCCTCTTTTGAGGTTAGCAGCACAAGCGTTCATGTAAGCACACTTTCTTGAGGATTGTGCAGAAGACGGCGTTACAGCAGTAGCTGTAGCTTCACCTGGGTGTAGTTTTCTGACGCTTCGTGTGTGGTGTAGGTTGGTGTTCCAGCGGCATGTACTGGACAGCCTAATTTATGATACAAAGGGCATTCAGTAGTAGGGGCCCCTCCTCTCCCTTTGGTTTCTCTGATTTTGTGAAAGGACCCGGGGGGATCTGCAGATTAGTGGCAGAGGGGCCTTTCTTTCCTTCAGGCATGTAAGGTTCATGTCAGGAGCTATGGTCTCTTCGAGGTGGATAGGGTCCCCGCACCTGTCGTTTGGTCTTGTTCCCAGGACTGACGAGAAGCTCTGCCGAGCTAAGGTTGTAGGTCGGCGTTATTGGTGGCAGATGGTGTCATTCCACGCCTATGGGCGTTGTCCTGTTCCTCCTCTATATGAAGGAAGCAATTCTGTGTGAAGGTTGTAGGTAAAGAGCAGTAGCAGTGGTGGTGGGCCCGTGCGGCAGCGGGAGCCACCGCACGGGCTGCGGCGGAGTTACTGGGCGATCCGGAAGAAGAGAGGTGCAAATGCTGGACGTCAGCGGGCACATAGGGGTGCCAGAGCATAACCTCAGAGCCTAACCTGTAACCTCATGGGAGGTGCAGGAACTCGTGTCGGCGCCCCAGTAGTCCTTTGGGCGGTTGTGGGCCTGTGCAGCCGGAGGTTTGCCAAGTCACGCCCGCAAAGGGGCGTGTGTAATATAATTATAATAATTATAATATTTGTGCAGCAGTTGGGTGGTTCGCCACTGTGCTGTTTGGCTCAACAGGCGGGCAGGTGGCGAGAATGCGGCCTGCCCTTGGATCGCCCGTAAGTTAACCCACCATCATTACATATGTTGTATGTAATAAACCTGCAGCAATTTTTCCCAAACTCAACACTTGTGTCTGTGTGTTATTTGCGGGTTTGGGCATCACGGGGGCGGGGGGTGCTGTGGCCCTGATGTGACTATGCGTCAGAAGCCCTCCTGCAGAGTGCAAGGGCGATGGCACTTCAAAACCTCTGGGCATTTCTCTTAAATGCGTGATTTGCTAGAATCTTTCAAGCAGTCAGTTGCGGACAGTAGTGTGTGATGTTCTGTGCATTATGACATGTATTATCCCAACAACCAACCTGGTGGCAGATGCTGTTGCTCTCTGCACTGTAATGTATGTTACTGTTGTGTTCTGTGTGATGTTCTGTGTGTTACTGTTGTATTCTGTGTGATGGCCTCTCTATTGTGGAGGTGAAACATATCCTCCAAACAACTGACTGAGCGAATTATGCGTGTGTCCTTGTGTAATGTCACTGGTGCTTATGTAAAGCACTCCATTACATGTTAAATCACATACATAGTAGAACACCTTCTGGAAAATTGCAATTGAGGTAAGGCGGTGGGTGACAGAAGCCACATAGTTCCTTGCCGTGTTTTTTTGTCTGGAGGTTCCACGCTGGAGCATATCCACCTCTAGTAGTTTTGCTATAATTCGGGATAGAATGCATGTTCCAGAATGCAAAAAATGCTGGCTAAGCGTCTGTCACATAGGGGGGATGATTCCTTTTTCAGGACACAGGGGGGGAGGGCTGGGTGTTGGGAGAGCTTTTTGTGTTACACAGGAAGCAAGTCTCCCAATTTATTTACTTTATTTGTATGATGTTTCGTTTACAGGGGAAGAGGTATCAAGGGAAAGAGGGGGGGGAAATGTCAAAGGGAATAAATGGGGTGAAAAACGCAATGAGTTACGGCATTGGGATTGAGAGAGCGTAAACTGAGTAAAATGTATGAGTATATCCGAATTACATGTAGTACGCACAAGTCATGAGGAGAAATGCCATGAGTGCGAATATTATATTCACCTATATCTGAACTGTGTAGCCAACGTAGAGAATATATATATAGAAGTGGAATTAATGTAGAAACGAGTATGAAATGTATAACCTTATTAGACGTGATTAATCAAGGTCCATGATAAATGTAGCTGCTAATGGGAAAAGGTCGTGCTGCAAAGCACAGAAGGGAACAGGCCACATGGCCATGCCTGAAAGAGTTAGAATGGTATACCTTTCATTTACATGGACGGTACAAATGTTATAATTAATGTTGTTTGTTCGTTAGATTTATATTCCATAGATGTGAGTTCTTTTTAGTAATTCAGAAATGATGCTAACATGTTATTTTAGTTAACTGTTGCAAGAAGGGTTGTAGGCCTAAAGGTTCTAATTTGCACGTAAAGGCACAGGCCGACTTGTGTCTAGAAATTGTTGCAAACTTCTGTTAGAAGTCTATGGGAATGGGGATCCAGCTACGGATGTCTGTCTGCAAATGTGAGGGGGTCCAATTTAATAATGAGATGAATAGAGAACTGTTTAGGAGTTCAACGCAGACACGTAGGAGGGTTCGAGAATGTTGGGGTGTATCAGCGGGCCGGAGACGAGTCTGAGAAGCAAGGTCAACTCTAACGCACGAGGCTCAAACGAGGAAGATCATGGAAAAAGCCAGAAGAAAACATCGCGTGAAGGGGCGTCTCTCGAGGGGCGTCTCAGAATGTTATTGTTTTGTATTAGGGACAGCACCCCTGGGTGGAGGGAGAGCAGATGCCTGAGGACCCTTCAGAGAGCGGATGGGTAGGCAGAGAGGGGTCATGACTGGCGAATATAGGTTTCCACTTAGAGATTAAGAGTGGGTGATCTTCTTAGGAAGTCATTCACAACTGACACCTTTTGGTAGGAGGAGAACTTGTTAAGTAGGGATACCATCCAGATCAGGGTAGGGACAGCCTAACCTGTATTTTCCCTCCTGCTGTAAATGACTGAGAGATCTCAATACGTGTCCATGCTAGTAGCCCTATTATTTTTAGAATTGGTACTTGTGGTTTTCATTGCTCGTCTGAGGGCTTTCAGAGAGCATATGTATGTAGTTGGGCCTGTATACCTCGTGAATCTCATTTTGAGGTGCCTGTACTTGCAACTTATATTGACTTTATAATAAACCTTCGAAAGCTAGAAGTAGTCTGTGGTTCTTCCGAGTCAAGTCCGTTATTGATTGAACTAACCTGGTATTAGATGCACCTTCTTCCTTAATGACAGGCAATAAAGATTCAGTCGACCAGAATCGGGGTTAGATCAGGAGTGATAAGATATTGATCAAATCTCGAGCCCCAGCAGTTGGTAGCTATAGAGGATGGTTGCCTTCTTGAGGACGGTGACCTAGGCCAGGTTAGCTTACCCCAAGGCCCCTAGAGATCGATGATCGGAAGAAACGCCCGCCGAAGAGGATCCGGATGACGTGAGAACAGAAAAGCAGCAGTATCGGTCGAGAGTGAGTATAAAGGGTCATGCGTGTTAGATTGCGGTGTTTCTGTATTGTATTTATGTTGTAATGTCTAGCGGAGTTGAATGCCTGTAGAGAGACTGTGAGACAGGTTGTGAGCGCGCGCAACCGGTGCAAATCTTAAGTTCAAGGAGAGCTTAAGTGGTTCGGGTGTATCGGACATCCAGAGTAATTGTCAACCAGAGTGAAGGGGGTCATGAGGTACCATTGATCGCCCGCAGGACCGAGATAGGGGGAACGTAAGAGTGAGTGCGTGAGTAACGGACGCTGGTCGGAAGTTACTGTGTGTAAGGAACCTATCGGAGAGACGGAAGAAGTTTCGTCAGTTGTGGTGACAATTACAGACAGACTGTGGACGTACAGTCAAAAGAAGTGACGGCTTGGTCGGAAGTAGTCATTTTTCAGTGTATGAATGGGACGCATGCATGACCAGGAGACGAGCTGAGAAAGGAGGGGTGCTGCTGCGAAGCGGAGACTAGTGACGTCAGAGAGTGCCGCGCTGGGATTGGCCGGTCGGAGCAAGACCGCGCTGTGATAGGCCAGCTAGAAAAGCCGCGCTAGGATTGGTGGATTGTCATCAGGAAGTAAACAGAATAGCGAGGTTGAAAATTGTATGTTTAATCATGAAATGTTTTAAATGGTTAAGAGCGGCATTTAAGAGAGAAAGGCGGAGATCTTATGAAGGGGAAGAAGCCCCGCCGGAGGGTACGCCGGCTTATTATATGGCGGTGAATGTGGGGCTACATACAATAATGTGGATCTCGGAGTGGAGTAAGATTACAGAAGGAAATGAGGAACTGACGTTTCCTAAGTACGGGACGTTCAGATTAGAGGTGCTACACCGATTAAAAGCAGTTATGACCTCAATGAGACCTATGCCTAGACCGACCCAGTTCGAAGCTCTCAATGCCTGGATTAGGGCGGCGCACGAGAGAAACCTGAATAGACGCCAAGAGAGGGTGAAACGATCGGTAAGAGCAGTGCAAGATGCTAAGTGGGATGCGGATGCTAAAAGATGGAGAGTGCATAACATTGAAGTAAACAAACTGTACCCAGTGTTAGAAGTGACCCCAAACAAGAATCCATGTGAGGAAGATGATGAGAGCGAGACAGAAGACAGCCTGATAAATAGGTTACTAACAGATAGGCCACCCCCGTACAACAAAGAGACAGGTAAAGAGGAGCAAAGCCGGGAAGGGGGGGCTAGCGTAGGGGAAAATGGACCGCTTTCCATAACAGATTGGGATCCCCCTGCTAAGAAAGAACTATCCCAGCCTAATCCGGTGCAGCAGGTAGTCGGAAGGTTTGTGGTACAGAGGGCCCCAGAAACAGAGTGTGCCACTTCCTACGCACTGCCAGATGCTCTGCAAGTACCTGTTACTATAGGCCCTATTGTATCGATTTACGACCCAGAGAGAGCAGAGATGGTAAGGAGGAACAATACTATCACCTCCTCAAGACAGATGCCCAGGCCGAGGGATTGGAGCACCCCAGTACACACAACAGTGGATCCAACAGGAGATCCGGAGGGACCTAGATGGCCGACGGATCTAAGGGGGTCAGGACGCAAATCCTTCCAGGAGCTAAACGAGTACATGAAAAAATGGGATGAGGCAGTAGAGGCTCACAAGAGCATCATAGCCGCAGAAGCAGAAAGGGAAAGCCAGGATAGCAGAACCCGGACTCATTGCGGAGCGGATGAAAGTCGCCAAGAGTGGGGCGAGAAGGGACAAGATAGTAGCAGAGACCCTTGCCCTACCTGAAGCCCTGAGTGTGAGGGGGTGTCTCGCCGGATTCACAGCGAAGAGGATAGGAGAACACAGGAGTATAGAAACAGCTTTAAGTGCACTCACCATGCGTCTAGACAGGACGGACAGAATGGGAGTCGCGAGAGACCTTGCCATAACCACTGGGATCGCGGACAAGAACGCGGTCCGGGGGAAACAGGGAGCCGGGAAGGGTCTTACAAGATACTGAGTGACACCAGGCAGAGAGAGAATAGCGATAGGGTGGAGGACAGCAAAGAATCCTGTCGCGAAATAAGAGAGCCCAGAGAGAATGGACAAAGTGGGAATGAGGGAAACAGGCTCGTGTTCCATCATCCCCCGAGGCAAGATGGGCGAGCATGGGACCTAGAGAGATGGGAACAAGGGAGGACTCCCCTTAATTCCCCCGAGCCTAAGCGTAGAGCCCGGAGCTGGGACGGAAGAGAAACCAATGGGCCACCTAATAAGGACATACTGAGAGCAGAGATAAAAGCAAAGAGACTCGACGTTGCTACCTTAAAGTCTGATCTAGATGATATGGTGGACGGTACCTTGCCCTTAGAAAGAATGGACATGTATGAACAGGATGAGATACTGTTCATGTCAAAAGATGTCACACGGAAAGCAAGAGCAGCACATGAGAAGTTAGTCGAATTAGCAGAAAAATATACGGTAGACCTGTCGAGGACCAAAGCATTACAGGGTAACCATAGGCTACATTATACGGATCGAGATTTAGATGAGAGAAGAACAATAGGCTTAAAAACACACATAAGGGAGCTGATCGCAGGAATAAGGACGTGGAGGGCATTGGACAAATGGGAAGAGAGGTGGTCCAAGAAAGGGACCGTCAGGAGAAGCATGCTTGGTACGACACCTGGAGGATTGCAGAGAATCGAGGCATACCCTTTGCGTGAAGTTGCAAATGGGAACTACGTGCATGTGCCATGGAGTAGGGGAGATTTAGCTGCTTTTACCAACTCCTTCCCAAAATTGAGGGAGAACCCGGTCGAGTGGTACAAGCAAGTGGAGAGGTTTGTAAAAATCTCTAAAGTCCTATGGATAGATCTGAACACTCTGTTCGATATAGTGGTACCAGGAGACTTGTGGACAGCATGCAAAGTTAGTGCCAAGTGGCCCACATCGGAACCAGAGAGAGATACACGGACTAATGGACCGTCTGAGACAGTAATGGCCAAATATGAGAGAGTGATGACTTGGCTGAAAGATAAGGTGCCAATGCAGGACATAGATTGGGTCAAAATAGATCGAACTAGACAGGAACCCAAAGAGACAGTTCATGAATATTATGAGAGATTGCTGAAAGCATTCAAGCAGTACAGCGGGTTGGACGTAATGGATCCTAAAGACATAGGGCAGTTTGTGTCTAAATTTGTTTTGGGTCTAAGACCAGACATTAGTCTAATGATTCAGCAACACTTGATTTGTTGGCAAAACAAACCTTTGGATGAAATCCTGAGATATGCTAGGTACTGTTGTGATGAGATAGATTCTAAAGCAAAGAAGCTAAAGGAAAAATTGATGGTGGTACAGATGCAGTCAGCAAAAGGGGGGCAACAACAACAAGGAACAGGAACTGGGGGTAAGAAACAGTATAGCCAGAACAAGGGCAATGAGGAGAACTCCACCTTTAAACCCAGAATAGACATAGCTGCTTTGAAGAAAATGACTAGGTGCCACCAGTGTAACGAGGTGGGGCATTGGAAACGCGAGTGTCCCTACAACGTAGAAATTGGAGAACAGGAGGTAGAGGAGGAAGAGGTCCAGAGTACGCCTGCGAGAGGAGTAACGCCATACCAGGGAAAGGTGCTCAAAGGGGGGACTCCTCCTCCACGAGCCCAGTTCCCTCAGCCACCCAGAGTAGGGACTATGGGGAAGACATATAGACAGATGCCCCTGTTTGTAGGAGGAGAGGAATGTTACTACGTTGATCCACTGACTGGACAACGAGTGGAAAGGGAGGACTGTACCCTTGGGGCAGCCCTAGAAGTGGATCAAAGGGGACCCTATGTAGAGGCAGAAGTGGCGGGGTGCCCCACAACATTCCTGGTGGACACAGGAGCCACTAGATCCACGATCAGATCAGCTGCAGTCCCAGACTTGCCCATGTCTGGAGAGATGATACAAGTGGTGGGGGTCGCAAACAGGAGAATAAACAGCCAATTGACAGAACCAGTACAGGTGAAAATAGGGAAATACAGTGATGAGCATCAGTTTGTGGTTTGCGATTCTAGTCCTGTATGTCTGCTGGGAAGAGACCTTCTGTGTAAGTTGAATTGTACAATATACTGCACACCTCAGGGAGTGGAGGTATTGACCAATGACGATGACGCAGATTTCAAAGTCGCAAACTCGAGAATATGTGTGGAACTGTATCCCACCTTGACAGTGGATGAGCTTCCATGGGACCTAAGGGAAACCGTGGCCCCGGAAGTGTGGGATTTCACTGGGGAAGAAATTGGGCTAGTCAAGGGAGTAGAACCAGTTAAGATAGTAGTAAAACCACATGCTGAGTTTCCAAGGACACCCCAGTATAAATTGACTCCAGAAACGATTGCCGGTATAAAGCCCGTGATCGAGTCCATGATCAAGCAGGGAATATTGAAAGAAATCGTGGGTAGTCCATGTAACTCCCCGATTATGGGTTTGCAGAAACCGAATGGAAAGTTCAGAATAGTGCAGGACCTTCGAAAGATTAATAACATAGTCGTTTCATGTTGTCCAGTGGTACCGAATCCATCAGTGATACTGTTTCAGATACCGTTCCAAGCTGAGTGGTTTACGGTGATAGACCTGTGCCAGGCTTTCTTCTCGATCCCTTTGGACGAGGAGAGACATTTTCTTTTCGCATTTAAGCTGGAAGATCGCGTATTAACATGGTGTTGTATCCCCCAGGGGTATACCGAAAGCCCATCAATCTTTAACCAGCTGTTGAAGAAAAATCTTGAAAGTCTAGTGCTGCCCCAGAAGTCAGTTCTGGTCCAGTACATAGACGACCTGCTTGTGGCGTCAGAGACAGAGGAAGCTTGCAGGGAAGACTCCATTGCTTTGTTAAATCACTTAGCTACAAACGGCCATAAGGTGTCCCCGGGGAAATTGCAGTATTGCCTGACAGAAGTGCAGTACTTGGGACACAGAATTGAGAAAGGCAAACGAAAAGTGTCACCAGACAGGATAGAGGCGATCATGAAAATGAATGCGCCTAAAACACAGAGAGAGGTCAGAATGTTCCTAGGGATGGTGGGGTATTGCCGACAGTGGATAGCCAACTTTTCACTGAAAGCAAAACCACTGCAAAAACTGACGCACAAGGAGGTGAGTGATCCGGTACCATGGGACAAGGACTGTTTGATGGCGTTCCTGCAGCTGAGAGAGGACCTGTGTCGTGCTCCTGCTCTGGGAATGCCTGATTACAATAAAACATTCTTGCTCTACTGTTGTGAGAGAGAGGGTTGTGCTTTGGCTGTGTTAGTCCAAATCCATGGGAATGCCCGTAGACCAGTTGCCTACTTCTCAGCTACTTTAGATCCAGTAGCCGCAGCGTTGCCCGGATGTCTCAAATCCGTTGCCGCAACAGGTGTCAGTATTGAAAGATGTGAGAATATTGTCATGGGGCACCCGTTAGAGGTATACGTGCCCCATTCTGTTGAACTGTTGATGACCAGGACCAAAACACAGCATCTGACCAATAGCAGGCTCACGCGCTATGAGCAAGTCATTCTTGCTGCAGAGAACGTGACCCTCAAGAGATGCTCTGTTTTGAACCCTGCTACCTTGATGCCACTTCCAAGAGATATCGATGATGAGGATGTATGTACAGACCATGACTGCCTTGATGTGACTGAACTATGCACCAAACCGAGACCCGACATCGTTGATGAGCCACTGACTGACCCAGATGAAGTTTTCTTTGTCGATGGTTCATGTGTAAGAGATGATGTTGGGCAGTTGAGGGCAGCTTACGCTGTATGTACAATAATGGGAGTTGTGGAAGCCGGATGCCTGGAAGGAGTACACTCCGCTCAGGTAGCTGAAATTGTTGCATTAACGCGTGCCTGCCTGGCAAGCAAACAAATTCGAGTCACCATATACACCGATAGCCAATACGGTTACGGGGTAGTTCATGATTACGGGCAGTTGTGGTCTCAAAGAGGTTACATGACTTCTTCAGGCTCTCCTATTCGTAATGGAGAGTTTGTTCGATTGCTGTTAGAAGCTTTGCAATGTCCAGCATCCATCGCTGTTGTAAAATGTACCGCGCATACCAAAAATATGGACTTCGTGTCACAAGGCAATAGATATGCCGACGAAGTTGCAAGGTATTGCGCAGAACAAGGGTACTCTTTCACGGAGGTGGAAGTGGGTGGAATACATGTCAGAACTGAATTAGCTATGGTTTTGGAAACTGTTGACTCCTGGGACGATTTAAGGGGTATGCAAGAAAATGCACCAGACTTTGAAAGGCAAACATGGAAAACTGCAGGATGTGTGCTAGGCGAGGCCCACTTCTGGGTGTCAGCAGAAGGAAGAGCAGTATTACCCAATGAGATGGTGAGCCCAATGGCCAGGCTGATTCACGGTCCAGCACACCTAGGAAGGGATGCTATGCTGAGAGTATTCAGGCAGACCTGGTATAACCCGAAATTTAGAGTAGCAGCAGAATCAGTGTGCCAGCGCTGTGTGACCTGTCAGCAGCTGAACATAGGGAAGAGAACACCAGTTGCTCTAAGCCACATAGGGAGGTCAGGAGGGCCATTCAATAGGATGCAAATAGATTTCAACGAAATGCCAAGATGCAACCGCCTTCGTTATGTCCTGGTGGTTGTTTGCATATTTTCCCGATGGGTCGAGGCATACCCTACACGCAGGTGCGACACCCTCACAGTAGCCAAACTATTGCTTAGAGAGCTCATTCCGAGGTTCGGGGTGCCGGCCTCTTTGGAATCAGATAGGGGAACACATTTTAACAGCGAGCTTGTAAAGATGATTTGTGCGGCTTTAAACATTGACCAGAAGTTGCACTGCAGCTATCGACCAGAGGCTTCAGGAATTGTGGAACAAATGAACTGTACTATAAAATCCAGGATTGCCAAGATGTGCTCATCAACGTCCCTGAGTTGGCCTGACGCTCTGCCATTAGTCCTTATGAGCATTCGTAGTACCCCAGACAGGAGGACAGGATTGTCACCGCATGAGGTGTTAATGGGGAGAGCAATGCGATTGCCGTCTGTGCCGACGGCTGCACTGTTAAACATCACAGATGATATGATCCTGGACTATTGTAAGGGGCTGTCTGACGCCATTCATTCTGTGTCCCTTCAGGTGCAGGCTGCCGAGGTTCCATCGTGCCAGGGCCCGTGTCATGACCTGTATCCTGGGGACTGGGTCCTGGTGAAAAAACACGTGAGAAGAAGCTGCCTAGATGTTCGTTGGAGAGGGCCCTATCAGGTCATCCTGATCACGAACACCGCAGTAAAAGTGGGAAGTCTGCCCAACTGGATCCACGCGTCGCATACGCGGAGGGTTCCAGCACCTCTGGAAGAAACAGCTCCTCTCTCGGATGAAAGTCTGGAAGCGGACAGAGAAGCCACAGAGGGGGCTAGCCAAGCTGTAGAGGTGCAAGAAGAAGCTGGAAGTGTGTCTGACCAGGCTGAGGACGGTCAGTACAACAGTGAAACGGACGACGCTACAGAAGGAGGAAGTAGCTGGGAGGACGAGTCGGACTCCGACCCAGCCGACAGAGAACGCGAGTCAAGTCGAAGGAGAAGGAGCAGAAGGGTAAGGCGGGGAGAAGCCAGTTGGCCGCCAAGAAGGAGTACAAGCCTGAGGTCAACGCCAGAGAGAACCCTTGCTCCAATATAGGAAGACTCAGATCAGGAGGAAGGTGCTCAGGGCGCTGCAGCACCAGATCCAAGAAGATCAAGGAGAATACGTGTGCCAGACAGAAGATACGCCACCCCTGAGTGGACATATCTGGAGACAGATGTCTTGGGAACGAGCGACAGGGAGGATCAGGGCGGTGCTGGTGTCCTGCTCTGAACCTATCATCAAGGTGGAAGTAAAGCTGTTAGTGCCCGGAGTCGAAGCAGAAGGGACACTAACTTTCACACTCCCCAGCCCTCCCCGCTTAAGCAAGTTAAAGCACATGTTTTTCACTGAACTGCAATTCCCCGATTTTGGAAACAAGGTAACAGACCATGAGGAGAATATCCTTCGCTTGGAAATATTGAACTATGCTATTCAAGCCGCAGGCCCAGGCCTTATAGTGGATGCTTAAAAGACTTTTGTAAATAAGCGAGAAGAGAAAGAAGATTACCTAGCGCCCAGGAAGCAGAGAATTGTAGGGACTTCCCTATAAGTTGACGGAGAAGGGCTAGGGATGTCTGTGTAAAAAGCTTGAAAGACATTGCAAAAGAGGAGTGCCAGTTCCACAGGTGGTTCTAAAGACTGGAAGATCAAAAGAGACTGTAAAGGAGCAGAAAGAAAAGAACTTTGTGTTACAGGAAAGAAAAGAATAGTACCATCTGAAGAAATGGAGACCGGCACCCCAAACAGAAAGGCCAAATGTATAATAGGCACACTAATAGTAGGAGTGATTTTCCTTATAGCTTTAGTTGTAACTGTATCTTATGTTATGGGACATGAGAGTGAAGCTAAGGTAACTGATGACAAGGCTGTAGTGACACCGAAACCCACTGTTGCTAGTAAGAAGGGAGAAAATGCACAGGAGAAAGCGTTATTAGCAGCAGAAGCCCGTAGGTTACACATAGATGAGTCCCAAGGCGACTATAGGTCAAACGCTTATGCTAAACTTCTGTATGAATACGTGGATGCCATGGAGGTTAAGGACTGTTGTCTGCATGCAGTTGCCGGCGTCTGTAGATGAAGGCATTAGATATCATCACCTCCCGCTGACATATGGCATTACATGTAGCCTATTGCTTAGTATATTTTATGGGAGAGATAGTTTTGAATACTATTTCTCCAATTACGATTCTGTGTTACCAGAAGTCCCAAATTATAAACAGATGAACAAATGGGACTACTGGAAGAGTGAAGACAGATTGGCCAAGTTCTTCATTCCTTGGATTACCTTAGATACTTCACATGCCCGTAGAAATAATCTGACATGCAAGGTGTCAGAAGTCGAGAAGAAATTTATAGGGCAGGTGGATGATCGATATAGAAGACAAAAGATCCTGAAGAAATCAGGACAGGGGAAAACAGATTGGACCGAAGAAGAGAAGACACACAAGAGAAAAGGTAGTAGCGGTCCAATAGCCTTAGATAAAACGCAAAGAGGGAAATTATGTCTTCACAGAGCCAAAACGTATTACGAAAATGTGTACGTAGGAGAAGTCAGTTGTGAACATGCTTTTAATATAGAATACTATACAAAAGACTTCCTGAAAGGAATGCAAGTGATTCCAAATGTATACTTTGTGTGTGGGAGAAATGCCTACGTGAGATTGCCTGACAACTGGTACGGATCATGTTATCTGGCAATCATCTTCCCCAAAATATACCATGCCCAAGACTTAGAGATCATCGAGGGCAAAGCCTCAGTGAGAGGGAGAAGAGACCTAAGAGATGCAGAAATGGTCGGAGATGTATTCGGAGCTGTTTTTCCTCTTTTAGGACTGATTCTCAATGATGTCAAAATTAGACGACTGGCTACAGTCGTGGACAGGTTGTCTGCTAGCACTGCTAGGTCCTTAATGTTGGTGGAAGGAGAGATGCAATCGATAAGGGCCATGGTGCTTCAAAACCGTCTTGCATTAGACGTCCTGTTAGCAAAAGAGGGCGGAGTCTGTAAGGCTTTGAAGGTCCAGGAATGTTGCACTTACATTCCAGACAATTCGAAGCCTCTGGAAAAGGTCATTATGAATATAACTAATATTCACAAGGAGATCGAAGACCTATCAAAAGAAAATGTTTGGGAAAAAGTGGGTCATGGAATGGGTGAAGTTGGAGGTTGGTTCGCCAACATAGGAAGGAGCTTTGTTTGGTACATCCTAAAACCTATCATCATAATAGTGATCTGTGTGATCATGTTGTGGGGATTGGTGAGGTTGTATCAATGGTATAGATCAAATGAGTTGGAAAGATCCAGAAGAGAGCAGCTACAGAGATTGGCTGCTATACAAGACAATCAGTATAGGAGCTTGAGGGCTCTAGAAACGCAGAAACGAGGAGCACTAGCAATTACTTCAGTTTAAATGTTGGTGATGACCCCGAGAGGTCATCAAAGGGGGGAACTGAGAGAGCGTAAACTGAGTAAAATGTATGAGTATATCCGAATTACATGTAGTACGCACAAGTCATGAGGAGAAATGCCATGAGTGCGAATATTATATTCACCTATATCTGAACTGTGTAGCCAACGTAGAGAATATATATATAGAAGTGGAATTAATGTAGAAACGAGTATGAAATGTATAACCTTATTAGACGTGATTAATCAAGGTCCATGATAAATGTAGCTGCTAATGGGAAAAGGTTGTGCTGCAAAGCACAGAAGGGAACAGGCCACATGGCCATGCCTGAAAGAGTTAGAATGGTATACCTTTCATTTACATGGACGGCACAAATGTTATAATTAATGTTGTTTGTTCGTTAGATTTATATTCCATAGATGTGAGTTCTTTTTAGTAATTCAGAAATGATGCTAACATGTTATTTTAGTTAACTGTTGCAAGAAGGGTTGTAGGCCTAAAGGTTCTAATTTGCACGTAAAGGCACAGGCCGACTTGTGTCTAGAAATTGTTGCAAACTTCTGTTAGAAGTCTATGGGAATGGGGATCCAGCTACGGATGTCTGTCTGCAAATGTGAGGGGGTCCAATTTAATAATGAGATGAATAGAGAACTGTTTAGGAGTTCAACGCAGACACGTAGGAGGGTTCGAGAATGTTGGGGTGTATCAGCGGGCCGGAGACGAGTCTGAGAAGCAAGGTCAACTCTAACGCACGAGGCTCAAACGAGGAAGATCATGGAAAAAGCCAGAAGAAAACATCACGTGAAGGGGCGTCTCTCGAGGGGCGTCTCAGAATGTTATTGTTTTGTATTAGGGACAGCACCCCTGGGTGGAGGGAGAGCAGATGCCTGAGGACCCTTCAGAGAGCGGATGGGTAGGCAGAGAGGGGTCATGACTGGCGAATATAGGTTTCCACTTAGAGATTAAGAGTGGGTGATCTTCTTAGGAAGTCATTCACAACTGACACCTTTTGGTAGGAGGAGAACTTGTTAAGTAGGGATACCATCCAGATCAGGGTAGGGACAGCCTAACCTGTATTTTCCCTCCTGCTGTAAATGACTGAGAGATCTCAATACGTGTCCATGCTAGTAGCCCTATTATTTTTAGAATTGGTACTTGTGGTTTTCATTGCTCGTCTGAGGGCTTTCAGAGAGCATATGTATGTAGTTGGGCCTGTATACCTCGTGAATCTCATTTTGAGGTGCCTGTACTTGCAACTTATATTGACTTTATAATAAACCTTCGAAAGCTAGAAGTAGTCTGTGGTTCTTCCGAGTCAAGTCCGTTATTGATTGAACTAACCTGGTATTAGATGCACCTTCTTCCTTAATGACAGGCAATAAAGATTCAGTCGACCAGAATCGGGGTTAGATCAGGAGTGATAAGATATTGATCAAATCTCGAGCCCCAGCAGTATCATGAAGTCTAGCGTGTTCGGAAGATTAATCTTATTTTGACCTTCTATATTTAAACGGACTTTGGCAGATTATTTATTGGGGTATTCCACCGACTTTACAATGGGAATAATTAAATGTATGTGCTGGAATATTTCTGTCCTAAACACAGCCATAAATCGTCAGCTGGTCGGGGAAGAGTTGAGAATGTACAAATCTCAAATAATCGCTCTCAACGAGACTCATTTGGCATATAAAGATTGGTACTTGCTCAAACAGCCTGGCTATAAAGTAATCGTTTGTACATCCAAGACCATGTCTAGCATAGGGGTTGCAGTCTTGATTGATAAGGCACTTTAATATAATTTTCATAAGGCCTCGCATGATCAGCGGGGAAGATGGGTGATTCTCCAGGTCTTAATTATTGGCACAAAATATGTCTCATATATGGGCCTAATTCAGATGATTGTGAACTTTTTGACACATTAACATTAGAACTACTAGAGTGGGAAGAGGAGCTATTAGTTATGGGCAATTTCAATTGAATTATGGACTATGCCATAGATTCCACTAATCGGCGTGCTTCACTAAGGATGGTTAAAGTGAGGGCCTTGGCACTAGTGTGGCTCGCCTGCATTGTCCCAGGGATGCACTATTCCCAAGTGAGCATGGCTCTACATACTATAGCGCCCCACATAAGCACTACTCCAGGATTGATAAGGTTTTTGCAAATAATAAGACATTTGAATTGGCAGATATGGAGCTATGCCCAGAGATAACTTCAGATCACAACCTTATTTAATTTTCATTTCAGCTAAAGGTGGCGAGTAAGCAAAGACGGTTATTCTCATTTTCACTATATCTGCTTTGGATGGGGAATACATCTCATTAATAAGGATAAATATTACAGCCTTTTTTTCAGGAGAATGTTGGGTCTGCTTCCCCTCTTAAAGTCTGGGACACAATGAAGGCTTGTATAAGAGGAATTACTCAACAATACCTTTTTCAACCAGATAGAAGTAAATACAGTGTTTTTAGAAAACCTTGTTAGTTACAATTAGAAAGCTTCATGCTGAAGAAGCTAGGCAGAGGGGCCACGAGCAAACACAAACACAAACTTACCTCTCTCTGATTGAGAAACGTTCCACCATGGGTAGGGTACTAAAAGAAAATAATGTGGCTAGATATAACAGACATTCTCTTCAATACGAGTATGTAGAACAGGTGGGGAGAATTTTAGCACATCAACTTACAGATAAAAAATCTAAAAGTCAGATAAAGTCAAATAAAAGGGAGACTGGATCACTATACGCACAACCTCAGTTAATAGTTGAACAGTTTGCTCAGTTCTATCAAAAACTATATGATCAATCTGATATTTTTGATGTTGGAAAATATGCTGAGTATATAAATAGGTGCAAACTTCCAAGGCTTAAGGATGAGCAGATGAATGTTCTTAGTCAGGCGATCGCGCATGGGTAGGTTCAGGAGGCACTAACAGCCTTGCCTTCTGGTAAAGCAGCAGACGACAACACGATAACAGTCAAATGTTATGAAGTCTTTAAAGACTGCATTGTTTCCCTAATGTAAAGGCATACAATACATAGGTGATAGTGGGGAACTTCTTGACTCATGGGACATGACAAATATTGTTTAAAAAAAAAGAATAAAACCCCAGAAGAGTGTGGATCCTATCGCCCCATATCTCTTATAAACGCAGATGCCAAACTCTTTGCTAAAATCTTGGTGACTTGATTAGCCCCCGAATTCTGGGCCAATTATCTCACACCCCTTTTTAACCAATTTTTATGTGATAACAAGATGCCACGGTCTTGTAACAGAAATCTTTTTCATCCTATCTGCAAAAATGGTAGTAGAACAGAACCCGGGAATTACAGGCTGAGGGCCCTCATTGACTTAGAGGCAAAGCCTTTCGCCTCTTGCATTTAACGTCACTTACAGGAATGGACAAATGAAAATAAAATAATCCCACCATGAAGACCCAGATAAACTCAGTGATCTCTGCCTGTTTCTTCCACTTGCGAAGAATTCAGAAAATAAGTAGATTTCTAACCGCTGAGGCTCTGATCCAAGTTATTCTGGCCCTGGTTATGTCGCGTATTGACTACGCCAACTCTCTGTATGCTGTCATTCCAGCTTACCAATAACTCAAGCTTCAACTGGTGCAGAACCAAGCCGCAAGGCTCGTCTATGGCCAGCCAAAATCTCACCATGTGAATCCATTGCTTAAGAGCCTTCATTAGCTCTCCGTGACTCAACGCTGCCTCTTTAAACTTGGTTGCATGACCTACAGGGCCCTCTCGGACCATGGACCGGATTTTATCTCCACCAAGATACGGTGATATGTCCCCACCCACGAGCTACGCTCATCTAACATGAACTCACTGACTCCCTGCCCATTTAAACGGAAAAAACACGTCTGTCTTAGATTTTCGGCTCTTGCGCCACAAATTTGGAACTCCCTTCCTCCGTATTTACGCCTAGTTACCTCCTATTCCTAATTCAGGAAATCCCTCAAAACATGACTTTTTGCCCAGGCTTACAATTAAAGAACCCTCTGTGTTTGTTTTGCATTTGTCTCCGCTCAGCACCAAGAAACCGTAGGTGAACGTGCGCTTAAGAAATATTTTTAACATAACATAACATCAGGGTCTAAGATCCTTTCTGTTACAATTGGGGGTCTCTAGTTGGCACAGGTAGGTACTTGTGACAAACAGGGACCCTCTCCTCTACTCAGAGTAAGGGGGGTACACTCCTAAAATAACCCCTGCTCACCCCTTGGTAGCTTTGCATGAGCAGACAGGCTTATCTCAGAGGCAGTGTGTAAAGCATTTGTGAACACATACAGTAATCAAGTGACAACATTGTATAGTTATACAAATAAGTATATTTTATATAGAGTTACCACAAGACCAATAAACAACAAAAATAATCCACAATACTATTAGAATTCAAGAGTTCTGGTTAAAAAGGCTTAAATCAAAGTTCTGTGCTAGTCGGCAGCCCTGTCCGGCTACAGCTTTGCTGAAATAACAGAAAGTCTAAAAAATCCATTGCAGGTCGCGTTGTCCCTCGATGCGGTGCCGGCAACCGCCCGTTGACAGAGTCAGTGGGTCCGAGGTGTACGTTGCAGGGTGAGACGTTGTTCGTTGCGTTGCTTGCAGCTTGCGGTGCGGCAACAGAACCGGAGTTCGGGAGCTGGCGTTGATCAGTCCGGACAACGGTGTGAGTCAGGCGGTGCTTCACAAATCATGCAAGGTGGTGCCCAACTCCCATGCGCTCACAGGACTCGAAGTCAGCAGCAGTGACCGCAACGGTCAGACCAGTACGAGATGGTGTAGCGAAGCTTTGCACTTCGCGGTGTCCACCCGTCGCGTTGCAGACAATGGCTCGGTGACGGCGTCAGGACCGAGTCGGTGAGTTCAGAGCTTTTGTTTTTCAAGCCGGACGTTGGTCGATGCGGTGCCTACAGGACACCAGGCCGGTTGTGAGAGTTGGCCACAGCTCCCTGCCTCTGTAGCCACTAAAACAGTGTTTCCAGCAGCAATCCACAAAGGCTGGTGAAGTTTACCTGTCCTGAGACTTCGGTCAGGGGGCAAGCTCTCTCCCAAAACCTTGGAGATCCTTCACAAGTTGAAAGTAAAGTACACAAAGTTCTTTCTCATTTCTTTGGCAGTCACGCAACCACTGCAGGCCAATCCCACAAGCAGCACTTCAGCTTGAGAATAGTCTCTCCTCAGTTTCTTCAGGTTCTTCTCCTCAGCAAAGGTTTCTTCTTGTAGTCCAAAAGTGATCTAATTTCTTGGGATCAGGGTCCCAATATTTATACCCCCAAATCCTTTGTTCTCTGAGGGGAGAGGGGCCTGTGCCCAGTCCAAACCAGTTCTGAAGCACTCTGATCATCAGACTGCTCCTTTCCTTTCACAGTGCAGGGCAGAGACATCAGACGCACCACAGGGAGTGGAGCCAGCACTGTGGGGGGCAGATTCAGTCCTATTCATGTCTCAACTCCTCCCTCCCATCTAGATGCAGATCTCTCTAGTCACCACTGGGCTGACTCATTCTGTCTCTTGGAAGCCCCATCCCTGTCACTCACAAATCCCAGACAAAGGAATACACAACCTTGCAGAGGCAGGCTTGAAAGGTTAGGCAAGCAAATACCTACTTTCTAAAAGTGGTATTTGAAAACACAGAATGTTAAAACCCACTTCACTAAAAGATGTATTTTATCATTCTGAGTTCAGGCATACTATATTCGAATTTCTACCATGTTCTCTGAGTCAGTTAGGATTATAAAATGTAATAATTCTAACAGCCCATTCTGGCCTATAGAGAATAGGTAGCCTTGCAATAGTGAAAAAACTAAAATGGCTGTAATTCACTATTAGAACATGCCACACACATCAGGGCTTGTCCTACCTTATACTTACAATGCACCCTGCCCTTGGGCCTACCATAGGGGTGACTAATATGAAGAAAAGGGAAGGTTTAGAGGACTGGCAAGTGGGTGCACTTGCCCAGTCAGCAGGACAGTACCAGACCGCCCGCAGGCTCTGCAATGGCAGACCTTAGACAGATTTTACAAGGCTGCTTCTGTGGGTGACACAACCAGTGCTGCAAGCCCACTAGCAGCATTTGGAGTTACAAGCCCTGGGAACTCCTGGTGCACTGTACTAAGGTCTGATAAGTAAACCAAATAGTCAATCATGGAATCACCCATTAATACATTCATTTACAATAGGGAGAGCATATGCACTTTAGCACTGATCAGCAGTGGTAGAGTGCACAGAGTCATAAAATAGCCATCAACAGGTCAGAAAAAATATAGGAGGAAGGCAAAAAGTTCAGGGATGACTCTGCAAAAAGGGCCAAGTCCAACATTTTCTTTCCATTTTTATAGTTGCTGCCCGATTGTGCATTGCTCGGGCATGTATACCTTTAATTCCTCCAAGGGCATCAGAGTGGTGGGTAATCCTGAGAGAAATATATGGAAGAGAGACGGCCCTACCTAAGACTAGAGGAATTTGTTCTCTAAAAACGTTTCACTCATATGGGGGGCTATGGAAAATAGTTGTTAATAGGATTTAACATTGGTCTTTTGGTTCTTCAGGTATCTCTTTGGTTTGTGTTTGGTAAGGGGTCTGTTTGGTTAGATCTTTTGTGAATGTTGTAGTAATTGTAATGATGTAATTGCTTACCTTGTTTTAGTGATTGCATTGTCATTTCTCTGTACTTGATGTTTATTCCCTTTTGACAAAAAAATAATAATTCTACACCAGGCCACAGGGCAATGAATTTCAAAATTTTGGACATATTATCTTCTAGTTTTTGAGTGTGACATACATTATGATCAGGACACCATGAAAATTATTATAAGGCAGACTTTCATAATAACCATTGACTATACAAAATGCTCCACTTTCGATCTATTGCATGCTAATATATCTTATGACGCTATCATGAAAGTCTGGCTTGTATGATAACTTGCTGAGGCTCAGTTGGACACCCTTATGCTTAATAAGTGTTTGTTTTTATTTTTTCACATTAGCAGTGAGCCATTATCTGCAGGTTGTTTTTTAATCTATCTAATGATTTTAGGAGTAGAGTTTTAGAAGGTCTGGAATCTCCTAATGATGGGCTGTTGACTCAAAATCCATATAGCCGAGATACCCGCCACCCCCTCTCAACACAATCCCCAAAAGGAGTGAAACCGGAAACAGTTCTTGAAGTTTTTGGAAGTGGGATGGAGTGACCATCCCGGCCGTATTTATTAAAACAAAATTAAAACATTAAACGTTTCATGTTATGTACAATTTCATTACCATATTGCGATGTTTGGCTAACCTTAACAGATTCTCTAATACAGAGGTTCTCCTAGCCGAACTAGCAACCTACAAAACATTTCTTGACATATTGAAATTGTACAACCTAACGTTTAAGGGCCAACGGCAAGGTCATAACCGGTGTCAAGATCCCTAACCGGACTTACCCCTCCCACTTGGGATGGGCGACAGCACGGAGGCGTACCTCAAGTGCAACTACTACCAATTTCCCTTGACTTGACGGGGGCACCTAAAACTCGACGCCAGTTAAAGGTCGTTCGAATACTCGTGTGAGGTATCTAGAAGGTATCGTGGCCCTTATCCCAACCCCACACAACTTACCGCATCTGCCGTCGCAGATGTCACTGGCCCCGGGAAATTCCCCAGGAGGGGGCTGTAACCCCTCCTACAAAGGAAGGGGCCTTGACCGCCTTTCCTTTACTTCCGGCGACCCATCCTTAGAAGGGACCGCCTCCCCATTGAGGGGCCAATGGCCACCTCTCCCGAGCGCTCCCATCCGTGTTGGGTGACGCCCACTCATAGGGATCTACTAATTAGTGCTCACCGATCATGACCTTACCGCCTACCAAAATAAATACGACAGTGCAAATTAACCTAAGAATACATTGGTCACTATGACCGAAAGAGCATACATCAAAATTCGACACCAACTGAATATCTTTAATGGCAAACATACTCAACGAACATTCTTTATTAACTCAAAATCAGCATGGCACTACAACCTGGAAACGAAAACAAAACAACATTAATCAACTTTATTATACACAACTGGCTGTCTTCAGGGGCTGGTGGGTGGGTCAAAATTGGCTCTTCGTTCTGTCCCGAGCTCACGTGCAGCGAGGAGGTGCAGCTTCAGAGCACAAGAACAAGAGGATGTCTTCTGGTCTTGCGTCCCTTTTTATCCGTCTTCAGGGCGGGCGTATACTCGCCCCTGCCTGCCCCTGAGGGCGTGGCTGGCTGCGTCGGTGTCTAGGCCAGCCCACTCTAGGGCGGGAACGAGCGCGCCCCAGCTACGCCGCTTCGGGCATACCAGCTGAGACGCGCCTCCCGCCCAAAATGGCTTCCCGGGGGGATCGAGGCACTCGGCCATAAGTTCGGGGGGACCGATTCGGTCGCCCCTTTCCATATAGCCGAGATACCCGCCACCCCCTCTCAACACAATCCCCAAAAGGAGTGAAACCGGAAACAGTTCTTGAAGTTTTTGGAAGTGGGATGGAGTGACCATCCCGGCCGTATTTATTAAAACAAAATTAAAACATTAAACGTTTCATGTTATGTACAATTTCATTACCATATTGCGATGTTTGGCTAACCTTAACAGATTCTCTAATACAGAGGTTCTCCTAGCCGAACTAGCAACCTACAAAACATTTCTTGACATATTGAAATTGTACAACCTAACGTTTAAGGGCCAACGGCAAGGTCATAACCGGTGTCAAGATCCCTAACCGGACTTACCCCTCCCACTTGGGATGGGCGACAGCACGGAGGCGTACCTCAAGTGCAACTACTACCAATTTCCCTTGACTTGACGGGGGCACCTAAAACTCGACGCCAGTTAAAGGTCGTTCGAATACTCGTGTGAGGTATCTAGAAGGTATCGTGACCCTTATCCCAACCCCACACAACTTACCGCATCTGCCGTCGCAGATGTCACTGGCCCCGGGAAATTCCCCAGGAGGGGGCTGTAACCCCTCCTACAAAGGAAGGGGCCTTGACCGCCTTTCCTTTACTTCCGGCGACCCATCCTTAGAAGGGACCGCCTCCCCATTGAGGGGCCAATGGCCACCTCTCCCGAGCGCTCCCATCCGTGTTGGGTGACGCCCACTCATAGGGATCTACTAATTAGTGCTCACCGATCATGACCTTACCGCCACAGGCCCGGATAGTTGACCGGCTATCCGGGCCCCCCACCAAAACTCCTAGCTAAAGGTCATGTTCCAACGTTTTCAACCATGCTAAGAAGTCTCCTATGAGTAACTCATTTCCCACCCGAGACAAATGCACACCATCCCCCATATACATACTATCATCATTAATACAACCGTGCGAGATAGAATGCAATGTCCTGGAACGGAACAACCTACTCATTTTGTTATTAAGTTTCCTAACAGAATGGTTCAAAGCAGGGATCGAAATAGCCCCCCGCCACACTTTTCGTGGGATCATATGAGACCACGCAATTATGCACCCCGGAACTTTCCTCGCCAACCAACTTACGGTGGAAAGCATTGCCTCCAGGAGAAGTCGTCTACCGGTGGTGACCAAATCATTGCCCCCTAAATGTACTATGACTATAGACGGCGGTGACCTCATCCGCCCTAACAAACCCTCAAAGTAAGCTTGAAACTGGTCAATACAGAGACCGCCCCTTCCGTAGAAGGACATCCTGTACCCGTATTCCCCAGCTACGTGAATCATGTCACCTGCTTTGAATACGTCTGCGGCACGCCTCACGTATGAGTGGCCCACGACCCACACCTCCTTTCTCACAGCCGGTGATGTCTGACCGCTGGCCCGGTGTTGGGTCGACTGCATAGTCCGCCCCGCCTCGAAGGCTTGCGTAACTGAAAACCAAACAAAAAGACAAGAAGCGTGAGTATATTGTTACAGCTTCACAACATGTGCAACCGCACATACCTCTTATAACAATTGGAGGACCAACGCCCCACTCGTTTTACTTGTTCCACATTAAGACCCCTGGCTGCAGCTTCAGTGGCAGCCCCTATCCGAAAGGAGTGGGTCCCAAACTCACCCGGGTCCAAGCCTGCTGTGGTAATTGACATCGCGAGCACCCGCTGAAACTGAAACTTTGTCAGTGGGGTGGCGTCCGCGTGTCTCAACATTGTCCCCCCCCATGATGCCACCCTTTGTGCTAGGTAATCCTCTAAACACCTCACCGGACACATGGAGGACCCTGGAATCCTGCGAATGACTATGCAGTCTCCCACCCCACTTTGATCGGTTTTCGACTTGACAAAGGATACCGTCATAGTCTCACCCCTGATCTGAACGTGTTCCCGGCACAAACCCCCCGCCACATCCCGCTTGTTCCTTGCCACCAGCTCACTTATCCTCATAGCCCCGTGAAATGCAAGCGTAAAAGCGGCTCGGAACAAACAGGCCTCGAACTGAGACGAGCATATGTCGGGGAGTGTGGCCAGCAACTGGGACAACCTATCCAGACCTATCGGGCGCCTCTCATCTACTCTGCGACCCTCAAGGCGTTGCCACCCACGCAGCGCTTTCTGTACAGCAAAAGACGCTGTCGGGTCCTGGATATTATGAGCCCTGGCAACAAAGGAGATGGCAGCACGATGCCTCTGGGCTGTAGCCACCGACTTCCCAGCCTTACGCAAGGACATCAGAAAATGTACCACCCAATCCTCATGGCCCCAAAGTCCCCCTCTCTCAGTCCCCAAAAAGGCCAAATAAGCCCGAAACGCCCCTTCGTATGCCTTCCTCGTCCTTGGTGCTAGACTCTCTCCCACGAGGTAACGAAGTTCGGGGCACCGAGAGACCAGAGAGCTTCGGGAAAGGGTGCTGGCTCGGGGTCCGCTGAGGGAAGGAAACCCAAGAAAGCCTGCATTTGAAAACGAGACAGTGCATCAGCAGCCTGATTCATCACCCCCGGGACATGTTTTGCTCTGAATACCACGTTCAGTTGCATACACAGTAAGATAATTTCTTTTAGCAGCCTCAAAATCATTTTACAACGTGCCGCCTGACTATTAATGCATTCTACAACGGTCATATTGTCAGACCAGAATATGACAGAATGATTTTTGAATCCATCGGGCCAGGATCTGAGGGCCACCAAAATAGGAAACAGCTCAAGGAAAGCAATATTACTCGTCAGCCCCTCATCGTGCCACCATGTTGGCCACTTTTGTGCTGACCATTTTGTGCCGAAGATGGCGCCGAAACCCATGCTTCCTGCTGAATCCGTCCATAGACCAAGCTCTTCAGAGGTCAAGGCCGGTTTGTTCCAAACGACTCGACCATTGAAATCCGCCAAAAATGCTAACCAAATACGCATGTCTTGGCGGACCTCGGCCGATAACCTTGTGCGATGGTGAGCCTCCTTTAGGCCGACCATCGCCTGTGCAATCGAACGGGAGAAGGGGCGGGCCATCGGGATCACCCTTAAGGCAAAATTCAACTTCCCCACCAATTGCTGCAATTGATGCAGCGTAACTTTAGATGCAGTGATACACATTTGCAGGGCTGTCTTGAATTTCGATACTTTGGAAGCTGGTAAACGAAAACAACCCTCACTAGAGTCCAACTCGATCCCGAGGAACTCGAGGCAAGTCGTGGGACCCACAGTTTTTCCTGGTGCCAACGGCACGCCAATTGATTCATTAAAACACAAAATTCAGTCAAGGCCCGGGCACATTCATCATCCCCAGCGGCCCCAAGGAACAGAAAGTCATCGAGGTAATGCATCACATTCCGAAAACCTGTTTTCTTCGTGTAAACCCATTGTAGAAAACTACTGAATTTCTCGAAATAAGCACAAGATATCGAGCACCCCATTGGCATACACCTGTCCATGTAATACAAACCTTGAAACATGAATCCCAATAAACGTTGGTCATCCGGGTATACCGGGAGCAAACGGAACGCTGACTCGATATCTGATTTCGCCATCAGCGTCCCGGGCCCCAGGCGATTCAAAATGGCTACGGCCTCATCGAATGATGCGTACCGCACCGAACACATTTCTGGATTAATTGCATCGTTTACAGAAAGGCCATGAGGGGCTGACAAATTGTGAATCAATCGAAACTCACCCGGGTCCTTCTTGGGGACCACCCCTAAAGGAGAACAAACAAAGTTCGGTACCGGGGGGACAGGAAACGGGCCGGTAACCTCTTTCCGGATTTTATCCTGTACTACAGTAGTATGCTGCAAGGCGGAAAGTTGATTTTTGCACGTCCCGACACCCTGAAAGCTACCCACCGGGATGCGGAAACCATATGAAAAACCGTTTCGTAGCACCCCAGCCGAAGTACGATCTGGGTATTCGCTGAGCCAGGGAATCATCGCCAGGGTATCAATCGGGGTTGGTAAAGGCGCCCCTCGGACTATATTAGACCTGTTTAGCGCCTCCTCTACCCCCATTTTCACCCGATTTGGCTCTGCACGAGGACTCAGGATGGGGTGCCCCACAACCACTACATTCGTGTTTGAACTTACAAGATCCCGGGGGCCTAGTACATTTGCTTCTGTTGAAATTGAAACAGAACCCCCTCTTCCCTGCATTGCCGGCGGGTCTCGGGTAATCGTCTGTACCCGTACCCGACCGAAAGGGCGTCCCCCCATTTTGGCGGGAGGACTCACTAACAGCACTCCCCACCAATGGCACTTTCAACATTCCCGACTCTTTCATCTTATTCCATGTTAAAGAATCGTAACAGTCCCAGGTTAAACTTTTGTTATGCTCCATCGCTTTCCTGAAAAGGTTGTCATAACAGAACCATTGGTTACCTTGGTGTGATGTCGAGTACCCCATAATTCGTGACTGATATACTGGAAATTCAGGGAGCAAATCAGGCCTACGTTCCCCCAAAATTGCCGTGAAAATTCCCCAAGCATTACCCCAGTTACCGATATTTTCATTCACTTTAAAGGCGGCCATTTTTGCGCGCCAAACACTCGGATGCATCAGATCCTTTTGACCCTTAACAGTTTCGACCTCATAGTGATCAACGAGCAGGGAGAAAATGTTAACGTATTCCCCCGCCCAAATCTTTTCCTTTATTGGCAAAGGAACATGTTGCCCCAATCTTTCTCTACGAGAGGGTGTTGACTCATCCCTTGCAATCGGCAATGGCCGCTTACCTGCACCGGACGCTGCCTCCGTCCCTCGTGGCTTGTCTATCGCCGCATCCGGCGCGGGCACCTTGGCTGTATCATGTTTCTCGCGCAACTGCTTTATGAGAGCTTGCGCTTCGGTAGCCATGGCGCCCCCATTACTGTCCCCCAACCATGCTGCTAACTGCGCCGCCAACTCGGGAGGCATATCTCCGGCAGGCGTCGGGGTGACTATCACGGGAATCGGATTCCCCTCATCTGGTACCGGGGCCGGTACCGGGGCTGGCGCTTTGAGCGGAGAACAGGGAACCGGGACGTCTCCCCCGACCGGCCCCCTTCTCGGCCTCTTTGGCTTCCCTCCGGCCGGTGGACGCCCCGATCCCTCCTCGCCGTCTCGCTCCGCCAACCGCTTCTTAATTTCGGACATGTCCTTCATGAGTGCCCGAACCAACTGGTCAGTCGACATTCCCTTTGCTCCTTTCTTGGGCATCCTATTCGACGAAGTATCTAAAAGACAAAGAGAGAGATTAAAACGCTCAAAATTGGCTCTTCGTTCTGTCCCGAGCTCACGTGCAGCGAGGAGGTGCAGCTTCAGAGCACAAGAACAAGAGGATGTCTTCTGGTCTTGCGTCCCTTTTTATCCGTCTTCAGGGCGGGCGTATACTCGCCCCTGCCTGCCCCTGAGGGCGTGGCTGGCTGCGTCGGTGTCTAGGCCAGCCCACTCTAGGGCGGGAACGAGCGCGCCCCAGCTACGCCGCTTCGGGCATACCAGCTGAGACGCGCCTCCCGCCCAAAATGGCTTCCCGGGGGGATCGAGGCACTCGGCCATAAGTTCGGGGGGACCGATTCGGTCGCCCCTTTCCATTCTCATTACAAATCATCAAAATGTAAAGTGAATTAAAGCTAAATTCGTCTCAGTTAAGTGTTTTCCTAATTGTACCAGCACCATCCATCTTAATTGGGTCATCTCATTGATATATTTACATTTAAATTTTTTGAAAAACGAGAGTGTGACGTGGGTGCAGTAAGGGACCGGAAACTCTTTCGGGTTAGATACGTTTTAATTTTTGTTAAAGTCTTTCTGGTGCGGGAGGTCAGTCTTTTCCGAGCAAACTCTGCCAGATCCGTTGTGGCAATATTCTTTTCGCAGGGTCGACCGGAATGTCCGTCTTCCGTATTCCTCTGATTTGGGTATTCACTTTGGCTCCCCACCTGTGATTTGTAAAGAAAATAGAAAAGAGGCCGTCAGGACTCAAGATCTTTTTCTAGGGACCCAGGGGGAACCCGGTACGTGAAAGGAAACCGCTGATAGTTGTGTGCTATACAGTAGAGGTGGTGCAGAGGGTTGCGTGATGAGGATAAGGTGCAGGGTAGGGGGGAAGGATGCGGGAAGAATATGTAAAGGAGTATTTACAAGGTATTTACAATGAGGACAGGAGCTGTCTGCAGCGCTAAGGAGGAGAGTCTCCCCGCCTCCCAACCCAGCCTCCAAACCGCTGCCGTACCTGTCTCCTCCACACTCCTCCCTCGGGAGTGTGGCACGGCGCTCCGCAGGAACGTTGGCCTCCTGGTTCACCTTCCTTCTCTCTTCCTTGACTCCGCACTCCGCTCCCGTCACCGCTAACTCTCCGCCACGCTCCTGCCTCTACCTCCTGGGTGTCGTCACACGCCAGCAGGAGCACTTCCTGGGGTTTCTCCACTACGTCATATAGGGGCGTGTCCTCGGTTTTTGTACACGCCCAATTAAAGGCGCCTTCTTCGTTTTCATCCGTTCTGGCTAGCAGAGGCCATGATGAACAGTCGCCCTGAAGGGAAGGAGGGGAGGAATGATCAGCGACTCACCATTCTTCATATGGGTTGAGTTCTTCCACCCTCCGGCCCTCTCCGTTACACTGAGTCATACTGACTCTAATAATTGCAGGAGGAGCTAAATATGGTCAACCGTCAGAGATTGTATGGGACTCAGCATACTAAAGTTCTTTATGAAGGTCAATAGTTAGGTCTTTGTAGATGTAGATAAGTAGCCAAAAGAGTATATGTTTGTGTCATGAAACTGGATGGGAATGATCAAAGATAGTGTCTGGATGCAACTGTAGCACATTAATTCAATGTCCACCTCTATAAACGTGTCAATTTGTATGCAGGAGCTCATGTAATTAAAAATATTACATTAATGTTGGCTTCCTATATATTGTCCAACCTGGTTGCAGTTATTGCGGGCAAATCTAAGTTAGAAAAGTCAATTAGGTGAAAGACATCTATTTGTCAGCCGCTTAATATTTGACATGAAGTCTATAGTGCAGAGGGGATTTTGGAAAAACAGTAGAAAGTTGGAAGGTGTTTGCATTACCTGATAATCCTATTGTTTTAATACTAATAGCTAGTAATGGAGATGATATTCAGACCAGTGTGACTAACCTTTGGTATCCATTTCCTGTCCATATTTGTCAGTCTGCAGCTCCCATAGGTGCCACCTAACATGCAATCTCAACTTAAATATCGCACCTCTGTTATGGTTTATGTGGATATGTGGATATTATGTAATGCATCTCATACAAGGGTATCAAATAACAATATCATTCTGTAAGATACTACCAAAATCTGAACTTAATATCAGTCTTTGAGTGCTTTATTGGTTCAACTGCAAATGATATTGATATACTTTATTTTGCTACTAGTGGGGTTGCATAAACTCTTTAGTGTTTTCTCCCAGTGGTTCTTATTTTACCTTTTTTATAGCCTTTTACTTTTTACTGCCATGTAGCCTGTTATGGTGAAAAAGCTAACTTCTCAGTCTGAACCCAATAGTTTAACACCTATGCTTAGGAGATGTTTGTGCAGTTTTTTTCACACAAAAGAGAAACCCTTTTACTGAGTGGGAGGCCCTGGGCAGCTGACCACACTGCCCATACCTAGCGCTGGCCCTGGGTACCTCATTAGGGCAAAGAATGCTGTGGTAGGATCTTATGTGCCACAGGCTCCTCTGACAGCTGACTGACTCAGCCCCATCCATACCAGTACCACATAGCCACCATCCTATCTACACTCTAAGCTGTCCGCTTCCCTAGAGCTCTAACTACCACAGCAACAGCACTGGTCACTTGCTTGGTAGATCATTATTGGGATGTTAATGTCAACCTGTAACCTTGGTGACTCCATAATAGTAAATACCACTTTATTACCCTGGTAAGTATCCATAGGGAGGTATATATTTATTATGTTGAACTCCACATCTACTTACCTTGGCAAAGTATACAGTCAACATAAGTATACACTTCTTTGTATATGCTTACCTTGACAATATAGAGGTAATCAATACCATGCGCTCCTTATGTGTGCAGGTCGAAGCATCTCACCTCTACACTCCGACTCAGAAGGAAGTCAAGGGCTCGCTCATCCTTGTCCTCATCCCACCTGATAGTGCTGCAGGATGGTTCTATGTCAGTGGGGTAGCAAGTTTCCAGTAATGTACTTCTTATTCAATAAATAATGCATTCTGGGGCTTGTAGTGATGGTTGGTGTCAGTTGCAACCATTGATGTCAATTACCAGTTTTACTGAAGTTGATACATTTTGAGGTCAAAGGCTGAAACCATATTTTTGGGTGATCTTGAGAGTATGGGTTCCCATCACCAGTGTCCTTGAGGGATGCAGGCGAACCCCCAGCAGGGTTTTAAGTGGGATGAAAAAACTGGGGGGGGGGGGGTCTCTCAAAGGGGTGTGGAAAATGATTGTTTGATATAATGTTTACTTGTTGATCTTTTTCTGGTATATTGTTGAACCACATTGTTGCACTTCCTTCCGTCTCTCCTGTTGTCTCCTCCTGCATCCTCCCTCTATTTATGCCTCTCCTTCCCTCCTCTCTCAATGTATTGAGACCAAACTATTTTGTCTGAGGCCGATGGGTCTACCTGGTTTAGCTGTAGGGGACATGGGCCGTGGATTCCCTCCTTGGTCGTCACCTACCCAGTCGGTCTTTAGACAGACTTCCTTTCGTCTCTACGGTTGTTTCTTCCCTTATCCTCACTTTCCCTCCTCCCCTACCCCCCACTACTTTCTCTCTCGTTTCTCTCCTCCCAAATGTATTGCTGATTGTTTGATATAATGTTTACTTGCTGATCTTTTTCTGGTATATTGTTGAACCACATTGTTGCACTTCCTTTTGTCTCTCTTGTCGTCTCCTCCTGCATCCTCCAACTATTTATGTCTCTCCTTCCCTCCTCACCCAATGTATTGAAACTGAACTATTTTGTCTGATGTCCAATGAAGCTACTTTGTTCAGTTATAGCGGAGATGGGCCGTGGATTCCCTCCTCGGTCGTCACCTACCCAGTCGGTCTTTAGACAGGCTTCTTTTCGTCTCTCCTTATTGTCTCTTACCTTATCCTCCCTTTCTCACCTCCCCTGTCCCCTCCACTAGTTTTCTCTCTCCTTTCTCTCCTCTCCTAATTGTATTGCCTATTTTTTTGGATGTATTGTGTAATTGTTGAACTTTCTCTGTTACATTGATGATTCTCATGCAAAGCGCTCTGATACCTTTGGGTCTAGCCAGCGCTATATAAAACTCTTTAAATAAATAAAATAAAATAAAATAAAGTAGATTTGTGTCTTACATAATGAGACGCTATAAAAAAATAGTGTAGGATTAGGGATACAGCATATTGGGAGTTACTTGGAGGGACAGCGCGGGAAATGGGAGACCTGCCATTGGCAAGGGAAACGGTTCAATTAGGAACTCTTCAGAGGGGTTCATCATCCAGGTTATCTTGTTGCTTATCTCTAATTAAAGAGAGGGACCCCAAACACCAAAGGGGTAGGGTTCCGAAAGACAGTATGTCACAAAATAATGTCCCCTTTGGAAAGATTCTAAGAAGACAAAAAACTTGCAACTGTAACATACACTAGTCCGTTCATACTTTCAATTTCGAGCAGCAATCAAAATGATGTAAAAATAGTCAAAAATCATACAAAAGTACACATTTATTATATCATTAAAAAAATTTCACAATAAAAGGGATAAATAATATATCCTAATACAATACATGCAGGTAATAATCACAAAGTAGGAACAAAACAACACATTGGTTAAAAAATATGACGGGATACTATAGGCTGACTTATGTAAATCATACTCCAATTTAGTATAAATATTTTTGGTTTGGAGACGTTGTATAGTCCAATAATTTTAGTGTATCCCAATACACAAGGGCATCGACGCGTTTCGGTTTTGGCAACTTGGTTTACAAGCCAACACCTTCATCGGGATAAAATTATAAACATTCCCACAATATAAGGAAAATCTGCAAGAATATAAAATGTACAGTATCAGACAAATAGTCATTAAAAGTATTGTTATTAACTACCTATTACAACATCAACGATTTCGTACTCATTTTGAAACACACAGTTATACTTGCAACATACTCATCTACACATTGATCTAAAAAATTTTTTTTTGCATTGGTATTCATGAGAAGAGCATACATGTTCATACACATTGGCTTAAACTGTAAGATGATGAGGTGATACTATCCAGTTTTAAGCTTGACATTCGTGCATAGAGTTATAGTTAAACTCATATATATATATGTAAACAGAAATGCAATTTTCCGTTGACTCGTCATAGAAAAACCATCAGATCGGCCTAAATGATCGAATTACTCTCTAGATTTCTCTCTTGGAGACCAAAAAAATTTATTACCTCGTTATTATGGTATCAGGCCTAATTAGGTCCTTTCCACATTTGAACTCGAATTAGGTGACAAAATGATGCACTTCCACCTGCTGTCGCCTATAAAGTTAATACAATATGTTAATTAACTTAAAATGGTGGTAGACACTACGGTCACAAATATTAGTATACTTATGACGGACGCTCACCCGTTAGGACTTTGGTATGGTTGTCATCTTTCAGGGCTTTGCTGGGGTTTTAAGTGTAGATACCCCTTTGGAGGTCTGAAAGCGAATGATAAAAATACTCGAATGCGATGTTGGAAATAAATCGAAAAGCGTCAGACAAGTATCTAAGATAATTTGTTGTAAACATAACATTGGTCCTAACCTAGTAGTAGGAGGGCCTATTAAGAGTAAATGGGTCCCAAAGTATACCATTTTAGAGAGTTGTATATATACACTCTCCTTGCACTTAACCGGCACAAGGCCTTGTTGCTTACAAAAAAACTTTTATTCTTCTGGCTAATTGTAAAGCCAGTTTCCAGACTGTTATGTCTATTATTGGTGAAGACATTATATTCAAGCCAGTAGACACAGGTTCTGATGCTGACCTGTCTGCTCAATACCATATGCCATCTTTAGCTAATTAATACTTCTAAAAGCCTCAGTTTTCTCAAAGATAAGATAGAAGAACTTTTAGGTAGAAAACCCCATGCATTAGATATACTATAAAAAAGACATTCCAAGAAACAGCAGAGCATTTTTATTAAGTACATGTAATTGTAGCTGAAGCACCTTGAAATTGATGTGCTATGAATAGAACAGTTTGAACATTATGCACATTGAGCCAGGACTTAATGGGGTAGTGACTTCAACCAGTTATTTGGGATACATTGTGGAGTTAGGTTTTACATTACATATTTACATTTTGAGTGACAGGGATAATGTGATTAGCACACGATTGCATGATATTTTTATTCAAGTTTAAAGCCATGATTCAAACCCAGATCTCCTTGTCATAAGACGAGCAACGTAACAGTTACACAGTATCTCCAAACATAGTACTAGAGCAGGCCCCATGCCCTTTGGGAATTGGTTACCACTCCTACCTGGAAGTTTGTAACTTATCAAAAGTTTGTGACTGGAATTAAGGTAGCAGATCAATGATACATAGAGTTCTGATTCAGAATTTGCAAGGGACTGCCCAAAGCACGACCTTTAAAAAGAAAATCAGTAATCCGGTCTAAATCAATTTAGGGATGTGGACGTTCTTTTCCAAATCATTAAATGGGTTTATTACATTAAGAAATTCTTTTTACTAGTTTCAAATCCTCTGATTCAGTGAAATGGAGGATTTGAAGTTGGTAAAGTGGTTTGTTTATCTGACCCATAGGTTTTATTTTCAAGATTAAAAGTGTTATCGATTTGCAGAAAGTTTGTTGGTAAAATGTGTAGTAAGTGAGAATTGACCACTATGTCTGAAACCACATACATAGTAAGTGCTAATTGGTGCCTGTGTTCTCTCTCTCCTAGGTATAAAACCCATATCCCCAAGGCAGGGTTAAAGTGCATTGCATGTGCTCTAAGGTCAAGCCTGCCATAAACTACCTCTTCTAAGGGCCATTAAACTCTTGACTTTAATTTGCTCTCAGCCCTTCTCCGTCAAACCCCTGTACTTTAACAAACATAAAGTACAATGGTAGAGGTATCGTACTCATTGCATTAGGTGCCTTAAGTGAACTGGAAATAGCTTTAGTTTTGCCAACCTCTATTCAATTCTCTATTTGTAAACATCTTTGGATTATATGACTTACATTTTTATTCTCTCCTCCTTTACAGGAAGAAATCATTCAAGACAAAGGCAGGTAATTATGTCCTTTTCTATTCACTGAATTAAAGAATACTACCCAGATTTAGAGTTGGGTGATAATGGAATGTCCTCAAGTTTCTGGAGGAAATGCTACATTCGGAGTGGTTTTTACTACCTGAATTTCCTTCATCACAGTATCCATGTGATAAAATTCGAAAAGCAAATTGTCCTTTCAGAAATTTATGGAGTTTTTATAACCTCTCATCTCTAAATTGGCCCCTATATTCAATACGCTACATCAAACTATATTTGGAAAATTTCACATTCCAAATTAAAATCTCAAAAGGTACATTTGAGTTTCTACCCATTTTATGGTTTATATGGCATATCCACTGTTAATGTATTAGCCAACATTCACACGTAAGGTGTCATGCAATGCACGGTTCAAGCTCACACACTTTAATTTCATGCACCACACTTATCTGACCCCGGTTTCCTTGCAGCATATTTCAAGCGATAGGGAGGACACCTGCCCCAGATGTGGGACGGCGCGGGCAGGGTTCTTGCACTTGATCTGGGACTGCCCCTTGGTGAGGAGTTTCTGGACGTATGTGGTGGAATGTATAGCCGCCACTACCGGCCTTCGGATAGATCTTACCCCGCTCCACTGTCTCCTGGCCCTGGTCCCTAGGCCTAAGAGAAGGAACCTCTCCTACAAGCTACTGCAGCTTATGCTAGTTCTGGCGCGACTTAGGGTGGCCATTACCTGGATGGGGCGGAGGGCTCCTGAGATCTCAGCATGGCTTAGAGATGTCCGGGAGTGGTCCTTGGTGTAGTAGGGATGTGTGCGCGTAGGGATGATAAGCTGCAAGACGACCTCCTGGCCTGGAGGGTCATGTGTAATGCAGGGCTGGCCCTGAGTGACTCGGAGGGGACAAGTGAGGAACTGTTCACGCTGGAGGGGTCGGGGACTGATGGGGAGGGGGAGGGTGATGGGGACTGTTAGATTTGATCAATGTGTAGATTTCGGCTGCTTCCTCATGTTCGTATTCATCTCCTATTTATACTATGCTTCTTTCATTCCTCATGGCCGTACCTTGACCTGTGCTGCCTGTACCCTTTAGTGCCATAATGAGGCCATCGATCTGTATGCAAGTTTTTATCAGATGCCATTTGTAGGGGGGAATGTTTTTATACATGTATAAGTAAAATTAAAGTAAAAAAATATATATTAGCCAACATTAAGTCCATGTCAGCCTAAGTTTTTTTTTTAGATTTTTTTTAAATACATGTTTAATTATAAAGTTTAAAGAAATATCATATTTCTGCAAAATGTGTTTAGAATAAGGAGGATAGAGCCAGGAGTGTGTGTTGCCAGTGCACTGAGTGGCTGTTTGTGTCATGTAGATTGGTTTTGTATATATCTCATGAAGTGTAGTTAAGGGTTATATATTTCGGTGTGCATAACCCAGTCTGAACATATGTAGAGTCATGACTATGGAGTCATATGTATAACATTGGCTGTATCATTTGTTTGTGGAGTGTGTGTATTGGGCATCATGAAATGTGAGGTACTCTTTATAGACTTCACAAACTTGTCATAATGAATAATGGTTTATGAATGCACATGTACTTTTTGCAAACTTTATTTCCTATATCCATCTGTCAAGAATGTCTTTGGAGACAGTGTGTGTTTAAATGAGGAAGGAGTTAAAAGTATTTGTATGTGTTCTACAAATGAAGTTGGAAGTATGTGTCATCATTGCAAGTGTATACAGTTCATAAATGTCTGTATTGTACAAGTGTGTGTGTGTGTGTAAGGAATACGGAATCAAGTGTGTGTTGCCAGTGTAACGGGTGAGAAACTACATCCCATGGACTGTTTGTGTTGGTTGTGTAAATATCATGGAGCTTGTGTAAGTGTCATGTATTTTGGCTATCTGTGTCAGTCTAAATGTAAGAAGTCAGGAATGTATGTGTTTTTAAGAATACTTAGAGTCAGCAGTATGGAGACAGAAGTAGGTAATCTGCATCATGTGGATTGTGTGGGTGTGGTTTGTTCTGGAGAGTGTGTGCAGTGGACCCCATAGAGAGTGTGCTATCCTTTTCGTAAGAATTCATCTTGTTAATTGTGTAAATTCTGGAATAGCCTACCCATCTCGATCAAAAGCAGTCCGAACCTCATTATGTTCAGAAAATCTTTAAAAACCTGTTTTTTTCGAACAGACATTTAAACATACAGGCATTTTCTCTGACGTCGATTTCTTTAGTGTCAGCGCCAAGATGCCTCCAGGCATTCTTTGCGCTTTATACATTTTTAAATCAAAAGAAATCAAATTAATACATTTTTCGAAGTATAAAAATATGTTCACAAACTCCTGTCAATAAATGATGCACTACAATCTTGTACATAATATTCACAACCGTTTTGTAAATAAAAGGTAATGCAGTAGTGTGTGCCGGTAAAATATGTATATGGAGACAGGAGTGTGTGTTCAAACGTGTACGGAGTTAGAAGTATGTGTGTGTTCTATGAGTAGGTTCATGTGTCATCAGAGTGTTAAAACAGTGATGGATTTTTTTTTAAGTGTCCGTGTCAGGATAGTGTGTTGTTCAATAATTCTGTCAATAGAATGGAGTAAGATGTGTGTCATGAGTGTATGTATCGCGTTGAGTGTATCTGTATTCAAATTTTGTATCAGGTACAATATTTGTATTGGCTGTGTATATCAATTATAGTGCATCTAGAGTAAGATGTGTGTGATTTATGTCTATGTGTGTCAAGGGTCAGGAGTGTGGGCTTTCAAGAGTGTGTACAGTTAGGAATATGGGGCAAGGTGCATGTGTATAGGGTGTGTATATATTACTTTGAGTGAATACATATATTAAAACTTTGTATCACATGAAGTTTGTGTATTGCCTGTGTATATCACTCACAGTGCACCTAGAGTCTGGATTGTATATGCTTTATGACTGTGTATCAAGAGTCAGGAGTGTATCTTTCAATAGTGGATGGAGTCATAATTTGGGAGTCAGTAGTCTAAATTTCGTGCACCTTTTGTGGTATGCGCTTGTGTCACATGGAGAGTGTGTATTGGTATTGTGTAGTGTCTGTATCCATCAGGTGTGTCAGACTTTTATATTAGCCTTAGAGAATCCAAAGTCAGGAATCAGAGGGCCTTATTCACAAATGTAACTTACACTTTTAAGTACCTTTACAATTTTGAGTACGTTTACAACTTTTCGGTATTCCAAACTTCACTTTTGTAGTGACTTACATCTTATAGTAACTTAGAATTTTGTGGTAAATACTGCACTACACATGACAAACCACTTGTAGTCCCTAATCGTACCATTAATAAATAATGGTGTTAGACCCCATAGGAGCTTATGTTAAATTATTTAAAATTAATTAACATAGTTAAAAATATAAATCAAGGGGCTAACCCTTTTACTTATTTTCACTCTAAATTTCCCTTCTCCACATGTTCCTTATTTTTAAATAATAATTCCTGCCATGGATTAGTTCACCAACAAAATGGTCCATTGTCATTATGTGTTGTCCATATCTTTGATGGGTGATTCTGTACAATATTATTTGTTTTGTTTAGAGCAATAATTGTTACTGACTATCATCAGTCGTAATTGCACAAAATGTTGTTTAACGATGGCCAGTTGCATTTTGCTTCAAGCCCAAACAGTTTGCTGGTATTTGAACTTGTGTGTGTGTGTGTGTGTGTGTGTGTGTGTGTGTGTGTGTGTGTGTGTGTGTATATATATATATATATATATATATATATATATATATATATATACATATATATATATATATACACACAATATTTTCAATATTAAATCAATATTTTGTACAACCTACCTCCAAGTCAAAGTACCTTGTCTGATGCACTGAAAAAAAATTGTTATTCAGAATCCCTATAGATGTGTAAGGGGTGCCTCGCTCAACACACCACAATACAGACAAATAATAAATATATTGAGATAATACATTTACGATGAATCCGATAACCACCTCTACTCAAATCAATAACACAATAATCTTCAAATGGGATCACAAATATGAATAATACATCATCATAACAGTAATCAATCCACCAATATAACCCAGGATCATCATCTCATATCCTAACTGGTCATCACAAACCATACTTCAGATACATTCACAAACTCAACTTTTTCCTATTTATACTTCTGCTACAATTTCATTTAGTAACACACAGCCAATACAGATAGTCACTTCCCTGGAGGATCCAACATCGGAAAATCAGAAAATTTCCCGAAAATCTTCTCTCCTTCAATTTAGCCATAAATGGTTCAAAAACGGTAAAAGATCTTCATGGGACCCCTTAAAAATGAATTGGTCTTACACCAACCATCCCCTGCTACCAAAGTTTGTGCGAGCCTAACCCCAATAATCTTCTGAACCCCAGTTTTATTGAACCTCAAAATATACACTAGACAGTTCAACCCCACGGGTCCTCTCATTGATCTAACAACAAGAGACTTCTCTCCCCATCAATAGCACAACTTAGCAGAGTAAAATCATAATTAGAAACTGAGACCTCTCAATAACTAAATTCTAGATCAAAATTAGGGCCTCATTACAATGGCGGATGGGTGATCGTCCGACTGCCTTCGCAGCTGGATTGGGACCGCCCGATAAGTAGTCGGTGGTACCACTCACCATATATATATATATATATATATATATATATATATATATATATATATATACACATACACACAATAGGACTCATCTAGGTGTACATTCTTTCCAGTAACTATGTTTTATATGTCTTTGATATGCACAGCTTTATTATTTTACTTTACCAACATAAATTCAATATAATTTGCAGTGTCCAAACAGCAGTGTTGTTGTTGTTGTTGAAGCTCCTGCATGTTTTTAAGGAATATGTCAATAATGTGTTTTTTCATTGTTTAGGGATGTCAGAGAAACGTATAGAAGAAGTGCTGAGTCAGGTAAGACCGCCGACCCTCGGTCTGAGTCCAATCTCTCCCCTCAGCTCCACTGTGCCGTCTCTTGCCTCCAGACCTCCTCCATGGGAGGTTTGAGGCTGCTGCCCACTCCTGCGCCTGCTGTCCGCTCCAACTGGTTCCAGACTGCCTTTCTCGGCCGTTTTTTTTCTTCTTTATTTTTCCCTGTTGTGCCACTGTTATTGTGCTCATCTGTGTCTTGCTCTAATTCCACCACTGTTTTTATTTTCTCATGCCTGCCTCTTCCATTCGTCTTTTACTGCTGCTGCCCATGCGGCCCCTCCCCCCAGAATTCCCCCTCTCTTGCCTCCCTGGCTCTCCTTCCTCCCACCTCCCTTACTTAATGGTGGTCGCTGCGTGGTCGCGGCGCGGTCGCGCAGCAGATGCACACAGCGGGCGTGCCAAAAGGCGCACCAAAGGCAAACCTGTCTGCGCCCGTCCGCGACCCGACCATGGCCAGTGCCAGGAACCCTGGACCTCCCACTACCCATCACTACAACACCACCACCCTGGAAGACTTAGAGAAAGCCAACAGGCCTCGCCGAACACGGCCGGTTCTCCTGCCTCCTCTGCCACCAGACCCTCACCGCCACCCCAGCCTCCAACACCGCCGACGCCAGCACGGGCGACACCCTAAAATGCATACTCCTCAACGTACGCTCTGTACAAAAACACGCCATAGAATTCTGCAACCTAATCGACTCTCTTTTGCCTGACATCGCCTTCTTCACAGAGACCTGGTACAGAGCATCCTCCACGCCGACATCAGCACAGCCATCCCAGATGGATACAAGATCCAGAGGAAAGACCACCCCAACCACCCAGGAGAGGACCTCGCCATCACCCACAAGAGCACCCTCCGCCTCATCCCCTCTAGCAAAACCTTCCCTCTGCCAAACACTTGCACTTCCAGATCCAGACCACCCCCAAAGCCACACTCTGAGGAACCCTTGTCAACAGACCCCCTGGCTTCCGATCACCCTTCACCACCACCATCACCGACTTCATTGCACCCCACGCCATCGCCTCAACAAACTACATACTCATTGGAGACCTGAACTTCCACCTCGACAACCCCAGCGACCCCAACTCCACTATCCTTCATGACACCTTGACAGCATCGGACTTAAACAACTTGTCAGCACACTGACTCACAGAGCAGGACACACCCTCGACTCCATCTTAGCGGCAGGAAACAGCGACTAATTCATCCACACAATGCAGCCGCCATGGATCAACCACCACTGCTTACACTTCGCCATCAACAAACCCAAGGCACCCAAACCAGCCCCACTATCCTTCATGACAACCTTGCCAGCATCAGACTTAAACAACGCGTCAACACACCAACCCACAAAGCAGGACACACCCTCGACCCCATCTTCGTGGCAGGAATCAGCGTCCAATTCAGCCACACAGTGCAGCCACCATGGACCGACCACCACTGCTTACACTTCGCTATCAACAAACCCCAGTCACCCAAACCAGCCCCACGCCCTCCACAAAGGAACTGGAGCAAGGTTACTGACGATCAACTTAACTCCACCCTCACCCGAGACAACCACACCTGGGCACCCGACGCAAATGACGCAGCCAGAGAACTCCACACCTGGATCTCCAACTGCGCGGACGAGCTCGCCCCGCTACACAACCCCGACAGACAACGCCCCAGGAAAGCTGCCTGGTTCCCCACCTCTCTCCAAGAAGCCAGATGCACCTGCAGATACCTTGAGAAGAACTAGACAAACACCAAGACAACCGAAAACCACACCACCTACAAGGACGTCCTGATGGACTACCACAACCAGATCAGAGCCACCAAGAGGAACTTCATCCACAACAAAATCCTTTCCAACTCCACCAACTCCAAGGAATTTTTCAGTGTCATTCAAGAATTCACCAACCCACGCAGCGATCCCAAGACCTCTGCGACAAGCTTGGAACTTATTTCCAACTCAAGATCAAAAACCTCTCTGACAACTTCATCGACCGTCCACCAGACACCACCGACCCTGCCCCTCACATCCACCAAAGAGCCACGAACGCCAACGCATCCCAACTAAAATGCACCATCAACACCATCTTCAAAACAGGCACCTTCCCAGACGTCTGGAAGCATCAGAAGTCAGACCCCTGCTCAAGATGCCCACAGCTGACCCCACCGACCTCAAGAACTATCGGCCCATCTCGCTCTTCCCCTTCGCCGCCAAAGTTGCAGATAAAACAGTCAACATGAAACTGACATGATTCATTGAAGTAAACGCTGTCCTCGACCCATTCCAATCTGGATTTGGAAGCAACCACAGCACAGAGACCACCTTCCTTGCTGCCACAGACGACATCCGCACCCTCCTTGACCAAGGTCACTCTGCAGCCCTCATCCTACTCGACCTATCAGCTGCCTTCGACACCGTCTCCAACCGCACACTAGTTGCCAGACTACATGACACAGGCATACAAGGAACAGCCCTGGACTGGATCCAATCATTCCTCACCGGAAGAAGCCAAAGGATCAGACTCCCACCCTTCTTCACCGACCCCTCCAAAATCACCTGCGGAGTCCCACAGGATTCATCCCTGAGCCCCACCCTCTTCCACATCTACATGGCTCCCCTAACAGCGATCATCCCACAACACAGCCTCAACATCATATCCTACACCGATGACACCCAGCTCATCCTCTCCCTCACCAAAGACCCCACCACTGCCAAACTCAACTTCCAGAAAGGAATGCGAGACATCGCAGTCTGGATGACCAACAGCTGCCTGAAGCTCAGTGCCGAGAAGACAGAAGACCTAGTCCTTAGTACCACCCATTCTGCATGGGACAGCACCTGGTGGCTGACCGCCCTCGGAAACCCACGTACCCCCTCAGGCCACGCCAAGAACCTCAGCATCGTACTCGACTCATCACTCACCATGAACCGACAGGTCAACGCCGTCACCTCCAGCTGCTTCAACACCCTCTGCATCCTCCGCAAGACCTTCAAGTGGATCTCCCCTGAGTAAAGGAAGACAGCCACCCACGCACTCATCACCAGCAGGCTGGACTATGGAAACGCACTCTATGCCGGCATCAACAAGTCCCTACTCCGCAAACTCCAGACAATACAGAACACCGCCGCCAGACTCGTCCTCTGCATCCCCCGACACAAAAACATCAGCCAACGCCTACGAAGTCTCCACTGGTTCCCCGTAGAGAAAAGAGTCACTTTCAAAATTCTCACTCTCGCCTACAAATGCCTACACAACAACGAACCCAAATACCTCAACAACAGAATAAACTTCCACGTACCTAAAAGAAACCTCAGATCTTCCAACCTCACACTGGCCGAAACCCTGCGCATCTACAGAGCCAGAGCAGGCAGAAGATCATTCTCTCACATTGCAGCCAAGGCCTGGAAGAAGCTACCGGCAGACATCAGACGTACCCCCTCCCTGAACACCTTCAGGAAGACCCTCAAGACCTGGCTCCTCGGCTAAACAGATCTGCGGACCTCCCCCCTCAGCGCCCTGACACCCTCACGGGTGAGTAGTGTGCTTACAATTCCATGATTGATTGAGATAGTATTACCACCTCTTTTTTTTTACTTCCGCTAGTCCAGTAAACCCAACACTAGAAGGCAGACAACACTGTCTACAGACTGATCAGCCTTCTGAACATCTTGGAGAAGTTGTTTTAAAAATTCTGACTGTTACGTTTGGATGATTAGGCACATGAACATAAGATCTTAACGATCGGGCAAGGAGGATTTTGGGAAGGTCCCTCAACCATAGATCATTGTTTTGCTCTCAGGGCCATCACTCGGAAAGCCCTGGAAGTGAACCAAAGGCTATGTTCCTGTTTTATTAATGTCTGGATAGCTTTGACACAGTAGACAGGGGCCCCCAATGGGACAAATGCCACTCCTAGAAGCTTCCGATTTACCTCCTTAGTGCATTACAAACATTGCATATGAACAATTGGGCACAGGTTGAGCTTGATAAATCTGGTAGATTATTGCAAAAAAAAATCCCAATTCAGAATGGCCTCCGATACGGATGCGTTTTAGCCCCTCAGACTTTTAGTTTATTTCTGGCAGACCTTCCAGCAACCATAGATCTAGTGAATTCAATTTGCCCCATAGTTGAGAAACAGCATATCCATTGTCTGCTATATTCAGACGATTTGGTTCAGCTGGATTACATTCCTATCGGTCCGCAAAGAAAATTGGAGTCCCTTGAAGCACATGCAGCAAGTGGACGTTGAAGAAAATTCATCTAGAGAAGACTAAGGTGCTGATCTTTGGGAAAATATTGAATAACTGTAAATGGTACTTGCAAGCTCAAGAGGTGGAAGTGGTGAATTGTTATAAACATCTAGGGATGTCCTTCAGTAGGAACCTAAAATGGGATACACATATGGTGAGCACCAATAAGAAGTCAATTCTGCAAGCTGGTTGTTTTGTCAAATTTATTTGGAAATATGGGGGGTTTACGTTTCTATTACAATCTACAGTTGTTTTATTGTTTTAGAATGTGTTATGGACAATTGTTCCAGTAAACTTCATTTTTACCTACCTATTTTTACCTAAATCGTAAAAATTGCATATGTTCAATACTACTAACTAGATTTTTTAAATTTTTAGTCTCAAATCATTTATTACATATTTTACACAATGCCTCTAAGTTAAGCCTGACTCCATGTCCATGTCAGCAGACCACCATGTCTGTGACTGCTTTTTCTATAAATCATTTTTTTTTAAATGCAGCCCGTTTTCCTTAGAGGAAAACGGGATGCATTTAAAAACAAAAAATTTAACTTTTCAGTTTCATTTTTTAAGGGCATGAATTGGTCTCTTGGACCACTGCCTGCTCTTAAAAAATGTTTTTGCACCCATTCGCAAAGGGGAAGGGGTACCCTGGGGACCCCTTCCCGTTTGCGAATGGTTTACTTGAAGTAGGTGATAAACTGCAAGTGTTTTGCGACTGCAAATGTGGTCGCAAAACATTGGTACTTACCATATGGACTCGCTATAAGGAAGGGACGCCCTTGGCATGCACCTTCCTAATAGCAAATTGAAAACGCTATTTTGTGAGTCTGTGACTCGCAAAATAGCATTGGCACATACCATCACCGGAAAAAAACAGTCATACATCTGACCCTTTGCCTCATAGTGAAAAGATATTAAAGTGCACAACAGTAGGGCGGTAATGCAGTCCCACTTTGTCATTGTCCCTAAAAATATTTTTTAAGGGCAGGCAGTGGTCCCAGGCACAAATACCTGCCCTTAAAAAATTAAATGAAAACGTTTCATTTAAAAAAAAAAATGTATCCCGTTTTCCTTTAGGAAAACAGGGTAAATTTAAAAACAAAAGGCTGCTTTATTAAAAAGCAGTCCCAGACATGATGGTCTGCTGAACCCAGCAGGCTACCATCCCTGGGAGAACTGGAATTACCAATAGGCTCGCAAATTGCGAGAGGCTCATTAATATTAATGAACCTCTCAATTTACGACCCCATTGGGAATCGCAAAACAGTGTAATAACACTGTTGTACATTTCATTTAGCGCCTCGCAATTTGAGACTCGCAATGATTCGCAAATTGCGAGGCGCTAAATGGAAGGGTCGTACACCTGGCACTGTGTATGACTATTATATGGGACTTTTTGAAAAGATCTTAGCAGGGGTGTCTATCAGGGAGATAGGATGAACGTTTGTAGGCTCAGTATGACTACTGTTTTAAAAAATGGGCACTATTTTAGAATTGTGTGATGGCTCATGGAATTAAAGACATTTGACAATAAAGGTGCCCATAAAATCTGCTCACACTTAATCAAATCAATGAGAACTCGGTCAGAGTTGCCTTGTCACCCTTCTCTCCTGAATGGCAGCTATGATTTCCTACAGAGATACAGATTGGAAAGTGGAGGTATCAATTTTCACAACATCAGTGTTGCTTTGGTTACTGGCAACATAGATGGCTTTAAGATGCCCCACCCAATCCTTTCCCCTTGTATGGCAGCTAATAGTGGTACCAGTTTGATCTATCACCTTTATATCTGATACTGTTCTCCAAATAGCCATACTATCCTTCGTCTTAGCGGTATCTGAAAGGATAACCCACTGGTCAGTTATAATTTCCTTTCTGCGCTCTCTGGTCACAGACTTTTACTCCCTTTGCAGAGAGGCCACAAGAGCTTCATCTTGAGCGCAAGTAATGAGTGGCTTGTGCAAGAAGCGATTAGCGAAAGAGCATGAGTGATCGAACCAGGGAGGGACCAGCTACACTGATTTAACTGGCTTCATTAAGGACACCTTCATTTCAGCACATAGGGCTACAAAGCTATCTACAGCCCCCCCACCCCCCTACCTGTGATCTCCATTAAGCACCCCATCCCAAGAGACATATTTGCATCTACTATTAGCCCCCAAACATTTTATTGGTTCAATGAGCTTCCAAGACAGTCTAAATTGTCTGGGGTTGGCTGTACACTGTTAAGCCTGGGTATAGTTCTGGCAGGATGCCTAGCGGGTGTTGCTAGATCCATTTAGGTTGGATTATGGTCACTAAAATTGGTGCGGATGACTCCACCTTATAATAGGAGGCTTACTTAAGTTTGGGAAATAACAACAGAGTCTAATATAGAGGTAGTATTCCTCTCCCTAAAAGTAGGTGGCCCTTGAATGACTAACCCCGCCGCCTCGACTATATTATACAGGTTTGCCACAGTGAGCAGGGCTTCTAGTTCATTCCCTCTTGTATATGATCTCGACATTGCAGCTGGATCAATTTTTGCTCTGTAACTGGGTAAGCTAGCATAAAAATTACCTGCTAGGCACAGGTGCATTTGGTGGCCCTTCTGAGACTTGATCGCTACAATGGAAAATATGAAGTTAAATAAACCTGGAAAAAGTTTATTTGATATATTATAAACATTTGCTGGTCTGGGGGTGATATTTTTGAGCAGAGACCCGCTATATTCCAGCTTAGAATTTTTATCGAAGAGGCTTTATCCCTTGAAGGTGCTCTTGCATATTCCAACATTGGGCACCCCACCATTAAATTATGTGCGTTTTCATATCTTTCAGCTTAGAAGTGGTACCAGGCGGACCCACTGCGGTTTTGCTGTCCTCCTTGTGCAAAACCTTGTTATTTGTCTGTCAACTTCTGTGTATTCCACCAGGGCTGTGTAACTGTTGTTACTTAACATACTTGGGTGTAACTAGTGTTGTTGAACACTCCGCTCCGGTGTAGTACCATAATCCCATTCGTTGGCTTGTAAAAATAACCCAATGGAAGGGTAACAATATTAGTTACCATGCTCCATCCCAGTTCGTTCCTGCTCAGTAGTGTTAGTGTTCATCAGGCCACCAAGATTGCAACCGCGATCCAGAGACATCCTACTTTCTGTTAGGGAGATTCCGTTTGACACAAACCCTATCACTCGTTCCAGCATAGTGCCAATGCCAATGCTTGTGGGTTTAAGTGTATGTTTTAATAGCAAAGCAGAGGCTACTTTAGCCTTTTGCTTACCTATGATGTGAGAAGAGTCTTTTCACAGCAAATTATCCCCCAGGAGTTAACTTCTCACTTCTGCTTTTTTTATTCCTCTGTTATCTCAGAGGAGTGTTGTGGGATGCCACTGATAGTTTTATGGTGCCCTGTCAACCCCCACATAATGTCCTGGAAAGCTGGGAAGTGAAGACCCACCCTATCGAGCACTGCTGGTGATCAGGGCAGCTCAATGGCAGGCAGTGTCTGAACGAGGCAGTAAAATATCATCTCACCAGTAGAGTTTGTGGTGCAGCTGACAGATGAATAGTCCAAGCCCAGCCTTCCCTAGAAACGCAGTCTTTGCCAGCGCCATTCACCTGTTAATCAACAGTGGTAGCTTCGGAGGAGGAGCTACGTCAGCAAGCAAGATGGCTGCTTAAGCTCCCGGCTCCGCCGACCTCCATAACCCACCACGATATCCAGTACGCTATCCTGACTTTACGCCCAGTTTCGGTGTGCACGAACTGATCCACACTCCAATGGTGAAATCTGGATACTTTTATCAGCTTGTTTGACGAAGTTCCATCAAATTTAAGTTTGCGGCCTATACCAGCGGTGAAGCCGGGGCCTGGAGTACTTTCACAGCCGGGCTGTAGTGCAACAACATCGGCCAGGAGGATTGGGCTGGGTCCGGTCAACCGGAGTGGAGGCATTAATTCGGGCCAAAATCGACAGCGATCGTTTCCATCGCTCAGCATCGACCGAGGGGTGAGTCAACTTGCTGCCGGCTGCAAGTGGGGGCCCCATCCCTGTTTCCCCATCCCTGTTTCTCGGTCTCCGGGGTTCGGCAGTTTCGGGGTCTCTGACCTGCGGCCTTCACCGGGTTGACCCCGGTTGCGGACGGAGACTGGTCACCCTTAGCAAATTACTCTTTAGTGGTCTTGCCTGTCCGCCCCCCGAAGATGCCAGATTCACCCGGGGAGGCGATTGCGACCGATGTCGGGCATGAAACTATGTATCGAGCGGTGCATGAACCATCATTGAGGTCGATACTGGCAGAACTTTGGGCACTTCGCTCACATGTGGACACTTTGGTGAGCAAATTGGACACGCTCCTATCCGCAATGCTCCGGACGGAACCGGGCCTGGCCCTATCATTGGAACTGGAATCTACAGCCATTCAGACCGCGGCCATTTTGATCCTGTGTGAGAGCCCCGTGAGGAAACAGACATTGGAACCATCGGATGGTCCCCTGGGAGATTGTGTTCCTGAGGATGTCATGATCTTGCTGAACCTTCCACCACCACCGGCTTTGGAGATAACATCAGGCGCCCCTCCCCCCCCCCGGAGACTTTTGTTTGTTACTCTTTATTTTCTTTGTGGTCATCTTCTCTTTTCCTGGTGACGCTGCGACTCCTGTGCAAGACACGTTGGAACTGTTCCACTAGGAGAGAGAGTTTGTCTGCGTCTACAGTTCCTGTGGACTCACTGCCTGCGGGTAGCCATGGACTGCTTTCCTATGACTCTCTGCCTCTTTATTGCTTCTTCCTGGGCCTTTGGGTCTCGTTGGGAGTGGCTCGCTTTCTGGTTCAGAGGGGCCAAGGTTGAGATCGACTGGACCGGGAATGGTTGGCATGGCGTTTGTACATGTTGGACTCGTAATTGTTTGCTCTGAGAGGCTGGGCGGTGTTACACGGTACCCTCTACTTTCATTTATATCATCGTTTTTAAACTTGTCTTTATAATGATAGGGGGTGGCTATCTCGGGCGGGGTGTCTAAAGGGGCCGGGAGCCCACATGGAAATGCCCTCCTCCGTTTCTTCTCCTACCTTTGGGGTTTTAGTTATTAGGGGCAACAGGCACGCTGCTAGTGGGGTCAGGCTATAGCCATTTGCAGGGGTGCAGGGTGGGGGGTTGGAGGTTTTTTTTTATTTTGCCTTTTTTTTCTACGGCCTTTTCTTTCTTTCTTCCTTTCCCCCTTTTAAGGATCAGTATAGCTAGGAATCATCTAGACTCTTATTGTGTGCTCGTATTTTGTGCTGATGCTCTTATGGTATCCTGACTTTTGGGTGGGCGGGCTCGGAGTGCCGGAGCAATATGGAATGTGACTTTTGTTCTCTTTCGTATAGGTCTTAATGCTCTGGTGCTACTTTTCTATTATAGTGGTTATTTCATGCAAATCCTGTTTCTACCCTGTTTCCCGCATTCTGTTTGATTGTATAGCACCTGATCCTCCTATATAAAATATAAAATGAAACCTCTGTCTCATCCTGTACCCATCTGTGCATTCCTAAATACAATTCTTATCCTGAATCGCTGCCGGACCTTGGGATTGTCAGCTGATGAGCCGTTTTGTACAGTGAAATTGGGGATTTTCATTTTCTTAGCGGCCGGCCCCCATGGTTGTAGGCCCGTACTTGTATTTTTATTGAATGTTACAATAAAGGTTTTCAAAAAAAGAAAAAAAGAAAACAGTGGTAGCTTCATCCGCTTGCCAACTTGTTGTTTGAGTTTGACTAGGGCTGTGCTGTAGTTCTCTAATAGGAAATCTGATATGGTTCTTCTAGCTCAAATACTGAGATTTCTGAATAGTGTGTCCTCTGACATTAGTGGGTATTCCATTTGGCCTTGGCCAGTATTATCTGTGAGAAGAATTATAGTGGATTTAGCCCAATTGATGTTGACCACCGGTATATAAGTAAATCTTAAGAATTCAGTTTAGTAGGTCACATTGGTATTCATTTTTTACACATATAAAGTGCTGTCTGCATATAGCGGGATTATAAGTCTTCTAGAATATAAATAGTGTCTTTTTTCTTTGTGGGGGTGCCATACTCTGGTAGCCAGTGGCTCCATCGCCACAGCAAAAAGAAACAAGAGGGGGCAGCTCTGCCTTGTGCCACTGGTAATGTGTATTGGGATTCATATAATTCCATTTTGCCTGATCCTATCCACAACCTGTGTGTTGGGAAGTCGCACCCGGGATAGAAATCCTACACTGAAGCTGAAATGCTCTAGCAGACTTAACAAGTACTTCCACTCCAATAAATCAAACAATTTTGTCACATCTAAAAAACACTGCTGCCTGACACATAGAATTAATTTGGTGGGGCAATGCAAAGAGCATTCTAAGTTTGTGTGATATATGATGTGGACCTGCCAGGTATGAATGCCAATTGATCCCACCAGATTAAGTTGGAGAGTAAAGGTAGAATTCTACTGACAAGGAGTTTGGTGGGTCCTAGTAGTTTGAGCCTGGTTTTGAGGTCCGTGATCATCATGGCTTAAGGAAGAGATGGGGGCACGCTACAGTTGGGATCAGCCTCCTTGTAAACTGCTAATAACCTGAGCAATAGTAGGTGTGTGTATTAATTACATAATTGTGCTGGTACCCCAACAAGCTAGGGTCTTATCATTGGCTTCACAGTTTATGACTTTGGCCATTTCTTCCATTGTGATGGGCCTGTCCAGGTATTGTCTATGCCCTGTTTCCAACCATTCTACGGCTATGGTGTCAAAGTATTGTTTAAGCTCAGTTGTGTTTGGGCAACTTTTGGATGCTATAAGTTAGTGTAGAATTTGTGAAATGCTGCTATAATGCGGCTAGTTTTGTTATATTTCTGCCCTCCCCCTGTTTGAGCTCAGTGATGAACGTAGCAGAGCCACCAGTGTCTTGCGGGGGTGTCATGCTCTCCATCCATCCCTGCCCTGGCTTCCTTCCCTAGATCGTTAAGTTCATTCTGCTCCATTTCTTGATCTTCATCTAACTTACCTCAAATTGCCTCTATGGATTCTTCAGTGCCGACTGTGGTGATGCTCGCCTGTAGTTCTTTCAGCTCTGATTCTATCCTGGTCATTCAGTTTCTAGTGTATTTTAGATCCCCCTTGCTTGGCTATACAGTCCCCTCTTATTATTACTTTGTACACTTCCTACAGGATCACAGCAGGGCCCACTGTGTGGTCATTTGTGGAGAAAACTGCTCTGTCTCATTGCAAATGTCATCTCAGAACACAGCGTTGCAAAGTGCTACACTGGGGAACCTAAAGGAGACTGCCCTATTCATCTGCCCCGGTACGCTCTGTCAGGGATCTAGCTAGTTAAGGATAAACCTTCAGGAAGACTAGCTGATTTCATGACAGGGCAGCATATGGGGGTTCTTGCTCTATGCAGGGGCAAAGGCTTGCCAAAGAAGGGGTTTAAAATAACCACAGGAATATCTGCAGGCTAGGAGGGAAGCAGGTGGAAACAGTAAGCCTGCAGTTTAAACTATCAAAACAGCACAAGTATAAACAGGAAGGTAAACGCTATTACAATTATAAGTGATAGTGTGTCTGCTCCTTGAAAGTGATCTCTCTGTGAGTTAAAAAAGATCTTACAAGAAAGTAAAGAGCAGAATAATCTCACAGGGTTCAGGGAGACGCCGAGCTGCTCATATGGAGGAGTGCTGGGTGGTTCTCTGTGCCAAAAGCACAAGCATTGGAATCTATCTGGCACCTTAAAAGCAATGAAAATTAGGATGTAATATAAACACACAAGAATGCAGAGAAGAATAGTAGAAGGAACATAGAAACAAGAATTAGGCACTGGCAAACTCTGGACTGAAATAATTGCCAGAAACTAGAATACACACAACTGAGTATACTGGAACTCTCCACACTAACTAGAACAGGAAAATGCCTACAGAACAGGAAGATAGGAATACAAGACAAGGAATCTGCATATGGAAGACAGGTCTGGATGTGTGCAGACAAGACCTAGGGTCAAGTCAAACAAGGAAACAAAAAGGTAAGATAAATAAGAGACCGGCAACAAAGACAAGTAACTAATCAGAACGGAAACATAGAGTCAAAAAACAATGAAAATGGAAAGCAAAGGCAAGCCTAGAATATATTTGGAGGATCACACAGATAGCGAAGAGACACAGCAGTGGAGTCTATTGCAAGTCGTTGTACTCTGCACTGACACGGTTGAAATAGCCCGAGGCTTAGGGAAGGAACACAGGTACAGGAGGAGAGCCAGGTGCAAGGAATCAGGGACCACCAATTAAAGGAAGGCAGAAATGGGAAATGGAAAGGAGAAGACGAGGGAAACCATCAAACACAGTGCAGGGCTTAGGAAAGCCAGAAACAGACTACAGATCAAACCAAAGAGAGGGGGAAGTCCAGAGGGCAGATATAAAGAGGTCAGAAAGGGTGTGGGATCCAGGGTCAATATAGAAAATAGACTATCAACATTAGGGCGTGATCGTGGTAGGGTTTGAAGACAGAAAGGACTACAGGGACCATGAGGCATCAGGATGATAGTGTGGACGCCTGTACTGGAATACAAAGTGTATCTGACAATGCAAGCTGTAGAAAATTATAACATCTATTTAGGGATAAAGGAAGGACTTCAGAGCCCCTTTGTTAGTGCCACCTAGTGGCTGGAAGGTAAAACACTACCATGCTCAGCATGACTGGAGCATGGTCCGAGAGAGTCCTTGGATACCCAAGCACTGCTATTTTAGTATGTGGCCAATGTGTCTAGCAATATGCCTACATCAATGTTGTGTCACCATATATATGCCAGTAAGTGCTAGTTTTACAGAAATCATTGAGGCCTCTGACTTTCCATATAATTTAGATAATGTCTTTCATTGCGGTGTTATAGCCTGTATCCCTTGGGTTGTGCAGTGTCTCTGTATGGCTGGGTATTGCATGTGTGTGTCAGATGCGGAATTCTGTAGCTGCCAGTGACAACATCTCTGAAGCCCACAGGCTACCTCTTGTTTTCCTGTTCACTTCTCCTTTGTCCCTCTTGTCACCCACTAAGGCCACCCCAACTTGCCAGAGAGATCATTTTATCTTGCATACCCATCCCAACCATAGGTCTACCATCTTCAACACAACAAAGAGGGGACTTCCCTCTTTTGGAGGGGCTGGGAATCCTCGTACACTCATTCTCCGAGTGGGACCAGTGGCCATGAGTGAACTGTTACTTAAAGTCTGTCTCCCCGGGCCTCTGATCAATGCATAATTTGTTTCAGTGTGACTTTGTGTGCAGGCCGGTCAATTTGTTCCTGTTTGTTTTGGGTCCGCTGTAGATATGCTTCAATGATCATGGGTGTGCTAGGAGTCAACTGCACCCCAATTAGTGGTTCACAGTGTGCATCTTTCAGTCTGTGTCATTTTGTGTGTTCCTGTTATTTTGTTGGGGTTCTGCTCTAGGCAATGGCGAGTTCCATAGGTTTTTAAGGAGGATGAATGTGTTGGGTTGGGAGTGATTAGGAAAGAAAGGGGTATTTTCCAATTATTAGGATCTGTAATTTGGGGAGTATAGTAGGCTTGATTGTATCCCTGATTTCTGCAAAGTCTGCTCTAATGAATGGAATTTTCTTTGTGCTGTCTGTACAGCAGTTGTGAAATATGGATACATGGCTATGTGTTTGCCATCACATTTCATGTCATTCTGTTTTCTAGCCAGCGTGAGCACTGTTTCTCGCTCTTTAAAATTGAACAGGCATGTTATGACTGTTTGTGCCATAGAACCAGGTGGGGGCCAGGAGCCTACGATCTGTGGGCCCTCTCAACCAAGAAAAGTGGAGTATATGAGTTGTCTCCAAAAAAATACAATTCAGCATTTCTTTCGGCCTCCATTGATATGGCCAATGCTAGACACTTCTGCAAATTGTTACTTCATGATCTAGCTTTTAGATCTTAATTTTTAGCTTATATCCAACACTCTTTCCATCTGCAGTAGCTTTTTGTTGTGCCCTTCTGTCGTGTCTTCAGTGTCAGACCGGTGATTCTCAAGCTGTTCAATGCAACCTTTATGTGTGTCTGCTCTCTCTTTCATTTGGTGTAAGCAATCTATGAGAGTGTCTATTTTGCAATCTATCATCTTCAAGCTGTGCTTCATGTTGAGTAGTAGATGCTTGAGATCTGATGTTTTTACAGTGGCTGTGCCTTGTTCCTCAGCGGCTGCATCCTCATCCATAGCCTAAGAGGCTGTGCGGCGGGTCTTAAATGGTAACTTTGATTGCTTACCAGAAATGTTCCTCATTGATCAGTTATGTCATGCTAGACTGCCAGGCACTGCACTGGATCCAAGACTTTCCCAGGGTCCCTTTAGAGTTACGTCAGACCTTCAGATGTCTTGTGCTGTAGCCGTGACTCAGTGCCTGGACAACCCCCAATGGCCGGAGGCAGCCACAGTGTCTCCTGGGGTTACAAGCAGATCTGCCTAGCTGCACTGGTGGCTAGGGTGGCTGCTACTTGCTCATCCATAGTGTAGTGCTGTTGACAGTTGTTCGACTTGTAGTCCTCTGGTCTGACCCCCCCTCTCCCCAACCAGGTGCACTGTGCAATGTATACTTTAGATTGCCTGTTCCTGACTTTCAGTGCAACCTCACAACTGGAATGTGGTTGGCTTGAGATCCCTTGGGCCTGTTTAGGGCAGTTTGCTTAGGGCAGGTGCCAGCTGATTCACAATCTTACCGCCATACTAGTAAGATGGTAAGACCCCATCCAGGGAGCACATCAGCCCACTCACAGTGTTGAGTCAGGCCAGGCCATGGCCCTCCTCTTCCTCTACAGCCCAGGTAGGTCTCTCGCCCCTCGCAATGAGCCACCTAGTTGGGTCGATGTTGCAGACCGGCGGGGCGAGTGTTGCTCCTCAGCCGACATGTGGGAAGGGCCTATTAAGGTGGCCTTCTCAGTTTAGGCCACAAACCTTTGACCTCCAGTTTAACCAGTCGGCCTTCGGGCTCTCTGTCCTGTCAGTATATCGGAGCCCGCAAATCCTCAGAATCAGGAGCACCACGCAGCCATTGGGCTATTTATGGTTCAGCGATTTGCCTATCAGTTTCTTCTGCTGCCGTTGGCGGGCTTTGCCAGTTTCATTCTCTCCATCCGTTAATGCAAAATGGAACCACGTCTCGCAAACGGGTTCAGCGACCTGTCCCAGTAACTTATCACTTGCAAGTTTGTTCTCGTTTTAGCTCAAATTAGTTTATACACGCACATGCATGCTGCTCTTTCTGAATATGCTATGAGGCCTCCTTATGCAGACATTAGATGGATTATTCGGCCTGCCAGCAAAACCTCACTAGTGTGCGACTGTCTTGCTGCTGCATCCTATAGCACTCTTACCAGGTGATCATGACTTGCCAGATATACCCATTTAACCATGAAGAAATACATTCTTAATCTGGAAACAATCAATTCCTGACCAATGCAGATACCACAAGAGCAATATGCAACATCTTTATATGATGCTCTTAATCCATCAGCTGCTGGTGGACCTCAGAAATGGGAGCAAAAGGTTATAGCTGAGATGGAATGGGTTATGTATTAGAGGTTTAAATTAGGTACAATGTGCAAAATATGAAGGCTCAATAATGCAAGGGTGCGTGATATGATATGATATGATATTGTATTTGTAGAGTGCAACTAATGCCCGGAGGCATCTAGGTACTGCCCAGACAGAGAAAGTAAAAACCCTGCAAAGTAGAAAAAAATAACCAACAAAAGGCATTGGTGATGGAACTACCTATGTTAATGACTAAAGAGCCAGGTTTTTTGTGCTTTCCTAAAAGCTAGCAGATCAGACGACGACTTTAGATGAGGTGGCGGGGAGATGAATTTAGGTGAGGAAGCAGGAAGTTCCATACTTTGGATGTGGCATAGACGAAGCTCCTACCACCCCAGCTCTTCTGCCGATACTTTGGGACTTTAACTAGGTTGGCAGTGGAAGATTGGAGCTCTCTTTGAGTAGTGTACCAAGAGAACCTGTGTTTAAAATACTCAGAATCAACCCCATTTAGGGCCCAAAGGCAATACAGAGGGCTTTGAAACTGATCCTTCTGCACTATACAGCACACATGCAGACTAGGAAAAATTTGAGAAGTTGTCTAAGCATAGTATTGTGCACTGGAAGGGAACGCTCCCAGTACAAAACCGTTGCTAGACTCTCGCACACACCCGTGCTCTGTGGCGCAAAGGTGTGTGCATGGCAGCAAATTCTGTGCCAGTGCTATGTAGAGGGGAGGTGAGGTGAGTGGCAAATCTCTGTAGATATGGTGCTGTCCTGCTCCCTTCCTGTCATGCAATGCAGTGCAGCCTTTTTTTTGGGCTGCTGCACTGGGTTGGGTGACAGTTTAGTGAATCCGGTCCAAAGTGTGCAGATAATGGGTGTTGCCTGGGTGTTGCCTGGGAACACCCACAGCAACACCCATGGAACGCCCCTTTTACCCAGTGTTCTGTGTGAAAGTGCCACATATTTACAAGGCCATGAAAAGCCCATAAAGTGGCTTTACATGGCCTTGTTAATATGCCAGACACATTGTGCCACCGGACACAAAAATACATGATGTTCTCGTGCTGCAAGAAGACTCATACATGAGACCCATTTAGTTTTGAACCATGGTTGATATTCTCAAAATCCTGACCACAAACTGCTTGTTGTGTCCTATACACTGAACCCCTCAAGGCCAGGCATCCATGTCATATATTCATGTTGAGTCACTGTGTAAAGTGAGAGTCACTGCAGCTCCGCATCTTATCTGATGTCTCCCCTTAATACTAGTGCTGCACTGAGAATATGGAATTTGCTACCTCCAAGCATCAGAAGGTTACCTACTCTGCAAATTCAAGAAAGAAACCAAGATCTTTCTAATGAGTAAATTGCTACCGTAACCATTACCGAACAGCCTAAAACCTCTCGCTTAAAGACGCAAGAGCATCTCTTGCTAGTCCAATTTCACCTGTTTTATATAGATTCTTACTTTCCTTTATGCTATGGTTCCTCTAGACTTACATTCTGTGAATGTGCTAAAGTCTTCATTGCTGAGTGAAGTTTCTGTTACAATTTTTTATTGGACTTTAATGTGTTAAATGTTGTCCAGATTATCGCACTAAAGAAAAAGTAGTCACGTCGTTTACTGTGAAGCACTCTGATACCCTGTGGGGTTAAGTTTGCGCTATACCAAACACAGAATACTGTAGCAGCTGTTATCTGGGGCTTTGAGGAATGCTGATTATACATGACCTGAAACGACCTTCACAGTGCCCTTGCAATGGTGGACCTTGGTTTTCTGGCTGAATTGTCTGAATCACTGCTGCTGTATGCATGCATGTATGTATGGGCATATGTATATATTTGATATTTATATAGGTCAAAATTAGTGAAAAGGGGGCAGAGTGTTAACAGGGCCAGGTAAGCTTACAGTCAATGAGTGAATGTAAAGGCATCTGGGTTCTGGGAGCAGAAATGTAGTGGCACTGCATTGTGATGTAGGGTTCTTTAAAGAGTTACGTCTTCAAGTTTTTCCTAAATTGGACCATCGTTGAGGTGGTTCTGATGGATACATGGATGTTGTTCCTAATTCTGGGTGCATAGATGCAAACGTATATTTCATTTATTTTCACTTCTTAGTCTCCATTTTGATGATGTCCTGGTTGCAAGGTTTGCCGAGAGCCACCAGAGATAATGAACTTGTCTACAGATAAGCAGGGTTGGCTCTGTAAATGATGCAGCTGGTTTTGAAGATGGTGCAGGCAGGCAAGGAGAGCTAATTGAGTGCCATCAGGATGGGGTTGATGTGATCATATTTTTTCAGGCCCTGGATGAGGCATGTGCCAGCATGAAGGATACCCTGAAGGGGGCTAATATGGAGTCTGAGAGGCCATGGAGCAAGGCGTTACAACCATTCAGATACAAGAGTATGAGCGCTTTATTAGCACTACTGAAGTCACTTTCTGGAAGAAATGGTTTTACTTTAGAAGACAGAGCTGGTACCAGCAGGTCTTTGTTTTTTGGCACTTTGTTACTTGAGGGTGAGGTTGGTTTTCCATATGAATCCAAATGCTTTGACATTCAATGAAAGTTGGGGTTCACAGCCTTCAATGATAATGTCATTGAGATGGATTTTTACTATTTCTTGCCTGTTGTTCTTAACAGGAATAACAGGAATTCTTTCTTGGTGGATTTTAACTTCAGGTAGGCGTTGGACATCAGGATCTGGATGAGGTGCAGGCAGTGTGTAGGCATTGGATATCTGTAGTGGAGGAGACTTTGAAGCAGAGTTGTCAGTGTTCAGCATATTGATGACATTTGATGCTGTTATCTGTGACCTGTGAATTGGTCTCCAGGGGGATCCATGGAGAAGTTGAAGATGACAGGTAACAGTACCAAACCCTGATGTACTCAGCAGGTGATAGGAATGTTTTGAGGCCTAGAGGTGTGGTTATGGACACAAAGTATTGCTCACTAGCCTGCCACCTGCCGAGTCTTACAGAGCCTGCCAGCTCCTTTGTACTGGCTACTCCACTTGGGATTAGACCATACTGCTCTGTTCACTTCCTGTCTGTGCACAGCAGTGCAGCATACGAGTGACCAGAGTTAGTTTACTACTACTGTCATGCTGATCCCAGTTCTTAAAGGTCACAAGTTAAAGGCAGATGGAAGCAAAAGGCCCAGCCCTTGGGCAACAGCCGTGCTGCGGCAGGTTTGCATTCCATGGCCCTTTCCCAGCTCTGTCAAGCACAAATTGGAGTCATCCACAGTTATATGTTATACCTCTATGAGAAATTATTTTGAAATACTAAATTACACATTTTGTTAAAATCTATTATGTAGTTTGAAAAGTGATAAGTGAAAAAGTATTTGTTGTGTGACATTTAGAACTGCAATAGAACTCTCTTTGGCACAAAAGATTGGTTAGGGCAGTGTTACTGAACTCTTTCTTGGAGTCCTATAAAACTTATCTAACTACTTTTCCTGTGGTGTGTTTTCTTTCTTTTCTCAGGAGTACGTAGGAGATGAGGAGTCTAGATCTAACGAAATGTACTACGCTGACATCATCTTCACATCTAAGGACGCTTCTACCATAAACAAATCTTCCAATGACACTGAATATGCCACAATCTGCACCAAAGTGCCAACAGACACCATTGAGGGCAACAGTGAATATGAGTATGCCCTGCCTCATTGTGAATGCCCCCAGTTCAGTGAATGTCAAGCAGACCAAGATGCTGAGTAAATATCGATTGTTTCTTAAATACCAGGCCACAACCAGGGACAACCAACTTCTACTGTTTGTGAAAGCCCAGATGGCCATAATAAATGCTATTGTTATCATATTATCATATGACAGTTCAGATTCAATGATAGTGATTTTCTTTATGACATCTTTACCAGCAGACCCTGGTTGTCTGAATCAGGGTCTGTTATTTGCACTTTAGATGGCATTTTGGCAAAACACAGTTTTGATTTGGGGCTGTATAATCACATTTATAAAGAACAGCTGTGGGAAGCATTGATTGACCTTTTGACTACAAAGCTCTATCTGGGATCTCAGAGTTGGAATCACTTTCAAATAATTGTTTCTATTTTAATTCTGTCATGTAACCCATGCAGCATACTGGGCATTAGCAATGCAGTGAGGTTGTGGGACAGGTGGGATATAGTTGTAAAAAGTGAAAAATCTGTAAAATATTGAATTTGGGCGATTTAAGGAAGAGTTTGTGTTGCACTCTACTTCTCAAGGAGATTGGTAGTATGATTTACTTATGAAATAACCTACTTTGACTTTCACAACTAATATTTTCCTTCATCAAATGTTTCTTGATACACCTCCTTGAAGCTCACTTGGTTGCCCTGTACCATGGAGGAATGTCTTTATTGTAAGAACTTTACTTAATGTGGTATAACAGATATACATTTGGCTGCCTGGAAAGCCCGTTGTCTTGTTTTAAGCGAGAAACAAAAACAAACCTGGGATCACAGGGTATTTCTGGGAACCTGGGTATAAATGTAATCGAAGAACAATGGTTCCCTCAGGCGCTTTCTGACTCAGAAATCAGTAAACCATAAACCGATTAATTGCATTATTTGCTTGTTCATATGCACCAAGAAAACAGAAAACTATTTAGAATAGGTGCTCCAAGTAACGGTGTTGTGATTGTCAATGTGAACGATGCGCTATTGCTTATTGACAAAGGCAGAAAAATCTTGCACTGTTGACTCAATAAATCACGGTTCTTCAACAAGACTCAAAATCAAAGTACAATGAAGAGACACAGTCGAATTGTTAGTCAACAGGTGATTATGTCAACATTTCGACCCCAGAGAGCATTTCACAGGGTCTTCATCAGGACACTGATTGGCAGCAACCCTCTAGAAAATTAAGACAATTCATTTCTATGAAAGAATCCCACACACTTGGGCTAAAATATGCTTCAGTTTCTCAGCTCCTAAATGATCCACTCGATAAAGTGCATAGGAGATGAGCATAGCATTACAGGCCTGGATCGAGCCACTGCTCACGGTCGACTTGTATTGGAAGATGCTGCTACAAGGAAATTGGACCTCTTGCCTCCTTGCCCTTGCGGCAGCGTCTTCGAGCGGAAGACAATCATGGGCAGTGGCTCAATACAGGCCTGTGAGGTTCTGCTCAGCTCCTATGCATTTAAGTTAGGGCATGGTTCATTAACAAAACAAATAGTGAAATCCACAAAGGTGTTCAGGGCAGTAAATCAGCTTGAATATGTATGCAGCAAATTTATATATCGTGGATTCCCACTGTAGATTTTTTCAACATTTTGAAAACCAATTAAATGTTCCTAGATGGTGATACAAGAAGCCCAACCTTATTTAAAAATGGCAAATATGGCACTTGACTTTGATTTTATTGTAGCAAGTTGAACTGAACAATTTCTTGCCCTTCTTTTTTATTTTCCTAGTGCTCTATAGGTGAACACAGTTAAATATATAAGTATTTGTGGTTTTAGCTCCATGATATTCACTGTCATCACACAAACCTGTCTTTTACCCCGAGGGCACACAGTTTCCAGACATGATCTGCTTAAACCTCATTTTAATTTCATGACAACACCATAGTTCCACAAATCCATGGATTATATATGATCACTCATGACCTTGGTTTAATCGTATTTTTGACTGTATGGACACACATGCTTAATTTTGTACATATTCTGTACTATTTGAATATAATGTTTTGGAAGATTTAAATGTATTCTTGATCAAAATTAGGAGATTTTAAAGAACTGACTTAATAAAAATGTTGTATGGATTAAAAGAAGCAGTCTGGCTTGGTTCAGCAAATACCAATTGGGATGGCTAAAAAAAGGCAAAGCATATAAGGGTAGTCATCTGAATCTTTTCTGAACCTCCTAATGGTCTTCTGTTTTGCCACCTTTTTCCCAATTTCTTCACGTTTTACTTTTTTTTCACCTATGTGGATATCTCTCTTTCTGTTTGTCTTTTACATTTATAACTACATAATTAAATGTTTAATTGTATGGTTGCTTTACATATGTCACTATGGTTAAATATCAATAACCTTTATAATTCAAGACTGGTGCAAGTATTTCACATTGAGCCATGTAACACATTTTATCATTTTTTTATGGTAACCACAGTTGTGATGCATAAATATTGTGAACCTATATAGTGTCTCACATGATAATTGAACGAGAGTTTATGAAATTCCCTGAATTTATTGGGTTTAAAATATTCGACTATTATTTTGAATGAAAGCATGACATAAACAAAAATGGAAATCAAATGTGAATGATTAATTAAGATTTTATCATGTGGAGTAGCAATGAAATAAAGAAAGAAGTAATGCGAAATGTATTAAAAGGTATCAAGTAATAGTAATGAAAAACAAGCATTGTTCGTTAACTCATCTAATCGTGATCAAGGAGAAGCTTGCTTTAAATTTGCATTACATATCAGAAATACATTTAGAATCATCCCTTGCTTTGTAAAACCGCCAATTTCCACTAAGCTAGGTAAGCTGCCGACACAGGTAGTAAAGAAATACATTTGACCCAAATGCTGCTGAAGTGTCAATGTCAAATTATTTGCAATTATCTTTGTTTAAGATGTTACAATTTTAGAATCATAAAAAGAATGAATATAGTACATCTTTACTAGGCTGAATTTAATAGTTTGCATACTCCATTCCCGACAGCAGTAACAATTTTACGTCAGAATTAATTATATCTGATAACCTATCTTCCTCATCATTGCATTTGTAGCAGATCATTTTTTGGGGTTGTAATTTAGCTTTAAATATTTCCTGAATGTCTATAGTACATCATAAATTAGAAAGAATTTAGGGGCATATTTACAATGTCTGGCGCATTTCTGCAAATCAGCAGGGATGCGCCAGAATAGATGCGACACTCAATTCTTTCCTTGCGCCACCACAGATGTGTTGCATTTACAATGCAGCAAACTGTGGCGCAAGGATAGGCAGATGCGTGTCACATCTTGTGGTGTAAGGGCGGCGCATTGCTGGAGTCGTGTCGCAAGCGCGCCACAACTCCAGCAATGCACAGGGGTCACCCGTACTTAACCTGATGCGTCACTCCTTACGCCGGGTTCAAGCAGGCGTAAGGGTTTGACGCAACGACGTCATAAAACTGACTCAGCGAAAACTTGTAGATTTCACGCAGTCAGTTTTACAAGGCTTTCCTGCGACGGAACGCCCACCCTGCGACAGAACGCCCACATGAAACCTGATGCAGGTTTCTTGTGCCGCAGTGCTTTACAATGTGACGCATCTGTAATGCATGGTTTACGCCGCTGCTGCGTCACAGAAGTGACACAACGGCGGCGCAAATGTGTCACAAGGGACTAGTAAATCTGCCCCTAGGTTTGCATAATAGAGGCTCGAAAACTCCTCCAAGATTACATTTCCAAAGGTCCTCAGTCCTCATTAGGAATTAACATGTTAGTTGCATCATCCAATCCACAATGTAATATGCAATTGTGTTTCGAGCCATGGGATTGAAATATTATATAAGCTTTTGAAATTAATGGATAATTAATGGATAAAGACTTTAACAGCTTTCCGTAGTAAACACTGTAAAACTTGATTTTACAGAAGGTAATGTATATCCACAATCTCTGCAAATTCAGTGAGTTGTTGCACATTTAATCATTTGGGTAAGAAATGCCTTTTAAATACACATGCACTGGGCTAGCAGTGGAATCCATGGGTAATGCCATTCTGCTATGGTCTGCATGCACTGTGCTGGCAAGGGAATGTTACGGATTTCTCTGGTGGCAAATTGAATGCCTGAAGCATTAGAGAATCACTACTCAGACCTGCCCTGGTGAGTTGATGAGCTGACAACCAATACCCCCCCTGAAAATACATTGACCCACATATACTAGCAGAATTCCGTTTGTCATCGCCAAACCGAAGGTCTTGCTCAATTGCCCCCTTTGCCTCTGACATAAACTCACAGCTTCCAAGCTCCTCTCTCTGGCACACTGCTTGGAGGTCCCTCCTATGCCATGCATTAAAGGCAATAAACCGGGAATACTGGTGCCTCGTGCAAGGGAAAACAGGGACATGGGAATAACACTCACAGAATACTGTGCTGATATCTGCCACAGTCCTCCCATCCTCCCTTGAAGCTCCACTGCCCTGTAATCAAGGGCATTTTGAACGGTGGGGATGGAAGGATGTTGGCAATTTTAAGACCTGGGCAGTGCTGGCAATCCCACCCACATCTAGCACATGGAATGTCATTTATTTTTAACATAAAAAAGTAACATACAATTTAGAATGTTGGTAGATGTGAAGCCAATCAAAATGCTTCTTTTGTGGGCTATAACTAAAGTTGTAGGCAAACTTACAGAGTATCTCATGGCTGCCAGCTCCCCACTGATTTACCTTTTTTAAAAAAAGTTTTTGCTCCAATAGGAGAGAAATAGTTTCTGTTTAGTGACGCAGCAGCATCATCTTTCATCCAAAACCAGTCTCTCTAGTGTGTTGGTTACCTTGGCACGATTTGAGGCTGACTGTGATGAGCATATGTAAAATACAGAAACCAGGTCTTTATCTCGGGACTTAGTATCAAAAATGGTAGTCCAAAATCTTTACCAGGGCATGGAAACAGGCTGTTGCAGAGTAGGACTCCACAAGGTTGGATAGGCATCGGAAACTTTCCCAGTTAAGCTGTTGTTTTTGGCAGGAAAGCTCGGTGTACAGTCAAAATATCGAGTTTTTTATATCGAATTTCATTAATTTCGATTCAAAAATATAGAATGGACACAATATCGACTGGACAGAATATAGACTACAAAAATATCGACTAGAATAGTAATAATATTGATTCCAAAATATAGAATGGACAAAATATCGAATGGACAGGATGTAGACAACAAAAATATCGAATTAGAGGTAAGTAAATTAATATTATTTTTTTAAGTGTTTTTTATGTTACTATATGTGTGAAAAGTGTATATTTAATTTATAATTTATTTTAAATAATTAATTTTATGGTATTTTATTTTTGCGTAATATAAATACGTAGCAGGTTGTGGGTTTATAGGGGAATAGGGTGGGAAGTAATTTAATTATAATTAATTAAATATGTTAATTTATTCATTGGTATTAATTTTTAATTAATTATTGATTAATTATTAATTGTTTAATAATTAAATTTAAATTGGTAATTCATTTTAATTAATTGATTGATTGATAATTATGTTAATTATATTAATTTATTTTCTGTAGCCGGTTGTGGGTTTATAGGGGAATAGGGTCGGAAGTAATTTAATTATAATTAATTAAATATGTTATTTATTCATTGGTATTAATTTTTTAATAATTGTTGATTAATTATTAATTGTTAAATAATTAAATTTAAATTGGTAATTAATTTTAATTAATTGGATAATTGATAATTATGTTAATTATATTCTTTTTTTGTTGTTGCGGGTTGTGAGTTTGTAGGGGAATAGGGAGGGAAGTAATTTAAATAAAATTAATTAAATATGTTAATTTATTTATTGGTATTTATTTTGATTTAATTTTTTATTAATTATTAATTGGCAATTATTAAAAATGTAATTGGTAATTCATTGTTAATTAATTAATAATTGGTAAGGAATTAAAATATAATTGGTAATTAATTTTAATGAATTGATTAAATGTTAATCATGTTAATTATGTTAATTTCTTTCGAGTAGTGGGTTGTGGGTTTTTAGAGGAATAGGGTGGAAAGTAATTTAATTATAAATATTACATTTTTTAATTTATTTATTGCTTATTTTTGTTGAAATTATTTAATGTATTATAAATAACTAATAATTATTCTAATTTATAATTGGTATTCAAATTTAAATAATTTTCATTCATTTATGAAGTATTTATGTTCCCTACTGTTGCATTCTCAGGAGTGGGAATAGTAATTTTAACCCCTACGCTATCCAATGCTTTCCCTACTGTTGCACTCTCTGGAGTGGGAATAGTAATTTTAACCCCTACGCTTTCCAGCGCTTTCCCTACTGTTGCACTCACTGGAGTGGGAATAGTAATTTTTACCCCTACGCTATCCAACCCTTTCCCTACTGTTGCACTCTCTGGAGTGGGAATAGTAATTTTAACCTCTGCGCTATCCAATGCTTTCCCTACTGTTGCACTCACTGGAGTGGGAATAGTAATTTTTACCCTCCCGCTATCCAACACTTTCCCTGCTGTTGCACTCTCTGGAGTGGGAATAGTAATTATTACCCCTACGCTATCCAATGCTTTCCATACTGTTGAACTCTCTGGAGTGGGAATAGTAATTTTTACCCCTACGCTATTCAACGCTTTCCCTACTGTTGCACTCTCTGGAGTGGGAATAGTAATTCTTACCCTCCCGCTATCCAACGCTTTCCCTACTGTTGCACTCACTATAGTGGGAATAGTAATGTTTACTGCTACGCTATCCAATGTTTTTTCTAGTGTGCACTCACTGGAGTGGTAATAGTAAATTTAACCCTCTCGCTATCCTATGGTTAACATATTGTATATTTTAATATTAATACTATGTTTATATATATATATATATATATATATATATATATATATATATATATATATATATATATATATATATATATATATATATATTACCTACTGGCGGTCGCCAGTAGGTATATATAGTTAGGATTTTTTCTCTATGGGATTTTTGAAAATTCTATGTCTAATAACTTTGGCGTTTGTGGACGGAATTGGCTGAAATTTTCAGGAAAATGGAACATTTTGTTCCTGAGCAGCCCCTGACAATTTGGGGGGGTTTCATCAAGGGGGGGCCGAGAAAAAAGGGGGGTCCCAAAACGCGTTTTTCCCATGTTAATTTCCATAGGGCGGTTGGCCTCACTTTTAGCTCGAACGGCTGAATGGATTTGCACGAAACTTGGCAAAATTGTAGGGACTGTTAGCCCGATGTGCCTTTGCTAGGTCTCAATATATGTGCTCCAGTGGATTTTGAGTAATTTAGGTTCAAATAAAGATATATATCTGGGCGGAGCCTAACCACACATCTGATCTGATTGGCTGTCAGCACTTCATCCAAGAAGTGTTGGCAGCCATCTTGGGACCAATATACATGATAGCACCTCATTAAAAAGCATTGCAGTTAATAGAGGGTTTTAGGACTTTAGTTACATTATAAATCATTTGTTGATGGTACCATACTCGTTTTAGGAATTGTGGTGGGTTCTAAGGTGATTTTACCATGTGAAAAAACCTTCTGCTGTGATATCATGAATATTGTTTGAAAGAAAACTAATATCTCTTGATTTTCCCACAGTGGTTTGGAAGGGGATCTATAAGCTAAACTGAAAGCATATTTTCTGTAAATTCACATTATCTTTCTCAGTCATGTGAAAATGAAGTCTGACATTCTCAGTAAAACATGTACATCCAACAACAAGGACAGAGACTGTCAGTTGATTCCTTTGTGTTCTACTGCAGCCTCCTAGAGTGTTCTAAAGAACAACTAGAGCGCTAACAGTCCTACTTATTACAAAGGTATGGCACACCTGAAGCCATCTTGATTGGAATAAAGTGGTAACTCTTAAAACATTTAATTTAAAAAGAAACAACATGAGGGGGTATATTTTGCCATAGAAAGTATGATTAGTGCTGCAGAATGAAAAATTAGGGCACATTTTGAGTGACTTCTCAAATCCTTTTCTATTTCATTAAAACATTCTGACATGCAGTCTCCCAAAATGGCCACCAGAGACAAAAGAGCCCAAATGTAGCCCAAATATCACCCAGATGTAGCCCAAGTATAGCCCAATGACAGAATGTCCCAGAGTGTTCTAAAGAACAACTAGAGCGCTAACAGTCCTACTTATTACAAAGGTATAGCACACCTGGAGCCATCGTGATGGGAATAAAGTGGTAACTCTTAAAACATTTAATTTAAAAAGGAACAAAATGAGGGGGTATATTATGCAATAGAAGGTATTATTAGTGCTGCAGAAAGAAAAATTAGGGCACATTTTGAGTGACTTTTCAAATCCTCTTCTATTTCATTAAAAAATTCTGACATGCAGTCTCCCAAAATGGCCACCAGAGACAAAAGAGCCCAAATGTAGCCCAAATATCACCCAGATGTAGCCCAAGTATAGCCCAATGACAGAATGTCCCAGAGTGTTCTAAAGAACAACTAGAGCGCTAACAGTCCTACTTATTACAAAGGTGTGGCACACCTGAAGCCATCTTGATTGGAATAAAGTGGTAACTCTTAAAACATTTAATTTAAAAAGGAAAAAAATGAGGGGGTATATTTTGCCATATGAATTATGATTAGTGCTGCAGAAAGCAAAATGAGGGCACATTTTGAGTGACTTCTCAAACCCTCTTCAATTTCATTAAAAAATTCTGACATACAGTCTCCCAAGATGGCCACCAGAGACAAAAGAGCCTAAATGTAGCCCATATATCACCCAGATGTACCCCAAGTATAGCCCAATGACAGAATGTCCCAGAGTGTTCTAAAGAACAACTAGAGCGCTAACAGTCTTACTTATGACAAAAGTATGGCACACCAGAAGCCATCTTGATTGGAATGAAGTGGTAAGTCTGAAAACACTCAATTTAAAAAGGAACAACATGAGGGGGGTAATTTTGCCATAGAAAGTATGATTAGTGCTTCAGAAAGAAAAATTAGGGATCATTTTGAGTGACTTCTCAAATCCTCTTCTATTTCATTAAAAAATTCTGACATGCAGACTGAAACATGCACTTTGAATACCAGCAGCAGACGTCCCTGGTGAGCAGTAGCTTTACTACAGTGATCTAATGTGCAACTAGAGTGCTAACATTCAGAATTTATGGCAAACGTGTGACACATCTGAATGCCTTCTTGATGGAACCAAAGTAAACAAGCATTGAAAATGCAATAGATCTCGCCCTCGTTTAAGTTAAAGCCATTCTGTTTGTAATGAGGTGGCTTTTTAGCTTTGCTTTTATTAGTGTTTTTTCAACTTTCATGTAAATAACATGCATCTGTATGCATATAAGTATATGTATGCATGAATTTATGTTTGTATTTATATAGATATACAGATGATATATGTTTATATATGTATGTATATATATATATATTCACTGAAAAAACCATAGGCTATAGACCATATATAGTTAGGAATTAGCATTTAAAAAACCTTGAAAATTCACTGAAAAAACCATAGGTTATAGACCATATATAGTTAGGAATTCGCATTTACAAAACCTTATTTTACTCACACAAAACCATTGAAATTTCATATATAGTTAGTTGCACTAACTATATATCGCGCACCCGCAATCCACTGCTGATGATGTCACATATTACATCATTCATGACATGGTCAGTGACATCACTGATGACATCACTGATGACATCTCAAATGACATCACTGATGACAACATCCAGTGACTGTATGTTTCTGTAAAGTTAAAATATGTCTTACATATTGAAGAATGAGTGGATGTATAAGTGTCTGGATGAAGGATTTAGTAGGTGCATGACTGACTGTATGAGTGACTGATTAAATGTGTCTCACTGAGTGCATGGGTTAGTGACTAAACTGTCTTAATTTGTGCATCATTATGTCTGTTGTTCTGTAAACTGTTGCATGTGTTGATAAGTAGCTATATGAGTAACTATATGGGTTATTGATTGGTTGCCCAAGTATTTGTATGGGAGACTGAGTGTGTGTGTGGGTGGCTAGGAGGTGTATGACTCTGTGCATAGATGTGTGAGCAGTTGATTCACTAGATGTATGGTTTCAAAAGTGCATGTGGAAACAGCTGTATGGGCGGTTGACTGTGTGCATGAGTGTATTGGTGAGTGAATGGATATCTCAGTGCTACATGTCAAAGTAAGTACATATGTAAAACACAGTACATGTGAGAGTTGACATATATAAATAACTGTGCATAAGAGCCAGTGAATGTGTGAGTGGCTGTATGGATCATTGTGAACTTGTATCAGGGATTGTATAAGAGAGTAAATATGTGTTAGTATATGTTTGAATAAGTAAAGTTTGTATAACTGTATAGTTGAGGAAATGGAGGTGTGATTGATTCTTTGCATGACTGACTAGGTGTGTGAGTAACTCCATGGATGAGGGACAGTCTGTGAGTGTCTGTTTACACTGATTGTATCTAAGGTTATATTAGAGTCTGAAGAGGTTCATCGTATTATCACATGAATGATATCATCAGTGATGTGATCAGTAATGTCAAATGAGATGTCATCAGTGATGTCATTTGAGATGTCATCAGTGATGTCATTTGAGATGTCATCAGTGATGTCATCAGTGATGTCACTGACCATGTCATGAATGATGTAATATGTGACATCATCAGCAGTGGATTGCGGGTGCGCGATATATAGTTAGTGCAACTAACTATATATGGAATTTCAATGGTTTTGTGTGAGTAAAATAAGGTTTTGTAAATGCGAATTCCTAACTATATATGGTCTATAACCTATGGTTTTTTCAGTGAATATATATATATATATATATATATATATATTTATATTTATTATGTATATTTTTTTATTATTTTAAATATTTATTAGTTTTAATGTTATTTAAGTATTTTTAAGTTAGTTATATTTATTATTTCATTAAAAGTCGATATTTTGACTATCTATATTTTTTACATCGATATTTTTGATTCGATATTTTTGTACTTACCTGTTTGGAGATAGGAAGTTGATATTTTGGCATTCTATACTTTTAACTCGATATTTTTGTATATCGATATTTTTGACATCGATATTGTGTCAGTGATTCGGAAAGCTCAGGGCAAAAGATTTTTAAATTTCATGCCCAAGTAAGATCCCTCACTGGCCGGACACACATGGCGCCTTCGCCTGGTAAAGATTTATTTGTTCTCAACTTATTCACTTTTTTGGTGCTCAGATTACTCCAAAGCTGAAGACTGTAGCCAATGAGGGCTCAATAAGTCTTTATACCTTTTCTGTGAAAAGAACAAAAAAATGCACAATATTCAATCTAAAAAGTGTTAGATAAAATCTATCCTGAGTATTTTATACCATTGAAAGGTAGGAGTTTAGATCTTCCGCTATCAGTGAATCTATATGGAATTGCACTATATGTTTGTGTTGTAATTTTCCTTCCTGTTTTCTCTTTCTTGTGGTACATTCCTTTCCCCCCTCTTTTCCCCTCCTCTATTGCTATGTCCCTCCAGAGCTTGCCTTAGAATGTTGGCATCTCTCAGGCAGTCTTGGAGAGAGGGTAACAGAATAAAGACTGGTCTTACCTTTTCCTGCTTCAAAAGTCTTCTTTACAACAGTTTGCTTATTTCAATCCTTAAACTAACATCTTCAAGGTATGCTGTATACAATCGTTTCACCTTGTCCTTACTGGATACCCTCAACATTTTAAGGGAATTAAAATACTGTGGTACTCACAACAAATGAAAGATATCCTTTATATAAGCAAGCCAAGAAATACGCCAACCTTTCTCTGGGGCAACGAGTCACTTATTATCTTGTGGGTGAGACTCAACTGCTGTTTAGAACCTATGAAATTCCACAGTAATGGCGGTCATATGTTAATTTGGTTGGAAACAAAAGGCAATACCAACTCATTGTGGCATATACAATTGGAGCAGAGATTTATTTTCTACCTTCTGCAATGGATCCGCCCATTCATAGCATTGCTCTTTAGAAGGTTAACGTCAAGCACTTACTCTTATATAGTGTCAACCTGTCCTTCAAAGTCTTACAGCCCAAATTCTTTGCAAATGTAAAACTAGCCTCCAGGGATCTGGCAAATTGCTGTGGCCTGGCATTTACCAAGTGCCCCAAATCAAGTGAAGATTGAATGTGGATACCTAAATAAGTGAAGGTCTTGACACACCGCACAACAGAACCGTCTAAAAAATGTGAGCTTCTTTTGGTATTTTATGGTCCACATATAATAGTAAATGCTTTTGTCGAATTAAAACTCGGATCTACATTTCTCATAAAAATAGTCAATGGTTTTCGAGAACCTGGAGACTATTTACAGTTCTATCGGCATGTAGAAGTACAGGTAGCAAAACCCCCATTTAACTAGATAATCTTGCAGTCCATTGATATAAAGTGTTGCCAGAAAATATATATATATGTTACCCCTATATAGCCCTTATTGCCCATAAGGTAAGGTGTATGGTATTTAAAGTTAGGACATATAAACGTTTAATGTCTAAAATGTCCTTACAGTGACTAACACCTCAAAGCTATTTTCACTGTATTAAGTCCTGCTATTCCACAGGTAAGCACTCGGATGCAATATTAATCATGGGAAGGGGGCTGGCTAGAAAAATAACTAAACCACTATTTTACTAGTTATTAAAATCAAATTCAGTGGCAAAGTTGGATTTCGTTCTAAATATTACAGGTAAGTAGCTTTTAGAAATCTACCTTTGCACTGCCTGACATCCCTGGGAGCTAAAACTGCATTTTACTGTCCAACTTCTGCCAGCCAGTAATAAGCATTTGAATAGGTGTGAATGAGGTGTGAACTTGCTCCAAGGAGAAACAATGGTAGGGATGATCCATCTGAACCTGATAGGATATGAATGGGGAGGCTGGGAGGATCCTCATTTACATTAATGTGTCAAGAACTGCTTGAATGTCACATCCTGCTTAGCAGGTCTGCTGGGGTTATTCATGTGTCACTTGGGCTGTCCTTCAAAGAGGCTCCCCCTCTGACTGGCGAATGTTAACTGATACTTGGGTAGGGCCCTTCCGTTGACACCCTAGACAGTCAGGCCCCAATCACAGTTGGCTTCTATTTGACATTAAAGTGTTGCAGCCTCTTTGACAGATCTGCTGGGTTTACATATAACAGTTTGGGTGAAAGCAGGATGCCAAAGCAATCTATGTGTATCCCGTGAGTGGCTGATGACATTGCAGCTTTGTTCTACCAGTTGTCTGTCTCAGAGGTTCTTGTGCGTACAGAGACTGCATAAAACTGGATTTTGGTGTTAGATATGGGAGGACACAAGGATAATCATAGTACGCTGACCGCGCACAACCCCAGCCCTCAGTTTATTGTGGCTGAAGGCTTTGGCCATCTTGAAAATGCCCAAAGTGCATAGGGTTAGCCCTGGGAACCATTACTCCATTGGTTAGAGCATCCCCGGGGATTATTTCAACCCACTAGCTCGAGACAGACATAAATGTGGCACCTCCAGGCACCTACTTCAGAACCCTCCTGAACTTGTAGAAGATAGAAGGAGACTGGGCCTGCTGTCTATGACCTGAGAAGAGCCTAGAAGACCAGACCTGCACAGGACTCTTGTACACAGGACAAAGAAGTCGACTCCGAGGGTCATAAGACTGACATCCTGTTAAAGCCATACAGACACAATAAACTCCAAGAGGCCCTTTCTCACAACTGCCCAAACTAGGTCCTGTTCAATGGTGTACATTGACTATATTGACACTTTGTGTGCTTCTTGGTGCTATTTCTATTTAAAGCTTCAAAAATCATATCTCTGGTTCCCTATTGGATCGTCGTCATTTTGCAGTCATTTTCTTTATTGCATTTTACTCTCCTTGATTGTATATGGGATTGTTATTGTTTTGCATTTTAACTTCATTATTATTTTAGTACAGTGTAAATATTTTACACATTACCTATAAGTTAAACCTGTCTGACCTATGCCAGAGCTACCAGGGGGTTACTTTCAGATTTATTTAGAGACTTTAGTGGTTCACCCTGACAAGGGTTGTGATTATTACTTGAGGTGGGTACATACTCAACTAATGTTCTTGAATGCAGAAAGTATTTTTTAATCTTCTCAATATTTCGATTATTTCTTTTAAATCGGGACAGGGTACTTTTGATGGGGGAATTTGCTCTACCTCCTGGGTTTGATTTGAACTCCTCATGAATAAAGGACACATCTAATCTTGTCCTTTTCATAGTGGTAGAAGAAGCTTCTCCCTTATTGTTGGCCATGTTATATGATAAAAAGATGAACTTTTACCACTACTAATATTAATCAATCCACAATTTTGTAACTATGCTGTCATTGGAAATGTACTCACATTATACTGGCACCCTTTGTGCTGCCTAGAACCAATGCAGTAACCATTGTACCTTAGTGCAAGGGTGCCAGTGTCGGATAGCTTTGGTGCAGGGGTACTTTACTGCACGAAAGTTATCCTTTTAGGCTATTTTCTTTTCGTATGTTGTTCCACAATGCAGTACACATGCAAAAAGGAAATTAAGATTACAAATAAAGATATTTTTCCTTGTAACTTGTTATGCCTGCCCTAGGGAGGATCAGGATTTTGGTGCAAATTCATGTCTACAAGTCATTGTAGAAATAGGTTTGTATCATCAAAATTCATGGAATAACTACCTGACGCAAGGTAACGCAAGGCTGCGTAATGCCCTGCCTTGTGTACCTTTTTGTTTTTTTACAAAGCAACACAAATACCAAAAAGTATATTGAATCATATCTGTATTAAAAAAAAAGTGATGCAAAACCTTTGCATATCTGGCCCTGATCATGAGTTAATCCTATTGCACATGACTGAAGGCTGGAACAGAAAACGCACACTGCAAAGGATAGTTCTGTTAAACAGTGTTGGTACTCAAAATTAGTATGTTCAGAATCCTCTGTAGATTAATAAAACTATAAGTTCACCCTGTAGGTCTATGCATTTTTAGATATGGGCACATTTACTATTTTGTCATGTGTTGGTGTATTGTGTTCTGCCTAGTGCTGATGCAGGCACCCTTGCGTCATGCACCTTTTAACCATAGTGCAAGGGTGCCTGAGTTACCGGTAGAGTTGTTTTTCTGCAGGAAGGGACACCTTACTCTAGAAAAACAATCCTTTAAGGCATAGTCCTCGTTTGGATGTATGTCGTTACTACGCAAGCTTTTGCAACGCATGCCTTTACCACGCAGGTTTTACAACGCAAGTCGTTATAACGACTTGCGTTGGGGGGTGCTGGATAGTGAATAGTTTAATTTACTATTCCAACTCCAGTCCCCGTGGATAGTAGGGAAGGTTTTGGCTAGTAAATGAAACTATTCCCTATCCTACAGCGACCCCCAGCGCAAGTCGCTGTAACGACTTGCGTTTAAAGGTTGCGTGGTAAAGGTACTGCATGGTAAAAGTTGTGTTGTAAACGCTGTTCCCCCCTCGTTTTATGTGTGCTGCAAAATGCAGCACACCTAGAAAGAGAAATTAATGAGGAGAAATCAAGATCTGTCGAGTAGGCGCACTATTTTGGCACAAACCCAGGTTTACAAGCCCTTGTAAATCTGAGTTTGCATCAAAATGGGAATGCCATGCTCCACCCATGTAACACCTATCTGACGCAAAGTAATGCAAGATAGCTCTATGCACTGCATGATGTTACTTTGTATTTACTAAACCAGGTAAAGCCACACAACATGGCATTGTGTGGTTTAGTAAATGCCAAAATGATTTAACGTTGGGGCTGCTCCATAAAACGTATGCAACCCTGACGCAAAATAGTAAATCTGGACCCATAAGACTTTTTGAGAAACAGCTGGAACCATGGAGCAGCAGCTATTGTCTTGCATTGCTGAGCTTTGCTGCGCAGCTCATGCACTTATCCAAGTTAGTGTATGTGCTGCAGATATTGCAGGGTGAGTAGCCTCTTCTGCTTCTATTTACAGGCACAAAATAGGATCCTGTTGTTATGCAATAAAAGTGCACAGTTGTATTTCAAGAAATGGTTTGTCAGCAGCACAAAGAAACAGCTGGAGGTGGGAGAGTTGTTCCTGTTTCTTCAAGAAATAGCTCTGCCGCAACACAAGACATATTGTGAACAAACAGGCACACAGCTCCCTTTCCAGAACAAGAATACTGCAGAAGGTGACAAAAACACAGTGAAGCACGGTGAGGTACCACATGAATATTCTCTTCACTCATTGTGGGCAAAAATCACTATGGGAATAAAGTGGAGGAAGAGGGTACCCAAAGGTAATTATTTGAATATTACTTGGCAGCAGAGATCATTTTCTGCTCATGAAAGAATCCTTCAACAAAATGCACAGATCCACACACCAGCAACGGCACCTGCGCTAAGGCAGAGGAGCGTCGCCCTCCAGGAAAAATAAAATGATATTAACACCATGGTATTATCATTGTAATTTTCAATACTGGCTCTGTTGTTTTTCTTTTAGGTGTAGGCGGGGCTGGGCTGCACACAGAGCAGGGGGAGGAGTGGTGGGCACTTTCTAAGTGGCATGATGGTTTGGCCTGCCGTCTAGGGCTGGCAACGTTATGAAGAACAAAGGTGCTTAGCTTATTTCAAAATCAACGCAATACAGTATAGGTACACAATGGAAAACTATACGAGTGAAAGTTTCCAAACCCAGCCGGGAAAGGAGTTTATTTACTGGAGGCAATGTCCAATCTTGCAATATAAACCAAATAGCTCGACACAAGCCTGTGCCGTACACAAAACAGGAAAAAAGAAAAGAAGGATAGCGTTAAAGTGAAAGGGGTGTCTTTCAGGCAAAGGAAGAGAGCAAGGACAGGGTACTGTAAAAAATCAAAGATCAGTAACAGTATCGCCTGGAGTTGAGTCTACACAGTTTCATTTAACAATATTATAAGTGTAAACCCACTCGTGATTGTCGACGTTTCGATCCCTTTATGCTCAACTAAATACATGGGATCATCATCAGGACTTTTGTAATAGACAAAAACATGCCTGAATGAAATACATTAAGCCTGTTAGGAGAGAAAAGAAGAAACAAGGTTTTTCAGAGACCTGGGAGAATATTAAACATATGTACCAACTTTGTAACACTTTCTCAGTGTGTGACCAAGTGCACAGTGTTTGTGCTCTAATAAAAACAATATATACAAATGCCTCGGAATCGCAGTGTCATGCGTGAGAAGTTGCGTCAGAGAGCCGTGCCGTGAGGGTGCTTAGTCTAAGGGAGAAAGGATATCCGTCGTGGGGTGATAGTGCAAGTCTTAGTGATTAAGGGTGGCACAACTGGAGGGAGCCCTACGGGTTCAGCGTTAAAATTGGTATAATCATACCTCAGTATGTCGAGGAAAGTGACCTCAAAGGGTTATGGGTCCTTCCCTTCAACTTTCAGCTATGGTGCTAGGAAAGGGACAGAACATACAGTGGGATTTAGAATGGGTGAACCTTGAGGATATGAAAAACGAGCGAGTGGGGTTAAAGTGAACCTACCACGTAAATAACGTCTGGGAGGTCTTTAAAGGGGTCCGGCACAAAGTTACTTCATGTACAAATAAGTAGTTGTAACTCGAATTCGTTTCCGACTGCAAAGGATAGCAGCTCTGAAAACAGAAAAATACACTTTGTGTCATGTGGAAGTGGCAAAGGCTTAACATCCAGGGGAGTAGGAAATTAAAAAGACATACCTTACTCCACTCTGTATAGGGACAGGGAGTAGCTTCAGTAATGCAGGCAACGATGGCCGTGCAAGTAGATTGCCACAGTGTGGCGATGGGGACGCTGTGAATAGACAAGGGAATCAATAAAGCGCCTGGTTGTGATGACAACACCTGGGCCGAGCGGGAGAAATATCCAGGATAATAACTCACCCGGTCTCAATGTAGACGCGTCTCTCTTGGGGGCTGTTCAGGTCAATGCCGAATACGGAGCAGCGGTGGCTGTGTGCGAGCGGACTGAATACAGCCTCGCCAGTCACGTGACTGCTATTGCGAGCGTCACAACTGCCGGAAAAGGCGGGGGCCATCTTGGAGTGGAGGATAACAGTTTGATTGTGAAGGGGGTGCTCGAAATAAACATGAGTGAGAAAAGTGAAATATTCTCATTTTGTGACAAGCGTGAATATTAGGGATTTCAAGTATCAAAAAACGTTTCCCAAATGACGATAACATTCCATTACTTCTCATTATTCAAACTTCATATATGAATTCAGAAACATGTTTCACATGTTTAGAAAGCTGCATTAGAGTCTCAGATTGTTTGATGTTCATAGTTTTTATAGGTTATCATGGCTTAGAGTGTCTCATGATACAGTCTGTTGGTTATGCATAGTCTTGGTTCAATCAAAGCAATGTAGTCCAGTCCTCATTGCGATTGAGTCCATTCCGGATGGTATTGAACTGGATGATTGATTTCAGTTCCTCACGATTCAGTATCTGTTGTAGGTTGCCACCTCTCTGGGGTAATTTGATGGCCTTAAGGACGGTCCAGCGGAGATCATCTGCTGTGTGGTTCAAGTGGGCAAAATGTTCGACCAAGGGTGCGTTGGGAGTTCCACACCTTATGCGACTGCGATGCTGACTTATTCTTGTTTTTACTTTCTGTGTAGTCTGGCCCACATACATCGAGGGGCAAGGACAAACAATCGCATAAATAACATTGTGACTGTTACAGTTTGTGAAGTCCCTCATGTCAATCGTGATGTTATTGTGACTAAACGTGCTCCCCTCAAGTGTCAGATCACATACAATGCATTGTCCACATTTCGCGTGTCCTCTCAATGGGGGTAGACCCCAGTTAGACTCAATTGTGTTCCTGGGTATTGGTACTGGTAGGGCCGCTCGAACAAGATGATCTTTTATATTCCTACTTTTTTTGAACGCAAATAAGGGTCTGTCAAAAGTTAGCTGGCCCGAGTTTAAGATTGGCCAATGTCTTAAAATTGTTTTGCGGATTTTATTGGAGATTGGCGAGAAAGTCGTGACACACGCTATTCTCTCAGAGCTGGGCCTGGTCTTTGGTTGGAGCAAAACCTCCCTGGGGCAATACCAAGCCCGTTTCGAAGCGTTCCTCACTATTCTGCTTGGATAGCCTCTAGCCTTTAGTTTGGAGCATAAGACGTCTGCCTCACTAAAGTAATCAGTTTTTGTGGAGCAATTACGTCTGATCCGCAGGAACTGCGAGTAGGGAAGCGAGTCCTTAAGGGCCTTAGGGTGGTTGCTGTCGTATCTAAGTAGAGTATTACGCTCAGTGGGTTTCCTATACAGGCGAGTAAGGAGCTCGCCTGACTCATGGTAGATCATGAGATCCAGGAATGGTATTTCCGTCTTATGATGTGTGAGCGTGAACTGTAAATTGTCACAATTATTATTCAGCCAGTGTAGGAATGAGTTAAGGATTTCACTCTCTGAATTCCATATTAGGAAAATATCATCTATGTACCTGCGCCAGACACCTATACAGGCTATGAATGGGTTAGTATCGGCCAGGATGGTGCCTGTCTCAAGGGCATCCATGTACAACACCGCCAGATGGGGAGCAAAAATTGCTCCCATAGCGGTGCCTTTGATCTGCTGGTAGAAACTACAGTCAAAAACAAAATAATTTTTCGTGAGGCAGAGTTCAAGTAACTGCAATATGAACACCGTCGGTACTCTATGTGGTCTTGGTCTGGAGTCAAGTGTCCTCTCTATTTTCCTAATATGGAATTCAGAGAGTGAAATCCTTAACTCATTCCTACACTGGCTGAATAATAATTGTGACAATTTACAGTTCACGCTCACACATCATAAGACGGAAATACCATTCCTGGATCTCATGATCTACCATGAGTCAGGCGAGCTCCTTACTCGCCTGTATAGGAAACCCACTGAGCGTAATACTCTACTTAGATACGACAGCAACCACCCTAAGGCCCTTAAGGACTCGCTTCCCTACTCGCAGTTCCTGCGGATCAGACGTAATTGCTCCACAAAAACTGATTACTTTAGTGAGGCAGACGTCTTATGCTCCAAACTAAAGGCTAGAGGCTATCCAAGCAGAATAGTGAGGAACGCTTCGAAACGGGCTTGGTATTGCCCCAGGGAGGTTTTGCTCCAACCAAAGACCAGGCCCAGCTCTGAGAGAATAGCGTGTGTCACGACTTTCTCGCCAATCTCCAATAAAATCCGCAAAACAATTTTAAGACATTGGCCAATCTTAAACTCGGGCCAGCTAACTTTTGACAGACCCTTATTTGCGTTCAAAAAAAGTAGGAATATAAAAGATCATCTTGTTCGAGCGGCCCTACCAGTACCAATACCCAGGAACACAATTGAGTCTAACTGGGGTCTACCCCCATTGAGAGGACACGCGAAATGTGGACAATGCATTGTATGTGATCTGACACTTGAGGGGAGCACGTTTAGTCACAATAACATCACGATTGACATGAGGGACTTCACAAACTGTAACAGTCACAATGTTATTTATGCGATTGTTTGTCCTTGCCCCTCGATGTATGTGGGCCAGACTACACAGAAAGTAAAAACAAGAATAAGTCAGCATCGCAGTCGCATAAGGTGTGGAACTCCCAACGCACCCTTGGTCGAACATTTTGCCCACTTGAACCACACAGCAGATGATCTCCGCTGGACCGTCCTTAAGGCCATCAAATTACCCCAGAGAGGTGGCAACCTACAACAGATACTGAATCGTGAGGAACTGAAATCAATCATCCAGTTCAATACCATCCGGAATGGACTCAATCGCAATGAGGACTGGACTACATTGCTTTGATTGAACCAAGACTATGCATAACCAACAGACTGTATCATGAGACACTCTAAGCCATGATAACCTATAAAAACTATGAACATCAAACAATCTGAGACTCTAATGCAGCTTTCTAAACATGTGAAACATGTTTCTGAATTCATATATGAAGTTTGAATAATGAGAAGTAATGGAATGTTATCGTCATTTGGGAAACGTTTTTTGATACTTGAAATCCCTAATATTCACGCTTGTCACAAAATGAGAATATTTCACTTTTCTCACTCATGTTTATTTCGAGCACCCCCTTCACAATCAAACTGTTATCCTCCACTCCAAGATGGCCCCCGCCTTTTCCGGCAGTTGTGACGCTCGCAATAGCAGTCACGTGACTGGCGAGGCTGTATTCAGTCCGCTCGCACACAGCCACCGCTGCTCCGTATTCGGCATTGACCTGAACAGCCCCCAAGAGAGACGCGTCTACATTGAGACCGGGTGAGTTATTATCCTGGATATTTCTCCCGCTCGGCCCAGGTGTTGTCATCACAACCAGGCGCTTTATTGATTCCCTTGTCTATTCACAGCGTCCCCATCGCCACACTGTGGCAATCTACTTGCACGGCCATCGTTGCCTGCATTACTGAAGCTACTCCCTGTCCCTATACAGAGTGGAGTAAGGTATGTCTTTTTAATTTCCTACTCCCCTGGATGTTAAGCCTTTGCCACTTCCACATGACACAAAGTGTATTTTTCTGTTTTCAGAGCTGCTATCCTTTGCAGTCGGAAACGAATTCGAGTTACAACTACTTATTTGTACATGAAGTAACTTTGTGCCGGACCCCTTTAAAGACCTCCCAGACGTTATTTACGTGGTAGGTTCACTTTAACCCCACTCGCTCGTTTTTCATATCCTCAAGGTTCACCCATTCTAAATCCCACTGTATGTTCTGTCCCTTTCCTAGCACCATAGCTGAAAGTTGAAGGGAAGGACCCATAACCCTTTGAGGTCACTTTCCTCGACATACTGAGGTATGATTATACCAATTTTAACGCTGAACCCGTAGGGCTCCCTCCAGTTGTGCCACCCTTAATCACTAAGACTTGCACTATCACCCCACGACGGATATCCTTTCTCCCTTAGACTAAGCACCCTCACGGCACGGCTCTCTGACGCAACTTCTCACGCATGACACTGCGATTCCGAGGCATTTGTATATATTGTTTTTATTAGAGCACAAACACTGTGCACTTGGTCACACACTGAGAAAGTGTTACAAAGTTGGTACATATGTTTAATATTCTCCCAGGTCTCTGAAAAACCTTGTTTCTTCTTTTCTCTCCTAACAGGCTTAATGTATTTCATTCAGGCATGTTTTTGTCTATTACAAAAGTCCTGATGATGATCCCATGTATTTAGTTGAGCATAAAGGGATCGAAACGTCGACAATCACGAGTGGGTTTACACTTATAATATTGTTAAATGAAACTGTGTAGACTCAACTCCAGGCGATACTGTTACTGATCTTTGATTTTTTACAGTACCCTGTCCTTGCTCTCTTCCTTTGCCTGAAAGACACCCCTTTCACTTTAACGCTATCCTTCTTTTCTTTTTTCCTGTTTTGTGTACGGCACAGGCTTGTGTCGAGCTATTTGGTTTATATTGCAAGATTGGACATTGCCTCCAGTAAATAAACTCCTTTCCCGGCTGGGTTTGGAAACTTTCACTCGTATAGTTTTCCATTGTGTACCTATACTGTATTGCGTTGATTTTGAAATAAGCTAAGCACCTTTGTTCTTCATAACGTAGTTATACCCATGGTACTTAGCTATCTGTTGGGTCCCCCTTGTATTAAAAAAAAGCGTCTAGGGCTGGCAAGTCATGTGGACTTAGCATGTTCACCGCCCAGCTGTATTCCACTGCTGGGTGGAGAACATGCACAGGCTCCGATTACCTGTCTCACCGCCGAACCAGGCTGCTCAGACCAATCACGACACTGCTGTCATGCCGACAGCAGCGTCGTGATTGCCTTAGGGAAGTCTGGGACCCTGTGTGCTTCCTGCATTGACCGAAGAGGACCGAGGAGAGGTGGTGGCTAGCAGGTAAGTGACATTTTTTAAACACACAAAGGGGGCATCAGTTCCTCTAGGAGAGTGAACCATAATCTAGTTCGCTCAATAGTATAAATGAAAGGAGAGAATGTTCTGAGTAATGTGGTTGTTTGCTCTGTAAGAAAACCATGAGGAGGGGAGAGAGATGTAGGGTGGGTTGATTCTCCTCGGTCACCTAGTGCCCTCAGAAGACCGTACGTGCGCCCTGCGTCATCATTGGGCGTTGCTACTCGTGTGGGTGGCGCTGCAGTCCCTCACGGGCCCCACAAGGTGGCTCTTTAGCGGAGTTCTTTTGGTGGAGATGCCGCAGTTGTGCATGCGGGTTTGAGGGCCTAGTGAAAAAAATATATATTAAGTGAGTGCAAATTTAAAATGACCAGACAGTACCCGTCAATTAATTTATTCAAGGGTCTGGATAGCCAATTAAAAGAGGTGGACCCTGGAATGTCCCTATATAAACCAAATAATAGGGGGGCGTCTGTAATACTAGACGTTTGTCTCAGGGTAAGAGTGTGGGTGTGGAGATAAAAAATAAATATATATATATATATATATATATAGATATAATTATTGGGTCAACATGTTTCGCGCATCGAGTGGTCCCTAATGGATCCAATTGCGCTTCTTCAGGACCAAACCATATTACTCAAACCAAAAAGTTGGGTTTGACGACGCAGGTTCCAGGCCTAATGACTGTGAGCCTGCAGTACCTTTGTCATCAAGGTGTCAAGCGTCTTGGCGCTATCCGGTACGTTCAAAGTATGTACCTAAGCCCAACCCCAGCAGTCCTAGGTATGGGCCCCCTCGGCAGCCACTTGCCCAAATAGCGAGAGAGTGTGTTGTCTCCCTCCGTAGGCATCATTAACTCCTACCCTCGGCAAAGTGCTGCGCGGTATGGAGCCGGAGCGTCTCCGAACTGGTTCATTATGCCAGTGGTGGCTAGCAGGTAAGTGACATTTTTTTGCCTTTTTTCAACTCCCTGCCCCACCCTACTGCCCTGTAGCAGCCGCTACTGCTACATGCTAAATCCACCCCCCAAATGTCACATGTAACAACACAAAAGGCATTTAGTGCAAAAGCAAAACCTTTGTTTATTTTATAATGGTGTAATTTAGACCACTTTCATTGCTATCAGCCGTACAAGCAACTAAATGTTAGTTTTGCACCTCCACTCAATACTGAACATGTTACTACAGCCCAAGCTGTTTGATGTCCATCTTGAAAGAGAAATAGCTCAATGATTAATGAATATGGAAAAAGAAGTGGCAGGCCTTTGAAGTTTCCCTCCCGAGCACTGTGCCCATCCTGGGGCAGGAGGTGTGACACCTCTGCCCAGGATGCGCATTGTTTCTGGTCCCAGAGAGCAGAGGCTCTCGAGCCACAGGTCCAGAAACTTGGCTGGTGGTGGCAGGCTGCCTATAGCCAGTCTGTGACCACACCAGGGTTGGTAGGTTTTCAGGGGGGCACCTCTAAGGTGCCCTCTGAGTACATTGTTCAATAAACCCCACACTAGCATCAGTGTGGGTTTATTGAGAGGAGTAGTTTGGCACCAAAAAGTCCTGGGTTCAGAGAAGCCATTATGGTGCTGAGGTACTCAAGTTGTCGAGTGTCCAGCCCATAAACTCTCTATGGCTTCCCTGGCACTTACAATATCCAAGAATGGACTTAAATATCTGCTCATGCCGATATGCCCACACCTGTGATATAGTGCACCCTGCCTTTGGGTCGTAAGGCCTGCTGGAGGGTTGACTTGCCTATACCTTAGTAGTGCTGTAGTACTAGTTGGCTTGGCACACATGCAGTGTGCCTTGTCGACTCTGTTGGCTTGTCTACACCAGGCCATGCATGCTGCAGTGGCAGTCTGCATGACATATGTGAAGGATCCCTAGGGGACCCACTTCAGTCCCAATGCACTAGGTACCCAGGTACCATTTACTAGGGACTTACAGGGGGCCTTAAGGGCCAATTGTGGAATCGTTTTAGGGAAGAAGCACTGGCACAAGGGACTTGGTTGGCAGGTACCTTGTGCACTACAATCGAAACCACACCAAATACCAAATACCAAACAAACATTGGGAGCGAATCATGTCAAAAGAGTCACTTTCTCACAGGGGCAAACTCTGATAGGGTTAGACATACACAGGGGCAGGGACAAGCACACATAATCACTCACGGTATACTTTGTGGGCATGCAATTTGGGTAACAGCTTACACTCTGCAAGGCTAATACAAAATGAAAACAAGGAGATGCATCCACCAGGATAAAGGCCAAATAATCATGGTCAGAGGACACAAGCCATGGAGTCGGGATGACTGAAAGTCTAGGCCAGGGAAACATCACAATGGACAAATTCACTACGACAAGAGTAAGCGTAAGCGAAGAGACACAAGAGCGCAGATGGGAGAATCATACACTGAGGGCAGAATGTAGGAAAGATAGAAAAAACACTATTTGAGGCAGGAATTGAACACTGAGTATAGGAAAATTCTCAAGAGAGAGGAGGGCGGGGCCCTTTGTGACAGGAGAAATCAATACAAAGCAAGGAGTCAAACAATACGCCGGCGATATCTCCAATTGCCTGTTGGGTATTAGGTTGTTAATTTACATGCTTAAGACAGGACTGTCCGCCACATGACAGGAGAAAATTCCCAGAGAGACATAGCCATTGAGTTTTTGTTTTTTAAAAACAAACTCCAGCTTTGTAAGTTTGGTTTAAAAAAAAACATTGGTGAATAACCACATTAAACATGGTGACAATTCAGCAAACCTGGAATGCCTTCAAAGGACCAACTGTGATGTGCTGGCTCCCTTAAAGGCATAGATGTCTCTGCAGACAGGTGGAGATTTTTAAATATGGCAGGGTTGTGGTCTACCAGGGCAGCGAAGTACATCCCTCTTCTGTTCTGGCAGAATGGAGTGCAGTCCACCATACTCTCAATAAACTCCTCAGTTAAAAAACAGATACATTTTTACTACCATAATTTCTGAATCAAGGGAACGCAGATAATCAGATTTGACATTCACTGATCACACACGTTACTTTAAGTATTGGTTCCGCTCTACCAAGGCAACCGGACAAAGCATTAAGAACCCGTCTAAAGCATTATGAGTTCTTTAAAGACAAATCTGTTTATTCAAAATTAGTACTTTGGTCAGAAGTGCGATCCAATGACTGAGACTGAAATTGCACCGCCTGCTTGGCAGGAAGGAACTGGTAGTAGGACAGGAAAAGCACATACAGACAGAGACCTTCTGAGGCATTTTCAAAGGAAGTCAGGTGATACACTGTGGCACGGAGAAGCTGATGCCATTTATGAAGCAAACACAGCTCATCATCTTCATGTGGGTTTTAGTAGATGGTTTATTAGACAGTTGAAAGGACAGTCCTCCTACTTGCAGAGGAGACATATAACACATCTGAATTGAGTGCTGAATTAGCTGAAGTGCAAAACGAATAATTGATGGACAGAATGGTGAACAATGTAAAACATTCACCCAAGTACAGAGATATGGGTCAAAATTCATAGTTTTTTGCTCCCCATGCCATTCCAGCTCAAACCCAGCCATCTGCAAACCAGTCTTGACCCTGCTCCCCATGGGAACAGTCCAGCCCGAACTACCAGGCCAGATCCTCCCTTGACTGAAAGCAAGCACCTTGGGACCAGTTTCGGGGTTTCACCCCTAATCAGCCAGGTTAGCTTGACTCCAGAGGCATAGAGAACATGGGACCCACATCTGGGCATACCCATCACACTCAGGGTTGACAAATGCAAAAAGAACAATTGATGGACAGAATTTTGAACAATGTCAAATATTCACCCCAGTTCAGAGATCTGAGCCTAAATCCATCGTTGTTGTGCTCCCCATACCATTCCAGTTTAAACCCAGCCATATGCAAAGCAGTCTTGACCCTGCTCCCATGGGAACAGTCCAACCCGAGCTTCTGGGCCACAAACTCCCTGGATCGGAATCAAGCATCCTTGGACCAGTTTCAAGGTTTCAACCCACATCGGCCAGACTAGCTTGACTTCAGTGGCATGATTATATATATCAGAAGATCTCTGGGTGTTTGCAGCAGACCCCACAACTTAGAATGCACAGATGAAAGTTCTACATCTCTGGTGTAGTTGTGATCTCTTCGGTAAAAAAGCTCTCTCAAAGTCATGTTTGTGCATACCTATATGACAAAGAGTTTGTGTTCCCAAACAACAGCTGCATTTGTGTGTTTTGTCTAGGTGCTAGAGCCTGACCAGAACAGAATAACAAGAAATATGTTGTTTGACCTTGTCTAACTTGTTCAGACTAAATCCTAAGAAAGAACAAAATGCAAAAATAACAGCAGGTTCTATACGGCTTTGGACAATGCAAGATGCGTTTGTATAGTAGCGTGCGCAAAGCAAAGAACAGCCTTCAACATGCTCATACTAACATGAGGGAAAATGACAATGGGTCTACATGAAGCATATGAAAATGTTAACAAATATATGGATAAAATGTAGAGTGTATGTTATCGTCCTGAAATTGGCACTTGGGTCAGAATCCCAACTTGTGTGAAAATACTGCACTTTCTCCCAGCAACCTTTACGTGAGGCCGCTGGCTGCGGTCGTCAAGCAGTGGGGCCTGGCGATGGTCTCATATGCAGACGACACGCAGCTGGCGGTCACGTTGAGTGGGGACTCTGACATGGAGGCTCCCAGGTTCCGTGACGGACTACGAGCAGTGGCCAACTGAATGAACTCCAACTGTCTCCATTTAAACACCAAAAAGACCGAGGTCATGGTGGTCGGCAAGCAGGCGGAGCTATGGGGTGACATGTGGTGGCCTTTTGAATTGGCTGTGACCCCTTCTCCAGCATCGGAGATAAAAAATCTTGGGGTTTGGCTGGATCCGACCCTTAGTTTCATCTGCCACACTAAGAAGGTGGCGGCTACCTGCTACGGCATTATCAGAGGTCTAAGACCTATCCTGAAATTTTTTGACGCACCCACCAGGCAGCTAGTGGTCCAAGCGTCAGTGTTGTCCCGGCTGGATTATGCTAGCTCACTTTTGGTGGGGATTAATCAGTCGGAACTCATTCGGCTGCAGCGAGTTCAAAACTCTGCAGCCAGAGTGGTGATTGGTCTGCCAAGGCAGTGTTCTGTTTCAAACGCGCTGCGCTCTCTCCACTGGCTTCCTGTGAACCAGAGGATTAAATTCAAGGTATTATGCCTTGCTTTCAAAATCCTCAATGGTTCATCTCCCCAAATACTGGAGAATTTTCTGAGGTCATATGTACCCTCACATCCCTGGGCCAAAACCTGGCAGCTGTTCCGCGTTTCAGGCTGAGCAGAGTCGGTGGTCGCTCTTTTTGGGTGTTAGCGGCGAAGTTGTGAAACTCTCTCCCCCCTCACACCCGGGCCCTTGAAGACCTCTTGCTGTTCAGACGCGCCATCAAGACTATTTTATTTGTGTAGTTTACTTTAATTTGCTTCTTTGTTGCTCCATTTTTCTGGCCTTTTAACAGAGTTTTGTTTTGGGTACCTTGCAAAGCGCCGGGACGCCCCTTTGCTGGGGCAGCTGAGCGTGGTATAAGTGCAGATAACATAACATAACATAACATAAAAATGTTCTCAGGTAAAACCTGGCAGATATTGTATGGGGAAATAGATCAGTTTTCTGCATTTTGTAGCTTGCAACAAGGGAAACATGCTATTACCATATTATTCCTCATTTCAAGGCGCAGAATATGAAGAAAGTAATACAGCTGTTAAAATACTGCAACACAGGTGAATTTACTGGGTGAAATATTACAACGCCACATACAGTTAGTCTAATAATCATACCTGCTGTGTTTCAATGTTGCTGTTTCAAACTTTTTTAAAAGTTTTATTTGTAAACCATCCAATTTTCTTTATTTTATTTAAATATCATAACAAGTTGACATATTGCAAATTTCTCCTTTCTCACCCTCTTGTACCTCAGCAAGCGTGTCAGAAATGCCTTCATTTTAGAGTCAAAGGGGCAGATGTATCAAGGTTTTTTTTGTCGCAAACGCTGCGATGCGCAAAATAGCAGTGTTTGCGACAAAAAAACGGGAAATGGTACGTATGAAAAAAATCGCTTCGCAAATTAAGAAATCGCAAATATTGCGATTTTTTAATTTGCGAGAAGTGGATTTCTGAGAATTTATTAGCGATTCCTTATTTAGCATGTTTTTCGTTTAGCGAAAATCGCAAACAAGAAATCGCAGCATAAGAAATCGCAACTGCATGTATGAAAAAATCGCAATTTGCCAATTCCTGAAAATCGCAAATTAAGAATTTGCAATTAACACCAACTACATTCAGGTGGTAAACTTAAAAAAAAATTCAAAAGGCACCCAGAATGCACTGAATTGATTTCCAAAATGGCTGGACTATACCTGATAGCCAGGAGGCTGCGCATTCAAGCTCTTGCACAGAGGAGACAGAGACAGGAGAGAATCTTCAGATTACGCATCACGCAGTTCCAGTAGACTCAAGAGGACATTTATGACAAATACAGACTTCATCCACACACCATTATGGACCTCCTGAATGAATTGAAACTAACTTTGGGGCATCCAACACGCAGAACTCAATCAATTCCAACTCATGTGCAGGTATTGTGCTCACTGCACCTTTTGGCTTCAGGGTCTTTTTAAAGCGTAATTGCAGAGGTTGGTGGGGTGGCCCAAAGTGCCCTATCACGCTTTTTTCATGTATTCCTGGATGCAACGTTGAACAGGCTTCAACATCACATCTACTTCTCAAACACCCAACAAGCCATACAGGAAACTAAGTTGGAATTCTATCAAATTGCACGCTTCCCACATGTGATTGGATGCATTGAAGCATTGATGGAACTCATATTGCCATCACTCCACCAGCAGCCACAGAATATGTATTTCGTAATAGGAAAAGCTAACACTCTCTCAACTTCCAGATTGTGTGCAATGCCAAATATATCATCAATGACATAGTGTCAAGATCCGGGCTGCAGTGATTTATGGAATAGGTCTCCGGCGGCGAGTCGGTGTGCACAAAATGGAGCGCATTGTGAAGATAGTGCCCCACTGACAGCCCATGTGGCACATGTGATTTTCATGTGATATTCTGGCTCCTGGTGATTTCTGGGAGTAAACATTACGGGTAAAACCGTGAGTTAAAAGGAATACGTTTTTTACCTTTTTTACATTTGTGTCCTCACGGAGTGGACGCGCCTTAGCGCGCGCGGACCCCCCGGGGGATCTCATGCACTGGTCCTGATGAAAGCTGAGCATAATATTGCATAGAACAGCAGAAACATGTTGACCTTTTTGACCTGGACACTGTGGTTCTAATACAAACCACTACGTTGTCTGCACTTTTTAACGTGAACAGCTGGCCCATTAATAAAGCTTTTTTTAGGCGCAGCTGGGATCTTTTAATCCTGCACTCACATCACTGAGCACACACAAAAACACTTTTAAAAAAAACCAGCTCCGCTGCAATTGCAGGCGTCCAGCACACAGGGGGAACATTCGGTCTCCCCTGTGGGAACTCCATGATGAAGCATGTCACCACTAGGGTGAGTGAGGGTTCTTTTAAGAAATAAGGTTTCTTTTTAAGTTCCTTTTCCTTATAATATTTTTTCTTCCTCATTTTGAACACTGTGTAGATCGCTAGGTAGGGATAAATTGTCACGTATGGTTTCACAGGTATAGTCACTCTTTTGTTATTGTATTATTATTAATAGGGGTAGAAGAGTGACTTCGTGACCCTAACTCTCCCGTTGATTAAATATGATGTCAAAGTACCCAGGCAGCACACATGATTCCTTTATCTTCAGACATAGCGGAATTCATAGATGTCTGAGTGCTGGACAGTTTGGAGAGGGATACCTGCTAGGTAAATCACTCTCATGCAAACATCCATCCATCCATCCATCTTTTGACAATGGAACATACAGTTAATATTTTTTTTCATCCATGCAGGTGATAGTGCCTATTCAGTGCGTGACTTCATCCTAACGCCATACTTGAACCCTGCAACTGCAAGAGAAAGACGGTACAACAGGGCACACCGGTCAACATGTGGGGTCATTGAACGCACATTTGGCATATTAAAAAGCTGTTTCAGATGCATACACAAAAGTGGAGGTGCTTTGCAGTACAGTCCTGAAACCTGTTGTAAAATTGTAACTAGCTGTGCAATGCTGCATAACATGGCCATGCGCAAAGGCACAGACATTGAAGTGAGTGAGTCTGACACATCTGATGATGATGACATACCTCCACCTAGAAGGGCTGCAGCAGGAGTAGGAGCTGTGGCTGGCCGTCAGAGATGGTCTGAGATAACACAGAATTACTTTTAGGTAAGACAAACAAAACTACAGATTTACTTTTTATTAAAGTGTTGTTTTTATTCACAACACACAAACCATAGTGCAGTTTGCAAAATGTAAATTTTAGAAGAAAGTAAATGAAAAGTAAAACAAATGTAACATGGAGCCATGTTCCACAATGCAGTAATACTCAATGAATTGTACTTTAAACGGTCACTTATTGCGCTGGCGGCTTGAAGCAGGATGTTCCTGTGGTTGTATGATTTCTTCATCATGTGCTGTGCTAGCACGCCTTCCACATCTGCGCTGGTCAAGTGAGTAGTTGGTGTGGGGTTCCTACTGCTCCTACTGGAGGTGTCCTCACTGTCAGCTGAAGCAATGAGAGCGCTTGCGCCAGAGTTGGAGGTTTGCAAAATGTCTACAGCAGAGGTCACTCTGTCAAAGCTGTTTGCCATTTTATGGGTGCATTCGCTCATTTCACGCTGCATGTTAATGCTGGTAGGGTGTTTAAATATCGATTACAAAAATATAGTTGACAAAAATATAGTTGTAAAAATATCGTTTACAAAAATATCGACACCCTATACCTAAACAGGTAAGTACATAACTATCTACTCAAAAATATTGTTGTAATAAATATAGATGTTAAAAATATCGACTTTTTAAATTATTAAAATTACATTAAATAATTTAAAAATATAAGTACTATTAACAAAAGACTTTACATTACTTTTATATTTTAACTATTTATAACAAATTAACTACAATTTTTCATTATAAACTTAATAATTGTGTACATATACATATATATAACACATTAAATTATATAACAACAATAATACATAAATTTATTTAAAATATAAAAAATATTATTAGTTAAAACATTTGATAGCGAAGGGGTAAAAATTACTATTCCCACTCCAAAGGATGCAACAGTAGGGAAAGCGCTGAATAGCGTAGGGGTAAAAATTACTATTCCCACTCCAGAGAGTGCAACAGTAGGGAAAGCGTTGGGTAGCGTAGGGGTAAAAATTACTATTCCCACTCCAAAGGGTGAAACAGTAGGGAAAGTGTTGGATAGCGTAGGGGTAAAAATTACTATTCCCACTCCAAAGGGTGCAACAGTAGGGAAAGCGCTGGATAGCGTAGGAGTAAAAATTACTATTCTCACTCCAGAGGGTGCAACAGTAGCGAAAGCGTTGGATAGCGTAGGGGTTAAAATTACTATTCCCACTCCAAAGGGTGCAACAGTAGGGAAAGCGTTGGATAGCGTAGGGGTAAAAATTACTATTCCCACTCCAAAGGGTGCAACTGTGGGGAAAACGTCGGATTGCGTAGGGGTAAAAATTACTATTCCCACTCCAGAGGGTGCAATAGTAGGGAAAGCGTTGGATAGCGTAGTGGTAAAAATTACTATTCCCACTCCAAAGGGTGCAATAGTAGGGAAAGCGTTGGATAGCGTAGGGGTAAAAATTACTATTCCCACTCCAGAGGGTGCAACAGTAGGGAAAGCGCTGGATAGCGTAGGGGTAAAAATTGCTATTCCCACTCCAGAGGGTGCAACAGTAGTGAAAACGTTGGATAGCGTAGGGGTAAAAATTACGATTCCCACTCCAAAGGGTGCAACAGTAGAGAAAGCGTTGGATAGCGTAGTGGTAAAAATTACTATTCCCACTCCAGCGGGTACAACAGTGGGGAAAACATTGGATAGTGTAGGGGTAAAAATTACTATTCCCACTCCAGAAGGTGCTACAGTAGGGAAAGCGTTGGATAGCGTAGTGGTAAAAATTACTATTCCCACTCCAAAGGGTGCAACAGTAGGGAAAGCACTGGATAGCGTAAGGGTAAAATTACTATTCCCACTCCAGAGGGTGCAACAGTAGGGAAAGCGTTGGATAGCATAGGGGTAAAAATTACTATTCCCACTCCGAAGGGTGCAACAGTACGGAAATCGCTGGATAGCGTAGGGGTAAAAATTACTATTCCCACTCCAGAGAGTGCAACAGTAGGGAAAGCGTTGGGTAGCGTAGGGGTAAAAAATACTATTCCCACTCCAAAGGGTGAAACAGTAGGGAAAGTGTTGGATAGCGTAGGGGTAAAAATTACTATTCCCACTCCAAAGGGTGCAACAGTAGGGAAAGCGCTGGATAGCGTAGGGGTAAAAATTACTATTCTCACTCCAGAGGGTGCAACAGTAGGGAAAGCGTTGGATAGCGTAGGGGTTAAAATTACTATTCCCACTCCAAAGGGTGCAACAGGTGCAAACTGTCAAATTTAGTATTAAATTTAATGTAGATTATAAACTTATTTAATATATACATTAAAATATATTATTATTAACAAACACCTACACACCTAAAATGAATTACTCAATTACATTTAATATTTACTAATTAATTATTGATTAGTATTGTATTTTCAAAATATTTACATAAATAATAATTTGACAGCTTTCACACCACATACATTTATAAACACCACAACACAAACTAAAATGTATTTACTCGTTTAAATTTTTTTTATTTAATTATAATTAATTAATCATTATTATTTAATTATTCAATTAAAATGTAATTACTTCACTACATTTTCAATTTAAAATTACAGTACACACACCTAAAATTAATTAAACAATTAACATAATTAATTACCATAATTAATTATCAATTAACTAATTGAAATTAATTAACTAATAATTATTAAACTATTTATATTAAATTAACACATTAATTAATCAATTATTTTATTATATTTAAATTACTTCCCACCCTATTCCCCTATAAACCCACAACCCACTACGGAACTTTTAACACTAAATTCAACATAAAATACATTATTAACTAATAAAATGCTAAAAAATATACTATTTTGACAAACAATACTCATTAAAAACACTAAATTACTTACAATTATTTAAAAAACGATATTTTTGTAAACTATGTTTTTGTAAACGATATTTATTACAACTATATTATTGTTAACGATATTACTTACCTGTCTGTCGATATTCTTGTCAAACTATATTTTTGACATCGATATTTCTTCTTGTAGATATTTCTGCGGCGATATTTAGGTAACTCGATATTTTCCTGTCGATATTCCCGCTCTACACCGTTAATGCTGCGCCTGGTGAAGTTGCTTGTGACAGTACATAGCCGGTTGATTGCTTTTGTATAGCCTTGCATCCTCATATGTGCATGCTTTGCAACCTTGTTGCGTGCATTCTCCGTACGTTCCAGGGTCAGACACAGTTTATCAATTGATGCAGCCATGCCTTCTTGATTTCTGTTGAATCTTAAAAGCTGTCTATTTATTGATCTGAGGGCCTTATGTTGCAGGCGCTGCACGTGAAGCATATAATGCTCAAGACCAGCAAAAACTGAGCCTGCTTCCATTTGCCCACTGCTGCTCCTACATGTCTCCAACCTGTATGACCGTGTACTCCTTTGACTTTGGGGTTGGTCTTGTGAGTCACGAGGGCACACTGTGTCAGGCTCACTGTGTACTGTACCTCCATCTATATTCTCATCTTCTTCCAATGGTGGCAGAGGAGCTAAATGCCTGCACTTTCTGCGCACAATTTGAGAAAGAACAGTGGCATCAGTGCCTCCTCCTTCAGTATCAGATGTGACATGGGGAGGTGAATCATCCCCCTCACTTTGCTCCCTGGATTCCCTTGATTGTTCTGTGGATGTAGAGTGAAACATATGAGTATGTTTTTGTATGTGCATTTCCTGACAAATAACGTTTTTAAAAAAAAATATATGTATCACTATACTAAATTTAAAGCATCATAATTAATTCTCTAAAATGTCATGTGTTTCTATGATGGAAATGTCAAAATAATTATGATTAAACTACAAATCCCATGATGCATTGTTTCCTACATGTTTCACAGTCTCACTGGACTACTACATTCATCACACTGAGAACTTGCACTGGACACACACACATGCATTACAAACATTTGATACACTTCTTTGCATGTATCTTACCTTGTGCAGTTGGTGTAGGGTCAGAGCTATCAATGTTAGCCACTCCACTCACACTCTCTGGAAGCAGGGTTGTTTCAATTAGATCCTCATGGGGTGTTGGTGGGTCTGCTGTTGATGTACCACCACTAGTTTTATTTGCCTCCTTGATCCTTTCAGCAACCCTCTCTTTGGATCTTTGACGCATGTCATACCATCTTTTTTTTATTTCGTCAATGGTTCGATTGGTAACTCCAACAGAATTTACTTTTTCCTGGATCTCCAACCTAATTTTTCTCTTCCTTGCTTCAGGAACTTTTAATGACTTTTTTCCATAAAGCACCTCATGGCTACACGCCATTTCTTCAATGAGGATTTCTTGTTCCTTTTCTGTAAATTTATGCTTCCTTTTCCTCTTGTCTTCAGACAAGTCCTCCTGTGTGTTCTGTTTCTTGTTCCTTTTCTGTAAATGTATGCTTCCTTTTCCTCTTGTCTTCAGACATGTCCTCCTGTGTGTTCTGTGACTCCATTGCACTCCAAACAGGTCTGCTCTGCTTCCCAACAGTGTTCCAACTGCCACTGGGTGTGGCTCAGGCAAGCAGGTGCAGGCAATCACTCCAATTTCCTGGGTGTGATGTCATCAGCATTGCACTTTCGCGTTTTTTGCGATTTCTTAATTTGCGAATTTCGCAAAATAAGAATTCACAAAATATTCTCAGAATTATTCGTGATTTTTAGGAAATCGCTAAATAATCGCAAAAATGTACATACATACCATTTTGCGATTCCGTAATTGTGATTCGCTAAAATTAAGGACTCGCAAAACAGAAAATTGATACATCTGCCCCAAAGAAAGGAAAACTAAATACTGTGTTAAAAGAATTATCAGCAGCCGGTCATTAGAAGCCATCTGACATTTGAGGTTCTGTTTATGAAAAAAATATTACATGGTGCAAGACAAACATGCAAAAGCATCTGCTGTTTCTTTTCAATGTGAGCTCCTTAAAGTTTATGTAACAGGACTGCAGCACCTCCAGCATCGCTTTTTCAAGCGCCGCTGCTGCTACCATTGGGGAGCGCAAAGGAAGCTTGACCTGCTAATATAAATGCGCATGTGTATGTGTGTGGTAGAATTAGTATGCTGGTGTGTGTAATATTCAAGTATTAGTGGCTCTATTCCTTACTAGGGCCAGCTAGATCTCAATAATTTAATCCTGTAGCACTGAGCAGACAGTTTAACTTGGGAGAAATGTGTAAAACTTTCATCTATATCAAACAGCTAATAAGTAAACAATACAACACAATAAAAATCCAGCTTCCATTTACAAGAATAGAGTAATTTGTAATGAGCAAATAGACACCAAAATGACACAGATCTGATGAAGGGAACCGGATGATTTTTCAAGGTTTTAGAGGTTTCTAGGGCCAAAAAGCACAAAGCGCCAACAACCGGTGTCTGGCAGCACCAGACCTGGTAAAAGTCAAAAGTTAAGACAGACTGCCATGGAGTTCGTGTTGGATACAGGGACCAGGTTCATCCCTGTGGAAAGTTTACCTTCTGAGGTAGTTGTTTTCTGGAGAAAAGTCCTTGTCAATGAGGGAATGGGCGGTTTGATCTGAAGAGGGGCTCGTCAGTAGTGAATGGGTGAAGTGCAGGACCTCGGTGGGAGCCTCGGCTCTGGTTGGAAGTGCAATGCTCTCACCACCAATGGCAGGAAAACTCCAAGTTGGAATAGTGCATGCCCATGAAGATAGCATTGTCGGTGTGTGCTGATCAACATTGGTCCTCATGAAATCCTCTATGCTTGAACTTTTATCGAAGTCATGATTCTTTCAGCAGGGCAATCCAGCAAGTTGAATCTGACCAGCAGTGCAAAGTCAGTAGCTGCAGCTTAGCCGTAGTCCTGTGGTAGCCTTTGGTTCATTTTTTAAAAAGCTCAGCAAAGGTTTTTAAGTGTACGGTCTTGCAGTTTTGGAGGGGGAAAGAGTACACCTTGACACCAGCCAAGGGTCCAGGACCTTTTGGGTACCATTTATGGGTTAGACCTCAATCCCCCAGAAGCTACCAGCATGGTGTAGGCCAAATCCTGTTGGAACTGGTCAGCTGGGCTCAGAAGAGATTTGGGCTTCCAGCAGCTTTTGTGGTCCTGGAACTGAATGAAGGGCTAGTCAACTAGTCCTTGGTCTTCCACAAGTCCTGTGTTGTTTTAAGAAAGTACCCAGGGGTGCTACCTTTCTGACTGACACTAGTTTGTGGGAGGGGAAAAACCCCTGGCCAATACAGAAAATGTTTCCATGGGTAACATAGCCACATTGAAATAATTTCCTGGAGGCTTGGCCCGAAACAATCACACATTGCACTGTTCTGCCAAAATACAACATAGCCAAACCTTTCTTCAAGTGGTCAGAGCTCTGAGCATGCCTCTGAGGTGTGTTTAGTGAAATGAAGAACTCCCCCGGCAAACTAAATCTGGGACAGGTTTTGTCCCCAGAGTGGAATTGGTGCCACTCTGGCTACATGGACAACATAAGGGTCAAGTGGGGACCAGGTTCAGCCCTTTAGGTTTCTCGGTCCAACAGCAGGTGTAGTCCCTTTTCTGTCTTCCACAAGACCAGTGCTGTTCTGCTGAAGATACCCAGGGTTACTCCATTTATGTCTGCCACTAGCTTGTGGGTGGGGAAACCCCCTGGCCAATAGGAAAAACACTCCCAGGGGAAAAATACCCACGTTGAAATACTTTCCTGGTGCTTGGCCCCAACCAATCCCACAGTGCCCTGCTCTGTCAAAATCCAACATGGCAGAACCTTACTTCCCTTGGTAAGAGCTCTGGGCACACCTATAAGGCATGTCTCAGGAAATGAGGAACTCCCCACTGCAAACCAATTCTGGAACAGGTCTTTCCCGGAGTGGGATTGGTACCACTCTGGATACTTAGACATCTACAGGGTCAGGGCTAAGTGTGAGCTACATCTACCTGTGACAGGAAATGCCCCTTTGAAGCTCACAAAGTTAGTGGGCACATCCCCAGGCCATCTTTTCAAAAGGCAATCACACCTCCTATCATCCAAGGCCTGTGCATTTGGGCAACATGGGCGTCAGATCTATGAGGACTATGTCTGCTCATACCATCAGAATATGTTGACCTAGTTCCTGGCTAGCTTACTATGCGCCATCTGGGCCCCTAAACCTTACAGGGTACCTGATGGTGTCTGCATTTAGAAAATAAAAACCCTAATTCCCCCAGGAAATCATGGAAACAGATCTACCCTTTGGTTGTTAACTCAGGCATGCCCAAAGAGAGACACAAGAAGTACACAAATTGCCATTTCAAACATTTATTGAAGCAACCGGACTTCTGTGTAAAATATGTGTGCTGCAATACACAGTAGAAGGAAACAAAGTATTGTAACAAGCACTACAAGAATGGTGTAAACGATTAATAATTCAAACATTATATTTAGAACATTGATTATATGAATACATACACCAGTACCCCTACCTAATCCAACCTAGCCTAGGGAGCATAGATTAATTATAGTTCTGCCAGATACCTTGGAGTAGTCTGAGTTCTCATTTACTTGTGTGCATGTACCATCTGGAAGCTAGTCAGGTGTAGAACAGGCTGCCATCCCTTTCAGGATAGTAATGAGATATAGCTGGGCTTGAATTCAGGTGTGAGGCAACCATGACAATCCTTCAAAATGCTGCTCTGCCAAAAAAAGGGTTGGGGCAGTTTACATAATAATAAATGGACCCATTCGCACTGTTCCTAGGTTCCGATCCGCCAGTCATAGATGTTGCCAAATGTACAGCAATAAACAAGAGCATTTCGCGCAGTGTACTTGGTCCTTGTACAAAGTGTACATAGATATGATAATGTGCTTATGAATAAAGGTATTTGTAAACAAACCCTTTCTGAGAACACTATCTCATACAAGCACACAAGCAAATATGTGCTAAAAGTCATTGTCTAAAAAGATGTCAACTTTAAAGATGAACATGTTGAAATGGATGTGCTTTTGCATGGGCCCAATTAACCACCAAACAGGCCCTTTTCTTCCCTTTCCTGGAAGCCACTCACACCTTCCAGAAAGTTTACGGGTAACAGTTGGGGATTAACTCTGAAAAGGCTAATAGAGGCTTTAGGAAGGAAAATGCAAAGTTTCTAAAAGTGGCATTTTCAAAATAGCAATTTTAAATCCGACTTTGCCTTATGCCTGTTTGTTAAATTACCATTAATTTGACCATGAAGTTATGCATTATAAGGTGTTATAATGTAACTTAGTACTTTTTTATGGGGAAGCCAATATTGCCACAGTGAAAAACTACATCAGAGATTTTTCACTGCAAGGACATGTAAAACATAATTACACATATCCAACATTTTAAGTACAATGCACTGTGCCCTACGGGCATTTAGGGCTACCTTAGGGGTAACTTATATGTATTATTAAATGGAAGGTTTAGGCCAGGGAAACAGGTTATATTACCAGGTTGAATTTTGCAGATTTAAACTGCACACTGTGGCTGCAGGGGTCAGGCCTGAAACATGTTTTGTACTTTCAGGTGGCACAATAGGTGCTGCAGTCCTCCAACAAAATAAAACCTATATACCCTGGGTATGCTGGGTACGATATACTAGGGACTTATATGTAAGTTAAATGTGCCAATCATTATTTTTATCCAATTCAACATGTTTTTGTAGATTAGATCACATGCACTGGGGCATGGGGCCATATTAGCAGGGCCCCATTGTACAGTTAAAAAACCCAAAGGATCAGTTTAACACATTTGTGGGTGAAAAAAGACATTTTCTTACAATTAATAAGATATATATCTTAATCGAATGCACATTTTCAATAACATTTCGTGGGATGGCAAAATCTGATCAGATTGGTTCTGCCATACGACTGCTTTTGGCTTTTAAATATTGGGTGCTGGAAGCATGCATTCTCTTTTGATCCAGTGAGAGTGTCACAGGCACCCTCATCTACTCGTGTGTGCATGGTAACAGCCACCATCCCCACTGATTCACACCTTTCCCCAGGTACTTCAAGTGTCCCAAGGAATTTCTGCTAATCATGAAAGTTAAACAAACTGAGAATGTGAGGCCACTGACCCATGTAAATCATCAAGAAAAAGGACAATAAATGATTTCCTATGTGTGAATGGGCCTTGGGTGGGCCACAAAACTACCTTGGAGGCGCAATACATGTGACAGGTATATATACAGGTATATATAATGGCATATAAATAAAGAATTTCAACGAGAAAAACTCAATAAATATCAATGGAGAAAATTGGTTTAGTGGTTGGGGTTGTACGTATGATATTGTGAGAAATTGGGTGTTTGGTTGTGAGGGGGGGCGGGTGAACCCCTACACAAACAGCGACCACAATTCTTGCCAGGGTGAAACACAAGGAAACCCCAAATGGACTTGTACTAAACCCTCAGTCAGACTTACCTTAGAGGCAAGGTGGAAAGTATTTATTCAGCACTTCAAACAGTAATAACGTGTAAACACAACACAAGAATTTTTGGGGGAAAATGTAATAAAATATTTTACACTAACATGACAAATATGTAATCAGTAGAACCAGAGTTATGCAATTTTAAAGGTTTAGGTAAAAATAAAGTTTAGCAGCACAAAGCGCCAACTGTGGTTCTCTGGTCACGCCGGACCGGGATAAAGTCACAAGTTCAGCCAACCATGACAGAGTAAAGGCCAGATACAGAGACTAACTTAGCCTTGTTGAGAAATGTACCTTAAATTCTGGTTGTGGATCTTTGCTCAATGGAGCAACGGACCCAAGGAGCATTGCGAGGTCTGCGTGGAGGATGAGTCACGCAGTGGTGGTTCCGAAGAGCTGCAACGGTTGTGATGCATGCATGCATCGAGGATATCTCGCGTGGCAGCGGTTCCGATGAGCTGCGAGGGCTGTGAATTGGGCTTGTATCGAGGCTGTGTTAGTTCCAATGGGGTGCTGCGAAGACCTGTATCAGGTTTGCATTTGTGCTGCGTCATTTCTGGTAGGGACCACATTTGGGCTGGGAGAGCACCTTTTGCCTGACTTCTAAGGGTCTAGGACTGGAGGGGCACCACTTGGGGGTTTAGGACTCACAACAATGGTTGGAGCCAATTTTGTCCCTGAGGCTCTGATAAGGAGCCAGCCAACTGGCCCTTGGGGCCACTTCCGCAGTCCCAGGTTCTAGATTCAGGTCCAGTCCTTCTGACTCAGACAGCAGGGCAACAAAGTGTCAAGGCAGCAGAATATCAGGGCAGCAGGGCAGACCTTCTTGCAGCAGAGCGGCATATCATTCCTTCTTCTCAGTCTTCCACGGGTCCACATGTTTACTGAAGTTTTGGGTCAGAGGGTCCACTATTTATCATTGATGCCAGCTTTGCAGTGGGAGAAGCATCAACGGTTTTCTGCCCCCAAAGTTGTCTGGACTTTCCTTCCTCCCTGCCCTGGCCCCAGCTTGTGTGGGGACACTAAAGACTAATGTGAAATCCCTTATGAGGTGCTGAGGCAGAGTCTCTGCGATTTGCAAGTGTGGAAAGTGACAGCTCCTCACCCTCATCCTGACAGGGTTGACCCATCCTGGCAACACCTATTACCCCTTTGTTTCACTGTCTAGAACTGTCGAAATGCCAGCTACACCTAGTCATGTGACCCAGGATACAAACTGCAGGCACCAAATGGTTGGGAGAAGAAAATGCCAACTTTCTAAAGGAGTAAGTAATTTTGAGAATTGTGGCTCAAAATCTGATTGTACTGTTGACTGACTGACTGCAGTGTTTATGAAGCGCGTGAATGCCGCGGCGTCTTGGTGCTATAGTACAGAAGAGCAGATGGGAGCAAGTTAGGGCAGGGTAAAAAGCCAGGTTTTTAAAGTTTTCCTGAAACTGAGTTTAGACGTTTGTGCACGAAGCGTGGGGGGCAGCGAGTTCCATAAATTTGCTGCTTGATAGGAAAACAATTTCCCCCCCCCCCATCGAACTCTCCTGATTTTAGACTGGCATACTAGGTCCAGGTTGGCTGACCTCAGAGCGTGTGAGGGTACGTAGCGGGGCAGGAGTTTAGCGAGGTCATCAGGTCCATTCCCATGTAAGGACCTGTGGACCAGGCAGAGAGCCTTAAACTGTATTCTACGTCTGACTGGGAGCCAGTGAAGCTCCCGTATAACTTTGGACGTTGGGTGTTGCTTTAGGAGGTTAAGCAGGACCCTAGCAGCGGCGTTCTGGATTGCCTGCAGTTTGGTCAGTTGTTTTTCTCCTGATCCCAGGTAGAGTGAATTACAGTAGTCCACTCTGGACATTACAAGGGCTCCCATTACTGTCTTTTTCAACGTGGACGGGATGTAAGGCAAGATTTTTCTGAGCACCTTGATATTAAAAAAGCAGGCCGGCGTCACTTGGTTGATTTGTGCCCTGCAGGATAAATCTTTATCCAGCAGAAAACCAAGATTCCTAACCTTATCTACTGGGCTGGGACAGGACCCTGCCTCTGGTGGCCACCAGAGGTCACTCCAGACGGATGGTGTATGACCGAACTCTATAACTTCGGTCTTCTCCGTGTTTAATTTAAGGAAATTGTGGCTCATCCAGTTTTTACCCCTATGAGGCAGTTCCTGAAGCACTCCGCTGTAGCCTCAATTGATTGGGAAATTGACACTATAATTTGTGTGTCGTCAGCTTAGGACACTAAACGCAGGCCATAGGATCTAATCAGGGCAGCCATAGGTGTAACATATAAATTAAACAACGTGGGCGAGAGTGCCGAGCCCTGAGGAACCCCTCCCGGAAGAGAAAATTCATCAGATTGCAGGCCATTCCAATGCACTTGTTGAATTTGGGTGCCTAAGAAGGATGTTACAAGAGCCAAAGCAGGGCGGGTGAAACCTAGGGTTGCTAGTCTTTTTAACAGGACAGAATGGTTTACAGTGTTGAAGGCCGCTGTAAGGTCTAATAGGATCAGGGTCGTTCGGCCACCCTCATCCATGGTCTTACGTAATTCTTCCGTAGCCATGATAAGAGCTGTATCTGTGGAGTGAGAGGGTCTAAATCCGTGCTGTGAAGGGTCTAACAACTTATTTTCGTCCACATATCTCATTATTTCCTGATTCATGGCCTTTACCAGAATTTTGGCTGGTAGGGGCAAACAGGATATGTGACAGTAGTGCTTAGGTTCAGAAGGGTCAAGAGTATCCTTCTTGAGGATGGGCCGAATGCAGGCTTTCTTCCAACTGCTAGGAAATTCACCTAGGTGGATGATCTTATTTAACAGAGGTGTCAAGACAGCTGTAATGGTCTCAGGAACCATATGTAGTACATAGGGAGGACATGGGTCTAAGGGGGACCCAGACTTCATCTGTGTGAGTAGCTCACAGACTTGCTTCTCCTTTAACTGAGGGAAGCTAGAATAGCAGGAAGCAGTTGAGATGGTGTTCTCAATACTCATAGTGGTTGTGTCTACTGCTAAAGTGCTAAGATTGTCATACACTGTCTGAACTTTCAGTTGGAAGAAGGTAGCGATACCACTAACAAAGTTCTGGTCAGGACTAAAGACCACATCTCGAGGACTCTTTGCTAGATGGGTGACAGTTTTAAATAATTCCCTATAAGTATAGGAGGAGTCTTGGATTTTTTTGGTAAAGTAGGTCGATTTTGCCAGCACAATTGTTTGTTTGTACTCCTGCAGAGCCTTGGTGCATTCTAATTTGTTTTCCTGGCTGTAATCAGAGCGCCAGAGCCGCTCCAGTCGCCTACATTTAATTTTTATTGTTTTCCCATCAGCAGAGTACCATTGTGCAGTGGCGAGACGCCTTCTCAGCTTTTTTGTTTCCATAGGGGCCAGTTCGTCAACTGCTTGACTGATCCAATTGTGGAATTTAGTTGCTCCGTCTTCACTATTGCCAGATTGAAAATCTGGCGGATTTCTGGCAAGTGCGTTAGCCAAGAGATTGGATTCAAGCTTTTTCCAGGGACGAGTTTTTACAGGGAGCGTAAGGTTTCTACGATGGTTTACAAAACTTTTCAGCTGTAGATGAAAAAAAATAGTGCTATGGTCAGACCAGGGTACAGGGAGAATCGAGGTGATTTTAATATGGTTATTATTGGTAAAAATCCCATCGAGGGTATGCCCTGCTGAATGTGTGGGCATCGAAATTAGCTGGCTCATACCAAAACTAAGAAAATTATCGAGTAGTGTGGCTGAGTCGGAGTCGTTATTCGCTTTGAGATGGTAGTTAAAATCACCTAGAACAGTGTATGTTGCTGAATCAGAGGTAGTTTCTAAAAAAGTGTGTAGTGCTCTATTGAAGGGAGCTCTAGGACCAGGGGGCGGTACAGGAGCAGTCCTGAGAATATCAGACAGTTATTGTCTTTAATTCTGAAAGTCATGGCTTCGGCTTCTAAGTCCTGTTGGGGAGAGCAAAGACTTTTAGGTGAGATTTGTGGATTATAGCAACTCCCCTACCCATTGTTCCTGATCTATTTACATATTCCACACTGTAACCTTCAGGAGTAGCAGCGTTCCAATCCGGACCAGAGGCATCAGAGTCCCAGGTCTCTGTGACGAACATTAGATCGACCGTGTGGTCAATGATCACATCTTCGATTTCATGTTTATGCTTAGGCATAGACTTGGTGTTCAGCAAGATACATTTTAAGATTCTATTTCTATTAAACGGGGGCTTAGAACCGTTTCTATGGTCATTAGTCCACAGATGATTGTCAGGGACCGTATCCTCCCTAGTAATCAGGAGCCGGTCGGTCGAGACATGTAGTGAGATAGGGGGATTGATGAGGGAGTGGAAACCACATGTGGTACAGCTAGGGGTCAGAGGGAAATCATCAGGGTTTGCTCTTACCAGATGACTGCAGAGATGTTGGTCCAGTCTAAGCAGCTCAGCTTTTGAGTAGCGCAATCCCTGAAAATGGGCATAGTTTCCAGCGCTAGGCGCGGGTCCGGCGCGGACGGGCGCAGACAGGTCTGCCTTCGGCGTGCCTTCGGCGTGCTGCCGGTGCTCCCGCAACGCTCGTCCGCTGCGCTTCCAGTAGAGCATAGGGCTATGTAGGCTCGTGTCCCGGAGAGTGCTAGAGCGCGTCCCTGCACTCCCACCACTCCTAAGATGGCGGCGATATTCTAGACGACCCGTGCCTCCCTCCACAACAAACGGGACTTCCCGCGGCAGACCAGAGCTTGGTGTCAGGTAGGTAACAGTGCAAAATTTGCTATCAATTGTGCAAATGTGCTAATTAAAAACAATTTTTAAATCAATTGTTTCCAAACGAGGTTAAAAAGGTAAGCTTCACACAAAACACAGTTATCACAGTTTTAAAAACAGCTGATAAAACTGATAAACTGATAAACTCTGGCAGCGTAAATGCAGGGGTTAGAGGAGTAAGCGCTAGCCGCTCCACAGGCTTCTGACTAATGAAGCGCCCCGGTTCGAGTTCTGCCTATGTAGGCTCGTGTCCCTGAGAGTGCTAGAGCGCGTCCCTGCACTCCCACCACTCCTAAGATAGCAGCGATATTCTAGACTACCCGTGTCTCCCTCCACAACAAACGGGACTTCCCGCGGCGGACCAGGGATGGGGTGTCAGGTAGGTAACAGTGCAAAATTCGCTATCAATTGTGCAAATGTGCTAATTAAAAACAATTTTTAAATCAATTGTTTCCAAACGAGGTTAAAAAGGTAAGCTTCACACAAAACACACAGTTATCACAGTTTTAAAAACAGCGGATAAACTCTGGCAGCGTAAATGCAGGGGTTAGAGGAGTAAGCGATAGCCGCTCCACAGGCTTCTGACTATGACTGTTAAACCGGGTTTTAAACAACAGTTCTTTAGACACCAAACTTGTTATTCCTACCTTCTCAGAACTGAAAGTTTTCATTTATTAAATGTAATCAGGTAACCCAATATGTTCCTATATGAGAGGTAGGTCTTCCAGTAGTAAAAAACGTATTGAAGAGTTTTTCAGTATAAGGACATGTAAAGTTAAACGTGCATGTCTAACTTTTTTTAACCTCATAAGTGCTGCGCCTAGTCCAACGGCCGACGGCACCACTACCTCGGGAGTGCTGCCGTCGGCCGTTGGACGTTCGAACCTCACCTGCGCAATGGAACGTTCAGCACTGGAGCTGGACGTTCCATAGCTGCTAAGGTGTTAATAAATTGCACCCTACCCTATGGGCTGTTAGGCCTTACCCTAGGGGGGATTTATATGTATCAATAAGGAAGGTTTAGGCCTGGCAAAAGGGGAATTTTTCCAGGTCAACATGGAAGTTTTTACTGCACACATAGGCTGCAATGGCAGACCTGCATTATGTTTAAAAGGCTACAAAAGTGGGTGGCACAATAAGTGCTGCAGGCCCACTAGTAGCATTTAATATACAGGTGTTGGGTACAGGCAGTACTACCTTCTTCAGAACCTACAAGTAAATTGAATGTGCCCGTTGGGTGGAAGCCAATGTTCCCTTTGTTTTAGAGGGAGAGCACAAGAACTTTAGAACTTGTTAGCAGTGGTTAAGTGTGCAGAGTCCTATAAAAAGCAAAACTGAAGTCAGCAAAAATAGGAGGATCGAAGGCAAAAGTTGGTAAAACCACGTTATGGGATGTCAAGTCCAACAATCAAAAACAGAAATTATAGAAAGGGAATATAAATTGTGAAGAATGTCTCTGATCAGAATATTTACATTGAGAGCAGCATGAAAAGATGACAAGCCGCTCTTAATCACCAATATTGTAATGCATTATGTGCTCTGGTGGATTTTTATGTTATGTTATGTAATGTCATGTTAACCCAACTTGTATATCGCACAGCTGCCTCAGCAAACAGGCGTCCCAGCGCTGACTGGAGCAAGACATATAAGCTAGAACCTTAACCCGATGGAAGAGATAAGTTTTAATTGCCTTCCGAAACGCCAAATAGTTGTCCAGACTCTGGATCTGAAAGGGAAGGGAGTTCCAGAGTTTAGCCGCTAAGCTGCGAAAGGACCGTCCCCCGGCACATAAACATTTCACCCAAGGGACGAGAACCAGGCATTGCCCCTTGGAGCACAGATGGCGGGTGGGTGTGTAAGGCATCAACAAATTGGCCAGAATACCCGAGGAAGAGAGCTTCAAAATTTTGAAGGCCAAGCAAAGGGCCTTGAATTCAATACTCTTGGCCATAGGCAGCCAATGTAACCAACGAATGGCACCAGTTGTAAGGCAGCTTCTAGGGACCCCAAGTAGGGCTCTGGCTGCCGCATTTTGGACCCTTTGCAAACGCATGACCTCTGCCTTATTTGCCCCCAGGTAGAGCGAGTTGGCATAGTCTAGCCTTGACAAGATAGCCGCTTGGACAATCATTTGTCGGGTCAAAATACTCCAACAGGCATTTCAATCCTCGGAGTAAACCAAACCACGTGCCTGCAACATTCTTAGTATGGTCCTGAAAGCTGAGGGTCGAGTGCATCCACACCCCTAGAGCTTTCAGCACTGACTTAGGGGTGGGTGTACTTCCAAGGGTATTCGGTCACCATTGCTCACACCATAACTCAGTATCTCTCCCCATCAGCAACACTTCAGATTTATTGTCGTTAAGCTGGAGACAGTTGGCAGTCATCTACTCCACGACTGCCACCAGACCGCTCCTAAATTTGGGAGCATCCTGCGTAGAGTTGAAGTTGAAGTTGAAGTTAAAAGACTTATAGAGCGCTCGTAGACCAAGCGGTTTCTTGGCGCTGAGGACAGGAGTGAGTGGAAAGTTGCCTACTTAGCAAAAGCTTGCAAGAAGAGCCAGGTCTTCAGAGCCCTGCGGAAGTCCATGTAAAGAGCTCTGGTCCTAATGCTGAAGGGTAGAGAATTCCAAAAAGAAGGAGTCAAGAAGGAGAAACTCATGCCACCATGTTTCTTCCTTCTACAACGGGGATGCCCAAGAGGTGTTTAGAGGAAGACCAAAGGTCGCGGGTGGGGACATAAGGCTGGAGTTTGGCGGATACAAAAGCAGGAGCTGAACCAGCTAAAGCCTTGAAAATCAGACAGCCGAGTTTAAAAAAGGAACGTTCAGTGAGTCGTAACCAGTGTAAAGTTTTTAGAAGCGTAATGATATGGTAGTGTTTGGGGAATTTATAAACCAACCTTGCAGCCTGGTTCTGCATTAGCTGGAGATGGCGAAGCTCGTACGCTGGAATTCCGACGTACAGAGCATTTCTGTAATCCAGGTCGTGATATAACCATGGCTAGCAATATTAGTTTAAGTGCCTCATTGGAAAAAAAACAGGAAATTTTATGTATAATGCGTAGGTTAAGAACACAAGATTAGACCACCGCATTGACTTGGTTGTGTTATGTTATGTTATGTTATGTTATTTAAGATTTCTATAGCGCACGGCTACTCCACTGGAGTGTCCCGGCGCTTTAATTGGCGGCTCATAACAGCAGAAAAAAAACAACACAACACAGGTATCGAGAGAAAAGGAAAAGGGGAACAATCGAACAACGGAAAAAACATCTTAAAGGGTAAAGAGCCACGTTTTAAGGTCCCTCCTAAAGGACAATAGGTCAGAGTTACCCCGTAGGGCCAATGGCAGAGCATTCTAAAGCTGTGGTGCCCTTAACCCGAAAGAACGCCCCCCAATACGGGCCTTCTTTATTCGGTGGACCTTCGCAAGAAACAAAGATTCAGAACGCAAAGCACGGGCCGGGCGATAGAAGCCTAGCCTGCGCTGAAGGTATTTTGCTCCTGAACCGAAGAGCGCCTTGTGTGTCAGTGTCAGCGTCTTAAAAACTATCCGTTTCCGGATAGGCAGCCAATGGAGGGACTGCAAAAGGCCGGACACTCTGGCACGTCTATGAAGGCCAAAAATGGCGCGAGCAGCAGAATTCTGCACCACTTGTAACCGCTGTACAATATAGTCTAGAAGGCCCTGATAAAGGAAGTTGGAATAATCCAATCTGGAGCCAATTAGGGCTTGCACCGTAATCCTCCTATGTTCTTCCAACAGCAGGGGGAGAAACTTCCGGAGCATCTTGAGAATGCCAAAACATGTGCCCGTAAGACCGAGGATCTGAGATCTCATAGTCAAACCGTTGTCGATCTTAATACCCAGATGTTTTGCCAGCCGGTAGGCATTAGCTGGGGGGAACATATTATTCGGCCACCATGTCTGCCAATCAGGGTCCGAGGTACAGCCGAAAAACAAAACCTCGGACTTATCTGAATTGCATTTGAGGCCGTTCAGATGAAACCACCTAAAAACGGCCCCCAGGCACTCTCGAATGTGCATGGAGAGGTCACTGCTGACTCTAATACCAAGGCTGAGGGAGAGGGAGGGGGACCAAGAGAAAGGGGCCATAATGTGGGGGACCAGGGAATGGAGACACCACCAGTGAGTACAAGCTCATTCTTGTCAGGATTGAGCTTAAGGTGGTTGGAAGTCATCCAGTCGCTGATGAAGTTCATGACTGATTGAAAATTTGAGACAGAAGAAGGAGAAGAGGAGATATTAAAAATGAGTTGGAGGTCATCAGAGTAGTTAAATACTGTGACGTACAATTTTTGAAGAGCAAAGATGAGAGGGAAAATATAGAGATTGAAAAAAAGGGGAGAAAGAGAAGAACCTTGGGGGACACCACAGGTGATGGGGCAAGCGGCAGCAGAAAAGCCGGCCAACTGGACGGCCTGCTGACGGTTCTCCAAAAATGAGGAGATCCAGGCCAAGGAGGATCCCCGGAGGCCAGCGCTCTTGACACGGTCGATCAAGATGGTATGATCGACCGTGTCAAAGGCGGCTGAAAGATCCAGGAGAATCAAGGCCTGAGAAGAGTTGGCGTCGGCTCTGCATCTGAGTTCATCCAGCACAGAGAGAATAACAGACTCTGTGGAGTGCGCAGGACGAAAGCCCGCTTGATGGGGATCTAGAAAGTGCGTATTCTCAGTGAAGGAACTGAGGCAAGCTGTAACATGGCTCTCTAAGATTTTCCCCAGAAAAGGAAGCAAGGAAATAGGGCGAAAGTTACAAGGGGAGGACGGGTCGGCCCCTACCTTCTTCAACATGGGAATAATTTTAGCAGAGAGAACCACCACCAACTGCGTGTCATCAGCATAAGAGACAATGGTGAGACCCCAGTCCCTGGCCACCGCAGCCAGTGGTTGTACGTACAGATTGAATAGTACAGGGCTCAAGGCAGAGCCCTGTGGCACACCCTGTCTGATAGGCTGGACACGTGAGAGGAAAGGCGGGACGGTCACATGGAACGTTCTTTCAGAAAGGAAAGATCTAAGCCAACCCAGAGCTGAGCCAATGATCCCAGCCTCTTCCAGCCAGTTTAGAAGAATCTGGTGGGAGACCGTATCGAACGCGGCACTAAGATCTAGCAGTATCAGTGCCGTGGTATTCCCAGCATCTAGTACAGTCCGCAGATGTTCGGTCACAGCAAGGACAGCTGTCACCGTGCTGTGACCTGGGCGGAAACCAATCTGCGAGAGATTGAGGATGCCATAGTTGTTCAAGAATGCCATTAAGATGGTGTTAATTTGTGTCTCTGCAATCTTAGCTGCCCATAGTAAAAGAGATATCGGACAGAAATGTTCAAGTTTAGCTGGATCCAGTGAAGGTTTTTTAAGTAGGGGGACCACCATTACCTGTTTCCATAGCCTAGGAATCACTGCTGTGGAAAGAGAAGTATTAATCACCTGGCACAAAGGTGCCAAGAGCACAGGCAGGGAATTCATAAACTGATCTGGCTTGAGGGGTTCTGCAGGAGAGCCAGATTTGACTTTGCATAGCAGACGAAGCTCATCCTGTGAAACAGGAGGAAAGGCAGTGAGAATATGTGTTGTGGGGGGTCTGTGGATGGGGCTGAGACAAGAGGGAACCAAAGGGACTTATATATAGTTTCCACTTTTTTAACAAAGAAAGTTGCAAAGTCCTCACAGTGCCGCTCAGACGTGATCGCAGAAGCCGTAGGGCATTTCCTTAGTTTAAGATCGTTAAGTATTTTGAAAATATGCTTGGTCGGATTGTTACTTGACCCAATTTCCTTAGCAAAGTAAGCAGCCCAATCAGACTGTATAGCCCGGTGGTAGCACTTAATTGCGGGGGAATAGCAGACAGGTCATACTCCCTGCTCCAATCCCGCTCCACTTTTTTACACGCTTTACGCATTGTGGCCAGTCTATCAGAAAACCAAGGGTTGGAGTTAGAAAATTGGCACTTGGACCATTTGGCTGGAATGAGAGAGTACAGTGCTTGGAGAATTCAGTCGCAAAGTGTTTTATATGCCATGTCTCGATCACTAGGCAGCTTAGGCCAGTGGCGTAACGAAACTTGAGGGGGCCCCCTTGCAAAGTACATAGTGGGGGTCCCCATGCTCTGGACCCAGTCGGGAGCTCTCAGGCCAGGGCCGGCCTGGGAACCCAAAACAGCCCTGGTATATTTTGTCAGACCAGCCCCTCTATGCTCTATGGTACGTAGCGAGCCAGCTTGACTCTTGCAAGTGGGCTTGGGGGGCAGAGGGGTGGTTCTCCCCTAAAATGGCAAAAGTGGTGCATTATACAACATATTCTTCATTGTATATTCAAATGTATTAACTTTTAAAACATAGTAAATGATGACCTTACAGTGCACCGGGATACCCAGTCATACCCACATCCTTACAGGGAACATAGAAAATAGACCAGAGAAGCACCACTAAATCTGAAAGTCTTTCATTTGCACGGTTTCCATCAAAGGTCACTGCTTTGTATGTAATGATTGGCACCTGAGGGCAGAGCGTGGGTGGAAGACAGAAGCCACATGGAAGTCTGGCTCATTTTGGTCTCGAGTATCCCACCATGAAGAACTGAGCCAGAGCAATCATCTGCATGAGGGTCCGATCTAGCTGCTGTGCCGGAGCTGGTCAAGGCCCATCACCCAACTGGAAGCAGGATATCAAGAGAGAGGAAACAGGCCAGGCTGAGCCTATCGCCCATCAAGTCTCATCTGGAAAGCAGTCTGCGCAACTGGAGGCTGCCAGACACTGAAAACATCCCAATAGTAGCCACGCTTTCCCACCACCTCTCTCTGAGAAGGGAAATACAGAACCCCCACAGAGGAAGAATGCAAAGATTTTCTAGGTCCACTCTCTGCTCGGGTGGAAATATGCCTCAGAGGAGCTGGCATTACCCACGAAGACTGAGGCAATGCAGTTGGAAAACTGCTGGATGGTGCCCTTCACCCACCCAAGAGAGCTGGCTATATAAACCTTCTTGTGCCCAACCCCTTCCCTCTTGTGTCTTAGTCCACTTAAGTAGACCTATATCTGCCTGCTGCACTCTTTAAATCAGCAATGGTATGCTGTATCACAGCCCGGTAACAAAACACAATATGAAAATATAACAACGTAACACGTAGAAAAACTTGGCACACCATACTATGAACAACATAACATATAATGCAATTTCATTATACCATAAGCCAACATACATGACAAAGCAGCTCTTATAAGGTGGTCCAATTTTTACAATGTTGCTCTCATAGTTTTATGTTTGATATAACCTTTCATTTAAAACAGCAGGATCACCGATTTTTAAAATTTTCAACATCATCTTTAGAGTCGCACTTTCATCAAACAATCTACTACACTCTGTCTCGTGTTAAAAACAACAATGGTGCAACCTCAAACAGGGCTGGTCAGAGGCATACACTCAAATATGGAGTCCTGCCCCTTATAGGGTCATCCAAGAAATCAAGCATCAGAAAGCCCAGCCAACATAACTAGCACATAAGTCAGCCTCACCCATGCAACCCAGGGCATTACAGTCAGGATTTTGAAAAAAACAGCTTTTCTGAAAAATTGTCACATTTTATCTAATAAGATGTCAATAAAATTCAACTTCCTAATATGCTTCTTACTATTATGACCACATTATCAATACTTTCAGCCATTGTAAAACTAGATCATGAATATGCCCACCCACACTTCCTGTCAATAGCATGGGCAGCACTGGCAATGTGGTGTCAAGATTAGAACACACACATGCTGGAGAAGTATCTCTTTCTAATAAATATCACAGTCAATGGTGGCTTGCGTATTTGAACTGACACATTACTAACTTGGTAGCAAACCATAGCATTCTTAGTCAGTTGTTCCCAAAATAGCTACATGGTGTATTTTTTAATCCTTTGCACATTAGCAATGACAAGGACCACTTCAAGACTGTGTTATGACGGAAAGGCAGACATTGCACTGTAGAAAATACAGGGGCATACAAGGTAGGTCTAGGAGAGCCAGGGCCTTGCCAAATATTTAGGATTTCCAAATAGAAGACGTCCACATAAAATGATTCTAAATTGTATTTGTTTAAATAGCGCTTGGATAGATGAATATCTTGAATGGTTCTGGTTCTCCTGGACCTATGTTGGACACCGCTGAGAGACTCAACGTTTGCATTTCTTTCCGAGGAGGCACCGAAAGAAAAAGTAGCAAGAGTAGCTCTGTATTTCAAGTGGCTGCTGAATTTTAACAAGTGTGGATTTTAGAGCTGACTGTTCTAAAAGCAAATCGACTACAGTGCCAAATGACCAACCATGGACAGACGCACAGATAACCGAGGCTAAAAAGGTGCTTGGCTGGAGGTGCTTTTCTGCCTGCAGATACACACTTTTGGTGTAATCTAAGTATATTTGTTCATTCAGAGTCAAAGAGGGGAGCGGAGATTTTTCTTGAACAACGTTCCAAGGTTTTTCATTTTTTATTTAATCAAAACAATGTCAACAGTTTTGTTAAAAAAAGAATTGTTCCAGTACTGATATGACGACCTTGAGTTTTCTCAAGTTGAAAGGAGATGGTCTCCTGCACTGTAAAGACTGGTTAAATTGGTTTAAATTGCTTTTGTTTGGGTTTATTAAGTGTAGTGTGTGCACTACCAGGCAGTCTGACGAAGGCAGATAACAATTAGCAAAGGTGTCCCCAGGGCGTGTGGTGTGGACAGGCAGGAGAGCAGAGTCGGAGAGACTTGTCCTGGACAGGTGGACTGGCTCACATGAGTCGGCTCCTTAACACTAAAACGTCAACACTAGCATGGCAATTGGTTATAGTGCGGCCGGGTCTCGGATTAAGGCTCATCGTCTCATACTGTACAGAAGAGAGGTAGAAGTGCGGAAGTAGGGGCCTCTACCCCAGGTTTATCCTCCAACTTAGCTACAGAAAATACAGTTAGATGATCCAGCCAGTGCCAGATCAGTGAAAGGATGTATCAGAGAGGCTCTCACCACTAAAGGCACACAACAATGGCTGAAATAGCAAATACATCCAACTCATACAGTGCATGTTGCACTCATTGAATAGTGGTTTCATCTGAATATATATTCAGCTTAATGCTATGGCCTATGACACAGTAATGGTACTCAAAAAGTAAAACATACTAAGACGACTTTCTTCAAACTGCCGCTCTTTGCAACAAGTTTCTTTTATTATCCTGAAAGGCATGAAGTCTTTACAGAAGAAGCAAGCATGCCAACAGCTGCGACAACATAAGATGCTGGGCGGCTTTGTGTGCCCTCCGACAAACTATGATGTACATATTAGCATGTTTCATTTACATTTCAAGGAGAAAACTTCAGGTGATTAGGCTGCATCTGAATTCTCACCTGGCCTTAAAAGTGTGCTTGTAATGCTTTACCGGTCTAACTCGGTGCGGATGCGCGCTACACTCCTCCATATAAGTAACTGGGACTGCTGACCTTTTGTTGTTATGATGACAAAAGGCCCGGCAGTCCTGTGCTCACCCTTGCCTTTCTGTGCTTGCGCATTCACTAAGCCAGAACTACTACTGAGTCAGCCTACTAAACACCTTTCATCCTGCAAATCCAACAAACGCAATGACCAGTTTCAGGATCAGACTGGCGCTCCGCTCTGCTACAGGTTGTGCCATGTGCTATTGCGTGAGTGAGTGCAGAGCGACATTGTCTTTCTTTTATTTCCGTGATGACTGACTTGGAAATAAAAGAGGGACAACAGCGTTTAGTTTAACCCCAGTCCTCCTACTTCTAAAGCTGGCATTTAGGCCGCGCCAAACACCTTTGATGGGTCGGGTGGCCTGATGTAATATAGATCCCCAATAAGAGAATCGCCCCGTAACAAAACCGGCCCCAGGAAACCCCAGGTACTGCCAGTCTGGGCCTGTCTCAGGACGGGGACCTGCTGCACGTGCACAGTGCCAAATGGGGCACCCTGGAGCTCGGGGCCTCCCACGCTGCAGGGGCTGTGGGGGCTATTCTTATGCCCCTGCCATTAAGCACGGTGACAGTTAACTGGCACACTCATTTATTCCGCAACGCTCCAAACACCAATTAAATGAGCCAAGGAACTAATACAAGGGAATAGAGTGGAGGGGGGAAACAAAAATGAACAATCAAGATAACATAATGAAAGATGTATTGCAGTGCATGAGTTAGAATCATAGTTAGACCAAACACATTCATAAAGAGGAGGCTGCTGTAAGAAAGGAGGAGACTGCCAGGAGAGAGTGACCATCATTGACAAGGAACAATACAGGAGGATAGAAGCAGCAAGAAAATAAGAGCAGTCAAACAGCGAGAGACAGCAGGCCATAATGGATGTATAAGAGGAAAGAGAGACTGAAAGAGGATGCAAGATGATACAGTCAAGGAAAGAGAAAGAAAAGGAGATAGAGAAGGACAGTCATAACAAAATGTGGGTAGAGAGAGTCAGTGAGTAATGGAGGAGAACTCTTAAATAATGTGTACGAGAGAGAGTAAGTGAAAGAGTTAGGGATAAAGAGAGAGAGAAAGACTACTTAGAAAGTCAGGACAGTTGGCAAAGAGATAAAGGAATGAGTGTGAGAAACAGGTCAGAGAGCTAAGGGCAGAAAGGAAGGACATTTATGGGAAAGAGAAGAAAACAAGAAATGAAAAAAACAGAGAAAGAAACAAAAGAGCTAAAAAGAGAATGGGGATATGGAGGGTCAGGAGTGACCACCTCTGAGCAGATGCTGTCTAGAGAGTAAGATTACCTGAAATGAGGATCATTCACAGTGCATGAAGGGGACTATATGGAAGAATGAGGCACCGAAGAACAGTACATTATAGTAGAAGCTAGAGAGAGGAGAGGAAAGAAAGCAGGATGAAAACTACATGTTAGGAGATAGCTGAGATCAAGTAATCCACACAATAAAAAGTAAAGCAACCAACAGGGAAAAAGAGGGATGTTGTGTTGGGCATAGAAATTTGCAAAGTGATGGGAAGACACTAGGAAAAAGTACATTAAATTCAGCGTGACTATGGTATTTTAAATGTTTGCTTTATTCTGAGTAGCAGAGCTGTGAGAGCTTTTACACACGTTTTTAGAGGTTTCCTACATCTTGAAAAGTATACATTTTAAGGAAGTGCGGTGCACCCATTTTAGTGCAGCTTGAAAAATAGAAAAGCTGTCCCATCTTTCTCACCCAGCTTAAAAAAATGATGGAGGAAAAACATACATATAAAAGGAGCAATGTCCACTATTCAGATGAACATTGGGATAGAGCTGCAGGCCAGGGCTCTAAGCCATAGGGCCACCCTGCTACAATACCGAGACACTGATACTCTGAGCTGACAGTACCACTGCCAGAGTCACTAGATCTGAACCTGGCTTGGCTCTCGTCTCCATCCTCAGACCAGAGCAACATGTGCAATCCACATCTGCGCTAAATGTAATTCTGCTTCAGGTTGGAAATCCTAATGCAGGTGCATTTACTTGGTCAGATCTCACTTTTGGGGGTGGGGCAGAACCTACCTCTGAAAAGCAAGACCAAGCAATGCAAGGAGTCATTCGTACCCAGATTCCACCCGCTGTCAGGCATTGTTGAAATAGTTTCCTTTGTTCAGTACTTGCAGGGGCCCCAGTGGGGGCTTCTAGGGTTTTGTTAAGTCTTTGGTGACCAGGTGGTGAGGCATAATGAATGCTATGGTATCGGCCCAATACCCGCAGAGCCTGCCAGTTACTCCATGCCTCCCTTTATTACATTAAGGTAGAAAGAAAAGGGCTATCAGTAGACTCACCTGTTTGGGGGACACCAGCTAGTCCAGCGCTGCCTCACTACTTCTTTAATTCCCAGGAATCACAACCCTTCAGCAGCTGAAGGATGCCTACATGGCCGGGAGAAGGCTGATGCAGAACGCATGGGACCCTTTTGCTCTTTGCTGCTTGCCACCTCTGTAATCTGACTCTGGTAATGGACTCTTACTGAGGGTGCAGGCCGGATGTGGGAGAGTGAACAGGCAATCACTGAATCCTGCTTTAGTCATCCGTCCAAGCCTTCTGCAAGAGCCCTTCACCCACTCCTCCAATTAACAAAAATCATGGCCTGGCTTCCTGTAGAATCTGTGGCTTTCTAAAATGTAACAATAAAGTGGTACTTATATTTCTTCAGGGCAGTGTCAACTTATTGCAATGTCTCTGCACAAAGAACAGATCAAGTTGCTGTCTTCTGAATATCAGGACAAGATAGGTGCATGGCTGAGGGGTCCAGAGTCCTCCTGCCTCTGGGGAAGGTGGGGGGGGGGTACGGATGTTAAGCCCCTCTGCGGTGCACACACATTCACACACAGAGTTCTATCACCTGTCTCTCCCTCTCAGCATTGCGTCTTCCTTTGAACTTCCTTCTGACCTTTTCCGTCGCTGCTCTGACCACTGTTTATTTCTCCACCCCAGCGCTCAGATTCACTGATAAATCCTGGGGTGCCTCTCATTCCAGGCCTCTGTACACCAGAAAGAAACAAAAGCTATAAATTGCAACTGTTTCTTTTTTGTGTGGAGACCTTTCAGAACACTGCTACCTGCCCGAAGAAAGGCTGAAACTAAACAGAACTGATGCGCATTGCTTCAGCACTCTCTTCAGTGTGGGGCCGAGGCGGCCCCTTCAAGTGTAGGGAAGCCTGCAGATGCACACTTTCTCCGGCCCAGAGGAGCAGTACCCTGCATGAATGCTCTCTCTGGGGCCCCCAACCCATCCTTGTTCTGGCTCCTGGCTCTTGGCTCTGACTGAAGAGAAACAATGTAACTTGTTAGCGCGAGGAGCTCAGAGCAGGCTGTACACTGCAGCTGCTTTGTAGAGCAAGAGACACGCAGCTCTCTATAGAAGAGATGACTGGGCCCCCCTTCATGTACTGAAGACTGGGGGGTTCCCGCACTGAGGGGTCTGCTGGGTGTTTTTTACGCCCCTGGCTTAGGCAATTCTAGGGCGAGAAGGGCATGGAATTGCTCAAGATTCAGTTTACGCCAGGGGCGCTAACGGGAGGACTTCTAAGCAACTTTGTGCAGGGGTTCAGAAGCCGAGAGAGACACAGAAATCAGAAAGTGGTCAGACCAGCAGGTGTATTGACAATAAGGGAAGGGAGGTTGGAAAAAACGGGGTCTAGCAAGTGACCCGCCGCACGAGTAGGACCTAAAACTAATTGAATTAGTTCACAGGCTGCAAGGTCTGCGAGAAAGCTGCAGATTTCTGTATCTGTATGGCAGTCAAAGTGCAAGTTCAGGTCTCCCAAAATGGTAGAATTAGCTGTTCTCATTGCCAGGGCATTGGTAGCTTCAAGGAGTGCAGATTTAAGCTCCTTGGCTGGTCCAGGAGGGCAATAGACCAGCAGTCCTGACATGGTATAGTTGGCGCTAAAGGAAATCACGAAGCGTGCGCATTCGCAACCTGCCACGGGCTCTTTATCAGATGTGCAACCATAACAAGATTTGAAAATGACCGCAATACAGCCGCCTCTCGACATCATAGTTAAGGTCGAAATACGGTAACCAGGCGGAAGCGCTAAGCCTGGCTCCGCAACCATATCATCAGAGAGCCAGCTTTTCGTTAGGACAAAAAACATCAGGAGATTCATCCTGTATTAAGTCATATACGTCCAAATAATGTTAAGCCAGAGAGCAGCAGTTAAGACTCAGAATTTTAATGAAAGGCCTATGTGCAAGCAAAGAGAGTGGGGGAGGCAGTTTAGTAAGGGAATTGTATCCACAACGGATGCAGAAAAATGGTCCTTCCAGACAACTAATTAACGGATGGCTACACGGGCTAACCATTTTATTAACGGCACATAGATTCTCCCTTGAGTATGACAACACACATCGTTAGCCACTGACAGCGTTTCTGCCCTGCCTTTGGCGTGCCATCTGCACGCGTCCGCCTCGTTTCCGCTGCGCACGTCCGCTGCACGTCAGGGCCATCAATTCTTAATGAATGCAGACTCAATTTGAGAACTCGGGAGACTAGAACATCACCCAACAAAGATGGCGTCTTAAAGTGGAGCGCAGGAAGTGAGGGGAATCAGGGGAAGCTCCCTGTGACTGACCTAGCCCCTTCCACACAATCAGCCCAAGCAGATGCAGTGGACCGAGGAGCGGCGGCGAAAGAGCAATTAAAATTTGGGTAAAACAAGTTCTAATTTTAAAACTGTAGTTAAAACGATTCGATTCAGGCACATGCTACATACATTTCTAAGAGCAGCCAAAGTAAGCACAGTACAGCTGTTAATTAAAAAGTGAGGAAACACAGCAGCACCTCAAGCAACACATACTAGCCTCTAACTCGATTGGTCTGTGGTTTTATTAGTTATGCACTCTCCTAAGGTTTTTTGTGAAATATAGCTCATATGTTTTTTGTTTTTGGCATCCATCCCAATAAATCAAAAAAAGGAAGCATAATAGGACCCACCATCTTGCTGTAATATTTGTGGTTGTCCACTACAAATGAACAAAGCTTTGACTGTTCAATGGTACCATACCTTTTTGCAGTGATTTCTAAGACTGGCCGGAGGGACCCCAGGTGGAAAATTCTCAATATGACTCTATTAGAGGGGCAGAAATTTACAAGTCTATGGATTTGCAAGGACACCCGCAAAGAGAGACTTGATAGATGCTACTGTGTTAGAAAATATTATGCAATCTTCTGCCATCATTGATAGACACAGGGTCATGGACAGTCAAGGGAGTAGTCCGAAAATGAAAATACCCTCCACTTAGAATCAAACTTCTAATGACACAGAGCAAGCGAAGAAAGTAAGACTGGCCCTTCCTATAATAGTTTCTGTCACCCTTGCATCCACTCATCTGTCCACCCATCCTGTAACCCTTCCACCCACCCATCATCCTTTCTCCTTTCCATCCATCCTTTCATTATTCTAACTAGCTACTGAAATTACTTCCATCCATCTGTTCACATATCCATCAATCCTTTTACCTATTCCTCTACCTTTTCCCCCTTTCCATCCAACAATCCAATCACCATTCCCTTCACACATAGATCTATCATCCTTTCACTCTTCTGCCTTAGGACGGCCTTAATGTTCGCTCCCTTCCTAAACATGCACTGGACATATATAACCTGATTGAGGAGGAGCAATTAGATATCCTCTTTATGACTGAAACCTGGCTTCATGAAGGCTCATGTCCAGAGCTGCAACTGTGCCTCCCCCCAAACTATGCATGTGCACACTTAGACTGAGAGGGAAGGAGTTGTGGGAGGATAACCCTAGCATTTGGAAAGTCATTGAAATGCTCCATGTTCCAGGTCGAAGAACTGATAGGCGCTGAGGCCTTGGCTTCTGCATTTCACCCGCCACTCACTGCTCTTTCATGAGGGTCCTGTAGTACCGCCCCATTGGGTATGTGGGTAAATTTACCATCTCTATCACAGTGGTGCTTGCACATAAAATCATTAACTGTGCAAATTTTACAATCCTGGGTGATTTTAACTTCCAAATATTCTGCTATCCTATCACTGAAGCTATCAGATATGCTGTTGGCCATTAAACTCTCAATGACCCCCATGGGACCGACATACAGAGCACGTCACACAATTCAATGCAATATTTTCCAATACCATACATAGTAAATCGCGAAAGGCCTAGAGAGGTCCCTTGGTCTGACCATTTTATGCTTCGTTTCTCCTGTCTCTTAAGATGAGGAATGAACCCCTCCCTAAGAACCCAATTTGGAACAAGGTCGATATGTCCTTGCTGAAGGATATTCTAGCATCCACCAAACCTGTGTTAACAAAAGATGTTGTGTCAGATGAGGGATTAGATGATGGTGAATAACTGTCTGAGGAAGCCAACATGGCTGCCCAAGTAATTAGTTTAAGCGCCACCAGACACCGTCCCTCTGGCCGCTGCTTCACTAATGAACTAGCAGGAGAAAGGAAGTATTGTAAGAAATTAGAATGGCTATGGTGGAAACCCTACTCTGAAGCAGCCAAAAAACGATGCAAAGCTATCCTGAGCAACTACCAAAAAATTTAAAGCTTGCACACACATAACACGAACAGCACACCCACATGGACGACAATGTGGAACAATGCGCATAGCCAACACTGCAGAACAGAGGACACAACTGGCTCCGCACATGCACAGAAACATGCCCACTACATCTGACAGTGCCGGAAACAGGAAATGGAAATGTACGCGTATGAAATCACATCCGTCATGTAGTCCAAATGTACACTGTCCTGCAGAAGAATCCAGCACCCTCAAACAGTCACAATGTACATAGCCATGCAGTCTGCATGCAAACCAGCACAATGTGCCAATTCATATGTCAACACAAATCCCACACGCACCTCCCCTTCACATTGCAGAGGGGCACACAACACTTTCAGCAGAGCACAGAACACAACACATCAGTGATGCCGGAAAGACCACCACACCGTTGTGACCGACACCCTACAACAGCCCATGGATATCTCACGCAACCCCCCACCAGGACCCGGCCTGCCAAGCAACTCAGGGGGGAACACCTAGCCTGCAACAGACCACACAGCAGGAAGCACCCACAAGCATAGCTGGCTCACGACACTTCACCCACCCACACATGGCACCCCAATGCCATGTGTCAGAATGCCAAAAGGAGGTGGCCCAACAGGTATGGGTGGGGACCGAACCCATGGAATGCGAACCAGGACACATACATAGGGGTCTATCACCCTTCAGGGCCCACCCATCGTAGGGGTCTATCACCCTTCACCCACTAAGGAGACCCAGATTGCCATAGAGACCCACAGAACCACAACCAGGGGCGTGCAAATAGCAGTCACACACCCATGCACGACGGCCCTGGCCACTCCCCTCACGAATTGAGTGGGTGACGACAAAGCTACATGTCCAAGCTCTAACCTGCTGCCTGCAGTGACATGTCTGCATCCGATGTACGCAGCACAATGTAAAGTGGTAGGGCCAAGGGCCCACATGCATACTACAAGACCACAGGGAGATATGCAGAGATCATACGCAGAGATCATGTTGAACTGGCTAAGGGCACATGCGCCCGGCCCCTTATTGGCAGGGCTACACGTACATAGACGCCTGTGCAGGATGTGTGTGGGGTGAGTGTAAGCCAAACCGCACGGAATGTCTGGTGCTCGCAACCACTTGAACATTGGGCACCAGAGCAACGGGAACAGAAAGCACATGCAATACAGAGTCAACTGCTGAGCAACATGGAGTGAGATGAATAAAGTCCAGAGGACAGCCAACATGCAAACAGAAGTGTCCGTGAGTTGCAGTGCACTGGGCTTTGGACACTATAGATGAGCACGCTAATGTGCAGAAAAAGTCTCAGATTGTGTTCCTTCGATATATTCCTGATGCAGATGCAGTGGGGTGTGTTGGACCTGCATAATCTTCACCATCAACGTCTCAGGGCCCCCACACTGTTTGAGGTGACATACCTGCGCAACCGCTCCACAGCACAAACCACAATCAGCAACGGACAATGGCCTGCGGTGCACTGAGTCACTGGCACCTGGAGTCCTGAGAAGGGAATCAGGCTGATGATGGCATCCACGACAAGCCTGAGCAACTCCGAAGTCTGTCAGGACCACTGCTTCAACTCTGGCAGATGGCTGTTGGAGGGGGTCCTTGCGGTGGTGGCGTGTACCTGCTGCAGTGATGCGTCATAGGGCAAGACGGCAAAAGGTTTGATTTTATCTGGAAGCAGCAAATGGGGGAGTGGAATGCCTCGTTGCCACCACCAATTCCATATCAGCTACATGGGGATGAAAACTGCCCCCTAGTCCATAGGCTCAGACGCCACCACTGTTCGACCAGAGAGTGTCCATGAATGTCGGGTAACAGACTTAGTGGCACCAGGACTCAGTGGGGATGCAGACTGCGATGATGCCGGTACACTAATATGAACTCTGCCATTGCTGAATCATGACTCTGTGACCTACTGGACCACAGAATAGGCCGTAGGCAGTGGTCAGCAGTGGCCCACAGCCACGTGTCATTGGCTTGCGATGCACAGCGCAAGTTACAACAGGGCAGTTGTCTGTAGTGTATGAACACCTCCGTAACGATGATCCTTTTCTCTCGGCAAAGATGCAAGGCGTCAACCTCTTACGCCTCTCCTTGTGGTGCAATGATATGTCATCTGCCTTTGCATACTCGATGTTCAGTTCCGAATCTATGACCTACTCGAGCGCAGCCTAGGCCGAGAGCAGTGTAGGCTGGAGGCAGCGGTCAGCACGGGCAATTCACAGAGTGTCGCCGGCATAGGTTGGTGGCCCCACCAGCCTGAGTAGTTCAGGTTCAGTGGCACCACGCATTCGCTCACCTCCATGACTTTGACCCAGCTTTCGTCGGGACTGAGCCGCATCTTCCTCTTACTCCTCTCCATGCGACCACTGGTGTGGACTCTGCCATTCGCAAATCGCGACTAAGTGCTGAATGTGCAACCTACTGGTCCGCAGGGTAGTCCTGGTCCCTCACCCATGTGTTGCCAGCTGGTGTTGAACATAGTGTGTGGCAGCACATGTTGTCGGCTGGAGTTGAACAGGGTTTGTGGCAGCAGGTGTCGCCGGCTGGCGTTGAACAGGGTTTGTGGTAGTACGTATCGCCAGTTGGCAAAGGACAGGGTCAGTGCCACCATGTGTCGCAAGATGCACATATGGAACTATGCCTCATGGATCGAAGGGGGTCTGGTGCTGTGGCCGCTGTCCTGGATTTGGGGTAACTGCCATTCAGGAGCTAGGACACAGTTTCACATATGGGACCCACTGGGCAGCAGAGGATGCCGGTAGAATATGTCAACGAGGAAGGAGTAATGTGTGCCAGCGTCGGGGGGACAGCAGTGGTCTGAAAGGCTGTCCAGTTTGCTGGCCTCAGGCTTGGAGCTTACACAGGCACGTGGTGGGCCCTCCTTGACACACGCCGTTGTAAGATGCTGATCAGCATGGCCTGGCTGCGTAGGGTTGGGCCTGACGGGTTCGTGGACCAGAAGGGCCGGGGCATGGCAGGCGCACAGGATCTCAGGCAACTCCGCTAACGAGGATGGCTTCGGCCTCGTGGCAGGGTGGGAGCGCCACCCTGGCAGAGACGTTGGGTTTTCTGGATGAGGACCACGCCCAGAGCTACTTGCTTTTTTTTCACTCCCCTATGCTGACCTGGTGTACGCCGGCCCATCTAACTCTGCGAATGCTTACGGGGGGCGTAACAGGCAACATTTCAGCAAGGACCCCCACTGGCTGGGGTAACATGGTTGCGTCCACTGTCCACTACACTTCATCCACCAGAGGTGTATGTTGCTGTAGATATGAATGTGTTCTGCATACTGCAGTCTGTCCAGCACTTTTCCGCCACTCTTGGCATTGTGTACTTTCCCAATCATGGACCTACTGCATCCTTCACATATGCCTGCTTGCCTCCTCTCCCCACATTCATCTATTGTGTGGCTGCGGAGCCATGCTGTTGATTGGTGATGCAAACACAACAGGTGATGGACCGAATGTGGATCAATGTCACACACTCACCCCAGTCCAAAGATCTGGGCCCAAATCCATCGTTTTTTTACACTCCACACCACCCTGGGTTAGACAATGGCGATATGCAAATCAGCTCTGACCCTGTGCCCCATGGGAACAGTCCAGTCCGAACTACAAAAGCCATGTCCTTCCCAGAACGGAATCAAGCATCCGAGGACCAGACCGGTTTCGAGGTAACACCTCTCATCAGCCCGGCTAGCTTGACTCCACTGGTGTGGAGTGCCTGGGACCCACGTCTGGGCATCCCCAGCGCACTTAGGGCGGAATATGCAAACACAACAGGTGATGGACCGAATGTGGATCAATGTCACACACTCACCCCAGTCCAAAGATCTGGGCCCAAATCCATCGTTTTTTTGCACTCCACACCACCCTGGGGTAGACAATGGCGATATGCAAATCAGCTCTGACCCTGTGCCCCATGGGAATAGTCCAGTCCGAACTACAAAAGCCATGTCCTTCCCATAACGGAATCAAGCATCCGAGGACCGGACCGGTTTCGAGGTAACACCTCTCATCAGCCCGGCTAGCTTGACTCCACTGGTGTGGAGTGCCTGGGACCCACGTCTGGGCATCCCCAGCGCACTTAGGGCGGAATATGCAAACACAACATGTGATGGACCGAATGTGGATCAATGTCACACACTCACCCCAGTCCAAAGATCTGGGCCCAAATCCATCGTTTTTTTGCACTCCACACCATCCTGGGTTAGACAATGGCGATATGCAAATCAGCTCTGACCCTGTGCCCCATGGGAACAGTCCAGTCCGAACTACAAAAGCCATGTCCTTCCCAGAACGGAATCAAGCATCCGAGGACCGGACCGGTTTCGAGGTAACACCTCTCATCAGCCCGGCTAGCTTGACTCCACTGGTGTGGAGTGCCTGGGACCCACGTCTGGGCATCCCCAGCGCACTTAGGGCGGAATATGCAAACACAACAGGTGATGGACCGAATGTGGATCAATGTCACACACTCACCCCAGTCCAAAGATCTGGGCCCAAATCCATCGTTTTTTTGCACTCCACACCACCCTGGGTTAGACAATGGCGATATGCAAATCAGCTCTGACCCTGTGCCCCATGGGAACAGTCCAGTCCGAACTACAAAAGCCATGTCCTTCCCAGAACGGAATCAAGCATCCGAGGACCGGACTGGTTTCGAGGTAACACCTCTCATCAGCCCGGCTAGCTTGACTCCACTGGTGTGGAGTGCCTGGGACCCACGTCTGGGCATCCCCAGCGCACTTTGGGCGGAATATGCAAACACAACAGGTGATGGACCGAATGTGGATCAATGTCACACACTCACCCCAGTCCAAAGATCTGGGCCCAAATCCATCGTTTTTTTGCACTCCACACCACCCTGGGTTAGACAATGGCGATATGCAAATCAGCTCTGACCCTGTGCCCCATGGGAACAGTCCAGTCCGAACTACAAAAGCCATGTCCTTCCCAGAACGGAATCAAGCATCCGAGGACCGGACCGGTTTCGAGGTAACACCTCTCATCAGCCCGGCTAGCTTGACTCCACTGGTGTGGAGTGCCTGGGACCCACGTCTGGGCATCCCCAGCGCACTTAGGGCGGAATATGCAAACACAACAGGTGATGGACCGAATGTGGATCAATCTCACACACTCACCCCAGTCCAAAGATCTGGGCCCAAATCCATCGTTTTTTTGCACTCCACACCACCCTGGGTTAGACAATGGCGATATGCAAATCAGCTCTGACCCTGTGCCCCATGGGAGCAGTCCAGTCCGAACTACAAAAGCCATGTCCTTCCCAGAACGGAATCAAGCATCCGAGAAAAACAAGGAGAAATTAAAACATTGTGCCTCCCCAACGCCACCCCTCAGGTGGCATTACATTCTGACACATTGCCAGGTTTCGATTTCTCGTAAATCTAGGAATGCTTCACAATCCATTGATGGTGTGTGGGAACACCCACAGTATAACACCCAGTAACACCCTTCGAACACCCCTTTCATGCGGTTTTCTGTGTATAAGGGGCACATATTTAAAAAGGCTATGAAAAGACACGCAAAGTGGCCTTAGGTTGCCTTGTAAATATGCTGTGGCACATTGCTCCACCGGAACGTCAAAAAAGTGTGGCCCTCAGTAGTTATCTCCACTTAAGCTCCAAAAGAGGGGGGTTCACGACGCCAGTGTGGACAGAGCATAGCAAGCGTGGGCAATTCAAGGAAGAAAATGGGCCCTGTGGACGTTGTTGACAATGAGGGAGTAGATATTCTCTTACTTCCGCAACACACAACTTGTCCAAAGATGTGCAAAACTCTTGAAAGGTGGGAAGTAATGTGGGTGGGTTGTTTCTGTGTTTGCTGAGCTGTATTTTAATAAGGTGATGATATTCGATGATTGATTTACTGTAACTGAGAAAAGTCCTCTCGCGACTCCGTCTGGTTTGTTGTTGTTGGTTATTGTAAGCTTGAGTTATTTTACCAATGAACCACTACAAAAATAACATGAGAGAGGCAGATAATAGCTTTTAAACTTGGAGAACCACACAGACTACCCAGCAGGAACCAGGTATATTTTTTGTCGAAACGATTCCTGTCATGAATGCACCACACTGACATTCATTATACTCTGCTGCCCTCATGTGTGGATGTTTGTAATTACATCACATTTCAAACATTGGGCCCATATTCACACAAAAGTTTGTGGGCGCGATTCACAGAATGAATTTAAGACTCAATCCTAAACTTACTACTATTTTGGTATTCACAGAATGCACTTACTACTTTTGGCATTCACAGAATGAACTTACTACTTTTGGTATTCACAGAAGTTAGGATTTTGTCTTAAGTCTGTCTTAAGTTTGTTTTAAGACAAATCCCAATTCTGTTAAATCCCAAAATAGTAGTAAGTTTAGGATTGAGTCTTAAATTAATTCTGTGAATCAGGCCCTGTGTTCGCAGGACCAATGCTCTTGAATATGTGTATTTAAAGTAAACATTTATAATATGCAAAAGAGAATGACATTTAAAACTGCCATTATTAACCTCAATGCATACACTGCGAACCCTTGTTAATCGCAAGGCGTGCATAGCTGCCAAGTGTACAGATCGCCTGCCTATGTGTTACATTTCCGTGATTTCAGAGTGTGATACGAGTGACATACATTCCACTGCTAAATCAGCGATCCCTTTTTTTATTGCTGAAAACTCTAAAGCAAGGACATCCATTCTAAGAGATAAATAGCCCAGACCACCCACTTTTGTGTGCTCAGAAGCTCTAAAACATCATTCAAACTGCTACATACTCCTGACATGGATGCACACTATGCACAGCGAGTGAACAGAATCACCTCCAATAGGCTCTCAGTATTGACTCATTTAGCTGGGTTGTTTTTTAACCCCTGGTACGTAGATGTACATGGCCCCACATGAGTCATCTGAGGCACTGAAGTGGCACTGCCCCCAAGCCCCAACCAGTTAATGAGTGGACGCACCCCCCGCTTGCTGCCTCCACTCAGGTGATGGGTCAAGGTGCATTGCTCTAAACAACGTACATGAGTACAAGTGTCTTTGCCATGCTGCAGCCAGGCCGTCTCTGGTGGTGAGAGGTAGGCCATGCATGTGGCTGCTTCTGTGGGACTGGTCTGTGCAGTGCTGTCCACTGAGGCTCAGATGCACTGTGAGCCAGAGAGGAAAGCAAGCTGGGCCTATGCTGATGTTTGTCGTAACCATAGCAACCACAGTCACTTGTACTGGTCCTCGAGCCCAGCTCTCTCTTTGAGTCTGACTGGAGCACCAGGAAACTGCTGCATATCTCGCACTGTTTATATCGTCCTCCTGGGAGAGAGTGGCAACAACATGAGTAACTCTAACCCTCAATGCAAGGGACTTGGCAGGGCTCGGGTGGGAGGTTGGGAGGTAGTAAAGGTGTGTTAGTCCCTCTTTGCTACAAGCAATGTTATGCACACATGTTTTCTGACAACTCCTGCATGGAATGGTTATTACCGACAGTGAGGAGGCTATATATAACCAGTCACAAAGTGCAAGCTGTAAGGGGCAGATTTACGACTTCTGGCGCATCTCTGCTAATCAGCAGAGATGCGCCAGAAGAGTTGCGATGCATCTGCCCACCCGTGCGCCACCACTGATGCGCCGCATTTACAATGCGCCGCACCATCGCGCTCGGATGGGCTGATGCGTGACCCATCACCGGCGGAAATTTGACGCATTGCTGGAGTTGTGTTGCAAGCGCGACACAGCTCCAGCAAGGCTCAGGGGTGCCCCATCTGTAACATTCTGCGTCAATCCTTACGCCTGCTTCAAGCAGGTGCAGGGATTTTAACCCCTTCGCTGCTGATGACGAGCTCAGCTCGTCATCAGCCACGGTGGTCGTGTGCGGATGACGAGCTGAGCTCGTCATGTAACGCGGCTTTTAGAAAAAAGCAGCACAGCGGAAAAATAACCGCTGCTGCGATGCGGTTAAGCAGCATGGCCCTAAAAGTGACTGAATAAAATCTTGTAGATTTCACTCAGCCACTTTTAGGAGGTGTTCCTGCACCGGAACGCCCCCCGCTGCACCAGAACGCCTACATGTGGCGCAGGGCTTTACCAAGTGACGCATCTCCCAGATACCTCATATTGTAAATACCCCGCAGCATGGTGCTGGCTTTGCGCCGCCGCTGCATCACAAAAGTGACGCAACAGTTGCGTAAAAGAGGCACAAGGAGCTTGTAGATCTGCCCCAAAATGTGTACATATGAAGGCTGGACTTCTATGTTATGTTATGTGCATTTATAAAGCCCACTTTCACCCCGGAGGATATCCTGACTCCAAAGGTGTGGTTCTAGCCTGCCCTAGGTCTGGCAAGTAGGTTTTTGAAAGAGCCAGAGCTTCACCTACTTGTAGAATTCAAGAATTGAAGATTCAACTTTGATGTGTAATGGAGGTCGGTCCAGGCTTTAGGAACGATGTAGGAGAAGGCCAACCGCCAGTTCTGGTTGTGTGTGGGATGTGTGCAAGGAGTTGTCCGGCCGAGTGGAGGTGCCGGGTTTGTTTTTGTAATGAAATTAATATTTTGAGGTAGGCGGGGCCAATGTTGTGGAGCACTTTGACGGTGTACATGAGGAGTGTGCACTGGGTTCTTTGTGTATTGGGAGCCAGTGGAGCTATGTGAGGTTTGGTGTGATGTGTGTGCTGTGTGGAAGGTTGAGTGTGATCCTGGCTACCAAGATCTGAATAGTTTGAAGTCGTCTGAGATGTTGTTTGTTGCTGTTGACATAGAGGGTGTTGGCCGTCTTGTCAGTGGTAGCTGTACAACATTTTAACTATGTGAAGTGAGGGGTTATTAAAAGTAAATTATAAACCCACACACGTAGACTCACACATTCTCACACTCACCCATTTACAAGCAGACATGTGTGCATACTCATACTCATACACTCTCACACCCACCCATTCTCAAGCACACACACTACATCCGCAAGATAATAAGTGTGTACATGCCCACATCCACCTATTCACAAGCACACACTTGCACTCATCCATTCACAAGCACATTCACTGAAATGGTCACACATGCGTTCATACATACTCATCTGCACCTAGCAGCCAAACTTTTATCTGAATGGCTGCGGCAGTGAAACGAGGTAATAGCGTAGAAGGCGCCACCTCCTCTCATTGGCTGCTATTACAAAGTATCAGCTAATCAGTGGGGGACCTTTGGTACCTCATCACGGAGGAGGTGGTGTCAGTGAGACTTGCCGATACTACTCTGTCACCAGTTGGGAAAGGATGATGTGAGGTGTCACTGATGGACAGCCCTGAATACTTCAGGGCTTAAACCTAAAGGAACCAAGCTGACTTTATCAGTGATGCTTTCTACTCATTTACACAACAAGGAATAAGTTAAACCTTCACTACACAAAGGCTATGACAGCTTGCATCCTCCATGTGAATAAGAAGGGTTTCCTACAGCAAAAGCATCTCTGCCATCGGCTACTTGATGGGAGATATGGACTAGCGGGAGCAAAATTATTATTATTATCAAATTTTTAAGGCGTGACAGCTACCCAAAAAGGGTTTCCCGGTGCCGGAGCAGATCAGAGAATATATAGCAGCTAGTTAGGTTACTGGTTGAAAAGCCAACTGTTAAGGGATTTGCGAAAAAGTGTGTAGACTGGTTCGTTCCGGATGGCTGTGGGAAGTGCATTCCACAGTAGGGGACCGAGATGTGCAAACGATCTGCCTCCCATCCGAGATAATTTAATTCTTGGCACAGAAAATTTCTCTTGTGTGGAAGAGCAAAGGCACCGGGATGGTACGTAGGGGCTGACCAGAGACTGCAGATATTGAGGGGCAGTTTTATTCTTGATTTTGAACATATAGCTTAGGGCTTTGAACTTGATTCTGTTCTCCACCCTGAGCAAAGTAGGCCCCGCAGATGACTAGAAACAGAGTTAGCTCAAGGGACCCTGCAGAGTAGTCTTCTCGCAGAGTTCTGCACCATCTGTAGTCTGCGAGTCACTTCCTTGTTAGATCCAAGGTAGAGAATATTTCCGTAGTAATCCTACGATCACTTATGAAAGCTTGTAACAAACCGCAGGGCATGTGTCTAGACGGCCTCCCTGTTCTCCCCATCCACGTGACCCTGATTATAAGAGCCTGCCCTATTCCACCCTTCTCCATTTGACGGCCTATCCAGGAGTGACCCACTCTGATTTAATGAGCATTCAGAAACAATTATCAACATTTGGGAAAACACAACACAATTTCAAAAAGTATTGATGAAGGTGTTTAGGTGCACAGGCCCAATTGGGCAGATGTGAATCAGTTATTGCGATTAATAGTGCCAAGTGCGGTGAGAAAAAGACTAGCGGAGAACGTGTAATGGCAGACAGTGGACCCTGGGAATGATGGGAAGTTGAATGCAGCAAGAGATGTGCAGTTGAATGCAATACCAGAGATATGCCCATTGAAAAGTGACTGGACTAAAATTCTCATTTGTAAGCAGAATAAGGGTGAGGCTTGGGCCGAAACGTGTCCAGGTATAGCCCATTCTTAGGAGATGGCTCAGAAAGCTGTTGGTGTTGCTTTTCTGTAGGGGTTGTTGCTGAATGGTTAAAAACCAATTGACCGAGGAGAAGCTACACGAGCATCCGAGATGGCCGCGTGAGCACAGGGCTCCCGGGACCCTCGCCGCCCTTCGCACATATCCTGATTCTGAAGACGGGTTATTGGAGATGAATCTCTGCTGACGCTTTTGCTCTTTTGAGAATTTAATTTGGACTTTGGGAACAGAAGTTACGTTGATCTGAACTTTTGAGGCCCACCCCATGGTGAAGCCAGGGGCTTGGCAAGTCGGCACGCCGGGACGTGGTTGAACAACAACGGCTGAGGGGCTTCCCCCCAGTAGCCTTGAACCAACTTTCAGTTTCGTTTTTGGGTCCTGGCTCTATCAGATCGCAAGATGGTTCCGGTCTGTCGGAGGTCCGGCTTGGCTCTGCCTCTTCATCGTGTGCCTTCGGTCGTGAGTGCTTCTGTATCGAGCTACGTTGTCACCTCTGCCACTTGAGCCCACTTTTGTAGACTTTTGGCGATTTGCCCGCGAACGGCCATTTTCACCAGGTCTCACGGGCCCCTCCGGGGTACATCTTCCAAGATGGCTAACAGGGCCGACAATGAGAAGCGGAAAACCAAGGCGCCTTTACGCGGGGGACCGTTTCAAACTAACGTCATGGACCGCTATACCCAGTCTAAAGGGTCCCCCGGTGGCACGAGTCATCCTCCGGAGGAAGCCAAGGAAGAACCAGCTGCGCTGACCGAACTGTCTCTCCAGGACGTCATAGGCGCCATTGCCAATATGAAGGCTACCATCGGCCAGCAATATGAAGCTCTCGCTCTTAAAATCGACACGGTGGCCATCGATGTCACCCTGAACAGAGCTGACTTGTCTAAGACCAATGAAAGGGTCAAGTCGCTGGATTTAAAGACCTCTACCCTCACGGCAGATGTGTCAGACCTACAGACTGAAATTGGCAATCTGCGATCCTCCAACGACCTCATATCTCACCGACTGGAGGACTTTGAAAACAGGGCACGACGCAACAACATACGCATCATTGGTGTCCCTGACAACCCCGAAAATCCTTCAATGGATCTCCTGGTGGAAGACCTGGTCCTAAACCAACTTGCCCCTACAGGACTGAGCAAATTTTTCGCCGTGGAGCGTGCCCATTGTGTGCCGGGTGGGAAACAGAGGCCGGGTGCCCCTCCGAGGCCTATCATTGCCAGGCTTTTCCATTTCAGAGATAGAGAAAGTACGAAAACACAACAGTGAGCTTTTACCCGGACTTCACTCAGCTTGTTCAAAGGCAAAGGATGGGTTTTCAGGGAGTGAAGCGAAGACTGCGAGACGTGGGCCTGAAATATGCAATGCTGTTTCCAACCAGGCTTCGTGTTGAATACGAGGACCGGACGTTTTTCTTTGACCGTCCTGAGGGTGTTAGTGACTGGCTAGATTCTCTGCCTACCCGGAACGATCGAACTGAGCACCCTGGTGGTGCCGAGGATGGTGAGCCGGAGCAAGAGTGATACTGTGCTTCCCGACTTCCGAACATTTCACTTTTCACACAGCTGGGTTCGATGATTCTAATATTGTTGTGTTTTATTGTCGCATGCCCGAGGGTGGCGGGGGAAACGAGACTCTTCCCTCCTCCGGGTTTCTTCTTGTAGATTAGTTTAATGTCAGGGCGACAGGCACACTGCAAGTTGGGGTGGCTTTTGAGTCTAACGCAGGGGTGCAGGGCGGGGGGTGTTGTAACGGGTTCAAGTTGGGGGGTGGGGAGGGAGTTTGTGTGTAGTTCATTTTTTCTCAAGGCAACGTATTGCTCTCTTCTGTGATCCGGTCATTGTGTTCTTTGTGGGGTGGATTCTGCATTCCTTGCTGGGATGGGGGATAGTGGGTTGAGCCTAATGTCTTGGAATGTCAACGGGTTGGGTGATAGAATAAAACGGGGAGTGGGGCTACAATTCCTGCATCGCCTCTCCCCCGATGTCGTTCTCCTAAAGAAAGAAATAGAAATTTAAGCTGTGCACTCATCCAATTGTTTTGCGTTCTCCTACAGGAAACACATTTGATTGGGAATACGTGTCACGCCATGAACAGGTGGGGGTATCGTCTTGTTGCACACTCTGGGTTCACTTCTGGTTCTAGGGGCGTGAACATCCTTGTTCGGTCCTCTCTCCCTTTGGAAACAGACAATGTAATCCTTGATGACAGGGGGCGCCATGCCGCCCTCACCGGCAGATGGGAGGGTAGGACTGTTTCACTGATTACCGTATACGTCCCGCCGGGTCTACAGACCTCTACTTTTTCTGATATTGGGCGTGTAGTGCTGGGGCTTCCTGATGGTATCCTGGTTATGGGTGGAGACTTCAATTCGGTTGTCTCTGGCATTGTAGATCGCCACCCCCCTAGAGACCTTACCAAGTCTCAATCATGGCTGAGTGGGTTTTTGGAGACTTTTGGTCTGGTAGACTGTTGGAGGTTGATGCATCCCGAGCAGATGCAATACACTTTCCATTCTGGGGCCCACGGCAGTCTCTCCAGACTTGACTACATCCTGATGCCGGCGGCGCAATCCCCCTCTATTAGAGAAATTAGACACCTTCCCCGGGGCATATCAAACCATTCCCCTTTGTGGCTCTGCATGGATATTAAAGTGTGTGGTGCAGGACGGGTTGCTCCCATAAACCCCTGGTATTTTCGCAACCCCAAGACCCGAGCTGATTTGATAAAGTCCCTTGATCACTATTTTCTTGAAAATGTGGGATCTGTGTCCTCATCTGTGTCATTGTGGGAAGACTTCAAGACGGTTATTCGTGGACAGGCTCTATCGCTAATTGCTGGGGCTAAGAAAACTAAAAATGAAGAAACTGTTCGTCTTGAGACAGAGATAGCCGAGCTAGAGAGTGACCTGGAGTCTGGCGAGACTCGTGCTAAACTACACTCCCTCGGCCTGAAACAACTAGATTACAGATCCCTGGTGACTGACACTGCCAAAATAATGAATAGAGAGCAACAGGGCAGATTGTATGATGTTGGGGACAAGGCTGGTAAATTGATCGCGTGGCTCGATAAGAAAGAAAGGGTGAGTCGTGTGGTTCCCGTGATTGAGAAACCTGATGGAGTTTGTGTGACAGATCCGACTGAGATTGTTGAGTGCTTTGTAGACTACTTCCGAACGGTGTACTCTCCGGTCTCTGATAGAGCAGAGGAAGACTCTCATCTGTTGTTGCGCGATATTGCACTGCCGCGCCTATCGGAGGTTGACAGAGACTTAATGGATGTTCCACTTTCGGAAAAAATAAAAAAAAAAAAACAATTGACCACTATATTTATTGGATGGCAGATTTATAGGATGTGGGCTAATGGCTAGAGTGGTCAACCTCGAAGCTGGAGAACCGGGTTCGAGTCTTGGCAGGGGTGCTTAACATCCTGTGATTCTGTGCAAATCATTTAATCTCCTGTGCAAAAATTGAAAGGGTCCATATGTAATGCAGGTGGTGTTCATGTAAAGCGATCTGATACCTTCTGGTCTAGTTTAAGTTATATAAAACTCCACACCAACAAAAAGAAGTTTGCTGAGTTAGTGACTGACTTGAAACACTGTTCTGTGCCCTAGGAAAAAAGAAAGTGAATACTAAACAAAAATGTATGTCATTAAAATTAAAAAAATGCAGTGAGTGATTGAAAGAGTGGGGTGAGGAGCTCTACAAAGGTGGGGAGGTGGGACAATTGGAAGAGGAAACAGAAGGAACGTAGAGAAGGACCAGATTTGGGAGGTTGTTTCTTAGCATGTGGTCAGCTGGCGCATTGGAAGCAGGACTATCCCAATTCTGCTTACTGTGCACCAGAAGTCCCGGACCAATCTAGATATCACCAAATAGTTAGGCTTCTTGATATTTTAGGACAGTCAACTGTGTTATGAAAACCTTAATACATTTAGATTAAATTAAGCACCCTTATCTAAACTGCATCATCAATGGTGCTGTAGTAACGTGATGCAGTCTAGTGGTTGGGGTGGAGCTAAGGAAAGGAACAGGAACAGGAGGAGCCGGGGGACAGGAACTAGGGCAGTTATAGTAGGGACGGGGAACCCAGAGGAAGCATAATAAAGAGCTCCTAAATACATACCTTTGTGTAGCGTCATCATTAGTAGCAAGATGCTACAGCTGGCGACGAGGGTGGGATCGGGCACACTGTGTGACATGTGCTGATCCTGTGATGCTGCATGACCCTGTTCCCCGACGGCGTGAGTGAAGAGCCCGCCATCGCGACTGTCGCGATCAAGAAAAGCGTTGCGGCGAAGAGCAAGCCGCCAGACATACTGGTCCTGAAACTCCATGGCTGCATGGAGCGGTAAATGCCGTGAATGAGCATTTGAGCGCGATCGCGTGCAAGAGGGCCGGAGCTCGCCCACGTGTGGGGGCTGGAGCGTAAGGACAGAAGTGCACACCGGGAGCCTACCCCGGCAGCGATTAATCTGAAGCTCGTCCCGCGTGTGGGGGCTGGAGCGTGAAGTCGAAAACGCCCACCGGGAGCTCACCCCGGCGGCGACTGACCCGAAGCTGCTCGCTCGCGTGTGGGAGGTGGAGCCTGAAGCGCCTACCGGGAGCCCACCCCGGCGGCAATGGCGAAAAGACAGCGATAAAGAATAAAACAGCCTCACCTGCAGCGGTGGCTGTGCCTGAAGGCGGAGACCGGTGAGTGACATCCAGCGCTGATGGACGCGGTGCCCCGGTGAAGGAAAAGACAAAATCTCATTGCACACGAGATTCTCGTGGCGGCCATTTTGAGGTCAGGCGCGAGATGTACCCAATGCCTTGTTAAAGATCCTCGGCGGCCATCTTTAAGTCAGGCCAAACAGAGTTTGGAGACAAGCACACGGAGAGTCGAGCGGTTAGCGCTCTAGACCTCCGCTTCTGCAGGGCTATTTAGGCGGCGAGGAGGCTGGCGTTCTCGCGGTAAGAGTTGGTGGCAGCTACTCCCCGCTTGGCGCTGAGCTTGCACTCTTGAACAGCCACGCTAGGCTAATTCAGATTCTCCTCGAGGCATCTCGAATTTTGTTTTAAAAATATTTTCACTGTGTCACTAATTTCGTAGTTCCGTTTTTAATATTGCTTCTGTGCTTTAAACTGTGTTTTTAGATGCACGCTGTTCAATTATAACCACTTACCTGCACTCATTAAGGGATCCTAAACTTTACTGGGCTGTTCTCTGTTTCCTGACTCAAACCGGCACTGCAGCCAATCGCGGTTTGTGGAGGGCCGGGCAGAGGCGGTGCCACAGGGAGAGTCGAGCGGTTAGCGCTCTAGACCTCCACTTCTGCAGGGCTATTTAGCCCCTCGTCGGCCCCAGCGCGCAGCGTTGGCGCACAGGGTGGCGCCAATCCTGCACCAAAGACGAGCCTAAGACCAGCCCGTCTGGGCCCGTCGGGGCCAGGCCGGGTCTCGGGGCAAGGACCTCTGCTCATTTCAGTCCAAGACACTGCAGGTATGATATCTGCTGACCAGCTAAAGGCTCTGCGCCCCAGCAGACATTCGAACTGCTCTATTTTAAGCCCATCCCACCCAGATCTGTTATCTTGCCCTCACTGCGCTTTTACTCTGACCAATCTACAGCCATACCCTGGGGTTAGGCATAGTATCAGTAAGACAGCCCACCCCCCTGAGAAGAACCCAAAGGAATTTAGGTTCTACACCGTCAATTGCAGATCATTACCGCAGCACAAACTTGATATCCTTCACCTCTTATTAGATGAAAAGCCGAGTGCTGTATTCCTGACAGAGACTTGGCTACATGACAGTGCAGGACCTGATGTGGCTACCTCCCTTCCCCCGAATTATGCCATCGTCAGAAGGGATCGAGTGGGAGGGGGCATCGCAATTATCTATAGTAGAGAGCTTACGTGCAAAATTGAAACAGTCGATATACCCGACTGCGAAGCGGCATTCTTCAAAATTGCTCTTAGTCCCAACTTTTTATCGGCCACCTGGGACTGGTACCTCATGGGCCGCAAATCTTGCTAACCATATCTCACCTTACCACCTTAATGCTCAAAACCTTACTGTATTGGGGGACCTCAACCTCCATTTGGAGGATGTAACCAATACTGCCTGTACGAATCTTTTAGAGGACTTTGCAGCATTAAATATGACTTTGCTTAATAAGGGCCCCACACACAAAGCTGGTCACCTATTAGACACTATTATCTCTAATATGCAGGAACTGAAATGGCTAACGACTGACCCTATTTTTTGGTCCGACCATTATCTTACACTCTTCAGTATTACATTAAAGGAGCCCACACGCCCTTCCTCGGTTCGCCTAGGGATCCTCATGAGGAACTGGAAGACATTAAACATGACCGAGCTGCATACTGCACTGAGGAAAAATCCCCCTGTCCACGACCAAGACATGGAAAGCACTGCACTCGCTACACATAAGTGGCTTGAGGATGCAGTTGACGCTTGCCTTCCCACATCCCGCTGTAGAGGGAAGGCGCATCGCCCTCCTGCCCCTTGGTATTCCGAGTCTTTGAAATTAGAAAAATCAAAATGCAAAGCACTTGAAAGGCAATGGCGCAAAAAGTATGACCCGAGCAAAAAGGAGGCCTATCGCAAGGCAAGGAACATCTATCATTCGGCCTGTATGAAAGCCAAAGCCTGCTATGTTGCAGATACCATCAATGCGGCCACCAATAGAGCTCGTACGCTTTTTGATACTGTGAAGGAATTGGCCAGGGAAAAATCTATGGCAGCGGCCTGTCCTCTTAGTACTCAAAAATGCCAAGATTTGGCCTCTTTTTTTGTTGATAAGATTGAAATTATTATCTCCAATATCAATAAAAACAATACAGTTATGGATGGTCAGGAAGACACTACTCTAGCTAATACAGGAGGACATTGTTTAGAATCTTGGCCCCTCATCACCTTGGACACTCTGAAACCACTACTGAAATCCATCAAATCAGGCTCCCCAAGTGACCCAATTCCAATGAGTGTCATAAATCAGATGGATGGTTATTCTTTATCAATCATCACGGAGACACTCAATGCATCCATTCAACTTGCTACAGTCCCAGCGGCATGGAAACATGCCATGGTGAGTCCATTGTTAAAAAAGCCCACTGCCGACCCGGAGGTCTTGGCCAATTATCGCCCGATTTCCCTGCTTCCCGCTTTCTCTAAAATCCTCGAGAAACACATTCATGGTGCTCTCACAACATTCACAGAAAACAACTGTTTACTCCACTCCTCTCAGTCCGGATTTAGGGCAGGGTACTCCACAGAAACTGCCCTTCTTGGAGTAACAGAGAAGATCAGGGAACTCTTAGACGATGGCCAAACTGTTGCACTTATCTTGCTGGACTTAAGTGCGGCCTTCGATACCATTTCTCACTCCAGACTGCTAGCCAGGCTGGGGGAACATGGTATCGGTGGCGTAGCGCTGGAATGGATAAGGTCATATCTGTCCCATCGCACCTTCCAGATTTCTTCCTCCCAGGCCTGTTCTGACACATTTAACTCCCCCATGGTGTGCCACAGGGCTCAATTTTGAGTCCGCTGTTTTTTAATCTTTATCTCCGTCCACTTGCCGATCTAGCGGAGAGATCCGATCTTGTCTTAATGACCTACGCAGATGATTCACAGATTATTTTTTCACTTTCAAAGTCTGACCCTCTAGCTCCATCTGTGCTCAATCAAGGTCTTCGGGAAATCTTCAGCTGGATGTCAAACAACCAGCTGAAGCTTAATGGGGAGAAAACGGAGATCCTCCTACTAGGAAAGAATAAGGACCTTTGGAGTGCCCTCCCCTGGCCACCGTCTTTGGGCACTCTTCCTACACCAGCTACCCAGGTCAGAAACCTTGGGGTCTCCATTGACAACTCACTATCCATGAAGCAGCAGGCCAATAAAGTGGCGGGCATTTGTTTTACCATCCTTAAATGGTTGCGTAAAATCTTATGGATGCTGCCTCCTGCCACCCAGAGGACCATAGTCAATGCTCTTATTACATCTTGGCTTGACTACGGTAACATCCTCTACCTGGGCTCAAACCAAGCAGTGTTAAGACGACTCCAATTCGTCCAAAATTCCGCTGCTAGGTTGCTGTGCAAAATCCCCAGAACAGCAAGGATCTCAAAGCACCTCAGGGACCTGCATTGGCTCAGGGTGGAGAACCGAGTTAGGTTCAAAGCAACGATAAACACAACAAGCGCTGGCAATATTGACAAACGTGAAGGAATGAGCAGTGATGAATATAGATGAACAAGCCTTGGCAAACGCAATAGAACAAGCCGTGACAAACGTACAGGAACGCGCAGTAGCAAATGCAAGAATTGCAACGAAACAAGTACAAGCAAATGTTAGGCGCGATTACAAAGAACGCAGGTAAACACAAGTCGTGCATGCAACACGCAAGCCAATACCAAGTGCTAAGGCAACAAGCACCAGCTCATACAAGCCTCAGAGGCAACAAGCCCGAGCAAATGCAAGTCCGGAATACAACAGGCACAAACGAATCCCGGTCCCAAAGTAAGTACCAGCGCTAAGTGAAAGCAAGCGATTACAATCAAAGAGGAAACAATTATACATAAGACCTCGACTGCAGAGAGTCCTAGAATAACGCGGAAAGCACAAGGGAACAGTCTTGTGACAGTAGCATACTAGGACCCTCCTCCACCATGTCAGTGAGAAAAGGAAAACACAAATCCAATATCTGCATTGAGGTGCCACCCCCAGTGACACAGACCAGTGATCAGAGTCTGGTGTCTAGATGGAACCGGTGGCTAGAATCACTAGATGCATTTCTTGAAACAACCGGAGAGCAAAGAGATAGCAACCGTCTATTGTTACTACTTCGGCTGGTGGGTCACGAAGGCCAACGCCTAAGCAGGAAGTTCTCAGCAAAGGACACAGAGACATATAGAAACCTCAAAGAGACGCTACGCACTCATTTCAACGCACAGGAAAGCGTGAAAACGCATGGTTTTCAATGCAGCACGGCAGGAACCAGGAGAATCATTGCCAAGCTTCATCACAAGGATGAAAGGTCTGGTACAATGCTGTCATTTCAACACATTCTCAAATGAGGAGGCAGTTCGGCTACTGATAATCGAAGGCTACTCGAGTTCCAATACAAAGCGCAAGATCCTTCGAGGGCACTCGTCACTAAATGAAATCATCAAGAAGGCCGAAGTTGGAGTGCGGGTCAAAGCAGGAGAATTATCAAAAGAATTACCCCCAAAAACAAACAAAACAAGAAACAGGGAGAGTGAAGGCGAACCAGATATAAGACAGCGGGAGAGACAAAGTAACATGAAATACTCTGAGACAAAGACCGGGAGGATCCAGGATTACGACAGCCGCAGTGATACAACCTCAAGGAGTTCTTCGACTTCAAGGAGTTGTTCAACCTCAAGGAGTCATTCAAGGTATGGTGCAAATGATTCTGAAGCTGACGAAGTGTCCAGTAGGACAGATCGCATCAATGGACCAGATGACAGTTTGCCCAACAAAGGGGCAAGAAAGACAAAGTATGGAAGACCGGACCAGCCACGTCAACACTGGAAATCGGTACACGAACACGCCAGAGCACCTCACCGCCAAAGTCTGGAGATGAGTCGGAGAAAGCATCAAGCAGTGAGACACATCACACCTGTAGCCCAGATGTCAGAGCACCAAACAAGCGTGAAGAAGAAGCAAACCACATAAGACGGAATGAGTCAATTAGGCACCGGAAAAAGGAAGACAAACGCATACACGACACCCGAGACAACGAGGCAAGTGAGAGGAGGCCATCATCATCATACGAGAGAGGCAGAGACAAAGTGCCCCGGGATCAACCAAAAGAAATAGCATCTTCACTGACACAGGTGCAAGATGCTCAGCCCTCAAAACTTCTGAATTCCCTTCTTTACCTCTCTCTGGCTTGTCCATAAATGCAGTTTGAATTTCCAATCAATTAGTTCCAAACAACACTACAGACCCCATGTCAATTTCTATTGGACCTATTAGTGATAAACATTTATTTCTTGCTTACTTTCACTTCTATGACAAATTTGCTTGGTCGGGACATCTCCTGTACATTGAACCATATTGTGTTTTGTACCCCAGATGAAGGGTTCATGAATATCCCTAAAAAAACAAGATAGTAAAGTACTTGCACTATTACATGAAACCTTGAATTGCTTAGAGGAAGCAAGCCATGTTATCATGCCCCTCAGGGCCGGTCCTAGGACATTTGAGGCCCTGGGCGAAAGGGAAGATGTGAGGCTCCTCTAATTTGCGACAACCAGGGCCGGTGTTAGTGCTGGTGGCCCACGGTGCAACAATGTTTGTTGGTGCCTTGCCAATGAGCTCCTTCGCTATGAATTCCCTTACTACAACCCTTTAACAGTGCTCCTCAAGTTATGCTATGCAGATTTATTCTATGCAGATTTATAAAGCCCATAGCCACCTGAGGGCTTCCCAGTGCTGCGTGAGTCACCATGTACACTAGCGAGATTCTGAGGCAGTACATGTGTAGTGCTAGAGGAGGTAAAGCCATGTTTTAAGCATTTTTCTGAGTTGGGTCTTGTTCATTTAGTTTCTGAGCTCAGCGGGCATAGCATTCCAAAGCTTAGGGGTCAAATGTGAGAACGATGCACGCCCCCAATCTGATCCTTTGAACCTTTACCAAATAAAAGACATGATACTTATGGGTGACTATACTTACCCCGACATTATGAAAATATTGAAAGTATTACTGCCTCCCGGTATATACGAGAAACTCAAAGAAAAAGAGTGGGAGGTGGGAGACACAAAGATTGATTGGGCTGCATTAGAAAACGAAGAAAGTACTAGAGTTCCGGGCCAAGGGCTCGGGGATAAAGTTAAAGCATTACCAGGATTGTTAGTACAAGTGTTGCCACGTTTATTAAGTACTAAAAAGGAAGATTGGGGTGCAATTTCAGCTTGTAAACAGAAACCCGATGAAGATACTAGTGATTTTTATACCCGATTTGAAAAATGTTTTGGTATTAATAGCGGCCTGAAACCAAGTAGCGATTCATATCCACACCTTTTTGTAACAAAATTAGTTGAGAATTCACTGCCCCAGGTTAAGAACAGAGTACTGAAAGTCGAAAGCACCTGGCAAGCTAACACCCCTTCACAAATGTTACAAATGTTACAGTACCATCAAAATAGACTTAGAGAAGAACAAGAACACGAACAAAGACGTATGAAAGACACGAAAATGAAAATGTTAGTTGCTCAGTCAGTTCCTGCTGATGGTCACAAAAAGGGTGGGACCCAGTCCAGTAATTCGACAGCTCCTGTTAAAGGGACATGTAACTACTGTAAACAGCCAGGTCATTATGTAAACGATTGTGCCGTTCTGAAACACAATATCTCCACGGGTAAGACCAAGGAGAGACCGCGTGTACCTAGACAAGATCAGGCCCAGCAACAAGTACCACAGAATATACAACATATTCCGCCCATGCCAGCTTCATCACAACCCGTAGCTGTGCCACAACAACAGCCTATTACTGCAACACAGAACACCACACAACAGATGTACCAGTACGCACAAAATGATTATCCCGATTATCAACGATACACATGAAACAGCCTAGAGAGGGAATTTGGCTTGCCCCTTATTGAAGTTCCTGTGGATCAAGAGGGTCCTTATGTACACAGTCAAGTGTTAGGAAAAGACAGAAAGTTTTTAATTGACACAGGGGCAAGCAGGACCACAATCAGTCACAATGAGGTTCCAGGGGCACCCCTCTCAGGCTCACAGAATGTTTCCCTTGGATTTTCAGGAAAGCCCATTATTAATGAAGTATCACAGCCACTTCCCCTTGCAGTTGGTCCTTTGACACGGACTACAGATTTGTTGCTCACAAAATCATGCCCAGAAAACTTATTAGGAATAAAAACATTGAAAGCTCTAGGAGCTATTATATGCTGTTCTCCGGAAGGAGTACGCTTATTTTTGCGGGACTTTAAAGGTCATTATGTATTAAGAGACATGGATTCCCGGTTACAGAATGTACCTGCACACTTGTGGGCGAAAGGCCCCACTGATGTAGGTTGTATGCACATTACACCATATCGAGTCACACTCAAAGCAGGTGTGGTATTACCACGAATTCGACAATATAAGTTACCTCCAGATGCTGTAGTGGCTTTACTGAGAATAATTGACGAGCTCATTGCACAAGGAGTGGTTGTGGAAACCGACTCCAATGTATGTAATTCTCCTATCATCCCAGTTCTTAAACGTACAGACCCAAATGCACCACCTGTTTATCGATTAGTTATCGATCTGCGCGAATTGAATAAATGCATTGTACCACAGTATCCTGTGGTTCCGGATATCTCGTCATTATTGACGGCTATTGATTCAGAAGCAACGTTCTTTACTGTAATTGACCTCAAGAACGCTTTCTTCAGTGTCCCAATTGATCCAGAAAGCCAATACTTGTTCGGATTCAGTTTAAATGGACGATCTTTCAAATTCTCACGCGCACCTCAAGGATTCACAGAAAGCCCCAGCATCTATAGTCAAGCGTTGAAAAGACAACTCGACAGTATTCACATGCCAGTTAACACTGCCCTACTCCAGTATGTCGATGATCTGCTGATCACCGCACGGAGCGAACCCGAATGTGAGAAAGCATCACTGACTGTTCTGAATTTCCTGGCCGACAAGGGGCACAAGGTGTCCCCTTCGAAGCTGCAATTCTGTGTTCAGCAAGTTGTGTACCTGGGTCACTTGCTGTCCAAAGTGGGGAGACAGCTCACTCCTGACCGCATTCAGTTAATAGTAAACATGTCACCACCAAAAACACAAAAGGAGGTGCGGGCTTTCATAGGCCTCACCTCGTACTGTAGGCAATGGATTCCCCAATATGCATTTCTAGCAAAGCCACTCATCCAGTTGACAACTCAGGAGGCAGCGACATCGACTGTCCTCCCATGGACTCAGGAACATACACAAGCTTTTGGAAACTTAAAGAAAGCCTTATGCCAAGCACCAGTTTTAGCAACACCATGTTACAGTAAACCTTTTACACTTTTTGTCACAGAACGTAAGGGCACTGCCTTGTCAGTCCTCACCCAGGAACAAGCAGGTTCACACAAACCGTGTGCTTACTTCTCTAGCACATTAGATCCAGTAGCCCAGGCTTTACCTGCGTGTTTGAAATCAGTTGCAGCGACAGCTTTAGCAATCAGACAGAGCGATGCTATTGTATTAGGGCATCAATTGACAGTACAAGTTCCACATTCCGTGGAAGTTCTTTTAAATCGTACACAAACCCAACATCTGACCATAGCAAGACTGACAGGTTATGAATTAACATTGTTTCAACCACACATAGAAATCAGACGCTGCAGCACATTGAATCCTGCCACATTGTTGCCGTTAAATGGAATAGATCCATTGGCACATGATTGTATTGAAGTCATTACTATTACGACGAAACCCAGACAAGACTTGACAGATGTCCCATTATCAGATCCAGACCTGACACTTTATGTGGATGGTTCATGTATGAGAACAGGTACAGGGGAATTAGTGGCAGCTTACGCAGTCACAACAGACACCGAAGTTGTAGAAACAAATTGTATCGACACCCTGTCAGCTCAAGCAGCAGAGCTCATCGCTCTGACCCAAGCCTGTATTCAAGCTAAAGATAAGAGAGTTAACATATACACTGATTCACGTTATGCATTCGGAGTCGTTCACGATTTCGGAGTCCTCTGGCGAGAGAGAGGTTACTTGACTTCTCACCAAGCCTTGTTAGATGCAATACATCTACCTACTGCGATATCTATTATGAAGTGTAAGGCACATACAAAGATTACCGACACGATCTCCCAGGGTAACGACCTGGCAGACCGAACAGCTAAGCAAACTGCCCAGAACCGAATTCATGCAACTGACTCGACAAAGACAATAGTTCCGACACAATCACACTGCATGACAGTCAAGGATCCCGCACATGATGTAATTGACATACAGACACATGCCACACCAGACGAAATCAAGAAGTGGACTGAACTAGGAGGGATCCAAACAGATCAGGGATGGATGACGAAGGGAAAATCTACATGGTTTCTCCCCGACTCTATGGTTCAGGTCATCATTAACACAGTACATAGTCCAGCACACCTAGGAGAAAAGGCAATGCTAGATAGCATTCAACACATATGGTACAATAAGAACTTACGAGCAGCAGCGAAACAAAAAGTGCGTACTTGCATGATTTGTTGTCAGTTTAATCCAGGTAAAAGCATCCCTGTAGAGCAAGGTGGATTTCAGCCTCCCGATCACCCTTTTGAAATCCTCCAGATGGATTATATCCAGATGGACCGCTGCCGAGGATTCAAGTATGTCCTCGTAGTCGTATGTGCACTTTCCCGATGGACAGAAGCATACCCAGTTCCAGATTATACTGCTCCGACCACAGCCAAGCAACTGGTTCGCGAGTTCTTCCCGCGGTACGGTTTGCCCCGTATCGTGTACTCAGATAACGGTCAGCCATTCTCATCCGAGCTTGTGAAACACATTACACTCCTGTTAGGCTATCAGTGGAAGTTCCACTGTGTCCGGCATCCCGAGGCAGCAGGTCTCGTGGAGCGCCATAATCAGACCCTAAAAATCCGACTTTCTAAAATCTGTAGAGAGAAGGGCGTTGACTGGATAGTTGCTTTACAGGTAGCCCTCTTCTACATGAGGATGGTTGCACACTCTCGAACCGGGCTATCCCCGTATGAGGTGGTCTTTGGTAGGCCACCGAACATGTGGGGGACGCCTATTCCTAGTAAAATCACAGATGTTGACTGTATTATGCTGACAGATTACCTTGCCTCCTTGATGTCTGCACTACAATCTTGTCGTTCACAGGTAGCTGCAGCCTTTCCCGACAACACCGATGTGAAGCCCCACGAGGTGGTTCCGGGGGATTATGTCTTCATACGCAACTTTGATCGAAGAAGCCCGTTGGAGCCCCGCTGGCAGACACCGAAATTGGTTCTTCTAACGACGAGGACAGCTGTTAAAGTAGAGGGCAGGAAGGGGTGGCTGCATTCCAACCACGTAAAGAAATATCACGGACTCCCTTCGGACTTGGACTCTAAGCCCTGCCCTCCTACACAAACTGACTCAAAACTCCCTTTGGTTGAGAAAACGGCCTCTGAGGAATATAAACTAAAACTACGATCTAGCAAGTCAGACAGTTTAATTGTTTAAGTCCTCCCCTAGGTGAATCGGTTAAATTAGTTTCTGACATGTATCCCCTAGATCGAGATAGAGAGAGAGATAGACAGAAACAACTGAAGAAAAGTGCATATTGTAAATCACTTCGTAGTCACTGTATAGTGACATTGTTAATCATGTTTTTCCTAAGCCTTCTTGTTATTGCTGCTAGTATCCTGCTGCACATCTACTACCCTATTTTCAAGCATGTACAATCTGCTTATAACGTCACTGCCGAACATTCCTTTAGCGAGTTACCGCCTCATGAACTCTCTTACAGACTTGCGCTGCGCAACAACACATTCATTAGTATGTTACATCACTCCCATCAGACCAACAATGCTACTAATTGTTGGATATGTGGCCGACTCCCTCCCTACCAGAAATACAAGGGAGTTCTGCCCCTTTTTCCGTACCCGTTCACTCACAATGGCTCCTGTGGGGCATGGTTTAGATTGATTAATTCCTTAGATTCTGACATTGCTGTTTATAATGGGAATTGGGTCTGGGGAAACCTGAACTCAGTTCTGTTTAAAGTCTGTTACCCAGATAAGAAGGGACTTCCCACTAGAACAGGAACTGATCTAGAAAATGAAGTATATGGATTAGGAAATTATACAATTAACCTCATGATTCTTACCGTTGAATCCGAAACTGCACCAGTATTGCCTGCTATGTCAGTGTTACCAGTCAAAGGTGAATTATGTATCAGAAAGAATGGTTCCATACACTTAGGTCATAGTGAATGTACTACTGTGATCGAATTCAGTGATCAAGGCAAATCCACGTTTAGAGCTACACGTCATTCCTACTTTGTTTGTGGCCATATCGCATACATACGTTTGCCTCCAGATTGGGATGGTACCTGTTACATTGCATTCCTTCTGCCACCTGTTTTCCTAGCTCCTCCTGACTATCACCGACATACCTATCTAGTAAACAGCAGACACAGAAGAGATCTCCCGATTGTCGACTACACTGAAACGGCATGGGAGCAATACACAGACTTCAATAAAGGTTTCTTCCCCTATTTAGGTACTGTTTCCAATAGTAAACTGATACGCAAATTAACTAGAACCCTTGAAGCAGTAGTGAACGAAACTACTTCCGCTCTAGGTAACTTAACAGAGGAGCAGTCCGCCATGCGGGTTGTTGTTCTTCAAAATCGTCTCGTCATTGACGTCATCCTAGCTGATAGGGGTGGAGCCTGCAAGGTCATCGGGTCAAGTTGCTGTGTTTTCATTCCAGAAAACGCGCCAACGGTATATAAAGCCATAACACGTCTTCATAAAATTGCAAGTCTGATACATCAGAATCCAGGCACCTGGACTTGGTCCGGTTGGTTCTGGACAACGTTGACCGCTTGGGGATGGAAGATCCTATCCTTCCTAGGCATTGGCCTTCTCATAGTTTTCAGTTGCTGTCTATGTTTACAATGTAGGCCGGCGATTTGCGGCTTGTGCGCCACATCATGTATTCCGCATTCAAATTCCCATTCAAAACGTCAAAAGAAGAAAGAAGAGCAAATGATGTTACATGAACAGATTGATCGATTCATGCAGATCGATATATCATGAAGGGTCCGTAGGGGACAAGGAGGGAATGAGGTAATATAAATTTTATGATCAATTGTGTCCCCTGCCTTAGACCCCACCGACTCCATGTACTAGCTCGAAGTGCATGTAACTTCCCTCCTGTGCTAGCTATGAAGACGCAAATATATTTGCGTCTAACGTTAACATGTTCTCTTTCAGATCTGCCAAGAACGGATCGAATATTCAGTTTCTAAATATACTATGCCAACGTCTTTTTGTGGCATACCTTATACGTTTTTCAGCTCTGGCAAAGTAGGCCTGAATTCTGCCATCGAGCCTTTTTCTTCCTGCCTTCTGACTCTGAAAACCTCAGCCCAGGCTGCCTCTGTGCCAGTGACCTTTGCCTTACTTCTTGCGCGGCTAACGGTGCTCGGCTCATCCCGTTGCCTGCCAAGACTGTATTCAACCTTCGAATTATCTGCTCCACTCCTCGAAAATACATTCCTGTCTGGTAGATTCATGTCAACATCCTTCCAGCTGCAGAGCAAAGGGCCTGGCCTCACTGTCTCTATGCAAGTAATTCATGACTCTGTTTCCATGGTAGGCCCATGCCCTCCCTCGCACCCCTCACGTCTCATGCAGACACGTAGACGCTTATACACGCACTCACAGCCAGTATAGAATAGCCTCTTGTCCGAGAGACCTTTTCCCTCTAGATAATATAGTTCCTTAAACATGAGATATTAGATACGATTTGGGATTAGGTTGATCTGACACTCCAGACTTCTGTCTCCTCATGTAGGGCGAAATGTCAAGTTCCCCTTCACCCCTCCAGTTACACGCACATTATACGTCATTCTGCTGCGCGCGCATCTCTGCCATGTATTTCTGCTGACACTGCCGGATTCACTCATGGATCCGCCTATCTGTGACATCATGTTAAATGACGTTCTAGTACACGCCTTCATGCACGCCTATTGTAACGCCTTTTGTATTACGTATATGCACTCTTATCTCTCTTCTCAGCTGTTACGCCTCCTGCATATGCCTTTACTGTAATGCATTGACTATATATATGAATGCCTGTCAATAATGTATTGTCGCATACTTGCATATCTGCTATTACCATTGACTCTGTCAGTCTGTCCCTTCCCGAACCTGCGTGGTGACGGAATGGTATGCCACCTTGGCTCGAGCCAATATGCTAATCACCCAATTCCTTTTATAGGAATAAAACCCTTTTGAGAAACCTCAAATATCACGGATTTTGCCTCTTATTTATTATGAGTTATTCCTATTGACTTTACCGCATAGAAATTATGATAGTAAATTAAATATTTACGACACTCCACTGGAAACCAGTGCACTTTTATGCTTAGGTATGTTTGGGAAGCTTGCGGATAGTGCTTGCTGCCGCACTTTGAACTAACTGGAGTCTCTGGATAATATATTCGGGTGAGCCCATATACAGGTAATTCCCATAGTCCAAGCGGGAAAGAATCAGCACTTGGACCACTGTTCTCCCAGATTGTGCAGGTAGGTGGTCTAGGATTTTCCCTAAGGTTCTGAGAAGGCCAAAGCAAGATACTGTAAAATGTTTTACTTGGGCCTCCATAGATAGGGAGCTATCCAACCACATACCTAAGATCGTTATGGGGGAGGAAGGGAGATTGGCGGAGCCTCCAGACACTCTGGCCATCCGAGGGTTGTTTGGGGTGTTGACTTGTTTCCTAAATTCATCAGCTTAGTTTTGTTTCCCTTCAATTTAAGTGAGCAGTTAGCCCTTCACCATGCAACTTTCTCTAGACAAGGGGTTAGGTGTTGTTGTAAACCTGTTCCCGGGTAAAGGGAAACTACCAGTTGGGAGTTGCAGCATGGGAGACCATCAACACCTAAAATCCCTTGACAATGTCTGCCAATGAACTCAAATAAATGTTGAAAGGTGTAGGCCACAATGCAAAGCCCTGTGGAACCCCACACTTCAAAGGAAAGACATCTGAATAGTAGGGAGGATCGCAATTTGAAAGGACTTTTCATTTAGGAACGAGTAAAGCCAGATCATAGCACCGTTTTCCATTCCAATTTCACTCATCCTGAGCACCAGAGTATCTGGGTCAACGTTGTTAAATGCTACCCACAGGTAGAGAAGAATAATGGTCGGGGAACCTCCTTTGTACAGCAACATTTTCAGCACCTCTGTTATTACTAATAATGTGGTTCTATGCTATGCTGTGGACGGGAACCAGTCTGAGTTGAATTAAGAAGAGAGTTCTCCAGCTGGAAGAGGGAGAGGTTTTGATTGATATGTTTTTCTAGAACCTTCCATATGGCTGGATGCAAGGGGATAGGTCTGTAGTTCCTGGGACATGAGGGTTCAAGGTTGAGTTTCGCTAGCAGCAGTTTACCCACTTCTTGTTTCCAAGTTCAGGGAACTACTCCACTGGAAAGGGTAGAATGGAGATCAAGAAGTGTGGTGAGAATATTGTGTGCTCCTTGTAGCAGAATGTGAGATGGTGCAAGGTACACAGGGGACCCTGATTCATCTTTGCTAAATAATGCTGGGAGTGACTCCCTTGTGATAGGGGTAGTTTGAGATGCATGTCATCTCCTCATGCAGAACATGTGTCTGTGGCCGAATAGATGAGGCTTTTTTTGTCTGTTGTAAGTCACTGTAGATAACGGAAACTTTATCTTGGAAGTATGCTGCAAGTTTGTTGTAGGGTGCTGCTGCAGTAGCGTATTTATATCTTTTGAAGTAGAGAGTGACTTAACACTACGGATAAGTTCCCTCGGGACATTGACTATATACATCATTACAGCTTCCTAGTATGCGGTCTGTGCCTTTTTAATTTACTGATGGAAATGTCTGATAGCCAGCCGGTAGGAGAGTTTTAGGTTTTTAGGGAGACTAGGTGGGCGGTGAGGCAAGGTGCTGATTTCTCTTAATTTCCATTCGGTATAGTAATGATAGGAATTGTTAAATCTAGTGAGTCCTTAATACACTCTTCAAGTATGGAATTCGCTGCCGGGGATGTTTACCCATGGCCGGTTCTTTTGATGCTATGGAGGTCATTCATATTTCTTCATTCAGTTTTGACCAGCGTCGTCCTAGGCTGATTATGTTCTTATTGCAGTAGCAGCAACGTTAGAGGAGAGGGGAAGGGCCAGGGGGAGAGATAACAAACAATAAAAAAAGGATAAAAAAAAGAACTTACCTGCAGAATGGTCATCCTCTGCTACTCTCGTGCCTCACTGCAGGCATAGTCTCCCAGACTCCCCTGTGCCCAATCCTGAAGCTGCTCTCAACCCGGGGAGCAGCTTCTGGATTGGTCTGAGCAACGATGATTTGCACTCCCAAGGGGACTGGGGACTCAAACCCAGCAAAGCAGCTAGGGTGCAGAGAGCATTAATGCTCATGATGGTTTGGCTGCCTGAGACAGCCAGCCAACTCATCCTGCTCACTGATAACAATGGATACCACTATGAATCTAATACAAGATTATGTGAGGGCGAATAATGTTGAGGCCAAAAGTTGATTAGCAAAGGCTACCCTATGACTCACTGTAATAATCCTGGGCCCTGTTTTTAACAACTGTAATGTAAGGAGTGTTTAATGCCCTGTTACAGTAAAAAATAAAAAAATAAAAATTGTGCACACCACTCCCCTTGGACAACTGTTGCCCCCCTGGCCCCGCCCCCCAGACTCATGTAAACAAAATAAAACTATAATAAATGCTGGGTTATTGTCGTTTTATTTGTATTTATTTTTTGAGCTGCTGGCAGGGGTCAACGCTCCCCCCCCATAGCGGAGGAGCTTCCCATGTCTTATTTTCCAAAGGTGATTGGATACCCTCCAGTGTGGATGAGATCAGGGCATGGTCAGTCCAGGTCATCAGACATAGGTTTACAATTTTTATGTTAGTGTCATTTCTAAACACTGGTTCTAGAAGTTGTCCTTTGTCATGGGTGGGACCTGCTACTTTTTGAGTGAGTTGCAGACAGCGTAGGTCATGAAAGCTGCCTGACACCGTAGGGTTGTTGATTATATCCACATGAACTTTGAGATCCCCTAGGAGATAACATTTGGTTTTTCGATGGCAATACTAGCTGCTGTCTCAGGTAAGGCTTCTGCAATCGTAGTACATGTACCTGGAGGTTTATACATTAGTACTCCTGAGGAGGTTGCAGTGGGTGACAAGTTTATAGTAAAAGAGAAATGTTCAGAGTCTGGGATAGACAAGGAATAAAATCTACATCTATGTGTGTCTTTTAGGATGATAGTGATACAACCACGGCTTTTGTGAGCGCAGTTTTTCCCACATCCAGAATATCCCGGGGGGAACACTTGATTGATTTCTAGTGTAGAGATGTCATGTAGTCACATTTCTGTTAGGAACAAGACATCTAGTTGTAAATCATCCATTAGTGTTAGTAGGTGAAACTTATGACGGGAGAGGGATCTACAACTGATGAGTTTGAGGTTCCATTTTATGAGCTCAGGTATTTTAGCTCGGACTTCTTGGGATTGCAAATAGAAAAACTCCAGAGGGGGTTGCTCAAATCCCTGTTCCCTGCCTGTATTTAGAACAGGTGAGCAGGGAAGGCTTAGGCATGAGTGAGTATAGAGATTGAGCTGAATAAGTTACCATCTTCATGGAGATTCAGGCGAGGGTTCTTCGCCCCTGGTCCCATTCGGGCACGGCTGAGCAGAGACGGGCTTGCCTTTGGTGCGTCTTTGGCATGTAGAAGGGGTAGTGACCTTTAGAGTGACAGAATCATTCCTATTGTCCTCTTCACGCCACTTTCCTCTGCCACCTCTCTGCGAGACTTACACTTTTTCCACCCACATCTTTCTGAAATCTTCCATCCACATATTTCAGCCCTTCTCTTTCTTTTCTGAGCCCTCTTTTCACTTCCTCCTTCTGCACATATTCTCTTACATCTGCTTCACTTTACCATTCTCAACCACAAAAAAAGAACAAAGCCATTCACTTATGAACACTATGGGCCCGATTCACAGAACTAACTTAAGACAAAATCCTGAACTTACTACCATTTTGGTATTCACAGAAAGCACTTACTCATTTTGGTATTCACAAAAGGCACTTACTCATTTTGGTATTCACAGAAGTTAGGAGTCCTACCTTTAGGACCCATAAATGCCTTCTGTGAATACCTAAAGTCTTAAAGTTAGGATTTTTCTCAATTTAGTAGTAGTAAAGTTAGGACTCCTAACTTTAGGCCTCCTAAATGCCTTCTGTGAATACCGAAAGTCTTAAAATTAGGATTTTTCTCAGTTTAGTAGTAGTAAAGTTAGGACTCCTAACTTTCAGACTCCTAAATGCCTTCTGTGAATGCCAAAAGTCTTAAAATTAGGATTTTTCTCAGTTTAGTAGTAGTAAATTTAGGACTCCTAACTTTAGGACTCCTAAAGGCCTTCTGGGAATACCAAAAGTCTTAAAATTCGGATTTTTCTCAGTTTAGTAGTAGTAAAGTTAGGACTCCTAACTTTAGGACTCCTAAAGGCCTTCTGTGAATACCGAAAGTCTTAAAATTTGGATTTTTCTCAACTTTACTACTACTAAACTGAGAAAAGTCCTAATTGTAAGACTTTCGGTATTCACAGAAGGCATTTAGGAGTCCTAAAGTTAGGACTCCTAACTTCTGTGAATACCGAAATGAGTAAGTGCCTTCTGTGAATACCAAAAGGAGTAAGTGCCTTCTGTGACTACCAAAATGGTAGTAAGTTTAGGATTTTGTCTTAAATTAGTTCTGTGAATCGGGCCCGTAATTTCCATTTGGCCAATCAATTTTCAACAGGCGCTTTGTACCTCCTTCGCACGCTTTTACACATAATTACAAGTACAGTTAGTACATACCACCATTGCCCTCTGCCCTCCACAGAGGAGCCAAACATGATTGGTTGAGCAGGTATTCTAAACACATTTATGACCCACTGGCAGGCACTGTGAGAACTGCGCACTACCTTTAGACTCAACTCCAGCGCTCTCAATCATGGCCCATTTTACTCTCTCGTCCACAACCTGAACTAGCACAAACACCTATAAGTGAGTTGATAGTATGCAGATCAATAGGTTGATGTGTTGTATAGCAAAAATACAGACAAAGAAAATGCAAGAAAAAACTAGCACACTTAGGGAAGCAAATTAGGCAAGACGTGAACTTTAAATAGGAGCAACCTCATTGTCATGATTGACATTGGTTATTGTAATGTTTTTTCACAGTCATTGTTGAGGTATCCCTCAGGGTTTGGCACTGTAAATCATATCAAAATGGAGCCCTATATAGATTCCTTTCAAATCCGTATCATTTATTGAATATTTTGACCTGCCCTGGACCTCGCTCCATAATGTATATCCTTCTTTGTCTCCAATATGGCCCTTTCTTATGCATGTACCTTATTTCTTTACACTTTTCCTGGCCTCCTCCTGGTCGAAGCACACTGTTTCCCCATACCAGGCGCGGTGCGTCCATTGGGGCGTAGGGGCATAGCCCCACTAAGCCCCATGGACCCACCGTCGCATAGTTACAAAAATAAAAATATTGAATGATCCATCATTAAGCGGCAGCGCCGCAGCGCTACCCGCCGGCCGGGAATCCGGGAGACACCTGACTTTTCCAGAGTGCGCAGGGGGGATGGGGGGGGTGGGGGGGGCTGGGCCTGCTGCAGCTTGAGTGACAGTCCACTCAGCTGCAGCAGTACTGCGCAAGTGAATTTTTGGGCAGAAACTAGCCCGAGCATGCGCAGACAGTGTACCTGCTGAAGTTCCCCTTAGAGAGAAGACCAGGGGGTTGGCCGCAGCCCCCGGGGTTGCAAAGGGCGACTGGGCGATTTAGTCAGGGTGCCCCCCTAGCCAATCCTGGCGCTGCATGCAGCGCCAGGATTGGCAGGTCCAGTGGTCCACTGTGCAGGCCAATCACTGTGTGACTTCGGGACGCGCGCTTCTGTGACGTTCGTTCTGACTTCAACTCAAACTCTAGCCTGGAGCTCGCCTCGTGCGCAGGCAGCAGACCGTGTGTGACTCCCGTCTCACCGTCACCATCACAACGAATTTCTGTGCCTGTGTTGTTGTTGTGTCATGCTCGTGTACACACACTAGTACAGGTAAGGCCACAGTGCATCATACACGTTATGTAAGACAATGAAATATCTGTAAATCAACTTGTTTCCCACATTTTGAGTAGGCCTACTGTTCACTTCAGGCCTGTTCAGGCCTTGAGTAGGCCTACTGTTCAGTGATTTTTGCGTGATGCCCCTTGGCCCCTCCGTATTGCCACTCTCAGCAGCTTCTATTGTCGGACCCCCTTGGTCATTCCGTTAATATTATTATTATTGTTTGTTTCCTTTTAGTTTTTTATTTCGATCTTCCGCAGTTTGCATTACTTCTCACTGTGCAGCAGTTGGGGGGTTCATCGATGGATACTAACTTGTATGCCGTAAGACAATAATATCTGCAGTAAATCAACTCGTTTCCTACATTTTAGGCCTACTGTTCATGTGTGTGTACTACTTAGATGAAGCTTCACTTGCACCACTTATGATGGGTCGGACTCGGTATGTATGTACCCCGGGCCGGCTCCGTACAAGCGAGGAAGAAGTGTGCCCTGCTCAGCCGGCATCTGATTGTGTGCTTTTTATTTTCCGTAACAATTGCAGCAGTAGTGCCACCAGTATGAAGGGCCAGGCCTCCGCTGACTGCTCCCTGACGAAAACCAGCGAGCACGACTTCTTCTCAGTTGAACTTGAAGGCCTTTTCACGACGTCCATCATTATTTTCTAACAAGCTACTTTGCTATCGGTGAAGCCCGTGAAGGCATGGAACAACTACCACAGGTCATTTTCAGTTCAATTGGCCACGGGGGAGTAGAAAGGCCTAAAGCAAGCTAGGAAAATCTGTAACCCTCTACTTTGTTTTTTAGTCACCGTGTGTTATCGTGATTTTGTTGTCGCAGCCGGTGCAAGCACTTGTTCAAATATTCCCTCTGCCGATTTTTGCGTGGTGCGCTGGTGCCCCTTCGTATTGCCACTCTCTGCAGCTTCTATGTCGGACCCCCTTGGTCATTCTGTTATTATTATTATTATTGTTTGTTTCCTTTCGAATTTTAATTTGATCCTGCGCAGTTTGTATTACTTCTGACTGCGCAGCAGTTGGGGGTTCATCGATGGATTGTTATGTTAACTTGTATGGGAAGTTCTTCAGGTGGCCGTAACTTTACACAGCAGCAATGTGCGTCATTCTTCTGTAGGTGTGGTCTTTACAAAATGGAGGCTGAGTCTGCTGATGCCCATAGCCCTGTGTATGTGTGCGAATGCGTCAAGAATATGTTGTGGGCAAAACTGATTACAAAGGTGAATTTTACAGCAGCATACTGTGAATCACGGAAATCTTTGCATTTCAGTGTAACGCATACAGCAACAACACAGTGTGTGTGCAGTATTTTCACCTAGACTTAAACCCACAGAAATGCAAGTATAGAATGCTTTGAACAATTAAGGTCTCAGTAAAAAAATGTATTATTGGTGAACAATACGTTCTGCCAGCAGTTGCTCTTTACAGTACTGTTGCCTGTTTCAGCCCTTTCTTTGCTCAAAAGAGAACTAGGCCGAAAGCAAACAAACGAGTTTTCCTCATACTAAGCAAACATCTAGCGATAGAGGTGCCTTACTGCTGCTGACAATACCCATGCGTTGTACTCTGTCTTGTTGTACTGTGCTATTCTTCCTAACTATTTTCCACTGATAACTTCAATGCATGCCATGGATAACTAGGTGGCTGTTTTTGTTATATAAATGTTAGTTTGAAATGCAAGTGCCTTCACAACAGTCCCTGATGCTCCACCACTTTTTATTGTGCAGGTTTTATGTGCCCGAACCAGTGGCTGTGCACACACTGCAACAGATCTATTGGTAAGTTTGCAATTGTACTTTAAGAGGAAGTTGGCAGGTTTTGGAGGTTTTTTCAGCAGCATGCATACAATATTTGCCTTGACTTTGGTGCCAGACTGCTGAGCAATGTTACATTAATGCTTGGACTTAGGGGTTCACTTTCCTCTGTCATCTGCCTCTAGCTTGCCCCCAGCATGTGCTTTTGATAACTGTGCCACTGAAAGTCTTGCCTGCTTTTATCTGATTTCTGGGAATCCGGGGAGCAGCTGATGAGAGGCGAATGATTCCGGAAGAAGAAAGGGGTGAATATATGTTTGAGTGAGACCATCTGAGGGGTGAGTTCTACAGGCCTTCCTATGCAACACTGTGTGCTTTATGTCCCAGGGATGTGTGTTTGTGTGTGGATGTGTGTGTGAGCGTGTATGTGTGTGGGGGGGTGTCTGTGTGAGTCTGTATGTGTGTGCGTGTCTCTGTGTGTGGGCATGTGTTTGTGTAGCTCTGACAAACTTTCTCTATGTCTCTGCCAGGGCTGATCTCTCCTTCTTTCCTATATATGACAATGACGTTCAACTGACCCCCCCGAACCCCTCATAAGGTGGTTCCGGCTCGCTCGCTGCGCTCGCTCGCTCGCTGCAGTGCAATATGCTAATTAGTTTAAGCCCACCACTTTCAAATGTCACCAGCCGCCCCTGTTCACCTCCTCATGTGTTGCTCTTATTCACTTCTCTCCATTATCTCCTTTGCTCTCCTCTCTCAGCCTCCCTCCAACATCTTTGGGAAGATTTACAAGCCCCTTACGTCACTTTTGCGCCGTCGTTGCATCACTTTTGTGATGTGGCGGCGTAAAAGTTGCATCCCATTTACAACGTGACGCATCTAGGGAGATGCTTCACGTTGTAAAGCCCTGCGTGACATTATACCTGCGTCAGGTATAATGTATGTAGGGTGGGCGTTCCCACGCAGGAAAGCCTTTTAAAAATGACGCAGTGAAATCTACAAGATTTCAGTCTGTGACTTTTAGGACGCCACTCCGTCAAAACCTTACGTCTGCTTGAAGCAGGGGTAAGGAGTGACGCAGCACAATGAGGCTAGGCCTTCACATGCATTGCTAGAGCTGCGTCGTGCTTGCGAGAGCACTCCTACAATGCGTGACTTTTCCACCAACAGATGCGTCAAAATTTCACAATCCTTGCGCCATAGTGCACCGTATTGTAAATACGGTGCATCTATGGTGGCGCAAGGGTTTTACACTCAGGCGTAGGGAAACTGACGAATCTATACAGAGGCATCAGTTTCTTGTAAATCTGCCCCCTTGTCTCTTGATCACCTTTCTCCTCTTAACCCATACTGTATCGCGTTTGAAGTCCTCCCATTTCCCCTCCATTGCTATATTTTATCTTCACACTTTCGCGCGGCCCTCTCCCATCCACTTGTCTCCTTAAGTTTCTCGCTCCTCTCAAGCCTCTCTCCCATTCTTTCTCTTTTTAGGATGAACATATTGTAATGGGGTAAAAGGGCAGGGTAAAGTGCACCCAGACCCAGATTTCAATACACACAACAAATGTGACAATATAAAAGCAATAATTTAAAAGCAACTTTATTGCTCCTTTACCTTTGGAACAACAGCAGAGTTATTTGGGGGGTGCTGTAGCACCCCACTCATCCCTACTTTCAGCACATGTGAAAATTCTCTGGATTGTCCAAACAGCAAATGCACCCATAAATGTAAAACTTCCAGAATGTGAGGGGATTTGCTGTTGTATATTATGTGAACTCAGCTCTAAGGCATTAGAGAGCTTACATTGTCACCAGTTACATTACAAAAGGGTATTTTCATTTTTTTGGGGCATGTGGAAATAGTGATATACCCAGAATCACAGAATGTTCGGCAGACGCTGGGACTCTCCTAGTTCCTCAGTTCCATTAAGCTGCTCAATGCGTGCAAAGCCCAGGGGAAAGTGTTTCATCCCATGGGCTTCAGAGCCATTCTGTAGTGCTACGAAGTTCAGGACATGGGGGGACCCCTACCGTGGGTCTCACAGTACTGAATAATGACTGTATGTCCCAGGGCAGGGGGCCCCAAGCTTGGGCCTTGAAGCCTGATTCATTGCTGCATGGCACAGGAGAGGGGACTCTCCTGCCCTGGGCCTCACAGCACTGTATTAGGGATGTGAGGCCAAGAGAAGGGGGCCCCACATTTGGGCCCTGATTTAGTGTATTGAAGCCCAGGGAAGGGGGGGGGGGCACCTCCCCTGGACTTAGAAGTGGTGTGCAGCTTTGCCTATAAACATTGCCCAGCCATGGCTTCTCCCCTTTCTACTGAGCTGCCTCTTCTCACCTACTGTTCAGCCATTTGTTGCGTGGAAACCTAAATGGCACCTTTTCAACCGAGCATCGCCCCGCCCTTGACCTGCTCACAATCACACAAACACAATAGCCTTTGCTGCAGTCAGACCCCAGGCCATTCTTTCCATCCCCCCATGCCTGTAATCCCAGGACTGACACCACGCCTTTAGAACTGCAGAGGTTAAGGTACCTCATTAGCAAAATGTAAAAGTACAGTGATCGGAGGGAAGGGGGGGGCCACAGGAGGAGCAGGTGGCCTGACTGTAATGAAGCCTTTCATGTGGAAGCGGGGGCCCTATGTTTTTGAGCTGAGCGCGAGGCCCTGGGCAGCTGCACATACTGCCCATGCCTAGCGCAGGCCCTGATGCCCCTGATTTAACCAAATGACTTTTACAAGTACTGTTCACATTGAGGACCACAGTGGCCAACGATGTGGGGTTCTTTCCTCAATGGAACCTGTAAAGGTGAAGATCAGTCCACAGAAAAAGCAAATTTGAATACTTCAGTAGGAACTAAAACCTGAGTCAGAGGAGGGGATCCCTCCAGTAACAGATGATACAAGGCAAGGAGAGCCAACGTGCACAGGTTCTTCTAAGTACTATAAAAAATGTGGTGCTCCCAAGCTTTCCTGTGGTCCCTAACCCCGCGACCATTCTTTGCTGCATCCCTGCCAATGTTCACTGTTTCAGCTTGCATGATCTTTATTCTGCCTCCTTCTCCATCACCATGCGGTAGGATAGTCAGTATTTTTCTTAGTCCACATTCCCCAAGATTCAACTTTTGTGGACTTGTCTCCCATAAGGATTTTTGAGTAGACACTTTTTGAGGTTATTCACAAAGTAACTTACACTTGTGAGTAATTTACATGGGTAATTTACTCTCACACTTTTGAGCAGCTTTACTATTTTGGCATATTCCCACAATCTAAGTGTACAGTTACTCAAATGTGTAGACTTGAACACCTCCCCACCTCCAAAAAAGGGGGTAGAGCCACATTTACAATTGTAAGTTACTACTGCCAAAAGGAAACAGTAGTAAATACAGTGCCATACATGGCCAACCATTGGTACTGCAACACCATTCCTCAGAAAATATTGAACATAGGGATTTAAATAAAACACCATGGGAAATAATGTTATATTAAATCAAATTGTTTACATTAGTTAAAAAAGAAAAATGAATATAATTTAATGTTAAGAAAATCTCCACAAACATTGCATATTTATTAACAACCTTTGGATTAGAAAAGTAATATAAAATTACATTTTAATAAAATATAATTAAATTACTTTCAATTAATCTTATAAATCACTTGTAAAAATAAATAATGCACAGTAACAAATATGTGTCGTATAGGTGGAAATTTATATTCTTGAAATTTAAACATCACCAAAATGTATTTAATATATTTAAATTAACTAATTAATGGAATTCAATTAAGTTAATAGTTCTGCAGCATTTTTTCTTTTATGTACATTTATATAATTAATTGACAAAATTATTTAACATAAAAAAATTATTAACTTTTTACAAATTTAATAAACGTTTAAAATGTCCCCTAAACTGTACCACTGGGAGATATTCGCCACTGGGATGAAGCTCTCTCTGTGGTATAGTTTAGGGAACTCTAAAATCTCAACATAGTCTTTGAGGAGATCAAGACACATAGTGCACTCCATCAATATACATCCAGGTGCTAGGTTCAAAGCTGTTGGAGCCTTGTGTCCCTGAGACTCTAATCATGAGGCCAGCCAACTATTCCTTTGATTCACTCTGGGGTCCTGTGTTCAACAGATGCAGGCATAGTCCTTCTCACCCATGCCAGATGTGTCAGGGTTCCTGGTACCCCTGGAAACACTCCTCAGAATCTGGGCAATGCAATAAGAGCTCCACCTCTTGACATCCCCAAATCAGATAATATATACAGAGTATTAGGGCGATCAAGCGAGGGAAAAGGGATTAGGGACAGAAAAGCTGGGAATGGGAACCCTGTGAGAAAGAAAGTAGACCATGAAACACAACTCAAAAACCCTACACTCATATAGTCTCGCTACGACGTAGCTATACCTGAATCATACAGTTGTATGTTTCATCATAACCTATGACAGTAATGGGTGCTCTCACTCCTCTTGGCATATTCCTCGGTGAGAATAATACATATTCTAAACGTTCTTTCTTTCTATTGCCCTTTCTTTCCGCTCCCCCTCAAGAAAACACATTCAAACATAACATAGGAAAAAAAAAACAGGAAAACCAAAAATAGGAGCCAATCCAAGGTCATATAAAGAAACATAGAGCAATAACGTAATTGTCACACAAAAAATAATCCAATAGTCAAGGAAGACAACAAGTCAGATATCCACTGGATATCCAAGGAGAAATAAAGGAGAAGAAATCCTAAGAGATTTTCAATCCAAATTGTAGCCAGTCAAACAGTGTATCTCCAAAATCTATAGGCCACTACTTCCTGAAGCAAATGAAAAATAACATAATCCTAGGCAGGTAATGAATCCTCACTCCTACCTGAAGGCAAACAGTTCCGCTGAGTCCAGCAAAGGAGATAGCAGTACAGAGAAGAGCACCAGGCGTGATTAAAACTCTATCCCCACTTGGTGCCTGTCGAAAAGACTGGAAAATCTGCTGTACAAATATTCCCTTGAAAGGCAGTACTGAGAAGGAGGGGTAAACCAAAATCAAGACGGTTCACAGGGGATGCCAGACGGTTGCCCTGAACGTCATGATCCTCCCGCTCTGACCAGCTCTGTAGTTCCCAGGATCAGTGGAGCGAGGACGAGAACAAGTGGTTCTCCGACCAAATCCTAATCACTGATTAGGAGAGCGAAAACAAAAAGCAACAAGTCGAGATGAGAAAAGTCCTGCAGGGAATCCCTCGTGCAGGCATCTGCACAGTACAAGAATTATGCACACCGGCCAGTGTGTGTGAATAGCTAAAAACACACTCCTCCTCTTCCTCCCGCTCTGACTTCTGGGAGTTGGAGTTCAGGCAGGCGCCACCCAGCTCATATCCTGACAAGATGGCAGCCACCAGCAGGTCAGCACCGCAGGACAGCAGTCCTTCAGTGCAACAGTGCAGCATGGTGGCAGTCCTTCAGCAGCACAGCAGTCCTTCTCCTGGCAGAGAATCCACAGGTCCAGGAGTGTACTGAAGAGTTGGGGTCTGAGGTTCAATATTTATCCCTGATGCCTATTTTGAAGTGTATTACGCTTCAAGAGGTTCCCACTTCCCTGAGGTGTCAGCTATCCCCTTCCTCCCAGTCCTGGCCCCAGTGTATCTGGGGTCACAACACACCAGAGCCAGACCCTTTTTGACAATGCTCTGCCAGAGCCTTTGTGATATGCATGCGTGGTAGGTGACAGCTCTTCCACTCCATTAAATCAGAGTAGCCCGTCCTACCAACACCTATATTCCCTTGATCTCACTGTCTGAAAACAAAGCACAAAGAACAACTTCCAGTTTCACCTGCTTACGCAACCCAGGATCAGGCTGCAGGCACCAAATGGTTAGGACAGGAAAATGCCAACTTTCTAAAAGTGATATTTTCAGAATTGTGATAAAAAAACAACTTTACCATTAAAGAGGGATTTTTAATTACAAATCTTTGGACACCAACCTCAAACCATCTACCCCTACCAAATTGGGAGTTACAGCTTATTAATGTAATAGGGTACCTCCAGAGTTATTTTCTGGGAGAGGTAGGCCTTCCATCAGTAAAAAATGAATGTAGGGGTTTTCACTACCAGGGTGCGTAAAACCTATGAGAACATGTCCTACTTTTTAAATAAACTGCACCCTGCCCTCTGGACTGTTCAGACCCTATCCTGGGGGTGACCTATTTTTATTCAAAAGGAAGGTTTGGGCCTGGCAAAAGGTTTATTTTGCCAGGTTGAAATTTGCAGTTTAAAATTGCACACACAGGCTGCAATTGCAGGCCAGAGACACATTTAAAAGGCTGCTCTTAAGTGGGTGGCACAATATGTGCTGCTGGTCCACTAGTAGCATTTAATTTACAGGCCTTAGTACGTACAAGTAGTACAATTTTACTAGATACTTATAAGCACATTAAATACACCAATTTGGTGTAAGCTGATTTTACCATGTTTAGAGGCGAGAGCACAGTTACTTTAGCACTAGTTAGCAGTGGTAAAGAGTGCAAAGTCCTAAAGACGAACAAAAACAGGTTCAGAAAACAGGAGAGTGCAGGCAAAAGCTTGATTACGGCCCTGAAAAAGGGCCAAGTTCAACAGTGGGATTACATGATGCTCTAAAATGCTGAACTGTGAGTTGTAGTTAGAATGATAGATTTGCTAATCTTCAATTATTTATTTATTTATTTCCATTTGTAAAGTGCCTACTTATACCACCTGTGTGTCCCCATGCTATAGACAGTTTTTAAGTGAGGTAGAGGAGGATTCTTTTGAGCGAAAACTAGAGTTATGTAACAGTAGTCCTAGTGGAGACAGAGCTAGTTTGACAGTTATACAGGCAGATTGTTCCAGGCTTTAGCTTCGAGGTATCATAAGGAATGCTCACCCATCCTCGCTTTCTGTATTCTTGGCACATTCACCAGTGCCCTGCCTTTAGATCTTAAGTTCCGTGTAGGTGGATAAGATGTTATCATCCATTGAAGATAACGAACACCTTTTTTATACATTATTTAGAGACAGTAGCTCATTGCCTAAATGTGATTCTCTTGCCAGAGCCTTCGCCGTGGATGCTCTTTTTGGGAGGCTCAAACTAAGCGAGCTGCAGCATTTTGTATCAACTGGAGCTTGGTCAGACTTTTTTGATGCCCCCATCTAAAGAACATTTTCATAGTCCATCTGGGAGGTGACTCGAGCAGAAAACATTGTCTTCCTCGCATTGGTAGATAGTAAGTCAAGGATTTTCCTCGGGAATTTAAGGGTCCCAAAGCATTTCCCTGCCACTCCCTGGGTTTGGCTGGTAAAACGTCAGTTACTTCTGCTTTCGGGGTTGGTATTTGACCTAACGTCTCAGGTCACCAAGAAGAGGTCCAGGTTGCGGGAGCTTTTCCCACCATCATCACCTCTGTGCATTTTTCAAAGTTTTTGCAAATTAACATGAAGTTCAACTTCATGGTAATTTGCGCCCCCCCTATTAGCGAAATCGCTAATTTATTAACTTTAATGCATTGCATTTAAGGAATCTCAATTTGAGATTCCTTAAATGCAATAGCAATTTATGTAATCACAACTTTGCGATTTCTCAAATTACGATTTTTACATTTAGGATGATGCATCCCAAATGCAAAAATACCGGTCACAAAGGGGCAGATTCTGAGAATCTGCCCCTTTGCGAGCGGTTTTTAGCTTCATGCATCTGGGCCTCAATTCCTTACAGCACTTGATCACAGGAGAATCCTTCAGGAAACCTCTTGTCAAAGTACCATTACATGGACCTTCTGCATTGTGAACAGGGTAAGTTCAGGCTCAGGGTGAGCAAGTAAATGGCATCAGCTGTATTACGTCCCCCTGGCTTTAAACAATGTTTCATATGCCTTTACCTTTATGCACACTGTATGTAAAATAATATGATATGGACCTGATTTTAAGTTTGACAGGTCTTTCAGGAAGGCAGACAACTCTTTACTATACGTTGACAAGAACCGCCATGATGGCGGTTCATATTAATGTAGGAAAAGTTTGACTGAAGCCATCATCCAATATGATGGCTGTCTATCAAACTTTTCCTATGTTAATTTATTTTTCTGAAAAAATACCAAAATGGGTGTTTACCTTTGAAACAAAAAGACAAAGGGAGCCCATTCAATATGTGCTATCTTCCTTGCTTTGGGGATAATGTTTTTCTATTTTCTGTCCCTCATATCAGGAATATAAGTCAAAAAAGCAATCTGACTTCCAACTCAAGAGAGGGCGGATGGCTTACTTTCCACAGCCCCTACCGCCTTATTTCATCATAAAAAGGTTTATGCCAACAGAGTAAATTTTACTATGTTGGCGTAGACTTCTTGTCCACCTACCTCTAAATTAGGTGTGTCATGGAGCAAGGTTGCACACGTAAAGTGACTTGCTTGGGCTCAATCGTCTCTGCTTAACTAGTAACTTGCTAAACAACATGTTTTGTGTACTAATAATTGCACCACACAACATAATAGTCATCTAGGGGAAGCGTGACAATGTGCTTTTACTAATCATAATCCGCTTTCATTAAAATGGCTGCTGCTACGTGGGATTACCTACTGTGCATGCGTCTGTCACACTCGCGTGACATGACGTACCTTTCGCTTGGAGAGAAACGTTTGCTTCTGCGCACAAGAACTAAGATTGCTGCTATGTGTCCTAACGTGCAAGAAGCTTGCATCACGCCTTTTGCTATGCTGTTCGTATTGCTTAATCACTAATTCAATAGTTACAATAATTTAATGGGAATAGAGTACAGATAAGTGGTATATAGTGCATTAATATATTTCTCCATTCTAAAACTGTTTCTTTCCTATTTTGCATGTATCGTATTTTGGGCTTGGGATGTGCTGTGACTCCATTTTGAAACTCACACTGCGCATGAGCTGGAATTCTGAAAACACCCAAGTCATGGCATTGAATGAGTGCCAGGGACAGTCTTGACTGAGATGCACCTGGGAAGTTGACCCCATAACCCTGCCAGAGGAAGCTGAACTGTAAAATTTTTATCACAATGTATTTGTTATTGAATCATTCATTGTTGGGTGGAATAAAAGTGCATGGGAAAATAAATTGATGGGAGGGAACATAAATTTGAATGCAAGACGTAAGTTACCTCATATAAATATGGTGTGATGACCTCTCCCCGTCGTCTGTCCAATCAAAATTGAGGATTCTTACACTTGCAACATTGGTGGGTGGTACACTGCCCTGGAAAATAGTATAACTAAGGAAGGCTTAGCTAGTTAGATTGTCCAACTTATCTGAATAGCTGACCTGTCACTGACCCAACGCACTCAATAGGGATCGAGAGCAGAGTTGCTGGCGGAGCACTCTGTCAGAAGATTCAATAACCCAATCGGGTTCTCTGGTAGAAGATTCGATAACTCAATCGGGGTTCTCTGGGAGAAGATTCGATAGCCCAATCGGGGTTTTGGCTGTTAGCTGCAGAGAGGGTTGTAGCGCTGGCGTAGCAACTTTAACTGTGGGTGCCGGTCTTAACCTGTGGTGGTCCTGTCCTGATCCAATTTGGCTGTACCTGTCCTGATTCTGATCTGCATCTGCTGTCTTGCTGGCACCTGCACTTTTGGGGTTCTATCCTTTATCCAGCCCGTGGCTAGGGTTGGTCTTCACACCATTCTAGGTAACTATAAATAAATGTGTGTTTGTCATTGTATTGTTTCCCTTTTCTTACCCTTCCTATGTTTCAATGCGTAAAGAAATTCTTGCATTATTCACATTTCATATTCCTTTGGTCATAATTTTTCTAATTGATAAAGCTTTGTTGGCATTGACATGGACTTTGACATTTAATAATTTTCATAGATAAAAGGTTAAACTTTTCCAGAGTCTGTGGTCATTTCATACAGGAAATGTTAATTGCTACCTATTTTCTTCCTAACTCCCTTGATCCAATAGGTCTCTAGGTACTGGTGACAAGGAATTGGTAAGTCAATGTTATAGGACCTAATAGGTACACTATATAGTTTGGTAGAGTGTGAGGGTAACCTGTTCAAAGTGAGTGTTAAATGTTTATGGGCCCAGGTGAGTATGGTAAAACCAAGCAGGTTAACCATCACACCCTATCAAGTGGACCAAGAGTTTGGTGGGCAGGGTTCTCAATTGCCACTGCAATGGAGTACCCATCTATGTCAAATTCTAGATTACTGTCTATATGTGCGGGAAACAGCATTTATAACGCTGCCATTACATTGGATTCCTTTTACAACGCGGTTGTTACAACGAACGCCTTGTTAGAACGCCATACCTTTACATCGCAAGTCTTGAGATCGAATTGCTGTAGGGGACACTCTAACCTAAGGAATAGTATAATTTTCTATTCCAACACCTTAACACCTTCCCTACTGTTGTGCAGGCTGGAGTTGGAATAGTAAATAATGCTATTCCTAAATCCAGTGCGCCCCCTATAGCAAGTGGATCAAATGACTTGCAATGTGAAGATATCACGCTCTAACAACGCAGTCGTTGTAACGATTGCGTTGTAATAGAACGCAAAGTAATAGCATGCGTTGTAACATTCTATATTCATATGTGCACCTTGTGAGTTCACAAGGAGCACACACGCTTTTTATTCGAGTCTCCAGTATTCATCACTATGTACTGTAAGTTTGGAGTCAATAGTTCCCATTTTCCCAGAAAATTATGGACTCTGCTTCCAAGGCTAAGGACATCTTTTTTATAGTTGAGGAGCTCACTCTGCCGGACCGTGTTACAGTTCAACCCCTACCTACTCAAGCTCTCTGCGATTGCCTGAATTTGTATTTTACTGAAAAAATTGTCACCATTAAAAACAACATCCCCCCCTTCATCCCCCATCCCCCCTCCTTTGCCCCCTATGAACCCCTGTCGATTTGATGTTTTCCCTCCCATTTCCCTGACCGAGTTCACTTCATTGCTACATTTAGTGAGCTCTGGTTCCCCTAATTATTGCTGTCCCCCGCAAATTCTTAAAGACATCTTTTTGGCCTGTCCTGACCCCCCTTTGTCATTGCTCAACAAATCGCTTGGTACTGGCATGGTCCCAGATTCTTTCAAACAGGCGGTTGTATTGCCCATACTAAAAAAGCCGGGCGCCGACCCTCGGTCCTGAGTAACTTTCGACCGATTTCCCTTCTTCCCTACTTGGGGAAAATCTTACAGACCTACGTCACTCGCTGCCTCAGTGCATTCATTGAGGGCTCTTCCTTTTTGGATAATCAGCAAGCTGGCTTCCGGCCAGCTCACTCCACCGAAGCTGCTATTGTGGCCGTGATGGATGTGCTGAGGCAAGGCGCCGACAAGAATATCGCCCAAGCTCTTGTTTTATTGGACCTGTCGGCTCCATTTGACACGGTCGATCATGCTATCTTGATCGACCGTGTCAACAACGCGGGTATCCATGGCGTGGCCCTCTCCTGGATTACATCTTTCCTGCATCAGCGCTCCCAGGCAGTCCACCTGTCCACTTATTCGCTTCTTATTCCCCCTTATCTTGTGGAGTCCCTCAGGGCTCGGCTCTGTCGCCACTTTTGTTTAATCTTTACATGCAACCCCCCATGGCATCCCTCTGTCACACCCCTGTTACTATTTTTAATTATGCGGATGATTTACAACTGATTTTTCCTGTTGATCCTGCCCCCTCTTCCTGCACCAAAATTCAATCCACTATGCTTGTGATCTCTAAGTGGATGCACTATAGTCAGCTTAAGCTTAATCCTAACAAGACGGAGTTGGTGTTGACGGGTGGGCCAGCTAACCCCTGGAATTCCACCTTCTGGCCTCTCTCCCTTGGGCCTTCGCCATGCCCTGTCAATTCGGTAAAGAGCCTAGGCGTAATTATATCTAGTGACTTGTTCATGAGGCCTCAAATTAATGCAGTAACATCATCCTGTTTCTTCCATCTGCGCAGGATATGCAAAATTCGTAGATTCCTTACCACTGAGGCTCTCATTCTTGTCATCATGGCTCTCGTTACCTCGCGTATTGATAACGCCAACTCCCTCTATGTTAGAATTCCTGCTTACCATCTTCATCGGCTGCAGCTGGTGCAAAACCAGGCGGCAAGACTGGTCTCTCACCAGCCCAAATACCAACATGTCTCGCCCCTGTTGAGGAGACTGCACTGGCTTCCTGTGGCCTATCGCTGCTCGTTCAAACTAGGCTGTACTGTTTTTAAGGCCCTTATAGACCAAGCCCCGGCCTTCATCACATCCAGCCTTCAGCGCTACACCCCTTCTAGAGATCTCCGGTCTATTTCTCACAACTTGCTGAAGATCCCAAGGTATAAATGCAAAAAGCATGGAGGATTGTGTTTTTCTTTCTTGGCCCCCACCATGTGGAACTCCCTCCCTATTTCCCTTAGGCTCTGCCCTAGTTATGTTTGCTTCCGCAAATTACTTAAGACTCATCTTTTTCAGCTAGCTTATTGAGTTATTCCGCTGCTCTAGTTCCCCCCGCCATTGTTTTGAGCGCCATGAAACCGTCTGGTGACCGAGCGTGGTACAAATATTTTTAACATATTGCTCTGCTTATTATAATTATACCCATGTGCTCATTTCCTCTATTACCTTGCAGCCCCTTGTGTGCCAAAGCTGTTTAGTCCTGATGATGGCCTTCTCAGTGACAGTATGGTCGAAACGTCATTGACAGCCACACAGCCACATTCGGGAACAATCATCAATGTGTACCTTTTTTCTATTTTAGACTTGTATCACTTAACTTGTGATCACTTTATTGAGCTTAAAAAACTTCAACACACAATTCTTTGAATTTTCATGTTCATTGTTGCACTGGACACATTGATTATCCAGGTATTCACTAAGTTTACGTCGAAAGAGTCCACTGATCTGTTGTTTTAGTAAAATATTGAAACTGACCTTTCTAACATATAATTATATACATATAAATGATAAATTCAAATAAATTATATAGCCATACTCTAATTGACCAGTGCATCCTACACGTATGTCTCACACAACTTCATTTCAGAATTAAACACATCAGACAAAGGTGTTGCTTCTACTAAAAAGTATGTGTATTGAAATTTCTTTCTGTAGGGAAGTAAATCTAGGCATACTAATATTTGTCATAAATTCTCATGTTCTAGTAGGATTATTTATCTATAACCTCTCAACAGTCAAAATGTATTTCATACAAATATCATCAACAGTAAATGTCAATGTCCTTCCTACCAGGAGAATTAAAGTACTCATAACTAAAATAACTGCAATTTTTCTTTAAACAATACGCTTTCTAATAAAAACAATCGCTTTATAATAAAACAATCATACACATTGTCTTATCTCATTTACTAAACCTATTAAAATGTCCATAAATGAAGTCATTCAAGTAACATTCCACCAAAAGCATATGTTAATTTGCACCATTTCACGTTCCAGCAACAAACCTCACAATTTAAAAAATGCTGCTTTTAAAAAGGAATCAGTATTGTTGGCTTTTCAGTTACATTCCAGTTGCAGTAACAACTTTAATCGAGGTACAGTGCCCTATTGTGGACACACTCCCTGTAGAATATATGATGGCTGTGTAATTCAATGCTATTGTTGTATGATTCCTCAGTAGGCCCTATCTGGAGAATGTCAGTTTAAAGTAAAAAGTAAGGCAGTCAGATAAACACTTGGCTAGTGGTAGAAATATATCATGTGGTTTCTTTTATAGCCATCAGACTTTTAAATGAAGGCACGAATTCCTATTTTAATCAACATGATTATATTTACTGATAACCCGGTCTACTCAATCACCATTTTCTTGTTCTAATTTAAAAATTAGCTCCATTGCACTGCTGAGGACAATGATGAATGTATAGATTGTTTGTATATGTTGAATATTGAGGCCACTGTGCAAAATTGCAATGCAGCTTCCAGCAAAACTCTGAGGAAGAGGTTATGAAGCAGGCATCACAGTTAGAAACTGGTCACGTTAGGAGTTGCAAAAGCCCAATCTAGGAAAAGGCTCTTGGTCTAAATTCACTGATATACTTATCCATTAACATGCTCCTGTTCATAATTTTGAGATAATGAAGAGTATGTAATACAAAGAACACAAAACCACATGGCACAAATATATGGCTCTGGTCCAACTACACCAGAGCCTGTCTCTCATGACAAAGCAACTAGACTCTTGCTTTCAGGATATAGACTCTCAGGGGCAGATTTACAGGCCCCTTGCGTTGCCAGTACATCATTTTTTTGTGACGTACTGGCAGCACATTTCTCTGCCCCATATTTACAAGAACAGGAAAAGCCACCGTACGTGGCTTTTCCTGTCCTTGTAAATACGGCCCCTTTACACATAGCGCTTTGCGTGAAAGGGGCGTTCCATGGGTGTTGCAATGGGTGTTCCTGCGCAGCACCCATGGAACCAGACACATTTCCAGATTTAGGGGGATTCATAAACCTGAAAATGCATCAGAATGCGACACCATCCTAGGGGTGGCATAGCGAGGCGCAACGAGGAGAAATGTTTTAATTTCTCCTTGTTTTTTTCCTATTTCAATGCGTGCTGCATTCCACAGCAGGCATTGAAAGAGGAAAATGCCTTTAGCGAACGTTTTTGTGCAGGAAGGCGCCCCTTCCTGCACAAAAACAATCTCCCTAAGACGCAGGCATACTTGCACCATGGGGAGATCACAGGAATGCGACATGTCATTCTAAATATGTTGCATTTCTGTGCTCTGAAAGTGTGAAGCATGGCGAAACCAAAGGACTTGCAGTTCTTGTAAATCTGCCACTCAGTCAATATTTCATGAATCAGCAACTGAACTATGAGCAGGAGGACTCCGTGAAGAGCCTAGGTGTTACCATCTCCAGTGACCTCTCGATGCGGCCGCATATTAATGCTGTTACCTCGGCCTGCTTCTTCCATCTTCGCAGGATCGGGAAGATCCGAAGGTTCCTATCTCCAGAGGCTCTCATTCTTGTCATCTTGGCCCTGGTTACCTCACGTTTAGACTATGCCAACTGTCTATACGTGGGGATTCCAGTATACCATCTTCAACGGGTTCAACTGGTGCAAAACCAGGCAGCCAGATTAATCTTCCAGCAGCCCAAACACCAACATGTTACCCCGTTGTTAAAAACCCTTCACTGGCTCCCAGTTGCGCAACGTTGCATCTTTAAACTGGGCTGCACTATTTTCAAATCTCTCTTTGTTTCTGCCCCTCCTTTCATTTCTCTCTGCCTGCATCCTTATGCTCCCTCCCGACACCTCAGATCCTCTGCCCACAATCTGCTGATCATTCCCAGGTTCAGACGTAAGAAGCATGGTTGTGCTGGCTTCTCCTTCCTTGCCCCATCCACTTGGAACTCCCTTCCCCTCCCAATTCGGCTCACTTCTGATTACCCCACTTTCCGCAAATCTCTGAAAACTTATTTGTTCCGTCTTGCTCACGGCTAGCTGCTTACACTCCCTGTGTCCTCTTCCATGGTCCTCGAGCGCCAAGAAACCAATTGGTGTATGTGCGCGGTATTAAACACTTTTAACATAACATAACATAACATTCGAAATGCGGGTTCCTACACACTCAAACAATCATTAATATTCGTTGAAACAGTGACTTAAAGCTTAGACTACCATCCTATTCTCGGCTGAAGACAGTTGGGCCATACAAAAGTTCTCTGACTCAGAACTCTGTCCTGGTACCCTTAAATCAATGTGCATTCAATGCAGCCGCTCTGACTGAAAGAGGTCCTGATACTCTTAAATCAATGTGAATTCAGTGCAGCCTCTCTGACTGAAAGAGGTCCTGGTACTCTTAAATCAATGTGCATTCAGTGCAGCCGCTTTGACTCAAAGAGGGGCCGGTACTCTTAAATCAATATGCATTCAGTGCAGCCTCTCTGACTCAAAGAGGTCCCGGTACTCTTAAATCAATGTGCATTCAGTGCAGCCTCTCTGACTCAAAGATGTCCGGTACTCTTAAATCAATGTGCATTTAGTGCGGCCTCTCTGACTCAAAGATGTCCGGTACTCTTAAATCAATGTGCATTCAGTGCAGCCTCTCTGACTCAAAGAGATCCGGTACTCTTAAATCAATGTGCATTCAAAGCAGTCACTCCAACTCAAAGAGGTCCTGATACTCTTAAATCAAAGTGCATTCAGTGCAGCCTCTCTGACTCAAAGAGATGCAGTACTCTTATATCAATATGCATTCAGAGCAGTCACTCCAGCTCAAAGAGGTCCCAATACTCTTAAATCAATGTGCATTTAGTGCAGCCTCTCTGACTCAAAGAGGTCAGGTAATCTTAAATCAATGTGCATTCAGTGCAGTAGCTCTGACTCAAAGAGGTCCCGGTACTCTTAAATCAATGTGCTAACAGTACAGCCGCTTTGACTCAAAGAGGTCCTGCTACTCTTAAATCAATGTGCATTCAGTACAGCCGATTTGACTCAAAGAGGTCCTGGTACTCTTAAATCAATGTGTATTCAGTGCAGCCTCTCTGACTCAAAGAGGTCCGGTACTCTTAAATCAATGTGCACTCAGTGCAGCCTCTCTGACTCAAAGAGGTCCCGGTACTCTTAAATCAATGTGCATTCAGTGCAGCCTCTCTGACTCAAAAAGGACCCGGTACTCTTAAATCAATGTGCATTCAGTGCAGCCTCTCGGACTCAAAAAGGTCCGGTACTCTTGAATCAATGTGCACTCAGTGCAGCCTCTCTGACTCAAATAGGTCCTGGTACTCTTAAATCAATGAACATTCAATGCAGCCGCTCTGACTGAAAGAGGTAACTGTACTCTTAAATCAATGTGCATTCAGTGCAGCCTCTCTGACTCAAAGAGTTCCGGTGAAGCACTTGGACCTGATGGGTTACTCTATAGGAAACGTTGATATCACAAGTAGACCAGTACAGAATGCACTTGTAATAGGGTGGACAGAATATCTGTCATATTTTGATGGAGAGCCAAAATATGCAGTCTAAATAAGCAATCACTATAGTGGCCTTTATAAGGAGCACAAAATCTAATCAGGCAGGCAACAATCATACACAGCTTGATTATAAACGTGAAAGAATAACACCATCTTGAAACTGGTGTGAAGTGATAGTGAACATACACCTACAACACCCTCTAGGACAAAATTTTTCATAACTGTTCATACATAGAAACCTCTCAAGAGGGATGTTTGTTACTTACGTCAGCTGTCAATAACAAGACACTCGTCTATAATGAGAGAGATAAAAATTGTCATGGACACAGGCATGGCATACCACCAATTTGAAGAGGAAAAATGCAAACACCTAGTGTCTGACACATGAACGTTTCAAACAATCTCAGATGCATGAAATTGACAATGCAATACAGAATCCATAGGTTGATTTTCATGCTGAGAAGTTTAATTTCCAAAAGAACTAATTATAGATAATTGGATACAAATTCATAGATCTGTCTGTTTGCAGAAGTGAACATAAATCGCTATATTATACTCCTTCACAGACAGATACTAATCAAATCTGTGAGATTCACAATAATGTATTGCTTCATATTTCTGCAACATCTCATTGTTCAAGGTGTGCTCTTTCCTCCCTTTACCTCCATTAAGTAACGGGTGCATGGTAAATATTGAAGACCCTGTAAATATGCTCTATCCTAATTATCATTTTTGCTGACTTTATCCGTTCTATCCATGCCTAGTTTTAACAAACACAATATATATTATCAACGTTTATTATATTTTGACATTTGTAGACACTTCATGCCCATTTTCTGATGCTCACCTCTGTACTAAAGGGGAATCTTCATTCATCCCTTATTCCCAGAATGAGTCCTTATTCTTTTGTACCAGGGTCTCAATCTTATGCAAATACCAAACATAAACTATGCACAACACTTTACTGCCCACCATGAACTCTCAGAAGCAACTCCTTCAAATGCTCATGACTATGGAATGCAGTAGTAGGAACGAATTCCCAAAATTACGACATAATACAATATGTAAATTTTTTGTGTGAAGGCTCTGATAGTTTTCAAAGATGTGGGAGGACCTCTCAAGTTTGGATTCACTCAGTCAGGCAGCTCTGACACTGAACAGTAAAGGTGTTCACTTCTGGTGTGCAGTTGGCATAATTCTCTACTGCTTTAACCTAGAGAAATTCAGAAAGAAAGAAATTGTAAAAGAAGATGCTAGAAATAAAATCCTGTTTCACTGCAAAATATAGAGAAGACACACCAATCAATCAGGCATAGGCGGCTTCAGTGGACTCAATCCAATCACAGCAGGTCGCCCAGAGAACCTGTGGAACCAAAGTTGTTTGCACATACTTTGGAAACTCTTGGAGAATTCCAGTAGAAGCCCATGTTCACACCAGAACATGGGCTTCTATGGGAATTCACAAGGGCATATTATCAAGCCCATTATCGCTGCTTTAGCAGCAGTTTCATGACGCCAAAGCAGCGATAATTTGAACGCCGTTCTTGATAGTATCACCTCTTCATTTTTAAGGTGTTATGACATTCTGACTCAAGATTCTTTAAAGCAAACGTTCTGGTTCTAGAAAATGCAGGCTTTGATGTAACTAATCTAATGTACCCAGGGTTGGACTGGAACAAAAAATAGGCCAGGTCCGGCACCAAAATAATAGTGCCTCAAATAGATAGGCTAAAAGTGACCCATGTTTGCAAATTGGGGCACATTTGAAGTAGCAAAGACACGCTGTATAAGTGTTTTTTAAGATAAGAAGACCGGATGGATTTGATTTCTCTGGAGGTAATGTTTGTTTTAATATGACGCCAGAAAACCAGCCCTCACACTAACCTGTAAGATCATCCCTTCAGGCACTGCCTGGTTGTCCTATAGACCAGTTGGACCTCAAATGTACCTCATGGTAGTCCTGGAAAAGCATTACACGGCGGAAGCGGGAGTTTCAAAGCTTGGCAGTTAAAACAAATGTTTCAGAAACAGAGCTGCCTCTTCCACCACTTCTTATCTGGGCAGTGCTGAGAATGTATCTTCCTCCCCACCATGTCAGCTCATTTATGCTGACAGGATAAAATAGCCTGATTTTGTCTCACGTCAGATTTATTCTCGTTTTTATTTGATCATTTTTTTAAATGTCTCTGGAATATCACCATAATCCTGCAACTCTATTGAGTCGTGATAGAAGCCATCACAGAAATCAATCCTGGGATACTGCTGAAACTGTCCCATGCATCCTAGGACACTTTTGAATTTCTATTACTTGCTGTTTTCTTCCTTTACAACTGTTAAAGAGAATAAGAAACATTTAGAGACCCCACTTCAGAGGTCAGCAGTGGGTGTTGGAACAGCATATTTAATTAAAGATCAATGCAAGTTTATAGGGCGAAACACTATGTGGTGGGGGTTCCTTTTTGTTCATGTAAGTGGAATGCACACCAGAGCTTAACTGTTCATTTAAACTTTTTCTGCATCGCATGCTTTCAGTTTGTAGGTCACATCTGTAGAACATATATCTGTTAGAGAGAATGTATGTGTAGGTCTCTTAAATATATTTCTGTAACCTAGTATATCTTATCTTTTTATACATGTTTTATTTTAACCGCTTCGCTGCTAGGCCTTTTCCTCCCCTGTGCTAAGCCTTTTTTGGGGCTATTTGGGGTAGTTCGCTCTTAGGCCCCAGTAAAGTTTTGACCCCATAAGGTATCCACATTAAATTTGCGTCCTTTTCTTCTAACATCATTGGGATTCTAAAGGTACCCAGGGTTTGTGGATTACTCTGCAGAGGACCCATAAATTAGCCACAATACAGGTACATTTTGTTTTTTGGGGGAAAAATGGGAAAAAAGTGCCACAAATGAAAGCGTGTTTTTCCCCCTGAAAATGGTATCAAAAAAGGGTTTTCCCAGCTATTAGGGAATGAAAGACTTTTGTAAGAAAACCAACATTTTTTACACAGTTTTGGTATTTTTCTGGAACATAGCCTATTTTTGCTATTTTTTGTGCTTTCAACCTCTTTCCAGTTAATGGTAGAAATGGGAATGAAAGCAATAATGGATCCTAGAAAGCTAGACACAATTGAGGTATCATTTTACTCAGGACACTAAGGAGAACGCTGAGGGGTAGGACATTTGTGCCGGCACGGCGATTCCGCACAAAAATATATGGAAAATGTGTTTTTTTCCAGCTAAATTTGAGGTTTGCAGGGGATTCTGGGTAGGGAAACGTTGGGGGATCCACGTAAGCCATACCTCATTAGACTCCCCAGGGTGTCTAGTTTTCAGAAATGTGTGGGTTTGTGTGGTAAGTACAAGAATGCTTCAATAGAAAGAGTGAATTGTAAGGAATAACTTATTTATTCAATTAAGTTCCTCTGAGTAGAAATCTGTGGCTCTCCTTCTGGCTAGTCAGTCAGTAACTGCCAAAGAGTGGAACCCTTCCAGCCTCATAGGAATGTGGAATGCACTAGGCACAGTGCTCCACAATCCATAACTAACATAGAAGATTACAACATATCCTCGTCCCTTATTTAAACAAAAGACATAAAGAAAAATACTAAAACATTACTCGAAGTCTAATATGGCTTGAGAGATATAAAGTTGAAAGGAGCACATGTAAGATAAAATGCAAAAGTGAATACTAGGGAACTTACCTACAGAAATAAGCTTAACAATAATTAAATCATTGGAGAAAAGAAAACAAAACAAATTATTTACGTATGTAATCCTTTAGGTATCCTGGAGGATAATGATTTCTGTAAAGTCTTACCTCTCGGGTAGGTTAGCATGCCACAGGAGAATCTGCAGAAACAGAAGCAGGAGCATCACCTCCTCCCTGTACAACTCTTTGAAGAGCAAAGTTGTCCTGAGAATTGTAAATGAGGTCATTGTCAGACATTGACAAAAACTTAATATCTAGAAAATTGTCACAACGATTGTTCTTGACTACAACCCCTGTACCCACATTACTTTTCTGGTACAAAGCCACTCGCATATAGTTCCATTTTTCTTCATTGTCAAAAACCACACAATATGGTAAGGTAAGTTTAACTCTAAAAGGACCTAAACATTTTTTGAAAGGAATTCCAGGTCTGCCAGAGAGTATCTTTACCCAGTCTCCAGGACACATTCTCTTCTCTATTTCTTTTTATAGTTCACACTTGCATGTGGAGTAACTTGAGTTGACTTGATAGGAATCAAATCTTTTGTTACAATGTCTTTAATCCAGGTGGGAACCAATATCTTATTTGGTGGTCTCCCACGCATCATCTCAAAAGGTGTTTTGTTAGTGATACTATGCACACTAGAGCGATATGCCCAAACCATTTCTGATACCATTGAGTCTACTTCTTTACCACTGGAGATAGCCATTTGGATAACACCTTTAATTAGACGGTTGGCTCTCTCAACAATTCAGTTTCCTTGTGGGTTGTATAGGGAAGTATGGCTGTGCTTAATACCACAAGTGGACAAAAAGTTTTTCATTTCAACAGATATTAATTGCGTAGCATTATCTGTTATAAGCACTGAAGGTAATCCTTCGTCTCTCCAAATACTCTTCATAACATTGATGGTAGTTGAAGTTGTCACGTCCCTGGTAAATTCTATCACTAACCATTTCATGTGAACATCCACAATTACTATTCCAAATCGTAAGTTTTCTTTGAGACTATTCATTGGACCAATGAAGTCCATACATATGGTATGCCATGGTAGACCTGGATCAGAGATGTGACCATGAAGATGCTTGTATGCCAGTTTTCAAACGTTTATCACTCTCTTTGCAAATTTCACAATTTATAACATAAGAATTCACATCCGAATCTATACCTGGCCACCACCAATTTGTTCTTAATCTTTGTTTTGTTCGAGTTTGGCCCAAATGTCCCTCATGGGCTAGTCTAATCAAATTTTGCCTCAAAGAAGCCGGAGGAATAAACATGTCCACTCTCATGATCACAATATCTTCGCACACTGACAATTCATCTAAAAGTTTGACAAATGGCCTATTGGTGAGAGAGACTGCGCTCTCCCTTTTACAACCTTGCCTTATCAATTTTTTAAGTTGTTGCATAGAATTGTCAGCAGACATGGCATTGACCCACTCAATTCTGGTTAAAGCTTGGGGTTCACACACACACTTAAAACATCTTGTACAAAAGCAACTGCCCCCTCATTCTCTTTTTTTAAGACAGCAACTTTTTCAACTGTCTCCCAGTTAAGTGATAATCTTGAGAGGCAGTCTGCTTGTATGTTTCTCTAGCCTTGAATATACTCTACATTATAACAAAATTTCTGAAGACGAGAAGCAAATCTGGCTAATCTAGCTGAAAACTTTGCATCACCACCTGGTAACAACACTCTTATGAGAGGTTTATGATCCGTTTTTAGTGTGAATTTAATTCCCCACAGATAGGTCCAAAAGTATTCACACGCCCTGGCAGCAGCTAGAGTTTCCAATTCTATGACTGAATAGTTTTTTTCTGATGTAGTTAACGTTCTTGATGCAAACGCTACAGTTTTTTCTTTACCATTATGAATCTGAGCTAAGACTGCCCCAAGACCTGTAGCACTTGCATCAACTGGAAGTACAGACCGTAGTTTTGTGTCAAAAGGTGTGAGAATCTCTGCATCACAAATGTCCTTTTTAATGTTTTCAAAACAAGTTTGTTGAATATTACTCCACAAAAAAACTGACTCCTTTCTGTAAGAGAGATCTTAGATCAGCTGTTTTACTTGAGAAGTCTCTAATAAATGTAGAATAATATTCGATCAATCCTAAGAATGATCGCAGTTTATCTTTATCTGATGGAATGGGAGCTAATCGAATTGCATCCAAAAGATTCTGTTTGGGCTTCACTCCTTGTTCTGAGATTTCATACCCTAAGTAATCCACTTTGTCTACTAAAAACTTACATTTATCCTATCTAAGAGTTAAGCCTGATTCTCTAATTCTGAATAGGGCCTCACAAAGTGTATGGTTATGCTGGTCAACTGTGTCTCCAAATATTAAAATATTGTCTTGGAAGAAGACGATATTCTTCATTCCTTTAAACAGTACATTCATCATCCTTTGGAATATGCTAGCTGCAGAGCATAAGCCAAAAGGCATTCTGACACATTAGTAAATGCCCTTTGTGGTAATGAACGCTGTTAAAAATTTTGATTCTTCGTGTAGTCTAATTTGGGGGTTCGTGTTTTTCAAATCCAATTTTGAAAATCATTTTCCACCACTCAATGCTAAAATTTATTCATTAATGTTGGGGAGTGGGAATGTGTCGACCACTACATTTTGGTTAAGTGACCTAGGGTCAATGCAGAACCTAAACTTGCTGTCAGACATTTCGGTGATAACTACTGGTGAAACCCATAAAGAGCTCTCATTCGGTTCAATTACCCCTGAATCAAGCATATCCTGAAGCATTTTCTTTACAGCTTCTCTAGCTATTAAAGTTGTCTTGCGTGCTTTATGCTGAACTGGAATCGCATTTGACTTCAAAATTATCTTATGTACATATCCTTTAAAGCAACCCAACTCATCCTTAAATACATCCTTAGCTTCTTTTAAGATATCTTCCAAAGAGGGATTTTCTATGACTAGTACGTGTGTTGGAGCTCTGGGGTCTATAATGATGGACAGGTCAAATTGATGCATCCATCCTAAAATGGGTGGTCCATCCCTTGCAACATAGACCTTACCTCCAATCGATCTGCCTTTGAATTCAATGATTGATTTCATATATCATAAGATCAATAGTTTCACCCTGATAACCCCCTGGATTGATGTCTTTAGGATGTAACTCTTCGCTAGGCCACAAGATTACAACAGTTTGGTAGGATGGCGGCCGAGCCCGGGGCCAAAAAACCAGGTGACCCCCCAAAACCAGGTAGTTTTGTTATAGGTAATTCTGAAGTCTCCACAGTACGATTTGGGCCATTTCCTATTGCAGCCACTATTCCTACCCACACAAGTGAGGTACCATTTTTAATGAGAGACCTGGGGGAACGCTGGGTGGTAGGACATTTGTGTCAGCCCGGTGATCCTACAACTTTACCACACAGAAAAGTGAGAAAAAATAGGTTTTTACATCAAAATTTGAGGTTTGCAGGGGATTCTGGGTAGGGAAATGTTGGGGGACACAGGCAAGCCATACCTTGCTGGACTCCCCCAGGTGTCTAATTTTCAGAAATGTGTGGGTTTGGTAGGTTTCCCTAGATGGCCGCCGAGCCCGGTGCCAAAAACTCATGAGACCCCCCCTTGCAAAACCAGGTTGTTTTGTGATAGGTAATTTTGATGTCGCATCAACAGGTTATTGGCGCTTGCCTGTCGCAGGTACTTGACCCACCCACACAAGTGAGGTACCATTTTTCTCAGAAGACTTTGGGGAATATGGGGTGGGAGGAATCTTGTGGATCCACTCATATTCCAGAACTTTCCACCACAGAAATGTGAGGAAAATGTGTTTGTTTTGACAAATATTGAGGTTTGCAAGGGATTCTGGGTAACAGAACCTGGTGAGAGCCAGACAAGTCACCTCATCCTGGATTTCCCTGGGTGTCTAGTTTTCAAAAATGTATAGGCTTGCTAGGTTTCCCTAAGTGCCGGAAGAGTTAGGGTTCTTAATCTACAGCTAGGCAATTTGCAAAAAAAGGGTCAGTTTTCACTGTGAAAATGTGGTGTCCACTTTGCGTTGTGGGCCGTTTCCTGTCGTGGGCACTAGGCCTACCCACACAAGTGAGGTACCGTTTTTCTTGGAAGACTTTGGGGAATGTGGGTGAGAGTAATTTTGTGGATCCACGCAGATTCCAGAACTTTGCACCACAGAAATGTGAGGAAAATGTGTTAGTGCTAGTGTTAAAAACTACAGCTAGGCACTTTGCCAAAAAAGGGTAATTTTTCACTGTTGCGTTTTGCGCCGTTTTCTGACGCGTGCACTAGCCCCACCCACAGAATTGAGGTACCATTTTTCTCGTAAGACTTTGGGGGATGCGGGTGAGTGAAATGTTGTGGATCCACGCAGATTCCAGAGCTTTTCACCACAGAAATGTGAGAAAAATGTGTTTTTTGACAATTCTTTAGGTTTGCAAGGGATTCTGGGTAACAGAACCTGGTGAGAGCCAGTCTAGTCACCGCATCCTGAATTCCCCTTGGTATCTAGTTTTAAAAAATGTACAGCTTTGCTAGGTTTGCCCCAATATGCCCCCAAGGGGGCAGAAAGACTGTGGCTATTTTTTTGTTGGGGTAAGCCCATTTTGGGCAGCCCCCATGCATGAAAAAGCCAGCATAATCACTGGCGCCTAGTGGACTTTATGTCCCCCCAGGGGGCAGATCAGGGGCCACTGCCCCCATCTGCCCTCCAGGGGCAGAAAGACTGGAATTTCTCTGGGGGGGTATTGTAATCCCCATTTTGGGCAGCTTCTACACAAATAAAAAAAAAATCCCTGGCGTCAAGTGGGCTACTGCCCCCATCTGCCCCCAGGGGGGGAGAAAGGCTGTAATGGTGGCAGTGTGGGGGCAATGGGGTGCCGGTTTTGGGCAGCCCCCACCCTAAAAACAAATGCACAAAAAAATACCTGCCGTTTAGTGCGTTTTCTGGCCCCCGGGGGTCAGAAAGTCTAGATTAGTGGTGGGAGGTGGGGCCATTGTCGTGCCCTTTTTGGGCAGCCCCCACCCTCATTGAAATTGCAAAAAAAAACCCTGGCGTCGAGTGGGCTTTCTGCCCCCCAGAGGGGGCAGAAAGGCTGTAATGGTGGTAGGGGTTGGGGGCATTGGGATGCCTGTTTTGGGCAGCTCCCATCCTAAAAACAAATGCGCCCTAAAAAATCCCTGGCATTTAGTGGGCTTTCTGCCCCTTGGGGGCAGAAAGGCTGTAATGGTGGCAGGGGTGGGGGCATTGGCGTGCCTGTTTTGGGCAGCCCCCAACTTCATTGAAATTTCACCCAAAAAAATCCCTGGCATCCAGTTGGCTTTCTGCCTCCCCGGGGTGGGCAGATTGGAGGCTACTGCCCCCATATGCCCCCCAGGGGATGCAGAAAGACTGAATATGGCCCAAAGAAATGTTGGGGGGAGCAAGCCCTTGCCCAAGAGGCCGCTCCGCCCTCCCTGGTGTCTAGTGGTGGATCCCTGCTTGGGGATTGCCTTCCTGCAGAGATTCTCCCCTCTCCAATGATACCTCTCCCGTCTTTCTACGTGCTCAGGGGGCTGAGATAGCCCCCTGAGCACGTAGAAAGTGAAACTGAAATGAGCCTAAATGCTCATTTCAGTTTCGGTTTCAGAGAAATGATGTCAGCGCAACGTGCACGCTGATTTCACTAAAACAGAGGGGGCTTGGGAGCTAGGGAAACTCTTCCCCAGCTTCCGAGGTCACAGGGTAGAAATAGAAATCCCTCTGGTGCCTGCAACAGAGGGATTTCTGGGGCCATTTGCCATGAAGGCCGGGAACCCCGTTGCGCATGACTGCTCCCGGCCGTCGTGCGCATGGAAGGGATTAAAGGAAACCATGTAAACAATAACATGTGGTACAGTTAATCTGTGATTTATATTGCCATTAGACAGCTTTCCGGGGATGGCAGCCGGTATTGATTATCCCCTTTTTGCCAGCGATAGTTAGCGTTAATGACATGCAAACTAGGTGTTCCTTCTCAAAATTTCTGGAAAACTGTCGCTAACACCACATCGCACTATTAGCAATGATGGCCTGAACCAGCGAACTGGCAAAAAAGTCACGCTAAGGCCCTTTAGCTGCAGGAACTTAAGACCAGAAAAAACCTGGTCTAAGAATGTTGATAAAGGGAGGTATAAAAAGAAGACTAGCTCAGAGCCCCATCTGAAGACCCACTGATGCCATGGATGTACCAATCATTCAACTTGGAGCACCACGAAGGCAACAAACCACCACAGCCACTGCTACCTCCCCCAGGCCCACCACGAGGTAGCGCAGAAGAAGACAGAGGGGCCCGCGCAGACGTCTCAGGCTCGCAGACCTAACACCAGAGGATTTCATTGCCCAGTACAGGCTCAAAAGGACATCCATCAACACACCCTGAACCTGACTGATGCCACCAACATAGCGGAGAACCATTATTTCTCCACAGACTAAGCTGCTGGCTGTGCTGCACATTTGCTGCACATGTTGGCCTCTGGGGCCTTTAAACCAACAATGGCCAGCGTCAGCAGAGTTTCACCCACAGCCTTTTCAATCTTCCTCCCGACAGTCTTGGATGACATACTCAGCCTGATACCCCAGCACCTTCACTTCCCCAACACTGTGCAGGAACAGATTGAGACCAAGCAAGGATTTCACGCCATAGCCAGATTCCCGCAGGTGCTGGGGGCAATTGACTTCACACATGTCCTTTTTGTGCCTCCTGCGACAGCTCACACATATACTGCAACAGAAAGCACACCCATTCTATGAATGTGCAGGCAATAGTTGACCACCGGGTACTGTACACCAATGTCATAACCAAGTTCCGAGTGAGTGTGCATGATTCCGACATCTTCCGACAGTCCATCATAAACCACCTCTTCCAGGATGGTACATATGGAACTGCAGTTCTTGTTGGTAAGTATTAACTGAACCTACCACACGCTTCAACTCCACATTCATGCAACTCACAATTGTGAGAATGTCCATGTTACAATCTCACATACAACATGTCAACCAACATGCCCACTTACTAGACACAACAACACAAGTAACTGTGGGAACTGTGGCTAACAATGTAGACAAACCATCCCCAAAGGCCAGCCCCGCCGCCACTCATTTGCAAATGCGGGGAGAGGTGGGAACCAAGTATGTGCGACTGAGGGACTTGACCCATAAGGAAAGTATGTACACAAAGCCCAGTGTGTTGGTGTTGTGCTGGACAGTCGGGACTAAGCTGAGCGCAGACCTGCCCATGTGGAAATATAGTGTGTTTCCGTAGTCCAGCCTGATGGCAATGACTGTGTGGGTGACTGTCTTACCTGACAATGGGGGGATCCATATGAAGGTTGCATGGAGGATGCAGAGGCAGTTGAATCAGCTGCAGGCCACTGCATAGACCTGTTGATTCATGGAGAGTGTGGAGTCAAATATGGTGCCTAGGTACCTAGAGTTGGGGGGGTGGCTGTCGGAGGTGTTGGTCCACCAGGTGATGTCACATGCTGATGGGTTGGCACGAGGATGAGGACTCATGTCTCCTCTGCGTATAGCACCCCCAGCTGTGGATCATCCATGTTGCAACTTACATAAATCCTTCCTGGAAGCCCAGTTTGGTGTGTGGGCATATTGTTGAGGGAGTTCATGAGCTTGGTGTCCTTGTAGGTGGTGTTGTTTAATGGTATCCTCAATGTTGCACCAGTTGTTATCCATGTGTCAGCAGATGCATCTGGCAACTTTGAGGTTCTTGGTGACCGAGGTGGCATTTATTGCACGCTGTATGTTGGAGTTGCATAGTGGGGCAAGTGTGTATGCGCAGTTGGAGATACATGTCTGTAACTCGTGGACTAGTGCTATTGGTGTTGACTGCAGCTTTGTGGGTGTTGCTGTTGATGGTGGTGTGTAGCATCTCCTCGGTGACGCAGCTCCACTAACTTTGTGTGGTTCCAGATGTGGTTTAGGGTGGCTGGGGCCCCTGAGGGCCCCTGGGGAGGGTGACCTCCCCAGCCCAGGCTCCGTCCTTGAGCCTGCTGCATGGCAGGGTACCTGGGATGGGGTCCCTCAGGTGCGAGGAGGCTTTCCCTGCGCCTCTGGGCCCTGGAGCCCCGGCAGGGTCCAGGGGCCCACCAGGCCTGGGGTCAGGTGCTGCAGTACTGGGACCTGTCCCCAGGCCTGCCGCTCTGCCAAAGGCCCGGAACGGGGTTCCCTCGTGCCCAGGGAGCCTCCCCCTGCTTGGCTGGGTTCAGGAGCTCCAGCCGGGGCCTCTGAGGGCCCTGGGGAGGACGGCCTCCACACCCCGGACTCCGTCCTTGGGCCTGCCGTGTAGCAGGGTGCCCAGGATGGGGTCCCACTGGCCCGAGGAGGCTTCGCCTGCGCCTCTGGGCCCAGGAGCCCCAATGGTATCCAGGGGCTCCACTGGGCCCCAGGTCGAGTGCTCCCGCCCTGGGCCCCATCCTCCAGCCTGCCGCTCTGCCAATGTGTGCCCTCTTGTCTTCTGTGCAAATAATAACTCACTTTTAAAAAGTTCATAAAAACGGTGTTTAGCCAGCAGCCGACATGAAGCGGGCCTAGACACCCAAGGATGGCGTCCAGTTTGGGAGCCTCGAGGTCGAACTACACCCGCACCTGCTCAGCCTCTGGCCCTCCAGCACATGGCGTTGGAAGGCCGTGTGTTTTTCCTGAGGGTCTTGGGAGACTGCCGGGCCATGGGTGCCTCGTGCTGGGTAGTTTGGGTGGTGGGTGGGGTCTCCTCGATGCAGCTCTGCAGCCCTGATTCTGGAGGTGAGTCGCGGATGATGTCAATGATGTCTAGGAGGGCTTTTGCGTCAATGCTGGGGTTACCTCCTCGTTATCAGTGAAGAGTTGCTGGGACTGCTCTGCAGGGGGTGTTGATGATGGCCCTGCAATGTGAAGGAGAAATGGTGTATTGCATGTATGTAGCCTCGTGGTACATGTTGAAATTCAGACAGCATGGCATTGTACATTGTGACAGTCTATAGATCTGGGCGATGACCCAGAGTCATTGAGGATGTGCACTGTGCTCTGCTTGATTGTGCATGTGTGTCATCGTGGACATCTCCACCCCAGTACCTGGTGGTCACTCACCCTGTTGCGGTTGTGTTGTGTCCTGTCGAGCAGTGTCCGGTCCCCCGACTCCGGTCACAGTATCCACAATGATGACTGTTGACATCAGTTCGTCCATGTCATCCAGCACGAGCTGTAGCGCTGGGCCCCCACCTCCAGTCTGCATTGCTGCCTTCTTGTTTGCTGGGAATTTCTCCTTGGTCTTTTGCTTGATGTCATTCCATTGCCTCTTGACCTTGTCCATTGTCCTCTCCGATGACATTCACCTTGTCTACGATGTCCCGCCATATTCCATTTTTGGTGCCCAATGACACGTTGGAGGTGACGAACAGTTGTTGATGGTGTTCCATCACCTCCGTGACTATGATCCTGTTCGCCTACAGACTGAACTTTCTCTTCCTCTTCTTCTTGTACTTGCCCTTCCCTGTCCCCGAGGTCCCGGGCTGGTTGTCCGGGGTGCTGGTCGTCCGGGGTGCTTGTGGGGTTACGTTCGTCCTCTGCGCCTGCTCCAAAGTTCAGTAACCCGTACCAACCTACAACCACCATCAAAGAGTGTCAAGACACATCTTGCCAGATCCCACTTCCTCAGAGACACACTGACGTGCTCTGAGCGAAATAAATGATGGTGCTTGCTATGCTAGAGGGTGCGCAAAGGGACCATGGTGCCTCCTATTTTTGAAAAAGCATGACCTGCTACCATGCGTGCAACCAACTGACATGATGGTGGGTGCACATGTGGTGCTGCTCGCATGGGTTCCAGACCCTGCCCTGCTGGAGGATTTGCAGTGCTGATCATTCTAGAGCATGCCATCTGTGTCTGGCATGCTGGTGGGCCAAGAAACCCCTATGAGCCTTTTTGTCCGTCATATTGGAGGCTGTGCAGAGCATAGAATGGAGGAGGTCTGCTAGCTGTTCCCCATGTGTCCCAGTGCTGAATCTTCCAGGATGTGCAAGTAGCTCCTGTGGGTTCTGCCACACCTGCTTGAACCTGAGTGCTGACGGGTGCACAAGTTTGAATCAGAATTTCGGTTTAAGGATTACCACTTCAATGCTTTGTTTCATTTGACAAACCAAAGGAAATGATGGACGAACCGTTGACAATACAAGCGCTCACCCCCAGTCAACTGATCTGGGTTTAATCCATCACCATTCTTTAGCCCACTCTGCCACCCCAGTTCAGACATGGCCATATGCAAATCAGTCTGACCCTGTGCCTCATGGGAACAGTCCAGCCCAAACTGCCAAGCCATGCCTTTCCCGGACCGGAAACAAGCTACCGAGGACCGGCTTCTGGCATTTCAGCCGTCTTCAGCCCGGCTTGTTTGAATCTAGTGGCAAAGTGAGCAAGGGACTCACATCTGAGCATACCCTGCCAATTTATGGCGAACAAAGAACAAAGAACAAAGAAAAACCAGCACGTGGAAGGTGTGGAGGGAGCAAATTAAGTCAACTAATCTACCACAAACACAAACACAAACACAACATCTTCAGAGATAAACATACCTGAAATATATTTACTTACTTAATAAGTAATTTAATAAAGCTATACCTCATTTCCCCCTCCCTTGTTCACGACTATCAAATACTGCTAACTCTGCAGGTATTCTTTGTTAATAAAATCTCATTTGCCCTTATGTGCTTGTTGGAGCAGTAGTTCATGAGCAGTGACATTAAGTGATTATTACAATATGCCTCTCACCTCAGTATTCTCATATTTTCTATGTAAGGATGTATTCTGTGAGCATGTACATTTGTAACATCGCCTGTGAGGAAATAGAAAACAAGAGATATGAACACTTACTCCTGCATTGCAAACAGATTCAATGTTATTTAAAGCTTGTGGCACTTTAAGGTTAATATTTTCTTGCAGTAAGCTAAATTATTTCAAAGAATGCAAACTCCTCTAGAACACAGAGTGGAATAGGCAACATACAAACTCATTGCTGGCAAATGGGGACAACAACCCAACAGGAAAGAGTAATGCTCGACAAGAGGAAAAAATGAAGGCTTACTTAAGTGAGGCTGCTTTTACCCATATTGGAACTCAGTCTGGTCACCCGAGGTTGTCTTCCCAATATTATGAAAATAAGTAAAATCAGGAAAAAATACAATAGAGTCTTCTCTTTGAAGAGCTTATTCAGAGAAAGACACAGAGAAAAAATTAAGTCAAGGAACCCCAATCCACACCTCTCGACCATATAATATATCAGAAGCAAACAACTACAACAGACGTCCAGGAGACACCCGGATGTAGCATTATTAACCCATAGGAACAACATAACACCAAATTGGAAATAAAACGGAAAATCAGAAAAGGTCTCATCGAAGGTCAAGGAAATGAAAATGGGAAAGTAAGCAAAAGAAAACCCAGGAAAATCCATTTCCTTAGAGACGAAAACAAGGGTTCTTTGAATACTGCTCAAGACAACGAAAACTCTGGATCCCCTACAAACCATTATAGCTTCTACCATTGAAAGCGCCCCCACAGTTAGTGATACTAAATGCCATAGGGACCTCCAACACAGACCAGCACCCTGAAGCCAGGAAAATGGAAGAGCAGCCCATAAGAGCTTAAACCCATAGGCTAATCTGTTTCATCACCCCCGAATACCCTAAACCAGTTAATTAAAAAAAAAATCGCAGAAAAAAAAAAAAACTGCCGCACCGAGGAGGAATCTGATGAACTTGTCCCCAGTGCTAGATTTTATTAGTTTATTCAATGAAAATGCGATAGCAGTGAACAGATCCTTATTGTAAAGTTGTTTTACTGAAATAGAATGATTGGCCTTTGTGAAAAGCTGCAATATTCAATCAGTATAAATCTCTCATGTCGCAGGGGGGACCCCGCGCAAGGGTAAAATTCTATTCCGCGATCATAGCTAATCCAGTATTGGAAAGTGATGATAATTTTCTTTGCAGAGGAATAGATCGTATACCCACTCAGCAGTACAAGAACATGCTCATGGTTAACCCCACAGCTCCAAACAGTAAACAGACAAAATAACGACTACAAAATATCGAATGGACATAATATCGAGTACAAAATATAGGCTGGACAAAATATCGAATGGACAGAATATAGACATCAAAAATATCGTTTTGAAGGTAAGTAATGTAATATCAATTTTAAAATATAGATAGTCAAAATATCGCAGTACATAATATAGGTTAATAAAAATATCGAACATTTAATAATATCGAATTTTTTATAGTGTATTTTATGTGTTAAAAGTGTTTATTTATGTTATAATGTAATTTAAATAATAAATTTAATGTTATTTAAATTTTGCGTAATTTAATTCTGTAGCGGGTTGTGGGTTTATAGGGGAATAGTTTGGGAAGTAATTTAATTATAATTAATTAAATATCTAAATTTATTTATTGGTATTTGTTTATAATTCATTGTTAATTAATTTTTATTTTGAAATTAATTAAATTTGAATTGGCAATTAATTTTATTTAATTGATTAATTGATAATTATGTTAATTTAACTAATTTTATTTCTGTAGCGGGTTGTGGGTTTATATGGGAATAGGGTGGGAAGTAATTTAATTATAATTAATTAAATATGTTAATTTATGTAGTGTTATTTACTTATAATTAATTGTTAAATAATTGTTATTTGGTAATTAATTAAATTTTAATTGAGAATTAATTTTATTAAATTGATTAATTGATAATTATGTTAATTTTACTAATTTATTTCCTGTAGTCGGTTGTGGGTTTATAGGGGAATAGGGTGGGAAGTAATTTAATTATAACTAATTACATATGTTAATTTTTGGGGTTTTTTATTAGATTTTAATTGTTAAGTAACTTTTTATTTACTAATTAATTAATTGTTAATTTCTAATTATTTAGTGTTAATAGATAACTAATTGTAATGATTAATTTAAATTAGTACTGGTAATTAATTAACTATCATATTATATTAAATTGGTAATTACTTTTAATTAATTTTTTATAGATATTAATATATATTTTTTTTACATAATATATGAAGTATCTACTTTCCCTACTGTTGCACTCATTGGAGTGGGAATAGTAATTTTTACCCCTACGCTATCCAACGCTTTCCCTACTGTTGCACTCTCTGGAGTGGGAATAGTAATTTTTACCCCTACGCTATCCAACGCTTTCCCTACTGTTGCACTCTCTGGAGTGGGAATAGTAATTTTTACCCCTACGCTATCCAACGCTTTCCCTACTGTTGCACTCTCTGGAGTGGGAATAGTCATTTTTACCCCTACGCTATCCAGCGCTTTCCCTACTGTTGCACTCTCTGGAGTGGGAATAGTAATGTTTACCCCTACGCTATCCAACCCTTTCCCTACTGTTGCACTCTTTGGAGTGGGAATAGTAATTTTTACCCCTACGCTATCCAATGCTTTCCCTACTGTTGCACTCTCTGGAGTGTGAATAGTAATTTTTACCCCTACGCTATCCAACGCTTTCCCTACTGTTGCACTCTCTGGAGTGGGAATAGTAATTTTTACCCCTACGCTATCGAACGCTTTCCCTACTGTTGCACTCTTTTGAGTGGGAATAGTAATTTTTACCCCTACGCTATCCAACGCTTTCCCTACTGTTGCACTCTCGGGAGTGGGAATAGTAATTTTTACCCCTACGCTATCCAACGCTTTCCCTACTGTTGCACTCTATGGAGTGGGAATAGTAGTTTTTAACCCTACGCTATCCAACGCTTTCCCTACTGTTGCACTCTCTGGAGTGGGAAAAGTAATTGTTACCTCTACGCTATCCAACTCCTTATCTACTGTTGCACTCTCTGGAGTGGGAATAGTAATTTTTACACTTCCACTATCCTACGGTAATAATATTGGATATTTTTTAATTATATTATGTTACTATATATATATATATGTTTTAACAAATATGATTGTACATTTTTTTTATAACTTTAATTAATTATTTAATTATTATAAGGTAATTTAAGTATTTTTAAGTATATTTTAGTAATTAATTTTTAATATTAATTTAACATTGTTTTTAATGAAGTCGATATTTTTATAAACTATATTTTTGTAAACTATATTTTTTACTTGATATTTTTGTACTTACCTGTTTGTAGATACAAAGTCGATATTCTGTCTGTCGATATTTACTCGCCGATATTTTTGCTAGTCGATATTATGTCCCTCGATATTATGTCAGTGATCCACTCCAAACATAGGAAAGTTCACAGATTTGAAAACAAACATGGAACTAAAAAGAGAGGAAATAATGCAGAGAGCACAGAACACAACAGTTACCTGTGGAGGGATGGTCAGAAATATGGCTTCAGAGGCTTGACAAATGTTCTAATGATTGCTTTAATGTAGGGATTTTATAAGAAATCAATAAAGTAGAGAGGTTAACAAAATGATGATCTAAGAGTCATAGACAATGTGTTGAGTGATCACAATATAATTTCTTTCAATAGAGATATATCGCTTGAAGAATGATCAATGTGGAATAACCAGGGTACCAACCTGGTGTTGGTTGATAACAACAAGTGGTTTTATTGGGACAGGAGTAGCCAAGCTGTCTAAAGACCCTCCTCAACAGGGCAACCGAGGATGTAAGGTGCACCTCCCCCAACTTATTAGATACATTTTTGCAATGAATAGGAATATTTGCCCGGCAGAAAGACAGTAGATTCAAGTGTAATGTGGGCAAGTGCCACATGAAGCATCATCCCTCCATCGACAAACCTTTTACCCCCAGAAGTATAACAAGGGTCATAACAAGGGTCATAAATCAGATGACAAGATCCCAATATAAGGAAAAACTTAATTAAAAAGCAAAAGAAAAAAAGACAAAGACATGGATTTATAATGAAACAAAATCAAGCAGAACATAAATGGATTTCTCTGAGCAGAGCTGTGGTCTACAACAGTAAGAAGGTTTGATTTCTTATCGCGGAAACTTATGAAGCAAGAACGGCGGCAACGTCGACCCCAATCAGCAACACTGAATGGGTGCAATACACAAACAGCGAAAGTGCCTGAAGTAATTTATCATGGAGACCTAAAACCAGATACTTTCAACATGGTCTAGGGGCCCCTCACTGCACACATATTTAAATCATGCATCACAAAAGCCAGATTCAGTGTAATCGGCCCGGATGAGTCCCAATTTCAGTTTAAAAAAAGAGCCCTGTGTCATATCATCAAGAAAGGGCGATACATTATCGCCGCTTTTATAGGCAGGAAACTGCCGCTAAAGCGGTGATAATGGGCTTGATAATATATCCTTGTGAATTCTCATAGAAGCCCAGGTTCTGGTGTTTAACTGGGCTTCTTTGGGAATTCACAAGGGCATATTATCAAGCCCATTATCGCCGCTTTAGCGGCAGTTTCCTGCTGATAAAAGCAGCGATAATGTATCGCCCTTTCTTGATAATATGGCCCCCTGTGTTTTGTCTAATATCTCAGCTCCCATCTAGTGCTTGGAGGTCAGGCCTTCATGGAGAGGGAGCATCTTCCTCCTACTATATAAGAAGGGCAATAGATCTCGCTTGAGTAATTACCGACAAATACCACTGGCTGCTGGCAAGATATTCGCAAAAAGTATTTTCGATCATTTGCAAAGTTGGGTTTGCAAAACTTTTATCCTCCCAAAGGAACAGGCAGTTTCAGACTGAAATGTGCCACACTTGACACTGTTCCAATTATTTAAGCAATTACTGAAAAATACGTTGGGACAAGAAGGCAATTTGTACCTACAGCTTTCATTGACTTTTCCATCACATTCGACCCGCTCGTCAGACCCACTCTTAGAAAGAAATTAGCATCTCTTTCCATACCTCAATGCTTGTTGCATTTAGTAGCACTGCACACTTTGACCTGGTGTAAATGGCTGCTGGGAAGAAACCAGGGTCTTTCTACAAATATATATATAATATTGGGCTAAAACAGGGGTACTTGTAAGCCCCCTGTTCGTTTTCCCTGTATATCCATGATTTACCAGCAGCCTTCGCATCAGTCAAGGGGCACCTTCCAAAAGTTGATGGTGAAAAAATAAGCTGCTTATTATATGCAAATGCTATTGTGCTATTAGACATTACTCCCAACAGTCTACAAAAGAGGTTATACCAATTCCAATCAAATGAGTTTAGACATCTTCTAAAAATAAATATATCCAAAAGGAAAATATTGACATTTAAAGCATCAGTTAAAGAAAACCCATTTTTGTTGCCATTTGTGGAAAGAAAAAATGGATGTGGTCAAATACTACGTTTACCAGGGGTAGTTGTTCATTGCTAACCTATCAGTGAAGGATCATGGGTTTTATTTTTCAAAAGGTTTTTATTTGGTTTTCTAGAACAAAGCAAAACAAAGCAAAGAGTGTGACAAGGAATTATAACTGAATACATAATGTTCAGACAACATGAATAGAATCCGATGGCAATCTATAATTTCATACATAAGAAAGAAACAAAATGTGAGACCAATATACATGACACTGCAGTAGTAATACAAAATAGAAACAAAAAAATGGTTCTAAGGGTTGAGTATAGGGAGATTAGGGCCAAAAATTCGTGCATTTATAAGTGAGGAATATGTATAGATGTTTGAGTAATCTATCTTTGGTGATAATAAGGGTACAGAGTGGGTCCACATTATATAGAGGTGTGATGATATAAAGTTAATCCAATATTTGGGACCAGAAGATGACACCCGCCCAGCGCACGAAGAGGAAAGCAGACCACGATCCATGAGGGATCAGGGAGGTTTTGCCATAGAGAAGTAGATGTCCAAAGATGTCCATGCCCTGTTGTTTTGGGGTGTCCAAGGGTTGAGCCTGGCCTTGAAGGAGGAGGCGGTCGTATTTTTCCAGTTGGCTAAAATCGACTTACACACCGACGTCAGTGGTACGTCCACTAGGAGTCTATCATTCTGGGAATAGATTTGGAGGTCTAGCAAACCTTGAACTAGTGAAAGAAATTCCTTACTAAGACGGGCTCCACAGAGAGTGTGGATAAAGTCATACACACAATAGAACATGACAGAGGTCCCCAGTAGCTGTATTACAGTGCCAACATAAGGGGTTATTTTTAAGAGACATTTTGTGGAGATGAGAGGGAGTCCAAAAGGATCTCTGAAGGAGCCAGTACTTAGTTTGCGAAAGTGCTGGCAATTGTGGGATACGACTGATTTCCAAATAAGTTCCCAGTTATCCGGTGGGATGGCGATGGCGATTCCATTTTTCTAAGACGGTTTTCATGGGGGTGTAGATTTAGGTGACAAGAGGTGGTAGAACTTAGAGGCTTGGTGGCCTGACTTGTTAAATGGCATTATTGTCTTGAAGGTGGAGGAATCTTTATCCAGTAGGTTTAACTTGGACAGGTTTGCTTTCAGTTTAAGGAAGTCATAAAAATCTATGTCTGGGATGTTGTTTTAATTCTCAGAAGGAGAGTGGGGAACCCATGGTGCCCAGATGTCTTGGGAAGTGGATGCCTTTCGATGCCCACGATTTCCAGAATATGGGTTTCCCTTTAATTTTGATCTTTGAGTTGTTCCATAATGACATCATATTAGAATGGGTGAGAGGGCTCTCTAGGAGTTTATCAATTTTTGTGAGCTATATTTTAGTATTGGAGAAGATGTATTTTCGGTAGGTAAGGGGTAATGCCTCACTGGATAAAAACGTGATAGGGTGAAATGCACTGAGTAATTCTTTATCGACTAATAGCCAGGTGGGATTATAGTCAGAGTTTTGGGAAAGCCAAAAAGAGCCTTGTCTAGCTAGGAAGGCGGTTTGATACTTTTTGAAGTCTGCCAGGTTAACACCGCCTAAGTGGACTGGTAAGCATAATTTCTTAAGAGATATTCTTGCCCGTTTGTTTTGTCAAAATTTAGTTAATAATTTGTCCAACTTGGGATGATATTCCTCTGTCAGTGCAAGGGGTAGCTTACTGATCAGATAGTTTACTATTGGTGTGATCATCATTTTGATGGTCTCAAAGCAGCCCCACCAAGTGATACATTTAGGATTCCAACCCTCCAGCATCGCTTCAACTTTTGTTTGTGTTAGCTTTTTGTTGTGGTGGAGTGATTCTAATAAGTCTGCATTGAACTCTAGGCCAAAGTATTTATTGTAATGGGGCTGCCAAGCTAGACCCGTGTACTTGAACAGATCACTCGTGCAGAGGTTGTTCAAACCCATGATTTCATACTTGTCTTTATTAAGTTGTATCAAGACACACAGGCATACACCTATATTGATTTGAAAGTAGGGATTGAGTGAGATGTGTCTTTGGTCAAATCAGTATATCCTCCACATATGCACCCACTTTTATTTTCGTGTTATTGAAAGAAACTCCAGCTATATCTAGATTTGCCTTGATCATGAGAAGTAATGGTTCTAGTGTCAAGCTGAAGAGTGATGGAGGTAGGGGTCAACTCTGTCGGGTACCCCTCTCTAAATTGAAGGCTGAGGATAACAGACCAACCAAACGTACTCTAGCGGAAGGGGCACTATATAAGGCCAGGATAATTTTCGTGAAAGTGTCACTGAGTTTATATTTCAACAGGGTGTCCCGGAGAAAGGACCAAGAGACCCTGTCCAAAGCCTTCTCAGCATCAAGGGGGATGGCTCCATTGTCTGATATTGCAAGCTTTGCTTTCTCGATAGTGTGGCAGAGAAAACGGGCATTGTCACTTGACAGTCTGTTTTTCATGAAGACCACCTGAGTGTGATTAACTAAAGACGGCAACAACGGCTCAAGTCTTTTACACAGTATTTTGGCATAGAGCTTTGTGTCTAAGTTTAATAATTAGATTGGTCTATAGTTTTTTACTATCTGAGGATTCTTGCCCTCTTTTGGGATAACTACAATGGTGGCCTCGTTGTTTGAGACGGTAATGGAGCTTGAGTCTGAGAAATGCCAGAATAGGGCAAGAAGACTGGGGGAAAGTGCTGGGGCAAATTTTTTATAGAACTTAGTATTGAGACTGTCCGGTCCTGGAGCCTTGTTAAGTTTAAGTGAATAGATTGCTCAATTCACCTCCTCGAACAATATTGGGGTGCTAAGCAGTAGTTTGCAAGATATAGACAGGAGGGCTGACTCCTCAAGGTAAGATCTACATTCTTCTGCCGAGAAGACAGTCTTCTTTGTAGAGAGATGTGTAGAAATCCTTAAGGATCTCAATTATTTTATCAAGATTGGAGTGTGGGATATTATTCTTGTCTTTGAGTACACTAATACCCTTACGATTGTGTTTGTGTTTCAAATATGAGGCCTGAATTTTCCCTGCCTTGTTAGCTTCACATAGTTTTAAAGACTTGTTTTTGTTTATCCAGACCCTCACTCTCTCACTCAGTAATATATTGTATTCGAATTTCTTGTTTGTTAGGGAGGAAAATGTATGTGATCATGGCGAGAGATGAGAACTGCATCATTTTCGAGAGTATCTGTCTCTTTGCTATGGGATTTATTTAGCTTAGCTTGGATTTCATTAAGGAGTCTCTAACCTTGGCTTTGAGCGCATCCCAGTGTATAGTAGGGGAGGTCTCCGACACCAAGTTTTCCTTTAGGTAGTTCATTATCATTGTTTCAATAGTGGCTCGGGAAGCTGTGTCTTTAATTGATTTATCGTTGAATCTCCACATTTTTTTACAAGCTCTTCCCTTAGTGTGAGAAAAGGTCAAGGTGACAGTCGAGTGATCTGAGATCAGCCTGGGTAAGATGTCTGTCTGATCTAGTAGGTGTGTGTGGGATTTAGAAATCAGCAGGTAGTCGGTCCTAGAGTAGGATTTATGGGGGTTGGAAAAAAAAGTATAGTCACTAGTGTCTGGGTGCTGTAGTCTACACGTTGAGAATGTGAAAGCAGTCGTTATTCCTGGATAGTTTTTAAGGACCCATCTACCTTTATCGTATGTGACGTGAGAGTCAACTCAAATGCCAGACTTTTTTGCAATTAGTGTGAGAACCCCACCCTTTTTTATTGATGGCTGTTGAGCAAAGGACGTCAGAGAGCCAGCTACTCCCAAATGAGGACACTTCCTTGTTGGAAACATTTGCTTCCTGAAGGAGGAACACATCTGCTTTGAGTTTGTACAGGTAATATTCAAACCGTATTATTTAAACCTATAACATTAAGGGAAGCGATTTTCAGGCTCATATCAGTGTGTTGGATACTCATAGTGAAAGTGTCATTCTATGAAGATATAGTGCTGGAGTAAATCATCATGTATGTGAATAGGAGAAAACCGCACAAGGAGTCCCTGTAAAATGGAGGCCACCCAGAAACTCAGAGCACAAATGTTAACGCAGAAGGACTGAGCAGAGAAACTACAGTGAAGAGGTATTGCTTGTCTGAAAAGATATACGCGAACCACGATAAACATGAAAGGTAAAAGCAAGAAGTCACCGAGGACATCAAGAAAAACAAAGACAAAGCAAATTAGAACGAAAATTAACCCCCACCCCACCCACTTCCCCTCTTCCCCTCTTCCTCTCTGCCCCCCACACCACCAACCCCAAATCATGTGTGTGAGGATGGCGACAGCGTTGTGGATCTAGCCCCGTGGTACACAGCAGAGCTTATATAAATGCGGTAGCAAGATGGATCCAATATTATGATCTATTTCACAGGCTCCTCAAGGCTCCAGATAAGGGCCTTATTAAAACATAGGTGGACAGAAGCACTAGGCATAGACTGTGGGTCGGGACTGTGACGGTTGGGAGGGTCACCCAATGGTTGTTGTTGAAATGTATCTTAAACCAGTACAGCAAATTAAAAACAATGAAGGATCATGGTTTACACCTATCTTCCAAAGCATGGAGTCAAGCAAATGGTGTGAAAAGGTTATATAATGCTCACAGAAGGAGACACTTTGCCACACTTTTGTTTCTCCTGAAAATGTTGCCAAGTCTTTTGCATGCCACAGAGATTGTGGGAATTGATCGCTCATCATTCATGAACTCTATTGAGGGCAAAAACCAGCATAAACTTTGCAGGTTGAACTGCTTAGCCTCTGTAAGTGCGCTCCGTCTGAAAATGGGACTATCCGGGACGTGGGTCCCATGCTCTCCATGCCACTGGAGTCAAGCTATCCAGGATGATGGGGGCTGAAAGCCCGGAACCGGTCCTAGAATGCTTGTTTACAGTCCTGGGAGGACCTGGCCTGGCAGTTTGGGCTGGACTGTTCCCATTGGGTGCAGGGTCAAGACTAATTTGCATATTGCTGGGTCCAAACTGGAATGGCATGGTGAGCAAAAAACGATGGATTTAGGCCCAGATGGACTTTTCCCATGAGGTAGAGGGTCCAGACTGTTTTACATTTGAACAGGCCTAAACTGGGGTGGCATGCTGAGTAAAAGAATGATGGAGTTTGAAGTTTATTTTATTATGCTTGATTAATTAAAACCATTGCATACAAAAGATAAAATATCTCACGGTTTTTATAAAATTGTTATATAATAAAAAGTTTTACATCATATTAAAATAGCACAAATTAATAAAACATTCTGTACGTTAGCCGTGTTGACTGCTAATATTATTTTGACTATTGCTATTCTTGTTCCAGTCAGTTCTTGTAATGATTAGTCTTTTTGCGGCTCAGTCCAGTGCTTCATTCTTTTTGCGGTTATATCGAGGAATTTAATTAGCCGGCAATTTAGCTGAACCAGATCGTGGTTGAAGCACAACATTAACGCTTGTCTGCATGATCTGACCCGTACTGTTTAAATGCTGTCTTTAGCAGAGTAACCCTTATATCTTTTAACGTGTTGCAGATGCATATAACATGAATTACGTCCTCAACACCGCTGCCGCAGAAACGACATTGCTGGGCTCCTCCCTTTCTCTCCCAAGGCGGCATAAATTGATGATGGATTTAATCGAGATCTCTTGACTGGGGGCGAATGTTTTGATTTGTTGTACATTCCGTCCATCAATTGTTTGTCTTTTGGGTCTATTTCAGCAGGCATAGAACGACATCCAGAGAAAACATGTATTAGATTTCCAGGATGGTAGTTTAATATTCTGTTGTTTAGAAGACCCACATGAAATGTGCGAAGACAGACACAGAGGGTAGCCAAATTGAAAGAACATATTCAGCATAAAGTTGAATATATCTTTACGAGGAGATGTGATCTATTATTTAAGGCCCGGATTTACTAAGTGCCTGCAATGCCCTTACATCACACAAGGCAAAGCAAAGCAAGCCTTTAAGTCAGATTTATTAAGCAACACAAAGTCACCTTGTGTGGCTCTGTTTGGCTTAGTAAATCTGGAGTAAGGTAGGGGGGGCGGAGCTAGCCGGCTAACGAGAATGCCGGCTGATCAGTGAGCTCCTCCGCTATGATTAAGATTCATTAATTTATCCTGATATAAGCGGTGCCCTCCGCTCACCAAAGGTCCACTTTGCTGCTTCATTACACTGGGGCAGCTTTTAGCGAAATTCCACCTGCTACGGTCCGACTGCTCGAGTGGCCTGGGAAACGGAGGTGCGGCATTCGGAGCGCTGCTCCAGGTATCCCTGCTGCCCCGGAGGTGTCGCCCAACTGACAGCGCTCGGTGGGAATGAGGAGGCAAAACGTGGAGGTCACTGCGGAAGAAAGTGCTGACAGAGTGGAAGCGGTGAGACGAGGTGAGAGAGGAAGCATAGAGGGCCCGGAGAAGCTACGGCAGCCACGACACCTAAATCTAGTCCCCGGTCTCGCCTGGGCCTACTAGGCCCCAAGACGCTCCTACGTGGAATCACCCTGCGGGCTCGGAGGGGCAAAGAGGCGCTCCAGGGCACATTCATGCATTCCTGAGGGACATTGCTCTCCCTCCCTAGCCTCAGGCTTTGGGGCACTAACCGAGAAATTCGTCTGGGGCCACCGCTACAGTACTTTCCAGGCCCCCGATAGGTGCACGCTGCAGAGGCCCAGAAGCTGTGTCACCAGAGTGCGTGAACTCCTCCAGGAGGTCGGATTGTTCACCCTCTCACCACCAACCTGGAGAGCTGGCGAAGCCCATATCAGACCAGTGGCTGTGGGGAACCTGGGAGCCTGAGAGAGGATCTGACGCACGTAGACTGCGCCTCGGATTGCGCGTGTTGGTGCGGCGCGGGGCCTACTTCTTCTGACTCGGAGGCCATGCGCTTAAAAAGACACCATACATAAGCAGAGTGGGAAGAGGAGGGGAGCGGTTCTGCTACCCTTGAGCCCCTCTCCTCACTGTGGGCATATCGATAACGGCATATCCACGCAAAGAGGGAACAGCACCTACAGCACAGGAGGGGCTAGAGATAGGCTTGCACTCCTGATGGAGCGAGGTGGTAAGCCAAATTTTGTGCACCCCTCTCGAAATTAATGTTCCATAACGTTAATATTTACTAATGGTGTGATGTGTTTGAATAACCAACTTTAGAGTAATTTGCATACACGAAAAACGTATGGGGAAACTAACTGCTTGCATGAAGCAAAATAATTAATTACTACGTATTGTTACAGTGATGTGAATTAATGCACAGCTTAAATAATACCAAAACGCAGCATATGTGTGCTTATTGTATATGTTTTTATGCTAGAAAACCGTTGGATATGTAAGTATAAACGCATATATGTGGCTTATTTGCTAGGTAACAACTAATGGGAATACATTAGTATGGTGGGAGGTAAACAGAAGGGTTTCAATTCTAAATAATATGAATTTGTGTTTGTTTCTATGATAGTTCCAAAATATGGCCTGAGAGGCCTAGTGCGAAAATGGCCACTCTGATTCACTGCGAACGAGTATTGGTCTGCGCATGTGCATCCAAAGCCTGCAAGCGCGAGTGAGCTGACTGTGCTCAGATGGGAGGTTCAAGGACGTCTTGCCCCGGAACCTAGGATGGGTGCCACGCATGGACGATGTAATGCTCGGATCATGAGAACTTTCCCTATGTTTCAAGTGAAGGAAGTGCCTAGGTCACAAACTGTCTTAAAAAAAGCTCCTTTATTTTTCTGCTGATTCATCGTGAAAAACATGCTGTAATGATGAGGATATTTACAACAAGGGGTGGTGAGGGACAGAGTCTCTGAATTAAGCAGAAAGCTCTCACCCAGTCAAGAGATCAGGGCTAGATCCAACACCGTTTTTTAGCTCACTGCACCATCCCAGTTTCAGAACCCGGCTGTATGCAAATTAGTCTGTTCCTGTCCCAGTGCATGATGGGAACAGGGCAAACCAAACTACAAAAGCCAATTCTTACACTGGGAAGGAAACAAGCTCCCGGGGACCGGTTTCTGGCATTACAGCCGTCTTCGGCCCGGTTTGCTTGAATCCTGATGGTGCAATGAGCAAGGGTCTCACATCTGAGAACACCCCTCCACGCTTAGGGTGGACAAAAATATTTACAACAAGGGGTGGTGAGGGACAGAGTCTCTGAATTAAGCAGAAAGCTCTCACCCAGTCAAGAGATCAGGGCTAGATCCAACACCGTTTTTTAGCTCACTGCACCATCCCAGTTTCAGAACCCGGCTGTATGCAAATTAGTCTGTTCCTGTCCCAGTGCATGATGGGAACAGGGCAAACCAAACTACAAAAGCCAATTCTTACACTGGGAAGGAAACAAGCTCCCGGGGACCGGTTTCTGGCATTACAGCCGTCTTCGGCCCGGTTTGCTTGAATCCTGATGGTGCAATGAGCAAGGGTCTCACATCTGAGAACACCCCTCCACGCTTAGGGTGGACAAAAATATTTACAACAAGGGGTGGTGAGGGACAGAGTCTCTGAATTAAGCAGAAAGCTCTCACCCAGTCAAGAGATCAGGGCTAGATCCAACACCGTTTTTTAGCTCACTGCACCATCCCAGTTTCAGAACCCGGCTGTATGCAAATTAGTCTGTTCCTGTCCCAGTGCATGATGGGAACAGGGCAAACCAAACTACAAAAGCCAATTCTTACACTGGGAAGGAAACAAGCTCCCGGGGACCGGTTTCTGGCATTACAGCCGTCTTCGGCCCGGTTTGCTTGAATCCTGATGGTGCAATGAGCACCAGGGACAGACTGATTTGCATATAGCCAGGTTCTGAGCTGGGATGGGGCAGTGAGATAAATAACGGTGATGGATCAAGCCCTGATCTTTGGACTGGGTAAGAGTGGTCTGTTTAACTCAGACACTCTGTTCATCACCACCCCCTTTTCTAAATCGTTTTTGGCCACTATAGGTGTGGCAGGGTATACTCAGACATGAGTCCCTTTCTCACTGCTCCATCAGGATTCAAGCAAGCCGGGCCGAAGAAGGCTGAAATGCCAGAAACCGGTCCCCGGTAGCTTGTCTCCTTTCTGGTGAAGAATTGGCTTGGTAGTTTAGTCTGCCCTGTTCCCATGATGCACTGGGCCAGGGACAGACTGATTTGCATATAGCCAGGTTCTGAGCTGGGATGGGGCAGTGAGATAAATAACGGTGATGGATCAAGCCCTGATCTTTGCACTGGGTAAGAGTGGTCTGTTTAACTCAGACACTCTGTTCATCACCACCCCCTTTTCTAAATCGTTTTTGGCCACTATCGGTGTGGCAGGGTATACTCAGACATGAGTCCCTTTCTCACTGCTCCATCAGGATTCAAGCAAGCCGGGCCGAAGAAGGCTGAAATGCCAGAAACCGGTCCCCGGTAGCTTGTCTCCTTTCTGGTGAAGAATTGGCTTGGTAGTTTAGTCTGCCCTGTTCCCATGATGCACTGGGCCAGGGACAGACTGATTTGCATATAGCCAGGTTCTGAGCTGGGATGGGGCAGTGAGATAAATAACGGTGATGGATCAAGCCCTGATCTTTGGACTGGGTAAGAGTGGTCTGTTTAACTCAGACACTCTGTTCATCACCACCCCCTTTTCTAAATCGTTTTTGGCCACTATAGGTGTGGCAAGGTATACTCAGACATGAGTCCCTTTCTCACTGCTCCATCAGGATTCAAGCAAGCCGGGCCGAAGAAGGCTGAAATGCCAGAAACCGGTCCCCGGTAGCTTGTCTCCTTTCTGGTGAAGAATTGGCTTGGTAGTTTAGTCTGCCCTGTTCCCATGATGCACTGGGCCAGGGACAGACTGATTTGCATATAGCCAGGTTCTGAGCTGGGATGGGGCAGTGAGATAAATAACGGTGATGGATCAAGCCCTGATCTTTGGACTGGGTAAGAGTGGTCTGTTTAACTCAGACACTCTGTTCATCACCACCCCCTTTTCTAAATCGTTTTTGGCCACTATAGGTGTGGCAGGGTATACTCAGACATGAGTCCCTTTCTCACTGCTCCATCAGGATTCAAGCAAGCCGGGCCGAAGAAGGCTGAAATGCCAGAAACCGGTCCCCGGTAGCTTGTCTCCTTTCTGGTGAAGAATTGGCTTGGTAGTTTAGTCTGCCCTGTTCCCATGATGCACTGGGCCAGGGACAGACTGATTTGCATATAGCCAGGTTCTGAGCTGGGATGGGGCAGTGAGATAAATAACGGTGATGGATCAAGCCCTGATCTTTGCACTGGGTAAGAGTGGTCTGTTTAACTCAGACACTCTGTTCATCACCACCCCCTTTTCTAAATCGTTTTTGGCCACTATAGGTGTGGCAGGGTATACTCAGACATGAGTCCCTTTCTCACTGCTCCATCAGGATTCAAGCAAGCCGGGCCGAAGAAGGCTGAAATGCCAGAAACCGGTCCCCGGTAGCTTGTCTCCTTTCTGGTGAAGAATTGGCTTGGTAGTTTAGTCTGCCCTGTTCCCATGATGCACTGGGCCAGGGACAGACTGATTTGCATATAGCCAGGTTCTGAGCTGGGATGGGGCAGTGAGATAAATAACGGTGATGGATCAAGCCCTGATCTTTGGACTGGGTAAGAGTGGTCTGTTTAACTCAGACACTCTGTTCATCACCACCCCCTTTTCTAAATCGTTTTTGGCCACTATAGGTGTGGCAAGGTATACTCAGACATGAGTCCCTTTCTCACTGCTCCATCAGGATTCAAGCAAGCTGGGCCGAAGAAGGCTGAAATGCCAGAAACCGGTCCCCGGTAGCTTGTCTCCTTTCTGGTGAAGAATTGGCTTGGTAGTTTAGTCTGCCCTGTTCCCATGATGCACTGGGCCAGGGACAGACTGATTTGCATATAGCCAGGTTCTGAGCTGGGATGGGGCAGTGAGATAAATAACGGTGATGGATCAAGCCCTGATCTTTGGACTGGGTAAGAGTGGTCTGTTTAACTCAGACACTCTGTTCATCACCACCCCCTTTTCTAAATCGTTTTTGGCCACTATAGGTGTGGCAGGGTATACTCAGACATGAGTCCCTTTCTCACTGCTCCATCAGGATTCAAGCAAGCCGGGCCGAAGAAGGCTGAAATGCCAGAAACCGGTCCCCGGTAGCTTGTCTCCTTTCTGGTGAAGAATTGGCTTGGTAGTTTAGTCTGCCCTGTTCCCATGATGCACTGGGCCAGGGACAGACTGATTTGCATATAGCCAGGTTCTGAGCTGGGATGGGGCAGTGAGATAAATAACGGTGATGGATCAAGCCCTGATCTTTGGACTGGGTAAGAGTGGTCTGTTTAACTCAGACACTCTGTTCATCACCACCCCCTTTTCTAAATCGTTTTTGGCCACTATAGGTGTGGCAGGGTATACTCAGACATGAGTCCCTTTCTCACTGCTCCATCAGGATTCAAGCAAGCCGGGCCGAAGAAGGCTGAAATGCCAGAAACCGGTCCCCGGTAGCTTGTCTCCTTTCTGGTGAAGAATTGGCTTGGTAGTTTAGTCTGCCCTGTTCCCATGATGCACTGGGCCAGGGACAGACTGATTTGCATATAGCCAGGTTCTGAGCTGGGATGGGGCAGTGAGATAAATAACGGTGATGGATCAAGCCCTGATCTTTGGACTGGGTAAGAGTGGTCTGTTTAACTCAGACACTCTGTTCATCACCACCCCCTTTTCTAAATCGTTTTTGGCCACTATAGGTGTGGCAGGGTATACTCAGACATGAGTCCCTTTCTCACTGCTCCATCAGGATTCAAGCAAGCCGGGCCGAAGAAGGCTGAAATGCCAGAAACCGGTCCCCGGTAGCTTGTCTCCTTTCTGGTGAAGAATTGGCTTGGTAGTTTAGTCTGCCCTGTTCCCATGATGCACTGGGCCAGGGACAGACTGATTTGCATATAGCCAGGTTCTGAGCTGGGATGGGGCAGTGAGATAAATAACGGTGATGGATCAAGCCCTGATCTTTGGACTGGGTAAGAGTGGTCTGTTTAACTCAGACACTCTGTTCATCACCACCCCCTTTTCTAAATCGTTTTTGGCCACTATAGGTGTGGCAGGGTATACTCAGACATGAGTCCCTTTCTCACTGCTCCATCAGGATTCAAGCAAGCCGGGCCGAAGAAGGCTGAAATGCCAGAAACCGGTCCCCGGTAGCTTGTCTCCTTTCTGGTGAAGAATTGGCTTGGTAGTTTAGTCTGCCCTGTTCCCATGATGCACTGGGCCAGGGACAGACTGATTTGCATATAGCCAGGTTCTGAGCTGGGATGGGGCAGTGAGATAAATAACGGTGATGGATCAAGCCCTGATCTTTGGACTGGGTAAGAGTGGTCTGTTTAACTCAGACACTCTGTTCATCACCACCCCCTTTTCTAAATCGTAATGATGAGGAAGCGCTCATCTACCCCAAATTTGTCCAATCAGAACACGAATTGATGATGCTAGTTACATTTTAGATAGATAAAGTTAGGGAAATAGTGTATAAAAACCCCTGATTTGGCCTAGAGGAATCGCTCTTTTCGATTTCCTCTGGAGATGCTGAGTGAAGATTGATTTCCTGAACCTAAGAACTCTAATGACTGATTATTTTTCCTTTGCAGGACTGTTAGGATAAGATGAGGGCGTTAGCTAGGGATGTTAGGAGAGATTGAATTTGGAACTATCTGTTCTTTGCTAAACTTTTACTGAACTTTCAAATAAATGTCTATTTCCGAGCTTTTAAATAAATGATCATTTTCTGAAATGAAGTTAAAGATTTTTCATTGAATAAAGAATTAATAAATGCCTAAATGTCGGACATACTAAAAAGTTTGCTTTTGAATAAAAATTAGATAAATGAAGAAGTAAAAGCTGGTCTTTGATTCTTCCTACGCCTAATTTTCGTTCTAGAAGATCCATTGCCATTATGGTGGTGTGTCTGAATAAAAAGGTATTTAAAAGAAACAATGGTAAAATGTTTTAAACTGCAGGTGTAAAAATAAATAGTTAAATAGGTTTAGACACTCCGCCAATGTTATAGTAGGACTCCTGGGTTGTTGGCCAAATCTTTGAAGCCGAGTTAAATGAACAGAGTAAGTATGCAGTGTAATGGGCCCCACTGTTGAATGAATGTGTGTTTCTGAGGTTTTGGAGAAATGGCCATGGTGATTTAGAATTTATTTGTGGAGTCCTGCTGTAGCAGTTATATCTTGGTAGCAGAGTAGTGGTTGCTAAGGAAATTAGCTAGGATTATGTATAAAGTAATATATGGAGTTTAATGTACAGAATTATGAACTAACATCTGTTGAGTTCGTATTACTTTATATGTAGTTCAGAAAAAAGCTTCCAAGTGTTGCGTGAAGCTAGTGCCTCTGTCTGCAGGCAGAGGAAGTGTGGCAAGTAAAGTCGCACAGTGCATTGGTCTGTTTCAAAGAAGTAGTATTGTCATATACTGCAGTGGTATTGTTGCATATCACTGTTTAGGGACATTAGGTGTGAAAGGATAAATGTATAGTGAAGGCAGTCTATGAAATCTCAGCTTTCCAGTATAGGGATCATTGCGTATCCTGACTAAAACTTATCGTTAAAGAAAATAGTAGAACTTAACCTGAGCTTGATAGAAGGGTAAAGGAGTGGCGTCAACATTACTAATGATAGAGGAATTCTGTGGTAGGCTAGATGGAGGTGCTGCCTACTGGTAATACAGAGTTCATGTATATTTGAGAAAGGGATTTCTGTATGAACGTGTGTAAATGGAATTGCAATATGCGTTCAAGTGAAACTCTGGGATTGTCTCTAAGGAGGTGAAAAAGATCTCTGTATGTGCTTCCCCGGAGAAACAAGTTCATTTTTGCCTGATAGAAGGGTAAGGCCAGTAGTGTTGCTTTATCGAAGAGTCTAAAAATTCTGAGGAGCTAAACGTCGTCTACTCCAGTTACGGAATAGTTGTGCGATTGAAAATTCTATCACTTTATTAGCGAAACAGGCAAATGGTATTGTTTTGTGTAAGTTACTAACTGATTTTGTAAAATATCTTGAGGGGTCAGTCGGCGCTGCAGAAGCCGGAGCGCTGGTGATCTCAAAAGTGCCGTACTGGGATTGGTCCTCGTGACCAAGACAGAGTAGGAGCTGATAGGTTCATCACGAAAAAGCAGCAAAGTGATTGGTTAAGCACTCAGAAGATGTATCTTGTTCTAATTAGTGCGTTAGTGTGAACCGCGCTGTAATAGGTTGGTGTACTAAACAGTAAATAGGGAAGTGCGCTATCTTTTGAAAGACAGAGAATTACGGAAAAATGTCTTACTATTACGAAGAAGAGAAGAAGAAACCTTCATGGTTTAAGAAATTAAAGAATGTATTCTCAAAAGACAAAGAAATTGTGACTAGAGAGGGAAAATTACTTCCTCCGCCAAAAACGCCCGCTTCTTATATGTTATCGAAATATGGTTACCATACATGCATTTGGTTAGAGAATTGGGCAAAGTATACTCAGGATGATGGTGTGTTAGCTTTTTCTGAAGAAGGATTGTTTGATTTGGCACTTTTGAAAAATTTGAGAGACAAGATGATGAAACTTGAGCCGAGACCTAGACCGACACAGTTCGAGGCTTTAGTTGAATGGGAGGATGAAATGCATGATCAAGAGAGTGAAAGATTATGTAGGCATATCAGACCAAAAGGTAGAGGTCGAGATTTATGGGGAGAAACACATGAGAGTAGAATGCGTCGATGGTATGTATCCAGTTAGGTTAGTGGATGAGTATGAGGGTCGGAAATGTACTGAAAAGAAAAAGAATATGGAAACAGCAAACCAAAGTTATGGTGATAGTGAATCAGAAGATGCTGTGTTAGAAGAAATATTAAATAGGAGACCGCCTCCATATCAGCCAAGCTCTTTATGGACTACTCCAAGTGCCCCATCTACAAATGAGAGAAATAATGAAACCCTGAGACAATATTCAAATTTAAAAGATGTGCCAGACAGAGTAGAAGTTAGATATATTCCAAATACACCTGTTGTGGAAGCCAGAATTGCAGGTACTCCTGTGCAAACGAATGACTCACACAAAATTGTGCAAAGTAGTGAAATTCGAAGTGATGTGCAACCAAGTATTTCTGATTATGAACGTTCTGCACATGAACTGATTCAGAATCTTACTAAAAACATGGAAGCAGTAACTGTCCCTGTAACGATAGGGCCGGTAATACCAGTGTTTGAAAATCAGAGAATAAAAAAAACGAGTTTGACAATCCCATTACAACAAGGTTTGCAAAAAGTGAGAGGAAATATTTATCCTGATTTGTCAGAAATAAAATGGACTGTAATGTAAATCCACCCGAATTGACTTTTATCCAAAGTTCGTTATACAATTATCCGACTGGTGCAGAATCTGACTCTGCAACACCAAAGAAAAGTCTAGATAAAATAGATTTAATACAAACTCCTGTAGGACCGTCAGAAAAGGAATTGAGTGACTGGATTAAAACTCTAAAATTAAAAAAAAATTAACCAAAAGTATTGGATGTAGCAAAGCTGAAAGTAGATATGGAAGAATTAATAATTGGAACAATTGGAACAGATAGATTAAAAACGTACCAGGATGATGAACTTATGTTTATGTGTAAAACCATCACATGGAAAGCAAAAACAGTGTATGACCAATTAGAGGATTTAGCAAGTGAATTAGGAGTGGAATTCTCAAAATTCAAATCGTTGCAGAAATCATACAGAGTGGACTTTGCAGAAAAAGACATTGAAAATATGAGCTGGGAGAATAGCACAGATAAAAGAATTGATTGTGCTGTTGCAAAGATGGGGAGATATGAGCAAGTGGAGACTTACAATGGGCAAAGAAAAGAGAAGAAAATAGTGATAAATCCACTTTAGCTTTTCCGGTCAGAGAAAAAGCAGCAGTGGTAACTGAATGCCCCATGAGAGAAATACCTGGAGGAGGATATGTACATGTTCCTTGGACCAGACAAGATATATTGTCATTTATTAATGATTTCCTGAGATTGAGAGAGAAACCAGTAGAATGGTAACGACAAGTAGACGGATTTGTAAAAGTGTTAAAAGTTTTATGGATTGATCTGGATGGATTGTTTGACATAGTAGTGCCAGCAGATTTATGGACAGAATGTAAAATAGCTGTAGATTGGCCAAGAGAGGAATTTGCTAGAGACAAAGTTACAGGAGCTCCGTCAACAGATGTAATGGAAAAATATGAGCAAGTAATAGTATGGTTGAAAAATAAGATACCTCCAAAAGAAACTGATTGGGTAAAAATAGACAAGACCACACAAGAGCCAAAAGAATCTGTACATTCATTTTATGAAAGATTGCTGTTAGTCTTTAAACAGTATAGTGGTTATGAGGAACTAAATGAGAAGGATATGAGCCACTTTATATACAGATTTGTGTATGGGTTAAGACCAGAGATTGGAGACATGATTCGACACAACATGATAGGTTGGCAGTCAGCTACTGTAGATGATGTTTTGAGAAAAGCGAAATATTGCAGTAAAGATATTGATGCAAAACAGAAAAAGCTGAAAGAGAAAGCCATGTGGGCACAAGTGAAGGTTGCAGAACAGCAAGTGGCGCAAATGGAAAATAAGAATGCAGGGAATCAAGGAAATTTTAAGGGTAAACCAAAGTTAGTGGGAAATATAGATGAATTAAAGAAGAAGCTGCCTTGTTTTAATTGAGGCAAGTTAGGGCATTGGAAGAAAGAGTGTAAGTGTCCGCCAAGAGTTAATACAGAAAATAATTCATTGAATTCGCAAATGCAGTTTGAGGTAAATCAACAACAGCAACAACAGTAGATAGCAAATCAGCAAAGTCAGGTGCCACAACCGCCACTGCCAAACAGTGTAAACCAGCAGAGATACAGTGCAGAGACAGGATTCAGCGGAGGTGAGCAGGTAAAAAGATCGCAAAGAGTGAATGTGTGTCCTCAGTATTGGTTACAAGAAGAAGGTGGCAGTGAGTTGGATGAAAGCTTATGACGGTGCCTGAGAGAGGGAGAAGAGTGTGTGCTTGGAGCCACTCTTGAGGTAGATCAGTCTGGTCCATTTGTGAACGGAAAGGTGAATGATGTGGAGATAACTTTCCTAGTGGACACTGGTGCTACCCGTTACTGTTAGATCAGTGGAAATTCAAAATCTTCCTCTCTCTGGTGACAGCATCCAAGTTGTAGGTGTAGCTAATAAACAGATACTAACATCTTTGACAGAACCACTTGAGATAGAAATTAGAAATTACAAAGATATGCATCGATTTGTGGTGTGTGACAGTAGTCCTGTTAATTTGTTAGGTAGGGATATACTGTGTAAAATGAACGGTGCCATATATTGTTCACCAGATGGTATAGAATTGCAAACCCCAGATGAAGACAGTCTGTACAAAATGACGATGCTCATGATTTGGCAGAGCAGAGCAAGTTATTTCCTGTTTTTGATCGAGAAAAGATTCCTGTTGAATAGAAAGAAGTGGTGAAAGAGGAAGTATGGGATTTTACTGGAAAAGATATAGGATTAATGAAAGGTGTTGATCCTGTAAGAGTCACAGTAAAGGAGGGTGTAAGTTATCCAAATATTCCTCAGTATAAGATGACTGCAGAAACAATTGAAGGAATTACTCCAGTGATTGACAAAATGATTGAGCAGGGAATTCTGAGAAAAATAGAAAGCAGCCCTTGTAATTCACCGATCATGGGATTGAAAAAGCCAAACGGAACAATTAGAATTGTGCAGGACCTTAGAAAAATTAATAAAATTGTTGTCCCATGTTGCCCGATTGTTCCGAATCCAGCAGTGATTTTGTATCAAATTCCCCATGATGCAGAATGGTACACAGTGATTGACCTGTGCAATGCGTTTTTTACTGTTCCATTGCATTCAGAAAGTCAGCCAATTTTTGCATTCTGACTCCAAAATCGTATTTTAGCATGGTGTAGAATTCCACAAGGGTATACTGAGAGTCCATCGATTTTCAATCAGTTGATAAAGAAATCATTAGAAAGCTTGAACATGCCTGGAGAGTCTGTATTAGTACAATACATAGATGATCTTTTGATTGCATCTAAAACAAAAGATGCATGTGTAACTGACACAGTAGCATTGTTGAATCATTTGGCAGAAGTTTCTCCATCTAAATTGCAGTTTTGTCAGAAAGAGGTACAATACTTAGGCCACAAGATTTCAAAATAAATCAGACAAGTCACAATAGAAAGAATCAGAATGATACAAGGAATGCAGCCAACTAAAACTCAAAGACAAGTGAGAATGTTTTTGGGAATGGTAGGTTACTGTAGACAGTGGATTAGTGGATTTTCATTGATTGCAAAACCATTACAGATATTGACAAAAGCAGATATCAGAGCCCCAATAGTTTTGACCAAAACTGAGATGGAAGCATTTGAACAGCTGAAAACAAAACTGTGTGAAGCACCAGCATTTTGATTGCCTGATTATGAAAAAGAGTTTGAATTGTACTGCAGTGAGCGAGAAGGATGTGCATTGTCAGTGTTAATTCAGAGACATGGAAAATTGAGAAAACCGATTGCGTATTTCTCAGCTGTTTTGGACCCTGTTGCAAAGGCTTTGCCAGGATGTCTGAAAGCAGTAGCAACAACCAGTGTACGTTTGGAGCAATGTGAAGGAATTTTGATGGGATTTCCTGTGAGAGTGTATGTACCTCATTCAGTGGAGATTCTCCTCACAAGAGCAAAAACGCAGTACATGACCAATAGCAGATTGACCCATTATGAGAAAGTAATTTTGGGAGCTGAAAATGTGACAATTGCCAGATGTGTAAATGTTAATCCTTCTACACTATTACCTGACACAAGTGAAGCAGAAGTGAAAGGTGAGCTTGATCACAAATGTCTGGATGCTCTGTAATACTGCACAAAACCTAGGCCAGACATTAGAGATGAACCATTACCCAAATCAGATTTTGTGATGTTTGTAGATGGATCATGTCTGAGAACAGAGAATGGCATTTTAGGTGCTGCTTATGCCATTTGTATAGTAGCAGAAGTGTTGGAAGCATCTTGTTTGAAAAGAATTCATTCTGCTCAAGAAGCGGAGTTGATTGCTTTGATACGAGCATGTAAATTGGGAAAAGAGATGAAAGTAACCATAGTGACCGATAGTCAGTAAGGCTACGGAGTTGTTCTTGATTTTGGACAGCTTTGGTCCCAAAGAGGTTATTTGACTTCTGCGGGAACACCAATTAAAAAATGCAGAGTTTGTGAGGATGTTAATTGATGCAATTCATCTTCCAGAAAAAATAGCTGTGGTCAAATGTTCAGCCCATAAAAGAAACAAAGATGACATCACTCATGGAAAAAAATATGCAGATGCAATTGCCAAACACTGTGCCAGAAATGAAATTTTAATTAACAGAGAAAAACAAAAAGAACATGTTCCGAGTCCTTTAATACTAACCACTGTAGTTGAGGCATGGCAGGAAGTGAAACAGATGCAGGAAGAAGCAGATGTAGAGGAAAAGAATATTTGGTTAAAAGCAGGATGTAGACAGAGAAAAGAAGATGAAATCTGGGTTTACAAAGATGAAAGACCAGTAATGCCTGACAGCATGATTTCAGACATGGCCTAAATGTACCATGGTCAAGCCCACATTGGAAGAGATGCTATGATTCGCCTTTTTAGACAAACTTGGTATAATCCAAAATTTAGAATGATTGCAGAGAGTTTGTGCCAGAGATATCTGGTATGCCAACAATTCAACCCAAACAGAAGAACTGTTGTGAGCTTGGGAACCATAGGACAGGAGGGAGGTCCATTTACAAGGGTTCAGATGGATTTTGTGGAATTGCCCCCATGTAACAGACTCAGATACATTCTTGTGATAATCTGTTTGTTCTCTCGATGGGTGGAGGCTTTCCCCACAAGGAGGAACAATGGTTTGACTGTTGCAAATATGTTTTCACATGAGATAATACCACGGTTCGGGTTTCCGGTGTCCACTGAATTGGACCGCGGACTGCATTTCCAAAATTAATTGTTACAAATGATCTGTGAAGCTCTAGACATTTGCCAGAGGCTACATTGTACTTACAGACCTGAGGCTTCAGTGGTAGTTGAGCAGGTGAATGGAACAATTAAAAACAGGATTGCAGAAATGTGTTTAGCAACAGGACTCAAGTGGCCGGATTAATGACATTGAGAAGCATTCCTGACAGGAATACTGGATTAAGTCCACATGAAATTTTGATGGGAAGAGTAATGAGGCAAGCCTATGTACCTGTTGATAAATTGTTAACAATAAATGATGACAGCATATTGGAATACTGCAAAAATCTATCTGATGTAGTAACTTCTGTGCTCCACCGGGTGGGAACTGAGTCAAATCCCAAAGAGAAAAATCCAGCTCATGATTTAGTCCCTGGAGACTGGGTTCGAGTAAAAGTACACCGAAGAAGAAACTGTCTAGTACCTCGTTGGCAGAAACCACTTCAAGTCATCTTGGTCAGCACTACTGCAGTTAAGTGTGCTGGTTTAAAGAGGTGAGTGCATGCTAGCCACACCATCCGTGTGCATGCACCTGTACACCCATACGACGGTGAAAGTACAACTGACTCTAATTCTGAAGCTGAACCAGAAAAGACTCCAGATACTGAAGATCGACAGGAACGTCGACATCTGGAAGTATCAGAAGCCAGTTCTGCGTCTGAAGGTGAAGGTGAAAGAGAGATTGTGGAGATACCAGATTCTGAAGATCAACCTGAAGGTCGAGAATCGGTAAAGACAGACACCAGTAAAGTCACAAAAGTAAGTGAAGATAAGGTCATCGAAGAGGAGAAAGCTGGAGACAAATCTGAAAACTCTGAAGACAGGAACAGAAATCCTGAAACTAGGGAAGAGGAAGTAACTCATGAAAAAGATGAGATTTCAAGTACCAGTTATGAAGGTGTTCCTAACAGAGTGACAGATAAGAAAGCTGAATCTGATGAAGACAAAGACATTGTAAAGATCATAATCAACGATACAGTTGAAGACACTGAAAGTGAAACTGATGACAGTTCAGATGAATTTGCAATAAGAAAAAGTCCAAGAAAAAGAGCTTGGAGAGTGGAGCATAACACAGTAGAGCCAAAGACTAAGAAAGTCTGTAAAGGAGATAATTGGCCTAAAGAAACTGGTGGATTGAAATTCAAACTAGTGAATAAAGCAAAAGAACCAGAAGATCAAGTGAATGAAATCACTAGTCAGAGAGAAACACTGGGAAAGAAAATAGAAGTCATGCAAAGACCAAAAAGAGTAAGACGACCAAATCAGAAGTACAAATCGCCTGAGTGGACTTATATAGTCCTACCACCCATTGCTGAAGTCAATATTAGTCAAGAAAACTTGTACTGCCCAAAAGCAATTGGGAAAAGTGAGTAAAAAAAGTCAGCTTAAGAGAAAATTGGTTGGCATCCAAAGTATATGATATTAAGTAAAAGCCTTTAGTCCTCTGAGACGGATATTGTAAATATAGAAGAGGGCGGAGTTGACATAAGGTCAAAGAAAACTTGTTAGAGAAATAACTTATAATATAGATTAGAATAGAATTGACATAAGGTCAAAGAAACTCTGTTAGTAAACCATAATTGTGAAATTTATAGGTGACATAAGGTCGAAGAAAATTGTGTTAGGGAAAATGCCTACTATTACCCATAAGACAAAATGTTCAATTTTTAGAAAATGGTGTAGGTGTTGTACGATATGCATGGGATTATTGATAATATTGTGGATAATTTTAGCCATTGTTATTTCTTTTCAACATAATTTAACAAAACTAAAATCAAATGTAAGTTCAAATAAGCTAAGTGAGAAAGAACAAGCTCATGAGAAACATGTGTATAGGCCAGAAGTGCATCAGGATCAGTCGATTAGCGATCACACACAGAACACTTTTTCAAAGTTATTGCTTGAATATATTAAAACAATGAATATTGATGATTGTTATGTTTGTGTAAAATTACCAGCGTCAGTGTCAGAAAGGGGTGACCTATCACCACCTTCCTCTTACATATGGTGTAACTTGTAGTGTAATAGCAAGTTTGTTCTATCAGACTGGGAAATTGGAATATCATTATTCAAATGTAGATTACATTTTTGCGAAATTGAAAATAGATGGTGCATTAAACAAAAAGAAGCCTGCTAAAGAGATGGGAGAATATTTCTTAGAAATAGACGAATTGACACATGAGTATGCTTTTAATAACAATTTGACATGTAAATTGAGAATTGAAGAGAGAACATTTCTGAACATGGTTGAGGAAAGAAGGATTGCTTATAAACGAAGTGAGAAAATAAACATTCGAAATTTAATGATGAAAATCTGGATGACAAGAATGTGAATGTAGCCATAAACATAGATACTCCAATGTTAGGGAAATTTTGTATTAGAAGAGATAATACTATGTATGACAAATATTTTGTGGGTGCAAGTCAATATAAAGACACATATAGAATTTTAGGGGGTTGGGGATTCAAAGGAGGAAATGATCCTGTTTTTCCAGGTGTCTATTTTATCTGTGGGACAAAGCTTACTATAGGTTACCTGACCATTGGTATGGGACCTGTTATGTGGGTTTGGTCTTTTCTAAAATCTTTCATGTAGATAGGGGTACTAACGGAAAGCATGAGATAGGTAAAGTCTTAAGTCGTAAAAGAAGAGAGAGTGTATTATAAATTATAGGTGATGTTTTTGGAGCACTGATACCAGCAGTGGGAATTTCATTTAATGCAAATAGAATTCGAAAAGTATCTACAATAGTTGATAAATTATCAACATATACAGCAGGAGGTTTCCTGATGATTGATACTGAAATGATTGCTATGAGAGCTATGGTAATGCAAAATCGATTGCCCTTGACATAATTTTAGCAAAAGAGGGAGGAGTCTGTGGAATATTGAAAGTGCAACATTGTTGTACTTATATTTCGGATAAAACTCAGAATATTGAAAAGTATATTATAAACATTACAGATTTACATAAAGAGATTGAACCACTGGAGGTTGAAGGTGTCCTTGAAAAATTAGGTAGACATTTTACAGCAGTTAAGCTTTGGCTCCAAGAAATAGGTAATTCAATTATAGGTAAAATACTAATTCCAGTAACAATTTTAGTAATAATTATTTTTCTGATAAGATTATGCTGTATATGCAAAGGTAGGAGGGATTTTAGAACGGCAATAAAAAAGGTAATTCAAGAGCGAAAAGCAAGGGAAAGAGAAAAGAATGAAATAGAAATGGAAGAAATTAGAGAAAAGATTTTTAAAGAATCAAAAGAGAAAACTACAAGAGTATAGACTGTACTTATTTAAAGAATTCGAAACATGTTCTGCTAAATTTTACAAAATTTTGAGAGATGTTTGGTGATAGGATCACCAGATGAGGGAATTGATGGAGCGAGGTGGTAAGCAAAATTTTGTGCACCCCTCTCGAAATCAATGTTCCATAACGTTAATATTTACTAATGGTGTGATGTGTTTGAATAACTAACTTTAGAGTAATTTGCATCCACGAAAAACATATGGGGAAACTAACTTTGCTTGCATGAAGCGGAATAATTAATTAATACGTATTGTTACAGTGATGTGAATTAATGCACAGCTTAAATATTACCAAAACGCAGCATATGTGTGCTTATTGTATATGTTTTTATGCTAGAAAACCGTCGGATATGTAAGTATCAACGCATATATGTGGCTTATTTGCTAGGTAACAACTAATGGGAATACATTAGTATGGTGGGAGGTAAACAGAAGGGTTTCAATTCTAAAACTAATATGAATTTGTGTTTGTTTCTATGATAGTTCCAAAATATAGCCTATGAGGCCTAGTGCGAAAATGGCCACTCTGATTCACTGCGAACGAGTATTGGTCTGCGCATGTGCATCCAAAGCCTGCAAGCGCGAGTGAGCTGACTGTGCTCAGATGGGAGGTTTAAAGACGTCTTGCCCTGGAACCTAGGATGGGTGCCAAGCATGGACGATGCAATTCTCGGATCATGAGAACTTTTCCCTATGTTTCAAGTGAAGGAAGTGCCTAGGCCACAGACTGTGTTAAACAAAGACCCTTTATTGTTCCGCTGATTCATCGTGAAAAACATGCTGTAATGATGAGGAAGCGCTCATCTATCCCAAATTTGTCCAATCAGAACACAAATTGATGATGCTAGTTACATTTCAGATAGATAAAGTTAGGGAAATAGTGTATAAAAACCCCTGATTTTGCCTAGAGGCATCGCTCTTTTCGATTTCCTCTGGAGATGCTGCCGGACTGAAGATCGATTTCCTGAACGTAAGAACTGTAATGACTGATTGTTTTTTCTTTGCAGGACTGTTAGGATAAGATGAGGGTGTTAGCTAGGGATGTTAGGAGAGATTGAATTTGGAACTATCTGTTCTTTGCTAAACTTTTACTGAACTTTCAAATAAATGTCTATTTCTGAGCTTTTAAATAAATGATAATTTTCTGAAATAAAGTTAAAGATTTTTCATTGAATAAAGAATTAATAAATGCCTAAATGTCGGACATACTAAAAAGTTTGATTTTGAATAAAAATTAGATAAATGAAGAAGTAAAAGCTGGTCTTTGATTCTTCCTACGCCTAATTTTCGTTCTAGCAGATCCATCGCCATTATGGTGGTGTGTCTGAATAAAAAGGTGTTTAAAAGGAACCATGGTAAAATGTTTTAAACTGCAGGTGTAAATAATAAATAGTTAAATAGGTTTAGACACTCCACCAATGTTATAGTAGGACTCTGGGTTGTTGGCCAAATCTTTGAAGCCGAGTTAAATGAACAGAGTAAGTATGCAGTGTAATGGGCCCCACTGTTGAATAAATGTGTGTTTCTGAGGTTTTGGAGAAATGGCCATGGTGATTTGGAATTTATTTTTAGAGTCCCACTGTAGCACTCCAGGCCTGAGGACATTGGCATCACAGCTCGGAGTTCCTGATTCGTGCTCCCGGCGAACACTGCCCTCACCCCGGCTATACCGTTCGTGGTGTCTCCACGCGCCATACACGCTCCGCTTTTTGCGCTAACGGCCCGAAGACTCATTGGATCGACAATTCTGACTTCGGAGTGAACCGATTGCACCACCATGGGCCGCCCGGATCGCTCGCAGCCCAAACTGTCATTTGATTCTAACAAGAAGTGCAAAACTACTGATCCCACGCCACGTGAATCGAACGAAGGTGTAGGAAATGCGTCAGAGGGAGACACGACGGGCTCTGACATTCGATGTTTATTATTGGCAATGGAAAAGAACCTGCAGGGTGGCATTACCCCCTTAGGTACCAAAATGGACGCCCTCACATATCGCATGGATCGGATGGCGGAACGACTAGATAAACACGCCAAACGCCTGGACATGTCAGGCGCCGAATAGGGGACGTGGAAGAGGCGCAGACAACCCTAGACTCTGACCACAAGCAGTTGGGCAAGGTGATTCAACTCTTGCAAGACAAGGCAGAGGATTTGGAGGCGCGCTCACACCAATGCAATATACGCATTACGGGCCTGCCTGAAAATACGCAGACGGGGAACTTGGAACTTTTTGTGGAATCCCTTTTGAAGAAGCTTCTGGGTGAGACTGCTTTTTCGGAGATGTTCGTCACTGAGAGAGCACACCACACCCCGGGCCCGAGACCTAAGCAGGGGGCCCCTCCACGACCCAATGTACCAATGTAAAACTTTATTGTTTAGTTAATTAAAACCAGCCAAGCTTCTCAATTACAGGGACCGGGACACTGCGTTGAAACTGGCCCGGGAGAAACAGCCACTGACCTACGAGGGCAGCACCCTCTCTCTGTTCCCGGATTTCACAGCCAGAGTCCAGGAGGCTAGATGACAGTTTGTCCCAATGAAGCGACAACTACAAGAACTTGGTGTTGATTACGCCATGTTATATCCTTCTAAACTGTGGGTCAACAGGCAGGGGAGGTCGACGATCTTCACAGACCCCAGAGCGCTGCAGAAAGCCATGAAGTACTGGCATAGAGACGCTCCACATGAGATGGACGAAGAAAGACTAGACGAGGCTTCTGGAGGCTCCATGGAGAATCAGGACTGAGGGTATTATCAGCTCTTGGGTGAGGTACTCTTTTTCCAGATAATTGCGACACTGGGAAACTCATAGCATGGTTCCTGACAACGCCAACTTGGGCGGGAGATAATACCTATGTAAAGACTCTGACACACTGTGCTCTACTGTGATATCACGGGGGAATAGAGAATTATGTTATGTGATGGATGGGGGGAATTTTCTCCTGTAGTTGGTACCCTTATCCTAATATACCCTTAGTTCCTCGCCCGCTGCAGGGTGGTCCCTCCGGCCTCTAGACATTTGCTGCCATTGTGCGGGGAGGCGACTCAGATGGGTGAAACGTAAAGATATTGGTCTTCCATATCTAAAGAGACTTATACAACATGGCTGGAGAGGAGGAGGAGGAGGAATAGTGAGATTTGGAGTTGAGAATCAATGTCCTCCACCGCCATGGTAGAACTCTTCCTACTTAGGGGGGCAATGGTTATAATGTAATTATTTTTCTTTCAGAGACGGAGGGGCGGGACGGTAAGGTGGGAACATTGCTTGAACATTATAACTGACTTATTATGAGCAGGCTACCTACGTCCATGTGTGTATAACACCCCCTTTTTTCCGTCTAAATCCCGTCATCGGGAGTTACATTCTTTATTTGGTTTGTTTGATTGTTTGTAATTGATATTGGGGTTGAGAATGGTGGGAGGGGGTTGAAGGGAGGGTGCGGGGTTTACAGGGGGGGTGCGACTATTTGTGCGTTTTGGGTCCTGATCTTCCTTTTTGGGGAGGGAGGTGGTGGACTGGGGCTGGGTAGGGAATCCCGAGTTCTGGAAGGGGATGTAGTATTGTTCAGATTGGGTAGGGAACTGGGACGCGGCCAAGTTGGGGTTGGGCAGGCGTGGGAGGTGTTGCGGGGGGTTTCGCATTTTTCTCTTATTAAATTGTCGATGGGTAGGAAGAAATGTTTGTTTGTAGTATGTAAAATAGGGACTTTTATTGGCACACGCATCACACAGTGGACGCACCGTACACAGCACAGACCTGTTGCAATGGACCAATTATATGCACATAGGTACCTGACATGACACGGCAGGCACACGATGTTGACACTATTACATTCCTGACATGGAATGTTCGAGGATTGAAAAATCACAGAAAGGTTCGACTTGTGCTCCAGTACCTCACAAGGCATGCCATAGACGTTGCACTCCTTCAGGAGACACACCTGCGCCCAGACAGTCAGACACTGCACTACAGAGGGTTGCAAAATAACATACATGCAGCAGGATTTACCTCTCATGCCTGAAGTGTATTAACATGGGTTAACCCCAAAGCCTCCCAGACTCTAACCCCACTTGTTACGGATAGCGAAGGCCGATATGTCATTACAGAATGCAAGGGGAAAGGGATGTCTTCCACACTGTCAATTCTTACGGACCTAATTATGACTGCCCCTCCTTTTACATCACACTAGCTGGGAAGGTGCGTGACCTGTGTGGGGATAATGTAGTATGGGGAGGAGATTTTAACATGGTGAGACAGCCGATGCTAGATAGATCCGATGTCCCGGACCGGCGCCCCTCGGCTTCGGCTGGAGTCTTGGATGCTGAAATGATAAGACTAGGACTGCAGGACTTATGGCGCACAAGGCACCCGACACAGGGGGGCTACACGCACTACTCTGCACCGCATGACATCCACACTCGAATTGATTATTGACTGATCACATCCCACCTCCTCCCCAGAGTACAGACGTGTAAGTCGTTGCCCCGCATTTATTCAGACCACTCGCCGGTGCTCTTCACGCTTAGAACTATGACAGGTAAGCCGCCACCCTTCTCCTGGCGACTCCCCCCTTACTCTCTGTTAGACGATGCATTTCGGGAGGAACTAGCCACTGCCATAGAGGAATTCTTTGATAACAATTTAGGGTCGGTGGACTCCTTCCTGACAGTCTGGGAGGCGTTCAAGGCCGATATACGGGATGTAGCGATATCCAAACACGCAGGGGTGCTAAAATCTACTCGTGGCCGCCTGTCTTTACTAGAAAATAGACTCAGGGAGATCGAAGAACGTAGACTGCATGACTCGGGAGCTGTTCTGCTCCACGACCTCGCCCAAACGTTACGGGAGTATCATGAGGAAGCCGATGCCGAGGTAAAGCATTTGGGGAAATATGCAGTTGCTAAATCATGCGGGGAGGGGAAAAGTCCGGGAGCTGTATTGGCAAATATAGCGAGGCAGAGTAGACGTAGTGCGTCAACTCCTGCACTGCACTCCCCACAGACTGGTGATTTGATACCAGAGGAGCTGATAGCAGCCAGATTTAGAGAATACTATGCCGCTCTATATGCCTCTAGGGACCGGCTACGGAGGAATGTATCCTAGAATATTTGACACCTATTCAGCTGCCATGGCTGACCGACACGCACCGTGCGTTCTTGACTCGACCCTTAGAGAGGGAGGAGGTTGTATGGGTGTTGTTATCGATGAAGGCGGACAGTGCCCCGGGCAGTGGCGGGCAGTGGAAGCTTTCCAGCCTCCTTTTGTATATTGTGTATTAACATGGGTTAACCCCAAAGCCTCCCTGACTCTAACCCCACTTGTTACGGATAGCGAAGGCCGATATGTCATTACAGAATGCAAGGGGAAAGGGATGTCTTTCCACACTGTCAATTCTTACGGACCTAATTATGACTGCCCCTCCTTTTACATCACACTAGCTGGGAAGGTGCGCGACCTGTGTGGGGATAATGTAGTATGGGGAGGAGATTTTAACATGGTGAGACAGCCGATGTTAAATAGATCCGATGTCCCGGACCGGCGCCCCTCGGCTTCGGCTGAAGTCTTGGATGCTGAAATGATAAGACTAGGACTGCAGGACTTATGGCGCACAAGGCACCCGACACAGGGGGGCTACACGCACTACTCTGCACCGCATTACATCCACACTCGAATTGATTATTGACTGATCACATCCCACCTCCTCCCCAGAGTACAGACGTGTAAAACGTTGCCCCGCATTTATTCAGACCACTCGCCGGTGCTCTTCATGCTTAGAACTATGACAGGTAAGCCACCACCCTTCTCCAGGCGACTCCCCCCTTACTCTCTGTTAGACGATGCATTTAGGGAGGAACTAGCTACTGCCTTAGAGGAATTCTTTGATAACAATGTAGGGTCGGTGGACTTCTTCCTGACAGTCTGGGAGGCGTTCAAGGCCGATATACGTGGTGTAGCGATATCCAAACACGCAGGGGTGCTAAAATCTACTCTTGGCCGCCTGTCTTTACTAGAAAATAGACTCAGAGAGATCGAAGAGCGTAGACTGCATGACTCAGGAGCTGTTCTGCTCCACGACCTCGCCCAAACGTTACGGGAGTATCATGAGGAAGCCGATGCCGAGGTAAAGCATATGGGGAAATACGCAGTTGCTAAATCGTGCGGGGAGGGGAAACGTCCGGGAGCTGTATTGGAAAATATAGCGAGGCAGAGTAGACGTAGTGCATCAACTCCTGCACTGCGCTCCCCACAGACTAGTGATTTGATACCAGAGGAGCTGATAGCAGCCCGATTTAGAGAATACTATGCCGCTCTATATGCCTCTAGGGACCCGGCTACGGAGGAACGTATCCTAGATTATTTGACACATATTCAGCTGCCATGGCTGACCAACACGCACCGTGCGTTCTTGACCCGACCCTTTGAGAGGGAGGAGGTTGTATGGGTGTTGTCATCGATGAAGACGGGCAGCGCCCCGGGCAGTGGCGGCTTTCCAGCCTCCTTTTATAAAACATACTCAGACCTGCTGATACCCCGACTGCTGACGCTGGTGGAGCAGATCGCGGAAGCGGGTGAAATGCCCCCCACGATCAGGGAAGCTAATATAGTGGCTATACTCTAGCCCGGAAAGACCCCTGAGGAAATTATTGCAAACCGACTGAGCCCCCTAATTACTACCCTGGTGGCCCCAGAACAGGTGGGCTCTGTACCTAATCGTAACCTCACGTACAACTCACACACTGTGTTTGCGGCATCCCAACACACACGCCAGGATGTACCAGCAGTGGCAGTTTTTCTAGATATGGAAAAGGCTTTCGACTCTGTTGAATGGCCTTTTCTTCGACTGGTACTCCATCGCATGGGAGTGGGAGAACTTTTCATACAACTAATGAATACGCCCTACACCTCCCCCACTGCGCAAGTAGAATAGGGTCTTTGACAACTGACTCTTTTACTGTGGGCCGCGGCACCAGACAGGGCTGCCTCCTTTCACCCCTTCTGTATGCATTGGTAGCGGAGCCCTTAGCTTGCGCCTTGCGTGAATATCATAGCCACCAAGGTATCCATTCCACAACGTACAATCTGATAGTGTCCACATATGCAGACGACATCTTGTTGTATGTAAGAAAACCAGAGGATAATCTCTCGACAGTGCTGCGTGAGGTGGTGTTGTTAAGCTCGCTTTCGGGGATACATGTGAACTGGAGCAAGACAATCATGTTCCCGCTTACCTAAGCCACCAAGCGAGTAGACCCGGAGTATCCTATTCAGTGGACCACTGATTCCATCCGATACCTGGGTGTTTGTCTGCACACAGACCCTGAGGTGGTTCTCAGGGAAAACTACGTGGTAGCCATTTCTAAGTTAGAAGACGATGTGAGCAAATGGATCAAGCTGCCTTTGTCCTTAATGGGACGTATATCCCTGTTGAAAATTATAGTGCTGCCTCGCTTCCTGTTTCTCTTCACCAATATACCGATGGTACTGTCGGGGCTTTCTTCCGACAACTACGCTCATTAGTTCTGAGACTTGCATGGGCTGGGAAGCAGTCCAGAGTGGCATGGGATATACTCATTCGGCCCTACGAGGAAGGCGGTCTGCACGCTCCGGACCTGGAGTTGTATTATAGGGCCGCGCAGGGGGCACACACATAAGGGTGGATCGATGGTCCGAATGATGTGTCGCATTTGCGAATTGAAGCAATAGTGGCTGCCTCAAGTCCGCTACCGGCCTTGATGTCTCGACCCAGAGATAGACGTACAGGTATTCCTGACTCGTTGAACGATGTGACGCATGCCTGGTATCACTTGATGGACGCCCAAGCTTGTTCACTGCAAACCTAGCATAGTGCTCGTGGTTCGACCCCTGCACAGATAGAGGCGTGATAGTGTCACTGCTCCGGCTGAAAATCGTCAGTGTAGGTAAACTATTGAAGGACCGCAGGGCCCGCACCTGGAAAGACATAGTACTGGAGGGCGAAGAAGGTGCTTCCTTTCTACCATGTTTCCAGTTCCACAGAATCCGGCATGCCTTAAGAAATCTCCTGTGCGAAGACATGACTGAGCCCCAGACAGTGACGGCATATGAGTATGTCGTGACGGCTAAAACGCCGGCTAAATTAATTACAAACTTGTATTGTTTTACCCTCGAAGAGCGAACAATGGATTATACTAAACCTAGACTGGCGTGGCAGACTGACTTAAATGTAGACCTTACCGAGGAACATTGGAGATACTGTTGCGCCAACGTAAAGAAGATATCTATGAATGGGAGTCATCGGCTGACGCACTTCAAATTCCTGTATAGAGTCTATTATACCCCTGAATGTCTATGCTGCTATGGGCTGCGTGAGACTCCGAGCTGTGAGAGATGCAGAGAACTAACGGTGGATTTTTTGCACCTAGCATGGTGGTGCCCGCAGATTGCGACCTTTTGGTGTGCAGTGTATAGGGAGGTGAATGAAACCACCGGCTTGTCTCTGACTCCATCTCCACTGTTGGCCCTACTGGGGTACTCTAAGGATATAGTACCTGCTAAGCGTAGACTGGTAAACATGGCCTTCTTGGTCGCAAAGAGGTGTGTCATCTGGATGCGGGGCCCGGCTCCGACATTGACTAAGTGGTCGAACGATATGCTATGCTGCTGCACGCAAACTGAACTATGTAGCGGCCTGCTTCCACCTAGGAACCGCCCTAAAAACTACTGGGCGCTGTACTTGGAGAGGAGATCGGCAGAAAGTGTGGATGACCGGAACGATACACAGACGGCTGCTGAGATGAGGGACACACAAGAGGTTTGGACTGGAAACACCACTGAGATGACAGTCAACTAACAAACAATGTCTAGAATTACTGATGATGGGCTTGGACCGGGAGAGGGAGGAAAAGCTAATGCATGAACGGAGGGGAAAGTTGCTTGTGCCCATGACAACAATGATGTATGAACTGTAGAAATGTATTATGATCTCTATTCACTGAGTACGTGCTGAAGCTGGTTTAAGTTATCATTGCAATGTGGGTGCTAATTTCTTGTCCCTTGTATGTGAGCTTTATTTGAAATGCCAATAAATTTAAATAAAAAAATAAAACCTGGAGTAAGGTAAGGTAGTGCAAGTCGCTGTGTTACTCTGCGTTGAGAAGGCATTCCATGGGTGCCAATGTGCAACATTCCGTCCATTGCCAGAAACCGGTCCTAGGATGCTTGATTCCGGTCCAGGGAAGACATGGCTTGGCATTTCGGTCTTGGCTGTTCCCATGAGGCACACGGTCAAGACTGATTTGCATATGGCCATATCTGAACTGGGGTGGCGTGGTGAGCAAAATAACGATGGATTAAACCCAGATCTGTGACTGGGGGTGAATGTTTTGCCAATGTGCAACATTCCGTCCATCACCTTGTGTGTTTTGCTGTTCACCCTATGTGGGAAGGGTATGCCCAGACGTGGGTCCCGTGCTCACTGCGCCACTGGAGTCAAGCTATCCTGGCTGAAGACGGCTGATAGCCAGAAACCGGTCCTAGGATGCTTGATTCCGGTCCAGGGAAGACATGGCTTGGCATTTCGGTCTGGACTGTTCCCATGAGGCACAGGGTCAAGACTGATTTGCATATGGCCATATCTAAACTGCGGTGGCTTGGTGAGCAAAATAACGATGGATTAAACCCAGATCTGTGACTGGGGGTGAATGTTTTGCCAATGTGCAACATCCACCTTGTGTGTTTTGGAGTTTTGGCGTCCCATGCATCCACCCATGGGATTGGGCGCATTCCCAGTTTATTAAGAATAGAAAACCTAGGAATGCGTCAGAATGCTGTGCCATTCCAACAGAGGCGTAGCGAAGAGACATTTTTATTTCTCCTCGTTATGTGCTCTTTCTAAGTGTGCTGCATTAAGTACAAATTAAGAAAGAGGAAAATCCCTCTGGGGCAAGAGTGCATGCATTGGCACCATGCTGCACACCGTGCACCATCACAGAGAAAGAAGAGGAATGCACCATATCTTAGCAAATATGGCACATTCCTGCACTCTCCATTTGAAGCAGAGCTGCAAGTTGTCTTGCTGCGCGGCCCCAAATGTTTGTAAATCTGACCCTCAGTTGCTGGTTAGAAGGTGAAAATTCGATTCTGATTTCCGTTTTGACATCTGGCCACACATTGGGCCTGATTCACAGAATGAACTTAAGACTCAATCCTAAACTTACTACTATTTTGGTATTCACAGAATGCACTTTCTACTTTTGGCATTCACAGAATGAATTTACTACTTTTGGTATTCACAGAAGTTAGGATTTTGTCTTAAGTCTGTCTTAAGTCTGTCTTAAGTTTGTCTTAAGACAAACTTAAGACAAAATCCTAACTTCTGTGAATACCAAAAGTAGTAAGTGCATTCTGTGAATACCAAAATGATAGTAAGTTTAGGATTGAGTCTTAAGTTAATTCTGTGAATCGGGCCCATTGTGTGATTCTGGGCATCATCTGAGATTCTCTTCGGGTCTAAAATATGTTAAGAGGAGCCAGTGAGTTGCATTCTCAGTCCATCCCAGATATGGTTCATATAATTTGACTGTAGAGTTTTGCAAGTAATGTTCAACTGTTTTCATATCCAGGAAGCCTCCTAACCTTTCCTCCACAGAGTGGTTGGCATACTTGGTTTTCACAATCATCTTAGCATTCGGTGGAAGATGAAAAGGAGATTTGAACATTCCTATTAGGCCATATTTGTGTAAACCTGATTTTACATCAGCCAAGAAATCTTGTAAACAATATCTAGTGCTAAACAGTCTGACATGAAAGCTCTAACCAGAACCGCCTTTGGGTTTTGCCAACGCTTGATCCACAAAAGATGGGGCACAATTTGTTTTATTCGATCGTCTAAACAGAGAAGCCCCAGCTCCTCATCTCTTATATCTTAGCAAATATGGCGCATTCCTGCACTCTCCATGTGATGCAGCACAGCAAGCTGTCTTGCTGCGTTTGTCTTACTGTGTTGTCCCAAATGTTGGTAAATCTGGCTCTCAGTTGCTGGTAAGAAGGTGAAAATTGGGTTCTAGTTTCCGTTTTGAGATCTGTCCACACACTGTGTGATTCTCGGCACATCTAAGCTTCTCTGGGGAGTCTGTTTCACAAGACCTCTCCTCTGAAAAAGGTGTCTTACTACTGACTTATTCTTGTATTTCCACGTGTAAGCCACACTTGCAAATGGGCAAAGGCTTTGCGAAACTATTTTGAAATTGGAAGTATGTGTAATAAAGAAAATGGTGTCAGTATGCGTGATGTACTGTTATTGCATTTAAATCATTTATCACCAATCACTTCCACCACTGATCTATGTAACCAATCGGCTCATTTATAAAAAGCAAATATGTTTAAACACTACGAACAATTCAGTTTACCAACCATACTGTACACTTTCATGAATCCTTTTCTCTTTTCAAATAAAATGAAAATCTGGTTGCATCACATACAGTATTTTGAGATACCTTTGGGTGCCTTTCCATTGCATATACTGTCATTAGCATCCCTTATCCGTTGTCCCTTTTCTCTGATTAGCTAGATGTATGTACAATACCTGAGCGCCTGAGGCCTCTTGAAGAGAAGGAATACCAAAATGGAGGAAAATGTGATGAAGCACAAAACAATAGGGAGACGTATAGTGAGTGCTGCTTGCGAGCCAACATACTTCCATATACCTGCAAAGACAGACATAAAAAATAATTATTCAGTAAACATACTATTGTCTACTTCTAACAACCACAAAAACCAGGCCTAATTGCATTGTTGACCTACATGACAAATACATTGAGCCTTTCATACATTCTTACACTTTCAGTCCACTTTTGGAAGCGACTCGCTGTAGTCAATAGCAAACCTTGTGAGAAAATAATGTAGCAAATAGATGGATGTTTATACTCTAAGGAAATATAGGGGCATATTACCAACAACTAGCGATAATTATCGCTATGTTGGCTTAGCGGCAATATTTTTATCGCCGTGCTGCGGCGATTTTTATCGCTTAGGAGCCTTGCTATTATCAAGGTTGATCTCCTAAGCGATAAAAATCGGCCAAAATGCATGAATATCGCTGAAAAGTCAGCGATATTCATGCATTACCGAGCTAATGCTCTTAGCCATGTTATCCACCTTCCATTGAATAACATGGCTAAGAACTGCTCAAGGCAGGTGTTAGCTTTTGGAGATATTCGCGCTTAGCGCGAATATCTCCAAAAGTTGGTAATAGGAGATAGCGATGTTAGCGACTGTTTGCAGTCGCTAACATCTTGGCACGCCCACTTTGCATGTCATTAGTGATTAATATCACTGACATGCAAAGCGGGGCCCAAGATGGTCGCTATCTCCTACTAGTTGTTGCTAACTGGTGTTAGCGACAGCTAGGTAATAGGGAGATAATTTTATCTCCGTGTTCTTGGCTTTTAAAGCTAAAAAAGCGGAGATAAACCCCCTTGATAATATGTCCCCTAGTACTTAATTTCTGGGCACAGGAGTGCACAAGCCTAGAATTGAACAAGTTAATTGAGCAAAGCGTTCATAAGGCTTTCCATGGGATTTTGACACTGAGTAGAGCGATATGAAAACATTTACAAGAAAACTGACATCAGCATAAAACATACAATGCCAGGCGTGAAAGAACATGAATAGGGATCCTTATAAAACAGAACCACACAGGCCAGGTCATTTACATTCAATTAAAATGATGATTCTCCATTAATTCTATGCACATTATCCATGATCCCAGTTCTATTTCAAGAAAATTGATTCTCTGCTAACAGCATTTTCATGGAACAAGAAGAAAGCTGTATCTCTTTATCGGATCTCAAAACCTTCAAATCTGAAGGGGGTGAATTGAAGCTGAACTGAGATCCCTATTTTGGGGAGGAAGCGCTTGCGAAACAGCAGGATTTACCTCTCATGCCTGAAGTGTATTAACATGGGTTAACCCCAAAGCCTCCCAGACTCTAACCCCACTTGTTACGGATAGCGAAGGCCGATATGTCATTACAGAATGCAAGGGGAAAGGGATGTCTTCCACACTGTCAATTCTTACGGACCTAATTATGACTGCCCCTCCTTTTACATCACACTAGCTGGGAAGGTGCGCGACCTGTGTGGGGATAATGTAGTATGGGGAGGAGATTTTAACATGGTGAGACAGCCGATGCTAGATAGATCCGATGTCCCGGACCGGCGCCCCTCGGCTTCGGCTGGAGTCTTGGATGCTGAAATGATAAGACTAGGACTGCAGGACTTATGGCGCACAAGGCACCCGACACAGGGGGGCTACACGCACTACTCTGCACCGCATGACATCCACACTCGAATTGATTATTGACTGATCACATCCCACCTCCTCCCCAGAGTACAGACGTGTAAGTCGTTGCCCCGCATTTATTCAGACCACTCGCCGGTGCTCTTCACGCTTAGAACTATGACAGGTAAGCCGCCACCCTTCTCCTGGCGACTCCCCCCTTACTCTCTGTTAGACGATGCATTTCGGGAGGAACTAGCCACTGCCATAGAGGAATTCTTTGATAACAATTTAGGGTCGGTGGACTCCTTCCTGACAGTCTGGGAGGCGTTCAAGGCCGATATACGGGATGTAGCGATATCCAAACACGCAGGGGTGCTAAAATCTACTCGTGGCCGCCTGTCTTTACTAGAAAATAGACTCAGGGAGATCGAAGAGCGTAGACTGCATGACTCGGGAGCTGTTCTGCTCCACGACCTCGCCCAAACGTTACGGGAGTATCATGAGGAAGCCGATGCCGAGGTAAAGCATTTGGGGAAATATGCAGTTGCTAAATCATGCGGGGAGGGGAAAAGTCCGGGAGCTGTATTGGCAAATATAGCGAGGCAGAGTAGACGTAGTGCGTCAACTCCTGCACTGCACTCCCCACAGACTGGTGATTTGATACCAGAGGAGCTGATAGCAGCCAGATTTAGAGAATACTATGGCGCTCTATATGCCTCTAGGGACCGGCTACGGAGGAATGTATCCTAGAATATTTGACACCTATTCAGCTGCCATGGCTGACCGACACGCACCGTGCGTTCTTGACTCGACCCTTAGAGAGGGAGGAGGTTGTATGGGTGTTGTCATCGATGAAGGCGGACAGTGCCCCGGGCAGTGGCGGGCAGTGGAAGCTTTCCAGCCTCCTTTTGTATATTGTGTATTAACATGGGTTAACCCCAAAGCCTCCCTGACTCTAACCCCACTTGTTACGGATAGCGAAGGCCGATATGTCATTACAGAATGCAAGGGGAAAGGGATGTCTTTCCACACTGTCAATTCTTACGGACCTAATTATGACTGCCCCTCCTTTTACATCACACTAGCTGGGAAGGTGCGCGACCTGTGTGGGGATAATGTAGTATGGGGAGGAGATTTTAACATGGTGAGACAGCCGATGTTAAATAGATCCGATGTCCCGGACCGGCGCCCCTCGGCTTCGGCTGAAGTCTTGGATGCTGAAATGATAAGACTAGGACTGCAGGACTTATGGCGCACAAGGCACCCGACACAGGGGGGCTACACGCACTACTCTGCACCGCATTACATCCACACTCGAATTGATTATTGACTGATCACATCCCACCTCCTCCCCAGAGTACAGACGTGTAAAACGTTGCCCCGCATTTATTCAGACCACTCGCCGGTGCTCTTCATGCTTAGAACTATGACAGGTAAGCCACCACCCTTCTCCAGGCGACTCCCCCCTTACTCTCTGTTAGACGATGCATTTAGGGAGGAACTAGCTACTGCCTTAGAGGAATTCTTTGATAACAATGTAGGGTCGGTGGACTTCTTCCTGACAGTCTGGGAGGCGTTCAAGGCCGATATACGTGGTGTAGCGATATCCAAACACGCAGGGGTGCTAAAATCTACTCTTGGCCGCCTGTCTTTACTAGAAAATAGACTCAGAGAGATCGAAGAGCGTAGACTGCATGACTCAGCAGCTGTTCTGCTCCACGACCTCGCCCAAACGTTACGGGAGTATCATGAGGAAGCCGATGCCGAGGTAAAGCATATGGGGAAATACGCAGTTGCTAAATCGTGCGGGGAGGGGAAACGTCCGGGAGCTGTATTGGAAAATATAGCGAGGCAGAGTAGACGTAGTGCATCAACTCCTGCACTGCGCTCCCCACAGACTGGTGATTTGATACCAGAGGAGCTGATAGCAGCCCGATTTAGAGAATACTATGCCGCTCTATATGCCTCTAGGGACCCGGCTACGGAGGAACGTATCCTAGATTATTTGACACATATTCAGCTGCCATGGCTGACCAACACGCACCGTGCGTTCTTGACCCGACCCTTTGAGAGGGAGGAGGTTGTATGGGTGTTGTCATCGATGAAGACGGGCAGCGCCCCGGGCAGTGGCGGCTTTCCAGCCTCCTTTTATAAAACATACTCAGACCTGCTGATACCCCGACTGCTGACGCTGGTGGAGCAGATCACGGAAGCGGGTGAAATGCCCCCCACGATCAGGGAAGCTAATATAGTGGCTATACTCTAGCCCGGAAAGACCCCTGAGGAAATTATTGCAAACCGACTGAGCCCCCTAATTACTACCCTGGTGGCCCCAGAACAGGTGGGCTCTGTACCTAATCGTAACCTCACGTACAACTCACACACTGTGTTTGCGGCATCCCAACACACACGCCAGGATGTACCAGCAGTGGCAGTTTTTCTAGATATGGAAAAGGCTTTCGACTCTGTTGAATGGCCTTTTCTTCGACTGGTACTCCATCGCATGGGAGTGGGAGAACTTTTCATACAACTAATGAATACGCCCTACACCTCCCCCACTGCGCAAGTAGAATAGGGTCTTTGACAACTGACTCTTTTACTGTGGGCCGCGGCACCAGACAGGGCTGCCTCCTTTCACCCCTTCTGTATGCATTGGTAGCGGAGCCCTTAGCTTGCGCCTTGCGTGAATATCATAGCCACCAAGGTATCCATTCCACAACGTACAATCTGATAGTGTCCACATATGCAGACGACACCTTGTTGTATGTAAGAAAACCAGAGGATAATCTCTCGACAGTGCTGCGTGAGGTGGTGTTGTTAAGCTCGCTTTCGGGGATACATGTGAACTGGAGCAAGACAATCATGTTCCCGCTTACCTAAGCCACCAAGCGAGTAGACCCGGAGTATCCTATTCAGTGGACCACTGATTCCATCCGATACCTGGGTGTTTGTCTGCACACAGACCCTGAGGTGGTTCTCAGGGAAAACTACGGGGTAGCCATTTCTAAGTTAGAAGACGATGTGAGCAAATGGATCAAGCTGCCTTTGTCCTTAATGGGACGTATATCCCTGTTGAAAATTATAGTGCTGCCTCGCTTCCTGTTTCTCTTCACCAATATACCGATGGTACTGTCGGGGCTTTCTTCCGACAACTACGCTCATTAGTTCTGAGACTTGCATGGGCTGGGAAGCAGTCCAGAGTGGCATGGGATATACTCATTCGGCCCTACGAGGAAGGCGGTCTGCACGCTCCGGACCTGGAGTTGTATTATAGGGCCGCGCAGGGGGCACACACATAAGGGTGGATCGATGGTCCGAATGATGTGTCGCATTTGCGAATTGAAGCAATAGTGGCTGCCTCAAGTCCGCTACCGGCCTTGATGTCTCGACCCAGAGATAGACGTACAGGTATTCCTGACTCGTTGAACGATGTGACGCATGCCTGGTATCACTTGATGGACGCCCAAGCTTGTTCACTGCAAACCTAGCATAGTGCTCGTGGTTCGACCCCTGCACAGATAGAGGCGTGATAGTGTCACTGCTCCGGCTGAAAATCGTCAGTGTAGGTAAACTATTGAAGGACCGCAGGGCCCGCACCTGGAAAGACATAGTACTGGAGGGCGAAGAAGGTGCTTCCTTTCTACCATGTTTCCAGTTCCACAGAATCCGGCATGCCTTAAGAAATCTCCTGTGCGAAGACATGACTGAGCCCCAGACAGTGACGGCATATGAGTATGTCGTGACGGCTAAAACGCCGGCTAAATTAATTACAAACTTGTATTGTTTTACCCTCGAAGAGCGAACAATGGATTATACTAAACCTAGACTGGCGTGGCAGACTGACTTAAATGTAGACCTTACCGAGGAACATTGGAGATACTGTTGCGCCAACGTAAAGAAGATATCTATGAATGGGAGTCATCGGCTGACGCACTTCAAATTCCTGTATAGAGTCTATTATACCCCTGAATGTCTATGCTGCTATGGGCTGCGTGAGACTCCGAGCTGTGAGAGATGCAGAGAACTAGCGGTGGATTTTTTGCACCTAGCATGGTGGTGCCCGCAGATTGCGACCTTTTGGTGTGCAGTGTATAGGGAGGTGAATGAAACCACCGGCTTGTCTCTGACTCCATCTCCACTGTTGGCCCTACTGGGGTACTCTAAGGATATAGTACCTGCTAAGCGTAGACTGGTAAACATGGCCTTCTTGGTCGCAAAGAGGTGTGTCATCTGGATGCGGGGCCCGGCTCCGACATTGACTAAGTGGTCGAACGATATGCTATGCTGCTGCACGCAAACGGAACTATGTAGCGGCCTGCTTCCACCTAGGAACCGCCCTAAAAACTACTGGGCGCTGTACTTGGAGAGGAGATCGGCAGAAAGTGTGGATGACCGGAACGATACACAGACGGCTGCTGAGATGAGGGACACACAAGAGGTTTGGACTGGAAACACCACTGAGATGACAGTCAACTAACAAACAATGTCTAGAATTACTGATGATGGGCTTGGACCGGGAGAGGGAGGAAAAGCTAATGCATGAACGGAGGGGAAAGTTGCTTGTGCCCATGACAACAATGATGTATGAACTGTAGAAATGTATTATGATCTCTATTCACTGAGTACGTGCTGAAGCTGGTTTAAGTTATCATTGCAATGTGGGTGCTAATTTCTTGTCCCTTGTATGTGAGCTTTATTTGAAATGCCAATAAATTTAAATAAAAAAATAAAACCTGGAGTAAGGTAAGGTAGTGCAAGTCGCTGTGTTACTCTGCGTTGAGAAGGCATTCCATGGGTGCCAATGTGCAACATTCCGTCCATTGCCAGAAACCGGTCCTAGGATGCTTGATTCCGGTCCAGGGAAGACATGGCTTGGCATTTCGGTCTTGGCTGTTCCCATGAGGCACACGGTCAAGACTGATTTGCATATGGCCATATCTGAACTGGGGTGGCGTGGTGAGCAAAATAACGATGGATTAAACCCAGATCTGTGACTGGGGGTGAATGTTTTGCCAATGTGCAACATTCCGTCCATCACCTTGTGTGTTTTGCTGTTCACCCTATGTGGGAAGGGTATGCCCAGACGTGGGTCCCGTGCTCACTGCGCCACTGGAGTCAAGCTATCCTGGCTGAAGACGGCTGATAGCCAGAAACCGGTCCTAGGATGCTTGATTCCGGTCCAGGGAAGACATGGCTTGGCATTTCGGTCTGGACTGTTCCCATGAGGCACAGGGTCAAGACTGATTTGCATATGGCCATATCTAAACTGCGGTGGCTTGGTGAGCAAAATAACGATGGATTAAACCCAGATCTGTGACTGGGGGTGAATGTTTTGCCAATGTGCAACATCCACCTTGTGTGTTTTGGAGTTTTGGCGTCCCATGCATCCACCCATGGGATTGGGCGCATTCCCAGTTTATTAAGAATAGAAAACCTAGGAATGCGTCAGAATGCTGTGCCATTCCAACAGAGGCGTAGCGAAGAGACATTTTTATTTCTCCTCGTTATGTGCTCTTTCTAAGTGTGCTGCATTAAGTACAAATTAAGAAAGAGGAAAATCCCTCTGGGGCAAGAGTGCATGCATTGGCACCATGCTGCACACCGTGCACCATCACAGAGAAAGAAGAGGAATGCACCATATCTTAGCAAATATGGCACATTCCTGCACTCTCCATTTGAAGCAGAGCAGCAAGTTGTCTTGCTGCGCGGCCCCAAATGTTTGTAAATCTGACCCTCAGTTGCTGGTTAGAAGGTGAAAATTCGATTCTGATTTCCGTTTTGACATCTGGCCACACATTGGGCCTGATTCACAGAATGAACTTAAGACTCAATCCTAAACTTACTACTATTTTGGTATTCACAGAATGCACTTTCTACTTTTGGCATTCACAGAATGAATTTACTACTTTTGGTATTCACAGAAGTTAGGATTTTGTCTTAAGTCTGTCTTAAGTCTGTCTTAAGTCTGTCTTAAGTTTGTCTTAAGACAAACTTAAGACAAAATCCTAACTTCTGTGAATACCAAAAGTAGTAAGTGCATTCTGTGAATACCAAAATGATAGTAAGTTTAGGATTGAGTCTTAAGTTAATTCTGTGAATCGGGCCCATTGTGTGATTCTGGGCATCATCTGAGATTCTCTTCGGGTCTAAAATATGTTAAGAGGAGCCAGTGAGTTGCATTCTCAGTCCATCCCAGATATGGTTCATATAATTTGACTGTAGAGTTTTGCAAGTAATGTTCAACTGTTTTCATATCCAGGAAGCCTCCTAACCTTTCCTCCACAGAGTGGTTGGCATACTTGGTTTTCACAATCATCTTAGCATTCGGTGGAAGATGAAAAGGAGATTTGAACATTCCTATTAGGCCATATTTGTGTAAACCTGATTTTACATCAGCCAAGAAATCTTGTAAACAATATCTAGTGCTAAACAGTCTGACATGAAAGCTCTAACCAGAACCGCCTTTGGGTTTTGCCAACGCTTGATCCACAAAAGATGGGGCACAATTTGTTTTATTCGATCGTCTAAACAGAGAAGCCCCAGCTCCTCATCTCTTATATCTTAGCAAATATGGCGCATTCCTGCACTCTCCATGTGATGCAGCACAGCAAGCTGTCTTGCTGCGTTTGTCTTACTGTGTTGTCCCAAATGTTGGTAAATCTGGCTCTCAGTTGCTGGTAAGAAGGTGAAAATTGGGTTCTAGTTTCCGTTTTGAGATCTGTCCACACACTGTGTGATTCTCGGCACATCTAAGCTTCTCTGGGGAGTCTGTTTCACAAGACCTCTCCTCTGAAAAAGGTGTCTTACTACTGACTTATTCTTGTATTTCCACGTGTAAGCCACACTTGCAAATGGGCAAAGGCTTTGCGAAACTATTTTGAAATTGGAAGTATGTGTGATAAAGAAAATGGTGTCAGTATGCGTGATGTACTGTTATTGCATTTAAATCATTTATCACCAATCACTTCCACCACTGATCTATGTAACCAATCGGCTCATTTATAAAAAGCAAATATGTTTAAACACTACGAACAATTCAGTTTACCAACCATACTGTACACTTTCATGAATCCTTTTCTCTTTTCAAATAAAATGAAAATCTGGTTGCATCACATACAGTATTTTGAGATACCTTTGGGTGCCTTTCCATTGCATATACTGTCATTAGCATCCCTTATCCATTGTCCCTTTTCTCTGATTAGCTAGATGTATGTACAATACCTGAGCGCCTGAGGCCTCTTGAAGAGAAGGAATACCAAAATGGAGGAAAATGTGATGAAGCACAAAACAATAGGGAGACGTATAGTGAGTGCTGCTTGCGAGCCAACATACTTCCATATACCTGCAAAGACAGACATAAAAAATAATTATTCAGTAAACATACTATTGTCTACTTCTAACAACCACAAAAACCAGGCCTAATTGCATTGTTGACCTACATGACAAATACATTGAGCCTTTCATACATTCTTACACTTTCAGTCCACTTTTGGAAGCGACTCGCTGTAGTCAATAGCAAACCTTGTGAGAAAATAATGTAGCAAATAGATGGATGTTTATACTCTAAGGAAATATAGGGGCATATTACCAACAACTAGCGATAATTATCGCTATGTTGGCTTAGCGGCAATATTTTTATCGCCGTGCTGCGGCGATTTTTATCGCTTAGGAGCCTTGCTATTATCAAGGTTGATCTCCTAAGCGATAAAAATCGGCCAAAATGCATGAATATCGCTGAAAAGTCAGCGATATTCATGCATTACCGAGCTAATGCTCTTAGCCATGTTATCCACCTTCCATTGAATAACATGGCTAAGAACTGCTCAAGGCAGGTGTTAGCTTTTGGAGATATTCGCGCTTAGCGCGAATATCTCCAAAAGTTGGTAATAGGAGATAGCGATGTTAGCGACTGTTTGCAGTCGCTAACATCTTGGCACGCCCACTTTGCATGTCATTAGTGATTAATATCACTGACATGCAAAGCGGGGCCCAAGATGGTCGCTATCTCCTACTAGTTGTTGCTAACTGGTGTTAGCGACAGCTAGGTAATAGGGAGATAATTTTATCTCCGTGTTCTTGGCTTTTAAAGCTAAAAAAGCGGAGATAAACCCCCTTGATAATATGTCCCCTAGTACTTAATTTCTGGGCACAGGAGTGCACAAGCCTAGAATTGAACAAGTTAATTGAGCAAAGCGTTCATAAGGCTTTCCATGGGATTTTGACACTGAGTAGAGCGATATGAAAACATTTACAAGAAAACTGACATCAGCATAAAACATACAATGCCAGGCGTGAAAGAACATGAATAGGGATCCTTATAAAACAGAACCACACAGGCCAGGTCATTGACATTCAATTAAAATGATGATTCTCCATTAATTCTATGCACATTATCCATGATCCCAGTTCTATTTCAAGAAAATTGATTCTCTGCTAACAGCATTTTCATGGAACAAGAAGAAAGCTGTATCTCTTTATCGGATCTCAAAACCTTCAAATCTGAAGGGGGTGAATTGAAGCTGAACTGAGATCCCTATTTTGGGGAGGAAGCGCTTGCGAATAGCGTTACGTAAATTGCAGCAGGGGGTATATGAGTGAGGGTTGGCTCTCCCTGATACCAAAGCCTATTATTGGGCAGCCCAACCCTTACATGTGAATGACTGGGCCTTCAGTGACATAATGGAACTGGCTTACAGAGTAGACAGAATGGCTATGGGGGCAGGAGGGCACCTCCGGACATTATATGCCAAAAGTAGGGCCAAGAAACCGTCCGGTGAATGCCGCGCTTTATAAGTAATTTTTACATTACATTACATTTACATTACATTACATTACATTACATTAGGGCCTGGCACTTGTCGGGACTCACACAAACAGTGGTAAAAGCCTGGAGAGTGGTAAAAGCCTGGAGAGTGGCAACAAGGTTTTTGGGCTGGGAGGGAAGGCTATCCAAGATGACACTACTCTGGGACAGTGATCACTTACGAAGGGTGGGACAATTGGGCGGCTTTGAGAAATGGAAAATACTGGGTTTGGACAATCTGGGAGAGGCATGGAGGGGACAGGCATACATCACCTTTGCCTCAGTGCAGCAGGGGTACCAAATGTGGCAACTTGGACAACTTGGACACACCTTCAAAAACTACATCAGAGAGGGTGTGAATCTGGATGAAGCATCTCCCCTAGAAGACCGGCTATTGACAGATCCTTTACCAGAAAAGGCAATATTATTGATATATAAGAAAATAATGATAAATGCCCCGATACTCCAGGAGCACTAAAGCCCTCTGGCCATGTGGAGTATGAGGAATGGAGGGACGCCACACAGGGCCCAAGGGAGGTGGCAATATGCTCCAGATTCAGATTGGTCCAGCTAAAGATCCTGCACCGGGTATATTACCCATGGACAGCACTATATTGAATGGGGCAAACGGAGAACAGACTTTGTCAGGGGGGGTGCTGGCAGGAGGGATCCTTGTTTCACGTGCTCTGGGAGTGCCCGGTGATACAACAATACTGGCTTGAAATAGGTAGACTAATGGCCAGAGTGGTGGGAGCTGAGGTTCCGGTGGAATCCAAGTGGTTCCTGTTGCTGATAACAGGAGAGGAAGATTGGCCGAGATATACAAGACTCTGGTTCACACTGGCCACAGCTAATGCTAAACGCAAAGTTGCAAAGCACTGGGGAAGTGCCGCTCCCCCAAAAGTCACTGACTGGGAATTTGACCTGTACTGGGGCCACCAAGCGGAACACACAATATATAGAAGCAGAGGGTACCACCAAGAAATGAGAGAAGATTTGGAGGTCCTGACGGGCTTTCTGCGGGCTGTGGGGGGAGGAGTAGGGGCTTAAGTGAGAGAGAACAGTCAATGTTGATCCGAGTTTTGCTTCCTCCGATATTGAAAGTAGAGAAAATGTAAAGCATGATTTGAAGATTTGTATACATTTTGAAATGTTGAATTGCCTGCCAAGCACCTTGCAATAAAGAGTTAAAAAAACATAATCTGGAAGGGGTGTTAACTTTCCTAAGTTTCAGCACTATCACAAGGCTTTTGCCTTTCGTCAGGCCCTTTTTTTGGTTAATAAAATCACACCTCTTTGGTTAACGTTAGAGAAATCCTTCAGTTTTCCTTTCTCTTTTCAGAATATCCATCTCATTCTTCCACTCCTGCACATTTATCCACTCCAGTTTTCAAGCATAATTCCCATGTAGTGCCTCCCTCTCTTTCTTCACCTCTTCTTACTCATAATCATTTTCTGTATATGTCCATCTGGTACAATAACCTTATCAAATATTGTAACAGGTCTATGTTTTGGAAAGCAAGGAGCATTACAGGCATAGTCTGGGTTAGAGATCTATTCCTTAATAATAATCCACTCTCTGTTACTCAATGTAAAAAAAAATGTCATTGTCTGTCCTCCTTTTATCTCAAATTCTCCCTTCTTATCATGTTGTTAGATATTTGATTCACTTTACCTGATAACACTTCTGCAGTTCTGTCACCTCCTCCATTTCTTCGGATCTTAACTACATTACCGAAACCATCCCTTATTTAAAAATCCCTAATGGCTTCACTGCCTTTTCACCCCAAATGTTGTACAAAACTCCAGTGGGACGCCGATTTAGGATGCCTCTGGCTCTCCATCCTTTGGAACACATTTTAGATTAAACTCCTAAAAACTTCTAGAACTGCTACTCTTACTCAAACATTATATTTCAAATAATAATAGACTTCACTTTACCCCACTTTCTATTTCCATTTTCTCTCTCAATCCTGATACCTCATGTTGGTCATGTTCCAGCATACATAGTGATTTTAACCTCGTTTTCCTGCCTGAACACCCTATGTTTTTTTCATGATGTCTGGAGACAAATCAATTCTATTTTTCTTACCTCCATTCCTTATATTATTATATCAATTTTTCTAGGCGCCTTAGATGATTGTTATCATTTCTCTCACTGTGATAAAAAACTGCTTGATCTTTTGCTCCCTATTGCCTACCAACATATTACACCCAGCTGGAAAGATATATCCAGAATCTCTACTAAAGCATAGTGGTATGCAGTTTGTTATCATCATCGGCTACATAGAGTATACACAATTTCCACCCTTGGGGCTCACAATACAGACCTTATTTGGCATTCTCTCACTACATATTTAAACACAGTTAGCACCTTATCTAGTATTAATCCTGCTCCCAATCCTGCTACTTTTAAACCTCTTTTTTTTGTTTTACATTCCCTAGCTAATTTCCATCAATTCATTAATTTTCAGTTTTTTCTGTAAACTACTCATATTCTATTGTTTGTATTCCTTTTTATATTACTCTTTTATTGTATCTTTGATTAACCAATTGTATACTGACTTCTACTCCTCATTCATAATCATACCACCCATCCCCACCCCAAAAGAAAAATATACCCAATATAAGCTTATTTTTTATTCTTGAATGTTTCCTTCTCTTTATTATGAGTCAACGACTTTGTGTATATATTTCTAAAGGCACTACTTTTGAGTGAAATGAATAATTAAAACAAATCATCAAAGCATTCACAAGCCAAAACCTGTGCAACGTATCAATTTCAGGCAGGAAAACTACTAAACTTCAAAAACCTTAAACCTTTTTGTCAACTCTGAGGTCAGTACATTCAGGGGCATATTCACAAGGAGCTATCGCCGAATTAACGGCACTTTATCACAGTCAAAGTCGTGATAAATGTACCCCACCATTCACAAGAAGGAGCTAACAGCCCGCTCACAGCACCAGTTTTCCCGCGATAGCAGTCGTAAAAAGCATTGCCACAGAGGACACCCTGCAACTATGGCTAATGAAATGCAGAGTAGGCGTTCCTGTGACAAAAGCCGCGACAACACCACACCTCAACATTCACAACAACCAGCCAGAACGGCGATAAGAAAACAAAACACGTGATAAGGCGCGTTAGCAGCAGGACATGTACAACAATAGGGAGCCCAGCCCAGGATGTCATCGGAAGGGCAACAGATGCTATGGGGCAACTGAACATGCAGTACAGACACCCAAGAGGGCCTCAACACCCACCCCCCCCACCCCCACCCCCACCCCCAGACCACCACAGAGGCAGCGCAGACAAAGACAGCGGCCCCCCAGGAAATGCACCTGCCTCACAGGCACAACAACTGACAATGTCACTGTCCACTACAGGCTGAAAGGAACAACCATTCTACGCATCCTGGTCGTCATCGCTCAACAAGCCAACAGCACCAACACAGCGGACAACCAACATCCCTCCCCACACCAAGCTGCTGGCTGTGCAGCATCTTTGGCCCCAGGCCTACCATAGTCGTCGGAGTCTCACAACCAGCCAAATCCAAGACCCCCACACCTGTCCTGAACATCACCATCACCCTGGCACCCCAGTCCCTGTACGGCCAACACAATGTGCAGGAACTGCTGGAGACCAAGCAAGGACAATACGGCATAGCCGGATCCATGCATGCACATGTAGGGGGCAATCCACTGCACAAATGTCCCACATGCGCCCCCTTGTGACACAGCACACAATCAGCGCAACAAGAAGCACACGTCACACACCAATGTGCAGGCAACATCAGAACACCGTCGGACCTACACCAATGTCGGCTCCAAATACACAGCAGTGTGCATGACCCCTTCACCCTCCAACAGTGCAACAGCAACCAGCCTTCCCAGGACGGCACCACATGAAATGCACAGCCCCTTGACAAGTTCCCCACTCACCTCAACTCCACAACCATGCAATCCACAACTCTGACAATGCACACGTCACAAGTCCACAAACAACATGCACAACAACAAGCCCACCCACCAGACATGATAGAACAACTCACAATGGTAACCTGGTCAAGCCGTGAACATGAACGATCAACGGCATGGCACCTCAGCCACACAATAGACGAATGTGGTGAGAGGAGGCAAGCAGTCATTTTTTGAAGGATACAATAAAATCATGATTGGGAAAGTACACAATGCCAAGAGTGGCGGCGAAGTGCTGGACAGACCGCAGTATGCAGACACACCCATATCCACGGCGACATACACCTCTGGTGAATGGATTGTAGTAGTCAGTGGATGCAGCCATGTCACCCAGCCAATTGGGGTCCTTGCGGAAATGTTGCCGGCATACGCCAGGCCAGCGTACGGGTGTGAATAAAAAGCACATAGCCATGGGCGTTGTCCTCTTTCGGAAAGCCCGTCTGTGCCAGGGCGGCGCCTCCCACCCTGCCACGAGGCCGATGCCATCCTCATTAGCGGAGTTGCCTGAGAACCTGTGCGCCTGCCATACTCCGGCCCGCTGGACCACAAACCTGTCATGCCCGACCCTACGCAGCCAAGCCACACTGATCAGCATCCCACACCGGCGTGTGTCAAGGAGGGTCCAACATGTGCCTGTGTAAGCTCCAAACCCGAGGCCCGCGACCCGGTCAGCCTTTGAGACCACCGATGGCCCCTCTGACGCTGGCCCACATTACTCCTTCCCCGTTGACATATTCTACCGGCGACCTCTGCGGCCGAGTGAGTTCCATATGTGAGACTGTGTTCTGGCTCCTGATTGGCAGTGACTCCAAATCCGGGACCAGACCCCTCCAATCAGTGAGGCATATTTCCATATGCACATCTTGCGACACATGGTGCCACAAACCCTGTCCAACGCCAGCTGGCGAGACATGCTGCCGCAAACCCTGTCCAACGCCATCCAGCGTCACATGCTGCCACAAACCCTGCCCAACGCCAGCCGGCGACACGTGTATGAGGGACCAGAACGACCCTGCTGACCAGAAGGTCTCACATCCAGCACCTAGTCGTGATTCATGAATGGCATAGTCCACACCAGTGGTTGCACGGAGAGGAGTAAGAGAAAGATGAAGCTCAGTCCGGATGAAAGCAGGGTCGCAGTCACGTAGGTGACCGAATACGTGGTGCCACTGAACCTGAACTATGCAGGCCGGTGGGGCCACCAACCTATGCTGGCGACACTCAGTGAATGGCCCGTGCTGCTGCTGCCTCCGGCCTACACTGCTCTCGGCCTAGGCTGCGCTCGAGTAGGTCACAGATTTGGAATGGAACATCGAGTATGCAAAGGCAGATTACATATCATTGCACGCAAGGAGAGGCCTAAGAGGTTGACACCTTGCATCTTGGCGGAGAGAAAAGGATCATTGGTATGGAGGTGTTCATACACTACCGACAACTGCTCTGGTGTCATTTGCGCTGTGCATTGCGAGCTGACACGTGGCTGTGAGCCACTGCTGACCGCTGCCTAGGGCCTACACTGCGGACCAGTAGGTCACAGAGTCATGATTCAGCAATGGCGGAGTTCATATCAGTGTCCCGGCATCATCGCAGTCTGCATCCCCACTCTGCCCCAGTGCCACTAAGTCTGTTCCTCGACATTCATGGACCCTCTCTGGTCGTACAGTGGTGGCGTCTGAGCCTATGGACTAGGGGGCAGTTTTCATGCCCAGGTAGATGATACGGAATTGGTGGGGGCAACGAGGCTGTCGCATTCCACTCCTCCATTTGCTGGTTCCGGATAAAATCAAACCTTTGGTGTCTTGCCCAGGAGGACACCTCCCACTGTCCCCGAAACACTCTGAAACATACACCTTGGACATTGATGGCTACCCACTTAGGTTGCATGGGCCATCCGACTGCACCGCAAGTCACCGTCAACTGGCTGGATGCCTGTGCCAGCCGCAGTGCATCCAGGGCCACTAACTCTGTGCTGGTTCTGCCCGGGACCCCTTCACCAGAGACATAGACTGGCCCCTGAGGCGTAGGCCCTGGGGTCATCAACGCCATGACTCTGTGGCCTTGCACTGGGGCTGATTCACAGAACTAACTTAAGACAAAATCCTAAACTTACTACTTTTGGTATTCACAGAAGTTAGGATTTTGTCTTAAGACAGACTTAAGACAGACTTAAGACATAATCCTAACTTAAGTCTGTCTTAAGACTGTCTTAAGTCTGTCTTAAGTCTGTCTTAAGACAAAATCCTAACTTCTGTGAATACCAAAAGTAGTAAGTTTAGGATTTTGTCTTAAGTTAGTTCTGTGAATCAGGCCCACTGTATGCAGACTCCGGGCCCAAATGTGTCCCACCAGGGCTCACACACCAAAGCGAGTCCAGACTGGCCCAGACGACGCATCACCGCAGGAGGCACACGCCACCACTGCAATGACCACCTCCACACGCCATCTGCCAGAGTTGAAGCGGTGGTCCTGACAGACTTCAGGGTTGCTCAGGCCTGTCGTGGATGCCATCATCGGCCTGATTCCCTGCTCAGCACTCCAGGTGCCAGTGACTCCATGCACCGCAAGCTAATGTCGGTTGCTGATTGTGTTTTGTACTGTGGAGCGGTTGTGCAGGTATGTCACCTCAAACAGTGTGGGGGCCCTGAGACACCCCACTGCATCTGCATCATGAATATCTCGAAGGGACACAATCCAAGACTTTTTCTTCACATGAGCACGCTCATCTCTAGTGTCCACAGCCCAGTGCACTGCAACTCACGGACACTTCTGTTTGCATGTTTGCTGTCCTCCAAACTTTATCAGCCTCACCCCATGATGCTCATCAGTTGACTCTGTATTGCATGTGCTTTCTGTTTCCATTGCACTTGTGTACAATGTTCAAGTTGTTGCCAACACCAGACATTCAGACGTGTGGCTTGGCTTACACTCACCCCACACACATCCAGCACAGGCGTCACAGTACATGTGGCCCTGCCAATAAAGGGGCTGGGCGCATGTGCCCATAGCCAGTTCAACATGATCTCTGCATGTGTCCCTGTGGTCCTGTATTATGCATGTGGGCCCTGGGCCCTACGACTTTACATTGTGCTGTGTTCATCGGATGTAGACATGTCACCGGGGGCAGCGGGTTGGGGCTTGGACAAGTAGCTTTTTCGTCTCCCACTCAATTTGGGAGGGGAGTGGCCAGGGCCGTCATACGCACAGCCAACATGGGTGTGAGACTGCTATATGTGCACCCCTGGGCGTGGTTCTGTGCTGTGAATGCGCATCTGCATGTGTCTCTATGACAGTGTGGGTCTCCTTAGTGGGTTGTGGGTGGGCCCTGAAGGGTTAGAGACCCCTATGTATGTGTCCTGGTTTGCATTCCATGGGTTCAGCCCCCACCCAAACCTGTTGGGCCACCTACTTTTGGCGTGCTGACACATGCCATTGGGACAGCAGTGGGTGAAGTGTTGTGAGCCAGCTGTGCTTGCGGGTGTTTCCTGCTGTGTGGTCTGTTACAGGCTCAGTGTCCCCCCCTGAGTTGCTTGGCAGACCGAGTCCTGGTGGGGGGTAGTGTGAGATGTCCATGGGCTGTTGTAGTGCGTCGGTGTCAACGGTGTGGTGGTCCTTTCCAGCATCACTGATATGTTGTGTTCTGTGCTCTGATGGAGGTGTTGTGTGACCCTCTGCAATGTGAAGGGGAGGTGCGTGTGGGATTTGTGTTGACATATGTGTTGGCCCATTGTGCTGCATTGCATGCTGACTGCATGGCAATGTACATTTTGACTGTTTGAGGGGTGCTGGATTCTTCTGCGGGGCAGTGTACATTTGGACTTACATAACGGATGTGAGGTTGTACGTGCACATTTCCCTTTTCCTGTTTCCGGCACTGTCAGATGTAGTGTGCATGTTTGTGTGCATGTGCGGAGCTGAATGTGTCCTCTGTTCTGCAGTGTTGGCTATGCGCTTTGTTCCACGCTGTCGTCAATGTGGGTGTGCTGTTTGTGCTATGTGTGTGTGCTGAAGTGTGCCAAGTGGATCTGGGACATGATTCGGGGTGTTTGCGGGTGTGCATTGTGCTAAGCCTCATTGTGCATGTATGCCATTGTGCCCAGCTCCCCCTGTCCCCCCAGCCCCTGTTCGTTGCACTCCCTGTTGATGTTGTGTCAGGTCTTGTCACGCTGGGTCCGTACTCCCTACTCCTTGCATCGTCTCTACACTGATGACTGTGGCCTGGGTTTCCTCCAACTCCTCCTGTGGTGCTGGACTGCCACCTCCTATCACCTTTGCTACCTTCCTGTTGGCAGCGGGTTGGTGCCTGGTTTAGGTGGTCACATCATATTGGCACCGCTTGGCCTCCTGGATTGGCCTCCTCGGCACTCCGACTGCAATCCAGGTGGTCTGCTAGTGTGTCAGTTGCTGGTAGTGTTCTGTCACCTCTGTGATGCTGGTCTTGTTTTCATGCGGTCTGCACCCCGTCCTCCTCTCCCTCTTCTCCTTGGCCTTCCCCGACCCCATTGTTCGTTGCTGGTAGTCTGTGAGGGTTGTGGGGTTCGAGTTAGCATCTGCACTGGGTCAGGGTGCATCCTTATTGCTACGTGCTTTGGCTTGTTTCTGGTGTATATTTCCTGAGGTATTCATGGAGCATTTTCCCACCAGACGCATGGGATTTGCAGGCCTGTGGCTGATTTTCGCTACTTTTGTACCGCGTTTGGCCTCATCGCATGTTTTTTTGCGTTCGCGTATCGCATTTTTGCGGCGTGGCGTTGATTTTCACGCGGACATTTGCCGCGTTGTCTTGTGTCTTTTGCATGTTACCGCTGCACAGGGAATTCCACATTGCCACGGGATTATTTTCCCGCGATGGACTGCAATGTTGAAAGTTGCGTTACGCTACTCTTGCGGTAGTTATCACACGTACTGCTGGAGAACTGAAGGACCTGCTTACAGATCTAAACTTGGTCCAACACATCCACTTACCCACTCACCAGAAGGGCCATAGCCTGGACCAAATTTGGACACATAATCTACCACCATTTTCTCCCACTATCAGTCCTTGTATTTGGTCAGACCATTATTTCATCCAGTTCCCGCTAGTAATTCAAGGGCAGCTTAAGGCCAAACCTTCTTTGGGAAAAGAGTTCCGTAAATGGAAATCCATGGACCGTTCTGGGTTCATGGATATGTTGAACAATACCCTTCCCCTATCAGGCGAAGACTTGGAGGTTGACGAAAGGGCATTGTCCTCCTGGCTCCTCCATGCAGCAGATCTGTTCGCCCCCTCCGTACACCTGTCTAACATTAGAGGTAATGATGCCCACAAATGGTTCACCCAGGAACTTAGAGCACTTAAACTAGGGGTTCGACAAAAAGAAAGACAGTGGAGAGCCACTTATTCCCCACAGGATAGGGAAATTTTCTGCGCTACCAGGAAAAAATATCAAAAAATTTTAAGCCAACACAAACTTAACTACTTTTCTACAATAATTTTATCTTCACTTAACAAGTCTAAAGACATTTTTAATATAGTCAATGAACTCTGTGACAACGACAGGACAGCCCCCTCAATAGCTCCCACGCAGAAGCTATGTGATTCCCTGAATAACTTTTTCAGAGAAAAAATTGTCATTATTAAGTCGAGCATTGCTAGCTCCCCAACGTTACTTCCTTTGGATGACGTTTTTTATAATCCCTCTGTACTAGATGCCTTCCCGGCCATCGATGGTAAAACTTTTTCTTCATTGTTGGCGAGGGTTAAGTCCGGATCCCCAAATGACATCTGCCCCCCCCACATTTTCTCTGAAATCGGTCAGACTATTCCTCAGGGTATCCTGCCTCTACTAAACAAATCATTGGCCCAGGGCAGGGTACCTACTGGGTTCAAACACGCCCTGTTAATCCCTCTGATAAAAAAACTGGGTCTGGACCCACGGGACTCATCAAATTACCGTCCCATTTCCTTGTTGCCGTTCCTATCTAAGATATTGGAGGCTCATGTCTCCAACTGTCTTTCTAACTTTGTGGAAACCACGGGGTTTTTGGAGCCCAACCAAGCTGGGTTCCGTCCAGGCCACTCGACCGAGACGGTAACCCTGGCAGTCCAGAACACACTTCGGTGCAATGCAGACAGGAACGTCCACCAGGCACTGGTACTCCTTGACCTGTCTGCTGCATTCGACACGGTCGACCACAACATTTTGGTCGGCCGTGTCGGGCAGGCAGGCCTCAGAGGTGCTGCCCTGAGCTGGGTGGAATCATTTTTGTCTGACCGGACTCAAGCAGTGAGACTGGGCACCTTCACAGCCCCTAGAATTAAGAACGACTGCGGTGTCCCTCAGGGCTCTTCCCTGTCCCCCCTCCTATTTAATATATACCTGCGTCCCCTCTTGTACTCCTTGAGGAAATTCAAAGTGTGGATCTTTAACTATGCAGATGATCTGCAATTGATTTTCCCCTTAGGCTCGCCTGACGCTGTTACTGAGTTTAGGGAGGTCATGGCTCACATCCAGAGGTGGATGGGCCTTAACCACCTAAAACTCAACCCAGGCAAGACTGAACTAATCTTGCCTGGGAAGAGTGAACTCAGCTGGGGACCTCAATTTTGGCCTCCGGAGATGGGGAATCCCCCTTCCAAATCCCGCACGGTCAAGAGCCTTGGAGTCACCTTTAGTGAAGACCTCTCTTTGAAAAGTCAGGTAGGGACAGTTGTCTCCGCCTGCTTCTTTCAGCTGCGCAAGATTAGAAAGATTGCCCATCTCCTAACCCACTCAGCCCTGATACAGGTGACCATCGCCCTTGTGCTGTCTAGGCTGGACTACTCAAATAGTTTATATTTGGGTCTTCCAGCCGGGCAGCTCAAGAGGCTGCAGCTAGTTCAAAACCAGGCGGCAAGGCTGGTCTGTGGGCTTCCTAAATGGCAGTCCATCAGACCAGGCCTGGCAGATCTGCATTGGCTGCCGATAGCCCAGAGGGCTGCCTTTAAAACCGGCTGCATCATCTTCAGGGCGCTACAAGGAAAGGGCCCCAAATTTATCATCAACTTGCTTGCTAAATATGTCCCCTCTCGCAACCTTCGGTCCAGTTACAAAAGCCTGCTCACGGTGCCTGTTGTTAGGAAACAACGTCAGGGCGGCAGCTCCTTTCACTTTCTTGCTGCCTCCCTCTGGAATTCCCTGCCAGCTTCCTTAAGGTCACACGAGGATATTCTGGCCTTCAGACAAGCCTTTAAGACCTGGCTTTTTAGAGAAGCCTATCCTTAGTTGTTTCAGTCTGTCCTTCTGTCGTTGTGTTGTGTTTCTAGAAAACTTCCTACAGCGCCATGAAGCCTACGGGCGTACGCGCGCTTTATAAATCAAATTTAACATAACATAACATAACGTACTTGTGAATATACCCCTCAGTGGATTTTCTGAAAGTTTGTTTAACTCTGCTTTGAAACTATTATTTCTATCCATATATAGCTTCAATGAATTTAGTAATGCCTTTTTCATTTTTATGCAATACGGTACATATTTTACAAACTCCCTACTGGCCAACATGAATAATAGTGACTTCTACTGATATATCAGAAACAAACATGGAAAAAATGGAACAAAATATTCTGCAGAAAAAGTCAAGCAGCATAAATATCACCAACAAAGTACAAAGATGTATGATAAAGGGACATCACACCATGCCTTCGACAGAAACTGCCATGGTTTAAGCCTTAAATGAAGTTAGATTAGATCTGTATCTATTTTTTAACTGCAGACATTTGCAGACATTTCATAAAAATGATAACCGTGCTAATTGCCATCGAAATTGTGCCACAAGATGCCATGAAAAGAACTTCTATAACGAACCACCTGTGATTCTGTGCAGTTAATCTCCCTGTACCTAAAGAAAATATGAATCTGACATATCATTGCACGCAAGGAGAGGTGTAAGAGGATGACGAGTTGTAGTCAGGAGCACAATTGCCCTGGTGTCATTAACTCTGTGTATCGCGAGCCAACGACACGTGGCTGTGGGCCACTGCTGACAACTGCCTGTGGCCTACACTGCGGTCCAGTCGACCACACATTTTAGCAATAGCCGAGTTCATATCATTGTACCGGCATCATCGCAGACTGCCTGTTATGTTATTTGTACTTATAAAGCGCACTGCGACCCTAGAGAGTCCTGGTGCTGAGTACTGGTAAATAAACAAACAGAATCCACTTCTCGAGTATGGGGCGTATCCTCCACAGTTGGGGAACACCTTCCTTGTTTTGGGGTCCCCTCACACACCAACAGGCCCCTTGGTGTCATGCACTATCATCGGGGTCACCGTACCCCTCTCCGGGGTACGGCGTGCTGCGACCTACGGTTACGCGGGAGCACTTGATAGGCTATGTGTTGTGTGGATGGGGGATTTTTATGTGAGTGTATGGTGGGGTTTTAATCTAGGTGAGGGTTAAAAAAGGACCTGGCTCGTGGGGTGACTAAAAATATTTAATAAGCCCCCGGGCTGGTGCTATTAAAATTAAAGTGTGGGAGGTTATCATGCAGACAATGTGCATTACCCCCTCTCGGTGTGCGTCGACATGTTTCGGTGTAAAGACACCTTCTTCAGGACGGGGTACACAAATCCCCACCTTACTCACATTTCTCTAACTTGTATTAGAATCTCCAATAAAAAGTGAGAACTACAGTGCAGGTAAAACAATGTACCTAAGAAAAACGTTGCTTTTTAGTCAACCTGTCAAGGAAAAGAAGACAACATTTTTTTCTGGTAGTCTCCTTCTCAACAGCCATAGGTAAGGTGACCAGTGGTTACAGGTGACAAACTCGCGGTCAAGACTATTACTATAGGTGTCTATTGTGCCTATAGTGGGATAAAAACACAAGGACACTGACATAAAAACATAAAACACACACTTGTAGATGTAATGTTTAGCGTACTTTCAGAGCATGACACCGCTTATGGTAAAATTGTTTGAGCAAAATGTTTTGTGCCCCTGTAAAGAAAAAGAGACACTTCATGCTTTTAAGTGCTATTAACATACTGTTTTGATTTGATTGAACAGCTTCATGAGCCAAACGTCCGGGTCTGGTATGCTATTTAGCACCTGTTTGGAGAAAACGGATGTTCAAATCCCCAATCTACTTACATTAGCGTCGTGGAGACAGTAGATGCTCTTTACCCCAAACTACTCACGATTTCAACGAGGAAATTCCTCCCGATCGACCCCTCCGTGGCTCCGGTGATTATGCCAAGTGGAGTCAAAAGTACGGGTTTTTTTTTCCTTACCCGCGTTAGAGTTAATTGTTTGATTGGTTAATTAGTGTTTCCTTTATGTTCATATAAGGATTTATGTCGGTTCTGCTCTCGACTCGCTCTGTTAGCGTGCCCGGTTCGCGCATGCGCACGTGTATTTCCATGATCTAGTTGGATATGCGCATGCGTTTACTGCCGGTACGTTCATTTTTTGCTTGGCGCTTCGAAGGGTAGTGTTACGAATGTGCGCATGCATTTATAAACATCCCTTTTAGGCATGCTGCAGTGGTGTTGAGTGCATGGGCTCGATAGAGGCAAGGCTGAGCATAACCGATGTTGTGAGCTCCGCCGTTAGATATCTGATCGGTTGACTCCTCATGGTGAACACAGTTGCTCCCAAAGCGCAATGGTTGTGCTAATTCTTACCACCTCTCTAATAAAAAATGAAAATTGCGGCAGATTTCAGTGGTGTTGTGAGATCAGAGCCTAATAAGCTCATGTTAATACAACTGCGTGCATTCAGTTAGTATCGTCTGACATACAGAGTTACTCTCCGTGGGAACCAAAGGGAATCTCGAGGGATACTGCCTATGTTAACTGTCCCCAGGGAATGTTATCATTTAAGCCAAGGGTGTTAGTCCCCAGTCTGAAAACCCCTCTTTGCTCCTTCTCAAAGAGTCCTTGTTCCGATGGTAGCTGTTCAACTACTGTCCATTTGATGTCATTGATACAATGTTCACTTTCCAAGAAGTGGGTGGCCATTTTCGTTGTTATCTTCTTGCACCGTATGTTGCTCTTGTGCTCACCAATTCGCACTTTCACTGGTCTCATGGTCATATCAATGTATTCCAATTTACAAGGGCAGGTAATCATGTAAATAAAATTGTTGCTAATACAATTGGTTAGTTTTCGTTGCTCCCACTTGGTTCCATTGGCAAAGATAAAATGTTTACTTTTCTGTGTGAGATGGCAGTTCGCACAGTTTCCACATGGGTAGTGGCCTCCCAGTCCATGTTGCGAGAGCTGTAGTTGTTGTTGTAGTTTTGGGCGTGTATGAACCAGCATGTCCTTGAGATTTTTGCCTCGTTTGTGGGCAAATAGTGGTTTTTCAATGTTCAGAGTACCACTCGTTAGGATTCGCCAATGCTTGTTCAGTAGTTTGGATACTTCATTAGTTTGGGAGCTGTAAGTAGTGACGCAGATCGGTCTGGTGGCTACCTGATCTGTTTGGATTTTGTTTTCCAACAATGCTTCCCGGTGGTTGTTTCTCGCCCTTTTCATTGCATTGTTAATGATTCTCTCAGGTTACTGTCTGTTCTGTAGTTTGTTTTTTAAGTCTTGTGCTTGTGCCTTATAATCCTGGATCTGGGTACAGTTTCGTCTTAACCGCAGGAATTGTCCGTACGGTAAATTGGTTCGTAAATGCCGCGGGTGGAAGCTGTCATACCGGAGGAGACAGTTCCTTGCGGTTGGTTTGAAGTGGGTAGTGGTTTGAAGTTTGCCATCCTTGGGAAAAATGTTCAGATCGAGGAATACCAGTGTCTCACTTGAAACTGTATGCGTGAACTTCAGGAAACGGTTCTGTAGGTTCAGCCATTCCATGAACTCAGATACTGATTTGTGGTTACCCTGCCATATCACAAGCACATCGTCGATGTACCTCCTCCATAAGTTGATGTGATGTCTGTATGGGTTGCTGGTGTGTAGGATTTTTGTGCTTTCTAAATGGTGCACGTACAGTCCCGCCAGGCTCGGCACAAAAGTACTGCCCATGCTGGTGCCGTGGCGCTGGTGGTAGAGCGTCCCCTCGAATTCAAAAACGTTTTTAGTTAATGCCAACGTGATGCATTCCATTACCACTCCTCATGGGGTCTGGTACTTCTAGTGGGCACTGTACAAAACCTCCTCAATAATTGATATGGTTTCAACATGAGGGAGGCTAGTGTACAGGCTTTCCACGTCTAGACTTAGCAATAGTTGGCTGTCTGGATCGAAGTTGAGGTCTTGTAAAAGTTGCAGAACAGATTTGGTGTCCTTGAGATAGGTATCTGTCCCTTGTACTAAAGGGCGTAAAAAAGCATTCGAGAATTTTGATATGGGCTCTAGGATGGAGCCTAACCCTGAGACAATCGGTCTTCCGGGCGGATTTTTCAGATTTTTATGAATTTTGGGGATACAGTAGAAATAGGGTGTCTTTGGTGATTTTTGGATTAAAAATTCCGCCTCCTTTTTTGATAGCCAATTATGTGCCGAGGCTTCTTCTACCATACATCGGATAGTGATCCTGATTGATTCTGTTGGATCTTAGGGTAGGATAGTATAATTCCGTTGGTCCGACAACAACCTAAGGCACTCTTTTTTATAGGCTGCTGTCGTCTGTATTACTATCGCTTCCACTTTGTCAGCGGGCTTGATGGTCATGTCATGATTGTTCGCCAACTCACGAATGGCTTCATGTTGGCGGCAGCTAGTGTTGTGGAAGACCTGGCGATTTTCCTTGTCCATTTCTTTTAGTTCAGTCATGACAGCATTTTCATAAGCTAGAACTTCAATGGGTAGGGCATTGTCTGGTGGGACAAAAGTTGACTTGGGTCTTAAGCCCGTGTCGGTTTCGGTGGGTTTCTCCTTCCCCTTGAAAAAGACCTGTAACTTGATTTTGCGGATGAACTCTTGTACTTCCGTGTGTAATTTAAGTAGGTCCAGCTTGTTAGTGGGGACGAAACCCAGTCCTTTGTCTAGGACTTCTTTTTGAGTGTCTGTTAGTTCCCATGGGGTGATATTTATCACTAGGTCACCCTCCGGATGGTGGATGGGTTGTCTGGTAGGGCCCCCGTCATGCTCCTTGTGTTCATCCGTGGGTCCGTTTGGATCGGGTCCTGCCACAACACTGTGTTTCCTTTTCTGTTTCAGCTGCGGTGCGGTCCAGGGCGTGAGCCTAAAAAAGGCTGGTTCTGATAAAACCCAGTATCAAACTCATTCCCCCATTGTTGGTACAAATCGCCTGGTGGTGGCGGGCCATAGTTATATGGTGGGAAAGGGGCTGGTCCTCCGTACTGGGAGTAAAAAGGTTGTGGTTTGTAACCCCTCCATCCTCTTTGTCTTGGATGTTGTTGGCTTCTTTGTCTCTGTGTGCCATTGTACCTAGAGTTGCTGCTTGTACTTGACCCTGACGATCCGGTATCGGAACCGTCGCTGTCATTGTCGCTGTTAACGTTGCGTGGGACGTAGTCATCCTTCGTGTATGGGTACGCAGTTTCCGGGGTAAAGCGATCTTTGTCTTTCCCTAGTTTTTTGAATTTACTTTGTTGGAGTGTGGCCTCGAAATCCGACATCTGTTGGTTTAACTCACCCAATCTTTTTTTCAGTTCCGCTGGTTTTATGTATGTTTTTAGTTGTACCTCAATTTTTTGTATGTCAATTTTCAACTCCTGTGTGATTCGTTTGGCTGTTTTTATGATTAGTACTAACCAATCCCGTGTACAGTGCCACGAAATTAGTGAGCATTCCTTTTTGAAAAGCTTGTCCGATTGAATGAAAGGTTAATTCCTGACCAATAACCCTTGTGGCGCAATCCTATTTCGCAGATATTCAGTCATAAGGAGGCCATGGAGGGCTGCTTTGATCTGTGTCCTTCTAAGATTCATCAGCTCATCCCAGTCGGCCACGCTTGGTCCCGGATCGGTGCTGTTCAGGCCTTCAAAAGGGTTGACTGCCGCCGGAATCTCATCAATTTCTTCCTCTGCAAACATGAGTCCATGTTCAGACTCCATCGTGCTGTTGGTGTGTGTCTACGATTAATGTGTGTGTTTTATGTAGTGTATCAGTGTTACTAGTGGGAATAGGGGAACTCCCGCAGCTGTGCGCTGCCTAAATGCTGTCAATAACAAAAAGGGGAGAGAGAGAAAATAAATCGAAATGGATTCGTTCTCCCTGAACATATGCAAATAAACACACAGAATCCACTTCTCGAGCCAAAGGTCTGGGTCTGGTATGCTATTTTAGCACCTGTTTGGAGAAAACGGATGTTCAAATCCCCAATGAAGCATGACACCAAGGGGCCTGTTGGTGTGTGACGGGACCCAAAAACAAGGAAGGTGTTCCCCAACTGTGGAGGATACGCCGCATACCCGAGAAGTGGATTCTGTTTGTTTATTTGCATATGTTCAGGGAGAACGAATCCATTTCGATTTATTTTCTCTCTCTCCCCCTTTTGTTATTGATAGTATTTAGGCAGCGCACAGCTGCGGGAGTTCCCCTATTCCCACTAGTATCACTGATACACTACATAAAACACACACATTAATCTTAGACACACACCAACAGCACGATGGAGTCTGAACATGGACTCACGTTTGCAGAGGAAGAAATTGATGAGATTCTGGCGACAGTCAACCCTTTTGAAGGCCTGAGCAGCACCGATCCGGGACCGAGCGTGGCCGACTGGGATGAGCTGATGAATCTTAGAAGGACACAGATCAAAGCAGCCCTCCATGGCCTCCTTATGATTGAATATCTGCGAAATAAGATTGCACCACAAGGGTTATTGGTCCGGAATGCACCTTTCATTTTCCAATCGGACAAGGTTTTCAAAAAGGAATGGTCACTGTACACAGGATTGGTTAGTACTAATCATAAAAACCGCCAAATGAATCACACAGGAGTTGAAAATTAACATACAAAAAATTGAGGTACAACTAAAAACATACATAAAACCAGCGGAACTGAAAAAAAGATTGGATGAGTTAAACCAACAGATGTCGGATTTCGAGGCCACACTCAAACAAAGTAAATTCAAAAAACTAGGGAAAGACAAAGATCTCTTTACCCCGGAAATTGCGTACCCATACACAAAGGATGACTACGTCCCACGCAACGTTAACAGCGTCAATGACAGCGACGGTTCCGATACCGGATCGTCAGGGTCAAGTACAAGCAGCAACTCTAGGTACAATGGCACACAGAGACAAAGAGGCCAACAACATCCAAGACAAAGAGGATGGAGGGGTTACAAACCACAACCTTTTTACTCCCAGTACGGAGGACCAGCCCCTTTCCCACTATATAACTATGGCCCGCCACCACCAGGCCATTTGTACCAACAATGGGGGAATGAGTTTGATACTGGGTTTTATCAGAACCAGCCTTTTTTAGCCTCACGACCTGGACCGCGCCGCGGCCGAAACGGAAAAGGAAACACAGTGTTGTGGCAGGATCCGATCCAAACGGACCCACGGATGAACACAAGGAGCATGACGGGGGCCCTACCAGACAACCCATCCACCAGCCGGAGGGGGACCTAGTGATAAATATCACCCCATGCGAACTAGCAGACACTCAAAAAGAAGTCCTGAACAAAGGACTGGGTTTCGTCCCCATTAACAAGCTGGACCTATTTAAATTACACACGGAAGTACAAGAGTTCAACCACAAAATCAAGTTACAGGTCTTTTTCAAGGGGAAGGAGAAACCCACCGAAACCGACACGGGCTTGAGACCCAAGTCGAATTTTGTCCCACCAGACAATGCCTTACCCATGGAAGTTCTAGCTTATGAAAATGCTGTCATGACTGAACTAAAAGAAATGGACAAGGAAAATCTCCAGGTCTTCCACAACACTAGCCGCCGCGAACATGAAGCCATTCGTGAGTTGGCCAACAATCATGACATGACCATCAGGCCCGCTGACAAAGGGGGAGCGATAGTAATACAGACGACAGCAGCCTATAAAAAAGAGTGCCTTAGGTTGTTGACGGACCAACGGAATTATACTATCCAACCCCAAGATCCAACAGAATAATTCAGGATCACTATCGGATGTATGGTAGAAGAAGCCTTGGCACATAATTGGCTATCAAAAAGGAGGGGGAATTTTTAATCCAAAAAACACCAAAGACACCCTATTTCTACTGCATCCCCAAAATTCATAAACATCTGGAAAATCCGCCCGGAAGACCGATTGTCTCAGGGATAGGCTCCATCCTAGAGCCCCTATTAAAATTCTCCGATGCTTTTTTACGCCCTTTAGTACAAGGGACAGATACCTATCTCAAGGACACCAAATCTGTTCTGCAACTTTTACAAGACCTCAACTTCGATCCAGACAGCCAACTATTGCTAAGTCTAGACGTGGAAATCCTGTACACTAGCCTCTCTCATGATGAAACCATATCAATTATTGAGGAGGTTTTGTACAGTGTCCACTGGAAGTACCAGATCCCACGAGGAGTGGTAATGGAATGCATCACGTTGGCATTAACTAAAAACTTTTTTGAATTCGAGGGGACCCTCTACCTTCAGCGCCAGCATGGGCAGTACTTTCGCGCCGAGCCTGGCGGGACTGCACGTGCACCATTTAGAAAGCACAAAAATCCTACACACCAGCAACCCATACAGACAGCACATCAACACCTGGAGGTGGTACATCGACGATGTGCTTGTGATATGGCAGGGTAACCACGAATCAGTATCTGAGTTCATGAAATGGCTGAACCTACAGAACCGTTTCCTGAAGTTCACGCATACAGTTTCAAGTGAGACACTGGTATTCCTTGATCTGAAAATTTTTCCCAAGGATGGCAAACTTCAAACCACTACCCACTTCAAACCAACCGCAAGGAACTGTCTCCTCCGGTATGACAGCTTCCACCCGCGGCATTTACAACTAATTTACCGTACGGACAATTCCTGCGGTTAAGACGAAACTGTACCCAGATCCAGGATTATAAGGCACAAGCACAAGCCTTAAAAAACAAACTACAGAAAAGACAGTATCCTGAGAGAATCCTTAACAATACCATGAAAAGGGCGAGAAACAACCACCGGGAAGCATTGTTAGAAAACAAAATCCAAACAGATCAGGTAGCCACCAGACTGATCTGCGTCACTACTTACAGCTCCCAAACTAATGAAGTATCCAAACTACTGAACAAGCATTGGCGAATCCTAACGAGTGGTACTCTGAACATTGAAAAACCACTATTTGCCCACAAACGAGGCAAAAATCTCAAGGACATGCTGGTTCATACACGCCCAAAACTACAACAACAACTACAGCTCTCGCAACATGGACTGGGAGGCCACTACCCATGTGGAAACTGTGCGAACTGCCATCTCACACAGAAAAGTAAACATTTGATCTTTGCCAATGAAACCAAGTGGGAGCAACGAAAACTAACCAATTGTATTAGCAACAATTTTATTTACATGATTACCTGCCCTTGTAAATTGGAATACATTGATATGACCATGAGACCAGTGAAAGTGCGAATTGGTGAGCACAAGAGCAACATACGGTGCAAGAAGATAACAACGAAAATGGCCACCCACTTCTTGGAAAGTGAACATTGTATCAATGACATCAAATGGACAGTAGTTGAACAGCTACCGTCGGAACAAGGACTCTTTGAGAAGGAGCAAAGATGGGTTTTCAGACTGGGGACTAACACCCTTGGCTTGAATGATAACATACCCTGGGGACAGTTAACATAGGCAGTATCCCTCGAGATTCCCTTTGGTTCCCACGGGGAGTAACTCTGTATGTCAGACGATACTAACTGAATGCACGCAGTTGTATTAACATGAGCTTATTAGGCTCTGATCGCACAACACCACTGAAATCTGACGCAATTTTCATTTTTTATTAGAGAGGTGGTAAGAATTAGCGCAACCATTGCGCTTTGGGAGCAACAGTGTTCACCATGAGGAGTCAACCGATCAGATACCTAACTAACGGCGGAGCTCACAACATCGGTTATGCTCAGCCTTGCCTCTATCGAGCGCATACACTCAACACCACTGCAGCATGCCTAAAAGGGACGTTTATAAATGCATGCGCACATTCGGGACACTACCCTTCCAAGCGGCAAGCAAAAAACGAAGGTACCGGCAGTAAACGCATGCGCATATCCAAATAGATCATGGAAATACACGTGCGCATGCGCGAACCGGGCACGCTAACAAACCGAGTCGCGAGCAGAACCGACATACATCCTTATATGAACATAAAGGAAACACTAATTAACCAATCAAACAATTAACTCTAACGCGGGTAAGGATATAAAAACCCGTACTTTTGACTCCACTTGGCAAAATCACCGGAGCCACGGAGGGGTCGATCGGGAGGAATTTCTTCGTTGAAATCGTGAGTAGTTTGGGGTAAAGAGCAGCTACTGTCTCCACGACGCTAATGTAAGTAGATTGGGGATTTGAACATACGTTTTCTCCAAACAGGTGCTAAATAGCATACCAGACCCAGACGTTTGGCTCATGAAGCTTTTCAATCACATCAAAACAGTATGTTAATAGTACTTAAAAGCATGAAGTGTCTCTTTTTCTTTACAGGGGCACAAAACATTTTGCTCAAACAATTTTACCATAAGCGGTGTCATGCTCTGAAAGTACTCTAAACATTATATCTACAAGTGTGTGTTTTATGTTTTTATGTCAGTGTGTCTAGTTTGTCCTTGTGTTTTTATCCCACTATAGGCACAATAGACACCTATAGTAATAGTCTTGACCGCGAGTTTGTCACCTGTAACCACTGGTCACCTTACCTATGGCTGTTGAGAAGGAGACTAACAGAAAAAAAATGTTGTCTTCTTTTCCTTGACAGGTTGACTAAAAAGCGACGTTTTTGTTAGGTACATTGTTTTACCTGCACTGTAGTTCTCACTTTTTATTGGAGATTCTAATACAAGTTAGAGAAACGTGAGTAAGGTGGGGATTTGTGTACCCCGTCCTGAAGAAGGTGTCTTTACACCGAAACATGTCAACGCACACCGAGAGGAGATAATGCACATTGTCTGCATGATAACCTCCCACACTTTAATTTTAATAGCACCAGCCCGGGGGCTTATTAAATATTTTTTAGTCACCCCACAAGCCAGGTCCTTTTTTAACCCTCACCTAGATTAAAACCCCACCATACACTCACATAAAAATCCCCCGTCCACACCACACATAGCCTATCAAGTGCTCCCGCGTATCCGTAGGTCGCAGCACGCCGTACCCCGGAGAGGGGTACGATGACCCCGATGATGAAGCATGACACCAAGGGGCCTGTTGGTGTGTGAGGGGACCCAAAAACAAGGAAGGTGTTCCCCAACTGTGGAGGATATGCCCCATACCCGAGAAATGGATTCTGTTTGTTTATTTGCATTTGTTCTGGGAGAACGAATCCATTTCGATTTATTTTCTCTCTCCCCCTTTTGTGATTGATAGCTGAGTACTGGTAACCTGGGGAGTGACAGCCGATTAAAGGGAGAAAACCCATGTTTTCAAATCCTTGCAAAAGGAAACAAGGTTTGGTGCATTTCTAAGATGGAGGGGAAGTTCGTTCCAAGCTTCTGAACATTAAGATAGAGACCGTTGCAATAGTCTAGATGGGACATAATGAGTAGAGTGATGACCGTCCTTAGGGTATCTGCCAAAAGGAAAAACTTGATTTTTTTAATGATTCTGAGGACCATGAAGCATGCTGAGGTTACCTGATTCACTTTGTTCCCCATGGAAAGTTTGTTGTCCACCATGACTCCCAAATTCTTAGCTTTCCTTGAGTGTAGGGCACGATCCCAGGTCCTCCGGCCACCAGTCTTGGGTCCAGACTCTGGGATTATTTCCAAATTACAGCACCTTCGTTTTAGCTGAGTTGAGCTTTAAACAGTTGAACGACATTGTAGGAGAGTAGGGTCTGCTATCCTATGGTCACCCCAAATTTTTGCTTTTTGCTTCACTGGTTTCTGACTTAATGTGGCTGTGGGCCTGCTAATCAGACCCACAGCCTGCTGTTCTCTCTCTAAATTACTGCCAATGCACTCTAGGTGCATTACGAATTGGAACTGGTTCACCTTATGAGCCCCTGTAATAGTGCACCCTAGGTGCCCAGGGCATAGGTGTATCCAAGGCCTACCAGGGGCTGCAGCACGTATTGTGCCACCCCTGGCCTGGCCTCCATATTTGACACAACTGGCTGATCACTCAGCTGGGGTAAGTCGGTGTAACCACCTCTTACTTAGGTACAGTATGTCTGTGCCTAACCCTAAACTGGACACATATGTTCCTATCAGCCACTCCTATGGAAGGCCTCATCAATCCTAGAGGCAGAGTGCTTGGAAATATGTGAGATGGTGCTCTGGCATGAGCTGAGCCTGTCTGCAGCTGTCGGGAACCACTCCCTAAGCTGTTCTGGGATATTGCCATACCATATACTCTTAAGTGCATTATAATCCTCGCGGTTAAATGCTATCTTTGGTTTGGCTTTATCAAAACATGTCGAGTAAGGTGTCATACGAATTGGAATACTATCCCCTCGCCAATTCTGGCGACGGGGATAGCATTCCACCCTTCTAGAGGGACACGACATGTGTGTAGCCTTAACCCCGGTTAAAGTTAAACAGAGCCTCAGCTCCACAAAATGGACGCTGCCACCACAGACACAAGTCTGGCCTCCTGCTGCTGACCGAAACTCGGCAGATGGTGGCCTGGACAAAGGGTTTCCTGCCTTGGGAGGTGCGAGCACCACCCCAGACAGGATTTTGTGTATTGGGTAGGACAGGGCTGAATAGAATCAGACATGCCCGGGGCACACAAGGTGTCCCCGTGCATAGGCCAGCCCAAACCGGTTCTGGGGCCTTCCAGCCCCAGTCCTGGCGCGGAGCTGGACAAAGGAAAGGGGGTGTAACCGCCCCCCTTCCTGGTTCCTCCCAGAGGAGGGACCTAGTAGGTGATCCACCCCCTAGATTGGAATAAGAGGGGGAGCAGTGCCATTGCACAGCAGATCATCCTGAAATCAACTTAAAACTAAGAAGAAGACTGGACTTCGACATTCTGCTGCACAGAAGACTGAAGAAGAATCTCCCTTGTGGCCAAGGAGTGACCACCCTGTGAACACAGGTACCAACCAGCAACTCGACGTCTGCTTTGCCGCCGCCTCCCGCCGGAGCCCGAGCCCAGAGCACGACAAGAACCAGATTCCCAGACCTCTCAGAGCCCGATCCACAGTCCCTGCAAAGAAGGGACCCGTGGAGGCACCGAGTGACGTGGGACCGGACCTCTTGGAAGACACTCGTAAAGCTGACTGCGCAGCTTCAGAGGCATCCTCGACGTTGTGCTTTGGGGATTGAGAACCCCCACCACCGAGCAGCCCTTGCACCGAAGATCAGCCCTCCAGCATCTCCACGATCTGCGTGGGGCCCTTTTGCATTGTGCCACTCGACGCGCCATCCCGGCCACTAGCCACGTGGTCAGCGGCCATCTTGGCGACGAACCCGAAGATTTAAACAGCAGGTCTGGTTGCTCCAGACCTACCCAAGCTCCTGTGAAAAGGAGCACCCGCTCTGACCTTGCTGGTCCGAGTGAACAGCATCTTTCAACTTCTGCGTGGCTTGCACTTGCCAAGGCCTGTTTGCTCCGATCAGGTCGCCGACACCGCCAACAGCGAGAAGCCTACGTGGGACAGCTCGTGACCGACTCCTGGACGTCCTCGACCCCGGGTATCCACGTGGCTGCAGAAAGAAGCTACCCAACAACGCCTGTTTGCACCCGACATCGCCTGGTTCCAATCTGGTTCCACGGTAGTCACTGGCTAGTGACTTTGAACATTGTCCCCTCTGCTTTCAGGTCTTCACATCTTCAGATCCACCCTTGGATCCACCGGAACTCTTCTCATCGAGCTGCCTGCAGCATCTTCAGCTCCAAGCACCATCGACCAGCGTGACGAAACCCGACACAACTTCGACCCTGTGCACCCGCTTCCTGTGGGTGAGGTAACTCAGCTCCGCCGGTGCTCCTGCACTGGTACACATCCCAAGGGCCTGTGTTTTAAGTTTCAGCTCCGTAGGTCACTCGGAAGGTTCCTAACTTTCTAACTTTGTGCTTTTTACGCACCATAGACTTTGTATTGCGAAGTGCGTGCACTTTGAACACTGCACCCGAGTCCCGTGGGCCTTTCCCGACTTAGTTAACTCCAGTCTCGAATAGCTCCAGCGATTCCCAAGGCCCTAGGCCTCTTCACTTTCCTCCTGGTATCTCTTATACCATTTTTTTAGTATATGGTTTAGGTGGCCCCTAGGGCTCATCCATATTGTGCAACTTTTGTGTATTTTAAACTGTCTTGTGATTTAACGCTTGTGCTTCTGTGCTCATAAAGAGTCCAGGGGATTTTATAGTTAATAAATCAATATATATTTTCAATATATATCTGTGTGGTGTCCCTTTCATTTGGTATTCAAGGGGGTTGTGTATGGTATAACAGCTGGCTTCACATGCCTTTCAGAGTTTAGCCTAAGACTGCTTTGTCCACGTTACCACTAGGATAACTGGTCTACAAGGTTGAATTACAACCATCATCATAAGGGTTGCTTGGCATGGTACAAAGTGATCACTAGAACTAGTGAGCATTATATACCAGGCCAACTTCTCACAGACATCCAGGTGGAAATAGAGCTCATGCATTTGTGGAACCTCTCCCCCGCCTCCCTTTCCGCTCCCTCCATTAGCGACAACACAATTTGTGTTTCATCATCGTAGGAGGTGAGCTGGAAACCAAACGACCGAATGACACTGGGCAGGGGTGCCACATAGATGTTGAAAAGCGTGGGGCTCCACGCCGAGCCTTGTGGCACCCAACAGGGGAGTGAGAAGGGTTCCAAGATGTTTCCGTTTAGATCCACCATCTGAACTCTGTCCGACAAAAAGGAATGTAATAGTTTCCATGCTGAGCCCCTCACCAGAGAGCCTATTTAACAGAACCTTATGGTGGACCGTATCAAAGGCCGCGGATAGGTCCAGGAGGATTAAGATGGCATTACCTCCCCTATCCACGGCTTCTCTGATTTCCTCGGTTGATTTTATTAGCACCAGTTCCATACTGTGAAAAGCTCTAAACCCATATTGCGATGGGTCCAAGGAATTATTGGCAGAGATAAAATTGCTTATTTGAATGTTCATCTCTTTTTCCAATATTTTGGCCGGTAATGGGAGCCTGGAGATGGGACGGTAGTTATTCACGTCCTTAGGGTCAAGGGATTGCTTCTCAATAGGTGAGAAGTGTTCCAATACTTCTGTAGGGGCGCCTAGGCTTCCTAAATCTGATGGATTGACCTCCGTCAGAGTGTTATTAATCCTGCCTGTGAGTGAGGTGAAAATGGTTTCTACTTTAGCATTAAAGAACCAGGCTAGTTTGTTACAGAATTATGCATCTCCCTGATTCTTTGGAGTGGAAGGGTTAGCTAGTTTAGAGATCGTTATAGACAATTCTTTGGAATTGGACTCAGCCATAGTAATTTGTGATGAGAAATACATTTAGCTTCCAAAAGTGTTTGCTTCTAACTGGAGATACTGATTCTGTAATTCTCCCTCTCGGCATTGTCATAGAATTTCCGCCAAATCCTCTCTGCATGTTTACAGACCAGATTCTTGACCCTAAGCTATGCTGAGTACCAGGGAGCGGTTGGGGACACCCGTTTGGGAATCCATTTTTTAAGGGGGACAAGTTGATCACAGGCATCCAAAAGCCACTTGTTATAGGTGGTAGTGGCCTCCTCCACATCCAGCGGAAGCTGGTGCATTGAATTTTCTAGAACATTTCCCAGTCTCTCCACATCCAACTTGCCCCAAGATCTAGGTTCTGTACTTGCTCCAGCTACCTCCATGTTGCTCAGCAGTTGTCCCTGTTATGCTAGTGGTTTCAGTCTCCGGTTTAATGGTGTTCACTGTTCAGGCTTGTCACAGCAGGCAGCGGGTTAGAGCTAGGACATGTAGCTTTGTCATCACCCACTCAATACGTAAGAGGAGTGGACTGGGCCGTCGTAAGTAGAGCCAACGTGGGTGTGTGAATGATAATTGCGTGCCTCTGGGCGTGGTTCTGTACTGGAAATGTGCATGAGCATGTGTCCCTGTCGCAGTGTGGGTCTACTTTGTGGGGTGTAGGTGGCCCCTGATGGGACTTAGATACCCTCTATGTGATGTATTTCTTCTTACATGGGTTCGGACACCACCCGCACCTGTTCGGACACCACCTTTTGGCATTCTGACACCTGGCATTGGAATGTGATGTGTGGCTCGGTGACATGTTGAGAGCCAGCCATGGTGGCGGGTGCTTCCTGTTGTGTGGTCTGTGCTGGGGTCTCTTCTAAGTAGATTGGCTGTCCTGCTCCTGGAGGTGGGATGCATGTTGACTTTGTATTGACATGTTTGTTGGCGCTTTGTTCTTGTTTACATGCAGACTGTATGGCAATATACATTGTGACTGTTTGGGAGGTGCTTGATTTTGATGGTGGACAGTGGACATTTGGACTACGTGACGGATGTGAGGATGCACACATACATTTCCATCGCACAGTTTCCTGCTAGGTTAGATGTAGTTGGGCTGTTTCTGCGCATGTACGGAGCCAGTTGTGTCCACTGCTCTGCAGTACCGGGGTTGCACATTGTACCACATTGCCGTCAATGTGGATGTGCTGTTCTTGCTACGTGTGTGCTGCAGTGTGCCGCGTGGATCAGGGACATGATCGAGGGTCATTGTGGGTGTGTAGTGTGCTACACATTATTGTGCATGTGTGCCATTGTGACCATCTCCCCCGTCCCCCCAGTCCCTGGTCGTTACTCGCCCTGTTGATGCTGTGTCAGGTCCTTTCGAGCTGTGTCCAGACTCCCACCTCCTTGCCCCGTCTCCACTCTGATGACTGTGGCCTCAGTTTCTCCAGTGCCTCCTGTGGCGCAGGACTCCCACCTCCTGTTGCTGTTGCTGCCTGTTGGCAGCGGGTTTGTCCTTGGTTTGGTTTTCACATCATGCCAGTGCCTCTGACCTCCTCGACACTCCGACTGCATTTACGGTAGTCCAATTGTTGGTCAGTTGATTGTAGTGTCCTGTCACCTCTGTGACGCTGATCTGGTTTTCCTGGGGACTGCACCCAGTCTTCCTCTACCTCTTCTCCTTGGCCTTCCCCAACCCCGTTGTTCCTTGCTGGTGGTCTGTGGGACTTGTGGGGTTCGCGTTCACCTCTGCTCTCTGTCAGGGTGCATCCATCTTGCTACGCACCTTGACATGTTTTTGGTGTGTATTTTTGGTTGCTTTTATAGTGCATTTTCCCTCCAGACGTGTGGGATTTGCAGGTCTGCCGTTGGTTTTCGCTGCTTTTTGTTTTCGCGATTGGCCTCATCGCAAGTTTTTGTGTCCGTGTCTCGCATTTTTTAGGCTTTGCGTTGACTTTATCACGGACATTTGACACGTTGTCGGGGGCCTATCGCATGGTGCTTCCGTGTTGTGAATACTTAGTTAACACTGCGTTATTTTACCGCAATAGACTGCGATGTTGAAAGCTGCGTTAAGTTAATTTTGCGATAGTTATCACACTTTCTTGAGACTATCCCCCACTGTGTACAAATCTTTGGTAAATTGATTCCTCATATGAGGTTCCAATAAATTCAGTTGTCACCTTTTAATCCTAATAAACATTCCCAATGCACATTTTTTACTGGATGTGGATAATTAATAGCTCTTCAAATACATTATCTCTTAAAATAATTCGCAGTATATTTCATTTAAATATAATATATTATAACATATAATACAATTACATTTTTATCTGTTTGCAGCCTGATATTCCCCTGCTTTGATACGTTTTATATTTATGTTGCAACTCACAAAGCTTTCTTACTCTAACCCAACCTCTTGATCTCATGGATACGTATCCCTTTTTTCATAAGATTTGGTTTTTGACAATAAACGATAAAAGTCACATATCTAGGGGAACTTAACATAGGGAGGTGGAATGTTATCTGAAATAGGAACATCAAAGCATTCATTCTTTCCTGAGACTAAGGGAGATGCTTTCCTTACCTACTGTCTTGTTTTGTGCTTCTAAAAAGGTTGGATGTGACACCACGCAAGTGACGAGTGTCTCATGTTCACTGCTGGCTCTGTATGTACTGACAACGGTCACTGTCTTGTCTGGGTGAACTTGTTGTTCGGTGATGCAGCTCTCACATGCCGGGTGCCAGGTGATGTTCGCTGCTGGTTTTCCTCTGGAGGCCCGGCACACTGCCGTTGAGGCGTCCTCACTAGTAAGGGTAACCACAGGAGGGACTACGAAAAGGAGAGAACAATTATATCAAAGAAACTGGTTAACAGGCTAAGGCCGGCCAATGAGATATGACTGCGTTTTAGCTCAGATTGTGACTGAGCGGATGATGGGAACAACAAATGAGATATCACATTTCTTTGGGTAAAAATGCTGCCTAGTGGAGAATGAGATCAACTAATGAGACATCACTTTTGTTTGGCTTAGATTGCGGCTGGGGGGAGGGTGAGAACAACTAACAAGCATTAGAAATGCAATAGGTCTCGAGTTAGAGCTATTGGCATTGTAACCGGCAATGTTTTTCACTTATATGGATGTGCTGTGTAGTGGAATATGTGGGTTGAATTGGATTAGTTAGTTATGTTATATTGTGGCGTGGAATTGTTTGGTATGGAGTGGAATTGTGTGGTGTGGAGTGGATTTGTATAGTGGAATTATGTGGCATGGTGTGCAGTGGAATTATTTGGGTAGTAAATATGTGGTATTGAGTGTACTGGAATTATGTGGAGTGGGGTTGCATGTTAAGGAGTGCAATTATGTGGAATGGTAATTTGTATTGTAGAGTGGTATGTAGTGAAGTTTAATTATGTGGTTTTCTTTTGAATTTTGTGGCATGATGTGGAATTGTGTAGTGTGGATTGGATGTATGTGGTGTGTTTCATTGTGTTGTTGAGTTGTATTATTTGTTTGGGGATCCCCTATATAACGGACACAATTAGAGTACAACCCATCTTACTATGGCACAGAGTATGGACAGTGAACGAATGTGTATTAAATCGAGCCATAATACAGGATGTCTTAAAAATGGGGAGAGCAAATGTTGTTGAATGGCTAAATTACATCAAAACGTTTCTTAATGAAATAGACCGTTCACTCTATTACAATGATCCGCCTTCCATGGCAAATATTCCTAGAAAAGACCTGAAGACACTATGTATGGAATTCCTCAGAAATAGAAGACAGCTTGATGAATCGAATAAAAATACTGTCACTTCTCATCAATTAATTTTAATAAGCGACAAATTACAGCCATACTTAAGTTTATATATGTGTAATTTTGATAGATTACTTTTAACACGTTTTAGAGCTAACATTGTTTTTAGATTATTTACTTTCCCTGTAATGAATTCATGGGCCAAAGAACTCCCTTTATGTCCCTGTGATGAAATATCTATGCAATCGAATATACATGTTCTATTTTTTTGTAAATTCTATACGCTGCCTCGTAGAAAACTGATTGTCCCCATTTTAAAGGAAATGAATGTGAACAGATGTCGCCTAGCATATTTAGTACTGCAAAAAATGGACAATGTTCTTACTGTGGCTTCATTAATTGAGTATTTTAAACTGGTTTTTAAATTTAGGAAGTCGCTTCGCTTGAATGAACTGTAATAGTGTAAACACTATGTATTGTTTTTAATATCCTCCTACATTGATGTAATACTGTGCAATGTAAATGAAATATGACTGCTGTTGCTTTTATGGTTATACCTTTTTAGCCGAATAAAGTACTTTTTGACTTTGACTTTGAGTTGTATTATGTGGTTTGATGTTGAATTATGTGGTCTGGATTGGAAATGTCTGGAGTTGAATTGTGAGGTGTGGAACTGTGTGGATAGCTTTGCCTATTTGGTGATGAAAAAGAACAAATATGTAGGAGCTAAGCTCCAGATCTGTGTGTTTGGGTGTTACAAAAAGAAATTAGAGTTCAAGCTATTGGCATTCTAACTGTAAATATTTCTTACCTATGTGTTATGGAGTGGAGTGGCTGTATGTGTGTGTAGTGGAATTATGTGAGTTGGCTTAGAGTTGTTAGTTGTGGCATTATGTGGTGTGGAATTGTGTGGTGTGGAGTGGGTTTGTGTGGCATGGTATGCAGAGCTATTATGTGGTTAGTAATTAGTGTTTTTGAGTGTATTGGAATTATGTGGAGTGGGATTGTGTGTTATGTAGTGTAACTGTGAAATGGTATTTTGTGTTGTGGAGTGTTATGTAATGGAATTTAATTCTGTGGTGTGCTGTTGAATTTTATGGTATGCAGTTGAATTATGTGTTTTGAATTGGATGTATGTGGTGTGGAGTGGAATTGTGTTGCAGCGTGGAATTGTGGTCTTTGGTGTTGAATTATACGTTGTTGAATGTATGTGTGTGGAGTTGAATAGTATGGCATGGAAAAGTATGGCAGAGTGTAAAATTATGTTGAGTGGAATTATGTGGCATGGTGAGGATTGTATTTATATGGATTGTTGTTATGTGGCATAGAGTGGATTTATGTGGGGTATATTTATGTGATATTGAGAAGCGTTTAATTCGCTGAAGTTGAATTATGTGGTGTCATGTGGTATTATGTGGAGTGAAATTATGCTGCGTGGTGTGGAATTGTGCGGGGCTGAATTGTGGAGTTGTGTGACATTGTGTTGAATTATGTGGAGTTGAATGCTTCCAGGGGCAGAAAAGCCTATTTGTATTTGTAGTACAACCAGGGTTGTAAGCAGCCAGTTCAGACACTAAACAGGTGGTTTAGGTTCACTATTAGTCAAGCCTATAGGGAGTCTGGTGAGCCCCCTGCAGCAGGGGTAGAAGGAAATTCTACGAAAGGGATGTCCACTTTGTGGGTGAAGCACAAGGGGCATCCCTGGTAGTTATCTGTTGTAAAGTCACTTGGGTGGTCCCTTCCACATTTGCGAAACACTACAAAGTGTTATAGGAGACTAACAGCCTGATTCATGAAAACCGAATTCTGCGAATTCTAAATTGCGATTGACAGCGAATCGCAATTTAGAATTCGCAGACCGGCATTCATCAAAATCTGCGAGAAAATAAAGCGATTCGCACGCGGCCGCAAAAAGCGTTAGCGATTTTCAAAAATCGCAGAAAAATCGCTATTTCCGTCAAAATCCGCGTAGGAATTGCGATATCGCAATTTGCAAGATCGCTAAATGCGATCTCGCAAGTAGCGAGATCGCAAAAACGGGAAATCGCATTTCGAGCACAGTGATGACATCACAACCAGGAAGCAGGCAGTTCCCACCCCCATTCAGAACAGTGAGGCAGATCTCGAGGCTGCATCTCACAGAGCTCCCTCCAGAACACCTCCAAACTTTCAAATCCCTCACTTTTGTGACTGCAGCAATGGCAGAGGATTCAGCACCAGGGCCCAGTGCAAGCGGAAGCTCAAATTTTCTGAGCAGGAGTTGGAGCACCTGATAGAGGGAGTGGTTGAAAACCACCCAAAACTATTTGGAAAGGACTCCAGGAGGGTGCCTGAGGCGGAGAAACGCCGTCTGTGGCTGGGGATCGGCGCAAAAGTCAACGCTGTGGGCGTGACTCACAGGTCGATCGAGGAGCTAAAAAAGAGGTGGTACGACCTCCGAGGTCATGCGAAGGAGAGGGTGGCAGAGAGGCTGGGCGAGACCCAGGCTACTGGAGGTGGAGATCCTACAGTCCCTCCCAACACCCCCATGGAGGACCGTGTGGAGGACACACTTGAGCCAGAGGTGTGTATAGGGGTCATCACTCTGGACTCATCCCGACCCACCCAAGACAGCCAAGGTAAGTGGCATGCGACTGCGACCCTGTCCCCTGACAAGGGCCATGACCCTATAGCCTGTCATAATCAACCCAAGTCATGCAATCCATGCACATTAGGTCATGCCCAAAAGCATTGTGGGACATGTAGTCTGCCCACAATGTACAAAAAACCCAATGCAGCCAGACATGTCCGAAGGTACGCAATGCCACAGCCAGTCAGGGAATGTCAGCCAGCATGCATGTAGCAACTGCACGTGTGACAGATACATGCAATTAATCTACGTCCACTTCCCCTCACAGGTGGCGCTGACAACAACAGCAGCGACAGCGACAGGCTGCTCATAGACGAGGCACCAGAGGATGCAGAGGAGGTGCCAACAGCCACACATCCTGCACCATCAGGCGCTGCAACGATCCCTGCTGCCAGACCACCACCATCTGCGCCAGCACCATCAGGCGCTGCACCAATCCCTGCTGCCAGACCACCACCATCTGCGCCAGCACCATCAGGTGCTGCACCAATCCCGGCTGCCAGACCACCACCATCTGCGCCAGCACCATCAGGCGCTGCACCATTGTCAACCGCAACACCACCACCAGCGGGACCCTCAACATCTGGTGCTGCTAGTGCGGTGACAGTGCGCATACCCACTGTGGCCAGGCAGCACAGCAGGCATGGCAGGGATCGCCAGCAGAGCACAGCACGCAGCGGTAGGAGGGGGATGGCTGTGCGCGTGCCAGGGCTGAGCATATTGCGCCGGATGCTGCGCATCCATCAACTGCAGGCACAACGCCAATAGGCAATGCAACTCCAGCTCCACAACATTGGCCGCAATGGGGCAAATGTGTTGGACAGGTTAGAGCTGATGACAACTGCTATGGAGGCGAACACTGCGGCCATCATCTCGCAGCGCAACACCGCCCGCCGCCGCCACCGCCACTGCCAGCTACTTACGCGGCTATCTGCCTACACGCGCTCGAACTATGTTATTGGTAATGCCACCTCCCAGCTCTCACGTCGGTCCCTAGCTATGCAGCTGCAGATGGTGCAATGCTGCGAGGATGTGGCGCGAGTCTTGGAGCAGGTCACCAGTGCCATACTGGCACTTCATCCAACCGGCCCAGCCAATGGTGTTGGGGACGACACTAGTGAGGGGACCTCCAGTGTCAGCAGCCTGTCTGCCTCACAGGTTGGTGTGCTACGCCGCAGCAGCAGGACCACTGCGGGTTCACGTGCCATCCCAGAGGATGAGCCTGAAAGGCAATTGGGTGCCGCGCGCTGAAGGCGCACTTGACTTTACTGTCCATTGGCAGGGACATGCTGATGATAGAAGCATGTCCTGTGTATGATTTAGAGCAGTATGGCGCAATACTGCTCACATGTTAAGAATTGCAAAAAGTCATTATCATTGTGCCTTCAACAATAATATTTATTCTAGCATCGTACATCAGCCTCCTGTCATTATTTCCATTGGCATGCATTTGTGAATTGTGGGGTGAGGGGAGTGGGTGCACTAGAAACTGTTCATTGTGATGTGGTTGCGGCGTCTGTGTCCTTCAGCTGGATTCTCCCCGCGTGCATGACGCACATGTGCAGGTGGCCGGTCGTCCCCTTCCGACTCACTGCCAGAGATCTCTACAGGTATCCGGCGCTTGGTAGCAATGTTGTGTAGTATTGCACACACAGCCACAATGCGGCAGCACACATCAGGACTGTAGTACATGGTCCCACCAGTCTTGTGCAGTATGCGGAATCTGCTCTTTAGTAGCCCAAATGTCCTCTCAATGCAATTCCTTGTGCGTATGTGTGCTACATTGTAACGCGTTGCTGTGGTGTAGCAGGGTTGAGGGAAGGGATTGAGGAGGTATTCACGGAGGGCGTAGCCACTGTCACCTGCATGAGAGGAGCAGAGGGTGAGTGCCTGTACAGCGCAGCTACTTCATCACAGTGTAACATTGTGGGCCATGTGTACTTACCAAGTAGGTGTCCTTCACCAAAGTCTCCCCTGGCCAGTCGTGTGTGGAGGCCGCTGTGCCGGAATATGAAGGAGTCATGTGTGCTCCCCGGGTACTGTGCCACTATGTCCGTGATGTATGTCTTAGCATTGCACACCATCTGGATGTTGAGGGAGTGGTAGGACTTGCGGTTGCCGTACATGTACTCCGTTGCAGCTGGTGGGCAGATGTGGATGTGGGTACAGTCAATGCATCCTATCACATGTGGGAAATGCGCAACATTGTAGAATTGATGCTTGGTCTCATCCAACTCCTGTTGGCTGGTGGGAAATTTGATGTGGTGGTGTAGCTGGGTCAGCATTGCATCTAGAAAACTCCGTAGGCAGCGGGACATGGTGGGCTGGGATATCCCCCCAGCAGCTGCAACTATCCCCTGGAAGCTCCCGGAGGCCAGAAGGTGCAGGCTGCACAATACCTGGACATGTGTGGGCACGGCATTGGTCCGCCTTGTTGGGTGCTGCATCAGGGGGTCAAGGTCCTGAATTAGCTTGATGATTATTGGCCCATTCAGGCGGTACTTTGCGTATATTTGCTTTCTGGCTTGGCCCAGCAGGGTGACCCGCTGGTGGAATATCCTCTCCTGGATCCTACGTCTCCTCCGTGATGCTCGCTGTAGCCTTCGCCGCCTGACCACCATGTAGAGTCCTGGCATTGTGAGACTCCTAATGCTACTGCTGCATCTCCTTAAGTGTGTTTGGTCAGGCCAGCACCTGTTCCTGATTGGGAAACGTTTTTTTCAAAAAAAAAATTCATAGGCTTTGATGGTTACCACCTGCTTTGGGTTGTCCTTAAATTGCGCCTCGCAAAAAGCGATTTATGAGTTTTTCGCAATTTGCGATTTTTCTTGAATAGCGATTGCGATTATATTGCGATTTCGCAATTTTTTTCGCAGTATCCGTGGTTCCTCGCAATTTCTGATTCGCAAATGGGCTACTGCCGGGATTCTGCGAATAATTTTGAGAATTCGTTATTCTGTGTTTGCGAATTCGCATTTTTCTTCAAGAATACCGATTTTGACTATTGCGCTCGTATTAGCTATTTCGCAGCTATTGCGATCGCAATTTCGGTTCATGAATCAGGCTGTAAGATTCATAATATCGTTGGATCAAAGGTTTGTCGTCTATGCTGAATAGTGAAAAAGGGCCATATGTATCAAGCAAAATTGCATTCGTACACGCCGAAATGCGAAAGCAATTTTGCCAAATGGTATGTATTAAGGCAAAATAAGGAATCGCAAAATTTGCGATTCCTTATTTTGCAATTGCATTTAAGGAATCGCATATTTTGCGATTCCTTAAATGCAATGTAAGAAGCACCAAAAAAGTGCAATTTGGCCTTAAGGAATCGCAAATTACCACCAACTTCAAGTTGGTAGTAATTCGCGATTTCTTTGAAAAATGCACTTTTTTGCATTTTTCAAAGTGCAATGTGAAGCACATTCATGCCCTTAGGGCATGTATGTGCGCCACATGTGCACCCATGCTTATTTCAGGGGTGCAACAGGGTGTCCTTTTGACACCCCTGCACCCTTGAAATTGCATTCTCAATTTGCGATTCTCTAATTGCTAATCGCAAATTGAGAATGTCTTGCCAGTCATTCCTGTGGGCCTTTAGGCCCATAGGAATGAATGGGGAGGTATTCCTTAATTGCGAATTGCAATTTGCGATTCGCAATTAAGGAATATGTAGGATTCGCAAACTTTATTGCAAATCCTACATATATAGCATTTTGCGATTCTCAAATAGCGATTCGCCAAAAATCGCTATTTGAGAATGGCAAAATGACTTTTTGATACATATGGTCCAAACTGATTTACCAATAAATCTGTTTGGCTGGTATACCTGTTCTCCTGGTCCTGAATTCCTTTCTATATTTCACTGAGAAATTGGCAAACACAGCACAACCGGTAAATGCATTACTCAGAGTGCTTCCTTTGCCCATATTAATTACACCTGCTCTCCTGCCCGTTTGTTGGCGGAATGTGACTCTGAGGCTCGATGTCTCTCAATGAGTAATTAATTCAGGCAAAGGAAGCAGTCTGTGTAATGCATGTTCCAGTAAGTAAATGAAACATTTGCATTGTGCTGGATGGGTCTGGGTGCACAGGACCCAATTGAAAATGGAAAGGCAAGCACTGTCCATGCACAACCACATTATGTTTGAACTTTCAGAAATAAAATATTATGATGGTGAATGTGTCCAGGACATTTTTAAATCTCCCTCGGTGTAGACATAAGGTGCAATAGGTATAATAGTCAGTGGTATGTCGGGAAAGAAAGGTAAGTGTGTAGTGGGATATACAAGGAGGAAGAATACACTTGTCTGTCTGTGCAAGGAGCGCTGGAGAAAATAAATAACAAATGTCACGTTGAGAGGACGAAAAGAAACAGACACAAACAAGCAGTGCTTAATTTGAGCCACACTAATTTTTGGGGTCTGACTCTTATTTTTCCGTATCAGACATTTTCAGCGAACAAGTGGGAAAAACCCCATAAAAGTGAAATGACGGAGGAATAGAAAGACCGGAAAAAACTGCACAAAGAAAAAAAGCAGGAACCTGCAAGAGTGAGATAAAGGGACAGGGAGTATCTGGTAGTGGATTAACCCTTTCGATGCTGATGACGAGCTCAGCTCGTCATCACCCACGGGTGTCGTGTGCTGATGACGAGCTGAGCTCGTCATGACACCAGCAAAATGGCAATTTCCAGCACAGGAGGGGGAAAACGCCTAGCAGCCAAGGAGGCCTGAGGTGTATTTAAGACTGTGCAGCCTTGCTATTCGGCACAATGACCTTTAATTGTGACGTATGCAGGTTCCATAGCATCACTGCGAAAAAGTAAACCTTGTGCAGAAGCCATACATAAGAGAAGCAAATACTCGGTATTTGCACTCTATGCTTAATTGCCCTTCACACGCAAAAAACACAGAGGACATTGTGGGCATTATGAGGCAAACATGCTCCGTCACTGTATAGAAACACAGAACACAAATTAAATTGAGCACCTTACCCCACAGAGGAAAGAGACAATGCTATTGTGACTTTGTTCAGTGTGAAAAACACTTCTGTGTTTTCAAGGAGGAAAAAACCCAAATATAATTCAGACTGTTGCCTTCCATCGGTGTGGCAAAATATTGCACTGTGTTTATTTTTCACATCTCCGGCAGTCGGGGCGAGACGATCAAGGTGATAAAGACTGAAGCCAGTGGGGTACATTTATTAACATCCTGGTACTGTGCAACAGCGGATGCTCTGCTCCCTTTTTTATGGGGAAGGAGACTGCGATTGAGAGTGCAGCCCATGTGTTACACAAAAACTGTAAGATTTTGTGCCTGATATCGCCGTAAACATACCACTGCCATAGCCACTGCCCTGGCACCTCTAAGGTCTTTGGAGGGAGAATACGGTTGTATGACGTTATGAAAATGCCTTTACCACGCATACCTTTACAACGATTTTCGTTGTATAACTGTGCATGATAATGGCATTTTCATGGTAAACCTACTACAGGTCTGATTATTTTGTTCAAATCTATAAATATATTTTTAATTATGCCTAACCTAATAAATGGGAAATATTAAAAAAAATATACTCATGGTTTCTTTGGACGGAATTCTATGTCAGGACAGGAGGCTCCAATTATGCTTTTTCTCATTTCTTTAATGAAATGCTCAGCAGCCAATATGAAAGAAAAACTACATTTCCCATGAAAACTAGGGAATAACCATAGAGTATACAGTATAAAAGGTCACAACACTAGTCCTTTTTCCTCTTTCTTTGCTGCTCCACAGCCAGTTAAGTGCCTTTCTCTGTATTTACATGCTTATGTGCTGTTTTCATGCTTAATTATTGACTGTTTCACTTACTTTGAGTTAGTGCTTTGGCGTTTTTCAGCGCGCTGTGCTTGCACTTTGTTGGAGCGCTCCGGCTCCAGTTGCCATCGTTACCGCTTTCATTCGTGATTTCACCCGTTCAGCTGCGTGTTCAATTGGGAGCGTGCGTTCACCTCCCTGTGCCTGGGCGCCGGTGTGTTGCCCTGCTATTGTTGTGGAGCGGGAGAAGGGGTTGCCGGCTCGGGTAGAGAGCGCGAGCGCTCTCGAGCCATGTTTACACGGGCGGCGGTGTCGCGCATGCGCATTGCCATATTTCCGGCTTCTGTGATTCCTCACAGTGCCGGTTGAGTGAACGGTCGTTTTCTTGAACGCCCACGCCCACAGCCTGTGTACTTTTGACCCCGTTCGACGCTGGAGTTCAGGAAAGAGCTTCAGTTGTTATTTTGTTGCATAGGCTCTGCCTAGAGTATGCATTAAGTCTCGGCAGGCTTATCTCCCTCCATGCTTTACTATATTTAGAGTCAGGTTTGAGCCTGCTCTTTTGGCCTGCTGTGGGGTTTCACACTCCCCCTGCATTGTATCTTTGATACTCCCTCCCCTGCTGTTGCAGCTTATGTTCAGGCTCACATTCATCAGCCGTTTGATGCCTCTGTTAGAGCCAGACTCTGTTCTGAATGCCCGAGGCCTGATCTTGCGGATCATTTAGCGGATACGCCAGAAGTAGATCCCATGATGGTCACCTATTTGAAAAAGTATGCGAAGGACCCAAAAAAGGGCCTAGACCGGTCTTAGAGGTCTTGCCAAGACAAATTACTTGATATGCTTGGTCCTCTGACCAAGATTCTGGATTTTGGATTTCAAGCAAAGGAGGCCTCGGCTCTTGTGGACCCTGATGAACTGATAGAATGGGTGCAGAGGGCTGTCTGTCAGTTGGGTAACGCAAATTGTGCTGTTTCCTCTGAGCGGCGCCGGTCAATTCTGTTGAAGTTGGACCCGAAACTAGAGGAGCCTTCGTCCTCTGAGTCGGGTCCGGAAGCACAAGGTCTTTTATTTGGGCAGCCTTTCTTGAAGAAGCTTACCAAATTTGTCTCCACCTTCAGTGGCATCGACAAAGCCCAGGCTTCCTTGCGCCGAGCTATGCGTCCGGTTTTTGCCAAGGCCGGACGACATCGTGGACGCTCGTTCGGCCGAGGGTCAAACCAACAGTCCCAGCGAGGTAACTCCTCTCAACGTGGTGGGGGACACGACTCCGAATATTCCACCAGAGCGAACTTCTATCCCTCCCGCAAGGGGAAAGGACAGTATGGAAAAGGCCGTTCCGGAGGACAGCATGGTCATTACCAGGACTCCAACTCTGCAGGTGAGCCTGATTCATGCTTGCAATGTGATTTTGGGGGGCAGAGTACAGTTATTCCTTGACAACTGGCGCATGATCTCCAGCGATGCATGGGTGCTAGAAACCGTTCAAGGGTTCAAGATAGAGTTCTATCACCCACTGCATCAGACCCGTCCTCCCCCTCCTTTAAGTTTTTCCCTTCCAGATCAAGCTTGCCTTTCAGAGGAAATCAACGTTCTGCTAAAAAAGGGGGCGATTCTTCCAACCGCCCGTCATCTGAAGGGATTTGCCAGCTCAGTCTTTCTGGTCGAAAAGAAGGGAGGCGGGTCTCGCCTGGTTCTCAACCTGAAAGACTTCAACGGAGTGGTTGTGTACCGGCACTTCAGGGCATCCATCTCTTGCGGGATCTCCTTCGCAAGATCCCGCAAGAGATGGATGCCCTGGATGGTCCGCCTGGATCTCAAAGATGCGTATCTGTCGATTCCGATCTTCAAGCCTCATCGTCGGTTCCTCCAGTTTCAATGAAAGGGGGTTTGGGACGAATATCAGGTTCTCCTGTTCGGCCTTTCGTCAGCACCGTGGTGCTTCACGAAAATTCTGAGGCCGGTTGTTGAACATCTCCACGCTCGAGGTATACGTCTGATTATTTATTTGGACGATATTCTCCTAATGGCGGATTGCCCACTCAAGCTCCTGACTCATCTGGAGTGGTCCATCGATCTTTTGCAATCTCTCGGTTTTCTGATCAACGTTCCGAAGTCGGTTTTGACTCCAACGTAATCGATAGATTTTCTGGGTTTCAAGATAGATTCAGTTGCCTGTCAGCTTCTCTTACCCGCTCAGAAAATTTGTTACATCAAGAGGGAGTTGACATCTGTTATTTACAGACAGACTGTGTCATTGAGATCGTTGGCACGTGTAGTAGGTCTGTTAGCGTCTTCCATTCAGGCGATCTTCCCGGGACCGCTGCATTACCGAGCGATGCAGCGTCTCAAAATCCAACATCTCCGCAAAGGCCTCAGGTCCTCGGATCAGATTCCTCTGTCGGAGGAGGTGAGATGGGAGATGCAATGGTGGCTAGACCACATGGAGGCCTGGAATGGTCGAGCTCTCTTCGGTGCATCGCCGGAACTTGTGATCGAATCCGATGCCAGTCGCTGGGGTTGGGGAGCCCGCTGCGGCCCAGTCTCGACGGGGGGTCGTTGGTCTCCCCAGGAGTTAACTCTCCACATAAACGGTCTGGAACTCCTGGCGGGATCTTTTGCGATCAAGTGCTTTGCTCCCCATCAATCCAGTTGCTGCATTCTTCTACGGATGGACAATGTGTCTGAAGTCCGTTATGTCAACAAGCTGGGCGGGACTCGGTCCAAAGTGCTTGCGGAGATTGCCAAGGACTTTTGGCATTCTTGCCTGCAGCGGAAGATCACTGTTATTACAGAATATCTTCCGGGTCACCACAATCAAATTGCGGATTGGCATTCGAGGCATCTTCGGGACTTCAGCGACTGGAGGGATCACCCTCGCGTTTTCCGCTCTCTTCTTCGGCGTTGGGGCTAGTGTCACATAGACCTGTTTGCTTCTCGCCTCAACACACAGCTCCCGCTGTTTTACAGTTGGAGACCAGATCCGCTGGCCCTAGCCACGGATGCCTTTCTCCAGGCTTGGCCCTCGACTCTGTGCTATGCGTTTCCCCCATTCATGATGATCCCCAGAGGTCTAGCTTATGCCACACGGTTTCGAGCAGATCTGATTCTGATTACTCCGCTCTGGAGGGCTCAAACGTGGTTCCCGGTTCTCCTGGAAATGTGTTGCGAGGCTCCTCTCCTTCTTCCCCAGAAGTGGAATCTCTTGCTGGATCCTCTAGAAGGTCCGCATTCCCTGATTCTGTCCGGATCCCTCCAGTTGCTGGCGTGGCGGATCTCGGGGACCGCTGGACGTTCCCAGGCATTTCTAGTGACGCTTCCAAGTTCATTAGTGAGGCCTGGTCTCCCAATACTCACAAACGATACAAGGGTGCTTGTAAGCTGGTGTGATTGGTGTGTTCAACGGGAAGTTGATCCCGTTTCAGCAGATGTCTCTTTGATAATTAACTTTCTGGCGTCCCTAGCCTCTTCAGGTCTAGCTTATAGGACAGTCAACAATTTTCGTTCTGCTATCTCAGCTGGCCATATCCAGATTGATGGAAAGCCTGCTGGTGAACACCGTTTCATTTCCAAATTACTTAAGGGTATTTGTTTCTCGAAACCACCAACTCCTAAGTATGTCTCTTTATGGGATGTTTCCATCGTTTTACGGTTCTTGGAGGACTGGCCTTCTAACCCGCCGTTATCCCGTAAGCAGTTGTCTGCAAAGTTGACCATGTTGTAGTGTCTTGTCTCTTGTAAACGTGTGTCGGATGTCCATGCATTGGACCTTGCGGGTTGCTGTTTTACGCCGGAAGGCGTTACATTTCGTCTTCCAGGCGTACTAAATCTAATACTGCGGTGATTACGTATCCCTCTTTTCCCGCTCGTCCCAACCTTTGTGTTGTGCAGTGTCTCAAGGATTATGAAGTAAATACTGCTTCTTTACGTTCAGATATGCAGGGTCAATTGTTGATTGCTTTACAGAAACCTTTTCGCCCTGTGACCCCAGCTACTTTAGCACGCTGGGTAAGATGGCTCATGTCAGAAGCTGGCATTGATGTGTCTGTGTTTGGTGCACATTCTGCACGTGGGGCGATGGCTTCTAAAGCTTTCTCCTTGGGTGTCACTCTTTTTGACATTATGAAAGCAGCGCATTGGTCATCTGATTCAGTTTTTAAAACTTTTTATTATAAACCTATTGATCATATTGCTTCTGTGGTGGTGGATCAGCTTTGAACAAGCATAATCGGAGCCTCCTGTCCTGACATAGAATTCAAAATTTGCAAACATACGTGACAAGAATTTTCAATTCTATTAAGGACAAGGAGGCGAGGATTATCCCACCCATTGTTATTGATTTGCATTGTTATTTGCTGTTATATATATTGATGATGTTGCACAATTATCTCCTCTCTTGTTTCCCCATCCCCCCCGATTTGCATTCTTACTTGCACTATTTGGGTATTACGGCTATATGTCTCTTTTCAGGTTCCGACCAGAAGTAGAGTTTGCCGGTCTCATCCGTCTCTATGTTCTTCTACTGCCTGCGTCCAGTTCCTTTGGATTTCTGCGGCGTGCTTGGTCTTGTTCCTTTTGGTCTACGTTGGATTGCCTTTTGGACTTGAACTGTTTCCTCAACAAAGAAAGAGGAAGAAGGACTAGTGTTGTGACCTTTTTTACTGTGTACTCTATGGTTATTCCCTAGTGTTCATGGGAAATGTAGTTTTTCTTTCATATTGGCTGCTGAGCATTTCATTAAAGAAATGAGAAAAAGCATAATCCTCGCCTCCTTGTCCTTAATAGAATTGAAAATTCTTGTCACGTATGTTTGCAAATTTTGAATTCTCCTTCTTCTAACACTGTTTTTATTGGTCCTTTCTCTATTTTTTTTGTAAATGCATGTACGTCATCACGTCATTAGGGAGGCTCATCCCATGAAGGACAAGATTGAGGCACTGAAGAGGTTTTTTTGGTAAGTTTTCTTTTTTGTTACAACCCTTTCTTTTTTTTGGAGGGGGGGAGACCCCTCAACCCCCAAATTTAATTCGACATTTAACTCACATTCCTTTACTACGTATTTCGTAGTAAAGGAATGCGTGGTAAACGTTATACGTGGTAACCACGCCTGCGATGTAAAGCATGCGTGGTTAGTGTATTCATGGAAACGGCTGCGTTGTAGTGGCAGTTTCCCGAGAATACAAGCAACTATAAATCAAATCACTTCAAAGCTGCCCTTGATGCGCAATGAAAAGTGATACAGCATTAGATAAAGAGACACACTCAAGCAGGGCTTTAAGTGGGATGAAAAAACTGACGGGTCTCCCAAAGGGGTTGGGCAGATGTAATTAAGGGCGCGGCTTAAAACACGTAAACGAAAAATCTGTGCTCAGCATTGTGTGCCATTCCACTGGTATTTTGCTGCTTCTGTCATTGCAACCAGATATATAATACAAGTAACATTACACCTACAGCAAGCCAAGACTATTGGCTTTCTCAATGGTTGTCGGTTGCATTAGCAACAACTATGGCTTCATTGAATATAATATGACAGTCCTTCAGTTCTGACTGAGGAGACTTTGAAAGAACTTTAACGAGTCTCTTCGAAGTTACCCCAAAGGCAGTGAAGGGTGGCACTGCTGCACAGTTAAGATGTTTTTTTTCACCCAGAGGGTGATGGAAAAAATGGAGAGCCCGATAGTGACCCGTCTCCACAACTGCTTTTTAGCTCAGCTCCAGCAGGACCCGGCATCTTTTTTTTTTTTTTTTTTAATTTTCAAAAACCTTTATTAGTTGGTTATACGGTTACACAGCATCGTGCCTGCAACCAATCTAGGACCCGGCATACTTAAAGCCCTTCACTCAAGTGCGACTTAGAGGCAAAAGAAAAGGAGAGACATAAATAGGCTGACAGAGAGAGAAATAAAACCAGCCAGAACGACCAGATGAAACGACAACAGAAAGAGTATAAAACATAGAAGATGCAGAAAAATACAGGTTGAGATGGGAAGCATACAACAAACTTTTACGTAGAAGAGCAGTGGTGAGCCCCAAAAGTCATTCATTAAATTAAATTTGTGTGCCGCTCCTATTTGAAGAAGTGCCTTTTTTTAGCAACACGGTGCCTGTTCACTGTTTTCTAATATAATTGCAACCTTCTTTCGACTGATGTCCAATTCCAGGATCAAGCCAGCAAGTGGCAGAAGATGCAAGCATGTGAATCTTCTGTTGTTGGTTATCGTGGTAACATTTCTAGCTGAGCATTTAGCAAGAACACCTTTAAGGTTGAATCTTCAAGGAGCCATCCGCAACATTTATACCTGCCATATAAACAGCAATGAACTAAGATACAGGGAAGTGTGCTGTGCTAATATACAGAAGAAAACAAAAGCGGGTGGCTTTGACTATATACAGAACCTGGCACCAAATAACAGATGGGGTAGTGACAAGCTGGGGCATGGAAGACACGAGTGGGTTTGTACTGCTGGGAAGGACAGCAGTAGAGAATAAGAAGATCAAGCAAGCGTCATATGGCACCTTTGGATTTTAAATAAATTGCTTTATTAAAAGAATTCGCAACTTACCACCAACTAGAAGTTGGTGGTAATTTGCGAATCCTTATGGGCATTTTTGCATTAATTTTCCGTTGATACATTGCATTTAAGGAATCGCACAATTTGCGATTCCTTAAGTGCAATCGCAAAATAAGGAATAGCAAATTTAGCGATTCCTTATTTTGCTGCCAAAATGTGTCATACATACCATTTAGCAAATTAGCATTCGCAAAGACCGAAATTCAGCGAATTTCGGCCTTTGCGAATGCTAATTTGCTTGATACATATGGCCCTTAGGGTCTGATTTAGATTTTGGCTGACAGGTTACTCCCTCACAATGATGATGGATATCCCGTCCACCGAAATCTAAATGCCATTATTTCCTATGGGATTTAGATTTCAGCGGACAGGATTTCTGTCACCATTGTGATGGAGTAACCTGTCCACAGAAATCTAAATCAGACCCTCACAGCACAAAATAATTTCATAATGTACTCTTTATAAATGTGCTTCTACCATATGATCAGTAGAACAACTTTGGATATATTTTTTTTTAATGATTTACTGCAAAGATGTTTAAAGGCAAAGTCGTCAATTTCCCAGTCTCTTCCTACTCTTCAAAGGGGACCACTGGTAAAGTAAATGAAAAAGTTGAAATTCCTGCCATAATAACGTTGCTCAGAAAAAGCAGCTTGTTTTCCTAATTAGACAGCAAAGCATGTTTAACACAAACTTAAGGCCAGATTTACTAAGTGTTGGACATGGCCTTCACTGCAAGGCCACCCCAGAATGTTTTCCTTCACCCTCCTGTATTCAGCATTCGTTTTGGGGGGCATTAGAACTCTGTGCACTTCGCCTCTGATAACCAGTACTAAAGTGCTATGCTCTCTCCCCAAAACATGGCAAAATTGGCTTACACCTGATTGGCACACTTAATTTATTTGTAATTCCCTACTATATGATACTACATGTACCCGGGGCCTGTAAATTAAATGCAACTACTGGTCCAGTAGCACTCATTGTGTCACCCACTAAAATAGCACTATAAAACCGTCTCATGCCTTCCACTGCAGCCTGTGGTGTAGTTTAAAACTGCCAATTCAACCTGGCAAAATAAGCCTTTTTCAACAAAGGGGGTTGCTGAACTGTTCCTAAAGAATATTAAACAGACTGGCTTGACCAAAGGTGTGTGTGTTACACCTTTGGGCATCCATTATGTTGGACATATTAGGCAAAGGATTATCCCCTGAGGTAAATCACACGAGACACATGACACCAGCACGGTTTCTTTTATTCCTTTTTTTAAATTTCACCTTCACTAGGTCCTGACGAATCGCGGGAACTTCCCATGCGAGAAACATGTTAACCAACCCTCACTCTAGTCTCGTTTAGGGTTACGCTACCTAACCTGCCGTCACCCAGCGAGCTAATTCCACTTTTTAACTGCAGTAGGGGGACCCCCAGAATAAAGTAGTTTCCGGCACCCCCTGCTACATTTTAAATCACTCTTTTTCTTCAGGATACTGATTGCCCTGACCCACATACCCGCACTTCACCAATAGGCTGTTGGACAAAAAGATCTCTGCCAAAGAGCCCCTCTCTGAGGTGAGCCCGTCGGGGATTGCACCGCCTCCCCGACGAGGAGCAACGCCTATGATGAAGCATGACACCCTTTCGGGTGTGTGAGGCAAACACGTCCAACATAATGGATGCCCAAAGGTGTAACACACACACCTTCGGTCAAGCCAGTCTGTTTAATCTTCTTTAGGAACAGTTCGGCAACCCCCTTTGTTGAAACGTGTGGTCTACACGGGCACAAGCTGATACTGGACCTTCCTCCCTCTCTCTGGGTGGTAATTGGTGCCCGTCTGATCGACTGATCTTTCTCCCTCCTTTTTACGACAAAATAAGCCTTTTACCAGGCCTAAACACGTCTTTTTAATTCATATAAGTCACCCGTAAGGCAGGCCCTAAACAGCCCTTACATTAGCGTGACTTTTACTTAAGTAGTAGGACATTTGTTTTTAAGTTTTAAACTGTCCTGGTAGTGAAAAACTCTTAAATTCATTTTTCACTATTGTAAGGCCTATGTCTCCCTTTGGAAAACATTAGGTTACCTCATTGCAATTAGTAAGTGTTCGATTAGGAACAGATAGAGATATCAAGTTAGGACTCAAATGAATTGTAACGTTAATGGTGAATGGATTTTAGATTACAAATTTGGAAATGCCACTTTTAGAAATGTATAATTTTCCTGCCAAAAGGTTTCTAAGCCCTTGTAGGAGTTTCCAGCTGCCTAGGCCTGTTAATGACTCTCATATTAAGTATGCGTTTAGGGACCAGACAGCGAACAATAGGAAACTAGTGTGTAGGCAGAAGCGAGATGGGAGCTCACTGCCTCACATCACAGCGCAGTTCGGCGCTTTGCATTATGGTAAATGCAGTACAATGTTTGCGCTTACTTGAATATTAATTGCAATTTTTCACCAGAGTTGGTGCGGATAGTGCTGTTCATCTCTTCTCAAGGAGCATAAGTACTCAGAGGTAAGTCCAGAACTTCACAGGAGCAGCACAATGCACTAATTCCAACTCCCACCACAGAATCCGTCTCAGCCTCCAATTTCTGATGGGGCTCTAACTGAACTCCAAGGGGGAAAGGGGATAGGGATAGAGAGAAGAGACTGCCTTGTCTAGATTTTCTTGGGTTCGCCTCAATACTCTTTTCAACCTGTTCTTATTCGTCTTACTGGAGGATCTTTTTTAGGAGACACTGGATGAGCTGAAAATACAATTAAAACAAAGTAATACTCTCACACTATTCCCTATTCTCTCTCTGTCCTGTTCTTTTTTTTCTGGTATTGTCTTTAACACTCTTACCCTCTAGACTAAGGTCGTTAGCTACTCTTCTAATGATGGTAAACTGTATTGACTGTATTCCGTGTAGATGTCTTCCAGAACTGACTCTGCAATCTTTTATCTTTATATTCTTCTAACTTGCACTTTCAATATGGCTGTTTCTGTTTCTTTTGTTTTTTCATAATATACACATTTACATTCCATTGTTTTCTTTTTAAAAGTAACTGACTTTTCTTTTTCTCTTTAAACAGATTTAGATACTTGCCTGGACTCCAAATTCTTCTCGAAGTCAAACTCTCCTTTCAGTACAAGACTGCTTCATCCTGGTAAGTATTCATCACTTCCTGATTCTACCGCAAGGTTTCTGTGATGATTTTTCTGTTAGGAAGTAGTTGTTTGCTTGAACATTATTGATCTGCTGTTCCTAAAAGGAACTATCTAACTACACCCTCGCTCTCGGAAGACACTAATGTAACACTAATACTGCAACTTGTGCATAACGGAGACACGACCCTAGCTTCTAACTAACTAATTAGCGCAAGTGCGATTAGAGCAACTCTACTGTTGAGCAGTCTGGGGTGAAGTGCGCAGCACTTCTAAGTTTCCCATAAACTCTTGCAAGATTTTTGGCTAGGCGATGACTAGACCTGCAACTCCTGCAGAACGTCTTCTTTGCCTTCCAATTCTTCTGCAAAGTCTCAGGCAACAGGTAGGTAGGTAACTTACAACACCTGCCAGCTGCCATATGTCTTGAGCTTGATTTGTTCATTATAGCACAGATTCGTGAAGCAGGTGCCAAGTTTTTTGAGCAAGCCCTGACATCTCTAAACACGTGTTTCTGGATTTTAGGTGCATCTCCAAAAGCTGTGATATGAGGCAGTGTGCTCCCATCCCACTACAGTTTAAAAAGGCTCTCTTGAGCCAGCGAGCTGACAAGCGTTTGGAGAGGCACCTGTGTGCCAGTGACAGGTACTGAACCCTGGGAGGACTGTGGCAATATTCCCAACAACCCCTGATGTAATTGCTTTTTCTGATCTATACTGATGAAGGATAACATCCAGAAACATGTCCACAGAAGAAATGCACTATCTGCACCTACTCTGGTGACAAACTACAGCTAATATTCAAGTAAGCGCGAACATTGTACTGCATTTACCATAATGTCAAGGGGCGAAGTGTGCTGTGATGTGAGGCAGTGTGTTCTCATCCCCCTTCTAGTGTGTAGGCAGGATGGTTGGGGGCACAGCTGTTTATGCCTGAGCCCTGCTGGCCTCTGGTAGAGCAATTTCCTGATCCCCAAATGTGCCTCTCCAAGTCTGAGACCCTGGCTGGCATCAAAGTGCACTTCTCTACAAGAAAAGGAGAAATCATGAAGTTCTGGACTCCTTGCGCCAGAATCTGAAAAGGTAACTTTTTCAGCAGAAATAAACTGGTCCCTGTATCCGGCCTGTACACCATCATGGTCGGTCTGAAGTTTCCATGGTCTAGCATTATCAGATGACCCAGAATAGTGTTTTATTATTTTAGGCCTATACTTAACCTAAAACTTTGAAATTGTATATCTCCAGTAGTACGGATTGGATTTTTGTTGTTCCGGGCTCTATTTTTCGAAATTGGTTTGCGATTTGTCTTGTGATGTGATTACACTTTTTTACTGTTTGTGTGCTGCAATACTTAACACAGTGCTCTGAGTTAAGGCTGACTGCTTTTGTGCCAAGCTTCCAGAGGGTTAAGCAAAGTTTAATTTAGTAACTTTTATTGTTCACCCTGCAAAAGATTGAGGTTTTATTGCTTGAGAAGGGCTTACACCCTTTTCAACCAATGACCCACTTTTCTACACTAAGTTTTTGGGCCAGGGCAAAGCCACACAAAGTGGAACAAAGCAGCTCTTACTCTTGCAAGGGTGTTTACTTTACAGGGTAAAAAGTATTTTGTGCTAAAACAGAGCCCTTTTCTCATGCACAGATAGCTCTTTGTGCTTCTTTGCACCACTTTTCATACAGGAAGCCTTACTTAGGTGTAACTTGGGTGGGTAGCTGGGCAAAACCCAATCTACTTAAAAAAGCCAGACTGCACAGCACACATCAAAGTCCTTGTCCTTTCCTTGGCAGAAACAGTCACTGCGGGCCAACCCCAGACAATACACAGCAAAGTGTCAGTACTTCTGCTCAGTTTATCCAGCTCTTCTCCTTGGCAAAGTACCACTTGAATCCCAGAAGTAATCTTTGAAGTCTTTTTTATCCATGAGACTTCCAACAGGAGGCAAGCTCTACTTCAAGCCCTTGGAGAAAACTAACAGCGGGATGATGAAAGCAGAGTCCAGTCCTTTCTTTGCCCAAGATAGAAGCAACCTCTGCAGGCCAACCGCAACAGCACACAGCACAGGGACAGTACTCCTCCTCCAGTTTTCCTGGTTCTTCTTCCTGGCAGGTTCCTTAGTTCAGCAGTAATCTAAGGTTCAGGGGTTTGGGCCCCACTTTTTATTGCACAAATTTATTTTTTTCTCTGTGGGCAGAGAAGCTCTTTGCCCAGCCAAAACCAGTTCTGTCCTCTCTGGTGCAGCTGCCCGGTAGGAGGTGGAGTCAGCATTGTCCAAGGAAGACCAGGCCCATTCAGGTGTGAAAGAAATGTCCTCCCCCTACTCTAAATGCAGCCCAGCTCTATTCAGGCCAGCCTGACTCATCCAGGAAAGGCAGGACACACATCAACCCTCTCCAGTGGCCGTCTGAGAGAATCCACGTCCCCAGCCCTTATTATTCAAAAGCCAGACTGTCAAACCAAGAACATACCCATTTTCTAAAAATTGTATTTTCAAACACACAATATAAAAAATATCTTTACTAAAAGATGCATTTTTTATATTCTGAGTTCAGGCATACTAAACTCCAGCTTTCTATCTTGTCCCAATGGGAAGTTATAATTATAAGATGTTATAAATGAACTCCCATTCTGTCCTATTGGACAGATGGCCTCTCAATAGTGAAAAACGAAATTGACAGTATTTCACTATCAGGACATGCCACACACATCAGGGCATGTCCTACCTTTCACATACACTGCACCCTGCCGAAAGGGGTACCTTAGAGGTGACTCATATGTAAGAAAAAAGAAGATTAGGGCCTAGCAAGAGGGTGTCCTTGCCAGGTTGACATGGGAGTACAAACTGCGAACAGACACTGCAGTGGTAGGTCTGAGTTACATTTACAGGCTGCTCATGTGGGTGGCACAATCAGTGCTGCAGGACCACTAGCAGCATTTGATTTATAGGCCAAGTGCATACACAGTGCACTGTACTAGGGACTTACCAGTAAATCATATATGCCAATCATGGAATCACCAATCCATAAACACAATTTTCAGGGAGAGCACATGCACTTTAGCACTGATCAGCAGTGGTAAAGTGCCCAGAGTCATAAACCCAACAAGGGTCAGAAACAGAAGGCCAAAAAGCAAAATGTCTTGGGATAAACCCGCTGGAAAAGCCAGGTCTAACAGTGTACATTTGATTAATATGGATTATTTATGAATTGCGTTGCCCAGGCCTCCATTAGCAGTTATCCCATTTATGAGCCTGCCTCATGCATAACTTCTCTACTAAACATTATTTAATTCTCTACTTGCTGGTTTTGTTTACACGGATACCCATGGTCCATTAACTTGCTATAACACACCTTTGGACACTCTCAGCCCCAATTAGATAACTTGCATATATGGGTGCTCTCCCACAGATAGATTTAAGGAAGATTTCACTAGCTTGTGGATAACACTCTACCAGCTCCCTTCACCCTCCGAGACATAAAACAATCATACACATGTGTACACACAAGCAATTACTAAAAGTCACATGCGCACACCAGACTATGCTAACTCACACCCGTTCATAAACACACATTCACACACACCGACACATCCACCTTCCTCTCAGTCTGTAGCCTTCAGCCTTCAACGTCCTCCTGCAGCAACACAAACAGTAAGGACGGTCAATGACCCTATGCACTCTAACAAAAGGGGCCACTGTGACAGCCCTAGGCGCACTGAGGAGATAATGCACTCACACACTCGGGAGATGGCAAAAGTGTAATGCAGAAAACACATTTTACCAAGCGAGGAGAAGAAAATGCAGGGTAAATGTTCAGGATATTTGATTACACCAGCCTAAAGGCTGAGCCAACCCTGCTGGTATTTAAACTTATATTTCCCTGATATTACCCAAACTTAAACCTAGCCTACTATGATGAAGGCTTTCAACACTACGAGGCATCTGAAAAGACAAATGTCAAATAATACAAACAGTTTATCTGGTAAAACACCCTAAGACAATACCAGCACAGAACCCTTAAAATGTCCACTGGTTCCTCAACAAGTCCAGGTGCATCACGTCCATGTCAGAAGGCACATTTTTATCATATTTGTAAGCATTCCATCTCAGGATGGTGGCTCCTGCACCCCAATGCATCAACAACCAAAAACAGGGCAGACCAATGGCAAGCAAAAAGGAGGGTCTGGGCTCAGGAAACAGTGATGCTTTTACCTTGTTTTGAAGAAAAACAAGAAAATGGCACACATACCACTTTATCAATATTTCTACCGCAGGTTTAGCAGCTTTGAGTAAGAAATTCCAGATCGCTGTCCGGCTGTGGGAGTGGGTGGTGGGGGGTAGACAACACAACCAATGAAGACCTTGAGCTTCAACACCAGATGAGAACCGCCACCCTTCTTCTCAATCAATCAATCAATCAATCAAAGCATTTGTATAGCGCGCTACTCATCCGGAGGGTCTCAAGGCGCTTGGGGTAGGGGGGTCCGCTACTGCTCGAACAGCCAGGTCTTGAGCTGCTTCCTGAAGGCGAGGTGGTCTTGGGTCAGGCGGAGGTGGGGGGGGGGGGGAGGGAGTTCCACGTCTTGGCGGCCAGGTAGGAGAAGGATCTTCCTCCCGTTGTGGCTCTTCGGATGCGGGGGATGGTGGCGAGGGCGTGGCTGGTCTGTCGAAGCTGGCAGTGGGAGTGTAGAAGTTCAGGCGGTCGTTGAGGTATCTTGGGCCTTGGTTGTGGAGAGCTTTGTGTGCGTGGGTGAGGACTCGGAACGTGATTCTCTTGCTGATGGGGAGCCAGTGCAGGTTTCTCAGGTGTGCGGAGATGTGGCTGTGTCGGGGGATGTCCAGGATGAGTCGTGCTGAGGCGTTCTGAATGCGCTGGAGTCTTTTCTGGAGTTTTGCAGTGGTTCCGGCGTAGAGGGAGTTGCCGTAGTCCAGTCGGCTGGTGACGAGGGCCTGGGTGACCGTCTTCCTGGTTTCGGTGGGGATCCACCCGAAGAACTTACGTAGCATGCGAAGGATGTTGAAGCATGACGAGGAGACGGCGTTGACTTGTCTGGTCATGGAGAGGGAGGAGTCCAGGATGAAGCCCAGGTTGCGTGCGTGGTCTGTTGGTTTGGGTGCGCTGCCCAGGGCAGGGGGCCACCAGGAGTCATCCCAGGCGGAGGGCGATGATCCCAGGATGAGGACTTCCGTCTTATCTGAGTTCAGTTTCAGGCGGCTGTTCATCATCCACTCGGCTACGTCTTTCATCCCTTCGTGTAGGTTGGTTCTGGCGGTGGCGGGGTCGTTGTTGAGGGAGAGGATCAGCTGGGTGTCGTCGGCGTAGGAGATGATGTTGAGGTTGTGTTGGCGTGCGATGGCCGCGAAGGGGCTCATGTAGATGTTGAACAGTGTGGGGCTGAGTGATGATCCTTGTGGTACGCCGCAGATGACTTCGGTGGCTTCTGATCTGAACGGGGGGAGGCGGACTCTCTGTGTTCTTCCGGCGAGGAAGGAGATGATCCAGTCCAGTGCCTTCTCCTGGATTCCGATGTTGTTGAGGCGCTGCACTAGGGTGCGGTCGCAGACCGTTTTGAATGCCGCGGAGAGGTCCAGGAGGATGAGGGCCGCTGTTTCTCCATTGTCGAGCAGGGTTCGGATGTCGTCGGTGGCTGCGATGAGGGCGGTCTCGGTACTGTGGTTGGCCCGGAAGCCAGACTGCAAGTGGTCGAGGGATCCATTCGTCTCGAGGAAGGCGGCCAGCTGTTTGTTGTCGGTCTTCTCGATGACTTTGGCAGGAAACGGGAGGAGCGAGATGGGGCGGTAGTTTTTGAGGCCGGTGGGGTCTGCTGATGGTTTCTTCAGTAGGGTGCTGAGTTCGGCGTGCTTCCAGCTCTCTGGGAAGGTTGCGGGGTCGAAGGAGGCGTTGATGATGTCCCGTAAATGGGGTGCGATGACGGAGTCGGCCTTGTTGAAGACGTGGTGAGGGCAGGGGTCGGTTGGTGATCCGGAGTGGGTGGAGTTCATCGTGCGGACGGTGTCTTTGGTGTTGATCGGGGTCCAGGCGCGGAGGGTGGTGGTGGGGGGCGTTGGTGCGGTTGTAGGGTGCGTCGGCTGTGTGCTGAAGCTGTTGTGTATGTCTGCGATCTTGCTGAGGAAGAACGAGGCGAGCGAGTTGCAGAGGTCTTGCGATGGGGTGATGTTGTTGTTTCCGGCGCTGGGGTTGGAGAGCTCTTTGACGATGTTGAAGAGTTCCTTGCTGTTGTGGGTGTTGTTGTCCAGTCATTCCTTGAATGCGGTTTTGAGGGTGGTCATGTTGTCTGGTGCCGGGTCTCTGCGCCAGGTTTTCTCGAGGGCTCAGCAGTTCTTCTTGGAGCTCTTGAGTTCGTCGGTGAACCAGGATGCTTTCTTGCTGCCGGGTCTGCAGGGAGGGGTCTTCAGTGGAGCGAGGTCATCTGCGCAGTTGCTGATCCACCTCATGAGGTTGTTGGCGGCTTGGTTGGGGTTTGCTGAGCTGGCGGGAGGGTTCTGGCTCAGGGATGCGGCGAGCTGGTCGGCTGTGATCTTGTTCCAGCTTCTGCGGGGAACCTGTTGCTGGTGGTGGTGGAGCGTGGTCCTTCTGAAGCTGAAGTGGACGCAGGTGTGGTCCGTCCAGTGGAGTCCGGTGGCGTGGCTGAAGGAGATGTCCTTGCTGGAGGAGAAGACGGGGTCAAGCGTGTGGCCGGCGTAGTGGGTGGGGGTGGTCACCAGTTGCTTGAGTCCGAGGTTGGCGAGGTTGTCCAGCAGGGTGGTGGTGTTGCGGTCGTTGTTGTTCTCCAGGTGGAAGTTGAGGTCCCCGAGGAGGATGTAGTCAGCGGAGGGGAGGGCGTGTGGGCTGATGAAGTCGGCGATGTCCACCAGGAAGATGCAGCTGAGAAATCCATGTGGGTGAGGGGTTGAGAGTGAGACCTCTATGGCACCTTTTTGAAGAAGGGTATGAATTTCGGAGGAGATAAAATCTTGCTCTTGTTGGGAAAAATACATTATTGGAGGGTGAAGGCTTTGTATCGGGAACTATAGAGCTCCAGTTTGTAAAACTGAACAGTCTCTAGAACCCAAGTGTTTGCCAAACGTGCTGGAAAAACGGAATCCTAACCCTACACTACCACTACCATGACATCCCCACTTAACATTCCCCAGGCAAGATCAGGAAAATGTGTCTGCACGTGTAGACTTCCTAAGAAGTGCACTCACGTTGTATGGATGAAGTAGCCAAAGCTACAGAGCTTGTTCTAAGATGCTCTCTCTTCTCTCTCCTTTGATCTCCTCTCCTCTTCTCCTTTCACAACTCCCAGGGCACTGTCCCTAATACTAAACACGGAAATGTATAACACGCCCACAGATCACCTCATCTTGCTGGGCATTTCTCATAGATGATTTTCCATTCGTTTTGATACTCCCAGCTCCAGGCTCGATGACCTTGATTCTGAGGCCTCCTTCAGTGAGGAAGAACACCGTCTCCCAATTATCAACATTCCAAGAATAAAAGCATCCTCTCCTCCCCGAGCCTAACTCTTAAAACAAAAGGAGTTATTCAAGCTAACAAAGACGACTTTTTCCACCTGCAACAGAAACTTGAGAACAGAACAAATTCAGCATACACATGACATTCACTAACAAGTCTAGCTGAGAGCTTCCAGGGGAAATACATTTCAGGCCTACAGAAATCGGCCAACATAAGAGTAAAGCACTTAGGCCCTTCAAATATACACACAAGTGTACATTTCATTTAGGCCTTTCTAAATCATCATGTTACATAGGCATGTCAAATGCATTTTTCATTGGAAGTAGTTTATGAAATCCTACACATTAAGCACAACTAGTCACATCTACGTGCAGTCTTTAATATGGTGCATGTTTAAACCAAAAATACTACATTACATGTGAGCAACATCGTTTAGCAATTCCAATAAATGCTAAGCGTTACATAATTCAGACTACAAATGCCACGTTGCGTCTTTGCATGGCATGAAACATTTCTATGATTTCACTTTCACCCTAGCAACCAAATGTTAACACAACAAAGGAATATATGCGGATGCAGACTACTCGTGATTATGAGGCAGCCCTACAAATTGAGGAGCACCATTGCGCTCCAACAATCCTTACGACATGGAATTATTTGGCAGTTGTCAATATATTGTATGCCATATAATGTTCTGGGCAGAATGTTATTTTCCTTTCCAAATATAGATGGAAAATAACTAGAAACAGATTATTAATGTATGTCTTATTTTATGCATACTAGATTGAGATACTAGACGGTATGTGCTTTTCACTGTCCACCTCATTCCAATCTACACCAAAATGTTTTCGAATAAAAAACATCACTTTTTGGGTTTGATTGTGTTGTAACCCTCGGAAAGGGCCCATGATTTTCCAGTGTATGTGCACTTTGAATATATCCCAAAACATAAGAGAACGTTTGTAATCTTCCCACAAATTCTTTCTTCACAGATTTCGGGAATATTTTCTTTATAAATTGTTAATTTTTTTTGCAGATTAAGTTGGAAGTATTAGGAGAATATTTTACTTTAAATCTGTTATGTGCATGTGCAGACACACTTTTCAACTCATATTTGGCTGTGTCATGGGAGTGCGGTTGGAGCGTGACATGTCATGTGCTGATGTCCTCCAAACGCTTTAAGAGTACTCTGAGCCAGATGCTCAGCCAAGGTTAAGATCTCATCCATCACACCACTAAGCGCTGCATTTCATAAAACAATAACTGCACCTCGGTGGTCAACATGCAGGACCTGGAAACATTTCCGACACAGGCTCAAAGACAATACTCTTCCTACCACACAATCACCCCGTGTAGCATGCTGCTCTCATGGACCCGTGCTTCAGTGACCAACTCAGGGATGGGAAGCGCTATACAAATACTAGAATAAAATATACAATACCATGGGCGTAGGAAGTGTGGGGGACGCGGGGGACGTATCCCCCCCAGATTTTCTAGTGGGGGGGACACGGGGGACAAGGGTGGGGGGATGAGGGGACGAAATAACTTGTCCTCTCTCTCCTATTAGTTGCTGGGCCATTGACACGTAAAAATATCTAGTGCTTTGACGTGCCAATGGCCCTGTGCTTAACCTGTGTGACGTTACCTTTTGTGTGCTGCAAAGCTCCAGGAATCAATTAACACCTCGTTCTCGCTACCCCGGCTGCCTGCAGTCTGCACTTCAGGACAAAGGGAGAGAAGTCGTTTGTTTATTGCTGTCTGCATCCTGCCCTTCCCCAGCACCGACCTGACCTTATTCACACTACCTGCGCAATTCAGTCACTCAAAGGCTACTGTTCTGCTTAAATGTTTATTTTAAGCAGTTGAAACTCACCTGACCCTGGAACATTAAAACAAATTAGAATTAGTCGTAGTATAAGCACGCATCTGGGTTACGTTGTGACAGGATATTACCACTAATCAAATGGGGCATTACAAAGTATGCAGACACCAAGTAGGTAAGTTTTGAGAAGAAGCCTTTTGCTTATTACTATGATTAATATGAAAATGGAAGAAACGGAGTGCAAAGGAATAATGTTAAATTATTTATTTGTATGCACATCTATGGGATAGGTTGTTGAGTTGGAAAAATAGTTCACTTTAAGTATCCTGATAGCAAGCAATGTGATTTTGTCCAACGGAAAAAAAGCAGAAAGTCGAAGTCCTCTCTTGTTTGAAAGTCGTCTTTTAGTTAACATTAATAAAATAGCAATTCCACAAATGTAATAATTCATAGCAATAATTTCATGACTTCAAGGGTCCGACTGAAATATAAGGATACACATCTATTTTTTGTACATACCTGCTGAGTTAAAGCATATCAGAGTGCATTGATGTGGCAAAATCAACTTTCCATATTGGTATTTCAAACTTCCTCAATAAAACTAGTCCCATTAATGACCTTCCAGAGCCCACAATAAGCTACGCACCACATCTATATGAACAGGCCAAGCCAGCATTCACTTAGTGCAAGTATTTCCAGGTGCTACCCCAGTCGTCACTGCCATGATTACATAAAACTCTCCTAGCATACATTACCTATACATGTGAGGCATCACAACATACCCAGATAGTTTTAATATCAATTTGCCAGGAACTAAAAACATGATTAAAATGTGAAAAATGTAAATTCCACATTCATAATTGTAGACAATCGAGGGATTCCAGCCTTTTGAGTAGTTGATGCGCCGGAACACCCCCCTCCTGAGCCAGAACGCCTCCTTCTGACGCAGGGCTTTACAACGTGATGCATCTCGCAGATGCATCACGTTGTAAATATCCCACACCATGGCACATCTTTTCCGCCGCCGCTGCGTCACAAAAGTGACGCAACAGCGGCGTAAAAGAGGCGCAAGGTGCTTGTAAATCTGCCCCTGAGTGTTTATATCACCTTTTTATAATATGTGGAATTTACCCTGATATTTGTTGCATGCTTTAGTGAAGGGACTGCAATAAAATACTGGGAATGTTCGCATGCATTATTGGAGGGACTGCAATATAAAGTTGTATTTTATACCTGGATAAACTTTTATACTTTTTAATATGTGGCATCTCCACTAGACTTTTTTTCATAGATAATAATAACAGCCTTTTTTGGCTGTATATGAATTCTAAAAGTAGGTTTTATAACTAAAATTAGGATTCATATTTAGTCGCTATATGTGCTTAAAACACCTAAAAGTAACAATGTAGGTTTCAAAATTGGGCTTTTTACTCAATAGCAGGCCTTTTAGTGATTCCATATAGCAGTTATATGTGTGCTTATAATACCAATAAGTAACACCTAAAACCAGTCCAAAATGTTTAACACAGTTTTGGAAATATGAGCTCATTTGATTGGTCTATTTTTCGTTCGGCGCCCATAAGGAGTAAGGAAGTTCTCGATAGGCTGTCAGCAGGCCTTGCAAGGTAAACGCAGGTGTATTTAATTTGCCGGTGCAAGCCGAGACGCCACACAGAGGTGCGGTAGCAGCATATTTCTTTGAGGAAAGGGAGGTAGGAGGCTAAGTTGGAGCGGGTGACTCTGTTTAAGGGTAATGAGACATAGATAACGAGTACGCTCGAGTACCATACGAGCGTTTAGCCAGGAGGTGCCCAGTATTACGGCAAGAAGCTTGTTGGTTCTGGCAAATACGAGGCAGTTTGCATAACTGTACGCAAACATTGGTAAAAATTACTTTTGGAGCTAGTTAGTCTCAGTGTTTTTATTTGGGGGTTAATGACATATGCAGGTAAATGAGTTGTTTAGTACCACGACGGGAAGCCTGTTGGTTCTGGAAAGTATGATGCATCTTGCACAATTATACGAAAATACTCGCAACAATTGCTGTTGGAGTGAGTATGCCCAGCAACCTCTACTCTCAGACAGGCCACCTAACTCCAGGAGTCATTTATCACCTCTTCAAAGACCCAGTCCAATCACCTCTGACAAATCAAGGCAGGGCACTAGAGGGCTGAATTGTGGCTTGCAGACAAGAAAATCTTATAACTTCTTGTCTGTACATTTTAGAATAAATTCAACAATACCACATTGTTGCATTTATCATTAACATTCTTCTGAGTCCTTTAATCTTAGTTGTATGGCTTTCCTTTCTCCAGTTAGTAATTAATAACCTCTTGCAGTGTTAATCTATGGGCCGGGGATCTGCAATGGAAAAATTAACTGGCCAATTTCTCCAATACCAGGGCCTGTATAAGGATCCGCCTTATACCTACAGGACCCCCACCCCTAGAATACATAGGAAAGACTTTAGGGGTTCTGAATATATCAAAATATTGCAGATCCTCACTTCACAGTGCTCCGAGCACAAAAGCCGTTTTTGGGAAGCACTATACTACAATGTAGGCAGTGAAATGTGCAATTTCACTAAACCCAGAGCATATAACACTAATTTTATAAGGGCCTTCCTTGTAGATACCTGATCTCTAACCCCTAGGACACCTAGGGGAACCCCTGGGGATACCTAATATTCCCCAACATTGTAGTTTATCAATTTGTAAGTGCCCTAAACTCAAAAGTCAAGATTGGGCACAATTTGCATTTTAAAAGCAGTCCTCCAACACGGGTCTGCTTTTAAACTAACCTCAGGCTACAGCAGTGCACACATGCAAGAGCAGGAAGGGGTGCTGGCCTCTAAACCACTATACCCTAATATATACTAGGGACTTAAAGGTAGTTTCAATACCCATGCCCTATTATGTAATAGGAGAGGTCATGTCAATCATGGAGGTACCCTAACCCATAGTGCACCGTAGTGTATGTTGGTGTTTTTACTGTATTTGTGTCTCTTTCAACATAGCACTAGCCCTGGGCCTGGTTAGTCAGAGGCCAGGGTCAGTCAGAGTCAGGTACCACCAGTACCAGTCAGCAAAAAGTTGGGGAGTGCCCAGGGCACAGATGGCTTTGCAACACTAGAGAAGCACAAATCCAGAATTTAAAACATAACACCATGGTTGGGGGTTCTCTTTAACAATCAGAATGGATTTCCATCCTAATGAACCCATTTTCAAACTTTAGGATAATGAAAGACAGGGTAAAAATCATAACGTTCTAATCTATACTTTGCAGTTTTCATGCAGCTCTTTGATGAAGGGTAATAGCTCACTGTTCAGTGTAGGGATTTTAACTTATAAACTGCAAATAGCAAAAGAATCTCTCCGACAAAAGCAGTAACTCACTGACCTATTTACATTATATGCATTTTGTGATCTGCGTGGTACACGATCTTTGTAGCGGGCATATTACCCAACTGTGGCTACCTTACCATGAGTCAAAACTTCCAGTACTCAGACCTCTGATCTCTCTCAATAAAGATCATTAATTACCAAAGTTATCTTCACATTTTTATTGTTGCCTGAAAATTTCTGGAGACCAGGAATGCAGCAGCAGGTACTTTTCAAGCCATAATGCACTTGCAACCATGACGCCCTCACCCGAGTCAGCATCCTTTTTTGCTTGGTGCATGAAGATGCAAGATTCATATACATTTTTTTTAACATTTGGTCTGATTACTATGTGAATGTAAACAACAATAAAGCATACATGCAAACTGTGACTACATGCCTGCTTTTCTCAATATTTCACTTCAAAACGATGCGAATGTATTTGTTTAACGGGTGGTGATTTGTATAGGGTCAATGGAAAATCCACAAGGTTGTCCCTGTCCCCCCCAGAATTTTAGTGTCTCCTACGCCCCTGTACAATACAAGCTGCATATGTGATACGAGTGCGGGCTGTAGATCTCTTAAGATCTCTGTACGTGTATAGCAACAAGCTTGATCTACAAGCACTGTGTCTGCAGCCTAGCACTGGCTCCTGGTGCCCAGATAGGGGAACATCCTTTTCAACGCGGATGTTACCCCACAGTGCTTTTACACCACGTTCTTTACAACGCAAGTCGTAACCACGACTTGCGCTGGAGGGCGCTAAAGGATAAAGAATAGTATATTTACTATTCCAACACCTTCCCTACTATCCACGGGGGCTGGTGTTAGAATAGTAAATTATACTATTTACTATCCACGTCCAAACAACGCAAGTCGTTGTAACGACTTGCGTTGTTAAAGACGCGTTGCAAAGGCACGTGTTGAAACAGTACACGTTGTACCGTCATTCATCCGCACAGATATACTGACAACCTGTGCTTCCTCTGGTCTTTCTGCACCTCCTCTGGTGCCCACTTCCCCTATACCAGTGTCCAGGCTCTCCACCCGCTCGCTCTGATTGCTGACAAAGCCCCTTATTACAAAGTTCATGTCTGCTGCTTTCTTCTGTCCGTACAGCCCCAGTGCTTAATTTGTAAAATAATAAGTCTTGGGCCCCAAACCTGTACTTAGAAGTTGCCAACAGCGCTGCAGAAGACCCTGGTGGCGCATACCAAGCCTTCGTAGCCTTGATCCCCCCTCATGCATCTTTAATCCATGACCAGACACTCCCTGCCCTTCAAACGCACTCCAGCACGTTTTTTTTTCGTTCTGGCTTTCTCCCATTGTCATTCTTTTTCCACGTTTCTTTTCCTCTTTCTCCCCCTTGTGTGTTTTTCTATCTCTTGCCCTGGGTCAAAGTCTGATGAGGAAAGATAAGTGCTGGCGCCCAGAAACAGGTGCCAGTGGGCCCCACCTGCAACCACCAGCTCAAGTTAAGCACTGCAGCCTTCTGCTCATCGCTGTTCCTTCTACCTCCAAACAGTAGTAGTTGCTCACTGCTCCTCATGGAGCTCATGCACCCGGTGCTTCCTCCAGTCCCACCCGCTGCTACCTCCTCCTCTACCTCGACTGTGTCCAGGCTCTTCGCCTGCATGTAGCATCAGCCTCCCCGCCCCTCCTTTAGGTGCTTCCCCCAAACCCGATGGCCTCCAGAACCCCCTGTTTTCCTCCACACGCGCTCCCACAGTAGCTCTAACATACTATAGCAACCGAGGCATGAATCAGTTGTCCAGTTGGCATCAGTCTTACCTTGCACATTCAACGTAATGTAGCTGAAGTAAACATCATCCACATATGTAGTTTCACAGATGTAAATTCCGTCATCCTTTATTCCAACTGGATTTATAAGGAGAACAGAGAAAGTTTCGATTCCAGGCTTCGATCCCAGGTGCTCACTGCAGTTTGTAAATGTTTTTCCATCATCAGCTTTGAATGACATAATGCAGTACATATTGTGCGTTGTTATCTTCCAGGTCCTCAGGAACAGCACGGCGCTCGGTGTAGCTGAGCAGTTAATAGCAATCTCATGGCCACTCCTTGCATTCAATATTGTGTATATTTTTACTGGAACAAAAAATGAGAACACGGAATGCAGTTAATTGTACTGGACATTATTGCAGCTAGGCGTACAGACTCAGAGATGGCTAGCTTGCATACCATTTCATGCACCAATATAGTTCACACGTATCTCACCCGTGGTGCAGCCGGTGCAATGCACCGGTACCCAAGGAGTGATGGGCCCAGTCAGACCCACATCGACAGAATTATTTGAGATGCATTTACTTTCTATTTTAAACGGCCGGCTTCGGTTCCTTTTCCAACCCTGGGGTAGAGGGAGAGATTGACAGGGGTCGACTGGGGGGCTGCCAGCCTGTAAAGCAAGGGAGGCATAGACATGGGCGGGACTGCTGCTTTCAGGATGTGAACTGCAGCTGCTTTGTAACTGGATAAGGCCTCGTGTTGCAAAGCAGCCGGCTGAGTTTATATTGTCATACGTGTTTTCAGTGTAGGTGAGGGTCCAATCATCAAAGCCCACCTGCATCACGTGCCCAGCCCAAGCTGATAACTAGAGGCACGTGCAGTACCTTAGGGCTGCTGTGCAGACAGTTAACCAACCCCACTGGCTTCCAGTCTGATCTGTGCCCATCCATCCATGCCTACTGAACGCAGCTTGGTGTACACCATAGGCTTTGCCAATGGCAGCGGGCGGACAGCATGGCATCCTGGCAGCTCCTAGTTAAGAAGGGATACCTGGGCGGTGAGGTGGGTCAGGTGGCAGCAGCTGCACTCGGTGGAGAGGGTGGGCTCGGGGCTTCAGGGGATCCAACTTCATTGTTATATTCTGAGACCAGCACGATGCCCTCGTGTTTTATTCTGTCTCCTTCGTGCAGTCGCCTCCAGAGATAGGAGCTGTCTTTTGGTGGGTGCAAGTAACTCCCGTGTAGAATACAGAGTGTCGTGTTGGGGGCCCTGGGCCCTCATGCTAGAGAATGACTGACACAGACACCATCAGCTACAGGGTACAACTCGCCCAGAGCACGTGCGCTCGGCCCCTTTTATTAGAACTGTGTCACCTGACCAGTGACATCAGTGGTGGGTGGGTGTTTAGTGTAGGGCATACAAGAAACACTAGACTGCTGACTGTGACTCTGGGTCACTACATCCCTCCCAAACTTCAGGGAAAATTGAAAACAAAAGAAAGTCCAACCTATGGGAGAGAAAAGTGTAGTTCACAAAAACCACACGACAAAGTTCCTCCTGTGGGAAAGAAAAATGTACATACAAAATAACACTGGACTCTATACTTTGAAGTGAGTCTCTTTGGTGGATTGCAGGTCGCAGATGAAAGTCCAACCTATGGGAGAGAAAAGTGTAGTTCGCAAAAACCACACAACATAGTTCCTCCTGTGGGAAAGAAAAAATGTACATACAAAATAACACTGGACTCTATACTTTGAAGTGAGTCTCTTTGGTGGATTGCAGGTCGCAGATGGTGTAGTTGCTGCATCCAGGACTCATGAGTCACTGTGGCATGGTTTGCCGTTGTTTGGCGGGTCCTATCTTCTGTCTGCGCCGCCTGGACGTTGTTCTTGGTCTTGCCTTTGCTTGGCACCACTGGTGACAGTTGGTAGTTAGATAGAAGGGTGACGTGATCCGAGTATTGTTTGTCTTCTCGGTTCTCCTCTTCAGTCCTGGTCCTTGGTGATGTCTCGGGGCAGGCTTCAAGGTATTTCTGGGCAGATGAAAGGAGTAGGTGCATACATCCCTCTCACTAGGATGCCCCTCTTCGCCGGTGTTCTTCTCTCACAAGATGTCCGGGAGGACCTCTTTGCCAGGCTTCCACTGGACTGGTGTTGTCAGTCATGTTGCTCCACCATAGCCTTCGGGCCGTGAGCGGGGCGCTCCACGATCTTCACCGTTGTGTCCTAGTTCCACCTGAAGGTTACGCTGTTGACTCTTTTCTTGCACGTGAAGCTTTCCTCTCAGTGGGTCTTGCAGACGCACCGTTGTGGATCTGTCTCTCTTGCGGGACTTGCTGCCACCAGAGCCCCTTGAGGCCTTTGCTTCTTGGGCTGCCACGGGTTGGTGTGAAAGTGGTCAGTTCCTCAGCCGGATGTGTGAGCACTCTCGCCATCCAATCTTCCGCTCAACCCCAAAGGTAGATTGTTGTCAACAGTCCAAACTTGCCCTCTTCTGCGATTGCCACATGGATGGATGGCTTGTAGGTGGATGTCTTTGACTCGTGCCGCCGGTGTTCCTGCCAGGCCTTGTTCTCTACTGCACTCCGGTGTTCTGGTGCATGTCGCCATCTTCTCCTGATGTTTGTGTGAGTTGGCTGGTCACACCTCCTCTCTTCTTGTGATCTTCTAGTGGCACCGTGGCACTCGCTTCCCTTTTTCTCCTCCTCCTTTCCTTTCACGATGTGGTCGGTCCTTTTTCTTTTCTTCAACCACCCAGGCCATCTCCGTGTGGCGTGCACTCCACACGAATCTCCCTGGTTGCGTCCTACCCTTAGGACACTCCTTCTCTTCTTCTGATGGCCAAACCAGGCATCGCACCTTTCTTCCTGTCGCTCCTTCTTTACTTCGGGTCGGTGTCATCAGACTTCTTCTGAGTCCCGTCCATGGACCTCTTCTTGATCTATTCAGTTACTATGCCTTTGATCTTCTGGCATATCTTCGCAGTCGTGATCTTCTGACTGTCAGCTTCTCCTTCTCTTTTCCGGGTGATCATCTGGTCGGTCAGCTGCTTCCTTTCTTTTCTGGGCGACCAACTGACTGGTCATCTCCTTTTCTTTCCGGGCAACCAACTGACTGGTCATCTTCTCCTTTTCTTTTGGGGTGACCAACTGACTGGTCATCTTCTCCTTTTCTTTCGGGTGACCAGACGACTGGTCCGCATCTGGCGGTGACTTTTTGGCAAGTCATCTTCGCTGTGACCCACTGACAGGTCTCCGAGGACGCGATCCCTGCGTTACTCAGTCGTGGTGGCGTGGAGTTCCTTCACTCCTTGCGCGGTCCTGCGCAATGCTGTGCTGTCCTGATGTGTGGAGTTCCTTCACTCCTTGCGCGTTCTGCGCAGTGCTGTTCGGTCCGGAGGTGTGGAGTTCCGTCACTCCTTGCGCGGTCCTGGAGTTTCCGGCGATGTCTCCTGGCGCGTCCCTGAAGGTTTTGGCGCGTTCCTGCGCTGTCTGGTGAGGCAGTGTTCTTGTTCTTCTGGCATATTCTTGCGCAGTTCTATGCTGTCCTGTGTCACTGGGCAGTGACGGTGGGCTTGTGAACACTGTAGTTTGTGTTGATGCGCAGTCCTGCGCAGATTGCGCTGCATCTTTAGTCGGGCTTCCTTTTTGCTGTGTGGTGTCCTCTGCCGTGGGCCTGTTTTGCTTTCTGCGGTCCCAGTTGCCTCTGTGCTAGTCCTGCACTCTTGGGACGTCGCTGCGTAGTGCCTCTTGTCCTCACCACTGTGTGGTGCTCTGGCACCGTTCTGGCATGTCTGGGTGCCTCACATCGTCCTGGGGCACGTTCAGTGCTTTGGCAGCCTTGGGCTTGCGCAATGCTTGCTTGTTTCTCTTAGCCTGCAGTTTGGAGACTTCGCCACTAGGTGGCAGTGTTGTACTCCTTCCTCCGCGTGTCTCTAGCGGTGTTCTCAGTCTCTGCAGGGAAAAGAGGGGGGTAACGGACGATGTGCGCTCTTCGCTCCTTTCACCCCCTCATTCATCTGCACTGCCTCTGGCCTCCATTCTGGATCTCTTTACTAGGACAGCCTGGGGCCCACACTGTCTCCTGGTGCATGCTTCTCCCAGCGGCAGGCTCTTCACGCTCTCCTGGCCACGTGGGGATCAGTGCCGCTGGCAGTCCAACCGGTGACTTCACAGAGGAGCCTCGCCTGGACGCAGGTGAGTCACAGTTGTTTTCCGCCTCATCTCCACCACGGGTAAAGCTTGGTCTGCTATGTTGCCTTGCGGGTGGGCTCCGCTTTGACTGGGCATAACTTTTCGGCGTTTTAACGCGGTTGGGCTCCGCTCCTACAGGGCTCTTCACACGCACCTTGCGTGTCGGATCATTCGGTGCTTCTCTGCGGGCTGAAGGGACGGGGTAGGCTCCCGCTGGCGATCCTTGTACCGGGCCGCTTCTCTCACCCTTCCGACGGCAGCGGGTGGGCTCCGCTGCCGTCGCTGCTTCAGCTGGTGCTCTGCTACCCCCAACGATGGCTTCTCACGTGCGGGGTGAGCTCCCGCTTTCCTACGATAGTGCCCGGCAGCCTTTCACACGCTGCGGGCCGGGTCAGGCCAGGCCGTGTCTCGCCCGGCAGGGCGTCATTTTCATGCCGGTGGGCTCCGCTTCCGCTATTTAGGCGCCTGGCAGCCCCCCTCACGCTGCGGGCGCTCTTCGGTACATTCTTTCACCCCTTCGCCGCACTCCACACACGCGGCTGGGGAGGGGCCGCTGCAGGCAGGCCGCGGGTGGGCTCCGCAAGCCTAGCTTTTATATGGGGCAGTTGCGGCCGACGCCGCGTCGCTGCAGGCAGGCCGCGGGTGGGCTCCACGAGTCCTGCTTAATTACGGGCGATGCTGGCGCCGCTTACCACTGCTGGGGCACGGTCAATGTTCGTAGCGGGTGGGCTCTGCTATCGGTGCTGGTCACGGCATGGTCCTACCTTCGGCCGGCGGGCCTTTGCACTTCGCGGGTGGGCTCCGCTTCGGTCACCACACGGTGGGGCCTCATTGGCGGCCGACGCGGGTGGGCTCCGGTCGGTCCGCTCCTTCCTGGGCACTTTGGGCCACGCCTTCACGTGGCGCTTGGTTGCGGCTGGCACAGGTGGGCTCTGGTCGGTCCGCTATACTGTCTCCTCACGCCGGGAGGCTCACGCTGGGCATGGAGGTGCGGGTGGACCCCCGGTCACCTCCTTATGGATCTTCAGGCCCGGGGCACAGCACACGCCCCTCGGGCCTCTCGGCGGCTGGCGCCGCTTCCCCGGAGGGGTGCCTTACACATGGGCACTTCCCTTCTTCTTTCCGGGGTTTTCCTTTTTCTTCTGCGGCACGCGTGGCTAGCGTCCGCCCGCCTCGTCGCCAATGTTGTGTTGGGGGCCCTGGGCCCTCATGCTAGAGAATGACTGACACAGACACCATCAGCTACAGGGTACAACTGGCCCAGAGCACGTGCGCTCGGCCCCTTTTATTAGAACTGTGTCACCTGACCAGTGACATCAGTGGTGGGTGGGTGTTTAGTGTAGGGCATTCAAGAAACACTAGACTGCTGACTGTGACTCTGGGTCACTACACAGAGATGGGGGGCTGTGGCATGGGGGAGCAGCATAGTATTCTATTTTATTCACAGACCTCCTCCTAGTTTTTTGCTTGTTCGATGTATGCCCATACATGTGCTGGAACCTGGCCTATGCTGTGCTCCTTATTTGGTTCCTGGGTTGATAACCATCCCCACATTGACATTCTTAGAATTGCATGGGGGTGTACAGCCAGTATAGGGGAAGTGCTTAAATGATAAACAAATAGGTTTCAGGGCCCAAAGTTTTGCTCAGATGCCTGCGACTGACACTATCGAAAGGGAGGGTGCTAAATACCCAGGCAGCGGTGTGTTGGTTCTACCTCTGGCCTCTTTCATCTATCACCAGACAATCCCTGCACCTTTATCTCACTCTTGTAGGAGCTTTTTTCTCCCTTTGTCACTGGTGTTCTTGTCTTGTCTTCCTCATTCTTTCCCTCTTTTGTTTTTTTTTCTCTCATGCTCTGGATCAAAGCCTGTGGTACATGTGAGGCCCAACTGCAACCACCAGCTAAAACTAAGCACTGTGGGGCTGTTAAAAGTGGGGTTACTGGCAGAGAGGCAGGAACCACTATCTCTGTCAGGGTGAACCAGAAGCAAACCCCAAAATTAACGTGTGCTTAACCCTCTGATACCTTGGCACAACGTATCACATAGAGGCTTATGTGTAAAGTATTTCTGCAACACTTCAAACAGTAATAAAGTGAAAATACAACATAAGAAAAACTCCACTCCAATTTAGAATGGCAGGGTGAAATGTAATCAATTATTTAAGAACAAATGATACACATCCAACCTGAAGGACCAGCGATATGACATTTTAAAGATTTAAGTGAAAATAGTGCCAAAAAACACAAAGCGCCAACTGTGGCTATCTGGTCGTGCCTGACCGGCACAAAGTCACAACTTCAGGTCGACCGCGATGGAGCATGGGCCAGATAAAGGGACCAAATTAGGCCCACTAACACAAGAGTACCTTAAATTCTGATTGTGGAGAATTGCGAGATCCCACGTCGAGGATGTGTTGCACAGCAGAGGCAATGCGAGGTCCTGGTATGGAGATGTGTCGGGCAGCAGCGATTTAGGAAGCTGCGAGGCTGCATCATAGTCAAGGATGCCATCGATGAGGGGCTTGTACTAAAGATGTGTCACGCTATGGCCAGATCCAAAGAAGTTGCAGGGCTTTTGATGCGGAGTGTGATGCACCAATATCTAGGATACGGTCATCAAGGGGTTTACAATGTGTAGGCCTGTATTGAGGCTACATTGTAGGGCAGCCGTTCTGATGAGACTGAGAGCTGCAATGTGAAGTTCTGTGTCGGACTTGAGTTGAGCAGCAGTTACTATGCAATGTGAGGTGGTGTGTCACACTGCTTTTGGACTGGGGTGGCAACACTTGGGAGGGTAGGACTCACAGCAGAGAGAGTCCAGGTGCAGGGTTCAAGAGGGTTGGAGCCTTTTGTCTCTGAGGCTCTGGTCAGGGGACCAGACAACTAGCCCTTGGAGTCACTCTGGTGGTCCTGGATTCAAGATGCAGGTCCAGTCCTTTCACTCAGGCAGCAGGGCAGCAGGACAACAGAGTAGCAGTCCTTCTTGCAGAGCAGCACAGCAGTCCTTCTGAGTCTTACAAAGGTCTACAGGTGCACTGACAAATTGGGTCTGAGGTCCAAAATTTATACCTGGTGTCTACTGTGAAGCAGGCAAAGTTTCTGGAGAGTTCCACCCATAGAGGTGCTTGAAATTTCCTACCTCACTGCCCTGACCCCAGATTGTCTGGGTGTCAAACCGTTTGTCAGTGTACCCTTTGAAAGTGTGCTCAGATAGAGCTTTTCTGAAGTGCAAGGGCCCGATTCACAGAACTAACTTAAGACAAAATCCTAAACTTACTACCATTTTGGAATTCACAGAAGACACTTACTCATTTCGGTATTCACAGAAGTTAGGAGTCCTAACTTTAGGACTCCTAAATGCCTTCTGTAAATAACGAAAGTCTTAAAATTAGGATTTTTCTCAGTTTAGTAGTATTAAAGTTAGGACTCCTAACTTTAGGACTCCTAAATGCCTTCTGTGAATACCAAAAGTCTTAAAATTAGGACTTTTCTCAATTTAGTAGTAGTAAAGTTAGGGCTCCTAACTTTAGAACTCCTAAATGCCTTCTGTGAATACCGAAAGTTTTAAAATTAGGATTTTTCTCAGTTTAGTAGTAGTAAAGTTGAGAATAATCCTAATTTTAAGACTTTCGGAATTCACAGAAGGCATTTAGGAGTCCTAAAGTTAGGAGTCCTAACTTCACTACTACTAAATTGAGAAAAATCCTAATTTTAAGACTTTCGGTATTCACAGAAGGCATTTAGGAGTCCTAAAGTTAGGAGTCATCACTTTACTACTACTAAATTGAGAAAAATCCTAATGTTAAGACTTTCGGTATTCACAGAAGGCTTTTGGAGTCCTAAAGTTAGGAGTCCTAACTTTATTACTACTAAATTGAAAAGTTAGGAGTCCTAACTTTACTACTACTAAATTAAGAAAAATCCTAATTTTAAGACTTTCGGTATTCACAGAAGGCCTTTAGGAGTCCTAAAGTTTGAGGTTCTGTGATTCTCGGACCGGACTCCATTTTGTCTGAGTTGTTCGTGACGCCATTTTGTGTTGCCCTCACGTAGGCCCATGGAGGTAACCGAACGAACAAAGTTACATGGGCTTCGTTGTTCATGCACTCATTAACTAGGCCTTTTCTGACTTGTGAGTGAACTGTAGGACGCTGACCCCGTCACCTGAAACTGACCCTTTTGCGAAGCCAATTTCTCTGGCTGATCGTTGTCTGAGATTGCTGTTAGAAATGGGATCCCCGGCTGGCCAGGGCTTGCGCCAAAGTCAGTCAGAGACCACCACTCCTAAGTCAGGGCAAGGGAGTTACACGCCAAGATAACCCCTACTCACCCTCTAGGTAACGTGGCGCGAGCAGCAAGGCTAAACTTGGAGGCGATATGAGTTAAGTATTTGCGCACGCACCCCAGCAACAACACCCAAGGCCCACCACAAAGGAAACTCCACACAAGGTTATATATAAAAAATAGCCTTTGTATTACACCAAAACACATTAGATAAAACACACACTTTACAATGTGCCAGGGGCACGGGCAGAATTTACAGGGGATATTTACAAGACAGGGCCACCTGGACCACTGTCAGGAACCAGCACTTTTAGAAGTAACACTTTTTAGAAATAGCACTTAGAATGTAAATCACTGTAGCACAAAATATAAAAATAGAGCACACAACCAGCAATCACTGGTTACCAGGACCTCACTAGCACCACCTGTACTAGGGAGAAAACAACCACCTACATATCACACTACCTGTAGGGGTGTAAGAACATAACACATGATGCAATGCATAACATTCATTCAGAGGTGTAAGGAGGGAAAACACATGATGCATCGTAATACATTCAGAGGTGTAAGAACACAATTGCGCCAAATCCACATTAGCCACCACCTGTGGCAGTCCCTGTGTCCCAATGTCAGGGCCTAAACGTGGCAGTTGCCCACAAAGTGCTGGGCAACTGGGTAGCACAATGATGGGGCCAACACGATGGGGGAGCCTCACAGGCTCTGCAGAATGACTGTCCCCTTGGAGCCTCGTTGGGCTCTGAATAAACAAATGGCCCCTGAGCCTCTCTGGGCTCTCAGTCAATAAAAATGCCCCATTGAGCCTTTCAGGCTCAAACACAAACTGCGGGCAAATCGGCGGAGTCCCCCTCCTGGGGACTCAAACTGACAATGGCCCCGGATGGAGATATGCCCCCGCTCGTTGGAGCCTCTCTGGGCCCTTGAAGCAAGTAGCCCCTGAAGCCCTCTGGGACTTCACAACAACTGCCCTGGCGATGGAGGGGAGGGGCGGGCACCGACAACGTGCCCCGACGCCCTCCTCTTCCCAAATGGACACAGAGCCCCACTCACCGGACTCAGGACACTGCAGCTCTCTTCTCGGTCGGGTCTCTTGCTCCTCGCGCCCTCTCTCCGTAGAGGCAGGCAGGCAGGCAGCCGGACTTCTCCCTCTCGTCTTCTGGGGGAGTGCACCGGGGCGCAGGGTAGGCTCCTGCCTGCCCCGGTGCTCACAACAGCCGCTACTCCTCTTGCGTGGGAGGCGGGGTAGGCTCCCGCCCTCCCACTTCCGGTTCCGGTTGTCCCGGAGGCCCGCCCCCGGCTTGCCTGACTTCCTGATCGGGCGCTGGGCGGCGGCAGAAGCGATTTGCGGGCAAATGCCGGGTGGGCACCGGCTCTGGGGGATAAAGCGCTTCCAAGCGCAAAAAGGGGAATTAACACAGCGCTCCCAGCGCTATAATCAAAACTAAAGTGCTCCTCCAATCACGGCGCCGATCGCCCGGCGAGCCTCCTGCAGCCACAGCCAATGGCAGCGCGGATCCCGGGTGACGCCAGCAGCTGCTCCTCTGCTTCTCCCCGGCCCTGGGCTGCGGCAGTGATTACGGGGACGAAATCGAGGTGGGCACTCGAACTAAGTCACTTAAAAGGTGAATCTGCGGCGTGGGCAGCCGCCAGCGAGACAATAAAGCGCTCCCAAGCGCTTCTCAGGAAAATGAAGCGCTAGCACAAAGTCCAGCAAAGGTCCTTTCAAGGGGAAGGGGGGCAAGGCTGGGCCCAGAGCCAGCACACTGGGTCTCCAGGCAGGGAGACACCCCAAGTGGCGGTCCTCTGGCCCAGCAGCAGCAACAGCAGCCCCCTCAGGATCCTGGAACAAGAACAACTTCTGTGGGGACACAGCCCCATTTTTATACACCTAAATCCTTTGTTTGGAGGTGCAGGGTGGGGGAGAAACCAGTCGCAGCTGGTTCTTGAGTACCCTTGATGGCCCAACCACCCCTTTCTTTCACTGGCAGGGCTAGGGTCATCAGTCACACCACAGGGGGGCGGAGCCAGCATTGTGTGGGGAAAACCCAGCCCATCCAGGACACAGGTACACTCCTCCCACACATCACTCATGCTAATCTCACACTCACCACCGGACAGACCCACACAGCCTTCCTGGAGCCAGGCTCACCAGCCAGCTCCAGCCAATCACACGCCAGGCATATTTTATACTAATATGCCAAGTCCACTTGAAGGCTAGGGGGCGCACAGCGGAATGGCTGGGTGATTGCTCAGCTCCGCCGGACGACTTGCAAAACCGTGTCTATAACCATCTATCTTCCCCCAAGATCGCCGAACAACGAAGATTCAGGGATGTGAGGACCTCTAACCTTGAATGTGCAGAGCGACGGTGCCTACACAGCGAGCCATTGATGTAAACCAGTAACATCTTACGAAATTACCGGCGCAAGTGGACAAGATGGCGGCCGGCGCCGCGAGCGTCTACTAAACAACGAGATGCTGCGACCCCCTCGCCACCTATGGCTGGCCCAACACCGATCAGCAGGTACTAACCATGTGTACACTGGATCACTACATGTGCAATTGTTGGGTGACCAGGGGACGACACGTGAAAATCCTGAGTGGCCCCTTTAAGAAATCCTACCCAGCGCTGCACAAAATGGCGGCGCCCACCGGCATAGCGCGACTTGTTGTCTGACCCGGGGACGTGCAGCATCAGCACTGGACCTAATGGAAAGGGCACTGTGGACTGGTGCGATTCCCGGCATAACCAGCTTTTTGGCACAGGAGCAGGAGTAACGTCCGAAGCTCGGAGGAGAACTGAGGCATGGGACTTATGCACTCTCGACCAATGGAACACGGGATACGCTGTACGCTGGTGTGAAGGTACGGAGTGCATTCATTAGCATCTGCCTCCCATTGTAAACTGTGCGAACCCCTGAATCCGGAAGTTTAAATCTTGGAGGCTGCCGCCTGAAATTCGGTAAAAATTGCCGGTGATTGCCTACAGCTGAGGAGGCATTGAATTGAGGTGCAGAGATCCGGGCGGATGCTTGGATCATATGACGATACAACTTGGGCAACGTGAAGCAGATTAATGAATGGGCTAAGCACAGCATAGTGGAGCATAAACCGGAGCAGGGAGGATACTCACGACGCGAAACAGACCACTGGCAAGGACACCTCACAGTCCTGAGGTCATTACGCAATTAAAGGCGAATACACTCAGGGTTGCTGTGTGAACAGAACCGCTGCAGCAGAAAGACCTGCATGTTGGCGGCCAAGTGAACGTTTAATATACACAATTCAGAGCAGTGCGGAGGGTTGAGCTGCATTACCAGAACTGATCAGGGCAGATACCCAACTCTGAAGAACCATACAAACACACAACCAGACAGGCTCCCTGAAGGATCCTGATAGACAGGGGGACGAGGGACAGCAACGGTGGACTGTGAAGACTGCTGTGCGGTGGGGCCCCCTGGATTCGCCGCTCAAGGTGCAATTGTGAAATCAACGACCAGGACCACCAGATCCGCGCGACAACTGGCGATCAAGGGCCCTCCTGAAACATCCAGAATGGGAAAACCGGATAAGCAACAACAGAAAATCTCCTTCGAGAACAAGAAAACGCCAAAAAGCACAGAACACGCGCCTGAAGGGGACGGGGCGCCAACTATGGAACCTACATCCAACATGGAGAAGATACTGCTGTCTATACAGGCAAATGTACAAGATATCAACGGTAAACTGGACAACCTGACATGCAGAATGGACGGAATGACAGACAAGCTGGAGAAACATGGCGAAAGACTAGATACTGCCGAATCCAGACTCTCCACAGTGGAGGAGGAATCGCACGCCACGACTAGCAAATGTACAGGTACGGAGCGCGCCTTGGAGGTGATTAAAGCAAGGGAGGAAGATTTGGAAGCGCGCTCCAGACGCAATAATGTACGCATCACGGGCCTGCCAGAGTCCACAAATACGGGCAAAATGGAGGTCTACATAGAGCAGCTATGCAGAGACATCTTTGGTGCAGAGGCGCTGTCTCACATTTTCATAGTCGAGAGAGCCCACAGATCCTTAGCACCCAAACCAAAACCGGGAGCCACGCCGAGACCAATTGTGGCAAGAATACTCAACCACCGTGACAGAGACACCATCCCTTAACGGGGGGGCATGGAGAGGCGAGTAGGTACCAAGAACTTTGTAACCAACTGAACTAATATGGCAGTGTGGTTTTTACCTTCCCTCCACCCCGTGAAGTCTAAAAGATCCTAAATAGGAGTCTTTTTGCTTTTCAGCTCAACCATTGTTGTTTCTGAGCTTTTTCACTCTGACCTATTTTGTCAGTTGTGCACAGGAAAATAGGGACCGGCAGGGCGTTAGTGTGTCCTGACCACCCATTTTCCTTTTTGGTCCTGACGAAAACCCGGCACTTTTCCATCAAACGGGTTGAAACATGTAGACCTCACACATAAGAGATACACACGGTCATAACACCTAAACGTATCCACACACTTACTTTTAATATTGTCCAGTTCTTGTAAATAAACTTTCTACACAAATATACCAGGACAATTTTTAACATTTTTTTCACTTCACACACAAAATACCCGCTCCACTGTAGTCCAGGTGTCGCAGCACACCCTGATGGCACTCGGCTGTCAGGGTGGACCCCGATGATGAAGCATGTCACCGACTAGGTCGGTGAGTGAGGGGTTTCTTAAAAAGGAAGGACTCTCTTCTTTTTCTTCTCATTCATTCCATTCAGACCGCTTTATCTAAGCTTCTTCTGATGGTGCTCCTCTCTTGTTTTGTTTATTATTGATACCTAGGGGATCAGGAGTACCCTCCGTTCACCTTTGTGAATAAAATTCCCTCACTCTCTCCTTTGGTTTATTGTGTCACTCATATACACCAAACCGAGTGCCAGGGTGCGCATCAATGGTTATGTATCAGACTCATTCCATATTCGACGTGGCACCAGGCAGGGATGCCCGCTCTCACCCCTGATATTCGCGCTGGCACTTGAACCACTAACCTGTGTAATACGTCAAAACTACAAAGAATCGGCGCTTCAGTTCCCATCCAGGCCATTACATATCTCACTATACGCCGATGATATGCTGCTATATGTCCGCGACCCCAACACACATTTAAATCCAATATTGCGTGAATATATCAAGTTCGGTGGACACTCAGGTCTGGCCATAAACTGGTCCAAATCTTCCATTATACCCCTGACTGATACGACAACCCCCGACAACACTGAATATCCTCTGGAGTGGCAGTCAGACCCTGTGAGGTATCTAGGAGTGTTATACCATAGAGACCCCGAAGTGGTTATCAGATCTAACTATGGTACGGTAATATCCAAATTGGAAGATAAGATAACACGCTGGATACAACTGCCCCTATCATTAGCGGATCGTGTAGCGATTGTGAAGATGAACATACTACCTAAACTATTGTACCTCTTTAACAACATCCTCATTGAACCACCAGCGGAAGTCTTCCGCCATATAAAATCGCTTGTACTGAAATTGATATGGGCTGGGAAACAGGCACGCGTCGACCTTCAGACACTAACACTTCCGTATATCAGGGGGGGTTTCGGACTTCCCACTGTACTACCTATGCGCTCAAGCGCAATATGTGGCATATTTGTTCCACAATATACCATATACCATACCTCACACACACTGCTATTGAGGAGGGAGATGCGTCACCGATACCATTGACGGCGATACTAACTCATGTCCGACAGCCCCTGCATGCGAGGGACATCCACACAGTTGACGCCACCGTTAGGGCTTGGAGAAAGTTGGGACAATTAGCACATAAGACGCCACTGTACGCGCCTGCGATGCCTTTACATCACCACCATCACGCTATATCGGTCACGGGGGAAGCTGTGGGCATGTCCCTACTGCGACAAGTGGGTATAGTGAAAATGGGTGACATGTTTCATGAAGGTTCCTTTGTAAACACAGAAGACCTGACATTTATCCAAAATAAAACGCCCATGTTTCAGTTCACGCATTATAGACTGAAGCGTGCAGTGCAGGTCCACTATCCATCATTTCCTACTGAACCCGCTAGCCTGAACACACTGCAGCTGGTTATTACAACACAAGATCTGTCCCATCTAGTGTCTAGATTATACTCCTCAGCACAGGCTGAGATACCGCACACCACTGATAAAGCCAAGGCAAGATGGGACGGGGTACTAGAGGAACCACTATCCGAAACTGAATGGCAGCAAACCTGTGCCTTAACACAAATCCTTACTCCAAACGGTAATTTAAGAATTATTCATTACAAGTTTGTGCATCAGGCATATTATACACCAGCACGCATGTACAAATTTGGACTACAGGATAATGACAGGTGTAAAAGATGTCAGGGAGTGGGAGCAGGGTTTGCACACTTGGCTTGGTACTGTCCTGCGATACATGCTTATTGGATGGAAGTGGTAACTGCACTATCCACTATGGTGGAGGTTGAGATAGAAGGCACAATCCGCACCTGTCTACTGGGTATAGTTCCGCAAATCAGAGCAACGCGGCATAAATTTTGTGCCATAGCCTTGTTGTTGGCCAAGAGACAGATTGCACAATGCTGGCACAGCAAGCAAGTACCCAAAATATCCAGATGGTTGCTAGATATGGCCAGCTGTAGAGACAAACTACTGACCTACGAAGAAGAGTTGCCAGCAAGATCCGCCCAAAGACTTCTGGTGTTATCTCACGGACTATGTATTGTCCTTAAATACAGGCGAGGAGGATTGACTCAGATGTGAGAACTACTTGCTAGGAGTTGTGCAGCATTCGGTCCCACATGTCTATAGACACCCTGATGCAATTTCATAATACTACTGAGCAAGGTTGCTTGTGAGAGTCTCATTTTTATGTTACTAGTTTGTTCCTTGTGTGTTTATAGTTGACAATCTACAAAATTATAAAAAGCTTTAAGACCTCATGATTTGCACTGTACTGCCGGAATTAACGTGATTATGGTGAGAAATTTGTGTATAACACATCGCTATATCCTGTCTATTGATTTGCAGCCGGCCCCAGGGTTGTAGGCACGTGGCTGTGTATAATTGAAAAAGTGTAATAAAGGTCTTGCAAAAAAAAAAAAAAAAATATGCCAAGTCCTAGAAGTGGCACTTCTACATATGACACACTCATGCAACACACACCATTGCGAAGCATTCACTCTCACGAGTTTGCACATATCAGATTCGAACCTGTACACCCCACGCATCAGGAACTACCAGGGACACATACATTCCCCATGCATTCCTATGGGAGGGCAGGCCTATCTCATCACATGCACTCAGAGTGCGCACGCACTTTCCACTGGGACACAGTGAAAGTGCGCAGAACCCAAAAATCACCATCACCAGGTCACCATTACAAGCAAAAAGTCTAGGGGTGAACCTGCCATAAGGGCCAAGTCCAACAATTGCCAATCAATGTTCAGGATATCGTTAACCTTAGTTCTCTTGCACATATCTTATCCTATTCAGCATCTGAAATTGTTTCCTTTCTTATGACTTTTCATTCCATGGGTAGTGCTTTCAATTATGGGTTTTGTCCGGCTTGTGGAAATCGAATTTGGGACTTTCCTAATAATTAACTTATGGGTTGGTACAATGTAAATCGAGCTTTTATGATGTGATAATGTGTGGGAAAATGTATTTCATTCGTCAGTGTTTGTCGCAGTGGGTGTGCATTTATAATGAGCAAAATGTGGATAAAAAGTGATGTCTTGCTCTACAAAAGTTGAACAGTTTCCTGAGTTGTACGCCGTGTTGTATTGCTGGGATTACTGTTACTAGCTGCAGCTAATAAATGTGATCTCTGACGCCATCCAGAAGTATTCCGTGTCTCTGTATACCAAGACAGGTGAATCCGAAGACTTTGGGCGTGCCCCTTGCGCCGCTGGGTTCTAAAAACCCGGTTCTTCAGTTGGCGCCCAGACGTGGGGCGACTTCAGCGGTACCGGTCCAAGCCCGAGGATCATGAGGAGCCACGTGAGGAAATTCTGGAGGAAGGTCATCCACTTCTTCGACCCCTGTATGTCGTCTGTGGTCCGAAGGTTTTTGCTGCGAGGCTTATCGCTTTCCGACGGCTACGAAGGACTGCTTCCCTGACTGTTGCCCTGTCTTGGACCCTCGATTGATGATTTGTAGAGCGAGACGATAGACGGTCTTCTGGTGGCGTGACAGATATTTTGGTTAAGTATACGTGGGTCGCTCCCATGACTTTGTTTTGTTTCTTGGTTTTTGATTCGGTTATTGCAATAGTCGAAGCCGAGGGGCTCGTATATTTGCAAGTGTATCGATAGTTGATAACCCCTTGAAGTTTGAAGCTAGATTAGTGAGCTATAACATGCCTGGTCTTAGCAAAATTAGGAAATGGTTTAGTTGTGGTTGCAACAGGGATTCCCGATGGGAGGATCCGTGTCCGATACCTCCGGTTGGAACTCCGACTTACGAGCTCTATTCAAAACATGGAGTGGGTCCTATAACTATAAGGAAGTATGGGTTCGCTATACGAAGAAAGATGGTGTTTTACGATGGCCCCAACATGGTAGTTTCAAATTAAATATTTTAGATAATCTGAAAGTTGCACTATTTAGGAAGAAAGCCCGGCCGGCGATGTTTGATTCTTTCCGCCTTTGGCGTAAGGAAGCCAAACAGCGAGAAATCAAACAAGCAAAGAGAGATAGGAAAGATAAGAATATGTCAGTATTACAAGCTGCTAGGCAGTTTAAGGAAGATGAGGAAGATCGTGCGAGTGAAGTGTCAGACAGACAACGTTGCATGGCCATTGATAAATGTTATCCGGCCTTGCCGTCTTCCCTTTCAAAAGTGACTGAAGACCCTGAAAAAGATCCTTTGATGTCTCATTTGCTGAGATTACCACCCCCTTATGTGCAGGGTGCTACTGCACCTCCATTACCCCCGATTGTGGCACCCTTCGTTGTTCAGCCCCCTGCTGTTGTTCAGCCACCCGTTGCTTCACAGATGGTTCTCCCTCCTACGGTGCAGCCCCCTCCAGGGCCGCCAGAGTTGCTACCAGTTTTGTCTCAAGCTCTTGTACCTTACATTCCTGTATCTCTGACTCCTGCTACTTCTGTCCCTACGCCTCTGTCACCTCAAACCACTCTTTCTCCTGTCCTTATGTCAACTTCTTCTCCTTCTGCTTGAAAACAAATGACTGAGACTGTTGCTAGTCTTTTGTCTCCACTCTTTGGGTCACTGACTATGACCCCGGTTTCGGAACGTAAGCAGAGTCGTAGGCAGCTTCCTGGTCCCGAAGAGCGGGCAGTGTTGGATCTTTTGGCTCGTAGATGGGTTTTAAATGTTTCTAGGTATAATTTACAAGCGGTTATGGATGTTTTCTTACAGTGGGATCCGCCTAAGCAAAGGTATGTTTTTGATGTAATGTGTACTTTTCTTCGTCAGGAATGGGAAAATAATGAGTTGGGTCCGATTCCGCAGGAAGTGCTTGATGTTCAGTCCGAATTTGCTAAAGGGACGATAGTGGAGTCTGATGTTGAAGATGCCGTAGAGACGATACTTGTTTTTAGGTCTAGGTTTCCGCCTCAGACACTGTACGAGCCTGATTCCTCTGTTAGGAGGAAAGTGAAGCAGTATCCTATGAGAGAAGTTCCCCCTATATGGAGAGAGGAAGTTGTTGCTAATGTTAATCAGGGTATTCAGGGTGTAGTGGCTCATTTTCAGCGAGTGTGTGTACATGTCCCTTGGAAAAGAGCAGAGGTAGTGGCTCTTAAGCAGACCTTACCTGACCCCCGTAAAAATCCTGCTGGTTATTACAAAGAGTTGTCTCAGACAGTTGATGCGTGTGTTATGAATTTAACTGACATAGATATGTTGATGGGTAATGTAGTTCCTCAACCTTTGTGGGCGAAGATCCATCATGAGGATCATGTGCCAGAATTAGGAGATACTTGGGTTAATATTACTGCTGCAGATGGTCGGCAGGTAGGAGGTGCCAAACCTGAGCCCTTAGTTGCAGAATTACCTGGTAGGATTATTGATTTAATAAAAACTATGATGCCTCCTTTACGAGTGAATTGGGATAAGTTAGCACCATGCAAACAAAAGAAAGACAAGAGTGTGTCTGATTTCTTCACTAGGTTTGAGGAAACATTCATTGATCATAGTGGTCAGGACATGAGTACAGAAGGTGGTCAAAGGTTGTTTGTGGACAAATTTGTTTTTAATTTGCTTCCCGAACTTTGTAATAAGTTGAAGGATTCTGAGAGTTCATGGGCTGTTTCTTCGTCGGCCCAGATATTGGCTACTGCACAATATTATGAGAATAGGGATAAGGATGAGAAGGATAAAGTAGAGAAGAAGACTAAAGACGAAAGTTCTTTTGCAGAAAGCTTATCCGCCTCGCCCGAATCAGCCTCAGTTTCAGCAACCCCCCAGTTTCAGAGATTGAGACAGAAGCACGAATTTTTCGCTCAGCGATTTCCGCCAGGCCCTAACCAGTGCGCTTATTGCAGAGAGGAAGGTCACTTCAAGAGTAGTTGTCCGATTTTGCTTCAGCGTGCGAATGGTGTATCTGGTCATAGAGGTCGTGGTGGTTTCCAACAAGCTCCTAGGGGTAGGGGACGTGGTGTGTTTCCCCGGAATGAGCGTTCCTTTCCCCCTCAGAATTCTACGAATTGTTTTGATAGACAGAATGTACCAACTGTTCAGTCTGCCCAGTACTACGCTGATGACTATTGTGTCGAGAGAGAGAGTGCTGGTTATAATGATAGTTAGGACAGCCATGGGCAAAGAGAGGGAGTAGTGTCAGTTCCAGTAGACCAGAGTGGACCTTATGTTGAAGTGGTTACATTAGGTGTGGCAGAACCTTTTCGTTTGGATACTGGTGCCACGAAGAGTTCTATTATGCACTCTAAACTCCCTGGCGCACCTTTGTCTGGCTTGACCAATGTTTCAGTAGGATTTTCTGGCGCCCCAGTTCGTAATCTGGTTTCTATTCCTTTGCCCCTTTCTATTGGTCCTCGTGAATTGGAAGCCCCCCTTATTCTAACGACTGATTGTGGTGAGAATCTGTTTGGTTTGGACTTGCTGAAAAGATTGCATGCAACATTACATTGCTCTCCTTCGGGAGTACATCTTATGATGGGTAAGAGAGTGATTTCCCCGATGTATTTGTCTAAAGACTGTCTTCCACTGAAATTGCATTCTCTTCCTGATACACTTTGGGCTACAGGTCCCAATGATGTTGGTCTCTTGCAGATTCCACCCTATGTTGTCACCCTTAAGTCAAATGCTAGGCTACCTCGTATTCCTCAATATAAAATATCTAGTGATGGCGAGAGAGCTCTTTTAGCGATTATCTATGATTTGGTGAGAAAGGTGTAATTGAAGAAACGAGAGGTAATGTGTGTAACAGTCCTGTTCTGCCTGTCCTTAAGCGTACTGATGCTTCTCAGCCACCTGTGTATCGGTTTGTGATCAATCTTCGAGAGGTCAATAAGATTGTTGTGCCACAGTTTCCTGTTGTCCCGGACATCACCGCTTTGTTGACTCTGATCCCTGCTTCAGCTGCTTGGTTTTCAGTTATCGATCTGAAGAACGCTTTCTTCAGTATTCCGATCGCTGAGGAAAGTAGAGATATTTTGGGCTTTTCTTTAGGAGGTCGTAGCTTCCGGTTTAAACGCGCTCCTCAAGGTTATTGTGAAAGTCCCTCCAATCTATAGTCAGGCATTGAAAACTCAGCTTGATAATTTTGTGTTACCTTCTGGTGCTACTCTTATCCAGTATGTTGATGATTTATTGGTCGCTGCTGATGACAAAGAGATTTGTAAAGAAGCTACTCTTTCTTTGTTACGACATTTGTCTGACCTTCATCATAAAGTGTCACCCTCAAAGGTACAGTATTGCCGCCAAGAAGTGACCTACTTAGGTCATCTCTTGTCGAAGGAGGGAAGGCGATTGACCCCAGAACAAATTCAAGCGATTGCCCAAATGACTGTGCCATGCACACAGAGAGAGGTGCGTGCCTTTTTAGGTATCGCCTCGTATAGTAGACAGTGGATTCCGAATTATTTTTTATTAGCAAAACCTCTGTTGGCGCTGACTCTTAAAGATACTCCGTATCCTCTCCCTTGGTCAGATGAATGTCAGAAAAGTTTTTCTGAATTACGTGATGCATTGTGTTCTGCTCCGGTGTTGGGTACCCCGGACTACAGTAAACCTTTTACACTTTTTGTACACGAGAGAGAAGGTTGTGCATTGTCAGTGTTGACGCAACAATTTGGAGACAAGCAGCGCCCATGTGCGTATTTTTCAGCTACGTTAGATCCAGTAGCTAGGGCATTGCCGAGTTGTCTGAGAGCTACAGCGGCAGCGGCCGTTTCTATCCGGCAGTCTGCTGGTTTGGTATTGGATAATACGTTGATTGTGATGGTCCCACATGCAGTGGATACCTTATTGAATAGGACAAAGACTCAGCATCTTACTAGTGCACGTTTGTCAGGTTATGAGTTGACGCTTTTGGCTAGCCATGTACACATCAAAAGGTGCAATGTGTTGAATCCAGCTACATTGTTGCCGATTTCTGTAGAGACAGATGTTCAGGAACAGCATGATTGTTTTATCCGGACAGAGGAGGAAACGAAGGCTAGAGTCGATTTAAAAGATACACCTCTTCCGAATGTTGATGGTACGCTATGGGTAGATGGTTCGTGTTTTAAGCTTTCAAATGGAGAGTCGACTGCAGCATATGCGGTCACAACTTTACATACAGTTGTTAAAACAGCACGTATAGCACAGAATTCAGCGCAAGCAGCAGAATTGATAGCATTGACTAGAGCATGTGTGTTGTCAGAAGGAAAGCGAGTGAATGTTTATACTGACAGTCAGTATGCGTTTAGTGTGGCTCATAGCTTCGCCTGCTTGTGGAGAGAGAGAGGATTTCTTACTTCCCATGGTACGAAAATTCAGCATGGGCAATTAGTGAATGAACTTCTTGAATCACTTACTTTGGCCGAAAAGGAATTGCGATTGTGAAGTGTAGTGCGCATAGAAAGGTTGTGGATGATGTGGGTCGAGGGAAAGCGTTTGCGGATGAAGTTGCGAAAGAAACGGCAAAAGATATGACGAGTCGAATATATGTTGCGGGCCCTGCTAATTGGGTCATGGCTGGTGGAATGTGTGAAGACACAATAGAAAGTGTGAAGTTGATTCAGGCTGAGGCTACGGAAAAAGAAGTGAGTGTGTGGAGAGAAACTACGGGTATGTTGTATTCGACAGGTTGTTGGGTTGAGTTGTCGGAGCACAGGCGATGGTTGTTGCCCGATGCGTATGTGCTCCCAGTGGTTACTATGGCTCATGGAATGGCTCACATTAGTTCGAAAGCGATATGCAAGTTGTTGGCTCCAGTATGGCAGAATGCTGGAATTCCTAAATGTGCTGAGAATGTGGTGAAGCATTGTATGATTTGTCTGATGTATAATCCTGGAAAGGGAACTACAAACTACAGCTGGTCATTTTGCTCCTCCAATGTATCCGTTTGAAGTGATACAGCTAGATTACATTCATATGGAGAGATGCAACAATTTGAAGTATGTCCTTGTGGTTGTTTGTGCCTTTTCCAGATGGATAGAGGCCTACCCCCTAAAGAATGATATTGCCTTGTCTACAGCCAAGGTTTTGCTCAAAGAGTATTTCCCTAGGTATGGTTTATCGAGAATGGTAAGGAGTGACAATGGGAGTGAATTCGAGGGCCAGATCATGAAGAAAGTGTGTGCAGGTTTGGGTATCAATCAGACATTTCATGCTGCGAATCACCCCCAGTCCGCTGGACTTGTCGAATGCTATAATGGCACTCTGAAATTGAAGTTAGCTAAAATACAAGCAAGCTCTGGTCTTACCTGCCAGATGCCTTGCCATTGGCCCTTTTGTCAACGAGGACAACAGTACATTCTCGTGTGGGACTTAGCCTATATGAAATTGTTTTTGGTCGACCGGCCAATGTTTGGGGTGTCCCAAGGCCTAAGAAATACAGTGATATCGAGTACCCTATGTTGGTGGATTACTTACATGACTGGACTGCTAAATTATGTGTTCTCCACCAACAGGTCTATGACAGTTTACCGACAGCGACTGCAGATCCAGGCCAAACAATTCAACCTGGTGACTATGTGCTTACCAAGAATTTTCAACGAACTAAGAACTTGGAGCCAAGGTGGACTGGATTGCGTTTTAGTATTACTAGCAACTCGGATGGCAGTAAGAGTAGCCGGTAAAAAGAATTGGGTACATGGTACCCATTGTAAAAAGGTTCCCTTGCCCTTACCGTATGACAAGTGGGTGCGGGGAGGTATAGCTGATTCTGAATGTGAAAGAATTTCTAGGTTCATACCTTTTAGTGACGCACATTTGGAATGGACTCAGTCAGAACGTGAGGACGATGACATTTTGCAAGCTGCTGTGCCACCGCATTTAAGATTGGACACAACGGATCCAGAAACACTCTTTCAGGAGCAAACTGTGCCTAGCAAAGAGCGCTACAACCTAAGACCGAGAAAGAACAAATGAAGTTTGAGAAAGGACAAATAAATGGACAAATAAAAATGTGAATTTTTGTTGGGAGTTACACCCTTTCAGACAAAAGACTATTTATTTTTTTATTTTCCTTTTTCGAGTCACCATCCGGACTCAGCTGCAGGGTCGCGGTACTGCCTTAAGGGGTGAGCCGCGAATTGACGAAAGGTCTGTGTTTCTTGGTCGTTAGTACGATATTGACGCACACTTAAGTGAAGAAGGTAACAGCCGTGAGCAGCACGTTAGAGGATGGAGTCTTTTGGAACTGAAAAAGGTGTTGAGAGAATGGATGCTAAAATGAAAATGTGTACATTGGTCCGTAGCAAATGTTTTTTAATATTGTGTTTCCTGATGCTTTTGAATATTATATTGGTTTGTGTGGGTTGGATTGTCTATATTACACAACAGACGCTTGCATCTACGTCCCAACCTACTCTTTCTTTTTCTACTGTTTCTCCGCATGAGTTTCATACGTTTCCTGAACATGAGCAGACACGAAGATCAGAATTTGTTAACAATTAATTTATACAATTGTTGCATCAGCATCAGCTAGTAGTACATACTACGAATTGCTGGGTATGTGGTCTAATGCCACATACGACAGATAAGGGAATGCCATATTTGGTTTTGCCTTTTTCGCCTAATGGGTCAGTGTGGGTACTCCAAGCAATGTTTATTTATGCGAATGAAGCATCTCCTGTACGCTCCGTCAAAGATAATGCGAGTAACAATGCCTTGATACAGGGAATAGTAGATATGATCAGAGATATTGATGCGTACAATGCTATCCCTAAGGATGAGGTACAAGCATATGTTGGTTGGAACAAGACTGGATATAGCATAAGTTTGACAGAGAAGGAAAGACGAAAAAGGTCTCCCCCTATTTGGATTGTACCCCACCGAGGTCATCTTTGTCTGCAAGGTAATGGTCAGAATCCGAGAGCTCAGCTTGGTAAGAGTGTGTGTGTTCACACCTACGTCTATACATCCCAGAATTCTCCACTGTTCGTGCCAGCTAAAGGCACATGTTTTATTTGTCACGACAGAGCATATACATGGTTGCCAACTGATTTTTCAGGTACATATTATGTGGCATTTGTGCTTCCCCCTACATACACTGCTGTTTTCAATTACCATAAGACAAGATATGGTAGAGGTGTCATCAATGCGAAAGATACGTCGCACAAGAAGCTGTAGACTTCTTTAAGGGTTTCGTGCCCTTTTGGGGTCCTATGGCCAATAGTAGGAATATTCGTCAGCTTACTAGAGTGGTTGAGGCCACTATAAATGAAACTGCTGGTGCCCTTAGCAATATTACAGCTGAGCTTCAGGCGGATCGTCTTATGACGTTACAAAATCGTATGGTTTTAGATATTATACTTGCAGATAGAGGTGGAGTATGTAAATTGATCGGGTCTAGTTGCTGTGTTTTCATACCAGATAATGCCCCGACAGTGTACCAAGCCATCTTGAAGTTACATAAGTCCGTTGAGTCTATACATGTAGACGAAGGGAACTGGTCATTGACTGGATGGATCTGGGGACTGTTATCCAGATGGGGATGGAAGATTCTGATGTTCCTTGGTATGGTTTTAGCTATCCTTTTCTCGTGTTGTTTGTACATCCAGTGTGGTCCCGCCATTTGTAGTCTCTGTGCTACGATGTGTGTGAGAAGACCTGTCCCGAGAGAAGCAAAGGATAATAAGATGATGTTACAGCAACACCTTGGTGACCTGATGAGAATATAGACCTGGATTCAGATTGACATGAGTTTAGGTTATTGCCTACGTAATGGCAAAAGGAGGGTCTGAGGTTCTGTGATTCTCGGACCGGACTCCATTTTGTCTGAGTTGTTCGTGACGCCATTTTGTGTTGCCCTCACGTAGGCCCGTGGAGGTAACCGAACGAACAAAGTTGCATGGGCTTCGTTGTTCATGCACGCATTAACTTGGCCTTTTCTGACTTGTGAGTGAACTGTAGGACGCTGACCCCGTCACCTGAAATGGACCCTTTTGCGAAGCCAATTTCTCTGGCTGATCGTTGTCTGAGATTGCCAATCAATGTTCAGGATATCGTTAACCTTAGTTCTCTTGCACATATCTTATCCTATTCAGCATCTGAAATTGTTTCCTTTCTTATGACTTTTCATTACATGGGTAGTGCTTTCAATTATGGGTTTTGTCCGGCTTGTGGAAATCGAATTTGGGACATTCCTAATAATTAACTTATGGGTTGGTACAATGTAAATCGAGCTTTTATGATGTGATAATGTGTGGGAAAATGTATTTCATTTGTCAGTGTTTGTCGCAGTGGGAGTGCATTTATAATGAGCAAAATGTGGATAAAAAGTGATGTCTTGCTCTACAAAAGGTGAACAGTTTCCTGAGTTGTACACCGTGTTGAATTGAATTGAATTGAAAGAAAATTTATAATGCGCAAAAACAATAACCCGCAGGTATCAAGGCGCCTAGCAAAAGATCAGAGAATGATCAGGAAAGAACATAAGACCCTAAACATATGCTTGCTGGAAGAAAAGGGTTTTTAAGGCAGTGCGGAAGTTCTGTAGGGACGGGAGAGATCTCAGATCCAGAGGAAGTTCGTTCCACCACTTAGGAGCAAGGGTGTAGAAGGCTCTGCCGCCCCATTTAGCTCTTCGTACACGGGGGGCTGCCAGAAGCAGTTTCCCAGAGGAGCGCAAGTTCCTTCGGGGGACATAGTGGGAGATGATGGATCCTATTCCAGTGTCGCTCTTTTTGGCGATGGCTCTGTAGGTCATACATAGGACCTTAAACCGGATACGATATTCTACCGGCAGCCAGTGCAGCGTTTTCCTGGCTGCAGTGGCCGAAGAGCGTCTGGGAATATCCAGGACAAATCTGGCTATGGCGTTTTGGACTACCTGTAAGCGCTGCAGCTGTCCTTTATTAAGTCCAGCATACAGCGCGTTACAATAGTCCAGACGCGAGCCGATAAGAGCAACAGCTATTTGTTTTCTTGCCTGGAGGGAAAGATATTTCCTAACCCTTCGTAGGGTGTGAATCAGGCCCCAACAGGTGGAAACGGTTCTGCTCACCTGGCTGCCTAAGTCAAGGGCAGGATCTATTAGCACCCCGAGATTTTTAGCAGAAGATGTGGGGGAAGGGCATGTTCCAAGAGAGTCAGGCCACCAATTGGCTGACCAGATGTTTTCTTTCCCCCCAAACACCATCACCTCCGTCTTCTCCCCATTCAGTTTCAGAGAGTTCTGGATCATCCATTTACCAACCGCCTCCATGCAAGATCTAAACTTGGAGGCGATTAGTTCATCTGAATGGGGAAGGGAGACGAGGATTTAAGTGTCGTCTGCGTACGAGACTACCTCCATCCCAAATGATCTTATTAATTTGGCTAGTGGGGTAACATAGATATTAAAGAGGGTCGGGCTAAGTGCTGACCCTTGAGGAACCCCACATAGCACAGGACGGGATGGAGATAGAAACTCCCCAAGCTTGACTCTTTGTTCCCTCCCCGTGAGGAAGGAGGTCAAGAGATCCAGAGCTGCGTTCTTCACCCCCACCTCCCTCAGCCGCGATGTAAGTACTGAGGGGGAGAGGGTGTCGAAAGCCGCAGTTAGATCTAGCAGGACCAGGAGAGAGGTCTGGCCCTCATCTACTGTCGTGCGGATCTTGTCAAGCACGATGGTGAGGGCTGACTCGGTGCTAAATTCTTTCCTGAATCCATGCTGGGAGGAGTCTAAGCATCCTGAGCTTTCCACAAAGGCAGCAAGATGCTTGTTAAGATGTGTCTCAAGCATCTTCGCAGGAGCAGGGAGCAGGGAAATAGGCCGGAAGTTTTTTAGGACCCCCGTATCCAGAGAGGCCTTTTTCAGCAGGGGTTTTACTACCGCCTTCTTCCACTCTGCAGGGAAAATGCCATCTCTAATGGCTAGATTCATTATCTCTAGCAGCGGTGGTAAGAGGGTCTCCCTACACTGCTTGATGACTTTCAGTGGGCAGGTGTCCAAAGGTGAACCAGACTTAGTCTTGGCTAACAGTAGCTCAAGATCTTGCAAGGCCAGCGGGGGAAAGGCGTCCAGAGTGCATGGTGGGGAGATTTCAGTGATGATCGAACTCGTCTCTACCCTGGGTGTAGATGCACTGAGAACAGCTCTTTGTTCCTCGAGGGCTAGGTGGATATCCTGAATTTTAGAGTGGAAGAAGGAGGCGATCTTATCACAGAGATCCTGCGAAGGGATGACAGGGTCAGGGGCTTGCAATCTGACCAGGGAGTCAACAGTTTTAAAGAGTTCCTTCGGGGAGGAGACCGAGGAGGTCGCGGTCACAAAGTATTCTTGTTTAGCCTGCACAATTTCAGCTTTGTATTTTTTAACAAGAAGTCGATGAGCTTCCTTGTTCTTGAAGTCCCAACTAGCATGCCATAGCCTCTCCATTCTCCTCACTTCTTGCCTAAGAAGCCTAAGGGAGTCGGAGAACCAGGGGGCAGGAGGTCTCTTTCTAGCGCGGCGCCGGGATTGTTCTGGGGCTAGTTGATTCAGGGCCTCGGTAGTGACCTGTTCAAAGTGAGCGACTGCAGTCTGTACGCTATCTAGGCCAGTGATAGCAAGGCTTGCAGCCCAGGGCACGAAGGAATTGCTATTAATGTTCCTGAAGTTTCTAGTAGTCTCTATTGTATGGTTCCCTAGTTTACGGGAGTTCACCCTGTGGTGTTTCAGAAGGAAAGGGACCGCCAGATGGTCAGACCAGGAAAGATGGATCGGATCCTTGGGAGTCAAACGGGGGTCATTGGAAAAGATGCCATCCAGAGTGTGTCCTGCACGATGAGTGGCTCCCGTGACACGTTGCATAAGCCCGCAAGATTCTAGGGCCTCAGTGAGACAGGAGGTGTCAGAGAAGTCGTGCCGTTCTAGGTGGTAGTTAAAGTCACCCAGGATGGAGAAATTGTCTTGGCCAAAATAGGGTTCAAGAGATTGGAGAAGGTGGTGCGTGAAGTGGGTTCTCGAGCCGGGGGGACGATAAATTAAGATACCGTTAAAGAAGGGGCGTTGCTCTTCCTTTATTGTAAAATAAAGAGCTTGAAAACTGTCAGGAAAATCAGTCATGGGTACTATGTGGCAATGAAGGTGATCTTTGTAAAGGATCGCTATCCCCCCTCCCACTTGTCCCTGCCTATCAAGTCTGGCCAGGCAGTAACCTTCCGGGACAGCCTCTATTAGATCAGGGTCGGAAGAGTCCTTAGCCCAGGTTTCGGTCACAAACACTAGAGTGGGCGTTCTGTCCAGTACCATCTCCTTAAACATAACCTTGTTCTTGATAAGGGAGCGGGCATTAACCAAGATGCCCTCTACTTCTACTATATTAGAACTGGATGTGACGGGGTGTTCAGGGGTAGGGTAGATGGGGGCGGGGTTGGGAGGTCTTGACGAGAGGTAGCAGCCACAACGAAGTGGGAGCAAGAAATCATCCGGTTCATAAGAATGAGAACAGCGTTTTTTACAAGGTTTAAGGGCCAACAGATCGCGAAGAGAGTAGCGGCAAGGGGGGGATGACATTTTACCAGAGTCCAGGGACCATCCGTCCAGCACGTCCTTGGCGCGGAGTGGCGCAGACGGGCTGGACTCTGGCGTGACTCCGGCGGGCATCCGGCGCATCCGCTACCGCGTCCGCTGCGCGGAGCAACAGGGGTCTCTTTTATAGCGACTAGAGCGCGAGGGCGCGCCTACCCACCCAAGATGGCCGCTAAACAGCCCTCGCCTCCCCGGGACCAGCTCTCAGCGTCAACACTCAGCTGAGAGCGGCCCAGGAGGTAGAGGAAGGTAGGGAACAAAGATCCTAGATGAAATCCGCTTTTTAAAATCAAGCGCTAGTAAAATGCAAGCGTCACTCGGGACGCGATTTAAAATAAGCGTTGCCCTCTGCAATTGAGTCTGTACCAAAGCAAGTAAAGAAAAGAGGAGTAGAACCTCCGGCTTCCGCCTCAGAGGGTGAGAAAGGAATCGTTTGGCAGTCTCTACCTGAGCCCCCTTTATAGCGACTAGAGCGCGAGGGCGCGCCTACCCACCCAAGATGGCCGCTAAACAGCCCTCGCCTCCCCGGGACCAGCTCTCAGCGTCAACACTCAGCTGAGAGCGGCCCAGGAGGTAGAGGAAGGTAGGGAACAAAGATCCTAGATGAAATCCGCTTTTTAACATCGAGCGCTAGTAAAATGCAAGCGTCACTCGGGACGCGATTTAAAATAAGCGTTGCCCTCTGCAATTGAGTCTGTACCAGAGCAAGTAAAGAAAAGAGGAGTAGAACCTCCGGCTTCCGCCTCAGAGGGTGAGAAAGGAATCGTTTGGCAGTCTCTACCTGAGCCCCCTTTATAGCGACTAGAGCGCGAGGGCGCGCCTACCCACCCAAGATGGCCGCTAAACAGCCCTCGCCTCCCCGGGACTAGCTCTCAGCGTCAACACTCAGCTGAGAGCGGCCCAGGAGGTAGAGGAAGGTAGGGAACAAAGATCCTAGATGAAATCCGCTTTTTAAAATCGAGCGCTAGTAAAATGCAAGCGTCACTCGGGACGCGATTTAAAATAAGCGTTGCCCTCTGCAATTGAGTCTGTACCAGAGCAAGTAAAGAAAAGAGGAGTAGAACCTCCGGCTTCCGCCTCAGAGGGTGAGAAAGTGTTGTATTGCTGGGATTACGGTTACTAGCTGCAGCTAATAAATTTGATCTCCGACGCCATCCAGAAGTATTCCGTGTCTCTGTATACCAAGACAGGTGAATCCGAAGACTTTGGGCGTGCCCCTGGCGCCGCTGGGTTCTAAAAACCCGGTTCTTCAAGTTAGGACTCCTAACTTCTGTGAATACCGAAATGAGTGAGTGCCTTCTGTGAATACCAAAATGAGTAAGTGCCTTCTGTGAATACCAAAATGATAGTAAGTTTAGGATTTTGTCTTAAGTTAGTTCTGTGAATCGGGCCCCTAGTGTAGTAGGTGTCAGCTCCTCCCCCTCATCAAACCAGAGATGGCCCATTCTGCCAACACCTATGGCCCTTTGTTTCACTGTCTGAGAGCAATACGCAAAGACCAACTGCCAGCTACAACTAGTCATGTGACCCAGTAAACAGGCTTCAGGCACCAAATGGATAGGAAAATAAAATGCCAACTTTCTAAAAGTGGATTTTCAGATTTGTGACTTAAAATCCGACTGTACCATTAAAGAGAATTATAAATTACAATTCCTTGGCACCAAACTTGACATTCCTTCCTGTTCCCAATTAAACGTTATAACTTATTAAATGTAATAAGTTAAGCTAATGTTATCCTATTGAAGAGGTAGGCCTTACAGTTATTAAATGTAATAAGTTAAGCTAATGTTATCCTATTGAAGAGGTAGGCCTTACAGTAGTGAAAAACGAATTTAAGAGTTTTTCACCACCAGGACATGTAAAACCTAAAAGTACATGTCTAACTTCTTGAATACACTGTACCCTGCACGATAGCTGTTTAGGGACTAACCTATGGGTCACTTCTAGTCCAATGGGGGCATATATATCCATTATGTGCTCCCTGTGTAAAACCGTGCGTGCTGTGTGTGTGCACAGGTGATAGGGCTTGTGTTCATTCATTGTGAAGGTGTTTCATTGTTTAATAATTTCTTTGTTTGTGACTGTACTCAGGCTCTGTTCTGTTTGTATGTACTTAACAGGTGAAGTCAGTGCACATGTAGTGTGGTTGTACATGTGAGATTGTGTGTGAAAGTGCACAGTGAGTATGTTCTGCAACATGGTGTTTGTGGGCTTCTGGTATCCTTGCAAATTACACCACCAGGACTGCCGGTGACTCTTGTATTAATCTTGGGAGAGTAGGTCCCGCCTAGGTTTCTTCCACTGTTTTCCTACCCTCTGCAGCTGCTCTCACTGTTGTGGGATGTGTAGGCGAGTAATGTGCCCAGAAATAGTGTCGTTTATTATTGTGAATAGTTTTCCTTGTGTGCAGTGACCGATCGGTATGTCTGCACACACAACTGTGTATGCATGTCTCCAACCAGTGTGTAGTTGGTACACACCCACCGTGGTGAAGTCATACACATCATTGAGGTGTATGCACTGTCATTTTGGGATGTGTCTCTACAGCCGGTGTAGAAAGTGTACAGCCAGTGGGGTGTGTATTCACAACAACTGTTGAGGTATGTCTGTCACAGCCAGTCAAACGTGTGTACAGCCAACTGTCAGTGTGTGTGTGTATAGCTAAGTGTATAGCTGTGTGCACAGCCGGTGTGTTGGGCCTACACCTTCAGTTGTGTCTCATTGTTTGGTGTGCTATGTATATGTTGTGGTACCAGTTTGCAAGTGTTTTAAGAATCCGTCTGTAAATAGCCCTATTGCTTGAGGTAAGACTCCTTTTAGATGTGGGGCATTCTGGTGGGCAGAAAAAACAGGTGATATAAGTGTGTCTCATCATGGTGGTGAGGAGGAGCATTGTGGACAGCAGGGAAGAGTGCTGAAACAGCTAGAACAAAGGTGACAACCAGCAGAGTTTGTGCCACGGTCAAAAGACCGTGGCACAAACTTAAACCTGACGGTCTCCAGTCAACATTGGGGATGTTTCCCGGTGGGGATGAGCCAGATGTTAACGCCGCTTATTCCATCTTCCAGGATTGGATTGTGAAGGGACTTGATGACCTCGTCCTGCCAAATGGACCAAAGGGCGTAGGTCCCCATCCCACCCTTGGTATAATGATTCCCTTAGAGCCTGGAGGAAAGAGTGTAAGAGAGCTGAACGCCTATGGAGGCGTGAATATAGGGATGAGCATAAACTGCTGTACTTGGCCAAGCTGAATTTTTATCATAAAGCCATCTGTTCCGTGCGTGCCGCTTTTTATGCTGAAGAAAGTAAGGTCAACTCCAACCCCACCAAATGTCTGTTCAAACTTGTACAAGAGCTTCAAAATAGTAGAGCTCCATCCTCCAATATCACCTCGGCACAGCAGTGTGAGGATCTGGCCACTTTCTTTGTAGAGAAGGTAAACACAATATATAGCTCCTTTCCGCAGCACTCTTCTGAGTCCTGTACTTTTACTAGCCCTAGTACTGAGGGGGCGGTCCTGGCCTGTATCCCTGAGATTACTGCCAATGAATTGGCTATAATCTGCGAAAAAGTTAAATCTGGGAGCCCGGCAGATCCTATGCAACCTGCCCAATTTGTTGATTCCCTGAAATTTTTTCTGTTACCCCTTAGATCTCTTCTTAACCTGTCCTTTTCCACGGCAACAGTTCCTGATGCTTGGAAAGAGGCTTGGGTCTCCCCGATTATAAAAAAACGACGCTGGATCCATCCAAACCGGAGAATTTCATGCCAATATCCCTTCTCCCCTGGGTGGCTAAACTCGCTGAAGCCCATGCCAACTCTGTGCTTGAACAATTTGTGCACCAAAATGACATCCTGGACCCATCCCAAAATGGGTTCAGACCGGGCCACAGCACAGAATCTGCATTGTTGGCTACTACCAAATACCTCTGAGAGATCCTCGATGCCGGTCAGAGTGCAGCGCTGATCCTGCTTGATCTCAGCGCTGCCTTTGACACGGTGTCGCACGGGATCCTGCTCTGCCGCCTGGAGGAATTTGGTATTAGGGATCGTGCCCTGGAATGGTTCCGGTCATTCCTTCAGGACAGATCTTTTCGGGTTACTGCCCCTCCTTTCCTGTCCAAGTCTCACCCTATCGGTCAGGGTGTCCCCCAGGGCTCAGCGCTTAGCCCGTCCCTTTTTAATCTTTATGTGCAGCCACTTGCAGCGATCGCCAGAGAGTGGGGCTTGACGCTGGTATCATATGCTGATGATACTCAGCTGGTCGTCACACTCTCTGAGAGTCCATCTGTCGCTGCTACAAGATTTAGGGACGGAATAGCTGCAGTTGCTCACTGGATGACCAACAACTGTCTCCAGCTGAATGCCGGTAAAACGGAGATTCTGCTGTTGGGGAAGAATACGGCCTTGTGGAACGAGCACTGGCGGCCTCCCTCTTTGGGTCTGATGCCTGTTCCTAAGGCTTCAGTGAAAAACTTGGGTGTCTGGATGGATTCCTCACTGGGCCTCCAGACCCAAACCAAGAGAGTGGCAGCGACTTGTGTAGGCCTGTTAAGGAGCCTTCGCCACATCTTGGGCTTCTTTGAACCCGCTATGCGTCAGCTTGTGGTTCAAGCTATCATCTTGTCACATATAGACTATGCCAGCGTTTTACTGTTAGGTGCCAACAAAACTGAAGTAGCCCGTTTTCAGAGAGTTCAGAACTCGGCTGCAAGGACCCTGGTTGGTCTTCCCCGGAGATGCTCTGCCAGAGCTACGATTAAAAAATTGCACTGGCTCCCAGTGGAATCTCGTATTAAATTTAAGGCACTTTGTCTGGCATTCAAAATTCTCAAGCTTCAGAGCCCGGCCATTTTGCGCCCTCTCTTGGCTCCTTATGTCCCGCAACGCAATTTACGCTTCCTTGGTCAGCACCTTGCAATTATCCCTAGGAGCAGGCTCTGCCGTATGGGTGGACGCTCTTTTCGGGTTCTGGGAGCCAGGCTCTGGAATTCCCTTCCGGTTGCCATCCGCGGTATTGAGAATCTGCTTGCTTTTCGTGAAACTGTGAAGACCTTCCTGTTCTCCTCTTCTTAGGGCTTTGTGCCCTGTTTGGCCCGCTCCATCGATCCGCCTTTATTGATCGCTAGCACCGGGACGCCTCTTTGCTGGGGCAGCTGTCGCGCTCATACAAACTAATAACATAACATGTTATGTTATGTTATGTTAATTTCGATTTATATAGCGCCAAATCACCGACAGGTCTCTTAGCGCTTGCTTTGGGAACCCGTCCTGGCTTTCCCTGCGAGATAACCCCTACTGGGCATCCCCAAGGTGAAGACCAGGCATCCCATCACGGTGGGGCCGGAGTGGAGATTAAGCAAGCTATTGCCCAGAGTTGCAGAGTGTGAACCCCAGTGGTGGCTGGTGACATCTGAAAGTGGTGAGGCATAAACTTTCTGTCGGCGTGCACCGTGGCAAGTGAGTGCAGCGAGCACGCCCGAACATCTTAAGGGTGGTTCAGGGGAGTTTTCTCCTTGAGAACATTTTGAAAAAAAGAGTGGGTAAATGGTTCATTTTCAAGCAACTTTGAGGAGCAAGAAGGTTAATAAGCAATTGTGAAAGTGCAGTTATTACATTCATAAAGGGATGTCAGAACAAATTGCAGATAGAAATGTTTCTGGAGATAGGCCCTGCCAGTGCCACGCACCTCTGAGCAATACATACTGTGTGTCACCAAGGCCTAGCGTCAGAAACCTTTCTATTGTTATGTTTTTGAAGCTAGGCCCAGTGCTGGCACTCAGGAGGAGGAGCTTTAAGCCCATAAACATAGCGGTAGGACTTGTTCTTTACACGTGGTAAAAGACATGTGGTGGATGGGACCGCCTCACGTTGTGATGACTGGGACACAGGGGACCAATGAAGGGGGTAAGGACTATTTGGTGGACATTTGACCTACCAGTAGTCTCTGCTTTGGGCCTACAAGTCTCTATGGTCCTGAATGCAATGCAAGCAATAAATTTGCTCACCGGTCTTTTTGATGGCCCTTTGAGAGGGGCTTGTTGGGCATTGCAGCGCTAGCCCGACAAGGAGCCCAGCCCGATGACGAAGCTTGACACCTTTTGGTGGGTGAGAACTTGTGCTTTCTAAAGGGGACACTTCTGGTGACTTCAGTTGCTCCTATTGCAGAATAAGGTGATAAGGATCATTACTCCAGAACTGCACACTCAATTTATGACATATACTTTGAGGGAGGACCTGTGCTCTCTATGAACAAGTGTCCCATCCTGTGTTCTCTCCGTGCATTGATAATTCTCTTTAGTGGCGTCAATGAAGAGAGGCAGGCAGCTTGCTGATGCCAGTGAGGGGTAAGGGGCCAGGGCAGCCCACCGATGTCAGTGAAGGGACAGAACAGCTTACTGACGTCAATGAGACATACGAAGAAATAGGGGAGCACTCAGCGAACTGCAGAAAGAAATACTATAAACAGCGTGATCGCAGCAGAATTCTGAAAGAAAAGGCATTCACAGCATTTTAAGTGACCAGATTTGCATATTTTAAAATTATGCCCAGGAGTGGAACCAGCAGGCACGAGAGAATCCCAAATGCGTCATGACCAGATTTCCATATTTTAAAATTATGCCCAGGAGCGGAACCAGCAGGCACGAGAGAATCCCAAATGCGTCATCATTACTAATAATGTGTTGAGCTAAAAAACATAAAATAAATAAAGCATTAAGTAAATGTTGTGTACAGGGTGCTTAATTCGAGTACAGCAAACTGAGATGACATATTAAGCCTTGGAACAATCATAGCTTAATTCTCATCCCGGCTTCACTATGTCACTAAACTCTGTGATCCTGGGGCAATCGTTTTGAACCACATGGAGCGGGACAAGAAAATAGTTATGTCGCAATTATGCGGTAAGCGACGCAGAAGCAGTATTTCATCATTCCAGTGGCCCTATCCATAAGAAAGCGTAAGTTACGTTTCCTCCCTAAGAGAGTTGTAAGGGTGTGGCAGCTGTAATGTTGTTGCTTTTCATACACAGTAATTCAAGAAAAAAATGCATGTAACGTGCGCCTCCTCGTCTTGCCCTCCCTCCCAAAACCCGCACACAAGGCAAAACAAACTATTTTGGTGAAAGCTGGCATTGGTGGGGGCTCAATTATAGCATTTTTTGTATGATGCTACGGAAATAAATAAATGTGCCATCTCGACTAGTGGGCCTCGTGCCAAGAAAAAGTCATGAATAATTGTGGCAATTTGTGATTACTTTCAAAGTAACCCCGCGCTGGATTCCTGCCAAGCATTTAATCGAAACACTTAACAAATGCGTTCACGTAAACTTTCTCACTAGAGTGCATAAACTGAACAGCAGCTGGTGGGCAAATGGCTGAATCAAATCTCCTAAACCCAGTAGTATTTACCCTGAAAAGAAGTGGCAAAAAGTGAGCCGAATTCTTTCAAACATAACTTCCTTGAAAAATTTGCAACACGTTTAAGTTATCGTGCACATTTTTGAGGTCATAATGTTTCAAACACCTTGGAGAAAGAAAGGGAAATGAACTAATTAAACCGCCAGAATTCAAATTATTTCCTTACCTTGGCTTGCAGTGCAGACTCGAGTCCCGCCGTCCTGGTCACGAGGTCGTGTGGGCTCTCGTCATTGAAGGCTGCAGGCAGCCACCCTCCCCTCCATGGCAGCCGGCGCTGATTGGTTCGGCCGGCTGCCCTAAAAACGTCATTCCTCTCGGTCTGCATGCTGCAGACCGGAGAGTGGGAGGAGGCTTGGGGGAGCGACTTGCCCACTGTTGCTAAAACTGTCTGTTTGGACAGCCTCTCAGGCTGTCCAAACAGTCCGTATTCACAACAGTGGGCAAGCCACTCCCCCCTGCCCTGAGGCTCGAGTAACAAGGAGGAAGTTCTGTTCTGCTGACTGCTTTCTCGACGTGCGAGAAAGGCAGGCAGAAACAAATGGTAGTTATAAATAAATAACTACCATTTGTTTCTGCCTTCTTCTCGCACGGCGAGAAAGCAGGGGGGGCGGCACCCAAACGCCCCCATGGTAGAACCGCCACTGGTGAACCCATGATTCGAGTAGGCACCGAAGCGAGAATTATCGAGTCCGTGGACATTTTGAGCTCAAGACCCTGCCGCGTCGGGAATTGAACCCTGGTCCCGTTTCTGACCTCTGCATCAGGGTCTGCCTCCTCTAACCAGTGAGCCACACTTCTCCACTAACATAACAGTGGACAAGGGTAAAGAAGAAAACAGCAGGGCTGTAACACAGGGCCCTGCACCCACTGCTCGCTCAAACATTCCAGGGTCCCTAACTCATCAGAGGAGGACCATTCAGCCCAAAGAACATGAATATTTGTGAGCTATTGGCTACTCGGGCTCCCTATCACATTCTGCAGGGGGGCGTCCTGTTGCATAATGCCATTGAGCAGGGTAGAGTAAAGAGGCATGAGGGGAAATAGGATATAGAAAAGAGGGGAAGGGGAGAAGAAGACTGGCTCAGCATGGTATGAGACGAAATGACAGGGACAAAAGAGAGTAATCAGGACCCAGAGAGGCCATGATAGTGTTCAAAATAGAGAAGAGGCAGCGGGAAATGTCGTAGCAGGAGAAAAGACTGAGCAGGATATACAACAGATTCAGCACGAGAGAGAGAAAAGACGGTAGGAAAGATAAAAAAACAAAAATTGGCAAAGCCAATAGGTCTCACCCATGCCAGATCTATTGACTTTGCCAATGTGTTTTAGATATCAAACTGATTTCTATATAAACATGTTCCTAGTTGTAATATTTTGGCTTAAGAAAAAATATATTTAATATGTAAACAGATTAAAAATCCACAAAACTAAACTATTTACTAGATACCCAAACTCAGGTCTCTTTAAAGTGAATGGTGAAGACTGAAAAGCAAAACATGAATTAAAACAGGTACATGTGCATAGATATCAATGTATGTTTTTCGAGTTTTTTGCGGGGGGAGGTCCCTTGCTTATCCAACAATGTCACAGGAATAAACACGTTCAAAGGATGAAATACCTTGTTCAGCTTTGTTTAGACATTAGAGGCCTTGTACAGGTGCTTCGCTGATACTTGAGAGCTCATGTTAGTTTGTGTCAGGTCACAACAAACTTGAGGCCTAGCTTGCAGTGTCGCCAAACATTTTGAAGGGCATGCAACCTTTACATAGCTGACAAGGTTTCTATTTACCCTGAATTGTTTGACTAATCCCTGCAGCAGCAGAACGTGAGCGGTGGGAGCAGAGATTGGGAGAAAGATCTGCAGTCATTGGTAGGAATTCAGTAGCCACTTCGCCAAATTGCACCAGCGAACAGTATACAAAAACCAAAAATACACACACAGGGTAGAGCTGGGCTGCTTGACTGCGACTGTAAGACCTGCTAATGTGCACTCTCCAGGTGAGGACACTTTAAGGCCAGGAACAGCGATGAGGATCTTAATTAAACTATCGTGTCACGAAGTTCAGAAAAAGCGATGTAATAGTTAAAAACAGATACATAAGCTAAATAAGCTGGATATTCTTTTCAAACATAAAGGTAAATAATTAATCCACGCAACATAGGAAAACTTCTAAACTTCCCAGTACAAAGTAGCCTTAGAGCAACAGAAACCGCTGGACAAAAAACGTGCATAACATAATATCCAGCGAGTTAACTTTGTCCATTGAACTCTGCGGCGCTGCTATGCGCAACAACGAAGAATTACCACAGTTTGATGCATTCAGGGAAAGAGCATGTGGGACAAAACGCTTGGTGCATACAGCAGCCATCAAAGCCTGTTTTTAGAACTTTATATTACATTTACCATGCTTCGCACGACTTATGGTGTTTAGCGTAACCCTGGGCAAAGCACTACGCTACGCTCGCGAAGTTTGCAAAGTTGGAACTACTTTGCACTACGCGAACTGCACGTAGCACAGTGCAAACACGGCACGCGTAGCGTAGCGCAGAGGTCATTTTTTGCTTGCTCACGGTCCTCAACGTCAAGTTGGCGACCATATTCATCTACCATTGTATGGAGCCAGAGGAGGAACTGATCCTTTAGCAACCACACGTGGAAAACAACTTAAAAAATATAATGTTAGTGAACATCGGAAAGTATAAAGAAGGTCATGCTGGCTCTTATAGAGAGCCGGTGTAGAATCAAATTGGAAATGCATACAAGAAACCGATTTTCCAAAAATAAAAAAAAAGTGAACCATGATAATATACATTAATTCACAGAAAAGAACCAAATGCAATTCTTATGTGCATCTATTTACAAACACAATTATAAACTCGCACAATTGGGGTTCAATGAGTTGTGCAGCTGGACTAAGGTTTCTGCTGCTCATTGTTAATACAGTTTGGGCGACCCCATGTGCAGTGCCTGTTACTGCACAGATATGAGCTAAACTTTGTGATTCTAGGCAGATGCGATCCACCAATCTCCTTTCAACACCCCAAAAGAGAATTAATATGCAGCCCTGAACACCCCAGTTCCTAAAACAGGTGCAGGCACTTATGCAGAAGCCATCTTGCCTCTTTTCACCGCAGTCGCAGACATGGCTAGGCAGATGGTGATGCGATTCACAGCAGCTGCTCAGCTCTAAGGGTTACTGATCCTGCAACAAGTCATCCCTTATGAACACCCTTGTGGATCTTAACGTTTCAGAGCTGAAGGCTGAATGCATGCACGAGGCTAAGAAAAACAGACAAATGGTCCATCCTCTCGGCTGCCATGATAGGGTCAGGCAAACCATTTAGTTCAACTTCACTAGCAAAGTGGGGAAAAGGAATCATTACTCTCCGTGCTTGACTGCAACATGGCCATTATTGATTGCGTTAATTACTGCAGAAGTACCCCATAGAGAAAAGAGTTATACTCATGTCGCAAACACAGAAGCGAAAGAGGCGGGTCCCACTTTTGACTGAAAGCAGAACAAGCATTTACAATGCAACGGTCTCGCCTTTGCAAAAGTTAGAGATATTGGCATTGCAAATGACAAACTTTTTTTTTCTGTGTTGGGTTTGAAAACAGATAAATAAATGGCATTGTCATTTACAATGCCAATAGCTTAATCTCTCACAAATGCGAGACCTATTGCATTTGTACACACACACGCACACACACACACACACACAGAGCCACACACACACACAGAGAGCCACACACACACAGAGCCACACACACACACATACACACAGAGCCACACACACACAGAGCCACACACACACACACACACAGAGCCACACACACACAGAGCCACACCCACACAGAGCCACACACACACAGAGCCACACACACACAGAGTCACACACACAGAGCCACACACACAGAGCCACACACACAGAGCCACACACACAGAGCCACACACATACACAGAGCCACACACATACACAGAGCACACACATACACAGAGCCACACACACACACAGAGCCACACACACACACAGAGCCACACACATACACAGAGCCACACACACACACAGAGCCACACACACACACAGAGCCACACACATACACAGAGCCACACACACACAGAGCCACACACACACAGAGCCACACACACAGAGCCACACACACACACACAAACACTGTTCTCAAAACTCTTCTACAGCAGATCTGGTGCCCAGCAGACATTCCTGCATGAACATGCACGAGAAGGGGGAGGAGGTGGGGCAATCCCTGCCTTAAACATACCAACTCCTCCCACTCTTCAAAGGTGCCAATGCCGACAAACAAAGAACACAATTGCCTGAACACAGCAGTGATTTCTGATCAACACGTTTCGCAGACACAATAGACCCTGGCTCCAAAGGCCAGCCTTTTGTTCAGTGAAGCTCTGTGCGCCCTCTCCCCCACCCCTCAGGGCCCGCCGGTGGGATCCATCTTGGCGTAAAGGATGTGATGTTTGTGAAAACTCTCAGAGCACCGGGAAGAGCAGCAGCACTCAGAGGTTTCCAGGGAGCAAATGCACTCTGGACATACACGCGCCACTCTGGCTTTCTACAGCCCGTTGGAGGGGAGAAGAATAAACTCTTGCTCGTTTTGCCAGGGGTGGCATTTTATAGAAAGGGGGGGGTAGAGGGAAATAAATCAGGTGCCGAAAATCTGGTCGTTGGAGACAGGTAACATTTTCGGGAGTATAATGAACAGTTCTGTTGGCATCTTGTATGAGGATGTTCAGACAGGAAAACACGGTTCCATAAACTGTGCAAACACAACCAGAGACACTGCTCAAACCGTACCCCATTTAAAAGGCAGCAATGTAAAAAGTACAGGAAGCGGAGCCAATGAAATAAGAGTATAACGAAATGCAGGCAAGGAATGCAAAAAAAAAGACCCTGTGGTTTTAAACAGGTTTAGGTCAACTTAAGACTGCACAATATGGATATAGATATATATCTCTACACATTTTTTTTAAACACAAGAAAGGTCTCCGACAACCTATAAAATACTATAAGGACGCTCTACAAACACTCACACCGGACAGGGAACAGACCGGCCCCGGGATGGTTACTGGGAAGCTGAGGGCCGTGAAGGATGGCACGAATACGAGTTTCAATACTGCCACTTTTGCTACTGGGGGCCGGAGCCCATATTGCAGAACCGCTGCATAGCTGGCCCCCAGTAACAAAACCGACCCCTAACCTTCCAGGGCACCAGGAACAAGCCCGGTGCCCGCTACAGAAGTGTACAGTAATGCACATAAAACATTCCTCAGCTTATAAAGTATATGCTCTGTTTCTCATCTGTATACATTCTGCAGACGAGAAGACCACCCGTCCGAGTATGGAGGAAACATCTGACTCTTTTTTTTTACAGTTTACTCACAAGCTCAACCGCACCTCCCCTCCCTCCCGGAGCAAATCCACAGCGGGTACTCTACAGCGCAGCAAAAACACAATGCGCCCGGGCTCCACTCTTACAAATAAACAAACCAAAAAGAATAAAAGTTAAGAAGTCTTAGCCTCGAGAGTCGGGTCAGTCGTGCTGCTTCAGTCCAGACCGGCGAAGGAGCACGCAGACTGTGAAAAGTAAATTTGCAAGATCAGTCGCCATGCTTAAAGATTTTTTTTGCCCTCGGCTCCTTCCTCAAGTAGATACCAAACCCAGGCCAGAACTTTTACCCACTTACTTTCACCCACTCGACCAAATCTCCGGTGCCCTCAAAGAGCCCGGGGTGACCGCCTTGTGCAAACAATAGACGCACTAATTAGATCATAGATATCACAGCAGCCGGCCACCGATGCTGCAACAAGTCAGACAAATGAAAGAAACCCGGATCGGACGGCGAAGTAAAACTTTTCACTCACCAATTAAGCCTCCTACCAGAAACTCCAGCACTTGAACAAGCATTTACAAGTGGGGCCGGGGCCGGAGACACGGACAGCGGGAGGGGGGGCGGGAACGGGCACACGGACAGCGGGAGGGGGGCGGGAACGGGCACACGGACAGCGGGAGGGGGGGCGGGAACGGGCACACAGACAGCGGGCACAGACAGCGGGAGGGGAGGGGAGCACTCACCAGGACTTCTTCCGGCGGCGGTCGGCCTGGAGGAATGACCCAAAAGAACCTAAAAAAAATAAATAAACCACCGCCCACCACCGCAATGCCGTTCGCAAAGGGGCGGAGAGCGAAAAAAATCACCGGAACGCCCACGAATCAGCTCGGGGAATGAGTGACGCATCTCTGTTCCAATGGATAGCCTCCATTTATGGAGCTAGGCAATGGAACAGAGAGGCGGGACAAAGCCCCAGACTGGTAAACAAAAGTTTTCGCCTGCGCGAACGCTGCTGCGCAGCGGATCGGCAGGCGAAACCTAAAAGTTAAAGTTGCCTTCCCTCAGCTGAAATACTCTCCGAAACAAGCGACTGCTGAAATACTCTCCGAAACAAGCAACTGAGTGTGCGGAAAAGATGAAAGGAACAAGTTAAATAGAGGTAAAGAACTGTATTAAAGAAAGGTTACAGGCAAGGAAGCAACACATGCTGAAGAGGAGAGAGAAGCACACAAGGGAGTCAGATAGAGAACACACAAACTCGTGGAGTGTTTTTAAAAAAACTGCTCATATGCCGGTCCAAGCACCGATGTGTGCGTGGGTCAGCAACATGGGTGGCAGTAACACGGAGATGATGAAAGATAAATATGGGAGGTAAAGAAATAGTACCTCAATGACGCATGGTGTGCGTTGGCCAATTAGGAGGCAGCCAAGAAGAGTGACAATGGAGCCACAGAATGGGAAGCAAAGGTGGGCTACATGCTCCTTATTGTGAACAATGCCCCTCGCAAGCACAACACATGCGTTGTGTAGGCAAGACCTAAAAAGAATGTGAGAGACAGAGGCAGCAGGGGACACGTGATGAAAACGTAGGCAGGTGCCTAGACACAAGGAGCAGAGAAGAAATGTGGAAGAGAACAGACACAGCAGGGGCAGAGGTAATCCAATGTGAGAGGACAGAGACAACAACAGATAGAAAAGAAAAGAGACAATAGGGGAGTGAACTGAGGCATAACGGTCAGAGGAGAGACCTCAATGAGTGAAATAGAGATACAATGAAAAAGCAAACATAGGCACAACCGAGACAGACTGTGTCTAAAAAAATGAGTAGTGAAAAGGATTGCAGACCAAAATAGAGGTGAGGCAGCAGAAAGAGCAAGTGACATGACAATGAAAACTACGTAGAGGACTCTGATGTGAGAGACAGAGACACAGAGGAGAGCATAGGGGTATGGGAGGAGAGCTATCAGGGGAAAATGGAGAGACTGTATAGGATGAGAGTAAGATGATAGGACTTTAGGGGCAAGAGAGTCACAGGGAGGGAAAAGACTGAGTGGCTGAGAGAGCGGGGCAAAGCAGAGAGATCTGAGCATCGAAGAGAGATAGAAGGGACATAGAAGAGAGGATAAGTGTGAGAAATTGGGTTGTTGGTTGAGTGGGGTGTTAACCCTGCTCAAGCAACAATCAAAATACCTGTCAGGCAGAACCTCTAAAGTGACAAATTAACCTGTGTTTATTCCTCTAGTAGTTTGTCACAAATCAGTCAAGCTTAACTTAGAGGCCATGTGTAAAGCATTTATGTAGCACAGAAACAGTAATAAAAGGGAAACGACAACAAAAGAAATAATCTCGCACAAAATAAAAAAAGTAGATAACATTTTAGTAAACTATTTGACACCAAAATGACAAAAATCCAGTCAGTAGAACCGGAGTCAAGAATTTCTAAGGCTTAAGGTAAGAATAGCGCCTAAAAGATCAAAGTGCCAACTGCAGACATCTAGTCACTGGAGACCGGAACAAAGTTGAAAAGTATGGGTGACCGCGATGGAGAACGAGTCAGATACAAAAAATGGATTGGGCCAGTCAGCATTTACCTTCGGACTTAGATTAAATTTGTAGAAAAATTCTGAGGAGGCTCAGTGGGGCAAGGCTGCAAGCGGTGTAAGGGGAGCAGGCATTGTTGTCGGGGATCTGCTGGACGAATTCTATGTGAAGATTTCTATGTTCAGACTCAAGTTGAATGCCCAGGTGCAAAGACGGCGATTCCACAATCCTGAGGAAGGCATTGTTGCCCAATGTGAATAGGGTTTTTTTTTTACCAAATGGTCGCACATTGTGAAACAATTGGAAAAAAGTACAGTGAGCAACCTAAAAATCACTGAAGTCATGATTTGTCGTGGCCTCAAACCGTGTGACTTCATTTTGAGCACACATTCACTGTCCCAGTCAACCCTTCACTATTGAGCCTTGAGAGAGGGGTCTTTTATCATCTTGAAATACCCACAGTCCTGAAGATGGTCTCACTGATATGTAAGGACCGAGACCGAAGCGCTGATGCACAACCCAACTTCCTGCTTAGTCATTGTTAAACATGCTATCTAAAGCCCAGTATCCTGTATGTGACAAGCTCAATTTGTGTATATAGGAAGTGGACGGTAGATACATTGTCATACGGAACTAAAATGTGCGTACAATCAATTAATGACCATTGTCAATGTGTTATGAGATCTATTTTTGTGAACAGCTGTTATTGTATATCTGAAGATTTATGTCTTTCAATATAAAAATTATGAATATATACACCTACTCTTGAGATTTGTTTTCTCTTTAGTTCACTTGAAACTAATCTTCAATTAAGTTTGCGATGTCAAGCTATGACATACTGAAAGATTTATAAATTTAAGTATAAGTGTATGTGTTTGAACAAATCCACTGCTGGCATCCTTAACTGTTATGTGATATTCACCCAAAACCCTCAAGGGAAAATTGGATTGCCCCTTTGTGTCTGAAAGGTCTACTGTAACGTGTCTCCTAGTTCAATTAAAGATCAGGTTTAAGACACTGTGCACCATTCACCAGTAAATTGGAACAAACATCAAATGCTGACTCCTCATCGCTGCACCGGCCAGAATTTCTTATCATCGCCAGTCATCTAATCCACTAGTGATCCTTCAATGGAAAATAGCATGTGGTGGTTCACTGGGAGTACCTGATGTTCCCAAATACTGAATTATTCTTGACCTATGCCTGAGGTTAGACTTCTCAAATTACAGACACTCAGATGAACAGTGCTCTGAAGGAATAACCTAGAGACACCAACTGAGAATACCAGCTAGGAAATCTTACTCTCATCCAACTAAAATCTAACTGCTCGCGAGCAGCTACTTGCCCTGGTATGAAGTCGCCCCCTTTATCTTGTATATTTGAGTGCTCTGAAATGTGGGCAAGGCATGGTGCTTCAATTATTAGGTAATAGCAGAGAGTGGATCTGTGCTCTAATTTCAATAATGAATGGCATACTGAGCCCTTCAGTTGCTTGTAAGGAGTGTCTATACTGCGATGGTACATTCTTTGGCACAAGAGAGTGTAAACTATGTTGCTGAAATGCAGAACTGACTACACTTTATGATAGAGATCATGTTGCTTTGGAAATCACCTTAACAGGGAATGTACTACAACGCAGAGTCCACACCTAACACACTTTATAGGAATAAATACAATCCCTAACCCATGTAGGAAGAACCAGCACCCTTTATAGCCCCACCCACAAGTTTATGTGGTAAAGCACTAGAATTATCTCTTCTTGGAAATGTTAAGGTTCAGCCCTTTCCAAATCTACCTGACCAAGAGATAGCTCGGCCCTTACAGTAGCCGAAGGATAGACTGCACTTTGTCTCTATAAAGGGTTTAGGTTAAATTACAGTTGGATCAGAGAGCAGCAAGAAAAGCTTCCTTTTGGACCTAGAGAGAAAAAAGGAGGGAAACAAGCACACAAAGTCACACAGTAAAGAAAATATTCAAGCGAGTGATTGAGGGGCACTGTTTCCAATGTCACATGTATTCACCTCAGACACTCCCAACCACCTCAACCAATTAGGAAGTTGAAAGGGTCAGACATAACTACAACTAATCAAAATACAACTGTCTGCCTAGACATGAAGAAATACTCACGTGGGATGCAAGTTTAAATGCAAAAGGTCTGAATTTTAAAGCCATACATACCCTATCCTGTGGACTAGTGTACTGCAAAAACATTATTTTACCTTCACTCACTCATAAAATAGCATTCATATTTACATTACCACAGTCTAATAAAAAAATGTACTATGATATCTAGTTTAGTAGTTAACAAAAAGATAAAATCATCTGCTATTACAAACAGTTTTTGAGATTAGGTTGTATTTTGCAAGAGACTGAGACATGCATGCATTTTCATGTTCAGATATTAAAGTAAATGTTATACATGAATGTTGACTACACAAATCTCCTACAGACTACTTAAAATTACCCCTAGTTTAGCAGCCATTAGATTCTGTTTTACTTGATGTGTGCCTCTTGCTATCTTAAATTCAGAAGTATTCCTTTTTTGCTCCCTAACTAACTGAGACTAAATTCATTTTTTAACACCAGCCTTAATCTCTACATTTTCTTACTACACACTCCATTTTGTGTGACGAGATTTGATTATTTTTCTTTGTTCTGTTGTATACAACTTTGCACCTCTAATTAGCATTTTTCGTTATAATGGGATTTGCAAACTTTGGTGGTGTACGAATTAGTGAGGACTGAGAGCCAAGAGGCTCTTTTGCTTCCCAACACACCCACTGAAGACCCTCTCTTGGTGGAATGTCAGAAAGACTCGCTTATGGATCAGGTACTTGGGTTAGAAGAAAATTGTCACCTTTTTTTGAAAATCTTATTTATCCATGAAGCGGGTATGTAGCGATAGACATTATTAAGTCACACTTCGAAAAAATTTTGTAGTCAAATAAGCAAAAGAAAAGTAATGGGCATTAATCCTTTTTTGTTAAAAGCATCAATAAACAAAGTATAAAAACTGCATCCAAATTTGTATAATGTATGTTTCAGGCAGTATATTTATTTATTCATAGTTGCTTGCTTGGTCAAACCGTCCAATCAGTCATCAAATTTGTGTTTAACTTCAAATGTCCATGGTATTATTTTTAGGTATGATTCAGACTTTTAGAGCAGGAGCTTTGTACTCCAGCACATTACATTCCACAAAGTGATGCATTGTCATTCAACATGGCTTCACACCCCTTGAGCAACATAAAATACATCAACTGCAGATTTAAAAAACGTCCTCCCTGTATTACATCATCATTCTACTTAACCAGGGATCAACCATGCAATATTAATGAAAGATTATCCTCTGCTTAGATATCCTTGAATTAGAATCTAGCTTCAAGTAAAATATAACAACTTGAATATCCTGTCATTTCAAATTAGATATACAAACACCTAGTACTTCTGATCAGACATTACCAAAATTAACTAAATGGTGAATAGAATGGAGTCAGAATAGCAATGTGTTCAAATAGAAGCTGAAAACACATTACCACATAAGGAAAGGCCTACCTCACCACTTGTTAGCGTTGTTTGAACATGAATAGTTTCACCTAACTATTGATAACATGCCTTATTAGCATTCAGTTAATATAATTCTTTTGCATTGGAAAAGGAGACCATCGAAACCCATTGTTGGCTCAAGCTTTCCACTAAGCTACATAATGGATACTTATATAACAAATATTACACATCAATTCATGACTTTATCAACTCTGTACACAGACTGAAATTATTGATATATTCATCTTCAAAATTACATTAAAATGCTCTTTGTCCACTGACTTTATAAAAAAGAAGAAGGAAACCCACACTTCATTTGAATTCACACCGTATTGATTTAAGATGCAAAAAGATAAACAAAGCTTAATATGTTTACCTTGGCGATTAGTTGCGCCGTTTTTATTTATCAATTTCTATCAAAAGTAGATATCACTCCAGTCAAGAGAAGTGTCAATGTCTTGAACGTACTGGCCATGGGCGTACAACAAGAAAAATCAAAAGTGTATAATAACACAACAATTTGACGCAAACATACAAAAGTGATTGAAAATGCATACAACTAATACATACTATACAAAATATACAAAACACATATGTAAATATTTCACAAGTCAGGGGAAATTGTCAACATATTTATCCATAACATTATTATGAAGTTATTGATTTTGACCAACAAGGAGCCTATCAGTAGGTCTCCAAAGAACAAAACAAAACGACCTTTCGGTAGAGATGTTTAAGCAGGCTTAAAGTTCCTAGCAGTTTTAATTATTCATGAGAACTAAGGACTTAATCCTGTCCGCCTACGCGTTTCGAGTTTGGGAGATTTCTTCTCAAACTCTCCTCAGGGCCAACTCAATTCTTTCCCCGTATGTTAAACCTATTAATAAAAACACAAAAATGTGGACACTCATTATAAATTGCTCCCCTCAACCTGCTCTCGTTTTCTCTTATGTACAGTTTTTTATAAAAACAATAACATACCTCTGGGGGATAGAGGTGGTTCTGTTCATCCAAAAAACTCTTTGTAGAATTTTCTGTGCGTTTTTCTAAAAACCGGAAGAATTTATTGTAAAATGCCGGTATTGGACATGTGTTTAAAGTATACATGTTCAACCATTGGAGCATTTTGTACCTTTTTCTTTAGTCGAGAGCGATGTTGGGTTATCCTAACATTTACTTGCTGGCATGTTTTTCCTACATACAGTTTATTACAAGCGCACAAAATTCCATAGATCACATTTCTGCTTTTGCAGCAGTACGGCAATGTAAAAAAAAGCCGTCGGAATAGACCCGGTTCCCCTCTCTTTGAGAACTAATGTTACATTGAAAAACGGCGAGCGGAAAAAAATAAAGTAAGTCAATATCTACTTATACTTTATAACACTCGAGAAGCCCATTATGACTCCTCTGAAACAAGCGAGTAATGAGCCCATTTCACTTGCAGTGAACCGTGTGGAAACCGAATACCTTTTAAAAATCAAAATTTGCAGCAAAACATTGGCCCATCTTGTACCATAAATCCAGGTAGGAACATAATGGTTTAGTTTACTGTTTATGTATACTTTAAACACATGTCCAATACCGGCATTTTACAATAAATTCTTCCGGTTTTTAGAAAAACGCACAGAAAATTCTACAAAGAGTTTTTTGGATGAACAGAACCACCTCTATCCCCCAGAGGTATGTTATTGTTTTTATAAAAAACTGTACATAAGAGAAAACGAGAGCAGGTTGAGGGCAGCAATTTATAATGAGTGTCCACATTTTTGTGTTTTTATTAATAGGTTTAACATACGGGGAAAGAATTGAGTTGGCCCTGAGGAGAGTTTGAGAAGAAATCTCCCAAACTCGAAACGCGTAGGCGGACAGGATTAAGTCCTTAGTTCTCATGAATAATTAAAACTGCTAGGAACTTTAAGCCTGCCTAAACATCTCTACCGAAAGGTCGTTTTGTTTTGTTCTTTGGAGACCTACTGATAGGCTCCTTGTTGGTCAAAATCAATAACTTCATAATAATGTTATGGATAAATATGTTGACAATTTCCCCTGACTTGTGAAATATTTACATATGTGTTTTGTATATTTTGTATAGTATGTATTAGTTGTATGCATTTTCAATCACTTTTGTATGTTTGCGTCAAATTGTTGTGTTATTATACACTTTAGATTTTTCTTGTTGTACGCCCATGGCCAGTACGTTCAAGACATTGACACTTCTCTTGACTGGAGTGATATCTACTTTTGATAGAAATTGATAAATAAAAACGGCGCAACTAATCGCCAAGGTAAACATATTAAGCTTTGTTTATCTTTTTGCATCTTAAATCAATACGGTGTGAATTCAAATGAAGTGTGGGTTTCCTTCTTCTTTTTTATAAAGTACTTGGGCCCTTACCCCACTTCTGTCCGCATGGGCCAAACTTCCTTTTTTGGAAAAACTTTGTCCACTGACAGCATGTGTTCTTTAAAGAAGGCTGAAATTACCTCAGAATTCAACATTGTTGGAAATCAGGACCTGTTTGCAGTGTTCCCCCACTTTTTGGCAACATTTGAGACCCCTGGATGCTGGTTTTCTGGCTCTGAGAGTGCCCTGGCTGTGGTCTGGGCAGGCCCGGGCCAAAGCTATGTTGCAAACACCCACTGCTATGTTAAACACACAGTGAAAATGCACATGTGTTAGGGTACACCTATGATTGGCATGACTTACCCTATAAGTCCTTAGTAGATAATAGGGTGGGGGGATTTAAACTACGTTTGAGCATGGCAGTTTAGAGGCCAGCAGCCCTTTCTGCACTTGCATGTGTGCACTGCTTAGAGCCTGAGGTCATTTTAAAAGCAGTCTTGTGTTCCAGGGCGCTATAATATACTTTGGGCACGAGCATTTCTAGACGGCTATCTTACAGTCACCCACCTGCAAGCTCTACCACGTGGGCTAGTGTTTCTCCTTAGTGTCTGGGATTAAATGGATGGCTGACTCTTATAACAAGCCGCCGGCTGTCAGAGAGTCTTAGTGGGAGAGCAGCATGTGCTACAAGCTATAATCAGATCTGAGGTGATCGGAGATCCGATGGTTGTTTTAGAGTGTGTGCTGGTAAGCTCTGCCACGGACAGAAGGCAGATTTTTGCTGACCTCCGTGCTCCAAGTAGAGTTCAAAACTCTGCCCACTCCGCCAGTGGAGCAAAGTTTACTGCACACTGCTAGAGGTATGCGAGCAGGGCTCCATCATGGTCTGCCTGAATCTTTGACTTTCTCCCTGTCAAGCGCGACCAGATATCCCAGAATGGTGCAATAGGTGTCTAAGAACTATATAGTGCTAAATCTTCCATAATTCGTACCACCAGTTGCCTACATTTGAATGTTGTTGTTTTGGTGTAATTTTAAAGATAGAAATATTCTCGATTTTTATAAATTGGTGTTGGATTTTGGTTATGTGTTGTGTCTTAAATATTTACTGAAATTGGTGTTTTTAAATGCTTTACATACCTGTCTCCTAAATTAAGCCTGCCTGCTAACAGCCAAGCTACCCTGGGTTGAGCATGGGAATAATTTATTGAGACCTGTACTGAGCCCTAGACTGTGTTAGTGGCCTTATTGCTGGGGGTAGATGCATATTTACCACTACTAATAACCCACTTTCCAACAAATATCATCATCAAACTTGAGGAGTCTGTCTCAAGCATAGTAAGCCAATTTGACCTAGGATTTCTGATACATCTGAAAATAAGGAAACGCAGCCCTGCTTACTTAGATTCAATTCTAATGTTCAATGGTTCTTCCACACATTCCAGAGAAAGTAACAAGAGATGTTTCACACCACAATAGATTGATAAACAAGAAACCTCATGGAAGAGAATAGGGAGGCTACACATTTAAAAAAAATCTATTTTGGCATATAGACCCAATCTCACTCCAGACCAATGAGTGGAATCACTGTTTAACTTAAAAACAAAGGCAATTAAATATGAGACATGTTCCTAGCATATGTCAATCACACATATTCAAAAAGACTTCTAACGAAGTAATCAGAATATTCAAAAAGGAAGTGTAAAACTTTAATGGTAGACCATCTGGCCCAACCGTTTTACTTGATTTTGGACTTCCAACATTAGAAAATAAACTAGTAAAGATTCCCTCTACGCCTCACTCAAAATTGGGAAAACAACATAAGATACTTTTACATCTGTCATAGAATTCCTTAGGCTCAATATAAGAACTCTCATTAGCATTAAAGGACTTGCTTGAGGGATCCTTTATTTATGATTCTGAAACATTCTAACTCTCTTACTATATGTACTAGATGTTTTCTAGCTTGTTTCACATTTTCTAAGAGTTGTGCTGTATATTACTTACGACATGGTGAGATATTTTATTCAATGTAGTATATTATCAATATTGAAGCTTTTTCAACTACTCTGCCTTCCATGATTGGCTTTTTATATTTAATTATCTTCCTATACAAATTGTGTTTCACTTTCAGAGAAACCTTTGGTTTAGCAGATGCAAAGTTTATTCATTTAGGCCTCAAGTATACAATTTATGAGTTTCAAAACATGTTAAAAGAGCTGGTGGAACCACAGTTAAAAGTAAATGTTATTGTTAGTTTGAACATACTCCTTCATGAATGATCCTGATGTAAAAATACTTTCTCTGCCACAGTTGTGTCACACCTATTTTTACCACAGGAAATTCAATGTGATAAAAAGGTATATTGTGAGACACAGCAATTTCCCACAAAATGAGCATCCTTATCCCTAAATTTCAGACACAAACTTGTCATTCTTGTAATAACTAGTACATGGTAAAGACAGGAAAGTAAATTCTATCTCTTCTCCCTGCTAAATTCATAAGATGTCAGTTGAGTACCAATGGGAAAAATTGCTGCTACCGGGAACATGTGCTGACACACCCTTGGTGACACTATTAAGGAAGGGGTCCAGAAATGAGGGGGAGTACCTATACCTAGTGTGACATTCTACCACCATATGGGACTGAGTGGTGGGAGGATCCTATTGTGGTCTTCTTTCATTAGGGATCTGGAAGTCTGTGTCGTAAAGCTATTTCGAGATATCAGTAACAACTTGTCTGCTGTACCGTGGCAGGCGGTGGTATGATGACTATTGGATGACCTATATCCCAGGGAGTACTTCATCTCCTTTCAGGAGTCCAGAGATATGCACTCAATAGGAGAGGGACAATATCTACAATACGAAAAATTAGCTAGGGCTGCCAGGCACATCTGGCCAGGGTTCACCAATGCTCCTCCCCAGACTGAGGCTTTACAAATAATGCTCAACACAGGAGAGGGTGGAGATTTGATATCACTGCTATATAGGGCCCGTAAGGATGACTGGCCTAAAAAGAACCTGGCGGTTAGAGCCACTTGGAGCAAATACCTTGGAGAACAGCTTACTAATAGTGACTGGAGAACAACATATGCAATGGTCAGGGGGATGTCTAGTAACCCTAGGTTCAAATTAGTACACTTCCATTATGACCATTGTACTTATCTCACCTCGATTAAAGTAAGCAGTATATACTTTAGTTGCACAGCAGCCTACTAAGGAGTTAGAGCGGGATGCGGGCTCTCTTCACTTAACCTAGAGTTGTCCTTTGGTGCAGACATATTGGCAGGCGGTTGTGCTTCGTCTCCAAGGATTGACAGAGATTGCCCTCAAGCACACCCATGGCACTGACTGTTGGGAACCCTCAAAGAGTTGAAACAAGGAAACATGCTATACAAATTTCTTCACTTTGCACTGGTTTTGGGGAAACAGCACGTTGCCAAGGGATGGCTGGCACCCAAGTAGGCATGGGCGGAAAATCCGTTCCGCTCGCGGATTTTGCGGATTTTCGGGAAATCCGCAATCCGCGAGATTTGCGAATTTCCTGAAAAATCCGCAAATCCGCGAGCAGCGGATTTTGCTCGCACTGCTCGCACTGTTCGCGTGAGTTCGCGCCCCGCGAATAAGTGCGAAATTGCAGAAATACGATTTTAGCAAAACTGAAAGTAACTACTTACCAGGTTCAAAAGTTCAGGCTCATCATTAGTAGCCATTTCCTGTAGTGCTTCCTGAGGGGCCCCTCCAGAGTTCAGTTGCCAGTTGCAACTATTATGTGACCCTGCTCTGAACCTCAGAATAGTTACACATATGCCACAAAGGTCCTGAATTACAGCTAAGGGAGACAAGCAGGAGCCAGGCTGGAAGTTAAAATCCATTAATCAGCCCCTAATTCATTATTGTCAGTTGGGGCAGGGCAGGTGTTGTAACTAATTTTGCAACAATGAAAGCACTTAGCAAGTGCAAAAGATCACTAATCAGGGCGCACTAAGGAAGCAGGTGCCAGCTAAAAAAATATTCTGTGACACATTAATCAGCCCCAAATTAATTCAGGTCACTTGAGGCAGGGAAGGTGTGCTTTGCTTTGCCAAAAATAATGTACACTGGACAACCAGAGGGTGTGGTGATGAAACAGAGGGTGGCATGGGTGGGCCAGAGGGTGGCATGAGTAGTCAGAGAGTGGCAGTGGTGACAGAGAGTGGCAGTGATGAAGAAGAGTGTCCCAAACAGGTTGGACACGTAGAAACAACAAGTTCGCAAAACTTGCGACCCGACAGGTAAGTTCGCAAATTGCGAAATTGTAAAAACCCTCGCGAACTGGCAGAAACACGGGCGAACACAAAAAAAAAAAAAATCCGCAAATTCGCGGGAATTCGCGGATTTTGCGGATTGCGAGTTTGCAAATCCGCAAATTCGCGGATTGCCAATCCGCAAAATCCGCTCATGCCTACACCCAAGGCTTCGGCACTCGCACTTTGGGCAAGGGACATGACGGAATTGGTTGTTGCCAGAGAAACTCACATTCGGATATTCCGTAGGGACAATAAAGTTGTGAAAGTCCTGGATACATGGGTAGAACTACTTGCTGCTTTAAGTGAGTGGGACGTAGAGGGGGAATACCCATCAACACCATCATAACAGGGGTAGATGAGTGAATAGACGCGTTCCAATGGATAAGAGTTAGATGAAGGAGCAGAGCACCACCAACGGGCAAGACATACTGGAATATCCACAGATAATGGGAGGAAGATGTATGGTATATAGACAAAGGAACTGTTGAATTGGATGGATGTTTTTCCACATGGGCAGGGAAGAAAACGCCAAACCATTTTGAAAATCATGGGTACATTTTTAGAAAGGGTGCGGGGATTCATATTTGTTATAAATGCCGTTTTGCTTTACCTACTGTGGAATGTATATGTGAAATGGAAAAACCAATAAGGAATATGTTTAAACAAATTAGGGCCAACCCTTTTTTATTAATTATATGCACCCCTTAATTATATCAGGAATCATTACTAGAATCACCATTATCAATCAATCAATCAAACAAATTTGTAGAGCGTGCTACTCACCCGCTAGGGTCTCAAGGCGCTGGGAGGGGGGGGAGTCGCTACTGCTCGAACAGCCAGGTCTTGAGTTGTTTCCTGAAGGAGAGATGGTCCGGGGTCAGCCGTAAGTGGGTGGGGAGGGAGTTCCATGTCTTGGCCGCCAGGTAGGAGAAGGATCTTCCTCCGGTGGTGGATTTGCGAATTCGTGGGACGGAGGCGAGGGCGAGGATGGCGGATTGGAGCTGGGTGGGTGTGTAGAATGTGAGGCAGCTATTGAGGTAATTCAGGCCCATGTCGTGGAGAGTCTTGTATGCGTTGGTGAGGATTCTGAACTTGATCCTCTAGCTGACGGGGAGCCAATGCAGGCCTTTTAGATGGGCAGAGATGTGGCTGTGGCCGAGGATGTCCAGGATGAGTCGTGCAGAAGCGTTCTGTATGCGCTGGAGTCTTTTCTGGAGTTTGGCTGTGATTCCAGCGTAGAGGGTGTTCCCGTAGTCCAGACGGCTGGTGAAGAGGGCCTGGGTGGTCGTCTTCCTGGTTTCGGTGGGGATCCACCGGAAGATCTTTCGGAGCATGCGCAGGGTGTTGAAGCAGGAAGACGAGACGTCGTTGACTTGCTTGGTCATCGTGATGGAGGAGTCCAGGATGAAACCTAGGTTGCGTGCATGGTCCGTTGGCTTGGGTGCGGTGCCTTGGGCAGGGGGCCACCAGGAGTCATCCCAGGCAAAAGGGGATGGTCCCAGGATGAGGACTTACGTCTTGTCTGAGTTCAGTTTCAGATGGCTGAGCTTCATCCATTCCGCAACGTCTTTCATTCCTTCCTGGAGGCTGGCTCTGGCGGTGGCGGGGTCGTTGGTGAGGTAGAGGATCAGCTGGGTGTCATCGGCGTGGGAGATGATGTTAAGGTTGTGTTGGCATGCGATGGCTGGGAGAGGGCTCATGTAGACGTTGAAGAGGGTCGGGCTGAGTGAGGATCCTTGCGGAATGCCACAGATGACTTCGGTGGCCGCGGATCGGAACGGGGGAGGCGGACTCAGGGCTCGAGTCGGGGTACCACGCGGTTGGACGGCGTCCCCCTACTTATTTTACCGGGTGGACGCCGTCCCCCCTGCACAAAAGCTGGACTTCACTCTTTGGCCTCTCTAGCAGCTGGACAGCCTGGCAATTAGAGCGCCGAGCCGTGAAATCCGCCGATGCATAATTACCGGTGAGGCTTTGTATTGGGAAACAAACCGCAGCCTCTTCCAAACAGCGGTAATCTGTTTTTGTGTAATTGTTTGTGACGGTTTTTCAGCTGATCTGCCCTCGTTTCACCTTAGCACCAGGCCTCAGGTGTGGTGTGGGGTGCAGCAGGTTGCAGCCTCATCTAAAGGCACATGAATACCCCTGTGCCGTCACTTCCGCTGACCGCGTCCCCCTGCTTCTTTTTTCAGGACTTGTGCCCTCGGCGGACTCTCTGGGTTCTTCCGGCGAGGAACGAGATGATCCACTCCAGGGTCGCTCCTTGGATTCCGGTGTTGCTGAGGCATTGTATCAGGGTGCGGTGGCATACGGTGGCGGATGCAAAGGAGCTGTTGATGATGTTCCAGAGTTGGGGTCCGATGATGGAGTCGGCTTTGTTGAAGATGTGGTGTGGGCAGGGGTCGTTTGGGGTTTGGGGAGCCGGAGTGGATGGTGTTCATCAGGCGGGTGGTGTCTCCGGTGCTGACAGAGTCCAGGTGCGGAGGGTGGTTGTGGGGGGCGTTGGTTCGGTGGTTGGGTGCGTGGTCAGTGCGCTGAAGCTGTTGTCCAGTCGTTCTTTGAATGTAGTCCTTTTGGTGGTGCGGATCAGCTGGTGGTGTTTGCGGGTGGCGTTCTTGAGGGCTGTCATGTTTTCTGTTGTCTGGTCGTGGCGCCAGGCTTTCTCGAGGGTGCGGCAGGTTTTCTTGGAGTTTTTGAGGTCGTTGGTGAACCACGAGGCTTTCCTGCTGCCAGGTCTGCTGGGAGGGTTCTTTAGTGGTGCGAGGTCGTTGGCGCAGTTGGTGATTCACACTGTGAGGTTGCGGGCTGCTTCGTTGGGGTCTGTCCTGTTGGTGGGTGGGTTCTGGCTGAGGGCAGTGGTAAGCTGGTCGGCGGCGATCTTGCTCCAGCTTCTGCGGGGAACCTGTTGCGGGTGGTGGTGGGTCGTGGTTCTCCTGAAGTTGAAGTGGACGCAGCTGTGACCTGTCCAGTGTAGTCCGGTGGAGTGGCTGAAGGAGATGTGCTTGCTGGAGGAGAAAATGGGGTCAAGCGTGTGGCCAGCGTAATGGGTGGGGGTGTTCACCAGTTGCTTGAGTCCGAGGTTGGCGAGGTTGTCCAGCACGGTGGCGGTGCTATTGTCATTGTGGTCCTCCAGGTGGAAGTTGCGGTCCCCTGGGAGGATGTAGTCTGAGGAAGTGAGGGTGTGTGGACTGATGAAGTCTGCGATGGCTTCGCTGAATTGTGTGCGTGGTCCCGGGGGTCTGTAGAGGAGGGTGCCTCTGTGGGTGGTCTTGGGGTCGGTGTGTATCTCGAGGTGAAGGTGCTCGGCGGCGGTGAGGGTGTCATCGGAGTTGGTCGTGATGCGGATGGTGTTTCTGTGGACGATGGCGATGCCTCCTCCTGTTTGGTTGACGCGGTCCCTCTGGGTGATCTTGTAGCCATCCAGGATGGCTATGGCGATGTCGGGGGCTGAGGAGGCGTTCATCCAGGTTTCTGTAAGGAAGGCGACATCTGGAGGTGTTGGGTCGAGGAGGTTCCAGAGTTCGACGGCGTGCCTGTGGATGGAGCGGGTGTTAAGCAGGATGCACTTGAGGTCGTTGTTGCTGGTGCTCGGCTTGGCAGGTGCGGTGCAGGTTCGGAGGCAGGTGAATTTGCAGGCTTGGCAGGTGAAGGGTCCGTGGGTGCGTTTCGGGATGTCTCGGTAGCAGGCGGGGTTCCGGCCGGCATTGAGTGCGTGGAGGGTGGCGGCATCGTAAGTCCGTCATGTGGGCTGGCATCATCGGGGGCCAGGGGTCCTGGCGCTGGACGCGGTCCAGGCGCGGACGTGTGCAGACGGGCTTGCCTTTGGCGTGCAAACGGCATGCCCGCTGAGTGTGAACGCTGCGCGTACGCATGGACTCCGCCATAAGTGGCGAAGTGGGAGGGAGGAGCAGCTGGAAGGCGGGAGCGGGGTGGCGAATGGGAGGGGTACAGAAGGGAAAAAGGGGCGGGCCGCAGGGGAGCAGCGGCAGGGAGCGGGGAGCGGGGGGGTGGAAAGAGCGGGAAGAACGGTCCTAAGGGCGGCGAAAAATAACAGCTGATGCCAGGGGCGGCAGCAGGGCACAAGTACAGAGTCAAAACAAATGCACAGTAATACAGTGAGAGAAATCAGGCGTGAAAAAAAGACACGAAGCAGAAAGGAAACACTTCAGGGGCAGTGGCAGCGGGGGAGGCAAGGCGCACTCAGAGGGAGCCGCGCGGTGCGAGGAGCGATCGGCCCTGGGGACAGGGTCAGGTCACAGCTCTCGGCCGCGCCGACCGCGCTCTAAATAGCCAGTGGGAGGGAGGAGCAGCTGGGAGGCGGGAGCGGGGTGGCGAATGGGAGGGGTACGGAAGGGAAAAAGGGGCGGGCCGCAGGGGAGCAGCGGCAGGGAGCGGGGGGGGGTGAAACGAGCGGGAAGAACGGTCCTAAGGGCGGCAAAAAATAACAGCCGATGCCAGGGGCGGCAGCAGGGTACAAGTACAGAGTCAAAACAAATGCACAGTAATACAGTGAGAGAAATCAGGCGTGAAAAAAAGACATGAAGTATTACAGTCTTACCTAAAAGTACCCAGGGAACAATGATTTGGAGTTCATTAAAAAAAGACACATAGTTGCTGACGGAAGCATGAATATTAATGAACGAGTAAAGTCAGCCTTCAAGATCAATGGTTAACTTATGTCTTTTAAGTAAAGCAAATCAAAACTAGGTACGCCCTCCAGTAGGGCATTTATTATCCACAATCAATAAGGAATAGTAAATGACAACTTCAGAACCACAGCATATCTGAAGATCTGAGGCAGGATCACAATCTAAGGCAACTAAATTATCTTATAACTCCAGACATAGCTCCTCCTCAGTAGAGTTAAAAACACTCTACAAAAGCAGCCACCTCCCTTCACTTGCGATTGCAGGCTAGATTTTGGCATGGTAGTGACATGATTTTACAAACAGATATGCAATGATGCCTTTCACTTGAATGCTATTAAAACACGAACCATTCCTTCTCTCTATGCACAAAATAACACTAACAATTAAAAAAATATAGAAAAGGTATTAAGATAAAGTAATCAGGAAAAAGATAGATTCTGAACTAAAGTGTTAAACAGTGAGAAGTAGTAACTTAACAAAAGAAACTGCTCATTTCAGAGTAAAATGTGGATTTAGCTAAATCATAGGTTATTTTGCAAAACATAGAAGAAGCATGAGGTGGTGGGATATTGTTTTAACTTTAAAACAAAGATATGTGTATTTTAGCTGCACGAAGGTAAGTGAAAGATCAAAATACCATGCAATGGGGATGTTTTCAGATGACATTCTACATATACAATACACAATGTGCTATTTGATCACCTAAACTGCCCAGGGAGGGTTGTACATCATTCATGATCATTATTTATGCACATGGGAATGTTATGAACCCCAATGTACCCCAATATAGGACATGGTAGTTACACAACCCTTTACTTACATCTGTCCTACCATTGTTCTACATAATGGGTATGGCGCTGACCTTTTACCTAGTAAGGTGCTACATGTCTGTCATGTGGTTTTTTCCAAAAAACTAGCAGTATTATGCATGTGGATTCTCAGTACCACAGCAGGATTACCATCTTCTGCATATTAACTCTGTATAATTGTAATTGTAATTTATATAGCGCATTATCACCAACGGTCTCTAAGCACTTGCTTTGGGAACCCGTCCTGGTTTTTCCCTGTGAGACAACCCGTACTGGGCACCCCCAAGGTGAAAGCCAGGCATCCCGCCGCGGGTGGCCATAGTGGAGATTAAGCAAGCTATTGCCCGGAGTTGCAGAGTGTGAACCCGTGATTCGAGCAGGCACCGAAGCGAGAATTATCGAGTAAGCCTGGGCGTAGTTCGCGTAGCCGCACTCCGCGAGCTACGCGAAGATGTACTTGCACTCCGCGAACTACGCATAGCTCCGCGAGCATGCGTAGTAGCTTGCTTGACCTGTTTGCAAGCCATTTTTCATCTTCGGGAGCGCCGTGGAACTCTGGAACCTGCTCGACACCACATCTCCAGACGTCGCCTTCCTCACGGAAACATGGATGAATGCCTCCTCAGCGCCCGACATCGCCGTCGCCATCCCGGACGGATACAAGATCACCCGGAGAGACCGCGTCAACGAGACAGGAGGAGGCATCGCCATCGTCCACAAGAACACCATCCGCATCACGACCAACTCAGACGACACCCTCACAGCCGCTTAACATCTTCACTTCCAGATACACACCGACCCCAAGACCACACTCAGAGGCACCCTCATCTACAGACCCCCAGGACCTCGCACACAATTCAGCGAAGACATCGCAGACTTCATCAGCCCGCACGCCCTCGCCTCCGCTGACTACATCCTCCTAGGGGACCTCAACTTCCACCTGGAGAACAACAACGACACCACCACCACCACCCTGCTGGACAACCTCGCCAACCTCGGACTCATGCAACTGGTGAACACCCCCACCCACTACGCCGGACACACGCTTGACCCAGTCTTCTCCTCCAGCAAGTACATCTCCTTCAGCCACTCCACCGGACTCCACTGGACAGACCACAGCTGCGTCCACTTCAGCTTCAGAAAGACCACGACTCACCACCACCCGCAACAGGTTCCCCGCAGGAACTGGAACAAGATCACCACCGACCAGCTCACCACTTCACTGAGCCAGATCCCGCCCGCCAGCTCAACGGACCCCAACCAAGCAGCCAACAACCTCACACAGTGGATCACCAATTGCGCTTGCCCAACCAGCCTCGACCACTCGCAGTCCGGCTTCCGCGCCAACCACAGCACCGAGACCGCCCTCATCGCAGCCACTGACGACATCCGAGCCCTGCTCGACAACTGGGAAACAGCGGCCCTCATCCTCCTGGACCTCTCCGCAGCATTCGATACGGTCTGCCACCGCACCCTAGTGCAGCGCCTCAGCAACATCGGAATCCAAGAGAAGGCACTGGAGTGGATTATCTCGTTCCTCACCGGAAGAACCCAGAGAGTCCGCCTCCCCCCGTACAGATCCAAGGCCACCGAAGTCATATGCGGCGTACCACAAGGATCATCACTCAGCCCCACCCTCTTCAACGTCTACATGAGCCCCCTCGCAGCCATCGTACGCCAACACAACCTCAACATCATCTCCTACGCCGACGACACCCAGCTGATCCTCTCCCTCACCAACGACCCAGGAACCGCCAGAACCAACCTACATGAAGGGATGAAAGACGTAGTCGAGTGGATGAGGAGCAGCCGCCTGAAACTGAACTCAGACAAGACGGAAGTCCTCATCCTTGGATCATCACCCTCCGCCTGGGACGACTCCTGGTGGCCCCCTGCCCTGGTCAGCGCACCCAAACCAACGGACCACGCACGCAACCTGGGCTTCATCCTGGACTCCTCCCTCTCGATGACCAGACAAGTCAACGCCGTCTCATCATCATGCTTCAACATCCTACGCATGCTCCGAAAGATCTTCCCATGGCTCGCCACCGAAACCAGGAAGACGGTCACACAGGCACTCGTCACCAGCCGACTGGACTACGGAAACACCCTCTATACCGGAACCACAGCCAAACTCCAGAAAAGACTCTAACACATCCAGAACGCCTCCGCACGACTCATCTTGGACATCCCCCGACACAGCCACATCTCCGGACACCTGAGAGACCTTCACTGGCTCCCCGTCAGCAAGAGAATCACGTTCCAACTCCTCACCCACGCACACAAGGCCCTCCACGACCTGGGCCCCAGGTACCTCAACAACCGCCTGACCTTCTACACTCCCACCCGCCAGCTACGATCGACCAGCCACGCCCTCGCCGCCGTGCCACGCATCCGAAGATCCACCATGGGAGGAAGATCCTTCTCCTACCTGGCAGCCAAGACTTGGAACTCCCTCCCCATCCACCTCCGTCTGACCCAAGACCACCTCTGCTTCAGGAAGCAACTCAAGACATGGCTGTTTGAGCAGTAGCGGACCCCCCTCCCCCAAGTGCCTTGAGACCCTCTGGGTGAGTAGCGCGCTATACAAATATCCTGATTGATTGATTGATTGATTGCCTGCATGCTCGGGATGTGTAGCGCGCGAAGTTACCCATGAGGTTTGTCCCGCCCGCTCGCGTCCCCTTATTTCCGGTCACTACTAACGTGTTCGCGAGTTATTCTGTGCCAGATTGCAGTTTCTGCATGTTCGGCAACTCGATCTTTCCGACAAGCATCCTCGCGCACGCGAAAATGCTATTGAGCGCGCGAGAACTACGCTACGCAGCAGTTTGCGGAGTATTCGACAACTTCGCGTTCTCCGCGGAGCGCGGAGTTGCCGAAACTCCGCAAACTCCGCGAACGGAGCGTAGTTCTTCGCCCAGGGTTATTATCGAGTCCGTGGACATTTTTGGGCTCAAGACCCTGCCGCGTCAGGAATTGAACCCTGGTCCCGGGTCTGACCTCTGCTTCATGGTCTGCCTCTTCTAACCATTGAGCCACGCCTCTCTCATCCCCTCTGTCATCCTCCTTGCCCAACATGCCCATAGTAAACTTCTTGGTAGAGCCCCTGAGGTATATTAGCACTACATCTTCAATGGGCAAAACCAGAGTAGAAAGACTTCCCTGCTGATACGAGGCGCTAAGGTATCTACACGCAGACACTCCAACACGGGGTGATCTGGCATCGCTTGCGGGGTGTCAATCTCGAGACCAAAACGTGGTCCTTCGCTCTTCCACATGACGTAAAGGGGTTGGCTCTATCCTAAGGAAATTCATGGCTATACACCTACATAAATTGAAAATCCATGTAACTCACCCATTATAGACCAGCAGAAACTGAGCAGTAAATATTGGATCGTTCAGGACCTTAGGTAGATTAATAACATTGTTATCTCTTGTTGTCCTGTGGTACCGAATCCAGCTGTGATACTGTTCCATATTCCATGTGAGGCTGAGCGCTTCACTGTTGTCAATTTGTGTGAGGCCTTTCTCTATATACCCTTGCATGATGACCTTTCACCTTCCGGTTACAGAACCGGGTTTTGGCATAGTGCCAAGTCCAACAAAAGTATATGCAGAGCCCCTTAATCTTTAATCAAATTCTCAAGAAGAATCTTAAGTCCTTGGAAAAACCCTGAAATTCTATCACGGTTCAGTACATAGACGATTTGCTAGTAGTGTCGGATACCCAAGAGGACTTCAGACAATCACTTGGCTGAAAGTGGACATAAAGTGTCCCTGAGTAAATTACAATATTGTCAAAAGTAAGTCTTGTATCTGGGACACCCCATTGAGAAGGGAGCAAGAAGTGTCACAAGAAAGAATCACTGTGATTCCAAAAATGAATCAACCAACCACTCAAAGAGAGGTCAGGATGTTTCTGGGAATAGTGGGGTACTGTTGACAGTGGATACCCAGCTTTTCCCTAGTGGCCAAGCCTTTACAGAGGCTGACAAACAAAGATGTGTCCGATCCGTAACCATGAGACAACTGTTTAGTTGTGTTCCTAGATCTGAGAGTCTCTATCATGTCCCTCACTAGGAAAGCCTGATTACAGTAAAGCTTTTACACATTTCGCCAGGATACTTTGTAGTAACAGAGCGCGATACAAAAGACTTAATAACATAACATAACATAACATTTCTGCAGTGAGATGGATGGCTGGTCTCTCTTAAACAAATGCATGGGAATGCTCAATGACCTGTGGCTTATATTTTTAGCTACTCTTGATCCCGTAGCCGCAGGTCTGCCAAGTCGCCTTAAAGCTGTAGCGGCAACAAATGTCAGCAGTGAAAGATGTGAGTGCATAGTAATAGGACATCCCCTAACCATCTTGTTACCCCATTCTGTTGAGATCTTATTGACTCATACGCAACATCTGACAAATAGCAGGCTAACCAAATATGAATAGATCACACTCAATGCCAAGAATATCACCCTTAAGTGGTGTGCCTCGCTAAATCTTGTTTGCCATCGCCCGAAAATGAAATTGGTGATGTGGAAGTGGAACATGACTGTCTAGATGCCATGGAGCCACGCACCAAGCCGAGAACAGATATTCGAGATGAGCCCCTGACCGAATCGAGTTTTACACTGTTTGTGGATGGCTCTTGCCTGAGAGCTGGTGGCAGTAATCTGAGAGTCCCATATGCAGATGTGGAGGTACTAGTGGAAGCCTCCTGGCTCCAAGGTGTAGCCTCTGCATTAGTGGCTTAACTGGCTGCTCTTACTAGAACCTGCTGTGTTTTAGACCAACTGAGAGTGACTGTTTTTGCTGATAGTCAGTATGGCTTTGGTGTGATCCATGATTTTGGACAGTTATGGTCCCAAAGGTGATTTATGACTTCATTAAAGTCTCCCATAACGAATGGGGAATATGTCATGAAGTTATTGGAATCTGCAGAAGGCACATGAAATTGCAGTTGTCAATTGTTCGGCACACAGGAGCGAAAGTGACTATGTGACAGTCATCAATCGTTATTCTTATTGTGAGTTTGCATGGTATTGCGCACATGGGTCCTGAACCTTTAATGGAGAATATGTGAATGAATCTGAAAAGGAGATGATAGAGGTTGATACTTGGTAAAAAGTTAAAAGGTTGCAAGAAGTACCAATGGTAGAACAGCAGGCCTCAGTCAGAATAGGTTGAGTCAAAAGAGACGATTACTATTGAGTATCAGCAGATGGAAGACTTGTGTTGCCTGATAGCTTTCTCACATTGGGTTAAATCTTACATGACTAGGAAAAATGACAGACTCAGTGCGGCCAAACTGTTGTTGAGGGAGTTAATTCCCAAGTTTGGTTTCCCGACTTCTTTAAAATCAATAATAATGATATCCTGAAAATGTTGTGCTCAGCATAGTAAGTTGAGCAGAGTCTGCACTGAAGCTATAGGCCTGAGGCTTCTGGTATTGTGGAGCAGGTTAATGGCACGTTGACGTCTCAGAAATGGCCAGATGCTTTGCCTTTTGTGCTGAAAAGTTTTTGTAGTAATCCTGACCGGATTACAGGACTTTCTCCCCATGAAATCATCATGTGTCATACCTGCTAAAGTGCTTATGAATATTACAGATGATATGATTCTTGACTACTGCAAAGGGCTAGCTAATGTTGTGTGCTCTGTGTCTCACCAGATTGGAGCTGCCACTGCTCTTCTGTGTCACAAGCAGTGCCATGACTGCAGTCTCAGAAACAAGGTCTTGGTAAAGAAGCACGTTCAGAAGACATGCCTGGAACCATTCTGAAAAGGCCCTTTCCAAGTTTTACTGGTGACCAATACCTATGTTAAGTGTGGATGCTTACCCAACTGGGTGTATGTTTCACACACAGAGAAAGAGGAGTGCCCCTTTTGACGATGTGACAGTAGCTCTCCCTGAAGAACAAACCAGAACGGCGGAGCACCAGGAAGAACAGAAGCGGGCTCAGAAAACAAGCAAGAGACTCACGCCTCTTTAGCCGTCCAAGAACCTGCAGTATCACAATTCCAGCCCAATGGAGGTTATGAAGTATTGGCGTCTGGAGTCAAGACACATGAAGGGTCCTGGCCGTTGGCACAGGTGGAGGCCGACCTTGATCTCGGCAAAGAGCCAAATGGGGTGACCAGCCGAGTGCAGCTGGAGATCAATGCCGGAGAAGGCAAAGGCGAGTGAGACGGAGTCTGTCTGTTGAACACATACCCCAAACTGTCACTGAAGCAGTGAAGCTAATGATCTAAGTGACAGCGAAGATGAACAGCCTACAGTCAGGTGATTGAGAAGAGCACTGGTCCCTTGTCGGAGTTACTCCGTCCCGAGTGAACTTATTTTATGTCCTACAACAGAGATAAAGAGTTCTATGACTTGGATGATGATTTTCTATATCGCATGCCCTCTTCTGCCTCTTTCTCTCCTCTGCTCAATGGTGCAACGAAAAATGATGCCCCCACAGAATGTGATAAGGGGTTACCAAGTAGTCAATAATTCACACATATTCATTTGCTTTAGGCTGAATGGGCCCCCACTGAATGGTGGGTGCAGGGGCCTGTATCACAGCCCTGCCCCTGCAGTGTCTTCTGTTCATTGCCCTATAGGATGACCAAACGTCCGTAAATTACACGGGCCGTCCGTAATTTGGACCTCCTGTCTGTTGTCCATGAAGATGCCTTTTACGGACCCCTTTTGTCCTTAATTCGGGGCCCTGAAGGGAGCAGAGCTGTTCCCTGCGAGAGGCCTCAACTCCCTGATGGGGCGCTTCGCACTGCTCCCTGGTGCACAAGAGCAGTCCCACCCGCCCATTGTCATTCTGTATGTGGCAGATTGTCACATACAGAATGACAATGGGCAGTTTGAGCTACTAAAGCATACTTCCCACCCTGAACCTGTAAAGCGCTTAAAATCACTGAGGGGCTGAGCGAAGGTAAAGTTCAAAGTTGAAGCTTAAATATGACACACAAGGTAGGAGAAGCAGAAGAGCACTGTGGGGTTAACAGAAGTCTCCTCTTGCAGTTGGGGCGCACAGAGAAGGCAGTGGGGGTGCCCTGGGGGGTTTCGGTCCTGGAAAAAATGTGAGTAGGGGATCCGTGCAGTTGAAAGCATAATCTTGCCGTTCTCTCATAAGAAGATGTGTATCTTCTAACAAATGTACCTGCTTGTGTTCAATAAATTGTGAGGTCTTCTTACTCTCTGGTGCCATTTCATTTTGTAGTGTGAAAAGAATGGACAAAGCATTATCTCGATGTGGTATTGTAAACGTTCTAGTATCTGGGTGGGCGGAGTTAGTGGGCTGGGGGAAGAGGAGGAGCAGGGGATGGGCTATTTAGTTAGAGTAGGAACGGGGACCTGAGAGCACCTGTTGAATAAAGCTCTTAGATACATAAAGAAGTAGTCTGTCGTTATTACGAGGAAGACACGACAACTGGCGACGAGGATGGGATGCACAGCTTGCTGTCCCTGAACCCGCAAATGACATTTGGTCCCGTTCCTAGAAATTGGGAAGGAAGTCGCTGTTGCGACGCAGGTGCCCCAAGAAGAATTGCCGCCCAGAGAAGAGAGGCCAGCAGTTCGTATCTGTTCCATGATCGGGAGATCGCGTAGAGCCCCAGCGAAGAGGCGCAGTCGAGCATTGGTGAAGTTTTGAACTTGGCGCCGGTTCATGCCTGAAGCGGTGAGAAGCTAAGAGGCCCGGCGTGGTATGAGGCCTACTGACAAGCTCTGAAGTCATCCAGTACCACCGTGCTACGAAATTGTAAGAAGTGTGACATCAGGATGAATGCGTGGAAAAGTACTGAACAGATGAGATAGCCCGCCACGAGAGAGTCTCACCCCAAAAGCGTGCGAAGTGGCATGCGCGCAAAAAGCCGAAGTTTGAACCTACCTGGTGAAGCGGAGTGGCCGGCGAGAGACAAGCAGACGAGTGGAGACAGAGCCGGTCCTAGGCCTTCTGAGGCCTTCTGAGGCCCCGGGCGAAAGGGAAGATGTGAGGCCCCTCTAAGTGCCTTACTGCCAGCGCGAGTGCGCTTTTCCCTACTCTGCGGGGCCGGCAGGGGGCCCCCTGAGCGCGAGGCCCTGGGCAGCTGCCCATACCGCCCATGCCTAGGACCGGCCCTGAGTGGAGAGATCGTTGTGCCAGCAGTGTGGTGGCAGCCGGTGAGTCCCTGTTGCAGCGCATCGTGCGAGTGAAGAGTGCATGTCGTCGGACATCGCAGAGTGAGAGCCGTCAGTCAAGCGGCCATTTTGAAGTCAGGCAAGACGGGAAGGACCTCCCCGGTCAATAGTGAAGCGCCCATCTTGGAGTCAGGCATCAGTGCGCGCCATTCAGTTAAAGAAATTCGAGCACAATAATGATCGAATAACGGACTGTACCAAGAGCGCATCACCCCAAGAGGCAAGACAAAGAAGGACACGAGCGTTTGTAGTGTTGCACAGAATTGCAGACATAAAGTGTCACGAGTGCAGTGTACCGACGAGTCACGTGAATGAGGTGACCCTGTTGCATGAAGACAAGCCCGAGACACTCCAAACCACACGGTAATGAACTGATGAAAACATGAATAACATGAGATGATTGCTCAGCGTGAATAAGGGCATCACTTGAAACTGAACAGTAGATCACACGACTGCCCAGAGGCAGCGACAGAGTTCTTGAACAAGCACAAGACAGCCCAAATGACCACACGTGGTCAAGAGAGATAGAGTGTTACAGGAAACAGGAACATTAGATAAATCATTCATCATGTCAACGCACAACTCACCACAAAGAGAAGCCAAGCCAATCCTGGTGGGCATGACCCACCTGAGGCCCCCAGAGCCATTGACTCCGATAGCTGGTGGAAGCATGGGTCCACGGTGGCAGGAGTGGGTTGAAGACTTCGAGGACTACATCAAAGGGTCCAAGGTGACGGTGGTTGAAGATCAGTTGATTGCATTGCGTAATCTAGTTGGAAAAGACATTAGAAAAGTGATAAAAGAACTGCCCCCGGCTGAAACTGGGACGTATGCCAAAGTTCGTGAGGCCCTAAACAAAAAGTTCCTGCACAAGCGTAATGTTGATTACGAGAGATATATGTTTCACCAGGCTCGTCAGGACCCAGAAGAGCTGATGAGCACGTACATAACACGACTTCGTCGGTTATCCCGATACTGCGACTTTGACACATTTTCCACTGAAGATGCCATACGGCTTTAAATCATTGACGAGTGTCAGTCTGAAGCACTTAGACGGAAGCTGCTAAAGAAAAGTCACAATCTTGACGAAATCGAAGAGATGACAAGAGTGCACGATCAGGCCGAGGAGCACGCCAAGAAAATGGAGTCCGGGCATGTAGGAAAAAGAGAACACGCCAACCAGGTTCAGAATGTCCGATCCCGCCGGCGTTCCAGCGAAAGGCCCAGAAGAACCAGGCCATCATCGCGGCACCAACCAGCCAGACGCTGGCGTCATGAAATCAGTTGGCGCGACCAAAGGGTGGATCGTGCCAAGAAATGCTATAGATGTGGCTATGACTTTCCACATACAGACGCCTGCCCGGCGATGGGCCAGCAGTGTCGGAAGTGTGGGTGCCAGAATCAATTTGAAGCTATGTGTGGAGATCACAGACGTGAACGGGAAGGTGACGCCGCACGAGCGTCCCGGCCGGGCGCTCGGCGTCATCATGCGCGAGCAGTGCTAGATCGCACCAAATCCTTGTCCGGATCATCAAACTCCAGCAGAGAGTCGAGACGATCTCAGTGGACCCGCAGAACGTCATCACAACAGTCCCGGTCAGGATCCAGAGAACCTGAATACACAGATGAATACGTGAGCATGGTGACCGACCGAGATCAGTTAAAGAAGTATCCCCGCCTTGACATCTGGATAGGGAGTCACGCTGCCAAATTTGTGTTAGATAGCGGAGCGTCAATAAACTATATATCATTGAATGAATACAAAAAAATGAAAGCATCACCACAGTTAAGCCCCGCTTACGTCCGGATGTACACGTGGATGGCCAAAGAGCCGCTTACCTGTCTCGGAAAGTTTTCCACGACACTTCAATACAAAGCAATGTCAATACCAGCTGTCATTCACGTTATCGAGAGTCCAGAGGCGGACTGTCTCCTCAGCCTGCCTACTGCCGAGCGCCTTCGGCTGGTAGAAATTCTGTATAGAGGTGGTGAGGACCCAGGCATAGTGCACCAATTCCCAAAGCTATTCTCGGGTCTGGGAAGGATGAACCAGTTTCAGATTAAACTTCGCATAGATGAACAAATCCGCCCTGTGGCTCAATAACCCCGAAGGGTGCCCGGGCATCTCCAACAAGCTGTCGAAAAGGAGATACAAGAACTATTGAAAGATGACATTATTGAGCGAGCACGTGGTCCTGTCCCCTGGGTGTCCCCAGTTCTTATCGTCCCCAGGAAAGGGACGCCCACAAGAGTACACCTGTGTGTGGATATGAGAGCGCCCGGCATGGCCCTTGGTGAGGAGCGCCCTGTAGGGCCCCATCTGAGTGAAATGAGATGGACACTAAATAATGCTAAAGTGTTTTCCAGACTTGACCTCAATCGGGGGTATTCCCAGCTAACACTACACGACAAGTCGCGATACATCACGACTTTTGGCACACACATGGGACTATTCCGTTACAAACGATTGAGTGAAGACATCCCTGCAGCAGCAGAAATACTGCAGGAAGCGATTGGCAGAGTCATTCAGCATATACCCAATACTCTGAACCACAAAGATAGCCTACTAGTATATAGGTCCAGCACACAAGAACACGACAAGGCATTGGATAGAGTATGTCACGCTCTGGTGGAAGCTAACTTAACGCTAAACAAAGAGAAATGTGAGTTTCATTGTTCCACCCTCAAGTTCTCTAGGCACATTCTGTCGGAGGCTACAACAAAGGGTGCCAGTGACAAGGTGGTTATGGCCGATGACTTTTATGCAACTACCCTTCAACCCCAGGAGTCAGCCGACACTGGTGATCATGTGCCACGCTCTCTGTTTTCATCTCCTGCAACTGATTAAGCAGCAGCGGTGGAGTGCTATCATCGTGTGGCAGATCAAGTCAAGTCACCAGCAGTTCCTCTGGAGGATGTTCGGCAAGCCACCAGAGATGATGCTGTTTTCAGAAAAATCTTATACTGTCTACGAAACAACCGGTGGAGAGACATTAACAAAGAAGGGGAGAATGATCCACAACTTCGGCAGGAACTACAAGTATTCCAAAACATTCGGAGGGAATTGTCTGTCACCCCTGATGGGCTTCTGTTAAGGAACCAAAGGATTGTCATTGCCAGTAAATTACGTCAGAGAATCATCGATTTAGCGCACACCAGTCATCGTGGCGTGGGGGCCACCAAGAGAGCTATAAGAGAATGGGTCTGGTTTCCCTCACTCGATCACATGGTCGAACTAGCGCTGCAGGATTGCCATCAATGCAAAGTAGTCAACGCCGGAAGTCCACACCAGCCTCTGCCAAAGACTGGACTACCTCAAGAGGTGTGGCAAGAACTAGTCACAGACTTTCATGGCCCGTTACCCTCGGGCCAGTATGTCCTCGTAGTGATGGACGAACTTTCCAGATTCCCAGTTGCTCAGCTTGTCTCCTCCCCAAGTGTGTTCAACATTATAGCGATGCTTGACGAAGTCTTTGATGCATGGGGTGCTCCCAAATGGCTGAAAACAGACAATGGCTCCCCATTCACTAGTTTGAGGACTTTACAAAGCAGCTCAACATTCACCATCAAAAGATCACCTCGCTGTGGCCACCAGGTAATGGCACTAGTGATCGGTTCATGGCTATCCTTCGGAAAACGTTTCAACAAACCGCTCTGAACTCTGAAGGACTTTCAGGTGACCCTTGATGAAGTAGTGAGAGTCGACCGAAACACTCCACATGTCACCACGGGCAAGTGCCCAGCAACATTAATGTTGAGTCAACCCCTCCCGACAAGAATGTCCACAAGGGAAGGCGCACTGAGACATGTGTCAACGACTGGCTGTGTTTCCGAAGTCAGCACTGCACAGAAGGCCAAGACTGAAGAAATGAAATTGCGTGTCGATCACCGCCAGAAGATGAGACACTCCTCCCTGCCGGTAGGGGACACTGTGGTGATAAAGCAAGAGCAACAACCTGAAACAGATTACCCTGTGGTGATTAGGCAAGAACAATCAGCGGAGGCAGACGGTCGATTCGGGGACGATCCTTTGACTACCACATGTCAGAAGGGCGACCTAGTGACCACAGCACCTGCTGGTCAGAGAATCCCCAACAGCATGTCGCATGCACTCGAGTGTACCCCAGTCCTGAGAGACGCCCTCGCTACAACAGTTGAGCCATCCAATGGTGAATGCAGTGAGAGTTTTGTTCTAAACATTAACCCTATTCATACGGACACCCAGACAGAGTGAGATTGCCGGTGGAGGAAGCTCCCAACGGCCCCGACGAGCTGTTCATCGGCCTAAACGACTAATTGAGGAACTGTGAATTAACTTATTCCGTTTTGTCAAGAAAGGGGGAGATGTGGTATTGTAAACGTTCTAGTAGCTGGGTGGGCGGAGTTAGTGGGCTGGGGGAAGAGGAGGAGCAGGGGATGGGCTAGTTAGTTAGAGTAGAGACGGGGACCTGAGAGCACCTGTTGAATAAAGCTCTTAGATACATGAAGAAGTAGTCTGTCGTTATTACGAGGAAGACACGACACTCGCCATGAAACTGTTAAGAAATGTAAAACAATCTGTTGTTTTTATCATCTGTAATGAAAGAGCGAGTTAGAGATATGTGTGTGCATGTCTGTCTGTGTACAAGAATAAACACAAACCACTCCAATAAAAAAACAAGGGCCATTAGACAAATACTGGACTGACTGCAGGCAGCAGTAGAAAAGATTCGATCGTGCCAGTAAAGATGAGCTGTAGGGGATGTGAAAGAACAGTAGTGTGTGCATGTGTGCGCTGTCCTGGATTTTCACACCCTTCACACCACCAATTATGAAAGCAGCACAAAGTTTTGTGGTAGGTAGGGCGTAGCTAAAATTTACTTCCAAACATATAGTAAAGTTGTATGTTTTCAAGCAATACAAACTGTTTCATACGCAGACATTGAATAACTAAAGTTACAAGTCTTGACAACAAATATAATCTTGGGGTAATACATCACACATGTCCAATATGTACATCCTTCTTCTGGATCAGGGTCTCCGCCGCCAGGACACAGTTGTATAAGTGATACTTGAGTAGGCACAAGACCTGCAGCTAAGATGTATATTTACAGAACCAGTTACCAAGGAAAGAGTGAGCGGGACCTGGTGTGATGGAAAGAGACAGCAAGACCGAGGGTGGGTGAGATTTACAGAGGGTATGTGGAGATTGGAGAAATGACAAAGATTAATAAACAGGGTGAGACTGGGAGAGAAAGCGGTAGACTTCGACAGCAGCTCACAGCAAGAGGCTAGAGAACACTACAGGAATGTAGGGCAAGAATCTAGAAAACGCTACACTTCTGTGCATCAAAGAGAATCCTCAGTTTACAGCTCACAGAAACAAAACAGCACATTTAGTATACTATTTCCCATATGCAGGTAAAATAAAGAGGGCTGAAATATGGATAGCCAGGGATTTCTATAAAAAATGTCAGCTCCTATCTATCAGTTCTGGGCTACAATAATACCATAACACTCAGCAGTGTGCAGCTAATTATAGCTCATGCAGGCTGTTTAATAACTTCTGTTTCCTGCTTAATGCTCCTACCCTCCCACAAGACTTGCCTGCTTTGAGTCAAATCCCTCACTCAGCACTGTACCAGCCCCTAAACCAATCATCACCAGCGGAACAGACATGGGATACGTGAAGCAATCTGACACATAAAGCTGGCCACTTGGAGGGCTGCGCTCTAGTCCAGCACTGCAGGTCCCAATTAGCTACATTCTGGGTACTGCTTTATATCTCACAATGGCACTCCGATATGAGATGCGTGTAACAAAGTCCATCCAGCAGATCTTACCAACCACTTCTCTTACCAAACATGCCTGCTCTGGTCCAGCACATATAAACAAAATATCAGACTAGACAACCAGTGCAGTATAATAGATTATGATAATATGAAATACCTGCACACTTGCTTAAAGCTGCAAGCATACCAGAAAACAGTGAAGTGCATGATCGTCTAACCCTAATATAAACTTATTTTCATTTGTACTTATGTTGGTGTCTATTTACTTACTTATATACTGTTGCGTGACTTCCTCTGATGAGTCTTTAAAATGTACCTTTTGTCCCCAATTTTTGTCCTGAATTTTTGACCTTCTGTCCTGAATTTTTGTCCTGAATTTTGACCGTTTGTTCTGAAATTTTACACTCACCGCCCTGAATTTGCACCCATACCAGTTTGTCACCCTACTGCCCTCTGTTTGTCACCTCTGTTCTAGCTGTCTCTGTACTTTTCGCTGCTGTCCACGATACTCACCACCATGATGAGACACAACTATATCCCCTGTCCCCCTTCCCTCAAGCTTGCCTCTCCTCAGACAGGAGGCCTATTTTCAGCATTATCAACAGGTCTATTTACAGACTTGCAAACGTCTACCACATCATCTCCACACACCTGCCACAACATCACACATACATAACACCCCCATACACATGGCCACACAACGAGACACAACTGGCTATGCAAACCCAACACATCGGCTGTGCACAGTCACTTAATTGGCAAGAGACACACTGGCAGTTGGCTGTATACACGTATGACTGGCTGTGCACACATACCACAGTATGAGCCACACACACACACACACACACACACCCTGCTGGCTGTACACTCTCCACACAGCCTGAAGAGACACATCTCAAAATGACTGTGCATGCACACCAATGATTTGTGTACATTCACCTTGGTGGGTGTGTACCCACTCCACACTGGTTGTAAGCATGCAAGCACAGTTGGCTGTGCAGACACAACTCTCTGTCACTGCACATTAAACTATCCACATTAATAAACACACGGTTTGCGTGCAGTCACGCTTGTATACTACATTACTCGTGTTTGCTGTCCAGGAAAGTGAGAGCAGCTGCACAGAGTAGGGACCAGTGGGAGAAATCTGGGAGTCGCCTGCTCCCTCGGGGAGTGCAGGAGTCACCAACAGTCGTCGTGGTGTGATTCACGGTATGCATATACACTATGTGATACTCAATCCCACATGTACAACCACACTGCATGTGCACACACTCCACCTGTTGCTTGCATACACTCATAACAGTGGCTGAGTGCAAACAAAAACCCGTAGGTTGTAAACATTAAAATACCCCATTGAAGGCGCACACTTCACAATGAATGAACACAAGCCCCAGCACCTGTGCACACACACCGCATGCATGGCTTACACAGACAGCAATCAATGCGTAAATATGCCCCCAACACAGTGCTTAATTTGAGCAGGTAGTTGCGGGTGGTCCCCATCGGTATTCATTATTTGGGACCACCACTTTTTTTTCGTCAACAGAGTTTGATCCAGAGGAAAGGAAACAAAATCCCCCAAAATGGGGAATAAACGAGGAAGAGAAAGACAGGATAAACAGTGACGAATGAGGGAGAAAAAGCTCCTGCAAGAGTGAGATAAAGGTGCAGGGAGTGTTTGGTTGTGGAATGAAGAGATATGAGGTAGAAAGGCCAGGTTCCAGCACATCTATTGGCATATTTTGAAGGGGCAGAAGCCCTGGGGGTCTGTGAATATAACAGAGCTGTGCGGTGCTCCCCCATGGCACAGCCCCCCATCTCTGGAAGCTACACCGGAGTTGCACCCACCATACCACAGCTTCCATCTTTGGTGGGGGCTGCACAAAGAGGACAGACTAAAACACATGGGCATGGAGGTCCTGCTTATCTCCGAGTACAACAATGCACATGGATCCCTGAAGCCAAAACAGCACCGAGGCCACCCTCCGAATGCAGCAGTTGCCACCTGACCCACCCTACCACAGATGTGTCATTTCTGACCTAGAATCTGCGTGGTCGCCACGCTTTCTGTGGCACTGCGATTGCCAAAGCCCATGGTGCACACTAAGCTCCGTTCAGTGGCCATAGAAGAGTGGGCACAGGTCAGGCTTTAGGTACTGTAGTTGTCAGATTGGACTGGGCACGTGATGCAAGTGGAGTGGACTATCATGATTGGAGCCACACCTACACTGAAAACACGCGTGATGTGTGACGGCTGATGTGTAACTGGAAGCCTTATCCAATTACAAAGCAGCCGGCGAGTTCATATCCTGAAAGCCCCAGGCCTTGTTTATGCCTCCCTTGCTTTGCAGGCTGTTTTGCCCTTAATCGACCCCTTTCACCCCGTTCCTCCCCCTAATGGTGGGAAAACTCCACTCCAGTGTAGGTCACACTAGACCCCCTGCTTCCTGGGCCGCAGTGCATTGCATTGGCTGCACCACTAATAGCCACGCCTCTGATTGTGTCTGAGAGCTCATGACGAAGAGATACAGGGGCTTATTTACAAGCCCATTGCTCCGCGGCGCAGTGTGCTGTCCCATATTTACAAGGCAAAGCCACCATGTGTGGCTTTTCATGGCCTTGTAAATACGGCCCCTTTTCACGCATCACTTTGCGTGAAAGGGACATGCTGTGGGTGTTCCAATGCAACACCCATGGATTCTGCTGCAGGCCCAGATTTACAACATTTTGTAAACCTGAGAATTCGTCAGAATCCTACGCCTCCCCAGGGCAGGCGTCAGGAGGCGCAACGAGGAGAAATACTTGTATTTCTCCTCATTTTTTTCTCTTTCTATATGTGGTGCATTCTGCAGCACGCATAGAAAGCAGAAAACTCCATCAATGATTGTTTTTGTGCAGGTGTCCCTTCCTACACAAAAACAATCATCCCCGCACATGGCAGCCAACTGTGCACCAGCGCAGGGGGAAGCACAGGGATGCGTCATATTGTTTTAAATATGATGCATCCCTGTGCTTTTAAAATGATTCCGCTCAGCGCAGCAAAATGGTTTGCACTGCAGCGCTGCTTCATTTTGTTGTAAATGAGGCACACAGGATGCAGTTTGCACGTCTATCATATCTGCCAAATGTAGCTATCCATGAGGAGATTTGATTTGATTTGATTTCTTTATTGGCTTTCAACCTGTGTCTTTCGCCATAAGACAAGATAGACTTTAAAGCATTGCTGCAACAAAAATATTAAAATAATACAAAAAGTACGTCTGACAGTTGTTAATGTGGGCTTGACGTGTTAAGAACGATAACGATAACTCACAGAATAAATGTTAAAGAAAAAATAGACTTGAATAGTTCAAAGATACAGTGCTATTGAACCCTGAAAGGTCAGCTCCTGTTCATCAGATTGTGGTTCCATTGTGCCTACTCTAGTGATGTACAGCTGCTAAGAGCCCTGGAACATGCCAGCTTGTCTTCATTTTATAGTTCATCTTGCTCAGTGTGGTGTCTCGGGCCCTAGGCCCTTATGCCACTAGATTAATGGCACAGAGGCATGGTTATGGTAACTGGAACTGGCCCTGGGCACATGCCCCAACCCCTTTAATTTACAGGGTCACCTGAGTGGTGAAACCTGTGATGGATGGGTGTTGGGTGAGTGTGGGAGCCAGCCGTCGGGGAGTCACTGGTTACATGTAACATTTATTGGAACAGTAGAATGTTTCCCGCAGGACTCTACATCCCTCCCAAACTTTATTGTAAAAAAAAACAAGCCCAACCTGTGGGGGAGAAGAAACAACAAAACAAAACATCCCTGAGTCTCTTCAGGCAATCCACAGGACGATACAGGATCCGCAAATAGGTGTCGATGCTCACAACTGGCACCACAGCACGCACCCTTGGTTTCACCAGATGACTCTGGGTACAAGTGCGCTGTGGTTGAAGTCTATGCTTTTCTCAAATCCCCTATCTGTGGGGGTCACAGTCTCTCTGTGCAGCGTTGTTTGATTCCTCCTGCGCTCATGGTGTTGAAAGGATTCAAAACTGTTCAAACTGGTGAATGCATCAGGAGTGGTGGAGAAGGTCACTGCAAAGAATTCTTTGAAGGCGCCCTGGCTCTGTGGATGGCAAACCCTCAAAGACAGAAGACAACATTGAGTTGGACAGGAGTCTTCCTCGAAGGCCTTGATGCTTTCCAGTACCTATTGGTGGAGCAGCTTCAAACGTATCTTTTGTGCTAGGACTCCCTCACATGGGCATTTCCTTAAGGTCCTTTACGCTGTGCTGCCACAGGACTGTGTGGGCTACGGGGTGTCTCCTAGGCTGCGCAATAGGGTCGCTGTGGAACCGCCAACAGTACCACACCCAAGTCAATCTTTTAGCGCAAAGGGTTGTTGTTTCATGGTCTGTGTGCCCCTCCCATCAGGACTCAGCTGCACAGGCATCCTCCAGATAGTCTTTGGATGACCAGTCTCCCTCCGTGACCCTCCTGGTGTCTGTTGTGGAGCTGCTGCATACACATCTCTCGTGCCAGGATTCCCTCACACCATAATTCCCTCAAGGCCCTTGCCCCTGGATTGCCAAGGGACAGCATGGGCTGTGCGGTGCCTCACTTAGGCTGCGCAAAGGGGACCTCGAGGAACTCCAAACCGGGCCACGGGAAGATTAAGCAAGCTATTGCCCAGAGTCATATGGTGCTGGGCTAATCTGCTGCCGGTGCTGGGGATCGAACCGTGATCCCAGATTCCGGAGTCAGTCGCCCTGGCCGTGGCACCACACCTCTTCTTACAATGGTCGAGTATGCTCTATTCAGCAGGTCTCAGGAACACCGTGTCTAACAGATGATTTCTGGGTGGCCAGCCTCCAGAATGCCTTGTCACTCTGGGTGTTTTGCAGGCCAGGGATGCCTTGTCACTCTGAATGTAAGGTGCTCCTTAGGTGGTTCTAGTGATTCACTTGACAGTAATGACACTCACTTTTGACTGTCAGTGATCTTCCGTGTGACTGTTCTATCACACACCTTTCTCTTACTTTCTTCTTTGCAATGTGGTACTGTGGCCTCGTACTACATGCTTCTGCTCATCACTGTTTCTTGTGATGTGGCATTGTGACACTTTCGAGCCACAGTCTTCTGCTCAGCACTGTTTCTTGATACATGGCATTGTGCCAATCTTTTCTCCTCCTCTTCCATTTTCTTCTTCACGATGTGGCAATGTGGCGTCTTGGCACGCTCTTCTCCGTGACGCTTCTAGGACATGGCATTGAGGCACTCTTTTCTCATTGACTCTTCTGACCAGGCTTCTCACTGTGGTGCTCTATCACATCTTGTCCATAAGACTGACTTTCTTCTTCCATCGCGGCCTCTCACAGGCCTGGTCCTGACAATAGGACCTGACTCTTTCACTTTCTCATGGACCTCAAACAGGTCCACTTCCTCTCTCAGGGATCTGGTTGGTGCTCTGCTCCATGGATGGAGGATCATGTCTCTTCCTTCCTCCCTTCTTCACTTGGGGGCGTAGTGCTTGTGCATGGAAGCTACGCCATCGCTACACTTGGTCCTGCCTAAGTGCGGGTGTGCTTGGCAGGATCGATCACTCCGAATGACTTGCGCAATTCGGTGCCAGGGGGAGGCCGGCTGGTGCAGCCTCTGCATCTACGTCTCAGAGGCCTTGGCTCTCTCCCTCTCTAGTGCTCCTGCCCATGAGGTCAGATTCTCGGGTGTGGCCCTCTGCACACTTCTGATCTCGTGCTCTAAGTCTTCCTTCATGAGCACCCTCTGTTAGCGTTTTGCGGACTGCTCTTTTCTCCTGCAGGGGTTTCCGTTCACCACTGGGGGCATGTGGAGCTATATCTTCAGGTGCGGTGGTGTCAGACAGCTGCTAGGGAGCATCCAGCATTGACCTCTCTCACTGGGAACTTTCCTTGGTCCACTCCCTGGCAGTACTTACAGACTCAACATCAGGGCCTTGCGGGGTTAACACTCTCCTCTGCTACTGTGCTTCCTTTCTTCTTCCTGGTGCTGCATTCTTAGGCTCTGCTGCTTTGTGCTGGGCTGCCTGAGGCTTCACTACCTTGGATGTACTTTACTGAACTGTTGCTGCTTTGGGCTTCTTGGTGCTATGTGTGCAACATACAGCTACCTGGGACGTGTGGCATTCTCTGTTGGCCAGTCTCTTTGTTCACCGGAGCGCGTCAGTCTTATTGATGCTGCTGGGCGGCGAGTAATGGCACCGTGGGGCCTTAACTTAGGGCCTCATTTACGAGTTATTGCCGTAGGGAAGCGCAGCAGGCCTTCCTGCTGCGCTTCCCTTCGGCATAAGCTAAAGGCAGGAATTCCTGTCCTTTTCCCCTGCGCTGGCGGACAATGGGCTGCCTGCGCCAACGCAGGCAACTTTGCACAATGGTGCAAGGGTGCCTGCGCTGTGGGGATGATTATTTTTGTACAGGAAGGGAAACCTTCCTGTACAAAAATAATCACAAGAGGCTTTTCCTCTTTCTATGTGTGCTGCAGAATGCAGAACACTTAGAAAAAGGAAGACTAAGGAGAAATAAAGATATGTCTCCCCGTTGCGCCTCCCTTACGCCTCCCCTGGGGAGGCGTAAGCGTTTGGCAGTGCCTCAGATTTACGATTTCTCGTAAATCTGGGGCAGTGTGAAAAGGCCATGGATATTGCTGGGAACGCCCCCAGCACCACCCATTGCACGCCCCTTTAAGGCAGAACACTGCGTTAAAGGGATTGATATTTATTAAGCAGCATTAAGTCAAAAAAGTGGCTTAGTGCTGCCTGATAAATATCATGCAGGCTTCTGCGCTACGGAACGTCACAAAAAGTGACGTTCCGATGGCGCAAGGGGCCTCATAAATGAGGTCCTAAGTCTTTGACGTCCCTCCTTTGGCCGTACATTTCTTGGCTGGGGCAGCTGTGGCCAGTTTGGGGCTCTTTGCTGCATAGGGGATAGCAGTTTCTAATCCTTCTGCTTTTGGGGCAGTGGTGTATTGTTGCCATTAGTCTTTTATTTGCCCCGGCTTAAAAACCCTCGGGCTGCCTCATTCCGCAGATGATGTAGTTCTTGATGGGCTGTACCACTGTTGATTACTAGGTGGCACTGCTGTCCCTCTCCTCACTGCAGAGGCCGCCCCTCTCCTCACTGCTGCAGCAGCCGTTCTCCACTGTGGATGCAGCAAGGTGACCATGCAGGGCCGGGGGCGGCCTCATTCACTCAGGCTTTCCACCAGCTGGGCTGCCGACAGAAGCCTCCTCTCTCTTCCCCGCAGTAGCGTCTAACCAACTCCAGGCCATGCAGGGGCTGGATGTGCAAGTGCAGGGGGCACTCTTGCAAGGCAGCTCGTCTTCTCGCAAGTCCTGGATAGGGCTGTAGCGCGGCGGGGCCTATATGGCGAAGAAATGATTATGCCTGCCTTCTCAAATCACATTACAATTCATAAAAAATACACATTTGCTAGAAAATGCAAAATTTGCAAGCCCCTGCATTATATAAAAATCATGTAGTATGGGATGAGGATTCTCCTCACCATAAAATTCAGTTAAAAAATCAACCTACTGCACAAAGGCAGTATCCTGCTAAGCAAGAAGCTAAACAAGCATTGGAAATGCAATAGGTCTCGCAGCATTAGAGTTAGTGCTTTTAGAATTGTTTATGGGTTTTTTTTTGTAAATCTTTAGCATTTTTGTTTCCTGTAGCCAATGCTAAAGAATTACAAATAAAAAAAGCCATAAACAATTCTAAAAGCTCTAACTCAAATGCTCCGAGACCTATTGCACTGTGTGAGGGTGAGGGGTTGAGGGTGAGTGAGGGTGAGTGAGGTTGAGTGAGGGTGAGGGTGGGTGAGGGTGGGTGAGGGTGAGTGAGGGTGAGTGAGGGTGAGTGAGGGGTTGAGGGTGAGTGAGGGGTTGAGGGTGAGTGAGAGTGAGGGTGAGTGAGGGTGAGGGTGAGGGTGAGTGAGGGTGAGTGTGAGTTAGGGTGAGGGGTTGAGGGTGGGTGAGGGTGAGGGGTTGAGGGTGAGTGAGGGTGAGTGAGGGGTTGAGGGTGAGTGAGGGTGTGTGAGGGGTTCACCAGATCCGATGATGTGTTTGCAACAATAAAAAACGGTTTCCCATGCTAAAATGACAGCAGAAGATTCCATTTGCCTAATTGAATTGTATGTTGAAGAGACTGCAAACAAGTTTACATACAAGTGGGGAGAAGGATTTCCAATTGGAGAATGTAAATGCTCAAGTGACTCAAAGTGCCCATAGACTATCGCTTTTTTCCAAGGAGAAAATGTCCAGGCATGTTGAGATAAGCAGCAAACCCTGGAAGATAATAACTAAGAATTCCTACATCAGTTAATTGTGCCATGAACTTAAGATACCATCTAAAGTACCTGCAATGAACTGGATTGAGGTGAAGCAATTTTTTCTTACAAAGAGGACCATAGTCTATGCCCTGGCAGTGGGCTCCACAATTGTTTAGGCAGAAGTCTGTTTTCATGGTTATCGCAGTAGAAAGTGCCTGAAATGGTTGACCTTTAAGGATATTCTCCTCCTAAAGACAGCATAAGACTATTAAATATTCTGGGAATTATCTTCTTCGACTGCGACTTCTGAAGATAACCTCGATGTTCCAGGTGAAGATATGCTAATAAACGGAACGATCGCCAACAAGCAAGCAACACTGCATGCTGGGAAATGCAGGCCAACTGTGGATGCAGAGACAACTCCGGGCCAGGTTTTCAAGGTAGCCTATACTACTTCAGTAATTAGGTAACTGACAAAGGACTTTAAAAGAAGGGACTGTGAACAACAGTGGCACTTTAAAACAAGATGGAGGCAACGCATAACCAAAGCGTGAACAACAGTGGCACTTTTAAAACAGAGGGGCATTTGAGAAAGGAACCCTCCGAAACGCGTCTTGCCTAATGTTTTACAATAAAGACTGGTGTACTCCGAGCCCCGTGGTGCCGCCTCTTTCTTCATCTGTGTGGAGGAGAAAAGCCTTGGAATAATTAGCATGTCTGTTCGGCACGCGAGGACGGCCCTTCTGCAAGCGTTACGGGAGTCGTTAGGGATGAAGGAGACTCCCCGACCGCCTCGCACGAAGCCCAACAAGGAGGACAAGCTGCAAACCTGCAGTCCATACCTTATGGAGAAATGCCCTTACTTCACGGACATTCCTTACTCCGCGGCGGGCACACCTGCGAGGCTTGAAGTGCGGGACTCGGAAATGGGAGAACACCATCATGCCCAGAACAGATGCTGGAGTCCTTACCCACAAACTTGGCAAGTTAGCTACTCAATCGAGGAAAAAGATATGCTAATAAACAGAACGATCACCAACAAGCAAGCAACACTGCATGCTGGGAAATGCAGGCCAACTGGGATGCAGAGACAACTCCGGGCCAGGTTTTCAAGGTAGCCTATACTACTTCAGTAATTAGGTAACTGACAAAGGACTTTAAAAGAAGGGACTGCGAGCAACAGTGGCACTTTAAAACAAGATGGAGGCAACGCATAACCAAAGCGTAATGATGAAGTGTTGCAGTTAACGCATAGTGCTAAAATAGCCAGTACTTGCCTGTTGTTTTTAGAAAACAGAGAATCCAAAAGATTTCCAGCAGGAGGATGTGGAGCGATATTGCACAGGGTTGCACGCTGAGTCCAGTGTGTTGGGGATCGTCACCAATTCTATAAAGAAGCCTCCACACATGAAAGGGCAAGTTCATGTATTTATTGTACTTCCAACCCACTTGCGAGTAACTGTCAGGAACACTTCAAAAGAAGCCGGAGGGAAGAGAGGGGAGGGGGGAGGAGAAATGCGACACGGCGGGAAGGGGAGGGGGCGGAGCGGGACAAAAAACAAGCTGGAGGGAAGAGAGGGGAGGGGGGAGGAGAAATGCGACACGGCGGGAAGGGGAGGGGGCGGAGCGGGTAAACAAAGACGGACGTGCACGCGCCCGTGACTTTTAAGGTCAATGCGCATGCGCATAAGCTTAATGCGCATGCGCATTGACCTTAAAAGTCACGGGCACTGCAAGAAATCGCCACGATTCCTTGCAGTGCAGATAAAGAGTTGATAACTCGCAATACTCTCGCCTTGCTCGATGCGCATGCGCATCGACAGGCGAGACCTAAAAACAAGTAAAGGAGATCTTAGATCAACTTGAATATCAGGTGGTGATTTATTTATTTATTTATTAGGCTTTTAAAGCGCAACAGCTACCCGAAAGGGTTTCCCGGCGCTGAGAAATTGCAACTAGCAGAAAGACTAAAAGAGGAAACTCAGTTATTGATTAATAAGCCAGGTCGGAACGGCTTTGCGAAAACGAGCATAGCAATCCTCGGACCGAATATCCAGAGGAAGGGAGTTCCATAACTTAGGCCCTAGAAAAGCAAACGACCTACAGCCCATTCTGGACAGTCTGAACTTAGGAACAGTAAAAAGATTTTGGGAGGAGGAACGGAGGAAACGAGAAGGAGAATAGATGTTTACAAGTGTTTAAAGATAACTTGGAGCAATGTTCTTCCTGATCTTAAACATATAGCTGATCGCCTTAAATTTCACTCAACTGTCCACCCTCAACCAGTGACGGTCACGGAGACGTCCCGTAATATCATCAGTTTTGCGACAGCCACTAAGCAGGCATGCCGCGGCATTCTGCACAAGTTGGAGGCGTTGAGTGACTGCCTTGGTCGCCCCCAGGTAGAGAATGTTATCGTAGTCCAACCGGGAGGTAACCAAGGCGTTCACCACAGATCTCTGAGTATCAGCTGGCAGCATCCATAGAATCTTCTTTTTTTTAAAAATATTTTTATTATTTTCACCTGGTATTGAGTTACAAAATACAATCAAATATTATTACCGATTAAACAAGTTTGTCACATACAGACATGATCATCTCCCAGCTTATCATCAATGTACATAAATCGAGACTTAATGTCAATTCAGTTCAATTCAGTTCAATTCTAGTATTCCCCATATTTTCTCGTATTTCTGCAATGATTTGACACCTCTAAGTTCTGCCAATGTACATTCCATGGTATTAATTTCGTTAACTAAGTACCACCATTCCAAAGCATTAGGTGGCTTAGGACTGACCCAAGCTCTAGCTAAAATTAGTTTAGCGCAGGATAGTAAGATGGATAATAGTACGGGATATGGTTGATTTGTAGTGTATAAACCAAATATTACCATGGGGGCTGTAATTGATGTGCTGGTAACGTTTTTTATAGCTAGAATTTTCCCCACTTCTTCCCAGAACTTCCCAAGTTTTGGACATGTGAACAGCATATGTGTTAGATCTGCTGCATATTCGTCACATTTTGGGCACTTGGTTTTTTCACCCAGAATATTATTTGAAGCCCATTTAGATATCTTTTCTGGTGTGTAGTATAGCATATATATGGTTCTGTATTGTTGTAGGCGCAGACTAGAAGATCTTACATGGTGATGGATGTCCGTGTACGCGTCGGTTATCTGTTTTCCTGTTATATTAGTACCTAGTTCGCATTCCATTTAATTGCTATTGTTTCGTTATCGTTCATTCTTATATCTGTCAGTATCTTATATGCCAAACTTATTATTGATTTTTCCTTTTTTGAGTTTAGGATATCCCAGATACCCCCGCTTGATAAGACTTTGATTTTATTCTTCCGCACCAGAAAATCATAAATTTGCCTATATTTAAACTCGTGTGTGTCTGGTAATCCATATATTTGTTTTAAAGTGCGGAAATCCATCATGCCTTGAGTAGTAAATAAGTCCCCCAGTACCTTGATTCCTTTCGATTGCCATCTTCGGGATTCCCCGTCGCTGAATATGCTAGGTAGTCCAGGATTATCCCATAAGGTTAGTTGAGTGTGATATATATTGTTTTTGCAATGTATTTGTATATCTTTCCATATCTTTACTAAGTCCCGTGCTGTCTTAAATTTTACCCTTTTGTAGAAATTCGGGTCAGTGATACGAAGTAGAAACTGTTTAGAGTCTTCTTTTAAGAGTAAATGGTGGTAAAATAGAATCTTCTTCAGCCAGCGCAAGATGGTCAAACAGGTGGACGAGACTTTATCAGCCTGACAATGCATGGTCAGACCACTGTCAATGAGCACCCCCAGGTTGCGTACATGCTCCGATGGAGATGGAAGATGGCCTAGCTCCAAAGGCCAGTGCCTAGAGGTCCAAAGGTCTTGCTTGTGCTCGAGGACGAGGACTTCCGTCTTCCCTCCATTCAGTTTGAGAAGATTTTGGTTCATCCACCTGGTGATTTCCCCCAGACCAGACTGAAGGAGGGAGGTGGAAGCCTTGTCATATTTAGAAAGAGAGAAGACAACCTGCGAGTCGTCGGCGTACGTGAACAAGGTTAGTTCGACGCTGTCAGCGATGTGGGCCAGTGGAGTAACATAAAGGTTAAAAAGTAAAGGACTAAGAATGGAACCCTGGGGAACACCGTGAGGTTGAGGATAGATATTAGAGGTAGCTGTGTGGGAGAAATTTTGGAACGAACGGTCAGTTAGAAATGAAGCCAGCCAATCGAGGGCTAAACCTCCAATGCCCATGACGGCTAGGGATTCGAGAAGAATCTTATGCGAGACCGTATCAAACGCTGCGCTGAGATCGAGTAGTATGAGCGCCGCAGTCTCGCCTCTGTCTAGCAGGGCCCAGAGGTTCTCTGTGACTCCCAGAAGCGTAGTTTCTGTAGAGAAACCTGGGCGAAATCCGGACTGAGAGGGATGCAATAACTTATTGGTGATGACAAACTGAGACAAATGGGTGTGAATGTGTCTTTCTAGGACTTTGGAGAAAGCTGGCAGCAAGGAAATGGGGTGATAATTAGAAAGGACCTTAGGGTCCGCAGTAGGCTTTTTCAGCAATGGCGTAACCATAGCATGCTTCCACCTAGCCGGGACAGTAGCAGTCCTAAGAGAAAGATTCAGAGTGGTGCAAATCAAAGAAAGCTGGGGGAGTCTAATGACCGAAGTATAGAGATGGGCAGGGGGTCAATAGGGGAGCCAGATTTTACCTTGCCCAAGGTTTCATGGAGGACAGCAGGCAGCAATTCAGGCCAAACAAGTAAAGGACCAGAGGTGGAAACCGAGCAGAAGTTGGTGCCCACTAAATTGGTGGATAAAGCTAAAAGATTGTTTCTGCCACTTTGTAGGGAAATGTCTTGGTAAATCTTGTCAATTTTGCTAATAAAGAACTGAGCAATTTCATCACACCTGCTGCTGGACAAAGGAGGGGGTTTCGCTGTGGTAGAAGAGCCAGCGAGATTTTTGACCAGGCCAAACAGTACTTTCGATTTGTCAACTGCATCTGTTATAGTTTTCGTGACAAAGCTGGCCCTGGTCAAGGCACAGGCTTTATGATAGCTCTTTAAGGCACTTTTATAAGCACATGCTGCTGAAAAGGAATAGTCTTTACGCCAAATGCGTTTGAGCTTTTTGCAGTTGGATTTGTCCGTTTTTAGCGCCTCGGTGTACATGGGGGGGTCTTATGGGGTGCATCCTTTTTAAGGGAGGCGGGAAGGCAGATGTCGATGGCATCTAGAAGCCAGGAGTTAGTTATCTCCGCTGTTGTTTCAACGCCAGCCGACGTAAGTCGGTCCATGGGAAGGTGAGTAGCAAGCACGTTATTTAGAGAGGTAATGTCCAGCTTTTTCCATTCCCTCCTTCTTACAGCGTGAGTGCTTCTATGATGGCGCGACACGTCCGTGGTGGTAACTGTGAAGCTGACTAAGTAATGGTCGGACCAAAGAACAGGGGAGGCAGGGGGACAAGTATATTAGAAAAAATGGGATCAAGGAGATGACCACCTTTGTGAGTGGGGCCGTGATTATGTAGAATAATGTTCATGGCCTCAAGATCGGCGATCAAGGTTTTGCCAATGGTGTTACCGGGGTCATCCAGATGTATATTAAAATCACCTACGACCAATAGAGTGTTAGAATTGGTGAGAATGGAGGCAATAAAATCAGTCAATTGAGAAGCCCAGGCATTTGCAGGCCCAGGGGGGCGGTAAACTAACAGACCCGTGAGTGTTATTTTAGGATGAAGGGAAAGTTTAAAGGACGCAGCCTCACAGTTATTTAGGGTGGTATGATCGAAAAGGCATTGGTACATGTTCTTGAATATGATGGCAATGCCACCACCTACTTTAGTGACCCTGTCATGCCTGACAATGGCTTAGTTGGAGGGAAGGGCTTCCGCAATGTCAGGTCCAGAACCATCATGGAGCCATGATTCAGTAATAAAAAGAGCATCAGGTTGCTCGTCACCTAAAAGATCGAATATCTCATGTCTGTGCTTGGGAACAGAACGACAATTCAGGCTAAGAAATTTAAAAGAGGTATGGTGAGAGGTCGTGGTATGAGGTGTACAACTACGACACATCTGAGGAGCTTCCAAGGAAAACGAACAGCACAAACAGGATTGGGGGAAATTGCTGGACAGTTCGAGGATACAGCTAGGCCCTATAGGAAAGTCTCTTAAGTGAGTTAGGGTTTGGACCAGGGGATGTGGCCCCTGGCCCCGGTCGGGCACGGACGGGCGCAGATGGGCACGCCTTTGGCGCGCCGTCAACGCGCCCGCAGCGCCCCCCGCTGCGCCCCCCGCTGCGCGGACGGGAAATGCCTGCCATAAATACAGGAAGAGCGTGGGCGGATGAAAACAACTGGTTTGCAACCCGGCGCCTCTAGCAAGATGGCGGCTACCCTATCGGCATCCCATGGCAGCACCTAATTGGCTGCGGGGAATGCCGGCTGGAGCAGGGTAAGTAGGCAGTGAGTCACGATTCAGAAAAGGGGATGGTGATGGATAGAGTATCTGAATTAAGCAGAACACTCCTACCCAGTCAACAGATCAGGGCTTGATCCATCACCGTTTTTTAGCTCACTGCACCATCCCAGCTCAGAACCTGGCTACATGCAAATTAGTCTGTCCCTGGCCCAGTGCATCATGGGATCATGGGAACAGGGCAGACCAAACTACCAAGCCAATTCTTTTACTGGAAAGGAAACAAGCTTCCGGGGACCGGTTTCTGGCATTACAGCCGTCTTCGGCCCGGCTTGCTTGAATCCTGATGGTGCAGTGAGCAAGGGACTCACATCTGAGCATACCCTTCCACGCTTGTGGTGGACAAAACGATTCAGAAAAGGGGGTGGTGATGGACAGAGTATCTGAATTAAGCAGAACACTCCTACCCAGTCAACAGATCAGGGCTTGATACTTCACCGTTTTTTAGCTCACTGCACCATACCAGCTCAGAACCTGGCTACATGAAAATTAGTCTGTCCCTGGCCCAGTGCATCATGGGAACAGGGCAGACCAAACTACCAAGCCAATTCTTTTACTGGAAAGGAAACAAGCTTCCGGGGACCGGTTTCTTGCATTACAGCCGTCTTCGGCCCGGCTTGCTTGAATCCTGATGGTGCAGTGAGCAAGGGACTCACATCTGAGCATACACTTCCACGCTTGTGGTGGGCAAAACGATTCAGAAAAGGGGGTGGTGATGGACAGAGTATCTGAATTAAGCAGAACACTCCTACCCAGTCAACAGATCAGGGCTTGATCCATCACCGTTTTTTAGCTCACTGCACCATCCCAGCTCAGAACCTGGCTACATGCAAATTAGTCTGTCCCTGGCCCAGTGCATCATGGGAACAGGGCAGACCAAACTACCAAGCCAATTTTTTACTGGAAAGGAAACAAGCTTCCGGCGACCGGTTTCTGGCAATACAGCCGTCTTCGGCCCGGCTTGCTTGAATCCTGACGGTGCAGTGAGCAAGGGACTCACATCTGAGCATACCCTTCCACGCTTGTGGTGGACAAAACGATTCAGAAAAGGGGGTGGTGATGGACAGAGTATCTGAATTAAGCAGAACACTCCTACCCAGTCAACAGATCAGGGCAGTCAGTCACGAAGCAGTATTAAAAACACTGTTAAAAACAAAAACAAGACCGGAACTGTGCAAAAATAGCAAGTAGCAGCAATTTCAAAATAACAAGCGAGTCTGATGCCTAAAATTCCCCGGCTTTCCACCTCAGGAAGCAGCTAATAGCAAATCAGGGAGGTGCAGCAAGTTGCGCAATAAATAACAGAGAGGGCGCGCTGATGAAAACAACTGGTCCGCAACCCAGCGCCTATAGCAAGATGGCGGCTACCCTAGCGGCATCCCATGGCAGCACCTAATCGGCAGCGGGGAATGCCGGCTGGAGCAGGGTAAGTAGGCAGTCACGAAGCAATATTAAAGACACTGTTAAAAACAAAAACAAGACCAGAACTGTGCATAAATAGCAAGTAGAAGCAATTTCAAAATAACAAGTGAGGCTGATGCCTAAAATTCCCCGGCTTTCCACCTCAGGGAGCAGCTAATAGCAAATCGGATTGAAACATGCACCTCACATATGAACAATCCTTTGTTTCCTGTCTCCAAGCCAGACAATTCATATTGTCTAGTATTGGACTACAGACACCTAAACTCCTGCTGCAAAACATTTGCAGTACAAAACTCACACAGTGCAGCACTAATGAATAACATCATGCGCAAAAAATATAAAACGACATTAGATTTTTCAAATGGTTTCTTCTGTCAAAACATTGCACCAGAAAGCAGGTATTTGACTGCGTTCTCCAGTATGGGGGCCCAAAAGCAATGTTGTCGTCTCCCACAGGGATTCAAGAATAGCCCAGGATTATTTTCAGCCAGGGTAACAGAGTTACTACAAATGTATGATGATGAGGCATTATCTTATGTCGATGATATCTATCTTACAGACGACGACCTGGAGACACACTTGAAAAGAGTGAACACCATAATACTTGGGTTCGCAGCTGAAGGGTACAAATTCAACTTTAAAAAGTCACGAATTGCCTATCTCACTGTCCTATTTTTAGGATATGAGTTATCAAATAAAGGCAAAAGCCTAGCAGACAACTTCCTAGAGAAGTGTGCAGTACTCCAAGCTCCAAAAACGCTGAAGAACTTACAATCACTTCTAGGTTTCCTGAATGTCAGAAGAACATACATTCTAAATTATGCAGAGAGGGTTAAACCTCTCTATGAATTAATAAAACCTGATTTCAAACCAATTAATTGGACTCAGAAAAACACAGAAATTTTACGTTAATTACAAACAGACATGGTAACTAAAACAAAGCTGCAAACACACGCAAACGAACGCAACCTTGTAATCAGAGTCATTTCTGGAAGATGCGGATTCACATACCTGACCTCTAATGAGCGAGAAACGGTACAAATAGCTTATAAATCACACTTGTACACACAAGCTGAAATGAAATTCAGTTCTACTGAAAAAATTCTGACTGCGGTTCAAACTGCTGTAGCAAAAGAAAGAGCCCTTGCCCAAGGGAAGAGCATATCTGTTTTAACAGCAGTATCAGCCCTTGAGGCAGTAACAAGACTGAGCATTCCAAATGCTGTGGCATTAGATCCAAAATGGATACAATGGGAAAATTATCGTGCTGCAACAGACGTAAAACACGCATTTGATCTCAAAATGAAAAAGTTAGACGATCTAGAATACGAAAATGAATATCCTCTGTCAATCGAAATTCTGCCTCTAGAACAATACACATGTGTAATCTACACGGACAGATGTGGAAAAACAAATTTACAATGCAGCATACGCGATTATCAAAGGTCGCTGGCGCTTAGGCAAATTCAGACCGATGGTCACTAAAACTGAATCACTCAGAAACTGTACAGCTCAGCGAGCTGAAATAAGATCTTTAAAGATGGCGCTTGAAAAGGCCGATCGCGAATTCCCCACACTAATAGTGTGCGATCCATATTACTGTGTCCAGTCTTACAATAATTCCATGCAGACCTGGATTGAAAACGGTTACAAAGATGAGACAGGTGCCACAATAAAGCATAAAAAGCTCTGGGCACAAGTAGTTCTTTTACAGAAAGAACTACGAAAGACTCATGTGATACATACACTGAGTCATCGACGTGATGGCGTTCACGTTGCAGGAAATTCATTGGCTAACAGCTGTTCAACTGTTCAGCAGCTGTTCAACCGGCTTCCGTAGCTACAAAAAAGCGTTCTAAAAAACAAATAGATGGAGAAACCATGCTGGCAGTAAAAGCGTCATTAAAGGCGACTATGCAGCATTACCTCTCAACTATCCACTCAATAATACTTACATAATTGATGCAAACTCCTTTCCTTTTGCTCGAATCCCTGGAGTGGGGGACAGAGTAATTCCAAATACGAACCGGAGGGCTTACTTGATTCAAGAAGCACACATGGGAATGGGTCTGAGGCACCAAGAGATCTTGAAATCTCTAATAGAATTGCAATCACAATGCTGGTGGCCGGGGCTGAGCGTGCAAATTTATAACTTTGCAATGAATTGTCAAAACTGCAATAGAGATCGCAGTTGTAAACCGGACCAGACACCTGCCCAGACACCTCTATTAGACAGCATTAGGCTATCTATACGCAGACATCCAGACGGAAAAATGCCATCCCATAATTATTAAGACGAGATTCATTTGGATGTGGCCCCAGCGCTCGGCTGACGCCAAAACTGTTATAAAAGATTTGCAAGTCTTTATCGGCACATACGCAATTGGCATGCTACATTCTGACCAGGGTCCTGCGTTTAGCTCTCGAGCTTACAAAGAGGCCATGACCAGCATGGGCATTGCATACCGGTACTCTAGTCCATTCCATCCCGAGGGAAATGCGGTAGTGGAGAGAAAAAAACGTGACATAAAGCAATCTATAACAGCGAGGGTATTAGGTTCGGGTGACGGGTGGGTCAAACATCTATAAGTGTCCAACGTAGTCTTAATAATCTGCCAAGAAATTCTCTAGGAGGTATCACTCCCTACGAACTTTTGCTTGGTACTAGAATGATCATTTGTTACCTCGATTGTCAGACTTCAGTGGTGAAACAAAAAACTTTTGATATCAAAGATCGTTTGGCTGTTTTACAGGACTTAAATGAAACAAGAAGAAGTCTAAGTAACACAAAGCTAAAGCCAATGGCCACTGAAGAAAAACCACCTGTCCCAGCAAGACCTGTCTGGATTCCAAAGATTGGGATCTGGTCAGAGAAAAGATCGCGGTGAAGAAGGAATTTGGGCCTTCTTACAGAAAAGCAGTACCTATCTTAGCTATCAGCGGAACAAGATCAGTAGTACTACTGCCCCTTGCTGGTAAAAAGGAGAACAGAGTTGTATCAATCGACCTGATAAAACCACAATCACGTGGCCAATAATAAGTAGTAGGCCCAGTGGACTCCCAAGAAGTAGAAGAAGACCAAACCTTGCTACAATTCAAGAGGTTCAAACTGAGAGACTAATCACATTTGATAAACCTGCAGTGAATAAAAAAGGACTATGCAACAAAGCCATGGAACTTGTGCCTCTTGAAACCCAAATTGCAACGGTTCGTCAAGAAACACCAATCTACAATGATGTAGCCTCTGAACATACATATCCAAAGATTAATGAAAATCCGGAAGCAATTCCAACAATTGACAGAACTGCATCTGGCTACTTCATCAATTTCGATGACTTTTCTGATGATCCAAGTGAACATGAGGACCAGCCAGCAAACAAAACTTTCAAAGAAAAAATGACTGAACTCTTTCATCAACTCAAAGAAACATATCTGATTTCACCATGGATTGAATTATGGATTGTGTTAGGTGTACTTTTCCTGCTTCTGTGGCTCATCTTGGTTTTAAGTTTGGGAAGATTCATTGATGGAAAATATAGTACAATGGACACAGCAAGTCAGAACATCAACTTGGTTATAAAGCCACACAGATCGTCTCACATCGAAAAAAGAGAACTGTCATCAGTGAACATCAGAGCCAATCCTATACCCGGTGGTGTAGCATGGGACACAACGGATTACGAAATCTATGGCCTGATTGAGCTCTTGGAATATCTACACCAGTTCAAGGTTTCCTTAAGTGACTTTGTATCACCTAGTACTTTCTCTGATGATTGGGACTTTGAAAATATAAATAATATGATGTCAGATTTAGAAATGTCAGCAAAATTTACAGAACGTGATTATTTACAGGGTTCGTCAAATTATGATGACATGTATTGCTTTAATCATTATGGGCATCACTATTTGCATAAATCTGCTAATCCTAGAAATGTTTTTACTTATAATCAATGGGAACATTGTCCAACCCCGCCAAAAGGCAGTTCGAAAACATTTTATGAGAAATTACCATACTTCTCAGGGTTTAATAACTCAGATCCAGAAACGTTTTTGTAGGGATCTATGCTTTATGGAATTGTGAGCATGTTGCTAGGAGCTTAGAATGTTATGATCTGAATAGGAGACAGTACAGAAAAAGCTGTGGAAGGAGCTGGAGGTCCCTTTACTTCTGATCATTAAAGATAAACTTTAATCATCTATTCTGCATTGAAGTCATCTTTACATTTGCGACGAGGACCTTGAACTCTGGCAGGGGACAGATTCTGTGACTTCCACCCCTGGATGGTACTACTGGCAGTGGTATACATTTTACTCCTCCATTTGGACTTCTTATCCTAATTAATCTGGTATGTACATTTCTATTTACTGTTCTGAATTGCTGAAGCAATTTTGAATGCATCGTCTCTGAATTTTCAAAAGAAACTACAATTTTTGTAGAAATTCTGTTGTATGATGGATTTACTGCATACTTGGATTTTACATTGAAAAGTTCTACGCTGGGAAATACTTTTCAAGTCTTCAACCATTTTTGTTTCATGTAATTTGAGCACTGCTGATTGAGTTACGCTCTGCACAATTCAAGCGCATCATTTGAAAACCTCACTGGCCTTACCTGCACGCGGTGGCCATCCGTCTGACCCTGAAGAGAACCGTAATCATCCGCTGTGTTCGCATCTTCATCGCCGGAGTGTTCGAGTCTTCATCATCATCGTCTTCGACATCGCGTCGGTGACTTCGTCACGTACGTGGGGTCGAGACCGTCAAGAGCATGACCTGTACGTGGCGGCCATCTTTGTTATCCTCGTTTGTGGGTTTGAAGCTCGATCGGCTTTATTTGGATGCGACTGTGATGGCAGTTTTATTTTCTCATGGATATTAACTGTGAATGGAGGTAATTAGCATTTCTTCAAAAACATTTTTGATGCATCTTTAAGTAAATCGTTCCCGAACTTGATATTATCAGCATTTTTCATTTTTCTCCGCATCGTTCATCTCTGACAAGATTGTTTTAGAGTGTACTGTTGTCGGCAAGAAGCATTCTGCTCCGTTTTCTTGAACTATCACTAAATGCACATCCTGTGTTATTGTACTTTATTTCCATCGTCATGGCTGATCACATTTTTTCTACACCCCCTTCTTTTCTTCCCTCTCCTGGTGAATCTTCAATACCTTGGAAGGAATGGAAAAAATTGTTTTAAACTTACATTTTAGCTTCTGGTGCGGACAAATGTGGTCCAGTTCGCAGACAAGCAATATTACTTCACAATTTAGGAGTAGAAGGTAGAAGGTTGTATGAAGATCTGCCTGAAATATCTTTAGGTGTAGGAGACGGACAGGCTAGTAATGTGTATGAAATGAGTATGTTGATGTTAGAGAAGAGGTTTGTAACAAAGATCAACACTGTTTTAGAAAGGCATACATTTTTCTGTCGTGCCCATAAAAGTGATGAAGATATAGCAACCTATGTAGCAGCCTTAAGGGATTCATCTCTAAATTGCCAGTTTAAAGATTTAGCAGATTCCCTAATTCGTGATCAGATCGTCAGGTGCACCAACAATAAGAGGGTGAGGGAGAAATTACTTATAAAGGACTGTACATTAGAAGAAGCAATTCAGATTGCTAAAGGTCTAGGGAATACTGACTTATGGATAAAAGAGATGGATCAATGCACTAGTTCTATAATGTCAAAAGACAGTATAGTGAAAGAACCAGAATCTAGTGCAAAATGTTCTCAGACGCAAGCTTGTGTTGATGAAACCAAAATTGTTAAAGGCAGTGGGAAGTTTGATTCTAAAACTGTGAATAAGCCATCAGGATATCGTCCTATTAATTTTGGGCAACAAAGTAACTCACGTGTAGTGAAATGTTACAGGTGTGGTCCTCCTGGACATATTGCATCCAGTCCAAGTTGTACAGCTAGAAATGCCATATGCAGAGCATGTGGAAAAAGAGGCCATATAGCTAAGGCTTGTAATGCTAAGACACAGTATGTTAATGAGATTGACGACTGTTGTGAAAATGTTGAAAAACTAATGTTGTGTGTGGATGGATTAATTTTGAACGAAGATTCTCTTTGCACCCAAAAGCCTGTATGTCTTATTGATGTAGCCACCGAGAGTACTGATAAGCTTGAAAAACCGCATTGCTTGATCAATTTTGACTGTAGAGATCCCAAGCTTCCTGAGACTAGAAATGTTAAAATGTTAGTTGACTCTGGAAGTTTGTACACCTTATTGTCCAAGGATGTATATATTGAGATTTGGGAGAATGATAGTGACATTGATTCTTGGACTGCACCATACATAAAATCAGTAGGGTATGGTTGCAAGACTATAGATATTCTAGGGCTCAAGTGGATGGTAATAACTTTTCAAGGTAGGAAAGTATTTGGACGAGTTTATCTTACCAAACAAGGATCTAACTTGCTTGGTTGGCGTCACCAGAAAGACTTAGGGATTATGTTAATCCCAATGCAGCTGAACCAGTTTCTTCGCTTTCTGTCCTTAGTGTTGATACTTTTGAAACTGATATTATGAGAAAGTTTCTAATGTTTTTTCAGAAAAGTTGGGAAAGCTGAAAGGATTTTCTCACAAAATCATCCTTAAGAAGAATGCGGTGCCGGTGGTTCACAAAGTAAGGAATCTACCACACTTGATGAGGGAGCCTCTCAAACAAGAATTGGATAAATTGTTAGATCTGAAAATGATAGAACCTATTGAGGCTTCTGAATGGCTTGCGCCCATTGTGGTCGCGCTCAAGGATGGTGGAGCCAAAATTCGGCTCTGTGTACACTTGCGCGATTTAAATAAGAATATATGGGTTGATAGACAACCTTTACCTAACATCTCTGAAATGTTAAGTGCAATGGGTGGAGGTGTGGTTTTCAGTGTAATTGACATGTCTGCAGCCTACCACCAAATAGATTTGGATGAGAAGTCAAGACATTTTACCTCGTTTGTAACACCGCTGGGGGCATTTCGTTATTGCAGAATGCCTTTTGGTTTGGCGTCGGCCTCAGCGGTGTTCCAAAGAGTGATGCAGCAAGTTCTGGTTGGTATCAACAATGTTTTATGTTTTCAGGATGATGTATTGGTAGTTGGGAAAGATTGTGATCATCATGATAAGATCTTAACAGAAGTTTTGGAACGCATGGAAAGTAATGGCTTAACGATAAAAAAAGAAAAATGCCAGTTGAAGCGAGATAATGTAACATATCTGGGCCATGAAATATCTGGGCTGGGCATTAAACCTAAAAAAAGTATAATTTCTGCAATTAACCATGCTCCTACGCCAACAACTAAAGATCAGCTAAGATCCTTTTTGGGATTAGCTGAGTATTGCTCAAGGTTTATTAAGGGGTTTTCGGATGTAGTTGAACCTTTGAGGCAATTAATGAAGAATGGTGTGGTTTTCGAATGGAATCAAGCTTGTGAGGATGCTTTCAAGTGTGTGAAAGTAGGAATTCTTCATGCACCTACTCTAGGTCACTTTGACGTTAAGGCCAAAACTTTGGTTACCACTAACGCGAATGCTGTGGGAATTGGAGCTGTGCTCTCCCAGATATCTGATGGTGTGGAAAGAATGATAGGTTTCGCCTCTAGGAGACTTCAAGGTGCCGAAGTTTCTTACTCAGTTATAGAGAGGGAAGCTCTCGCTTGTATGTGGGGAATTAAACACTTCAGGTATTTTCTTTGGGGTTTACCTTTCAGAGTGCGGACAGATCATAAGCCCCTTGTGCATTTGTTCAAGGGAGGAAGAGGTTTGGAGCATAATGTAACTCCAAGAATATCGAAGTGGATTTTATCTGTGCTTGAGTACAACTTTGAGATGGAGTATATGAGGGGAGAGAAAAATTTCATGCAGACTGTTTGTCAAGAATGCCTGTAGAATTGGTTTTCGGTGAGTCAGAAATCAATGAAATCTACTTTTTCGGACCTGGTCCAACTTTCACCTACTGTTGTAGACAAATTCTTTGCCAGCCTATCTGAACTTATGTTCTCCCCTAACAATGAGAATAACTTTTAAAACAAAACATGAGCACACACCGTTCCCTGAACTCTGAATTCGGCCTTCAGTTTTGATAAACAGAACTTCTAAACACATTGGAACTATATTTCTTTCTTCCCCTGAAAGCGAAATAATTTTTCCATTTCAAAAAAATTTACTTTTTTTTGGGCACATGATACTCTGCTTAAAGTAGAACTGTTCTTAGAGAACAAGATTTATATTTTTGAAACTCTAGAGACAATATTTTGACTTAGCCTCTAGCACATGTACAGTCTTGTATAAATGTGTGATGAAATGGTCTCAACCTTCTCTTCTGTATTAAGAGCCATTTCAGAAATGTAATTTTCGCAAATTCATTCAGCAAAACTTTTAACGTACTATATATGCATTATCTGAATGATACTACTGCTTGAAAACGTACAGTATAATACTAATTTTCTTGTATATACCATTTCAAATGCATTTTATGTATTTTGGGGTGGGTTGGAAAACACATGCATTGTTATATGTTTAGTATTGCTTAGTATTTAGTAATGATGGACATCATACGTGGAATGGGTGTTGTGAACGTATCTAGGACCCTATTTAAATATTCCCGATTTATTCCCCTGATGTGGTTATAACAAATCATATCCTTATAAAGGCATAAGAATCATATCCTTATTTAGTCATAGCCAATGCAGTCCAAATACGGCAAGGCTACTCCCATAGACTCCTAGAAAGTACAACGCGTTCTTAAAACAAACCATGCCTCCAGCAGCCCGGGAATTCCCCCTGCTTCTGTTTTGATTTGTCCAAGAACTCCTGGAGTCCTAAAAGAACTGCGAGTTCTTAGTGACGTCTAATGTCCAACCTTACGTCAAACTCGGCACCTTCCAGGTATAAATATACCAACAGCTGCCCTAGCAAACACACAGTGGTTTGGAGCAGATCGGCTATCTACTTATCCGACGCCCTGCTGAAACGAGTGCTGAAGGAAGCCGACCCTCCCATTGACGCACTGAGAGAGACGCTGTCTTTTCTCCTGCCGAGAAATCCAGCTCCAGTGTTTCCAGTCACCCTTGCAGGTTGCTGGGAGATCGAGTCCTGAGATAGAGATACAAGACCTCCTTCATTCTATAACCATGGTACGGAGCTGATTAGATCCTTAGAGAATTCTTGATTCAGATTCTTGGAAAATACTATCTTAACTCAAACTATATCTCACTTAGTCCTTCTCACGTACTAGGCTTAGGTTAGGTACACCGGGGTAGGCGTATTTTAGAAACACCAGTTGAGTACGTTTAGTTAACTTTTATCATTGTATGTATTTTATTCGTTGTAAGTATCTTATGGCTTCGAAACCATATAAATGCTTTTACAGTATTATTTCATAATATTCCTTTTACTGTACGCACTTTACTTTATGACAAGTATTGCAATTGTGGCAATTCACTTCTCTTGCATGAGAAAGAAGACTGCTCAATAAATAACCACTTTTATTGAAAACGCCCGTCTCTCTATTTCTCTGCACTCCTGGTGAAACTAAGCATGCACGATTGACTGAGTGAAATAGCTCTCTATTGTTTCCGCAACTCTGGAGGTATACTCCTTATTCTGGAGGGAGCAAAGTTGTCAAGTTTATGCGGTTGTCAGAAACTAATCCCTTCTTGTCTATTCAGGAAAGTTAACACCTTCTTGTTTACTCGAGAAAGTTTCTAGTGACCTCTGAGCTAGCTGGCATTCATAATTAAGTCTAACATATTCAGTAGAGACCCAGTCGACCTCAGTCCTACGTCTAAACTATCGTTTATGTTATTCCAATGCGCAGAGCCTATTGGGAATATAGGAACTACACTACACCCCGTTTGCTTGGGGCCATAGCGGGGTGATCTTCCTGTGGCACACCGCTAGGTTCTCAAGATACTCCTGGAACTCCCGCCCCTGGAAGGGGGGTCCATTGTCAGACGGACCTCTTCTGGCAGTCCCATCATTGCGAAGGCCCTGTCCAGGACTCTCTTCATGTGGGGGAAAGCCATGGAGGCCACCACCTCAACAACGGGGAACTTCGAGAATGAATCAACTACGACCAGCATGTGCCGTCTATCTGGAAAACACCTGAAGTCCATGCTGAGGTGCATCCACTGAGTCTTGCTCGGTTCTTCCATGATCACCGGTGCCGGAGCTGGGTCCCGTACAGTGATCGTACAGGCATGGCACTGCCTTACCATCTCCTCTACCATGGAGTCCATCGCCGGAAACCAGACCTTGTCTCGTAACCTGGCATTGGTTTTGGCCATTCCTTGGTGACCAACGTGAGCCAGCGCAAGGATTCTCTTCTGGAGCTTCTCTGGGATCACTATTAGATGTCCCCTCAAGACCACTCCTTCCGCTCCCATGTTCAATTCGTTCCGGACTTTTCACAGTTGTTGGCGGGCATGGCTGACCTCCAGCTGGAGGACGCGAGCACCATCCATGAAGTGGGCCCAACCGTTGTTCTCCAAGGCTCCTCAAACTCGGGAGAGAGTGGGGTCTTCGTGAGTGGCTCGGCCAATCTCTTCAAGTGTCATGACCTTGGGACAAGCCCCTTGCGACACCATATGTAAAAATGCCTCGGTGCTGCAGGCATCCGCAGAAGGGTTGGATAACGTCAGGGATTCCGGGTGGCGAGACAGGTAGTCGGCAGGATTGTGCGCACCTGGGCGGAAAGTTGTAGTTTGAAGTTGTAGCATTCCAACTGCACCGCCCATCGTTCGAACCTCGGAGGCGCTAACCAGGATGAGCCAGCGAACAGCGGGAGTAGCGGCTTGTGGTCAGTCACAAAGCTGAATTCTTGGCCGCACAGGTACAGGTGGAAGTGCTGGCACGCCCATTTGATCCCAATGCCTCCCTCTCGATTTGGGCATATCTGGTCTCGGTGTCGGTGAGGGCTTTGCTGGCATAGACCACTGGTTTCCACACTTCGAGGCCGTGTTCCTGGAGAAGGACCGCACTTAGGCCAACCGGGCTGGTATCAACAACCAGTTCTGTTCGGCATCGTGGATGGAAGTAGGCCATCACGGTCTCGTCCAGCAGGCCCGCCTTGATGTCCTGAAACGCTTTGTTGGCCGCCAGCGTCCACTCCAATTTGTGGTCGTGACACGTGAGGATGCGCAGTGGCTCAGACATGGCTGCAAGATTGGGGAGGAAGCGTCCACAGTACGTGGCCATGCCGAGGAAGCTCCTCACCTCCGTGGGGTTTCTAGGCGTGCTGGCTGTCCGGATAGCTTCTGCCTTCTTCGGATCTAGCAGGAGTCCCTCACGGGTGAATGTGTACCCAAAGAAGTCTACGCTCTCCTGATAAAAGGAGCATTTTGCTTTGTGTAAAGTTAGGCCACAGTCCACCAGTCTTCTTAGAGTGGCTCGGAGGTGCGAGTGGTGGTCTTCGAGCGTGTTGGAGTATACTAGGATATCATCGCTGAGGTTGATCACGCCTTGCAGCCCGACAGTGCTTCCCAGATGGCATTTTGGAAGACCTCAGCAGCTGATGATACCCCAAAACTGAGCCTCTTGTATCGACGTAGTCCGAAATGGGTCGAGAAGGTGGTAATATACCGGCTCTCAGGCTCCAGTTCCAGCAGCTGGTACCCGGCGTTGAAGTCTAGTTTTGAGAACCACTTTGCTCCATTTAGGTCCGCCACAATATCGTCCATTGTGGGAGTGATCTGTCGCTCTCTCTTTACGGTGGTATTTGGCAGTCTCATATCGACACAGAGTTGAATGGCTCCGGGATGCTTGGGTTTGGGTGCCACGACCAGCGGGGACACCCACGGGGTGGGACCAGAGACCTTCTCGATCACCCCCAGTTCTTTGAGCTTCCTCAGCTCCTCCTCCACTTGAGGCTGTAGGTTGAAAGGCACCCGCCGGTGCCTGAGGGCCACAGGCTGTATTGAGGGTTCAATGTGCAGCTTGAACCTTTTGCCTTTTAGCTTTCCCAGTCCTTTGAAGAGCTCCAGAAACTCCTTTAGCATCGCTTCTGCATGGGATTCGTGGACCTGGTTAGCGAAGGAGACAAGCCCTAGGTCTTTGGCGGTATGGCAACTGAGTAGAATCCCCTTCTTGCCCTCAGTGATGTGGAACCTCACCTTAGTGGAGTAGCTTCCGCTTGCAAAAATGGTCTGGATGACGCCATGGAGAGGGAGCGTGTCCGTCCCCCCATAGATATAGATCCTAGTGGTGGACAGTACAAGAGGAGGTCACGGTGATAGGCGGTCCTACTGGTCGGAGTCCATTACATTGACAGATGCATCAGTGTCTAAGAGAGCTTGCACGTCAGTGCCTTCGATGGACATGGAGCACATGGGAGGTGGCCTTCGACGAGTTCCTGTTCGGCTGATGTATGACACCACAAATACTTTTTCGTTGTCCTCGTACATGGGGTGTCGTTCCTGTGGTTGGTCATCCGGTACTGGCGGTCGGTCGTCCAGGGATATTTGGCGAACCCTATGGGACATGCTTCTCTGCCTTGACGCTGTCTGTCGTAACCGTCCACCCCAGCACACTCTAGCGTAGTGGATTTGTCTTCCGCAACAAGAGCATGTTTTTCCTTTCGCCCCGCAGATGGCCGTTGCAGGGTGATCCTCACCACAGTACCCACACAGTCCACCCGGTGTTGGTCTTGGTGCCTGGCGAGGCGTCGTGGGGCGTCTCTGGATTGCATCCACTTATTCCTCCTTGATTGGCTGAAGCTTGGGCGCATGCGAGGTGGTAACAGGTGTATGTAGGGCGGCTTCCATTTCTTCAACCTGGGCGTCGGACAGTTTGTGGGAGCGGGCTAGAACCTGGATCTCGTCCAGTGAGATCCCGGGTTGCCTGAGGATCAGCTTCCGCAGGAGCTTGGAGTGGCAGCCTAGAATGATCTGATCACGGATTTCATCCCGCTGGTTGGTGAAGGGGCACATGCTAGCCAGCCGGCGTAGTCGCACGTAGAACATGTCGACGGACTCGGTCTCAGTCTGCCACGTCCTCTTGAATTTGAACTTTTCAAAATCGTGGTTGAGCTGTGGGTCAAAGTGTCTATCGAGCGCGGTGACTGCCGCCTCGCAGTCATCTTCATTTCCTGTATTAGGGAGTGTCTCAAATAGGTCATAGATCTCCGCTACGCCGTAGTAGATGAGGAGTGACTGCTTCACGGTGCCGTTCGTTTCCCTCGTCCCCTTGAAGTAGTGGTTGAGCCGTCCAACCAAGGCCTTCCATCTTGGCGCAGCCGTGGCAGGGTCCAAGGCTTCACTAAAGGGGGGTAGTGGTGGGACTGCCGTGTGGGTGTGCACTAGTGGTGGAGGATTGGCAGCGACCGCTGGGTGGCACCCTGCACCTTGCCTGGCGGCAGCCCCTGTCACCTGCATGTTGCTCATCGCGGCTGGGCAGTGATGCGTAGGCGCAAGGCTTGCATGCGGACGTGCTGCTCAGGTGTGTGCTCTTCCACCTGTGCGTGCACGTTGTTGGCTGTGCATCGCTTCTGAGCGCTTACATATGGGGGTGCTGTAGCTCTGGATGCAGCTCCAAGTGGTCTGAGGAGCGTGAGCACGCTGGGCTTGAGTCGCCCTGGTCCAGATGCCTGGTGGCACATTTCTTCCCTCCCCACAGGATGAGTTCCAGAGGCGTGGCCCTGCAGATTCGGGTCACTGTTTTAGGGCAGTGGAAAGAAAACTGCACATTTGTCCTCTTCCCCACTTTGTAGCTGCCAATGCTTGTTTATTCCTCCCCTCCTCTCCTGCTGGTGGTGTGCCTCTGCTTGTTTCTTTTATTTTTTTTCTCTTCTGACTCCTTGCTTCCCCTCTTCCTTTTCTTACCAGACCCTCCTAGAGCTGTATGTCCAGGGGTTCCCCACAAGTCCTGGGGGTGGGACACGGGAGGCAGGCAGAAGTGAAGGGCAGCCCAGGTACAGGACCTCAGTGGTGCACGGTGAGGCAGGCAGACAGGTAGGCGGGGGTTGCCTGGAGGCTCACTTCACCACGGGTGCTTAATGGGCGAGGCAGCGCGCCAGACACACGCAGCGAGGCCAGCAGAGCACTCGCCAAGCGCCACTCACCCCAACCGCTTAAGGCCGACCCCAGCGCCGCCAGCTGAATGTGCTCCTGTTGAGCAGGGAGGCGTGTGGGTGGGCACGGGTTGGGATGGATTAACCGCAGGCCGACTCAGCTGCAACAGAGGTCGTGCTGCGACGTGGTCCACAGACGGCAGATGCCAGGCCTCAAGGAGCAATGTGGGTGGGCTCCACAGACGCTGCGTGAGGATTGAGGAGCAGGGCAGGCGCGGGTGGGCACTGTGTGGGCACCGCGCACTCCCGACTGAAAACTTGCAGGTAGGCTGGCACACGTGGGAAGCGAACGGCCTCGTTGCTAATGTAGCACGGCGGGGCCTAGGTCTAAGTAGGCCGCAGCAGCGCTGGACAGAGTGACTGGAGAATATACTTTCGTTATCAGCCGGAAGGCCACGAGCCCGCCTCGAGGGGTGTGTGGATGCATGGGTGCATGGCAACAATGTATAAGAGGGCCCGGGTGGCTCTCTACAAGGGGCTTCACCCTTAACCAGCCCCAGTAAGTGTTTCTGTTACTCATAAGGCGGTGCAGTCTCATCCGATGAAGGTCACAGCCGCCTTTTAGGCACTGCAGTCCTGTCTACACCACCTGGGCCAAAGTCAGTCTGGAGACCTCCGCTAGCTCCCCAACACACTAGGCGGATCCCTCTGCTGTTGGGCGCCACCACACACCACACCTCCACTTCTCGGGCACTCCTACTGGTAAGCTCTACTGCTCCACATCGATAGAAGTCAGTTACGTTGGGAGGGGCTTTCTCCCTTCTTTTCACCCTGGAGTAGCTCACTTGTGCTGAATCATGTAGGGGGCATGTGTGGGCCCCACCATACCTCGATGGTCCAGTGCATGCCTAAGGTTGGCTGCCCTCTCCATGTTGTTTAGTTGGGGTGCCGTCCTCTAGCCCCTTGTGGCATTGCAAATATGAAGACAGCCTCTCGCGGTACAGGTCAACAGCCTAAAGGTGTCTCGAGCCTGGTAACAGGGGCTGTGGGTGGCATTTGAAAGAGGTGGGGCGCAAAGTGATTTGCATACAGCACCGCAGTGCGCGAGAGCAGCGAGCGAGCCCCCGAGACATTTTGAAAAAAGAGAAGAAAAATCGTGCATTTTCAAGCAAATTTGATAAAGCAGGAAGGTTAATAAAGCAATTGTGAAAGTGCAGTTATTAAATTAATAGATGGCATAACATAGGTAGCTGCTTATTCAGTATAACCACAGAGCTTCAAACATTCCGTCCTATTATGCCCAGGTGCTGAATTCAGACTATAAGACTTTCATGGAAATCTCAGCTCTAAGAGTAGAAGAAGTTGCACAGCAGTTGGGAAACATAGTTTACCTACAGGCGTTTGTCATGTACTCACACTACATGCACAACCACAGCCACAGCCGTCAGCCAACCTCAACAGCATCCCCATGCCCACTCCCCTCCCCTCTTCCTCCTGTTCACTGTTACATCCTTGTTAGGCCCAGCTCACATTTTGGGTAACAGATTCCAGCTCCTAGGCAAAGCACAGCACAGCCAACCTCAACGGCATCCCCATGCCCACTCCCCTCCCCTCTTCCTCGTGAAGACCAGTAGCTAGAGTGTCGGAATGTCCGCTCAGTGGTAGACCTTGGCTTTCGTAGCTTCAAATATAGCCAGCAGTGATGACATCCGAGCAAACACAACCTGCCGAGCAAGTTTCTATTACCACCCTACTATAGATCAGGCCCTTCAGCTCTCTGTGACTCTTCTCTTATCATAATGTTCTCTTATCGGACAGAGCTGTGAGCGAGAAAAACAGACGAAAATTCAGCACAAAGCACTATTGAAACTAATTTCCAAGAAGCAGATTTCCCTTATCTGCCAGAGTTGGGGGGACTTAGAAAGAGATCAAAGCCCAGCACAAACACTATATAAACCAGATCCTTCAGTTCTCTGTGACATTGTACTCTTAGCTCTCACAGTTGTGAGCACTTAGGAACAGGCGGAAACACAGCATAAAAGCGCTATAAGATCAGGTCCATAACCTCGCAACGTCAAAATGATTTTATTGCCAGCGTTAGCAGCGCTTAGAAACAGGATGAAGCACATAGTGAAGCATTATATAAACCCAGTCCTTAGTCTCTCAGTGACTAGTATCACTTACCTGCCAGGCCAGCGCTGATCAAAGCCCAACATAAAGCACTATAAAAGCCAGACCCTAACGTTCTCTTAAAAACAGACCGAAGCACTTCATACAGAGCTAGAAGAGTTAGGTCCATACTCTCTCCATGCCATGCTTCTTTTACTGCCAGAATTAGGAGCGCTTAGAAACAGACCGAAGCCCAGCATGAAGCACTATATAAACCAAACCCATAATCTCTCTCTCAGTAGCTCGTTTTCCTCATCCTTCAGAATTGCAAGCGCTTAGAAACAGAGCAAAGCCCAACATAAAGCACTATATAAGCCAGACCCTTACTTTCTCTATGGCACTGTTCTCTTGTCTGCTCGGGGATGTAGACCAGCGGCTTGATGCCGTACGCCGCGATGAACTCCTGCCGGGTCATATATGGGGCTTTCCTTGCACCAGAGGGTGTCTGGCATCATTGCTATGTTATGCTACTGCGTGGCACGGATCCACTTGACATTTATGCTGTTTTCTGACTGCTTCGCCAACTCATCAGAGGTACAAAGTCTGCCCAGCTTAGCTGCTGTCCCACCCCCCGCAATTACCGACACTGTGCGGGCAAACTCCCTCGCTGTAGTCAAGATTATGAGATTCCGGCGTAAGTAGTTTATCTGGCCTGTGTTTTTGCTTTGCATTCTGGGACTTCCTTTGCCGTCCTGTTTAGTGTAAGATAAAATCAATACTAAAAATATCAGAATGCAACGATAAAACCTCCTCGGTGAGTTATTCCACCGCGGAGATAGGAAATCCAGGCGCCATGTTCAATCTCATGACTAGCGCTCAGAAGATGGCATGCCAGCACTATATACAACTTCAGTGCGAAATGTATGGGAGGCGTCTCTTACCCTCCATGCCTGCTTGGATGTCAGGTTCAGTCCCTGTACTCCTGGTGCTGCCGCCTCCTTTGCCTGCGTGTCCTGCAGCGCGGCTGGCCTCGGCACTGCCCACCTCAGGAGCATCGACATAGTGCCTGCATGAATAACCCCGCTGCACATGGTCAAAAGTCCCGGCGATGGGACATGAGGGGCTCTCACCGCCGTCTGCTTCTCCTCCTGTCCGGGGTCGCGCCACTCTGCCCCCATCCATGCCGCGCCCCCCTAGCCAATCCTGGTGCTGCAAGCAGAGCCAGGATTGGCTGGTCCACCGCGCAACATCCATTAGTGGATGCGCGGTGGACCAGCCAATCCTAGCGCTGCATGCAGCACCAGGATTGGCTAGGGGGGCCCACTGTGCACTCGCCCTGGGCAGCCTTGTACACCCGGCCCGGCTGAAGCCGCACCCCCGGCCCCTTCTCTATGGCGAAAGTGTTTTTCGCGCAAAGGCGCATGCGCGGGCAAGTCTCAGCCCGGAGTCCTCATGTGCAGCTGCAGCAGACCAGCAGACCCGCCCCCCCACCACCCCCACCCCCACCCCCTGCGCACTCCGGACCGCCGCACCAATTACAGCCAGGCATCGACATGATATGTCCCTCCCGCGCTGCCCTAATTTGAAGAACTCGTGCCGGTAGCGGTATGTTTATAAAGCTTAGCTGCAGTGCCACGGTGCGTCCAGGGCTTAGTGGGGCTATGCCCCTACGCCCCAATGGACGCACCGCGCCTGCCTGGTACTTGCGGTGACACCTCGCCTCGTCACTGCTCCCAGTTACAGGAAAGGGGTGCAGGGGGTGCCCTAGGCATGAGCTGCATTGTGCACCATCATAGCTGTGCCATATTTGCTATATGGCACACCATAACAGAGGGCTGAGAGGTGCGTCACGCAGAACAGCATTGTGTTGTTTTTGAGTAGGAATAGTAAATGTAACCCCTCCGAAATCCAACGCTTTCCCTACTGTTGCACAGGTTTGAGGTGGAATGGTAAATTTACCCCTCTGAATGCAACACTTTCCCTACTGTTCTTTAGACTGAAATTGGAATGATAAATTTCGCCCCTCCGAGGTCCAACACTTTCCCCACTGTTGCTTAGACTGGAGTGGAAATAGTAAATGTAATCCCTCCGAAGTCTAATGCTTTCACTACTGTTGCACGGACTGGAGTAGGAATAGTAAATCTAATGGGGACCTCCACCTCCCCGGGGCTCTGATAATAAGTTGACTTTGCGAGAGGGCACTAGGCCCTCCCGCAGCCCAGGGGACCACCACTCCCCATTGCTTGATTTTAATGGGGGGGCCTCCAAGCCCCTGGGACCTCTACCCCTGGGGCTTCTCTTAAATATTTGTGGGGCACACAGCCCCCCCGCAGCCCCGGGGACCGCCACCCCCGGGGCTATGTTAATAAAAGTATGTGGGAGGGCACCCGACCCTCCCGCAGCCCCGGGGACCGCCACCTCCTGGGGCTTGAGTTTTAATGTGTGGGGGGGCCTCCAAGCCCCCCAACCCCGGGACCGCCACCCCGGGGCTTCTCTTAAAGATTCACTGGAGCACACAGCCTCCCCCGCTGCCCCGGGGACCGCCACCCCCGGGGCTATGTTAATAAAAGTATGCAGGAGGGCACATAGTCCCCCCTGCTGCCTGGGGGAATGCCACCCCGGGGCTTTAAAAAAAATAAACCTGTGTGGGGGGGCTCAAGCCCCCCCACACACCCCAGGGACCGCCATCTCCCCGGGGCACTAATATATAAATGAAGGGATCCGTTACGGAGCCCCGAGGACCACCACCTCCTCGGGGCTCTGCACTAGTTGGAGGGGACCCCCCCTCTTGGAGCCCTTCATGGCCCTGGGGACCACCACCTCCCAGGGCGGGATCCTGCAGTTTCACGGGGTGCCCACCTGCTGTTTGCTATGGCAGGGTGGGAGCATGGCTCCTGCCCTGCCATAGCAAACACTGCTTTGGATTTTGGAAGCGAGAGCAGGGAAACCTGCTCTAATTTCCAAAATCTAAAGCAGATTGCTTTTTCAAACGGGGAGCTGCATGTCAGCAGCTTCCCATGTGGAAAAGCAATGCCGGCTCCTGCAGGAGGCGGTGAGCCGGCAGGACCGTGGGGGAATTGGGGTCCCCCCATTGTCCCCAACATATAGGACCGGCCTTAATCTCCCAACTTAAAACGCGCCATGGGCGCTTTTGCACAGTGGTGAAGGGAGGGGGAGGGGACTGATGTGACATGTGTGCAAACACTCCCTGTGGTGCGTTTTAAGTTGGGGAATTAATTCCCCTTGAATCCTGAGGGTCCCTGGGGTCCAACTAGCCCACCAGGTACCTCCAGTAAGTGCCACAGAGCTGCGTTGCAGAGAGGTGTAAAAAGGGGCATGTCCTCGGACCACCTCTCTGCAAAGCAGCCCTGTGGCGCTTACTGGTGGTACCTGGTGGGCTAGTTGGCCCCCAGAGAGCCTCAGGATTCAAGGAGATTTAATCCCCCAACTTAAAACGTGCCACAGGGTGAGTTTGCACACTTGTCACATTAGGCTCCACCCCCTCCCTTCACCACTGTGCAAACGGGCCCTCTGGTACATTGTAGGTTGGCGGCTTAAGTCCCCTTGAATGCTGAGGGTCCCTTGTGTCCAACTAGCCGACCAGTTAGCACATTAGAGGTGCTTTGCAGATTGGTGTAAAAAGGGGCGTGGCCTTGGACCACCTCTCTGCAATGCAGCTCTGTGGCGCTTACTGGAGGTACGTGGTGGTCTAGTTACCCCCAGGGACCCTCAGGATTCAAGGGGAGTTAATCCTCCAATGTAAAACCTGCCAGGGGGCACGTTTGCACAGTGGTGAAGGGAGAGGGTGGGACTAATGTGACATGCGTGTACATGTCCAGTTACTCTGCCAAAACCCAAGCAATTATGAAATCACCATGCACTCTCCTTGCAGTACTCTAATCATCCAGTCAGTACCCCATGCACTCATGCAATTACCCATACACTAACTCATGCACTGCTACAATACACTGAGAACTACCTATGCAGTCCAGCCATCGCCCTGTCAGTACCCATGCACTCCTTCAATCACCTAGCCAGCACCCTGTACTTATCCAATCACTCCACCAAAACCCAAGGTCTTACAAATTCACCATGCACTCTTCTTGCAGTCCTCTAATCTTCTAGTCCGTACCCATGTACTCATGGAATGGCCCGGGCACTAACAACACGTGCACTTCTACATTCCCTTAAGCACTTCCAATGCAGACGTCTAACCACCTACACACTACTGATTCACTCCTCTAATTACCCAGGTAGTATCCATGCACTCCAGAAATCCCTATGTCACTACCCATGCACTCCTCCAATCACCCGGCCAGCACTATGTACTTATCCAATCACTCTGCCAAAACCCAAGCAGTTATAAAAGTACCAAGCACTGTCCTTGCAGCGCTCTCATCATCCAGTCACTCCCCACATACTCATGCAATGACCCAGTCACTAACACATGCACTGCTGCAATCCATTAAGGACTACCTATGCAGTCCAGTAGTCTCCCTGGTATTACCTATGCAGTCCTCCAATCACCCAGCCAGTCCTATGTCCTTATCCAATCACTGCACCAAAACCCAAGCACTTATAAATTCACCATGCACTCTCCTCGCAGTACTCTAATCATCCAGTCACTACCCATGTAGTCAGGCAATGATCCAGGCGCTAACACATGCACTGCTACAATCCTTGTGTACTACCCATGCAGTCCTCTAACCACCTACACACTTCTCATTTGCTCCTTAAATTCCCCTGGTAGTACCCATGCAGTCCAGCAATCACCCTGTCACTCCCCGTGCCGTGTTCCAGTCACCCAGCCACTACCATGTACTAATCCAAACACTCCGCCAATACCCAAGCACTTATAAATTCACTCAGGCACTCTCCTTGCAGTATTCTAATCTTTCAGTCAGTAGCTATGTACTCATGCAATGATCCAGGCACTAACTGATCACTGTTACAATCCTATATGCCCTACCCATACAGTCCTGTACCCCCTTATACACTTCTCATTTGGTCCTCCAATTCTCCAGGTAGGGCCCATGCAGTCCCGCAATCACACTGTCAACTCCCTGTGTACTCCTCCAGTCACCCAGCCACTACCATGTAGTAATGTAGTAGTACTTGTATAGCGCACGAATCGACCCATGAGGGTATCTCGGGGCTTGTACGCATACCGCTGTGGAACCCTTCCTGGCTTTTCCCTGTGGGGTGCCCACTCCTGGGCACCCCCAAGGTGAAGCCAGGCATCCTAGCGTTGTTGGGGCCATTGTGGAGATTAAGCAAGCTACTGCCCAGAGTTGCAGAGTGGGACCCATGATTAGAATAGGCACCGAGGCGAGAATTATCACGTCCGAGGAAATTGAGCCCAAGACCCGCCGAGGCAGGAATTGAACCCTGGCCCCGGGCTAGACCTCTGCATCAGGGTCTGCCGCTCTAACCATTGAGCCACACTTCTCCACCATGTACTAATCCAAACACTCCTCCATTACCCTAGCACTTATGAATTCACCACGTACTCTCCTTTCAGTACTCTAATTATCCACTCAGTACACATGTACTCATGCAATGACCCAGCCACTAACATATGCACTGCTGCAATACCTCCTCTCTCGGAATGCCTCTCCTTCTGCGACCTCTCCCGCTCTCCTTGCCGGCACTCCACCCGCCGCGGCCGCCGGTGCTGGTCTGTAGAGATCCACATCCCGCTCCCTGCATTCTGCTGATTCTTCACGCCCCTCCCGCCGGCACCCTGCTCCGTTTGATGCCCCTCCCAGCCCTTTCATGCTTCGTATCCTGCCGTTCCTCCTTACACTCAATGGTGTGCCACTGCTGTGTAACTGCCTTTCTGATGTTCATACCTGATGTGGTTTTTCTATTTTCTCTTGTTATTTGCAGAACAACTGCTTGATTGCCTTGTAATCTGATGTGCAAGAATTTCAATAAAGGTCTTTGAAAAAAGAAAAAAAAATGTTTTAATAATTTTGTTAAACCGGCCTTCACTGAAACCATATGTTTTTAACATGTCCATACTATACACTCTTTCAAAAGAACACAACCCTCCAACAAAATAGTTGTTCTCGACAATGGAATTGGATTCCACCAACCAAAAGAGTAAAAAAAAACTCCCATAAGTATGATAATCGCATAAAACAATCAATCTTCACTGTACCTGCACATCCAAAATATGACAAAATGCAACCTCCCCAAATACCACAAAAGTTTAGATATATATGACTTTAATCCGATTTTATACATATGGCCATGGCCAGGGCATTTGGCAGGAACCTTCCATTGTTCTGTTCAAATTGAATCTAAAGGCGTGTATTTTCTCTTTAGATGAGAACATATTTCAGTTGTCAACAGGTATCATATTTCCTAGAGGAGTTTATATACAAGTATGTTATACAAAATTAGATAATCAATGATTCAACCATTAAATTAGATCTAAATAGAGCTTTGAGCTGGCTGTGAAAGTAAACAATTGTGTAATCAAGTAGATGTATTCCTTTACATCGTCACGTTGCTGGTCCAAAGTTATTGGTGGCGCCTCAAGCAAGCCTTTAGGTGCTTTCAGGGACATTACTGAGTGGTCAAACATTGGATCGATAAAGAAGTGGCGATCAAAATGTGTAAATCGAGTGTAGGAAAGCAGAGTTCCTAGCACATTTGTCCTAAAGAAATTCTTACATTTTCACTCTGGTCCATCTGATTACAGCACTATTTTGCCATCCGCATTTTGCACTATTAGCTAATATTTGGCATTTATGGAGAATTGTCTGCTTATCATTGGGTGGTGCTCCCTATTCCTATGCCCCCTTCCTATTCAAGCCTTCTTCTCTCCTCTGACCCATTTCTTCATGCGGTGGTCTAATGATGGATGAGCTCGAGTGCTTCAAAATCTACTCAAATTCTTACAAGGTGGCTCAGTGAGTGAAACGTTTACTGCTGATGTCAGTTCGGAACTGAAATGTAATTGATGTCAGGACAAGGCCAGCTAAACTTTTAAGTTTTCAGTGGTCAGCAATTTGAGTACCATTGAATTGGGTGCTATAAGAAACCAATATTTACAACTCTTTGACTTGAAAAAAATGTTGAGTGAAGCACCATATAAAAATGTTTAAGTAGATTACTTTGATTAAAATTGTATAATATTATTTATCAATAGTGTACACATATGTATGGACTTAAAGCTAGACACGTGTGTAAAAGTCGAGTAGAAATGTGGTTTGCAAGCTACCTTTTTTACACTGACTCCTATAGGGACAAGAGCATAAAGATTAACCACGCTCATATTTGCACGAGCAGTTTATCAATTATAACCAGGACCAAACTCCTAAAAAGAATCAATACAAACACAGGACGACAAGATTAAATATGTGTTTGTAAAGAGTTTACAAATAATGTTTGCACGCATTGTCCTCATTACTTTAACCTAAGTCGAACGTGTGTGTAATTCACTTCCCACGCCCTAACTCAAAGGTTAAATACTCCATGGTGATTTTACCGCTCCATTTCATACTTAGGTGTAAATTAGCCTGATAAAGTTCAAACAGTTTCAATTTAAGGGTAGGCAAAGGAAAGCACTGTGCATGTGAAGGCAGACATATTCAGGGAATTTCTCATTTTGCAAAGAAGTGCAAAGCTGTTATAGTTCTTACTTTTGTCTAGTCCTTTTCCCACATTAAATGGTCACCAAGGTGCAGGGAATGTGTTTCCTCACTGTGCCTCAGAGCTCGCGCCGCCCTGCTGGGAGGCAGTGGGACAACTCCATAGGTTAGTAACAAGAAGAGAAGCAGTGGCTCAGCACAGTCACGCCCCTATACATATTGTGTATGAGGTGTCTAAAGTTCATACCTATAGCTAGCAAATTCTCGTGGTTAATGATTAAACTTTAAACAGCACAAGTTCAAAAGCTGGAGAAGCAATCATGGTTAGATTGGCCCATAGGGCAATCGGGCTGTCTAAGTGCCGTTTTCTGACTGTTTGTGGGCCTTTTTTGCTGTTTATTGCTCTAATATTAACACAAACATTACTTGCGGCAAGTGCAAATGCCATGCAACATGTACAAATTAAAAACTCCCCTGATTTGCAGAATGTGGGCCACTTTTTGAGCTATCTGATTCGCTAATGAGGGCCACGTTTGTTTTAGTACCTTGGCCCATTTCTTGTCCACTCCAGCACTGGGGACAAAGCCTGCAGCGTTTCTGGCTCGTGCTGTTGCATTTCATGCATTAATTCAGAGAAATCCCTAGTTACTTGTACAAACTTTACATACTTCATTCAGACACACACAAAAAAGCACTCAGCTCTGCACTGACTTAGTACAGCTCAACTTGATATTGCCCGCATACTGCCGCTCAGTAACACACCATCTTTTTGATATTCCATCTCTGTGACTTCTGGCAGCAGAGAAAGGAGGGGTATGAAGTGCTGAGCTCATATCCATGCGCAGTGCGTCTTTTTAGCAACATCATTTTTTTTATTTAATTCCCCAATTCGGTTTGCAAGAGTGTTTACAGCGGGTGTAAGAAACACTTTTACTTAGTTGCTAGGTCCAGAAGGCTAGTTGAAAAATCATTTAAAGAATTCAAGTACATACGCTGTGGGGTTCTCGAAAATGAATCACACCATTACACCCAGTCTCCTTTCGACTGTATCCTTGCCCCGGTACAGCAATCTGCTGGTCCTTTGACTAGATTCACACTATACAAATGCCACATGATACATACACTATTATTCACTACGGGGATACACTTCAAAAAATGCCTGGACTTTCGAATAAGGATTAAAACGAACAAAGAAAAACACATAGATCCTCCACGTAACACATTTGTATGTAATAAGTAAGAGGCACTCAACACAGAGAAAACATGTTCTTTTAAGAATGTATCTACACTTAAATATGACAATTTTTCCAAATTCACATTGGCTTGTGTATACCATATTCAAAATGCCCTCCAAAAATCTAAAAGTGTACGAGCAGCTCTCTCTCTCTAGCAGTCTTACCGGTCTCTGAAAGCACAGAAAGGAAAGCGAGAAGTGAGAAGAAACAGCAGGTCCTTGGAAACAAATTCATTTCAGCTTTCCTCTTCAGTCTTTATTCTTCTGCTGCGGTCTATTCCTTTATCATGGATCTAATTGCTGTGGTCTGCTTCTCAGTGAAAAATATAATGTGGCTTCTTGTCCGGGGCGTGCACTTCTTCCTACACAGTTTCCTGGTATTGGTGTCTACGTGACTACCAAGTATTTTCGGAAGTGCAATTTTGGGCAACAAAATATTTGTGTGAATTAGTCATTTTAGTCAATCACATGAATGTAACCGAGGAATGAATGATTTTGCACTTAAAACAAAATGATTATATCATTTAGAAGTGCGATTGCTAATTTAGTATAGTTATGCCCCATTTTCATGCAATACACTATTGTTTTTAAATGGATGCCACTTTTGTGTTCTACTCATCCTGCTCCTTTCCCCTCCTAATCAATTACCCACTGCAAGTCTTCTCTCCCTACAGTTTCTGCGGAACAGACAGCAATAAACTAAATTAACTTAAGTGTTAGAAAGTACTCATTGTGAATAAAACTTACAAATCATGTCCCTGATCGATCAATTGTGAAGGATTTCCACCTGATTACGATGGTGGACGGACTTCAGGTGGTGGTCCCACAGGGTGTATTATGTTGCAGCCTCCACCACGGTGGCCGCACTCGCCATACATTACATTGCGGCGGATGCTGCTGGCTGCAGCACCCACCGCAATGTAAAAAACATCACTTTTTACATTTTCATGCACTACGGTGCCTGCCACATGGTGCAGGGGAATGATGGTGCCCCAAACCCCAAAACTATAGTGCCCAGGTGAAAGGCGGGCACGCTACGGGCCCCCAAAGTCCATTTCAGCCAGCCTTTCCATGGCAGGTGAACCGCCATGAAATGGGTGGCTGGGATGGATCACTGTAATTCCAACGGCGGTGCCTGGTAAGCACCACCGCCATTCAAGCGGCGGTCCCACAGGGTGTATTACGATGCAGCCGCCGCCACGACTGCCGCACTAACCATACTGTAGTGAGGAGGTCCATGCATGAAGGATGTGATCAAAGATGATTTATTCAAGCAGGTAACATGTTGAATAGTTCAGAAAAACAAGTAGTTACGCTGAGAAGGAGAGCCCCACCAGGAGCAGCCTGTCTGCTGCTCAGTCCATGTCCAACTGTCACTTCACCTCTCTGTGTCCCAACATTCCAAAGCACATCATGACTCCAACCTTCTATTGCTATGAACAACACAATTGCCAGTGCTGAGACTGAAAAATCTAACTTTTTTGAGAACGACTTTATGAGCATAACATGAAAGCCTGCTTTTTTAATTGCAAAAGTCCACTTTTTATTGTACTTTACTGATCATCATTCAATTCTTTAAACACATGATTACGTGTGCATGAAAATACATAAAGATCACACATGGAACATATATACAAAATACGTACAAAACAATTCAAAAAATTTAAACTGACATGCCATCACTTTAAACACACTATTGGCCAATGAACATTCATCCCACATTCAAACTTACCACAATCATACTACAAAACAACTGTCCCGGTATCAATACTACTTAAAAAAAAATGCAAATAAAGCAACTTTTCAATACAATTTCAGTTTTTTTTGTGCGTTTTCTTTCACCCTGAATGGGACAAAATTTACCTCCCTATTTACAACATTATATTCTATGTGACCCGGGACAAGATCGGTCGACGCGTTTCGAACCCGGACAGTTCGAGGGTTCTCCTCAGGACAAATTCTTTATTCTTCAAGATCAGTGATCGACATCTGTGTGTATTAGTTTAATTCCAAGATTCACACCAAGAAGGAGCCGCTTCTATGCGCGGGTCCTGCCTCAAAGGGCAGCTTTGCCTCCGTGAATCTGTGTGGCTGCCCTCACGGTGAACTCAGCGAACGCTGCAAGTAATTTCTTTATCGAACGGTGGCGAATGGACGGGTGTATTCGTCTTCCGTGTGTAATTCAGTGAATCCCTTCGGCGTCACATTTCGAAAGCATACGCCGAAGGGATTCACTGAATTACACACGGAAGACGAATACACCCGTCCATTCGCCACCGTGCGATAAAGAAATTACTTGCAGCGCTTTCTGGGTTCACCGTGAGGGCAGCCACACAGATTCACGGAGGCAAAGCTGCCCTTTGAGGCAGGTCCTGCGCATAGAAGCGGCTCCTTCTTGGTGTGAATCTTGGAATGAAACTATTACACACAGATGTCGATCACTGATCTTAAAGAATAAAGAATTTGTTGGTCCTGAGGAGAACCCTCAAACTGTCCGGGCTCGAAACGCGTCGACTGCTCTGATCCCGGGTCACATAGAATATAATGTTGTAAATAGGGAGGCAAATTTTGTCCCATTCAGGGTGAAAGAAAACGCACACAAAAACTGAAATTGTATTGAAAATTTGCTTTATTTGCATTTTTTTAAATAGTATTGATACCGGGACAGTTGTTTTGTAGTATGATTGTGGTAAGTTTGAATGTGGGATGAATGTTCATTGGCCAATAGTGTGTTTAAAGTGATGGTATGTCAGTTTCAATTTTTTGGATTGTTTTGTACATATTTTGTATATATTTTTCATGTGTGATCTTTATGTATTTTCATGCACAAGTAATCATGTGTTTAAAGAATTAAATGATGATCAGTAAAGTACAATAAAAAGTGGACTTTTGCAATTCAAAAAGCAGGCTTTTATGTTATGCTCATAAAGTCGTTCTCAAAAAAGTTAGATTTTTCAGTCTCAGCACTGGCAATTGTGTTGTTCTATAGCATTGTGGCTCAGCCTTGCTGAGTAAGAGCCAAGACACATGGTAGTTTTTTGATCCAACCTTCTATTGAGCACAGGGCACAGGCACTGGCTGAGCAGGAGGAGTAAAATACATGACATTACAAATGCAGGATACTACATATCCCTTTTCCTTACAACAGAAGAACAATAAGCAATATGTGAAAAATATAACGAGAATGAACAAAGGACAGATAGCAAGGAAGGAACAACGGAGTGACAGAGAGAACGTCAAGGAAAAGAGCAAGTAAAGCAGAGCGAGGAGAAAGATGGAAGGAGACAAGGAAGAGAAGGTAAAGTGTAAGTAAGCAAATAGAATAAACCCATCCTCTACAACAATGAAATAGAAAGATTGAAGGAAATAAGAAATAGAGAGAGACAGACGTACCAAAGACAACCCCTATGCACACCTACTGGCCAGGCAGGAAAGCAAGGAAAGAAGGACAAGGCAAGACGGGAACAGAAGAGAAGACATACCCAAGCACAGGGAGAAGAGAAGGAAGAGATTCCTCCTGAACAAGGAAGAACAAAAAGAACACTACAGAAAGTGAAAGACTGAAGACCAAAGAAGAAATAACAGTGAAATGTGTATTGTGTAAGATGAAAAGGAAGTGACGTCAAAAGGAATTCTGAACAAATGAGAAACAGAGAAGAAGAAGCGAAGTAAATACAAACAGTATCACTAATCCTCCCCTATTATAAAATAGACAAACCAATGAGATATAATATATAGCGTTGTATAATAATTTCGACAATGTAACATAAACAATTACATATTGAGAAAATAACAGCCAATGGGACAGAGACAAATGGGCGTCCTCTACTCCTAGGCAGAAGGGTGAGGAGCACTGTGAATGGGACAAAAGCCCATGCCATAACAGGGCGTGTAAAGTGAACCCCTATGTAGAGGAAAACAGTAGTGCCATGTAGAGATGGGACTGTGACCCATAAAAAACCCTGTGTGAGGGTGACTGAGAAAATGTAAATGTGACCATGACCCATGAAGCGGTGCCTGTGTGAGGGTACCTATATAAATGTAAATGGGACTGTAATCCATACAACGGTGCTCTGTGTAAGGGTTAAAACCGTATGTGACCCATGTAGGGAAATGTATGTGGGGAAATGGGGCTAGACCCAAACTCATCCCTGGGTAGGGAAGAATATTATGTAAAATGTACACATGCAAATAGAACCATTAACCCAATGCAGGTAAGTACCCAGAGACCATACATGTAAGATGTAGCCCAGTTAAGCAATAGTGGAGTAAGCAATGTGGGAATAGTACCCTATGCCACCCCTATGTGTATGGCTATAGTGTGAACACATTAAATAATACAGTAGGTTAGAATACTGCCAAGCAATAACGTCAGCTGAATGACAAAGATGAAGTTGTGTGTGTCACCATAGTCCTGTCTCACACGCTGGAAACATCCATAGGTACAGGCAAATTGTATTGGCAGTCAATAGTGATGGTGGCACCCACAGAGGATAATGAAACAAAAGTGATAGTGGCACCCACAGAGGAAATGGAAATGCACTACACAGAGAGTCTGTTGTGGGTGAACAACCTTTACAACTAAACTTTTACCACGCAGTGCCTTTACAACGCGGTATTTACAACGCAAACCATTACAACGCATTGCGCTGGGGGGGGGCTCTAGGATAGGAAATAAGTTTAATTTACTATCCAACACCTTCCCTAGTGTCCACGGGGACTGGATTTGGAATAGTAAATTAAACTTTTCACTATCCAGCACCCCAAAGCGCTATGCGTTGTAAAGGTTTGCGATGTAAAAATCACGTTGTAAAGGCATGCATGGTAAAAGCATGCGTTGTAATGTCATACATCCCTGTTGTGTGCCCATGAAGAACAATCACACTATAATGCTACTATATTCAGAAGTCGTTGCTCAAGAGACCTCATTAGAGCACTAGGGTAATGTCAGCGTTCCGAAGGGAAGATGGAATGCACTCACCAACAATTGATGACATCCTGTGAAGAGACGAAAGACAGCGCGAACACAGCGCTATACAGGATGTTAATACGGAAATGGAATACGGGTCCTGTTAGTTGCATGCTGACCCCAGCCACAAGATGGTGGCACGCACTAGGCAGAGTGCAGGAAGGTTTCCGGCACGAGTTACGCCAAATGGTGTTCCTAACCAAATGCAGACGTGTCATCACAGAGGGCTCTCATCGTTGAGATGATCCACGCAATCCACTGAGCGAAGTAAGCGGCACGCGCAGCAGGCACACAGACAAGCAACCGAAATAACGGTTAAAAGGGCCACAGGAATTGTAGCCCGTAGTGTTATGTGAAGAGAAATATTGAGAAACTCACCACGTTTCTCTTCTACAAACAGCCCCAAACAACAGTCCCTACATGGCCAGCGTGGCCGAAAGATATACACTGAAGGGAACACAATACCTTTGCTTCATGCAATGTAAGCCAAAAGTCAGTCATAGTATATTCCACGGTGACAGACCCATTTGAATTCAGCATGAAGGCAAAATGTTGAGAGGGCACTCCGCGATTAAAACGAAATTACCGGTATAAGAAGTTCATCCCATCCATGTTGTTCAGCAACATTGTGGAGGTCACGATGACAGAATCACTGGTGGAAAGATTAGAAGACCAAATTACATTGTGTAAAAGTGCTCAAGATCACACAGCGCAGGCAGTAACCAGACTCCATAACATGCCGCATTGTAGTTGGATATCCACAAGGTCATAGAGTGTCTGCCTGGGCATGCACCTGCATGACTGAGATGAATTTTGTACCTGTAAAATATATTTGCTAGAAGGCACACGCAGTAGGTGTACCACCAGAGTCCGTAAGGCGTAATGTAGATGGGCACAGCACGCCTGGGCCTGGGCTGTCCGATGGAGAGGACACTGGTGGGGCTGAACGGTGTAGCGCTTCATCTTACTTGTATTGTTGTCTTCTTTTCTTTTCTGTGAAAAACTTGTTTCTTCTGTGTGGCTCTGTGTGGAACGCATATATTTTTTCTTCATGTTTCTATGAATACCTCCATGTGTACTTCTTGTGGTTGTTGCAGCTGTTTCCTCTGTAGATTGCGCCATCTCCAGTTCCTATTTTGGTAGTCAGGTTACTGAGATCCGCATGTATCACGTAGGTTCATCCCAAGTCGTCGCCAAATAAATGTAGTGAGGATGTTCACGCATGAAGGATGTGATCAAAGACGATTTATTCAAGCAGGTAACATGTTGTATAGTTCAGAACAACAACAAGTAGTTAAGCTGAGAAGGAGAGCCCCACCAGGAGCAGCCTGTCTGCTGCCCAGCCCATGTCCAACTGTCACTTCACCTCTCTGTGCCACAACATTCCAAGGCACATCATGACTCCAACATTCTATTGAGCACAGAGCACAGGCACTGGCTGAGCAGGAGGAGCAAAATACATTACATTACAAATGCAGGATACTACACATACATTACATTGCGGCAGCACCCACCACAATGTCAAAAATGCACTTTTTAGATTTCCCTGTACTACGTGGTAGACACCATGCAGTACCTGCCAAATGGTGCAGGGAAATGCCAACCCCAAAACTAAAGTGCGTGGGCGAAAGGGGACCGCTACGGGCCCCCAAAGTCCATTCCCGCCAGCCTTTCCATGGCAGGTGAACCGCCATGGAAAGGCTGGCGGGAATGGACCATCGTAAACCCAACGGCGGTGCCTGATAGGCACCGCTGCCATTTATGGGAATACGAAGGCCTCCGCAGCACCAGCAGGCCCAATATCTCTGAAACTCCGACCGCCACGATGCCCTCGCCATTATAGTATGGTGGGTGGAAAATGGCCTCACGGTGGCAGTGAGCCCGCCACTGACAACCTGTCAGTGACAGGTACACCGTCATCAGAATTCGGCCCTAAGTTCTGATGTATGCATACAGAAAAATATAATTCTATGAGCTTTCATATTTAGTTGCAAATCTCTGGAGGGCAGTTGCTGAGGAAGCAAGCAGAAGATTTCTCCTACCTTATGAAATGGGTTAGTGGTAAGAACCTTTTGGGTTTACAGAATTGTTTTTGATTTACCAGTGCAACCTAGCCATGATCCTGCTATGTTGAGCTTTCAGTTTCATTCATTAATCTATAAAACCCCCAGGTTTTGAAGAGTTGGAGCGACTTTCCATTTTCCTCTTGAAACTGTCCAATTATGGTGAGATTTTTCTCACCTAGGATGCTCTCAGTACTCTTTACAGGTTTGACACTTAGACTTTAAAGAAATTTGTTTGTCTAGCTAAGGTTTCTGTTATGATCTGTGATTCTGTAGTATGTATCTGGGCCTTCATGGAGAGATATGCAAATTTCTCTATAATACTAATTTTACCAATTCTGTATTAATGCCTTAAAACTTAGTCACTCATTACGATGTTGTGCAGACCACTACCGACATACCATTGGCGATGGTCTGCCTGACATCCAGGGCAGCTGACCGACTGCCAGATTACAATACTGGTGGTCGGAGCGCAGTGGTCGGGGAAAAACCGCCGCCTCCGACAAGCTCAAGGAGCCCTTTGGGACAGTGGTAGGACTGTAATCCCTACAATGCACTACCAAAGGGATTACAATGTCCCTTTCCCTCAGCATTTACATGGCGGTCCCACCACAATGTAAAGGCAAATGGAAAGGGACTTTGGGGTCCCCAAGCAGGGCCCGTCCTCTGTGGCCCACTACTCAGTGGCCAGGGAGGCCCGTGGTGCCCTTCACAAACATCAAAGCACCACATGCCAGGCACCACATGGTGCCTAGCCCACGTGCATGGCTATTTGAAAAACACACTTTTGTCTACTGTGGCCCTTTTCCGAACTGCAGCACAAGCCGCAGTAGAAAAATGCAGTTTCAGACTGCCTACACAGCAATCTTATCAAAGCACGGCGGGTGGTACCGCCGACTACTTACTGGGCAGTCTCAATCCAGCTGCGATAGGGGTCGGACGCTTGCCATCCGCCATTGTAATGAGGCTCTAAATTTGATCTAGTTATTGAGAGGTCTCAGTTTCTAATTATGATTTTACTCTGCTAAGTTGTGCTATTGTGGAATTCGACTAAAAAGCTCCCTTTTCCGCCTGGTGTCCCATCATGCACCCTATCCACCCTAACGTCGACCAGGCAAGCCGATTCTCCTACTCCAAGCACAAATCCCGTTATACCCCCTCTTGCCTGCCCTTTTTCTCATAGTACTGGCACATGCAAAGAATAATGACCAGCTACCATGTAGCCTACGGGTTTCCGTCCCGTTCGATATTTTCCTTTAGACCCGAACGGAGTCAGTCAGATGGTTGACTCGAAAACCCCCCTCCCTAACTCTGTCACCAAACGAGCAGCTCTCGCTCGTCAATGATCTCCTAGTTTGCGAGGACAGCCACGGGTTGGGTTAACAACCAAGGGAAAACCTAATCAAGCACACGAGACAGCCACGAAGAAGAATAGTTTACTACAGCCCATTCTCCCTCTTCCCCGTTGCACACACATACCATTGTGAGACATCATCGCCCTTGTGTACGAAGTAAAGAACGCACAATGCCTCGTCCTCTTTACCTTTCCGACAGAAATGACCCTGTGACAATGCCTCGATTCTCTGTCCTCAGATACTAGCAACCCTGTAACTTGTTACCTCAATCACCCCGATGCAATAATGTTTGTCTATGTGTAAATGCTATTCAGGTTATTCTTTAAACGAGAACAAGCATGCTATGTCTTCTGTATGACTACATCATGAAATGATTGAATCAAGTCTAAGGGAAACTCCTTCTTTTTGATTGTACTCGTATTGTATAAAAGTGCTGACATGTTCCAAGCAAAGTAGACTACTCCTGAACCCGCTTGGTGAAGGAGCTCTCCCTTAACTCGAGTTCTGGAATAAAGCCCTTTCGACTCGAAGACCACGGACTCTACTCCTCATTTTATGCATTACCATTTTCTTGGGTAATTATAGAAATTCCGAACGGCGTAAATATTTAGTTTTTTATTTACCACACTATTGAGGGGGAGAGGAGTCTCTTGCTGCTAGATCAATTAGAAGACCTCTGGGGCTGAACTGTGTGGTGTTTTTTTTGTGGTTCAATAAAATTGGCGTTCAGAAGATTATTGGGGTTAGGCTCACACAAACTTTGGTAGCAGGGGATGGCTGGTGTAAGACCAACTCATTTTTAAGGGGTCCCATCAAGATTTTGTTCTGTTTTTGAACCATTTATGGCTAAATTGAAGGAGAGATGAGTTTTTGGAACTTTTCAGATTTTCCGATGTTAAATCCTCCTGGGAAGTTACTATCTGTATTGGCTGTGTTTCACTAAATGAAATCGTAGCACAAGTAGAAATAGGAAGAAGTTGAGTTGGTGAAGGTGTTTGAAGTATGGTTTGTGATGACAGCTTTTTGTTTCTTTGTTGAACTGTTTGGATATGAGATGATGATCCTGGTTTCTATTGGTGCATTCATTACTGTTGTGATGATGTAGTATTCATATTTGTGATCCCATTTGAAGATTAATGTGTTATTGATTTGAGTAGAAGTGGTTATCGGATTCAACGTAAATTTAATATCTGAATATATTTATTATTTGTCTGTATTGTGGTGTGTAGAGCGAGGCACCCCTCCTACTGCTATAGGGATTCTGAATTAACACTTTTTTTTTGTGCACCAGACAAGGTACTTGGAGGTAGATTTCTGCTGGTTAGGATTTGTGTAGGAAGACCTTTGCAGGATTGTTGTGCCCCCTTTCTTTCATATCATAGCTAGCTGCCTAGGACACTTGTTGTCTGTACTAAGATAAGTTTGGGAGCTGGGGGTCATGTAATGTATTTGAGCTTATATAGCGCACAGCTACCCGCAGTGGGTTTCCCGGCGCTTGCTTAGGGAACCCGTCCTGGTATTCCCCTGTGAGATAACCCCGGCAGGATATCCACAAGGTGAAAGCCAGGCATCCCGCCGCGAGGGGCCGTTGTGGAGATTAAGCAAGCTATTGCCCAGAGTCGCAGAGCATGAACCCGTGAGTCGAGAAGGCACCGGAGCGAGAATTATCAAGTCCGTGGAATTTTTTAGCCCAAGACCCGCCGAGGCGGGGAATTGAACCCTGGTCCAGGGCCGATCTCAGCTTCCGGGTCTGCCGCCTTTAACCCCTGAGCCACACTTCTCCATGCTCTTTGTTATGTAATTTGTCATGAAAACTAATAAAATATTTAAACCACAACTACTTTATGGGTTGCGTTTGAATTACTTTACTTAAATAACTCACTTTAATTTCCTTTGTATGGTAAACAGACAAAGGCTCATTGATTTTGAATACCGCACTGATCACCTGGTCTGAGTATCTTTCCCGCCCCGGGTCTGAGTATCTTTCCTGCCCCGGTTCGTCACAGCGTTTTAGTTAACCCTGGGCGTAGTGTGCGGAGTGGGGCTACGCGGAGCTACGCGAAGTGGGCACAAAACTACGCCCATCCGCGCACTCCACGTAGCCCCACTACGCGCCGCCCGCCTCCCTCCCGCCCTCCCTAAATACTGCAATAAAAGGATAGAAAGCTTTTAAAAACACTTACCTTGTCCGCCGCGTCCCCGGGGCTCCCTCTCGCCGTCCCTGGATTCGCGCCGCCATTTCGAACACTAATGCACATGCGCGGGGCCCGCGCATGCGCATTTCTCGTGAGAAATGCGCATGCGCGGCCGCCCGCGCATGCGCATTAGTATTCGAAATGGCGGCGCGAATCCAGGGACGGCGAGAGGGAGCCCCGGGGACGCGGCGGACAAGGTAAGTGTTTTTAAAAGCTTTCTATCCATTATTGAAGTATTTAGGGAGGGCGGGAGGGAGGCGGGTGGCGGCCGGCTACGCACCGTCTGCGGAGCGCGCGTAGTGCTGCCTGGCTACGCCCGCTACGCAAAATGCGTAGGAGACGGCACTACGCACACTCCGTGCACGGAGCGTAGCTGGCCGCCCACCCTTAGTTTTAGTGCTGATTGAACGGAGGGAAGGGAAAGGAGGTGGAGCACTTCCGGTCCCCCGGTCTGGGCTGCAGTAAGTGGTCTAGTGTGGAGGCGGGAGAACACTACATAACGTGCATGCCTGAGCGGACATACAGCGGCGAACGGCAGACAGTGGCAGTGTCTGCAGCGACCCGTTTTGTGGCTGTAATAGGGAATTGCAACTAAAGCGCTTTTGATAAAAAATAATTTGAATCTGCACTATCTCCAAGTAGAATCCAGTTTTTTAATCTCACTAAAAGCACTGCTTTTAATTTACTGGTAGCTCATGGTTTGAATACCACACTGATCACCTGGTCTGAGTATCTTTCCCGCCCGGTCAGTCGCTGCGTTTTAGTGCCGATTGACCAGAGGGCATGGAAAGGAAGTGAAGCACTTTCAGTCACCTGGTCTGGGCTGCAGTTAGTCTAGTGTGGAGGCGGGAGGACACTACATAACGCGCATGCCTGAGCGGACGCGCACAGTGGGTGCACCGCAGGCGTGCCCCAGGCGTGCCGAAGACACGCTAAAGGCAAGCCCGTCTGCGCCCATCCAGCCGTTCGGGGCATGGGGCCAGAACCCCTGCTAATTTTTTAACTACTCTCACATATAACTCAGAGCAATTACACACGATGTGTTCCCCCATGCCAGATCATGTAAGCATAGTATACAGATGGGATCCGGTATGCATAAATGCAGTTACTGTCCCTATACAATGGCGGTAAACCAGCAAAAAATTAAGAATGAGCAGGAATTTAAATTGATACGAGTTAACTGCAGATCATGCAACAAGCACAAATATGAGCTTCACGACCATCTTGTTGATAACCAGCCAGATATCATGTTTCTCACTGAAAGCTGGCTGAATGAGGATTCTGCGCCTGAAATCCTTGAGGCCCTCCCTTTGAATTATGGGATCACCAAACTGGATCGTCGTGTGAACAAGGGGGAGGATAGCTATTATCCATAAGCTATCAGTACAGTGCTCCCTAGAATTCGTGACAATCAAAGTCAGCGAGGCAGGTTTTATTTACAATCACAGTAGACACTAATTATGTCATGGAAGGTTTCTTAATTTACAGACCACCGGGTCCTATCGCCCAGTTTGTATCTAGCCTCAGGGAACAAGTATTACAACCGGCACTGCGGTATTCTAAAGTGCTGGTGTTGGGAGACATGAACGATATGACGCTATGGATAATATTATTATCCATAGCGTTCTAAAGAACTCTGTAGAACGGAAGGGAGAGGCCATGTGTATAACCAAGAATGGTACCGCCGAATCACACAAGATCCAACGGCACAGATTTTGACTGAAATATCTGCACTAGTAAAGGATGCCAGAGATGAAGGAATACTGGGCCCTAAAGAGGCAGAATATCTTGTGAAAAAACACCCTCGAACTCCTCATTTATACTTTCTGCTGAAAGTTCATAAGAACATCACGAGACCTCCGGGTCGGCCCATCGTGTCTGGATGTGACTCAGTCCTTGAGCCAATATCCCAATTTGTTGATATATTCTTGAAACCTCTAATAGTCCAGGTACCATCTTATTTGAGGGACACCACGGACTTTATCAATAAAGTTGATGGTCTTCAGTTTGATCCATCAATGCAGCTGCTGGCCACGATGGATGTGGCATCTTTGTACACACAAATCCCGCAGCAAGACAGCCTCGATGTTATCGAAATTTATCTGGAAACAAGACCCCGTCCACACAGAGTGCCCACGGACTTGATCGTCTCCTTTGCATCACTGGCCCTTAAAAGAAATTTCTTCACCTTTGAGGGCGAAATGTTCCTGCAAGTAAAGGGCTCAGCGATGGGCTGTCCCTTCGCCCCTGAAATGGCAATTCTGTACATGGGCCAATACAAGGAAATGTATGTATATAATAACCATCCATACCGAGATCACATTGAGCAATGGCACAGATATATAGACGATGTGTGGTGCGTCTGGAATGGGACACCACAATTGCTGGAGGAATTCCACGTTTGGTTGAACAACAGAAGTCCAGACATAAAGTTCAGTCTGTGTTACGATTCTAAGACCTTACCATTCCTAGATGTGGAAGTAAAGGCAACATCCAATGGGCTGTCCTGTTCCCTGTTTCAGAAAAAAACTGACAAAAACAATGCGTTGCATTTTCGGAGCTACCACCCCAGAAGTCTCAAGAACAATCTTCCCTATGGGCAGTTCCTTAGGGTAAGACGGAATTGTTCCAGAGTTCAGGACTTTGAGGCCTATGGCCAGGCTCTGACCACGAAACTGCAAGAAAGAGGGTACCCACGGAAGCTGCTGAAGCATTCAATGAAAAGGGCCAGATGGGCGCCAAGGGAGCACCATCTGGAGAAAAGATCGAGATCACCTACACAACGAATTGTTTGCGTGTCCACTTTTGGTCCCCACACCCATCCGCTGCAGAAAATCATTAGGAAGAGCTGGCACCTTGTGGAAGAGGTCTTGCCCGATGTGGGTCAACCACTGTTCGCCTTGAAAAAGAATCGAAGTATCGGACAGTTGATAACATCTACACATCCATCTGTAAAAAAGGATACCCAAAGTACCATCTTTGGTCTAAGTCCGGTCAAGGGATACCGAAAATGCAGAACATGTTCCGTCTGCAATTTTACAATGGAGCGCGCTCTCTTCACTGATGGGAAGAAATTTTGGCGTCACGAGGAACACACAAACTGCAAAACAAAAAACACAGTGTATGCCATCCAGTGTCCCTGTGACAAGGTGTACATTGGAAAGACCACGTAGGAGGTCCGACAGAGGATTATCCAACATCGATCAAGAGTTAACAACAAAACCCTAACAGCCCCCTTGGTGTCTCATTTTATAAACCACAAACATTCTGCGAATGATATAAGATGGACCGTGTTGGCAGTAATAAAGGGTGGCAGTGGTGATCCGGACACACGTTTATCCCAGAAAGAGGCGTACCTCATTCTTAAGTTTGACACAGCCAACTCAGGCCTGAATGAACTGTCTGAACTGGGCAATCTGTAATCCTTCTGTCCCTGGCAGTTATTATGCGCTGCATCTATGGTTACAACCAGCCGTTTTGTTGGCAATGTCTGTGACAATTCCAGTTATTCGGGCCGTGCTGCTGGCCGTTTCTGATTACATGCAGTATCTCGTATTCACCGTTTTCAATTATCTCAATTCGTCCCTTTTAAAATTCAAAACTTAAAGTTTCGGGATCCCACTGAACTACAAGTACCAGCCTTAGGGGAGCGGGCGTCTCCGATCCTCTTTCCATTTCTAGTTCTAAACGCTGAGCAGTTTCAGCGCGGCCCCCTTTAATTCATTACAGCTGGGCCACAGCGTTACACGCCACACGCCGGAGGTCGGGGAATGAATGCAGTCCAGTGACCGCAAAAGTGAGTACATAAATGAAAATCCTGCACGTATTCTAGCCGTATCGTCCCAGTCTGGGGTTTGTCATTCTTGTAATTCCATTCTCAATTACTTCCATTCCGTTTTAAATTGAAAGAAACCAGTGCCCGATTCGAATCTCCGGACTAATCACCGGGCGTTCCAAGCAGTAACATGTACTTCACTCGCTCTCGAGTTCAGGTAGGACTGCGTGCAGTTTATCTTATTTTGTGATGCGCCATGCCTGGCTGTTTTATATGAGCTCGGTTCCCAGCCCTGATCTCTATAATTGCTTTTGCAGAAACTCCACTCTGCGTGAAGCTGCCCACCACTCTTGTAGTACCTTCGTGCTACCTGCAGGTACTTTTTATATATCCACTATTCTAGTCAGAGAGAAAGATGTAATGTCATCGCAACACAATACTTACACCAAATCCCTTGTTTTACAGCAACAGATTTTTCCAGTCCCTGTCCTGAGGAGAACCCACAAACCGTCATTGGTTCGAAACGTGTTGACCCCCAACCTGTGATAAGGAAGAAGGGTGCAACTAGGGAATAAATAATACCATTCTTACCCCTTGTTGTTCAATCCTCAAAAAAACCAATCACAGGCTCATCTAGACAGGCAGGCAGTATTCTTGACTTCTTTTGTCCGCCTGTCTTCTGGTGTTTTTGTTTAATATATTATATATTTTTTATGTTTCAATCTATTTGTGTATATATTTCTGTTTTTGGTGTCTCTGAATTTTGAGTATTGATTGTGTACAGATTCAACACTTGTATATATTGCGCACATTATTTTTCTGAATGTATACTTGAGTGTTCTGATTAGTGTGCCTTTGAGGACATGCAAAGAAGTTAAAAAAAATTGAATATAACAAAATAAAAACTTTTTCAAACAAATTTGTTGCACACTCGGTACTTACAGGCTGGGTGTTCTTTAAATCATAATAAAAATCAACCTGACCGGCTAGTTTTTCTGTTTTGATGGATAATACTGCAGCGCAAGAGCTCTGTCAGGAACTGGCCGTGTTACAGTTGGTGGTGCAATCTTCTCTCCCGACCCAACGACATGGCCACTTATTAGATCCAATTTTTGCCAACTGGGGGGAGCTAATGGTTGAGAGTCCTGAAGCAGTCCCATGGACAGATCATTATATGATCCCTTTTAGCACTATGATACCTAACATTCCACCTTTGAAGAAGTCAAGTGCAGGGAGACTGCAGAGGAAATGGGCTAGATTCTCAGCAGCCAACTTCAATCACGCCCTTCAGCAGGGCGGGCCACCGGGAGGAAATGATATAGAAACTGCCTGTAGCGTGCTAGACAAACGGATCACTGAGGTGCTAGACAGAGCGGGCCCATGGTCCTCTAGTCCACCGAGGAGACAGTCAAAATCTGCCCCTTGGTTCAATGAAGAACTTAGGACTGCTAAGACTTCATGCAAGCATTTGGAAAGAAGTTGAAGAAGACACTTTTCAGAGCATAGGAAGTCCAATTACAAAACTAGTCTCAAACACTACTACTCACTCATAGGGAAAACTCGGGCCACTTACTACAAGACTAAGATAAAGCAAGCGGAAAACTCTTCTAGAGAGCTGTTTGTTATTTTTAAGGACTTATCATCACTTGCCAGAACCACAGCTCCAAACAGCAACTCAGTGGAGTCCTGCAACCTAATAGCAGACTTCTTTGCAGAGAAGGTAGCAAGGATTTATACCACCTTTCCGGAGGAGGCACGCAATGGGAGTTCGGAGAGGGTGGGAGTGTGCAACACGGAGGTGGCCCTCTGCTTCTCCAGATTTAACCTCCCACCTGTGACAATCGCAAACCCACGGTCTTAAGTCCAGCTCACCAAGGGACCCTACGACACCTACAACTCTGAGGGAGAGCATTTGGATCCTAGTACCCTATATCAGGCACCTCCTTAAACTCTCCTTTGATTCAGGGGTGGTCCCACAAAGGTGGAAAGAAGCAGTGGCTATTCCCATTAAAAAAAGCCGGGCGTGAGTGCAAGTCAGCTGGAGAACTTACGACCGGTCTTGCTCTTGCCATATTTTGCTAAAATAGCAGAAAAAGTGCACAATAACCAGTACAACTTACTCCACCCTATGCAATTTGGTTTCCGGGCTACTTACTCCATGGAGTCAGCACTGCTTCTGTCTACAGAAACCAAACGAAGGCACGTAGAAGAAGGGCAGACAGTGGCGTTGGTCCTGCTGGACCTCAGCACCGCATTCAACACCGTCACCCACCTATTACTCCTACAGTGCCTCAAGAAAGGAGGGCTGGATAATCTGGCCTTGAAGTGGCTGAGATCCTTTTTACAGGACAGAAGCTTCCAAGTGTCCCAAAGACTGTATTATTCTAAGAGCACTGTGCTGGCTCAAGGGTTCCCCCAGAGCTCTATACTTATCCTTACTCTTTTTAATCTATATATGACCCCTCTGGCAGACATTATTGTGAAATACGGCATTAGTGTTGTGTCATATGCGTATGACACGCAACTAGTGGTGTTACTATCTCAATACCACGAAGAGGCAGACACCAATTTCTCCACCTGTTTACAGGAGCTCCCAGTCTGGATGTCGAATAACTGTTTAAAGTTAAATAGCATTAAGACGGAGGTCCTAATCATGGGTAAGGCTCCCTGGATATGGTCATCGATGTGGTGGCCGCAGACTCTGGGCCCTACCCCCACCCCCTGTAACCAGGTTAAGAACTTGGGGATGTCTCTGGATTCTAAGCTTTCATTCGACCACCACACCAGAGCGGTGGCCGGGAAGTGCTTTGGAATAATGAAAGGCCTTCGGAAGATCTTAGATGTGCTCCCCGTAGCTGCCAGGAAAACTCTAGTCCATGAGTTGGTGACTTCACGCCTGGACTATGGAAACACTCTATATCTAGGGGCCAGAGGTAAGAGTTTTCAGAGAATACAATGCATTCAGTACGTGGTGGCCCACCTTGTTCTGATGCTCCCCAGGAGAGCTTCCTCCAAAAATGCACTTGCCGCTCTACACTGGCTCCCGGGGAGGGAGAGAGTCCTTTTTAAGGCCCTATGTGTCAGTCAACGCATCCTGCAGGGAAATGGACCTAGATATCTACATAGTCTAATGTCCCCCTACACTCCTACCTGGGCCTTGCGGTCCCGGGGGACAGGACAGGTTAAGATCCCAGTAATTAAAAGAGTGAGAATGACTGGCCGATCCTTCGGCTACCTAGCCGCTAAGCACTGGAATGCCCTTCCTCTCGCTCTCCGGATGGAACAATCAGAAAGGCTCTTCCGGAAAAAACTAAAGACCTGGCTCTTCCACATATAGGTTTACCACTTAGCCTTCCGAGAGTTACTGCTACAGACAGGGCGATTGGTTGCAGCGCGGGGACACACTAGTGAGTGTAACCATGCGCTTTACAAGCTCACTTATTATTATTTAATGTGATTTAAGGTTCACCGACAGAATAAGGATGTAAAAAATATGGATGTAAAAAATATAGATGAAAAAATGTAGAATGCAAAAAATGCAAAAATATTGACTCCCTATACTTAAATAGGTAAGTACAAAAATATCAAGCAAAAAATACTGATGTCAAAAATATAGTTATATCAATATGTCTGCCAGGAGCTGAGAAGGAGAACATCGTGAACATTAGCAGTGCTGCATGGTGACAATAAAATTACCGAAATGCAACTTCAGCATGTGTCAGACCCGTTTTTCTCTAAAAGCGGGATTGGAGGTATTTAAGTGGCGGCAGGTCGGCCCCGCTTTACTGACACGCCTCTTGGTCTGGTGCTCCGCATTTTGCCAACAACCTTGTGGATTTTGTGCACGGACTGCACTAATGCGGCGCCCCCCCCCCCCAGCCTGGATCTTGGTGTAGGCATTTGGGGAAAGAGCAACAGTTGGGCTGTTGAGGAGTTGCATTTGGGCGATGGAATTCGCCATGACTCACACATTATAAAACGAACAGGACGTGCAGAGTGCTGACTACGTCAGGGCACAATTGTATGTTTGGGCGGGTCATTGTACCTGGCTCACGAATCGGGCATCTCCTGTTCCTTCAAGTGTGGTCGCGCACTGGAGTCACCCTGGACTGTGAGAGGGGAAGAACACTATCTCTTGGAACTTTCCTAGTCCTCTCTCAGTGACGACATCGACGGTCCAATGAAATGACTCCCCTGGCTTTTTAAAGAACCGCCCACGAAAGCCCGAGTAAACTTCACCTTTCCAGCATGTATCCGGCATTGATAGAGGCACCACGCCGAAACCGGTCTGCCAGGAGCTGAGAAGGAGGACATCGTGAACATTAGCAGTGCTGCATGGTGACAATAAAATTACCGAATTGCAACTTCAGCATGTGTCAGACCCGTTTTTCCCTAAAAGCGGGATCGGAGGTATATATATATATATATATATATATATATATATATATATATATATATATATATATATATATATACACACAGTCACGTTCAGACGAGCATATTCTATGCGCAATGAACTTGTGACTAACTGTCCTGAGACTAGAAAGACAGGTAAATGGCTGTCTTCCCGCAAAGGTTTCTTCAAGTGCAGCTCATGCAGAGCGTGCAAATTCGGTGTTAACACCACATCATATCTTACCCCCTTTTCTAGCATTCCAGTAACACTTAAGGCGCATTATACATGTTGCACTGAATTTGTGGTATATGTTTTAAAATGCAGCTGCAATATGATCTACGTAGGCAGCTCTAAGCTACAAGCTCATACACGAATATTACAACACCTTAGAGCTATAGTTCATTCAGATCCAACATATCCGGTAGCTCGGCATTTCAAAACATTTCATAACAACGAATTGAGTCACCTGCAATATTTCATCATTGATGCTGTTGCTACAAATAGGAAAGGGGGAGACAGAGAAAAACTCTTGAGGCAACTAGAGTCCAAATATATAGTTAACCTGAATAGCAAGGCACCAGCAGGTTTGAACTTGGGGGAAGACCTTTACGATTTCCTGTTAGAGTTGGGCCTGACATAGCCTATACCATCAGTTGTAACTTCTGCCAGAGGCTTTTGGCACTATTTACCCTATGATATGATGTAGTTCCTCTAGAAGTAGAAGTTTGCGCTATACAAATATGTAACAAGAAGAAAAAAACTCTGGCAATCCCCACACACTTATAAATTGACTGAAAGCCAAAAGATTGAGGGTAGAGGCTATTTAAGAGCGCACTCATGAAATGAACAATGTGTCAAAATGTCAAATAGTGCACGAAACCAAGGAGCACTCCCTTCTATGCTCCTTAAATAGGAACTGGTCCTACAATAACATTCAATGCAAAAGGTTCAGCACTATACAGTGTAATATAAATGTGCCACATCAAAGTTAATAAAAAATTAGCACACAAATAGACATCTGAATCCAAGATGTGTGTTTCTTGAAGTAGTTTCTCTATTTTTCTTAAAAGGATTTTTCTTTATTTTCCCAAGAACAAATGATCATAGCCATAGTCAATGCGTTTCGTCTCCCAAAGAGACTTCTTCAGGGCTTCACAATAAGGCATAAAATATGTTCATTAGATGGTCGTGCAATTCAAGAGTTTAAAAATCCAATATTCAGAAAGCTTCTATAAAGTGTAAAATCTCAGCAGTGGCATGACAACCCACAGCCAGTGTAGTCCTTGTTATTTCAGCACTTATAAATTTACTATACACTCTATTGCTGTTCTCTAATGATCCAGCCTCTATGTTTGTACTTGTACAGTGAGCAAGAGAAAGTTACATAATCAAAGTTTTCCCCACTGCTAGAGGTAACATGGTTGCATATGCTGGCTACAGCACAATGTAATGTGGTGGGGCCCAGGGGCAGCATTTTGCATACATAATAAACACACGGACACAGATAGATAGTGGAACTGGGTACGGGCACGTGCGCTTGACTCCTTTTTATTACCAGGATCATATGTCCAGTGAGATCTGTGCTGGATGCGTGTGGGGTGAGTGTAAGCCATCCCTCCGGGAATGGTTGATGTTGGTAAAAGTACAACAGTAATCATTGGATCAGACACAGAGATTCAATCATAAAGGGTCTATGACTTGTGCTGCAGGAAGGTAGGGGCACTAGATGTGAAATAATACAGAGAAGATTCTATCGTAAAGGGTCCATGACCTGTGGTGCACTGAGGTAGGGGCAGCAGATCTGAAATCATACAGAAAAGATTCAAGGTTGCATGAGTTGTGGTGCACAGAGGTATAGGCATCAGAAGCATTCAGCGTGAGCGGAGCCAGAAATGATACGTGGTCCAAGCGGGCCGCACTGAGAGCAATGCCTCTTGCCTAGTGGACTGCGTCATCTGTAATCGCGACTCGAACAAAGGATGAAACATGTATGGAATACATTGTCGAGACATGTAGGTTACAGGCATGATATAGTTAGAAATTAGCATTTAAAAAACCTTAGAAATTAACTGAAAAAACCATAGGGTTCAGGCACGTTATAGTTGGAAATTAGCATTTGAAAAACCTTTGAAATTCACTGAAAAAACCATAAGTTTCAGGCACATTATAGTTAGTTGGACATTTCACTCATACAAAACCATAGAAATTGCCCCGTTACAGTTAGTTCAGCTACCTATGTCTCGCGCCCCCGCAATGCACTGCTGATGACGTCGCATATTACATCATTCATGACATGGTCGTGGACATCACTGATGACATCTCAAATTACATCATGGATGACATCACTGATGACATCATTCATGTGAAAATCTTATGCACCTTCTCACACCCTAAAATAACCTTTGATACACCGTCTCTAAAATATAGAATACCATTTTTCAAAACCATAGACACACCAATACCAGTTACTACATATCTAGTAACTGGTTTTTAGGTCTACACATACATCCACTCATTCACCCATACAATCCCTCATACGTGCAGTCAATCATCAATACAACACTATCATAAGCACTCGTATACCTACACAGACACTCATACACCAGCACTCCTCCACAGTTACTCACACACCTAGTCAGTCAGGCAAAGAATCAATCAGACTTCCATTTGCTGACCTATAAAGTTATACACACATCACCTCACTTATTCAAACATATACTGACAAATATTTACTCTATTATACAATCACTGATACAAGTACACACTCATCCATACAGCCACTCTCACATTCACTGACTCTCACATATAGTCATTTTTATACACCAACTCTCACATACACTGCGTTTTACATATGTACTTAGTTGGACATGTACCACTGAGACATCCATTCACTAACCAACAGACCCATACACACTAACCCACCCATAAAACTATTGCAACATGCACTCTTAAACTCATACACCCAGTCAATCAACCACTCACATATCTATGCAGTCACCCCATCCAACCACACACACATTCAGTCTCCCATGCAAATACTCAAGCAACTAATCAATAACCCATATAGACACTCATGTAGGTACTGACCAACCGATGCAGCAGCTTACTCAACAACAGACAGACTGGTACAGACATTCACACAGTTTAGTCACTAACCCATGTATTCAGTGAGACACATTTAATCACTCACTAAAACAGTCAGTCATGCACATACTAAATCCTCCATCCAGACACTTATACATCCACTCATTCTTCAATACATCTTGGTATATATATATAATACATATTTCAATTTTAAAGAAAAGCACATTCACTGGATGATGTCATCAGTGATGTCATTTGAGATGTCATCAGTAACTGGTATTGGTGTGTCTATGGTTTCAAAAATGGTATTCTGTATTTTGGAGACGGTGTATCAAAGGTTATATTAGGGTGTGAGAAGGTGCATCAGATTTTCACATGGATGATGTCATCAGTGATGTCATCCATGATGTAATTTGAGATGTCATCAGTGATGTCAACGACCATGTCATGAATGATGTAATATGTGACATCATCAGCAGTGCATTGCAGGGGCGCGAGTTATAGTTAGCTAAACTAACTATAACGGGGAAATTTATATGGTTTTGTATGAGTGAAATGTTCAACTAACTATAACATCCCTGAATCCTATGTGTTTCAGTGAATTTCTAAGGTTTTTTTAAAAGCTAATTTCTAACTAAAATGTGCCTAAAACCTATGTTTTTTCAGTGAATATATATATATATATATACAAGTATGTTATTTGCTGCCCTGAGTTAACTGGAGACGATTTTGCACTAGTATGTCTTCAATGTCCATGCTTAAAAGTATCACGTGATCATGTGCACAGGGGGCGGGCATTTGAAATGAAATTTAAATGTACCCTTCAGCTGCTTTAACTTTGTGTGAGCAAGAGCACGGCTGTGCTCGAAACGCGTCGCAGCAGAGCGAGGGGAAAATAAATCACCTTGTCCGGTTTCTCGTGGTCCGTCTCCTTCATTTTCCGGGAAGGATTGTTTGCTACATATATACATATATATATATATATATATATAGATATATATATATATATATATAGATATATATATATCTATATATATATATATATATATATATACACACACCAGTAACATAAAATCTCATTAAAAAAACATTCTATTATAAATTAAAACAAAACTATTTAAAAATCTTTAAACTTACATTTCCCACTCCAGTCAGTGCAACAGTAGGGAAAGTGTTGGATAGAGGAGGGATAACATTTATTATTTCCACTCCAATCAGTGCAACAGTAGAGAAAGTGTTGGATAGCGAGGGGTAAAAATTACTATTCCCACTCCAATAAGTGTAACAGTAGGGAAATTGTTGGATAGCGGAGGGGTAGAAAATACTATTCCCACTCCAGTTAGTGCAACAATATGGAAATGGTTGGATTGTGGAGGAGTAAAAATTACTATTCCCACTCCAATAATTGTAAGAGTGGGTAAAGTGTTGGCTGGTGGAGAGGTAAAAATAACTATCCCCACACAAATTAGTGCAACTGTAGGGAAAGTGTTGGATAGCGGAGGGGTAAAAATGACTATTTCCACCCCAGTGAGTGCAACAGTAGGGAAAGTGTTGGATTGGGGAATTAACCCCTTAATTGCTGCGAACGTTCGGCGGCCGACGGCACCACTACCTCCGTAGTGCTGCCGTCGGCGGTTGAACGTTCGAACCTCACCTGCACAATGGCACGTCCAGCACTGGAGCTGGACGTTCCCTAGCTTCTATGAGGCTAATATTCTCACTCTAGTCAGTTCAAAATTAAAAACAAACAAAATATTAACAACAAAAATATTGAAAAAACTAAATAAATTAAAAAATATAAATATGTAAAATGTTTTAAAGCTAATATATGTAATTTTAAAAATAAAAAAATATTATAATGTTAAATACATATGACAAATACCTACAAATATTATATTAAATAAAAAATAATAATTTTCAAACACATACTTTTTTAATTAGAAATTATTTAGACCAAAAACATTAATTATTATTTGAATATATTTTTTCTATTTCCTACCCTATAACACAACACAATTCACAATCTATCTCTAATTTTTTTTATGTGCTTCCAAAATTAACATAGTTAATTACCAATTAAAGAAATATTATTAATAAAAAAAAATTAAATCTCATAAAAATTAATTAACTTCCCAACTTTAGCCCTATAATCCTCATAAACCACATCTACAATTAAATTGTAAAATATAATTACACTATTAAGACTTATTTTCAATTAAACAAATAATAGTATTGATCGCCAATTCTGCAAAGAATTGGTCGGCACATTTCCTGACACTAGACCTAAAGTGTGTATCTCTGAGGTACCACAGGTCGACCCGCGGGGCAGGACGAAGTCCCGCGGAAGACCCTCTAGCGTGGCCTCAATCGGGAAATGGTTGGATATCCCCTGGGCTATATGTTTAGCTTCCTTCTGGTGTGTGGGACCAAATAGTCTAGCCATGTGAGGCTGCTATGAGCAGGTGACAAGTTAGTGTACTGTCTGAGGTCGGGATGGTGGTGTCGCCAGATGTCACCCAGCCCCATGGCTGAAAGGTAGTCCCCAGTGCCCCAGCCCTCCTCCCCGAGGATACCCCGCCCAAGACATCCAACTCAAGTATGTCATTCATATTGCCCTTTAGGATCCGTCGCCCCTGTGGGAGCTTGAGTACAAGAGGACCCAGTGCATCTAGCATGAGGGCCTGTATCCTGGGTGGGACATACACTGAGCAGAGGTTAATGGTCTGGCTACTGGCCACTCAGCGCCACATTCTACCCAAAGGGTCTGTCCATATTTTCACTCGGGTAAAGGGAAGCGTTATCCTGCATAGCACTCCTACCCCGCTGGAGCCCGTGGTGCACCCTGCGTGTGCCAGTAGAGCGTACCCGTATCTATCTAGGGCCTTCCAATGATTTCCTCAGAGGTGTGTTTCTTGTAATAGGATCATGCCTGGGGCATGTTGCTTAATGATATGCAAGGCTACTGTACATTTCAACTTATTGTTGAGGCCATTAACATTCCAGGACCATATCTTCATTGACTGTGTCTGACAGTTAGGCATTGGGGCGAAAGTCTAGACTCCTTCCCTTCCAGATCCACAGAGACGTGAAGGAATAATGTCCCCATCCCCGATTCCCACTCTTTGCACCATGACCCCACTCTTCACTCACTGATGTATTGCTGAGATGTCTGCATATAACAAGTACACCCCTACCCCCTTGTCCCTTACCTTGGTGGTCCTCCTCCTCCCTGCTACCCCGTGAAACTGGTTGTGTCATCCCCAACTGCCCAAACTGCAGAGCGCCTGTCCCCAATTCAATAACATGTCTGAACTTCAAATGCGGTTGGCTCAGCTCCCCAAGACAAATCAACAAGCTCGTCTTATCCTGAAAGCCCCCCTTCGAGCCCCATTTCGGACTTCAGTCCCCATGTACCACAACAAGCCGCCATCTGCGGCAGAGAGTCCCGCAGTTCGTAACAGCGTCCTGGCTCTTATGCCCCAGGATGCGCCCTTCTTCTGGATAAATACCAGGCCCCAGACCCTCTTACTCCTTAGGCAGCCCCCTCTATTTAAGTCCCTTTGCCCCCGTCATCTGTCTGCTACTTTGCCGCTGGTGACCTCGCATCCTGCTGGTTATGCGAATCTTCCGCTTCTGTGCCTCCTTTAGTTGCTCCTCAGTTATGGCCTGGACCCTTACCTCTGTTCGGCTCAACTGTGTGCCAGCCCTCCAGCCACTACCAGAATCCCTCCGAAGACGCAAAGTGCCAGGTCTTTCTGTCGACAATCACACAAAGCTTTGCAGAGAAAAGCATCATATATTTGATGTCTCTCTCTCTCTCTCTCTCTCTCTGAGTTTACTCGTCTTCATCGGTCCAAATCTCCTCCTTTGGCGCTGCACTTACAATGTAAAGGCAAGGAAGAATCGGACCAAGGTCTTTTCAAAATGTACTTGCCCTTTCGCGTTGGCCATCTGGAGGATTGCATTTCTGTCAGAGTAATTAAAGATTGTTGTGATAATCGTGATGGTGTAGCCCCCGCTTGTCGGGACACCAGTTCTCTGTGCTCTTTCAATTGAAAATAATTTCATCAGTCTTTTGGGCTACAGCATATTCACTATGAAATCCTCAAGCAATAGGTCAACGCTGGGGCCCTCCGCCCCCTCCGGGACCCCCACCGCTCTTATGATATTTTTCCTTGCTCTCCCCTCCTAATCTTCCAGCCTCGCCGCCATGTGTGAGGCTTGCTGAGTCAGCATAAGCACCTAGGACTCCAGACATTTTGTTGTGAACTGAAGCTGGGCAATGTGTTTTAGCCGTCATGACTTTTTCACTCAACTTGAAGAAGTCCACTCTAACTAGTGTAGCCTCCACATACACAAGTCTATTTTGGGTTCTAGTGTGCCCTTGACATTCCATATTGCCTCCATAATTGCTCCGAGCGAGGGCTCCTCATCACATCCTCCTCTGCAGGCTTTGGAATGGTGTAATTGTCCATTTTGTTAGTCTGAGAGGGTCCTGCTCAATCACCAAACATCTCACAGACTACAGCTGGGGTGAAACAAGTCAATCACCACCCTGTGGAGATGGATAGGCAACTCGCAGATTCACAAGTGAGGGCTCCCCACCCAGAGATGGAACAATATGTTATTTCGATCAGGGCCGCTCCCTGTCACTCAGTAGGCCTGCTGTCGCTACCTACCTTCCGCACCAGGCCCGGAGTGTATTCCACCTCTCATTCCTGACATCACCCCCACCTCAGAGCCCGACCTCCAAGCACCTCTCGCCTCTTAATCTGTTACAATTGGGCAAACCTTGTGAATCATGTCTCCAGGTTGGGGCCCACTCCACTACAGCTAGGATCCAGTCGATCCAGGGCCCAGGCCAATCCATGCAGGAGTGGGGATAGTTACAGGGCAGGAGAGTCCCTGCCCCCCCACCACTTTGTGCAGTGGGCCACCCGGTATAATATGGATGGAATGCAGGGTCGGACAGATCCAAACCGGCTAGGCCGAGACCTCCCCTCTGAGACCGGAATCCCTCAATGGTTTCTTGCTGCCCTTGGAAGCAGTCTGCTCCACCCTCTGCCTCATGCCCCCTTACTTCAGACCAAAGGACTCTATGGTTGTGGAAGCCACACTGTCCCTTACAGCGGCCCTCTCTGTTTACCGGGGTGGAGAGGGTCCTGGATCCACCCTCCTACATCATGTGGCAGTCTTCCCCGACAGAGTCTGGCCCTCACCATGGGCCTCGTCGATACCGCAACATGCTTCCTCACCATCCCAGGCAGCTTTCGGCTCTTCGTATGACCCACTCTGGGCCAGCCCACGAACCGGCAGACCAAGGTTCTGGGGTTGGCACCGCTCACCGCTCCATTCAGTGCCTCCATCAGCTGCACCTGGCCAACACACACCCATGTGCACCGGGTTTCACTGCCCATGGAACTTTTCAACCATTGGTGTGGACTGCCCAGGAGTCCCTTTACTGACCAACCATAAAAGTGGCACCCCAGGGGAAGACCTGCAGAAGCTCAGAAGAGGACTGAACCTGCTCCCTCTTGTACCCAGTACAAAGAGGTAGACTGCAAGGGTAAATTGTCTAACCTCCTGTGTGACTACATGGCACGCTATACTGCAAGACACCTTTCCCCAGCTGACAATTGACGACCGAACCTGGACTGCTCTTTTTGCTGTTGGCCTCTGTCCAACATCCTAAGAATCTTTATGGCCTTCCCCTGAGGACCTGGTGCCTTAGAAGTGTACTTCTGTGGTTGTTCAAGTACCAAACGAAGGTTTGGAAACTTTTGAAAACTTTTCCTCCAGAGCTCCAGACTTGCTCGGAAAAGTATCTGACCTACAATTCCACAATTTAGGATTGAATTAAAGCGTTGTCCCATGTAGAGATCTCTACGCCTCTAAAATAAATGTCTGAGTTAAAAGATTTTCATTAAGAAATCTCAAAAGCTCAAGAGTGTCTGCAAGACCAACCTGCTTTACGTATCCGTTCTTCAGTTCCACAGCGGTGGCTAAAAGTTCACTGGCATCCTGCACAGTGAGAGTTTTTCGTACAAAAAAGTGACAAGTGAGGTGGGTCTTAGAAACTTTTTTAATTTTTAACTTTCAGACTTTCACTTTTACGACTGCTGATACTCTATTGTCTGAAAGGAGAACTCAGCACATAAAGAGATAGGACAGGCCTGTCATATGATGTGCTGATTTGTCCACCCCTACTGAAGAGTCTCCTCAGTCATAAAGTTACTATTAAATCAAAGTTTTGTGAATATCAGAAAGAGAAAACGTACACAAACATGATTGTTTACCACTGCGAAGCAGGGCCTTGGTGTATCCTACCCACACTTCATTACATTTGGCCTGAAAACACCCGTAGGTCTATTGAGTACCATTGGTGCTTAGGGCTTTTAGCATTATTTTCACAGACTGTATTAAAAACTCATATCTTCGGTACCCCTCTAGTCATTAAATTTTACTCTATTTTTCTAAATCCCGTTTTGGATTTTTATTGTTCCCTAAATACCAGGAGTAAAGCTCAGGATAAAATAGTGACTTTGAGGGGTCCCCTGACAACGCACAAGAGTAGAGTAGTCACTCTTTCTTACACGGATGATTTCAATGAAATGGCTGGATAACACTGTTTCTGCTATTTAAAAAGTTGAATTTTAATATATAAACAGAAGTTTTAGAATGATTTCATACTAGTGACAACTTGAAATGAGTACAAGAGTTTCCCTTCTACCTCTAGCACTATTTAACAAAATGGTACTGTGGTATTATAGATCTAGCTGCTGTATCGGTATTGCAATATAATGAAATGTGTGACATGGTTAAATACCAAGGCCTAAATGTCATGGACCGAAGTATTGTGATGGTGAAAGCATACCACTAAGGATGTGGCCAACATCTATTATGCCACTCTACTATGGGAGGGGGGCATACACCTAGCCTCCCAGGTCCCCCCATCTTCAAGATGGCTGGGACTGAAAGATTGCTTCACCTCGCCTCCTGCACCTTAAGGGTGGAGTTTGCAGAGATGGGCACACCACCTATTTTTCTTCACCCTCCACCCTGCCCCTCCCCCTCCCCACCTTCCTGCCCCACCGTAACTCCCTCCACGGGTCGCAGCTGATGACAGCAACTGCAGGTACTGAAGATGGATAAGAGGCATTTTGTTTTGTTTTACAGCTAAGATCTCCAGTTCGGTGTCCTGTAGCTTTACAGTTATGACAGCAAGCCTTGTTGGGATCCCAGTTCTTACCCTAGTAGTCCTCTTTAGACTGTGTAGAGACTCTGGGCCCACCCTCCTCAGCAGGGTTTTGGGGGCTCTAGAAGACTCTTGATTATTTTTAGGGTGACCCTTTTTCCCTTGGTGGGGCTTTTTGGCCTCTTTCTTCTGTTAGTTTTGGTGACACCTGTCTTGACCCAGTGGTCTGCATTTGTTCCCCAATTCTTTAGGATAATATGGACCCAGGTATACCAGGAATTGATGCAGTTTCTTTTGGTGACAATTACTTAAAAGTTGCTCCTTCTTACTCTAATTATACAGCCCTTCAAAATCATGAACATTGTTACCATTCAACTAGCCTTTTAGGGTTTTCTGTGAGTAATCTACAAAACCTACCCAGGATAGGCCTTGGGTTTTCTTAGCCTCCCTGATCTTGATCCTATATTCCCCAGTGTTCAATCCAAAGCCCTCAATCAAGATATCTTTCCAGAGGTAATAGGATGTAGCATCTTTCTAATTAACTGTCAGGTGTATATCCCTGCACTTTCCAGAGAACATTATCCACAGGATACCACTCCACAGCTTCCTGTGGATCTGTCTACTAAGACAGGCTCTCTCAAATGCAATGACCCCTTTGTGATATCTTCACCCTTGAAATATTTAAGGATAATCCCTTTGGGGATTTTAGGGTAAACAGAGTCTACCTCCCGATTTATTATTTTGCTGACACCATAGATTGGTCCCAGGTCCATCTCAGCTTTTCCTTTTTCAATGGCTAAGAGTTTAGCTTATAGGGCTATCCTCTTTGCTGGTTTCTGAAGATCCGCATCATCAGTGTCTACCTCATCTGGAACACTACTAAGGTAATTTCCCGGAGACAAGTTACTATCTGAGGGGGTTGTGATGGAGTCAGTGTCTTCCCCATCTACTTCCACCTCTTCTTCTAATACATCCTCCCCAGTGGGGGAAGATCTGTTTCCCAGGGCTTTGTCATTATCTGCCGGCAACTGCTGGAAATGGGCTTTATTGGGTTTAGGACCCATGGCAAGTTTCCATGCTTTGTACAAATCTTTAATTTGAGAAACTTTAAGATATACATAGGGACCCAGTCAAAGCTCCTGGCTGGTCCCTGTAGTTAGGCCATGGTGTTTAAATTAATCCTGGGATCTTAGAGATTAGCAAAACAGTGGGGGACTTAAACAAGGCACTAGCCCTATTTTTTAAAATTTGGAAAAAGTAAAAAATCGATAAACATTGTGTCTAAAAAACATTTTTGGATTTCCTCAATGAAATCAATTATCAACCAAGCGGTACAACACATGTCAAAGTCTTGTATCCCAACATTCCACCACCAATGTAGAAAGCTGGCTCTGTATATGATATTGCCACTAGTTGGTAATACCATGCACAAATTCCAGGGGTTCCCCAAAAATTAACAGGGCTCATTGTAAAACCCAAAGTGCTCTATTAGTGGGGGGGTAGATGAGCAGCCTTAGGCCTAACACAGAGGAGTGGAAGACATTTATTGCACAACAGTGATTAATAATGGACACACACCTCAAGAAGGAAATCTAGCTCAATTTTAGAAAATTGTACTTTGTACTTTATTTTAAGACCAAGATCTACGCAATCAGGTAAGTATGTTTGAAATTTAAAATAACTTTCAGGTTCAGAAGTTGACAATGCAATTTCAGAACAGTTCAATTTTAACCTGTGGAGAAAAGCAATTATGCAGGGTAACAGGCAAATACACCACTTACAGTTCCATTCCAGTCTTTGGGTGTCTCAGACCAACACTGAGTGCAAGGTCAGTCGCAGGGGAATGAGGGAACACAGAAGATGCGGGTTTCAGTATCTATCCTGATGCAGTCTATACGGGCAATGATATTTACCCTTACAGTCCGCGGAGAGCACGGAAGCAGGAGCGTATTCAGCAGACTGCCCACACAACTACCATTGCGGTCGCTGGGAGAAGGCTTCTATAAATTGAATGGAGGAGTTCCGCCGTTGTTGGACCATCACATTGAGGTCGTGGTCAGACAGGCAGTGCAGGAGGTGAGGGAGGAGGCAGAGGGGCCGCTTACAGGAGGGTATAGGCTCTCGGGCGCAGGGCTGGGAGCAGCTTGGGTAGTGGGGCTGAGAGGATGCCTTGAGGTAGTGGAGGATGTCCAGCTGGGATGCTTTCTTCTGGCAGGGCAGAGTCGCGTTGACAAAAGTGCCAGTCCTCTAACACTGTGGTTGTGGAATTCTTTTGCAACAGTGAGTCACGTTGACACAAGTGTTGGTTCTCACTGCTGAAGTTCTTATATCGGTGAATACCAAGGACTAGAGCCTCTAGTCTGAAGGGAGGTTCTTGGCACTTTGTTGAAGGTTGAAAAGTCTCTGGGGTTTTTTGGAGGTCTTGCAGGGTTTTTGGAAGAGCAGCAGGGCCAGTGGTTGAACTGGTTTCAGGGGGCGAGGGTTTTGCAGAGTTTTATCTGCAGTGTATCAGTTCATGGTACTTCAGTATTCACCTTTCGTCTTCTTCTTTGGTTCATCAAATCTAGTTGCTCTGGAGGAGCCACCTAAATACTACATTTAGGAGGCGTTTTAGGGGAGTAGAAGGTTGGCCAATGGACACCCTACCTTTTGTGACTATACCCTCTATTATTCCACCCTCCTGTGGGAGGGAGGCATAGACCTAGCCCTGATTGGATGGTGGGGACTGTAGATGGTGGGTGCTTCATCTCGCCTCTCCCACCTTGAGGGTGGAGTTGGCGGAGGTGGGCACACCTCCAATTCTTATGTTTTCTGATGGTTTTCCTGTCCGAAGTGGGGTTGTAGCCACAGGGCTGCCATCTGCTGCCAGTAGCAGAGACTGGGGAGTCTCATTACAAAGGTGGCAGGCCTTTTAAGCTCCTCTCTCTGAGCACTGGCGCATCCTGGGGGAGGGGGGTGACTCATTTGCCCTGGATGTGCATTGCTTCTGGTCCTGGAGAGCAGGGGCTCTCCACTCAGGGTTCCAGATACATGCCTGGTGGTGGCTGGCTGCCTACAGCCAGTCAGAGACCACACCAGGGTTGGCAGAGTTTTAGGCCGGTCTCTGAGGGGCCCTCTGTGTGGATTGTACTATAAATGCCACACTGGCATCAGTGTGGTTTTATTGAGAGGAGTAGTTTGATATCAACCTCTCCTGAATTCAGTGAGACCATCATGGTGCTGGGGAACTTGAGTGGTTGAGTTTTCAGTCCATGTACTCTCTATGGCTTCACTTGCACATACAACAATAAGGAATGAACCCCAATATTGTAGGGCATATCTGTCCAGGCAGATATGCCCTCACCTGTAGTATAGAGCACCTTGGTTTAGGGCAGTGAGGCTTGCTAGAGGGATGACTTACCTATACCTTCAGAGTGACATGTTGTCTTAGTCGTTTTGTCCCTCACAGGGGCATGCAAGCTGCAAGGGCAGTGACATGGTCCCAGTGAGGGGGAGGTCGCTTGGGACCCTTTTCATCTACCAGGCCCTAGGTACTCAGGGTACCCTTTATTAGGGACTTACAGGGGGTAGAAGTATCAATGGGGATTTTTTTTTCGGGAGAAGCACTTGCCCATGGGATCTAGTTGGCAGGAACCTGCGCACTACAAGCAAAATCACATCAAAACCAGACAAAAAGTTGGAGCTAAAAAAAGAGGCTCTTTCTCACAATGTGGAGTTCAGAATAGTAAATCTTTACTGATCTATTCTATATGGCCAATATTTTTTTGCTCGATATTTAGTTACAGATATTGTAGTTCAGTACCTGTAGAAGGGTGGCGCTAGTTATACTAGAACCTTCTAGTTCAAGTCTGCTGCAGGTGGCTCCCCTTCTTTGTAGATGTATGTTATGTTAATATTTATTTATAGAGCGCACGTACACCCGTAGGTTTCATGGCGCTGAAGTCGAAGGTCCAGGTATACTCCCTAACCGTAGATTTGTTTGAATAACCACGTTTTCAAGGATTTCCTGAAGACCAGCAGATTGTCACAGTTCCTGAGTGAGAGGGGAAAGGGTTTCCAAAGGGAGGCTGCCAGATAGGAGAAGCAGCATCCTCCTTGTCTTTTCCTGTTGAATGATGCGACCAGATAGAGATAGGCAGAGCGTAAGTTGCTTTGGGGTTTGTGCTTATTTATCATATGTCTGACAAATTTGTCCGCTGCACGGTCGAGTGAAGGTGGTCATTTTATGCTGGCGAGAGCGGGAGGGGCCAGACAACTGGGCTTGTGTCCCGGAGCTCCCACTAAGATGGCGGCTACAATTATGCTGTTCCCCGCGGCAGCGATAAGTCGGCTGCGAGGGGAGTAAAGTGCGGTGCAATAGGTATGTGTACAAATATGCGAGCAGAGTAAAATGTCTTAAAATCAAATCAACTGTGCAAGCAAGCGATAATTTAAAAATACCAGGCTAGCTTCCCGTTTTCCGCCTCAGGAAGAGTGCAATCAGCTAAGACAGCGCGCGTCAGTTTCAGCGCGACTTATGTACTGACGGTGGCGGGAGGGGCCAGGCAACTGGACCTGTGTCCCGGAGCTCCCACTAAGATGGCGGCTACAATTATGCTGTTCCCCGCGGCAGCGATAAGTTGGCTGTGAGGGGAGTAAAGTGTGGTGCACAGGTATGTGTACAAATATGCGAGCAGAGTAAAATTTCTTAAAATCAAATCAACTGTGCAAGCAAGCGATAATTTAAAAATACCAGGCTAGCTTCCCGGCTTCCGCCTCAGGAAGAGTGCAATCAGCTAAGACAGAGTGCGTCAGTTTCAGCGCGACTTATGTACTGTCGAGGGCGGGAGGGGCCAGACAACTGGACCTGTGTCCCGGAGCTCCCACTAAGATGGCGGCTACAATTATGCTGTTCCCCGTGGCAGCGATAAGTCAGCTGCGCGGGGAGTAAAGTGCGGTGCAAGAGTTATGTGTACAAATATGCGAGCAGAGTAAAATTTCTTAAAATCAAATCAACCGTGCAAGCAAGCGATAATTTAAAAATACCAGGCTAGCTTCCCGGCTTCCGCCTCAGGAAGAGTGCAATCAGCTAAGACAGAGCGCGTCAGTTTCAGCGCGACTTATGTACTGTCGAGGGCGGGAGGGGCCAGGCAACTGGACCTGTGTCCCGGAGCTCCCACTAAGATGGCGGCTACAATTATACTGTTCCCCGCGGCAGTGATAAGTCGGCTGCGAGGGGAGTAAAGTGCGGTGCAACAGGTATGTGTACAAAAATGCGAGCAGAGTAAAATATAAGCGATAATTTAAAAATACCAGGCTAGCTTCCCGGCTTCCGCCTCAGGTATGCTTTTAACATCACATAAAATCATATTTTCCTCACCAGAACATGTTAGAGCTTTCAGGTATAATACATAGAAATGGTTACCTGCATTTTAAAATTTTACAGGTGCAACCTCAGACTCTTTAAACTGGATTTTCAATAGCAGCGAAGGAAAACATTTCACAAGTTATAGAGTGCTAACTTTCAGAAACTGCATGCAATACTGTAAAGACCAACTACAAGGAAACAACAAAACACAAGAGCACATATTGCGATTGAAACTACAGGATGTCTCCTGGGGAATTTAAAATTCTGGAAACTGTTGCACATAAAAATATCTTTAATTTGTGTTCTTTTAAAAATAGAGGGAACGAGTGTGAGAGAATCATAAATGAGGGTGCAATATCAGTGCTTCTCAATAATATGTAAGTAATACATTTTTCATAGAACATGATTTCATTTCAGGCAAATTAATAATATTTCACTTCCCCAAATGAATTCTCAAAGCCTAAAATAAGCTTTCTATAATGAACAAGCATTTGCAATGCATTAGGTCTCACATTTACAAGAGTTTACGCTATCAGCAAATGCGAAACCTATTGCATTGCAAATTACTAGCACCAATGCAACACTTTCACATTCATGGAGGCTGCACCCCTTTCTTTAGACAAGCCACGTCTACAGAACGGGGGACGGCAGACATTAAAGTGAAAGCGCTGCATGGGGCGCCTTGTCAAAAAAAAGCATCTGTTAGTCAAGTTGACAGATTTCTTTTGTTGTCAAAGCCACCATGCCGCGCTTTCACTTTAGTAGCGGACGTATTTAGTTGTGGCTTGTCTGAAGAAAGGTGCGACTCCTCCCTGGTGTGACGTTACCCTGGCCCAAGTTGGTCTCCCAGGTAAAATCCACAGCTTTTCTCACCTCTGATGGGACATTGCAGTAGTTGTTCGGCCTTCAGGAGCAACAGACTCCTTCCTGGTCCGATACCACCATCTCTTGGGATCTGCCTTTTGGCAAAGCCCTCACGAGGGTGGCTACAGGTACACGGCTAGGGAGCCCCATACCCCTGCCATGGTGAGCAGGCAAGCAAGAGGTAACCACAGCAGCAGAGGTAGGCAGCTCCACCACCTGCACTCCTGGATGGCACCACAAGAATCTTTCACTCCCAGCCTGGGCACATGGGACCTGGCAATGAGGGAGGGTTTCCCCATCTGCAAATTAGCTATCCACCGATTAGGCTGTGTGGCTGTGTGGCGAGGCGGAGCTTCACGTTGCTCAGCATTGGTTCTGATGAAGATTGTAGCTGTGCAGCAAGGCTTTGCATCATTCGCGTTGGTTCCAATGAAGCCTTCAGCTGTCCGGCTAGGCTTTGCAGGGCTTTTTGTCACCTGACGTCGGTTCCAATGATGCTTTGAGCTGTGCGGCAAGGTTTTGCTGGGCTTTTGTTCACTCTGCGTCAGTTCTGATGAAGTTTTCAGCTGTGCAGGATTCAGTTACAGAATATTGGAAACACACATTTCTTGTAGACAGAATATCGTGTTAAAAATGTCAAAGGAATTTCGAGTAGGTAAGTGCTTCAAGATAATATGTAAGTAATATATTTTTCATAACAACAGGAAGTTCATTTCAGGCAAACTTCCCCAAATGAATTCTCAAACCCTATAATACATTTTCTATAACAAACAAGCTTTTGCAAGCAATAGGTCTCGTATTTACAAGAGTTTAATTATATCTATTCCGTTGTCTGTCGACTTCCCTCACCCCCGCTCTGCCTCACTGCACTAACCTGTGCTGGCCACCACTGCATACTACTAACACTGGGCAATGAACTACGCTCTGCTCTTGGAGTTTGCGGAAATTTGTTAACTACGCATCCCCTCAACCAAGTAGTGTAGCCAGCTTCTAAACTGCACACAAATGCTTTGATAAAGCAAGTTTACATGTTAACAAAGAATATAATCAATTCACAAAAGTGAACTTTGAAACTAAAAAATATCAGGCAATGAGAGATGTGATGATTTTGGTATCCCTCCTAACCAAGGGGGAGGACCAAGCAGATGCCTTGATCACAAAGAGCATGTCATGCTGAACAATTCAGTGGTGGTCCCATCCTCTTAGGACCACCCTAAGCACAGCTACTATGGGCAAAATCCCAACCAAAGGCCCTGCAAAGCATTATGGGATGAGATTAGCAGTGGGCAGTGAATATTATAGTATCCAATATCAAAATAATTCTACAAAGAGCTGCAGTTCAACTTGTCGTTACTAGATGTCCCTCCGAGTCATATGCAAAAGCATTGAATCAAGCTGCAGTTCCACTAGTTCTCACTAGATGTCCCTCACGAGTCAGTTTGGGCTGGCTGGACTGTTCCCATGAGGCACAGGGTCAGACTGATTTGCATATGGCGATGTCTGAACTGAGGTGGCAGAGTGGGCTAAAGAACGGTGATGGATCAAACCCTGATCTGTTGACTGGGTGTGAGTGTTTGTTTGGTTCAGATACTCCGTCCATCACCACCCCCTTTTGTACCGCTTTGTTTGCCATAAGTTTGGCAGGGTATGTTCAGACATGAGTCTCTTGCTCACTTTGCCACTGGATTCAAGCAAGCCTGGCTGATGACGGCTGAAATGCCAGAAACCGGTCCTAGGAAGCTTGTTTCCGGTCGAGGGAAGACATGACTTGGCAGTTCAGGCTGGACTGTTCCCATGAGGCACAGGGTCAGACTGATTTGCATATGGCCATGTCTGAACTGGGGTGGCAGAGTTGGCTAAAGAACGGTGATGGATCAAACCCTGATCTATTGACTGGGTATGAGTGTTTGATTGGTTCAGATACTCCGTCCATCACCACCCCCTTTTGTACTGCTTTGTTCGCCATAAGTTTGGCAGGGTATGTTCAGACGTGATTCCTTTGCTCACTTTGCCACTGGATTCAAGCAAGCCTGGCTGATGACGGCTGAAATGCCAGAAACCGGTCCTAGGAAGCTTGTTTCCGGTCCAGGGAAGACATGGCTTGGCAGTTCGGGCTGGACTGTTCCCATGAGGCACAGGGTCAGACTGTTTTGCATATGGCCATGTCTGAACTGGGGTGGCAGAGTGGGCTAAAGAACGGTGATGGATCAAACCCTGATCTGTTGACTGGGTGTGAGTGTTTAATTGGTTCAGATACTCCGTCCATCACCACCCCCTTTTGTACTGCTTTGTTCGCCATAAGTTTGGCAGGGTATGCTCAGACGTGAGTCCCTTGCTCACTTTGCCACTGGATTCAAGCAAGCCTGGCTGATGATGGCTGAAATGCCAGAAACCGGTCCTAGGAAGCTAGTTTCCGTTCCAGGGAAGACATGGCTTGGCAGTTCGGCCTGGACTGTTCCCATGAGGCACAGGATCAGACTGATTTGCATGGGGTGGCAGAGTGGGCTAAGGAACGGTGATGGATCAAACCCTGATCTGTTGACTGGGTGTGAGTGTTTGATTGGTTCAGATACTCCGTCCATCACCACCCCCTTTTGTACCGCTTTGTTCGCCATAAGTTTGGCAGGGTATGCTCAGACGTGAGTCCTTTGCTCACTTTGCCACTGGATTCAAGCAAGCCTGGCTGATGACGGCTGAAATGCCAGAAAATGGTCCTAGGAAGCTTGTTGCTGGTCCAGGGAAGACATGGCTTGGCAGTTCGGCCTGGACTGTTCCCATGAGGCACAGGGTCAGCCTGATTTGCATATGGCCATGTCTGATCAGGGGTGGCAGAGTGGGCTAAAGAACGGTGATGGATCAAACCTTGATCTGTTGACTGGGTGTGAGTGTTTGATTGGTTCAGATACTCCGTCCATCACCACCCCCTTTTGTACTACTTTGTTCGCCATAGGTTTCGCAGGGTATGCTCAGACGTGAGTCCCTTGCTCACTTTGCCACTGGATTCAAGCAAGCCTGGCTGATGACGGCTGAAATGCCAGAAACCGGTCCTAGGAAGCTTGTTTCCGGTCCAGGGAAGACATGGCTTGGCAGTTCGGGCTGGACTGTTCCCATGAGGCACAGGGTCAGACTGATTTGCATATGGCCATGTCTGAACTGGGGTGGCAGAATGGGCTAAAGAACGGTGATGGATCAAACCCTGATCTATTGACTGGGTGTGAGTGTTTGATTGGTTCAGATACTCCGTCCATCACCACCCCCTTTTGTACCACTTTGTTTGCCATAAGTTTGGCAGGGTATGCTCAGACGTGAGTCTCTTGCTCACTTTGCCACTGGATTCAAGCAAGCCTGGCTGATGACGGCTGAAATGCCAGAAACCGGTCCTAGGAAGCTTGTTTCCGGTCCAGGGAAGACATGGCTTGGCAGTTCGGGCTGAACTGTTCCCATGAGGCACAGGGTCAGACTGATTTGCATATGGCCATGTCTGAACTGGGGTGGCAGAGTGGGCTAAAGAACGGTAATGGATCAAACCCTGATCTGTTGACTGGGTGTGAGTGTTTGATTGGTTCAGATACTCCGTCCATCACCACCCCCTTTTGTACCGCTTTGTTTTATTTTTATTTATTTATTTGTTGATATTTCTAAAGCGCAACATATACCCGTGGGCGTCTTGGCGCTAAACTGCAATTATTTGTCATTGGGAAAGCTGAATATCATGGTGGGCAGGCTACTGCTCAAAGAGCCAAGTTTTTAGTTGTTTACGAAACTGAAAAAGGGAAGGGCTTTGCCTGATATGTCGGGGGAGAGTATTCCACAGTTTCGGGGCAGCCACCAAAAAGCGGCGATCGCCCCAGGAAACTGTTCTGGCCCGTGGAACGATTAACTGCTGGAGGGTGGCTGATCGGAGCGGTCTGCCTGGTTTATAGAGTTGGAGTTGCTCTTTTAGGAAGTATGGACCTTGATCATTCAAAGCCTTATATACTATGCATAAGGATTTAAAGTGTATTCTGTTCCTGATTGTGAGCCAGTGATATTCCTTTATAACTTTTGATGTGGGCTCAAACTTTGTTTTCCTCGCGAGTAGGCGAGCTGCCGCATTTTGAATGGATTGAAGTTTCCCTATGACTCTGGATTGTGCGTTAAGGAATAATCTGTTGCAGTAGTCCAAAGTGGACAGGACTAATGAGCTGACCAAAGTTTTGATGGCTGTTTCTGGGAGAAAAGGACGAATCTTCCTAATCATCTTCAATTTAAAATGGGCTGTGGATGCTGTTTTATTAGCGTGGTCCATAAAATTTAGTCCATCATCGAAGATGATGCCCAAGTTCCTCACCTTGGCTGTTGGGGTTGGAGGGATGCCAAAAGTTTCTGGCCACCAATTTAATGGCCAACTTGGGAGAAGGGGTCCAAAGATGACCACCTCAGTTTTATCTGAGTTCAGTCTTAAACAATTACTGGCCATCCATTCTCCTATATCTAGCAGTCCTTTATTAAATTTCTTTGCTATTTGAGGTCCATCGCCTTTAATAGCTAGCACCAACTGAGTGTCATCAGCATAGGAGGTTAGGCTCATCCCATGTGCTTTGATGACATTAGCAAGGTCCGACACATAGATATTAAAAAGTGTCGGACTTAGGGATGAGCCTTGAGGAACTCCACATGGTGACGATTGTGGTGTCGATTGATAGGGTCCTAAGGTTACTGCTTGGGTTCTATTGGCTAGAAAAGATGCCAGCAAGTCTTTGGCAAAGTGACAGAGGCCAATCTTTTCGACACGGTCGACCAAGATGGTATGGTCGACCGTATCGAAGGCTGCAGACAAATCCAGCATTACCAGGATCGCTGTTCCCCCCTGATCCCTAATTGCCCGTATGTCATCAGCAGCCTTTATCAAGGCTGTTTCTGTCCCATGGTGTTTCCGAAAACCGAATTGTGTGTCATCTAGTATATGATGTTTTTCAATGTATTCGGATAGCTGGGCGTTCATGGCCTTTTCTACTACTTTGGCCACGAAAGGGAGACTCGCAATGGGCCTGTAGTTTTTCAAATCTTGTTTATCAAGGGAGGGTTTTTTTGGTAGGGGTTTTAATAAAGTGTTTTTTAGCGAGTCTGGATATGTGCCTGAAAGCATAATTGAGTTACAGACTTGGGTAAGTGCTGGAATAATGGACTCCATTACAGGCGGTAGAATTGAGAAAGGGCAAGGATCTAAGGCCGAGCCTGTTTTTATTGTTGACACAATTGTTCTTATGTGATCTTTTGTTACAGTTTGGAAACTTGAGAACGTGTTTTCTGTCCGAGGCGTGAGGGAGCTGCCTGTCCCTAGAGATGGTTTGGCAGCAAAAGTTTGATAGATATCGTCAACCTTGGTGTAGAAATAAGTAGCCAGGGAATCACATAATGCTTGTGATGGGGGAGGGGTAAGATCTGGAGTGTTACCTGACAGAAGTTTAGTGATTTGGTACAGTCGTCTACTTGAGTTTTTTGCTTCATGAATTTGTTCCGAGTAGAAAGCTTTTTTTGCCTTTGTGATCATATCTTTGTACAGTGCCAGTGACTCTTTGTAGCATATCCTACTGGCTGTGTCGTAGGTATTCCTCCATAATCTTTCTTTGTTCCTATTAATTAGTTTTTGTGCCCTCAGTTCTTTAGTATACCACGGGGCAGTAGGTTTGGCTCTATTTCTGGAAATTACTTTGGTCGGAGCTAGCTGATTAGCTGCCTGACCCAACCAGGTCTGGAATTGTTGTAGTGCCAAATTGGGTTCGTCAGATATAATTGGGCAAGTTTGGTCAAGTCTGGTGCTAAACTCCTCCTGATTTATATTTTTCCAGTCTTTAAACGATTTTTGAAATGTTGGGACTGATGATTCATCAGTATGTATGAACGTATGTTCGCCATACGTTTGGCAGGGTATGCTCAGACGTGATTCCCTTGCTCACTTTGCCACTGGATTCAAGCAAGCCTGGCTGATGACGGCTGAAATGCCAAAAACCAGTCCTAGGAAGCTTGTTTCCGGTCCAGGGAAGACATGGCTTGGCAGTTCGGGCTGGACTGTTCCCATGAGGCACAGGGTCAGACTTATTTGCATATGGCCATGTCTGAACTGGGGTGGCAGAGTGGGCTAAAGAACGGTGATGGATCAAACCCTGATATGTTGACTGGGTGTGAGTGTTTGATTGGTTCAGATACTCCTTGCATCACCACCCCCTTTTGTACCGCTGAGATTAGAACCTACCAACCCACCTGAAGGAATACTACCCATTATTATATGTTGGTTTTGTAGCGTGTGGTCATATCGTATATCTTCTTATATAAAGATTATACTCATTTTATAAAAACGAGTGTGGAGTCTATTTGTGATGACATCAGTGGGTTGCTGTGAGTGCGGTTGTACATACTGTACACTCGTGCCTTGGAGATAAGCCTGGATGCTCATGCCAAGCTACTGAGGGGCTAAGCAAGGCTATCTCAGACGGCGTCCTTACTTAGCCTAACGTTGAAATGAGGCGTCTGATTCTCGCACCTGGCAACAGGGGTGTGGGGCAGGGACTCCCACCTCCAGCATTTGGTGGTGGCAGGGAGGGCCAAAGACCCACACTTCCTACAAATGAACATAACATGTATGGGAGAGGACGTGTCTCTCAATTCAATCTGTGCCTGCTCTCAGCACAGAGCTCGAGTGCTCTGCTGTGCAGCACAATTTCAGGGGTAAGATTATGTTTTTAGTGGTGGAAAACATAGTGGATAGAAATGCCAGGCAGTGTTATGTTTACATGATGGCTTGATTCATTACTGCACAATAGTCAAACTTCCCTTGAATGCAAACTCTCAAACTCCCCCTAAAGTGATATTGAATTCCTACCAACTTCTGGCCAATATTACCTGGTTAATTTAATTATAATTACACTAATATCCTCTAACATTTTTGGAGGAGAAGCCTCAAACCCTCCAGTAAAGAGGACTTCAAATCCTACGCAGATTTACCCAGCTTTACTGAGCTCTTGCAATAAAAAATTGCCCATTTGGCACTACATTTACCAAATATTTTTGAAGAGTGAACCTGGAAACCACTGTCTATCGAAAATTAGACAGAAACAGTTTGCGGATTACCTTGTCTAATTGCTATATTAAGTTTATTTAAATAATATTTTTGTTGCTATCTTTCTGACAGACCTGAATATTACCATGTCCTACCAACGTTTAAATATTGCTCAACATTGCATCTGATAGGCAGCATTAGCTTTATCATGCTCTTAAGCTTGAGGGTCTCGGCTCGTGTGTCCAAGAGGAGCATTTTCAGTCCTTTGCAAATCTGTACCATGTGATATTCTATTTCCATCAGTTTTTTCGTAGAAATATACCTAATATAGGTTGTTTCCCCAGCAATGCACGTGGATCTTAGTTAGCAAATTACCTTTTCAGACCCATTTGTGCTTGTCGAAGGGTAGTTTTGCAGATTTAAGGATGTATGCTACAAGCATGTTAACCTTTGCTTAGTAATTATTTAGGTGTGATGTTTGATGTTAGACCGATTTCTTTTTGCAGAGCCCACCCCATATATTTTCGACTTTTAATCTTTAAATACTGTCCTTTAAATCGTGCTGCTGCATTAAAACTATGTTGATGTTGTGAGGGGAGATGGACATTTATATTTCTATCAAAAAGGGAAAATTATAGATTGCTGTAAAACAATGTATAATGCTGTCTAATGGCTTTGTCGGTTACGAACCGGTTTAATTTGTGAGTGTGTTTTAGTTATTTTGCAATGTTTAAAGGCCATTGCCTAAAATAAACTATGCCAAGAATTCCCAGATACATTTGTGTCTTATTCTCAGGGGTGTAACATCAAAATGTGCTTTTTTTTTTTAAAGATAGACAGCCTTAGTGCCTATGAATTATTCAATGACACTATTGGTGCAGCTTTGAGTAGTTTGTGTTTTAAGAAGAGTCCTTCAGTTTTTGGCAAACATGTATCCGAAGATTTTCAGAACTCTACCTTTCCTCTGTTGAAGACCTCAGCAAACGGAACAATTTGACCTGTTTAAAGGAATGAATTCTTGTCCATGTGATGCTACTCTTGTTCTGTTTCAAAGTTATAGAGAGAGGAAACCTGCACGTCAATACTTTCATTGAAAGCCGGGGATCAATGAACAATAACATTTAGTTTCCAGCACTATAAATTGGACCCTATCCAGTCTTTATGCATTTTCATAACAGTGTTATGTATTACTATATAAGTAGGGCAATTCTACAAGACCAAAAGATTTACCTGTATGTCATAAAAACCCTTTGGCATTCCTATGCGGGAATCAGTCGGAAAACCGTGGTCTAAACCACGAGTGTTTCGACTCTGCAAGCTCTACCATGCATGCCTTACCACGCATATGCCCTAACAACACATATGTGTGGTTTAGGCAATGCGCGGTCTAGCTACTGTCTGCTGCGGACGGGAGCAGGAAGACCTTGCAGAAAGCGGTGATGTAAGTGGGGCTGGGTGTAGTTCTGGGCAGGGGGGTAGGTTGGGGGTTGTTTTGTGGTAGTTTAGTAGGCTGGGGGGTCGGGGTAGTTTTATGGGCTGGATTAGGGTTCGCAACACAAAAAGCTGATGGATGGAATGTTTAACATTGTCAAACATTCACCCCCAGTCACAGATCTGGATTTAATCCATCGTTGTTTTGCTCACATGCCATCCCAATTCAGACATAGCCATATGCAAATAAGTCTTGACCCTGTGCCTCATGGGAACAGTCCAGACCGAACTGCCAGGCCATGTCTTCCCTGGACCAGAATCAAGCATCCTAGGACCGGTTTCGGGCTTTCAGCCCTCATCAGCCAGGATAGCTTGATTCAAGTGGCGTAGTGAGCACGGGACCCACGTCTGGGCATACCCTTCCCACTTAGGGTGAAAATGCAACACAAAAAGCTGATGGGCGGAATGTTGAACATTGTCAAACATTCACCCCCAGTCATAGATCTGGGTTTAATCCATTGTTATTTTGCTCACCACGCCACCCCAGTTCAGACATAGTCATATGCAAATCAGTCTTGACCCTGTGCCTCATGGGAACAGTCCAGACCGAACTGCCAGGCCAGGTCTTCCCTGGACCGGAATCAAGCATCTTAGGACCGGTTTAATTCTTTCAGCCCTCATCAGCCAGGATAGCTTGACTCCAGTGGCGTAGTGAGCACGGGATCCACGTCTGGGCATACCCTTTCCACGTAGGGTGAAAATGCAACACAAAAAGCTGATGGATGGAATGTTGAACATTGTCAAACATTCACCCCAGTCACAGATTTGGGTTTAACCCATCGTTATTTTGCTCACCAAGCCCCACCAGTTCAGACATAGCCATATGCAAATCAGTCTTGACCCTGTGCCTCATTGTTGGCTGGTGGTGGGTCGGGGGTTGTTTTGTGGGCTGGGAGTGGGTCGGGTAGTTTTTTGGGCTATGTGGTGGGTCAAGGTATTTTTGTGGCTGGGGAGTAGGTCGTATAGTTTTCTGGGCTGGAGGGTCGAGTTTTTTGGGATGCGGATGAGTCGGTCGTTTTGTGGGCTGGGGGTGAGTCACAGGTTGTTTTCTGGGCTGGGAGTGGCAGTCCAAACTTTGAGTAACTCCGTTATTCAGCTGCAAGAAATTCCACCACAGGGCGATGGGGTCACTGGCGATCTCGGCCTCCCCCCTTCGTAAACACCCCTAAGATTGTGCGACTGCCGGTGCCTGGCTCCTGACCCATAGTTTCTCCATCCCCTTGACCCCCTTATATGGGTGCCCCAAGATATATCACAGCCACATTTCATACATGCCCATCAGCTGACCACCAACACCTTAAAAACTAGGCCATACCACAATATTGTCTGGCAAAGACCACCCTAGATATATTGATCGACCTAATGCTTTCTCACCCATCTGTTTCATCCCAAGAAGGAGGCTGGCATGCCCTCACCCAAAGAAACGCCATCCAGGGTTGGATGTAATCCCCTGTGCCCCTTTGGCATCTCCCTAGCTTAGCTAGGACTCGTTATCCGAAAGGATGATCCTTCTACTCGCGAATTGCTCTGCCTTCCTGATCTCAGCTGTATATTGTAAATGTATGTAAATGTATAGGCATTTATATAGCGCACTACTTACCCAGAGGGTCCCAAGGCGCTTCGACCGCTGCGAAACCCTTCCTGGCTTCCCTGAGAGATGGTCCCTTAATGGGTATCTCCAGGGTGAGACCAGGCATCCCCGGCGGTCTGGTGGGGCCGTTAGTGAAGATGAGGCAAGCTAATCCCCAGAGTTGCCGAGTGTGATCGCTGATCAGAGTGGGCACCGAGGCGAGAGAATTATCGAGTCCGCTGACCCTGGTCCAGAAACCTGCCGCGCCGGGAATCGAACCCTGGTGCCGGGCCGTCTTCTGCTCTCGGGTCTGCCGCCTCCAACCAGTGAGCCACACTACTTCCTTTACCTTTGTACCCAAGATTCCCTATCAATTCTCAGAAGGTAATTCGCGAATCTTCGAAACCCCAAAGAAGTGCAAAATTGAGGGAAACTATTCTACACAATATCTCTGTGCCACCATATTGAGTTAATTTCCCTCAAGTGGATGATTGTGGCCAGTATGGTCAAGGAGGGTGATAAAATCCCTCCACCTCCCAATTTCTAGAAGGTGGCGGCTCTGGGTGAAGATTATCGTAATGCCATTAAAATGACGCCCATGCACCTGAGCATGGTGGCCTGCCTCACGAAGAATCGCACAAATATGCCTACCAGGACCGAGCTTCCAAGTGTCCAATGAGAATAAATACACGCCTGCACCAGGTGCCCGGATACCCATTGCTGCCCTCTGGTAGCGTTTAGTAGCCCCCATTTGGAAATCACCGATGTGTAGTTTGTTGGTGGGCAGATGTTGGCAAGGGAGTGAACCGTTAATCCTTCTCTTCTGCCTTTCGCAATTGAAGGCCTCTACCCAGTGTTGAGAGGGCCTGCATTCTGTCGCCTCCCCCTGCTATACCCATCCCAAATACTCACCCATTCTAAAGCAAGTGAGAAGGTTGTGTGTGCCAACTGACTCTGGCTGTGACTGCTCGCCTGACTAGCACAAAATAAATGAATGACCACCGTGGGTACCATGACAATACTGTTGCTAATGCCGAATAAACATGCTCATTTATGCTTCTGATAAGTATAAGGTATGAAGCTCCAGGACATGGGACCAACTCAACTCAACCAGCACTATCTCATAAATAGATACAAGGATCGACTGCTGTGATGGACCAGAGAGGAAAAACTCACTATCAACACAATGTGGAGGGCAATCAGAGAACCAAAGACGCTGGCACTATGGAAGGGAAGTAGAAGAACCCTTCGAGATGAGCAAAAAAGAACTGTATCCTGAAGTATGAACCGCCAGCTGAGGTTGGGGATGACCCCATGTGAAATTGTCCAACTACAATTGCCGTAAGGACAATAAATTCATATCGAACCATAGAGCGGTCACTCATTTGATAGCCCGCATAAAAGGAGCAGCAGCGTCCTGTCTTACCTATCTTGCCCATGGTGCCTCTGCCCCAAAGCAGACAGTCAAGGTCTGAGTTGCACTGATCTCAAATTAACTGAGTTTGGAAAATAGTTTTTTATTTTTTTTATATTTACTATTATCTTGTACTATGTACCTGCAACTGGGAGAACCGGCAAGCATTGAAATTACACAATACTACATTCTATTAAGGACTAGCAACTGTGTGAAATGTAAGTACAGAATCCATAAATTAAGAATGCCCAATTCAGACAATAGATAAGATATCAAAGCATATATGCCCACAGCCTGTCTGCACTGCTTTCGTGCGCTGGCACCTACTGGTCAATTTCAGTTCTGTGTGTTAAGGTACCCCTTCTTGTTCGTTTATTTATGCGTCCCATGCACAATTTGCTTGCAAAGTACAAGCACATCTGTGCTCTGTTCCAATTTAACCGCCCCCCAATTCTTGTTGAAGGGAGGGAGCAGAACATGTCTAGCGTGAACTGAAAAATCGAGTGAGGATCCGCCACACCTACTGTGGGTTCTTGTCCTTTCTACTAATCAAGGAAGAAGTGCCATCATCATACTACAAAATAAAATGTGTTTTTACATTTGAAAGACGGATGTTTGGGGCCATGGGTCAAGGTTTATCATTTGCAGGATTGGTCAAACCGAAAAAATCTGTGCAGTCTTACATGCTTAATGTCTGCAATATTTAGTAACCAGCATGCCTGTATACTGCTCCAGGACCGCTGCAGGAATAAGTTCCAAACTCCAACGTGAACTAAGGGAAGTGAAGGAAAGCTATTGGGGAACAATTGAATGTTTTCAGGAATGTCAGTAGATCTCCTTTTTATGGCTCGGTTAAGAGGCCCTCAGGTCAAAAAGGAAGATCATCCTGGACTCATTCTGAAGTCATCTGATGACTTCAGCTGAGCTATTCCTGTTATTATCTGGGGACATCATCCCAAACCATCCTGAAGTATGCCTATAGGGGAAAATATTTAAATGGGATTACTCTTACTGTAATCACAAAAACTACTCTAGGATGGTGTTCTTCCACTGGCAGGGAGTGATTACCTTTTACAACTCCGCAAATACTAATTGACAACTTCAGGATGAGTGAGAATTACTTCAGGATGGGCTCTAGACCAGTGTTTCCCAAACTGTGGTCCGCGGACCCCTAGGGGTCCGTGACACATTCCCAGGGGGTCCGCAGGCAGCAGTTTTAAAAGCGCTGCAAATGTTTCAAGTATAATTAGAAGTTTTCGAGCACCAATAAAAGTGGCAAGACCAAGATAACACCAGTGTTTAATGTTCCTGCTGGAGAGAGATGAGTTTTGTCCAGTGGCAGCTTGACTTATTTAATGTAGCACAGAGGGTTAATATGCCTCTTGCAAAGAAAGTGTGCCTATATTTATTTTTTAAACTGTGTTTGATCTGCATAGGTCAATGGGTTACTGCTTTTGTCATAGAGATTCTTAAGTTACTGTGCAGTTTATAAGTGACAATTGTGATCTAGCACAGAGACGTATAAACTGGGATCAAAAAGATGTTTGCAAACTGCATGGTACAAGATAGTAACTTAAGTTTCTTCCCGGACTTTCATTATCCTGATGCTGCTAAAAAGGTTTATTTGAATGGAAATAAAGTTTCATTGTTAAAGTCAATGCTATGTTATGCCTACCAGTATGAATGATGTGAATCCTACAACTAGTAGTCACCTTTGCCTTATGTTATTACATGTATGATTCATTGTCTCTATGGGGCAGATTTACAAGGAAAGTGACTCAGTGAGTGCTGCAAGCCATTTGGCTGTGCTGCACTTAGTCACTTTCAAAGCACAGGGATGCAACATATTTACCACAGTATGTTGCATCTCAGTGCTCTCCCTGCGCTGGTGCACAAACTGCTGCCATGCGCCGGCACAGGCACCCTTGTACCATGGTGCAAGGATGCCTATTATTTATTTATTTATTTAAAACATTTATAGAGCGCGGCTGTCACCTGGCAGGTATCCTGGTGCTGGTAGCTTACTCCTGGGTTAGAAGCGAAGGGAGTTGATTAAGGGGGGGCGGGGGTGGAAGGCTGGGGGAAGAGCCATGTTTTTATTCGTTTCCTGAAGGGTAGGATCTGTGGAATTTGGCGAATGTCGGCAGGCAGACTGTTCCAGAGCTTGGCAGCAGCTACTCTGAAAGATCTTCCCCCGATCCTGGCCTTCTTAAATCTGGGTACTTTCACAAGGCAGGCGGTCGCGGATCGTAGCGTTCTGGTAGGGATGTACCAAGAGAACAGATGTTGAAGAGGTCTTGGTCCTAAACCGTGTAGTGCCTTGAAGACCAAGCAAAGGGTCTTGAAGGCTATTCGTTGCTTCAAGGGAAGCCAGTGCAACTCGGCCAAGGCAGCGGTGGCCGAGGATCTCCTGGTCCATCCAAGGGCCAGTTTGGCTGCTGCCGACTGGACTCGTTGGAGTCTGTCCAACAGTATCGAAGGAGATTCAAGCAGGAGGGCGTTACAATAGTCGAGGCGACTCAGAATAGTGCGCCTGACTATCAATGCTCGGGCTGGAGGTGGTAATAATGGCAGGATTTTGCGCAGTGAGCGCATAAGGGCTGAGCAGGTGGCGACTGTTCTTGTAACCTGCGTTTCCATGCTAAGTTTGTTATTTAGCATGACGCCCAAATTGTGAACGCTGGCAACAGGTAGCGGATTGTTTGGGTTTTCCGGGGGCCAGAACTCCGCAGGCAGAAGGCGAGGTATACGGCTCGCAGGACAGAACAGAACCTCGGTTTTCGAGGAGTTGAATTGGAGGGAGTTCCGGTGTAACCAGCCTGCGGTGTCTCTTAGGCAGTTGTGGAAGGCTTCCAAAGGAATGGAATCTTCGCCCTCCCAAGAGAAAAGGAGCTGGGTATCGTCCGCATAGTTTACTGTAGTCATATTGTGGGATTTGATTAAAGTGACCAGTGGTTTTAAGTAAACATTGAAAAGGATCGGACTGATAGAGGAACCCTGGGGTACACCGTGAGGGACAGGGGAGAAGGCAGATTGGAAAGGAGGGAGGGATACGGCCTGTTTTCTATCTCTGAGATAGGAATGAAACCAGAGCAGGGCCGTGCCATCAACCCCAGCCTCTCTCAGCCTCTCAAGCAGGGTCACGTGGTTGACAGTATCGAATGCGGCAGACAGGTCTAATAAGATCAAGGCCACGGCTTGGCCCCTGTCTGCACGCACTCGAAGTTCTTCCATGGCAGTAAGCACTGCTGTTTCTGTGCCATGGGCTGGACGAAATCCGAATTGGAAGTCGTCCAGAACGTGATGCTGCTCGAGGTGGGTTGAGAGGCAGGTGCTGACCCATCGTTCTATCACTTTCGCCGGAAAGGGCAGAAGTGATATGGGGCGAAAGTTGTAAAGGCATTCTGGATTCAGAGTTGGTTTCTTCAGTAGCGGGGTGATGAGCGCTTGCTTCCAGGGGTTGGGAACGAGGCCACAACCGAGAGATTGATTGCAGATCCTCCGGAGGGTGTGGAATAGCTCATTCCCGCATGCTTTCCAGGTTTTCGGGGGCAGAGGGTCAAGGGGGGATCCCGAGGTAATGCCCAGTGCCAGTTTCTCAAATTCTGCTTCAGGGATCTGGGGAAAGGCCAGGAGACTTTCCCTAGGAGGGCATGCTGAACTTGGAGGATCAAGGTTAGCGGAACCAGCTCCGGGGGGGGTTGGAGAGTTATGTGATGTGGGAGTTGTCAGGTTATTAATAATGGTCTCGATTTTGTCCGTGAAAAACTGTGCGAGATTGTCACAGAGGGTCTGAGATGGGGGAATAGATTTCTTGGCGCAGTCAGGATGTATAAGATTATCCAGAATTTGGAATATGCTTTTTGGACTGTTAGCTGCGTTAACTATGGTAAGTCGATTTGCTCTCTGCAATGGCAGATTTGTAGTCACGGAGCATATTTTTCCAAAGGGTTTTATTAATGTCACAGTATCCGTGTCTCCACTTTCTCTCGGCCTGTTTACAGGCTGATTTAAGAGTTTTCAGGGAGTCATTGTACCAGGGAGCAGGTGCTCTACCTTTGGGTTTGCAGTGTTTTAATGGGGCAACAGAGTCCGTGATGGAAGTGATTCTCGAGCTGAAGGCTCTGTAGTTGTTTTCAACCGAGCTGGTAGGAGAGAAACTATCCTCCACATCAAAGACTGTGGTGGTGGCGCTGAGTTTTTCTAGGGCTTTCCAGTTTCGGTACGTAAATTCAGGTAGAGAGCTATTATTGGGCTTTCTTATTGTGGTGCTGGTAATGTAGAGTTTAATGAGTGAGTGGTCCATCCAGCTCATAGGCAGAATGTCGCCTACTTGTGTTAGATCAGGGCTCGAGAAAATAAGGTTGAGTCGATTGCCTGCAGAGTGGGTGGGATCCTTAATCAGTTGGTGAAGCCCCACGCTGTCACAGGACAGCAAGAGGTTGTCTAGACCTGTATCTAGGCTGCCGTTTGGCCAGAGATTGAAGTCTTCTAGAATAACTAGTTTGTTGTGGGAGGTTGCCATTTTTGTAAAGATAGTGAGAAGAGCTTGCTGTTGCGGGATGGAAAATGCCCCTGGAGGTCGGTAACAGATGATCACCGTGAAGGTGACTCCTGGGTGGCAGTTTATGGCCAAACCAAAGAGCTCAATTCCAGGCACTGGGTCTATGTCTATGGTGTTTATTTGCTATGAGGCTCGGAAGATAATGCCAACTCCGCCGCCGCGGCCTTTGGGTCTGGGGAGATGCAGGATGTTGAAGTTTAAAGGGCAGGCAGATGCTAAATCGATATCACAGTCGGCATGTGTCCAAGTCTCAGTTAGGAAAAGGACATCTAGATGGTTGGATTCTATGAGGAGATTGATTTCAGTGGCATGCTTAGGTAGGGATCTGACGTTCAGCAGACCTCCTACGATTAAGCCCTTGTGGGTGAAGTCAGGTAGGGGAAAAGCTGTCTCTTCAAAGGTGAGCTTACCTTCGTGTGCAGACCCTCGTAGATTAAGCAGTGCATCCCGGGTGTAACGTGGGGACTGTGGGCCGAATTGGGCATAGTTGGTGGCGCTAGGCGCGACCTCGTCGCGGACGAGCGCAGACGAGCTTGCCTTAAGCGCGCCTTCGGCGCGCAATCGGCGTGCCCGCTGCGCTCGTCCGCTGCGCTTCCGGTGTTGACACATAAATTATAGTGGCAACGAATGACGTGGGAGGGGGCGTGGCCAGCAAGAGATGGGCGTGACTATAGTCTCCCTCGGCGTGCAATGGCGCCAAAGAAACGAGCGGTTCCGTTCAGACAGCTAATATTCAGCTGCTCGGCGAGTCAAGGGTGAGTGCCAAAGTATTAATCACTGTGCAAATAAGCAGGTATTTTAAAAACAGGACACACAACAGGTTTAAAATGCAGCAATAACGAGCTCCCGGCTTTTTGCCTCATTGTGGGGAGATTATTTATGTTCAGGTAGGATTCCCTTTCTGCACATAAACAATCACTAGAGGGGATTTCATCTTCCTAAACAACGAGGAGAAATAAATACATTTCTTCTTGTTGCACCTCCCTACGCCTCCCTTGGGGAGGTGTAGCATTCGGACGCATTTCCAGATTCATGATTTCTCGTAAATCTGGAAATGTGTCTTGTTTCATGGGTGTTGCTTGGGAACATTCACAGCAAAACCCATGAAACGCACCTTTCACGCAAAGTCCTGTGTGCAAAGGGGACATATTTATAAGAACAGGAAAAGTCACGCAGGGTGGCTTTTCCTGTTCTTATAAATATGGGGCACTAAAATGCACCGCCGGAGCGTCACTTTTTGTGACGCACCGGTTGCGCAAGGGTCTTGTAAATCTGCCCTATATGTGTGTGTGTTGTAAAGTGCTCTGACATCCTACAATGGTATGAGAGATGCTATAAAACAAATGAAATACATGTGACTGAGGGACTATGGAGAGACGAGAGGCACTGTTGGAGTGTGATAAAAAGGGAATCACTGAAGCACCCGAACAAAAATTATCGTATCCTGGTGCATAGTAAAGTCATCATTTACTATTCTTTTAAAGCTAATACAATTCAATATATAATGATAAATGTGTTGTAGAATGCACTATTGTTTCCTAAATTGTCTTTGGGGGAGAGCCTCCCAAAGCCCCCTTTGTAGTGGTTCGACTCACTCACTGCACTTGGTGTGCACCCTGTGGGGACTGGTCTGAAAACATTTGCCAACGCTGCTTTGAGTTTCCAGACTGGAACTTGCAGGAGCAGGAGCCTCGTAGTGTGAAATAAAACCAACCATTTAAAAGTTAGTCATGGGGATGCAGCACCAACCTTCCCAATAAAGTTTTTTGTTTTTTGCAGATTCTTTCAATATAAAATACTAAAATCCTTAGTAATTCGACTATTTGTTTTGTGTTCACACCTGTTTTTTTCGGATTACTGTTTAAAATTTAAATTATACAGATTGCTAGGGGGTCCCCGGCTTCCAGTGCTGACTCAATGGGGGTCCCCAGGAGCCCAAACTTTGGGAACCACTGCTCTAGACAATTTAAGGATGATTGTGGATTATTCCCGGATGATCCTATTACCGCTTTAGGATGGAAGTGGATTACTTTGGAATGATCCCATGATAATTTCAGGAGGAGTATGGATAGCTCCAGGATGATTTAATGATAACTAAAAAATGAGCATAGATTATTTAGGATTATATTAGGACAACTACAGAATAAGCGTGGATTACTAGACAATGACTACATAAGGTCTTTAAAATGGTTATGAAATTCTCTTGCAGGATTTTATGCCAACCGCAGGCCAAGTGTAGATAGCTCCCAGGTGATTTAATGAATAACTTAGAGTGGCTGTGGATCACTAAGAAATCATTACGGGCTGGATTACACCTTAAAAATTCGATGTTACAAGCACATTAGCCGACTGCCAGTATTCCCTTGCAGGGTCCCACTATTAGTTTAGGAATATGGATTTGCTGGTAGGGAAATATTTAGAGGTTCACCTCCTCAATGAACCTTCCTGTCAAAAACAGGCCTGAGTACCACCACCCACCACCGTCCCCGGCAACCCACCAGCTTCACTTTAGCTGCGTGAGGGCAGTCAACACCCCCCACAGTAAACTTTGGGTATATCCAGCCTTCTGATCTGTCATAGAACCCTGTAGGCACGCAACGCCCTCAGTTTGGGTCAGAGTTGTCACCACATGGGGCAAAAACAAGGGTTCATCCAAGAAAACAACCCATAAGGGAGGATGGCACCACAGCTCCCTTTTAATTCACTGCGGCAGTTGTGAAATGCAGAGTTTCAGTTATAACAATAAATCAGGATTTGAAAGTGTGAATTGTATGCATGAGGAGGGTAATTGATTAACCCATAATCACAGGATGCTGAGCAATCGCCAACACTTCAACCTGGTTTCCTTCATGCTGAAGTTGGCAGCTTGGGCTGTTACACCACACCCTTCATGATTAAAGCCACATGTGGTCACAGATGACATCACAGGACTGGCCGGCTGTTGTGCCGATGTTGCCAGACATAATGCAAAAGTCAATACGGGGTGTAAGATGATATAGAATCCAGGACAGTTACAATGTACCCAATAAAGTAATTTGTTAGAAAGACTCACACTGGTAAGTTTCAAAGTCTTTTATTTCTTGAATCATAGAGCCACCAACTCCAGCTGCCAGCCTGTCAGTACTCCTGGTCGTAACTGCCTCCACACGAGGCGCTACCATGGATATCGAATTATCAGGCTGAGCAGCTCTAAGAATGACCATTAAACACCCCCCTTACTGACAAATACAAAGGAAAGAAGGGCAAGTAGACGAGGAAAAAGAAAGGAGCAAGGAAGGCATAAGAATACGAATTTTGCACGAGAATAAGAAAATGCACAAGAGAACATAGCAAAAAGGAGCACAAGAACATCAGAAGTAAGATTAATACATTTCATAGGGCCCGATTCACAGAATGAACTTAAGACTCAATCCTAAACTTACTACTATTTTGGTATTCACAGAATGCACTTACTACTTTTGGCATTCACAGAATGAACTTACTACTTTTGGTATTCACAGAAGTTAGGATTTTGTCTTAAGACAAACTTAAGACAAACTTAAGACAGACTTAAGACAAACTTAAGACAAAATCCTAACTTCAGTGAATACCAAAAGTTGTAAGTTCATTCTGTGAATGCCAAAAGTAGTAAGTGCATTCTGTGAATACCAAAATAGTAGTAAGTTTAGGATTGAGTCTTAAGTTCATTCTGTGAATCGGGCCCATAGTCTGCAAATTGTTTAGGACAAGACCTTGGCGAAGGACCTGTCAAATGTGAGCACGGAAGAGGGATACACTTGGGAAAATCATCCGAGCATGATGAAATGAGGACTTGTCATCCTGAAATTTCACCAGGCAAGACATGCTCCATTTGCTACCATTTTGAACAGTGACCACTTTCTTGTAAACAAAAGTGATGAAGAAAGGGCCCAGCAACTCCCCCCCTCAATATCTGAAAGGGAGTTTTTGTAGCACAGCACTGAGAGCAGTGCGATGTGCCCACCAAGTATCCCTTAAGACACCCTTGAAAGGAACCTTCCTATCAATAGCTCTCTGCACACATGCCTTTACCACCCTGTTCATGCGTTCCGCAAGTCCATTGGCTAGCGGCACATAGAGCGCAGTTTTCTAATGAGTGATGCCATAGTCCCTCAAAAAGTCCTGCATCTCCTGCGGGATGAATTGCACCCCGTTATCCATGATGAGGAACCTAGGTATGCCCTCACATGTAAATTCATCTTTAAGGCAGTCAATATCCACCATGGTGCTGATAGAGCTTACACATTTGGTAGATACCCACTTGGAAGAGTAATCCACCAAGAGAATTACAAACCGCTCTGAGGGACCTAAGAGCTCAAAGGGACCCGTAAGGTCCAAACGAAGCTTGATCCAGGTCTCACGCGGAACTTCAACAGGTGACAAGGGAGCAGTACTGGTGACTTGAGATTTATCACTAAAGGCACACAGACAGCACTCTTTTTTTTTTTAATTCTTTTTATTAAAACATACAAAAAGAAAAGACAATAAGAGCATCGGGTGACACTTAGACACACTGCAACTGTTTAAACACTTCCTTCATTACATGAAAAATGTAGGATGAACGATATCAGGATCAGGTCGGGTCCAACACCTCAGTAACGTTAGCCGGAACAGGGGGCATACAAATATCACCTCTATATTCATTCCATGCACCCCAGATTTTCCCCCATTTTCCGGGTCTCCCCCTGGCCACATACACTGATCGTTCCCTAAACATACACTAGTCCAGGTCCTCCATCCATTTCCCAATCTGAGGGGCCTGGCTGGCACCCCACAACTGAGCAGTATTCCGTTTGGCTATCATACATGCTAGTGTGACCCTCGTTTTCCCACGTGTTGTGAGGTCGGTCGGCTCCCATACATTAAGCAGGCAGCGGTGCGCCTCCAGCCCAAGCTCCACTCCCCACACTTCCCATATTTTATTATGCACAGTGATCCAATAGCCACGAACTTCCATACACTCCCACAGTATGTGCATGAATGTCCCAGTCACTCCACACCCTCTGCGACAATCTGAGGTCACAGCCAAACCCATCCGCAACAATCTAGGACCTGTGGTATAAGAGCGATAAAGAATCTTCAACTGTACCAATCTGAGCCTCATCTGAATGGCAACTGTCCTATGAGACGAAACAGCCTCCCCCCAGTCCTCGTCATCCAGAACCAAGCCATCAGCAATCCATTGTCCCCTGAGAGCCACCAAGGGATCATCGGTGTGGTTAACCAACTTTTATCGATCAACAAGATCGCCTTCGTGGGGAGATGCCCATCCAGCACACGGTCCTCCAAAGGAGAGGCCTCAGGGGGCGTATCACCACGGGGGACGCCTACCAGCAACCCATGCCTGATCTGCATGTAACGGAACAGCTCACTCTCCTGCAATTGATGTCTTTCCTGCAGCAATGCAAACGTGAGAATCCCATTCTTGCCCCATATATCTTTCACCTGTGAGATCCCAATAAGATCCCACTTGTCAAAACCTTTTGAGTTCCATAGACTACCCAGCCTCTCCGAGTTCCAGAGCGGAGTCGCCAAAGTTATCTTACCATCCCACTTAAGAAACCGGTTAGCCTCATGCCACACCCGCGTCACGATAGCCGGCGGCCCGACCAGAGGAAACCGCCCCTGTCTAGCATACAAAGCTCTAGTGTATTCACCCCCTGGCATTTGGCCACGGTCCATCGCGTACCCGGGGTCAAGCGGCGAGCCATAGATTGCATGGTTAACAGCCGCCAATTGGGAAGCCCAATTTTACTTCCAGACATCAGGCAAGCCAATCCCCCCATCATACCAAGGCAACATAAGTTTCGACAACGCAATCGGCGGTCTTCCTTCCCAAAGGAGCTGTCTCTGTAGGGACTCAATTTCTTTAAAATAAGAGGGGGGTACCGGATCAAGGGTATTCTGAAGCGCATACAGGAAGGGCCATCCAAACTGCCCGATTCAGCAGAGAGAGCGGCAAAGACTTCCATCTAGCCACATCTCTCCGGAGCCTAGCCAGCGGGGGCGCCAAATTAGCACCATATCTCATCTTGGGGTCCTTCGAAACAAAGATGCCCAAGTAACGAAACCCCTCCAACTTTACCGGACAATTCGCCGGAACACTAGGCGGGTCGCCACTCAAAACAAAGAGGACTGACTTCGACCATTACTTGCGAAGCCAGAGTATCTCCCATAGATCGCCAGGATATCCAAAAAAACAATCAATGAGTGTCTAGGGGAGGTCAAATACAACAGGATATCATCCGCATAAAGCGAAATGTTATCCTCCCATTCCGACGTCCATCTCAACCCCTTGATCGATCTGTCCCACCGGACCCAGGCCGCAAGCGGCTCGAGCGCCAGGGCAAACAATAGCGGGGAGAGGGGGCATCCCTGCCTAGTACCCCTCCCCAAGGGGAAGTCCACCGACTTACGATTGTTGACAACCACCCGAGCCAGAGGGTCGGAGTAAAGAAGACAGACCCATCGAACAAATTCCGGTCCAATCCCCAGCTTGCCCAAAATCGCAAAGAGATAGGGCCACTCTACCCGATCAAAAGCCATAGTGGCATCCAGCGACAAAAGAACTGCCGGTTCATGTATGTGGGACGCACCTCTCAAGACGCCATGCAATCTACGCAGAGTTGCGGCGCGGCATAAAAGCGAATTGATCCGGATGGACCAGTGTTGTGATGACTTTCACCAGTCTGGTCGCAAACAACTTGGCTAACACCTTTGGTTCAATATTCAGAAGCGAGATCGGCCGGTAGGAGGAGCACTCCAATCTCGGTTTGCCGTCCTTGTATATCACTATTATATTCGCGACACGTTGATCGTATGACAGACTACTTTCCACATACATATCCCTAAGAAACGGAGCCAACTTACAAGCGTTAACCTTGTACAACTCAATGGGGAGCCCGTTTGGGCCCGAAGCCTTCCCAGAGTGGACCCCTCTAATGGCCGCTGCCACCTTGTCATTCGTAAAGGGGGAGTCCAGATAATCCCTGTCTGCCTCCCACAGTGCAGGCATTGGGATATCCAGTATCATTTCAGAATTTTCAATCTCAGAATATCTCCCCTCCGCCTTATACACCTCTTCATAATACAGGGCGAATTTGTGCACTATCTGCTGAGGATCCGTTGATTTGCCCGACCCACCAATCAGCAATTCCGGCACAAGTCGCGACGCCCACTCCCCCTTTTCCTACCACGCAATCAATTTCCCGGCCTTGTCTCCATGCTCACAAATTCTACTCTGGGTATCAGCGTGCTGCACCGTGGCCCTATCTTGCGCAATATTTCTATACTCATCCCGAAGAAGCAGGAGGCGGTGCAAGCCCGCCGGGCCAGCGCAAGATGACACCTCCCTCTCCAAGGCCACCAAGTCCGCCTCCACCTTATCAATCTCAGCCCTGCTCTTCTTTTTCTTCCCGGCGATAAGCGAAAGCGCCTCCCCTCTGACGACAGTCTTGTACGATTTCCAAAGGGAGCACTTTGATTCCACCGTGCCCACGTTCTCTCGAAAATAGCTATCAGTAATGCGTACATTCTCTTTCTTGGTGTCGGGGTCTCTCAAACGCCACGCACTAATCGGTGCAATCCTAGCCACATCACCCTGCCTCAGCTGAAACCTAAGCCAGATCGGCGAATGGTCAGACACCCCTCTAGCCAGATGCCGCACCTCATGGACCCATGCCGCTTGGGACGCCGGCACCAAAACATAGTCTATCCTAGAGAGGGAGCTGTTAGCTGCCGAGACATGCGTATACTGAACGTCCCCCGGGTGTTTCAATCTCCACCCGTCAACCAGGCCGGTGCTTCCTACAAAGTCCGACAACCATCTACGGGACGGCAACAGAACCCGGGAAGAGTGTCTATCTGCCTCACCGTCCATCAGTGCATTAAAGTCACCCCCCATCACCAGTACCCCGACAGGCAGAGTAAGAAAGATTTTACACAGGTCGTAAAAAGGTATCTGCCTGCAGGGCCGGAGGGACATATACAGACAGAAACGCGATAGCTCTCCCCTCCCACAACCCCGAAATTCCAAAATACCTGCCCCTATTATCAGCCCAAGTGTCCTGTATATTGAGTGGGAACAAATTCTTCACCAGGATCCCCACCCCCTCTAGAGGCAGTAGTGAAACCCGCGTGCACCACCAGTTTGTATCCCCCTCTGTGTAGTGCCATACATCTCTTACCCATAAGGTGGGTCTCCTGCAACACTACCACATCCGGGGAGTGCCTCCTAATGAGCTGTCCCACCATAGCTCGTTTGATCTTATCCCCTAAGCCATCCACATTCCAACTGAGTGCAGAAAAACCCAATCCCGGTCTACTGGAAGTCATAATAATAGATCAGCAATTCTGAAGCAGTCAGTGACACCCAATGCAGATAAAAAAAAAACAATAAAAACTAAACACAACTCAAAACAATGCGATTCACCCACCCCACACACCCCCACCCTGCTCCCCTGCATGCAGCTTGTGCTCATCCCCAACTAGCAGTGTGCCTGTCTCCCCCAAACTAGACTACTAGTAACTAAAAGTAGAAAGTAGGAGGAGGACCTTCTAACAGGTCCGCCACCCCTCCCCCCTCCCGACTCGAAACAGCCCCCCCTTTCAATTTCCAACACAGATCAATCCAACAATACTCTGTACTCTGGGGAGTCCATTATCTGCCCTAACAAGCCAACAGCTGCACCAGGAGTATGAAGTCCATTCTTCCTCAGAGAAACAGAGTCACTGTTCATCGTCCCCCGCCTGGGCGCGAGCCTCGGAAACAGGCCCGCCAACTCTATCCAGCCAGTCCGCCGCCACCTCAGGATGTCAAAGAACCAGGCCTTGCCATCGAGTTCCACCCGGAGGCGGGCCAGCAACATCATTGAGTACTTGACACCCTTGTCTCTCATCATCCGTTTGACCGCCATGAAACTCTGCCTCTGCTTTTGTACGGGTTGGGTAAAGTCAGGAAAAAACAAAAGTGAGGCGTTCTCGAAGGCCAACGGGCCCGAAGCCCGAGCCGTCTGCAGGGTAACAACCCTGTCTCTGAAGTTCAAGACCCGCACAATCATTGGACATGGATTTGCCCCCGGTTTCGGTCTTCCCCCAGGGACCCTGTGCGCCCGTTTGACCGTAAAGAAGTTACTAAGGCCCTTGGGCTTGAGGTGATTGAGGATGAGATTCTCCACAAAGAGGTCCGGAGTAGGACCTTCCAATTTTTCCGGTACTCCAAGGATGCGAACGTTGTTCCGCCCTGCACGCCCTTCATAGTCATCAAGTTTCCGGTCCACAAGTGTCCTGGCCGCCTTGAGCTCTCTCACCTCCTGTTGCAAACTCAGTAACATCCTCGACCAGACTAGACGTCTTGACTTCCAGAGACTTAACCTTCTCACTCGTCTTCGTGAGGTCCGCCCTTATAAGTCCCACCTCAATGGAGACCGTGTCCAATTTATTGTCCATCCTACTCAGGGCTGACTGGACCCCGGTGATGGCAACCATGAGATCCTTTAACGTGGGCTGTTCCCCGGTGGGATCACCCTCCTGGCCCCCCACTGGGCCTCTCTTCAACTCGATCGGGGACCCCTTAGGCATAGTGTAACAATCCAGTTTATTAGATTGGACCTGTCTGGCACCTCTTACATCCTTGGTCTGGGGCTTTTTGGGGTCCGCTCTCGCCGCCATCTCGCCCCCTGAAGCCAATTCCCCGCCCAAAATCGCGGTGACTCCGGGCTGTAGCACTCAAGCAAATTGGGGCCCCACAAAACAGTTAGGCAGTCTGTATGTAATTCGGGGTCCACCAAGAGCCCAAAGCACCACCCCGGTCTCACGGCCAAAAGGTCCGACTACAGCACCACCGCCAATCAAGCCGGGACCGGGCGGCTGTAGGTCGCCCCCTTCGTTGCGGTATCCTCCAGGCAATGCCAGTGGGTAGTAGAGCCCGCCAGCAACTGCCGAATTGACACAGGTCGCACGGCCAGGTACCCGATCGGCCACTTCCTGTCACGATCGCCGATGTTGTTGAACTCAAAAGCGGGTCAGGTCATGCTCGAGGTCCCGGCTTCTCCGCCCAGTAGGCCGCAAATTTCTAGATGACGTTTCCTGGTCACCGGACCATGCAAAAAGTCCCAAATTTCGCCACCTGGCACAGCTGCGGTTCCCCCACCGAATGGTAGGGACGGGGCCCAGGATAGTGTACAGGATGGCGAGTCAGGATGGGAAGGTTGGCGGAGCCGGTCCCTAAGCAGCCATCTTGGTCGCTGGCGTGGCTCCTCCCCCCAGACAGCACTCTTTAACTACTTCTTCAACATGGCTATCCATCCTGGGCCACCAATACCTCTCAAGGAGACGAGACTTCGTGAAATTTCTCCCTAAGTGCCCCTTATGAGCGAAATTCACTAGTTTAGGTCTCAACGCATCAGGGGGAGTTATTCTCTCATCATGCATGAGTTGCCCTTGACTAGAGTAAGTTAATTTCTAATGGCCCAGAAGGGAAATAGGTCAGAATCAAGTTTCTTGCTGCTAGGGTAAGTTAATTTCTAATGGCCCAGAAGGGAATTAGGTCAGAATCAAGTTTCTTGCTGTCGGGCCACCCTTTTTCAACAAAATCCATAACAACAGGAAGCTACACATCTTTCAATAAAGCTTGTTCCCACTTTAGCTCTTGAATGGCAGACTCCTTGACCCAGCAAACACCTACAGTATCACAGTCCAAAGCATCACTGCAACAGTCAATGGGGAGTCTCGATAAGCAATCTGCTGCCTTATTGGGAGAGCCAGGGAGATATTGTGCTTGAAAATTGTAAACCTCCAACCCCTCACTCCAGCGCTTAAGTCTAGGGGTAAGTCTTTCATTCTCAGCACACGAGAAAACCTGAACTAAGGGGCAATGGTCAGTGTTTTATTTCCCAGACAATAGCCAAAGCCACCCTTTAGATACATGAATATTGTTGCTCCGGTTCCGTCAATGCTCTTGAGGCCAATGCAATTACGTTTTCCACACCTCCATCAATTTGGGGAATTACCGCCCCCAAGGCCACACAAGCTGGCGTCAGTAGTTAGGAAAGTTTTCCTCTTGGAGTCAAAGTGACTAAGTGTAGGCATCTTACCTATTGCCTGTTAGATGGAATTAAAAGCCGAAACACACTCTGGTGACCAAACAAAGTGTGTTCTTTTCCTTAAAAGGGCCTTGATGGGTTCAACAGTGGAGGCAAAACCTGGAACAAACTTAGAGTAAAACCCGGCACGGCCAAGGAAGGACCTGACCTGCTCTTTATCTGTTGGGGCAGGGGCATCCACAATACTCCTAGCCAGATCCAGTTTTGGTTGGATACCCTCCCCAAAAATAACATGTCCCAAATACGTGACGAAAGTCACACCAATCTTACATTTTAGTCTATTCACAGTCAAACATTTGCCACTCAGTCTTTGTAATGCAGTTCTCAAAACTGTCATGCTCCAAATCATCATTTCCGTAGGCCTAGATGTCGTCCTGGAAGAACATGACGTTGGAAATATCGCCTAGGATCATCTTCATGATGCGTTGAAAACAGGCAGCCGCAGAGACTAACCAGAACGGCATTCTGATAAAATGGAAAGTCCCCAGTGGTGTCACAAAATATGTTAAATGTTTGGACCCTGGATGGAGGGGTCCTTGGTGATAGGCTGAGGACAAGTCTAACACGCTGAAAACTTTAGCACCGTCAAGCATGTTAATTGACTCGGAGATATTTGGCAGGGGTTGGTGGTCTACCCATACCCACTTGTTTAGACACCTCAAGTCCACACACATCCTAATACTTTTCCCTCCATCCTTGGGGGCCAAAACCACTGGGGCCAACCCTTCAGAGGACTCAATTTCCTCAATCACGCCCAGAAATACCAGTCTCTTGAGTTCATTTCTGAGAGGTTCTTCCTTCTGCTCCCCTCGCTGCCCCCGTGTCTCTCTGCCCTTTTTGCCTTCTGTTGCTTAGCTGCCCCTGCATTTCTGTGACCTTTCTGCCTTCTGTGCCACTCGTTTCCCCCCATTTTTTGTGACCTTTTCTGCCTTTTCTTGTGACCTTTCTGCCTCTGTGCCACTCGTTTCCCCCCATTTTTTGTGACCTTTTCTGCCCTTTCTTGTGACCTTTGTGCCCCTGTGCTACTCGTTTCCCCCCTTTTTTTGTCACCTTTTCTGCCCTTTCTTGTGACCTTTCTGCCTTCTGTGCCACTCATTTCCCCCCATTTTTGTGACCTTTCTGCCCTTCTTGTAACCTTTGTGCATCTGTGCCACTCGTTTCCCCCCGTTTTTTGTGACCTTTTCTGCCCTTTCTTGTGACTTTTCTACCTTCTGTGCCACTCGTTTCGCCCCGTTTTTTGTGACCTTTTCTGCCTGTTCTTGTGATCTTTGTGCCTCTGTGCCACTCGTTTCCCCCGCTTTTTGTGACCTTTTCTGCCCTTTCTGGTGACCTTTCTGCCTTCTGTGCCACTTGTTTCCCCCCGTTTTTTGTGAGCATTCTGCCCTTTCTTGTGACCTCTGTGCCTCTGTGCCACTCGTTTCCCCCTGTTTTTTGTGACCTTTTCTGCCCTATCTTGGGACCTTTCAGCCTCTGTGCCACTAGTTTCCCCCCATTTTTTGTGACCTTTCTGCCTTTTCCTGTGACCTTTGTGCCTCTGTGCCACTCGTTTCTCCCCGTTTTTTTGTGACCTTTTCTGCCCTGTCTTGTGACCTTTGAGCCTCTGTGCCACTCGTTTCCCCCTGTTTTTTGTGACCTTTCTGCCCTTTCTTGTGACCTTTAAGCCTCTGTGCCACTAGTTTCCCCCTGTTTCTTGTGACCTTTCTGCCCTTTTTTGTGACCTTTGTGCCTTCTGTGCCACTCATTTCCCCCCGTTTTTTGTGACCTTTCTGCCCTTTCTTGTGACCTTTTGCCTTCTGTGCCACTCATTTCCCCCGTTTTTCTGTGACCTTTTTGCCCTTTTTGTGACCTTTTGCCTTCTGTGCCACTCGTTTCCGCTGTATTCTTCTGACCTTTTTGCATTTTTTGTGACCTTTCTGCCCTCTGTGCCACTCGTTTCCCCCTCAATTGTTGCGCCCTTTTGCCTTCTGTTTCCTTTGTCGCCCCTTAACGACCCCCATTGCTGCGTCCCCTGCAGCTCCGCCCCTCCTTAGTGCCCATTCGCTGCCCCCGCCTCCCGCCTCCCAGCTGCGCCTCACTCCCACCTCCCCATACATGCCGGCTGCTGGCGCGCGGCAAGCCCATCTGCGCCCGTCCACACCCAGCGCCAGAACCCCTGGCCCCCGCACCCGCCATGACGACCACCGCCACTATGACGCCAGCACTCTGCACGCTCTCAACCCCGGACGGACTCACAACTGCTTCAAGGCCGCCCTGAAACGTACGCACGGTCCCTTCACCTGCCGGAACTGCAGCTACACCAGCCACAGAGCAGACGAACCACCTTCCAAGAAAGACCTCAACCACCTCCGATGCATTCTACTGAACACCCGCTCCGCACGCAAACACACCGTCGAGCTCTGGGACCTGCTCAACACAACCTCCCCGGACGTCGCCTTCCTGACAGAGACCTGGTGGAACAACTCCTCCGCACCCAACATCGCCATAGCCATCCCAGACCGCTACAGGATCACCCACAGAGACCGCACCAATGGAGTCAGAGGAGGAATCACCATCGTCCACAAGAACAGCATCAGGGTCTCGACTAGCACTCACGACGCGCTCAGCACAGCCGAACACATGCATTTCCAGATCAACACAGACCCCAACTCCACCCTCAGAGGCACCCTTGTCTACCGACCCTCCGGACCCTGCCCTCAGTTCAGCGACTCCATGTAAATGTAAATGTGCTGGATTTGTAAAGCGCACTGCTGCCCGTAAGCGTCCTGGCGCTGAAGACCACAGGGGAACCCGTCCTGGCTTTCCCTGTGAGATGGTCCCTTCTGGGTATCTCCAAGGTGGAGCCGGGCTTTCCCGGCGTCTGTGGGGGGCCGTTGTAGAGATGATTCAAAAAGGGGGGTGGTGATGGGCAGAGTATCTGAGTTAAACAGAACACTCATACCCAGTCAAGAGATCAGGGCTTGATCCATCACCGTTTTTTAGCTCACTGCATCACCCCAGTTCAGAACCTGGCTATATGCAAATACCAGTCTCTTGAGTTCATTTCTGAGAGGTTCTTCCTTCTGCTCCCCTCGCTGCTCCCGTGTCTCTCTGCCCTTTTTGCCTTCTGTTGCTTAGCTGCCCCTGCATTTCTGTGACCTTTCTGCCTTCTGTGCCACTCGTTTCCCCCCATTTTTTGTGACCTTTTCTGCCTTTTCTTGTGACCTTTCTGCCTCTGTGCCACTCGTTTCCCCCCATTTTTTGTGACCTTTTCTGCCCATTCTTGTGACCTTTGTGCCCCTGTGCTACTCGTTTCCCCCCTTTTTTTGTCACCTTTTCTGCCCTTTCTTGTGACCTTTCTGCCTTCTGTGCCACTCATTTCCCCCCATTTTTGTGACCTTTCTGCCCTTCTTGTAACCTTTGTGCATCTGTGCCACTCGTTTCCCCCCGTTTTTTGTGACCTTTTCCGCCCTTTCTTGTGACTTTTCTACCTTCTGTGCCACTCGTTTCGCCCCGTTTTTTGTGACCTTTTCTGCCTGTTCTTGTGACCTTTGTGCCTCTGTGCCACTCGTTTCCCCCGCTTTTTGTGACCTTTTCTGCCCTTTCTGGTGACCTTTCTGCCTTCTGTGCCACTTGTTTCCCCCCGTTTTTTGTGAGCATTCTGCCCTTTCTTGTGACCTCTGTGCCTCTGTGCCACTCGTTTCCCCCCGTTTTTTGTGACCTTTTCTGCCCTATCTTGGGACCTTTCAGCCTCTGTGCCACTAGTTTCCCCCCATTTTTTGTGACCTTTCTGCCTTTTCCTGTGACCTTTGTGCCTCTGTGCCACTCGTTTCTCCCCGTTTTTTTGTGACCTTTTCTGCCCTGTCTTGTGACCTTTGAGCCTCTGTGCCACTCGTTTCCCCCTGTTTTTTGTGACCTTTCTGCCCTTTCTTGTGACCTTTAAGCCTCTGTGCCACTAGTTTCCCCCTGTTTCTTGTGACCTTTCTGCCCTTTTTTGTGACCTTTGTGCCTTCTGTGCCACTCATTTCCCCCCGTTTTTTGTGACCTTTCTGCCCTTTCTTGTGACCTTTTGCCTTCTGTGCCACTCATTTCCCCCGTTTTTCTGTGACCTTTTTGCCCTTTTTGTGACCTTTTGCCTTCTGTGCCACTCGTTTCCGCTGTATTCTTCTGACCTTTTTGCATTTTTTGGGACCTTTCTGCCCTCTGTGCCACTCGTTTCCCCCTCAATTGTTGCGCCCTTTTGCCTTCTGTTTCCTTTGTCGCCCCTTAACGACCCCCATTGCTGCGTCCCCTGCAGCTCCGCCCCTCCTTAGTGCCCATTCGCTGCCCCCGCCTCCCGCCTCCCAGCTGCGCCTCACTCCCACCTCCCCATACATGCCGGCTGCTGGCGCGCGGCAAGCCCATCTGCGCCCGTCCACACCCAGCGCCAGAACCCCTGGCCCCCGCACCCGCCATGACGACCACCGCCACTATGACGCCAGCACTCTGCACGCTCTCAACCCCGGACGGACTCACAACTGCTTCAAGGCCGCCCTGAAACGTACGCACGGTCCCTTCACCTGCCGGAACTGCAGCTACACCAGCCACAGAGCAGACGAACCACCTTCCAAGAAAGACCTCAACCACCTCCGATGCATTCTACTGAACACCCGCTCCGCACGCAAACACACCGTCGAGCTCTGGGACCTGCTCAACACAACCTCCCCGGACGTCGCCTTCCTGACAGAGACCTGGTGGAACAACTCCTCCGCACCCAACATCGCCATAGCCATCCCAGACCGCTACAGGATCACCCACAGAGACCGCACCAATGGAGTCAGAGGAGGAATCACCATCGTCCACAAGAACAGCATCAGGGTCTCGACTAGCACTCACGACGCGCTCAGCACAGCCGAACACATGCATTTCCAGATCAACACAGACCCCAACTCCACCCTCAGAGGCACCCTTGTCTACCGACCCTCCGGACCCTGCCCTCAGTTCAGCGACTCCATGTAAATGTAAATGTGCTGGATTTGTAAAGCGCACTGCTGCCCGTAAGCGTCCTGGCGCTGAAGACCACAGGGGAACCCGTCCTGGCTTTCCCTGTGAGATGGTCCCTTCTGGGTATCTCCAAGGTGGAGCCGGGCTTTCCCGGCGTCTGTGGGGGGCCGTTGTAGAGATGATTCAAAAAGGGGGGTGGTGATGGGCAGAGTATCTGAGTTAAACAGAACACTCATACCCAGTCAAGAGATCAGGGCTTGATCCATCACCGTTTTTTAGCTCACTGCATCACCCCAGTTCAGAACCTGGCTATATGCAAATTAGTCTGTCCCTGGCCCAGTGCATCATGGGAACAGGGCAGACCAAACTACCAAGCCAATTCTTTACCGGAAAGGAAACAAGCTTCCGGGAACCAGTTTCTGGCATTTCAGCCGTCGTCGGCCCGGCTTGCTTGAATCCTCGTGGTGCAGTGAGCAAGGGACTCATGTCTGAGCATACCCTGCCACTCCTATAGTGGCTAAAACGATTCAAAAAGGGGGGTGGTGATCAGTGCCGGTCCTAGGCCTTCTGAGGCCCCGGGCGAAAGGGAAGATGTGAGGCCCCTCTAATTGCATATTGTGTCGCAAGAAGTGACATCACAGAAAGTGACTCTGCAGGACTTCTGATCTTAGTTATTTGGCATCACTGAAGCAAACTAGTGTGGATATCAGTAACATGATGGACAAAAAGTAGAGGAAATGGAAAACAGGTGAGCAAATATCCATGAGTGTAACACTTGACGGCTCCTTGAATGATTAGTTGGACATTCCCTCCAAATTTCAAAGGAACCAGAGTGCAAGAAAACAGCAACAGTCATGTGTTTGTGCCAGCAGCTGCCCCACCCGCACTTTAAGCGTCAGTGCTTGCAAACCATGATTTGCAAGAACCCAGGATGAAAATAGAACAGTCTCTGACAGTATGCATACACCACACTGACGAATACTCACTCATAAACCCCCTCCCACACTCCACGCAAAACCCTTAGCACCAACATCTGGGCTGTGACAGGGCGAGCTGTGCGTGCCTGAGCAAGGGCGCATGGTGTGTGCCTGTGACAGGGCAAGATGTGACAGGGCGAGCTGTGTGTGCCTGTGACAGAGCGAGCTGTGTATGCCTGTGGCAGGGTGCACTGTGTGTGCCTGCTTAAGGGCGAGCTGTTAGTGCCTGTAACAGGGCGAGCTGTGTGTGCAAAGGTGTTAGTGCCCTTATATGAACCGTGCAAGTTGTTCGCGCAAGTGTTAGTGCCAGAATGTGTGCCATGCCTATGACAGTGAAAGCTGTTGGCACCAAGCTGTTAGTGCCAGAATGTCAGCCTTGCCTGTGACAGCGCAAGCTCTTGGTAGGTGTTATTGTCAGAATATGATCAGTGCAAGACCTTAATGCGAGTGTGTTAGTGCTGAAATGTGAGCAGTGTATCTGTACACATGCATGCACATAAACATGTGTACATACAGCAATGTGATGTGTAGTACCGTAGCGGAGTCCCCACAGAGAATAAAGACTTTTATACAGACACGTCAGCACCCTTTTATTTACATATATAGTGAATAAAGTGGGAAGCCAGAAATCCTGAGCTGAATTATCCCAGATAATCTTGTTTCCTGTGTGTGTCTGTGTGTGTGTGGGTGTGTGAGAGAGGGGGGAGGGGGGGGAGTATAAATCCTCTTCCCACTCTAAAGAAGTGCAGTCATTCAGCCTAAATATTAGGGGCCAGATTTACAAGCCTCTTGTGCTAGGTGGTGGGGTGCGTGCATCAGTGACAGACACGGACTAGTTCCCTTCCCTTCCCTGCCTCTTATTGCCTGCGGCCCTGCGCTTTTCCATTCCATTCAATCTGCGGGCCGCGGCGGGGCCCCCTGAGCGCGAGGCCCTGGGCAGCTGCCCATACCGCCCATGGCTAGGACCGGCCCTGGTGGTGATGGACAGAGTATCTGAGTTATACAGAACACTCATACCCAGTCAAGAGATCAGGGCTTGATCCATCACCGTTTTTTAGCTCACTGCATCACCCCAGTTCAGAACCTGGCTATATGCAAATTAGTCTGTCCCTGGCCCAGTGCATCATGGGAACAGGGCAGACCAAACTACCAAGCCAATTCTTTACCGGAAAGGAAACAAGGTTCCGGGGACCGGTTTATGGCATTTCAGCCGTCGTCGGCCCGGCTTGCTTGAATCCTAGTGGTGCAGTGAGCAAGGGACTCATGTCTGAGCATACCCTGCCACTCCTATAGTGGCTAAAACGGTTCAAAAAGGGGGGTGGTGATGGACAGAGTATCTGAGGTAAACAGAACACTCATACCCAGTCAAGAGATCAGGGCTTGATCCATCACCGTTTTTTAGCTCACTGCATCACCCCAGTTCAGAACCTGGCTATATGCAAATTAGTCTGTCCCTGGCCCAGTGCATCATGGGAACAGGGCAGACCAAACTACCAAGCCAATTCTTTAATGGAAAGGAAACAAGCTTCCGGGGACCGGTTTCTGGCGTTTCAGCCGTCGTCGGCCCGGCTTGCTTGAATCCTAGTGGTGCAGTGAGCAAGGGACTCATGTCTGAGCATACCCTGCCACTCCTATAGTGGCTAAAACGATTCAAAAATGGGGGTGGTGATGGACAGAGTATCTGAGTTAAACAGAACACTCATACCCCGCTAAAAAAACGGTGATGGATCAAGCCCTGATCTGTTGACTGGGTAGGAGTGTTCTGCTTAATTCAGATACTCTGTCCATCACACCCCCTTTTCTGAATCGTTGTAGAGATGAGGCAAGCTTAATGCCCAGAGTTGCCGAGTGTGGTCCCTGGTTAGAGTAGGCACAGAGGCGAGAATTATCGAGTCCATTGACCCTGGTCCACGACCCTGCCGCGTCGGGAATCGAACCCTGGTCCCGGGCCGTTCTCTGCTTCCGGGTCTACCGCCTCTAACCAGTGAGCCACACCACTCCATCGCTGACTTCATCAGCACGCACGCCGTGACCTACACCAACTACATCCTCCTCGGAGACCTGAACTTTCACCTTGAGAACGACAACGACAGCAACTCAACAACCCTGATCGATAACCTCGCCAACTTCGTACTGAGACAACTCGTCACAAAGCCCACCCACTCCGCCGGCCACACGCTCGACCCCGTCTTCACCTCAAGCCCGCACGTCTCCGTCAGCCGCACCACCGAACTCCTCTGGACCGACCACCGCTGCATCCACTTCACCTTCCAGAAACCCTCCACACACCACCGCACCCAACAGATCCCCCACCGCCACTGGAGCAAAATCACCGAAGACCAACTACATGCAAACCTCGCTCTCAGCCCACCCACTGAACTGTCCAACACCGACATCGCTGCCCACAACCTCAGACGCTGGATCGAGGACTGCACCAACACCCTCGCCCGCTGAAGAAACCCCCCCCCCCACAGAGACACCAGCAAGAGGGCCAGCTGGTTCTCCTCAGAACTACCAGATTCCAAGCAAGCCTGCCGGAAACTAGAGAAGAAATGGCACATTGAACAAACTCCGGACAGCCACGCAGCACACAAGGACGCCGTCCGCAACCATCACCACCACAACCTCATCAGGGCTGCCAAGAAGACCTTTTTCAAAGTCCGCCACAACAACAACGCACATGACAGCAAGGGAACTCTTCAACATCGTGAAGGAACTGTCCAACCCCAGCTCCGACACCAACGACATCCCACCGTCACAAGCCCTGTGCGACTCCCTCGCCATCTTCTTCCACCTCAAGCTAGCAGACATCCACGACAGCTTCAACACCCAGACAGCCCCAACAGACAGCAACACAACAGACCCTCCGCACACCATCGACCACGTCCCCTTGCTAGCCTGGACCAGCGTGAGCGTTGATGACACCATTAAGACCAGGGGCTCAATTCACTCTGGCTCTCCGTCAGACCCATTCCCGCACCATGTCTTCAACAAAGCAAGCAGCTCCATCGCACCCCACCTACGCAATGTCATCAATCTCTCCCTTGAGACCACGACCTTCCCAGAGAGCTGGAAACGAAACACGCCGAGATCAACACCCTACTCAAAGAACCCAAGGCAGACCCAAGAGACCTCAAGAACTTCCGAACCATCTCTCTGCTCCCCTTCCCGGCCAAGTTCATCGAGAAAATTGTTAACAGACAGCTAACCCGATACCTCGAAGAGAACAGAATCCTGGACCCTTCCCAGTCAGGGTTCCGCAGCAATCACAGCACCGAGACCGCCCTCATTGCCGCCACCGATGACATCAGGACCCTGCTAGACAACGGGGAGACTGCAGCACTCATCCTCCTAGACCTCTCCGCCTCCTTCGACACCGTCTGCCACTGCACACCACGCGCACGCCTCCACGCCGCAGGGATCCGTGACAAGGCTCTGGAATGGACCTCCTCCTTCCTCTCCGGCAGAACCCAGAGCGTCCGCCTGCCCTGCTTTGTTCCGAAGCCTCCAAGCTCATCTTGGGGCGTACCCCAAGGATCCTCCCTCAGCCCGACACTGTTCAACATTTACATGGCCCCGATTGCACATGTCACCCGACAGCACAACCTCAACATAATCTCCTACGCCGATGACACTCAACTGATCCTCTCCCTCACCAAGGACCCCATCACAGCCAAAGCCAACCTCCATGAAGGAATGAAGGCCGTCGCCAACTGGATGAAGATCAGCTGCCTGAAGCTGAACTAGGACAAGAGGGAGGTCCTCATCCTCGGCTCCAACCCTTCAGCCTGGGACAACTCCTGGTGGCCAACGGCACTGGGGGCAGCCACGACCCCCACCGACCACGCACGCAACCTGGGAATCATCCTCGACTTAACGCTCTCAATGACCAAGCAAGTCAATGCCATCTCCTCCTCCTGCTTCAACAACCTCCGCATGCTCCGCAAGATCTACAGATGGATCCCGACAGATACAAGAAAGACAGTCACCCAGGCCCTTGTCAGCATCAGACTTGACTACGGAATCACCCTCTACGCCGGAGCCCTAACCAAGCTCATCAATTGACTACAATGCATCCAAAACGCCTCGGCCCGACTGATCCTCGATGTACCACGACAGGCCACATCACCCCCTACCTGAGAAACCTGCACTGGCTCCCCGTCAACAAGAGGATAACCTTCAAGCTCTTCATCCACGCACACAAGGCACTCCACAAGACCGGCCCAGCCTACCTCAACTGACGGCTCTCCTTCTACACCCCCAACTGCCAGCTACGCTCCGCTGACCTCTCACTCGCCACCGTCCCGCGCATCCGAAGAACAACCCCCCTCGCCGCCAAGACATGGAACACCCTCCCACTGAGCCTACGACAGACCCACGACCTGCTGCCCTTCAGGAGGACACTAAAGTCCTGGCTGTTCGATCAGTAGCGACCCCCACCTCCCCCCCAGCGCCTTGAGACCCTTGCGGGTATGTAGTGCACCTACCAAATGACTGATTAATTGATTGATGTGTGGGTCATTTTTTTCTTTGTTCGTTTAACTGGGCCCCACCCCCAAGATTCCTGGAAGTGAGGGACGGTAAAATAAAAAAAAACGCCATCTGACCACCAACTTTAAATACGGCAGACTAGTGGATGGCTTATCTCTGAGGGGCCATACTCCCTCAGGCCATCAGAGAAAGGTGTAAACTGATGGAGTAAATGTTACTCCGCCTGCTTAAATCTTGAGGCCTGCAAGCTCAAAATCAAGAATGTGGACCAAGAGTTTTTTGTGCAGGGTACTCCATTGCTGCTACCATGAAGTACGATATTTGCCAAATTCAACATTAGGGCCTATGTCCACCTTGTGAAATCACTGCTTACCTGCTTTTTGTTTATGGCCCCAGTATTCATTACCGTGCAAGGAATTTTTTTTGTCAATAATTCTTTTTTTTTTCCAACTTGCTATAATTATACCTCAGTGCTAATTTCCTCTATTTCTTTGAAGCCCTTTGGGCTCTCAAAGTCTGACTTGCCTTGATGATGACCATCTAAGGTAACAATTGTTTTGCTAGCTACACATTACATGTAATGTAATGTAATAAGTTCTTATATAGCGCAAACTGCCACCCTGCCGGTATCATGGCGCTTAGACTAAAAAAAACAACCAGCATGCAGGCAGACCAAGGTATCCGGAAGAAGAGGGATCAGTCCTTGAGAAAGAGCCAAGTTTTCAGACTCTTTCTGAACTCAATCAGAGAATGGATTTGTCTGATACTCTGAGGTAGCTCATTCCAAAGATGGGCAGCAGCCACACTAAAGGCCCTCCCCCCATCCTAGAATGCTTGAATCTAGGATTCGCATCAAACTTGCACTAGAGGAGCGGAGCTGCCTCTTGGGATGGTATCAGGTGAATTTTTCCTGCAATGGGACTGGGCCCAAGTCGTGTACCGCTCTGTAAACCATACAGAGCGCTTTAAAGTGGATCATTTCCTTGATAGGTAACCAATGGCGATCTCTCAGAGGCAGGGTAGTGGACGATCTGCGTTGCCTATTTAGCACCAATTTTGCTGCTGCAGACTGGACTCTCTGCAACCCCTGAAAGATGTACTGTGGTGCTCCCAGATACAGGGAGTTGCAATATTCCAGCCTGCTTAGCACTATGCTTCTCACTACGAGGTAGCGCGAGTCCTATGGTAGTAGTGGGAGTATCTGGCGCAGCATGCGCAACAAGGAGAAGCACACATTGGCGGTCTTATTTGCCTGAGACTCCATTTGGAGATTAGTATCCATCAGGAACCCCAAATTGTGCACCGTGCTGACAGGGACCAGAGGTATGTGCTTAGACATCTTAACAGAAGAGCAATACACCACCTCGGTTTTCCCTCCATTAAACTGTAAAGAGTTTGTCCCGAACGAGCTAGCAGTCTGACGCATACACTCCTGGAACGTGTCCATGGATACTGCGTGTTTCCCTTCCAGGGAAAACGCTAGTTGAGTATCGTCAGCTTAGTTGACCAGGTCGACTCTGAAAGATTTAATAATGGGGAAAAAGGGCTGCAGGTAGATATTGAAAAGATAGTTCCTATCTGTGGCATTCAGAAATGCAAGCTTGGGGGCGTGGCTAAGCAGCCTTGAGAAATGGCCGCAGCTTAAACGGGCTCTTCCCGACCCGCGGCGTAAGATTGTTTCGCAGCCTGCAGACCCGGAACAAAAACCTCCCCACGGTGCCTGGCGAGGCAGCTGCCACCTCCGTGAAGGCTCCGGTGTTGTGTCCGGGGACGGCGATCCCCACTACGTTGATGTTTTGGTGGCCGGCTACAGGGACGCACGGACCACGTAAAATGGCGGCCCTGAAGCGCTAGTCGAAGCGCTGCACTGCTCGGCCTCTGGCGGCCTCCGGGCGGTCCCCCCTTCCACCGGGTACCACGCGGATAGGGGCTCGGCCCCCGACAGTGCAAAAGAGGCGACGTGGAAGGAACGGAGGGGCGGCGTTCTGGTCGCCATCGCCGGTTGCAGCGGTGGTGCCGGCCCCATAACGGGGCAAAAATTTAAGCGCCGACTTTGCGGCCTACCTGCGGCCGACGCGAGACTGGCAGCGCGGCACCACTACGGTGTCGGCAGAAGTGAGGAGCGACACAGGGTGCATTAGCCCGCAGCAGCCTGCATTGAATGCGGTGGAGCCCCTGCCGATTGGGGCCCTGGGTAAGCCTCTGGGGGTGTCCTGTCCTGGCCCAGATAGCGCTTGAGGCGGGGACACCTCTGCGGTGCCCAAGACATACTGCGATGCCGGGGGGCCTCCGAGGACCTGCTGTGCGCCGGTTTGGATCTTTGCGCCACCCGTCCGTCCCCCCAACCCCCCCCCCCCCGCACGGCTGCCGGGGCCCGCCTTGCCGGAGCGCGCCCGGCTGGGTCGCTTGGACATTGAGTACTTCATCCCCCCTAAGCAGATGGTGCATTACTGTTGGCCTTGTCCCGTCTTTAAAGGATCTGGTGGGACAGAGCATACACCGGATATTCCTGATTTGGACACTGATAACAGAGCGTTGACGCAATTGTTTCACCACGTATCGACGGCTGGCCTTCAGCTGAGGGGGTGCCAATGGCGTCGGGAGGCAGAAGCTCCAAGACTAACGCTCAGGCGAGACTGTCCAAATTTGCATGGCAGCAGGGCGGTGAAAAAGTCGACTCGGTAAGAACGGACAAAGATGGCACAAAAGGATCGTCTCCCCAGCCTAAGGAACCCACGCTCCATGATGTCCTGGCAGCCATCGGGGAGATGCGCACGTCCATGGATTCTGTGACGACGGAAGTTTCATTACTTCGTGCCTGTTAGACCTGTCAGCCCTTTGGGTGGTCCCTCCTATTTATTTATTTATTTTCGTCCCCTTTTTGCCCCTCAATTGTCTTCATTTTTATGTCCACTGGAACTTTTTGGTGTTGTCTTGAGGGTTAGGTGCTCCTTGACCCTATAGTTCCTCATAGGCCTAGAAATCCCTCCTTTTCTGAGGGCAAGTTTAGTCACACAAAATGGTGGCCAGTAACTGCCATAACTGACACTTCAGGAAAAGGGGTCCATAGGATAACATAGGGGGACTCTAGAACCTTCCAGCTGGTTCTAGTGACCTAAGGCAAGCCTATATAAGGCCAGGGACAGGGCAGCCATGTTGTAGTGTCCAGCGAGCTGTTGTGATATCTGGTCATGAAAAGAGTGAGGCGATCTTGTGGGGAGGAAGGCGCCCTGAGAAAGGGGAGATTGACTTCTGAGCCGGCGGCCTCTTCAAGTGACGTGCCCCCTACTCTTCGACCAAGCCCTGTCGTGTGTGGGGACTGATTCTTACACCTGACGCTGTGAAAGCGTTCCTCGTCTAACCCCTAAATGCGGTGGAAAGTTATCCTAAGTGGCATCACTAAGTAGGAGAGTTAGCGATTGAGGAGCCACTCACCAGTGAAGTCCCTGTGAAGCTGTGGATAAGTTCCACGCGGTGGCGTGGCCAGCGGCTGTGGGAGCGTGTGCCTGCCGCCTGTGAAGCCCATCGCATTTGTGAGGGGACGTCTAGCGGGCATAGCGCAGCTGACGCGAGATATCTCCTCCAGCTGTCTCTTCTGTGTCGGAAGGAGAGAAGGAGAGCAGACGGAGGCCAGCTGGGGGCGGAGTCCTGGAATCCGGCCGAGTCGACGAGGGATGTTCCCCGGAGGAAGTAGACGGAAGCCGGCTGTGGGCGGAGACCTGCCACTCTCGAGTCGACGAGGGAAGAACCCCGGAGGAGCTGGCTGTTGCGCTGACGCACAGTGAGGACAACGCGGTATCAGCGCGGCGAGCCTGCGCCTCAGGAACCAAGCGGGGGCAGACCTCTGTCATCGGAGCCTTCCCCGGTTCGGGGAACAGCACGGGCCCAGTTGCGGGGCAATCGAACAGGACCTCTCATTTAAAGTAAGGAGGGTCATCGGTGGGGCGGGACAAGGAAGCCATATCCACAACTCGGCCCTCACCGATTGACTCGCATCATCCTCAGTGCCAAGCGGCTGTATGTTTAACTCCTCCTGAGTGCCGCTAAGCTGAGGGAGATTCTCCCGAGAGAGTGAGGGAACCTGTATCTTTCACCGAAACTGTCCCACGCAGGGAATTAGGGCTACTTAAGGAACCTGTAAGGTGGTGAGCAGAGTGGGGAAAAAGGAATTCAGGTACCTGCCCTTAACCACGGTGGGAAGGGGAGTTCAGAGTGTCCCCGAGCTGTTCATTCCCAAAAAGAGTACCCCATAGGCTTTACTTGATTGTGGGACAAGACAGAGTATCCTTTACTGTACAATCCAAGGAAGAATCTGTCAGGGTTTCATTGAAGGGAATGAGACTGTTGCTATTATGAGCCTCATGCATTAGATGATTTCTCTGCTTGTGGTAATGCAGATATTCCTGTTGTTCTAAGTTAAGTTGCTGAAGAGAAAGCGGGGTTTAATTGACAAAGGTGGTATCCTGCTCAGAATAACAACCCTGAGATTCTAAAAGTAAGGAAATTATGTATATGTACTGTTGAGCTGATTCCCTTTTATCCATTCTACAAAGTGTAATTATTTGACTGTCTATGTATTGGAACACTACATGCTAAAGATCAGAGAACTTATTTTTATAAAGCAGCTCATATTTTTCCTAAGACTGGTGTAGTGTCTTTCTTTTCTAGTGGATGGGCGCTGTGTTACTGAAGGGTGTGACGCAAACTTTACACATGTACCTTTGGGATAGGCCTTCCTACTCTGTGCCAAGCTACCCTATGTAGACGGGTAACCCCGAGGTCCAACATAATTGGTGTCCAGCGGTGGGATGAGAACTGTGCTTGTGTCCACTCTATAGTAACCTAGTGTACTCCACAAGCCTACACCTGGAGTTTTCTCCTTGCGGACTCCCTAATTATATTTTTGTTTTTCCAAATTTACTTCTGGTGGTGGGTGGAGGAAGCTTCTAGTTACCCTCTGAATTAATTCCTTCCAGGTGGTTGTTCCAAACTCTCTTGGCAAAAATGGAATTCGCACTGGAGGAGTTAGAAACTTATACTGTGGCTCAACTCCGAGAGTTTTGTCAAAATATGGGAGTGTTCTTCAAGCGTGGTGCTAAGAAGGGGGAATTTCAAACCAGCTTGAGGGCGTGGGTGGCAGCGCACCCCAATGGGAAGGAGGAGGAGGAGGCCGACGGGGACACTGTCATCGGGGTAGATGTGTTGTACCAATCTGAGATGGAGAACTTATTGACAGGTCCCAGAACACTCTCAAGAGAGGGCAGCAGTGTCTCCGCGAGTAGCTTGACTGAAGCCGAACTAGCAGATAGGAGGGAGGACAGACAGTTGAGATGGGAGTTGGCGAAATTGGAGAAGGCAAGAGAGGAGAGTCTCAGAGAATTAGACTTTAAGGCCCTGCAAGTAGGGACTTCCAATTCTCAGAATGGTAGCAGCGAACCAAAGGATGTGACCAGGGAACCCAGACCCTATTTACCAAAGGAGGTAGTTGCCAGCTACAGTGCCGGGGATGACATCGCCAAGTGGCTGGCTGCCTATGAGGTCTCCTTAAGAGCCCATGGGATACTGGAGAAACACTGGGGGGGGTGGCTTGTATAAATACATGCCTCCTACAGGTAGGGATACACTCTTGGCCCTGGAGCAGGGAGAGCAGACCCACTACCCCACCATGAAAGTGGCGCTGATCAAAAAGTTTGGACTGACCCCAGAGAAGTATCGGCAGAAGTTCAGGGGTAGTCACAAACTAGGCACACAGAAGTGGGTGGATTTCTTGGACTACGCAAAGAAGGCATTGGAGGGTTGGGTGCAAGGCAGCGAGATGGGGGACTATGAGGGGTTGTATGACCTATACTCCAGGAGCACCTACTCGAGAAATGTTTTCCCGAGCTGCGTCAACACCTGGTGGACAGCAAGCTGACCAACCCCCGGAAGCTTGCAGAGGAGGCGGACATCTGGGCAAGTACCCGGGTGTCCTCAAAGGGGACTGGAGGGGATTCCCAAAGGGCCGGACAGGGCGCCCCCCAGAAGAAAGAGGGGGGAGATAAAAAGCGGGAGTTCTCCAAAGGCCCCCAAAACAGTTTCCAGGAAAAGGGAACAGGATTCATCCCTAAGGCTAACCCGCCCAGAAACCCTCGTCCTGGCCAAAGTCAGCAGCCAAGGGTTGTCCACTGCTTTGAGTGTGGTGGTATTGGACATTATAAGGGAGATGTCAAGTGCCCAAAGAGACCACCTCCTCCCACTGGAGGAAAAGCCCCGGGAGTAGCTAGTGTAGTGCTCGGGGAGGAGTTGCCCTTAGATAAGGGGGGTGAGTGGGCGGGTGTCACCTTAGTGTCCCTGGGAGACCGAGAGATGGTTCCTAAGATCCAGGTGCCCTCAAATACCACAAAGTATGGGCAATGGGTCACCATCAATGGCCAAAGAGGGGAGGCTCTAAGAGACACAGGAGCCAGTATGACTATGGTAAGGCGTCAACTGGTGTCTCCAGAGCAGGTGATTCCACATGTACTCCACCCCGCCGCGATGGCTGACGGCAGATTGGGCCACTACCCTGTGGCCGAGGTTCCCTTTGAGTGGGAAGGGATTGCAGGTTCACTTCGAGTTGCCGTAAGCCCTGCCGTGCCAGTCGATTGTCTGTTGGGAAATGACATGGAGCACAATGCTTGGAAGGAGGTGGAATACCGGACTCATTCGGAGATGCTGGGTACACCTGACTGGGCCTGTGCTAGCACAAGGTTCGCGACTACCCGGAGGGGGAGTTCGCCTGGGCTGGAGCCTGGAACAATGGCCCAGCCCGCTGCCAAAAAGGGAAAGAACCGAGGACAGGAGAAGCCTGCTTCGGCTTCCACGCCCCATGAGACAGAACGGCCACCCGCGGTGGTGGACCAGGAGTCCGTGGAGGGGGAAGTAGTCTCCCTGGAGGACTTACCTATCCCTGCTGAGTGGCATGTGGAAGGTCTACTAGGGAGGAGTTTTGTAAGGGCCAGAAGGAGTGCCCTACCCTTGAGGGACTGAGGCGACAGGCCGAAGCCCAGGCAGCTGGGAACGTTGCTGGGAACTACCATATTTACTGGGAGGACGGACTCCTCTACAGTGAACCTAAGGCACCTTTGCCCGGTTCATCACGGGCCTTGGTAGTCCCTCAACGTCATCGAGCCTTTCTTTTGGAACTGGCTCATGAAATTCCCTTGGCAGGACACTTAGGACAGGACAAGACCTTTTACTGTCCTCGGATGAAAGTGGCATCCGACACATACTGTCGGACGTGCGTATCCTGCCAAGCCAGTGGGAAGACAGGGGTGAAGCTAAAAGCTCCCCTGGAACCACTTCCTGTCGTTAGCACCCCCTTTGAAAGGGTGGGCATCGACATTGTGGGGCCATTGGATCCACCAACTACAGCTGGTCACAGGTTTATCCTGGTTCTGGTGGATCACGCCATGCGGTACCCAGAGGCAATTCCTCTGAGGACTGTCACTGCACCTGTAGTGGCTAGGGCCCTGATGGGGATCTTCACCTGAGTGGGTTTCCCCAAGGAGGTTGTGTCCGACAGGGGGACCAACTTCATGTCAGCATATATGCGGGCTATGTAGAAGGAGTGTGGAGTTACCTACCGGTTCACTACTCCTTATCACCCACAGACCAATGGTCTAGTGGAAAGGTTCAACAAGACCTTGAAAGGCATGATAAGAAGTCTGCGTGAGAGCCTGGGGAGGAAATGGGACTTCCTCCTCCCCTGTTTGTTGTTTTCCTACAGCGAAGTGCCACAGAAGGGAGTGGGCTTCAGCCCCTTGGAGCTTCTGTATGGGCACTCTGTGCATGGACCTCTCAGCCTGGTGAAGGACGGATGGGAAAAGTCTCCCAGAAAGCTTCCCCAGGACGTGGTGAGCTACATGCTGGCCTTCTGGAGCCAAATGGCTAAGTTATGGAAGCAAGCTTCAGACAACTTGGAAGCCAGTCAAGCAGTGATGAAGGAGTGGTATGACCACAACGCTCACCCTGTGGAGTTGGAGCCTGGCCAGAATTTGTGTGGGTGATGGAACCTGGGGAGCTAAGTGCCCTCCAGGATCGCTAGACAGGCCCCTTTGAGGTGTTCGAAAAGAAGGGTAAGGCCACCTACCTGGTGGATCTTAAGACCCCTCGGCAGCCCCTACGGGTGCTGCATGCCAATCGCCTCAAACCCCACCATAAGAAGCCCGAGGTCATCTTGATGATGGTGACTGATGGAGCAGAGGAAGCGGAAAGCGAGCCTCTCCCTGATCTTTTTTCGTCTCAGGGAAAGGATGGGTCGGTGGAGGGAGGAATTCTCTCCCCATCCCTAACTCCTGAGCAGCGAGAGGACTGCCGCCAGGTCTTGGAGCAGTACTCCTCGTTGTTCTCCCTTGTCCCGGGAAGGACCTAAGCATGGGCGAATTTTGCGAATCTCGCGTTCGCGAATTTTGCGGATTTGCGAACTCGCAATCCGCAAAATCCGCGAATTCTCGCGAATTTGCGGATTTTTTTTTTTGTGTTTGCGCGGGTTTCTGCCAGTTCGCGAGGGTTTTGTACAATGTCGCAAATTGCGAACTTACCTGTCGGGTCGCAAGTTTCGCGAACTTGTTGTTTCTACGTGTCCAGCCTGTTTGGGACACTCTTCTTCATCACTGCCACTCTCTGTCACCACTGCCACTCTCTGACTACTCATGCCACCCTCTGGCCCACCCATGCCACCCTCTGTTTCATCACAGCACCCTCTGGTTGTCCAGTCAGTGTACATTATTGTGGCAACGCAAGCACACCTTCCCTGCCTCAAGTGACCTGAATTAATTTGGGGCTGATTAATGTGTCACAGAATATTTTTTTAGCTGGCACCTGCTTCCTTAGTGCTTCCTGATTAGTGAACTTTTGCACTTGCTAAGTGCTTTCATTGTTGCAAAATTAGTTACAACACCTGCCCTGCCCCAACTGACAATAATGAATTAGGGGCTGATTAATGGATTTGAACTGCCAGCCTGGCTCCTGCTTGTCTCCCTTAGCTGTAATTCAGGACCTTTGTGGCATATGTGTAACTATTCTGAGGTTCAGAGCAGGGTCACATAATAGTTGCAACTGGCAACTGAACTCTGGAGGGGCCCCTCAGCAAGCACTACAGGAAATGGCTACTAATGATGAGCCTGAACTTTTGAACCTGGTAAGTAGTTTCAGTTTTGATTAGATCGTATTTCTGCAATTTTGCACTTATTCGCGGGGCGCGAAGTTGTACTGGGAAGCCGCGAACTCACGCGAACAGTGCGAGCAAAATCCGCTGCTCGCGGATTTGCGGATTTTGCGGGAGATTCGCGAATCTCGCGGATTGCGAATTTCCCGAAAATCCGCAAAATCCGCGAGCGAAACGGATTTTCCGCCCACACCTAAGGACCCACCTGTGTACCCATGATGTGGACACAGGAGACAGCCCACCAGTGAAGTCTAAGACCTACCGGCTGTCAGACAAGGTGAAGGCCAGCATCCACAGTGAAGTTACCAAGATGCTGGAGCTAGGAGTCATCGAACCTTCTAGCAGCCCCTGCTCCAGTCCGGTGGTTCGGGTACCAAAAGCTGCCGCACCGGACACCACTCCAGAACTGAGGTTCTGTGTGGATTACCGGGGACTGAACTCAGTGACTAAGACTGATGCACATCCGATCCCTAGGGCGGATGAACTTATTGACCGGCTGGGAGCTGCCCATATCTGAGTACCTTTGACCTTACTTCAGGGTACCGGCAGATCTCCCTTACAGATGGAGCAAAGGAAATGTCAGCCTTCTCCACGCCTGAGGTCCACTACCAGTTCTGTGTGATGCCCTTTGGGCTCAAGAATGCCCCTGCCACTTTTCAGCGGCTGGTGAACCAGGTCCTCTCTGGAATGGAGGCTTTCTCCGCTGCTTATCTGGATGACATTGCTGTCTTCAGTAGCAGTTGGGAGGACCATTTGTGTCACTTACAAGCTGTTCTCCAGGCCCTGAAACAGGCTGTCTTGACAATCAAAGCCAGTAAATGTCAGATTGGGCAGGGGTCGGTTGTGTACCTAGGCCACTTGGTGGGCAGGGGAACAGTGCAGCCCCTCCAGGCAAAGATTGAGGCAATCATGGCCTGGGAGCCCCCCAAGACCCAAACTGAGGTCCGAGCTTTCCTGGGCCTCACAGGTTACTACCGTCGCTTTGTGAAGGGGTATGGCACTATTGTAGCGGCCCCCACGGAGCTCACATCCAAGAAACAACCTCGACGGGTAGTCTGGACGGAGGCTTGTCAGCAAGCCTTTGAGAAGCTGAAACAAGCAATGTGTGCAGCACCGGTCCTGAGGGCCCCGGATTTCTCCAAGGAGTTCATTGTCCAGACAGACGCATCAGAGCATGGCATTGGGGCAGTGTTATCGCAACTCAATGAAGAGGGTCTGGATCAGCCTGTTGTCTTCCTGTCTAGGAGACTACTTCCCCGGGAACAGAAGTGGAGTGCAATAGAACGGGAAGCCTTTGCGGTGGTATGGGCTCTGAAGAAGTTGCGGCCATACCTGTTTGGCTCGCACTTCCTGGTTCAGACTGACCACCGACCCCTTCATTGGCTAATGCAAATGAAGGGAGAAAATCCCAAGCTGTTGAGATGGTCCATCTCCCTACAGGGAATGGACTTCCGGGTGGAACATCGGCCTGGAGTGGACCACGCCAATGCAGATGGTCTCTCTAGGTATTTCCGCCTTAGTGCTGAGGACTCCCAAGGGGTTGGGTAGCTCTCCCCACTTTCAGCTGGGGGGGACGCGTGTTAGACCTGTCAGCCCTTTGGGTGGTCCCTCCTATTTATTTATTTATTTTCGTCCCCTTTTTGCCCCTCAATTGTCTTCATTTTTATGTCCACTGGAACTTTTTGGTGTTGTCTTGGGGGTTAGGTGCTCCTTGACCCTATAGTTCCTCATAGGCCTAGAAATCCCTCCTTTTCTGAGGGCAAGTTTAGTCACACAAAATGGTGGCCAATAACTGCCATAACTGACACTTCAGGAAAAGGGGCCCATAGGATAACATAGGGGGACTCTAGAACCTTCCAGCTGGTTCTAGTGACCTAAGGCAAGCCTATATAAGGCCAGGGACAGGGCAGCCATTTTGTAGTGTCCAGCGAGCTGTTGTGATATCTGGTCAGGAAAGGAGTGAGGCGATCTTGTGGGGAGGAAGGCGCACTGAGAAAGGGGAGATCGACTTCTGAGCCGGCGGCCTCTTCAAGTGACGTGCCCCCTACTCATCGACCAAGCCCTGTCGTGTGCGGGGACTGATTCTTACCCCTGACGCTGTGAAAGCGTTCCTCGTCTAACCCCTAAATGCGGTGGAAAGTTGTCCTAAGTGGCATCACTAAGTAGGAGAGTTAGCGATTGAGGAGCCACTCACCAGTGAAGTCCCTGTGAAGCTGTGGAGAAGTTCCACGCAGTGGCGTGGCCAGCGGCTGTGGGAGCGCGTGCCTGCCGCCTGTGAAGCCCATCGCATTTGTGAGGGGACGTCTAGCGGGCATAGCGCTGCTGACGCGAGAGATCTCCTCCAGCTGTCTCCTCTGTGTCGGAAGGAGAGAAGGAGAGCAGACGGAGGCCGGCTGGGGGCGGAGTCCTGGAATCCGGCCGAGTCGACGAGGGACGTCCTCCGGAGGAAGTAGACGGAAGCCGGCTGTGGGCGGAGACCTACAACTCTCGAGTCGACGAGGGAAGAACCCCGGAGGAGCTGGCTGTTGCCCTGACGCACAGTGAGGACAACGCTGTATCAGCGCGGCGAGCCCGCACCTCAGGAACCAAGCGGGGGCAGACCTCTGTCATCGGAGCCTTCCCCGGTTCGGGGAACAGCACGGGCCCAGTTGCGGGGCAATCGAACAGGACCTCTCATTTAACGTAAGGAGGGTCATCGGTGGGGCGGGACAAGGAAGCCATATCCAGAACTCGGCCCTCACCGATTGACTCGCATCATCCTCAGTGCCAAGCGGCTGTAGGTTTAACTCCTCCTGAGTGCCGCTAAGCTGAGGGAGATTCTCCCGAGAGAGTGAGGGAACCTGTATCTTTCACCGAAACTGTCCCACGCAGGGAATTAGGGCTACTTAAGGAACCTATAAGGTGGTGAGCAGAGTGGGGAAAAAGGAATTCAGGTACCTGCCCTTAACCACGGTGGGAAGGGGGGTTCAGAGTGTCCGGGAGCTGTTCATTCCAAAAAGAGTATCCTTTACTGTACAATCCAAGGAGGAATCTCTGTCAGGGTTTCATTGAAGGGAATGAGACTGTTGCTATTATGAGCCTCATGCTTTAGATGATTTCTCTGCTTGTGGTAATGCAGATATTCCTGTTCTTCTAAGCTAAGTTGCTGAAGAGAAAGCGGGGTTTAATTGACAAAGGTGGTATCCTGCTGAGAATAACAACCCTGAGATTCTAAAAGTAAGGAAATGATGTATATGTACTGTTGAGCTGATTCCCTTTTATCCATTCTACAAAGTGTAATTATTTGACTGTCTATGTATTGGAACACTACATGCTAAAGATCAGAGAACTTATTTTTATAAAGCAGCTCGTATTTTTCCTAAGACTGGTGTAGTGTCTTTCTTTTCTAGTGGAAGGGCGCTGTGTTACTGAAGGGTGTGACGCAAACTTTACACATGTACCTTTGGGATAGGCCTTCCTACTCTGTGCCAAGCTACCCTATGTAGACTGGTAACCCCCAGGTCCAACAGTGCTGATTTTAAGCAGACGAATGAAAAAGTGCGTGAACTCAAGGTGGTGACGGCGGCACTCCAAGAAGACACTTCTGAGCTCCAGCGCCAAATGTCAGACATGGAAAAAGACAGGCTAGTATGGCACAGCAGCTCGATGAATACGAAGGGAGGGCCCGTCGCAATAATGTCAGGATTCTTGGGGTCCCGGAGAAAACAGAGGGGCCAGCGGCAGATCTCTATGTGGAGGAGCTAATCATGAAACACCTGAAGCCTAAGGCGCTGTCTGCCTATTTTTTTTTTTAAACACTTTATTAAAGCTGTTGAGGCAATCCACATTTGTAAAGACCAAGCACTTAACCAGTATAAATTGACATCAGGTATCACAGTGAACATTGCAAATAAAACATTGGCGTTTCCAGTAGGATTGCGTATTCGAACATAGAGAATGATACAAGGTAAACATTTTCTAATAAGGCAACAGAGATTCAAAAGGAAAGAAATGAATAGTACGAAAATCGAAGGCAAGATAAAAGAAACAGAAATCATAGTTACTAGATTGCAAGACCAACACAGTAATTCAGCTCGAGTGGTGGTAACCACCATCCCTGACAACATCCCCAGTCCAGACAAAACAGACGACATCAGGCACCACCCAACCAATACACGGATGGCGTTCAGTAGTCCACACATTTGTGTGTTAGCAAGAAAGGCAGAAGGACAGATCGAGCACAATACAGCCTCATTGTGTGTCAGGCAATACACCCCCGAAGCCAGGAGGGGCAACGCCTCACCAACTACCCGGACCAAGTCGCGTGCATCCCAGGGCAGAAGTGAGCCGCATTAGGGTTAGTACGATGGTAGGTGCAACGAAGGGGTCACTCATGCCCTAGCCCACCCTAGTCGGTGTGATGGGATGAAGTGACTGAGAGGGTGTTTCACGTGTCATCTTTGCAATATATTGGCGATATGGACCCCAGAAGTCAATAGGGCGAGAAGAGGTTGGGAGCTGCTCCGAATATTCCACACTATTCACATTACAGTATGTCACACTCCCAAGCCACGAGGTGACCGTGGGGGCGCGTCGTGCACACCAGAGCAGTGCAACCTCCTTTTTGGCCAGAAGGAAGCAAATGGACGCCAGTTTACGGGTGTTGCGGGGAAATTTGCCACATAACCCAGCAGCGCAATTTCCGGTGTGACAGTCAGTGCCAGACCTAATATGTCCCCCAGAATTTTGTGTACCTCAACCCAATAGGTGTGGAGTCTCTGGCAAGTCCAGGATAGGTGTGCGAAATCCGCCTGAGGGGCTCTGCATTTGGGGCAGGCATGAGGTCTGTTGGCGTCAATTCTGTGAGCAAGTGGCGGTGTGCGATACATCCTTCGCAGGAATTTAAAGTGTATGAGTTTGTGCCTACTATTCATGGAAACCTCCCTGGTCATAGCACAACATGCCTCCCATTGGTCGTCCGAAATCTGCGTGCCCAGGTCATGTCCCCATGCGGCACGGACCGCCCCATCCGACGATGGAAGTAAGGACAAGCACAACTTGTAGAGTTTAGACACCACATGAGCCCCTGAGTTATTTTTTATGATGAATGTGAGTGCGGGATTATCATCAGGCGGAAGGGGGAATGTGGGAAAGGTAGCTCTCAACAACGCTCGCAATCTCGTGAGTATGAAAGTATCCATGAAGGTTCGATCAGTGAAACAGGGGTCCTCCGTAACAGAGAAGGCATGTCCATTGGGGAACAGGTCACCAACCGTGAGTAGTTGGAATTTGGATAGTGACCGGCGCACCACAGATTCATCCGTTATAGGGAGCCAGTGTGAGTTGGGTAACGGAAGGGCAGATGAGTGCAGTGTGTCTATGTGCAGTAAGCGCCTGATCTTGTCCCAAGCCCAAGTCGTCGTAGTGAGCGGGAGTATGTCGTGAGGTTCTCGAGGTAGGCCCCTGGGGAGGACTGCGTTAAGTGGCACCGGGAGCGTCGCATCGGCCTCAGGTTTCAAATGTGGGATTCTGGCGTCTGGATGGTACCAATGGTGGGCATACGAGCATTGGGCGACCAAGTAGTAGAGATAGAAATCCGGGACCCCAAAGCCACCTCTCTCGTAAGGTAGTGTCAGTGTGCGCCAGGCTATGCGTGGGTTTCCCCCCCCCACACCAATCTCAACAGGGCAGTGCGTAATTGCGTGAAAAAAAACCTTGGTTAGAGGAATTGGTATGTTATTGAAGAGGTACAAAAACCGGGGAAGAACCACCATCTTAACAATAGCGATACGTCTGGCCAACGACAGAGGGAGACGGGGCCATCTGTCAGTGTTGTCTTCCAGAAAATCTAGAGCTTGCCCGTAATTTAGACGAATGATGGACACAGTGTCAAGATGGGCATGTATCCCAAGGTACTTGACAGATTCTTCACACCACTCCAATGGAAGAGAGCAAGGCCACCGTGTGGTGGCGGGGGTGAGCGGAAATAATTGTGATTTGTGCCAATTGACCCTGAGGCCCGAGTATTCGCCAAATCGAGCAATCTCAGATAACAAGGGTTGGAGATTGGTCTCCGGAGTACGGACATATAAAACCATATTGTCCGCATAAAGCGAGACCAAAAGAGGGCCAGTGCGAAATTGGAGCCCTCTGTGGAGATGTTTCTCTTGGAAGTGACGAACCAGGGGGTCCATTGCCAAAATGAAAAGGAGGGGAGATAAGGGGCACCCTTGTCGGGTGCCTCTAGAGAGTGTAAACCCATCAGTGATGGTGCCGTTTAAGCGCATGCGAGCCGTAGGCGCAGTATACAGCAGCTCCACCGTCACAACAAACATTGCGGGCATGCCCATCCTGCGCATCACCTCCCAAAAAAAGGGCCATTCTAGAGTGTCGAAAGCCTTATCGGCGTCCAAGAAGACAGCAGCCGCTGGCGTGGATGGGTCAATTCTATGTAGGACCGAGAAAAGCGTGCGAAGGTTCAGGGAGGTTGATCTCTGAGGGATAAAGCCAGACTGCGCTGGCGAAACAATGGTGTTCACCAGCAGTGCAAGCCGCATCGCCAGCACTTTGGACAAGATCTTGTAGTCTAGATTTAGAAGCGACAGTGGGCGGTAGGAACTACAGACCGTGGGGTCGCGTCCAGGTTTAGGCAACAAAACGATGACCGCTTCTCGGAGTGTTGGGGGAAGAATACCAGACTCCAGGGCTTCTGCATATACTTCAACAAGTATGAGCACCAGCTCCTCTTTGTATGTCTGGTAAAAATCGGCCGTGAAGCCATCAAGGCCGGGCGCCGAGGAGCCCTTCAGGGAGTCAATGGCTTCAGCGATCAGTTCCGGAGTTATGGGATGAGCTAGAAAGTCTTGCATATATTTCTCTAAGTACACCATAGCAATTTCGTTAATATACGACCCCGGGTCACGGCAATCATCCGGAAGTGCGGACGTGTAAACATGTCGATAGTAGGTCAAAAAGGTGTCACAAATAGCAGGGGTTGAGAAGTAATGCTCGCCCTGTGCGTCAGCTATGTCGGTGATGTATGCGGCCTGCCGCGGCGGGCGTAGCAGCTGGGCCAATAGCCTGCCCGGCCTATCTCCCTCACCATACCGGTGCGCCGTGTGGTATTTGCCCTGCAACCGCAACTCTCTGTCCGCGGTGTCCCTGAACTCCATCAGAAGCTCGAGGCGCCGCGCCTCGCGACCCGGCGAAGGGTCAGCAAGGATCTCACTTTCAACCGCTAACAGTTCGGTCTCTAGGCGGTTCAGAGTGGCACGGATTTCACGCAATGCTCCAACACGTTTGGTGATGCATACACCCTTATAGTGGCCTTAAACCCTTCCCACAAAGTAGCCCAAGTGGTCACAGAGCCAGTGTTGATTTCGAAATAGTCCTCAATGGCGGAACGGATCTCCTCAGTAAAGACCGGGTCCGTTAAGGCTCTCCCCGGGAATCTCCATTGCCGTTCATATCCGCCCAGCCTAGGGATCGCCAGTGTCAGGACCACTGGGGAGTGATCAGAAAGAGTGCGGGGGAGTGTGTGAAGATCAGTGACCCATCCCGCCAAGCTCGGAGAGAGTAGCCAGTAGTCAATTCTGGTGCTCGTCTTGTGGTAACTGGAGTGGTGAGTAAATGCAGGGGTATTAGTGTGTCGTTTGGTCTCTATGTCAGTGAGAGCAGATAGCCGCCACGGCAGCACGGGCAAGTGGGCACGGGCAAGTGGTTTGCGATCCGGGGAGGGAGACGTACTATCCCTACAAGGGTCCATCAACAGATTGAAATCGCCCCTCAGCGCCAGTAGCTCTATGTTTGAGTGGAGCAGTGATAGGTATAGGTCGTGAAGACAGGCCGGTGAGTCAGTATTGGGACCATAGAACCCCACAAAGGCAATCCTGTAACCATACAACACCCCAGAGAGTATCGCATATCTGCCTTCGCCATCAACTTTACTGTCTGCGAACACAAAGGGGATCCGCTTATGTATCAGAATCACCACCCCACGTGCGTATCTACTGTAGCTAGAAAACACTCTGCGGGCACCCCAACTCCTAGCCAATGAAGCCGTGTCCGCCTGCACCATGTGTGTTTCTTATAAGAAAAGAACATCTACTTTATGCCGGTCAGCATATTGCATCACCTGTTTACGTTTACGGGTGGAGTTTAAGCCACGAACATTCCATGTCATCAATGTAAGTCTAGATGGACCAGGCTGCAGACCTAACCGGGCCATATCGTCAAATCAAGAACTGTAAGCAATGGGTGGTCGCCCAACAAGCCGACATCATAAGTCTCGCAATCCATCAAAAAGAAAAAAAAGAAAATGAGCCACAAAAAAACATACAACCCATCCCCCACCCACCACCCAGCCTCCCAGTATCCCTTGAGAGGCAGAACCCAGCCAATCTCTAGACAGCAGTGCAGAACACCAATAGCCAATTATACAGGACAGCAAAACATTTCTGCAAACTGAAACGTAACAAACCCCAAGAAGAAAAAAAGAAGCAGGCATACGCCATGGGGGGAGGCAACGCTACCCCCAAGCGGGCAACCCAGCTGCGCGAAATATGAGAGATTGGCAAATAACAAAATCCAGCAAATTCGGACCGTCCCCCCACATAGATAAAGAGCCATGACTGGAGTATCCTCGGATGATCAGCCCAGGCCAGTGTCTACAAACAGGTCCGCGCTAGCCTGTGTGTCAGGTTGAGGTGGAGCGTTAGGCCTGGAGCCGGAAGACGAGCCTGGACCCCTTTTGTAAGTGTGACAAAAGTCCTGGGCCTCAGCCGGAGAGTCAAAGAAGCGGAATCTGCCGTTAACATCCACCTTCAGACGCGCCGGGTAAAGTATACTGTATTTCAAGCCTAGATTGCGAAGAGCCGCCTTGACACTAGTGAATTTCCACCGCGCCTCTTGCACCATTAACGTGTAGTCCGGAAAGAAGGACAACTTGCTCCCCTACCACTGCACCTCCCCAATCTCTCGTGCAGCTCGGAGTGCGGCGTCACAGTCCCGAAAGTTCATAATCCTGGCAATAATGGGTCGGGGCAGTTGCCCCGGGCGCGGTTTAGGCCCCAGCGACCTATGTGCTCGTTCCACCACAAAGCCAGCCGTGAAGGTGTCTTTTTCGAACAGTTCGATAAGGAGACTTTCAACAAAGGTGTCAAATCGGCCAGTGGCAGTTGTCTCCGCCACGCCAAGGATCCGAATGTTATTCCTCCAACTACGCGCTTCCAAGTCCTCATTCTTAATGGCCACATCTTTAAGAATTTTCTCGACTCGTTCCAGCCGTTTCAGCGTCTTAGAAGACCCGTCCTCCACATCCGATATTCTGGACTCGGCTAAGTCGAGGCGTCGGTCGTGGGCCTGAACTGTGGAGCCAATGTCAGATAACTTTTTCTCCAGACTATCGAAGCGTGTGTCCAGTGCCTTGAAACCAGCGCGCATTTCCCCCATCATGGCGGCCATCATGGATGTTGCATCACCCCCGTCCTGTGTCCCATGAGCGCCAGATGCCGCACCAGGCGGGGGGTCGGTGGCGGGGGAAAGATGGTTTGTCGAAAGTGAGCGTCCTCTGGGAAGGATCTTTTTTCCCCATCGTCAAGGATGCACTGCGAGGCCGCAGGCGCAGCGACAGTGGCGGAGAACAGGGATCAATGATCAAAGGTGAGTGATCAAATTCAGGAGCCACCAGAGCCTGTGAAGAACCAGCGGTGCGTGTACCCAGTTAGTAGGTCTCAATCCAAGGGAGCAAGGTCAGGGGAAATATCGGCCAGACACAGCCATCACAGTGATCTGACTCCAAGTCTCTCCTGGTCAGGGGCCCTCGCTACGCCAAGCGTGACTGATTAGGGAGAGACCGCGTTGGAAGAAAGCGGAGAGGCACCGGTTCCGCTGCAGCAGTCGCACGGCAGGGCCACTGTGTTACACCGGAGATCGCCGCCAGGTCCCCCAGCAGCCACGAGCCCCTCTCCCTCCGCCCTCCACCAGGCCCCACGGTCGCCACCTGCTCTCCCGCACGGGCCCGTAATCTAGGCCCCGGCTCCGGCGTTCACTCGCGCCGGAGGCCCCCGCCTCACGCCGGGAACCAGGCAGCCCAGAGCAACGGGAACCGCGCAGCAAGGGCGGCGCCTACGCGAGCTCAGCAGGGGAGACAGCGGGGATCGGGATCGCGACCACTAGCGGCCAAGCGGCACTCACCCGGCGCTCCAGCGCAGAAAGGGAAGATGGCGTCGAGGTCCGGAGGCCTCAGGTCCCCTCCGCTGTGTACTCTGTGCTCGGCCGCTCCCGCGGCTCGGAAATTTCACCCAGGTAGTCCCGCGGACATCGGGCGGTAGGTCCTGGCGTCTGGGAAATAGATGGGGCGCAGATTACATCCCTTTTCGCTGTTGCCGGGCACCCGCTCGGAGGAGCTTCACAGCAAAGCGGCCATTACGTTCGCCGCCGTGGCCACGCCCCCTCCTGTCTGCCTATTTCTCCATAGAGCGAGCCCATAGGGTGCCGGGCGGGAGGCCTAAAGTCGGGGTCCCCCCTATGTGGAAAAAGGTAGGGCTAGGACCTTTCCCAAGATTTGCCCGGCGCTAACCGCCCTTGTACCATTCAAATTTACCAAGCAATGAGGCAGGCGCCGGAGACCAGAAGGCAGGAAACAGAAGTTTTATTCCGACGGAGCAGAACACATCAGATCAGACAACAAGGTATCGTCTCGAGGTGCTCTAACAGCCTCTCGGAGGCCTGGCCTCTTATACACTGGTTTATGGCATGTGACCTTTCTTTACTACAATCAGAACATTGACATAAAGGAAAAGACATCCCCGTAATCCTCGTGTCCATCCCACCCCCATGTATCCCCACAATAGAGGTCCTCAACCTGCTGATAAGAGGAGGGGGTCATCACGCAGCTGAGTGTTCCGTCGAGTCTTAGGATGTGTGCGCCTGATCAAATCACAGGGGGTGGGGAGGCCTGGATCAATAGAGGGTCCTTTGAAGGAGAGCGACCTCGTGCAATAAGGGGCAGTAAATGATATCTCCCGGCTTAGGCAGTGGCCTCGGACCTGTGTGGACAGTCGGACACGGGGTGAGGGGCCATCAATGGAGTGGTATTCATGCCGCATGAACAATCCAGCGCAGAGGGGAGGTTTATCAACAGAGGGGCATTCATGGGAGGAGAGGAGGTGTTGGTCAGGCGCTGGCGTGACTCCCAAGGACAGGGTCATGCAGAAGGGTCATGCTCATAAGGAGGAGGGAGGGGGAGCCAGGGTGCGCGGAGGATGCTTGCTGGGTCACAGGGGCGCGCTGGCGATCGATCGTGGACAGGGAGACCATGATATCTAAAAATGGCTGCCGTGCACGTAGTACATAGGTGACCTAGAATGGCTGCCGTGCACGTAGTGCATAGGTGACAAGCTGACTGCCGTGCACGTAGTGCATAGGTGACAAGCTGACGCAGATGATGTTCAGATCGTAAACTAAAATTCCACAGTCCTCCCTTTTAACATGTCTCGCCAACTTGTCAGTTCGGATTTATCCCCATAAGGCCACGTATTTCTACTTCATAGAGGGGGCTCATGTGCTCATTTCGGAAGTCCAAAGTCTTTGGGCACATACAGTTAGAAACAAGGCCGAACAAAGGTGGCAGACATTGGATACCTAGGCAACACCCACATAATATCACAACAGGTACCAGCACGAAGGAAAACAACTTCCAACCCCAATTTTTCAAAGTGTCCCAAAACCAGCTCCCAAGCGACCATCCTTCCTGTTCTTGGTGAACCTCTGAGGACAGTCTGTGGAGGTGTTCAATGGCTTTGTAGACTGAAGGCGAGTTGTCAGGCACGTAGGTGCAGCAGCTGGATCCGATGATGCGGCATGCTCCTCCTCGGTCGGCCAGGACCACGTCTAAGACAAGACGATTTTGGAGGGTCACGAGGCGGACCGCCTGAAGCTCCGCAGTGTTGTTGGCGAGGATGCCAGCCGTGATGTTGATCGTTGTTTCTACTGCCTGGGTCAGGTGTCGGATAGCACGGCTGTTTGCCATTGGGCCCCACAGAGGAACAAGTCCCTTTGCTGCATCCAGGAACTGTGCTCCGGTGGAGTCGGTTTGTCCAAGGTCGTCTGCACGCCTCTGCCGGTGGTGGTTGGCAGGGGCTACATATGTGGGTGGAAGAACGAAGGCGATATAGCAGGTGCCCTTCCAACCTCTCGGGAGCCAGGTGTAAGCCTTGGTGCCACACACAAAGTACATATTCGGAGAAGCAACAAAAGAAGGGGGTTCAGCTGAGTCCAATGTTCTGGTGATTCGGCAGGCGCTGTAACCCACCAGCTGCGTTCCCTGGCCTTCGAGACACACGAGACCTGTGACATTGATAACAGACAGGGCCACAGTTAGAGTGGCGGTAGTTTGTTTTTGCAGATGAGTGAAGGTGGTTCTGGCCGGATTGTGGAGCACCTGTACTTCGACTCGTTCTTTGGCTGGAATGTCTTTGATGAAGGTGGCGCCTGCGAGCGCAGGGCACAGGGCAGCTGGGGTCTTTCCTGTTTTGTTCAGCCAGAACCCAGAGTAGAAGTGTGACACTGTCCGGCTGGAGGTGGCGTTGTCCCTGTGGCTCTCTTGCATGAGGATCAACCAGGCGAGGCAAGAGCCGTGAACTGAGAAGGGTGAAGGGATGAAGGGGATGGAGTGTCCAGTGGCATGTGGGAGCAACCCGCAGATCCAACAGTTCGTAGCATTCGCAGCAAGGTTGTGTTGGTGCAACAGTTGCACGAAGGAATTGTTCCAGAATTCCCTGCGCCTTTCTCGGAGCTGAGGCGACAGAGAGATCAGGTGATGCTCTTTCAGGGGTGTTGGCTGTGCAGTAGGTAGCAATGTCTCATGAGCCGGAGTGCTTTCCTCCAGAATCCAGAAGGAGGTCATGAGGAGGAGGCAGAAGAGGAAGACGACGAAGAGTGCAATTGTCTTTGATTTGTGCAGGTTGTCAGTCTTAGGATTTCTATGCTGGGTATTTCCTGTTGCTTCCATCATCTTCTTATCTGGCGCTTCCATCATCTTCTTATTTGGCGCTTCCATCACCTTCAAGGGGCTCGGTAGTGGGCAGAACCACAGACTTCGTTTAGCTTCTCTCCCGGCAACCCTTGATTGTGCGTAGGTCACCGTTCTGAGATTTTAACTTAGTCCGTGGCCTACTTAGCCGAGACTCCCTCCTTTCGACGCAGGAAATACCCTTCTATGGATGGCACAGTAGGATCAGAGAATTTTGCAAGTTCGAGTGCCTCAGTATCTGGATAACAGTCCAATATCGGTCGGTCTTTGCTCAGGAGCTCTTCTTGGGTGCTGACGTTTTCTGTCGTGGCCAGGTTTGCAGGGACCTTCCGACAATGATGCGCGTGCAGCCAGTGCTTCTTCCCCTCCACTCGGAGTGCCGTTCGGGTGGTGATCAGCACTTGCCAGGGGCCCGTCCACCGAGGTTCCAGACTCTTGGTTCGCTGGAAATTTCGTATCAATACGAAATCTCCCGGTTGGATGTCGTGACCGGGGCCCCTGGAAGCATCGGGGATGGCCTGCTGCACCTGTTGATGAATGACAGACAACGTTTTAGTTAACTTGCACAATAATCAGATAGTAGGACGTCTGGGACGTCATGAATGGAGGTCGGTTTGGGAGCAGTCCAGAGATTCATTGGCCGCCCGAACACGACCTCGTAGGGGGTCAAATGGTGCTTGGTGGGAGTGGAGCGCATTGATAACAAAGCCAGTGGGAGGGCATCCGGCCAGTTAAGTCCAGTGGTGGCCACTATTTTTGACAATTTCAGCTTCAGTGTGGCATTATGGCGTTCCACTAGACCGGCGGATTGGGGGTGGAAGACCGCATGGAATCGTTGCTTCACCCCCAACCCCTTCAGGATTAGTTGGATAACCTCAGCTATGAAGTGGGGGCCATTGTCGCTCCATAAAATTCGGCAAAGGCCATAGCGAGGGAAGAATTCCTTCAGTAGTACTTTGGCAGTAGTCATGGCAGTGTTGTCACGGGTTGGATAGGCTTCTACCCATTTGCTGAAGGCACATACGATGACTAGTACATACTTCAGGTTTTGGCATCTCTCTAGTTGGATGTAATCCATCTGAAGGACCTCAAAGGGGTGATTGGGGGTCCCAAACCCTCCCCGGGGTACTACCGTTCCTTTCCCGGGGTTGTGTTGCAGGCAGATAAGGCACTGCTGAACTAGACGTCTGGCTGGGTCAGGGATTTTGTCGTTATGCCAGACTTTGGAAATGAGTTCGATCATGGGTGCAGATCCTATGTGTGCGGGGGAGTGAGCCATTGTCAGTATGGGAATCAGATATGAGTCGGGCAGCAACCATTTGCTTGCATCCTTCGTTCGCCAACAGCCTTCCTCATCCTTCAAACCCACCCTTGCCCACTTAGTCAGCTCGTGAGGGGTGCTGGCCGATTGTATGTCTCTGATCATTATCCTTGTGTCACTCCATGTTTCTGCTTGTGACCTAGTCACGTACATGCGTGTCACCGTCCTATTCTCAGCTGTGGTTCGTGCAGTGATGTCGGCCAATGCATTCCCTTGTCCAACTAAGTCTGTCACCCTTTTGTGTGCCTGACATTTTATCACCGCTAATCGTTTGGGGAGGAGAACTGCTTCAATCAGAGCGGAGACTAGATCTCCGTGGAGGATCGGGGTGCCGTGGGATGTCAGGAATCCCCTCTCCCTCCACAGGAGCCCAAAATGGTGGACCACTCCGAAGGCATACTGGCTGTCCGTATATACGTTCGTGGTGGTTCCTGCGGCTATGATGCATGCTCGGGTGAGGGCTATCAGCTCTGCTGCTTGGGCAGATCGTTGTGTGATGCAAGCTGTCTCAACTACTGTTCGGGCTGTCGTTACTGCATAGGCAGCTGAGGTGGTGCCATCTAGGAGTTTGATGCATGAGCCGTCTACCCATAGCTCTCCATCGGGGTCAGGGAAAGCAGTGTCTCGGAGGTCAATCCTACTCCTAGTTTGTTCGTCCGTGAGGGTCACACAGTCGTGGATGGGAGGAATGTCGGGGTTATTTTCAGGCAGGGGTAACAATGTGGCAGGATTCAAAGTCGTGCATCTCTTTAGTGTGATGTGGGGTGCAAGCAGAGTCAACTCATACCCTGTCAGTCGTGCGCTAGTCAGGTGTTGGGTCTTGGTCTGGTTCAAGAGGGTGTCGACTGCATGGGGTACTAGCACTGTGAGGGAGTTGGAAAGTACGATTCCCTCGCTCTGACGGATAGAGACAGCAGCGGCAGCTACTGCTCGAAGGCAGGCAGGCAAAGCTCTGGCTACAGGATCAAGAGTGGCGGAGAAGTAGGCACAAGGGCGCTGCTTAGGACCAATTGATTGAGTTAGGACAGACAATGCGCATCCCTCCCTTTCGTGGGTGAAGAGGGAGAAGGGTTTGGAGTAATCCGGCGTTCCGAGGACGGGCGCTGAGCAGAGTGCATCCCGTAATTCCTTAAAGGAGGCTTGACACTCAGCGGTCCAAGGAAGCGGGGAGGGGACATCTTTGGTCAGTAGGGCAAGCAATGGTTTCACAATGAGGCTGTAATTAGGCAACCACTGTCTGCAGAAAGAGGTTAGGCCAACCAAAGAGCGGACCTGCTTTTGTGTTTTTGGGATGGGGGTGTCTAGGATGGTTTGGATTCGGTCGGGTGTAAGTTTCCTCCCTTCTTTGGACAGAAGATGGCCTAGGTAAGTCACCTGTGGCTGACAGAACTGTAACTTCTTTTTGGAGACTTTATGGCCATTCTCTGCAAGAAAGTGTAGGAGTTGGACGGTGGCTGTCGTTGCAAGCGGGGTGGTGTCAGCCGCCAAAAGGATATCATCAACATATTGGATCAACACCACTCCCTCTGGTAGCTGGAAGGCATCCAGCTGTCTCTTAAGGGCCTGGCTGTAAATGCTGGGACTTTCAGTGTACCCCTGGGGAGCTCTACAAAATCGGTACGAACGGGATTTTAAGGTGAAGCCGAAAAGATAACGGCTGTCTGGATGAATGGGGATAGAGAAAAACGCGTTTTTAAGGCCAATAACAGTGAAGGTGGTGGCAGTGGATGGGATGAGGGTCAGAATGGTGGTGATATCAGAGACCACAGGATATTGGGGTACAACCACTTTGTTAATCTCTCGCAGGTCGATGATGAAGCGGTACGCTTTCTCATCTCCTTCACCTTGCTTCTTAACAATAGGTAGGATTGGGCTGTTGCAGACGTTGCTAACCACCTCTTCAACCACTCCTGCATCTACCAGAGACTGAATGATCGCTACTAGTGCCTTCTCACCCTCTGGCGATATCCGATATTGCGGGAGTTTCGGGAGCATAGCGTCCTGTCGTACAGTTATGTGAATAGGATCAATCATCATTCGCCCCACATCAGAGTCATTTTTGGCCCACAGGTACGGAGGTAGGGTGTCAAGCAGGGACAGGTCAGCGTCAGTTATGGAGCACATGTGCCGTGGGGGACGGGATCTGGGCATGTCTGGGTTGTCGTACAGGATGACTCGTATTCCATCTGGGGAACACCTAATGGTAGCTCGAAAATGTTTCAGTAAGTCAATGCCCATAATGGCGTCAGGGGAGTTGGAGGAGAGTAGAAATGTTGCGTCAGTGGTGTTGTTTTCTAGGTCAAAGGTAATAGGTACGGACAGGGGGTTAGTGGAGGGCGTTCCATCGAAACCTATCGACGTTATGTGTGAGCCAGACAAGGGTGCCCTTGGAATCAGTCGTTTTGATAACACACTACGTGTCGCCCCAGTGTCTACCAAGAATGGAGACTCTGTACCCAGGACCTTAGCAGTGACATAAGGACCTTGCTGGTCAACACAGAGCTCGACTGGATCCCTCCCTTGCCCCTGGCAGTCCTATGCAAAGTCGGGGGCATTGTCACCTTCAGATAGCTGATATTGGTTCTGTCGGGGACGGTCAAATGTGTTCAGTCTCCCTGATCCGTCATTGCTGGTGTCGTTGGTGCTCCCTCGTCCTTGTACTCTATTTCTCGGACCACCTGCCACATCCCTGGAATCCCTATTTCTATTCATCTCTAGCAGAACCGGACACTGGGATTTCCAATGGCCGAACCCTTTGCAGAAGGCGCATTGGTCATTGCTAATGTCACTACGTCCAGTGTGGGGTGCTGGGGTGTGATCTTTAGGAGGTAGATCTCTGGGGGTGGTTGATTGGTAGTTCCCCCTTTTGTGTTCCCGTCCTATCGCTATACCTTGTATCTGGGCTATCATTACCCTTTCCTTTAAATCTTTCTTCTTTTTCTCGGACGCCCTATCATTCTCATTCTTTTGGTGCTCGTAATACTGAGCCATCTGAAGGATAGCTGCGGGTTTGGAGGCCCCCCAACTACTCTCACTCGTCTGCAGTTTTTGGGAGACCTCCTGTGTTAGTCCCTTTACGTAATTTTGCACAAACAGGTGCTGTCCGGTTGCGGTGGTCATGTCTTGGCCACTGTAGTCGGAGAACACTGTCTCGAATCGGGAGAAGTATTCTGACACATCCTCCTGGGGTTTCTGTCGACAGGCCGTGACTATCGACCAGTCTACTTTTCTTTCCGGGACCAGTGTTTTTAACTTCTGGACCAGTTTGTCTGGGAGTTCCAGTATGTCCTTCACTGGTTTACTCCCCGGCTCTCGCTGTCTATCTAGTTTACCGAGTTGGTCCCAGGTATGTCCAAACAGATCCGTGTGGTCAACCTTCCGGATTTGCTTCCACACATCAGCTGGCAGGCACAACCCAAAGAACAAGTCAATATCTGCTAAAGTCATTATTGTCGAACCCAAGGCTGTGCCTAATTCGGTATAAAATGCCGTTGGGTTCTTTCTTAAGTCGGGCAGGGTTTGCTTAAAGGTTAGGATGTCTTGTCGATCCCATGGTTGGTAAACCCAATTGTACACAACCCTCCCCTTTGCATTTACATCATTAATATCATCGCTCGTTCCCTGGCCCCGTGGCGGGATCCAGTAAGGAGCCGCTTCTCTGATAGGCATCATAGTATTGGCTACCTCTGCCGAGGTTGTTTCAGGGACCGTAACCTTGGCTTCTGGTTTTTGTTCCGTGAGGTGGCGGAAGACCTCAAGCATCTGCATGAAGAGCTCCGTCGCCTCACGTTCAGTCCCATCTCCAACATCAATCTTCCTGTACAGTGTTGTTAGTTTAGCGGGACCCTTACTCTGATACCTATCTTCATACGCGTTCAGGGTGTGGTAGCTGAACCGCAAAATGAAATGCCGTCTATGGCTGTCGGCATGTGAATTATATACGCTCATTGTGTATTCTTCGCTCTCCCTTCGTTCTACCAATGTCTTTGCTATTTCGTTGATCCCATCCCGCTCATCTCTGCTTAACCTACTTAACCTGGCTGATGATTGTTTGCTAGCCTCGGGGTCGTCTGATGAAGTTGTTAATGCGGCTGGTGCGGAGGCCGTGAGGGCCGGTGCACTAGCACTAGAGTCACTTTCACTCACACTCGGGGCTTGCAGGTTTTGTCGGCTGGGAGCATATGGAGGGGGCATGTAGATAATTGGGGGACCTAACAGTAACTCATCGTTTGCCCGTTGTTTGGAGGGTAGTTCAGGGTAGAGCGCAGAGGGGGTCCTAACAGGACATTGGCCTGTCGACCCTAGTTCTTGGTTTTGTGTAGCTTCTTTTCTTTCTTTTATTTCCTCTTCTAGTTGCTTTGCGGCTAGGTGGGCTGCCTTTCGTAATTCTTTCCCTATTTTTGCTTCTTCTCTTTTCTTTCGTTGTTCCGTTTCTTTGCGCCACATGCCGATACTGTCGAGCATGGTGGGCGTGGTCTTATTCTTCTGGAGCGCTATTTCTAATGTTTTTATTTTATTTTCACTAAAGGAACCTATCAGTGGCCACTGACTTTCAGGGTTCTTTTTCGTGTATTTATGCCATAGTCTAGTGTAAGCTATAGCGACTAGTCCATACTTAGTGAACATGTCCTTATTAGGGGTGCCCTCCAGTGGAGCTGGATGGTTCATCTCTAATAAGCGGTCCGGGCTAAACAGGCTACCAACCAGTGGGGAGAAGATAGGCATGACGGTTTACACCGGGGACAAAAATCTGCACTACCGATCTTATCACGGCGGGCAAAGACTAGACAGAATATTTCTATTCTCCGTTGTTTGCCGGCGGTGAATACCTCAAACGAACCAATACCGAACAATCGGCCAATCAAACAATTCAGTGGGGAGAATAAGTGGGCACGAAAAGTTATCGCTACCCACTCTTTCTCTACCTGCAAAGAGAGACCTTGTTCTTCCCTGTTTGCAGACAAAGAATCTCCAGACAATAATCCACGAACGATAGTTCGGGAAACAGTGGGGGAGGAAGATAGGCACGACGGATTACAATGGGGACAAAAGTCTGCGTTACCTATCCTTCACTGTTTGCAAAGAGAGAGCCTGTTTGTTTTTCCCCGTTTGCAGACAGCGAATCTCCAGAGGTTTCAACAAAGCGTAATACTAGTATTATCCAAACAAACAATTTTCCTCAATTCGTCGTGTTTACACGACCTTACCCGGACCGCATGGACGGTTTCCTGTCCTCTGGATCCAGCGCCCGATCGTCCTCTCTCCTTCGTGATGTTCGCGGCACTCCTGATGGTTCCCAGTCAGGACCGTAGATCACTCGAGAGAGGTCTGTTCAGAACTAGTGAAGGTCGGATGATCGGCTGTCAGACGAGGGTCTATCGGACATGAGCTCTTCCCGATCGTTGCAGTCGTTCACTCTGTCATCGGGACCTCTCCCACTGGATCCACGTGTCGCTGATGGGCCCCACGCTTTGGGACGCCAAATTGTGGAAAAAGGTAGGGCTAGGACCTTTCTCAAGATTTGCCCGGCGCTAACCGCCCTTGTACCATTCAAATTTACCAAGCAATGAGGCAGGCGCCGGAGACCAGAAGGCAGGAAACAGAAGTTTTATTCCGACGGAGCAGAACACATCAGATCAGACAACAAGGTATCGTCTCGAGGTGCTCTAACAGCCTCTCGGAGGCCTGGCCTCTTATACACTGGTTTATGGCATGTGACCTTTCTTTACTACAATCAGAACATTGACATAAAGGAAAAGACATCCCCGTAATCCTCGTGTCCATCCCACCCCCATGTATCCCCACAATAGAGGTCCTCAACCTGCTGATAAGAGGAGGGGGTCATCACGCAGCTGAGTGTTCCGTCGAGTCTTAGGATGTGTGCGCCTGATCAAATCACAGGGGGTGGGGAGGCCTGGATCAATAGAGGGTCCTTTGAAGGAGAGCGACCTCGTGCAATAAGGGGCAGTAAATGATATCTCCCGGCTTAGGCAGTGGCCTCGGACCTGTGTGGACAGTCGGACACGGGGTGAGGGGCCATCAATGGAGTGGTATTCATGCCGCATGAACAATCCAGCGCAGAGGGGAGGTTTATCAACAGAGGGGCATTCATGGGAGGAGAGGAGGTGTTGGTCAGGCGCTGGCGTGACTCCCAAGGACAGGGTCATGCAGAAGGGTCATGCTCATAAGGAGGAGGGAGGGGGAGCCAGGGTGCGCGGAGGATGCTTGCTGGGTCACAGGGGCGCGCTGGCGATCGATCGTGGACAGGGAGACCATGATATCTAAAAATGGCTGCCGTGCACGTAGTACATAGGTGACCTAGAATGGCTGCCGTGCACGTAGTGCATAGGTGACAAGCTGACTGCCGTGCACGTAGTGCATAGGTGACAAGCTGGCGCAGATGATGTTCAGATCGTAAACTAAAATTCCACACCTAGACCAATTATAGCAAGAGTCTTCAATTTTCGGGACTGCAACAAAATTTTGCAGACTGCCAGAGCGGGTCACCCATTAAAGATCGACAATTACGAGGTCTCCTTCTTTCCGGACTTCACGGCTCGGGTCCAAGCGCAAAGACGCAGCTTCCAGGCGGTGAAACAAGAACTACGAGGCAGAGACATCAAGTACGCGATGCTGTTTCCAGCGAAACTAAGTCGAAAGGGGCGGTAAATCATGGTTTTTCGATTCGCCTGAGCCAACTTGGGACTGGCTGGAAGGTTGGACTAAGGTCGGCGACAAAACTAATAGTCGCCGGGGTGCGCCGGAGCGGAGGCCTGAAGGTAGACCGGAGTCCACAACGATGGGGGATGACCTGGGGGCAAGCGGCCTATCGGAACAGGAGTGAGAGACACCGGAGACCTATAGAAGGACTAAACACTTGCAAGTATTAGGGGGGTGGGCTGTTTACAAAAGGTGCCGTTGGGAGTGGGTATCTGACTCTCTGGATTCCGGGTATGTAATGTGGTTAATTGTATTTACCTAGACATGTCATGGAGATTTTCATTAGGCTGTTATTCTTGATTGCAGGCTGTATTGTACTGAACTGTTAGCTTCATAACCTGCAGCGGGGGAGGGGAACGATTCACCTCTACGCAGTTAGTATGGGTGGGGAAAACACAGGCACTCTGCCGGGTTGGGGGGTGGGCAATCCGCAGTTCACAGGCAGGGGAGCAGGGAGGGGAGTCATTGGGATGTTTCAGGGGTAGGATGGGAAAGTGATATTGGTGGTACCGACTGTAGTGAATATGTACGAATTCAGATTGAAATGTTTGTGGGAGGGAAGGGCTGGTTGCACTCTGTTCTGTGCTTTAGTTTTGGGCTGTACTTCAAGGATACAAGTGAACACATGGGTGGAATGATACTGAGCTTTCGAGGATGTTTTGCCTATGATGGCGGACGGGGTCTTGGATGATGTGATAACATGTGGCACTGCCCCTATTGTGGCCTCGGTGCCCCCCCTGACCATGATTACCTGGAATGTGCGCAGTTTGGGGGACAAAATTAAGAGGGGCTTAGTGTTGCAATATGTACGTAGGGCAGCCCCAGCACTGGTACTATTACAAGAAACGCATCTGATAGGTTCGACATGTAAGGCTTTGGATCGATGGGGATACAAAATGGTGATACACTCTGAGTTTTTCTCTGGTTCCAGGGGGGTGGGAATCCTGATGCGTAAGAACTTTCCCATGATATTACAACAGGTGTGGAAAGATGCACAAGGGCAGTTTGCAGCTATCTCCTGCTTATGGGAAGGGAGAAGTTTCAACGTGGTATCAGTATACATTCCCCCTGCCTTACACTCAGTTGCTCTCCCTGCCCTCAGTGCATTTTTACTGACTCTACCTGAGGGTGAACTCATACTGGGCGGAGACTTTAATCTGGTTCTCGACGAAGGTCCTGACTGCCACCCCAGCAGGATGACGGGGTTGAACAAGGTGCGGCTGAAAGGCTATGTAAAAGCTATGGGTCTTACAGATGGATGGAGGTTCAAGCACCCCGGGGATTGAGGCTACACCTTTTATTCAGGGGTACACAATAGTTTATCTCGTATTGATCATTTTCTGTCTCTGCGGATAGTTTGCCCCATATACTGGATGTAAAGATAGGCCCGAGGGGCATTTCGGATCATTCCCCGCTCTCCATGGTATACACCTCTCATGTAAAGACTCGGAGGCGTATTTTTCCGATCTCACCCCATTATTTACAGATCCCTAAAATTAGACGGGACCTAGTCGCGGCTACGAAGTGTTACTTCCAAGAGAATGTCACCTCTGTGGACTCACCCGGGGTCCTATGGGAAGCATATAAAACGGTGCTACAAGGCCAGGCGATAGCCTCCATAACAGGTCACAAGCGGACTGTGCAGGAAAACCTGGCAACTTTAGAGCACGACCTAGACATTTTACAGACCAAACACGATCACGATCCCACTGAGGGGGCTAAACATCTATTACGCCTCAACAGGCGGAATTCACGGAGTATCAGCGGGTGCAGGTCAGACAACGGCTTATGCGCACTCAACATACCATATACGAGGTTGGTGATAAGGCAGGGAGACTTCTGGCGTGGCTAGAAAAGAAAGACAAGGCCAGGAGGACAATAGCGCAACTTCGCTCCAACGATGGTGTGGTGCACACTTCTCCCACGGGTATCGTAGACACTTTGGCCGATTACTATGAAGCGGTTTACACCTCCTCCTCGGGTATGTCCTCGGCGGAGGCACAGACCTATATTAAAGATATCCAAATGCCCTCCATTTCGGACGCAGACGCTGAACTTCTGGAGTCAGACTTCACTGTGGATGAGGTTGTGAGTGCCATTCACTCTTTGCAGTCAGGCAAGGCTGTGGGGCCGAATGGGGTCCCAATAGAACTATATAAGCGTGTTTCCGATCATGTGGCCCCACATCTGTTGTGAATGTTTGAGGATAGCTTGGCCACGGGGGACTTGCCTAGAGATCAGCGGACGGCAACGATCATAGCCATACCTAAACCTGATAAACCCCTGAACGAATGTACATCATACTGCCCTATTTCACTACTGAATGCGGAAGCAAAAATACTGGCCAAAATGATCGCTGTGCGCCTAACCCCACATTTGGAGACCCTGGTGCATCCGGATCAATCCGGATTCATGCCAAACAGGAGCACTGCTCTAAATCTAAGACAGGTTCCTATGGTGATGGCGCAGATCCAGCTTTGTCGGAACCGGCGATGATCTTGTCTTTAGACGCGCGAATGACCTTCGACATGGTCGAGTGGCCGTATCTATTCGTGGTGTTGCGACATCTGGGCTTTGGGCCGAGGTTTTGTGCCTGGGTCAAACTCCTCTAAACGAATCCACTTGCGCATGTTGTGGCGAATGGCCATATTTCCAGGGATTTCCGGCTAGGCCGCAGCACGTGTCAGGGATGCCCCCTGTCGCCTCTCCTTTTTGCATTGATTCTGGAGCCGTTGGCGCCTTGGATACGCTGGGACCCCATGATAAAAGGTCTCACCTGGACTGAATCCTGGGAGGACCGCATATCGTTATATGCTGATGATATTCTTCTTCACTTAACTCTTCCCAGGCGTTCACTCATGGTTCTCCTTGACATCTGTGAGATTTTTGGGCGGGCCTCGGGTTACACCATCAATTGGGCCAAGTCGGTATTATTTATCCTTAAAGGGCCCCCGCCAATCCTTCCGAACGACTGCCCCTGATGGTTACTGACGGACCCTTCAAGTATCTGGGGGTATGGGTGACGCCGAATCAGGAGATTTTCTTTCACCGTAATTTGCTGCCACCACTTGAGCGATTTCGCACGGATGTGCAGCACTGGCACACCCTACCGCTGACCCTGCTAGGAAAAAACGCTTTATTTAAAATGATGACATTACCGCAACTACTTTATATCCTGGAAAATACTCAATTTCCTGTGCCTCCAAAATACTTTCAGTCCATAAACGCATTAGTTTCTGGCCTACTCTGGGGGGACAAACCGGCACGCATTTCCCGATTAAAGTTGATACGAGGATGGTTCGATGGCGGCATCGCGCTCCCGGATGTTCAGTTGTACTATTGGGCATCACAACTAAAGATCACTAAATCACTGGCTCCACGCCCCGCAGACGGAGCCCGTGTTCAAGGCGGACAGATATGACCTAGGGGCCGGAGGGGTGATGACCGCGCTTTATGATCCCCGAGGTGTTGCGGCCCTGATAGGCCCCACGGCTCACACGGTGAAGCTCTGGAACATGGCATCGGCTCGTCTCAAGTGTCAGAACACGATCACGCAGATGCCTGACTCCATGGACAGACTTAAAACCGCTTGGACTGCAGAACTAGATGACTTTGACGAATCGGACTGGCAAACCGCGCTCTCCTCGCCTCGGGAGGTCGCTATATCATCACGGCTCAGACTGATACAATTAAAAGTCCTACACCGAGTATATTACACTTATTGTATTTCTATCTAGGATCCTAATTCGATATTAATATTTTATGCCCATCCATATTAGTCGTAGCCCATGCCGTCGACATTAAGCAAGGCTACTTCCCCAGACCCTAGAAAGTACAACGAGTTCTCTAAACAAACCAAACCTCCAGCAACCTGGGAAATCCCCATGGCTTTTGTTTTGATTTGTCATCGAACTCCTGTGAGCACTGTAAGTTCTTAGTGACATCTTTATTGACGTCTTATGTCCCACCTTACGTCAAACCCTGAACCTTTCAGGTATAAATATACCAACGTTGCCTTAAGCAAACACACGGTGCTGGTTTTGGAGCAGAGCGGCTATCTACTTGCCCAAGAGCCCAGCTGATGCGAGAGCCCAAGGACGCCGCCCTCCTGTTTGACGCACTGAGAGAGACGCTGTCTTTTCTCCTGCCGAGAAATCCAGTGTTCCGGTGTTCTCTGCCGCCTTCGTGGGCTGCTGGGATATCGAGTCCTGAAAGAGAGATACCAGACCTCCTGCTTTCTAATACCAAGGTACGGAGCTGACTAAACCCTTAAAGAGAATTCTTGATTCAGATTCTTGGCAAAACCAACTTAACTTAAACTGCTACTTACTTACTCCTTCCCACGTATTAGGCTTAGGTCAGGTACACCGGGGTAGGCGTATTTAGAAGCACCAGTTGAGTACGTTAGTCAATGTATATATGTATGTATATATTTTATCCATTTTAAAGTATCTTATGGCTAAGAAACCATAACCATGCTTTTACAGTAATATTTCATAATACTCCTTTTACTGTACGCACTTTACTTTACATTAAGTATTGCAATTATGGCAATTCATTTCTCTTGCATGAGAAAGAAGACTGATCAATAAAATAACACCTTTTATTGAAAACGCCTGTCTCTCTATTTCTCTGCACTCTGGTGAAACTAAGTATGCACAATTGACTGAGTGAAATAGCTGTCTATTGTTTTCCCACGACTCTAGAGATACACTCTTATTCTGAGGGAGCCAAGTTGTCATGTTTTATGGTTGTTTGAAGCTAATCCCTTCTTGTCTATCCAGGGAGGTTAAACTCCTCCTCGTTTATTCGAGAAAGTTTCTAGTGACCTCTGAGCTGGCTGGCAAACCTTAAGTCTAATATAGTCAGTACCTAGATGACCTCAGTCCTACGTCTACACTGCTGTTTATATTACTCCAATGCGCAGAGCCTATTGGGAATATAGGAACTACACTACATGGCGCCCAACGTTTGGTAAGGCGTTAAATCTAACGCAAGACGTTAGAGTAACTCAGTCGTGCTTTTTCACACAGACCCTTTTTCCCGTAAAAACTCCAATAGACGTCTGGAGTGGGTAAAAGGTTAAAATCCGCCGGAACTTAGTAGGAAGAGATTCCTATGTATAGTTTTTGGTATAGTCAGCGTTGAAGGATACAGTGTTCCAAAATATTGTGCACCTAATCTTTGTTTCCTTGAAACTTGATCTGCAACAAAACTTTCTGTCAGTAAAATGGTGGAAAGTGACGATGAAGCGGAGAGAGCTAGAATAGCAGCTCAACTCGTAGCAGATGACACTACTCTCCAACAGAATGACCTGGATGCTATACTCATTCCGGTCAACGTAAGAAGAACTATAACTGTTAAACTTATAGAAAATGGACTGACATCACGAGGTGGTATAGTCATATTCGTGGTAGAGGCCCATGAATATCGGCAGACAGAGGTATTCTATTCATGGATAAACTTTCCAGCAGCAAACGCTGTAGCACACGAATTTCACTATTACACATAGAGGAACCTCCGGATGTATACACTCCTTTCGAGGATGTTGAAATTCCCTTAAATTACCAAGAGCACCTGCTCTGGTTTAAAGGCGCCCTAAAACATCAAAATCACATCACCAGGCTCCACTAGGTAGACCAGGAGCAACGTGGCCGGTTCTAGCCTGCTACACACCACACCCCGACATTGAAACAATGACAGACCGGGAACTTTTAGCTCAGCTAAAAACACTAATTAAAATACATAGACAATTGGTCCAATATGTAATGTGGACTTCAATAGTCCAACCAGCTATTACAATTCCACACCTGACCCCTCATCAGGGGAACACTAACAAAATCACACCACAGAACATACAATCATGTCTTGGTAAAGTGCCCACAAAACGGGAACAAATTCCATTCTGGTTAGCACAAAAAATAACTCAAATAGAGGCAGTATTTCCTGATACTACACCTACTGAGAAACACAGAATTCTGACTATCTGTCTTCCAATGGGGATCGCACCACATGTGGAAGACTGTGACACTTGGGGAACAGTCTTTGCTTCCATCTATACAAAAACACATGGTGTACCGTCAATAGCGATAATACCAGATGTACTAAAACAGATTCAAAATGAATACGGTCCAGAACCTGCTTTAACTCTGGGTATGAAATTACTGAAAGACTTCAAGCAGGTCTCGGGTATATTATTAGCCAACATAAAAGGAGAAGCAGCATCTGTGGCGATCCGCCAGAAATTGAAAGAAACAGATATAGCAGAACAACCATTTGAACTTGCCAGAATCAAAGAAAAATCCTATGAAGAACTAGGAAGAGATAGTTTGGGTGGGAAACCAGTAAAACCCCAACTAACTGAAAATCCTGAAAAAAGCTTTATTAAAAATAATCTAAACACTCCAAAAAAGAGTTGGGATGGTAATAAACAATCCACTCCCAAAGAAAAAAGATTCCAGTCCAGAGGAAGGTCTCCTCAACGAAGAGAAAGATCTCCTGACCGAGGAAACAAGTCTCCCCAGAGGGAGCCCTCTGAGAAAAGATACAACCTTAGAAATAGGGATAATCTGAAAAAACCTGATAGATATCAAGATATTGATACACGTCCCTCTTGATCTTTTCAGACTTCTTCACAGAAATCGGAAAGAAGAGGACGTTCCTAACACAGGGAAGAGCACGTCAAGTCCAAAGACAAGGAACCTCCACATCAAAGTAAAAAATTACAATTTCCAAGAAAAAAGGTAGCAAGTATTAAAATAATTATACATGCCGAGGATACTGAGGACACAACTGAAAAACGGAGAGTGGGCCCAGACAATGCTAGACAGCGCAGCAGAAGTGACCATAGCTCGCAAGATCCTGATGAATCTTCTGGAGACAGTGGACACAAATGAATACATTCAGGTGGAAACTGCAGATACCAGAGTTAGCAAACCTCATAAAATATACAAAATAACATTACGTATAGAGGGAGATAAGACTAGGAAAGTAAGGGGTCTCCTTTGGGATAACCTTTCAAAAGGCTATGACATCCTTTTAGCTGAGAAAGACTGGCCACCAGAGTTTGTCAGGGAGTGCCCTCATGGCGAAGAAATGATTATGCCTGCCTTCTCAAATCATATTCCAATTCATAGAAAATATATATATGCAAGGAAATGGGCAGTAGCCCAAGCTGCTGCGTCATATAAAAATCATGTAGGATGGGATGAGGACTCTCCTCCTCACAAAATCCAGTTAAAATGTCAACCAACTGCACAAAGGCAGTACCCATTTAGGCAAGTAGCTAAAAAACAAGTCAGGGAGATCTTAGATCAACTTGAATACCAGGGGGTGATTGAAACATGCACCTCACAAATAAACAATCCTTTGTTTCCTGTCTCCAAACCAGACGATTCATATCGTCTAGTATTGGACTACAGACACCTTAACTCATGTTGCAAAACATTTGCAGTAAAAAATTCACACAGTGCAGCACTAATGAATAACATTGTGCGCAAAAAATACAAAACGACATTAGACATCTCGAATGGATTCTTTTGCCAAACCATTGCACCTGAAAGCAGGTATTTGACCGCTTTCTCAATAATGGGGTCACAAAACAATTTCTGTCGACTCCCACAGGGATTCAAGAATAGCCCAGGATTATTCTCAGCAAGGGTAACAGAGTTACTACAAATATATGATGATGAGGCATTATCTTATGTCGATGACATCTATCTCACAGATGATGACCTGGATACTCACTTGAAAAGAGTGAACACCATAATACTTGGGTTCGCAGATGAGGGTTACAAATTCAACTTTAAAAAGTCACGAATTGCCCATCTAACTGTTCTATTTTTAGGATATGAATTATCAAGTGAAGGCAAAAGCCTAGCAAACAACTTCTTAGAGAAGTGCGCTGTACTCCAAGCACCAAAAACGCTGAAAAACTTACAATCAATACTAGGTTTCCTGAATTTCGGAAGAACTTACATTCTAAATTATGCGGAGAGGGTTAAACCTCTCTATGAATTAATAAAACCTGATTTCAAACCAATCAATTGGACTCAAAAACACACAGAAATCTTAAGATCATTGCAAACAGACATGTTAACAAAAACAAAATTGCAAACACGGGATAACGTACACAACCTTGTAATCCAAGTCATCCCAGGAAGATGCGGATTCACGTACCTGACCTCTAATGAGGGAGAAACGGTACCTATGGCTTACAAATCACATCTGTACACACAAGCTGAAATGAAATTCAGTCTTACTGAAAATATTGTAAATGCGGTTCAAACTGCTGTAGCAAAAGAAAGAGCCCTAGCCCAAGGTAAAAGAATAACTGTTTATACAGCAGAATCGGCCTTTGAGGCGTTAACAAGCCCATTCAATCTAAAAACAGTGGCATTAAATCCAAAATGGATACAATGGGAAAATTCTCTTGCTGCAGAAGACGTGAAATACTATTTTGACCCGAAAATGAAAAAACGGAAAGATCTAGAATACGAAGAAGAATATCCTCTGCCAATCGAAATTCTGCCTCTCGAACGGTACACATGTGTAATCTACATGAACAGATTTGCACAACATTACGATGTAGAGAAAAAATCCTACAACGCAGCATGCGCGATTGTTAAAGGTCGCTGGCGCTGTGGTAAATTCAGACCAATGATTACCAAAACTGAATCACTTAGAAACTGCTCAACTCAGCGAGCTAAAACAAGATCTTTAAAGATGGGGCTCGAAAATGTCGATCGCGAATTCCCCACACTAATAGTGTGCGATTCGCATTACTCCGTCAAGTCTTATAATAATGACATGCAGACCTGGATTCAAAATGATTACAAAGATGACACAGGTGCCACAATAAAGCATAAGAAGCTTTGGGAACAGGTAGTTCTTTTGCAGAAAGAACTACAAAAGACTCGCGTGATACACGCGCTGAGTCATCAACGTGATGGCGTTCACGTTGCAGGGAATTCATTGGCTTACGAGCCAAAGCGGAAGCAGCTCAACCGGCTTCCGTAGCTAGAAAAATGATTCAGAAAAATACATAGATGGGGAAACCATGCTAGCAGTAAAAACGTCTTCAAAAAGCGACTGTGCAGCACTACCTGTGAACTATCCACTCAATTATACATACATAATAGATGCAAAGTCCGTTCCTTTTGCTCGAATCCCTGGAGTGGGGGATAGAGTAATTCCAAACACGAACAGGAGAGTCTTATTAATAGCAGACGCACACATGGGTGAAGGTCTAAGGCACAAACAGATCATGACATCTTTAAAAGAATTACAATCAGAATACTGGTGGCCGGGGATGAGCCTGCAACATTACAAATTTGCAATGGGTTTTCCAGACTGCAACAGAGATCGCAGTGGCGAACCGACCGGAGTATTGCCAGGACCATTCTTTTAGAAAGCATAAGGCTATCTATACGCAAAAATCCAACTGGATAAATGCGTCCCATTAGTGTTTAAGACTAGATTCACTTAAAAATACAGACACCAGTGCTCGGCTGACGCCAGAACTGTTATAAAAGATTGGCGAGTCCTTATCGGCATATAAGCAATTGGCATGCTACATTCTGACCAGGGTCCTGCGTTTAGCTCTAGGGCTTACAAAGAGGCCATGACCAGCATGGGCATTGCATTGCGGTACTCTTGTCCCTTCCATCCTGAGGGAAATGCGGTAGTGGAAAGAAAAAAACGGGACATAAAGCGATCTATAACGGCGAGGGTATTAGGTTCGGGTGATGGGTGGGTCCAACATTTAACAAGTGTCCAACGTAGTCTTAATAATCTGCCAAGAAATTCTCTAAATGGTTTCAGTCCGTACGAACTAATGTTCGGTACTAGTATGCATATTCAGGACCTTGATAGTCAGACTTCAGTGGTCAAAGAAAAAAGCTTTGATATCAAAGACCGTTTGGCTGTTTTACAGGACTTGAATGAAACAAGAAAAAGCCTGAGCAACATAAAGTTAAAGCAACAACCAACAGCCACTGAAGATAAACCACCTGTCCCAGCAAGACCTGTCTGGATTCCAAAAATCGGGGATCTGGTCAGAGAGAAGATTGCGGTGAAGAAGGAATTTGGGCCTTCTTACAGAAAAACAGTACCTGTCTTAGCTGTCAGCGGAACAAGATCAGTTGTACTACCGCCCCTTGCTGGTAAAAAGGAGAACCGAGTTGTATCCATCGACCTGGTAAAACCACAATCAAGTGCCCGATAATAAGTAGTAGGCCCAGTGGACTCCCAAGAAATAGCAGAGTACCAAAATTTGCTACAATACAAGAGGTTCAAACTGAGAGACTAATCACATTTGATAAACCTGCAGTGAATAAAAAAGGACTATGCAACAATGCCATGGAACTTGTGCCTCTTGAAACCCAAATTGCAACAATTCATCAAGAAACACCAGTCTACAACGATGTAGCCTCTGACTGTTCTAAAGAAACAAAGAAAAATCCAAAAGCAAATGAAAATGGAAGTAATTCCAACAATTGACAGAACTGCATCTGGTTACTTCATCAACTTCGACGACTTCTCTGAAGATCCAAGCGAACCTGAAGAAATGCCAGCAACTAAAACTTTCAAAAACAAAGTAATTGAACTCCTTCATCAACTCAAAGAAACCTATCTGATTTTTCCGTGGATTGAATTATGGATTGTGTTAGGTGTACTTTTCCTCTTGCTTTGGCTCATCATGGTTCTTTGTTTGGGAAAATTCATTGAAGGAAAATACAGTAAAATGGACACAGCAAGCCAGAACATCAACTTGGTCTTAAAACCTCACAAGTCATCTCACATCGAGAAAAGAGAACTATCATCAGTGAATGTCACAGACAATCAAATACCCGGTGGGGTAGCATGGGACAAAACAGATTATGAAATCTATGGCCTGGTTGAGATCCTGAAATATCCACATCAGTTCAAGGTTTCATTAAGTGACTTTGTAAAACCAAGTACTTTCGCTGATGATTGGGACAAGTATTGATGATATGATGTCAGAGTTAGTCATGTCAGCAAAATTCACAGAACATGATTATTTACAGGGTTCATCAAATTATGAACAATTGTATTGTTACAACCACTTTGGCAATCACTATTTGCATAAATCTGCTCAACCTAGAAATGTTTTTAATTATAATCAATGGGAACATTGTGCAACTCCACCTAAAAGCAGCTCAAACATTTTATGAGAAATTCCCATACTTCTCAGGGTTTAGCACAAGTGATGCAGAAACGTTTAATTTCAAAATGTTAAATAAAACAGGCATAAAAACAATGTTGACAAATACTAAATTGATCTATTCTGAAACATTTTATTAAAAAATTATTACATTTGGTTTTGAATTTTGGAAAAACAACATTGAAACAAAAACAATCTGGGGTACAAAAGATTGGCAGGTACAAGGTTTAGAAGCACTGTTTAGAGCCTGCATGATCCCAGAACAAATAATATTCTTGAATGACACCGTTCAACAGACTACTTGTCTTGGCCTAGCTAAGATTAAAGACTTAAACAAACCGTCTATTCCAAAGCCCATACCTGATAGTAATAGCACTAATGATATGGAGATAGACGTATCCCATATTTTACACCAAAACAGAACACATCCTGATTGGAAAAAATGGTTGATCTGGCCAACAGACACAAACAACTGTCAAGATAGATTCCTGAACAAAATACAGGGGTTAAAAATGACCAGGCCAGACCCAAGATACTCCCAGAGACAACATCCAGGGATAGTTACAACATACAGTGTAGGGAAACTATGCCTTGAGTGGCTAGAAAAATCCACACTGGCTGAAATTAAGCAACACTTGACTTTACTTAAAGACGGTGCTGACTTGCATGATTTCATAATGGGACCACGCAAACAGCGTCAAAAACGTTTCATAGCGGCCGGTATATACGCTGCGTACAACGAAGCTGGGAAAGTAATGCAAATTGAAACAGCAGAAAAAATACGAGAAATTGATCGTATTAATTTGGAAAAATCACTTTCTGTTGTGGACAATGGGTTAATGACGCTGTCCTCCAGAATATATTCACTGGACAGTATTGTATCATCTGCTATTGATATAATAGAGCAGGACTTACTAATGTTACAACACGGTCAGTCCCAATTACGTTCTATTGTACAGCTTGGCTGGATGTTGCAAAATCTACGTTCAGGCTACGTGCCATGGCGTTTAATCAACACAACGCCATTATTTTCTATCTTTAACCTTACTGATAAACAAATGAGTTTGGCACAAAAAGGAGCAGACTATACGATTCTGAGCATTGACAAACTTGAGAGATTACCATTGACAATGTCAGAAAGACCTGTCATTGAATGGATAATACACTGAATAATTACAATCCCGATAAAGACTTTCCAATTTAAATACTGCCAAGAGTATATACCAGCGGGCCAGTATGAAAGGTTGGGTAAAGGGTACATCAAGTCATCATGGAAATTACCTTATACACACACATGTTACAGTGAAAAGAAAAGAAATGTATTTCTTAGTGGAAACAATTGTAAAAGATCACTGGGCGGTACACTTCTTTGTCAATGTATTAACTTGCAAGGGGCCTGCGAAGGGTCTTCAAATACTCTTTCATGTCACCTGCACGGCACTCCTGCAACACAGATAGAGCCATTCTTTAGACACATTTCTAACGGGAGTTACATTCTAATAAATGACCACAGCTGTTGTGGAATGGTGCCAGGGAAAGCCTATCTCGTAAGCGTTAGTTCCATGGTCACTTGCTGTATGCAAGTATTGTATCCAAAAAGCACTCCAGATACGGAGACGACAATTTGGCCTTCCTTGAATATCTCTTCTATTCGAATTGATACTTTAAGCAGAATGAAGTCTGTTCTTTTACAGACAACTGTGCCTCTAACGTCATCAAAAGAAACGTATGATCTGCAAGTTGCAAGGACAACGGCAGAGGTACATTCCCTTTTATCAACAAATTGCCCCGTGCATTTCGTAGAAATGCTAAGCCAAATCCTAAATATGTCAGATACCAGTGGCATCGGACATGTATTTAAGACAATTCTTTCTGGACTGTTAACACCCTTCGAAACAGTTCTGGGCATCTTTCCCAATTTTGTCCATTCTGTCTTTGGCGGCCTACCACTACTGTTGGGACTCGTAGCAGGAATTTTATTTTTGATCCTTCTGCTCGGATATGGCAAGCAAAGTCGCAGACAAGACTCCAGCAACGATGGAAGAAACAATCCTAGCTATACGCTATCGGGACCGCATAACTAAAGTCCTCGGATTAGCCCGGCTAAGAGATCTGAATATGACCTGTTTTCTTTCATTCAGACCTATCTGGCAAAATTGCATCTTACCAGTGCTTCGATGTATGATATGCGGAGAAGAATGTGTGTTGGACGTCTGTCTTACACTACCATCAGCAGTACCAATGGATACAGATACTTTGCTAAGTCCTGTAACAGCTCATGCATCGTGTTGTCCCCAGCGGCTACCCATTCTGATGACGGCATTCGTTGAGACTTCATCACTACGAGTATGTGGCAGTGAAGTACGAGATGAGAGCAGCATCACCCAGGTACAACCTTCAGTGAGCATTGCTGATCCTGACATCGATGATAGCAATCATTCTCACGACTGCACTGTTGCAGCATTTCCGAACTTAGTCGAACTTTCACCTGCAGCTGTAGACCACTTTTTTGCGAGTCTGTCTGAAATGATGTTCTCCGCTGAACAGAAATAATAATTTTTAAGCAACAAGCACACAGCGTTCCCTGAACTCTGAATTCGGCCTTCAGCTTTGATAAACAAAAGCTACTGTATATATTTGGCACTATTTTTTCCCCTGAAAGCGAAATTATATATTTTTTCCACTTACAAAATATTGACCTTTTTCTGGCACATGTACTTTGCTTAAAGTAGAACTATTCTTAGAGAACAGAACTTCTATTTATGGAACTCTAGAGAGAATATATTACCTCAGCCTCTAGTACAGTACAGAATCTGTATAAATATGTGATGGAATGGTTTCGACCTTCTTTTCTGTATTCAGAGCCATTTCATGTGTAATTTTCGCAATTCATTCAGCTGATACATATATATATGCATTTTTAACTGAATGAAACCACTGCTTGAAAAGCGTACAGTACCAATAATCATTTTCGTGTATTTACCATATACCATTTCAAATGCAAGTTATGTATTTTGGGGTGATTTGGAAAACACATGCACCATTATATGTTTACTATTGCTTAGTTTTAGTAATGAGGGACATTAGATCGTGGAGTGGGTATTGTATTTCTATCTAGGATCCTAATTCGATATTCATATTTTATGCCCTTGTGTGGTTATAATAAAAAATATCCTCATAATGGCATAGGAATCACATCCATATTAGTCGTAGCCCATGCCGTCGACATTAAGCAAGGCTACTTCCCCGGACCCTAGAAAGTACAACGAGTTCTCTAAACAAACCAAACCTCCAGCAACCTGGGATATCCCCATGGCTTTTGTTTTGATTTTCATCGAACACCTGTGAGCACTGTAAGAACGGCCAGTTCTTAGTGACATCTTTATTGACGTCTTATGTCCCACCTTACGTCAAACCCGGCACCTTTCAGGTATACATATACCAACGTTGCCTAAGCAGAGCGGCTATCTACTTGCCTGAGAGCCCAGCTGATGCGAGAGCCCACGGGCGCCGCCCTCCAGTTTGACGCACTGAGAGAGACGCTGTCTTTTCTCCTGCCGAGAAATCCGGCTCCGGTGTTCTCAGCCGCCTTCGCGGGCTGCTGGGATATCGAGTCCTGAAAGAGAGATACCAGACCTCCTGCTTTCTAATACCAAGGTACGGACCTGACTAAACCCTTAAAGAGAATTCTTGATTCAGATTCTTGGCAAAACCAACTTAACTTAAACTGCTACTTACTTACTCCTTCCCACGTATTAGGCTTAGGTCAGGTACATCGGGGTAGGCGTATTTAGAAGCACCAGTTGAGTACGTTAGTCAATGTATATATGAATGTATATATTTTATCCATTTTAAAGTATCTTATGGCTAAGAAACCATATCCATGCTTTTACAGTGTTATTTCATAATACTCCTTTTACTGTACGCACTTTACTTTACATTAAGTATTGCAATTATGGCAATTCATTTCTCTTGCATGAGAAAGAAGACTGATCAATAAAATAACACCTTTTATTGAAAACGCCCGTCTCTCTATTTCTCTGCACTCTGGTGAAACTAAGTATGCACAATTGACTGAGTGAAAAAGCTGTCTATTGTTTTCACACGACTCTAGAGATACACTCTTATTCTGAGGGAGCAAAGTCGTCATGTTTTATGGTTGTCAGAAGCTAATCCCTTCTTGTCTATCCAGGGAGGTTAAACTCCTCTTCGTTTATTCGAGAGTTTCTAGTGACCTCTGAGCTCGCTGGCAAACCTTAAGGCTGATATAGTCAGTAGAGACCTAGATGACCTCATCCTACGTCTACACTGCTGTTTATATTATTCCAATGCGCAGAGCCTATTGGGAATATAGGAACTACACTACACACTAGGGTCACACTACATAAGATAGGAAGAACCACACACCAGTATTGCTTGAGAAGCTGCGGGGACGTTCTACCATACTATCTTGGAGTGCCCTTTGATTGCTAGTTATTGGTCCAAGGTTATGCGAACTATATCTCAAGTGGTTCATGTTTCGCTGCTCCCTGAGCCGCGTCGTTGCCTGCTGAACATTTGGGAGCCAATGAACTGAGCATCCCCCTGCAGGAATGGGCAACACTGGGTATTATGTACGCAAAACGAAATGTGGCCAAGGCCTGGGGGTCCCCTGTGTCACCGGCGCTCAGAGACTGGAGTACGGATATGGACTCTGCGATGGTTGCTGAAAAGGCAGTATATTTAAATCGGAAATGTCCGCGTAAGTGGCGGAAAATTTGGGAAGCCTGGAATGAATATAGAGGATATATTTGTGAACCACCTCAGTCTGAAAGTGATACTGATTCAGAATGTTAGGGAGGGAGGATGGGACTATCCAGGATTGGAGGGCTTATGGTTCTTAGATGTACTGGTTATAATATTGTTGACCCCTTGTGATCACATGATGTGTCCACCACATGTCTTCATATTAACTGTGCACGATTGATACATACAATGTAAACCTTGAAAATGCCCATTGTTCATTTTTATTATCAATAAAAATTGTTTCCAGAAAAAAAAGAAATGCCAGCTTGTTATTGGTGCTTTTGTGTAAATGCCCCTCCTTTGCCTGCTTAGTTTAGTCCCTGGCGATTTCACACAGCATGTGATGGCCGCTCCTCCTTGTTTTGCTTTTCATTCCTTAAAGTTTCATTTTGCTCGGCTATGAATAGGTCACGTGATAGATGAAGCCCCCGGTGATCTCTGTGCACAAGGAGACTGTCTGAGTACTGCTGCCTCCGTCCCTGAGGTCTCAATCCCCCTGGGCCCGTGCACGACAGTCACTGGTAATCTCCTGTAAAGCGGTTTACAACCTTTCTGAAAAACGCATGTGTGCACCGTAAACCTTGAAGAAGGAATGCTGTACGTGTGGGATGAGTCAGTGGTTCTGGTTGGCAGGCGGTGATGTATATAAGATAAGGAGCGGTCTGTCTGATGGAGATGAATGCGGGGGTGCTGCCAGGGCAGCTAGTGGGGTGTGTCCTATGGAACCTTCTGTTCTCTATTGTAAACATGGGTGTGTGGCATGTGACATCTCATTTGTGTCTACACTTTCACGGGGCAGCCTCGCCCAGTGAATGGCTCAATGCGGCTTTTGTCAGAGTGAAACAGCAATAGTTCCAAACTCAAATAATTATATCTTGTGTGACAATTAAAATGAAGAAACAACGTATTGTCTTGATGCCAAGAGATCCAATGGGTGTTTCCTCACACAACAAATCAGAATCTATTAATACACGCAATGATGCACTCAACATACAAAAACATTAAAGCACAACCTAGACTTCTAGAAGCCGTTATGTTTTTCGCTGTGCACTAGGTTATCAAAAACATGACACACATCCACGTGGAATCAACGAAGAGCGAAGAACACAGGGACACATGTATATACAATACATCCAACACACATACACAAATGCAGTCCACACTGTGGTGTCGCGCACTAGTGTTCGAGCGATGTCACCCGGGGCATGCCGCGAACATTGCGTCGGCCATTTTACATGCCGAACGCCAGTGCCGGTGAAAGGTTGTTCTCCCGGCGCTCAGGGCAAATAAAGTATAATTTAAACTCTACAACAGCTCCCCATGCTCCAATGCTCATCCCACAAAGGGGATAACATCCCTTCACCCATGCAGGCGTCAGTCTGGAGAGAGGCAAGCCCCAGGGAGCCTGCCACGAGTGGCAAACCAATCAACCCCACAGTTACGCAACACCTCCAGAATGTGTGCGCAAGCTTCCTCCCTCACCAACTTGGTTCCTTTCTTACCCAAAATGGGCGATCCCGCAATGTCATGGGAAGATTGGAAGCGCTATTTCCTAAATTACTTATCAGCGCTTGAAGAAGAAGGGGAAGTGGCCTTCTCCAGTTCAAGAAGGAAGAAAATCCTCCTACACAACCTTGGGCCTGAAGGAATCAGAGTGTACCACAACCTGGTAAAGAAGACCAGACCCCCAGACGCCACTGATGAATTCCAACATGCATTGGAGGACCAGGACTCCCACTATCGCCCAGTAGTGTGCACCGCGATTGACAGGTGCAACTTTTACCAACGAAAACAGTGGAGAATCAATAGATGAGTACGTAGAGGCACTACAGAAGCTAGCTGTGACGTGCAAGTTTGGCGCGCTACACGACAAACTCATCAGAGACCAGATCCTAATGCACACAGTAAACACGGTGATCCAAGAAAAATGATGGGTCAACAGAGATGCCTCCCTCAAGGAAGTTGTAGCGCTCGTGAAGAAAGCGGAACTATCAAAAAGGTGCGCAGAAAGCAGCTAAAAGAGAAAGCATCAACAGGACCCCGGTATGCAGAATTTCAGACAGAAACAAACAAGAAGTGACGCAGCAACAAACGCCGCAGGGAGCGAGGTACCACAAGAAATAACCGTCCAAGTTCTCAAAACCCCAAAGACCGCAAGGAGACAGCAAAAATACCTGCTACAGATGTGGCAGCCAGACACACGCAAGCAACGATAAAGGATGCCCAGACTTCAGAGCCAAGTGCTCATACTGCGGAATAATGGCACACTATGAAAAGGTGTGCCGCGCAAGCCCAGGAAAGCGGAAGTGAAGTACGTCACACAGGAATCGGGCAGGGACGAAGAGGTCGCTGAAGAGGAAGGGGAAGATGAAGTTTTATGTATAGATGATCAAGTACTAGGAGTAGACTGTACAAGATCCTGGAAGCCTGCACTACAAATGTTGATTGGAGGTGTACAAGTGACCATGGTAGCTGATTCAGGCTCCCCGTACACAATAATCCAACGCAACGTATGGGAGACAGACTTTGAACCCAAAGTAGGCGCTCACCTGGATCCCACAGACATACACCCAGTCATGTTCACAGGTGAACCTATAACCATGGTAGGTTATCGCCCACTATTGTTTGAGTTCAAGGGGCGAATAGCTGTAGGAAAATTGTATGTCACAGAGAAAGGACCTTCAGTACTAGGGTGGATGGACCAGGGAGACCTCGGAATCCAACTGAACCTGGGAGCCACAACCCTTGTGCTCGTGACAGACACAGTCCAAGCTCATGGGACAAATGCATAGGAGGAGAAATTTCCTGAAGTCTTCAAAGGCACAATAGGCCACTGACAAAATTCATCCATAAAATCTGCCTCAAGGTTGGAGCAAAACCGGTAAGTCACAAAGTTCGCAATATCCCTTTCAGTAGCAGAGAGGCTGTACAAGAAGAATTACATCATCTGGAAAGAAAACGAAACATCGAGGCCATTGAAAGTGCAGAGTGGCTGGCACCATTGGTAGTCGCGCAGAAACCAAATGGCAAGGTATACCTCTGTGTGGACTTGAGGGAACTCAACAAGAACATAGTGGTGGACAAATTCCTACTACCCCAGATAAACAAAATGTTAGCAATGACAAAGGGAGCCAAATGGTTCTTAACAGTGGATCTTACTTCTGCATACCACCAAATTGCCCTGCACCCCTCTTGCAATCATCTCACATCATTCATCACACTGCTTGGATGCTACAAGTTCCTGAGAATTGACAGGGCGACAGGTAGAGGAGGAGGGATAGCTATTATATTCAAACACCCCTACAATGATTTCTTGAACCGATTACTATTGCTGTATTGCTGATAGTGAAGTGAGCTCTTCCACGATTAAAGTTAGTCCTAACCTTACGGTGAAGGGAGTCTTGGTCTATAGACCACCTGGCCCACAAACACGGTTTTCGCCCAGCCTACTGGATGGTATTACTCAAGTTCAAGTTCAAAAGACCTTTATTCGAATTTCATAAAATTCTTTAAAAAAGTACCACATTAAGAACAATTCAATTACATTGCAAATTTACAGAATTCATAATTATTAAAAATCAGGTACAGTTCTCATAAGACTATTTTCAGGGGTTTTCCATTGTTTTGCGAACACGTGTTATAAGTCTCAAAAAAGTGCTAGTGCGAAAAATTAGTTCATCAGAGTCCAGGGAAAGTAACATTAAGTAAGACTCCCCTAACGAAAGGGGTCTTTGTTTCCTAAAATAAGGAGTTAAAAACCAATTAATATATTTTAAGTAGAATTTACAGAAGAATAAAAAGTGCAAATCATTCTGTTTACTAATGCTATCACACGGACATGGGTTGTAATCAGTTGTATGCTGATAGCCCAAGGGAAAGCCCAGCACAAATTTTACTGAACCCGCCCTAAGCCGAAACAACAATGTTATGTTATGTTATGTTATGTTATTGCGCTTTTGTATAGCGTGCAGCTACTCACAGGGAGTGTCCCGACGCTTTCCACCCTCAACTCATATTGAAATAACACAACACAGCTAAAAACAGGCAACAGAACAGAACAAAAAAGACAATGGGCAATAAAAACAGACTAGGAGTTAAAAAGCCAGGTCTTCAGGCCCCTCCTAAACTGGAGCAAATTAACAGTACTCCGCAGAGAAAATGGAAGCAGATTCCAAAGCTGGGGGGCTCTGTAGCCAAAAGACCGCCCTCCCGCACGGGCCTTCCTCACCCGTGGAACCACCGCTCTGCAAAGAGCTTCCGACCGGAGGGAACGAGCCGGACGATAAAAAGTCAATCTCCTCTGCAGATATCCCGCTCCTGAACCATGCAGAGCTTTGTGCATCAGGGTCAAGGATTTAAACTGGATCCTCTTCCTAATGGGGAGCCAATGGAGCGACTGGAGCAACCCAGACGCTCGAGCTCGTCTCCCTAGGCCAAAGATCGCCCGGGCGGCAGAGTTCTGCACCACCTGAAGGCGCTGGACCAGGTAATCAGGAAGGCCAAGAAAAAGAGCATTGGCATAATCTAGCCTCGAACCGACTAGAGCCTGCACTGTAATCCTCCTATGCTCCTCAGATAACAGAGGCAAAAATTTGCGGAGCATTTTCAATAATCCGTAGCAGGTGCCGGCCAGGCCAAGGATGTGAGTACGGAGCGACAGCTGATTGTCTAGCTTGACGCCCAGGTTTTTGGCCACCACTGAGGACTGTACAGGAGGACTCATGTCGGACGGCCACCAATGCTGCCAATCAGGATCGGCAACGCAACCAAAAAATAAAATCTCAGACTTTCCTGAGTTGGCCCTCAGACCGTTCCGCTGGAACCAGTCGAAGACCAGCGCAAGACAGTCCCGGATTCTCTCTCCCACAAACTCTTGATCTTTCCCGCATGTGAAGAGGAGTTGCGTGTCGTCGGCATAGGAGACGATCTGGGCCCCGTACGCCTCTACCAAGGCCGCCAGAGGGGACATAAAGATGTTAAATAATGTGGGGCTCAACACAGAGCCCTGTGGAACCCCAACTCCCAGTGGCGGCATCTCGGCGGAGCTCTGGGAAACCCAGACCGTCTGGCGGCGGCCTTCCAGGAAAGAGGTAAACCACCTCAGCACCGTCCCCCTCAGGCCGATGTCATAAAGCCTGGTTAAAAGCGTCTTGTGGGGGACGGTGTCGAAAGCCGCCGAGAGATCTAACATGACCAGCATGGCCCTACCGCCGGCATCAAGAGTCTCCCTGATAATCTCAGTCACCTCAATCAGAGCTGTTTCCATACTAAAATTAGGTCGGAAGCCCGATTGAGATGGATGGAGCAGATTATTGGCTTCCAAAAAACTAGAAAGAGCGCCATGCGCATGTTTTTCCGTAAGCTTCGCTAGTGCTGGTAACAGCGAGATAGGCCTGTAGTTCGCCAGGACTTCGGTGTCCAGGCCCGGTTTTTTTAGGAGGGGGATCACCATCGCTCTTTTCCAAGAGCTAGGGACCCGCCGCTCCCTCAGGGAGGCATTTAGGATAGGGTTGACTAAAGGGTTCACCACTGCCGCCATCCCGGCCAAAAATTTGGCGGGGCAGGGGTCAAGTGGCGAGCCAGATTTAAGGTTGGCCAACAGCATAAGAGAGGCCTCGCTGGTAACAGTGGGGAAGTCGGACAGCACTGCCACCGAAGTCTGCGGCAGTCCAAAGTCCAGCTTCTCACCACTCCCTCCATCCGGTTCCTCCACGAAGGTGGCCTGAATGGCCTTGATCTTATTTGTGAAGAAGCCAGCGAGATCGCAGGCCCAAGCATCCGCCGAAGCTGGAGGGGGCGGATGGGAGCTGGGGATCGTGAACTCCTTCACAATATTAAAGATCTCCTTACAGCAGTTCGTAGATGCCTCTATCCTCCTAGCCAGATAAACCCTCTTGGCACCGAGAATGTCCCGATGGTAAGCTTTCAACACCGCCTTGTAGGCAAGTTTAGCCTCCCCATCGTACGCAAGGCGCCAGGCCCTCTCGGCCACCTTGCACTGCCTACGAGCCACACGGAGCGCCTCCGTGAACCACGGGGCAGAATGCCGAACCACCGTGGACCGAGGGACAACCTTGGGAGCGAGCTCTTCCAACCGATCGATAAGCCAACACTGCAGGGTCTCTGTGTCACTATCCAGGTCACCCGAGAGAGGACAGGGGTGTTTCAGCAGTGCCTGCTCGAGCAAGTCAGGAGTAACTCTATGAAGCGCTCTCGAGGCCGGTTTAAGCAAGGTGGGCGCTCTGTAATCCGGACGCGCACATTCCAGCACCACAAAGCTGATCAACCAGTGATCGGTCCAGAGCATCTGCAGGGTAGCAACCTCCACGAGCGGAACAGATGAAAACACCTGATCCAGGGTGTGCCCCTTCTCATGTGTTGGCCCTGATACGTAGGGAGTGAGACCAAGCGGAGAAGTAACATCCATCAATTTAGCCGCATCAGGGTCATCCGCCACGTCCAGATGGAAATTGAAGTCGCCAGCCACAATGCAGTGCTGAGTGGATAGCGCCAACTCGGAAACAACTGTCTGTAGATCCTCAAAGAAAGAACCCACAGGACCTGGAGGTCTATAGATCAACAGCCCCTTCAGGGCCTGACCCGGGGACAATCTGATCATGAAGGCAAGCGACTCGGCATTCCCAATAGGGATCAAGGGAAGTACTGAGCAGGAAACGCACTTTTTCACCACCACGGCTACTCCCCCTCCCCTCCCCTTCGCTCTGTCCTGCCGGAAGATGTTATATTCCGGTGGAATGGCGGCGAAGACATCCGGGTGGGAAGCCTCTCCGAGCCAGGTTTCCGTCAGAAGCAGGCACAGAGGATTTTCCCTGACCAAAAGGTCATGAATATGCAAGGCATGACGACCTACCGACCTTGTGTTCAACAGCATGCAAAGATGCCTCGCATCAGCAGTTACCAGACGTGACACAGTAGCACAAGACAAGGCAGGCCTCCAGCCGCAGGACGGAGGCCTGCCTTGGCCCGCAATGATCTCTCCCAGCTAGTCATGGGTAGGGTGAGGTACGGTGCAAGTGTTCTCCTAGTTAAATCATTCCTCATATAACTCACAACAGTTGATTTAAGGGTTTCCCTTTCCATTCGTTCAGAGTTATAAAGTGCATACAGTGCTTGTTTGACCTCAATTTTATCTTTGGGTTCAATCCTGCTTGGGTCAGAGAAGAGATCTTCCCTGTTCACGGTACTCAGTGTTTTTAAGACTCCCGCGAGCCAGGGGATCGACATGCCATGGTCACAATTAAGACAGTCTTTTATAATGCTTTGCATTAAAATAGCTGAATTATTCCTCCAGATCCTAATCCAGAAAAGAGCTGGTCTAGATCTAATAAAATCACATGCATAGGGGGCATTTAATTGCTCGTGACAGATACATTCAGAAATTGAAATTGGAGCACCCAGTATTTTCCTGCAAAATCGACCTTCTTCACTCTGGATACTGGGATTTTTCCCCAATCCCCAGACCTCAGCCCCGTATGTGGCTACTGGTAAGCACTGTAACCTAAAAATGTTTAAAATAGCTCTAGTAGCACCTATTTTCTTTGGGCGGGACAAACTCAAGATAGAGTTAGTGGCTTTCGAGAACTTGCCCATGGCGTGGGCCATATGCCCACTCCATGAGCCGTTCGCAGCGAAAACCAAACCTAGGTACAGGAATGTAGTTACAGATTCTAATTTATCTGTCCCTATATGTATAGTGTTTAGCTTTCGTTTCCCGGGACCACATGGCATAATAAAAGATTTTTTTAAATTGACGCGCAGGTCTAAGCCCTCCATATATTGGACAAAACCTTTAACAAGTAAGCGGAGGGCATTTGGTGGACGTCCCATAAGCACCGCATCGTCAGCGTATAGTAAAACTGGCAATGGTTGCCCCTGGATTATTGGTATGTCACTAATCACTTGTTTTAAAGTTTTGGCTAAACCATTAATGTAAATAATAAACAACAGGGGTGCTAAAACGCACCCCTGTCTTACCCCTCTACCAATGTTGATAGGTCTAGAAACTTCTCCTCCCATGCCGATCCTAACTTGTTCTTTTAGATCGGTATGGATGTACGCCAGGAAATTAACAAGAACCTCGTCCAGTCCATAGTTCAAAAGAATTGCCCATAGTTTAGATCTATTCACTAGATCAAAGGCGGATGAAAGATCCATGAACGCAAGGTAAATAGGGGACGATCGAGCAATGCTATACTTATCAATAATCAGTTTCAAGTTCAAGCATTGCTCAACCGTCCCCACCTTGCTCCTAAATCCCATCTGACACGGGTCCAATAGACCCGTGTCTTCAGTCCATTCTACCACCCTATTATAAATTACTCGCCCCAAAATTTTTAGGGTGTTATCCAAAAGGGAAATCGGGCGGTAATTCACTGGATCAGACCTCTCGCCCTTTTTAAAAATTGGAACTATAGTGCTAGTAGTCCAAGTAGCGGGCATGGACGCTGTTGGCAGACTATTGAAAACATTAAGGAGGATTGGTGCCCATAGGTCCGGGCTATATTTAATTATGTCTATGGGCAGTCCATCAGGACCTGCAGCCTTGTTTCCAAGGCTCTCTTTGATGGCTATCTCAACCTCATGGAGATCTATCTCTAAGCCGCGGAGCTGACAAGGGGTAAGGCTAGTTAATTCCTCAATTGGAGCAGCGTAGATTTTGGAAAAATGGGCCTCCCAAGAGCTGCTGGATATATTGCAGCTGATTGGGGTTAATTGTTTGCCCATTTCTCGCATTTTTCGTACAGCTGACCAAAAGGGGCCGCTGCTTTTCAAATTTGCGCTCCCAACTAGCGACTCCCATTGTTCTGTTAATAGTGCAGCCTTCCTCTCAGCTATTTTGAGTTTATAAGATTTCCTGGCTGCCTGTACCTCCATTAAACACCTTGGTTTAGTGGCTAATGCCCTGCGCAATTCCCTGTTTGCTAATGAGCAGGCAGAATCAAACCACCTTGGTTCTTTCCCTTCTTTCGGTAGTGGGACTGACAAGGAAGTTTTTATGGCTAGGCATAGTTTGCCAAAATAGTCGATTATTCTGTGACAGTTCCCATCTATTATTAAGCAAGAATTAAATAACTGGGGATATTCCCTATTTACATTTTCCAATATTGCCCCACTGTCAACTCCCCTCCATTTTAGGGGCAAACCGTCACCTGTGGGTGTGATATCTCTTGCGCCGTTTAAATTGGCGTATACCTGGCTAGGGCCTAGTTTTAAGGTCACAGTGAGGGGGTTATGATCACCAAACGATGTTTCTACCACTATAGATTTTGTCACACGGTCTAGTAAGTGGGGAGACATAAAGATAAGATCGATAGTGGAGGAACAATCCCTGCCTCTAAAAGTGGGGGCATGAGGTATACTAGGAAGTTGAATTATGTTCATAGCGTTGCTGAGAGTATACTCAGTTAGTATATTAGCTAATTAAATGCCCCTTCGTTCGGCTTGATCTGAGTGATTTCTATCCTCAGTCCTGCAATTCTTCGAGATTTTTGCATTAAAGTCCCCCCCGATTAAAATCCCTGTTTCCTCCCCAGTTTCAAAACTGGTTTCAAGATTCCGTAAAGTCTTAGAGAGCGCTTCGAAGTTTTTGTTAGGTAGAGAATAAAAATCATTGTTATAAAAATGTATTAAATAAATCCGGGTCTTTCGCTTGAACTCCAAAATCTGTATGTTTGGGTTTCCTCTTGAAAAGTCTCTAATGGTACCGCCGGCCAGTATCTTAATGCCAATAAACAGGCCCCCCCACTGCACGTCCTGAGTCAGACTTGGATGCTGTCACGCTAAAGCAATGATAACCCTCTATGTATAAATTCTCAACAGCCCATCTCTCCTGAAACACGATAATGTCTTTACCATCCAATAGCTGGACCCATTGCGGATTTGACAATCTTGATTCTAACCCTGCTACATTCCAGCTAAGAATGGACAAGTCGCAGTGGTTGGTATGACTGATTGACTTGCTTCTAGCGCTCATAACTGTACTCCGCTTAAGATTAATAGGTGTGGGAGATACAACCTCTTGTGTAGTTATAAGTGAAGTAGTATGATGTTGTATAGCTATTTCCTGAGTTGTATTGGTTAATGTTGGAGATAAGTGTTCCTCATTATCATTACTTCCATTTTGACATCCGGTGTTACTTCCCCTTTTCCCCAGTCAGTCCTGATCTTCTAAATTTGAGAAGGCGTGTTCAAACCGGTTATAGGTTGGGATGTTATATAGGGGCCTCAACTCATTCTGACGCAAGTTCAGATTTAAATTCGAACTTAAGTACGGCCTCTCACTATGATTGTGTGGAGGCATAATGGGGAAGTATGGGTGTGGCATCGGATGTACTGGAAATGGGGCCTGGTACTGCTGGGCTGGGCCATTCATTAGGCCAAAATCTTGATTCAGTTGATGAGATGGAAATAAGTCCCTGATACCAAGATTTGGGTCCTGGTGATGAGCAGCCGGGTTGTTCATGGTGTTAGAGTTTCGAGCTAGGTATCTGTAAAAATAACCCAGGGGAAGTAAGGTCGTATTGAATTCCCATGGTGAGGGTAATGGAGCATTAGCAAGGGTTTTTTGAGCCCATTGAGGGGACCTAAAGTTTATAACTATGCAGTCCCCGTCAAACTTTTTTCTCAGCGGGCCCACCCACCCGACTCTTTGTGTTTGGATGATCTCCCTTGCTCCTTCCATTGGAAAATTACAATTTATGGGTAACCAGTGGAGAATCCTGTTTTTAAGAGTGATATGATTTTCCTCTTGGTCGTTCTTTAATTTGGGCACATTGACTAAAACCAGCACAAACGTCCCACATTCAGGCGGCAGGCTGATGCGGGTGGGGATCTTCCTCATATTGGTTGCCAAGTTCGGGTTGAACTATAGGGCGATTTTGGACGTCAATCTTAGTTTGTCGGGTTGGGGCCCTTTTGCTTTTATCAGCGTTATGGTCCGTCCCTTCCAAACTAGCTGCCCTAGTCGTGTTTGGATTGGGGGCATGTTTGACTGGAGGTTGATTTTTGCTTGTGCTGGGTGCGGGCGTCATTGGAGTTGTTTTATTATGACCAGCTATATTTGTATTAGCACCTTTGTTTTTGGCCTTAGTTCCACCTAATGTTCCCGCGTTAGGTTTGTTTATTATAGTCTGCCCTATGCCTAGTTTTGTTACATGGTCATCCAACATTCTCAACCTCTTGTCCATGTTTAGGATTTGTTGATTAATTGGACCTAAAAGGGTAGACAATAGTGTCTCCATCCTCCCCCAAAATCCTTCATTCCCCGTTGCTACACTAGCTTCTATGACATGGGTATCAGTTCCGATGAATTGGTCTTCCCCCTTGTCCCTTTTCCGCTCTATGGGAGCAGGAGTCCTCCGACGTTGCTTGCGCCCACCCTTGTTTTTCTGTTTTTTTGGCGATAACTCGGTATCTAGGTGCTTCTGTTTTCTTTTAGCTTTTTGGCCCCTGGTTCACACAGGGATGCTGTCACTTTTAACCCCCTCAGTGTTTGATATGTCAAGATCCGCGTATGGGTCATTACCATCTAACTGTACCTGATCTTTTACCATTGGTGCACAGGAATCTTGACTAATGTTCATAACAGACCTGAGCATAGTGGGAGTTGATGATAGCCTGCTACCTGGGGTGAATTGTACCGGGGGGGCCGTGTCCACAATTATGCAGCTCTCATTAGAGTCTGTGCCTGGAAGCCCTGCATAAGATGCGGCAAGTAAAGAGTCCATAGAGTTATCTTGATTCAAAAGAAGGGGGGGCAGACTTGATGGAAGCGAAAAGCGCCTTTCGGTGTTCTGAATGGCAGTTGCAACAACATCAATGGTCTTCTGGAGCATTTTGTCAATTGCGGTCAAACTTGGCCGTGGGGTGGTGGATGTTAGTGAGGCCAGTTTGTGCACGTCTTTTGGTCTGGGTACGGCTGGTGTCCTTTATCCCATGTTTGCATTTAATTTGAATCGGTTAGGTGACAAAAGAAATAAGCAGTGGGGTATACTTTTATCACTGACCTGCTAATAGTCCCCGCAGAAGAAGAAAAAGGCCTTGCAAGCGGGGTGGCCCAGCCCAGCCTCTTCTGGCCTCTGAGGGCCTAAGAGGGCCCGCCCTTTGCCCGGGCTTAGCCCGGCGATCGCCCACGCGCGTCCCGCGACGCGTGGGGAGCATCTGCGCTTTAATAGCGCCTCCGGGCAGGAAGCAGGAAGTGCCCGCAAAGCTCCCTGGGAGCTGTAGTCTCCAGCCGCGAGATGGCGCGGAACAGCAGCGGCGAGACCACAGCGTATGGCACCCAGGAGCAGTTATCCGGATCAGCGGGCCAGCAGGTAAGATCTCCGGCCACAGATTAGGCTGAATGAGGGTATTATTCATCTGGCCCTACGACATGATAAACTTTTACTGCTGGGCGATTTGAATCTCCATTTGGATGATCCCTTGAATAGGGGGGCTGCTGACTTACGTCAGGAATTACTGACGCTCCATCTAAGCTTGAAATCATATGCTCTTACCCATCAGCACGGCCACCCACTCGATCCAGTGTTTGCTAATTGGGAGGATATAGGAGTAACCACCCTCCTCCCTGTCCCATGGTCAGACCACTTCCTGGTTCCCTTCATGGTGAAGGTTCCAGAGCCTAGAGTCCATGGAAAACCCGTGTGAGACTACCCTTGTCGAAAATGGGCGGGTTTCTCACAGGATAAATTTGACAGAGCTCTGGCCCTGAATAGGCCCCCGGGGGGCACAGATATTGAAAACGCCTGCTATAATTGAGAGAGGCACATTACAGAAGCACTAAACAGTACGGTCCCGCTGTTACTAAATAAGATTCCGGGTAGGGCACATAAATCAGCACCTTGGTATGATACTGCATTGCATTTGGCTAAAGCAGAGTGTAAACGCCTTGAGAGGCGATGGAGAAAGGGATTTTTAAGTCAGGATATATTAGAGTACCTTGAAAAACAAAACAAATATCATGGGCTCATCAGACGGGCCAAGGCCACTCACTACCAGGATAGAATTGGGGCAGCGGGAAATTCTACTAACGAGCTATTTAAAATCTACAAGGAGATCTCCTCCCTTGCAGCTTCTGCCAAGCCTATAGCAGGCTCGGCTGAGTCATGCAACCGGATTGCGGACTTTTTCTCAGAGAAAGTGGAGAAAATGTATTCCTCCTTTCCTGGGACCTTAAAGATGGGCACGGAATTTGTGGAATAGATCGGAGGAGCTGGGGAGGGCATGAGGCTGGATAGTTTCACCATCCCCCCGAGCTATTCAGCAAAATCTGTCTGAGCATTAAGTCTGGGTCAGGGTGAGATCATTGACATCCTTGAGCCCTCTATAAGGCATCTCCTGGAGGTATCTTTTAGAATGCACACGGTGCCTGGTAGTTGGAAAAAAGCAACTGTTCTTCCACTTCAGAAGAAACTGAATATCAGCCCTGACAAACTCGAAAATTTACGACCTATCTCGCTGCTGCCTAAAGTGGCAGAGAAGGTAGTAAACCAACAGCTAATGGTTCATGTAGAGGAATCCATTCTCCTGCACCCCTCTCAATCTGGCTTCCGGGCTCTACATTGCAGAGAGTCTGCTCTGCTCCTTGCCACAGAAGTCATTAGACAGGGGGCAGGGGCTGGGCAAACAATGGCCCTGATTCTTCTGGACCTGAGCGCCGCCTTTGACACTGTGGCTCATTAAACCTTGCTGCAGTGTCTGAATAAGGGCGGTGTCTCAAGCCCGGCTCTAAAGTGGTTGCAATCCTTTATGGCAGAGCGAAGCTTTCAGGTCAGACAAGGTGCCTATTATTCCATGGTCATCAAATTGGAACAGGGTGTGCCACAGGTATCGGCCCGGAGTCCTACCCTGTTTAACCTTTACGTTACACCTTTGGCGGAGATAGCCGAGGGCTTTGGAATCAGGGTTGTGTCATACGCCGACAACACCCATCTGGTGGTCTCCCTATCACATGCACCGGACTCGGCATCTTCCAATTTCAGGGCATGCATGCAGGAGCTTGCCTCCTGGATGGGTAATGACTGCCTGAAACTTAATGGAAATAAAACCGAGGTGCTTGTAGTAGGGGGTGTCCCGTCGGTGTGATCGTCAGCGTGGTGGCCTTCAAGCCTGGGTCCCACTCCTATACCATGCACCCAGGTGAAGAACCTGGGTGTATGGTTGGACTCCAATCTCTCGTATGAACTTCATACTAGATGTGTAGTGAGGACGTGTTTTGGAGTCCTTAGGAGCCTACAGACAACTATGGATCTCCTCCCTACAGAGGCCATGATGACGGTGGTTCATGCCCTCGTTACATCTCGCCTAGATTATGGTAACACACTCTATCTGGGTGCCACAGCTAAATGTTTAAACAGACTCCAGGTTTTGCAGAATGCAGCCGCACGGCTGGTCCTTATGCAACCTAGGAGGGCTGCCTCCAAAAGAGCCCTGAACACTCTGCACTGGCTTCCAGTAAGGAAGGAAGAGAGTGATGTTTAAGGCACTTGCATATGCCATCGCATCATCCAGGGCACGGGCCCTTCCTATTTGCTATATGCCCGCACGGCTCCTTAGATCGAGTGGAACTGGCTTGTTGCTAGTACCTAAGATTAAGAAGGCTAGGATGGGAGGTAGGTCCTTCCGGCTTCTGGCTGCTCAGAGTTGGAATAAACTTCCTCTAAGCCTCCGGATGGAATCATCCGAGTTGAAATTTAGGAAGGATCTTAAAACTCCTCTGTTTTCATGCTAATAACGTCTTATTGACTTAGGCCGAGGTTTCTCGGCTCTGCTTCCTCCACTCACCCTAGCGCGGGGACACGGCGGTTTAGCGTAACCAGGCGCATTATTATCATTTGATGGGCGACCTGCCAAAGCTTCCCCACTTCCCTTTCACCTACTTTCTGGATTATATTTACCCTTTTTCAACGAATTCCTCATTCACTCATATCCCCACGCTCTCATCTCTCTCCCACTGAGATCAATTAAATGCACAGTCGTGTTCCGAGAACAGGGGAAGGCAAACATATTTTGCTGCTTCACTTTACATCTTTTTAAGCAGAATTAATATAAACATAGAATCGATTTAGTCAGCACTCCCAGCATCACAGAGAGGAAACTGCTCATCTCCTCTTACGCAGTATGCCAGGGCCATAGGCAGAAGAAGCAAATATGTTGTTATGTTAAATGAACTTTTTGAGCGCACGAACACCTTTAGGTTCCTTGGCGCTATACAGAGAGAGCAGGGAGAAGAGACAGGAAATAACATAACAATGGTGACCAGCTAGTTATAAGCTTCAGTGAAGAGATACGTTTTGAGGGAGGATCTAAACCTGGAGTAAGGAGAAGACAACCTAAGAGAAAGGGGTAAGGAATTCCAGAACGACGGGGCTAAAAATGAAAACCTAAGGCCACCGTGTTTCTTCCGCTTGAATCTGGGAATAGATAGCAGGGCCATTTGAGATGACCGAAGGGTGCGCGGAGGGACATATGGATGAAGTAGGGAGGAGATAAAAAGGGGGCTATGGCCTGTAAGGGATTTAGAAATGATACAACCCAGCTTAAATTTGCAGCGGGCAGGAACCGGCAGCCAATGGAGACTTTTTAGGAGAGGGCGGACATGTTGATCTCTTGGTTGGTGGTAGATCAGGCGGGCAGCCTGATTTTGGATCAACTGAAGTCTCCTAAGTTGATATGCAGGAATGCCTACGTAAAGTGCATTTGCGTAGTCAAGTTCAGACATGACTAACGCAAGCAGGGTCAAAATAAGGGCGTCGGTGGTAAGTAGGCGAGAGATTTTTCGTATTTTCCTGAGTTGAAAATGGCTTGAGGAAACTACAGCGCTTATCTGGGGTGTCATAGAAAGATCGTTGCTTATGACGACTCCCAGGCTTTTAGCCGAGTTGACAGGACAGGGGGGGCTGCCGAGACTAGTGGGCCAAAAAGAAGAATGCCAGGGATTGAAGGATCCCCCGACAAGAACCAGCTCGGTCTTGTCGGGGTTGAGCTTCAGATGGTTTGAGCCCATCCAATCGCTGATGAAACAGATGGTATTTTGAAAAGTGGTAATAGATTCGTCCCCAGAGTCGATGGTGAAAACCAATTGAATGTCATCCGCGTAATTAAACGCGGATACATTGAATCTGCGGAGGGAGCGGATTAAAGGGGCCAGGTATAAATTAAAAAGGAGAGGGGATAAAGAGGAGCCCTGTGGGACACCGCAAGTCAACTCAACATGAGTAGCAGAAAACTGGGACAGCCTGACAGCTTGATGGCGTTGGGTCAGGAAGGATCGGACCCAGTCCAGGGCGGTGCCCTGGATGCCAGCCTCTCCGACACGGTCGACCAGAATATCATGGTCGACCGTGTCGAAGGCGGCCGACAGATCCAGGAGGACCAGAGCCTGACAGGTGTTGGAGTCGGCTCCCCTGCGCAATTCGTCCATCACAGAGAGGATGACTGCTTCTGTGGAATGCGCAGGCCTAAACCCAGCCTGCTGGGGGTCCAGCACACACGAGTCTTCAACAAAAGAGGTGAGGGTTTGAGTGACATGCGACTCCAGGACTTTGCTGAGGAAGGGAAGGAGGGAAATTGGGCGATAGTTGCCCATGATGGATGGATCTGCCGAAGGTTTTTTCAGTATGGCGACCACCTCGGCCCGTTTAAAGGATCCCAGGACCACTCCTGTAGTCAGAGAGTTGTTCAGAAGGGCTAGGGGGGGTGCCGGGCAGGAAGTAAAAGCTTCCCGAAGGGCCGAGGGGGGGCAACAGTCGCTAGGGGAACCAGAGGAGACTTTAAGCAGAAGTGGGGGGAAATTATCTGTAGAGATGAGGGGAATCTGGGTTAGGGTGTGAGTGCTGGAGTGGCAGGGGACGCTTGGAGGAAGAGGAATGGATAGGGCGTGAGCCGAGATGCTAGTTTTAATCTTGGTGATCTTGTCCACGAAGAATTGGTTTAGGGAATCACACAGGGACTGGGATGGGAGGGGAGCAATGGTGACTCTCGTCGGGTTAGACAGTTCCTCGACAATAGAAAATATATCTTTGGACTTATTGGAGGAGTCCAGGATTTTGTTAGAGAAGTAGCTGGATTTGGCCCGGGCTATAGCAGACGTGTACTCTCTCAGCTGAGAGGAAAAGATCGCTTTTGTCTCGGGGGCATATCCACGGCGCCAGCGCCTTTCGGCCTGTCGAAGACCAAGTTTTAGTACTTTAAGGTCCTCGGTGAACCACCTGTGGGCGTCGTGACTGCGCCTCGTCTTGATAGGTTTTAAAGGTGCCACCGAGTCAGCGGCGGAGGTTAGCCATTGGTTGAGAATCTTGGACTGAGAGTCGATGGGAATAGTGGGTCCCATGGTGGGAGGGGCAGATGAGCTCAGAAGGGAGGTAAATTTGTTAAGGTCGGCCTTATTCCAATTACGTGCCAGGAAGTTGGATTGTCTGGAAATAATGACAGGGGGGGTTTGGCTAAAGAAAAAGAGATAAAACAAGCATTGGAAATGCAATAGGTCTCGCAGCATTAGAGTTAGTGCTTTTAGAATTGTTTATGGGTTTTTTTGTAAATCTTTAGCATTTTTGTTTCCTGTAGCCAATGCTAAAGAATTACAAATAAAAAAAGCCATAAACAATTCTAAAAGCTCTAACTCAAATGCTCCGAGACCTATTGCACTGTGTGAGGGTGAGGGGTTGAGGGTGAGTGAGGGTGAGGGTGGGTGAGGGTGAGTGAGGGTGAGTGAGGGGTTGAGGGTGAGTGAGAGTGAGGGTGAGTGAGGGTGAGGGTGAGTGAGGGTGAGTGTGAGTTAGGGTGAGGGGTTGAGGGTGGGTGAGGGTGAGTGAGGATGAGTGAGGGTGAGTGAGGGGTTGAGGGTGAGTGAGGGTGAGTGAGGGTGAGTGAGGGTGAGTGAGGGTGAGTGAGGGTGAGGGTGAGGGGTTGAGGGTGAGTGAGGGTGAGGGGTTGAGAGTGAGGGTGAGTGAGGGTGAGTGAGGGTGAGGGTGAGGGTGAGTGAGGGTGAGTGAGAGTAAGGGTTTGAGGTTGAGGGTGAGGTGTTGAGGGTGAGTGAGGGTGAGGGCGAGTGAAGTGACGCATGGCTTCTCCTGGTGATTAAGTATGCAGCAAAGCAGAGTGAATCTGATTCTAACAAATGGTAAGCAATGGGCAGGTTGCAAGCCCTTTACTGTATACAACAGAGTATCGCTAGCAAGAGTGTATATTCATGAGCTGTTGCAGGTTGACCCTAAAAAGTAGCACCTGAGAACACAGCAGTGGAAGGACACAAGGAAGGGGTCCTTTCTCCAGGGGAGGGGCAAATGGTAAAACTTGAACTTGTTTTGAGCAACACCCTTAATTACACCTGCAATGCCTCTTAGAAAGGATGTATGTTCTTTTTTGGCCACATCACGTTTTGTTTTATCCCAACTTAAAGCAGTGTATTGTACAAAACCATTGTTAGCCGAGTAAAAGGTTTTCTTAATGAAACACGTCTTTTAATACGTTAAGGTAACAGGCACTTCAAGTCATGTGCAATGAACGCCACAGGGTGGTTCTAGGAGATAACACTTGTAACTATCACCAAAAGAGTTGCACTGATATACTAGGACGCAGCATGTTCTATGGAAAAGAAAAGCCAATACATTTTCTACTGTGAACGGACCAACGTGCTTCTAAAAATATGGTTTTTCCGTTCTTCCCACAAGAAATAAGACATCGATGAACACATGTTTGCAGACAAGAAACGGTGGGCACTTATTTTTTACACATTTACTCTCACACAGTGAGAAGCCCCGCTTCGGAGCATCAACTAGCTGGAAGCCTGTGGGTTATGATTAGAGTATTTGCCGTATAAACCATACCAGAACAAGGGCCAGAGAAGCACAGTGCTATGAAGGAGCACCTTAGCAGGGACCAAAAGCGCTAGTTTAGATGGCAATAAGAAAATAAGCTGCAGGAGATGTGTCACTACTCACTGCAAGGTGCGTGAGGCAGGCGGACCCCACTGGGTCTCGCAAGACTTAGGTGGGGCTGCAAGGCCATAGCTCTAGTTACTGTTCCCAGCACGACTGCTCTGGGAGGACTGGGAGCTAGACAAAGAAGACAGACTACCCATTGCTCCTTGGTCGCTGTTTCTGTGCATATAAGGACCATACCTTTGCTTGCGTGCAACCGTTTTTGGGCCCCCTTCAGATCGCCCTTCCAAAATGCTAAATATTTCCACAGAATTAGTGTGCCACTCTCCAAAGTAGATACTCAAAAGCGAAGAGTCGCCCTCATATAAAAGCACTCATGGACTGCCATGATCGCCATCTTAGGTGAGAGCGGCTGCAGAACCGGAAACAGTAGTCCAATGAATGTCTTTGCCCAGATTGAGTAAATTAATGTCCCCCATTAGACCTGGCTACCGCATAAGGTGCGCATGTGCTGCCGTAAACTTTACATGCTAAACGAATGTTGCTCTCCAGTGGCATTTCAGTGTATAGCACCAGCGCATGCTTGCTATTTAGCGAAAACACATGCACAAAAGGTATGGCTCGGGCGTATGCTGAGAGGCGAATGCGCCTCTAATAAACAAACGGCGTCTAAATAAATTTTGAGGAAAGAAATTAAGGGAATTGAAAATTAGAAAAAAAACAAGACGGACGGAGGAGAGGGGAGGGGGGGAGGAGAAATGCGACACGGTGGGAAGGGGAGGGGGCGGAGCGGGTTAAATTAAACTAAGACGGACGGAGGAGAGGGGAGGGGGGAGGAGAAATGCGACACGGCGGGAAGGGGAGGGGGCGGAGCGGGTTAAATTAAACTAAGACGGACGGACGTGCACGCGCTTTTAAGCTCAATGCGCATGCGCATTGAGCTTAAAAGTCACGGGCACTGCAAGGAATCGCCACGATTCCTTGCAGTGTGGATAAAGAGTAGATAAGTGCCAATACTCTCGCCTTGCTCGATGCGCATGCGCATCGACAGGCGAGACCTAAAAATGATCTGACCAGAGGCAGGGGAGAATAAGGGGAGTAGAAATGTCTAAGGAAGAGGTCCAGACCTAGTCCAGGATATGGCCTTTAAAGTGCGTGGGTGTATGTATATGTTGGATGCAATTCAGGCCCGACATAAGGTCAGAAAAGGCAAGCGAATCGGAAGTTTCATGGGGGTCTGATGGCCAATAATTGAAGTCGCCTAGGACCAAGACATTCGCGTTGTTGATGGTCAGCTGGGAGATAAGTTCACCAAACAGAGCTGAGAAGTTGGGCATAGGTTGGGGAGGGCGATAAATTAAAACGCATATAAGCGAAGACCCAGGCTGCTCCAGCCTGAGTGCGAGGTAGTCGGTCATAGGAATGCTAGGGGTGGACACAGAAGAAAAGCGAATTGAATGCCTAATGATGGCTCAACCCCGCCGCCCACTTTGCCAGAGGGGCGGTTAGCTTGCAGAATATAATATCCAGGAAGGATGGCCGCCAGGATGTCAGGGGAAGAATCATCTGTGAGCCAGGTCTCGGTCAGGAACAGGATGTCAGGCTGTTCTCAATCAAGAAGATAAAAGATGTCAGACTGATGGCTGACCAGAGACCGAGTTTTAAGGTACATCACAGAGAAAGGGGAATTAGGGACTCTTGCCGGTTGTGAGATACCATGTGTTGAACCCAAATCAGGGGGACTGGGGGTGGATAGTGAAGGTATAATTTCAGGGAAAGATTTCCTGGCTGTGAACAGACCGCCTAAAGCATGTCTGACAGGGGACTCGGGAGAAGGGAGAGCAGGGTCGCGAAGTGAAATGAGGGATGAACGGGGGTAGGAAAGGTGAGAGGCAGAATAACATGCCCCTAGCCCCGGCCTGCCGTGGACGGACGCAGACGGGCTTAACTCAGGCGCAACTCCGGCGCGCCTCCGTCGCGCCCGCTGCGCTCGTCTGCTGCGCTGACACATATTGGCCGTTTAAATAGGGGCGGGACGAGGGTGGAGTGTCAGGGAAGCTTCATGCAGATTGAAGCCCAAGCAAAGATGGTGCCCGCTGCCGCTGGGAACCCGCGATTACAAACAGCCCCCAGCCAGCTGCTCACCTCTGGAAGCAGAAACTGAAGTTAGTGACCTGCACAACAAAAGGTAGGGTGAAATATGCAATATTAAAAACAGTGCGCTAAAAAGACGCCGCCGCTCGCATTCAGCGGGGCGAGATGCAAGAAATACGAAGAGAGGCTCTCTCTCGCTCTCAACTCTCTCAATGTCTGCAAAACAAGCCCTCTGCCACCGGGCTGTCTGCCAAACACCGACAGAAGAGTAAAACGCGCTCCTAAATAAGGGCGGGACGAGGGTGGAGTGTCAAGGAAGCTTCATGCAGATTGAAGCCCAAGCAAAGATGGCGCCCGCTGCCGCTGGGAACCCGCGATTACAAACAGCCCCCAGCCAGCCGCTCACCTCTGGAAGCAGAAACTGAAGTTATTGACCTACACAACAAAAGGTAGGGTGAAATATGCAATATTAAAAACAGTGCGCTAAAAAGACGCCGCCGCTCGCATTCAGCGGGGCGAGATGCAAGAAATACGAAGAGAGGCTCTCTCTCGCTCTCAACTCTCTCAATGTCTGCAAAACAAGCCCTCTGCCACCGGGCTGTCTGCCAAACACCTGACATATGTCAGCAGTGTGGTGTCAGTTGATGGAGCGAGCTTCAGAAATAATTTTATTCTGACTCGTGAAGTTTATTCCCTGTAACATAAATTAATCTATTAATGAATTATTGCATGATCTGTTTAATTAATCCAACTTAGAATAAGATTGCACCACACTCTCGAACACGCGGGACTAATGACATGTGCTCTTGTTGCATTTGCGAGTTTATCATGTAACATATGATTAATATTGGTTTTGTTTGTCTTGTTCGTCCTATTGTCTTTGTCACTATTAATATGTGGCTGATTATTTTATGGCATGTGCTTTTATTCTATGTGCTTATATATTTGTCTTATGTTGTGATTGTCTGTGTATTATTTTATCATCTTTTTACTCTTTCAGAAATATAAAGACTTCAGCTGGACTATATGAAGAATGGTAGATATTTAATGTGCTGCTTTATTTGTTTGCTTCTGCTAGATGTCATTTATTAATGGGTTAATTATTAGCAATGGTTGGGTGGGTAACAGAAGGGTTTATTTTACTTGAATTAATCACCTTTTTGTGTTAGTTTAAATACTAGCTCGAGTGAAAAGTTTGGGGCCTAGTGCTAATGAAAAGTTGGTTGGCATGACAAAAGGAGCAGAGTGCAACGTGACGATCTTGTCGTTTTGAAAAAACTTCCACGCACGGAAATGTGCAGAAGCTCAAACAATGGTTGTACAGACAGCTCCGAAAGCAAAAGTGTCAAGGCCAAGGAAGCGTGTAGAGGCAGCTTGGCTAAAATCCTGGAGGAAATAAACTGAAAACCTTTTGGTTTAAAGTATAAACTTTGGGAAGCCAGTGTTGCTTCGTGACAATGGACAGTGACATAGTGATGTCATTGGGACTAATGCGTTGGCCTCTTGGTGGTCTGATGGATGTCAACCAATTAGGTTGCTGCATTTTACTAAAATATAACATTTAGTTAGATTAGCGAGCAAGAAAGGTATAAAAATTGAGCCTCTTGAGGGGAACGGGGCTGACTGTTTCCTGAGGGCGAAGTGCTGTCCGATTTCCTATGGACACGTAAGGACTTAACTGTTTATTAAAAAATTGTTTTCCTTTTCAGGTCAGAAAGCTAACATAGGGTATAGGGTTGATGTTTTCTTTAATTCATTATTCTATGCAATGTTGAAGTGTCTGACCTTTTGAGCCAATGATTTAATGAATAAAATTTAATTATTAAATTAAATGTTTGAAATTAATAAAGCTAATAAAGTTTATGAAATTTGTGAATATTAAAATAAAAGACTTAAAACGTCAAGCTGGTCTTGATTTTTGAGTAGTTACCATCAGTTTAAATCCATTGGCCTCAGTGGTCTAAATGAATGTTTCTTCGGTAATTCATGAATAAAAATGTTATACTGCAGTTGTAAATATGTATAAATAAGATTATAGTGTAGTGAATTAGGTCACATGATTCAGCTTCATGATTTTCTGTCTTTGTGCATGGGCCTGGTTATTGATTAGTTTGGTGAGTATTTGGTAGTGAATGGTGACGCATGTGAGACAGAATTTCTTTAGTGACGCTGGATCAATTCTTTTGGTAGCAGATTCCGGTTACTATGGTAACATACACGTTACATGTAAATTACATAGGATACATGTCTAAAAATTGTTAGGTTTGTTCACTTGTTGTATGTAGTCGTAAGGATTTTTCCAGTAGTGTGAAAAATTCCTGGTTATTTGCCGGCAAAGGGTAGTGTGACTAGAAGAGTTACACAGTGCATTTGTTCTGTTTCAAAAATTGTGGCATAGAATATATCACGTGTTGTGGACGTACAACACAAGTTTAGGGACCTTAGATGTGCATGGTTGAATGTTATAGTGAGGATTGCCTATGAAATCGTAGCATTAAGCATAGGGACGTGTTGCCCGTTTTAAAACTTTTTGTGAAAAGAGTAATAGGATTTATCTAAGCTTGAGAGAAGGGTGAGATAGCGTCGTCTATTCTTATTAACGTTTGACGTTTTCTGTGGTTTGTTCAAGTCCTGCCAAGATCTCGTGCGTGAATGATTAGGGTTTTCGTATGAATGCGTGAATGATCGTATAGAAATAGCGTCGTCTATTTTATGCGAAGAGTGAGTTCTGTTTGTCAGTAAAACTGTCACTTTGTTAGCGAAACAGACAAATGGTTTGTTTATTCGTAGTTACTAATTAAAAATTCATTGGAAAGTTTTGCTTAAAATGGCGCCGTGAAAAAGTTTTGTGAAGGAGGGGTGAGTTTACGGAGTAACACGCAGAGAAGCTGCAGCGGCAGCATACGTCATTTCTGTTTGCGCTGTGATTGGCTAACATACGTCACAGAAAGTGCACTGATTGGCTCACGTGACAGTGACGAGCTAGTACCAGATTGGTCAGTTCTGAACATTGTATTTCTATTGGTGGAGCAAGGTGGTGACGTGGCTTAACCTGATTGGCTTGTTGGTGTCTTTCGCGCATGGATTGGTTGGAATAGCGGAACACCAGAAAAACATTTCGAAGCTTTTCGGAATAAACTATTTTGATTTAAAACATGAGTTATTGGAACAATAGTGAGAAAAAGAAGCCTTCATGGTTTCAGAAGGTGAAAAATTATTTTAAACCTGACAAGAAAATTGAAACGCGTGGTGGTAAATTACTTCATAAGTACAAAACACCCGCAGCCTATATGGAAGGTGAATATGGCTATCATACTGTAATTTGGTTTGATAATTGGATGCATTACACTAGAAACGATGGCGTATTGGCCTGGCCAGAGGATGGGTCATTTAATATGAAAGTTTTGAGAAATTTGAGAGGAAAAATGATGGATCTTGTACCGAAGCCTAGACCTACTCAATTTGAGGCATTGGTTGAATGGGAGGTTGAGATGATAGAACTTGAGCATGAAAGCAAATGCCTGGCACCTAGAAATTCAAAATATATTTTAAATAGAGAAACACATGAAGACAAAGTGAGACGCTGGAGAAAGGCAGACATGTATGATGGTATGTATCCAGTTAGAATAATGATTACTGAAGATCTAGAACAAAAGAGAGCTGGAAGAAGAATTGATGAGGAATTAGATGATGTAGTTTTAGAAGACATTTATGCTACTAAACACAAACCGCCACCTTATCAAGCAGGTTCTCAATCTACCCCAAGAGTTTCTACAGGAACTTCTCCAAGTGCACCTCCTAGAGAGGCAGAGGAAGGGTCTCCTAGATTTTTAAAACTGCCTGAAAGAGTAGGTTCAGTAAACAATTGTAGTACACCTAGAGAAAATAGATTTTCTCAACAGGAAAATAATTTTGTGAGAAATCAGGAAAAAATATCTGCTGACATACCAGAAATTTCTAGTTACAATAAAGCAAAGGAAGATTTAATTCAACAATTGACAAAAGGCATGGAAGCAGTAACAGTACCAGTAACTATTGGTCCTGTTGTACCAGTTTTTGATCAAGGAGACAATAGACATTCTGCTTTGACAGTTCCGTTAAATGCAGAAATTCAAAAAGTAGCTGAGAGATTTTATTCGGAACTTTCAGAAATTCATAGAGAAAAATCTATGATGCCAAACTTAACTTTAAATGGAAGTCTGTCAGGTTCGCAAACACCATCTGTGGCAGAATCAGATTCAGGCTTGTCAGAGAAAAGTCTAAACAGAATAGATTTAACTCAAAATGGAATGCCCTCTGAAGCTCCTGATTATAAAAAGCTTGATGTTGCAAAATTAAAGGCTGACCTAGAGGAATTAATCATTGGCACAATTGGTATTGACAATTTGAAGTTGTATCAGGATGATGAACTTCTTTTTATCTGCAAGAGCATTAAGTGGATTTTTCTGAAAAAGACATTGACAGTCTCAATGCTGCTGGAAGAATGGCCCATATAAAAGAATTAATACGTTTTCTCAAAAAATTAGGCGAATTAGGTAAATGGAGAATAAAATGGTCAAAGAATAAAGAACAGGATAAAAGATTGAGAAACGATGTAGTTTCAGAATTTCCAATTAGGGAAATAGCTGGAGGAGGGTATGTGCATGTTCCTTGGTCCAGACAGGACATTCTTCTGTTTACCAATGATTTTTCACGTTTGAGAGAAAAGCCAGTTGAGTGGTATCGTCAGGTAGACAGATATATAAAAGTATCAAAAGTTTTGTGGATTGATCTAGATGGTTTCTATGACATTGTTGTCCCATCAGATCTTTGGACAGAATGTAAAATTTCTGTGGATTGGCCAAAAGAAGAACCTCCTCGAGATCCGGTTACAGGTGCCCCAGCAAAAGATGTCATGGACATTTATAATAAAGTAATCTACTGGCTGAAAGGCAAAATTCCCCTGAAAGAAGTGGACTGGGTTAAAATTGACAGAACAAACCAGGAACCAAAAGAATCAGTTCATTCTTTTTATGAAAGGTTACTGTTCGTCTTCAAACAGTATAGTGGCTACGAAAAATTAAGTGAAAAGGACATGAGCCACTTTATATACAGATTTGTGTATGGCCTGAGACCTGAAATTGGTGATATGATTAGAAATGGAATTGTCTGTTGGCAAGCACTTTCAGTTGATGACATCCTGAGAAAGGCAAAATATTGCAGTGATGAGATAGATGCGAAGCAGAAAAATCTCAAGGAAAAGGCGATGTGGGCACAAGTGAAGGTAGCAGAGCAGCAACAACAACAGTTAGCTTCTATGCAGCAGCAGAATCAAGGGAAATTTAAAAACAATTTTAATAGTAATAATAAGCCAAAATTTAATGTGAATGTTGAAGAGCTCAAACAAAAGCTCCCATGTTTTAATTGCGGAGACATTGGACACTGGAAACGCGAGTGTACAAACCCGCCCAGAAATGTTAAAAATAATTCATTGAGTCCACAGGTGCAGTGTGAGTTAAATCCGCAGCAACAGCAACAGCTACAGCAACAGTTAAACGAGTTAAGTCAGCAGCGACAGCTACAGCGACAGGTAGCGAATCAGCAGAGCCAGATACAGCAAAGCCAGTTTCAACAGAATCAGAAACAGCAGAGTCAAATTCAGCAGAGTCAGGTACCTCAAGCACCATTCCCTAATAGTGCTAACACACAGAGATTTTCTCCTGATACAGGTTTCTGTGGAGGTAATTTGGTAAATAATATGTCAAAGGTTAACATGTTAAATGCTTCTTAATTTTGGCTGAAAGACAAAGAAGAGAGTGATTCTTCAGAAGATTACTCATGACGGTGCCTGAGAGAGGAAGAAGAGTGTGTGCTTGGACCCACTCTTGAGGTAGATCAGTCTGGTCCATTTGTAAATGGTAAAGTGAATGATGTTGATGTTACTTTCCTTGTGGACACAGGTGCTACCCGTTCTACTGTTAGATCAACAGAAATAGAAAACCTTCCTTTCTCTGGTGAGTCCATCCAAGTTGTAGGTGTAGCTAATCAGCAAATTAAAACAAGTTTAACAGAACCAGTTAAAGTAGAAATAGGGAATTACAAAGGTAAACACAGATTTCTAGTTTGTGACAGCAGTCCTGTGAATCTGTTGGGTCGTGATATATTATGCAAAATGAATTGCAGAATATATTGCTCACCAGATGGCATTGAAATTCAAACAGCAGAAGAAGATGGGCTTTATAAATTGACAATGTTAATGGTGGATGAAGAGAAAACATCACTGTTTCCTGTTTTTGATAAAAAATGATTTGCCAGAAGAGCTTAAAAAGCCAGCTAATCCAGCAATATGGGATCTAACAGGAAATGATATGGGTCTTATGAAAAATATAGATCCAGTGAAAATTACAGTAAAGCAGGGAATAGATTTTCCAAATGTTCCTCAATACAAAATGAAAGCTGAAACAATCGAGGGTGTTATTCCAGTAATTGAAAAATTCCTAAGTCAAGGTGTGCTAAAAGAAATTGAAAGCAGTCCATGTAATTCACGGATTATGGGTATTAAAAAGCCAAATGGAACATATAGAATTGTTCAGGACCTGAGAAAAATTAACCAGATTGTTGTTCCATGTTGCCCAATTGTTCCACACCCTGTGGTAATTCTTTACCAGATTCCACATGATGCAGAATGGTACACAGTCATTGACATGTGTAATGCCTTCTTTACAGTTCTATTACATCCAGAAAGCCAGCAAATTTTCGCTTTCAGGTTTCAGAATTGGATCCTAGCATGGTGTTGTATCCCACAAGGGTATACTGAGAGTCCATCTATCTTTAATCAATTGTTAAAGAAATCTCTGGAAGATCTGATATTGCCTGGTAATTCCACACTAGTGCAGTACATTGACGATTTGCTCGTGGCAGCAAAAACACGAGAAAATTGTGTTACTGATACCATTACTCTTTTAAATCGTTTGGCAGATGAGGGACACAAAGTATCACCGGCAAAATTGCAGTTTTGTAAACAGGAGGTAAAGTATCTTGGTCACAGAACTGCAAAAGGAACAAGAAAAGTGACAGTTGAAAGAATTAAAATGATTCGAGCAATTCAGCCACCGACAACACAAAGACAGGTCAGAATGTTTCTGGGAATGGTTGGTTACTGTCGGCAATGGATTCGTGGATTTTCAGTAATTGCGAAACCACTTCAAAGACTAACAAAAGCAGACATAAAAGATCCAATCAGTTTGTAAAAAATTGAACTGGAAGCTTTTGAACAATTAAAAAAGAGCTTATGTGAAGCACCAGCTCTGGGTATGCCAGACTATGAGAAAGAATTTGAACTGTACTGCAGCGAAAGAGAAGGTTAAGCATTGTCTGTGTTGAATCAGAGACATGGAAAGTTGAGAAAACCAATTGCATATTTCTCAGCTGTTTTGGATCCTGTTGCAAAAGCTTTGCCAGGTTGCTTAAAAGCAGTGGCTGCAACAAGTGTAAGCCTTGAAGAAAGTGAGGGTATCATTATGGGATTTCCTGTAAAAGTATATGTACCTCATTCAGTTGAAATTCTTCTTACCAGAAGTAAGACTCAACATTTAACAAGCAGTAGATTAACAAAATATGAAAAAACAATTCTGGGATCAGACAATGTTTCTATTGCAAGATGTGTTAATTTGAATCCTTCCACACTGTTACCAGATGGAGTCGTTACCGAGGTAAATAATGAAATTGACATTGATAATGAATGCCTGGATGTTGTAGATTATTGTACAAAACCACGACAGGACATAAAAGATGTTCCTTTGCCTGAATCAGACATAGTCTACTTTGTGGATGGGTCTTGTTTGAGAAATGATGAAGGGATTCTGAGAGCATAAACAAAAAGATTCTATCAATGTGTGGACATATATTTTATTTGTTGGTTTTACAGTGATGAAATATAGTGAAAATACTCTCTCTTAGGGTGGTAAAGATGAGAGCGCTATGTGCTTTTTAAAATACCCCTCACACACTAAAAAAATCCAGTAGTGTCATGCTTCATCATTGGGGTCTTCCCGTCCCTCTACGGGGCGGGGCGTGCTACGACCTGACCGACTACGCGGGAGCACTGAAGTGGTGACAGGACTATGTGATGGTGCAAGGTGGGTGGTGTCAGTGAACGTGTAGGGACCTAACAATGTGTGTGAGTACAAAAATTAAAAATCCTCTGGCTAGTAGAAAAAAACAATTTATTCACTTCTCTAGCTGGGGACGTTAAGAATGGGGTTTTGGGGTTGAGCCGATCGCTACAACCTGGTCTACATGTTTCGTAGGCAGTCCCCTACTGCCTACTCATCAGGACCTTCTACTGGTCCCTACTAAAATAAGCTCAGTTGCTAAGTGTTGTCAGCCTGTCTTCCTAAAAACTAACAGTAAAAATCCACTGTTAGTTTATGCTTCAGGGCATGAGCTGGCCCCAGGGAAGCAAAAATTAACAAAAATAGTGACCTAAATGTGGTCTCTGTAAAGAAAAGGGAAAAAAGGGGAAACACAGATATTTACATTTGTAGCTGTGGATTTTGCGCTTTCATTATTCTTTACGCCGCAATTTCACTCATCATATCCATTCACCCATTACACAAAGAATAACTTTAGACTTTATGGACAGAGTGATGGTTCAATCTGCCATCCCCTAGCTGTCCGTAAATAATGCCGAACAGTGGAGGAAAAACACACAGATGTTCATAGTAGTAAATGTGGTTTGTCACTGCGCTTTCATGGTTGTCTGCGCCGCAATTCTTTTTGTCAAATTTCATTTGCCCATTGCCTAAAGCCCTAATGCAAGACTTTATGGACAGAGTGATGGTTCAATCTGCCATCCCCTGCCTGTCCGAGAAAATCCCCGAACTTTGTCGTGCCCTTTGTAATTGGGGCTGTTTCAATCTCCACACACACACACACTCTCGCGACTCAATACATGCAGCGACATCTCACAGGGTTAAAAAAGAGGAGCCCGATCTCTCATACTAGTCTTATGGTTTTAGTTACTGATTCAATAAAAGTCCCCATCAATCGGGACGCACCCCTATATTTGAATGGTTAACCATACGTACTGTTGTGGCAAGCGCGTGGTGCCCCATGAGCTGACAATCGGTAGGAATTCCCGCGGCGCTCTGCAAGAAAGAGAGCCACGCCCTTAGCGTTTTTGAACACTCTGTGCGAAGAGTAAGAAACATATCTCAAAACCCACTTGTTTAGAGACCTGGGGTGAAAGTCTGTTACTTACATTGTCCGCATAGTCCCTAAATCTTACTTCTACCAGTGTTGCCGCTCTGAGATTCTGAGAGCAGCATATTCTGTGTGTAGTTTCAGATGTTGTTGAAGGTTCACCCCTTGATGGAATTCGTTCTGCTCAAATTGCAGAGCTAATTGGTCTAATTCAAGCTTGTGAAAAAGCAGCTGGAAAAAAGGTAACCATAGTGACTGATAGTCAATATGGTTATGGTGTAGTTCATGATTATGGACAGCTGTGGTCTCAAAGAGGTTATTTAACCTCTGCAGGTACGCCAATCAGAAATGCAAAATTGATCAAGAGATTGATCGATGGCATTCAGTTACCAGAGCAAATTGCTGTGGTCAAATGTGCAGCTCATAAGAAAGGTGATGATTACATCACTAAAGGGAATGCGTATGCAGACGAAATTGTGAAGTACTGCGCGAAAAACAATTATTCAATCAATCGGGAAAAAGACCAAAATCACACGATGAATTCTCTCATGCTAATCTCTGTAGTTGAAACATGGCAGGAAGTGAAAGATTTACAAGATGAGGCAGATGAGGAAGAGAAAAACACATGGTTAAAAAGTGAGTGCAGACAAAGAGAGGAAGATGGAATTTGGGTTTATAAAGATGGAAGGCCTGTAATGCCAAACTGCATGGTTGCTGACATGGCACGGATGTACCATGGTCCAGGGCATTTAGGGAGAGATTCTATGATCAGATTATTCAGAGAAACATGGTTCAATACGAAATTCAGAATCATTGCAGAGTCACTTTGCCAAAGATGTTTGACCTGCCAACAGATGAATCCAAATAGGAGAACTGTTGTAAGTTTGGGAACCATAGGACGGGAGGGTGGTCCTTTTACCAGATTACAAATGGATTTTATTGAAATGCCGATGCACAACAGACTAAGATATGTATTAGTATTTGTTTGTCTGTTTTCGAGATGGGTGGAAGCTTTCCCAACTCGTCACAATGACTCAGTCACTGTGGCAAAATTGCTTTTGAGGGAGATCATACCTAGGTACGGATTTCCAGTAACCATTGAAAGTGATTACGGAACCCATTTTGAAAACAGATTGATGAAACTGATTTGTGAAGCTTTGAATATTCAACAAAAGCTGCATTATGCTTACAGACCAGAAGCATCAGGTGTTGTTGAACAAATAAATGGAACTATCAAAAACAGAATTTCAAAAATGTGTCTAGCTACAGGAGTAAAGTGGACAGATGCTCTCCCACTTGTTTTGATGTCATTGAGAAGCACTCCTGAGAAAAAGACAGGCCTTAGCCCCCATGACATTGTAATGGGTAGAGTTATGAGGCAAGCATTTGTTCCAGTTGGCAAATTGATGAGTATTAATGATAGTGCAATCATTGAATATTGCCAAAACCTGTCTGATGTAGTAAATTCTGTGTTTCATCAGGTGGGAACAGATGTAATCTCAAAAGAAAAAGTGCAAGCGCATGATTTGTTACCGGGAGACTGGGTAAGGACTAAAGTCCATCGGAGAAGAAACTGTTTAGTTCCAAGGTGGCAGAAGGCAAGACAAGTGATTTTGGTCACAACAAATGCGATTAAATGCAAAGGGCTGAAAAGGTGGGTGCATGGGAGCCACACAATTCGTGTACCACCTCCTGAAAATCCTGATGAAGACAGTGAAACGACAACTGATTCAGATTCAGAAGGAGATCCAGAAGATCCTGAGTCTGATGATCAGCAGGAAAATCAACATCAAGAAAATCTAGGTGAGAATCAGAACTTGAATGAAGAAGATCTGAATATCGAAACTGGAAATCGAGGTGTTGATGAAGATCTGCTAGAAAAAGAATCTCAGAAAGAAAAGGGAGATTCAGAAGCAGAAGATTCTGAGCAAGACGAAAATCTAATCCAAGGAAATATTGAAAAGCAAAAGAGCAACTCTGTGTTCAGGAGCAAAAAGCCTGAGACTGGGAAGCTGAAGGTGATTCCTGAAGAAGAGGAAGAATTACCAAGTACCAGTAAGGATATTGTTTCGAATGGAGTGAAGTTGCCGAGTAAAGAAATTCCTAGGTACAGATTTGAAATCTCAGATACAGACACTGATGAGGGTGATGAAGAATCTGAAATAAGAAAATTCAGAAAAAGAGCTTGGAAAGCTGAATGTAACGAAAGTGTGCCAAAGAAAAAGATCTTGAGAAAAGGAGATATTTGGCCTGAAGATAATTTGAAATTCAAATTGGTGAAGAAAACAAAAGATCAAATAAACGAAGTATCTAGTCAGGGAGGTGACTCTGAAAAGAAAAACAAGAACAAGAGAATAGAAGTAATCACTCGAAAAACAAAAAGAGTAATAAAGCCTAATCAGAAGTATAAGTCCCCGGAATGGACCTACATCATTATCCCGCCAATTGTAGAGGTTGAAAGCAGTAGTCAGGAGGATTTGGAAGAACTCAGTGACAAGGATTGAAATTCTTTAAAATCATTGATGAGGGTTTTATTTCCTGGCATAAGGCTGAGGAAAATTTGTTAGGTGACTTTAGGTCGAAGAAATTGTGTTTAGTTGGAGAGCACATATTTATGTGACACAAGGTCGAAGAAAAGCTATTTAGGGTTTTCTTCTAAAAAAAAAAAAAAGAATTTAAAAGGGGGGATATAGTTTATAGTTTATTTACATTTAGTTTATTTACATTTACTCACATTTTAAATTTTTGTTTTTTCTAATTTTCTAGAATGCCTAGAACAGATACTTCAAGGTGTTCGATACTAAAAAGTTGTTGCAAAATGACTTCAATTTGTGTGATTTTATTAATTCTAGTTTGGTTAATATTAGCTGTGGTTTATCCTTTTGATGTTAATAAGCAAAAACTTAAGACTAATATAACAAGTAAGGTAGAGCCTAAACATGAGAAACATGCTGGCAAGTCTAGCAGAGTTATTGAGCATAATCCAGAGATTCATCAAGACAGATCTGTTGGAGATTTCTCAAGCAATTCATTTTCAAGGCTTTTAACTGAATATGTTAAAGTAATGAATGTTAATGATTGCTATGTTTGTGTGAAATTGCCTGCTTCTGTTTCAGAGGGGGTGACTTATAATATGTTACCTCTCACTTATGGCATTACTTGCAGTGTAACTGCTAGCCTGTTTTATGAAACTGGACGTCTGGAGTATTATTACTCAGACTTTGATGAGGTTTTTGCAAATCTCAAAGTTGTAAATAGCTTAAACAAAGTTAGGCCTGCGAAACAGATGAGGGAATTCTTTTTGGTTACTAATGAACTCAATTATGAGTATGCATATAGAAATAATTTAACATGCAAAATGAGAACGGAGGAAAAGACTTTTCTGAACATGGTTGAGGAGAGAAGGGCTGTTTACAAAAGAAATGAGATGCTTCAACATGCCAAGTCAAAGTATTGGCAAATGGATGATGCTAAGCTAAATGGTGTTAACACATAGACGAACCAGTTAGTGGTAAATTTTGCATTAGAAGAAATAACACATTATATGATAATTATTTTGTGGGTGCTAGTCAATGTGAAGATACTTATCGTATTGTAGGGGGATGGGGATTTAAAAGTGGGAAAGATCCGATTTTTCCTGGAATTTATTTTATTTGTGGCAATAAAGCATATTTTAGCCTCCCAGACCATTGGTATGGGACGTGCTATCTTGGCTTAGTTTTTCCAAAAATTTTTCATGTTGACAGAAATGAGAAGGGCACATTTGAATTTGGTGAACATCTGAATAGGTACGAAAGAGAAAGTTTTACAGAAATTCTGGGAGATATTTTTGGTGCTGTTATTCCTATGGTGGGAATTACTATGAATTCAATCAAAATCAGAAAGGTTTCTACAATTGTAGATAGATTGTCAACAGATACTGCAAGTGGTTTCCAATTAGTCAGCACAGAACTTGTTGCTACCAGAAGTATGGTTATGCAGAATCGTCTTGCATTAGACATTCTGCTTGCAAAAGAGGGAGGAGTCTGTGGGGTCCTACATGTCCAGCATTGCTGTACTTATATACCTGACAAAAGTTGGGATATAGAGTTGCTTGTTAAAAACATCACACAGTTTCATGAAGAGATAGAACCCCTAGAAGAAGAAAGTTTCACGGAACGAATAGGCAAAAGAATGGAGGCAATAAAAGAATGGTTTTCTGAAGTTGGGAGCTCCATCATTGGCAAAGTGCTCTATCCAGTAATTGTTATCATTATAGTGATAATGCTGCTAAAAATTAGCTGTATGATTCACAAAAGGAAGAAGCATCAGAAAGAAAAGAGAAGGATTTTCAAACTCAGAAAGGAACAGGAGAAGGAATATGAGTTAAAGGAAATGCGTAGGGTTCAGTTTGAAAGAGATGACCAGACAGCAGAAAAAGGGGTTTAGGGAAACTAATATTGAGAGAATCCAAAATGTGACGTCTAAATTGGGTGAAAAATTTTCTGAAATGTTTGGGTGATGTTTGGTGATTTGAAAATCACCAGATGAGGGAGTTGATGGAGCGAGCTTCAGAAATAATTTTATTCTGACTCGTGAAGTTTATTCCCTGTAACATGAATTAATCTATTAATGAATTATTGCATGATCTGTTTAATTAATCCAACTTAGAATAAGATTGCACCACACTCTCGAACACGCGGGACTAATGACATGTGCTCTTGTTGCATTTGCGAGTTTGTCATGTAACATATGATTAATATCGTTTTGTTTGTCTTGTTCGTCCTATTGTCTTTGTCACTATTAATATGCGGCTGATTATTTTATGGCATGTGCTTTTATTCTATGTGCTTATATATTTGTCTTATGTTGTGATTGTCTGTCTGTGTATTATTTTAACATCTTTTTACTCTTTCAGAAATATAAAGACTTCAGCTGGACTATATGAAGAATGGTAGATATTTAATGTGCTACTTTATTTGTTTGCTTCTGCTAGATGTCATTTATTAATGGGTTAATTATTAGCAATGGTTGGGTGGGTAACATAAGGGTTTATTTTACTTGAATTAATCACCTTTTTGTGTTTGTTTAAATACTAGCTCGAGTGAAAAGTTTGGGGCCTATTCCTAATGAAAAGTTGGTTGGCCTGACAAAAGGAGCAGAGTGCAACGTGACGATCTTGTCGTTTTGAAAAAACTTCCACGCACGGAAATGTGCAGAAGCTCAAACAATGGTTGTACAGAACAGCTCCGAAAGCAAAAGTGTCAAGGCCAAGGAAACGTGTAGAGGCAGCTTGGCTAAAATCCTGGAGGAAATAAACTGAAAACCTTTTGGTTTAAAGTATCAACTTTGGGAAGCCAGTGTTGCTTCGTGACAATGGACAGTGACATAGTGATGTCATTGGGACTAATGCGTTGGCCTCTTGGTGGTCTGATGGATGTCAACCAATTAGGTTGCTGCATTTTACTAAAATATAACATTTAGTTAGATTAGCGAGCAAGAAAGGTATAAAAATTGAGCCTCTTGAGGGGAACGGGGCTGACTGTTTCCTGAGGGCGAAGTGCTGTCCGATTTCCTATGGACACGTAAGGACTTAACTGTTTATTAAAAAATTGTTTTCCTTTTCAGATCAGAAAGCTAACATAGGGTATAGGGTTGATGTTTTCTTTAATTCATTATTCTATGCAATGTTGAAGTGTCGGACCTTTTGAGCCAATGATTTAATGAATAAAGTTGAATTATTAAATTAAATGTTTGAAATTAATAAAGCTAACAAAGTTTATGAAATTTGTGAATATTAAAATAAAAGACTTAAAACGTCAAGCTGGTCTTGATTTTTGAGTAGTTACCATCAGTTTAAATCCATTGGCCTCAGTGGTCTAAATGAATGTTTCTTTGGTAATTCATGAATAAAAATGTCATACTGCAGTTGTAAATATGTATAAATAAGATTATAGTGTAGTGAATTAGGTCACATGATTCAGCTTCATGATTTTCTGTCTTTGTGCATGGGCCTGGTTATTGATTAGTTTGGTGAGTATTAGGTAGTGAATGGTGACGCATGTGAGAGAATTTCTTTAGTGACGCTGGATCAATTCGAAGCTATTAGATTGAAAGAGAACACGGTTATACAGCATGGTATGACTCCAAATAAACTTGTGAATGTGTGTTATCAAAAATAGTACATTCTATAACAGCGCTTCACTCGACAGGTCTACTTCGTTTAAGAGGTGTAAATAACAGTTCTTCTGTTTCCCATCTTAATGACACTCCAGTTTACCAACACCGGAAGCATGGAAAGGCTGATTTCACTTTACCCAGGATTTGCTGTGCAGATCATAGCAGATGTCAACGGCGAGCGCTATCTCACTGAGACCTTCCTGCCAAAAAAAACATATTGCTGTCCAAAATAAAAAGGTGTCCAAAAACACAAGTGTGCAAAAATATGCAAGTGTGCTGTAGCTCACGTAGTGAGTAGGGGTCCACTGCTGGGGAATTATGTGCGAAAAAAAGGGTCACGTTCAGATGCTTAGTGGAATTTACTAATACAGTAGTTTAGGCGTGGCCATTTCGAACGCATGGAAAGTACTCTGACCCAATGAGAAGACATTCTGGGGCAAGGATGAGAGAGAGACTAGAACTTAGGGCCACATGTATTCACCTATTTTGAATTCGCAAGTGGTGCAAATCGCTAAATTTGACCGTTTGCGAACGCAAAATAGCTTTTCAAGATGAATGAAAGGCTTTGGCAGTGCATTTTAGGCGATCGCAATTTTTTGCGATTTCCTAGAATTGTCACTCCAAATAGGGAATCGTAATTTGTGATTCCCTAAGCACATGTACCAAACATTTCCTAAATGCAACTGGCCATTTTTATTTTTTTTCTGTGGGAAAACAGACTACCAAGTATGTGGAAGGGTCCATATTACTGTAACAAAAAGTGAGGTGGATACAGATTGGGCACTAGGGAAAATGGCAGACCGGTATTACTCTTTCTCCTTCTGTTCCAATAAAATATTGCATAAAAGTTAATTTATTTTAAACGCTAGGAGGGACATTTTATACAAGGTTGGTAATTGGCCATTTATGAAATGCTATTACCATTGACTTATTTTCTTTAGGTAACCATGTCCAATTTGTAATAATGAAAACAAAGTTCATTTTTTAAAGTGCCATGTAGCACAAACATACCTCTAGCTCATGTGTGTGCTTTACATGGGGTGCTTCTGGGGAACCTTAGGTCCCCGCACACCCTTAGCTTTGCATTTCCTAATTTGGGACTATCAACTAGGATAATCCCAAATTGGGTAATGCAAAACCATTTGCACCTATGGGCCCCATACGAACGAATGGAGTATCATTTCCTAATAGCGATTCCCTAATTGCGATTGCGACTCTGTAGGAATCGTTATTTCCTTTCATACCATTTTGCATTCTCTAAATAGCCATTACCTAACATTTGCTATTTAGGGAATGCAAAATGTAACTTTGATACATGTGGCCCTTATTTTTGTAATGCAGCCCGTTTTCCTTTAAGGAAAATGGGCTGCAATGCAAAAAAATATATATTGCTTTATTTAAAAAGAAACCACAGACATGGTAGTATGCTGACCCCAGCAAGCCACCATCCCTGTGATTGTAGCCATTCCCAATGGGTTGGAAATTGCGACCTGCCTCATGAATATTGATGAGGCAGGTCAATTTGCGACATATTGGGAATCCGAAACAGTGTCTGAGACACTGTTGCACATAGCTGTTTGCAATTTCCTAATTACAAATCGCATTGCGAAGCATGTTTTTCATGTTCCCTCTCTCCTCGCAAAACCCACCTTTGAGAATTTTGCAACTCCCAAACTACATTTACACATTTCTTGAGTCTTCTCAGGATGGATAAGGTGCAATTAATCAAGAACATACAAATTCAAGAAAAAACAACAAAGCACAATAATGGCCCTAAACAGTAACAAGAGTGAGTATAAGACAGGTGCCTAGAGACTCCATTTGACTAGGAGAGGCATGCCCGGGGTCACCATAGAGCCTTTCAATGCCTCACACACAAGGGGAGGCAGCACAGGTCTTCTTAGGAGGAGAACGGATGGCGGATTCAGCTTTCAGTTTCACTAAAGGCCTATGTTGACAAAACAACTGTCCATGGTCTTGCGAAAGCAACCCATATATTTCATCACGTATCTGAAGCTTATCTTTCAGTTTCAAATGGTGTGCTCATAGGAAGCTATGAGCATCAGGTTGTTCTACAAGTCGCAGAATGCATATCTTTGCCACAGTGAACGCTGTGTCAATCCATCTTTTCCAATGGTTATTGAGTACTAAAAGTTCAAGAGGGTTATGGAGCTAGCGATGGTGATGTGGTCGCTTGTATCCCTCATGCCGGACTGAACCCCTTCTGAGAAGTATGGAGATCACAAAGTGCATAGCAATAGGCATACCATTAAGGCTCCCACATATCCTTCAGCGAGTATCAGGACATAATGTGCCCTATGAAGCCCTTATGTCATCCATTGCCTGGTTTAAACTATTTCAAAAAATGAATTGGAGGCACACTCTCTGCCCATATTTGTCATTGGCTTGTCATTGTCCTTCGTAAATGCTGGCTTCTGATTCGTTAGTAAACATGTTAGTCCCTCCTTAGTACCGCCTTGTCTTCATTTGTAACCTCCCATGAGGACTGACCCATTTACTTTGTTTGTTACACGGTATGTCTTATTTAGTCCGTAAGAAGTATATTCTTTAATAAGCTTCTCTTACTGTAGGCACAACATGCTTTCCTGCACCATTCAGCGTGCCATGCATGCTTTCACTTTCCAAGCAGACTGGGACAATGGTGTCACAGGTCTCACATGTAGAAGAGTTGAAGCTATTGGGATTGTAAATGACAATACCTTTTATTTATGTGTTACTTACCAAAACAGATAAAACTGCTTACATTCTCACAAATGTAAGACCTATTGTATTGAAAATGCTTGTTACATTTATTGTTGAACTGAGCAAAGTGATTATCGGGGTATTCACCATGTTTTTATTGAATAAGTCCACTAAACCATTGCTGCTTTTTGCTTTTTTTTAAAATCAATGCAGCTGATTTTTGTAGCATGTAGGAGGATGAATTTGATATTTTGCTGTGTCTTCATTTAATAATTTATTGACAACACAAAATGTTTATATCCACATAACTGATGAATTCAAATAAATGATGTAGCCGGACTCTATTTGACTAGTGTGTGCTACACATATGTTTCAAACAACTTCACTCCAGAATTAAAAACACGAGGAGAATGGTTTTCTTCTGTGAAAAAAGTAAGTATGTGTATTGACATTGTTCTGTAGGGAAGTAAACCGAGGTATATTGTGATATCCCATAAATTCCTATTTGCTCCTATAATTGTTTGTCTATAAACTTGAAACAGTCAAAATGTATTTCATACACGTATCATCAGCAATAAAAGTAAACTTTCTTCCTTCCCAGAGTATTATTGTGGATACAAGAACCCATAACTAGAGTAACAGCAATACTGTTTAAAATAAAACAAGTCTTACATATTTTCTTACTCATGTAATAAACCTCTTAAAATGACCATAAATTAACTTTATTTGCTTGTCTTGTCACTGAAGTAGCATTCCACCAAAAGTACACTTTAAACCCTAAAGTTCACAAATGCTCCTTTTAAACAGGTTCATAAAAAGCAAGCAGTATTGTTGGGCTTTAAGCTACATTCAGGTAGCATTTAATATTTTAGAGGAGGTACAGTACTCTCCCTCCTGATTGAATATGCGATAGCTGTGTAAATCAATGCTATTTTTGAATGAGTGCTTTGTAGACCCCACCCAGATCATGTCTGCTTAATGTAAAAATTAAGAAGGTCAGATAAACACTTCATTAGTAGTAAAAATAGTTCTTGTGGTCCCTGTTAGAGTCATAAGACTAAAATGATAATTCTACTCAATCACGTTTCAGATTCTTTTAAAATATGAGCACCATTACACCACTGAAGACAATGATAACACATATGGATGGATACTATATGTTAAATTTTGATGCCACTGTGCAAGAATGCAATAGAGCTCCCAGCAAATCTCGGATGAAGAAATCGTGAAGTAGGCATCAGAGTTAGAAAGTGGTCAAGTTAAGTAGTTGTAAGCAGCAGGACCTGGAGAAATGCTTACGAATAGAATTCTGGGACAGCATAACCAAATACAGGGCAAGACAGTTTATTACACCTAAGTCATATGTTGTAATTAAGTCAACACACTAATTTTCATTCTGAAAGATGGAAAGGCTTCTAGTGTTTCTGACCGGTTGACTGGCTCATTTTCAAGATGTGATATTTTTACTTCATAAACTTAAACGTTTTGATAACCATAGGCAGAAGTATGTAGCTTCTAACTCGAGCGACTGCTCACATTATCTGGCGAGTGCTGATGCACTTTTGATCGCTTTCACCTTATGAACCCAAAGGGCATTCATATTCCATTTTGTAGTTGGCATCTTTGTCACTCGATTAAGAGTGAAGAAAATCAGTATCCTGGGTTGAAGGTAGTGTATTGCATTGGCTAGTCTAGTGAATAATATCAAATCACTAATGGACTATTTCCTACATGTTGCTCCTGCTAATAAAAACTGAGATAAAGAAGAGTATGTAATGAAAAGAAACACAAAACCATATAGTAAAAATTACTACACTCATGACAAAGTAACTAGACTATTGCGCTCAGCATATAGACACTGAGCCAATGTTTATGCATCAGCAACTGAACAATGAGCAGGAGTACCTTTGCAGAGCTGGGCCTTACACAATAAAATAAGTCTTAATATTTGTTAGACTAGAGAGCTCTACTTACAGCTTAGACTAAAATCGTATCCCCTCCTGCAGGCATTTGAAAAGATATTCGTCATATTTGTGATGAAGAACTAAACTATTAATCAGGCCCATAGCGTCCCCTAGAGCAAGCACTATAGTGGCCATCATAAAGTGCAAGGTATCTAATCAGACGACTGGTTATCTTCATACGTAGCTTGAGTATTAAAGTGCAAGACTAACACCACCCTGAAGCTGATGAGAAATGACACATACCCACAACACCCTGTTGAGTGACATTTTCCATAACCACTCCTACATAGAAACCAATCAAGAGGAATGTTGATTAGTTAGTTCAGCTGTCACGCACAAGACACTCTTCTGGAATAAGGAAGGTGGGACTTGCAATGGGCACATACTGGGCACACCTCCGGGTTGAAAGGGAAAATCTGCAGTGTCTTGGACGTCTCAAATAATCTCACTGCATGTGGTTTGAATTATCAAAAGGTCTCACTAAAGCGAAATTCTTGAATGTCAAATTAAGCATGCCGGGCCCAATAGTTAAATACAAATTCCTAAATGTGTCCTGCAACAGAGTACAGAAATTATACTTTTTCACATGCACAGATACTAAAAAAGTGTTGCTTCCTATTTCTGCAGTGTCTATTTGTGTACTACGTGCTTGTTCCTCCTATTGCCCCTGTTAAGTAACTGGTACATGATGAATAGATATTAAACACCCTGTAGCATGCTTTTACAGAAGTTCTAGCTCACTTAATGTTTAGGGTGGAATTGGATGTTCTGTCCTTGCGTAGTTTTAGCATATGCATAAACATACTAGGGGCTTGTGTGTTATGTTTGACATTGGTAGGCAGTTCATGCCCATTGACTGATGCCCCTTGGCACAAATGGGAAGCTGGTTCTGGCTCAGAATGGCTGGTCTTCATATGAAGAAGGCGCTTAGCAAGGGTTGATTAGTCTAGCTACAACAATCCATCAGTGTCCCAGGTATTAAGGATTCTTGTTGTCTGATGACGTCATTCGACCCTTATTTACAGTTGTCTTTTTTCTATTGTACCACTAGGGTCTCAATGCTGCAAATACCAAACATACAATATGCACAAAACATTGCTGCCACATTGTCTCTTAGTAGCCAATCCTTAAAATGTGCATGGCTATGGAATGTAGTAGTAAGAATTGATTCCCCAAATTACCACATTACACAACACGTAGATGTTCTCTACTGTGGGTTTTGGCACTTTTTAAAGAGTAATGTCCCAAAAACGCATCCATTCAGAAGATGGACAGCACTCGCTGTCGTGTATGTGCGCTCCTGGCTGTGATCGCGTCAGGGGCTCTTCTCGATGCGAGAGGACCTCCCAACTTAGAGTCCACTCAGGCGGCCAGCTCTGAAATTGAACAGTAAATTGTGTTCACTTTCTGCATGTAGCTTGCATAAGGCTCCACTTCTTCAACCTAGAGAAATTCAGAAGAACATATGTCAGTATAAGAAGAATATTATGTTTCATCGCAAAATATACAGATGACAAAGCAATGACTGAGGCACGCGAGGCCTCAGTAGATTCGATCAGATCTCACCAGGTCGTCTAGAGAGCTGGTGGAACCAAATTTGCACATAGTTTGAACAGTCATTTGTAAATCGTAAGGTGTTAGGACATTCTGACCCAAGTTTCTTAAAAGCAAGAGAAGTTGTTAATTGGGTTCTGGATAATGCAGACCTTTTTTGTAAATAATCTAAAGTGTCATATCACACAGCATCGAATGAATGGATGAATGAAATAATTAATTCAAGTTTTATAAATCACATAGTTTCCTAAAGGCATCCCGGTCCTGGAAAAGCATCACACCTCAGGGGAGAGTTTCAAAGGCTGGCAGTGAAAAACAAATGCTTCAGAATCAGAGCTGCAACTTCCATCACTTCTTATTTGGGCTCCTTCCCACCATGTCAGTTCACTTATGTTGACAGGATTAAATCGCCTGATTTTGCCTCATGCATCTGGCCTCAATTCAGCTTTATGCTAATTTTTATTTATTCAAAATGTCTCTGGAATATCACAAAAATCCTAGGACTCTGTTGAGTCTCTGATTGAAGCCATCACAGAAATCCTGTCATGCTGGTGAGTCTCTGCCGAAACTATTTCAGTCATCCTGGAGGACTTAAATTCCTACTACTTGCTGTTGTCTTTCTTTATAGCTCAGACCAAATAGTCTTATGATATTTTATATTTATTGCTCGTAAATTTAAATGTCAAGCAACTTTTCAGGAATTTTGCTTTAATTCTGCTCATAGTAGTCCTTTGATTTTAATGTTGACACTTCCTGCGAACCGTATGAAACACGTTTTATTTAATAACAGCCAAATGCATAGCTTCTGGCGTTTTTGCAGCTGGTGAGGCTAGAGATAAATATATAAAAATATATCTGGAAAATATAATCCTCCTCCTTGCCCCCAGTGAAATAATAAAAGAGTGTATTTTTGGTAGCACAGACTTGTACTAGTTCAGAAGAAAGACCGCTGAAATAAATGTATCAAGTGTTATTTGAAATGGCAAATACAAAATAACATATATGCATTGCTTAAAAGCAAAAGACAATGTTTGGTCTCAAAAGCCTACATTGCCATAGTAGTAGAAACATCTATTACAACGCAGTCATTACAACACACTACCTTTACAACGTGGCTGTTACAATGCAACAGCCTTTACATCGCATGCCATTACAAAGCAGCCATCACAACGCATGTCACTACAACGTATGCCATTACAACGCATTATAAGGTAAGTAATGGGGATGTTTTACGTTTTAGGGTGGGTATGGGTTTTGGGGTACATGGGAATAGTAATTTTTACCCCTAAACTATCCAACACTTGCCCTACTGTTGCACTCACTGGAGTGGGAATAGTATTTTTTTACCCCTAAACTATCCAACACTTATCCTACTGTTCCCCTAACCAGCCCCCCCTCCCAGGGATACCATCAAGAGCCTGGGCATTTGGCTGGACAGTGCACTAACCTTCGGCCACTAGCAGCCACCTGCATGAGCATTATCAGACTCATACGAAAGATCCTACCACTCCTCCCTTTCAAGGCCAGACAGATCATGGTCCAGGGTCTAATCCTCTCCCGGCTTGACTTCGGAAATGCCCTATACTTAGGAACCCCCGAATCCACCCTGAAAAAACTGCAGGTTATTCAAAACTGCGCTGCTCGTACCCTCTTGCGCATTCCCCGCAGGCAATCAGTGAATATTGAACTAAGAGCACTTCACTGGCTGCCAGTAAAAGATAGAGTCAACTTTAAAAGCATGTGCATCGCCCACCGTGCCTACTGGAGGAAAGGGGCAAATCCTTAATCACACCCTGATCACTCAATACCACCCCAACAGGCAGCTGAGGTCGACCCTTGCCTTCCAAGTCATCATTCCCAAGTACAAAAGAGAAAGAAGTGGAGGTAGAATGTTCTCAACAAATGCGGCAAGGCTTTGAAACTCCCTTCCACTATCTATCCGCTCAGAACCGAACATCCTGCTCTTCCGAAAAAAATGTAAAACCTTTTTCTTCAGCAAATAACCTCGACCCGCCTCACCCAACTGTATTCAGCTATAGCGCTAGGACGCCTGCGGGTAGCTATCGCGCTTTACAAAAACATATTCCATTCCATTCCATTCCAGTATTATGCGTTGTAATGGTATGCGGTGTAATTGTATGTGTTGTAATGGAATGCGTTGTAAATTTAGTTTCTAAAAATGCGTTGTTATGGCATGCGTAGTAAAATCATGTGTTATAATGGATGTTGCGATGTAAAAACTGTGTTGTAAAAGCATGCGTTTTAAATGTGTTGCGTTGTAACGGGCCCTATTCCATAGTAGTCCCTGGAACTGAAGGTAACTACTTTGGGCCTGATTGACAAAGGTAAATTACCACTTTTGAGTAAGTTTATGATTTTGTGCAATTCACAAAGCAATTTTATAAGTAGAATCTTTATCACTGCTAATCGTTTTATGTGTGGAGTCTCCACCATGTTATGTTATGTTAAAATGTGTTTGTATAGCGCACGGCTACTTAAAAAGAGTGTCCCGGCGCTTTCCACAGGCAGCTAAAGTGTAGAACAACATAACAAGAAAAACAGATTCCAAAGAAAAAAAAGAAACCCGCCTAAGCAGAGAGATTAAAAAGCCAAGTCTTCAGATTCTTCCTAAATTGAAGGAGATTGGGAGTACTGCGAAGTGCCAGTGGGAGCGAGTTCCACAGCTGGGGGACCTTGAGGCTGAAAGAACGCCCCCCAATGCGGGCCTTCCTCACACGCGGAACCACAGCAGTGAAAAGGGATTCAGAACGCAGTGAGCGAGCAGGGCGATAGAAAGCCAATCTCTTCTGCAGGTATCCCGCGCCTGAGCCAAACAGAGCTTTGTGCACCAGCGTCAGGGATTTGAACATAATCCGCTTCCGGATCGGCAGCCAATGGAGCGTCTGCAGCAGCCCAGAAGCCCGTGCTCGTCTATGCAGACCAAAAATCACGCGGGCTGCAGAGTTCTGTGCCACCTGCAAACGCTGGACCAAGTAGTCCGGAAGGCCTAAGAAAAGGGCATTAGCATAGTCTAGCCTGGATCCGATAAGCGCCTGCACTGTAATCCGTCTGTGCTCCGCAGATAGTAGAGGAAGAAACTTGCGGAGCATTTTCAGAATGCCGAAACAGGTGCCGGACAGGCCGATAACGTGCGCTCTCAAAGAGAGCTTGTTATCCAGCTTAACACCAAGGTTCTTGGCAACCAAGGAGGATTGTGCCGGGGGACACATGGCAGCCGGCCACCATTGCCGCCACTCGGGATCGATGGCACAGCCGAAAAATAGAACCTCCGACTTACTGGAGTTGGCCTTCAGACTATTCCGCTGGAACTAACCAAAGACCATGTCCAGGCAGTCCCGAATTCTCTCCCCATCAAATGGCTGATCTTTGCCACAAGTGAAGAGGAGTTGCGTGTCGTCGGCGTAGGACACGATCTGGGCTCCGTAAGCCTCCACCGCAGCCGCCAGAGGGGACATAAAGATGTTAAACAGCATCGGACTCAACACAGAACCCTGTGGAACCCCGACTCCCAATGGCGGTATCTCGGCGGAGCTCTGGGAGACCCAGACCGTCTGGCGGCGGCCATCCAGAAAAGATGTGAACCATCTGAACACCGTCCCCCTTAGGCCGATGTCATAAAGCCTGGCGAGAAGCGCCTCATGGGGGACGGTGTCGAAGGCCGCCGACAGGTCCAACATGACTAGCATGGCCTTGCCACCCACATCCAAGGTCTCCCTGATGATCTCTGAGACCTCCACCAACGCCGTTTCCGTACTAAAATTCGGACGGAAACCGGATTGGGATGGATGGAGCAAATTGTTGGATTCTAGGAAGCTCGACAAGACGCCATGTACATGTTTCTCAGTGATCTTGGCCAAAGCCGGGAGAAGTGAAATTGGCCTATAATTGGCCAAGACCTCGGCATCAAGACCGGGCTTTTTCAGGAGGGGGATCACCATCGCCCTTTTCCAGGTGCGTGGGACACTCCCCTCTCTCAAGGAGGCATTGAGGATCGGGTTGACCAGGGGGTTCACCACTGCCGCCATCCCAGCCAAAAATTTGGCGGGGCAGGGGTCGAGTGGCGAGCCAGATTTAAGACTGGCCAGCAGACTCCGGGACGCATCACTGCAGACAGGTGGAAAGTCCACCAGTACTGCCGTTGACATGGACGATGTTCCAAGTCCTGCCCCGAGGCCACAGCAACCCTCCACCGAGCTCTCCGAGAAGGAGGCCTGAATTGCCTTGATCTTGTCAGTAAAAAAAGTGGCAAGATCACACGCCCACGCATCAGATGATACAGGCGGGGGTGAGTAGGAGGTAGGGGACGTGAACTCCTTCACGATCGTGAAGATCTCCTTACAGGAGTTCGCCGACGCCTCAATCCTCCTGGCAAGGTATTCCCGCTTGGCACCAAGAATGTCACGGTGATAGGCCTTCACAGCCGACCTATAGGCGAGTTTAGCCTCCCCATCATATTGAAGGCGCCAGGCACGTTCAGCAACCTTACATTGGCTGCGAGCCACACGCAGCGCCTCCGTAAACCACGGCGCAGATTGCCGTATCGCCGTGGACCGAGGGGTTACCCTTGGGGCAAGATCATCCAACCTCTCAGTCAACCACCGCTGAAAAGCCTCAGTGTCTCTTTCCGGATCCCCCGAGAGAGGACAAGGATGTTCCGTGAGGTCCTGCTCCAACATAGCAGGCGTCACTCTGTGCAACGCTCTCGAGGCTGATCTGGGCACCGTGGGGGCGCAGGTGTCAGACCGCCCATTCTCCAACACGGAAAACCCAATCAGCCTATGATCCGACCAGAGCACCGGCCGCGTATCAATGTCAACAATTGGGACAGAAGAGAACACTTGATCGAGGGTGTGCCCTTTCTCATGTGTAGGCCCTGACACAAACGGTGCCAGGCCAAGCGGAGATGTAATATCCAGCAATTTGACCCCATCCGGATCGTCCGAGACATCAAGATGAAAATTGAAATCGCCTGCCAGCAAGCAGTGCTGTGCAGACAGCTCCAGCTCCGAAATAGCTGTCTGTAGGTCCTCCCAAAAGGAGCCCACCGGGCCAGGAGGCCTGTAGACCAGCAGTCCCTTAAGCGCTTGACCCGGAGACAGTCTAAGCATGAAACCAAGGGATTCAGAGCCCTCGATGGAATTCACGGGAAGAACTGAGCAAGAAATGTTCTTCCTCACCACCACCGCGACTCCGCCCCCCCTTCCCTTAGCTCTGTCTTGGTGGAAAATGTTATAGGTTGGAGGGATAGCAGTAAAGATATCCGGATTGGACGCCTCTCCCAACCAAGTTTCGGTCAAGAGCAGACATAGAGGGTTTTCCCTGACAAGAAGATCGTAAATATGCAGGGCATGTCTTCCTACCGACCTTGTATTAAGCAGCAGACAGAGATGTTTCGCATGCGCCTCGGTTGTCCTAAGAACACTGCCCTGTGCCCCAGTAGGCGACCAGCCGCATGCCGGGCAACGTCGTTTGCCCTTGTGTCGACCGGGGAATACAGAGCGACACAAGCTAGATGTAGTACGCATGGCGCGAAGCGTCGCCGAGGTATAGTGAATCATCCTCACACACGCCTGACCGGAAGCCTCCGCCGCCCCGCCGCCTCCGGGACGCTGACGGGCGCAGACGGGCAGGACTCCGGCACGACTCAGGCTAAGCGAAGGCTAAGCGAAGGCGTCCACCTGCGCGTCCCGCTGCGCGTAGGGAGCGACTTTAAATAGGCTCTCCAGTGAGCCCTTGGCGCGCGAGTCCGCTCAAAGATGGCGGCCGCCGCCGAAAAACATGAGTGCGGACACGCCCCACTCGTAAAGATGCTACTCGTGAAACTGCTTTGCGGATCCAAGAGAATCCAGGAGAAGGCCCTGGACTGAACCATCTCCTTCCTCGCCGGCAGAACACAGAGCGACCGCCTCCCCCCCTTCCACTCCGAAGCCACCGAGATCATCTGGAGCGTACCCCAGGGCTCATCCCTCAGCCCAACGCGGTTCAGCATCTACATGGCACCGCTCCCCCTCGTTGCCAGACTGCATGACCTCAATATCATCTCTTACGCTGATGACACCCAGCTGATCCTCTCCCTCACCAGGGACCCCCACACAGCCAAAACCAACCTCCACGAAAGATTGAAGGCTGTCGCCGACTGGATGAGAAATAGTTGACTGAAGCTGAACTCGGACAAGACGGAGGTCCTCATCCTCGGACCCACCCCTTCGGCGTGGGACGACTCCTGGTGGCCGACCGCACTAGGAGCAGCACCAACTCCCACGGACCCCGCAGCCCACCTAGGGGTCATCCTAGACTCCACCCTCTCCATGACAAAGCAGGTCAACGCCGTCTCTTCCTCCTGCTTCAACACCCTCCTCATGCTCTGCAGGATCTACAAGTGGATCCCCATCGCAATAAGAAGTACGGTCACCCAGGCCCTCGTCAGCAGCAGACTGGACTATGGAAACGCCCTCTATGCAGGAGCCTCGGCCAAACTCCTGAAACGGCTCCAACGCATCCAGAACGCCTCCGCATGTCTGATCCTTGACATCCCTCGCCGCAGCCACATCACATCCCACCTGAGAGACCTGCACTGGCTCCCCGTCAACAAGAGGATAACCTTCAAGCTCCTCACCCACGCACACAAAGCACTCCACAAAACCGGACCAGCGTACCTCAACAGCCGACTCAGCATCTACATCCCCTACCCGCCAGCTCCGCTCCGCCGACCACGCCCTCTTCACTGTCCCCTGCACCCGAGGAGTGACAGCCGGCAGCAGATCATTCTCCCACTTCACCGCCAAGACATGGAACACCTTCCCCATCCGCCTACCGCAGACCCAAGACCTACTGACCTTCAGAAAACTCCTCAAGACCTGGCTTTTTCGAACAGTAGCAGCACCCCCCACCCCCTAGCGTCTTGATACCCTCACGGGTAAGTAGTGTGCTTTACAAATGCTTTGATTGATTGATTGGACTGCATAAAATTGTAAATTTACTCAAAAGTGTAAGTTAACCTTTGTAAATCAGGCCCTTTGTGTGCCGATGTGCACCTTGTGAAAGAACATGACCAATGGATGAAGAGGGATGGCAGAAAGGCCCTATAAGAAAATTCACTTTCATATATAATTTTAGAAAAATCTAAAGGTTTTGTCTAACAGAAGACCTAAAAAGAACTTGAGCTCTTCTAGTGAAACAGGATGCATTTCCTCACAAGATGTTTAAATAAGAAAAAAGACACAATTTGAAAGAAATGTGATCAAAGCATTTCTTCAGACTATTATATACTGACAAATTGCCCCCAGCCACAGGGCGACTGCATTTCACCATCGGGGCTAATAGACGACATGCTCTTGACAGACAATAGGGAGGCACCTATTCCCTACACCGCTGTGTCTGAAGATAAGGTCCATTCTCTAACCTTATGTTTTAAGCTTGCATAGCCTTGAAAAATGCCCTTGGGGCTATGCGCATGGGTGCAAAACATACATCATCTCATCTAACTACAATATGTCTGGATGATAGTTACCAACACAATGACATTTTCTAGTAAAAATGAAGAAATAAATAACTACTGGTGCACAGCAATTGAACTTCCACTTGAATTAATTTTCAGAAATATAAAATGTAATGAACAATACAAAGCAAGGTTCTAACTTTTCATTGAATACCTTCTTTTTAAGATATGAGTAATTTGAATTTGTATTTTGGGGATTAGCAGCTAACCTTTGTGTGCTTTAGGAACAATTAGGCTCTGCAAACCTTAAGAAGGTGATAACCTCTGAGAATACCTGATTCACATATAATTAAAGGGGTCACTAAAGGTTTATTTGAGTTGAACCATCTCAATCTGTTAGTAACAGTAAAAAGTACAAAATGTACTGTTGCAATAAACATTGACAATCACTCTAGAAGAATGGAGACATATCAGCCTCATCCCATCGTTTTTTTCACCTATTTACCATCATTGTTTTACATTTTTTGTTTGGTTTGTGCTGTCAATGTAGAGACTGTGGATTGTTATTCGATCTCACAAGAGGTATTTGTCGGAACCTGGCTCTGTATATATTATCACAAAGTGTGCTCAGAGTTCAGTGTAACCCCAAAGGTACGCAGAGGTAAACGTAGATAGCACCTTACTCTCTATTTGTGGTCATGTGGGTGAGCAGTAAGGCTTTATCAGAGGGTAGTGTTAAGCATTTGTTGTACAAACTCAATCAGCAAATTATTGTCACACACTCAAAGACTGAACTTCAGACCAAAAGGTTTTGTATGAAAATATTCTTTTAGTTATTTTATTTCCTAGAACCAAACAAGCCTGGCACATGTGAGTGATTTATACTTTGCAGTAATAATACAGTTTGAATTGCAGTTGTATATATACTTTGGTTTGATTACAGTGGAATCATGGGTAATGCAATGCTTTCGAATATTGTACATATTCTTTGTATTGGCTTTTCAATAGGATGTCAAGTAGATTACTTCACACATTACTTTTCTTACACAGTGTAGTATACCTTGTAAGCAGGTAAGTAAACGTGTTTTGGTTATTTAGTTACAGTTTTAGAGGCTTTTATAGATTTTCCAACTCCAAACTTTTTCACAGAAAACAGTCAATGTTATCCTATGGGAGGAAATAGTTTTATCCGTTAACAGTAAGTACTGCAGGGTCGGGATGAAGGTCTCCTGGGTGCGGCCACCACTTGAAGAGGTAAGTTGGGATGCTGGGTGTTGGCTGTACACCGTGGGTTGGGCCACCCAAGGCCGTGGGGCATTGGGTGCAGGGGTGTCTGTTAGGGTCGGATCTTCTTTCCAGCCCCTGGTTGGGGGAACCTTCCGAATTGCGGAAGCAGGCATTGGTTGGAAGCTTGAGGCAGGTCAGGGATCACTGGATCTCGGGTCTGGATCGCCGGGGAGACCTCCTTGTGGTGTTAGGCCACTTGAACTCCAGCCGTGGGCGATGGGTGCAGAGTGGTGCAGACTCACAGATTTCACCAGACCTGGAGTCTGTTGGTGAACAAATCCGGTGTTCACGGGAGACAAAGTCTTTTCTTTGAAAAGCAGGGCAGGTCATCAGGGTTCTTGATGTTGCTAGCTGCAGGACACACCGGAGTTTCGCTTCTGCAGGTTCAAGGTGGGTACAGGCCGGAAGGGCTGGGGCCAAGATTTATGGGCGTCCTCCTATTCTTAGTTTCGGCACGGCTGTTCGGTCCTTCTTTTTCTTTTCTTCTTGTAGTTTCTGGTCTGAGAAGGCAAGGTTCAGGGGTGCCCCTAAATACTAAATTTAGGGGCGTTACAGGTAAGTAAAAGGTGGGAACAATGCATCCCTTCCTTGGGGCGGGGACTGAGAGTTGTGCTTCACCTCCCCACCCCCACCTGAGGGGTGGTGTTGGCAAAGGTGGGCTTACCTCTCTTCCTGACTTGTTTTTCCTGACGATTCTCCTGCCCAAAGTGGGGGTCAGAACCGGTGGGGTCCAGCTCCTGAAAGCAGCAACAGGCCTGGGGAAGCCCACGAAGGCGGCAAGCCTTTGAAGCTTCCCCTTCGTGGACCCTGCCCATCCTGGGGGAAGAGGCTTTGCACCTCGTTCCAGGATGTGCATTGTTTCATACCCCCAAGATCAGCAAGCTCTCAACCCTGGCATCCAGAAACATGTCTGGTGGTGGCAGCTGGCGAGCAGCCTCTCAGCCTGGACACTAGTGGTAGGTCATTTTTCAGGGGGCATCTCTAAGATGCCCTCGGTGTGCATTTTTTATTAAACCCCACACTGGCATCAGTGTGAGTTTAATGTACTGAGAAGTTTGATACCAAGCATCTCAGTTTTCAGTAAAGCCATTATGGTACTGTGGAGTTCATAATTGCAAACTCCCAGCACCATATACTCTTAATGGCATTACTGCACTTACAATGTCTAAGAATTGGCTTAGACACTATAGGGGTACAGGGCTCATGCACTGGTACCCTCCCCACTAGTATAGTGCACCCTAGAGGGGTGGCTGATCTGTGCCAGGGCAGTGGGTTGTGGGCATGGCACACAAGGATGTGTGCCATGTCGACTCTTCAATTTGTTCTGCACCAAAACAGGCAGCCTGCAAAGGCAGTGTGTGCGTGTAAAGGTACAGGGCCTCTAAGGTTGGCACAATACATGCTGCAGCCCTTAGAGCCCTTCCTTGGTCACAGTGCCCTTGGTACCTGTGATACCATTTACCGGGGACTGACCTGTGACCAGAGAGTGACAATTGGGTTTGGTCTTAAATGCAGTTTAAGGGAAAGAACATAGGCCCTGGGTACCTGATTGGCAGAAGCCCATGGCACACTTTGTCAAAGTACCGCAGCAGTTCAGCAAAAAGTGGGGGCAACCATGCAGAAAAGGGGCAATTTTTCACAGTATTGCTTTACCAATATTTCATTGGGTGCTTGGAAGAAACATAAAGAAAGGGAAGATAATGGAATATGAAGAATAGGGACCCCTGGTGGGGTAATATATGCTTCTAATAAAGGGCAGTATATTTTATATAAGATTTGCATACATTTGTGATTATGCATTTGCAACGCCAGGGGGATGTGCTGTACTGTGCCTGCCTAGTACAAGTGATCGGGACGCCGATTTATTACACACTGCAGCTCTGTGGAAGATGTGCGGGTGGCAGGGGTCCATTGGGGCTCCTGAATAGATACTTTTCATGGTCACTGCGGTTTCTTTGGTGGTGACTGGGGTCCAAGAGGAGATGGTGGGCCAGCTGATGTTGATGGTCGATGGAGTGGTTTCGGAGTCAGGTGTCTGGTCATTGAAGTTGTTGCAGAGGCCCTTGATCTTTAGGTGGAAGTAGGATCCAAGCCTGTTGCAGAGGTCCTGGGACAGGGTGTTGTCCGTGGTTTCTCTGGGGGGTTTGGTGTATTCCTGGATGATGCTGAGGAGTTCCTTGGCACTGCTGGTGTTGGCGAGTATCTTGTCCTGGATGAAGGTCCTTTTGGTGGATTTGGTGCGCTGGTGGTTGTCTATCATGGTGTTTTTGTAGGAGGTACGGTCTTTTGAGCATTTGCTGTTTCTCCAGTTCTTCTCGAGATGTCTGCAGATGCATCTGTATTCCTGGATATTGTCGGTGAATCAGGTGGCCTTCCTGGGGCGTTGTCTCTTGGGGTTATGCATGGGCGCAAGCTTATCTGCGCAGTTGGCGATCCAACTGTGGAGTTCTTTGGCTGCGAGGTTGGCGTGGGTTGGGGTGGCGGGGACATCGCGGTAGAGGGTGGAGTTGAGCTGCTCCTCTGTGATTTTGTTCCAGTTACTTCATGGTGGGCGGACTGCAAGTTTGGGCACCGTGGGCTTGTTGGCGTGGAAGTGTATGCAGTGGTGTTCTGTCCATGGGGTTTGCGTGCTGTGGCTGATCTGCATGTTGTTACCTCCTGCGAATATGGGGTTGAGAGTGTGTCCTGCCTTGTGTGTGGGGGTGGTGACGAGTTGTTTCAGTCCGAGGTTGGCGAGGTTGTCCAGGAGAGTGGCAGAGTCCCTGAGGTTGTCAAGGTGAAGTTGAGGTCTCCAATGAGTATGTAGTCCATGGAGGAGTGAAGTGATGAGGCATATAGTAAATCTTGATTTAAAAGAGAATTGTTTGCATTTAGTTTGAGCAGACCATTTGAAACTATTACTGGGTTCCCTTTTAAAATGTGCTCATATTCAACTGAAACGCCAAACTTGGAACATAATGTAGTAAATCTGACTCTTGTCTTCTCTGCAAATAATATCTCACTTTACTAAGTTTATGAAAACAGTCTTTAGCCACAAACTGGCATGTTGCAAAAAAGTAGCAATACGTTTAATTGTGGTCTCTTCTAATAAAATACATAAAGAATCCTATCCAAATTTGAGAGGCGGAACTTTAACACCAACCATACCTGGCATGTTCAAGACCATTCAACAGGCATTGAATATCTTATATTTTGTAAATTCTGCTAGCGGGTCTAAAAAGAACTCAGATTTGCCATGTGTGACATGAGGAACAATTTTTGCCAAATAAGACTTAAAAAAGGGTAAAACTGAAGTAGCTCCATATTTGTGGTAAAAATCTGCAAAAGTCCAGCAATATTACCAGCACTTTAAATGCGCTTGCTTAGCATAGCAAGCGCAGTTATGCTTGCTTTGCTAAGTGGGTAGTCACATCAATTAACTCCGTAAAGTATTCATAGAATTTAACCTACTCAGTTTTGCATTAAAAATGCTCTATGTAAAATATGGTTGTGTTTTTTCCGTAAAGCATAACCTTGGTTTTAGTTGCGTTAATAATCAATAAGTTTCTTTTACTGTAATTTTCCAATGTATGTAGTTTTTTTGTGAACTGATGAGGGTGTGATGCGAAATAAGCAGGTCTTGTGCATAAAGTAGAGAATTTACTGGTGCACAATTTATTAGCGGGAGGTATGGGTATATTTCATTAAAGACAAAGGCAGGTCATATATATACAAAGAGGACAGTAGTGACACCAGTATGCACCCTGGTTTAAAGAGAACAATAGTGGACCAGAACTCAACCATGTTTAAGAAATGTGTATGAACCCACCCTAACTGTCCTTTTATCCTGAGTATCTACTGTAACTTTTGCTCATGTGTTCATGTTATATGAATTCAACAGCTAAAGTAAATACCTGTGTATAATCAACTGGCAAGCTTATGCCAAAGAAGTCTACAATGTAGCACAGTTCGCAATTCACCACGAACTACCAGCCTTATTCATCAAGGCCAAATCGGCTCGCAAAGGGCCAGATTCTGAGAATCTGGCCCTTTGCGAGTGCGATTTTTGCATTTGGGATTCATCATCCCAAATGCAAAAATCGCTTATTGCGATCTCGCAATTTTGCGAGGAATTACATTTAAGGAATCTCTATTTGAGATTCCTTAAATGTAATTCATCATCCACATTTCTTTTGCGAATTCGCAATTTCTGGCCGCAATTTACCGCGAGGTCAAACCTCGCGGTAAATTGCGAAACCTCAGAAAAATGCATTTAAATGCATTTTTCTGAGTTGCATGTTACACACACACATGTCCTTTGGACATGTGTGTGTGCAACACCTGTGTCAAATGTCATTTGAGGGGTGCTACAGGGTGTCCTTTGGACACCCCTGGCACCCTTCAAATCGCAATCTTATTTGCGATTAGCAAATTGCTAATCGCAAATAAGGAATACTCCCCATTCATTCCTATGGGCCTTTTGGCCCATAGGAATGAATGGGGAGTTTTTCCTTATTTGCGATTAGCCATTTGCTAATCGCAAATAAGGAATCAGTAGGAATCGCAAAAAATTTTGCTAATCCTACATGAATCCCGTTTTGCGAGTCCTTAATAGCGATTCGCTATGATTCGCTATTAGGGCCTCGCAAAACGGGAGATTGATGAATCAGGCTGTAGGTCTGAGTTCAGCCCAACCGCAATTTAACGAGGTCAGATGCACTAAGCCAATCATTCCAGTCACAAATGTTATCTTTGGAATTGGTCTCTAAATTGTAAGTCAAAATCTTCCAATGTTTTATTTCTCAAAATCCTCCAGCAGGGCAAGGCTAGAAGTTGTACCTCAGCAAGTCTACACAAGGCTGGAAACCTTTACAGGGAGGTCCTGGTAAACCTGCTTTTAGCGCGGTGAAAATCTCTGAGCAGGATGAACCTAGTTTACTTGTTCTCCTTGGGAAAGAACACCCTACGGAAGCAGCAGCAGCTATCCTAGTCCTTTGGCAGTGTAAAGAATGAATAGGCTCAACTGCTAGAAACTACAGTGAAAGTTTATTATTTAAGGTCATTCAGCTCCTAGCTCTTCAGGACAGCCTCTAGGCACCAAGTCTCTCTCCAGCCAGGACCCTCTCCTGCAAGGCCCAGTGCGTAGTTGTCAATAGGGCCCTCCTGCAATCAGGAGTCGTTCAGCTTTTTGTGCCCCTAAAGCAGGCACACAGGAGGCTAACCACTTGAACTTTGAAGCTCAGTTCTAGTCGCTGGGTGCCAACAAGTGTCCTTGAGTTCAGCAGTCAGGAACCTGAGGTCTTCTTTCTTCCAACATGGTATGTTTTTTCTGGTGAATTCTTCCCAGGTACAGATATGTTCTCAGAGTTATTCTTTTGTGTAGGGGTTTAAATGTTGATGTGTAGAGTTCAGTTCTAGAATGGGGCATCTCTGATCAATTTAAATTTGCCACATCACCCCGCCACACCCGATTAATTCCCCTGCACTGCATTTGGGGGGTGAGATGTATCAGGGGTGAGCTCGTGGTCAGTCACAGATACTCCAGAGGCCTTAGCTCCTTCCCTACATTACAGAGCAAATTGGTTCCTTCCATCGAAACTTCAAGGGGGGGCCCGACAGTAAGTTATATGAGAGTTCTGGCTGTCTCTAATAGTTTCTCTGGTGAAGGGCCTCCCTTTGCTAGTCCATAAGTGTGGGTCTATTAGCTCTTGCGGATGTCTTCCCCACTTCCTTCCTCTCCCAGTAGCTTGTTAATCTTCTCCAAATGTTCCTACTGTGTGGGAGAGGCTTCGATCTACCTACTTAGCAGAGTAATTAACTTTATCCAGCAGGGTAGTTCAAAGTCTGAATCTCATTAGGGGCTAATTCCCCTGCAACATCCACAGTGCTTGAAGGAGTGCTAATATTATTATTATTATTATTATTAAAACAGTTTTGTATAGCGCGTGGTTACCCTAGAGCATCCCAGCGCTTCACCAAACAGAGTAACAGATTAAGAGAGAGAGAGGCACAGCGGTTTAACAAAAGAGAAAAGTTTTCAATTGTTTACGAAAACGCAAAAGGCATGGCTCCGAGCGCAAACCTAGGGGGAGTGAGTTCCAGAGGGTTGCAACCTTTACGGAGAATCTCCTCCCTCCAGAGCGGGCCTTTTTGACCCTGGGGATCATGAGTAAGTGTTGTTGGTCTGAGCGTAGTGTTCTACTTGCCTTATATGTGGTCACCAGCTTTTGAAGGGCAGGAGGGCCTTTGCCTTGCAAGATTTTATGTGCAAGGCAGAGAGAGTTAAATGTCACCCTTTCTCGCACTGGCAATCAATGCAGCGCCCTCAATGCGGGTTTGGCCGATCGTGACATAGGGATGTTGTGGAGCATTCATGACTCCGCATTCTGAACTTGCTGTAGTTTGTTCAGAGTGATCTCGGGGGCACCCAGATAGATTGCATTACTGAAATCTAATCTAGATATAATCAGCCCCTGGATCAAAAGCTTCCGAGATAGAAATGGAAGCAGAGGAAGCACTTTGCGCACCGATCGGAGAAGGCCGAAACAGACACCAGCCAGTTTGGTAGCCTGGGTCCTGAAGGAAAGATCTTGCTCCAACCAAATACCAAGGCTCTTGATCTCAGCCTTGGGTTTGTGGGGGGGGTCCCAGGCAGCTAGGCCAGGCAGACCGGGGGAGTGAGGGACTTTTCATCCCCATCAGCATTATCTCGGTCTTTGAACCGTTCAGGTTTAGTGCTGATTCCCCCATCCAGGTGTGGACTTTGGATAGGCAGGAATGTAGCACCTGGGGATTTTCCATGGCCTGGGAGAGGGAAAACACCAGCTGGGTGTCATCGGCATAGTTCACGATTTTGATGTTAAATAGAGCCACCACATCCTCCAAGGGGGCCATGTACACATTGAATAATGTGGGGCTCAGGGAGGAGCCTGGGGCACTCCACAATGGAGGTGGGTGGATGCCGATCGTGCGCCCCCTTCCCAGACCTGAAAGGTCCGTTCGCTGAGGAATGACCTGAGCCATTTCAGCGCTGTCCCCCTCACTCCTGCATCTGACAGTCGTTGAAGTAACACTTGATGGTTAACAGTGTCGAACGCTGCACTAAGGTCCAGAAGGATCACTGCCACTGATCCTCCTGAATCCAAAATGCAACGTGCCTCTTCCGCGACTGCCAGCAAGGCGGTGTCAGTGCCTTGACCCGGGCGGAAGCCTGTTTGGAAACTTCTCAGCACACCGTTGGACTCAAGGAAGTTGGATAGCTGGAAATTAACCAATTTTTCCGTGATTTTAGTGAGTCCCGGAAGTAGCGAGATGGGCCTGTAGTTCGCCATGTCAAGGGGGTCTAGGCTATGTTTTTTTAGGAGGGCTTTTACTATTGCACCCTTCCAATTGGGTGGGACCACACCGGCACCTAACGAGGCATTGATTACCTCAGTGATAGGTTCCACAAGGGAAGGGGCAACCAGTTTGAGAATCCTCATGGGGACTACGTCCCGGGGAGAGCCACTCTTAACGGACAAGAAGACTTTAAGAGCTTCGTCCTCAGTGACTGGTCCAAAAGACTCCCAGGTCTTCAGAGGTCTTCCCTCATCCTCGAAGGGCTCCGCTCCTATGTTAATTTGGGGCAGGGTAATCAACATTTTTTCCATTTTAGTGTTGAAGTACTCTGCTAGATCATTGCATTTTTCTTCCAGATTATCCGTTAATGCAGGTGGTGTAGGGACCCTCAAGAGCTCCTTGACCACTAGAAATGTTTCTCTGGAGGAGTTGGAGGCATTGCTGATTCTCTCCTCCAAGAATTGGGTTTTGGTGCACCGGATGGTGAGCTTGTAATTCCTTTTAGCCACTCGGTATTCGGTCTTACAAGCTACTTCCCAGTTCTTCCTCCAGGCACGTTCTAGTTTTTTACAGGCCCTCCGCATAGCCCTCAGCTCTGGCGTGTACCACGGAGCGGAGCACGATCTTTTCTCCCTCCTTCCTGCCGATCTTAAGGGGAGAACGGAGTCGAGTGTATTAGACATCCATCTGCAGAAATCTGCTTCCGCCAGTACTGGGTCCTTCGCTAGTGAAGGGCGTGAGGTCTCCAGACTGCGTGACAGGTTTTCCACAGACAGCCTGGCCCAGGGTCTTTCAGGCGCACAGACACTAATGGAGGACTCTCCAGCTCGGTTTGCCAGGCAAAGGGGATCATAAAATGGTCCGTTCATGGAAGAGGGATCGGGGAGGCTGCTTTCATAGTGGTAATGCTAGTAAAAATAGGATCCAGTAAGTGACCCTTATTATGGGTAGCCTCCAGGTTTATAAGGTTAACCTCACAGGTTTTCAAGTCACATTGAAGGGCTGTCGCCGACCGGTCTTCCTGGTCATCGAAATGAAGATTAAAGTTTCCCAAAGTAATGAAGTTTGTCGCAGAAGCAGCAAGAACCATTACCGTCTCCATAAAAGAGCCGATAAAGTTACCATTACTTCCTGGGGGACGATAGACTAGTAACCCAGACATCGCCACAGTAGGTGAGATTTGGAAGGAAAACTTACAGCTCTCACAATCCTCCACCTCACCTTTTTGGGCTCTGCATACCAACGAGTTCTTATACAGAATAGCAACACCTCCCCCTCGACCCACCGGTCGGTCCTGGGTATGGATTAGGAAACCAGGAGGAAGGGCGTTCACTATATCCACTTCTGAGCCTTGCATGAGCCATGTTTCTGTTAGAAACAGAATGTCTAACTCGTGTTCCTGAATAAGGAGGCTAACTTCCAATGAATGTCTCGGAAGAGATCTACAATTCAGAAGGGCTGATCGTAAAGTGTTTTTTGTCACTACTTGATTAGGGGGGCTACATAGTGCACAGTATGTAAATGGTTCGGTGCCCTAATTGGCCTAATTAATATTATGTTTCCACTGAGTACCTTTGTTAACCTAGAGCAAGAGGCATCAAACATTTCTCTAGGTTAGGCCAATGCGAAGTTGGAATTTTGGTGCAGATACAGTGTGAATGCAGTAAACACTACAGACTTACAGTCAAGCACTACAGGCTTACATTAAAGCTTTACAGACTCAAAAATAGTCAAAGAGAAATGGGAACTTTTCTTTTGTAATTTTCAAATAAATTATAGAGTTGTGTATAAACAAAATATGTATAAATGTAATTGTGGCCTATAATGTTAATGTTCATATTAAGAATGATTTCTAGAGCACACTTACACCAATTGGTTTCATGGCGCTGTAGAAAAGGCAATATTCATGGCTTGAGAGGACGTTAGTTGTAGGCTTGCTTATAGAGCCAGGTTTTAAGTGCTCTTCTGAATTTCATGAGGCTCGGATATCGAAGGTAAGGGAGTTCCAAAGTCAAGGAGTGAGTGTGGCAAATCTGCAGCCTCCTGTGCGCTTCCATCTGAAGGAGGGGGTTTGGAGAAGTGAGAGGTGGGCTGAGCTTAGGTTGCGGGTAGGGGTGTGCCTGACTATCAGGTTGTCTATGAATTGGGGCTTTTGCAGTGAAAGGATTTAAATATCAAGCATCCTTTTTTGAAGGTGCAGCGTTGAGACACGGGGAGCCAGTGTAGCTTCCTAAGTAATGGGGTGGCTGGTTGCTGGGTTGGATCAATCTAGCTGCGTTGTTCTGGACCATCTGTAGTCGCTTCAGGAGGTAGAAAGGCATGCCAAGGTATAGGGAATTGGCATAGTCCAGGTGAGATAGGACAGTGGCTATCTCACCAGGATGCAGGTCTGCGTCCTGGTGACAGATGCATCCACTTGGTGTGAGCTGCTCTGCTTTGACACGTGAGGTCCCTGGTGAATCGCGCAGCTGCCCTGTAATAGTTATCTATTGTTGCAGATCAGATCATCATGCGTGAGGATAAGTTGATTCCCCCTGTTGATGTTCGCAAAAAACTCTTTGACTTGGCTCATGAAGGGCATCTGGGCCAAACTATAACAAAGAAAAGGTTGAGAAACGAGTTCTGGTGGTCTGGAATGGATGGTGATGTGGTTAGGTGAGTGGAGAGGTGCAGTGAATGCTGTGAATCTGAAAAGCGACTTAAAGTGGGACCTCAATCTACACCTAGTTCCATCCAGGATCCAGGTGTGGTGTGGCATCGTATATGCCTTGATTTTATTGGCCCCATGCCTTGTGTCCACCCCAGCAAGAGATTTGGTCTGGTAGTTATGGATGTTCATACTCGATGGCTCATTGCTTATCTTCTTCCAGAAATAACTACCCGCATTACTATCAAAGTTTTGCGCACGATTTTTAAGGAGGAAGGCTATCCCTCGGTCCTTATCACGGACAATGGGACCCAATTATCTTCCAGTGAGATGAGGGGATTCCTGAGTGAGTGTGGTATAAAACATTCCTTTACCACTTTGTACAACCCACAATCCAATGGGATTGTAGAGAGAGCCAATCGCGTGATTAAGAGCGCCATAAATCTGGCACTCGCCAACAACCTTGACATTGAACGAACTCTTAACGAGTTAGTATGGGCTTATCGCACAACAGAAAATTCAACTACTGGTGTAGTTCCCTTTGTAGCCATGCGAGGCAGGAAACCAGCCTCTAAACTGGTGCCTCCGTGGATCCGAGATTTGATTGAAGGAAAGAATGGTGGTGAGTGTGATGTGATGTGAGCATTCCTGTGCATGATTCCAGGAAGGCACACAAGAAAAGGGAAAAAACTTATCTAACATTCTGGTTGGTGATTGCGTCAAAGTCCGTTCCGGACGGTGGGTCAGAGGTATGCGTAAGTTTCTTGGACCGTTCAAGGTGAAGGAAGTACATCCCTTATATGTGGTATTGGAGAATGGAGATAAATGGAACTTGCGTAGAGTGGCAAAGTACAGCTCTGGAGACTATTCTTCTGAAACCTTTAACAGAAATGCAGTCACCAAAGACACATGCTCAGGGTACATGCTAGCTAATGATCGCCAATTGCTTGACAGTGCCCGTACAGGTACAGAGACGAGGGCACCAGGCCCCGGTGGGGATAACTTGGGCACTGATCAAGGAGCAACCAACTCAAGTGATGTGTCTCAGAACTTTCAAAGGGCTCAAACCCATCAGAGACCCTTACGGATCAGGAGACTTCCTCCACACTTGCATGATTTCCTTGTTGGCTGATTTGTTGTTTAACTTCCCTGCTCCCCTCCCCATAAACTCTGTACTTTCATTGTTTACCACTCAATTCCCTACCTGCGTGTAGAGGAAAGGGGGGTATGTTGTGACTTGACTGTGGAATGTCCCGAATGCCGAACGTTCCATGGTGAGCGCCGCCGGTCTCGGTCAGTGACGTTCCGCTGGCTGAAGACAACGGGCGCTGGTCTTGTGTTATGGTTGAATAAACTTCAGTAAACCCCATGGTGTCTCTGCTTCATGTTTGCGACTACAACAGGTTTTCTCTCCATGTGGGGCCTGCCTGGTGTCCGTCCCATACGTCTGTCTATCTGTCGGGCGTCTGTCAGTTTTTTTTAACACTGACTGGGGCGGCACCTCCCTGGATCATGTCGCCAGTTCGGCATAGCGGAGCTCCGCGGTCGCCTGAGGTGAGCTGCAGGTTCTGTGGGTTCTGCTCATGTTTACTGTGCCTGGTAACACAGCCCCTGTTGAAGGAGGCAGCCGCCAGGAGTGTCAGGCACTCGCAGGCGGCTCCGCCTTTCTTTTTCCTCGGAGCTCGGTGTCTTCACGGCTGGTTGTCCGGAACAGTCCCCATTCCCGGCGCTGGCTCTCTCCTCACGGCCTCTCCCACCCGGGCGCCTGACTGCACGGGCGGCGTCTGCGGCCCTCTGGCTCCGGTTCGGGTTTCGGGCTGGCTGTCCTGTTGGGCGGTGGGCCCCCTTCGGGGGCCTTTTTTGGGTCCGGCCTCCTGCGGATCCGGTCCTGGTTTTCCAGCGGGGCTGGCTGAATGGATCCTTTTTTCTTACTGTAGGGAGCTCGCTTGTGCCTTTTTTGCATTTTCTTTCTGGCGTTTGAGTGAGTAACAGTGGCCCTATGATTATTGTCTCTTACTCCAAAGTTATTGGTTCATATCCTTGTATGCTTGCATGCGTGGACGGTTCGTCCAGCCTCCGGTTTTCCGGTGGGTAGCTCCTCCTCGGCCCTTGGCTCTTTTTTCCGGTGTGCCTGTTGCGGGGGGGGGGGGGGGGGGGGGCGTTTTCGGTGTACGGATTTGGCGCTCTCCTCTCTGTCATTTTGTGTGACTCTCTGTGGCCTGGTGGTGTGAATCAGGCGCGCAACTCCGATTGGAGTCATCATGTGGGGCGGCCTGGGCTTAGACAGCTCCAGGACGCACACACTGCCGCACCCGAGCACTTCACAGGCCTTTAAAATGCCATGTGCGTGTTGATGGGGCTTTGTTGTTGTGTCACCCCTTCCATGAACCCCTGCGGCTTCACTCTGCCTATTTCTTTGAGTTTCAGCCCCCCTATATGTGGCCTGCTGTTTCACTGCTTGCTGTGCTGTTGGCCATGTTGCTTTCTTTGGTTCTTCCTCGCTGCTGGGTTCAGGGAGCTGTAGCCCCATGGTACGTCTTGTGCCTCTAGTGTCACAAGGTCTCACGAGACTGGGGTTCGTCTCCTGTCCATGCTGTCTGACTGGCGGGTTTCTCAGTGGGATACCGCATTCGCTGCAGCGGTCTGTGTTGTCCTCTTGGTCTGCGTTTGCTGCAGCTGCCTGTACTGGCCTTTTGGTCCGGGTTCGGTTCCCGGCAGGTCAACTTCTTTCTCCTCCTTCTATGGTTTTTGGGATGTGTGCCTTTGTGTTGGTGGTATGTATCAGCCAGCTATTTTTCGGCACCTGGTTTCCCAGTGCTTTTCCTTGTCCCATGTCACTTATTTCGGAGTGCTGCGGTGGTGGACAGGTTTTTTTCCCGTGTTGGCGTTGGGAGTGTGTGTCGTGGTTTGGGCCTGCGGTCCTTCCGCCTTGCTGCTCCTGTACCTCCTGCTCTCCGTTGTTGTACGGAGTCTGGCCTGGTAGTACGGCCGCGTGGGGTTTCCGGGGGTTGTTGGCTTCTGCATGTCTAATGGGGGCGGGCTGCTTTTTGGCGCCTGTCTTTTCTTCCCTGAGCCGCTTCTGTGGTCGCCATATGACCTTTTGCCTTTACTTCTGCTTACCTTTTTCCTGACCTGTGCAGAGGCCGTGGCACCTCCTTTCTCCTCCTGCTCCCTGGCTCCCGACGTCTGCTGCACTGTCATCTAAGTGTCATGCTTCTCCTCGGCTCCTGGCTGTTGGGGCTCTGTTGGGGGCTGTGTTTTTCCTCTCCTCACGCCCTGGGTGGCCTCTGTGTCGGTTCCGTGGGTCCTGCCTGCTGCCATGCCACCCTGTTGTCTCCTGTTGTCGGTGGTTGGGCTGGTCTGTGCGTGTCCGATGTGCTGTGGCTCATTGGTTGGTCTACGCCCTTTTGGTGGTAGCGGCTTGGTCGTACTCGGGGTTCGATACGCGCCTCCTCTACCGGATGCGTATTTGGCTGTGTTTGCGGGGTCGCCTTTGGGCGGACTCTCCTGTTCTTCTCCAGTGGGGTCTGTTCATCCTGTTCCTCTTTGCCGATGGTGTCATGCTTGTAATTTGGCATGCTCCCCCTTGGTTTATCCTCTGCCCCTCTGGCTTTCATGTTGGGGTTCTCTTCCTTGGTCGGTGTCTTCCGCAGGGAGTGTTTCTGGTATTGTGCCTTGTTGGCAGGCGGTGCTTAGCATTGCTTTTCTCTTGGGGGCTCTTCCCACCGGGGATGTCTCCGTGCCACGGGCCGTCATGGGTTCCGGGTCATCCTCCTCTTCATCAGTTCCTGGGGTTGTCCCTTCTCAGTCCGGTCTGGGTTGGTGGTGTCAGTTTCTTCCCTTTCCTTTTAGTCCCGGGTCGGGCATACAGCTTGTTTTTATATAATTGTTTCTGCCCTGTTTGTGGGTGTGGCCTGCGGTCTTCCTTTTCTGGTGTCCCCCTGCCTGGTGGTTGCAGTCTTTTCCAGACTGGGGGGGCATGTCTTGGTTCCTGGTTGGTGCTGGTTCGCTTAGTCCCCCGGCTGGTGGGTTTCTCGGCTGACTTCGGTTGGCCGTTCCTTGGCTTGTCCAGGGTTTGCCCCTGCCCTGCGGGGGCCTCTTGTTTCTGTTCTGGGCAGCTTTTCACCTGCCTCGTTCTCCGGGGGGTTACTGGGTTGGCCCCTTTGGCTTTTTGGCACAGTTGTGCTGTCCTTGACTGGGTCTTTTTTGTTCCGGTCTCGGTTGAGTCCCCGGTGGTGGCGCTTTCTGCCTTTTTGTCCGGGCTCCCGGTTTGGCACTTTCCTCTGGCCCTCTGCTTTCGGGAGTCTAGGCTTGTTTGGCCTGGGCGGGGAGTTTGTCCTGTTGGTGGTACTTGCCTGGGTGCTTTTCTGGTTTCCTGCTGGTGTTGGACCATGGAGCTTTGGCTCGATGGTATTTCTTGTGCTTCTGGGGGCACGGGGTTGCTTTTCCTGTGTGGAATTTGCGTCTTTTTACTCTTTGTCCCTGGTTTTGGGGCTCTGGGCCTGCTGGCTTGTGTTTGCTCCCTGGTAGTGTTGCTCGGGCTTGTTTCGACCAGCTCTTCTGTCCTTCAGCCTTTGGTGTGTTTCTGCCTGTGGCTTTTCCTCCCTGTGCACTCCTGTTCCTGTCGACTCTTCTTTGTTCAGCTGGGTCGGTCCTGGTTGTTGGCTGGCTGTGTGGTCGCCTGGGTGCTCGCTTCGGCAGCTCTCTTCCTTCTTGTGGACCGTTGCTGGGTGGGTTTGATTGGTCCCTGTGCCGGGTGGTCTCTCTGCTCTGTGCTACGTTCCCCTCCCTGCCGGGTTCTCTGTGCTTCTTCTGCATGGGGGTCTCTGGTGGTCATTCGCTTCCTTTCTGGTGGCCTGGACTTGGGCCTAGTCCCTTCCACTCCGTGGGCGGCCTTGTATGCCTTCTGCTTTTTGCGTTTGGCCCGTTGGGTTCCCTTAGTGGCGGAGTCTCTTCGGAGTCGTTTCCTGCGACTTACTTGATCTGTTTTGCCATATGCCTGCCTGGGTTCTCTCCTTGGTGTCGCTCTCCCTTGCGAGGGGGTCCTTGGTGCGGCTGGGGATCGTGTCCTGCCTGTTTATCTCCTTGCAGGTGGGGTTGTGGTGGCCATCGTGCTTTTGGTTTTTCGGTTGGCGTGCTGGGTTCCTTCTGCACGTCTATCCGTTCTTGCAGCTCCTGCCTGTCTGTTTTGGTTGCTTCTGGTTCCACTGCTCCGGTCCTCTGGCGATTTCAGCTCTCTCGCGGTTGGTGGTCCGCCGTGTGGTGTTGCTGTGTTTCAGTTGAACTGCGTCTCTTTTCTGCTGTGGCTTTTTGTTGGGCCACTGTGGGAGGTGGCCCCCTGTTACTTTGGTTCCTCTGACTGGGATTTTGCTCCCCTCTCGCTTTTGGCTATCCGTTGGGCGGTTTTGATGTGTTTGGGCCGGTTTGCTGCTTTCTGTTCTGGGGTCTGTTTATTGTTGCTCCGGCTCCGTGTGGTCTGGTTCTGTGCCTTCTCTGTCCTCCTTCGGCCTTGGATTCGGGCGGTTTTTCTGGTGGCCCTATGTGTCTTGGAGGTCCGGGTTTTCGGCCCTTCCGGTGTCTCTGTCTCGGGCTGGTTTTCCTGCTCGTTGTTGCCTCTCTTTTGGGTGGTCCTTCCACTCGTCTGGTCTTTTGGGTTTGCCTGCTTCACTGGCTTCCCCTTCTAATTACTTGTTCTCTTCGTGAGTTTCCATTAAGCCGCTTGGCTTTGGTATGTGCTCACTTTGTAAGTCATGTGGCGAGGAAGACTAACGAGGAGGTAATGCCCCGGTTACTTACCGGTAATCTTCATTACTCCGAGTATAGTCTTCCTCGCCACGTGAGATCCCATCCCTCCCTCCCTGTCTGGCTATCGGCTTCATGTTTGTGCTTGGTTGTTTCAGGCTGATGGGTTGGGCCGGCCCTCCTCTTATAGAGGTCAGGGGTGATAGGGGTTGGCCATGTTGGGAAGGGATGGGAGGCATGGGAGACTAACTTTTGCTTTGGAGGGTTCTGGTGTGGAGCTGAAGCTCACTTTGTAAGTCATGTGGCGAGGAAGACTATACTCGGAGTAATGAAGATTACGGTAAGTAACCGGGGCAATATTAGATATTACAAGTGAGAAAACAACCTTGCCAAAGAGAAGGCAGAGGATTTGAGCACTTTTACACACGTAGTTGTTGGCAAAATGATGTGCAGCCTGACAAGAAGAAAACTTGTCAAGAAAAATGATGCTGTAATTAAGGAAGTGCCTGATACATCGCTGCGTGTTTAATTGTTAATGAAAGGCAGAGCAAGGCAAACTGTGAGTGCGGCGTTTCAACTGCTATCAGAGACTGTCACAAGTTTATGAACACGGACTAATGACATTGTTAGCATAGCAAAGCACCGTTAAGAAGAGGTGAAAAGGTGAAGTAAAAATCAGTGTGTTTCAATGGTTAACAATTACCATAATTGTGATTGTGTCACTTGGCATTTGCAACCAGTAATATTCGCACTGAAGCCTCCTGCCTTATTACAAGTATAAGAGATCGTTTGTTGATCTATATTTAAACTGTGATGACAGCGTGAGGAGCAAGTGGCAATATTTACACTGAAGCTGGAAATGAAACTGTCTTTTCAAATTTATCGTCTGCAAGTAATGTGTGACTGTGTGAGGATCAAGCGCCATCTAGTGGAACTGTTTGGGTGCTTAGTTTCCTACCTTCCTACGAGTATAGGGAGATTTTGATAATCTTTGTTTTCAAAGTCAGTTGCGATGTTTGGCAGTGTGATTACAGCGTTTTAATAACTATTTAAACAATATTTCAATCCTCATCGGACTTCACAAAATTGAAGTATTTCTACAGTTAAGCCAAGTTACTGTTACCTTCAGAAGTCTTACGTCAATGACTGTGTTTGATCCCAGATGAAAACAATGCTTGCATCGCGTCATTCACGTTGCTTCTACAAGTCCAACTTCCCGTAAAAAGGACGCAATTACGACGTCTGCGGCCATTTTAGATAATATCACCATGACAACACCTCTGCAAGGCATTGGATCAAAATTTCGGACCGGAGCTTCTTCTATATTATGTCATATATACGAAATTATGGTATTTATGTTCATTTTATTCAAAGACAGAGACCTCGGGTGAGAGATCGCTCACCGGAGTTTGTTTACACATTTTATTGCTTAAGGGAATATTAACATTTTATTGTATTTAGTTTTATGAAAGAGGTGGTAGAGTCTCATACATGTGTTTTTGGGAAGGAGTGCATATTATTTATGTTGTTTTTAATGTATATACTGGAACTGATAATACTACAGTGAGATAGTATCTTTAATGGTTGAGGTGTTTAGTCGTTTTAATTTTGCATGTGTGTATTGGAGCTGATAATACCACAGTGAGATAGTATCTTTAACACCATCAATGCTGATGGTATTCCCCTCCTGTGCTGATCCCAATTTATTCCCATTGTTCATGACGAGCTCAGCTCGTCATGAGTGTACGAGAGGTGTACCTCATGACGAGCTGAGCTCGTCATGAGGATCGAAGGTGTTAATGGAGGGAGCCATTTTTATGCTCAACGTTGGTTGAGGTGCTCTGTTGTTTTTAATTCAAATTTCTGGTGAGTTAGTTTCTTTACTGGAATGAGCCATTCATATGCTCAACTAAGGTTGAGGTGCTCAGTTTTCAATTCAAGATGTGTGTTTGCAGTTACATTCATTTAGTTGTTCAGGGGACTTATTGAATGTGTACGTTGTGAGGAGTTCTAGGTGCTTCTAGGTTTTATATGTTTATGGTTTGCATCTAATGATGAACCTTGTTTTACAAATTTCAATGTTTTGTAGAGTTTAGTGATTTTCTGGACCACTTATGTGCTCTAAATGTTTTTAGAGGAGTTCAGTTTGTTGGATGTTTAAAGAACCACAGGTGTTTGCTATGTTTCATTTGTAGAACCACAGGGGTTCGCTATCTTTTATGCTTAGAGAGACGCAGGTTGCTCATTTGTTACAGCACTCCTGTTCGCTATGTTTTATCTATTTATTGAACCACAAAGTGCTCTAAGGTTTAGAGGTGTTCAAATTGTTGGGTGTTTAAAGAGCAGTGATTGCTCATTGATATGAATTATTTATATGCTCTAATGTTTTAGAGAAATTCGCATTTAATTTGTCAAATCCACTCATTTCCATTCTTGTGGATTTTGACCTTATGGGTGACTGTATTTTCTTTCGTACTTTCACCATTTGATGTTCTATCTCTTTCTTTTACTTTACCAGTCTTTTTACTGTATATGTGCTGTATGTTTCTTTATCTATTTTTCTTCTTATCTTGTTTTATTTTGTCAAGGGGAAGATGTGTTGTATCCTGTTTTCATTTCTTCTCTGTCCTTCTTTAGTGATTGTCATTACTTGCTCAGCAGGCATCTATGATGTCACATAGTGTTCCAATTGTGTATGTTTAAAGCAGGGACAGTTACATCTGAGGCTGAGCTGGAGTCCATCTGCTCCTGGTGGGGTTTCTATTATTGGATCTACTTTATTCTATTTTATCTACCTGACCTGAATCTTATCTTCAATAAACCTAATCTGTGTCATATACTGGACTTAAAGACTTCAATTTGTTACAGTTTGCTAGACGAGTCATCTACCCTGGAGATTCTAGAAGCCCTGCCTTTAGCATATGGTCTGCTAAGAATTGATAGGGGAGTCCAACGAGGAGGGGAATTGCACTGATCCACAAACAGGAGCTAGCGTGTGTTCTTGATTCAGTAAACATTACGAATAGTGAGGCAGGATCTTTCGCTATTAAAGCCTCCCCGAATTACACTATTAATGGTTTTCTTATATATCGGCCCCCTGGTTCGGCTTCACAATTTATAGATGGCCTGGTAGAAGCTTTCACTCAGCCTGTTCTACGTTACAGTAAGCTCCTGATTCTGGGTGACTTAAATATGCACTTTGAGGATGCTAACTGTAGGGAGGTGCAGGGGGTCACGGCCGCTTTGAAACCTTTGATGCTGGAACTTCATCACTTATCCCCACGCGTGAATTGGGCCACCTGTTAGACCCTATTTTTGCTAACTGGGAAGGAGTGGAGGTTCTGTCTCCGACCAGGGTTCCCTGATCTGACCATTGCTTAATACCGTTTTCCGTGAAACACCGCTCCATAGAATTAACAGAAAGAAAACCTCTACTCCCCAAACACAGGAACTGGAAAAAATTCACCCAGGAAGCATATAAGCTGGCGTTGATGCTAGAACCTCCACCGTTAAGTGATACTCTGAGTGAGGTCTGGAGAGTATACGAAGAGTGGATGGTGAAGGCATTAGACAATGTGGCACCCTAGACAAACAAGGCCCCTGTTAGGCAGAATAAAACTGCTCCATGGTTTAGCAAGGAGCTTATGGCAGCTAAATCAGCATGTAAAAACCTGGAACGTATTTGGCGTAAAGAATATGGATTAATTCACATACAACAATATAAGTATAACTTGAAGAAATATCACAAATTGATAAGGATAGCGAAAGGAGTATTCTTCAAGGAGAGAATAGAGTCAGCAGAGAATCCTTCTAAGGAATTATTCCCTATATATAAGGAGCTTACTACCCCTTCTAGGATTGCGGCTCAAGATACCATTTCCAATGAGGTCTGTGAGCTGATTGCAGACCATTTCGTGAAAAAGGTGGAAAAAATATATGACTCCTTTCCGGCTGGGGCCGGCATGTATACAAGTGATCCTAAGAGTTGCGCAAAGCTCACCGAGGACGTCCATTTAAATTGCTTCGAAGTCCCTTCTAGACGGGAAATGCTGAGTATTGTGTGCAGTATTCAATCAGGCTCCCCCAATGATGCTGCCCCGCCCAAGAGTTTTAAGAACCAGTTAGAAGTTGTGATTGAAGATATTGCTCTCATGGCCTCCCTATCCTTTCAGGAACGGTATGTGCCGGATGATTGGAAAAGGGCTCAGGTTATCCCTTTAAAAAAGAAAGCAAATCTCCATATATCTGAGCTGGAGAATCTCCGGCCTATTTTGCTTCTCCCGTTTTGCATGAAGGTAGTGGAAAAAATTGCAAACATCCAGCTTATGAAGTTTCTGGAAGAAGGTCAGCGTCTTCATCCTTCACAGTCTGGCTTTAGGGCCAGACATTCAACCGAAACAGCTCTCCTCTTTTCTACGGAGAGTCTGCGGCAAAAAGTGGAATAGGGACAGACTGCGGCCTTGGTATTACTGGACTTGAGTGCAGCGTTTGACCCCGCGTCGCACACCACGCTGCTGACTCGCCTCACTGAAATTAGAGTTGAGGGATCGGCTCATGAGTGGATATGCTAATTTCTGAGGGACAGAAGTTTTCAAGTACACTGCCCCCCGTTTAAATCCTCTATCCGATGGCTAAGGCACGGGGTTCCACAGGGCTTGAGTCTGGGCCCGACGTTATTCAATCTGTACATGGAACCCCTGGCACTAATTGTGGAATCATACAGAGTGGACATTGTCACTTATGCCGATGATACCCAATTGGTGATCACCTTAGCCCAAGGCCAGGCCAAGGTGGCAGCCAAATTTTCTACCTGTCTTACGGCTGTTGCCAGCTGGATGAATAATAACTGCCTGCGCCTTAACGGGAATAAGACCGAATTATTGGTGATCAGAAGAGCACCTTCTATTTGGTCATCGGCCTGGTGGCCGTCTGAGCTTGGGCCTACACCCTCCCCATCAGGGACAGTGAAGAATTTGGGGGTCCTTTTGGACACTAGCCTCTCCTTTGGACAGCACATTGGCAGGCTGTCAGGCAAATGCTATGGCATTCTGAAAACCATACGCAAAGTACTTGACCTTCTTCCCATTGATACTAGGAAAACTTTCATACATCCCCTAGTTACCCCCCATCTGGACTACAGGAATTCCTTGTTCATTTTGTTAATTGGTCTGAACAAGAATGGGATACAACAGCTGCAATGTGTGCAAAATGTGGCGGCCCGACTGGTCCTGAACTTGCCCAGAAGAACATCAGGGAAGCAGGCTTTAGCGACTCTTCATTGGCTCCCTATACGGGAACGCATCTTGTTCAAGGCATTGTGTATTACACACCGTATTGCTCAAGTTAAAGGCCCTAATTATCTTCAAAAGCTGTTGACTATTCACTGCCCCAAACGTAATCTGAGATCTATGGGAAGCATGCTATTTCGGCGGCCCCGCATCTATAAAGCCCGAATGGGAGGTCGCTCATTTAGGTACCTTGTTTGTAAACGATGGAATAAACTCCCCATTGAACTTCGCATGGAACCGTCGGAAGCAAGGTTCCGGCTCAAACTTAAAATACACATCTTCCCCCGAGCCTAATCCCTGTCGTAGAGTCTCTTTATCCTTTTACTGCGATGATTGTTGGTAGGCATGCTCACTTATTGGACTGTATCCATAGAGCGGGGACACACTGATATAGTGTAACCAGGCACTTTATAAATGATTTTATTAATATTATTATTATTATTATCACCACTTAGGTGAGGGCCTCTGGTGTAAGGAGACGATGAACCTTTCTTATTTTCCTGAGTTGGAAAAAACATTTGAAGACTACGAGACCCACTTGCGATTTCCGTGAGAGATCGCTGTTTGGTGTGACTACGAGTGTTTTTGCCGATGGTGAGGGAGAAGGTGGGGAACCCATCTCTGAAAGCCAATAATGTGGGCCCCAGTACTTGGGACTGTCCCCTGTAACTACCAGCTCAGTCTTGCCAGGGTTTAATTTAAGATGGTTTTGGTCCATCCAGTGTTGGATGAACCTCATGGTAGACTGGAAGCTGGTAATTGAACTCTCAGTGTTGTTTATCTTGAAGAGCAATTGTAGGTCGTCTCCGTAGTTGAAGACCTTCACCTTCCTATCTCTGAGGGACTGAATTAGGGGGAAGATGTAGAGGTTGAACAAGAGGGGGGACAGGGAGGAGCCCTGTGGGACACCGCAGGTGATTCTCTGTTTGGGGGCGACCAGATTGTTAAGGCGGACGGCCTGGGATCTGTTCTCCAGGAAAGGTCTTAGCCAGCTGGCCGCTGTGCCCTGGATGCCGGCCTGGCCGACACGGTCGATTAAGATGGTGTGATCGACTGTGTCAAAGGCGGCCGAGAGGTCCAGGAGCACCAAAGCCTGGGGGGAGTTATTGTCTGCGCAGTTGCGAAGTGTGTCCAGTACGGTGAGTATGCCGGCTTCCGTCGAGTGCGCAGGCCGGAAACCTGCCTAGTGGGGCTCGAGGTAGTTGGACTCCTCCAGAAAGTCAGATAGGCATCTGGCTACGTGTGCCTCCATCACCTTTGCTAAGAAGGGGAGTAGGGAGATGGAGCAGTAGTTTGACATGCATGTGGGGTCAGCCCCTGGTTTTTTCAGGAATGGCACTACTGTCGCTTCCTTGAACGCTGAGGGGACTTGGCCAGATGATAAGGAGTAATTCAGGAGGGTGAGGGCAGGATCTGGGAGAGCCGAGAAGCAGTATTTTAGTATGTGAGGGGGGCAACTGTCTGAGGGGGAGCCGGATTTGACTTTAGCAAGGAGCTCTTGAAATGTCTCAGGACTGATGGGGGGAAGCTGTTGATGGTGCAATTGTTTTTGAGGGTAGCAGGGAAGATCGTGTTGGGGAGTGCTTTAAGGAATGCTAATATGGCCTAATTAATATTATGTTTCCACTGAGTACCTTTGTTAACCTAGAGCAAGAGGCATCAAACATTTCTCTAGGTTAGGCCAATGCGAAGTTGGAATTTTGGTGCAGATACAGTGTGAATGCAGTAAACACTACAGGCTTACATTAAAGAATAACAGACTCAAAAATAGTCAAAGAGCAATGGGAACTTTTCTTTTGTAATTTTCAAATAAATGATAGGGTTGTGTATAAACAAAATATGTATAAATGTAATTGTGGCCTATAAGACCAGTATAGGTCATAACCAAAGTATTGTATTTATGTATTAAAGGTTACATCTGTAATAGGCTACCTGTGCACCAACACCAGGCTGAAGTAGTCAGGAATTAAGCCTAGCTAGAACTCACTTCCTCACAGACACACTGATGAGCTCTGTGTGATATCAGTGATGGTGCAATGCTAGAGGGTGCACAAGATGACCATGGTGCTTCCCATTCTACAAAATGCAAAACCTGCTATCATACATCCAACCAACTGACATGATGGAGGGTGCTGCGTGCATGGGCCTTCGGGCCTGCCATGCTAGAGGATGTGAAGTGCTGACCCTTCGATAGATTTGCAAGCTACTCCCACGAGACACCATGTCTTGAATGCGGGAGGGAGAATGGCTATGCGCCTTTGTGTCAACACATAGGAAGAAGGTCTGCTAGCTGTTCTCCTTTATCTCAAAACTGTGAATCTTCGGGGATGTGGCTCTTGTGGAATCTGCCACATCTGCCTGAACCTGGGAGCTGGAGGTTGTACAAGTTTGAATCAGAATTTCGGTATCAGGATTTCCTCTTCACCGCTTTGTTCCATTTTGTGGCATGGTGAAAGGTGTTGGGAGAAGCAACTTAAGCCACATAATATATATCATAAACACCACGTCTCCATAGACACATATCAGAAATGTATTTAAAGTCACTTTTTACAACCATACCTTATTTCATTCTCCCTTGTTCACGAATATCAAACAGTGCTAACCCCAGATGTATTCCTTGCTGAGAGAATTTAGTTTGCCCTCATGTGCTTGTTCGAAACGTAGTTCTTGAGCAGTGACATACAGAGATTAATAAAATATTTCTCTTACCTCAGTATTCTCCTGTTCTCTATGTAATGATGCGTTCTGTGAACGTGTAAATTTGTAACATTGTCTGTGAGGAAATGGAAAACAAGAGACATGAGCACTTCCTCCTGCATTGCAAACAGATTTAATGTTATTTAAAGCTTGTGGTACCTTCATGTTAATATTTTCTTGCAGTAAGCTGAATCATTAGAAGGCAAGTAAGCAAACTTTCAACCTTCAGCCAAACATGAAATCAGGTCCAATGTCCTTTAGTGCCTGAGGAAATAGAGCTCTGGATGACCATGCGTACTAATTTGTGTCAGAGTTTTGTGAAATTCTGGCACCTTGGACCAGTTGCATAAATGAAGACCAGCCAACTTTTAAAAACATGTTGTAGTGTAGTTCCGATAGTACCCTTTCTTGCACGACTTATGCTGTTTACAGTCAACATATACTGTGGGCTTGGTGGCAAACTGACTCAGTACACCCCCACTGAATATGTCAGACTATATTTTCGCATTAGCTAGCGCGCAGTGCTACTAGAATCTCCTGTTATCAGAGAGATTAGTTTGTGCAATTTCGGAACATAATAACGTCAGACTCATGGAAACAATATACTACTTTTCACCCAGTCACTCGCGCTTGCTTGTTTTGCTCACAGAGAGATATTCAGAAGAAACAGTCAAGTGTGTTTACAATGAGAATTTATTGCTCCATTGTTCTTCTCATGTAAAATAAGTGCTCTGCTACAACTGTAATACAGTGGTAGAGATATAGAACCAGCAGTACAGTGAATAGAAATAAATAATATTGTTCTACCATTTTGCAATAGTCATGAACATATACATGAATATGAAATAAGGTGCGTACTCCTAAGATGCCTGTCTAGATATACCCAAGTGTACCTAACATGTGCGTAGGTGCGAGAGAGCCTAAGCCTAAGTGCCTAAGCCTAAAAGCCAAGAATCCCACTAGGATTTAGTCAAACCCCCATACCTGAATAGTGAGAGTGTGGGACTTCGTCCTGGACTTGACCTGGAGCAAGGGATCATCAAACCACTGTCAGCTGGAGAGATAGCATGTCGCAGCTGCAGCATCTCTGGTCAGTGTGTCGGCCTTGAAGTCTTGTTTCCCTCCTGCTTACTGATAGCAAGAGGTGTTGTATTTATACAGTGTATGTGCGTATGTTCCCCATTGTTTAGTATGAGGATGATGTTAGGGATTAAACCTTGTACGTTGTACGTTGATGGGAGTGGTGAAGTGGACCTCCTGTAGCGTGTACTCATAAATTATTCATATGTGCTAAGGATGACGTCTCGGCAATATCGATTGGGAAAAACTCACCCTCTACATGGAACTAGGTGAAAGGTTTAGTCCATAAAAGGCTACAGTCCTTATGAGGCGTTATGTCCATACTAGGCAGTCTGTCCTTATTGGAGTGATGTCCTTACAAGGCTCGTTCATATGAAATGACGGGGAGATGATGTAGGGAAAGTGTACAATGTCCATGGATCTATATCAGGGTACCGATATGAAATATACCAGTGTGACTGTGTGAGAAGAGGGGCAGGGTTTGAGAGGGAGCAGGGCTTTGGAGGGGTGGGCCTTACTCCTGAGTGCTGTATGGGAAGTACTTCTACTCTTATCCCCCACCGTGTGATGGGAGCCAATATTGTATAGCACATGGTTGCATTGTGTTATCTAGTAGGACTACAAATGTTGTACTCATTCCAAAATTATGCAAACGCTGTACTTTGTTTTCTTTATGCTTTTCTGACAATGGAGTAAACATAACCTGTTTTTCAGGTATAATTGTGAGGTTACCCTTATAGACCCTTAGTTACACTGGGGCATCCGTCTATTTTTGTTGTTGGATGCAGTAATATCCTCCTCAGTGTAAGGATTCCCAAGTGATGACAAGGGCGGCACCAAACGATATCTGATGGGTACTTTCACACCCGAGAAGCATCACTTACTATTTTGGATTATGCTTTAGTTAAGATCAGGTTGGTGGTCAGACCTTCACAATTACTAACTCATCTAGACCCATAGTTACTTTGTGTTTTCTAAATTACATCTCTGACACGGCTCGCGTTCATTTGAAGTTGTCTACCTTGCAAAGAAAACAAGCATTTGATTTCAGCTGAGGTGTTGATCTGTGAACGACTCACTGTTTTTTTTTCTAGTACATGTAAAATGTTGGTGATTGGTTCATTTACAGGGAGCGCCTGAGCCACTTCTATTTCACTTGCATTGTTAAGAGAGCCCTATGTGTTGCAAATCAAGGGTGACAGCTATAGTGCGATTATTTTCAATCATGCTGTTTTAAAATATTGCAGGCAGGCAAAGTGGATGGCATGGATGGAAGCAGGAATGGGGAACACGCACAACCAGTTGAAACAAACACAGACAAATCAATTTGTTTTTACTTTGGAATTTTTACTTAGTATAGAGCAGTACAGAGTGGGTAAGTGATGTTTCAGACTCAGGAATGCAAACCCATTGTTTGTTGCACTGTACAATTTGCACACTACAGATCATGCAACCTGCAAGCTATGGAACCGGCACCCTGGGCTCCTAAGAAACAAGCAGACCCAGATGATATTTCGGAAACAGCTCAAAACATGGCTTTTTCCACTATCCATGTCCTTGAAATTCATTATATGCAGTTGATTTTCCCTGGTTAAAGTCACTAGCGCCAAGACGCTATATCATACTTCAATACAGTAGTTGCTGAACATAAGTAATGCAGTACGATATAGGACAGTTTTTAATGTGTTTAAATATTTCAAGACTACACGTTCACAATTACTTTAAAATCTTCTTGCTTTCTGAAATGGGCTTTAAATTGCACCATTTGCTACTTTTTTTCAAATATTTCTTGAGGTGAGAGCCTCCTATCCCTGCTCCCCTTTTGTCAATCAGGGTTGTTTCCTTCACTCGCGACAATACACATTCTCAACGTTTACGCCCAATCACTTTCAAAGGTCTCCAGCCGCCACTGGGTATTTTGCACCTGTGAAGATTGGCAAGAGGGAGAACTCCTGTGTAAGCAAGATGAAAGAAGGGAGCGTTGCATCTTGCTTTCCTTGTGTTCGATGGGTCCATGTGTCACCATGATGTTAATCTGCTTGAAATGCTGCTGTATCAGTGATCATCTGACCAGAGGCTGAGCGGGCGTGAGCCCTGCTCTTGGGGCGGGGAGGGCGGGAGGGGCGTGTGGGGTGGGGGAGAGGACGAGTATCTTGTAGACATATACTTGCAACCTGCAGTTGAACCTGATGTTTCCGGAACCTATCCTGATGTGTAAAGACTGAAGCTACAGCTTTGCACTGCATAGTATAGTCTGGCTTCAACTACTGAGTTTGTCTTACAAGGAAGAATGCACATGCGAACAGAAAAAGAAAAAAACAGCAATATAAAAGTATATATCTGACAGCTGTGGAGAGGGATGGAGCTAGATAAAGGAAGCATGAAGAGCACCCAGGGAAAATTTGTGTTAGCTTTCCAGGACGGCGTTTTAATATTCCTTGTCCAGAAAACCCACATGAATTGTCTAAATGTGGCCGTAGATAGGCATGGGCGTCCACAGGGGGGAGGAGGGGGGGGGGGGGGTCCGGGGGGAGGAGGGGCGCTTACCCCCCCTGGATCCAGGCCCGGTTCTAGAAGGTAGGCCAGGCCCCCCCAAGGCCATCCAGAAGTGGAAAACCAGGTCCACATACCAGCACCGACTTTCCTGCTGGCGCACAACCCGAAAGGCTGATACCGATTGGCTGTGACTTTTAGCAAGCCACAGTCGGGCATTCCATTGTCATGGGCAGAATGACAATGGACCGACAGTGGAGGCACAGCATGGCGCATCTCCTCACACCCCAGAGCTCAGGAGGTAACAGAGTCCTCGGGGAGCTGCTGATGCTTTTGAGCAGCACAGGGGACGCTGGCTTGAGACCCTCGCAGCGACCCCCACAACGATCGCTAGTAAAGCTGCAGGAGGAGTTTGCGGGGCGGAGGGCTAATGCCAGCTGTCTTGGTTTAAAATAATGTGCAGTGACATACGAGCTATAGATACCAGATGTAGATTGGGAGTGTCATTCTAATGAAATTCCATATGTTTATGAAATGAGGAGGGTGCTGTGCACCTCGAAGAGAAATGGAACTTCAGAAATAATACACACTTTGTCAAAATCGAATTTTCCTTTTACCCATTTCTGGTCATATTTTTTTTCAAATGTAAAGTTATATCAGATAACTTTAGATTTGAAGAAAAATATGACTAGAAATGGGTAAAACGAAATTCGATTTTGACAAAGTTTCAATAAAATAATTAATTAACCTATGTTGGGGCAAAAGGAAAGGAGAGATAAAAAGAAAGAGAAAAGGAAATAAGAGACGGAGTGGGGAGTAGAGACAGATGTAGAGGGGAAGAGGAAAGAGGGAGAAATGATTGACAAGAGAAAAGAGACAAAGAGGCTAGAGTGGAGGGGGAGGGAAATCATTCTAGATAAACACATTAAGGGAGAAGGAGAAAGAGAGGGAAACAACAAAGGAAAAGATGAAGTGAGGACAAACTAAGTGGAAAGAAGGGTAAAACAAGAGTTTGGAAACGGTAGAGAAGGAAACAAAAGGGGAGAGAAGGGCGATGGCAAAGGGAGAAACAGAACACTGGATGACAAAGTGAAGGATGGATGCAGAAGAGGGTGTTAGAAGTTTCCTGGTCAGTAATAAGGAAAGGGTGGTGCAAGGCCTCACAAACACTTCTTATTCTGATGTCCCAGCAGCCCACAGCCTGATTTAGAGGTTGATGCATGGTGTAGAAAATGTTTCATGTGATCCTTATCAGCAGTTTTCCTTTTATTAGTTTATGAAATGTGTAGTGTACTGAGGCTTTATGTTCACGAATGTGGTATTTTAAAACCATACTCCTTATGTTTTGTAAGGATTTAAGCAATGGCCATTGAAATGGATCCCCTCCGGGCCCTGTAGCCCTGTAGTCATGTCCTTAGCTTTTCAGGCAAAAACACTCATTGATTTCTGAATAACGAGTGCACAAGCATTAAGGTAAGCATATTGTTCCTGCTTACATTTCACATACTTTTCTCAGTCCTGCATTCCCTGTATGTATTTGCTTTTTCCAGGAGGTTGTTACTGTTTTTTCAGACAGAATATTACTCTTGTCTAGTGCATAATTTGAATTGAGTTGTTTTCAGGCGTTTATAGCGGAACGCAAATGGATTGCATCTGAAGTTTTTTTTGGGAAAGAGTAGGGTGTTCAGTGGGGGAGAAGATGTGGCACTATGGCCAGAGCTGCCGAATTTGGAACTGGGGAACCAGGTTCACCTTCTCTCCAAAGGGAGCACATTCCCATGCTATACTTTAGAAGGCCCCGCTAGACCTTAGAAGCCCTGGTGTGTTAGCACCAGCATGTCCCTAGCTTTGTCAAACGTGGGTTACCCTTGAAGGTCTGTCCCTCACAATCCATACCGAAGTTCACCTTCAGTCTTCTGGGCAGGCCTACGAAGCAGCACACGCTAGAGCGACAGAATCACTGAGGTCACAGGACCCTGAGCTAGTCCGCCTCATCCATTGGTACCTCAGTTGGCCTTGTTTCTGCAGAAGTAGTGAAACTCACCAGGGATCGGCAATGCAGGATTTGCACGCACACCAAACTAAGTTTGAAAGCATTAGGGTCTCTTCTTCATGCACAAGCACTTTTAACATGTGCTGTCTGCTTTGGGGCCACGGAATTATGCAGCAATGGAGGATAAAATTATGTCACAGTGTTAACTAAATTATGCAGCAAAAATAGGGCTGCAGCGTAATGTGGTACATTTTTATCTGATGCCAACTGCTAGAAGGTGTGAATGATATCTACCAAAAGCCACAAAAGAAAGAGATGGCTGTGCCATAATAACCCTATGGTGTATGAGATCATATGCAGCCTGCTCCCTGCCCCTTATGGCTTCTCCTGTGCCCCAGTGTTTCTTGTGCCCCACCTGGAACACATCATGTGGGAGGATGATGATGACGTTAATATTTTGCCCCCCCTGGAAAAATTTCTGCGGATGCCCATGGGCAGACGTAAAAATGGGTTGAACAGGAAGTCAAATATATCGTTACGAGGAGATTTGATCTAGGATCTAAGTTTCTGGTTAGAAAAGTCTGCTTTCCGTTGTGAGATCTTTCCACACATTGTGTGATTCTGGGCACATCTAAACCTCTTCGGCGGTCTGACCCTAAAAAGGTGTCTTCCTACTGACTTACCCTTGTATTTTCAGGAGTAAACCACGCCAGCTAATAGACAAAAGCTTTTCGAATCTGCCCTCCTTCCTAAAACTGAAAATATGTGTCATATAAAAAATGTGTAAGTATGTGTGATATACTGTCATTGCATTCGACCCATTTATCACCAATCACTTCCACCGCTGATCTATATAGCCATTTGTAAAAACAACTTTTTTAAGCACTGCAAGCATGCAATATTTGAGGTACTAGTGGGTGCCTTTCCACTGACCATACAGTTATTAGCATTACTTATCCATTGACCTTTTTCTTTGATAAGTTAGATGTATGTACGATACCTGAGCTCGTGAGGCCTCTGGTAGAGAAGGAATCCCAGAATGGAGGAAAAGATGAGGAAGCACAACACGATTGGGAGCCAAATAGAGAGCGCCGCTTGCGAACCACCAGAACTCCATAAACCTGCACAGACAGACATCAGAATAACTATACAGCAAACATAAAGGAAAATACTATTGTCTACAGAAACAGGAGTGCATTATTGACCTACACAGCAAATAAATATGGCATTTCTTTTATTCATAGACTTTCAATCTTTAGCAAAGCTTGTGAGAAAATAATATAGTGAAATAGATGAATGTTTATAATCCATGCAAATAAAGTACCTATTTTGTGCGTAGAGAAGTGTACACGCCAACCCAGAAATAGGTTTTGACACTGAGAAAGGAGGCATGAGAACACTGACATCAGAATAAAACATACAATGCAGGGAACGAAAGAACATGGACAGGAACCATTTAATACACCCACACAGGCAGCGGTTGGATGCTACTGTTAAAATGGACGTCTACATATTGAAGTGCCTTGGCACACGCTACATTCCTTCTTAATCAGCTTCAGCTGCCTGCGATTTCTAATCCAAGAGTGAGTGAATGAGTGCAATATTTGTAAAGCACTAACGGTAAACCCTGAGGGCTTCTTGGCGCTAACAGAATTGCATTTCGACATACTAAACCTATATAGTGTACCTATTAAAGGAACAAAAACTTCAAAGCTATTTTGTGAGGGAGATGAGGGAGCTCTTTTGCTGAAGAGAGTTGCTAAAGCGTTCCATAGCCTGGGGGCCAGAAAAAGCTCTTCTACCTGATCTTGATTTTCTTGTCCTTGGAATCTCTAAGAGCAGTACATTTTCCAATCTTAAGGATCTAGAATATGTTTCTTCGTAAGAAAGCCCTTGAAAATGGAGCTTTCTCCAGCACCCAGAGGTCTACAATAGTCACATACGTTTTAAACTTGATCAGTATCGCCGCAGGAAGGCATTGTATTGGTTGTCATGCCTTTGAGATGATATCATGTTTCTGCAGATTAAAGATTGTCCTTACAGCTGTGTTTGTATGACCTAAAGCTTGTGACTAGATTGCTCTGGTAAGTCCAAATAAAGTTTGAGTAGTGAAAATGAGAGTTTATCAATGCATTGGTTAGTATTGCTCTTATATTAGTCAGAAGATAAGAGCAAATCCTATATAAAAGTTTGAGCTGTGGAAAGGAGGAAGATATAATTGATTTGGGCAAAAAGGCAAAGCTCCTTATCCAGCCCAAGGTCTAAACCTTCTCCGCAACAGAAGGTGAACCCTGGGTATCAGTCCAGATTGAGGAAGAGTACGGTTTACTTTTTCCAAAAGCGATCATCTCCATCTGTTCTGCTTTAAATCTTAAACATTTGCAATTCGTTCAATGCCTTCCCTCCATCAAGCAATTTTTAAAGACCTCTCCTATTTCAATAAGTGCAGCATGAAACCTCAAAAGAATCTGAGGGTTGCCTACACATGAAATCATGTTGAGTATAAATTCCTTAATGAATAGGTTGCATTTATATATTAAACAGGATTGGGAATAATGCAGATCTTTTTGGCAGCCTACAAATGACACATGCAATATTTGAAGTATATGATATTTTAACCACAAACTTTCTATTTAAAAAAAAAAAGGATTTAAATTAGTCCAAAGCAGAACCTGTTACCTCCATTTCTTTGATCCACCCGATCCAGATAGAATGTTACACCATATCAAAAGACAGATAGTTCACACAATCCAAGGTAGGTGGAGTTATCTCTCTCCAAGTCTAATCTCGCTTGATTTAAGGTAGTGACCAAGGTGGTTTCTGTCCCAAGGCCTGGTGGGAAGCCTATGTCAGTATCAGACAATATTTGATTGTTTTCAAGAAGACTAGAGAGCAATTACAATTAGGGGGCACATTCTTCTTCGATTTTGGCTTCAATGGAATCAATGAAATGGGTTTATGATTACTAACTTCTTCATTTTCCAAGTTTAGATTCTTCAAGAGGAGGTTCACCAATGACAACTTCACAGCTGGTAGGAACCCGTGCTTCTGAGAATGAACGGCAGAAGAGGAAAGTAAAGGCAAGCACAATGACCTTTGAAATCTTTATCAACGTGTCAGTAGGCCAAATATCCAAGGTTGAGCATGATTTCTCATCTAAAGCAGCCTTTCTATTTCAAATTCTAAAATCAAGGGAAGGCAGTCTGCTAAAATTTGGCCATCCATACCTTTATGTATCCCTACAGAATGTTCTTTCTTGATGTTGTTATAGATATCAGTGATTATCTTTCTAAAAACAATGTAAGTTTTTCACAAAATGCAGGCGCATTCAGAATAGACGATGTCAGGCAATCTGTTTTCGGAAGTTTCCTTATCACCTGAAATATGTTTTATGACAATTTTCTGCTTTTAATATGACTTCACAGAAGTAAATAGCTTTAGCATTACAGAATCTGCTCTTTGACTGTGTCCCTTCTTGGGCATACTGCAAAATGCAGGAGTAAAAATTGAAATATTTCTGTTGAGAGCACAAAATACCATAAAATGCGGTGAATTTGCATCAAAAGCTGCACCACCCACTCTACATTTTAAGCTAACCCTTACATAGGCTTGGACTCATGCCTAAGCTCTGGAATCTGGGCTGCTGGGGTCCTCAAGAGGGAAAGGGTAGAACACTCACCCTAAGAAGCACAGGAAATTTGGCAAAAAGGCATATGAACAAGCAGAATCCCTAATTCTGTTCAAGTCAGCGGAAGTCAAGTCTAGAGGAACTATGGCTCATTTATTTATTTATTTATTTAATTGCTTATATCGCGCCAGAATCGACCCATGAGGTATCTCCGCGCTTTGCTCGCATCAGTACTGAGGGAAATGTAGGCTTCGTGTGGTACCACAGGGTGGGTTATGCTTCCTGAAACAGAAAAGTTTTTAATGTTTTCCTGAAACACAGATGATTATCATTGTGTCTCAGGTTGGATGGAAGCTTGTTCCAGATGGTAGGGCCTATAAAGGATAGAGCACGTCCACCTTGTCTGACTTTTTTAATGGTGGGGATTTCCAGTAGACATTGGTTGCTGGAACGTAAAAGGCGTTCAGGTTTGTATATCTGAAGTTTTTGTGCCAGATATCTGGACTTGTACTACATCCAAAATGGTGCAGCTCATCACTCCACTTACACATTGAATCTATTTTTGTGAATGGTGTAAAAGTTTGATTCAATTAATCTCAGCTCCAGTGCGGTGCCCTAGTACCCGACACCCAGAAACAGTAACTATCAATGTGAATGCTGCTATTCAGATGCAGCCGGACGCTCTTTCTTGCCATTGATTTTGCTGAAGGTCAATATATTTAAAAAAAAATTGTTGAGAGTCTGTTTTATTTTCAAATTAAGAACAGAACACAGGTCTAGATGTACACAGCATTAAGCCCACAACCCTGTGTAGGGCCGGCCGCGTTTTGCAGGTGTGTTTCTGGGAACATAGAGGAGCAACACGAGGGGCAATTTTAAACACTGCATGTCGCCTACAACCCCTGTGGGGCTGTCCGCGTGGTACATTATATAGTGCTACATCGGTTTGTTGTGGAATTTCACAAGACCTCTGAGGAACGGTAACTTGATATCACGGGAAAGGGGCCCAAGGAAGACGAACAGTGATGAGTGGACAGAGAGACGTCAAAGGGAGAGAGAGTAGGAGAGAAGATATGTAAATAGCAATAAGAGTAAGAGTGGTGTGGGCGGGCAGGGAGGAAGGGTTCAGCGGCATACATTAGTGAAAGTTCTATTACTTACGTGCCTAGTTGATCTGATTGTGGGAGTAATCTGCCAGGGTCAGGTGGCAGTATAGCATCTTCAAAGAGTCGCAGCATCCTAAGCCTAACGGTCATGTAACGTGCATGCTCTATTGCGCAAAGGTATTTAATCAGAGGTTGCCAAACAGCTTTGAAGCGAGTGTCGCGCATTTGCAGCTTTGTTGTAAAGAGTTCCATAGTTATGACATGCCATAAGCGCAAATACCAAGCAACAATTGGAGGGGTCTCAGCTTTCTTCCAGTATAACGCTATAAGTTGTTTAGCAGCTCCGAGCAAGTGAAGCGCTAGAGTCCAATCACTGCGTGTGAGCGCCTTTAAACTGGCAGGCTTGATGCCCAAAAGGATTGTGCTTGTGGATTCAGGCAGGGGGAAACCCAATATCCTTTTAATATGGCTAAGGACCTCCTTCCAGAACAGGGTCAGGAGTGGTCAAGCACACCAAATGTGTATGAAATCCCCAGAAGCAGTCGAACACCTCCAGCACAACGGAAAGGAGGCAGGGAACATCTTGTGCAGTTGAGCGGGCGTGTAGTACCATTGTGACATAATTTTGTATGCATTTTCCCTCTGGGGGATACTACGATAGACCTTAGGGATATCTTGTCATAAGCGGTTCCACTGGGCGTGATTTCCGCGGTGGATGTCAGCCGCCATTGACATTGGTATGGGTGGGAAGGCGTTGTTGGGGGGGGTGTTGTAGGATCTGGTAAATCTGAGATATGAGGCCCTTCGACTTGTCGAAGGAGTGGACCAGCCGCTCAAAGGGGATGAATGGGCAGGTAACTGCCTGTTGCATCCCCATCGAGGAAACCCAATGCCGCAGTTGCGAGTATTGCATTCCCGCCACCCCAGTGGGAGATGGAACTCCTCTCTGCACTGAGCAAAGGACTTGAGCGTACCCCCCTCGTACAGATAGCGATCACTCTGCATTCCCCTTGCGCCCATTTAGCAAAGGCTAGTGTGCAATAGGCCTGAAAAAATAATGGATTCCCCTCAATGGGAGTGAGCGGAGAGGGGAAGGTCGTGAGGCCTTTGTGCACAGCCACCTTGTCCCAGATATCCTGGACCGTTTATATTCACATTTTTTGTAATAAATGAACACACATATTCCAAATCTTTGGTAAGCTAATTCCTCAGATGAGTTTCCAACTAATTCAATCATTCCTTTTTAATCTCAATATATATTTTTTGCTGGGTGTAGGTATTTAATCACTCTCCCAAGAAGAGATCGCTTAAAATAACGCTCAGTGCAGTTCACATGAAATATAATGCCCCTCTGTTTTTGTGTGTATGCAGGATGAGTAAGTCGCATAGCATAAATAAATCGATGTCCCACTGCTTGGACTTGTTTTATATTTATGTTGCAACTCACAAATGTCCCTACACTCTTTCAACTTTTTTTCTGATAAATATTTATGCCATCCTCATAATGTTTAGTTTTTGACAATAAAATATAAAAGCTACATGTCTAAGGGAACTTAACATAGGGAGGTGGAATACTACCTAAACTAAGAAAATCAAAGCATTCATTCTTTCCTGAGACTACGAAATATGCTTTCCTTACCTGCTGTCTTGTTTTGTGCTTCTAAAAAGGTTTCATGTGACACCACGCATGTGACGAGTGTCTCATTTTCACTGCTCGCTCTGTATCTACTGACAACGGTCACTGTCTTGTCTGGGTGAACTTGCTGTTCCGTGACGCAGCTCTCACATGCCGGGTGCCAGGAGATGTTCGCTGCAGGTTTTCCTCCGGAGGCCCGGCACACTGCCGTTGAGGGGTCCTCAATAGTAAGGGTAACCACAGGAGGGACTGGGGAGATGAAGAGAACAATTATATTAAATAAAACTGCTTCACAGGCTAAAACCAACCAATAAGATAGCACTACAGTTTGGCTCAGATTACTGGCTGAGTGGAGGATGAGAACAACTAATGAGACACCACTTCAGTTTGGCTTAGATTGCAGCTGAGTGGAGGATGAGAACAACCAATGAGACAGCTCTTCTGTTTGGCTTAGATAGCAGCTGAGTGGAGGATGAGAACAACCAATGAGACACCACTTCAGTTTGGCTTAGATTGCAGCCGAGTGGAGTATGAGAAAACCAATGAGACATCACTTCTGTTTGGCTTAGATAGCAGCTGAGTGGAGGATGAGAACAACCAATGAGACAGCTCTTCTGTTTGGCTTAGATAGCAGCTGAGTGGAGGATGAGAATAACCAATGAGACACCACTTCAGTTTGGCTTAGATTGCAGCCGAGTGGAGAATGAGACAACCAATGAGACATCACTTCTGTTTGGCTTAGATAGCAGCTGAGTGGAGGATGAGAACAACCAATGAGACACCACTTCAGTTTGGCTTAGATTGCAGCCGAGTGGAGAATGAGACAACCAATGAGACATCACTTCTGTTTGGCTTAGATAGCAGCTGAGTGGAGGATGAGAACAACCAATGAGACAGCTCTTCTGTTTGGCTTAGATTGCAGCTGGGTGGAGGATAAGAACAACTAATAAGACCTGGAGCTGTCATTGCAGGCAGGTAGTTGAGATGCCTTCCATCGACTGATCAAAGGAGAAATAATCTAAAATCACTCGCTGATATGCATGATATGTAAATATATCCTGGGTCACTTTTGCACACGTAGAGAAACTGTTGAAAATGGGTTGAGTAGTTCTGATCTAATCTGTGGTCTTTTGCTAATCTGCCCTCTAACAGACCTATCAAGACCACCACCACGTTTGTTTAAAGTTGGTCCCTACAGTGGATCACAAACATGTTACAATCAATAAGGATTGCTAAGCTGCACATATTCATTGAGTTGATTTGTCCAATGAACTTCACTGAAAACACCCTCCCCTGCGAAAATGTTTATGATATACCTTTATAAATGTGTGTCTGCCATGTGATCAGTGGGTCAACAGATTTAGAGAAATTTTTGATTTAAGAGGTACTACAAAGACGTTTTAAGCCATGGGCAAAGTGGGCAATTGCCCAGCCTCTTCCTCCCGTTCAAGGGGACTCCTGTAAAGTAAATGAGAAAGTCAACATTTTTGCCATAATAACATTGCCCATAAAAAACTGCTTGTTTTTCTAATTTGACCGCAGAGCATTCTATTTTGTTGTTGTAATTATTGTTATTGATGACAAAAATTCCAATGGCAACAACAGCAGTAATGTTATGTACATCCATCATGGACACAAGAGAAAAATACAACCGTTAATAGTGATACATGCTAATCCAACAGAACCAGTCATATGTCGTCGGTTAGGGTGGGTGAGTGGATGGGTGTAGGAGCAGAATCGCCTCCCAAAGAGTCGACAGAAGGAGAGGAAAGGAAAGAAAGAAAAGAGAAATAGGGATGAGATAGGAAAGAGAAGGGAGTTGGGAACAATGGACAGAATGGTGGCACAAGCAGGCAGTGCCAGTGTACATCATGGTGAAGGGAAGACTATAGGAAATAGGTGAAGGGGTGGGGAAAGGCACATAGGAGAAGGGTGAGAGTCTGGGCCAGTCCTCCTGCAAGAAGAGGGACCATATGAGAAGAAGCAGGTTGGATTTGTCCTTCAGGTTATAGATTATATTCTCACAGGAGGCAGTTTTTGTACATGGCCATGAACAATCCCTCATGCTTTGAAATTGGTGAGGATTGCCAATGCTGCACGATGCAGATCTTGGCAGCTGTGAGGGTGGTGGTGAGAACATGGCGAGCGTGGTGCATCAGCTGGTGGAGGTCTGCCAGGTCATTAAGAAGGATTAGTGGGCCTGGGAGTGGTGTGGGCACATCCATGTATTCCTGCAACCTGGACACTACCACAGTCAAAAAGGGATGGATGGCGGGGCAGTCCAGAAAGATATAGAATGCATGCATGATTGCAGCGCCAGCAAAAAGAGTGTGGCAACAGTCACATGGCCAGAAGCAGTGTAGGTGTCCAGTGCAAGCCCTGGAGGATCTTGAAAAGGCTGAACTTCATTCAGGCTTCCAGAACTCACCAACTCAGGCCCTCCAGGAGATCCTCCAAGTCCTCCTCCTCATAGTCCACCTGTAGATGAGCCTGGCAGGTTGCCTCAAGGCTTGCCACCTGAGGTTGTGAATAGAGGTGGTGAGTCAGAAGGTTGTTCAACAGGCCCCAGGTGTCAAGGGACACGAGCACTGGGCAATGGAGAATGTACCAGGGCTGTGGGCCAAGTTTGCTCATAAGGCAATGACGTGGTTGTATATAACACCACTGTTGATGAAGTGGCAGGCCAAATTCGTCCTGAAACGCCGCAAAGGGTTTGAGCTCACAGTAGGAGAGCACAAATGTGAGGGTCTGGATCCTTGCCACACACCAGGGGCCCAATTTAACCATGTCCCCCCTACACAGATACCGTGGTTGTTCCAGATGGGTGCTTGTCATGCAGGTGCATGTCTCCAGAGAGGAGCTTGTGGACTTACACCCAAGTTTTATACATCGCCTGAAGGATAGAATTTGGTTTCCATATGTTTGGAGGACCACCCGGGAGAGTAGTCCTGGCTGGCACTCTATGAGCTGTTTCTCAATCGTGACCCAAAGCGGGGGGTCTCGTACCCCTGTGTACATGTATGTCATTTGTGCCAGATGCAGTAGCTTCCCCTGCAGACCTATGGGCAATGAGTTTCCTGATGGCCAGGTGAGGCCTTACCAGTCCTCAGATAAAAGCTTTGACGGCCTTGTCTGCCTGCCGAAGTGTTGAGAGGGGGGAAAGCTAAGGTAGCAGGCACAACATGTACGTGAACAGTGGAAGGGTCGTCATTTTCACCGCCTGAGTCCTACCCCACAGCGATAAGTTCAATAGGGACTACTTTGCAAAATCCAGTCGCATGCCCTCCATGAGCAGGTGCAGATTGTCTACCACCATGCACTCCAAGCCTCTATTAACAAAGAAGCCCAGATATTTGCAAAAGGCATTTTTCCACTAGAATGGATTCCCGGAAATGGCGGCGCACCTGGTAATCCTCATACTGGGAGGGCCTCACTCTTACCCCAATTGACCTTATAGCCAGGTATGGTGCAAAGGCGCCAACGGCCTCCAGTTCCATTGGGGATGAAGGAGGATAGAGTCGACAGGGTGAGCAGAATTTCATCCGCTAATAGGTACAACGTCGAAGGGCCTCCAGGCGTGGGTATACCCACAATCCAGTCTGACTGGTGCAAGATGCTACTAGGGGATCTATGGTGAGGTGAAATAGTATGGGGCGAGCAGACACCCCTGGGTGTACCATGGAAAACCAGGAAAAGGTCAGAGGCCATAGAGGAAGCAACTGCAGTTAACCTGCGCCATGGGGGAGTCATAGACACAGCACACTCTGGAGATGAAATCCTCTCCAAGGCCAACTTTTCAAAGTTCAGCAAATAGATTGTTCCATTCTATCCTCTTGAATGCATTTTCGGTGTCCAACGACAGTGATAAGGCCTCCTTTAGCACGTCCGGTGACATCCAGCTTGCGTGGGCCAACATTCCTATGTGACTGTACGACAAAAGGCTAGGGATGAACCCCACCTGCATGTGGTGGCTAAAGGAGGGGATAACCGGTTGCCAGTATGCTGGCCAGTATCTTAACATACCCATTAAGCAGGGAGATGGGATGATAGCTGCTGTAGAGGAAGGGAGTTTTCCCAGGCTTGCAGAGAACCAACATCAGTGCCAAATTGGATTGTAGACCCAGGGAGCCTGACCGGTTAGCCTCAGTGAAGGCCTCGTGGAGAAGATTCACCACCTTGGACCCGGTCCACCTGTAGAACTTTGCCGTGAAGCCATCCTGCCCGGGGCTTTGTGATAGGGTAGGTTTTCAAATGGCCTGTGCGATCTTCTCTTTGGAGATGGAACCTCAGAGTAGTTCCCTACCTTCATTCATGCATGCTGAACAGAAGTCATTCAGGAAGGCGGATACCTGTGCCTTGGGAGGTTATTTCTGGAGAGTAGAGGACTCAAAAGTAGGAAGAGAACGCTTTTGCAATTTCCTGCAGTTTGGTGACCAGGTTCCCCGAGTCAGTGGTAATGGTGGACATAGCCACTCCTCTCTCCCTCTGTTTCAGCTGCACCACCAGAAGCCTACCGGCCTTCTCCCCTTGTTCATAATGCCTATACCTCAGTTTCTAGAGTGTATATTCAACCTTGGAGGTAAAGAGGGTGGTGAGGTTCATGTGTGCTCTCTAAAGGCTACGCCTAGCGGCATTAGAGGCGTAGGCTGCATAGGGGCATATGAGTTAGGATACATTTCCTTTCAATGCGTCTGCCATTCTACCCTCTGCCTGTTGGATGGTGCAGCATTGCAGCCAACCATAGGGTCAGGGCTTAGTCAACCGAGCCCTTGCTGTGCTCGCAATAGGTATGGATGTGGGTTCTGAGTAGTTTCCTACCCATCAGATGATTGTAACGGGACCTGGGACAGGTATGTGTACTCTCTGTCCATTTGGTGTAGAAGGCGTCACGCTTCTTGGAGGTCATGGTCTTCCCTAATGTCCTATAGAAGAGCCTGGTCAACATTATGGATTATATGTCAATAGGAACTGTTTGGTCCAAGATCATGTCCCAGGCCAGATTACAGTCACACCCAATAAGAATGTTTGTTGTGTCTATTGCTGTCAAAACCCAGATGAGCTAGAGCAAGAAGGAGCACATTGGGCCCATTGGAGCATACACAGAGCCTCCACAGAGCACCTTCCCACCAAACTTTAGGTTGGCGAACCCATACCTGCCCTCAAGGTCGACCCTGGTCCGGAGTACTGCATGGGGCAGGGACCTTTGGATTAGGATAGCCACTCTGCGTTTCCTGGGGGCTGACAAGCCATTCTGTCATTCATCGCGGGACAGGTTCAGTTGCTCAACTTGCCCACCCAGTCCCGCCAGAGTTTCTCTGCTGCAGTGAGATGTGTTTCCTGGAGGAGGGCTATGTCGGCATGCTTGGTGTTGAGAGGAGTCAGCACTTTTTTGCACTTAATGTAGTGTGTGAGGACGTTAACGTTCCAAGAAGCGATATTAACGGCGGAATGTGAGGGCATCGCAGATTGTGAACCCCTGGGGGGAGGGCGGTGCCTACAGAGAATGCGGGGGGACTGTGCTGACCTGTCAGGTACTGTGGGCCAACCGTGGAAGTCGAGACTAAGTAAGGGGAGTGGCTCTCCCACTGCCTTCTGCGCCTTCTCCCTGCCACTCTGCATATGGTGCGCCTTGTCCTGGTGCCAGGGCCCTCGACACCGTGCATCCAGGTTCCCAAAAGCAGGAGTACCCCCCCCACCACAGCAGGAAGGTCTGAGGGGGGGGCATTGGGCTGTAGCCATGGCTCCATATTTCAGTCTATCCAAAAAGACCTGTAGCGCTTCTGGGTCGTAGAAGTCCTTGGCTTTGCTGTTCATAGTAATCTACATACGTGCCGGCTCGACGAGGCCAAATTTGATATCCCATTTTCAAAGTTGTGGCTGAAGGGAGAGGAAAGGCCTTCGCCAGTTGTTTCCTTCCCTGGAGAGTCTGCTGCTATCTGAATTTTGTGGCCTTCAAAGTCGTAGGGCCCAATCACCCTTGCTGCTGTCAGGATCGGCTCCGCCTGCTCATGCCGGAGGAAGCAGTCTATAATGGGCCTCACACCCAGCGGGGTCAGGGGTCACCTCAACTGTATCCTATCTGCCCTCTGCATCTCCAATGGGGGTGAGAAGGTGATTCCAAGGAAGATGGGTAGTAAGTTATAAAACCACTAATACCAGCGCCCTCGCCTTCTCCAGGACACAGAAGAATCGGACGTTGTCCGTGCTGCTTCGATCCTCGAGGTCCACAACCTTTTAGCTAAAGGTGTGATTTGTCTGGTCCCTGCTGGAAGGAGCGTGACTTTGGATTCTAGGGAAGACAGAGGTGGTCCAGGGCCTCCACCTCCTTAACACGGATCGATTTCATTTCCACTGTTAGGTTGGTCCTCTTCATATCTATAGCCTTTAGCCTCAGCCCCACCGCCTCCTTGAGGATCAGATCCATTGTGGTCTCCGAGGGACCCGACGGTGGAGGTGAAGATTTGGCTTGGGAGTCCACCTCAGAGAGAAGCAGCTGCCTGGTTGGCTTCCCAGATGCCATCATGGGCTGAGCAGGCCCCCACGCCTGACAGCGGTTAGTGGCCGGTCCAGGTGCAGGCCTGTTGAACGGAAAGCCTGCAGCATTGTAAAAAAGGGCCAAGGGTAGACCATGGCCCCCAATGGGGGGGAAGGGAGAACCTGGGTTGCATGGGACAGGAATACCCTACAGGGGCCCCCCAGTATGCCAGGGCGGTACATGGCCGGGGGAGTGGAGCAGCAGCTGGATGTGTCCATGTTCAGTCCGCTGCAATCTGAGGGGCCCTCTGGTGGAGGAAGATAGCGCTCAGGAATTAGCAGTCTCAACCACAGCAAGGCCATTACCCAAAGGGTGGTGACAAGGTGTCTCCAGTGGACTTGATTCCAAAATCTGCCTCACTAAGTGAATACCAGCGTTAATGCAATGTAGAGGCTGTCCCTGGCCAGTGAGCAAGATTCTGTAGGGCAGTGGGGAAGGCCAGGAGTGAAGAGTGAGGCCTGAGAACCCATGAAGGACAAACAGAGCTGCCGGACGCAGAGAAAATGTCCTGTACAGTAGAATGTGATAGAGGGAACAGGGCATGGCTGTAGATGTCCCAAGCCTCGTGGGGACTGCCGCAGGGGCTCAGAGGAGGTGCAGGTGTCGCGAGGCGTGCGGGCTAATTCGGCGCTCTGTGCAGTTAAGCGGTGGCTGATGGCGTCAGAAAATGTCAGGCCCCTCTGGGCGAGATTTCAAGCCCACAGCGGCTCCCATGCAGCCCACAACCCGCTGCTGGGAGGGACCGCCAGCCTGCTGAGAAAATGTCCCATGTAGCGGAGGGACGTGCGGCCGTGTGTGTACCAAGCCCTGATGGGATGGCAACCGGGGCTTAACAATAGTCCGGGCGATGGTAGACGTACCGCTTTGGGTCGCCGCTATGTGGAAGCTACCGGAGACCTTTGGCTGCAGGAGAGACATCGGGATCTTCATGGCCAAGCTGTCAGGCTCTGCCCATGTCTCTGTCTGCAGGGGCTGGATTAACAAAGCCTGGACCTCTCCCCCAGCTCCTCTGCAGGGTTGCGTGCATCCCCAGTGAGAATGGCAGCCAGGGACCACTGGGTGCAAGCTCTGCTCTCCCCAGGGCCTCCCAGTACAGTAGAGCCCCGAGATCAGTTGGCCATCTTCTACGGTGCCCAGACTGCGGCATGCCATCAGAGCATTCTGAACACAAATGAAGGACTGGATTTACATAGGATTTAGGCAGCAAAGTCACACAAAGTTACATAAAGCAGCGCAAACTCTAACAAGCGTATTTACTTTCAACCACAAAATTATTTTGAGTTTGAAATGTTCGCAGATAGCGCTTTGTGTTACTTTGCACCACTTTGTGTCAAGGGAGCGTTACTTGTCTGTAACTTGGGTGGATTAGCGTAAGCACCCATAGTTTTTGACACAAAGCCCAATCTATCAAAATAGACTGTGCTTTGTGTAGAACATGGGTCTCCAATATTTTCAGTAAAAAGAGCTACTTAAGTTAAATTAAAACCATCAAGAGCTGCTGATACTATCAGTGTTGTAAAAGTGACCATGTTAGAGAAGATTACATTGGTGGCCACCATATGCAAGGCTTCTAACAGTGATCTGCTTGGTGCACCAGGCAGACTTGCAAGCATTAATCTAAAAAAAAAAAGACTTTGTCAATTTTGAATGCCTCCATATGGATAACACACAATCACTATACCTGCAATGTTCCTGGCACCAATATGATTATATTAGTGCACAATTTTTTTATCATTCAAATATGAGCTTTGAACATATTTAAATGCCAACCAATGAGTCTTGAAAATACACACAATTTTGTCTCAAATACACACTCTTAATTTTTGTATTCATATATTACTTCAACCAAGCAAAAGTTTCTAAGTTAGCAGGCTGGGCATAAAGGGGAGCGCTACTCACAGGTAGCTGGAGAGCTACCAGTAGCTCACAAGCTACTAGTTGGAGAAGCCTGGTGTAGAAAAATAATGCTTCTGTGAAGCAGACAATAACATGAATAAATGTGTTAACATCTCTAAACATTCCACACTTTTTATGTGTATTGCACTGTACAGCACATATACATGTGGAATGCTGAAGATTAGTCCTCGCATAGAATTTTGTACAAAAAATGTTTGTGTCCGATATACGTTCTATGACAAGGAGCACCATGATGCAAAAATTGTGCTTGGCTCTAGGCCACCTGCATGAGCACCAGCGCAGGATTACTGTTTATTTTATAAATATTCGGGGCATATTATCAAGAAAGGCGTTAAAAATTATCGCCGGTTTAGCGGCAGAAAACTGCTGCTAAAGCGCCGATAATAGGCTTGAAATTATGCCCTTGAGAATTCCAATAGAAGTCAATGTTCTGTTGGGAACATAGGCTTCTATTTGAATTCTCTAGGGCACGGGTACTCATAGTACGGCCCCCGGGCCAGCAGCGGCCCGGCAAGCCTTCCGTGGCGGCCCGCGGACCATGAGACATAGTACCCGTGTTTAAAAAGACTGGCTGCAAACACTCTGCTGCTCTGTGGGGGCCAGGCAATTTATTCCGGCGAAGCCAGAGTGGAGCAGCAGGGGCGCCAAGAGGGTGTGAAATACAGCAATGCCCCATTCACAAGCAAATGGTCTTTTTGAAGAACTGTGAAATGCTCGGGTGGGGCTGTGTGTCTGTGCGCGTTGGGAAAGCAGGCAGGGGAAGATGTCTCAGCCCGGGTGACACAGGCAGGGTGGGGTGACAGAGGGAGGTAGAGGGACAGAGACAGAGGGAGGGAAATGGAGACAGAGAAATGGAGACAGAAAAAGGATGAGAGACAGACAGAGGGAGGAGGGCGAGCGAGGGATGAGGTTGACAGAGGGATGAGGGTGACGGAGTGCGGGAGGCACAGTGAGGGAAGGGGAGTGAGGGAAGGGGAATGAGGGAGGGAGTGAGGGAATGGGAGTGAGGGAGTGAGGGAAGTGAGTGAGGGAAGGGGGTGAGGGAGTGAGGGTAGGGAGTGAGGGTAGGGAGTGGGGGAGGGAGGGAGGGAGGGAAGGGGAGTGAGGGAGTGAGGGAAGGGGAGTGAGGGAGGGAGGGAAGGGGAGTGAGGGAGTGAGGGAAGGGAAGTGAGGGAGGAAGGAAAGGGGAGTGAGGGAGGGAGGGAGGGAAGGGGAGTGAGGGAAGGGGGGTGAGGGAAGGGGAGTGAGGGAGTGAGGGAAGGGGAGTGAGGGAATGGGAGTGAGGGAGAGAGGGGAGTGAGGGAGGGAAGGAGAGTGAGGGGAAGGGAGTGAGGGAAGGGGAGTGAGGGAAGGGGAGTAAGGGAGGGAGTAAGGGAAGGGGAGTGTGGGAGGGAGTGAGGGAAGGGAAGGGGAGTGAGGGAAGGGGAGTGAGGGAAGGGGGGGTGAGGGAAGGGGAATGAGGGAGGGAGTGAGGGAAGGGGAGTGAGGGAAGGAGAGTGAGGGAGTGAGGGAAGGAAGGGGAGTGAAGGGGAGTGAGGGAAGGGGAGTGAGGAAGGGAGGGAAGAGGATTGAGGGAGTGAGGGAAGGGGAGTGAGGGAGAGAGGGGAGTGAGGGAGAGAGGGGAGTGAGGGAAGGGGGAGTGAGGGAAGGGGAATGAGGGAGGGAGTGAGGGAGTGAGGGAGTGAGGGAAGGGGAGGGGAGTGAGGGAAGGGGAGTGTGGGAAGGGAGTGAGGGAAGGGGGAGTGAGGGAGGGAGTGAGGGAAGGGGAGTGAGGGAGAAGGGAACGGGAGTGAGGGAACGGGAGTGAGGGAGTGAGGGAAGGGGAGTGAGGGGAGTGAGGGAAGGGAGTGAGGGAAGGGAAGTGAGGGAAGGGAGTGAGGGAAGGGGAGTGAGGGAAGGGGAGTGAGGGACGGAGAGAGGGAAGGGGAGGGAGTGAGGGTGAGGGAAGCAGAGTGAGGGAGGGAGAGGGGGAATAGGGGGAAGGGGAGTGAGGGAAAGGGAAGGGGAGTGAGGATGAGGGAGGAATGGAGAGGGAAGGGAGAGGGAGGAAGAGGGAGAAGAGGGAGTGAGAAGGAAGGGGAGGGAGAAGGAAGGAGATGAAGGGAGAGGGAAGGAGAGAGGGGGAGGGAGTGAGACAGTCAGAATGAGGGTGAGATAGGGAAAGAGAGGGAGTGAGAGGGAGTGAAACAGTCAGAGTGAGTGAGACAGAGGGAGACCGGGGAGGGAGAGAGGGAGATAGAGGGATGGAGGGAGGGAGGCGGAGAGAGATAGAGGAAGGGAGAGAGAGAGAGAGAGAGAGAGAGAGAGAGAGAGAGAGAGAGTGTGTATGCCGGGTCTGGTAGGTCAGTGGACGAAGACGTCTGCTGCAGGGACCTGTGTTCAACCTCATGGTCACAGTTTTTTTTGTTGCTCTAGCCCCGCCCCCCCCACTGACCCCGCCCCCACCGGTGCGGCCCTCAGACACAAACACACTGTAAATTTGGCCCCCGAGAGAAAGTTTGTGAGTACCCATGCTCTAGGGCATATTATCAAGCCCATTATCGCCGCTTTAGTGGCAGTTTTCTGCAGCTAAACTGGCGATAATTTTAACGCTGCCTTTGATAATATGGCCCTTCATTTGTGATGCTTTCTCTGTCTTGCAGATTCGATTAGTGCACTGTGTTGCACTAAAAATAATAAATCTGCCAGTTAGTGTGAGTGCCTTGCTGGTCCGGCCTTATACCTTGCACTATCAGGCCGTTGCTGGCATTTAAACTACACAATAATCTTTCTGTGTCATTTCTTTTTCCCTACTTTACCTCATCTCTTCTACCGTAACCATTGCTCTTAAACTCTCTCTCTCCTACTCTACAAATGTTCATCCTCGCTAACTCACTATCTCAGATCTCTCTACCTCACTTTTATCTCAAAGCAGCCAATCTCATTCAACTCATCTCCCTATACCTCTTTCATTATCTTCCCCTCTCTGTATCACTCTATGTGCATACATCCTTATCTATCACTCTCGATGCCCTCTCTCTACCTTAACACTTTCTAACTCATCCCTTCCTCGGTATCTCACTGCTCATTTTCCATCTGCCTTACCTGTATATCTCCTCCACCTATTTCACGTCTCAAACAACATCATCTCTCTTTTTACCTCACTCTCTGTCTCTCTCTGCATGTCTCCACTACCTTACCTCACTTTCTGTCTTTTCTCTACCTCAACACTTCCCCTCACCTATCTCAATTCTCTCTCTACCTCCTATCTCTCTCACTCACTCACCTCTTTCTACCTCACCACTCTTCCTCTCTACATACCCTCTCAATTTACCTCAACATTAGTTCACTTACCTCACCTCTCCACCTCCCCTTTCACTTGTTCTACCTCGGTTCCCTTTCCTTTCTAAATTTCTTATCATTTCTGGGTACTTCCATTACTCTACCTCTACTCATTTTTCTCTGTAATGGCCTCCTTTCTCTCTCTTTCTCCCTAACACAAATATCTCTTTCTCTGGACCTCCTCCATTTCAACTCATCCCCTCCACCTCAACTATCTCTCTCAAACGTTTTTCTATATGGCTCTCCTCACCTCACCATCTGTGCCTGTCACAACTCTTCACATCTGTATAAACCTCACCTTTCTTACTCTAGTTCTCGCATGTCTCTCAACTACCTACATTACTCTCTTAATCTGACTCATTTTTTCTATAAACCTTCTCATTTTTTTCTCTTTTTCTACCTTGCATCACTTTGTTTTCACTCAATTTTCTCTGTCTTTCTCTATCTCTCGCCAATTCACTTCCTTTTTTTATATTACCCCTCTATCTACCTCCCCTCCTGGTACTCCTCCAATTCTTTCTACATGTCCTTCCCCCATCTCTATCCCACTCTGCCTCTCTCTACTGCATTCTAGAAACTTACCTATTTGTCTACTTCTCTTTATCTTTCCTTCTGGCAGCCTCACCTTTCGCTATTTACTTTACTTCTCCTCCCAACTCTCATACCTTTCTATCCTCTCTATCTTTACCCCTTTCTTCCACTAACTTTCCAGTCACATTAACCCAAAGGGTTGAAACAAATTAAACAAAGGTCTTCCTCTCTATTCTTTTATTATAGTCTGGGCAGACAACACAGCTGGGCCAGACAATCATGTGCTCATCTTCAGAGAGGGGCTGGGAGCCAGTAGTGCATGTTTTGATTGGGCAGAACATGTGTGCTTCCACAAAAAGTGCTTAAAAGTGGAGTGGTGTGGCTCACTGGTTAGAGGCGGCAGACCCGGGAGCAGAGGACAGCCTGGGACCAGGGTTCAATTCCCGACGCGGCAGGGTCGTGGACCAGGGTCAACGGATTCGATAATTCTCACCTTGGTGCCTACTCTAACCAGGGATCACACTATGCAACTCTGGGCATTAGCTTGCCTCATCTCCACAACAGCCCCCCACATATGCCTGGTTTCACCTTGGAGATACCTTTTAGGGACCATCTCACAGGGAAAGCCAGGACGGGTTCCGCAGCGGTCTACTGCGCAGAGATACTCCTTCGGGAGTTGATTCTAGCGCGTTAGTAACCCACAATTAATTATTTAATTAAATACCCCCCACCAGATGTGATTATCATGTTCACTTATCCAGCTGCCTAAACTTGAGCTTTCAGGGGCACTCATTTGACATTGGAATGCTAGTAAAGTGCATTAGATAGCTAGATATTTTATGTTATTTTTCTCTGGGAGCAGATCGGATTCGATGAGGACAGTCCTTACCCTATGTGGATTTTTAGTTCTGGCTTAACAGTGCAACTGTCACCTGATCTTTTAAACTACATCAATGTTACTCTACAGTTATTTGCTTCCATACAAATACATATCTATTCCAATGCTATTCACTTGTAAGGCTTCACATTGCCATACAACATGCCTTTAAAGCCACACCTATTGGCATTGCCAATGCTTGTTTTCAAGTGAAGGAAGTGTTTATTTATGCACGGGTGTAGGGTATTAGACCTGCAAAGAGAGTCCCATGCACACGATAATCTAAATGGTTTTCAAGTGAAAACCCCAATATCACTGTAATTGTTCAAAATAAGATTCCAGAGTCAGTCGTCTTGAGGTATGTATATTTAATAGTGAGATGTTGATTAGTACATCCAAGCAAATAGTAATAATAATATGGATAGCCGACACGTGTTTCGTCACACTGTGTTGCGACTGTGACTCTTCAGGGCTGGGAAGGACAAAAGGGTGTGAATGTCTTAGAAACGTCAATTTTAACAAGTAGCTAAGTGTGTGGAAGTGAAAAATAAGTGGAGCCCTAGGTTGGTGTAATGACAAAAAAGGTGACTTGGAGATCAAGTTGAAAGGTCCAGGGCCCAAAACCTGTTTGTGACATGGTGATGTGACAGAACTTACTAGAAGTTATATACACACTGATATTATGGCGAAATTGTGCGATAAAGCGAAAGAAACAAGATCGCCAAAACAAAACAAAAAAAAAAGGAGCTTGTAGTTGAGATGGCGAGCTGAAAAAATTTCCTTTTCATACGGAGGATCGGTTCACAGGAACTATCGGGGGACATAGAATCTAACATGACGATAAAGTCTGTATCCTCGGCGTTCCTTTACGGAGGTGTGAATTAGAGAATAACCCGGTGGAGAATTGATATTTCCATTCTTCCATACTTAGACTGCAGACATATGAATTGTGTTTGCCCTTAAAGTCCAGATGAGGCCTGGAATGATAAGAGGCTGAAACGCGTTGACACAGTTATTTTGAAGGCACCAATACAAAAAAATCTTATTATATTTGGAATACGAAATAATGATTTGTAAGGAGTACTAGAAGGAGAGAGGTTAAAAAGTTTTATACCTTGGACGCTCCTTTTTGTTTTGTTTTGGTGATCTCGAAATAAGGAATGTTTTGGGTATATTTGTAAAGATAAACATCTTTTTTTGAGAATAAGTTGGGCAAAAGAACCCGAAGTTTGGTTCAAGGAAAATTGTGTATAATTGTAAATGTAGAAGTTTGTTTGTATGTGTATATATGTATAAATTGTTTATACCTATGTTAAACGTGAGATATAAGTAATCAAATGGTTTTATTAAAAGAAATATATAAACCATAAACACGGGGATATTATTTGTTTGAATGACTGCCTAAATTGGAGAAACACCAAAAAAAGAAACCTATGGTTGATTTCTTAGAAACATTATTAATCAAAGAATGGACAATTAATGGTATCCATTCTGAAAATAAGATGGATATGTAACGATTCCGTAGGCTTTACCCCCTTTCTTTGACTGTATTGTATATCCAGAGGCCTATGGGTTAATTGGGTTGCCCCTGTAATATACACATGAATGAATAATTATATAAGGCTGCTGAATGGTGTGTGTGCTGGGGTCCTCAAGAGGGCACCTCTCATTAAGCTTTGGCGTGCAACAGTGAGTGAAGAGGGCACTCTGAGGCCACTTGGCTAGGCACCCCTAAACATGGACTTACCGCCATGGTCCTTCGTCATGGTCGTAGGCTGTAGGATTGAGAGTTGCAACGTGGATAAGCTCTCAGTGTTGTTGAAATAGTACTTAATACAGGTCTGCTCCCTCCAGAGTTATCCACAGGGGTGAACACCCAATTTCATGTTGTGGTGCCCTCACCCAGCCTTTCGTGATGGCAGCACTAGGGATGAACATGCCTTTTTCCCAAATGAAGACCAGGGTAAACCTTCCACTGATACTGCTGGGTCTGGTGGCTCAGTAGAACTAATGTGTCCACTCCAGGGCTCCGTCTTTGACTCTTGGCTCACAAGCTCTTATTCTGACAGTTCTACTCATCCTATTGAGGTCCATAAAATGAGTGTCATTGAGTTGGGTAACAAAAAAAATATGTTATTGAGCGCCATGATGCCACAAAGGGTGAATGGGCGCTTCACAAGCACTTCTGTTTTGTTTACCGAGTATTGATGCAAATATGGGTAGCACCCCGATTCTCTTCTGATGGGTGAAGATAAAGGCATTTTAGTGCCCTCCCTTCAGAGCACGTACACACAACATCAGGGCTTTAAGTGGGTCAGGTCCCTCCAGGTCACAGGCCCGGCAGTAATTAAAGAAGCCATGGCATGGTTCCCTTTTGGGCTCTATGTTTATGCCATTAACTTAGCAGGTACAACCATTAAAGGATTTCTGAATAATGACTGTAAAAACGTTAAGGTAATCTATGCCACTGATGTAGTTCTTGTTGACAGTTCACATCTATATCTAATCTTGCATTCCCTAGGACTGTTTGCTTTTTCCAGGATGGTGTTTCTCTGAAGACTTTTTTCGTGCAGCATATTATTTTGTGTGCAGTGCATACAGTGTACTGAGTCATGTGAATTCAGGTTGTGGGCGGGTGTTTATAACAGGCATGATTGAGAGCTTCGGGAGTTCAGTCCAAAGACAGTACGAGATTCTCATAACAAATGTCTTCCTCTCTATTATTTTAATTTCAAGTGTTGTCAGCTTGGATTTATGCATGGGTCTTGTGTGTCAGACCTGAGTGTGCCCTTTGCTTTGTCCTTGTACACAGAACAAAGTCCTGCCAGAGCTTACCACAAGGGCAGAACTAAAAGCCCTATGGTAAATGTTTTTTTTAGCTAAACGAAACCAGCAAAGACTGTGAGAATTTGCCTAATGTGATATGGGAGTCATTTTTGGAGCCAAACAATTCTGGGCAGTTGTGGAAAGAAACATCTCATGTAAGTGTGCAATGGCAAAACCAATAGGTCTGCTTTATAAGAGTTGGAGGCCTTCTTTGTTATACACCAATGTACTGGATACATGTTGTGTGGCATGGTTGGGTGAAAAAATAAATAATACACATACACTTGTCAGTGGTTCATAAAGGGGTTCAGAATACATGTGCATCTTGAAATGAAATGAAATGAAATTGGGGTTTTTATAGAGCGCATGTATGCCGTGGCGTCTTAGCGCTAGCTAAACCTAGGTTAGATCAAAGGGTAGGAGACTAGTGTGGACCAGGGGCAAATAGTCAAGTTTTTAGATACTTCCTGAACCAAATCTACAGCATCAAAGTCAGTGGAGATGTAGCTCGTGTGGTGGGAAAACCGAGAGGCCTCGCGGAGTGCCCTGTTGCACCCATTGGCAGATGCAGTGAGTCTTCCAGCGGGCCTGGAATCTCCCACTTCTCCTTATGTCCTACGCTTACCGTTGCCATCCTGAGAACATGATCAGCGGCATGGGAATGCAGGGCACCCACCAGGCAAAACTGGACAAGTATCGCTATCAGTGGGGTCAGATACACCGAACAACTCTTAATATTGTCCTCCACTCACCTCACAATCATTAACCAAAGAGCCACCGCCCACAATACATGACATTATGGCAGCAATACATGGGGCGCATACAGCCCTGGAACAGAAAATTGATTCCACCAATTCAGAGGTCTGTTTGCTAAGGGCAGATCTTCAGAACATAAGTACAAGAGTTAAAGAAGTAGAGGACTCAACAGTTGCCTTACACTGTGATTTTGCAACCCTCAAGACCCAAGTAAGTGAATTGTTAACCACCAATAAAACAATAGAGGCCTGTCTGGAGGACTATGAAGGTAGATCTCAATGCAACAATGTGCGTATACGAAGAGTTCCTGAGCATGCAGAAGGACCTGCAGTGGACTTGTTTGTCAAAGATCTCATCCTAAAGGAACTACAACCTTGTGGTATCTCCAAATATTTTTTGGTTGAACGAGCGCATCCGATTCCGTGCAGACCCCAGAAGCGGGGTCTCCCTGTCCCATCATCGCCGGTATATTCAACTTTCGAGACAGAGACGTTATACTTCAGGTAGCTCATAGCACCCCACCAGTTACTTACAAAAATATTAAGATAACTTTTTTTCCCCAACTTCACGCTACAAGTACAAAGACAAGGCCGTCGTTTCTTGGAGGTCAAGAAGGGCATTAAGAGACAAAGAACTCAAATAGTCAATGATGTTCCCAGCCATGCTATGGGTGGAGTCCGAGGGATGGACCTGTTTTGTCCTAACCCTTAAAGATGCAAGGGAATACATAGCGAACGGTCGACGGAAATGGGTGTCGAAATCAGCAAATGGGGCAACAACAACGTCCTGAGGTCTCCATTAGTCCAACAGCAAGGAAACAAGGTCATGATGGACACACATTGCCACAACAGGCGCCTTGAACACATATATAATTCTTCTCACTCAAAATGACTGATCCTCTAATTAACAAAGAACTTAGATGGGTATGGTAAAATAGTGCTTACAGTTTGGCTGTTGTTGATTTTTTGGAAATATGGGTTTTAATCCTTAGGACATTTTTGCCTAGACATGATATAGAGATGATATCAATCATTGTTTCTTGACACTCTGCCTCACACACAAAATGAGCCATAGGTAATATCCCATTTAGAAGGGGTACAACAGGGGCCATCTCTGGCAAACCATGCTCTCCCAAATATTAAAGTTGGGATAGGACCACAGGTGCCCTGCAGAGTTCAGGGGATGGGAAGTTCTGGGACCCCCATGCAAGGAGGCAGGGAGGGGGAGTTTGTGTTCTCTTTAGGGGGTGAGTAGATGTGGGAAGAGGGTTAGTTTAAAGAGTTTCATTATTTTTCTTTCTTTATATTATTGGCACCAATTATTTGAAACAGAACGATTGACTGTAAAGTAACGTGAATTCGATACAATCTTATTTGACACACCTAGTCAGATTATTAAAACAACACTACAACATCATTGGATCTAGAGTTTTGACTACATGCATAATGCCAGCTACAGAGGTCAGTTTCTAGTCCTGGTTTTTAAAAAGAGACACACATTATGGGCACTGCTTGCAGGGCAATGGATCAGTGAGGGTTAGGATGGTGGTACATGCTGGGTTCACATCTAACTCCAGAGGAACAGGGATACTTCTCCGGAAGCAATTTCCTATCATTGTTAACTGAACCTGGTCTGATCAACTAGGCAGATATGTAGCCCTGTCCGGGACATGGGAGGGCAAAAGAAATAATCTCTTCCCAATATACATCCCTCTGGGAATGTACAATGTCACTTTTCCAAACCTTGGTGCATGCCTTCTTGAACTCCCTGTTTGAGATTTATTTATGGGAGGGAAATTTAACAAGACCCTTTGCGACAATAAACACTGCAACACCAACTCGATCCCACTTACCAGACTAAGCCTCAGCCCCCGGGACTGGCAGATGTTTGGAGAACACCTATTCCTCTGACACTAGGTTGTACCTTCCTCTCGGGTGCCCATGGTAGCCTGTCTTGTATAAACTTCCTATTCAGTCAATCCAGCAATGTGTCACGCTTCCGAAACGTCCTTCACAAGGCAAGAGGAGTTTCTGACCACTCCCTGATATGGCCAATTTATAGTTCAGACAGGTCCCGATGTAAATTGTATGGAACAGACATGGGTAACACTGGGTACAATGATTGATACATGGAATATAGATCGTATATGGTGAGCCAAAACAGCACCAAGTCTCAAAGACTGGAAAAGGGACTTAGTGCATGGTGGCACAAGCAGTTACATACACAAGGAGGGACTGCCCTAAAAAATGAGAGAAGATATGGAGGAAATCCATGTGCTGGCATCATTTTCCAGAACAGATACCATTGACTGTACTGCACTAGAACCACATTAACCCTCATTGGCACAATCGGCAAGTGGGATGTTGTGCTAAAATATAATTATGATCCCTTTATACAAATGTGATGGTGTTCATATTTCTTACTGTACTAATAAGTGCCTAATAAAAATATGTTTAAGAAAAATAATAATATGGTACCACCAACAAATGATTTGTACTGTAGATAATATCTAATATCTGCCATCACACTGTATAGATTATTTTTTTGTGCCCTCAAATACTGCAAAGCATTTCAAAGGGACAACAACGCCAGTGCCTTATCATCAAAGTAACACTCAACAGGTATCCATCTTGTATGTTATCACCTAAATAGTCCCATCAAAAACACATTTTTGGGGAAATGCCTCTTTTGCATGATTACCTCTATTTTTTAAAACTGATGCTGATGTTTTTTCTTTTACTCTGGGCATTTGGGCTCTGCTAACCAGGCCTCGGTGCATGTGCTCTAACCTCTAAAGCACATACAAATTGGCTGTACTGATAAGTGCCTATAAGCACAATATATGGTATAATATAAACTCAAGGCCTATAAGTTACAAATGTTACAAGTGGGCTGCCCCACCCACTGCACAAACCACTACATCGGCAGTGAAAACATGATGCCAGGTCTATCACTGTAACCTCTCTGTGCAGTTTTAAAACTTCAAATTCGACTTGTCACAATAATCCTTTTTCATAGGCCTAAACCCTACTTTTAAATATTGATAAGTCACCATTGAGTAGACATTACTACCGATAAGGTAGTGTGCATGCTACTTAAAGGTAGGACATGTAAATGTTTAAGAATAAGCGTGCCCTTACTGTGAAAAGGTCCCAAAAGCTATTTTCACTGTATCAGGGTTAGTTGTTCCTTGGAACAGCACAAGGATACGATATTACATTTAATAATGTTTTTACTCTGTGAAAACAGCCAGAAACAGATACAAAATGAGTTTCAGCAGTTTTCAAAATATTTTTCACTGGCCCAATTAACTGGTGAAGTCGGATTTGACATAAATATTTTTTCAAAGGTACTTTTAGAAAGTTACTTTTCCCTGCCTAGACCCTCTTTGCATGAGCTACACCAGTAAACTGGCAGCTGAATAGCCACCTTGATGAGGTATAAGCTTCCTCTCATAGCCGAGACAAAGGCCTTGGGTGTTGGGAGGTGTGCTGTTCCTCTGGCATCTCCCTATGTTTGCTTTGTTAGCCCTAAGTTCACAGGGTATGGCAGGGGTCCCTTGCTCACTTTGCCGCTGGATTCAAGCTAACCTGGCTGGTGAGGGGTGTTACTCCAAAACCAGTCCCAGGATGCTTGTTTCCGGTCCAGGGAAGACCGATTTTCGTTCGGCAGGGTCTGAAATGGGATGGCGAAGTGAGCTACAGAATGATGATGGATTCAACTCAGAACTGGGAATGGTGTTGAGTGTTGGAAAAATGTCAGCGCTCCGTCCAACATCTTCATGTGTTTCCTTTGGCAGGATGACCATATGTGCCATGCCCAGGAATTTGATACAGTTCTGCGAGACCTACCTTGTCACAGGCAAATGTTAGCAATTGCCCACTTTGCTCATGCCTTAAAATGTCTCTACACATTGTGGTTTTTTTTCAGCACCCAGTAGGGCCTAGATTTCATACCGAATCAGGCTGTGTCCCAGCTCAATACTACATGTTTGTAATCTGACTGGCATGATGGAGCGTTTCATAACGGAAAATACATGATGAACCCTTTCAATCAATGGCTGTAACTGTCAATCAATCAATCAATCAGGGAATTTTAAGTGCGCTACTCACCCTGTGGTGCTGAGTTGGATACATGTTACACAAAGGAATTCCATATACATTTTCTTTTGAGCTTATTCTACATCCAGTGGCTACTTTAACTGAAAGAGATTATTTTCGCTCTTCAAACAAACTCTCCGATGGGAGGCAGGAGGAGGGGCTATTTTTCTATCCATTGTAAGTAGATGCAAAACCTTAAGCAAATTCACCAGTTTTTGCTTCTTTCACATTAGTCTGTACCAGACAAAAAAAAGGTGGAATGCACCACAGCACACAAATTCCTTGTTGCCTGCAGTTGGCAATGCGAGGGACATGGGGGCAGGTTTTCTAAAATTCCATGCAATGCAGCGGGCAAACAAAACTGTGCTGCGTTACCCTTGAAGAAAAGAACAGGAGAGTGCCATGTTAATAGAATTATGGCACTATCATCCTCTCTCTAGCGCCTGTGCTGTAATTAGCTGCTTTGCCCCATGCACACACCTTTGCACCATAGTGGCAGGGTGTCAGCGTGTGTCTAGTCAGGTTTTGTACTGGAAGGATAGCCTTCAAGTACATAATACTAAACTCAGACTAACTTTAAACCATTTCCCACTTTGTATGTGTGTTGTAAAGTGTCGCGCACATACAAAGTCAGAAAAGGAAGGAGAAACAAAAGCATTTCTCCTTCATAGCGCCTACTTGAATTTGGCGCTGTTTTCTGATGCCAAACCCTATCTACTTTTTAAAGTAAATTGGGCTTATCGTCAGAAACTTTGGGTGGTTGCATGGGAACCCACATGCACCGCACATGCACCAATCATGGCACGCCTCCTTGGCGCTTAGTAATGCAAATGCACATATTATTAATTTGGCTCTATTTCCACTTCTTCATATTCTCTAGGTTTGGTCATATTTTTCAGAGTCAGACCATAGTTAGATTCAGGCTTGGACCTATCCTACTGGCAAAGTTAATTACTCTGCTATACAACAGGTAGATCAAAGCCTCCCTACGTAATTGACCTGTTTGGAGTGGAGAAAGCCTGCTCCAGGGGAAGGATATTGGTAGGGTAGAGATCTACATAGGGTAATTACATTCTCTCTTTTTTAATATTTTTTTTATTGAAACAAACATCAGCATATAATAAACATTACAGTGGGTAAATCATGGTAGCAGAGCCGGCAACCTGGGAAGGCATGGTAAATACAATCCAAGAAAGATGTCAGAACTTCACAGAGAAGAGGAATCAGCAAATAAAAGATCAAAGGGTGGCGTACAAATTTCACCTCTGTAGCTATTCCAAGGTCCCCATATTTGTGACAACCTCCGAAGGCGTCCTCTAGCAATATATGTAGTCTTTTCCCTTAGCATACACCAATCTAAATTTTCTTCCCACCCTTTAAGTATGGGGGTCCGTTCAGCTCCCCACAACTGAGCTATAATACGTTTGGCAATCATATAGCCTAATGTGACCCATTGCGTCTAAGAGCTGTTTAAGTCGGTGGGCTCCCATATGTTAAGTAGGCATCTCCTCGCCTCCGGGGTAAGGGAGACTCTGAGCACTGCCCCAATCGTGTTATGGATACTACGCCAATATGCACTGACAAACTTACACTCCCAGATGATATGCATAAAAGTACCAACTAGGCCACAATTCCGCCTACAAAGTCCCAATTCTGAAAGACCCATATGCACCAGCCTAGGACCCGTTAAGTAAATTCGGAGTAAATGTTTTAGCTGAACCAGTCGGAGACGAGCCGAGATCCCAACCTCTCGGCGAGAGGACACCGCCACCTGCCAGTCTTCATCATCTAATTCGACTCCCTCTTGTAGCCATTTATCCCTAAGCCCCCCTAGAGAGTCAGTCCTCTGATTAATAAATTTTTTATATATAAGAGAAATTGTCTTGTCGGGCAAATGTCCATCCGATATTCTGTCTTCCAAAGGGGAGGGCTCCGAAGGTTCGGCGCCACCGGGCAATAGTGAGAGAAGAGTGTGTCGAACCTGTCCATACCGAAAGTATTCAGAGGGTGCGAGTTTATATTCCTCCTGCATTTTCACAAATTATTTAATCTCCCCTTTCCCCCAAATATCTTTAACCAAGAAAATACCAATGAGTTCCCACCTATCAAAGCCTTTCGTCTTCCATAGCTTACCAAGTCTCTCAGCGTCCCAAAGCGGGGTGGCCATAGTCAATCTATTATTCCAGCCCAATGAGTTTGTGGCTCCATGCTGCACGTGTATGGAATGTTTAGTAGGCCCTGTCAACTTAGCCCTGTTAGGTTGAGAGTATAAGGCCCTATTATAATTATTACCGGGAAGCAACCACTTGTCCATTGCATAGCCCGGATCATCGATCCGGCCTTACGTACAGTGATTAATTGCAGCCAAATGGGCCGCCCAATAATACCGTTTAACATCCGGTAGGGCAATGCCTCCATCATACCAGGAAAGGGTCAGCTTATGTAGTGCAATACAAGGCCTCCCTCCCAAAGTAGAACCCGCTGTAGACTCTCAATTTCACGAAAATAGCTCGAAGGCACCACATCTAAAGAATTTTGTAAAGCGTATATAAAATGTGGGAGGGCCATCATCTAAAACAATGCAGCCCTGCCCAATAATGAGAGAGGGAGCCTCTTCCAATTGGATATATCACTCCTGAGTCGATGAAGAGGGGGAAGAAGATTGCGCAAAAATCTAATCGATGGATCTGAAGACACAATAATCCCCAAATACTTGAATCCCTCTACACTCAACTGTACAGGACAATTCTTAGGGGTACAGGTGGATCACCCTTTAAAACAAATAAGACAGATTTACTCCAGGTGATAGCGAGACCAGAATTTTGCCCGAAAGAGGCAAGGACATCACAAACCACAATGAGAGACTTACGCGCGGATGCCAGATACAACAAAATGTCATCCGCATATAAAGATATGGGGTGCTCTGAGTCAGGGGACCACCGCAACCCCTTGATTGAGGGCTCCCAGCATTTCCAAGCGGCCAGAGGCTCTATAGCCAGCGCAATAAGAAGGGGAGACAGCGGGCAACTTTGCCGGGTACCACGCCCCAACAAAAAGGAGGACGAGACTTTATTATTCACTACAACTTGTACCAGGGGCTCGGAGTACAACAAGCGTACCCAGCCAATGAAGTCAGGGCCAAACCCAAATTTGGCCAACTCCGCCCACAAATATTGCCATTCGATCGTATCAAAAGCCATTGTGGTGTCTAGTGACGCAATTATAGCTGGTTCTTGCAGCGTATGAGCCCTTGCCAAAAATTTCTGTGTGGCATAAAGTCCGATTGGTCAGGATGGACCAACTCCGTAATGACCTTGATAAGCTTATTTGCCAATAATTTGGCCAAAATCTTTGGCTCGGAATTAAGTAGATAAATAGGCCTATAAGAGGCACAGTTAGACCTAACCTTTCCCTCTTTGTGTATCACCACTATTGATGCAACCCTCTGGTCTCTCTGAAGAGTCCCCTTTTCTCTAGGCTCCAAAAACATACTTTTTAAATAAGGCGCCAGGCGATCCGGCCGAAGCTTGTAAAGTTCTATAAGGAGACCGTTGGGGCCCAGTGCCTTACCAGAGTTTAGAGAACGGATAGCCGAGGCAATCTCGTCCGCCGACAGTTTACTATTCATAAAGGTTTTATCTTCAACAGAAAGATGAGGAAGCTGTATATCACGGAGTAAAAGATGGGAATCAGTTTCCGGGCAAGACGAGACCGAGGCATAAACATTCTGAAAATGCCTGAAAAAACTTATCAATTATAATCTGAGGGTCAGTAAGACTTTCACCCTCCTCCGTAATAAGTTCAGTGACCAATCAGCTAGCCCATTCCTTCTTATCCAACCAGGCGATAAGCTTTCCTGCCTTGTCTCCCAAATCATATCATTTTCCCTGTTTTTCCCTGCCAAGAGTTTTTGCCCTGTCCATAACTAGCGCTTTATAGTCATGTTGTTTAAGGCTTAGATGATGACGCTTACACTGCGTGACTCCTAGTTCCAGCTCTCTTTCCAAGCCCTCAATTTCAGACTCTAATTTCACCACCTCTTTCGGCTTCTCTCTCTTGGCGCAGCTATCAACGACAATGCCTGACCCCTAATGACCGTTTTAAACGCCTCCCATAAGGATACCGAAGAGGATACAGACCCCTCATTAACGACAAAATATACTTCCAGTTTAACATTAAGGTCCTTTCGAACTCTGGGACTACGCAAATACCATGGATTTATGGGGGCAACTCGCCCTGCAGAGCCGCGGTGTACACCTACATGGACCCATAGCGGAGAATGGTCCGAAATCCCTCTAGCCAAGTGGCTAACCTCCATCACATATGAAGCTTGTACTGCCGGGACAAGGCAATAGTCCTGTCGTGAGAGACTATTATGCGCCCCAGAATGAAATGTGTATTGCTTCTGATTTGGGTGCAGCAATCTCCAGCAATCCACAAGACCCATTGCCTCCACAAATTCAGGTAGCCATCTTGTCGCCCGCCCGAGCTCTCGAGGGGGATGTCTGTCCATTTCTCCTGAAATTACTGCATTAAAGTAGCCTCCCAAAAAAATAAACCCCTCCGGGAGTGACAGGAGGACCGACCCCAAGTCCGCAAAATTCGTACTCTGGTGCCCAGGGGGAACATAAATGGAAAGAAGGGTGATGTGGTGTCCCTCCCACAGACCTGATACGCCTACATATCTACCCCTCCCATCTTCCAAAGTGGAGGCAACAGACAGCGGAATTTGCGATCAATTTATATCCCATTCCATGTAATGCATTACATGAGTTGCCAATCAGGTGAGTTTCGTGAAGTAGCACCACGTCTGGTGCCTGTCTCTTAAGATACTGCAGAACTACACTACGTTTAATCTTGTCCCCAGCCCGTTAACGTTCCAACTCAGGACTTTTATTTCACTACCCCCCATCGCCTACCCAGCTCCGTTTTTCTTCCCCCCCACATGCTAATTATTAGACCAATACTTAATGCTGATGAAACCTACAACACTAACAACATGAAACATTAACCTTACTCCCAAAATCCCCCCCTCCCCGCTGCCCTGCCCATAGGGCCCAAAACTGCCCACTAAAAACTGCAGAGTGCCTGTCGCCCCGAACCCTTCAAAGAAAGAAAGAAAAAACAACGAAGGAGGATCCCGCTCCACCCTCCGGCCCCCACCCCCTCACGGCCACATATCCCCCCCCCCCCCCGAGTCCCAAATCAAACAAACACTCAAAATTACAGTGGGCCACACTGCAATCTGGTTGCACTCAATCCCAGTCACAGCATTCTACAACAATCCCGCAAAATGAGCTGGAGACATCTCACTCCTGTTCCTGTACAGCTCCCTCCTCCGTCCGGCTCGGCGACTCCGCTCCGTCATGAGGAAGAGTGTCCAACCAGTCAGATACAGTCTCAGGATTGTCAAAAACCAAGCCTTTCCGCGTACCTCCACTCTCAAGCGCGCAGGAAACATCATTAACTGCCAGAAAGTTCCAACGCTGTTTCTGTACTGACTGTGTGAAGTCCGGGAAAAAGGAGAGGGTGGCATTATCAATACGAACAGGGCCTCCAACTTTTGCTGACTGCTGGATAAGGTCTCTGTCGCGGAAATTCAATATTCTGGCGATCAGCGGGCGAGGCTGGGCCCCGGGTCTTGGCCTCCCCCCAGGCACTCCGTGTGCTCGCTCCACAATGAATAGCTTACTGAGGCCCTTAGGCTTCAAATGCTTAAGGACGAGATCCTCCACATATAGGTAGGGGGCTGGTCCCTCTGACCTTTCCGGAACCCCCAAAATACGTATGTTGTTTCTTCGGACCCTGCTTTCATACTCATCCAGTTTGCGCTCCGCTTGCTCGTGTGAAGATTTAAGCACCAGGACGTCCTGCTGGAGCTGGGCAACATCGTCAACCAAACTGGAAGTCTTAATATCTAAGGACTTAACCTTTTCATTCACCTTCGTCAGGTCCGCCCGTATAGGATTCACCTCTATAGATACAGTATCCAACTTAGTATCCATATTCTCTATTTGTTGCCCCAAGGAAGTCTTAACACCATCAATAGCACCCATGTTGTCTTGCAGCGTGACCTCTCCCTCCTTGTCCGGGGGCGCCCCGGAAACCACAGCCGGGGACGCCGAGCCTCTAGGTTGGGCACAGCGATCTAGTTTATTGGTCTGCACCAGCTTTGGGGCTCCCTGTGTTCTAGAGGAATGTTTCTCCCCGTCTTGCTTGGATGCCATGTTGTACTTTGCGTAATGCCCAGTCCTGGTTACCCTACGATGGTTCCACACTCCGTATTTCTATGCCCTAGGGACCAAGCGCATAGGCCAGTCCGACGATGAATCAGGGCGGGCATCCAGGGGGACACATTCACTCCGACCCCAAATCAGTTCCAGGCGGCAATCTTTTAGGGCAATGCACTCCCCCACGGTACCTCCGGGTGCCCCCCACGCGTTGGCGCAGAGAGAGCCAATCCTACAGTCCTCTCCCTCTAGGCCCGCCGCCCCAAGACAGGGATCCACAACGCTATTTGATTATGTCCCAATGATGTGGAAGCTGGCCGCAAACGAGGACCAACCGGAGCAATCCATACTCATGCTCCGATTGCACCCATCCGCATCACCAGGGCCAAAGAAGTCAGTCAGAGTGAGGGTGGGCCTCAACAACGCCACTGCCCATATCCCCCGTCGATGTGCCAGTGTCGATCTCCCCCTCCAGCAGTCTCCTCCAATAAAGCCGGTCCAGAAGCCTCCAGACCGCCGCAGTCACTCCGTCCAGGAGGAGGGTGGGGGGCAACTAGTAGCTGCACTCGCTCAGTATTCCGCCGCCACCGCCGGTTAAAATATTCCTTTCTCGGAGACCCGATCTGCCACTTCCGGTTTTGGGTCCCCGATGTTATGACACTCTAGGGCGGCTGGTGGGTCTATTCCAGCCCCCGGTCTCAGCCGCAGTCAGGCCCCAAAACGGAAACGGGCACAACTCCCGATCGGAGCCTCACTGACTCACAGGGGTAAGCCCCAGATGTCCCCGGCAGCCTCCGGTTGCATATTATGGGCTCGGGAGGCAGGATACTCAGCAGGATGATAGGGCTGACGAGAGACTACGCGGCCATTTTGCACGGGCACATAGCTCCTCCCGGGTAATTACATTCTCAATGACTACCAGGTCTAGGCACACTTTCCTCAGTGATAAAATGGGAAACACCAGACTTCTATCTCCTTTCTGGTGGGGAGACCCATTGAAGTGTTGGTGGGAAAGAATCAGTTTGGCAATGACAGTTAGGGTTGGGCTTCAAGCTCCCCTAGAGCTGTCATCACTAACCATTTGAATCTACCATCTTCAAAGTCCAAAAGGGCTGTGCAGGAGGGAAGTTGCAGGGGGTACAGTGATGATAAGTCACTTAAGATTGAGCAGAGGTGAACACCATCAGGAACAGTTCATACCCACACAAAAAAACTTGCACAAGAGAGAGAGACTTTGAGACACAATGGAACCTCCGAGAAGACAAGGGCAGGAGGACCCTTTGTCTAAATACCCCTGTTTGAAATAGTAAGATACAATGGTGCTCTACTGATTCGGTATTTGATGGACCTGTGTCTCAAGGACCAGTGGCATCTGGCCTTCCCATTTCATCTGAGGGACAGTAAAGCATTGAAGTTGGAGGGCCATTGAAGAGATGCCCCCCCTGGAACTTTTGTAGACCATGTCTAGCTAGAGGCACCATATGAGGGGTATCCCAGGCTGCAGTCCAAAACACAGGTGTCCTGCAAGTGACCAGGATGCTATTGAAACTGGGGAGTGCATGCACAAACCAAGGCAGCCTTGAGGGCCACAAAGTGCTGCTTCTGAGACACACCAGGCAAAGCAGGCTGCTAAGAGCTAAAGGGGCAGGGAGGCAGATTGCTGAATGCTCCCTAATCAGAGGAACATTAAGCTAAAAACCATCTCTGAAAACATCTAATAAAACTTAGAAGCCAGGAGGCCTGAATCCAATACATCTGGGAGCCGGAGCATGCCACCTGGAAGAAATTATCAGCATTAGAGTGGCCCCTTCATTCTGGGTCTCGACCAACAGGTTCCCAAGACCCCCAGGCCAAAGAAAATCCAACCACATTGAGTGGTCTTTACCTGGTGTCCCTGGGAATACTGTGGGTATGAATGACCCTTAGGGGTCAACTGGGCTTGAGCTTGTGCCTCCCTTCTGTAAACATCAACCTCCACTGGCGCGAGTCAACGCCCAGAGGTGTCATAGACCGCCAATGCTCTCAACTCAGAGGAATCTCTGAGGAGGGCCAGAGCCCCAGTTGGATATTGGCGTGTCTCCTCCACAGGGACGGCTTTAGGGCAGTGCAACTGATGCAGATGCACTGGGCGCTGACCTGGAGGAGGGGCGCTGACCTCAGGTGGGGGAGCTTTGTTTAGCAATAACTTATGATTTAAAAGCAGCTGATGCAGAGTGCCTTGTGCCTCCAGATTTCAGGCAGCAATAAAAATGCCAAGATAAATGTTCCTGCTAGAGAAAGACATCGGAGTTTTGTCTAGTGGCAGTTTTGACTTGCCATAAAGTAGCACAAAGGGTTAATATGCCTGCTGCAAAGAACAGATATGTATTTAAAGTGGATAGCTGAGTGGATTAATAGAGCCAGCCTTTACCAGTGCTTTAAAACAAATGAAATGTATGTGAGAGAAGGGTTATGGGGATATGAGGGACACTTTTGCTGGTTGGCAGTGAGGGAATCTGAGAAAAAGGTGGGGGCGGTTAAAAAGATTGTCGCACCGGGCGCCACATGCGCTAAAGCTGTCACTGCTCCTCCACTCCCTGTGTCTGTGCCTGGTGGCAGCAGACAGCGCATCATAGTCCCTGATGCAGGCGAGAGAAGAAGGAGGAAGCCAGCTTCTGTGCCGAAACACAAAAGCTGTGTTGAGTGGGCAGGGAGCTGGGCAGGCCACATGGGCTGGGGCTCCTGTGCAGCCCTTGTATTCCCAACAGATGGGTGCCCCACAGGAAGGGCTACGGCACTTGGTAATGTAAAAAATGTCACCAGATGGAGTGTAATAAAAAAGACGTCACTGGTGCATCAAAGGAAACAACTGTGGGATACACAGCATGCCCTATAAGTCCCTGTTTTGTCTAAGGAATATGCATGTTTTTTTTTCTTTCTGGCTGGTACACAAAGAAGGCGCGGGAGCCCCTAAAATAAGATGTTCTGATCAGTTAGAGGGGGCTAGCCAGGAGAAGCAGTGCACCCTCAGGAGAGCCTCCTTCTTATTTTAGGATGCCAGTAAGGTTCTCCTGGTAAAGGAATTTATGGCTCTTGGAGGAAGTTTCCAAGTCTTTCAAGCACTCCTGGAATGGGGACTGCTAGCATTATCTCTCTGGGGTGCAGGGGCATTTTTTATAAGCCCGGTGGCTGCTTTACAGCAAGTATAAAGGAAAAAAGACGTATACACTACATACATGTTATCATTGGACTCATTATTGACAGTAATAATATTGATCGTGAATCATTGCACATATTGCTGAATATTATAGAAAAGTAGTACCATCATGCAAGATTTTCAGTATCGATCACATCATGTTTTGGTTCTATATTTCGCTTTAATTAGTATTATAAAACAACTAAACAGCCCCTAACTGACCATAGATTGAAGAGGGAGAGAATAACAGGAAACAATTGAAAGACATGCCAGAATGCAGCAATTGCACTCCTGCTTTGGCCAATCACAGACCACAAGTCAAAGCCAGTCTACATAGCACTGGAAAGACAACATCAAAACGCATGCCTTTAGCCCCTCGTATGTCTGCATTTCAGTAAACACACACCTGAATACAAGCATGTGCAGGTTTTTTGTGCACATCAGCTCCCTGCTTCCCGCATGACACAATGTTGACATGAATTATTTAACAGACGCGAGTGTGCGGGGTTTCTCTCGCATTTTAGCCTCGGCTTGTTTACTGGTTAGAGCTGATTTTAATTACTGTTTTTTTTAGCTTTTTCGGCGAGACGGCTTAAGTCTAGGCATTATACTATTCTTTTTTCCCAGCAGCACCTTGATACTTCTGGTGCTAGCACTCTTACCTGCCAGAAGTCCTTTGGTTTTCCGCACTCCCATTCGGTACACTCTTCTCATCAGCCCTGGTCCGACGCAGGCTTGCCTATTTGAGCGGAGGGCGTGTGGGGAGGTCGAGCACCATCTGACCTTGGGGGGCGGAGTTATTGGCACCACCTCTTCCTGGGCTGCCTATTTAGCCCACATGTGCTACACCGCACGCAGCGACCGCGAGTGTGCGGGGTTTCTCTTGCATTTTAGCCTCGGCTTGTTTACTGGTTAGAGCTGATTTTAATGACTACTTTTTTACCTTTTTCGGCGAGGCGGCTTAAGTCTGGGCATTATACTATTCTTTTTACCCAGCAGCACCGCAATACTTCTGGCGCTAGCACTCTTACCTGCCAGAAGTCCTGTGGTTTTCCACCCTCCCATTCGGTCCACTCGTCTCCACAGCCCTGGTCCGAGCTTGCCTGTTTGAGTGGAGGGCATGTGGGGAGGTCGACCTCCCCACAAGCCCAGGGACCATCTGACCTTGGGGGGCGGAGTCACTGGCACCACCTCTTCATGGGCTGCCTATTTAGCCCACATGTGCTATACCGCGCGCAGCATTGGGGGGCGGAGTCACTGGCACCACCTCTTCATGGGCTGCCTATTTAGCCCACATGTGCCAAAGGCAAGCCTGTCCGCGGCCGGCCGGGGCCAGGGGCCAGGCACCATGCCCATTTTTATGCATATTCCTCCCAAGAACTAGTTGCAATTCAGGGCAATTGGGCTATTTCAGGCCACACTCTCTCCCGCATTAAAGGAACTGGCATCCTAAACCCCAGCCCCATCACAACCCTCTCACCCCGACAGGTCAGCCGGCATATCACCTGTCCCATGCTGCGCCCTCTGTTCCTTCCCAGCCGCCCCTGGCGCAGCCCGCCCCCACAACCGTGGCAGCCTATCTCCTCAATACTCGCTCTTCAGCTGAGCATCAGCTTGAGCTTTTTACATTTTTGGATACTGTTAAGCCTGACATGCTGTTTCTTACCGAAACATGGCTCTCCTCTGACTCTTTACCAGATATACTGGCAGCAATTTCCAACCCTTACTATATCTTGCGCTCAGACCGTTCGGGTGGGAAAGCCGGAGGTGGAATCGCGATAATTATTCATTCAAACTTCCAGTTTCTGCCTATGCCCTTCCCTATCATTGCATCGGTCGATTTCCTTGTTGTCCGTTCTACCTCCACTACTGCCCCTTTAACTTTTACTGCCCACCCCAGTCCATGCCCCTTTCCTCACAGGCAGTCGGGAACTGTTGGCTACGCTTGTTGTAAACAACTCACGCTTATTGGTGCTGGGCGATTTCAAATTTTGGCCCTCCGACCCACGGGAGGACCCCCACTCTAAAGAGTTCACCGATCTGCTCTGCAACCTCAATTTTTCCCAGCACATACATTCCTGAACCCATATTCATGGCCACATCCTTGACCAGGTTTGGACAATCAATTTGAATATCCCCACCCCGATCACCAGCCCATGTCCTTGGTCCGATCATTCCCTTATTTCATTTTCCTTTGACCTTGTGGAGGTTAGTAAACCCCTGCTCCTTTCCAATACCTGGGCCCGAAATTGGGGACGAGTGGACACATCCCTCCTTTGTTCTTCCCTCTCATCTTCACGTCCTAACTTACATGACCTTTCTCCTCACTCCCAGGATATTGCAATTAACAACTGGCTCTTTCCAGCCTGCGATCAGCTGGCCCCTCTGAAACACCTCAAGATTCGCCGCCTCCATGACTTTAACAGATGGTTTACTTCTGAGTTAAAATCAAAAAAACTTGCCCTCAGGCAAGCTGAATGTCATTGGAGGCTCAGGTACTGCCCAGTTTTAAAATCATTGTACCTTACTTTGCTACATGATTATAAAGAATGTCTGACATAATATCGACAGACAGAATATCGATATGCAAAAATATCGGAGCAAAAATATCGACAGCAAAAATATCGGAATCCTATCTTCATTAAGGTAAGTACAAAAATATCGAAAAAATAATATCGAAGTACAAAAATATCGGAATCAAAAATATCGTTTTTTTAAATGTATTAATAATAATGTAAAAATAAATGTAAAATACATATAATTTTACAACTATTAAATAAAAATATTAAAACAAAATTAAAACTAATACATATACATTTAAAATAAATAAAACACTTAATAATTTAAAGTAATTTTAATTTTTTTCATGTAATTTATTTGATTTAATGTAATTTTTTTTTGTTTTTACCCTGTACGCCTGTACCCCAAAAACCCAAAACTGACCCTGAACCCTAAAAATACCCCTTTACCCAAAAACTGAAAACTGACCCTGAACCCTAAAAATACTCCTTTACTCAAAATTAATTAATATTATTTAATTAGCAATTAATTATTAATTAACAATAACAATAAAGTAAATATATTAGCACATTTGCTGTAATTAATTTAATTTAATAATTAATATTATTTTTCCCAATTAATTAATTAAGAATAACAATAAATTATATATAACAAAATTACTATAATTAATGTAATTAACTAATTAATATTAATTAATTACCAACGAATTAATAATTATAAATATGTCAAAAATTATATTAATTAATTAACTAATTAATAGAAATTAATTACCAATTAATTATTAATTAAAATATGTACAAACATATATCAATTAATTAATTATTATTAAATTACTTCCCACCCTATTCCCCTATAAACCCATAACCCGCTACAGAACATATTTATCAATTAATCAATTAATTAAAAATAATTAAAAATTATTTCTCAATCAATTAATTAATAATTCCTACTAATTAATAATTAATTTAACATAATTAAATTACTTCCCACCCTATTCCCCTATAAACCCACAACCTGCTACAGTAGTAAAAGACAATATTTAATTAAATTACATTAAAAATAAATAATAAAACATAATAAATACAATATAATATACACTAAATTTATTTAAAAATTGATATTAGTAAAATCAAAGTTATTAATTTCGATATTATTGACATCGATATTTACAACTTCGATATTACTGATATCATACCAATATCGATATTAAGACTGTCGATATTACTTACCTTCGATATTTTGTCCCATTGATAGTTAAACTTCGATATTTTTGTATATCGATATTTAAAAATCGATATTTTGTCTGTGTACCGATTATAAAAAATCTATTCTTCAGGCTAAATCGGAGTATTTCACCTAAAAAATTCTTCTCTTTGCTAATAAGCCCAAAGACATTTTTTCCATCGTTCATGACCTGTCTACATCTGCAAGAGCCACCCTTAAGCCCTCCCCTTCACAAGCCCTCTGTAATTCTCTCAATGGGTATTTCATTGATATAATCAGCACAATTAAAGCTAATATCCCTTCTCCTCCATCCAATTTCCTTTGCCCTGACCCCTCAACCAACTCTCACTTTCTTGAACAGTTCCCTCTCATATCTAGGGAAAATTTCATTTCTCTACTCATCAAAGTCAAATTCGGTTCTCCTACCGACAGTTGTCCTGTTCACCTATTAAAAGAGGTCTTTTCTGTCTGTCCTGATCCCCCTCTATTACTTCTTAACAATTCTCTTTCATTGAGGATTGTCCCTGACCTTTTTAAATCTGCTAAAATTATTCCCATCTTAAAGAAGCCAGGGGCAGACCCGTCCTCTCCCTCTAATTTTCGTCCTATCTCTTTGCTTCCCTTCCTGGGGAAAATCTTAGAGAGCCATGTTACAGCTTGCCTCAGCTCCTTTACTGAGAAGACACACTTTCTAGATCCCCACCAAGCAGGCTTTCGTCCCGCGCACTCTACAGAGTCTGTCATACTCTCTGTGCTGGATGAACTCAGATGTAGAGCCGACGGCAACTCTACTCAGGCCTTGGTTCTCCTGGATCTCTCGGCCGCCTTTGACACGGTTGATCATACCATCCTGATCGACAGTGTCAAGAGCGCTGGTCTCCGGGGATCCTCCTTAGCCTGGATCTCCTCATTTTTGGAGAACCGTCAGCAGGCCGTCCAGTTTGCCGGCTTCTGTTTTGGCCGCTCGCCCTATCACCTGTGGTGTCCCCCAAGGTTCTTCTCTCTCTCCTCTTCTTTTCAATTTGTATATTTTCCCTCTTATCTTTGCCCTTCAAAAATTGGACATCACAGTATTTAACTACGCTGATGACCTCCAACTTATTTTCAATATCTCCTCTTCTCCATCTTCTGTCTCAAATTTTCAATCAGTTATGACCTTTATCAGCGACTGGATGAATTCCAGCCATCTTAAGCTCAATCCCGACAAGACTGAGCTTGTACTTACGGGTGGTGTCTCCAGTCCCTGGTCCCCCAAATTTTGGCCCCTTTCTCTTGGTCCCCCTCCTTCTCCTTCAGGCTCTGTCAAAAACCTTGGTATTAAAGTCAGCAGTGACCTTTCCATGCACAACTAAGTCAGTGCGGTGGTCTCATCTTGCTTTCCTAATCTACGCACTATACGTACAATTTCCCGTTTTTTTCCAATGAGGTACTTAAACTAATCTTGCTAGCCATGGTTATATCTCGCCTGGATTACGGAAACGCTCTGTACGTCGGAATTCCGGCGTGCAAGCTTTGCCGTCTCCAGCTAATCCAGAACCAGTCTGCACTCACTGAACGTTCCTTTTTTAAACTCGGCTGACTGATTTTCAAGGCTGTAGCTGGTTCAGCTCCTGCTTTTGTAGCCGCCAAACTCAAGGCTTATGTCCCTACCCGTGACCTTCGGTCTTCCTCTAAACATCTTCTGTGCATCCCCCCCTGTAGAAGGAAGAAACATGGTGGCATGAGTTTCTCCTTCTTGGCTCCCTCTTTTAGGAATTCTTTACCCCTCAGCATTAGGACCACAGCTCTTTACATAGACTTCCGCAGGGTTCTGAAGACCTGGCTTTTCTTGAAAGTTTTTGCTGAGTAGGCAAGTTTCCACTCACTCACGTCCTCAGCGCCAAGAAACCGCTTGGACTACGTGCGCTTTATAAGTCTTTTCAACTTCAACTTCAACTTCAACAGCAATGTTCTTGTAAACCTATTCATTGACCATTGTCATGTACACAAGAAACAATGTCAGCTTAATCTGCAGAAAAAGTGGTGTTAATTACAGTGTTCTTGTCAATTTATTCAGAGACCACTGTCAGGACCCCCATATCTGATTCTCAAGGAGACCCTTGCAACCACTAACCAAGGGGAGAAATGTGTCTCTGTATACATGAAGCCGGGACGAATACTTAATCACAAATATGGTGTATCCAGTACTAAATTGTTTTAGATAACTTGAGATCAATAGACATTCCCGTCCTCAGCGGGCCCCCATTTTGGAATGAACACATAAAAGAAAAGAGGATCAATTCTCCATAAAGTGACCTTTAAAGGTGCCTCCAGCACAGGGGGTAAAAGGTACAATTAGGGGTTTAACTGATCTATGCTCATCCCTTGTTTGGTGCGAGGTCCTTTGGAAGGAGCCACCATATGCATTTCCTCATGAAGCATCAAAAACAAAAGAGATCTAGATCCCAACCCAGAAGTGAACATCTTGAAAGCAAACTGAAACTTTATTGGGGAAGACATTTTTGCCTCATTTCCAGAGGTTTTCGTGGAGAAATTAAGATTTCCCCCAAACATTTAACATTAGATAATTTTGAATGTGTGTGCTATGCCAGTAATCTGAAAACTCCCTCTAATACCTACTTTGATGGGAGAGCTGTTGAGGGATGTTGATGAGAGAGCCTGAAAAGTTAGTCAAGGAAGAGATCATAGAGGAAATCAAATTGCATATCAGAGTCAATTTGAGTGACTCCAAGACTTACACCTGGACGAACCATCACCCTCTCTGTTCCACATTCAGTATCCCATCTAGTTGCTCTTCATCAAGAGTCACACCTCCTGATCTCATTTATTATTTCTATGGAAGCCTGTAGATACTACATTATGCTTTGGGGTTGGCGTCTGCGGCTGCAGTGGTTCAGACAAGGCAACTTTGATAACACTGGGCTCTACAAATCTTAGAATGAATTAATAAAAATTGCAACTATTAAACAAAACCTCTGTATTGCATGCAATACTACAGGATGAAATATGTACACTGTCACAGCTAGGCACTGTTAACTCAGTCTTAGCCTGTAGTGCACAACTACCTAAATGTGCAGGCCTGATGGTGCAGACTTGATGCACTGAATGAAAATTACCATTGAGAGTGATGCCATTCATCCCTAAGAGATGTTTGTTGTCTTCCTTTCCTCGTGTTTCCTCTGTTTTTTTTCTCTCAACAAGATTTTTTTGCTGCACCCGATGCTCCTCAGGACTCTGCAGTCCCAGTTTGAATACTTTGAGGTAAACATTCAGCAAAAGCTACTCTGAGGGATAGATGGTTCATGGTAGAATGTTGGGTCTGGGGGAGGAAGTAAGACAATTTTCCAACTTCTCTAGGGGTAATTAATGCATGCATCAGCATGGAACATTTGCATGCATGGAACAATTGCTACAAGTACACCACTGGGAATCAGAAGAGAGATTATGCTCACCGAGCACCGAGGGGGGCTGGGGAAATAAGCCCTCGGTAGCCCTTCAGGTCATCATCACTACTTAATTTTGTCTTATTGCTTAACTCCCCCCCCTATTTCTACTAATTTCCACAAAGCCCTTCATGCATGAGGGGTAGTTTCACAATAACGTGGATGACTAAAGGTGGTTGCTACTTCATCAGAACGGGACATATCTCAGGAGAGATATGATGGGGAGGACAAGCATTTGAAGATCATTTATGACTAAGATTTTCTGGATGCACAGTTAGATTTATTTATCTGGATATTAAACTACTGCAAGTGCTGGACTAGCCTGTACTGCATATTTGAATTTTGTACCTGAAAGAATGGCGTAAGATCCCAATTGCAATTATCATACTGGCACCAATGTGATGGCTCTCAGTTTGGAAATTCCTAAATATGCCGCTGACTACTTTACCAAGCTGAAACTTCACCCAACTTTCCTTGAATTTAGGAAGGGATAAAATGCAGAAAAAGCCTATTATGATTATCTCAAGCACTCACCTTCCAATTACCAATGTCTCTCAGATAGATACATGGGTGGTAAACATGATAACCTATCAAAATAATAGATGTCTAGTTATGCATTCGAAAATAGTGGATCAGTGGCTGATTTACTGTTGATTACCAGAAGTCAAGCCACCTCAATCAGCACATACAATAGACTGAGAACCGAACCTTATCGAGCTATTGAGGTGCAGGACTGAAACAGTACTGGAAATTGAACTGTCCTCCAATGTCTTCTTGATCAGTTTCTCAATCTGATGGTGAAATATTCTTCCCCAAATAGTGTAGGTGGCGTTTCTCCTTTTTTTGATGGATCCTTGACATCCAATAACAGAACCATAGATTTTGTATTGATGGCACTTGGGAACCTGGCACCAGTCTGATTGCAAAGGGGTTTTACTATTGTAAGTTCCCCAACACAGCAGAGCTTTAGGCCTTCTCCTAAATGATTGTATATAATATTATGAAGTCCTACAACAAGATTTGTCATGTGTAGTCTACAAAAGGGCCTGCTGTCAACGATTGTCCAACACAAACTTTGTGAACTGACTTTTTATAAACCTCACACATGTTGATAAAGTTAAAAACAATATATGATATACATATCTAGCAAAGGTTGGCGTTCCTGAAGAAAATCTAAGCAAAAATGTATCTTTAGTATGATAATTTTCTCACTTTGCTCTACAAGGAATCCACCGCAGACAACCTTGAGAACTCTACTTCAAACCAATGGAGAGGATAGAAAAAACATATTGTAGGAATAGTGCTTTCACGTCCCTCTGGCCAACTTACAGGTACAGTGCGGCAACAAGTGACTGTATGGGCAACTAAGGCTTTTTTAGTCCCCGAATTAAAAGAAACTGGAAAGTCTAAATTCACTCTCACATGTTCCGTCACTTTCTCTATCACTGGCTGCAGAATTAACTTTCCCTTTCCTAACACTGCTGCTCGGCTGTCAAATAGTCTTTGATTTCACCCAACTCCCTCCCTCCAGCTGATGATGACATTCTGGGTCTCTTGGAATCAGTAGTCCATAGTCTTAAATATGCCAAGATATCAATCACAGTCTCTGAGCTACGACCACCACCTCCATGTTTCAGAAATGTATCTGGACTTCAGATCTGTCAGAAATGTGCTTCCTCTTAGAATAGTTACATTCTTAGGTTCAAGAGGTTCCCCTAACCTACCAGGGACTAATATTTTGATTTTAACTTCTTTATCGCACCACTGTATCTGAAACTAGGGGGCAGATTTACTAATAAGTCATTGTTAGAAATGGGGGTCTCTAGTTGGCAATGGCTTGCACTTTTGTCCAAATAGGGACCCTTGCTTCTAGTCAGGGAAAGGGGGATACACTCCTAAAATAACCCCTGCGAACCCCCTTGGTAGCTTGGCATGAGCAGACAGGCTTAACTCAGAGGCAGTGTGGAAAGCATTCGTGAACACATACAGTAATACAGTGCAAACACTACAAAAGCGACAAAAATCCACAATACACTATCAAGAATATGACTTTAATGGTAGAAATAGCTTAGTTTAATGTAGATGGTAAATGCAACACTTTACTCTCATAGTACCTTAGATGTGTCACGCAAAACAAACAAAAGGGTCGCAGAGAAGGTGATGCGCCGTTCCTTACACTCGGGGGAGTGGATGTGTCGGTTCCTTACTGCTGCACAAGGGAGTTGACGTGCTGCTTCCTTACTGCGAGCGGAGTTAATGCTCGGTTTCTTACTGCATCCCAGTGCGATACGAGAAGATGGCACCTCAATGCGATGCGACGATCCAGTGCGATGCGACAAAATGGCGTCTTTGATTTGATGCAACAACTTTGATGCGATCCGTGCACACCCGACGGCCGTGCGGCGATCCAGTGGAACCTTGAACTGCGACAGGCCCTGCGACACGCTTCTCCGGTGATGTGACGGCGACCTCTGCGGCAGCGACACGCTTTTCGGGTGATGCAACACGCTTCTTCAGCGATGCGTCCGGAAACAGCTGCAGGGGTGGCGCGCTTCTTCAGCGATGCGATGGCTCATGCTTCTTCCTCATTGCGTCTTGCTTCCAGCTCCCAGCGACACGCAGTCTCTAGAGGTCCCAAAAATAGCAGCACCCACCTCTCTGCAGGTAGAATTCCCAGCAAGGAAATTTAGGGGAGCTGGTGGTGAAGTCTTTGTGTCCCTGAGACTTCAGAACAGGAGGCAAGCTCAGCTTCAAGCCCTTGGAGATCTTCCTCAAGATGACAAAGTACACACAAAGTTCCTTTTCTCCTTTCCTTGGCAATAAGTAACCACTGCAGGCCAGCCCCAAACAGCACACAGCACAGGGGCAGGCTCCTCCTTCAGCTTCCTTGGTTTATCTCCTTGGCAATGGTTTGTCTTGATTCCCAGAAATGATCTAAAGTTCTGGGGTCTGGGCCCCAATATTTATACTACTAAATCCTTTGTTCTCTGAAGGCAGAGAGTGTCTGTACCTAGTCAAAACCAGTTCTGTCCTCCCTGGCGCAGCTTCCTGGCAGGACTTGGCACAGGTAGCTGAAAATAAATCACCTCCCCCTACTCTCTACTCTATGTAGGCTCAGGCAAGTGAAAGGAAATCTCCTCCCCCTACTCTTTATTCAACCCAGGTCCTATTCAGCCCAACCCTGACTCATCAGACTGCTGGAGCCAAAGCCCTCCTCAGCCCTCTGTCACTCACAAACCAGACATGGAATACACAAACCTAGCAGAGGCATACTGGATAGTTATGCAAGAAAATACCTACTTTCTAAAGGTGGTATTTTCAAACACAGAATGTAAAAATTGCCCACACTAAAAGATGTATTTTAACATTCTGGGTTCAGGCATACTAAACTAGTTTTTCTACCTTGTTCCCTGGGTCAGTTAGGATTAAAAGATGTTATAATCAAACTGCCCATTCTGGCCTATTGGAATAGATAGCCTTGCAATAGTGAAAAACGAAATTGGCCGTAATTCACTATCAGGACATGCCACACACACCAGGGCATGTCCTACCTTTCACGTACAATACACCGTGCCCATAGGGGTGACTAACATGTAGAAAAGGGAAAGATTAGGGACTATCAAGTGTGTGCACTTGCCAAGTAGACATGGCAGTCCCAGACTGCACACAGGCTCTGCAATGGCAGGCCTAAGCCATATTTTACAAGCTGCTTCTGTGGGTAGCACTATCAGTGCTGCAAGCCCACCAGAAGCATTTGATTTACAGGCCCTGGGCCCTCATGGTGCACTGTACTAGGGTCTGACAAGTAAATCAAATAACCAATCATGGAATCACTAATCCATAACACAATTTACAAAAGAGAGCATATGCACTTTAGCACTGATCAGCAATGAAAAAGTGCCCAGAGTCATAAAACCACCAAAAACCGGTCAGAATAAATACAGGAGGAAGGCAAAAAGTACAGCAGTCATGAAACGCAACACAGCAAGACAAAGGAGTGCAGGAATGTGCCATATCTACTAGAATATAGTGCTTCCAGCCCTCATCCTGCTCTGGTGCACTGAGTGCAGCCTAGCACGAGCACAGGACACCTTCCTGCACAAAAACCATCCTCTGAGGCTTTTTTCTCTTTCTACAGCACGTTTGTCAAGGAACACCCACGCTCCACCCATGAAACGCCTTCCCAAGGCAGAGTAACACAAGTCAGCGGCTTGTGCTGCCTTTCCTTACTCCAGATTTACTATGGCAAGCAGAGCTACGCAATGTGGCTCTGTGTGTGATAGTAAATCTCTATGGCAACAAATCAACGCTGGGATCTGGGAAGGGCTTGAGCGAACCCCTACAGGGCCAATATGGGAGACAGCGCAATCTCTACCCTACCATCTTAGACATTTCCCTGAATATCAATCTTCAAATAATCCTCTATTCTAGTACAAGTCCATGTCATTTGTGCAAAGTCAGCAGTCGGAGAGTGGCATCTTGGACACATATCCGAGCAAGAGGAGTCCATACCATGCAGTTTACTAGGAGTAACATACACCCGCCACAGAAAATTTAGCAATTTGTGTTGATGATTCGGGGACACCCGGCATGTTTGTGTGCAGCATTGACCCCACTGCACGTCTGTCTGAGGATAGCCCAAATCCCGCTCTGCCGCCACCCGCACACTCATATCATGGCATGGGAGAAGTGCCACTACTTCCATGTACATCCATGCCACCAAGTGGCTCCCATCCCCACCCTGGATAACCCCAGTCAGAATGGAAAAGTCAGGAGGTTCCAGGGGATAGCTATCCAGGCAAGCACGCAGACTCTCAAAAGCACAAAGTGATCCATTGTGGTAGCCTCACGGAAACGAGGAAATTCAGTACGTGAAAAAATTTGCCCCCAGGGAACAAATCGGCAAATGTGAGCAGGTGAAATTTGGACAAGTGTGCTTCACCAATGCCTCCTGCAGGATGGGAGTCCAACTGTTTCCAGCAAGTGGCAACGCTGGGAAATATAATACAAGTGCACCAGTCACACGCATCAATTTGCGCCACGCCCAGCTGGTAGTAGACACTGTTTGGATGTCATGTGGATCCTTAGGGAAACTGCGCTGCAGCAGTGTATTAAGCGGAGCCGGAAGCACCAGGTCAGCCTCTGGTCTATAATACGGGATCCAAACGTCCACGCCATACCAGTGTCGGGCATAGCTCGCTTGTGCGACCGGATAGTAAATCTGTAAGTTTGGTATACCGAACACCCCCCTCTCATATGGTAACACTAAGGTGTCCCATCCAATGCAGGGCTGTTTACCACCCCACACCAAACGTGTTAGTAATGTGCGCAGATTAGTAAAAAAGTATTGTATAGTGTTTATGGGAATATTTAAAAAGAGGTACAAGAATTGTGGTAATACCACCATTTTAATTATGGCTATCCTTCCTGCCATCAATAAAGGGAGCTGCAACCAGCGGTCAATGTTACGTTCTAACCTCTCGAGTACCGGGCCATAATTTAACTAAAGGATCCAATCCCTGTCCCTATGGATGTGGACTCCTTGGTATTTCACCGAGTAGTCACACCAAACCAGTGAGTAATCCCCCGTTCTAACACAGGTCGCCTCAGTCAATGGGAGCACTTCCAACTTCTCCCAGTTTATATGAAGTCCTGACTTAGTGCCGTACCTAGTGACTTCCCGGAGCAACGGTGTAAGGTTGTCATCAGGGTGCCGAATGAAAAGAATAATATCATCATTTAGAGCGTAAGTAGCAAGGGCCGGGTAATGAATTGCAAACCCAGATGACTATGTTTCTCCATCAACTGGCATACCAGTGGGTCGAGTGCAATTACAAAAAGAAAGGGGGACAGGGGACAGCCCAGTCACGTACCACCAATAGGAGGGAACGCTGTACCGTTCAAGCGAATGTGTGCCGTGGGCAATCTATATAAGAGCCAAACAACTGCCAGAATCCGTTCCGGCACTCCCAGCCTCCCAATGGTGGCGTAAAGGAAGGGCCACTCGAGTGAATCAAACGCCTTCTCAGCGTCGAGCAAGACAGCCGCCGCAGGAATGGACGGCGAGATCCTATTCAACATGGCGAATAGCGTGCACGCGTATAAGGCCGTGGATTTGTGGGGGATGAAGCCCGATTGTGCTGGGGAGATCAAGTTCTCCACTATCAAAGCAAGCCTGGTTGCCAACATTTTAGCTAAGATCTTATTATCAAAATTCAGGAGTGACCGGAGCTGATAGGAACTACATTTCAAGACATCCTTATCAGGTTTAGGCAACAATACTATGATGGCATCTCTCAGGGTGGGCGGAAGTACCCCTTTCTCAATGGCTCCCTGATACATATCAATGAGATGAGGCACAAGGAGATCCCTACATTTTTTGTAAAAACAGCCTGTGAAGCCATTCAAGCCTGGTGCTTTAGAGCCATCCAGCATATTAATGGCCTCCGTTACCTCATTCTCAGTAAAAGGTTCTGCCAAGAATTACTGGTGAGCCTTGTCCATCCACATAAGGGAGACCTCGTTGAGGTAATCCCTATTGTCATCAGGGGTGTCGGCAGTCCTAGAGGTATATAATGTTATGTAATATTTAAGTATATCCCGTAACACCCCCACATTACCAGTGATCCGCTCACCATCCTCATCGCTAAGTTCAGCCATGTAGGCTGGCCTACCGGTATGTTGCATTAGCCTGGCTAATGTCCTGCCAGGCATTTGAACCTCCCCATACCGTTTGGCGATGGTTTATTTCCCCAAAAAATGCGCCTCTCGTTCTGCAGCCTCATGGAATTCTGTGAACAGAGCGAAGCGTTTATGCATGTCAGGAGGGCCAGAGCTGGATGCACTACAATCTAACTCCTGGAGCTGCGCCTCTATCTGCGCAAGCGGCGCGGCACACAGGACTTAAGCACCCCAGCGTTTTTAGAAATGCACACCCCTCTCGCATAGGCCTTGAATGCCTCCCATGCGGTGGCCTTAGAATCCACCGACCCACCATTTATCGAAAAGAACACTACTATCGCCTCTCCCAGTTCACTCGCAAAGACAGAATCCCTCAAAGTCATATCTGGAAATCTCCATGTCCGTTCCACCCACCCTGCTCTAAGGCCCCGCAGTTTTACCAGCACCAGAGAATGGTCTGATAATGTGCGCAGCAGATGAGAAACTGCTTCAACCCACACCGCCACTCCAGCGGATAAGCACCAGTAGTCCAACCGTGTCCAGGTATTATGGGGTGCAGAATAATGAGTGTACCCTTCACTACTCATGCTGTGATACCTCCATGCATCCACCAGGCCAAACAGCTCTATAGTGTCCAACACAGCCCACCTCGCCCTCGGCTTCATATCCCGCAGAACATGCTGTACTATCGAGCTCGGGTCAAGCAACAAGTTAAAATCTCCTCCCAGGTAGATGCAGTCCGCCCCCATGCAAGCTATGTGATTGTGAACAGTGTCAAAAAATGCAGGCTTGTCTACATTCAGGGCGTATATATTAACAAATAGGACAGAGTGTTCAAGCATACAGCCCTTAACCAGCACATATCGACCCCCACATCCCTATAGACCTCCTCCTCCCGGAAAGGCAACTGCTATATCTATGACCAGTATGTCGCCACTGACGCATTAACGTTCGCAGCAAGGTGTGTGTCCTGTAGAAAGGCTAAATCTACCTGGTAACGTTGCATTTAGTTGGTCACTTGCTTATATTTATGGGTATTATTTAAGCCCCTAACATTCCAAGACATGAGAACCACATTGGCCTCTGCAAAAACCTTACTAGCCATAATCTACGTCAAGAACTTCTTGCTATACTGCAAATGACAGTTAGAGGGAAAACAAACTCCTAACATGAACCTACAGACCAACATCCCCCCTCCCACCACCCATCTCCCTCACCAAACGCAGGGGGGAAATCCCCATCCCTTACAAATATAGTAAGGAAAGTGAACAAACAAAAACCAAAAATACTATAATCCCACATGAACTTAGATATGTGCATCCGCACTTGGGAAGTGGCAACACCCCGCCCTTACCCCAGAATTGACACATGGCCTGTAAATTGTATACTTAAGCGTCCATGGCAGCACACCAGCGTGCCTATGGCACATTTCCGTGAAGTGCAGCTCGAAGAGTTGGATCGTAGCAACAACATACTGCAGGGCTAGGAGTCAGGCATCAAGCGTCTAGTTAGAGGTGAAAAGGTCCACACTTGCTCTGGAGTCTGGATTGTCCTGTGACTGCTGCGGAGACGCTGAACTTTTTGTCTTTGCATTGTTCGAATACTTCTGACAGAACTCCTGAGCATCGTGGGGGGAGTCAAACACCCAGGAACGTCCATCAACATCCACCTTCAGCCGTGCAGGATTCAGCATCCCGTATCGTAGACCCATCTTACGCAGGGCAGCTTTACCATGGCAGTGAAGTCTGGGTATAAGGATATACTCAAGCCCTGCCGATCAAGCTGGCCCTTCTCATGGGCTAAACGTGGGGCGGTATCCCTATCCCTTAAGTTCAAAAGGCGGGCTACGATTGGCCACAGAGGGCATCCAGGATTCAGGCACGGTCCCAGGATACGATGTGCACATTCAATGACAAATGTGTTGGTGAATGGCTCACTGCCAAAGAGATCCGTTAGGAGCTTCTCAGCAAAGTGGTCCAGCTGCTGTGTTTGTTGATACGGGCACACTCATAACGCAAATGTTGTTCCTTTGCCTCCGAGCTTCCAAGTCCTCGTTCTTATTGGCAACTGATTTAAAGAGCTTCTACATCCTCTCATATTTCTTAGAGGTTTGGGCCGTGCAGTCCTCCAAGTCAGATATCCTACTCTCCGCCACATCAGCCGCCACTCGTGCTAATCCATCCGGGCCCCCATGGAGTCTAGTCGCCTATCCAGGGAATTGAAGCCCGCACGTAGCTCCGTTAACAAACCCTCAGGCCCAGTCACCTCCACTGATTGCAACTCTCTGCCTTACTACGCAGCCGTACCAGTGCCGGATGGCTTGAAGGATAATGTGCTTTGCTTGCGGTCCTTACGCCCCATACCCCACTGCAAAGCTGTGCTGGAATCTCAGGAATATCAGCAGGCGGTGTACTGGTGTGGGCACCGAGGTAGGCAGGAGAGCAGCGAGCGCGACACAGGAGCAGTGATGGAGCTAAGATGGGCACTGCACAATAGGTAATGCAGGCCTTGCAGCTACTGAGTCAAATCTGTGTGCAGATGGGCACAGGCTGAGCAGAGAGCAAGACGCCAAAAGGTGAGTGGTCCAGGTGGAGCCCCAATGGGTGCAGGCCTGTCTGAATGGCAATAAGGAGATGAACATGCAAACCAAGATGATCGCATACACCCAATGGCCAAACTGGCCCAGGAACACACCGGGCTCACAGCTAGGAGCTGTAGCAAGCAGGTGCCGCACTCACACTGTGCTGGCTCCCAGGATCCCATCTCCAGCACAATCCATTGCAGTCCCCGCAGCCAAAGCAGCAATCCAATGGGCCCCCCGTAGTTTATATGGGCCCAACCCACTCTATACAGGGCCACAGTGTGCACCGGGGTAGGTAGGCACCAGAGAGAACAATGGTGGGGGGCCCACGCAGTCACACAGCAGGAATCCAGCCGAAATATAGGCAAAGAGGGGCAGGGAAAGGGGCACAGCCGCGGTGGGAAGAGCTCACGGAGGCATCAAAGTTCGCAGCCGGGAGGCCGATTCCCAAGCCCGCCCGTGGCCCCCATCGCTGCGGGGCTTCCAGGGAATGGCTGTGTCCCACTGTGAATAAAGGGAGCCCCTTACCCCTGCAGCAGCCGCTCACCACCGCACTCCCAGCGGCCGTCCAATCTCCCTGACAGTCCGTGTTCAGGCGCACCATCTCCGGCCGGCACCTAAAATCGAGGTCCTGGTTTCCCATGCGGCGTTAGGCCTCACTGCACCCATTAAGGCAGTCCCGCGCCGATCCACGCTGTGGGCATCTGACGGGCCTGTTCCGCTGACAAAAGCTGCTCAGTTGTCTCATGGACCTCACGGGGTGACTAGGAGAGTGAAAACACCATCTGTGCCGCCACAGCGAGTTCAGAAATGGGAGTTAATGGCAGAGGTCCTATCCTACACGGCCATCATGGTCGGTGGCTAGGCCACGCCCTCGAAACCATTATGCTTGGCATTGACAATCATGGAACAAGGCGCTCTATGCATAGCTATACTTGCAAAGGATCCCTTTGCCAGTCCCTAAGTCCTCATGGCCATCATTTTAGAATGGAAAAGCAATGTGAGCTTTGAGCACTGTAGTCCTGGCTTCTCGTACCCTCAGGTAATAAGCAAACATCAAGCAGTTGCATCTCCACTGTGGGTGGAAGCAGTGAGAAAGTACACATTTTGAAGGATTAGCTTAAAACAAGTATAGCCTGACACATCATAAGTATGTCCCACTGTGACTTATTTCTGCAGCCTTGCAGTAGAAGGCAGCATGCCCTGCTGTGACTTTCCTACCTACATGTTCAGCATACTACTGAGATACATACATTAGCTAAAATGTGAAGGCACCTTTGGACTCACTTCACCTTGACATGCACATGTGAAACGAAGCTGTAGTGCCATTATTTATCAAACAAATTTTGTAAGTATACAATGGATCCTCCTCAGCCTCTGGAGTCCCGGTCACAAAACAGGTCAATAGCGCATGAATGTGGGTGGGTTAGGATATTATACTCCCTGATAAATGGTAAGCGTTCTAAGTCAAACGTGGGGGCCTGTCAGAAAGCGTAGGACAACCCTCACTGAAGTAAGGACTGTGACAACGAAGAGGGTCAATGTGATCACTGGCAATGTTTCTAAGAATGTATGTAACATATATGAGATTCATAAGATATTCAATTAATAGGACAAAAGACACACTCAGACTAAGCAATTCTCCTGTTATGGACACAATGCTTACATTTCTGGAGGAACCTATATGAGATATGCCTTTTTGGAAAGGATACACCTCAGAACAGATGCTGACCTGCTTATTAATTGTGTCCAGAATTAGATACTACACCTAGGATGTAGTATAATGTTTATGGATTTCAAGGAAAACAATCTCTAGTGCTCTTTTTAGCCTTTGCTACACATAACAGTCAAATACATACAGCATGCACTTTCCTCCTATATCTCAGTAGCCACCCTTCCAACTCTCTTAATTATACTTATTTCTAATTAATCTCAATGCCAAACTGACTTTGCTAAAACCTAATGTTTTCAAAGGAGCCTTGGACTGTGAAGGGGTCATAGCTTTTTATATGTTTGGGAGCTCTTTTGGACTGTGGTTCACCTGCTCATTTGTTTGGTTGTGTAGTTATTCAAATGTAAGGGTAAGCAAGCAAATGTGAATGCTTTAAAGCTATGTACTTGAGCACAGCTGAAAGCAGGGGCTTCCTCAGGGCACAGAGCTGGTTGGCCTAACCAATCAACAGCAAGCACCCTTCAAAATGCTACTTGCTCCACCTGGGGGGGAGGGGACATCACATCACCACGCCACATTCTATCATCTTTTATCATTCTCCTCCAATCGATTACTTTGCAATTTATTTATTTAGTGTTCTTATTTTGGGCACCTGGACCACAAGGTATCAGGACGCTTTACATATTAAACAAAGGTCATAAATTGCAATAAAACATTATCTACACACATTATACCAATTGTACTCTGACAAATAAGGAGAGCCCGAAAATATAATGCTGGCAGGATACCGGGGAAACATGAAACCTTAAAAGAAATAAAAGAAAAAAAATTGCCTCTGATAGAGGTTAGCAGAATATCTTGCAATAAAAGGAGAGCGGATCGAGCCTTAATTTTCAACATATTTTGAATGATAAACTCCCACATCCTTACTTTGATTTCAAAGATGTTTTTACCATTTAATACAAAATAAGTATTCACTCAATCTACTCAATCTCACCTACATAACTATCACACATACCGAATACAGACTATTTCCACTAACATACATAAAATATAAATGAATAGATATTCATAAACACAACAGGAATGGATACCATGTAAAAGGATCAATATCATTGAGCTCTCTTCATTTACAGAGTTTCAGAATGACTTGGTACGTTGAAGGACATTTTCAATCACTCTCTTGATGTACGACAGATCTATTCAAAAGCATTCAGTTTTGTACATTAGTTTTTTATGAAATAAAATATAAACAACATCGTCCAGTATTAGGATCCTAATATTCCTGTTCAGTCATGCGCTGACACGCGTTTCGGTAAAGGAAAGGTGGCCCAAACTTCCTCAGGGCACTCAGATGTAATATTTCATAACTTGATGTAGGGTAGAAAAATTGAGGGGGAGAGAAGAAATGGAGTTGCAGGTCCCAACACGGATGTTTTCCACTCTTCTCAGGGGTATCAGTAGAAGGAGACACTGATAGTATAGTCACTGTCCATACGTGATTTGCTCTCTTCTTATAGCGAGATATTCCGCTCACCACTATCAGAGGCAGGTTTTTTCTTTTGTATCTTTTTAGATTACAAATTGCACTTTGAACAGCTGCACTAATAACCAGTGGATGTAGTTGGGCTCCAGGCATAAGGAGACATTGTGTGGTGCTTTCTTGAGCTTGTCCATCTGGAGCCCTCTGTTTTGTCCATCAGGAATTGGGAACTGTAATTAGCAATGAGGTGCAGCCATTAGTTCCTGAAGAAGTGAAAGAGATGGGTTTTTGAGGCATCCCTTAAGAAAGGGGTGATCTCAGTCCTGTGTCATTGTGATAGAAACATCCATAAGTAAAGACACACGATACACAAATGCATTCTGCAACACACATAGAAAGAGGATAATGTCTCAGGGATTGTTTTTGTGCAGAGGAGTGCAAAGGTGCCTCCGTAGGTGCTGGACAGATGTTTGCCGTCATCGCAGGCAGACAGCAGGAATGCATCATAACATGTTAAATAAGGTGCATTGCTGTCCTCTTCCTTTCATCAGCGCAGTGTAGCACAGTGTCTTGCGTGCAGCACGGTGTCTTGCTGTGTTGCATTGCGTGAATATTTGATAAACATGACCCTCAATCTCAAAAGCAGGCACATACCATATTGAGAAACATCAATTTTAGATAGGTATGCTAATGTAGGGGAAATCAATTTAAAATTTGAATATTATGAGAAATGATATAACATTTGGGGAAGTTCCTATTCGTAATATATTTCTGTTTGATTTGCCTTTGCTTTTATGCTACTAAACTTACTTTAAGTTATGTAAACCTATCACAGTGAGATTTCTGGTTAATATAAGTACAAAACTTGCAAAGCAGCTGTCAAGTGGCCACATATCCTTAGAGTGACTTTCTGACAGTCCTGTGTATTTTTTAGCCAATGACATAAAGGTGTGTGAAGGCAAGAAGTTGATTAGCATAGTAAAACTTCAAGTCCGAGCATGCATGATCATTTAGTTGAAAAACATGTGAACTAGCTGAAATCACCCTTATGACATGAGGTTATTTAACAGTTATGATGAGAAAACACAGAATGCAGAGTGTTCTGACCCTTTTTCTTATAGTTGTCAATATAGTGGGGGGGGAAACGTTGTCAATGTGGACCAACCGGTTAAGGCCGCTAATACGTCCCCTTCTTTGCGCCCTGAGAGTCGAGCTACCCCCAAACAATACCCTCTCTTCTCAAAACCCCTTTTGCAGCAAGGTCAACTTTCAAGCACTCCTTCACGAGGGGAGAGAGAACAAGGGGATACAAGAGTCACTTCAGAACGGGTGTCCTCCAACACGCCAGGGAGAGCAGGCAGCCCCACAACGCAAAAATCGCCACAGAAGACTCCGGTGCTAAACATCGCAGGGGCAGCAAGGCTGGAAGGAGTAGCAGCATTGCCTTCACCAACGGTTTCCGCCTTGGATGTGGTCCCTCTCTTGCACCCCCTGTCGTCGCCAACCACAAGTGCGAACTCTAGTCTAGCCCCAGGCAATAAGCAAACTACGACAGCTCCGAACCAAGCCCTAAGTTTAGAGAATTCCCTGACCTCCCAGGATGATGTCTTGCGCGTTCTCCCGAGTGCTACAAAAGCAAATAAGATGGAAGATATCCTAGTTACGATTCACCAGGAACTAAGAGATTTCAAATTATCTCAGGCTCAGGAAATCTCACTTCTGCACAGCAGGCTTACGAAGATGGAAGAGTGCCTTGGGAACATTCCTCTGAGGGTCTCCGAAGCCGAAGTTCGAATATCATCTCTAGAGGACTCACTGTCTACAATTCAGAAAAATCTTACAGAGGCCAACAGAGAGAAAACACATCTAGAGGAAAAGCTCCAGGACCTTGAGAATTACAATAGGAGATCGAATCTACGATTAGTAGGCATACCAGAGGGCCTTGAAAACAAGGATGTAGTTAGCTGGTCAGATTCATTATTAAAAAAAGCTATCCCTGAACTACAAGGTGACTTGACTATAACAAGGGCGCACAGAGTTCCTGTACATAAACCCAATAATTCAAAATTCCCCCGCACAATCCTCCTCAACTTTGCAGACTTTAGGGTTAAAGAAAAAATCCTAAATACCGCATTTTGTAAAATAACTTTCAATGCAGAGGGGGTGAATAATTTCAGGATTTTTGGCGATATGTCGGCTGCATCTGCACACAGACGCAGAGACTTTGTGAAGCTCATAGACCCCTTTAAGAGCAAGGGAGCCCAGGCCATGATAGTGCAGCAATAAGTTTTGGTTAAAGGAAAATTCTTTATATTCACGACCCTACACGAAGCCCAGACACTACTTGACGGCCTTGGGGGATTATAAATCAAGTTGATGTACTCTGCTGAATTTATCACTAATCACTAATGCACGGCGGATACTTCTCGGAAACAGGAAGCACACAAGGATGCAAAGAGATGGCATCCAAAAGGAAGAGACAAGAGAGTAGGACGGAAGTGGGACTCTGGGGTCTCCGTCCACTCAGGGGGGGAGGGAAGGGGGGTGAAGGGGGGTGTCGCATGGGGGAAAAAAAGAGAGTTCAAATGCAATATGTTTTTTCACACTCTTATGACTACGGTATGAAGGTTATTCATCGATCTCTAGCACATGTCACTTTGGCTCATTTATGGATAACGATAAATTGACAAGACCATATAAATATAGTTGCCCATTTTGCACTGGGAGGTGTCTTAAACTTATTGCTAATTTTTCTTTTTTTTTTTTGTGGGAATTGTTTGGCTGCTTATTTGCATATTTTGCACAGACAAGGGTACTCTATTGTACATCTATCTTCATGTCCAGTACAATGAATGGCATGTCTCCCCATACATCACTCTACACTTTTGCCGCTAGCTTGCATATTTGCACATGGAAACTCAGATTTTTATGAAAATCTCTATGAACTTTTCCTGTTATTGCTCTTTATTGTTAAATATTTTTATTAGTTATCATTTATCTATCCTGCTGCTGTTGCTTATATGCTTGTTCATTCTGCATACTTGCACTTCAGCTAGGGGCCACGTCCAATGTCTTGAATATCAAAATTTTCAAAACCGAGCTGCTATCTTTTTTTATCTTCATGTCTTGTGTAATGAATGATGGGTCTCCTCAGATAGCACTTTACATTTTTGCTGCTCGCTTGCATATTTGCACATTAAACTTTAGATTTCTTATGATTTTTTCTATGAATATCAGCTACTTTTGTTTTTTCATTGTTATATATTTGTAATATTTCTCAGTTTTTCATGTTGTTGCTGCTGTTTGCATATTTGCTCATTCTGCACTCGTGCACTTTAATTGAGGGCTACGTTCAATATTTTGAACATCAATGACATGGTGAAATTTATTTCATTAAATGTTAATGGGCTGAATAACGTTCGTAAAAGGAACGCTATTGAATGCTGGCTAAAAAATCTAACACCTGATGTCATCTATTTGCAGGAAACCCATCACAAAGATCAGGCAGAATCAGTTAAACTCTTTAAAAACTGGACGGGCTATAACATATCTGCTCCTGCAGGGTTGGCCCAGAGAGGAGTTTCCATTCTAATAGGAAGACATGTAGGTTTTAACCTTGAAGGATCGTACATAGATCCTAGAGGCAGATGGGCAGTCGCACACGGTAAATTAAATTATGTCAACATTATCTTTGCCACAATTTACGCACCTATTCTGGACGACCCACAACCTATTTTACAGGTTAAGCAGGCATTAACCGGCCTTTCTGGACCAATAATTTGGGGGGGTGATTTTAACCTATTACAAAACCCTCGATTGGACTCCTCCAAGAAAGACTGTCGACAGAATAAACCCCAAGTCTCCTTAGCTGTTCAAAGCTGCAAGATAGATCTTGATGTTATTGACCATTGGCGTAATTTGAATCCCAACAAGCGTGAGTACACATGCCATTCAGCAAAATATAACTCTGCGTCAAGGCTGGATTTTTTCTTGTCCTCCCACGATCTAGAGTTATATAATTACGCTTACCTACCCAATGCCTTTTCGGATCATGCGGCTCTTTGCATGGAGGTTAAACTGGGTAATTATGAAGCAAGATCTATAAATAGATGGTTTTTTAACAAACTCAACCTCCTTGACCAACAATGGTGCACTGATATTAATGAAAAGATTGAGCTATTTTTTTCACAGAATAGAGGTACAGCTCCTTTAAACATAATCTGGGATGCATTTAAAGCTACTCTACGTGGAATAATTACATCTAAAGAGATCCCCAAACTAAAGGCAAAACGGGAGGAGAAAATCAAACTTCAAACTGAACTGTCACAGGCTACCCAAGAGCATTATAGGGTTAGATCCCAGATTTCCAGCCACAATCTCCATGAGGCGAAGCGTAAGATGAAGGAATTTTATTATGAACTAGGTGAGACAAATAGTAATTTTCAGGCACAAAAAATCTATGAGGAGAGTGAGTACACAGGAAAGCTTCTGGCCTGGCAATCTAAAGAAAAGCAGGCTCGAAACAGAATAGATCAGTTAACTGACCCCATCACTAAAAATCAAGTTAAGACCACCACTGCCATTGGTGAGCTATTTTTAAAACATTATGAGGGGATATATCAAGCAACTGCAGGGACTACACCTGAATCTATCACAGATTTTCTTCAGCCATTGGAAATACCTAAAATGGATACTGAGGGCAAGAACTACCTCACACAGGATTTTACATTATCAGAACTAGATGAAGTGATAGAGTCTCTCCCCAATGGCAAAGCCAATGGTGAGGATGGCCTTCCCATTGAATTCTTTAAAAAATTTGGGGGGATATTGCGTAAAGAATTCTTGGATTTAATTAATAATTTACTTCAAGGTGGTCCCCCACCGGACTCTTTTCACACAGCGGTGGTGGTCAGTATTTTAAAAAAGGGAAAGGACAAGGAAAATATAAATTCTTATCGACCGATTAGCCTTCTGAACACAGATTATAAAATTTTTACTAAACTTTTAGCAAACCGATTAAATAAACTAATAGGATCACTAATAGCTTATGATCAGTGCGGTTTTATTGCAGGCAGGCATCTCCAATCCAACACTACATTTTTACTGGAGGCGCTAGACTATTTTAAAACTAACAAGGTGAAGGCTCAAATTTGGTTTTTAGATGCGGAGAAAGCCTTCGATCTAGTCTCCTGGGATTGTCTGTTTGCAGTTTTACATAGTTTTAACTTCCCGAATGCTTTTATCTCTCTTTTACGACACTTGTACACGAATTCTAGGGCACAAATTATCATCAATAATACCAACATTGGGTCCTGCGAGGTCACTAGAGGCACACGACAAGGCTGCCCCTTGTCGCCAATTTTATTTGCACTTTTTATTGAACCTCTAGCGATCGCCATTAGGAATATTAAAGCTGACACCGCCCCAATTTTAGGAATGACAAATATAAAACTATATGCGGATGATATTGCCCTTTTTTTAGACTCTAAACCCTCAAGTCAATTGAAGATTCTAAAAATCTTCTCTGACTTTCAAAAGCTAGGGGGTTATAAAATTAATGTAAACAAAACCGAAATTATTCTACTTAACTGCACTACAGACACTTTAGCTCCTGAATTCAGGCAGATATACAACACGGACCCAAAGAGATATCTTGGTATATTTATATCGGATAACCTAGACGACCTTTACTTATTAAATTTTCTACCTTTATTAAAAAAGGTGGGTTCACTCTTAGATCGTTGGAATCTACTACCCCTGTCTCTTATAGGGCGGGCATCGCTAATTCGAATGTCGATATTACCCCTTTTTAATTTCCTTTTCAGTGCGATTCCCTGCGCAATCCAGGCCTCATATTTTAAAAAAATAGAAGCTCTGATTTCCTCTTTCCTATGGGCAAAAAAATCCCCTAGACTTGCACTGAGCACTTTATATTTATCTTCCACACAAGGAGGGCTGTCCCTCCCAAATATCAAAGAATATTATTTTGCGTCTTTTGCACATTACACCCATAGTTTTTTTTTTTTCTAGATTGTCATGAGACAGACAATTTTTTTATGAAAAGGATGTTGTTGGAATTGAAAATCTATGATCCGGTCAGAACCACGAAAGACCCAAAAAAAGTACGATATAAAACTTTGCAGTGGATTTTTAAGGTCAAAACTCAGTTTTTTAAATTTTATGATTTACCCAATGTGAGTAATAAGACGAATTTAATGAATTTTAGCCTGGGAGAAGCAGGACATATGGATAAAAATATAATAACTCTTTGGAAGCAAAATGGTTTTGAAAAAATTGAAGACTTCCTACTGGGAAATAGGTGGAAATCCTGGGATGAAATTTACGGCCAGTTAATTCACTCGCACACAATTCTGAACTGGTCATTTATTACGATAAATCCAAAACTCAGGGAACTCAATATAGGAAATTTATCCCACAAAGAAAATATTTCCATTTCCCTTAATAACAAAACACAAAAGAAAATGAGTATCTGGATTAAAATATTAATAGAAAGTATGGACCAGAACTTTTACAACAAGATAATTGAACGATGGAAAAAAAAGGGAAGATATTATAATTAATCAACAGGTATGGGACAAAATAAACAAATTCAATAAAGCCATCTTTCGAGGAGCAAACTTTAAACGTATGCAATTTTACAATAAATGGTTAATATATAGAACCCCGTCCTTTTTACATAATATCTTCCCCCTAGTAGCCGATAAATGCTTTCGATGTGAAGAAAAAGGCACTTGGAAACACATCATCTGGGAGTGTCCAAAAATCCAGGTTTTATGGAAGGAAATTGAAAAATATCTTTCAATCGTCCTTAAAACTAATATTATATTTAACGACCTAATTCCCCTCCTAGGCTGCTCTCCTGTCCACACCCAATATGATGAGCCCCTTTTCATAGCTTCTCTAATAGCTAAATCCCTTATATTACAGTCCTGGAGAACAGATTCTGTCCCATCCTTCCAGGCATGGAAGGCAAAATTACAGCGAATCCAGGGTAGGGAGAAAAAATATGCCCTTAGATCAGGGGCTCTCAAAAAATATGATAAATATTGGAGTGTGTTCGAAGTTTAGATTTCTCTTGTTATTACTTAACCTGATTTATGCTTTATTGAAATTATTTATTAGTCTATCACGACGGTTCTACCTCCGCACGCTGCACTTTAAAACTTAGCTTTGGAATACTAAATATGAAAACGCTTATTATATATGTATGCTATGTACTTTTTCAATTCTAAACAAAATCTTTTGGTTATTCGAACGAGTTTACTAACTGTCTACTCTTACACAACTTTGCACTTTATAACTTAAATGTTAAAACAACAATTTGTATGAATGCTTTCCAGTATTTTCCTTCCTCGTACTATATTAATTGGATTTCAATTGTATTGTATTGCTATATTTGAACTCTCAATAAAAAAAAATAAAAAAGAAAAATAAAAAAAAATAAAAAAAAAATATATAGTGTATGCCTTATATTATTCTGAACAGAATATTGCTTTGCTTTCTAATTAATGCAGGTGAATAAAAAAGGACAATGTATAATTTTATGTTTTTTTGCATAATTGATTGAAACACGAAAATCTACATTTCTTTACTGGTCACTCCGTTTCAATCTATACTAATATGTTTTCTTTTCATAGATACATTTGTTACTTATTAAAGCCTACTGCTGATCACATTTTTGGTTGTTGGTTATGTTGTTTTCCTCAATAGGGCCAATTTTTTTCCAGTGTACGTGTACTTTGAATATATCACAAAACGTAAGTCATCATTTGTGAATTTTCCCACAGATTCTTTCTTCACAGATTTTGTGAATATTTTCTTTTTTTGCAGATTGAGCAGGCACAATTAGGAGAATATTTTACTCTAAAGCTGTTATGCGCATGTGCAGAGACACTCTTCACCTCATCGTTGGCAGTGTCATGGGAGTGCGGTTGGCGCGTGACATGTCATGTGCTGATGTTCCCCAAAAGCTGTACTCTGAGCCAGGTGAAGGACCAAGGTTAAGATCGCATCCATCACACCACTAAGAGCTGCATTTCATGACACGATAACTGCACCTCGCTGGTCAACAGGTAGGACCTGGAAACATTTCCGACACACTCTTCCAACCACACAATCACACAGTGTAGCATGCTGCCATCATGGACAAGTGCTTCGCTGACCAACTCAGGGGTGGCAAGCATTATACACATACTAGAATAAAATACAATACAAGCTATAAATGTGATACGAGAGGGGGCTGTAGATCTCGGTTCCGTCATGAGCGTTGGTTGGCCTGTGCTCATGACGGAACCGTTCCGTCATGAGTCCATAAGCCCAATGGAACGTTCAGCACAGCGCACGAATTTGCGCCGCGCTGATGAGGTTAAGATGTCTGTGCGTGTGTAGCAACATGCTTGATCCACATGCACTGTGTCTGCAGCCCTGCACTGGCTCCTGGTGCACAGATATGAACCAGGCATGTTCAAGCAGTCTTTTGAGATTTCTTGCATAGCTCTTCTGTTCCTTGGCCCACCATTGTCCCAGAGAACAGCTATCATGTCATCTGATGTGTGGGATGCCTGTGCAGCTCCTCTTCCAGGGTCTGCCTGTGGGCTTCCCACTTTCCTTGCCCCTTCCTCTAGTGCCCACTAGAGGAAGGGGCACTAGAGGAAGGGGCAAGGGGCCTCCTCTGGTGCCCCCTTCCCCGATACCAGTGTCCAGACTCTCCACCCGCTCGCTCTGATTGCTGCCAAAACCCCTTATTACAAAGCTCATGTCTGCTACTTTTTTCTGTCCAGATAGCCATGCCATTGCTTAATTTGTAAAACAATAATTGCTGGAGCCCAAATCTTTGTTCAGAAGCTGCAGCCGGCAATGCAGAAGACCCTGGTGGCGAATGCCAAAGCTGCGTAGTCTTGATTCCACCTCCTGCATCTTTAATCATCTTTAATCCATGACCAGACACTCCCTGCCTATCAAACTCATTCCTGCACTTTCTCTTTCGTCTTTCTTTGTTTGTCTTTCTTTTTCCATCTTTCTCCTTCTTTCCCCCTATTGTGTTTTTCTCTCTCTTGTTCTGGGTCAAAGTCTAATGAGAAAAAAAAAGTGCTAGTGCCGAAAAATAGGTTCCAGCGGGCCCACCTTCAACCACAAGCTCAAGTTAAACAATGCAGCCCTCAGTCAGTGCACTTCTGCTCATCACTGTTCCTTCTACCTCCACCAAGTGGTAGCTCCCTATTGCTCCTCATGAGGTTCTTGCACCAGGTGCTTCCTCCAAACCCACCCTGTGCCATCTCCTCCTCTACCTCGACTGCTTTCCAGTCTCTTCATCTGCAGTAGCACCAGCCGCCACAACCCTGATTTAAGTGTTTCTCCAAAACCTGATGGCCTCTATTGCCCCCTGTGCCAGTTCACAGGGGCTCCAACACTAGCTCTAACCTACTAAGGTAGCAGAGAGTGAATCAGTTGTAGGCAGATACTAATTTGTAGAAAAATATACGTTCTGGGGCTCTTGTCAGGAGGCAGCTTGCTCCAGCCCACTATTCCAGTTAGCGCCACCTAAAACAGAACCAACTACTGACCATGAATGTAGGGAGAGGATCTGGCGTAATGGCCAGAACTGCAGACTTTAGAGCTGGGGAACCAGGTTGGAGTCAAGGGCATTGGCTCAACATCCTGCGATTCCGGGAAAATCACTTAATCTCCCCGTGCCTACCATAAAGGAATGTGTCCTTTGCTCATGACAAGTGCGGGTGTTGATGATTAAATGTGGGTGCTGAGCAAAGGAAACCACCGGCTCAAATTAAGCACTGGTTTTAGGTCTGTCTGGTTGACATCAGTCTTACCTTCTACATTCAACGTATAGTGGCTGAAGTAAGTACCATCCACATTTGAAGTTTCACAGATATAAATTCCATCATCCTTTATTCCAACTGGATTTATAAGGAGAACATAGAAAGTTTCATTTCCAGGCTTCGATCCTAGGTGCTCACTGCAGTTTGAAAATGTTGTTCCATCATCAGCTCTGAATGACATAATGCAGTACATATTGTGCGTTGTTATCTTCCAAATCCTCGCTGTCAGCTGGGTGCTTGGGCTGGCTGAGCAGTTAAAAGCAATCTCCTGGCCACTCCTTGCATCCAATGTGTAATTTTTTACTAGACCAAAAAAAGAACAGTAAACAAAGTTAGTTGCATTGGACACTATTTCAGCTGGACACTGTGATGAGCAGCATAGATACCATCCCATGCCTCATTACAGCCCACTTTTTAAGCATATGAAATATCTCTACTGCACCTCCACACTCGTATCAGCAGGGCGGAGACGGCAGATATGTGCTTTATTCAGATTACTGGACATGTTTATCTTTCCCACTCCATTTGCGATTCAAGAATTACTATATGCAAAAGACTGGTGGTAACTAAGAGTAGATCTGAGAAACCTGAGAAACCGCAGGTGCGGAATTTGAAATTACTTTCAGTGAATCTGTTTTTTTCATGAATTGTAAATCTTGGGTTAGTACGGAACATTTTGCACAAACTCCTAAATGATCGTTTCAGCTTATTAAGTTCTGGCTTGACAGAGCGGATGTTGCTCACCTAATGTGATCCATGAAAAAGAGATCTGTCAGAGTACTGCTGAGAAAGGGGCTTTGGCTTCACCCACATGTTGGTGCATGTGTCGAAGTTGTGTGTTTCAAATGAAAAGAGTGCTTGAATGGCACTTTTCAGCTTGTGGAAAAGCTTATTCTCACTACAGCAGGACTCAGTTGCTTATGGCAAGCATATGAGCATGGCTATTGGCCTGATCTGTTTATTGTGAAATGTTACAATAAACGCTGCAGGCAGACACCAGTCCTGGCTGCACAGCAGTCCTCTCAGTACTCTACACAACACTCCTGTTGAAATGTGGGTAGGCTACTTAAAGAAGGAATACAGATCTTGAAGTCTTGTGAAGAAGGTTTTTTAAGATACAAGACAGAAAAGACAGCTCAGCCACCAAAAGGATTTTCCCAAAATCAGTTTGAAATATAACATTCTACAGCCAGCCACACACTGGCAAACATCTGGAGCAACTAATAATGATGTTATGAATAGGCAAAGCAGAGGCACATTACCACACATCTGCCGCACTAACACAAAACAAAGAAAAATAATAATCGTAAGTATTACAAAAGTTCAAACTCCAGTTCAGAAATCAAAATATAACATAGAGGATGAAAGATTACATAACGTAGTCATCCAAATACAGAGGAGCACAGGCTGCTCTCTCAGATATTCTCAGAGAGGCAGCATCATTCTTAATTCCACACTCATCTCCATCTTCATCAGCAAGCAACCTCTTTCCTCTGCACACAACAACCCTGCCAAGATTCCACACACTATGATCATAAGTTTTGACTGTATTCTTAAACATTTTAATACCCTTCAAGGGTTTAGAAAACGTGGACCCTGTAGTACACATTCCAGCTTTTGTAATGACAACAAAGTCTCCCACAGCAACCTTTGTGTCTTTGATAGCATGTCTCAAATCATACTGCACTTTGCTATTCAAACCCCTCTCATCTTCTCTTTTACAGTCTCCCGTGTCAGAGCCATCACGTTTGCCAGAAAGATGTTTATTGACCCATGAGGGTTCCAAGAAAGTTTCAGGTTACCTTCCAAGAAACAGGAAAAACTGGGATTTTCCAGTAGTTGTGTGAGGAAAAAATCTGTAAATACTGACCCATTTCGAAACCTCCTCCTTCCAGTTAAGACAGTTGCTCTTAGCCAATGAAATAGTCTCCTTAAGAACACAATTAAATATTTCTACAGTCCCATTGGACTCTGGATGATAGAGGGAACACTTCTTATGCAAAACCCCACACCCGAGAAAAAAATCCTCCATTTCTTTAGAAACAACCTGAACCCCATTGTCAGTCAAAAGTGTTTCAGGCAAACCTTCTCTGCTGAATAATACCTTGAGAAAATTGATTACTGTTTTAGTGTCTACAACCGTGGAGAAACTAACTTCAGGCCACCTGAAGAAAAGATCCATCACAACAATCACATAAGTATCCAGACCACCACCATGTACAGGACCTAAAATGTCTAAGGCAATGTCCTTCCAAGGACCACTCAGGCCTGTTCTAACCACCATGGGTTGAGTCCTAGTTTTCATACTTTTTTCACTCAGCGAGCATTGGACACAATCTCTCACCAAACGCTTGACCTAGAGATCCATCCCAGGCCACCAATAGGTGGACCGTAATCTTTCTTTGGTTTTGGAAATGCCCAATTGAGATTTATGAGCTAGGTCCATTAATTCTTTGCGTAAAGTAACCAGGGGAACTAGCCTACGACCTCTCAACAACATGCCTTCACAAGGAGATAACTGGTCCCTTACACACTAAGGGGCAGATTTATGTCGCACTTGCGCCGCCGTTGCGTCACGCAACAGCGGCGTAAACGTGGCGCATCCCTGCGACCCATTTACAACGTGACGCATCTAGGCAGATGCGTCACGTTGCGAAGCCCTGCGCCACATGTAGGCGTTCCGGCACAGGGTGGGTGTTTCCGGGCAGGTGCGCCTGCAAAAGTGGCTGAGTGAAATCTACAAGATTTCACTCAGTCACTTTTAGGCCAATGCTGCGTCAAAACCCTGCGCCTGCTTGAAGCAGGCGTAAGGCTTGATGCAGCATTGGACAGATAGGGCACCCTCGAGTCTTGCTGGAGCTGCGTCGCACTTGCGACGCAACTCCAGCAATGCGCCACCTTTACGGCACAGATGCGTCACGCATCTGTGCCGTTTTTGCCCCATGGTGCGCCGCATTGTAAATGTGGCGCACCATGGATGGCGGAGCTGCGGCGCACAATAACTGGCGCATCCCTGGGGATGCGCCAGTTATTGTAAATCTGCCCCTAAAACTCCACAAGATGACCCCCCTTGTTTCTTATTTTGCCAACCAGCCCAAATGAGCGCTGGTTGGAACGAGCTAGCACTCCAGATTAGACAGTCTAACACGTTGACCTCGTTTAGGAAAAGCTTAAAAACCTGGCAATTTCCTAAAGGCAGCTAAGTCCAGTTCCTTTCTTTCTCTCTGACCATGTTACTGTAATGGGGGCTTTGTGCGACAATCTGAGCGCCAAGATAAGCGTAGGGTGAAAGGTTTGCGCTATATAAGAAATAAATACATACATACATACATACATAACATTCCTGATAACCTTACCTTCCCGAAAAGCTTCCTGCCATTGTTCCCATGAAATAGTCTCATACTCAATCTCACAAACAAAATCAGTGGATTTATTGAATCTTAATTGGCTCTGTTCACTTTCCGTCTGTGAATCTAAACTCGTTACAGGCACTAATCTGGAAAGTGTAGGCAGCTGCCAGATGTCTTTGTTAACAGACACTTCTCAAAAGGAGTAAGGGAGTGCTGTGCCCCGGTTCTGACAGCCGGGTGAGTGAGCCAATGACAGACTTGGATGTAGTGCATTCTCTCCGATTCCAGCAGCATATAATCTTTACATAGCTGCTAAAAAGAGTGGGAACCCTCCTCCTCAAAGAGGTGGCAGATCGAGGGCATCCTGCTGCTTGCCATTGGTGGAACGCAGCATGGTCAAGTCCTGGTGTAAGGTCTGCATTACCCACAATTGGTTTGAGCGGAGAAGTGAAAGATGACAGAATTTTATGCATGCGCTGTATATGCAGTAACATATTGCTAAAACCATTGGCAAAGTCAAAAGGTCCTAAAGGCGAGCTCCATTCACTACCCTTTTACCGACACACCCGAAAATGAGCTATAGGGCCAGATGTAGGTAAATTAGATTTACCGATTTTTAATTACCGAATTTTACCGATTCGGTAATTAAAAATCGGTAAATCTAAAGTGTGGATATGTAGGTATATCCAGATGTTGAAATACCAAATCTTTAACAATCGGTATTTACCGATTCTGTAAATACAGAATCGGTAATGCCCATTCATTCCTATGGGCTTCAAAGCCCATAGGAATGAATGGACATTATCGATTCGGTATTTACCGAATCGGTAAATACCAATTCACACAAGGGTGCAGGGGGTGTCACTTTGACATCCTCTGGCACCCCCAAAACAGGCACGGGTGCCATGTGGCAGGCATACCTGCCCTAAGGGCAGGTCTGCCTGTCACATGGCATAGGTGTGCATGCACACATGTGCATGCACACCTGAATCGGTATTTTTCCATCAAATTGGATTTGATGGTAAAATACTGATTCGTTAAGGCTCCTGGGACTCTGAAGAGTCCCACCTACATCGGAGAATTACCGAATCGGTAAAAATAGCGATTCTGTAAAATTGAGCCCCTACATACCATTTCAGGTATACCGGTCGGTAACGGCCGAAAATAACGATTTTCGGCCGGTACCGACCGACCTACATCGGGCCCATAGTTACTTGAGATAACTATAACAAGTGGTTTTTAGAGTTTACAACTTTACAATGTTACTGAACCTTTCACCTAACTATAACATTACTTTGACCTTTGGTTTTTCAGTGATATTTCCTGTTTTTCTCTCTATCTACCATTCTTAACCACAGTGCATAATGTGTATAAATAATAAGTGCTGGTGCCCTAAGTTTTCCTCAGATGCTCGCAGCTGGCAATGACTAATGTCAGCATTACTGAATACCAAGGCTGGGTAATGTGGATCCCACCTCATGCCTCTTTCTCCTAGCACCATGCTCTCCCTTCCCTGCCCCTTTATTACACTATTGCAAGTTCTTTTTCATCGGTGCAGTCTCCCTTGGTAGCTGTTTTTAGTCTTTCTCTTCCTGCTCCTTTCTTCCTTTTGTGTTTTTGTCTTTCTTGCTGTGTTTAGAAGCCTGTTGAGCAACGTTAAGTGCCGGTCTCGAAAAATAAGTGCTGGTAGGACCCGCCTGCAACCCCGGCTTAAATTAAGCAACCCCTCACCCCTTTCCCTCTCTCTCTTTCTCTCAACCACATCTTCTCTGTCAAGTGTATTATTTTGAAATAAATTGGAAAATAAATGGTTAAGGGCATAACTGTATCTCGCTGTCCTCAAACCATGATGCCTATCTAGTTCTACTTTCGGGATATTTCTCAATTGATGTGGGTGGCAGAGCGTGGCACATCCTGTTCTCTGTCACATGCGTTTCATGTGTAAGCGAGTCTGCCTCTTCCAGAAAACTATTTTAAGTGCCGAGTGCCGCAATGCAGTCTGGGTTCACAGAGGACTCGATGCCTGCTTGTGGTCTCCTGGTACCTTCCCCACAGCGGAGATAATACCGCCTAAATGATCCGATAAAATCACACAGTTGTGGAAAAGTGTCAGCCAGGCTGTTGCATGGCCCACTCCCCACCCGACAAAATTGAGAAATAAAAGGGATATTGTCTTGACAAATATTAATAAACACATAAGTGGGAGACATTCGGCGTACAAACATCGGGTGGGTAATTTTTCTTTGGTCATTTTTTCTGTTTTTTTCACCACAGAAACTACACGCTTGCAATTTCCCATGGGAGCAGTCGGAGTATAAAGTATGAATGTATGCCTGGCTGCCTGTGGCGTTTTTGTGCTGCGAACCCAGCCGGAGGTTGCGAGGAGCTGCACAGGCCAGAGGCACGGATACAGTCAAAGAGCCAATCGTGTGTGTAGGGGGTGGGGCTGCTGATTTCTCAAAGGCCGAGGAGATTATCTACGGTGTTGCTGTAATAGTCCTGTTTGAAGAGGTGTGGTTTCTGTCCTTTCCAGAAACGGAGGAGGGCCGAGATGGTCCTAATACACCTAAAGATGTTGGGTCAGATCTTGGACGCACAGATGGAGAACACCTATTTCCTTTTTTTTCTTCATTTTTTGTATTTTTTTTTGTTTCAAGTCTGGAAGATTCTTGGTTATGGGTGAGTCAGGAGTGACCAGAGATGGTGAGCTTGTCTGCCAGGTACATGAGGTGCTGATCAGGATGATGTAGAGAATCTGGTGGGTGTGGGTGGCAATGCTTGATCATCTTGAAGAGCGCTCTACTTCTGTCGGTTGCTTCCAGGACGGCGTTGGTGTAGTATAGGGGTCTGGCTGATATAATGAGTTGTCCGTCTAGAGGACTTATGTAGGGTAACGTCATCCGGTCATCTGATTTTCTTCTTTAATTTTCTATCCTCCCTGCAGCTGTTGCATTTGTTGTTGATAAGTACCAGGGGAGATCAGGGTGCCCAGAGCCAGTGGTAGCAGGTGGGGCTTACCAACACTTATTTTTGGGGAGCTGTCACCCTTGTTGCATGGTAGAATTATTGCCTGATACCGTGTGAGCCATCCCAAAAAATGCCCATCATCTATGATGTGCTAGGAGTAATAACACCCATTTTAAATACTGTTTGGGGTGACATAAAGCCCCTGACAATGAATATTGCATTGCAATTTCTGCGCCCGAAAGTAAAATTCCATTGTGACTGCTGACATTATATTTTTGGGTACTAGAAAACAACAAAAGAGTGACTGAAAAATTCCAAAGAAAAAGCACTAAGGCATAAAACAGCACAAGGAAAACCTCTTTGTTTAAAAGAACCCTCACTCACCAACCTAGCTGGTGACATGCTTCATCATTGGGTTCCCACCAGAGAAGCTGAGTGCCCCCCTGGTACGACGCCTGAATTACAGCGGAGCAGGTTTTTTGTGAAAGAATGTGAGCGTAAATGGTGGTACAAATTTAAAAGATGGCTGGTTTTATCCAAAAGTAATTTTAATGGTGGAAAACCAGCAATCGCTAAAAACAGGTGAGACGTATGTCAGCTGGCTGGTTAGATTAACCAGACCCATCCGGTTTAGAAAAAAAAGTGAAAAGTGGTCGACATGTTCTGCTTTTCAGTGCAATTATGCTAAGCAATCATCAGTACCGAAGCTCCACGACAGTATACACTCGCTAAGGCGTACCCTGACCTGTAGAGACGTATGAACGGTAAAACTCACGGTTTTACCTATGCAGCCTTTTTGGGATTTCCAAAAGCCACAGGACTGTGAAGTAAAGACTGGCTTCACGTCATGGGTCCGGGGGGGGGGGGGGGGGGGGGGTAGAGATGCTGATAGAATTTCTAGTTAACACTCTCCCACTATCGACCTCATACTGATCGTCCACAGCCCGAATGTTGAGTGCCCAGAGCCAGTGGTAGCAGGTGGGGCTTACCAACACTTATTTTTGGGGAGCTGTCACGTTTATTGCACGGTAGGATTATTGCCTGATACAGTGCGAGCTAGCCCAAAAAATACCCATCATCTATCATGTGCTAGGAGAAATAACATACATTTTAAATACTGTTTGGGGTGACATAAACCCCTGACAATGAATATTGCATTGTCATTTCTGTGCCACAAAGTAAAATGCCATTGTGACTGCTGACATTATATTTTTGGGATCAGCTTTTAAAGGCAAGGACATCCCTAATAAGGATCTTGCGATGGTCAGGCACTGCACATCACTACTATTAATATTTCACTGCTGCTCCATATGCCTTGTTATCTAGCTATCAGGAATGTCAGGGGCTTTATTATATATGCCACATAAAAGAAAGAACTACTGCCCATGTATACACTCATAGGCTAGGTCCTCATTGGGTGTCTTTCCCATAGTGTAGTCTGTAAAAGGCTGCAGGCAGGACACCCAGTTGGGACCTAGAGTGTGAGTGTTGTCAGAGGGAGTAGTACTTTCTAGTAGATGTAATTGAATGATTAGGGAGAGCAATACTTTCTCCTTGAAATAACCTCTTCTCCTCCTTCATTTGCCTGGAATTAGAACACCTCCTGGATGCCCACCAATCAGGCTTCATTCGGCGATGCTGCGAGCGCAAAGTAAGTGTATTTATTTATTAATTTCTTTACTCTCAACTTTCTCTTTGTCTGTCGCACTCCACTACCCCCCTCCCAGCCCGTCCCCCCCAGCAATACCTGTGCGAGCCGCCAATGTCCACACACCTATCACGGAACAAACACAACATAGAGGAGGGATTCTATAAAATGGCGCAAGGAACTACAGTTAATAAACCAGCACAGGAGGGTCTTCAACTTCTAATACAGACTTGAAGCAACCTGTATTAGATGGCAACAAAGCAAACACAGAAAAAACATGATTGGGTCACGATTACTGTAGCATTGCTTTAGCAAGAAATGGATAAGGTCAGGGAATGTGCCATTGAATACAAAAACTGACTTTTTGTGTCTGAGCCCCATACGTCATTAGCATAGTGTGCCTTAGAGAAGTTGTTTGCTAGTGAAGATCCCCGCACAGAGCTGGAATCTGATAGTTTGCGCCTAGAGAAATGAAGACATTCCTAGATAAATATGGCATAAAGAATAAGTCTATATCATCCACAAGGTAATAGCTAATAGGCTAGTGGGTAGTTGAGTGGGATTCAAGGGGCGTCCGCAGACTTTTTTCCAGGGGTGGGGCAACATGTTAACGTCATCACCATCCTCCGACATGATGTGTGCCAGGTGGGGCACAAGAAACATTGGGTGCAGAACTGGGATAGACTCAATTAAATGACAGGAATCCAGGACATATGACTGACCCTGCCACAGGCCAACAAACACCGCCTGTAGGGAAAATGCTAAACTTTCTGACAAGCTGCTTTATCTCTGTCTGGTAGGTGTGCAGACTTCCGGGTCCTCGATCCAACACCAATCAAGGCTGTCTTCAGCACCGAATACTTTAAAACAGCCTATGATTAAAGCACCAGATTAAATATACTGTATGCACAGTGTATGTTAGGGATTACTTGTAGCCCACATATTTACCAATATTGGCTTCTTGGCACTAGAATTCATGATAAATGTTATCCAAAGTTAAAGCAGAACGTGAAAGTCAGTAATAAATATACAGCACTCACACAAGCTAGTGATTTGCCAAGGGGTGCTCCGTTTACTAGAATTCCCCGGGCATTGCAAAATTTTACACACATTCAATTAATTTATACAAAATAAAATGTATAGGTCCAAATGTTAGCTATATTTTTGAAAAGAAACTTAGAGTCCTTCTACTTGTAGTCAATCTCAAACTGACAACGTGCACATGTTTAGGGATACAATAATGGCCAGCTCCCTTATGCGGAAGCCCTGCACCGTAAATGTGTGGAACATGCGGCGCCCGAAGCGGCAGCACATCACAGGTCCAGGGATGCTGAGTCTTACAAAATGGTCGAAGTGGGGGGAACAAGTAGGAGAACAGTGGGCGGAGAATCAGAATGCGGGAATAACCCAAGGATTGGATCTGTGGGTGGAGCCAGAGGTGTGGCCAGTATGCGCAGACATCCCAATTTCTAGTATTTGTTTGGCATTTCACTGCCCAGTTTAATCAACCAATAGATACACATGATTATTTAAGGTTATAATGAGTTATTGACATTAAAATATATTCACAAAGTGGGATATTCTTCTAATCACAGAATGTACCAAATATGATAAAATGTGGAAACACAAGCCATTTGTCTCCGAGCCATGGAGTTTCTGTCATCAGCACTTTTTCCACAACAGCATTTCAAACTTGAATGGCAAAATATCCTAGTTTACAAATGTTTTCTCTAAAATTATGGCTCTGCCATAGTTGCCTCATAATGCAAGATCTGCAGCATGATCTGACCATTTAAACTAATAAATTGTATGTAGCTCAAACATATCAAAAGTTAATAAAAAATGTGACTTGTGTTGCTGCGGAGTGGATGGTCTATTGCAAAGGTTGACTGGTCACCTTTCTCACTGCTGCGTTTGTATGTTACACTGGTACTAATAAGGCAAAATCTTTCCAGAGACTGTTAGCATGTGTACACATGTCAAAATAATAAAATATCTGAAAATATACATCATTGGGCTGCAGACTTATTTTTAATGCATAATTTAGTCAACACTACGGCATCATTTTGTCATCCTTTGCTGCATAATTAATTCCAGTGGCCCCACAGCAGGCAGAACATGTTAAAAGTGAGGAGACTGTGAAGTTTGTGAACCTAGTTCGGTCTGCGTGCAACTCCTGCATTGTTAATCCCTGGTGAGTTGCAGCTACTACTGCTGACACAAGGCCAATGGAGGTACCTATGGGTAAGGCAGACTGGCCTCAAGGGCAGGGCCAGCCATAGCACTGGTGGTGTCCTGTGCATTAATGTTTGTTAATGCCGCCCAATGACCACCTCTGCCATGGATTCCCTCACTACCACTCTTTAGCTGTGCCCCACCAAGTCTCCACAACCACTCTCTCTCGGATGCATTTAATTTGATTTACAGCGCCACTCATACCATTGTAGGGTGTCAGAGCACTTTACATCACACACATTACACAGAGACAATCAATATGTGTGTAAATCACTGTATAGAAAATGTTACATAAGACTAAGGACTACAAGGTGCAGGAGTCACATGACAACCATACTAGTAGCCCGTATAGTTTTATAGTGATTGGTCTGGAGAAACACAATACCCGGAATTTAAAATCTAATACCATGGTTGGGGGTTCTCCTTAATAATCAGAATTGATTTCTGTCCAAAAGAACACTTTTTGGGTCTGGGGAGGGACGGGACACATAACGCTCTCATTTATACCTTGCAGTTTGTATGCAGCTCTTAGATGACAGTTAATAGCTCACTGTTCTAAGGTAGGATTTTAACTTATAAACTGCAAGTAACAAAAGGATCTCTCTGACAGAAGAAGTACCCACTGACCTATTAACATTATGTGCACTTTGTGATCTGCATGGCACATGTTCTTTGCAGCCGGTACATTAACCGTCTGAGCTACCTTCCCATGAGTCAAAACTTCCACTAGACAACATTCTGATCTCTCTCTAGGAAGAACATTAATCACCAGAGTCATCATGACATTTTTATTGTTGCCGAAAGTTGCTGGAGGCCAGGAAGGAGGCAGCAAGCGTTTTAAAAACCATAATATACTTGCAAACATGATGCCACCACCTAAAGTCAGCACCCGGTGCTGTCACACTGGTTGCACTGCCCTAGAGCTGGCCCTTCTCAAGGTTCTGTGACATCAGTGACAGAGTCACTATTGTTCTAGGGCGTGCTGCTTCAAAGTTCTGCTCGCAAGACTGGAGGTGAACTTCAGTATGGATAGTGGTGGACAAGCCTTGAAGGTTACCCTACACTTGTCATGCTAGGGTCCACCTGCTGGTGCGAAGACACCAGGGCTTCTAAGGTGTTGATAAGCCTTCTAAGGTCTAGCATGTGATTGTCCTCTCGCAGGAGAGTGGTCTGGTGGACTGGTTATTAAGGCTGAACCTGGTTCCCATTTCCAAATTCAGCAGCTCTGACCATAGTGCCACATCCTCTCCCCCACTGAACACCGTACTGCCCACTGAGAAAACCCCCCACTGTCTTCAAGTACAACCCAATTGTTGCCCGCTATAAACACCTGGATGCGGCTCAATTTAAATGACGCACTAGACAAGAGCAATATGCGGCCTACAAAAAAAAAAGTAACAACATCCTGGAAGAAGCAAACACTTATAGTGAATGCAAAATTTTGCAAACCATGGGAAATGTAAGCAGGAACAACATGGCTACCTTAATGCTTTTACACTCACTATTCAGAAATCAGTGAGTGCTTTTGCCTGAAAAGTTAAGGACACAACTACAGGGCCCTGAATGGACCCATTTCAATGGCCATTGCTTATATCTTTACAAAACATAAGCAGTATGGTAAAAAGACCACATCCCTGGATGCAGAGCCGCAGCACACATTTTGTTTTCCAATCCACACATTGCAGTACCTCCAGGATTGGTGCACTAGTTCAGTCCAGGGAAAACAAAGACAACAAAACAAAAATAGCGCTTCACTAGCAAACTCTGTAAAAGTGGCGCTAATGTGTTTCGTTGTGAACAAAATCAGTTTGGGCAGTTTGCTACCACTCTGTCTTACTTTATTTAGTTATTTATCTATTTTTCATATTTTTAGCCTTTTATTCCCAATGCTGCACTTTGGAATTAAAATGTCCAGCAAAAGCGTCTTTCTTTTTTGGATCCATTTCACAGGGAAGCAAATAAAAGAAAGGAGAGGAAAGAGAGTGAGAACCCCGTCTTGAAGTCACAGTTTTCATGGGTGTCCGCAGGGGGGGCAAGGAGGGGTGCTCCAGGGGGGGGGCAAGCGCTCCCCTTTGACCCCCCCCCCCCCTGCGGACGCCCAATAGGTTGAGACAAGAGCCTGTGAAATGTTGAGATCTTATTACAATTCACCTCGTTCTTCTACCAAATTAAGGCCCTTATAAACTCTTAGATGCAGGAAAGGTTTTACATTTTTGTATTCCATCAGTGCTACAAATTATTAGGACGTTTGAGCGCTGGGAGAAAACTATGTTCCACGGGGTAAAAAGAATCTTGAGAGGTACAGAGAAGAAGCAATTCTTAATATGATGACAAATAATGTGTAAAAGAGTTGGAAGTGACAGTTGGCAACTGGTTAAGAGTGATGTGGCCTGAAGGATTAACCCACAAAGGAAGGCCTTGTTTTGTCTTTCTGGGAAGGTGGTAGTGGTCTCCAAGTTAGTTGTGCATTTAGAATGTAAAAAGTGGTGGAATAAAAGTAGAGTTGTGCCTTTGAACGGTGAAGATAATGTGTGGTTCAGGCTGGGGAAGAGTGAAAAAGGAGTTTGCTATGTGTGAGCCAGATGAATGGGAGAGCAGTGTCAAGTAAGACTCAACAATCGACTCCCTCTCTGTGAAGTTAGAGCTGAAACTTTAGAAACAGGAGAAGTGTGTCGTGTTAGCACTATTCTCTTTGAAGGATAAGATGTCTCCTGCTAATCTTTATCAGTTCAGATGTCTTCACAAGGACTGAGTTTGGAAAAATCCTTACATCTGACAGACATTGTTATTCGTGGACTGTAGTGTGTTTTGGTATGCAGAGTTTTTAGGTTGAGCGCTACTCTGCGAAGATCTGTTGTAGTTCTGTATGGGAGAGAAACCCCGCCCAGTCCCCAACCCTTATTTTTCACTGGCTTGTGCCTTTGCCCTTCGTAAATGCTGGTGTCTGATTCCTTAATAGGCTCCATAGTACCATCTTAGTACGGCCATGTCGTCATTTATATCCTCCCATGGCTACTGGCCCCTTTACTTGGTTGTTATACAGTACATGTACTATTTTTTTAGTTTCCTGTTGTGCTTTACTTTGTTCCTGCCCACCTCCCATTGTCAATGTTCTCCATCCACCCGCCCATCTCCCGTTGTCCCTTTGTTCCTGCCTCCTTCCGTTGTCTGTGTTCTCTATCCTCCTGCCCCTCCCGTTGTCCGTGTTCCCTTTGCCCCCCCTCCCGTTGTCTGTGTTCTCCATCCTCCCCCTCCTCCTGTTGAAATGCCTGGTTTAACACCATTGTCCATGCCCTCTCCCTCCCTGGTCTGACTGTCCGTGCCTTCTCCCCCCCTGCAAATGCCATTGAACCAATCCACCTTCATCTCATGCTAGCCATTGCCTCTCAGCGGTGAGGGAGCATGTGCACACCGGAGGCATGGAGGGGCTGCGGAGCTGAGCACCCCCTTCCACTAGCATGGAGGAGGCAGCACACCAGCAGCAGAAACAAAGGCTGCAGTCCAAGATGGCTTCCCTGAGCCTTAGCTTCTCCCGTAAGAAGAGCATCAGCAGGAATGCGATGGTGGAGCGGAAGAACCTGATCACAGTGAGCAGGTAAATCCCGGGGCAGGGCGAGCTGATGGGTGGAGGGCAGTGTGGGGCACATAGCTGCGGGGAGCATAGGTTCCCATGACTGCTTGCAGCAGTACTTCCTTCTGCTTCTCAGAAGCGCAACTCTGTCTGGAAGATGACTTCATGTTTGCACCCTTGTATTTGTGACGGATGAACGTGAACATGCTTTACCATAACATGGAGTCTACGAGGAGCATTTGGAGGTGATGTCACCCGGGCTTGTGAGCTTCTGGTGCGTGCCGTGTACGCGTGTGCCGGGGCGTGAGAGGTAGCACAATTAAGAGTGCGAGGGGAAGGTGTGTACAGAGTGAGGAGTATGGTGGACGTGTAGCGGAAGTAAGTGCGAGGGGCAGGTGCATGGAGTGTGACGGAGCTGTTGAGGCAGTGGGAACAAGTGTGCGATGTGAGGTGCATACAGTGTGAGGGAGATGTAGAGGCAATGTGTGTACAGAGTGAAAAACAGGTAGAGGTAGTAAGAGTGTTAGAGGCAGGGGTATACAGAGAGAAGCATGAGCAGAGCCAGTGCTTGGGGTGTGTATTGAGATAGTGCGAGCATGTGTGTGGAACACCTACAGAGACAGCAGTTGTGAGGAGCATGTGTAGAGGTGTGTAAGGGACTGGAGTGTACCAAGTGCAGGGGTGTAACGCAAGCCTCCAAACTCTTCGGGGGGCCCTCATTCGGCCAAGGCCAATGATTACCTGTGTGATATGGGAAACTAAGGTAGCCCTTGTCGCATTCTGCAGGGAACCCCATCATTGTGCATTACTCCACTGAACGTGTGGAGCATGAAATGCAAAGCATGTTCAAAGCAAGAGGGGGCATGTGTAGGGACTGTATGTGTGTCGGGGGCATTTGTAGAGACTGCATGTTTGTCGGCGCTTCTGTAGACCTATAATGTGTAGGGGACCTCGCTCCCCTCCCAAGGAAAAGCGTACAACAAAAATAGAAAAGAAGCATATGCAATGCAATAGGTCTCACATTTAGGCGAGTTTAAGCTTTTAGCATTGTAAATGACAATGACTTTTATTTATGTTTTAAAAACCAAAACCTAAATAATAGGCATTGTCATTTACAAAGCCAATAGCTCAAACTTGCGTAAATGCGAGACCTAGTGAATTGCAAATACTTGTTGTGTTTGCCTGTTGTTTTGTGATTTGTGATGGGGAAGATGTATGTTGTCTTAGTCTTGTTCTGTCTTGGTGGGCAATAAAATGCTTGCTTGATATGTACAACGAAATGTTTACGGATGCAACGGTCTATGTCCTCCTTGCCTCTTGGTAGACTGATGGTGGCTGTTGCCCAGAATAAATGTGCTCTTGTCTTACCTATGGTGGTGAACTGAGTCACAGAAACAGTGCTGGGCCTTGATAGTGGAGATTCCAATATGGCCACCAGACATCAACATTGCTGAGCTCAACCAGTGTGCATGTTTGCAGACCATGCTGAAATGGTGTCAAAAGTGGAGCCCAAAACAACAATAACAGCCTTCATGCTGGTGGAGACAACTGCTAGGACAGGGGCAATAATACTGGAATGAAGGGCGGGGGGACACTCTGCAGCACTATTGCTTTCACTGTCTCGTTGAGGCATGCAGTATATACTATATGGTGGAATCTTCGTTTAAGCTCCGCCCACTCTCCGCTCATCTTTTGTATTGGCTTAGGTCCTAAATGCTGCTTTCCAATTTGTTTTAGGTTTGTTAGTCCCTCCCCATGAGAGCCATGTCATCAGTTGTGCCCTTCCATGGCTACTGGCCCCTTTACTGTACAGACAAGAGCGGCGCTCACTACGAGCGCTACAGCTTCAGGAGCTTCCCGGGGGATGAGCTAATACCGCTGGACTCGACCTACAAGTACAGGCTGGACCAGTATACCAACGAGAACTGTCAGAAGAGCGAGCACTACCTGGAGTTGAGCCTTTGGCGTACCGTCTGCTGTGGGACAGCGAGGCCTTCTGCAATCTGAAGTACAGCAGTGCCCACCTGGCCGACCCTGAGGGGCCGCCGTCAGAGGTGCCCAAAGAGCCCGAGGGCTTGTAAGAAAAACAATGGCTCCTGTGGAAAATTAGAAACTTTTCCTGATAAAGGTAACGCACAATGGCAATAGGGGTGATTGGTTTGGATGTCAAAAAAAGGAAGCTATATATACACCATGCAAATGTAAAAGTCATTTATGAAAATCTATATATCAAAAGTTTACATACAGGTACTGTAGCATTATAAACACTTATGCAATTCAACAAGTGATGTAGTGTCCCAAGTGAATTTTATCAAAAAAGAACCTAAATAGCTAAAGTGAAACATAATAACGTGTGGATGACATAAGGTTTCTTGTGTATATTTCAGTTGGAAGAAGACGACCTAATTAGAAGTGTAAACAATTGAAGCACAACAGTTGGAGTGTATAAACAACTGTTGGACAGGGTCTGTCTCTGTATCATTGTCAACGGCGTTTCGTCCTGAATGGGATGTCAGGTCTCTTCAGGACTGTTCAATGAGGGGCACCTGGTGTGCGGTTGCCTTGCCCGAGTGACCGTGAAGTAGAAGTGAATAAAGGAACTTACAGGGATTCCGTCCGGGACCCCTGCCGAGGGTGTGCAGTGAGCAAGAAACCGGGATGGGGTGTCGGTCTATCGATCCGTGAGGGATGCTTAATGATGTGTCCAAGGAGAGGCACAATACAGGAAGCGAGGGCGCTCCTGCTACTTAAATGGCCGGCGATGCGGGTGAAATAAGGCTTTGGAATCAGCGAAGTGAGGCTCAGACGATGCTGGCTCTTCATGAAAGAGCCAGCATCGTCTGCACACCCTCAGCAGGGGTCCCGGACCGAATCCCGGTAAGTTCCTTTATTCACTTCTACTTCACCGTGCAACACCCGCACGTCTCTCGAGCAAGGCAACCGCACACCATGTGCCCCTCATTGAACAGTCCTGAAGAGATCTGACATCCCATTCAGGTCGAAACGCCGTCGACAAAGATACAGAGACAGACCCTGTCCAACAGTTGTTTATACACTCCAACTGTTGTACTTCAATTGTTTACACTTCTAACTAGGTCGTCTTCTTCCAACTGAAATATACACTAGAAACCTTATGTCATCCACACGTTATTATGTTTCACTTTAGCTGTTTAGGTTCTTTTTTGATACAATTCACTTGGGACACTACATCACTTGTTGAATTGCATAAGTGTTTTTAATGCTACAGTCCCTGTATGTAAACTGTTGATATATAGATTTTCATAAATGACTTTTACATTTGCATGGTGTTTATATAGCTTCCTTTTTTTGACATCCAAACCAATCACCCCTATTGCCATTGTGCGTTACCTTTATCAGGAATAGTTTCTAATTTTCCACAGGAGCCATTGTTTTTCTCACAAGTCTTCACACAGGCTCCAAGTGAGTAGGGTTCCCTTGTTTTCATTTCCCAAAGAGCCCGAGGGGCCACGGGAGGACCTGGAGCGGTCTGCAAAGAGGCAGCGGGAGGACAAGGGGCAGCCCACCCAGGGGCCGCAGGAGGACAAGAGACAACCCACCGAGGGGCCGGGGGAACCTGCAGACTGCTTTGCAGGATTCCCTGAGCTGTGGGTGTTCGAGGACCTGCTACAAAGGACACAGTGCCTGAAGCTCTGTAAGCAGGGACTGCCCGTCTTCAGGCAGTCCCAGCCCACCCGACAGACCCTGGATGAGTTTCTTGACAGGGAACCCTACAAGTTTCTGCAATACGCATACTCCAAGGTGAGAACAGCTGCTCAAGCAAACAAACCTTAAATCTCCATTCCTTGCTGCCCGTCCAGCCCTACTCTGTCAGCTCCCAGTCCAACTCTGTCTGCCCCCAAACGTTCATCTCATATTGTCATATTGTCTACATGGTACTGCTCGCCAACATCGTCCACCACCGGCAGTCTGGAAAGACTCCTTGTGGCCAGCCGCCCTGGGATCCGCACCCACGCCCACCGACCACGCACGCAACCGGGGGTTCATCCTGGACTCATCACTCTCAATGACCCAGCAAGTCAACACCATCTCCTCCTCCTGCTTCAACACACTCCGCATGCTCCGCAAGATCTACAGATGGATCCCCACCGGAACCAGAAGGATGGTCACACAGGCCCTCCTCAGCAGCAGATTGGACTATGGCAAAGCCCTCTACGCAGGAACCACGGCCAAACTCCAGAAAAGACTTTACCGCATACAGAACGCCTCTGCATGCCTCATCCTCGACATCTCCCGCCACACTCACATCACTGCCCACCTGAAAGACCTGCACTGGCTCCCAGTCAACAAGAGGATCACCTACAAGCTCCTCACCCACGCCCACAAAGCACTACACAACGCCGGACCAGCACCTCAACAAGCTTCTTACCTTCTACACCCCGAACCACCAGCTTCCCTCCGCCAACCTCAACCTCGCCACTGTCCAACGCATCCACAGGACCTCCACCGGCAGCAGATCCGTCTCCTACCTCGCAGCTAGGACATGGAGCACCCTCCCCACACAGCTGCGACAGACCCAGGACCTGCTGACCTTCAGGAGACTTCTCAAGACCTGGCTGTTCGAGCAGTAGCGGCACCCTCCATCCACGCTCAGTGTCTTGAGACCCTCACGGGTGATAGTGCGCTCTACAAATAAGTGATTGATTGATAGCTAAAGTGGGCTGTGGCTGGAAGGAGGTGGCGTGGAATGTGACACTCCCAGAGATGAACAGTTAAAATACTTAAGTTAGTAGAGTGTGGTTGTAGAAGCCACACGTTGATGGGCATGTTGCAGGTAAAAAGGATATACAGAATTGTGTTTGAGAATGCTATTAAGTTAGAGATGCAACACGTTCCATATCGGAGATGGATGACTTGTCCACTGAAAAAATAGAACGGTGATGTGTCTTAAGGTTGGTAGAGCATTGTTGTAGTGGCAGCCTGCTTTCAGTTCAGTCTGAGCAGTGAGTGTCTCGAGCTAAGTAATTATCTAAAGAGGTAGCAACACTATTAAGTACCAACTTTACCGTATCTTAAGGGTTAGTGTCTGTCCGATGTTATATACAATAAACACATTTGTACGTATATTAAAAATCATATATATATATATATATATATCTGAATTAAGTCAATTAAAGACATCTTCAAAAAGTATGTAAATGTGAATATGTAAAGGCAAATGTGCATCGATATTACAGGAAGTAACGTCGTAACTAATATAGGTTGCCACTACCAGGTGAAACTGAGGGGAGACAGATTTTGGCAATTTACATAAAGTTGGTAACCATCATCGTTTCACCTCCCTCAAGCTTACTGTTCCGTACCAAAGATGCTGACATAATAGTGGTGTGGATTTCTCCAGTTTAAAAGGCCGCTCCATATCTCCCATTGAGAAGGAAAGCTAACTCTTCTTTAGAGGGTCTGCCTATGTGTGGAAACCCAACTCAAAAGATACTTTTCTGCATAACCTGTCTATTTGCATGGGGGTGCCATATTCTGTTAGATCTTGCAGAACATCTGTTTTCCAGGTGTCTCCGGGTGCCTCAGGGAGAATAACCGAAGATTATAAATGACGCAAGCATTCAACCACTGCAAAGTTGAGAAGTTCCTCTTAGTACTAGGAGGGAGCAGAGAGTGGAGGGGTTACATCTATTATGTGGTATGTCATCGTAGATCTGTCTGTACATGCCTCAATTCATGAGCTCCCCCTGAATCAACGATAACCTACATTTTCTTTGTGCTGGACACTGCAAGAGGAGCAGTGAAACACGAGTCTATCATCCTTGCATAAAACCTTATCACCCAATACACTCCACTGTGATATAAAAGACAAATCATCTCCTGTAGTTCTAAAGTACAGCTTGCACGAAACTCATCTGAGAGCTAGCGCCTAATATCCAGTGCAGAGTGAAGTCTCATTCTTAACTTTTTAGTGAGATCTGTGTTATAATGTGTAGTTTCCTGATGTTATGGATGGCCTCTCCCATGTTTCCCTGTCCCTGGCTGCTCAGCCTGTGTGAGTGTTCTGAATGGAATGTTTGGTGTGTGGGCTATGAGTGGAATGCTTGGGTGACTGAATCAGGACAGTTGATGGATGGGGATGAGCAGCTAGCAGGCTTCCCCCAGTGGGGTTATCTATGACTTATACCTGGACTTGTTTACCTGTATACCTGCTTATCTGATACCTGAATAAACCTACATTGACATAATCACTCCAGTTTTTCTGGGAAATTTGCTATAATGCAATAGATTCAATAAGGATTCTATGTATGCTAAAGTCGGGCGTTCCAGGCCACACGCAGGTTTGTGGGAGTGGAACACATGGAGCCTGACGAGTGCTACGGAGCTCACCCCTCCATTGTTGCTCGCGCCTCACATAAGTGCAGAGATCAGTGCTGCCACGTCCCTGGCTTTGACGCGACCCCAGCGATGTTCTTTCTCTGTGCAAATAGTATTTACAAGGAGGTCAGCATTAAATGAATGAAAAAGAGTACAATAGAATGTTACTTTACCCACGAGAGCATTGTAACTCGTAGCTAGATTCGTATGTCGAATCACCGGAGCGTAATGCATGTCTGTCAGTCCCTGCAGCACGATGTGTGGGGAGGAGGAGGCAACCCTCCAGGGTCCCCTTATTCAGCCAAAGCCAATGAATATCTGTAAGGTGTGGGGATATAGGTGCCTTCATCCCATTTAGCAGGGGTGGGGCGCCATTAGCATTACCCACTGCCCGTATCAAGCACTGTTCTAGCAACGCTAAGAGAGGTTGGGTGCTTATGTAAGCCGGACACTCAAATAAAGTTATTTTTCAGGGTTCAGTCCTGCATGGATTTGGTGAAAATCTGAACAGACTGACTGGTATTCATGTGAAAATTAGCATAGCACAAGGAACAGGGGTGAAACTTGATTCAAACTTCGTGGGGGCGGAGGGACACGTTGAGCAGTGGGGGCAAAACCTGGGTCTAAATGTCTTGTAGGGGCTCTTTTTGCTGTTTTATGCTGGATAATAGTGGGAGCAGTTTTCTGCACAATATGTGGTCATTGGAGCATTTTAAAGCATACTTGGCCAATAACGTTGGTCTCAACGTAATATCCTATAGTAGGATTTAAGGATTCTCCATCAAATAATTTTGGCAGAATGAATGGTGAATGCTACATTTAAATGCAAATACACCTGCCCACGGACCTAAGGGCCAATCAGGTTTTTTTCTTTTTATTGCAGAAATTATGATTACTTGAGAGAAACTCCATTTAAAATACTTGACAGTACTAATTATTTCTTGCCTGTCTCCCTTAATCCGATATGTGTGCTGTAGGCTTGCTCTATCATTATCCAGTTTTATATAGCTTGAGCTCTACTTGAAGGTATTGGAGCCCTTTACATGAGCACCAGTTACATTCCATCCCTTTCCCCGTCTTAATTTGATCGCTCATCCCCTTCCTTCTGCACTTCTATCCTTGCAACCTCTCTTTCCAGGACATCCATCTCCTACGTCCTGGATAAGGTCGTCGTCCTGTGACCTCTTCAATATTGTGGACCGTGTTATAAAGGAAAGATTAATCCATCAGACGTCTTAAGGTAGCTTTGTAAGGATTTGTTGCAGTACAGAGAGAAACGTGCACCTCTTCATCTGGCCAAGCCCCAACTGACATAACTGGAATGCCAGGGAAGCCAGGATACCAAAGAACACACAGCATATTCTAAAAGTGACATAATTCTATAAAGATAAAAGATGGACTAAAGCATGCACAAGATGAAATGATATTTACAACACATCTCCCTCCCTTGAACATTAAAAACAATAAAACAAAACATCAAAACAAAATAAAATAAAATAAACAGAAGCTCAACAAATATAATCATCCAGATAAACAGGAGGACGGCGAATGTGTGAGCTCCTGACAGAATCATTAGGCATGGAAGGAGAATACTTATTCTGAGCACCAAAGATTTCACCTTGAGAACCCAGAATGTGGGAGGCATCACCACCACCTTCTTCCCTTCCATACACAATGTGACTTTGAGATGCACCATAAGGCGTGGCAAGCATATAATCATTAGAGTCACAGACCTTTACAGAAGCAGTAAGACCTGATTTGGTTTTGACACATTTTTGGTACAACGCCACCCTTCGGTAATTCCATTTTTCCCCATTTTCAAGAAGAACAAAACGAGGATAGGCACACTTGACAACAAAAGGACCTCTAAACTTTGACAATTAGAAACCCGCCCAGATTTCACCTTTACAAGATCACCCTTTGCAACAGGCAAAGAGACTGTATCAAGAACAGTAGGTGTTGACAAAGGAGTATTTTTCTCTTTTAACCAAAATTGCGTCAGCTTTGTGTTGGGAGGTCTACCTCGCATCAACTCAAATGGGGATTTTTCTACCTTGTTTGTGAGGAGTGGAACGGTACGCCCAAACCATTTCTTGAACTTTGTCGTTAGAAAACTACCCAGAAGAACAAGTCATTTGTATTATGCCCTTAACTAGTCTGTTTACCCTCTCACAAATACCATTACTTTGCGGGTTATACAAACTGGTCTTATGGTGTGAAATTCCACAATTAATTAAAAATAGCTTCATCTTGCTAGACAGCAATTGGGTCCCATTGTCCGTTATCAACACAGAAGAGAAACCCTCATCCATGAAAACCTTTTAAAGAAAATTAATAGTTGAATCAGTGGTTATTTCACTAACAAAAGACACTGTAAGCCACTTAGAGAAATTGTCAATAACAACAATCGCAAAACGCTGGGCGAAAGGCAACTCAGACATTGGACCGATAAAGTCTAAACTAATGATGTTCCAAGGTTCCTTGGGTGAAAGTATTTCTCCAGCACCTTGAATTCCTACAATTGTTAATCTCTTCTCACCTTCTTTGCAAAAACTACAATTTTCAACAAAAGATACAGTATCTGAATCCATGGATGGCCACCAAAAATACTACTATTGACATCATTGTTTTGACTACTATTAGAAACCTCTACATTTCCCAACTCTTTGTTTACATTTTCCAACTCTTTGTGAACACCAATGTTGTCTGATCCCAAGGATGTTAGTTCTACATTTCCATCTAAAGATACAGATGTAGCAACCACACGTTCTATCATCTTGATTTTTAATGATGTCATCCTCAATGATAAAATGTTGAAAACCTTTTCTTGACAAACCTGGATCCCCAGTATTTTTGTACAGATTAATATTGCTTTTGAGAACTGCAATGCGCTTTAAATTCCACACTTTTCCATCACTTAAGCGGACTGCATTTCTATAGATTTTTACAACCTTTAATGGACCTGAAAACTGACTCTCACCTTTTCTAACTTTCCATGGTATTTTAACTTTGACCCAAGAACCTATATCAATATCACAAAATTTTACATTGTGCTTCAAATCATAAATCTTTTTGTTCCTTAAATGTTTATCCTGAATTCTATCTCTTAATTCTTCTAAAGGAATCAAAGGCTTTTCACAAGAAATAATCCATTCTGGATTACACTTTGTACGTACAGCTCTTCCTCTCATAACTTCAAAAAGTGAAGTACCTAAAACTTCATGAGGTGAAGTTCTATACGTCCAAATGGTTTTAAATAACTGTAACTCCCAGTCACAATCATTACTTACATCACCTTGAATGGCATTTTGTAAGTACTCTATTGAATCTTTCAATCATACCATTACCACTTGGATTATATAAAGATGTTGTGCAATGTCTTATTCCAACCTTCTTAAAATAATCCTTGGCAATATTAGAAGTGAACTGTTGTTGAAAACCTTTTCTTGACAAACCTGGATCCCCAGTATTTTTGTACAGATTAATATCGCTTTTGAGAACTGCAATGCGCTTTAAATTCCACACTTTGCCATCACTTAAGCGGACTGCATTTCTATAGATTTTTACAACCTTTAATGGACCTGAAAACTGACTCTCACCTTTTCTAACTTTCCATGGTATTTTAACTTTGACCCAAGAACCTATATCAATATCACAAAATTTTACATTGTGCTTCAAATCATAAATCTTTTTGTTCCTTAAATGTTTATCCTGAATTCTATCTCTTAATTCTTCTAAAGGAATCAAAGGCTTTTCACAAGAAATAATCCATTCTGGATTACACTTCGTGCGTACAGCTCTTCCTCTCATAACTTCAAAAGGTGAAGTACCTAAAACTTCATGAGGTGAAGTTCTATACGTCCAAATGGTTTCAAATAACTGTAACTCCCAGTCACAATCATTACTTCCAGACCTTGAATGGCATTTTTAAGTACTCTATTGAATCTTTCAATCATACCATTACCACTTGGATTATATAAAGATGTTGTGCAATGTCTTGTTCCAACCTTCTTAAAATAATCCTTGGCAATATTAGAAGTGAACTGTACACCGTTATCACTAATCAATAACACCAACAAAAACACCATCCAGAAAATTAATGACAACTTCTGAAGTAATTTTTTCAACCACTTTCAAAACTGGCCATCTAGAAAACAGATCAATAACACAAAGGATATACTTGTTGTGTGCTCCAATAGGCCCTATTATGTCAATAGCAACTGTGTGCTATGGTGCTTTAGGAACAATGGGCTCCGCCATAGCTGGTTTCAGAGTTATTAGAGTCTTATCAGAATTAGCACACCACACACAATTCCTAATAATCCTTTCAACAAACAAATCCATTCCCGGCCACCAAAACCACTGTTTAATTTTCTGCTTAGTCTTCACTATACCACAGTGACCTTTGTGACACATTTCAACAATATCTTTTTTAAAAGGTGAAGGAGGAATAACCTTTCCATTTCTTATAATGTGGCGTTCAAGATAGAAAGTTCATCACGAATCTCCCATAAATGTTTCAATTCATCAGATAAATCCTGTTTATTTGGCCAACCCTTGGAAATGAAAGAAGATAAATCAGACAAAACAGAATCTTTCTTATAAGTTGAAGCCCAATCACCCCTATCAAAACAAGGTAAACCATGATCGTGAACTAAAGCAACCTGAATATTCTCCCATTCATGATCCGAACTATCCAAAAGATTTATTGGCATCCGTGAAAGAAAATCTGCCACAACATTCTCCTTACCAGGAACGTAAATCACCTTATAAATATAATCCTGTAACCTTAAAGACATTCTGGCAATTCTCGGAGAAGCATTGAATAAACCTTCTGTAGTTAATAACCTAACTAAAGGTTTGTGGTCAGTTCTGAGAGTGCAAGATTTCCCCCAAACATAAGCTCTAAAATGCTCCAGAGACCAAATGCAGGCTAAAGATTCTTTTTCTATCACAGAAAATTTTTCCTCAGTAGGGGACAAGGAACAGGAAGCGTAATCAATTATATGTTCCTTCCCATGAGAATCCACCTGTGAAAGCACGCCACCCAACCCCTTATTACTTGCATCAACAGTTATTATGTTGTCCAAATTCGGGTCAAAGGCGCTTAAAGCTGGGGATTTTGCAATTTCACTTTTAATGTTTTCAAATTCCTGTTTACACTCAGCAGACCACACAAACTTAGATTTGTTCTTTAACAATTGTCTGATATTGAAAATTTTACTCAAAAAATCTTTCACAAACTTCGAGTAAAATTCAACCAAACCTACAAAAGATCTTACTTCATCTTTATTACTAGGATTCGGAGCCTTAATTACTGAATTCACCAGAGAAGGCTTAGTGGAAATTCCTTCCCCACTAATAACATGTCCAAGGTAAGTAATTGATCTTACACTAAACTTGCACTTCGAATGCTCCACAGTCAATCCTTTCTTTTCCAGAACACTTAAAACTTCTTTCAAGATGTTATCATGTATAGCTTTATCTTTTCCGAAAACAAGAATATCATCTTGGAAGCATCTTACATTATCGAATTTACTGAACAACTGGTGCATCAGTCTTTGAAAGATAGCGGCAGCAGATGCTAAACCGAATGGTAGTCTCTTGTATTGAAAACAACCCAATGGGGTACTAAATGCAGTAAAAGATTTACTTTCATCAGTGAGTGGTATTTGATGATAAGCGGCAGACAAGTCTATAATTGAAAACCAACTTGCATCCTTAATCAAGCTTAACATTTCTGAAATCTTAGGTAACGGAAACTTATCAACAACAATATTGTTATTCAAATGCCTTAAATCGATGCAAAGTCTCAATTTTCCATTGCTGCGTCGAGCCACCACAATGGGAGAAATCCATTGTAATGACTCGATTGGTTCAATGATATCTGCTTGAACAAGTTTTTCAAGTTCCACTTCTTTTCTTAACACAATAGGAATGTTCCTCACCTTGTGTACTTTTGGACATGCATCTGGTTTTAAAACAATTTGATGTTTAAAATCATTAAGTCTTCCAATACTATTTTTAAAGACTTTGGGGTAAACATTTAAAATTTCCTTGCAAAGATCCGAATTATCATCTAGTAGCATCACTGGATCCTCACTATTAGGATTAAGTATTATCCCAAGGCTCCCTTGATCTATCCATCCCAAAACAGACTGACCCTTCTTAGAGATATACAATTTCCCATAGGCTTCTCTCCCTTTAAATCTGAAGAGAAGAGGTCTATACCCAAGTATATCAATTTTTTCATTAGAAAAACCGACTGGTCGAATATCAGATGGTAATAATTCATTACCCAGTTTCTTAACAAACATACTCTTCCAAATAGCTTCATTAACTATTGTATATGGAGAACCAGAATACGCATATATTTGGACGTCAACACCACCTAAGGATAGTAAACAAAGGGGTTTCTTTCTATTATTTTCCTTGTCAATAATGTTTAGCAAAAAAAAATTCTTTTGGATTCCTACCCTTGTCTTCTAAAACAGTATTAAACGAGATTTTCTTAACTGAGTTATCATCTTCGCTTGAACTGGTAACATTTTCATCATCTAAACATTTCACCTTAACTGATTTTTTCCTGTAACAAACCTTTGCAAAATGACCAACAATGTTACAATTAGAACATTTAAACTTTAAGGCAGGACAACTCTTGCTGTTAACAAGGTGTGAACCACTTCCACAGCGAAAACATTTAAGACCATCCTTTTCTTTATGAGGTTCATGTTTAGTGTTTTTAAGATTCGACTTCTTAAATATTCCAGACGAATTATCTTTAATTTTACTGACAACAACACTTTCACTTTTTCCCTCAGTCTTGTTATCTTTCTTTAGAGCTTTAGCACTTCTGCTTGAAAGTTCTGCTTTTCTCACCATTGCTAAAATATCTTTTAATTCAAAGTCACCATTAATCCACAAACGCTTTGGTCAGATGTTGTTTTCCCAAGTCGCCAAAATGTTATAAAGGAAATATTAATCCATCAGACGTCTTAAGGTAGCTTTGTAAGGATTTATTGCAGTACAGAGAGAAACGTGCACCTCTTCATCTGGCCAAGCTCCAACTGACATAACTGGAATGCCAGGGAAGCCAGGATACCAAAGAACACACAGCTTATTCTAAAAGTGACATAATACCATAAAGATAAAAGATGGACTAAAGCATGCACAAGATGAAAAGATATTTACAACAGACCGAAAGGGCCTAAGGTTAGCGGTTCCTTAGGAGTACCCTCACCTGTGGTAGGCTTCATTTCTGCATCTAGATTGACCTATATACAATGGGGTGTGCTGTTGTCTCTGGGTTGTGCTATCACTGCTGCTGGGTGTACCCCACAAAGCTGTACACTGTAGGGTATATCACCACCAAAGGCCCTGATTTTATATGTAGCCCCTTAGCGGCTGGCGGGATTCCCCTGCTTTGCTGGGGGTGGGGGGGAGGTGCGTACAGCGCCCCCATGCTCATGACGAGTTCAGCTCGTCATCAGCCACGGCGCTCCGGTGCTCATGACGAGCTGAGCTCGTCATGACCGCGCCCATTTTAATGGAACGCTCAGCACAGCGGGGGAATTAGCCCAGTGTGCGAGCGTTCCATCTAACGGGCGTGGTCATGACGAGCTCAGCTCCTCATGAGCACCGGAGCGCCGTGGCTCATGACGAGCTGACCTCGTCATGAGCGCTCAAGTGGTTAAAAACAGAGCTTTGGACTACACCATTTCCCACTGATAGGCAATACTTCTCTCCATGTGTTCTCATGCCTAGCGTGTCACGCAGTTTGGTGCTTACTTTCCCTCCATGTTAAAGAACAGTAGATCTTTCAGCAGCCTAATGTGCTGCATAGATAAATACATATAAGGGCCCAAAGGCGAGACCGATGCATTGCAAATGCTCGTTTCATAAGTGACCACCATAACAGTAGGTGTTAAACTTGATGTGCATGCGCATTTGGGAGATACCATAGACTGATTCAAGAAGTGACGGGCAGCCCATGGAACTGAGAAGGGCTTGCCAAACAAGCAATGGCTGAAGATGGCCTCCCAAAAGCACCTTTCTGCATATTGTCATTGATGTCTGTGAATGCGCGTTGTGCATAGTGGTGACATGAGGTCTGTTCAAATAGCTAGAGCTGCCTGCACTCAGACCTGAAAAAAACCCAACACAGCCACTGTTGAAAGGCCACCCAAGCCCACGCGGCCTCAATGACGTATAAAGGATGCAGCGGCATGCTGATGCAGACATTGATCGATGGGTTTCAGAGGATGAGTACACAACGACGTGAATGTCAGACTGGCGCCCCCGTAAATGTGACCAGTGGAAAATCTGGCCCAGGGCAATCAACTGATAATGATTTCGAGGCTGCGTTCTCGTAATGCTTTTAAAGTGGACCAGTTAGCACAGTTTAAGAGCACCGATTTGGGATGTTAAGCAATCGCAACACTAATATATATTAAACTGTTTCTTTTGTTGGCGTTTGAAACCAAAGAGCTAAACGTGCACTTGAATAGCGCTTCATTAGATTTGATTTCATTTGATTTTGGATTTATAGAGCGCGTAGCTACCCATGGGCATCCCAGCGCTAAAGTATCATAGCACTGAAGCTAAAAGTGTGATAAAGGCAACAAGAGGACTTGTGAAGTATTAAGGAGCTCTAATCGCAGAATGCTGTGAAATAGAGCAAAGAAGGTCCAGACACTTGTGGTAAAATGAAAACCGTAAAACAAACGGAAACGGAAAACAAAAAACCCAAACTAGGTCAGTCTGCCTATCACCACCTCATCAAACCTGGTTTTAATTTGTACTGAAGGCGACCTAGTTAATTCGACCTGCGGATCACATGAGGCATTAAGAATGTGATTTTTCATTGGTGTGCCAAATCGGAAACAAGAAAAAAGCAAGATTTACTATAAAAAATACATATTTTCTTTTATTTTTTTTTATTTTTTTTTTTAAATTCAAGTACTTTATTCGGCGACTTTGTCACCATAAAAGTAAACATATACAATACAATACATTTCCAAACAGGTATAAATATTTAAAATAGAATTAAAAGAACGATTTGCAACTCCAACACCGTTGTGATACTTATTGACCCCGTCAGTATATTAACATCACGACTGGATTTTCAGTAGGCGGGATCGTATCATCCATACACTTCCCAAGAACTTAGCTACCCCACAAATCATGAAGGAAGATGAGGAGTCAGTAGAGAGGACCCGAAGGGCTGATCTGTGACACCTCAAACCCAATTCCCTGCACACAGGTTTCAGCCAAGATTTGCGCGCCCCTTTGTAAGCAGGGCAGGCAAAAAATACATGGGCCACTGACTCAGTTGGTGCAGCACATCCAGGGCATGAACGCAGGGGGGTACCAGAATTAGACCATCTTGACGTAAAGTCGTGCACCGGAAGTGTCCCATAACGCAATTTTATATATAGAGCGCGGTCAAGGGGTTTGGTTATCAAGTCCAAGAAGGGCTCTAATTTCCTCGTGCATTTAAATGACAAAAATAGGTCCGTAAGAGTGCCTCCTTCTAGGTCCCTCCACATGTTACTCAGGACCCAGTCCCAGTATAGCTTTTTGATCACCTCCTTTGATGGAGGCGATTGTGTCTCCCAAGCGTCTCTTAGGCCTAACTTGAGCACTAAGTCCTTCAATTTGTACAACCATCCAATTTTTTTTCCGGTATCCAATAGGAGGAGGTCATCCAGCCCCTCGGCATATTTAGCAAGTTCTTCCGTCCTTCGTAGGCGGGTCCAGTAGAGCAACGGGCGTAGTCTCACCAGGTCATTTAATGCTCTCTTACCCAGATCTAGTCTCAAGGGTACTAATGGGGTGGAGGCAGGGAGAGCCACCAACTTTCTTAAGAATTTGTTTTCCGCAGTTGTTAAATCGGATACATTTTCGAACCCCCATAGTTCAGCGCCGTATAGTGCAGCTGGGAGGATCTGGCCCTCATAAATGGCCATCGCCGGGGAGATAGGTTTACTGCTGGATTCACGGAATTCCCTCAGGACCATCCCCGAAACTCTTTGATGGTTGAGTAACATTTTGGCCAAGTGATCCTTCCATGTCATACGGCTATTTATCCTGACTCCAAGGTAGTCAAAGGACTCGACCAACTCCAGGGGGACATCGTTCAACAAGAAGTTATTTTTAAATCTCTTAGAGGGGGAGAATGCCATCAGTTTAGTTTTTGAGGTATTGATGGTTAAGCCTCGAGCAGTACAGAAGGAGCTAAACCGATTCAGGAGTTTTTGTAAGCCCCCAGGGGATTTGGAGATTAGTATGGTGTCATCGGCGAAGAGGAGAGTGGGGATTCTTTCCCCCGCCAGGGATGGAGCATCCGACTCCTCCCCCTTCAGATGGTCCACCACTCCATTCACAAATAGGGAGAAAAGAGTCGGAGCCATAACACAGCCCTGGCGTACTCCTCTTTGCACAGGGATTTTCTCTGTCAAATTCCCCTGGGTTCCCCATCTAACCCTTGCATAGTTCCCCTCATGGAGCCTTATGACAAGGGTCAGGAGACCACTTGGGAATCCCATTTCACCTAAAATCTCCCATAATTTTGCACGGGGGACCAGGTCAAAAGCAGTTTTGAGATCTATAAAGGCCATATATAGACTGCCTTTCTTGATGGTGACTTCCTTCCAGTAGATAACAAAAAAGCGAAAGACCTGATCCATCGTGCCAACCTTCCTTCTAAAACCCGCCTGCAGGTGCGAGAGAATACTGTCCCCCTCTATCCAATCTCCTACTCTTGAAATGATGACCCTGCCGACTACTTTCTGAATTATATCAATCAGACTAATGGGCCTGTAATTCGCAGGGTCCTCTCTAGCCCCCTTCTTGTACACAGTGACGACCTCCGCCCCCTTCCAGGATTCAGGAACCTGGTGACCCCTGGAGATCAGATTCATAATTGTGGCAATTAATTTAGCCCAAACCTGCGGCTCAGCTATCAACAAATCTCCGGGGATCCCATCTTGTCCTGCTGCCTTCCTCGGGATTAGATGTCTAATCGCCGTCTCTACTTCTATAGACGTAAAGGGAGGCTCGTCCGCCCCTACGAGATCACCATCCCACCGGCTAACTACCTCACAGCTGGGCTTTTCCGCATTTCCACCATACAGTAGTGAGAAATGGTCAAACCACTGCTGGCTGGTTATATGGATAGCCAAGGGTTGCATTTTCCTACGTCTAGAACCATTGATCAGATCCCAAAACAGGTTCGGGTTCCTGCTTTTAACGGCGTTGGATAAATCCAGCCAATGCTGTTCCTCCCACTCACTTTTGGCCTTTAATTGAACTTTGAGGTAATCCTTCCTGGCCGCTCTAACCATCGAAGGATCCCCCAAGGTTAGGGCTTTTGTTAGCTGATTCCTTTTGCCCTTACACAATGGCGTATACCATGGTTTACTAGTAGCGGGGGGGATTAAGGCCACCCTATTTCTTTTCCCTTTTGAGGTAAAATAATTACCAACGTGATCGATTGTATCCTTATATACTGAGTCAAGAGGGGGGTATAGTACCCTGCTGGTCTTATGTTCATCCAACCCGTCTTCCAGCTTGGAGGTCAAGCCCTCCACCAACTGCTTTATCGCCCCAAGATCTTCCTCCTTAAGTTTGGCCTTGTCCCATTTTAATCTTCGGTTGTTACTATAGGGGATAATCTCTTTAGATGATTTTAAAGGGCCATTCGGCCTCTTAACTTTAAGAGTGCCCCAATAGAACTTACAGCACAAGGGGTTATGGTCACTATCCTGGGTTGGGAGGACTTCCATATCTATAAGCTCCGGCCAAAAACTAATATCCATTAGGATGTAATCAATACGAGATGGCCCAGTGAGCCTATTAAAGGTCAGTGCCCCAACCTGATCGGATGTAGTCCTACCATTGAGGGCTCTGAGCTTATGGACCCTAGTCAGTGTATTAAGTTGAATTGCCCTAGCCGACCACTTCCTAATGGGAGGCAAAGATAAACTTGGGATGGACCATTTTGAATCCTCCTCCTCGATACCCAAAGGGTCATCCCCGAGGAGGGGTTCAAACGTGCAGTTGAAATCCCCCCCCACGATAATTTTTGCCGCAGCAGGGCAATTATCTAGGGCGGAGTCCAGAGCTGCTAGTGTCAAAGAGGCCGAATCCCCAGGTGTCCCCCTCGCATAGACATTAAAGATGTCAAGCCTGCTACCTACTGACTTCCCCTTAAGGGAAAGATGAAGTATGTCCTTACACTCAAGGTTATGGGGTGTGGCCTCCAAATTTAATTCCACTTTGATCCACACCATAAGACCACCCGCAGGTCTACCCTTCCCCTTACTTGTCGCTGGCAGGAAATGAGTAGTGTACCCTGATTTATGTAGGGGTAGTAGACACCAAGTCTCCTGAAAAAGGCAGACATCAAACCTCTCAATAAACGCGTGCCATTCAGGGATATCTAGCTTCCTTTTTAGGCCTGCAATGTTCCATGAAAGGAAATTTATTACTTGCCGATCATTGGGTACCAGGGTTAACTCCCCCCCATTTACACCTATCCTATCCGCCCTGTTCTTATGACCCCCCCTCTTTTATTAATAGGTCTCATGTGCATAACTTTGTTACCTTCATGAAATCGACAATATGCACTGTTATGAAGGGCAACGAACCATACAAATCAGAAAGAGATACATAGACTTTTAAAACAACTTTGACGCGTCGTGTTCCTGCTGGGTGAGAGTGCACAGACGTGTTCTGAAACTGTTGTCTATGTTTGCTGCAGTGTGTGGTCTCCAACACCAGCATTGGGCAGGGGCGAGCCTCTCTGTGTAGATTTGTGTGAATGCATCCATGGTTTATAGAAAGCACCCTCTGTGTTAGGACGATGCTCTGCTCCTTAGTAGAATAACTCGGCAAAGAGTCAGCAGCATCTCTTTGCAGGTACTCATCATGATAGGGCACTTCCAGACTGCACGCTAAAATTAAAAGGTTTTCTACAACTCTCCATATCAAAATGTTCAGGCCAAAGTTAGAGGGACTACTCCTCACAGGACAGGCATCTGGGGCACACTTATTGACTGCACAGGGATTCGAAGATTGGAATGGTACTTTGGGAGCGGAGTTGATGAGCTCCTGGAGTCTGCATCAACAGGTCCTTTCGAGACCAGTCCAGGGTATGTGACCCCCCATTGTTCTATGCAAGGAAAGAACGTTTAGCAACACCAACTATTTGAGTGACAACGCATGCAAGCAGTCCCTCAACTCCCCAAATCTTGAGATAAGAATTTGAAAGCTGGGATTTAAAGAGAATTCTGCATCCCTCTCTTGTTGCAGGTATTGAAGTGGGGGAGGGTGGAACAGTTTCTGAACTAGGCTTACAGGAAATTAGGCTCTTGAGACCTCATACTGGAGTAGAGGTGAAGAAAACTCCTGCCGGACAGATGGTTTGGTCGGTGTCAACCTGACAGCCACTCTTATGAGGATGGAAATTAGCTTAATTTATCCCAAAACTAAATAGAGAGTGCTTTGCAGCTGCAATATCCTTGCAGAGAGTTAAGCTATGGTTACATAACTCAATCAATCTGTCCAATATGTCTGATCTACGGCTGTCTTTTGCAATCCATGTAGCTCTGTCCATCTAACACCCTTTTCCCCTCCACTTCCCTGGCCCTCATCAGCTGCTTCCGCTCTCCCTCTTTCCATCTACTTCAACACCTCACTTTGTCTTGATGTTCTCACTCCTCCTATGATGATGAACTCAATATGGTTAATTAATCACTGTTTTCAGTCACATGGTATTGTGAAGAGATCCACTTTTGATGGGCCTCTAGATCTAAATGCAAGTGAGTTACTCCTGTAAAGCGCTCTGAAGCCTATGTTTAGCTCGAGTAGAGCTATGTAAAAATGTGAGATAATTGAAGCCATATCAACGATCCTTTCTCAGGGATACATTCACAGCCAGAAAAGAGTAATCTAGCCAACAACTAAGAAGAATCTTATCCAAGGCAAACCTGTTAGCAAGTTAAAAAGCTGTCACAAAGATTCTACACTTTATAGGTGAAACTTGGCTACTTGGCGGGAAAGGAACCAAAACCAATGGGTTGTGACTAATCATCTCAGTAGCCTCCATCATTTGACATGCAGTGGTGAGCACTACATCAAGGAAAATTCAGTTCCATCAGGAAGCAACTGTAAAACCAACACTCTTATGATGTTCAATACATTCTTATATTGTTTCTTTACTTTTTATTCTCATTTTTCATAGTTTCCCTTATTGTTTGCCTTTGCATACTTTTTTTATTGCCTTTTAAAAAAATTTATATGTACTTTAATACAAAATTCACAAATGGCAGCCTGGTCAAAAGTGCAAATAAACTGAAACTGAAATAGTTTGAACCACTTAAAAAATGGTATGCATCCCATTACAAGTGAACGATTAGAATGGCGAGACTGTATGTCTAAACACAACTGAACCGTTCTCTTGTATGCCAAGAGTGTAGCATGCTTGTATAGTGCACAACTGGGCACAGGCCTACTAGTATCCAGTTATGGGCAACAATCTAGCATTTATCTAAACTACTAAACTAGTTCATGAACTGACAGGATCCCTTTAAAGGTAAAGAGGAAAGCCTGTATCTTTCTGCATGGCTAGGTAAATAACTAGTAAATATGATAGCCTACTCCTTCTAGACTCCATGACTAGCCAGCAATTAGAGGCTGTACTATTTTAGGTCTCACCTATGTGACCTATTATAGACTTACCAAATCTTCCAGTGGGATTAGAGTCCACCCATTGCTACCATTTTTTGGCTTCATTGTCGCGTTTATTTGCTTGCCCTTTATTGGCTGGCTTGTCCCCTCCTTCTATTTGAAGCGGAGCCTCTTTACCATCCACTTATCAAAAGTTAAAAAACAACTTTGTTCTTTTTCTTTTTGCACTTCACAACAGTGCATGTGTTTTCTTGCTCTCTCCCGTATACACTACTTCCCGCTCCAAAACACCCTCACCCCATTTGAGTGCTCAGTGCTTTGCTTTGTGTGCTGCTCTCTCCTGTGTGCTTGTCCATCACAGCACCTGCACTCCATGTTGCTCTCTCCCTCACATCCGGCTCTCTTATCTGCTTTTCTACTGCACTCCATGTTGGTCTCTTCCTCAGATGCTGCTTTGCTCCTCCTCACCCACCCGTCTTTGTCTTCATTTTATACTCCCAGTCCTCCTACTGCTTACCCCAACCACTCCTCCATTGTTTTATGAAGCCCTTGCAGACAAGTAAGTTGTTTCTGTATATATTTTTGGGGGGAAGCCCATTGAAGCGAGCCACTGCTCTGTGCACAAAATTGCTTTTGCGCACTTAGCATTCACTTTATCTTTTATTTACCAACCTAAGTGGCATCCAAAATCTTAAATTGGTCATTTAAAAAAGGCACTTTTATTCTGTAGGTGTGCGTGCATGATGATACATGCGTGTGCATACGTCAAAATGCATGCATGCGCCTACACAAATATTGCTACAAACAGCAGTGGGCGAATCATTGTGTTTATGCACAATATCATCAACACCTCTCAAAGTGGTTGTAATGCCCAAATAGAGCTAACAAGTCTGAGCAAAACCAATCTTATCAGATGTCTGAATGATCTATGTGAGCAAGAACTTGATGTGCATTATAAAGAAGCAGGCCCAATACCAGCAAACAATCATGACCTTGAAATGTTAGTAGGAAATATTTATCATAATGTGACCTGAGAATGGCCGAAACGCGTCAACCTTGTTCAGGAGGAGTTCTATTACATATATCCTTGTTAATTTAATTCAGTTTAAGGAACAAAGGGGGTTTGTCCTCTGGACTTAAGATGGTGCAGTGAATTGAACTTTGTACTGATTCCATTACAACCCTATACAAGGAGATGGACAGTGAGTCTTTTTATCCCTAGTGTGCTGTTGTAATATATTGTAATTATTTTTGTGTTGCGGTCAGAGACCCATTCAAATTGTCTCGGGATGGAATGTTTGCAGCTACAGAGGCAGGCTGTATATAATGAATATAAACAAACGTAGGAGAGATTAAAAATTATGCCCAGTAAAAAAGTAATTGTTTCGTTGTGTTCATTGTTTATTGTATTTGAATCAATCCCAACAGCTGAACCCTGGAGATCATACTCAGGGGCCAAAAGGGTCATGTCCATGGGGCACAGCGGTAACCATCACAAAGTTATCTGAGAACAAAGATAAAGAGAGTCTTTAATGAGTGCAAGGAAATTACCAACAAAGAAACACTAAACAATGTCATGTGTACAACACTTAAAGGACTCTACAACTGTTCCTCAATGAAAAGGTAACACATATATGCAAATCCATTCCCAAAAAATCGAAATTATTGCAATACATTTCCACCAGCCATCCTCTTCAGTCATCCTTCACTGTCTTTAAACCTGTAAATGAGGAAGAGAAAGCTTCACTTCCACCTGTATATAGCACATCTTGCCTTTACTTCCTGTAAACAGGATATATTTGATCAAAGTCTCCCAGATTAATGTGTTTCCATCTCCGCCAATTAAAGCATGCATCTATCTCCCAAGTCCGGAAAAAACCTTTTGCAGTCAGTACTTGATATCTATTTCCCATTTCCATCTTTGATACATCGAAAAATCCTGAAAAGAGTGGGTGCAGAAAAACTACAAACAGACCGACAGCAAAAAAAACACCCTTTGCAGCACTGTCAACTAGGTATCGTTCCCTTTAGAGGCAATACCCCACAGGAGACATTGAAAATGATTTATTTGTCCCTCTTGATGAAAGCCGACCTGGAATTCTTGGTTTTACTGTGGAATGATGCCCTGTGAACCATAATATATAGATGTCTATACAACAACGCCAGCAGGGAACCCAAAGGCACTTTAGACTGAACCACATCCCTACCTCTTTGACTGAAGGCAAAAGGTTTCATTGTATCTATGGTATTTAACCCACATGAGGTGTCATATGGAGTCTTCCAACTCCCCCTCTTGCTCAACAGCTACATGCACATTGAGAAGGTGTCAGAACAACACCAGGCGTAATGCTAGATCGATACTGACACCCAATCTCTACCAGTCTGGAAAACAGCCAGAGTCAGACCAAGATATCATTAGATGACTAGGCATCACGTATCACTGGATGAGTGAAAGATGCTTGGGCTTGAATGTAGTCAATTGTGAGACCTCAGAAGTGATTGGGCGGAAAACTCGACTCCATTAGTCTTCATCATTCCCTCAAGCCCTGGGTCTTCTTCTTCACTGAAAGTCAAGAACATGTGAAACATTTTCTTCTCAAATCAACATTGCCTGCAACAAAGGCCCCATGATCCCACTATTTTATATTTTATTATAAATTAATTACGTGGTAGAGCTCGTGCGATCCCTGTTGTTGTGCGTTTGTCTACTGTAATGTGGCTTCAATTAAGACACTGTGCACCATTCGCCAGGTCTACTGGAACAAAATCAAACAATGGCACTTCATGACAGCACAGCCCGGAATATCCAAACACCTATTGTCATCTCAAATGCACTGTGGTGGTTCACTGGGAGTAGCTGATCCCACACTTCTGGATTTTTCTTGATTCATGCAGAGTTAGGCTTTTAAGCATTACTCTTAGGGAAATCTGAAGTTGTGAAGTACAATACTTTGCAACTTCACACTATTTTTTCCAAACTTTTCCAGCTGTGCAAGTGCCATGATGTTGAAGTTAGAAACAAACATTGGCAAAGCCATTGGTCTCAGCAGTGAAACTTATTGTCTTTCCAAATGCTTTTGTGTATTAGATAGCTGCTATGGATGTACATGCATCCGCAGAGGACATCTTCAAATGGGCTTGTTATGTACAAGTAACTCCCAAACCAGTGCCTGAGATGTCATCAGTGATATCATGAGTGATGTCACTGACCATGTCATAAGTAATGTAATATGTGAGGTCATAAGCAGTGCATTGCGGGGGTGTAGGTTATAGTTTTAGCTCAGGTAACTATAACTGCTGAATTTCACTGGTTTTTCAGGAGTGAAATCTGAGCCTAACTATAACGCCCCTTTTACTTAGTTTTTTTTCGGTGAATTTCTAAGGTTTTTAAAATGTTATTTCCTAACTGTAACGTCCCTGCAACCTTTGTTTTTTTCATCAAATTTCTAAGGTTTTGATATGTTAATTCCAAACTTTAACATCCCTGTAATCTTTGTTTTAAAGTGAATTTCGAAGGTTTTAATAATTTAATTTCCTAAATATAACCTTCAAACTTTGAGAATGGATGTGTGAGTGGCTGTTTAGGTTGGTGAGGTGGTGTATGAGTGGCTACAAAGTAGCAAAATAGAAGGTGTGACCTATATGGATGGCCCTACATGTAGTTTTTCAGTTCTAGCAGCCACAAAATATCTTCTCCTGCAGACCTTGATGTACCTTTATGAATTTTATGAGTGTGATTGTATTATTATTGCAGTGAGTAAGGTTGAAAGTGAGTGTATGTTTAGCGGATGATTGTGGGAGTGTGTGGGTCCTTAATATAGGCATTCTGGTTGACTATAACTTTGACTCCATTCAAAACCAGAAACATCATGACCTTTTTCTTTACTGTATGTATGATATAAGAGTTTAAATCAATGTATATATTTTTCTAAAGCACTTACATGAATTTTCTATATGAAACCAACAAATAGCAAATAAACTATATATATTTCTACCAATCCATTTTGTGTGATGCATTTCTGGCTCTGATACGTATTTTATGTCACCTCCCATCTGATTGTAAGGATCCCCTTGGGACCTTGAAATTTACCCTGGCAGGGTAGTTCTTGCCACTATTCAGGTGTATGAGTGGCTGTATGAGTCTACGAGTGGGTGTATGAGTGGCTATATGGGTCTGTGTGTGGATGTGTGTGTGGCTGTATTGGTTTGTGAGTGGGTGTGTGATTGCCTGTGTGGGTCTGTGAGTGCCTTTTGTGTCTGTAACTGGGTCTGTGAATGACAATATGGGTGTGTGAGTGGCTGTGTGGGACTTTAAGTGGGTGCCAGTGCCTGTGTGTGTCTGTGAGTGGGTGCATGAGTGGTGCTATGGAATTTGGGCATTTGCATGCTTAGGGTATTTAAAAGGGAGAGCCATGGACACTGCTCTCACCAGGAAATGACAAGAAAGAAACAGTTCATCACAATCACTACAGATCAGATTGCACTTCATTAGATCAACAATGCACTCACCTCCTTAAAGGATTTCAGATTATTTATCAACGTGGGATATGAGAGGAAACACATTTGATTTGCCTTCGTCAAGCCCAAGAAGTTATGAACTTTTGTGTTTTAATGAAGTGGAGCTAAAGCTGGGGCACCTGCTACGTTTATATTTGTAAATGCTTCCCGTTGAGCTTTAGTTTCTGTGAAATGCACACCATGGCCAGATTGGAACCTATTTTTTTCCCAGAAGAGTCCCCAGCTTTTCCGGAAATGTCTACCTAACTGCTTTCATCTGGTTAATTAGTAAGTGCTACCTCATTGGCTAAATGTCTTGTGCATATTCTGCACTCCAGCTTCATATAGGACCACGGGGTAATGTTTCCAGTGACCTTTTGTGCATATAATTTATGCAATGTGATTGTTCCTCAAGCATCTTCATCCTAAAATCTGTGATAATGTGAATTGTCGTCAAGAGAAGTCAACAAGACTACAAAGAGATGAATCTCGACCAAAAAGGGTGCTTCCTCTTAACTAAATGAAGTAAGTGCTTCTTTGTTTGGTGTAGATATCCTCGTATTTCTCTGCATCAATAACGCCTCACCAAAATAGTGGGAGGGCAGCTGCGCTCAGGAGGGGGGGCCGCGCAGCTGCCCACCCACTATTTTGAAAAGTAATTGGCCCTGGGGACGTGGTGATCCCCGGGGAGCCGCTGAGCGCCATATATATTTTCTTTAATATTAGCCCTGGGGAGGTACTGGTCCCTGGGTCTTTGGGGTCTGCGCACAGCTGCTAAATATACACGATACCGCCGGAAGGTGGTGGTCCCCGAGACCCGGTGGTGCCCATTGCCCCCGTCAAATATTCACAGTAGCACCGAGGAAGTGGTGGTCTTTGGGGCAAAATTAAACCCTTAGAGGGGGCACACCTATTTATAATCTCAACATGCCCTGGGGGCTTCATTAAAAAAAAGCACAGGTTACCGCACTTGTTTTCTTTTTAATTTGTGCCACGGAATCGCTGCTCCTTCGCAATTTCACTGCAAAAACACAAGCATTGGCATAGCCAATAGGTCTCGCCTTTGGCACCTTATAAGTGCTTCACCAGAGCTATTGGCTTTGACAATGTGTTTAAGTTATGTTGTAGAGCAGCGTGGCTTCTGTGCAGCATATTGAAAAGTTATTTAAAAAAATGTATTATAAGCACTTTTGTTACCTAGTTTTTTGTTCTCACAATGCTGGCAACTTCTTCCTACCTGTTCTAATCTGTTGTAATGCTGGTTTGTTATAGTTTTTTTTAGGGGTGGGGCATAAACAACAAGAGGGTGGAGGCTGTGAAAAGGTACCTAAATTGCAACACTAGCAGCGAACGGAGACTGGGGGAGAATCAACAGATGCCTGATTCTGAAGGGAGACTGAGGTGGTGCTGAGTGATGTGGAGGTGGTGGTGGTCGGTGGTGCTGAGCTGGTGCTCAGTGGTGCTGATCTGGTACTCAGGAGGTGCTGAGTGATACTGAAGTTGAGCTGCACTGATGTTCCAGTGGTGTTGCATTGGTGCTGAACTACTGCTGAGGTGGGGCTGCGCTGGTGCCGAGGTGGGGCTGTGGTGGTGATGGTGCACTAAAGCAGAGGTGATGCTGAGATCGTGTGAGCAATGCTGAGATATGCTGATGTGGTGGTGCTGAGCTGGTGCTCAGGTGGTGCTGAGTGATGAGGAGTTGGTGTGGTGCTGTGTTGATGCTAAGAGGGTGCAGTGGTGGTACTGAGGTGGTGCTGCACTGATGAGGAGGTGGTGCACTGATGCGGAGAGAGTGCTGTGCTGGTGCTGAGTAAAACTGAAGTGGTGGTGTGCTTGTATGGAGGTGCTGCTGAGGTGGTGCTGAGTGATGCTGAGGTGGTGCAGAGTGATGCTTTGGTGGTGCTGAGTGATGTCAAATTGGTGCCACACTGGTGCTGAGGTGGTGCTGCACTAATGCTGAATTGGTGCTGAGTTGGTGCTGCACTGGTGGTGGTGCATTGATGAGGATTGGTAGTGTGCTGATTTTGAGATGGTGCTGTGCTGATACTGAGGTGGGACTGCCCTAGTGCTCAGGTGGTGCTGAGTTGGTGCAGTTGCGATGTACTGATGCAGAGTTGGTATTGCACTGGTGGTGGTGCACTGATGCGGAGGTGGTGCTTTTCCTGCTTTCTGTCCTCCCTCCTTCTGTTTTGTTTGCTTTTCCTTCTGTAGCTCTCCGGAAAAGTCTGATGAGGAGAATTAAGTACCGGTGCACCCCACCAGCTCAAATTAACCACTGGAAGTATGTAGTAGTGGTCAAGGCTTGAAGCTGCACTGGTGGTCAGCGTAAGAGCGTTTACTAGTGACTAGCGCTAAGAGCTGCACTAGTGGATTGTGCAAGAAAATGACATTAGTGAGCAGTGTGAAATGTACAGTGTGAGGAAATCTAGGAAACAAAAAGGGTCTTGGCTCCTAAACTCAGCAAGGCTGAGCCAATATAAACTATAACAGAACAACACACTTGCCAGTGCTGAGGAAATGATTTACACAAACTAATGCAATGGTGTACATGACAATAACATGGACACTAGCTTTATAAATTGCAACTTTTTAATTATTCTTTTTTATCTTGTATCTATTCAGTTATGCATCTTTTTTGTGCATGGGAATACCAAACATTCTATGTACATATATCTACACACAACCATGAAATACAAATAAACAAATAATACGGTATGTACAGTGAGTTCACAACTTACATGCAACACATTCGTGGCCGGCCACGAATGTGTTGCATGTAAGTTGTGAACTCACTGTACATACCGTATTATTTGTTTATTTGTATTTCATGGTTGTGTGTAGATATATGTACATAGAATGTTTTGTATTCCCATGCACAAAAAAGATGCATAACTGAATAGATACAAGATAAAAAAGAATAATTAAAAAGTTGCAATTTATAAAGCTAGTGTCCATGTTATTGTCATGTACACCATTGCATTAGTTTGTGTAAATCATTTCCTCAGCACTGGCAAGTGTGTTGTTCTGTTACAGTGTGAGGAAATGGCATTAACTGACAAAATAATTAGTACTGGTTTAAGTGTACATGTTCATGGCCCTAAATAAAACACTTCTAAGCATATTAGCTATACCCCTAATCCTTCATAGTGCCTTGCAGAAATTCTGTTACTGTGGGTGCTACAGAGGAACACCATATTACTCACAGGGGTCCAGCCAGGCATCAGCCTGCCTCGAGAAGCCACAGATCACTACTGAGCACCAGGGGCTTGGCTGTGAGGAGAGTTTAGCGAGCTCGGAAAAGCATGGGGAACTTCTCGGCTTTTGTTTATAGAGCACAGAGGAGAGCGGGGAAGCCATGTGCAGGCCTCTGAGAGGAGTTACAGTGGTGAGCCCTCCGTGGCACATATGGCTGAGATACCCGCCACCCCCTCTCAACACAATCCCCAAGGATGGGAAACCGGAAACAGTTCTAAAGTCTTTGGAAGACGGGAGGGAGTAACCCCCCCGGCCGTATTTATTAAAATATGAAACAAAATTAAACATTAAATAAACAGTTTCATATTATGTACAATTTCATTACCACATTGCGATGTTTGGCTAACCTTAACAGATTCTCTAATACAAAGGTTCTCCTAGCCGAACTAACATCCTGCAAAACATTTACTTGCAATTTTGAAATTGTACATCCTAACGTTTAAGGGCCAACGGCAAGGTCGTAACCGGTGTCAAGATCCCTAACCCAGAAATATCGCCCTCACTTGTGAGGGGCGGCCCAGAGGCGTACCTCAAGTGCAATTACCAATTTCCCTTGACTTGACGGGGGCCCCAATAAAACTCGACGCCACTTAGAGGTCGTACGAGGACTCGTGTGAGGTATCTAGAAGGTCGCGTAGACCCCTCCCCAAACCCCACACAACTTACCATATCTGCCGTCGCAGACGTCCTGGCCCCGGGAAATTCCCCAGGAGGGGGCTGTAACCCCTCCTACCCAGGAAGGGGCCTTGACCGCCTTTCCTCTTCTTTCGGCGACCCATCCTTAGAAGGGACCGCCTCCCCGTTGAGGGGCCAATGGCCACCTCCCCCGAGCGCTCCCATCCGTGCTGGGTGACGCCCACTCATAGGGATCTTCCAATTAGTGCTCACCGATTATGACCTTACCGCCCGACCAAAATAAATACGACAATGCTAACTAAATGACTAAACTAAAAAATACAGTAGCCACTATACTTTTATTAAAAGCATGCTTACCAATGAACACTAAAGCAGAATTTCTTTATTTGCAAAACGTAACACAAATCGACATTCTTTATTACATACTCAAAATCATCACGATAATACCACAACCTGTAAACGAAAATCAGAGTTATCCATCAACTTTATTCAAAACCACTTGCTGTCATCAGGGGCTGGTGGGTGGGTCAAAATTGGCTCTTCGTTCCGTCTCGAGCTCACGTGCAGCGAGGAGGTGCAGCTTCAGAGCACAGGAACAAGAGGATGCCTTCGGATCTTGCTTCTCCTTTTATCCGTCTTCAGGGCGGGCGTAAACCCGCCCCTGCCTGCCCCTAGGGCGTGGCCAGCCGCGTCAGTGTCTAGGCCAACCCACTCTAGGGCGGGAAAAGGCGCGCCCCGGCTACGCCGCTTCGGGCATACCAGCAGAGACTCGCCTCCCGCCCAAGATGGCTTCCCGGGGGGATCGTGGTACTCTGCCATACGTTCGGGGGGACCGAGTGGTCGCCCCTTTCCATATGGCTGAGATACCCGCCACCCCCTCTCAACACAATCCCCAAGGATGGGAAACCGGAAACAGTTCTAAAGTCTTTGGAAGACGGGAGGGAGTAACCCCCCCGGCCGTATTTATTAAAATATGAAACAAAATTAAACATTAAATAAACAGTTTCATATTATGTACAATTTCATTACCACATTGCGATGTTTGGCTAACCTTAACAGATTCTCTAATACAAAGGTTCTCCTAGCCGAACTAACATCCTGCAAAACATTTACTTGCAATTTTGAAATTGTACATCCTAACGTTTAAGGGCCAACGGCAAGGTCGTAACCGGTGTCAAGATCCCTAACCCAGTAATATCGCCCTCACTTGTGAGGGGCGGCCCAGAGGCGTACCTCAAGTGCAATTACCAATTTCCCTTGACTTGACGGGGGCCCCAATAAAACTCGACGCCACTTAGAGGTCGTACGAGGACTCGTGTGAGGTATCTAGAAGGTCGCGTAGACCCCTCCCCAAACCCCACACAACTTACCATATCTGCCGTCGCAGACGTCCTGGCCCCGGGAAATTCCCCAGGAGGGGGCTGTAACCCCTCCTACCCAGGAAGGGGCCTTGACCGCCTTTCCTCTTCTTTCGGCGACCCATCCTTAGAAGGGACCGCCTCCCCGTTGAGGGGCCAATGGCCACCTCCCCCGAGCGCTCCCATCCGTGCTGGGTGACGCCCACTCATAGGGATCTTCCAATTAGTGCTCACCGATCATGACCTTACCGCCACAGGCCGGATAGTTGACCGGCTATCCGGACCCCCCACACACTCCTACCTAAAGGTCATGGTGTAACGTTTTTAGCCATGCTAAGAAGTCTCCTATGAGTAACTCATTCCCCACTCGAGACAAATGCACTCCATCCCCCAAATACATACTGTCATCATTAATACACCCATGTGAAATAGCATGCAGTGTCTTGGAACGGAACAACCTACTCACTTTGTTATTAAGCTTCCTAACAGAATGATTTAAAGCAGGAACCGAAATAGCCCCCCGCCACACTTTTCGTGGGATAATATGGGACCACGCAATTGTGCACCCTGGAACTCTCCTCGCTAACCAACTTACAGTGGAAAGCATCGCCTCAAGAAGAAGTCGTCTACCAGTGGTGACCAAATCATTACCCCCAAGATGTACTATCACTACAGACGGCGGTGACCTCGTCCGCCCTAGCAAACCCTCAAAAAATGATTGAAACTGGTCAATACAGAGACCGCCTCTTCCGTAGAAGGACACACTGTACCCGTATTCCCCAGCTACGTGAATCATATCACCTGCCTTGAATACGTCTGCGGCACGTCTCACGTATGAGTGGCCCACAACCCACACCTCCTTTTTCACAGCCGGTGATGTCTGACCGCTGGCCTGGTGTAGGGTCGACTGCAAAGTCCGCCCCGCCTCGTAGGCTTGCGCAACTGAAAACCAAACAAAAACAAGAAGCGTGAGTACATTGCTACAGCTTCACAACATGTGCAACCGCACATACCTTTTATAACAATTGGAGGACCAACGCCCCACCCGTTTAACTTGTTCAACATCCAGACCCCTGGCTGTAGCTTCTGTAGCAGCCCCTATCCGAAAGGAATGGGTCCCAAACTCGCCCGGGTTCAAGCCCGCAGCGGCAATCGACATCGCAAGCACCCGCTGAAACTGAAACTTTGTCAGTGGGGTGGCGTCAGCGTGTCTCAACAAGGTCCCCCCCCATGATGCCACCCTTCGTGCTAAATAATCTTCTAGACACCTTACCGGGCACATGGAGGACCCGGGAATCCTGCGTATGATTACGCAGTCACCCATCCCACTTTGATCGGTCTTGGACCTGACAAATGAGACCGTTATCGTCTCCCCTCTGATCTGGACGTGCTCCTGGCACAATCCTCCTGTCACATCCTGCTTGTTCCTTGCCACTAATTCGCTTACCCGCATAGCCCCATGGAATGCCAGCGTAAAAGCGGCTCAGAATAACGCTGTCTCAAACTGAGATGAACACGTAGCAGGGAGTCTGGATAATAACTGGGCCAGCCTATCCAAACCTATCGGGCGCCTCTCATCTACTCTGCGACCCTCAAGGCGTTGCCACCCCCGTAGCGCTTTCTGTACAACAAAAGACGCTGTCGGGTCATGGATCCCGTGAGCCCTAGCAACAAAGGAAATGGCAGCCCGATGCCTCTGAGCCGTGGCCACCGATTTCCCGACCCGATGTAAGGACATCAGAAAATACACCACCCACTCTTCCTGGCCCCAAAGCTCCTCCCTATCAGTCCCCAAAAAGGCCAAATAGGACCGGAACGCCCCTTCATATGCCTTCCTCGTCCTGGGTGCTAAACTCTCTCCCACGAGGTTACGAAGTTCGGGGCACCGAGAGACCAGAGAGCTTCGGGAAAGGGTGCCGGCTCCGGGTCCGCTGTGGGAAGGAAACCCCAGAAAGCCTGCATACGAAAACGAGACAGTGCATCAGCCGCCTGGTTCATTACCCCTGGGACATGTCTTGCTCTGAATAGCACATTCAATTGCATACATAGTAAAACAATTTCCTTGAGCAGTCTCAAAATCCATTTGCATCGTGCTGCCTGACTATTGATACACTCGACCACGGTCATATTGTCAGACCAAAATACCACAGAGTGATCTTTGAACCCTTCGGGCCAAGTTCTCAGGGCCACTAAAATGGGGAAAAGTTCCAGGAAAGCAATGTTACTTGTCAGTCCACTATCATGCCACCATGTCGGCCACTTTTGTGCAGACCATCTCGTGCCGAATATGGCACCGAAACCTATGCTCCCTGCCGAATCTGTCCACAGCCCCAGCTCCTCAGAGGACACGGCTGGTTTGTTCCAGACGACTCGACCATTGAAATCCGCCAGAAATGCAAACCATATGCGCATGTCCTGGCGGACCTCTGCCGAGAGCCTTGTGCGATGATGGCACTCCTTCAGGCCGACCATGGCTTGAGCGATCGAACGGGAAAAGGGGCGGGCCATTGGTATGACCCTCAGGGCAAAATTCAACTGGCCAACTAACTGCTGTAATTGATGCAGCTTAACCTTAGGTCCCCTTATACACATCTGCAGGGATGTCCTGAACTTTGACACTTTGTCAGCTGGTAAACGAAAACAACCTTCTGCGGAGTCTAACTCAATCCCCAGAAACTCGAGGCAAGTGGAAGGCCCCACAGTCTTACCTGGTGCCAATGGCACGCCAAACTGATTCATCAAGACACAAAACTGTGCCAAGGCCTGCCCACATTCCGGGTCCCCGGCTGCCCCCAGGAACAAAAAATCATCAAGGTAATGCATCACATTTTGGAAACCCGTCTTCCTTGTGAAGACCCATTGCAGAAAACTACTGAATTTTTCGAAATAGGCACAAGATATAGAGCACCCCATCGGCATACACCTATCCATGTAATAATGACCCTGAAACATGAAACCTAAGAGACGCTGATCGTCTGGATGTACCGGGAGCAACCGGAACGCTGACTCGATATCAGATTTTGCCATCAGCGCCCCGGGCCCCAGGCGATTCAAAATGGCTACGGCCTCATCGAAGGATGCGTACCGCACCGAACACACTTCCGGGTCTATCGCTCCGTTTACGGAAAGACCACGTGGGGCTGATAAATTATGTATCAGCCGAAACTCACCCGGGTCCTTCTTTGGGACCACACCTAAAGGGGAACAAACAAAATTAGGAACCGGTGGTACACTAAACGGACCGGCGACTCGACCTCGAGTAACCTCCTTCCTGATCTTATCCTGTACCACCGTCGTATGCTGAAAGACCGATAGCTGATTTTTACATCTCGTTGCACCTTGAAAGTCCCCCACTGGGATGCGGAAACCATAAGAAAACCCGTTCCGCAACACCCCAGCAGAAGCACGATCCGGGTATTCACTGAACCAAGGAATCATTGCCAAGGTATCAATCGGGGTAGGTAAAGGCGCCCCTCGGACTATGTTAGACCTGTTTGGCGCCTCCTCTACCCCCGTTATCACCCGTTTTGGCTCTGCACGTGGACTCAGGATGGGATGATTGCCCACACCCACTACATTCGTGTCTAAATTTGCACGATCCCTGGGGCCTAGTACATTTACCCCTGTTGAAGTTCCAACAAACCCCCCTTTTTCCTGTGTTACCGGCAGGCTTCGAGTAATTGTCTGTACCCGCACCTGACCGAAAGGGCGTCCCCGCATACTGGCGGGAAGATTCGCCAACGATACTCCCTACTAATGGCAATTTTAACATACCAGTCTCCTTCATTTTGGACCATGACACAGAATCATAACAATCCCATGTTAAGTTTTTATCATGTTCTTTAGCTTTTCTAAACAGGTTATCATAGCAGAACCAATGATTACCCTCGTGTGATACTGAGTACCCCATGATTCGTGACTGATAAATCGGCAATTAGGGTAACAGCTCGGGCCTTCGCTCCCCCAAGATCGATGTAAAAACCCCCCACGCTTGGCCCCAATTGCCAATGTTTTCATTTACCTTAAAGGCGGCCATTTTTGCGCGCCAAACACTCGGATGCATGAGCTCCTTCTGGCCCTTGACATGCTCCATCTCATAGTGATCAGTCAGCAACGAGAATATGTTTACGTATTCCCCTGCCCATATTTTTTCCTTAATTGCCAAAGGAACATGCTGACCCAATTTTTCCCTACGAGAGGGTGCCGACTCATCCCTCGCAATCGGCAATGGCCGCTTACCTGCACCGGACGTTGTCTCTGCTACTGAACCCGTCCCCTGTGGCTTCTCTACTGCTGCAGCCGGCGTGGACACCTTCGCTGCTTCCCGTGACTCACGCAGTTGCTTCATTAGCTCCTGCGCGTCGACAGCCGTGGCGCCCTCGCTACCTTTTCCCAACCACGCTGCCAATTGTGCTGCCAGCTCGGGCGGCATATCTCCCTCGGACACGGGGGTGACCACAACGGGAATCGGATTCCCTTCCTTCGGCACGGGAGTTGGTGCCTCGAGCGGGGCACTGGGACCCGGGATGTCTTCTCCCGCTGCTCCCCTCCTGGGCCTCTTGTTTTTCCCTCCCGGGGCTGATCCCGCCAAAGGACGTTTCGGTCCCCCTTCCTCGTTCTTATCCATTCGCCTCTTTAGTTCGGTCATCTCCTTCATGAGAACGCGCAGCATCTGTTCGGTAGTCATGCGCTTTCCCGCCTTCTTCGGCATTCTCCAACAGAGTATCTGCAAAACAAACAAGAACGATTACAACGCTCAAAATTGGCTCTTCGTTCCGTCTCGAGCTCACGTGCAGCGAGGAGGTGCAGCTTCAGAGCACAGGAACAAGAGGATGCCTTCGGATCTTGCTTCTCCTTTTATCCGTCTTCAGGGCGGGCGTAAACCCGCCCCTGCCTGCCCCTAGGGCGTGGCCAGCCGCGTCAGTGTCTAGGCCAACCCACTCTAGGGCGGGAAAAGGCGCGCCCCGGCTACGCCGCTTCGGGCATACCAGCCGAGACTCGCCTCCCGCCCAAGATGGCTTCCCGGGGGGATCGTGGTACTCTGCCATACGTTCGGGGGGACCGAGTGGTCGCCCCTTTCCAGAACCCCAGCCCCCCTCCACAGGCAGACAGACACAAGAGCTGCCAACACCTTGCAGGGACGGTTTCTCCGTATGAGGCAACCTAGGGGTGGGGGTAATACGGCACCCCCTCATTTCCGTGCCCCCTTGGAGAAATTCTTTAAGCTGAACTAATATTTTTTTACATTTACAAAATAAAAAAGACTATTTGCAACACCAATAGCTCCAAATTTTACTAATGCGAGACCTATTGAATTGCAAATGGTTGCTGCATTGAAATTTCTGTTTTTGCTTGTTGTATTTCCCCAAGGCAGAGCCAGCTTTTGAAGAGTTTTCACTGTTCGTTCCTCGGAGTTGAGAGAGCGCAATTTGAGTAAAATGTAGAAGTGCACCATATTTACAAGCACTTTGCACGAGTTTAGTTAGAGGAACACATAAGTGTGAAAAGCTAATATAGTAATGTTTAGAAGATGTTAGAATGCTATTAATTCCATGTTATGTGACTGTTGCAGAGGAGAATGTAACGCTGTTAAACGTAGAAACGTGTAGGCCTCATGGCTGGTCATTGGAAAAAGAAAACATGCCTTTACAGTTTCACATAAGATGGATTACTGCTGTTATAATTCAAAGTATTATTGATCATAGACTGCAAATATATGTTTTTATAGAAGTGTTTCCTATAACCAGAGTGTGTAATAAGTTAGATTACTGTTTTAGGCTGAGAAATAAAGGTTCATAGAGTGTACAGGCCTGTTTCATGTAATTCTAGTAGGCCTGGAGAGATAAGGTCGTTTCTTTTGATCTGCAAGTGCTCGTTAGAATCAGGTCGTGTTAAGCATAAATTGTGAACCAAGCTCGAAGTTTTACGACTTAGGAGATAAGTTGGAGGCCGGAATTTGGGGCCCACTTCATGGGTATCTGTTTGCAGGTGCGAGGGGGTTCCAATCAAGAGAGTGATGAATAGAGCTCTGTTCTGGGAGACAGGCACAGGCCTGGAGGAGGCTTCAGGAATTTCCTGGGGGGTACCGTCTTGCCGAGAAGAGCCTGAGAAGCAAGGTCAACGCTAACAAGGAGCCCAGAGGAGTATCAGCATGGAAAAAGCCAGAACCGACACCACGTGAGAGGTGTACGTGAGGGGCGTCTCTGAGGGGCGTTTCAACTGTAATTGTGATTTTGTATTAGGGACAGCACCCTTGGGTGGAGTTAGAGCAGATGGCCTGAGGAACCTTAGAGAGCGGATGGGTAGGCAGAGAGGGCACAACTGCGATGCACAGACTTGCATCAGAGACTAAGGGAAAGTGAGTGCACTTCTTTGGAAGTCACCACGGCTGACACCTTTTTAGGGTAAGATTCTGCTAAGTAGGGATGTCACTTAGACTAGTGCAGGGACAGTCTAATCTAGATTTTTCTTCTTTTGTAAATGACGCTTAAGTTACAACTTGTGTCTATTCTCGTAAACTTGCTGATCTTTGAATTAGTCTTGGTGATATTCTTCTGTCGCCTAAGAGCATTTAGAGAATTCATGTTTGTATTGATGCCAGTATATCTTTTGAACCTTATATTGAGATGTTTGTATCTCCAGTTATCTTTGGCTTTATAATAAAACTTTAAAACTTATTTGTGGTAAGTGGTTCTTCAGAGTTGCGTAAAGTCTTGAACTGATTAACCTAGTAGTGGATTGCTTTTTACTCTATGACAGGTAACAAAGGTTCAGTCGACCTGAGTTGGGATCTAGATCTATAGTGATCAGCTAAGAGATCAAAAATCCCGCCGTATCAGAGTCTAGGATGGAATGAGTATCTGCTTTTATTTATGTCTCAGAATAACTGAAACCAAATTAACGTGTGATCTCTAAAGAAGGTGTAAAAGAGGACCTTAAAGTACAAAAAAGTAAGATTCTGCAGTTGAATCGTAGAGAACATTTTATATGGCACCTGCATTCAGGAACTCAGATCATGTACTTTTTTTTATTAAATAGAACAGAGCTGAAACCCAAACAAACCAGACAAAAAAACGCCCCTGAACAAAAATCTGCAACAGTTTAAGAGACAGGAATTTTACGGTGGTTATAGAAAAAGTTTGGTGGCTTCAGGAATAGAGGAAACGCAGCATTAGCATTCACAAACTCTGGAATTCAGCAGCGTGATTAACGGCCATAAGTGAATGCCTGAACAGAGTACAAAATCCAAGCAGATTTACTTAAAAGAAATATAACATTCTGGAATGCCTTTTGAAAGCAATTGTTTGGTTAAACACCTTGGCCCACATGCATCAACCTATTTAGGAAGTGCAAACGGTGCGAATCGAAAAATTTGGCCGTTTGCGATTCTTAAATAGGTTTCTGGAATGCATCAAGCATTTTTGTTGAAATCGCTATTTTTAGCGAATTCCAAAAATGCGATTGCTTTTAAGGAATCGAAAATTTGCGATTCCTTAAAAGCAATGCATGATTAATTTTAAAATTGCAAATTCGCAATTAGGGGGTGCAAATTACCACGAGGTTGAACCTCGTGGTAATTTGCGAAAATGTGTCCTTTGGACCCCCCCTGCACCCATGGAATGCATCAACATTTTGCGAATTCTAATTTGCGAATTCGCAATTTCCATTGATTACTATGGGCCTTTTGGCCCATAGGAACCAATGGGAATTGCGAAATCGCAAATTTAAATTTGCATAATATTTGCGATTCGGTAAAAATTTCGATTTTTACCGAATCGCAAATTTTATGCACTTTCAATCATGCATCCAGTTTTGCGATTCCTTATTTGCGATTCGGTAAAAATCGCAAATTAGGAATCACAAAATCGGACTTTGATGCATGTGGCCACTTGAGGCTTATTTATACTTTGCCTCTTTAGGAAAAGTTTTGGGCTCCTGAATGCATTTTATTTTTTACACGTGTTATTCACTGGCAGTAAGCCATCAATCAACGTACTCTGCATTATTAGAATTATATCTCTATTAACAGACAAAATTAATTTTCAAAAAATGAACACCCCTCTGCATATGATTTATTTTGGCTGTGATAACAGCGTCGCTTAATTAGTTTCATTTTTGGAAGTACAAAATGTTAGGTCAGACACAAAACGGAACTGACTCCGATTTGGAAACTTCTCTCTCCCTGTTCTTCCACCTAACTAAGGACCCCAGAGTAGGAGGGAACGTCCGCATGGGCCGCGGCGTTCCCTCCGTGCAGATTAGGATGTGACCGCCAGGGTGGCGGTCACATCCTCTATCTTTAACATTGCGGCGGGTGCACCCCCCACCCCTCCGCAACGGGCCCACCGAAGTGAAGGTCCGTATGCTTTTTCAAGTCGGAAAAGCATACATTTTACACCATCCTAATATGGCTGGCGGTGTCTGACAGACACCGCCAGCCATGTTAAAGCTTTTCCGCCGCGGTCGGAAGGCGACCGCGGCGGAAAGGCTGCGGACGGATTTCAAGACCCACCGCCATCCTAATGTGGCTGTGGGTCTTTCGAGGCTCCGCAGCGGTTTTCCCGCATCCTCCGGCCCGGCTGTGGCTTCCGCCGGCCCGGAGGATGCGGGAAAACCGCTATCATAATCGGCCCCTAAGAATGTGTTTCTAAATGGTAAACATGGTGCATGGCTCCTGGAAAAGAAAGTGCTAGAGGCCTGAAGGCACAAGAAAAACAAGTGGTGGAAGCTGCTAAAATTAATTTGTTTAACTCTCGCTGCCAAGCCAGGTTCTGGGAAAAGGTGCACCCATTTTCTGTGAAAACGCGGCGCCCCCTTTCTGTTGTCTACTTTGTGCTGTGGATTGAAGAAAGAGTTGGATGTGCTGAGTAGGGAGAGCGGTGAAAGCATGGCAAATGACACAGCAATACTCAGTGAGGAGTGGGTGTTTGCGAGCGTCTATAGAGACCCGGACCGGGAAACAGACATACAAGCCCCTTGCGCCACTTTTGTGTCACTTTTCCCATGTTAAAAGTGACGCAAAAGTGGCACAGTGGGCTTGTAAATATGCCCCTTGTTTTTTTGTAATTTGAGGTGAGGTTGTGTACCGCCGTGCTAACTGCAAAGTGCCAGGCCCTGTGGAGGGGAGGGATCTGAAGGAGAGGGGGGCGGGGGTGGGGGGTCAGGAGAATTATTCAAAAAGCACTGTGCCTTATACTGCCTAAAAATGTTAAAATTGCAAGTAGCATGCTGCTGTGCCACACACGGAAATAATACAGTACTTAGTCCTTGCTGTCTAGGAGGAACAGAAAGACAAACAGGAGGGACAAAGAGAAGGATTTACCACTAGTAAGGTGAATTTTGAAAGGACACTGAAAGAAACAAATAGCCTGCAGGGAGATGGCTTTAATCCTACAAGATAAGTTACAATAGGTCTCGAGTGCTCGACCTAAAAAGACCAGAGTAAAGGGGTCAGGCTAATCCTACCCTGCTCCCTTTTCTTTTTTTAAACATTTTTTTCTGGGAATCGGTTGAAGCCGAGTCCCAAGATGGCTTCCTAGTTGAAGTGTTGCAGCTAATCAGTTTTAGCACAAGATAGGGAGGGTTTGAAATATATACCAATTTGGATTATTTTAATAACTCTAAAAGTACTGGACAGAATTATGCCAAATAACAAAAAGCTCCCCTTCTGGACCAAAAGCTACCTTTCAACCAATTTTGGAGTAATTCCGTCCAACGGTTTGTAATGTAGTTGTGTCTAAAATCTCAATAGGAATTACCATGCAAAACTCACTTTTTTAGACCCCTCCCCTTTTTCTTGTCCTCCCTCTCCCCCCCGAAACTTCCCAGGCACAACTAGAATCAACAGCGGTCAGGCCGTGTTCCTCAGGAGCAGTACCCTCAAGAAGACCACCTTCAGGCAGCCTTGACTCTGCGCTTAACAACACCAGAGTATCAAGATGGCCAGATGGGGGGAAAGGGAATTGGGGAGGGTACTGCGAGGAGGGATATATGGAACAGATGTAATCGAAAGTTGAGTTGGTGATCTGCTATTTGCCTCTAAGAATACATGCTGCACATCTAACATATTCAGTAAACTAAATATATATATATAATTTTTAAACTGAAAAAACAAAGGTTAAAGGGATGTATATATTATTTTTTTAAACTGAAAAAAACAAAGGTTAAAGGGATGTTATAGTTAGGTGAAAATGTCAATTAACACATAACATTTTAACTAACAAAACTACTGAAATTCACCAGTTATAGTTATCTCAAGTAACTATATTCTGTGGCAATAAGTAACTTTAACTCAGGCTCCTATTATGCACAGTGTTGTTATCAACTATGTCATTTCAGATGTTGCAACAATGTTATCAATGATGTCATAAATATGTCATGCTTCAATTACTTACCGGTAATTGCATTACTCTGAGTCCTACTCCCTCGCTTCCCTTACTTACAAAATTGAGGCATCCCTGCCTCACCAGACACCCGTACCCACGTGATTTGTCACGTGGGGACTATATATAGCCCCCAGCCCCCTCATACTTCCTGTAATACCACATAGATCGAAACCATACCAAAAGGTTGGCCTGGACCATCAGGGAGGGAGGGAGGGATGTAAGTAAGGGAAGCGAGGGAGTAGGACTCAGAGTAATGCAATTACCGGTAGGTAATTGAAGCATTACCTCATCGTCCCTCCCTCGCTTCTCTTCCTTACAAAATTGAGATGTACAAAGCCAAACAGGACAACCAAAGAAGGTATGCAAAAAACAGGTTTATTAAAAAACACAGAAGACCAGGGAAAAACCACTATTCAGGAATCATAGTGGAAAGAACCCTGTGTCCAAAGACATCAGCACAGTCAACCTCCTGTCCAATCCTGTAATGAGAGGCAAAGGTCAGCGGGGAAGCCCAGGTGGCAGCCCGGCAGATCTCTGAAATGGAAGCCCCTTGGACCTCCGCACAGGAAGCAAGCCATGGAGCGAGTGGAACAACCCTGAACCCCCAAAGGAGAAAGGTGCCCCCCCTCTTTGTACGCCACAGAAATCAGTGAACGAACCCAACGACTCAAGGAAGGAGTAGAAGGACGCAAACCCCGATTCACAGGACCAAAATTAACAAAAAGGGAATCTGAGAGACAGAAAGGAGCGACCCGCTCCAAATAGACCAGGAGAGCCCTCCTAACATCCAAAGAGTGAAGCCGCACCTCAGAGTCCGAGGACGGGGAACCAAAAAAGGAAGGAAGAACCAACTCCTGATCCCTGTGGAATTGAGAGTCCACCTTAGGACGAAAGGAAAGAATCGGCTGCAACACGATCCTGTCATCAAAAACCCGACAAAAAGGGTGTTTGGAAGAAAGAGCACCCAGTTCACCCAGGCGGCGAGCAGACGAAATGGCCACCAAAAAGAAAGTCTTGAAGGACAACAGGCGCAGATCCACAGAAATCAACGGTTCAAAGGGAGATGACATCAAGGCGTCCAAGACCAGAGACAGATCCCAGGTCGGAAAATGCCGCCGAGGGGCAGGAAGAACATTATCCAAACCCTTAAAAAGGCGACTGACCAACCCCTCAGAATCCGAGAGATTGCCCCAAGAGCTCCTAAACGCCCTAATCGCAGCCCACTACAAACGAAGGGAAGACACCCTCAAGCCCAAGGAAGCACCCTCCTGAAGAAACAGCATCACCTCAAACAAAGAAGAGGAAGTGGGGTCCAAACCTTTGACAAGACACCACCAACTGAAAGAACGCCAGTGCTGTAGGTAAGACTTGTTGGTCGAAGTGCGCCTAGCCGCCTGCAGAGTAGAGGTCAAACCAGCCGGAACCCCTTGTCACAGAAGACCTAAGCGTTCAACCTCCAAGCCGCCAAGCGCATCCGGCCCAGAACATCCTGTTGAAACGCCGGGAAGACCACAGGGGGAGGAGACAGAGGCAGCAACCACTCCGCCTCTGACCTCAACTCCACCAGGAGAGGAAACCAGGAGGCATCAGGCCACGCCGGAGCCACCAGAATCACAGAAGCCCCCGAGGACCGGACCCGCAGCAGGAAGCGGAGAAGAAGGGGGAAAGGAAGAAACGCATACAGAAGCCCGTGGGGCCAAGGGCAGGAGAGAGCATATACCGCCCAGGCCGACCCCTCCCGACAGCGGGAGACAAACCGGGACACCAAGGCATTTCCCACATCCGCAAAGAGGCCCACCACCGGAACTCCCCAACGCAACGTGAGAGCCACAAACAACTCCCGATGAAGGCAGAAATCCACAGACAACGGAATGGCCCTGCTGAGGGCATCCGCCCGGGAATTGGACACCCCCAGAATATGGATCACAGAGAGCGCCAACAGATGAGATTCCGCCCAAACAAACAACCACCTCGCTACTTGGGCTAGAGAGGAGGACCTCGTCCCCCCCTGCCTGTTGACGTAAGCCATGGCAGTGATGTTGTCCGTCCTGACCAGGACCACGGAACCCTGCAGAAACTGGGAGAAGGCCAACAGAGCCAAACGGACAGCCTCCAACTCCCTCCAGTTCGACGACATCCTGCTCTAAGCGGGAGACCAGAAGCCCCTGGACTGATGAACACCCAGCCAGGCCCCCCATCCCGAGAGGCTGGCATCGGTGGTCACCACAACCGGAGCTGGAGGAGAGAGAGAGACACCCTTTAGCAAATGACCCCGAACCAGCCCCCAACCCAGAGAAGACCTGATCTGAGGGGAAACCCGGATCGGAGAAGAGAGGGGAAGGCAATGGGGAGACCAATGCGCCAGAACATGAGCCATCAGAACGTGCAAATTAAATCTGGCCCAAGGAACCAGAAACACCGTGGCAGCCATATCCCCCTGAACCTGCAGCCAACGTGCCTCCACCTGCACCGGATCGGACAGAAGAGACAGGATGTGAGACTGAATCTTGGCCACCCGAGCCTCGGGCAGAATGACAACTCCCAAATCTGTCCGAAACCTGGCCCCAATGAAGAGACGATCCTGGGAAGGAACAAGGAACGATTTGCCCAGATTGACAAGAAAGCCGTGCCCCCTCAAAACAGCCAGCACCAAGTCTGTGTGATCGAGAGTCAACTGGAAAGAGGGAGCATGAACCAACCAGTCGTCTAGATATGGATGCAAATATATCCCTTGACAGTGGACCAGAGCCACCAAAGGGGCCAAGAGCTTGGTGAAGACCCGAGGGGCGGACTTCAGCCCGAATAGCAAAACCGCAAACTGGAAGTGGAAGCCGCCAACCGCAAAGCTAAGAAACTGCTGATGAGTCCGAGCCACAGGAACGTGAAGGTAGGCGTCCTGTAAATCGATAGATGTCATGAAGTCCCGGACCCCCACCAACGGGATGATGGACTGCAAAGTCACCATTTTGAAGTGGAAGGTCCGAACCCAACCATTCACCCTCTTCAGGTCCAGAACCGGCCGGAATCCCCATGACACCTTCTGGACCAGAAACAAAATGGAATGACATCCCAGACCCCGCTGTGCCAGCGGGACCGGAACGATCGCCTTCTTCGACAGAAGATCCCGAACCCCCTCCAGCAGAGCCTCCCTCTTGGATGGAGACTTGGGGATAGGAGTTAGGATGGTGCCCCAGCCGGGCGGAACGGCGACAAAGTCTATAAGATAGCCTCACCTAATAATAGTCAACGCTCAGAGATCCCTTACATCCAGCCGCCAAGCGTCCAGGAAAGACATCAGCCTCCCGCCTGCAGGACTTGCGGGCGAAACACAGTCGACGTCAGGACTTCCTCTTGAAGGTATTCACCGGAAGCTTGGGACCAGGCAAGGCCGAAGATTTCCTGGGCCTGAAATGACTTTGACGAGCAGAAAAGTTCCTGGAGGACTGGCGGGAAGATTGAAAAGACGCACAGGAGGAAGGAGCCGGATTCCAAAAACGGCGAGAACCAGAGGCAGATGCCTTGCCCGTAAGGCAGAGCATGCTTACGGTCCTTGAAGGCCTTAGTGACCATACTATCCAGCTGGTCACCAAAGAGCAACTTGCCATCAAAGGGAATCTTAAGGAGTGAGGACTTCTTCGAAGAATCAGCCTTCCAGTCACGCATCCATAAGTTCCGACGAGCCAATACCAAGGAGCCAGAGGTCATGGCCGCAGAGCGAAGCACATCCGAAGAGACGTCAGCCAAGAGCTTAGCCTGCTGCTCCATGTGGACAAGCAAGCCAGAGCAGTCCGACTCCTCCTGAATAGCCGTGGCCAGCTTGCCAAAGTCAGACACCAAAGACTGCGCCGCATACGCCGAGTAGATGCCAGCACGCAAAGACAAATTCCCAGGGGAAAAGGCTTTCTTCAGCGCACCATCCACCTTTTTATCCGTGGCATCCGAAGGCGAACAATCTTCAGGATTAATAGAAGTGCGACCAATAAGAGTGGCCAACATGGCATCCACCTTCACATAGTGAGGAAGAGAGACCTCCCTCTCCTCCAGGGAATAAAGCTTCTGTAAAAAGCGAAGAACAGAGGTGCGCTCAAGGTCCCGCCATTCCCCTGAAATTAAGTCCTTGATGCGGCCATGAAAGGGCATAGCAAGCGCAGGAGGCTTAACATATTGGGGAAAAATGTCCTCGGACCCCATGGGAGCAGCAAAAGGAGAAAACCCCAAGTTCTCCCTGATGTGCTGGAGAATAGCAGGCACCTCCTCCCTACGCACAGACTTCCCCGAAGACGTAGAAGGCATGGCAGAGTCCGAAGAAGAAGATGAGTCCTCAGAGGGAGAGTCCACCGGACCCCCCGCAACACGAGAAGACCTGCGCCTTGGCTTAGCACCTCTCGCCTCCAGAGCACGAGACACAGCAGCCTCAATCATGGACTGCACCTCAGAAGCAGACAGGAGGGCAGAAGAATCCACCGGACCCTGGGACCTGGTCCGACGAGCCGGAACAGGCACCTAACCATCATCATCAGAGGAAGACAAAACCCTCAAGCGCTTCGAAGTCCGTTTAGCCATAATGAAACTGACAGGGCAGAACAGCTGAGGCAAGCCCTTAAATAACGTGCAACACAGCCCCAGCCGGGAGATATCCAATAGATTCAAAGACACACGAGGCAACCAATGAAGAAGCCTTGTAGAAACAGAAACCAATTATAAAAACATCAAAAGTGTATAAAAAACGACCTCAAACGAGGCCCCTACCGCAAAGGAGCACCGGAAACAGCCAGCTGAGAAGCCACAGCACATCCGCCAGCCGCCGTCTCCCATCCCGGCCATCCGAACCGGAACCACAGCCCCAGCCACTCAGGGCCGGTGACTCCGTCACCCGCCCAGCCGCCGAGAAGTGCACCGCAACTCCATAAACGCGGTGGGGAAGGCTCGCGCACACCAGGTCGGCACCGCCAGACCCAGGATGGCAACAGCAAGTGAGGGAGAAGCCCTCAAAACAGCACAAAAGACCGCAGCTCCGCAGAACGATCAACGCGTAGGTCAGAAAAAAACAGGAGGTATGAGGGGCCTGGGGGCTATATATAGTCCCCACGTGACAAATAACGTGGGTACGGGTGTCTGGTGAGGCAGGGATGCCTCAATTTTGTAAGGAAGGGAAGCGAGGGAGGGGCGATGAGGTAATGAGTGATACATTATGTGAGGTAATTAGCAGTACAACCCTTAACCCCCCCCCACAGCACACTGCCTTTGGCCATACTCAATGTGGGTTAAGGCACCCAAGAGCTACAACCAGGCCCTTCAATCCACCCCTTCCGGGCGCTCAGCCCCATTTTTTACATACATAAAATGTGTCAACAATTATAATAAAAGTTAGATATTATAACTATATACAGTGCAATATATAATAATACTTATTGTCTCCAAATATTTTAAATATTTTTCTTTACATTTTATAGGGCACAAAATACAGCCATAGCACTAACCACAAGGGATCCCTGTACTCTAGCTGAAGAGCATACAGCTTCTGCTTGGAGTGCTTTAAAAATAATGGTAGAACTTACCATTACTGGGGTCATGGATTTAATGACTCAGGAGACTTACTGTGATTTTTTTTTATGTTGATGGTGGCGGCCCGCTCCCTGCAGCCCTCCACTATATTAAATAAATGCTTGATGGTTCTCCTGCCCATTCTAGGTGGTACCCCCGGGATCATAAAACAATTAAAAAAGCCCTCACAGTGCATTAAGGGGATACTACGTGCGTGGATCAGTGATAATAAATGAGTGGTTCCTACTCCTAATCTATTGTGCCTTTCCTATTTATTTTTATTTGGTTTTTTTTTTTTGGGTGTCCCGGTCCCACCTGGGACAGCTGCACTTTAATCATACTTTGGGGCTGGGCTGCAGGAGGAGCCTCGTGGACCCTGGGACCCATGAGGGCTCCTAAGTTAGCAACCATCCTGGGCGCCAGCTATTACAATTTGTAACATGTCCACAACATGCCAACTCATAAATATGAATTTGACTCCGAGATATGGGGTCCCTGGAGCTTCGAAATGGCCCATGGGGTAGATACAAGCCCCCTCCCTAAATGCTGTGTCCACACTGAGAGAGGAGGGCATACATTTCAAAATGGTACCATTATAAAAGTTTAGGCTTTTGGCCTCGGTAAGGTTTGTGGGGCAGGTAACAGTACTGTGCCCGCCTATATACATTTTATTCTTTCTGCAGGACAAGAGACTGAATGCCCTAATCCTAAAATGGCTGCCGCCACCTCTTTGTTGATGTGGTAGTAGCCAATCAGATCATATCTTTAGATCTGTTGGGTCTGTAGATCTTTGCAACATGATATAAACATAAATTATGAACTTAAGCTTCTCATTTACTACTGCACAGATTTATAGTAAAATCACGAAAAGCACGCTTTCTGGATCAATATATAGCTTTATGCCAAAATTGGTATAATTGGGTTAGGCCATTTTGGCTTCAGCTTTCTCTAATTTTCTATGGAAAACTACGCAGGGAAAATACACTATGGTACCCTCTTTTTCTCGGCCCAGCTTAATGGATCACCCGAAAACTTTCCAGGAAGGAACAGTAGTAGATGACACTTATTTTGGAAAGTTTGTAAAGCTTCATCAAATGCAGCAAAGTTATATGCAATAAGTTTACTGCCGTTTGATGAGTCTTCACAAATTTTACCCAAAAGGTGGCCTACTTTGTGTAGTTGTGCAAGGAAATTTTTGGGGTGATCCATCAAGTGGGGACCGAGAGAAGGGGTAGGGTGTTCAAAAAATGCAGCAATGTCTAAGGGGATTTTGCAGTATTTAAACTTTGGCTACAGCCTGTACCGCTGAACGGAACTACACCAAATTTGGGAAAACGCTAGATCTTTATCCAGAAATAGTGCTTTTTGTAATTTGTTGCTAATCTGTTCAGCTGTTTGGGTGTTATTCAGTGGCGGCTGGTGACATTTGAAAGTGGCGGGGCGTAAAAAGATAATCACACTGCACCGTAGCGAGCGAGCGTAGCCTGAACCCCCTAGAGGTGGATTTAAAGACAGAGTGACAGACTTTGAAGTATTTTATTTCATTAGTTAACTTTCAAAACTGCCTGAACATCATGAGGCTTTTGAGCAAAAATATAACAGAAATTATACAATAAAATGCACCGTTTGGAAAAATGTTTTGTTACAGTGGAGGGAGATTCCACACCAAGCTACTAAGAGCGGGGCAGGCTCTCTAGCTTCACTCACTAGCTCAGTGCAACGTAAACATATGTTTGCCATCATGCCATGGACATTACCAATACCATGCGGTAACACCCTGCCAGTGCCACGCAGTTACGAGTTAATACCCTCGGAATGGAGCTGACTGTCATGGCCTGGTTTTACTGGGCAGGCTTCAATTTGGTATTTGGTGTTCCTTCAAGTGGGGACCGAGAGAAGGGGTAGGGTGTTCAAAAAATGCAGCAATGTCTAAGGGGATTTTGCAGTATTTAAACTTTGGCTACAGCCTGTACCGCTGAACGGAACTACACCAAATTTGGGAAAACGCTAGATCTTTATCCAGAAATAGTGCTTTTTGTAATTTGTTGCTAATCTGTTCAGCTGTTTGGGTGTTATTCAGTGGCGGCTGGTGACATTTGAAAGTGGCGGGGCGTAAAAAGATAATCACACTGCACCGTAGCGAGCGAGCATAGCCTGAACCCCCTAGAGGTGGATTTAAAGACAGAGTGACAGACTTTGAAGTATTTTATTTCATTAGTTAACTTTCAAAACTGCCTGAACATCATGAGGCTTTTGAGCAAAAATATAACAGAAATTATACAATAAAATGCACCGTTTGGAAAAATGTTTTGTTACAGTGGAGGGAGATTCCACACCAAGCTACTAAGAGCGGGGCAGGCTCTCTAGCTTCACTCACTAGCTCAGTGCAACGTAAACATATGTTTGCCATCATGCCATGGACATTACCAATACCATGCGGTAACACCCTGCCAGTGCCACGCAGTTACGAGTTAATACCCTCGGAATGGAGCTGACTGTCATGGCCTGGTTTTACTGGGCAGGCTTCAATTTGGTATTTGGTGTTCCTTCAGGGCCGAGCCTGATGTGCGGCATGTACAGGGGGGTGTCGGAGAGGTGTGTGTGGGGGGAGGAGGGGGTGGAAAGGTGCAGGAGGGAAAGGGAATAGAAAAAAAGTGTCCTGGTGGGGGAAAACTTTCAGCGCTGCTCCTGCCATAGGAGAGGGGGTCGGGGAGAAGCGTGGATGAAATATATCCATGCAAGGGGTGAAAAGTTTGCTGCCCTGACAAAGGGTGGACGGACCCCATATTTCTGGTGTTGCTGCAAAAATAAATGCTTGCGTGACGTGACAAAGATCAGAGTTTGAAGCGAGATGGAGCTGACGATGGAGCTGCATGCAGGCTGTGGCCTGGTCCAAGAGCACTGGGAGATAGTGTAAGCCAAGAAGGGAACAAGCTCTCTGAGTTGTATTGGCGGAAATCAGCGTGGATGCATGTGCAATGAAATTGACACTACGGTGGCCGCCTTTGACCTTGGAGGAACATTAATACCACAACATTATATTACGAGTTCCCCGTTTTAATATATGCAGCGAAAATGGTGCTGTCGTCTCGGAGCTACAAGTTAGAAACTTACACCAATCATTTAGCAGAATAAGCAGCGACAGTGATCCGGGGCCCTGCACTTACCTTAGGTTCCGCTTCCCGCCTTCAGGTCCTGACTCCCGCGGCGCCGTCCTGTTTGAAATTCCGTGGTGTTGACTCGTCGTGACACAGCAGGAAGGCTGCAGGCAGCCTCCCCTCCCCTCCACCACAGCACAGCGCTGTGATAGGTTCGGCCGGATGCCCCCTACTGACGTCATTTCTCTCTGTATGCTGCAGCACAGCAGCATACAGAGAGCAGGGAGAGTGGGAGGGGTTACGCGAGGGCAGGGGGGAGCGGCTTGCCTACTGTGTAAATACTGTCTGTTTGGGTAGCCTCTCAGGCAGCCCAAACAGACAGTATTACGAACAGTGGGCAAGCCGCTCCCCCCTGCCCTCGCGTAACACCTCCCACACAGGAACTTCTGTTTTCTCGTCATGCGGAGAAGGCAAGGCAGAAACAAATGGTAGTTATTATCATTGGTAATAACTACCTTTGTTTGCCTTCTCGCACGGCGAGAAAACAGGGGGGCCGGCGCCCAAACGCCCCCATGGACCAGCCGCCACTGGCATTCCTCATGTTCCTTATGGCTCCCATATTGCTTCAGCATCTCCTCGCCTACCTCCATGGTGCTTCTGCTCCCTCCATAGTCCCCTGTGTTGCTCTCCCTTCACTTTAAAATATGCTTTGGCTTTATTAATTTTCTTTTTAGTTACTGATCCAACTCAGATCGTTAACTAAAATAAATAAAAGTAGGCGCTTCATTTTGTATCCAGAGATGGTGTGCAGCATGGCTAAAAACCATTTGCACAGCCAATAGGTCACAAAGGCAAGCACAGTGGCTTTGCCAGTGCTTGTTTAGATGGCTAGCTTTCCACAAGTATGTTTTTCATCGATTTATGTTATACATATTAAGTAATTTGTATCAGGTTTAGGGTGTTCAATTCTTGGTATTAGTTTGTTTAACTGCTGAAATGTTTCTGAAGGACAAGCACAGATCTGGTGTCAGTCAGAGTGGTGTGTTTGAACATCTCTCTTCATCATTCAGAATCTGAGGAGTTTTATGATAGTGCAAACTTGACCCGAAGGTATCAGAGTGCTTATGGTGAGCGCCAGTTGTGTTACATAATTACACATTTATTTTGGTTAGACACAGGGATATTATGTTATTTGCTTAGAATCACAGGGTGTATAGTGTCTTTGCCGAGACTCGAACCCGGTTCTCCAGCTTTTAGGTCGATTGCCCTAGCCGTTAGGCCACATCCTCTCCCCCAAACTGATAGAGGAGAGACAGAGCAGGCATAGAGCTAGTTCTGGAACCAATTTTTCAGTTGCTTTTTCAGCCCAGGATCTAGAACAACAATCACTCAAGAGTCAGTAGTTAAGGCAGAAGATGTTTGGGAGCATGCAAGGTGAGTGCGCACATCCCAGAAGAAGTTAAAGTGGCAAGTGCACTGTTCCACAAATGTCTACCTCCACAACAAGGCAATAGGGCAGTGTACAAAGAGTGTCGAGCCAGAGTGAAAGTAGGTGGTGACTAATGCTGATTATTAATCGAGATTGATGAATTTTGTTGAACATCTCTGGCGCTGTCTCAAACTGGTGCACAAGCGGAATCACAGCAACAAACTTCAGGACTTCAGGACAGATGGTAGCAGCTCTAAGGAATGAGTCTTTGTTGAGTGTTTGTAGCAGCAGCTCAGCATCAAAGTTGGAACTGGCTCCTGGACAAAGACCTACATGTTTCAAGAACAGATTCCCAGTCCCATTCTCTTGGATCCTGCATAGTTGTTGTAGCCTATGAAGTCAGGGATCTGAAGAGTGTAATCTGTAGAATGCTACATACAGTTTGGTTAGTTTGGATGGAGATCATCAAATTAGGTTAGAGAGTAGAAAGTGTGTAAACAAGTTCCTAATGCACCTCACTGCCCTGGCAAAGACTGAAAAACGTGTTCCATCACAACAACTCAACGTGCGAAAGAAACGAAATGCAAGGCAGGAAATCCTAAGCAGCATTCGCAGGTGAGAAGAACAGAGTTTTAAAGCTATATGTTGGTGGTGAATGGTGGAGTCTGAGCCATGTATGCATGACCTTACGCAGAAGCAGCCCTGGGAGAATATATGTCATTGAAAAAAACTAGCTTGCTTCTTTCAGAGCAAAACGCACTACATGAATTCACAGAAACAGCCTATGAATTGTATGTCTCTTGAACATTGTTGGAAAAGCAAGACAATGCAATTGTTTCAAATAACCTTGGAAAAGCTACTATGCCATCAACAGGGTGCTCTTTGGAGTCTGGGCAGGCTTGGGAACTTCACAGATATAGATGCCTGGTGCAGATTTCTAAGATTTCTAGGGAAGGAGCTTATTCTCACGTGCAAGGGGAAAAACAAAGAACAGACTCATGTTTAATAACGATCTCAACAGGGACAATGTTGAAAAAAGAACATTTCAAAGATTATTAAAATAACTGTCTTTGGAGAAGGACTTTGTTCACCTCATTCCAAGAACCATTTGAAGTCAAGTCTGATTAATACACACAAATCTTCAAAATGTATTAAAAAAAAGTTAAATTCCTCTTTGACTTTGCTTTCTTACTATAGCTCTCTTTCAATTTCAGGATAAAATAACAAGTCCCTCAACAACTTTCCATCTAGTCGTGTGCTATGTAAATACCACATACATACATACAGGATAACACTTTTTAGCAAACCGCCACATATACCCAACCCCAAGCTGCGCACAGCCTTTGGATGTGTGCTGCGGGGGTATGGTGTGTGAGTTTTTTTTTCCAATTGGGCTTCAGATCTGCAGATACTCGCGGATCAGTGGAGGATCCGCATCCCTAGATATCCATACATTTCTCTCTTTAATAACTGGAATGCAGAAGCAACACAGGGAAGGGTGGGGGGGATAGGGAAGCAACAGTGGGGTTGGGAAAAGCACCACGGACGGCGGGGGTGAGGGTTTCAGAAGATCGGAGAAAGCGAAGGAGGGTACGGGAGGGGTGCAGGATACACACAGGGCATTGGGAGATGCCCACAGGCGAGCGAAACGGGGAGGAGAGAAGCAACAGGTGACCGAAAACAATGTGGAGTGCATAGGAAGCGGAGTACACAAGGGAGGCAGCTCAAAAACATGTGCACCGCCGTGGAGTGCTTGTCACTAAAGGAACAAGCATTTGCAATGCAATAGATGTCGCTTTTGTGAGAGTTTAAGCTATTAGCATTGTAAATGACAATGCCTTTTATTTATGTTTTAAAAACCAAAATATAAATAAAAAGCATTGTCATTTTCAATGCCAATAGCTCAAACTCGCGTAAATGCGAGACCTATTGCATTGTAAATGCTTGTTAACTCATGGTGTAGAAAGGATAAGGCTGGTACATGTGCATTTAACTAACGATGGCTGAGGTCAGGGATGTAGAGATGCACAGACACATTTAACATTGCTAACTTGAAGGTAGCAATCTTGTTCCTATCTTCATATCCTCCATGACAGTCGCTTCGCTGTTTGCATTCCCCTTAAAGGAACCAGCTGATGAATGGTGTCACAAGTCTCAAAACACAAGCTGTCTTCCTCAAAAAAGCAACCTTCCAGAGCTAATATTGTTGGAGATTGTATGCGATGCAGGACTGAGCAATTTGAAGTGTGTTTTTTCTCTATACTCTATGGCCCCTTTAATGGCACAGAGGACATTCAGTGACCAGAAAGAAGCCGAAACCGTCCGTTCCTAAGGGCGTTTCATTCAATATCGGCAAAAAGGCCACAGCTACATTTTGTACTTCGCAGGCCAGGCGAGTACAATAATAGAAAAAGTGATTCTGACTTTGTCTCTTCTGTGTCAGGTCAGACAAATTTCAACATGTGACCCCAATGAGTAGAGAGGTCTACAGAATAGTAAAGCGGGATTCCCAACATATTCGAAGATGCAACTGTGCCGTGAAACCTAAACCCGACCCCTGTGGTGTGTCGCCAAATAAAAGGAAGAAGTGGGGCCTTTCTCATCCATCACTAAGGCAAGATGAAAAGGGATAAAGATGTGCGGAGCATGTGCAGGGATTGCCTAACAATCATTCTCGTTTGATTGTCAATCTTCAGGAAGGTTCATGGTGCTGCACAAACACATTGTGAACATTGAAGCCCAAAAAGGGGGCAGGGAGGGTGGGGCGGGAAAATTCACTCATAGGCCCAGCAATGCTAGTTATTGAGGTAACACAATTAATATTTACAAGCATTCTATTTAAGTCATTTAAGTCACGTGGTTATGATGTCTAATGTGACAATGAGGGTTCTGCTAGATGTATAAAAAACTGGGATGGTCTTAGGTAGTGTAAGACCTTATGTGTAGCTGCCCGCTGAAAACAAACTTGTGGTACAAAAACATGAAGTTTATTAGACGGATTACCCAAAACTGACATTTGTTTTTAGGCAAAAGGGGGAATGGAATATTCCAGGGATGAAGACTAGAGCGGTGCAGTACTGCGGGAAAGGGGGCAGACATTAATTCTGGATTTGTAACAGGGTTCTTCTAAATAAGCAATAGGAACCAAGGGCTAGGGGCCCGATGTAGGTGGCCAATACCGGTCGGAAACGGCCGAATTCGGCCGTTTCCGACCGGTATTTGGCCTTTTGAGATATAGGAGACCTTTTTTTCTCCGATTCGGTATTTTACTGATTCGGTAAAATTACCGAATCGGAAAAATACCGAATCGGTAAGTTTACCGATTTTAAAAAATCGGGATGTAGGTGGGACTACTTTCAGTCCCACAGGCCCTTCAGATTCGGTATTTTAACACCCAATCCAATTGGGTGTTAAAATACCGAATCCAGGTGTGCATGCGCATGTGTGCATGCACACCTATGCCATGTGACAGACAGACATGCCCTTAGGGCATGTCTGTGTGCCACATGGCACACAAGCCAGTATTGGGGGTGCTAGAGGGTGTCAAAGTGACACCCCCTGCACCCTTGCAGAAATCGGTAATTACTGAATCGGTAAATACTGATTCGGTAATGCACATTGATTCCTATGGGCTTCAAGGCCCATAGGAATCAATGGGGGATACCGATTCGGTATTTACAGAATCGGTAAATACCGAATCTTACAGATTCGGTATTTACCGATTCTGAAATACCCACATCTCCCCCCCTCCAATTTACCACTTCTTAAATACCGAATCGGTATGATTCGGTATTTAAGAAGTGGTAAATTGGAGTTTACCTACATCGGGCCCTAGATGTAGGTAATTTAGATTTACCGATTCTAAAATACCGAATTTTACCGATTTGGTATTTTAGAATCGGTAAATCTGATGTGGGTAATAATTCGGTATTTTTTACCGAATCGGTAAGATTCGGTATTTACCGATTCGGTAAATACCGAAGCGGTATTTGCTATTGAATCCTATGGGCCTGAAGCCCATAGGATTCAATAGCAAATACCGATTCAGTATTTACCGAATCGGTAAAAATACCGAATTGCAAAGGGGGACAGGGTGTCACTTTGACACCCTGTTGCACCCCTGTAACTGGCTTGTGCGCCATGTGGCACACAGACATGCCCTTAGGGCATGTCTGTGTGCCACATGGCACAGGTGTACATGCACAGATGTGCATGTACACAAGAATTCGTTATTTACCATGCAATTGTATTACATGGTAAATAACGAATTCTAAAGGCCCTGTAGCACTGTTAGAAGTGCTACCTACATAGGAAAATACAGATTCGATAATTTTACCGATCGGTAGATTTACCGAATCGGTAAAATTTACCGATTCTGTAATTTTACAGAATCGGTAATTTTACCGATTTGGTAAAATTACTGATTCGGTAAAATTACCGAATCTGTATGTTTTCAGTGCCCCTACATACCAATGTCAAAATACGGGTCGGAAACGGCCGATTCCGACCGGTATTTTGACACCTACATCTGGCCCCAAGTATGCCCAATGCTCTCATAGGGGGTCGGTGAAGGTGGTTCGGCTAGGTCACCTCTTTAAAATAAGAACGTCCCCTCTTTGAATTCAAACATTAGCAGCTATGCAAGAGTGAGACTGCAGAGAAAGGCGAGGTTACAAAACGTCCCAGTGAAACCTGTTAGAAAATGCTTCATGCAGGCATGATAGACTTGAAAACAGACTAAATATTTACTGAAACTAGTCCTAACAAGGAACCACTTTTGTATTGTCTCCCACCAAGACCTCACAGGCTGCCTATCAAACTGCAGCATCAAGGCATGAATTGCTGATTGGAACTGGTGACACATTAGAAGCAATGCAAGAAGGGATAGAGGTAGAGAGGGAGGGAGGGGCATGTTACGGTCTTTGCTGCTCATCGTGGAGGAAGGGTGACATCCCCTTCACCCTCCTTCCCAATCCATACAAGATCCAAAGTGCTGAGGAGGGAATTTCACACAGTGCTTCTATGCTCCGGATCCGTGGCTCATTCAGCCTCTGCGTCCCAACCGCTCTCCCACACACAGAGGAGTTTCTTAACAACACCAGAGTCCAGCTCAGTGTCGGCGAATCTGCATGGCAGCCACTGATTAGGCCCAACATCTTTCAGGAGCTAGATGCGGCTGGGTGGTTGCAAGTGGCAAGGGAATTGGCAGGGTGGAGGGAACGAGGTGCTAAGGACCAGACCGCATTAGCATGCATCTCAAGGGTACATCGTAAATGTGGCCCACCATCTCGCAGTGCCTTATCCGCATAGAGATTGGCTTGGCTTCAAGCATGCGTTCACAAGAGCCGGATGAAAGCCACGTCTGGGCAAGCTTCCCTGCCAGAGGAGCCACACAGGATGGCTGCATATGCAACAAGCTGATAAATGGAAGCAGCTGACGTAAGCGCGCTGCGTCCGGACAGGAGATGTGCATGCGTGTGGTGCGAGCAGGAGTTGTGATAATGCCGCAAGCCGTACGCGTGCACATCACCTGGCTTTCACACACGTGCACATGTCCTGTCCCCCTTCGGCCACCAAACTGACAACAATAGCTCTGCCAAGGCAAGCAGCACATGTGCTGCTTCACTAGGCGAGACCTAAAAAGTAGTGCTCGGAAAGCAAGCAGTGGAAGAAAAGATGCCAGCTAATCAAAGAGATGGACAAACACATGATTGACAAGCTGGACACGAATAAGAGGAGGCAAGTGAGGGTGACAGGGAAATCAACTAAGGATAATGAATGGGTGTGTCCCAAGCACCTGAATGTTCTTGATAAGTCACAATATGCCTCACAATGGACAGAAAATGTCTAATAGGCTCAACCTAAAAACTAAATGAAACTGCATAGCAAGCAACTTATGTTGCCATATTTGTCACGCTCTCTCCGCCTTACTCTCGCTGTCTCGGCCTTCTTATGTGGATCAGATATCATTCAATATCCGACTCAAACTCATGATTAGAATAAAGTGTTCTCAATGGTAACAGATGTTGATCAAAGTGCCAAAAGGATTTAGGCTCTCATCATGATCATGCCCAAATCATCGGTTGCTCACGTGTCATCAATGTCTCAGACATAAAACGATCTAGTCTTCGAGATTGTGCCTCCTCTCTATTGTTAGCCTCACCTTTGCCACCCTAGAAAAATGATTGGATTTCATAACGCTTAAGATGAGATGTTTATGCTGGAAGGAAATCTCAATATACATTGGACATGGGCTCACAAAATTAAGTTAGATGTTAGGCATTAACGGTACCTGTTAGTGCATCAATTTATGTTTGATGTGATTGCTGTAGAAAGATATATCATTTTAGTAATACATGAAATGTCTAGTGGCTTAAGATGAGTGATGAAGGCAATATGATGTTCTTTCCACTAGTTCTAATGCTATGAGAAGATGGTGTATTAAGTAAAAACTGAGAAGCACACCGTTGAGATCATCTGTGTGTGTTCCGGGAAACCCTTTGTTTATACTGGAACTCCACTCCTTTCTGGCTGGAAGCCTTCTCTTGTCCCTGGGTTTAGGTTCAGTGTTAGAACCGTACATTTCGGAAGTCTTTAGTCCAACCACACCAGTACCAGCTAGGACATCGATTTGCTATACCAGGTTTCCCTCGACTCTTCTAATTTTCAGTCCGATTAATAGTAGTTTCTGGGGCTCGCAGTCTAGTAATATTTGCACTAAAGACTTTCGGTCTTAATCAAAAGCATGAAGCGGAATTTTCTTCTACACCTGTCTCCGGGGAAACCAGAGAAGAGCACAATCACGTGTAAAAAACATGCCTGCTCTTCATGAGATTGTTCATGTTTTAGGGACCCATTTTGTTTCAAGACTGCATGCACCCAGACCACAACACATTTGAAGCCATCTCCTCAGTGCCTGCTTCTGACAATGTGTCAGCCTTCAGATTATTCCTAAATGTAGAGAGCTATTGCCATCCTGCATCAAATGCACTGAGGACCGTGCTTCAATGAATGCAGTGCTCCACAAACTCATCGGGAAAGACCGAAACAGGCTATATGAGCTCCTTTGACTCTGCCCTACTAACTACAATCATTTTTTATCCCAGTTCTGTTAGTCTTGTGTCATCTTCGCCCAGCATGATCTTGACCATGATGCGCTCCACAAAGTGATTCTTTATGCCAGTCACAGCCTGGAAAACCCAGACTAAGAAGCAATTTCAAGATAGAAATGAAATGAAATGAAACGTCAACTTATAAAGCGCTGTTGCTGCCCTGAGGCGTCCAAGCGCTAGCAGTGAGCTGCAAAAAAATTGCTTAAAAGGCAGAAAAGAAGTTTAGAAAGGGCCATTAAACAGACAAGTCTTCAACTGTTTCCGAAAGGTGGAAAGGTTTGTGTTAGATCTGAGTTGAAATGGAAGTGAGTTCCACAGCTTGGTGGCGTTGTAACTAAACATCCTGCCGCCAGCTCTTACCTTTTTTATTCTGGGGACTGTAGCATTACATGCCTGGCTAGAACGAAGGGTTCTGCCAGGTTGATACTGTATTGCTAGGTCGCGAGTAATGGCCGGACCCGTGTCCCAAAAAGCTTGGTGGAATATACATAACGCCTTAAAGGCTATTCTTTGTCGCACTGGAAGCCAGTGCAAGCTGTCCAGATAGAAGGAAAGTATTGTGGTAGTACTGCACATACATTTGTTTGAATTTCAGAAGGTTTTTACAGTGATGACTGATCAACAATATGTTATGTAGAGCTCCCACCCCGCATCAAACATTGAATCATGCAAGACTATTGAGTCAATACCATTCACAAGCATAAGAAGAATCAATATTACTTTTGCTCACCCTTCCTCATTGCCGACTATGTTACCACATCATGCATTGCAGAAGAATACATATGACATCTGATTCAATGGTATGTCATGCCAATGAAAGACTATTTAGTCAATATTAGTAACACGCATGTGAAGAATCATAATACATCCAGCTTTTCTTACATTCCCTTTGTCAGCAGTGATACCACATTGTTCACTGCAAAATGCATCTCACATGTCTTTTACCAGGTTTGCCCTGTGACCTTGGACAAATCTGATATCATAAAAGCTTCACATGAAGACCTGATCCTTAGAGTAATACTAATTAACTTAGAATTGTGGTAAGACATTGAGCATACGCAATGTAGTACATATGACATGTATGCCTTTCAGAATGTTGAAGGTGAACTAGCAGCTTCTGAGGCAGAAGGCATGGTCCTTATTTCTATGCAATCCAGTTAAGGAGATGCTTAGCACCTGTGTCCTTTTCCAGACCCTGGCAGAACCTACCAAACCTTTGTACAAGAGATTCTCTGACTGCACAATCACAACCTTGTTGCTCCAAAGCAATGAAGGCTCTAAACATTTAATAGAAATGTTTTTAAAAAATCATGCAGATTGTCCAGACCACCAAATTTCGCACCTCAAATGTGCTGTGTACAACTCTGAAAGATTATCACAGTACTTTACACAGCTTGATAGGAAGTCTCCAGCTGAAGTGATCTTTTGCCATCAGCTAAAAACTCTGGAGGGTAGTTAACTCCCTGTTTCATGAACTCCCAGGCTCTACATCAAAACCCCTTAAGAGCAGGGGTACATGCATGCTGCAGTACATTTCATCCAGTCCTTGATCCATTAGCTCCCCTTTCCTATATCTGCCATCATTTACAAAAACATCACCACCAGCACCTCCACTTATCTTGCATACAAGCCCGCCATCTCTGGTGGTTCTCGGCGCGTTATCAGACTGTAGATTAAGAAGTGTAGGAAAGAAAAAACAAAGCAGCAGGCCTTTTCCATCTGTGCACCCCAGGATCTGAAATAGCATTGCTTACTTTGCTTAGTTTGTAAAAGAATGAAAGTGGTGCACAAAGCATTGCTCAGAAACCTGTGGTTGGTACAATTAAATGTTAGTGCGTCACAGACTTAAATCTACCTGATTCCTCTTTAGTTCACTAATGGATACTCCCAGCCCCTTTATTTCATTCTTACAGGTTTCTGTTTTCTCCCTTTGCTGTCTTTCTCTTTTTCACTTTCTGGGGTATTTCCCCCTTGTTCGTGGTAAATGTCTTATCCCCAAAAATGAATGCCAGTGGTCCATGCCAGCAACCACCAGCAGAAATTAAGCACGGGGCCTCTCTGCAGAAGGTGTTGAGGGGCCCCAGACACTGCCATATCTCATAGGTCTTGGGATGAAAGGGGTCCCAGTGATAGGTGAAAGGTGGGGGTCCCTCAACACCACACCCGCCTGAGATATACCCCTGCCTTGGGCAGTACTTGGTGTAAGCATGGACTAACATTCATGTGCAGTGTACTCGATCATCTCCTAGTGTACCATCACAAAATAAAGCCTGCAGCTGAAAGGTAGATTTCTACACTGTGGAGCTTATTTATAAGCCTCTTGCGCCTCTAGTGTGTCACTTTTAATATTGGAAAAAGTGACATACCGGCAGCACAAGGGCTGGTAAATATGTATTCACTGAAAAAAACATAGGTTTCAGGCATGTTATAGTTAGAAATTAGCATTTAAAAAACATTAGAAATTCACAAAAAAAACACATAGATTTCAGGGACGTTATATTTAGTTAGACATTTCACTCATAGTTAGTTCAGATAACTATAACTTGTCTGCCCGCAATGCACTGCTGATGACGTCACATATTACATCACTCATGACATGGACAGTGACATCGCTCGTGTTTTTTTCAGTGAATTTTTAAGGTTTTTTAAATGCTAATTTCAAACATTAGTGCGGGCCAATTATGGCCCCGGGGACCCCATCCCCCAGGGCCTTCCTGCCTTTAAAAAAAAAAATAATAATTCAAAGTGGAAGGAGACCACTTGGCCCCCCTCCCGGGTAACTTCAGGCCCCGGGGACCCCATCCCACGGTCCCTGCCAGCCGGCATTGCTTTTCCACACGGGAAGCTGCTGACATGCAGCTCCCGTTTGGAAAAGCAATCTGGTTTGGATTTTGGAAGAGCGAGCAGGTTTCCCGCCAGCAAACTGCAGTGTCCCTGGGGTGGGCATCCCGGAACACTGCAGGAGCCGGCCCTGGGGGTGGCAGTCCCCAGGGCCTTCACTGGCTCCAGGAGGGGGGCCGCACGGCCCCCCTCCCAATGTGTGTGAAGCCCCGGGGAGGTGGTGGTCCCCGGGGATCAGGGGTCCTTAACGGACCCCCGCATTTGAATAATTAGTGCCCCGGGAAGGTGGCGGTCCCTGGGTGTGTGGGGGGCTTGAGCCCCCCCACACAGGTTGTCTTAAAAAAAATCCCTGGGGGTGGCGGTCTCCGGGGCTGCAGGGGGATTGGAGGCCCCTCAATAGATTAAACAAGCATTTGCAATGCAATGGTCTCGGCATCATTAAAGGTAGAGCTATTGGCATTGCTCATGACATTTTTTTTCTTTAAATCAAAAATAAATGGCATTGTCATTAACATTGCCAATACACAGCACTCTGCACTCAACAGCACACAATGCTCTGCACACTCACTCTGCACTCACTGCTCTGCACACTCACTCTGCACTCACTGCTCTGCACACTCACTCTGCACACTCTCTCTGCACTCACTACTCTGCACACTCACTACTCTGCACACTCACTACTCTGCACACTCACTACTCTGCACTCGCCACTCATTACTCTGCACTCACCACTCACTACTCTGCACTCACCACTCACTACTCTGCACTCACCACTCTGCACTCACCACTCTGCACTCACCACTCTGCACTCACCACTCTGCACTCACCACTCTGCACTCTGCACTCACCACTCTGCACTCACCACTCAGCACTCACCACTCTGCACTCACTACTCTGCACTCACTACTCTGCACTCACTACTCTGCACTCACTACTCTGCACAAGGTGTCAAAGAGCTTTTTCGGCTATATGTGCCAGGTCTCTCATCAGGAGGCTGCTGCAGCTTGCACTGCACATTGCCCTCCCACTGTTAACTAACCAACTATTCAAGACCCTCAAACGTAAAAGAATGGCTTGGCCAGCAGGTAATTTGTAATTTTTAATTTACAAAAATTAATTTTAATGTATACAGAATTAATAATTAACTTGTTGATGTCCTCTCTAATTTAGACAATGCCACCTTGTGGCACGCTGCCACAAGCGCCGGTGTCGGTGCCGAGCATTGGAATACACCGGCTCAAATTAGGCACTGAGTTGTGTTTTGACTTTGATGCTTGGTCCTTGGAAATGAGTGATCTGAGCCAGCGGTGATACTTAATTCATCACCCAAAGTCAACATATAAGCAGATGTCCAGCCCTCTTTGAAAACCAGGACTTCTGTATTACGTAGGGTTTCCCCGGACATGGCAAACGCTGAAATACCACATGTAAGCTGCTGGTAGATATATCCAGGGTTTAAAACAGGAAAAATGTTTCCTGCACTGTGAGAACACGCCCTGTTGATGGAGAGGGGGGTTGGGCCTTTGTCAGCAGCACTAGGAAACAAACACCTTACATACGTAAACGTAATTCTAACAGGGAGGCAAGAACATCCCTTCTTTGCCACGTTCATATTTTGTTTCACTCTTCTTGCAAAGTCACGGTTACATCACCGGATAGGTCCTTAAAGCAGCAGTTATTTCGCAGGCACTGCTGCATCCATGCCCACATTTTCAAAGTGGGAGATTTTGAAAAAAAATTGGGAGATTGTATTGTCCCCGTTGGGTTATGTGGAAGCAGGGGCAAGTTTAGGCGGGTGACACCCAACTCAGGCGCGAGGAGGTGGTTCATCGTGGCGAAGGCCGCTGAAAAGTCCAGAAGACTGAGGAAAAACGAGTCCCTCGTGGTCTACATTCGAAGGACTTTGGTGACTATTTTTAAAGTTGAAGTTTCCGTGCTGCTCATCCCGCCTCTTAAGCTTGAGGGGAGTCCCTTAGACCGTTTATTTTATCTTGGTTTCAATACAACTTTCCAGCATTTGCACCAAAAACGCCAACAGTGTGTTGGGAAAAATGTTTTCAAGTGACTTAAATTTGGGGCCTAGGTCCATAATACGTCAAACAGACTTGGTTCAACTTTATGAAAAATGAAAAGAAGCAGGAGAGATAAACAGCTACTGTCTGCAGGCTTTTCAGAAAAACAAACTTTTTTTTCCAGTTCGTGGTGGTAATTGTAAGCCCCGGTGCTTAAGTCAGCGGTTCTGATGAAACGACAAGGCGCTATTGCACGAGTCGAAGCACAAAACGGGTCTTTGCTGGAGATAATTGTCCAGGGGTTTCACACTCGCCGGGAAAACCACCTTGTAAAGGATAGGTTGTTAAGATTTTCTTGAGGGGGATCATCACGTACTACGTAAAGTCCATGGGAGAATACGACTCCCGGCGTTACCCTACCATCCTGTGATTCTGAGCAAATCACTTTATATCTCACTCTAGAAAAGAATCCGATTTTGTGTAATATAACCAGGTGTTTATGTGAAGCTAGAGTCCAGTTCGCGCTCTGTAAAACTGCTCAAACAAAAGTTTAAATTCACTATACGTACATTTTCCTTTCATTGCTAATGAAAATGTGACTGGTCTGGCCTGGTATGACCTACCTTAAACTCCTCATCCCTGTCCAGATGGAAATACGCATCAAAAGTAGAACCTCTAAGTGGGAAATATGCAGTCTCTTAGTATCGCGGCCGCTCCGGAAGTCAGACACGGTCGCCTGTGACGGGGGCGGGGCCACGTCCAGACCGGAAGAGGAGGCAGGCGGAGTCGTTGAGTCTCGCGGCCCGGGGCTCGTCTGAGCGGTGTGGAGCCCCGGGGCCGCGCCAGCAGGAGGTTGGGCGCCGCGTGCTGAGAGCAGAGTCCCCGACATTGCCCAGGTAAGTTCCAAAAGGCTGGGGGTGTGTGTGTGTGCGCGTGTATGCTCGTGTGTGTATGTATGTGTGCGACGGTGACGGCGGGAGAGGGAGGGGGGGCCTCTGTGCACTTGTGTGTGTGCGCGCGTGTGTGTATGTGTCAGGGGGGGTGTCTCTGTATGTATGTATGTGCGTGCGTGCATGGGCGCTTGTGTGTGTGTATGCGCATGCGTGTGTGGTGCTTGAGCTTCCCAGGAGACAGCGCCTGGCCACAGCGCGCGGTCACGTTTCAAATCGCCTCCAAGGATGAGCGTGGCCGAAACTGTCTCCTGGGAAGCACAGTCGCTGACAAAAGATCTCGGCGGGGACGCGCTTCCGCGCGTCTTTAGCCGAGACCTAAAAAGAAGCCCCGGGGGTGGCAGTCCCCGGGGCTGCGGGGGGCAGTGTGTCCCCTACAAATATTTCATCAAAGCCCCGGGGGTGGTGGTCCCCAGAGCTGCGGGGGTCCCCCTGCATTTTTATTTCTGCATGCCCCTGGGACCTGGCCCACCCGGGGGCTTAATTAAACAAAGCGTAGGAGCCCGCACTTCATTTTTAAAAAGTTTCCGCCAGATTCACGCACCCAGCATGAATACGGCCGATTTCTTTTTTTTAATGCTTTTTGGGGCCCTTGGGGTCCTTGTGGGACCCACTGACAAGGCCTGGGGGGTCAGGGTGTTTCTACCCTGCCCCCTTTTGTTATTTTTCACCTTTTGTTTCCCTGTTTTCTTGTGCCTCGGTTACAGAGGCACAAGATGGCTGCCAACACTTCCTGGTTTGGAGTGTTGACAGCTATTTAGAATACAGCTCATGGTCGGGAGAGTGTGCGGATCCTCGGTGCCTCTAAATATCGAAACTTTTGTTTTTCGATTTTCTCAACTACTGAACGGACTTACACCATTTAAAAAAAGGTCTCTTTCTGAGCCAAGGGCTACCTTTGTGCCAAATCTGATGTAATTCCGTTCAGCAGTTCAGGCTGTAGCCATGTCTAAAGTTTCCTATGGGAATGAACATGGAGAAAACACGCTATATATAGATATACACATACATTTACATATTTATATATATACATATATATGTATATATATATATATATGTATGTATATATGTATACATAAGTATATATGTATAAAATATATATATATATATATATATATATATATATATATATATATATATATATATATATTTATATATATATATATATATATGTATATGTATACAGCGATCAAGGCGTCTCTCTCAATTTTTTGCAAGCGTTGTGGGAAATGCGACGTGGAGAGTGGAACCAGGATATATGTATACATGTATACATATATATACATATATATATATATATCTATATATATATATATATTGATCCCCATCACCATTTATTGCATCCAACAGACGCGTTTAGGCGATTAGTGCCTTTTATTGCTATGTTGTAATATAGTGGGTAAAAGACACTGAGATGGCGCCGGTGAGAACGCCCGATTCATGGTAATACAGCAGTCCTTCGTCAATGCCTCAGATGAATCATCCGATAACAGCAAAGCAGTGAGCTTTAAGGAAATGGATGTGAAATTGACTAGCCCTTTATTGAATCAAGATGAAAGAAATGGTTCCGCGCGATTTATAGTTAGCTGAACTAACTATAACGGGGGAATTTCAATGGTTTTGTATGAGTGAAATGTCCAGCTAACTATAACATGTGTGAAACCTATAGTTTTTTAGTGAATTTCTAAGGTTTTTATATTCTAATTCCTAACTATAACGTGTGTGAAACCTATGGTTTTTTCAGTGAATTTCAAAGGTTTTGTAAATGATAATTTTTAAATGTATTAACTGTTATATTTTTTATACTGATTTACTACATTTTTTTCATTTTTTTTTAAAATTACATTACATATTTTTAATATGAATTGAAAAAAATGTTTTTAAAAATATTGAAATTGTAATTTTTTTTATTTAATATTTTATTTAATGAATATATATTTTATATATCAGGCAATGATATCCTATGGAATTACTGGTAAGTACAGTTACATTTACTTTTCAGGAATAGTAGTGAGCTAGATTGGGGAATTAATTCCTCTTCAATCCTGAGGTCCCCTGTGAGCCAACTAGCTCACGAGGTACCTCCAGTATGCGCCAGGCAGCTATATTGCAAAGAGGTGTTCAAAGTGCCTGCCCCCTTTTTAAAACACTCTGCAACACAGCTCTGGAGATACCTGTTGGACTAGTTACCCCCTAGGTATCCTCTGGATTGACAGAAATTAATTCCCCAACTTAAAAACGCGCCTCAGGGCATGTTTGCACTCACATCACCTCAAGCCCCGCCCCCTACCTTCACCACTGTGCAAACGCGCCCTGTAGAATGTTCTAAGTTGGGGGATTAAGTCCCCTTGCATACTGGGGGTCCCTGGAGGCCAACTAGCCCACCTGGAACCTCCAGTATGCCCCAGAAGGCTGTGTTGCTGAGAGATGTAATGAGGCCATGCCCCTTTTTACACCTCTCTGCAAGGTAGCCCCTTGGCGCGTTTGCAGAGGGGGAACTAATTCCCCTAGCATACTGAGGGTCCCTGGGGGGCAACTAGCCCACCAGGAACCTCCAGTATGCGCCAGGGAGCTGCACTGAAGAGAGGTGTAATGAGACCATGCCCCTTTTTACACCTCTCTGTAATGCAGCCCCCTGGCGCTTTTTCAGAGGGAGAATTAATTCCCCTTGCATACTGGAGGTCCCTGGGGGCCAACTGTATGTATGTATGTATGTATGTATGTTCTTATATAGCGCTCGATTTTACCCTTGGGCATCTCGGCGCTTGCCTTGGGAACCCATTCTGGTTTTTCCCTGTGAGATCACCCATGCTGGGCATCCCCAAGGTGAAAGCCAGGCATCCCGCCGCGGGGGGCCGTTGTGGAGATTAAGCAAGCTTGTTGCCCAGAGCTGCATAGTGTGAACTTGTGCTTAGAGTGGGCACCGAAGCGAGAATTATCGAGTCCGTGGACAATTGGGTTCAGGACCCTGCCGCGTCGGGAATCGAACCCTGGTCCCAGGGCTGACCTCAGCTTCAGGGTATGCCTCCTCTAACCAGTGAGCCACACTTCTCCACCTCGCCCACCAGGAGCCTCCAGTATGCGTTAGGGGGCTGTGTTGCTTTGCCCCGGGGATGGTGGTCCCCGGAGCAGTGTGTGGGGAGGGGATTGGGGCTCCCCCACACTTCTTTTTCACTATGTCCCCAGGATTTGGTCCCCCCGGGGGGCATTTGAAAAAAAGCAAACCGGGTTAAAAAAACAAATTTGGTCATTGGGGGTCCTTATGGGACCACCTGAGCAGGCCTAGGGGGTCAGGGTGTTTCTACCCTGCCCCCTTTTTGCATTCTACACGTTTGTTTTTCTGCTTTTTTGTGCCTCGGTCTAGCGAGCACAAGATGGCTGCCAACACTTCCTGGTTTGGAGTGTGTAGTAAATCCAATACACAAAATGTTGGTTCCAAGAAGATTTATTCCAGAGGAACAGCTTAACAACCACAGGTAGAAAGATAGGTCTTAACAGCTTCAACTCCACAGCAATACAGTACAAGTCAGGGCAAAACATTCTATAAAACATAGGATGGTTCCAAATGACATATGGTAATTCCAAATGACATCAGGTCATGGAATACCACACACCTCCCCCCTTTAAATAAAATAAAAAAACAAAACAAAAAAAAACAACAAAAAAAATAACAATAAAAAAAAACATATAAGAAATATTGGTTAATAATTAAGATCTAACATAATCCTTGAACTTTAAAGGAACACATTTGATACGCTCACTACGTCTTAAGGAAGTCTCTTCACAGTCAACATTCAGAGAAGGATTATCAATTTCAACAGAAGAATTAGGTAAAATGTCAGAATGAGTACCCAGATCAGAGTTATTTACAAATGTATTCTCTAAATTGTCATATACCTCATGTGTACCAGGAAAACCATTTGAGTTATGGTCTAAGTAGAACTTCTCAGAAACAATAGACTTTTGAGTGGGAGGAACAATAGTAGTACTGGTCTTGCATAAAGAAATTCTCCTCAAATTCCATATTTTACCTCCTTCCACCCTGACAGCTTTGCTAAAAATCTCAATGACCTTGACAGGATCAGACCATTTAGACACTCTCCTGTGTAAAAGTCCGCCTAACTTTACTCGAACAAAGTCACCAATTTTAATACTACAAGTATTGTATTTTCTCTTTTCAGAATGTTGAACCATTCTTTCCTGGTACTTACCAATTTTATCCTTCAACTCTTTAAAATCTACCTCGTAAGAAGAGTTACTTCTTAGCCACCAAGGTAAAAGCCTAGAACCTGGTTTCCTACCACGTAATAGTTCAAAAGGAGACAAACCAGTCACCGTATTGGGAGATAAACGATAGGTCAACAAGGTCGCCTGAAGCGCTCTCTTCCACTTCAAACCACTTTTCACAGCCAACTGGCAAGATTCCTTAATGACCCTGTTGAACCTCTCAACTTGGCTGTTTGCCTGTGGAAAGTAATTTGAAGTTCTTTTGTGTATGATACCACAATTACTGAGGAAATCTTCAAATTCCTTACTAATGAACTGTGGACCATTGTCCGAAACAAGTTCTTCTGGTAGACCTTCTCTAGCAAAAATTTCACCAAGAAATTCAATGACATACTCTGAGGAAGTTCTCTCAACAATCTTCAATTCAGGCCATTTAGAGAAGTAATCAATAAGAACTAATGCAAACAACTCTTTTCCAGACTGGTAGCTAAAAGGTCCAATAATATCAATGGCTAGTCTACGCCAAGGACCATTGGCATATTCAATGGGAGTTGTGTCAACAGACACACTCTTTACAGACTTGTCGCTCAGAGAGCAAGGAGAGCAATTCCTGACCCAATTATCTACCATATAAGCATGGGCGAATTTTGCGAATCTCGCGTTCGCGAATTTTGCGGATTTGCGAACTCGCAATCCGCAAAATCCGCGAATTCCCGCGAATTTGCGAATTTTTTTTTTTTGTGTTCGCGCGTGTTTCTGCCAGTTCGCGAGGGTTTTTACAATTTCGCAATTTGCGAACTTACCTGTCGGGTCGCAAGTTTTGCGAACTTGTTGTTTCTACGTGTCCAGCCTGTTTGGGACACTCTTCTTCATCACTGCCACTCTCTGTCACCACTGCCACTCTCTGACTACTCATGCCACCCTCTGGCCCACCCATGCCACCCTCTGTTTCATCACCACACCCTCTGGTTGTCCAGTGTACATTATTTTCGGCAAAGCAAAGCACACCTTCCCTGCCTCAAGTGACCTGAATTAATTTGGGGCTGATTAATGTGTCACAGAATATTTTTTTAGCTGGCACCTGCTTCCTTAGTGCTTCCTGATTAGTGATCTTTTGCACTTGCTAAGTGCTTTCATTGTTGCAAAATTAGTTACAACACCTGCCCTGCCCCAACTGACAATAATGAGTTAGGGGCTGATTAATGGATTTTAACTTCCAGCCTGGCTCCTGCTTGTCTCCCTTAGCTGTAATTCAGGACCTTTGTGGCATATGTGTAACTATTCTGAGGTTCAGAGCAGGGTCACATAATAGTTGCAACTGGCAACTGAACTCTGGAGAGGCCCCTCAGGAAGCACTACAGGAAATGGCTACTAATGATGAGCCTGAACTTTTGAACCTGGTAAGTAGTTTCAGTTTTGCTAAGATCATATTTCTGCAATTTAGCACTTACTCGCGGGGTGCGAAGTTGTACTGGCAAGCCGCGAACTCACGCGAACAGTGCGAGCAAGCCATAAAATCCGCTGCTCGCGGATTTGCGGATTTCACGGGAAATTCGCAAATCTCGCGGATTGCGAATTTACCGAAAATCCGCAAAATCCGCGAGCGAAACGGATTTTCCGCCCATGCTTACTACCATAGCATCGACACCAGGCCACCAGTAATGTTCTCTAATCCTCCTTTTAGTAGTGGACATTCCCATGTGTCCCTCGTGTGCCAATTTGCAAATAGTCTCTCTTAGTTTCAAGGGAGGAATAATTTTATCAGATCTAACAATAATGTCCTGTGACAACATCAATTCATCCTTAACTTTGTAGAATGATGACAACTCACCGGAAAGTTTCCTCTCTTCAGGCCAACCTTTAATCAAGAACTCCTTAACCTGATTCAAGACATGATCATTCATCATAGCTTCTAACCAGTCTTTCTCAGAGAAAACAAAAGAACCTTCTTGACTCAAGATTACATTGACATCAGCAAGTGAAAATGCAACATCGCAATCAACACTTTTACCAACAGTTACAGTTGCAGGAAAACGTGACATACAGTCTGCATGAACGTTCAGACGTCCTGGAACATACACAACCTCAAAACGATATTCCTGTAGCTTGGCCGCTAACCTTGCTAAGCGAGCAGTGAGCACTCTACCACCACCAGCAGATAACATGGTGATCAATGGTTTGTGATCAGTTCTTAGAGAGAATTTAGTTCCCCACAAGAATTGCCTAAAGTGCTGAGATGCCCAAGTACAAGCAAGTAGCTCCCTCTCAATAGTTGAGTAATTTTTTTCAGCGTCGCGTAGAGCTCTAGAGGCATACGACACTACAAACTCACCAGATTTGTCTTTTTGCATTAATACAGCGCCTAGACCTACATTGCTAGCGTCAACATAGACAATGCATTCCTTACCTACGGAATACGGTTTCAAAAATGGAGCCTCAACAATTTTGTGTTTCAGAATTTCAAAAGAATTTTGTTGCTCTTTTTTCCATTCAAATTTTGCATTCTTTTTCAGTAAAATCCTTAAAGGATGTACAATATCTGAGTAATTTTTTACAAACTTGCCATAGAATTCGGTGAGTCCTAAAAAAGAAAGCAATTGTTCTTTAGATTGAGGTGCAGATGCATTCACAATACTCTGAACATGATTTACCTTTGGTTTGATACCATTGCTCGAAATTTCATGACCAAGGTACTCAACCTTATCCTGTCTAAATTTACATTTAGTAAACTTTAATGTGAGGCCCTTAGATTTAATTTTCTCCAAAACAGAAAACAAGTTCTTATCATGTTCAATGCAATCTTTCCCAAAAATCAAAATGTCGTCTTGGAAGGCTATGGCCCCATTGCATTCCATTAATAATTCTTTCATAAGACGCTGAAAAACAGAGGCTGCACTTGCCAAACCAAAAGGCATGCGCAGGTATTGGAACATCCCTTCTGGAGTGACAAATGCAGTCAACTTCCTGGAGTCCTCATGTAACTCCACCTGATGGTAGGCACTGGCTAAATCAATGGAAGAAAACACAGTAGCGCCAGACAGCGCAGAAATAAGTTTGTGTATGTTCGGTAAAGGGTGTTTGTCTATCCATATTTCTTTGTTAAGGCTGCGAAGATCCGCACATAAGCGAAGTTCGCCTGAGCTTTTAAGAGAAATTACAATGGGCGAAACCCAAGGGGAGGATTCAATAGGCTCAATTATGTTCCTTTTGACTAAGTCATCTAAAATTTCTTTCAATTTAGGTCTGTAGGCTAAAGGAACATTTCTTACTCTGTGTCTAACAGGCAAAGCGTTATCATTTAAGATAATTTTGTGTTTGAAATCTGCATACTTTCCTAATTCATCGCTAAAAATCTCAGGAAATTTCTCAAGTACTAATTTAGTGAAACTACTGTTGGATACATCTAGTGTTAAGTTCACCATGGAATCAGTGATTGACTTCTGGAAACAAGGTTCATCAACGTAGACTGGAGGGTTAGCATTAGGATCTAATTTGATTCCTAGACCACGTTGATGAGGCCAACCAAGAATGGATACACCTTTAGCGGATACGTAAACTTTTCCCTCAATATCCCAATTCTTAAAGTATAGCTTAGCCCAAAAAAACCCTCTAAAGCGATTCTTTGTCCTGTGTAACCACCAGGGTAAATGTCTGGACTTAATAATTCTCTTTGATTCCACAATTGTTCAAAAATATTCTTGCCGATAATGGTGTACCAAGCACAAGAATCAACAAAAATTTCAACACGTTTACCATCCATAAGAATAGTACAAGAAGGAAATTTTTGCTGAACACATTCATCAACAGAAAGTATACAGTTCAAACTATTAAGAACCTCCTCTTCTTCAGGAGATATGTAGTTAATTCTCTGACCTGATCTGCATACATTACCAAAATGCCCTTTTTTCTTACACTTTACGCAAATTTTATCCCAGGCAGGACAGCCTTTGTAGTTACCTACATGGGTGGAACTTCCACATCTGTAGCAGAGTATAGTGTTCTTTTTGACAAAATTTCTATTGTCATAGGTATTCTTTACGTATTCTTTTTTAAAATTAGTTTTGTTACTGGAAAAACCCGAAGTAGGTTGATTTTTGACAATGGTTACTTCAACATCAGGAACATGTGTTTTCTGATTTTTCCCTCTTATTTCAGACACAAATATTTCTGAATGTTCTATACCTTTAGCTATGTTCACTACTGCAGATAATGTGGTTTCAGTCCCTAACCAAAGTCTCTCTTGGATCTTTTTGCTTTTAGTCTTCATCATTATTTGATCTCTAAGGACTTGTTCGTAAGATATAGTTTCAAAGGCACAGGTGCAAGCAAGGGAACGTAATGCTGCCACGTAATCCTCAATTGTTTCATCAGGTTTCTGCTCACGAGAATAAAATTTGAACCTTTCCATTGCCGTGTTTATTCTTCTACCAAAACGAATCTTCATTTGTTTGGCAGCTTTATCAAAAACATCCATATCACCAGCATCTTCTAAGGGTGGTAAATTGTCAAATTCTTTAATTCCAGCACCCCCTAGACAATGTCTCAAAAGAGCAAGTTTTCTTTTAGCAGAACAACCATCTTTTTCCAATACCTCTACATATGCAATAAACATGGGGTACCAAAGATCCCATTCTATAGAAGGATCACCTGCGACTTGAAGAAAATGAGGAGGTGCAGAAATATTAGGCATTTGTAAATACAGCTGAAAACAAACAATATAAGCAATTAAATTATCATGAAACCTGAAAAATAAGAATATTAATGTAATTGGTGTGCAAATCACCGCAGTAATGGATTTGCTGAAATGAATTTTTTTTTTTTGTCTACATGTCGTTTTTCTCTTTTTAAGTCGCTGTTTATCTTTGCTGTTTATCTCTTTATAAATCAGCGTTTATTTCCTTTAAAATCGCTTTTAAGCGTGAGTAGTGGCAGGAATAAGTCTTTGAATAAGTCTTTGAAAATATACCGACAATTACGAAAATACTGCTTCAGCCTTTACTAATATGGCCGCCAAGAACGTCAGGAATGCGCGATGACGTGCGCAATGACGCGTGTATCCCAGGATGCAACTCCGTGTCAACAACAATGACAGAGCGAAGAGAAGGAAGCTCGAAGGACGCCTCGTGAAGCAAACGAACTGTGAGGTTCTCGAGGTGAGTCTCTTTAAATGTAAACAATTAGGGAAACACGCTTTCGTTGGGAAATGAAGAAAATGTGCAATATTTATTTTAAAGTTCGTAATGCCTGGAAGCACACCGCTCGATAAATGCGGTCGAAGAGGCAATAAATCGAGTAATTAGTAAATAGTCAATGAGAAAACTTACATTTGTCCACGTTTCTCACGTTTTCAGAAAACAGGTTTTTCACGCAATTGAAGCAGGTTTCTCACGTTTTCAGAAAAGCAGGTTTCTCACACAATGAAGAAGTAGGGTTTTCTTAGAGTTGAAAAAAAAAATGACCAATCTAGCAGAAAAAGAAGTGAACGCTGTTTCCTTCTGAAATCTGGATCCCCAATCGTCGCCAGTAATTGTGTAGTAAATCCAATACACAACATGTTGGTTCCAAGAAGATTTATTCCAGAGGAACAGCTTAACAACCACAGGTAGAAAGATAGGTCTTAACAGCTTCACATCCACAGCAATACAGTACAAGTCAAAGCAAAACATTCTATAAAACATAGGATGGTTCCAAATGACATATGGTAATTCCAAATGACATCAGGTCATGGAATACCACAGAGTGTTCACAGCCAATCAGCATGCTGCTTGTGCTCGGAAAGGTACGCGTACATACGCGTACGTATGCTGACCTATACGTGTACGTACGCGTACCCTGCTATTTTTTGAAAAATAAAATATTTTTGGGGCCTTGGGGGTACTTGTGGGACCCCCTGAGCAGGCCTAGGGGGTCAGGGTGTTTCTACCCTGCCCCCTTTGCGTGTTTTGCGCACTTGTTTCACTGCTTTCTTGTGCCTCGGTCTACCGAGGCACAAGATGGCTGCCAACACTTTCTGGTTTGGAGTGTTGACAGGCAGTTGCCAGTCAATTAGCATGCAGCTCATGCTCGGGAAGGTCCGCGCATGTACGTGTATATACGCGGCCCCATACACGGAAAGTACACGTACGGTACGTGCCTATAAATATACTTATGATTTTATTTATGATTTTCTCAGGAACTACTTAACGGATTTACAACATTTAACAAAAAGCGAGACCTGCGAACCGAGCTCTACCTTTTTGCCAAATTTGGTGTAATTCCGTTCAGACGTTCGGGCTGTAGTCCGGCCGGGCTAAAAGTCCTATGGAAAATTGCATGGGGAAAACACGTTTTGGGACCCCCCTTTTTTCTCGGCCCCTGCTTCACGAATCACCCTTAAACTTTCAGGGAAGCAGGGGAGCGGAGCAGGCCATTTTCTTAGGGAAATTCGCGAAGATTCGTCTACCGGTGCCAAAGTTATTCCAAATAGAATGTTGCGGATTTCCTATGGAAGCTAGGTCCTATATATATATATATATATATATATATATATATATATATATATATATATATATATATATATATATATATATATATATATATATATATATATATATTAGTTTTTTTTTATATATTCACTCCTGAGCTTCAGGCACGGAAGCCAATGTAGAAAACTGTACAACTTACTCTGTTCTCTGTAAAAAGATGGTCAAGTTTAATAATCATTTTCATAAATATCATAATCATTATTATGCAACCAGTTCTGCTATGAGACACTACATAACAAGGGTGTGCTGGAATTATTGACCTATTTATTTCTGGACAGCTTTTGTACCCATCTAAAAAATGCTTTTTAATATCAGCGCATCAGGAAGAAGGTGGACCCGATGGACTGGACGGTGGCCTTTATGTCCAGCCACTGGAAGCTCTGCGTCTACTCTTTTTGTAAGGAGGAATCAAAAAAGTAAGATGGGCAGATAAGGGAACTTTTTTGGTACCCAAGATAAAGGAACTACCTATACAGACATTGGATGGCCACCAGGATCTGGGCCTAGTAATCAAGCACAGATCCCTCCAGTGGATGCATTAGTTCAATGACCTATCGGGCTCGCCTTTTACCATTCCTTGATTGACATTGAGAAAATGTATCTTGGGAAAAAGAAGCTTTGTTTATTTCAGAGTGAATTTTGGATTTAGCAAATTCATATTTTCCTTTGCAAAGCAGAGAGGCATGACTGTGGCAAGCAAAAGGGGGTTAAGTGAAAACGTACAATTGTGTGATTTTTACTTTATAACATCCACATGTGTATTTTACATGTAGGAAAGTAAGCACAAGGTAAAAAGACCATGCAGTCGGGAGGTTTTCAGATGACCTACAGATACAATGCACAGTGTGCTGTTTAATCACCCCAGCAGCAAGGGAGGGCTGTAGTACATCATTTGTAATCCTATGTATGCACGTGAGGACAGGACACGTGCTTCAAGCTAGATAAAACACCTCAACTGACATCGATGAAGCACCCCGCTGCCACGTCGGCTGTAGCCACCTTTACAGCTCTCCGAACGAAAACAGCGGGGGCGGGTCACCGCCCACAGACACTCCCTCCTATTCCTGTAAGTCATAACATTGGGAGATTCCTTTACATAGGTTACAAGGGACCCTGTGGGGCTGGAGAGTTCATGACGAAGAGATACTTACAGGATGTGGTTTGCACCTGTTGATGGTGCGCAGTCACACGCTGTTGTTGAACTATGATTTATTAGAAAAAGTGCTTTTAGTGAAATCCCTACCACTTTCATTTTCAAACGCCTACTAAAAGCATACATCAAAACTATCAAAGGAGAGATTTCAAATGCTTTATTTATTGGCTTTCGACCCAAATCTTTCACCAATGTGGTATGAATAAAGTCAAAGCATTGTTACAAAAAAACATTATTTACATAAAAAAAACGAAAACGAGTAAATCATGCATGCCAATTGTGAATATTTTACAGACGATAACTCATGGAAAAAAGTTAAAGAAAAAAATCGATTTTAATAGCTGAGCGATGCAATGCTATTGAATCCCGAAAGGTCATGTTCATTATATTGTGGTTCCATCCAGCCCACTCTAGTGATGTACTTGTTTTAAAAGCTATGTCTTCCAGCTTAAAGTGTTTTTTATGGGTACACTTTTACAAACAACTTCAAATAGCTATTGTCCAGAACAAACTTGGTTGTGAACTACTCTACTGTTGCAGGAATTGATCAATGACTATCACTGTCTCATAGGCTTCTCCGCTATGGCAGAGAAACATCCCCTCCCCTGCCTGCAGCTTAAAATTTAAAAAAAGAAACCAAGGGTTTGTTATCATTTTATTTTGTTTCCAGGCCCAGTCTTGGGGGCGGGCCTAGGTGGATGATAGGCACCGAAGGGAGTGATGGGCACTGCTATCAGTGCGTATGATGGTGCTAGACGTCTCAAACAGGCCAAACCGTCATGCACACTGAAGCTCTCTCCGACCCTCTTGCGATGCTGGGTTGGAGACAGGAATAGCACAAGATCCCAGTCTTCCTGGGAGCGTAAATCCTCGGTGCTCAGGCGAATCCTGAAGCTGCTCTATTGCATGAGAGCAGCTTCAGGATTGGCCCAAGGGGAGGCTGGGAGCCTGTGCCTGCAGTGGAGTCACAAGAGGAGCAGAAGACCCTCAAAGCGACAAGCTGCAAGCAGCAGGTAAGTAATGTATTTCCCCTTTTTTGTTGTTGTTATTGCTGTCGTCTTCCCCCTGCCCTGCCCCTCTCCTCCGATACTGGAAGCTTCTGATTGCTTTTGATTTTGAAGTATGGATTTTTAGGGTGTTATTTTTCTGCAATAGATAGTGTTTTATTCTCATTTAAAAAAATATAGGGATCTATAAAGGAGGCCCTATTCGTACAGAACTGAAAAAAAGGGAAACTACAGGGGAGGTTTGATTCAAAGTGTACACGAGCATATGCCAACTTAAAGCACGCAATACACAAGACTCCAAAAAACCCAAGCAATGTCAGACATGCTAGAGGGGCTTATAGGCTAGCACTGAAGGAAAAGTAAGCTTCCCTGAGAAATGAAGCGTGGGTATCACTGCATGATGCCTCCTTATCGAAAGATAGTTCGGCTTTTTGGAAAGCAGTGAAAGCTCCCATTTTGTCTCCTGGAGGTGGTCCGACAATTGAAATAGCGATAACGAGAGAACAATGGATTGAGCATTTCTCTACGGTGTATAATGGTGACAGGAGTTTTAATGCTCCAGAAAACTGCAAAGCAGGTCACAGAACGAGATAGCTTGTAATGGAGGGAAAAGGTATGTTTTCACAGCTTTCCGAAAAGGCAGGTAGGATTTTATACTGCGAATGTAAATGGGGAGCGCATTACAGAGCTTTGAGGCTAACACACGAAAGGAGCACCCACCAGCATGAGCCCTCCTGACCCTGGGAACGGCCACAAGATTTTGTCCCATGGAACAAAGTTGGCAAGAGGGGATATAGAAGGTATGAAGATTAGTCAGGATACAAGGAGAAGAAAAATTGAGGATTTTAAAGGTAATGCAGAGAGCCTTGAACTCTGAACGCTTGGCCATGGGCAGCCAATAAAGGCGGCGGATGGCATTAGAGGTAGGACACCGCCTCGGCAGACCAAGGAGAGCTCGAGCCACTGCATTCTGAACACTTTGTAGTCTGACAATCTCAGACTGGTTGACCCCAAATACAGGGAACTGGCATAGTCCAGTCTTGACAGAATCAAGGGCTGTATGATAATCTGTAAAAAAAAAAAATTTAGTATGCAGTGCACACCTGTTTCCTGCATGGTTCAAACCAATAAATTGTGAATTATTTGGAATGTTTGCCGAATCTAAACTAATAGGTTTCAGTGTGCTATGCGGTGTTTGTGGGCTGTCTGTCTAACATGTGAATCAATGCATCGAAATCAATCGAACTTTCACTTGAAAGACTATGTGCACTACAAGTGTATGTTCTAAAAGCTTGGTCAAATTTCAACACAATGCACAATGTAATCAAAAATGTATTCAGAAAGAAACTTCAGACAAAACATAAATAATTGTTCCTATTGTATGCTGCAGATGAATCAATAGTATAAAGAAAATACAAGAAAATTGCTTGTTTCTTCTTTAGCCTATACAAAGATCAACACATAATACATTGTCCAACATTCTGGGTTTACAATGCTTGCAGTTCACAAACAGTTGTGGGTAGCCCAATGCATTTTGGAAACCTGTGTCCCTTCTTCAGGGGCCACTGCAATACAAAAAATAAGCAAATGAATGCTAAATGCATGTACTAAGGTGGTCAAAACTTTAATAAATTAGCTTATTATGTCGCTACCAAAATAGTGAGACACCATTGTTTCACTGTTAAGAGATTCAGGTGACAACACTGTGTTCTTTATGCTGGAGTGGTGGAAAAATAGAGAAAATAGAAAAAGTAGAAGAGTTGCCATCACCAATTTACCTACTGCTCCTGTGTGATCAATCGTGCGCTAAGCATGCTACAGTATCACCATACCACGAAAAACAGCAACCAAGAACTCAAGAAAACCAGAACAAACGAAGAAACCACCTACTTGGTGCACAACTATAGTAGTACGAACAATAATGATGGCCTCGAATCTTTGTAAAAACGCGTATACTGTGAATAGAAACAGAGAAACCTGTAAGCTGCTGTCACCAATTCTGCCTAGTGAAATGAGATACAGTGCAGCAAAAAAAAGAGCACTGCAATGAGAGTAACCTCCAACTAGACAAACAAGTATAGAATAGTGATAGCCCCGTGTACTCAGTGTTAGTTACCTGGTATTACTGGGAAAACAGCAGACCATCTGAAAATTATACAAAAATGCTATTAAGTGAAAGGACTCCAACCAGAAGACTGAGATGTCTGTTGGAAGAAAACTCAAGATAACTCACCGATAGTTCCGACAAAGGTCCTTAGAAAGGTTTCCGTGAAGTTTGATGCATGGGTTTCGAGACGCCTCCACCGAATTTAAGAAAGTGAGACCCCGCGAACCTGTTGAGGTCACGTGTCAGAACTAGAGCGAGGACTACCAGTGAGTGTGGCCGCCATCTTGATGCAGTAACTCGATCTATGAAATGATAATTTGCCTGGTAGGGGGACTGCTGAAAAGTTAACCCAAGAATTGAAATCCTCAAAGCAGTGCGCTGCATCCGCTTCAACAACAAAAATAAAATCAGTCCCCCTAATAGGGATATCATGCTGCGACAAATAAGCTGTGACCGCAGCGTGGTTAAGTGCCGCTATAGCGACTGCCATAAAAAGAAGAGAACCCAAGAATGGTAGCGCAAAAGTGGGCCAATAAACAAAGAAGAACCTTTTAAAATCCGAGCTTGAAAATCCTATACACATCCAATATATGAGGCTAAGCCCTCACACCACGGATGTCTCCTGTAACTGGTGAGAGGGTTTCGTGGACAAGCACGAGCACTACTCAGAGGTTTTGCGAATAAGTACCAGACCAAACGTTGGTGGCGTCATGTTGCAGTGATTCTGCCCATAAGCAGAACTATGCACAGGAATACAGAACCTTGGTGTAAAGGAGCTATGCCTTCCTACTGCCTCAGTACCCACAATCCCACGACCGGCTAGCTATAGTGTCTCACTCGCTCTCCTAAACAATCACAAACATGCCAATGATTATACACACCAGAACACAACACTCCCGGAACTCTCAGGAATTGCCCTAACAAGACACACCTTTTCGCTCACTCACTCGTACATGTCCAAAATAAGAACTGACCAAAACATGAGTCTAGTTTAAAACGTTTTTTTTACCTATTGGGCTCTAAAACGCAGTTTACAAGCCACAACCAATCGCAAATTGAGAATAACTTCCCATTCATTCCTATGGGCCTCCTGGCCCATAAAAATGAATGGGAAAGTATATTACTATAATTCTAATACTAAGAAATCGCAAAAAAATTGCGATTTTTTACATACATCTTTTTTTGCAATTCTCAAATAGCGATTCACAAAAAATCGCTATTTGAGAATCGCAAACAGGGATTTTCATACATATACCCCTATAAGGCCTAGCCACCCTCCCCTTGATAAGAAGTAGTATTATTATATAATAGAAGATCTCTGGGCTTTGTCAGCAGACCCCATACCTTGGTGCCTAGTTGGTATATCTACATCATAGGAACACCATGGCTCTTCTCCCTCTAAAGGTCCCTCTCCAAGTGTGTGTTAACCAAACATGCATCCCCATAATATCAAAGCATGAGTTTCCAACAGCAGCAGCTGTGTTAGCATGTTTGTCTAGGAGCTAGGGACTGACCAGTACAGAATAACAAGGGGGATTGTTTATCAACCTTGTTCACAGTGTTCAAACTAAAGTCCAGGAACAGGCTGAGAACGCACAAAGAAGACGGTTCTCATGGGAAAGGCACAAACAGAGTCTCGCGAAAATAAAGTCATGTAGTAACGTGCGCAAAAGCAGCATAGCTCATGCTAACTTAGCAATGTTGACAATGTCCCTATAGGCCATACGACAGTGTGTAATGCCACTTTCTATAATCCTGGCACTATGGCGAATTGACGCCCATGTCCATAATGCCATATTCTGATAGCCTTTATGGCATTTATTTCATGCTTTTACATTTAAGATATCTTTACGGCAACATATTATATTTTTGTAATACATCTTTTGTATTTTATTCCTGATCTATGGCACAATCATTGAGTAAATGTAAATGTAAATGTACAGGAATTTATATAGCGCAAATCACCAACCGGTCTCTAAGCGCTTGCTTAGGGAACCCGTCCTGGTATTCCCCTGTGAGATAACCCCGGCAGGGTATCCGCAAGGTGAAAGCCAGGCATCCCGCCGCAAGGGGCCGTTGTGGAGATTAAGCAAGCTATTGCCCAGAGTCGCAGAGTGTGAACCCATGAATCGAGTAGGCACCGGAGCGAGAATTGTCGAGTCCGTGGACATTTTAGGACTCAAGACCCCGCCGAGCCAGGAATTGAACCCTGGTCCCGGGCTGACCTCTGCTTCCAGGTCTGCCTCCTCTAACCAGTGAGCCACACTTCTCCACTGAGTAGGAGCTCACTTAACTGACTATATTTTGATATGTTGTTGGGTGGCTTATCTTGGGAAAAAATTGCCCCGTGAACATGAGGTTTAACTACGTCTCCAATTCATTGACTAGTGGATAAGTTCTTGAGGTAATATTTTGAAGTATACAAATTTAGGGGTTCCCCGCGCCCACCACATAAAGTGTTGAAATGCCACACACAAGAATGAAGAAATCTGAACATTGTGCCATAGACAAGACATTACCTTATTACAGTAGAAAAGAATAATCATGGATAACTATTTAAAGTGCCAGGCATGACCTCTAGTTCTGGGATTTTTTGGAGCACTGGGGAAAATAACAGGGTGCTATGTGGTCACTCCATCTTTCATAACCTTTAGGGCATTCATTACAATATGGTGCCCTTTTGAGTCCTCTTGTAGTGGTACCATAAGGCAGGTTCACACAGTGGACTTCATGTGGCACTAGCAGTGTCCAAGAATAATAAGCTACCTATGTAAGGGAATAATGCTTGTGGATTCATACATGCCAAGATTTTAGAAAAAGTAAGTGGGAGATTTTTTTTAAAATAGTTGGAAGAATGTATTCTTCTCCATTGACTTCTATTGAGGCCTGAATCAGGTCTCTTGGCATGTTTGGGACTTGGATGTGTGCTGCTGCAGGATCAGATATCTGAAATGCAAACATACGTTTTTCCCTACCTGTCAGGATCACAGAGAAAGTGTTAGGTCTCCGCGGTGTTGGGGGCCCCACTCTCTTCAGTAAATGACCGGGGCCCCAGCCCCCACAGCTCTTCACGAGAGCTGTGAGAGAGGCTTGTGCTGAAGCAAGCCTCTCTCCCTCTAAAGCAGGTGCAGGCTGTCTGCAGCCTGCTCTGAGCCCCTCCGGCTGACTGAAGAGAAACAATGTTTCAACATACATTGTTTCTCTTCAGTCAGAGCCAGGCCCCGAACAAGGGTGGGGTGGGGGCCCTCTGAGTTACAGGCCTGGGATGTGCATTTAGAGGGCTCTGTAAGCAGAAGTGTTTGTTAGAGATCAGGGACATCTTGAGGAATTTGGGGGCCCAGGGCCAATCGGATTTTAGGGGCCCCTGTTCAGAACAGTTTTGTATTTCTGATCCTATTTCAGCTTTATTATGCCATCTTTGGCCAGGTCAATGAAAATGCACAGACTCACTCATCTAAATTCTAAATGTGTTTAGTTCTGAAAATTCAGGGTCAGTGATGTGTGTTTTCAATATTGTAACACAGCAGCAGCTCACTAATATTACTGCAAATAATCTCTCGAGACCCCCTCCCATTTCTCATACATGGAGTCTGGTTTTGATCTAAAAGAAAAATATATATGGATGTTTGATGAAACTTAAACACAGCATTTGGCTGCAAAATGCCCGTAATAGATTCTCACACATCATCCACAATAAAAATAAATTAAAGGTAAACTGTATTTAAAATAATTTGTTTAAAAATTAGTCTGTCATCAGGGCAAGACTCTGCAGAACAGAACTGGCTCTGTAAGGGGGCCACTTGAAAGGCTGGAGCCCTGGGCAAGAGCCCACTTTGACCATGTGTTAAAACGTCTCTGCATCCGTGCACCTACCTGCATGAACCAACGTGTCTCACTCATGAACCCCTACCTGTAACTGCACCCCCCGGCCACCACCTGTGGTTCAAATTTATGGCGTGTCCCCTGCCTACAGGGAGCAGGAGACACACTGTGCGCCCCAGGTATAGCTCCACCCTTATTCCCGGGCGAGATAGGTGCTACCCACGCACTCTATGCAGGTCCTTATCAGTAACTAGGGAGTGCCTTTAAGGAAAAACGGAAGACGGCCAATCAACAAAAGCCGCCCAGGCACCAGCTGCAGGGGCACCCAGACGCTAACGCCTCCTCATCATCCACACGGTTTAATAATCCTACGACCTTCCTGCTACTGGGTCAAAAAAGTTGTTCAGAAGACAGCCATCCAATCGTTGGCCTCTCTGTAGAGCACACAGAGCAATTGGTCACTATTCCAGTTGCCATTTTGTGTAATGTTTGTGCTGGAGAGACACAGCTGTCTAAAGGCTGACAAGGCAAAATAAAATATAGTGTTTATGGGTGAGTGGGTGCATTGTGTGTTTGAGCGATTAAAACACTGTGAAGATCACTACCGCTTCCGCAGGTCCCATAATTTAATAAAAATCAATAGTAATTATTTATAGCAAAATAATTGCTGTTACTTATTTATCTTGAAGAGCTAACGATCATTGATAAAGCCAATAGTCCTGGCTGATTTTAGGTTGTCAGTTATGTTATATATCTGGATACAAGTACAGAAATCTCAGAGAGGAGCCAAAATACAGATTGGGTGGCAGACTATCAGAATCACAGAAATTGAGTTTACTTCTTTAGGTCACACCCTTACTTACATAGACCACCCCTTTTCAGAGACCCCATCTTTTTGCAGCCCTTGTCAGTGGCGGCAATAAGGCTCCACATGGGACTGGCTGCATCATTCTGTAATTCTGTATTAGGCCAGTCCCTACACATTCTTCTGCTGTATCTCGATTATTATACGTGAAGTCTTTTATAGCACTTCGAAACCCACTTAATCATTTCTAGTTAGGGTGACGAACTGGCATGGGTGCACATTCAAGACAGTGAGTGTAAAAATTCAGGACAAAGGGTTAAAATTCAGGACAAAAATTAAGGACAGGAAGTCAGAATTCAAGACAAAAGGTACGTTTATAGACACACCAGAGGAGGTTGCGCAAAAGTATATCAGTAAGTACATAGACAACCACCTAAGTACAAGTGAAAATGAGTTTATATTAGGTTGAGCAAATTGTGCACTTTATGGTTTTTCAGTATGCGCAGCTTTGAGCAAATGTGCAGGTCTTTTTAAGGTAACAAAACCATCCCCACCCCACCTTTCCAGCCTCCCAGGGAAACGCATGATGCCGGGTCCAGCCAGTCCGGCCTTGCAACCACCCTCCATTGGTGCTCCTAATATTCACAAAGACCCTCTCTCATGTGTATTTAATTTCTTTTATAGTGCTACTCACCCCAAGTAAGTAGGACAGGGTGTTGGGTGCATTACTTCACACACATTATAGAGACAATGACTCATAAACGTGAAAGTCAATGTATAGGAAATGTTACTTAAGTTAATGGAGGTTACAAGCTGTAATCATTCTTTCATCCATCATTCAATCTTTTACCATTCATTATGTCCTTCCATCTGTGTGCCCATCCATATCAATATTCAACCATTTGCAAGCCTATCCATCATCTATCCTTCTATCAGGCCATCATTCCACTCATCTATCCCTCCACCCACCCTTTCACTCATCCATACCCCCATTCATCATTTCACCGTATCCATTTGTACAGTCATCCATCCACTCTTCCACTCATCCATCCATTAACTCATCCATCTAACAATTTACCTTTTCACCCATCCAGCCATACTTTCACTTACTCATTCATCCATCCACCCATTCACCCTTTGTCATCCATCCATCCTCCCTTTCTCGCTCCATCCCCATTCATCCTTTCTCTCATCAATCCACCCGTTCACTCCGTCACTCATCCATCCATCCTTTCTCTCATCCATCCACCCTTTTCTTCCTTCACTCATCTATCCACCCTTTTGTCCATTTACCCTCCCTGCACTCACTCATCCAGCCTTACATCTACCCTTTCACTGATCCATCCATCCTTTCATCCTTTCACTTATCAATTTATAAATCCTTCCATCAGTTCACTCATCCATCCACCCATTCACTCACATATCATCCACCCTTTCACTCATCCATCCACTCATCCATCTATTTACCAGTCCATCTATCCTTCCACCCATACATCCATGTCTTTACCTTCTCTCATCCATCTATCCACTCACTTATCCATCCATCCTTTCTCTTAGTATCCATTCATTCACCCTTTCATTCATCCGTTCACCCTTTCACTAATCTATGCAGCCATCCCTTCACTTATTCATCTTTTCAGATTAATTATGAGCGTAGCCTTTGTCTGCAGAGTTGCCCATCAAGTGCTTCACCCCTGCTGTAGTTCTCAAAGCAAATGGTGGGACAGGGTAGGGCTCACTATACCCCTGTACATAGGCCATCCAAAAAAAGTGGAAGTCATGAGTCATGCATGAAGCACAGTGCCACTGTGACATGGTGTTGTTTTCAGTGCTTTCAGTGGGATGAAAAAATTGAGGGGTCTCTCCAAAGGGGGTGTTCGATGTAACTAAGGGCATGGCTTAAAACAATTAAGCTAAAAATCTGTGCTTAGCATAGTGTGCCTCCCGACTGGTAATTTGCTGCTTCTTTCATTGCTTCCAGATATATAACACAACCAGTAGAGTTACACCTACAAGCCAGAACTATTGGCTTTGTCAATGGTTGTCAGTTGCATAAAATAAAAAAGCAGCAAGCGTGGCTTTGTTGAATATAACACTGAAAATGCGTCCGTTTCAAAATGATGAGACAGTGAAAGATCCATAACCCTTTTTTTGTTTTACTTGTTTCACCGCCTTCTTTTTGTGAACCTGATTCTCCTGTAGCAGCATTGGCGTTTTGTGCATTTGTCCTTACCCATGCATTAATAGTACAGACTGTCCCATTGTCATTCTGTATGTGGCAATCAGCCCCATACAGAATGACAATGGGTGGATGGGGTTTGCCTTGCGTTCAGTGTGCTCAGAGAATGAGTGCGTGGCAGCCCCATCAGGGAGGTGAGGCTTCTGGCAGGGGAACAGTGATGTTCCCCAATGCCCAAAACTACGGACAAAAGGCGTCCGTAAAAAAGGGATTGTCATGGACAACGGACGTGAGATCCAAATTACGGACGGTCTGTGAATAGACCCTAGCTCTAGTTGAGTCAAGCGGATCACGCTTCTCTGAAAGAAGTGTGTGCATTCTCTTTTTTTTACAGAGCACAAAACGCAAGGCCAACCTGTTAAATGTATATAGATTTTGTCATTTTTTTGTAAAACACAAGCACACAGCCAGTCTACTTTTAGTTATTTAGGCTCCGGTCTGCTTTTAGTTATTTAGGCTCTCTCAAAACAAAGAAAGGTGTTTGATGTATTTCTTCACTAGCTCTGATGTAATGTGCCATTTTGATTATATTCCTAATTCATTTTGTAACTGTACTAGATTGTACGGACTCTGTTTAGGGAAATGAATAACATCTCCAAAAATGCAACATGCTATTGGCTCGAAGGTCAGGACTGTCTGGAGTTTGTCAAACCTGGTATAGTTGATTTGGTGGGGTGTCACATAATTAATTTTTTCTAAGTTTTTATAAATGCAAAGTTTGGCTCTGTTCTCAAATCTATCAGATAGATATACAATCTCCTCTTCCCCATGCCCTTAGGCTGGTATTAACGTATAGTAAGTTTACAGATAGGCCATGTCACCAGGGGCACCCTATTCCTTTTACAAAGTATTGTAATTTGGAAGCTATCTGTCTGGCCAGAATAGAGAAATAAGGCTTTACATTTTAAGGTCCGTATATTGTAATAATCTCTGCAATCAAGACAACCAAGGAAAGTTTATTAGAGTGTACATTGCCAGGATGAATATATTTATTTCACAAAACAGAAAGCGGCTGACACAAGAACGAGAAGTTTCTGAAAGTAAACAGCTCTTATCGGCATCCTGTTTGCCTTCTGCTCTTCATTTTGATCTACCTGTCATGGGTCGCAAGGGGAGAGCCCTGGGTCGCAAGGGGAGTGCCATGGGTCGCAAGGGGAGTGCCATGGGTCGCACGGGGAGTCCCATGGGTCGCAAGGTGTCGCAGGTGCGATCCCTGGCATCTTCTAAATTATAGTCCCTGGCTGCATTCTTCCTCTTGGTACTTTTCATTGGCGTCTGCCTCGGCTGCAGTGGCTCACTAGGAGCCCCTGCCTCGCAGCTAGCACTGACTACTAGAGAAGAGCACAAGCCAGCAACCTCTGGAGGGCCTAGGATGACCAGGTGTCCTGGATTCGCCAGGACAGTCCAGGTTTTTCACCAACTGTCCCATTAGATTTCGACAATTTTAGCACATGTCCTGGTTTTCAGAGAGGGTTGACTAAAGACATAGGGAGGCACGTTTTTATGTGTTTCATGGGCAGTATGGCGGATCTCTGGCCTGAAAGCTCTTGACTTGCATGGAGAATGGGGGGATCCCCTCCATGTGCTTTTGTGCTTTGCAGGGGGCCCCCTCAAGTTTCGTTACGCCACTGGCTATGGCAGGCAGAGAGAGTTTGACAAAAATGCTGTCGGCTTGCCTGCAGGAACAGGTTACTGGCAGCTCATACTCAGACTCACACAAGACAATTCCCTATCGGCTGAAGCCTGCAGAGGTATCAGGTTTTTGGATGCAGGAATCAGGAGGCGGAAGACTAGTCTTGAAATCTGTTGTCTCCCGCCTGAATGGGGAGGTTTGGCATGTTTGTGCGTTTGTGATAGATGTTCATGCCACATGATGCTGGAGTTTCTTCTCCAGGAAACCTGAAGTTCAGACCCCAAAACCCACATGGGCTGTTATCAAAATGTAGGCTGTGACCTACCACCGGTCAAATGGATGAACAATGTAAAATATTTATTTTGATTTAGAGAGCCTGAGTTGCAAAACCACTTTATGGAAGTGTGTATTTAGATAACAAACAACCAATAAAAAACTGTGTAAAATGTGCTCTTCCAGTTGTATGTCGAACTATCGACTATAGAAACATTGCACTACTTAAATTCCATGGGCAAAATATCAAAGCCCAAAATAATAAGTCATGTAAACCTATACTTACCATTATATAATCACCTTATTAATATTTTGTCCACAATATTTTGGTAGCACAATATTCTGGAGGTGATAATGAGGTGAAATACTGCTTGTCCAGCTGGCAAAGGGCATCTAAATACGAGAAGCATATTGTTTAATATATCTGTATGGTCGGATCCTGTAAAAATATTGTCCACCACAAATAAAGAGATTAAAGCCTCCTTCCTGTTACAAAGACAGAATCTCAGAGCAAAATCTGACTTACATAAACCGACTGTGGTCTTATATAAATCTTTTATGTTAGAAGAGGGAGCTACAGTTACTTGTCACACGTGACTTATGTACAGCACTACTTTGTTTTACTGAGATTGAGATGTGGCATTGCTTAATATTTGTCGCATTCCGTAAAATGAAATCACGTCCCTCAGAATCGATACCATGTCTGTGTGACAATAAGAGCAAGCAAAGCACATTGCACTTTCTATTATTTTGTCATTTTTTCTGTAATTTTAGATATTTTTATCTTAAGCCTCAGTTTGTTGTCCAACAATATTAGGTCCCACAAAATTGCATTGTTATGTTATGTTAGTATGAATTTGTAGAGAGCGCTTTCACCCTGGGGTTTCTTGGCGCTGTGTACCGCTGGGGAACCCGTCCTGGCTTTCCCTGTGAGATGGTCCCTATTGGGCATCCCCAAGGTGAAGCCAGGCATCCCCGGCAGCGAGGGGGCCGTCGTGGAGATTAAGCAAGCTATTGCCCAGAGTTGCAGCGTGGGACCCATGATTAGAGAGGCACCGAGGCGAGATTTATCGAGCCTGCTGACATTGGTTCCGTACCCTGCCGGGAATTGAACCCTGGTCCCGGGCAATGACATTTCTGGTTACTCTAGAGGAACCGCCAACATGCTATAATGTTGCTCTGTTCATCCTGAAATCGATTAACGCAAGAAAAAGCATCCTGCTATAAATTGGATTTGAGCTGTTTTAATTAATTGGCATTTTAATGATCTACATTTCTTAAATGTATTGTATCGTGTGTACTTTTATGGCTGTTAACAGCTGAATAAAGATTTTGAACTGAACTGAGTAGCGTATGCTATGCACACACATGCAGTGCCTTTTGTGTAATGCATGGCCATATGGGAAGGGGCATTTTTAGGAGCCGATTTTGCAGGGGCTTCCAACATTTTGCATTTTACGCCACTGGTATTACGCCGCCCCGGATTCGCCATTCATTTCATGGATGGTATTTCACAAAAGATTACTTGAGGAAGACACAAATATCCTAACACCCTGAAAAGCTATTGAATATTGATATATGAATATTGCTAATAACCATGAGATGCACTAATATAATTACCTTACAAATAATTTATTTGCCAGCATTGATTGAACAATATTGGAACTGTAACTATTATTGATTACGTGTTCAAACACAATGACTGCATGGCACCAGGGCGCTCCTCTCGTTCCCTGAACTCAATTGCATTTCACTGAGAATAATGATAGCCATATGTACCATAATGCCCTAAAAGGCTTGAAGCTATGCTTAACAAAGTATCTGTTCTGGGTTACTGGAGGAATACTGTGGGAAATCAAATTGCTGATTGATGAAGGTGAAACCCTACTCAAACCACAACCACAATCTCTGTCAGGGTGCACCACAAGCAAAACTCAAATGATCCTGCGTTAACCCTCCTGTAGCTTGGTACGAAAGCAGCCAGGCTATCTTAGTGGCAAACTGTAAAGTATTTATGCAGTATTTCGAACAGTAATAAAGCCTGGCTACACTTTGCAGGTTTCCGAGCTCAGTAATTTGGGTACCATTACATGGGGTGCTGTAGACAACATATATATACAACTCTTGGACATGCCCAAGAATGTTTAATTAAGTACTAAATTAAAATATTTATGGAAAATACTTAATACTTAATGTGACTTTTTTTCATCCTAATTTGATTTTGTGGGGAAACCCCGGCTTACCGGGAATATTCAATGATGGATTAACTAACATATGGGGAATACATGGAATAAAAAGGTTAGGGGACCTGTATGGAGCACAAGGATTCCTAAGTTTCGAAACACTTAAAATATTATATAATATCCCTGACTACATGAAGTTCAAGTACCTGCAGCTATTTGACTTTTTTTACTCGAAAAATGTAACTAAAGAATATTTGTGATTCGAGCATATGGGATAATTTCTATTCACAGGAAACTAAATCATTAATTAGTGGCTGTTATAAATCTTTTAACACTTATAGAAACATGGACTGTAATATAATATCAGAGAAGTGGAGCAGGATGTTAGGGACCAATATTACTCCGGCTGTAATAAGTTCATCTCTACGTAATATCAATAATTTGGTCTCGTCATCAAGTTTAAGATTGCTGCAATTTAAAATAACCTGTATGCTTTACCATACCCCAGAAAGAATAACCAAATGGGCCCCGAATAGCATATATAGTGAACGAACTAAGTGCCCCAAATGTGCGTTGGTTGCAGCAGATTTGGTGCACATATTTTACACTTGCCCTAAACTATCAGAATTTTGGATATCTTTTCAGAATATAATAACACTGAAATTAGGGAATATATCCCCCTTAGATTCTACGTTAGTCATGTTAGACACTAATGGTAGGAATATCCTACATAAACCCCTATTTACTATTATGGTAACCTGCGCTAAACTTATAATTGCTCGCGCTTGGATCTCCCCTAAACCCCCACACATAATGGAATGGTGGTCTCTTCTTAATGAAATTCATAGTATGGAATTAGCGCTGGCTAGGCTTAGAGGTACTAAATCTCTAGCTAAATTTAATAAGATTTGGGGGGTCTCTCATATTTTAGTTTAAAAATCATGTTTATATGGCTGAGATACCCGCCACCCCCTCTCAACACAAATCCCCAAGGATGGGAAACCGGAAACAATTCTGAAGTTTTTGGAAGACGGGAGGGAGTGACCCTCCCGGCCGTATTTATTAAAATATGAAACAAAATTAAAACAAAATTAACAGTTTCATATTATGTACAATTTCATAACCACATTGCGATGTTTGGCTAACCTTAACATATTCTCTAATACAAAGGTCCTCCTAGCCGAACTAACATCCTACAAAACATTTACTTGAAATTTTGAAATTGTACATCCTAACGTTTAAGGGCCAACGGCAAGGTCGTAACCGGTGTCAAGATCCCTAACCCAGAAATATCCCCCTCACTTGTGAGGGGCGGCACAGAGGCGTACCTCAAGTGCAACTTACCAATTTCCCTTGACTTGACGGGGGCCCCAATAAAAATCGACGCCACTTAAAGGTCGTACGAGGACTCGTGTGAGGTATCTAGAAGGTAGCGTAGACCCCCCCCAAACCCCACACAACTTACCACATCTGCCGTCGCAGACGTCCTGGCCCCGGGAAATTCCCCAGGAGGGGGCTGTAACCCCTCCTACCCAGGAAGGGGTCTTCACCGCCTTTCCTTTCCTTTCGGCGACCCATCCTTAGAAGGGACCGCCTCCCCGTTGAGGGGCCAATGGCCACCTCCCCCGCGCGCTCCCATCCGTAATGGGTGACGCCCACTCATAGGGATCTTCCAATTAGTGCTCACCGATCATGACCTTACCGCCCGACCAAAATAAATACGACAATGCTAACTAAATTACAAATGACTAATTCTAAAAGACAGTAGCAACAACAACTTTATTAAATGCATGCTTACTCAGGGACACTAAAGCAGAATTACTTTATTTGCGAAACATAACACCAATCGACCATTCTTTATTGCATACTCAAAGTCATCACGATAATACGACAACCTGCAAACGAAAAAATCAGAATTAACATCAAACTTTATTCAAAACCAATCGCTGTCTTCAGGGGCTGGTGGGTGGGTCAAAATTGGCTCTTCGTTCCGTCTCGAGCTCACGTGCAGCGAGGAGGTGCAGCTTCAGAGCACAGGAACAAGAGGATGCCTTCTGGTCTTACTTCTTCTTTTATCCGTCTTCAGGGCGGGCGTAAACCCGCCCCTGCCTGCCCAAGGGCGTGGCCAGCCGCGTCCGTGTCTAGGCCAACCCACTCTAGGGCGGGAAAAGGCGCGCCCCGGCTACGCCGCTTCGGGCATACCAGCCGAGACTCGCCTCCCGCCCAAGATGGCTTCCCGGGGGGATCGTGGTACTCTGCCATACGTTCGGGGGGACCGAATGGTCGCCCCTTTCCATATGGCTGAGATACCCGCCACCCCCTCTCAACACAAATCCCCAAGGATGGGAAACCGGAAACAATTCTGAAGTTTTTGGAAGACGGGAGGGAGTGACCCTCCCGGCCGTATTTATTAAAATATGAAACAAAATTAAAACAAAATTAACAGTTTCATATTATGTACAATTTCATAACCACATTGCGATGTTTGGCTAACCTTAACATATTCTCTAATACAAAGGTCCTCCTAGCCGAACTAACATCCTACAAAACATTTACTTGAAATTTTGAAATTGTACATCCTAACGTTTAAGGGCCAACGGCAAGGTCGTAACCGGTGTCAAGATCCCTAACCCAGAAATATCCCCCTCACTTGTGAGGGGCGGCACAGAGGCGTACCTCAAGTGCAACTTACCAATTTCCCTTGACTTGACGGGGGCCCCAATAAAACTCGACGCCACTTAAAGGTCGTACGAGGACTCGTGTGAGGTATCTAGAAGGTAGCGTAGACCCCCCCCCAAACCCCACACAACTTACCACATCTGCCGTCGCAGACGTCCTGGCCCCGGGAAATTCCCCAGGAGGGGGCTGTAACCCCTCCTACCCAGGAAGGGGTCTTCACCGCCTTTCCTTTCCTTTCGGCGACCCATCCTTAGAAGGGACCGCCTCCCCTTTGAGGGGCCAATGGCCACCTCCCCCGCGCGCTCCCATCCGTAATGGGTGACGCCCACTCATAGGGATCTTCCAATTAGTGCTCACCGATCATGACCTTACCGCCCGACCAAAATAAATACGACAATGCTAACTAAATTACAAATGACTAATTCTAAAAGACAGTAGCAACAACAACTTTATTAAATGCATGCTTACTCAGGGACACTAAAGCAGAATTACTTTATTTGCGAAACATAACACCAATCGACCATTCTTTATTGCATACTCAAAGTCATCACGATAATACGACAACCTGCAAACGAAAAAATCAGAATTAACATCAAACTTTATTCAAAACCAATCGCTGTCTTCAGGGGCTGGTGGGTGGGTCAAAATTGGCTCTTCGTTCCGTCTCGAGCTCACGTGCAGCGAGGAGGTGCAGCTTCAGAGCACAGGAACAAGAGGATGCCTTCTGGTCTTACTTCTTCTTTTATCCGTCTTCAGGGCGGGCGTAAACCCGCCCCTGCCTGCCCAAGGGCGTGGCCAGCCGCGTCCGTGTCTAGGCCAACCCACTCTAGGGCGGGAAAAGGCGCGCCCCGGCTACGCCGCTTCGGGCATACCAGCCGAGACTCGCCTCCCGCCCAAGATGGCTTCCCGGGGGGATCGTGGTACTCTGCCATACGTTCGGGGGGACCGAATGGTCGCCCCTTTCCATATGGCTGAGATACCCGCCACCCCCTCTCAACACAAATCCCCAAGGATGGGAAACCGGAAACAATTCTGAAGTTTTTGGAAGACGGGAGGGAGTGACCCTCCCGGCCGTATTTATTAAAATATGAAACAAAATTAAAACAAAATTAACAGTTTCATATTATGTACAATTTCATAACCACATTGCGATGCTTGGCTAACCTTAACATATTCTCTAATACAAAGGTCCTCCTAGCCGAACTAACATCCTACAAAACATTTACTTGAAATTTTGAAATTGTACATCCTAACGTTTAAGGGCCAACGGCAAGGTCGTAACCGGTGTCAAGATCCCTAACCCAGAAATATCCCCCTCACTTGTGAGGGGCGGCACAGAGGCGTACCTCAAGTGCAACTTACCAATTTCCCTTGACTTGACGGGGGCCCCAATAAAACTCGACGCCACTTAAAGGTCGTACGAGGACTCGTGTGAGGTATCTAGAAGGTAGCGTAGACCCCCCCCCAAACCCCACACAACTTACCACATCTGCCGTCGCAGACGTCCTGGCCCCGGGAAATTCCCCAGGAGGGGGCTGTAACCCCTCCTACCCAGGAAGGGGTCTTGACCGCCTTTCCTTTCCTTTCGGCGACCCATCCTTAGAAGGGACCGCCTCCCCGTTGAGGGGCCAATGGCCACCTCCCCCGCGCGCTCCCATCCGTAATGGGTGACGCCCACTCATAGGGATCTTCCAATTAGTGCTCACCGATCATGACCTTACCGCCACAGGACCGGATAGTTGACCGGCTATCCGGACCCCCCACAACACTTCTACCTAAAGGTCATGTTTTAACGTCTTTAGCCAAGCTATGAAGTCTCCTATGAGTAACTCATTCCCCACCCGAGACAAATGCACACCATCCCTCAAATACATACTATCCCCATTAATACAACCATGCGAAATAGAATGCAGTGTACTGGAACGGAACAACCTACTCACTTTGTTATTAATTTTCCTTACAGAATGATTCAAAGCTGAAACAGAAAAAGCCCCCCGCCACACTTTTCGTGGGATCATATGGGACCACGCAATCGTGCACCCTGGAACTCTCCTTGCTAACCAACTTACAGTGGAAAGCATTGCCTCAAGGAGAAGTCGTCTACCAGTGGTGACCAAATCATTGCCCCCAAGATGTACTATGACTACAGACGGCGGTGACCTCGTCCGCCCTAGCAAACCCTCGAAAAACGATTGAAACTGGTCAATACAGAGACCGCCCCTTCCGTAGAAGGACACACTGTACCCGTATTCCCCAGCCACGTGAATCATGTCACCTGTCTTGAATACGTCCGCGGCACGCCTCACGTATGAGTGGCCCACGACCCACACCTCCCTTTTCACAGCCGGTGATGTCTGACCGCTGGCCCGGTGTTGGGTCGACTGCATAGTCCGCCCCGCCTCGTAGGCTTGCGTAACTGAAAAACCAAACAAACAAGAAGCGTGAGTACATCATTACAGCTTCACAACATGTGCAAACGCACATACCTCTTATAACAATTGGAGGACCAACGCCCCACCCGTTTAACCTGTTCCACATTCAGACCCCTGGCTGTAGCCTCTGTAGCAGCCCCTATCCGAAAGGAATGGGTCCCAAACTCGCCCGGGTTCAAGCCCGCAGCTGTGATCGACATCGCAAGCACCCGCTGAAACTGAAACCTTGTCAGTGGGGTGGCGTCAGCGTGTCTCAACAAGGTCCCCCCCCATGATGCCACCCTTCATGTTAAATAATCCTCTAAACACTTCACCGGGCACATGGAGGACCCGGGAATCCTGCGTATGATTATGCAGTCACCCATCCCACTCTGATCGGTCTTGGACCTCACAAACGAGACAGTCATTGTCTCCCCTCTGATCTGTACGTGCTCTGCGCACAGCCCTCCCGTCAGATCCTGCTTGTTCCTTGCCACTAATTCGCTTACCCGCATAGCCCCATGAAATGCCAGCGTAAAAGCGGCTCGGAATAACACTGTCTCAAACTGAGATGAACAAGTTGCAGGGAGTCTGGATAATAACTGGGCCAACCTATCCAAACCTATCGGGCGCCTTTCACCTACTCTGCGACCCTCAAGGCGTTGCCACCCACGTAGCGCTTTTTGTACAACGAAAGACGCTGTCGGGTCCTGGATCCCATGAGCCCTAGCAACAAAGGAAATGGCAGCCCGATGCCTCTGGGCCGTGGCCACCGATTTCCCAGCCAGATGTAAAGACATCAGAAAGTTCACTACCCATTCCTCCTGACCCCAAAGCTCCTCTCTAGCAGTCCCCAAGAAGGCAAAATAGGACCGGAACACCCCTTCATATGCCTTCCTTGTCCTGGGTGCTAAACTCTCTCCCACGAGGTTACGAAGTTCGGGGCACCGAGAGACCAGAGAGCTTCGGGAAAGGGTGCCGGCTCCGGGTCCGCTGTGGGAAGAAAACCCCAGAAGGCCTGCATACGAAAACGAGAAAGGGCATCAGCCGCCTGGTTCATTACCCCAGGGACATGTCTTGCCTTGAATAGCACATTCAATTGCATACACAGTAATACGATTTCCTTGAGCAGCCTCAAAATCCATTTGCATCGTGCTGCCTGGCTATTGATACACTCAACCACGGTCATATTGTCAGACCAGAATACCACAGAGTGATCTCTGAACCCTTCGGGCCATGTTCTCAGGGCCACCAAAATGGGGAAAAGTTCCAGGAAAGCAATGTTACTTGTCAGACCACTGTCATGCCACCATGCCGGCCACTTTTGTGCAGACCATCGCGTGCCAAAAATGGCACCAAAACCTATGCTCCCTGCCGAATCTGTCCACAGCCCCAGCTCCTCAGAGGACACGGCCGGTTTGCTCCAGACGACTCGACCATTGAAATCCGCCAGAAATGCCAACCAAATGCGCATGTCCTGGCGGACCTCTGCCGAGAGCCTTGTGCGATGATGGCCCTCCTTCAGGCCGACCATGGCTTGAGCGATCGAGCGGGAAAAGGGGCGGGCCATTGGTATAACTCTCAGGGCAAAATTCAACTGTCCCACTAACTGCTGTAATTGATGCAGCTTAACCTTAGATTCACTTATACACATTTGCAGGGATGACCTGAACCTTAACACTTTGTCACCTGGTAAACGGAAACAACCTTCTCCGGAGTCCAACTCGATCCCCAGAAACTCGAGGCAAGTCGAAGGACCAACAGTCTTACCTGGTGCCAATGGCACGCCAAACTGATTCATTAAGACACAAAATGCAGCCAAAGCCTGCCCACATTCCGGATCCCCGGCTGCCCCCAGGAACAAAAAATCATCGAGATAATGCATCACACGTTGGAAACCCGTCTTCTTTGTGAAGACCCATTGTAGGAAACTACTGAATTTCTCGAAATAGGCACAAGATATAGAGCACCCCATCGGCATACACCTATCCATGTAATAATGACCCTGAAACATGAAACCTAGGAGACGCTGATCGTCTGGGTGTACCGGGAGCAACCGGAACGCTGACTCGATATCAGATTTTGCCATCAGCGCACCGGGCCCCAGGCGATTCAAAATGGCTACGGCCTCATCGAAGGATGCGTACCGCACCGAACACACTTCCGGGTCTATCGCTTCGTTTACGGAAGCACCACGTGGGGCTGATAAATTATGTATCAGCCGAAACTCCCCCGGGTCCTTCTTGGGGACCACCCCTAAAGGAGAACAAACAAAGTTAGCCACCGGGGGTACACTAAACGGACCGGCGACTCGACCTCGAGTAACCTCCTTCCGGATCTTTTCCTGTACCACGGTCGTATGCTGCAAGACCGATATCTGATTTTTACATGTCTCTATTCCTTGAAAGTCCCCCACTGGGATGCGGAAACCATATGAAAACCCGTTTCGTAACACCCCAGCGGAAGTACGATCCGGGTATTCGCTGAGCCAGGGAATCATTGCCAAGGTATCAATCGGGGTAGGTAAAGGCGCCCCTCGGACTATGTTAGACCTGTTTGGCGCTTCCTCTACCCCCGTTATCACCCGTTTTGGCTCTGCACGTGGACTCAGGATGGGATGATTGCCCACACCCACTACATTCGTGTCTAAATTTGCACGACCCCTGGGGCCTAGTACATTTACCCCTGTTAAAGTTCCAACAGACCCCCCTTTTACCTGTATTGCCGGTAGGCCTCGAGTGACTGTCGGTACCCGTACCTGACCGAAAGGGCGTCCCCGCATATTGGCGGGAGGGTTCGCCAACGCTACTCCCTACCAATGGCAATTTCAACATACCAGTATCCTCCATTTTGGACCAGGACACAGAATCATAACAATCCCAAGTTAAATTCTTATCGTGTTCTTTTGCCTTTCTGAACAGATTATCATAGCAGAACCAATGATTACCCTCGTGTGATACAGAGTACCCCATGATCCGTGACTGATAGATCGGCAATTCGGGTAGCAATTCGGGCCTTCGTTCCCCCAAGATCGATGTAAATATCCCCCACGCTTTGCCCCAATTGCCAATGTTTTCATTTACCTTAAAGGCGGCCATCTTTGCGCGCCAAACACTCGGATGCATGAGGTCTTTCTGGCCCTTAACATGCTCCATCTCATAATGATCAGTAAGCAACGAGAAGATGTTTACATACTCCCCTGCCCATATCTTTTCTTTAATAGCTACAGGGACATGCTGACCCAACTTTTCCCTTCGAGAGGGTGCTGACTCATCCCTCGCAATCGGCAATGGCCGCTTACCTGAACCGGACGCTGTCTCTGCGACTGAACCAGTCCCCTGTGTCTTCTCTACTGCCGCAGCCGGCGTGGATACCTTCGCTGCTTCCCGAGTTTCACGCAGTTGCTTCATCAAGACCTGCGCGTCGACAGCCGTGGCGCCCTCGCTACCTTGCTGCCAGTTCGGGCGGCATATCGTCCCCGGACACGGGAGTGACCACTACGGGAATCGGGTTCCCTTCTTCCGGCACGGGAGTGGGTGCTTCGAGCGGGGTACTGGGACCCGGGATATCTCCCCCAGCTGCTCCCCTCCTGGGCCTCTTGCCTTTTCCTCCCGGGGCTGCTCCCGCCAAAGGACGTTTCGGCCCCCCTTCCTCGTCTTTATCCATTCGCCTCTTTAGGTCGGTCACCTCTTTCATGAGAACACGCAGCATCTGGTCGGTAGTCATTCGCTTTCCCGCCTTCTTCGGCATTCTCCGACAGAGTATCTGAAAAACAAACAAGAACGATTACAACGCTCAAAATTGGCTCTTCGTTCCGTCTCGAGCTCACGTGCAGCGAGGAGGTGCAGCTTCAGAGCACAGGAACAAGAGGATGCCTTCTGGTCTTACTTCTTCTTTTATCCGTCTTCAGGGCAGGCGTAAACCCGCCCCTGCCTGCCCAAGGGCGTGGCCAGCCGCGTCCGTGTCTAGGCCAACCCACTCTAGGGCGGGAAAAGGCGCGCCCCGGCTACGCCGCTTCGGGCATACCAGCCGAGACTCGCCTCCCGCCCAAGATGGCTTCCCGGGGGGATCGTGGTACTCTGCCATACGTTCGGGGGGACCGAATGGTCGCCCCTTTCCAATCTAGATCATTACTGTCTTCTGTTCTATATGTGCCAAGATACATGTATATATTTTGTTTGGATTTAACAAGAATTTTGTCTAATGATTTAATGCCAACCTAACGCTAACCTTGTAGACGTCCAGATTATTTCTTTCAATCTGACTCATTTTTGTATACTGTTGGTTCTTGTGCTGCTAATAAAAAAAATAAAACAAAATAAAAAAAAAGGAAAATACTTTGGAAAAACTGCGTATCACTGCACAATAGATGAACAGATATTGTTGGCCTTAGTGATAGCCACAAATATAACATTGAGTAGAAATTGGGTTTGCAAGGAATCTTTTTCACACTGACTCCAATCAGCACAAGAGCTTAAAATGCAACCATGCTCATATTTGCACGACCAGGTCATAACTCGTCATAGGCATCAATAAAAACCCAGGATGATAAAATGAACAATGTGTTTGTGTTTGCATAAAGGGTGCACAAATAATGTTTGCACAATTTAATCCTATGTCTAAAGTGTGTGCAAATCACTCACACACCGGGCCCGTAACACAAACGTTTTATACTCCATGATGATTTTGCGGCTCCAATTCACGCCTTGGTGTAAATTATCCCAATAATGTGCAGACAGGTTCAATTTAAGGGTAGGCAAAGGAAATCACTGTACATGTGCAGGCAGACATAATCACGGAATTTCACAGTTTGCAAAGAAGTGCAAAGCTCTTGTAGTTTTGACTTTTGCCAGGTCCCATTCCCACAATTACTGGATATCAGGGTGCAGGGAATACGTTTCCTCTGTATTACTCAGAGCAGTTGCCACCCTGCTGGGTGGCAGAGGAAATACTGGGCATTATCATAAAGAGCAGCGGAAACCTATTTTCTTTTGCGTTTGAGGTGTCTGAAGCGTGCTGAGTGGCAGCACATGTTGCAAGGGGGGCTTCTCAAGGTGGGTTGCGGGAGTGGAGAGGGAGGGGGTGGTGCTGGGGAGGGACTGTTGGACCAGTTGACTGTTTCCGAAGGGCAGAGACAGAAGACAATTAGGGAGGTGGGGGGACGGTGGGCAGAGCTTTGTGGCCCATATTGTGAATGCTGCGTGTCTCGAGGAGACAGCGCCGGCACTGCTTAGGCGAGACCTAAAAACTAATGACCTGACGCACAAGGAGTTTTCTCCATGCGTATTGTGGCTATTGTTTGTTTTCCCTGCTCAGGACAAAATGGCAGACTAGACATGCAGATCCTAAATAGGGAGGTGCTGTGGTCACTGTGATCCGAAGTGTCGATTGAGCCTCTCTGTCTCCTAGGAGATTCGGAATTGAGCAGCAGCTTTCTAGCCCCCCTTGGCAACAGCCTAAGCTTCCATATTGGCTCCCAGGCAACCCCATGCCCTCCTCTCATACCTGCGCAGGCCCCTTAAGGGTTTGCTGGGAAAACCCCAAAACATCCACCTCCATTTTGTGAGCTGCAGTTTCCCTGTGTCCCAAGACTGCAGTGAACCAAGGACCAGGAAGCCGTAAGAAGGCAGACTAGTGCTGTCTCTTTCCTGAAATTTAATAAGTGACTTTCCCTACTCATGATTGCGTCATTTTCACCAGTTTTTTTGTGTCACGGTTGACCATGACACTCTGATAGAACCTCAGCTGCCACTCCAGTGAGGAGGATCCTCACCCACTCCTTAACTCCCTGAATATTTCCAGTAGAACTCAAAAAGTAATGCATACGCCCATTACAGAAGAAAACACGTTTGGACCCTCTGAACCCAGACAACTACATACCAATTACAAATGGAGCTTTCCTGAGCAAACTGATAGAAAGAGCAGCATTCGCCCAGATGTCACAATTCATTGAAGAGAATGCCATACTTTCAGACTTCCAAACGGGATTCCGTTCAGGAAGCGGAACAGAATCTGCCCTCCTTGCCATCTGGGATGACCTGAAAAACACAGTTGACTGCAATGGGGTTGATACACTCTTGGACCTCTCGGCTGCCTTTGGCACTGTTAACCAAGATACTCTGATACAAAGACTCTAAGATGCCGGCATAAAGGGGACTGCTCTAGACTGAATTGCATCCTACCTTCGCGACAGAGCTAATGTCATCCATACCCCACCTATCTCATCCAAACTGCACTTCATGAAAGCAGAGGTCCCTCAAAGCTCTATTATCTCGCCCATGCTTTACAACATCTACATGGAGTCATTAGCGGCACTGATCAATCAATTTCACCTCAAATGCTATAACTATGCAGATGACACGCAAATACTCCTTACTGGAATGCCTCAAAGACATAGGAAATTCACCAATTTTCAGTTATCTCAGAGCCATGGATCAATGGATGACATGGAGCCATCTCAAATTAAATGCTTCCAAAACTGAAATACTCATGTGTGGCTATAGGACACATTATGAGCCGCTCGGCGCGTGTCCTAATGACCTGGGAACATGGCCTACAGTATCGAAGGAAGTAAGAAACCTCAGAATGATCATGGACTCAAAGCTATTGATGATTGCCCAAGTGAACAAACTAGCAACATCAAGCTTTGTTACTATAAAAACTCTGCGACAAATCTTCCCCCATTTGGAATTTACAGACAAAGTCCAGGCTACCATCTCCCTTCGGTCCAAACTCAATCACGCCAATCGCCTCTACCATGGATTACCTTTAATGACCGTGAAAAGACTACAGTTGATTCTGAACTCGGCTGCCAGACATACTCTTACATATAAAACCGCAAACCACATCTACCCTGCCTTTTAAGCCCTGCATTGGTTACCGGTTGCCAGAAGATCCATGTTCAAGCTGCTTTGTATCACCCACAAAGCTATACATGGAACAGGACCACTCTTAATAAGGAATAAAATCACCAAACACATTTAACAAGGAGCCTCCGCTCTAGAGTGGCACCTTGCCTCAAAATCCCAAGATATTAGAAAAAAAACATGGGTGGCGCATCATTCTCTGTTCAAGGAGCCAAACTATGGAACTCTTTACCCCAACATAAGATACACGGATAACCAACTTATCTTCAGAAAACTACTCAAGAATTGGCTCTTCCCAACATAACCACCACATGTAAACAGAAAAATACAGCATATCGCTGTGTATATAAGCATTTATTTGTACTATAGATATGTACCTATATATGTGTATTGCTTTGTATAAACATGTAGAATAATTGTTTTAAAAAAAAGAAAATATGTAGATATTCAGTAGTTCTGCTTAACAAATGTACATATTACTGATAGTTACATTATTCTAAGTTTTCAACATGTATATAAGTGACTGCATAAATAAGTTACTCGTTTATCATAACTATTTATGTACAATTGCTTCACTGTCTATTTAAAGAAAAAAATATATATTTAAATAAATAAAATTAATTTCAAGTACACCAACGCTTGAAAGACAGAATTTAATTAATGCATCTTTAATCTACATATACTACCTTCGTTTGTGCATCTATATACCTTCCATGTACATATAGATCTAAATATTTATTACTTTTCGTCTAATTCAGCATATCCAATGCACCACCCTATTTTTCACCCTTAACCACTCTCAATATATCCTCTACCTCAACTCTCTGACTCATATCAAACCTATTTCTACTACTCTTTCCAATGCACTACCATATACCTCTATCAATATATCCTCTACCTCCACTTGCTAATTAATCCCAAACCCCACACCACTACTATGATTCCCAAAATAACCCTTTCTAGACTCTTCCCTACTCTACCCCTCCTTGCATCATCTCATACCTCTTTTACTATTCTGATCTCTCAAAACAAGCCTTTCTAAACCCTTCCCTTGGATTCTTCCCCCTCCACTTCACTTTTCCTCATCCAAAGCCTCCTCCTACTGCGATGAGCTGCAAAATAAACAAAGAAAAACAAAAAAAGAAAATCAAATATAGATATTTCTAAATCCTTTCCTCTTCTATCCCTGTACTATACTTTTCAAACCAAATAACAGACTAACATGTCTACCACTCAAATAATTAATTTCATATTTCACTATACTAATTCTGCACTAATCCTTTATGGATTCCGGAGTATCGTGCTACTTGCCGAAAAAGCACTTCAACACCTCATCAGGGGTAGCAAGCGCTATATAAATGCAAACCTTTTTTTCCTCTTCTATCCCTTCGCTATCCTTCTCAATCCAAATAACTGACTAACATATCCACCACTCAAATTACTTTTATATTTCACAATACTAATTCACCACTAATACTTTATGGGTTCCAGAGTAGCGTGCTACTCAACGAAAAAGCACTTTAACACCCCATCAGGGGTACTAAGCGCTATATAAATGCAAATCTTTTCCCCTCTTTTATCCCTCCACTATACTTCTCAATCCAAATAACTGGCTAACATATGTACCACTCAAATTACTTTCATATTTCACAAAACGAACTCACCACTAATCCTTTATGGGTTCCAGTGTAGCGTACTACTCGCCAAAAAAGCACTTCAACACCCCATCATGGGGAGCAAGCGCTATATATAAATGCAAACCTTTTTTTCTCTCTTCTATCCCTCTACTATTGTTATCAATCTAAAAAAACTGACTAACATATTCACCACTCAAATTACTTTCATATTTCACTATACTAATTTACCACTGATTCTCTATGGGTACCGAAGTAGCATGCTACTCACCGAAAAAAGCGCTTCAACACACCATCAAGTGTAGCAAGAACTATGTAATCCAAACTTTTTTCCCTCTTCTATCCCTCCACATTCCTTCTCAATCCAAATTACTGACTAACATATCTACCACTCAAATCACTTTCATATTTCACTATACTAATTCACCAATAATCCTTTATGGGTTCCAGAGTTGAGCGCTACTCACCAGAAAAACAATTTGACGCTCAATCAGGGGTAGTAAGCGCTATATAAATGCAATTACAATACAAAACACTGGCCTATACGACCACTTAGCAGAGCCAGAAGATTAAGTCTGAGAGGCCAGTGTGTGGATCTTGGCTGTTTGTTAGTCTTTTAACCCCTTCGCTGCGGATGACAAAGCCAGCTCGTCATGGGCGTTACCTGCGCTACGCGGATGACGAGCTGGCTTTGTCACAAACCGCGCGATTTTCAAATTTCAGCGCACAGCGGGAAAACCCGTAGCGCGCATGCGGTTAATAGATGGATGGGCTGGTTTTTACTGTTTATTTCTCTGATCTTACCAGAAAAATTGCCTGAAGCAAGCACAAATTCATGCAGGCTCCCTCACTATGAAACAAGTTTCTCCATGTTCAAAACTGGCATGATTTGGAGAACGTAGGCCAATTTTTAACAAGCAGATTCGCTAATGAGGGTCTCTTTTATTTTGATGCCTGGGCCAATTCTTTTGTCCAATTCCGACACTGGAGGCAAATGCCTGCCATTCTGGCTTGTACGGTCAGCATTTCATGCATTCATTCTGAGAAATTCTGAGTTATATGTATTCACTTTAGATCCCTCAAACACACAAAAAGTCACTCAGCTCTGGACTGAGCCAGCACAGCTCTTCATGATATGACCACTGAACTACCACTCGGTTACGCACCATCTTTCACCACTGTTGATATTCCAGCTCTGCGACTTCTGGCGAAAGGGAAAGGAGGGGTGCACGGCACTGCTTAAGGCAACAGTAAGGGGCTGCCGAGTGATGCGCTTCCATCCCTTCGCAACAGTGGCGCATTCCTGGGACAGCCCCTTTTTAGAGTCATTAAATTTGTGGAAAATTGCCTAGATTCAGTTTGCAAGTAGACTTGTGGCTGATGTGAGAAAGACTTATGCAGTTGTGAAGTCCAGAAGTTTGATGGAAGAAACATTGAAAAGTTTAAAAATTGTAAGTTATGGGGTTCTAGAAAATTGATGCGATCATTACAGTCTGTCTCCTTTTGACTGTATCTTTGCCTTTGCCCCATTACAGAGCTCTGCTGTCTTTTGACGAGGTTCACACTATTCAAAAACCACATGACATGATATATACATTCATCGTCAAGGCTGGGATGCTCTTTCGAGAATGCATAGACTTTTGGAAGGGATTAAAACAAACAAAGAAAACAAAACATTTTCACAGGCACTTGAAAAGGAGAACACATTTTCTTTCAAAATATATCTACTCGTAAATATGACATTTCTCCGAAAATCTAAAAGTGTAAGATCGGATCTCCAGAAGTCTTACCGGTCTCTGAAAGTACAGAAGCGAAAGCCAGAAGTATGAAGAAACAGCAGGTCCTCGGAAACAAATTCATTTCAGCTTTTCGGTTCAACCTTTGCCCGTTAAACGAGGTCCATCGCGGCTCAACTTTCTGTGGTCTGCATTTCGGTGACCAATAATAGATAATGTGGCTTCTGTCCAGGGCACCACAAGTGCACTCCTCGTCAGACCCTCACAGCTGCACAGTTTCATAGAGCAAACTTGTGGCTGCAGGTTTCCTGTGCGCGCGACTCACGCCGACGCACAGGAAGTAATGCATTGGATGCGTCTCTCACTTTCACGTGCCTACGCTGGTTCCAAGTGTCAGGATAGCTGAACTGCCTCCAAGGCTCCGTGAGCTCGAGCCCATCACGGATTTAGGACGATACTAAAAAAAACTTTAAGGACACACCTGAAACATATTTAATTTGATAACCCCCATTTAATACCTGAGCCTGCATAATGGACATGTTTTGCGCCTCAGCCCGTCAACTAGCGCTGCCTGGAGCTCTTTTGAGGTCGCTCCAAGGACAACTTTAGCAATTGTTGCAGACCCAGAGCCATATTTATGACCCGGTTTACGTCACTCTTGCACCATACAGTGGGTGCAAGAGCGCCGCAAACCTTCAGTCAGATTTTTGAAGCCACAGAAAGCCAATGCGCGTGGCTTCATTGCATGGGCTTTGTATTGCATGGGTGTTCCCGTGCAACTGTCATGGGTGTTCCCGTGCAGCTGTCATGGGTGTTCCCGTGCAGCTGTCATGGGTGTACCTGCGCAGCTGTCATGGGTGTTCCCGCGCAGCTGTCATGGGTGTTCCCGTGCAGCTGTCATGGTGATTGACACATTTCCTAGGACCGCATCTTCTTAATCCCAAATTCCAGTAGGATGTATGGCAGGATTTTCATCAGTCAAAGCGCCAGGATACCCGTGGGGTGACAGATACGCGCTATAAAAGATTATAAATACATACATACATACATACATTTCCGGATTTTCCAAACCTGGTGAACGTGGGAATGCACCAAAAAGGCACGCCCCCTCCAGGGAAGGCGTAACTGTGAAAAATAGATGTATTTCTCTTCGTTACTTCCTCTTTCTATACATAGCAGAATATGCCTCAAGGAATTGTTTTTCTGCAGGAAGGTACCCCCTCCTGCACAAAAACAATCCTGCATGCAACACAGGCACCCTTGCACCATGGTGATAAGGGGCCTGCATTGGTGCTAGGCAGCCCATTATGCGCCAGCGCAGAGGCAAAGGACAGGAATGCACCGTTCGTTTGTCTTATATAAGGCACATTCTTGCCCTTTTCCAGTGACGCAGCACAGGAAGGTGACTTACTGCCCTGCACCTCTTTGCCATAAAAATGGTCCCTATTGTTTCCAAATCATTTAGAGTGGGGCTTGGGCTCTGCCCACTGCTTTAGATTGGATGGCTTAATTGTCTATCAATGGTGGCAGTTTAGACAATGGCTTTCCTCCCTGTTGTTGTGTTTGTCCCATGCTGTTGCATTTCGGTCTGACATTGCTGTGATGGCCGCGCTTTTATTAATTCTCCTCTGACCACATGCAACTCGTTTGTGTTTTGCTCGTTTGTGGATCCTTTTCCCATTAGTAGTCACTTAAACAGCATCTTGCAGATATCTCTAGAAATGCTGACAGTCTTGTTTTGTTCTTGCCATTTATTTTGCTGGTGTTTCTGTTGTATAATTTGGTTGGTAAGTGGGTTAGCAGTCTTTTGGGTTAACGGCTCAGTGAAAACATGGTAAGATGTTGTACTTATTTTTGTAGACTACGCAGTTTTAGCAGTTGTACCGCATGTTTTCCTGTGTTAACTGTCGTTATGCTTCCTCATACTATACTCATACACCACAGCCTGCTTGGTACAAATATCCAGTAGCAAGTAGGCTGGTAGCAGTGTGCAGATGCTGTGCCTCGCAAAAAGAACTAGAACATTGGTGAATACATTTAAAAAAGTAAAGCGAAGTAGGTAAGAAATTAAGGAAAGTGATGCACTCCTGTGAAGAGTTTTTTTAATTTTAAATATTTTTTATGGAAATTTTATAAAACAAAGCAATACACGAAGAGAAAGAATATGTATGGTGTAGTGGTGTATGATGGGTAGGATAAGGTATACCAAAGAGTTTAGTTGTAAAACCATAATATACCAACCAATTTGAGATAGTTGGTAGCTAAGCCTGAAACAACTAAATAGCAGGTGGTCTCTGTAGGAGGGTACCCCAGTATAGGATCAAGGGTTAAAGTGAGGAGGAAGAAAAGACAAAAGTAAGGAAAGCAGAGGGGGGAAATTTGAGAGTACCAGGGATGGAGGGAGAGAGGGGGTAAGGGGTGGATGGGAGGGATAAAGGGAAGGTGGAGGGGTAAGGGAGTGGGCAGGGAAAGGGGTGGGGTCGAGGGTGGAAGGGGAATGGAGGGGGGAGTGGGAGGGGAAAATGGGGGAATGGGTATGCTTCGTAGGAAGATGAAGGAAAGTTTGTACAATTGATATTGTCTAATGGAGGAAGCAGGAGGGAGGGGGTGGGTAGTAGTGAGCAAGGGATGTTAGTTCAGGGGTAGTAAAGACGTTATGGCTGCAAGTAGTTAGTGGTGTATGAGTTTAATTTTCTACAGGTTTTTTGTTTTTCTCCTGTGGAGTGGTGAAAGACCAATGAGAATCACGTTCACCCACATCACTGGAGCAATTCAAGTCATCCAGTCAGTAACAATGTATAGAAGAAATGATTCACAGGTGAGACAAATGCAAGTAAACCATCAAATAAGTAGTTTGGAGCTGACATGGAGATGAATGTCATCCAATTATGAGCAAGTGACAGACCCAAAGCCCACCCAATACAAATAGTATTATAGACAGGATGTTTTTGGAGGTTTTTGACAACAGTGAACGCTGCCTGTAGAGAAGCTATGCCTCTTGAGCTGTGTAACTGCAACAAACGATAGACGGAATGCTGTATGATTCAAACATTCCAGCCGGCAGGAATTGCAGTTTTCGGGCCTTCCATGTCTTGCTTTGCTTCAGAGCTCTGTTTGGCCACATGAAGCAGACTATGCGGAGAAATGAGATTGCAGAGTACTTGAATAATCCTGAAAATTCATGGATGGGAGGGTGGGGGTGAGTCAAAGGTGCCTGCCGTCCAAAGGTGATATGTTTGCTATGGGCCTCATTCAGTGTCCCTGCACTTTATTATATGATTTCTGTGCACTTTGTTAAGTTTTCTGTGCTCGCCTTCTTTTCATACACATTGTTTGCTTTTCTCCAGTTCCTTTCATTTCCTGCGTGCTCTATGCGTGTTTTATGTGCGTCTAGTTCTGTTTTCTGTTTTCTGTCTTCTTTCTATCTTTTTTAACTACTACTTTTTGTGAATTTTCCCTCTGGATGACTGTTATAATCTACAGCTGCATTTCCCTTCTCTATGGTTCTCTTCTCTACTGTTCAGCCAGTGTGTGTGTTGGTGTGCCTGAAGATGTCTAGATTTTTGGATGTATGATGATGTCATGGAATGTTGGGTGCTTGGTGATCTGTGGAGTGTCAGTTGGTGTGTGCAGGCTGAGCAGGGCAGAGGCTGCTCCTGGCGGGGCATCATAAGGATTTACCATCTTCCTGTCATTTACTGATGTGATTATCTTAACAATAAATCTACAATATTATCTACATTACATCTGGCTACAAAGGACTATCTTATTTACAATAATGACATTCTTATTTTCTATGTAGATCAGTCTTGGTTGCAGCTGTACCTCTTTTAGCTGTGCCTGCCGTCTTCCATTCTCTGAGCATTTTAATTTCTTGAGTGAGGACGTCATCTAGAATTCCTGTCCAGACCGTTCTGATGTATGCACACTTTGTTATTTGTATCTGTGGATTTCATAGTATAGTATAGCTTTCTGTGCATACCAATTTTTTCTGTACAGCTGCTGCTTTTGTAGACCTCAGTTTATTTTTGTGTCATGTGCTCTTTTCCCTGCCCCTCATTCGGTTTCATATGTAGGCATGTTTTGCACATTTTATTTGCCTTATTCTGTTTGTCTTCTATACAGAGGTTGTCTCACATCATTATATACACACATTTTCTGTTATGTTCATGCTATATTTTCATTCATATATGGTCTCATACTTGAGAACAATTGCAGCGTGGATGGTTAGATACAGGTCTGTGTGTTGTTTGCTTCAGATCTTTGTTTGGTCATTTTCATTTCATTTCATGAAGCTTTATTCGGTGCATTCAAAAGTAATGACCATAAAAGCAAGCAAGCAAAATGTTAACAGTAGAGAAGCACATAAGGTAAAAAACATATAATGAATTTAAAAAATCATACTCTTCCTGAGTTGAATAGACTTACATAAAAACGTTGCAATAAAAAAACATTTGTCCGGCGAGTTCAATTCATAGATCATATTCATGGCATCCTCCACATTAAAAATAGCATATTTTTGGAAAAGTGGTTTTAAATAGACAATCCTCAAATTCATGAATAATGCGCAAATTAGCAAAAAGTGCAGGGTACTCTGCTTCGAGTGGCCATCACATGGGCATGGTCCAGCCGGCTGTCTCTTTAATTGTGGAAAAGCCACCAACCATGTGATGCAGACTCAGGGAGGAACAGAGCAGGGATGCTCATGTTGGTCGGAGGTGCTTGAACCAATGCATGTAGTGTGTGCAGGATGAAACCAGTTCTTCTGTTGGGAGACAATGCGGCGTGTGTGGGATGGAACCAGCTCTTCTGTTGGGAGACAATGCGGCGTGTGTGGGATGAAACCAGTGCTTCTGTTGGGAGACTATGCGGCGTGTGCACCGTGGAAGCAGCTCTTCTGTTGGGAGACAATGCGGCGTGTGTGGGATGAAACCAGCGCTTCTGTTGGGAGACTATGCTGCGTGTGTGTGACGGAACCAGATCTTCTGTTGGGAGACAATGCAGCGCGTGCAGGATGGAACCAGCTCACCTGTTGGGAGACAATGCAGCGTGTGTGGGATGGAACCAGCTCGTCTGTTGGGAGACAATGCGGTGTGTCCAGGATGGAACCAGCTCACCTGTTGGGAGACAATGCAGCGTGTGTGGGATGGAACCAGTTCTTCTGTTGGGAGACAATGCGGCGTGTGGGTGACGGAACCAGCTCTTCTGTTGGGAGACAATGTGGCGTGTGCAGGATGGAACCAGCTCACCTGTTGGGAGACAATGCAGCGTGTGTGGGATGGAACCAGCTTGTCTGTTGGGAGACAATGCGGTGTGTGCAGGATGGAACCAGTTCTTCTGTTGGGAGACAATGCGGCGTGTGTGTGACGGAACCAGCTCTTCTGTTGTGAGACAATGCGGCGTGTGCAGGATGGAACCAGCTCACCTGTTGGGAGACAATGCAGTGTGTGTGGGATGGAACCAGCTCTTCAGTTGGGAGACAATGCTGTGTGTGCAGGATTGAACCAGCTCTTCTGTTGGGAGACAATATGGTGTGTGTGGGATGGAACCAGCTCTTCTGTTGGGAGACAATGCGACGTGTGTGGGATGGAACCAGCTATTCTGTTGGGAGACAATGCTGTGTGTGCAGGATGGAACCAGCTCTTCTGTTGGGAGACAATGTGGCGTGTGTGGGATGGAACCAGCTCTTCTGTGGGAGACAATGCGGAGTGTGCAGGATGGAACCAGCTCACCTGTTGGGAGACAAGGCAGCGTGGGTGGGATGGACCCAGCTCGTCTGTTGGGAGACAATGCGGTGTGTGGAGGATGGAACCAGCTCACCTGTTGGGAGACAATGCAGTGTGTGTGGGATGGAACCAGCTCTTCAGTTGGGAGACAATGCTGTGTGTGCAGGATTGAACCAGCTCTTCTGTTGGGAGACAATATGGCGTGTGTGGGATGGAACCAGCTCTTCTGTTGGGAGACAATGCGACGTGTGTGGGATGGAACCAGCTATTCTGTTGGGAGACAATGCTGTGTGTGCAGGATGGAACCAGCTCTTCTGTTGGGAGACAATGTGGCGTGTGTGGGATGGAACCAGCTCTTCTGTTGGGAGACAATGCGGCGTGTGTGGGATGAAACCAGTGCTTCTGTTGGGAGACTATGCGGCGTGTGCACCGTGGAAGCAGCTCTTCTGTTGGGAGACAATGCGGCGTGTGTGGGATGAAACCAGCGCTTCTGTTGGGAGACTATGCTGCGTGTGCACCGTGGAAGCAGCTCTTCTGTTGGGAGAAAATGTAACGTATGCAGGATGGAACCAGCTCTTCTGTTGGGAGACTATACTGCATGTGTAGGATAGAACCAGATCTTCTGTTGGGAGACAATGCGATGTGTGTGGGATGGAACCATCTCTTCTTTTGAGAGACAATGCTGCATCTGCAGGATGGAACCAACTCTTCTGTTGGGAGACAATGCGGGGTCTGCAGGATGGAACCACCTCTTCTGTTGAGAGTCAAAAAAATGTCTTCATACTCCAGCAGTCTTGACTGCTGTAAGAGGGGCGCTAGGCAAGAGATCAGTTTTGGGGAACAAAAGTTAACCTTATGGAATTTGAGATGAAGAGTTGGATATTCAGTTGATTGGAAGGAATCAGACTGTTTCAGAAACATTGTTTAGTGCTTAACAAGAAGGCCATGGTCCAGTATAAGCAAACAATTTGCTCCACATGTTTCTCAACGAAATGCTTAGAATGTTTTTATCTTCATTGTGTTTTCTCCTGGGGATTTTATTTCCTGTAAGCAAAAACATCAATGTAAAACATGAAAGCATCCTACAGACTGCCATGTCCGCACGACTAAAAGGAAGTCAGAGTTTTACTTCAAATGCCAGAGTGCATAAGGGAAGGGTGAATATTTGAGGGAGGAAGCAGCACACTATGGAAAGAGCAAGGAAACACATGCTCAAACCCCACTTTAAGTATTAGTATTGTCCACAATAAGCCTTCAACTACAGACATATTTTGTGTAGGCGAGACCTAAAAACAGGAAGTGGAGATGGCATCATATGCTGGTGCCCACATTGTTTTTGATGTGTCATGAGTGTTGACAACTACGTTTATATTAGGACATATTTCACAACGCAGCCTTTAGTTTCACTTTGGTAAATATTGCTCATTATGGCCGTATTTCCAGTGACAGTAAGACTTTATAATGGGTACAAATACATAGAAGTTATCAAACAAAGAAGGAGCCTTTTTTTGCAGTGATATGTGGATTATGCATTTTGTGGAACCATTAGGCAGCACGTGGCAATGGAAAGTGAAGGGCGTTCTTTGTGGTCTCAGGAATGATGAGCTATGCAGAACTTGAATAGTTCAATATCACGCTTCCTGTTATTTTGTCAGATCCATTAAAGGCTTATCCTTGCCGGATACTTATGTATAGCTCATACATTCAGTTCCCTGAGTATGAACCTTCTGATTTTAAACAATGCTCAACAACTCAGAACAACCATGGACAGAAAAAAGCTATCAATCAATACTGATTTATTTGACAATTTAGTACCACAACTAAAACTCATTTGTTTAGTGGATTGCTGAAAATCCACCTTTTCTGTATAATCATTCACAACGTTTTGCCTTTTCTGGACTCTATTTTGTTGGATAAAAAAATCTGGGCACTTTAACTCCTGCTGATCAGAAGTAGAGCGCCTATGCCCACCATTATACATGGTTAACTAGGCTTATTCCTAATTGACACATTTATCTTGCCTATAAGTCCCCAATATATGGTGTAGAAAGTGAACCAAGGGCAGTGTAAAACCTGTGTTGCAACCTATCAGAATATATATTTTGACAGGCAAAAACCTCCCTTTCAATAATAATGTCACCCCTCTGTAGGTCTTGTAGCCCACAAGGTAGGGTGCTTGGTATTTCAAAGTGGGACATGGGAAAATTAATGTCCACATGTGTCAACTATGGCATTTGTAATAGGTATTAAACATCCATTTCATTTTTAATACTTATTAAGGAAAAGTAACTTTTAAAAAGTTACTGTTACCATCTGCTGGCTAATTTGCATGAACTCTCCAGCAGTTGCCCGGCCTATATTGAGGTGTGAAATTCCGTCCAGTAGGCACATATGGACTGATGTAATGAGGTATGCTGGGTTGATAAAAGAGTAGAATTATTCATAACACAGGCAGCCACAACGCACGCAGGTGTTTTCTTGTCTAGTATCCCTTAACTGTTTTTCCCCGAACCTTCTTTCCATTCCAAACCATAAGTTCCATTATACATTCTAATCACCCAGGTCAGATGCGAAACACAACATAACTTCCCCCTTTAGAATCTTTTCTCTTCAGTGTATATTGAGAAGAAGTTGTTTGGGTTGTGTCATCATGTCCAGTTGTCAAGGTGACGTTCCTCAGGGCTTGCATGATGCTAGAAGGGTTCACCTCCAGGCAGCTCCAAATCTGATTGTCGTTATGACACAGATTATTGGAGTGGCCAGGCAGGGGAAAAGTTGTTGGGGAAGAAACAGCAGGGAAGGATATCTGCAATACAAATATAAGATGCGTTAAATGGACTGAACTTTTAACAATAGCTAACTATGTCGTGATACTATGTCGTGATACTAATAAGCTGCTGGCCGTGCTCATTTTGTGGCGCTTTATTTTTTAAACTAAATTTTATCTGTGTGCTAAACATTTGTTTTGGGAAATCAAGCCTTCCGCTTTATTTAAAATTGTTACCTGCTCTGCTCGCTGCTCGCTCCGACCCCGGTCCACCACAGCTGTTAGCTGTTTGAGTGGAGAGCGGACCGGCAGAGCGTGACACGCCCGACCCATCTCACGTCAGGAGGGAACCACATAAGAGACAAATGCCAGAGATGGGCAGCGGACGAGCGCAGCGGGCGTGCCAAAGGCAAGCCCGTCTGCGCCCGTCCGCGCCTGGCCCGTGCCGAGGGCCAGGAATTTTGGTTCTTTTTCCAATCATAACACCAGAAAGGTACCTATAAGTCACAACCATACAAGCCTTTTACTGAGCCTGGTGAAAGGTCCTAGTCTCACATACACTTCCGAGCAATTAAAGGTCTTTAATGTCCCCTCTCCCCCGCACTGTCCAAAATTTCACACTGACGATAAAATAGATATATGTTTAAAGTTTAGTTTTTTACCTATGCCAAATCTTTTAACCTACAAGGATAAAAAAAAGTAATAGGACTAAACAACAAACCCTACCTAACAAACACTTTTCCTTCATTAGCACTAACTGTCGATCCCTCCCTAAACATAAACTTGACTTGTTTGACCTATTAATCAGCAACAAACCCGACGCAATCTTTCTCACGGAAACCTGGATCAAAGAGATTTCAGGTCCCGATATTGCTGCCGCCTTACCCACCAACTATGCTATAGCCAGAAAAGATCGCAACGCCAAAATAGGTGGAAGCATTGCTATTGTTTTTTAAAAAGATTATCAATTTGGGTTTGAATCACTACCATTTCCCAACTTTGAAGTAAGTGTGAGCGGGAAATCCGTTACGCTCGCGGATTTTGCGGATTTTTGGGAAATCCGCAATCCGCGAATTTTGCAGATTTCCCGCAAAATCCGCAAAAAAAAATGCGCGAGCGTAACGGGTTCAAAAGTTGAACCCCCACTCATGCAACTATTGTACAATGGCGCCAGCAAGCTGCCAGCGCCGTTGTAAAATAGTTACAAAGTTAGCTTGCACAGGAACCACTAGATAAAACGAAGCAGGTGCTGCTTTATTTTATCTAAGTGCTTCCTGTGCAAGCTAACTTTGTAACTATTTTACAACGGCGCTGGCAGCTTGCTGGCGCCATTGTAAAATAGTTACAGCTCACAGCTCACTCAAGGGACCCCTGCGCCCTTCGGGACGATTGCATAGTAACACACACATGGACGCTCGAACTAGTTGATGCTCAAATTCAGTGACTCATTCATTAGCCCAAAAACAATCGTGAGCGTCGTCGAGGCTGGACAGGTGTGCCTTCTTCCCAAATCTACCGTGGAAAATCAGCTGTGATGCTGGATAGGCTTTGCATCCTTGACTTTCACGAGCACAATACCCGTGCTGTTCCTGTGACCAGGAGCTTCTTTCTCTTCATCTGCTGAACTGATCTTTCTCTGACCTTTTATTCACACAAGACGAGGCACATACCCTACTGGGCACATTGTGTTCGCACGGGTTTCTGCAAGTTCGCACGCGTTTTGTACAATTTCGCAATTTGCGAAATTGTACAAAACCCTCGCGAACTTGCAGAAACCCGTGCGAACATAAAAAAAAAAAATTGCGGGAATTCGCGGATTTTGCGGATTGCGAGTTCGCAAATCCGCAAAATTCGCGAATGCGAGATTCGCAAAATTCGCCCATACCTACTGTGAAGCAGCCCTATTCAATTTGTTTCTTTTCCCAAAATTCACCTTTTCTGGTATACTCATTTATCGACCCCCTGCACCTGCTTCCCCATGGGCTTCTGTTCTCCCTGAACTTATAACACCTTTAGTTATGAAAACAGCAAATTTTTCTATTCTAGGAGACCTTAATCTTCACTTGCAAAACCAGCACTAATTGTATCGCTGACTAGGCCTCCATAAACATCAATTTACTTAACTCTGGGCCCACTCATGTGGCGGGTCATTAACTAGACCCTATCTTTTCCAATCTCACTGAGATAAATTGCTCCTCGGCGCTTCCAGTATGCTGGTCAGACCCCTATCTAATTAGGTTCAATCTTAAACTCCCTACACATTGTGCTGCAACCTCCTCTATTCCAGAAGCACAAATCAGGAACTGGAAAAAACTTGACATCACTGCCCTAAATACAAATTTAATTTCCCACCTACCTTGTACCCAGGAATTAGTAAACTCACTGTCTACCTCAGTGCAAAAATGGCATATTTCGGCATTAGACTCCTGTTAACCATTCTCAATAAAAAGATTAAGTCAGCACCAGCCTCCATCTCCTTGGTTTACCGAAGCACCGAAATTTGAAAAACCTAACTGTAAAGTTATGGAGTGCCAATGGAGAAAGAGCTATTCACTTGAATCCAAAACTAACTATAAAACCATGTTAAAAAATACCACAACTTGTGCAAAATAGCACGAATAGCACTATGTTTCAACTACCATCGCAGATGCACTAAATTGCTCCAAGACACTGTTTAATATGGTCAAGGAGCTCGCTGGCTCCAAAATTCAAGCCGCGCCCCCTGCTTCAAAGAAACAGTGTAAGGCACTGGCCTCCTTTTTTGTTCATAAAGTGGAAAAATCTACCAAAAAATTGTGCTTACACAAGATAAGAATCTCCCTACCCACTCTGAACTATCCACACCGTTCTCTACAGACAACATACACTGTAACCAAGTTGAGTCATCTGATACTCCTGAACGTCTTTTAGACGCCTGGCCCCTACTAAATACAGACGCTCTATCAAAGCATCTTAATAATATCAGATCAGGATCACCCAAACACCCTCTGCCCATTTCCGTGCTCAAGCAATTTGATCCTCCGTTGTTACTTGTGATCACAGACCTTTTAAATGCTTCCTTAAAGGAAGCTATCGTCCCACCTGACTGGAAACACACTATGATACACCCTCTCCTGAAAAAGGTAAACGCTGACCCTGACCAACTGGTCAATTATCGACCAATCTCTCTACTGCCCGTCTTCTCAAAAATTCTAGAGAAGCATATCCGTCACCATCTATCTCAATTTGTGACAGCCCAAAGACTCCTGCATCCCTCCTAGTCAGGCTTCAGATCAGGTTTTTATACCGAAACCACTCTGTTAGGGGTCACCAAAAACATTCGCCGCCAATTAGATACTGGAGATACCGTGGATCTTATCTTATTCGATCGAAGTGCTACATTTGACACAGTGTCTCATACAGTATTAATCAACACTCTCAGTGCTTTAGGCATCAGCGGCTCAGATCTCAACGGGCTCACCTCATTTCTTACTAACCGTACCTTTCAGGTCTTTTCCAGTACAGCCTGCTCAGAAACTCATTCCTTTTCCCATGGGGTGCCACAAGGCTCCATCCTCAGCCCTCATCTTTTTCATTTATATGTAAGACCCTTAGCTGAGGTGGTAGAAAATTCAGGGCTGTCCGTTTTTTCATATGCTGACGATTCCCAAATCATTTTTTATCCATCCCCAAAAAACACTAACGATTCTTCCCCTCTACAATTAGGTCTAAGCAAAATAGCATCATGGATACCACAACATTTTCTTAAATTGGATCACTGAAAAAATATCGACCTACAAAATATCGACCTACAGGAATATCGATGCAAAAATATTGAAGGCAAGAATATCGACATCCTATCTACAACATGGTAAGTACAAAAATATCGAAAATAAAATATAGATGTTAAAAATATCGATGTTAAAAATATCGTTTTTTTCTGTAAAAATATAAATGTAAAATAAAGTAAATAACACTAATAAATAAAATCAACATAGTTAAAAATATCTCATAATGTTTAACATTAATAAATAATACAAATATAATATTAATACATTAATTAAACATATACAGAAAATATATAATATATATGTACTTAACAATAAGTTGTAATAATTATTTTAATAATTTATAAATTAATAGAAAATATTATAAATTACAAATACATTTACAAACATAAAACGAAAACATAAATAAAAAGTAAAGAATTATGTTTAAGGAATTAAAGAAATTAAATATACTTTTAATATTTTTAAAATTAATTATATAAAACATTGGATAGCGTAGGGGTAAAATTTACTATTCCAACTCCAAAAAGTGCAACAGTAGGGAAAGCGTTGGATAGCGTAGGGGTAAAAATTACTATTCCACCTCCAAAAAGTGCAACAGTAGGGAAAGCGTTGGATAGCGTAGGGGTAAAAATTACTATTCCAACTCCAGCAATCGCAACAGTAGGAAAAGCGTTGGATAGCGTAGGGGTAAAAATTACTATTCCAACTCCAAACAGTGCAACAGTAGGGAAAGCGTTGGATAGCAAGGGGTAGAAATTACTGTTCCAACTCCAGAGAGTGCAACAGTAGGGAAAACGTTGGATAGCGTAGGGGTAAAAATTACTATACCCACTCCAGAGAATGCAACAGTAAGGAAAGCGTTGGATCGCGTAGGGGTAAAAATTACTATTCCCACTCCAGAGAGTGCAACAGTAAGGAAAGCCTTGGATAGCTTAGGGGTAAAAATTACTATTCCCACTCCAGAGAGTGCAACAGTAGGAAAAGTGTTGGATAGCGTAGGGGTACAAATTACTATTCCCACTCCAGAGAGTGCAACAGTAGGGAAAGCGTTGGATAGCGTAGGGGTAAAAATAACTATTCCCACTCCAGAGAGTGCAACAGTAGGGAAAGCGTTGGATAGCGTAGGGGTAAAAATTACTATTCCCACTCCAGAGAGTGCAACAGTAGGGAAAGCGTTGGATAGCGTAGGGGTAAAAATTACTATTCACACTCCAGAGAGTGCAACAGTAGGGAAAACATTGGATAGCGTAGGGGTAAAAATTACTATTCCCACTCCAGAGAGTGCAACAGTAGTGAAAGCATTGGATAGTGTAGAAGTTAAATATAACATACTTATATATAATTGTTCTAAATAAAATATATATATATATTTTTTTTTTAAATAACTATATCATTTGCAAATCCCCATTGATAATTACTAAAAACATAATTACAATTAAATAATTAATTAACAATAAATTAACAATAAATACCAATAAATATTAATTAATAAATGTTAACAACTAAATAATATTGAACACTAAAATATTTTTTTAAACAAAAAACATATTAATAATTACAATTTGATTAACAATTAAAAAATGGTAAACAGTACATTTATTTTTAAATAAAGTTTTTTATAAAAGATTATGTACCAATTAATAAAATAAATTTCCAATAAATACAAATTAATTAATAATAAAAAATATTATTTACCCATGTCAAAAAATTAATTACCAATTAAAAAAATTAATTGCCACTTAAAAATTGTAATTACCATTTTACAAACCTTAATTACCAATTAAAAAAATTAATTGCAAATTAAAAAATGTAATTACCAATTACAAACCTTAATTAACAATCAATAAAATTAATTACCAATTAAAATAATTAATAACCAATTAATATTTAATTAGAAATAAAATAATTATCAATACCAATCAATAATAAATAATTACTTAATTACAATTAAATTACTTCCCACCCAAGTCCCCTATAAACCCACAACCCGCTACAGAACTTAAACGCAAAAATTAATTAAAATTAATTTACAATTACTAAAAATGTATAATTAATTTAATATAATTAAATTACTTCCCAGCCTATTCCCCTATAAACCCACAACCCGCTCCAGTACTAAAACATAAAATTAAATTAAAAATAAATGTTTTAATATTTAATAAATAGTACACATATAATTTAAAACAGATAAAATACTTAACAAAAACATATAACACATACATATAAAATACATAATAAAATACATAACAACAAACAAATATCGATACTAGTAACATCGAAATTAGTGACATCGATATAATTGATATCGATATTACAAACTTCGATATTACTTACATCGATATAAAAAATCGATATTACTTACCTTAGGGTCGATATTCTGTCCAACGATATTCTTGACCTCGATATTCTTCACCTTCGATATTTACAACTCGATATTACTGTAGGTCGATATTAGAGAATCAATATTTTGACTGTGCACCCTTAAATTAAATTGAGAAGAAAACGAGGTCCTTGTTTTTGGCAAAAACAAGAATCTCTGGGGCCCCCAACATTGGCCAGGTGAAAAGGACACTCTTCCCACAGCTTCCCCCCAAGCACGAAACCTGGGCATCATAATTGATGATTTGCTGAATATTCACTCTCAAGCAGTGAAAGTGACTGCCACGTGTTTTGCCATTCTTAAATGGTTAAAAAAAATCTGTTGAATGCCTTCAGAATCCACTCAGAAAATCGTGGTCAATGCCTTGATCACGTCAAGGCTGGATGGTAATGTCCTTTACCTGGGCGTAAACAAAGCCGAAACCTGCAGATTGTTCCAAATTCTTCAGCCTGGTTCCTCTGTGATGTCCCTAGAGCCATGTCCATTTCTGCGCACTTACGCAACTTGCACTGCCTCAGAGTTGAGAACCGGGTTAAGTTCAAAGCCATGAGCTTTATGCAAAACAGGAAATGCCCCGGAATACCTTCAATCCTTGGTCTGTCCCTATGTCCCTTCTCGTGACCTCAGCTCCTCCACGAAAGGGAAATTTGTCGTCCCTAAACTCAAACTATCCCAGATGGGTGGAAGGTCGTTTTCATTTCTGGGCTCTTCATTGTGAAAGACTCTGCCAACAGCATTGCGCAACCAAATTTACTATCTTCAATTCCGCAAATCTTTGAAGACGTGGCTTTTTGACAACTAACTTGCCGAGATATTTCATCTATGTCCTCTGATATGCTCTTGTGCCAGGAAACCCTTTTTGGGTAGCTGTTGCATATTATAAATTTAAATTCAAATTCAAAAATTCACCTGTGTCTTCCCTACTGTTTAGCCAGAAGAACTGGGAATAAAGAAACTACAAACAGAACATACAGATATTAATTAGGCACATTAATCAGGATTATTCAAATGGTATCTTAGTAGAGAAGAATATAAATGATACCTACTTCAGTTCTATTCTCTAGAGTCTGTATAGTTTTCCCAGCATTAATAGTGCTTTATTGAATGAAATGCAGGACCAGCTGCTTTGTGCCTTTTCTCTGCCGCCCGCCTGTTTTCCCGCCGTTCCCACTCCTGCCGCCGGTGCGTCCCTGCGGTCCCGCCCCCCTGCTTCCCATTGGCCACGCCGCTCCCGCCTCCCAGCTTCTCCTCCCTCTCCCCCTCTTAAGGAGACCACATAGTGGTGTAGGAGCGACCTCTGACCCTGCTCACAGGCAGGTCGCTCCCCACGCCACCACACGGCCGCCAGCTGCTTCATGCCTTTTCTCTGCCCCCTGCTTGTTTTCCCGCCTTTACCGCTCCTCCCGCTGCTGCGTCCATGCGGCCCCGCCCTCCTGCTTCCCATTGGCCACCCCGCTTCCGCCTCCCAGCTGCTCCTTCCTCCGTCTCCCCCTCTTATGGAGGCCGCGCAGCGGACGCGTGCAGCGGATGCGTCGCTGGCGCGCCAAAGGCAAACCGGTCTGCGCCCATCCGCGCCTGGACTGCGCCCAGCGCCAGAACCACTGGACCCCGCGAATGCCACAACACCAAACTCCGCTACGACACCAGCACCCTCTACGCACTCAACGCCGGCCGAAACAACACCTGCTTCCAAGCCGCCCCGAAACGGACTCACGGACCTTTCTCCTGCCACACCTGCAGCTTCACCTGCGACAGAGCCACCAAACTTCCAAGGACTGGGCCCAACCACCTCCGCTGCATACTCCTCAACACCCGCTCCGCACGCAAAAACGCCGTCGAGCTCTGGGATCTGCTAAACACCTCTGCCCCAGACGTGGCCTTCCTGACCGAGACCTGGTGGAACGACTCCTCGGCGCCCGACATCACCATAGCCATCCCGGACGGCTACAAGATCACCCGCAGGAATCGCGCCAACGGAATCGGAGGAGGAATAGCCATTGTCCACAAGTCCACCCTCACGGTCGCCACCCATGAAGACAACACCCTCAACACCGCCGAACACCTGCACTTCCAGATCCACACCGACCCTAACACCACCCTCAGGAGAACACTCATCTACAGACCCCCCGGACCCGGAGCTCAATTCAGCTACTCCATCGCCGACCTCGCCAGGACCCCCACACTCGCCTCCACGGACTACATCCTCCTCGGGGACCTGAATTTCCACCCCGAGAACAACAACGACACCAACTCTGCCACCCTGATCGACAACCTTGCCAACCTCAGCCTCGGACAACTCGTCACCGCACCCACCCACGCCGCTGGCCACACACTGGACCCCGTCTTCTCCACAGGCACCCACGTCGCCTTCAACCTCACCACTGAACTCCACTGGACCGACCACCACTGCATCCATTTCACCTTCAAGAAACCAACCACGCACCACCGCACCCAACAGCTACCTCGCCGCTGCTAGAGCAAAGTCACCGAAGACCAGCTGATCACTACCCTCGCCCAAAACCCACCCACTGACCCCACCAACCCAGACACAGCAGCCCCCAGCCTCAGACAGTGAATGGACGACTGCGCCAACACCCTCGCCCTACTCAAGAAACCGTCCAACAACCACGCCAGCAAGAGAGCCACCTGGTTTACCGACGAGCTCCAGACCTCCAAACACGCATGCCAGAAACTGGAGAAAATATGGCTCCACGAACGCACTCCGGACAACCAGGCAGCCCACAAGTATGCCACCCACATACGTCACCACCACATCAGATTAGCCAAGAGATCCTCCTTCAAAGACCGCCTGAATAACAAAGCACACGACAGCAAAGAGCTCTTCAGCATCGTAAAGGAACTCTCCAACCCCAGCGCCAACATCAATGACATACTGCTCTCACAAGAACTGTGCGACTCACTAGCCATCTTCTTCCACCACAAGATCGCCGACATCCTTGACAGCTTCAACACCATGACCCCGACTACGCCAAACCCCACCTTCCCTGTGAACACCACCAGCGCCAACCGCCTGACCTCCTGGTTCAACGTCAACGACTACAAGACACGCAAGGTCATGAACTCCATCCACTCAGGATCTCCGTCAGACCCGTGCCCACACCACGTATTCAAAAAAGCAGACGCAACCATCGCACCCCAACTACGGAAGGTCATCAACATCTCCTTCGAAACAGCAGCATTCCCGGAAAGCTGGAAACACGCCAAAATCAACGCCCTTCTCAAGAAGGCCAAGGCAGACCCCAAGGACCTCAGGAACTTCCGGCCTATCTGCCTGCTCCCGTTCCCAGCAAAGGTCATCGAGAAAATCGTCAACACGCAACTGGCCCATCACCTGGAAGACAACAACATCTTGGACCCGTCCCAGTCCGGGTTCAGACGAAACCACAGCACCAAGACAGCCCTCATCGCCGCCACAGACGACATCTGGCGTCAACTAGACAATGGCGAAATATCAGCCCTCATCCTCCTGGACCTGTCAGCCGCCTTCGACACGGTCTGCCATCACACTCTAAAGACACGCCTCCTAGAAGCCGGAATCACAGAGAAGGCCCTTGACTGGACCACGTCCTTCCTCTCCGGCAGAACCCAGAGCGTCCGCCTCCCGCCCTTCCGATCCGGGGCCACCAACATCATCTGCGGCATCCCCCAGGGCTCATCCCTCAGCCCAACTCTATTCAACGTCTACATGGCCCACATCGCACAAGTGGCCCGCCAACACAACCTCAACATCATCTCCTACGCCGACGACACCCAGCTCATCCTCTCCCTCACCAAGGACCCACACACTGCCAAAACCAACCTCCACAAGGGAATGAAGGCGGTCGCAGACTGGCAGATCCTTCTCCTACCTTGCCGCCAAGACCTGTAACACCCTCCCGACCCACCTACGGCAGACCCAAGACCTACTCGCCTTCAGAAGACTCCTCAAGACCTGGCTCTTCAAGCAGTAGCAACACTCCCCTCCCCTCAGCGCCTTGAGACCCTCACGGGTAAGTAGCACTCTTTACAAGTACTCTAATTGATTGATTGATTGATTGATTGAAAAATAGATCATTCATTATAGGAGCATGCTCATATTGGAATAGCTTATATAGCTTGAGGGGAATTTTGTCTGGGCTGGTATACTACTTAATCAATGCCTTTTAGTTTCTCCCTTCTCTCGCCCTTAGTCACTATCTTAGAGCTGAAAGGATCAGCCTGATACAGATCTTTATAAAATCTCCAAAAAGGCGCCCTTAATTTCAGCAGGCTTGGTGTCATATCGGCCATTTCTTTTTTTTAAATGTTTTAATAATATTTCTGGTGGCTTTCTGTCTTGTGTGAAGGGCCAACAACTTTCCCACTGACTACCCATATTCATCATACACCTCTTTTTCATGTGCTCGAAAGGTTTGGACCACTTTTTCCATAAAATAGCTGTTAATCTCAGATTTTATTATAGCTATTTCCAGTGTACACTCACTTTGTTCATCCTCCCACCCTTCCACCCACTCTCTATTGTCCATCTGGTTGTCTCTACCCCTCCTACACACTCTCCCTTGCCTGTGTGCATGCCCCAGCCCCTCCCACTGAACCTCCCTTGTCCATCTGCTTGCCCCAGCCCCTCTCACCCACCATCCATTGACCATAAACCCCCCCATCCTCTCTGACATGTTTTGTTCTCCCACATGCACCCCACCACCTTGCATGTTGCCTCGGAGAAGCACAAGGCTACAAAAAAACCGATATGATGCAGCATCATGGCACTTTTTGTTTTCTGAGTAGTTTTAGCTATGCTGCACAACACGGCTACAAACATAGTCAAATTTAGTGGCTCCCGTAGTTGAGACCGATCAGCTTTGTCAATGTTTGATATATTATGTAAACTTAGATAAATCACTGAAAACAGTGAAGGTGATTGGGCCAGGCGAACTTTTGTTCAATTTGTGGTAGACCAGTATAGAACAAGTTTAAGTTACACCCCTTATGATTATTGCAAATTTGGGGGCATACACGGCAGGTTTGTCAGCATCATGTATACAAATTCCAGTACTAATAGATTATCCATTAGACCATAAACATAAACATTATTGGGCATTGCATTTACTACGGTTAAACATATACCAAGCCCTAGTGGCACAGAAGTGTAGCAGAAAATAGTGTTCAGCACCTACGGGAGGTGTGTGTAGGTGGAGGCGTATAGCAGAACGGCCAGTGGGGCTGTGTTAGTGGTTATGTGTCTGCGGCTGGCGCAAAAGTGTCACAGTAACTTAGCTGTGAATCAGCGTTTCTCAGGTGGGATCTCCTCTACCTGACCCAGCAGGGCAAATAAAGGTGTGCATGGCAATGAGACATCTGTTACCACGTGAATAATTTCATATACTCCTTCCCAGAATTGGTCTATGGTGGGCAAGTCCACAAGACATGCAGGAAAGATGCATTCTCTTGCTTACATTCCCAGCAGTTAGTGTCTGGGCGTACTCCCATTTTGTGGGGCTGCAGGGCAGTGCGATAAACCCTGTGTATGAATTTAAAATGAACAAGTCTCAGCTTGTGGTTTGGCGATAACTATCTAAGCTGGGAGCAGCAGAATGACCATTGTTCATCTGTAGGTGATTCATCAAGGTCCACCCTCTACTTATCTAGGGCCTTTGGGGGCGACAAAGGGAGTGTTTGATTGCATTAGGTAGTATAGCCTGGTAATCAATTTACAAGGAGACGGGGTAACAAGTATGTGTTCTATTGTAACAGGGGCTACTAGAAAGGAGGCATGCAAGGTTTTGCAGGTGTCTCTGAGTTGGTAGTGTAGAAGTAATTCTAAAATAGGCACCCGCTTACCTTCTTGATTTTGTGGTGTCTCTAGGAATGTACCGTGCGGGTAGAGGTCTCCTAATGTAGTTAGGCCCAATGGTTCCCTTGTCTTGTAGAGAGGGGAAGAGTGGGTGATATGCAAGTGGGGTGGAGGGAGTATATAGCAATGGGGTCTCAACCCGGTTCTTTAGACCCTCCGAGGCCCAGCGCAGTGTCTCAATTGTGTTCACTTCACCGGTTGTTCTTAGATAGTGTTTGTATAGTGCGACATGCAGAGGGATGGGGTCTGTTACATCTTTCTCAATTGCCACATGCAGTTGAAATGGGATGGGATTCACCCAGAAGTGGAGATACTGGGCTTGCGCACACAGTGCATTAAGTTCAAAATCAGGAGCCCCTAGCCCCCCTACTGAGAGCGGACGTGTCAACAGTTCCCAATCTACCCATGGCTGCCTCCTGGCCCACACCAGGGCTATTACAATGGAGCAAAGGGATTTGAAGAAGGCTTGGGTGAGGGGTATTGGGATATTTGCGAATAAGCATTGGAACTTATCGAGGACAACCATTTTTATTATGGCTATTCTACCAGCCAGGGATAAGGTCAGAGCCGACCAGTACTTTGAGTTGCGCTCCAGCCAGTCTAACAGCCGACCAAAATTCATACGCCAGATTTCTTGCATGAGTCTGCTTAGCCATATGCCCAAGTATTTTACCAAGCCATCTGCCCATGTAAGCGGAAATTCTAGTTCAGCTTCTGGTGGGGAGTCAGTTAGGGGCAGGAGTGATGATTTAGACCAGTTGAGTTTTATGCTAGATATTCCACCAAATTGAAGAACTTCCGGCAAAACCTGATTCAAGTTTTCATCTGGTTTCTGAATGTACAGTGTAATATCATTGGCATACATTGAAATTATTAGACTTCCCTCAGTGAACCCCAGCCCTCAAGAAGTGTGATGTTGTTGTATTCTGGCAGCTAGAGGCTCCATCACCACTGCGAATAGTAGCAGTGAGAGGGGGCAGCCCTGTCTGGTTCCGCGTGTTAAAGGGGATTGGTCCGACAGTAAGCCATTTGCTTTTAAATGAGCTGTGGGCTCAGTATAAAGTAGGCTAATGAGCTTGATGAAATTGGGGCTGAACCCTAGCCTAGCCAATATACTGAACAAGGATGGCCTTAACAGGGAGTCAAATGCTCAGACAGCGTCAAGGAAGGCAGCAATGGCAGGCAATTGAGGGTCAATCTGGTGAACAGCAGCAAAGAAGGTGAGTAAATTATGGGCTGTGGATCTACCTGGAATAAAACCAGGTTGGTCTGGCCTGGCTATAGGAGCTATAGGGCTGTAGGAGCGGCTGTAATCTGTTAGCTATTAGTTTGGCAAGGATTTGGACATCTACATTGATTAGAGATAGTGGTCTGTATGAATCGCAGAGATTAGCTGCCTTGTCATGTTTTAGAAGGGAGATGATCACTGTCGTGTCTATGGAATGATGATAGACACGTCTATATATATTCATAGAGGAGCTTTATTGAATACCTCCTTCAGTGTCCCTGTCCCTACTCTAACTGTCCCCATCCTGTCTACACTCCTCCTCTTCCCTTCCACCCCAGCTAGCTCCACCCACCCAACTACTAGACTGCTGACTACATAACATCTCCCCCTTTCTTAACAAAATAGCAGAACAGTGTGCTAACTCCTATTTCTTCAATGAGTCTCTCTGGTCGCTGGATATCTTGGCGGGGTCGCATAGACATGGCTCCAGTAGTATCATCGATCAGGGGTTCACTTAGCTGACCCCTACTCTCTTGGTCAACTTGGTCAGACTCTTCAGGAGTGAGCATTTCAGTTACGTTCATCAAAGGTCCTTTCATGTCCCGAGGACATTTCTTAAAATGCGATACATTCCTGGTAACTCGTCGTTGATCAGATTTCGCAGTTAGCATAGTGCCCTTCTGTTGGGTAACCAGCAAAGGTTCATCTCGGAACCGACAGTCAGCCTTTCTTTGTTGGTCTTGTTTGACAATAACGTAATCTCCTTCATGCAAGGATAGTGATCTCGCTCTCCTTTTGGCATCGGCATATGATTTAATTTTGTCTTTGTTGCACCTATCAGTCGCCATCATCTCTCGATGGCTGCGGAGCGGCAACACTGCCCGCAAGGCCCCTTCCCAGGTCGGGATGCGATTTCTCACAGGGCGCCCCAGCATCAGTGTTGCAGGGCACTTTCCGGTGGTTGAATGAGGGGTTGTCCTATATGCTCTGAGGACCTCATTGAGGGCCACTTGCAGGTCCTTCTTTTCAGCAGTGGCTTGCTGGAATGTCTTTTTGAGCGTGGCCATGAATCTTTCAATGGTGCCATTCGATTGTGGCCAGAGGGGTGTAATGTTCCTGTGATTGAAATCCAGGTGCTTTGCAAACGCACTGAACTCGTGCCCATTGAACAGAGGTCCATTGTCCGTTTTCACCTCTCTGGGGACACCCCAAGTTGCAAACACTTCATCTAGCACTTTGAGAGTGCTAGAGGCACTTGTGGATGACACAAATTGTGCGATGGGAAATCGTGAGTATTCATCAATTATGGCTACCACGTATTTTCCGGATTGTAGTGGTCCGTAGAAATCCATGGCAAGTTCTTGCCATATCCACCGGGTAGGGTGGTCATTTGTAATGGAGCTGGGGGATCACCTTTGTTGGTCAGCTGGCACAGATGGCAATCCTTCAGAGTAGACTCTACCATCTGGTCGAGGAGGGGAAACCACACGCGTTCCCGGAGAGCTCGCTTTGTTGATACTACTCCTCTGTGGCCTTCATGGGCAAGGTTGATGACACCTTGCCGTAGTTGACCAGGAACCACAATCCGTTGACCTCGCAGTATTACTCCATCTGTGGTAACAGACAGTTCGTCACAGACGTGTCGGAATGCTTGCATCTCCTGCTTGACAGCCGGATCATTGTCTTCTTCTTGAGAATCATGTCTCCACCGGTTGGTCTGAATCCGACGGAGTACTGTCTGCAAGACGACGTTTTGCGCAGTGACCTCTCGGATGACTTCCATGGGAATGGCAGGTGGCAGTGCTTGGTCGGCCACGAAGTGGATGTACTCCTCGGCAATAGATGGGTTGGAGTCCGACGATGCATGAGGGTGTCGTGACATGTAGTCAGCCGGGTTCTCCGCCTTCCCGGGTTTGTGGACAATGGTAAAAGTATATTCCTGAAGTCTCAGGCCCCATCTCTCAATCCTCTGAGGCATTTTGGATCTGGGGTTGCCGTAGATGGTGACCAGCGCCTGATGATCGGTGATCAGAGTAAAGTGCTTGCCGTAAATAAAAACATGAAAATGTTCACATGCCCAAACCACCGCAAGACTCTCCTTTTCAGGTTGTGAATATGCCCTTTCAGGATCAGACAGACTGCGACTGGCATAGGCAACAATGCGTCTCTGGTCAGAGTCATTGTCATATTGTGCCAGAATTGCCCCCAATCCCACAGGGCTGGCATCCACAGTGATTTCAGTTTTCCGTCGAGGATTGAAGTACGAGAGGTTGTCAGCAGACTCCACTGCACGCTTAATCTCTCTGAATGCTTGTTCACACTGGGGCGTCCAGTCAAACGGTTGGCCTTGTTTGATGAGGGTGCGAAGGGGATGGCTGATGGTCGCATAGTCTCTGATGTAACGGGCACAGTAGCTGGCCATCCCCAGGAACGATCTCAATTCACTGACATCTTGTGGGCTCTTGGTGTTGTTCAGAGTCGCTATCTTGTCCGGATCAGGTTTCATCCCTGCACCCGAGAAGATGTGGCCAAAGAATTTTAAAGTGGACTGGTGGAACTCGCACTTATCTTTGTTTAACGTCAGGTTGGCATCTAGCAGGGCGTGACAGACGCGATCAAGTGCCATGTCGTGTTCACGAACGTCGGAGCCGTACACAAGAATATCGTCACTGTAGTTTAGAGTGTTGGGGATGTGTTGAATGATTTGCCGGATTGCCTCTTGAAAAATTTCCGCGGCAGAGGAGGCACCAAAACTCAGTCTCTTGTATCTGAAGAGTCCTAAGTGAGTTGCAAATGTCGTAATGTAACGGGACTTGACATCCAACTCCAGCTGGTGATAGCCTTTGTTTAAATCCAGCTTCGAGAATACCCTCGCCCCGTTCAAAGCAGAAATCATGTCGCTTAGATGCGGCCCAGGGTGGCGCTCCCTTTCTATCGCCGTGTTAGGTAGTCGCATGTCAACACACAGTCTCACCTTGCTAGTGGTGCCCTTCTTTGGTACGATGACCACTGACGATACCCATGGGGTTGGACCATCCGTCCGTTCAATGATGTCCGCTGACAGGAGGTCTTGAAGTTCATCCTCAGAGACTCAACGCAAGCGGTTCTCCTTTCTGGCGGTCAAGCGCGAGCTCAGGAGCGAGAGCATCCAGTACTCGCTCCTCTATCCTGCGAGGCTCCGCATCATTGTCGACGACAAAACTCAGTTCTTCGACACCCCGGAGGATGTTTGTGCCTGGCTAGAGCTTTACAGGGCAGGGAAAGATGGCTTCGGCTCCTCGTCCCAACAGGCAGATGAGCCGGAACAGAGACGGCGATCCAGGAGGATCAGGAATCGCCGCGGCCGTACAGGAGGGCCCTCAACTGCAGAGACATCATCGGAGCGGAGGGGAGTGTTGGAAGTATTGTCGGAGTTGTCTGGTGCACGGGACGAAGCCATTGTGGAGGAAGACAACCCGGGTGATGAGGAGGCACCATCGGAATCGGAGGACTCAGTGACTGATAGTGCCCATACACCGGTGATCACACCGAAATCGGTGGAGGACCTTTTGGATGGTCAGGGGTAACGGGGTGTGCTGCCTTATTTTGGGTGGGGGCCCGGCAGGGGGGAGGCGGTTGCCGTCCACTGATGCTGACTAGGAGGGAGGGAGGGGTGGGGTGCCCCTGTTTCTGCCCCGAGAGGGTTTTGCTACTGTTTAGGGCTTGTTTTAGTCCTGGTGGCTCGAGCGTCGAGGGCCCACTGCCTCCGCCCGGCCCGCACCTGGCCCTTAAGGCCTTCCTACGGTGGCGACCGTAGGATTAGTAGGGGGTATTGGGTTGATGGAGGGCGAGGTTTGGATGGGATCTGGATGGTGTAGTTTGGGTCCTGTTCTGGGGTGGGTGGGTGGGAGTTCGGTTTGTTCTTGGGTTGTGTGGTTTTGGTTGGGGAAAATGGCCGCCATCAGTACTGGGATGTATGATGTCTTTTCTTTGTGGGGGCCCGGTCGGGGAAACTGGGCGAGAACAATATGGGACAATGGCTGATGTTGCTAACTTGAAATGTGTTACTTGGAACGTAAGGGGGCTTCACAGTATGTCCAGGCGCCACAAGGTCCACGCTTATTTAGTGCGTAGGGGAGTGCAAATGGCGCTGCTGCAGGAAACTCATCTGACCAAGGCGGAAGGGGCGGCGCTACAGCGTAGGTGGCGGGGGCAGGTCTTTTCCACGTCGTACTCCGCGTATGCCAGAGGGGCGCTAATATGGATCAGAGCAGGGGTCCCCTTCCAAGTTACGAGAACTGTAATAGATCCGGAGGGGCGCTACGTGGCCATCTCGGGCACCCTGGGAGGGAGGGACCTGAACGTTTGTTGTGTGTACGCTCCTAATGTGGACCAAATTGCCTTCCTTTCCAGGTTATCGGGCTCGTTGGCCCACTTCTTCTCCGGACCCCTCCTGCTTGGGGGAGACTTCAACTCCGTGGTGGATGTGGATATTGACCGCTCCCATCCACCACTTCCCGATTCTCCGGTTCGTCGCACGGCTAAGGGGCGTCAGGATTGGCAAACCCGATGGGGTTTGACGGACATCTGGAAGGCGCACCACCCCGCGTCTAGGGATTACTCATACTTCTCGAGCCATCATGAGTTGCATGTCCGCTTGGATGGCTTTCTTGGATCGCCCGAACTGGTTTCGGCAGCGGTTCGTTCTGAGTACTTGTCCAGAACCATTTCAGACCATAGCCCACTCTTGCTGGACCTTCGCTGGTTCCCCGGGGCGCCGGCGGTGCCCACCTGGAAGCTGCGACCCGAGATTCTTGAGGACAGTGTTTTCAGAGCGGACCTGGGGGACAAGGTAGTGGAATATTTTGCGTCCAACGGTGGCACCGCGAGTACACGAGCGTTAGAATGGGACGCTTTTAAGGTAGTGGTGAGGGGTTACTGTATTTCTAAGAAAGTGGGCATGAGGCGCGTTATCCTGGCTGACTTAGATGCAGCGGACCAGCAACTCCGCGAGCTTGAAATCCGCCGCCCTGGGCATCCGGAATTGCAGGTGCGAACGACGGAGGCGCGGGAAAAGGTAGCGGCAGAGGTCGAACGGCTTCGCTGTTTTGATTATAAAGCCTACACGGTCCGATCCATCGCAGAGGGAGACAGATCGAGCGCGTTGCTGGCGTGGTTGGCCAACCCTACGCGCCAATCCCAATTGACGACAAGTATGCGTGAGGCGGACGACACCGAGGTGCACACCCAACCGGAGATTCTTAGCTGCTTCCGGCATTATTATGAACGCTTATACCGCAGTCGCTCCGCGCGAGACCCTGCCCGGCTCGATGATTATCTACGTCCGCTGGAGCTCCGCACAGTGGAGCAAGAAGTGGCGAAGGCCCTGGGGTCCGACATTGAACTGGGGGAGATCCGCGGGGCCATTAAACGGATGGCGAGAAACAAGACCCCGGGCCTGGATGGCCTACCCGTGGAGTTTTATGCAGCTTACGCTGATCTCCTAGCCCCTAGATTGTTGGTGGTCTACAGGGAGGCGAAGAGGTTGGGGCGACTCCCGAGCTCGATGTGTGAGGCGCTGGTGGTTCCTCTCCTCAAACCGGGTCGAGACTCGTCCGACCCAGGGTCTTACCGTCCCCTATCGATGTTGACGGTGGACTATAAAATACTGAGTAGCGTCTTGGCCTCGAGGCTGCTGGGACACATGAGTTCCCTAGTGCACGAGGACCAAGCTGGTTTCATCCCACGGCGAAACACGACTATGAATATTCGCAGGTTGTTCCGTTTGCTAGGGGAGCCTTTTGTGGATGCTCCGTCCCCGGTCGTCTTGTCGGTGGACCTAGAGAAGGCTTTTGATAGCCTGGAGTGGGATTACCTCTGCACGGTGCTGCGGCGATTCGGCCTCGGGGAGGGCTTTGTTAGATGGACCGCGGTTCTTTATGCCTCTGCATCAGCCAGGGTCCGGGCGGGACCACTGATCTCCTCACAGTATCCAGTAGAACGGGGCACGCGGCAAGGGTGTTCATTATCCCCACTTCTTTTTGCGCTAGCAGTGGAGCCACTCGCGCTGCACCTTCGATCGGGGGCCCACTATACGGGCTTGTGGACGCCTGTGGGCCAGCATTTTGTTTCGCTGTATGCGGACGACCTGTTGCTCTTCCTTGAGGACCCGCTCAACGCTTTGCGTGGAGCGGCGGTGGCGCTCACAGAGTTTGGGGAGGTTTCAGGCCTCCGAGTGAATTGGTCCAAGACCTGTCTCTTTCCGGTGCGCAAAGGCGCTCCCGCCCCTACCCTAGATAGGGAGATTAGATGGGAACCCGACTGCTTTAAGTATCTTGGGGTGTTCGTCTACCACGACCAACCCGACCTCCTGGATGGGAATATTGCCCGCAGCATTCGAGCACTTCGAAGCTGCATGGACTTTTGGGCCACGCTGCCGCTCTCGGTAGCGGGGCGGATCGCCCTGCTTAAAATGGTGGCGCTTCCCCGGCTCTTATACTACTTTCGGACCCTACCGATCTGGGTCCCACCGGCCACGTTTCGACTGTTACGCTCTATGGTGGTCGGATTCCTCTGGGGGTCGGGCCGCCGGCGGGTAGCCCTCAAAACCCTGATGAGGCCGAAAGACGAGGGAGGGCTCGCGGTGCCGGACTTTGAAAAGTATTATCTGGCGGCGCAGCTCCAGACCTTCACTCAGGAGATCGCCAGGGAATTCCGGGGCCCGGAGGACAGGAGGGGGACGGGCATGGCCAGGCATGTTCTCTCCTTTATAGCGCTGCGTCAACGTTTGGCCCTGCGGGATTTGTCGATGGAGGAGCGGACTGTCCGCCTGTGTTGGAATCGGGCCCACGCCCGAGGCCAACTGAGAACACCGTATGCGCCTGAAATACCATTGGGGATGCTGACGGCCCTCCCACACGGAGGGGATTGGTCACGGTTGGCGGCCTGGGAGGATGCCGGCTTACAGCTGGTTGGAGATCTGTACGAGGATGGTGCGCTCCTGTCCTTTCAGGATCTTATTGACCGCTTCGAGATCCCCAGGGGTGATTTTCTACTGCACTCGGCCATTGTCCGAGCAATCCAGGCACACTGGAAGAGCGGGCGGGAGGAGCCCCCCTTATCTCAAGTGTGCCAGTATGTGATGATGTCTGCGGGCACGGTGAAGGCGGTCACTTGCCTTTACGGCAGGTTGATCAAAGAAGGGTTGGCTCCTCTTGCCACTCTGAGAATCCGCTGGGAGGAGGACATTGGTAAGGAGATCCCGGAGACGACCTGGGACCAATTGGTGAGACGAGCCTGGAAGGGCACGCGCAACGCCCGTTTCCAGCTGGTCCACTATTACGTGCTCCACAGGGCGTACCTGACCCCAGTGAAAATTAGGCGATATTTTGCCACGAATTTGGCGGAATGCCCTAGGTGTCCAGCTCAGGAGGCGGACCTCCTTCATATGTTGTGGGCCTGTCCGGGATTGTCATCTTATTGGCAGGAAGTAGTGAAGACCCTGGAGGAGGTGACGGGGAGGTCCTTATCATTTGATGCGGCGGTCGGGCTCTTACATTGGTTCCCCCATACCCCCAGGAAGAAAATTTCTAGTAAATTTATCGACCTAGGGCTTCTCCTTGCTAAGCGAGAGGTGACCAGGAATTGGAAGGCACGAGTTGGTCCGACAGGCAGCAGATGGCACAGTGAGCTTTTGAAATGGGCGGCGGGGGAGAGCGCGCTGAGGTATCAACTAGCTTGGAGGCAGCGTAATGAAAAGGCCCAGGAGGCCGCGTTGGAGTGGGAAATGCTGGTGCAGGCCCTCAGGGATTATTGCGCCCCCAGCGACTCTGAAGGTGAAGAAGCGACTCGCCCCGAGTCCCGGTAAACGATTGCACTGTTAGTCCCATTGCTTTCCCCAGGGGTCCCATGGCAGATCCTGTAGCGGTAGCTCCCAGGCGCTGGTGGCGGGGTTGGGGGGGTTTTCTTTTGGTTAAGAAGTAGTATTTTGAGGGTGGGGGGTTTCTTTTGGGTTTATAGCCTTGTTTGGAAAAGCAGATGACGGACAGTGGATCATCCGGACCAGCTCAAGCATCCTGCTGAGCCCCCATTGCATTTCGCCGCCCGACCCCAGGGTTGTGGGCCGGATGGCTGTGTACGAAACTTACGGGGGGGGGGCCAGAGGGTTTTACCGTGCTGATATTGCTTATGATGCAATGCTGGTCAATATTGTAACGATTTACTGATTCCTGCAATAAAAATATATTTAAAAAATAAATAAATAAATAAAAAAAATAAAAAATTGAAGTTCATCCTCAACAGCTTTTTGGAGATGAAATGGCACACGTCGAGGGTGCTGTGCCACAGGCCTGATCTGTTCATTGATGTGTAGATGTATTTGGCATCCCTTCATTTTTCCTAGTCCTTGAAACAGCCTGGGAAACATGCTGACAATGTCCTGGTCATCACTGACCTTAAATAGGATTTCAACAAGGCGGAGACGCTCTGCAGTTGGTAGGCTGAGTAAGCAGTCGGCCTCTGGGCCTTTGATGACATGTATGACCGCTGGTATGGTGATGGTGTCGTGTTTGAGTGTTGTTGGGAATTTTCCCAAGCAAAGGAGTGGCTTCTTGGACATCCAAGTGAAAACTCAGACCGGTGCATAAGTTAGTGGGGGCTTAGGATTCATCCTCTCATATTCTGTGACCGGGATATAGTTCAGCGAAGCCCCGCTGTCCAGTATGAATTTGGTGTCATGGTTCCCTACTTTTATATCCAAGCGTGGCTATTTCTTGAGTTGGTCGGGATCTGTGATCATATTCACATATTCCACTGTGTATTCAGAGCCTCTGGACGATGATCTGGAGTCCCGGGACGGTGATCTACGCTCCCATCGAGATCTACGTGACACTCGGCTGGAGTGTGACAATGTAGACTTTCCTTGGACTGCCCTTATGTGATGTTTTCTGGTGTCGGAACGAGACGACCTCGTCGTTTCGCTTCGCCTCTCCTTGTTATAGTCCCCACACATCGCTTCAAAGTGGTTCGTCGGCCCACATTTCCTACATCGCTGACCCATGGCAGGGCAGGTATCTGCATGAGGATAGTCATATCCACACCTGTAACATCTTTTCGTCCTTTCCGGTCTCCTTTCTCTGCACCCAGGTTCTCGCCTCCTGTGCTCTGGATGTCTTTGACGAGATGACGGTCTGGGTCTCCATTGCTTTTCTTTCGAGCTCCGTCGGCTGCTGCCTTTAACTTGGACACGACGCGCTTGTTCATGACTTACATTGCGCCCTGTTTCAATGTTGGTGGCATGTTCCTCGGCCTGATCATAGACGCGAGTCATTTCCTGAATGTCGTCTAGTTCATGGGGTTTTCTTAGCAGCCTCCTTCTGCGGGTTTCCGAGTGACATCCATCTATGATTTGTGACTTTATGGCGGCATCTGTTGAGAAGGTGTCAAATTCACAGTGTCTCGATAGTCAACGCAGTCGGGTGATGAACACGCTCATCGCCTCATCCTTTCCTTGGCGTGCTGGATGAAACGCATGACGTTCATAGTCCACATTTCTTTTATGGAGGAATTTTTTGTTCAATGCCTCACGCACCTTGTCATAGGTTCCAGCATCTGCAGGGGGAAGATCTTTGATTATCTTGCTTATTTCTCGACCTGCTAGGTTGCGGAGGGCAATCAATTTTTCTTTATCAACTGTTACTTTGGATCCCTCGATGTAGTCTTCGAAATCTTCAAGCCACTCTTGCCACTTGGGGCCCATGCTCCCTCCTGTGGTCAGTGTTAAAGGTTCTGGGGCCCGCAGATGCGACACTCCTGCAATGATGGGCTTGACTTCATTTCGCTGTGGGGATGTATCTGGGGTCACCATCGTGGTATCACGTGCTTCTCACCCCTTTCTCTGACTCTGACTGGCCTGTCGCTTCTCGTTCCCAGGTGCTTTGATTGGTTAATTACGGTCGTCTTCAGTCAATGTTATTTAACTTTGCTCGTGTTTGTTTATATTGCTACAGCTGCTCGTGCTTGTTCAGCCTTGGTTACTCAGGTTGGTTCATGCTTGCTATGCTTCTTTATAGCCTTTGCGTGTCATTTCTTACTGGCCAATCACCATGCCTCACCTTAAAATGGCCGCCCCGCACTGCACAAGGAGTCAGTCCTTGAGGCTGCCTGACCTCAAAATGGCCACCGTTGCTGACTTCTCACTGCACACGAGACTTTCTCTCTGTTCATTCAGACCAAGGCTGTTTCAGTCAAGACTCACCGGCCGCCGGTTCCAGGAAGGGCAACACTTTTCCGGGTCTCCACACCCTGTGCCACTGCTGCCACGTTCAGGTAAGGTTGGGGTGGGCTCCCACCTTGCTTCTTGGCGTTTCTCGCTCACTCGGCACACCTTGCCGAACCTCACGCATCGGGAGTGAGATCGCGAGGTCGCGCGCCACTCGAGCTCCGTTTGCACCACACTCGCTGGCATGGGTCCGCAGGCCTTCCGTGAGCGACGCTTGCTGTCAGGACGATTCCGGATGGCTTTGGGTGGCAGGCAGAGTCGGAGTGGGCTCCCGACTTCTGCTCTTTCAATACATGCCAACTTGCACGCATTAGGCGTGAGTCGCGGTTTGGGCGCGAATGGGCTTCCTTTGCTCGAGCGTTTCAGCGCTCGTTACTTGGCCCCTCTGGGCTCCCTCGCAGTCGTCGGACTGAGGGATAGGGTCACCTGCTGCTGGCCTCTCACCTCAGGCGGCAGCTTCGCTTTGCACAGCAGCGTTCTCCTTTCTGGACGCTGATCGGTTCAGGACGGTCCTGCAGGGTTCTGTGGGTGATGGGCATGCCAATCCCACCCTCGTCGCCAGTTGTCGTGTCTATGGAATGATGACAGACAAGTCTATATATATTCATAGAGGAGCTTTATTGAATACCTCCTTCAGTGTCCCTGTCCCTATTCTAACTGTCCCCATCTTGTCTACACTCCTCCTCTCCCCTTCCACCCCAGCTAGCTCCACCCACCCAACTACTGGACTGCTGACTACATAACAATCACCACCTCATTGTGGGTGGAGGGAGCCACAATCTAGAGATTCTTGGTATACTGCTAGTAATCGAGGTGCAAGCTCTTCCTTGTACGTTTTTATAAAACAATGTCATCAACCCATCTAGCCCTGGTACCTTCTCACCTGGTGAGCTACCTTAGAGCTGTACAATGTCTTCCATGCGTTAAACAGATTTCAGTTCATATTTTATAGTCTTCCCTTGGCCAGACAGAGAATTTTCAATTATCATATAAGACATGCGTTGTCCCTTTTCTATTCAAGTTTGGAGTCAATTTGCCTTTAGTCTAAGAAGTAACCAAGTTTGTGGGCAAAGGTTTGTGTTTTTTAGTTGTGTATCTAATTGAAGAAAAATCTGCTGTGCATTTGGTAGGTTAATCATCTATGTTAAGTTACTCTTTTTATTGTCAATGCTGAGGCAGGATCAGCTTCTATGGCAGCATGCGCAGTGCAAACCTTGCTGGAAGCCAGTGGAGTAAAACGTTTTCCATGGGTAAGGCACATCTTTTACGGCAGTGTTGAACCAAGTGATTTATTTGGACCCAAGGACTGAAACTTGATCACAGATAAGGCCCTTATTATAAATAGCTCAAAGACCACAATTTCATCAGGAGTGTATGTGCACCCAGTAAAAACGCTGCAGGGAATGGGGCTGACGCTCGGGGCAGGAGCACAGCCCAGTCTCCGCCCAACTCCTGCGGAGCCATGGGATGGGCATATAATTCTCCGGCCAGTCAGGCCCTGGATCCACCTCCCATTTGCCTTCGTCCCACCCACTGATGGTGGACACACCATTGGCATAGTCCAGGGCTGAGTGCAACTCCCATAACTCCTCAACTACTCTGAGCAAGTCTGCGGGAGAAGCCAATGCATCTTCCTGGCCTGCACATCACTCCACTCATTTGCCTCTTCCCCCCAGAAGAAAAGCCTGGGGCAACAGCAGTGCTAGGGCTGTGTACATGCCCCCTCCACATGGGCTATATCACATCATGGGGGAGTGCACAATGCTCTCCCAGACTCCTCTAGTCTGGGAGACATCCTAACACCCTAACCTTCACACCACAACCACCCACCAACCACCATAAACTTGGGGAAAACTAGAGATGTAATCATAAATTGCAGCCTAATTGGAGACAGTTTTATTACACTTATGATGAGCCTTAATTGGAGAGAGTTTTACTGACCATTTAACAGAATATTTTCTGCCCTGCAGTCACCAAACTTAGGGGCCCATTAGGATCTCGGGCGGATCGCCACCGCCGGCATGGCAGTGGCGATCCGCCCGAGATCCGTCCCTCCGCCATATTTCTATGGCGGGGGGACCGCGGTGGACAGAAAGACCTATGGTACCCCCCTGCAGTTCAAAGCACAACATGAAAGGCACAACGAGGAATGATAACTTTATTTCTCCTAATTCTTTCCTTTTTCCATGCGTGCTGCAAACTGCAGCATATATGGAAAGAGGAAAAAGCCTCCAAGGATTGTTTTTGTGCAGGAAGGTGACAAATCCTTCACATAAATAATCCTACCGACAACATAGGCACCCTTGCACAAGGGTGCCCGCATTGGTGTTAGGCTGCTGTAATGGCGCTAGAGCTGGCGGAAAAGACAGAAATGCACTGTATTAGATAAATAAAGTACATTCATTCCTGCCCTTTCACCCTGATGTAGGGCAGCACAGCAAGTTGACTCGCTGGGCTGCCCTATGCCAAATCCCTAAAAATTAGGCACTTTGTGTTGCACGGTTTCAATATCTGGTTGCAATTTGTGCTGCCGTGACTCTCTCGAAGGTGCTGTCCCTCCTGGATTGGTGATATATCTTGTCTAATTGATACTGGATTTTAAGATTAACTGATAATCGGATCTTGGAGACATCTGGGTTTAGGGTGGGAGACCGGCAATCGTATGTGCCATGACTATGTTGCCACCCAGCACCCCAGAGCAAATCAAAGACTCCTTGCATTTACTCTCTCCCTGCCCTTTCGTAACATGAACAGCACTTAAGACTTATTCTGAGGGAGGTTCTTGGGTTTGCAAGGATCAACAAAAATCAATAGAATTAAAAAAATAAGAAGTGTAAATCCAGTCAGAACAGAGCATGGAGACTGACCGAACCACTGACTGCTATGAGAGCCAAGAGAGAAGGCCTCACACACTTTTGCAGACCTCATGCTCTTATTCTAGTATCCACAGCCCAGGAGGAACATCATTCTCAGTGCAGACAGTCCAGCTCTGGAACTCTGATCTGTGAGAGAGCATCTGTGATGTTGAATGCAATCATTTGCTGTGGATTAAACCAAAATGGCCTTAGCCAGGATTGAGGATTTGGCAATTGCTAATTACATGCAACACACCTCTCTAGAGGTCAACGAAAACATAACACAACAAAGTATGCCTTTCTATTGGCATAGCATTGGCACAAAAACCAACCGGTAAGAGGGTCTGAAAAACTGAGAAGCAGCTGTCAGTCCCAAGCCATCAGTAGCCGCACCTATGTATTTATTATGCACAACAAACACCAGAGCAATCTTGTTTCACGTCTGAGGGGGCCGGAGAAGACGGAAGGAGAGTTGGGGACTGGCAGGGTCCAGGGAGGAAGAATGTAAGAGATTAATTAGCCTGATATCTAGGCGCTAGGCGCTGCTCGTGAGAGCTAGACAGAAACAGAAGATATATCAAACTGACTAAGAAATAGACTCAAGTTAAAAACTGCACAAAACAAATGCCAAAATGAAGCATCAACAAAAGGTCACGGTAACAGGCTTTGTTGCCAAGTTCCTTGGAAAAGTAATGTTTGTTTTTCTGAGAACCACTTCTGTCTTCAAGGAAATACCCTGATTAGCACAGACAAGACCACAGTGGGCAATGCCACATGAATCTATGGAACATATACGAAAACATAAACAGCCTGCTGTAGCCCACCACCTCGGCAAATACACAACACGAAACAGCAACTTTCCTACATTCTGACTCACTGAACGTACTTATTTCAGGAGCTTGAACCGGAAACATGTATTGCATGATAACTTATCAAAGAAAAAATATGTCTTCTCCCCCACGCGCGCTCCCTCCTGCCGCCTCTGCACTTGCTTTGTCATCACAACTTCTGCTTCCACAAACTGCAACTTCATGCGATGTGGTTTGTAAAAGAAACCACACTGAAGAAAGCATCGGGGCAAAGCTGCAAATATCATCAAATAACACTGTGCGGTCTGAAAAACAGGCATCAAACATTTCCCTTATATGTCCCTTTTTTCAGACTGTTCATCGAGAGTTTGCCTTGACGTGGCTCTTAAAACACACACTTTTGGGTATTTTGATATCCGTTTGTGTTATGTTATGTTACATTATGTTTATGTTATGTTAATGTTATGATATGTTATCATTGTATTACTGTACTCCTAGAGCACACTGTTTTCGGGGTGCATTTAGATGCTAAACCAGAAAAACGCATTGATTATTGGTAAACCGAAGGAAATTTACTTGGGTTTTGTTGATGGGCAGATGGTTTTGATGAGTGTACGACCGCATACACAGCACACGTCACGCAAATAGACGAGTTCTAGGCAACTTTGCACTGGTTCCGGGAAACTTTGCACTGGTTTTAAATTTGGCATTTCCATTGACCAGCTGGTACACAATATTTTTTTAGCCAACAAATGTTCACACTCATCATTAAAGCAATGTTATTGCTACATTACCTGGTACCAATACAACATTTCCAGTAACCCTTGCAATTGACCTGATCTGATGCCATGTTAAATTGCAAACATAGAAAATTATCGGCATACTTACCGGTAAACGTCATTATCAAGCAATCTGAGGAGGGGAAAATAAATACTGTGACAAAATAGGTAGGGGAAGGAGGGCTTGGAAACTTTGACTGCGGGGAGGAGAACTAGGTGTCGGAATAATGAATATCACTGGTAAATTACAAGAGTATGACCTTCTCGTCTGTCCTCCTCGTCACAGTCCTCACAAGTGAGATATAGCCAAGTGAACAATCTTATCATTTTATCACAGGAAAAAGGGCAAAGGATGATGAAGAAATTCTAATTCAGAATTTGAAGTTCTATTTGACATAGACCAATATAGTGAGACATTTTTCTCACCATGAGCTCAAACTAAAAGCAAGTAATAATTTGCTATCCTCAAGACACTTGAAGAAAAATCCAACGAGTTAACCCACCCGCACTCAGCTGATATTGGGAGGTGAAAGTGTGTGGGGATGACCAAGTGGTGCCCACGCGAATGTCTGTCAGGGAGTCACCTTTAAAATCAGCCTAGAAGATAGACATGCCTCTGGTTGACTGGCTTTGGACATTAATCTCTAAAGGTACTCCACTGGCGGAAAAGGAAGAAGTAATAGCACATTTAATCCATTTGCGTCAAGTGGTTGAAATGAAGGGCTTTCCTTGCCTTGGTATCCCGAAGGTCACTGAAGGAAACTAGTCTTGCCGAACAAAACTTTCCTCTTAGGTAAATGGAAAGAGCTCTGTGTTTGTCATGATTATGAAGCTTCGCTTCTTGTTCCAAATATGGAAAGAGACAAAAAAAACTGGAAATACTACATTCTGTGAGCAGTGAAAGACAAATAGAGTCTTTGGAAGGAAAGAATGAAAGCTCCGTATAACCGCCTTACCAGAAATAAAAGGTGAGGAAAGCTTCCTCTTACATGAGAGCACCCAGCTCCCCTACTCTGCTTTCTGAACAAATAGCAAACTAAAATAAAATTTAATCTCAGAGGAACTTTAGTGACACAGAATGGAGAGGTTCAAAGGGAGACTTTTGAAGGGATTGTAAAAGTAAAATGACGGCACAGGAGAATGAACACAGCGGGCCTGATTCACAGAACTAATTTAAGACAAAATCCTAAACTTACTACTTTTGGTATTCACAGAAATTAGGATTTTGTATTAAATTTGTCTTAAGACAGATTTAAGACTAAATCCTAACTTAAGTCTGTCTTAAGCCTGTCCTAAGTCTGTCTTAAGACAATCTTAAGACAAAATCCTAACTTCTTTAAAGATTCCCAGAACCCGCCTAACTTAACACCAAAAATAGAGCCACAGCCAGACGCCTCCACCAATTTGAGTATTTGGCCCCAATTATTATTCACCTTTCCATCAACAGTCACCGCTTTAAATTATCATTCGGATAAACTGGACACCCAGGTCGACCTGCTAATCACTCTAGCACTGTTCACAGCAGGGATCGACAACAAATTAGACAAATTAAATAATTTAATCACAGGAGCGCAATCATCCTCTAGATTAGTACAATCTGTTTGCTGCTGCTCGCCCATCATTGACTCGCTGTCCTCGCTCCCGGCCTTTTTTATCCACTGTCATATGTGAGGTTAAGCAACTGAAGGGAGGTAACCGACCCGAATGTCTGCTTCAGCCAAATCAAAATCTTTTAACTGTGACCCCAGAACCATCCAACTCTGTGAAAGGCCCAGTGATCAGGCCACACTTGAGCGGTGGGTCAGACCTTTTGGTAACTGAGATCGCCAAGGGAGACGGGCATCATTGCCCCAAAGACCTCTTTACGGCAGCGGTGCCATGTGCTCCTCCCGCCACAAACATTGGCCCAGTAAATGGGGAGTCGCACTCTACTAACAACAAGAGGGAAATGGTGCCTGTGAGCGTAGCCACGGCGGCCACTGTGGCTATCCCTATTTCAGACACACCCTTTGCCCCTCCCCCGCATATTAGTAAGAGGGAGCGCAAACGCCAGCGCAAACAAAGAAATAAAATAAGATTAAACCCAATAACTGACCCTCCCAAATTATTTCCATTATTTTTAAACGCTAGTAATAAAAAAGATCTAAACACCCCTCAGACAACACCTATGACAGCAAACACCAGTCAAAGTATACTTAAGGACGATTCAGCCCCGAGTGTCTGTCAACAGACCCTGGGCTGTAGACAGGGCCATATTATTACATCCTCAGAACCAGCAGTAACTGAGTCTCAATCCAAAATAGAACCATTAAGGGTCAACCCTAATGACCCTATCCAGCCAACGAGTACAGTTATGAGAAACCAACCTCAACCTACCCACATATCTACTGCACCCCTGCAGGCTAATCGAACCATTGGTCACAGTTTTGTAAAAGTTATACATAATAATAAACTGTAAGTCAGGTAAAACCAACACCTGGACTTAATCATGTGAAAAACAATTCATATCAATAAATCAATTTCACCCCCTAATTGTGAGTCACTAGGCACAGGCCCATCAACTTCTCTTCAGTCTCGATCGGGCCCAGACGTAGGATGTCTGATCGAAAGAATCCCTCATCCCAACGCAAGTCCTAGCAGTAAGGGTGTTAAAAGCAGCACAGAGGTTGCCAAAATACTCCTTGCCCCAGAATACACTTCCAAGGGTCGGCACGACTCCCTGAACACGTCAAATATAATAAAACTAGCAAATGAGGTACCGGGATTTGCGGCCCTTACATCTGAAGACATTGACTTTATTGAATTCACAACCATCGGAGGTAACCCTGGTGTCATTTAAATCATCAACCTGGGCGCAAGTATTCATCGAGCAAAGGGCTATCTTCAGGGAATGGGGCATCAAAATGTATCCGTACAATCCCACAGGTTACCCTTCACTACAGTTAAACCATCAGGACACCCAGCAAAAAGTTGAAAGTACCGCATCAGGAATCAAAAGTAGGCCCTACTCCATTCTAAAAAACGCCTTAGGCATAACAGAGGGGAATCCAACTCCCCTGAACAGAAATTCTAATCCGGACAATTTTCAAGATTGGGGGTGGCTTCCAGCTGTCTTGGCTTGCAATAAAATGGCCTGACCCCTGGAGCTTCATCCTCAACATCCAAATTGCAAGGCTTCTGTTCAAACAGCATCCCAAGTACTTCCACCCGCAGAACTCTCAATTCTGGAACGAGCCCCTTCATTTACTTTGTGCTCATGGAACATTAGTGGTCTCCAAAATAAAATCACCAACTTGGATACACACTCTTTCATATTCGGGCACACCGTAATAGCACTACAAGAGACATGGGCCACTCAAACCATCCCAGTGACTAGCTTTATTGAATTTCGGAAACCAGCAGTCAGAGACTGTCTCTACGGCCACCCAAAAGGGGGCCTGTCGATTTATGTCTCTGACAATCTAAAAGGCCCGGTTGTGCCACTAAACATCGACGAAGACTGGGTCCTGGGAGTCAAAATCAACTCATGGAGTAACCAACGCCCCCTTTTACTGCTTAATATTTACATCAATCCCAGTACCCACACCAAAAAGATACATCTAACACATTTAATGAACATTGTGAGGGGCTTGGCCGTGGACCAACAGTATGCCGATTGTATAATCACAGGGGATTTTAATACCAACCTCTTCCAGGACAATACAGAAGATCTTGAAGGGCTAACCCCACTTGCATCTGCAGAAGTTGAGGCGCAATCCAAACCACCAAACCAAGCCTACTGCAGTTTGGGGGAACTCTGTGTGTTGCAACTACACAGTGCAGGATTTTTGGTAATAAATGGAAGGTCTACTAATGATACACCACCAAACTGGTCTTGGACGAATGGCCGCAAGTACTCCTACTTAGACTACACTATTTGCATTTTGGCTCTGCTGAAACATCTGGGCAACTTTAGTATTCAACCGCGAACTGAAAGCGACCATCGTCCCCAGTTCTTAACCCTTAAAACAAAGCTAGAGTTCCATAAACCTGCTCCAACTACAATTACAGGAATGCACTGTGACAATTTGAAACGCCTAAGATGGAGTGACAAAATAATACCTCTTGTCACGGAGGCAAGTTTGGCCCTTATTTCAGCCCGCTCCGATCTGGGGCTTCTTCCAGCTGCTGCATGGTTGACGTTTTGTTTAAAACTTATAACGCTATTTCAAACCAAACAGTACTCTCAGACAGATTCCGTTACCCGCCAGGGCGCAATTTCACGAGAGACAAGGGCACTGAAGACACTTAGAAATAGCGCCTGGCGGTCCCTGATGAAATCCCCAGGAGATAACGAGCTTCTTAAGGCATATAAACTCGTTCAAAAATCGTTTAGGCAGGCAGTACAAAAAGAAAAGCAACTCCAACAAGATGAATTCTGGTGCAAACTAATATGGGAGAGCAAAAACCACAATGCAGGGAAATTCTTAATTAATTAATTAACCAGCAAAACTCTGGCAAGTCCAGCTCTGGGTCAGCAAATATACAGGAAGCCAGCTGGTCCGCTTTTTTGGTGGATCACTTTAAGTCCCCAGAAGGAACTGTGCCAATAGACGCATGTACGCCAAGGTTGGCGCCGACAAGTCCGAGCAAGAGTGGGAGCAGGTCTATTGGTAGCTTGGACTCCAGCACCGACGATCTTCAGACAACTCAAGAAAGGGTCACCAAAGTCATGTTGAAAGCAAGAGCGGACGGAGCACCGGGTCCCAATGGACTACCTCAGAACTTATTCAAATCTAATTTACCCCTCTGGTCGGGTCATCTAACCAACCTTTTTAATTACTCCCTTAGAACCTCGATTATACCGGATTCCTGGCGTGGAGCAATAATCCACCCAATCTACAAATCAGGTCTCCATTCATCACCAAACAACTGCAGACTGATGGCTCTCTTGGATATTGAGGCCAAACATTATGCGAGCATTCTTCTGAACAAGCTGAGAGCGTGGGCGGAGGAGAAGAATCTGATACCAATGAACCAAACAGGCTTCACTGCCAAATCCGCGACCATGACTAACTTATTGACTTTAGCCATCATTGTTGATAAAGTTTGCTTAACATCTAGGGCTGTTTTTCGCTGCTTTGTTGATTTTAAAGCCGCTTTTGACTGGGTCCCCAGGGCAGCCCTATGGGAAAAGCTAAGGAGATGGGGAATCCCTTGAAAACTTCTGGAGGCAATAATTCAGTTAAATTCAGGTACATGGGTTCAGGTGAAGTTGGGGTCCGGCACACATCTCTCTCGGAAAATCATGACAACTAGGGGTGTCAAACAGGGCTGTGTGCTGGCCCCACTTCTTTTTAATTTGTTTATTGCTGACTTGACGACAACTTTAGATGAAACTAATAGTCACCCTCCAAAGATGGGTGGTGTTCCCATAAGTAACCTGCTTTACGCTGATGACTTAGTGATTCTCAGTCTAACACGTGTTGGTTTACAAAGGCTCCTGGTAAAACTATACAATTACACCACTGCAAACCAGTTAGAGGTTAACCTAAAGAAAACTCAAGTGGTAACCTTTGAAAAAAAAGAAAAGTCGGGGAGGATGGTCGTATAACAACATGACCATTGCTGTAGGAAGTGCATATAAATACCTAGGGGTCAACTTCACTCAAGGGGCAATTTTGTGAAACAGCGTAAGGAGATATCCGCCAAAGCTGTGACCCTACAGGTGACCCTCTCCAAGCTCTCAAACAAATTGTCTGGCCCAAGTTTAACTCCTCTACTAGAGGTTATGAGAGCAAAAATTGGTCCGACACTGTCATATGGTAAAGAGATTTTCAGGGGTAAACTGAACACGAATTTAAACCAACACGTGACTAAAATTTATAAAAAAGTCCTTTGATTGCCCAAAAATGCCTCTGCTGCCCAGATTAGGCTAGAGTTTGGTCTATTAAACTATGAAGTCTCCAGCATCGGCACATTTCTAAATCTCTGCCACAAACTCAGACAAGCAGACACAGGCTCATTGGAGTCACTAGTTTGGCAAGACATCTTTGTGAAAAACCCAGGGGGCACGTATGGTCGCCTTTTTAAGGAGTTCATTCAAGAACTCTCTGCAGGTGACCTATGGGATCTCAACCCCAGTACGACAGCATTTAAATCCATCATTAAGAAAAGCGTTCGAATAAGTTCCATCATCATGGATAAAAATCACCTTGCCAAACGTAGACATGCCTGGGCCATTATGAACTCGTACGGGCGTTTAGCTCCTGCAACCTATCTGTCCTGCACCTACTCCTTGCACCTAAAACTCAGTTTTATGGCCATCAGACTTGGTTACTGGCAATTTTTAAAAGATATGCCAGGCTGGCGTCGTACGTCAGATGAAATACGGTACAGAGGGTGCGGCAGGACGGCTGAAACTCTGGAGCACGTGGTTTGTCTTTGCCCAGCACTCATGGCACAGCGCAGACGTAAACTGAAAGTGGAGTGGAATAGGTTGGGAATGCGGTCTGCAGACAGGCAATCATTGTGGCCTTATGCCCAGAAAATACAGCTTTAAATATCAGCTTTACATTGTTTATACGCCTTGCATACCACAACTTTTTGCATGCTCCCCTCGTGTTGGGAGCAGCCTAAAACAAATTGTATCATATGTAACTTGATTAAAAAAAGTTTTTTTATTCACTTTTGCACTATCATGACTTGCTGCTATTGATCTGCTTTTGCTATTTTATCTGATCTCTTTTTTAACATTTGTAATTATTTATTAACGGTGGGTTGGCTTATAAGTTTAATACGGTAAATCACTTTATAACAACTTCCGTATTTTTTTTAGAAGTTATTTTTAATGTTATCCAGATTGTTCAATAGGAAACTGCACAATGCAATGTGGGAACTTTGCATCCACTTAGAGTTGATCATTGATGTTAGTTTTGCTCTTACAATGTGTATTGCTGTTGGCACTTCTTTTAAGGATGTTATTTTATATCCAAATAAAGACTATTATTATTATTATTATTCTGTGAATACCAAAAGTAATAAGTTTAGGATTTTGCCTTAAGTTAGTTTTGTGAATCGGGCGCTGGGCCTTTTCAAAAGGAAACTTTTCAGAAGACGGGAGGCCAGATATGAGCCGGACAAATATCTGTTCCTCTAAAGGCTTTGGTTCTCCCAGTGACCCTTGAGTGTGGAGATGGATAGCCATGAAAGAAATCCTTTCTACAGGAAATCCAGGAGATTGGCTGTAAGGCACGAAGCAGGATCATGGATGTTCCTTTCACACCAGGCCACAAAAACACTCCAGTGCTTATACAAAACCTATCCGTCGCAGAGCTTGGAAATGGACGTCAGCCCAACAATAAGCCCCGTTGAGCTGCCCTCGTTCGGCCCCTTCTCAGAGGAGGAGGTCGAAAAAGTCCTGAAAAGGATGAAGAGTGGGTCTCCAAGGGACCCGGCGCCCATGAAATTCCTTAAACAGGTGGCAAATGTGCTCTCCACTCCGCTTGCGGATCTTATTAACCTTTCGCTTGCCCAGGGCACAGTGCCTCAAAGGTGGAAATCTGCTGTTGTCAAAGCACTATTGAAGAAACCTGGACTAGACCCATCAAATCTGGCCAACTTCAGGCCCATTTCACTCTGGCCCGGCTTTTCAAAAGTCGCAGAGAAGCTGGTCAACTACCAGCTCTCTCGCCATCTTGAAGACCACCATCTGCTAGGGGACTCCCAGATGGGTTTTCGCCCTGGTCAGGGGACAGACACAGCCTTACTGGCAGTGGTGGAGGAAGCAAGGAGCATTCTTGATTCAGGGGGGTCAGTGGCAGTGATCCTCCTGGACTTGAGTGCGGCCTTTGACACCGTCAATCATCAGGTGCTCCTCCAACGGCTGGCAGAGGGGGGTGTTAAAGGGATGGCCCTGAAATGGCTGAAATCTTTCCTCTCAGACCGGTCTTATCAAGTATGGGAAGGGGGAGAGCAGTCCACCTTGTTCCCTCTTCAATGTGGAGTCCCGCAGGGCTCATCCTTGAGCCCTACCTTATTTAACACCTATATGGCTCCACTTGAAAGAGTGGTCTCCCCTTCAGGAGTGAAGATCATCAGCTATGCTGATGATACTCAGCTGGTTGTAGGCCTCACCCAGCTGGAGGAACAACCCGAAGTCCTTCATGACTGTCTTACTAATGTTCATAGCTGGATGTCCCAGTCCGCTTTGAAGCTCAACGGTGACAAGACTGAGCTGATGGTGCTGGGCAAGGCCAGTCCCTCTCTCATCACTAGTTGTTGGCCTCGGTCCCTGGGTGACCCGCCATCCCCCAAGAAGGAAATCAAGAGCTTGGGGGTTTGGTTAGAGGAAGATTTATCCTTCAGGACCCATGCTAGGAAAACCGCGGGGGTATGCTTTGGCTTGCTGCGATCTGCCCGCAAGGTGTTACCTTTGCTCCCTAATCCATCTAGGAAGCTTTTGATCCGTGGTCTAATTCTGTCGCGGCTCGACTTCGGGAATGCGCTATTTTTGGGTGCACCCGAAGCGACTTTTAAAACCCTTCAGCAGGTGCAGAACGCAGCCGCAAGGGTTCTGATGGATGTGCCGCGAAGACAGTCAGCTGCCCCCGCCCTGAAAGCGCTTCACTGGCTCCCTGTTAACGAGCGGGTGAAATTTAAGGCGCTATGTACGGCCCATAAAATTTTGCATGGTAGGGGCCCTTCTATTCTGTCCTCTATGGCACGCCCCTACAAGCCCACACGCCCATTGCGCTCGGATCAAAGTCATCTGATGCAGACTACAAGAGTAAAAAGAGCTCGCTCTGGGGGCCGACGTTTTTCGGTGCAAGTGGCGGCACACTGGAACTCCTTGCCCCTCAAGATCCGCGCTGAGCCCAATATCCTGCACTTTAGGAAACTATTGAAAACACACTTGTTTCCGGTGTAGGACTGAGTGAGAGCCTTCTTTTCCTGTGTTCACAGCGCCGGGATGCCCCTGGGTAACTGCGCGCGATACAAATTTTATATAGATAGATAGATAAAGTTTCAGTCCTGTGGGACAGTTGGACACAGAGAGTTATTTCAGAGGAGCATCCTCTAGATTCCAGGGCTAACCTCTCGAATTCCCAGCCCACAGATGCAGTATCTTGAAAGCTGGCACTGAAGGCACTGGAGGTTTCAGTGGCGATGGACGAGTTGGCAATATCCAGGGAGGAAGGGAGGATATTTGAATGTTTGCTGATTAGAGGTAGTCGCTAAAAGTTCAAGCGCAGCAGGTATTAACAGGAGGGGCAGTGTGGCCAAGTGATGTTAAGATGGATTGGATAGTGCACAAATCCAACCGTTAAATATTTAAACTGGCAGTTGCATGTTTAGTGGAGCTAAGCTGGTTATTTCTGTTAGTGACATACTCCTGTGTCTTTGGATTGTCCTTTGCCTACGACACTGTGCAGGAAATTATCCTCTTTTGCATGGTATCCCCTCAGTGTTAACGTTGATCACTGTGGGGGAGCGCATGTCACACCCAGACCAATGGTCCAGGCAAGCACTCTCCCCAGCAGCTCTGCTTGCAGCACCCCTCCGCCTCAGTGCCAGAGCCCTCCTGCCTTTTGGGCTTGTGCCGGCTATCCGCCACCTCCGCGATTTTTACTCAGCACCTCCTGGTCTTCTCCTTACTTGCTAGGAGACTCGTTTTTCTCTGTTATACTCTAGGTATTCCTCTGTTTTAATTTTGGGCATAGTTCTGTTATTTTCCTCAGCCTCCCTCTGTTCATTTACAGGCATCCTTTTCCCGCCACTGCTGCCTCTGCCGCCCCTCCCACCTCACAGCCCGCTCCCACCTCCTCACTACCAGTCGTGACCCCTCCCCTTCTTAATGGCAGCCGCTGTGCGGTCACGCCGCTGATGCGTCGAAGGCGTGCCTAAGGCAAGCCTGTCTGTGCCTGTCTGCGACCCGACCGCGACCAGACCCAGGATCCCCTAGTCCCCCTGGGCCCCACCGCTACGACTCTACCACCCTCCAAGCACTCAATCCCAGAAGATACTTCGGCTGAGCAAGATCGTCACCGAACACCACTCATGGACAGTTCTCATGCAGACCCTGCCGCAGATCCTTCACCATCGACAACAACCCCACCACCACCGAAGGCACACCTGGCGCACGCACCACCAACACCCTGACATGCTCCCTGCACTGACACGCTGTAGAGATCTGGGACACGATTGGCACCATCTCGCCCGACGTCGCCTTCCTCACGGAAACTCGGAACACCGCCACCTCCGGCCCCGACATCGCCATGGCCGCCCCCGACGGCTACAAGATCCAGAGAAAGGACCACCGCCACCGCCCAAGAGGGGGACTCACATCACAAACAATACCCCCCACTGGCTGTCCACATCCAGCACAAGCGACCCCCACTCCAACACAGAACACCTCCACTTCCAAATCCAGGCCAGCCCCAGGAACACGCTACGCGGCACCCTCATCTACAGACTGGCGGGACCCCGCACCCAGTCCGCAACCAACATCGCCAAGGTCGCCGCACCCCACGCTATTACCTTCATGGACTACATTCTACTCGGGGACCAGAACTTCCACCTTACCAACAGCAACGACCCGACTCTATCATGCTACTCGACAACCTTGCCAACCTTGGACTAAAGCAGCTGGTAAACATGACCACACACAGAGCCAGACATACCCTCGACCCTATCTTCGCAGGAGGAACAAACATCCGTTTCAGCCACACCACCCAGCCCATCTGGACAGACCACCACTGCGTCCACTTCACCTTCAATGCCACCACCGCACCCAAGCCTGCACCACGACCGCCATGAAGGAGCTGGAGCAAGGTCACGGAGGAACTCCCTCCTCCAAGACCCCCCCAGTGCCACGACCAACACCAACTCTGCAGCCACAGAACTTCACCACTGTAATGATGTATAAATGACATCATAATGTTAGATGTAAAAGAATGTCAAGAATAAAGAATGTTGAGGAAACATTCATGGGACATACCAGGACAGATATGGAAGCTGATCTATAAGCTCCATTAAAGATATGTTAATTAAATATATTTATTGTGTCTAATGGATTTCTTTACATTGGCGACGAGGATGGGATAAGAACATTTATAAAGAAAGTGAAGATTTCCACAAAAGGAACATATTATGGACATTTTATAGAGGAATTTACATGACTGGCTATTCACTGGATTTACATAAATGACTGCTGATTGCTTGGAAACATCAAATAAGCTGTGGGCTAAAAAAGGAAAGTCATTTTAAATTGTGAAAATGTATACAAAGGAGGAATTACTGGAAATTTCACCCCCTCTTGATGATGATTTCAAACTGTAAGTAATTTTAAAAATTGACTTTACAAAAGTGTATTTGAATTACAAGTATATATATATATATATATATTTCCATCACGCACAGCTAAAGGATAAAGAAACTGACTGAAAATGCATGAAATTATTCTTTAAAAACCGTCTGAGTTATCTGCAAGTGTGAGAAGAATTTAACTACTTTGAATGCTGTGTGACTGCTATCAAGCAAAAGGAGACAAATTAGTGGTGAAGAAAAGCTGCCGTTTCAGTATAAATAAAGCTTCTTGTGCATATATCAATCAAGTGTGACAGCTTTATTTAAAAGTAAACAAAGCATGTGGAGTTAAGTGCATGAAGATTATATATAATTGAACAGTAAACAGTGCAGTCAAGCGTGAAGGGAATCCAGCATAATTGAAAAGTAAACAGTGCAGTCAAGCGTGAAGGGAATCCAGCATAATTGAAAAGTAAACAGTGCAGCCAGCGTGAAGGAAATTGAGCCTAATTTGAAAGTAAACAATAGCGCGTGTGTTTTAACCCCTCCCCTGCTGATGACGGAACCACTCCGTCATCTGTTACGGTTGGGCTGTGCTGATGACGGAGCGGTTCCGTCATGGCCCGGCCGCCGCGCCTGCGCGGCGCTGATTTCGCGCCTGCGCGGACGTTCTAATGAGTGGGGCGGGTCATGACGGAACCGCTCCGTCACCAGCACAGCTCAACCGCGGCTGGTGACGGAGCAGTTCTGTCACCAGCATGCGGCCGCCGAGCAGCCTCCCCACCCCGTTAGCGCTGCGGCGGAATAGCCGCCACAGCGAAAGGGTTAACTCAGCAGCAGAGTGTGAAAGGAATGAAACTGCTAATGGAAAAGTAAACACGATATTAAGTTGGACAACGAGTCTATTTTAATACACATAACCAAGTATAAAGGCATTTAAGCTGTTAATTAACAGTATACATGAGAGAGAGCTTTACGTGCAGCCAAGTGAGAAGCCAGTAATTGAAAGTAAACATTGCAGCGTGAGCTCCAGCGCGTGCAGCCAAGCGCGAAGCCAGTAATTGAAAGTAAACATTGCAGCGTGAGCTCCAGCGCGTGCAGCCAAGCGCGAAGCCAGTAATTGAAAGTAAACATTGCAGCGTGAGCTCCAGCGCGTGCAGCCAAGCGCGAAGCCATTAATTGAAAGTCAACATTACAGCGTGAGCTCCAGCGCATGCAGACAAGTGTAAGAAGGAAGCTTAACTGAAAATAAACATTGCCGGTACGTGCCTCAGCACGAGCTTTTAATTGGAAAGTAAACACAAGTGTATGCTCACCTTAAACAGTTATTGGTGGAATATAAACACAAATTAACAGTTTTACCTTAAGGCAAAAGCATTTAAGATATTAATTAAAATTACCAGTATTGTTCCTCCAGAAGATTCTGTCAAGTGATTCAAGTTTGTCCAGTGTGGCTTCATGTACCTATAAAAAGGAAAGACAGACTTGTTATTAAAGAGAAAACAAGAAAACAGAAAACATACTTTAAAATACTTCTATATCTAATATTTATATATATTAAATAAGCAAATAAACTAAGCAAAATGACTGAAGAGGAAACAAGGAATGCAGTTGTAAACATGAATTCAGATATGTACAATGAGGAAGATAATACTGAAAGCATTTCAAGCACAATTTTTAGAAGACCACTACCTTTTAATATATCTGATCAAGAAAATGTTGCACAGAGGTGGGAAAAATGGACAAGGAGGTTCAAACATTTTCTAAAAGCCACATGTAAAAAATACACAGATGAACAAGCAAAAGATTTATTGTTGAATCTTGTAGGTGATGATGTTGAAGACTTAATAACAACATTTCCAGAAGATGAAAAGAGCACTTATGAGGGAATCATGAAGTGTTTAAATGCAAAGTTTGACCCCCAAAGAAATTTAGATTTTGAAAGATATAATTTTAATTTAGCTTGTCAACAAGAAAATGAAACTATGGATAATTTTGTGACAAGGCTTAAAAAACTGGTTACATTTTGTGAATTTGAGAAATTTAACAATGAAGAAGCCATTCGCTTAAGAGTTATACAAGGATGTAACTCAGTAAAATTTAGAAAAAAATTACTAAGCTCCATTAAAGATATGTTAATTAATTATATTTATTGTGTCTAATGGATTTCTTTACAACCACTAGATCTGCCGCTCCACCGACAAATCACACCCCTACGTCACCTCGCCAAACGACACCCTCTGAAGGCCGCCTGGTTCACCACTGAACTACATGAAGCCAGACGCTACTGCAGGCACCTAGAGAAAACCTGGCGAAGCCTGAAAACCACGAAAGCACAGAACAACCACAGGAGCACTCTGAAGGAATACCATCAGCGTATAAGAGACACCAAACTGACCTATATCAGAGGCAAAGTCCAGACCAACGCTACCAACACCAAGGAACAGTTCAACGTCATTCAGCAGTTCACTAAACCCCCCAGCGAAGCCACGGACATCACACCATCCCAGGAACTCTGCAAAAAACTCAGCTCATACTTCCATCTGTAGATCAAGTCCTTCTACGACAACTTCAGCGAACGGATGCAGGACACCACCCCCCACCATACGCCACTGATAAACCTACCATCATGACCTGGAATCCTGCTACCATCAAACACCTCACCGCTATAATGAAGAAAACCCACTCAGGAGCTCCAACGGACCCCTGCCCACCGCACATATTCCGCAGGGCCGCCGCCGCCATCACACCCAACCTTAGGCTGACCATCAACGCATCCTTCACATCCAGCATCTCCCTAGAGGAATGGAAGCGGGCAGAGGTGAAACCACTCCTCAAGAAACCCACAGCTGACCCAACTGACCTAAAAAACTACCGCCCATCTCTTTCCTCCCTTTCGCGGCCAAAGTCACGGAGAGACTCGTGAACGCCCAGCTGACCACCTTCATTGAAGAGCACTTCATCCTTGACACCTCCCAGTCTGGATTCTGCAGCAACCACAGCACTGAGACCGCCCTCCTCGCTGCCACTGAGGACATCCGCATGCTACTCGACCAGGGTCACACTATGGCCCTCATCCTGCTAGACCTCTCCTCAGCCTTCAACACCGTTTCCCACCGCACACTAGCAGCCAGACTTCATGGCGCAGGGGTACAAGGCGCCGCCCTTGACTGGATCCGATCCTTTCTCACCGGCAGAATCCAGAGGATCAGATTCCCTCCCTTTGTCTCCAAACCCACCGATATCGACTGCGGAGTACCCCAGGTCTCTTCGCTCAACCCCACACTCTTCAACATGTACATGGCCCCCCCTCGCTGCCATCGTAAGACAGCATGGGCTCAGCATTGTATCCTACGCTGATGACACCCAGCTCATGCTCTCACTCATGAAGAAACCCAAAGACACCAGACTCTGCTTCCAGGAAGGAATGAAGAACGTGACAGCTTGGATGAAAGACAGCTGTTTGAAGCTCAACTCAGAGAAGACCTAGGTCCTCATCCGTGGACCTTGCACGTCCACCTGGGACAACACCTGGTGGCCCTCCGCCCTCTGGAATCCACCCACCCCTAGGGCCCATGCACGAAACCTCGACATCATCCTCGACTCCTCCCTCTCCATGGATCGCCAGATCAATGCCGTCGCTTCCACCAGCTTCAAATGCCTGCGCATCCTGAGCAAGACCCTCAAACGGATCCCCGACTGCAGAATGACCGTCACCCATGCGCTCATAACAAGCAGATTGGACTACGGCAACACATTATAACCCGGAATCAACAGAGCTCTACTACACAGACTCCAGACTATCCAGAACGCCATCGCAAGACTAATCCTCGGAACTCCGCGTCACAAACACATGACACAACACCTGCTAGACCTCCACTGGCTTCCCATCCAGAGGAGGGTAACGTTCAAACTCCTCATCCACGCCTACAAATCCCTCAAAAACAACGGATCCAAATACCTCAACGAGAGAGTTTCCTTCCACGTACCCAAAAGGAACATTCGCTTCGCCAACCTCGCCCTGGCGGAGGTACCCCACATCCACAGAACCAGAACAGGCAGGAGAGCCTTCCCCTACATTTCAGCCAAGACCTGGAACGAGTTCCCCATGAACATCAGACGCTCCTCAACCCTGCAATTGTTCAGAAGGACCTGGCTCTTCGACTGATCCGAAGCTGAGACTGATCTGGAGCTGCCCCCACCCCCACCGCCTTGAGACCCCCTCGGGTGAGTAGTGCGCTTTACAATCCCTTGATTGATTGATTCAATGGAACATATGCTAAAATTAAAATGTGTCATGTTCTTCAAGTGACTAGGTCCCAAAACCTATTTTCACTGGCAGAACTGTAGCTGAATCCTAGAAAATATCAAAGCTCAGATTATATACTTTCATATGTAACTTTTGAAAGGAACCAGATACAAAGGTCATTTAAAGACAAATTTGGATATAAAGTTTAGCGGAGAACCTGGATTAGTAATACATCATTTTAGAAAAGTAACTTCTAGAAAGTCAACTTTTTCTACCTGAACCTCTCGTAAGCTAAGAAGCATTAGGCTACTGACATCTCGTCTTTCCAAGCTTAATGAGATTTGAAAACTGTTCCCATAGCAGGAACAATGGCCTGGGTGTAGAAAGGTGGCTTTCTTTCCCTTATAGGAAGACCAGTCTGTGTGGACCCAGGAAATTCATTAACGTGTGAAGGGGCCTGTCCTTTTACCAGTAAATGTAAGGTGAAGCCTGGAGAAGGCAACCCTCTTTTAAGGGTGGACAGAACTCATGGAGTTTCACTCCATGCCATTTTGCGCAGTTACATGAAAACTCAGTGAGATTCCATGTAGTTCCATAAATGGGCAGAAGTCGGCTTGTTGCGCTGCTTGCACTGATTTAGGTGAATGCCACCATGCAGTGCGCCAGAGGGCGCAGCTTCTGTGCTGTTGCTCGAGTAGATTTTCTACTCAAGTGGTGGATTTCTCATAGCGAAAGGTTGCGACAGATCGCGACCGCCCACATTCAGAAAATCTCACCCAGTTCACTCATAGCAACCGAAAATTGCGCTAGGGGACTCCAATTCTCATTTGCCAAATCACCGTTGCCGAGCCTCACATGAGAAAAAACTCCGCCATGTGACGGTTGGCAGAATTTGACTAGAACTCTGCATTACATGCATAACGCAAAGTGGCCTAAACTATCCCAACTCCGCTGGTGTAATTTATAGCCCACCCCTACACTTTTTCCTACCAATCTATCTTCTTCAAAAGAAGCCACCACTGGAGGTATTGTCTTATTGTTGAAGTCACAGGGACCACAGTTATGTAACCTTTTGACACAGGATTCCGAAAGTCCAGGAAATGTTGAAGCAGGGATTGTAGGTGGCAGGACCAAGGCGCAATTGCAAGTGTCGAGGACATCTCCCCTTGGGCTCTCAGGCTTGTTATTTCTGTAGGATCATTGATAACCTCTGCTTCAACTTGTAATTTCTTACTTGAGCTAGAAAGATTCAGGCCAGGTCTGTTTGGAAAACTGCACCAATTCGTTGAATGTTCTGGGAAAGAGAACGATGTGACTTCTTGTGGTTGGTTTTCCAGCTGCAGCAGTGGATCAAAAGGCACACCAACTGCCCATCCTGGATTACCTCCGAAAAAGAAGATGATGTAATTAGCTGATCAGTAAGGTACGCATGAAAATAATTCCCTTGGTGTGATGCACTGACACTAATGGAGCTAGAACGTTAGGAATTACCCTCAAGGCTGAAGACAACCTAAATTGAGAATGTAGATCTGCAATGCATAATCTCAGAAACATTTGAGATTATGGGTGCAAAGGAGCATGCGGATGTGCATCCTTTAGGTCTGGTGAAGGTAGAAAGTTTACAGGAAGAATCAGCAGAATACAGGTTTGAAGTGTAACCATCTCAAAAGGCACGAGAGAGAAGGTGCAGTCATTATCGTGGCCTGAAAGAATGTCTTCCCCATTCACTCCGTGCTCACCACCCGGCCTTGAAGTTTTCTGGGGCTTCAACATGCTGTTCCCGGGCTCCGAGGTGAGAAGATGGAACCAGTGTTACAGCCTGACAGACTATTTAGTCGGTGAGCCTCCAAGGTGTGGAGATTGGACCTCGCACCAGTCATGGCCTAGGGGGACATGGAGGACACAGGAAGCTAGGGCATGGATTGGCTCCTTCTTCATCCTTGACTCAAGGCATAGAGACATGGGCAATTTGGCGTTGCGGGTAATTGCTGCACCTAGTGCACAACCCTACTGCAGCCCTTGACACCAGGTACGACCCTGATAAAGTACAGTGGACGTGGCAAAGGGAGGGGGACTCTGAAGCAACAGCACATCCATGGGCCTCGAGACCCCAAGGAACCTTGCAGACTTCCCATAGTGGGGGAGGGCCTAGCTGTTGGTGGCACTGTGGGAGTCCTCATGTCTTCTTGTTTTCTCGCATGAGGGGGGATCCATTGCATGCTGGACGAAGGGGCGCAGTTGCCGCTCCCCCTATTGCTTGGGTAGATATAGAGGTTCCCCACTCCATCCATCTTGGCTGATCAGCGTGACAGTGGGATATCTATGTTGGAGGCCTTATCGGTTCACTACACTGAAGTAGCTTGAGACCAAGTGCCATTTTGGCACTAGATACTGTCATTATACTACAGTTCTAAATGAACGAATGCCTCCTAAAAGGCCAGCTTACAAGGATCTGAAAGCCATCTTGATGCCTGCAAGTCCCCAGGCAATCTCCCCGAGCCCGTCACAGACCCCTCCTCCCTGCTGGACACGATGGCACTCACTAAACGTATATTTTAGACGGAATGGCGGGCCTACATAGAAACTTGAATGACAACTTGAAAACTGAGCTGTACAAAGTTCTCCAGACAATCCAGACATTGCTTGGCAGTAGAACAGTGGAAATGGAATCTAAGTTAGAGGCCCAGGACGAAACCTCCCGAGAACTTATTGAATACCTGGAAAACCTATCTTATGTGCCAATGCTGGCCCAAGCTAAATGTGAAGAATTGGAAAATTGTTATTCACAGGGCAACATACACATATAAGGCCTACCAGAGGATGTGGAATTCTAGAACCTGGAGACATTTGTGTAGCAAGATTGATAGGGTTCACAGAGTGGACCCACAGCGGCCATCTTCTGATAATAGACCTAGAGATGTCTTGGCAAAACAACATCACTTTACAGTTAATTTATTTATTTATTTTTATTTTTATTTACATTTTTAAAGTTTTATAGAGTGCGAGCAAGACCCAAGGGGGTATCAGAGCGCTGTATAGCGTTGTAGTAAGCAATTATACAGAACATAAGGAAGGTATTACATTAGTATCGTTGGTGCAATTTAGCGCTACGAGGAAAAAAAAACATCTTACAATCAACAGTTGATGCAGTTAAAGGGGCTGTCTAGGATTAGAACAAAAAGAAGAGAAAAATATGTCATAGAACATCAGTGAGTAATATTTCAAGATTTTGGTTATTAACAGAACGCACTAACATGATCAGCTTGCTAACGTTCGTTAATTAGTAGCCTTTTAACCCGTTTTTTAAAGGAAGTAGTGGAAGGACTTGATCTGATCTCTGTTGGCAAGGAGTTCCAAATTCTTGCAGCAAGACCGGAGAATGCATGGTTGTACGATCTTTTCTTTTTGAATCTTGGAGGTTTCAGGAGAAGGGTGGATGTACTTCTGAGGTTCCTGTTAGAGCCCGATAGTTCAAGTTTATTAGCTGGATAGTATGGGGTATTGTAGTGCAATTAATTGTATTGTATTGTAAGTATTCTTGTATAGCGCTACTGCCACCCTACAGGTATCCTGGCGCTCAGAATAGGAACATTCAGCCATCAGGTGAAGGAACCAGAGAGAGTGAGCCTGGAGGATCAAGCTTTCGGAAATAGCCATACTTTAAGCTCTTTCTGAATTCAATTAGAGAATCAATCTGTCTAATTCTCTGTGGTAACTCATTCCACAGATGAGCACCGACCACACTAAAGGCCCTCCCCCCCAACCTAGAGCATTTAAATCCCGGAATCACCAGTAAACTGGCGCCAGAGGAGCAAAGCTGCCTCCGAGGGAGATACCAGGCAAACCTTTCCTGCAATGGGACTGGACCCAATTTGTGTATAGCTCTGTGCACAAGGCAGAGAGATTTAAAGAGGACCCTTTCCTTAATTGGCAACCAGTGTAGTTCTCTCAGGGCGTGAGTAGATATGGAATTACGTCGCAGATTCAGCACCAGTTTTGTCGCGGCAGACTGGACTCTTTGCAGACCCTGAAAGATGTACTGAGGGGCCCCCAGATACAAGGAGTTACAATAGTCCAGTCTGCTCATCACTGTGCTACCTACTACCAGGGAACGCAAACCCTTCGGTGGAATTGGAAGTATTCGACGCAGCAAACGCAACAGGCCAAAGCACACGCTGGCTGTCTTGTTTGCCTGCGACTCCATTTGGAGGTCCTTATCGATTAGGACCCCCAGATTACGAATCGTACTGGCCGGAGCCAGCGGATCCTCCTGAGGGGTAAGCCTAAACTCCACCTGTATATGTGTAGGCAGCTTCATCGATGAGCAGTATAACACCTCAGTCTTCCCTCCATTGAACTGCAGGGAGTTCCTCCGCAGCCAGTCTGCAGTTTGTTGCATACACTCTTGGAACGTATCCATAGACACTGCCTGTTTTCCTTCCAAGGAACACGCCAATTGCGTATCGTCCGCGTAGTTGACCAAGTCAACCCCGAACGATTTAATAATGGGGAATAGCGGCTGCAAATAACTGTTAAAGAGGATAGGGCTGATGGCAGAGCCCTACGGTAACGCATAGACTATAGGTGATTTGTAGGATGTAAACGGTGCCAAGTTTACCGTCTGTTGTCTCCCTGTCAGATAGGACCGCAGCCATTGCAAGGCCCGTTCCTTCACCCCTATTCTGTCCAGTCTCTCTAGCAGGATTGAGTGGCTCACTGTGTCGAACGGGGCCGACATATCGAGAAGCACTAAAACAGTGGCATTCCCGTTGTCGGCCCGCATCCGTAAATTATCCTTCATGGTGGACAGAGCTGACTCTGTCCCATGCCCAGACCGGAATCCGAACTGATCCTTATCCAACAGATGGTATTCCTCCTAAAATCAGGATAAGGACCTGCTTACAGCCTTTACCAAGATTTTGATTGGAAAGGGAAGGAGGGAAATTGGTCGAAAATTTACCGGATTTGTCGTTTCCAAAGAGGGCTTCTTATTAAGGGGCGCCACCACCGCCTGCTTCCGTCCCTCCGGGACGGTGCATTCTTCCAGGGACTGATTGCATATCTGTCGTAGCCAGGGAAAAGGCATTTGGCCATAGGTCTTCCACACTTTCTGAGGCAGGGAATCAGAGGGAGATCCTGAGGATATGCTTTGCACCAGGGTGTTAAAAGTGAGATCGGTAAGGATCTGAAAGCTATCCAGGGTACACAACTGGCCCAGATCCCCTTCTGTCGCCTGTGAATCAGAGACCTGGACTACAGTTTCATTATCCGCAAAGGAGCCAACAATCTTCATCACTTTATCCAGGAAATGGGAAGTAATCTCATCACACAGTTTCTGTGAGGCCACCATTTTGTTGCCCAAACAGGTTGGGGCAGAGATGTCCCTGACTACCTTAAAAAGTTATTTTGTCCCATTAGAGGCTTGTAAGATGGAGTTGGCATAAAAAGTTTGCTTTACACTCCAGGATAAGCACCTTGTACTTAGCCTCTGCCGCCCTCTGCTCTAACTTGTCCTCCTCTAGGTACCTCTTCCTCCATTTCCTCCCGGCCTTTTTACATAGTAAACGTAACTGTTTCAATTCGTCGTTATACCATGGTGCTGAGATTTTGTTTCTAGTTCTTATTTTTTTTATTGGGATTAATTGATCCAAAGCATCCGTGATGTATTTCTGGTAGATGTTATAATTCTCTACTACTGTAGCAGTGGCACAGAAGGGATTAGCAATGGGTGGTGTTAGAAGGGCATCCGTCCTACCTAATTTTGCCCATTCCCTTAATATCCGATAGGCCGCTGGAATTTTGGAATGGTCCCCCAGACCAGGTAGCATGATTTTAAAATGAATTAAATAGTGGTCTATCCAATTTTGAGGTATAATGTTCATTAGAACATTCGAATGTTGGGAGCTCCATTGCAGACAATGGATTGCTCCCTGCTTCTACGGGCCGGTAAAGGCCCGCAGAGCAACATTCCAATGTTCTACAAAGGCTTCTCGAAGCTCGAGGGGATGTATATCCCCTTGAGCTTCGAGAACCCTTTGTTTAATTTGTTAGAACATTTTGCCCTCTACTGGCAGAATGTTCTAATAGCCTTATAGCCCTTCGTAGCAGGGCTATACCGGCAAATAAAGTCCCGCTGTCTCGTTAAAGTCCCTCGCCTTCGGCTCGGGCCTTTAACGATTCAGCGGGCCTTTAATAGCCGGTATAGCCCGCTACGACGGGCTATAAGGCTATAATATCTCGGTTTCCAGAGCGTTGGCAAACAGCAGGTCGAGAGTGTGTCCTCCCTGATGGGTCGGAGATTTAACTAGTTGTTGAAGGCTAAAGTTAGCACAAGTATAATTCAAATCTCTCAAATAGTTTCCCAGGTTAGCATTCTCCCACAGATAAAAATCTCCCAAGATAATCATTCTGGAGTGTGCTAGGGATAGATTAATGATGGTGTCTAAATCATCATTGATACTGGATGGCACTCCCTGGGGGTCTATACCAGATCATTCCCGTAAACAGACTGCCTCTAGGTTCCTGCAGCGAGAACCCCATAAATCCAATCCCATCTACCTCATCAACCTTCAGTGGAGCAAAATTCAACTCCTCCCTGAATATCACTCCAACCCCTCCTCCTCTGCCCTCTCTTCTTGGATTATGCAAGATTTAAAACCCGGCGGGGCATGTAAATCCTATTTCTACCGCGGACTCGGCTCTGATCCAAGTTTCTGTTAAAAACAATACATCAAGATTCATATCTTCAATTAGCACTGAGATTTCCACATAATGCTTAACTAAGGAAGAAATAATATGCAAAGCCCATAATAAGGGGGGAGTTAGCTTTCAAAATTACAACTATTAACTCTTTCAAGCTAGCGCTGCAGAACCTCCACAGTGCAGGCAGTCATTTAGGCCTCTAAATATTTTTCTAAAAGAGGACACTATAGTAACAGAGAAAATGCAGCACACACCTTGGATCTACAGCTAAAGGAGAAAGGCATGCAGGCTGTGTCACCTCCTGCATCAGCCCAAACTCCAGTGCCATTACCTCAGAGCACAATGGGCTCAAAGTGGAACAAAACTAGAGCACAGATGTGTCGAGTGTCCAGATAAAATGAAAGTCTGACCACCTTCATTGTGAGGAGGTGTGACATAGACTAGTTACATTTCCGACCCCTACTACAGTAGGGTGGTACGCTCGCCCGCGGTGGCCCGGCACGCTCTGGGTGCCTGCTCTCTTTGTATGACAAATGGACCAGATGGAGGAAGACTGAAGAACACTGAGCTATCACCTCTTTAGGTCAGACCTAAATACTGCTTTAGCTATCTAGCCAGCCTCATGTTTTATGTTTTCCCAAAAATAGTATTAAAAAAATACATACATAGGTAGGAGCTCACAATCAACACTCTTTTGGCATTGGTCTGTTGACATGTCAATCAAAGTATACTCCCTCCAAACCCAGCAGAAGGGATAGATCAAAAGGTTAGGTCACTGCAGCCATTGGATGCTCCCCCTTTGACTGAGTGCATTTTGCCCTTGCACATGCACACATATCCCTAAAAAATAGTTCTTCTAAAATTGAAATTGTTATACACTTGCACTTTGCAATGACTGATAGTCTCTATCTATAGTAGGGTGACATTACTTTTTTCATAACTCTCAAGACACTTATGTAAATTACATTGTTGATTCCTCGTGATAAACCAGCTTTGGTATATTTATTTATCCTACTGAAAATGAGCACAAGCTATTATGGTAGTTAGAGTGGATGTGCAGATTTTTAGGTTGGAGCCACACCCCCACAGGCCCGCAATTGACATTTCAAGCAGTTGATATGTCAATCAAAGTATACTCCCTCCCACCGCAGCAGAAAGTATAGATTAGGAGGCCAGCTCACTCAGCCATTGGATGCTCTCCCTTTGAGTGAGTGCATTTTTCCTTTTCACATGTCCACACACCACAAAAAATTGTTCTCCTCAAATAGAAAATGTTGAACACTTGCACTTTGCAATGACTGATAGTCCCTACGTATAGTAGGGTGACATGACTATTTTCATAACTCTCAAGACACTTATTGTAAATTACAATGTTGATTCCTCAATATAAATCAGCTTTGGTATATTTATTTATCCAACTGATATTCAGCACAAGTTACTAGAGTAGCTAGAGTGAATATGCAGATTTGTAGGTTGAAGCCACACCCCCACAGATGTATGATTAACATTTCAAGCAATTGAGAAATTTCTCTGGTAACTATTTATGGAACTACATCTCCCCTATTGGGGTATTGTAACAGTACTATCAGTATGCAGAAAACACTACTATCAATTAAAAGACAAAGTTTATACAAGAAACATAAAGAGCCAATATAAGTTCTCTAATTGCACTTGTACCTACCAGTGAATAAAAGTTTCTATAAATAGTAGGGTGTAATCACAAACCGTTTTAAAAAAAATCAAGAAATGTATTGAAATCTGTAATTCGGCCCATTATTATGAACCAGCTTTGGCAAATCATTAATTCTTTGGAAAACACGCACATATTATTAAAATAGCAAAAGTGTGTATGCACATTTATATACTAGAGCCAGAGCCCCTCAGCTTGGTGTATGTGTTTGAAAGAGTTGCTTCTGACTTCAGATGGACCTCTATTAACAACAAGTGAAACTGCAGATTCATGAACATATTTCACTGCTTTTGTGTTGACATTGTGAGGCATGCCTAGTAACAGTTGTGGAACTCCAGCCTCTTTAGTCGGGTTTATGGCGTCGTACTTCGGACGGAAATTGAAAATATTTCTTTTTTTAGTCAGTTAAATGACACCGTTCTTTATGTTGCATCCGAACATATGAAGTCGCGGAGTCTGCTTACATCTTCCTCGGTAATCGCCGAGAAACATTTTACATTTCCGTCTCAGTAATAAGATACCACAGTTGTTGAGACCGTCTTTTATCGACCTGCATCGCACCGTTGAGGGCATCATCAACCACTATAAGTTTATTTGACGTTTTGGAGAACAGAATACCTTCTCTGAACACATTGGAGTAAGTGCACCCTGACTTGCAACGTAAACTGATGCCTTTTAACAAGTATCCGGTCCTAAAAACTATCAACTGATAGGAACTGAGCACCAAAGAAATATAAATCTGCTTGTCTTTCACCGTCCCCTGATATTTTCGATCCACAAGAGAAAAAAGGTCCTGAGGAAGGTGGTTCATCCACCGAAACGCGCGTCGACCAATCATGTGCGGGGTCTCGAATTTTTCTGAGACCCTAGTATTTGACAACTTGTGAACCTGTCAATCAATACTTAGTTTCTCCCTTTTTCCCCTTTTGGTAGTGTGGGTTGTTTGTGGTATGCATGTGTGTATGTCAGTGAATTGAGTTGAGTTTTTTATATCAGGTGGTTTTCTTAAAAATGAACTGTGTATTATAACCTTGTATAATTTTCTAATCACTGGTGTGTTAATAATTATGTCTGTTCTTAAAAGCAAAAAATACTAGTTTGAAAAATGTATTTATGACGAACTATGTCTTTTTTATACAAAAAAGTGAAATGAAAAACTGCATTAAATGAAAATAAAAACTATGATAAAGTAAACATTGTTACCTTTCTTAAATAATTCGATGTATATTGTTTAGTGATATGACCATTGAAGGAACAATCTTCTAGAACGAATACCAAAATGAGTAAGTTCATTCTGTGAATCGGGCCCCTAGTAACGACTAGTAGAACTGCAGCTTCATGTAAGGATTTATAAACTTTTAAATTTTACTTGTGAGGGACACCTAGTAATGACTAGTGGATATACAGCTTGATGTAAGAAATTCAGGGGCATATTTACAAGGATTTAAGCCGTAGCATCATTTGTTTGACACTACAGCAGATTTTTTTATAGCCATATTTACAAAGCGTATCAAAGCCCCTTTAGCAACATTTTCACAAAGTTAGCGAAAATTTTTAACAATGCCAGTTCGGTTAACGTGACTTACCAAAAATGATATGCAAGGTAGGCATTCCCACGGTAAAACACACAATGCCATATGTACAAGGGGTTGCTCGTACGTCGGAAAAAAATAAAAACTGCTGCTAAATCTCATTAGCAGCAGGTTTTTACTGCTAGGAATTTCCTGGTCTTACAAATGATGCTAACACACTTGTATCAAAGTAGATCAGACCAAAATCATCCTTGGCAAGCTCAACCACGCCATGGATCTACTGCTATTGGAGCACTAAGGAGACCACCACAGCCACCACTGAGGCAATGCTGGAGAAGGGAGCAGATATACCATTAGAGGATCTCCCTCATTGACCTCAGGCAAGAGGAGGTCATAGTCCATTACTGGCTCAAGAGGGGGTCCATTGTCCGCCTCCTAAACCAGATTGCAGCAAGGCTGCAGCTCACATCCCAGCGCTGCACCAACATCCCTCTGCAGATCAAGCTACTTGCTGTCCTCCACATGGTGGCATCAGGAACTTTTCAATCCACCGCCGCCAGAGTGGCAGAAGAATCACAGGCATCATTTTCCAGTTTCCTCCCCACCATCCTGGATGCCATCATAAGTCTCACACCACAGGACCTCCAATTCCCCAACACTGTGCAAGCACAACAGGACAACAAGAAAGGCTTTTCTGTCATTGATGAATTTCCACATTTGTGTTGGGGGCAATGGACTGCACACATGTGCAAATTGTGCCTCCTGCAGACACTGCACACATATACTGCAACAGGAAGCACACTTATTCCATGAATGTGCAGGCAATTATGGACCATCTGGGCTTATTATTTCATGTACGTGCATAGTACCCTGGCAGTGTGCATGACTCATACATCTTCCGCCAATCTCTCATCAACCAGTGTTTCCAGAATGTGAGCTATGGGAATAGCCTGCTTGTTGGTAAGTACAACGGAAACACACGACAGACCAAAAGACACTGTCTGGGAGGTGGGAAAGACGATGTCCCACACTGCGGGAAGAGAGCAGATAGTGATGTTCCAGTGGTGAAACACTGCCCCGGATCACTAAACCGATGAATGCGGCGGCGTCTTGGATCGTGGAGGAGGTTCCAATGCCTGCTTGAGGATTTCTCCAGTGCTGCACGCTGTGCATGCGCACAATGGTGTGCCGGGGTGTATCGACAAAAAAAACATTCACAACACTAACATCATGTAAGCATTTTTATTTTAATCATATTTGTACATTACACTTCTGGCATACTATTTTTGATCCACTCATGTCTGTAACACAGGCAAATCATCTAGCAGAGTATATGATACTAACTATGACATAACCTGGTACTAGTAAATTTGTACTGCATTCCAACTACAAAATGCAGATGGGCCATCATTGGGAACTACTATGATTTTGGTGTGTTGTGCCCTATGCAGCACCAGGTCCATCACTGAGTCCAGATATCCTGCTTCGAGCTCATAGATTTATCTGGGGGCAGACTGCTTTACTCACTGCCAATAGTGTGTAAAATAATCTTGGTGTGCTGCATCTTACATAAATTATGTGTGCGGACAAATGTACAAATGTCCCATGACAATGATGAGCAGGATCGCGTGGAAGATGGGGAGGCTGAAGAATAGGATAATGTAGCCAAACCAACTGTTGCAGCAATACAGTGGAGGATCAACATCATTCACCAATTCTTCACATAATGTCCAGTGTTGCAGATGATACTTCCACTAAACCTCACACATGTGTCACTGTAAATATATGTTGTGAATTGTTTTGAAATTCAGACACTGTGTATGACTCAATTTTCCACACTGTACTAACCATAAATTGCCCTACAACACTCATTGCAAAATCTGAAAAATAGGTTATCCATGTGACAACTGAGAAAGCAAAAACAATCACTAAGGTGTACCTAGCCCAAATAGGATAACAATGCAGTTATGACAAAGTGTGGATGTCCTATGGCCACCACCATGATGTGTAATGGCACTCAAATATGATAACAGGCGCTATCCTCATCACAGCACACTTACTCTGTATGTCACGCCACAAAACAACTGATGCCAGTCATATGAGTAGAGTGCATCAGGGATACCAACAAGCATGGCCAATACATGCAAGGTGACATACAACTTTTTACACCCTCAAAGGCAAATACAATGTGGTTAGAAATACCCAAAAGCAAATGATACCACAATGAAGTGGCATCGCCTAGCTCAAAATGCAACACAACCAATGTAAAGATTTATAGGTTCATGGATGCAATCCAGGTACCTGTGAACATATCTATATACTTACCTGCACAGTTAAACACAGATAAGAACATGCACTAGGAAATTGTAATGTCGCATAGTATCATGTGTCACCTGAAATCTGCACAACACACATAAACACACATAAATATCATATGGGTGTCACATCATCCTATGCTACCATCTCCCCACACATCCATGCACATATGGGCCCAAAAACATAGTGGGAAATAAGCAACTCTTGCAACAGCAAGCAGGACACAAATCAATATTTTACTTTATAGTTATACTCATTTCCCTATGTAAAAGGACATTTCTAATTTGTGGAAACTACTTAGGGCCATATTTATCAGGGGATACTGCCACCAGAACATCACTTTTAGTCATGTTCTGGTGGCGATTTCCCCTTCACCAGATTTACAAATGGTGTTAAGCCACTTAACGTGGCTGAATGCTGCATTGAACATTAAGCATATTTACATGCTCCACTTAGCTTGAAAGGGGCGTGCAATGGGTGTTCCAGTGGGTGTTCCGCTGCCACACAGTTAGCCTCATGATGCTGCCCCAAATTTAGAAGTCTGAGGCTGCGCCAAAATATGTAACGCCTATGAAAAGGAGACTTAAGAGTGGTGATACGAGCATAAATCATTGCATTTTCCTCGAAGTTCCATTGTGTGATGCATGCTGCAGCACACATTGAAACAGCAAATTACCTTTCAGAAGTGTTTGGGGTGGTCTATGAACCAAGGATTGAGGGTGGTGTTAAGCAAAATTTGGTAACACTGCGCTCTGTCTTGTCTTAACACATAGGGATGAGCCATATGCACCCTGGGCACCCTGGGCGTACCCCTTGCGTGGTGCAAATATTTCTGGCCAGTGCACACTTGCTCCATGTTGCAAGGTTGACTTTGCAGCAGGGGTGATTTTTTGGGGGTATGAAGGGACATCTTTCAGCACAAAAATAATCTTGCAGGGGAATTGCCTTATCCATGTGTGCAGCAGAACTTTATACATTACTCCTATTTTTGCCTATCTAACATCGCCTTTTCAGAGGTGTAAAATTTGACACAGCTCCAGACGTGTAAATAAGGGGCAGCGTCAAAAGCTATGGGTATTGCGGGGGAACGTCCAACACAACACCAATTGGCCTCCCCCTTGCTGTACTTGACTGCTGTGGTAAGGGTAATATGAACAAGTTGGCGTTAATCCACATTAGGTGGCTTAGCGCCACCTTGTAAATATGGCAATAGCTTTAAGACCATCGGAGCATAAGCAGTGACGCTCCAGTGGTGTTTGTGCCTTGTATGCATACCCCTAAATATTTTGCACATGTAGTAAATGCTTGGTTGTCACATATGTGTGTGTCTCCATCCCATGACAGTGGTATACACCTTACTGGAATGAGGTAAGTACTTGGCACATATATAGGCACACATACAACATATGAAATATGGTATAACTTGCCAAATTGCATGCATTACGTATCAAACATTGTGATGTATGACGCAGCATGAATTTGTGAAGGATTTCATGTTGAGAGCCTAGTCAATTTAAAAAATCAATGACATCTGACCAAGGTAAGCCACATACACAATAGATGTCATACTCCATGGCCATAGACTGTTGCCAGACATGCAACAGCTACACAACTTGTACAATTTCATGTCAAATACCATTTCGCTGGAATATTTTTTACTGCATTACACGTTAGGGTTATATTTTCATAACCGAATCCCCCAAATATCGCACAGTACATGAGTTATCATGAGTTGTCAATGGAAAATCCACTCTAGACCAGCACCAAAAGATAACTTCACGCAAACTCCAAAAACGTGCCGCAAACGAGCAGGAGGTGATGTAAGCATGCATCCTGTACACACGAATTGTGCTGTGCACTTTCACGTTTCCTCACAATGTTAGTGTCCTTTGAGCATAGTGGTTGCATCTGCAGTTGTTTGGTGATTGTGTGTGGTTTAAGTTCAGTTGTTGTGTATAGTCTGCTGTCCCAATTGTCCCTGTCAAGTCCTGTGTCGCATATTTGTCATGTATTTTGCGTTTGTACTCTTGTATTGTCAAGTGTCTGTCTACTGGGGGTATTTTTGTTTATTGGGTAGTTGGTATATGTTTAGTTATTATACGTTTTGGGTGGGTTTTCATTTCTTAGAGTGCAAAGGACAGTGGGAGAAGATAATTGGTGAAGAAAGGGAGGTGCGGATGTCAGAGCACAGGGTCAGACTGATTTGCATATGGCCATGTCTGAACTGGGGTGGTGGAGTTAGCTAAAGAATGATGATGGATTAAACCCAGATCGATCAGTTGACTGGGGATGAGTGTTTGATTTGCTCAAACGCTTCGTCCATCATCCCCTTTGGTATCGCTTTGTTCGCTCTAAGTTGGCAGGGTATGCCCAGACGTGGGTTCCTTGCTCACTCTGCCACTGGATTCAAGATAGCCTGGCTGATGAGGGTTATGAACCCGAAACCGGACCCAGGATGCTTGTTTTCGGTCCAAGGAAGACATGGCTTGGCAGTTCGGGCTGGACTGTTCCCATGAGGCACAAGGTCAAACTGATTTGCACATGGCCATGTCTGAACTGGGGTGGTGGAGTAAGCTAAAGAATGATGATGGATTATACCCAGATCAGCTGACTGGGGGTGAGTGTTTCATTTGTTGAAACCGTCCATCATCCCCTTTGGTATCGCTTTGTTCGCCCTAAGTTGGCAGGGTATGCCCAGACGTGAGTCCTTTGCTCACTCTGCCACTGGATTCACGATAGCCTGGCTGATGAGGGTTATGAACCCGAAACCGGTCCCAGGATGCTTGTTTCCGGTCCAGGGAAGACATGGCTTGGCAGTTCAGGCTGAACTGTTCCCATGAGGCACAGGGTCAGACTGATTTGCATATGGCCATTTCTGAACTGGGGTGGTGGAGTGACCTAAAGAATGATGATGGATTAAACCCAGATAAGTTGACTGGGGATGAATGTTTGATTTGCTCAAACGCTCCGTCCATCATCCCCTTTGGTATCGCCAGGATGCCTTTTTGGACATTGCTCTGTTTGGTCAGCTTTTACCTCCCCAGGATGGCAGAGAGTGGGGGACGTGTGTTGGTGGGGTACCCTGTCAAGATACGGAATGTGCACGGGAAACGTATTAGAAGGCACATGCAGTGCATCTTTGGATTGGACAGGATGGTCCACCAACTCAAGCATCGCTGGGAGGATTGTGTTGGGCAGGATGGCAATCTCCTAGACAACCTGGCAGACAAGGTGTTAAGTAGAGAACATTTTCTCTGTCCTCACACTGGGTGTCCCATATATACAACATATTGCAATATTGATATGTCAGGATAGAAACAGCCTGAAGACTCTTTGTCTACTGTGGCTAATAGATATGTGCAACGAGTTGTGTCATGTCATACTGAACATAGGGTCATATGTACCTGACATTTGCAGACTGTGGAGCTGTGCCAAATTTGCCAGTGCTGCAGTACGAATTTTTACAGCACAGGGATGCACCGTATGGATCTGAGAGAATATACACCCATGTGCCTTCCTTAGGGCTTGTGTTAAGTTGCCTGCCTAGCACCTGTCCATGCACCATGCTGCCATGTTTAGAGGGTGCTGGTACTGTTGGGGTGATTGTTTTTGTGCAGCATGAAGGGACACCTTCCTGCACAAAACAATATCTCACTGAGATTTCATGCTTCTATGTGTGCTGCAGAAAGAAGTATGCCTAGGTAGAGCACAATATGTGGAGAAATGTAAACATTACTCCTTGTATCACCACTAAACATGGGCGAATTTTGCGAATCTGGCGTTCGCGAATTTGCGTATTTGCGAACTCGCAATCCGCAAAATCCGCGAATTCTCGCGATTTTTTTTTTGTGTTCGCAAGGGTTTCTGCCAGTTCGCGAGGGTTTTGTACCAGTTCGCAATTGCGAACTTACTTGTCGACTCGCAACGGTCGCGACTTTGTTCTTTCTACGTCTGGTTCATCATCACAGGTTCACAGCACCCTCTGTTTCACCACTGCCACCCTCTGATTCACCCATGCCACCCTCTGGTACATCACTGCCACCCTCTGATTCATCACTGTAGATTATGTGGGGGAAAAGCAAGCACACCTGCCCTGCTTCAACTGACATCAATTAATTTGGGGTTGATTAATGTGTCACTGAATTTAAAGTTCCTTTCTGGCACCTGCTTCCTTATCTGTAATTTGCTTTCTGTTGCAGTGCAATTTTTTTTCCCAGGACCTTTGTGGCCTACTTGTAGCTATTCTATGAGCCTGCTGTGAGGGTCAGAGCAGGGTCATAGAATAGTTGCAAGTAGGCAACTGAACTCTGGAGGGGCCCCTCAGGAAGCACTACAGGGAATGGTTACTAATGATGAGTTTGAACTTTTGCACCTGCTGAGTGCTTTCAGTTTTGCAAAACTCTTTTTTCTGCAGAACAGCAACTGCAATGCCCCAAAGAAACGTAGGCAACTGAACTCTGAAGGGGCCCCTCAGGAAGCACTTCAGGGAATGGTTACTAATGATGAGTGAACTTTTGCACCTGCTGAGTGCTTTCAGTTTTGCAAAACTCGTTTTTCTGCAGAACAGCAACTGTAATGCCCCAAAACAAACTTACTTGTGAAAGTTGATTTCTAATCCAAAAGTGATCCAAAGAAAGTCAAAAAGGCCTCAAATCCAAAAAAGTGCAGGCAAATGTCAACCTGAGGAGTTATTCTGATAAAAATCATCATTTTCAGAAGGTTTATGCTGTTGCTGGTGGATTTCTTGTGCAGAATTGCAAATTTTGTAATTTCGCGAGTGCGAGATTGTTGCTGCCCGCCGCATCTACATGTTCGCAATTGCGAACTCTCGCGATGCGTCGCCAAACTCCTGCGGGATCCCGCAGCAAGATCCAAAATGGCGCAGCACTCGCAAAATATCAACTCGGCAAACGCTGAATGACGGTAAGTGAACGCCGCACGCCGCGATATTGTATCACCAAGCAAAAAAATCCGCTGCGTGCGAATCTGAGGATTTTCGGTAAATTCGCGAGAGTTCGCGGATTGCGAATTTACCGAAAATCCGCAAAATCCGCGAGCGGAACGGATTTTCCGCCCATGCTTAATCACCACCCTAACACCTCCTTCTTGGATTTGTTAGATTTGGGGTGGCCACAGACTTGCAAATCTGGGGCAGCATCAAAAGCAATTGGTGCTGTATTAGAATGCCCACCACAACACCGTATTGCCCGCTCCATTGCTGTAGCAGACTGCAGTGGTAAGAGCCATATTTACATGGTTGCACAAGCCATGTTACGTGGCACTGTGCCACCTTGTAAATATTGAACATGACGCATCGCACCCGACTATCCAAAAATTGATGCTCCGTTGGAAATATGGGGATTGTTAATGTGCACCAAAGTATGAATAGCATGGTGTCATGTACTTTTCTCCTTTATTAGTAACGAACACTGAAGTATAAAACTCAACCACACTACACCCTCTCTAGGTTATGTACCAAATATGCTTGAGGGACTGGCAAATTGGGAAAATGTCTTGGAATTCCCCATGTGATCGCAGTGCAATTTACAGGCGTATGTGACCACACATGACTGATACCAAACAAAGTAGAAATCTCATCATATGTTTGGTCATTTACACATGTCAGTGTAAAGTAAGGGCAAGGTATGTCAGAGATGACAATACATACCTAATACAAGTATTTCCAAGTGTGTGAGTGTCATCAATGGCTACAGATTACCATACATGAAACATGTTACAATATGAATTTGAACACATGCAAACTGAACATGGTGGTTACATGGCAGAAATCAACATAGTACTGGGCAGATATGTTTGTTAGTGGATAAATGTAACTAGAGTTACATGTCTTGATGACATGTGCATACAATGGTGGACTGAAGTCCCAGAACCTAGGTTTTACATCACCCACAATGGGGCAAATTCATGAGAAGATGTTAGAGTGTGGAGCTGCAGCAAAATTTACAGCACAGCACTCCAACATTTTTAGAACGCAGGGATGCCCCGTATGCACATTGCTACGGGGCAGTCCTGCGTTTTCCAAGCACAGGTGAAAAGTTGCCTGCGTTGGCGCTAAGCAGCTAAATATGGCACCTGGTGCTTGTAAAAACACAGGGGTGCCCCATATTGTTGTAAATACCTTGCATCCATGCATTTTCCGAATTTTGGAGCGCAGCATTATCAAATTTGGAATGACACTGTTCTACGCCATTCTGCAGAAAATAAGGCCCTGTATATGTTTGCACACAGATATTCAGTACTATGTACCCATTAAGCCCATCCTTCCACATTACAAATTATGCTGTAACCTGATGGTGCAGGTACAGATCTTGATTCTGTGTTCTCTTGTTGCACCATGTACCTGCAATGGGTGTAGTGTTGTGAAGTCCACAGCAACATCCATTGCTAACCCCTAGGCAAATATGCCTGCTTGGTAGTGTAGTGTGTGTACATGGCAGCATTTGTCCATAGTGGATGGCGACACATTACTTACTACACATGGTGTAGGCCATTGTGACTCTGGGACTATGGTAACCTCCTGAGGTTCCTGTAGCACTATCACCTTGTACATATGTGCCACAGGTCAATCTGACATCTGCATCTGTGTTTCACAGTGTAGATACAGGCAAAAAATACAATAAGGGATGTTGGTGATGTGTATGATCGAACATGGGTGCCATGTACACACTGACAGCATATGGGTATCACTGAGGATCATAGCATTACAGCTGCACTTGTCAGTGACAGAGATTGATACAATGAGCATGTCTCATACACATGTAGGGACCTGTTGTATATCTGATGGTTGGATTACTGATTCATCCCAGACCTGCAACAGGCTGGAATTGAGATTTGTCTTGTTGTACATTGCGATGTGTCCAACTACCCTTTCCACCATTGCACTTAGTATCACTTCCCATGTGCACAGTTTATTAGCAATGTGGGATGCCAAGCAGCCTTATGACATACAAGTGCACAAGTCCTTCTAGTAAATGATTACATGATGAACCCTGGATATGCAGCTGTGGAGACAATTCCGACTATGTAGTGCATTGTAGTTTGCAGATGAGTGACATTTGTACAGTTGAAATACTGTGGCGCTTAGTTGTACGCCCCCAGAACACAGAGTGTATCCTATAAGTATGGGTAAATGTTAAGACCCAGGGTCGCAAAGGGCCTGTAAATCAGTCTCCTTGTGTACGTTCCACTGGTAGACTCAGACTGAGTATATGTTTAAGTCATTATTTCACTTAGGAGACCATACACTGATGCTGTAGAGCTCTGCCATTGCTATGTGCTATTTCGGTGGGTCATTACCCCAAAGTTCTGAATTTGATGTTGTGAGTTGACAGAGACTACACAAGTGAGTGGTATCACCAAGCTTTAAGTTGAAAAAAGTTGTCACAGACTATTACCTTCCTGTTGGTATAAACTTGTGATGTGATGGACTTGTTACCCATTGTTGTTTGTCCAGTCACTCACATCTTGGCATGTGATGTTTTTTCTTACAAACAACGTGACACCTGATGTGGCCATAGCATTCTAGCTCAGGAAGGACAGGTAGCACCATGTCCAGAGGGTAGCCAATGCCATGCAGCGACAGTATGAGGAGGAAAAGGCAGCTGGCAGATGTACAGTTTCCTGCAATGTGCCCCAAGAGCTGCCACAGCCAAACGAAGGGAGTCTCCCACTGCAGAGCAGGACACTTCTACAGACCCTGTGCCCAGTGTCTCTGGTACTCAACACTGTGCACAACCTGCCACACCTGCCCCACCAGCCACATCTGCAACACCTGCCGCACCTGCACCACCTGCCACACCTGTTGCGCTTGTCCCGTCTGCTGCACCTGCGCTGCCTTCCCCACCAGCACAGCCATCTTCTCTCAGCAGGAAGGACAGGAGAGAGCTATACAATTCTCATTTGCAGATGGCAAAACGGGAACACAAAATGGACTAGGTCCTTTCCCATTTGGAGGACATTAAGGGTGCAATGGGCCTTCTGTTGTGAAGGCTCATCTGAATGGAGGCCTTAACCCATCCCCCAAATCCTGTTTTTATCTACTGATGGTTGTGCAGTGGTGTTTCTAATTTAGTGTGCTATTATAGTTAGGGTAGGCTTAGATCAGTGTTAGGTGTAGATAGTGTTTTAATGCAGGCTAGATTGTTGATAGTGTTATGGGTTAAATTTCATTTTCGTTTGTATGGGGGGGTTGATGCTTTAGTAGTTGTTAAGGATAAAAAAGGAAAAAAATTAAAAATATTCTAAAAAACTACACAAAAAGATATATATTTATTTAGGATATATATGTAGGTAGTCTATGTTTAGGTATAGTTGTCTTTGTCCTGTCTTCATGTGTGCCTTGCAGTTTCAAATATACTCTTGATTTGATGTAGTGGCTACACAGATTAGTCATTGTTGACACTTGTCCTGTTTCATGGTGACAGACAACACACATCTGGCAAGTAAAGGTGTATTTAATTTTTTTTTTTTGTTTTTTTTTTTAAGACCTTTATTAGCACTTGTTAGTTGTACACAGCTAAGAGCCTACAACCCTGGGGCCGGCTGCAAAGTAAAACACAAAACCTGTCATTGATGTATACATATAGTTCTTAGTGCATGAACGATTGGTCCGGCATAACAACGCAGTGTTTGAGGTCTCACAGTTTTCTGATTTTGTAGATGCATAACTGTAAACGAAAAACAAACAGTAGAACAGACAATAGGAGACCATTACATGCTTAACAATATATCATAACGAAAATTGCGAAGCGAGGAATGCCAGGGGCATACAGGGCTGAGGGGGTGAACCGGTTCCGCACATGAATACGAATTAATGAAACATTAAGTCACATCTTCATCTAGTGTTAGCACATAGTCAGTGAAGTAGCACCAAAAGTCTTCAGGCCTAGTATTCGCAGGCAGTTCTTCCTCATAAGTTTGTAGTTTGTCCCTGCAGCTAGTAATATCACGCATCCAATCTGATAATTTGGGCACTTGCTTGCTGTGCCAGCACTTAGCTATCAGTCTCTTAGCCAGCAATAGAGCTATGACACAGAACTTACGTCGGGTAGGTTTAAGCTGTGGCACAATACCAAGCAGGCATGTGCGTATAGTACATTCCAGCACAGCTTCTGTCATCACGGACACCTTTGCTATCACTGCCGTCCAATAATCACGTATCTTGGGACAGGACCACGCTAGATGTATAAATCCTGCGCCCTCGTCATTACATCTTTTGCATCTGTCGTTGTCTTGCAGGCCAAACCTGTGCATACGCGCTGGTGTGTAGTATGCCTGATGCACAAATTTGTAATGAATGATTCTTAGATTCCCATTTGGGGTAAGTATTTGTGTCAGCGCGCAAGTCTGCTGCCATTCCTTCTCAGAGAGCGGTTCCACCAGCACTGCGTCCCACCGAGCTTTGGCCCTGTCAGTGGTGTGTTGTCTCTGCTTGTGCTGTGGTGTACAGTCTTGACACCAGGTGTGTTAAGTCTTGGGTGGTAATGAGCATCTGCAGCGCTTCTAGGCTATCAGGTTCGGAGGGGAATGTTGGATAGTGTCCATGCATTGCCCTCTTCAGTCTGTAATGTGTGAAGGCAAACATAGGTGTTTTGTTGTGTATATAGGTTAAGTCTTCCAAGTTTACAAACCTGCCCTCTTGAAACAGATCACCCATTCGCACAAGGCCCACTTGCTGTAAGAGGGACATGCCTACTTTTTCACCCGTGACCGAAAGTGCCTGGTGATAATGTAAGTGCATTGCCGGCGCATATAAAGGTGTCTTATGGGCCAGCTGGCTCAATTTCCCCCAAGCCTTAACGGTCGTGTCAATAGTGTTAATATCTTGAGCATGTAGTGGCTGACGAGTATGCGAGATGATCGCTGTGAGCGGTATCGGTGCCGCATCCCCCTCCTCTATAGCAGTGTGTGTGAGGTACGGTATGTTGTGGTACCAGTATGCAGCATATTGTGCCTGAGCGCATAGATAATATAGGAGGAAGTCCGGCACCCCGAACCCACCCCTAATGTATGGGAGTGTTAGTGTTTGGAGGTCCACCCGTGCCTGCTTGCCGGCCCAGATCAGTTTTAACACAAGAGATTTTATACGGCGGAAGACTTCTCCGGGCGGTGTGATCGGTATGTTAGTAAAAAGATACAATAGTTTAGGTAGTATGTTCATTTTCACTATCGCTATACGATCCGCTAAGGATAGTGGTAGTTGTATCCAACGGTGTATCTTTTCTTCCAATTTAGAAATGGTTGTTCCATAGTTGGACCGTATAACCACCTCTGGGTCCCTATGGTACAGCACACCCAAATATCGTATCGGCTCTGATTGCCACTCTAATGGGTAGTCAGTTTCCTGAGGAGTTGTCGCGTCCGTTAGAGGAATAATGGAAGATTTGGACCAGTTTATGGCCAACCCTGAATGACCGCCAAACTTGATATACTCGCGCAAAATGTGGTTCAAATGTGTGTTTGGGTCACGGACGTACAGCAGCATATCATCCGCGTACAAAGAGATATGTAATGGTCTGGACGGAAACTGCAATGCCGACGACTTGTAATTTTGACGAATGATACAGGCTAGAGGTTCAAGAGCCAAGGCGAACAGTAAAGGTGAAAGCGGGCACCCTTGTCTGGTACCACGCTGTATGTGGAATAGGTCCGATACGTACCCATTGATACGAACCCGTGCGCATGGATTGGTGTAAATTAGGGATACCCACTGGACGAAGCGTTTTGGGAAGCCCATTCTTTGTAAAATAGCAATCAAGTAGGTCCACTCAATAGAATCGAAAGCCTTGGCGGCATCCAGCATTACTGCCACCGCCCGAGTAGATGGTTGGAGGTAGTGTGACAGGGCAAACAGCGATCTGGTATTGTGAGAAGTGGAGCGTGTAGGAATAAAACCGGCCTGATCCGGTAGAACCAGGTTGGTCATCAGTGGCTTCAACCGTATCGCCAATAATTTCGCCAATATTTTGGAGTCAGTGTTTATAAGAGAGAGCGGCCGATAAGAGTCACACGATTCTGAATCTTTGGCAGGTTTAAGTAAAGCGATTATGACCGCTTCACGCAATGTGGGGGGTAGTTCTGCTTTGTCAAAAGCTGCGCCGTACATGCCCACCAAGTGGGGGGCAAGGGTATCCACATATTGTTTATAAAATTCGTTAGTGTAACCATCGGGGCCCGGTGCCTTCCCATTTGGAAGAGTTCCGATCACCTCAGTTACCTCCTCCACCGTGATGGGGGACGCCAAGAATTCCCTCTGCCCATCCGATAGCCAACCTATTGCCACATTTTCCAGATATCAAAAAATCTCATCTTTCTCTGCTACTGGACGTGATTTATATAGATCCTCATACGTGTTCACAAAGCATTTTAATATTTCTGTGGCGTGTGTGTGTATTGTGCCCCCTTCGGATTTCACGCGAAGTATAGCTGTGTGTCCTTTACCCTCGCATATCTTGGCCCCCAGCACACTGCCTGGTCTGCCCCCTTCCCCATAAGATCTGGCTATATGTTTTTTGTCCAGGTATTTAATTTCGTCTTCTATGAACGTTTGGTGTTCGGAGTGTAAGTTACGAAGCTCACCCAACAGTGTGATATCCTGAGTCGTCTCGTAGGCCGTCTCCAGTTCCCTCATGCGCTTCTCGCAGCGTGTGATTTGCCTGCGTATGTCTTTTAAGATGCCTATCGTGGTGGTCATGCATACACCCCGTAATGTGGCCTTGAATGCCTCCCACAATATACCCGGATCCTCAACAACAGGTTCATTGAATTGGAAGTATTCTTTGATGGCTTTGTGTATGGTGTCTGCATAAATCACATCGGTTAGGGCACGAGAATTGAATCGCCAATGGAAAGGAGGCGGGGTATAGTTAGGGATCGTGAGAGTTAGCAATACAGGGTTATGATCCGACAATGACCGTGGCAGGACCTGTAACTCCCGTGTCCACAGTGTGATATTATCTGAACCAAGCCAGTAGTCCAGACGCGACCAGCTGTGGTGTAGTGCCGTAATGTGCGTGGCTCCCGGGGCATCGGGGAATCTGTGTCTCCAAACGTCAGTTAGTGACAAATCAGCTATCATGTGCAGTAGTTTCGCCCTAGAGTGTTTGTGAGGTTCTGAAGAATGTGCGGAACGATCCACCCCCTCCTCCAGGGTCACGTTCCAGCCCCCCCCACATATAATATGCGAATTTGCGAGTGATCTCAGATGACCCCATAGTTCCTGGAAAAATTCAGGAGCCTCCAGGTTTGGGCCATAAACATTCAGAAGTGTCAGTCTATGACCACGTAGGATGCCAGTCACTATTACATATCTACCCCCAGGGTCGCTTATGACTTGATGTACTGTGAAATTCAACCCCCTGCGAACCAGTGTAATCACCCCTCTGGAGTACGATGAGTAGGTGGCCATATATGATGACTCGGACCAGCGACTACCTATGTGTTTGTGTGTGTTGGGCGCGATGTGTGTCTCCTGTAGCATAGCAATATCAATTTCCCATCTATTCAAATAGGCAAACACTTGTCGTATTTTTTTCGGCTGTGTGAAGCCACGAACATTCCACGTGAGGAAATTGACATGTGCTCTTCCGGTGCCTCTAGTTACCCGGGCCATACAGTAAACCAATGGACTATCAGTGTCAACCAATCACAATCAGAAACAGTGCTAAACATTGTCATCTCAGATGCCGGCATATGCTCCCGATCAGCCCACCGCCCCACATCCCCCATTAAAGAAACATGTAGTATCTGCTTTGGTCTCATAACATGAACAATGTCCCAACTTTCCCTACCCCTCCCCACTCCAGCGGTTCTCCCCTTCCCCCCGTCCCCACCAACTCCAGCATCCCAATTCTGCCAAAGCCAATGCCCCATCATAAACAATCCCTAAAAAACAGTCGAATATATATAAACAATTTTGTTGGGGATCACCCTTTCGGAGGTCCGCCTGGGGCACAACTCTACACCCAACTGAATGAGTGCGGACTACTCATACATTCGCGATTCATACATGTGTATTGAGTCTGTCCCTCCCGGCTCCACCCTCAGACCTCGGTATTCTGGTGAGTGAGCATAGAGCACAATAGTAGGTTAATGTACATGAATATCTTAGTAACAGTTCACCACTCTATGTGGGGGTTGGACCCGACGTACCAATTTGATGGCGCAACACAGTGCTTTATAGGTACGCAATGTGGACCCCCCCATCCATGGCCATCCGCTCAGGAGAGCGATCGTGCGCTTTGTCATACTTTCCAGGACACCAGTGCGAGCTTAATGGTACTTATAGATCACAAGTTCAAAACAGAAAGTGGCTCTTATCAGTACTTTGGCAACAGGCTGTGTGTTCCATGGCCACTATCAGTTATTGCCTGGCGCTATGCATAATCAAAATCGTTAGCGTCTCTTCAGTGAACTCTGAAACGAGCCTATGGGCAAAGCATTCTGCGCCATCATGTCATTCATGCATGCTGAACTTTGATATATGTCTTGATGCAGGTGTGCTTACAGCCCCATGTAAATTGAAATTTGAAAATCCGGCCAGCGTCAATGCCTGTGAGCAACGAGCCCATGGATCTGGGACTCCCGTGTCTATGCAAAGAGGTCACTTGTGAGAATAGTAAAAAGGAGTCTTACCATAAATGTGCAGCTTACCACCCTCATTCTTTCTCCGCTTCGTCCGAGTCCGTGTGCCTAGCGTCTCGCGCTTGCTGCTTGTGTTGCTGAACCACCTTTTTAACGAACTCTTGGGCTGCCCTTGGGGTCGGTAACACCACTGCCTTGTCATTCCAAGTCACTCTCAGCCGCGCTGGATATAGCATGGAATATCCTACATTTAAGTCTCTGAGTTTGGCCTTGACGGACGCGAATTCCTTCCTCGCCTGCTGTACCGCCATGGTGTGGTCCGGGTAGAACTCCAAGGTGTTGCCTTGGTGTGTGATCTTCCCCTTCTCGCGCGCTAGTCGTAGGATGGTGTCTCTGTCGCGATAATTGAGGATCCTTGCAACAATCGGCCTTGGTGTCGCTCCCGGTTTCGGCTTTGGCGCTAAGGACCTGTGGGCTCTCTCCACTATGAAAATTTGAGATAGTGCCTCAGTCCCAAAAATGTCCTGGCATAGTTGTTCTATGTAGACCTCCATCTTGCCCGTGTTGGTAGATTCCGGCAGGCCTGCTATGCGTACATTATTGCGTCTGGAGCGCGCTTCCAAATCCTCCTCCCTTGCTTTGATGACCTCCAGGACTCGCTCCATCCCGGTACACTTGCTAGTCGTGGCACGCGATTCATCCTCCACTGTCGATATTCTGGATTCGGCGGTGTCCAACCTTTCGCCATGTTTCTCAAGTTTGTCTGACATCCCATCCATCCGACACGTCAGGTTATCTAGTTTCCCGTTGATATCCTGTACATTAGCTTGTATGGACAGCAATATCTTTTCCATATTGGACGTGGGCTCCACAATCGGCGCTTCCCCCTCCTCCGTCACCTGTTCTGTGTTTTTTGTTGCGCCTTCCTGCTCTCAAAGGAGATTTTTTGTTGGTGTTTGTCCGGCTTCCCCATCTCGGATGATCCAGGAGGCCCACTGACCGCTATACGTCTTGTGGTTCTAGTGGTCCTGGCCGCTGCCGCCGTGGTCGTGTCTCTGGTCGTGATCCCGGGGGGCACCCCAGTATAGCAGTCCCCCAGCTGCCTTTGTTGTATGTCCTCGCCTCCTATCTAGCAAGAGTCACAGGTGAGGACGCACGAGTGCATGCGTGAGTCACTCCCCAATGGTGGGTGCCTGTTGAAGACAGTTCTGTCTGTTCGCCTACGACCCTCGTGCACCTGGTCGTCATCAGATGGGTCGCGCTGACGCCCTTCACGCAGTGTAATTATAGTTGAGGACCTGTGTCCGCCTAGTACCCTCGGGACACTGAAACGTTCCTTGCACTAGACCTTCCTTGCTTTTTGGCAATCCTCCCCTGTCTCGGCACAAGTCCTGTTATGCTGCGCTGCCGCGGCTCCCGCCCAGCCAGAAAACGGCGCCTCACGGGAACAGACAAGCAGCAGCGCTGTGCAGATCCGGGTATTCACGTGAATCGATGGGCTGCAGTGGGAAGGTGCTGTAACTGCCCGCACTCCCCAGCCCAGCCGGAGCGCCGATGCCCGCTGCCGAGTGGTATATAGTACAATCACTCGCGCTCAGGAGCACGCATATTGGGCGGAAGCCAGCGATGCCCTCACCGCAACGCACAGTGCACTCCGTCGTTCAGGGGATGAATCTGGAGGGCCGAAGGGCCAGAGTACAGAGAGCTGCAATAATCAAGTCTGAAACTGACAGCTGCTGCCACCACAAATGCACTTTCAGAGCTGGGAAACAGAGGCAGGACCATCCTCACAGAGAGTTTGATGGCACTCCTCCCTCTGTGCTCCGCCTCACCGCTGTCCCACTACAGCCGCGGTGCTTGCCTACCGCCGGGTGAAACAGCCACAGTCCGCGTTGCGATCGTGGGCGCCGCCATCTTGTGGAGCATCGGCCAGGAGTCCTTAAAGGGGCCGCTCGCGAGTGCCTCCCAACATCCAACGGTCACCCAGCAATTGTGTGCACCCATGAGGTCCGTTTCTCATCGATTGGCAGTCGTAACGCACCTCAGGTCTAGGCGCCGGGGCCAAAGGTTTCCCCGTGTTTCTTGGCTCCGCAGATGACCGCGGCGCCCGCCGCCATCTTGGCACCTCGCGCTGGTCACTCAAGTGTTTGCCGCTGTTTTATAGCGACAGAGCGCTATTTGGACTCTCGCATTCGTCGCTGTCAGGTCCAGAGGCATTCATAACCCCTAAACTGTGAATTTCGACATCAGTGGGGGCCGGGATAGACCGCTCAAGCCAAGTTTTTCGAGTCGTCCGGCGGAGCTGTGTAGTCACCCAGCCATTCCGCCGTGCGCCCCCTAGCGCCTCCCAACGTTCTCAGGTGTATTTAATTACAAGTGCATATCAAATTGGGTCACACAGGGACAGGTAAGGGATAACAATTCTCACTCTATATCACACCCTTCAAGCTCTCTAGAAATACAACCAAAACCTTTAAATACAATTTGCTCAGGAAGAACCCTGAAACACTCATCTCAGATCCATCCTTTAATTCTAAAAACGGGGTAATCTTTAAGGACTTAATTTTCTTCACCAGATCTCCGGATAAATGACACACTGCGATCTCTAACCTGCTATTCGTTAAGGAGTCAAAAAACATCCCATACAGCACTAAGTTGCTTATAACACCCTCTAGAAATGCTAGGGCTGCACTTAATATAACATTCTACAAACATGGCACAGTACTCGTGCAAGCGGCCAACAAAGATCTGAAGTATTTGATGATTATTTTTACAGCTTAAAAGATCATGTTCATAACATACCTCAGTTAAACCACCACCAGGGCAGCACACCAAACAATATCACCCACTCCCCTCGGAGTGCACTGGCTATAAGTGAAAGTGGTACTAATCAGGATAGTTAGCATGCACCAACCCCTAGTACTAGTGATCAGGGGAGTCAGCAACCTTGTCAGCACCCATCTACCCCCAGTACAAGTCACAATTTAAGGCCAGGCCACTTAGCCACAAATCCGTTACTGGGCATTCGCAAAACAGTTAGTACTAATACACTAAACTCAAACCAAGCATCTTCTAGAGTGCCGTCCATTCTTCACATGCCGGGAATAAACATCCTTACAACTATTCAAACAGCTGATCTTGGGGATAAAGCATCCATCGACAAGATCCTTAGGAGGATAAAGATCAATACCCCTAATAGCCCTTCAGTTTAAAGAAAAGACAACAGATAGAATTAATGTTATCCACAAGCCTGTTGATCCTGAAACAGACAGCATACTGTTCCACAGTACAGAGATCATGCTACATAATCCTCATCTATCTCCTCCTTTGAATAAGGGGTTGGAAAGGCTCATTGCCCAGACAGATAGGTTAGCTATGGACTTAAAAAATGCCATTAAGAACATGAAGAATATTTTAATTCTCTCGGAAAGCTATCTCTCGAAAACTATCCACATCTAAAATTCAGTTCACACACTCCTCATTAATCATCATAATTTGACCCCCCCCTGCATCCGACTAATAGGATTTATTGTCCCCGTAAGTTCCTGAGATACCTGATGGACACTGAAACACAGTCCTTACTACTATCCTGAGACAACACCCACTTTCACCGAAAAAGATAATTGAGCAGAAAATGTAAGTTGTCCCAATTAATGTTAACAGAACAACTCAATCATATGGCAGGAAGCTGAAACCTGAAAGAAATAATGAGAATCCCAGTGGGGCAGGACACTAACCAAGACAACCCTCCTAAATCGATTTCTTGCCTTGGAATTGTGGCTCACAGAATCCTCTACACCGAGCCTTGACTTACTTGTGCACCCAAAATACAATATTGTAAGACTAGACAGGTTAAACAAGATGGGTGGAGGGGTGGCTTGTATCCACAGATCGGACATAGTCATCTCCAAAGGGCTCGCAGACCCCAAGGAATCTTGTGAATACCTCATGCTCTCATTAAGATCTACGGACAATCAACTCTACAAATTACACTTGTTCTTCCACCCCCAGGGAAAATTACAAATTTCATAGACCAGCTAATGGAAATCATTACAGCAAATTCTGATCCTCACTCCAATGACATTTTCCTTGGAGACTTCAATCTGCATTGGAATGACCTCAAGGACAATCAGGTCAATATTCTTAAAGAATTCCTAGCCGTTCATGAGCTAAGGCAAGCGTGTGCCCACCCAACTCATTGTAAAGGCTCGATTTTAGATTGAATCATCTCCAACGAAAAAGTGGTGAAATCAATCTCAATTGTACCTTGTGATTGGTCAGAACACCACATCATCAATTTCCGAATATTTTACAGAAAGAAGAAATCAGTGTAACAATTAGTCAAATCCAAACAGTGGGTTAGAGACACTAAAGGCCTGAACATGGAGAGTCTGTCAGCGTGGTGCGAGATTGAACTCATTCCACCATCTGAAATTGAAAATCTTAATGATCTTACGGACAATTACAATCTTACGATGTCAAAATTAATTGATAATATAGCTCCGCTAAAACTTAGAAGAGTACAGATTAGGGGAAAAAATCCATGGTTCAACAGTTCTCTGAATGAAGAAAGACAGATTCTCGGACTTTCTCAACGGAAGTGGAGACAACACCCATCATCCTACCATCTAACACAGTTAAGGAAGACCAGGAGAGCATACAATAAAAGCGTTCTTAATTCAAAAAGAGAATATTTTAGTAGTGAACTGGATAACACAAAGAACAGAACGAGAAAGCTCTTTGAATTGATAACAGATTAGTCCAACAAGCTGGCCAAATCCTCACTTCTAACAAATAATACTGAATTGAGCTGAAAAGATGTTTCATCATTTTTCAGTGTTAAAGCCAGCTCACTGGAGATTGAACTCTCGAATACCACCGACAAACCCTTTAATTCAAGGAGTACACTAGAGGAGCAGCCAGTACTACCAGCACTATCACGGCATAAAAATAATGCACAATGGTCAACATTAAATCTATACGATCAGGATGACATAGCCAAAATTATACTAACTTTGAAACCGTTCAACCATTACAATGATCCTCTTCCTGCAAAATGCTGGCCTTCATTCAATCACAAGGTCATCCCACTTTGGACTAAGATAATCAATGATTCACTAATACAAGGATCTGTTCCGGAATGTATAAAAACAGGCCAAGTCATCCCTCTATTGAAAAAACCTACTGAGAACCCTTCAGATCCTAACAATTTTGGGCTGGTAACAAACATTCCATTACTAGCAAAAGTTCTTGAAAAATGTGCTCATCATCAATTGGGACAACACATTATGGACTTTAAGTTACTAAACGATAGCCAATCGGGGTTCAGACCAGATGATAGTATGGAAACTGCTATACTGCACATAGTGGATGACGCTCTTCTGCCTCTTGACCGTAATGAAACTTGTCTCCTTGTCCTTATAGACCTATCATCTGCTTTTGACACTGTGAATCACGCCAAACTTTTAGACCGTCTGGAAAGCAGGATGGGCCAATCAAGAACAGTCTTAAAATGGTTCTATTTCTTCTTAGAGAACAGATCTTAGAGATTCATGGTGAACCATAAGCCATCTCCGTCTTCCCCGTTTCAAATTGGAGTTCTTCAAGGATCAACTCTATCACCTTCCCTTTTCAATCTATACATTGAACCAATAACAGAAGAACTACAACAGACTAACATTTCCTTCCACATGTATAGATGACACTTGGCTGTACATGAAGATTACATCATTGGAATAGATCATCAGAATGAACCAAGCTCTTCAGAAGACTGTTCATTGGCTTTCGGGCAATCATCTCAAGTTTAACCCACAAAAACAATTCCTTCTATTTCTCCCTTCCCAAAAGTAACACCAGGATTAAGGAATGGACCAAGATGATTACTGTGCTAAACGACTCCCCAATTATAGTAGAGTCAACTAAGCCTCTAGGAATCACACTGGATAAGGAGCTAAACATCAACACAATGGCAAAAAATACCTGCTTCCATCTGAGCTACCTTAGAAAGTTGAATCCGTTCATTGACTCAGAGCACTTGAAAACGGCAATCCAGGCATTGGTCATTTCTAGAATTCAGTATGGGTGCTCAACTTTATCTGGTCTTCCCTATGATTTCAACTGCTCCCCTTAAAGCTTGTCTCAATGCGGCAGCAAGACTTATATCGGGATCCAAACATTTTACCATATCACTCCGCACCTGAAAGCTCTCAATTGGTTGCCGTTCAAGGTGAGAATACTGCTAAAGATTGCATGTATAACACACAAGACTGTTCACCACTCAACTCCTCATTACCTTGCCCAGAAAATTAAAATTTCTGGAGATAGTAGATCCTCTAGGAGGGGTGGGGATTTTTTATTGAAACCAGCTTTCTTCCGGAAGAAGAGATCATATGATAGAGCGTTCACGGGAGCTGCACCTAGGATTTGGACCTCACTCCCACCAAATATCAGCACGATTACCCTCACAACTCAATTCAAGAAGGAGACTAAGGGGCATATTACCAAGCAATAGCGATAATTATCGCTATTGCTTGGTTAGAGACAAAAATTTACCGCTGAGCTGCGGCGATTTTTATTGCAGATAAACCTTGGTATTACCAAGGTTTATCGCAAATGCGATAAAAATCGGCCGCAATGCATGAATATCGCTGAAAAGTCAGCGATATTCATGCATTACCGAGCTAATGCTCTTAGCCATGTTATCCACCTCCCATTGGATAACATGGCTAAGAACTGCTCAGGGCAGGTGTTAGCTTTTGGAGATATTTGTGCTTAGCGCGAATATCTCCAGAAGTTGGTAATAGGAGATAGCGATGTTAGCGACTGTTTCCAGTCGCTAACATCTTGGCACGCCCACTTTGCATGTCATTAGTGATAAATATCACTTACATGCAAAGTGGGGCTCAAGATGGTCGCTATCTCCTACTAGCTGTCGCTAACTGGTGTTAGCGGCAGCTAGGTAATAGGGAGATAATTTTATCTCTGCTTTCTTGGCTTTTAAGGCCAAAAAAGCGGAGATAAACCCTCTTGATAATATGCCCCTAAGTCCTTTCTGATGAGGAAATTCCTCCCATAACAATGGAGCGGTATAAGGTAAATTCATAGGACTTACATCAGGTTTCTTGACCAATCCATTTTTGTTCTGGTCTTCTATTGTACTTGTCATACAATACGTCACCATTGTCTAGTCCTAGTAATGTTCCGTATAGGTGTTGGTTTGTAAATAAGGGTTATGCGATTTGTATTAAGATTGTCTATTACTATCAAGTGTGTGTTATTGTAAATATTAGAACATGCAACAGGGTTAAATCTCATATTCCCGGTAGTAGGTGTATAAAAAAGGGATTTTATTTGAAAATGTAGTGCGATCTAACTGTAAAGCGCTCTGACACTCATTTCTTTGGGTCATGTTTGCGCTATAAAAAACACTGAATAAATAAATAAATAACAACCCCTAAGGATGTTTCAAGCCAGTGGATTTCCAAACAGTGTCCTTGTGGGGAACATGTCATGGGACATGTTGAGGATTAGGAAATTATCAGTCAGGAGGATAATCGCAGTGTCATTAGGGACAATGGACCACATTGTCAGTCCACAAATGTCCAAGGAGAACATGGCAAAGTCAAGATGAGGACGGTAATAAATGATGTTTCCTGGCATGTTGTTTAGCACAGGACTTAGCAGAAACTGGACATTCGACACAGATGAATGCTACCACAGACTTATCCTTTGGAAAGATGTACTGTCCACATCTTCCTCCTCTATTTTGTGCTGTGTCTCCCGTGAGGGTGGTGTTTTATATGCGGCAAGCAAAGGAGACACAGACACATCAGGGGCGGAAGAGGCAGATGCCGTGGCTGCAGCAGCATTCATGTGTGCCAACAGATGAGGCATCACTGCAGTGAGGAGGACCTGCTGCTTTTGCAACACAGCAACAACGTCTCTGTGGTAGGCAGTCATGCCAGCCATGTGGGAGTCCTGCTTCTGCTCCATGGTTTCAAAGGTATTTAGGATTGCCCCCAGGACTTTCGCTACCTCGCTGGCGCCACTTTGGCAGGGCAGTTGTTGATGCCGCTGCCTCTTGACACCACCGATGTCAGCTGGGGACTGCTGGAGGCCACGGAGCAGCAAGTAGGTCACTCTGATCGGAACCGAGGTGTCTCTATTGGGACTGAGGCACCCACAGAGCCCCTTTACAGGGGCTTCCAGGGTCTCCAACCCCACCCACACCTGACCTGTCAACTCCCGCTGCACTCCTAAAGACATTGGAGGGTGACCAGTGGGTCCTCAGAGTCCAGGGGTGTGGCTGTGGTGGTAGATGGTGCCTGTTGGTTGTTTGGCTGGGTATGTGGTAACGCCAGGACATTCTGATCCTCTCCGGGTCTGGAGATGGAGTTTCTATGGAGTCCAGGAGCTCTTGGAGAGTTTCGTGATCGATGGTGGGAAGGTGTTCATCATCATCACCATCATCTGTGATGTCTGGGACAAGATGCTGACCTGGAGGTAAGGTATCATCCTTTGCGATGGAAAGGGCAAATACTATTGTTGCTGTCTGTTACATGTTGACATGTTGTTAAGAATTTGACATTCAAAGTGCATAACACTTTCCATTCTCCTATCATACATGGTACACCTGTTACACTTAGCTGTGGATGGCAGTTTACACTGGTGCACTGCTGGTGGGTCGATGAGGTCCTCTTGTGTCCTGAGGACATCAGGACACAAGTGGACTTCATCCCCCGAGCAGCTGTGCGCCAAGAGGCCCTTTTGCAGAGTGGTGTAAAAAGGGGCTTGGCCTTGGACCACCTCTCTGTAATCCTGCTGTGTGGCACTTACTGGAGGTACCTTGTGGGCTAGTTGGCCGCAGGGGCCCTCAGTATTCAAGGGGACTTAATCCCTCAACTTAGAACGTGCCAGGTGGTGCATTTGCAGAGTGGTGGAGAAAGGGGGCGTGGCCTGTGTCAATCTCTCAACAATCCCACTGTGTGGGGCTTACTTGAGGTAAGAGGTAGGGTGGTTGGCCCCTAAAAGACCCCCAGCAGCGAAAGGGACTTCAATCCCCATCCTAGAGCGCACCAGGGAGTGCATTTGCAGAGTGGTGGGCAAAGGGGGCATGGCCTGTTATGAGAACTTCGCTATCCTGCTGTGGGGTACTTACTGGAGGTAATAGGATATCCTTGGGGGCCGAGTACCCCGCTTGTTACCTCCAGTAAGTCCCACACAGTGGGATTCCTAAGAAGTCTTCGGAGGCCATACCCCCCTTTCTCCACCACTCTGCAACGCGCCTCCTGGCAGACCACGGGATGGGGGATGAATTCCAATTTACTCCTGAGGGACTTTGGGGGCCAAGAAGCTCTTCTGGTACCTCCTCTAAGTCCTATGCAGCAGAATTCATGACCGCTGGTCGGAGGCCCAGCACCCTTTCTCTACCAATCTGCAAATGTGACTACTAAGAATTATCTTTCTGCACCTCTGACTTAGAGGTAGTTTTAATCCCCCTGCCCTATGTACTAGTGCCTTACAGAGGAGGTCATGCCAATCACAGGGGTACCCTAACGCATAGTGTTTCCTAGTGTATTTAGGTGTGTTCACTGTATTCAAACAGGCACATGCATCATTGTAAAGTTTTGCAATTCCTTATTTGCAATATTTAAGGAATTGCAAATAAAGAATCGCAAAAAACGATGCAACGTAACATTTCCAATTAAATAAAGAATCGCAAAAAATCGCAAAGTAAATAGCGATTCCAGAAATTGCGATTTTGCTATTAGCGATTTCGGTATTTACGAAATCGCAATTACCGGAGTCGCACATTGATGCATCTTGATGACATCAGAACCAGGAAGTGAGCAGCCCAAACCTCATTTTCAGTGCACAGGCTCAGGGAGAGGAGGGAGCTGGTTCTGGGAGCTGAACAGGAGTGGGACTGAGAGACTGGAAACACCTGGCAACTAACAGAAAATGGAAGCTGCACAAACAGCAGAGGACAGCCAAACAGGTAGGAAAAAATTCTCGGAAAAAGAAATTGACACTCTCATTGAGGGAGTAGTCCACAGCCATGATAAGCTGTTTGGCAAAGCATCTTTAAAAGTGCCAGAGCATGAGAAAAGGAAAATATGGATCCGGATCCAAAACAGAGTTAATGCCATTGGGGTGACACACTGCACCACTGAAGAGCTGAAAAATCGATGGTACAATTTGCGCAGTCGGGCTAAGGTGCGCATTTCTGACCAGCTGAAGGAGGCAATGAAGACAGGAGGGGGAACACCAACAGACACTGGGAACACTCACATGGAGGACTTGGTGGAATCCACAATCCAGCCTGAAGCTGTTGTTGGTGGGACACAGCTAGACACCTCAGAAGCTGCACACACATCTGAAGTTAAGATGAATACATGTTGTCAATGTCCCAAATAATAAAGTTAGAACCTGAGCCCAGAACAGCATAAGTGCACACTTTTTAGCATCTACTACACAATGTTTTCAGAAAGGGAAGTGCATTATGGGAGATGTAGGCAGGTCAAGCAGTTACAATGAAAAACACACAAATATGCAAAAAAACATCTTTTAATAGTGTAACATATGCTCCATTTAATGACAAATAAAAAAATTAATAACTGTGACATGACATCACAAGCATGAATTAATGCTGTTTTGCACTGTTTAACCTCACAGAAGCAGAACTTGTAGAAGCTGAGGATAGTGATGTCCAGGAAATGCAGCACTCCAGCGCATCTGAACATGAGGACACACCGGTTCTGCCAAAAAAACAGTCACAAGCACCAACCTCACGCAGGGCATCTGTCCCAACACTGGTCCCCAGGGCTTCAGATGATGAGGTCAATGCAACACCTGAGGGCAGCCATCGCCAATCCACTCCCATCACAACTCCACAAACACAGGTCCGCAGAGGCAATCCCAGAGTCCGGCGTAGAAGACGTAGAGCACGCAGTACACAGCAGGCGGAGCAACCAAATGATGTATGGGGTGGCTTTGAGGGACAGATGCTTCGTACGCATCGCCTGCAGAGCAAGAACACACGATTAGTTCAGATCCAAAACGGAGAGATGGCAAACAACATTGCAGTACTGTCCAATAGTGTGCAGCAACTGACCAAGGTCATGCAGGAGGGACATGCATCTCAGAAAAAACAACATCGCCAACTTATGCAGCACCTCAAAATGTATGAGAAATCAAACAATTGGCTGGCCACTGCAACTGCATTGAAGGCACGTAGGTCTGTGACCATGCAGACACAAATGTGCCATTGGAGCGGGGATGTGGCTAAAGCACTGGACCAGGTGACCAATGCTGTGGAAATGATGAATGCATCCACTAGTGCAGCCAACATGTCTACGCAGGAAGAGGGTAGTGAGGGTGCCTTAAGCATGAGCAGTATAGTCATGCCAGTTGCTGATGCAGTGAGACGCAATACACGCAGCAGTACCCCATCCACTTCCAACATGAGGGATGAATATGCTGGCTCTGACAGGCGCTATGAGATTCCGAGATGGTGACGTAACCATTGTTGCAATGTGACCTTTTGACTGACTTTCAAGTCATCCTTACTTTTCATTCCACATATGTCCATTACCTAGACTACTGTGCCACTGGTCACATTGAAAGTGTGCTTCAACACTCTGGTCATTATTTCTTTACATAAAGCTTACTTTGCTTGCAATATACAGTTTTTGTGTCATATTTACTCACCTTAGAAGTAATTTTGTGTGATGTCCAATCTTCTCCTGCGCCCTTCTGCTGCGTTGGGCACGGTGGTGTGGCAATTGCAGGTTCCCATCCTCCGATTTGCTGTCAAACAGCTCGATTTCCATTCCTCCCTTTGTCGCAATATTGTGGAGCATGGCACATGCTGCTACTATCTTGCAGCATTGTTCAGGGTTGTATTGGAGTGCTCCACCGGTCTTATGGAGGCATCGGAATCTGCTCTTCAGCAGCCCAAATGTGCGCTCCACGACGTTCCTTGTTGATATATGTTTTAGCAAGGTCATGCGCTGTGGTAGGGAACTTGATGTGTGAGCCTATCCGGACCATCATGGCATCAAGGAATGCTTTGAACATTCTTGAAAGTGAGCTTTGCGACACACCTCCAACTGCTGCAATGACTCCCTGAAAACTGCCTGACGCCAGTAGATGTAGGCCACCATAGGACCTGCACATGCATTGGGATGGAATTGGTCCTACGTGTCTGTCGTTGCAGGATGGGGTCCAATTCATTGATGAGATCATGAATCATTGCTGCATTCAGTCTATACTTATCGTATATCTCATCCTCTTGCTGTCCTAGCAAAGTTATGCGGACTCTGAAAATGCGCTCATTTATTCGCCTCTGTCTGTGTCCAGCAGCCTGCAGCCTCATCCTCCTCACCATCAGGTAAAGCTCTGCCATTGTGACCTGTGGTAGCTCATTCTGGGTGTGTTTAAATACGTTTGAGTTGATTTGCAGAGGTGTGTGATTTGCTCTCATGATTACCACCTGGTTGTGATCATTCTTATTTTGCGATTACAATTTTGCGATTTACAAGGAAATCGCAATTTGCGATTTTTCATGCATTTTATTTGCGATTCTTTATTTGCGATTACCTATTTGGGAGGCACAAATACAGAACCGCAAATATTTTCTCAGATTGTTTTGCGATTCTTTATATTTGCGAAAGTCAGTGTTTTTTGCAAAAAAACGTTGATGCATTGCTACACTGTATTTTGCAATCCCAAATGCCATTTTTTTGCGATTCGCAATTCTAGCAATTTCGTAAACGCTTGATGCATGTGCCTGAAAGTGTCTTTTAGCATAACACTAGTTCTAGGTCTGGTTAGGCAGAGTCAATTACCACCAGTACCAGTCAATAAAAAGTTGGGGGCACAGGATGACTTTGAAACAAGGCCTCTTTCTGCACCTCTGTTGCTTCTTTCTGCATATCTCTTACTTCTTTCTGTACATTTCGTCATCTTTCTGGACTTCTATCGCCTCTTTCTGCATTTCTATTTCTTCCTTCTGCGCGTTTCTTCCTCTTTCTTCACATGTCCTACCTCTGTAGGCATAGTTAGAAATTAGCATTTAACCCCTTGGGCGCGGCCGCGATGTTGCGCCTGTGCGGCACTTCTGAAGAGTGGGCGGGTTCATGACGGCCCCCAGCCGTCATCAGCACACGAGCACCGTGATGCATGACGGCTGGGGTCCGTCATCAACATGAAAGGGGTTAAAAAACCTTAGAAATTCACTGAAACAACCAAAGGTTTCAGGGACGTTATAGTTAGAAATTAGCATTTAAAAGCACCATAGAAATTCCCTAAAAAAACATAGGTTTCAAGGACGTTATAGTTACTTGGACATTTCACTCGTACAAAACCAGCAAAATTCAGCTGCAATAGTTAGTTGAGCTAACTATAACTCGTGCCCCCGCAATGCATTGCTGATGACGTCACATATTACATCCTTCATGACATGGTCAGTGACATCACTGATGACATCACTGATGACATCGCAAATGACATCACTGATGAAATCATCGATCTGATATCTGATGCACCTCCTCACACCCTAATATAACCTTTGATACACCCACTCTGAAATACAGACTACCATTTTTGAAACCATAGACTCACCAGTACCAGTTACTACATACCCACTCACTGATTCTTAGGTCTACACACGCGTCCACTCATTCACCCATACAGTTACTCATACATGCAGTCACTCATCAATACAGCACTATCATATGCACTCATATATCTTTACAGACACTCACACACCACCTCTCACCCATAGAGTTACTCACACACCTAGTCAGTCATACAAAGAATCAATCATACTCCCATTTAATCACCTATACACTTATACAAACACCACTTCACTTATTCATACAGATATGAACACATACTCACTATCTTCTACAATCACTGACACAAGCACACACTAATCCATACAGCCACTCTCACAATCACTCACTCTCACATATAGTCCTTTATATGCTCCAACACTCACATATACTGTCTTTCACATATGTAGTTGCTCACACATGTACCACTGAGACATCCATTCACTCACCAACACACCCATATACACTCACCCACCCATACAGCCCTTCACAGATGCGCTCCTGAACCCATACACCCAGTGAATCACCTACTCACACATCTATGCACAGAGTCACACACCCCACCCACCCACAGAGACATCAGGCACCCATGCAGATACTCAGACAACCAATCAATAACCCATATAGACACTTATGTAGCTACTCACCAACCCATGCAGCCACTTACACACCAACTGACAGACTAATACAGACATTCACACAGTTTAGTCACTAACCCGTGCATTCAGTGAGACACGATTAATCACTCACTTATACAGTCAGTAACGCAACTAATAAATCATCCATTCAAACACTTATACATCCACTCATTCTTCAATACACCTTGGTATATATATATATATATACAAATATATATATAAATTCCAAAGTATGCTTCAAAGCAAAATTGCGCACTCCGGAAGTATTAGCCAAAGAATTTTGGGCCCGATTCACAGAATGAACTTAAGACTCAATCCTAAACTTACTACTATTTTGGTATTCATAGAATGCAATTATTACTTTTGGCATTCACAGAATGAACTTACTACTTTTGGTATTCACAGAAGTTAGGATTTTGTCTTAAGTTTGTCTTAAGACAAACTTAAGACAGACTTAAGTTAGGATTTTGTCTTATGTCTGTCTTAAGTCTGTCTTAAGTTTGTCTTAAGACAAACTTAAGACAAAATCCTAACTTCTGTGAATACCAAAAGTTTAAGTTCATTCTGTGAATGCCAAAAGTAGTAAGTGCATTCTGTAAATACCAAAATAGTAGTAAGTTTAGGATTGAGTCTTAAGTTCATTCTGTGAATTGGGCCCTTTATTCTTAGTTACACGCTACGCGTTTCAGCACAGATTGTGCCTTGATCACACGATAAACCACACTGTATGGGCTGCCATGTTATAAACAATAGTAAACACAAATGAGGTAATGGAACAAGTCACATGACTTTGCCTGTAATCACATCCGCCATCTTTAAATGTGGAAATAGTACATGTAAGATAGATGATTCATGGCATTTTGTAAACATTTTCAGTTGTCCTGTACATAGTGCACATAAAATGTTCTGATATTGCCAGATTCCTGGTTATAAATGCATGCTGTAAATAAATAAAATCCAACATAAAACGCAAATAAACCAGCCTTGTAAGTGAAAATTTCACTACGAAAATCTACTCTTCGACATTTGTCACGTTCTGCATTTTATACAGAGTATGCATAAATTCGAGAGAATTAAGTTTTTAGGAGGTCTAGTGCCCATAAATTGTCAGAACTACATAGGTCATGGTGGTAACTCGACATGATGACACCCAGTTGTTCAACATATCCTAATTGTGAGGTGAAAAGGTCTAGTGCCTGTTACATCACACTCAAATTATATCCACGAGTCATGGCTACAATAACCTCAAATAACATCATTTGAATGTATTATTTGATCACATATTCACACAAATTGATTTCCACCATTATACTCTAGCGGTGGAGAATTTCAAACCTCAACTGTCAATAAACATAAAGCAAGTCCCCATAGTCAGATACAAGTGCAAATAATACCCAATATCGATATGTGAGTGAAATTGTCCTTCATCCAGAGTATCGTGTAGCCATGACTCGTGATACGTGGACTACGCAAATGGCCAGATATTTACTTTTGCGCGTAAATATAATGTTACTAAACGCCAGCAGTTCAGGGGAAAGGGGAATGCAGTGCCAAATTCAATCTCTACAGCTAAATCAACTGAGGCACAAGACCATGCTACTGTGAGCTCCAACTCTGACACAGCCTCAACCTCTAGTGGGTCAATTGGCTCAAATGAAGATTTAACTGCAACTGGCCTTCCTATGCCCATTTTTGATATTGATGAAAAGCTTGGTTTTTTAGTAGCCGAAAGACTGCGCACACTGAGACCGCGTCAAAAAAATGCAGCAACACCCGCAGAAATAAAAAAATAAAAAAAGACGCGAAAGGAGAAGAAAACACAAACAAAGGGGGACAGAGCAAAAAGACAAACCAATCATGGAAAAAGAATGGGGAGATCCATTGTGAACCTATCGGATGTAATCCTCACAAAAGCGGAACAGCAACTTTTGGTGCTTGGTTTAAACTTCTGCCCCGAACAAAATTTCAAATATGCCTCCACTAGAGTCGATGTGTACCGATATATTCGCAAATTGAAGCTGAAAAAATTCTTTGCGCTACAGAAATTAAAGTCTACTATTGGTACTGAAGACAACAATAGCACCAACAATACTGATAATGAACCTCAATTATCAGTATGTGACGTATCAGTTTTTCTTGATATGCATGACCTCAACCGTGCAACAAACTCTCAAACAATGGGTGGTGATGGTGATACAAGCACACAAAAAAGATTAGAAAAAATCAATATGACTCAAAAAGGTGCCGGTATCACGCCATTCAAAGGTAAATCAGATTTCATGCCTATCATGACTAAAGATGCGGTGGATGTTTTCCAAGATTGCATTATTGCAGACATCAAAGAGTTGTACAAAAAAATCAACAATCAAAAGAAAAAGAAGTACAATGTGCAAAAGGCCAAATACTTTGAACTTATGAAAAAGCTAAAAGATAACCCCAATATAGTAGTGAAAACTGCAGACAAAGGGGGTAACATCGTTATTTGGCCCAAATCGGATTATTCTACAGAGGCACAAAGGCAGCTTCAAGACCCTGCTTGCTACATAAAATCAACTAACAAAGAGTATTTGAAGGCAAACTAAAGCTTACACAAACTGCTTCTAAAATATCGCAGGGAAGGCCTCATCTCAGCGGACGAATACAAATTTATGTACAATGAACATCTAGTCCTGCCAGTCCTCTACCTTATCCCAAAAATTCACAAAGGGACATCGCCTGTTCCCGGCAGGCCCATTATCTCTGCCATAAACAGCTGTGGAGAAAATGTGGGTCAATATTTTGATTTTTTCTTACAAAGTTGGGTCAACAACCTTCCCAGTTTTGTCCGGGACACAAGTGACTTCTTAGCAAAAATAGAGGACTTGGATTGGCAAGAAGATATGCTGCTGATTACTCTTGATGTTGAACAACTGTACACGAGTATTGCTCATTCTTGTGGTCTAAATGCAGTCACTTACTTTCTTGGTCAACGACCTGCTGAATTTTATGAACACAATAAGGTGATCCTGGGCTTGATTGAATGGTGTCTGGGTAACAATTACTTTTCATTTGGCAAGGAGATTTGGAGACAGCTGAGAGGTGTGGCTATGGGGGCCTGCTTCTCCCCCAGCTATGCGTGTTTACACGTTGGCTGGTGGGAGGAGCGGGTCCTCAATGTCATACATCAAGCATGGGTACGGGAGAAAATTGTAAAGTATCTCCGCTATATTGATGACATTTTTATTGTTTGGCAAGGGGATGAGAATGAAGCACGTATATTTATTGATGAGATCAATCACAACCCCCTTAATCTGAAATTCACTTCCAGCATAAGTGCCCAACAAGCGGAATTTCTGGATGTCAAAATATATATAGATGACAACAAGCGGATACAAACCACCCTACATAGAAAGGCCACGGCAGGCAATACCACGCTCCATGCCTCCAGTCTTCATCCCAGGCATACTATCCACAGCATACCTTATGGAGAAATCCTAAGGCTAAAAAGAATATGTAGTTCTACTGAGGATTTTGATAAATGTGTCGCTTAGCTAAAACAGCGAATGAAGGCAAGTGGATACTCAGACCGGGTGTTCAATCAAGCATTGATCAAAGCTGAAAGTCGCTCTAGAGGCAGTCTATTCTCAGAAACCACAAATAATAACGATATGGCCACTGACTGTGCCAGCGTAAATAGCTTAGACTGTCCCAGGTTCATAACAGACTACAGCAGTCAGGAGACCAAAATTAGACAAATAATCAACCGGAACTGGTCTACTGTCCTGACAGACACTGTTTTGGGATGCATGTTACCAAACAAACCTTTGGTCACTTTCAGGCGGGCACAGAGTATGGGTGCAGTTCTGGACCAAAGTAGTCCAGAACTACAACAGAAACCTAATTGGTTATTACCAGCAGGGTTCCGAAAATGCTCAACTTGCAGAGCGTGCAAGTTTGGAATTAATAAAACACATTACAGAACCCCATTTTCCACCGCTGAAATTCCGATTAGAGGCAGCCATACCTGCAAGACGGAATATGCAGTATATGTCCTGACGTGCACTTGTGGCCTTAATTATATAGGCAGTACAAAACAGCAAGTGCACGTCAGGATTCTTCAGCATATCCGCGCCATCTTACATTGTGATCAGGCATACCCAGTGGCTCGCCACTTTGAGAGCATACACAATAAAGATATCAATTGCCTCTCATATTATGTGGTGGCATCTGTCCCTAAACTCAGAAGGGGAGGCAACCGCGAGCTCAAATTGAGGCGGCTTGAGTCGAGCTTGATTCTCGAGTATGACAGCAAGTGGCCCAATGGGCTAAATAATACTGAGGATTTGCGCCACTTTCTTTAGAGACTCGCTTCTGTAATTAAAGCCCAGGTGGTCAAGACATCTTACCTGCATCCCACTTGCTCCCTAGATATGTCAGGTTCCCTGTGATCTAGGGAGATGGTTAATGTTTCAGTCTTCAGTCTACATATTATTGTGTTTATGCATAACAGTAGAAGTGGCTAGTCAAGTTCCTTGTTAGCCACTCCAATGGTAATTCCATCATTTCTGCTTCCTCATGTACATAGCAATCAATTGATTTTGTATATATGTATTTAATAATTCTAGATGTGTGATCTTTTCAGCACTTTTTTTACACAGGGTGTTTTTACTATATTTTTTTTATATGATGAAGTATTTATACCAGTATCAAACGTTTTAATATATGCTTTTAATGTAACATATGTAAGGTAAATATTTTCCTTCAATGTCATAACTAGCATTTATGCATTACATACACAGGTTACCATCACCATGCACTTCTAGCACTTTTTCCTCTCCCTCTTATCGCATTTTTGCACATAATATAATCACTCCACGAATTACAGACTGTGATTCAATGATTCTTGTAATTTGCACTTCCAATTTTACCCGCTTCCCCATTGTGTACAGGTCGCTATTTTGTACATGGCATAATGTGTCTAAAGGGATTTATCCTTGAATATTTATTGAAATGACACAAAATAGATGGTTTTTAATTGAAAATGTTTTTTAATTATTTCCATCATGGTGAGTTATTTTTCACTGTAAAGTAACTTATTTTGTGTATTTGCACATGTATTTAGCGATACCATAGAGTGTTTTCTCTATTGCTATGATCATGTGACCTGTTTGAAAATTGGCGGGGAGGCGGGTTTCACTGCATTATAAAAACAAAAGAATATCGTTGGGTCATTGCATGTGAACAAGGGCTCTTGGAGCCCGAAACGCGTCTTGCCCTCTTGCTACCAACCTTTCCTGCAATAAAGACCAACCTGTGAATTGTGAGCTGTGGTCCGTCTCCTGTTTGCTTCGCTAGTCCTGGGTTGCGCTGGGATTGGAAGTGGCGTTCCTTGGAGTCTGCGCACATATATATATATATATATATATATATATATATATATATATATATATATATATATATATATATATAGGTAGACATTCTTTTTAATGAATTTAATCAGATATATGTTTGTTTTAAATTACTATGGTGGTATCGTTATATAGTATATTTGAATGAAAGGGGATCTTTCAAATGTCCATTCATGGAGCCATGTTCACTTTACAGTATGTTGTTTATGTCCATAAGTCACATGGTGTACATCACAGCATATAAGAATAAGGCATTTTTAAATTGCATTTCTCTGTGATCAAGGGCATCTGCCCGAAACGCGTCAGTCCGCTGCATGCTTTTTTGAAACTGGTGCAATAAATCATCTTTTGCCTTACTTTGGGATTCGCTGGTCTTTGTTCGCAATTGGTTGGAGGTTCGAGATCGTTTTTTTTGGATTTATATATACATATATATACATACACATACATATCAACACATACATATCAACTAACTATAACAGCCTAATTTCTCTGGTTTTGTACTAGTCAAATGTCCAACTAACTATAACGTCCCTGAAACCTGAGGTTTTTTCTGTGAATTTCTTTGGTTTTTTAAATGGTAATTTCTAACTACAACGTCCCTGAAACCTATGGTTTTTTCAGTAAAACTTTATTGAACAGCAGATGTGGCATGAAGCATTTCAGCTTCTTAACGCCTTCTTCGCCGGAACCAGTAACGCAGGCAGCCAACTTGATGGAACGGGGACCCTTGCCGTGTCTCTCGTATATATACCATAGATTTATGGTATATACCATAGGTTTCAAGGACGTAAAAGTTAGAATTTAGCATTTAAAAAAAGCATAGAAATTCACTGAAAAAACCACAGGTTTTAGGGACGTTATGGTTAGTGGGACATTTCACTCATACAAAACCAGAGAAATTCGGCCATTACAGTTAGTTGAGCTAACTATAACTCGCGACCCCGCAATGCACTGCTGATAAAGTTACATATTACATAATTCATGACATGGTCAGTGACATCACTGATGACATCACTGATGACATCTCAAATGACATCACTGATTACATCATCCAGTGACTATGTGTTTCTGAGTACATGTGATCAAGGCCGCAGGCTTGCTGTCGAAACGCGTCATCCTGACATGAGATTGCAAAAAATCCTTTTTGCTATATCTACATTGGAGTCTGTGCCCGTGTTTTACCTGGCGTGGTTTACATTCGGGATCCTGTTCCCTCTCTCTCAATATATCTATATATATATATATATATATATATATATATATATATATATATATATATATATATATATATATATATATATGAACAGAACAATCTTCAAGAAAACCACACTTCTGTGGAAACGAAGACACGGACCCAAATGGCTGCAGTCAAGGAGATTTTATTTAAAACCCCTCCGGTTACGCGTTTCGAGCAACTTGTGCTCTTGGTCACACATATTATATATTTATAGGCTCCCTATCAACAGTCTTTGGCCTATAGGCTCCCTATCAACAGTCTTTGGCCTTTGATCTTTTGACATGCCAATCAAATTATACTCCCTTCCAACCCAGCAGAAAGTGAAGGCCAGCCTACTGCAGCTATTGGATGATTTCATTTTAAGTGACTGCATTTTTCACCTTTCACATGTACACATGCAACTAAAAAGTAGTTACCCAAACACCTTTTTGTAAATCATGTCATTGGTAACAAACTTGACAACAGGTGCACAAGCTATCCCATTGACCTGTTAGGGAAAAAGGTCATGTTAGTCAAATATATTACAGTCAATAATTTAACATTTACTACACCTGTCTTCATCTGTATCCTCCGGTTTCTGGGTTAAAGAGAAGAAGGACAATGAGATTAGTAGCCCCTCCAGAACCCCCCCAGGTAAGGGAAGGGGGACCCCTTTGGGTCCTTAGGTGTCGCCATTATCTTCTTTGCTGTCTGAGCCATCCAGAGCATACCCAAACACCTTTCACATGTACACATGCACCTAAGAAATAGTTCCCCAAACATAGAAATTGCTATACATGTGCACTTCCAAGTGATTGATAGTCCCTAAGTATAATAGGGTTACATCATCTATTTTCATAACTTTCAAGATATGTATCTCTAATTACAATGTTCATCCCTGCTGTAAACCAGCTTGGTATATTTATTTATCCTACTGAAAAACGAGCACAAATTGTAATTGTAATTGTAATTGTAACAGTATTTATTAAGCGCGGTTGCTGCCCGCAGGCGTCCAAGCGCTGGGTTGAAGGGAAGTGAATGGAAGGAGCTAGGGTACATATGATTGAGCAAACAGCAGTGTCTTTAGATTTTTCCGGAATGCGAGGAGGTCTGGGTTGGAGCGGAGTGAGATGGGAAGAGCATTCCATAGCCTGGCAGTGTTCAGGGAGAACAGCCTGCCTCCAGACCTGGCTCGCTTCACTCTGGGGACAACGGCGAGGAATGCCTCCGTCGACCGAAGGTTCCTCTTAGGGTGATAGGGGGTGACCAGGTCTATGTTTATGGCAGGGCCCGTTTTCCAAAAGGCGCGGTGCGCTAAGCATAGCGCCTTAAAGGCCACTCTCTGCCTCACTGGCAGCCAGTGGAGACTTTTTAGAGCAGGTTTGGCCGACTGGGTACGCAGGATTTTCAGCAGGGTGCGTGCTGCGCAGTTTTGAACAATTTGCAATTTCCTGAGGGTCATCTCCGGGGCCCCCAAGTATAGCGCATTGTTTGAGTCCAGGCGGGATTGGATAAGACCTTGTACTGCCACCTTTTTGGCCTCTAAGGGAAGTAGCGGGAGCACTTTCCTCAGGATTCTAAGTAGGCCAAAGCAAGTGGCGGACAGCTTTTTGGCCTGGGTAGAGAAGGAGAGTTTATTGTCCAGCCATACTCCCAGGCTTTTCACACTTTCCTTGTGAGTAGGGGGGGGACCCAGAGCACTGGGCCACAAGGAGGTGAAAGACACAGGGGAGGTTGGGCCTAGGAGCATGAGCTCCGTCTTGTCTCCGTTTAGTTTGAGGGAGGAGTTGGTCATCCATCCCTTGACGTCCTCTAGGCAGTTTAGCAGGTCAGCTGGGGAGTGAGTGTTGTTCTTCGTGGCCAGCGAGACCACAAGCTGGGTGTCGTCGGCATATGACACGATTTTAATGCCACATGGTTCGACAACACCCGCCAGCGGCCTCATGTACACGTTGAACAATACAGGGCTCAGAGAGGAGCCCTGTGGCACTCCGCAGCTCAGGGGTTTCCTGGAGGACACTGTCTTACCGTCGAAGATCTGAAACGACCTCCCAGACAGAAAGGAGTCAAACCACCTTAAAGCGTCACCTGAAACTCCGATGTTATAGAGACGGTCCAGCAAGGTGGTATAGCTGACCGTATCGAAGGCGGCACTTAGGTCAAGGAGGATCACTGCCACTGATCCTCCCTGGTCCAGTATACTTCTAGTTTCTTCGGTGACCGCAAGTAAGGCGGTTTCAGTGCAGTGCTTCGGTCTGAAGCCTGTCTGGGATGTATGTAGTAGAGAGTGGTCCTCCAGGAACTGAACCAGCTGCGCATTTATGTGCTTCTCTAACACCTTGCTCGCCCAAGGGAGGAGTGAGATGGGGCGGTAGCTGGAATGGTCGTCTGGGTCTAGGCTGGGTTTCTTTAATAGTGCCCGTACCATGGCCTGTTTCCAAGCCATGGGGACTGAACAGGCGGCTATGGATGTATTAAGGAGATCTAGGATTGTAGGCAGGGTGGTTTTGCTAGCCTGCATCAGGATCTCTGGAGGGGCAGGATCACAAGGGGAGCCCGACTTGACTTGTCGTGCCACCTTACTTAAGGTGTCGAGGTCCAGAGGGTGGAAGTGCTCGAGGAAGGGCTGGTCTGGGTGGAGGGGTGGTCTTGGGGGGAGTGAGTTGCTTGAGTCCGGGGATGTGGCTGCAGTTGGGAATGTGGAATAAATTTTTTGAACTTTGTCGTGAAAAAAATTTGCGAGCTCGTTGCATTGGTCCTGGGTTTTGTGAGGTGGGGGGATCGTGTTGACATTGGAGCATTGTTTTATAATTTGGAAGATTTCTTTTGGCTTAGATTTTGCTTCTAATATTTTCTCAGAGTAGTGAGTTGCCTGGGCTGATCTGATCCCTTCTTTGTAGGCTCTGATCGCCTCTTTGTAGGCAGCCTTCTTGTCTGGGAGGAAGTCTAAGCGCCATGCTCTCTCTCGTTGTCTGCAGAGGCGTTTTAGTTGTCTTAGAGAGTCGTAGAACCAGGGGGCAGATTTCTGTAGTCTCTTCGAGGAGGAGCTACGAAGTGGGAGGATCGCATCTAGCGAATGGGTGATCCAGCTCTCATAATGGGCATTTGCCACATTAGGGTCTGGGCAGGGTAACGGGCGAGTGGAGTCTAAGTTATGCATCCAGGGCTCCAATGGGAGTTTTGACCAATTCCTCCTGAAGGTGGTTTGGGGAGGTAGCTGGGGGGTCTTGTGTTTGACCCAAGTAAATGGGATCATAAAATAGTCTGACCATGGAAGGGGGATGGGTGGATCCACAGTTAGATTTAGACAGTTACTGAAGATAGGGTCGAGTAAATTGCCTTTTTCATGGGTCGGGGCGGCAACCAGTTGGAGCAGTTGGAGAGCTTCCAGGTCTTCTTGTAGTTCCTGAGCAATGTGGTCTGAGGGTGAGTTGAAGTGAAGATTGAGGTCACCTAGGATTGTATAGTTGGCGGAGGAGAGGATTCTTTGAGCTGTAATTTCTGGGAGAGATCTGTGGAACTCTTTTACAGGCTCAGGTGGGCGATAGATTAGGGTGCCGGAGAATGTGCTATTGGCGTTAAACTCTATGCAGAATGCTACACTCTCACACTCAGGGATGGCTTCTGCTGTGATACGGCATCGGTACTGGTCCTTTAAAATAATCGCCAGACCTCCACCTCTCCCTACTGGTCTATCCACTCTGTGGATGTAGTAGCCTACGGGTAGGGCTTTTACCACGTCTGGCTCGGAGTGGGCAGTGAGCCACGTTTCTGTCAGGAATGCGGCGTCTGCTTTTTCCTCCTCAATCAGCATGGCGATCTGTGTGCTGTGTTTAGGTAGGGAACGACAGTTTAGCACGAACATGCGGTACGTTTGTGTCGCTGTCGACGGGGGTTTGCAGAAGGAGTGTTTGCACCCTGAACATCGGGCAGGTAGGTCTGTGGGTGCGAAGATATGAGAACACTGGGGGATAGTCATCCTACCTATGCTGTGTAGGGTCGCCGAGCTGTAAGTTTTGCTCTGGGTGGGGTGGAAGCCAGGGTTTGTGGCCCCGGGTCCCGGCTGGTCGCGGACGGGCGCAGACGGGCTTGCCTTAGGCGCGCCTTCGGCGCGCAAACGGCGCTCCCGCTGCGCTCGTCCGCTGCGCTTCCTGTAGTTGCACATATTTAACCAGAGGGGGGGTGTAGCCTAAGTGGGCGTGGTCAGCGTGCACGCCTCGTCTGATGGCGGCCGCTGGGCTGGTGAGGAGCGTCACTGCGCTTTGATCGGCTGTGCGCTAAAGTGGGAGCAGATCCTGTGTTTAAAAACAGCAAAGTAAATGACACCACGCAATCTTTAAAAAAGTAATCTTTTTGGTTTTAAAAAGGATTTTGCACAAGTATTTGCGTAGACAATAGTACCTCCAGCTCCCGGCTTTCTGCCTCAGGAACTGGGACAAGTTGTATACAGCAGCGCTAGTGGTCAGCGCTTTTGTAGAGCGATCGGGGGGCGTGGCCTAAGTGGGCGTGGTCAGCGTGCACGCCTCGTCTGATGGCGGCCGCTGGGCTGGTGAGGAGCGTCACAGCGCTTTGATCGGCTGTGCGCTAAAGAGGGAGCAGATCCTGTGTTTAAAAACAGCAAAGTAAGTGGCACCACGCAGTCTTTAAAAAAGTAATCTTTTTGGTTTTAAAAAGGATTTTGCACAAGTATTTGCTTAGACAATAGTACCTCCAGCTCCCGGCTTTCCGCCTCAGGAACTGGGACAAATAGAATACTCCTAAAACACACTTAAAGAAAATAGGGGCGGAACGATAAATGAAAAAAAATATATACATATTTCATATAATATGTTAAATTCCAGATTTTGGCCCTCCAAGAATTTCAAATTATGCCCAGAAAAGAGAGAGCGAGTCAGTTACATTACACCAGGTCACATCAGTTTTGAGGTAGAGGGAGATGAACGGATTTGGCCAGAAGTACAGGCGGTTGAGCTGATGCTAGGAGCAGCAACAGAAGTAGTTCCGGGAAACTCCGCAGCCATGTTGTCTGAGTTGAAGAACCGCTCGAGGTACTGAATGACAGCCCGATATTAACATGGTGGCAAATCATTACAACAGTTTAAGTGTATATGCAGATTTTTAGGTTGAAGCCTCACCCCCCACTGGTTTGTCATAGAGATTTCAACAACTTGAGACAGCCATTGAATAACTACAAGTGGAACCACATCTTCACTATTGGAGTGTTGTACCAATACTATCAGTATACAGAAAACGATCCTCTCAACTTACAAAGCTAACACCCACCAAAATATAAACAGCCAAAATAAGCAATCTAAAAATGAAATGTGCTTGTACTCACCAGTGAATAAAAGTTCCTATATATAGTAGGGTGCGGGCATAAACTGAAATGGAAAGGTTATGATATAGACAATTACGACATTTGATACTGTACCCGATTAATAAACATCCAGCAACACGAGACAAGACAGCTTTTGAAAAATTGCTTGTCACTCTTATGACACACTGTGGGTTTATATCCAAACTATACACTACAAGTAGGGACAAAACCCCAACACATACATGGGTTTACCAAAGTAAATGGAGTAGGCTAATAAATAGGAGGTTTACTGATTTGGTATGAGACAGGGTGTGGTTATACTTACACAAACGTTTGATCTCCTTCAAAACTAAAGAGATGCTCTACAAGGTGTTAGGCTCCTCACTACTGCGCGCTGCGCTTTGCTTTAAGACGCCTCAGGGCTTTTAATCACTCCAGTTTTTCGGATTAATTTTAATTTGTGTGTGACTACATTCTTACTTTGTTTTTAACTGCCCCTTTGCATTGCCGCACCTTAATTGTGCCCCGCACCGTTATTTAGGCGGATTGTCCTTCGCGCTTTCTACTCTGGTGAGCGCCATCTTGGGGGGATTTCAGGGAAGCTCACGCCTCACTCTGCGCTCTAGCAGTCAGGTGGACTGGCTAGAGGCAGTCTCTGGGCCTTATCTATTTAAGGGCTGACCTACACACGAACGGCTTGTTAGGCTCCTCACTACTGCGCGCTGCGCTTTGCTTTAAGACACCTCAGGGCTTTTAATCACTCCAGTTTTTCGGATTAATTTTAATTTGTGTGTGACTACATTCTTACTTTGTTTTTAACTGCCCCTTCGCATTGCCGCACCTTAATTGTGCCCCGCACCGCTATTTAGGCGGATTGTCCTTCGCGCTTTCTACTCTGGTCAGCGCCATCTTGGGGGGATTTCAGGGAAGCTCACGCCTCACTCTGCGCTCTAGCAGTCAGGTGGACTGGCTAGATGCAGTCTCTGGGCCTTATCTATTTAAGGGCTGACCTACACACGAACGGCTTGTTAGGCTCCTCACTATTGCGCGCTGCGCTTTGCTTTAAGACGCCTCAGGGCTTTTAATCACTCCAGTTTTTCGGATTAATTTTAATTTGTGTGTGACTACATTCTTACTTTGTTTTTAACTGCCCCTTCGCATTGCCGCATCTTAATTGTGCCCCGCACCGCTATTTAGGCGGATTGTCCTTCGCGCTTTCTACTCTGGTGAGCGCCATCTTGGGGGGATTTCAGGGAAGCTCACGTCTCACTCTGCGCTCTAGCAGTCAGGTGGTGTTCCAAGGCCGTTCGAATCCTCAGGATTGGTTCGATGGTCAAATTGTATCCATCTCTAAACTGCCCCAAATCTGCTATATATGTTACGCAGACTAAAGGATGGTTAAGCGAGGGAAAGATGGATAAGGCCGGGAAGGAAAGGATGGGAACAGCGGGGAGGGAGACCTTAGAAGACACAAGAAGAGAGAAGAACAAACAATTACTAACAACTCTTGTATCCTTCTTCTACACTATAACAATGTGTATATGTATCAACTACCACTAACCTGTAAAGTAAAATAAATAGGCATTCAAATTGGAGTTGTGCATAAGGTGTCTTTCTACTTCAGGAGGCTGTAACAACAATGAAGGATATCAGACATTTCCTTGAGTACACTTCATGACCTCCTAAACAATAGGTAATGTCACACTACCTGTCAAGTATAGATGAACCCCTTCATTCATACACAACTCCTGTAAAGAAAAGAACAGCAGGTACTGCATGAAAGATTGTCTTAAGCAATATGCATTCCGTGATCAATTGCATGTAGCAACAACAGACATTCCCATTCGGCATATACCAATACTGGAGTTACGTCACTCCGCAGCTTGAAGAGTTTTAAAGCATTAATGATAGCAATGTTTCTTTAGAAATGACGAACTCAAAAAGCGAAGCCTTGAACAGACTCCAAGTCATCAAAGGAAATATCAGACTCCATGTACCAAGAGCACCATCTTGGCATCCAATAGCCTCAAAGGAACCAACGAAGAATATTGCTCCCACATCAAATGGAAGCGAGCACAAACAACAGAGTTTTCGCAAAAAAGAGTATGAAGTTCCAACATAGAATAATCCAAAGAAACAAAGGAAAACGCCGTCTGTTAGGATCACAAACGGTCGTGATTCGGATCTCCAAAATGTATCATAGAGATCGGTGCCGATGGCACCCTTACCAGCAGCCGTACACCTAAGATCCCAACCCGCCAAACGCCAGCAACTCAGAATAATCGGCAGCGTCCTGCCCTGTCTTCGTGAGGATATGCGCTGCACACACGTGACCCGGAAGTGATCCGATCACGGCCGCGCATGGCGCTTCTGCCTCTGGGAAATGTAGTTTGTGACGGGCTATGCCCTCATAAAGCCTTAGTGCCCCCTAACAGGTGGACTGGCTAGAGCCCTATTTAAACTCGATATAATGGCGCGCCGGAGTGACGCCGGAGTCACGCCAGAGTCCAGCCCGTCTGCGCCCGTCCGCGCTGAGGACGGGCTGGACGGCTGGTTGTCGGGTAGCCTTGAGGAAAATTCCACGGTTGTCAGGTATTCTAGTTATGACCTGCTTAACTTAAAACCATCTTGGCTCCCATGTCATTTTAAAACCTCTCCGGAAGCCCTCTCTCACCCTTTAGGTTGCGGGTGTTTTCTTGAGGGCTATGGGGGCTCTAGCCTTCCTCCGTCATCTCACCCATCGGGAGACCATACCAACAAAAGAGGCAGTATTGTGAGAGAAGATGGCTTCCTTATTAATGCCCGCTCGTTAATTAAGCATAATATCGCTTTTAAGGAGTTTGTGCTGGATACAAAGCCCTCGTGGGTATTTGTCACCGAAACGTGGGCAAAGGATTCTTCTGGCCCAGATCTTGTTGAGGCTATTCCAGAGGGCTATTTTCTAGCGCGGCTGGATAGAATAGGCAGGGTAGGAGGAGGGCTAGCTATCCTCTATAAAGATAGTTTTCATTGTCACACCCTACCTTTATCGGATCCCCAGGATAATTTCCAGGCCCTGTACTTCTCTCTAAAGGGCGTCTCCGAAACCCCATTTAATGGGATCCTGATATATCATCCCCCCGGCCCCAGAGCGGATTTTGGACAACAATTGCTGCACATCCTGGAACCCTATTTTGGCCGCGAACATCTAACGATCTTGGGAGATCTGAATTATCACTTAGAGAAGTTGGAGGCCAGTGATACTCTCTCCTTGCTGGATGTCATGTCCGCTTGTGGGCTGAATCAGCTTGTGAGAGGTGCCACCCATCAAGCGGGCCATACGCTTGATGGGATCTTCTCCAATGATGGCAGGTTGGTTGTAAAAGACCCCCTTCCTCTTACCTGGTCGGATCACTTTGCTGTACCGATTGAAGTGACCTGTCTGACTGCTGTCAGGAAGGAAAAGATCCAGAGTAAAATGGAATCACGGAGGAATTTAAAAAATATTTCTAATAGCTCCCTTGCCCCCTGGATTTCTAGTATGTCCACATCTCAAGAGGAAGACGTTCATCTGGCGGTCTCGCAGTATGAAAAGGCCGTTACTATGGCACTTGATGAACTGGCCCCTGCCCGGTTGCGTTACTCGGCGAGGAAAAAACCTTCGGCTCCGTGGTTCTCTGAGCATCTAAGACTCCTTAGGCAGGAAGTCAGGAGACAGGAGCGTCTCTGGCATACCAGCTGGGATCTAAGGGACAAAGAGGCGCATAAGATTCTATTGAGGGGCTATAAGTTGGAGGTAATAAGGGTGAAGCAGGAATATTTCACGGCTCTCACTGTTTCATTCTCCTCCCCGATAGAGCTCTTCAAGATTGTTGACTCTCTCACATCCCTGCAGATCCCGGACCCTCTCATTACCTCTCAGCAGCTTTGTAACAACATAGCTCTTTTCTTTCAGACTAAGATCTCTGATATTTATTCAGCTTTAGAGCTGCAGAGGACTTCTATTTCTGAGCCCTTGGTCCCCTCTGTTTCCGCACCAGTTCTTGCTGAGAACTCTCCCTTGGGGCGCCTTGCCTTCTTCCCGCCTCTCTCTCTTCAGGAACTAGAGAATCTCCTGAACAAAACTAGGTCTGGCTCCCCATTAGATGCCTGTCCGCTTAAGATCCTCAAGCAGGGCAGGGAATCTCTCCTGCCCCCTCTTGTGGAGATTATGAACAGGGCTATGAGGGACGGCATCTTCCCTTAGCAATGGAAGAGGGGAGTGGTAAAGCCATTGCTTAAGAAACCATCTTTAGACCCTGGGGTATTAAAGAACTTCCGCCCTATCTCACTGCTCCCTGCTCCTGCGAAGATGCTGGAAACCCATCTGAATAAGCATCTCGCGGGCTTCCTGGAAAGTTCAGGTCAGCAGGATTATTCACAGCATGGTTTCAGGAGGGAACATAGCACCGAGTATGCCCTTACCATAGTGCTGGACTTTATCCGCACACGTACTGATAAGGGCCTGACCACCCTCCTGATCCTGCTAGAACTCACGGCTGCCTTCGACACCCTGTCTCCCTCGGTTTTAACATCGCGCCTGAGGGAGATTGGGGTTGAGGGGCCTGCCCTGCGCTTGCTGACCTCTTTCCTCAACCAGAGAGAGCAGAGGGTGAAGTTGGGGGATTTCCTATCTCCATCCCTGTCTGTGCATTGTGGGGTCCCGCAGGGGTCGGCACTAAGTCCGACCCTTTTCAACATCTATGTGACCCCACTTGCCGGACTGATTAGATCTTTTGGGATGGAGGTAGTTTCCTATGCCGACGACACCCAGATCCTCGTCTCTCTCTCCCAGCCGGCCAGCTCGGCTGCCTCCAATTTTAGATCTTGTATGGAGGCAGTCGCTCAATGGATGATTTACAATTCATTGAAATTAAATGGGGAGAAGACGGAGGTCATGGTGTTCGGAGGGAAGGAGGAGATATGGTCGGCGAATTGGTGGCCTGACTCACTGGGAGCGTGTCCTGTCCCTGTCACATTGGCCAAAAATTTAGGAGTTCTTATCGATCCTACCCTCAGCATGCGTCAACAGGTCAATAGAACAGTTTCGACCTGCTGGGGCATAATCTATGTACTGAGGAAAATTAGACACTATCTCTCTCAGCAGGCGAGAAACAAGTTGTGGTCGCTCTTATTGGCTCCCGTCTGGACTATTGCAATGCGCTGTATGCTGGATTAAATAAGGGTCTGCTGCAGCGCTTGCAGGTGGTCCAGAACACGGTGGCTAAATTTGTATTAGGTCTGCCCAGACGTGCCTCGGCCACCTCCGCCAGAAAATCGCTACACTGGCTCCCCATTGAAGATCGGATTCTTTTTAAGACCCTGTGCATGACCTACGGGGCCCTGGCTAGAGGCAGCCCTACTGGGATTGGATCCATCCTGTCCCTCTGTAGCCCCTCTAGGAACTTGCGCTCTACTAACAAATTTCTGTTATCAGTTCCACGCACCCGTAGAGCTAAATGGGGCGGCAAAGCCTTTTCCACTCTGGCATCTAAGTGGTGGAATACTCTCCCGGCAGAACTTAAGTCCCTCCCCACCATGCAGTCATTTAGAAAGGCTCTGAAAACCCGGCTTTTTGCGAAGGCATATTTGTAGTTGTGTTCTGCCTTTATGTTTTGATCTGTTTTGTTAGGCGCCTTGATGCCTTCGGGTTTTAGTTGCGCAGTATACATTTTATTTCATTCATTCATTCATTGAAGTTGCTCTGCATGTGGACCTCAAACCTTCAAAGTGCCACAAAACGTTCCCTGGGTCCTTTTAAACATATTTGGTGGGATTGGCCACAATTTCGAACCTTTCAGAAAGATTTGTCCACAGCTTTAAATGAGATCATAGGCTTCCACTTACCTTTCATATCAGCCTTGTTCTTGGTGACGCTGATATCCCCGGTGTGTAAACGTATAAAGCTTAATGACAAAACGATACTCTGGAGCTGTCTGGGAGCAGAAATTAGTCACAGCACTATGGTGGGAAAATTTAGATTCCGTAGATTTGCCAGTGGTATGGGAGGCCCTGCAACATAATAGCAATGAAACATTTAAAAACAAAGATTTTGTTTTTGAGGCACTTTGGACTCCGGTGGTCAACTACCTTTCAAAGGACTTTCCCAACATGGTATGCCCACCATGCTTGAGAGCTTAACTGAACACATTATCTGCTACATAGCCACGAATACCATAGATGCGTAGTTAAAACTGGCATTGCAGGCTCCTCTGACTTTGTATTTCTAGATGGGTAATCCCGCCTGAAAGATCGCCTGAGATAACCGCATTTAAAATAGTAGGCTTGCCAAGCATCTTCCCCCTTAATGCGTTTAGCTTTATGTTATCATATGAGTGTGATCACATGTCATCTTTGCTTGATTTATTTTTTCAGTAAATGAGTGGAGTATTGCACGTGGGAAAAAATCGACTGGTCAATCACAAAAGCAACATTAGAACAAAGAATGAGAAGTCATCAATTGCAATGCATTTTAATGAATATAAACGCTATGTCAATCAATTAAAGTTGGCCATTCTAGAAATTGTGCACAAAACACAAGGAACAGATATAACAAAGAAATACTCCACAGAGCTATATTCAGGATTAAAAGACTTGATACCTTGATGCCGGATCACTGAAATATTATCGACGGACAAATTATCGACTTGCCAAAATATCGTTGAAAAATTATCGACGACAAAAATATCGACTTTCTATACTTATTACACAAACTACAAAAATATCGAGTCAACAATATCGACTCTTAAGAATATCGAGAACATAAATATCGCATTACTAAATATCGACTACTAATATATCGTTTTTCCTGAAATTACCCCTAACACTACAAACATATCGACTACTAAAATATAGACTACTAAAATATCGTTTTAAAATAAATATCGAGTTCAGTTTTGTACCCTTTCATGTCTAAAATACCATATTATTCATCAATAAAAGTCATTGCTCTATACTAAAGACATTTTACATATAATACCTGTTACTTTTATAACATTCCTATTTATCTACATTTGATATACATTATATTAAACGCATTCTATCATTTTAAATAAATACTTTACATTTAACAAACATTTTCATTACTTTATTTCACTTACACATCTATTTTATTTAACAACTAACCTGCTTTAATGCGGAAATCACCACATACCACCGTTCTCACATCAACAAACACACCAATTAAAAAAAAAAAATTCAAACTAGCCTATACAATGCTTCATTTCATCCTACAATCAATCAAATCAAAGCACACAAAATACACATACTATAAAAGGGATACATGCATTCTACCATTTGTTGCTGCTAACTCTATAGAAAGAAGATGCCAACACTCTGAAGATTTTGTTCCTGAACAAACATCTTTAAAGATCCAGCTCAATAGGTAATTATTCAAGTAAGTTACAGTGCATAATTTAGAAATCTAAATTAGTAGTATACTATTTTACTTATATCTCCTAACTCTTGCACTTATTTGTATTTTATGTCCTCCTACATTTCTGATAGAAACGACTCCAAATAAATTCCTAATACATGCTCATATTTCTTCACCTGGAAAATCAGATAGTAAGTATATATTAATGCTCTGTTCTACACCAACTGCTGTTTTTAAACACTATTGCACAAGATTCATTCTTTATTTTAAACATTTTATTCACAGATATTCTGAGATTTTCCTATTTCAACACTACAAATGTATAAAACTACACTAATCAAACATGTAAGTATATATGGTTTTGTCATTAAACACCCAATATTAAAACTGCTATTTTCTAAACAACATATCTTGCATATTACATCTTCCCTACAGATCCTATAAAAACATCCAACATCAACTATACCAAAAGACAAGACTACCCTTGTAAAAAATGTAAGTATACTTGTAATTTGTCTAAAACTTCCTAAAAAAACGCAAACTATGTTCTTAACACCATGTTATATATTTTATATTTCCTCTACAGATATTCTGAAAACATCATACATCTATTCTACCTACAGCAAAGAAAACTACTTTTTTAGAAGTTAGTATACTTTTAAATATTTCCCATTTCCCAACGGTTCAAAATAATATGTATAATATTTAACAATAATTTATTCTATCTTCTCTACAGATCTGAACTTTACTACCTTGATGTACTCCACCAAATACTACAACTCAACTATTTAAACAAGTAAGTATATGTAATGTGTAAATGAAATGTACTACTAAGCAAAATGAAAACTGCTTTTTCCTAGAAAAACGTTTGTTAAATCTAAACATTAACTTTGCATTTCTATATTTTCATACCAACAGTAAATAAAGAAATACATACAACAAAATCCTTCAAAATACAGTTCTGCACTTGTGATTAATACTTTTAGTAAATGTAAGTATAAATACATCATTAATTATGTTTGCACCACAAAGTGAAATATATGTATTTTGATTTTGTTTCTTTCTACTCTTTCCTAGAACAAGTAAAAAAAAATGACAGAAGGTGCAGAATTTGTTATGTCACAGAAAAACAAGTTACTGTTATGTTATATGGGTTATGTGTATAATCAGGAAAGACAAAGTGGTAGAAAAGTTTTTTGGAAGTGTACAAAATATTACTCCAATAAATGTTATGGGAGGGCTACAACAGAGGAAACTAATGTGTTATTTACCAGGGAACACAATCATCCCCCAAATGTCACAGAAATTGAAATAAGAGATGCTTTAGAAAGTATCAAAACTGCCAGCACACAAAGTAATAAACCAACAACACAAATCCTTAAGGAAGAACTGTTAAAAGTCCCAGCCCATGCTTCAGGTCAACTACCCTCTATTGACTCCCTGAAGCGCACAATTGCATGCACTAAAAGACTCACTAGCACAACCCAACCCAACCCTACTACTTTTGATGAAATTATTACTTCACCAGAAATGTCCATCACACACAATAAAGACAAATTTATCCTTTTTGACAATGAAAGCAGTACAAACAGAATCATTATGTTTGCAACTGCAAGTAATTTAAGAAAAATCCAACAGTGTCCCCAATGGATGATGGATGGAACATTTAAACCATGCCCAAAACCTTTTTATCAACTATATTCCATCCATGGTTTATACCATAACTATAACATCCCTTTCATTTACTGTTTGCTACCCAACAAACAGCAAAACACTTATACAGAAATATTAAATGTTCTCAAAACAGAAATGAATACTTATTTTCCACAAAAAATAATTATTGATTTCAAATTAGCTATGATTAATAGCATTTTGAGAACATTTCCCCACACAGCAATCCAGGGTTGCTATTATCATTTCAATCAGAGCATATGGAGGCATCTCCAGAAATTAACTTTAAGTATTCTATACTCTACAGATAGCACCTTTGCCTATCAAATTAAAAAATTGATAGCACTGGCCTACGTTCCTGTTACCGATGTAGCGGAACACTACAATTTATTAATTGACAGCCCATATTACAAGAGAAATGAAGATAAATTAACCCCATTACTGGACTATTTCGAAGATACTTGGGTGGGAAGGTTGCACAGATCTGGACATCGACGCCAACCCAAATTCCAAATCCCTTGGTGGAATGTCTATCATAGTACTTTGAACCAAGAGTCTAAAACAAACAACAGTGTAGAAGGGTGGCATAATGCTTTTCAAGCTACCACAAGCAGAGGCAAACCCACATTCCATAACCTACTTGAAGCTTTGAAAAAAGAACAAAGCTATCAAGAACTAAGAATGGAACAATCTGTGACCCAACTTAGTCCAAAACTGACTAAACAAACAAAACAAATGTTCCAACTCTTGCAAAGTCAAGTCATACTCTATCCTACAACTAGAGGATTAGAATACCTGTCAATAATAGATAAAAGCCTACTATAAAAATGTCTTCTTACAATAATGCTAAATTAAAAAATCATAAACATTTCTAAAAAATTATAAATAATACATATTTGTTTAACAAACTTATCTAACATTGCTGCATTATTTCTGAACAAATATGCAATATTTATAATTACATCACACATACACATTACATAAAGATCGACATTTCCCACCCAATAAAAAAAATACTTAAAATACTTACAATTGTAGTAGATGAAAAAGACGTAATCAAGCAAAATGCAATCCATACAATCCATTCCAATATAGAACAATTCCAATATGGGGAACCCTCAAAAACCCGAAAAAGAAGTTAAAAAGAAATAAACGCTCCAGGAAATCCCGAAAACAGTAGTGTGTACACTTTATAATTTAAAGTGATATACACACAAATTTTACAAAACGATAACGCATATCAAAATATCAATCCAATTCGACACCCTCCAAAAACCCGATTTTTTTTTAAAAAAAGTAAAATCCGCTCCTGGCAAACACGAAAAATAGGAGATACATGTCAAAATATAACAATAATAAGTCAGACATTAGTATCTCCGGGAAAAAAAACGCTTCCTTCCATGTAGTTTTCATGCGAGGAACCGGAACCTGTAAAAATAACATACATAACGAAACCCACCCACAAATAGCCCATAACATTTGTAAATACACTCACAATTAACATTAAGCATGTAAGAAGACATTTCCTAACACTTAAAATAACACTAGAAGTAAAACATACACGACGCATCAATAAGGACGACATTTCAGCTAACCGCTACCTAAACTATTCATACATACATACAAAAGCACAACACAGTTCGAATATACCCTCAAACATTATCACTCTGTTATAAATTGTATGTAAAATTAACCTTACCTCTCTCCAAGCGAAGCAACTCCCAACCGCGAGCTTCTCCAGTCCTGAACGAAGCGCAATAACCTTACGCGGTAAAAAAGTAGTCCCCTTAAACCATTTGTGAAAATGTATCATAGAAAATACAATGTTATAGTTAAAAAATATAATACATACACATTGTTATTTTAAGAATGTAATACAGTAGACTCATTATAATTTAAACTGTTTAAAAAATATAAATATGTTAAATGTTAATTAATATATAGTAATTATTATATATTAATAATATTAAAAAATTATGTAAGACTTGAAAAGTTTATATGTAAATAATTTCTTATTGTGTACATTTATAGGAATAACTTTGTGTTTGTTTTTAACTAAACATTATAATTTGTTGTGGTAATAATTAATAATAATAAATAATATAACTTATTTATTGTTATTAATACAAAAATTATAACATTGTAATATATAAACAATGCCCTGAAATAATGTTTTATTTTTTCTCTCAATTTCTGTTTTTCTGAAAATAAAATAAAAATGATTATGTTTATTAATTAATAATAATAATAATAAATATATTTGTTATTATTGTTATTAATAATTAGAAAATGTTTTATAATAATTTCTAAATATTATAAAAGTATATAATTGCATAAATAAATTTTTGTCAATACCAAATATTATTATTAAACATATTGTTCTCCTGTACTGTTAAAAAGTTTACAACATAAAATATTTATATGTTTCATTTAAAAAGAACATTGTCTGAAATATGTACCCAAAAAGGTCTTAATTTGTATTTCCATGTCTTGACCAGATATAATAATTGTCATGTTACTTTATAAAAAAGTATATTTTAAAAATATATATTTAATAATATTAATATATAATATTAACATTATTAAATATAAATAGATGAAGCTGAAAAAAAACTGTTTTTTAATTTAATTAAATAAAAATACTTGTTACTTAAAGTTAATGATGAAAAAAAATTTTATTTACAGAAAAAAAGTTGTGAACTACTTTTGTGTGATAATTTACAACATGTATATAAATTATAATGTGTTATGATGTGAATAAAACATTTACAAATAATGTTAAAAAATTAATACTGTTTATTAAAGTTTTGTGCAACAATCCATTGTGTATTATTTTGTAATATAATAACACAATAATTTAAAAATTATATACAAATGCGTTACACACTGACCAATTAATATTTACTATTGCTACTCCAGTCAAGCTAATATCAGGGAAGGCGGTGGCCACTAACCAATTAATAATTAGTATTCCAACTCCAATCTTGCTAATATCATGGAAGGTGCTAATACATATACATGTAAAATAAAAAAAAACTTAATAATTTAATGTATTAATGTTTTTGTTATTTTCATTTAATGTATTTAATGTAATTTAAAATTTTTATTTTACCCTGTACGCCTGTACCCCAAAAACCCAAAACTTACCCTGAACCCTACAAATTCCCCTTTACTCACAAACTGAAAACTGACCCTGAACTCTACAAATACCCCTTTTCCCAAAAACTGAAAACTGACCCTGATGCTTTAAAAAACCCATTTACCCACAAACTGAAAACTGACCCTAAACCCAAAAAATACCCCTTTACCCAAGAACTGAAAACTGACCCTGAACCCTACAAATACCCCTTTTCCCAAAAACTGAAAAAATAAAGATTTACCGGTACTGAATTTCTATACGGTAAAGTTCAATAAAATAGCTTAATCAAAAATAAGAGGCACAGTCCGTGGAGTCTGAGTTCTTAAGGGTTTTATTCCATGAAATGGAATGGTTCGAACCAGGTTATCATGTTCCGTCACCACGGAGGTTCAGGAAGGGCTGGACAATGATAGACCATGATGGACCATGATAGACAACGCTTTATAAACAGAATACAGTATATATAGTCAAGACATAGAATGGTGATGGATACAGAAGGCGTAACAGCTGAAGAAACGAGATAAGAACACATGTGCGTAACAGAAGGCGTGCACGAGGGCGTACACGGAGGTGTGTGCTAGAAACGTCACAGGAAAGTGTCACAGGTGGGTGGGTTCATAGAAGAATCTTGCAGTGTCAGCAGAAATATGTGGCTGGGATGCGCGCGCAGCGGCATGACGTGTGATTGACGTGGAACTGGAGAGTGCAGGGGACTTGACATTTAGCATTAGTAGTAGAGACAGAAGTCTGGGATGTCAGATCGACTTGTTCCTAAATCATATCTGATATCTAGTGTTTGGAGAACTGTATTATCTAGAAGGAAAGGTCTCTCGGGCAGAGGCTATTCTATACTGACTGCTAGTGCGTGCATATGTGCCTACGTGTAATGCGAGGGGCCATGGGCCTACCATGGAGACGGGAGCTATGAATTACTTGCACGGAGACAGAAAAGCCGGGCCCTTTGCTCTGTAGCTGGGGAGATGTTTACCTATATCACTAGACAGGAATGTATTTTCGAAGAGCGGAGCAGATAACTTGAAGGCAAAATACTGTCTTTGGCAGGCAAGCAGGCTGAGCCAGGCACCGGTCGCTGCGCAGGGAGTAAGTTAAAAGTCAGGGATACAGATCCAGGCTGTAGCTTTCAGGGAAGGCAGAAGGCAGAAAGGGCTCGATGGCAGAAATCAGGGCCTAGCTCGCCTGAGCCAGGAAAACGTGAAAGTGCACCATGTAAAGACGGTGGCACGGCATACTTAGGAACTGAATTATCGATCCATTCATGGTGGATCTGAAAGAGGACTTGTTAACGTTGGACGCAAATGTATTTGCGTCTTCATAGCTGGTTGTGGAGGGAAATTACATGCACTTTAATCACGTACATGGAGACGGTGGGGTACACGGTAGGGGACATTCATGACCATAAAAATTCATATTACCTCATTCCCTCCTTGTCCCCTACGGACCCTTCATGATATATCGATCTTCATTAGACCATCTATCTGTTCATATAACATCATTTGTTCTTCCTTTTTCAGGCGGGATTTAGAACGTGGACTTGAATGGGGAATACATGATGTGGCGCACAAACCGCAAATCGCTGGCCCACATTGTAAACATAGACAGCAACTGAATACTATGAGTAGTATGACTCCTAGGAATGATAAGACTTTCCATCCCCAAGCTGAAACGGTACTCCAGAGCCAACCGGACCAAATCCAGGTGCCTGGATTCTGGTGTATCTGACTTGCAATCTTGTGGAGACGGGTTATGGCTCTATATACTGAAGGTGCGTTTTCTGGAATGAAAATACAGCAACTCGATCCGATGACTCTACAGGCTCCGCCCCTATCGGCCAGGATGACGTCAAGAACAAGACGATTTTGAAGGACAACAAGTCTCATAGCAGACTGTTCCTCTGTTAAGTTGCCTAGGGCGGAAATAGTTTCATTCACTACTGCTTCAAGGGTTCTTGTCAATCTGCTTATCAGTTTACTATTTGAGACAGTACCTAAATAGGGAAAGAAACCTTTATTGAAATCTGTATATTGCCCCCATGTGGTTTCAGTATAGTCGACAATCGGAAGTTCTCTCTTGTGTCTAGTATGTACAAGATGGGAGTTCCTATGATAATCAGGTGGGGCTAGAAAAACAGGTGGCAGAAGGAATGCAATGTAACAGGTACCATCCCAGTCTAGAGGTAAGCGTATGTATGCGGTCTGACCACAAATAAAATAGGAATGTCGGGAAGCTTTGAATGTAGACTTGCCTTTATCACTAAATTCGATCATAGTAGTACATTCACTATGACCTAGGTGTACTGAACCCTTCTTTCTGACACATAATTCACCTTTGACTGGTAATACTGACATAGAGGGCAAGTCTGGTTTCGTTTCGGATTGAACATTCAGAATCATGAGGTTGAGTGTAAAATTACCTAATCAATATACTTCGTTTTCTAGATCAGTCCCTGTCCTTTGGGGAAGACCCTCCTTGTCAGGAAAACATACCTTATGCATAACTGTGTTCAGATTACCCCATACCCAATTTCCTTGGTAAACTATGGAATCAGAATCTAATGAATTAATTAAACTAAACCATGCACCACAGGAACCATTGTGTGTGAACGGATACGGAAAGAGGGGCAGAACTCCCTTGTACTTCTGATAGGGAGGGAGTCGGCCACATATCCAACAATTAGTAGCATTGCTGGTCTGATGGGAATGATGTAACATACTGATGAAGGAATTGTTACGCAGCGCAAGTCGGTAAGATAACTCGTGCGGGGGCAATTCACTGAAAGTATGCTCGACAGTGCCATTTGAGGAAGAATGTGCACGTGTGACAATAGGGAAATACATGTGTAACAAGAAACTTGTAACAGTAATCGTAAGACTCAGAAAAAACATAATCAATAATGTAACAATACAGTAGCTGTGGAGAGATTTACAATATTTCAGTTTCTTGATCTGTTTCTGTCTATCTCTCTCTCTATTGGGGTCTGTCTTATACATGTCAGGAACCTGTCTAACCGATTCACCTAGGAGAGGACTTAAACAATTAAACTGTCTGACTTGTTAGACCTCAATTTCATGCGAAATGTTTGAGAAGGAGTTTTCTCTACCAGGGGAAGTTTAGTGTCAATGTCTGGAGGAGGGCAGGGCTGGGAGTCTGGCGGCAGTCCATGGCATTTTTTAACATGACTCGAGTGGAGCCAGCCCTTACGGCCCTCCACCTTTATCGCTGTCCTTGTTGTAAGTAAAACAAGCTTCGGCTCCTGCCAACGGGGCTCCAGCGGACTCCTCCTGTCGAAGTTCCTTACGAAAACATATTCTCCAGGGACGATCTGGTGTGGCTTCACCTCGGAGTTATCGGGAAAGGCTGCAGCTACCTCTGAACGACATGATTGTAGTGCAGACATCAAGGAGGTAAGGTAATCTGTCAGCATATTACAGTCAACATCGGTTATTTTTCTCGGCAAAGGCGTCCCCCACATATTCGGTGGCCTGCCAAAGACCACCTCATACGGGGATAGCCCTGTTCTCGAGTGTGCTACCATTCTCATGAAAAAAAGGGCAACTGGCAAGGCTACTATCCAATCTACGCCTTTCTCTTTACATATTTTGGCGAGACGAATTTTCAGGGTCTGATTATGTCTCTCTACGAGACCTGCTGCTTCGGGATGTCGGACACAGTGGAACTTCCATTGGTAGCCTACCAGGAGTGAAACCTGCTTCATAAGCTCGGACGAGAATGGCTGACCATTATCTGAATACACGACACGGGGCAAACCGTACCGTGGGAAGAATTCACGAACCAACTGCTTGGCAGTGGTCGGAGCAGTGTAATCTGGGACTGGATATGCTTCTGTCCATCGGGAAAGTGCACATACAACTACGAGGACATACTTGAATCCTCGACAACGTTCCATCTGGATATAATCCATCTGGAGGACTTCAAAAGGGTGATCGGGAGGATGAAATCCACCTTGCTCTACGGGAATGCCTTTACCTGGATTAAACTGACAACAGATCATGCAAGTACGCACTTTCTGTTTTGCTGCTGCTCGTAAATGCTTATTGAACCAGAGGTTCTGTAAACTGTCTAACATGGCTTTTTCTCCTAAATGTGCAGGACTATGTGCTGTATTAATGATAACTTGAACCATTGAGTCGGGGAGAAACCATGTGGCTTTTCCCTTCGTCATCCATCCCTGTTCTGTCTGGATCCCTCCTAGTTCAGTCCATTTCTTGATTTCGTCTGGTGTAGCATTTGTCTGTATATCAATTACATCTAGGGCGGGATCCCTAACTGTCATGCAATGTGTCGGTGTTGGTACTATTGTCTTTGTCATATCAGCCTGAGTCTGTGCTGTAAGCTTGGCTGTTCGGTCTGCCAGGTCGTTACCCTGGGAAATGGTGTCTATGACTTTAGTATGTGCTTTGCACTTCATGATGGCTATGGCTGTTGGCAAATGTATTGCTTCTAATAGAGCTCGAATAAGGGGACCGTGCTGGATCTTGGCATCGTGTGAAGTTAAAAAACCTCTCTCTTGCCAGAGGACTCCGAAGTCGTGTACAACTCCGAATGCATAACGGGAATCTGTGTATATGTTAACTCTTTTATTCTTGGCTAGAATACAGGCTTTGGTCAGAGCGATAAGCTCTGCTGCTTGAGCAGACAGGGTGTCAATACGATGTGTTTCTATGACTTCAGTTGCGGTCGTCACTGCATAGGCGGCCACTAACTCTCCTGTACTTGTTCTCATACATGAACCATCCACATAAAGTGTCAGGTCCGGATCTGGTAATGCGATGTCTGTCAAGTCTTGTCTGGGTTTCGTCGTAATGTTAACGACTTCAACACAATCATGTGCCAAAGGGTCTGTCATACTGAATGGTAAAAGTGTAGCAGGATTCAATGTATTGCAGCGTCTGATTTCTATGTGTGGCTGAAATAATGTCAATTCATAACCTGTCAGTCGTGCTATAGTCAAGTGCTGAGTCTGTGTTCTATTTAAAAAAACTTCTACGGAATGTGGAACTTGTACTGTCAATTGGTGTCCTAACACTATGGAATCACTTTGTCTGATCGCTAGAGCTGTTGCTGCTACTGATTTCAAGCACGCAGGCAGAGCCTGGGCTACTGGATCTAATGTACTAGAAAAGTAAGCACACGGTTTGTGTGAACCTGCTTGATCTTGTGTGAGTACTGACAATGCAGTACCTTCGCGTTCTGTGACAAAAAGTGTGAAAGGTTTACTGTAACATGGTGTCGCTAAAACAGGTGCTTGACATAAGGCTTTCTTCAAGTCGTCAAAAGCTTGTGTATGTTCCTGAGTCCAAGGGAGGACAGTCGATGTCGCTGCCTCCTGGGTTGTCAACTGTATAAGGGGTTTGGCTAGATATGCATACTGAGGGATCCATTGTCTACAGTAAGAGGTGAGGCCTATAAAGGCCCGTACCTCCTTCTGTGTCTTGGGTCTTGGCATATGTACAATTAACTGGATACGGTCGGGTGTTAGCTGTCTCCCCCACTTGGACAGCAAGTGCCCAAGGTATACCACTTGCTGAACACAGAATTGCAGCTTCGAAGGGGACACCTTGTGCCCCTTGTCAGCCAGGAAATACAAGACTGTCAGTGATGCTTGTTCACATTCGGGTTCACTTCGGGCGGTGATCAACAGATCATCGACGTACTGTAGTAGGGCAGTGTTAGCAGGCATGTGAATACTGTCAAGTTGTCTTTTCAGTGCTTGGCTATAGATGCTGGGGCTTTCTGTGAATCCTTGAGGTGCACGCGTAAATTTGAAGCTACGGCCATTTAAACAGAATCCGAAAAGATAATGGCTTTCCGGATCAATGGGGACACTAAAGAAGGCGTTCTTGAGATCTATCACAGTAAAGAACGTTGCTTCAGAATCAATAGCTGTCGGTAAAGACGAGATGTCTGGAACCACAGGATACTGTGGTACAATGCATTTATTCAATTCTCGTAAATCGATCACTAATCGATAAACTGGAGGTGCACTCAGATCAGTGCGTTTAAGAATCGGAATGATAGGGGAATTACAAACATTGGAGTCGGTTTCTACAACCACTCCTTGTGCAATGAGCTCGTCAATGATTCTCAGTAAAGCCACTACAGCATCAGGCGGTAACTTGTATTGTCGGATTCGTGGTAAAACAATTCCTTGCTTGAGTGTAACTCGATATGGTGTAATGTGCATACAACCTACATCAGTTGGGCCTTGTGCCCATAAGTGTGCAGGAACATTCTGTAATCTGGAATCAATATCTCTCAACACATAGTGACCCTTGAAGTCACGCAGAAACAATCTAACTCCTTCCGGAGAACAACATATGACTGCTCCTAGAGCCTTCAGTGTCTTGATACCTAACAAGTTTTCTGGACATGAGTTTGTGAGCAATAAGTCTGTAGTTCGTGATAACGGACCAACTGCAAGGGGGACTGGTCTCGATACTTCATTAACAATAGGCTTTCCTGAAAAACCAAGGGAAACATTCTGTGAGCTTGAGAGGGGTGCCCCTGGAACCTCGTTATGACTGATTGTCGTTCTGCTTGCCCCTGTATCAATCAAAAACTTTCTATCCTTTCCTAATACTTGACTATGTACATAAGGACCCTCTTGATCTACAGGAATCTCAATAAGAGGCAAACCTACTTCCCTCTCTAGGCTGTTTCATGAATACTGTTGGTAATCTGGGTAATCTGACTGTGCATACTGGTACATTTGCTGTGTAACATGTTGTGTTGCGGCAGTCGGCTGTGACTGTGGTACCGCTACGGTCTGTACTGTCTGCTGTGGAACATGCATAGGCTGTACATTCTGTGGAACAAGTTGCTGGACCTGGTGTTGAACCTGATCCTGTCTAGATTGGCGTGGTCTTTCCTTAGTTTTACCTGTTGCTATATTATGTTTCAGAACTGTACATTCGTTTACATAGTGACCTGGTTGTTTACAGTAGTTGCATGTCCCTTTAACGGGAGCAGCCGAATTAATGGACTGTGTCATACCCTTTTTCTGACCGTCAGCTGGAACTGACTGAGCAACTAACATTTTCATTTTCGTGTCTTTCATACGTCTCTGTTCGTGATCATGTTCTTCCCTGATTCTGTTCTGGTGGTACTGCAACATTTGTAACATTTGGGAAGGCGTGTTTGCTTGCCATGTACTCTCGACTTTCAATACACGGTTCTTAACCTGGGGCAAAGAATTCTCGACTAATTTCGTTACAAAAAGATGTGGGTAAGACTCGCTACTTGTTTTCATACCACTATTAATAATAAAACATTTCTCGAATCTAGAATAAAAATCACTAGTATCTTCATCATGCTTCTGTTTGCAGGCTGAGATTGCATCCCAGTCCTCCTTTTTAACTGTCAATAATCTTGGCAAAACCTGTACTAACAATCCGGGTAATGCTTTAGTTTTGTCCCCAAGACCTAGACCTGGGGTACGTCCTTTTTCTTCATCCTCTAATTCGGTCCACTTAATCTTTTTATCTCCCACCTCCCAATCTTTCTCTTTAAGTTTCTCGTAAATCCCTGCTGGCAACAATACTTTTAACATTTTAAGAATATCTGTATAGGTGTAATCACCCATCAATAACATGTCTTTTATTTCTCTGTGAAACCCTGCTGGATCTTTATCGTGACAGGGTACAATTTTCTTCATTTCTAGTAACTCTATTTTAGTTAGGGGTGTGTACACAAACACACGTTCTAGTGAATCATCTGGCTTCCTGATCGGGTGTACTTCTCGTAAGGGATTCTGTCTGTCTATATAAAACATTTTCCTTTCTGGGGGTGGAGCGGAAACAAACTGTGGATTCAGGAAGGCACTATATCTGTGCCGATGTTCTAGAATTACTTTAATTAAATCGGTACCTAGGCCTCTCCATTTATTCGATAGTAACTCTACTAGTACATCAGGTAGGGGACCTGGATCAGAATGTTGGCTTTTATATAACGTAATTAGGTGTTGTATCATGTACATACCAGCTAGTCGCTGTTCGTCTGGAGAAAGATTCAAAAAGGTCTGCGCTACTGCGTCATCATTATATACACTGGAATTGTCAGCCCATTGTACTGCTGACCTGGCTAGTTCTTGTTCATCCATAGAATTGAGTACATGGTACCCCATTCGTTCTTGAAGTATTTTATCGGTATCCTGAAATAGGTGTTCAGGAGATCTCGGATTTGTCATAGCAGAGTGAAAAAGTCTCTTGTTTTCTGGACGTATCCCTTTATTAAAGGGTCTACCTTTACCTACATATGCAATCATTTCTGTATTTTCTGGGTCATCCTCCTCTGAGGATTCATTCTTGTCTGTATCTGCTTTCTTTTCATGAAATATTACTATGTCTTTACGGATCTTCCTGTACATGGCCTCTATACACTTTTGTCTATCATGTTTTCCGTCTGCAATATTCTGACCCCATGTAGTCAGTGCATCCATCTCTTCTTTATTCACTCCAGGCCGGTCTCGTTCTCTTATGAAACAGTTTATAACGAATCTTAATATTAAACCTTGAGTGTCTACTTTCTGATGTGCCATGGCCTCGTTAATACATTCAGGACCTTCTCCTGTTTGAATAAAATGATATATTTTATCTAGTTTGTTCGTCATTTCTGGCAATAACATTAAATAGTCTGAAGCTCGTCGTATACGTAGCGATGCTAACATCATGCGACCGTCTTTGCCTGGTACTGGATCCTATCTTCAGTCTGCAAGGTACTCTTTAAGCTTTTCAGTTGTGGCTAGTTTCGGAGTACGTTGCATTGCTAGTTCTCTTATGGTTAATCGCTGTACTGGTGGCGGGGTCCGGTAACCTCCCGCTGCACCACCTGAAGCTTGACCGTCGGCTTGACTGTCAGTCATCGTAGCCGGTACAGTATGTACAGTTGGTAGGCCCCGGGGAAGAGGATTCCCGGGCCCAACGACGGGAACAGTCGTAGAAAGAACAGTAGGGGGAAGCGTGACATGAGCAGGTTGAGCAGTTGGAGCGGACAGATGTGCATTATCAGCGGGCTGTGCGGGTACATTAGTATAAGCTGGAGCTACATCATCCAAATAGGAAGAAAGAAAAATATCTGCGGCGGTCTTATGACGTACTTTAGTCGGAACCAATGGTGACGGTAAATTACTTGGCACTTCCGAGGTGGCCTTAGGTAGGCCCTCGGCCAGAAGAGGATACATGCCATTAATAAGCGTATTTCGTTGTCGATCTAATTGTTCGGTTTTAACACGTTCTGCTTCTGCTATTAATTCTTTTTCTCGTTCTTTTTTGGAATCTTCTCTATGCTTCTCTACTTTTCTGAATTCTTTCTCTGTGCGTCTATGCGATTCTTTACGCCATAATTCTATGGCATCCTTCTGAGACTGTCTGGCTTTCTTTTTCCAGAGTGCTTCTTCTATTCTCATGATGCATTCAGCATCCCATGTTCCTGAAACAGGCCATCTATATTTTTCGTCTAGGTGCTTTGTATAATCGACCCACAAGTCTGAGTACAGTATGGCCTCTAGGCCATGCTTGTGGTACATAAAGTGCCCTGGAGTGTCCCTAGGTGGAACAGGCACTGCTTCTTCCAATATCCCTTTCCTAGTTCCTAACTGTCGTAACTTGGTAAACAGTGGCATTCTGAAACTCGATACTTGATACTTACTCGAACTCGAACACAATGAATACAATATACACAGTAATGCGAATCAAACAATCACTCATACCACGACATTAAACACTTTTAACATTTCGAACAGATACTACATATTAACGAGTAACAATTTCTTGATGTACTGCTAAACAGCACAGATACACTGCTAAAACAGTGCAGACCGGGTCTGTGTACCCAAACCCATCTTGACCGGACACAAATTAATGCACCCGTCTAGATGCGTCCCCAGCAACGGTACTCACCGGGAAGCACGGAACGGAACGGAAAGCCTCGGAAACTCGACACTGGACTGGACCCTGGACCGGACTCGACTCGTGACGTAGGTACTTCGGAACTGGTGGGCCTCTAGAAACCTCGGACCTTGCTCTCTCGGCTGGGCTCTGGTCGGGATCCTCCGCACTCCTCACCGCCTCGTCTGGGTGTCGATCGCATTCTCAGTCACCTCCGTTGGCCTGAGGGAGATACAGAAAATCCTGCGGGTACGCGTAAATGTCAGTCACAGCTGTGGCAGGGGACTAGGCCTGCAACGCACCGCCGGCGCGTAAGGTGGGGGAGGGTCCCTATTCGGGCGCCAAATTATGTGGTAAATAAAGATTTACCGGTACTGAATTTCTATACGGTAAAGTTCAATAAAATAGCTCAATCAAAAATAAGAGGCAAAGTCCGTGGAGTCTGAGTTCTTAAGGGTTTTATTCCATGAAATGGAATGGTTCGAACCAGGTTATCATGTTCCGTCACCACGGAGGTTCAGGAAGGGCTGGACAATGATAGACCATGATGGACCATGATAGACAACGCTTTATAAACAGAATACAGTATATATAGTCACGACATAGAATGGTGATGGATACAGAAGGCGTAACAGCTGAAGAAACGAGATAAGAACACGTGCGTAACAGAAGGCGTGCAAGAGGGCGTACACGGAGGTGTGTGCGAGAAACGTCACAGGAAAGTGTCACAGGTGGGTGGGTTCATAGAAGAATCTTGCAGTGTCAGCAGAAATATGTGGCTGGGATGCGCGCGCAGCGGCATGACGTGTGATTGACGTGGAACTGGAGAGTGCAGGGGACTTGACATTTAGCATTAGTAGTAGAGACAGAAGTCTGGGATGTCAGATCGACTTGTTCCTAAATCATATCTGATATCTAGTGTTTGGAGAACTGTATTATCTAGAAGGAAAGGTCTCTCGGGCAGAGGCTATTCTATACTGACTGCTAGTGCGTGCATATGTGCCTACGTGTAATGCGAGGGGCCATGGGCCTACCATGGAGACGGGAGCTATGAATTACTTTCACGGAGACAGAAAAGCCGGGCCCTTTGCTCTGTAGCTGGGGAGATGTTTACCTATATCACTAGACAGGAATGTATTTTCGAAGAGCGGAGCAGATAACTTGAAGGCAAAATCCTGTCTTTGGCAGGCAAGCAGGCTGAGCCAGGCACCGCTCGCTGCGCAGGGAGTAAGTTAAAGGTCAGGGATACAGATCCATGCTATAGCTTTCAGGGAAGGCAGAAGGCAGAAAGGGCTCGATGGCAGAAATCAGGGCCTAGCTCGCCTGAGCCAGGAAAACGTGAAAGTGCACCATGTAAAGACGGTGGCACGGCATACTTAGGAACTTAGGAACTGAATTATCGATCCATTCATGGTGGATCTGAAAGAGGACTTGTTAACGTTGGACGCAAATGTATTTGCGTCTTCATAGCTGGTTGTGGAGGGAAATTACATGCACTTTAATCACGTACATGGAGGTACACGGTAGGGGACATTCATGACCATAAAAATTCATATTACCTCAAACTGACCCTGATGCCTTTAAAAACCCCTTTACCCACAAACAGAAAACTGACCCTAAACCCAAAAAATACCCCTTTACCCAAGAACTGAAAACTGACCCTGAACCCTACAAATACCCCTTTTCCCAAAAACTGAAAACTGACCCTGAACCCTACAAATACCCCTTAACCCAAAAAATGAAAACTGACCCTGAACCCTACAAATACCCCTTTTCCCAAAAACTGAAAACTGACCCTGATGCCTTTACAAAACCCCTTTACCCACAAACTGAAAACTGACCGTAAACCCATAAAATACCCCTTTACCCAAGAACTGAAAACTGACCCTGAACCCTACAAATAGCCCTTAACCCAAAAACTGAAAACTGACCCTGAACCCTACAAATACCCATTTTCCCAAAAACTGAAAACTGACCCTGATGCCTTTACAAAACCCCTTTACCCACAAACTGAAAACTGACCCTAAACCCATAAAATACCCCTTTACCCAAGAACTGAAAACTGACCCTGAACCCTACAAATACCCCTTTACCCAAAAACAGAAAACTGACCCTGAACCCTACAAAATACCCCTTTTACCAAAAACTGAAAACTGACCCTGATGCCTTAAAAAACCCCTTTACCCACAAACTGAAAACTGACCCTAAACCCAAAAAAAACCCTTTACCCAAGAACTGAAAACTGACCCTGAACCCTACAAATACCCCTTCACCCAAATACTGAAAACTGACCCTGAACCCTAAAAATACTCCTTTACACAAAAATAATTATTATTAGTTTATTACTAATTATTTATAATTTAACAATAAACAATACATTAAATATATTAGCACATTAGCTGTAATTAATTGAATGTATTAATTAATATTAGGTGTTCCCAATTTATTAATTAACAATAACACAAAATCATATATAAACACAAAATACTCTAATTAATGTAATTGACTAATTATAAATCGTTAATAAAAAATTAATGAATAATTAAAATATAAATTATTTCTTAATTAAGTAATTAATAATAATTAATTACCAATTAATTATTAATTACAAATTTTAAAAAACATATATAAATTAATTAATTAATTTTAAATTACTTCCCACCCTATTCCCCTATAAACCCACAACCCGCTCCTAAACATTAACTACTATTTATATTACTATTAATATATTTTTTCCCATTTTTCTACATATTATCTATAGTTTTTACTAATAATAAAATATGTACTAAATTATATTAATTAATTAACTAATTATTATTAATTAATTACCAATTAATTATTAATTACAAAATTTAAAAAACATATATACATTAATTATTTATTTTTAAATTACTTCCCACCCTATTCCCCTATAAACCCACAACCCGCTCCCAAACATTAACTACAATTTATATTACTATTAATAAATATTTTTTTTTTTTTCCTTTTTTCTACATATTCTCGATATTTTTTACATTGACTATTTATCGATATTTTGTATTGTCGATTTTTTGGAGTCGATATTTTTGTCTTCGATATTTTTTTAACATTATTTTAGTCGATATTTTGACCAACGATATTTATGTGGTCGATATTTAATTAATATCGATATTTTTGACTCGATATTTTGTCCATTCGATATTGTGGAGTCGATATTATATCTAGTTACCCTTGATGCCTAAGGGACTCATTGGACGTATGGAACATTCTTGGTATTTATAGATTGAAGATCAGTGACATACTGGTTGTTGGTACACTGTTATTGCACTGCATGCATATGCTAGAAAAACATTTGCTTGATAATGAACGCAGGTAAGCATCCAGATATGTGTATAGAAGAGAGATCAGCAGATATATGGGACATGCAATGTTTATGTCTGAAATTCATTGGGCAGTTAAGTGATCAGCAATAGTGAATACAACAGCAAAGGAAAGCTGAATATGACGGATAATAAACAATACACAATATCATTTTAATTGAAAACCAAAGGAGTGTAGAGAGTCTTTTAAAAATAAGAACAGGATAACAAATTAGAGTTTTGTTCAAACTACGAAGTCAAATGGCACCAGAAAAGTAGTGCACCCCGGAAAGACACTACTCTTCGACGGGGCATGTGCAAATTATGTTATTGACATACATCCCACAACGATCAACGGGTGGGAGAGCTGGAACCCATACTCCTAAATTTTCTGACTCGATGGGTGGGAGAGCTGGCACCCATACTCCTAAATTTTCTGACTCAATGGTTCTTTTTAAGCAGCATGAGAGGTAAAGAGAAAACTCCTTTTGATTGACTCTGAATTTGAATTTCTGCGCTTCCTGATAAAATCCAGGTCATCAGGCAAATTCAAGTTAGTTTGTTTAATTCAAATTTTGAAACAGATTAATGTACACCAGTCAAAGCACAATGGTGTAAAAATACAAAGTAATCAGAATGAAGCTGAATCTCCAGAACCGGTTTAGGTGATACCGCGAAAAGAAAACAACTAACTCGATGACTGCAATATATGTTATCTGTATAGTATATTAGGCTGCGAGTAAAGCCCCACAAGTCCCTAACTATCCCTACACTACCTTAAATAGGATTCCTAATCAAGATTTAGCAAAGGTGGGGAAGAAAGGTGTCAGCAGTTACAGCCTTCCTAAGAAGTAACTCCAACCAGGGTCAGTTGCGTGAAGCCATCAAGCCGAAGAAGAAGGCTAAGCCTCAAAGAGCCATAAAGTAGAGAGTGTCAGCTGTCTCTAACTACATCCCAACATAAGCAATCACTGAATTAAGGCTCCTCCCATCGTGCCACTAAAGACTCCCACTTTCAGCACCCTCCGGCTCCCATTGTCCACCTACATGTTTACACACTGAGATATTTTCTATTTTCTTGGCGCAATCTCATTCTCCCATGAGAACTCGTTCTCCATCGGTATTCGATTTTCTCCTTCCCAAACCCTTCTATCTACTAGGAAAATAATTCTTTCTATCAACTAATGAAACCTTTCCACCTGCAGCGGAAACACAATATGCATGCACCATTCCACAATACAAGCAAAATACGAATTCAAATGTTAGCTGAAGAATACATTGGAATTCAGGTCTACGGTTAGGCTAAATTACCAAAGCACAGGATACATTATGTGAGCATTTTCGAAACACAACTAAGACATACTTTCAGCACATTTAAACGGTTATGAGCGGCAAGTCTTTATACTCTAAAGGTTAGGGGCGTAATATTAAAATAATCAATAAACACATGGGGCCTTATTTATGAAGGACTTGCGCCGCCGGTGCGTCACTTTTAACATGGGAAAAAGTGACGCACCGGCGGCGCAAGTCCTTCATAAATAAGGCCCATGGAGTTTGTTATCCCTTCACACAATACTAATTTCCCCCCTTAACAGTACATTTCTAAAGTACACAACGAAAGTCTAGTAAATCATGAGGATACATAATTATCTTGTAATCCTCTTTCTTCTCTTCAAATATTAGTCACAAAGAGTATATGTGAGTTCAAATTAACCGTGATTATAACGCACGCCTAATGTTACTTCAAAAAGGCTCAAAATACTCTCCTCCAGTTGCACACCAAAATTTCAAATATTTCACGGGAAGAGAAGGAGCATTAATGATTGATTGTTTTTAAGCCTGTTCCACACAATGAACATGTCTTGGCAAAAGATACAAGTTCACACTTTTGGCTGTAATTTTCGAGAACACTGTAATGTCACCTGACATGACTGAATAGCAACCATAGGGCATATTACCAGCAAGAGTTATCATAATACTGAATACTCCTGCAGAGGTCTGGATGGAACCCTCAACATGTAACATACTAAAATACCCCTCAGATGCACTATTTTGATGCTACAGTTCTGAGGATGCCCTGTAGAATAACACATCTGAGGGAAGAGGATGGCCACTTACAAGTGACACAACCACGCCATCAGTATGCCTTTCTACTCTCTTATCCTGGCTGCGAGTAGGCAGTGCCCGTCAAATTGCGAGTGGTGGGGTCCAAATAACCCTCAAAATCCATCCCCTCAATTTTGATGAAGGATCATATTGCAGATTCTTTAACACTTTGAAGAAGGCCAGGGTGCCACTAGAATATTGCTAATCATGTATTTGATTGCAGTTTTAAAAGGGATATCTGAACATAACTGAAATGTCTGAAATCCTAAAAAATTTCACAGCAGTGAAATATGTAGAAATATTATGGAAAATATGATAGTCATTCTGGTGGACCCTGGTGATTTTTTTATAGGAGGGCGCACAATAAACAAGTTTAAAGACCAATGCTGTAGGAGGATTGAACAACAGAAGTTGTGGGCGATCTCACATCCTGCTGCCATTCTTCTAACCAAACTGGGCTATAAGTTACTGACACAAGCTGGCCGCAGGGTGTGAGGAGGAGGGCTGCGCACAGGCCTAGTGACCTGTACAGGATGTGGTTGTCTGCTGTCAGCTTCCTGGCGGGTCCAGTCATCTGATCGCTTGGGCTATGGTCTCTGACCCTTGCCGTCGCACTGAAAGGCCTAGTATCCCGCGTAGTACCAGCCCCACCAGGAGCAGCCTGCCTAGCTGCTCAGCCCATCTTTAACTGCCAACACTCATCCACTCATCCACTCAGACACCCCAGCATTCCACGCATCACAGGCACACCAACATTCCATGACCAACGCACACTCTGGCTGAGCAGCTAGAGGCAGCAGGGCTGGAGTACATGTAATAACAACTAAGTAGGGTATTACATACTCTAAAGCTTATTTGAGTATTGGAATTGCTACTCAGTGTAGAAGTTCAATAAATTGGAGTAAACATATCTGAAACACAAGGATTTCCTTCCTCTTAATGTGCTTAATGATTTAGTGCTTAGCCTGGTTGCACGTCATGACTTTAAATCTGTATGCCAATGTGGAAGTCAAACGCTGTGCAACTTGTGTACTAGCAAGTCCTCTATGTAGAGCTGGGGTTCCCAACCTGGGGTGCCTGCGAGATGGCATTTCAGGGGGGTGTCAAAGAGGGAAAGTATGTACTGTATGCATAATAGAAATCTGGCAAGACTTTTTCAGGGGCTTAGAAAAGTTTGGGAACCCCTGAGAGATGGACACTTGTGCGTCACAGTAATTGAAAACAGAGGGGAAATTCCCCCTGCAGCCTTTCGGAAAGTGTATTAGTTCTTGCTACCATTTACAAACATGGTGCCAGCATTAGTGGGAGAACCCTCACCACTAGATGAGTGATTTGCACTATTTGACATCCCTTACAAATAGACACATGATTTTATGGACGTTGCTTTATTTTCAACCCAGAAAACACAGAACAGAATACCTGTCTGTATCTTTCTATTGCAACTATTTTTGCATGTATTAACTACAGTTTGCAAGGCTTTCTTTCGCACACTTTACACTAACAGCACTTTTGAATGCACATTTTTGAGAAGAATCATATTCAAAGTCAGTAAAGTTTGCAAATCTAGTCTTTTGGTGGAACCAGGGCCTACCAGGTCTCTCTTACCTATTACCATACGATCAACTCCAGTGGTACTTTTGTTTCCTCTGGTCTATGGAGCAGAAATGTTCGCTGCAAGAAAGTAACCGCCAAACTCAGCGAACATTTTCTGCAGGCAAATCATACCCCCAATGATATGACCTGGACAGTAATAGAAAAGGTCAATAACCCCAGGAACAAAGAGAACATCCTGTTTGAAAAAGAGCAGCGCTGGGTCTACAGACTCAATACACATATCCAAGGACTAAATGATCAAATACCTTGGGCCAGCGTTCTGAAACAGTAACAATGATCAATAACGATCTTTTTCCACATGAGGGCATCAACTAAGATTGCAGTTCTAAACATGTGAAATTAATAACTCTCTTGTTGCAGTTCTAACCATGTGAAAACGATGTATCACACTTATAGTATTAACTCCCTTGATGCATCACCTATGGGGGGCATTCACCCTTTTACTTCCTCATTTTGTGACCTTCTATGCGAAACTTATTATCATTCATAGTTCATAATCAGTCATGAACTTGTATTCCATTCTTCAAAGTCCGTAATATGCAAACGGACCCACGGTCCACGGTTCAATCAGCCGATCCTTGGAGGTTTGCGTGCCAAGCCTCGCTGTAAAACAATCTATGCCTTTACCCTTGCGCGCGCATGCGCACGACGCTTGTATTCCAAGCCTCGTTTTGATCTGAAAGCCTCGAGCGCATCGCTCGCGGGAGTGCGGGGCTTGCTTTCCAAGCCTCGCTTTCAAACAAACGTCTCCCATTGGCAGACGCCTCGACGCCTCCCCCTCTTAGCGCCGGGCTTGCCCCTCGCTCGTGATCCACGAGATCCAGCGGGAGACAGCTAGGTGCCGAGTGGGTGCTGAGCGTTGCGGGCGTAAGATCAATCATTTGGACATCTTAACAAGCTAAGTGTTTGTGTGTGAGATTCTGCCAGATTCCTTGAACTCTTCGTTGTATGTTTGTTTTTACCTTGATAGGGTGTGCCATTGTCGCTCCCACCCCCCCCCTGAATCTATGGGGCGTGGTTCACATTGAGTACAAGTGAGGATTGTTTCACTTATATTTTTCATTATTTTGCGTGCCTAATTAAAGCTCTCTAATTCCACGGTCAGCAGGGCTGCGCATAACTATTACGTAGCTCTGCCTCCTACGCGACACCGCGGGGATCATTTCTCCGCCTCCTTACCATAGGTAATGTTACAATTACGGGCAGCCGCCTGGCTTCCCTCACGGATGGACTTAGCACTGCAAGCCTCCATTTACATTACCTCACCTATTGTGCAACGCCTTGTGCCAGATCACTCGACTCTGGTTCTAGTTGAGGCCCATCACCCTGGTTCTTGGGCACAACCTCTATTCTACAATGCAATCCATCTCGGCCACGGCCATTGATAGGTTTGTTAGCACGTATCACGCCACACTATAAGTTTAATGGCAACAAAACATGATCAATAATGATTGTTTGTTCTTGTCTTTATGTTCTGTGTGTTGTTTGTTTGTCTGTCTATCACCTATTTACAGACTTCTGGGCTCCTCGCAATAGAGGGAAATCCCCTAGCCTTTTGGTTTGTATTTTTTAACGCACCAATTTTTACACATAGTGCTACTTTTTAACTTTCACCGCCTACGGCAGGGTGGGCCTTAGCGCGCCCATACCTGTTGAGGCAACACTCGCTTACTGGTCCTGACGAAAGCCCTGTAAATTCACACACTTAAAGGGCAGAAACATGTTGACCTTCCCCTAACAGGGAAACACCAGTATTTCTTTTGGATAGTTTCCCTGCACATAGTCTTTAATTTTAATATGTCAAGTTGACCAGCTAATAAATGATTTTTTGGTACAACCTCTGACATTTTTAACCACACTTTTTTCACTCTTCACTCTCACAAAACCTGCTCCGCAGTCTCCTGGCGTCGTAGCACACTGGGGAGGTACTCGATCTCCCTAGTGGACCCGATGATGAAGCAAGTCACCACTAGGGTGAGTGAGGGTTTCCTGAAAAAATCATGCATTTTTTCTTGAAAGTTGGTCCAGTCTTTTGACCAACCACAGCTGGCCTCATATTTTTACGTGCTATCTCCACTTTATTTAACGCCACACTGACGGACACTCTTCCTTTGTTTATGTATCTACTGATTGGGGACTAAGAGTGCCCTCGAACCTTGTCTCTCCCTTTGTTGAGGGGTTTCCAATCAGCCACTGGAGCAATGTGAAAGATACGCATGTTCTTTTCCATGGTACCTACAAAGGGCAGGGATTCCTCATGGCTTTGTATTGGTTTATGAGGCTCACCTGGAGCAGTGGTGGCTCCCAGTTTAGTATCCTTGTAAATGAAGAGTATCCTCACCCTAAGTCTTGCAAGGAAATGAATGGGACCTGGAGAAGGTACTTTGGCTTTTAAGATTCTTCCAGAGTTGAGTTCTTTGGGCGTGATAGCCCCTTTGTGTTTGAAGTCCTGAGAAGTTATTCAAGAATCTGGTGTAAAAGCAGAAGTATGGATTTCAATAAAATGTTCATTGCTGGGAAATGTCAAAACTAAACGTTCTTCCTGACTGATAGTGAAAGACCGATGTCATGTTCATTGTGGTCAAGAAAACCATGGGCTTATGACATAGCATCTTCCAGAGAAGTGTGCATTGGTGTTGAAACTTTATTTTTTCCATTTCACTTAGCAGTACTGTCAAAGCCAGTAGGTATGGATTTTGCATACTGAAATGCACGTTATATTGATTGTGATCACACCAATAGACTTATGGTATAACATGAGGCACATGCTATGAAATACTGTAGCCCTACTTTTCACCATTGTCAATACCTTTTGACAAAGCCAGTAGGCATGATTTATAATAATTTCCTATTTTAGTATACATTTCCATAGGCATATAATGGGTAATGTGGTTTGACGGGTTAGGAGTTGATGATGCACAAACCGTTATAGATGCTTCAGAACCGAAGTCTCAAGTCTTGGTTTAGGGGGTCAGTTGCCCACTAAGACCTTTTCTAAGATATGTGTTTTTTAGCTCACTTAGTTTGCAGGTACGTTTTGGGGGAAAACGAATTACGTCAGAGTTATTTCAGTAATTTCGCCTACTATTTTGATGCAAAATGATTCAAAATTATGTGATTACATCCCTTTGCATAATTATGGGTAATTGAGCACAACAATCCTACAGCAGGAGCACAGGAACAAAACTTAAAGAGCAAAGCTGGCTGGTGACTGCTGATGTTTGTATTCTGTTGCATTTAGTGCTAGTTTCTTAGTGCAAGATGCATCCTTGGGGTCCATTTTGTGCTAAGAAAATAGTGCTAAATGCTCGTTAACCATCTGTGAGTAATTCTGGTTAGTCTTGTGTAATTTTTCTGTTATTACACTACAGCACATTACACAAGTTATGTCTACCCCTATAGTGTGCCCCCTTTTGAAAGAGTTCCAAATGGTTTTCCCACTGTACAGTTTCCAAAGATTTGTAACATAGTTTAGAGTCTTTTGATGTGAGTGCATTAAAGTAATTTTCCATTTTAAGAGAAAACACTGACTGGACAATGATGTGTTGACAAATTCGGAGATCCTAGCCCATAGCACCTTCCTGGCGGGTCCAGTCATCTGATCGCTTGGGCTATGGTCTCTGACCCTTGCCGTCGCACTGAAAGGCCTAGTATCCCCACGTCCTTTTCCAAAATAAATGTATTTTTAAATTCATCATGAATGACTCTGTTGTGTCCTATGAAGGTAGACACCAGGAGCCATGATGTATATTTAAGTCTTCTTTATTATCTCTCAGAAGAAGTTACATCAGTCTTGTCTCCAGCCAGCCTAGTGTAGTACCAGCCCCACCAGGAGCAGCCTGCCTAGCTGCTCAGCCCTGCTGTCAAGTTCCAAAGAGATATTTAGTTTCCAGCTTCAGGGTCCACAGTATTGTTGGCTCAGCACGCCAGAAGCAAAACACCCCTGTTGACATAATTGGAGCCCAGTAACCTCTGATTTCCCTGGGAACCCTAACCTCATTGTTAAGCATTTAATTGTTTCACATCCTTACACAGGTACTATGAGCAATTTGCCTTGCTGTCAATTTATATGCTATGTGTTTTCTTTTTTTTTTAAATGTTTCTATGATTTACTAGTCTTTCTATTGGACTTGGTTGGCCCTGTCAGCAGCGTCACCCCCAAACTTTTTTTGTCTTCATCCCTCCTATTTTCTGGACCCATTTTTGTTTGGTTTTAGGACTCTGTACACTTTGCTATGGCTAACCAGTGCTAAAGTGCGTGTGCTCTCACCTTAGAACATGGTAAAATTGGCCTACACCCGATTGGCACATTTAATGCACTTATAAGTCCGAAGTAAAGTGGTACCACATACCCCCAGGGCCTGTAAATTAAATGCTACTAGTGATCCTGTAGCACTCGTTGTGCCACAAACTTAGGTAGCCTTGTGCAACATGTTTCAGGCCTGCCATTCCTGCTTGTGTACAGTTTTACGGTACAAAAGGGGGTGGTGATGGACGGAGCATCTGAACCAATCAAACACTCACACCCAGTCAAAAGATCTGGGTTTAATCGATCACCGTTCTTTAGCCCACTCTGCCGCCCCAGTTCAGACATGGCTATATGTAAATCACTCTGACCCTGTGCCTCATGGGAACAGTCCAGTCCGAACTGCCAAGCCATGTCTTCCCTGGACCGGAAACGAGCTTCCGAGGACCGGTTTCTGGCATTCCAGCCGTCTTCAGCCCGGCTTGCTTGAATCCAGTGGCAAAGTGAGCAAGGGACTCACGTCTGAGCATACCCTCCCACAATTATGGCGGCCAAAAGCGGTACAAAAGGGGGTGGTGATGGACGGAGCATCTGAATCAATCAAACACTCACACCCAGTCAAAAGATCTGGGTTTAATCCATCACCGTTCTTTAGCCCACTCTGCCACCCCAGTTCAGACATGGCTATATGCAAATCAGTCTGACCCTGTGCCTCATGGGAACAGTCCAGCCCGAACTGCCAAGCCATGTCTTCCCTGGACCGGAAACAAGCTTCCGAGGACCGGTTTCTGGCATTCCAGCCGTCTTCAGCCCGGCTTGCTTGAATCCAGTGGCAAAGTGAGCAAGGGACTCACGTCTGCGCATACCCTGCCACACTTATGGCGGCCAAAAGCGGTACAAAAGGAGGTGGTGATGGACGGAGCATCTGAATCAATCAAGCACTCACACCCAGTCAAAAGGTCTGGGTTTAATCCATCACCGTTCTTTAGCCCACTCTGCCACCCCAGTTCAGACATGGCTTTATGCAAATCAGTCTGACCCTGTGCCTCATGGGAACAGTCCAGCCCGAACTGCCAAGCCATGTCTTCCCTGGACCGGAAACAAGCCATCTATCCTTTCAGGGAAACATCCATTACAACTCAGTCATTACATCGCAATGCCTTCACAGCGCAACTTTTACAACGCAAGTGCCTTTAATAGAAAGATTTAATAGAACGGCCCTCAAGGCTTTTGCTAGCTGGGCTAGTGGTGTTAAGTCAACGTTAACCAGTGTGGGGCTCAAGGCAGAGCCCTGAGGCACCCCCACTGTAAATTCCAGGAACTTCGAGAAAAAGGAGGGACCCATACCTCCTGTCCTCTGCCACTTAAAAGGATGTTAGCCAGTTCAAGGCCTGGCCTACTACCCTGATACACTGGAACCGTGCCAGAAGCCTGGAGCTTGGTCTGAATCTAGACTGGCTTGGATGAAGCAGGTTATTGTTTTCCAGTTCCAGATACTGGTAGAGCTGCTGATTTATGAACATTTCCAGCACTTTTGACAGAGCTGGCAGCAGAGATATCGGTCTGCAATTAAGACTGTTCACTAGGGTCAGCCAAAGGTTTTTTTAGCAGTTGGAAAATGGTCGTCTGTTTCCAGGAAAGGGTACTGTTGCTGTGGACAGAGAAGCATTTAACTCCATGTTGGGTAGTGGGTTGATGATAGTCACCCCTTCAGCTAACAGATTGGGAGAGCAAGGATCCTGATTTAAGGCAACACATGGCTGCCAGTGTCCCATCCATAAAAGTGGGGACTACACTGTAGTGACTGTAATTGAGTCCATCAGACCTTTTTCTGACAGAGTGTCGGAAGTAAGCCTTGCTTGAATGATTGCAATTTTGTGTTGAAATAAGAGGGCGACTGTTCACACCAACAAACCACTGGTTGTTGGAGATTGGGGCAGTCCTCGGAAGACAAGTATTTTACCACTTTAAATATTTCCCTTGATTTTTTTTCTGCTACCTCTTATCTTTTCTTCAAGATAGAGCTTCTCAGGTCTTTTGACAATGACATAGTATTTTCTTAGTGATGCCCTGTATAAGACTTTCTCATTGGCTCTATAGTCTTTCTGCCACTGTCTTTCCAGAGTCTTACATCATTTCTTCTCTTCCCCGAGTCTATCCCTGGACCAGGGACCTTACAGCTTATTTCTGCAAGATATACGTCGAGAGACGGGCCACAACTTATTGGTCAGAATTGCCCATAAATGCCAAAGATTAAATATCAAGATTGCAATATTTGTGCATAAATGACATTTTGAGAGAGAAAAACATCTAAAGTGTCATCCTGTCACAACTGTAGGGGTTTTAAGCACCTTTAGTGGATGTTGTTTATCAAACAATACTAAAGTTTAGACGATTGAAGAAATGAAAGAATCCTGCTTCACACTGAAATACCAAATACTTATTGCTGTTAAGTAGACTGCTACTGCTGCTGAGGTGCAAAGAAACCCCATGGGCCTCATACAGGCCCTTACTTTGCCCAAAGTCTTTGTGAAGTAAGTACATTTTTAGGGGTCCCTTGCCATCTTTTGCAGGGGAAGCACATCATGATGTATTATGCCACTGCTATACTAAGAAAGACCTTTTAGATTCAATAGTTAGCACAATGCGTAGCCCCTGATTATGAGTGATCAGTGTTTTTGGATTCCTGTGTAAACCTCTGTTTGCCCAGGGGTCAGAGCACAAAGCGCCCATGATATACAAGTGTTGTTTAATCGTTAAGGGTGATGCCAAAAAACTGCTGTGCCTTTGAGTCGCACGTCCGTGGCCTCTGAGGAAGTGTTCTACAGGAAACGCGCAAGGCTGGACGAAATTTGCGGCTGCTGTGCATCCTCTTTGTTGTTGCTCCCAATAAAGATAGTAAGCTGATACTTACCTGTTTGTGGGCTCCTCTATTACAGGCAACTGTTGTTTTGGATATTTGGCGGCCTGCCTGAGCCGCGGAGTAAATCCCTGGGACTGTTTCAGCCCACCAGCGGAGACGCCAAATGATGCCGCCGAAATTGGGAACAAGGTGCTGGTTGTTGGAAGGTAATCGACAGCAACATTGAAGGGTGCTCTGCCGCTCATCCCACTGTGGTTTCAATATTGACATAGTGATTCAGAGGCAAGCAACTCACTTGAGTAAGAGATGGCACTACAGATACCATCAGGCGAAAAACTGCTGTACCTTTGAGTCGCAAGTCCGTGGCCTCTGAGGAAGTGTTCTACAGGAAACGAGCAAGGCTTGGCTAAATTCGCTGCTGCTGTGCATCCTCTTTGTTGTTGCTCACAATAAAGATGGTAAGCTGATACTTACCTGTTCCTGGGCTCCTCTATTATAGGCAACTGTTGTTTTGGATACATATATACCTAAACACACTGGCTCCCCGTCAGCAAGAGAATCACGTTCCGACTCCTCACCCACGCACACAAAGCTCTCCACAGCCAAGGCCCAAGATACCTCAACGACCGCCTGAACTTCTACACTCCCACCTGCCAGCTTCGATCGACCAGCCACGCCCTCGCCGCCGTCCCCTGCATCTGAAGAGCCACAACGGGAGGAAGATCCTTCTCCTACCTGGCCGCCAAGACGTGGAACTCCCTCCCCACCCACCTCCGCCTGACCCAAGACCACCTCGCCTTCAGGAAGCAACTCAAGACCTGGCTGTTCGAGCAGTAGCGGACCCCTCTACCCCAAGCGCCTTGAGATTCTCCGGGTGAGTAGCGCGCTATACAAATGCTTTGATTGATTGATTGAAACACATTTCTTCTTCTTTATTTATTTATTTATTTATTTTTTACTAGTTTTTGTTTGTGTGTTTATGAACTATGTAGGTAGCTAGGTGTGCCCTTTTCCACAAGGGGTCATCAGTTGATATAATAGACTATACGCAGTATACTTGCTGCGGGTCTAGTTTTTTTTTTATATTACTTGCGTAATATTGAAAGTGGAGATGTATAGCTTTTGCTATTTGTTAACCCTTAGAAGTACTTATGTGCTATGTTTATATAAGGACTATGTCTTGAGTTTTCCTTGTGTTTATTTATTTACTTTTTTTCTTCTTTTTTTTCTCCTTCACAGGGGAGGAGGGAGGGTTGTATGTGAATCTAGAAGAGTCTAGGCTGCAAAACTATTCTTACAGGTAAGTAATATTTTTGGTTTGCAGCATAGACGTCTTCTAGATTCACAAGCTGTGCATTGATTGCGTAGCAGTATTTAGCGATTGTGGAAGAGGGAGTGAAGTGTAGTTGATCCTCCTAGGATAATAAAAAACACAAATGGTGTAGAGTACCACTTGTTGTTTTCCGAGAGAATTTGAGTTCTCTTGTTGTGTGTACATAGTAGGTATCCATATAGCTTTCCTTTGAGGAAAGTACCCATATATGTACTCAGTGGTATCTATATTTGCATTTGTGAGTGTTTTACATATTTTAGATATGACAAGGAACAAAACCCATGGATGTATATTGAAATAGTTATATTTTATAGGCCCATTCATCCTTGTGTAGGCCAGCGCCTGGTTTGCTTGTTTTATTCCGTGAGTACTATTTTTAATATGTTCTTTACCAACCACTAGCTCTTGTTTGTATGTTGCCAGATTTATTATTATTTATTTATTTATTTTGATGCAATGGGCCGGGCTCAATGCCTTATGTAGATATGGCTTAAGGGTTTTTTGCAGTGCCTGGTTGCTTTATGTCCGTACGTATTGTGTTTGATGTTCGCCTTGGTATCAACTGACAACTGTATGGGTATGCTGTTGACCTGCTGAAATCTGTTATTACTCTACCCTGCTTATGGTATTGTAAACATGGACTTTATTATATGATTATGCGTCCTGTTTATGTCCTTGGGAGGCAATTGATGGTAGAGGAAAGAAGGCCTTTACCTTGTTATATGCCTTGGGTGTTTGTATGCAAAGGTCCGTTTGACTGTTTTTGGGGCACTTTAGTTTGTACCTATAAACATACCTCAAACCATACCAGCTATATATTTAATATATATATAATACTGATGTAGAGGCATACATATGTGAGTTTATTTTGCCCTTATGAAGAGTATTCCACCCATGTGCTATACCCAAGATGTTGAAATGTACAGCAAATATGTTGAACTGGACGTTTATTCACCCCTGGTTTCAGTTCTGGAGTAGCGTGCTACTCGCCAAAAATGCGCTCCGAGGCCTCGTCAGAGATAGTAAGCGCTATATAAATGCAATTACAATACAACACCCTACAATGAGGGTTATGGCCCTTAATGTGTACTGTGTATAGTTGGCCTTTTGGCTATCTATTTGCAAATGGGCTCCTAATTTTTAGTAGGCTAATGCCTGCTTTTTGTGATATTGATTTCCCTTGTGATTAAGCTCAAGGGAGAGATACAGTAACATTTGCATGTGCTGTGTGCAGACCTTGGGTAGTTATAATCATTTAGTCAGGAAGCCTGCTGAACTGCGCCTTGTTTTTTGCGTATGATTCAGAAAAGGGGGTGGTGATGAACAGAGTGTCTGAATTAAGCAGACCACTCTTACCCAGTCCAAAGATCAGGGCTTGATCCATCACCGTTTTTTAGCTCACTGCACCATCCCAGCTCAGAACTTGGCTATATGCAAATTAGTCTGACCCTGGCCCAGTGCATCATGGGAACAGGGCAGACCAAACTACCAAGCCAATTCTTACACTGGGAAGGAAACAAGCTACCGGGGACCGGTTTCTGGCATTTCAGCCGTCTTCGGCCCGGCTTGCTTGAATCCTGATGGTGCAATGAGCTAGGGACTCACATCTGAGTATACCCTTCCACGCTTATGGTGGACAAAAATGATTCAGAAAAGGGGGTGGTGATGAACAGAGTGTCTGAATTAAGCAGACCACTCTTACCCAGTCCAAAGATCAGGGCTTGATCCATCACCGTTTTTTAGCTCACTGCACCATCCCAGCTCAGAACTTGGCTATATGCAAATTAGTCTGACCCTGGCCCAGTGCATCATGGGAACAGGGCAGACCAAACTACCAAGCCAATTCTTACACTGGGAAGAAAACAAGCTACCGGGGACCGGTTTCTGGCATTTCAGCCGTCTTCGGCCCGGCTTGCTTGAATCCTGATGGTGCAATGAGCTAGGGACTCACATCTGAGTATACCCTTCCACGCTTATGGTGGACAAAAATGATTCAGAAAAGGGGGTGGTGATGAACAGAGTGTCTGAATTAAGCAGACCACTCTTACCCAGTCCAAAGATCAGGGCTTGATCCATCACCGTTTTTTAGCTCACTGCACCATCCCAGCTCAGAACTTGGCTATATGCAAATTAGTCTGACCCTGGCCCAGTGCATCATGGGAACAGGGCAGACCAAACTACCAAGCCAATTCTTACACTGGGAAGAAAACAAGCTACCGGGGACCAGTTCCTGGCATTTCAGCCGTCTACGGCCCGGCTTGCTTGAATCCTGATGGTGCAATGAGCTAGGGACTCACATCTGAGTATACCCTTCCACGCTTATGGTGGACAAAAATGATTCAGAAAAGGGGGTGGTGATGAACAGAGTGTCTGAATTAAGCAGACCACTCTTACCCAGTCCAAAGATCAGGGCTTGATCCATCACCGTTTTTTAGCTCACTGCACCATCCCAGCTCAGAACTTGGCTATATGCAAATTAGTCTGACCCTGGCCCAGTGCATCATGGGAACAGGGTAGACCAAACTACCAAGCCAATTCTTACACTGGGAAGGAAACAAGCTACCGGGGACCGGTTTCTGGCATTTCAGCCGTCTTCGGCCCGGCTTGCTTGAATCCTGATGGTGCAATGAGCTAGGGACTCACATCTGAGTATACCCTTCCACGCTTATGGCGGACAAAAATGATTCAGAAAAGGGGGTGGTGATGAACAGAGTGTCGGAATTAAGCAGACCACTCTTACCCAGTCCAAAGATCAGGGCTTGATCCATCACCGTTTTTTAGCTCACTGCACCATCCCAGCTCAGAACTTGGCTATATGCAAATTAGTCTGACCCTGGCCCAGTGCATCATGGGAACAGGGCAGACCAAACTACCAAGCCAATTCTTACACTGGGAAGGAAACAAGCTACCGGGGACCGGTTTCTGGCATTTCAGCCGTCTTCGGCCCGGCTTGCTTGAATCCTGATGGTGCAATGAGCTAGGGACTCACATCTGAGTATACCCTTCCACGCTTATGGTGGACAAAAATGATTCAGAAAAGGGGGTGGTGATGAACAGAGTGTCTGAATTAAGCAGACCACTCTTACCCAGTCCAAAGATCAGGGCTTGATCCATCACCGTTTTTTAGCTCACTGCACCATCCCAGCTCAGAACTTGGCTATATGCAAATTAGTCTGACCCTGGCCCAGTGCATCATGGGAACAGGGCAGACCAAACTACCAAGCCAATTCTTACACTGGGAAGGAAACAAGCTACCGGGGACCGGTTTCTGGCATTTCAGCCGTCTTCGGCCCGGCTTGCTTGAATCCTGATGGTGCAATGAGCTAGGGACTCACATCTGAGTATACCCTTCCACGCTTATGGTGGACAAAAATGATTCAGAAAAGGGGGTGGTGATGAACAGAGTGTCTGAATTAAGCAGACCACTCTTACCCAGCCCAAAGATCAGGGCTTGATCCATCACCGTTTTTTAGCTCACTGCACCATCCCAGCTCAGAACTTGGCTATATGCAAATTAGTCTGACCCTGGCCCAGTGCATCATGGGAACAGGGCAGACCAAACTGCACCATCAGGATTCAAGCAAGCCAGGCCGAAGACGGCTGAAATGCCAGAAACCGGTCCCCGGTAGCTTGTCTCCTTTCTGGTGAAGAATTGGCTTGGTAGTTTAGTCTGCCCTGTTCCCATGATGCACTGGGCCAGGGACAGACTGATTTGCATATAGCCAGGTTCTGAGCTGGGATGGTGCAGTGAGATAAATAAAGGTGATGGATCAAGCCCTGATCTTTGGACTGGGTAAGAGTGGTCTGCTTAATTCAGACACTCTGTTCATCACCACCCCCTTTTCTGAATCGTTTTTGGCCACTATAGGTGTGGCAGGGTGTACTCAGACATGAGTCCCTTTCTCACTGCACCATCAGGATTCAAGCAAGCCAGGCCGAAGACGGCTGAAATGCCAGAAACCGGTCCCCGGTAGCTTGTCTCCTTTCTGGTGAAGAATTGGCTTGGTAGTTTAGTCTGCCCTGTTCCCATGATGCACTGGGCCAGGGACAGACTGATTTGCATATAGCCAAGTTCTGAGCTGGGATGGTGCAGTGAGATAAATAACGGTGATGGATCAAGCCCTGATATTTGGACTGGGTAAGAGTGGTCTGCTTAATTCAGACACTCTGTTCATCACCACCCCCTTTTCTGAATTGTTTTTTGCGAATTCAGCCTTTATGGATGTTACTTGTTGTTGTAACGGGAACACCACCTGGTAAGGGGGGTGTTGTGTTTGCCCTATTAGGGATACATTGTGATGAGTTGGAGGCCCTATCTTGTGGGCCAGATGTGAGGTGTATGCATCCTTACCCAAGAAGTGCTGGCAGCCATCTTGGGACCAATAAAATTGATAGCACCCCATTAAAGCGCATTGGAGTGAGTGGTAGGTTTTGAGGGAGAATGTATAAAGGGTGATAGCAGACTTTAGTTACATTATACATCATTTGTTGATGGTAACATGTTAATTTTAGGAATTGTGGTGTGCTATAAGGTTATTTTACCCTGTGAAAACGCCTTCAGCTGGGATATCATGAATCATGTTTGAGAGAAAACGATTTTCTCATGCTTTTCCCATTGAGGTTTGGAAGGTGCTCCAGAAGCTAAAATTAGGGCATATTTTCTGTATATTCACATTATCTTTCTCAGTCATGTGAGAATGAAGTCTGACATTCTCAGTAAAGCATGTACATCCAACAAAGGCAGAGACTGTCAGTTGATTGCTTTGTGTTCTACTGCACCTTCCCAGAGTGTTCTAAAGAACAACCAGAGTGCTAACAGTCTACCTTATGACAAAAGTATGGCACACCTGAAGCCATCTTGATTGGACTAAACTGCTAACACTTAAAACATTTAACTTAAAAAAGGAACAAAATGAGGGGGTTCATTTTGCCATAGAAATTATGATTAGTGCTGCAGAAAGAAATATGAGGGCACATTTTGAGTGACTTCTCAAATCCTCTTCTATTTCATTAAAACATACCAGAAGCAGACTTCCAGGTAACTCCCTACCGGGATCTAATGAGCAATCTGAGTGCTAACATTCTGAAATTATGGCAAATGTGTGACACATCTGAATGCCTTCTTGATGGAATCAAAGTAAAAAACTGAAAGCATTTCCTACTGACTAGACTGCAGTAAATGAGGAAATTAGGAAACGTCATAACAAAGAAGTCTCCCAAGATGGCCACCAGAGAAAAGAGAGCCCAAATGTAGCACAAATATCACCTACATGTAGCCCACGTATAGCCCAATGACAGAAGTGTGCAAAACACTTTTTATTGTTTGTTTTCTTTGCAGTTTTAGATAGTGCAGACTGGTAAGGTATTATAGTGTTGCATCTTACTTGAACCCCTTATTGCATTTTTTACATAAAGTACTTGCGATTGATCTTGCGAAACATTGAACTTTACTAATCTGTTAAACTGAAGTTGCTATGAGCCGGGCTTTGTAACACCCGTTTTTACCTACTGGTTTTAATCAATCTCATCGTCTTTTATTAAGAAAGCGGATTTACTGTTTTTAGGTAAATTTTTATGATCTATGTTTCCAAATCAGATTGAATAAAGTTTATTGAATTGAATTCAAGTCTCCCAAAATGGCCACCAGAGGTGGAAGGAGCATTAAGCAGCACACATAGAAGCTATACAACAGCACTAAAGATTGTTTATATGTAGTAAGGGGGACCTTTCTGCACATACACACTATTTTCCTCAACATAGGCACACTTGCACTTTAGTGCAAGGGTGCCTCCGTTTGCACTAGCCAGCTAAATCAGGAGCCAACGCAGGGGAAAACATAGTGCTTCACCATATTCTCGTAAATATGGTGTAGCCCTGCGTTTCTAAAGTGACGAAGCATGTTAGCCTTCTTGGCTTAACGACACGTTTCGCCACTTTATTGTAAATATGCCTCTAATTATTTTAAGCAATGTTTTCCATTAGATGGAACATCGCACAGAAGAACCGTGCTACATTATGTTTTATTTTTTGTGTGTACAGTGAATCCAGCAATTTCTAATCTGATTCTGTTGGTGAAAAATTAAATTAAAATGAGGAGAAATTAAAAGAGGCGTGGGATAGTTTTCTTTATATTTATATCCAACTAACTTTGTGTTTCATGTTAATTTAGGTAAACATAACAGGATACAAATCTGACCATCACAAGAACCAAATTCAAATCTTGTAAAAAGTAAGTTCTGTACCATTAGAAAGACGCAACAGTGAATTCAAGATAGAAAAAATGGATATTGATCAGAGAGTGACCTCCTAACTCAAGTACTTGAACTATTACGTTTTCAGGTGTCATAGTCTGATTAGTTCACTAGAACAAAAACAAGGCTACAATGCCCACAATGCATTAGGTGATCATAGGAAGGCCCAGGACTGGACAGAGAGGGAGGTGGTGACTGTGAGTGAATGGAATTTAGTTCGTTCCCTACAATTGCCAACCTAAGTATACAGGTTAGTGAATTGTTTCTTGACTCTGGGTCCATTACAGGTTGGGTCGGAGGATGCAAGAGGAGAGGGGTTTGGAGTGCACTCTGATGCCCGGAAGATAAACGAGCATTCTAAAAAAGTCAGGGTCAAGCAGGTGTCCTGAGCGAGTATGGAGAAAGGTACCACAAGTACAGAGTGCAATTACCCTAAAGAAGTGGAGGCAAGGGTAGAAAATAGAAGAAAATATGCTCTGGGGTTAGCCCTGGGGTACTTTGAGGCATATAGAGAATAGTGGGGCATATTATCAAGGGGGTTTATCTCCGCTTTTTTGGCTTTAAAAGCCAAGAAAGCGGAGATAAAATTATCTCCCTATTACCTAGCTGTCGCTAACACCAGTTAGCGACAGCTAGTAGGAGATAGCGACCATCTTGGGCCCCACTTTGCATGTCAGTGATATTTATCACTAATGACATGCAAAGTGGGCGTGCCAAGATGTTAGCGACTGAAAACAGTCGCTAACATCGCTATCTCCTATTACCAACTTTTGGAGATATTCGCGCTAAGCGTGAAAATCTCCAAAAGCTAACACCTGCCCTGAGCAGTTCTTAGCCATGTTATCCAATGGGACGTGGATAACATGGCTAAGAGCATTAGCTCGGTAATGCATGAATATCGCGGACTTTTCAGCGATATTCATGCATTGCGGCAATTTTTATCGCATTTGCGATAAACCTTGGTAATACCAAGGTTTAATTGCGGTAAAAATCGCTGCAGCTCAGCGGTAAATTTTTGTCCCTAACCAAGCAATAGCGATAATTATATTAGGGTCGCCTTCCTACACATAAACATTCCTCTCCTGCACGCAGACACCATAGCACCCTTGGTGCAAGGGTGCCTGCCTTAGCGCTAGGCTGCTAAAATTATTACCAGCGCAAGGGGAATTGCAAGGCAGCACCATATCCTTGTAAATACGATGCAGCCCTGCGTTTCAGAAGTGGTGGAGCGTGTCGTTAAGCCAAGGAGGTCAATGACGCGCTCCGCCTCTTCATTGTAAATAAGCCCCATATTGTTGCTAGTACTAATCTATTCCTGGTCCCCATATGATGTGCAGCATAACAATGCTGATAGTTCCTCAGCACAGGGGCCTGCATCATAGGACTCCACATTGTTTTGAAGCAATGGTACACAAAAGAAACTCCCCAGGTGACAGCTAACTCAGACTACTTTTGCTCCTATTGTTTAACAGCTGTATAGTGGGCTGATCCAAAACATGAGAGACACTTCCAGCAGAGCAATGACTGAAGGTGGCTGACCAAATGTATGCTGTGTTGTAGGCTATTCCAAAATTGTGACTGACTAGAAACAATTGCCTAAGTTTTGACGGAAAGACTATATTTATTGTTTTCAAATGTTATGGAGAAATAGCTAATGCTGTCTGCAGTTCAGGTCAAGAAAACTATCAGAATAGATGTAGTAAATAGGTGGAATGACCGGACAGCAGGTGCAGACATGACCCAGAACTGCAAAAAGAACAGAGAGCGATGAAGGAAACCCCATTACTTTCCGAATGTGTGGTGGCATTTGTAATTATGATTCACTGGTTTAAATGTAACATTTCTAAACCAAGAAATACTAAGCTAAAAATTGTGTATTTTTGGCAGCATCTGTAATCCTGTGATATTCCACATCTCGAAATCTAAACAGAGGCAGCACTGAGAAGCAGTTTCACTTAAACTGAGAGTTATTTGAAGTCTTTGGGGTTGAATAGTTAGCTTGCTTGCAAACCACAGCGGGCATGGTGGCTGACCACACTGACCAATGCACAAAGTAAGTTATAAAATGATAGGAAGCATCGCAAGTTGATGATGTTAGTGGATCTTCCGGCAAGATACAGTTCAGTTTGATGCAGACCTACGTGTTCATAACCCTGGTGCTGGCTTTATTGTTGGTGACAGCTTTGTCAATGACCTCCTTCTCGATTGGATTTTCTCACTACATCCCCATCTCTAGCGGCAAATCATAGGGGGCCAACATTCCTTTTTGTAATTTGCTACTACCGTTTGAGTCTTTTTAGTGTTAACTTTTAGAAAGTTGATGCACATCAGGTCCCAGATGAAATGCTTTATGCATTGAAAATTCCTTTGAGCGGCCTCAGAGGCATCAAGTCTGATGAGAAGCTGAAACTAATCAGCAAAAATTTAAATTCTGCAGTTTAGGAGATTCAAGGCCTGAATGAGAGAAGTGATGTAAATGTTGAACAGGTGGGGTGAAAGAGAGGAGCCCTGGCGGACCCCACACCCCAGCTGGGGCCTGAGAGCCTTAAAAGGATCCAAGTGGACCAAATATACCTTAATTCCCTGAGGAAGGATTTCATCCAGTTAAAGACAGGGCACCGGAGGCCAGCAACTTTTATCCGGTCCACCAACAATTCATGGATCGCTGTATTGAAAGCTGCTGACAGATCTCACAATACCAAGGCAGGGTGTGAGGCCTTCATCGCAGTCCAAACACAAATTGTTCACAATTGCCAAAATATAGACTAAGTACTGTGCTTAGATCAAAACCAAACGGTGAATATTTAAGAATTTTAAGGTTTCGAAATTCGAATACAGAGTTTGTGCCTTGTGGGTTTCTATTGAATTAAATGCATCATATAACAAGTGAACACTGTCAAGTGGAACTTGGCTGCACAGCTAAGATAACAGTTTTACTTATGCAGATGAATAATAAACCCAATGTATTACTCTGTCAGATAATGTAAACAACCGTTACACATATGTTTACTTTAATGTGTAATTTTTCACTGTTCCAGTTCTCTTTTTTTCATCAAAACAAAAGAACACATACAAAATAATTTAAAACAATATAATGAACAATTCCTAAGTTCACAATAAGAAATTATTTTTTTTGTTTAAAGAAGAAAACGTTGCTCCCTTTGGAGAGATGTGGTGCGTGCCCAATGCATTTTGGGAAATGATTCCCTTCTTCAGGGGACACTATAAAAGATAATCAACGGATGTACTCATTTAACCCATCACAGCTATGCTCTACCACACCATCGACCGACCCCTGGCAACCGCCTCGTTCCCTGACGAATGGAAACATGCTGAGATCAACCCCCCTCCTAAAGAAACCCTCAGCGGTTCCCACGACGTCAAAAACTACAAACCCATCTCCCTGCTCCCGTTCCCAGTAAAAGTCATTGAGAAAGCCATCAACAGCCAACCTACCACATTCATAGAAGAGCACAACATCCTCGAATCCACCCACTCCGGCTTCAGAAAAAACCATAGTCTGTAAACCGCCGTCCTCGCTGCAACAGACGACATCTGTACCTTACTGGTCAAAGGAGAAACAGCAGCCCTGATCCTCCTCAACCTCACAGCGGCGTTCAACATAATCTCTCACCGCACCCTAATACCCTGACTCCACGACGCAGGGAGCCAAGACAAGGCCCTTGACTGGATCCGCTCCTTCCTCTCTGGCAGAACGCAGCGGGTCAGACTCCCCCCTTTCCTCTCGGACCCTACACCTGCCACCTGCGGTGTCCCCCAAGGGTCCTCCCTCAGCCCTACGCTCGTCTACATGGCTCCGCTCGCCCCCATCTTCCGAACCCACGGACTCAACATTGCGTCATACGCAAATGACACCCAACTCATCCTCTCCCTATCTAAGGAACCCAACACCGCCAGACACAACTTTCGAGAAGGCTTGGAAGCTGTTGCCAAATGAATGAAAAACAGCTGCCTACAACTAAACACCAACAAAACAGAAGTATTCATCATGGGCCCAAACCCCGACACCTGGAATAACACCTGGTGGCCCCCTCCCTCGGAACCCCGGGCCCCCCACGGACCAAATATGCAACCAGGGAATCATCCTGGACTCAGAGCTCAAAATGGACCACCAGATCAACTCTGTCTCGTACTCCTGCTTCCACACCCTCCTCCTTCTATGTAAGACCTTCAAATGGATCCCCCTCAAACACAGAAAGACAGTCACTCATACCCCGGTCACCAGCAGGCTCGACTACGGCAATGCACTCTATGCTGAAATAAACAAAAACCTCACCCGCAAGCTACAGAACATCCAAAACCCCCCTGCAAGACTGGTCCTCAACCTGCCAAGACACTGCCACATCTCCCAGCACCTGCACACACTGCACTGGCTTCCCATCGAAGCTAGAGTTACCTTCAAGATGCTAACCCACGCTCACATGGCTCTCCATGTCACCGGACCAGCATACCTGAATAGCAGACTCAAATTTCACGCACCCCAAAGGACCCTACGATCAGCCCAGCTTTCCTACGTCGTGGTCCCCCGCACCAGAAAGACCAGATCGGGAGGCGGCTCCTTTTCCTTCCGCGTGGCCAGAGCCTAGAACGACCTTCCACTCCACCTGAGACAGATAACATCACTCCCCATCTTCGCAAGAAACCTCACAACCTGGCTCTTTGACCGACCCCCTCCTAGTTGGACTGGAACCTGCGACCCCACTCCCCAGCGCCATGAGACCCTTACGGGTGAGTAGTCGCACTTAACAAACACCTGATTGATTGATTGCTTTATTGATTGATTGATTGATTGATTTAATTGTCCTTCAGTATACAAAAAAGGAGTTCTGTTGGCAGTGCACTAGTGATGGATATCTGACAAAATAAAAACTCAACTGCTTGCTCACCACATGCTCCAAAACGCGAAGTCTCGCCCACCATTGTGCTGTGAAAAATAGTACTACAGCCTAACACAAAGTGATATCTGCTAGGTCGTGCTGACACAAATATATATAAAAGTATAAGTCATTTCATGCAAGGGTTAAAAGTAAATGGAGTCCACTCGACAACAAGTAAATTTGTGAATTTTATTAGGAAACATAAGAGAAATAAGTGACAAAAGAACAAGAGAAAAAGAATCGAAAAAAAAGGAAAATATGTCAATAATTGCGAAAATGTCCCAGCACACTTAATCCATGATAAAAAAAATATGTGCCCGAGGCGAAAAGAAAAAACTATGGGCATATTATCAAGGGGGTTTATCTCCGCTTTTTTGGCTTTAAAAGCCAAGAAAGCGGAGATAATTTTATCTCCCTATTACCTTGCTGTTGCTAGAACCAGTTAGCGACAGCTAGTAGGAGATAGCGACCATCTTGGGCCCCGCTGTGCATGTCAGTGATATTTATCACTAATGACATGCAAAGTGGGTGTGCCAAGATGTTAGCGACTGAAAACAGTCGCTAACATCGCTATCTCCTATTACCAACTTTTGGAGATATTCACGCGAAGCGCGAATATCTCCAAAAGCTAACACCTGCCCCTGAGCAGTTCTTAGCCATGTTATCCAATGGTAGGTGGATAACATGGCTAAGAGCATTAGCTCGGTAATGCATGAATATCGGCCGATTTTTATCGCTTAGGAGATAAACCTTGATAATAGCAAGGTTCCTAAGCGATAAAAATCGCCGCAGCACGGCGATAAAAATATCGCTGCTAAACCAATATATCGATAATTATCGCTAGTTGTTGGTAATATGCTCCTATATTTTACCAACTTAGAAGGTCTCAAAAAGCCTTGTGATAAGTCCCATGACTAAGGAATTATATAAAAGAGCTTGTTGAAAACCCCAAAAAATCAAAAGGGCTCTACAATGTAACTGCAATTAGAAAACGTAACAAAACGAATGATCAGTTACCTTACAGGGGATATACTGAGAAACGCATAGGGATCGTAGTGGGAAAACTGTTGTAAATAAGATGGTGATGGATGACAGGATACTTCTAGTTGATTACATGTAGATTTATTGTAGGACACAGCTGAGTACACAACCTCGCCAGCTGACCAGACCATCAACTGACACAGGTAGAACACCCTGGTATAGGTTAGAACACTCACAGGTATTCAGGAAGGCTGAGAAGGTGAAAACACTAAGGAAGGGCTAAAGACTACTGTCAGCCATATTACAAGAAGAATCAATGTACAACAAAAACACTGTTATTTGGAAAAGTTCCTGTGAAACAGAGGTAAATTGAAGACTGTGGATCTAAACTGGTGACTGGTCAAACAAGTATCAAAAAGCGAGTACATGTTTCTTACCGTGTTGCTGCCTCTACTAGTGTCCTAGCACCCTCTGCATGCAAAAAAGCACAAATTATGGTCACTACAAACCGCAAGAAAAATAGCATTCCCGGGGACAAGAAATGGAAAAAGGACTATCCAAGTGTAATAAAGAATACTGCACTGATAAACAGCTCCATCTTGAAAATGGTTCGTAAAAATTAGTGTAAATAGTGTTTTTAATGCCTGAAGTGGATATAAAGGTCTATGACCTAATTTGTTGGCAAAATCTATGTAAAAATGTTATGCACTGTAGGGGGACTAAAAATAAGGGGGAATGACCCCTCAAACTAAACCAAAAGGGATTTGCTAATTGCGAGTAGTGTGGTACAAATTGCACCTACAATAGATTGATAATCTGTAATCCCAGAATAGAAAACAAAATCTCTGATGTCTTGCTAAAGTGAGCTGTACCCTATAAACAGTCAAAGAGGGTGAAATGCGTCCGTGCAACAACATTGAGGCCTAGCAAGTGATATAAATGTGGTTATAAAATAAAGCTTTGAGTATTAAAACACTGTAAAATGAAAAAACAAATAATGAAAAATTCCTGCTAACCCCAAAACAAATTCATTCACCACATGTGAAGTAAAAAGGAATACATTAAAAATATTAAGCTATTATTAAGCTATAAACTGCTCGTACAATTTGGTCCAACTTAACTAAGAATGAATTCAGAATTATTTGTGAGTTGGCTAATAATCCACAACTAATATTCCAACCGGCTGACAAAGGAGGAGCTTTGGTGGTTATAGACTGGAGTTTTTACTGAAGGAAAGTTCAACTTTCCAGCAGTATGTTTGAACTTATGGGTTTTACAGTCAAACAGCAAGAGCTGAAACTGTGTTCAGGTGTCCTTTGCTATCGTCCCCCAGGACCAGTACCAACCATAGCGCTCCTTATTGACCTGATTTACGAACTCTCCAGTTCCCATTCCAAGCTATTGATTCTTGGTGACTTTAACTTGTGGGCAGGCGGCTCAAGGGATAATGCACTTTTTTCCCTCAGCCAAGCCTGCATGGACATCAAGATGGAACAGCTGGTAAATGTCACCACGCATCGGAAGGGTCATATCCTGGACTTAATTTTCGCGGATCCACTATGGGTTTCAATTGAGGATATTAAGTGCCAGTATTGGACAGACCACTTCCTGATCATGTTTTCTCTCTAGCTGGAGGACCACACCTCACGGGAGGCCGGACTACCCCAAGCCAAGCTAGAGAGACCTTGGTCCCGAATTCTTAAAACCTCCCCACTGCCGAACATTTTAGGCAAGGACTTTAAGCTTGGCAATACAGCTGAGGAGAGCTACTCTCTCTTCTGCCAGTCTATCTCGAGTTCACTGGATAAGCTGGCACCCCTCCGGAAGTCACGGGGTAGGGTGAATCGAGCCAGTCCTTGGTATACGAGTGAACTTCGTCAGCTTAAACTCGACTGCAAACGTGCAGAAAGGGCGTGGAGGAAACAATACTTAGACTCGGAGAAAATTGTGTTCCGGTCCGCCATACAAAAATACAAGGCTCAGATCAAGATGGCTAAAGCGTCCTATCTTGAATCCACCTTGAATCATGCCCCCAACAAGGCACAGGCCCTTTTCAAAATTGTCAGAGACCTCGCCCATCCTACGTGTGTGGCCAGCTCCGTCCCTTCATGGCAAGCTCTTTGTGACTCTATTGCCGAGGCCTTTGAGGAGAAAATCCGCAGAATCCTGGAAGGTCTGCAGGATCCAGTTAATTCTTCCACTGGTTTGGGAGCTCCGGAGGCGATGGCCAGTCGACCCCTGCAGGGGGTTTCTCACCTCTGTTTGGAAGCTCCGGCCTCACCTGCCAGTCGACCCCGACCAGAGGATCAGGCTCTCAACTTGGGAGCTCCGGCGACTGAGGCCAGTCGACCCCAGCTGAGTAGCTCTCCCCTCTCCCCCGTGGACCAGGCCCTCAGTGTGGGAGCTCCGGCGACTGAGGCCAGTCGACCCCAGCTGAGTAGCTCTCCTCTCTCCCCCGTGGACCAGGCCCTCAGTTTGGGAGCTCCGGCGATGGAGGCCAGTCGACCCCAGCTGAGTAGCTTCTCCTTGACCCTTTCGGACCAGGTCCTCACAGCATTGTACACCTCAATTCCTTCACAAGAAGGGATTGAAGTCTGTGAATGGGCATTGTTACAACAGCCAGGTATTCAAGTAAACAAGGTGTTAGGTAGGCACCACTGTCAAAATAGGAACCCTTGCTTCTTGTCAGGGTAAGTAGGTAACCGTCTGGCTTATCAAAGGCAATGTGTAAAGTATTTGTACCAACACTCACAGTAACACAGTGAAAACACCACAAACTGACTCCACAACAGTTTAGAAAAAAAAGGTATTTAATCTAAACTGCACAAGGCCAAAGCGACAAAAATCTAACATACACAGTTCAAGAAAATGGTTTCAAAAAGAATTATTAAAGTTGCAATAAAAAAATCCACAGTTGTGTGAAAAGTTCACAGTCAATGCAAAACTCCAACTCTGCCTCCACACTTGGTGCCTTTCCATTCACAGACATGATGCTTTGAAGAGTTATTCAAAAATAGAACCAACCAAAAACACGTAGTATGCGGTGGGGTAGTGGTCTGCACTCTCTAGTGCTGTACACCAATCACTGTGGGTCTAGTACAAATACAAGTTCAAATCCCTTCTGCTGATCAACAATGTTAAAACTTGGGGTCTCTACTTGGCAGATGTAGGTGCCACTGTCCAAATAGGGACCCTTGCTTCTAGTCGGGTTAAGGAACTGTCACTATGAGCTACTAAATGGCTTAAATGAGGGAGTCCTGACAGGCGAGGAAAAACACTGGGGAGTCCCTCCCTGCCAGTCCCCACACCCAAAGTCATGGTCCCCTCTGGCCATTCAGATCACGACCCTAACCCTGAATAATTCCATCAGGGCCTGTAATGGTTGCATGCCCTCTGACATTCCGTCCAAGTGCACATTCAATAAAAGGGGACATGAATCAAGATTGGACTATATTTTGGTGGAGGTATGTTTATGGCCAAAGGTCATTGACTTTGAGGTACTGCCAAGGGTGGACAGTGATTACAACACACTGAGTATGAGGATAGAGTGCCCATGGGCTAGGGTAATTGAAAAGGAAACTGGCCTGGAAGCAGTAGATGGGTTGGTTATAACTAACAATAGGCGCAGAGTCAAGTGGGACAAACTGGTTGTGTCACGACATGCACTGCCGAAATTATACAGTGCTGCTATACCCATTCTTGAGGAAGTAGGCTCCTTAATTTCGCAGCCCTTGGTACCAGATTTTAATGACAATATGCAGCGCGCCCATCAGGATCTAGTTGCCTGCCTAGCAGAAATTCTCAACCCGCCACGTCAAAATAGGAGGCGGAGGGTGCCTGTATCTACATGGTACAACACCTCTTGCAGGAAGGCAAAAACAGAGCTTATTGGGGCCCTTAAAGAGGGGAGAGACAAAACTAATATCCGCACCCTAAGATCACAATATAAAGATATAATGCACCATGCCCAGAAGGAGTGGGATATGGAAAAATGGTCTAATCTTTCCTCCTCTTTAGATTCCAGAGATGCACGCAGATTCTGGGCAATAGTTAACTCAGGGTCTGGAGAGCCTGGATCGGCAATCGAACCCAATATTGAAGCGGGGGTCTGGGAGCTTCATTTTAAGTCCTTATTCGCAACAGTCGTAGGTATAGAACATTCCCTGGTAAATACACCTAGACCAGGGGAAGGTGCCGAGTTAGACTTCTCGGTTGAAGAAGTTTACACTGCCATAAGTAAGTTAGCCACGGGCAAGGCCCCTGGCCTTGACAGGCTTCCCGGTGATCTATTTGGAGATCAACCGTTGATTTGGGCCTCCTACCTTTGTGCCCTTTTCAACACGATTTTGGGGGGCATTGAGATACCGGGTACTTGGTTGGGAGCAGAGATTGTTCCAATCTTCAAGAAGGGTTCCCCTCTGCTCCCAACCAATTACAGGCCCATCAGCCTCATAGATGTCCCTTAAAAAAAATTTGCCCGACTAATCATGGATCGATTACAAGAATGGATTCATGAGCACGACATCCTCAGCCCCTACCAGGCGGATTTAGAAAAAAAACATCTACCATGGATCAGATTTTCCATCTTCTAATGTTATTTTGGAAGACAGTAACGTTGGGGGGTGGCAGCCTCTATATGGTCTTCGTGGACCTTCGGTCCGCGTTTGACCTAGTACCTAGGGGAAAATTGTGGGCGGTGCTCCAGGACATGGGAGTCCCGAATACAATTCTGGCCGTCCTGATGAGGCTACATACACAAAATTATGCTCAGGTTAGATGTGGTAGAGAAGGGGTGCTGTTGTCCCGGTTTCCGGTCGCCAGGGAGGTCAGGCAGGGGTGCGTCCTGGCACCAACCCTATTTTGTCTTTATGTGAATGACGCACCGAGACTGGCAGGCAGGATGGTGCCAGCGATAATGTTTGCTGATGACACCCTCCTGCTTTCCAAGTCCCCTATGGGGATTCAGAGAGTGTTGGATGGCTTTATCGACTTCTGTCGTTGCCGGGGACTGGAAATCAATGCTGATAAGACCAAATATATGATTTTCAGTCCCCCGGCACACACTCGCCCAACACCGCTTCTTGATTGTGTCAGACTGGAGAGGGTACAGACGTTCCAATACCTGGGGGTGACGATTAATGAAAATCTTTCAAGGGGTCCCCAACAGGTGAAAGCCCAACTTAAACTCTCCCGGTTAGCTGGTGGCATCCTTAAAATGGCAAATACATCCACTTTTAAACCAGTGGGCCCCGCTTTGGAGATCTACAAAGTTAAGGCAAGGGCATCTGCACTGGTGGGGAACTCTGGGGGCACTGCTGCAACTCTGATATCGGCAAAGTGGAGAACAAGTTTATGAGGCAGTTACTTGCACTCCCCCTAAGCACTCCTCTCCTCCCATTGAGATTGGACTTAGGACTGAGTTTTATCCAGGATGAGCTAGCCCTGAAACCCTTAAGGTTTTTGTGCAGGCTTTGGATAACACCAGAACTGTCCAATTATAGGCACGAATTGAAGGATGTGCTGAGCCATGCTAGCGCAGCTAAAATCCCCTGGCTTGTATTCGTGAAAAACGAACTAGGAAAAAGGGGACTACTGGACCTCTGGTACGATCCAGAACAGGCATGCAGGGGGGTCTCCGGCAAAATGCTTGCAAAATCTTTTATGGACTATAAACAGAATAAATGGTTGCAAGATTCTAAAGCTGGCTCCCTGACAATAACCTTCTAACACTCAAACAATATTTTGCCTTTGAGGAGTTTCTGAATGTTATCTACCCAGTAGGAGCAAGGAAGCTATACATTCAATGGAGGCACGGATCACTACCGTTAGGGGTATTTGTAGGCAAGTGGTCATCTTCCATGAGCAAATCTTGCCCTGGGTGTGGTGCGTCCAAGGAGGATGAAATGCATATGCTCTTCTTTTGCCCTGCCTATAGGAAAGCTAGAAAGTACTGGCTTGTACCCCTATGCAAGAACTTAGGTTTTGATAAATGCTCTGTTGCACTGAGAGTTCTTAAGACAGATACATCACCACATATAGTTTTCGCACTTTCAAAATTCCTTTTAGAAATGTGGTCCAAAAGATCCTCTCTTACTACTGCGGCACCCAGGGGTGATTTTATACAGTGACTGTGTACATTTCATGACAAATTCATTTTAATCTAATTAATTTTATGCTTTTTATCTATACTGTTTTTACTGTAATCTTTTATGACTGAAAAATGTCGAAATAAAGATTTAAGGAATGAATGAAGCCTGTTAGAACTGGGGGTCTCTAGTTGGCAGAGGTAGGTATCACTGTCCAAATAGGGACCCTTGCTTCTAGTTAGGGTAAGTAGGAAACCCTCTGGCTTATCAAAGGCAATGTGTAAAGTATTTGTACCAACACTCACAGTAACACAGTGAAAACACCACAAACTGACTCCACAACAGTTTAGAAAAATGAAGGTATTTAATCTAAACTACACAAGGCCAAAACGACAAAAATCCAACATACACAGTTCAAGAAATCGGTTTCAAAAAGAATTCTTAAAGTTGCAATAAAAAAATCTACAGTTGTGTGAAAAGTTCACAGTTGCATCACGTCTAGCCGACAGTACCTTTAAATGCGGCAAAGTTCCAAAACAGAGGCTGGTGCGGTGGAAAACAAGCAATGCGTCACTCCTGAGACCTTGGGGAGGCGATGCGACAACCCCGCTCAATGTAGCGGGCATGTTGCGGTGACTCCGGTCTGTACGGGGAGGGATGCGATACCTTGTATGGATTCCGGTGCGGAGGTTCCGTAGTGAAAAAGCTCGCAAAGGCAAGATGCGATGATCTTTGGGGCTGCGACGATCTCCGCGGCGACGATTCGCGGACCAGCGGTGATTTTCTTCTAACTCTTCTGGAGTGAAACCCCTACTGAAATGGTGACTGCCAGGCCTTAAGCCTGGTCCGCCCATAGGCAGATCTTGGGGTTGAAAACCATTCCTTCCACTTGAATCATTTCGCTCTTTGGCCTCCCAATAGGCCTTCAAGATGCTCTGCAGGTCTTCCTTCCTGAGGCTGCTCTTTATGGGGAACTCAAACGTGTTGCAGAATTGTTTAAGCTGTGTAACTTTGTAGGAATACAAATCTTCAATGCAAAACTCCAATTCTGCCTCCACACTTGGTGCCTTTTCATTCACAGACATGAGGCTTTGAAGAGTTATTCAAAAATAGAACCAACCAAAAACACGTAGTATGCGGTGGCGTAGTGGTCTGCACTCTCTAGTGATGTACACCAATCACTGTGGGTCTAATACAAATACAAGTTCAAATCCTGTCTGCTGACCAACAATGTTAGAACTGGGGGTCTCTACTTGGCAGATGTAGGTGCCACTGTCCAAATAAGTTCCCTTGCTTCTAGTAAGGTTAAGGAGGAAACCCTCTGAGATAACCCCTGCTCACCCCCTTGGTAGCTTGGCACGAGCAGTCAAGGCTTATCAAAGGCAGTGTTTAAAGTATTTGTACAAACACTCACAGTAACACAGTGAACACACCACAAACTGACTCCACAACAGTTTAGAAAAATATAGGTATTTAATCTAAACTACACAAGACTAAAACAACAAAAATCCAACATACACAGTTCAAGAATATGGTTTCAAAACGAGTTTTTAAAGTTGCGATAAATTAATCCACATTTGCGTGAAAAGTTCACAGTTGGGTCACTTTTAACCGACAGTACCTTTAAATGCAACAAATCTCCAAAATAGAAGCTGGTGCAGTGGAAAACAAGTGATGCGTCACTCCTGACACCTTGGGGAGGCGATGCTACAACCCCGCTCGATGTAGCGGGCGTGTTGCGGTGACTCCGGGGTCTGTACGGGAAGAGATGCGACACCTTCTATGGATTCCGGTGCGGAGGTATCGTAGTGAAAAAGCTTGCAAAGGCACAATGCGATGATCTTTGGAGCTGCGACGATCTCTGGGGCGATCATGCGCGGACCAGTGGTGATCTTCCTCCCTCACAGCTCCTCGATGCGGTGGCTCTGCGACGATGCTCGCAATGACGTGATGCGGTCCGCAAGCAAGCGATGCGACAATATGTGTGTCAAATACTTTTATTTGATCTGTTAAAATCATAAAAAGAGTGGAACATACCACCATAATGAAAACGTCAACATTCAGATACGGATAGTTACATTAAAACATTTTTAGTTATTGTGACCCTCTTGTGGGATGGAACAAGAGAGCAGCGGATTATCATTAACAGCAATGTAAAGAAGTCCATGCTTTCTGTTAACCCCAGCAAAAAATGGAGAGGGAGCAAAGTTCAAAACAGCTATACATAATTTTCTGTCCAGTTTCTTAAGTCACTTTAGTTTCATATCCTTGAACATTTACTGGTTAGATCATGTTTGTGCCTCGGGCTTGACATCAAGAGGGGCTTTGGAAGAAAGGGAGTACAGAAAAAGGTCTGAAGAGGACAAAAGGCCGGCTACTTTACACCCAACTGCCGGGTTCTTATTTGATGTTCCATTCCCTCCTAGGTTTTATGCTGATTATTTCTTTACTAGTTCTTGTGATGCTAGAGACAAAAATTTGACGGTGTTACAAGACAGTTGAACTGAAGAGCCGGTGAGGCATTTAATGACGGCTGCTCTGCAATCGGGATTTGAGTTGCTCTTAGGATTGACCTTAAAAGTAACATCCTTAGGTCATGTAGTTCCGGACAGATGCATAACAGATGTAATAGTGACTCTGCTCAATTGCCACAGAGGCGACAGTCCGGGGATGCCCAGGTTTGTAGCCATTTTGGGGTGAGATCTTTGTTTGAAAAGGAACCCAATCTCAGTAAGGTCCATTTCCGCTTGTAGTGGTCTCTGAAGCATTCTTGCAAATAGGGTTGTGGTTTCATATGCTTATAGGATGAAATCACAGACCATGTATGACTTTTGCTGGCAAATGGGGTTTTATCTGATTGAAACGCAAAAAATGTAATTGATTTGTTTGTGATTTTTTTTTAAAACAGGATATGACATGGGTGCTTGCCAAGATTTCTCCAGATTTAGTGTTTGAAGTGCTTGTTTTAAGATCTGACATTTCAAATCTTTGTTCGTTGGTTGTGTTTCTACCTCCTCCCAACAATGGTGGGCAAGTGTGTTGTCTTCCGCAGCCCTCATACGCCAGTAATAGTTGGCCAGAACACCTTGTCTGGCCTGCATCTGGTTCGTTAATCCATATTCCAGGCGAATCTGCGCCTGAGAGATGTGTCGTGGGATTAAAAACTGTTTTTTATACAGTCTGGACTGAGCTAGATTTAGCATTTGGGAGTCCTTAGTATTCAGCATTTCCGAGCCGTATGTTATCGCTGGCAAATATTTTGCAGCCACCACCTTTAGGAGATGGTTTGTTGAACTACCACTTGGGCTTTTCTGTATATTTTTAAATGCAAAGCATAATTGTTTTGTTTTTGTGTTGACATGCTGTAGGTGTTGTTTGAAACTTAAGTGGCGATCTAAAAAAAACAACAGATATTTATATACTTCTACCTGCGATAAAATATTTGAATTTATCCTCCAGATGAATTTGGGGCGTTTTTTATGAGTGCTGGAAAATCATAAAACATCAGGTGCCCGATTCACAGAATGAACTTAAGACTCAATCCTAAACTTACTACTATTTTGGTATTCACAGAATGCACTTACTCATTTCGGTATTCACAGAAGTTAGTAGTCCTAACTTTAGGACTCCTAAATGCCTTCTGTGAATACCGAAAGTCTTAAAATTAGGATTTTTCTCAATTTAGTAGTAGTAAAGTTAGGACTCCTAACTTTAGAAATCCTAAATGCCTTCTGTGAATACCGAAAGTCTTACAATTAGGATTTTTCTCAATTTAGTAGTAGTAAAGTTAGGTCTTTGGGTTGTTATGTCAGAGGTAGATTGGCAATGTTTTCCATTTAGCATGAAATAGATTTTTGCCCAACACTGTTTGGAGTTTCTCTGCTTTCTCGCATGGAGCAAGTTGGCCTCAAAGTTTTCCTTATATGTTCGTTTGGCCACTTTTATTTCGTGTTTTAGTTCCCTTTTCGTCTTTTCTATAGTTATGAGAGACTGTTGTGAAGGTTGGATACCATTACTTCGAATTGACCTTAGTTGTTTGTTCAGCCGCGTTTTCATTGCCCATATGTTTGTCGTATACCATGGCCCTTCTCCGGTTCTGGTTGTTTTATGATCTTTGTGGGTAGATTGACATTTTTTATTGATATTGATTGTGCAAGACTCCCAGAGCCCCGTAATATCTCCAGCGACGATCTCACCCAGTGACGACAGGCTCTGCGACGATACTCGCAGCGATAATACTCTTCCCGCACCAATCTGGTGCGTCCCGCAAACAAAGGATGCGACGGCTCTGGCAGCGGCAACAGGCGCTGCGGCGACCTTGACCTTCCTAGCAGCGGAAATTTCCTCGCACTGACGGAGATGAGCTCCGCAAGCGAGCGATGCGACAAAACTTGCAGAAAGTCTTTAAAATCTTGGTTTCCAGCTTCCCAACATAGGTACAACTTCCAAAAGCACTACAACTGGCCCAAGCACTCTAGGAAGGACAGAACTCTCTCAGAAGAGTTCAGGGAAGTGGGGGGTGAAGTCCTTTTGCTCCTTGGACTTCTTAACAGGGAGTCAGCTCCTTCCCCTCTCCTTGGCAGCAAAGCAACGGCAGGTCAGTCCAGCAGAGCAACAAAGGACAGTCTTCCTTCTTCAGTTTCAGCTTTCTCCTAGTAGAGGTTCCTTCTTGATTCCAGGATGATCTGATCTTCTGTAGTCAGGGGTCCTGTACTTATACCCCTAAAAGTATTTGATCCCTTTGTGTAGGAGGGCTCTGAGCCCGGTCTGAACCAGTTCTGGGTGTTCCTTGAGGACTTTGTTTTCCTGGCCTCTCCTTTCCTTTCAGAGTGAGGGGCAGGGTCGTCAGCCGCCCAGCAGGAGGTGGAGCCAGCATTGTGGGAGGCAGGCACAGCCCTATTCAGGCCCAGGTGCTATCCCATCCCACAACTCAGGATGCAGCCAGCCTCCTGGGGGCACCCAGCCTCTGTCACTCTCAAACGAGACAGTCAATTCACAAACAGGCCAAGGCATACAGAAAGGTCAGACAAGAGAACTGCAACTTTCTAAAAGTGCTGTTCTCAAACACAGGATTTAAAAACAACCTTTCCTAAAAGATGTGTTATTAAATTCTGAGTTCGGGGATACCAGACTTTTATGTCCTATCTTGCTCCTATGGGAAGATATGATGGTAGCCACTGTAGCCAGCATTCCCCATGATAACCTATGGGGCAAGATAGCCTTACAATAGTGAAAAACGAAAATGGCTGTAATTCACTACCAGAGCATGTCACCTGCACTAGTACATGCTCTACCTTTCACCTACACCGCACCCTGCCCAGGGGGGTACCTTGGGCCTTCCATAGGGGTGACTAATGTGTACGGAAAGGGAAGGGTTAGGCCTGGCAAGTGGGAACACTGACCAGGAGGACATGGCAGTTCACAGACTGCACACAGGCACTGCGGTGTGCAGCCATGGCTGTCCAGGTCTGGGGTGTTGGGATTCCTTTCCCTAGAAACTATTTTGGGACCCATGAGAGAACTCCTTATGGTTACCCTTGTCCCCCCCACTCTTCTGCTGGGGACCCTGCCCACCTTTGGCTGTGGTACTTATAATTCCTCTGTGGACCCTGGTACTGGTCCAGCGGTCCGCCTCCTTAGCAAGCTCAAGGGGGTCTGTCAGCTTACTGTCTAAAAGATGCTCGTGCAGCTCTGGAACACAAAGACTATTCAAGTGCTCCCAACTAATTAAATGCAACCTTCCAGTGCATGCAAGTACAAATTCACACACTCCATCTAAGTTTCAGACTCTCTCTTCTTAGAGTTCCTAAACTGCAGTCTGTACTGCTCTGGAGTAAGTCCATACCTGAGACATGAGGCCTCGTTCATATTGGGGTAGGTCATAGTACCTGCTAACTCTATGGGCTCTAGAGCACTCCTCCCAGAAGCCTCAAAATGTTTCCACAGGCCCGCCCCCAATGCTGTTCAGGCACACCATTCATTCTGAATGCAATCTCATAAGAAGTAAAGCAGGCATAAATATCCTCACTCCTATGGTAATTCTGTACCAGATCCTTGGGAATATATACTTTACCCCCCTGCACTGGCTGTGCACTGCCACCATGTGAACTGGAATCCACCTGCTTGGCCTTGATATACAGTTCGCTCATGCTCACTTCATGAGCCAAAAGCAATTTCTTCTCCTCCAGGGCACAGGCATTTTTTTCTCTCCTCCGCCGCCCTTTCTTTTTCTACCTCCAATTGCTTCATTTTCGTTCTCATGATTTCAATGTCATGGTCTCTCACTTTTTCATTTTCTTCTAACTCTTCTGGAGTGAAACCCCTACTGAAATGGTGACTGCCAGGCCTTGAGCCTTGTCCGCCCATAGACAGATATTGGGGTTGAAAACCATTCCTTCCACTTTTCCTCTTGGGCCTCCCAATAAGCCTTCAAGATACTCTGCAGGTCCTCCTTCCTGAGGCTGTTCTTTATGGGGCACTCAAACTTGTTGCAGAATTGTTTAAGCTGTGTAACTTTGTAGGAATAAAAATCTTCAATGGAAAACTGTAATTATGCCTCCACACTTGGTACCTTTCCATTCACAGACATGATGCTTTGAAGAGTTATTCAAAAATCGAACCAACCAAAAACACGTAGTATGCGGTGGCGTAGTGGTCTGCACTCTCTAGTGATGTGCACCAATAACTGTGGGTCTAGTACAAATACTAGTTCAAATCCCTACTGCTGACCAACAATGTTAGAACTGGGGGTCTCTAATTGACAGAGGTAGGTACCACTGTCCAAATAGGGACCCTTGCTCCTAGTCCGGGTAAGGAGGAAACCCTCTGAGATAACCCCTGCTCACCCCCTTGGTAGCTTGGCACGAGCAGTCAAGGCTTATCAAAGGCAATGTGCAAAGAACATTGTAATAACACTCACAGTAACACAGTGAACACACCACAAACTGACTCCACAACAGTTTAGAAAAATAAAGGTATTTAATCTAAACTACTCAAGATCAAAACAACAAAAATCCAACATACACAGTTCACGAATATGGTTTCAAAACGAGTTTTTAATGTTGCGATAAAATAATCCACAGGTGCGTGAAAAGTTCACAGTTGCGTCACTTTTAACCGACAGTACCTTTAAATGCAACAAATATCTAAAATAGAAGCTGGTGCGGTGGAAAACAAGCGATGCGTCACTCATGAGACCTTGGGGAGTCGATGCGACAACCCCGCTCGATGTAGCGGGCATGTTGCGGTGAATCTGGTCTGTACGGGGAGGGATGCGATACATTCTATGGATTCCGGTGTGGCGGTTCCGTAGTGAAAAAGCTCGCAAAGGCACGATGCGATGATCTTTGGGGCTGCGACAATCTCTGGGGCGACGATGCGCGGACCAGTGGTGATCTTCCTCTCGCAGCTCCTCGATGCGATGGCTCTGCGATGATGCTCGCAGTTACGTGATGCGGTACGCAAGCAAGTGATGCGACGATCTCACCCAGTGACAACAGGCTCTGTGACGATACTCGCAGCGATGATACTCTTCCCGCACCGATCTGGTACGTCCCGCAAACAAAGGATGCGACTGCTCTGGCAGCGGCAACAGGCGCTGTGGCGATCTTGACCTTCGTAGCAGCGGGTATTTCCTCGCGCTGTCGGGGATGAGCTCCGCAAGCGAGCGATGCGACAACACTTACAGAAAGTCTTTAAAATCTTGGTTTCCAGCTTCCCAACATAGGTACAACTTCCAGAGGCACCACAACTGGCCCAAGCACTCTAGGAAGGACAGAACTCTCTCAGCAGAGTTCAGGGAAGTTGGGGATGAAGTCATTTTGTTCCTGGGACTTCTTAACAGGGAGCCAGCTCTTCTAAGGCCCTTGGAGATTCCTTCAAGCAAGGGGACACAGCACAAAGCAAAGTCCTTCCACTCTCCTTGGCAGCAAAGCAACAGCATGTCAGTCCAGAAGAGCAACAGCAGGACAGTCCTTCCTTCCTCAGTTTCAGCTTTCTCCTTGGTAGAGGTTCCTTCTTGATTCCAGGATGATCTGATCTATTTTAGGCAGGGGTCCTGTACTTATACCCCTAAAAGTCTTTGATCCCTTTGTGCAGGAGGGCTCTGAGCCTGGTCTGAACCAGTTCTGGGTGTTCTTTGAGCACTTTGTTTTCCTGGCCTCTCCTTTGCTTTCAGGGAGAGGGGCATGATCATCAGCCGCCCAGCAGGAGGTGGAGCCAGCATTGTGGGAGGCAGGCACAGCCCTATTCAGGCCCAGGTGCTATCCCCTCCCACCACTCAAGATGCAGATGCTGTCATTCAGCCTAGGGCTGACTCAGCCAGCCTCGTGGGGGCTCCCAGCCTCTGTCACTCTCAAACCAGACAGTCGATTCACAAACAGGCCAAGCACATAGAAAGGTCAGACAACAGAACAGCAACTTTCTAAAAGTGCTGTTCTCAAACACAGGATTTAAAAACAACCTTTCCTAAAAGATGTGTTATTAAATTCTGAGTTCAGGGATAACAGACTTTTATGTCCTATCGTGCTCCTATGGGAAGATATGCTGGTAGCCACTGTAGCCAGCATTCCCCATGATAGCCTATGGGGCAAGATAACATTACAATAGTGAAAAACGAAAATGGCTGTAATTCACTACCAGAGCATGTCACCTGCACTAGTACATGCCCTACCTTTCACCTACACTGCACCCTGTCCAAGGGGGTACCTTGGGCCTTCCATTGGAGTGACCAATGTGTACAGAAAGGGAAGGGTTAAGCTTGGCCAGTGGGGACACTGACCAGGAGGACATGGCAGTTCACAGACTGCCCACAGGCACTGCGGTGGCAGGCCTGAGACACCATTTTAGGGCTACTCATGTGGGTGGCACAATCAGTGCTGCAGGCCCACTAGTAGCATTTGTTTTCACCAGCCCTGGCACACTCAGTGCACTTTACAATGATTCTTGGTGACACAAATATGCCAATCATGGATAACCAATCACAATAAAAATTTACACAGGGAGCACTTGCACTTTGACACTGAACAGCAGTGGCAAAGTGCCCAAAGCATCTAAACCAGCAAAAACGAAATCCAGCACAGCATCAAAAATACAGGAGGTAGAGGCAAAAAGATAGGGGGGAAACCACGCCCAAGATGCCAGGTCTAACAGAGCCCCAATTTGGGTTTTTATTGTCGATTAATTGATTATATTTTCTTATTATGGAACAATACTCAAGAAAAATTGGAGATCAGAATCAAGGAACTCAATAAAAAAAAACAAGAATCCAATCTACACACAACATCAGTATTAATAGCATACCCTTCTTTGATGGACTTGTCACCAAGACCAACATGAAGCTGGAGACCACAGTACATAAATAGAAAACTGATCGGAACAACTTAATATTATTCAACAGTTTCCATCTGGACAATTTAAATTGCAATTTACTGTATTCACAGATGTTAAGTGTGGAAAGGTAATCCTCTACACAAGAAGCTATTGTAATGGCACTAGACGAACTAAGCGTAACTTCACACAGAGGGGATACCCAGTAAACATTCCACAGTAAGCAGAAAAATTGAACATCATGAATTATTGAAGACCAAAGTGAAAGATACCCAGGAGCGGATGGTTTTTGTATCCAAATTCTCTACTAGATCCTACACAATCAAAACAATCAACAACCGACGCTGGGAACTTTTACAGCACAAACCTGATTTCAACAACGTATTCTTTGCAAAGCCTTTATATGCCCACAAAAGAATCAAGAATCTAAAGGAAATACTTTTAAATCCTAAACTGCATCGCGATCATCTCGAAACTGGCATGAAGAAATGCTACAATTGCATACATTACAACAACGTAATTACAGGAAACTCTACTACACACCCAATGATGGCTAAACCGGTGCAACTCCAGCATTCATCACACTGTAATTCATCTTTTGTAATCTATGGCATTCGGTGCCCATACGGCTGAATGGTAATTGGCAAGACCAAACAAAAAATCAAAGTGAGAATAACCCAGATGATGAAGCATGACACCTGTAAGGGTGTGTGAGGCATTATGATCCAACATATGGATCCCCACCTAAGCTCTTTCTAGGGTACAGTGGGACCAAAGCATTAGTGATTACACCCAGCACCTTTTATAGAGGAACAGCATAATATCCTTTGTTGTAATACGTAATTTGAGGCCTCCTTTATGCTGGACCTCCCCACTCCAATGTCTTTCAAGCAATTGTCTAGTCTTTTTCTAAGTGGAGATAGGGAATTAAATAATTTCATTCCCAACTAAATTCACTTCGGGAAAGTTAAAGCAAGGTTTACAAAGTGAAACTGATTTTTTAAAACTTTTATTTCACTGTGAGGGCACACAAATCCCAATATGTAGTGTGTGTTATTTGTATATATTGGCACCCTTTTGTATAGACACGTTATAGAGGTGACGTGACTATTTCAAAATAGGCTTTTCCTACATACAAAGGCATTTTACACTGCCATGTGTCAATGCAGTGAATTTAAACTGCAGCCCAGCCAGAGCCCTACGGTGCTCCAAGCACAAATATATTTTTTGTCATGGATGTGGGTGATGTAAGTATATACTGAAGCTCACTGTATGACAATTACCTTTCCATGCTGTGGGTACACTTTCGCCACCATTTACAATGGACTTATAAGGAAGTAAAATAGGTAGTTGTAAAGTACAACACACCTTTTAGATTGTAAGTAGGGGCACTTTACTACTGTTTAGCGCCCAGCCAGCAAACACAAGGACCAAAAAAAGACAAAATTCTGGAGTGACTATAATTCTAAAGTAGATTTCCTACCGTAAAACACCCACAGGAATAATGTAAGCAAGGTAAGCACTCTCAGTGGCAAACAGGCCAACCGTCCCTCCCTTTGTTGTCTGATCAATGAACAGTGACATGCCATCTTGTTCAATAAGGTGCAATACAGGAGTAGGCTCACAATTCCAATTATGTTATTCATTGTACGCAGGAAGACAATATATAACAAGACTCTACATGTCAGTTCTTGTTTTTTTATACAAACTCCTAAATTGCTTTCAAATTTTGTTAAGTTAAGATTGTTTCTATCTCATGATGACTAACCATGATGTGTTGTATAACAATTTGTGTGAACTAAACCACTGGAAAAAAAACTGATTTCTGCATTTTTTTACAATGATTAGTGCATCTTCTTGTTTTGTTGAGCAGCATTGGTAAATTTTAGTCTGACAACAAACTCTATTGCTTCACCATCACTGCCATTTTTTGATTTTACTTTTATCTGCAATTTTGGTTCGAGTAGTTTATTGCTTAATATTTTAAGGTATTCCTTTTTACTTTGTAGTACTCCGTTCATGTTCAAATGTGGTGCACAAATTGGTTTTGGGGTTAACAGGAATTTTTCATTATTTTTTTACATTTTGCAGTGTTTGAATACTCAATGCTTTATTTTATTACCATATTTATATCACTGGTTGCACAGATGCGTTTCACCCTATTCGACTGTTGGAGGGCCCATCCCACTTTAGCAAGACATCGGAGATTATTTTTATTTGTTTCTATTCTGGGATTACAGATTAGCAATCCATTGTAGGTGCAGTTTGTACCACATTACTCGCAATTAGCAACTCACTTTCGGTTTAGTTTGAGGTGGCATTCCCCCCTTTTTTTGGACCCCCTACATTGGTTGAAATTTTTACATAGATTTTGCCAGAAGATTAGGACATAGTCATTTAATCCTCTTTAAGCATTAAAAATCACAATTTACGCTCATTTTTATTAACCGTTTTAAAGATGCTGCTGTTTATCAGTGCAGTATTCTTTATTAAATTTGGCTAGTCCTTTTTCCATTTTTGGTGCACAGGAACACTATTTTTCCCATGGTTTGTAGTGACCATCTTAATTTGCGCTTTTCTGCATGCAGAGAGAGCCAATACGCTAGTAGAGCCCGCAGCAAGGTAAGAAACATAGGGCCTGATTTACAGAACTAACTTAAGACAAAATCCTAAACTTACTACTTTTAGTATTCACAGAAGTTAGGATTTTGTCTTAAGTTTGTCTCAAGACAGACTTAAGACAGACTTAACACAGACTTAAGTTAGGATTTTGTCTTAAGTCTGTCTTGACTGTCTTAAGACAAACTTAAGACAAAATCCTAACTTCTGTGAATACCAAAAGTAGTAACTTTAGGATTTTGTCTTAAGTTTGTTCTGTGAATCGGGCCTATAGACTTTTTGATACTTGACCAATCACCAGTTTAGATCCACAGTCTTCAATTTACCTCTGTTTCACAGGAACTTTTCCACATAACTATGGGCGTTTTCCTGCTAGGAACCCTATGCATTTCTCAGCATATCCCCTAAAAGGAAACTAATCATTTGTATTCTTATGTTTTCTAATTACACTTACATTTTAGAGCCCTTTTGATTAATGCTGCATTTTTAAGGGTTATTTAACAGGCTCTGTTCTATAATTCATTAGCCATGGAGATCAGTACTAAGGTTTTTGATACTTGGTAAGTTGGAAAAACATTGCTTTTTCTTTTCGCCTCTGGCACATATTTTATGTGACATGGATTAAGTGTGCTGGGACATTTCCACAATTTTTGAAATATTTTCCTTTTTTCAATTCTTTTGCCACTTATTTTTCTTATGTTTCTTAATAAAATTGACAATTTTGCTAATTGTCGAGCGTACTCCATTTACATTTAACCCTTGTATGAAAGACTTATATTTGACTTGACATATTTTTGTCTGCACGACCTAGTAGATATCACTTGGTGTTAGGCTGTAGTACTATTTTTCACAGTTCAATGTTGGGCGAGACATCGCGTTTCAGAGCATGTGGTGAGCAAGCAGATGAGTTTTGACTTTATCAGATATCCATCACTAGTGCACTTCCAACAGCACTCCTCTTTTATATATTGAAGGACATTTAAATGAGTACATCCGTTGATTATCTTTAACAGTGGCCCCACTTATCTTTTACAGGTGACCGTCCTGACTTCGTCAGAAGCGGTCGCTCCCCACGGCCCCTGGTCTCTCGTGGTTATTGCTGTGCTGCTCTGCTGCCTGGCTATCGCTGTGCTGCTCTGCTGCCTGGGTATCGTTGCGCTGCTCTGCTGCCCTGAATTTGTTGTACTGTACTGTGCCTGCTCGCATTGCTTGTCTATATTACCCTGCCTGAATTTGTTGTACTGTACTGTGCCTGCTCGCATTGCTTGACTATATTACCCTGCCTTTATCGGTTGCCCGCTTTGCCCTGACTAGCGCTCGCATTGCCAGATAGAATAAATTAGTTGTGCCTTATTTTGTTAGTGCGTCTCTGCCCTCAGCGTTATTTGTTTTGTTTCCCCAACCGGTTCTGGTTTCGCTTCTGCCGCCATTTTTGTTGTTGTTGTTGTGCCTCGGAGCCCGCCCTCTCCACCCCGCTCCTGCCACCCAGCTGCTCCTCCTTCCCACTGAGTGCCAAGGCTCACCCCGTTGATTGAAGCGCTGTGACCGTCCTGACTTCGTCAGAAGCAGTCGCTCCCCACGGCCCCTGGTCTCTCGTGGTTATCGCTGTGCTGCTCTGCTGCCTGGCTATCGCTGTGCTGCTCTGCTGCCTGGGTATCGTTGCGCTGCTCTGCTGCCCTGAATTTGTTGTACTGTACTGTGCCTGCTCGCATTGCTTGACTATATTACCCTGCCTGAATTTGTTGTACTGTACTGTGCCTGCTCGCATTGCTTGACTATATTACCCTGCCTTTATCGATTGCCCACTTTGCCCTGACTAGCGCTCGCATTGCCAGATAGAATAAATTAGTTGTGCCTTATTTCGTTAGTGCGTCTCTGCCCTCAGCGTTATTTGTTTTGTTTCCCCAACCGGTTCTGGTTTCGCTTCTGCCGCCATTTTTGTTGTTGTTGTGCCGCGGAGCCCGCCCTCTCCATCCCGCTCCTGCCACCCAGCTGCTCCACCTTCCCACTGAGTGCCAAGGCTCACCCCGTTGATTGAAGTGCTGTGACTGTCCTGACTTCGTCAGAAGCAGTCGCTCCCCACGGCCCCTGGTCTCTCGTGGTTATCGCTCTGCTGCTCTGCTGCCTAGCTATCGCTGTGCTGCTCTGCTGCCTGTGTATCGTTACGCTGCTCTGCTGCCCTGAATTTGTTGTACTGTACTGTGCCTGCTCGCATTGCTTGACTATATTACCCTGCCTGAATTTGTCGTACTGTACTGTGCCTGCTCGCATTGCTTGACTATATTACCCTGCCTTTATCAATTGCCCGCTTTGCCCTGACTAGCGCTCGCATTGCCAGATAGAATAAATTAGCTGTGCCTTATTTCGTTAGTGCCTCTCTGCCCACAGTGTTATTTGTTTTGTTTCCCCAACCGGTCCCGGTTTCGCTTCTGCCGCCATTTTTGTTGTTGTTGTGCCTCGGAGCCCACCCTCTCCACCCCGCTCCCGCCTCCCAGCTGCTCCTCCCTCGCCCCTCCCCCCTCTACCATCTACATATAAACCCCGGATGCACCCCACAATGCTGCGTATCTACCCCAGGACACACCCACGGACCATTCGCCTGCCACTCCTGCAAGTTCGCCTACATCAGGACCCATGCCAAATCCTCCCCCTCCAAACACAACTACTCTAACCACCTGAAGTGTATCCTGCTGAACACCCGATCGATCCACAAACATGCCACTGAACTCTGGGACCTACTCGACACTACATCACCGGACGTCGCCTTCCTTACAGAAACCTGGTTGAACGCCTCATCAGCACCCGACATCGCCATAGCCATCCCGGACACCTACAAGATCATCCGAAAAGACCGCACCAACCAAACAGGAGGAGGCATCGCCATCGCCCATAAGAACACCATCCGAATCACGACCAGCTCCGACGACAACCTCGCGACCGCCGAACACCTTCACTTCTAGATCCACACCGACCCCAGGACCACACTTAGAGGCACCCTCATCTACAGACCACCAGGAACCCGCACACAATTCAATGAAGACATCACTGACTTCATCAGCCACCATGCCCTCATCTCCGAGAACTTCATTCTACTGGGAGACCTCAACTTCCACTTGGAAAAGAATAACGACAGCAACATCACCACCCTTCTGGACAACCTGGCCAATCTCGGACTCAAACAACTTGTTGACATCCCCACCCACTTAGCCGGACACACGCTCGACCCTATCTTCACCTCCAGCAAATACATCTCCTTCGATCACACCACAGCTCTCCATTGGACGGACCACAGCTGCGTTCACTTCAGCTACAAAAAGACCAAGACCCACATCCTGGAACAAAATCACCACCGACCAACTCTTCACATCGCTTAACCAAAACCCCCCCGCCATATCATCTGACCCAAACCAAGCTGCCACCAAACTCACACAATGGATCACCCACAGCGCTGACGAATTAGCACCCTTGAAAAACCACCAGATCAAACAAGGTAGCAAAAAGGCCCTCTGGTTCAACGATGAATTTAAGAAATCCAAGAAGTTATGTCGTACCCTCGAGAAAACCAGGAGAAAAAAACCAACAACTAACAACCTGACCACCTTCAAGGACGCCACCCGCAAACACCACCAATTGATCCGATCCACCAAGAAATCAGCATTCAAGGATCGACTCGACAACAACGCCCAAAACAGCAAGGAACTATTCAACATCGTCAAAGAATTTACCAACCCCACCGCCGGCACCAACGACATCACTCCCTCCCAAGACCTCTGCGACTCTCTATCCTCTTTCTTCCACAACAAAATCGCCGACATTCATAACAGCTTTGAAAACCTGTCCGAAGAACAACCCACTCAACCCACCTCCGAACCAAAACAGCATTCTCATAACCTTTGCGCCTGGAACCCAATCACTACTGAAGACACCATCCGTCTGATGAACTCCATCCACTCAGGTTCACCAACTGACCCATGCCCCCACCACATCTTCAGCAAAGCAGACTCCATCATCGCACCCCATCTCAGCGATGTCATCAACTGCTCCCTCAACTCCGCTTCCTTCCCAGAAAGCTGGAAACATGCCGAACTCTGCGCCCTTCTGAAGAAACCCACAGCGGACCCCTCTGAACTTAAGAACTACCGCCCCATCTCACTCCTCCCCTTCCCGGCCAAAGTCATCGAGAAAGCCGTCAATAGCCAGCTCGCCGCCTTCCTTGAATCCAACAATTCACTCGACCCTCACAGTCCGGCTTTCGAGCCAAACACAGCACCAAAACCGCCCTCATCACTGCTATGGATGACATCCGAATGCTACTGGACAACAGAGAATCAGTTGCCCTCATCCTACTTGACCTCTCCGCCGCCTTCGACACAGTCTGTCATAACACCCTCATACAACGCCTCAGCAACGTCGGAATACAAGGAAAAGCGTTGTACTGGATCATCTCGTTCCTCGCCGGAAGAACACAGAGAGTCCGCCTCCCCCCATTCAAATCAGAGGCCACCGAAGTCATCTGCGGCGTACCACAAGGATCATCACTCAGTCCCACCCTCTTCAACGTGTACATGAGTCCCCTCGCAACCATCGCGCAACAACACGACCTCAACATCATCTCCTACGCTGACGACACCCAGCTAATCCTCTCCCTCACCAAAGACCCCAACACCGCCAAAACCAATCTACACGAAGGAATGAAAGAAGTAGCCGAGTGGATGAAGAACAGCCGTTTAAAACTAAACTCGGACAAAATGGAAGTCCTCATCTTAGGATCGCCCCCCTCTGCATGGGACGACTCATGGTGGCCACCGGCTCTGGGCACAGCACCCATACCTACAGATCATGCACGGAACCTGGGCTTCATCCTAGACTCCTCCCTCTCGATGACCAGACAAGTCAACGCTGTTTCATCATCATGCTTCAACAGCCTGCTCAAAAAAATCTTCCGCTGGATCCCCACCGAAACAAGAAAAACAGTCACCCACGCACTAGTCACTAGCCGACTAGATTATGGAAACACCCTTTACGCCGGAACCACAGCCAAACTACAGAAAAACTCCAACGCATCCAAAACGCCTCAGCCATACTCATACTGGACATCCCCCGTCAAGCCCACATTTCCGGTCACCTGAAAGATCTCCACTGGCTTCCCGTCAACAAGAGAGTAACGTTCCGTCTCCTCACCCACGCACACAAGGCCCTCTACGACCTAGGACCCGAATGCCTCAACAAACGACTGTCCTTCTACACACCCACCCGCCAACTTCGTTCATCCAATCAAGCCCTCGCCGCAATTCCGCGTATCAATAGATCCACCATGGGAGGAAGATCTTTCTCCTACTTAGCGGCCAAGACCTGGAATTCTCTCCCCACTCACCTCCGCCTTACACAGAACCACCTCTCCTTTAGAAAGCAGCTAAAAACCTGGCTATTCGAAAGTAATGCACCCACCCTCCCCCAAGCGCCTTGAGACCCTCTGGGTGAGTAGTGCGCTATACAAATTACTGAACTTGAACTTGAACTGAAGAAGGGTATAATTTCCCGTAATGTATTGGGCACGCACAACATCTCTCCAAGTGAAGCAATGTTTTCTTCTTTTGAACAAAAAATAAATTTTCTTATTGTGAACTTAGGAATTGTTCATTAAATTGTTATGAATTATTTTGTATGTATTCTCTTGTTTTGCTGAAAGAAGAATTCTGGAACAGTGTGAAATGAGACATTAAAGAAAGCATATGTGTAAATGTTGTTTATATTATCTGACAGAGTAATACATTGGTGTTATTATTCATCTGTATAGGTAAAATTGATTTCTTAGATGTGCGGCCAGGTTCCAAGTGACAGGAGGATCATGTTCAGAATCCTCACCCACGCACACAAGGCTCTGCACGACATGGGCCCGAAGTACCTCAACAGCCGCCTCACCTTCTACACACCCACCCGCCAGCTACGATCGGCCAGAATCGCCCTCGCCGCCGTACCACGCATTCGCAGAGCCACCGCGGGAGGAAGATCCTTCTCCTACGTGGCGGCCAAGACATGGAACTCCCTCCCCATCCACCTACGGCTGAACCAGGACGACCTCTCCTTCAGGAAACATCTCAAGACCTGGCTTTTCGAGCAGTAGAGTACCCCCCCCCCCCCCGCCCCCAGCGCCTTGAGACCCTACTGGGTGAGTGACGGTCTATACAAATTTGCTGATTTGATTTGATTTGATTTGAGTGTTCACTATTTTTACAATGTATTTAGTTTTGAGGGAAGAAGCCGCACCCATGACCTGCACACAAGAATTTGCACTAAGTTAGATAGGGAGAGTGTCAATTATACAATAGTAGACTCATTACTACACAAAATGGTTCGGCAACACCTTACACTATAGATTCTAATAAATTAGTCACAAAAGGCAGTAAACAGATAGGGTGGTTAATTTGTCAAGAAATAGGGGTATTCTCATTGTTTGGTCTGCAACAGGGTGATAGCTGAATCCTTAAATGTATTAGGGATACTTCCCAGTAACAAAGAATTTATTACAGTCAAAAAAGGCCTGAGATTTGATGGACGTAATGCTTTAGAAACTTAGGAAGGCAAGGCTCATGGAGAAAGTCAGACTTCACACTGAACATACACTTTGAGAAACACTGTTCAGCAATAACAAGAAAGCTAGAGATCAGAGGAGGGTTCTTGTCTAATGAAAAGGAAGGAAGTTCCCTAGATCCAGGCACTATGCTATGATAGTTTTATCTTATCCATAAAATACCTATTTAACTTGTTACAGAATTATGTTGAGGAAACATATATTTGGAGATAGCCTAGCAGGTTTAAATAACTCATTCACTAATTTGAAGTTATCTTTGGTGTAAATTGTAACATTTTGTTGGTAAAGAAATTGTTCTTATTGTGAAGCACTAGTGCTTTATACTTATTCAAACCATTCTTAGAAAGGATTTCAATGTCTGGAGAGTTAGTCTCTGCGCCATTTCTACTCTAATTGCCAGACTTTCAATTTTGTGAGGTTTAGTTCTTTAGAGAACCACTGGGAGTAAGCCTCTCTGTTAGTGACATTAGACTTGATGTAATACACAGAAGTGTGTTATCAAAGGCATTGAACAGCCGGTCAGTAATGTCGTTGTCCTATCATTATTCAGGAAGGGCACAGAATTGATGGGAGTGGCAAAAAAGTCATCTTTATTGACTCAAGACCACTTGCAACAACCACATATTCATGCCAGGACTAGTTTTTGGTTTTGAGGTCCTGCAATATTGAAGTTTGTGATGAAATGATCTGACCAAATACAAGGTAATACTTCTAGCCTTGTTAAAGAAAGATTCACCATTCAAATATGTTCGAGTATGGCCTTTCATGTGAGTGTGAGGATAATAGAAACCTTCTCAGGGGTCTGACTGATACTTGGTCCTTTTAAACCAACAAAGAAGAAATTGGAACAGAAGCTGAAATATAAAAAATAATGCATTTATTCACTTCACATGAGGGAGACTACGTCACACAGAAGCCTTAGCAACTGAATGAGGCAGTCTAAGGAGTACAGAAAACTGGGGCCTTATATAAGCTTAGGATTACATAGTCAGCATAAGACCAAGGGGCAGTCCTGGCTCTTGTAAACATGCAAAATGACTAATATGGGCATGCAAGATCTGCTTGCTCAACAAAGTGGGAGGAGCTAACAGTTGGTAATTCTGGTGAATACATCCTGACATTTACAGACTAGGAAAAGCTGCAAGGACAGCTGCAAGCTCAACTGAGCATGTGCGAAGGTGGAAGATGCTAAATATAGTTAGTTTCTAGGCAGATTACAAGAGCAGTCAACACTGAGGGAGGACAGAGCACATGGCGAGTACGTGGCAGCACATGGCAAGCAAGATGGGTGCCGAAAATAAAAATTGGCGTTCAGCTCATGCTAACAAATCCCTCCAATCTTTAACAGATGGTCTTTTTAGCATGAGCTAAAGACATTCCTATGATCCAGTAGGAACATAGAAAATATTTGCACATTAATTTTCATAAATTTATCAATATCCTAATTCATTGCTAGGTGGGCATTTTCCATTCTAAACATTTCATTAAGCGGGTATATATGAGGTATAAGCAGGAATACAAAGAGAACGGAGCATTGGGTCATCATTAACATAAAGATAGCAGGAGAAAGTAATGACCACTATTACAAACAGAATTATCATTTTTCACAACCCTAAGCAAAAGCAAATCCTAAAACTGTCTGGTAAAAACATTTTCAAGGATACTTGTTCATTTTTTTATGAGGGCTAGAACATCAATTATATTTGAGACCAGGAGGACCACACAGGGCCATAAGAATTAGAAGGAAGAGCTGCAAAGGGCTCCTCCTACTCAAAAATGGGACATCCAAAGGGGTACATTATTGACAAAAAGTAGAAGAAGAAGTCCTTGGGGAAATTGAAGCTGCTGTACAACCAACCAGAGGAGAGTCTTCTCCCTGTGTCCGTTTGAGCCTCACAGGCAGGCTCTTGTTGTTTCCACGGTGGAGCTCCACAACTCACAACTCAAGAATCACAGCCCATTTTCAAGGAAAAAGTCTCTTTTTTCAGGATAGGGCAGTCACCCACCAGGGCAAATGCTCTCAACAATCCTGTCCAGTGTCTCAGGCAGTGGACCAGTTTCCTTCACTTCAATCTAACAGGCACCAGAGACACAGCACCTGTACCCTAAACTCAAGTCCTTCCCTAACTCCTGTATTGCTCTGCTGGTGCACTACTCATTTGTAGGGGCCACTCATTGCATCCAGTGTGCTCAGGTATCTCTTGACCAACAAACAAAGGAGCAAACTTGCATTCACTTTGGGACCAGGATTCAGAGGTCTGATGCTAGGATCTCTGAAGCAACCCTTGTTTCAAAAGGGGTCACCTCAAGCAAAGCCTCCTCGCCATTCTGGTCGGTCTGTGACTCTCAAATGGGCATTAAAACTTGATCCACAATTTCTCCTTTCTGGTTTGTGACCCCGTCTTTCGCCCAAGACAGTGGCAGGGGTACACACTACATCACAGGGCTTCTGCCTTCACTGAGGTCCTAGTTTCCTGCAATGCCTGTGCTGGTTACCTTCACTTTGGCTTCAAGCTGTTCTGGTGCTGACGCTGACTCCCCAGGCTGAATCATTGTGGAGAAGTGTGGCTCACTGGTTAGAGCAGGCAGACCCTGAAGCAGAGGTCAGACCCGGGACCAGGGTTCGATTCCCGACGCGGCAGGGTGTTGAGCTCAAATGTCCTCGGACTCGATAATTCTCGCTTCGGTGCCTGACCTAATCATGGGTTCACACTATGCAACTCTGGGCATTAAGCTTGCTTAATCTCCACAACGGCCCCCCGCGGCGGGATGCCTGGCTTTCACCTTGGGGATGCCCTGTAGGGGCTATCTCACAGGGAAAAACCAGGACGGGTTCCCAAGGCAAGCGCGGAGATACCCCTACGGGGGTCGATTCTGGCGCTATATAAGAAATGCAATAATAATAATAATAATAATCTGATGTCCGGGCCACTCTGGCACTAGTTGTAAGGCAGCAAACATCTATTGGTGGACAGAACAAAAGGTCTTTAGACAAAGCACAGAAACAGTCTATCAACAGAGAGGATAGTCTCAGAATACTTCCTAGTCTTGTGATGCCCCATATATTAGCAAGGCACCCAAGAAGCACTTCATTTATCTATGTGAGAGTAAAAAAACACCTGGACCTATTGGCAAGTATAAAAGGAACTCTTTGGTGAACTGACAAGAGTAATACATCACCCAATCCCAAGCAGCCAAGGAAGTCTGTTCATTTACTAAATTGTGAGGAAAAGAGAAAAACAACACAGACATACCCTAAATCCTTACATTGGTGTATTCCTGTGTACTAATCTGAAAACCCTCAAAAAAGGAAATGTTCTACACTTTTGCTCATAAACTTTACATTACTGGTACAGGACTGCAGACACTTCTAAAATGATTCTTCTTAATAAAAGCACCTACATTGTACGCTTAGGACCATGGTCTCATGTTATAGGAGCAACAGGAAAATCTAAAACTGCTAATTTAACAGGGTTTCTTATCTATAAAACAGCATTTCCTTCAAAACATTTTTGCTAAGGATCACATGGGCATCTTCCCTGCGTTCTACTTTTCATGATCCAAACTATGCAACATCAGCTCTAATAAGGACTGTCCGTTTATTTACACAGACTAGCTGATAAAAAACTAGCAATGCCCTTGCAAAACTATGTAGCATGAGACTAACATACAATCATGGTTTTATCACCTAAGACTTGTAGAAGAAAAACTACCCTCATCTAGGTCCCTTTAAAGATCAAAATAAGGGAACAACAATCTAGACTATTTATCCTGTCATAATTTCATCAAACAGGATGGGCAGTAACATAACATATATACTTATTCATTTTATTAATGCTAAAAATGTTTAAAACAGTTTACTGAATAGCCAATTAAATGTCTCATTGCTATTTCACAGACAGCTTAGACATGTTAAAAAAAACAATGAGAAAAAGAGAGAGCAACATACATTTTACCTAGCCTTAATTTGTAGAGGAGCTAGCCTACTTCCCCCATTTTGACAGTAGGAAACCTGAAACAACCCCTATTTGTAGCAACTGGGCATAAACAAAGTTATAGGAGGTAGATAGCACATTTGAGAGAACTAAAAAACATGAATACCCAAACCCCAATCCTTTTAGCAAATGTACAAGTGAAACATGAGGGCACATGAAGTCAAATGCATTTCATTGCCTCAGCTTGTAAGCATTAGTGCTGTATAAATATGGCAATTCTTTTCTGTTAATCAACGTTCACATATACCATTATATAGTTTTCTATCACATGAGTGCATAAAGTGCTTGCTTTTGCCAAAAAAAGTAAAACCTCTCCCTTTTTCCCCTGTTGTCTTTCAAAAAGTTTCAGAGGTCAAAATTTCAAAGCAGACCTTGCTCTGGGAGCCCTGCCAGGCTTCTAAATATAGAACTGACGTTTAACTCTTCCCAGCTGTCCTATTCTGTGTACAAATTTTCCATCCATGTGGCTTTCCCCAATTCAAAGTCACCCTAGAGACAGAGCTGGAAAGCACTTATCCCCCTGTTTGTCAGTGTAGAGTTTAAGAGAATAACTTCTGCTGGTTTTGTATACATATTTTCAATTATAAGCAGTGTGCAGTATACTTGTCTACTTGTCTAACAATATAGAAGTCAGCTATTTGTTTCATACCTAAATGTATGCATTCACTGAAGCAAGCCTAAGGCATTTTAAAAGCTGCTCTGAATGCAGAATTTGTTTTTAAATTAGTGAATTTTGCCCAATTGCGATTTTGATATTTGGGGCACTTAAAAATGAATATCCTATATTTTTTTTTTGCATAATAGGAATCCTCAGAATGTTCTCTAGATAGCCTATGAGTGAGAAATCCGAAATACATCATATATACCCTTATAAAAATGAGTTTTTTACGCCTGCGCAGAGTGATATTTCATATGCAAATTTCCTCATTATGCGGTACAACACAACTTAAATTTAATTTTAATGCTAGGAGGTCACAGTATGAGTATTAAGCTTTATAAATATTAAAAAAACAATTTAAAAGCACTTATTTTTTTAAATAATTTTTCTTTCCATAATAATAATTTTCTTTTAATAAAACCAATCATTTTGATAATTCCACATAGAAAAAGCAAGCTTCATTTCTTGCCTATCATATTTAGACACATTCATTCATAAGCCTAAGCAGAGAAGCCTAACTTGAAACATGAAAAGTTTTGCGCCACTTTTTTAAAAGGACAATCATTATTTAACGTCAGAACCAAGAATGTGCTTATGTAAAAAGGCCTTAAGAAAGGAAATCCCTACTTTAAATGTTTTCCTGTTATCCAAAATAATGAACCTCATTTTTGTAACTTTTTAAAACAGCAGTCTGAAATGCAGGATTTTACCCCGCGTTTAACTGACAAAATCCTAGCTGAGTCAACATTCCTGTCTCTCCGTGGCCTACAATCAAAACAACAGCGGCAGTTAAAACACAGGTGTTGGAAAGCTTTTTTAGTGTTGAAACTTAACCACTGTGGCAGTCTATGTAAAACTGAGGCATTTTAATGCATGTTTTAAATTATGTGTTTTAGTTCAGCAACATCCAATTTACTCAGATGATGTGTTTGCCTGTTTATATCTAATACAATGTATCTAAGGAAAATGTTGTAACATTTTATATTTGTTTATTTATTGCAAAACACACAATTTCGTTTTTGAGGCCTATTTTATTCCTATTCAATGTGAATTTTAATTTCATCTTTAAGCATTAGCAGTTTGTACATGTGCATAGTTGCTTGCTCTATAAATTTAATAGTAACATGCAGTTATTTAGCATATCATATGGTTCATTTCTGGATTTTTATTATTTTTATTTAATGTTAATTAAATGATATTTTGCATAACAGATTGATGACAGCAAGAAAAAACACAAACAAACACATTGAGCTCATTCCAGACATATACAGAAGGGGTCAACACTCAGAACACATGATACAGCACGCTTAAGGCTAGCCATTATTTCACCAAGAGCGCAATCGCTATTTACGCACAGAAGTTCCACTAATGGGAAAACCACAAACCACATAGACATTTAAACACACATTTAATCCCAGATCAACACTTAAGACAGAAACAAAGGGCAGCCCACAGACTTTACTTAAACCAAACCATTTGTAAATACTAGTTGTAATTCATATTTACAAGAAGAGCTTCTCAATAGTATTCCAAAAGACTGCAAAAAAAACAGCCCAACAGACAGTTTCATTTTCAGGTAGCCAAAATACACTCAATTCACTAGCTTTGTCTGGCAGAACACCAACAAATCGCTCTGCATAGCTCCATTTATAAAAGTGTGCAGAAAAGGATCCTTGTTTGTATTATTGTCATATTTTAATTCCATGGGGATACAGAATCACCAAGGAAGAAATATGTTTTTATACCTAAACCTATTTAGGTATTCCCTCAGGGGACCGGCTAATTTAATTCACATCTCACTATGGTACCTCCAAAAAGCAACACATTCTTTGATGTGTGTTTGAAACAGGCATGCCAAAAATATTGCAACATATGCAAATATTATAACTAAAGTAGCACTTAAGGTACTCTTATACTGTGTGCCGTTCAAATCAATTCAAAACAGAGAAAAATCTCATTACCTGCCTACATAAATTGCAATTTATATATTACATACATACAAATACAAATATTGGCCAATCATACAAATCAAAACCCACAGTAAGTGTTACTAAACTACCTCACCAATCCAAGGCATCCAAAGCCAACAGCAAGTGTTGCATCAAAGCAACCCTTATCAATCACTTGGTGTCCAAATTCTAACTGCCAAGTTCTGAATGAACTAACAGTCGTTTTTAGAATACTCACGCCAAAACGGTTCTCAGTCAGGAGTGACATCATGTGGAGGATCAAATTCAGGAAGACCAGAAATATACTGGGCTGCAGAGACAGAGAATCCCCAGAATCTCAGTGCACAGAGTACCTCCTTAGTAGAGTCCTGTCCTGTCCTCCTCAGTAGATTTCTGTCTCCTGACAAGATCACTCCCTTAGATAGCCACTACTCTGATGAGGTCCACGTTGGAGCGCCATTTGAAGAAAATAGAAACCTTCTCAGGGTTCTCACTGATACTTGGTCCTTTTAAACCAACAAAGAAGAAATTGGCACAGAAGCTGAAATATAGAAAGAATGCATTTATTCACCTCAGATGAGGGAGACTACGTCACACAGAAGCCTTAGCAACTGAATGAGGCTACGGAGTACAGAAAACTGAGGCCTTATATGTGCTGAGGGTTACATAGTCAGCATAAGACCAAGGGGCAGCCCTGGCTCATATAAGCATGCAAAATGACTAATATGCGCATGCAAGATCTGCTTGCTCAACAAAGTGGGAGTAGCACATGGCAAACAAGATGGCCAGAAATACGAAATGGATTTCAGCTCATGCTAACAAATCCCTCCAATCTTTAATAAGTAGGGAAAGAAATATGCTGCTCTAAGTTAAGACTCTGGGATTTTTGGCACATAGTATCATTATAAATCTAGTAATTGAAGTCCCCCAGAATAATGAGTTAAGAATAGTTGATCAGAAATGAGGAGATAACTTCAAAAAGCAACTGAGGAAAAGAGGTCATAAATTTGGGAGGCCGGTAAACAATGATATAAATGTAAGACTGGTTTGCCAGCTCTATTTTATACACTAAGAGCTCAGTATCAGGAATATGATGGCAGGCATTGTAAGTTACAAAACTTAAGATTCTGAGAGACAATAGCTGCTACTCTCCCTACATCCTTACCATCTTGTCTATTAGTATGAAAAATATAGTAGTCTTCAAGAAGGGCAGCCGGGATGTCTGGGGTGGACACAGGTTTCTGAAGGCAACAAAATATCAGGGGTTTTAGTATCAAGTAAGAGAAAGATCTCTCATTTGTGCTTCACTTGAGACCATGTGTTGAAGTAGATGACCAAAAGAGAATTTATATGATTCAGTGTTTTGGTATTTGCCATCAATGAGGGATACAAAGGCCTGCGCAGAAGATGCATCGGTTCTGTTGAAGCGATGGCTGCGATCTGATGCAGGTCTTTGCAACGGTTCTGATTCACACAGCATGGGCGATGCGTCAGTTATGCTTGGGGTTGCACCGTGCAGAAGTGGAGATGCTTCGTTTCCACTGGACCAGTGAGTCTGATAGAGAACCTTTGTCCCACTTCCAAGGAACCAGGACTGGGGTGGCACCACTTGGTAGGGTATACTCACAGATGGCAGAGTCCAGGTGCAAGTGCAAGGTTGTTGGAAACATGTTGTGTCTCTGAAGCTTCAGATCAAGAGGCCAGCCAACTAGCCCCAAGAGTCTCCCTGGGGTTCTGGATTCAAGAGATGCAGGTCCATCTTTCTCACCCCGGCAAAAGGGCAGCAGTCAGTAGGGAGCAAGGCAGCATTCAAGCAATGCAGTAGTCCAGCCGAGCTGCATTGCAGTCCTTCTTCTTGGCAGAATATCTACAGGTCAAGAAGTGTACTGAAGAGTTAGTGTCTGAGGTCGAGAATGTTTACCCAACTATTCCTTTGGAGTGGGAGAGAAGCTTCTAGAGGTTTCCCTTCGAAATCCCAAGGTATCCTGCTTTCCGTGTCCTGGCTCCACACTAAATACATGCAGCCCTTTGTGTGGAGGCTGGACACAGCCTATTCAAGTGTAAGTAAGGATGTGTACTTTAAAATCTTACTTTACCATAATTTAGAATTTTTCATTACAATTCCAAAGACACCAAAAATTAACTGTTTACCTGTTCCTATTCGGAAATTACAGCTACTTAAATGTAATAAGGTGGGTACATGCGCTGCGCCTTTCACGATGGCTGCCTGATCACGGAGCTCTGCGCTACATCTGAAATTATCACTTCAGCTTCAGCGGCTCCCAAGCTGCTCTACTCTTGAAATTAGGAAATTCCTGTAGCAGAACATGTTTTGATTATGAAGCTGTCCTTTATTTTTTCTTTCCTGCTTTTTCTTTCCTGCTCCTGGCTCCATGAAACTTCAAGGGACATCGGTTGCTGATCTCTGACTGCCATTTTGTATTCCTTCCTGACTGGTGGAATTCCTTTCTGCTGAGGTTCTACTTCTTCATAGCTTTGCCTTTCGTCAGTGGGATTTTTCTCAGTACTTTTTGGATTCCTCCACTTATATTTTAGGATTTACGTCATTGGTTTATTTTATTTTTATTGAAAGCAGATTTTACTGAATTTCTATGCTTGTTTGGACTGAGCGCTTTTACTTAACACATGGACAACAGTAAACATTTATTACATTCCAATAGGAGACTTACTACTGGCGTTCCTGTTTTTGGCTCTCCCTCCCTAGAGCCCCATTTGGTTGATTTCCATAATTCTATTAGTATGGCACAATCTAACTATTTCATGTCAGCGTCTTTGTCCATTGCCCTATCAAAAATGCAATCAACCTCTTCTACTAACAAAAGGCTTAAGCAGGACCCTTCTTCTCCACTGAAATCTGTTTTCCCTGTATCTTTGGACACTGTTTTAAAGGAAATATGTGCTTTGAGATCATTTATTGAGGAAACCAATTCAAGTCTGCAAGTTCTAGATACTAAGTGGTCCTCACTTGATACCAGAGTGTACGTAGTAGAATAACATGTAAGTGATATACAAGATGTCTCTGCAAGAGTTCTATCTCTGGAGAAGGAGGTTTTACTCTTAAAAAAGTCAGCTGAGGATCTCGAAAACAGAAAAAGATGCAATAACCTTTGCTTGTATGGTCTTCCAGAGTGAATTAAGAGAGATGACCCTGTGACTTTCCTCAACACTTTTCTTTCCAAGAGACCTAGGGGGTCAGGGTGTTTCTACCCTGCCCCCTTTTCTTTGTTTTTTTTACATTACATTCCTGGTTGAAGTGTTGGCAGCCAATTAAAGTTCAGAAGGATTTTGGACTCCCAGTTATCTATATTTTTAAATCTATCTCCGAAACTACTGAGCAGACTTTCACCAAATCACAAAAATCACACTTTCAGGACCAATATCTAGCTTTCTACCAAAAATTGTGTAATTCCATTCAGCAGATCTGGCTGCAGTCGTGTTCAAAAATGAAAAATCTCTATAGACACAACATGGGGAAAACGTGTTTTCGGACCCACCTTTTTTTTCGGCCCCCGTTGACAGATCACCATAAAACTTTTAACACAACAGCTGAACCAAAAAGGAGCGTTTTAAAAAAATTCATGAAGATTTGTTAAGCGGCACCAAAGTTATTGGCAAAACAAAAAACACTTTTCCTATGGAAACTTTGGTCCTAACTATAACTACCTACTGGCTAATGCCAGTAGGTAAAACATGAATATATCTATTTGTCTCCAAATATATCCATATATACAAAATTAAATACGTATTACAGCTAATATTTAACATTAGATTATCTTAAACTTATTATCTACTTTAAATAAATTATTTTAATTTTGATATTTATTAAAAAAATACTATATCCTTACCTTTTTTGGGCGGTATCCTCTTCTACAATATTTTGACACAATATTTTTGTTATTTCCATTACAGATATAGAAACTTAGGGTCCGATTCACAAAGGTAAACTGAGACAAAAGTCTACCTTTACTACTTGTAAATGTCCTTTGAGAATACCAAAAGTCAGAAAGTTAGACTCTCTTCTCAGTTTACCTTTGTGACTCAGGCCCAGAAGATTTTGGTAAATTATATTTTTGGAACGATTCACATGTCACTCGATATTTGTGCTCAGAATATTTTGTCATACAAGCTGAACCTGCAGCAATCGGCACACCATATTTAGGGTTCCATGCCACTCTGGCACCCAATGCTTGCAGAAGGTGGTCCTAGTGGAGCAACAGGATCACTTTCAGCAAAATTGTATTACCAGCTCCTTGAGACCCTCACGGGTGATTAGCAGCACTATACAAGAACTCTTACTGACTAATTGGCCAGAAAGTATAATTCTGAATCTGTAATGTCGGCTGAGTTGGCATTGTTTTGTACTTCATAAACAAAAAGCAGGATTCACGCAGGTACACTTTTATGACTGCAGAGACTCTACAGTCAGGGCTTAGAACTCTACACATAAAAAGATAGAACAGGCCTATCTTTTTATGTGCAGAGTCTCCGCTACAAAACAATAATTTCAATAAATGCCTCTGACACAATGGACGTTTTCTAAGAGACGCTTCAATGAAATTGTCATTATTTCCTGTGTTGAAAGGTAAAGAAATGTAGTCACAAATCAGGTGGAAGATAGACTGACCTTAGAAGACCCAGATGAGACTGTGCTCTGGGCGACTAATCAGGTCCCCCAGCTCTATATGAGGCAGGAAACTGGAACTCATAACAAGGGCCCATGATCTCACAACCCCTTCATTAATTAGCACTTATGTGGTAGTTTGAAAATGAGTAATATTACAACTAGGCAAGACAGATAATTCCTTAAAGGTAGAAACCATTGATTGAGCTTCTCACGCTCTAAAAAAGTATAAATTTCAAGTAATGTACAACCAGGCATTTTCACGAGCATCCAGTTTATGTGTCTCCCGAAAGACACCACCCATACACAGGTCTAAGACGTGCACAAGATCTGTTATTTACAACATGGCTGAAGAGTTTGCACTTTCGTGCCGGCGACTTTTCTGTGATCAAATATAGTACTCCGCAGATTTTAACGCATTTTTTGTTTCAGAACTTGAATTTATTTGTGGTAGTGTCAGCATTGCAGAAAACAAATTTGGCCCTCATTTAGAGAGGGTCGAGAATACAGAGGCAGCATTCCTGCTCCTGAAATTAGCAATAGCGCACCAACTACTAATACTGTGGTATTCCAAATATTCCGTAGGAATGGAGAATTACCTCCCGATTACCGCTGTAATTTGTGGATTTCCCTCTTTGAAACATCTCAAGGTTGTTTCTTATGAAAAGTCCCGGTGTAGGTGAGAAATCGATCGTGCGTGCGCTATTCCTGCCTCACTTGTAAATCCTGATGAATTAATAGAAGAATGTAGGATGATTGCCAAGTCAAAATGCACGTCTTTGTTGGGGCTCGATTAACAGACTATCAAGCATCATGCACAGACATGCGATGGTTTTCTTTCATGTGTCCCTCGTGTCCGCTGAGATTCATATTGAAAATTGTCTATAGGGGAAGTCGAATATGTTTGAAGTTTCCAAGATTGCGAAATACTTATAAAAACACAAGCTGAATTTGACCTCTTAAATTATTTGTAGCTGGGGTGAAAGACGATGCCAACAGTAGTTGATTTGTTTTTCGAACTATATCAGAATTCTGCTTGGTTTTAGCAGTACATTGTTATTATTATAATTAGATATGAATAAGTACAGTACAAATAGAGCCGAATCAAATGTACAATACATGAATTTGAGCTTTGTTTACAACAGCCATGAAATAATCAGCATGACCAAAAGTCTCATCAATGAGGCAAAACTATTTACCAAAATTAGCGTCCAAACCTAGCAGTGTGTTGCCTTAGTCTCTAGATTTCGCATACAAAGCTTCTAAGTCGCTGCCTCGTTTGTGGATTCGGCCGATGTTGGAAACTGTCTGGCGTCTTCTCTGCAACTCGAGGTGTTTGGGTGCCTTCGAATGTTCTGTTCTCTTCGTCGGTGCTATTCTAGATCTCACGACTAGAGATGGTCTGTCTGCCTTCTCACACTGCGAGAAAGCAGTCAGGCGACGCCCCCACGCCCCTGTAGAGGAGCCGCCACCGCCTCACTGGGGTTTTTAGCCTCAAGCAAGCTGTTTTCTCCGGTGACTGGGGGCATCTACCTTCTTGAACAAGATGTTTCTTGCAACTGTCTCATTGGCCTTGTTTGCTGTGATGATGACTTTGTTACCTGGCAGGATCAGCTGTGGTTTTGCTCACCTTTTTTGACTCATGCGCAGGTTGCTCTGTGTGCACCGAGTTTGAGCTTCCGATGGCTCATAGAGCGGTGGGTCCCACCCCGGTTGTGCTGGGGCGGTGTCTCGCCGGGGTCCATTGAGTCCACGTCGCTTGTTGGGTGCTACAGTGCGGCGTTCCGTGGTACTCGCTTAGGAAATCTGGATTTGTTCTTTCAGCTGTGGCAATCCTGAGTGCCTTCTTCAAAGTGCTTATGAATCTTTCAGCTTTGCCTTTTGCCTGCTGCCATTGAGGAGCAGGGCCGGACCAGGCACCGGGTGTTTCACTAGAAGGCTGGGGGCCAGTTTTGGAGCAGTGGGGGCCAGTCTTGTTACTGGGGGCTAGTTTTGCCGGGGTGCTGCAAATCGACGTCCAGTAACAAAAGCAGCAAGCGTTTCCTGCCTCCCGTGGCCAGGCAGGGCTTCCTAAGTGATTGGTCTGAGAAAACTGCCAGGGCTGCTTTGGGTTCTCAGCCCGGACCTGTTGTGGAGTTACACTGCGGTGATGTATCCCCAGGTGATTGAGGAGATCTTTGAACTCTGACCCCTGGAAAGGCGGTCCATTACCAGTTTTGATCTTGGTTGGCACGTTAAACATTGGGAACACCTTTTCTAGAACCAGGGCAATGTGAGTGAAGGCAGTTGAGTCAATTATCTCGGCAATGGGATATTTGGAATAGCTGTCTATCATGACCATCGCAATCCCTCCATCCAGAAAACTTCCAAAGTCGCGGCTTATTCTGGGCCACGGGGTGTAGTAGGTCGTCCGCGAGGATGGGTGCCTGGGTTTCTTGATGGCTTGTGGAGGATGAGGTGCTGAGCCCCGGAAGAGTGAAACAATTGATTGGGGGTCCGTGATGACTTTGAAATGTCTCCGCACAGATACAAGTTAAAGTGTTGGCATGCCAACTTAATGGCTAAGGCTTCTCTTTCAATTTGGGTGTAACGTGTCTCCATTGGGGTTCGTGCTTAGCTAGCAAACACTAGCGTGCCAACCTACCAGGCTCTGCTTCTTGGGTAAGGACTGCTCCCAGTCCCACAGGACTCGCATCAATGAGCAGTTCTGTTTGCTTCTTAGGATCAAACTAGGCCATGGTGGTGTTGCTCAGAAGAGCGTCTTTCACCTTCTGGAAAGCATTGTCTTCCTTCTGGCCTCACGTCCAGTCAGCAAACACCTTGGTCAGGGCTCTCAGCAGGCCGCAGTATGTGTCCATGCTCAGGAAACTGCATACTTCACAAACGGTGGTCAGTGTTGGGGCTTGTTTGATGTCTTGTGATTTTGAGGGTCAACTTGCACCTCATCTTGGTTGAAGACGTAGCCAAAGAACTCAATAGAAGGTTGAAAAAAAATAGCATTTCTCCCTGTGTAGCGTGACTCCATGCTCCCAGAGGCGCTTCAGGGTTGTTTGTAAATGTTTGTGGTGGTCTTTAGCTCTAGCTGAGTAAATGAGGATGTCATCGCTCACGTTCATTAAACCTTGGAGACCCGCCAATTGCATCCTAGACCACTTCTGCTGCAGAGCGTACGCCGAAGTTTAGTCATTTGTGTCGGCGTAGTCCTAGGTGAATGATAAAGGTCATAATATACATATTTTCCTCTGATAGGATCAGCTGGTGATAACTGGTATTTAATTCCATTTTCAAGAACCATTTTGAGCCGTTCAGGTCAGCCATGATGTCAATGTGGGCATTATCTGGTGTTCCTGCTTGATGGCGTGATTCAGGCTAAGGATGAAGGGGTGTATTTTTCCTGTTTCGACATTTCGGCTATCATCATACCCATGGCGATGGCCCTGACACTTTTTCTATCACCTCTTGTCTTTCAAGCTTGTTGAGTTCCTGGTCAACCAGCGACCTCAGGGGAAATGGTAAACAGAGGTGGCAGAGGGCCACAGGCTTGACAGAGCGGTCAATGTGCAGTTTGACCAGTAGGGCTTTTAAGCATCCTAGGCTACTGAATAATCCAGGGAATTGGTTCAGTAGAGCGTCAATCGGAAGTGCCTTCACATTTCGGGCAAACAACACCAATCCCAGAACTTCGTTGGTGTGGCTCCTTAGCAGCATATTGGCCTCTTTATTTATGAAATGGAATGCCATTGTGATCTCCTGGTCATTGAATTTCACCTGTGCGGTCATGCGCCCTCATAGGGGTAGTGGTGATTGGCTGCTATACATGAAAATCGTGGTGTGTGACGGGGTAAGCAATGGTTTAGGTTGGAGCCCGTTGTATTGCTGGATCCCTATATCATTTACTAATGCCCCTGTGTCAATGAGGGCTATAACTTCAGAACCAGTTATGTGGAAGATGCACATGGGCTGCGGTCTTCAGTGAAACTTCAGCTCGCTCATGAAGAAGATGGGGCAGGCTGTACCTCATCATCGTCAGGGTCAAGTCTTCTAGCTGACAACTTTGTTGTTGTGAGCTTCTTGTGGTGTCTGGCAATGCTGGGTAATTCAGGGACAGCTGTTGCACCGCTTTGGATGGTGGATTCACACTTCTGGAGCCTCTTCTGGCTTCTCCCCAGCATACGGATACAAAATGGTTACCTTTTCAGCAATTAAAGGACGTGCGACCTTGTGTGGGGCAGTCATCCAAAGAGTGTTCCTCACGGCTGCAATAGCCACAGTGAGGGTTCGTGGATAGGGGCCCATGTATCTTGGACATGTCAGTCCTACCTTTTGTGCTTCCAGCGTCGGCTGACTCCATCCTGATGGAGGGGTCTTTTCTGATGCCTGGGTGATGGTGATGTCCATCTCATTGGTCCTTGAGGTGGACGGGTCATGAGACCATGCCAGGACCAGGATACCATCCAAACTGATGTCTGGTTGCCTCAGGATGAGGCTTCTCAGAGTCTTGCTGCAAAACCCCTGGTTTAAGTGGGCTCTTCTTTCTTTTAGTTGGTCATTTGTGGTACATGTGCTGGCCGTTTGGCACAGTTATGCATAGAATGTGTCTATTGACTCCCCTTCACTTTGGCAGGCCATGCGGAGTTTGAACCGCTCAAAAATCGGGGTTCAATTGGCTTCCCAAAGTGAGCGTTGAGCACTCTTACAGTAGTGTGATAGTCTGTGGCACGGCCTGTGTTAGATAGATGTTCAAACAGTTTGTAGATTTCTTCCCTGCATAGTGAACAGGAGGGAATGTTTTATGACCCTGTCTGTCTCTCATGCAGCAACAAAATTATTTTTCCAGCCTTCCTATCTAGGTTTTCCAGCCCGGCAACGTCGTCCCGGGGTCAGCGAGCTTGCTAAATGCCTGTAAGACTCCCACAACCACATGCTGCTGAGGAAACTTTTCTCTGGGGTTGCACTCCCGGGGGTGCGGCATTTTCATCATACTCCATGGCAGTAGTCGCAGTGCATGATCAAGTTTGTCTCACTGTTCGCAGAGTCACTGCGCCCTACAGCCCAAAGCCAGAGTTCCCCTACATCCCTCAATGCAGCTTCCATCCGGGTCAAGGAGGAGAGTGTCCCTAAATGCACCTGATCAGGAGCGAGTTCGTGGCTTGCAGGGCTAGCCCGTGTAGGGACTAATGTACAGATGAAGGGCAGGGATGTAGTCAGGCAAATGCTGGCAGGGAGAGGTGAGGGCTAAGCTGTAGTAAACAGCATGCACAACCAGCACTGTTGGACTGAGGCAGGATGAGGAGCAGCCGCCGGAATGGTGTGTGACTCACAGTTCAGCCATGGGGATTTTTGCATGACGTGTATGTGAGAAGTTAGCCTGGGATATGATGTCCAGTAGTTCTAGTGGGCACCTTGCACCAGTCTAATCGACCCTTATTGATGGTGGTTGTAAAGTCAACCTTATAGAAAGCTATCCTAGTGGTAGCATAGACCAGCAGTCATCAGGCTAAGACTTCAGTAGGCGATGTAAATCAAGTTGTTTTACCAATTATAATCCCTTGAGTACCAAATGAAAGCACACCACACAAGGTATGTATCAAATATATATGTATTTATTATAAACACAACCCCTCTGCACTCTTTATGAGGTCAGAGGTAAAAGTACAATACAAGTTACTTAATTGGCATACGATAAGTTGCACAGTATACGTTTTGCCCTAGGGGCCTCACAAACCATATACTAAATTAGTGGTATAAAAACCACGTCTGAGAGAGAAAGTAGGCCTACAGCCTAGAGAATCGCTGGGGCTACGCTAAACAACCAAAGGTTAGGAAGCAGGAGGCCCACGGGAGATGCGTGCAGTGTCTAAACACAGCTGCCGGTTACTATTGACTTTCTATGGGAAACGAACAAGTTACAAATGTACAGTTTAAGGATACTTCCAGATGGACTACGATGAAACCCTTTTAGACTTAGACACTAGGAGGGCCAATACCCTCGAGACTACCAGAGTACTCATGTTACCTCACCCAAGGAAGCCGGGTGCATAGGTGTCTTTTAACGCCGGGTTTTAACGTCGATTTCAATGGAGAGCTGCAAAGAAGTGCTGCAGGTGACCAGAGGAAAAGTGACCGAGTGGATCCAAGGGTGGATCGAAGATCTGAAGAACCTCAAAGCAGAAGGGACAGAGTCTGGGTCACTTGCCAGTGACCAGGATGGCGATGGAAAGCTGCCAGCCAATGTCGGGTGATTTCAGGTGAAAAGGTGAAGCTTGTCTCTTCAGCCATGAGATCCAGAAGGCGTCGACGACAACCAAAAGCAGGATTCGAGCTGTCCCATAAAAGTTCTAGTCGACTCCGGTGTTGGTATCCAGATTGGACCCAACAAGTCTTGGCAAATGCAATCCACACTGGAGGTTGAGATTGGTTTTGGTGCAAACCAGAAAGGCCTGGGGAACTTCTCCTTTGTATGGAAGGTGGAACAAGCCTGGAGCAATCAGAAAAGCAAGTTAGATTTAAGATGGAGTCTTCAGGGGGCTCACTAGCCAACACACTAGGAACTGGGAAGATGCGTCAAGCTGAAATGCAAAAGCAAGGCCCACAGGACACTCGTGGAGAGTGAGGGCTTGAGCTTCAAGGCAAATAGTGCTTGGGGCTGGGGCTTCAAGTACCCCAATGCACAACTGTAAGATACCTTGGGAGTTGATGCAATTAGCAAAATGCAGGATGTCCAGGAGTTCCAGTCCCACATCTCTCGTGTCTGCCACGGGTCTCAGCTTTGCTGTGAGCGAAGGTCAGGATCAGAGATGTCTGGAAGTCTGTGTCTTGTGTCACAGATCCTTCGGGATCCAGCGGGAGCCTCGAAAATGCAGACCAGCAAAGATGCTGTTGGGGCCTGTTTGAACAGGGCGGTCACTCCTTGACCACAAGGGAGATGTCTTCCATCTTCCAGTCGAAATGGAATGTCGAAGGTCCAGGATATATGTTTCAGAGTTTCGTCCAGGGTAATCTAAAGTCCTAGGGACACAGCTCCTATACTTATACGAGGTTTAGGGGATGGACTACCTGTAAGGTCCCTCCTATGGTTGGACCTGGGATGGGGTGGTTACACCCCTTTCCCTTTGTCCAGTTTTGCTCCAGAGCTGGGGCAGAGTGCCCCAGCAGCCGGTTTGAACTGGGAAATTCATGGAGCACCTAGTGTGCCCCAGGCAGTGTCTGTAAAGCATTCACTGAATGCAGCCCTCCCTGCCCCAATACACTAAAGCCTGTCCAGGGAGGTGCCTGCACCTCCCTGGACAGGAAACCTATTGTCCAGGCCTCCCCTGCCGGAGTTTCGTCCAACAGCAGGAGGGCAGACTCGTGTCTGTGGCAGCAGCATCCATTTTTTGATGCTGAGGCTCTGTTTAACTTTAACCGGGTTTACCAGTAACTACATGTCTTCTCCCTCTAGAAGGGTGGAATGCTACCCCCGCCTCCAGGACTGGCGGGGGAAAGTCTTTGACATCTTATTCGATATGTTTTGATAAAGCCAAACCAAAGTTAGCATTAACTGCGAGGATTATAATGCACTTAAGAGTATAAGTTATGGCTATATCATAGAACAGCTATAAGGAGATGGTTCCAAAAGGTTTGTCAAGGTCTGCCATAGGAGTGATTTATAGGTGTATATGTATCTATATAGGTATATAGATATAGGTATACTATATATAAGTAAGGGGTGACTACACCACCTTACCCAGGCTGTGTGTACAGACCTGTGGTGTCAGTTTGTAAGGCAAATCAGGGGTGGCACAATACATGCTGCAGCCCCTGGTAGGCCTAGGGTGCACCTATGCCCTGGGTACCTAGGGTACACTATACAGGAGCTCACAAGGGTGACCCAGTAACCAATCTGGAATGTACCTGGCAAAGTCACCATCACAGATCAAAACAGCTTGACTTGGTATTTTGACTAGGCCAGAATCCATCTCAGTTCCCAGGGTTAACCCTACTACACCCTTCTGTTGAGAACCGCCACTTGTAGCTGAACTAGGGGGAACAGTTGCCTTAGGGGCAATGGTGGCTGGAGCTGTGTCTCCTTCTTGGCACAATCACTGGTCCAGTGAGTATTTACTTTACAAATCTTGCACCAAGGTTTCTTAAGACCTTCTTTCTTTTTGTATTGTTGGGAACACCCACCATTAGAAGCTTTTTGGGGACTTTGAGAAGACTTCTGGTCTTTTGCTTTCTCCCCACCCTTTTTGGTCTTGCTTTTTCTGGGGTCACCGCCTTGGTTCTGTACCTTCTGCTTCACCCTGGTTCTGACCCATTTGTCTGCCTTCTTACCCAATTATCATGGATAGATCAAATCAGAGTCAACCAAGTGCTGATGCAATAATTGGTTCTGACAATTATTAAGAATCTGTTCTCTCATTATACGGTTATACAATCCTGTATAGTCATTTACTTTACTGCCCAGTAACCAGCCTTCCAGAGCCTTAGTAGCACAATCTCCAAAGTCAGTCCAGTCCTGAGTCTGTGTCTTCTGGGTGTCTCTGAACAGTAACCTGTACTGCTCAGTGGTTAGGCCAAACCCATCTATCAGAGCACTCTTCAGGACATTGTAGTTGTCAGCATCCTCTTCTCTAGCAGTGAGGAACTTGTCTCTGCCTTTGTCTGCAAAGGAGAGCCACAAAATTGCTGCCCACTGACGTTAGGGTACATACTGTACTTTGCAGGTCCTCTCCAAACCAGTGATCCACTTGTGGATGTTATCCCCAATCTGGTAGGGAGGTACAATTTTGTTCAGGTTTCTATGGTCATGAGACCTTTTCCTACCACTAGGGTTGTTGCTGCCACCAGTGGGCTCTAGTCCACACAATTTATTCTCTCTTTCAAGAGCTAGGGTCTCTTTTGCCTCTTGATCCTCTTGATCCTAAGCTTTACTTCTTTCATTCTAGTTGTATGTTCTCTTCTCTGAGGGGAAGACATTCTCCTTAGAGCTGAGGCATTAGACCCTACTGATGAGTCAGAATGTTCACATCCACTTGAAAGAGATCTGAGTCTTCTGATCACACCATTAGGCCTACTTGGAGGTCTGGAGTGAGGTCTTCCTAGGCCTTCTCCATTATCATGTAGTCCTGTGTTTCCCAGGTTGGGGTCATCAACCTCATCCTGGTCTACATCCTCATCATCAGCATCATCATCCAGGTGGGGAACCCCACTAGGCTCTTCTTCTGATGAGGGATGACCCCCTCCCTGCTATCCTTTGCATCTGGGTCTGATGCTTTTTCCAAGTCATCTGCCACTAAAGGATTTACTAGATGCTGGGTGGTTGGACTCTGTCATTCTCTTAACTTTCTGACAACACACAAGCTTTTCAAATCTTGAAAAGTGAAAGTGTCACACTTAGTTGTCTGCACATGGCTGAAATATGACAGAGAGGCCCTACCTCCTGCTCTTAAAGACATGACTAGTGTGGTGGGGTGTGTGCACCTACCCACACTAATTGTTTTCCTACTAGCACCTCTCTAGAAGTTGTAGTCAGGGTGTGCTAAGCCCTTACCACCTACAACTGCTAAGTTCAGTAGAACTTATGTATTATAAGACTTGGTTCATATGTACCTACAGGTACCTTGATGTGATTTTTCAAATGATATTCTCAAGATTATTTGGTAAAACAATGCAAGCTCTTATTCCATCCGCTGCATACCAATGTGAGAAGTTAGCCTGGCATATGATGTCCACTAGTTCTAGTGGGCACCTTGCACCAGTCTAATCGACCCTTATTGATGGTGGTTGTAAAGTCAACCTTATATTTATTTATTTTTATTTATTTGAGTTTTATATAGCGCTGGCTAGGCCCGGATGTATCAGAGCGCTTTTCATAAGGATCCACAAAATTACATCAGTTACATGTTACATCAGTTCCAAGGAAACATGTCAAGAGCATCGGAAGACGAAGTAAATAGAGCTTAGAAGGGGGTGAGGTAAAGGAATAGGACGGAGAAAGGATGGATGGAGAGACGAAGGAGAGTCTGCCCAAAGTCCAGCTGGGTAGGTGACGGCCGAGGGGGAAGTCCACAGCCCATCTCCTCTATAGCTATTAGGTAGCTCCACCGGGCATCAGTCAAGCGGCTAGGTCTCAATGAGAAAACAGAGAGCTAGGAGGAGGAATAAATGGAGCATAAAGGAGAAAGTGGGTGGAGTAAAGCGGTAGGAGGGAGAATATGACGGAGAGACGAAGTAAGGTCTACCCAATGTCCGGCTGGGTAGGTGACGGCGGAGGAGGTAGTCCACAGCACATCTCCTCTATAACTATCGAGTAGCTCCACCGGGCATCGGCCAAAAAACTAGGTCTCCACGGTCAGAGGTAGGTTCACGGATTCGGTATCCTGAAGGGCCGGACGGATGGCAGATGCGTTTGAGGTCTGGTTGAAGCCCGGTTTTTCTCAGCGGAGTAGCACGACGTGGTAGGAAACACAGTGGCAGCCATCTTGGGGTCAGGCAGGGGATCTTCAGGAAGTAACAGGGAGAACTAAAAACTTGGACCAGCAATCATCAGACTAAGACTTCAGTAGGCGATGTTAAGCAAGTTGTTTTACCAATTATAATCCCTTGAGTACCAAATGAAAGCACGCCACACAAGTTATATATCAAATATATATGTATTCATTCTAAACACAACCCCTCTGCACTCTTTATGAGGTCAGAGGTAAAAGTACGATACAAGTTACTTAATTGGCAAACGATAAGTTGCACAGCATACGTTTTGCCCTAGGGGCCTCACAAACCATATACTAAAATAGTGGTATAAAAACCACATCTGAGATACAAAGTAGGCCTAGGGCCTAGGGAATCGCTGGGGCTACTCTAAACAACCAAAGGTTAGGAAGCAGGAGGCCCACTGGAGATGCGTGCAGTGTCTAAACACAGCCGCGGGTTACCATTGACTTTCTATGGGAAACGAACATGTTACAAATTTACCGTTTAAGGATACTTCCGGATGGACTACGATGTAACGCTTTTAGACTTAGGCACTAGGAGGACCAATACCCTCAAAAGACTACCAGAGTACTTGTGTTACCTCACCCATGAAAGCCGGGTGCATAGGTGTCTTTTGATGTCGGGTTTCGTCATCGATTTCAATGGAGAGCTGCAAAGAAGTGCTGCAAGCGACCAGAGGCAAAGTGTCCGGGTGGATTCAAGGGTGGATCGAAGATCTGAAGAACCTGAAAGCAGAAGAGACAGAGTCTGGCTCACTTGCCAGTTACCAGGATGGCGATGGAAAGCTGCCAGCCAATGTCGAGTGATTTCAGGTGAAAAGGTGAAGCTTATCTCTTCAGCCACGATGTCCAAGAGGCATTGACAACAATTAGGAGCTGGATTCTAGCTGTCCCACAAAAGATCTAGTTGACTGCGGTATCAGAATCCGGATTAGACCCAACAAGCCTTGGCAAACGCAATCCACGCAGGCGGTCAAAATTGGCTTCGGTGCAGACCAGCAATGTCGGGGGGGCTTCTCCATTGTAGGGAAGCTGGAGCAACCAGGAAAGCAAGTTAGATTCGAAACAGAGTCTTCAGAGGGCTCACTAACCATCATACTAGGAACCAGGAAGACGCATCAAGCTGAAATGCAAAAGCGTGGCCCTGAGCTTCGGTGCAAATGGTGCTCGGCGCTGGGGCTTCAAGTTCCCCAATGCACAACTGCAAGATACCTCGGGAGTCGATGCAGTTAGCAAAATGCAGGATGTCCAGGAGTTTCGGTCCCATGTCTCTCGTGTCCGACATGGGTCTCAGCTTTGCTGTGAGCGAAGGTCGGGGTGAAAGATGTCTGGAAGTCCATGTCCTGTGTCGCAGATTCTTCGGGATCCTGTGGGAGCCTCGAAAATGCTGACCGGCAAAGATGCTGTTGATGCCTGTTTGATCAGGGTGGTCACTCCTTGACCACAAGGGAGATGTCTTCCGTCTTCCAATCGAAATGGAATGTCGAAGGTCCAGGATATATGTTTCAGAGTTTCGTCCAGGGTAATCTAAAGTCCTAGGGATACAGCTCCTATACTTATTCGAGGTTTAGGGGTTGGACTACCTGTAAGGTCCCAGCAACCGGTTTGAACTGGGAAATGCATGTAGCACCTAGTGTGCCCCAGGCAGTGTCTGGAAAGCATTTACTGAATGCAGCCCTCCCTGCCCCAATACACTAAAGCCTGTCTGGGGAGGTGTCCAAGCCTCCCCTGCCGGAGTTTCGTCCAGCAGCAGGAGGGCAGACTCGTGTCTGTGGCAGCAGCATCCATTTTGTGATGCTGAGGCTCTATTTAACTTTAACTGGGTTTACCAGTAACTGCATGTCTTCCCCCTCTAGAATGGTGGAATGCTACCCCCGCCGCCAGGACTGGCGGGGGGGGGGGGGGGCGTAGTATTCCAAAGTGTTTGACACCTTACATGACATGTTTTGATGAAGCCAAACCAAAGTTAGCATTAACTGCGAGGATTATAGTGCACTTAAGAGTATATGGTTTGGCTATATCATAGAACAGCTATAAGGAGATGGTTCCGAAAGCTGCAGAGGGGTTCAGCTCATGCTAGGGCACCCTCTCACATAAAACCAAATACTCTTCCTCCAGGATTGTCGAGGTCTGCAATAGGAGTGACTCATAGGTGTATATGGGCCAGATGTAGGTAACACATTTTTACCGACTGAAAATTACCGAATTTTACCGAATCGGTATTTCCGAAAAGTAAAACGAGATGTAGGTCAAAAATCGGTAAAAAATACCGATTCGGTAAAAAACGGTAACCCCTTCATGGTATTTACCGAATCGGTATCTTCCGAAACGGCAAATACTGAATCGGTAACTCACATGCAATCCATCACCGTTTTTTAGCTCACTGCACACTCCCAGCTCAGAACCCGGCTATATGCAAATTAGTCTGTCCCTGGCCCAGTGCATCATGGGAACAGGGCAGACCAAACTACCAATCCAATTCTTATACTGGGAAGGAAACAAGCTACCGGGGACCGGTTTCTGGCATTTCAGCCGTCTTCGGCCCGGCTTGCTTGAATCCTGATGGTGCAATGAGCAAGGGACTCACATCTGAGTATACCCTTCCGTGCTTATGGTGGACAAAAACGATTCTGAAAAGGGGGGTGGTGATGAACAGAGTGTCTGAATTAAGCAAACCACTCTTACCCAATCCAAAGATCAGGGCTTGATCCATCACCGTTTTTTAGCTCACTGCACCATCCCAGCTCAGAACCTGGCTATATGCAAATTAGTCTGTCCCTGGCCCAGTGCATCATGGGAACAGGGCAGACCAAACTTCCAAGCCAATTGTTATACTGGGAAGGAAACAAGCTATCGGGGACCGGTTTCTTGCATTTCAGCCGTCTTAGGCCCGGCTTGCTTGAATCCTGATGGTGCAATGAGCAAGGGACTCACATCTGAGTATACCCTTCCACGCTTATGGTGGACAAAAACGATTCTGAAAAGGGGGGTGGTGATGAACAGAGTGTCTGAATTAAGCAGACCACTCTTACCCAGTCCAAAGATCAGGGCTTGATCCATCACCGTTTTTTAGCTCACTGCACCATCCCAGCTCAGAACCCGGCTATATGCAAATTAGTCTGTCCCTGGCCCAGTGCATCATGGGAACAGGGCAGACCAAACTACCAAGCCAATTCTTATACTGGGAAGGAAACAAGCTACCGGGGACCGGTTTCTGGCATTTCAGCCGTCTTCGGCCGTCCCTTTCTCACTGCACCATCAGGATTCAAGCAAGCCGGGCCGAAGACGGCTGAAATGCCAGAAACCGGTCCCCGGTAGCTTGTCTCCTTTCTGGTGAAGAATTGGCTTGGTAGTTTAGTCTGCCCTGTTCCCATGATGCACTGGGCCAGGGACAGACTGATTTGCTTATAGCCAGGTTCTGAGCTGGGATGGTGCAGTGAGATAAATAACGGTGATGGATCAAGCCCTGATCTTTGGACTGGGTAAGAGTGGTCTGCTTAATTCAGACACTCTGTTCATCACCACCCCCTTTTCTGAATCGATTTTGGCCACTATAGGTGTGGCAGGGTATACTCAGACATGAGTCCCTTTCTCACTGCACCATCAGGATTCAAGCAAGCCGGGCCGAAGACGGCTGAAATGCCAGAAACCGGTCCCTGGTAGCTTGTCTCCTTTCTGGTGAAGAATTGGCTTGGTAGTTTAGTCTGCCCTGTTCCCATGATGCACTGGGCCAGGGACAGACTGATTTGCTTATAGCCAGGTTCTGAGCTGGGATGGTGCAGTGAGATAAATAACGGTGATGGATCAAGCCCTGATCTTTGGACTGGGTAAGAGTGGTCTGCTTAATTCAGACACTCTGTTCATCACCACCCCCTTTTATGAATCGATTTTGGCCACTATAGGTGTGGCAGGGTATACTCAGACATGAGTCCCTTTCTCACTGCACCATCAGGATTCAAGCAAGCCGGGCCGAAGATGGCTGAAATGCCAGAAACCGGTCCCCGGTAGCTTGTCTCCTTTCTGGTGAAGAATTGGCTTGTTAGTTTAGTCTGCCCTGTTCCCATGATGCACTGGGCCAGGGACAGACTGATTTGCTTATAGCCAGGTTCTGAGCTGGGATGGTGCAGTGAGATAAATAACGGTGATGGATCAAGCCCTGATCTTTGGACTGGGTAAGAGTGGTCTGCTTAATTCAGACACTCTGTTCATCACCACTCCCTTTTCTGAATCGGTTTTGGCCACTATAGGTGTGGCAGGGTATACTCAGACATGAGTCCCTTTCTCACTGCACCATCAGGATTCAAGCAAGCCGGGCCGAAGACGGCTGAAATGCCAGAAACCGGTCCCCGGTAGCTTGTCTCCTTTCTGGTGAAGAATTGGCTTGGTAGTTTAGTCTGCCCTGTTCCCATGATGCACTGGGCCAGGGACAGACCGATTTGCTTATAGCCAGGTTCTGAGCTGGGATGGTGCAGTGAGATGAATAACGGTGATGGATCAAGCCCTGATCTTTGGACTGGGTAAGAGTGGTCTGCTTAATTCAGACACTCTGTTCATCACCACCCCCTTTTCTGAATCGATTTTGGCCACTATAGGTGTGGCAGGGTATACTCAGACATGAGTCCCTTTCTCACTGCACCATCAGGATTCAAGCAAGCCGGGCCGAAGACGGCTGAAATGCCAGAAACCGGTCCCCGGTAGCTTGTCTCCTTTCTGGTGAAGAATTGGCTTGGTAGTTTAGTCTGCCCTGTTCCCATGATGCACTGGGCCAGGGATAGACTGATTTGCTTATAGCCAGGTTCTGAGCTGGGATGGTGCAGTGAGATAAATAACGGTGATGGATCAAGCCCTGATCTTTTGGACTGGGTAAGAGTGGTCTGCTGAATTCAGACACTCTGTTCATCACCACCCCCTTTTCTGAATCGATTTTGGCCACTATAGGTGTGGCAGGGTATACTCAGACATGAGTCCCTTTCTCACTGCACCATCAGGATTCAAGCAAGCCGGGCCGAAGACGGCTGAAATGCCAGAAACCGGTCCCCGGTAGCTTGTCTCCTTTCTGGTGAAGAATTGGCTTGGTAGTTTAGTCTGCCCTGTTCCCATGATGCACTGGGCCAGGGACAGACTGATTTGCTTATAGCCAGGTTCTGAGCTGGGATGGTGCAGTGAGATAAATAACGGTGATGGATCAAGCCCTGATCTTTGGACTGGGTAAGAGTGGTCTGCTTAATTCAGACACTCTGTTCATCACCACCCCCTTTTCTGAATCGATTTTGGCCACTATAGGTGTGGCAGGCTATACTCAGACATGAGTCCCTTCCTCACTGCACCATCAGGATTCAAGCAAGCCGGGCCGAAGACGACTGAAATGCCAGAAACCGGTCTCCGGTAGCTTGTCTCCTTTCTGGTGAAGAATTGGCTTGGTAGTTTAGTCTGCCCTGTTCCCATGATGCACTGGGCCAGGGACAGACTGATTTGCTTATAGCCAGGTTCTGAGCTGGGATGGTGCAGTGAGATAAATAACGGTGATGGATCAAGCCCTGATCTTTGGACTGGGTAAGAGTGGTCTGCTTAATTCAGACACTCTGTTCATCACCACCCCCTTTTCTGAATCGATTTTGGCCACTATTGGTGTGGCAGGGTATACTCAGACATGAGTCCCTTTCTCACTGCACCATCAGGATTCAAGCAAGCCGGGCCGAAGACGGCTGAAATGCCAGAAACCGGTCCCCGGTAGCTTGTCTCCTTTCTGGTGAAGAATTGGCTTGGTAGTTTAGTCTGCCCTGTTCCCATGATGCACTGGGCCAGGGACAGACTGATTTGCTTATAACCAGGTTCTGAGCTGGGATGGTGCAGTGAGATAAATAACGGTGATGGATCAAGCCCTGATCTTTGGACTGGGTAAGAGTGGTCTGCTTAATTCAGACACTCTGTTCATCACCACCCCCCTTTTCTGAATCGATTTTGGCCACTATAGGTGTGGCAGGGTATACTCAGACATGAGTCCCTTTCTCACTGCACCATCAGGATTCAAGCAAGCCGGGCCGAAGACGGCTGAAATGCCAGAAACCGGTCCCCGGTAGCTTGTCTCCTTTCTGGTGAAGAATTGGCTTGTAAGTTTAGTCTGCCCTGTTCCCATGATGCACTGGGCCAGGGACAGACTTATTTGCTTATAGCCAGGTTCTGAGCTGGGATGGTGCAGTGAGATAAATAACGGTGATGGATCAAGCCCTGATCTTTTGGACTGGGTAAGAGTGGTCTGCTGAATTCAGACACTCTGTTCATCACCACCCCCTTTTCTGAATCGATTTTGGCCACTATAGGTGTGGCAGGGTATACTCAGACATGAGTCCCTTTCTCACTGCACCATCAGGATTCAAGCAAGCCGGGCCGAAGACGGCTGAAATGCCAGAAACCGGTCCCCGGTAGCTTGTCTCCTTTCTGGTGAAGAATTGGCTTGGTAGTTTAGTCTGCCCTGTTCCCATGATGCACTGGGCCAGGGACAGACTGATTTGCTTATAGCCAGGTTCTGAGCTGGGATGGTGCAGTGAGATAAATAACGGTGATGGATCAAGCCCTGATCTTTGGACTGGGTAAGAGTGGTCTGCTTAATTCAGACACTCTGTTCATCACCACCCCCTTTTCTGAATCGATTTTGGCCACTATAGGTGTGGCAGGCTATACTCAGACATGAGTCCCTTCCTCACTGCACCAACAGGATTCAAGCAAGCCGGGCCGAAGACGACTGAAATGCCAGAAACCGGTCTCCGGTAGCTTGTCTCCTTTCTGGTGAAGAATTGGCTTGGTAGTTTAGTCTGCCCTGTTCCCATGATGCACTGGGCCAGGGACAGACTGATTTGCTTATAGCCAGGTTCTGAGCTGGGATGGTGCAGTGAGATAAATAACGGTGATGGATCAAGCCCTGATCTTTGGACTGGGTAAGAGTGGTCTGCTTAATTCAGACACTCTGTTCATCACCACCCCCTTTTCTGAATCGATTTTGGCCACTATTGGTGTGGCAGGGTATACTCAGACATGAGTCCCTTTCTCACTGCACCATCAGGATTCAAGCAAGCCGGGCCGAAGACGGCTGAAATGCCAGAAACCGGTCCCCGGTAGCTTGTCTCCTTTCTGGTGAAGAATTGGCTTGGTAGTTTAGTCTGCCCTGTTCCCATGATGCACTGGGCCAGGGACAGACTGATTTGCTTATAACCAGGTTCTGAGCTGGGATGGTGCAGTGAGATAAATAACGGTGATGGATCAAGCCCTGATCTTTGGACTGGGTAAGAGTGGTCTGCTTAATTCAGACACTCTGTTCATCACCACCCCCCTTTTCTGAATCGATTTTGGCCACTATAGGTGTGGCAGGGTATACTCAGACATGAGTCCCTTTCTCACTGCACCATCAGGATTCAAGCAAGCCGGGCCGAAGACGGCTGAAATGCCAGAAACCGGTCCCCGGTAGCTTGTCTCCTTTCTGGTGAAGAATTGGCTTGGTAGTTTAGTCTGCCCTGTTCCCATGATGCACTGGGCCAGGGACAGACTTATTTGCTTATAGCCAGGTTCTGAGCTGGGATGGTGCAGTGAGATAAATAACGGTGATGGATCAAGCCCTGATCTTTGGACTGGGTAAGAGTGGTCTGCTTAATTCAGACACTCTGTTCATCACCACCCCCTTTTATGAATCGATTTTTGCCACTATAGGTGTGGCAGGGTATACTCAGACATGAGTCCCTTTCTCACTGCACCATCAGGATTCAAGCAAGCCGGGCCGAAGATGGCTGAAATGCCAGAAACCGGTCCCCGGTAGCTTGTCTCCTTTCTGGTGAAGAATTGGCTTGGTAGTTTAGTCTGCCCTGTTCCCATGATGCACTGGGCCAGGGACAGACTGATTTGCTTATAGCCAGGTTCTGAGCTGGGATGGTGCAGTGAGATAAATAACGGTGATGGATCAAGCCCTGATCTTTGGACTGGGTAAGAGTGGTCTGCTTAATTCAGACACTCTGTTCATCACCACTCCCTTTTCTGAATCGGTTTTGGCCACTATAGGTGTGGCAGGGTATACTCAGACATGAGTCCCTTTCTCACTGCACCATCAGGATTCAAGCAAGCCGGGCCGAAGACGGCTGAAATGCCAGAAACCGGTCCCCGGTAGCTTGTCTCCTTTCTGGTGAAGAATTGGCTTGGTAGTTTAGTCTGCCCTCTTCCCATGATGCACTGGGCCAGGGACAGACTTATTTGCTTATAGCCAGGTTCTGAGCTGGGATGGTGCAGTGAGATAAATAACGGTGATGGATCAAGCCCTGATCTTTGGACTGGGTAAGAGTGGTCTGCTGAATTCAGACACTCTGTTCATCACCACCCCCTTTTATGAATCGATTTTGGCCACTATAGGTGTGGCAGGGTATACTCAGACATGAGTCCCTTTCTCACTGCACCATCAGGATTCAAGCAAGCCGGGCCGAAGATGGCTGAAATGCCAGAAACCGGTCCCCGGTAGCTTGTCTCCTTTCTGGTGAAGAATTGGCTTGGTAGTTTAGTCTGCCCTGTTCCCATGATGCACTGGGCCAGGGACAGCCTGATTTGCTTATAGCCAGGTTCTGAGCTGGGATGGTGCAGTGAGATAAATAACGGTGATGGATCAAGCCCTGATCTTTGGACTGGGTAAGAGTGGTCTGCTTAATTCAGACACTCTGTTCATCACCACTCCCTTTTCTGAATCGGTTTTGGCCACTATAGGTGTGGCAGGGTATACTCAGACATGAGTCCCTTTCTCACTGCACCATCAGGATTCAAGCAAGCCGGGCCGAAGACGGCTGAAATGCCAGAAACCGGTCCCCGGTAGCTTGTCTCCTTTCTGGTGAAGAATTGGCTTGGTAGTTTAGTCTGCCCTGTTCCCATGATGCACTGGGCCAGGGACAGACTGATTTGCTTATAGCCAGGTTCTGAGCTGGGATGGTGCAGTGAGATAAATAACGGTGATGGATCAAGCCCTGATCTTTGGACTGGGTAAGAGTGGTCTGCTGAATTCAGACACTCTGTTCATCACCACCCCCTTTTCTGAATCGATTTTGGCCACTATAGGTGTGGCAGGGTATACTCAGACATGAGTCCCTTTCTCACTGCACCATCAGGATTCAAGCAAGCCGGGCCGAAGACGGCTGAAATGCCAGAAACCGGTCCCCGGTAGCTTGTCTCCTTTCTGGTGAAGAATTGGCTTGGTAGTTTAGTCTGCCCTGTTCCCATGATGCACTGGGCCAGGGACAGACTGATTTGCTTATAGCCAGGTTCTGAGCTGGGATGGTGCAGTGAGATAAATAACGGTGATGGATCAAGCCCTGATCTTTGGACTGGGTAAGAGTGGTCTGCTGAATTCAGACACTCTGTTCATCACCACCCCCTTTTCTGAATCGATTTTGGCCACTATAGGTGTGGCAGGGTATACTCAGACATGAGTCCCTTTCTCACTGCACCATCAGGATTCAAGCAAGCCGGGCCGAAGACGGCTGAAATGCCAGAAACTGGTCACCGGTAGCTTGTCTCCTTTCTGGTGAAGAATTGGCTTGGTAGTTTAGTCTGCCCTGTTCCCATGATGCACTGGGCCAGGGACAGACTGATTTGCTTATAGCCAGGTTCTGAGCTGGGATGGTGCAGTGAGATAAATAACGGTGATGGATCAAGCCCTGATCTTTGGACTGGGTAAGAGTGGTCTGCTTAATTCAGACACTCTGTTCATCACCACCCCCTTTTCTGAATCGATTTTGGCCACTATAGGTGTGGCAGGGTATACTCAGACATGAGTCCCTTTCTCACTGCACCATCAGGATTCAAGCAAGCCGGGCCGAAGACGGCTGAAATGCCAGAAACCGGTCCCCGGTAGCTTGTCTCCTTTCTGGTGAAGAATTGGCTTGGTAGTTTAGTCTGCCCTGTTCCCATGATGCACTGGGCCAGGGACAGACTGATTTGCTTATAGCCAGGTTCTGAGCTGGGATGGTGCAGTGAGATAAATAACGGTGATGGATCAAGCCCTGATCTTTGGACTGGGTAAGAGTGGTCTGCTGAATTCAGACACTCTGTTCATCACCACCCCCTTTTCTGAATCGATTTTGGCCACTATAGGTGTGGCAGGGTATACTCAGACATGAGTCCCTTTCTCACTGCACCATCAGGATTCAAGCAAGGTGGGCCGAAGACGGCTGAAACGCCAGAAACCGGTCCCCGGTAGCTTGTCTCCTTTCTGGTGAAGAATTGGCTTCGTAGTTTAGTCTGCCCTGTTCCCATGATGCACTGGGCCAGGGACAGACTGATTTGCTTATAGCCAGGTTCTGAGCTGGGATGGTGCAGTGAGATAAATAACGGTGATGGATCAAGCCCTGATCTTTGGACTGGGTAAGAGTGGTCTGCTTAATTCAGACACTCTGTTCATCACCACCCCCTTTCTGAATCGATTTTGGCCACTATAGGTGTGGCAGGGTATACTCAGACATGAGTCCCTTTCTCACTGCACCATCAGGATTCAAGCAAGCCGGGCCGAAGATGGCTGAAATGCCAGAAACCGGTCCCCGGTAGCTTGTCTCCTTTCTGGTGAAGAATTGGCTTGGTAGTTTAGTCTGCCCTGTTCCCATGATGCACTGGGCCAGGGACAGACTGATTTGCTTATAGCCAGGTTCTGAGCTGGGATGGTGCAGTGAGATAAATAACGGTGATGGATCAAGCCCTGATCTTTGGACTGGGTAAGAGTGGTCTGCTTAATTCAGACACTCTGTTCATCACCACCCCCTTTTCTGAATCGATTTTGGCCACTATAGGTGTGGCAGGGTATACTCAGACATGAGTCCCTTTCTCACTGCACCATCAGGATTCAAGCAAGCCGGGCCGAAGACGGCTGAAATGCCAGAAACCGGTCCCCGGTAGCTTGTCTCCTTTCTGGTGAAGAATTGGCTTGGTAGTTTAGTCTGCCCTGTTCCCATGATGCACTGGGCCAGGGACAGACTGGTTTGCTTATAGCCAGGTTCTGAGCTGGGATGGTGCAGTGAGATAAATAACGGTGATGGATCAAGCCCTGATCTTTGGACTGGGTAAGAGTGGTCTGCTTAATTCAGACACTCTGTTCATCACCACCCCCTTTTCTGAATCGATTTTGGCCACTATAGGTGTGGCAGGGTATACTCAGACATGAGTCCCTTTCTCACTGCACCATCAGGATTCAAGCAAGCCGGGCCGAAGACGGCTGAAATGCCAGAAACCGGTCCCCAGTAGCTTGTCTCCTTTCTGGTGAAGAATTGGCTTGGTAGTTTAGTCTGCCCTGTTCCCATGATGCACTGGGCCAGGGACAGACTGATTTGCTTATAGCCAGGTTCTGAGCTGGGATGGTGCAGTGAGATAAATAACAGTGATGAATCAAGCCCTGATCTTTGGACTGGGTAAGAGTGGTCTGCCTAATTCAGACACTCTGTTCATCACCACCCCCTTTTCTGAATCGATTTTGGCCACTATAGGTGTGGCAGGGTATACTCAGACATGATTCCTTTTCTCACTGCACCATCAGGATTCAAGCAAGCCGGGCCGAAGACGGCTGAAATGCCAGAAACCGGTCCCCGGTAGCTTGTCTCCTTTCTGGTGAAGAATTGGCTTGGTAGTTTAGTCTGCCCTGTTCCCATGATGCACTGGGCCAGGGACAGACTGATTTGCTTATAGCCAGGTTCTGAGCTGGGATGGTGCAGTGAGATAAATAACGGTGATGGATCAAGCCCTGATCTTTGGACTGGGTAAGAGTGGTCTGCTTAATTCAGACACTCTGTTCATCACCACCCCCTTTTCTGAATCGATTTTGGCCACTATAGGTGTGGCAGGGTATACTCAGACATGAGTCCCTTTCTCACTGCACCATCAGGATTCAAGCAAGCCGGGCCGAAGACGGCTGAAATGCCAGAAACCGGTCCCCGGTAGCTTGTCTCCTTTCTGGTGAAGAATTGGCTTGGTAGTTTAGTCTGCCCTGTTCCCATGATGCACTGGGCCAGGGACAGACTGATTTGCTTATAGCCAGGTTCTGAGCTGGGATGGTGCAGTGAGATAAATAACGGTGATGGATCAAGCCCTGATCTTTGGACTGGGTAAGAGTGGTCTGCTTAATTCAGACACTCTGTTCAGCACCACCCCCTTTTCTGTCCACAGGAGAGACATCACGCAAGTCACAGCAGGTGAGGGACAAGACACACCCCCAATGGGATAGCAGTGAACAAGAAGGCAGGGATGCTGGGCCCAGCAGTGCAAGACCTACAGACATACCAGAGGCAGACGACACCACGCAACTGGAAGCATCTCCTGTGCTCCTAGGCTCACCACTACCTGCGCCAGAAGAAACACACACACCAGCAGACTCTGAGGTGTCAGAAATCCTCAGGCCAGTGAGGCATGAGGGTCCCCCGCATAGGATCCTGCAAACATCCTCGGATGAGGAAGGGGAATGTGAGGATTCAAGGCAGTCAATGGCAGGGAATGCACCAGCTCACACATCCACTCATGACCGGCCATCTGATGGAAGAAGACGCCGTAGGGCCCGGGAGTCAGGCAGCAGTGGCCGTGATGAGGGTGTTTTCCAAGGCCTTGAGACCACAATGGTGAAGGTTCAGCGCCTGCAAGCAAAAGGGATCAGTGCAGTACACAGGCAGATGCTAATTCTTAACACCAACTTCACAGACATGAACAAGGGAATAGCATCAATGGCAGACAGCATGAGGGACATGGCAGAGGGAGTCAGGGACATGTCTCAGTGTGTCATGACACTCTGTGAAGAACTTCGTGAGGAATGTGCACAAAGGCGCAGGGAGAGCCATTGTACGCAGCAGCAGACAAGCGGCATGCGGAAACTAGCAAATGCAACTTCACTCATGGGTCGCCGGTCAGTTGCAATGCAGGAGGGGCTGGTGCACTGCTGCACTGACCTCACACGGGGGATGGGGAGAGTCACTTCAGCTATGGAAGTGTTGCTGACAAACCAGTCAGCCACCACAGGAGCAGAAGGTGTCGGGGACACAGACACCACTAGTAGCAGGGCCAGCACCCCTGTCCCTGAAGTAAGGAGGAGTAGCAGACGCCAGAGTGCCGGCGCTGCCACAGCAGACTTTGAACCCAGCCCAGCTCCTGCAGCACACGGGGCTGTACATGGGCGCAAGCAGTGAGTCCAGCAAGTTCAGTTGGACATGTGAGGGTGAGGTAACCCCTGTAAACACAGTAGTGCCAGGCACACTAGTATGTGACATTTTTGGCTCATTTCTTTTCTACGTAGTGCTAAATAAACTACGTGCATTGACGTACAACACGTGCTTTGTCTCCATACTTACTCAGAAGTAGTTGTGTGGGATTTCTGTCCGTCTCTGTCTTCCATCTGTGGGTGTTGGTACTCCGACTGTTTTGGCTGCTGGTAGTGCCTGGTCATCGTCATGGTCTTCATACACCTCAAATTCCACCTCTGTGCCCCTCTTAGTTGCGAGGTTGTGCAACATTGCACAGGTTGCAAGAATCTTACAGCACGTTACAGGTGCGTACTGCCGTGCCCCCCCACTTTTGTGGAGGCAGCGGAACCGGCTCTTCAGGAGGCCAAAGGTGCGCTCAATGATGTTCCGGGTGGATTTATGTGCCACATTGTATCGTCTCTGGCTGGGGGTTGTGGGGTTGAGGTAGGGTGTCAGGACGAAGGAACGGAGTGCATATGCACTATCCCCTGAAGTGGAAGACAAAATTATACATTACTCAGATGCACACTTTGACATATATCTGCTTCATCTATCAAGGGATTGTCACCCATTTCTTTACCTAGCAGGTATCCTTCCCCGAATTCGCCCGGTGTCAGGTGGGTATAGATCCCACTGTTTTGGAAGATATATGAGTCGTGGGTGCTTCCTGGGTATCTGGCCACTATATCGGTGATGATGAACTTGGCATCACAGATTGCTTGTACATTGATTGTGTGTGTTGACTTCCTGTTCCTGTATATGTGCTCTGTGGCAGCTGGGGGGCAAATGGGGATGTGGGTCCCATCAATGCAGCCAATCACGTGAGGGAAGTTAGCCATGAGGTAAAAGTCTGTCTTGGTCCTGAGCATGTCCACATCAGTGTCTGGGAAGTGGATGTAGTGATCCATTCTTTGTATCATGGCGTCCAGGAACCTTCTGAACAAACGCGACAGGCAGCTCTGGGACACCCCACCTACCGCTGCCACTATACTCTGGTAGCTCCCAGATGCTAGGAGGTGTATGCTACAGAGCACCTGGACATGGGGTGGGATGGCATGGGCCCTGGGTCTTGGGTGGTCCAGGAGTGGATACAGGTCCCTGATCAGGTCCATGATGGTTTCAGGGTGCAGTCTGTATCTCTGCAGTATCTCTGCCTCTGTCAATTGGAAGAGTGTAATCCTTTGCCTATATACCTGTTCCTCCCTTCTCCATTCCCTCTCACCTGCTGCCTGTAGCCTTAGCCGTCTTGCTATGACGTAAAAAGCAGCCATTCTAGTTCCAGTGTTGCATTTTGGGGCCCTTTTTCATAGGCTGTACCTGATTACCACCTGCTTGTAATCCATGTTAAATACCGACTTGAAATTACCAATTTTTGGAGAAATTCGGTAATTTAAGGCTCACCTACATCTCGATGGCGTGGTATTTTTCTTTTCGTACTTTCCGATTTGGTATTTTTACCGAATCGGAACTTTTTCCGACTCGGTATTGGTTCCGATTCGGTAATTTTACAGATTCTGAACTTTTACCGACTCGGTATTTGTTCAGATTCGGTAATTTTACTGATTCAGAACTTTTACTGACTCTGTATTTGTTCCGATTCGGTAATTTTACAGATTCGGAAATGTTAACGATTCGGTATCTTTACCGAGCCGGTAATCTACCGATTCGGTATATTTCCCGGTTTTCGGCGACCTACATCTCATTTTCCTAATACCGGTAGGTAACGGCCGAAAACACCGATTTTCGGCCGTTACCGACCGGTATTAGGCTACCTACATCTGGCCCTTAGTGTCTATATAGGTATATAGATATAGGTATACTATATCTAAGTAAGGGGTGATTACACCACCTTACCCACGCTGTGTGAACAGACCTGTGGTGTCAGTTTGGAAGGCAAACCAGGGGTGGCACAATACATGCTGCAGCCGCTGGTAAGCGTAGGGTGCACCTATGCCCTGGGTACCTCGGGTACACAATACAGGGGCTCACAAGGGTGACCCAGTAACCAATCTGGAATGTACCTAAAGTACATGGTATCACTTTAGAGAGAGAACAGCTAGGCTGTTGGCCTGATTAGCAGTGCCACAGCCAGACTAAAGTCGAAAAACCAGAGAATCACAGCAAAAAGTGGGGGTAGCCATAGGAAGCAGACCCTACTCTCCAACAGTGTATCAGCAGGACTGGCCACAATGAATTGTGCAGCATTAGCTGTTGTCGCAGCAGCAGAAATTGAGACCTCTTTCAGGGCCAGAATGCCCAGCTGACATCAGGGACCAGTCAGCGCTCTGGGTGTCAGCTCACGGGACTGCTGTGGAGTGAGCAGTAGCAGCTGCATGTAGTCGGAGGGGAGGCAAGTGAAGGCCATGATTGCTAGCGGCTCTGTAGTGGGCAGCATGCGATGGCAGTCGGCTGGTACCACAGGGCGTGAGAGGAAAGACACTCTCGTCGCCAGTGTTGCAGGTTACCCATGAGAATGATAAGGGCCCTGCTTATATACTTTGCAGTACGCCAAACCACAAAGCACACATACACACTGAAGTACTGTATGGGCAGTAAGCCCACATGCAGTCTACGCCTCTTTATTTCATAGCCTCTGGCCACGCCTGGCCAGAGGATGTGCAAGGTGTGCATCCGGGTGAGGGCTCATGCGGGAGAGCCCTGGGTGACTCACTACATACCATATTAGGTCCACCTGTACATTTTCTCCTGGCCTGTATCCTTTCGTCCACCATTCTTCAGGTGATGTTGCTAATGGCTATCTTCAATACTTTCAATGCTTTACCACTAACCAAGGAGCTAGCTACACATATCCGATTATGGTTTGGTATGGAAATGTTGAATTCATGCAAGCAGTGCAGAAGAGTTAGGGGCAGGATAGGACATGTCAGAGTCAGGAGTGGAGGAGAGTGTGGCCCAGATCTCATACCAAAATGGAGTAAGTGCTGTGCAGTTTTATAGAACATGAATGAAGCCACATTCCATTTGCCTATGGCGCTGGTATTCAGAGTGGTAAATTCCTCATTCTTTCTGTTCTGAACACATCATTGCAAACAGAGCCACTTTTAAACAACACAGTCTTAACAGTTGCAATTTCCTTTTTGATAGCTGGTGAAACCCCCTAAAGTTATAGGTGCCTATTTATGAGATTACTTATGCACCATGTAAAGTAGTACATGCGTGACACACAACTCTCATAAAGATTTATGAAGCCACGCAAAGCCAGTAAATCGCTGCGTCGCCTTACTCTATGCCCGGAGATATTCCATGGGCATTGCGGTGGGTTTTCCCATGCAACATTCATGGAATTTGACCCTGGCCCATATTTACGAAGTGATGTAAACCTGGGGAAGCGTCAAATCTGTACGCCTCCTGAGGTGAATGCGTAATAAGAGGAATATTTTTATTTCTCCATGTTTTTTCCTCTTTTCATGTGTGCTGCATTCTGTAACACACATATAAGGAGGAAAACGCCTCGTAGGATTGTTTTTATGCAGGAAGGTGCCCCTTCTTGAACAAAACAATCCTACCTGCAACTGAGGTACCCTTGCACCATGGTGCAAGGGTGTCTACGTTGTCACTAAGCTGCCATCATGGCACCAGCGCAGCAGGGCCGGCTCTAGGAGCATAGGTAGGGGGCCCGGAAGAGGGGGTCCGGGCGGGGCGGAGCGCGCAGGCCAGTAAAGAGGGGAGGGGGTCAGGGTGTTTAGAAGTGGAACAGACCCGGAGGCCACCAAATCTCTGCCAGGGGCCACCACGCAAATATGTAACCATCCTCAGAGGATTAATATATTAAGGATATATATTGGTGTGGTAGCCCCTGGGGTTTGGTGGCCCTGTGCAGGTGCACAGCTTGCACATGCCTAGAGCCGGCCCTGAGCGCAGGCAGAAAGGATAGGAATGTACCGTATTGCTTAAAGTAATGGATACAGCTTAGCACTCTAATTAAACAGGCATGCATTGCTCCAAGAGCTGTAGCATAGCACTCTCTCTCTCATAACTACGCTTTGGGTTTGAGATATGTGTATGCTGCTGGTTCCTAATGGACAGGACAGAATACACCTTGACTCCTTGTAGGAGAAGAAAGAATGTCATACTGAATGTGAATTTCTTTAGCACAACATAATACAGTTTTAAGGCACTTCTAGAAAATAAAAGAAGGAAAATTACCTTAAGTAAATATTCACATTTTGTCATGGTACGTAGGATTGTAGGAAAAATGGTTTTAGCCTACATGTACAGTTTAGAAAATAACTCTTTTTAGGCAGAGACATAAATAAAAAAACATGGCATTTAGGCTGACAACCATATCTTTCTTGCAGGTTGCACTTACTTTGCTTAAAACTCTCCTTAGCAGGTCTGCTGCACGTCTCTCTCCATCCAGATTCTGAAGTGATCTGGGGAGATAAGGGGCCAGATATACAACCCTTTTTTGCGGCAGCAAAAGGGAGATCCTCCTGTTTGTGACTGCAAAAAAAGGGTAATTGCATGTACAAATGCTATTTTGCGAGTCACTGACTCGCAAAATAGCATTTGCGACTCCTGCTATTAGGAAGGGGCGTCCCTTCCTAATAGTGAGTCACCATGCCATGTACAATTGTTTTGCGACCGCATTTGTGGCCGTAAAATACTTGCAGTTTACCACCTATTTCAAGTAGGTGGTAAACCACTTGCAAACAGGAAGGGGGCAATTGCGGGCGCAAAACACTCGCAAATTACCACCCTCTTCAAGAGGGTGGTAATGCACTTGCAAAAGGGAAGGGGTCCCCAGGTGACCCCTTCCCCTTTACAAATGCACGGGAGAATTTTTTTAACGGCATGCAGTGGTCCCAGGGACCACTGCCTGCCCTTAAAAAATGAAAAGAAAAAGTTTCACTTTTTATTTTTTTAAATGCATCCCGTTTTCCTTTAAGGAAAACGGGCTGCATTAAAAAAAAACCTGCTTTATTGCTTTATTTAAAAGCAGTCACAGACATGGTGGTCTGCTGAGCCCAGCATGCCAACATACCTGGGAGGGCCTGCCATTCCCAATCGGGTCGCAAATTGCGAGAGGCTCATTAATATTCATGAGCCTCTCAATTTGCGACCCCATTGGGAAGCGCTAGCAGTGTGAAATACACTGTTGTATGTTGGAAATAGCGCCTCGAAAATTGCGAGTCGCAAAAAACTCGCAATTTGGAGGCGTTATTGCCACGGTCAATAATCTGGCCCTCCATCACTTCTGCGACACGAGGGGGTTGGTAATGAACACCTCAAAAAACAAATCTATGGCCTTTAACCTCCTCAAGTCTTACAAAGGCAGCCCCTTGCTAGGTTGGACTCCCCTGGAAAGAGTTTGTACCTTTGGCTATCTTGATGTTAGACTCTCAGACAAAATGTCTTGGAAGCCTCACCTAACTAAGATGCGGATAGGGCATAAGCGAGTAACAGGGTTACAAGGGGAGGACGACCGCTCCTCACCCAGCAGACCGGTAGCTCCAGCCATCCAGGTATCCAATGTAAAAGGTGTTAGCACCACTCTGTATGGAGCAGAGTTGTGGGGATTTGACAAGGTTCACGATCTTTGTAGCTCTGAGCATAAGTTTGTAAGGGACCTAGTGATGATGCCTCAAAACACTCCACTTACTTCCCTAATGCTTGACATGGGCAGGTGCTCTATTGGTGATATAGCGAGGCTTCGCCCGTGGCTCATGTTGGCTCGCATTAGGAGGACCCCAGAGCTCCTACCCTTTGCGGAAGCCTTATCTGAGGTTATCGGATAGATAGAAGTAACATGGTAGGCTGTATCACCAATGTTAGGACATTGATGTCTGCACTTGGGCTTCAAACCCACTGGGTCAAGCAGGATCCACCCCGGAAAGAAGAGCTCAAACAACATTACTGGGAATTGGTGGAACAGCAAGAATCCAGCAAACCAATATCGGGGAGACTAACCATCCAATTTTATCTTCACAAACAGACTAGATATTTGGAGCCCTACCTAGACATAGTTCAAGTCCCTCGGGACCCGATGTTATACATCCAGTTTAGGTTTGGTATACTCCCCGTTTGCGAGGCAACAGCTAACTGGCACCCATGCAACCCTACACCTAAGGACTGCCCTTGCTGTAAAGACCCGGTGGAAAGAGTAGCCCATGTGCTGTTTGCCTTCCAGGTTTACACTAAGCCAAGGACGAAAGGGCTAAAACCGATCTGTTGGCAACTGGTCACATGGAACCACCAGGTTGCCTTGCGCATCTTAAGATCAGATCCCAGACCACTCTTTGCTTGCGGAGTGGCTGAGTTCTTAAGTCATGCATGGTTTATAAGACGGAGACCCGGATAGGAACTCCATAGTACCCAGCAGGTTGAGAATTATACATATTTGCCCATGGCCTCATAGGATAGCAATTGTTTTTCATCTATATGTTATACACTTTATTGTCTGTAACCTCTTTGTAATGCTGTCCTTACTTAGGAGGGTTGAAATATCAATAAAAAGGCCTGTGGGGTATTGCTAGCTGGGTTTATTAGAAAAGACGCCAAACGTGAAAATGCTGTGATGCTCCTTTTCCCTCCTTACATTATTTTAATGTGTTTTATTATTCCATTATTGTATCAATTGCTTTTTACTACTGATCTATTAAATTTCATATTGCCCTCTTTGTCTTAACTGTGCACCAAGATGAATCATTTGTTGGTATTTAACTGTAACATGCTGCTGCATGAACTGCTCTTTTTATATATTTTTTGTTCTATACCAACTGATGTCTTTTATAGCTTTTATGACAGGAATTGTCTAAATAAAGCTTATTTACAAAAAAGAAGACGTTATATCGAAGGTAAAGATACATACAGGTGATTTCACTGGTTTCTTAAAATCACGCTTCCGTTTGCGAATATTTAAAGTGAACTTAAACGTTACTATGAGATAAAGGAAATGTGCAGACATAGTACTGTATTGTGCCTTTCTTGATTGGTATGAGTCTCAGAAGAAATCCGCTGCAGTTGGTTTGGGATGCTGGGGAGCGGTACAGTCATTTGACTTGGGAGATAAAGGACACATTTGTGTAAGATACAAAAAAGGTATGCCTATTTCACCTTATCAATGACAAATCCCACTTGTGAGCTGTGTATGAGTGATGGGATGATTGCCTTGAGTCAGTTTATCCTGAAGTTCTATTTGCCTTTCTTTAAAATATTTCCACTCTTCTTTAACTAGAAGATTATTTCTGGCATTCTTGTTCAGCTCACAGGTACAGATGAATTAACACATCCATTGTGCAGAAAAGACTACACCATCAGTTAAATGTTCTTCCTGTGAGAGGTAAAAGCTTGTCCTCTTATCAAATCTTACATCATCAACAATCATCAAGAATATCCTTTGTCTGATGCCATCTAGTTGGGTTGTAAGCCTTTAGTGACATCATTTACTACATGACACCTTTTTAGTGGACATGAAATGCCATATTCCTGTGGCTGAAAACAGGACCAGGAGAGTAGGGAAATTAGCGATTGGCTGTACGATTACTGAGGATGACGGAACATTAAAATGACATTGAAAGGATGAACAACCAAAATGCAAAAAAAAGAGATTCCCTGAAAATGACAAATAGGGATAAGAATCACTAAACGTCAAAAGCATAAAAACCTGTAAATCTGAATGTATGTTAAAAGGCCATTGGAAAGCCTTGTTCTATATGTCTACCTGCTTTTGAGGATTTATCTGCTACCTGGCATTGGACTATGACTTTAAAAAGTAGTAGCAGTAGTAGGACGAACAGTAGACAACTTAACTCAGGTTGCATTATTACGCAGCATCTGATGACCCTAAACAATTACTACTTTATCTGCTGTTGCTGGTAACTTCTTTTATATAAAAAAGTTTAAAGGTGCTTGCCACCTGATGCACATCTCTTGCATCACTCTTCAGTAGGAAGAAGGAGAATGATGCTGCCTGAAGCAAGTGATCTGCGAGTTCTCTCTTAATTGTTTCTAAAGATAATCGTTCGTTTAAATCCCTGGGGAGGTCAATCCAATTTTAGCAGCAAACATTCAGGAGATAGAGAAGCAGATTTCCTCTTCTTTATTTGGTGTAAATGGAGGTACAATAAGAAACAAGGGGCCTCATTTATGAGCCTTTGCGTCACTTTTACGCCACTGGTGTGTCACTTTTTGTGACGCACCAGTGGCACAACAATGCGCCTTGTTGTGCCATATTTACAAAGTGACGCATCTAGGTAGATGCGTCACTTTGTAAACCCTTGCGCCATGGGTTGTATGCAAGGGGGGCGTATTGACGTAAGGAAGGGTCGTAGAAGTGACGCAGTGAAATCTATGAGATTTCACTGCTTCACTTTTAGGACGCCGTTATGTCAAAATCTTGCATCGGCCTCACAGCAGGCGTAAGACTGACGCAGACCCTTTCACATGGAGCTTGCCCCATGTGAAAGGATGCATTACTGGAGTTGCGTCACTTTTGTGACACACTCCAGCAATGCGTCACTTTTGCGCTTACAGATACGTCAGAAATACGTCCTTGCGACATGATGCGTCATACTGTAAATATGACGCATCATTGGTGTCACAAGGAGGGGACAATAAAAAGTGACGCATCGCTGTTCTCACGCAGCGATGCGTCACTTTTCATAAATGAGGCCCGCGGGGCCTTATTTATGAAGGCCTTGCGCCGCCGGTGCGTCACTTTTAACATGGGAAAAAGTGACGCACCGGTGGTGCAAGGCTTTCATAAATGAGGCCCAAGACGTTTTGCCCAGATCCCTAAGGAGAGCAAAGGGGATGTAATATTGTAATGTATTTAAGAAACAGACAGACCAAGCCACATAACCCCTTGTATGCTGAAGAGCGGCAGGCGCATGCTGGTGACGGAACCGCTCTGTCACCAGCGTCGGTGGCGCTGTGCTGATGACGGAGCGTTCCGTCATGGCCCGCCCGCTGCTCATGCGCAGCACAAATTCCGCGCCTGCACTGAGCGTTCTATTGAGCGGGCGGGGCCATGACGGAACCGCTCCGTCATAAGCACAGCGCAACCGACGCTGGTGACAGAGCGGTTCCGTCACCAGTATGCGCCTGCCGCTCTTCCGCCCCGCCCCCTTAGCACTGCGGCGGAATAGCCGCTGCAGTGAAGGGGTTAAATGCTAGGCAGTGGATTACAATGGTCCATGTCCATGACACTGCAGCCAGGTATTGACTTAATGTACACAGTGTCCCGCATGCACAGTGGCTATCTTGCACTGGTTTTACAAAAAGCATCAGACAATCGATTACAAGATGCCCTTGATGCATGTTTAGTGGCCATGTAGGGAAATGGCAAAGCTAATAGGACAGGACCCGGTTGTCACGGCTTGACCTATTTGCTTTGATAGTGCTTGTTCAATCACTTGCCAAGTCAACAGTAATACATTAGGAGCACTTTCCCAAACAATAGGGGTAAATGATGTTCAACGAATGAAAACATCTTTGAGAGGCCACAAAAGATACGTTCCTTTTTATTGCAGTCTTGCTACAGACAGTTCCAGCTGTCTGTCATTGAACAGCATTGGTACCCTTGTTCAAGACTGAATAGCCTTTGTGTCAATCCTGTTTGTTGCTTTCCTTCCTTTCTGGGTTTGATGTGCCCACTGGAGATTTTTCCGTTTTGCTTCTGGTAGATGCCTTATTCATCCTGCTCTGGATGTAGCATTGCAAATTGAGCCACATTTATACAACACCAGTTGGCTTTCTGTGTCAACTTGCAGTCACTACAAAAACTGCAGTAAAAATGTGGTAGATGCAACATCAATATTGGCAGCACCATTGGCAATGCCAATTGGTTTTGCTTGTATTTAAAGGTACGCAAACCCGATTTACATTGCCAATATTTATTACAATTGTGCTGCAACCAGCTGAAAGACATCCAGTCATACAACAAAGTCAAACCATGCATTAAATTCCTATATGTTGTGATGGCTCATATTTCAAGATGAATGTTCTTACATGGGGCCAGATTACCTGAATTTGAGTTATTCATGATGGTCAGACTGAAACAATCATAGCCATGCCAATGAAAATGTTTGACACCACAAACAACCTTTACACATAACCTATTCAGCACTGCATGTGGTCTATGCTGTCAAGGGTTCACAATATAGCATTACAGCGCAATACCAAAGCCTATTTTAGTCGTTAAAGGTCCTGAACCTGCGTTATGAGCTCCACACACAGGCGAGGGCCTACAAGAAGGAAGAAGGGCTTTAACAACTATTGTAGACCGAGAAAGAAGGGCTATAATACTATTAGTACATGCCACTCATTTGGGGTAGAATGTTCTAAACTAAAAAAGGTGAAACAGAAAGAAACTTATTGGAATGTTGGAGCCGAAGCCTTTACCAAGTATTATTGGCCCGGAACCACTCTGTTGTCTTCAACAAAACTCTCAACATTCCAATGATCGAATATGATATGATAAATCGAACTTTCATTCAAGTTAGAGGCAGCAACTGAGAACATTATATGCACAGCATAGAGAGGGTCTTCTAATGAAATAGAAAATAATGTAACAACGGTTTGGCAGCAGAGTAATTCATGACTGTTCCCTCTATGAAGGAAGAACTAACATCGTTTTATGAATTTTAATGGATACCATTCTTAAAGACGCCTTTGTTCAACTACTGACTCCTACAAGCGTCATTGGTAAGGACTACTGTTGTGATTGAACACAAATGTTCCATATGTTGTCCAGCTTGCTTTAAAAGTAGATTTAAGAGGAGACCGCAACATGTGAGACATGCTGCAGAGCATTCAGGGACATTGACTATTGCCCATGGTTACTGTTAAACGGACAATCTAGTTTTGCTATGATTAGTCATTTGGTGTTGTTTTTCTCATTGTTTCCATCCCCTTTTTATACCCAATGAGGAAGGGTGCAGTGAGAGGGTGTTTATATTTCCATTTAGACATTATGAAATCAATGACAAAGCAAGTCTCTTCTCTGTATGGTGAGATGACAAGCTACCTCATTAAGTATCACTTCCAGCTCTGGGAAGTGTGTACTATGACTCGATTGCAGAAAAGGAACTATAAAGAAAGGGGGTGTAAGAAATGTGATTATTATTTGAAGTGGTTGACTACCCACCTCAAGGAATAATCACAACCCTTGTCAGGATGTACCTTAAAAATCACTAAATGAACCTGAGTTCAATCCTCTGGTAGCTATGGCACAGAGTGGTACATAGCAGTGAAGACTGGACGCACCGGGCAGCTGCCCACTCATGTGTGCTGGATTGCCCACCATGGATCAGCGATCTGAAAAGTGTTCAGTACAGTTTGTAGGCCGTATATTACCACCTAAGGGGCCCTGGGTGTTTAGAGGGAATTGGCTCTCTGTGAAGCGTTTCTGCATAGGGTAAAAACTGTTCACAATATGTACTTTTCCACCCATGTGTGGTTGATTGCCTACAAGAAGTCGGCTTTCAGTGAAGGATTCAGTGCAGGACAAAGGCTGTGCATAGTAGAGGCTTGGTCACCTACTGAGTCTTGGGTGTCTGGATGGAGTGGGCTCTTTATGAAAAGCTGCTGACAGGGCAAAGATCATCTGCAACTCATGCTTGCCCACTACGTCTGAATGATTGTCCACATGAGTTCAGCTATCCGCAAAGTTTTACAAGGCAAAGGCTGGGCGTAGGAGGACCTTGGTTAAACTATGGCAACTTGTGTGTGTGAATGGTAATTTTTGATATACATTATTTAGTGCCATATAGTAATTAGTGTGATACATGAAATCCTGTACTGGTTTATAGGGCAATTTGAACAGCCAAAGGTTCAATTATGCAGCAGTGATGTAATCCGTTATGGCGTAGTTCGCGTAGTAGTGCTCCGCATAGCTACACGAAGTGCACTCCGCACTATGCATGCTATGCGTAGCTACGCGAACTGCGGTTGGGAAAACGCTGTTCGCATTGATTTCACAGTGTTAGATGCTTGTCCGCACTGTGCAATCATTGCAAACGGCATCTTGCCCAGTGCAAGCAGTCGTTTTCTGCCGCTTGAGTAGATTTGTACTCGAGCTGCAGCTTTCCCAACGCGGACGGTAGTTTCTCATCGCGAGCGGTGGCGAGCATACGCGACCACTCGCAATGAGAAACCTGACCTCCCCGCATTGAGATTCTCGCCGGGAGGTTTATTTTCCACGCTCGCGATCGGCAACTTGATGTTGCTGATTGCAAACAAGGAAAAAGTCTCGCCGGGATGGTGATTTTTCTCACTCGCGGTCGCCAACTTGACGTTGCGGACCGCGAGCGAGCAAAAAATACCTCACTACGCTACGCGTTTTTGCACTGTACAATGTACAATTCGCGTAGAGCGTATTTGCGCAAACTAAGCACACACAGCGAGCGTAGCGTCTTGTTCGGCCCAGGGTTAATTAGGGCATGGCGGGCCACAAGGTATAATTAGTTCAGTAAACTACAAATTGCTATGAATGACATTTTCAACAATTTATAATGTCAGTTTAACCTTTGTTTTGTTCAGTGAACTTTTAGAGGTTTTTTAATGTAAATTCAGATATTATTACCATACCTAACTATAACATCACTTTAACATTAGTTTTTTCCTGCTGAATGTCTGGATTATTTTAATGTTAAATAACATTTTATTACCATACCTAATATAACATCACTTTAACCTTTCTGTTTTTCAGTGAATTTCAGTTTTTTTCTACTGTGAAGTAAGATCATATTACCATACTCAACCTCCATGAACCTTGCAAGGCGAGCAGTTGGCCGCAGGGTCTGGCCTTACATGTCACCCCACACAGGTGCCCACCCCTCCCCCGCCGGTCATGGCCTTTGGATCCCCAGCTAATGTTCTTTGTCTTTAATTTTTTTTATTTAGGCTCAGCTGGACTACGATGGGAGCACATGACCATATTGGCTCCCATGGGAGTCCCATGGGACCACATAGGCAGGACTGAGTCCCTTGCCCACTTATCACATTTTTCACATTTTTTCAGGACTAGGGGGCCGAGTCCTCAGAGCCCTGTAATGACAACTTCTTCATGTTGTAGCCAGTTAATCACAGCTTTTGGTTCACTGTCCCATGTATCCAGCAAATCAGAATGCTTTGTTTTCAGTTTTTTCCTGTGGGAGTGCAGTGGCACTCGCCATTGCTACTTTTTTTTAACTCAATTTCTCTAAAACAGCTGAACACAGCTACACCTAATCAAAATAAGCACACTTCCTGTGTAAAGCTCTAGCTTTCTGCAAACAATTGTGTAATTCTGCCATTTTTTCTGTATCATTGTCTAATTTTCTCTCTGAGATTTCATGAGGATAAAGCTTTATGGACCCTCCCTTTTACTTAGCCTCTGCTTGATGTATCACGCTGAAACATTACAGGAAGTAGCTGAGGTGGATGAACCTTTTTCTTTGGAAAGGTTTGTGATGATTCAGCAAGTATTGCCAAAGTTATTAGCAAAACAAAAAATACTTCATATGGAAAGTCTGCTCTAACTACTACAAAGAACCCCAAATGTCCCTTATTTCATTTTTCAGTTTTCTTAAAACCTTAATCTCTGTTTACCTCTACCCTCCACTGAACCCTAAAACCCTCCTTACTTCCCTTTAACATTACCAACCACTTAACCCTAAAACCCCTTTACATTCCTTCATCTCTAATTGTTTCGGAACCCTAAAACCCCCAAACTCCCATTACTTTTACCTACCTGTGAACACTAAAAAACCCTTACCTCCCTTTACCTCTACCCACCTTTAAACCCTAAAAATCCCATGCCTCACTTTACGTCTACCTGTCCCTGAGCCCTAAAACCCCTTAAATTCATTTACCTCTACCCTCATCTGAACCCTAAAACCCCCTTACCTGCCTTTACCTGCCCCTCAACTCTAAAAAACATTACCTCCCTTTACCTCCACCCCAAACGCTAAAAACCACTTACCTCCCTTTACTACTACTTGCTCATGAAAATCTTATCACTCTTTATCTCTACACTTCCCTGAACCCTAAAAATCAATTTTCTCCATTTACCCCTCGTTCCTTTACCTCAACCCACCCTTACCATTACATATCCCTTAGTGCTTGTCCATCCTTATAACCCTTTAATTATGTAATTTAAATAAGAAAATGTTGATTTGCATGAGAAAATATTTTTTAATACAGCAACTATGATGAAATATCATAGTCAAATCCCATATGTGATTAGTTCAGTAAACATCAAAAGAACATTGACACTAAAGCAGTCACCTCCCACAATACCCCTACAATAACAACCCTCAATGAAGTAACACATCAAGACTCAGACCTGACAAAGACATCAGGACCGATTCACAAAGGTAAACAGACCAAAGTCTAAATTTACGACTTTCAGTATTCACAAAGTGCATTACTGCTTGTGACATGAACAGCAATTTCTTGTTATTCCTGTGCTCTTGCAATCGGATTTTTACCAGAACGCAATCTGGGGGTAATCTTAGTCATTTCGTATAACAACCATAATGCATAATAATAGAAATGATTCCAGATTATGTTGGTGTGAGCAACATTTTGCCTGAGATTAGTTGATGCTTATTTCAATAAGGCAGACCCTTGATGGTGCTTAGGTGCCCCGGATCCTAGGGCAGTAGCCATGCCATCTTGGAAGACTACAGAGCACGGTAGTCTAGCATGGTTCCAAGAAAAGCAAACAGTAACTAATGAAACTGTGGGGAGGCTGGTATGATGGATTTATTTTGGGATTGGTAAAGAATTTTTCACCACTTACTAATTTATGTGTATTATAAATGTATTTTCCCACCATCAGACTCTGAGAACACAATTATACCTAGATGCAAGAAGAAGGATCTTCTGTCTTGGTCTACCTGATGGGAGAAATGGATTGTACTCTGCTCTCTACTTGTAAACAGGGCTGGAAGTGCTCTGTTGGCAGTCATCTTCCAGCGGGCAGGTCTCCTGTCAGTCCAAGGGGTAGAACTTTGAAGTGCTTTCCCTGTGTGGCAGATGCAGCTGAGCAGCTGGGAGTGGCTCACACTGGGTGCCATCAGATACCTTGCTGGAGTGAGATATGTTCCCTAGGAGCTTTCAGTACACATCTGGGATCTGCAGGAGGGAAGGGCGAGGAGGCATCTACAAACATTTGGGGCCTGATAGTTTTTGGACCTACTAGAGACCTGGGACAGCATTCAGCATTGCATCACGTGGGGATTTCAAACTCAGAAAATAAAATTCTAGAGACTGGGACAAGGCAAAAAAACTACTCTTGTGACAATGTGACCTTGGTGGATACAGTTTCTACACTTGTCTCGCCTGGAGCTTATGGTACATTTGTGGGCATTGTCGGGTTATGTTCAGAACATTCCAACTACTTTGCTGAAGTTTTTCACTATTGCTCTACAGCTACAAAAGGAGCAGGCTGCACTATGCTGGGATGAGAGACACAGCTTGTTGAACAAACTTACGTGTTACAATAAAGTGCTGAATGTTGATGTTTCTTTACTTCCGCCTTCTGCCAGACCCGGAGAATGTGTGGTGTACTACCCATATGCACTGGGTCATCACATCTTGTCAGTTTTTCCTCAAAGATTGTAGCGATGCTGGGCCAGCGGGTGGGGTAAAGACTGTAGATATCTTGAGCTAACCAAAACTAGAGTCAATGCGTCAGTCTACCATCAAGTTTTGCATTTTAGAACCAAATGATGCTTTGTATGCTAAAGATTTTGGGGTGACCAGAAAACTGTTGGCGCACCCAGGTGCCAAATATATAATTAGTATTCAATGTCCACTCTTTGTTGTTTCGGGTTTAAGTTTAGTTTTATTGCACAGTCCGGTGTTCACTATACTCTTTGCCAAATATTTTGCTGCTGGTGAATTTTGGGTCTGCTCTAGTTCTTTCCATAAGTATGCATTCAACGTTCCTTCAGTCGTTTTTCTTACTTTGTCCCATGAGCAGATATATGCCCCTTGTCTTGCAAAAAGCTGTGACCGAATACCAAACTCCACTCTGATCTGTGCTGGGGAGGATCGCTTTGGAAGGCCGAAGATGATTCTGTATGCCGACACGATTGTACTGTCAAGTGTTACGGCATCTCTGCCTCGGTGGGCCTCGCTCCCATAAGTTAGTATTGGTAATAATTTTGCACGTATGACATGTAGTAAAGGGGTCAGAGAAGGGCCAGAGAGGTTGTTATTTAGTGTTTTTAAGGCAATTGCCAGAGCAAGGCCTTTACCTCTTATACTGGCCCTTTGTTCACTGAATTGGCCACCCCTATCAATCTTCACACCTAGATATTTATACGACGAGGTGTCTTTGATGCGGATGTTGTTCCAGAACCACGAGAAGCTTTTCTTGTGTTTGTTCTTGCTGATTGTCATTGTTTGCGTCTTCTCGAGGTTCGCTGTTAAATCATTTAGCTCAGAGTATCTCTGGGTTGTATTTAAGAGATTTTGAAGCCCTACTTTAGTATGGCTTATTAACACCAGGTCGTCTGCGTATAGGAGACATGGTAGATTTAGGCCTCCTAATTTTGGCGAGTGTGAGTTGCAGTTATTTAATAGGGGCACCAGATCCGCCACGAACAGATTGAACAGTGTGGGTGCCAACACGCAACCCTGCTTAAGGCCGTTGTTGGTTTGTATCCGCCTTGACAGCATTGAGCCGTCCCCCACCTTGATCTGAATCCAAGTGTCTGTATGTAGGTTAATTAATGGCTCCAGCAAACCTTTTGGGATACCCCAATCCTTGAGCTTTGTCCACAGTAAATTGCGGTTGATGTTGTCAAATGCCGCCTTGTAGTCTATAAAGCAGAGGTGCAGGGGCATTTTTTTCATCTCTGCCTTGTCTATAAGCATGCTCATTGACAGTATGTTTGTTGTTGTCCCCACGGCTTTAACAAAACCTGTTTGATTGACAGGTATTAGAGACTTCCTCGTGGCCCATGTCTTTAGATCTTCCAGTATTAGACCTGCAAAATACTTCGCATCATTATCGATTAGAGCAACTAACCGATAATTTTGAGGAATACCTCTATCCCCTGCTTTGTATATGGGGGCAATAACGGAGCCCTTCCAAGTGTGTGGTAGGATGTTAGTATACCTGATCTCCCGAAAGAGGGGTTCCAGCGCCGCTGCCCAATAGTCCATGTCTTTTTTAAAAAGGACGGGCAGAATCCCGTTTGGACCCGGCGCACCTTTCCTTCTTCCTTTCTTTATTTGCCGCTTTATTATGGGTTCCAAAGATGTATGATCTGCGTCTCCTGCCATGTCCTGATTGATTGGGTGCATTTGTTGTGGTTTTTATGCTTCCCTGGAAGGTGGGAGAGCAGTCGCTTCCATGCTTGGCAAAGTTGGGTAAAAGAAATCCCAGTGAGTAATCTTATTACGTGAGCACGAGATACACCACACACTACTCTGAGGGATACCATTGATTTACAATTTAAGTTCACTGTTTATTGTCCATACAAACTACACCATTCAACAACTTAAAACTTCATACAATTTTAAAAGAATCTTTCATCACTATTCCGAGTGAATTGCACACACACTGTACATACAAGACAAGCCCTGATGAAGTCATAGGGTAGCACCCATTTGACGAAACATATGTTGGCTGGGTAGACTGTATATATTCTTAAATAATCCAGAATTAAAGGGAAATACTTGTCTTGATTGATTGAGAATATTATTACATTTCAAAGCTTGTGCTTGCAAAAACATTATGCCCTGTCTGCTGATGCAAAAATACATTCAATCTACTTTAATGGAACATATTGCCGTTCATTGACACTTATGACATGCTTTGCTTATACTTTGTGTCTCTGTACTCCACTGATCTCAGCATGATACTGAACACCTCTAGGGGTAACCTATACTCAACATACCTGAATTCGAGGAACCCTTACCTGCTACATGTCATCTATGGGAGTTTGACCGGTCCAAGTTCAACAGCTTACCTAATAAAGATGTTATTTTCAAAGCAATCGTTACACTGCCACTGATTTTGTTGGGCTCCCAGAATGGAATATGATGCCTGAACATCAAACGTATTTGATCATTATAAAGTTAACTATGTTTTATCATGACTGATGTATTTTTCCTCTATGATGGTGCTCAGTTGTTACTAACAATACGTTACTGTTTTACGGGGGGTTTCCTTTGTCAAAAAGTATCTATTTTTTAAGTCAGTTTCAAACCGTGTTTTGTTGACAATTACACCCTGCAAGAACTTGAATTTCCGGTCTGCCACTTTACCAAAACTTGAGACGACTTCCTTAGTGAGCATTTGGTCTGTCCTTGATGGCAGGGCTCGTTTTTTCCACCGGGCATTTCCCTAGTGGGCTGCAGCCTTTGGTGGCCGGTTTTTAGGTCAGGAGGTGGCTTCTCACGCCGCTGTCACTTTCTCCAGCCTCCCCCCTTCCCCTGTAATCACAGAAGGTGGGGAGGGGAAGAAACTTCAGGAGAGAGAGAGAGAGGAAAGAGAGAAGAGCGAGATGAGAGAGCGAGTAGGAGGACTTGCTTGATGCGTGTCTAAGTCTAGGTTCTGTGAGAGTTCAGATGTGTGCACACTCTTTCAGGGTGGAAGAGTCTGCTCTGCACACCCTTTGAGGACATTAATTTAAGCTGATGCAACCCTTACATCAGTGGTGGCTGCTACGGCATTTAAGTGGTGCGGCAGCGCAGCGGTGGGGGGGGGCACTGTGGGGGAGGGGGCAGCTCGGGTGGAAATTAGTTTCAAAAAATGCTTACCCTGCATTCTGCAGTGTCGGTGCTCTTCTGGCCTCTTCTCCTCGACTCCCGGCACACCACAGGGTCTCCTACGCCAATTCAGACACTGCTCTCATGCTGGTATTACCCAGTACGAGAGCAGGCCCGTGATTGGTGTGAATGCCGTAGTTTGGTGCTTGTAGAGTCGGGCCCTAGGCCCTCAAGCTAGAAATAGCTCGTGACCCGGACACACTGCTTACTGGGTGCAACTGGCCACGAGCACGTGCGCTCGGCCACTTTTATTAGAGCAGCGTCACCTGACCGGTGACGTCTGTGGTGGGTGGGTGTTCAGTGTGGTTACATGCTGAACACTAGAGTGCTGACTATGACTCTAGGTCATTACATCCCTCCCAAACCTGTTGAAAAATCAAACCAAACGGGAAAAGTCCAAAACCCTGTGGGAAAGAAAAGATACCAAAATATAACATTGGACTCATGATTCCAAAAGAGTCTCTCTGGCTGCTTGCAAGCCGCAGGCAGTGTAGTTTCGGCATCCAGGACCAACAGTTCTCTGTGGTACGGCTCGCAGTTGTTCGGCGAGTTCAGTGTGCGCCGTCTGGACGTTGTTCTCAGCCCTGCCTTTGCTTCGCTCAATTGGTGACGAAGAGTAGTTGGAGAGAGAGATGGATGATATGGGTGTTGTTTGTCTTCTGGTTTCTATTCTCCATTCTGGTTTCGTGATGTTTCCGGGCAGGCTTCAATGTCTCTCTTGGCAGGTGAAGAGAGTAGGTGCAAACATCCTTCTAACTAGGATGCCCCTCTCGCCGGTGTTCTTCTCTCACAAGATGTCCGGGAGGACCTCTTTGCCAGGTTTCCACTGGACTGGTGTTTTCGGTCGTGATGCTCCACCATAGCCTTCAGGCCGTGAGCGGGGCACTCCACAAGCCTCACCGTTGTGTCCTAGTTCCACCTGAAGGTTGAGTTGTCGACTCTTTTCCTTGCTCGCGAGTCTTTCATCCCCGTGGGTCCTGCAGACGCGCGGCTGTAGATCTGTCTCCCGTGCGGGACTTGCTGCCACGAGAGTCCCTTGAGGCCTCTGCTTATTGGGTGCCACGGGCTCGTGTGAGGTGGTCAGTTCCTCAGCTTCGGGATGCCTGAGCACTCTCGCCATTCAATCTTCGGCTCAACCCCAGAGGTAGATGTAGCCAACAGTCTAGCTTGCTCTCTTCTGCGATCGCCATGTGGATGGATGGCTCGTAGGTAGACAACTTTGATCTGTGCTGCCGGTGTGCTTGCCAGGCCTCGTCCTCCTCTGCACTCAGATGTTCCTGTGTCTGTCACCTTCCTTCTTTTTGCAGTGGCGGCTTGTTCTTGCAGTGGCAGCGTGCCACTCTGATTTCTCCTTCCTTCTTTTCTCAGTGGCAGTGGCCACTCTGATTTCTCCTTCCTTCTTTTCTCAGTGGCAGTGTCCACTCTGATTTCTCCTTTCTTCTTTTCTCAGTGGCGGTGTGCCACTCTGATTTCTCCTTTCTTCTTTTCTCAATGGCGGTGTGCCACTCTGATCTTTCTTCCTCCTTCTCGCGACGTAACCTGGTCCGATCTTCTTTCTTCTTCTCTGGCCAGGCTTTCCTGTGCAGCGCGTGCACTTTGCACGTGTCTTCCTGGTCTTGTCCTAGTCCTAGGACACTGTCTTCTTGTCACTCAACTCCCAGAGTTAGCTTCACAACCTTCACGTCTTCTTTCAGTCGCCTCCTTTAATTTGTGCTGTTGAAGTTTGTTGGTCCATGTTCGCGGACCGGGCCTTGGCTGAACTTCTTGGACCTCGTGCTGGTCCCTTCTGACGATCTCTGGCAGGTAGGCTTCTTGGTGCGACCATCTGGCTGGTCAGCTTCTTGGTGCGACCATCTGGCTGGTCGGCTTCATGCTTTGTGACCAGGCTGAGTGGGCAGATTGCTCTTGTGTTGAGTCTTCAATGCTGCGAGTTGTCGGCGCAGCCATTTTCCTTTCATCGCAGTTGGATTGCTTTGGTGCGCATTTGGGTGCGCTCTTCGTGTGTTCCTTGTGACTTGCTGCTTTGGGCTAGTGCTGTCTGCACTGATGCGCATTTGTGTCATGCAGCTTCACACTTCCTGTTGCCGGTTTCCAGAACCACCGTCGGTTCGTGTGGTGGTGCTCCTGTCTTCGCCATACCGCTGCAGCAATGGCCTGTGGCCACCAGGCATCGCTGCACTCTCTTTCGGCGTGGCGTAGGTGCTTCTGGAGTGTTGATTTTGGAGGGTTGCGTCACCACTCCGTTGACCTTCTTCTGGTCTTACTTCATCTGTGCGTTGCTAGTTGCGATCCTCGTGAACTTCTCTGGGCGCACTTGCTGCGTGCTTTCGAGTGTCTTCTGAGGAGTTCTTGCACTCCTGTTTCTGGGGTGTTCTTTGCGCTTCTGGCGCGTTCCTGCACTGTCACCTTTTTATTTGCCCAGGCTGTGTGATGACTTGGTGGCGTTCCGGTGTGGCAGTGTTCTTGCGCTTGGTCAGGTTCTCCTTGTGTGCCTACTAAGTAGGTCCTTTCTTTCTATTGGCAGGTGCTCTTGGTTCTTCAGCTGCACGCAGCTGCCATTTAACTCTGTGCTGCTGCTATGATTATTTGGCTTGTCCAGGCTTGTTTACTTCCTTATTCCCTGCAGTACCGAAAACGTCCACTAGATGGCAGGGGAGCTCCTCGGCAGGCATCGGCAGTCTTTCCCTTGCTCTGGGTCCTTCACTATTTCGCCGGTGCTTGGCTGTGTGCTGCGTGGTGTTCTGAAGCTTCAGGCTAGCATGGAGCCGGAAGTTCTCCTGGGACTGCAGGTTGAGGGGCACACAGCGCCGGTGAGGCCCCACCTGAGGGTTCTTTGGAGTATTGGAGAGTGTCTGTGTTTCTCTTCGCAGGGAAGAGTGCTGGCTACGTTTTGGGCAGTGTTCCAGCCTGCTGGAGGGCTTCGTGTTGAACTCGGGTGAACTCTGCTTCTGCCCACATGCTCGGTGCCTGTCTGTGCTCTCCCCTGGGCTGTGTGAGTATAACGTATGTCCAGTGAGTGGGGCCCTTTTCATTCTATCTGCGTGGCTCCCGTCTTGGCTGCACATGGTCTCTTTTGTGTGGTGCACACGGCCCCTGGCAGTAGACACTCGCTGTCCAGGTCGTGTGTTGGGTCTCGTGTTATCACCGCTGCGGAAGGGTTCCGCTTTTATCACTTGTGCCCCCCACTGTGTTTTCGCCGGCCTTGCAGTTATTTATGTTGAGTGCGGCCGTGCGGGGGAAAGTATAGCGTAGGCAGTCTGCCATTTATTTGTAACGACTCCCGCCCCTCGCGGGACACCGCTTCTCTCTCCGAGCTGCTGGGGGGGGCTTGCTGACGCTGCCCTTACCGGCTGCGGACCAGACGTTGGTTCCTCGCTCCTTCACCCCACCGCCACAGTCACACGCTTCGCAGGGTGGGGAGGTGTTAGAGCTTCACTGCAGCTGGGTTCCGCTTTCTTTATGCAGGGCCCGGCAGCTCTTCTCACGCTGCGGGCTCATTCACCCCGCCGCCGCAGCAGCTTCAGTCACACGCTGCGCGGCGGGGGCAGTGGTCGCTGCAGGCAGGCCGCGGTTGGGCTCCGCTGGTCTTGCTTCACTGGGGGCAAAAGTAGCCGGCGCCGCTCAGGCTGTTGGGGGCAAGGTTTATAGCTACAGCGGGTGGGCTCCGCTTTGCATGCTTTCTTGGTGGCGCTAGCTGGCGGCCGCCATTATCGCTGTTGTGACCGTTGCGGGTCGGCTCCGCTTTCAGTGTCGGTCACTGGCATGGGCTCACCTTCGGCCAACGGGCCACTTTTGCCATGCGGGTGGGCTCCACTGGTCTTCACCGTGGTGGGGGCTCAGTCGCGATCGACACAGGTGGGCTCCGGTAGGTCCGCTCTTCTTACCGTGGGGTCACTGTCCTGCGGCCGACTCGGGTCGGACCTGGTCGGTCTGCTCTTTTCCCTCGGGGCACCGCCACGGCAGGGCGGGTCACGGCAGGTCCGAGTGGTGTGGGGTGGGCTCCCGGTCACCTTTTCTTTATCCTCTAGGGCCGGGGCTCGTCATAGGCCCGGGGATCGTCACACGCCCTGCGGGCCTCTCGGCGGCCGGCTCCATTCCCAGGGGTGTGCCCTCGATGCAGGCAGCTCTCTCCCCTTTTCTCATCAATTTTTTCTTTTAGCTGTGGCACGCATGGGCACAGCTGAGCCTCGTCGCTAGTGTAGAGTCGGGCCCTAGGCCCTCATGCTAGAAATAACTCATGACCCGGACACACTGCTTACTGGGTGCAACTGGCCACGAGCACGTGCGCTCGGCCACTTTTATTAGAGCAGCGTCACCTGACCGGTGACGTCTGTGGTGGGTGGGTGTTCAGTGTGGTTACATGCTGAACACTAGAGTGCTGACTATGACTCTAGGTCATTAAAGTGCTCACTAAGGGTCTATGACCCGCTTCTTATTCTCCACCCAGTTGTAAAGCACAGCTCGGGTGGTGATATCGAAGTGCGTATGAGTGTTTGGCCGGCCTTTCGCAGCTGATCAAACTGTCATGCACACTTGAGGCAGTGCCACAACTTCTCCTCCTTCTTGTTGCTGTGTTGACATGCTGGAATGGACAATCCCACCCTCGGCTCAGCTGCAGTTATCAAGGGAGTAGGGAGGAAAAATAAATTGATAATAACCTTTTTTTATTATCATTTTATTTTTCATTTTCCACTGCTCAAAAGCAGTGGTGCGACCCTCCTCCACCTTAGCGGAGGAGCTGCAGCTGCATTACATGAAGCAAGCTTTATGATTGTCGAAAGCAACTCTTAAAATGAGAATTATTCTATTAAGTAATAGGATAAAGGAAGCACTAGTGAATGATTAATGAAGATATGAAAGAAGAATCTTCAAAAAGCTAATGTTTTATGAAATGTGCAGCATGTAAGTACTACAGCAAATTGTGCAGCATAGATTATGCACACTTCATTGTGACAATCGTGGGGATGCCCTTCTGTGCCAGCACTGCCATGGGCAGTAGCCTTCGAACGCCTCCTGACTTTACAGACCACACTCCTGCATGCTTCTTCAAGTGAATGCATTTTCTTTGCTAAAAGTGCCCACCGACATTTAAAAGAAGAAATGTCTGCCTGCCAGTCAGTTTTTTGCCATCTATGGACTCAACACATCCAAAATTTCGAAAAGGAATTGAATCCCCATTAAGAATTGGGTCGAGTGATGACTCAATTGCACCTGCTGGTGCAGTCTAAGGAGCCAAGATGCACTCCTTTCTATTGGTGTTTATTTTCAAATTTGTATGGCAGAATCATATCTTGGATGTTGGACCTCACCCTCGCTGCAGGGTCACCCCCTAGCGTTTTGTCTTTACACTACACTTTTTTGCTGAATCCATTTATGTTGGCATTATGCCTCTGTGCATTTTCCCACAAATAATCAGAGCAAAAATGCCTGTTCTCGATCCTTTAAACATGGTTTGATTGACTTACACCTGATTGGCATATTTAATTTAATTGCAAGCCCCTTGTTGAGTGGTATACAATACACAAAAGGCCTGTAAATTAAATGCTGCTAGTGGGTTTGCATCACTTATTGTGCCACCCACTTAAGAAGTGCTTGAAAACTTGTCCCAAGACTGCCTTTTGGGGAAAGACGGTCTTCTCAAATTGGTATTTTTATATGTAATTAGTAGGAGTAACAGCAGACTTGTCAACCCCTGGCTAGTGCTGGTCAACTCCCAACCCTCCAGTATTCTAGAATCCTTACAGAACATTGGATGATCAACATCCTAGAGTATAACACACCGCCTTCCTTAAACAGCAATAAGGATATAACTATACAAATACAGAAATAAATTAATACAATTATGAGATAACAGCAATCACCATAAGAATTAAACAAATAACATGATTTACACTTAAAATGATACAGTTCAAACCAAAATTATTTGTCAGACATGAAGGGTATTTGTAGATATGAAGGGTATTTGCAGAGCGCAGCAAATTCCCGAAGGGGTCAAGGCGATAAAGGTTGCAGTGATAAACGTCCACCCAGAAGTAGCGAGCACTGTCGAGCAAAAAAAGAAATATAATGTGAAGAGCCAGGTTTTCAAAGCTTTCCTGAAGGGAGCGTGATCTCTAATGCTGGTCAAAAGACTTGGGAGTAAGTTCCACAGTCTTGCTGCCGTCATTGAGAAGGCTCCCCCTCCCCCTCCCCACTTCTTCTTCTGAACTTTGAGCACCTTCACCAAATTAAGGTCAGCAGAGAGAAGATTCGGACAGCTTTGATAGAGGACATTTGAACATACTTTGTTTCCTTATAGGGAACCAGTTTAGGTGTTGTAACCCATTATTTACTGACTGAGGTTTGGGAATGTCCAGGGTGAGCCTGGCCAGTGCATTCTGCACTAGCTGTATTTTAGCTTGGGTGCTTTTGTTGGTGTCTAAGTGTTAGGCACTAAAGAAATTAACTCTTGTAAATGTAAATGTACATGTATTTATATAGCGCAAATCACCGACCGAGGTTGGTAACTAAGCGCTTGCTTAGGGAACCCGTCCTGGGATTCCCCTGTGAGATAACCCCAGCTGGGTATCCACAAGGTGAAAGCCAGGCATCCCACCGCGAGGGGCCATTGTGGAGATTAAGCAAGCTATTGCCCAGAGTTGCAGAGTGTGAACCCGTGAGTCGAATAGGCACCGGAGCGAGAATTATCGAGTCCGTGGAATTTTAAGCCCAAGACCCACCGAGGCGGGGAATTGAACCCTGGTCCAGGGCCGATCTCAGCTTCCGGGTCTGCCGCCTCTAACCCCTGAGCCACACTTCTCCACTCACAGACATGACTAATGACAAAGCTGCTTGTTTCCGTGCAGCAAGATGAGGAATGAAAGATAAAATAATTCTTAACATCGTGACCAACCAGATACACGTTACAGCTACTTGATTGACATGGAGGTCTAATGAGAGGTGACAATCCAACAAGATCCCCAGGTTCAAAGCCTTCTCAGGTGGCACTGGTGTAGTATCTAATGTCTCTGGCCACCGACTGCGATTCCAAATGGAGGATTGATTTCCAAAGAGCAAAACCTCAGACTTTTCTTAATTGAGCTGCAATGGTTTCTCCTCATCCACCCAGCTACTGCTGTCATGCAATAGTTAAAATTGACTGCAGTTGCTACTGTGTGTTGTGTTTTGAAATTGACATGATAAGCTGGGTGCCCTCCAAGTAGGCAACAACCTGGAGCCAAAATGAACAAAGAATCTTGCCATGGGAGGAGACATACAGGTTAAAGAGTGTGTGGTCAAAGATGAGCACTGCGGCACCGCACGTGGCGAAAAGAAAGGGTCTGATAGATAATGATTGACTGCCACCCTGTGAGATCTCAAAGGGAATGATGGATGGAGTGTCTGAGCAAATCAAACCCTCACCCCCAGTCAACTGATATAGGTTTAATCCATCACCATTCTTTAGCTCACTACACCACCTCAGTTCAGACATGGCCATATGCAAATCAGTCTGACCCTGTGCCTCATGGGAACAGTCCAACCCGAACCGCCTAGCCATGTCTTCCCCCGGACCGGAAACAAGCATCCTGGGACCGGTTTTGGATTCATATCCTCCTCAGCCAGGCTATCTTGAATCCAGTGGTAGAGTGAGTAAGGGACCCACTGCCAACATAGGGCGAACGAAGCCATACCAAAGGGGATGATGGACCCTGTCAGATTTATCATGGAGAAAAGAGGCCCATATTTCAGCGCTCTGCCTGAGACACCGGGTTCATGTAGGCGATAAGTTAGTAGTGATGGGGTAATGGTAGACCATTCTTTTCCTTCTCATTTCCTTTCTTGGTGTCTGGAATCTTCACCAAACCTTCCGAATTTTCCTTCCTGTTCCACAATTGACACTCCAGCTCATAACAACAGGTGAATATCTTAGCATCCCACTACCTTCTATCACTCTACAAAATCATATTTCCTTTCACCTTCTTAACACATTTTGGGTTAGCCCATTTGGAAATGCCCTTTGTATGAGTCATCCTGACCACACATGACCTTACTAAATCTCTTTCTTTAAAAATCCTTTTCATTCTTTTCAACTTACTATTATATCTATATACATTCTGATTCTACTCTCTATCCACCCTTTCACACAGAACCTGTTTATCCAGGACTCCATAATTCACCCTTTCCATCCATGCTGGGACTGCCGATGTGCAAGCTATTCTTCCTTTCAGGAGGAAAAATGGTGTTTCACCTGTAGTGTATGCGGCAGGCATCCGTTGGAAATTTCACAACCTGTTTTTCACTTCTTATCACCAATTTAGTTTTCCTCATATTGCAAACTCTATAAACTCACCCAACACCCGGTTGAAACAGATTCAACTAATTCATTTCGACATGGGTGATAAACTGGAGTTCTGATATGTTCAATACCCTCCTTTTTAAGGAATGATTCAAACTCATCAGACACAAATTGTGGAATATTGTCTGAAATGATTTCTCAGTAGATTTCTCTAATGAAGGATTCTTCAAACCTAATAGTTTCTCTTCTATCATCACATTACTGGTACTATTTATCATCTGGTTCCTTATTATCTCTTCATATAACTCCTTAAATATGCACGAAGCTGCTAAAGTCCTAAGTGCAGAAACATTTTGTTCAATTGTCCCACTAGGTGGTTGGACATAGGAAAAAATGTGTCTTTCTGCAACAATGGTCATTTTGTACCGAAATTTTCTCTAAAGCTTTCAATGCGGCCACATATTCATCAATGAACTCATCAGCATCACCCTCAGACCCCACATCTGTGTTCTCACTGTTAGATGTCAGCACAGGTAATATCTTTAACATTCTTCTGCCTTCAACACCTAAACAATGTTTCAACATTACCAGCTTATGTTTGGCCACAAAAACATACCCAACCACAGCCTCCAAATATGTTTCAAAAGATTCTTTCCAATCTTCCCAAACCATAGGGAAAGACCAGGATCTTGTAAAAAACATGGGTGGAGCTACAATGTTTTGCACAGCGATTTTCCCTTTAAACTATAAAATTTCAGTTATTTGGGAATATCAATCACACAACTGGAAGAATAGAAAAAAATAACATAAGTCATCACTATTGTCTTGGTACTTCCCCAGGAAAATATGTAGTCTGGCAAACAGTTTAAAAATCCTAATGTTGTAGTCCTTCCTCGAGTTCCTGGTGTTCCTAGAAAAACAGCAGTTTTGAGAGGTTCTTATGCTGCGTACTGACCCTTTTATATTCTTGCTTGGTGAGGTTATCAGTCTTTTCTCAATTTCATTGCCACCCCAAGGGAGGAGGAGCCAACAACAATTTGCCATCTGTACAAGGAGTACAGAAATTCCTGGTATCCGGTAAGAACACCTGGTTCCAGGTGAGGTTCCTCTCTGTTAAATTTCCCTTTCCTCAATCAACCTCCGCGTGGCATTCCTTCCCTCGATCACCCACTTACGGGGAGCAAGAGAATCAAGGAGTTTACTGACATGCACTCAGCACAACTCACTTGCAAAGATCTGACGCTGCTGCAGTAGTGTGAGCCTGTGCAGTGCAGATTAACCATTTAGAACAACAAATCCTTAAATTTTCAAAAACACCAAATATCCCACACCAGCAGGTGTATACTCACGCACCGATTTTACAGCTTCTGTGCCAGATCTAATGTCAGTTTGCCACGCTGCCCGTTGTCATAAAACACATCCCTTACCCCCGATAGGGGCAACTCTCAGGGGCTACATCCACCAAAATTGCTTTCATAATGTGCTGTCCTTTTTGATGTCCTATCTTCGTCGCCACTTTTGGGGAAAGACAGTCTTCACAACTTCTTATTTATATGTGTATTATTTAGGAGTACCAGCATGTGATGTCAAGCCCTAGCAAGCACTGATCAACTCCAAACCCTCCAGTTTTCTAAAATCCCCATCATCCTTACAGAACATTGGATGCCCAATGCTCTGTAGTATAACACTGCCACTGCAGCCTGGATGCAGTTTTAAACTGCCATGTCGACTTGGCATTAAAACCTCCTTGCCAAGCTTTAAACTCCCGTTTTATCACATATGTCACCCCTAAGGTAGTTACTAGGTAGCCTATAGGACAGGGTGCTGTGTAACTCAAAGGTTGGACATACATATGTAAGTTTTAAATGTTCTGGTAATAAAAAACTCCCAAATCCGTTTTTACTACTGTGAGGCCTACCCTCCCTTAGAATAACATTGCGGATTGTTGGACTTGGCCCTTTTTGTCTAAAGTTCCTTAAACTTTTTGCCTTCCTCCTTGACTTTTTTCTGACATTGTGTTGCTGACTTAGATGCTTTGGGCACTTTGCCACTGCTGATCAGTGTCAAAGTGCAAGTGCTCCCTGTATAAAGTGCTATGGTAATTGGTTGTCCATAATTGGTATGTTTGTCTTACTAGTAAAGTCCCTAGTAAAGTGCACTATGTGTGCCAGGGCTGGTAATGCAAATGTTTCTAGTGGGCCTGCAGCACTAATTGTGCCACCCACACAAGTAGCCCCAAAAAGAGATCTCAAGCCTGCTACTGCAGTGCCTGCGCGCAGTTTGTTAACTACAATTGTAAACAGAATTCCTAGGCAGTTCAATGGGTAAACATTACATCAAAATTTTTTCATCAAGAAAAGAAAACTAATAGTAAAGAACTCAGTGTGAAGGAAGAGAGTGTGTTAAAATTTACAAAATTTCATTTTATTCATATATTTGTTAAAAAAGAGAAAAATACATGTTGATAATAGATTTGGATATTAAATCTGTTCCACAGTTAGTTTTATACATACATGATTGAAAATGGTGGTGCGGAAAACAGTATAATATCAACAATCAAAAAATACAAAAATATGATACTCGAAATATTAAAACAAAGACTAGTGCAAAAGTAGCTGTGAGGTGTCAATTCTCGCCTTGTTGTCCTGACAAGTGCACCCACATGCCAGACCATACCCTTCCCTTTTTATGCACATCAGACACCCCTATAATAGGCCCAAGGTGCCCACTGGGTGCAGTGTATGTGAAAGGTAGGACATGTACTGAGGTGTGTACCGTGTCCTGCAATGAAATCCTGTCAAAATCGTTTTTCACTGTTGCAAGGCCATCTTGCCCATAGGATAGAATGGGGAATGCTGTGTCACATGCTTCCAGCATATCTTCCCATATGCTAAGATGGAGAGATGGAGTTTAGTGTGTCTGAACTCAGAATTTAATAACACATCTTTTTGTGACGATGGTTTTTAAAGTGTATGTTTAGAAACCACACTTTTAAAAGTGTTGGTTTCTTGTCCTAACCATACGGCGTGCCTCTACCTGGTTGTGTATTGACTGTCTGGGTTTGGGTGTGACAGGGTCTGGGGAGTGTCCTGACACCAGGGCATAAAAGAATGGCTCTACCTCCTGCGGAGCATCTGGTGACCAGACCATGACTATCAAAGAAAGAAGGTGTGCACTGGCAGGAAGACACCCAGGTCTGGTTTGGACTGGGCTCAGAGCCCCCCAAACACAAAGACTTCAAAGGCATTTAGGGGTATAAATGTGAGAGCTGAAACCCCTTGAACTCAAGACTGAACTCAAGCCTGAAAAAGGATTGAAACAACTTTGTGATCAAGAGGAACCTCTGCCAAAGAAGAACAGCTGAAGAGAGTGAAGAGAAGGACTGCCCTTACTGTGTGTTCTGGGGCTGGCCTGCAGTTTGCTGATTTGACTAAGGAGAGGACACAGGACTTTTCTGTGTGCTGTGTCCCCCTGCTTGAAAGGACTTTGCTGTGGGCTGTGTCCTGAAGTAACTTGTCTCCAGGGGCCCGAGAGGAGCTGGCCCTCTGTTGTGGAAACTCAGGAACATCAAAGATTCCAAGTGTGTCTCAGTGACATTGTGTGCGTGTGCTTTTTGCAGCCTGAGACCTTCGTAAGAATTGCCCAGTGACCGTGTGTCGCCTGGAGCAGTCTTGCGCTTTGCTTCGATCAACAGCATGATCAGAAGTGCTGTGATTGTTATTGTCATCAGTCCGGACCGTCGTCCCAAGGGGGAGCCATGAGAAATCACCACCACCTGCCCGAGCCTGCCTTTGCCAAGGAGAGACCAGTGAACCTTCACCACCGTGGGTCCGAGGTCCTTTGCCCAAGATTAAGGGAGTAAAGCCAGGGCCGATCAGCTGTGAGGCCGTCGCCTGGTTGCCATACTTTCACTGCGAGGAGCAGCCACCGTCAACCCGAATCCACACAGCAAGGAGAGGAGAAAGAGACTGCACCCCCCAGGTAACGCTCCGTGAGCGTACGTGTATCGCCGCCTGGGGCGGAGTGCGTGCTAGGAGAGACCGCTTTCTCCTTTCCCATCTTTGCCGTGCGAGCCTACGCTCAAGTCAGTATCGGGGCCCCAAACTTGCTGAGGAGTGGCAGTACCAGGGTCAGATTGTGGAGCTGCACTTTGTTTTCTTCATAACAGTACTGGGGGCATATTTTGGCAGTCGCTGACCGTGAGTCAGCCAAGAGTGGCATTGAGATCTTCACTAGCACCGCGATCAGTGCCGAACTGCATTATCACTTGCTTTTACGATCCGCATTAGTACTTGCATTACGGACTGCATTATTACTTGCTTTTATGATCCGCATTAGTCCTTGCATTATGAACTGCAATATTACTTGCTTTTACGATCCGCATTAGTACTTGCTCTATGAACTGCATTATTACTTGCTTTACAAACCTCATTAGTACTTGCATAAAGGACTGTCTTATTTCTACATTATGAACGGCATTACGAACTGCATAGCATTGCATTAGGACTGCATTAGATCATTGTGAAGTGCTCATTAATACCGCAAGAACCTACAAGTGATTGTTGGCCTAATAACCAGACCAGTGAAATATTACGAATACGCATATGCTGGATATTGTTTATCGTTTGGTCTCATCGTATTTCGTCTTGATAAAGATACTGCTATTTTCTTAAATCTGTGTGGTGTCTATTTGTGGTGTTATCACTGTGTTACTGGGAGTGTGGTTGCAAATACTTTACACATTGCCTTGGAGATAAGCCAAGCTGCTGTGCCAAACTTCTGGGGGATGAGCTGGGGTTATCTAAGAGTGTGTCCCTCCTTTCTCTGACTAGAAGCAAGGGTCCCTATTTGGACTAAGGTACCTAACTAAACCAACTAGAGACCCCCAGTTCTAACAGGGATCTTGATTGCAGTTAATAAGCAGTAATTTCCAATTGGGAGCAGGTAGCTATAATTTTTGGTGTCTTTGGAATTGTAATGAAAACCCCTATTTGATGGTTGAGTTGGGATTTTGTGGCAGAACACCTTGAATGCATATCTAATAATATTTGACTATGTTTGACATGCAATTTGTTCATTACTGCTGGAATGATTTATTTGTTTTAAAAAAAATTGTATAATCTGTTTTTTGATCAAGAAAATTTGAAAATGCCACTTTTAGAAAGCTAAAAACACACAAATGGTGGAAGTAATGCAGAACAAATAAAACATTCACCCCAAGTCACAGATCTGAGTTAAAACCATCATTTTTTTGCTCACCACGCCACCCAAGTTTGGACCCAGCCATATGTAAATCAGTCCTAACCCTGATTCACATGGGAACAGTCCAGCCTGAACTGCCAGGTCAGGTCTCCCTTGGACCTGAAAACAAGCATCCTGAGACCAGATTCGGGGTATCACCCTTCCTCAACCAGGCTAGCTTCAATCCAGTGGTACAGTGATCACAGGACCCATGTTTTGGCATACCCTTCCCACTTACAGCAACAAGGCAAGTAAAAGCTCAAACGATGGATGGATTGCGGAACAAATAAAACATTCACCCCGTCACGGATCTGGGTTAAATCTATTGTTTTATGCTCACTACGCCACCCCAGTTTGGACCGAGCAATATCAAATCAGTCTTGATCCTGATCCCCATGGGAAAAGTCCAACCCAAACTGTCAGCCCAAGTCTTCCCTGGACTGGATAACAAGCATCCTGGTACTGGTTACAGGGTATCACCCCTCATCAGCTGGGCTAGCATGAATCCAGTGGTACAGTTAGCATGGGACCCACGTCTGGGCATACGTTTCCCACTTAGTTCGACCAAGCAAAAAAAAAAAACAAATGATGCACTGTATAGTTGGGTTTTTTATTACAATTTAGAAAATTCCACTTTTAGAAAGTTACTCAAATACCAAAACAGTTGGTGGTTGTGTTTCTTTCTGTTCTTCTAATTTTCAAACAAGATCATTCTATTTAATAAATGTGACCAGTAAATCAATTATAACATTTTATCATCCTAACATAACATTGCTCAATATTTATGAACAGACAGTGATAACAAAAAGAATCGCAAACCTATACAAACGTTTTCTATATCCCAAAACAAATCACACATTAATAAACAAGATGACACGAATCAAAAATAGTATCAATCAGTGTTCAACCAGTCCAAAGTTATAAACCAGAGCTACCCATTCTCTTGGTGTCGATAATTGGTTCCAAAATCATCAAATATGCAAAATGAAAGAAAAATAATTGCTTTTCATAGTAAGTAATTAGTTGTGCTCCATATTAATGTAGTTTTAACATGAAATCCCAAAATTATTAGTCAAACCATATATATTATAGGTTCTCTTCAGGGATCCATGTTAAAATATCGATAACAAAACTATTGCTTACCTATACTTAAAAAGGTAAGTACAGTAATATCGACTCAAAACTGTTGATGTAAAAAATACAGATGTAAAAAATATCGACTTTAAAAAATACCATAACTTAAATTAAATTTATTAAATATTATTATTATTAATACATTCAATTAATTTTATTATATATTTTAACTAATTATAACAAATAAACTAAATGTAATTAATATAAACACAAAAAAGGGTACATATACATATAATTACTTAAATACATGTTATTCGTATTATCTTTATTCAATTTATAAACTTTATTAATTATATAAAAATAAAATAACAAAATATATAAATAATTAAAAATAAATAAAAATATGTAATATTCTATATATAATTAACACATTAAACTATTAAAAATAATAATACATACATTTAATAACAAAATAAAAACATTAATAGTTAAAACGTTAGATAGCAGGAGGGTAAAAATTACTATTGCCACTCCAGTGAGTGCAACAGTAGGGAAAACGCTGGATAGCGTAGGGGTAAAAATTACTTTTCCCACTCCAGTGAGTGCAACAGTAGGGAAAACGATGGATAGCGTAGGGGTAAAAATTACTATTCTCACTCCAGTGAGTGCAACTGTAGGGAAAGCGCTGGATAGAGTAGGGGTAAAAATTACTATTCCCACTCCAGTAAGTGCAACAGTAGGGAAAGCGCTGCATAGCGTAGGGGTAACATTTACTATTCCCACTCCAGAGAGTGCAACAGTAGGGAAAACGCTGGATAGCATAGGGGTAAAAATTACAATTCCCACTCCAGTGAGTGCAACAGTTTGGAAAGGGCTGGATAGCTTAGGGGTAACATGTACTATTCCCACTACAGTAAGTGCAACAGTAGGGAAAGCGGTGGATAGCGTAGGGGTAAAATGTACTATTTCTACTCCGGTGAGTGCAACAGTAGCGAAAGTGCTGGATAGCGTAGGGTTAAAATTTGCTATTCCCACTCTAGGGAGTGCAACAGTGGGGAAAGCGCTGGATAGAGTAGGGGTAAAATGTACTAGTCCCACTCCAGAGAGTGCAACAGTAGGGAAACCACTGGATAGCGTAGGGATAAAAATTACTATTCTCACTCCAGTGACTGCAACAGTAAGGAAAGCGCTGAATAGCGTAGGGGTAAAATGTACTATTCGCACTACAGTGAGTGCAACAGTAGGGAAAGCGCTGGATAGCGTAGGGGTATAAATTACTATTCCCACTCCAATGAGTGCAACAGTAGGGAAAGCGCAGCATAGCAGAGGGGTCAAAATTACTATTCCCACTCCAGTGAGTGCAACAGTAGGGAAAGCGCTGGAAAGCGTAGGGGTAAAAATCACTATTCCCACTTCAGTAAGTGCAACAGTAGGGAAAGCGCAGGATCCCAAAGCAATAAAAAATAAAAATATCAACATTTTCAATAAATTTAATTTCTAATTTTAACCTAATTAATATATACATATAAATATATTAATAGCAAATATAAACAAAATAATTATTTAGCACTATAAAATCCACAACAAATACCTCAAATTAATTACACAATTACATTTAACATTTACTAATTAATTATTTAAAATTAATTTTTTATCAATTATTAATTAAACAATTAATTACTTACCAGCTTTCACACCATTAACACATATATAAACCACAACACACACCTAAAATAATTACACAATTACAATTAATAATAACTATTTAATTATTTAAAATACATTTTTTATTAATTATTAATTAAACAAATAATTACTTACCAGCTTTCCCACCATTAACACATATATACGCCACAACACACACCTAAAGTTAATTACACAATTACAATTAATAATTTCTATTTAATTATTTAAAATTATTTTTTTATTAATTATTATTTAAACAATGAATTATGTTATGTTAATAGTTTTTATAAGGCGCGCAGCTGCCCCATCCAAGGGGTGTCCCGGCGCCTGATCAGGTACCACAACATAACAAATCGATGCTGGGGAAGGAGAAGAAGAAATTATTCAGCAATTGGGAACAAAAAAGTTTTTATGGCGCGCCTAAAGGGAGTAAGGCTATTCAAGGCTCGAATATGGACGGGGAGAGAATTCCACAATCCTGCCGCTAATACTCGAAAGGAGCGACCTCCCATCCTACTAAGTCTAAACCGTGTATTAACCGCTAAATGGAGAAATTCCGATCTAAGAGACCGCGTAGGGACATAGGGGGAGACAAGCTTAGCAAGGGCTGGAGGAGAGGAGAGCTTCAAGATTTTAAATGTCAGGCAGAGAGCCTTAAATTTAATTCTCTGTCTGACCGGCAGCCAGTGGAGAGAGGTCAAAACTGCAGAGACAGAGCACTGTCTAGGAAGCCCAACGATGGCACGTGCCGCGGCATTCTGCACCCTTTGCAGTCTAGTAGCCTCCGCCTGATTCACTCCGAGCAGCAGCGCACTCCCATAGTCCAGCCGCGAAAGAATGGAGGCTTGGACCACCAGTTGCCGAGTAGGGGGGTCGAAGAATTTGAGGACCGGTCTCAGCCCTAGCAGAATAACATAACAGGTAGCTGCAACCTTCTTCGTGTGGCTGGTGAAGGAGAGTGTAGGATCCAGCCAGACCCCCAAGTTCTTAACTTCGGCAGCTGGGATAGGAGTCACCCCCAATTCTGGAGGCCACCACTGGTCTCCCCAGAGCTCCGCCTGTTTTCCTAAAATCAGGACCTACCAGCTTTCACACCATTAACACATATATACACCACAACACACACCTAAAATAAATTAAACAATTAACATACTTAATTATTAATTAACTAATTGAAATTAATTAACAACTAATTATTAAACTATAATTAATTAATAAATTAACACATAAATTAATCAATTAATTTTACATATTTAGATTACTTCCCACCCTATTCCCCTATAAACTCACAACCCGCTACATAACTAATAAAGCAAAATTAAACTTAAAATAAATTAATAAGTAGAAAAATTCTAAAACATATAATAAAATGACAAATAATTCTAATTAAAAACACTTAAATACATAACATTATTAAAAATCGATATTTTTGAAAACTATATTTTTGTAAACGATATTTATTACAACGATATTTTTGTTATCGATATTCCTTACCTGTCAGTCGATATTCTTGTCATCTATATTTTTGTGGTCGATATTTCTTCAAAACGATATTTCTGCGGCAGTATTTTTGTCCCATGATATTTCCCCGTCGATATTCCTGCTCTGCACCCTCCTCAGGACCAGGGCTGGATGATTTCTTAGATGTTCAAATATGATGTAAGAGGAGGAGCCTCTTTCATTAGTGTCTGAGTTTTCTATCTGAATATGATACTGGGTGGAAGCGAAATGCAGACCTACATGGTGACTATGTTTTATTCCTTCATTAGGAAATCTTTTGAAGAAAATAGACCTGTGACTTTTCTAAGCAGCAAATCGCCATTTGCAATCCAACTGAAGCTGGAGGGAAGAAAAACCGAGGTCTTGTTCACTCGTTTTTCTACAAAAAGTCAAAGGTGTATATTCTTCAAAAGATTTCCTAATGAAGGAATGAAACACAGTCATAATTTTGCTGCCACTCGGTATCAACAATGACCACATATCCATAGTTGGCGTTTTGTGCTTTTTGGCCATATTTTCCCAAAAATCTTTAAAAATTCATAACTCCAGTTCCACCAATTGGATTTTTGTCGTTTTGGTGTTAAAAATGTCATTAAAATGTAAGCTATTTTTCTAAATTGATGTGGGATGTTTTCTGTGTTGTTTTAAACTGTATTATCATTAGTGTGCTACATAAATTCTTTACACGTTGCCTCTAAGTTAAGCTTGATTGCTTTTTGGGTCAAGCTACTCAGGGTTAAGCACATGTTAATTTAGTAACTTGTACAGGTTCACCCTGGAAAGCACTGTGGCAGTTGCTTGACCAGGCCTCACACCCCAATCAACCAACAACCTGTATGTATGTATTGGCATTTATATAGCGCACTACTTACCCGTAGGGTCCCAAGGCGCTTCGACCGCTGCGAAACCCTTCCTGGCTTCCCTGAGAGATGGTCCCGTAATGGGTATCTCCAGGGTGAGACCAGGCATCCCCGGCAGTCTGGTGGGATCGTTAGTGAAGATGAGGCAAGCTAATGCCCAGAGTTGCCGAGTGTGATCGCTGATCAGAGTGGGCACCGAGGCGAGAGAATTATCGAGTCCGCTGACCCTGGTCCAGAAACCTGCCGCGCCGGGAATCGAACCCTGGTCCCGGGCCGTCCTCTGCTCTCGGGTCTGCCGCCTCTAACCAGTGAGCCACAATACTTCATACCTAATTTCTAACACTGGAGGGCTGCTTGACACATGACAGAGGAAAGGACCCGAACGATTCACCCATGCACCCTGATCTTGGAAATCGTTTCCTTAGGCCCTTGCCTCGGAATTGTGGGGCATATTATCAAGGGGGTTTATCTCCGCTTTTTTGGCTTTAAAAGCCAAGAAAGCGGAGATAATTTTATGTCCCTATTACCTAGCTGTTGCTAACACTAGTTAGCGACAGCTAGGAGGAAATAGCGACCATCTTGGGCCCCGCTTTGCATGTCAGTGATATTTATCACTAATGACATGCAAAGTGGGCGTGCCAAGATGTTAGCGACTGAAAACAGTCGCTAACGTTGCTATCTCCTATTACCAACGTTTGGAGATATTCGCGCTAAGCGCGAATATCTCCAAAAGCTAACACCTGCCCCTGAGCAGTTCTTAGCCATGTTATCCAATGGTAGGTGGATAATATGGCTAAGAGCATTAGCTCGGTAATGCATGAATATCGCTGACTTTTCAGCGATATTCATGCATTTTGGCCAATTTTTATCGCTTAGGAGATAATCCTTGATAATAGCAAGGTTCCTAAGCGATAAAAATTGCCGCAGCACGGCGATAAAACTATCGCCGCTAAACCAATATAGCGATAATTATCGCTAGTTGTTGGTAATATGCCCCTGTCTCTTTTTAAAATTAGACAGGACTTAAAATATGGGATTTCAAACATGCCGATTCTTAATTTTCAATTCGTGCCCTTGCACCTTCATTTTAGGCGCCTAGAAAACTTAGGGAGATAGAAATTGCAGATAACAAAATATACAAATTATTGAAGTTCAAGAACAGCATAAGGACAAACATAATTCAAGTGTACAAACATGCATACCATGCAGCTCTGAAGCATAGGCAGTAGTCAGGGACCCTCTGGAAGGAAAGCAGTGCCTCAAAAAATAAGTGTGTATAATGTAGTTCTGCATGAGTTTGTTTGAATTTTTGCCGTGACTGCAGGTTGAGGAGGAAACTGTATAAATATATGTATCATGGCTTAGCACGGGATCCAAGCAGCGAATGCTTTCTGTCGTTGGTGCCTCGAAGTTCGCTCAGACGCAGGACAGAATGATTGCATCAGTTAATGTTGTCACTTTCTCCAGGCGCTGTGCATCCTGAAGGAGTAACATTTTTTTATAAGGCTTTTTGCTGGGAGGCTTTGTTTTAATAGTGTACATAATGGGTGGATAATACCGTGCTTGCTGTGTTACTACAGAAGCACCATTATGACTGCTAAGGCAATTCCCCTCCTGTGCTGGAGAGCCATGAAATACATTATTTAATGACGAGCTCAGCTCGTCATAAGCACACGACCAGTGTACAGCATGACGAGCTGAGCTCGTCATGAGTTGTCTCGTGCAAAACAGGAGCACCCCGCGCGGAAGGTAGGGGTGAAGGAGCAGGACTTGAGCTGGGATGGGCAGTCGATAAAGATAGATTAAACACGCTCATTTGACAACCGGCAATAGTAAGGTCGAGTGCAAAAGCTGATAATGGAAAAAAGTGGATTTGCCTTTAGTTCAATTATTGGAAAGGAAAGACCGAATCGCAGTGATAAGCGGAGTGTGTGTGTTAAGGAGCCCTCCTAAGGGATGAATGCTGGCCGAGCACGAGACATTAGCAAACTCGCCTTTGCAGCCTGCATGGTGTCAGGCTCCAGCAGGGTGGCCTATCTGTCTGCACCAGAGTCTAGCTCAGCTAGTCGTGATCACCTAAGCCCTGCCACGCACCTCGCTTCAGAAACATTCATTTGAGTGACTGTCTGCCACAGCCAAGACTGCACTCACTGAAGAGAGAAAGTTGAGAGGTGCACTTAGGAGCGCTGAGCTCTTCCTGACCAGTAATTGGCTGTAATCGTGTAGAAAATGCACCTCTATTTTCTAGTAAAAGCCAACATGTCAGAAAGAATTACCCAAAAATATTTCCTTTGACTACAATTAAAACAGTTATTCTATTAATAATGAGCGTTGTGTCCCGTGCTGTCTGTTACCCTCTCTCTCTCTCGCGTGTCTCTAATACAACATGTGCATTTTGGGACAGTCTGATTTCTGCTTCTATTGTTCTAGTTTGTCAGCTTTGAGTTGACATGTTCTAACTGCTAGCAGTCACCAGCTTGCCTTCTACCATTGTCACAATCTTTCATGCCACAACGTAGTTTGTAATGAAAAAGCTGGCATGTGTTTTGTTGACTACACAGAAGTCCTCCACCATGGGGCCTTAAACCAAAAAATTAAAAGAAAAAAAGCATTTCTATCTATTAGAAATGTTATGTTTCTGAAGCCAGGCCCTTCCACGCACCTCTGAAAATCATACACCCTGCGTGCCAGCAGTGCCTAGCTTCAGAGACTGAACATTTGTAGATAGAAATGTTTCTGAAACTAGGCCCTGCTGGCACGCAGCGTGTATGCTTCTCGGAGAGAGGTGCACACAGAGTTTGCCAGCTCTACTCTGCAGCCTTGCCCTGATGACCTCCATAAACATTATTCTTTTGATACCATTTTCTTGACATTTCTTTTAAATGTGGGAGACTAGTCTATTACAGACATTTTGCAGAAAAAAGGTGTTTAGTAATGTTTAATGTAATAACTGCACTTTTACAATTGCTTTATTACCTTCTTGCTTTCTCAAATTTGCTTGAAAATGCACCATTTGCTCACTCTGTTTTGAAAGTTTTCTCAGGGGGAAACGTCCCCAACCCTCGTTAGGTTGTTTGAGCTCGCTCGCTCACCGCGGTCCACTCTGACACAAATTTTACGCGCACCACTTTCAAATGTCACCAGCCACCACTGTGAAACAGGGGATTACATACATTACACCCATTACGTATGTTATATAAAAAACTGTAATTATTAACGGGCAAGCTAATGTCCTCCAACCCTCTGCGTGACTTTTCCTGCCTATGTTAAATTATTCTTGAGTGTCTGTCAACATTGCAAAGCTCGTGCTGGGCAGAGGCCCCAAAGTGAGCAAACATCCTGCCAGCCAGAAAGGACTGGCTTCATCCTGTGGCTAGCAGAAGCCCCCAGTTCTGAGGTTATTGTCTGCAGCTGCCTTTGCAGACAGCAGAGCGGCATTGAGGGGAACCCCCGTCCCTGCAGGGGGGAGTGCTGCCCCCTCGGTGGACGTTAAACTGTATTTACTTCTGTCTTTACAGACGTCTGACCTATATAGAAACCAGTCACATCCAGGGTTGAAAGGAATGCGCCACCGTGGGCGCTAATGAAGAGGCTCGAGAATTATGAAACATATACGTGGGCTAGATTAACATTAGGGTAGGGTGAAGTTAATGTATTGACCTTTAGAAAACCCAGAATGTCAAGGACTACCGAAGATTCTCCTGAGGTGAAGTTTAAATTTACTTGGCCTCTGTTCCTTGCAGTCACAAGGTTCACCCAAGATGGAGGGAGCTTCATGCTGCTGGTTAGACAGTCTCTGGTCTGCCTTTATTCCGGATAGGCATAAAAAAATACAGGGCCTCGTTTATGAAAAGTGACGCATTGCTGCGTGAAAAAAGCGATGCGCCACTTCTCAGTATGCCCTCCTTGCAACATGATGGATGCGTCATGTGAAAGGGCCTGTGTCAATCATACGCCTGCTGTGAGGGAGGAGCAAAATACTGACGCAGTAGCATCCTAGAAGTAGTGCAATTAAATCTTATAGATTTCCCTCCGCCACTTATATGAAGCTTGGATGCAGGGGAACGCCCACCCTGCATACATTATACTTAACGCAGACATAATGTAGCGCAGGGGTTTACAATGTGACGCATCTGTCTAGATGTGTCACTTTGTAAATGGGGCGCAACATCGCGCATTTTCTATGCCTCAGGTCAGTCACAAAAAGTGACGCATGGGCAGCGCAAAAGTGTTGCATGGGCTCATCCATGAACCCCACAGACACTACCATGCAGCAGCCGCATTCATCCCAATCCCAGCCTGAGGCTTATAGTAGTACAGAATCGCCTGCAAGCATAAAAACCTTTTCTAGCATTGGTAAAGTGGGCAATTGCCCAGGGCTTCTACCTTTGAAGGGGCCTGTAACGAATGTGAACTTTCTCTCGAGATCACTTCTGTGTATTTCTGTGTCTCTGCCTTCAACATATAATACAATAATGATAGGCAACATTAGGTTTGAATTAGCAGAAAATGGATAATGAAATTCAAAGTTACACCAAACAGGGCACCCCAAATATTTTTTGCCCAGGACCCCCAATATCCTTAAGATGACACTGTGTGAGCACTTGGGGGCATATTACCGAGCAATAGCGATAATTATCGCTATTGCTTGGTTAGAGACAAAAATTTACCACAGCGCTGCGGCGATTTTTACCGCAAATAAACCTTGGTATTACCAAGGTTTAACGCAAATGCGGTAAAAATCGCCGCAAAGCATGAATATCGCTGAAAAGTCAGCGATATTCATGCATTAGCGAGCTAATGCTCTTAGCCATGTTATCCACCTCCCATTGGATAACATGGCTAAGAACTGCTCAGGGCAGGTGTTAGCTTTTGGAGATATTCCCGCTTAGCGCGAATATCTCCAAAAGTTGGTAATAGGAGATAGCGATGTTAGCAACTGTTTTCAGTCGCTAACATCTTGGCACGCCCACTTTGCATCTCATTAGTGATAAATATCACTGACATGCAAAGTGGGGCCCAAGATGGTCGTTATCCCCTACTAGCTGTCGCTAACTGGTGTTAGCGGCAGCTAGGTAATAGGGAGATAATTTTATCTCCGCTTTCTTGGCTTTTAAAGCCAAAAAAGCGGAAATAAACCCCCTTGATAATATGCCCCTTGGTTCTTCGGGAGCAAACCATATGTGGCTATTCGAGCAACAGGAGAAGGTTGGTGGTCGTGAGGCTGTGGTAATGTTTTCCTAATATCACAAAAGTCCAATTTTTAGATCTGGCTTCTCAGCGCAGCTATCTATGGATGTATTGTTAACAAATGTTTAACATAGAGTACGCTTTGCCTCCAACTAGAGGAATATTGCTATCTTACCTCATGCTGTAGGGTATTTGGTGTATTGTTCCGCATGATAGGAAGTACTTCTATCGACCTGCACTAGGGCTATTTTATATCTGCAAAAAAAAACTCATTCACCACTCTGTTGTATCATTCATTTATTTACTCCTTTATACATTCTGTACAGAAAGCAATCCCTTTTTTGGGTATTTTTCTCCACCATTGGCAAAGTCAACAGACAGAATTTAATACACAAATGCAAGCTCAATTGCAAAATGATCAACAGCTACTTATTGTGCAACGCAGGTAAAAGGAATTGGCAAAAAGCATCGGTTTTCATGCATTGGCAATTTTGAAGCCAGTCCTAGTGCGTTTGCCAATGCTTGTTCCAATCGTTTTTTCCCCAAAAGTAACCATTTCACAATTAGCCAAACTGTCAAAAGTTTTGGAAAAACATTGGGGCATATTAGCAAGAACCGCGTTAAAATGTGCAGGACATCTAACCTGGGCTTCTATTGGAATTCTATAACGCATATTAGCAAGCCCATTATCGCTGTTTTAGCAGCAGTTTCCTGCCGCTAAAACAGCGATAATTTTAACGAGGTTCTTGCTAATATGCCCCTCTGTCTTTGAGCTTCGTACACCCATAGTTAACATATACATTTATATTTGAGTTGCATATGGGAGATCAAGGTGAAGGTCACTCTACAGTCCAAGGGACATATTACCAAGCAATAGCGAAAATTATCGCTATTGCTTGGTTAGAGACAAAAATTTACAGCTGAGCTGCGGCGATTTTTACCGCAAATAAACCTTTGTATTACCAAGGTTTATCGCAAATGCGATAAAAGTCGCCGCAATGCATGAATATCGCTGAAAAGTCAGCGACATTCATGCATTACTGAGCTAATGCACTTAGCCATGTTATCCACCTCCCATTGGATACCATGGCTAAGAACTGCTCAGGGCAGGTGTTAACTTTTGGAGATAATCGCGCTTAGCGCGAATATCTCCAAAAGTTGGTAATAGGAGATAGCGATGTTAGCGACTGTTTCCAGTCGCTAACATCTTGGCACGCCCACTTTGCATGTCATTAGTGATAAATATCACTGACATGCAAAGCGGGGCCCAAGATGGTCGCTATCTCCTACTAGCTGTCGCTAACTGGTGTTAGCGACAGCTAGGTAATCGGGAGAAAATTTTATCTCCGCTTTCTTGGCTTTTAAAGCCAAAAAAGCGGAGATAAGCCCCCTTGATAATATGCCCCCAATTTCCTTCTGGGTGTAGCACACATTAGCAACCTGCCCTTCATATTAAAGGAATGTGAGGAGGCGAAGTCAGGGGCATGGTCAGTGCCTGGTCTGTTCAGGCAGGGAGGGCAGCTGAATGCCGCAGCATCTACAGCAGAATATGGAAGTCGGACTCTGATGCAGAAGGCGAAATAATATTTTCTCTCCAGGGCCAAAAACCTGAACACAGGTTGCAGGGTCCCTTCCAGTACAAAACCTATGCTGGACATTACATATGCAAGCATGCTACACTATGTTGTAAGGGTGTGTGGTGGCACAAGGCTGCCAAATGTGCACCAGTGCAGGGGAAGAGAGAAACAGTTCAATATCCTTGTGTGGGAAACAGCATTTACCATGTGATCTCAACCATGCTCGTCGTTACAGCGCAAGCAGTGCACACTAGACTTTACCACCCATATGCCTTTACCACGCATATTCCTTTCCCACGCGTGCCTTTACAATGATTTTCGTTGCAAAGGTAGTCCAGGCTTTTGTGTGGTATAGGTGTCATCGCTCTAGACTCATACGAATGGGCAGAGGGTGGGGGGTGTTGGAGACGCTTGGAGGGACTTCCTGTCCGGACGGTATTGAGATGAATGGGAAGGATCGACGTGGCTTGGTGAGTAGTTTTCTGGTCAGGGCTGGGATCAAGGTGGTTTTGTGGGAGCTGGGGGCAGGGTTTTAAGGCTTAGAGCGGGGGCTGGGGTGTTTTTATGATTGGGAGGCCAGTTTTAGGGCTCAGGGCTGGGGGTGCAATAGTTTTCAGGGCTGCGGGCCGGGTTTTAGGGCTCAGGGAGAGGGTCTGGGGTGATTCTAGGGTTGGGAGGGCCGGTGTTAGGGCTCAGTGCTGAGGCAGAGTTGGTTTTCAGGGCTAGGTTTGGGGTAGTTTTCAAGGCTGGGGGCCTAGTTGTAATGCTCAGGTTTGGTGGCTGGGGTGTAACCTCTACCATTCAGATGCCTTTACCAATCATGCCATTAGAATGAAATTTGTTGTAAAGGCATGCGTGGTAAAGACGCAGTCATGGTAAAGACCACATTAAGGCATGCAATGCGGTTCCGTCATACAAACCTTTCTGTATATTGCAATGTTCTTCTCTCTCACTTTGATGCAACACAGTTGTGCATGTGCGGTTGGTGCGCTGCACCATCTTTTCTGTCAATTTGTCAGTCGCTGTGGTATGGTCATAGCCATAAGATGTAATATTTTAGATAATACCACCCTCAAGAGAGCAAGAAGCGATAATACCTAAGTATTTCACAATGAAATCGGAGCTCTGGGTGATGAGTGGTTGTGCTGGGCTTAGGTGGCATGCATGAGGCTCAGAGTGCCACCTAGTGGTGACCTGATTCTCCCTTCTCCTCGGTCCATAGAGTGAGATGATCATGTACCCAAGTGCGAGGGAGGATGTTTGTCGTTTGGTATGGGTGGCTTACAATTTGAGTCACGCAAGTCTATGTTTACATCAAATACACTGCTCTCAAAGCAGTACTTATTTCATGAGGGTAGAAAGCAAAATGAATTACAATACTGTTCAGCAGCACTGCTTTTAATGGGAAGAGGTCCGTTCAGAAACTCCGAAGACAAGTTTGAAACCTAAAAGGGAATGCCCAAAATAAAGGGCGCATTTTTCTAATACGAAATGGGCATAACTAGGCTTACTCAATGCCAGGGAAAACCTGGTCTCAAACAGGCTAAACGAGGAGAAATGCTTTATTTATCCTTGTTTTTGCTGTTTCCATATGAGGTGCCTTGTGCAGCACACATAGAAACAGCAAATCACCTATGATTGTTTATGTGGAGGAAGGTCCCCCTTCCTGCACATAAAAAATCATTAAAAAGAAATCTGTTTTGCTAGTTCTATGTGTGTTACATTAAGCAACCCACATAGAAGTTACAAAACAGCATTTAAGGATCCTTTCTGTGCAGGAAGGTCTCCCTTACTGCACATAAACAATCTTCCCCTCAACACAGGCACCCTTGCACTATGGTGCACGAGTGCCTGCGTTGTCGCTAGGCAGCTTAATTTAGCTCCAGCGCTGGGGGAAACGCAAGTCTGCACCATATTCTAGTAATTATGGAGCAGCCCTGCATTTCTAAAGTGCCAAAGCATGTTGTTAGCCTTCTTGGCTTAACGACACACTTCGCCACTTTACTGTAAATATACCCCTAAGAGAGAGAGAGAGAGTGAGAAGCTGCTGGCTAATGCTGTTAAGCCCTGCAGCATTTAGTGCTATTTTCTTATCTGAAAATGCATCTTCAGGCCCACTTTGGACGCAAGGGGGCATTTTCCTTTAATAAATAGCGCTAAAGGCTGAAGATTACCCTTCTCACATTACATATTGTACATAATTAGGAGTAATTTTGTAGTAATTATGAGTAGATACGCGGGAGAGAATTGTGTCAGTTACGCCCACCACTAGTTGTGTGTATTAAATCAACCGCACATCAATTTTATTTATAGATTTTATTATTAAGTTTGATTTGGGCTGCTTCTAACAAACATAAAAAGCAACAAAAAGAACAGGTAAATCATTGTTGATTGATAATACATCGGGTATGGTTCACCAGCAAGTAGTACCTGGAGAGAGGCTTTGGCTCTGCACACTTGTTGATCCTGTTCTCTACAAGCATTTGATTGAAAGATAGCTGTGTTCGTCCACCTAAGAAGTAGTTCCACTATTTAGACAAAACAATGTGTAAAATATATTGTGGTTCAGAAGTATCGAATTGTGATGTTAAACGGGTTGGGGTGGGGGGGGGTGATATCCACCATGGCCTTTCCCTGTTGAACTCCTGAGTCGGAAGCCGGGAGCACCGATTGTTTGTATTTTTTAAATCTGGTACTTACTCTGTGATTTTAAAATCTTGCTCACTTCTGTACTTTCCCCCACTACCTTCCTCTCCTCAGTGCAGTCCGCTCCTTCCGCTCAGCCGATTAGGTGCTGTAGCGGGGAACGGCGAGGACAGCAGCCACATTGAGGGTAGTCTGGGGTTGCCGGTGCAGTTGCATGACCACTCCCACCTCCTGTGAGCATTTTTGACGCGCTAGTAGCGTCGCGTGCACATTGGCATTTCCCTGTTGAACTCCTGAGGCAGAAAGCCCGGAGCACCGATTGTTTCTATTTTTTAAATCTGGTACTTACTCTGTGATTTTAAAATCTTGCTCACTTCTGTACTTTCCCCCACTACCTTCCTCTCCTCAGTGCAGTCCGCTCCTTCCGCTCAGCCGATTAGGTGCTGTAGCGGGGAACGGCGAGGACAGCAGCCACATTGAGGGTAGTCTGGGGTTGCCGGTGCAGTTGCATGACCACTCCCACCTCCTGTGAGCATTTTTGACGCGCTAGTAGCGTCGCGTGCACATTGGCATTTCCCTGTTGAACTCCTGAGGCAGAAAGCCGGGAGCACCGATTGTTTCTATTTTTTAAATCTGGTACTTACTCTGTGATTTTAAAATCTTGCTCACTTCTGCACTTTCCCCCACTACCTTACTCTCCTCAGCACAGTCCGCTCCTTCCGCTCAGCCGATTAGGTGCTGTAGCGGGGAACGGCGAGGACAGCAGCCACATTGAGGGTAGTCTGGGGTTGCCGGTGCAGTTGCATGACCACTCCCACCTCCTGTGAGCATTTTTGACGCGCTAGTAGCGTCGCGTGCACATTGGCATTTCCCTGTTGAACTCCTGAGGCAGAAAGCCGGGAGCACCGATTGTTTCTATTTTTTAAATCTGGTACTTACTCTGTGATTTTAAAATGTTGCTCACTTCTGCACTTTCCCCCACTACCTTACTCTCCTCAGCACAGTCCGCTCCTTCCGCTCAGCCGATTAGGTGCTGTAGCGGGGAACGGCGAGGACAGCAGCCAAATTGAGGGTAGTCTGGGGTTGCTGGTGCTGTCGCACGTCCACTCCCACCTTCTGTCAGCATATCATGACCTCATTTTCTAGGCAGATGTGTCACGTTGTAAAGCCCTGCGCTACATGGGGGCGTTCTGGCGCAGGGTGGGCGTTCTGGGGCAGGTGCGCCTCGCAAAAGTGCCTGCGTGAAATCAACAAGACTTCACGCAGGCACTTTTAGGCCAATGCTGCGTCAAAACCCTGCGCCTGCTTGTAGCAGGCGTAAGGCTTGATGCATCATTGGACAGATAGGGCCCCCCAGAGCATTGCTGGAGCTGCATTGCGCTTGCGACGCAACTCCAGCAATGCGCCACCTTTACGGCAGAGATGCGTCACGCATCTGTGCCGTTTGTGCCCCATGGTGCGCTGCATTGTAAATACGGCGCACCATGGGTGGCGGAGCTGTGGCGCACAATAACTGGCGCATCCCTGGGGATGCGCCAGTTATTATAGATCTGCCCCTAACTCTCCCCAGGCCTTGGTCCTCCTCGATTTGTCCGCTGCCTTCGACACGGTCGACCATTCCATCCTTCTTGACTGTGTTGGAGCGGCGGGCATTCGGGGGACTGCCTTGGCCTGGTTCGCCTCTTTCCTCCAAGGCCGGACACAGGCGGTTCAATTGGGGGGTTTTACTGCCCCCACCCGCTCTGTATCTTGTGGGGTACCCCAGGGTTCTTCCCTCTCTCCTCTTCTTTTTAATGTATACATCCGTCCCCTCATAGTTTCTCTGCTTAATATGGAAGTCTCTGTTTTCAATTATGCCGACGGCCTCCAGCTCGTCTTTGACCTCTCTTCCTCCCCTGAATCCACTCTCAAATTCCAGACCACACTCATTTTCATCTACGATTGGATGAACCACAATTATCTAAAACTCAATCCGGACAAGACGGAGCTGGTCCTAATTGGCGATTCCACCTGACCTTGGACTTCTGCCTTCTGGCCATCTGTCCTTGGTCCTCCCCCCGTGCCGTCCGCTTCTGTCAAAACCCTGGGCATTAAAATCAGCCAGGATCTTTCCATGCGCCTCCAGATCAGCTCCGTTGTCTCTTCCTGCTTTCTCTCCCTCAGAGTCATTTGAAAGATCTCCCGTTTTTTTTCCCTTGAAGCCCTCAAATTCATTATCCTGCCCATGATCATCTCCCGCACTGAACCTTGACACATTGAACTTCTCAATGCCCCCATTACCCTGGAAGATGTACACCGGGCAGTTTGGTACCTGCCACTTGTTTCCTTCTACCAGCTGTTTCTTCTTAGTTTGCAGGACCGACTGCTGTGACTCTTTATTCCTTCACCCATGTCACAGGTCTCACACCCACCATGGCAGCAGCTGAAATGACACTTATACCCAAACCCGAAAAAGACCCCACACAGTGTTCCTCCAATCACCCCATTGCCGACTTGAACATTAACATTAACAAGAAGATTTTCCCAAAGATCTTGGCCACTGGATTGGATGATTTAAGCCTGGCTTTATCCATTTCCAACCAGGTGGGGTTTCCCGCAACAGGCATGGTGCAGACAACATTCACTGGGTTGTCCACCTTCTCGAAAATTCCACCTGGCAAAACCTTTGGGCATGCCTCCTCTTGCCCGACACGGAGAAGGCATTTGACTTTCCTTCGAGTGGTCCTAGGCAAGATTGAGGTGGGCAGGATTGCCAAGATCCTGGCTTCCCATGTGACTCCGACAGCGTTAATGGTCCTTATACAACCTTCATCCGCATTTCCAAAGGCACCAGCCATGAGTGCTTGTTATTACCTCTCCTCTTAGCCTTTGTGGTCAAGCCCTTAGCCATTACCATTCACCATACCACACAAATAGTTGACATCTCTTTTGGATGCTGAGCCTATGAGATAATCCTCCTTGAGGATGACCTCTTGCTTACTCTCACTCAACCAGCAGCCTCCCTACCGGTGGTCGTTGAATGCCTCTCTGCCTTTGAAGCAGTCTCGGAGTGTAAAGTCAGCATGGCTAAATCCTTTGCCCTACACATCACCTTAATCCAGCTAGCCCTCCCTGCACTACAGGAGTTGGCGCCATTTCAGTGGACCCCTCGCATGATTAAATACTTGGGTATCTATAACACCCCTAGGCCGACTAATTGGAATCAGGCCAACTGTCCGACTCTCCGGTGGTCCATCCTGGATGATTTTTAAAGGCGGAAACCCTTGTGTGTATCCTAGCGTGGCTGCCTAAATGTCGTAAAAATTAACATTATTTCCCAGGTACTCTACCTTTTCCAATCCCTGCTTATCCCTATCCCCCAGGAAGACATCTTGTGGTTGCAACAGGACATGCATACCTTTATCTGGGGGGGTTTAACGACCTAGACTGCCTCATTCCTTGCTCATGTAGCCCAGGGACTGGGGAGAATTGGCATGTCTTAACCTTCTCAAATATTACTGAGGAATCCTCTTATGCTACATCTCTGAATGGGTCATTCGTAGGAATGACAAACAGTGGTTTCATATGGACCGAGCAGTTGTCTGTCGTCCAGTTTGGGACTTGGCTTGGCTCCTTAGGCACGCCTGGCCCAAAAGTACTTATATAGGCACCCGACCAGTCCTTTCGATATGGGACAAAACAGCACTTCAAAGGGGTCTACTCCCTTACCTGAATACTCCAATTGCTCGAAATCCAGAGTTCACCACTGGGTAGAATCCGCACGTTTTCTAGTTGAGAGGTGTATATATGTAGAACAGTGAGGAACCTTTTCGTGGGTGGCCCCTTTAAGACATTTAAACAATGCAAGACAGATTTTAGCCTCCCTGAATTGATGCGTCTTCAGTACGATCAACTGCGCTATTGGGCACTATACCTCCCATCCTTTGAGGGGGTCACACAAGCCTATACTACAGTGCTTAATTTGAGCCGGTGGTTTCTGATGTTTGGCACCGGCATTTAATGGTCAACACCGGAACTTGTGTCAGTCTGCCTCAAGGTGATGCTGTCTGGTTAATTTATAGATGACCACAGCATTAGCTAATTATTAATTCAATACACATTACAAAGTGACTATTTATTACTTGCCGCCCGAGCCATTCTTATAGCTGTGGGGGCCTGAAAGTCTGAACGGTCACACTTGTATGAGGCGTGTGATGATTAGTAGTCTTGTTGTTGCACTCATTGGCAGCATAGCAGAGACAATGCGTGGTACAAGCTGCAGGGGCCTACTGACGAGAGCCCTGGCACTTATGTTTTGTTTTTTAATTAAACAGTGCTATACTACTTTTCGAAAAGCTTGTCAGGTCCTAAAATGGCTCTAGGAGCCTGATCGCCAACACTAAAGAGTACTACGGCACTCTGCACCCCTCTGCACTCACTCCTACCAAGATTGCTGGCAGAATAGTACCTCAAACACTTTATGCTTTACATTCCAAGATGTGCAGAAGCATCTCCCAACAGTAGACATTCTATAAGCTTATGGTTCATTGGTACTACACACTGACCCGCCTACATACTATATATTCTTCTACACCTCCCCTCAGTTGGCGATGCCGAATGGAGAAAGACAATTTTTGTCACATTTGGTAGTCATGCTCACTAATAACCATGTACTGGAAGGAGATTTGGGGCCACATTAAGGGCATAGGTGGTTACCCAATTCCACCTTCATACACTAATGGCATACTGGGCATCTGGCCCCTTTTATTGGCATGTATGACCCACAGGGATTGGAGACTAATTAGCCAAATGCTGAATGTTGCAAGGCAGCTCAGAGCACTGGCCTGCAAAAAAGTCACAGCACCCCCCGTTGCCCTGTGGTTTCAGCATCTCTGACACATGATGGTAATGGAACAACTCTTGCACAAATTGGCCCACAGTGGAGAAGTGTGGCTCACTGGTTAGAGGAGGCATACCCTGAAGCAGAGGTCAGACCCGGGACCAGGGTTCAATTCCCGACGCGGCAGGGTCTGAGCCCAAGTGTCCACGGACTCGATAATTCTCACTTCGGTGCCTACTCGAATCACGGGTTCACACTCTGCAACTCTGAGCAATAGCTTGCTTAATCTCCACTACGGCCCGCCGCGGCGGGATGCCTGGCTTTCACCTTAGAGATGCCCAGTACGGGTTATCTCACAGGGAAAAGCCAGGAGGGGTTCCCAATGCAAGCGCCGAGATGCCCAAGGGTAAGTCAAGCGCTATATAAGAACACACATACATACATACATACACTGATGCCAAATTCTAGCGTGCTTGGGTACCTTTACTTGTCTACCTTACCCGCCTTGACTTCACTTGCTTCATCCTCCCCAAAACGTAAAGCGTTGCAGATTTTTAACTGAATACCCCCTCTGCAAAGTATACTCGAACAGCTTTGTGTATCTGGGCCCTACCCACATTATCTCCTCATTGCGTATGAGGGCTCCCCTCATACAGTTGCATGGCACTTCTACAGCTCAGGGCACCTTGCAGCTCATATTGGCCTAACAATGTAGACCTTAGTTCTCAATCTGTTTAGTTAGTTTATGACCTGTTGATAGCTGTGGACTACACTGGGTAGGGCGCCCCACGCCTTTCTGTTATTTATTATCACTGTTAAGTGGCCTTCGGTCATGGATATGCATATCTGTCGTGCAATGACTTGCTTAATGTACAACTTTGTCCTTTTTTGAAGGCTTCATGCTTTGTATTGTAATAATCTTTTAACAGAAAGACAACAAGTAAAAAAATATATGTATCAAGGGACAGAATATGGGAGGTAAGAATACTGCTTCTTTAAGTATTGAATATTTTTTTGACGTTTTGCTTAATATAATTGTATTTAATATTGTTGTATACAAATGCTATTTGTTTAATTTGTTAAATATTAGGTATTTTGGCATTATAAATCCTTCATATTGCAATAATACTTGTGTTTAGATTTTTTTTATATAGTTTGCAAGTTTTTAAAGGATTTTTTATATTAAATTTATAATTTTAAATGTAGATTTTGGTTTGATTGTTACAATTATTTTTTATGTAATTTAATTTCAGTTGAACTGGTTCATAATTAAACAATGTTGTTTTATTTTATATTTAGTAATTGTTTTAACTGTAATTGTTTTAGTAAAATTAATAATATTTTAATTTGTAATTATTTATTTATTTTAAATATTTGTTAGTGGTTAATTGTCATGGTAAAAGATTAGGGACTGCTTTAATTTAAAGTATATTTTGTTTCATTGAAAATTGTAATTTGTTTTATTTGTAATATAAAATGCATGTATTTTGAACTTAGGGTCTGATTATGACTTTGGCAGTGCAGTAGCGAGCCATCACGCCGCCGCCCCACTCCCACACTGCCAAAGCTCACCGCCAGCCGCCCACCAGATTACAAGTATTTTTGTAGCCTGGTGGGCGGTCCCTTGGCATTCCCACAGCAGTGCCTTTCAAAAAGGCACCCGAATGGGAATGTGAAAGGTTGCTCTTGCACAGTTTCGACTGGTAACTCCATGTCATGCAGGAACAGGGCTTGCATGCACACAGGGGGCCACGCTATGTGCCCCCTTGCATGTATATCCAAGCCCAGAGACGCCATGGGGGCAGTGTAGGGTCCACTGTGTTTCCTTACAGCATGCTCACCACTGTGACAATTGAGGTGTGAAGGAAACTTGTAATATGCTTGGCAGTTCTGCAGTGGCACCACCAAGTATATTGCGGCCTCAAGACTGCTGCAGCACTGCTGGGGATTGCGGATGCCCGGCAGTTGCGGCAGTCCCCATACAGTCTGACTGCCGCACTCGGAATGCAGTGGTCAGAGCATTGGTGCACTGGTCGACGACTGCCATAACTCTACACCTCCACCGCATGTTTGGTGGTCCCATAGACCACCAAACTGGTAATCAGGCTCTTAATCTGATTTGTTTTATAGTTAATTAATACATTTATACTTTTAAATGTTTTAATGTTTTTTTTCCACGTTTAATTGTTTTATAAAACAAAGTAGGAGTGGCAGTAGTAAATTTGACCTCACCAAAGTTGAACACTTTTCCTACTTTTGCTTACGTTAGAGCGGATATAGTAATGAATTGGATCTCTCTAGGTCTAACATTTTTTATCTGATTAATTTAGATGTGTTAATGTACATTTTTGTCTTAAAAGTTAGTTTAATGTAAATAATTTTGATTATTTTTCACTAGCTTTTTGTTAAATCCAATTTTTTATGATATTTTATACTTTTTTTAAATATCTAGTATTTGATATTATGAATACTTAAATTTTAATATTTAAATAATATCTTCATGTTTTTAAATATTATTATTCCTATTTATTGAATGGTCAGCAATTTGAATTGCTCGGAGAGATCCATGAGTGATGAGCTGACCTATTCGCCAGCTTTCATGCTGGGATGTGATAAATGCCCAGAGAAGGTTCCTATAAAATACTTATTAGGACCCCACCCTGTGCCAGGTTGAACTTGACTTGTCTACCAATACAACACGGTACTTTGGGACCATGGAAAACATATTTGACTCAGAGGTTTTTCTCTTGATTTGATTGGATTTTACAAGTTGATTTTGATGTTTGCTCCCAACGTTTCGTCTATGTTCTGATGATGACCTAATGAACTAATAAGGTCAAAGCACCGTCAACACCTTCCGTTGGCAAATAAAGAGGAAGCATTCACTGCATTTTGTTCCTATAACTTGACAGATTTCTTTTTTTGTTACTTTTTCCCTCTGCCATTGTCTTTTGTCTATACTGTAATTTCTACTTTTATTGTGTACTTTTTGTGTAACTTTGTTAGCACCTGTTGTATATTGTAATTTTATATTATTCAAGTTTTATATGAATATTTTCAATAGCAAATTATTTTTTTCAAATAATTGTTGTGGGTACCGTTTATTTCTCTGCTTTATTTGCATTGCCCTAACCATTTAGTGCCTGCAGCTTGTATCTTGGCTCATATAACTAGGTGTAGCTGGCAATTGGTCTTTGTGTATTGACACTGATTGCTAGTCTGGTAGGGGATTTTGGATACTGAGGTGAGTTTTGGCACACCCTAATTCACTGAGGTTCTAACCCCCACATGCATCATTGTGACATTGTGCGAATTCTTATTTGCGAAAATTAGGGAATCGCAAATAAGAATTCGCATAATGGGATGCATCAACTTTTTCGCATTTCCCTTGCGATTCGGTAAAAATCGCAATTTTTACCGAATCGCAAGGAAAATGCGATTCCTTATTAGCGAATTCGCATTTTGCGATTTCGCTAATAAGGAAAACACACACATGATGAATACTGAAGTGATTGCAGTGTGCCTGCCTCTGAACCAAATTACAACCACCTGTGGGCTACCTTCAACTTGAATTTGGCAGTTTGGTGAGTGTGTTTGAAAGCTGCTGGAGAGGTTCCTGTTTTGTCTTGTGATTATGGAGTCAAGCAATGAGGTTTTGGAGCAGCAGCAGCCCAGGAAAAGGAAAGTCAAATTTAGTGACAAAGAATTGGAGATATTAATTGAGGAAGTCACAGCTAAGCATGAACAGCTTTTTGGAAAAAAATCTCTAAAAGTACCTGAGGCTTTGAAAAGAAAAATTTGGATTACAATACAGGCAAAGGTCAATGCTGTAGGTGTCGCCCACAGAGATATCAGCAATCTCCAGAAGAGATGGTATGATTTGCGCAGCAGAGCCAAAGAGAAGATTGCGACACGCATTAAATCATCAAGGAAAACTGGTGGGGGTACACCAAAAGACATACCAACTACCCCTTGGGAGGAACTAGTAGAAGGGACTTTACCTACTGAAGCAGTGATTGGAGTGTTTGACATAGACACCTCTGAGCAGCCAGGACCAAGTCAAGGTAATTCTTATCTAAAATCAGTAAAATGTTATTGACAGCATTACTTGTTATTCAATTTGTAATGTTAAAAATGTGAAAAGTACATGTTTGGCCACAGTGCATTACAATTATGGTAAATTTTGCTTAAAAGAATGGCATCATGGGACATGTAGTTTTCAAAACATTTCTTTATTTAAATCAAAAAACAGGGTCCATTCAGAAAGTATGTAGAGTCACTTTTAGGAGTATTTGTGAGCCATGCCTCAATATATGAGTGTCATATGTTAACCTGTTAAAAAAAATAGGCAATGAGACAATTTTTTTTAACAGTTTACTCCCACTGTCTCATTTTCAGATGCAGATTTGGATGCTGAATTCATTCAATTTGCAGAGTCATTTACACAAGACTTATAAAATGATGCTGGAAATAACTTAGACCCACCACCTTCACCCACTGTGGAACCTCAAAGTCAAAGACGCAGACTGCGTCAACTGGTAGACACAGAATCTGAGGCAGAGGATAATGTGAACACTGCAGTCCCAAATACAACAGTGAATGCAGAGCCTGCACAAAGGGTCCCAGGCAGGCGTCACAGACTGCAACAATTCTTTCGGCGTCGCAGACGTCCTTTCCAAAATCATGAAGCGATGGATGACATTGCAAATGGCAGTCTCATTGAGAGGAAGTTATTAAAAGTATAGCGCCTGCAAGGAAAGGATATAAGGGTTATCAAGGGTAAAATCACCAATATGGCCAAAGACATTACCAATATGAGTACAGCACTAGTCAACATGGTCAATGTCTCCTCAGACAAAATGGAACGCATGACATCAGCAATAGAGACACTATGTCAAGCAATGCAGGGTAACCAGGGTGCAGTTTTACAAAGAGCAACAGTAGTAAATATGCATTCCAGCACAAGAGCCATGCACAGAATGTGCAATAACACATCAAATTGATTGAAACTACTGTTGAAATTCAAAAGGAAATGAGGAAATGTTATGGAGAGCTGTCCTCTGGCATGAAGTCAATGCAAGGCCTCATTTCAGAGCACCATCAAGGGCCAAGTGCTATCTTTCATCCAGAGTCTGCAGTCACTGCATCTTCTTCAGAAACTACAAATGTAAAAATTAAAGCAGCTTCAGAAAGAAGAAGTGTCAGAAATGTAGCCAAAGATACCTTAAAAAACCTTAATTCAAACCCTGTGCAGGTTAAAGCATTGGGGTTGAGAGGAAGGAAAAAATGAATCATATGTGAAATTTTTGAGATCCTTATTTTGCAATGTTATTAAATGACAATATCAATACCTTTGAAGATTAAATTCAAGTGAAATTTTTGTTTAGAAAGAGCAGATATGTTTGAATAGAAGCTCACATTACATTACTTTAAAACTGCAATAAATACCTTAGTTAAAGCAAAAGCATGTTTGTTCTATGTCATACCTTTATTTAAAAGTAATGCTGAGTTATCTCTGCTCTCCTTCTCCTTCCCTCTGCTGCATCAGGACCATTGATTCTAGGTTGGGGTTGGTGAGGTTGGTTGTGGTTGTTTGGGATGTTGTCTTCAAATTCCAATCCAAGGCCTCTTTTCATGGCTACATTGTGCAGCATGGCACAAGTGGCAACAATTTTGCAACAGACCTCAGGACGATATTGTAATGCACCTCCAGTTTTATGAAGTATACGGAATCTGGATTTCATTATTCCAAATGTCCTCTCAATCACATTTCTGGTGGAGATATGAGCTTGGTTATAATTCTGCTCTTTACGGGTTGTTGGATTGAGATAAGGAGTCAGGATAAATGTTCTCACACCATAAGCACTGTCACCTATGAAAAAGTTTAAACCATTTCAGTTGATTACAAACATGTCAAAATTTTCTTTGTCTGAAAACACTATTAACAACATAACATGATAACTTACCCAGTAAATATCCATCTCCAAAATGTCCAGCTTCCAACTTTGTGAATATGGCACTCTGTTTGAATATGTAGGAGTCATGAGCACTTCCAGGGAAACTAGCAACTAGGTCTGTGATTATGGTTTTTGCATTACAAATGGCTTGAATGTTCAATGAATGATACAATTTCCTATTCCTGTAAATGTACTCATTTTGAGAAGGTGGGCATATGGGAATATGAGTACCATCTATGCAGCCTATGACATGAGGAAAATGAGCCATATTATAGAAGTCCAACTTTGTCTGCAAAAGTTCCTGCTGAGTACTTGGAAACACTATGTAATGCCTGATCCTCAACAACATAGCATTTAAAAAATTTCTGAAAAACCTTGAAAGGGAACTCTGTGACACCCTCCCAGCAATGGTAATCACACCTTGAAAAGAACCAGAAGCCAGAAGATGTAGGCAACAAAGTACTTGGACATGAGTAGGAATGGCTTGTGATCTAAGGGTGGGCCTCTGTAGTATAGGATCCAAATCAGCAATTAATTCCAGTATTGAATCAACATTTAACCTGTACTTATCATAAATTTCTGCCTCAGTCTGCCCAAATAAATTAATGCGCACCCTAAATATCCTTTCACTCACTACTCTGCGCCTCAAAGCAGCTCTCAATCTCCGCCTACGTGCCAAGACTATGACTGCAGCCATGGTGAAAGGAAATGTAATGGTCTGAGTGTCACTTATATACCAAGAGGGATCAAAATCACATGAGAGTTTGGTTTGGAAAAAAATAACACCAAGTCTGAGCTCTTCTTATTTTAGGTAATGCTATTTGCGATTTTTCAAGGAATCGCAAATAGCGTTTTTTCATGCATGCCATTTTTTCCATGCAAAATGCGATTCCTTACTTTTGCGACTCATGTGCGAATTCGCAATCAATATGCGAATTCTTAAAATGCGAATTTTCGCATTAATGATGATGCATCCCAAAATTGGATTTTGCATTCGCAAACGGCCGAATTCTGCGATTCGCACCGTTTGCGAATACAAAACACAATGATGCATGTGGGGGAATGTCTCCATGCACAGTTCTGTATAGGAGCAGAAATCCCTGCTACACTCCCAGACAGTGAGACAAGAGGGGAATGGATGTTGGCAGGATGGGTCATCTCTGACTTGATGAGGGGGCGGAATCGTCACCTATCCCACTTGCTCATCACAAAGTCTCTGCCTGAGTACGCTCACAAAAGATTTGACACTAGCCTTTTGCTTCCCCAGACAAGCTGGGACCAGGGCGGAGAGGCAGGGAATTTCTGACCCTTCTCCTACTTGAAAGCTGGCACCAAGTATAAATATTTGACTCCCAACTCTTCAGTACACTTCTGGATATTTGGACAATGTAGAAGAAGGACTGCTGTTCTGCGTTGCTGCCCAACATACTGATAAACTGCTGCCCTGCTACTATGCTGCCCGGTTGCCTGCTGTCTTGCTTGCTGAGAAGGAAGACTGGATCTGAACCCTTCATCCCAGGCTAAATTGACTACAAAGGTCAGTTGACTGACCTCTTATATAAAGCTACAGGGAAATGGCAAGATCCAGAGACCTCTTTGCCTGAGCCCTGCTGGCCTCTGCTGGCGTGAGTTCCTTTTCTCCAAGAAGTGGCCCTCAGGTCCTGGAACTTTTGCATAACATCAGTGGAACTCTCTCTCCAAGAAAATGAGATATCCTAAAGTCTAGGGCACTTTGCGACCATGAACAGACCTGTTCACACCAAGATCTTGCCACCCACACTGCTGCCAATGCGAAGCAAATGTAAACCTAACTCTTCGCTCCACAACGACCGCTAGCGACACCCGTAATGTGAGATCTGCACTTCGCGTTACAGCATCTACAGCCAACCAATGACTTCCAACATGAATCTCCAACATTGGCCATTCATGACTCCAGACAGGATCTTTATGCTACAGTGTCGGCCGTCCATGATGCCAGGACTGTTCTTTGCCCTACATCTACGAGCATCCACAACATACTCCATGCTCATTAAGGCCTGCTGCAACGCAAGCAGAACTTTTCTTGCTGGTCTTTAGGAGGCTAACTTGGACCCTGTATCATGTCCACACTCCATTGCAGTCAGCCTCAATTGTGATTTTCACCCGATCTCTCATGACCAGATAACCACGAATGGCGGTTTGTGCTTTTAAGCACTGCACTTACCTTAACTCCTTGAAATTGCATATATTCGGATTTTTGTTGTTTTGGTGTCAACTAATTTATAAAATGTTACTCTATTTTTCTAAATTGGTGTACTATTTTTCTTGTGTTGTGTTTTCACTTCATTACTGTTTAAAGTGCTGCAAAAATAATTTAACATTTGCCTCTAAGATAAGCCTGACTGCTTTTATGCCAAGTTACCATTGGTTTGGGGTTTGCTTGTGTTTCGCCCAACACGTTTTAGTATGGTTTCCCTCCTCAACCAGTCACCCAGGACCTGTAAATTAAATGATACCAATGGGTTGCAGTGCTCATTGTGCCACTCACTAAACTAGCACTGTGAAGCATGTGTACTTGCCCACCACTGTAGCCAGGATGTACAGTTTTAAAATTACGTTTTGAGCTAGGAAAATAAACCATGGCCATTCCAAAAGCTTCTGTCTTAATACTTACAATTATAAGTATGATAATGCTTATTAGCTCCCTTTAAGTAGGGCGTAAATGCCCATAGGATAAGATGCATGGTAGTTTAAAGATTGGGCATATGTTTTTAATGTATTCCATGTCATGGCATAGAAAAACCTCCAAAGTCATTTTCACTGTGGAAAGGCTGGCTCTGCCATAGGTTACCACTGGTTTACACTATTCTACTTTATACGTGCTAAATTCAGTGTGTGACTAGCTAGAAAAATACTTCAAGGGCACATTTTGATAGTAATTTAAAATGGAATGTAATGGCTAAGTTGGGTGTTATATCACTATTTTGGAAATTACACTTTTAGAAAGTTACTATTGTCCCGCCAGTCAAAAGGGCTTTCTGCCAGTCTAGCTTCACCTGATGGCTCCCCTATAGTGAGATGTGGATTCCTCCCAGACAGCATCCAAAGGGATTGGGTGTGTGTAGGGTGCTTTCTTCTTGGACCAGGATTGTGTGGGGGCTTTGCAGAGACCCTTCCCAAGTTTCAAATAATGCCTGCAATGTCATTGGCAGATGGGTATCACACCTAGGTGCCTCCCTTGTGTCTTCCCAGTCAACTTGGCTCCACACACTGGGTAAGGGAGAGCTATCCCAGATATGGGCTGAACTGACCACAAAAGAGGAATTTAGGGAAAGAGAGGTCCTGTGGAATAGTTTTCACTAACACACACAGGATGTGCTGCAAAGGTGGGTAGGGCCACTCTTGGAAATCTTTATCCCATTAGTTGTGGAGTGGTGATGAGTTTCCCCAACCCAAAGGCTGGGACTGTACACAAATGTGGCATCCCCAGTGCCCTATTCAAAACACTCCAGAACCTGTAAAGAAGCAGAAGAAGCACTACCCTGCTGTTTGGAAAACCTGAAGGAAGACTGGATCGACTTGCTTTGAACCAAGGACCCCAACCTTAACTCCAGGTTTTAGTTGGCTGACCTCATGTATGAACTACAGGGACACACCAATCTTTTTTTACGCCCTCATTAGGAATGTCCATGCATAGAGGATTAGGTCTGGCAAACATAATCCTCCCTTGTTCTTCTTTCTTTGTAGTTTTTCCATGATACTCTTGTGCCCTTAGATGCCCATAAGAAGCTATTTATTTTTGCCTAATTTTTTTTTCAACCCTTTTCTTTGAATGGCAGTTAGATTCTCTGAAACAGGTAGATGAGTTTAGGTAATATCATCAGTAGTCAAGACTTATTTCAGAGGCATTGTAAGTTAAGCATTTGTGACCACATACAGTAACCCAGTGACAACACTACAAATGGACACCACACAAGGTTTTATATAAAAAAAATAAGTATACTTTATATATAGTTACCACAAGACCAATACACGACAAAAAGAATCCACAGTACTATTAGCTTTCAAGAGTTCTTGTTATAAAGGCTTAAATCAAGGTTCTGTGCGAGTTGGTAGCCCAGACGGGCAACAGCGTCATTGAAAATAACAGAGTCTAGCAAATCCAGCGGACTGCTCAATGGGCGGTTCCTGTGATTGTCGCGGTGCAGAAAGGAAGCGTTGCAGGACGCTTTGTCCCTCGATGAGGTGCTGGCAGCGGCCCGTTGACAGAGTCAGTGGATCCAAGGACTTGAGTTGCAGGGCGAGATGGTGCTTCGATGCGGTGCTTCAGCTTGGGGTGCGGCGAACTGTCATCAATCAGTCCTGACAACGGTGCGAGTGAGGCGGTGCCCAACTCCGGTGCGGTCACAGGACTCGAAGTCAGCAGCAGTGACCGCGTCGGTCAGACCAGTTCGGTTCGGTGTAGCGAGGCGTTGCACTTCGCCTTGTCCTTCCAGTCGCGGTGCAGGCTACGGCTCGTTGGCGGAGTCGGTAAGCGCAGAGCTTGCATTGTTCGAGGCGTACGTTGCTTGGTGCGGTGCCTACAGGACACCGAGCCGGTTGTGAGAGTCAGTCACAGCTCCCTGCCTCTGTAGTCACTTGTTTCCAGCAGCAATTCACAAAGGCTGGTGAAGTCCACTGGTCCTAGGACTTCGGTCAGGGGGCAGGCTCTCTTCCAAGCCCTTGGATATCTTTGCACAAGTTGAAAGAAAAGTCCGCAAAGTTTTTTCTCCTCCTTTTAGCAGTCAGGCAACCACTGCAGGCCAATCCCCCAAGCAGCACTTCGGCTTGGGAATGTCTCTCCTCAGTTTCTTCAGGTTCCTTCTCCTCAGCAGAGGTTTCGTCTTGTAAGTCCAGAAGTGATCTAATTTCTTGGGATCAGGGTCCTAATCATTATACCCCAAAATCCTTTGTTCTCTGAGGGGAGAGGGGCCTGTGCCCAGTTCAAGCCAGTTCTGAAGCACTCTGTTTACCAGACTTCACCTTTCCTTTCACAGTGCAGGGTAGGCACATCAGATGCCCCACAGGAGGTGGAGCCAGCTTTGTGGAAGGCAAGTACAGTCCTGGAGCACTTTGTTGACAGTATTCCTTCTCTTCTTTCAGTGTGCAGGGCAGAGACATCAGACGCACCACAGTGGGAGGAGCTAGCATTGTAGAGGGAAGGCGCAGCCCTATTCAGGTCTGAGGTGCAACTCCTCCCTCCCATCTAGATGCAGAGCTCCCTATTCAGCACGGGGCTGCCCCAGCCTGTCTCCTGGAATTCCCCAGCCCTGTCACACACAAACCCAGACAAGGAATACACACCCTCACAGAGGCAGGCTCAAATGGTTAGGCAAGCAAATACCTACTTTCAAAAGTGGTATTTGCAAACACAGAATATTAAAATAAACTTCACTAAAAGCCTGTGTGCAGTCTGGTACTGCCATGTTGACTGGGCAAGTGCACCCACTTGCTAGTCCCTAAACCTTACCTTTTCTGCATATTAATCACCCCTATGGTAGGCCCAAGGGCAGGGTGCATTGTAGGTAAAAGGTAGAACATGCCCTGATGTGTATGGCCTGTCCTAATAGTGAATTATAGCCATTTTCGTTTTTCACTATTGCAAGGCTACCTGTTCCCCATAGGCCAGAATGGGCAGTGTGATTATAACACCTTATAATTCTAACTGATTAAGGGAACTAGGTGAAAATTTGAGTTTAGTATGCCTGAATTAAGAATGATAAAATACATATTTTAGTGAAGTGGGTTTTGGCATTCTGTGTTTGAAAATACTACTTTTAGAAAGGTAGCATTTGCTTAACTAACTGTCCAAGCCTGCCTCTGCTAGGTTGTGTATTCCTTGTCTGGAGTTTGAGTGACAGGGTCTGGGAGATTCCAGGAGACAGGGTGAGTCAGCTGAATAGAGCTATCTGCATGTAGATGGGTGGGAGGAGTTGCACCTGGGACCTGAATAGGGCTATGTCTGCCTTTCACAATGCTGGCTCCACCTCCTGTAGTGCGTCTGATGTCCATGGCCCACACTGTCAAAGAAAAGTAGTCTTGTCAACATAGTGCTCCAGGACTGCACAGACCTGGTTTGGACTGGGTGCAGGACCCTCTGCCTTCATAGGACAAAGGATTTGCTAGTATAAATATGGGGACCCAGACCCCAGAACTTTAGATCACTTTTGGGAAACAAGAAGAACCTTTGCTGAGCAGAGGAACCAGAGAGAACCTGAAGGAGGAGATTATCCCTAAACTGAGTGCTGTTTGCGGGATTGGCCTGCAGTAGTTGCCTGACTGCCAAAGAAAGGAGAAAGGAACTTTGTGCTACTTTCATCAACTTGTAAAGGATCTCTAGGGGCTTGAAGATAGAGCTTGCATCCTGCTGAAGTCTCAGGGATAACAGACTTCACCAACCAGCTCCCCTGAGTTCTTTTGAAGTGCCCCCTCTTGTGCTGGGACTTCTGAGGGACTGCGTGTCATAAGGAGCTGGAAGAGTGACTCACGAAGAAGAAGCGTGATGCTGCTGCAGCTGCTGTCATTGCATCACTGAAGAAGGGTGTCACCGCTGCTGCTGTCGCATCGCAGAAGTGTCTCGCATAGCCAGAGTAGAGTGTCGCCGTCGCAGCAGACGTTATTGCATCCCCGGAGAAGCGTGTCGCCGCCGCAGCCGCTGGCGTCGCATCACTGAAGAAGGATGTCGCCTCTGTTGCATCGCATCACCAAAGCGCCTCGCATCACCAGAGAAGAGTGTCGCCATCGCAGCAGACGCCATCGTAGCACTGGAGAACCGTGTCATAGGGCCTGTCGCGGCTCAGAAGGTTAGTTGAGTCACCGCACGACATGCACACATGGTTGTTGCATCAAGAAGAAGAATCCATTTTGTTTCATTGCACTGGATCTTCATCGCATCACGACGTTGCAGGTCGCATCACCTCCCCATGCAGAGAAGAACCGACGCATCACCGTCCCGTAGGCAGCAGTAGGGAACTAACGCATCACCGTTCTTGCATGTAAGGAACTGACACATCACCTTCCCTGCAACACTTTTGTCGTATAGCATTATGCATCCAAAGGTTCATTGAACTTAATGTGTCGCATTTACCATCTAAAGAAAACTTAGCTATTTCTACGATTTTTAAAGTACAGTATTATGGATTTTGGTTGTTTGTGGTCTTGTGTTAGGTCTATATAAAAATACTTATTTTTATACTACAACTTGTGTGGTGTTGTCACTGGGTTACTGTATGTGTTCACAAATGCTTTACACACTGCCTCTGAGATAAGCCTGTCTGCTTGTGCCAAGCTACCAAGGGGGTGAGCAGGGGTTATTTTAGGAGTGTACCCCCTTACCCTGACTAGATGTAAGGGTCCCTATTTGGTCAAAGGTACCTTCCTCTGCCAACTAGAGACCCCCAAAACTAACAGGGAGTATTCCAGCATGTCTTCTAATTTTTTCGGCAAAGGGCTCTATGTATAAGTTAAACAGCAATGGTGATAATGGACACCCCTGCCTTGTACCCCTTTTGACTTCGACTAGAGGAGAAAGATTTCCATTCACAAGAATTCTGGCTATGGAATTTTGATAAATCGAACAAACTGTCCTGCAGAACTTTTCCCCCTGGTCACACATCCTCAGTACGTACATAAGGTAAGCCCAGTTGAAATCTTGGGTAGCATCCAGCGTAATGAAAACTAAGGGTAATTTATGAAGGGTTGCCAGGTCTATAGCTCCAATCAGATTGAATGTGAGGTCTCGAATCCCCATTCCCTTGATGAAACCTTTTTGATCCCCATGCACAAGGTCACCTATGACTCCATTTAACCTCTCTGCTAAAATCTTTGCATAGATCTTATAGTCAATATTAAGCAGGGAGATACGAGTCACATTGACTGGGAGGTTTTGATGGTTTGAGAATCAGAGCCACAGTTGCTTCATTCCATGAATTTGGCATATACCTGCCCCTATCAAAGATATAGGATATAGATATAGGAGAATAGCTTTCCATTATAGGGATGAGAATCTCCATTAGAGATTTATATAGTTCTGCCGGCAGACCATATAGTCCTGACGCTTTACCAACTTTTCCTTCCTCTATTGCTTTCTTGATCTCACTTATGCTTATCGGGCTATTAGGGATATTGAACTTCTCCTTGCTGATTTTCTTTCTGCTTGCCTCCTCTTGAGGAGTTAGATCTTCCCTACATACCTTCTGAAAGTGCTTCTGAAAAGCCTCTTCCATCTCAATAGGACTATTAACTATATTCCCAGAGATATCACACTTAACTTCTTTGATGTTTCCTTTAGCTAGCTACTCTTTGGTCTTCCAAGCTAGAAGTTTCCCACAACCTTCCCCGTACTCGAAGTGAGCAAGCTTACTCGCCTGCCACCTTTTTGTTAGCCATATAACCATCACCCCTGCCAACTCAAATCTGAGAGATTGTAAGTCTACCGGCGTACCTCCGGCCAGGGAGTTATTCTCCTGAGAGATAAGTCCTTGTTATAACATCTGGATTTTACCCTCTATCTTTTCTACCTCAGCTTTGTATTTCTCCTGTCTGGCAGTTTGTAAAGACATTCCTAATGAGGGCAGGAAAAATGCTCATGGGCAAACCTGATGGCTCAGACATCGGGAGAATGTTTAAAGAAATGTTGTTTGATTTAAATAGAGGAGATCAAACTTTTATGTACAAATTTGGAGATCCAAGGGGCATATTATCAAGCCTATAATCGCTGTTTTAGCCGCTGTTTTCATCCGAAAAGCGGCGATAATGGCATTGCAGTATTAGCAAGGACACGTTAGCGCGTGTTACCTTGTCTTAGCACCGGTTTTCCTTCCGCCTTGCATCGCATCTCTAATGAGATGCAAAGTAGGCATACCTTAGCAAAACAACATGAAAAATATTGCTATCTATCCTTCACGGTAATTACCAGCCCATGTAGCGATATTAAAAGCCGCTCTAACCGCAGTTATTGCTGGTATTTTACGTCTGTGAAAATCCTGACTTGACTATCTTTTACATGGGAGGTGGATTGTATGGCTAAATCCACATCTCCCTATCACCAAGTATTCCCCTATTGATGTAGGTTTATCGCTGGATTCACAGCGATAAATCTGCATTTCGCCGCTATCGCCGGATTTTTCATCGCCGTGGAGATAAGCATTGTACATAACGCGATATTTCAGAGATCAAATCCGGCGATAGCCGACGTTAAACAAAATCCTGCTAAGCGTGCTCTGGGATAATTATCGCTGATGGTTGATGATATGTCCCAAGATTCTTCAAAAAAGTATGATTAAAGACCTTAAATGGGTTAGCCTCCACCTGGTTTAAGATCAGAAAGCTATTGAAGATCAGTTAATATAGCTCTATGGCGCCCATCTGGAATTCCCCAGGTCCGCCCAAATGGACCAGGGATTCTTTAGTAACCCCTTTAAAAAAGCTGGGATATCTTCGTGGGCCCAACTAATACCAGAGGGATCTCTTTTGTCATGGGACAACCTGAGAAACATCACAGACAATGAAATATCAAAATTTAAATACTTGCAAATAAAGAGTTGGAGTCAGGTAGCCGGTTCGACTGTTGGCTTATCTAATGAACTGGAGACGTTTCTGAGGAAGAAAATTGGGAACAAGAAAGAGGTGGCAAATTTATATTGGCTCCTGATAGACCTGGCAGACAGTGATTTTAATCTTCCATCGCAGCTGTGGGGGGAGTGCTAGCCTGGATCGAGCACGGAAGAAAATGGCAAGTATCTTATAATTAACCGCGTTCGACACGGTTAACCATGCCACACTATTACATCGTCTGAAGGGCATGGGCATGTCGGGCGCGGCCCTGGCATGCTGACCTCCTTCCTGGATGAGCGCTTCTTCCAGGTGTTCGACGGTGAGGTAGTCTCCTCCAAGCAACTACTTGTCGGTGAGGTAGTCTCCTCCAAGCAACAGATTCTTGGCGAGTAGCATTCTAAAACGCGACCTGCAATGCACTGATGTGTACTAGTGTGTTGTGTGTTATTTACGAGTCACTTTGCTCGTTTTTACAGTGTTTTTAAAAATTGTATTTTCCATACTGTGTTGCAGACAGCATTCTCTCAGCCTACCTGCACTCATTTTCGCCGCATTTGCACGGCTCTATCGGCCGTTTTGGGGCTTTTGAAGGGCTAGGAAGTTACTTTTTCACGGCAGCCATCTTTGTGAGGGCAAGAGCGGTGGGAGCGCTCTAGTGTCCCCATAAAAGGAGCCCTCTGACCGTGCTCGCGAGATTCTTGGCGAGTAGCCTTCTAAAACGCGACCTGCAATGCACTGATGTGTACTAGTGTGTTGTGTGTTATTTACGAGTCACTTTGCTCGTTTTTACAGTGTTTTTAAAAATTGTATTTTCCATACTGTGTTGCAGACAGCATTCTCTCAGCCTACCTGCACTCATTTTCGCCGCATTTGCACAGCTCTATCAGCCGTTTTGGGGCTTTTGAAGGGCTAGGAAGTTACTTTTTCACGGCAGCCATCTTTGTGAGGGCAAGAGCGGTGGGAGCGCTCTAGTGTCCCCATAAAAGGAGCCCTCTGACCGTGCTCGCGAGATTCTTGGCGAGTAGCATTCTAAAACGCGACCTGCAATGCACTGATGTGTACTAGTGTGTTGTGTGTTATTTACGAGTCACTTTGCTCGTTTTTACAGTGTTTTTAAAAATTGTATTTTCCATACTGTGTTGCAGACAGCATTCTCTCAGCCTACCTGCACTCATTTTCGCCGCATTTACACGGCTCTATCGGCCGTTTTGGGGCTTTTGAAGGGCTAGGAAGTTACTTTTTCACGGCAGCCATCTTTGTGAGGGCAAGAGCGGTGGGAGCACTCTAGTGTCCCCATAAAAGGAGCCCTCTGACCGTGCTCGCGAGATTCTTGGCGAGTAGCATTCTAAAACGCGACCTGCAATGCACTGATGTGTACTAGTGTGTTGTGTGTTATTTACGAGTCACTTTGCTCGTTTTTACAGTGTTTTTAAAAATTGTATTTTCCATACTGTGTTGCAGACAGCATTCTCTCAGCCTACCTGCACTCATTTTCGCCGCATTTGCACGGCTCTATCGGCCGTTTTGGGGCTTTTGAAGGGCTAGGAAGTTACTTTTTCACGGCAGCCATCTTTGTGAGGGCAAGAGCGGTGGGAGCGCTCTAGTGTCCCCATAAAAGGAAACAGCAGTCTCCCGCGCTAGCGGTCGCGTTTGCGGGAGCGCCGTCCCCAGCGCCGGAGTCACGCCCGTCTGCGCCCGTCCGCGCTGAGGACGCGCTGGTCGGACGGCCCCTGGACTCTGGTAAAATGTCTTCCCTCCCTTGCAGTTACTCTCTTCGTGATCTGTTGGCTCTTAAGCCTTGTATAAAACGCTGCTCTCATTCTTATGAACCGGATGATTTCTTGCTCCCACCTCGATGTGGCTGCTACCTCTCGTTAAGACCTCCCAATCCCATCTACCCTACCCTCCACCACCCCGTCACTTCCGGTTCTAATATAGTAGAAGTAGAGGGCTTCTTGGTTAATGCCCGCTCCCTTATCAAGAACAAGGTTATGTTTAAGGAGATGGTACTGGACAGAACACCCACTCTAGTGTTTGTGACCGAAACCTGGGCTAAGGACTCTTCCGACCCTGATCTAATAGAGGCTGTCCCGGAAGGCTAGTGCCTGGCCAGACTAGATAGGCAGGGACGAGTGGGAGGGGGGGATAGCGATTCTTTACAAAGATCACCTTCAATGCCACATAGTACCCATGACTGATTTTCCTGACAGTTTTCAAGCTCTCTTTTTTTCAATAAAGGAAGAGCAACGCTCCTTCTTTAACGGTATCTTAATTTATCGTCCCCCCGGCTCGAGAACCCACTTCACGTACCACCTCCTCCAATCTCTTGAACCCTATTTTGGCCGAGATAATTTCTCCATCCTGGGTGATTTTAACTACCACCTAGAACGGCACGACCTCTCTGATACCTCCTGCCTCACTGAGGCCCTAGAATCTTGCGGGCTTACGCAACGTGTCATGGGAGCCACTCATCGTGCTGGTCACACTCTGGATGGCATCTTTTCCAATGACCCCCGTTTGACTACCAAGGATCCGATCCATCTTTCCTGGTCCGACCATCTGGCGGTCCCTTTCCTTCTTAAACATCACAGGGTGAACTCCCGTAAACTAGGGAACCATACAATAGAGACGACTAGAAACTTCAGGAATATTAACAGCAATTCCTTCGTGCCCTGGGCTGCAAGCCTTGCTATCACTGGCCTAGATAGCGTACAGACCGCAGTCGCTCACTTTGAACAGGTCACTACCGAGGCCCTGAATCTACTAGCCCCAGAGCAATCCCGGCGCCGCGCTAGAAAGAGACCTTCTGCCCCCTGGTTCTCCGACTCCCTTAGGCTTCTTAGGCAAGAAGTGAGGAGAAAGGAGAGGCTATGGCATGCTAGTTGGGACTTCAAGAACAAGGAAGCTCATCGACTTCTTTTAAAAAAATACAAAGCTGAAATTGTGCAGGCTAAACAAGAATACTTTGTGACCGCGACTTCCTCGCTCTCCTCCCCGAAGGAACTCTTTAAAATTGTTGACTCCTTGGTCAGATTGCAAGCCCCTGACCCTGTCATCCCTTCGCAGGATCTCTGTGATAAGATCGCCTCCTTCTTCCACTCTAAAATTCAGGATATCCACCTTGCCCTCGAGGAACAAAGAGCTGTTCTCAGTGCATCAACACCCTGGGTAGAGACGAGTTCCATCATTACTGAAATCTCCCCGCCATACACTCTGGACGCTTTTCCCCCGCTGGCCTTGCAAGATCTTGAGCTATTGTTAGCCAAGACTAAGTCTGGTTCACCTTTGGATACCTGCCCACTGAAAGTCATCAAGCAGTGTAGGGAGACCCTCTTACCACCGCTGCTGGAGATAATGAATCTAGCCATTAGAGATGGCATTTTCCCTGCAGAGTGAAAGAAGGCGGTAGTAAAACCCCTGCTGAAAAAGGCCTCTCTGGATCCGGGGGTCCTAAAAAACTTTCGGCCTATCTCCCTGCTCCCTGCTCCTGCGAAGATGCTTGAGACACATCTTAACAAGCATCTTGCCGCCTTTGTGGAAAGCTCAGGATGCTTAGACGCCTCCCAGCATGGATTCAGGAAAGAATTCAGCACCGAGTCAGCCCTCACCATCGTGCTTGACAAGATCCGCACGACAGTAGATGAGTGCCAGACCTCTCTCCTGGTCCTGCTAGATCTAACTGCGGCTTTCGACACCCTCTCCCCCTCAGTACTTACATCGCGGCTGAGGGAGGTGGGGGTGAAGAACGCAGCTCTGGATCTCTTGACCTCCTTCCTCACGGGGAGGGAACAAAGAGTCAAGCTTGGGGAGTTTCTATCTCCATCCCGTCCTGTGCTATGTGGGGTTCCTCAAGGGTCAGCACTCAGCCCGACCCTTTTTAATATCTATGTTACCCCACTAGCCAAATTAATAAGATCATTCGGGATGGAGGTAGTCTCGTACGCAGACGACACTCAAATCCTCGTCTCTCTTCCCCATTCAGATAAACTAATCGCCTCCAAGTTTAGATCCTGCATGGAGGCGGTTGGTAAATGGATGATCCAGAACTCTCTGAAACTGAATGGGGAGAAGACGGAGGTGATGGTGTTTGGGGGGAAAGAAAACATCTGGTCAGCCAATTGGTGGCCTGACTCTCTTGGAACTTGTCCTTCCCCCACATCTTCTGCTAAAAATCTCGGGGTGCTAATAGACCCTGCCCTTGACTTAGGCAGCCAGGTGAGCAGAACCGTTTCCACCTGTTGGGGCCTGATTCACACCCTACGAAGGGTCAGGAAATATCTCTCCCTCCAGGCAAGAAAACAAATAGCTGTTGCTCTTATCGGCTCGCGTCTGGACTATTGTAACGCGCTGTATGCTGGACTTAATAAAGGACAGCTGCAGCGCTTACAGGTAGTCCAAAACGCCATAGCCAGATTTGTCCTGGATATTCCCAGACGCTCTTCGGCCACTGCAGCCAGGAAAACGCTGCACTGGCTGCCGGTCGAATATCGTATCCGGTTTAAGGTCCTATGTATGACCTACAGAGCCATCGCCAAAAAGAGCGACACTGGAATAGGATCCATCATCTCCTACTATGTCCCCCGAAGGAACTTGCGCTCCTCTGGGAAACTGCTTCTGGCAGCCCCCCGTGTACGAAGAGCCAAATGGGGCGGCAGAGCCTTCTCCACCCTTGCCCCTAAGTGGTGGAACGAACTCCCTCTGGATCTTAGATCTCTCCCGTCCCTACAGAACTTCCGCACTGCCTTAAAAACCCTTCTCTTCCAGCAAGCATATGCCTAGGGTCTTATGTCTTTCTCCTGATCATTTTCTGATCTTTTCTTAGGCGCCTTGATACCTTCGGGTTATTGTTCTCTCTCCGCGCATTATAAATTTTCTTTCAATTCAATTCAATTCAATTCAATTCAATTCACTCAGTTGTGGGGTTCCCCAGGGCTCTGCCCTAAGCCCCACACTTTTTAATGTCTACATGAGACCTCTAGCAGAGATAGTCCATCCCTTCGGTGTGCGTATTGTCACCTATGCGGACGACACCCAATTGGTGGTCTCTTTGGACCACACTGAGGGGTCGTCCAACACCCTGGGCCCCTGTCTAGAGGCAGTAGCTAAGTGGATGCAATCTTCTTGTCTCAGACTGAACGGGGAGAAGACGGAGATTATGCTACTGGGCAACCCTGCACCGACCACTCTGGCTTCCATCTGGCCCACATGTCTAGGCTCTCCTCCTCCCCCTGAACCTCAGATAAAGAGGCTTGGAATTTGGCTCAATAAAGCGCTAGACTTCTCTGTCCAGGCCACCAGAACGGCATCCACGTGTGTCGGGCTAATGAGAATGCTCCGGAAGGTGCTCCCTCTGCTTCCATTCCAGGCGAGGAGAATCATGGTTCAGGCCCTGATACTCTCCCGCCTGGATTACGGAAATGCTTTATATATGGGAGCCCCGGCAGCAGTGACCAACAGACTCCAGGCCACTCAAAACTGCGCTGCCCGATTACTATTTAACATTCCTCATTGGCAGTCAGCCAAGAAGGCCCTAAAAGAACTACACTGGCTCCCTGTGGCTGCAAGAGTACAATTTAAGGCCATGTGCATCGTACATAAATCCTTTCATCGAACAGGTCCTGCCATCCTGTTCCCCCTAGTTGTGCCCTACACTCCTTCCAGAGCCCTCCGCTCCAGTGCATTGCATCTAGCCACCACAACTAAAATCAACAAAGCCCGATGGGGCGGCCGTTCATTCTCGCACACTGCTGCGAGAATCTGGAATTCTCTCCCTCTGGATCTCAGAGAGAATAACAACCGGATGGCATTCAGGAAAGCTTTGAAAACCCACCTGTTTGCAAAAGCGTGTTAACCCATCCTGTACCTCGCTACAGTAATCAGTTAAAGCGCTGCGAGGCCTCCGGGTAGTTACGCGCTATACAAATATAATTTTTCATTTCATTTCATAATCTTCTATACTCCACAGTTCAAGCTGCAAACTTATGAAGAAATCATATCTTTTCTCTCCACAGGGTAAACTGGTATCCCTTAAAGCTCTCCAAATTTGTGAAGGGTCCTACTCTGCATTTTACAAAATGCCATCAGGAAAAAGCAGATGATGAGCATATGTTTTTAAGCTGTCCATTGATACATCATTTCTGGGTCTCTGTAATCAGAGGTATGGAAGCCATATTTGGTTTTAATATACAGGTGAGCATAATCCCGGTGTTCTTTGGGGTTTTTCCACATTACAAACTACTGCCATTAGAGGTTAATAAACTAGGCTTTTATTTAATCCTTCTTGCACGGAGAGAAAACTGCAAGTGTTGGATTAAAAACATCCCTCTGACATTTTTAGATTGGCTAACCTCCATCAAATATACGATGAAGCTAAAGAGGGCTACATCAGAAAATGAAAGTAAGAAAAATTATTTTTGGCTGCCCTGTGCAGATTGGCTCTACATATGTAATACAAGAGATATAACAGTACAATGATTATGCCTTTACATTGGGATACTCTAACCCTCTGCTCTGTTCTGGGGGCTGCCCATAGAGAGAACAGGTCGGACCATATATGAGAAAGAGAGGTTGTGTGTAAAGTGCATCCATTTGGATACAGAGCTTTCCTGTCTGTACCAGTCAAGAGGGGGGCCGTAGAGAACCAAATTGGCTCTTGGTACATCTAATAACGAAAGAGGACTGAAAAAACTAACAAAAAAAATAAAACAATCTTCCAGAGAACTTTTTCCTGTAACTTCCCAGCTGAGCAGTTCAAACTGGAACTGCCTTGGACCCTGCTGCTGGTTTCTATAGGACTGTGTCTTAACCCCCTCCCAAGGGGTTCCCCAAATCCTGGACTCTTGGCTGGTGTTACAGTTTACTCCCACTGCCCACAAACTGCAAGAAGTGGGGCCAGGAACCTTTTCGCCAGCATTCTGCCTGGGGAACTGGTGGAGACAAGGATTGCCATCCAAGCAGCAGCCATTGATACTGACTTGCCCATTTTGAGTTTGCTGGTTCACCCTGCTGTATGAAATTAGACTTCCAGAAAAGTTTCTATGTCCGAACGTAAAAGGCTTAATTGGGACTGACTATACAGCAAAGCCGGGGTAACTTTGAGGTCCCGCTTAAACTTTGTGAGTGCCTTGCTTCATTTGCATGTTTGATGACCAATAACCTTTTCAAATAGAATGCGGATAAAATGAAGATGTTGATTCTAGGGAATCATCCTTAGATCTGCATCTCTAAATGGTAGTCACTGTTGACCGTCCCGATACTACTGCTACTATGACCAGAATTGTTGGTTGTACAATAAACGATGATCTTACCTTCTTCCCACATGTCTACAAAATCACTGGTATACGTTACGCTCGTTTCGAGAGCTTGATGAAAATTCATCCTTGCCTCTGAATTAAAGGGAGAAGTTGGCTAATCCTGGCAGCTATCTCATCCTGTTTGAATTATAGGAATGCAGCCATGCTTGGCTTACCAAAATATCTTATCTGCCGCCTTCAGTTTTTGGAAAATGAAGCTTATTTTTCTGTTACTTTATTTACCTCTGCATGCATCTGTTAAATCCCTACTGCACCTCAGTGACTAAACACATCAGGGCTGATTTACAATTATTGGTGCATCTCTGCATATCAGCAGGGATGCACCAGTAATTGTGCGCCGCAGCTCCACCACCCTGGATTGACGCAGCAATTACAAGATAGGGCCCCCCAGAGCATTGCTGGAGCTGCGTCGCGCTTGCAACACAATTCCAGCAATGCACCGCTTTTACTGCACAGATGCGTGACGCATCTGTGCTGTTTTGCCCCATGGTGTGCCGCATTGTAAAGCTTCAAACAGGCGCACAGTTTTGACGCAGCATCGGCCCTAAAGTGACTGAGTGAAATCTTGTAGATTTCAATCAGCCACTTTTAGGAGGCGTTCCTGCGCCTGGAACACCCCCCCCCCCACCCCCATCCCCCCTGAGCACAGGAACGCCTCTTTCTGGCGCAGGGCTTTACAACGTGACGCATCTCCCAGATGGCGCATCTTTTGCACCGCTGCTGCGTCACAAAAGTGACACAACGGCGGCGTAAAACAGGCGCAAGGGGCATGTAAATTTGCCCCATCATGTTTAAGGCACTTTGCATGCTACACAAGGTGCTTGCTGGGGTTTGTCCTGAATATCTAATCTCCCAGCTTCATCGCTATGTAGCCTTTTACCTGCTTTGTTGCTTTTCTCTAGGATGCTTGGTTGTTCTATCACACCAGAGCAGGCAGACACTCCTTCTTAGTCCTCTCTATTGTTCCAATTACACAAGACATAAAATATATATGTCTCTATTAGCAATTTAATGGGCAATAATAAGGCCTCAATAATTTCTATAAAATACTTTGAGGACTTTCATAACTGTATTTACATTGAAACTAGTATCAGCCACAACGGTTATAGCTAAAATAAAGATCATAAACGTTCTCAATGAAATAAGATAAAAAGAGATAAATTTAACAGGAAAAGCTAAACAAATGACGAAAAATGAATAAAGATTTAAACTGTAAGAATAAATAAGCGAACATCAACAGTAAGTAACTAAAAATCAGAAATTATAAAAAATCTTTTCTCAAGGGTTTACACTGGAGTGCAACAGTTAGTAAGTCAGTCAAAAATCTTTATTCGGCTAAATAACAGCCATAAAAGAACAGATAAAACAAAATTTATACAGTAATACACATAATAAGATTTTAACCAACTCAAATGTTACCCAGGAATTCATTTTCCAACAACATTACGAAGTCGAACTGCAGTGGAGATATACTTATGACCAGAAGACAAGTGAATTCATTGTTTAAAAGAAGTAAAAGACATAATGCATGTTGACACTTTCTAATATTTAAAAATCTTAATAATGGTTTTAAAAAGATGCTTCTAGGATTAGAATACAATTTACAAAAAAACATAAAGTGCAAAGTGTTTTGTGCGGAAGTTGAGTTACATGGGCACAGGTCTAATTTGGCATCACAATATGCATCACGTGGGTATGAAACCAATAAATGAGCAATACCCATCCTGAACCTGATCAGGAAAAACATCTTTGCTTGGTTAAAATAGAAAGAAAGATAGGATTCAATTTGTGGGGAGCTAATTAACAATGAGTGCCTTACAACCCTTTTTTTACCAACTCTAGGCTATCTCTTTCGTTCTTTAAAAATAAAAGAAAATCACTTTAAGCTTAGCCTTAAGAATTGCTGATATGTTTCCAGGACGTTTAAAACAGTCCTGCAATCCCAGCTTCTCCAATTGATTTTGCAGGTTAGAAAGCCATGGGATTTTTTTTAGCATGATCCAATTTCAAGCAATCTAAAATTACGTCACGATTCAGGGCTGGCTCTTCTTTTACCCAAATGCTACGCCAAAGCATCAATGGTGCTAATTGTATTCAAAAAGTTAGTGGAGTGATACCGAGTTCATTATGACACATAGTGGCAGGGGTGCTTTTGGGTAATGTCAACACACGTTTTAATGTTAAGTTCTCTGCTCTTTGGAGGCCCGATGTGTTTGAGCAACCCCATCTCCTGCGCGATATAGTGTAACAGTGCAGGTTCGTACTTTATAATTAACAACAATTACTTTTGTGGGGCGAGAGCCTAATTTTTTGTAAATCTAAAAATGGCCTCCATATTTTTGTTAAAGCCCCCAATCCTGGCATTGATTAGGGGAAATTAGGAATTTTTTTCATTAAAAAGAATACCCAAATAAGAAAAAGTTGGTACCTGACATAATATTTCATTCCTTATATAAAACGATTTCGTCCTAAAGGGAACCTTTCCTGCTACCAAGACATGTGACTTGGCAACATTTGTTTTTAACCCAAGATCACTGATAAATTCATTGAAACTGGTTAAAAGCCTTTGTAAACCCACCCCAGTTCTCGACATTAGGACACAATCATCTGCATATAACAGGGCTGATAAAGTCCTGTGGCCTATTGTGGGGGCATCAACATTTCCAATTCTGATGTGTCTTTCGAGATCATTTATATATAAACAAAATAGGAAGGGGGCGAGTACACATCCCTGTCCATCTTTATGGGTCCTATAAGCTCGCCAGTTGCTCCGCAGCATACTCCTCCTGTGACACCCTGATGCATTGCAGCTAAAAAGTGCACGATTGAAGGATTAATGCCCTTAAGGAGCATTTTTTCCCACAGTTTCTCCCTCTGCACCCAGTCAAAGGCGGATGTCAGGTCCATAAATCTCAGGTATAGGGACCCTGACTTAGTGCAACAATCAACCAACAATATCCACCGGAGGAGTTGAGCCCAGGAATATCTAAAGAGGCTGGCAGATCTGAGGGGAAGTAGGTTACTGGTAAACTAGGGATTCCTTCTCTGGAGCATGGTTGCTGTCTTTTGGATGAGTAGTTGGCAATCCAGCAGTTTAGCTTCCAAATCTTTAAGCTAGTTGTACTAATGGTTTCTTCTTATTGGTGTTTCACATCTTGTTTCCGTAAAATCAGCGAAGAAAATAGTTATATGGTGCAGCCCATAACTAGGGAAGATCTCTGCTATCTCTAGTACAGGACCTTATCAATGCCTCCCAGCAAATGTAGGTGCTAATAGACCTTTGAACCTGTTTAAGGAATGCACTCTTCTTGTTTCCTCAGTGACAGAGATTTAAGCTATTGGGAGGAACAGTTCATCAAATTTACCTCTAGCAGTAAGTAGGGAGTCTTTGCATCCACAGCTGTGGCTTATTTTCTTTGTTCAGGATTGTTGAATAATTAAGCATCAATATTATACATTTTCCTTACGAAACGTGACTGATGGTTCAGCATGACAGCTACATATGATACTGAAGTTAAGCAAATCAACTAACAGTCCTAATAACTTACATGGAGTTAACTGAACAGGGCTGTTGATGTATGATAGGCAGCTCTGTATCAGTGATTTGTTAATTTTAAAAAATCCACATTTCATGTATTATTAACCTGGATCTTCCCGCCTTTTGTCAAACCCTATACTTTTGCTGGCTTTAAAACTCTGTGCACTTGCTTTACCCATGTTAACCAGTAGTAAAGTGCCTGTGCTCTCTAAAAATGATTGAATTGGAATACTCGTAATTGGTATACTTAACTTGCCTTTAAGATCACCCGTATACGGTACAGAATGTACCCAGGCCTTGGAAGTTAAATGCGAGTAGTGAATTGCAGCACTTATTGTGCATCAACTACAGCAACAGGGCAGACATGGTTTCAGGCCAACCACTGTAGCCTGACTGTAACAGTCTAAAAACTGCAATTTGACCTGTCCAAATAAATCTTTTTAACAGATACAACTTTCCTTTAAAATGTTGACAAATCACAGCACACAAGGCAGGGTGCATCGTATTTAAAGGTAGGACATGTAGAAATGTAATGTTAACATGCCCTTACGCACTAAAAAGCTATTTTCTCTGTGGCAGGTCTAGCTGTCCTATGTAGAAAGACAGAGTATGGATTAAAATACAAATTTAGTATCTTGGGAAAGGGAACAGTTACATAAATAATTAAACAACTCTTTTTTTATAGCTATTAAAAATCTAATTCAAGGGTACAATTGGATTTAAAATAAATATTAAGGAAAGGCTACTTTTTAAAAGTAACTTATTTTCCTGCCTGAAGTCCTGAAAGCTAGTTTGTATTGGATCTCTAGCTTCTCTCAGCCAGTAAGTAGCTGTGAACAGATGTCAATAAGTGTGAAATGCAAGCAATAGTCTGACCTGAATAGGTAAATATAACTCCTTTGAAAATGCAGGGTGCAGGCTGTTGGCATCCTTTTTAACACTGCGGTGTCTAATCCTGCTTGAGTGCCAGATTCTGTTTGACAGGTGTGCTAGCTTCACATATAACACTTGGGGATGCTTGAAAGGGGAGAGAATAGGATGCCAAGACAATTCTTGTGGATCCACTGTCATGTTGATGAAGGACTCTGGTTTTGTCCTACCAGATTCTGTCACTGTGTTTGTTGTGGGCACAGTGGTTGTCCCAATCTGGGGTTTGGTGTTAGATGTGAGAAGACACTAGGATTATCATAGTTCACTCAACACACACTCTCCCCAGCCCTCAGAGTCTCATTTTAGAGGCCAAAGAATGTTATCATCTTGAAATTGCCCACAGTGGGGAAGGTTCGCTAAGAGCCCTTTTACCTCATTGTAAACATTTTACTTTACCATTCTAAAATAGCCTTCTGCCACATTAAAATGGTACAAAAAATGGCCACCATGCATCCAAGCATGCACAGGCACGGGCCATGATGCTAATCTGTGCATCAGTGGCCATCTTGAAATACGTTCTCTTAAATAGAAAAAACATTTTAAGATTATTGGCCATATTTGCACATGTGCCTGGATGCAATAATTCCCATGCCATTAGTAAAAAGCAACAACAAAGCTGAGTTATTGGTTTTGCCAGTGCTTGTTTGCCAATTGCAGTGTTTAAAGTTCATGTTATTATCACAGAGGTTTTCCGAGTTAATGCATAAGGTGCACTCAGTTAAGCTCGAAATCAAAGAGAGGCAACCACTGCTCCTTATTTCTGTGCTTTCTGAGGCCTTATTAGCAATGTGCCCCAGGGGCGCAGCAGGCATTTGCGTCCGCTTTGAGCACCCTTCAGGCACTTTGGTTTTACAGAAGGGGCTGCATATGTTTGTGCGGCCCCTTCTTGTATACAGATAGTGCTGGAGCACATGTCTCGCCAGCGCTATCCTTAGAGGGGGTTCCCTCATTTGCATGTGGACATTGCCTCATGCAAATGAGGGAATCTCTTTGCCGTTTACCAACTTGGGCGCAGAGGCAAACATGCCTTTCCAAGGCGCACTGAAAGTGCTCCACAGAAAGGTGCTGCACTTTTAGTGCGCCTCCTGAAAGCAGCCCTCTGGATGGGACCCCCTGACATCCCCGTACAGGCATTCCAATCACTCACAGCACCCTGCATTTAAGGGGATCTCTAATACCTAATAAAAGTGCAGGCAGGTTGCCCCCCTGCACAGAGGAACACAGAGCAGCTTTAAACCAGCTGATCCATATTTCTCTTGAATGTGCTGCCCTGGGGGCACCGAAGGTTTGTGGCTACCCTGAGTGCAGTGCATTCAACATAATAGAGGGCACGTTCCCTGTTTGCACCTGGCACACTTGAATAAAGGTGTGCTGTGGCCCAAATAGAAAAAGCGTGCAACTGACTGCAATAGCCCCCTGCTGTTCATGCACTCGGAGAAATGGCAAGTTAAATGAGAGGTCACACTGGGCTCTGCAGCGAGGGAGCACAGCTTCTGATGAATGTGGAAAGATAGGGACAAGCCAAACATGTACTTTTATGACTTGTTCTAGTTTTGCACTCATCGCATTGGATCTTTAACAGCTGATGTCTTCAAGAACCAGTCTTCTTCACTATAACATTTGTGTAAATTAAATGAATCAGGAGATATGCTTTGCCCTGCCACAGCATGTGGGTTGCATTAGTAGATATTTTTGTATGTGCCATTTGTAACATGTTCCACCACGCACAAGTATGTTTCACAGTCCATTTTACAAGTTTCCTAACTTTTTCGGTGTATTAGGGGCAACAAAAGCAGTTTTTCGGCACCACATTTCAATAACCACCCTCACTCACGCTTCCACCTTACCCACTCATTCCCTCACTCCATTTCTTATTACATGTATCCAATTTCAAATGAAATACAGTTGTATTGTTGGTAATCATGAGCGTGAAATGCTGTTTTTCAAATAATGTCCTTTAAATGGAGGCGCTCTAGCACTTTCAGGATGAAGTAAATCAGGTCTGTTTTTCGAAGCTAAAGTGCTCTTTGGGTTTTAAACACTTCCCTTTCTCTGAAAAGGAATTCATTCATTTGTTTAGCTCATTGTTTGGGCTACCAGTATGCTACAGAGAAACATATAATTTGTAGAAATGCAGCATTTACAGTTCTCACAAACCAAGATGTACATTTTTCATCTTCCCTGGAATCAATAACGCTTTTCTGAGAGAACTGAAAGTAGAATGGATTGGCTTCTAATATTCTCCGACCATGAAATAAAATAATTTTTATTACATTACTTTCCAGACCAAGGTGAAAGCAAAGATAAGTCACAGTACAGTTTACAGAACAACAAAATGGCGCATAGTACCTGGAATTCTAGCACAATCGTACTCGATTGGCTGTTTTGCAGGACATCTTATGTATTTTGAACAATTGCCTTTATCGACTGCTGAACATACGTGAGGGGTTTGATTTGTTCTTTTCTAGATGCCTTTGTCAACGTTCATCTGAAAAAGTTCCTGTACAATCTGAGAAATATTTTCAGAACTTTTGAAATATTTGAAGGCCCTGTTGTGGTGTAGATTTTGAAATGTTTATATATTTTTATTTATGAACCGGATGCCCTCCAAGGTGACAAGTAGCGCTCCACAAATCTACCGATTGATTGATTGATTGAACTGTAGGATGTTTGTATTTTTATGATTTTGGTAGAAGTTTTGATGTTGTTAAATGAACAATGACAGTGAGTTAAATTATGAACAGAGCAATCTTCTGTACCCCGTAGATTACATGCCCCCTGCTCCCATTCGAAATTCAAATTAAGACCTTCCTGTACACTATGCTCACTGCATCCAGGGCCTGATCACATTGTCTCCACTTGTTTCCTCAGAGATGTTGTGGAATGGTCACCATCTTAGTTCGTCCCTTGGTAGACTTAATGCCATTGATCGAGGCATGAATTGTTAGAACAGGGGCCAATGTGGCATCAGAAATCTAGGGTGACTTCAATCTGAGATCCTCTGTGCTGATGTTGTGGGGGTGGTCTACAGTTTGGGCCGGTGCACCCCAAAAGACTTTTACAGCAGTGGTTGATCGGTAGATGCCTATGGCTTTGGTAGATGCCTCGGGTAGCTCTTGCATTTTTGACCTGTCTGGCTAATGTTCAGTACTGTTGTCCCACGGACCAGGGAAGGGGCCCACAGAGTTGAAGCCTTGAATCTTTCTGAGGAGTCATCTAGACCCAACTTCCTTTCACCTGCCAGGTCCTTGTGGCTCAGTGGACATTGTAGGTACTGCTTGAACCTCCTTTTCACTGTTTTGAACACTAGTAGGCCTTCTCAGCCTTATAATGTTTTCAGTTTTTTTAGCTGTCAGTATTACTGCAGGGTGAATGCACACAACACAAATGCCCCTATTATGATACTGGTCATTCTCTACTCTTAACTAATTGGGTTCACAACCACTGGAGTACAGGGATACAACTACCCACACAACCCACACCTCTACACCTCATCCCATCATATTCTCAAACATATCCAGCTCTTACCCACGTAAAAGGTGCAAAAAAAGTAGCTTACATTTGTGTTCAGCTTATATTCAGTGTACCTAGAGCTGCAGAATTCATGAGCAATTCATCAGTACCTAACATTTACAAAATTAGAAGCACTAGAATTCAATAAGAACCAAAGACTAACAATACCGATAAAAACCTCTACACAAGTAAGCTGTCTACTGGTCTGTTGCTCACTCTTATAACAGCACAATGTGACTTAGTCACAGTGTTTCTGTAGGCTTGTTTCATAGGACAACTCTGAAATCTGCATCCACGTTTCGTGTCATCCATCGAATCTGCAAACTGAGTTAGATATGCACTAGCCCCGGCTCGTGAATGCTACTGAACTGAGGCAAACAAATCGTATTCACAGTAAGCAGCTCCAAGATCTACACCTGGTTTCCATATCATTCCTAGATTGGTACACAACAGCCCTGGTTTAGAAAATGGCTGCATTAGGGAATGTGCAATGGTGATGGGGAATAGATATATCCCCTACCAGCAATTCAGTGCCCTGCAATACACTTAGCTAAGTCATGAGCAGTCGAGTATATCACTCTACTCACAAAACTAAACCAAGCGCTGGAATGTACTGGTATATTGCTTTGATATATAACATACCTTTAATGCATGTACATGTCAATGCCGGTATCATGGATGGCATGGTTCTGCTGAAACCTGCCCTTAAAGAGGCCGCTCCTGTAAGCCAATGGCTATAAATAAAGTGGGCTTCAAGGAGAATGCGCCCTCTGGTCACCGACAGGACCAGTGGTGAATCAGGACTCATATGGCCAGGAAATATGGGCACCCATTTTGAAGAGAACTTTGCTCTTCTGCATTTGTCCAGCCTTCTTTTGTGAGCTCAGCCCACAGCCCAGAGCACATTCATGATTGATGAAGGTAGATCAGAAGCGATAAATGTCGCCTCTATTCTCAAGTTCCAAGAGCTGTTATTTGAAGGAGATGAATATTCCAGATCAATCGAGGTCTCTTATTTCTATGTCGTCCCTTCAAATGCCCGTTGTAAGACATAAAACACATCTTTACTGCTTTTCCCTTATCTCCTGCTATGTCATAAAACAAAGAAGTTTTTCCCTAGTGTATCCTCTGTGTGTCAATTAGCTTGTTTGAATCCACACTTGCTGTGGAGATGTCATTGCTTCTATTTGGTTTTGAAGAATTTGAGTAGCTGCTGCTGACAATTCCAAAATGTCCTTCTTTGGCAATGCTTAACACAGAAGGAATCTGCTTTTGCAAAAAATTCCCTTTTAGCATTCCTACTTAATTCCAAAACATTGACGCAAACACTTTCCACCAGACGATGATGCTGTTGCACTGGCTTCTTTTACAGACGAATATTTGATTTCCAGGATGGGACAAGACTTCTAAAAGCTGTGCTATTCCTTCATTTCAACCCAGAATCTGTGAAAAGGTTTATTGGCCCTCCTTGGATTTTTTGTTTCTTCAGGGATGAAACCTCAGCTCCAACACTCCCTTTGGGAGGCTGGGCTCACAGGGCTATATCCGCATCATTACCCATAAGCCGTCCGACTTCATCCCTACGGAAAGACAGCGCACAAGTATTAGAAATATGCATAGAATATCCTACTCATGTTACTGTTGAAGTGAGAGACAAGGAGGTAGGTTAACCATGCATTATACTGATTTATTCTTGATTATCTTAATACAGAAAATATGAACCTGCTGATAAAAATAATGATCATAATACTGAATATTGACCCCTAGAATATTGTGATGGATTAATATGGAGAACAAGGGGCAAATATAGGAAGTTAAGTGCATATTGGGAAGTATATATTTACTATTTCTAACACTACATCTGCATACCTTGAAAATATATGTACTGCACAGGCACATATACGTGGAGTTAGATGTAGCAAATCTAGACTTATTTACCCGTCAATTTATTTCCCGATCTTTTGTCCTCAATATTGTGTCTCGTCAACATTCTGAGATCGAAATTCATGGTGCACACCAACATTTATTGGAGGTTTGGAAATCAAAGACGTTTGGGAATATTTCCTCTGTATATTATTTTTGACTGTCATCTTTCTTTTTGTCGAGTGGACAATAAAATGGTTGGCCGAGAGCAAGACAAACCATGTACTAAGGAGGACATTCAATGGGTGTTTCGACATAAAGCAGGGTACTGCTGGAATCTAATCATTAGTATTGAAGGTGCAAGAGTGTTGACACAATCATTTATTGAAAATCTCAACCATACTCTTCCTCGTCACAGTTTGTTACTAGTGAAGGAAGCCCTGAGCTTGGAGACATGCATTGACCTCTTCTACCCAGAAGACTCGAACAAGAAGCAAAGCATTTAATGTGTAATGTTTGAAGGAACTCATAAGTAACAACCTGTCCCTCAAATTTACCATGTAATCCAACTGCAATGTCAGTTCCACAAGCGCGAAGATTACAACCAAGTGAGAAATCGGGTGGAGGCAAGAATTGTGTCTGGGAATTATACTCAACCCAATGAAGAACATCAATGAGTAATTGAGACACTACCTCCTCATCTCTCACCATCATCAGGACTTCAATCTTTAAGCATTTAGCAATAGAAGATGCACTAGCAAAAAGTACATCACACATACATTCATATGAGAAAACAACAGCATCATTGGAATCAGAAATTGGTAAAAGCAACACATGAAAGCAAAATCAAATGTCCAAGAGAACTTTTAGAGGGAACTCTCAATCGCCCTTGATTTAAGATCCCAAGAGGGAATCCCATGTAGCTATTTGGTGAATATCTGTTAATTGACCCCCCTACATTTCGGCACATGATGTTGACAATTCAGAGCAAACCTGAGCTTGTGAGTAAACAGAAACAATTACAAATGTCAGCTTTTTGCTTAAAGTGGTGGAAGAAAGTTTAAGATTATTGTCACCTAACTCAAAGATAAATAATAGAACCTCTGATAAGAAGACGCTCACTGTAAGTAAATAAATAGTGCTCATTTTACTCCCAGGGAAGAAAGCTTTTCCTAGCAAAGCTCAAGGTAAAAGAACAGAACCATACCTCTGAGGACTCATTATAATTTGTGGTCTCTGACTCAGAATGGTAACTCTGGGAAGATACCACCTTGGGCCTCTATGAGTAGACCAGTGTCTCCAGGCTCAGTAATGCTGGATCCAGAGACACAGGCATGGCTTCACGGAATGTGGATCAGCGCACAGTGAAAGATCCGCAGTAACAAGGTAGGAGCAAAGCCAGTCCCCTGCCTGGCCACAGAAGCAACAGGGCGCAGGGGGGAGCGGATAACATGCAAAGGTGATACCAGTACCATGAGTTTATCTCGCCTCCACCCGACTGATACTCTCGGAACATTCGGTAAGTTTTTTAACCAGTGGTCCGAGGACCCCAGTGGCCTACTCAGAGGGTCCACGACTGAGTTACTAAAATAAATATTACAATTAATAATATATATGAGAATAAAGAAGCGAAATTGAATATGTGAAAACATGTGTCTATATTTTACTGTCAATTAAACGAAAAATGTCCATATTTTTGCATTTATTTAGGGTGTACTTGTTTTGGGATTTTTGTAAAAAATAAATTGAGGTTCAAATCATAGAAATTGCTTAGGTTGGGGGTTCCCAGCTTCCAATAATGACGTACTGGTGGGGGTCCCCAGATTCCAGTAATGATTCAGTGGTGTTCCACAGAATTCATAACCCATGCTCTAGAACATAGCTACATCCTCACAGACCAATGCAAGACATTGACGGGGGTGGGCGAGGGTGTGGGGGGGGGGGGTTACTACTCCATCCAGACTCGGTCTACTCTGCCTGGGCACCCACCTATCCCTGACCCCTACATGCACTCTTGCCGAGATCAGGAGGAAAATGTTAGTATCCCCCCCAGCAACACTTGGAAATGACTCAGTGTTCCCACGACTATATTGTTATTTCCCTTTGGGGTGATACAACATTGTTATCACCTGATTTTGGTGCAGGAGCCCCTTCAGTATCCCTGCACCAAAACTGTCAATCTATTAATGAGGGCCAAAATGACGAAGTGAATGCTATAGGTAAATGGAACTTGTGACATCTGAATGCCTCCTTCAAAGCAGGAGAGGAAAGTAGGACAAGCATTGGCATAGCCAATAGGTCTTGCCTTTGGGACCTTATAAATGTTTAGCCATGCAACAGTTAATGTTGTTGCAGTAAGGAAATTGTGCTGCATAACTAAATACTTATAAGGTCCCAAAGGCGAGACCTATTGGGCGTGGCCACGAAGGCGAACAAGATGGCCTCCTTTATCTGAAGCTCCGCGGGTCGGGCTGGGCTATCCATGAATGGTCCTGTGTGGACGCGTTTGCGGCGCTAGCAAACACTCTCCATTTGCTCCTAATGTCCAGCGGAGCGTTCCGATGCCGTGTCTAGGCGGCTCCGCAATGCTGATCGTCGGCGGTTGGACCCAGAGTTGGAGGCGGGCGCGGCCCTGAGGCCCTCTCCGGACGTCGATGAGGCGGACTGCGGGTAGGGTGAGTGCGGCCTTGGTTGGTCCCTGGCGCTGCCTTGCACTCCTCCCCGGCGGTAATTGTGGGCTCTCCCCCCCCTGTCCCTGCTTCTGCGGCTCGCGGTTGGGTCCCGCTTGGCATGGGGCACCCCCGGGTCCTTATCCGCCTGCTGTGAGACCCGGCGCCGGGGCCTAGATTGCGGGCTGCGGCGGCAGGCGTGGCGGGCTAGCGCCGAGGCCCCAGCGAGCACCCCTGAGACAGTGGCGGCGCTGGGCCTAGCCGGGCTTGCTTGCTCCTGCCCCGGCCCCCCTGTGGACAACCTGTCGGCCTTACTGCTGGGGGGCCGACTTGGGGACTGGAGGCATGATCTGTGAGCGGGGACTCACCATCTTTGCCCAGCTGGTGAGTGGAGCACGCTGCCCCCTGGGTCCTGGTCTCCCCCTGATGGCAGTCGCTAATTGAGCTGATCATCAATCCAGCTGGTCCATACCATGAGCGCTCCTGTGCCTGGCTGATTTTCCTGTGGCCCTCATCCGACCGTCACATGATGGACTAGGCCGCACACCCAGCTCCCTACATCTTGACCTGGTCCTGTGGTCTCCCTTCCACTGCACACTTACCTGCTTGTCTGGCTGTCTGTGGCGTATCCAATTTGGCGCACTTGCCGCTGTTCACAGCCCACTATATGCTTTTTCTGTGACTCTTGGCGCTGCCAGATCCGGCCCCCCTGCAGTATTCCTCGGCCCTCAGTTTCTCCAGCTGCTGCACCCGTGCTGGTCGCCCACTTGACCGCTCTTCTCTGGCTGCATCATGTGGAAAAAGGACCCAAACCAGCGCAAACTACAGTTCGACAAGGTCCCTGGCCCCACTACGGATTCCCTTCCTGACCCTACAAATGGCGCTTTGTGCGCCAACAGTACAGAGAGACCTGCTGCATTGGCCACGGCCAGTGGCGGCTGGTGAAATTTGAAAGTGGTGGGGCTGGAAATTTTTGGCGTCGAATGGCGTGCGAGCGCAGCGAGCGAGCCCGAACCACATAAGGAGGGTTCGGGGGGGTTCTCCCCCCGAGAAAATTTTGAAAAATTAGCAGCCAAATGGTGGATTTTCAAGACTTTCAAGCCATTGTGCTCAACAGAAACAGGCCACTGCCTCCCCTAAAACTATCATCAGTTCCAAGGCCTCATGAATAAACCATTCTAAATTGCAATAAACCACAATTAATTTTAACAATGTTGCATAAATAGGTTGGATCTGGCTACTTGAGATAAAATGGCATTCAAGGTAGCCCATCAGAGTAAAATGCCTACTTTTTCCACATATAATTGAATCTCATATTGGTTAGTGTTCATTTTTTGGAACTCAGTAGCATGCATAAGTTAACAATCATGGCCTAGATGTATCAAGCCGTTTGCGATTCGCAAAGGCCGGAATTTGCAGAATTCTGGCGTTTGCGTATCGCAAACTGTATTTTTGCATGCAACAACAATTCGCAAAATAAGGAATCACAAAAATTAGCGATTCCTTATTTTTCTTTAGCATTTAAGGAATCACAATTTTGCGATTCCTTAAATGCTATGTATGTAGCATTTTGGAATTGTGAATTTAGGTTAAGAAATCGCAAATTACCACCAACTTGTAGTTGGTGGTAATTTGCGACTTCTTTTAAAAATGCACAATTTGGCATTTGTGAAGGTGGCATGAGAGGCACATACATGCCCATCAGCATGCTTCCAGAAATCCACCTTATGTACGTTTAGACAGAGACCGTCCAACTCTTTCAACAGGAACTGGAATGAGGCACAAGCACAACACCTTAAATAACGTCAAACTCATCTATCTAATCTTTTAATACACCCAGCACATGCCCTGCCACTTGTATTTTGGAGACTAGTGGGCCTTTCTGAGTGTAGTTTAGTTGGAAGAAGGGATGCTACTGTAATTGACAATCACAGTATCTGGGATAAAGTTAAACCTACAGCAATATACTCGGCCACATTAATTACAACCCAGACTGCGCCAACAAGGCCCCAAGAGAGGCCTGGGCTGTCAGAAGCATTAACGCTTACACGTGCCCAGCCCAGTACCTCATGAACCAGATCCAAAACAGGTTATTAGAAAGCTTTTACAACGTGTCAGAGAATTATTCAGCAGCAGCCGAGGTGGTGGTTTTTCAGGCGCCTCATTAAAAATGCTTTCCTTTTAACAGTGTATAAAATCAAGTATGCATTATATTTCTCACGTTTCACTACATTTCTACTAAATAATAATAATTAAGAACAAGCAATGGCATAGCCAAGAGGTCTCGCCTTTGGGACCATATATAAGTGTTTAGCCATGCAACAGTTGATGTTGTTGCACCAGGGATATTGTGCTGAATAACTAAACACTTATAAAGTCCCAAAGGTGAGACCTATTGGCTATGCCAATGCTTGTGTGTAATGTCTTTGTTGTTGTTTAGATACATAAACAGCAAACACATTCATGTTGCACTATAAGCATAAACAGAAGCATATACAGACAAAATGTAGAGAGATATGCAGTGAGACAATACACAAATGGCAACATGCAAACACAAGTGGTTGTCAATGGATGCGCTGATGGCTGTTAAGAGGAATACGTAGTTAAAGAGACTGTTGGATGACTGTATGTGCATATTATGGTGGATCGGTGTTAATCACATAAGTAGCTTGTTGCACATGCGAACATATGGGTGAACAGCCGGGTGTTAGAGGATGGATCAATGCACAGCTAAGGGTGGATGGATATGTGCTTGGTTGAAGGTGGTTCAGGGATGAATAGGTATGGCTGGATATACAACTTTACGCAGATCCATGTGGATAACTGAGCAGGATAAGTGTGCGGTCAAGGGTGGTTGGGCCAAAGATTAAGTGAGTGCATAGCTGGGGGCATGGGTAGGGGTAGGATGTGTGGATGTAATTGCATAGGTGAATGGAGGAATGCATAAGAGTGGGAGTGGATGCCTCCAACAACATTTAAATTAAAAGAGTCATGGTTTGCTCGTGACATTCTAAACATAAAAAATTGGGACCCATAGAGGATTAGTGTTGAATTAGTAAAGTATATGAAACATGCAAGTACATTTTAAGTAGTGGATAGGTTAGTCAGTTATTTGGATTTGGAATGATAGCACGCAGAAGGATATAGGAGGAAAAAAGGTTTGTATTTACAGCACAGGATCACAAAATGGGAACTCTCTTAAAATCATGTAAGTGTGCAATAAGTGGTCTTAAAACAGGCACAAAAACGAAATAGCAATTGATTCATAAAATATAGTAGCATGCCTTAGGGAACAAAGGTGGAGCAAGTCAAGACCCACATACGCGCCCAGTCTACTGAGGAGATGCCAATATGGTGAGAGGGTATGCGTGCTGGAAGGGATTCGTGATAAAGGACATTTATCCACGATCGTGCTGGCAGGATGGTGTTTTATTCACATCATTTGAACACTTACAGCAATGTGCAAGAAATGTTTACTCAGTCACCTGGCTGTCATTGGATTCCACATTAAACGTATGTGTCACCGCTATACAGGTATTAACGTTGTATGCTGAGTACAGTAATGAGGACTTCTAGTCTGCATATTTAAATGAAATCACTGTGAAGGCAGCTGAAATCTGCAAAAGATGCTTTTTCAGTGACACTCTTTATACAAAACCCTTAATTAATCTTGAGAGATCACCACCAGTACTACACAACATAACACCCATTTGTGTCGTTCAGGAACAGTTAAAGCATGTCTGGAGTCCTATAAGTTATTTTTTCAAGCATTGCAATCTGTATCCATTTTACCTTTATCTTTCATTGACATCTTTATTTTTTTCATTGACAAATATGTAATATCTAATGTTTTTCACAGTGCTGCTTCAGCTGGTTTTGCAGCCATTGTACTGTAATTGCCGAGGGCCTCGTAGTTAAGTGAGTGAAGCATGTGGTCCGCCTCATTAGAAGTAAAGGCTGCAGTACCCCTACTGAGATTCAAACAGTTTACACATAAACCCCCAACAAATGTGCATTACCGGGACGGATAGCCACACATATATGCTAATGCATACATACACGTGCTCACCATGTGCATTAAGTGCGACGCATACAACATGTGGTTAAATACTCATAGCTGCCAAGGTTTCAGATTGCCATGTGTGACATTTTCATAATTTCTGTGAAATTATGAGTGACATTTCAACAACTATGAGTGACACTTTCTCGCGAGCTAAAATCATCCAATGAAGACAAGGGAAACTTCGAAATATCAGAAATTACAGCCATATGAGCAACAAGAAACTCCAAGAAGTTCTTGAAACTGCTGCAGAGCACCAGAAATGAAAGGGCACTAACCCTAGTGCTCCCTCCTGTAACATGACTGCACTGTAAGGAATGGGTAGGCATGCAAACAGCGGTGTGCCCTATACTACATGCTCCGCTTTTTGCATCTTCTTTTACCATCACCACATCACGTCTTTCCTCTTCTTCTTCACGTGTTATTCTTCAACCATCATCAAATGCTGAACTTCTTTCTTAGTTCTTACCAACCAATCACCATCCGCCTTTCGTCATTAGCCCATTGGATACCTTTCTTTTCTACCTGTACCTTACACCATAACTGCATCCTGCACCTGTCCCCACTCACCATCCCCTTCGCTTTCACCATCACTACTAGCCTTCCATTACAAGGTGTACTTCGTTTTCACCACAGCCATAATTTGCACCATTAACAAACGCGGGGCCCTGCACCTTTCATCATTATTGCACCTGACCTGAGCCTTTCTTTCACCATTTCTAAAGAGCGATCCTTACACCTTCTTCAACACCAGTATTACACCATAACTGCATCCTGCACCTGTCCCCGCTCACCATCCCCTTCGCTTTCACCATAACTACTAGCCTTCCATTACAACATGTACTTCGTTTTCACCACAGCCACATCTTGCAGGGTCAGTCTGAGGATAAGAAAATAAGTTCAGATCTCCAAAAATGAGGACCTACTCCAAAACAAATTAAGCTCTGCCATTATCACAAGTACCAACCCGCTATTCCATTCAAGTGTGAGTTGCCCAATTTGACCATTAGTTGTGCTGTGGCGTTTAGGGTTTTCCTGCATTTTCTGAACTTTACAAAGAATTCCACACTAGGCAAGATGTCTCTCGGTTAAATAAAAAACAGGAGTTATAATTACATTGCAGTCCTACAGTCGTCATCATCGGGTACCAGCAACTGTTGACAGATCTCATACTCTGCGTATCACTGAAATGGCAGCAGTCAAGTGTGGGCAGCCCACAATAGAAACAGCTGCACTTTATCTCGTTGTGTTCCAGCAGATTGTCTCAGAGAGCATCACTACGCTATCCTCACACTACCAGCCAAGTCTGCCCTGAGATCCCTGCGCCCGGTGTTGTGTTACTAGTGGCTGGGTGTCAGCAAGGCAGACGCTCAACAGCTATGTCCTCCCTGCCCTGCCAGCCTTACCTGCCCTCACCCCTACCCCCGCACAAGGTCCTACGCATTTGGTGTTGAAGAATGTAGTGTGCTATACACTATGCCCTTGCCACTATTAGTGAGCTCATTATTATGAACACCTATGATGCAAATGACCTTGTAATGTATAGGTGAGGGAAAAAACACAAAGTGCTAGTGTGATTCACAAAGCTAGCTCTCTTGCTAGGCAAACAGACCCTTTCATCACACTGGAGAGCCACCAAACCCACAGATGTCTTGCAGCGGCACATTACACTCCTCCAATGGGGGTGGCCGAGAGTGTAGCCCTACATTACGAGGAAGCCTGACATCTATGTAAAAGATCTGTAGTGGTAGCCCGGGACGCCATGCTCACCCAGTTTACAAAACTGGTACGTTAGGACACCCCGTGACCAAATGACTGCCTATAATTTTGCCCTAAACCTGGCCCTCTGCTCTGACCTCAATCGCTGACACACAGAACAACATGGTTTGAATTTGGTTGCACATAGGCAGGTCCCATGGGCCGAGGTGGTGCCTTAGATGGATCTGCTCCGTGGGGGCTCCCGCCTGCACATGTATTATCTGAGGTTACCCTGCGAGCCCCTGCTCGTGCAGCTGTTCAGTTGCCCCCTCCCTAAAAGTTATGACATTCTTCTCCCCTTCTATCTTTTGCAGTTACACATACTTCATAACTTAGTATTGTGGCTCAGATTCCACATAGCGGACTCAGCCTCGACACACATGGACAACACCAGCACACGCTATTCCCTATGCAAGATCTGCCTTGATGTTTTATATTTCCCTCAAACACTAGCCTGGTAATAAAGTGCAGAACGTAGGCTGAGCTTCGCCAACATCTAACTCGTGCTAATAGTTTCTTTTGTGGCTGTATCTAATATTCAGATGTATCCAAACCTCTACAACTTTTTTTTTTAAAAGGGGTGTTTCTCCTTGTACTACAATTTGTAAAACACTCTACCTCAGAGACACCAATGCTTTAAAATGGAAAGCGTGCGATGCTTCCTTAACAGTGTCTTGTGCTTAACAGTGTCTTGTGCGGGAGAGAACTGTACAATTTCCTTTAAGTAAATTATATTACCAAACGTTTACAGATATCATAATACCATGCCTGAATGGAAGATCCCACTTGTTGCCGGGGAAGCCTTGTTTCGTTGAAATAATGTTCGAGCAAAGGGTAGCAAGCATGGCTGGAGAAGATTGATGCTTAGGCGTAGGCAGATTAAGTGTTTTGCCCAGAATCACAGGATGAGTGGGACTCCCGCTAGATTAGAAGCTGGTCCCCCGGCTTCAAAGTCGGCCGCTCTGGCCGTTAAACCACATCCTATCTCTCTAATTGTATCAGAGACCATGCATTCTGCATTTGGAACAATGGGAAGGGAACCTTTCTTGCGTTCCAATACTATTCTTTTTTTCCAGAATTCCGAAATACTTCCCATTGCAGACCCAGAGACTCCTGAAGAAACCCACGTCATTAATACTTTCTCTGTTCATGCACCACTTGCTAACGATCTTTCTTTTCATTTCACGACCCCACGTAAATACAACGGGTATTATTCTCCCACCTGTTACAAATCTACCTTCGAAGCACCCTTGTAGTTTCAAGTTCTGGCATATTTTTATTGCGCAGGTGTTTATCTTGTGGCCCTGTCACAAACCACGAACGGTTCACGCCGTTTGATTGCATGATGTTACATGCTGAGCATTCCTTAATTGTTTAATTTTACCCATATCATAGGGGCCTCGAAAGTGACATCACACGTCTTGTGTCCCTGTTGACACCACAATAAGTGAGCTCACACAACACTGTACTCAGAAAACGCACAAAGGGTGTCTCCTAAAACTAGTGAGTAAAAACGAAAACAAACCATACTTGTATACAAATTAGAAGCCAGAATGTAAAAAATAACAAAGCTGCTCAAATGGGTTTGAAGAGTCAGCACAGCGGCAGCTACCTCCAGCTAACCTAAAGGATGGCCTTGAGTTTTACAGACTCTTAGCCCTGCGAGGCAGCCTATTTTGCCAATCCTTTGCCACACTCTTTAGAGAGAAAGCAGTTCGTGTGTGTGGTGTGTGATTTTGGTGCGTGCTCCACACATCAATGCACCATGTGTATGTTCAGCCCTGCAGTTAAACACCATTTCTAATCTGCACCTTTCATAACTGTAGGCCCGGCCGAGACCTGAAGAGTTTGAATCATGACAAGGGGAGGAGAGCGCCGCGGCATTAGAAGACACTAAGACAGACAACGTCTAGACTGTGACAACATACATTCCTGGCTCCGCTTAATCAATTAATTAGGATGCATTGCGATGTGCGAAATAAATTAAAAACTTCCCGCCTGTGGGGCCCTACCTGCCCGAGTTCAGTTCACACGTCTCACTCTCTACTCCAGAGTCCGGTGACCGGTCTGCCCAGCCTGCCTGCAACCAAAACGGATGGCTAGGCTGCTGCTGCAGGGCACGACCGGTAGAGTCGACTGCTTTCCTTCAGGCTCCCCGCTCCGACCTTGACCTCACTCGGTCTAGAAAATGGCTGCTAGTCTTCTTCTCCTAGTGATGCGTGGCGGCGGGAAGAAGTCAGAGTCTGCGCAGACGATACCCACTCGTCACAGGGTGGGTCTCACCACGCCCTGTGACGAGTTGGGAGGGGTGACACACGACAGCAAGCTCTCCTCCTCCACCTGATTGACGTGGAGACGTTAGCAATCCCGGGCTTGTGTTAAAAACGCCCGGGGCTAACTTAATCTCCACGCCATCAGGGGGTGGAGACTGAGCTTCCAGGCTATGTCTTGCCTGGCTGATGACATCACAGCCTTCAGGGCTGTGAGGGTCTCAGCCGGCAAAGACATAGCAGGTGGTGCAGCGCGGCGGTATTGGCAGTGGGGGGCAGCAGACTTCGAGGCAGTGCCCCGTGTTCTTTGCCCCGGGCCGTGTTCTCACTTCTTTGCGATTTCATTTTTTTAATTACAATTGAAAAAGAAACTAGATAAGAAAAACCAGTCAAAACGTAGCAAACGTGATAAATTGCCTGGGGCTAAATTACCTGGGGCGGAGCCATAACGCCCACAAAGAGAAACCGCCACTGGCCACGGCCATGCTACGCGAAATGAGGGCTGGCTTTAAGTACCTGGATAACAGATTCGATGACCTGGACAAGAAATTAGCGGATATGGGGGCGAAGATTCAAGTACATGATCGGAGACTTGATGTGGTGGAATCCAGGGTATCGGACATTGAGGATGGTTCCTCTTCTACGCTGAAGAGGCTGGACAGGCTGGAAAAGATCCTTAAGGATGTGGCCATCAAGAATGAGGACCTGGAAGCCCATAGTCGCAGAAACAACATCAGGATCGTGGGCGTTGCGGAGACGATATCCTTAGGATGCATGGACATTTTTGTTGAAAAACTCCTCATAGAACTGTTTGGCAGGGATACTTTAACACAAAGCTTCGTGATTGAGCGGGCGCATCGATCGTTGGGTCCCCGGCCTCGGCCGGGCCTTCCCCCATGCCCTATAATCACTAGGCTTATGAACTTTAGGGATAGAGATGCCGCTCTCCGATCGGCTCACGACATGGGAGATATCGAGTGGCAGGGGTCCAAGCTGTCCTTTTACCCTGACTTTACCCTCATGGTCCAAGACGCCCTTCGCAAGTCTAATGGGGTGAAGGCTACTTTGAGGAACTTGGGCCTCAGATACGGCATGTTATATCCGGCACGTCTGAGGGTCGACGTCAATGGTAGAGCTCGCATCTTTGACACCACCACTGAGGCGCAGGAATTTTGTCGGTCCTACAAAGGGAGTCGCTCTGGAACTCCTGCTGAACCTAACTCTGGATCCCCGCCTCGGGGAAATTTGCAGGCTAGTGTTGATTTATTTTCGGAGCCTGGGACAGGTTGATCGCCAGGATATATTGTCATTGCATTCTGCTGTGTTGTTTATTGTTCGCACCGTGTAAATTGCATTCTGATGTTACATTGCTCGTGCCCGACCGGCGTGGCATTGCCTCGCCCTACGGTGAACACCACTGTTTTTTTGCCTATTGTAATGTTTTTGTTTTGTGCTTATCATTCTCCTATTGTGAATGGTGTATTCACTTTGCTTTATTGTTTCATCATGACAAACAGGGTTTGCCTCTTTGTGGTTAATTTGAGGCTAGGAAGAAGGGTGGTGGGGGTTTATTTGTTTTATTTCATTGCACGACTAGTACCATTGCTTATGTTGTCAGTATATGGCGAGGAAAATGCATGCATTGCATCTACATTGCAATTCAGTTTTTCTTCTGGTTAATTTGGGTCATCAGCCCAGTCCTTCCAGACTATCTTTGATGTCTTGGAATGTCGAATAGCACTAGGAAATGTAGAAAAAGTCCTCAATTACATAGTCCGACACAACATTGACATTGTATTTATGCAGGAGACGCACCTGCGGTTCAGATCCTTCCCCTGTCGCTAAAAGCTGGGGCTCTCACAGATTTTTCTCCAATTACAGCCGGTATGCTAGAGGGGTGGCCATTTTTATACACAAACGTGTCCCTTTTACATTGCACAAGACGTTCACTGATGGTGACGGCCGGAAGCTGATTGTCACTGGTACACTTTTGGGGCATAAAGTTTTGTTTATTGGGGTTTATGGACCAAACACAGACTCCCCCTCCTTTTTCCACGACCTACATGTTCAGCTTCTTTCACTTGAGCCTGGATTATTGATAATAGGTGGCGACTTCAATTTGCTACTGGACCCCTCTAGGGATAGCACCTCCACTTCCTCTGATGTCAAAACACGCTCCCGGCAAGCCCTACGTGACATATGCACTCACTTCTCCCTGATAGACATTGAGAGACAACTACACCAGGGTCTTCCTGCCTTTACACATTACTCGGGGTTCCACAATACTTGGACTAGGATTGATTATTGGTGTGTCTCCCTGGGACTCTCGGGCTGGGTGTATGGTCTTCTCACCTTTCCTCGTACGCTTTCAGACCACTCCCCAGTTGTTCTTGCGTTACATATTCCCAGGCCAGGTGGCTTTGAACGGCAGTGGTATTTCCCTGGGAAGGCATTAGCAGACCCGGTTTTTCTTGAGGGAGTCCGTGAATCCATTGAAGAATATTTTGAACTCAACACTGGCTCTGTGGAAACCTGGGCGGTGCTCTGGGAGGGGTTCAAGGCCTACATCAGAGGCATTTGCATTGCCAAACATGCTGGAGTGCTCTGTGACTTGCGCGCAACGTTAAATCGCATTGAAACAGATATCGCCGCTCTAGACCAGGAGCTACTTACTGCCACCTCTGATATACTCCAGGCTTGGCGACTAGACTTGATAATTGAATTTGGTGACACATCTGAACGCGAATTACTATTTTTGCAGAGACAGATCACGGCGCGGCGGTATGGGGAGGGCGAGAGGCCTGGAAAGTTATTGGCTCAGACTCTTCGGCCCCCCAGGGACTCCTCTTACATCGCGGAGCGCATCGGCCCTAATGACACCTTGTTACATTCTACCTCGGACATATACGCGATTCCTTTCTCAAGTATTATAAAGAGCTATATACTTCCAGAATAACAGGAGATATGCGTGAGCAAGGTGAATATCTCGCTGAGATAGCACTAGTCTATTTAGAGAAATATATGAAGGATTTCCTGGCAGTCCCCATTACCCAAGATAGCGTTCTGGAGGCTATAGAGGCTTTACGGGGCTTGTCTGCTCCCGGCCTTGACGGCTTCTCAGCAGATTTTTATAAAGCTTACGAAGACACCTTGGTTCCCCGCTTGATCGAGGTTTACGCGGAGGCATTGGAAGTGGGACGGCTTCCTCCAACATTCAGGGAAGCGGTCATTATCCTCTTGCCTAAACCTGGCAAACATACCAAATGATGTAGTTCTTATAGGCCATTGTCCTTGTTGAACCTTGATTATAAAATTCTTGCTAAGGTTATTGCGATACGCCTGTATTTGTTGATGGAATCCATCATTTCCCCAGTACAATCAGGATTTGTGCCATATCGCTCCACTTCCCTCAACTTGAGGACCCTTTTTACTGTTTTGCATCGGATTGACCCCGACACGCCTGCCGTTGCTGTTCTCCTGGATGCGGAGAAGGCATTTAACTCCCTAGAGTGACCTTTCTTCCTATCCATCATGAGGCGTATGGGTATGCCCGAATGCTTTGTCTCCACGGTGGCCTTACTCTACACTCTGCCTACTGCTAGGCTACGGCTGAACGGCACCATTTCTGTCCTTTTTTCTTTGACCCGGGGCACACGTCAGGGCTGCCCCCTGTCCCCTCTGCTTTTCATTTTGGCTATGGACCCACTGGTGCGCCACTTTCAGGAAAAACATTTACACCGTGGCATTCAGTTCGGCACGGGCCAGCTGTTGGTCTCGCTCTATGCTGATGACACTATTTTATATGTTAGGTCACCTCGGCTTAACCTTGAACCACTCATATTCGAAATAATCCGCTTTGGTAAATTTTCTGAGCTTCATATTAATTGGCATAAATCAGTCATTTTTCCTCTTACTGCCAGCACCACTGCTTGGAGCTGCACGTTCCCACTTGAATGGTGCCATGATTTGGTTAAATACCTTGGTGTCCATATCCATCTCGAAACTCCCACTATGATCCGACTAAACTAAGGTAGTGCTATTAGTGCTCTTGAGTCGCAGATCGCAAAGTGGCTGCGCCTGCCGTTATCCATGGCCGGGAGGGTTGCAATTATTAAAATGGTGGTCCTTCGTGCTTTTCATACCTGTTCAATAACATCCCATCCCGCTTACCAAAACTTTCTTTTCTCAGCTGCGCTCACTGTTGCTACACCTAGTTTGGGGCGATAAGGCGCCTAGGGTTAGCTGGCGTACTCTGACACTGTAATATGCTAGAGGGGGCTTCGCAGCCCCAGACTTCTATTTGTATTATCTGATCGCGCAATGCTGCTACGCCCACGCATGGTTTCATCCAGACGCCCATATCCCTTATTTGAAACCTGAAGCAGACTTGGTACTGCCTCGCCTTCTCTCCGAACTCCTACCTACGGGATTTTCCCGGGATACCCAGGACATTCAAACAGTATCGACTACATGCTGGACATGGGATAGATTGCGTAGACTGTTGGGCATTGAACGTTTGTATTCTCCTGCACTACCCCTGCCCAATCCCTCACTGTTCCCCATCACAGGGAAGACTCTGATTGGACGCACTCTAGTAAAATTACACTCATGAACTGTTGGTGACCTATTGCCTGAAGGCCATGTTTTTTCAGTGTTAGAGGATACCCGTTTTTCTGAACGCAAATTCATGGATAAGTTCATTTTGGCTTGCTTGCACTCCATGCTTCGAGCTTCATTTTCTTCCTACCCATATGCCCCTGAACCTACTCTACCATTGACATTGCTGATTCAATCTACTAATGGTGCGCACTTGGTCTTAAAGTTATATAGGCAGTGCAGTGAATCCATCCCCTTTTCGGACGTCAGGGTACGAGCGGCTTGGGAGGTGGACCTGAGTAATCCCATAACAGATGACCAGTGGGAATACTGCTGCAGGGCGACAGGGGAGGTTTCTTTGAACAGTAGACGCAAACTCCTACATTTTAAATGTCTTCGTAGAATGTACTATACTCCTGCCCGCTCACCCAGAACCGACCCCAGTAGACCCCATCACTGTCAGAAATGTGGAGCTCCTTTCGCTGATTTTGCCCACCTATCTTGGACCTGCCCGAGGATACACCTCTATTGGTCCGCGATTCATGCCACGCTTGGCGACATGCTTTCCATGCGGCTGGAGCCTGTCCCAGAGATCGCATTGCTCGGGTATGTGGCTAATTTTCCTCGAGCAGTCAGAAAATTTGCTGCACTGGGTTTCCTGCTAGCCAAAAGGGAAGTGACCATACTGTGGGGCAGTAGTAGTTCCCCAACTTGGGCATCATGGCTGCGTAGTTTGGCATGCTGAGTTGAGTTGAGGGAGAATTTGTATAGCGCTACTTTACCCGAATGCGTCAAGGCGCTAAAGATGGAAAAAGAAAGCTGTGTGAGGGGAAAGCGGGGAAGATGGTTAATGGTAAGCCTCTCTGAAGAGCCAGGTCTTCAAAGCCTTTCGGAAGAGAGGGTGTGAGGTGAGTTCCTTAATCTCAGCTGGAAGAGTATTCCAAATTTTAGGAGCACGGGAGCTGAAGGCTCTGTCGCCCCATCTGACTTTGTTGGTTTTAGGAACAGACAAAAGATATTTATTGGTTGAGCGAAGTGCCCTGCCTGGGACGTAAGGGGTCACCAGGGGTTTAATGTCTTCAGAGCCAAGCCCGTGCAATGCACGATGGGTGAGACACAGAACCTTGAACTCTATTCTGGCCTGGATAGGAAGCCAATGCAGGTCCTTCCTAATAGAGGTAGCTGAGGCAAACCTCGGGGCATCAGCAACAAACCGAGCTGCTGCGTTTTATACTGTTTGTAGACGCTGTATCTGGGATTTATTGATTCCAAGGTACAACGAGTTACAGTAATCTAGCCTTGAGAAAATTAGGGCCACCGTACCCAGTTTACGGGCATCAGTGGAAAGATAGTGTACTAATTTCCTCAAGGTTCTAAGGACACCACAGCAGGTAGAGGTCGTCCTGCTGACTTGTTTTTGGAAGGAGAGCTTGGTATAAAAAAAACACCTAAGTTCGGAGCAGACTGGGAGGGCGATGGACAGGCTCCCAGGGAGGGAGGCCCCAGTCCATTGACCAAATCTCCTCATTGCCTCCGAAGATCAGCACCTCCGTTTTTTCCCCATTCAATTTAAGGGAATTCCTCACCATCCAATTTGCAACCGCTTCCATGCAATGTGAGTAGCGAGGAATTTTCCACCATGATACCTGGCCCATTACGTCTAGTGGATATTTGGGGCCCATATAGGAGCTACATTGCTAGGACCAGCGCTGTTCAGCCTTTACAGACTTCGCAGGGGATTACCCCAGAGGGGATAGGCTAGATAAGTGGCTCCCCTTTTTTGTTATAATTTATTTCATATGCTATTATGCGTTTTTGCACCCTTTCCTAGAAGTTCACCACTGGTGTAATGGTGGTTGGTGCATTATATGGGTTTCTCAGAGGAATAAGTCATTTAATTGTTGCTGATTCGCGTTAGACATATATTGGATGCATTATTGAGTATTGTCTGCTAAACATCATTCATGTACACATGTATCTGCTGTCCTGAATGTATATTACGTTATGTTTGCTATTTTTTGCCACTTCTGATATTCTTCGATGCAATGTAGTGTACCTCTTTGTACTCCTGTATGCAAAATTGGGAAAATAAAGTAAAAAAAAAAAAAAAGGCGAGACCTATTGGCTATGCCAATGCTTGTTAAATTTTTCAGTAGCCAAGCACGTACCCTATGCTTGTAAGGGATTTTGAGTATTTCTTTCTTCTTTTGAGGTAAAAGGAAACTTTTATGAAAACTTTAGTGATTGTATGGTGCTGCTAAACTGTGGATGTCAGTGCATATACTATACTTAATGCAATCTTGCACTCCTGTAGGTAATCGGTTTATTTATCCTTATTTTCATTGTGGATTTCCTTTCGATGCTCATGGCGAGCTCAGGTCGTCATGAGGCACACTGGAGCTGTGCTTATGACGAGCTGTGCTCGTCATGCACACTGGGGATCACGGATTTCCAGCACAGGAGGGGAAACTCCCTAGCAGCCAAGGTGTTAATTATAAAGACCACGTCAAAGAAGTTACATGAATGACCACGTTTTTTCGCACACGTTGCTCCTACACCTATGTAACATTTGCTAAACATGATATGAAGAATAGAAAAGTGATGGGTGGCATGCTGTAATTACTTGGTCGCATCCCAGTCCATCGTGTTTTTTTCCCACTTTGCTATCCTAGTCAAGATTCAGCTGTACGCAAATTAGCCTTGGTCCTTCTCATGTAGGAACATTCCAGGCTAACTGCCAGGCCAGGCCTATTCTGAACCGGAATACAAGCAACTTCAGACCAGTTTCAGCCCCATGTATTTACCCGTGTCTGAGATTAATTCAATCATTCCAACAATCACTTTTTTGTATTCCTCATTAAGGGGTTTACTCCACAGTAAGACGAAACACGTGCTGGCTAGAAGTTGAACTGGATCTTGTATTAAGAAAATAAAGAAGAGAAGAAATACTCTGTTACAACTTCTGATGTGGACATTTCTTACTAATATGGACATTCATTGCTCACGATATTAACTTTTTTCGTGCTCACTATACAAAAAGCTGACAATATAAACAGCAGCTAAAACATGAGAAGGCATGACAAAAGCGTGCTCAGTTTACTAGGCAGGTTTTCTTCTCTGTTTTAAGAATATTGTCTCCAGCTTACCCTTGCATGATTGTTCCCATCCTGCCCATTGCAGGTCAACTGTCTAGGTTCAGTTGCTCCTGAAGGGGGGCTGCAGAAATTCCCTGGCTTAAGAAACTGTTCATCATGTTTTTTACCTCATGGATTTTTTTGATCCATCTACGAACAGCAAAGCAGGATGCCGTAATCCTGGATACCTGAGGTTTCAGGGAAAGATTTTTATCAATAATGAAACCCAGGTTTTTGACTCTCGGGACGGAGGCAGGCACAGGGCCCAGAGTGCCAGGCCAATGTTTGATTCCCCAAAGCTTAGTGTTATTACCCAGAACAAGCACCTCAGTTTTAGTTTCTTTTAGCTTCAGGGAATTACTGGTCAGCCACGAGGAGACATTCCTCAGGCTAAGCTGAAGCAGGAAGGGATCTAGGTGCTGGGCGGTGGAGAGGGAAAAGATAATCTGGGTATCGTCGGTATGAGATAAGATAGTCAGTCCCGACGTCTCAGCAATGTTAGCCAAAGGGTGAAGATATATGTTAAAAAGCAAAGGCTCAAAATAGAACCCTGATGGACTCCAGAAGTTAGAGCTAGAGTATTAGATCTTACTTCATTCGAAAAGACCTGGAAGGAACCGTCTTTCAAAAAAGAGATCAACCACCTCAAAAGCCAGACCCACAATGCCAGAGGCTTCGAGATGGTCTATCAGAATGGAATGTGACACTGTGTCAAAAGCTGCACTTAATCAAGCAAAATGAGGGCAGAAGTGCCTCCGGAGTAAAATTTTTGCATAAGATGCTCAGTGACCCCGGGAAGAGAAGAGTTGTAATAAATGAAGAGAATTGAGTATTAATGTGCCGTTCCACACTTTTATAGAACACAAGCAAGTGGGAAATGGGGCGACAATTTGACCAACAGAGAGTCTCAAGACTATTCATTTTTATTAAGGAAGGACGAGTGCATGTTTCCACCTCTGAGGTACCAAACCTATACTTAACCCCTTCCATGCTCATGACGAGCTGGGCTCGTCATGCAGTAGCCTCCTCCCAGGCTGATGACGAGCCCAGCTCGTCATGAATTCATTGAATTGCCCATACCCCCAGCACAGCAGGGAAATACACTCAGGAAGTGTTGAAAAGATTAATAATCACAGAGAGGTCAGATTTGTCAAAGAGAGTAAGTTTAGGAGGGGGAGAGGAACAAGAAGTGAACCAGACTTAATAGATCCCAGCAACAGCTTCAAGGAGTAAAAAACCAAAGGAAGCCAGGAACTAATCTGTGAAGAATCCCCGGACGCAGAAACCAGAGGGAAAAATTCAGGGGGGCCTACCATTGGGTTGACAGGAAACATTAAATTCCCTTGTTGGGCGGCATCCACAGCAAGTTGGCCATGGATGGACTCAACTTTATTGTGAAAGAACAGCGCTAGCTCATCGCATTGAGGTTGGGAAAGCGAAGGCGGGGACAAAAACGCACTAGCAGCTGAGAGTTTAGTCATTACTTTAAACAACGTTTTCTGACAGTTTTGGGAGCTGGAAAACTTCTCAGTAAAGAAGGCTGCGGAAGACAATCTGCAAAGAGCATGATAGTTCTTTAATGCTCCCAAATACTGCAACTTAGCATTAGATAAATAATGTTTCCTCGATTGTCTTTCTAAGGCTTTCCAGTGTTTGTTCCCTTGTTTAAGAGAATCAGTTAACCAGGGAGGGGCAGGTGGATGAGTTCTGAGCTGTGGCTTTACTGAGAGAGGTAGTGTAGAATCGATGGCCACTGTAAGCCATTGGTGCAGAGAGAGCTGGTCTTGATCAGGGGAGGAAACAAGAGAAGGGATATTGTCGGGGAACACCTTGTCAAGTGCTGACAAATTAAGTCTGGACCAGTTCCTAGTTTCAGGCAATGAGGTCAGCCTACTGGAAGAGGTAGAAAGAAGCGGTAAAAGGAACTGCAAAATGATGAGGCCAGCAAAGCTGGACAGGGGGTGCAACAGATAAAGTAGCAAGATTACAAAAAATAGGGTCCAGAAGGTGACCAGCAAAGGGAGTGTGTAGTGAATTTAACAGCGAAAGATTGAGAACATTAATGTCCTCTATAAATGTGGATGCTAATTTATCTTCGGGGTTCTCCAGGTGGAGGTTGAGATCACCAAGTACCAAGAAGTTAGCAGCAAGAAGAATGTAGGGAGCCCATAGGTCTGAAAAGGCTGAGCACCTGTTAAGGGAAGGCCCAGGAGGTCAATAAATAAGGGTACCCAAATAGGTACATTTATGGGTAAAAGGTATAGAAAAGACCAAGGCTTCACAGTTTGGAATCTGAAGGACCACAATATAGTTATATATATATTTTTTTTAACAATGGCGATACCACACCCAACTTTAAGGGGTCTATTGATTCCTACCAAGAAAAAGTTATTATGTCAGTGAGAAAGTTAAAAAGATGAAGCTGATGTTTGGGTAGGGAATGACCGTTTAAACTGAAACAGCGAAATTCGCTGTTGGGCGGAGAAGCAGTTAAAGTATTAGAACATCACTTAATGGGATGGAGCACAGGTCAATGGTTTAGGCAGTACCTCTCTTCTATTGGCAGGATCATTTACAAAGTAATTCCAGTGAAAACATACAACTTTCAAAAAATGGTTCACTCAACTAAGGGGTATAATCATTCTAGAAAGAATGTGTACCTTTTATTTGATGATCACGAATGAAGAGCAAGCCAGGCATTGTTCTGAAGGACAGACTGCATCTATGGGCATCTTCTGAATCGCCAATTCAGCACTGTCCCAAAAAGTCTGCTTCTTCTGGGACTACAAGAAATTGCTGTACCAATGTTTGGACTAGTCTGGAGGGATTAGGGTGAAATTGGTCATGTGGACCAACAACATCAATGCACTTTAGATCAGAAAATGAGTCTCACTATGGTTGATTGAAATGAAAAAGGCAATTTTCCACGTGGAAAACTTAATTCTGAGTTTTTATGTCACAATATCGACTCTTCAAGTATTGTCTTACCAATATCCCAAGCTGTGAAATATTATCAAAGAAATAATAGATTTATTATTAACTCTGTTTTGACTTAATTTTAGGAATTAATGTTATGTTCACATTATATATCTTAGTCTATATCTCAACTTCAATATTCTGGTACAACACAACACATACTCGTGCACTTTTAATGGTGCAGAGATGGTTCTGTTGATATTAATTGGCTTGATTGTTTTGTCCCCTATATCTCTGAAGGTAATTATTGCACAGTTGAAACCTCTTGCAACTTGATTTAAGAAGCTTTAAAGAGTCAAAGAACCATGGTGCAGATTGTCTAAGTTTTTTTTATAGAGTGCTTTTTTTAAGTATCTGTGGCCTTTTCAACAGAAGCTTTAAACAGCACCGCATCCTGCTCCAGTATACCGGTATGTTCAGCTGGCATAGATTGAAGGGTCTCAGTTAAACAGAGATCGTTGATTTTATGCCATGATCTCACCAAAATCTTGGTTGTGCATGAAGATAATCGTGGGATGGTACTGGCAAACTCAAAAGGGATAAGAGCATGATCTGACAAGGTGAGGCTCAATCAATCAGGGGTTTATACAGCGCACTACTCACCCTTGAGGGTCTCAAGGGGCTTGGGGGCGGGGAGGTGGCTCAGTATCAGTCGAAGAGCCAGGTCTTGAGGTCCTTCCTGAACGTGTGCATGGTCGGGGAGCGTCTGATGTTCACCGGAGCTCGTTCCAGGTTTTGGCTGCGATGTAGGAGAAGGCTCTTCCTCCGGTTTTGTTTCTGCGGATGCTCACCAACGGGAGCACATTGATCAAAAGTGGATTGGCCAAAATGAGATCCAGAGTATGGCCGGCAATATGGGTAGGTCCTTTAACCAGCTGTACTACGTTGAGACCTTCAAAAGTAGCCAGGCGTATGCTACAAGTCACAGAAACCTCTGGAATGGAGTTCAGTAAATGCCAAAGAGCACTTAAAAGAAAGACTTGTACTTAAACAATCATAGATGTCAATCAGGTATCTAAAGGCTAATAAAGAAACTGTGTTCATTTCAACACAGTGCTGCTGTTCTAAGTGCAGTGTTATTAAATCCTAAGTGGGTGGAGGGGGATGTACATCAGAATATGGTAGTCAACCATGTTAACTGTCACCCACAGCAGTACTAGTCCACTAGAGTTTGTAATCTGTATGATAGCTGTTTCAGTGCTGCCGCACGGCATGAAGCAAGATTGAAATCGTGTAATGGGCAATTGATGAATTATTCTTGCAGCCTACGATGATTTTACCAGTGGCTGCTGGCAAAGTTTTAAAGTGGTGGGGCGGAAACAACTGACCAGTATTGCAGTGAACAAATATGCAGGGTGTTTTTATATAGCGCTTCATGTGAGTAAATTCTAAGTGCTGGAAATAATAGATAGTACTAACCAACGTATAATGAACTAAGGCTGAAGCATGACCATGAATGTCAAGCGGGATGCAAGCGTTGAATGTTCATCTCGCTTAGCCATCGATGTTTCCTTTTTCTAGCAAAAGTAATATGTATGCACTTGACTTTCCAAATTATGCATATGTATATATATATATATATATATATATATATATATATGTTCTCCACGTCACGTTCAAATATTTGTTATACTGCAGGTGGGTCGCCTGCAGTGCTATAGCTTGCCGATATTTCTTCTGCTGCCTGCCTGTTCTGCCACAACAGTGCAAACCCATGATGAAAACCTCTGCATGTGATCCTCTGCAGGCAGCTTATGGCAGGACACACTGCTTCAAATAGGTTTATTTGTAAATTTTTACACCATCTGACAGCTGTGTCTCAGAAGAAGTTCAATGCTCTGGCGAGGGATGCCCTGTAGTTAGTGTGACAGGCACACATTTTCCAAAACACTTCACCCAATCATTTAGTGAGCGATACATTCAACAGGTTTTACATTTCTCATATGATGCTGCCAGGTGGCCCCATGTCAAGTGACACATTAAACCAGTCCTGGGTTTTTATTTATCTAAAAGACAGCTACATTTTGGGACTTGTAGTTTCACTTTTGGACATTATGAGTATGGGGTTAGGAATTCCCAATGCCCAGCATGCAAAGTGTCAAACATAACGTTGAGCTGCTTGGCAGTTGCACACAGGGCCCGACTGGCATTTCCCTGCTGTACTGTAACTTTTGGAGTTCCATTTTGAAAGCTCAGGGCCAATGCTGTTGGTGCCTCAGTCATTTTCCTTAGCTTACCCCTTTATTTGAGCCGGTGGTTGCCGGTGGGGGGGCACTGGCACTCACACATTGTTAGGGACCGGCACTTAAATTTCCTCATAAGACATTTACAACAAGCAAGAGGAGTAAAAATAAACAAACAGGAAAGAATGCGGAAGAGAAAGACAGAAAAACTGGAAAGCAGGAACCTGAAGGAGGGAGATAAAGGGGCAGCAGCGTATTAAAGAGGCCTGGGGTGGATTTAAGACTACCGGCCCCTGGTATTTGGCAGGCATTCTTTTACAAATTCGACACTGGCCACCACAAGCAGGCACATGGTGGCGTCTAGAGAGTGAGAACGGGAGAGAGGAAGGTGGCGAGAAATGTCAGAGACTTAGAAGAGAGGGGAGAGAAAAAATGGATGGAAACAGAGCTGTTTGAAAATTTGTGTCAGGGCTGCTCCATGGCTGTACATCTACGCCAGTAAGCAAGCACGGAGCTGACAAAATAGCTCCATTGTAATGGATGCCGTTTTGGGGGCAATAAAGCAGCTAATATCTTGAACTGGGAAAAGTGAAGGGTGAAGAACACAAGGATGATGCAAGATAAGCATTCTTAATTGTAAGACCAAAGAGAGACCATGTCTATTGGAATGCGTTAATATCACTGGTACTTGTATGTCTCTCCCCCCCACTCCCACCACCACCAAAGAGTCTGCTAAAAGCTTTACCTAGGAAAGCTCCCTCAATGTAAAAACCACTTGTTAGACCTGGCAACATTGGCGTGGGTCTACCTTCCATTCTTTGCTGTTGCCTCCTATGTTTTTGCTATGTTTTGCTGATCTAGATACTTTGGGCACTTTGCCACTGCTGTTCAGTGCCAAAATGCAAGTACTCCCTGTTGTAAATTGCTGTAATGGATTAGTGACTCCATGATTACCTTATTTGATTTACTTGTCAGACCCTAGTACAGTGCACCATGAGTGCCATGAGCCTGTAAATCAAATGGTGTTGGTGGGCTTGCAGCACTGATTGTGCCACCCACAGAATCAGCTTGTAAAATATGGCTCAGGTATGCCATTGCAGAGCCTGTGTGCAATCTGGGACTGTCATGTCGACTTGGCAAGTGCACTCACTTGGCCGTCCCTTTTTTACATGTTAGTCACTCCTAAGGTAGGCCAAAGGTACACCTATGGGCAGGGTGCATTGTATGTGAAAGGTAGGACATGCCCTTGTGTGTGTGGCATGTCCTGATAGTTAATTACAGGCAATTTCGTTTTTCACTATCACAAGGCTACCTGTTCCTGTAGGCCAGAATGGGCTGTTTGATTATAATACATTATAATCCTAACTGATCCAGGGAACAAGGTAGAAAAATGAGTTTAGTATGCCTGAACTCAGAATGTTAAAAAAACATCTTTTAGTGAGGGTGATTTTTGCATTCTGTGTTTGAAAATACCACTTTTAGAAAGTAGGTATTTTCTTGCCTAAACATCCAGTATGCCTCTGCTAGGTTTGTCTATTACATGTCGGGGTTGTGAGTGACAGGAGGATGGAGAGGGCTTTGGCTCCAGCAGTCTGATGAGTCAGGGCTGGGCTGACTAGGACCTGAGTGAATAGAGAGTAGGGGGGGGAGATTTCCTTTCACTTGCCTAAGCCTACATTAAATAGCCTACATTGTATCCACCCCCTGCCAGGAAGCTGCACCAGGGAGGACAGAACTGGTTTGGGCTGGGTACAGACACTCTCTGCCTTCTGAAAACAAATATATTGTGTGTGTAAAAAGAGGGGCCCAGACTACAGAACTTTAGATCATGTCTGGGAATCAAGACAAACCTTTTCCAAGGAGAGAAACCAAGGAAGCTGAAGGAGGAGACTCCTGCGCTGGTTACTGTTTGGGTTTGACCTGCAGTGGTTAATTATTGCCAAGAAAAAGAGAAATGGAACTTTGTGTGTACTTTATCATCTTGAAGAAGATCTCCATGGGTTGAAGCTGAGCTTGCCTCTTGCTCTGAAGTCTCAGGAACACAAAGACTTCACCACCGGCTCCCCTGAATTTCCTTGATGGGAATTCTACCTGCAGAGAGGTGCCTGCTGTTGTTTTAGGACCTCTAGAGACTGCGTTTTGATGGTAGCTGGAAGCGCGACGCAATGAGGAAGAAGCGTGTCGCCGCCACAGCTGTTTGCCGTCGCATCGCCGAGGAAGCGTGTCTCCTCGCTGGAGAAGCGTGTCGCTGCCGCAGAGGTTGCCGTTGCATCACCGGAGAAGCGCGTCGCAGGGCCTGTTGCGGCTCAAAAAAACACCGATTTCGCTGCACAGATGTCGGGCCTGCACGCATCATATCCAAGTTGTCGCATCGCATCGAAGACACCATCATGTCACATCGCACCTGATTATCTCATTGCATCGAGGCACCATCTTGTCACATCGTAAGTAGGACACAGTAGGAAACAGACGCATCCCCTCCTCTCCTGTAAGGAAAAGACGCATCGCCTCCCCTGGAGCAAGGAACTGATGCATCGCCTTCCCTGCGCCCCTTTTGTTTATGTTGCGTTACGCATCCAAGGTACTTTGAGAGTAAAGTGTTGCATTTACCATCTACATTGAACTAAGCTATTTCTACCATTTGAAAGTAATATATTTGAATACTGTATTGTGGATGTTTGTCATTTGGTCTTGTGTTAAATCTAGATAAAGATTACTTATTTTTCTAAACTGGTGTGGTGTCGATTTGTAGTGTTTTCACTGTATTACTGTATGTGTTCAGAAATGCTTTACACACTGCCTCTGAGATAAGCCTGCCTGGTCCTGCCAAGCTACCAAGGGGGTGAGCAGGGGTTATTTTGGGACTGTAGCCCCCTTACCCTGACTAGAAGTAAGGGCCCCCACTTGGTCAAAGGTATCAACCTCTGCCAACTAGAGACCCCCATTTCTAACATCACTCATCAACAGGGTTGAGATTCATTAAGGAGTATCTTTTGCAGAAGGCTCGATTTCCTCTCTTCTTATGGTACTGCTATCTGGTTAGTGATACTCTCATACCTAGTATGAGAGTGGCGGGAGGAAGGAGGAGGGGAAAAAAATTTAAATTAAAATTCACTTACCTGAGCGAGCAGTCATTTCTCCCATGTCGTCTCTACCCTGCTCCTCAATCAGGAAGCACCCTGGCTCCCCTAAGCAATACAGCATTGTGATTGGTCTGAGCTCTATGGTTTGGAGCTCAGATGGGGAATGGGAGCCTGGGCATGTTCTCCACCCAGGCTGTAGTGCTTGGAGAACATGCAAAGTGTACAGACAATTTGGCCGGGCCAAGACAGAGGACTAAACAGTAAGGCACACTTTAGAGTGCAGCAACCACTCCTCCTCCCTCGTCAGAGGTGCCTGGCCCGCCACGCCCAAACCTGTGCATCTACGCCAGTAAGCAAGCACAGAGCTGACAAAATAGCTCCATTGTAATGGATGCCGTTTTGGGGGCAATAAAGCAGCTAATATCTTGAACTGGGAAAAGTGAAGGGTGAAGAACACAAGGATGATGCAAGATAAGCATTCTTAATTGTAAGACCAAAGAGAGACCATGTCTATTGGAATGCGTTAATATCACTGGTACTTGTATGTTTCTCCCCCCCACTCCCACCACCACCAAAGAGTCTGCTAAAAGCTTTACCTAGGAAAGCTCCCTCAATGTAAAAACCACTTGTTAGACCTGGCACCATTGGCATGGGTCTACCTTCCATTTTTTGCTGTTGCCTCCTATGTTTTTGCTATGTTTTGCTGATCTAGATACTTTTCGGCACTTTGCCACTTCTGTTCAGTGCCAAAATGCAAGTACTCCCTGTTGTAAATTGCTGTAATGGATTAGTGACTCCATGATTACCTTATTTGATTTACTTGTCAGACCCTAGTACAGTGCACCATGAGTGCCATGAGCCTGTAAATCAAATGCTGTTGGTGGGCTTGCAGCACTTATTGTGCCACCCACAGAATCAGCTTGTAAAATATGGCTCAGGTATGCCATTGCAGAGCCTGTGTGCAATCTGGGACTGTCATGTCGACTTGGCAAGTGCACCCACTTGGCCATCCCTTTTTTACATGTTAGTCACTCCTAAGGTAGGCCCAAGGTACACCTATGGGCAGGGTGCATTGTATGTGAAAGGTAGGACATGCCCTTGTGTGTGTGGCATGTCCTGATAGTTAATTACAGGCAATTTCGTTTTTCACTATCACAAGGCTACCTGTTCCTGTAGGCCAGAATGGGCTGTTTGATTATAATACATTATAATCCTAACTGATCCAGGGAACAAGGTAGAAAAATGAGTTTAGTATGCCTGAACTCAGAATGTTAAAAAAACATCTTTTAGTGTGGGTGATTTTTGCATTCTGTGTTTGAAAATACCACTTTTAGAAAGTAGGTATTTTCTTGCCTAAACATCCAGTATGCCTCTGCTAGGTTTGTGTATTACATGTCGGGTTTGTGAGTGACAGGAGGATGGAGAGGGCTTTGGCTCCAGCAGTCTGATGAGTCAGGGCTGGGCTGACTAGGACCTGAGTGAATAGAGAGAAGCTGCACCAGGGAGGACAGAACTGGTTTGGGCTGGGTACAGACACTCTCTGCCTTCTGAAAACAAATATATTGTGTGTGTAAAAAGAGGGGCCCAGACCACAGAACTTTAGATCATGTCTGGGAATCAAGACAAACCTTTTCCAAGGAGAGAAACCAAGGAAGCTGAAGGAGGAGACTCCCCTGCGCTGGTTACTGTTTGGGCTTGTCCTGCAGTGGTTAATTATTGCCAAGAAAAAGAGAAATGGAACTTTGTGTGTACTTTATCATCTTGAAGAAGATCTCCATGGGTTGAAGCTGAGCTTGCCTCCTGCTCTGAAGTCTCAGGAACACAAAGACTTCACCACCGGCTCCCCTGAATTTCCTTGATGGGAATCCTACCTGCAGAGAGGTGCCTGCTGTTGTTTTAGGACCTCTAGAGACTGCGTTTTGCTGGTAGCTGGAAGCGCGACGCAATGAGGAAGAAGCGTGTCGCCGCCACAGCTGTTTGCCGTCGCATCGCCGATGAAGCGTGTCTCCTCGCTGGAGAAGCGTGTCGCTGCCGCAGAGGTTGCTGTTGCATCACCGGAGAAGCGCGTCGCAGGGCCTGTTGCGTCTCAAAAAAACACTGATTTCGCTGCACAGATGTCGGACATGCACGCATCATATCCAAGTTGTCGCATCGCATCGAAGACACCATCATGTCACATCGCACCTGATTATCATATTGCATCGAGGCACCATCTTGTCACATTGTAAGTAGGACGCAGTAGGAAACAGACGCATCCCCTCCTCTCCTGTAAGGAAAAGACGCATCGCCTCCCCTGGAGCAAGGAACTGATGCATCGCCTTCCCTGCGCCCCTTTTGTTTATGTTGCGTTACGCATCCAAGGTACTTTGAGAGTAAAGTGTCGCATTTACCATCTACATTGAACTAAGCTATTTCTACCATTTGAAAGTAATATATTTGAATACTGTATTGTGGATGTTTGTCATTTGGTCTTGTGTTAAATCTAGATAAAGATTACTTATTTTTCTAAACTGGTGTGGTGTCGATTTGTAGTGTTTTCACTGTAATACTGTATGTGTTCAGAAATGCTTTACACACTGCCTCTGAGATAAGCCTGCCTGCTCGTGCCAAGCTACCAAGGGGGTGAGCAGGGGTTATTTTGGGACTGTAGCCCCCTTACCCTGACTTGAAGTAAGGGCCCCCACTTGGTCAAAGGTATCTACCTCTGCCATCTAGAGACGCCCATTTCTAACACCACTCATCAACAGGGTTGAGATTCATTAAGCAGTATCTTTTGCAGAAGGCTCGATTTCCTCTCTTCTTATGGTACAAGTATCTGGTTAGTGATACTCACATACCGAGTATGAGGGTGGCGGGAGGAAGGAGGAGGGGGAAAAATAATTAAAATTCACTTACCTGAGCGAACAGTCATTTCTACCATGTCGTCTCTCCCCTGCTCCTCAATCAGGAAGCACCCTGGCTCCCCTAAGCAATACAGCATTGTGATTGTGGTCTGAGCTCCTTGGTTTGGCGCTCAGATGGGGAATGGGAGCCTGGGCATGTTCTCCACCCAGGCTGTAGTGCGTGGAGAACATGCAAAGTGTGCAAGACGATTTGGCGGGGCCAAGACAGCGGGCAAAACAGTAAGGCACACTTTAGAGTGCAGCCACCACTCCTCCTCCCTCATCACAGGGTCCTGGCCCGCCACGCCCAAACCTGGTGGATGCTAAAAGTAAAATGAGAATAACTTCTGTTATTATCATTTTCTTTTTTCTTTTACACTGCTCCGAAAGCAGTGGTGCGATGCTCTCCCCCCCAGCAGAGGAGCTGCCACTGGATTTCTCCAGTATCTTCCTGGGCAATGAAATTGTCATAATAGGTATATATATTCAGATAGATCCTCAGATTCCTTTATAAGAAATGTTTGGCCTGCATTGAAGATGATCTTGAGAGATTCTTTCAAGAGCACATTTATGATGGTAAATAGGAGGATAATTTGTTTGTTTGTGGTGGCCTTGGGGGTAGTGAGAATGTCAGAGAAGTTGGCCATGGCAAGTCTTTTTGAATGTGGTTCATTTTGGTGAATTTCAATATAGTATGGATTGGATGTGGACAATTGTATGATGCTTTTAATTTGTTTCTGGCTTTGCGAATGTTAAAATGAAGAATTTACCAATTGTGATGCATTTTTTTCACTGAGTCGCTCCCAGGGAAGGAAGCTGGAGTTGCAGGCTTTGGTTCATGCAATTCCTAACAGTTTTGAATAACGTTTTGGTTCTGTTGGCTGTGGAATTTAGTTTTTTGCATAATGTACTTAGGTCTAGCAGAAGAATTATCTCAGTGGGAAGTAAACATTTACCCTAGTTCCTGTTTGCAGATGCTCTGTTGCTTTTTGCTAGTTAGTGGGTGCACAGGAGTGTTTAACTTGCGTGTGTTAAAGCTTCAGTTGGGTGTGATTGTTGATGTTGATTTGAAATGTGGCATTAAATGCACCTGGGAATATGTCGGCTTTGTTTGTGTCAAAGAATGGCAAAAAGAAAAGGAAAACTAGTTTGGTCCTCTGATTAGCCTAAGTGCAGCAAGGTTCTGGGGTGCATTAACTGAGATACTGACTCTCCTGAGCCATTGCTCTAAGACGTTTGTTAGGCATTGGGCAGCGCCCGTTTGATCCTTATTCCTCTGATGCTTGAGATTTCTCTGAATAGGGAGAAAGCAAATGAGCTCCACCTAGTCCAACAATGTAGTAATAAAAGGAACAACTCTGTGGCTCAAGAAGCCAATGAGCCCACACCTTTTGTGAACTCCAGGATGAAAAACTGAAAAGCACTACAGGACCAACATGCACCCACCAACTGAGTTCGCTGCAGCTGAATTATCTATTGGGGCCCATTGGGGAAAGGGGGGGGGGGAAAGAAAGCACCGACCCGAGACATAATGTAAGTGTGATAAAGGCCGCTTTATTGGAAGCAGGTGCATCCTACACAATCACATCCTTGGCCTGCGCCGCACAATCTAAACCTCAGAAATATGTAATTTCCTGCCTCACCCCCACCCCCTCCCCTAACTGATTCCCACAATCCACAAACAGTAACAATTAGCATAACGTCAATTTGCCTCTCCACCTGGCTAAATACTTTATTGTGCTTGACCTACCCCCCGATAATCCAAACAGTTCTCCTACTCTTCCCCCATATATTAGGAAGAACCGCCCCTACATGCAGAATGCACCCCACACCTGCTCCAGCGACATGCGAAAACCCCCCACCCCATCCAAAAACCCCCTTTGTGCACCGAATACAAAACATTGTAAACCGCCTCGAAAAAGCCCTGGCGCAATTCGCCACCGGGCGACCCACATGTCGGCTGTCTACGTTTTAATCTATACAAATAAAAGCAATTTTCCACAAAGCCCGGACTCTTCTGATTCTATTCATACAAAAAAGGATTGAGCCTAAGGACACCAAGATGTAACGTCTAACACACTCACCACCCCTTTCAAAACCCCTATTTGCACCAGCCTCCAACAAAACCAAGCCCAAAATCCCCATCGCCCCCAAACCCCTCCACAAAGGAAGCTCCCCCGTAAAGAGCGATGCCTGGCCGTGGGCACCCCCTCCGAATCATTGCCCAGGGAGGGTGGGAGGGAAAAATTTGTCCAACCGCCACCCCCCGCCCGGCAGCCGAGACACCTCACTTAAAATGGTGTCTCTGCCACGTGGCTGGGCAGTTACCACAGCCCAGCCCAAAGGAAGCCCAACCAAGCCCCGCCCCCCAGCCCAAAAGCTACCGAAACAACCAAGCCCGTCCCCGTGAGGCGCCATCTCTACCCCCCCCTTTTCCCGGCCCCAAATTCCCCCGGGCGGGGCAGGCCTCCCTTCGGTCGGCCGCCCCCCCAGGACCCCATTGGGGCCCATTGGGGAAAGGAGGGGGGGGGAAGAAAGCACCGACCCGAGACGTAATGTAAGTGTGATAAAGGCCGCTTTATTGGAAGCAGGTGCATCCTACACAATCACATACTTGGCCTGCGCCGCACAATCTAAACCTCAGAAATATGTAATTTCCTGCCTCACCCCCACCCCCTCCCCTAACTGATTCCCACAATCCACAAACAGTAACAATTAGCATAACGTCAATTTGCCTCTCGACCTGGCTAAATACTTTATTGTGCTTGACCTACCCCCCGATAATCCAAACAGTTCTCCTACTCTTCCCCCATATATTAGGAAGAACCGCCACTCGAGGGACGTGCTAACGGTCCTCGACCCCCCCCTACGACTCCCCCTCCCTTAACCCGGGACGTGCCACCTGCCCCATTCGGCAGGACCACCCCCTAACCATATGGCTGCCGCGGACCCTCCTCAAACCCCGTGCTGTCCGGTCCACGCGTTCAAACCGCCGGCAGGTCCTCCCCCCTAACCACAGGGCCATGCCCTCCGTCCCAATGTATAGGGCCATGCCCTCCATCACCACGTATAGGGCCATGCCCTCCGCCACCACGTATAGGGCCATGCCCTCCGTCACCAATGTACAGGGCCATGCCCTCCGTCACCAATGTATAGAGCCATGCCCTCCGTCACCAAGGTATAGGGCCATGCCCTCCGTCCCCAAGGTATAGGGCCATGCCCCCGCCACCAACGTAGAGGGCCATGCCCTCCGTCACCCACATATAGGCCATGCCCTCCGTCACCGACTTATAGGGCCATGCCCTCCGTCACCAATGCACAGGGCCATGCCCTCCGTCGCCAATGCATTGGGCCATGCCTTCAGTCACCCATGCATAGGGCCATGCCCTCCGTCACTAACTGTATAGGGCCATGCCCTCAGTCAACGTCACCCCCCCCTCCCCCCGGGGCGTGCTTCCTGACCCCGGAATCGAGCTCCCTACGAGGTATGCCGCACTGAACCGGGCCGTGCCCCCTCTCTGGCGCCCAGGGCCCCCCCCTGTCAACAGAAGGCCTGAGAACCCGCCCAGCGCCTGCCGGCAGTCCGCTGAAGCCGGCCGTCCCACCAGAGAGAAGCCCTCCGGATGCGTGTCCCACACCGGAGCCCGTCCGCCAGGAAGAAACCCCTGCCGCAGTGCCCCCAACTCCCCCCCGTCCCCTACCACACCCCGCAGCCCCCCGACCTGGCAGCGTCACCGTTCCGCGTCAGACCCCCCTGCGCGCTGCGACCCCCCTGTCCTCCGGCGGGCGTGCTCCCCGGCCACGGAGTCGAGCTCAATACGGAGAATGACCACACCGACATGGGACCGTGACTCCTCTCTGGCGCCCCGGAAGAAGTCCTCCACACAGTGCGTCACCCCCCAGAGCCTGTCCGCCAGGAAAAAGCCCACTGCAAAGAACGTACCTCTCACCTACACACGACTTGAAATGCCCACGGCCTAACCGCGCCGCTGTCCCCGTTCACGCCGATAACGCCCGTACCGTCCGCTCGAGCTCCCCAACCTGCACCTAGGCCGACACCCCAAAAAGTATACACCTCGTTTCAAGAAAATCCAGACTTTAAAGGATTTCTTTGCCAATTGAAAAACATTTTTTATGTTTTGTATATATTGCATTAATCTGAGTCTCTTAAAACCTAACTGACTACAAGGTCAGTTATTATACCTTACAGTGGTTGTGTTCCGTAATCTTCATGTAGCTGATGCTAGGGATGATCCAGGTGTACTGAGTGTCTGAACAAGCCATCCTGAAATCCCTTTGAAATGTGTAAAGCATTTCCTTAATACTTGATTTTCATATACTATGTGATCCACCGATGAGGTGGTGTGAATCTGCAGATTGTTCCCCTCCCATTGTGCCCCCTCCCTATCCTTCTCCCAGACAAATACCCAGTTTGTTTAAATATTTGCCTATATTTGTGCGCATGCAATCACTTCCACGCCAAATGTTTTCCAGCTGAATTACTACCTGAGACTACATTCTAGTGAGCACCCATCCAATTTCCACGGGAACTAACTTATGTACACCAACCAAAACCTAAATCTAACCCCATGGTCGGAATTACTCTTGTGTGGACTCAGATCTACCTAGCACTGAAATTACAGGCTGCATACCAAGTTCCACTGTTCGCTCATAATTGAATACATACTCTTTTCCATTCCAGTAAGAATGAACTCTGCTAATCAATGGATGCACTGTGCTGAGTATTGGGCTATTGCCAATCGTATTGTGTGCAAGGTGCTGTCACCCCACGGGCCTCTGTTACCTACTGTCACCTATTGCAGCTCCCTGTCTCCAGGTTCCTTTTCCTTTTGTGCTAGTGAGTCATATTCACTTCACACCTTCCAGACCAAGGAGGGGAACCATGGGAAAAAAGACCTGGATGACTTATAGTTCCACTTTTCCCATTTCCAAATAGGCTCCGAATGTCCCTCAACAGACCATATAGATAGTTCACCCCGGAGGAAGGCATGGCTGAAGGTAATGTATGGCAAGCCCCTTTTCGCTATAATGTCCCGGCTACCAGCTGCGATACTATTCATTCCCTTTCAAAAGGCATCGCACCACAACAGGCCCCACCAGACTGAATCAACACAAGTATTAAACGGACTATGAGGCTAAGTGTGCTTGTCCCCAGTGACGCGTTTTGTGTAGTTATGATTCATGCCTGCACGAGACTATGGTGAAAAAAGGGCTTAGCGAGCAGCGGTGGGGAAAAGTGTAAAAAATTGGGCTTACGTAGGCTCTTTATGCTCTTACAAAATCATCGGCATGAAGGGGACTCGCGCCAAGAAACGTTTCATTTCTTGAAACACCTATTACAAGGAAGATAAGGGGAATTCAAAGGCCCCATGCTACACGTGGCAGGGTAGAGGACTGTCAAGGCGCGGAACCGAGGTGGCATGCGTTGACAAAATTGCATTAAGTAACTGAGCTACACCAACAAACTACTTCCGCTTTGGGGCCAACGGACAAAAACTACCGTCCAGTTTTGCCGCCCAGCGACAAAGAGGTACACGGTATAAAACATCTCCCAGTTCAACACACGCAAAATAAACAAATCAGGCAAGCAGCGGGAGGTAGCTGTTGTAACTCGGCTGCCTTTTACTGACGTTCGCGTAAACATCCACCAAGGCACATCTTCAGGAGTTTCACAAAATTCCCAATGCATTTCGCACCCCACTCGTGTTCAACCTCGAGACAAGACGAGGCAGAAGCGTATGTGCAACATGCTTGCTAGAAAAATACAAAACATCTATTTTCAATAGGCTTCATTTATTAGATTAGTGGTTTGCCGGTATTAGCACTCTGCAGATACCAATAAAACACAATACATTAGGCGGCAGATACCACACAGAAAGCCGAAATGGTCTAATAAGTAAAAGACATGGCGGCTAACCCGCATGGCGTTCGTCATGCATATACAGCATCTGAGGTTTAAAATTAAACCTTTACTCACTCAAGTTCGGAACCAGCCGCTCCGTGGTTTCTCAGTTCACCGAGCGTCGGAGCTTCCTTGCAAGCTGTGAAGTCGATAGGGGGGGCATGAATAACGTTTCAGGAGTTACGTGAACGTCAGCGAAAAAGAGAGATAGATAACAAACGAACTCAGTGGAACGTTGTAGATCTGTACATAAGAGATGGCGGCAAAAGTGAAAACCGTCTGTTGGTCATGCCACGACTATATAAGTGAAAGAGTGCGCAAATATAAGCACTAAAATCAGATTACTCGCGTAACTGAAAGAAGCAAACAGAAAACTAAGGCAAAATTTCCAGAGTGTAAACGTGCCGATCAGGCGGCAACCGTATCTTAAGGGAACAAATATGTAACCCTGTGGGTAGCTATCCCGTACTCCACGCACCCTCCTTTGCAACCAACATGTCCCCACGTAGCTCAGCATTCAGGCTGCTACCCCACCGCTTCCAGATAGTGGCACAAGATCAACGTGAAAGTACAGTACGCTGCTGCAAGACTTAGGTTAATAAAACTGGTCAACACACGTGGTAGGGACTTTCCAATGAGTCAAACAAACAGGGGCGGGATCTGAGAAACAGAAAACGAAACTATTCATCCTGCAGTATAGTATCTTCCGGTGCAATGAAAAGTTCAGTTCTTCAGCAAATTGCATAACTGCTGCCTAACATGATCCGTTTACGGCGTTTCCTGCCTTTGCTCACAGTAAGTATTCACGTTTAAACTTTGTACTTTACAAACGTACGAACGTTAGTCCTAGCAGCGCAGTCAAACTAAGTGGACGTTGTAAATGCACCCCAATGTCGTGTTTAAAAAATCAAAGTTGCCATTGCAAGACAGACTTCCCCCACCTCCCTCTCAGTCCCCAGGGTTATCATTGAATACATATGAAGCAGACTTTAAAGGGTGCGAGTGTGGTTTGCATTATTTTACTAAGCCTAAATTCGGTGTTACAGTCTCGGCCGCTCTCCCAAACCTGAATTCAGCCTGTCTTCCGTTATGCAGTTGTTCCGTGCCTGCCCCAAAATAAACCCCGGCGGCCGTATGGACCCTTCGGGTAGGGGCAGCGGGCCTCACCTAGTCCCACGTGGGAGCCTGACCGCCCGCACCAGGCAGAACAGGCCCATCCACTCGGTCGTGTGGAGCCGCATGCTGCTCATCCGAGCTCCTCCGGTCTCCTGCGATGTCCGTGAAACGTCCAGCCCGCCGATGAATTCTGGTGACACGGATGAGTTCGAAACAATTGCCACAGTCCGAAAGTCCATTCTGACGAGATAATGTCCAAAGATTCTAAAAATTCGTCCAACCGCCACCCCCCGCCTGGCGGCCGAGACACCTCACTTAAAATGGTGTCTCTGCCACGTGGCCGGGCAGTTACCACAGCCCAGCCCAAAGGAAGCCCAACCAAGCCCCGCCCCCCAGCCCAAAAGCTACCGAAACAACCAAGCCCGTCCCCGTGAGGCGCCATCTCTACCCCCCCCCCCTTTCCCCGGCCCCAAATTCCCCCGGGCGGGGCAGGCCTCCCTTCGGTCGGCCGCCCCCCCCAGGACCCCATTTAAAACAATTAACAAAACTCTTCTAAGGCTTGTGCCTGGAATCAAGACCCCAACTTAAGGCTCCTGTCACCCCTAGGCACACAATGAGATGGAGCCTGCTCCACGACATGCCAATACAGAAAATATTTATCAAAATGACAGTAGTTATGAAATCTTATGAGCCTCACATAAAAAGAGAGTAAGGAGGAGCCTGTATTGGGATAGACCAATTCAGAACATATTCAGCAAAACAGTAGAACTTAAGAGGTTATATGGACCTCACACAGAAAAATGCTTAAATTTCAAGACTTTCAGAAATAAAAGGTAATGTCAGAGTAAACTCAGAGTAGTTTGCTCTTCAAGAGAACAATCTTGTAAAATAAACTACTGTGAGAAGAAAGAAGTACAAGGTAGCAATGGATTTTGAGGAAGGAAATGATAGTGCTTTGGATGGCATTTATTAGAAAATCACCTGTGTGATGGTAATGGGATATGGAAGAAGACATATTTACATAAAAGACATATGATATTAATAGTGCACTTTTCTATTGATTGCAAAGGTATTGGCGTACTGACCAAGACTGTTTACATTTCACAAACTCTAGCTGTGCTTAACACGTTCTTTCTAATGATGTTTTAAACATAAAATGTTTTATGTATAAAATACCAGACAATCTCTGGTCATACATTATATCGAAGATGCATACTGGCTTTGGTACCCACCTGTTATTAGGCTCTCCGTTATTACAAACACCTGGTGTACCATCTAGCAGAAAGAGATAAAGAACACACGTTAGACAAACAGCATCCATGAAAATCATTTGAAAACATATGTAGATGATTTATTCTTTTTGTTACAGTGTGTAAAATACTCATACTTTCTTTGGGCAGTACCTGATGTTGGATATTTATCATTTACAACTTGTATCCCCCTGGACTTCATGTACTACTTAACTGCAGTTAGATAACGGAGTTTCTCCTATTGCACACTTTACTCCAACGATGGTGGACGTGAGCAGCGCAGGCTTATTCCAGTATTTACAGAGCATGGGGTAGAAAGGGATCATTGGGCCCGATTCACAGACCTAACTTAAGACAAAATCCTAAACTTACTACTTTTGGTATTCATAGAAGTTAGGATTTTGTCTTAAGTTTGTCTTCAGACAGACTTAAGCCAAAATCCTAACTTAAGTCTGTCTTAAGTCTGTCTTAAGACAAACTTAAGACAAAATCCTAACTTCTGTGAATACCAAATGTAGTAAGTTTAGGATTTTGTCTTAAGTTCGTTCTGTGATTCGGGCCCCTAGTTCTTGGCTGTGCTTAGGAGCCTCTCATTTTCAATTTCTCACTTGACGTTGGTCATGGACTCTAGTCGATGGAGCCAAGGGGCCATAAACAATACTGCAGATGCATCAAGTATACTGCTCCTAGTTTCTCAGTTGCCTGAGATGTAATGGGGACGACTTAATGAATTTGAAAAAGGCCACTGATAATGTGCCAAATGTGCTACAAAGCAGAACAAATGTGTTAGTGCTCTAATACCCACCACACACAGTAGAACTTTAGTTTGCAATCACAGTAAAATGTTAGGATTAGGGTGCCACAGAGACTAGGGCAAATTAATTGACACCGTTGCACAGGAGATCAATTATGGTTTAAACTGGTCTCCAAAGTGGAAGTTTAAGAAGGAAATCCACTGATGCTGTCAACTGAATATTTGCCACAAGGTGCTAAACACTGGGGGGCAGATTTACAAGCCCCTTGCGCCTCTTTTACGCCGCCGCTCCTTCACTTTAGAGACGCAGCGGTGGCGCAAAAGTTGCGCCATGGTGTGGGGTATTTACAACGTGACGCATCTGGGAAATGTGTCACATTGTAAAGCCCTGCGCCAGAAGGAGACGTTCCTGCACAGGGGGGGCCTTATGTTGCAGGAAAGGCTCCTAAAAGTGGCTGAGTGAAATCGCCAAGATTTCACTCAGTCACATTTGGGCCCATGCTGCGTAAAAACCCTGCGTAAGTATTGACGCAGCATTGTAAGACTAGGGCCCCCCAGAGCATTGCTAGAGCTGCCCCATGCTTGCGACGCAACTGTGCCGTTTTCGCCCCATGGTGCGTCGCATTGTAAATGCGGCGCATCCATGGTGGCAGAGGCATGGCGCACAATAAGTGGCGCATCCCTGCTGATATGCATGGATGCGCCACTTATTGTAAATCTGCCCCTGGGTCCTCTTTCTCACGAACTGCCTGCTGTTTCAGCAATTCTGATTTGGTGTTTTAGTCCAATCAGAATAGATACTGGTGACTGGATCATGCTAATTAGCTGCTTAAGAGCATTAAAAATAACAATGGTTAGCCCGCACATCTCTGTTTTGCTATTTGTAGAGGCACAAGACTTAATTTTCTTGTGTACAGGAATCGAATCCAGGGGCCTCATTTATGAGGCTGTGCGTCACATTTACGCCACCGGTGGGTCACTTTTTGTGACGCACCAGTGGCGTAAAAAATGCGCCTTGTTGTGCCATATTTACAAAGTGACACATCTAAGTAGATGCGTCACTCTGTAAACCCCTGCGCCACATTATACCTGCGCCTGGTATAATGTATGCAAGGGGGCCGTATTGACGCAAGAAAGGGTCGTAGAAATGACGCAGTGAAATCTATGAGATTTCACTGCGCCACTTCTAGGACACAAATGCATCAATTTCTTTTGCCTGCCTAACAGGAGGCGTAAGACTGACGCAGGCCCTTTCACATGGGGCTTGCCCCATGTGAAAGGACGCATTGCTGGAGTTGTGTCACTTTTGTGACACACTCCAGCAATGCGTCACTTTTGCGCCTACAGATACATCAGAAATACTGACGTATCTGTAACTCCTTGCGATGTGATGCGTCATATTGTAAATATGACGCATCCAGCATGTCTGAAGGAGGGCGCAATGAAAAGTGACGCATCGCTGTTTTCACTCAGCGATGCGTCACTTTTCATAAATGAGGCCCCAGGCTTTTATGTAGTATGCCCCCTGACATGATTTTAGAAAAGTTTTACAGCCAACCTATGCTACGCCATTCGATACATTTTATGAACTTCTTTCCGGAACGTGGCCGGGAAAATAGTTTTCTAGGGTCTCTGATACAAAGAATGTAGTCAATGTACCAACATGAGAAATAAAACCCAGTGGACTGCAGACACCCCACAAACCACTGAGCTATACTTCAATGAGGTGAGCTTTAGGTAACAATCAGCCCTATACTACTTCACAGGGATAATTACTCGAACCCAATTCTCTTTTCTCATGAATAGGCACACGAACAAACTCTAGAAAACTAGTTTATAATTTCAAAATGTATTAAATCAAAAACCTCTCCTAGTGCACACAATAAGAACCTTACCTAAAGTAAACCAGACAATAGCAAATGTATTCGTTCGAAGGCAGAATAATAGGAAAACTCGTAAAATGACCGCATTATATGACTTGGTCACATAAGTATCCCTAACCCCACCTTTCTCTCAGCTAACTAAGCTAAAAAAAACACCAAACGAGACCGACTTCGAGTTTCATTGATGGTTCATCCTAGATACGTTTTATGAACAATAAACCAACATTCAGCAAAGATACAGTAGCTCCTGTCCCTGCCTGTCTTTGTAAATCATCAGATAAGCTGAGAGAAGGCTGGATGTACCATCCTCGTAGCCGTCAGTGAGGCGATTACTGCGTATATGAGCCTCAGTCTTGATTCCCTGGCGCAGTGTCCCTCTCTATCTCAGAACTCTCTGTTCTAGTTTATATACTCTGTCTCAAAATTGTTGAACATTCCCAAAATAAACTATTAGCTGTAAAGCCTTTCACTTTATTACATTCTGAGAAACCTTACCAATAATTGAAAGCTCAAGATATGAATTTCTATGAAGTCTTGTTCATTTATTTAAAAAAATCACTGGTAAAGAAAATTCAAACCATCCAGAAAAGACAATAACATAGCAAGCAGAATGAATTATCAGTTTATAATGAATAATGACATTGATAAATTTGCATTTATATTTAACACCTACACCATACTAAACAGCATATATAATTAAAAAAAGAGGACCCGTTAGAAGAGTAAATATATGACAGTTGGACTTGGCCCTTAATGCTGGGTCGTCTCCATACTTTTTGCCTTCACCCTCCTATCATCTGACTTCGCTTTTACTTGCATTAGGACTCAGCACAGTTTGCCACTGCTAACCAGTGCTAAAGTGCTTGTGCTCTCTCTGTAAGACATGGTAACATTGGCATACACCCGATTGGCACATTTAATATACTTTTAGTCCCTTGTATGGTGGTACTACATGTACCCAGTGCCTGTAAATTAAATTCTACTAATGGGCCTGCAGCAATCATTTTGCCACCCTCCTAAATAACCCGCCTGCCATTGCAGCTTGTGTGCGCAGCGTAGACTGCCATTTTGACCTGGTAAAATAAAGTGATTTTGGCAGTTCATAATCCTTCCTTTTTAATATACATATGTCACCCCTAGGGTAGGCCTACACGGCCCAGAGGGAAGGGTGCAGTGTATTAAAAAAATTGGACATGTAATTTAAAGTTTTACATGTGCTGGTAGTGAAAAACTCTTAAATTAGTTTTTTGCTATTGCAAGGCCTGTGGAGGTGTTATTAATGTGGGTTGCCTAGGTGATCAACGGATTCCAGATGACCTCAGTTGGAATGTATGGTGGAGGAGTAGCTGGGAGGAATGGTAGCTGGGAAGATAGAGATAACTGCTGAGGATTGCTGGAGATGTCACTTAAATAAAGAAGTTACTAGGAAAACTTGGAGTGGGAAATTCTTCTAAATGGTAATGAGATTGAGATCCTGTGTAGGGGACAGGTAGGAGACACCTCCACCCCTATAAGAGCGTGGGAGGAGATAAGTAGTTAACAGGTGTACCCATGGCAGGCGCTGTGGTTGTTGGTGTTTGATGTCTGGAAATTGTATTCTGGTAAGCAGTTAAGTTTATCGAGTGCCGCTTCTGATTTAGGCTGTGATAACTAATGAGGGGAGTCAGCGTGCAATAAACAGTGGGCCAGTAATGGAATATTACTTGAATGGAGCGTGGGAATTTTAAAAGTTCCAAACATTTATTTATTCTGAGTATCAGGGGCACAAAGGCTTGTTGAGACGGTGGGCCTGATTCACAAAGATAAACTTAGACCAAAAGTCTAAGTTTAGACCTGAAGTCTAAGTTTAGACTTTAAGTCTTACTTTAGTACTAGTAAAGTTACACCTTTGGTCTAAGTTTAGACCAAAAGTCTAACTTAGACCAAAGTCTAACTTTACTACTACTAAACTTAGACTATTGGTCTAACTTTGACTTTTGGTCTAAACTTAGACCAAAAGTCTAACTTTAGTAGTAGTAAAGTTAGACTCTAGGTCTAAACTTAGACTTCACGTCTAAACTTAGCCTTTTGATCCAAGTTTACCTTTGTGAATCAGGCCTGGTGTTTATATTTGAAACATAAGTTTGGGCCTTGCTAGACTTAGTGCGTGTGAGCTCGTTGCTAAGCGTGTTAATTGCTGAGTTAAAAGAAGCTCATCGACTGAACACTGCGTATAATCAAGAATGTAACTTAAATACTTGGGCAACCAATCAATAACCCATATAGCCACTCATATAGCTACTGATCAACACATGCCGCAGCTTACACAACAACAGACATACTGATGCACACATTCAGACAGTTTAGTCACTAACCCATGCATTTAGTAAGACACATTTAATCACTCACTCATACAGTCAGTCACGCACCTACTAAATCCTTCATCCAGACAATTATACATCCACTCATTCTTCAATATGTAAAACATATTTAAACTTTACAGAAACACACAGTCACTGGATGATGTCATCAGTGATGTCATCAGTGATGTCAAATGAGATGTCATCAGTGATGTCATTTGAGATGTCATCAGTGATGTCATCAGTGATGTCACTGACCATGTCATGAATGATGTAATATGTGACATCATCAGCAGTGGATTGCGGGTGCGCAAAATATAGTTAGTACAACTAACTATATAGGAGCAATTGCAATGGCTTTTTAAATGCTAATTCCTAACTATATAAGGCCTGAAACCTATGGATTTTTTTAGTGAATTTGCAAGGTTTTTTAAATGCTAATTCCTAACTATATAAGGCCTGAAACCTATGGTTTTTTAAGTGAATTTGCAAGGTTTTTTAAATGCTAATTCCTAACTATATAAGGCTTGAAACCTATGGTTTTTTCAGTGAATTTGCAAGGTTTTTTAAATGCTAATTCCTAACTATATCAGGCGTGAAACCTATATTTTTTTTCAATAAATTTCAAAGGTTTTGTAAATGCTAATTCTATTAGCGGATAACGTTTATATATGTTATTATCCTTCTGGGACCACCTGAGCAGCCATCTTGTTTCTCAGGAGAAGTGAGGCACAAGAGAGCACAAAACAAGAGTGGAAAATCCAAAAAGTGGGCAGGGTTGAGACCCCATGACCCCCTAGCCCTTCTCAGGGGGTCCCAGAAGGACCACCAAGTGCAGGGCACCCTCACGGTACGTGTACCATACGCGTATGGTGCGCGTACCCCGTGATTTTATTTTTTATTTTTTTTGCCCTTGGGGGTCCTTTTGGGACCCCCTGAGAAGGGCTAGAGGGTTGAGGGGTCTCTACCCTGCCACCTTTTTGTGTTTTCCACTCTTGTTTTGGGCTCTCTTGTGCCTTAGTTCTCCTGAAAAACAAGATGGTGGCCAACACTTCCTGGTTTGGACAGTTTGGAATGTTGACAGTCGACTGCCAGCCAATCAGAAACTCGCTCGCGCATGTACGCGTACGTACGCGTACCGTACGCGTACGGTGCGCGTACGGTGAGGGCATATAGATATATAATTTGCTCAAATTCAATTTTCTCAACAACTACTGGAGGGATTTTCACCAAATATAGAAAAGGCACTACTGCATACCTGTCCCTACCATTTTGCCAAGTTTGGTGTAATTCCGTTCAGCCGTTGGGGCTGTAGCCGTGTCTAAAGGTCCCTATGGAAATTAACATGGGGAAAACACGTTTTGGGACCCCCTTTTCGGCCCCCGCTTGGCGAATCCCCCCGAAACTTTCAGGGAAGGAGCCGAGCGGAGCTGGCCAAAATTCTGGAAAATTACACACAGATTCCTCAATCAGTGCCAAAGTTATTCCCAATAGAATGTTGAGCGCATATAGATATATAATTTGCTCAAATCAATTTTCTCAACAACTACTGGAGGGATTTTCACCAAATATAGAAAAAGCACTACTGCATACCTGTCCCTACCATTTTGCCAAGTTTGGTGTAATTCTGTTCAGCCGTTCGGGCTGTAGCCGCGTCTAAAGGTCCCATAGAAAACGCTGTTTGAAAAATTTCAAATTCAATTTTCTCAAGAACTACTGGAGGGATTTACACCACACATACAAAAGGCACTGCTGCATACCAGTCCCTGCCAAATCTGGTGTAATTCCGATCAGCCGTTCGAGCTGTAGCCTTGTCAGAATGTCCCTATGGAAATTAACATGGGGAAAACATGTTTTGGGACCCCCCCTTTTTTCTCAGCCCTCGCTTGACGAATCCCCTGAGACTTTCAGGTAAGGAGCGGAGCACCGCGAGGCAAATTTAAGGAAAATTACAGGCAGATCCCTCAATCGGCGCCAAAGTTATTCCCAATAGAATGTTCGGAATTTCCTATGGTAACCAGGTCCTAACTATATATACCTACTGGCGACCGCCAGTAGGTAATATATATATATATATATATATATATATATATATATATATATATATATATATATATATAATTCACTGAAAAAATCATAGGTTTCAGACATGTTATAGTTAGGAATTAGCGTTTAAAAAACCTTCGAAATTCACTGAAAAAACCATAGGTTTTAGGGGTGTTATAGTTAGTTGGACATTACACTCGTATAAAACCATTGCAATTCCCCCGTTATAGTTAGTTGTACTAACTATAACTCCAGAGCCCGCAATCCACTGCTGATGATGTCACATATTACATCATTCATGACATGGTCAATGACATCACTGATGACATCACTGAGGACCTCTCAAATGACATCACTGATGACATCATCCAGTGAACGTGGGTTGGTTTGTTATTTAAATATGTATTACATATATAGCAATCTGCATTGAAGAATGAGTGGATATAAAAATATCTGGATAGAGGATTTAGTAGCAGTGTAATTGATTGTTTACTTGAGTAATTTATAGTGTCTCACTAAATATATTGGCTAGTGACTAAACTGTGTGAATATCTGTATTACTTTGTCAGTTGTTGTGTAAACTGCTGCACCAGTTGGTTACTAGTTACGTGAAAGTCTTTATTAGTTATTGATTAGTTAACTGAGTATTTGAATGGGAGAGTGAATGTGCGTGTGGTTCAGTGGGGGGTGTGTGACTACCCAAAGATGTGTGAATAGTTGATTCAGTAGGTATATGACGTTAAGACTACATGTTATAACAATTGTTTGGGTGAGTAAATATCTTTATGGGTGTGGTGATGAGCAAATATATATCTCAATGGTACATGTCCAACAAAGTAGAAAAATAAAAGGCAGTGTACGTAACATTTGTTGTATATAAAGAAGTATACATATGTGATTGCATGAGTGACTGTATGGATAACTGTATACTTGTAATAGTGATTTTATAACACTAAGGGGGTCATTAGGATCGCGGACTGACTTTCGTCCGTCCGCGACCCCAGAGCAGGAGGGAACCTCCGCATGGCATGCGGAGCTCTCTCCTGTGCAATTAGGATGTGACCGCAAGGGTTGCGGTCACATCCTCTATTTTTAACATTGCGGCGGGTGGAGCTTCAAGCTGCACCCGCCGCAATGTTAAAAATGCACGCATTGCATTTGCATGCAGTAAGAGGCAGGCACCGCGCGGTGCCTGCCGCTTTCTGCATGCAAATGCAGGGGGGTACCGTAGGTACCCCCCATGTGCACCCCCCACCCCCCCTTCACCTAGGGGGCCCGCAACGGGCCCCCGCAGTGAAGTTCTGTATGCTTTTCCACGGCAGGAAAACCCGCCGCGGAAAAGCATAATTTACAGGCCATCCTAATATGGTGGAGGGTGTCTGGAAGACACCGTCACCATATTAGAGCTTTTCCGCCGCGGTTGTAAGCCGACCGCGGCGGAAAAGCTGCGGGCGGAAACCAGGACCCACCAGCCATCCTAATGTGGCGGTGGGTCTTTGGTCAGTCCGCTGCGGTTTTTCCGCATCCTCTGGGCCGACGGTGCCTTCCGCCGGCCCCGAGGATGCGGAAAAACCGCAATCATAATGACCCCCAAAGTATGAGTTACTATCTATATGAATAAATGAAGAGCTGTTTGTATAAGTGTGTAGCTAAGTAAATGTAAGTATGATTCATTTTTTGCATAAGTGAATAGGATGTTTGCTGGTATATAATGTTGATATAGGTGTATAATTGTATTTGATAGTATTCTATTGATCATTGACAACATGTATGAGTGAATCTATACGTAAGTGATTAGATGTGTATGTAGATGTTGGAATCACTGAGTGGGTTTAGAAACTTGTATTGGTGTGTCAATGGTTTCAAATATGGTACTCCATATTTTATAATGAGTGTTGAAAGGTTATATTAGTGTATGATAAGATGTATCAGATTGTCATGTGGATGATGTCATCAGTGATATCATTTGAGATGTCATCAGTGATGTCATCAGTGATGTCACTGACCATGTCATGTATGATGTAATATGTGACATCATCAGCAGTGATTGCGGGTACGCAAGTTATAGTTAGTACAACTAACTATAATGGAGGGATTTCAATGGTTTTGTACGAGTGAAATGTCCAACTAACTATAACACCCCTAAAACCTATTTTTTTTCTGTTAATTTCTAATGTTTTTTAAATGGTAATTCCTAACTATAACATGTCTAAAACCTATGGTTTTTTCAGTGAATTTCAAAGGTTTTTTAAATGCTAATTCCTAACTATAACATGTCTGAAACCTGTAGTTTTTTCAGTGAATTTCAAAGGTTTTGTAAATTACAACTATTAAATGTATTAATTATTATATTTATTTTTTTGATACTGATTTACAATTTTTTTTTTAACTATTTATTTTTAGATAGATATTTTTTTAATTAGATTATAATTACATTTTACATTACATTACAAAATATACTTTCTCAGAATGAATTACTTTAGTTTAAATACTTTGAAAATAGGCAATAGAGTTTTAAGTACACTAGTTACAGTTGTTGCAATGGGCAACACAATTTCAAACACAATGCAACATTGAGCTGAAAGGGAATTTCTACTTAAAAGCAATTAGTTACTTTATGGATTACTTTTCTAACCACAGGACTGGATCCTAGATTCAGTCCTGGGACATCTCCTGTGAACAGTTGAGTAAAAGCGTTTTGGTTACAGTAGTGATTTGTAAGGAAAAATATTGAATTTTAAAAGTTGACACCTAGAAACTTTTTCACATAGAATCACCAATGTTATCCTATGGGAGGAAATTCACTTAACAAGTAAGTAGTGTTATCGTTACTTTTTCTTACTAAGTGGTGGATCCTGGATCCAGCACTGGTCCATATCCTGTAAACTGTTGAAAGAATGCGTTTAAGTCATACAGGCGATTTTTAAGGAATATTTGTAGTTTGTGAAAATAGACACTTAGAAACTTTTCTGGTGAAAACCAGACAATGGATTCTTATGGAAGGAAATACAAGTTACTGGTAAGTATGGTTAGAATTACTTTTCAGGGTCAGTGCTGGGCTAAAAGATGCAGCACTGGGTTCTCTCCTGATAACAGGTGAGTAAATCGCAATTCGTTGTACGGATGATTTTAGGTGAATATTTAAAAGTTCCAAAACTCCACACTTAGAAGAATTTCCAAATGAAACCAGTCAGTTAGCCTATTTAAGGAAATTCGAGTTACTGGTAAGTATGGTTAGAATTACTTTTCAGGATAAGTACTGGCCCAAAGAAGCAGCACTGATGTCCCTCCTGATAACAGGTGAGTACATCGGAATTCGTAGTACATCCAGGAAGAGCCACAGAGCTTCGTAGCAGAAAGATGTAAAAAGGGACACGGCCTGCACCACCTCTCTGCAACGCAGGGCAGTGACACTTCCTGGAAGCACCTGGTGGGCTACTTGGCCCCCATGGTCCCTCAGGTTTGAAGTGGAATTTTTTACCCACCTTAAAACTCGCCACAGGGCGTGTTTGCACACATCACTTCAGGCCCCGTCCCCTCCCTTCACCAGTGTGAAATGGGAAATTAAGTGCCCTTGAATTCTGAGGGTCCCTAGGGTCCAACTAGCCCACTAGATACCTCTAGGAAGCACCAATCAATCAATCAGAGTGCTTGTAGAGCGCGCTACTTACCCGTGAGGGTCTCAAGGTGCTGAGGGGAGGGGTGCTGCTACTGCTCGAGAGCCAGGTCTTGAGGAGTCTTCTGAAGGCGAGTAGGTATTGGGTCTGCCGTATGTGGGTAGGGAGGATGTTCCAGGTCTTGGTGGTGAGGTAGGAGAAGGATCTGCCACCGGAGGTCGTTCGTTGGATGCGGGGACAGCGGCGAGGGCGAGGCTGGCGGAGTAGAGCTGGCGGGTGGGGGTGTGGAAGCTGAGTCTGCTGTTAAGGTAGGCTGGTCCGGCATTGTGGAGTGCTTTGTGTGCGTGGGTGAGGAGCTTGAAGGTGATCCTCTTGTTGAAGGGGAGCCAGTGTAGGTCTCTCAGGTGGGGTGATGTGGCTGTGGCGGGAGATGTTGACGATCAGTCGGGTGGAGGCGTTTTGGATGCGTTGTAGTCGTCGTAGGTGTTTGGCTGGGATTCCTGCGAAGAGTGCGTTGCCGTAGTCTGCTGCTGACGAGGGCCTGTGTCACTGTTCTTCTTGTTTCGGTCGGGATCCACTTGTAGATCCTGCGGAGCATGCGGAGGGTGTTGTAGCAGGAGGAGGAAATGGTGCTGACCTGCTTAGCCAATGGAGAGGGAGGAGTCGAGTATGAATCCTAGGTTGCGTGCATGGTCGGTGGGTGTTAGTGCTGTTCCCAGTGTAGTCAGCCACCAGGAGTTGTCCCAGGCTGAGGGGGTGGGTCCGAGGATGAGTACCTCCGTCTTGTCCGAGTTCAGCTTCAGACCGTTGCTCCTCATCCAGTCGACGACGACCTTCATTCCCTCGTGGAGGTTGGTTTTGGCGGTGTGTGGGTCCTTGGTGAGGGAGAGGATGAGCTGGGTGTCGTCGGCGTAGGAGATGATGTTGAGGTCGTGCTGGTGGGCCACTTGTGCGAGGGGGGCCATGTAGATGTCGAACAGCGTCGGGCTGAAGGATAAGCCCTGGGGGACGCCGCAGATGATGTCGGTGGCTTTGGATCGGCAGGGTGGGAGGCGGACGCTCGGGCTTCTGCCGCAGAGGAAGGACGTGGTCCAGTCAAGAGCCTTCTCTTGGATTCTGTGAGTTTATAACGGGGTATACCCTAAGAACTCTCTGACCTGGGTCAGTTATATAGATACATAAATATTGGTCAGGGTCTATTGATTGTAACAGAGAATATATCATAGAAATCTTTACACTAATGAATTATTCAAAATCCCTTCTGTACAGTACAAAAATATTTATTCAAACATTGTAGTGTTCAATGTAATTATTATCATAACAATGTCAAAAAGTAGTACAATAGAAAATTTGCAAAGACCAATTACTTCATTGGGTCAAGCATCTACTGAGGGGCATGAGTCTCAGTCAAATCAATGTATAAACTTTCTTGTGGATTAGCATGTATTGTTTACATATTAACATTTCGACGCGCTCAAAGTGACAAGGAAAAAGAGATAGTTAGGTGGGATGGGTGTGATTGGGTAAAGGTGAGGGCTGGGTAAAGGATGTTGTGACCATACTACAATCTCAGTGGTATTTAGTACAGCCTTTACAGACTAATTTCGTTCATTAGTTCCAAATGATTCTTTAACATAGGGTCCGTATTAATCCATAGGTTGCTTCCTATGCTAAGAAAGTAGGTACAATCCGGTCTACGTTTCGACCCCTGTGTAAAGGGTTGTTTGAAGCCTCATGCTGGGGTCTTCTTCAGGACTTAGAGGTGCAGGAGCGCCTGTAAGTGATACAATTATAAAAAATGGAATGTATCAAAATCTAACAGTGGGGCACAGTTGTACTGCTACTGAATTACTGTAAAAGTGCTTCTTACTTATTATTGGGCCGTCCAGTGGCCTTTAGGGTTGGACCATCGTTGGCTCCTCTGTGGCTGAGAATAACCTACGGGTGTTTGAAAGTTACAGATTTAGGTTTTAGTACTGGGTTAACTGTGTAACCCTATCTGTGTTGTGGTCTATTACCTCTGATATGCAACACTGCAGCAGAATAAGATGTCAAACAGTGGGGGCGCCCCTAGTGGACCATTTTCTGGAAAAGATACATACACCTGAATCTCTTAAGTGGGTGGTCATTGAAAAAATCACACTAGGCCCCAGGGGTGGAGATCTGAACTCCATCATGAACATAAGAGAGTGTAAATGGATGCAGTTTTTCAATTCTATACAAAATGGTTTGAATGAGATGGATGCCACCTTTTCTCAAATGGCTTTGATAAACTGTGAATAACCTCTCAGCTATGGAAGATAGCGATATATGCTATGTAGATCTCCGATGCAAATGTACAGTAATGAACTGAACTATATGTTAAGTATTGCGGTGGGTTCCTACCGCTTTTATATGTCAACACACAGTTTATACACTTCTATGCACCAACCCTTTTAGAGGCAGTATTACACTACGTTACATGTGTCAATGAATTCTAATGACAACTCAACGACGTAGCAGAAATGTTCACTTTACTTCTAAAATTTTCAAATGTTGCATGCTAATCAAGTAATCTATTGTTAAGTACTGCAATAAGGAATATGGGTTTTTACTACTTTTAAAGGCAGGATTACACTACGTTATATGTGCCAATGAACTCCAATGACAACTGAACGCCGTAGCAGAAATGTTCACTTTACTTCTAACATTTTCTAATATTGCATGCTAATCAAGTAATCCAATGTTAAGCACTGCAATAATGAATATGATTTTTACCGCTTACAGAAGCCAACATACAACAAGTGTATCTTGTTGCGCAAAACTGTCCTAAACCCTTTCAGATCCAGCACTACGTTTAATGCGTAAAATGACAACCAAATGTCGATAACCTTATGGGGCATTAGAGACATTCTCCAATTGCTCCAAACGTGTCTCAATCTTTAATTTCATGATCCAAAAATCCGAGAAAACTTCTCAATCCAGCCCCTTGAGAGTGATTAGGCTCCTGGCGGGACTTTGCACACACTCCCTGAACGGGATGCAGGTGCCCGCGTCTGATTGGCTGAATGAAGGCGAGCCCTCGGGAAGTATCCAGCGGCTGCAACTCGCGGCTTGCTTACTCGCATCTCGGCAGCGCTGATGGATGCACGCGCGCCGGAGGGGTCCTGACGGTAAGCAGCAGCCTCCCGATAGAATGTAAATCAATACGCCCCTAGTCTCTTAACAACCGCCTAGGTCAGTTTGACTTTGTATTTTAGCGAGGTTTTGTCAACTACCCGGGACGATAGTAATCATGAGACATTTGCCTCTAACTAGAGTCTCTTTAATTCCTACAACACAAGATGTCAATTACGGGGCTCCTGACTGTACTAAGAGGTTCCCATATCCTTACGATACGAGCTTTTGTATTGGGACATACTTAAACGTCATTTTAACCCTTGTTGATTTATTAGTTCTATATTTAGTCCCTCAATTACTCCGATTAACAGAACGAACCCTTGTCTTTTAAATCCTTAGAGAACGCTTGGACAACAAAAATAGCTATCGCTTCTGGAGGAGTCCACAAACTGACATGAAAATAACACTATTATGAACTGGAAAGCCCAGGATTTCCCAGTAAGTGCCCCTGATGTTATTTCCCTAGACCACAACACAGATAGGGTTACACAGTTAACCCAGTACTAAAACCTAAATCTGTAACTTTCAAACACCCTTAGGTTATTCTCAGCCACAGAGGAACCAACGATGGTCCAACCCTAAAGGCCACTGGACGGCCCAATAATAAGTAAGAAGCACTTTTACAGTAATTCAGTAGCAGTACAACTGTGCCCCACTCTTAGATTTTGATACATTCCATTTTTTATAATTGTATCACTTACAGGCGCTCCTGCACCTCTAAGTCCTGAAGAAGACCCCAGCATGAGGCTTCAACCAACCCTTTACACAGGGGTCGAAACGTAGACCGGATTGTACCTACTTTCTTAGCATAGGAAGCAACCTATGGATTAATACGGACCCTATGTTAAAGAATCATTTGGAACTAATGAACGAAATTAGTCTGTAAAGGCTGTACTAAATACCACTGAGATTGTAGTATGGTCACAACATCCTTCACTCAGTCCTCACCTTTACCCAATCACACCCATCCCACCTAACTATCTCTTTTTCCTTGTCACTTTGAGCGCGTCGAAATGTTAATATGTAAACAATACATGCTAATCCACAAGAAAGTTTATACATTGATTTGAGTGAGACTCATGCCCCTCAGTAGTTGCTTGGCCCAATGAAGTAATTGGTCTTTGCAAATTTTCTTTTGTACTACTTTTTGATATTGTTATGATAATAATTACATTGAACACTACAATGTTTGAATAAATACTTTTGTACTCTACAGATGGGATTTTGAATAATTCATTAGTGTAAAGATTTCTATGATATATTCTCTGTTACAATCAATAGGCCCCCTGGACCACGCACACAATTCAGCGAGGACATCGCCGACTTCGTCAGCCCGCACGCCCTCCCCTCCGCTGACTACATCCTCCTGGGAGACCTCAACTTCCATCTAGAGAACAACAACGACCGCAACACCAGCACCCTGCTCGACAACCTCGCCAACCTGGGACTCAAGCAACTGGTGTCCACCCCCACCCACCTCGCCGGACACACACTCGACGCAGTCTTCTCTTCCAGCACAGACATCGACTTCAGCCACGCCACAGAGCTTCAATGGACGGACCACAGCTGCGTCCACTTCACCTTCAAGAGAACGACGACCCACCAACACCAGCAACAGGCCGCCCACAGAAGCTGGAACAAGATCACAGCAGACCAGCTCGCCACCTCCCTGAGCCAGCACCCTCCTGCCAGCTCAGCGAACCCCAGCCAGGCCGGCGACAACCTCACGAAGTGGATCAGCAACTGCGCGGACGAACTCGCCCCACTGAGGACCCCGCCTAGCAGACCCGGCAGCAAGAAGGCTCCATGGTTCACCGACGAACTCAAGAGCTCCAAGAAGAACTGCCGAGCCCTCGAGAAAGTCTGGAGAAAGGAACCGACACCGGACAACAGGACCTCCTTCAAACTTGCCACCCGGAAACACCACCAGCTGATCCGCGCCGCCAAGAAAACAGCATTCAAGGACCGGTTGGACAACAACGCACACAACTGCAAGGAACTCTTCAACATCGTGAAAGAGCTTTCCAACCCCAGCGCAGGAAACAACGACATCACCCCATCGCAAGACCTCTGCAACTCCCTCGCTTCATACTTCCACAACAAGATCGCGGACATACACAACAGCTTCTACAACCAACCAACGCGCACCATGACCGAACAACCACCCCCCACCACCACCCTCCACGCCTGGACCCCGATCAGCACCGAAGACACCATCCGCACGATGAACTCCATCCACTCCGGATCACCGACCGACCCCTGCCCTCACCACGTCTTCAACAAGGCCGACGCTGTCATCGCACCCCACCTGCGAGACATCATCAACACATCCTTCGACACCACCATCTTCCCTGAGAGCTGGAAACACGCCGAACTCAGCGCTCTACTCAAGAAACCAACAGCGGACCCCACCGACCTCAAGAACTACCGCCCCATCTCGCTCCTCCCGTTTCCAGCCAAAGTCATCGAGAAGACCGTCAACAAGCAGATGGCCGCCTTCCTCGAGACGAACGGATCCCTCGACCCCTCACAGTCCGGCTTCCGAGCCAATCACAGCACCGAGACCGCCCTCATCGCCGCCACCGATGACATCCGAGCCCTGATGGACAATGGAGAAACAGCGGCCCTCATCCTCCTAGACCTCTCCGCGGCATTCGACACGGTCTGCCACCGCACCCTAGTACGGCGCCTCAGCAACATCGGAATCCAGGACAAGGCGCTGGAATGGATCATCTCCTTCCTCGACGGAAGAACACAGAGAGTCCGCCTACCACCGTACAAGTCAGAGGCCTCCGAAGTCATCTGCGGCGTCCCTCAAGGATCATCTCTGAGCCCCACCCTCTTCAACGTCTACATGAGCCCCCTCGCGGCCATCGTACGCAAACACAACCTCAGCATAATCTCCTATGCCGACGACACCCAGCTGATCCTCTCCCTGACCAACGACCCCACCGCCGCCAGAGCCAACCTGCACGAAGGGTTGAAAGAGGTAGCCGAGTGGATGACGACCAGCCGCCTGAAACTGAACTCGGACAAGACGGAGGTCCTCATCCTGGGCCCCTCACCCTCCGCCTGGGACGACTCCTGGTGGCCTCCCGCCCTGGGCACCGCACCCAAACCGACAGACCATGCACGCAACCTGGGCTTCATCCTGGACTCCTCCCTCTCCATGACCAGGCAAGTCAACAACGTCTCCTCGGCGTGCTTCAACATCCTACGCATGCTACGGAAGATCTTCTGGTGGATCCCCACCGAGACCAGGAAGACCGTCACCCAGGCCCTCGTCACCAGCCGACTGGACTACGGCAACGCCCTCTACGCCGGTACCACCGCCAAGCTCCAGAAGAGACTCCAGCGGATCCAGAACGCCTCAGCCAGACTCATCCTCGACATCCCACGAACCAGCCACATCTCCGGACATCTGAGAGACCTTCACTGGCTCCCCGTCAACAAAAGAATCACCTTCCGCCTCCTCACCCACGCACACAAAGCCCTACACGACCAAGGCCCGAGCTACCTCAACAGCCGAGTCAACTTCTACGCTCCCAAACGCCACCTCCGATCAGCCAACCACGCCCTCGCCGCCGTCCCCCGCATCCGAAGAGCGACTACAGGAGGAAGGTCCTTCTCCTACCTGGCCGCCAAGACCTGGAACTCCCTCCCGACCGACCTGCGCCTGACCCAAGACCACCTCTCCTTCAGGAAGAAGCTGAAGACCTGGCTGTTCGAGCAGTAGCGGCACCCCCCCCCCCCAGCGCCTTGAGACCCTACGGGTATGTAACGCGCTTTATAAGTGTCATTGATTGATAGGCCCTGACCAATATTTATGTATCTATAGGTCCAGGATGAGGGCTGATGTTTTGCCGTTATCTAGTTGACGCCTGTCTCGGTGCTGTGGTTTCGTCTGAATACGGACTGGGACGGGTCCAAGATGTTGTTGTCTTCCAGGTGGCAGGCCAATTGCCTGTTGACGATTTTCTCGATGACCTTTGCCGGGAACGGAAGCAGGGAGATGGGCCTGAAGTTCTTGAGGTCCTTGGGGTCCGCCTTGGGCTCCTTGAGGAGGGCGTTGATTTTGGCCTGCTTCCAGCTTTCCGGGAATGTCGCTGTTTCGAAGGAGATGTTGATGACCTTCCGTAGTTGGGGTGCGATGGCTACGTCTGCTTTGTTGAATACGTGATGTGGGCACGGCTCTGACGGAGATCCTGAGGGGATGGAGTTCATGACCTTGCGTGTCTCGTCGTTGTTGACGTTGGACCAGGAGGTCAGGCGGATGGCGCTGGTGGTGTTCGCAGGGGAGGTGGAGTCTGGCGTAGTCGGGCCGCTTGTGGTGTTGAAGCTGTCATGGATGTCAGTGATCTTGCGGTGAAAGAAGAAGGTTAGTAAAACGCATAGTTCTTGCATGGGCGTGATGTCGGTGGCGTTGGCGCTGGGGTTGGAGAGTTCCTTTACGATGCTGAAGAACTCCTTGCTGTTGTGTGCGTTGTTTTTCCAAGCGATCTTTGAAGGAGGATCTCTTGGCTAATGTGATGAGGTGGTGATGTCTGCAGGTGGCGTCCTTGTGGGCTGCGTCGTTGTCCGTTGTGCGTTCGTGGAGCCATATTTTCTCCAGTTTCCGGGATGCGCGTTTGGAGGTCTGGAGCTCGTCGGTGAACCAGGTGGCTCTCTTGCAGGTGTGGTTGTTGGAGGGTTTCTTGAGCGGGCGAGGATGTTGGTGCAGTCGTCAATCCACTGTCTGAGGTTGCGGGCTGTGGCCTCTGGGTTGGTGGGGTCAGTGGGTGGGTTCTTGGCGAGGGGGGTGATCAGCCGGTCTTCAGTGACTGTGCTCCAGCAGCGGCAAGGCAGCTGTTGGGTGCGGTGGTGCATGGTTGGTTTCTTGAAGGTGAAATGAATGCGGCGGTGGTCGGTCCAGTGGAGTTCGGTGGTGTGGTCAAAGATAACGTGGGTGCCTGTGGAGAAGGCGGGGTCCAGCGTGTGGCCGGCGGCAAGGGTGGGTGCGATGACGAGTTGTTTGAGGCCGAGGTTGGCGAGGTTGTCGATCAGGGTGGCGGAGTTGGTGTTGTTGTTGTTCTCGAGGTGGAAGTTCAGGTCCCCGAGGAGGATGTAGTCCATGGAAGTGAGTGCGTGATGCTGGCGAGGTCGGCGATGGAGTCGCTGAACTGAGCCCGGGGTCTGGGGAGTCTGTAGAGGAGTGTTCCTCTGAGGGTGGTGTTGGGGTCAGTGTGGATCCGGAAGTGCAGGTGTTCGGTGGTGTGGAGGGTGTCGTCTGTGTGGGTGGCAACCTGGAGGGTGGACTTGTGGACGATGGCTATTCCTCCTCCGTTTCCGTTGGTGCGAACCCTGCGGGTGATCTTGTAGCTGTCCGGGATGGCTATGGCGATGTCGGGCGCTGAGGAGTCGTTCTACCGGTCTCAGTCAGGAAGGCCACGTCTGGGGCGGAGGTGTCAAGCAGATCCAGGAGCTCGACGGCATGTATGCGAGTGGAGCGAGTGTTGAGGAGTATGCAGCGGAGGTGGTTGGGTCCAGTCCTTGGAGGTTTAGTGGTTCTGTCGCAGGTGAAGCTGCAGGTGCGGCAGGAGAAGGGTCTGTGGGTCCGTTTTGGTGTGGCCTGGAAGCAGGTGTGGGTTCGGGCGGCGTTGAGTGCGTGGAGGCTGCTGGCATCGTAGTGGAGTCTGGTGTGTGGGGCGTTTGCGGGGTTCAGGGGTTCTGGTTCTGGGCGCGGTCCAGGCAAGGACGGGCGCAGACGGGCTTGCCTTAGGCGCGCCTTCGGCACGCCAGCGGCGCGCCCGCTGCACACGTCTCCTGCGAGGCTGCACAGCTGCCGTCATTTGAAGGGGAGCTGGGAGGGAGGAGCAGCTGGGAGGCAGGAAGTTGGGTACGGTGAATGGGCGCGGGGGGCGGGGCCACAGGGGCAGCAGCGGCAGGAAATTGAGCAGTGGGCAAGGGGGAGCAAGGGAAAACAGCACCCAGGAATGGGCAGAAACAGAAGGATGCGGGCACAAGCGCTGGTGGAGGTGAGGCGGGCGGTGGGTGACCTACCTGGCAAGGTCAAGGCTGCGTTGCAGAGTGGTGTAAAAAGGGGCGTGGCATCTGAACACCTGTCTGCTACACAGCTCTGGCGTGTACTGGAGATACCTGTTGGGCTATTTGGCCCTCCGGCACCCTCAGTATTGAAAGAGAATTAATTCCCCAACTTAAAAAGCGCCACAGGGCGTGTTTGCACAGTGGTGAGGAAGGAGGTGTGGCCTAAGGTGATATGTCTGCAAGCACACCCTGTGGCGCGTTTTAAGTTAGAGAATTAATTCCTCCTCAAACCTGTGGGTCCATGGGGGCCAACTAGCCCCCCAGGTCCCTCCAATATGCGCCAGGAGACTGCATTGCAGAGAGGGGTTCAGAGGCCACCCCCTTTTTTACAACACTCTGAAACGCAGCTCCGTGGCGCTTACTAGAGGTACCTGGTGGGCTAGTTGGCCCCCAGGGACCCTCAGTCTTGACAAGGAATTAATTCCCTAACTAAAATTGCACCACAGGGCATGGTTGCACATATGTGAACTCAGGCACTGCCCCATCCCTTTATCACTGTACAAACGCGCCCCGTGGCGCGTTTTAAGTTGGGGAATTAAGTCCCTTTGAATCCTGGGGGTCCCTGGGGTTCAACTAGCCCACAAGGTACCTCCAGTAAGCGCCACAAAGCTGCGTTATAGAGAAGTGTAAAAAGGGGCGTGGCCTGGAGCACCTCTCTGCAACGCAGCCCTGTGGCGCCTACTGGAGGTATCTGGTGGGCTAGTTGGCCTCCAGGGACCCCCAGTATTAGAGGGGGATCAATACCCCAATCTAAAACGCGCCACAGGGCGCGTTTGCCGAGTCTGTTTTTTTGAGGGGGCGGATCCTAGGGACGATCGCGTCTTTTTACAAAAAAAAATTGAAAGGGGGGCTGTCTGGCCCCCCTTCCTTTTGCTTTTTTTGAGCCCCCATCCCCTAGGGCCTGACCCCCAAATATACATTATTACATGTTTTTTAATGGGAAGGGGTGGTGTGGCCCCCCTCCTGTGGCCAATTCCGGGTCCTAGGGACCCCATCCTCCAGGGCCGGCCTTTTTTTTTGTTTGTTAATGGGGAGGGGGGCTGCGTGGCCCCCCTCCCGGGCCACTGGTAGCCCTGGGGACCCCATACCCAGGGGCTGGCCCTCACCATTAGGGACTGGAGGGGGGTCCCCAAACCCTCCACGGTCCCGCGGACTCCCCGCCCCCAGCCATTGCAAACAGCAGTGTCCCGGGGGTGGGCAACCCGGCACACTGCAGGAGCCGGCCTGGGGGTTGGCGGTCGCCAGGGCCATCGAGGGCTCCAGGACGGGATCGTGGGGGTCCCCAATCCCTCCACAGTCCTGCCGGCTCCCCGCCTCCTGCGGGAGCCGGCATTGCATTTCCATATGGGGAGCAGCTAACATGCTGCTCCCCATATGGAGAAGCAATCTGCTTTGCTTCATTGAAGCAAGAGCAGGTTTCCCTGCTCCCGCTTCAATGAATCAAATCAGTTTGCAATGGCAGGGTGGGAGCCGCGAGGCTCCCGCCCTGCCATTGCAAACTGATATAAACAAACAACGGTCCAAGGCCTATATATTTCTAGACAAGCAATGAATCAAAACTTATTCAGTTGAAAGGCATATGTTGTTTAAACAGCCCTGCTCAATTAATGATGAACACAAAAGAATAGGCAACAGCAACAAACTCCAAATATATATGCAATATTTTTAATCTATTGTCATATTCATATTCACAGTTTATACACATTGCCCCATATTAGAGCGTGCAGTATAGCAAAGGGTGTCAAAAGAACGTGAAGGTGATAAGGTGAAAAGAAAAGAAATCGCACAAGATTATAAAGGATAATTTCAATAATTTCAAAAACACCAGCCAATGAAAGCCGGAAGAGTGTGACCTGGCCACTTCAATTAGTCCACATAAAATCCCTAATGTTATTCTGAGACATAGGATGTGAGAAATGTCTGCACTATATCACAGAGGGAGATATAGTTAGTGGTCCTTTTGGACAATTTCATGCAGATTCGTCAATCGGCGCCAAGGTTATTCCAAATAGAATGTTGCAGATTTCCTATGGATAATAGGTCCTAACTATAACTATCTACTGGCGACCGCCAGTAGATAATATATATATATATATATATATATATATATATATATATATATATATATATATATATATATATATATATATATATATATATATATATATATATAATATGTATATATATAATATGATATGAAACAGATAAAGAATTACAACAATAAGTAGTGTCCTGTGCGAAGGTAAACCATCTTACTCCATCACTTGGGTGTGGAAGGAAGAAGGGTGTATGTGGACCTACCTGAGATATCCTTAGGGATGGGGGCAGGCCAACCAAATAATGTGTATGAAATGACTCTTCAAATGTTAGATTTGCATTTTACACCCAAAACAAATATAGTACTGGAGTGAAATATGTTTTTTTCACGAGTAAAAAAATTGGTAAAGATGTTGCATCTGGGGGGGGGGGGGCGCTAGAGCGTTCACTGCGGGATGGCTGGCTGAGAAGGCAGCTCCGCCGGACGGACCCATGTTTGGCATTATTCCCCGCAAATAAGGCAATCTAATCGTGCAAAATTGACAGAATCTACAAGCGGAATGCACCGGGAGGCTGTGGAGAGCATCTGAGCGGCACTACGCAAACGCATCGTGTAGAAAACATCTCTCCAGGTCTGGCAAAAGCGGCGGTGGGAGCCTGACAAGATGGCGTCCACAATAATGCTGACATACTGATTACGGGGCTGGCGGATCTCCCGAACAGAAAACATGTACATGAGGGACCAAGTCGGAGGATATATGACACTGATATCGGCAGTAGAAGCACGTAGTTTGGCTGACCACAGGATTTAAGAGATTTCAAACGCTGCCCCGGCTGTCTGTGCTATACTGTGGAAGGCAATTTAAAATGGCAGCTCCCGCGATGGCATTGCGTTTTTGAGCCCGGTGCAAGGAGTCTGACTGCTCCTACTCCACGGTCCTAAAAAAAGTGGGGAGACCGGATACCAGAGGCCAAGGTTAGTAATTGTCCGGGCACGCTAGCAAGACTTGGGTGAACCTGACGCTAAACTACAGTGCAGTTGAAAGGGCCGCACAGACCTCAACATGGCGGCTATCTACAGTGCTGTAATAACAAAATAGGGTGTACTGCCGATGCCCGAATCTCTAATATCCACGCAAAGCCACCCAAGATCATAGCGTTTGGTATACTGCGCTCCCCGCAAAGCATAGCGATCTGATCCTCTTTGTCCCAAGAGCCCGTGCCGGCTAGGGGAGCCATGGTGGACACTACGGGCGGCCATTTTATAAGTGCTCGGATTGCGCGCTGATATCCTGGGAGGCCTATCCGGAAGTTCTGCTTTCATAGTAACGGGGCATGACCTGAGATGCGCGCATATATGAGGCCTCCGCGAAACTGCCAACTGCACTAAAACTCTGAGACCATGACACAACCTCTGCAATAAAAACCCTCACCTTGCCTTCCCCCTCCTGATCCCACGAATCGCTGATACCTATCGCTGGCCTCCTCACTACAGGGTGCACAGACATACTACATCTGAACTATATGAATAAAGGAAACCTGATTGAGATCCAAAGGCACTTAACTGCGAATTTGTCATAGCGGCGACCCGCCTAAACACGATGGGGAAACCTGACAGATCAGCACAAGGTCCCACGTCTCACTCAGATACGGAAACAGAGACGGATGGAGACGGGTGGAGCTCAAGATAATGGCATGGAGTCCATATTGAAAGCAATCCAAACTAGCCTTCAGGATATTAACGGTCATTAACGGTAAGCTGGATCAACTCAATTCTCGTATGGATAGCATGGTGGCGAAAATGGATCGACAAGGTGGAAGATTGGACGAAGCGGAAACTCGTCTGTCAGCTGTGGAGGACGAAGCGCGTACTAGCACTGCTAAGTGTAGTGGGATGGAAAAGGTAATGGACGTGATCAGGAACAAGGCAGAAGACTTAGAGGCAAGATCGCGCCGCAACAACGTTCGAATTACAGGTATTCCAGAATCAACCAATACAGGTCGCATGGAGACGTATGTGGAAGAACATTGCCGAGCGGTTTTTGGCGAGGATCATCTATCACCGATTTTCATAGTTGAATGTGCCCACAAGTCGCTGGCGCCTCGTCCACCACCAGGCACCCCACCCAGGCCCATAGTGGCCCACATTCTGAGTATCGAGACCGAGATGGAATATTGCGGATGGCGAGGGAGAAGAAGCAAGTCAACTATCAGGGTATCCAAATATAATTTTATCCTGACCACACTATGGCAGTGCAACAGACCCGTAAAGAGTTTGCAAATGCTAAGGCGAAACTAAGAGCCATGCAGGTGGAATATGCAATGCTGTATACAGCACAACTAAAGGTCACCTGGGATGGTAAACCAACGATCCTATCCACACCAAAGGCAGCTCACGATTTCATAAAGAATAATAACCAACGGAAGGAGCGAAGACAGGACGATCAACCACATGAATCAGATTTAGTGACCAGCGACACAAGACCTATGCCAAGTGTGTCTGCAAGTATGACGGTTGGAACGCACACTATCGATATGCCAATGCCTGATACCTTACAGCCGTTAAGCATAATCCAATTCCTAAGCGGTAAGTCGGCCATTTAAGTAAAGCGGACACTTTGGGACGTCGTACTGTAGTATATAGTGGTAAAGGGCGTACACCAGGGAACAAAAAGCTTAGATGGCAGATTCGTGGGACGTCGAACTATGGGACTGCTACTTGAGAGTTTGGTGTATATACGTGTGTAAGACTCTACCTGTGAACAATGGAGGTTTTTTTCTTTTTTTCTTTTCTTTCCATAACGTCTAGGAAAGTAGCTGCGATCTAGGCCCTGTCAGCATAGTGATTAAAGACAATATATCTGACGTTACGAAATATGCTGGCCTGTTATATATATGTCTAAGAGTAGGGTAGTTATCGATTGATGGAGGGCATTGGCGTATTGCAGATAATCAATTGGTGCTGTCCAGTAGGGAGGTTCATGATATAAGGCCTTTTGGGTACTGCTTCATGGTACTTAACGCTGTTGCGTAATACTCTGAGCTCCCAATACGTGTGTTCGTTGACCTTCATAAGTGTGGAGGGCCTACTCTCTCTGTAACTTGGTCGGGTTTAAAATGGGTGGCGTTTGGATGATGTAAGGATGATATAAAGCATAAACAATGTACCAGACCATGTAGGATTACACTCTACACGACGCTGTGTTGAAATGTTAAATGTATTTACAGTTCTGTCAATGCTATTCTACTGTGACTCGCGCAGTCTTTGTCTATAGTCTAAATACGGTCCGTCCACATCCATTAAGTTGGATGGTGATGTGTACCCTGGGAGTACATGGGTGCTCCCCACAAAGTTTATGTATATTTGGGGGTTTAAGAATGGGGTATGGCTTTGTCACGATTGGGCTGCTGATGTGGGTGTGGGGAGGAGGGGTTGGGGATATGTTTTGTTTAATAGACCACAACACTTGAGAAGCATGCTGAGATCCGAGATGATACTAATACCTATGTTGCAATATTTGTATGTATACACTGCTGGCTCTATCTTATAGGGAGACACTGCACGCATACTTTGGGCAGGCCCCCTTCTCAGCACCTATGTTAAATATGGCTAATAACGTACCAGGCAGGTTGTCATTAAATCGACTTACATGGCACATACGCAGATTTATGAACCCGAAGAAAATAAGACAAATGTTTGCCTGTGTGGACAGATGGCATAATGACATTGCGTTGTTGCAAGAAACTCACATCGCCCCACATACACATTCTCACATTGGCCGGCGATGGGCCGAGTCAACCCATAACTCCACGTACTCTTCCTACTCCAGGGGGGTTTCCATATTGGTGAAAAAAGGTACGAATTTTAGAGTTGAGAACACGATAAAGGACAGTCAAGGGCGTTATCTTATAATTACGGGGGTATTACGCAGCCAACGATTGACAATTATCAACACCTATGGGCCAAACACTGATGCACCTGAATTCTACCATGAGGTATGGCAATACTTACATGGGGAACCAGATAGTAGTCTGATTTGGGGCGGTGATCTGAATCTGGTGTTAAATGATCAGATAGATAGGTCAGGTATGTCCACGGAACCTCACAGAAAGGCACGGGCTAAAGTACTTGATATTATGGCCGAGTTGCATCTACATGATATATTACTTATCTAGGCATACAGATCTATCACAGTAACCATGATCTCCTTGTGGGCAACCTGGATAAGGCCATTGGCTTTATACGCTGCTCACTTCCCTTTTGGTGATCGCTACCGCTGTCCCCGCTGGGCCGGGCTGTGATTTCCAAAATTTAAATATTACCCTGTCGGTTGTATTATTTCTCAGCTCAGCCGCATGGGCTCCCTAGAACCTTCTTTCGCGTTCTAGATAGATTTTTATTAGAATGAATTTGGAGCTCAGGCTGCCGTCGGGTGGCGCTGTTGACATTACGGCGTTCACTTATGGATGGGGTTCTGGGAGCTCCCAATTTTTAACTATACAATGCCGCAGCACAACCCTAGTGCACTATGTCCTGGCTAAGTGCCCCAATGTGCCCAGAATCCTCACTTTTTCACACAATCCTCCAGGGCACTGCGCCTTACACTTGGCTATTCATCCCTAGTTTTCATCCGACACACCGAATCTGATTAATGTTGGTGGCTCGAACTTGCTGGAATTGCTATCTACATCCTAAAGGCACTGGGCTACCATACTCATCCTCTATTCCCATCTGGGATTTGTCTTTATTGCAAGGGATACCGAGGTTAGTAGACTTTCGCCTATGGATCGATGCAGCTATCACCCAAGCAAGGGACCTTTATAACATAGGAAATTTCATATTATTCTCAGAAATGACCAAAATGTGTGGCCTACAGTCGGAACTCTTTTTATCATACTATATACTATTCCGGGTTGTACGCAAGATGTGGGGCACGGCAAAGCTGAACCGCCCTCCTCCCAGGCTCTGTCCTTTTTATTAGCATCTGATTCTACACACCACGCTGTCACGCTCTTGTATTAAGACCTTAACGCTACTTCTCCTAATCACACCATGAAAGCACGTGCCAGATGGGATGCAGTGCTTCACCAACCCTTGACTGATACAAGATGGAACCGCGCAACTCTCCAAAGACGTCTCCCGTAATCCTAGGTTTTATTTTACCCAATTCAATTACATACACCACACATATCTTTACCCAGTCCGCATTCAACGCATTTTCCCAGCCAGTTCTCTGGAATGTCCATGCTGCAGGTCACAAAACTTTGATTTCATGTATATGGTGTGGAACTTTGCCCCACTGTCACGGTCATGGACAGAGTTGACTGCACTGGTGGCAGAAATGTCCACACACCCTCTCACCCCCTTTCCTGACTATTGCCTATTAGGGCTATGCTCACGTTCAAAGGGAGATCAACATTTGCATTGCTTCATTGATTTAGCTTTTTTCCTGTAGAAACTAAACATTGCTATGGTGTGGAAGTGTGATATGGGAGACGTACTTAATAGCAGTGGAAGCAAAAAATGATGAACGCCCACCATGAATCCCCAAATCACTGAACACTCATACATACTTCCTGGTATTGAGCGCACTCAGCTAAGCCCAAAGCGACTCACTCCTACGCTAACACACAAATCTCTTGATACTAAACTGAAGCATAACCAGACATAATTCCACCACACTGTGCCTGAGTTTGGTGTCCGGCACGCCTTTTACTTATTCCCAGCTGGTGGGTGCACATTAGCCTCATGCCACATCGTACTGTATTCTTCTCTCTAAGATCAGGATACTTGCCCATGGGGTCCATTAATACCTCTACACTACATAATATGTTCACAGCGCTCAAAAACTGTTCTAATATTGTTCCTCTGTCCCCTTTACCTCTCTCTCCTTCTTCCAGACCCATACAATTATTTTCAACCATCCGGGACTTCCGACAACACTGTTACACGCAGGGTTACCTACCATGTAGCAAACATTGCTAAGATGTACTTTCTAAGTCATGATACTGTATTATAAATGTAGCTGTCGTATATTTGTACCTTGTTACCTTCGGTTGGATCTACTACCCTATACTGTCAATAAAAACATTTTTGTAATGGTTTTTGCACTGTCCACAAGGCCTACTAAGCCAAAGGACCAAGATAACTACAAAAGACTGCATCCCACTACATGCCTACAATGGTCCTGATCTCTGCATCGAGCCAGACACTAAAGCTGCCCTTCTTTTAGAATCTATTTTTCTAAACAGTCTGATGAAGTACCTGAAAGATGACCCCTGAGTTGTATACAAACCCAACTCCTAATAACTAGACCCCGCAAAATGTAACTTGCGCTGTCATAAATCCCACATAATATTCAGCATTATATTTTACAATTGCTACATTAAATGCCAGAGATTACATGATTATGTCACATTGCAGAAATGAGACTTCCTCCGGGTAAAATCACTATTGCGGGATCACCGCAAGAAAGTAAACTAACCAATGCGCAAGTGGTTTTTGTTTGCGCCAATTTCGAATTTGCACTTTTTTTTAGCATGAGAAGCGTTCTCCTCACCAAAATGGAAGTTGGGACATATTTCAAGCTAAAAAACAGTGCATAATGCTGGAGCCGGCAGTTTGTATAATAAAACTTATGTTTTTTGCAGTTGCACATATTTCCTACAAAGGAAATTACAAAATGTTTGCTAAACAACTAACAACCCCTATACAGTCAGCCTGTGTCTAAAGCTCATGAAAGTTCCATGTGCGTGCACAGCATGGGAACAGCAGTCATAGCGTCTACACCGACCTTCTCCAAACCCGCGCAACATGGAGCCCTAAACTGAGCTACAAACTCCATTTTGTACAGTTTTGTGCTCTAGTGAAACTGCAAGCTGTGATGCCACTTGCAATGATAATTTAATAAGAGGGCGGATCCCCAAACATTTTTCACATTGGTCACCAAACAGATGGCCATCATTTTTAGTTTTTTTATTTTGAAAGTTTTGTATAGCGCGAACTAGACCCTCACGGGTATCAGAGTGCTTTACAGGGTAGAAAGTAAAACAGAATAAGTATGGAACAAATGTAGGTGAGTCTCATACAAAAAAGTAAATAATACCAACTAGCAAATATATAACAGGTAGATATAAAGAGTTCAGGTATATTTAGCTATGAGAATGCTTTGAATTAAGGGTCCAAAATCATTCTTGGTGGAGAGGAAACTCCATTACCATTCTCTGTCCACCTTCACTATGGACCACCTGCTCAATTTTGATTTGGACGTACCATACTTTGACAACAACAGAGACTGCTCCATCTTCCCAGAGGGCAAACTTCTCCGGCGGCCTAGCAGCGTAAAGACCATCAGAAATTTGGGGGCTTATTACCAAGGGGGGCGATAGGCACTTATCGCCGATTTAGCGGCCGTTTTCGGCCGCTAAGCGGCAATAATTCTATTACCCTATTAGCAAGCTGTCGCTAACTGATGTTAGCGACAGCTTTTAGGCGATAGAGAGCGGTTTGGGGCCCTATTTAGCGATAAATATCGCTACTTGTTGGTAATATGCCCCTTGGTTCTATGTCTGCCCACCAAATTTGATGCACAAACATATAGCTGTTTTTCAATGCCTGTTACCACCAGGAAAAAACATGGCAGCATAGGGCACTGAAAAGTGCTCCATGCCACCCTCAACATGGGAGGAAACTCCCATGGCGAGAAGCGCATTTTTTTTCTATATTCAAAATTCGCAACTTTGGCGTAGGGTTCCGTCATGTTTGACTGCGCCACACGGCAAAGTTATAATGCACTGGCTAGAGCTGCCTGTCAATGCTTGAAATACCTGCCGGCACGATGGACATATTTCAATACTTGGCAGTGGGACCCTCCGTCAGGGCGACGGAGTAATTTAATCTGTCGCCCTGGCAGAGGACAGCTCAACCGCCAAATAATTAAATGAGCCCTAAGTCTTTCCTTGATAGGGTAAAAAAATCCACGTTTATCAAAAAGCTGCTATAATGGTGAGTCAACCAATGGTGTGCATGTAGTTCAAGAGTAACTCACCTGCATCAGTGGAGGCATGTTTGCGCTTTTTTCTCCTCTTCGCATAGAAAATAGAACCTGCGACACCGGTAAGTATAATAACCCCAACAACACAGACACCGATGACTGCCTTTGATCCGTGGGAGGAATGAATTACTTCATCTTCTAGTCCTGGAAAAAAAAATAGGCATACTTAGAAATTATTTACTCATATTGGCAATGAGGTTCACCCAATGAAATGTAAAATACTCCTATTTAGATAGTACTAGTAGGGCTGGCTTTAGCATTGGTGGTACCCAGGGCGACAATCTCATCTAGCACCCTCCCACCCACCATACCAAATGATGCACTATTTTCCTTTAGTGTTGTCCATGCCACACCCAACCCTCCCCCCCCCCCCCCCAACTATGTACCTGCTATATCATTACAATGTCAATTGGCCCATTTGTGTCCATCGTTCTGTCTCCAGAGCTCTCAGTCGGATGGTTGGTACGAGCTCCAGACTGTCCCTAACAGAAAGGACAGTTGGGATGGGATGGATGATGGAGTGTGGAACGAGGGCTGCTCTAGTGTCAGGCACTGCTCTTAGTCTCTCACCCAGAAGTCTCAATCATACCCTGTCCTCAGCACCCATCCACATTCTGAACACAGACACCCAGAAGTGATTCATAAGCTGTAGGCGCTATACAAGATTCAAGTGTTTCACGAAAAGCAAAACTGAAAGCAAAATTACAGAAACACAATATCGTGGGCAAGGAAGAATTCTTGGTGGCCAGGAGCACACATACCATGAAACATGAATTAACATGAGCGGAGCACAGAAAGAGACTGCATCACTGGCCTGGATTACATTCAGGGTACCTGAACTCGTTGCTGAGAAACAGGTCAGAGTGTTTCATTTGTAAAGTTAAGGACTTGACTACAGGGCCCGTAAGGACATGTTTTAATGCCAGTCTGTAAGTACTGCTGGCGCGGACCACTGGTAGGCCTTGCCCTGCATGGCCAGAGATGTAAAAGTAAACGCTTCATTTATATGTGTTTTTATGTGCTTTAAGTCATATGATACGGTTGGCAAGTCTCTGTACGGGGGAAGCCTAACTAGAAATCATTTCTGAGAAGCGTGGCCTATTTAATTGCTGGCATGGCTTAAAACATTTGATCTAGAATCCTGTTCTTCTGACAGAGTGCCACCTGATTTTTCTGAAGCTGCATCCTGTTATATAACACAGAAACGAACATGTGTCTAAAGAAGCCATGACCGATTTGGCTTTGCTGATGCTTATTTGCAGTATCATATAAATGAGTAACACCATTGACCATGTTGTGAATAACTAGAATTGAAAATATTTTAATTCTGAAAATGTAAAATTCTGAAGTAAACATTAATTAGTAAGTTGTGTGGCAGTGAATCAGTAACTCCAGGTCTTCCTTCTCCATCACTGCCCTCTGCATTGTCTCTTTTTGTTGTACACTGAGGGCCAAATTTATCATTCTATTGCGTTACCTTAGCGCCGTGCAACGAAGCGCATGGGTGACCCAACAATAAAGTCAGATTTATCAAGCCATGCAAGGTAAGCCGCGCACGGCCACCTTGCGTGGCCCTGAGTTGCTTAATAAATCCAGACTAACACAAGCAGCGCAAATCGCTGCGTTACTCTTCCCTAGGGCGGCGTTCCATGGGTGCAGCGTTAGTGGTCCCACTCATCTACCCTTGGATTTTGGTGCATTCCCAGATTTATCATTAGTGGTAGACCTAGGATTGAGTCAAAATGCTACGCCTCCCCAGGTGAGGCATAACAAGGAGAATGATCTATATTTCATATTTGTTTCCTTTTTCAACATGTGCTGCATTCTGCAACAGACATAGACAGAGGACAATGCCTCTGATGATTGTTTTTGTGCAGGATGCACAAAAACACTCCTGTCTGCAATGCAGGGGCACCTGCGTTGGCGCTAGCACAAGGAAAGGACAAGAACGCGCCATATGATGTTAAATACAGAACATCCTGCCCTTTCCCTTTCATGCAGCCCAGCAAGGTGGCTTGTAACGCTGCGTGAAATAATGAGAAATCTTCTCCTGAGACCCTTTTTCTCCCCACATCTTTCTGAAATCCCTCACCTACATTTCTCACACATCATCATAATCACTGTAATTTTGATGCTGCTGGTCACACAGAAGATGACATAAGGTGAACAATCATTAGCGTACTAAGGCCGCCTCCAAGCGTGCAGACATTGCGCAACTCCTTAACAAGTGAGAACTTAAATGGATTTTGAAAACTAGAAGTATTCGTACAGGCCTCAACCTTCTGGAGGATTGAACATCATTAATCTAACTGTTACCGTTTTTAACTTCTGCTAAATGTGTGCTTTTCATCACAGACATGCTATATTTTCACTGCCCAGCTATGTTGGGTTGTATATGTCTAAGGTGCCTTTTTCAATGTTAAAACTGTTTTTGGGTACATCGTCACATATGTAAAATGCATTCTCTGGCACAAAGTCTTTGATGAAGTGGTCAACATATTGACCCAGTGGTTCCAGAATAGAGCCACAGCCTGGAACGATGGGACGACCCGGTGGCTTGTCCTGGCATTTATGAATTTTGGGAAGAGTGTAAATTACTGGTGTACGTGGTGATGTTATGTTTAGGAATTTGTGTTAATTTCGGCTAAGAAAAACATGTTATAGCCTTCATTTGTGACTTGAAGGATGACTTTTTGTAATTCCCTAGTGGGATTGGTAGGCAGCCTGCAGTAATGATCTGTATTTGCCAGCTGCCTCAGGATCTCATTCTTATATTGGTCTTTTTCTTGCGGAACTATCCCTCCCCCTTTGTCTGCAGGTTTGATAACAAGTGTGGAGTTGGTCTTCAATTCAAAGACGTACACCATGTACCACATACACCAGTAATTTACACTCTTCCTAAAATTCTTAAATGCCAGGGCAAGTCACCGGGTCATCTCATCTTATCAGGCTGTGGATCTATTCTGGAACCACTGGGTCAATATGTTGTCCAGTTCATCAAAGACTTTGTGCCAGAGACAGCATGTTACATACGTGACAGTATGACCATGATCAACTTAATTGATGAACGTCCATTCGACTCCTCATCCGACACACTGTGTACGTTAGATGTGGAGTCTCTCTATACCAACATTCCCCAAATTGACTCACTCCTGGTTTTTGATCGAGTCCTTAACCAGCGACCTAGGCCCCATGCTGTACCTACCATTATTATACATTAACTCTTGGAAATTTGTCTAACTAGGAATTTCTTCATGTTTGATGATCAATTTTACCAGCAGGTGAAGGGTACGTCTATGGGGGCAGTTTTTGCCCCAAATCTAGCCATACTTTACATGTACAACCTGGAAACCAACTGCATACTGTCATCTATGAACCCATTCCTCAACGGGATTTCTATGTGGAAAAGATACATAGATGATGTTTTGATGATCTGGCAGGATTCTGAAACAACTTTGTCGCATTTTCTTCATTGGCTCAATAACAATTGTGACAGACTCAACTTTACTTTGACACACAATGAGTCCACCATCCTATTTTTTGACTTAAATATACAGCACAAAGATGGGATATTAATCACAAGTTTATTCAGGAAGCTGACAGAGAGGAAGACACTCTCAAGATATGACAGTTATCATCCGCAAGCCCTGAGGGACTCACTACCTTACTTGCAGTTCCTCCATATTAGAAGGAACTGCACACTGAAGGAGGACTACTTTCTTGAAGCTAAAGTCCTTAGTAATGGGCTGACATTGAGGTGGTACCCAGGCAGGCTGGTTCAAAACTCCCTTAAAAGAGCACAGTACTGCCACAGGGATACACTTTTGGAACCTAGAGAAAAACGACCCCAAAACCACATGGTCTGTGTGAGCACCTTTTCACCTGTAGCACACTCTATCAGGGAGAGCGTCATTAAACATTGGGGGGTCCTGAATGTAGGAATACTACATTTAGAACGCCCCTTATTCGCATTTCGCAAAGCAAAAAACATCATAGACCACATAGTGCATGCAGCATTACCTTCCATCAAGAGCACAGGTCCCCTTAATGAACTCTGGGGCATCCCGCCGCTAACAGGTCATGCTAAATATGGTGATTGTATTGCCTGCCAGTTTACAATAGATGGAAAAGAATTTATATTTGACAAAATTAAGATGAATTGAAAACATTTTCGAATTGTAATACAAACAATGTAATCTACGCAATTCTGTGCCCGTTTAACAAGATTTACATTGGTCAAACAACGCAAAAGGCAAGAATGCGGACCTGCCAGCATTGCAGCCGAATATGCTGCAACACTTTGAGTGCATCATTGGTGGAACATTTTCATGCTGCTGTTTCACACCCATAACAACCGCCCTAATCCTTTCTTTTAGCACTGGCCCAGGAACCGCAATCTGCACCTTACGTTAGACTGGATTATTGTCGTTGCTATCCGGTAAACGCGTGCAATTTTCAAACAGCGGCCGGTATTTCCTCAACTGCATGAGCAATGTCGCTGCCTGGATGAAAAACAACTGCCTCCAACTCAACAAAGACAAAACCAAATTTCTTATCTTTGGCAAAAATCACTCGCCCTGGGATGCCTCTTGGTGGCCCTCTGAACGTGGCCTCCCACCAACCCTTGCTGATCATGCCAAGAACCTCGGGTTCATCCTGGGCACCAATCTCTCCATTAGCAGACAGGTCAATTATGTCTCCTCATCATACTTCCACATCCCATGAATGGTACGCTAAATTTGCAAGTGGATCTCACTGAACAGCAGATGAATGTTCCCCCATGCTCTTATCACAAGTAGACGCGATTTGGAAAAGCCCTCTACTTCGGAATCCCAGGCCATGTCTTACGCTGACTCCAAACCACCCAGAACTCTGTTGTCATACTCATCCTGAACATCCCATGAATTTTATCACGTCTCTTCACACCTCAACAATCTCCACTGGCTTCCAGTCCAGGAAAAAAGTAAGTTCAAACAACTCACCCATGCCTACAAAGCTCTACACAACACTGGTACAGCTTATCTCAACCACTGACTCAACTTCTAACAACCCACCACACACCTTTGATCTTCATCCCAGGCTAGAGCACACCTTCCTCCCATCAAGAGGACCAGACGCAGAGGACGCTCCTTCTCATACCTTGCAGCTAAGACCTGGAACGACCATCATCCTGGACCCTAAAAATTCATAAAAATACAATTTACTTCTATGAATTGTTGTCGTATTTCTTAAGTGTGGTATAGATTTCTTATTTTGTTCTTTGGTGCTGTTAAATGTTTTACACTAGTTCCTTTGTTCAAGCCTTGCAGCTCAAAGCCACAGCTACCCAGGGTTGAGCTTAAGCGTGTACAAATGAGCCTGACTGGACCCAAGGCAGTTTTTGTTAGTGTGTTCCACTTCAAAGCTTCCCTTCCATACCATGTGGTACACCCAAATCCTCAAACCCCCATCTGGGAAATGCTCCTATAGAGATTGTAATTGTGCTCAACAGGGGTAAGGCAGTATAATGTTGTGTCATTCTTGAGCTTTTGGGGTGCGTTTTTAATACTTCTACGATTTCAAAAAGCATAGGACTCTGCTTTCTGCAGCCATGCATAATACCTTTTTAGGTCTCGCTCGAGACCTATTGTGATTAAGTCGGCTCTCAAGGGACGTAGACAGGGGCACGCGCGGCGATTTCACAGCGTGGACGCGCATGCCCCGCCCCCCTGAGCCGTGCACATCTCCAGAAGCCGATTGCCAGGGTCAGCCATGCCTCTCCAGTCACACGCGCGCACACACACTGCATACACGCACGCGCACACAAACACACACGCTGACACACAGGTGCCAAGCCCCCCAAGTCCCACTTACCGCCTCAGCCGCCTCTACTGACTTCTGCTGCCATCCACTTTGTGAGAGTGGGCACGGGCTGCTCCAAAAGACGGAAGTCCCGCCCCACGACTGCCGTGAGCGTGCACATCCCGAGACCGGAAGTTCGGGAGAGTGCACGCTCACGGCTTGTTCCAGGTTGCGCTGTACTCTGCTGCCTCCATGTAGGTTTGCGTTATACATGTACCCCATGCATACATTGGTGATTTTGGATGATAAACAGTACTCTGATTGCTCCTGCTTCTCACTCAACTCCGTAGTTTGTTTTATAAACTTCACTACAACTTTTGTGCATACAGCGTTTTCCAGGTACAAAAAAACAAAAGCAGCATGAGACTGCCGTGAGCGTGCACATCCCGAGACCGGAAGTTCGGGAGAGTGCACGCTCACGGCTTGTTGTGAATTGCATTCGAACCCTGAAATAGGAAGGGATGTTTAAGGAGGACAGGAGGTGCGCTTTGCAGATCTATTTCACAAGTAAAACTGAAAGTTGATGAATAAGGAGGTTTGGTGGTGTAGAGGGCAGAGTGTGCGATGTATGCAGACGTGAGAGAAGAAAAGGCTGCATGCTTTCCATTGGCTTTTATGTTAATACTTATTTTAAGCAACTAAGTATGTCCTACAAATTCATCAGGGTGAGGCTATAGAATGAATCAACATTTCTCACGTCACTCTTTTGTTGCATGGTTCTAATCTTGTAATGTGACATTTCTTCACTTCAGCGGCGTGCCTGTTATCAGTATAAAATACTTCCTTGATGCAATTTCGCTTTGCTTCCATCCCTATTGCCTGCCCCTGATTCTCAACAGCGCCCCCACCCCCAACCTCCCAAAAGAAAAGGCAGGAAACCGAAGTATCATTTAGGCACCTCCAGAGCAGCATGCTCCCTTTAACGCTGCTGCATCTCGTATTATTTCAAAGTGAAACACAATTTGCATGGAGGGCTTGAAACGGAATAAATAAATTCCACAAATAAATAAATACTAAAAAATAAGTGCTGAGAGGTAGTAAGTGGAACAAAATTCATACATAAAATGTTAAGAAGGTCGGAACATTTTATGAGGTGTAAATAATAAAGACAGATCAAAGGGTATATTTTACAGTCTGGGTTGGTGGAATAAACCCTTGTATGAAACTTCTGGAGTGACCCTGAAACTACTTGGGTACTATAATTTAAGAGGCATATGATTGTTTATATTTGAATACATATTTGTATATCCACATAAACATAGAATCCCTGCAGACAGATTCCGCAAAATAAAAAATCGGCAGTTTAAACAGATTAACAGACACAAAAGTCTGCCTCCAGTAGTGCACTGCACTATGCCTTGTACACAGCTGCCCTAACAACCATTTTATTTATGGGCCGAGGGCCCTAAGGCATCTGTACTGCTAATTTAAAAGGGACTGTATGTGGGCGACATGTACTTTACTTTATCTAATGGAGGCAGAAAAGAGCGCGCACCACTCGCATGTGTTTTACATTTCTGCTTTCACTTTTTCCTCCGCGCGCACACGTGCCCACCACTCGCGTGTTTTTTCAAATTTCTGTTTAGCACGCGTGCACACAACTCCCAGGCTTGTTGTACTCCCGTTCATGGCACAGCCGTGTCCTTCGCTCTGCTCCGGCATTACATCAAGTAGATGCTAACCGCTTGCTGGTGGAACATTCCGGTTTTTACTTAAATTCAGCGCCAGCTCCTACTTTAACACTCGTCTACCTGTGTGTCTCTGTGCCTGCCGTGCGTACACTCACGCCATGGGTAAGAAAGTGGCTGTTATCCTGGCCGGCTGCCGCTTGTTAGACGGCACAGAAGTCCATGAGCCTTTGGCGGTTCTGGTCCATCTCAGCACGGCCGGGGCTCAGGTAAGGCCTTGCACTATTGACATACTTGTTATGTGTCTGTTACCATTTTAATTTTTGCACTGCTAGCTCGGCTCCTCTGCCTTTCACATGCCATGCTATCTGTGATCTATGCTATGTATGCAATCTAAGAGTATGGAATCTGTCATGTCATACCAGTAAGGTACACCTTTACTGCATTAAATAACGTACTAAAGATCCTTTCTAAGAAGTAAAAAAAAAAGTTCTTCTGCGCCACACATTGGTAAAAAGATAATTGTCTTTATATACTCTTTTGACTTTTCTTCGAGCCTAGTATCCAAAGTACCATGACACCTTGCATACACTTTGGCTGCCAGTGTTGAAGCACATTGTATTCAAACTTTTATGCTCTGCCCTTAATGCATTTCCCTATCATTACATTCAATCCTCGATTGAGGCATCTTAGATTTTCCTCATCTCTGTTGTTGATTGGCTAATGCTTCAAAAGGAAATATATGTGTGTGGTTTCTTCCTTTCTGTCGCTGCTGTCATAATCTGGAATTTCATGCCTCTGAACCTTGACTCATACCATCCCGTGAGAGCCATAACATTCCTTGAAAGCCATGTTGTTTGCGGCTACAATTAATGCACAAGCCCGTGAAGGTGATGGTTTTTGCACCCTGTAATAGCCTCAAATATAAAAGTTGTGCAGTGTATTTTCTTTTTTACTGAACATCTCATGTGTCCAGCTCCATATGTACAAAGCCTTCCATTTGTCTTTAACCTAATTTTGAAGATGTATATTTGGCTTTTTTGATGCAATAGAATTCCAGTGTTGTGTATTTCACTGTCAAATTCACTGTGACAGAAACCATTTTCTTCTTCCATGACTGTTGCTGGCCACTAAGATACGTGGGAAAAGTCTTTTTTGCTTCTTGTAAGAGTGGTGTTCAAACTTGAAGACTTAATAGAGGAAAGGGAAGTTTAGTTCAAAGAAATTCAATAAGATGTTTCTACTAAATATCCTGCTAATGGAGTTGATAGATTCTCCAGATAATGAGACAGGTGAGCAACCAATTGGATGACACTTACCTGACTTGCGATTGTAAAGCCCTAAAGATACCAATTTCCTCTGAACCGATCATGGCCATAGCTTTCTAAATGTTGTGCTGAGGATAGAAAGGTTTAAGCCTTTTTACTCTTCAATAAACCATAAGATGAGCAGAGACCAGCAACTAGCTCAGTTTGTGCTTTGATATGCACACATTTGGAATTTCCTAACTCAGTAGCGAAGGAAAGTACTCATTTTATTAAAGACATAGAGACAAGCATTGTACATTCTTTTCTTGCTATTTATTTTTATTTAGTAAATTTGAAAGAAAAAACTACTACCGATAATACTCTTCCTCTGAACAGGAAAGGACAACATGGAGAAAGGATCCTCTAATGCTAAACGAGCATTTGCAATGCAATCGGTCTCGCATTTACGCAAGTTTAAGCAAATGGCATTGTAAATTACAATGCCTTTTATTTATGTTTTTAAAACGAAAACAAAAATAAAAGGCATTGTTGTTTGCAATGTCAATACCTCAAACTTGCGTAAATGCGAGACCTATTGCATTGCAAATGCTTGTTTATCTTTAGATCTTAATTCTCTAAGCTTAGTTACAAGCTGTGCTCCCCCTAGCCGTGCACTAGTGTGCTCTCTGGCCCCCATTTTGAAGGTGCATTTATTGGGCCTGTCTGCACTCGAAGAAAAATTGGAAATGGCCCTGCAAACATTGGAGCCCAAAGCACTGAGAGAGATGCTCCCACAGTGCGCTGCAGGAATATAAAGGTGAGTGTGCGAAGGACAGGGCCATGCAAATTAACTATTTAGTGATAACAGCATCCCCCAGTACTTTACAAACTCACTTGCTTTTGCAACAGTGCATATGGACTGGAAACGTGAGGTGCCAAAGAAAATTAAGCGTATTTGAGTTTATACACAAATCACCAGACAGTCCATATTAACAAGGTCCGGGGTACCCGTCCTGCTTTTTTGCTGCGATAACTGGTCTTCAGATATCAGTCTCCAGAGTCGTTTTGCCTTGTTCAAACATTTCATCACTGGGTAAAAAGGTTCCTGTTCTTGAGTCTCTTGTCAGTCACAGAAGTAAAGAGGAGCAGAAGGTCCCAGAAGTCCTTTCTGATTTCCCTGGCAGTCTGTAGGCCAGTCTTTTGTCCATATTTCTCCCTTGTTGGTCTTGATGCCCAAGAGTAGTCAGAGGTCTTTAGGGCTCTCTGATGGCTCTCCCTTTTGGTTAAGTTTCCTTTATTGTAGGCAGGGCCAGAAAGGCCTCTTATTGCACTGGGCATTTCCCTGGTGGGCTGGGGCACATGCAACCTGTTTTGAAAGTCCAGGCAGTTCCTTGTGCCTCTGTCACTTTCCCCAGCTCCTGAGGTTAAGGGGCGTTTTAAGGCATGGACAAAGTGGGCACTGTCCCAACCTTTTCAGGGGGTCCCCTGATAGTGCCAGCTCTGTTCTACAGACAGTAAAGTCCTGATGACTTTGAATGATTCTTAAATATAGCTTGTTATAAATTGGGGACCCGATTCACAAAGGTAAACTGAGACGAGAATATAACTTTACAATTGTGTGGTATTTACAGAGGGCATTTACGAGTAGTAAAGTATTTGTCTTAAGTTTATTTGAGTCCAAAACTGAGGCAGAAGTCTAACTTTACAACTCATAAATGCCCTTTGTGAATACCGAAAGTTATAAAGTTAGGCTTACATCTCAGTTTACCTTTGTGAATCGGGCCTGTTGTGTTTATGTTTTTCACCACCATGCCACACCCATAAAAATGTTTCTTTTAGATCAAAAGAGGACCTCACTAATGAAAATTGGGAGTGGGTCACAGAGTTTATTTGCAATGACATTAGAGAGCTGCTGCAGTATTACACTATTCAAACCACACATACCAGCCCATGAATATTAGATGTAAACACATTTAGAATTTAGGCGTGTGCCTGTGCACTGTCAATGACCTGGCAAAAGAGAGAATAAAATAGTTGTAATGGGATCATGAATTCGAAGCTATACTGAACAGAAAATACGTTTGGCCCAAGGCCCTCAAAATTCTTAAGATGTCTCTGATTGGAGCAGCCACTGAAAGGCTTAAGAGAGATAGAAAAAGAGGGAAGGAAAGTGATGAGAGGGAGAAGAGATGATGAATGGATGGAAAGACCCTTCATTGTCTCCTCGTTCACTGGCCTGAAAGGAAACACAGAGGGCTTTCAGGGCTTTGGCAGATCTACTGTAGCGCCCCGCCATAGAGCTAACAACACTGACCTATATTGATAAGGGCTAGACCCCTCTCTCATGCCTGCTTAGGATTCACACCATCTGGTTGAGGTGATACCAGTCGGATAGCAAGTGCATGCAGTTAAGGCAATCCTAATAGGGCAAAAGGCACTTGCTCTCAAAATAGCCTCTTTAAAGCACAACCTCTACTCTCCTCTTCGGCCGCAATTACCTCATAGTTGACGGCATTCTCCCTCCATCAGCTCCAGTGGTGGCTCGTCCGCTAAGGCGGAGGAGCGTCGCCACACTGCTCGTTGAGCAGTGCAAAAGAAAAAGAAAATGATCATCACAAGATGTTATTATCATTTTATTTCTCTGTGCTACTCAAAACCATGTTAGGTGCGGGATGGGAAAGGCTCTCTGCCATCAGAGGGAGCAGGAGTGGTTTGCACTTCCTTAGTATGCATGACAGCTTGGCCGGCTCTCTGGGGCCGGCCAGACAGTCATTCACACTCAGCATTATCTCTACTGGGCTGTGTTGCACAGTCCAGTGGAGATTGAGTTGGAATTTGAGTTTAAAATATTTCTTAAGCGCGCGTACACCTGACGGTTACATGGCGCTGATTGAGCTGGATCCCTGAAGCTTCAGTGAAGGGAGGGTGGAAAGGGGGGGAATTAAGAAGGGAAAGCTTGTGTAAAGAGGAAAGTTTTCAAGGCCTTGCGAAAGAATGTGTATTGGGAAAGAGATCTCGAATGAACCAGGAGGGAATTCCAAAAGGTGGGGGCGAGTGTGGAAAATTTGGAGCCACTCCACTTTTTACGTTTGAATCTGGGGACTAAGAGCAGTTGTTGGGTGGAGGAACGCAGCTCCCTGGGGGGGACATAGGAGTGAATTGAGGAAGTGATGAAGGCAGGGGGTGAGCCTGCGCGGGTGTTGAAGATGATGCATCCTAGTTTAAACTGGGCTCGTTCTCGAATGGGGAGCCAATGGAGAGTCTTGAGGAGGGGAGTAACATGGTGAGACTTGGATAAATTGAAGACAAGGCGAGCCGCCTGGTTTTGGACTAGTTGGAGGCGGCGCAAGCTGTAGGCGGGCATGCCACAATAAAGGGCATTGCCGTAGTCCAGGCGGGAGATCACCATTGCAAGGATTATGAGTTTGAGAGCTGGGTAGGAGAAGAACCGAGAGACTTTGCGGATAGTGCGAAGGGAGTGAAAAGATGAGGACACCATAGAGCTGACTTGAGAGTGGAGTGAGAGTTGGTCATCTAGTTTGAAGCCGAGGTTTTTTACAGAAGAATAGGGGGTTGGGGGAGCACCTAGAGAGGGGGGCCAGAAAGAGGAAGACCAGGGACTGGAGCTACCACCTGTCAGCACCAGCTCCGTTTTGTCGGGGTTGAGCTCAGTGGCGGCTGGTGAAATTTGAAAGTGGTGGGCTGGAAATTTTTGGCGTCGAATGGCGTGCGAGCGCAGCGAGCGAGCCCGAACCACCTAAACCACCTAAGGAGGGTTCGGGGGGGTTCTCCCCCCGAGAAAATTTTGAAAAATTAGCAGCCAAATGGTGGATTTTCAAGACTTTCAAGCCATTGTGCTCAACAGAAACAGGCCACTGCCTCCCCTAAAACTATCATCAGTTCCAAGGCCTCATGAATAAACCATTCTAAATTGCAATAAACCACAATTAATTTTAACAATGTTGCATAAATAGGTTGGATCTGGCTACTTGAGATAAAATGGCATTCAAGGTAGCCCATCAGAGTAAAATGCCTACTTTTTCCACATATAATTGAATCTCATATTGGTTAGTGTTCATTTTTTGGAACTCAGTAGCATGCATAAGTTAACAATCATGGCCTAGATGTATCAAGCCGTTTGCGATTCGCAAAGGCCGGAATTTGCAGAATTCTGGCGTTTGCGTATCGCAAACTGTATTTTTGCATGCAACAACAATTCGCAAAATAAGGAATCACAAAAATTAGCGATTCCTTATTTTTCTTTAGCATTTAAGGAATCACAATTTTGCGATTCCTTAAATGCTATGTATGTAGCATTTTGGAATTGTGAATTTAGGTTAAGAAATCGCAAATTACCACCAACTTGTAGTTGGTGGTAATTTGCGACTTCTTTTAAAAATGCACAATTTGGCATTTGTGAAGGTGGCATGAGAGGCACATACATGCCCATCAGCATGCTTCCAGAAATCCACCTTATGTACGTTTAGACAGAGACCGTCCAACTCTTTCAACAGGAACTGGAATGAGGCACAAGCACAACACCTTAAATAACGTCAAACTCATCTATCTAATCTTTTAATACACCCAGCACATGCCCTGCCACTTGTATTTTGGAGACTAGTGGGCCTTTCTGAGTGTAGTTTAGTTGGAAGAAGGGATGCTACTGTAATTGACAATCACAGTATCTGGGATAAAGTTAAACCTACAGCAATATACTCGGCCACATTAATTACAACCCAGACTGCGCCAACAAGGCCCCAAGAGAGGCCTGGGCTGTCAGAAGCATTAACGCTTACACGTGCCCAGCCCAGTACCTCATGAACCAGATCCAAAACAGGTTATTAGAAAGCTTTTACAACGTGTCAGAGAATTATTCAGCAGCAGCCGAGGTGGTGGTTTTTCAGGCGCCTCATTAAAAATGCTTTCCTTTTAACAGTGTATAAAATCAAGTATGCATTATATTTCTCACGTTTCACTACATTTCTACTAAATAATAATAATTAAGAACAAGCAATGGCATAGCCAAGAGGTCTCGCCTTTGGGACCATATATAAGTGTTTAGCCATGCAACAGTTGATGTTGTTGCACCAGGGATATTGTGCTGAATAACTAAACACTTATAAAGTCCCAAAGGTGAGACCTATTGGCTATGCCAATGCTTGTGTGTAATGTCTTTGTTGTTGTTTAGATACATAAACAGCAAACACATTCATGTTGCACTATAAGCATACCCAGAAGCATATACAGACAAAATGTAGAGAGATATGCAGTGAGACAATACACAAATGGCAACATGCAAACACAGGTGGTTGTCAATGGATGCGCTGATGGCTGTTAAGAGGAATACGTAGTTAAAGAGACTGTTGGATGACTGTATGTGCATATTATGGTGGATCGGTGTTAATCACATAAGTAGCTTGTTGCACATGCGAACATATGGGTGAACAGCCGGGTGTTAGAGGATGGATCAATGCGCAGCTAAGAGTGGATGGATATGTGCTTGGTTGAAGGTGGTTCAGGGATGAATAGGTATGGCTGGATATACAACTTTACGCAGATCCATGTGGATAACTGAGCAGGATAAGTGTGCGTTCAAGGGTGGTTGGGCCAAAGATTAAGTGAGTGCATAGCTGGGGGCATGGGTAGGGGTAGGATGTGTGGATGTAATTGCATAGGTGAATGGAGGAATGCATAAGAGTGGGAGTGGATGCCTCCAACAACATTTAAATTAAAAGAGTCATGGTTTGCTCGTGACATTCTAAACATAAAAAATTGGGACCCATAGAGGATTAGTGTTGAATTAGTAAAGTATATGAAACATGCAAGTACATTTTAAGTAGTGGATAGGTTAGTCAGTTATTTGGATTTGGAATGATAGCACGCAGAAGGATATAGGAGGAAAAAAGGTTTGTATTTACAGCACAGGATCACAAAATGGGAACTCTCTTAAAATCATGTAAGTGTGCAATAAGTGGTCTTAAAACAGGCACAAAAACGAAATAGCAATTGATTCATAAAATATAGTAGCATGCCTTAGGGAACAAAGGTGGAGCAAGTCAAGACCCACATACGCGCCCAGTCTACTGAGGAGATGCCAATATGGTGAGAGGGTATGCGTGCTGGAAGGGATTCGTGATAAAGGACATTTATCCACGATCGTGCTGGCAGGATGGTGTTTTATTCACATCATTTGAACACTTACAGCAATGTGCAAGAAATGTTTACTCAGTCACCTGGCTGTCATTGGATTCCACATTAAACGTATGTGTCACCGCTATACAGGTATTAACGTTGTATGCTGAGTACAGTAATGAGGACTTCTAGTCTGCATATTTAAATGAAATCACTGTGAAGGCAGCTGAAATCTGCAAAAGATGCTTTTTCAGTGACACTCTTTATACAAAACCCTTAATTAATCTTGAGAGATCACCACCAGTACTACACAACATAACACCCATTTGTGTCGTTCAGGAACAGTTAAAGCATGTCTGGAGTCCTATAAGTTATTTTTTCAAGCATTGCAATCTGTATCCATTTTACCTTTATCTTTCATTGACATCTTTATTTTTTTCATTGACAAATATGTAATATCTAATGTTTTTCACAGTGCTGCTTCAGCTGGTTTTGCAGCCATTGTACTGTAATTGCCGAGGGCCTCGTAGTTAAGTGAGTGAAGCATGTGGTCCGCCTCATTAGAAGTAAAGGCTGCAGTACCCCTACTGAGATTCAAACAGTTTACACATAAACCCCCAACAAATGTGCATTACCGGGACGGATAGCCACACATATATGCTAATGCATACATACACGTGCTCACCATGTGCATTAAGTGCGACGCATACAACATGTGGTTAAATACTCATAGCTGCCAAGGTTTCAGATTGCCATGTGTGACATTTTCATAATTTCTGTGAAATTATGAGTGACATTTCAACAACTATGAGTGACACTTTCTCGCGAGCTAAAATCATCCAATGAAGACAAGGGAAACTTCGAAATATCAGAAATTACAGCCATATGAGCAACAAGAAACTCCAAGAAGTTCTTGAAACTGCTGCAGAGCACCAGAAATGAAAGGGCACTAACCCTAGTGCTCCCTCCTGTAACATGACTGCACTGTAAGGAATGGGTAGGCATGCAAACAGCGGTGTGCCCTATACTACATGCTCCGCTTTTTGCATCTTCTTTTACCATCACCACATCACGTCTTTCCTCTTCTTCTTCACGTGTTATTCTTCAACCATCATCAAATGCTGAACTTCTTTCTTAGTTCTTACCAACCAAACACCATCCGCCTTTCGTCATTAGCCCATTGGATACCTTTCTTTTCTACCTGTACCTTACACCATAACTGCATCCTGCACCTGTCCCCACTCACCATCCCCTTCGCTTTCACCATCACTACTAGCCTTCCATTACAAGGTGTACTTCGTTTTCACCACAGCCATAATTTGCACCATTAACAAACGCGGGGCCCTGCACCTTTCATCATTATTGCACCTGACCTGAGCCTTTCTTTCACCATTTCTAAAGAGCGATCCTTACACCTTCTTCAACACCAGTATTACACCATAACTGCATCCTGCACCTGTCCCCGCTCACCATCCCCTTCGCTTTCACCATAACTACTAGCCTTCCATTACAACATGTACTTCGTTTTCACCACAGCCACATCTTGCAGGGTCAGTCTGAGGATAAGAAAATAAGTTCAGATCTCCAAAAATGAGGACCTACTCCAAAACAAATTAAGCTCTGCCATTATCACAAGTACCAACCCGCTATTCCATTCAAGTGTGAGTTGCCCAATTTGACCATTAGTTGTGCTGTGGCGTTTAGGGTTTTCCTGCATTTTCTGAACTTTACAAAGAATTCCACACTAGGCAAGATGTCTCTCGGTTAAATAAAAAACAGGAGTTATAATTACATTGCAGTCCTACAGTCGTCATCATCGGGTACCAGCAACTGTTGACAGATCTCATACTCTGCGTATCACTGAAATGGCAGCAGTCAAGTGTGGGCAGCCCACAATAGAAACAGCTGCACTTTATCTCGTTGTGTTCCAGCAGATTGTCTCAGAGAGCATCACTACGCTATCCTCACACTACCAGCCAAGTCTGCCCTGAGATCCCTGCGCCCGGTGTTGTGTTACTAGTGGCTGGGTGTCAGCAAGGCAGACGCTCAACAGCTATGTCCTCCCTGCCCTGCCAGCCTTACCTGCCCTCACCCCTACCCCCGCACAAGGTCCTACGCATTTGGTGTTGAAGAATGTAGTGTGCTATACACTATGCCCTTGCCACTATTAGTGAGCTCATTATTATGAACACCTATGATGCAAATGACCTTGTAATGTATAGGTGAGGGAAAAAACACAAAGTGCTAGTGTGATTCACAAAGCTAGCTCTCTTGCTAGGCAAACAGACCCTTTCATCACACTGGAGAGCCACCAAACCCACAGATGTCTTGCAGCGGCACATTACACTCCTCCAATGGGGGTGGCCGAGAGTGTAGCCCTACATTACGAGGAAGCCTGACATCTATGTAAAAGATCTGTAGTGGTAGCCCGGGACGCCATGCTCACCCAGTTTACAAAACTGGTACGTTAGGACACCCCGTGACCAAATGACTGCCTATAATTTTGCCCTAAACCTGGCCCTCTGCTCTGACCTCAATCGCTGACACACAGAACAACATGGTTTGAATTTGGTTGCACATAGGCAGGTCCCATGGGCCGAGGTGGTGCCTTAGATGGATCTGCTCCGTGGGGGCTCCCGCCTGCACATGTATTATCTGAGGTTACCCTGCGAGCCCCTGCTCGTGCAGCTGTTCAGTTGCCCCCTCCCTAAAAGTTATGACATTCTTCTCCCCTTCTATCTTTTGCAGTTACACATACTTCATAACTTAGTATTGTGGCTCAGATTCCACATAGCGGACTCAGCCTCGACACACATGGACAACACCAGCACACGCTATTCCCTATGCAAGATCTGCCTTGATGTTTTATATTTCCCTCAAACACTAGCCTGGTAATAAAGTGCAGAACGTAGGCTGAGCTTCGCCAACATCTAACTCGTGCTAATAGTTTCTTTTGTGGCTGTATCTAATATTCAGATGTATCCAAACCTCTACAACTTTTTTTTTTAAAAGGGGTGTTTCTCCTTGTACTACAATTTGTAAAACACTCTACCTCAGAGACACCAATGCTTTAAAATGGAAAGCGTGCGATGCTTCCTTAACAGTGTCTTGTGCTTAACAGTGTCTTGTGCGGGAGAGAACTGTACAATTTCCTTTAAGTAAATTATATTACCAAACGTTTACAGATATCATAATACCATGCCTGAATGGAAGATCCCACTTGTTGCCGGGGAAGCCTTGTTTCGTTGAAATAATGTTCGAGCAAAGGGTAGCAAGCATGGCTGGAGAAGATTGATGCTTAGGCGTAGGCAGATTAAGTGTTTTGCCCAGAATCACAGGATGAGTGGGACTCCCGCTAGATTAGAAGCTGGTCCCCCGGCTTCAAAGTCGGCCGCTCTGGCCGTTAAACCACATCCTATCTCTCTAATTGTATCAGAGACCATGCATTCTGCATTTGGAACAATGGGAAGGGAACCTTTCTTGCGTTCCAATACTATTCTTTTTTTCCAGAATTCCGAAATACTTCCCATTGCAGACCCAGAGACTCCTGAAGAAACCCACGTCATTAATACTTTCTCTGTTCATGCACCACTTGCTAACGATCTTTCTTTTCATTTCACGACCCCACGTAAATACAACGGGTATTATTCTCCCACCTGTTACAAATCTACCTTCGAAGCACCCTTGTAGTTTCAAGTTCTGGCATATTTTTATTGCGCAGGTGTTTATCTTGTGGCCCTGTCACAAACCACGAACGGTTCACGCCGTTTGATTGCATGATGTTACATGCTGAGCATTCCTTAATTGTTTAATTTTACCCATATCATAGGGGCCTCGAAAGTGACATCACACGTCTTGTGTCCCTGTTGACACCACAATAAGTGAGCTCACACAACACTGTACTCAGAAAACGCACAAAGGGTGTCTCCTAAAACTAGTGAGTAAAAACGAAAACAAACCATACTTGTATACAAATTAGAAGCCAGAATGTAAAAAATAACAAAGCTGCTCAAATGGGTTTGAAGAGTCAGCACAGCGGCAGCTACCTCCAGCTAACCTAAAGGATGGCCTTGAGTTTTACAGACTCTTAGCCCTGCGAGGCAGCCTATTTTGCCAATCCTTTGCCACACTCTTTAGAGAGAAAGCAGTTCGTGTGTGTGGTGTGTGATTTTGGTGCGTGCTCCACACATCAATGCACCATGTGTATGTTCAGCCCTGCAGTTAAACACCATTTCTAATCTGCACCTTTCATAACTGTAGGCCCGGCCGAGACCTGAAGAGTTTGAATCATGACAAGGGGAGGAGAGCGCCGCGGCATTAGAAGACACTAAGACAGACAACGTCTAGACTGTGACAACATACATTCCTGGCTCCGCTTAATCAATTAATTAGGATGCATTGCGATGTGCGAAATAAATTAAAAACTTCCCGCCTGTGGGGCCCTACCTGCCCGAGTTCAGTTCACACGTCTCACTCTCTACTCCAGAGTCCGGTGACCGGTCTGCCCAGCCTGCCTGCAACCAAAACGGATAGCTAGGCTGCTGCTGCAGGGCACGACCGGTAGAGTTGACTGCTTTCCTTCAGGCTCCCCGCTCCGACCTTGACCTCACTCGGTCTAGAAAATGGCTGCTAGTCTTCTTCTCCTAGTGATGCGTGGCGGCGGGAAGAAGTCAGAGTCTGCGCAGACGATACCCACTCGTCACAGGGTGGGTCTCACCACGCCCTGTGACGAGTTGGTAGGGGTGACACACGACAGCAAGCTCTCCTCCTCCACCTGATTGACGTGGAGACGTTAGCAATCCCGGGCTTGTGTTAAAAACGCCCGGGGCTAACTTAATCTCCACGCCATCAGGGGGTGGAGACTGAGCTTCCAGGCTATGTCTTGCCTGGCTGATGACATCACAGCCTTCAGGGCTGTGAGGGTCTCAGCCGGCAAAGACATAGCAGGTGGTGCAGCGCGGCGGTATTGGCAGTGGGGGGCAGCAGACTTCGAGGCAGTGCCCCGTGTTCTTTGCCCCGGGCCGTGTTCTCACTTCTTTGCGATTTCATTTTTTTAATTACAATTGAAAAAGAAACTAGATAAGAAAAACCAGTCAAAACGTAGCAAACGTGATAAATTGCCTGGGGCTAAATTACCTGGGGCGGAGCCCCAACGCCCACAAAGAGAAACCGCCACTGGTTGAGCTTCAGGTGGTTATGGTTCATCCAGTCCCGGATGAAGGACATAACAGATTGAAAGTTGGAAATAGACTCAGAGGAAGAAGATAGAGAAAAGATAAGCTGGAGGTCATCCGCATAATTATAAACGGAGACCTCCAGCTGTTGAAGGGCAAAGATAAGAGGGGCAATGTACAGGTTGAATAATAACGGGGACAGGGAGGAGCCCTAGGGGACCCCGCATTTAACCGGCTGGAAGTCTGCTGTAAAGTCTCCCAAGCGTACTGCTTGGGTGCGGCCACTCAGAAAGGAGGACAACCAGCCTCCAAGGCACTGCCTGGGTGGCCAAACAGGCCGCTCAGATCAACCACGATGCTGGAGTGTTGTGATTGGCTGGGAAACGCAGAGATCCCAGGTGCTTCAAATGAGGCATAGTGTGGATGGAGGAGAGCCGCGCGGCAGTGAAGAAGAAGGTACTTTTTTTCCCGCCCACCACGCCCATCCGGAGGCTGCCACCACTGATCAGTTCACTGTACTTACATACGCTGTCTCTCCAGGAAAACAACCAAGCGCTGCTCAGCCTGGTTCCCACCATTCAAGCAGCCATGCATCACATACTACCTGGCTGGGACAGGGCATAAACCATTGAGGGCACGGATGTGAGAAGGGACACTGCACCACAGAACCCAGCTTTCTCGTAGGGGCATGGGGCCGGAAGTCTGCGGACCAATCTCTACCCTACTAGGAAGAGCCACCATACTCTACCGTCCACGGAAGCCAGGCCACGAGATAGGCAATTGGAAAGAAAGATGTTCATGGGTGATTATGGTACCCAACTATACCTCGAAAAGTTGGACTTACATCTTGTCAGAGGCTCTCACTGTACACGCTGCTCAATCGCATATGTGAGCAAACTACTGCTTGAAAATGAGTTTACATATAGCATCCGTAACCTGTTATTATTGTTCATTCATATACATATATATTGAATATTTATTCAAGATAACACTCAAACCTTTGTATATTATCCATTTCTTTTCAGATATTTTCAACTCACCTGGAGCATCAACTACCCATAGTCACAACATAGCACTCCGAACTTTCCATCTTTGCCATTCACCAAAACAACAACTGACAACAGCCCCATTAGAAAGACCCACTGGGTAAAGCGCCAGTTCTCTCGCGTTAACTAAACAGAGGTGCCAGCACCCAGAAACTGACATTACTCAGTCAATTAAAGTGCTGCCCTCAGCTATGATTGTAAGTGATCTTGGATGCCAATTATCAACCAAAACTTTGGACAAGACATCAAAGCCGAGTTTCAGAGGTCTATAGCCCAAGTAAGAGACTCACTGACCTACTCACCAACTGACAAGATTTCGGAGGCGAGAGACCCAAGATCTTGCACTTGCTCAATCCTGCAACTGATGTTCACCATTTCTGTAAAGAACCAAGTCAATCTGCTGGTCACGTTGTATAGTTTTGTATCATCATCTTGAGGCGTGTGCATTTCTCCTTCAATGGTCTCATTTCTGCCAGCAATGATCCAGTCCAGTCTTCTGGGTGCCGGGTATCCCCCGACAGAGGAGCACGTAAGGTTCCCTATTGTTCCGTTCCTCAACTTCCCATGAGGCTCTTGCGCTATGGATGGGGGGCTGAAGTTAGCTGAAAATGAATCAAAAGATATATATCAGATTGTTACGGTCAGTTGGACAGTGTCCAGAGAGTGGCTTAAAGCAAGATGACCTCACAACCACCACCTGCAGAATCTCCTGCGGGTTCCTAGACTCAACCACTCACAGATATTTACAGGATTTAGGTTGTCCCCCTCCCCCTATTCAGGGACTGCAGCAGCCTGCATTGCACCCTCGGATCCAGGACCAGCTTCTGCTCAGATGGCGCCCCGGTCAGACCAAGTTTTCTGCACTTCCTGATACTTTGCGCTACATTTGAGGCCACAGGAGGGGTGTGTGTGGAGGGGCAGTTGTGAGGGGGAAGGGCAGCGGCGGGGGGAAAGAAGAGAAACAGAGGGCAATTAACGAGAGGAACTAAAAGATTCAAGGGTAATCTGAAGATAATGATCATGCACAGGTGGCATTTAATTAAAAAAGAATATTTAAAGCATTTGTTAGGTAACTTCAGGTCGCCCCGCTGAAACAAGGCGTGCTTGGCCTGTACTCAGCTCGCCTATGCCTACCAGCCATGCCTGGAACCAAAACATGGTTCTGTCTGACAGTAGTGTAACATGGGGAGTCCACAGAGGCGGTTGCCCCAGGCGCAAAATTCTTAGCAGGTGCAAAGTTTAAAGGAAAGTATTGCGCCCCCAATCTGTGGACTATTAGGACTTCCTGAGCTAACCGTCCACGGATTAGGGGTAGCAATACTTTCTTCAATGAGCATTGGCATAGCCAATAGGTCTCGCTTTTGGGACCTTCTAAGTATTAAGGGGCATATCAACAAGGGGGGGCGTTAAAAATTATCGCCGCTTTTGCAGCCGGTTTCGGCCGAAAAGCGGCGATAATTCTAACGCCCTATTAGCAAGGACATGCTAATGCGTGAATCCCTGCTTCTTTGCCCTTTCCCTCAACGCTCAACTTTGCATCTCAAATGAGATGCAAGGTGGCCGTTTCTCCCCAGGTAAGCGACATTTCTCCGATTATCAAGCCTCACGCAAAGCAGCATAGCGACAAGAAAAGTAGGGATAACCTCTGTTATCGCTACTTTCCTTACGCCTGCTTTGAAACTGACTTAGCCAAGATATCCTATGGAAGGTGGATATCGTGGCTAAGTATGTGAGGCCCTCTCAGCAAGCTATCGCCAAAAGTTGTGTGATTATTGCTAGATTTCCAGCGATAATCACACAGTTAGGCAGCTTGCACTCTGAATTTTATCGCTGTGGAGATAAGTGTTGCTGATAGCACGCTATCTCCGTGATAAAATTCAAAGTTGGGTGGCAATAAATATCCTAGCGCTAAATGCGCTTAGCGATAATTATCGCCCCCTTTTGATGATATGCCCCTTAGTTATGCAGCACAATATCCTTGGTGCAACAACATCAACTGTTGCGTGGCTAAACACTTATAAGTTCCCAAAGGCGAGACCTATAGGCTATGCCAATGCTTGTTATTTTTTGTTCTTGGGGGGAAAACGGGCTAGTGGCAAGAGGGTCAAGGGTGAGTGGCAGGGAGGTGAAGAGTGAATGCCAGGGAGATGAGACGTAAGAGTCAGGAGGGTCACGGGTGAATGCCAGGGAGGGGAAGGGTGAGTGCTGAGAAGGGGAAGTATGAATGCCAGGGGTGAGGGATAGCTGCCAGACCAGGGGGTGAAGGGTGAGTTCCAGAGAGGTGAGGAGTGAGTGCCGAGGAGATGAGACGTACGAGTCAGGAGGGTCAAGGGTGAGTGCCAGGGAGGGGAAGGGTGAGTGCTGAGAAGGGGAAGTATGAGTGCCAGTGGTGAGAGGTAGCTGCCAGGACAGGGGGTTGAAGGGCTAGTGCCACAGAGGTGAAGGTTGAGTGCCAGGTCAGGGGGATGAAGGGTGAGTGCCAGGGAGAAGAAGGTTGAGTGCCATGGAGGTGAGACGTAAGAGTCAGGAGGGTCAAGGGTGAGTGCCAGGGAGGGGAGGGGTGAGTGCAAGGGGTGAGGGGTAGCTGCCAGGCCAGGGGGGTGAAGGGCTAGTGCCACAAAGGTAAAGTTTGAGTGCCAGGTCAGGGGGATGAAGGGTGAGTGCCAGGGAGAAGAAGGTTGAGTGCCATGAAGGTGAGACGTAAGAGTCAGGAGGGTCAAGGGTGAGTGCCAGGGAGGGGAGGGGTGAGTGCAAGGGGTGAAGGGTAGCTGCTAGGCCAGGGGTATGAAGGGATAGTGCCATAGAGGTGAAGGGTGAGTGCCAAGGGGGTAAGTAGTGAATGCCAGGGAGAAGTATGAGTACCAGGAGGGTTGAGGGGGAGTGTCAGGGAGGTGACACATGAGTGTCAAAGAGAGTCAATGCTGTGTGCCAGAGAGGGAGAAGGGTGAGTGCCAGGTGCAAGGAGTGACTGCCAGGCCTGAGGTGTGAAGGGTGAGTGCCAGGGAGGTGAGGGGTGAGTGACAGACTGCAAACAGTAGTGAGCTGGGGTCTAGAAGGAGGTGGGGAGATCATCACCCAGTGTGTGCCAAGCTGGGACGTACAAGTGCCAGGCCAGACTTGGGTGAATGCAAGAACCTCTGAAAGGCGGGTGCCAGGTCACTCGTAACCTTAGTACAAGAGTGGGGTGCGCAGGAGAGAGTAACATCTTCAAACAAGAAACTATTCAAAATCCTAAAAACTCCACTTTATGGTCTTGCAACCTTATGTGGAAAATAATTAGCAAATGAATGGGCTTCCGTAGCGGAGTTGCAGCTTGTTAAAGCAACTTATTAAGATAAAGTTTGCATTGCAAATAAGCCAAATCTAACACAATTTGAATTAGTAACGGTAAGATTCGCAATGACTAGAGACAAGTAAAACAAGCATTAGGTCTCGCATTAGAAAAGTTTGAGCTATTGGTATTGTAAATGACACATTTTTTATTCATGTGTTGGTTTTGAAAATAGCGAAATTAATAGCTCTGTCATTTACAATGCCAATAGTTTTAACTTTCGCAAATGTGACACCTATAGCATTTGTAATGCAATATGTGTTGTATTTATGTGACTTAGATGTATTGATATTACAAATAACAATGGCTTTTTAAAAAATAATTAATACTTAAATAAAAGTTATTGTATTTGATAATGGCAATAGCTTAAACTTTTGCAAATAACTTTTGTGAAAATCCAAGAACCGAAGTGAAATATTAACATCTTTTTGTGACATTTGTAATAAATCTTGAAACATTAAGAGAACATATTTGAACCAGTTGTTGTTGAAATGTTGCACAGATTGTTGCTGTGGTGGCACTGAGTGATGTTGTGGTGGCAACGAGTGATGCTGTGGCGTTCAGTGATGCTGTGGTAGTGCATAGTGATGTTGTGGTGCCCCTGAGTGATGTTGTGGTGGTGCTGAGTGATGCTGTGGTGATGCGATAGATAGATAGATAGAGTGAGTGCGATATATAGAGTGAGGACGATAGATAGATATAAAGATAGAGTGAGGGAGATAGCTAGATAGATAGATAGATAGATAGATAGATAGATAGATAGATAGATAGATAGATAGATAGATAGATAGATAGATAGATAGAGTGAGGGCGATAGATAGAGAAATATACAGCCTTGTAAACCACGTAGAATGCAGAGTGGAGTTACTAGGTTAAGGTTTAAGATAATATAACGAAAAGAAAATGGAAGTTCTTAGCATACATATCTGTTAGTACTGTAATACATTTGACATTTATTATGGAGAAGGATTCAAGTTGACCGAGTTGAACACTATAAGAAGATGGGTGGGCTTTCTGAGTAAATTGTCCTATTCCTCGGTGAAATATGGGCCACGAAGTTAAACATTTTCAGGGTTGGTGATTGTTTTAGCTTTTCGTTCTACTCTGGTCAGTGTTCTGTTCTATATCTACTTAAATCAGTAGACCTACCAAATCTCTTGTAGCTCGTCATCTGTGCCTGAAATTACATCATTGGTGTTTAGGGGCCTGATTTACAATTTGTGACGGACATCTTATTCGTCTAATTACAAGGGATTGCATCATTTCAGACTTGCAATAGGCCGGATGGATTTCCCTCACGTTTGTGTCGTAATAACCCACCCCTCCTAATCCATATCAGCCCCTTATCTGGTGTTTGGCGGATGGCCCAGACCTGGGAATCTGTGTAGAACCTCTCCGCTTTCGAGCGAGCTGAGGTAAGAGAAAACGAGACTATGCAAAGTGGTGATTCCGCTCTGAGAGTCAAAACTGTCAGGTTCATTATAGAAAAAAGACAAGCCACAGTGAAACCATTGTAGAGGATAAATAGAAGCTCGTCAAATTTCATCAGCAATAAAATGCTGCACAGCTACAGGCCTCAGGGAGGAGGAAGTGAAACATTAGCAGCGCTCTCGGTGAGGAGACAGAGACGAAGCAGGACTTGTGTGTGCTCAATGACACTAAGAGTAAGGGTGCTGCAGCTCCACGCACCTCCATATTTCCTTGACGGAGTTCAGATGGAGAATTAACAATAAAGAGGCCTTGGAGCATTTTACAGTACCTCCAGTACAAAGTGCCACGTGACAGGTGCTGCCAGTTAAATGAGCATGAAAGCTGTTTTTTTTTATATCACATATGCAAATGAAGACACATGGATGCTTTTAGAGTAAAGAACATATATTTCGAAATGTATATAAGCAGGCAGGGAACGATGGTATGGCAATGTTGCTGAGGCATTGTTTGCCATACTTTGATAATGAAACACTACTATTATTGGAGTGCAGAGGCCCTGGAGCCACTGTACACGCTGCACTGCTGTGGGGAAAACCGCTGGCACAGTAAGTTAGACAGAGGGACTTTAGTAAGTTGATGGTGATGGCCAGCACCACTCCGTGTGCTTGCGTCTTTAAGAGATGCTCTTCGGCGCGATGATAGACTTTCAATCGAGTCTCTGTGCAGAAGCCGCGTTCTTCTGTATAACTGCACCATTTACTGAGGGGAAGTACAAACCTTTAACTGAAGTTTTTTGACCGCTGACACAGTCGCATGCACAGAGACACTGCAAATGTGTATAGAAACGAGCCTGTGTTTGAAACTGTCTAATTGAAAACACTGTGGCCTCACAGCTGCTTGTCGCAGCTTACAGAAGAGGCAGTGAAAGAGACATGCGAGAAACGCGAGTTGTCAGCGATCAGCTTTCTATAAAGCGCATGCGCGCACGCTCTTGTGCCCGTTCTAGCAAGCTGATCACCAGCAAAAGCATTTCTTAGAGCCCTACTTAAGGTCTCGCCCGAGACCAGTGCATGCGCTGGATCAGGCCGAGACCTAAAAAGCACCACAGTACTGAACCGAGGATACAGAATAATAAAAATGGGGGCAATATTGGTCTTCTTTGCACAGTTGACAGCCATAAAAATAGGGTGCCATGGAGGACTCGGATTTTTAATATATTTTTTTTTAAACAACTCTTTTGGACACACTAGCGCAGAGGTCTTCAAACTTTTGTAGGTTGAGCCCCACCATCTGAATTTTTTTAGATGTTGGGCCCCCCCACCACCTGACAGAAATTTCTGGAATCTACCGCCACGTGCATATCACGGGCCATATCCGACAAATAATGTTGCTAGATCTATTTGCAGCTCTGCGGCTTGCGCATTAGTTCTGCTACAATGTAATTGTAGTATTCAAGTTAGACACACTTCCAGGCTGGGCTGACACACATGGAGCCGAACTTTAAGTGTCAACGTCACTGCAGTTAGTGCCCAATGATGAAGTAGACTCACAATACTAGGCTATGTGCGTCACTTCCGACGGTCCTCCTGCTGCCGCCTGTATTTCTTTAACTTAACATGCAGCTCCTGCTCCTCCTGAACTCGCCGCTCTGACTGCAGCCTACCGAGGTATTTCCAACAGTAATTAATGCCAGCTGCAGCTGATTTTCACCGTTGCCAATGCAAGGCACCGTCGACCATCTGCGGTAAAAATGGCTCATGGACGGTTCCAGGTGGTATTGGATCCCACCTGCACCAATCAGCCAAAGTCAGGGCTAGAGAGGCTGGCTGGCTCACGAGTCAGGGTCACTGGGCAGCGCTGGGGGGAAATGGGGGGGAACAGTTGCAGTGAGAGTGGGTGCAGCAAGCTGCTGTGCTCATTGGTTGCAGCATGACTGATGGCACATCGGTCGCGGTAATATACCATCTGACTGGGAGGGACCAAGCCTACCGGGCCGCATCAGGGCTCAGCTGCTGTCCAGTGATGATCATGAATAATAATTAAGTTCCTGATAGAGTAGGTAATCTATTAACTAAACTGTAGTTATCAATTACATCTTTTTAAACACTTATCCGCTGCTGCCGTGAATAGATTGCTGTTACAGTTTTTTCGAGCTACGTGACTAGGTTTTTGTAGTACTAGTAGTAGGACAGAAAAGCACCATGCCACAGAAGAACACTATCACAGCATGGGGGATTTTAGTTTAGGATGGGCTCACCACCTTCTGCTTTGGGAGGCCTACAATAAGGAACCACAAGTGATGAGAGGAACACAATGCTGGCATGGCTGACCTGCAGCCATGATGTATCTTTTACCCATGTATGTATGGGTCTGTTTAACAGCAGACAACTGTAGATTTGGCGGCCCAGCCCCCTCCCGCATGGTAGAGACACTGCGTCTACTACAGTGGCGACGAGGCAGCAAATAACTTTATAAGGCCCACAGTCTTTACTATCCAATCGACATACAGTGGCGTTAGGCCTTTTCCACCTGCGATCCAAGTGGCAGTGAGCAGAATGGCACACAAGTTTACCTGAGTGAGGTGACAGGAAGAAGGACTGTGTATGGGGGTGAGAAGAACTGTGAATTAAATACCACCACAATCATACAAAGCATTTGAATTTCGGAAAATATAATCAAATGGGAATGCCAGTGGCAGCTGTTAGAAGGGGCGATCCCAGAGGCCTGGTTATGTCTACCCGACTCCTCCGAGACCTACCTCTCCCACCAATAATGCCGAGCCTTATGAGAGATCTCCACCGGGGAAGACCTTGAGTAGTGAATCGTACACACGAGGACCACACCACACTTATGAACCGACACAACACCGAGGGATAAGTTATCAACTTCTTTATATTCACGAAGGAAGCAATAATAATAATAATAATAATAAGACATTTATTAAGCGCCTGGCTGCACAAAACTGTGTGTCCCCGCGCTAACTGCTGATACAATACAAAATCCAGAGGAGAAATGTCATGGAGCTCAGAAGAAGGGTTACTTGCTAGGGAACAGATGAGTTTTTAGTTTTGCCCTAAATCTTATTTCGGATGGCTCCATCCGTAGGTAGAGCGGGAGTGCATTCCAATACTTGGAGGCCAGGTATCGGAAGGATTTTCCTCCCATTTTAGCTCTTGTGATTCGGGGAAGTTTAAATAATATCATACCCGATTATCTTAGATCTCTAATCGGGCGATGTATGGTAAGGAGATTTTTTAGGTAATCAGGGCCTCTGTTCTGAGCGATGCGGTGGGCATAGCAAAGGGTCTTAAATTGAATTCTCACCTTAACAGGGAGCCAATGGAGTTTGGATAAGGCAGCTCTAGCAGATGTTCTTCTTGGGAGACCGAGCACCCGTCGGGCTGCTGTGTTCTGTACACATTGTAATTGGTGAAGGCCCTTCTGGCTGAGACCAATCAGGAGGGCATTCCCATAGTCCAAATGGGGTGTTAGCAGAGCATGGACTATGGTTTTCCTGGCTTCGGTGGGAAGAAGGTCTAGCACCTTACGAAGAACTTTTAATATGCCAAAGCATTTTCCCGTTATCTTGTTGACTTGGGTCTTACCGGAGAGGTTGGAATCCAGCATAACGCCTAGGTTCCTAACCGTCTCTGCGGGAGTAGGAAGCTTGCCCAGTTCACTAGGCCACTATGCATGAGACCATGCAGAGACATCTCTCCCCACCACCAGAACCTCTGTCTTATCTCCATTCAGACGGAGACAATTGTTGTTCATCCAGGCCGCTACCACCGACATACAGTCCGAGAAATTGGTGGCATATTCTCTTCGGTCGGGGGTTAACTTGAACACCAGCTGGGTGTCGTCAGCGTAGCTGACAATGCCCACCCCAAAATCCTCTACAATGTGTGCCAGGGGTTCCATATAGATGTTAAATAACGTGAGGCTCAAACTGGAGCCCTGTGGAACCCCATGGCTCACCTTCCGAGGAGATGATCTGAAGGGTGGGCAGTGTAGCTGGAAAGTTCTGTCGGTCAGAAAGGATTGAAGCCAAGCGAGTGCTGGGCCCCTTACTCCCATATCTGAGAGACGAGACAACAGCGTTGAGTGCAGCACGGTGTCAAATGCTGCACTAAGGTCCAATAGGACCAACGCCGCTGTCTCGCCCTCGTCCACCATCTTCCGAATACATTCAGTCGAATATAGAACTGCCGACTCAGTTGAGTAGCCTGATCTAAATCTTGACTGGGAAGGGTGAAGGAGAGCTTCTTTCTCCAAAAATTCCATAAGTTGTTTATTTGCCACTTTTTCTATGATTTTGGCACAGAACGGGAGAAGTGAGATTGGACGTAGATTTTGGAACTGAGAAATATGAATGTTTGGTTTCTTTTTTAATGGCATAACTTGGGCAGTTTTCCATATTTCTGGAATGTGGCACTCCTGGAAAGATAAAGTGATCATCTGACTAATGTGATCAATTAATGTACTTTCCATAACTCCCTTACACTGTTCCGGTGGGCAGGCATCGGTGGGGGAGCCGGACTGTATGTCATAATTGATTTTCAATAGATCTAGTTTGTCCGGGGTAATGAACCTGGTAAGAGGGATTTTAAGTGTTGGGGTGCCTTTAGTATCCACGTTGATATTTACGGGGGTTGTGTTGCTTACAAAGGTAGCATGAATTCTTTCTACTTTTTCTACAAAGAAGTCAGCGATTTGATCACATATCTCAGCGGAGTATGTGTCTTTAGTATCTAGTCGTGATGGAATAGTGAGTTCTCTGTAGATACCAAACAACTCTTTCGTGGGATTATCTGCTTCCTCAATTCTATTTTTATAGTGGTAACTTTTCTCCGCTCTAACCATTTTTTGGTATTTTTTTAATTCAATTCTGTAGCTATCTTTGAGTTCAGGTGCGTAGCTTTTCCTCCATCTACGCTCTATTAATTTACATTGAGCTTTTGCTGTTCTGAGTTTTTCTGAAAACCATGGAGCGGTTTTGGATTGTCTAGCTGGAGGTTTGGTTGTCCAGAGAGCGATTTTATCTAGTGCTTTCACCATCCATAATTCGTAGTTGTCCCAAACCTCTTGCAAGGAGTTACCTATTGTTGGAGGTTGCTCGGCTAACATGCTCTTAAAGAGTTCAGGGGTGAATTTTTTCCAATTACGGCGTTTGTGAGGAGGATGTTTTATAGGTATAATATCTGTAGGTTCTCTTATTATCTCAAATGGCACAATGCTGTGGTCAGACCAAATCAGTGGGATCGGGGGTGAGGTCTTAATGCCCTCCCAATTCGCAAAAATAGGGTCTAAAAGATGTCCCTGCTGGTGTGTGGGGATTGTAGAGAGAAGTTTTATGTCTACAGAGTTAAGTGCGGCCGCGAGAAGTTGTGCTTCACTGGAGTTAATATCTTCGAAGTGAAGATTTAGGTCGCCTAAAATGATTAGATTTTTATGTCTAACTGCAAGCTGGGTGGCTGATTCGATGAGTTGGCTGCAGAAAGGCGCCGCGGTTCCCGGAGGCCGGTAAATAAGTAGACCAGTGATCGGATTTGTAGGTTCTAATTTTATTGTAAATAAGCCACATTCACTATTGATTATGGTGGATTTTGTTAAGGTGCATTCTAGCTCTGCTTTATAGATAAGTGCAAGTCCTCCTCCACGTTGTTTTTGTCTGTCAATTCTCAGAAGGCTATAATTGGGAGGTATAGCTTCTAGAATATCAGGGGAGGATGAATCTTCTAGCCATGTCTCTGTAAGAAACATGGCGTCTAGATCTCTATTTATCAACAGGTCGTGGATTTCCATTTTATGTTTAGTCATAGACCTACAGTTTAGCAATATCATCTTCAGATTAGCTACCTTTCCTGAAATTTTGTTTATCGTGGGAAGTGCCTGGTTGCATAAATTACAAAGAGAGGGTATGTAATCAGGGTCTATAGTGTGAAAGCAGGTGTGATTCGGCTTCTTACCAAGTGTAAGGAGATCTGTTTTGGAGTAGTGAATACGATGGCTGCTGCTGCTTAAGACCGCGGAATTTGTTTGAAGGGTGGGGCCATGGGGTCCTGCCCCGCGCCCCGGTCGTTCGCGGACGGGCGCAGACGGGCAGGACTCTGGCTTGACTGCGGAGCGCGATCGGCGCGCCCGCAATGCGCGTCCGCTGCACGGAGCCATGGACGTATGTTTTTATGCCGTCGTCCGAGCGACGTGCACTGCGAGCCCTCACTAAGATGGCCGCTACCCTATCCCTGTCAGTCCCCGCAGATGACGGCCCGTGAATCGGCCACACCCTGAAGGGGAAGGCAAGTAGTCTGCCAACTATCAAGGGAAAGCGGGTAAGATCTAATCACCCTTGCCTTGTCTGTCACCCAAAACGATGAGAGGAAAATCCCTCCAAAGTTCGTGCATCAATGTTAAACAGCGAGTAATCAGCGCAATTGCCAGAGGGAGGGGGGAAGGACACACGGGGAGAATATTCAACAGTTTGTTAAAAACAAGATCAGAATTTTAAAAAGTTAACCTCCCGGCTCAAGCCTCAGGAGTGAATGAAAAGCAGTACTTAGGTACAATGACCGAGGAACCGCAGAGAGTCTCAAGTCTTTAGGGACGGGGGTAGCGGGACAGTCTTAGGGTCGTAACCCAGCACGTGGCGTACCCTGCGCATAGCTCTCAATCCTCGAGCCGGGGGGATACGGAAGATCGCACTGGTGATCCTACTCACTTGAGGATAGTCTCTTCGGGAGGGTGACTTCAATAGTCCAGCTGGACTAGAATGTTCCTTGAGCCGCGACAGCGTCAGCAGGGCCCGCTCTGTAGGAGGTTCCGGAGGAGCCGCGACCACGTCTGCAGGGCTCAGAGGGTTCCGTAGATATCTTCAGGTTTCAAACTCGAGCCGCGACGAGGTCAGCAGGGCTCCGATGGTTCGACGAACGAGCCGCGACAGCGTCAGCAGGGCTCAGAGAGTTACGTAGATGTCTTCAAGATTCAAACTCGAGCCGCGATGAGGTCAGCAGGGCTCCGATGGTTCAGTTCCAAGAATGAGCCGCGACAGCGTCCGCAGGGCTCCAGAGTTCACGAGGTTCAGTCAGCCGCGATCAGATCAGCAGGGCTTCCTTGTCCAAGATGCAACTGCCGCTAGTTCAGGGGCGCCCCTTGATATAGTTCAGTGACCCTTTGATATCCGGACCCTGGCAGGCAGGGGGTCCGAGGCTGTGGGGGCGGTCTGTGGGTGAGGTCCGGCGGTTGGTTCTTTGATCTCTTTGAGGATGTGTCCGGGAATTCCCAGACGCCCAGCAGGTCTGGAGCCAGCACTCGGGGAGGCCAGAGGTGACATTGAAACTGGCCCTCAGGGGGGAGACCAGAGGTGTGAGCGAAACCAGTCTCACAGGGTAGGCCGGAGGTGCCATCGAAACTCCTCGCCTTCTCTCACTAGGGTAGCCCTCATCCTCCCAACGGGGGCTGGCACGTCTGGCGCATACGCTGCGCTGGGGCAGGGGTCAGGTTAGGCCCATGGCATCAGGGATCTCGGGAACGGAAAATGGCTGCCGATGGGCCTATGGGGCCTTGCGGGTCTCCGGGGCGTGCGGCTGGAAGGGTGGCCGGGGACTGGCCGATACGGACAATGGGCATTAGATCGGACATGGGTAGGGCAACTAGGGAGTCCCTATGTACGGAGCTGGGCTGATGGGGAGCTGATTCGCGGGGGGAACCACGCCACGAGGCCGGGTCCAACACGCGTCCCCCCCCAGCTGAAAGGCGGAGAGAACTACCCATCCCCTTGGGGGTTCTCTTCACTGAGGTGGAAGAAACGGGACAGGCCGTCAGCGTTGGCGTGGTCAACACCTGGCCGGTGCTCCACAGTGAAGTCCATCCCCTGGAGGTAGATGGACCATCGCAGCAAGTTGGGATTCTCCCCTCTCATTAGCATTAGCCACCGGAGGGGTCGGTGGTCAGTTTGGACTCGGAAGTGAGTACCGAATAGGTAGGGCCTCAGCTTCTTCAGAGCCCAAACCACCGCGAAGGCCTCCCGCTCGATGGTGCTCCACTTTGCTCTCGAGGGAGTAACCTCCGGCTAATGAAGGCCACTGGCTGGTCCAGGCCTTTCTCATTCAACTGGGACAGGACGGCCCCGATGCCATGCTTGGAGGCGTCCGTTTGGACCACGTTCTCTTTGGAGTAGTCGGGGGCCTGCAACACAGGGGCAGTGCACATGGCGTGCTTCAGGGCTTCAAATGCCTCTTGGCAGGCAGGGGGTCCAGTTGACCTTTTTCGGCTGGTTCTTAGAGGTCAATTCTGTGCGGGGCACTACGATGCTGCCCTATCCCTTTATGAACCTGCGGTAGTACCCCATGAGCCCGAGGAAGGCTCGCACCTCCGTTTGGGTGGAGGGGGCTTCCCAGGCCACGATCGCATCGATCTTGGGTTGGAGAGGGGCCACGAGGCCGCTGCTGACCTGGTGCCCCAGGTAGACCACGGACCCCTGTCCGATTTGACACTTACTGGCCTTAATGGTGAGGCCGGCCCTCTGTAGGGCTAACAAGACCTCCCGGAGATGGAGGAGATGTTCAGGCCAGTGGGAGCTGAACACCGCAATATCGTCCAGATATGCGGCGCTGAATTCTTCCAGTCCTGCCAGTACCTGGTTCACCAGTCTCTGGAAGGTGGCGGGGGCATTTTTCATGCCAAAGGGCATCACCCGGAAATGGTATTGGCCATCCAGGGTGGAAAAGGCGGACCTCTCTCGGGCCTCCTCGGTCAGGGCAATCTGCTGGTCAGATCGAAGGTACTGAGGTATCGAGCAGACCCTAGGCGCTCAATTCTATTTTTATAGTGGTAACTTTTCTCCGCTCTAACCATTTTTTGGTATTTTTTTAATTCAATTCTGTAGCTATCTTTGAGTTCAGGTGCGTAGCTTTTCCTCCATCTACGCTCTATTAATTTACATTGAGCTTTTGCTGTTCTGAGTTTTTCTGAAAACCATGGAGCGGTTTTGGATTGTCTAGCTGGAGGTTTGGTTGTCCAGGGAGCGATTTTATCTAGTGCTTTCACCATCCATAATTCGTAGTTGTCCCAAACCTCTTGCAAGGAGTTACCTATTGTTGGAGGTTGCTCGGCTAACATGCTCTTAAAGAGTTCAGGGGTGAATTTTTTCCAATTACGGCGTTTGTGAGGAGGATGTTTTATAGGTATAATATCTGTAGGTTCTCTTATTATCTCAAATGGCACAATGCTGTGGTCAGACCAAATCAGTGGGATCGGGGGTGAGGTCTTAATGCCCTCCCAATTCGCAAAAATAGGGTCTAAAAGATGTCCCTGCTGGTGTGTGGGGATTGTAGAGAGAAGTTTTATGTCTACAGAGTTAAGTGCGGCCGCGAGAAGTTGTGCTTCACTGGAGTTAATATCTTCGAAGTGAAGATTTAGGTCGCCTAAAATGATTAGATTTTTATGTCTAACTGCAAGCTGGGTGGCTGATTCGATGAGTTGGCTGCAGAAAGGCGCCGCGGTTCCCGGAGGCCGGTAAATAAGTAGGCCAGTGATCGGATTTGTAGGTTCTAATTTTATTGTAAATAAGCCACATTCACTATTTATTATGGTGGATTTTGTTAAGGTGCATTCTAGCTCTGCTTTATAGATAAGTGCAAGTCCTCCTCCACGTTGTTTTTGTCTGTCAATTCTCAGAAGGCTATAATTGGGAGGTATAGCTTCTAGAATATCAGGGGAGGATGAATCTTCTAGCCATGTCTCTGTAAGAAACATGGCGTCTAGATCTCTATTTATCAACAGGTCGTGGATTTCCATTTTATGTTTAGTCATAGACCTACAGTTTAGCAATATCATCTTCAGATTAGCTACCTTTCCTGAAATTTTATTTATCGTGGGAAGTGCCTGGTTGCATAAATTACAAAGAGAGGGTATGTAATCAGGGTCTATAGTGTGAAAGCAGGTGTGATTCGGCTTCTTACCAAGTGTAAGGAGATCTGTTTTGGAGTAGTGAATACGATGGCTGCTGCTGCTTAGGACCGCGGAATTTGTTTGAAGGGTGGGGCCATGGGGTCCTGCCCCGCGCCCCGGTCGTTCGCGGACGGGCGCAGACGGGCAGGACTCTGGCTTGACTGCGGAGCGCGATCGGCGCGCCCGCAATGCGCGTCCGCTGCACGGAGCCATGGACGTATGTTTTTATGCCGTCGTCCGAGCGACGTGCACTGCGAGCCCTCACTAAGATGGCCGCTACCCTATCCCTGTCAGTCCCCGCAGATGACGGCCCGTGAATCGGCCACACCCTGAAGGGGAAGGCAAGTAGTCTGCCAACTATCAAGGGAAAGCGGGTAAGATCTAATCACCCTTGCCTTGTCTGTCACCCAAAACGATGAGAGGAAAATCCCTCCAAAGTTCGTGCAAACAATGTTAAACAGCGAGTAATCAGCGCAATTGCCAGAGGGAGGGGGGAAGGACACACGGGGAGAATATTCAACAGTTTGTTAAAAACAAGATCAGAATTTTAAAAAGTTAACCTCCTGGCTCAAGCCTCAGGAGTGAATGAAAAGCAGTACTTAGGTACAATGATCGAGGAACCGCAGAGAGTCTCAAGTCTTTAGGGACGGGGGTAGCGGGACAGTCTTAGGGTCGTAACCCAGCACGTGGCGTACCCTGCGCATAGCTCTCAATCCTCGAGCCAGGGGGATACGGAAGATCGCACTGGTGATCCTACTCACTTGAGGATAGTCTCTTCGGGAGGGTGACTTCAATAGTCCAGCTGGACTAGAATGTTCCTTGAGCCGCGACAGCGTCAGCAGGGCCCGCTCTGTAGGAGGTTCCGGAGGAGCCGCGACCACGTCTGCAGGGCTCAGAGGGTTCCGTAGATATCTTCAGGTTTCAAACTCGAGCCGCGACGAGGTCAGCAGGGCTCCGATGGTTCGACGAACGAGCCGCGACAGCGTCAGCAGGGCTCAGAGAGTTACGTAGATGTCTTCAAGATTCAAACTCGAGCCGCGATGAGGTCAGCAGGGCTCCGATGGTTCAGTTCCAAGAATGAGCCGCGACAGCGTCCGCAGGGCTCCAGAGTTCACGAGGTTCAGTCAGCCGCGATCAGATCAGCAGGGCTTCCTTGTCCAAGATGCAACTGCCGCTAGTTCAGGGGCGCCCCTTGATATAGTTCAGTGACCCTTTGATGTCCGGACCCTGGCAGGCAGGGGGTCCGAGGCTGTGGGGGCGGTCTGTGGGTGAGGTCCGGCGGTTGGTTCTTTGATCTCTTTGAGGATGCGTCCGGGAATTCCCAGACGCCCAGCAGGTCTGGAGCCAGCACTCGGGGAGGCCAGAGGTGACATTGAAACTGGCCCTCAGGGGGGAGACCAGAGGTGTGAGCGAAACCAGTCTCACAGGGTAGGCCGGAGGTGCCATCGAAACTCCTCGCCTTCTCTCACTAGGGTAGCCCTCATCCTCCCAACGGGGGCTGGCACGTCTGGCGCATACGCTGCGCTGGGGCAGGGGTCAGGTTAGGCCCATGGCATCAGAGATCTCAGGAACGGAAAATGGCTGCCGATGGGCCTATGGGGCCTTGCGGGTCCGGGGCGTGCGGCTGGAAGGGTGGCCGGGGACAGGCCGATACGGACAATGGGCATTAGATCGGACATGGGTAGGGCAACTAGGGAGTCCCTATGTACGGAGCTGGGCTGATGGGGAGCTGATTCGCGGGGGGAACCACGCCACGAGGCCGGGTCCAACACGCGTCCCCCCCCAGCTGAAAGGCGGAGAGAACTACCCATCCCCTTGGGGGTTCTCTTCACTGAGGTGGAAGAAACGGGACAGGCCGTCAGCGTTGGCGTGGTCAACACCTGGCCGGTGCTCCACAGTGAAGTCCATCCCCTGGAGGTAGATGGTCCATCGCAGCAAGTTGGGATTCTCCCCTCTCATTAGCATTAGCCACCGGAGGGGTCGGTGGCCAGTTTGGACTCGGAAGTGAGTACCGAATAGGTAGGGCCTCAGCTTCTTCAGAGCCCAAACCACCGCGAAGGCCTCCCGCTCGATGGTGCTCCACCTTTGCTCTCGAGGGAGTAACCTCCGGCTAATGAAGGCCACTGGCTGGTCCAGGCCTTTTCCTCATTCAACTGGGACAGGACGGCCCCGATGCCATGCTCGGAGGCGTCCGTTTGGACCACGAACTCTTTGGAGTAGTCGGGGGCCTGCAACACAGGGGCAGTGCACATGGCGTGCTTCAGGGCTTCAAATGCCTCTTGGCAGGCAGGGGGTCCAGTTGACCTTTTTCGGCTGGTTCTTAGAGGTCAATTCTGTGCGGGGCACTACGATGCTGCCCTATCCCTTTATGAACCTGCGGTAGTACCCCATGAGCCCGAGGAAGGCTCGCACCTCCGTTTGGGTGGAGGGGGCTTCCCAGGCCACGATTGCATCGATCTTGGGTTGGAGAGGGGCCACGAGGCCGCTGCTGACCTGGTGCCCCAGGTAGACCACGGACCCCTGTCCGATTTGACACTTACTGGCCTTAATGGTGAGGCCGGCCCTCTGTAGGGCTAACAAGACCTCCCGGAGATGGAGGAGATGTTCAGGCCAGTGGGAGCTGAACACCGCAATATCGTCCAGATATGCGGCGCTGAATTCTTCCAGTCCTGCCAGTACCTGGTTCACCAGTCTCTGGAAGGTGGCGGGGGCATTTTTCATGCCAAAGGGCATCACCCGGAAATGGTATTGGCCATCCAGGGTGGAAAAGGCGGACCTCTCTCGGGCCTCCTCGGTCAGGGCAATCTGCTGGTCAGATCGAAGGTACTGAGGTATCGAGCAGACCCTAGGCGCTCAATTCTATTTTTATAGTGGTAACTTTTCTCCGCTCTAACCATTTTTTGGTATTTTTTTAATTCAATTCTGTAGCTATCTTTGAGTTCAGGTGCGTAGCTTTTCCTCCATCTACGCTCTATTAATTTACATTGAGCTTTTGCTGTTCTGAGTTTTTCTGAAAACCATGGAGCGGTTTTGGATTGTCTAGCTGGAGGTTTGGTTGTCCAGGGAGCGATTTTATCTAGTGCTTTCACCATCCATAATTCGTAGTTGTCCCAAACCTCTTGCAAGGAGTTACCTATTGTTGGAGGTTGCTCGGCTAACATGCTCTTAAAGAGTTCAGGGGTGAATTTTTTCCAATTACGGCGTTTGTGAGGAGGATGTTTTATAGGTATAATATCTGTAGGTTCTCTTATTATCTCAAATGGCACAATGCTGTGGTCAGACCAAATCAGTGGGATCGGGGGTGAGGTCTTAATGCCCTCCCAATTCGCAAAAATGGGGTCTAAAAGATGTCCCTGCTGGTGTGTGGGGATTGTAGAGAGAAGTTTTATGTCTACAGAGTTAAGTGCGGCCGCGAGAAGTTGTGCTTCACTGGAGTTAATATCTTCGAAGTGAAGATTTAGGTCGCCTAAAATGATTAGATTTTTATGTCTAACTGCAAGCTGGGTGGCTGATTCGATGAGTTGGCTGCAGAAAGGCGCTGCGGTTCCCGGAGGCCGGTAAATAAGTAGGCCAGTGATCGGATTTGTAGGTTCTAATTTTATTGTAAATAAGCCACATTCACTATTGATTATGGTGGATTTTGTTAAGGTGCATTCTAGCTCTGCTTTATAGATAAGTGCAAGTCGTCCTCCACGTTGTTTTTGTCTGTCAATTCTCAGAAGGCTATAATTGGGAGGTATAGCTTCTAGAATATCAGGGGAGGATGAATCTTCTAGCCATGTCTCTGTAAGAAACATGGCGTCTAGATCTCTATTTATCAACAGGTCGTGGATTTCCATTTTATGTTTAGTCATAGACCTACAGTTTAGCAATATCATCTTCAGATTAGCTACCTTTCCTGAAATTTTGTTTATCGTGGGAAGTGCCTGGTTGCATAAATTACAAAGAGAGGGTATGTAATCAGGGTCTATAGTGTGAAAGCAGGTGTGATTCGGCTTCTTACCAAGTGTAAGGAGATCTGTTTTGGAATAGTGAATTCGATGGCTGCTGCTGCTTAGGACCGCGGAATTTGTTTGAAGGGTGGGGCCATGGGGTCCTGCCCCGCGCCCCGGTCGTTCGCGGACGGGCGTAGACGGGCAGGACTCTGGCTTGACTGCGGAGCGCGATCGGCGCACCCGCAATGCGCGTCCGCTGCACGGAGCCATGGACTTATGTTTTTATGCCGTTGTCCGAGCGACGTGCACTGCGAGCCCTCACTAAGATGGCCGCTACCCTATCCCTGTCAGTCCCCGCAGATGACGGCCCGTGAATCGGCCACACCCTGAAGGGGAAGGCAAGTAGTCTGCCAACTATCAAGGGAAAGCGGGTAAGATCTAATCACCCTTGCCTTGTCTGTCACCCAAAACGATGAGTGGAAAATCCCTCCAAAGTTCGTGCCTCAATGTTAAACAGCGAGTAATCGGGGAATACGGTGAGCGTCGGTTCGGGTGACGGCGTTGAGCCCACGGTAGTCTACGCAGAACCTCAGCTCTGGAACAGCGCCGGGGGCGGCCGCCTTCGGAACCAAAACCACGGGACTGGCCCATGGGCTGTCGGAGGCCTCGACCACTCCCAGGGCTAGCATCTTGGAGACTTCAGTCTTGATGCAAGCTCGGATTCTGTCGGGGACGCGGTAGGCCCTGTGCCGTACCGGAGGGCTGTCCCCGGTGTCCACATCGTGGACGCACCAACTGGTGACTCCGGGGATGAGGGAGAATAGGTCAGAAAACTGTCCCAACAGCTGGCGACAGTCTTCGCGTTGCTCGGTGGTGAGGGAGGGGGCGAGCCTCACTCCCTCCACAGAGCCATCTTTTTCCTTTACGCACAAGAGATCGGGGAGAGGATCCGTCTCTTCTTCGTCTCCGTCGTCGGTGGCGAGGAGTAAACTCAACTCGGACCGCACGAAGTGGGGTTTCAGGCGGTTTACATGAAGAACCCGCAAGGGGTTTCTCGGGGACTGTACATCAACAAGGTAGGTAACCTGACTCTTCCGCTCCACCACTTTGAAGGGACCCGTCCACTTGTCCTGCAGGGCACAGGGTTCCACAGGGCACAGGGTTCCACAGGGGCCATCACCCAGACCTGTTGTCCGGTTGAAACTCGACCAGAGTGGCATTCTGGTCATACCATCTTTTCATTTCCTCCTGACTGGCTTCGAGGTTTGCCTCGACCAGCTCTCGGAACTTCCGAGTTTGATTCCGAAGAGCCAGAATATATCGAAACACATCTGGTGGGGGCTCTAAGGACGTCGTCTCTCTCCCTTCCTTGACCAGGCTGAGGGGTCCTCGGACGGGGTGCCCGTAGAGCAGCTCGAAAGGGCTGAACCACAGGGACTTCTGGGGGACTTCGCGGTATGCGAACAGGAGGCAGGGGAGGAGGACGTCCCACTTGCGTCTCAGGGATTCCTCAAGGCCCATGATCATCCCTTTGAGGGTACGGTTGAACCGCTCGACCAGGCCATTTCCTTGGGGATGGTACGGGGTGGTGAACTTGTACGTCACCCCGCACTGTTGCCAGAGAGACTTCATGTACTTGGAGATGAAGTTCGTTCCTCTGTCGCTCACTACTTCTCGCGGGAATCCCACCCGGGAGAAGATCCCCATGAGGGCCCGCCCCACCACTGGGGCTGTCACCGTTCGGAGGGGGATGGCTTCGGGATATCGGGTGGCGTGGTCCAAGGACGTTTGGGGGTCAAGGGGCCCCACGATATCGATTCCCACCCGTTCAAAGGGGGCACTGACCACGGGGAACGGTTGGAGGGGAGCCTTGCGTCGCCCTCCGCTCTTTCCGCTGGCCTGACACGTGAGGCAGGATCTGCAGTGGGCCTCCACATCGGAGCGCATGTGGGGCCAATAGAAATGGGTGACCAACCTGTGGTAGGTTTTGTTTCGACCCAAGTGTCCCGCCAGGGGTACATCGTGGGCCAGGTTCAGTAGGAATCTGCGGAAACGTAGGGGTACCACCAGCACTCGGGCTGACCCTAGTTCCGCGGATTTCTGTTCGCTATATAGTAGGCCATTTTCCCAATAAATGTGGTGGGAGCCGGACTGGTCACCGGTGGCCTGGGCGGCGGCCTGCTGCCACAGCCCCACTAGAGAGGGACACGAGGTCTGCTCCAGGCAGAACTCCTCTTGGGAGGGCCCCCCCAGTTGGCGCCACTGGGAAACTCGGGGAGATCGTCTGTGCTCGGGGCTGGCTCACCAGCTTGGTCCAAATGACCGGAGTCGGGGTCGCTGCTTTCACCGGGAAAGAGGTCAAGGCCCTCCGTCTGCTCGCTACCCTCTGGTTCGGCAGGAACGGGGGGGGTGTAATTCGGTAGTCTACTCCTCGGGGGTGGCCGCCCGGGCCGCCATGGACCCGGTGGTCACGCAGGCCCACTCGGGTAGGCCCACCATCTCGAGGTGAGTCTTGCGCTCTACTTGCTTCCAGGGGGAGCTCTCTAGATCGTTACAGAGGAGACAGTCCACGGGCATGTCGGTGCGGGCTGCAACTCGTAACTTTCCGGAGACGCCCTCCCACTCGAATGTGACCTGAGCTATCTTACAGGTGCGGACGGAATTGTCCGCGGAGATCTCTCTGCAGGAGGCACGGGGTACTAATTTGTCTGGGGTGACAAGGTGCTCTTTCACAGCCGTGATAGTGGCCCCGGTATCTCGGAGGGCCCCTATGCGGAACCCGTTGCCAGTCACCTGCTGTCGGTACTTCTCGGTGTTGTCTGGTAGAAAGGTACCGGGGACCATTTCTCTATCTCCCAGGGAAACTAAGGTCATTGCTGCTGGTTCCCACCCCTCGGGGTCCTCTATCTACTCTTCTTCTTGTAGGGCTACGTTGGCGAGGTGGCGCGCAGGGGGACCTGCAGCAGGGGTTTTCTTGAGCAGGGGCAGTTGGGGTCATTGGCGTAGTGCCCTGTTTGGTTGCATCGGTAGCAGGCTGTGGCTATTCTGGGTCCTGATCTAACAGGAGGGAATCCGGCCCTGGCGTCTGGCGGGGGGTTCCTGGCTGGTTCCTAGGGGGACTGCGAGGAGGCCCTGTCTGGGGAACCCGCTGCCTATTCTGATTCCCCCCTCCCCTCTGCCGTGGCTTTTCTTTCTCGTTTCGGTTGGAGTCTCCTACTGGGTTTCGTGGGACTCTGGTGTTCGCCCATCGATCAGCTTCGACTGCCAGCTTCCTGGGGTCGCCATCTTGCTATCAAGAAGGTGCTGTCTCAGCTCTACAAAGCAGTTGTTTGATAGATGTTCATAGGCAATGAGGTCCACCAGACCTTCGAAGGTGGTCACTTTGCTGACCTTGATCCACCCGTCCAAAGCTCTGCTATAGAAATTTACATATTCCACCCATGTGGTGCCGGGTATCTTCTTGCAGCCCCGAAATCTCTGCCTGTACATTTCGGGGGTGAGCCCATAGCGAGTCATAAGGGTGTCCTTCATGTGGGTGTAAGAGTTCACTACGGCGGAGGGCAGGTCCAGCAGGGTGTCTCTCCCTTCGCTGAGGAAGCGGCCGCATAATCCGGCCCCCCAATCCTTCTCAGGTACTTGGTGGGCGGTCATGGCGACCTCGTATGCTTTGAACCACTGCTGGATATCGTTGTTCTTGTAGTATTCCTTCACCACATCCTTGGGGATGTGTACTTTCGGTTCGACCGGGGGAGCAGGGTCTCTGTTCCTGGGGGTCGGGTCTCTTCGTTCCGGGCTTTAATCTCGATCTCCTTCAGGCTTCGCTCATGCTCGAGCTGGAGCTTCTTCCCCTCGTGCTCCCGCTGGAGCTTCTTTTCCTATAGCTCCCGCTGGAGCTTCTTTTCTTCCAGCTCCCGCTGGAGCTTCTTGTCTTCCAATTCCCCTTGTAGCCGTAGCTGCTCGATGGCCAGTTTCTGTTCTGCCAGTTTGAGTTCACCTTCAATTTTAAGTCGGGCCAGCTCCAACTCGTGGTTCCGGTTGCGTTCCTGGTCTGCCAGTTCCTCCACCGACAGACCTCTCTCCGTGTTGGCAGCTCGTGGTAGGGAGTTGGCTCCCTCTTCCCTTGGGCCGTCAGTTTCGGTCGGTGGCTCTTCCTCTCCACTGTTTCCTTCAGTCGTGGGGAGAGGGGCCCCGGCTTCTACCCAGGCCGTCAGGGCCTTCTGGAAGTCGTCTTTAGTGCTCAACCCAGTGGTAGCGATGCGGAAATCTTTACAGAATTGTTTTAATTCTTTGTGGGTGTATTCTTCCAGCTTTTCCTTCTGAAATGCGTTTTTTTTCATTGGTTCCGACGAGACTCATGATTGGTCTTGTTCGGGTGGTGTGTCAGTCGCTTTACTGTGAGATTTCAGGCGTAGGCTCTTATCCCGTAGCTTGCCACCAATGTTAGAAGGGGCGATCCCAGAGGCCAGGTTATGTCTACCCGACTCCTCCGAGACCTACCTCTTCCACCAATAATGCCGAGCCTTATGAGAGATCTCCACCGGGAAGACCTCAAGTAGTGAATCGTACACACGAAGACCACACCACACTTATGAACCAACACAACACCGAGGGATAAGTTATCAACTTCTTTATATTCACGAAGGAAGCAATATCACACTTAGGTACAATGATCGAGGAACCGCAGAGAGTCTCAAGTCTTTAGGGACGGGGGTAGCGGGACAGTCTTAGGATCGTAACCCAGCACGTGGCGTACCCTGCGCACAGCTCTCAATCCTCGAACCGGGGGGATACGGAAGATCGCACTGGTGATCCTACTCACTTGAGGATAGTCTCGTCGGGAGGGTGAATTCAATAGTCCAGCCGGACTAGAATGTTCCTTGAGCCACGACGGCGTCAGCAGGGCTCGCTCTGTAGGAGGTTCCGGAGGAACCGCGACCATGTCAGCAGGGCTCAGAGGGTTCCATAGATATCTTCAGGTTTCAAGTTCGAGCCGCGACGAGGTCAGCAGGGCTCCGATGGTTCGACGAACGAGCCGCGACAGCCTCAGCAGGGCTCAGAGAGTTCCGTAGATGTCTTTAAGATTCAAACTCGAGCCGCGACGAGGTCAGCAGGGCTCCGATGGTTCAGTTCCAAGAACGAGCCGCGACAGCGTCCGCAGGGCTCCAGAGTTCACGAGGTTCAGTCAGCCGCGATCAGATCAGCAGGGCTTCCTTGTCCAAGATACAACTGCCGCTAGTTCAGGGCCGCCCCTTGATATAGTTCAGTGACCCTTTGATGTCCGGACCCTAGCAGGCGGGGGGTCCGAAGCTGTGGGGGCAGTCCGTGGGTGAGGTCCGGCGGTTGGTTCTTTGATCTCTTTGAGGATGCGTCCGGGAATTCCCAGACGCCCAGCAGGTCTGGAGCCAGCACTCGGGGAGGCCATAGGTGACATCAAAACTGGCCCTCAGGGGGGAGACCAGAGGTGTGAGCGAAACCAGTCTCACAGGGGAGGCTGGAGGTGCCATTGAAACTCCTCGCCTTCTCTTTCTAGGGTAGCCCTCATCCTCCCAACGGGGGCTGGCACGTCTGGCGCATACGCTACGCTAAGGCAGGGGTCAGGTTAGGCCCATGGCATCAGGGATCTCTGGAAGGGAAAATGGCTGCCGATGGGCCTATGGGGCCTTGCGGGTCTGGGGCGTGCGGCTGGAAGGGTGGCCGGGGACAGGCCGATACGGACAATGGGCATTGGGTCGGACATGGGTTTGGCAACTAGGGAGTCCCTATGTACGGAGCTGGGCTGATGGGGAGCTGATTCGCGGGGGGCAGAACCACCCCACGAGGCCGGGTCCAACAGCAGCATGACAACGGAAAGCAATATGTCACATTTAAAAGCCATTCAATATTCTGAAGCTTTCAGGTAGCTTGTTCGTAAATATATTTAGCCAATTATGACTTTCAAGTAAATGTATGATTCTGTCATCAAATAACAGAGCTATCCTATGGAATTCAAAAGCCAAGCAACACAATGCAAATTTTGATATTACAGAAATAGTTTTTAAAGATCTGATAACTCACATAAACTCTGCACCCAAGGCGGTCTAGAATTTATACAAGTGAATTAATTGAATGAATGCTCCAATATGTGTAATTTCTAATGTTTATATAAATTTCCGTAGTCATTACTGCTTGATTTTTCTTGCGAGAAAAGTGTCACTCAGTGGTTGAAATGTCACTCATAATTACACTGAAATTATAAAAGTGTAACACATAGCAATCTGAAACCGTGGCAGCTATGGAACAGTAATTTCAGCTGCAGTGGGAGGCAAGGAGTCTCCTCTGCTTTGAAATCGAACATGAAGGAACAGGACTGTCTCTTCGTTTGCTTTAGTTTTTAGCAAAGGAGACTTCCTGCCTCCCACTGCAGCTCCACCAATTAACCCCCTCCTGGGACGGTGAACTCTTATCACTTAGCAGACAAAAGCATGGCAGGCGCGCCCAGTGATTTCTCCTCCATCCCCCCTCCAACCCTCTGTCACTGGAGTTTGCTGATGAAAGCAAATTCCCATTTGAAATAGGTAAAGATTGCGATGCGGGGAACAGTGGAGGACAACCCCACTGGGATGGTGTCGCACACCACAGTTTGAAGAACTCTGCACTAGCATATAGTGGCATGCGAGTGCCACTGCCCTTCTCCTAAGACACAACTTCTGTGAAACAAACCGATTAGAATAACTGTTTGCTGTTTAAAACTAAGTGGGGCACGAATGCAGTTTAACATTCTGGTTAATTGCTTGAAGAAATAATAAGAAACCTGTTTACCTTTGTCTGTACCACTTATATCTATATGGATCGGAGAAAATGCATGGAGTGGTATGGTTGACAGGAGATGTGCAGGCTGCTTAAATATTTTAGAGATTGGATTGTCAAGCACTAGGAAACAAGAGTGAATGCTGAATAAAACTAGAAAAGTGAACATTTCACGGCAAACGTGAAAGTGAAACTGATCGCGTGAAAGGGAAACTGATCATGATTACGCTACCTGGCTTTGAGGAGGCTGATAGGCAGTGAGTGGCAGGGGTGGCTGTGTGTGTGTGTGGTTTAGTGTGTGTGTGGTTGTGTGTGTAGTTGTGGTTGTGTGTGTGTGGTTGTGTGTGGTTGTGTAGTTGTTGTGTGTGTTTGTGTGTGTGGTTGTGTGTGTGGTTGTGTGTGCGGTTGTGTGTGGGTATGGGCGTGGTTGTGGTTTTGGGTGTGGTTGTGTGTGTGGTGTGTGTGTGGTACTGGTTGTGTGTGTTTGGTTGTGTGTTTGGTTGTGTGGTTGTGTGTGGGTGTGGTTGTGTGGTTGTGTGTGGGTGTGATTGTGTGTGTGGTTGTGTGTGTGTGTGTTTTTGTGGTTGTATGTGGGTGTGGTTGTGTGTGTGGTGTGGGTGTGGTTGTGTGTGTGGTTGTGTGTGTGTGGTTGGGTGTGGTTGTGGTTGGGTGTGGTTGTTTGTGGCTGTGTTTGTGCATGGTTGTGTGTGTGTTTGTGGTTGTGTGTGTGGGTGTGGTTGTGGGTGTGGTTGTGGGTGTGGTTGTGTGGGTGTGGTTGTGTGGGTATGGTTGTGCGTGTGTGTGTGTGTGGTTGTGTGCATGGTTGTGTGTGGGTGTGGTTGTGTGTTTGGTTGCTGGTGTGGTTGTGTGTGTGGCTGTGGGTGTGGTTGTGTGTGTGGTTGTGTGGATGGTTGTGTGGGGTTGTGTGTGGTTGTGTGTGGCTGTGATTGTGTGTGGTTGTGATTGTGTGGTTGTGATTGTGCGTGGTTGTGTGTGGTTATGTGTGTGTGGTGTGTGTTGGTTGTGTTTGTGTGTTTGTCTGTGTGTGGTTGTGTGTGTAGTTGGGTGTGTGTGTGGCTGTGTGTGTGTGATTGTGTTTGTGGTGGTGTGTGTGTGGTTGTGGTTGGGTGTGTGTGGTTGTGTGTGTGGTTGTGTGTGTGGGTGTGGTGGTGTGTGTGTGGTTGTGTGTGTGGTTGTGTGTGTGCAGTTGTGGTTGTGTAAGGTTGTGGGTGTGGTGCGTGTGGTTGTGTGTGTGTGTGGTTGTGTGTGTGGTTGTATGTGTGTGGTTGTGTGTGTGGTTGTATGTGTGTGTGTTGTGTGTTTATGTGTTGGTCAAGAGGAAAGGCTGGGCAGGGAAGGGGTTGCTACAGAGAAGGAGGGCTGCATGTGAGGGGGTAGTGTGTGCTGCAGGGGGGTAGTGAGGGCAGAGAGCAAGGGGTGGAGGAGCATGCTGTAAAGATTAATGAGCCATGAAAGAAAGGAACAAGCAACTTAATGACCCATAACTGAGGAGACAGATGGCGGCTACGCGTATGCATGCTCGCATTAAGGTAAGCTCTAGGCCAGCCTGTAGCACTTTGAAAACTCACCTACTGAATGTCTCTCTGAGCAGGGCATGCGCTGGCGAGACCTAACCATTGACGCAGGCCCTGGCGACCCACGCTATACCTATGCTGTCTGACCACCCACAATGGTGTGATTGTGTGGGTGGTTGTGTGTATGTGGTTGTGTGTGTTTGTGTGTGGTTGTGTGTGTGGTTGTGTGTGTGTGTGTGTGGCTGTGTGTGTTCTTATGGTGTTGTGTGTGAGTGTGTGGTTGTGTGTGTGTGTGGTTGTGTGTGTGTGTGTGGTTGTGTGTGTGTGGTGTTGTGTGTGTGTGGTTATGTGTGTGGTTGTGTGTGGTTGTGTGTGTGATTGTGTGTAGTTGTGTGTGCGGTTGTGGGTAGCTTTGTGTGTGGTTGTGTGTGGTTGTGTGTATGGTTGTGGGTGTGGTTGTGTGGGTGGTTGTGTGTGTGGTTGTGGTTGTGTGTGTGGTTGTGTGTGTGTGTGTGGTTGTGTCTGTTGTTATGGTGTTGTGTGTGTGTGTGGTTGTGTGAGTGTGGTTGTGTGTGTGTGTGGTTGTGCATGTGTGTGTGGTTGTGTGTGTGTGGTTGCGTGTGTGTGGTGGTGTGTGTGTGGTGTGCATGGTTATGTGTGTGGTTGTGTGTGGTTGTGTGTGTGGTTGTGTCTAGTTGTGTGTGTGGTTGTGTGTGGTTGTGTGTGGTTTTGTGTGTGGTTGTGTGTGGTTGTGGTTGTGTGTATGGCTGTGGGTGGGGTTGTGTGGGTGGTTGTGTGTGTGGTTGTGGGTGTAGTTGTGTGTGTGGTTGTGTGTGTGTGCATGTGTGGTTGTGGTTGGGTGAGTGGTTGTGGTTGTGTGTGTGGTTGTGTGTGTGTGGTTGTGTGTGTGTGGTTGTGTGGGTGGTTGTGTGTGTGTGGTTGTGTGTGTGGTTGTGTGTATGTGTGGTTGTGTGTGGTGGTTGTGTGTGTGGTGTTGTGGTTGTGTGTGTGTGTGTGTGTGTGTGTGGTTGTGTGTGTGTATGGTTGGGTGTGTGTGATTTTGTGTGTGTGTGTGGTTGTGTGTGTGTTGTGTGTGTGTTTGTGTGTGTGTGTGGTTGTTGTGTGTGGTTGTGGTTGTGTTTGTGGTTGTGTGTGAATGTGTGTGTGTGTGGTTGTGTGTGTGTGTGTGTGTGTGTGTGGTTGTGGTTGGGTGTGGTTGGGTGTGTGGTTGTGGTTGTGTGTGGTTGTGGTTTTGTGTGTGGTTGTGCGAGTGTGTGTTTGGGTGGGTGGTTGTGTGTGTGTGTGGTTGTGAGTGTGGTTGGTTGTGTGGTTGGTTGTGTGTGCATATGGTTGTGTGTGTGTGGTTGTGGGTGGTTGTGTGGGTGGTTTGGTGTGTGGTTGTATGTGTGGTTGTGTGTGTGGTTGTGGCTGTGTGTGTGGTTGTGTGGTTGTGTGTGTGTGTGGTTGTGTGTGTTGTTGTGTGGTTGTGTGCTTGGGGTTGTGTGTGGTTTTGTGGTTGTGTGTGGTTGTGTGTATTGTTGTGTGTGGTTGTGGTTGTGTGTGTGCGGTTGTGTGTGCTTGTGTGTGTGGTTGTGTGTGAGAGGTTGTGGTTGTGTGTGTGGTTGTGTGTGTGTGGTTGTGTGTGTGTGGTTATGTGTGTGTGGTTGTATGTGTGTGTGTGGTTGTCAGGATGGGGTGGGGCCTTCTGAGTGACAGCAGAGAGGAGTGGTTGGCAAAGGGCTACTTTGGCACTGTTTAAAGTGCGCATGTCCTTTTGGTTGGCCGTCTTGCGACGGCCAGCCTCACTAGCGCACTTTAAACCTCTGAACCCAGCTGTCTTAAGACAGCTAGGTTGAGAGCAAAGTGCAGGCAATGAGTTCACTCGGGTGTGCCGACAAAGGCCGCCCCCACCAATCAGAGCACTGCTCGCATGCTGGTAACAGCACGTGAGCAGACCAGGACTGGTTAAGGGAGTTTGTTGGGCCTGCACTGCAGTCCCTGCAGAAGAGGTCGGAGTGCGAGGAGGTCGTCAGGATCCAGTAAGTGTTTTGCATTTCATTTTCTATTTTTTTATTTTATTTGACAGCCCGCCTTCCTCAGTAAATTACAGCCACCACTGGGGAATGGGGTAATACCTTAAGGCCCTTTTGGACGGAGTTGGCTTTCTCTGTGTCCTGAGCCTTCATGCAGCCCCTAGGCCATTCAGTGCTCAGTGCCGAGCCAAGTGCCTGTTTTTATCAGCTTGCAGCCTAAAATGAATTATTTTTTAACTAAATATTTATCGGAGTTAGAGCTTGATTTTCAGGCAGCAAAGCTCGGAAACAGTGAGCAGGATTTGCCTCTCTACATTTCTGAGCTGGGCTTCCAAAAATAATGTTCTAGAATAGATCAGAAACATATTGTGCTAAATGAATGCAGTTTGCACTCTGCAGGAGCATAAAAACAAGCGCGCTGATCTAGGACAGGCCCTCATGATAGGACTGTCTATGTTTTTAGCAAATCAATCCCGGTGCTGGCACTGTTCATCCTTCAATATACTGGTATGGCGCTGTGGCCGATTGGAATCCATGCTGCCCAGATCAAGGGACCTTCACTGTTTCTACACCTGGGCAGGGTCTAGTGCTTTAATCTCTCATTTCTGTCTGAATCATTGCGAATTTGGATGAGATATTATATTGAAATATCTCCTCCACAGGAAGGTACAGATTGTAGTGTCCCTGTAGTATATATTTACAAAAGGCGTAGTCAAAGCGTGAAGTGGCCTTCCAGGAGGCGACACAAGTACAGTGTCACACTGGATGAAAAGAAATCATGAGAGCGGTTTCGTTCCCGCCTGCTCCCACAAATTTCACCCTCGTTTTCTACAACATAGTTAAATCTTTGCAGAAGCACAGATGCTCCCAAGTCAGGACAAGTAGTAATTTAATTATAGTCAATCAGGTACTCTAACTGCCCATAATATGCAGACTGTTTCTCTGTATGTTTTATCATAAACTTGAGCTCGGACAACCAACAGTTTGAAGAAAAAACAAAGACAGAGAATAACTTATAAAATTTCTTTTTTCCTACCAATGACTTTCAGCTTAAGAGTGTAATCATGGATCTTGTACAGATGATTCTGAGGTTTTTCGCTCACGATGCATTGGTAGGTCCCCTCATCTTGTACGCCAACATGCTGAAGGATCAGCGATGAACCATCTGAGTCCAGTTTAGTGCGGTTCACATACTTTGGGTCCTGATGCTGGGGCTTCTCTTGGCCATTGTGTGCCTCCAGAACAACCTCCAGTGAAGAGGAAACTTCCTTCTGCCAGTAGACCACCTTGGTACCATTGACAGTTGTCTTTGCATTAAATTTACAAGGGAGCAATGCAGTATCTTCTCTGAGCACGGTCATTCCATTGATAGCAGTAACTCCTTTAAAAGAAAGAAAACATGATGACATACTTTATATGACATACTTTATAGGAAATCAAGGTTCATTGTGGTACCCAGCGGACCATGAGTCGTATGCTGCATTCAGTGTAGAAACAGTTCCAAAGTAAGATCACAAATTGGCAACTGGATTCATTAAATGTGAAAATGCTGTTTAAAGAGGATACAAAGTGTTTGGGATAGGTTCACATTTTGGTAATCAGATAGCCCACCAAAGCCAGAAAATCATTCATGGTGGTGGTTGCATGGCAGAACAAGATGTCTGCATTTATAATAAGCACATGTAAAGATTTGATTAGATGAGTAATCCTGTTTGAACTAGTCCAGGAACAGAAGATATAAATGAACTACATTGTGGAAGGACAAGAGCTGGGAGAAAGTGTATTTCCAACAGGACACGTTTGCCACAGTGAAATCCTTAATGCAGACACCAAGAGGCAAATTATACCAATAAAGGTCTCTCTGCTATGCACGATTGCCTTTACGTTGGCACATAGAAGGACTCTTACTAAATGAAGAATTGTGTTTTATGTGGCACAACATTTTTTGTCTACTGTCATTTTAATTTTCTGCCCTCCGTGAATTTAAACCTCTCCAAGCACCGATAAAAACAGGGTTTTCCCCACTGATGTCAACATAATTCTACAAGGTGTCCATTTTGCCTTGAAAAAAAAATCTCTTTTGGGACACAGAAATGTTTCAATCTTTGCAAATTAACATCTTATCAGTGGCAGAACAATGTCTCCAGAACTGCATACAAATGTTTCTCATGTACACAGAAAGTCATAAGTGCTACACAGATATGGCTAACTCTTTGGTCAATGGAATCTGTGCTTCGCGCCAAAAACACACATGTAAGTTGCATTGAGAGTGGTCTTTGTCAGGGCAGATATGAGTGGTCCAATTAGATCAAATCTGTGGCACCTTTTTGAAAGTTGAGCAAGTGATGCTTTGTTTAAAGGACTTGGGGATCTGACTAGTGATTTGCTTCGGGAACATAGCAGTCGCGGCTCTCCATACTTGCGGGTGGGGGGTGGGTGGGGGCACACAGGTGTTACAATGAGGGGTTAAAATAAAAAGAAAAATTACCTGACTGGGGCCCGCGCCGTCTCTGGAAAATAGTGGGTGAACGCTGTCCACCCATATGTACCCTTGACTTGTGTCCTGGTTTCCGAGTATTCCTTGATAGCTCAGGTCAGTGTTATTCAGATGACCTGGCACCACCCTGTCCACGCCAGTGATATAGTTCCCTGGGAGATAAAATTCGTTGGTTTTCATCACGGACGCCTTCCAGCATTTTTTGTGCTTCTTTTTTTCCTGCTTACCGTTTTTTCACTCTGGTTCTGGCGTTCCTGCAGATATCTAATTTACTCTCCAATTTTGGGCACGCCATTGATATTTTTCCTCTGATAGGGAGAATGTCTTGGCGCCCAAGACTTCTGAGTGATCCTGGCCCAGTTCCGATTCCTACCGGATCTTTTTAGAGCTGACGGGCCTACGTCATCTGTCCTCTTCAAGGCAGTTTGTATATTCATCTGTCTGCCGTATATCAAGGAATGCCCTTTTCCCCTGACCTTCGGGTCTAGCTCTCTTATGTTGGGCCGGGTCCCGTGTTTTCCTGCTCCTGAAATGAAACAGGAATAGGCATTCTCCCTCCTCTCCTGTAAGTCAATCACAACGCTGCAATGGCAGCGTTGTGATTGGTGTGTAGTCCCGGACAGCGTCCAACAGGGCACCTGTAGGGAGGCCATTTTCTCTATGTAGGCTGCATGCAGAAAATTTAGAGTGCACATGACTGCTTTGGTCGGCCCCAGGGCTGAACAAACAGTCAGGGTACTCAGAGTGGTGCAAGTCACTCCTCCCCGACCCACCCGCCCCCAACCAGGCATACCTGTCTTCTGCTTTCTCGCAGCGCGAGAAGCAGAAACATAAAATGGTATTTAAAATGCCATTTTATGTTTCTGCTTCTTGCACTGCGAGAAAGCAGTGGGCGGGGCTCCCCGCCCAAATAGAAGAGCCGCCCCTGGAACATAGTGGCTCTGTTTTGGATGTGAAGTCTGTATATTGGAGAAACTGAACCCTGGAGATACTGAATCCTGGTTCTTGCTCATCCCTTAGTTCTATTGGTGAGTGGATCTCTGAGCCCTGATTACACAATGAGCACACTTTTCCTGTTTGCACCTTGCTCCACCTTTAAATAGGTGTGTAGTGTGCAAACAGGGAATGTGTGCCCTATTACAGAGAATGCACTGCCCTCAGGGATTAGCGATCCCTTGATGGGCGGGTGCAGTGAGTGGCTGCACCTGCTTGCAGGGGGATGTTTGGGGGGCCCTTGGGACCCCCTCCAGAATGCTGCCTCTGGGGGTGCACTGACACTACACCACCTTTTTATGGTGCACTTTGAGTGCACCTTCTGACAGCTTCTTTGCTTTTGCACCCGTGTTCACAAATACTCTTTAAATAACCATTGGATAACCTTGTGTTCCTCAGAACCTGGGCAATACAAACACAATATGTTCTGTCAGATAGAATAAGAATGAATTATCCAGTTTGTACCAAATTCAATTTCACAACTCTATCTCTTTTGAAATGAGGAAAAACATGGGGGTCTGACCGATACAAACATTAAAACTGACATGAATTTAATGAGTACATAATGGATTTCAATCCGCAGTGTCAAACAATTGCATGAGTCAAACAATTGATTACGTTAAAAAAATAGGTTCTCCCTAGGTGGTCAGTGAAAAATAGTGCTTGTACAGTACATCAAAAGGAAATTAATTGTAACACAAACCTTATAGTTTTCAAATATGCCCATCCAATATGTACAAATCTGTGGTTCACCATAAATGGGCTGAGTGTGTCAGTCTTGCAATTGCCCATGTCAGGTAGTACATTAGTACAGGCTGGATATGAGATTGTTAACCTTTCCAACCGCATAAAAAGCATGTGTTTTTATTGTAGGGGGTGGGGGCGTAAGGGGCATTTTGCCCAAAAGTGCAGAGTTAAAGACAACAACCGGGTAAAAGTGGCAATGGTAATGGATGAAATGTCTGGAGTGGGTTGTGCTGTTCTCACGGACAGAGTGTTCTGTGTCACAGGGGAGGCAGGCGAAGTTGAGACTTCAGGCAGATCTTTTAGACCTGAGGCAGAATTTTCCATTGAAAAAAAGGTTGTGGAATAAATGGTAGATTCCGGGTCACTTCACACTATCACTCAGAAAGAAATGTTGAGAAAGTGGTCAAATGTACGCATGCTACCTAAAGATATCAACCCGGGTGGCTATCAAGTTGAGCAAATTCACATTAATTGGTTATTGCATACAAATGTCACATTCAAGGAACGGTGTATGAGAGGCATGGTGTATGTTGCTGAGTCAGGTCCTCCCATTCTGTGGTGGTATCATCAATATGACCTGCATTTTATCATAATTCATGTGCATCTACCCAAGTCATGGCGGTTGAAGATACAACACTAGAGGATATTTTGCAGGGAAGAAATACGTTTTTCAGAGAAGAGTTGCGTGAATTGCATGGTTATGTCCAAGAAATTAACTTGAAGCAAGGAGCAGTCCGCATGCAACACAAAGTAAGGAGGATACCGATTTCAGTGAGGGAGGAGGTAAGGAAGTTATTGGTTGACGTGCTTGGAAGTGGTGTCATTAAGCCCATTCAGACCTCCAACGAAATCTCCCCAGTCGTAAACCGACATTAGAAGGATTGTAATCTGAAGTTCTGTGTGGATCTAAGGGGGTTAAATCAGAACATTGTGACTGACAATTTTCCACTTCCCAATATCAACAAACTTATATTGCTACTCAGAGGAGGAAGGTTCTTTTCCAAACTTAACCTTATGCATGCTTACCATCCAATAAGCCTCCAAGTCAAGTCAAGTCAAGTCAAAAGATTTGTATAGCGCACTACATACCCAGAGGGTTTCAAGGCGCTTAGGAAGGGGAGGAGGATTATTTGTCAAATATCCACGTTTTAAGCTGCTTTCTGAACTCTAGGTGGTTCTGGGTGAGGCGAAGGTAAGCGGGGAGTGAGTTCCATGTTTTAGCAGCCAGGTATGAAAAGGATCTGCCTCCCATGGTGGTCTTGTTGATGCGAGGTATAGTGGCGAGGGCTTGGCTGGAAGAACGTAGTTGGCGGGAGGGGGTGTAGAAGGACAGTCGAGAGTTGAGGCAATCTGGTCCGATGTCGTAGAGTGATTTGTGTGCGTGGGTAAGCAGTCGGAAAGTGATTCTCTTGTTGACGGGTAGCCAGTGGAGGTCTTTAAGGTGACCAGAGATGTGTTCGTTGCGTGGGATGTCTAATATGAGTCTGGCTGAGGCGTTTTGGATTCGTTGGAGTTTCTTCTGGAGTTTAGCGGTGGTCCAAGTCCTTAACAGTGTTTATCACCATGGAAGGCACTTATAAATTCACCCGAATGCCGTTTAGATTGGTTTCAGCAGCTAGTGTCTTCCACTGGATGCCGAGTGAGGTATTTAAGGGTTTGGACAATGTCATCTAACCTCAGGAAGACATTTTTATTTTGGGAAAACCAGTCAAGAGTCATAATGTGCCCTTGAAAATGGTATTAGACCATCTTTCTAAATCTGGCTTGACCTTGAGAAGAGAAAAGTGTGCATTTTTGGTGAAAGAGAGTGGATACTTAGGACACACGTTATCCTCTGAGAGTGTCAAATCTAAGAAGGATTTGTTGTCTGTAACCAGAGCTGCACCATCGACTAGGGATAAAGAGCAACTGTGCTTTTTTCTAGTATTGTTGAGGAAGGGAGCGAGTTTTAGAGGGGGGTGTGAGCAACACAATTGTTTTAAAAAAAATTAAGGCGGAAGTGTGCAAAGCTAATATTATGGTGCCTTTTGATAATAAATAGAAAACCACAATTATGGTTGATGCGAGTGCCACAGGCATTGATGCAGTACTTACTCAAACACATGGTTACACCGAAAACACTGTTGCCTTTGCCTCATGCTCATTAACATCTACTGAGTGACATTATGCAGTCATTGAAAGAGAGACTCAGGCAGCAGTGTAGGGCATTGAGTATTTCCAAACAAGTTTGGGGTTTCCACAGCACATTACGCACCAATCACAAACCTCTTCTGAAAATAGTGTCACCTGGATGTACAGAGAGGTGTGGTGCAGCGGCGAGGGCGTCTGACTTCGGAGCACAGGGTTCACGTTTCGACCCCCGACTCCAGCGGCAGCTCAGCTCAGCACCATGTGACTCTCGGCAATAGTTCACTTAATTTCCATGAGAGGCCCCAGCGCCTTGAGACCCGTAAGGGTGATTAATTCACGCTTTACAAATATGGATTTTATTTTACTGGAAAGGGTTTAGCAAAAATTGTCAGGCTGGCCTTGCACTTACAGTAGTATGATTATTACATTGAACACATACCGGGCTGGAAGAATATTCAAGCCAATTGTTTCTCACGGATGCCACTTTCCTGGAGATTTGTGGAGAAGGAGGGAATTATTCACATTGAACATGAAGGTGCAGTGGCAAGTGTGGGAGACATTGTTCAATGGTGTAGAGGTGTTCTAACTGAAGCAGAATGGACTGTTGGTATGAATAATGATGAGGTGTTGAAAGAGGTCATTGTGATGATAAAGAAAGGTGGCAGGAGGGGGAGAACATCGTCTCTTCCTTTGCAGCCATATGGCAAAGTTTTGAATGAACGTTCAGTAATTAAAGACAAGATGGTCATGCGGGGTGACAAAGAAATACCCTCTGGTGAGGTGTACAAAAGGCTTTTTGACATTGCACATGAGGGGCATCTTGGACAAACTGTTAGAAAAATAAGGTTGAGGAAAGGGTTCTGGATATCCAACTAAAGACCATGATGTAGTTGAATGGGTTACAAGGTGTTCTGAGTATGATGAGAGTGAGAAGAGGTTAAGATTTGATGAGCAATCTGACTTAGGTGGCATTTGTGATCTTGAAAGCACTTCATTGGGCCCATGTCAGGTTTGGGGTGGATGTTGAAACTTCGCCATGGTGATGGTGGATGTCCACTCAAGGTGGGTGGTTGTGAAATTTGGTCTGAGATCACTACCAGAGCAACTATAGCAGTGTTTTGAGATGATTTTAGAGAAGAATGTTAACCAGTTGTCTTAATCAACGATAATGGGACGTAACTCATGTCTGAAATAAATCGGGATTTTCTATTGTCATGTGGTGTCAGACATACCTGCACTGCTTTGTACAATCCCCAGGCGAATGGAATTGTAGAGATGGTGAATCATTATTAACTGGGTTTTCCGAATGGCTGGGGTCAACAGATTAAATGTGGAGACCACCATTTCCTATCTTGTTTGGGCTTATCGCACAACATAGAACTCTGCCCCAGGAGAGGTTCCTTTTTGCATGATGAGGGGTAGGAAAAACACTTACAAACTTAACCCCTCGTGGATGCAGGACATAATCGAAGGGAGATGTGTTTGACCCAGCAGTGTTCCCTCAAATATCATGGGAGAATCTAAAGTTGTTCTGGGTAATTGGGTTAACATCAAATCAGGTAGGATAACAAAAGATTTGAGTGAGTTGTGTGGGCCATGCAAAGTTAAGAGTGTGTTTGGATGGCATGTTGTGTTAACCAATGGCGAGCGTTGGAACTTGAGAAGAGTGGCCAAGTGTGCTGCATGTGGATTTGCAAAGAGTGGAAATGAGGATGATGAGTTCTGTGGATATATGTGTATAAGAGATGAAGAAGTTGTACACTCAAATGGCCTTCGCAGGGATGGTGGCAGTGGCTTCTGTAACTCTACTGGTGCCAGATCTGGTGCTGGTTCAACTGCGAACAACTTGTCTGGTGTTCAGTCTAGCAGAATTCCTAGGTTCAGGAGACCAGCCCCTTATTTAAAAGGCTTTATTCAGTAAATTGTATTTGTGTGTATTATGTGAAATCTTATTGCAAGATTTCCTCCTTAGGGAGCAGAGGTGTTTCACTATGCATTTTTACATACCTTTCTTTCCGTGTTTGAAAGGTTTCTTTTATTGCACCTGTTTTGTCATTGGACATAGTTCCTTTGTTGCCTTTTTGTTTTTATGATTCTTTTTTCCATTTTGCATCATGTGTGGGAACAGAAGGGGATGTGTTGTAATGCTATTACTTCTTAATGGAATGTTCATTACTTATGTTCTATTTGGACTATGCTTGCGTGTGCAGTTACCTGCTGACTGGCGAAGGAAGCACCACGTCTGTTGCCTTAAGAATAGAGTGTATGGTCAAGTGCCTGGTGTGCGCCTACTTCACTTAACATGCTATCGTAATTATTTCCTGAGAGAGCCTGTTGTCAACTGAGCCTCCTGAGAAAGCTATCAGATGTAGTTTAAATGTTCTCTGTTTGATTGTATTGATTAAGACGAGAGACCCTGCGCTGAAAAAAAAAACATTGTCGTGCGCATATGAAGTTGTTTCTTCACATAAATCATGTCATGCGCACTTTCAGGTTTTTATTCCAAACCAAGCTACTATACAGTTACACCCCCCATCTTGTGCAATGCAACAGTTTATACAATGTTTTACTGCCATCTAGTTGTGGTTTTTAAAATCTTCACCGCACTTCTTCAATAAGGATGTAACTATTTTCTGCGATGTGCTCACATCTGGTGTCCGACCCCTACTTCTACTTTATTGTGCACACACAAAAACCTCTGCAAAATGGCACATTAGTGGAAGCATAATATATCATTCAATTGTTTTTCTGCGATGTGCATGCAGTACAATTAAACAAATACATTTATTCTAATGGCATGTGCATGTCAATTTAATATTATGGTGAATTCACTTCTAGCGTGATGTGCACATATATATATATATGGTATAACAAAACACAGCAGAGGGACCATAATTTATAGTCCAATTGCTTTTTTCATTTTGCGCAATGTGCACGCTTTAAACATTGAACAAGTTCTTACCACATAAACAAAACATACTATCATTTATACTTGTCAGTTCTTTTGCCTAAAACCAACGGGGGTCTGTTTCAAAGCACAAGTAAATCTTATATATTAATAATTTCCTGTATTTGCTATGCTATGAAATATTTTTTTCCTATCGCATTTAAACTCTTCTATCAGATGTTACATCCATTATTGCATACATTTTTCCTAACCTCCTAGTCATAATTATTTTTTTTGCTTTAATTTGAAATCTTCTACATTGATAAACAATGTAATTGGATCTGTCACAAAAGCCCTCCAGTTTAAAGAGGATCTACCTATCCCAGGAAAAGATGGAACAAGGAATTTCGTACCTATTTGGTACAATAAAAGCAGAAAAAATGCCACTTGACAGAAGAAAATGTATATTGCTACATTGTCCAGGCTCAGAAGGCTAATGAAATACTCAGGCCGTTACCTAAAGAGGTTCCGACCGGAGGAGGAGATTTGAGTGATTTTGATTGAGGCCATGTACAGGTTAGAAAAAGAGTTCAAGCTACCCACATCAGTAACTTTGCAAAGTTATCATTTCTATAAACGGGTCCAAAAACCCAGTGAGACACCTGATGAGTTTCTGACAGCTCTGAGAGGGTTGATCGGTACCTGTACTTGTGGGACGTCTGTTGATGAAATGATGAGAGAACAATTCATGGTTAATACCAACTCTACGAAGTATGGGCAATCTCAAAGTAGGTTAACTAATAGCTACTGCTAAAGCAATAGAAATATGAGTGTCCTGGTTGAAGGAGGTGAAAGAAGATAGGTCTGAAAAGAGACATGGGGCCAGATGTAGGTCGCCAATTACCGGTCGGTAACGGCCGAATTCGGCCGTTACCGACCGGTAATTGGTTTTTGAGATGTAGGGGCCATTATTTTACAGAATCGGTAAATTTACTGATTCGGTAAATCCCAGATGTAGGTAGCACTGTTTACAGTGCTACAGGCCTTCAGAATTCGGTATTTTAACATCCAATACAATTGGGTGGTAAAATACCGAATTCAGGTGTACATGCACATCTGTGCATGTACACCTGTGCCATGTGACACACATACATGCCCTAAGGGCTCACAAGCCTGGAATTGGGGTGCTACAGGGTGTCAAAGTGACACCCCGTTCACCCTTGCAGGATTCGGTATTTACCGATTCGGTAAATACCAAATCGGTATTTTCCATTGATTCCTATGGGCTTCAAGGCCCATAGGAATCAATAGGAAATACCGATTTGGTATTTACCGAATCGGTAAATACCGAATCATACCGATTCGGTAATTCTAAAATAAGAATTACCTACATCTGCCCCCTTCCTATTTACCTACTCTTAAATACCGAATCGGTATGATTCGGTATTTAAGAGTAGGTAAATAGGAATTACCTACATCTGGCCCATGGTGAGATATGTGCTGTTGGTAATAAATCATTAAAAACCTTAAAGAGCGAAAAAAAAGCAATGATAAGATGTGGTAGTTATTTTCATTTGGCTTCATTTATAGGAGGTTCAGCTCTGAGTAAGGAATGTAAAACCTGAGGCATAAAGGGGCATTTCGTAAAAGTAAGCAGGGTTGGCAAAAATGTTCCCAAGGTTAGAGTTGTTCAAGTGAGTCAGAATTTGGTGAACAAATATTGTTAGAACTGGGGGGTCTCAAGTTGGCATAGGCAGGTACCTTTGACCAAATAGGGACCCTTGCTTTTAGTTAGGCTAAGGGGGATACACTCTTTAGATAACCCCTGCTCACCCCCTTGGTAGCTTGGCACGAGCAGACAGGCTTATCCCAAAGGCAATGTGTAAAGTATTTGTACCAACACTCATAGTAACACAGTGAAAACACCACAAATGGACACCACACCCGTTTAGAAAAATAAAGTATCTTTATCTAAACTACACAAGACCAAAACAACAAACATCCAACATACACAGTTAAAAATATGACTTCAAAAAGGTTTCAAGAACCTGTACCATAGAAATCTATGGATGCGAGACTTTTCATCAAAGTACCTGTAGATGCAACAAAAGTTCCCAAGCCAAACAGCTGCAGCATCGGAAACCAAAGAGATAAAACACTTCTGAGACCCTGAGGAGGCGATGTGACAGCCTGCTGCAAGTAGCGGACCGGTTGCGTCGAGTCCGGTCTGTAGGGGGAGCGATGTGTCAAGTCTTTCTTGTCGGTTCTGGTTCGCAAGTGATGCGTCCGGAAAGCGTCTCTCACAGAGACGATGCGTGGATCGTCCGGATGCGACAGCGATTGATGAGGTGGCATTGGTCTCTTCTGCTGCGATCCCTGGATGCGTCGTTTGCGTTGGTTCTTGCAGCGGCGACAGGCGCTGCGACGATCTTCGCAGCGGCACAGCGCCGTCGAGATGCGCCGGTGAAACGTGCCACAAGAAGAGCGATGCAAGGGGTCCTGCAGTTCTGCAGTTCTTTTCACGCCTCTTCCTTTTCCAGCTCCCAAACAGCAGCAAACAACCTCCAGAGGCCCCACAACTGGGCCGGGCACTCTAGGCAGGTCAGAACTCACACAGCAGAGTTCAGGGGAGCTGGGGTTGAAGTCCTTTTGTTACTGGGACTTCAAAACAGGAAGCCAGCTCTCCTCATGTCCTTGGAGATCTTCTTCAGCAGGGGATACAGCACACAGCAAAGTCCTTCTCCTTTCCTTGGCAGAATAGCAACTGCAGGTTAGCCCAGGTTAGCCCAGAACACACAGCAAGAGCAGTCCTTCTCTTCAGTTTCTCCAGCTGTTCTCCTCAGCAAAGGTTCCTATTGAATTCCAGGATGATCTAAAGTTCAGGGGATTCAGCTCTCATTTGTATAACCCAAAAGTCTTTGTTCTCTAAGTGTAAGGGTTCCTGGACCCAGTCCAAACCAGTTCTGGGTGCACTCTGCCAGTGTACAACTTCTTCCTTTGTTAGTGTGGGCCAGGGCCATCAGACACACTGCAGGGGGTGGAGGCAGCATTGTGGAAGGCAGGAACAGCCCTATGCAGGCCCAGGTGCTACTCCTCCCACCACTCCAAATGCAGATCAGCCTATTTCAACCTAGTGCTGACTCACCCAGACTCCTGGAGCCACCCCAGCCCCTGTCACTCTCAAGCCAGACAGTCAATCCACAAACAGGCAAAGGCACACAGAACGGCTGAACAAGAACATAGCCACTTTCTAAAAGTGCTATTTTCAAACACAGAATTTAAAAACCACCCTTCCAAAAATATGTGTTATTAAATTTTGAGTTCAGGGATACCAGACTCCAAGTTTCTATCTCACTCCTATGGGAAGATATGCTGGTAATAAGTTACACGGTACAAAAGGGGGTGGTAATGGACGGAGCATCTGAACCAATCAAACACTCACACCCAGTCAAAAGATCTGGGTTTAATCCATCACCGTTCTTTAGCCCACTCTGCCACCCCAGTTCAGACATGGCTATATGCAAATCAGTCTGACCCTGTGCCTCATGGGAACAGTCCAGCCCGAACTGCCAAGCCATGCCTTCCCTGGACCAGAAACAAGCTTCTGAGGACCGGTTTCTGGCATTCCAGCCGTCTTCAGCCTGGCTTGCTTGAATCCAGTGGCAAAGTGAGCAAGGGACTCACGTCTGAGCATACCCTGCCACACTTATGGCGGCCAAAAGCGGTACAAAAGGGGGTGGTAATGGACGGAGCATCTGAACCAATCAAACACTCACACCCAGTCAAAAAATCTGGGTTTAATCCATCACCGTTCTTTAGCCCACTCTGCCACCCCAGTTCAGACATGGCTATATGCAAATCAGTCTGACCCTGTGCCTCATGTGAACAGTCCAGCCCGAACTGCCAAGCCATGCCTTCCCTGGACCGGAAATAAGTTACACAGCATTCCCCCATTCTGACCTATGGGCAAGATAGTCTTTCAATAGTGAAAAACGAAATTGGCAGTATTTCACTATCAGGACATGTTACACACACCAGTACATGTCCTTCCTTTCACATACACTGCACCCTGCCTAGGGGGGAACTCTGGGCCTACCGTAGGGGTGTCCTATGTGTAAGAAAAGGGAAGGGTAAGGCCTGGCAAGTGGGGCACTGGCCAGGTCAAAATGGCAGTTGACAAACTGCGCACAGGCACTGCGGTGGCAGGCCTGATAACTCTTTTAGTGCTACTCATGTGGGTGGCACAATCAGATCTGCAAGCCCACTAGTAGCATTTGAGTTACCAGCCCTGGCACACTCAGTGCACTTTATTAGGGACCTACTGGTCAGACAAATATGCCAATCATGGATAACCAATCGCAATAACAATGTACACAGAGAGCATATGCACTTTAGCACTGATTAGCAGTGGTAAAATGCCCGGAGTTCTATAGCCAACAACCACAGGTCAGGAAAAACAAAGGAAGAAGCACAGTGTTTGGGGATAACCCTGCAAAAAGGGCCATTTCCAACAAATATGCTGAGATGAAGGATATGATGTTAGTTGTGAGGAGTGTCAACATTATGGATACGATAGGATGAAGAAGATTTTGGTCCACCAATGTGTGTTATTTGAAGGTGATGGCTCACTCCAGTTCCTCTTACGCCATTGTTCTCAAAGACTATTTCACCAGGTTCTTGGGATGAGTTCAAAGAATTACAAGCAAAGGACATTACATCAGATCATTATATGGCAATGAAGTAGAATTATTGGGAAATTTGCTAACAGTGTATTCTTGAGAGGGAGATCTGTTTGGTTGAAAGTATATATAGCTTGGAACAGAGTGTTGTCCCGGCATGAAAGGATCAGCAAAGACTAGGAATCACTTTAAATCCATGTGCACGGGGCATGGCCAAGATGGTGAGCGACTTGGAAGTCGTCTCTGCTTGCTCCGAGCTGACACCAATATTAGTACCTGTCTGAGCACACCAGCACCCTGTCCACGACACCCAGAAGGGACCGCAGGCTGACGAGAACAAGGGGCACCCGCCAGAAGCTGTGAGCATGGATTGGGCATTCAGTAACACCACCCCGGGACTGTCAAGTGGAGTGAGCGACTCCCGAACCCCACTGCAGAACTCCCAAAAGACTGGCGACCCTCGAATGGGGGCCAGCCAAGCACACACCCGCTTGAGGTGGCCGCAGTCTCCCCTTGCCCCTCCCTTGCCGAGATGACTAATAAAGAGAGGGAGCAGGAACGAGGCACAAAGACTATTGGGCGGAGTGCGAGACTCCCAGACCCTGGACCGGCCTGCAGAAGGGTCCTGGGCCTAGGCCAGCCTACGCAGCACATGAGGAGTGAAGACTGCGGCTCAAAGGTGAGAGCTCCATCACGCTTCTACAAGAATTGCATTAGCCCACTCCACACCCCGACCATCGTGGGCCCAGTCCCATCAGGGGAGAAGGCATCACACAGACTTACACAGTGAGGCCGGGCTGGAGAACGAAGCTGAGGGCCTCCACAATACGGTGTGACCTGGTGCAGGGGTCCAGTAGCTGCCTTATAGCTTCCAGGGGACCAGCGGCCCCAGAATGGGGGCCAACCGAACACACACGCACCTGGGGCTACCACAGTCTCCCAACACCCCACCATCACCGAGATGACTGCCAAGGAGAGGGTGCAGGGGTTGGAGCACATGCTGGGCAAATCACCGTCTAGGCCGCATACCTCCACAACACACATTGGACTCCGACGGGGCAGGTGGTGCACAGGTAAGAGTCCCTCTGTACCCTCCAGTGCACCAAGCCAGGGCACACACACCAGAATAGAGAAGCCAGAGAGGCACAAGCTAAAGCCCGGCAGGGCTCGTCCATCACTGGCCTCCTGATCTCTGGGCTACCGACCACAGAAGGATCTGGCTGCTGAGCAACTATGCGACAGCAAGTAAGGACAAACCCGAAGGGAAGGAGACCTCCTGGTGGGCCCAGGGGCAAGTACGACTCCAGCGCCAAAAACCTTCTATAACACAGCGGCATGGCGGGGCATAGACCCAATAAAGACAACTCCCTCAGGGAGATGTTTGGCAAGCAGGGAAGCCCAGCCATGGAAGATAGACAAACAAGTACTGTCTGTGATTCCAAATCAGACCCTGAAGACGGAGAGGGCCCAGTGACTAAGGCCTTCCTGGAATCGCTCTTCACCTCCTGGAGAGCCGACCTACAGGCAATGGAAGCAGAACTAGCAACGAATCTCCGGGAGGTAAGGTGGGACCTAAATGAGGTGGACAAAAGAGTGACCGACCTGGTAGATAGGGAATGCAGCCGAGAAGAGGAACTCAGATTGCTACAACAAGAGGTCCTTAAACTCAAAGAGCAGCATCTAGACTTTCAGGCACATAACGAGGACTTGTAGAATCGATCGAGAGGACACAATATATGTGTAGGAGAGTAGGGTCCGCTTCCTGTGGTCACCCCCAATTTTTGCTGTGCTTTTCGTCTTTAATGTGGCTGTGGGTCTGATAATCAGACACACAGCCCAGATGTTCTCTCTCTAAATTGATACCATGTACTTTAGGTACATACCTGATTGGGAATTGGGTCACCTCTGTGAGCCCCTGTGTAGTGTACCTTAGGTACCCAGTGCATAAGTGTATCCAAGGCCTACCAGGGGCTGCAGCATGTATTATGCCACCCCTGGCTGGCCATCCAAACTGAAACTACAGGCTGATCACTCAGCTTGGCTAAGGTGGTGTAATCACCCCTTACTTAGATATAGTATAACTATATCTACCTTATATATAGACACACATGCACCTATAAGTCACTCATATGGCAGGCCTCGACACTACTGGGGGCAGAGTGCTTGGTTTTATGTGAGAGGGTGCTCTGGCATGAGCTGAGCCCCTCTGCAGCTTTCGGAACCATCTCCTTACAGCTGTTCTATGATATAGCCATACCATATACTCTTAAGTGCATTACAATCCTCGCATCCAATGCTAACTTTGGTTTGGCTTTATCAAAACATGTCGTGTAAGGTGTCAAACACTTTGGAATACTACCCCCCACTAGTTCTTGTGGCAGGGGTAGCATTTCACCCTTCAAGAGGGAGAAGACATGTTGGTTACTGATTTACCCGGTTAAAGGTAAACAGAGCCCCAGCATCACAAAATGGATGCTGCTGCCACAGACACGAGTCTGACCTCCTGCTGCTGGACGAAACTCCGGCAGGGGAGGCCTGGACAATAGGTTTCCTGCCTTGGGAGGTGCTAGCACCTCCCCAGACAGGCTTTTAGTGTACTGGGGCAGGGAGGGCTGCAAAACGAGACACTGCCTGGGACACACAAGGTGCTCCATACATAGCCCGGTTCAAACCAGTTGCTGGGGCACTCCATCCCCACTCTGGTGCAAAACTGGACAAAGGGAAAGGCATGTAACCACCCCCTTCCCAGGTCCACCCATAGGAGAGACCTAGCAGGTAATGCAGCCCCTAAGATTAGTTTAAAGATAGGAGCTGTGACCCTGGGACTTTAGATTATCCTGGAAAGAAACTCTGAAAGGAACTCTTGGACCTTCGACGTTCTATATCGACTAGAAGACTGAAGACATCTCCCTTGTGGTCAAGGAGTGACCACCCTGTGCAAACAGACATGCCGGTCTGCTTTGCTGACGCTCCCGATGGATACTGAAGACTCAGCGATGCAGGACCTAAACTTCCAGACTTCTCTGACTCCTACCCACACCCACAGCAAAGCTGAGACCCGTGGCGGACACGAGAGACGTGGGACCGGACTCCCTAGACATCCTGCATTTTGCTAACAGCTCAACTACTGAGGTACCTCACAGTTGTGCATTAGGGTACGAGAAGTCCCAGACCCAAGCACCATTTGCACCAAAACTCAGCCCCCCTCACTCCACGAGTGCCGTGTGGGACCCGCTCTTGCATTTCAGCTCAATGCGTCTTCCCGGTTGCTAGCCTGTTGGCTAGCAACCGGGAAACCAACTTGCCTTTGAAACCAACTTGCTTACCTGGTTGCTCCAGGCTTGTTCCAGCTTTCCTGCAAAGGACAAGCTTCCCAGACCTTGCTGGTCTGACCTGAAGCCCATCTTCACTTCCTGCGTGGATTGCGTTTGCCACGGCTTGTTGGGTCCAGTCCGGATAACAACACAGCAGTCAACTAGATCCTTTGTGGCATAGCTTGAATCCAGTTCCTGGTCATTGTCGACACCTCTTTGTCCTCGTGGCTGCAGAGACTGGTTCCTTCCTGGTCACTGTCTAGTGACCCAGACTCTGTCCCCTCTGCTTTCAGGCTCTTCCGTTCTTCGATCCACCCTTGGATCCAACCGGACACTCTTGCTCTGGCCGCCTGCAGCACTTCTTTGCAGATCTCCATTGAAAGCATTGACGAAACCCGACACCAAAAGGCACCTAAGCACCCGGCTTCCCTGGGTGAGGTAACACGGGTACTCCGGTGCTCCTGTGGGTCTTGACTCTCGAAGTGTCCTAGTCTAAAGGGGTCTTGTCGTAGTCCATCCAGAAGTGCCCTTAAACCGTAACTTTGTAACTTCTTTGTTCTCCATTATAAGTCAATAGGAACTCGCGCCTTTGTTTAGACACTGCAGGCGTCTCCCGTGGGTCTTCTCCTTCCTAACATTTGGTTGTGTAGTGTAGCCCCAGCGATTCCCTAGGCCCTAGGCCTATTCACTATTTCTGAAGTGGTTCTTATACCACTTACTTAGTATATGGTTTGTGAGGCCCCTAGGGCAAAACTGTATTTGTGCAACTTATCGTATGCTAATTGAATAACTCATGATGTACTTCGATCTCTGACCTCATAAAGAGTGCAGAGGGGTTGTGTTAGAAATAAATACATATATGTTTGATATATACCTTGTGTGGTGTCCTTTCATTTGGTATTCAAGGGATTATAATTGGTAAAACAGCTGGCTTTACATGCTCTCTGAAATTTTAGCCTAAGACTGCTGGTCCATGCTACCACTAGGATAGCTTGTCTATAAGGTTGACTTTACAACCACCATCAATAAGGGTCGTTTAGACTGGTGCAAGGTGCCAGCTAGAATAGTGGACATCATATGCCAGGCTAACTTCTCACAATATGCGTTAGGGGAGTACCATTGAAAGCAGAAGGATCCAATCTACAAGAATACATCACAGACCTCTTCCGACAAGTCCTGGGGCACACAGATGAGCCTGCCCTGCAGCTAGACTGGGCCCAATGGGTAGGACCCGGACGGTCTGAAAAAGTACCCCAGCGGACATACTGGTGTGCTTGCACAATTTAGCCTGAGATGCACACCCGATCCAGTTCAAAGGCCACACACCAGTGCTTTATCAAGACATCTCCCGGACCACCTTACAAAAACACAAGGATTTCCGCCCAGTCACAATTCATTTACAAAAAGCAAACATCCTGTACGCATGGGGGCACCCCTTTTGCATCATCTTCCGCTATGAGGGAACCCTCCACCAGATCAAATCCCTCAAGGAAGCCTGTGCCCTTTTGCACATCGACACGCCAGGGGGCACCGGGGAGTGGCCCCCCAACAAAATGCAGCGACAAACATGTCAACTAATCAAGAGCACCTGAACCAGAATGAAACCTGACCTGGTCACCATCTGCAAGGAACGGCAGGTGGTCCTACAGGCCCTTTTGGCTGAATCTGCCCTCTCAGAGGCTTTCCGAGCAAGGAGCAGCCCAGCTACATAAGGTAGTGGAGGGAGGCATGTGGTAGTAGCAGCGATGGCGAGATGGCAGGCGAGTTGAAGACATTGAAGACTTTATCCCCTCCCGCCCAACCCCTAGATGATCCCGCAATACCACAAAAGAACAACCTGCAGGGTAAACTCGTCGTATAGGGCCACAGACCTCCCCAATCCACTGGAGCAGACAAACTTTGGTCATCAGATGTTACTGTCATTGTTTATATCAGTTGTGGGTATCTTTCTCTCATTTCTCTCGCCTCCGCACCATCCACCTTTTCCATTGCATCCTAATGTCACCTTGATTAGAGTCTTTGAGTGCTCCTCTCCCACCCCATTAGAGTGACACAAGCACAGCAAGTTAGACTGAGCATAGCACCCTGCTGCCACATGACACAATCTTTTCATGTATTAAGCCTCAATATATGAGGCCTAAATAGCCCAATAAAGCGCAAGGCAGTCTTGTCTCTCCTGGAGCAACCAGGCTGCGATGTCTGCATGCTCCAGGAGACACATATCATAGCCAAGGACACTCACTGCATGCCCTCCCTATGGTTCCCACGATAGTACTGGACATTAGGCAGGACTAAAAAGAATGTGATAGCCATTCTGCTCGCTCAGAAGTTTCACGGGAAGGTCATATCATTCAACATTCATGGAAATCAAAGACAGAGCACTGGGGTTCAGGCTTCATTGGGGTTCCATCCAGTTCACAGTTTCCTCCCTATACACACCAAATGAAAACCAGGACCACTTCCTTATTAGCGCCCTAGAACAAGTCTTAACCTCTTTAGACTGGGCTGGATAATAGGGGGCAATCTCATTCTAGCCATGGACACAAACCTAGACCGATCGAGCCTGCGCACAACACAGACAGGAGCTCTTTCGCCCGCCGGACTGAAAAAGCTAACTGACAGCTCGCTTAGCGACATCTGGAGACACACACACCCCTTTACCAGAGATTACACATTTTCTCAGCTGCCCATAAATCCTACGCCCACATAGACCATTTCCTCATAACAGATTCCCTGAAGGACTATGCAGGGAACATTACCCTTGAGCCTCGCCCCCATCTCATCATGCCCCAATCACGCTATCGCTAAATCTCAGTGCCTTCCCAGCCCGTCCATCTCAGTGGTGATTGCGGGATGCCGTGCTACAATCCAAACAGACGGTGAAAGCAATGCACATGAGTATCACAAACTATCTTAGAATTAACCTCATAAGTGCTGCACCTAGTCCAACGGCCGACGGCACCACTACCTCGGGAGTGCTGCCGTCGGCCGTTGGACGTTTGAATCTCACCTGCGCAATGGAACGTTCAGTACTGGAGCTGGACGTTCCATAGCTGCTAAAGTGTTAATGACCGTGAGAAGGCACATCTTGTTCCGGTATGGGAGGCATTAAAATTAGTAGTATTAGGCGAGCTAATAGCGATCTCTGTAGGAGAGAATAGGCTGCGCGCAGAAAAGCGTAAACAGGTGGAGGCGGAAGTAGCAGAGCTTTCATCTATCCATAAGTGCAACAGCACTCCCCAAGGGTGGTGGGAGCTGGAAAAACACAGCCTGACCCTGCGGCGCCTCGATCAAGAGGGTTATCAATAGACACTGTATATATCACTTTTACAGACCACGAACTTCACGTCCAGAGTGATTCTACTCATCTGTTGTTTTTTTTGTACATTTGTGTTTCTTTTCAGATTGACATTAAGGTATTATCATGTCGCAGTACAATTGACCGTCATAGGCATATTTTGCAACATTTATACATTAATTCTACACTTAGTAATTCCTGTATATAGACAGTATTATACTGTCCATGTGAGTAGGGTAGGGATCTGTGTACCCGTCCTGAAGAAGCAGCATGCTTCGAAACATGTTGACATACGCAGGAGGTTTTTTACATTAATACATCAACCCTCCACCTCACCTTTTTAATGATACCGGCACGGAGGCTTATTAAAATACCTTTTTACTCTTTACTTGCTAGGTATTTTTTAAAACTCACTCACTATCCACTCCTGAAGCATGACACCAAGAGCCCTTTTCGTGTGTGAGGGGTATTTAAAGAACACAATGTGCTTCCCACCCATGAAGGAAACATCTATATTTTTTCTCTTATCTTGTGTGGGTGGATTCAACCTGTTTATAAATTATATTACAACTGCAGTAAATCTTATTATGTGGTAAAAGCTGCTAACACAGAATCACATAAATCCACTGACTGTCAGCCAGTATTTTCTATTTTATCAATAACTTATTCAAAAAAGGTATACAAAAACCAAACCTGCTGATTCCAATCACCAACCTGTGTTACTATTAACAAATGTGTTCTTGCCAACTACTCCAAAAGAAACATCAAATATAAAAGTACATTACAGTTAACGTGTAATATGGTCTTATTATGCCATCTTGGTGTTCTGGGAACATTTACATACCACATAGTTATATTTAGGAAATGCTAAACACGGATGAGAATCCAAACGATGATATATCCTCTGCTATGCAATACTAACTGTGGCCGAAATTTCACTCTGGAGATTCTTATAAATCAGGCACAGATTTTGCTATGAACAACTTCCACGAAAATTGTTTAGGTCACAACATTCATTTTAATCATTGCACATAATGCATAATAACACATCTTAGCAATATACACAATCTCAAGAATAATTTCAGTCTTAGGCACAGCATATAAAATATTCTGTTTTCTCATTATAGATGGTATACCTCAATTAAGGGGAACAGGCTGTGTAGCTTCTCACACTAAATGATCTCACACTAAATTATCAAAATAATGATTTCTTTTTGATTAACAAATAAAGACTTGCATCAATACAATGCACTGGCGTGGGAGTGACGCCAATGCACTGGTGTGGGAGTGACGCCAATGCACTGGTGTGGGAGTGACACATATATAGTGGGATGGCACATAAAAAGGAATTTGGTTTTAAACTGAAAAACATTTAATTCCTAAATACAAAAATTAATTCAAATTGTAGTTGTAAATGGGTTTTCCCTTCTCAATTGCACAAGCGGAGATTGGGTAGCTATTCACTGTTACAATTAGGAATACTGAGTAAGGTTCAATGTGATGTATAGAAAAAAGAATTGTGAAACCTTTTGGGACATGAAAACCATTGACTTTTTTGGAATGGAAAATAGTGCTCATACAAGACTTTCTCAAAAACAGGTGTCATACACCAAATCTGTGCCTAATGCATAACTCCATGAAGACAGCATTCATAATTATTCTTCTATATTAGTCACTTTCTGAAACAATTCTTTCTGCTATCTGGCAGTGATAACACAACTCTTCAGTCAGCAGACAACAATTAGCAAAACCATCGAGTCAGTAGTGCAATCTGACCCCCTGCTTGAGTTCAAAGGCACCTTCAGGTTAACGTGACCAAACGAACATACAAACATTCAAAAATTAAAATTGTACGAGAGGTAAAAAAAAATATGGCATGATTCACAAACGTAACTTACATTTTTAAGTAATTTACACTTTTTTTGACGTTTGCCATCTTCTGACTATTCCCAAAATCTGAGTGTAAATTTACTCCGAAAGTGTGAGAGTCTCCACCAAATTGCAGGGCCTGGGGCTATTCACATTTGAGTAATTTACACTTTTGAGTAAGTTTACTAATTTTTGGCTGGTCACAATATCAAGAGTAAGTTTACTTCAGAATTTGTGAATAGCCAAAAAGTAGTAAATCACTCAAAAGTGTAAATTTACCTTTATGAATCAGGCCCAAAGTATTTGAGTCAATATTTTCAAGGAGCGTCTGAGATGGTGGAGTCTCACTGATGAAATAGGTCTATGTTATTTGTTATTTAATTATGTATGGATTTCACTCTGATATTAATCTGAATTGATAGCTTTGTGGTTAAATGCAATTTTAAAGACCAAGAATATTTCCAAAGAGCATGGCTTGGTCCAGACATTACACTAACAAGGTGACAATTACTGATAGCTTACAACACTGCCTACAATTGACTGCTCATACTACAGCCAAAGGGATGTATTTCTCCTTCGCTAGAAAGAAGAGGGGCCATCATATTTGGCCTCTGTTTGGTCCAGGCTCTTAACCCATGTGATCCTGCAGGCCACGGATGAGTGTGATATTGAGATAGGTATTTCTAAGCATAAAGCATGGTGCCAATGTTTTGGTTTAAGATGGTTTCAAATTGCAAGTTGACCATTGTTAACAGTGCCCTATGTCCAGGGTAAAACATGATGCTTCAAATGAGCAGATCTTTAATTGCTTATGATGATGCTGTGCAACTTAAATGATGTCATATGGCGAGGCAGGCAATTATGTAGCTTCTGACATAAAACTGACAACACATCCTCCTTCAGCTGTTGATGAGAACTGTAGATGCTAAAAGGGATAGGTACCAACATTTCAAAAAATAATATTGCTCTTTAGAATGGACGTAACACTTCACTGAAGTGACTTCAGGGGACAGGACGTTGCCACAGGCTATTATAAACCAATATCAAATCTATAATGTCATCTTGTTCTTATTGATAGACCTACAAATTCATACTGCCCTCTGCACATGCAGCATCTTCTTACCTGGCAGTGCAGCCATCACAGCAACAAAGACAATGCAGGGTTTCATTATTGAAGAGGCTAAAAGAGAGAAGAAACAGTTTTAGATAACAGAAGGGTCTTTGTGATGTCAAAAGGACATTTGAATACCTGAGCATGGACATCAATTCATCAAAATACCAGTAACATCAAAAACCTTTAGCTCCTGTTGTCATCACAGGTTTGACGTCTTACTTTCTGCATAAAGGAACAGCCTCCTATTTTCTTCGGAGAGCCTAGAGAAAATGTAAATCTGGGAAACCACAAAATGCATACCAGGCCTGCGAATCCCTTTTGTTTTATTTTCCTACCACTGCCTTCATGACCCATGGCACCAGGGTAGCAAGGGCTGTGCCAGGGTTGGGGGGCAAGCAGGGACAGTTAGCGGCTCCCTGTGGCTATCCCTATTTGATGTCGCTGTAAGTCAGAGCGTGGGTGAATCTAAAGTGATCCCCAGGCAGTAAAGTACCATGATAAGGAAGCATGCATTTGAGTGTTGGCATTGAGGAAGAAGAGTTGGGGTGGCCAGGGCACTCATTGTTTCTAAACTTACTAATGAATATTAGTCTATAAAGAGACAGATGTCCCTTAAACTGATGGGAATGAATCCAACTTTGTAAATATGAGGGCATGGATGAAGAAATTCAGAAACAGGTACTCAAGAGGTTCAGATTCCTCAGTGAAAGGTCTGACATCCATAAAGATAAAGTAACCATGTGAACTTCATTGAACAGTGTTTGATTATCAAAAGAAGAGAACATCTATTGATAACGGACACCCAGTTTTATGGTCAATAGAAGGTTAAAGCGATAGGTTGCTCTGTTCTTTTTACCTGGAGAGTGGCCATTGGAAGGGGTACTTTGCTTGGATGAGACAATTATATTTTTTCTACAAAAGAAGGACACTGCAGCAATTCACTTCCTGTGTATGGAGCACCCATGTGTAAATCAATAGGTTAAATCAGCAGCTGACACACGACACAACTCACCATGATGATACCAAACTGGAACAAGCATTTACAATGCAACGGTTTCACCTTTGAAAAAGTTAGAGCTATTGGCATTGTAAATGACAACATTTTTATTTATGTGTTGGTTTTCAAAACAGATAAATAAATGGCACTGTCATTTACAATGCCAATAGCTTAATCTCTCGCAAATGCCACACACAAACACAGAGACCCACAGAGTCCCACGCACATACATACCTGCAGAGCCACATGTAGAGCCACACACACACACATACACAGAGCCACAGACACACACAGCCCCCCCCCCGGTCGGGACGCACCGTCCAGGGCCAGCATGGACGGGAAGTCCTTGTAGTTGGAGATGCCGGTGGAGTCGGTGATGCAGGTCTTCCACAAGTTGGACCAGAAGATGGCCGTGGTGATGACCGTGCCGTCGATGCTCGACACCTTCCAGTAGTCGGTGGGCAGCGTGGAGCAACAGTTTTCATAAATAAGGCCCAAAGTTTCTATTAAGAGGAAGGCATAGTGCAAGGATTTTTGGACCCACTGGCAAACGTTTTGTGGATGTGGACTCCTCCAGAGGGGTATATTTTCAGCTTCCTGCTGCAATATGGGACTGTTTGAGCTCTATTCCTGGTAGTGCAGTAAGACAGTAGCACACCACTTAAGGTGCATTTGAATAAACACATTTCAGTTTAATATTCACACACAAAATTGTATAATATAATCAGTTTTACTCCTGCTGAATTGTCGAACTTAGAGCACCTAGAGTGTGTGACAGTTATAATTGCCTTTCACCTCTCACGCCTCTCACAGAAAAACAATTCTGGTCGATTAAAATATTGAATTAGGTATTCAAACTTTCCTCTATAAAAACTGCAATTATTTTTTCTCCATAAACAACGTGCCTTCTATTTCGGGGATGGTATTTCTAAAATATATTTAAACACATTTAGACGATTACTTTGTGAGTTGGTCACCTTAATGTACTGGATAGCAAATGCTGTTTTGTGTGGAAGGTTTCTTAAAGTGTTTATATAAACTGGCATTTTTATTGATATAACTGGCATCTTGAATTGTGAAAGAAAATATTTTGATCAGAATGACTCTAAATGCATGTCCATTAATCAAATGTTCAGTTTATTGCACTGTTACCTCAAGTGCACAGACTGTTTTTGCCAAAAGTGTTTCTTTTACAGTCACACAAGTTGATCATATCGCATCCTTACTTTATTATGTTGAGTCACGTGTGCTGCTGTTAGTAAATTAAACGAAATATTTTTGCTATACAGTTGTTTTGGATTTCATACCTATTGACTTTAACATGTCTATCTTACAAAGAATACAATATTAGGCAGCATTATTGTTGACGTACGAGAATAATCCTCGGGATTGGCATATGTTTAAAAAAAAACGTGGTGGTTCTCGGTTTACAGGGTAACCTTCAGTGGTGTAAACAAAGTCTGGTGCGGGGGAGGGGGGTGGACGGGTGGGCTCGTTAAAGGTGATATGTGGTGGGCCCAGGGGAAGGAGGGAGGGCCCATGTACTTTGCAGGGACCCCTTCAAGTTTCGTTACGCCACTGGTAGCCTTGCAGTAAAAAAAAAAAAAATTTAAACATTGCGGTGCTATCAGCCAATAAATAATTGTATCCCGAGGTCTTCTTTTGCTGTTCCTTTCGCTGCACCATGTGCACTAAAGTTAAACGGGGGGCTTCAGTCTCTTTGTTCGCCGAGTGGTAAACAGGTGAGTTGATGCTTTCTCTGGTGCCTGGACCTTTCTTTTTCAATCTTAGTGCCAACTTTCGCGAAAGCTCCATGTACACCCTAGGGCTAGGCACTGCGTTTAACTTGAGGGTCTGAAGGGGATATGTGTGTGTTTGCCATCGGCACCAAACCTTCTTTACTGGGAGCTGGACCCACTCCTGTTCGCATTTGCAACTAACTATGGAAGATTCCACTGATTTTGCCAATCCCTTGTGTGCGTGAACAGGACAAGAATCGTTCTCTCTGTCGATCTAGTTCTACAGCGGGTCTGGTGGCTAAGGGGACTAATGCATCCACTGTAGGGTCCTATGTTCGACCTCATGGTCGCAGGTTGAAATCCCGGGGGTCCCCTCAGCCTTTCATCCATCTGAGGTCCATAAAATGAGTACCATTGAGTTAGGTTATTCAGCGCCAAGATCCCTACCTTATAAATACACGGTATATCCATGCACCTAGACACCCTCGCCTCTGAGATTTACTGTGATTTGCAGATCCCAAGTTTCACCCTACCGTGGTAAATGAACAATTGCAAGGCAGGCACCCACGCCTGAAGGCCTTACACATCAGCGTGTGCTGCGTCCCTACGTTTTCAAGCCCAGAGACTGCAGCTGTGTGTTTCTTCTTCGGCGGACGGCTCGGCCGTCTGACCTCCCCTGGTGCTGTGTGCAGAATAAACACTGTCCTCTCTCAGCACACCCCCGGACTCCTATGGGCCGCGGCTTCGTGTGCAATCATCGCTGATGCTCATCCCAGCCTGCACAGGCGGGCTCCGGCCGTTTGTCTTTCAGCACAGCACCTCAAGTACTTGCCCCCTCAGTCAGCTTCCAGATTAATTCCTCAGACCCCAGTTCATTAATTCCTCAGCCCCCCTCACCCCAGTTCATTAATTGCAGCCCCCCACCCCCTCACCCCAGTTCACTATTTCGCAATTCGTCACACCCTGGGACACATATATCGCTTCCCTAGCACGGCCTCGACACACATCTCTTTCCAGGGGTGTTAATTCCCCCAGCTCGGTACAAACACCCCCCTATCCACTCTAACTCACCGCCTGTGGCCTGGGCCCAGCTCACCTCCGAGTGATGTTCTTGCTGTGCTTCTCGTTCGCCACCTTCATGCGCTGCACCCCGGACATGGTTGCACTCCGTCCCCTCTCGTGCCCTGCTCAGCCCTCCTACCACTGCCACTGCCCCGACACTGACACCTCATCTCCTCCCCCCTCCGGAGCCTGGCACCGAAGTCCACGCAACCAGTCCGCGTGGCAGCGCCGCCGCCATCTTAGAAGAGGTCTAACATATGGATATTTACAGTTGTGTCACTGGAGTGATCCCTCTACTAAACACTAAAATAATATTATTTTGTTGTGTACCAATACATTATGTTTTTATTCTTTCTAGAAAGTTATTCTACTACGTTAATTAAAAAAGGTATTTACCTCTATTTATAAATACTTTCATTAATACTGACATCAGAAAAAATTCATAAATAACTTGTTGTTTATCGCTAAAAGTAATGCCCTGGATGTACAAATGATCAGAAAACAAACGCTCAACACATCATTATTACTTTACACCTGTTATGGCACAATAGTATTTCGCAATATTTTATTCTGATAGGCTGGCTCCGGGTGACGTCCCCTCTCGCTCTATTCCCCATCTCCAAGGAGCACCGCGTCACTTGTTCTTTCTCATCCTTTTCCAGCAGCGTTGGCTTGCTTGTAAAGGGCGAATGCAGTGGAATGCTTACAAAGATCTAAAGGTCACAGATATTTTAGCAGCTTGTTTAAAAAAACATAAGTATTTCATTGTCTGAGATCAATACTGGGCTGCTCTGGAAAAAAACCAACGCGCCATTTTTACAAATATGCTATGCAATTACATTATGCTTGTGTTATTAATCATCATATAAATAAATGTGCCTACTTTAATTGATTTATTGTTAACTACGTAAAACAAGTAGCAGATGACGGGAAATTAAACAAGTCAAGTCCCGGGCCGGCAGCCAATCACAGCGCGGCCCGGGGAATGACGTCATGGGGGTGTCCCGGGCCGGCAGCCAATGACAGCGCGGCCCAGGACAAAGGGGCGGGGCTTAAAAAAAGTCTGAGAAACGCCCCCGAATCGCGTTTTCAGGGGAAAGCGTGATTGACAGCCTCTGTCTCCCAATGGCTAGCGTCCATTTATGGAGCTAGCCAATGGGAAACAGAGGCGGTCCGAACATCCATACTGTTAACAAAAGTTTTCGATCTGGGCGGGGCACTGCGTGCCCTCGCCAGGTCGAAACCTAAAAATGGAGATTAGGTCTAGAAAAACTGCACTGAAAGTTACAATGACTAAAAAAGCCTTGGTTCTCGGGGGCGCTAGGTGGCGCTTGACCGTAATGATCACGCTGTTGTGAGGCTCCCGCCGATTCGGGCGGATTCTTCAACATAACCCTCATCCTTGGAGATAAAATTGTCTTTTAGCACCATTACCGGGCAGCGGAACGTATACTGCTACCGGGGAGCCGAGGTTGCTGCTTGTGGGTCGCTGTACAGCGACGCGACGAGCTGCGGGACCTAGAGGCGGAGTAAAGCGAGTTCGGCCTGGGGCGCCTGGTCGGATTCCGTGGCTGCGACAGGCCGGGGCTGAGCAGGCCCAGACGCGAGGCTGCCTGAGGTGCTGAGTTGCGGCAGGTGATCGGGAGGAGCAGCGAGGCCACATACTGTGAGGACGATCCTCTCCTGTTGGGGAGCCCCGGTGAGTGAGAGCGGGGCTGCCGGGCGGCGGAACTAGCGTACTGCTGTGTGAGGGCCCCGAGATTCACGCACGGAAAGAGGAGAGCTGCGGGGCAGCCCGCGGCCATACAGCAGCTGCGGTGCGGAGAGGGAGTGGCTGAAAGCACCGAGGGAGCCTCATTAATGCAGGTGGACCCGGCGGCGGGGCTGGTGCCCTGGTGTGATGCCTGGGAGGTGGAGGCTGGCGGCTGCGCAGGGCCGGAGGGACAATTGCACTGCAGTATAGGCCGCGGATCGCCATTTTGAGAGCCACCTATAGCAGCACATGTCCCATGCTCATAGAGGATGGCAGCCGCATGAGAAGTGCACCACTGTTTGATTAAGAAGCCGCCTGTTTTCACATATTGAAGGAGCGGCCAGACGGCAGTGGCGGTACGGAGAGAGAGCGGTTGGAAGCACCGGGGGAGCCGTTACATGCATTTGGACCTGGCGGTAGAGCTGGCACCCGTGTGTGGACACGGGAGGAGGAAGCTGGAAGCTGCGCAGGGCCAGTGGGACAATTGCACCGCAATGTAGGCCGTGTAGCACTGTATTGAGAGCCACATATAGCAGCTCAGAGAGGAGGACAGCCGCATGAGAAGTGCCTCACTTTTCGGTTTGGGAAGCCGCCTGTTTCTGCATACTGAAGGTGCGTCCTGTGATTTTTGGTTTGCCCTCAGTGGAGGAGAAGCAGGCCACCAGTCTGAACTATGTGGGGGCATATTACGGGCCTGAAGTGCTGGCAACGACTGCGCACCGTGGTGGTAAGAGCGCAGGAACAGAAACGTGCTAATCCCCTGCAGCTTCTATATCACCCCCGAATGGAGTGAGCATCCGAACCTCTGGCAGCTCATTATGGGGCGAACGGAGTCCAAACAGGCGAATTTGTCCTTCGATGCCAGAAAGATGCCTGGCTCTAGCTTCAAAGAGCGTGTTGAAGCGGACCCGCCAGAAATCAGAGATGATGACTGGAAGGTGCTGTTGGTAGGGATGTAACAGAGCCTCACCTCCATTGACTCCAAGATGGATGCTATGAACAGCAGACTAGAAAAGGTAGTGGAGAAGCTTGATCAGCACGACGAGTGGCTCAAGGAGGTGGAGCACAGAGTATCGGAGCTGGAGGATGGAGCTGGATCCAACAAACCACATATGCTACAGATGGATAAACTACTAAAGGTCATCGATGACAAAAATGAGGAGTTGGAGGCCCGCTCCCGAAGGAACAACGTAAGGATACTAGGCCTTGCGGAGTCGACAAACACTGGCAGGCTTGAGGACTTTATGGAACGTTTACTAGCTGAACTGTTTGGCAAGGACTCTTTCTCGGCACATAGGACTATTGAAAGGGCACACAGATCACTAGCAGCTCGTCCGCCGCTGGGTGCAGATATGGATAATCCCTGTGCGCCCCCGGAATGTGACAAAAAGTGATGCTCCAGTGAAGCACAGGGCTTGTAAATGAGGCTCTGAATGTCCAGGTCAGTGCTTATCTACACAAGAAAGTACTTTAATCACACCCAAAACACCCCTGGAAACTACAATAACTATCCACAAATTAGTGTCTCTGGCAATAGTCAGTAGGCACTGCACCCACCCTTCTCCCTGCCCACCTTTACCCTCTGTCCCTCCTTTCCCAGGCTCTCTCTCTCTTGGTTTGGGCTCCTTCCTCTCTCTAGGGGCACTTAAGGAGTAGAGCGAATTAGGTTGAGGTGCAGTATCAATCTCCCTCAAATGCATATGTGCACTCGGGGTTTATTTAAAAGGCCAGTGCGCCACCGGAACATTACTTTTAATGATGTTCCAGCGGTGCACTGGGCTTACCCATATTTGCAAACCCACATAAAGCCACCCTGCATGGCTATTCATGGCCACGTAGATATGGTGTGAAGGTAGTGTGGCTCACTGGTTTGAGGCGGCAGACCCGAGAGCAGAGGACGGCCCGGGACCAGGGTTCGATTCCCGGCACGGCAGGTTTCTGGACCAGGGTCAGCGGACTTGATAATTCTCTCGCCTCGGTGCCCACTCTGATCAGCGATCACACTCGGCAACTCTGGGCATTAGCTTGCCTCATCCTCACTAACGGCCCCACCAGACCGCCGGGGATGCCTGGTCTCACCCTGGAGATACCCATTAAGGGACCATCTCTCAGGGAAGCCAGGAAGGGTTTCGCAGCGGTCGAAGCGCCTTGGGACCCCTCCGGGTAAGTAGTGCGCTATATAAATGCCTATACATACATACAAGTCCCTGCGTTGCCTCACACTGCGATGGAGAGGCGTGCATTATGGTGGCTGTTCCTACGTAACACCCATGGCATTTGACACATTCCCAGATTTATGATAAGCTATAAACCTGGGAATGCGTAAAAGCCTACGCCTCCCCAGAGGTGGTGTAAGGGTTGTTTTGGCAGGGAAGGTGTCCCCTCCCCTACAAAAACAACCTGATTGCAGGCACCCTTGCCCCATGGTGCAAAGGTGCCTGAATTGGCACATGGCAGCCATTTGCGCACCAGCATGGGGGAAGAGGACAGGAATGTGCTGTATGTCATTGATGCAACGCATTCCTGTCCTTTTCTTTTGAAGTAGGTCAGTGCAGCTGGAATGCTTGCAGCGCTGCCCTCAGTCTCAGGTGTTTGCAGTCGTACTCCTTCATGGAATAAGTAAGACTTCACCAGATCATTTCAGGACTGCCAGCACTCCGGTGACCCACCTGCAAACTTGAAAGATCAGCGGGGCACCTGCAGTCATCAGTTGAGCTTCTCTGGTGCTGGGCACAGTGCCACATTCAGTGGCATGCCTGCTCAACCTTCATTTCGTGGTCGCCTGATGGTTGGTAGTCTTGTGACGCTGAGGTCCCAGCTGGACCATCAGTAGGTCCAGTCCCAAGTGGGTCCTCGCAATCAGCATTTGTAGCCCACCCTGGGGCTTGGTATATGTTGGCCTTCAGAGGCCTCCAGCACCTTGGCAGATGCTGCTCCTACATGCAGTTCAGCAGATGCAGCCCGGATTGAGCTGATCAGTCATTTGACAGATGCAGCTCTGCACAGGCCATTCATCCAATTAAGGCGGAGGAGCGTCACTCCACTGCTTAGCAGCAGAGAAAGAAAGGAAAAATTAAATGATAATAACTTGATGTTATTATCATTTTATGTGTTCTTGCTCTGGCAACTTGGCTGTGTGGGTCTGCTCTGCTCACAGACCAGGGCATGGGATGTGTGGTGGGCACACTGTAAGTGCCCATGACACTTTGTTTGGCCATCACTGGCTGGCCAAAGCATCATGCGCACTTAGCATGTTCTTCACCAAGGCTGCATTACAGTCAGGGTGGAGAAAATGCCTGGGGCCCTTATAGCTGGCTGGTTGTCAAGGTCTCCTTCTCCAGCTACAGCAATGTAAGCAATAAAGTACCACTCTCTGAGAGCACAGGCCTACCACGCCTTGATGTCCAAAGCCAGACCAGGTGCATTCAAAATAGATCGATCAAATAAAAATTGTAAGGTGGAAAAGAGCTTTTGTAGTGGGCTAGCAGTAAAGAGGCAATGGAGGAGCAGGAAAGGGTGTAGGAGGTTTGACGAAGCAACAGGGTGTGTGGCACACAAGGGACAGAGCAGCACAGAGGCAGGGGCGAAGCTCTTGAGGAAGTTAACAACATGGGAGGATAAACACATGAAGGAGATGGCAAAGGGAGCATGTGGTGGGCATGGGGAGAAGTACAAGACAGAGAGAGAAGCAACGAGGGAGAGAGCAAAGATAGAGGGGGTGGCGGATATTTCACGGGGAAGGATGGGAGAGAAGTACATGATGGAGAGAGATCAAATATATATGCACACTGATGGAGTGCTTAGTTAAAGCAAATGTAGTTCATAGAAAATGAGCAGTGTAAGGATTCAAATCAGCCAGTCTAAAAATTGGTGATGAGGCTCTGTTCTAGGGGAGGGACAACAGAAAATAAGAAGCAAGTAAATAAGCGTGACAAGGAAGCCGACCAATGGTAAGCAATCGGCAAAATGTAAGCCCCTTTAGGTGCTTTGTAAGTGTGCAATAGGTATTTTGCTGTCTGGTAGGCACAATCTAATGATCAGCATATTGGGCAGCATGGTGATAAGTGGGCACATGCTGAAAAACTGTCTATAAAAGTCCTTTAGGAAGTCACTGAAAACCTGGCTCTTTGAAGATTAGTGTAGTATACCATCATCTAGCAATATTTTGTCGTTTAAGCAGCGCCAACACGCCTCAGGGCATTCGAGCGCTACAGAAATAAAAAAAGTCTAATCAAATTATATCTCATGTGTGTCTCATGTCTGCTCACAACAGATATAAGCAAGTAGACCTCAATCCGAGGCGTCAAACTGAGGGTTAAATTTCATAAATTAAAAACCTTCTGAAGAAGAAAGTGAGCAGTTTAGACTTTTTTTGTGATGCCTTTAAATAGTATAAACATCAAACATTTAACTGCAATGCTGAAGGATGCCTTAAACCCCTTAGAAAATGAACACAGATTTTATAATAAAAGGGGAAACCAGAACCTGCCACCTAAGGTTGGAGTGACAGCATCAGCTGCATGCTCTAAATCCACTGGCGGTGAGAGGAGGCTGAGCAGTGGCAGAATGACACACCACCAATCAGGGCCGGCTTTAGCGCTGGTGGCGCCCGGTGCGACAATCACTTTTGGCACCCCCACCCCCATGACCTCTTCCTCGCATTCTCTCCTTACCACCTGCAAAAGTGCCCCTTATCTCTCCTACCATAAGATATTGCTAAACACATCGCCCCCCTGAGGTCACAGCGCCCCTCTCCACAGTTCAGCGCCCAGTGCGGCCGCACCAGTCGCACTGCCCTAAAGCAGGCCCTGCCACCAATGCAGGGAAGGCAGAGAAAGCACAGGTTCGGAAAAGCATAGCATTGAAGTGAAGGAGCTGGGACAGGCTAGAGTGATGAATTTATTATTTATTTATGATGAATGGAACTAGCTTCAAGCCAGGAAATGGCAAATGACACTGAGAAATCTCTGGATGCTGAAAAAATGATGAAGAATGTAAGACCAGAAAGTAAAAAGGTGAGTAGGATTTGACTTTATTCAGTACATCCCTGGGGGCAGTGGCGTAGCAAGGTCAGGTGGTACCCGGTGCGGAAAATTTCTTGTCACCCCCGGCTTGAGAAAATGGCAAAAAATATGTTTTTAAAACACATATTTTTTCCAATTTTGTCACCCCCCTCAGTGATGACACCCTGGGCCGCCCGCACCCACCGCACCCCTCTTCCTACGCCACTGCCTGGGGGTGATTAGTCGGGTGGTAATAAGTAGGGGCTAGCTTTGGAGAATGGTGGGGGCTTAAAAATAATCCTCTTTTTATCTGAAAAGGCAGATGACAAAGCTGGTAGCACAACTAAGTAAGCCGCACAGCCTTCATGAAGGATTTTCATGTTTCTACAGCTCAAGGCAAAAATGTTTTCCATAAGCTATAACAAGCATTGGAAATGCATTAGGTCTCGCATTTTTGGGGGCTGGGGCTATTGGCAATGTAAATGAAAAAGTGCATGCTTATACAAAAAGAACACAATTGTTTTTCACGGTGCACAGTTTTGAAGAAAGCCACAACTTGCACCATGTTGTGGCTGGAGTTGGATAGATACTTGCACACTTCGAACGAAATTACTAAATGGACAGGTTGGGGAAAAAGAGAAAACCGAGACAAACATTTATGAGAAATGGAGCACCTCAGTCCCCCTATGTAAATGGCACAATGTAATGAGTGGCAACTTGATATAATGTTCATGTACAACAACACATTGACCTTTAAAATAAAAAAAAAGGGCAACTGCATACAAGCTTAAGTTGTCTTTATGGCTTTGATGTTTAATACACCAAACATGGCTCAGTCCCTGTGGACGCGATAGCCTCCCTTATACAACTGTGTAAGAAGAACTGTGTAAGAAGAACTTACCTGTAGAGGTAGGGAGGATTTTAATTAGGAAGACTCCTCACACTAGGGTGCACGGTACTAGTTGCAAAAGCAAAGTATTCATGCATGTTAGTGTCCTGAAAGGATACGTTAGTGAGATAAATGAAGGCAAGAAAACAGAACAAGCATTTGCAATGCAATAAGTCTTGCATTTGCGAGAGTTTAGGCTATTGGCATTGTCTTATTTGTTTTGAAAACCAACTGATAAATAAAATATATTGTCATTTAAAATGCCAATAGCTAAGGGCCCGATGTAGGTAAATCTTTTTTACCACTTCATAAATACCGATTCATACCGAATCGGTATTTAAGAAGTGGTAAAAAAGAGAAGGGCAGATGTAGGTAATTTTATTTTAAAAATTACCGAATCGGAAGGAATCGGTATTTACCGATTCGGTAAATACCGAATCGGTAATGCCCATTGATTCCAATGGGCATTGAAGCCCATAGGAATCAATGGGCATTACCGATTCGGTATTTACCGAATCGGTAAATACCGATTCCAGCAAGGGTGCAGGGGGTGTCACTTTGACACCCTCTAGCACCCCCAATACTGGCTTGTGTGCCATGTGGCACACAGACATGCCCTAAGGGCATGTCTGTCTGTCACATGGCATAGGTGTGCATGCACACATGTGCATGCACACCTGGATTCGGTATTTTAACACCCAATTGGATTGGGTGTTAAAATACCGAATCTGAAAGGCTTGTGGGACTCAGAAGAGTCCCACCTACATCTGGAAGATACCGAATCGGTAAAAATACCGATTCGGTAATTTACAGATTCTGTAAATTTACCGATTCTGTAAATATACCGAATAGGTAAATACTGGCCCCCTACATCTCAAAGTGCCAAATACCGGTCGGAAACGGCCGATTTCGGCCGTTTCCAACCGGAATTTGCCACCTACATCGGGCCCTTAATCTTTTGCAAATTCAAGACCTGTACCATTGTAAATGCTTGTATTTTAATGCACTGGGGAGATTACATGATTTGCCCAGAATCACAGGATGTTGAGCCGATGCCGAGACTCTAACGAGCTGTACTATTCTGCCCATTGCCTGCACAAAAGCAGACTTCCCACTCAGAGTACCCTGACACCAGCACAACAGGCGAGTAAAAATGCAATTTAATTCTCAAGCAGCTTTGGCAAAGCCAGTAGGTTTTGCCTTGGCAAGATCTATTGTCTTTGTCATTTCTTTATTTTTACACGTTGCACAGCAGCAGGAGCTGATGTGCAACATGGCTTAAATTTAAATAAGTATGGGGTCAACATGTTTGACACATGGAGGTCTGTAAGTCCTACCACTCGAAGTAAAAGGGACCAGTAGCCATGGAAGGATACAAATGACGACATGCCAGTCATAAGGAGGGACTAACAAGCCTAAAACCAATCGGAAGGCAGCATTTAGGAACTAAGCCAATGATAAAGATAGGAGGAGAGTGGGCGGAGTTTCCACTGAGCTTCCTCTCCATACTGAACACTGCATGCCTCGCAAAGCGAGCAGCGCATGTGCGCTGCCGCTATAGGCTCGACCTAAAAACAAGCTAAGAATAAGTCGTTTGCAGGGACACAGCAGGCGCAGAAGGGGTAGAAAGGAGCGCCATTGAGCACGGTGACTATGTGCCGGATAAACGAAAAAGCAGGTTGTACAGAACTGAGATTTCGAGGAACCAGAGCAAGCTCACCATGTTTTAGTAAAATTGTAATTGAGTAATACACCTTGCAGCATCGAATATGTAGCATTGGTGAGAAGATATGCATGGGCACAGGGTGATGAATGCATGCTGGCTCTGGTGGCTTAGTGTACTAATGTGTCCACTGTAGGGGCTTGTGCTCAATCTCATGGTCACAGGTTCAAATCCAGGCTTATTCACTCAGCCTTCTGAGGTCGACAAAATGAGTACCATTTAGTCCGGTTACAACAAACATCTGTTATTTAACGCAAAGATGCCCTACTGGTTGAAAGTGCGCTTTACAAGTGATTTTGGAAGAAGGGATGTATAAGGGGGTGAATTCGTCGTGCACAGGGATATAAGTCATTGTACAAGGAATGCAGGCGACTAGCAACCAGTGGCGGTTTCTCCCCGAGGGCGTCGGGGCTCCGCCCCATTGCCAAAAGTGCTTGATTATATTTTATTTATTTAAAAAAATATCCGTTTTTTTTCTTCTAAACAATATAATGATTTAGTCCCCAAGAATATTAGTGAACACAGCCAGGCACTGCCTGCCCGAGCAGCCCCAATCACCGATACCGCCGCCGTGACTGGACGCATGTCATGTGACGTGACCGACTCCCCTTGCAGGCCCAAAGAAGCCTAAGTGTTTGCCGGCTGAGAAACTCACAGCCCTGACGGCTGTGATGTCATCAGCTCGGCAAAGACCTAGCTTCAGGGCCCAGTCTCTACCCCCTGATGGTGTGGAGGCAAAGTTGGCCCCAGGCGTTTAAAGTCCAACCCCGGTAACGCTAACCCTCCATGTCAATCAGAGAGTGGAGACTGTCACCTAGCCCTTTCCCATCTCATTACAGGGCGTGGTGGGACCCACCCTGTGATGAGTTGGGAAAGGGGTGTGGCAGGCGGGATGCCGAGGATTCTAGTCTGCGCAGAGTAGCGCATGGATAGGCCGAAGGGTCAGGAGGAGTGTGGGAGACTGTGCATGGCTAAGGACTTGAGCACCAAGATGGCGAGGCAGCACGTAAGTTTTATTTTATTTTTTTCATGGACACTGTTGGTGAGGGGGAGGTAGTGGTTGCATACACTGTCTAAGAGTAACCGGGCTTGTGCAACATGTTCCTGCAGTGTTAAACTAAAATTGTTGTAGGAACTGCTTTTTAATAAAAGATCGCCTTTTCCCCTCCATAGTTATTCACACTGCACTGAATTGCGTGGTCACTATTTGAGTTTATGTTCGTCTCGATTCATTGGTGTATTGTTTTGGAGGGAGGCTCGATTCATTGGTGTATTGTTTTGGAGGGAGGCTCGATTCATTGGTGTATTGTTTTGGAGGGAGGCTCGATTCATTGGTGTATTGTTTGGAGGGAGGCTCGATTCATTGGTGTATTGTTTTGGAGGGAGGCTCGATTCATTGGTGTATTGTTTTGAAGGGAGGCTCGATTCATTGGTGCATTATTTTGGAGGGAGGCTCGATTCATTGGTGTATTGTTTCAGAGGGAGGCTCGATTCATTGGTATATTGTTTCAGAGGGAGGCGAGTATGCATTTTCAGTTTGCTAAGAATTTCCCTCCATGTATATAAATGCAATCCCCTACTTAAGGTATTTTTCCGAGAAATGCAGATGTCAATCTTGCGTTGGTCCTACTGGTGTTCCTGCAGTATTCTATTCTTTAAAGAGTATTTTATTTGTGTTCTTCTCACATCACCACAATGTTTAACTACACTTTATCCAAATGTATTCCCTTATTCTCACCCACGCATTTTCCAAAGCGGTTTGTGCCGCTGCGGTGCTGGGGGGAAGTGACAAGAATGTACCACGAAAGGTTACACACACAACTGCAGCTGTGCCCGGAAACCTGCGGGCCGGCAGCACGAAGGATAGGATTAAGAAAAGGGTTTTAGACTTCACACTGTCATTGAGAACACTTGGTCCAAGGGCATTAGAGCGCTGAATATGAGAACCAGTTACATGACATATTTCAAGTGACTCACCCAGAATCTGACCTGACACTTGAAACTGGGTTCTTAGTTTCAAAGTTGGCAGTTTTTGCTGTTCACCACATCTCCGCCCCAGGTCTCTGGCCATATCCTTTCTACTAACCTCGGATAATCAGATTTATCCCTCTTCATTTGTAGGTAATCATCTGAAAAAGCAAAGGACTATATAGCAACATGCAGAGGAGAGCCTTCTATTCCACTACACCCTTCAGATAGCGTCCACTTAGAACAGTTTTTGAACCTTTGCAGTTCATGCCAGTTTGTGTTCGACCCCAGAGGCTGGAAGCGCAAACAAGCTTTATAAGGTGGGATTATAGCTCACGGTCACTGCTTGCAAGCATAAGGTTCGCCAGTGCACTTTAATCTATGCATTTCTATAGCTTGTCTGATTTGATGGTGCCTGATTTGATGGTGCTTGTTGCTTTGGCCCTAATGTATTATAATGTTTTCCTTCATTGTAAAAGAGACATTTTTGGGGAGGTTTCAGTACAAAGAAACTATTGGGTCTCCAGAGGTACCAAAACACATTTCCCAATCATATGCAGCTATAATGAGCGTTACAGGAACTTAGGCCTTCGCAGTGGTCAACTACATTTCCAAAAGGCACATATATATATATAAACATCTATACACAGCATGGCAGGAAGTTAGAGTCATTTTCTATTCAAGCACACCTCACACTCGTTTGCTCCCCAGGGCTTCCTGCTCTTTGGTGTATTGTATCCTGACAACTGTATTCTGGTTTTCCTGGAGCCAGACTTTTCATATATCTTTAAATTGCTTGTGGTTTGAAAGTTTGCTTGACAGTAGACTGTTGCACTAACAGAAAGTCACCTTCCAGAGGATTTACGCAAATAGGGTAGGAAAGAAAAGGTGGGAGTTTATGGATGAAAGTTTTAATATTTATTATAATCTTAATCGCTGCCTTTGTACTAGGATACTGATAAAAGTAAAAAGGGAAAGGAATCAAACTCACCTCTGCGATATTTATTTGCAGACTTAGTAAAACGGCAGAGGGAAATATGACATCCCTTTTCTTAATGTTATAACTGCACTTTCACAATTGCTTTATTAACCTTCTTGCTTCTCAAATTTGCTTGAAAATGCATCATTTACCCACTCTTTTCTAAAAAAAATCTCAGGGAAACATCCCCTTTGAAATGGTCGGGGTTGCTCGCTGCGCTCAGTCGCCACAGTGCCCTCCAACAGAAATGTATGCCTCACCACTAACCACTTTCAAATGTCACCAGCCGCCACTACTAGCAACATCAAGGTAGTGGGAGTATTGAAGGTGAAAATGGTTTGAAAAGCACTGATAATGACACTTTTGAACAGGATAGATGTTTTACAAGTTATTTGCGTAGGTTCATGTGGGTTGTGTAATAAAACAGATCGCTTCATTTGGCTGCTCTTTGTGCAAAGGCATAATAGATTTTATCTAGTGCCTGCACATGTGAGGTAGGAAGAATTCATCAGTTTACAGGAGTGCAATGTATGGACTATTTCGAATTGATTTGAAACATTCATCAAAACCAAATGTTTTCATTAAAAGACATATATAAACAACTTTATTTGTCAAATTTTAAAAGATATAAGCATTCCAGTGCACGAAAGTTGCACATAAGCTTACACTTTATTGTTGCCCAATGGTGTGGGCAGTTTAATGTTTAAGGTCTTTTGGACGGTGGGACGAACTGTCTGACTGTCCTAAATTTTGTTTTGGGCGCAACTTAAAAAGTCCAGTTTAAAGGTTTGATTTTTCCTCATTTGTCTAATGTGTTGTCCATGACCCAAGAAGCAAAAAAGGGGTTAGGCTTCAATCAGTAAGGTTGAACCCTATTCAAACAAGAAACAACAAGAGGCCAATACTGATGCACAATTCTCACATTTCTACTGGCGCATTGAGTTGAAACAATGTCACCATGAAACATCTGTTTCCGTATTTAATCAAAATGTATTCTAAAAAATCACATGTATGGGTGTGGGTTGTTATGGTGGGTTCATTCTTAATAATGACCACGGTAAGGCAAGGCAAGAGACAAAGAGCAGTGACAAAGTGGGTCGGGGTCATTGATGATGAAGCAGACCCACCAAGAAGGCCGGAAATTCTCCTCGGATGAAGTCATATCCAGACCAGATGGAGTGAACATTTTGAATAAGTGGTTCCCTGAGGAAACAAGGGCCCAGAACTGCAACATATCCAACCTGAACCACCCGAGAGGGAAGCATTCCTGTGTGCGGCCACAAGAGCAAGAAGTTCAAAGGGTGTGTTTAACAAGACCGAGTACGGCTCCTCGGAAATGGGCATACCCAATACAAGATACATTTCTTAGCAGCCTAAAAAAAAGACAGGAAATGAAGAGTAACTAGGGTGGAAAAGTGACGGGTGGGAGAGAGGATGGGGCGGGGGTTTAACTAACGAGGTGAGAGGTTAGCTGTCAGAGCAAAGCATGCATCCTGCTGCAGCAGCCACCATACACTCCGCTGCTGGCTCCCACGGCAATACTGCATGGGAGTGAATAAAAAAAAAAGGTGGGACATGAACCCGCCATTTGCAAGCTACAATTTTAAATGACACACACAAAAGCCAATCCAAACCATTGGAGGAGTCAGACCCCACAAAGCTCTTACAACAGATCACCTGTATGGCCTTGACCTAAAAAATGCAGCTGTGATCATATAGATGCAATAGTTAAAAAGTGTTTTCAGATAATTGGATAGAGGGATGAGAATGGCAATGGGTGACCTTCAAAATGCACTAGGTGGTGTGACCATTATGGGAGCTGTACAACTGGCAAATGTTATTTGAATCAGAACTACCTTATGATGGGTGACAAATTTTGTGCGAGGTTGATAAGGAACATTTCCTACAAGTTCAGCCCTTTAACATCATGGATGCCATAAGAGTAGTGTGAAGTGTGAAAGAAATTGCTAAACCATCTGAAAGTTTTAAAATAATTGGTCAAGATAAATTACGTTAATGGAGCCTGGCGCCAATCAAAGACAGTGGAAAACAAGGACGAGAGCTTGATTAAGCTTTTGGTATTGCAAATTATATTTCATCATATGGTTGCCAAAGGTGGTCTTCGGGCCATTACTCTCTAGAAGACACTTTTATCTTCTTATCAAAGCAAAGATGCCAGTTCCCTGATGCTAGTACCCAAACCTATTGTTTGAGCACCCACTCTGAGCGACAACAAGCAATGTGAAATAGTTAAAAAAAGTTTTCACTTCCTCAATATGCTGTGTCATTTGTTTTCTCAAAAAAGAGTCATGCTTATCATGTATATAAAATCAAAATTGCTCTTTTTGCACCTCATGTTTTAAGTGGGTTGTGCTAAAATAAAAATTTTTGTGTCCCTGAATCTTTTCTCTCAGTGACTCAGTTATGCATACTCATTTTCGTTCACTGTTAAAATATTGTATATTCCAATATGATTTTTTACATTCAAACATAGATTTGATTCATTCAATAAACCAAGCTTTATATATTCAATAAACCCAACTTTTCGTCTTCAATAAAACACGCTGTACATTATTATTACCGTAGGATAGCGGGGGTGTAAAAATTACTATTCCCACTCCTGGAAGTGCAACAGTAGGGAAAGCGTTGGATAGCGTAGGGGTAAAAATTACTATTCCTACTCCAAAGAGTGCAACAGTAGGGAAAGCGTTGGATAGCGTAGGGGTAAAAATTACTTTTCCCACTCCAGAGAGTGCAACGGTGGGGAAAGCGTTGGATAGCGTAGGGGTAAAAATTACTATTCCCACTCCAGTGAGTGCAACAGTAGGGAAAGCATTGGATAGCGTAGGGGTAAAAACGTACTATTCCTACTCCAAAGAGTGCAACAGTAGGGAAAGCGTTGGATAGCATAGGGGTAAAAATTACTATTCCCACTCCAGAGAGTGCAACGGTAGGGAAAGCGTTGGATAGCGTAGGGGTAAAAATTACTATTCCCGCTCCAGTGAGTGCAACAGTAGTGAAAGCGTTGGATAGCGTAGGGGTAAAAATTACTATTCCCACTCCAGTGGGTGCAACAGTAAGGAAAGCGTTGGATAGCGTAGGGGTAAAAATTACTATTCCTACTCCAAAGAGTGCAACAGTAGGGAAAGCGTTGGATAACGTAGGGGTAAAAATTACTATTCCCACTCCAGAGAGAATGCAACGGCAGGGAAAGCGTTGGATAGCGTAGGGGTAAAAATTACTATTCCCACTCCAGTGAGTGCAACAGCAGAGAAAGCGTTGGATAGCATAGGGGTAAAAATTACTATTCCCACTCCAGTGGGTGCAACAGTAAGGAAAGCGTTGGATAGCGTAGGGGTAAAAATTACTATTCCCACTCCAGTGAGTGCAACAGTAGGGAAAGCGTTGGATAGCGTAGGGGTAAAAATTACTATTCCCACTCCAGAGAGTGCAACAGTAGGGAAGGCGTTGGATAGCATAGGGGTACAAATTACTATTCCCACTCCAGAGAGTGCAACAGTAGGGAAAGCGTTGGATAGTGTAGGGGTAAAAATTACTATTCCCACTCCAGTGAGTGCAACTGTATGGAAAGCGTTGAATAGCGTAGGGGTAAAAATTACTATTCCCACTCCAGAGAGTGCAACAGTAGGGAAAGCGTTGGATAGCGTAGGGGTAAAAATTACTATTCCCACTCCAGTGAGTGCAACAGTAGGGAAAGCGTTGGATAGCGTAGGGGTAAAAATTACTATTCCCACTCTAGAGAGTGCAACAGTAGGGAAAGCGTTGGATAGCATAGGGGTAAAAATTACTATTCCCACTCCAGTGAGTGCAACAGTAGGGAAAGCGTTGGATAGCGTAGGGGTAAAAATTACTATTCCCACTACAGTGAGTGCAACAGTAGGGAAAGCGTTGGATAGCGTAGGGGTAAAAATTACTATTCCCACTCCAGAGAGTGCAACAGTAGAGAAAGCGTTGGATAGCATAGGGGTAAATTTTACTATCCCCACTCTAGTGAAAATAAATTATTGTAAATCACATAAATATAAATTAATCAATTATTAAATTTTAATTAGCAATTAAGACCTAATTAATTACCAATTAAAAATTAACTAACATTTTATTCCAAATAAATACCAATTAATTAATTAACATGTTTAATTAATTATAATTAAATTACTTCCCACCCTATTCCCCTATAAACCCACAACCCGCTACAAAAAATAAAATAATAATATTCACATAATTATCAATTAATCAATTAATAATAATTAACGATCAATTAACAATTAATTAATTACCAATTAAAAATTAATTGACAATTTATTCAAACTAAATACCAATTAATTAATTAACATATTTAATTAATTATAATTAAATCACTTCCCACCCTATTCCCCTATAAACCCACAACCCGCTACAGAAAATAAAATATTATTCCCATAATTATCAATTAATCAATTAATAAAAATTAATTATCAATTAACAATTAATTACCAATTAAAAATTAATCGACAATGTATTCAAAATAAATACTAATTAACATATTTAATTATTTATGATTATATTACTTCCCACCCTATTCCCCTATAAACCCACAACCCGCTACAGAAAATAAAATAATATTATTCACATAATTATCAATTACTCAATTTATAAAAATTAATTATCAATTAACAATTAATTAATTATCAATTAAAAATTAATTAACAATTTATTCAAAATAAATACCAATTAATTAATTAACATATTTAAGTAATTATAATTAAATTACTTCCCATCCTATTCCCCTATAAACCCTCAACCTGCTACAGAATCAAATTACGCAAAAACTAAATAACATAATTACTTACAATGAATTACAAATAAATATACACTTTTCACACATATACTAACATACAAAACACTTAAAAAATTGGATATTATTAAAAAGTCGATCAGCGGTATTTTCACTCGCATTTTCAGGAAACCGGTACCACATCAATAAAGCCGCACATGGAAACTGCAGATGCAAATATTGCCCTAGACGTGCCAGGTATGTCTTAGGGGCTATAATGCACAGAGTTCAATAGCATGCACCAAGAAGGGTTGGCACCAGTACATGTGGGAGTAAGCTTTCTGAAATTAGGCAGAAAGAGAAAAGGGTCTACCTACTTATGGGCCCCTCCAGGTTCCTTCAAAGAAGAACACATTGTTGCTGTCCTGCTCACAGGAGAATGTATATCACTCTAAATAGTGCCAGGAAGCTTGTCTCTAAAGGCAGCATATTTTGGATCACAGCGCGGTCTTTGTCCCCTCACTTCTAATACATGCACAAGGACCTGAGAGGGATCTTTTCCATCATGTAAACCACTAGACCGAGGTACTGCCTCCCTCAGCTCTATCAGAGACAGCGCCCCTGGGATTCTTCATCACAGGTCAGATGAACTTGCACCACTCATCCACACCTGCTTTTCTCTCCTATACATTATTACAGAAGACCGGTGAGATCGCACTGCTGTGGTCTGAGCTGTGCTTGTCTTGTACCAGATTGCAGTTCTTTGACTAGTTGGGCGTGTGTTTTGAAGGATGACTCATTACTAGCCAAACAACCCATAAGAATGCAGAGTTTATCTAGACACAATGCCTAATTGTGGTGGTTCGACTTTAAGTAAACAGAAGGGAAAACTGAAGCTCATTGGATGCTTACACAGCAATTTGTTTTTCCAAGATAATCTGATGCTAGATTTGAAGACTAAATTGATTAGCAATAAAGACACTCTTTTTGTTTAATGAACGGCGCTACAGCAGCTTACAATGCAGCTGTCCTTGTGCCCTTTCTATTTGTGAAGCGTGCCAAAGTCAGGCCTGCGGTTTACTAAGTGCAAGCTTCGTAACATTGCGTGGTCGGCTGATACACCCTTTTGGGATGAGGCATCTATGCCCTGATCAGAAAATAAACAGTATCTTCTAGACCTTTAGGCCCAGATTAACCCAAATCCACACCTTATAATGAAACGATTTGTCTAAAATACAAACAACATATAGGGGGATCCTTAGGATGTCAATGCAGTCGGAGGCTTTCTGACCGACATCCTTGGTTTAAAATTCAACCGCCTAATTACAATGTAGGCCAGGGGTCTCCAAACCGGTCCTGGAGGGCCGGATCCATGCCAGATTTTTTGGATATCCCCATTGGGATACATGTAGTAATTTTAAAAATCTGGCATGGATCCGGCCCTCCAGGACCGGTTTGGAGACCCCTGATGTAGGCAGTCAGAGTTTAAACCGGCTGGTTGGACCGACTGGCTTCCGACGGGCTCCCAGTCAGAGGCCGCACATATTCCCCTACGGACAGCGTTCTCAGCGTCAGGATTATGATGTTGGTTTTCGACAGGCTTTTCATGTCGGGCTTTCCGACATAAAAAGCCTGTCTGAGAGCAACTTTGGGGGCTCCTAGCAGGACACCCATGTCTATGTGGCCTCCGGTTGGGGCCCACCTATGGTGCCCCCCTGTAAATCCCTGCACCGTGTGACAGGCACCATGAGGTGACTGTCACACAAATGCGACCACACTATGTGAGGTAGCATTGTAATAGGGTGTTCAGAACCCACACCAAAACTGTGTCACGTGGACTCAAGTCCACCCGACATTGAAATTAGGGCCATAATGATGATATGAAGAAGAAAAAGAAGTAGAAGAAGTGACAAAGCACTTCATGCTTTCATTTGCTACACCTCATAAAATACCAGCAGTAAAGATACTTGTTTTTGAAATATGTACCATATTCTCACACTCAACTTGTATTGCTTACTTGTGGAAACATCCATTACAACGCAGTCATTACAACAACCTACCTTTACACCGCAACTGTTACAACGCAACTGCCTTTAAATTGCATGCCATTACAATGCATGCAATTACAACGCATGTCACTATAACACATGCCATTATAACTCATACCATTACAACGCATGCCATTACAACGCATTATAAGGTAAGTAAAGGGGATTTATTTTAGCATTAGAGTGGGTATGGGTTTTGGGGTACATGGGAATAGTAACTTTTACCCCGACACTATCCAACACTTTGCCTACTGTTGCACTCACTGGAGTAGGAATAGTAATTTTCACCCCTACACTATCCAACACTTACCCTAATGTTGCCCTAAAAGTATTATGCGTTGTAATGGTATGTGTTGTAATGGAATGCGTTGCAATGGAATGCGTTGTAATGGTATTTTTTAAAAATGCGTTGTAATATCATGGAATGTAATGGTAGTTGTGATGTAAAGACTGCGTTGTAAAGACATGCGTTGTAATTGCCTGCATTGTAATGTCATATATTCCTTACATGTAGTGCTCTAATTTACTCCTAATCCTAGACACACAAGCTTGGTTATGTGGAAGAAGTCGGGTGCGCTTGGGGTTAGACTTCACTAAGTGCCACTTCCGGTTATGAGCGCATTACATGTCTTGCGAGAATAATGACCGTGGTCTGAGAACGTTTGCTTAAGGACAATGACCTAGTCACTTGCCTTTGGGTCTGTTTCTGTATTCTGCAATTCTTTGTTATTTGGGTTAGCAGCATTTGCGCCTCTCTTCTATGCTCTTTTGTCTTTGGGGGTACCACGCAGTTGAGCACCAGCACTTCTGTTCATTATTGAGGTGCAGTGACAACGTGAAATACTTAGAAGCCACAGCGGGGTGAGAGAATTGGTTCAGCTCCTCAAAAGGCAGGAATCCTTAGTCTAAAACCTAACCTTACCTTTACGTTCAGCAGGGTGCTCTGAGGAATCACAAGAGGTCGAAGATCTGATTTGAGGGGCCTGGAAAGACAACCTAAACACCTGTTTTTAAATGGATCTAAGGCTCGACAGAGGAATTCGATCCACTGGCTAGCACCTGGAGGGTGTTGCTGCACATATAGCTGACCAGCAACTTGTAAAAGTAGATACAACTATTTCTGCATGCAGAAGAGATGGTAAATCAGCTTATTTCCTTTTTTGGTCTGTGATGAAGGCTACTATGGAAAATAATGTGTTACAAAGTTCACACTATCGTTGTTGCTTCCTGGTCTGTATTTGGTTTTGGTTTTCATTAAGGACAGCTTATGCAACTGCACCTCAGTGCAATAGTAATGAAGCGGAGAAATTATCTGCTCACATTTTACATTGTTTCTATACTTACTTGTTTCCTGTCCAAATGGGAAACGGAGCGACAGATTACACGATACACCATTATATGGCTAACTAAACAGGACAGCTCCACAGTGGGAGCTGCCCAGGGTCCGACGTAAAGGATCCATTCTACAATGTGTTTTGATGATGTCAGCCCGCTTTTCGAGACCTATTATGTCATCATTCACCGGATGGCCCCTTCAATGACTCATTTTGGGTTGGCAGATGCCCCATCCATCCATCTCCTGGTTTCCTACTTGAAAACAAGTCATGGTGGCATCAGACAATAGAACATAGGAAAAGTGCCCCTCGCATCTTGGAAAAACACTCCTAGTGCGTCTGTGAAATAGATTTTTTATTAAGCAAAACAAGCACCTGCTATGGGGGTTTGTCTTTGGAAAATAAATCAATGACAGCCTCGGGGACTGGCCAGCCTTGTGCACCTTCTCTGAAAGATATGTTGTCATGTTGGTAGGAACAATGCCAGTGGAAACTCCCTGTCAAAGATGTGCAGACTTTAAATAGGGCGAGGCAGCTGCTGCTGGGTCTGGAGAGGCATCATAAGGAAGGCTGAAAGCCAACTAAAAATATGCATTTCCAATGCAATTGGACTCGCCTTTGGGACCTTATATGTATTTAGCTAGTCTGGGTGCTGAAACATCTACTGTTCTTTAACATGGAGGGGAAGTAAGCACCAAACTGTGTGACACGACAGGTATGAGAACACATGGAGAGAAATATTGCCTTTCAGCGGGAAATGGTATAATCCAAAGCTCTGTTTTTAATATAAAATCAGGGTCTTTGGTGGTCATATCACTGGAAATACGAGATTTGAAAAAAATATTATTTTTTACAGGTGTTCATGGAAGACAATTTCTATGGAGTGGAATCTAGAGAATGCTAAAGTGATTCTGGTATTTTACTGACCTCTGCTGGTCGTTTTCTATCAAGAAAGTTAAATAGAGGCAGTTAATTCTTCATAGGACACAGATTTATTCTATGATAAAGGACTTCCCACGTCTGAGACATGCCTCACTGGCCTATGCCTACCCTTTTCCCCACAGCAAAGCAAAGGGTTTCACACAGGAATACCACCTTGGTATGAATGCACAGTAACATATAAATCAATTTATTACACCTAATTGTATGCCTTAAATTGATTTCCTACTGAAACTGTACAAATGTTGCTAATGCACCACTTTCTTACCAGGAGATTATGTATAGTTGGGCAAGATTTATAAACTCAGAGGCTCATTTACAAGCCCCTTACGGCACATTTGTGACACCGGAGCGTCACTTTTGGCAATTAGAACATCATAGTTACGAGGTCATGCAAAGCCTCTTTATGTGGTTTTGAATAACCTCAGAAATATGGAACAAGCGAAAGAAGCACAAGTCGTTGTGTTGCCTTACACTGCTTTAAGGAGGTGTTCCATGGGCGTTGCGGTGGGTGTTTCCATGCAACTCCCATAGATTTTGACGCATTCCCAGATTTACAAAGACTTGTAAACCCGAGAGTCCGTCAAAACATTTTGCCTCCCCAGAGCAGGAGTAACGAAGAGAAATGTTTTCATTTCTCCTCCTTTTTTCCATTTTCCCTGTGTGCTGCATTCTGCAGCACACAAAGAATGAGAAAAGCACCTCTTTGAATTGTTTTTGTGCAGTAAGGTATCCCTTCCTGCACAAAATCAATCCTGAATACAAAGCAGACACCCTTGCACCACAGTGGAAGGGTGTCCGCGTTGGCGCTAGGCAGCCAAAACAGAGCCAGCACAGTGGGAAAGGACAGGAATGTGCTGTGTATTATAACACAGTGCATTCCTGCCCTTTTTTTTAACGCAGAGCGGCAAAACGAAGTGACTAACTGCACTGCCCTGCATCAAAAACTTGTAAATGAGGCTCTCCCTTTTATAATAAATTCCATAGTTCTGGCACATTTAAAAATAAATATTCATAGATATGGTTCACTTTCATTTAATCACAAAAACCTAAAACCTAGATGAGGAGAAGATTCTGCTTATCATAAATATAAGTGATTCCTATTTCTAAAGCACAAACATATCATACCCTTAAGGGTTTCAAGGTGCTGGGGGCCATTGGGGAGATTAAATCAACTATTGTCCAGAGCCACATGGTGCTGAGCTGAGCTGCTGCCGGTTCTGAGAACCGACCTGTAACCTCCGCCCCCCTGCTCTGGAGTCAGCCGCTCTGGGTGCTGCCCCACACTTCTCCTCACATCATGACAAAACAAAAACCCTAGATCCCAAAATCTACCACAAGCCTTAAAAATCAGCATCTCCTACGGCATATCTGGGGATCCAACATAGAGGTGCTATTCTTATTTAGAAATTTAGTATGGCTGCTATACACAATGTGGGCCATTCACAAAGGCAACTTTACATACGAGTAAATCTATACATGTAATGTACTCTTACGCTTTTGAGTAACTTTACTACTTTTGGCTAATCACTGTTTGTAAGTGTAAATATACCCAGTGTAGACTTACATGTTCCTGCCCCCTGAAATAGGGGGTGAAGTCAGTACAGACATTAAATATGTATTTATTTATAGGTTGTATATAGTGCTAGCTAGAGCCGAAGGTATCAGAGTACTTTACATATAATGCAAAGGTCGTTTGAGTGAAGTACATACATATATACAGAGAAAGAAAATTGTTAGGCAATCAAGATAGTTACAATATGAGGACATTAGAGCAGCATAAGTGAATGGAGTGAATGGCATAGTAGACAGCTGAAATGATAAATCGACCACTGCAACTGGTCTAGTCGGATTGGGTGTGTGGTTTGGGAACCTAACTCAGTTTGCGTGGGTATTAAAGAATTTGTGGAGCAGTAGGTATTTAAGGTCCCATTTGAAGCAGGAAAAGAAGGGGCTGCAGCGGAGATCTCTAGGGAGTGATTTCTAGATCCTGGGTGCATTTTCAGAGAATGAGCGTTTCTGGGAGGATTTCTTTTTCAGTTTGGGTGGTATGAGAAGAAGTGAATTGGCGCTTCTCAGTGTCCTGGCTCTTCCTGCTTTCGAAAGTTGTGTATCTAGATAGTTGGGGTTAAGAGTGGGAAGGGCTTTGTGGGCGATGCAAGCAGGTGATGCCAGCAGTCTTGTAGATACATCTTCCTTTGATGGGAAGCCAATTGAGGTTCTTGAGGGCCAGTGAGATGTGCTCAACCCATTTAAAACTTGTGAGGGTCTGGACAGCCATGTTAAGAACTGTTCTTAGGGGGGCAAGGTGAATTTTCGGAGTTCCTGTGAAGATGGTGTTGCCACAATTCAGTTTTCAGAGGACTAGAGATTGCACTACCATATTAAAATTATCAGGGGGAATGAATGGTTTGATTTTCTTGACGTATTTTAGTGTGTAAAGCGCTCCTTGGGCTGAGTTGTTGATGTGGTCCTTCAATGACATGTTTTTGTCCAGGGTGATTACAAAGGACTTTATGAAATATGACTGTACAGTTACCACTAGTAGTGACTTTTCAACTGTATTTAAAATTTGGCACACTTGGTGGACACATTTGCAATTAAGGACAGAGTTCCCCCATTGGTAAAGTATAGGGAAATTAAAAAATTGTATTAAAGTTTATAAAAATAAAGAAACATTTTTGTATGTTACATTTTAATGTTAAATCATTTTATCTACGTGTTTTAATTTTGAAAATTGATACTGCACTAATAACTTAGTTTTAAATTAATTTTGATCAATTTAAGTGTATTAAATTAAGCTAACATTATTCTTTATGATTTTTAATAAGTATAATCATTTAATCCTCCCAAAGTAAACTGTTATAGCTATTTATTACATATAAAACTTACTAAAAGTTATGTGTACATTTAATGTAATTAACATTTATAAAAAAAACATTTACATTTATTTTTTACTTGACAAAAGGTCATTGAATTGTTTGAAGTAAAATATTTATTTATCATTTATATTATTTAAAGTAAAATAAAATGTATTTATAATTTACATTTATTTTCTAACATTAAAATGTGATGTATATACTTTTTTTATATTACAATGTGTTAATTTATTTTAACACTATTTCCTTCGGGGTTGCTTCTACCTTCATTATGTGTTATTGGAGGGTTTTGCAGCACCTGTGAGTGGCCATGATTTATAACCTGGAGCGCAGTCCACCAGTATGCCCTACTTAGAGACACCTGCCTGCCTGGTCAGGACCCCTGTGCTTTCTCTGTACAACAAGAATGGCTCTTTTCACAACACTAAAAATTTGCAGAGCTGACTCCATGTATGTAATGTCCTCCTAGAAAACTTTTTTCGTATCAATGTTTTTAATTTTGCAATGTTCAAGATTAATGAAAGCTATTTCAGTCATCAATGCTGCTGCATTACTAAAGGTGGATGAGATGCTGAAAGCTCAAGTTAGGTTTGAGCCTGAAGCCGGCTCTGGTTCAGCTCGTGGTTCTGTTAGAACGTCAAACATTTAATGAGCTGATCTTTCATGTGGTTTCTGCCTGCCTTCCTCTCTCTGCCCAGGATGTGGCATTTGGCCCAGAGCTGCAGACTGTGTTACTGTAGAACAAGGTTTGAGTCTTGGCATTAGATCAACATCCTATGATTTTTGACAATTCACTTAATCTCCTCATAAATTATGTGTGTGACCTTGTTTATGTGACTGGTGCTCATTTGAAGTGCTCCAATTCCTTTGGGTGGAGTTTGGCTATGTTTCAAAAACTGCAGAAAAATTAACTAAGAGGTAAAAAGAAAGCCCTAACATAGGGGAAGACAAATTAAAATCCATTTACTCACTGATTTGTAGAAAATGAAGCCAGCAAACAGATAAATCTCAGCTTCCAGTTCAAATTTTGTGAGTTTAGGCAAGTATTTTATTTCACGAAAACCTTTTTTCTTCATTGTCACACATGAAAGCACTTTCAAATATGTGTGTGTTCAGACAAACAGTGGTAAAAAAAAACACTCTTAATAAGTACTTCTCACTCCATTGCTATAATGTGCCCTATTAATATCAAAGCTTCCACCTGTTAAAGAACTACCCTTTTTTTTAATTTTGAAGAGGCTTTATCATCTTTTACGTGATGTTTGTTTTATGATTTACAAACCAAATATTTTCAGGCCTGGGCTTGTGCACAGACTCCAAGAGCCGAGCCAGACCATTGACTCGGCTCTTGCTCGTCTCTAGCTCAGCTCTCCCTGTTAATCTGTTGACTCGCCCACCTCTAGTCATCGCTCTCAGATACATTACCTTAAAGTTCAAATGTAGCTGAAGAGAGGGGGAGTGATGAAGTCCTTGTCCAATGATAACCCACGTAGCCCAAAACATACTGATAACAACAGTTATCATTCCATCAACAGTAAATCACTGTCATTGCAACCCTCTGTCAATATTATATTTAGAAAACCAAACCCCTGGCCAAAGGGGATATTGGATCCTTCAGCACGAGCTTATGTGTGGCGCAGTGGGATGGCTCAACAATGTCAAACTACCAGTGGCGGCTCGCATAGGGTGTGCTGCGGGCGGTGGGCGGGACGGGGGAGGGGCAGGTTGGGTGGTAATAAACTCGGACACACCACGGAACTGAGAAAATAATTACTTTCCTCTGTTCCGTCGTATGTCAGAGTTTACTGCCCCCCTACCCTGCCGCTCCCCTGGCCTACCACCCTGCAGCATGCCCTATGCAAGCCGCCACTGCAAACTACAGCTTTTACTTAGGCCTTTTTATGTACATCACTACCAAGGGAGGGCCAGTGTTGCCTTAAGATTTTTTGGGGGCCCGAGCAAGGCATACCTTAGGGGTCCCTGTCCAGAACAGCCTTGTAGGTTTTTACCTTCTCCTTTCTCCACAACCGCACGCAAAGAATAAAAATCAATAACTTTGAGTCTGACCCCCTTCCAATCAACAGGAGTTCCACAAGGGTCAGTACTCTCTCCCCAACTTTTCAACATTTACATGGAACCCCTCACTATACTTCTCAGGAACTCCAACATCCCCTCCCACCTCTGTGCAGACAACAAACAACTTTATCTGAAAACCACCTCGATTAAAGACATACACCGACTAAATGTCACGCTCAAAGAGGTCCAACATTAGCTCTCAGCGAACCACTTTAAACTCAACCAAGAGAAAACAGAAGTTCTCCTCATTTCTAACAGAGATGAAAACCCCCAAATCGAAAAATGGCTCAAAGCCTTTGACGCCCTCAATGGTGCCCTTGCGCCAACAGACTCGGTGAAATCCCTAGGTATTACCCATGACCCCAAACTGGACATGAAAAAACACATCTCAAAAGCCGCCAAAAGTGCGTTCCTAAATCTGAAACTGCTATACAAAATAAAATCCTTCCTCTCCCCGAAAGATCTAAAACAAGCCACCCAGGCACTGGAGCTCTCCAGGATGGATGTATGTCGTTAGAACGCATGCTTTTCCCACGCATGCCTTTACAACGCAGGTTTTACAACGCAAGTCGTTACAACAACTTGCGTTGGGGGCCGCTGGATAGTGAATAGTTTAATTTACTATTCCAACTCCAGTCCCCGTGGATAGTAGGGAAGGTGTTGGATAGTAAATTAAACTATTCCCTATCCTTCAGCGCCCTCCAGCGCAAGTCGTTGTAACGACTTGCGTTGTAAATCCTGCGTTGTAAAGGTACTGCGTGGAAAAAGTTTTGTTGTAAAGGATGTTTCCCCTCCAGAATTGATTACGGAATCGCAGCCCTGACCGGGACAGCAAAATCCCACCTAGGTCCCCTGACCACTACCCTTAATGCCGCAGCAAGAATGGTCACAGGAATTAGGAAATTCTAACACATTTCTCCGGCACTCAAGGAACTGAAGTGGCTCCCTATTGATCAACGAGCCAACTTCCGTACAGCCTGTCTCACCCACAAAGCCCTGCACACAGGTAAACCAGAATACCTGGCCGCCAAACTCAAAAGGGCTGGCCAGTCCAGGAACCTCAAAAGCTCCAACACCCTTCTACTAATCCCACTGAAATCACGGAAAACAGAAAAACGCAAATAGATCCTTCACGGGAAATGCACCTAAGAGCTGGAATTCCATCCACCCCCACATCAGAACAACCACCTCCTTCCTGAAATTCAAGATCCTTCTCAAAGCCCTCTTCCTTGAGCGCTCTCGATCGTAACGAGAAATCCACAAATGACTTTTGAAGGGCAACTAACTCCTCTTCCTGATCCCCCTCAGCCTGAAGATCTGTATTGTAACTTTGTTTTTAATGCTCTTAAGTTGGTAAATTGCAGATGTTTGTCTATTCCAAAAATCGCTCATGTTGTGAAGCGCTCCGATACCCTCGGGTCCAGCTAGCGCTATACAAAACTTCTAAAATAAATAAAATAAATTATTACAAGTGAAAGTTGATGCAATGTTGTTGTTGCCGGTACGTTCTGAGGTCAGAACGCACCTGCAAGAAAATAAATAAAAGGCGTTTATTGGCAGAGTAAACCACCCAGGTACTATTTCAACACATTGTATGGACTAATAGGGCGATTACCGCCTGTGGTTAGTAGAGTTTTCTGCATGTGTGTCTTACTCTTTGTGTTAAAAGTGGGGATTTTGCGTCTATTTTACGTTGTTGAAAAGAGAAAACAACGTCAATAAAAATGAGTCAAAAGCAAACTCGCGAGGAATCAGCAAACCTAATATTGTCTGTGGTAACTAACTAGCCTCTGAGTAATATTGGCACTCACAAGAACATATTGTTAGTCTGCGAGGAAAAACTACCCGAGTGTGTAGACAAAGGAAAAGTGCGGAACTCGGCGAACTGAGGGGGGTGAATGTTCGGGAACTAGGCACGAACAAGCTTGCATAGTAAAAACTTCACAGAGCCCTGTCTGACACTACATTTGAGATCAGGTCCTATTCCTCCCGCCACTTTTCTCTGTACTCACAGTTCCTGCGGGATGGGGGGCGTTGCTTTGACTTCTGAATGTTGTCCCTGCCCATCGTGCCTGAGTGGGGCAGTGGTTCATCCGCCTAGGGAGTGGGACCCTCTTGGAGCCTGCAGTCCTCAGCGTCGTGTGCCTCATGAGATGCTGAAGGTCGCCGTGCCTCCGGGGCGTAGGGTGCACGCCCCAGAACGCCACGTCGGGCGGAGGGATGTCAGGAGATCCCAGACCCTGGACCGTTTCCGAGACCTACAAACTTCCCAAGGATCCTTGCTCTGGACAATTGGTCGATAGTTTAAAATCTGTGCTCAGTCAGTCCTTGGCCGCTCTGCTGGCAGCGCAGAAAGATGCTAAACAAACTAAAGTGATATCTGAGCTCATGGGCCCCTGCCCGAAATGCTCAGAACCGAAGCCATGCTGTCAGTCTCCAGCGACGTCATCACTGCTGTCCTGTGCTTGCGTCAAAAACGGCAACAACAACGGGCTCTTGGTTGAGCAATAACTCGTCCTGTTGTCATGGCGTTAAGTTTTGCCCCCAAGTGCACAGGCCCCTTGAACCCAGGTACAAACCCCACGGCCCCGTTCACACCAATACATATTGTGATAAGATAACTGCAGAAAGGGAAGCTCTCTGCGGAGTGAACGGATACATCCGAGGGCCGGAGCTGCGTCAGGTTCTTTCAGTTCCTTCATCTGGTGAGCAGCGCCTCGTGAATGCGCGGGAGTGTCTCGGAGCTATCAAGGCGCAGCGCCGCATCCATCCACAGTGCTGACTCTCCTCTGGTCACTGCAGCCCTGAAGAGAGCCACTCCCCGCGCACGTTCTTTTAAAAGAAGCAAGGATCCCTCAGGGCATCACGTGGGCATTGCCCAACACTCCCGCCTGTGAAGTGTGGAATCCGACATCGAATGCACTAAGGACTGATGAAGTCACAGGGAAACCCCCTTCCGCCAGGGAAGTCTACGGGACCTCTGTTGAGATATCCAAGTTGGCTCCTGTCCTTGCAACTGCTGGAAACCCTCGGGCTCGGGAGCATTCCTTGGCCGAAGAAAACAGGAGCAGGCAACTACAGAACTCCAACGTGCCAGGCACCACCGACAAAGAGGAGGAACGCCTACGAGAGAGGAAGATGTAAGTGAAAAGAAAGACACATCACCTTGGATGGATTACCGATGATTGTGACTTCACTTTCACATTTAAAAAGTGAGATCAGAAGGAAACTCAAAGCACGTCCTGTCAGGCAATGTTTGTTCCAGGTACATGCTATATTCTCACCAGTCGCTGCCACATTAGTTAATACTTTCAGACTGGCATCACAGGTGTGTCTGGGCCCTGGTGCAACAGATACACGTGTCGTGTCCAATGCTCTGCCCCACATATATATAACCCTAGCACACAGGTAATCTGAGCCCCACACAGTCACTTCCTCAAACTAATCTTAAACAAGGCTGAATCCATGGCCACCCCTTGCTACAACATCACGCATTCTAACAACTGCATCTTTAAAATAAACACTTTAGGGGCTCCGCACAGCGAAATCCCCAAGTAGATGATGCATTCTTCTAACAAGACGGCATAAGCAAACAGCTAAACATGCACACTGGTAGTTTAGCACCATATGAAATCCAAAACGGCTGTAAACTGAACAAGATGGCCGACCTCAGCTGCAAACCCTGGCTCTTTCTGGAGATGGTCTTGAATTCAGTAGGAAGATTGGTCTCCAACAATCAATCAATCAATCAATCAGTGACACTTATAAAGCGCGCTACATACCCGTAGGGTCTCAAGGCGCTGGGGGGGGGGGGGGGGGGGGGCGCTACTGCTCGAACAGCCAGGTCTTCAGCTTCTTCCTGAAGGAGAGGTGGTCTTGGGTCAGGCGCAGGTCGGACGGGAGGGAGTTCCAGGTCTTGGCGGCCAGGTAGGAGAAGGACCTTCCTCCTGTAGTCGCTCTTCGGATGCGGGGGACGGCGGCGAGGGCGTGGTTGGCTGAACGGAGGTGGCGTTTGGGAGCGTAGAATTTGACTCGGCTGTTGAGGTAGCTCGGGCCTTGGTCGTGTAGGGCTTTGTGTGCGTGGGTGAGGAGGCGGAAGGTGATTCTCTTGTTGACGGGGAGCCAGTGAAGGTCTCTCAGATGTCCGGAGATGTGGCTGGATCGTGGGATGTCGAGGATGAGTCTGGCTGAGGCGTTTTGGATCCGCTGGAGTCTCTTCTGGAGCTTGGCGGTGGTACCGGCGTAGAGGGCGTTGCCGTAGTCCAGTCGGCTGGTGACGAGGGCCTGGGTGACGGTCTTCCTGGTCTCGGTGGGGATCCACCAGAAGATCTTTCGTAGCATGCGTAGGATGTTGAAGCACGCCGAGGAGACGTTGTTGACTTGCCTGGTCATGGAGAGGGAGGAGTCCAGGATGAAGCCCAGGTTACGTGCATGGTCTGTCGGTTTGGGTGCGGTGCCCAGGGCGGGAGGCCACCAGGAGTCGTCCCAGGCGGAGGGAGAGGAGCCCAGGATGAGGACCTCCGTCTTGTCCGAGTTCAGTTTCAGGCGGCTGGTCGTCATCCACTCGGCTACCTCTTTCATCCCTTCGTGCAGGTTGGCTCTGGCGGCGGCGGGGTCGTTGGTCAGGGAGAGGATCAGCTGGGTGTCGTCGGCGTAGGAGATTATGCTGAGGTGGTGTTTGCGTACGATGGCCGCGAGGGGGCTCATGTAGACGTTGAAGAGGGTGGGGCTCAGGGATGATCCTTGGGGGACGCCGCAGATGACTTCGGAGGCCTCTGACTTGTACGGTGGTAGGCGGACTCTCTGTGTTCTTCCGTCGAGGAAGGAGATGATCCATTCCAGCGCCTTGTCCTGGATTCCGATGTTGCTGAGGCGCTGTACTAGGGTGCGGTGGCAGACCGTGTCGAATGCCGCGGAGAGGTCTAGGAGGATGAGGGCCGCTGTTTCTCCATTGTCCATCAGGGCTCGGATGTCATCGGTGGCGGCGATGAGGGCGGTCTCGGTGCTGTGTTTGGCTCGGAAGCCGGACTGTGAGGGGTCGAGGGATCCGTTCGTCTCGAGGAAGGCGGCCATCTGCTTGTTGACGGTCTTCTCGATGACTTTGGCTGGAAACGGGAGAAGCGAGATGGGGCGGTAATTCTTGAGGTCGGTGGGGTCCGCTGTTGGTTTCTTGAGTAGGGCGCTGAGTTCGGCGTGTTTCCAGCTCTCAGGGAAGATGGCAGTTTCGAAGGAGGTGTTGATGATGTCTCGCAGGTGGGGTGCGATGACAGCGTCGGCCCTGTTGAAGACGTGGTGAGGGCAGGGGTCGGTCGGTGATCCGGAGTGGATGGAGTTCATCGTGCGGATGGTGTCTTCGGTGCTGATCGGGGTCCAGGCGTGGAGGGTGGTGGTGGGGGGGGGTGGTTGGTCGGTCATGGTGTGCGTTGGTTGGTTGTTGAAACTGCTGTGTATGTCCGTGATCTTGTTGTGGAAGTATGAGGCGAGGGAGTTGCAGAGGTCTTGCGATGGGGTGATGTCGTTGTTTTCTGCTCTGGGGTTGGAGAGCTCTTTCATGATGTTGAAGAGTTCCTTGCAGTTGTGTGCGTTGTTGTCCAACCGGTCCTTGAATGCTGTTTTCTTGGCGGCGCGGATCAGCTGGTGGTGTTTCCGGGTGGCAAGTTTGTAGGAGGTCCTGTTGTCCGGTGTCGGTTCCCTTTTCCAGACTTTCTCGAGGGCTCGGCAGTTCTTCTTGGAGCTCTTGAGTTCGTCGGTGAACCATGGGGCCTTCTTGCTGCCGGGTCTGCTAGGCGGGGTCCTCAGCGGGGCGAGTTCGTCCGCGCAGTTGCTGATCCACTTCGTGAGGTTGTCGGCGGCCTGGCTGGGGTTCGCTGAGCTGGCAGGAGGGAGCTGGCTCAGGGAGGTGGCGAGCTGGTCTGCTGTGATCTTGTTCCAGCTTCTGCGGGCGGTCTGTTGCTGGTGATGGTGGGTCGTCGTTCTCTTGAAGGTGAAGTGGACGCAGCTGTGGTCCGTCCATTGAAGCTCTGTGGCGTGGCTGAAGTCGATGTCTGTGCTGGATGAGAAGACGGCGTCGAGTGTGTGTCCGGCGAGGTGGGTGGGGGTGGACACCAGTTGCTTGAGTCCCAGGTTGGCGAGGTTGTCAAGCAGGGTGCTGGTGTTGTGGTCGTTGTTGTTCTCCAGATGGAAGTTGAGGTCTCCCAGGAGGATGTAGTCAGCGGAGGGGAGGGCATGCGGGCTGATGAAGTCGGCGATGTCCTCGCTGAATTGCGTGCGTGGTCCAGGGGGTCGGTAGATCAGGGTGCCTCTGAGGGTGGTGTTCGGGTTGGTGTGGATCTGGAAATGCAGGTGTTCGGCGCTGGTCAGGGTGTTGTCGGTGCTGGTCGTGAGGCGGATGGTGTTCCTGTGGATGATGGCGATGCCTCCTCCCATCTGGTTGGGGTTTCGGTCCCTCCGGACGATCTTGTAGCCCTCTGGGACAGCGATGGCGATGTCGGGCGCTGAAGAGGCGTTCATCCAGGTCTCCGTGAGGAAGGCAACGTCAGGGGCTGTGGCGTCTAGGAGGTTCCAGAGTTCGATGGCGTGTCTGTGGACGGAGCGGGTGTTGAGCAGGATGCACTTGAGGTGGGTGCTGCTGGTGTTCGACTTGGCGGGTGCTGGTGCGGGGCTGGTCCGGATGCAGGAGAACTTGCAGGCGTGGCAGCTGAAAGGTCCGTGGGTGCGTCTAGGAGTGGCTTGGTGGCATTCTGGGAGTCGGCCGGTGTTGAGTGCGATGAGGGTGGCGGCGGAGTACGTTCTGCGGGTCGGTCGGGGTCTTCGAGGTCCAGGGGTCCTGGCGCTGGTCGCGATCCGGTCGCGGACGGGCGCAGACGGGCTTACCTTTGGCGCGCCTTCGGCGCACAATCGGCACGCCCGCTGCGCGTGACCGCTGCGCGTTCGCACGGTCGCCATTTAAGGCGAAGTGCGCGGAGCAGCTGGGAGGCGGGAGCGGGGAGGGTTACAGAAGGCAAAAAGGGGCGGGGACAAGCGGCGGTGGCGGGAAGGGAGGGCGGGGGGCGGCGAGGTAGGCGGACAACAAGGAAGGAGAGCAAACACGGAACAAAATGCTATTACAGTAAAAACAGGCACAAAAAAACGCTAAAAGAGGGGAAAAACAGGGAGCGCACACAACATATCTCAGCTGTAAATAGAGCACGCAGGCCCTTTTTACGTGTGGCCCATATATACTATTTCCGTCTCCCACATTAACCAGGGTCTCAGGGATTTCTGAGGGGGAATAACAGGGAATATGAGTTTTGGGGGGAATAACACGCGTAAATCAGACTTCTTGTACCGATCCCTGCATTCTATCCCTAGGTATTCCACCCAGAGATTTCTCCTGCTTGCAGAAGGCGATATCTACCGTTGCAATACAACTGAGCAGTGCTGTTCTGCCTGAATTCATAATTATGATGGGCCCCATACCTTCTTTTACTGGGTTGATCGAAATTAAAGGGGCACCCAAGATTCATATATTGGGGAACTTTGCTCCGCGGGTGCCTTTGTGATATTTTTCATTGCTTAGCACATTTCATTGCTATTGTTCACAAATCATTTTTGATGATGAGTTAACAGAAGTTCTCCTACACTAAGACAATCTGTTTGAGAAGCCAGGATGCAGATTCATAATTCCCTTTTATTGCTTCACCTGGCACACTTTCCTTCATGCCAGTCCTGCTGACTCTAGCATTGACCTCTTTACATCCTGCTTAGATACCCATCCATTCCACTATCCAGCCTAAGGAATAGGGGTGGCAAAGAAGCACGTTTGTGTTCCTCGGCAGTTTCTTGGAGTTCTTTAAATCATAATGTTTATGGACCTCACAAATGTAAAATAAAGGGCGAAAGTATAAAAGGCTAAATGCAAGTTTACAGGGGTAAAACCGAAACACAACTACGTCGTACCTGGAAAATTATCTCATAAAAACGTTTTTTTTAATGAGAAATCGTTTTTTTTAACAAAAAAGCGTTTGTGGAAATTGACTTCTGCAAGCAGCACTGGAACAAATGCAGACTGCCCAAAGTATAAAGTTTTGCAATTTCAACCACTGTTGAATGATAATCCACAATACTATTGCACCTACCATATGCTTTTATCGTGCACGCGGCTTTAGTGTACAGGGGCTCTTGTCTTGCTTCTTAGCACTGTTGTCACTTTGATGCTCTTACACCCACACCTCAGCCCCTTCCCACAGTGCATCTCATGCATATGCTTGTTCTCTACCATCCCATCACCTGAGTGGGTAGACGCACCCACCTGTCTTTGCTACCGCTGTTATTCCTAAAAGCAGCCAACAGAAGCAGAATGCTCTTCAAGACATGACGTCACCTTGCATAACCCCTCCTATCCCACACACCAGAAATAACAATATATTAATCCAACTGCACACGGATAATGTCAAACGCGCTTCTCCTTTGAAACACGCTCCTCCACGCTGCACCCCACTGTGACCATCCTTCAGTCTTTGGTCTCTCAAAGGCCTCGTTGGCATCCCACATTCCCTCAAAGCCTACACCTATGAGGAGGGTCCCTTATCTCTATCCTCCATCAAAGCCCTCTCTAGAGAAGCTCTATCACTTCTTTTCACCATTGTCAACGCCCCCATTAGTCAAGGCTTCTTCCCTAAAGCTCTCAAGACAGATCAGATCCTCACACTCCTGAAATAAATACTTATTATCACTTAAGGGATCCCTTATTAGCCACATAACAAGACCAAAAGAGTGAAATATAAACTCCAAATTTCAAAGTCTACCTTGAAGCTTCCATCACCTGTTTGCAAACAGTGCACCGCTCACAGCCATTATACCAGTATATTGTAACTGGTCACCTGCAAATGATCCAAGGATCTCTGCAGTGACATTATTAAGTCAATGAGCTACCTCATGCAAAATATACATCTGTGACAGCCATGACATATGTAATGTTCTGCAGCAGAAACATGATTCCTTCAGCAATTTTATGATGTTTCAAACTTGTAACCAGATCTCTCACTCTCCCCCCCCCACACACACACACATTCTCTCTCTCTCTCTCACTCTCTCTCTCTCTCTCTCTCCCTCTCCCCCTCTCTCTCTCTCTCTCTCTCTCTCTCTCGCGACCAGTTTGAATGACCTTTGCTGTGATAGCTCTTCCAATAAGGCCATTTCTGTGAGGTAATTAATGTCAAAGGTAACACGAAACCACTTTCTAAGTTCTTTTCCAGTGTGTCCTCAAATATGGCTTGTGGGCCCCCCAGTGGTTGCCAAAAAATGATATCCTGGCCCCTTCCTCAACAAGCACTTACAATGCAATGGCCTCGGCTTTGTTAAAGTTAGAGCTATTGGCATTGCAAATGGCATTTTTTCATTTTTTTGTTTTTTTAAACATAAATAAATGGTATTGTCATTTACAATGGCAATAGGTGAGCATTACAGAGTAGTAGAGAGTATTAGCAGACACAGAGCCCCACACACACAGAGCCCCCCCCCCCCACACACACACAGAGGCCCCCACACACACACACAGCCACACACACACAGAGAACCACACCAGGGGCGGCTCTAGGCTCATGGCGGCCCTGGGCAGGGAGCGTAGGTAGGGGGCCCCGGAAGAGGGGGTCCGGGCGGGCAGAGCGCGGAAGCCAGTGAAGAGAGGGGGGGATCAGGGTGTTTGGAAGTGGAACAGAGCAGGAGGCCGCCAAATCCCTGCCAGGGGCCGCCACACAAATATGTTTCCATCCTCAGGGGATTATTATATTAAGGATATATATTGGTGTGGTGGCCCCTGGGGTTTGGTGGCCTTGTGCAGGTGCACAGCTTGCACATGCCTAAGGCCGCCCCTGACCACACACACACACAGAGCCACACACAGACATACACACAGAGCCACACACACACACAGAGCCACACACACACACACACAGAGCCCCACACACAAACAGAGAGCCCCCCACACACATAGAGCCCCACACACACACACACACACACACAGAGCCCCACACATACACACACAGAGCCCCCCCACACACACAGAGAGCCACCCCACACACACACAGAGAGCCAAACACACAAACAGAGAGCCACACACACACACAGAGCCACACACACACACACAGAGCCACACACACACACACACACAGACACACACACACAGAGCCACACGCACACAGAGAGCCCCACACACACACAGAGCCACACACACACACACAGAGCCACACACACACACACACACAGAGCCACACACACACACAGAGCCTAACACACACACACATACACAAAGAGCCACACACAGGGAACAGAGGTAAGAAAAAACGATCACAACGAGGGAACCTCCTTCCCCTACCCTCACCCACCAGAGTGACGCGCATCTTACCTGCTGGCGTGGCCGCCCTGGTCCCTGTCGCTGAGTGCCGCCGTGTATATCCGCCGGTACCTATTTGCCAGGGCCCGGCCCGACAGCAGCAGTTGGTAAAGACTCTGGCAGTCGGCGGCCTGTGACCCGATACCCCCCACCCACCCACCCTCCCCGGAGCCCATGACCAGCCCGGGGCTACAAGAAGAGGAAGGATGCGGGTGCAAGGGGAAGAATCCAGGTCCGATGGAGGTGGCAGTTGGGGGCGGTGGGGTTGGCGGTGGTGCAGCTGTGGCGCACATCATCGTTCGGGGTTGTCGACTGGTCGCGGTCACTTTACCATGCTCTAATCATGGGGATGAGGCATGAAGCTCTCTCCGGGCAATGCCGCTGCCCCTGCAGTCACCCCCACGCAGCTGGGTTGCTAGCGGACGCGGCTCATCTAACCCAGCCAGCCGTAGAGGAGGATGCAACCAAGCAGCCGGGACAGGGGTGGTAAAGACTCCTTGACGCCCACCCGGCCATGCTGCCGGTACACTGCAAACGCGCTCGCCCCTTTTATTTTTCTTTGTATCGCCGGAAAAAAACCACATCATCCATAACCAGCATAATGTTGCCAATAAACTGAGTAACCAGACACACAGTGATTCAGATTCCCCCAATGAGAACAGATACCCCCAACATACGACTGTTCATCCCCTAGTATAGATCCTATCACTATTTGGGCATCATCTGATTAAAATAGGTTTCGCCATCCCCAAGACCTCATAAGATTACAACTGAAGGAGACCTATACCACAGGGCTTCCCGTGACCTTACTTTGGTACACCTTTCACAGTCCCGGGTACACCCAGCACAGCTGTATACTCCTCTCAGAAACACACATCTAGCAGTGTGGGTTCTGTCAGTGCCACTGCCATCAGCCCCACATCCATGGCCGTCCGTGCCTACTTCCCGGGAGTGTTCTAGCCCGCTCCCGTGTCCCTTCCTCTGGTCTAGTCCCTTCAGAGATCGTAACTCGGATGACTCTACAGCCCGTACCCGCTCGTACCAAGCTCCTCATCCTAAGGGACTCTGTGCACTCCTGCACAGGTGAGGCTTGGGATGCGCTCCACGCACGGGATGTCAAGACTCCCCTTCCTGGGTGGCATGTCCGGGGTGGGCTGAGCCCTCCGCCCTGACCGTCTCCATAGGGACCCCCAGCCCGGAAGCAAGGCAGGGATCGGGGAGGGGCGACAAGTAGAGTTTTGAGGCGGTGATGGGGGTCGGTGTGGAGGTGGGGGGTTGCGCTGGAGCTGAGGGGACATGGTGAAGGCGCCCAGTATGGATCCCCGGCACTCCGGGAGCGTTGAGAGACTCGTGCGGGGTGGAGGTACGCACCTGTGCCCGGTTCTTCTCCTGCACCCCGGGGGTCAGGCGGCCCTGGGGCGGGGTGCCGCTCCAGGCGGCCGCAGGGTTACAGGAGGGTTGAGGGTCCCTGGTTCTGCCGGTCGGACGGCGCCACTGCCAGAGGAGCTTTGCAGAGACACTAGGAAACAGCAGTGAAGCAGCCGAGAGAGTACGAGAGCCGCCCCTGAACGCTACCGGGAAATGTAGTTTAGCGCCGCCAGCTGGCCGCAGGCGGAAAACTGCAGGATCCACAATCGCACTACAAGTCCCGGAATACTGAGGGCCCAGGAGCTCAGACACATACACACGGGGGAGGAAAGGACAGGGCATTGCTGCCGATGCTGTACGGGCACAGAGGGAAGGAAACTCCGAGCAGCACAAGTTGGAGGGCTAAGCAAGTATGCTTAAACTAGAAATCTCCCGCTCAGAGAGTGCAGCCTGAAGCCAGTTTTGCACCCATATTGTGTGGGTGAGGCGAGAGCGGGTCGGAGGAGGGCTGCGGGCAGAGGGAAGGGGGAGGCGAGCGGAGCCGAGCAGCTCCAGAAAGAGCTGAAGTACGGCGGGGGGAAGACTGGGGACAACCAGGCCCGTCCTCCGATCACTCACCCGCTCCCATGCCATGAACATGGAAACACCACCATGTTTCTCTGAGGCGAAGCTGCAAAGCCTCGGAGAAACGCACGTAATTTTTGGGATTAAGGGGCGTGTTTTTCGTTCTCTCCTCTTCCCATTGGCCGGCCTCCGTTTAGGAAGCCAGCCAATGGAGAAGAGGGGCAGGGTCAAGCCCCCACACTAAGAGACATAAGATCTCGCCGGCGAGACTGCGCAAGCGCAGCCTACGCAGGCCGAGACCTAAAAATGATTGGACACGGCTGATTCTAAATTTAGCTATCCACCCCTTAATGAACATCTAGTTGGATTGTTCGCTTTTTGCACTTTTTTGTGCATTGCTCCTGTGCTACTCCAGAACTCAAGAGTTCCAGTAAGGTGGCATTTATTGTAATGGATTTAATAAACTATGCATTAAAGTATTAGAAGTGTAGAACTATATTCAAGCTACTGCGTTTGCCCTAAATCAGTGCCAGAATTCAAAAGGACAGCAGCAGGGAGTCACCACAGTCACAGAGCAAAGATGAGGCTGGAGCCTGAGGGGCTGAATGAGAGGTGGGTGGTAACTGCAAGCCCTTAGATTTTTGGTGGAGGTGGTGAACCACCATCAGCGGATGCTCTGCCGGAAAAATATCACCTAGTAGGAATAACATGTCAGTGGTGTCTCTTCAGGCAGAGACTCTCATGCCTGAGAGTCTCAGATCCCGGCCCTTCTTCCATACTCATCAGGGAGTAAACAGCAACTTTGAAAGTAAGCGTACTGCATTTACCAGGATGCAATGGGGTGAACTGTGCTGGGATGAGAGTCAGTGTACTCCCCCCACCCCCAATGTTCCCACATTAGTTGGAATGAGGTTGAGTTGGCAGATGGTAGTAAAGTGCTTATTTTTCCAGCCATTGCAGGCTCTTAGATTACTTTGAGTCAGAGGGGCAGGATTGTGGTCTGACAAGATTCCCAAACCCTCCCTTGCGTTGCACAAATACTGTCGACTGAAGTAAATTGAGACGTGCTTTCCTTTAATTAAGCAATTTCTTGGCTCCTTCGACGCCCACACCCTATCGGAGAAGTGTCCTGTGCTGTACTACAGCCTCGCCCTCCTAAAGGGGAACTCCACGGCTTCTGGGAAGAGCTCGACACCTTCCAGTAAAGTACTGTAGTCTGCAGGGCCGAGTGTAAAGACAAGAGCAGGCCACGCCCCACCCCACAAGAGCAGACCACGCCCCCCTATTTTTAGGTTTTAGGGCAGGGTTTGGGTTTCGGGGTACAGGGGTGTTTTTAGGTTTTAGGGCAGGGTTTGGGTTTCGGGGTACAGGGGTGTTTTTAGGTTTTAGGGCAGGGTTTGGGTTTTGGGGTACAGGGGTGTTTTTAGGTTTTAGGGCAGGGTTTGGGTTTTGGGGTACAGGGGTGTTTTTAGGTTTTAGGGCTGGGTTTGGGTTTTGGGGTACAGGGGTGTTTTTAGGCTTTAGGGTTGGGTTTGAGTGTTGGGGTACAGGGGTGTTTTTAGGTTTTAGGGCAGGGTTTGGGTGTTGGGGTACAGGGGTGTTTTTAGGTTTTAGGGCAGGGTTTGGGTTTTGGGGTACAGGGGTGTTTTTAGGTTTTAGGGCAGGGTTTGGGTTTTGGGGTATAGGGGTGTTTTTAGGTTTTAGGGCAGGGTTTGGGTTTTGGGGTACAGGGGTGTTTTTAGGTTTTAGGGCTGGGTTTGGGTTTTGGGGTACAGGGGTGTTTTTAGGTTTTAGGGCAGGGTTTGGGTTTTGGGGTACAGGGGTGTTTTTAGGTTTTAGGGCTGGGTTTGGGTTTTGGGGTACAGGGGTGTTTTTAGGTTTTGGGGCAGGGTTTGGGTTTTGGGGTACAGGGGTGTTTTTAGGTTTTAGGGCAGGGTTTGGGTTTTGGGGTACAGGGGTGTTTTTAGGTTTTAGGGCAGGGTTTGGGTTTTGGGTTACAGGGGTGTTTTTAGGTTTTAGGGCAGGGTTTGGGTTTTGGGGTACAGGGGTGTTTTTAGGTTTTAGGGCAGGGTTTGGGTTTTGGGGTACAGGGGTGTTTTTAGGTTTTAGGGCTGGGTTTGGGTTTTGGGGTACAGGGGTGTTTTTAGGTTTTAGGGCAGGGTTTGGGTTTTGGGGTATAGGGGTGTTTTTAGGTTTTAGGGCAGGGTTTGGGTTTTGGGGTACAGGGGTATTTTAGGGTTCAGGGGTAGGGGTAGGTTTGTGTTTAGGGCTAATTAAATTATATTTACCATTTTTAAAATAATTAAAATATATGTATTAAATTAAATTAATTATATTACATTAATAACTTTTTTAATTAAAGTAATTAAATTAAATAAATTATTTTAATTAATTTAATTAAATTACATTTTAAAAAATATTCAAATTAAATTAATTTCATTAGATTAATTAAATAATATTAATTACAATTTTTATTAAAATTAAATTAAATAAATAGATTTTTTTTAATTAAATTAAATGAATTACTATTTTAAAATGTATTTTAATTAAATTAATTAAATAAATTAATAAAATTAACTTAATTAATTTTTTTAAAAAAAGGTATACTTACCTATACTTACGATGTAACGCCATGCGTTGTAATAGCATCTGCTATGTAATGCCATGCGTTGTAATGGCATCCGATGTAATGGATCCTGCGTTGTAAAAATTCCGATGTAACGGAATGCGTTGTAAAAATCCGCGTTGTACTGATACCAATCCGTCCTGAGGTCTTCAGCGTGCTATGATGCTCTGTATTACAAGCACCGTCCACTCACCTGAAACCATTGGCATTGTAGTGTTTGAAGATGGGCACAGCTGCAGCTAAAATGCAAGGGGTGTAGGTAAGGTGCAGCGCACACATACACCTGCCCTCCCTTCCAGAGCATATTCACAATTAAATAATAAACAGAATTGTAGAGTAATAGTTTGCAACGTCCCTCTTGATAGCTGGGATTCAGGTTCAAACTTTCAGTGAGTTCATTGAGGAGTTTGTAACATCAGTTTGGGATAGACAAACACATCTCACAATAGCTTCAGCCAGCACCTATGTCACTATCCGACAGATTGCTTTCTCAATGCTGAAAAAGATATATAATAAACAAATATGATCTAATTCATAATAATAATTACCAGATGGGGGTGATGCGCAGCTCTCAGCACAGCTTCTATACACAGATGCAGAGGATTTCATTCACCCTCATACCAGAGACACTTAAACCTACATGAACCCCTGCTGTGAAAGGAAAATAGTCCCCAAAAGTCAAGAATCCTTAATCCAGTCCCGGATGCCCAACACACAAGGTCAGCTCACAAACATGTGTTACTGGCGCTCTTTCTTGTCCTCGGAGATAAGATAAGGCAGTGCTTGCTACAGACATCTTTTACCACAGTATTTTGAACACAGGATTCCGAGGTGGAAATGTGTGGTGAGAACAGTTGTGCATAATTTCTGTGTGGACTTTAGTTGTGGTGGTGAGGTGTATTTTTTTATGCTGCTGTGTTTTTGGACTGCATTGCTGTCATCTGATTGTGTTGTCTCATACTGCAATTGTTGTGTTGTGCTCTGTTACGACTGTTTTCTTTTGATGCGCCCTTCTATGTTGCAATTGTGTTGTAACATTTTTGTGTGTGCTATGTGTGTCGTTTACTTTAGATACATCAACACATGCTGGTGCATTTCGGACTAAAAGCAGCACATTACTTGAAAATTGATGTGCCAGGCAACCATTCACCGCTGGCTAACGTGCTAAAATAGCGCTTTTCTAGCTTTTCAGCTGTTTGAGACAATAGGCACTCAAAACTGTGACAAAGACTCGAGTCCTCACTTGATAGGAGAGGGCCCGTGATCCCCGAAGTGACACTGAAAGAGTGAATAGAACAATTACATCACGTTTAAGAGAAAACCAATGAGAGAGGAAGGAATCCATCTAAGCAAGACAGAAATGTCCTAAAATGTAAGAAATGGAAAGAAGATAAGCATGCTCACTAATCCATGCAAAATTCAAAGATATACTCTAACTACCCAGCGGGATAACCGAGGTACTCATGGACCAATGCTATGGTCAAACAAACTAGATAATACCTGGGGAGGGACCCTTGAGATGATACACCTCCCAAATGAAAAAGCAACTAGGCGGAAAAGGAACTTTACCGGGTGAGTGTCCCACCCGAAGGGGTGCAGTCCCACAGGTCTGTTCACGTACAAAAGTTGGGGTTCAATGGTAAAGAATGCTCCTCCCTACAAGGGACCAGATTATATTGTAGAAGACTAGTTGACAGAGTCTGTAGGTAAGATAAGAAATCCGAGGTAACCCATGGTTGGTGGGCAGCCGGATGTGAGTGGATAAACTGGAGCCTCCCCCCCACCCCACCCCCCCCCCCCGTCAAGCAGGTGAGCTGCTCAATGAAAGAACAGACCTCTCGGTGACTGCGCCCTGGGCACACGGATTGAGGAGGGTGGTTACTTGTAAAGCTGGTGCAGGGGCCTCCAAGCAGGATTTCTGAGTTACCTTGATCAATGGTGGTGATGAAGTGGGTTGGAGAATCTCAAAGCAGGTTTGTGGGCATGCACCAACGTGTGGATAGTCTGGTAACCACAGGCCATAATGCTGTGGTGTGGGGCATGGGAATGTGGCACTCTAGGAGGCAGTGAATCATCTGTGCCAGTGGGTGCCGATGAGCCCTGTGGCATTCATTTTAGAAACTCTTTTGATCCTAAAAGAACTGCTTGCTGACAGCCCATTAGAATTATGTCAACAGAGCAAGACTGGTGATGTCCTGTTTACACAACTGTAATTAGCTGTCTGTCAATGCATCAGAGAGAGAGTGAGTGAAGTAGGAGAGAATACGTGCACGTGAATGTGCGTGAGTCAGGGTTTTCTGTGGGTATTACAGTATTGGCAGCATTTAAAACACAGACTTTGAAACCGACCGCCATCTTTAAAGTCCTGAACTGTACAAGCAAACACAATCAGTGTGTGGAAGAACCCTTCATGTAATCCGAGTCAGTCATGTGTCCAGGTCACTCTTGATAATAAAACACACTGAGACGGAGGCTTTGCAGGAACGTCTATCTTTATTCCCTGTCAGCCTCAGACTGACTTACAGGCTAATTCCTTTTCGTGTTTGTGACTTCCTGTTCCTTCTTCCTGCTCGCCTGTCCTGTCCCGAAGGGGTCAGGCGAGACAACGTGACATCTCCCCTGTTTCACAGAGTCTTGCTTCTACTGCATTTCTTCCACCAGTCGTCGAGGTTTCCTGATGAGACGTTGAGGACGTCTCTCTTGTCTTGGCGTCGGACTCAGACGTCTTGTGACTTCCTCGGTCCTGGCTGGGCTGCAAAGACCTTGGTCACTGCTGTCACTGTGATTGTGAGATTCACTTGAGGTTTGACTCGACGATGTCCCTCGTCGGGTGATCCGATTGCATCTCTTGAAGTGCGAGATGTTTCTCGTTATCTGTTTGTGGTCTGCCTTGGCCGTAATCATAGTTCCTTTCTTTTTGACAACTTGGAAGGGAATGTCGAGGTATCGGCTGTCTGCTTTGGCGCGCCGATCGCTTCGGACAATTACCCAGTCTCCTTCTTGGATGTTGGTGTCTTTGGCATGCCTACGCTGGTCCGCGTATGTCTTCATTCTGTGTTTGTTCCTGTGGTCTATCTCGACTAGTGTATTGTAGTCGACTGTGACATGCCGCTGTTGAGGTGTGGGCTCCACCATGGGTAGTCGGGTTCGAGGTGTTCTTCCTAGCATCACGGTAGCTGGGCACTGGTTAGTGGTGCTGTGTGGAGTGTTTCGATATGCTCTTAGCACTTCATTTAGTGTCTGTTGAACATCTCTGTGGGTTAGTTCAGTCTGTTGGATCGCCTTTTTAAGTGTTCCCATAAAGCGTTCCACCATGCCATTGGCTTGTGGCCATAGTGGGGTGATTTTCTTATGTTTGAAATTGAGATGAGTTGCGAAATGTGCAAATTCATGTCCATTAAATGGCGGTCCATTGTCTGTTTTTACGCGCAGCGGAATGCCCCATGCAGCAAAGGTTTCATCTAATACCGGGATCACTGTTGCTGCTCGAGTGGATGGTATTAGCTGTGCAAAAGGGAATCGGGAGTATTCATCCATGATGACAATAATGTATTGACCTGATTGCAAAGGTCCGAAAAAGTCAACTGCTACTTGCTGCCATACCCCTTCCGGGAGGTCTGACATTTGCAGTGGTGCTGGAGGCTCTTCCCGACTGACCACCTGGCATGTCATACAGTCGTTCAGGGTTGTTTCCACCATGTGGTCAAGTGTGGGGAACCACACGCGTTCTCTCAAGGCTTTCTTGGTTGCGTTTATGCCTCGGTGGCCCTCATGTGCCAAGTTGATGACTCCTTGCCGCAGGTTGAGCGGGATCACAATCCTTCCCCCTCTCAAGAGAAGACCATTGTCGCTGATGGAAAGTTCATCACGCACCCGTTGGAATGCGGCAAGGTCTTGGCGCAGGTGGTCGGAGTCTTGCGGCGAGTGTTTCACATCCCTCCAGGAGTTTGTGCGGATGCGAGCCATGACAGCCTGTATGAGAGGGTCAGACGTGGATGCTTCTTGGATTGCGGCCATGGGAACTGTGGGTGGACAGGCCGCGTCAATGACAAAGTGAAGGTATTCGTCAGCCATGGACAGGGCAGTCCGGGCCCCGGCCATGGGATGGCGTGACATGAAATCGGCTGGATTTTCAGCTTTGCCGGGTTTGTGTATAATTGTGAAGATGTAGTCTTGCAGGCGTAGGCCCCACCGTTCGATTCGCGGTGGCATCTTTGCATTGGGATTTCCGAAGATGGTGATGAGGGCCTGGTGGTCCGTGATGATCGTGAAGTGTTTGCCATATACGAACAAGTGGAAGTGTTCGCACGCCCACACTACAGCCAGGCTTTCCTTCTCCGGTTGGGAGTAGGCCTTTTCAGTGTCCGTGAGGCTGCGGCTTGCGTACGCGATGATATGGCGCTGCTCTGAGTCGTCACGGTATTGGGACAAGATGGCACCCAGGCCCACTGGGCTGGCATCGACTGTGATTTCTGTCTTTTTCTTGGTGTCAAAGTATGCCAGGTTCGTGGCAGACCCAACAGCTTGCTTGATGGTGGTAAACGCTTGTTGGCATGAGTCCGTCCAATCAAACGGCTGGTCCTGGCGTGTGAGTTCACGTAAGGGGTAGCTGATTGTGGCGTAGTCGCGAATGTAGCGCGCGCAGTAGCTCGCCATGCCAAGGAAAGAGCGAAGGTCGCTCACATCTCGAGGCGTTGGGGTGTCTGCAAGTGCCACTACCTTCTCGGGGTCTGGTCGCATCCCATCTTTGGAAAAGATATGTCCATAGAACTTCAGAGTGTCTCTGTGGAATTCACATTTACTGGCGTTCAGAGTCAGGTTTGCGGTCAACAGTGCGTGACAGACCCTATCCAGTGCAGTGTCATGTTCAGTTTGGACTTTACCAAACACTAGCAGATCATCACTATAATTGAAGGCGTTTGGAATGCCTTGAATGACCCGTCTGATGGCCTCCTGAAAAATCTCGGCGGCCGAGGAGATGCCGAAGTTCAGACGTTTGTATCGGAACAGGCCTTGGTGCGTAGTGAACGTAGTGATGTATCTCGATTTGTCGTGGAGCTCCAGTTGATGGTAACCTTTATTAAGGTCGAGTTTGGAGAAGACGGTGGCGCCGTTCAATTTCGTGATCATGTCACTGATGTGCGGCCCAGGATGACGTTCCCGCTTGATGGCGGTGTTGGGTGCGCGCATGTCGACACACAAGCGGACTTTGTTGTCTTGTCCTTTCTTGGGGACTACCACGACTGGGGACACCCATGGCGTGGGTCCTGACGTGCGTTCAATAATGTCAGTCTGGAGTAGGTCTTGTAGCTCATCATCAACGGCCTGTTGGAGGTGGAACGGCACCTTTCTATGATGTTGGGCGATAGGTGTCACCTTCTCGTTGATGTGGAGTTTTACTTTGAAGTGATTCAGTTTCCTGAGGCCCTTGAAGAGGTTAGGGAATTTTGCTACGATGTCAGGAGCATCTTCCGTCATGTAGAGGAGTTCTACCAACTTAAGTCTTTCTGCCGTGGGTAGGCTGAGGAGGCAGTCTGCTACATCTGGACCCTCTACTACATGGATGTATGCGTCGACCGTCCGGTCCTTGAAGGTGAGGGTAGTGTGAAATAGGCCCAGGCATGGTAGGGGTTTGCGTGACATCCACGTGAAGATGCGAACAGCAGCAGTTGTTAGTTTTGGCCTCTGTTTCATGTTATAGTATTCCAGAGCACAGATGTAGTTTAGTGAGGCCCCAGAGTCCAGGACGAATTTTGCAGGATGTTCTCCTATCAGGATGTCCAACTTCGGGTATCGCTTCAGATGGTCCGGATCAGATACCATGCAGATGTATTCATCGCTGTCTTGAGATGTGGGGGTGCGCGATGAGGAAGATTCACTGGAGGTGTCCCTGCGTGACCGATATGAGTTGGTCGTGTGGTGACTGGTCCGATGAATGCTCTCAGAGCGACTTCTTGACTGGCTGGAGTAAGCGGACTGGACGCTGGAGTTGGATGAGCTGGAGGAGCGACTCTCCTTCCCTTGTATGGCTCTTGCATGGTGACGGGTGTCACGATGGCGGGTGTCACGGCTTCTGGTCGATGAAGTGTGGGTTGACTGCTTGGCTTGACAAGCCACTTCAAAGTGATTATCTCTCCCGCATCGATGGCACCGTTGGCCAATTGCTGGACACTGTCCTGAGTGTGGGTAATCTTGACCGCATCTGTAGCAGGTGGGCGCTGACTTGGCAGATCTGGAGTGGCGTGAGCTTCCTTTGGACGGCGTTTTTCTGGAGGAGTGAGATTTGTGAGACCTTGATGTTGGTCTGGATGACTTGGATGATCGATGTGTCTGGACACGTAGTGCGTGGTCCTTCTGGTCAGATTTGTGCGTGCCCATTCGCTTGGCATAATCTTCTGCTTGAACGTTTATTCGGGTCAGCTCCTCGATTTCTGCCAGCGAATACGGTTTCTTTAGAAGTCGTCGACGGAGAGTTTCAGAGTGACACCCCCCAATGATGCGGAGTCTCAGAGCATCCTCGGTCTTGAAGTTGTCGAAGTCACAATACAGCGCTAGTCTTCTGATGCGCATGATGAAGTCACTCATACATTCATCTTTATCTTGAGTGGCTAGATGGAAAGTGTGTCTTTCATAATCCACATTGCGTTTGTGGAGGAACTGTCCGTCAAGGGCGAGTTTTACTTCATCGTAGGTGGCGGTCGCTATATTGGGTAATTCTTTGATGATCTGCGCAATGTCCGGACCAATCAGGTTCCTCAGCGCCACTATCTTTTGTTTTGAGTCTTCCACCCGGGATCCTATCATATAGTCCTCAAAATCTTCACTCCACCGCTTCCACGTTGGGCCCATGCTGTTGCCTGGTGTTAGAGGTAGTGGCTGCGGTTGGCGCATGAATGAGGCTCCAATGGGGTTGTTGGCCATGGTAGGTGCGTCGCCCGGGTTGGATGGCCCTCCTGTGTTTGCTTGTGGGGCTGTTGTATTTGCGTTTGCTTGTGGCGTTGGGCCTGTGTTGGTCCCTCCAGATGAGCTATCAGGAGGTGGGTTGGACATCTGTGGTGTCCCCTTCGAGAGGTGAATGGGTTTGCCTTATTGCGTAGTCGTTTCTGTTTTGACTGGCAGGTTTGATCTGCTGCGCATCGGTTGTAGGCTGCTGTGGAGATCTTCAGGCCTTTCAGCGCGTCTCCAGGCCGTTTCTGCGCTTTTACGCACTTTTCGCACTCTTTTATGTTGATTGTAGGTGCTATTTAGTTTGACTGGCAGGTTTGGTCTGCTGCGCATTAGTTGTAGGCTTCTGGGGAGGTCTCCAGGCCTTTCCTGCGCCTTTGTGCACTTTTCGCGCTCTTTTAAATTGATTGTAGATGCTATTTAGTGTATGGTGCCTGACCCCAAGATGGCCGCCATCGAAAAATCGTGGTCTGTGTAATGCCCCGGTGCCTGACTTTAAGATGGCCGCCGCGCGGGACGTCTTGCTCCTTACTTGGTACTGCTGGGCTGTCGGGTGTGACTCACCCTCTCTCCTCGATCGCGGGCGCAGGCAGCTTCTTCCTCGCGCTGCACGGGCGCCTCGGACTCCTTGGGCTGCTCTCGCCGGGACCACGTGGGGCAGCGCTCTGGGCGCAGGCAGCTTCTTCCTCGCGCTGCACAGGCGCCTCGGACTCCTTGGGCTGCTCTCGCCGGGACCACGTGGGGCAGCGCTCTGGCATACGCGCTCCCGCTCCCCTTGCTCTTGGCTGGCGGCTCTCACCTCCAGGGATCGTACAGGCTTCTTGGTGAGTGCACAGGGCGACAGCTCCGACGCTGGGTCTATGTTGGCAGCGCCGGCGGTAATTTGAATTTTGCGCTCTTTCTTTTCTCCGCGCCGCCGGCAAGACAGGCTGCTAAGCTCAGTGGCCGGCCACACTGGGTGGCGGAGTGATGTTATGTTGAAGTCAGTGGGTTTTAGGAACATCCCACCCTCGTCGCCATTGTCCAGGTCACTCTTGATAATAAAACACACTGAGACGGAGGCTTTGCAGGAACGTCTATCTTTATTCCCTGTCAGCCTCAGACTGACTTACAGGCTAATTACTTTTCCTGTTTGTGACTTCCTGTTCCTTCTTCCTGCTCGCCTGCCCGCGCCCTTCTATGTTGTAATTGTGTTGTAACATTTTTGTGTGTGCTATGTGTGTCGTTTACTTTAGATACATCAACACATGCTGGTACATTTCGGACTAAAAGCAGCACATTACTTGAAAATTGATGTGCCAGGCAACCATTCACCGCTGGCTAACGTGCTAAAATAGCGCTTTTCTAGCTTTTCAGCTGTTTGAGACAATAGGCACTCAAAACTGTGACAAAGACTCGAGTGCTCACTTGATAGGAGAGGGCCCGTGATCCCCGAAGTGACACTGAAAGAGTGAATAGAACAATTACATCAAGTGTAAGAGAAAGCCAATCAGAGAGGAAGGAATCCATCTAAGCAAGACAGAAATGTCCTCAAAAGTGAGAACTGGAAAGAAGATTAGCATGCTCACTAATCCATGCAAAATTCAAAGATATACTCTAACTACCCAGCGGGATAACCGAGGTACTCATGGACCAATGCTATGGTCAAACAAACTAGATAATACCTGGGGAGGGACCCTTGAGATGATACACCTCCCAAATGAAAAAGCAACTAGGCGGAAAAGGAACTTTACCGGGTGAGTGTCCCACCCGAAGGGGTGCAGTCCCACAGGTCTGTTCACGTACAAAAGTTGGGGTTCAATGGTAAAGAATGCTCCTCCCTACAAGGGACCAGATTATATTGTAGAAGACTAGTTGACAGAGTCTGTAGGTAAGAAAAGAAATCCGAGGTAACCCATGGTTGGTGGGCAGCCGGATGTGAGTGGATAAACTGGAGCCTCCCCCCCCCCCCCCCACCCCCCCGTCAAGCAGGTGAGCTGCTCAATGAAAGAACAGACCTCTCGGTGACTGCGCCCTGGGCACACGGATTGAGGAGGGTGGTTACTTGTAAAGCTGGTGCAGGGGCCTCCAAGCAGGATTTCTGAGTTACCTTGATCAATGGTGGTGATGAAGTGGGTTGGAGAATCTCAAAGCAGGTTTGTGGGCATGCACCAACGTGTGGATAGTCTGGTAACCACAGGCCATAATGCTGTGGTGTGGGGCATGGGAATGTGGCACTCTAGGAGGCAGTGAATCATCTGTGCCAGTGGGTGCCGATGAGCCCTGTGGCACTCATTTAAGAAACTCTTTTGATCCTAAAAGAACTGCTTGCTGACAGCCCATTAGAATTATGTCAACAGAGCAAGACTGGTGATGTCCTGTTTACACAACTGTAATTAGCTGTCTGTCAATGCATCAGAGAGAGAGTGAGTGAAGTAGGAGAGAATACGTGCGCGTGAATGTGCGTGAGTCAGGGTTTTCTGTGGGTATTACAGTATTGGCAGCATTTAAAACACAGACTTTGAAACCGACCGCCATCTTTAAAGTCCTGAACTGTACAAGCAAACACAATCAGTGTGTGGAAGAACCCTTCATGTAATCCGAGTCAGTCATGCATTCACCTTTCACACATTTTTCTTCATCTTGGAACATATGAGTCATGTGCAGCACATACTTAGAAATGAGTTGCCTCTGGGCACTGAGGTGAGCCCAGGAAGTGGATGGCTGCTCACAATGGCACAACAGAGACCTCTTCGGTTGACGATGAAGGCCGTGCGAGTTCTGACAGTGGCAGTCAATGTTTCATAGATGTGATCATACTACATCCCCATTCAGTCCCTGGCCTCTCTGCAGAGTGTGATGGTCACATGTGTGGTAATTGTAATTACAATTATATGGGGAAGCGTGTAAAAATTGCACAGCTTTCGGGACATGAAAAGAGCCAAAGGAATTTTGGTTTTAGGGGGAGAAAACCTCCCTTCCCACTAAACCTAAACCCCCTTTAGGAAACTGACTTGTTCGCTTCCTTTGCTCACTGCAATGTAGCTTAAACATATTTTATGCAGGCAGTGGGCAGTTCCAGTGATGGAAGTGAGCAGTGCCATTGGAGGGAAGAAGGTGCAGCATCTTAATAAACATGTTGGGCGCCTCCTCTTATTGTTATTATTTTTTATACATTAAGCACAGCCAAGACGTCTCATAACCTCGGTCTTTCAAGAATGAGTGTAATTAGCATGTATCCATCGAGCAGCCCCGAGCCCTATTCTCATATCAGCTCTTGCTCACGTAATTTGTTGTCTAAATGACCGGCAAACCCTCCAATTGCCTCCTTGGCTAGTTTGTGGGCCCTGAAAGTGAATGACAGGTATTGAGCCAATCACCAGTGGCATTTGCATTCTGTGGCCTTCTTCCTTGATAAGGCTGGTTAGCTACCTGTTTCACAGTGCTGTCAGAAGATGGGGTAGAAGGGGCATAATTCCCCATTCCTCCGGCTTTTTCAGATCTACAACAGCTTCAACAGCCAATTCCCCCATCACACCCGCCACAACCACACGCAATGACAATGCCTCTCCTCAAAAGATTCTACTCAACTGGACCACACTCACCACAGACGACACTCTCAAGACCATGAACAGCATTCACTCTGGTGCACCTTCCTACCCCTGCCACTAACACATCTTCCACAGAGCCAACACCTCCATCGCCCCTTATTACAGAACACCATCAACTGCTCCATCGAGACAGCCACCTTCTCCTATGACTGTAAACATGCCGAGATCAACCACCTGCTGAAGAAACCACCTGCCGACCCGACAGACCTCAAGAATTTCAGACCCATCACCCTGCTTCCCTTCCCAGCCAAGGTCATCGAGAAGGCCATCAACGCCAACTCTCCGAGTTCATTGAAGCCAACCACATCCTGGACTCTACCCAATTTGGTTTTTGAAGCAACCACAGCACCGAGACAGCCCTCCTTGCCGCTACCGACGACATCTGCTCACTCCTCGTCAGTGGAGAAACAGCAGCCCTCATCCTCCTGGACCTCTCAACCGCTTTCAACACCACCTCCCACAGCACCCTAAGCACGAGACTCCACAAGGCCGAAATCCACGACGGAGCCCCGGACTGGATCCACTCCTTCCTCACAGGTACAACAAGGCGAGTCAGACTTCCACCGTACCTCTCAGAACCCACGGAGAACAGCTGCAGACCCCCACTCCCTCTTTAACGTCTACATGGCCCCGTTTACAGCCATAGTCAGGAACCATGGACTCAATGTCGTTTCCTACACTGATGGCTCCCAGCTAATCTTCTCCTTCACCAACAAACCCACAATCACCAGAAACAACTTCCACAACGGGAGGAAGGTGTTGGAATAAAAACTTTTTCGTTATTCCTCCCATTGCATTATTCTATGTAAGTTAGCATTTGCGGCACCATTTTATGTTTGGCCGCCATTTTGAACCACAATCGAAACTAATCCCTGCTTGCTCATTAAACGGGCTTTGCTGTATTTTGTTTTTCCGAGGTTGGGTTTTGCTTTGCTAATGAATACACCATTCTTATTAAGGCATACCTTTCCCCTTGGATAGAGGCCTTCTCCCACCAGTCTAGTGGCGGGTACGAACAGAGTGACCTTGGGTAGGAGATAGTGTGTGCCCCGCCTTTGAATCAAAACCTATGCTTCTGTACTTCTTTGTTTAGCTGCATCTGCCTGGAAAGTTCCATTACGGGTGTGTCTTCATTGGTTCTGAATTGTACATAATGTATCTCCATGTTTGCTGATGTCAGTCCCCACTGCAGCACCCCTAGGCGTCTAGGCAGATAGGGCTTCGCTCCAGTGTATTTGAATAAACTTATATTAGTTTGTATTCTCTACTGTCTGACCGACTCTTCATTTGGTATGGAAGGCTGAGAGGTGGTCACAAGTGATCCGGGTGACCCTGAACCGGCCACTTCCTTCAAAGGCCCTCGCTTCCTGGATGAGAAACAGCTGTTTGAAGGTAAGCTCGGACAAGACCGGAGTCCTTATCCTAGGGCTCAACACCTCCACCTGGCAAGAGTCCTGGGGGCCCGCCACATTAGGAACACCCCACACAGACCACACATGAAACCTCAGCATCATACTGGAATCCACTTTCAAAATGAACCACCAGATCAATGCCGTCTACTCAACCAGCTTCCACATCCTGTGCTTACTCTGAAATACCTTCAGATGAATCCCCACTTAGGCCAAAAAGACGGTCACCGTACACACTCATCAGCAGCAGACTCGACTCTGAAAGTGCCCTCTATGCAGGTATCACCCAGAAACTCCTCAGGAAACTACAGAACGTTCAAAAGGTGGTCCTGAACATCCCCCACCACAACCACTTGTCAGAACACCTGCGAGAACTCCGCTGGCTCCCAGTCAACAAAAGAGTCACATTCAAGATCCTAGCACAGGGGTCTCCAAACCGGTCCTAGAGGGCCGGATCCATGCCAGATTTTTGGGATATCCCCATTGAGATACATGGAGTCATTTTAAAAATCCGGCATGGATTCGGCCCTCCAGGACCGGTTTGGAGACCCCTGTCCTAGCACATGCCTACAAAGCCCTCCACGATGTTGGACCAGATTACCTGAACCACCACCTCTCATTCCACATACTCACCAGACACCTCCGCTCGGCCGAATTGTACTTCACAACCGTATCTTGGATCCGCAAGACCAGGACTGGAGGAAGATCCTTCTCCTACTTCTCCACCAAGACCTGGAACACCCGGCCTCTCCAACTCAGGTTATCCCTATCACTAACCCCGTTCAGGAAGGATCTCAAGACCTGGCTGCTCGACTGAACCTCAGTGTACAACAGGACCTGAAGCCCCCCCACCCTTCCAGCAACTTGAGACCGTAGTGGGTGAGTAGTTGCACTTAACAAATACTTATTGATTGATTGGTAGGACACTTTTTAGTGAAGCAATTGGCCTGGGACCCACAAATATATCCTCAATGGCAGCTAACTCCACAATCCCTTAACAACAAGTCAGCCAGTCCTCCTGTTCATTTACACGTGCAGTACACTTCTGAGGCTTAGCTGTCAATGGAGCTCTGAGTAGTCAAGGTCACAGTTAGTTCTGAACTTAGAACAACACTGCAGCATATCGCTCACTTCATTAGTCATCCTGTGCCCTGGGCACCCTATTTTTAGCTGATCGGTACTGGTGGTAACTTACTCTGACTGTCCCTGGGCTCTGGCCAACCAGGCAGGGGGCCAGTGCTACGCTAAAAATACACTTAGAATACAGTAAAAACACCTACATACACTAGGGTACACTATGGATTAGGGCACCCCTATGATTGGCATAACCTTCCTCAAGGGCCCTAGTTCAATAGGGCAGGGGATTAAAACTACCTTCAAGTCTCTAGCATATATTAGGGCATGGCAGTTTAGAGGCCATCAACCCTTTCTGCACTTGCATGTGTGCACTACTGAGAGCCTGAGGTCATTTTAAAAGCTGCCCTCTGTTGCAGAACTGCTTTTAAGTGTAAATTGTTCCTTAACTCGACTTTAGTGTTAGGGCCACTTCAAAACTGACGATTTACAAGATTTGAGCAAGTAGGTACCCTCAGGGTCTCCCCTAGGTGTCCCAGGGGTGGAGGTCAGGCACTTATAAGGAGAACCCTTATAAAAGATGTTCTATATGCCTTGGGGATAGAGAAATTGCACATTTCAATGCTCTCATTGTAGCAAAGTGCTTCCCAAAATCGACGTTTGTGCTAGGAGCATTATGGAGTGAGAATCTACATTATTTTTACATATTCAGATCTCTTAAAGTCTCTCCTAGGTGGGGGGAGGCGGGTGGGGGTCATGTAGTTGTAAGCAGGGTCCTTATTGAAGTAGTTTTATAGGCCCTGGTGCTCGAGAAATTTGACATTTCATTTTCCCCATTGTAGATCCCCAGCCACATAGGTTAACATTGTAATAGTTTATGAATTCATAACTACTGCAAGTGACAACAGAAAATATAATTGAATGACTTAGCAGATTGGTATTGATAAATCCAACAATATGTTGTTTTGAATTTATCCTAGCATATATAGAAATGAAGTTATAAGACTTTCTTGTATATAAGTTAAAATCCAGACTTCCAATGTGAGAGTTCAGTGGATTAGCCAGGCTGCTTTGATGAAGTGATAAGTAGCACCCAGGGAGGAAAGGCTATCTCCTGTACTAGGACCCTGTGTGAGAAGTTGGCCTGATATATGATGCTCACTAGTTCTAGTGATCACCTTGTATCAGTCCAAACAACCCTTATGGTGATTGGTTGTAAGTCAACCTTATAGACCAGCTATCCTAATGGTAGCATGGACAAAGCAGTCTTTAGGCTAAACTCTTTTGGCATGTGAAGCCAGCTGTTTTACCACATATAACCCCTTGAATACCAAGTGAAAGGACACCACACAGGTTGTTATGAAAATAAACAAGTATTTATTAACTAACATACACCTCTGAACTCTTTATGAGGTCAGAGGGCTAAGCACATGACAAACTCTTAGGAAAAATACGTTTAAGTTGTACGATTTACAATGGTGCCCAAGGGGCACGACAAACCATATACTAAGTAATTGGAATGTGAAAGTCAATACTAGGAATGGAGCTGTCCAGAGGCTGTAGGATTGCTGGAACCACGCTATACTAACTTCAGGTAAGTAATAGGAGGCCCACGGAGCGCGTGTGCAGAGTGTGAACTCACACACGAGATGCGTACAAACGTCTATGGACAGTACAGTTTAAGAAAAAGGTGAGTACGGATGTCCCTGACTAGGTAGGGCTAAAACGACTGTGGAACTAGACACTAGGAGAGTCAAGCTACCCTTGAGCACCAAAATGCTCGTGTTACCTCACCCACAGGCTGCGGGTGCACAGGTGCCAAGTCGTTCCGGCGTTGAAGTCTATGGAGCCTGGAAGAAAAGATGCTGCAGGCGGTCAGGAGGAAGATGTCCGGTGTGATCCAAGGGTGGATCAGTGAAGAGAAGAACCTGAAAGCAGTGGGGACAATGTTCAAAGTCACTAGCCAGTGACTGGAGTGGAACCAGGAATGGAACCAGATGTCGTCGTCGCGATCAGAATAAATTAATCATGAATAATATTCTTGCTTATTGTCAATAATTATATGTGCACTACTTTAGGTGATTTACTATTTGGCTACAACAAATCAATCTTTTCTAGTACCTGTTATCCTCGCAGGACCGTTTAGTTGCCTAGGTATAAGTTATGTTTATAAGATTTTGCAGTTGAGGCCACTAGCCAGCCGGCAAGTGACCAGACAATGCGTCGAGCAGCAACCAGGCAGAAGGGCCCCACGCAGATTTCGTGGATGCTGGAGGGCTGATCTTCGGTGCAGAAGCTGCTCGGGGGTCGGGGCTTCTCAGTCCCCAAAGCACTTGGACGAGGATGTCTCTGAAGTCGTGCTGGAGCAAAGTGCTGCTTCTTTCAAGATGGCCGGTCCCACGTGTCTCGTCGCACCCACGGATCTCAGCTGTGCTGCAGATGTAGGTAGAGGTCGGAGAGGTCTCGGAATCTGGGTCTCGTCGGGCTCTGAAGTTTGGATCCTTGCAGGAAGACGACAAAGGGAAGCCGTGGTACGCTGATGGTGCCTGCTTGTGCAGGGTGGACACTCCTTGCCCACAAGGGAGATTTCTTCAGTCTTCTGCAGAGCAGAACGTCGAAGTCCAGAGTTTCTTCTTGTAAAGTTGTTCAGGATAATCTAATCTGGAATGGGACCAGCTCCTACCTTTATCCGGCTAAAGGGGGCTGCACTACGACTAGGTCCCTCCTCTGGGTGGGACCATGAAGGGGGGGTGGTTACACCCCCTTTCCTTTGTCCGGTCTTGCGCCAGCTCTGGGGCTGGCGTGCCCCAGGAACTGGTTTAGACCGGTGTATGCACAGGGACACATTGTGTGCCCCAGGCATGTCTCATTCCTTTCAGCCCTGTCCTACCTAATACACAAAATCCTGTCTGGGGTGGTGCTAGCACCTCCCAAGGCAGGAAACCCTTTGTCCAAGCCTCCCTCGCTGGAAGGACTCCCAGCAGCAGGAGGTCAGACTTGTGTCTGTGGTGGCAGCATCCATTTTGTGACGCTGAGGCTCGAGTTAACTTTAACCGGGGTTCACAGTTACATACATTTCGTGTCCCTCTAGAAGGGTGGAATGCTACCCCTGTCACCAGAATTGGCGAGGGGGTAGTACTCCAATTCGTATGACACCTTACTCGACATGTTTTGATAATGCTATACCAAAGTTAGCAATAACCGCGAGGATTATAATGCACTTAAGAGTATATGGTATAGCGTTATCATGGAAACAGCTAAAGGACTTGGTTCCAAAAGCTGCACACAGGCTCAGCTCATGCTAGAGCACCATCTCACATAATTCCAACCACTCTGCCTTCAGGATTGATAAGGCCTGCCATAGGAGTGACTGATAGGAGGATATGTGTCCATTTTAGGTTTAGATATAGGGATACTATATCTAAAGCAAAAGGTGATTACACCACCGTGCCCCAGCTGATTGCTCAGCCAGTTGTGTCAGATTTGGATGGCTAGCCAGGGGTGGCATAATACATGCTGCAGCCCCTGGTAGGCCCTGGGTGCACCTATGCCCTGGGTACCTAAGGTACACTGAACAGGGACTGATAAGGTGACTCAGTATCCAATTGGGTATGCACCTAAGGTACATGGTTGTCAATTTTAGAGAGAGCACAGCTAGGCTGTGGGTCTGATTAGCAGGCCCACAGCCAGGGAAGTCATAAACCAGTGAAGCAAAAAGCAAAAATCGGGGTGACCATAGGATTGCAGACCCTACTCTCCTACACCCTGCTCCACAGGAATACCAGAGCGGGGGAAAGATCGTAAAGCCTTAGCTTCAATGGCAGAAGGGGACAGGCAGAGACAACCAGGTCCATCTACTCCCTTTCCACCCTGAACCCAGTCAGATGGCAGGCCTAAGGAAAGAAGTAATGTGCAGATTTAGAAGGGAGGGGAGTTATTGAAATTAGTCATCCCGGAGGTTGGTTTAGCTAGCTCTTACTTCTCTGCTAAGACTTCAGCCACATTGAATTTTGGAGAAATAGTGCTTTTTGGGAGACCATTGTGCCACACTTTGGAGGAAATGGTCATTCTCTGGAGGGTTGCCCTGCTCCTCATTGGACAGGAGTGCCCTCCTGATTGACCCCAGAGAACACTAAATAAGTATCTGAAAGGGGCAGAGTTTCTCAGAGTTGCTGCTTGAAACAGCAGAAGAAGAAGTGAGAAGAGGATGTAGCACAACGGCTAGAGCGGTCAATATCAAATCTGGAGAACCGGGTTCGAGTCGCGGCAATGACGCTCAACATCCTGTGATTCTGGGCAAATCACTTAATCTCCCCGTGCCTAAACAAAAATGAATATGTCCTTGTGTAACACAACTGGTGCTCATGTAAAGTGCTCTGATACCTGCTACCTTCGGGTCAAGGAAACGCTATATAAATCTACCCCAAAAAAACAATGAAGGGTTCATTTGATGCAGCGCTTCTCCAGAAATAATTTCTAAAAACCTGTCAACTCTCCCTGAAGTATAATTTCTAACATACACTCAAACAGTGGGGCCCATAACACTGAAAATCACTTTTAAACATGTATTCCTTACTTCATGGATCGGTGGAAATCAAAGGAAAAACTGCTGTATTGTAGTGGAGTGTCTAAAACAAAATTGCATATTTATACTATTTACACATGCAGTTTTAGATATTTGTACCATGGTTTCATAAAATAAGACATTTTATTAGACACACCACCAGTGAGATCGATAGATCTGCTAGTAAGAAAATTAGGCGTAGGAAACCTCAAGACCAGTTTGATTCTCTATGTATCTAATTTTTATTAATAGCAAATCCAGCATGTCTAATATTGTTCACTTTATTTATTTAGAAAATTCAACATTTAAAATATAAAGATTTGGATTTAGGACAGTTAAATCATTTATTCTAGACAAATAGTTCTCAAACCATTCACCTATTCTCCTAACATCCCTAGCTAAAGTCTCAGACAAAGTGCATTTCCCTGTAAAAGAAAACAGAGTTAGGCAAATCTCTTACATCTCAGGAAAAATCGTCAGTCCGGCAGCATCTCAGGTAGAAATGGAAGGAAGCGAATCCCATTCCTTAAAATCAGCACTTTTTATACCTTTTTCACTAGTTCTATCTAACTAAAATTGTATCATTCGACTTAAATGTGAGTTATGATTGGACAGTTTTGGGGTGGACAAGCAGCATCTCGTCATCAAAACTTAGCTTTCCTTCCGTCCGCACTTTTTCTAAGGGGTCTATTGTTTTACTCCATGTCCAGCCTAGTCCGGTTCCCTATTCGCAACGTCCTATAACTTTCCCACGTTCTGTACCACTGTGCTCATCACTTGACAGGCATTTGCACTTCCAGTCCAGAACAAACTTGAACTTTACTCAGTCCGGGCTCAAGCTGCTTGCATTCAATTCTTGCGCATGCGTTTTACTTTTCTGGCCACAGTAATCGAGTGACTCCATTTTCTTCTAGGCCCCACGATACAATAATGGGAACTATCATAGAAACAAACACAAATAAGCATTAATTTAAATCGTTTAACCCTTCTGTTTACCTCCGCCTTACTAAGGTTTTCCCAATTAGTATTTACCTAGCAAAATAGCTACATTTAAGCGCAATATACTTACTTTACCTTCACGTTTTTGCACAAAGACACACAAACAAAAGCACATTCAGGCCGCATTCCATTAATTTAAAAGCTGCTTATTAGTTTTAACATGACAAAATTACAAAATTTGTTAATTATGATTGCAACACAAGCAAGATTAATTTCACACGTGTATTTGTGTAGATGCATTTCTTATTCTATGTTGATTACTCATGCACGACGTTTCATTACTGCAAGTTATGTTATGTTATGTTATGTTATTTTGTGTCTTTTATAGCGCTCGGCTACTCAATAGAGTGTCCCGGCGCTTTATTGACAAGCTGAAAACGCTAAACACAACAAACAAATAAAAAACAGGTCAGTAGGGCAGAAATCTAAGAGGCAAAGAGCCAGGTTTTCAGGCCCTTCCTAAGTTATGATTATTGGAGTATGATTTCACAAGGTTGCACACAATTTTTTTTTTTTAAATTTGTTTTTATTGTTGCATCACAATATCAAATTCAATATCACATGTATTACGACGAGTGGCGTTAACATTCCGCCAGCTGTCATCAGGATCGCAACTTTTACATTTTTTATAACTAACAACGATAACATCCAGGTGTGTAACTTGGTTAGACAGAAGCTTTTTTTATACACATTACCTTCTAGGCATTGCACGTCTACCTCTACATCCCTCCCTCCATAGACAACCGCCTACTCTCTTTTACCTAAGGGACTTGGAGACCCAGTGTGCCCGTGTCCATCCCCTCTTGTTCCCCCCTCACGCCCGTTCACCTTCTACTTCACCGTCCTCTTCTGAGCTATCCCCTTCATCATCTTCGGGCAATGGTTCGCAGGGCTCCCCTCTATAAGTGTTCCACGGTAGCCATACTTTATTCCATTTACGCGGATTCGCCCTCTGTTGGTATATTGCCCGTTCCGTCATCATGATCATGTCCATATTTTTGCACCACTGTGCCAAAGTCGGTATCTCTGCCGCTCCCCATTTCTGTGCTATATCTCGCTTTGCTAGCATCATCCCTATGACCACCCATAGTTGCCCTTGTGGCGTGAGGTCGGTCGGGCCCCACACATTCAGCAAACAAATTCTAGGGTCTGGAGTGAACGGGAGCTGTAAGGTCTGGGCGACCGTGCGTGCCACTCGCTTCCAGTACTCTACTATGTATGGACAGGACCACAGGGTGTGAAACAATGTGCCCTCCTCCCCACAGTTTCGTAAGCAATATGGGTGTTCTGCCCTCTGGAATTTGTGGAGTGTGGTGCGTGTGTAGTACACTCGGTGTAGTATCTTGAACTGTATCAGACGGAATCTCGCTGATATACCCGCCTCTCTAGGTGATGCCATTGCGGCATTCCAGTTTGCCTCATCCAGGTCCCCAACATCATCCTCCCATTTCTCTTTCAATTGTTGTAATGGGTCAGGCAAGTTATTTACTAATTTGCGATACGTGAGGGAGGTGGCGCTGGCTTCCATGTAATCAGTGAGTAGTCGGTCTTCCAAAGGGGCCGATTCCGGGACGTTGGTTCCCGGTGTTAGTACTGCTAGCAATGCGTGCCTAATCTGAATGTAGCGGTACGTCTCAGTGGTGTTTAGCTCATACTGTTCTCTCAGGGTGTCAAATGGGACCACCCCCTCCCGTGTCCATAGATCCCCCACCGTGGAGATCCCTATAGTGTCCCACTGATCAAATCCTTTACTACGTCTCAGGTTGCCCAGTGCCCTAGAGTCCCACAAGGGTGTAAGCTGTGTAATCACCCCTCCCCATTTCAGACGAGATTGGGCTTTGTGCCATAAAGTTACAGTGTGCTTAGTCGGGCCTATTAGTTTCGCTGTCAGGCCCTTGTTGTAGAGTGGGGCAAGTAGTGTATTCGTGCCAAGCTGACGTCTGTCCGCTAAATATGCCGGGTCCTCCTGCGGCGCATGCATCCATTGGTTAATCACCTTGAGGTGTGCTGCCCAGTAGTATAGTTCCAGATTCGGGAGTGCGATCCCCCCACTGTACCAGTCCCTAACCAGTTTCACCTGTGCTACCCTCGCCGGTTTATCTCCCCATAGTAGGCCTGACAATTGCCCCGCTATCTGTTTGAAAAAGGAAGGTGGGACCAATGCTGGCGTATTTTCCAAAACATATAGGAACCTGGGTAGCGCCATCATTTTGAAAAGTGCGGCTCTGCCCAGTAACGTCAGCGTGAGTGTCCTCCAATGGCGCACGTCCGCCTTTAGTCTATCGAGCAGGGGCCTGAGGTTGAGATCCTGAAAGGTCACCTGATCTCGGGTGATCCGAATCCCTAGATATCGAAAGGAGATGGTTTCCACCACCAAGGGGCAGTCCGCCTCCAAACACGGTGGGGTCCCATGCAACATGTAGATCACCGATTTCATCCAGTTAATCTTGTACCCTGAGGCTATTCCCTGTCGTTCACATAATGCCAGCAACACTGGAATTCCCTCTGCCGGGTTCTCTAGGTATATTAACATATCATCCGCGTATAAGGCCACTCTGTCCTCCCATCCTTCACCCCAGGTGATGCCACGCAGCAGCGGTGTGGTCCTAATAATTGTAGCCAACGGCTCAAGTACCAGAGCAAATAGTAGCGGGGAGAGCGGGCAACCTTGTCTCGTGCCCCTTGTCAATGTAATGATTCTCGAGAGATGGCCATTAGCCGTCACTCGCGCCGTGGGAGCACTATATAGGAGCCTGATCCATGCTATGAATTTTGGGCCGAAGCCCATATGTTGTAGGACTGCAAAAAGGTACCTCCATTCCACCAAGTCGAACGCCATCTTGGCGTCCAACGAGAGGATTGCTGCATCAGTTTTCAACAACGGGGCCCTTGCCATAACACCATGCAGGCGCCTAAGATTCAGCGCCGTGCTTCTGTGCGGCATAAATCCCGATTGGTCCGGATGGATAAGGTGACTAAGGTGAGGCAACAGCCTGTTGGCTAATAATTTGGCCAGGATTTTGCTTTCAGCATTGAGGAGGGAGATCGGTCTATATGAACCGCAATCCTCAGGGGGCTTGCCCGGTTTCGGGATTGCCACAATAGTGGCCATGCACTGATCTGGCGGCAGGTGTCCTCGTTCCAAGCTATCTATATACATGTTTAGTAGTGGGGTCGAAAGCGATTCCGACATGGTTTTATACCACTCAATCGGGATTCCGTTGGGTCCCACGGCTTTCCCTGGACGTAGTGCCGCGATAGCTGCCTGTACCTCCTCAGCCGTCAGGTCTGCTTCTAGGTCCTCGGCCTTATCTGGCAGCAGGGTACGGGTGGGCACCCCCACAAGTGCCACCTCCGCCATCTCCCGTGTAACCTCTATCTCAGAGGTGTACACCGTCTGGAAATGATCAGCTAGGATGTCCACTATCTGGGCAGGGCGGGTGTGCAGCGCCCCTCCCCCGTCCTTCAACTGCAAGATATTCCTCTGCCCCTCCCTTTTTTTTTCTAGCCAGGCTAGGAGCTTACTTGCCTTATCTCCCACCTCGTATATCCTATTCGTAGTGGCTGCTATATTTTCAGTCACTCTACGTCTCAGGAGATCAGCATGGCGTTTCTGACACAGTTGAAGTGCGTGTAGCGTGTCCCCGGTCGGGTCAGCCATATGAAGCTCGTTTGCCTCAGCAAGTCTGTCCTCTAGGTCCAGCAGTTCCACTTTCTGGGTGTGTTTGTAATTCGTTATAGTGGAGATTGCTTGACCTCGGAGTACCGTTTTATAGGCCTCCCAGAGAGTCGACGGGGAGGAAACCGAGCCGGTGTTTTCTGCGAGGTAACATCTTGTCGCTTTTTTAAGAGCTTTGGTCACCTGTGGGACCCTGAGGTATCCTGGGAATATCGGGTATATGCGCTTTTGGGACCGTTCTGGGATTGAGAGGGTCAGCGTCAACGGGGAATGGTCCGAGACGCCTCTTGGTTTGATCTGTATGTCGTCGACAGTAAGTAGACCCTGCCCCGGGGTGAGAAAATAGTCGATCCGTGACAGACTGTCGTGGACCGCTGAGTGATAAGTGTAGTGACGGTCTGTTGGGTGCATGTGCCTCCAAAGGTCTATCAGGCCCTGCGCTTCCAGGAAATCATGCAGCCGGGAGGGCCCTGGTGTTTGTGTCCGAGATGGGAACCTATCTAGCGTGTTGTGTGCCACTGCGTTAAAGTCCCCCCCTATTATGAGGTCACCCTCTGGGAGTTCCAACAGAAATTTACCCAATTCTGGGAGAGCGATCGTGTGCAGTGCCGGTGGAATGTATACCGAGACCACATTCAGCCGCCTCCCCTCCCACTGTCCAAGTACCGCTGCGAAGCGCCCCTGTGTGTCTACCTTCGTGGATTGGAGTACAAATTTGGAGGATCGATGCATTAGTATTCCTGTCCCCCGGGACCCCTTCGTGAACTCCGAGTGGGCAATCATCCGGTAGCCTTTCCTATCTAAGGCATGTGTGGCTGTACCTGTGAGGTGCGTTTCTTGCAGTAGGACCAGAGCCGGGCCGAACCTCCTTATACTGTGTAACACCAGCCCTCGCTTGACCTTGTCTCCCAGGCCTCTAACGTTCCATGACATAAGCTGTAGTGGCTCCACCGGGCCTGTCCCAGGATCCCCCCTCCCTATGTCATACCGTGTAGTGTGTGTCATTGTATCCGTGGTAGTGAAACTCCATGTGTCGTGTGGAGTGAGGTGCAGAGCCCTGGCCTGCACGTGCCCTGTGTAACGTGTGTGTCCCGTGGTACCATTCTACACCTGTAAAACAAGTCAAAACAACCGAACCCCCCCCAACCCCAACTCCCCCCCTCCCTGCCCCCCTGCTTGACGGACCCAGAACTGCCCGCCCCCCCAACTTAGCAGAGTGCCTAACCCGAACCCCAAACACAGTACTTGCTCGTCGGGGTGAGGGACTCTCCGGAGTCGGCGGCCTCCTTCCATGTCCGCGGAGGACCTCCGCCCGGTGTCCTCGACGACCAGTCCAATCAGCAGTGCATTTGGTCTACACCATTAGGTCCGGGATTTCATTGTTCATCGTTATTCTCAGTGTCATGTGCCTCACTCCGTGGGGAGTGCGGATCCAGGTCCCCTCCGGATGCTTGGGAGCCCGGACGAGATCCACCTGCACGGTATTTATTCGGGCGTGTGGAGCGGCGAGGTAGGCCCGTTTGTCTCCATCCTTCCAGCCAGTCATGTGCAGCCTCCGAAGTGTCGAAGAACCAAGTTTTGTTGTCTGCCACCACTCTCAACTTGGCTGGAAACAACATGGCATAAGGAAGTTCTCTTGCCCTCAGTTCCTTTTTTACTTCAAAGAATGTTCTCCTTCTACGTGCGACCTCCGCCGTGTAGTCCGGAAAGAACGCCAGAGTTGAGTTTTGGATCTTAACTGGAGGGGAGTTTCTGGCCGCTTGCAGGATCGCGTCTCTGTCCCTGAAATTGAAGAGACGGGCAATGATCGGCCGAGGTGCTGCGCCTTGCTTCGGTCTACCCCCTGGGATCCGGTGTGCCCTTTCCACAGAGAAGAAGGCGGATAGGCCCTTGGGTTTGAGTTCTTGTTCAATCAGGTTTTCCACGTAGAGGTCCATTGCTCTCGTGTCCTCTGATTCCGGAACCCCTATAATGCGGATGTTGTTCCGCCTTGAGCGCCCTTCCTGCTCATCCAGCTTTGCACGTAGGTCTTTGTTTTCGTTCGAGATTCGCTCCACATTGATCTGTAGTTCCGAGACGTCCTCCACCAAAGATTTGGTCACAACCTCCATTGATGAAACTTTTTCGGACATCTTGTGGAAGTCAGCTCTTATCAGGGTTATTTCCGTTGAGATCGACCCCACCGTAACCTGAACTTGCGTCAGGGCTCGCATAACGTCTTCAAGGGTTGCTTTTTTGTCTCCCTTTTGGTCGGTCGGCTTGCTCGCCTGTGCTTTGGCATCTGGTGGGGAGGCGGACGGTTTTTCAAACGCATATCTCTCAAGACGCGACTGTGCATTGCCTCCCTTTGGACCTTTGCCCGCCATGTCCTTCGTAGTTGCCCCAAGGCGGTCGCTGAGAGCAGAGCAGCCAGAAAGAAATATTTCCTCAGATGGAGTCCCGGTGTGTGCCCACCGTCGAGACTGCGGCCTTGAGGTGCGGCCGGCCAAAGGAGCTACTTTCAACGACCCTGTTCCCAGGTCCCTCGGTGAGGTTAGCTGATGGGGTTGCTCTACCACGTGGTCCGCCGGACCTGCAGATCTGTGTCCCCGAGGGGGCGTACTCCTTTCTTAGACTGGGCGGCGTGCGTGTCCAGCTGACCCTCTCCTCGGCCCCCTTCGGTCCTTTACAGTGCCTGATGCCCCTCCACCTCAAGCCGTGATGCGTCCGCCACCTTCAGGGGCGCGCTCAACAGTCCGCGTGCCCGAGAGGACCGACAATAGACCAGGAGCCTCTTCCGAGTTTTCTGCGGTTCCGCCGCTCCCAGTCTCAGCTGGATGTTTGAGGGTGTGTTCACCCAGGATGGTCAGCGCAGACCGGCAGGGTGAGATGCCGCCGTAGCGGTGCGGCCGTTTCCCCAGTTCCCGATGGCCGTCCCCGTACCCCCTCTCGGGACCCTGGTGTCCCCCGTGTCAGGTCCTCCGCTGGGTGACGGTCGTTTGCCACATCGGGTCGGCCAACCCGACCCCCCCGGCGGGGCTGATGCCTGGATCCTCCGACGATTGGGAGGCAGGACGGCCGCCCTGGTTTCCGACGGGACGGGTCCGGCCGCCCCCGGACCGATATCTATTGCGCCCGTTCACTCACCGGGCTTCAGTCTATGTGCGGCTCTCTCCCACTGTCGTGTCGCCGGTCACTCCGAGCTGCTCACCGCTCGTGTCCCTGGCGTTCCGCTGTGTGCGACCACTTCCGGCCCCTCCGCGCCGACTCCGCTGCACTTCCTGTCGGCCCCGTCTCGCCAGGCGGTCCCCCGGCTCCTGCGTCCTCCCAAGGTCAGAGCGGGCGAGTCGGATATCTTGGCTTCCCGCAGTCGGATTTTCCGTCTGTTTGCTGTCGGGTGTGCCGCCCGGTCCCGGACTTCAGTCCCTGCCCGCAAAGTGAAATTTTGCACCGGATCAGTGCTCGGATATATCTGGAGGCCGCTTCAACCGCGGAGCTCGCCCTCTAAGCTGCCACCATCTTAGGCTGCTAGCCACGCCCCCTCAGGTTGCACACAATTTTGTTTCACCACCTTGCTCCATCAACTCCCCCCTTTGGTGATTTATCACCAAGTACCACCCAAAGATTTGCAATTTGTTTTTTTTTTTTTTCCGAACATGTTCCAAATTCTTCTGGTTAGTATTTCTACACTTTAGTATCCTTTTCTCTTGTCTCTTTAAAGACTTTCTCTTGAAACTCTTCCATTTCTATATCACTTTTTCTCTTTCTCTTTCTCGTCTTTTCTGAATCATTTTCTTTAATGATTTTCTAACATTCCTTCTTTTTTTATATATGCAAAATAACCTTATCAGGAAAATGGCTAATACTATTATTGTTACTGGAATTAGTATTTTACCTATAACTGAACTACCTTTTCCTTGAAACCAATGTTTAATTGCTGGTAATATTTTACCAATTCGTTCAAGGATACCATCAACCTCCAATGGTTCAATTTCTCTATGCAATTCCGTAATATTTGTAATATACTTTTCAATGGTTTGACTTTTATCTGGAATGTATGTACAACAGTGCTGTACCTTCAAAATTCCACAAACTCCTCCTTCTTTTGCTAATATTATATCAAGTGCAAGACGATTTTGCATTACCATAGTTCTCATAGCAATCATTTCAGTGTTTACCATTAGGAATCCACCGGCTGTATCTGTTGACAAACGATCTACTATCGTTGACAATGTCCAAATTCGATTTGCATTGAAAGATATTCCCACTGCTGGTATCAGTGCTCCAAAAACATCACCAATTATCTCTATAACACTCTCTCTTTTTCTTCGACTTAAAGGTTTACCTATCTCATGAATTCCATTTGTTCCTCTATCTACATGGAAAATTTTAGGAAAGACCAAACCCACATAGCATGTCTCATACCAATGGTCAGGCAACCTATAATAAGCTTTGTTTCCACATATAAAGTAAACTCCAGGAAAAACAGGATCATTCTCACCTTTAAATCCCCATCCTCCTAGGATGCGATAAGTATCTTTACATTGACTTGCTCCCACAAAATAGTTGTCATACATGGTATTGTCTCTCCTAATACAAAATTTCCCTAACAATGGAGTGTCTATATTTATTGCTACATTCACATTTCTTTCATCAATATTTTCATCATTAAATGTCCAATATTTTGATTTTTCATGCTTCAATTTCTCTTTACAGTTATAAGCAATTCGTCTTTCTTCAACCATGTCTAAAAATGCCCTTTCTTCTGCTCTCATTTTGCAAGTTAAATTGTTTTTGAATGCATAGTCATGACTCAATTCATCTACTTCTAAAAAATATTCTCCCATAACTGTTGCAGGTCTTTTCTTATTTAATTCACTATCTATTTTCAATTTTGCAAATATCTCATCTGAATTGGAATAATGATACTCCAATTTACCTGTTTGATAAAACAAGCTTGCAATCACACTACATGTAACTCCATATGTAAGTGGGAGATGATGGTAGGCCACGCCCTCAGAAACAGATGCAGGCAATTTTACACATACATAACAGTCACTAGCATCCATTGTCCTAACATATTCAGTTAACAATTTTGAAAAGGTGTTTTTCGTATAATCACTAATAGAGCTATATTGATGAAATTCTGGCCTATATACAAGCTGGGTATTTGGTTTAGTTTTAACATTTTCTTCATTTGAACTCTCATTATGTTTCAGTTTTACTAGGCTATCGTGGAAAGGAATAACAATAGCTAAAATGATCCATATCAGTATTAATAATCCAGTACAAAACAAACACATTCTACACCATTTTCTAAAAATAGAACATTTCGTTTTATGCTCATTAGTAACTATTTATTTATTATTATTTTTTTTACACAGCAAATTTGCCTAACAAGTTTTCTTCGACCTTATGTCGCCTATGAGTTCTAATGCTCCTAACAGGTTTTCTTAAACCGAGTGTCTTTACAAACTTTGGTTTTCTAACAGATTTTCTTCGACCTTATGTCACTTACAAAAAATTTTCTTTCCACTTACAATGCGCTTCTATCCTTTCCTTCTTCCGAATATTTCAAAAAGTTCTCTTTTAATCAATTACAATTGTTCTTCTTGGTTCAGCCTTTTACTCACTTTTCCCATTTGTTTTAGGGTAACTCAAATTCTCTTGACTACTGTTTACTTCCTCAATTGGAGGTAGTACTATGTAAGTCCACTCAGGTGATTTATACTTCTGATTTGGTCTTCTTACTCTCTTTGGCCTTTGTACAACTTCTATTTTCTTTCCCAATGCTTCTCTTTGACTGGTTATTTCATTCACTTGTTCTTGTTGTCTTTCTGTTAACCATTTTAAATCTCAGTCTGTCACTTCCTTTAGGCCAATTATCTCCTTTACAAAATCTTTTTGTCTTCGGCTCTGTGGTGTTATGCTCTACTCTCCGAAGCCCTTTTTCTTGAACTCTTTCTCAATGGAGTTTCATCTGCACTGTCATCAGTCTCACTGTCAGTGTCTTCAACAGTTTCATTGATAATGATTTTCACAGTGTCTTTCTCATTTTCAGAGTCAATTTTTTCTTTAGACAGTTCTCTCACTCTGTTAGGAAAATCTCCATAGCTGGTACTTGGAATCTCATCTTCCTAATGAGCTGTTTCTGCCTTCCCAGTGTCAAGATCTTCGTTCCTGCCTTCAGAGCTTTCAATCTGTCTCTCAGAGTTTTCTTCTTCACCAGTTTTATTTTCACTTTGCTCAGTGTCTTTACTGGTGTCTGTCTATACCAATTCTCGATCTTCAGATTGATCTTCAGAATTTGGTATTTCAGTACTTTCTCCTTCTCCTTCAGATGCAGAACTAGTATCTGATACTTCCAGATTTCGACGTTCCTGTCGATCTTCAGTCTCTGGTTCACCGTCTGAATCTAAATCAGTTGTGTTTTCACCTTCCTCGTCAAGATTTTCAGGCTCAGGCACATGGATGGTATGGCTTGCGTGTACCCATCTCTTCACTCCAGCACATTTGACTGCAGTAGTGCTAACCAAAACAACCTGCCTTGGTCTCTGCCAGCGCTGCACCCAACAGTTTCTTCTGCGGTGTACCTTTATCCTCACCCAGTCTCCAGGGACTAGATCATGTGCTGGATTTTTCTCTTTGGTGTTTGATTCGGTTCCCACCTGATGGAACACAGAAGTTACTACGTCAGACAGGTTTTTGCAGTAATTCAGTATGATGTCATCATTAATTGTTAACAATTTATCAACTGGTACATACGCTTGTCTCATTACCCTTCCCATCAAGATCTCATGTGGACTAAATCCAGTTTTCCTGTCAGGAATGCTTCTTAAGGTAATCAAAACAAGTGGCAAGGCATCAGGCCACTTCAATCCTGTTGCTAGGCACATTTTTGCAATTCTGTTTTTTATTGTTCCATTGACTTGCTCTACCACTCCTGAAGCCTCAGGTCGGTAAGCACAATGCAGTCTCTAAAGAATGTCCAGTGCTTCACATGAGCTCATTCTGGAAATGTGGACCACAATCAGTTTCAATTGTCACTGGGAAGCCAAACCTAGGTATGATCTCGCTTATAAGCAGTTTTGCAACAGTTAGCCCATCGTTCCGTCTGGTAGGAAAGGCTTCTACCTATCGAGAGAACAAACAGATGATCACCAAAACATATCTGAGTCTGTTACATGGCGGTAGCTCTATGAAATCCAATTGCATTCGTGTAAATGGACCTCCCTCCCGTCCTATGGTTCCCAAACTCACAATTGTTTTCCTGTTTGGATTGAATTGTTGGCAGACTAAACATCTCTGGCACAAATTTTCAGCTATCATCCTAAACTTGGGGTTATACCATGTCTGTTTGAAAAAGCGAAGCATGGCATCTCTTCCAATGTGTGCTTGACCATGGTACATTCGGGCAATATTTGAGATCATGCTATCAGGCATTACTGGTCTTTCATCTTTGTAAACCCAGATTTCATCTTCCTCTCTTTGTTTGCACCCTGCTTTTAACCAGACATTTTTCTCTTCCTCATCAGCTTCTTCCTGTATTTGTTTTACTTCCTGCCACGTGTCAACTACAGTTTTTAGCATTAAAGGACTTGGAACATGCTCTTTCTCCCGTTCCCTATTAATTGATGCAAGATTTATTGCACAGTATTTTGCAATTGAATATACATACCTGTTACCTTGGGTGATATAGTCATTCCCCATTTTGTGTTCTGCACATTTTACCACAGCCAATTTGTCTGGCAGCTGGATGGCATCCAACAACATTCGTACAAATTCAGCATTACGTGTGGGTGTTCCTGCAGAAGTCATATAACCTTTTTGGGACCACAGTTGTCAATAATCATGTACAACTCCAAAGCCATACTGACTATCAATCACTATGGTCACTTTGATTTCTTTTCCCAATTCAGATGCTCGAATCAGTGCAATCAATTCTGCTATTTGGGCAGATCGATTTCCTTTCAAACAAGAAGCTTCCAATACATCTGCCATGGTACAGACAGCGTAGGCTGCACTTAAAGCACTTTCATCTGTTCTCAAACATGAACCATCGACAAACATCACATAATTTGATTCAGGCAAAGGTTCATCTCTGATGTCTGCTCTTGGTTTGGTACAGTATTCAAGAACATCCAAACATTTGTGATCAACCTCATTTCTCACTTCTGTTACCATTGTGTCAGGCAATAACGTGGAAGGGTTCACATTTACTCATCTAGAGATGGTCACATTTTCTGCTCCTAGAATTACTTTTTCGTACTTGGTCATCCTGTTGTTGGTCAAATATTGTGTTTTCGTTCTAGTGAGGAGAATTTCCACAGAATGAGGTACATACACTCTTACAGGAATTCCCATCACTATTCCTTCACTTTGCTCCAAACTAATATTTGTAGCTGAGACTGCTTTCAGACAACCTGGCAATGCCTTTGCAACAGGGTCCAAAACATCTGAGAAATACGCAATAGGTTTTCTCGGTTTTCCATGTCTCTGAATCAAAACTGATAATGCACATTCCTCTTGCTCAGTACAGTATAGCTCAAATTCTTTTTCATAATTTGGCATCCCTAAAACTGGTGCTTCACATAAACTCCTTTTGAGATGCTCAAATGATTCCATTTCAGTTTTAGTCAAAACTATGAGATCTCTGATATCTGCTCTTGTTAATCTCTGGAGTGGCTTTGCAATTAGTGAAAATCCACTAATCCATTGTCTGCAATAACCTACCATTCCTAGGAACATTCTCACTTGTCGCTTGGTTTTTGGTGGCTGCATTCCTTGTATCATTCTGATTCTTTCTGTAGTTACCTGTCTGATTCCTTTAGCAATTTTATGACCTAGATACTCTACTTCCTGCTGACAAAATTGCAATTTTTATGGTGACACCTTATGTCCCTCTTCAGCCAAATGATTCAATAGTGCAATAGTATCTATCACACATGCATCCTTTGTGTTTGATGCCACAAGGAGATCATCAATATATTGAACCAGTACTGACTCTCCAGGCATACTCAAACTTTCTAATGACTTCTTTAATGATTGATTAAAGATAGATGGACTTTCAGTATACGCCTTAGGAATTCGACACCATGCCAGAATACGGTCTCCGAATCTGAACGCAAAAATTGGTTGACTCTCAGGGTGCAGTGGAACCGTAAAGAACGCATTACACAAGTCAATCACAGTGTACCATTCTGCATCATGAGGAATTTGATATAAAATCACTGCTGGATTTGGTACAATCGGACAACATGGGACAACTATTTTATTAACCTTTCTCAAATCTTGTACTATTCTGAAACTTCCACTTGGCTTTTTCAATCCCATTATTGGCGAATTACAAGGAGTACTTTCTATCTCTCTCAATATACCTTGTTCAATCATTTTATTTATTACAGGGGTTATTCCTTCAATTATTTCTGTAGTCATCTTGTACTGAGGAACATTCAGATAACTTGCACCTTCTTTTATCGAAACCTTTACAGTATCTACATCTTTCATTAATCCAATATCTTCACCTGTGAAATCCCACACTTTTTCTGTCACTACCTTTTTCAACTCATCCGGTATCTTTTCTCGGTCAAAGACGGGAAACATTTTTATTCTGCTCTGCTTCAATCATAAGCATAGTCATTTTATACAGACAATCTTCAGCTGGGGTTTGCAATTATATGCCATCTGGTGAGCAATATATGGCACAGTTCATCTTACACAGTATATCTCTTCCTAACAGATTTACAGGACTACTGTCACACACCACAAATCGGTCCATATCCTTAAAATTTCCAATTTTAACTTCAACTGGTTGTGTCAAGGATGTTTTAATCTGTCTGTTGGCAACACCTACCACTTGGATCGATTCACCTGAGAGAGGAAGATTCTGAATTTCCACTGACCTAACAGTAGAACGAGTAGCACCAGTGTCCACTAGGAAGGTTATTTCTACATCATTTACCTTTCCGCTTACAAATGGACCAGACTGATCTACTTCAAGAGTGGCTCCAAGCACACACTCTTCTCCCTCTCTCAGGCACCGTCAGAAACTTTCATCCGACTCACTCCCACCTTTTTCTTGCAACCAATACTGAGGACTCACATTCACTCTAGACGATCTATTTACCTGCTCGACTCTGCTGAATCCTGTCTCTGCACTGTATCTCTGTTGATTTACACTGTGTGGAAGTGGCGTTTCTGGCACCTGACTTTGCTGATTACTAGCTGCGACTGTTGCGGTTGTTGCTGAATTACCTCATTCTGCACCTGCGGATTCAATGATGCATTTTCTGTGTTAACTCTCGGCGTACACTAACACTCTTACTTCCAATGTCCCAACCTGCCACAATTATGACACGGTAACTTCTTTTTAAGTTCATCTATATTCCCTACTAATTTCCTTTTGGGATAATTTCTTTTCGGTTTTCCTTGATTTGTACCACTATTTTTATTTTCCATTTGTGCCACTTGGTGTTCTGCTACCTTTACATGTGCCCACATAGCTTTTTCCTTCAGCTTCTTTTGTTTTGCATAAATCTCTTCACTACAATATTTTGCTTTTCTTTAAAACGTCATCCACAGTTCCTGATTGCCAACCTATCATATTATGCCTAATCATGTCTCAAATTTCTGGGCTCAATCCATACACAAATCTGTAAATAAAGTGGCTCATATCCTTCTCATTCAATTCTTCATAACCACTATATTGTTTAACAACAGTAATACTAACAACAGTCTTTCATAAAATGAATGTACAGATTCTTTCGGTTCTTGGCTAGTTCTGTCGATTTTTACTCAATCTGTCTCTTTTGGTGGAATTTTGTTCTTCAAAAACACAATCACTTGTTAATATTTTCTCATTACTTCAGGCGATGGAGCACCTGTTACTTTGTCTCGAGGATATTCCTCTTACGGCCAATTTACAGTGATTTTGCATTCAGTCCACAAATCTGCTGGTACAACTATATCAAATAATCCATCTAAATCAACCCACAGTACTTTTGAGACTTTCACAAATCCATCTACTTGTCGATACCATTCTACCGGTTTTTCTCTCAATCGAGGAAAATCATTTGTAAACGATAATATATCTTGTCTGCTCCATGGGACATGTACATATCCTCCTCCTGGCATTTCTCTCATTGGGAATTCATTTACAACTGCTTCTTTTTTCCTAACTGGAAACGCTAATGTAGATTTGTCACTAGTCTCTTCTTTCTTCTTTGCCCATTTGGCTCTCCAATTATTCACATCTCCCCATTTTCTCAACAGAACAATTAGTTCTTTTATTTGGGACAATCTTCCTGCTGTATTCTTGTTTTCAATGTCTCTTTCTGAAAAATCTATCTATAGGATTTCTGTAATGATTTATTCTTTGCAAACCACACTTCTAATTCACTAGCCAGATTTTCTAACTGATCATGTATTGATTTCGCTTTCCATGTTATACTTTTACACATAAACATAAGTTCATCGTCTTGGTACGTTTTTAATCTCTCTGTTCCAATTGTTCCAATAATTAATTCTTCCATATCTACTTTTAATTTTGCTACATCCAAAACTTTAGGTTCATGCTCCTTTAATTTCAAAGTTTTAATCCAATCACTTAATTCTCTTTCTGATGGTCCAATAGGTGTTTGCGTTAAATCTATTTTCTCTACCCTTCTTTCAGGGGTAGCAGAGTCAGATTCTGCTCCAGTCGAGTATCTGTATGGTATACTCTGATTAAGGGTCAATTGGAGGCGGATTCACATTATTAGTTCGCCTAATTTCCGACAAATCAGGATAAATGTTTCCTGTTATTTTCTGCAAACTCTGTTGTAAAAAGAATTGTCAAACATGGCTCTTTAATTCTTCGATTCTCAAAAACTGGAATGACAGGTCCTATCATTTCTGGGACAGTTACTGCTTCCATATTTTTCGTTAGTTCCTGTATCTGTTCTGTCAAAGCACATAGATCTTATATATTCAGCAGTACTAACTTGCTCTTTAACTCGTCTTTCTGCACTATTTCCTATTTCTCGTTCATTACTCTGTTTAGGGGTACCAGTAAGTCTTGGTTCTGTCATGGAGGTACTCAGATTATATCTCACTTCCATTCTTTCAGATGCTTCACTAAAATTTGAAAATTGCTCTGGGGTTAGTTCTCTCATCTATCATTGGAGCATTCGGGGTAGTCCATAAAGAACCTGGTTGATATGGTGGTGGTCTTCTATTTATTATTTCCTCTAATACAGCATCCTTTGATTCTCTTTCACCATAGCTCTGATTCCCTGTTTCTATATTCTTTCTCCTCTCTGTACATTTCCACCGTTCATACTTATCTACTAATCTGACCGGATACATACCATCACACATGTTAGCATCTTTCCATCTACGCATTCTACTCTCATGTGTTTCTCCCCAAGGATTTCTACCTCTTCCTCTGGGTCTGATATGTCTTGACAATCTTTCACTTTCCAACTCATGCATCTCATCCTACCATTCAGCTAGTGCTTCAAATTGAGTCGGTCTAGGTCTCGGGTCAAGATTCAAATTGTATCTCTTAAATTTCTCAAAATTGACATATCAAACGATCCTCTTTCTGGGAATCCCAATACACCATCATTTCTAGTATACCTTGCCCAGTTCTCTAACCAAACACACGTATGGTAACCATATTTTGACAACATGTAAGAAGCGGGCGTTTTTGGTGGAGGAAGTATTTTTCCCTCTCTTGTCACAACTTCCTTATCCTTTGCAAATACACTTTTTAATTTCTTAAATCATGATGGTTTCTTCTTTTCATCCTCGTAATAGTAAGACATTTTTCCGATAAATTCCCTGTCTTTCAAAAGATCGCGCACTTCCCTGTTGCTGTTCCGTATCACCAACTTATCACAGCGCGGTTCACACTAGCGTACCAATTAGATACGTCTTCTTAGTGCTCAACCAATCACTTTGCTGCTTCTTCGTGATGAACCTAATAGCTCCTATTCTGTCTTGGTCACGAGGACCAATCCCAGCGCGACACTTTTGACGTCACCAGCGCTCCAGCTTCTGCAGCGCCGAATGACCCCTCCTTCACAAGGATTTTTCAAGAAGCCGTATTTACAAGATATTTTACAAAATCAGTTAGTGACTTACACAAAACAATTTCCACTAATCTGTTTCGCTAAAACAAAGAGATAGATTTTCAATCATTCAAGTATCCCACAATAGGAGTAGACGACGCTTATCTCCACAGGATTTTAGACTCATGGATAAAATAGCACAAGCTCTACCTTACCCTTCTACCAGGCAATAACAAACCCGTTTCTCCAGGAAAGCACATACAGAGATCTTTTTCACCTCCCTAGAGTCAATCCCAGAGTTTCACAAGAACGCATATTGCTACTTCATTTACACATGTTCATACGGAAATCCCTAATTACGTATACAATAATTCTGTATTTCAAGTAGGCAGCGCTTACCTCTAGCCCACCGCAGAATTTGTCTTTCATTAGTAAAGTAGATGCAACTCCTTTACCCTTCTTTCAAGCTCGGGTTAAGTCCTACTACTCTCCCAGCAGTAAGTTTTAAACCAGGATACACAATGATCCTTGTACTTGAAGGCTAAGATTTCATAGACTGCCCTCACTATGCATTTATCCTTTCAAGCTAAAGGTCCCTAAACTTGTGATGTGCAACAACACCACCTGTGATATGCGGAGATACCACCGTAGTATACGACAATACTACCCTTTGAAACAGACTAATGCACTGTGCGACTTCACTTGCCACACTTCCTCTGCCTGTAGACAGAGTAACTAGCTTCACGCCACACTCGGAAGCCTTTTCAGGACCACCCGCAATACGAACTTAACAGATGTTAGTCATAATTCTTGTTAGAAATGGGATCTCTGGCCGGCCAAGGCTTGCGCCAAAGTCAGTCAGAGACCACCATTCCTAAGTCAGGGCAAGGGAGCTACACACCAAGATAACCCCTGCTCACCCTCTAGGTAACGTGACGCGAGCAGCAAGGCTAATCTCGGAGGCAATGTGTAAAGTGTTTGTGCGCGCACCCAGCAAGATCACCCAAGGCCCACCACAAAGGAAACTCCACATAAGGTTATATAAAAAATAGCCCTTGTATTATAGCAAAACACATTAGATAAAAACACACACTTTACAATGTGCCAACAGGCATGGGGAATATTTACAGGGGATTATTTACAGGACAGGGCCACATGGACCACTGTCAGGGGGATGCACTTTTAGAACTAGAGCACTTGTTGGAATTAGCACTTTGTAGGAATAATAATACTTGTAGGTATAACACTAGCACATAGAACATATAATGACTGTAGCACCAAAATAGTACATGTAGCACACAACCAGTAATTACTGGTAAAGGGTAAGTACCTCCTACGCAACCCTAACCACCGTGGGAAAATCACGCAGGGAACCAGGACCTTACTAGCAGGACCTATAGAAGGAAAAACAATCACCTAAGCCTATAACACATAGCAAAGGGAAAGAAGCAAAACACATGATGCATAAAAACATTCAGAGGTGTAGGTAATAACAATTGCGCAGAAATCACATTAGGCAAGTAAATCACAAATTGCGCAAGGTGCACATAGGCACAACACTAGAACTGTCCCTCAGGCCAACTGGCCTTTCAGGGTCTAAAATGCCCTCAGTCCAAAATGTCAGGGCAGGCTGCGCAGGCAGCCAAGAACAAACCTAAACGTGGCTGCTGCCCACTAAGTGCTGGGCAGCTGTGGAGACAAGATATGGCCAACACGGTGGAGCCTCGCAGGCTCTGACCACCAAAGCACTTTTGAGCCTCGTGGCTCTAGACAACTGGGGGGGCGAGTGGGAGCGGCCCGCTGACTGCTGGGGCCACTCTACCATGCAAGGAACAATGTCCAATGCCCCTGATTATGTTGGAGTCCCTCACGGGGGACTCGAAGACAACTGGGGCGATGAGGAGCCTCTCAGGCTCTAACACAAATATGCCCCCATGAGCCTCGGGGCTCTCAAAACCAATGCCCTCCATGAGCCTCTCGGGGCTCGATAACTTAAGGAATGGCGCCTGAGCCTCTTGGGGCTTCAAACAATTATGCCCCTCGTTGGAGTCCCTCGTGGACTCGAAGCAACTATGCCCCGTGAGCCTCTCAGGCTCTAAATAAAGAATGCTCGACTCGTTGGAACGGCCCTCTGGCAACTGGGGCCGCTCTGAGAACAAAGAGGAAACTGTCCCGCACTCACCGGGACGGTGGAGATACTCCTCTGGTGCCACTCCAGGGCCGGCACTTCTTCTCGGGTGGCGGTTCCGGGACCAGAGCAGCTCGTGGACCGGGGCTGCCCTCCTTGTTGCCTCTGGCCTCTGCGCAGCATTGGGGAGCCCCCCCCTTCACAGGGGCCCTCTCCTGTTGGGACGCTGAGGCCGCCTAGCTCCTTCTCGCTCCCTGGCTGCGAGGTGGGACTTCCGGCCAGGCCGCGCTGCGTTTGGCCGGCCGGCCAACCACTTCCGGGTCGTCGCAGGCAGCGCGGCGGCCCGGCAGGGGCTGCGCACACTCCTGGGCTGCGGCGGTGAATTCTCTCCGTGATACGGGGTGGGCGCCCGTAAATTAAATAAATAACACAGCAAAAGGGCAATAAGCGGCAGGCTCAGCGGGGTGGGCACCAGCTCTGCAAATTACCCCCAGAAGGGGAATCCTCACGCAGACTCTCTGCTCTGCAGGCCCCCAGGAGCCCCTGAGTAAAGCGCTCCAAAGCACTGGGGGAAAAATGAAGCGCTCCTGGCGCTATAAGCAAAATAGAGTTCCAGCAAAGTTCTTAGGCAGGCAGTGGGGCAAGGCTAGGCCAAGAGCCAGCTCTCTGGGACTCCTATCCATGGAGGCAGTCCAAGTGGCGGTCCTCCTGGCGCCCAGCAGCAGCAGCCCCCCTAAGCAAAAGGATCCTGGAAGAGAACAACCTTTCATGGGGACACAGCCCCTTTTTATACAGTTAAACCCTTTGTCTGAGGTGCAGTGTGGGGGAGAAACCAGTCGCAGCTGGTTTTGGAGCACCCTTGATGTGCTCAACCACTCTTTCTATTCACTAGGAAGGCTAGGGTCATTAGACTCACCACAGGGGGTGGAGCCAGCATTGTGTGGGGAAAGCCCAGCCCTATTCAGTACCCAGGTGCACCCCTCCCTTACATCAGCATGCTAATCTCTCCACTAACTATCGGGGCAGACCCATCCAGACTCCTGGAGCGAGGCTCACCAGCCAGCTCCAGCCAATCACACGCCAGCACCCTTACCGCACACACACACCGATGTCTAGAAGTGGCACTTCCACACTAGACACATTCATGCCGCACACATCATTGCGCAGCATTCAATCTCACCAGTTCGCACATACCAAACTCGGGCCTGCGCACCCCATGCATCAGGAATTAACATGGACACACACATTCCCCATGCATTCCTATGGGAGGGCAGGCCTACCTTACTCTACGCACTCAGAGTGCACACGCACTTTCCACTGGGACACAGTGAAAGTGCGCAGAAACCAAAAATCACTACCTCCATTAAAAGCAAAAAGTTTAGGGGTGAAACTCCCAGAAAGGCCAAGTCCAACAATTCTGTACAATAAAAACTCTAATGAAATATTCTGTACAGAATCCTAGCTAATTCTATAGCAACCAATGCTCTGCTACCAAGTTAATGTATTGATGCAGCGCTCCTCCGGAAATAATTTCTAAAAACATGTCACCTCTCCCTGAAGTATAATTTCTACCATACAATCAAACAGTGGGGCCCATATCACTGCAAATCACTCTTAAACAATTATTCCTTACTTCATGGATCAGTGGAAATCAAAGGAAAAGCTGCTGTATCGTAGTGGAGTGTCTAAAACTAAAGTGCATATTTATACCTTTTACACCTGCAGTTTAAGATATTTTTACCATGGTTTCATAAAATAAGACATTTTATTAGACACACCACCATTGAGATCGATAGATCTGCTAGTAAGAAAATTAGGCATAGGAAAACTCAAGACCAGCTTGATTCTCTATTTATGTAATTTTTATTAATAGCAAATTCAGCATGTCTAATATTGCTAACTTTTATTATTTATTGAGAAAATTCAACATTTAAAATATAAACATTCGGATTTAGGACGGTTAAATCATTTATTGTAGAAAAACTCAGAGAATAAACATTTTCATTATTTGAATAGATCAGCTATTAGCAAAAGACAAATAGTTCCCAAACCATTCACCTATTCTCCTAACATCCCTAGCTAAAGTGTCAGACAAAGTGCATTTCCCTGTAAAAGAAAACAGAGTTAGGCAGTGGCGTCACTAGGGGGGTGCGGGGGGTGCGGACCGCACCGGGTGTCACCCCATCTGGGGTGACACCAATCTGGTTAGTTACGCTGGCTGGCTCCGTGGCTCGCTCTGCAGTGCAACTGCAGTCTGAGACACGGCTCAACCTCACGTCCGAGAGTGCACTGTGTAGCTCTACAATCCGTGCCGGCCGGGAATGATTCAAGGGGCTGCATGCACGTATACCCCATGCCTGTATGAGCGTTGAGCGCTGTACACTACATGCAGGCAGTTCCTACCTATTCTAAAACCCTGTGGCAGAGCTGACATTGGTCATAAAAGGTCCGGGGGCCCTCTGCAGAGACTGTTACATGATGATGAACGAGAGCTCAGTTCAGAGAGTGTGTGACATGCGTGCAAGCCGCAAGCGCACGCCACCACTTTGCCTCCTTACAAAAAAATACTGCTACTAGTACAGTACTTCTGCAGTCAGTGCCAGGGAGGAGACGAGACGAGACTGACGGCAGCGCAGGGGAGTTATATATGTGTGTGTGTGTGTGTTTTAAAGATGTTACAGATTCAGGGACTGGGAGGATGGGATAAATAACTAATTACGTGCTGTCTTTGAAAAGGTGATGGTCTTCCCAGTAGACAAATTGTAACCCCGTCAGATATGGTGGTGTTCTCACTGCTGGGACTTTTATTTTAAGAGGTAATATTGTTTTGGACATGTTGTAAAAATCTATTCTATTGCGAATGACCATTAGTTTGTTAAGTCAGTTAAATGCTTGCTGCCACTACACACGCGTAAGGCATGCTGGGAACAAGTGTGAATTCTAATATAGCTGAACTCACGCCTTCATTCTCAAAAGGTGAAAAAATAAAGCGACTTTTTTTACATTAGTGGAAATTATTAATTACATTGCTACAAAATGGCAAGAATATGAAGCAAACAGAATAGAAAAATCATTTTATTATTCAGTCTGTGGGTGCACTTTCTTTTCAGTAATTCCACAAATGTTTCTTCTTTAAGCTCACATTTAATTTCACTTCCAGCCTCCTAGTCCTGGCCCGGGGCATTGTACTTGCATGCGGTGCCCGGCGCAGGAAACATGATTGCTCAGGGCAGGCCTTAGACTCCTCACTCAGTGATTGACTTCACAGTTCACTTCAGATGTATGAAGTGAACTGTGAAGTGAACCACTGAGTGACGAGTCTGAGGCCAGGCCTGTTACTAAGGATTCTGTATGGTCCCGTTATTTGCCATCTGTGACCACTGGCGGACTCGAAGCGGAGGAGGTCCATGCGGTATGTCATGAGGGGGTGACACCATGAGTTACCCGCACCGGGTGACACCAACCCTAGTGACGCCACTGAGGCAGATCCCTTACATCTCAGGAAAAATCGTCAGTACGGCAGCATCTCAGGAAGAAATGGAAGGAAGCGAATCCCCTTCCTTAAAATCAGCACTTTTTATACCTTTTTCACTAGTTCTATCTAACTAAAATTGTATCTTTTGACTTAAATGTGAGTTCTGATTGGACAGTTTTGGGGTGGACAAGCAGCATCTCGTCATCAAAACTTAGCTTTCCTTCCGTCCGCACTTTTTCTAAGGGGTCTATTGTTTTACTCCATGTCCAGCCTAGTCCGGTTCCCTATTCGCAACGTCCTATAACTTTCCCACTTTCTGTACCACTGTGCTCATCACTTGGCAGGCATTTGAACTTCCACTCCAGAACAACCTTGAACTTTACTCAGTCCGGGCTCAAGCTGCTTGCATTCAATTAGTGCGCATGCGTTTTACTTTTGTGGCCACAGTAATCGAGTGACTCCATTTTCTCCTAGGCCCCACGATACAATAATGGGAACTATCATAGAAACAAACACAAATAAGCATTAATTTAGGTTGTTTAACCCTTCTGTTTACCTCCCCCTTGCTAAGGTTTTCCCAATTAGTATTTACCTACCAAAATAGCTACATTTAAGTGCAATATACTTACTTTATCTTCACGTTTTTGCAAAAATACACACAAACAAAAGCACATTCAGGCCGCATTCCATTAATTTAAAAGCTGCTTCTTAGTTTTAACATGACAAAATTACATAATTAGTTAATTATGATTGCAACACAAGCAAGATTAATTTCCGACGTGTATTTGTGTAGATGCATTTCTTATTTTATGTTGGTTATTCATGCACGACGTTTCATTAATACAAGTTATGATTATTGGAGTATGATTTCACAAGGGTGCACAAAATTTTGTTCCACCACCTTGCTCCATCACATGCTGGAAGTTTGATTTGCACCAACCAGGTCCTGCACTCTGACTGACTGAGCCTGCTGCACAATCTAGAAATAGATCCCTGTGGACCTACCTGACTCCAAGAGGAATAAAGAGTGGACTCCCTGCAAGCTACAGGTTCACAGAGCTCACCTAGACCATCACCACCAAGATTCCCCAGACTGTGGTGACTCCAGTGGATTTGTAAGGGTTTTGTCCAAGTGGATTGTGGGAACTGAAGTCCCAAACTTTCAAGGACCATCTTGGAGCTTCCAGACCCTTGGAATAGGTTTTAGACACTTTGGGACCCTTGGAGGAACTTCAGGAAGAAGTTCCACAACTTTGGACAAGTTTGGAGCACCTTTGGAAAAAAGCTCCACAAGTAGACTGACTCGACCTGGCCAGCTAAGCCGGCGAAACTCTACAGGGAACCGGCCTGCCCTACTGGTTCTTCCTGCTGAAAAGGTCCAACTTCCTGAGTTTGACCGGGAGCTCGTCCAAGGCTAAGCCGGCCAACCCTCGGCCAACCCTCACCCAACCCTGCCTGATGAAGAGCATCGAGGGACCCCTGAAGAAAACGCTCCCTAAAAGGGCCTATGTCTGAAAGTAAAAGTCTTGACCGGCTCAACCGTGAGAGTCAAGCCACCAACTTTCAACTGCGCTCCCGCTTGAATCCCTGGTTTGTCTCGCTGGAAAGCTCTGTTGGTCCCACTTCCATGGCCGTTTCTGCCATTAGGCAGGACTAGGCAGCCGCCTAGGGCGGCAAAATGGCGAGGGCGGCATTTTCTTGTGTGTGGCACTAGTCTGGAAGGAAGTCCGAGTGCACTGACACAGTGCAACTTCAAGCGCACGCACCTGCTGTTTGCAATTGCTGCCTTGTGAGTGTGACATCATCATGATTGATGTTGGTGTTACGCAGACAGTTTAGAGCCTCAGCCGAGTGGCACACCAATAGCTGCCAAGGTTCCAGATTGCTAAGTGTGACATTTTTGTAATTTCAGTGTAATTATGAGTGACATTTCAACCACAGGGAGTGACACTTGCTCAGGAGCAAAATTAAGCAATGAAGACAAGGGAAAATACAAATATCAGAAATTACACCCATTTGAGCAACAAGAAACTAAGAAAATCTTAAAACTGCAGCAAATCACAGAAATAGAAGGCCACTAACCTAGTGCCCTTTAAACTGATCGTAGTTTTGGGAATATGCAATGTATCATTGGTACAATCAAGAGCTTTCAACAGGTATATTTAACTCCTCTGCGAAATAACTGTGGTAGTGTTCGTTTTATAATACCGTTTCTCTAGTAGTGACAACACTACAGTGCTGCACCTAGGTGGAGATAAAAATAAAATAAATAATGGATCTGCAGAAGTCCTTGAGAAGTATCTGTCTGCTCAGTCGGCTGCACACTCTCTCATGTGCATTTGTGTCCCCAGTCACAAATGCAAAACTGCTCACTGGAATGCATATTTGTATTTTTTGTATTAATGGGAAGTTTTTCGCTGAATTAACGATGCTTGGTTTGTTTCTGTTAAAAATATCCTTTCATTAGATTTGTAGTTCCATGCTAGGTGTGTCTGCCCTAAACAGGACCTGCTCACCCTCTCCCAGACTCAGAGCAGTGTTTGTGAGGAGTTCTAGTGTTGCCAGGCGACAGCAAGAATTTCTGGGGGCTCGGGCTGAGGCACAGTATAAGGGAGGAAATAAATATCGCAAAGCACTAGAAATGTAAGCGCAATACTACGCTACACTTACCTAGTCACATAGTACTTTCAGCAATTTATTTGGGAGAGAGGGGTGGGGGAGAGTGAGCAGACCATGACAACCAATAGAGTGTGAAAAAGGCCGCTTTATTGGAACAGGTGCACATTTACAAATACCACAACCTCGGCAACAGCCTAACAATCTAAAACCATAACCAAGTTTGTTCGTTTTATTTTAAATCCCCAAACCCCGCCCCCACCCCTCACCCTCCATCACACCCGCCCCCACCCGTACATACCCAAACACATAATAAACCATACAAAACCCCAATAACATTATAACATCACATTACCAAAATCCTAATTAACAAATCCCAATTATAAACCAACTGATCCATATCCCCCGACCCATATTCTCTGAACACAACCTCAATCTGTATAAAACTTCCCCCAACAAAATCCCACTTCACAACTAACGGGTCCAAACCTGGCCCAAAACTGACAATTACAGAATAAACCGCCACCCAGAAAGCAGTGGGGAGAAAGACCGAGTAGGGAAAGAACCCCACCTTTCTGCCCCCCCAACCACAAACATGAAACGGGGGGGGGACCAAGGGGAGGAGGGGGGAAAAGGAAAAACAGCAAAACAACGAAGCAACGCACTATTCACCTACAAAGTGCTGAACCGCCAAACAGCGAGACAAGACCTCGCGCAGCTCCAGGAGGTACAAATCCATCCCCATCCGGGACAAATGAACACCATCACCCCTAAAAAATTCAACCGCATCATACTTAATATCACTGTGGACGATACGCCCAAAACCCAGGTCTCTACAGAACCTAGAAACTTCCAAGTTAAGCTTTCTACGGGATTTATCGACCGCCTTCGGCTTCACAGCCTTCCTCCAAACCCTCCTGGGGACCAACTCCGTCCATAAAACATGACACCCAGACCACTGCTTATGTATCAAAGACAGATCTCTCTTCATTGCCCGGAGAAGAACAACACCCTTCACTGAACCCAAATCATTTTCACCCAAGTGGAGAACCAGCACATCAGGACAAACCCCACCTACCATCCAAGAACTGAGAGCAGGAATTAATTATTTCCACAACATGCCCCCTTTACCTTTCCACACAATGTTAAATAAGCGGTCATTAAAACCTAACAATATTCCAAAATAACTTTGTCGAGCTTGAACTTGCGCCCGTTTAACGAACGAATGGCCCACGATCCACACCGTTAGAAAAGCAGCGCGGGGACCAGCCACGGAACCTGAAAAAGAAAACAGTATCAGACAGGCAAAACAGAAGAGGACGCATGCGCTCCACTAGATTCGCTCCTGACATAGCGCTGAAAGCAGTTAGAAGTCCAGCGCCCCAGTCCCATGATATCTTCCCTCGACCAACCCCTATGAAAAGCCTCCGTGGCCGCCCCAATCCTGAATGAGTGTGTACCATACAGCGTATCGTCCAAGCCAATATGACGCAGCGCTTTACGCAGTACCATGCGCAATTGATAGTTAGACACCAAGGAACCATTCATATGACGAAAAACCGGGTGATCCAAAACCCCACCCGACATTTCCTTCCAGCAGTGAGCCCAACGTAAAGGGCACGTCTCCGGAGGGGAAACCGCCTCCAACCAAACCCCCTTGCCAGTACTTCTCTGATTCGTTTTCGAATGAGAGAGCCAAACATGGACTCCACTGACCGACAGCTGAACGTCCCCCCACAGAAGACCTCGAGCAGATTTATTTTCCAGCAGCTCAGAAACCCGGAACGCACCAAAAAACATCCATACCATCAAAGTGGCAAACAAACAAGCTTCTACTCGATCAGTACATACAACTGGCAGTACAGAAATCACCTGAAACAGTTTTTGCCACGATAAGGGGGACCGAAGGGTTTGAACACATCCCCGCTCCCGAGACCACCCTTCTAACATTCTCCTACCCAACTCCCCAGCCGACGGAGCATATCCTCACAACAGCTTTCCCATAAATGAAACACCTGCCAGCTTGCCAGCAATGGTAACCCTGGATAAATCCCTGTCCATAAGACGCAAAATAAACTGAACAACATCTTCAGACCTTTGCCAAGCCAGCTCTCTTTTACAGGCACCCGACGCCAAAAACTCGTTCCAGGCCAACTCATACGCCAATTTTGTGGAAGGAGCCAGGGAGCCTAAAACCAATTGAATAACCCTGTGTTGCCTACCGTCCACAGATGGTCCGGCATGGGAGTCGGCTCCTCGTCTGCCTCCATAGCAAGCCCACGGAATCTCTCCCACTGTGAACGAGACAAAGCATCCGCAATGTCATTGTCCACGCCTGGAACATGCAGGGCCCGAAAGCAAATATCATATTTCAGACATCCCAACACAAACACTCTAAGGAGTTTTAGGATTTGAGGATCCCTGGCCGACTGTTTATTAATCACTTGAACCACAGCCATATTGTCAATGCGAAAAAGCACCTTTTTGTGGGCCAAACGCCTGACCCCACAAAGTAACAGCCACCACGACAGGGAACAATTCCAAAAAGGCAATACTTCTGCCTCCGTTTTTCCAGTGTTCCGGCCATTGCTGAGCACACCATTTTCCCTGCCAGTAAAGTCCAAAACCCTCACTGCCTGCAGCATCAGAGAATATTTGCACATCCCTACACCAATCCACCTCCCGACATAAAGGCACACCGTTGAAGGAATGTAAAAAGAAAATCCACATACGCAGGTCCTCCTTGACCCCCGCTGACAGCCTCACCCGATGATTTGGTAGGGAATGACCAGACAGAGCTCTACCCAACCTCCTACAGAAAGTCCTGCCCGCCCTGACCACCCTGCAAGCAAAGTTAAGGTGCTCCAGCAGAACTTGAATCTCCTTTACCAACACTTTTTCTTTTCCCAACATTGCTCCCACCAAATCCAGCATTTTCTGTTTCTTTTCAATGGGTAGATGAGCTTGCATCAAATGCGAGTCAAGTTCAATTCCCAAAAAAGACATGGTCGCGCAAGGACCCATGGTCTTTTCGGGAGCTAATGGTACACCCAAATGACTCATCAAGGACTGAAACGTTGTGAGAGCATTACGGCAGTCCAGTGAATTTGCTGCACCCACAAAGAAGAAGTCATCCAAGTAGTGCGTGGCCAACTCATGTCCACTTCGTTGAGTAAGAAACCATTGCAGAAACGTACTAAAGGTTTCAAACAATGCACATGACATAGAGCAACCCATTGGCAGTGCTTTGTCCACGTACCATTTACCAAGGAAATGGATGCCCAGAAGACTCCAGTCTTCAGGATGGACTGGAAGCAGTCGAAATGCAGATTTAATATCGCATTTTGCCATTAAAGCAGCAGGGCCTGCCGTCACAACCAGTTGCATAGCCACATCAACAGAAGAGTAAGACACAGAGGCAGCGTCATTGTCAATAAAATCATTCACAGACTCACCCTCCGGCCAGGACAAATGCTGGATGAGCCGAAACTGCCCAGGCTCCTTCTTGGGGACCACTCCAATAGGGGACACAATCAAATTCACCAAAGGCCAATCATCAAAGGGACCTGCCGTTCTACCCTCACTCACTTCCTTGTCCAACTTTGCTTGCACAATAGCAGGATGTTCGCTTGCCGACTTCAAATTTTTGGACCAACGTCTCAAACGAGGTCCCTAATAACCTAACCGAAAACCAAATTGGAAACCAGATAACAAAAGCGACCGCAGCTCCGCGGGCACATAGTCCCGTAAAGCGGCAGCCAGATTAACGACATTAACCGGTGTACGAGCCTTTGGGCCCAGCACCGGCTGATGACTTCCCTCCCCTGGGAGCTGGGGGTTGCTGTGGCGCGACATAAGCCCCTGTACCCTGCTGTGAACCTTGTGGACCTCCGGAAGGCCTGGGACCCCAACATCTGGACAAAGGATGACTTTTTCTCCCACATTGTGAACATGCGCCCTAAACTCCTCATCATACTGAGCCCATGCGAAATCATTTCTTGTAATTTGAGCCTTTCGAATGACATCCATATACTTAAATAATGATACGCAGCACTCAGGAAACTTCTCACAATAGACGCTGGCATATATTAAAAATGCCGCCGTTCAATTCTCAATATTTAACGGTACTTTAGGGCTATTAGCCAATTCATATTCTTCCTCCTTAGAGCCTTCCTTGGCCCGAACCTCCCTGTGTAACAATTTTAGCAGTTCCACATACTCACCGTTCCAAATACGTTCTTTTGTACTGAGCATTAAATGAGCCCCCAGGGGCTTAGTAACCCCCATATACGGCAACTTTTTAATTTTTAGCTCTTTACTGTGTAACACATTTTTAGAAGTGCCCAAAGCAACAGTGGAAGTGCCACTATCCACTTTAGAGCTTGTACTCATATCATCACCGTATGTGCCCACACCTTGGTCTCTAACCACACGACCTTTGTATAGTTTACCATCACCCTCACTAGAGACCAAGTCCACACCAATACCAATAGAGACCATTTTGGTCGCACAGAATGTACCACAGTCTTACCTGGGCGTAATAAAGGAGGCTGACTGGATTCCGTCCTCCACTCCGTATGAGAACCGTCGTCCGCCCTCCGAGGAGCCCTCACCGAGGGGCCGAGCACTCGTGGCCTTGACGACTCTGCACGACTCCGCACCACCGGTGCCTGCAACACACTGTGAGAGAAATTAGAATGCCCCCCCCAGACACCACTTCCTGTACCTCGCCCTCCTCAGGGCTGTCCTCGTCATAATCCAAAATCAATGATTCTTCCAACTGGGAAGGGGTAGGTATAACCACAGAATTCTGAACTGTCTCAACCGTTTTAGACCGACCATGGGCCTTACAAGCCCTCACACTTGACCTTGGCGGGGAGGCCGAATGTACACGCCGGTACGCTCCTCCGCTATTACCACTTACAACCTCCTGGTTTCCTGGAAAAATTAATGCAGAAGTACTAAAACCACGGGGCACAAGAGAGGTCGTGCATGACCCGCTCTCATGAAAGGCGCTGGGCTCCTTCGTTGAGGCTGGTAAGGTCGCGCTTGACCTGCTTACACCGCCTATGTTGACATCCCTCGTTGGGGCCATCGAGGCTGTGCTGAACCTGCGTGGGATGGCCGCGACGGCATCCCTCGTTGGTATAGGACGTGCCGCGCCAGGCTCCACCCGCACTTCTCCTCAGCGTGATTGGGCTGCCTGCCGCCCTGCCAAGTCTGTTGCTCCCGGGCGAACTCCAACCTGCAACGAAAAAGGCCGGACTGGTGTGCCGGGTCCCTTACTAAACACAACACTAGGAACAGAAGTCAAACCACCTACTCTACCACCAAAACCCTGCCCAGCTTCTGTAAAAACCACAGAACCACCTGCGCCTTTTCTTTTTAGAGCATCACTTAGCCTAGGAGGAGACGACTCGCACACCTCTTCATCAGAACTAAGATCCAATAATGACTGTATAAACTCTGACGCAGGGCCCTGATCTGACGAATCTTGAACCCTCGATTCCTCCAAGGAACCCCTCGCTGCAACCCTCCTATCCACATGGAGTCCAGGAAACTGAAAATCCCCAGACAGCCCATGAAAAGAACCACCCTCACCAAAACCCTGCTGAAAAGAGGCATCACCCCGCCCCTCCCCCCAAGAAGGTAAACCCTCCAAAACCCCCAATGAACGGAACCTCGCAGCAGGAAGACCCACGCCAGAAGGAACCCCACCATGAAATGACCCATCCCCACGCCCAGCTCCCTCCAACATCCCCATCTGCGCCCATTCCCCCTCGCCCAGAGAACCACTACAAACAGAAACCACTTCCCCCCTAGTAGAAACCGTAGGGGAAAACAATAAAGGACTACTTTGATCCCTAACCGTCGCACAACTCACAACCAAACCAGAACTCTCCGAAATAACAGTACCGGGCAGCAACGATAAAGGCTGTGCAATAGAAGAAGCACCCACCGTACCCGAATCAACCACCACAGGAGCCGTAACTACGGTCTGACGAATAACGCTCTGGGGAGCGACAACCTCGGACACAACCTGCACCTGACCGCCCTGTAACGGTCGCGGCGCCACAGTTTCAAAATCCAAAATGGCCTCCGCCCCTCCTCCACCAGTGACGTCAGTACCCGCCACCACGGAGGCCGAAGCAGAGCGACGCGTGCAACCACGCTGCCTAGAAGCACGACGGCCTCGCAAAACAGGAGCAGAGGCCGCCCTGTCGCGAATACCGACCGTTGAAACCTCCGCCGGCACAGTGTGAAATTCACCCTCCAAAACCACACCGCCCAACGAGTGGCCCAAATTACTAGACGGGTCCGAAGACCCTGAGTCACTCCCACGGCGTGACCTTACACCCGCCCTCCTAGTCCTAGAGCGGCCCCGTTCACTTATCCCGTCCTGTCTCCGACGTTTTGGGGAAAAACGCGCTGCCACCGCAGCCGACACCCTCGCCGAAGCCTCCCGCTGGGGACGCGGAGGCTCCGCCGGCACCCGGTCACCTATCACCAGGTCCAAACGACCCGCCTCGCTGAGAAGACGGATAGCTTCAAGTACACGATAATCCTCTCCAGCCATAATAACCAATAGAGATTACTACAAAGTAGGGATGAAGAACTAACAAAAACTCTGACAAAAAACTAGCTAGGAATAAACCGGCCACCAGGTCACCTAAGCCCAAAATGGTGCCCGGGAGCGGGAGCCCCGCCCATTTATAGGCTGGGCGCCTAATCCAACCAAAAATAGCCCAAAGGAAGCCCAAATGGAATCTGCTAGAAAGAGGGCCCCACCCAGATCTCCCAAACAGCCCGGGGGAGGAGACCTCCCAGGGGTCGGCTGCCCTCCCCCAAGCCCCTCCATGTGGCAGTTACGGAAAAGTGTTTTAAAAAAGACGTGATTTATAATTACAGATAATAGATTACCTACTCTCCCCGCTCTTGCTGATTACACCCTAGATTAGTGGTGGGGCGGGGGGCGGCGCGAACCGGTCCGTAGCGTGTGTGTGTGTAGAGCGGGGTGAGGGCCCGGACACACTAGTGTAAGTGTGGCTCCCCAGGGCAGTCAATCTTGTAGCGCTGGATACTATTAAAACCAATATTCCCTTGCCTTCCCCTACCTTTGTGGACCCTCAGTGTCCTCCCCCCAAGGACCATCTCACCACCCTCCCACCTCTAACCAAGGAATCAATAAATGCCATAATCCCACTTGTTAAATCAGGGTCCCCGCTAGATCCCTGCCCGGCCCATATCCTCCGTCATATCTTCTCCAATTGCCCAGATCCCCCCCTCCACCTTCTCAACAGTTCCTTATCCCAGGGTGTGGTACCTAACTCACTTAAATCTGCTGTAATAGTCCCTATCCTGAAAAAGCCTGGTGCCGATCCCTCTATCCCAATCAATTTCCGCCCCATCTCTCTCCTACCTTTCCTGGCGAAAGTACTCGAGCGTCACGTCACCTACGCCCTGAGTTCTTTCGTGGAGAAGAACGGGGCCCTTGCCCCCCGCCAGGCCGGGTTTCGCCCCGCACACTCCACGGAGTCTGTAGTGCTTTCGGTCCTTGATAACCTCAGGGAGGGAATGGACACCAACCAACCTCAGGCCCTGGTTCTCCTCGACCTCTCAGCCGCCTTTGACACGGTGGACCACTCCATCTTACTTTCCCGTGTCAGGGCGGCGGGGATCGGGGGTACCGCGTTGGTTTGGTTATCCTCCTTCCTGAGGGACCGCACCCAGGCTGTTCGCCTGGGTGACTTCACTGCAGACTTCCGTGACGTTCAGTGCGGGGTTCCCCAAGGTTCCTCCCTTTCCCCCCTCTTATTCAATCTCTACATCTCCCCTCTTATCTTTTCATTGCAACAAATGGAGGTCACCGTATTTAATTATGCGGATGACCTCCAGCTTGTGTTCAACCTCTCCTCTTCCCCCGATTCTATCTCCAAATTTCAAACTATCATGATGCATATCCGGGACTGGATGAACCACAACCATCTTAAGCTCAACCCAGATAAGACCGAGCTGGTGTTGACGGTGGTTCATCCAGCCCCTGGTCCCCCATTTTCTGGCCCCCTTCCCTTGGTGCCCCACCTGTTCCCTCCACCTCGGTTAAAACCCTTGGCATCAAGCTCAACTCACAACTTACCCTTCACTCCCAGGTGAGTTCTGTGGTTTCTTCCTCCTTCCTGACCCTTCGCACCATTCGCAAGGTGTCCCGTTTTTTTTCTTTTGATGCACTAAAACTTATCACTCTTGCCATGGTCGTATCCCGCCTGGATTATGGCAACGCCCTATATGCAGGTATTCCTGCATATAGTCTTCGGCGTTTGCAGCAGATCCAGAACCAGGCGGCACGCCTGGTGTTCAAACTCCCTAAATCTTCCCATACCACTCCTCTCTTGAAAGCTTTGCATTGGCTTCCCGTCTGGGCCCGTGTCCAGTTTAAGCTTGCATCTATCACCTTCCAAGCACGACTGGGCACGGCGCCAGCTTTCATCTCTTCAGAGATCATCCCCTATGTTCCATCTAGGGAACTAAGGTCATCTTCCCAATCCCTTCTTACTGTCCCACGGTTTCGAAGAAAGAAATGGGGAGGCTCGAAGTTTGCGACCCTCGCCCCGACTTTCTGGAACTCTCTGCCTGCAGAACTCAGAGCTTCAACCTCATATCTGTTATTTCGAAAACAACTCAAGGCATACCTTTTTGCCAAATCCTTTAATTAATTCCTCAGTTTCTCTCTTTTCGCCTACCCCGGGATTTCTCCTCTGACCTCTTTCAGTTACAAGCGCCAAGAAACCGCTGGTGTACGTGCGCTGTACAAATAATTTTAAATAGAAATAGAAATAGAAATAGAAATAGCGCTACCAATGACGGCCCTGGGGAACATTTTTAGCCAATCCATGAGCAGTGCTTCAGCCAGGGAGGGCAGCCCAGTGACGATGACGCGCACGGCGCACCAGTGCCAACATCTCTCTCAGCGCGAGCGGGGGACGGTCAGACTGTGTGTATCGGCTGGCGCGCTGCTCTCCCTGTGATGGCCGTGAATTCAATTTAATTAGTATAGTATACTGCAGCTGCCACCCTGCTGCTGCCAGTGCCACACACAGTCTTGTTGGCATGTCCGGTCCCGACTCCGTCTCCCGCCGGCCCTGGGCCCTCCAAACAGCACAGTGGTCGTGGGGCATACCGCGTAACGTCGTGACTGAGCAGTGCACGCACCGTGAGTCAGTCAGAAGGCCGCTGGCTGCGAAAATACATTTAAATATATATTTCGGATCTGATGCATATTGCATGCAAATTCAATTGCAAATGAAGAATCATCATGTAATATAGAGTAATGACGTTGTTCATCATCACTCAGGCCTGCTTGCTATGCTAATGTTGATTGTGTTGTAAATGACTGGCGGCGGGCGGGTGAATCATTATCTGTTTAGTTTCTGACGGTTATCTCCGACTCCGGGCCCGTCCACTCCTCACGGTCACGGCCGGAGTGGGCATGGCTGGCGCAGGCAAAACACTGAGTGAGCATGAGCAGGAGCTGGGTTAGGTAGCACTGACGCCACCGGGTGTCTGAGTGAGGTTTGGTTTGGATGGTGGCGCGGGCGGGGCGGGCGGGTTGCAACAGGCCAGGCGCAGGCTAACAAGATCTGAGACTGATTTGAAATCATAAGATGGCGGTGGTGGTGAAAGCTTGAAAGCAAGGTTGAGGATTCTTTGCTTCCAAAATAAAATGTTCATAAAAAAATGAAAGCAAGAAAAAAACATTGTGCTAAACTACTGCAAAATTTCAGGTACCATTTCTTTGCCGGGGGAGAGAGTGATGGTAGAAAGAGGGAGGGGGCGGCATTTTTCAGTTCTCGCCTAGGGTGGCACAACACCTAGAAACGGCCCTGCCCACTTCCATAGTTTGACCAGGAGCTCATCGAAAGGAAAGCAGGCAAACCTTCACCGAACCCGGACTGGTGGAGAGCATCGATGGACCTCGGCTGAAAAAGGCTCCAGAAAAGTTTCTAAGTCAGAGGCTGGGTTGGCCTGAACCTTTAACTTGTCCCGGTCTAGCGTGACCAGATGTCCCAATATTTCGAAAACACAAGAGCGACCCATATGTCCATGTGAACTGGGTATTAGCTATGTAGCTAGCAACAATTATTCACAAGAAACTCATTTTCATGCACAATATTTTTCATTTCTGCAAGTTTTGATCAAGTGCAAAGATTTAATCTCGAACCAACATTTCTGAGAGTGTCTGGAACATGACACAGTCTCTACACCTAAATTAATCACAGTATACTTGCTATTATAAAGGTTGTAGCCCGTAGAGTATATTATTACTACTCTCTTCAGCCAAAGCCAGTCATCTATTTATTCATCATCATAAAGGTATTATTCATCAAAAAACACACTTATTGAAATTTATTTACAATGCATTTAGCAGTAGTAGAAAATCAGTGACAATTGTGACCCCAGTGAAGTGACCAAAACCCAAAAACATAAGGTGACTGTGTTCATTTTTTGAAGAGGGGTTATTGGAAGGAAAGGATGTCTTTGTGATTCTGATTTTAATATTCCAGATCAAAGACCAGACACATTTTAATTGTGTGTTGTGTCTTAATTATTTACTGAATTTGTGTTTTAAATGCTTTACATACCTGTCTCTGAAGTGAAGCCTGTCTGCTTGCAACCAAGCTACCAAAGGTTGAGCATGGTAATAATTTTCTGAGACCTATTCTGAGCCCTAGACTGTGTTAGTGGCCTTCTAGCCAGTGGTAGATACATATTTACCACGACTAATAATCCACTTTCCAACGCCAGCAAACAGCAGGGAAGTAAAAAGTATATGTGTCACTGTAGGGCAGCAGAAAGGAAGAAAGGAATGTGTTGTAAGGGTGACCACAAACCAGTGATGCTTAGTGGTCAGCCTTACAACACATTCCTTTCTTTTTCACTTTTTGTGTGCATTTCTCATTTTCTTCCTTTGCTTCCTTTGCTTATAGTTTTTTATTCTTTTTTTCATACTTAATTTCTTTGTTACTTTTCTTGACTTCCTTTCCCTGTAATCATTTTTATCTGTTTCTTTCCTTCTTTGACTTGTAGCATGTATAAGATCGAAACCAACACAAACTGTTTGCAGCCTTTCACATATACACTACGCCCTTTATCAGAGCACTACCCAGAGACTCTGGTTGCCTCACTCTGTCAGTTATTTTGAATCAGACACCTAATGATTGTAGCACGAGGGACTTTCCTGATAGAATGTCCTTGAAGTAAATGGCATCCCAAGAATTTGAAAGATGTAATAATACAATGGATGGCATTATTATCGTATCTGCTGAGCTCGCTAACAGGTTCTTGTAGGCGAATATTCACGAACAGAGTGTTCTACAAGCACCTCTCGAATAGACAACAGACTAGCATTACCATGGTTTCCTTGTGATCGTTGATGGATGCTGTGACAGATCCACCAGGCCTGTCCAATCTATCCAACATTTTCAATCAACTTTGTTGGGTGTGAATCTATATCTGATTATCAAGCACACTCATGAATAACACACATACAAAAAGAGTGTGCGTTCTCACACTCATGCAGAGTTCTGGGTGCTGTAAATTGTTTTACACAAGTTCCCTCACTACTAGGGTGCTACTAGGGGTGGGCAGAACTCACAGAACTTTACTCCTTGGAATTCTGCGGGGTTACATGAAACCTACTGGAGATTTAGCGGAGTTACACGAACGGGCGGAATTAGGCACGTCAAGCTGCTCGTCTTGATTTTTAGCTCCAGGAGCTTGTTCCGTGCTGAGGTCGTTGCTTCTCGAGTTGATTTTTCTGCCGCTCAAGTAGATTTTCTACTCGAGTTGTATTTGTGAACGGTCACTTTGGGGCTATCTCTTGGAGTATCCTCCTAGCGACCAAAAACTAGGATAGAGGACGCCAAATCTCGCCTGCCAATTTACTATTCGTGAGAGAAAATTTCACCACACAGTTGTTGGTCGAATTGGGCCCAAACTCAGCGTTACGCATGCCAAAACTCAGCCAACTTCCTGTGTGGAATTAATCACCCACTCCTAGTGACTATCACCTTGCAGGTTATAATGGACGTCGTTTTCAGTCCTGGGCTTTTGCATTCTGGGTATTGTAGTCTTTTTTTGCTCCCTTTCAACTAATTAGACTAACACACCTGAACGCAAGGATTTTAAAGTGAAAAGTTCTGCAGGGGACGCAGTGACCACAAAGACCTGAAGTGAGGTGGCCACTCACGCCACTGAGGCAAGTAGAGAAGCTCTGCTGGTGCATTTCCCATGACCGGGTGGCAGTTAATTGAATACACAGCTGATGTAATTGTAAATAATCAAAAAGTGCGAGCTAGTTTCCTGGATGATCAAACTCCTCTTTACAGATAGTTCTGAGACGTTTCCTGAAAAATAATGCAAAACCTTAATGGCTGCCAGAGTTTAAGATTTTTAAATCCCTGCAGTGTGAAAAACTGGATTAAAATCCAGTAAGTCACTGCTATGACTAGCAACAGTTGTTAACAAAAGCTGTTACCAACTGTTGCTATGTCATTAAGGAATTTCAGGCTGCTCTGGCAGGACTTTCACAGAGTCTTTCAGAGCAGGTCTGAAAACCACAGAGCACAGATTCCGAAGGACAAGGCACTGAGTTTGGCAGGGCTAGCTGGCAGGAGGCAATGTACTTTTTATTTTACATTTTAAACACAGAAGAGAAGCCATGTTAAGTAGGGCGGTTTACAAAAAGAGGAGTACAAGACAATGTTCACAAGGAACTCATTTAAAATGAACAATATACAGTCCGCAACTAAAGTTGTTGCTCTGATTTAATCATAGTCCAGATTATTTTGATTCATCAATGACCGTATATTGAGTCATAGTATTAATCATATGCATTTGTATTCCTTAAAAAGGGCACAAAAAACTTTTCATTAAGAGTAAACCTAACTTCAGCCGAAGTAGGTAATTTTATTTTGCAGTTTGGTCTGTATCACAGGTGTATTACTTAAACATGAATATGGAGATATTTACACATTTAGACGGATATTGTGAATATGGATATATTTACACATTTAGACGGATATTGTGATCCCAGGTGAAATGACCATAACCTATTTTAGTGAGTATTCTGTGACGTGGGAAAATTGAGACACTTATTGGTGAGTTATAAAAAAGACGAACCTAATACAATATATAATAGTTTAATCCAAGCTGTCTCTTTTGTATGCTGTCGATGGCGTTTCGACCCTCTCTAGATATGGGGTCTCTTCAGGACTGTGGGCCCGATTCACAGAATGAACTAAGACTCAATCCTAAACTTACTACTATTTTGGTATTCACAGAATGCACTTACTACTTTTTGCATTCACAGAATGAAATTACTACTTTTGGTATTCACAGAAGTTAGGATTTTGTCTTAAGTTGGTCTTAAGACAAACTTAAGACAAACTTAAGACAGACTTAAGACAGACTTAAGACAAAATCCTAACTTCTGTGAATACCAAAAGTATTAAGTTCATTTTGTGAATGCCAAAAGTAGTAAGTGCATTCTGTGAATACCAAAATAGTAGTAAGTTTAGGATTGAGTCTTAAGTTCATTCTGTGAATCAGGCCCTTAGTTTCTGGGGTTAATATAGCACATACACGTGTCCATGTAGGATCCAGTATGTTAGTTGATAAGGGATGCAGGAAAGATATCCGGATGGTGTTCAGTTCTGCCGGGGTTAATTGGGATGTTCATCCCTCAACCAGTGGCATGCCAAGAGGCATGCTTGAAGAGTGGTGGTGAAAGGGGGTAGGGCCTCCCACAAGCTAACAGCAATCCCACTGTGTTGGACTTACTGGAGGTAACAGGAGAGGTGTTGGACCCCAAGAACCCTCAACAGCCAAGGGGACTTCATCCCCAACCAGTAGGTCACCAGGAGGCGCGTTTGCAGAGTGGTGGAGAAAGGGGGCGGGACTCCCACAAGCTCTCATCAATCCTGCTATATGGGATTTACTGGAGGTAACAGGATGGATTGTTGGCCCCCATGGACCGTCAGTATATTCATCCTCCATCCAGTACTATAGCAGGAGCTGCATTTGCATGTTGGTGAAGAAATGGGGTGGTCCTCGGAAGGTAGCAGGAGCTGGCCCGGGTGTGGAGCGGTCCTCTGGGCCAGCTCCTAGTCTGGTGGCTCAGTGGACTAATGCATTCACCTCATGGTCCTCAGGTTCAATTCCCGGCGGGTCCACTCAGCCTTTCATCCATCTGAGGTCGATAAAGTGAGTACCATAGAGTTTGGTAACAATAAACATCTGTTATTCAACGCCAAGATACCCCAGTTGGGGGGAACGTGTGCTTTACGAATACACATGTTATGTTATGTTATAAATGGCTCCACAAGGGGGGCTGCACGGTTCCTCATTTTAAATCTTTGTCTTAGGAAGGTAGCGGTCCCCAGGGCCGAGGGTCAGTGACGGATCCACTACATAAATCTTAGTCAGCCCCAAAAGGTGGCAGTCTCGGGGGCTGCAGGGGGGCCAAGCGCCCCCTCTTAAATACAATAAAATACCCTGTGGGTGGGCCAAACGGGCACTCCTTCATTGACATAACTACACTTGCCCTGGGGAGGTGGTGGTCCCTGGGTGCGGGCGGGCCCAGAGGGCTCGCCTGCACACATATATGAAAGTGCCCTCAGGATGTGACAGTCCCCGGAGTTTATGAGAAGACATGGGTGGGTATTTGGGTACTTGTAAATGCTATTTGTGAATACCAAAAGTCATACAAATTTCGTCTTAGTTTACCTTTGTAAATCGGGCCCTAAGTCTTACAGCCGGTATAGCCTTGTTCGCATATATATTATACTAGCAGCCCGCCCCGGCATTGCCCGGGGCAGAAGGGGGCTGGGGGCAGCATTTTCGGCTTCTGTGCACTCCTGCCCGGGCCCCCACCCGCCCCGACATTGCCTAGACCGCCTCCCGCCTCCCGCCTCCCGCCTCTGCCTTACCTGAGGCTCCAGGTTTCACCACCACTCCCGGGCCCCCGCCCGCCCCGACATTGTCCAGATCGCCTCCCGCCTCCCGCCCGCCTCCTGCCTCCAACCTCGCCTTTGCCTTACCTGAGCCGCAGCTCCTCCCCGAGCTCCGGACTTCACCGCCACTCCTTGCTGCTCGTCACCACTCCTTCACCGCCACTCCTCGACGCTCGTCACCCCTCCTCCCCGCCTGTCGTCATCACGCACGTCTAGGTCGCGGTCAGTGCTACGTCGCGGCCGGCGCTAGTTTTAGAGGACTACTTTGTTTTTAAATTTTAATTTTTTTATTTACGTTTTTATTTTATTTTATGTCGCCTATGTCCATCTACACACCCTGAGGATTCCAATAATGTATTGGGTTGTGGATTGGCGCTGTGGTTCCCGAGTTTACCTTGCCAAAAGGTTTCTGTTCTCTCTTTATACTAGTAGTATAGATACCACGCATATATTTACAACGAAATTCGTTGTAAATGCATGAATGGTAAAAGCATGTTTTTTTTTAAATGTTTGGATAAGGTAAGTATGGGTATAGGGGTATATGTTTTGGGGTACTGAGGTATATGTTTTGGGGTTTTTGGTATTTTAAGGGTTCAGATATAGTTTTGGGTTATGGGGTACAGGGGTAGTTTTAGGGTTTAGGGATAGGTATGGGTTTTGGGGTACAGGGGTATTTTTAGGGTTCAGGGCTAGGTTTGGGTTTTGGGGTGCAGGGGTATTTTTAGGGTTCAGGGCTAGGTTTGGGTTTTGGGGTACAGGGGTATTTTAGGGTTCAGGGGTAGGTTTGGGTTTTGGGGTACAGGGGTATTTTTAGGGTTCAGGGCTAGGTTTGGATTTTGGGGTACAGGGGTATTTTTAGGGTTCAGGGCTAGGTTTGGGTTTTGGGGTACAGGGGTATTTTTAGGGTTCAGGGCTAGGTTTGTGTTTTGGGGTACAGGGGTATTTTAGGGTTCAGGGGTAGGTTTGGGTTTTGGGGTACAGGGGTATTTTTAGGGTTCAGGGCTAGGTTTGGATTTTGGGGTACAGGGGTATTTTTAGGGTTCAGGGGTAGATTTGGGTTTTGGGGTACAGGGGTATTTTAAGGGTTCGGGGTAGGTTTGGGTTTTGGGGTACCAGGGTGTTTTTAGGGTTCAGGGGTAGGTTTGGGTTTTGAGGTACAGGGTATTTTTAGGGTTCAGGGCTAGGTTTGGGTTTTGGGGTACAGGGGTATTTTTAGGGTTCAGGGGTAGGTTTGGGGTTTGAGGTACAGGGGTATTTATAGGGTTCAGGGCTAGGTTTGGGTTTTGGGGTACAGGGGTATTTTTAGGGTTTAGGGATAGGTTTGGGTTTTGGGGTGCAGGGTATATTTATAGGGTTAAAATGGGTTAGTGTTTAAGGGTGTTGGTGTATTTTAAGGAGTATGGGTGGGTTATGATTATGGTGTGCAGGGGTATTTAAAGGGAGCAGGGTGGGATTAGCACACGATATGAGACATGGCATGAACGGCGGAACGTACCACATGCCCCCAGCGTTTGTCACGCCCCCAGCACACGCCCACAGCACAACGCAGACACGCCCACAAGGGACTACTTTGCTGGCACGGTTCTTTTACCTTTTAAATGTATATGGTGGGCGTCTGCATAGCCTATGTCCTTCTGCTGCAACTGCCCTTTCCAACGCTGTATTGGGTGTTGTGATTGGTGCTGTGGTTCCTGAGATTACCTGCCTCAAAGGTTTGGGCTCTCTCTTTAATATATTAGAATAGATTAGTCACCCCTTAGAAGGCCCTGGGTAGCCCATGGGACAGGGCACTGTGTAATTAAAAGGTAGGACATGTACTTTAAAATGCTACATGTCCCAGTAGTGAAAAACTCCCAAATTCGTTTTTCACTACTATGAAGCCTACCTGTCCCATAGGACAACATTGGGGATTCCTTATTACATTTAATAAGCTGTAATTCATTAACAAGAGGAGGTAGATATAGCATGTTTGGTACTATCAATTTGTAATGATAAACCCTCTTAAATGGTAAAGTTGAATTTAGCTATATAAGTTTGAGAATGCCACTTTTAGAAAGTTGGCATTTTTCTGCCCTTAGCTCTTTGTGCCTGCAGCCTGTCTTAGGTCAGATGACTGGGTGTAGCGGACAGTTATACTTTGTGAATTTCCTCCAGATAGTCACACAATAGTGGAATTAGCTGAGCCGCAATGGGCGATGAACTGGTTCGAAGGAGAGAGGGGCGGAGGCAAGCACAGCCCCACATGCACCTGAATTGGGGAACGTCGTTTACGACGCATCTTTTAGCACGCAGTGCTATTACAACGCGGTTTTTAAATCGCATTCTATTACAACGCATGACTCTGGGGGGCGCTCAAGGATAGGGAATACTTTTAATTTACTTTCCAACACCTTCCCTAGTGTCAACGGGGACTGGTGTTGGAATAGTAAATTAAAATATTCACTATCCAACACCCCTTTCTGTTATGCGTTGTAAAAGAATGCGTTATAAAAAACGCGTTGTTACAGCATGCGTGCTAAAAGCATGCGTTGTAACAACATACATCCCCTGAATTGGCTGTGCCCTGTCTCCTCACAATAGGCCTAACAACCCTGTATTGTCAGTGCAGCCAGCCTGGAGCTAGGGCAGGGCCGGCAGGAAACTCCTGGAATTTAAGGACCTTTCCAGAAACTTCTCCCACCTTCTGGCAGTAGGGCACCAGGGTACAATAAGAAATAGAAGGAGGAACCCTAATACTAAGAAAAGGAACTGGGTAATCAGATTAAGAAAATAAAGTGAGTCCCTAATCAGCCTATGTACATCTCTGGAACATGTGTTGAATTTATAATTTTACATAGTAATAATAACGGTTGTGCAGCGTACAAAAGTTAAAGCTGGCCAACCTGGAGAGCTACACAGTGGCCCAGCTCAAGGAATTCTGTCAGGAGAAGGGGTTGCCTGCTAAGAGGAGTTCCGAGAAGGCAGAGCTCCAAATTTAAGGGCATGGGCAGAGGCCCATCAACCCTCTGCAGACAATGAAGAGGAGGAACTAGATACTGAGGAGGAATTAGACTAGACTCATAGGAGGGTCTTGGACTACTACCTGCAGAGGAGGAGGGCAACATCTTTCCAGGGTTGAAGGTTCAACCCAAAGCAGGGAGCTGTGTGTTTTCCAGAGGCCTGTCAGAAGAAGAGTTGGAGGAGAGTAGAGAAGAAAGGAAGCTCAAGCTGGAACTGGCCAGGCTAAAGTTGGAGAAGGAGCAAGCTGAGGCTGAGAGGGCCTTGGCTGAAAGGAAACTACTGTTGGGGCATGAGATAAGCATGAGGGAGCTTGACATTAAAGCTAAGCAAGTGGATTCAAGCAGTAATGGTGGCAAAGAATCAGCAGTGTCTACTGGAGAGGTGAGAGACTGCATAACCAAAGACCTTGTGCCAGTTATGAGGTGGGGAGTGATATAGATAAATGGTTTTTCAGCCTATGCAGTTGCCCTGAGGGTACATAAGGTCCCGGAGGGGTACTGGAGGGTTAGTTTGTGGAGGTACATGCCCAAGGTGGGGAGGGTTACACTCCTGACACTGGAGGTAGAAGACCAGAGTAAGTATGCCCCCATGAAAACCATTCTTCTTTACAAATTTGGGTAAAGGCAAAGGTTCAAGGACAGCCACAACTCCCAAATCAGTTTTAGATTGTGCCAGCAAGGCACTGGAGGGCTGGATGAGGGGCAGCATGGTAGAGGATTTCAGCGGGCTGTACAACCTGATTCTGAGGGAGCACATGCTCCAGTGGAGGCTCCTCTTCTATGGTGGAGGATCGTCGCCCCCCTGCCAGCAGCCAAAAAATGAAAAATAAAATGATAATGATCCTGTGTTTATTATTGTTTTGTTTTTCTCTTCAGCATCGTCTAGGACGTGGGGCCACAGGGATGACAGGCAGAGGGGGAGTGATAGATGCACTGGTTGTTAGTGCGCATGACGGTTTAGCCGGCCGTCTCAGGCCAGCTAAACAATCATGCGCACTGAAGCTCTCTCCAACCTGAGCTGCATTGCCGGGTTGGAGAGAGCAGGCACAGGCTCCCAGTCTCACTGGGAGCCCAGATAATTGGCGCTCATTCCTATCTTGATGCTGCTTTCATGCAGCATAAACACAGCATCAGAATTGGCCCAGGGGATTCAGGGAGCCTATTCCTGCAGTGTGCGGTCACAGAGCCAAAGAGGAGTGTCGGAGCATCGAACAGTTAAGTTCTTTTATTTGGGTTGTCCATCCCTGGTTCCCGCTTCACCCACCGTCATACCATTTTACCCAGACACCAGACGCTACTGGCATGCTCAATACTTGTTTTACAAAGCTACACCCACATCTGGTAGATAGCAAGCTGGCTGACTCCAGTAAGCTTACTGAGGAGGCGGACCACTGGGCCAGCACCAGGGTGTCCAAAAAGGTACCTCATAGTGACAACCAAGAAGGATGGTTTGGGTTCCCCCCAGCAGAGTGAGGCGGAGGTCAAGGGAGGCCCAGGTAAGTCCCAGGGTAAGGAGGAAGGAAAGGGTTCCCATGTCTCTTCTAAGAAGAAGGAGGTAAGTTCTGTGGGTGGTGGCCTAGGGCGCCCCATTTCCAACCCCACAGTTTGAATTGTTATCAGCTAAACACAAGCTGGGGTACTCTGCCTGTCCCACGAAACTGCCTGCTGGTGGGAGCTAACAGGAGTGGCCAATGTGGCCTTAGGGGATATACTCATAGGGTGAGCTGGCGATCCCCGAGGGTGGGTGTCGTCACTTCCACCAGCGGGAGGTAAATCAGATCCCTGTTACTGCTCTGAGGGACCTCGGGGCTAGCCCGACCATGGTAGTGGAAAGGCTAGTTTCTCTAGAGCAATACACCAGCCAGGTGTGTAGGGTAGCCTCAGCCCATTGGCAGGATGTTTTTCACCCTATGGCCCTAGTATCCCTGGAGTGGGGTGGGGAGGTGACCCAGAAAGGGTCAAAGTTAGTTTCTAGATGCCCATTGACTGTCTTCTGGGGAATGAGTTGCCACCAGTGATGGAAGAGATGGGAGGGGCAACTGCCCAGGGCGCCATGAAAGCGCAGACATCTGGACATACCACTCCCAAACAGAAGGTCCAGAGGTCCAGATGGAGGGGCAGAGGGAGGAAGGACTCACCCCTGTCTCCCAGTCATCCTCTGAATGCATACCGTGGTTTGAGGAACCAGTGTGAGAATACCATCCTTGAATTGGTGGGAGGTGAAGTGGAAAAAGGGTAAAGGACACCTGGGGCTACTGGCCACCCCATCCACTCTGAGAAACCTGCGAGATCAGAGACCCAGGGAGGACTGGGGACAGCTGTCAGTGGCCTCTGCTGGTTTATGTCCTTATGGGTAGAGTTTTCCTTGGGTTGAGGACAGAAGTCTGACCTAAGGGGTGGAATGGGCACATCACTTTGATGGCCATGGTTGTACTGTCTGCCTACCGGGATGCATCAGCGAGCAAGTTAAGGTTAGGTGCTGTGCAGATGGAGCCCACGACTAAGGAGAAGGGGTCAGTTCAGTTGCCTAGGAGAGAGTAGACAGAGGGGTTCAACTGAATTCAGAGAGGCGTAGAGCTGACAAGTGTCCCTGCTGAATGGGGCCTTTGTCCACATAGTGTTGCCTAAGCAGGGAAGTCCATCAAGGTATTTATTAGTCTGCCCTCTCTACAGGGTCATCCCCAAACATTTTGCCTTCCTCCTACTACTTTTTCCTGGATCTTTGCGTGTTGGCCTTAGGACACTGTGCACTTTACCTCTGATAACTTGTGCATACATGGTTGTGCCAATTAACCTAAACATGGTTGTATTGGCATATACCTGATTGGCATACTTATTTCACATGGAAGTCAGTTGTAGAGTGGTATACCATATACCCAGTGCCTGTAAATTAAATGCTACCAGTGGGCCGGCAGCAACTATTGTGCCACCCATTTAAGTAACACTTTAAAACATGCCCCAAGCCTGTCAATGCAGCCTGAAGACAGTGTCCCACTGCCACGGTGACTTGGCATTTAATTCCCCTTGCCAAGCCTAAAGCTCACCCTTTATTACATATAAGTCACCCCTAAGGTAGGCCCTAGGTAGCCTATATGGCATGGTGCTGTGTAATTAAAAGGTAGGACATGCAGTTTTAAGCTTTACATGATCTAGTAGTGAAAAACTCCCAAATTTGTTTTTCACTAGTGTGAGGTCTACCGGTCCCATAAGACAACATTGGGGATTCTTTATTACATTTATTAAGTTGTAATTCTGAAACGAGAGGAGGTGGATATGGCATCTTTGGTACCTATGAACTTGTCATGAAAAACCCTCTTTAATTGTAAAGTTTAATTTTTTATTACAAGTTTGAAAATCCCTATTTTTCAAAGCTGGCATTTGTCTGCCTTAATCCTTTTTGTGTGCAGCCTGTCTTTCTTTAGGGGGATTTTGGGGGGAGTTTTATAAAGCGAGAACTCGACCCAAAGGTATCAGAGCACCTTAAATGACACCGGTTGCGGTACAGATGGACACATTCATTTTTTGTTAGTCACAGGGAGATTAAGTGATTTGCCCATGATCACAGGTGTTGAGCTTCCCTGCCGAGACTCAAATCTTATTCGCCAGCTTTGAGGTTGACCGCTCTAGCTGATAGGACACATCTTCTCCCATTGGGTCACATGACTCGGTGTAGCTGATAGTTAGACTTTGTGAATTCCCTCCAGACAGTCACACAATAGTGGGATTAGCTGAGCCTCAATGGGCCAGTAACTGGCTTGATGGGGGGAGCGGAGCTGAGCACATCCCCACTTGCACCTAACAACCCAGTATTGTCAGTGCAGCCAGGTTGGAGCCAGGGCAGGGGAAGCAGGAAACTCCCAGAACTTCAAGGACCTTTCCAGAAACTTCTCCCACCTTGTGAGAGCAGGGCACCAGGGTATAAAAATACGTCTCTCAAGCCCACTCTTCAGTTGCCTACTGGACCTCCTGAAGGACTCTCAGAGGGAATGCCTGCTGCTGTGACCTTCTGTACACTCTGCCATAATGCTGCTGTACTTGGAGCCTGCCATAAACCCTCAGAGTCCAGCCCTGCTGTTGGACCCTGCTTCTTCTTCTGCACCCCGGACTTCCAAAAGAGACTCCAAAGGCTAATTTGCTGGTCTCCAGTTTGCAGCCACAGGGACATTACAAGCTCCCAGCATCTTGAACCTGTACCTGGACCTAACTCGAGTGAATTCTAAACCCTCAAGAGTTCTCCATACACTCTTGGATCCTTGGTTGTGATGGTTAAAGGTGGCCAGATGTGCTTGGTTGGCGCCTTTATCTTTTAGGTGCTATTCTGAATATTAAACTCTAAAGAATCATGATTACGATTTACTTTATTTTTCATAATTGGTGTGGTGTTTTCACTTTGCTACTGTTTGTGTGCTGTATAAATACTTTACACATTGCCTCTAAGTTAAGAAGGACTGTTTTTGTACCAAGGTACCCCTGGTTAAGCACAGGCTAATTGAGTGACTTTTTGTGGTACACCCTGCAAGGGATCTTGCCTGTTGCTTGACCAGGACTCACACACACCCTAGCACAAGCCAATTTTTATAGATATAAACATATATCTCTCAGTGGAAGTCGCGACTGGACAGGACCTTATCCAGAACAGAGACGAAGCAGTGCCTGCTCGAGATCCTTTAGAATTGGCAGACCTGCCCTTCCACAAGCTGCAGTCATTCGCTTTCGGGATCTCCGCCACTCTGGATCTTCCCTACCTCCACCATAAAGGTTTCCATTGTTACTTAAGATCCGTTTGAGACGTTCACCCACCGACCTACGGATATTCAGACATTCACTTGTGGGATCTCCATTTTTTTGGAGCTTCCCTGCCAGCACTTTGGAATTTGATTATAACATTCTTTTAAACAGACCAACCGGGTCGGAATTATCACCAGCAGAGCGATTCCCCAAAGACTTCCCATTACAGCCCTGTAGAAGTCACGGGATACTTCCCATTTGTGACGAAACACGTGTTGGCTGATTGTCCTTTTGCGATTGAGATTAAACTAAAAACATTTACTATTTGAGTGGACTTTAAATTACAACTCTTCGAATGCTCAGAAGATCAACAAACATTGTTTTTACTTTATAAACGTGTGCCCAGGACTTGGCTTTTCCGAACTCCCATGGACAGACCATTGCTGCGTCCACTTCACCTTTAAAACCAGCACAACCCGCAAATGTCCACACCAGCTCCAGCGCAGGAATTGGAACAAGAACCATCTCACCGACTGCCTCAGCATCTCCACTCCCACCGCTATGGACAACGACCCAACCACCGCCGCCCGCACCCTACACAACTGGATCACTAAATGCGCCAACACCATTACCCCCTCAAGAAATCTTTCAACCCACACTCCAAGAGAGCCAGCTGGTTCTCCTCCAAACTCCAAACTCCAAGAATCCATACGAATCTGCAGACGCCTTGAAATGTAATGGAAGAACTCCAAAACCTCAGCAGACCTCGACAACTTCAAAGCAACCATCGCCGCCCATCACAAGCTCATCAGACACTAAAGGAAGAAAGCACTCCAGGACAGAATCTCGAACCCATGCGCACAACAGCAAGGAACTCTTCGGAATCTTTAGAATTTGCTCAACCCAACAGTGAGACAACAGGCATCTCACCCTCCCAGGACTTCTACAAAAGATTCCGCGCTTTCTTCCACACCAAAATCAAGACCATCTATTACAACTTTGATGACGGCAACCTTCATGCGTAACCCACAACCACTGTTACCAACAACACGCAGCCCTCACCATTGAAGACACCCTGAAGACAATGAAGTCCACCCACTCCAGGACCCCCACAGACCCCTGCCCCGACCACATCTACCACTGAGCCGCAGACATCATCGGCCCTGAACTTCCACGAATCAACAACTCCTTCGAGACGCCTCCCTCCCCACTGACTGGAAACACAGCGAATTCAACCCCATCCTGAAAAAACTCTTGGGGGACCCCACCAACCTAAAGAACTTCAGACCCTGCAAAAGTAATCGAAAATACTGTCAACAGCCATCCCACCTCCTTCATAGAAGAAAACAACATCCTGGACTTCTCCCAATCAGGCTTCAGGGACAACCACAGCACCGAAACCACCCTCCTCGCCATGACAGACGACATTCACTTCCTCCTTGACAGAGGAGAGACGTGGCCCTCATCCTCCTAGACCTCTCCGCAGACTTCAACACAGTCTCACACCACATCCTAGCCTGCAGACTCCACGACGCAGGGATCTGGAACAAGGACCTCGACTGGATTTGCTCATTTCTCACCGGCAGAATGCAGCGGGTCAGACTCCCACCCGTCCTCTCGGATCCCACCACAACCACTTACGGAGTCCCCCAAGGATCCTCCATCAGCCCCACCCTGTTCAACGTCTTCATGGCCCCGCTCGCACCCATCGTCAGATCCCATAGACTCAACATGGCATCGTCAGACGACATCCAACTTATCCTCTCTCTGTACAACAAACCCAACCTCTCCAAACACCACTTTCAGGAAGGAATGGAAGCAGTCGCCAAGTGGATGAAGAACAGCTGCCTACAACTAGACATGGACAAAACCGAAGTACTTATCATGGGCCCACACCCGATTGCTAGGGAATGACACCTGCTGTTCCCTGCACTCGGGAACCCGCTCATCCCCACGGACCATGCACGCAACCTCTGAATAATCCTGGACTCCAAACTCAAAATGGACCTACAAGTCAATACCGTCACATCTCCTGTTTTCACACCCTTTGTCTCCTATGAAAACACATTCAACTGGATTCCCCTGGAACACAGGAAAACTGTTACCCACGCCCTCATCACCCCTTAGGTCTCTCCACTCAGCCCAGCTCTCCCTTTCTACGGTGCCAGCATCAAGAAGATCAGAACAGGAGACCGCTCCTTCTTCACCCTCGCAGCCAAGACATGAACACCTTCACTTGCCACCTCAGACAGAGTTCCGCACTCCCCAAGTTCCTGCTCAAGACCTGGCTCTTCGACGAATGACCGTGAATATCCAGGAGCTGCACACCCCCCTACCACCACCCTCCCTCAGCACCTTTAGACTCTTTTGGGTGAGTAGTTGCACTTGAAAAACCCCGATTGATTGATTATTATTAAACAATACATTTTGTGAACTATTGAAATATACACTAGATAACAAAGATTAGTAATTTTTGGAGAAAGATGATAATAGGCTCACTTTTTATATTTTGGCAAAGTCAGTAAGTCTACCTAAGTGCAGCCAGGACCTGCAAGGTCAACCATATGCTGTACATGCCACAATGCCATGCGCAGCTGGGTGTTGGCTACACACAGGGAATTGGATGCAGGCGGTCATGTATTGCATTATGGTATTGGCTTTACATATGGTACTAAAATATCACTTAACAAACTGGATCACTAAATGCGCCAACACCATTACCCTCAAGAAATCTAAAATATCACAAACAAAGTTTATAGTTAGGTGAATATTTCAGTTGCGAAGTGACGTTTTAAACTTAGAAAAACACTGAAATTCACCAGGTATAGTTATCTCTAGTAACACGTACTAGTGCTCTAAAGTAACTAGAACTCATGCCCTCACCATGCTCTGCTAATTTTCACATTACTATTACGTTACTTTAACTTTGTTTTTTTCAGTGAAAAAAAGATGTATATATATATTTATATATTTACCTTACCAATACTTACCATGGCATTGATGAAAATACTTTTTCCATTAATAACATGATCTATATATACAAGGACACGAAAAGCCTTGCAGGGTGGCTTTGCTTGTCCTTGTAAATATGGAGCACCACACCTCGTCAAAAAAGTGACACACCGGTTGCGCAAGAGGAGTGTAAATATGCCCCATACTGTGTAGCTGCTGGAAGTTTATAAGGGCTTAAATCTCACGTTTGTGCTAATGCACACAACAAACATTGACTAAAACACATTTGTGGGGTTAGGAGTGAGTTAAAGTCAATCTGGATTTCAAGTCGTTACCAGCACTAGCTGAATGTGGAGATCTAACCAGGACCGTTGTGAGTTAAGTGAAGATGCAGAAACAGCATCTTGTGGGCACTGGTGGTCAAATCTGGGTATTCCTTTCTCTTACCAAGTAAACATAATTCTCCCTATATCTCCACATGCCAAACACATTATTCTGTGGGGCCAGGAACTTCCTTGTAAAAACTGGAACTTTCACTAACATTTTGAAGATATTTAAAACGTTTTTCTAGTTAAGCATGGTATGCACTTAAGTACAAAATGTTCATGTGTTCTCAGTGTCAACTACAACTCGTAAGAAAATAGTACACTAGTACATAAACATAGCAAAAGAAGGGAATTAGTGAGCCACGAGTAGGCCAATAATTGGGAACTCTTCAGGACTATTTTGGCATAAAAAATTATTTTGCAGAGTTATACATGGATATAACATTTCCTTGCTGCCTTCTACATGATGGAGATGGTACAAAAACAGTATTTCAGACCCCAACTGGGCTAAAGTCTTGGTTGATGGCACATTTAAAGCTATGTATTTAGCTGAAGGAGAATACAATTTTGCAAGGATAATGTCATGTGTAGTGGCAAAAACATCTGCATTCCCTTTGTATTTTTTAACAAACAAACTTAAGACAGACTTAAGACAAAATCCTAACTTAAGCCTGTCTTAAGTCTGTCTTAAGTTTGTCTTTAGACAAACTTAAGACAAAATCCTAACTTCTGTGAATACCAAAAGTAGTAAGTTCATTCTGTGAATGCCAAAAGTAGTAAGTGCATTCTGTGAATACCAAAATAGTAGTAAATTTAGGATTGAGTCTTAAGTTCATTCAGTGAATCGGGCCCAATGCATTTCTAGACCAGTAGCCAGTGAAGATGCTTAAAGTAGGAGTAAAACTCATCACATTTTTAAAAATCAATGCTACGCCTCACAATGGTGTTGAGAATAACCTGTAATGAAGCAATGTGCTTCTTAAATAGATCTCAAAAGAGAGAGTTACAGAAATCCACGTGTGATACAACAAAGGCATTTTCTCCAGTAATTATTTCAGGAACACAAAGAAAAGGAAAACTCTATTTAAATATCTGAAGTCGTAAAAAAACAAGCTTAGATGGTTGAGATAATATAGAGGTTAAATTCAAAGTCTCAAATTCTTCACAACCTCCACTGGGGATGGGCAAGTGCTCAAAGAGGTGGGCCAAAGTGAGACATCCCAGAGAGTAATTCCAGATATCAGTTTCAGTAAATTCCTGCCATTCCACTCCCTAATGGATGCCAATGATCTCAATAGACCATAGTTTAAGTCAGCCTAACTAGTCCTTAAACTGACTACCAAATGGATGTATTTAGCCTGCATGTAGATGGACACATGAAGTTCAAGTAAATCAGCTGTCAAGAACCTTCCCCACGATAGTACTTCTGGCTCTGAGTTGAGAGGCCCCGGGTATAACAAGGGGCTTCAGTCCTCTAAAAAAGATGACAGCCTATCAAGTTCAAGCTATCCACACTCACCTCCGTTTGTGTTCGACAAGGTCAACAATATTGAAGTCATCTAATAAGGTGATCTCCCTGATCGTCCACTACAGAGGTCACGACTGGCTCTAAAATAAGGCCTAGACAAAATCTTGCCTGCGCCGCTTCAAAATAGTGTTACTTTTCCACATAATGCCGGTGCTGGGCTGTAACTACTCCGTATAGTATTCTTATAAATAAGACAGCATGGATATAGATCAGAGGTTTCCAAGGTACTCAGAAATTTGCCCTTTTTTTAGATGTTGGTCAACTTTTGCTTTCTTACACTCACTGGGGATCACAACTGTGAATTAAATCTGAGGTTCAAGAATCTACCATTGTCGAGTCCTTTATAGAGGTGAGTGAGCGACTGAAAGCTCGAACCAGGCTCGAGCCTGAAGCCTAGCTCGGGCTCAGCTCAAGATCCTGTTGAGATCTTGAGCCTAACGAGAGCTGAGCTTTTATGTGGCTTCTGCTTGCCACCCTGGCTCCACTCAGGATGTGATGTTATGGCCCGAGCTGCCAATTTTGTAATGGGGAAAAAAGGGTTAAGTCTTAGCATCCATTCAACATCCTGTGATTCTGAGCAAATTCCAAAATCTCAGTGTGCCTTAAAAATGGTTGTGACTTTGTGTAATGTAACTGATGCAAATAGACTAATAGATAACCTCTTAGCGGCTGATTTGTAGAAAGTGAAACTAGAAAACCTGGCTGAATCATGACTTTCTCATTGAAATTGTGTGATCATTTTATTTCGCCAATACTCATATTTCTTCATAAGCAAATACAAAAGCACTTTCAATGCATGGTTCAGAATACCAGCTCTACAAAAACCTATTCTGTCTGATTTAATAACTATAATTGTGCTCTAAAATAATCTAGACTACAAACTGGGCTTACATGACAATTAAGTTGCCTCTTGGTTCAGTAGGAATGGTTCAAAGTTCATGTTTAAAAACTATAATTTTTAGTGAAGATTTCTCCGTGCAGTGCTGTAATGTGACATGCTAATGTCAAACCTTTCCACCTTTGTTTTTCAGTGATTTTCTGGTTTTTTTTAAACACCATGTAAGATTTTATCACCATACCTAACTATAACATCACTTTAACCATGGGATTTTTTCAGTGAATACAGATAGATAGATAGATAGATAGATAGATAGATAGATAGATAGATAGATAGATAGATAGATAGATAGATAGATAGATGGATAGATAGATAGATAGATAGATAGATGGATAGATAGATAGATAGATAGATAGATAGATAGATAGATAGATAGATAGATAGATAGATAGATAGATAGATAGATAGATAGATAGATAGATAGATAGATAGATAGATAGATAGATAGATAGATAGATAGATAGATAGATAGATAGATAGATAGATAGATAGACAGACAGATAGATAGATGTTCAGTGAAATAATACACTTAAAACTTACACCACTTGCCCCAATTTTGCAAATGGCAGTCGACGTTTCCATGTGTATTAGGCATGGTTTGGCTGCTTGACATGGTTTGGGACAGGGCCTGGCCTGTCATGCATCCATCCCTGCTTTTCGCAACGAGGGTTTGTCGCAGGGATGTGCCCATCTGATTGTGAATAGTCAAACACAGCTAAATGCCTTGCTCCACTGGGAATGGTCACAGGGCATGGCCAACCACTACTTGAATGGCCTTTGCTCATACTCTGCGGTGGCTAGCCACAGGGCATGGACTATGACCAGACCCTGCTTCCACCCTGCTATAGCACTGCAGGATATGAGGAAGAGATAGCTGGCTCCTGGATCCAGTAGCAATTATTAAGCTAGATTTGGGTTGGCCACTGAAATATGCTGTGAGTAATGCACATTATTCTTGGTGCAATTTGCTAAAACTAGGACACATTTAGCAAAGCCCTCAGATTTTTTTATGCTTTGTGTTCATAGCAGAAACCTTCATGAGTTTCCTTATTTTCACTTCAGGCTGGGGCTAATAGAAATGTCTCATTTAAAGGACCATCATCACTATTTGTGTTCATCCAGGCTTGGAGCTAATTGGAGCCTTAATAACTTGATGCCAATGCGATGGAGAGAAACGAATGTGCTCCGCTTGTTGTCGCTTCACGAGGGCTTCTGAGACAAACTATGATTTGGAGGCATGTTATTGATTTTTTCAACTCCTCCCTGTAGGAAAAAACATGCATTGCAAGAATATTAGGTGGTATCTGTTTGTATAAATAAATACACTGATAACCAATTTTATATTACGTACTAATTTATTTTGCTCCTCCAAACTGTTAGGCATTCGATGTTAGGAGTGCCCTACCATACCAAACCATGACAGGCCATACCATACCAAACCATGACAGGCCATGCCATACCATACCATGACAGAAGATACCATACCATACCATGAAAGGAGATACCATACCATACCATGACAGGAGATACCATACCTACCATACTGTACTGTACTATACCATGCCATACCATACAATGCCAGGCCATACCATACCATACTATAGCATACCATACCGTAATAACTATGCAATCTGAAGGGATCCATTCCCTCTTGGAAATGCATCACCCTCTCTTTTGAAGTGTAAAATATTGATGATTTATGACCAGTTGGTAAACATCGATACATAAAATACTGGCCATCCGGTTCCTAGCAAAAATAGTAGCTTCCTTTATTTAGGATATCATCCTCTAAATATCACATATATGTTTGATAACTTGCCTGTTGTCTGCATTGTTTTGAAATGCAGTCATCATCTGCAGGTGTGCATTATATACAGGGTTAATAGCAGGCAGCAGCTCCCAAGAATGCACTAATACATCTAATAATGAATACATAAATAATATAGCTAACCTTGTACACATTGAAAGCAGTACAACTATCAGTGAGGGAAACTATGGAAACCGGTGCTGCCTGGTTCTATATCCATCTAGGTTCCAGTTGGAATATGGGTTTGCCCTGTTGTTGACAGTTATGGTCTTTGTGTTCCCCTCCTCCACAGCGATCCAGGCTCTTAGAGATGAAGCATCTGGGGGCATATTACCAAGCAATAGCGATAATTATCGCTATTGCTTGGTTAGAGACAAAAATTTACCGCAGAGCTGCGGCGATTTTTATCGCAGATAAACCTTGGTATTACCAAGGTTTTTCGCAAATGCGATAAAAATCGGCCGCAATGCAGGAATATCGCTGAAAAGTCAGCGATATTCATGCATTACCGAGCTAATGCTCTTAGCCCTGTTATCCACCTCCCATTGGATAACATGGCTAAGAACTGCTCAGGGCAGGTGTTAGCTTTTGGAGATATTCGCACTTAGCGCGAATATCTCCAAAAGTTTGTAATAGGAGATAGCGATGTTAGCGACTGTTTGCAGTCGCTAACATCTTGGCACGCCCACTTTGCATGTCATTAGTGATAAATATCACTGACATGCAAAGTGGGGCCCAAGATGGTCGCTATCTCCTGCTAGCTGTCGCTAATTGGTGTTAGCAACAGCTAGGTAATAGGGAGATAATTTTATCTCCGCTTTCTTGGCTTTTAAAGCCAAAAAAGCGGAGATAACCCCCTTAATAATATGCCCCCTAGTTCCCGTCTTTGAGTCCACCTCCTCCACAGAGATAAGGGCTCTTAGAGATGAAGCATTTAGTCCCAGTCTTTGTGTCCAGCTCCTCCACAGAGATCAGAACTCTTAGAGATGAAGAATATAGTCCTGGTCTTTTTTTTTGACCTTCTCATAGAGATCCAGGCTCTTAGGGATGAAGCATCTAGTGCCAGTCTTTCTGTCCACTTCCTCCACAAAGGTCAGTCTTTCCAGCAGATGCAATGGTTCATGAGATGAAAGGTGATAAATAAATCTCTCAACAATTTGTGGGAATCCAGGTGGTTTAATAACCATGAGCTCCATCATTTTAGCTAAAAATGGCACACTGGCTGTAGGCAGGGTCTTTGTGGGGAAGATAAGGCGAGCAGTCTTGAAACTCTTGGGAAACTTGGGGGATTACCAAGATCGGCTGCACCAGGGCCTTCCTTCTTCTCCTTGATCAAGTCTCACGTGGAAGACAAGCTTGGGTTCAATCGTCTATTTTTACAGTTTCTACACAATTTGTATGGTTAGTAAAAACACTTGAATGCTTCGGCCTACACCTACAAACTTTCACTGCCGCATGGGCTAGGGAAGTTAGAAACCTTCAAAATATTTGTTGTTCCCTTTTTCATTTCATTGAAATGCTTTTGTATGAAAATAATTTACTTCCCATAAAACACATATTAAAATGGTAAATATATGTGCATGTTTCCAGCCTAGCTTCACTAACATCTGCATGTTTAGAACTAAGAAATGAATGTCTATATTTCCCCTCCTTTATTTCTTTCAATATACAATATCCCTCCCTTTCAACTGTGAAAATAGGGAATGTTCCTGCACCCTTTCATATCCTAACTGCACATGAGCCTTGATGTAATAACACATGATGGGCCCTCCCCTGTAGAATGCATCAAGGGGACCAAGAGACTCCTGTGTGTCACAGATACTCATAGCCTTGAGTTGAAAGGGGGCCTCTGCCGGGTCCGAACCTCCCTTGCACAGTAGGGGCTCCAGCAGCCTGCACTATGCCCCTGTATAGGAGTAATGCTTTCTTTGAGTAGTGCTAGTACCTATTCAACTTGCATGTGAACCTGGACACATGTTCCAGTGGTGGCCCTTCAGGGCACCTAGCAAAATATATAACTGTCAGAAACTTCACGCCGCCTGCACCTCAGGCACCCTGGGGAGACTGAGGATTCCTCTACACTCTCAAGTATGCACAAAATATGGGTGAAACCTAGGCGGTTCCGAAGAGTGTGGACATTTTTAATCCCCATGAGTAGCTCTCCTGGGATATGTAAGCACCAGCTTTCGATAGTGTATCTCATGTATTCTCTTGTTCTGATGCAGGAATCCCCACGGTTCGCGTTTTCATAGGCGGGTGATTCTTTTGCATGTGCAACAATGTGGATGAAATCCTGGCGTTCCACAGAGCCTTAGACATTTTTAATCCTCAGGGCGCCTGGACACTCTTGAGTATTTGTGCGCGTTACAAGTTCTTTATAAAATAACAAAGCATAACATAGCATCTCTCCTGGGACGTGTAAGCACCACTTTGCAATACTGTATTCCAGAGATTCTCGTGTACAGTGATAATGGAGGAACCCCTTGGTTCCTGCATTGTCTTACAAGGTTGGTGGTTATTTTCTACCATAGCAAAGGTAATCCTAAAGGGATAGGGTGTGTGAGTCGTGAAACCCTGATCCTCTCCTTGGTATTTTTCTATCTGTCTCTGTTATGTGTTGATCATTTGTGGAGTGCTGCAACTCACTACTCCGGTAGTTTAATAATACAACCAGGTCCTCGAATCTCTTCTGAATGGTTAGAGTGATGGTGCGGTCCTGAGGTGCTAGGGGAGGTAATTCCAATCCTTGGCTGCCAGGTATAAGAAGGATCATCCTCAGCTGTTGTTTTGACAGGTCTGGGGTGTGTTTGCAAGGAAGAGGGAGGCAAAATAGAGGTGTCTGGATGGTTGGTGGAAGGTTAGGTGTCTGTTGATGTATAATGGTCCTTCGTTGTGCAGGGCCTTGTAGGCGTCGATCAGCATCTTGAACTGGCATATTGTCTGGATTGGGAGCCAGTGTAGACTCCTGAGGTGGGATGTGATGTGTGTCCTTCTGGGAAGGTCAAGTTTGAGCCTTGCTGCTGAGTTCTGTATTGTTTGGAGTCTCTTCAGGAGGCGTGCCCTCATAACCTACCTAGAGCATGTTGCCATTGCCGAGTCTGCTGGGTACGAGGGCCTGTGTGACAGTTCTTCTGATGTTTACTGGGAGCCATCTAAAGATCTTCCACAGCATGCAAAGGGTGTTGAAGCAGGCAGAAGAGACTGCATTGCCTTATTTCTTGTTATCGAGGACGATGCTGAGTCTGTGGGTGTGGTCTGTTGGGTCAGGGGGTGTGGCGAGCTCCGCAGGCCACTATGAGCTGTCCCAGGGTGAAGTGGTTTTCCCAAAGATGAGAACTTCAGTTTGTGGTATGTTGTACATGCTTGACAAGGATGGAATACAGAATTTAGGGAATAGAATAGAGAACATACAACGTTGAGGACAGTTGAGCAGCTAAGTGACAGCTGTGTGAGCCAGTTGTTCATGATTGGGTGAGGTGCCTTAATAAATACATCTCTTTCTAACCTGAATTTGGAAGTTAGTACTATAACTTACCTGGTCACACTGGCAATGATGATGGGATGTCAAAAAAAGTGAAGAAGTGAAGGTACTTCAATGTCTGGAAAGTCCACATGGAAGGGAACAGGCAGAGAGCAGTGGTACTGTGGAGATATTATGGTGGTTTGCTCTGGCATTATCATGGACAGAGGAAGTGTGGATTAGAAGATCTTGGGGAAGTCTATTTTAAGTGCTAGAGCGGGAGCTCTGTTCTCCCTGGTGTAGCAGGAACAAGCGGTGCTGTACGAGATCCATGCAATTCGACAGCTGCTTGTTCTTTGATGAGGTCATGGATCCTGAGAAAACAAGGGAGATTTACTCAAGAAAGTACTTAAGCTAGTGTGCGTGCCGCCATTTTAGGTGTTGGGCTCCGTAACATTGCTGTGTGAAAAAAGGATAACTTTGACGGCACGTTAAGATGTGTGCGTGCCGTCGTTTTCGGTCAGAGTTTGATCCACAAAGAAGGGATTGTGTGCTGGGAGCAGGGTGCCTGGTGCATACCACGGTGATAGACACATCTTTCAGTAGCAGAGCGCGTAGAGCGTAGTGTATATCACAGTGATATACCCGCGCACCTGGCCTTAAATGGCCTTAAATGGCGACCGTGCGACGCAGGTGAGTGTGACCCACTTGTGGGACACCCCCGCGCCGCACGGCCACCAGCTGCTGCGTGTGCCCCCTGCCTGCCTTCTGCCTCGCTGCTGACTCGTTTGCCGGTTGCCGGCTGCCTCCGCTGCGGTTGTTTTTGCCCTTTGTTTTGTCGTGAATTTGTGCCTGTATTGTTTTATTCTCGTTTTGCCCTGGTTTTGCCGAAAATTAGTGCCTGTTTGTAATTTTTTTTCACTTTCCCCGTGTTTAGCTTTTCCTTCCTTGTTGTCCGCCTACCGCGCCGCCCCCCGCCCTCCCTTCCCGCCACCGCCGCTTTTCCCCGCCCCTTTTTCTTTTTTGTACCCTCCCCGCTCCCGCCTCCCAGCTGCTCCGCCCACCCGCGCACTTCGCCTTAAATGGCGACCGTGCGAACGCGCAGCGGTCACGCGCAGCGGGCGCGCCGTTTGTGCACCGAAGGCGCGCCAAAGGTAAGCCCGTCTGCGCCCGTCCGCGACCGGATCGCGACCAGCGCCAGGACCCCTGGCCCCCGAAGACCCCGACCGACCCGCCTGACGTACTCCGCCGCCACCCTTACCGATCTCAACACCGGCCGACTCCCAGATTGCCATCAAGCCACTCCAAGACGTACCCACGGACCTTTCAGCTGCCAAGCCTGCAAGTTCACCTGCATCCGGACCAGCCCCGCACCAGCACCCGCAAAGTCGAACTCCAGCAGAACCCACCTCAAGTGCATCCTGCTCAACACCCGCTCCGTCCACAGACACGCCATCGAACTCTGGAACCTCCTAGACGCCACAGCCCCTGACGTTGCCTTCCTCACGGAGACCTGGATGAACGCCTCTTCAGCTCCCGACATCGCCATCGCTATCCCAGAGGGCTACAAGATCGTCCGGAGGGACCGAAACGCCAACCAGATGGGAGGAGGCATCGCCATCATCCACAGGAGCACCATCCGTCTCACGACCAGCATCGACAACACCCTGACCAGCGCCGAACACCTGCATTTCCAGATCCACACCAACCCGAAGACCACCCTCAGAGGCACCCTGATCTACCGACCCCCTGGACCACGCACGCAATTCAGCGAGGACATCGCCGACTTCGTCAGCCCGCATGCCCTCCCCTCCGCTGACTACATCCTCCTGGGGGACCTCAACTTCCACCTGGAGAACAACAACGACCGCAACACCAGCACCCTGCTCGACAACCTCGCCAACCTGGGACTCAAGCAACTGGTGTCCACCCCCACCCACCTCGCTGGACACACACTCGACGCAGTCTTCTCTTCCAGCACAGACATCGACTTCAGCCACGCCACAGAGCTTCAATGGACGGACCACAGCTGCGTCCACTTCACCTTCAAGAGAACGACGACCCACCAACACCAGCAACAGGCCGCCCGCAGAAGCTGGAACAAGATCACAGCAGACCAGCTCGCCACCTCCCTGAGCCAGCACCCTCCTGCCAGCTCAGCGAACCCCAGCCAGGCCGCCGACAACTTCACAAAGTGGATCAGCAACTGCGCGGACGAACTCGCCCCACTGAGGACCCCGCCTAGCAGACCCGGCAGCAAGAAGGCCCCATGGTTCACCGACGAACTCAAGAGCTCCAAGAAGAACTGCCGAGCCCTCGAGAAAGTCTGGAGAAGGGAACCGACACCGGACAACAGGACCACCTTCAAACTTGCCACCCGGAAACACCATCAGCTGATCCGCGCCGCCAAGAAAACAGCATTCAAGGACCGGTTGGACAACAACGCACACAACTGCAAGGAACTCTTCAACATCGTGAAAGAGCTTTCCAACCCCAGCGCAGGAAACAACGACATCACCCCATCGCAAGACCTCTGCAACTCCCTCGCTTCATACTTCCACAACAAGATCGCGGACATACACAGCAGCTTCGACAACCAACCAGCGCACACCATGACCGAACAACCACCCCCCACCACCACCCTCCACGCCTGGACCCCGATCAGCACCGAAGACACCATCCGCACGATGAACTCCATCCACTCCGGATCACCGACCAACCCCTGCCCTCACCACGTCTTCAACAAGGCCGACGCTGTCATCGCACCCCACCTGCGAGACATCATCAACACATCCTTCGACACCACCATCTTCCCTGAGAGCTGGAAACACGCCGAACTCAGCGCTCTACTCAAGAAACCAACAGCGGACCCCACCGACCTCAAGAAGTACCGCCCCATCTCGCTCCTCCCGTTTCCAGCCAAAGTCATCGAGAAGACCGTCAACAAGCAGATGGCCGCCTTCCTCGAGACGAACGGATCCCTCGACCCCTCACAGTCCGGATTCCGAGCCAACCACAGCACCGAGACCGCCCTCATCGCCGCCACCGATGACATCCGAGCCCTGATGGACAATGGAGAAACAGCGGCCCTCATCCTCCTAGACCTCTCCGCGGCATTCGACACGGTCTGCCACCGCACCCTAGTACGGCGCCTCAGCAACATCGGAATCCAGGACAAGGCGCTGGAATGGATCATCTCCTTCCTCGACGGAAGAACACAGAGAGTCCGCCTACCACCGTACAAGTCAGAGGCCTCCGAAGTCATCTGCGGCGTCCCCCAAGGATCATCTCTGAGCCCCACCCTCTTCAACGTCTACATGAGCCCCCTCGCGGCCATCGTACGCAAACACAACCTCAGCATAATCTCCTACGCCGACGACTCCCAGCTGATCCTCTCCCTGACCAACGACCCCGCCGCCGCCAGAGCCAACCTGCACGAAGGGATGAAAGAGGTAGCCGAGTGGATGACGACCAGCCGCCTGAAACTGAACTCGGACAAGACGGAGGTCCTCATCCTGGGCTCCTCACCCTCCGCCTGGGACGACTCCTGGTGGCCTCCCGCCCTGGGCACCGCACCCAAACCGACAGACCATGCACGCAACCTGGGCTTCATCCTGGACTCCTCCCTCTCCATGACCAGGCAAGTCAACAACGTCTCCTCGGCGTGCTTCAACATCCTACGCATGCTACGGAAGATCTTCTGGTTGATCCCCACCGAGACCAGGAAGACCGTCACCCAGGCCCTCGTCACCAGCCGACTGGACTACGGCAACGCCCACTACGCCGGTACCACCGCCAAGCTCCAGAAGAGACTCCAGCGGATCCAGAACGCCTCAGCCAGACTCATCCTCGACATCCCACGAACCAGCCACATCTCCGGACATCTGAGAGACCTTCACTGGCTCCCCGTCAACAAAAGAATCACCTTCCGCCTCCTCACCCACGCACACAAAGCCCTACACGACCAAGGCCCGAGCTTCCTCAACAGCCGAGTCAACTTCTACGCTCCCAAACGCCACCTCCGATCAGCCAACCACGCCCTCGCCGCCGTCCCCCGCATCCGAAGAGCGACTACAGGAGGAAGGTCCTTCTCCTACTTGGCCGCCAAGACCTGGAACTCCCTCCCAACCGACCTGCGCCTGACCCAAGACCACCTCTCCTTCAGGAAGAAGCTGAAGACCTGGCTGTTCGAGCAGTAGCGGCACCCCCCCCCCCCCCCCCCCAGCGCCTTGAGACCCTACGGGTATGTAGCGCGCTTTATAAGTGTCACTGATTGAGTGATAGACATGCCTTATATACAGAGAATGTTTGTCAGACACGGGGATAGGCATGCCTTACGTTGAAACTGAAGGGTGTATTGGTGCCTATTACAGTGACAGACACACCTATTAGCAGCAATGTATTGACAACAACTGTAGCGATTGTCCATTTAAGGAAATACATTCTGTCTTTGCAACAGGCACGTTTTAAAGTAAGAAAAGCAGCGCATTTATTCAGGATTTTTTTTAATGTTGTGTGACAGGCACACCGTTTGGCAGAAATGAGAGCAATTGTTTGCAGTTAATTTTCCCAAATTCATGGTGAAGTGGAATTCATTTTTAAAAGTGATAACATACTAAGTCTACAGAAACAGTAAAAAGAAACAGTTGTGCATGTAGGCAAGCCAGACGCTTGAGGTAGTTTCACGTTTAACGGTGACAGGCACACCAATCAATAAAATCAAAACATGCTTTATTCGATTTAACATATAAATCATAAAAGCACAATTTTATCAAATATGATTTTTTTTAAATCCAATCACATTGATATTACATAATTAAAAAGAACGTAAAATCAGAATTTAAAAATTCATATCTCTAATTTTTTCTAGATTTTAATTACATTTTACAAATAATGTAACTAGAAGCTAATAGACATTTCATAGTATTAGAATTATTGCGTTTAAAAGTCATGTGTTAGACGCCAGGTTCATATTCCACACTGTTTTTCTAAATTTGATCACACATTTCATAATTTAACAGTTGCAACGTTATAAAAGCTGGGCGACATTGTCTCAAGCCCAGAGTCTTTAAAATGTGAACAATCCATCTTTTTCTAGGAACTGAATAAAATTTACAAAATAAGAGAGTGTGGAAAATAGACTATTGAGACAAATCATCACATGGGCATGGTCCAAGGGGTTTAGACCAGTCATTCATGACAGTGAAGCTAGTAAGTCTATGGAAAATTCCCAGATGGAAACGAGTTAGCAGCATCTTGTCATAGTCCCAGATTACATATGTAAGGTATGGTTGGATGCCATAACATGACATTAACAGTTAGTTTTCCATTATAGTAGGCTTAAAAATTTAATTTGAGAGGCTAATTAACACTAGATGCATTAAGCATTCAAACTTCTTTTTGTTATAGGGATTAGTATGATACTATCCGGATTGGTGAAATATTCGGGATGGCCAATATCTGCCATAAATCTTCTGATGTAATTTAGCCAAGGAATACATATCCCCCTGTGAAGCTTCAGGCAGTCAGTTATAATATCCACATTTATGCCATAATAAAATTGACTCAATTTTAATTAGGTCAGAGATATACGGTATCCCAAGCTCTGCATAGCAGATGTAGGTAGCCGTGCTGTTGAGGACTACCAATACGTATCTGAAAGAGGCATTCTCATTCAGTTGCAGGGAGTGTTAATTTAACACATCCCCTTATGCCTGCGCCATACATGGCAATTGTAATACACTTTGCTCTGTAAATTTGTATTAGATCCGCAACCTGCTGTCTGCCCAGTTTGTTAGCAAAGTGGGCAAGGGCAGCAGTGGCTTTAGAAAATCAAATGTTCCTAGCTAAAACTGCATGTGTCCACCTCCCTCTGTAGTCAAACAGAATGCTAAAGGTATGGAAATCTGTTGGTGCATTCAACCTTGATATTATTACTAAAAATATTGTGACATTTAGTACTATTCAATCCACATTTCATTATAAACGTTTTTGAAATTTTCACTTGCAAACCGAAATTTTGCATATATGTGGCAAAAGTGGTCATTACTCTTTGAAGCCCAATTTAGGTACGCAGCATTAGGGCTGCGTCGTCTGAGTATATTAACGCTGGGATTGGGCGGTTATCGATGAGTGAAAGATCCTAGCATTGACTAATTAAAAATTGGCCTAAGTTGTTAATATATAAAGTATATATAAAGTAAAAAGAAAGGGGGCAAGAACACAACCTTGTCTCACCCCCTTTCTTATTGGGAATTTAGCAGTACACTCACCCATGGTTCCATAATGGGCCCTGCATCATAAAATTTATAAGTGATATTTCTACTCCCATTTCCTCAAGAGTAGTCCACAGTTTTTTGTGTCTAACACAATCGAATGCGGAACTGAGGTTCACGAATGCCATAAATAGCTTCCACTGCTTACCTTGTGTGTATTTGTCAAACAATAGATTTAGGTTTAGAACCTGTTCTATTGTGCCTTAGCCCTGGCGGAAGCCATATTGTATCTCTATAATAACCCCAGCATCCTCTGCCCATGGCTGCAGTCTATTTAATAAAATACTGCCCATCACTTTCAGGAAAGAATCTAATGTAGGAATATTATGGTCACCCTTTTTAAAAATTGGAACCACACAGATTCAGAACAGGATGGAATACAGCCATGATGACAACATGCTCTCAAGACCAAAGTTAATAGTGGGCGCAAAAGAGATGTATTAGATTTATACAAATCAATGGGTACACCGTCCGGGCCGGGGGCCTTACCTCCCACACTAGCGTTTATGGCACAGATCACTTCATCTAGGTCAAAGTGGATGTCAAATGGGAAGAAACTTGATGGTTCTGGCTCTAGGAGGGGGCTCGATGCAACCTGTAGTATTACATGTTCTTCATCATTATATAGTGTGGTAAAGTGATCCACCCACTGATCCTCGCTAATAGATAACTCAATTGATGGTGAGTCTCTAGGGGTTAAGAAAGGGATGTATGTCAGTACAACGCGACCATTTTGATCGCGGTACTTTACATTGCGGATTTTACAACGCAAGTCGTTACAGCGACTTGCGTGGATTGAGGAATATGATAATTTTATTTTCCAACACCAGTCCCCATAACAGTAGGGAAGGTGTTGGAATATAAAATTACAATATTCCTTAACCAACAGCGCCATCCAGCGCAAGTCATAGTAACGACTTGCGTTGTAATGGCAGCGTGGTAAAGGTCGTGCGGTGTAAACAATGTGTTGTAAACGACGTTTACCTTAAGAAAGGTGCATTAACAGCCTTTCAAAAACCTGTATTTATTTATTTATAAAGTTTTATATAGCGCAAACTTGACCCAAGCGGGTTTCAGAGCGCTTTACATTTAAGATCGTAGTATTACAAGTTACATCAGATACAAGAGCATAGTAAGGTACAGTACACATAAACAATGATTCAATGATTCGTAAGAGGAGGGGAGGAAAGAGTAATAGCGGGGAGACGAGGATGAAACAATGTCCAATGTCCAGCTGGGTGGGTGATGGTCAAGGGGCAAAACCAGGGCCAATCTCATTATCCCTTAGTTGAGAAGCTTCATGCAAAGCCTGCCAGGTTTCTGTCCTCAATGCATCCTCTAGTTCTTTCAAAGCACGTCTATATTCCCATCTAGCTAAGTTAATTTCCGCCTGATTTGAATTGGGTTTGTGCAGAGCTCTTTTCAATGCTGTTTGGGATTGGGTGCATTTTGAGTCGAACCATACCTGCTTTGTGTTACACGTGTTCATTTCCACAAATAAACTCCTCTTGATCTCAATGGAGATTGAACCAAAGGAATTCAACACCTCCACATGGGGAGCAAATTTGTCCAAGCAAACTGAAAGTTCTGATTTACATTTGACTAACAGTCTATTTGTAAACTCGATTGGCTCCACCTTCGATTAGGGATTGTGCCCACTCCCCCACGTGGGGTGAGCACACCAAGGGTGTAGTCACCCTAAGGTCAGTAACCCATTGGCATGCCTAAGGCATCTCAGACTCTTAAGGAAACATTGGCATGCTCTGGTCTACCTCAACTTGTAAAGCCAACTACCCATGATGCAGGACATATACTGGACAGCATTTTCTCTAATGATCCTTGTCTCATAGTGACTGAACCTTTTCCCCTTTCTTGGTCAGTCCATCATGCCGCTCCTTTTTCCCTCTCACTTCCAGTATTACATAAAACAGCTAATAAATGTATTATTAGCATATTTAAAAGAAATTATAACCTTGTTAGCAAGGAATCACTCTCCAGGGCACTTAGCAACCAACATTGGACTGAACATAATGATTCCCATTTGGCTGCCACGGAGTATTCAAATTGGCTTACAACAGCTATTGGGTCTCTTGCCCCCCTCAAAGAATACTATGTAGGCAGGAAAAAACCTACAGCTTCCTGGTGTGCAGAGAAACTCAAAAAACTCAGACAAATCTGTCGCCGCCAAGAGCGGATCTGGCAGAGACTGATCGAAAGAGATAATCATCAGAGGAAGCTAGTGGAATACAAGTCTGCCATCAAAGAAGAAAAATCGCATTTTATTCTCCGAAGACAGAATCGCTTAAGTCCCCCAGGTAACTATTTAATGTGATTAATCTTCTTTCTTCTCCACCTGCTCCATTATACCACGATCGTTCTCAGGATTTCTGTGACAGGATGGCCAAATACTTCCACTCTTAAATTCTTGAAATTCATTCCTCTTTGGATAGTCTCAACTTTGAACTTTCCAATATGGCTCAAATGATGGATCCCTCATTTTACAACCTTCCTAATATGGAAAAGAGGAAAGCAGGGCTGTCCGCTTTCTTCCTCTATTTCAGGAACAGCCTGATCATCTCTTAGGGGAAATTACATCTGGGTCCCCACTGGAGCCCTGCCCCCGAAGTATATGAAACTGGGAAGGGAGCGGATTGTGCCCCACCTAACTCCAACTCTCAATCTGGCCATCTCCTTGGGACGTTATCCTCTTAGCTGGAAAACTACGGTTGTCAAACGTATCCTGAATAAAACCAACCTGGACCCATTAGATCCTAAAAATGAGCGGCCCATCTCTTCATTACCTGTTCCCGCTAATATTTTGGAGAAACATCTAAATGTCCAATTAAGCTCCTACTTGGAGCAACATCACCTGCTTGACTGTTGCCAATATGGATTCAGGAATGGCCACGAGTAGGAGATTGCCTTAATATCTGCAGTAAATAACATACGGACACAAGTAGATGCCGAGCCTACTTCTTTGTTAATACTACTGAATCTATCTGTGGCCTTTGATATCATCTCACCGACAAGACTGATCAACCGTCTTCAGAAATTTGGGGTGTCAGACTCTGCCTTGGAGCTCCTGTCCTCATTCCTGACAGATAGGTCACAGGAAGTAAAGATGGACCAATTTTATTCTAATCTAAATGCCCAATTAAGCTCCTACTTGGAGCGACATCACCTGCTTGACTGTTCCCAACATGGATTTAGGAATGGTCACGGGTAGGAGATTGCCTTAACATCTGCAGTAAATAACATACAGGCACAAGTAGATGCTGGGCCTACTTTGTTAATACTACTGGGCCTATCTGCGGCCTTTGATACCATCTAGCCAACAGAACTGATCAACCGTCTTCAGGAAAATGGGGTGTTATACTCTGCTGTGGAGCTCCTGTCCTCATTCCTAACGGATAGGTCACAAGAAGTAAAGATGGACCAATTTTATTCTGACTCCATCCCTACCTTTTGTGGAGTGCCACACAGTTCCTCTTCGAGGCCCACTCCATTTAACATATATGTTTCTCCGTTGGCCAAGGTGATTAGATCTTTTGGGCTGGAGGCCTTATCCTATGCTAATGACACACAAATAATTGTGTCCATCACTAATAATATAGAGGTCTCCACAACAAATTTTAACAGCTGCTTGCAAGCAGTGGCCTCCTGGATGGTAAACAACTATCTTCGACTCAATGGGGACAAAACAGAAGTCCTGGTCTTTGGCAGCCAACAATCTATATGGGCCCCCTCCTGGTGGCCAGATATGCTTGGACCATGCCCGTGCCCATGCCCTGCTGCCTCGGCAAAGAATCTTGGTGTTATAATTGACAATTCACTTTCTTTTGATCCCCAGGTCAACAGGCCTGTCTCCTCCCGTGTCCAGCTTGAGGAAGATCTTCCCATGTCTCAATTTCTCTTCGTGAAAGCAAGCAGCTGTTGCCTTGCTTTTGTCCAGGCTTGTAGGGAGCTGGGTTTCTGTTGCAGTAACCCCTCCCCACTTTTTTGCCAGACTACTGATGCACTTTGACTTGATGTGCCCTGGGTCCCTGCCAATCAGGTTCGAAGGGCCTGTGTCATTTCCCAAAACTGTACCTTGTACCCCCAATTGGCACTACTCTAGCCACATATCAGTCCATTGTAAAAAAAATACCTTGGGTACCAAGGGCACTGTGGCCAAGGAAGACCTCTAAGGGCTGCAGCACTTATTGTGCCACCCTTAGAGGTCTGCACCTTTACTCACACACACACACTGCCATCGCAGGCTGCATGTTTTGGTGCAGAACAAAGTGAAGAGTCAACATCGCACACATCCCTGTGTTCCATACCTACAACACACTGCCCTGGCATAGGTCAGCCACCCCTCTAGCTGGGTACACTATACCAGTAGTGATGGTACAGGTGCATGAACCCTGTTCCCCTACAGTATCTAGACCAATTCTTAGACATTGCAAGTGTATTAATGCCATTAAGAGTATATGGTGTTGTGAATGTGTCATTACAAACTCCACAGCACCATAATGGCTTTACTGAAAACTGGTAAGTTTGGTATCAAACTTCTCAGCACATTAAACCTACACTGATGAAAATATGGGATTTAATGAAAAATGCACTCAGAGGGCATCTTAGAGATGCCTCCTGAAAAACAACCAGCCTCTGGTGGGTTCCCTGACTGGCACACACCAGTCTGCCACCACGAGACATGTTTCTGGACCCCTGGGGTGGGAGCCTTCTCTCTCTGAACCCAGAAACAAAGCCTTTCCTGGGCGGAGGTGGTCCCACCACCCCCAGGCCAGGAAGAGACTTCTGTAGCAGGGGAACTTCAAAGGCCTTGCTGCCTTTGTAACATGCCTCCAGCTTCTCCTGCTCTCAGTAGCAGGCCCCCTTCCTGTCTCCCTTCCTTTTCGGCGGGAAGACAGGCGGGAAAAGTTCACACAGCCCAGAAGATGTGCCCACCTCTTCCAACCCCACCCCTCAGGTGGGGGAGACGAGGTGAAGCCCACTCTTCAGTGCCCGCTATCTTGCAGATGGCAGGTACTCTCTAATCAGGATTAGGGATTGTGCCCACTCGCCCACGTGAGGTGAGCACACCAAGGGTGTAGTCACTCTAAGGTCAGTAGCCCATTGGCTACTGACCCAGACACCCCTAAAATGCTCCCTAAATACAGTATTTAGGGGGCTGCCCTGAACCAAGAAGACAGCTTCCTGAAACCTATGAAGAAGAAGGACCAAAGCAGAGAACAACTGTCTTGGGCCTAGCCCTACCGGCCTGTATGCAGTTTCCAGAGATCCTGCACCAAGAGTCGCCTTGTCCTGCAGCCAGCGACCTCAGAACCCCAGGGAGGACTGACTGCCTTCCACAAAGATCAGATCTCCTGTGAGGAAGAGGTGTGGCACAGTAGAGCTATATACAAAGCCAACGGACAGGAACACAATGTTACATTTTGACAGCCATCACCCGGCCTGTCAAAAAAATAATATACCATATGGACAGTTCCTAAGATTGAGAAGGAACTGTACCAAGAATACAGACTATGACAAACACGCCCAAATCCTTTCTGAAAAGTTCCTAGAAAGAGGGTATCCTAAGAAATTAATACGCCACTCCTACAAAAGGGCAAAGTATTACAACAGGGATGAAATTTTTAATAAAAGTGAGAAGGCCCAAACAGACAAACCACTGATTTTTGTAACAAATCATAGCAGTATTAATAACAAAATTAAAAATATAATTAATAGGAACTGGAAACTGGTAGCTAACCAAAATGGCACTATCCTCCCTAAGCCCATGTTCGCATACAGGAGGAACAAGACAATTAGAAATAGCCTTGTAAAAACATATAGGGAAATCAATCAGGAACGACAAGCAACCATAGACAACAACCCTCTTCCCAAAGGAACTTTCCCATGTAGCGGATGTGGGAATTGTAATGGTATCATCAAAAGCACAGAAATAGAAATAAATTGCAAGAGCCACAGATTTGCGGACTTTCACAACTGTAGGTCAAAAAATCTCATCTACCTTATTCAATGTCCCTGTAATCTCCCCTACATAGGGGAAACATCCAGGGAAATAAGAATTAGACTAAACGAACATAGGTCAGCCATAAGAACCAAAAAAAACACTGCACCCTTGGTAGACCATTGGCTATTGGCCAAACACACCAACCAAGATCTCAAGTGGTGTGTCCTAGAATCCATAAAAATGAACACAAGAGGAGAAGATGTGAATACCAAGCGCAAAAAACGCGAACAATTCTACATGTCCAAATTTAACACTGTACGACAGGGACTGAATAATAAGGAAGATTGGGAGAGGGTACTATAGATACTCCAATAGTAAAAGTCCATGCTAACCCATAAGAGGGAGCACACTTTGAATGTGATTTCTAGTGGATATGAGACGCTGTGCAGGGAATGCTATTAATAATCAAGATAATGAGCAGATCAATGAACCCTATAAAAATGTCCAACTGGAACATAAGCAGTATTAGTTTTACTATTCATCATAGTCCAATAGTAACTTGAGTAATAGGTTACCATGACCCTAGACACTCAAAAATAGCAGAGACACACGCGCCGATTCAGTCTGATTATCGTGACTAAAAAATGCTATAGAAACCTACATTTACCCTTTCAGATTTTAATATAACAAATTCCTGTTTAATTACATAAAGTTTGCCTTGATAAGATAAAAACATCGCTGGGGCTGTTCCAAATACTTTCACTTGAACATTGAAACAGAACTCGGAATATATTGAAAACTTTGTGCAGACACCCTCCAATATGGCCCCTGTAGTTCCCCGCAGAAACGCGATTCTTAACTGAGATTATTTAATCTCAACATCGCGTCTCAAAATCATATTTAAAACCTACATCCGGGTTTTTATACTTTATAATAACTCAACTATATTAAGTACGCCCTGGTAATATAAATACCGCTCGGACTGTTACAAATACTTCTCTTTGAAAACTGTCAAAAAGAACTGGGATCATATTGGAGACTATGAGCTGGTACACTCCAATATGGCCGACATAGTCCCCCGACTAAACGCGTCGACCTATCCTTGATATCTCGTCCCCGGGAACTATATATTGAGTGCTAATATTCCCTTAATAATATAAATAAATGTATACAATTTAGCATGAAGCACACGACAGGGAAAACCAAAGACCTGATTTCAAATCGCGCTCTTTATCATTATTATAGAGACTGCGCGTTAACATTTTTTCATAAAATGTAAATACATCAATCTGGTAATTTGAAAACAAACAAAACCAAGTAATACTCGTCAGATCACTGTGATAAGAGAGTATTTTAGATCGGAGTCCGAGTTTACATAGCTTAGAACCGTAATATGGACATTTACTAATGTCCGATGTCAATCGCCGGGATAGATTATATTGAACCAATCACAAACGGCGAAAGACGGAAAGGTTTGCGCCCAATCGCCCAATAAAAGGAAGCCCACAGCAAGTAAAGGCATTCCATGGGGAAGCTGTAGAAGGACAAGGTGACAGGGAGGCCGATACGCTTGAACAAGGTAAGAAATGTGGGACAATCGCTAACCGCTAGTAAATGTTAAAACCGGTTTGATCCTAAGACCTCAGGTGTGGGTCATGGGGTGTAGCAATATAGTAGCGCCCTAGGTTAACAATTATAAAGATAGTTGGAAACGCTGGGTAAATTATAATGTTTTTATAAATAAACAAAGCCCAAAAAAGAAAAGTCTTGCACGTGAATAATTCTAAAAGTAATCAAACTCTGTCAACCAACCAGTATCCCCAAATGAAGGTACGCATTATACATAGTACAAAGACATAGAATTTGATTTCTGGCACAGCGCTTGCCGTTAGTAAACGGTAAATAGCCCATATAGCAATTACTGCTCTAATGGAGGCGGTCACTGTACTGCCCAAATGTAATATAAAGACTGAGGATAAATCTTATGACCCTAATATACGTATATAGTCTAGTGACTTCTATTCTTGCATTTACAAACAGCACTATTCTGAAATTAAGGAATGAACAGAAAGTGAAGTGGTAGAAGGGAAGGAAACAGACCTGAAAGCCTCTACCTACAGAAGACAAGTTGGACTCTTACCAACATTTCACAACTAAAGGTAATATTAGTAGGAATCAATTTTCTGACCTTTAACTCAAAGACTCTAGCGGTATTGAGTGCACAATTGTGATTTAACAAAAGGAACATTGTATTTCTGTCCTTCTGCAGTTACATATTGTAAAGCTGAAATGATATACGGTGGTCACCCCTGATACAGCACTGATAATGTAAATGAATTCCTACATCCAGGTAATGAACCTTTACTTATATCACTGAAGAAGAAGTAGAGTAAGCAGAATAGAGTTTTGGGTCCACCTGATATATGACATTTAGCCCTTAGGTGGAATAATTTTAATCCAAATAACATCGCATGAAGAGAAGTCCATAAGAGTCAGATTAATGAAAAAAACTGAACCTTCGTGAGACTTCAAATGTCCTAAATCCCTCAAAACTCTTGAGGTAGGTTGATACATGCAGGCTAATCCAACAAAAGACTATATATTAGATATGAAACAGGGATAACAATGATAATCAGATCTCTGACCGAATCTAGTTGTTAGAAAAAGGTATATGTGATATGAGCAAATAATGAATTTAAAGCATGACTAAACTCTGTTTTAGATAAATTCTCTGGCTACTTGGGTCAAATGTGGGTACCTGTATGAAATTCCCCAATAAAGGTAAAAAGAACAGAGACCTTAGAAATGATGAAACTCCACCTGGAGTATACATCTGTAACAAATGTATAGTATATATTGATTAGCTCTCTCTGCATACAAATAAGAATGTAGAGATTACGAATGTTTTAAATTTATGTACATGGTCCGTATATGTGATAATTTTGTGTCAATGCTAACGTCAGTGGATAATAGGCCCCTGTTGATTATGTGTTTTTTTAATCTTGCCTTTTAGAGATTTTTTTAACTAAAAAACCCTGTCCTGAAGAAGGTGTTACCATCAACACAAGACACCGAAACGCCGCGTCGACTTTTGGTTTTTTAAAAAAAAATAATTTGTATTAGAATGTATAATTGTCTTATGAATGCTAATTGAAACTGTATTGTTTTTAATAAACTGTTTTTTTTAAACTGGTAAAGATTATAGTCTCCTAACTAATGTGGTGATTTGTAGACAGGGTTCCTACACTGACTGTTAGCTTGTATTTGAAAATTATGTGTATATGAAGTGAAATAGAATCTCGTCCTTGACAGCGTAGATACCCCTTTAGTTTTAGGCGGGGTTATTCTACGCCGTAGGGTATATACCCCCACCATCTCGGGACTCCTAGTGTGTTTTTTGAATACTTATTTACCCGGTCCCTTACTGGTATTTAGGGTACCTCCCTCATTGTGTTGTGACAGTGGCCAGGGTGCCTGACTCCGGAGCACAGGGTTTACGTTCAATCCCCAGCTCCGGCAGGTTAGCCCAGCACCATGCGACTCTGGGCAATAGCTTGCTTAATCTTCCCGGTGACCCCCAGCGCTGGTACACCTCTCCGGAGGTAGCTGTGTGCTTTACAAATGCTGGTATTTATTTAACAGCAACTGTGTTCAGAAGAAACAGTCAAGAAAGACTGAGCCTGCTGAGGACAAAGAAACCTGATGCCTGAAACCACCACTGCACCCGACGTCTACGGCCCGAGTCCGAGTGGCCCTCTGGTATCAGCGAGGTCCCGCAGCGCTCCAGGGTCCAAGTCCACAATGGGTTGATCCCTCCAGGACTCCCTGACGTCATTCGACTTACTTGCCCAGCTGTTGGTTCCTCCCAGAAATCTTCTTGGACCGAGCCTGCAGCCAAAATCCATAACCGGCAACTCGCATTGAAAACAACGGGGTACCCGATGCCAAAACAGCACCCTAAACTCAGCCGCCCCTGTGCCGCTGCGGGTGCACTTTGGTACTAACTCAGATCACCCTTTGCCCTGAGCCTAACACCAGGAGCTTTGCTCCTACAACCTTGTGGCCTGCTCATTAGCAGCCACCAACCGGAGGCCCCATCCTCCATTGGATAACATTGGGCCTCAGCATTCTGCACCCATCCGCCCTAGTGCCGCTGAGGGTGCTCTGAGAGTGCAACTTCGACCCTGGGGGAACCCTGGTTCTAACCCAGTTTAAGTTTAAGTTTGTCTTAAGTTTGTTTTAAGACAAACTTAAGACAAAATCCTAACTTCTGTGAATACCAAAAGTAGTAAGTTCATTCTGTGAATGCCAAAAGTAGTAAGTGCATTCTGTGAATACCAAAATAGTAGTAAGTTTAGGATTGAGTCTTAAGTTCATTCTGTGAATCGGGCCCTTAGTGTGCTAGCTAGGCATATCACACTGATGAGCAAAAGTAATTTGAAAAGTAACGTACACAGTAATCTGTAAAGTAATTAAAAAGTAATTCCGAATAGTTGACTTACCTGTATTTCAACCAACTGCATTTGAACCTAGATTCAACTGTAAAACACTGCATACGATTGTGCAAAGTATTATTTCACTCACCTGCACCAGTCTTGGCTTGGTACTACAAATAAAATAACTAAACAATATTTTTGATACAAACAAAATTGGTCTGAGTTCAGTCTCTGAGTGTGTGACATCATTTCTTGCCTCAGTGTGTACAACAAATGCTTAACACTACCCTCTGATAAAGCCTTACTGCTCTCCCACACTACCACAAATAGAGAGTAAGGTGCTATCTACTTTTGCCTCTGCCTACCTTTGGGGTCCCACTGGACTCTGTGCACACAATACCTCATTTTGGTATACTATATACAGAGCCAGCTTCCTACAAGGCTGGATTACTGTAACGCTCTTTACTTGGACATCAACAAGGGATCCACCCATAAACTGCAACTTGTCCAGAATGCCACAGCGAGACTCATTACGGATCTTCCTAAATTTCATTCAATCTCTGCTGCCATTCGTAAGTTGCAATGGCTTCCATTAGAGAAACAAATCCCGTTTAAGGCCCTATGTATAGTTCATAGGGCACTTCACAATTCTGGTCCAGAAGGAATTAAACATCTCTTCCAATGTTACATCCCTACTAAACAGCTGCAGTCTGCCATCAAAAATTGACTGGTAGTGCCCAGGTTTAGTAGGGCAAGGTATGGAGGAAGACCCTTGGCTGCAGCTGCCTCTAAGCTCTGGAACACTCTTCCCATATCCTCTGGAACACTCTTCCCATATCCTGCCTAGAGACAGCCCTTCTCTTCCGTAAATCCTTAAAGACCTGGATCTTTGCCCTAACTTAGAGGACTTATACCTCCTAGTCTGTGACCGTTGGTTCTGTCTTAGCGCCTTGACGCCTTTGTGCAAAGTTTGCGCTTTTGAAAATGGTCAGTCATTCATTCACGCTAATACTTAAGGGTTGTGAAATAAGACATTTTAAAAATGTATTTTTTGTGCCTTATTATCACGGACAATGTTTTGCCGTGCAAAGTCTCTCCTTCACCCACAACTTGTGAAAATAGTGAATATTTCCAATTAACACAGAGATGTCTTGCTAGCAATAAGCAAAAGTCCTGTTATTCATTTTTTTCTGTGCTTCTTGACAGTTCTCGTGTGAACATTCTGTATCTTAAAGTGGAAAATGAAAATGCTGAACCCTGTGCTTTCACATTTATTGTAGGTAAGAAAGTGTCAACTTTTTGACATCACAAACTCATTTTACAACATTCTGTTAGAAGGTACAAAGAATGGAACCAGAGCAAAAGCTCAAACATGTTCTGTGCTGCACGGTTGAGCTGGACCCCAGAGACAGAGGGTGAATTTCCTGATACACTGGTTACTCTGAAGGGCCTGCTCAGAGGTAATACCATTTAACCCCTTCACTGCGGCGGCTATTCCGCCGCAGTGCTAAGGGGGCGGGCGGAAGAGCGGCGGGCGCATGCTGGTGACGGAACCGCTCCGTCACCAGCGTCGGTTGCGCTGTGCTTATGACGGAGCGGTTCCGTCATGGCCCGCCCGCTCAATAGAACGCTCAGCGCAGGCGCGGAATTCGCGCCATGCATGAGCGGCGGGCGGGCCATGACGGAACCGCTCCGTCATCAGCACAGCGCCACCGCAGCTGATGACGGAGCGGTTCCGTCATCAGCGCTCAAGGGGTTAAAGGGGCAAACGTGCCGACCTGCAATGTTCGACATGCAGTGAATAATAAAAATGGGCAAGGTGGGCAATATGATGCATGAACAAATACAATTAATCATGGTCAACTTTTATAGCGTGAATTGAATGGTCGTTTGAATCTTTAGTAATGCACGAGTTCCCAACTTAGGGGCACACATACTGGGTCTGACTTAAAGCATTGGTGTGGGCAGTACTCCGACAGAGGTATTCTTCTAAGTACTCCTACTTGCCTTAGTGAATCGGCCACAAATGTCCAACTTCCTGTTAGTAAAAGTGTAAAGCAGAAGTGCTTTCTATTAGCAATCATTGTATATAATTTTTCGCTTTTGGTCCTCATTTGATATATTTTGGGGGTAGTTCACAAGGTCTTTGATGAGTATGTACGAATACTTTAGGAGTTCTACTCTATGTGTTTCAATATGCCTTTGTGAATGGGACCCTATATTGGAGTCAACCCTGCTAGGATCCTATTTTACCAGCCGGAGGAGGCAGATCTGTGCAACAGGTGCTTAACCTCTTGAGCTGTCGTCCCCGCTTACTTACACAATCCATAGAACAACTTGTATTTATTGTGAAAAGGCCCAAGTTTTATCCGGTGCATACAGTAAAACACGCATAACCTTTTATTTACACAATGGTTCGGTGTGTTTCCTGAAAGCAACAATATTAGAGCAGGCAAGATGCCTCTGCAGCAAGAAATAGACACAAAAACGCACACAAAAACAACACACACACGAACAAATCCCTTCACACACACCCGCAACCAGCAGGACCATGCAATCTGTCTGTGACTAGAATGAAAAATATAAACTGGTCACTGTGAAAGTCATGGACAGTTTCTAATATTTTCCATGAGTAGCTACAGCGGTTATAAAACAGCTGTGCACGTTTCCGGTAATGAGAATGATTTCTTCTTTGGAGGACAAAAGTTTAATGGGGCGGAAGCGAAACTTTTGCCCTAGTACAGTAAGTATCTTCTAAGGAATGAGTACCACGTGTTTGCTAGCACAGGAAACTACGTCACATTTCTCCAATTAAACCTCCCTTCCTGGCCAACTAACAGAAAAGGCAGCGACCTTTTCTGGGCGTTTTCTTAAACTTGATGCGTGATGGTCTTTTACAGAAAATCCAATAATATCTGTATTCTCTTCCTTCTGTTTGATCATTCCTAAAGCTCCATGGCAAGTCAGATACTTAAGTAATTTTTGCCACTCTTTTTTTCGTGTTATAGTTGAAAGGTTGGCTGCTGAGAGTGTGAAGAATAGGGCTTTGGGGAATAGAAGACCGCTGTGAGGTCTGGCCCCCGGAGGCATTGGGGGAATACAGGCAGAGTGTAGTTGACTGGCCTTGTTGGGCTACATCTGGTATGAGATGTAGTCCAACGGTTATATACTGCTCCATTTTGGACTGCCACCCATCATTTTGTTGGGTGGTGCACACGGTGGAAGCCCTTTAGCTTAGTGATAATTTTCTGGTGTTTAGAGAGTGTAGAAGTGCCCTCATGTCCGTAGGCGTGTTTGTTTCCCTTACTTGTAGCGCCCAAAGTCAGCGGTTTTCAGGATGGAGGACAAGCAGGTCCGTGATGCGCTCCGGCTGCTATCGGAGAGCGGGCACTTGGATTTTCTTGTGGATGGAAGCAAGGCCACACACAAGTTGCGACCGAAGAGGCAGGCTTCCAGCGGGGTGGCGGCTGCCATCTTGGCATGCTAGGTGCCGTGAGGACCAGAATCGGCCCAGGTGAATGTGCGAGGCCGCATGTGAGATTGCAGTGTGGGGGAGGGAGGGTCAGGGCGACGTAGGGGCCGTGGGGGATAACCAGCGTATGAGAAGATTAGACTGTACACGAGCAGCTAGCTGGCCCGTAAAGGCGCTCAGTGGGCAAGGCTCCAAGCAACAAGTGGTGAGCCTCATGAGGTTAGGAGGGGAAGAGGGGGCTCACACCACCAACAGGGCATGAAACCGAAGGCCTCCAGTAGTGGAGAGAGTCCAGGGCCAGATTGGGGCATTGATTTAGTGCCAGGACAGGCCTCTGAATGGTTGCCCTTAGGGAAGCAGCTGCAAGTAGTACATGGGGATGAGTTTGACCCAGGTGCAGGAGAGGAATGTGGGAAGTGGCGTGGTACATGTCATGGTTTTATTTGGGGATTTGGAGAGTGGGGAAGATAGTAGGCAGGATCACTGGGTAGAGGAACAAGGGAGTAGTCGGTTGGGGTGGACCAGGTCCCTGAGGTTGAGCCCGGGAGATGGTAGCATTTGGTCCCTTAAGTGAAGGAGGACTTGTGGGGTGGGCATAGCATTCTCCAGAGGTCTTTTGAGGAGTATGAGCTGGCTAAGCTCCTGAGGGTACCATTGACCATTGAAAATTGGATGGCTGCGTTCCTCATATACGCCACAATTTACTGTGAGAAGCATCTGGAGAGGAGTGTAGCTCGATTTAAAAATATGAATGTCATACGCAAGGCACAAAAATCCTTATACAGTAATACCTGGGCGCAGTATGACAAGGAGCTTAGGGTATGCATGGCATTTTACCCCTTAGCCGCCAGATGGGGGAGATAGATACAGATCTATGGCAGCAATCGATGGGCTTAGCTAAATTTGGGAATACCATATACACAGCAAATGGTTTGCTAATTGTTTATCTCCCCTTTCCAGCCCATCCCACCCAGGGATGGGTGGGTAATTCCATATAGAGCCAAGGAGGCACACAAGGGGAATGATGGGATTTTATCAAGGGCCAGTGCAAGAGGGAGTATTGTAGATTCAGGCACAAATGCTCAAGTGTTCAAGGAGACCCCTCTCAGCAATTGCTACGGGAACACAGGAGGTGCGTCGGGTTCTCAGCAGGGAGCCCACAGTTCACAGTGGCAACATAATTCAGGGGAAGTAGGAGCATCGAATGCAGGTAACTATGGGGGGAGGAGCACAGGGACCTCAGGGGAAAAGCTTGTACGCCAGTTAAAATAGATTGGTTTACAATTTGGTTGGGAACTTACCCAGGCAAGGAAGATGCTGGTACTTTGCTGGAAGGCTTTACATTGGGTTTCAATCAGGGGTACAATGGACCAAGAATGCAGCAGTGGGCAGAGAATCTGATGTGACTTGAACCACATCCACAAGTGGTACAAGCCAAGTTAACGAAAGAAGTATGGGAAAGGAAGATGGCCGGGCCTATTGACATTTGATTATTCTGTGATAGAGGTCATGCCTAAAGGGAAGACGGGGCAGTTCTGGCTCATTTCACACTTATCATGGCCGAAAGGCTAATCAGTTAATGGCTTCATTTAGGAAGAATTGGCCTCAGTGTCTTGCTCATTAGTGGGTGTGGCTTTGGCTATGAGCTTGGAGCTTTTTTGGCCAAATGTGACATAACATCAGTGTTTGAATTGTCCCTTTTTGCAGGGTCATCCTAGAATTTTTTGCCTTCCGCCTGTATTTTTTCTAACCTGTTGTTGGTGGTTTTATGACTCTGGGCACTTTACCACTGCTGATCAGTGCTAAAGTGCATATGCTCTCTTTTGTAAATTATGTTATGGATTAGTTTTTCCATGATTGGCTATTTGACTTACTTGTCAGACTCTAGTACAGTACACCATGTGTGCCCGGGGTCTATAAATCAAGTGCTGCTGGTGGGTGTGTAGCACTGATTGTGCCACCCACAAAAGCAGCTTGTAAAATGTGACTCAGGCCTGCCATTGCATAGCCTTCCCTTTTCTACATATTAGTCACCCCTAAGGTAGGCCCCTCGTACCCCTGTGGGCAGGGTGCATGGTATGTGAAAGTTAGGACATGCCCTGATGTGTGTGGCATGTCCTGGTAGTGAAATACTGCGAATTTTATTTTTACTTTTTTCACTATTGTAAGGCTATCTGTTCCCATAGGACAGAATGGGGAGTTTGTTTATAACATCTTATACCCTGACTCTGGGAACAAGATATAAAAATAAAGTTTAGTATGCCTGCACTCAGAATGTTAAAGGGCATCTTTTAGTGAGGGTGATTTTCACATTCTGTGTTTGAAAGAGTTTTGACACAATATCGGGTATACACTTTGCGTTTTAGATGGTTAAGTCACCAGTGTCAATACGTACTCGGAGTACCTTATCAGGATGACCGTAATCGGGGTATCCCACCCCCATCAGTGGGTGTTGTCAGCTTGTCAGCTTTTCTGCGTCTCATGCCTCTTTGCTAGAGACCGATCTAGGAAAATATTTTTGAGTTGCTCTTTGAATTTTCCGAAGGAGGGGATAGTTCTGATATGGGGGGGATGGGGGGGTGGCGCATTTCCCGCGAAGAATCGGGCTGCGATTTTTTGTTTGCGTACTTTCATTGGGATGAGTAGTAGCGTGTTTGAGCTCCGGAGGGACCTGGTTTGTCTGTCGCTTTTTAAGCTTAGAGGCCAAGTATTCGGGTTTGCCTGTGTGAAGGGCTTTGTGGCTGAGACAGGCTGTTCTGAAACTGGCACACTTTTCAACTGGGAGCCATTTCAGTTCTCTGAGTGCAGGTGAGATATGGTCACATTTCTTCGCTCCTGTGACCATTCTAGCTGCTGCGTTTAGTGTTGTTTTAAGGGGGGCCAGGTGCCCCTTTACTGAGCCTGAAAGTGTTGCGATCCCATTGTCTAATCTGGATAACACCAGTGATTGGGTAACTTGTTTAAGGTCCTTGGCTGGGATGACAGGTTTTATTTTGTTCAATAGCTTTAAGTTCAGGAAGGCGCTCTTAGCAGAGATCTTAATGTGTTTGGTCATCGTTAGAACTGGGGGTCTCTAGTTGGCAGAGGTAGGTACCACTGTCCAAATAGGGATCCTTGCTTCTAGTCAGGATAAGGAGGAAACCCTCTGAGATAACCCTGCTCACCCCCTTGGTAGCTTAGCACGAGCAGTCAAGGCTTATCAAAGGCAATGTGTAAAGTATTTGTACCAACACTCACAGTAATACAGTGAAAACACCACAAACTGACTTCACAACAGTTTAGAAAAATAAAGGTATTTAATCTAAACTACACAAGACCAAAACGACAAAAATCCAACATACACAGTTCAAGAATATGGTTTCAAAAGAGTTCTTAAAGTTGCGATAAAATAATCCACAGTTCAGTGAAAATTTCACAGTTGCGTCACGTTTAGCCAACAGTACCTTTAAATGCGACAAAGTACCAAAACAGAAGCTGGTGTGGTGGAAAACAAGCGATACGTCACTCCTGAGACCTTGGGAAGGCGATGCGACAACCCCGCTGGATGTAGCAGGCGTGTTGCTGTGACTTCGGTCTGTATGGGGAGGGATGCGATACCTTGTATGGATTCCGGAGGGGAGATTCTGTAGTAAAAAAGATTGCAAAGGCATGATGAGATGATCTTTGGGGCTGCGACGGTCTCCGGTGCGACGATGCGTGGACCAGCGGTGATCTTCCTCTCGCAGCTCCTCGATGCGATGGCTCTGCGACGACACTTGCAGCGATGTGATGCGGTCCGTAAGCAAGCGGTGCAACGATCTCACCCAGCGACGACAGGCTCTGCAACGACACTCGCAGCGATGGTCATCTTCCCGCACCGGTCTGGGGTGTCCCGCAAACGAAGGATGTGACGACTCTGGCAGCAGCAACAGGCGCTGTGACGATCTCGGCCTTCGTAGCGATGCGACAAAACTTGCAGAAAGTCTTTAAAAGCTTGATTTCCAGCTTCCCAACACAGGTACAACTTCCAGAGGAACCACAACTGGGCCAAGCACTCTAGGAAAGACAGAACTCTCTCAGTAGAGTTCAGGGAATCTGGGGGTGAAGTCCTTTTGTTCCTGGGACTTCTTAACAGGGAGCCAGCTCTTTTCAGGCCCTTGGAGATTCCTTCAAACAAGGGGACACAGCACCAAAAGCAAAGTCCTTCCCCTCTCTTTGGCAGCAAAGCAACAGCAGGTCCGTCCAGCAGAGCAACAGCAGGACAGTCTTCCTTCTTCAGTTTCAGCTTTCTCGTTGGCAGAGAATCCTTCTTGATTCCAGGATGATCTAATTTTCTGTAGTCAGGGGTCCTGTACTCATACCCATAAAAGTCTTTGATCCCTTTGTGCGGGAGGGCTCTGAGCCCGGTCTGAACCAGTTCTGGGTGTTCCTTCAGCACTTTATTTTCCTGGCCTCTCCTTTCCTTTCAGGGAGAGGGGCACGGTCCTCAGCCGCCCAGCAGGAGGCAGAGCCAGCATTGTGGAAGGCAGGGACAGCCCTATTCAGGCCCAGGTGCTATCCCCTCCCACCACTCAAGATGCAGATGCAGTCATTCAGCCTAGGGCTGACTCAGCCAGCCTCCTGGGGGCTCCTAGCCTCTGTCACTCTCAAACCAGACAGTCAATTCACAAACAGGCCAAGGCACACAAAAAGGTCAGACAAGAGAACAGCAACTTTCTAAAACTGCTGTTCTCAAAAACAGAATTTAAAAAAAACCTTTCCTAAAAGATGTGTTATTAAATTCTGAGTTCAGGGATACCAGATTTTTATGTCCTATCTTGCTCCTATGGGAAGATATGCTGGTAGCCACTGTAGCCAGCATTCCCCATGATAGCCTATGGGGCAAGATAGCCTTACAATAGTGAAAAACGAAAATGGCTGTAATTCACTACCAGAGCATGTCACCTGCACAAGGACATGCTCTACCTTTCACCTACACTGCACCCTGCTCAAGGGGGTGCCTTAGGCCTTCCATAGGGGTGACCAATGTGTACAGAAAGGGAAGGGTTAGACCTGGTCTGTGGGGACACTGGCCAGGAAGACATGGCAGTTCACAGACTGCACACAAGCACTGCTGTGGCAGGCCTCAGACACCATTTTAGAGCTACTCATGTGGGTGGCACAATCAGTGCTGCAGGCCCACTAGTAGCATTTGTTATCACCAGCCCTGGCACACTCAGTGCACTTTACTAGGGACTTCTTGGGGACACAAATATGGCAATCATGGATAACCAATCACAATAACAATTTACACAGGGAACACTTGCACTTTGACACTGAACAGCAGTGGCAAAGTGCCCAAAGCATCTAAACCAGCAAAAACGAATTCCAGCACAGCATCAAAAATACAGGAGGTAGAGGCAAAAAGATCAGGGGAAACCACGTCAAAGATGCCAGGTCTAACAGTCATATTAAGTTTCGAGTCTAAAGGGATGCTTAATGATTTTACAGAATCCGCCAGGGTGATGTTTCCGTCAAGTGTATTGATCGCAGATAGCCATTTTGAAATTTGAGTGCTCTCTTCTTTGCTTGAGATGAGGAGTATTTCAGTCTTGTCCTGATTGAGTTTTAGGTGGTTCCTTAATAGCCAGTGTTGGACTTCTCTGAGCGTGTCATTGAGTCTCTGAATGTCGTTAATGGATGCGGTTTCCAGATAGATCTGTGTGTCAACGGCATAAAGGTGGAAGGGGATGTTGGCTTTTCTGAGTAAAGTTGTGAGTGGTTCCATGTAAATGTTAAAAAGTTGTGGGGAGAGCACTGATCCTTGGGGGACTCCCTTGCTAACTCTATGTAGGTCAGACGTGCAGTTTTTGATTTTTATTCTTTGAGTGCGGTTGTGGAGGAAGGAGGAGAACCATTGTAAGACCACCTCATCTAGACCTGCCCTTTCTTGAAGAGAATAATGAGGATAATGTGATCAACCGCATAAAAAGCTGCAGATAAATCTAGGAGGATGCGAAGGCAGCATTTGTCTGCATCCAATGAATTGTGCATGTCATCGATGTCGTTGAGCATTTTGGTCTCCGTGCTACATCCCATGCTAAAGAAGGTAGTTGCTCTTGGATCGAGGGAGTGCGAGTGCAGGTGGTGGTTCGTGAAGGAAGGGAGGTTGTTCTGGCAGATGGCGAGGAGGAGGATGATCATTTCTCCAAATGTGGCCGGCTGGTTAGAGGTACGGAGTAGGGCGGGGAGGGATGGGGCGTGTGAACGGGGGCGATCTTTCAGTGAGGGGAAGAGAGAGTCAAAGGCCTCTAGATTCTTGTTGCTTGATTGGATCAGGACTGTGCCGTTCGTGTAGACGGTTACAGAGGTGTTGCTGTTTCGCATCGAATGGTTAGTAATTGTGGTTGTCAGTTTGCAGCTGTGCTGGGTGGTCATAGTTTTGTGATAGGTAGGCCCAGATCCCAGACTTCTAGAACACTTCTGGGAAATCAAGAGGAACCTTTGCCAAGGAGAAGAGCTGTATAAGCTGAGGAGGAATACTTCCCCTGTCCTGTTTGCTGTCTGGGGTTGGCCGGCAGTGGCTGCTTGCTGCCAAGCAAAGGAGGAAAAGGACTTTGCTGTTTGCTTTGTCATCTTGAGGAAGATCGCCAAGGGCTTGAAACTGAACTTGCCTCCTGTTCTGAAGTCTCAGGGACACAAATACTTCACCACCAGCTCCCCTGAAATTCCTTGCTGGGAATTCCAACCTGCATAGAGGTGCCTGTTGCTGTTTAGGACCTCTAGAGACAGTTTGTCACTAGGAGCTAGAAAATCGGCGCAACACCGAAAAAGCATGTCGCATCCGCACCTGTTTTCCGACGCATCGCCGAAGAAACCGTCGCCGTGCCTGTTGCGGCTCGAGAAATAGCTGCACGACGCATCGAGTGTAACGATCTCCGAAGTCTGAGATCACTGCACTGATTCCGATGCAAGCCTGCTGTGCGGCTGCACGAAAGTACACATCGTACCGGATCAACGCATCGCATTGAGGCGCCAAGACTGTCGCATCCTTGGGGGCTGCAGTAAGAAACAGACGCATCAACTCCCCATGCAGTAAGGAATCGACACATCACCTCCTCTGCGCTGCAGTATGGAACCGAAGCCTGAGTGTAAGGAACTGACGACTCACCTTCCATGCGGCCATTTTGTTTGTTTTGCGTGACGCATGTAAGGTACTTTTGAGCAAAGTGTTGCATTTACGACTTGCATCGAACTGAACTATTTCTACGATCTGAAAGCCTTATTTTTGATACTGTATTGTGGATTTTTGTTGTTTGGTCTAGTTTTGGTTTAGTTAAAGATTACTTATTTTTCTAAACTGGTGTAGTGTCCATTTGTAGTGTTTTTACTGTATTACTGTATGTGTTCACAACTGCTTTACACACTGCCTCTGAGATAAGCCTGTCTGCTCGTGGCAAGCTACCAAGGGTTATTTTAGGATTGTATCCCCCTTACCCTGAGTAGAAGCAAAGGCCCCTATTTAGACAAAGGTACCTACCTCTGCCAACTAGAGACCCCCATTTCTAACAATCAGCATTCCATTTTTTATCCCTACACCAGGATGATTTTCCATTGCAGGATGTCCAATTTGAGGGTATGTGGATAAAGCCCTTCCAATGGGATGCTCAATTCTGTGTGCATTATTTGAGTGCTTCAGCACATTCCTGCAATGGCTTTTCATGCAATGAACGGGTCATGAGAAGGTGTCACACTATCTTGATGACTTTTTTATGGTCTCGGACTCCAGTTCTGAGGAATGCCAGCAGCTTCTGGTTCTTTCTCAGGAGCTCATGGAGGATTTGGGTGATCCTTTGACCTTAGAAAAGACGGTGGGACTAGTGATCCCCATTTAATTTCTAGGAATTGATTCAGTTGAAATTATAGTGTACACATGAAAAGAAGTTAGGAATGCAAGTTCTTCTTGACACAATGTTGGCAAAAACAAAGTCACAGTAAGGGAGGTGTAAGTGCTCTTGGGACACCTACATTTTGTAGGACATCCGGCAGGAGACTAGGTTTAGCGCTCTTGGGGCTATCCCTATTACACCATCACGTTAGGTTGTCTGTGGGTGTTAAGGCCGATCTGCGGGTGTGGAGGAGTTCTTTGGACTCAATCAATGGCATTCCTATTCGGACACTGCAGGAAGTTGAATGGGATGTGCAGATTTTTTCGGATGCATCAGGTAGCATAGGGTTTTGGTTTGCATTAGCAGGGACATTGCTGTACAGATGAATGGCCGGACTGTTGGAAGAATGACGACCAAGAATTGCATTTCTTGAATTTTTCACATTAGTATTAGTTGTCACATTGTGGCGCGAATAGTTACAACACAAGAAGGTACTCTTTTGAGTAGACAATATGGCTGTGGTTCAAGTAGTTAACAGGCAGTCAGCGAGATATGCTCAAGTCTTTAAGATGCTGAGGGAGTGTGTGCTTGAATGTTTGAGACAGGATATTCTGTTTAGAGCCAGGCATGTACTGGGTGTGGACAATGTCATTGCGGATACTTTGTCTCATTCACAGTGGGAGAGGTTCCATGGACTAGCCATGGAGGCAGACAGGGACAGAACTCGGATGCCACTTGAGTTATGGATAGTGGGAGACAGAGGATGTGCCAACTTGTAGTGGGGCCCCTGGTGGTATTTATGTGTAAGGTATTTTACCAGGCTTGGGTGCAAATTTTTGAGCTCGGGAGCTTGTTGCCACCAGAGCGAAAGGGAGAGAGTAGAATATGTAGTGCAGTTCATATTGCGGCTAGCTAAAAAAGGTTTATCCAGAGTCACAATCTCGGAAAGGCTGGCTGGCATTGCCTTTATGCGGAAACTGTTGTGGAGTTATGCATCATGAGCAGGAGAGCTAGGTAAGAGAATGTTAGAGGGTTGGGCTAAGAAACCGGGCCGAACACGACAGAGGAGGAAGCCTCTTTCTAGGCAGGTTTTTGTAAAGTGATTCATAGTTTGACAGAGATTTGCTATTCACAAGTTGAAACAGTTTTGTTTTCCGCACAAATGTTGTGGATGTTTTTTTGAGGCCTTTCATGTATCTGAGTCATTAGAGGGGGCGGGAGGATCAAGGTTTGCAATGGGAGGATGTTAGCTTTAGGCAGGATGGTCTGGAAATTTGCTTTCTCAGGTCTAAAACTGACCAGTGTTCTAGAGGACCTACAATACTATTACATGGTCAGGAGCAGGAGGTATGCCCTGTAGCATGGGGCAGAAAACTCAGAGCGCAGGCCAGGGGACAGGAGGGGTAGTTTTCACCTATCAACAAGGGGATCGAGTGACGTCCTTCCAATTATTGTCAGTCTTGAGGAAAGCTGTGATGAGGTTTGGGTTTGTGGATGTGAATTTTGGTACTCATTCTTTTAGGATTGGGGAAGCGATGGAGGCAGGCAGGAGAGGGTGGTCTAGGGAGCAAATAATGGGGCTAAGCAGGATCATCAGAATTCTACCAGATTTATCTTAGGGCTAATGAAGGGGTAAGGTGTGAAGATGTGTTCAAATTATGTGTTTACACAAATTTCTCTTTCAGGTTGGGTTCCAGGCCCTCTAGATGCTGCCTTGTCGGTGTGAATTGTCAGACATTCCTTCATAAAGTAGGCAGATTGGGCAGCTGGGAAGACTGCGTGAAGTAGGAATTTGGATTTTCACAGTAGCTCTTTGTCAGTCAAGTGGTTTGGAAAAGGAGGCATGAGGTGGAAGGAGTTGTTGCCCATGCTCAACAAGTTGATTAGTAAGGATCGTTATCCGGATATCTTGATGATCCATTTAGGAGAGAACGGCATGGCAGTGGAGAGGAGCCTAGTGCTCTTATGTTCCATGAAACAGGATTTAAGACAGATACATTCACAATGGTCAGGTTGTTTTGAAGCATGGACAAGGTTTATCCCCAGGAGGTGTTGGAGAGGTCCGGTAAAGCCATCAGCCATAGATAAAGCTAGAAGAACGGTGAATAAAGAAATGTAAAGTTTTTGTAGGGATGAAAGTTTAGGAAGGCTGCCGCATGTTGACTTACATTACACAGAGTTTGAGTTTTGCAGGGATGAATGAGACATTCATTTGGAGTATGGGATGAGGTTATACATGTTGGAGTTGAGTGGATTTTTGGTTAGTACCATGTGGAGACAAGAACGATTTGTGGGCATGGGGGGGATGGGCAGAAAAAGTAAGGTGGTGCCTTTTTCTGGTGGCAGGTTTGCAGGCTTTACTTAAGGTTATTTTGGTTAACATAGGCTAAGCAGGCAGAAAGGGAGGGTCTTCGCAAACCCACACCGGAAGTCCTGAAGTTAAAATGTTATCTCATAGCAATATTAAATTAAGCACTGGTTAATTAGTACACATCTAAGCAAAGGGGGGCAGTCTAAAGTGAGACAATCAAAGAAGTGCAATAAGTCATGAAGTCAAAGCTTGAAGGGTGTGTATACTGGGGCGGGGTTAGAGGAGGGTGTTTTGGAATGTAGGGTATTGTATGTATAGTGAGGTTTTAATTCTGTAAGACCTTAGGCCAAGAATGCTTATGTGATACACACCTATTTCAATATAGCTGCCTTTTCCACTCATACAAAGAGTCAGTGGTCTGAATGTGCTCCATTTCACCCAAAGGGGGCATCATGCTTCCTGAACAATCTCGAGAGAAAGTAATGCAGTCAACCATGATGGCAGTCGGAGCAGGTTCAAAAGGAAAATAAGGTAAAATTCTTAATTCATCATTTTATTGACAGTCCACACCTCAATATATTCACAAAAAAACACAGATAATGGTTAGTTACGTTAAGAGAAGACAAACTTAAACAAACAAACCCTGACATTCTGTACGTTATAATGCTCAATTCACAACATGCATCATAACTCACCCGCCATGTTTCTAACCTGCTCATTAGTATTTTTTTTCCTGTGCCCTCAGAAAATTGGCAAACTGACCACGGAAGGTAGCATGAGTTGTGGGGTTTATGCAAAGTATGTAGGAGAGTAGGGTCTGCTTCCTATGGTCACCCCCACTTTTTACTGTGATTTTCTGGTTTTTCGATTTTAGTGTGGCTGTGGGCCTGCTAATCAGACCCAAAGCCCAGCTGTTCTCTCTCTAAATTGATACCATGTACTTTAAGTACATACCTAATTGGGTATTGGGTCACCTTTGTGAGCCCCTGTATAAGTGTAACATAGGTACCCTGGGCATAGGTGCATCCAAGGCCTACCAGGGGCTGCAGCAAGTATTATGCCACCCCTGGCTGGCCATCCAAACTGACACCACAGGCTGATCACTCAGCTTGGGTAAGGTGGTGTAATCACTGCTTACTTAGATGTAGTATACCCATATCTACCTTATATATAGACACATAGGCACCTATAAGTCTCTCCTATGGTAGGCCTCGACAATGCTGGAGGCAGAGTGCTTGTTTTTATGTGAGAGGGTGTCCTAGCATGAGCTGAGCCCCTCTGCAGCTTTCGGAACCATCTCCTTATAGCTGTTCTATGATATAGCCATACCATATACTGCATTATAATCCTCACGGTTAATGCTAACTTTGGTTTGGCTTTATCAAAACATGTTGTGTAAGGTGTCAAACACTTTGGAATACTACCTTCCCCCCTGCCATTTCTGTTGACGTGAGTAGGATTCCTCCCTTCTAGATGGAAAAGACATGTATGTTACTGCTTTACCCGGTTAAAGTTAAACAGAGCCACAGCATCACAAATTGGATGCTGCTGCCACAGACACAAGTCTGACCTTCTGCTGCTGGACGAAACTCCGGCAGGGGAGGCCTAGACAACAGGATTCCTGTCCAGGGAGGTGCCAGCACCTCCCCAGACAGGCAGATGTGAATTGGGACGGGGAGGGCTGCATCAACAGATGCTTTTTGAGACACTGCCTGGGGCACACAAGGTGCTTCATGCATAGCCCGGTTCAAACCAGTTGCTGGGGCACTACAGTCCCACTCTGGTGCGAAACTGGACAAAGGGAATGGGGTGTAACCACCCCCTTCCCAGGTCCACCCATAGGAGGGACCTAGCAGGTAATTCAGCCCCTTTTCTTAGTATAAGTATAGGAGCTGTGTCCCCAGGACTTTAGATTATCTTGAAACGAAACTTTGATACAGAACTCTTGGACCTTCGACATTCTATTCTGACTAGAAGATGGAAGACATCTCTCTTGTTGTCAAGGAGTGGCCACCCTGTGCATAAGGCACCACCAGTAACTTGCCGGTCTGCTTTGTCAACGCTCCTGCTGGAACCTGAATTCTCAGTGATACAGGAACTGGACTCTCCAACTTCTCCAACTCCAACCCACTTCCACAGCAAAGCTGAGACCTGTGGCGGACACGAGAGACGTGGGACCGGACACCCTGGACATCCTGCATTTTTATACCTGCTCCGCGACCGAGGTACCCTTGCTATTGTGCATTGGGGTACAAGTAGCCCCAGAGCCGAGCACCATTTGCTCCGAAGGTCAGCCCTCCACACTCCACGAGTGCCGAGTGGGACCCGCTCTTGCATTTCAGCTTGACTCATCTTCTTGGTTCCTTGCCTGTTAGCTGGTGAGCCCCCTGAAGACTTTCTTTTTGAACTAAACTGCTTTCCTGGTTACTCCCGGCTTTCTCCAGCTTCCCTTCAAAGGAGAAGTGCCGCAGACCTTGCTGGTCTGCAACAGAGCCAATCTTGACATCCTGCATGGGTTGCAGTTGCCAAGGCTTGTTGGGTCCAATCCGGATACCGACTCCGCAGTCAACTGGATCTATTGTGGGACAGCTCGAATCCAGCTCCTGGTCACCGTCAATTCCTCCTGGACTTCATGGTTGAAGAGACAAACTCACCTTCTTCACCTTCAAGCACGCAACATCACCTGGTTCCTTCCTGGTTCCTTCCTGGTCAATGGCTAGTGACCCAGACTCTGTCCCCTCTGCTTTCAGGTTCTTCACATCTTTGATCCACCCTTGGATCCACGCGGACACTTTTCCTCTGGTCGCCTGCAGCACTTCTTTGCATCTCTCCATAGAAACCGACGACAAAAACCGACACCAAAAGGCACCTATGCACCCAGCTTCCCTGGGTGAGGTAACACGAGCACTCCGGTGCTCCAGTGGGTCTTGAATCTCGAAGTGTCCTTGTCTAAGGGGGCTTTGTCGTAGTCTAGAGGTAACCTATTTGGTTGATCTTCGAACTCCCAGGAGCCCCCACAGGGTGCTTCATGTCAACAGATTGAAACCATATGTTAACAGGGCAGACATGGGCTTGCTCATGGCTACAGATGAGGGACAGGAGGAGGAGAGTGCCCCTCTCCCAGACCTGCTTTCTCAGAACCTTGATGATGGTTCAGTTGATGGTGTAGCCTTGGCAGGCAGCCTCACTGACCAACAGCAACTTATCTACAGTCCTACAGACATATGTTTTCTCTGACTCCAAGTCAGACTACCTGGTGCACTCATGAAGTGGACACTGGGGACAGTCTGCCTGTTAAAAGTAAGATTTACAGGCAACTTGATCGTGCCAGGGACTGTATCAGGACAGAGGTCCAAAAGATTTTGGGGTTGGGAGTCATGAAGCCCTCAGAGAGTCATTGGGCCAGTCCAGTACTCCTGGTGCCTAAACCTCACACCCAAGATGGTAAGAGAGAGATGAGGTTTTGCGTGGATCACAGAGGCCTCAATGCTGTCGCTAGGACAGATGCCCACCCAATACCAAGAGCAGATGGGCTCATTGACAGATTGGCTTCTGCCAAGTTTTTGAGTACATTTGACTTGACAGCTGGCTACTGGCAGATCAGACTAGCTGATGATGCAAAAGCCAAAACAGCATTTCCAACCCCAGGAGGACATTATCAATTTGTGACAATGCCCTTTGGTCTGAAGAATGCACCTGCCACATTCCAAAGGTTGGTGAACCAAGTCCTCTCAGGTCTGGATGACTACTGTGCAGCTTATCTTGATGATATTGCTGTCTTTAGCTCCACTTGGGAAGATTACCTGATCCACCTAAAGAATGTTTTGGAGGCCCTGCAAAAAACAGGCCTAACTATCAAGGCTACCAAGTGCCAGATACGGCAGAGCAAGGTTGTGTACCTGGGCCACCTGGTAGGTGGAGGTAAGGTTCAACCATTGGAGAGCAAGATCCAGACCATAAAGGACTGGACTGCTCCCACCACCCAGACACAGGTCAGAGCTTTCTTGGGCCTGACTGGGTACTACAGGAAGTTTGTCAAAAGTTATGGGTCCATTGTGACACCTCTCAATGACCTAACTTCAAAGAAAATGACAAAGAACGTTCAGGTTACAGTAAGCTGTCAAAAGGCATTTGATGACCTGAAGCAGGCCATGTGCACTGCACCCATTCTGCAAAGTCCAGACTACTCCAAATAATTCATTGTTCAAACTGATGCTTCTGAATTGGGTGTGGGTGCTGTTCTTTCACAACTGAATAAAGATGGTCAAGACCAGACAATAGCTTTTATTAGCAGAAGGCTGACCCCTAGAGAGAAATGTTGGTCAGCAATTGAGTGGGAGGCCTTTTCTGTGGTTTGGACACTGAAGAAGCTGAGGCCATACTTGTTTGGCACTCACTTCAAGGTTCAGGCAGACCATAAGCCCCTCTTGTGGCTAAATCAGATGAAGGGTGAAAATCCCAAACTGCATAGGTGGTCCATTTCCCTACAGGGGATGGACTTTACAGTGGAACATAGACCTGGGACTGACCATGCCAATGCAGATGGACTCTCCAGATATTTCCACTTAGAATATGAAGACTCAACTGGTCAAGGTTAGTTTAATGTCCCTGCGATTGGGGGGGGGGGGAGGGGTTGTAGGAGAGTAGGGTCTGCTTCCTATGGACACCTCCACTTTTTGCTGTGATTCTCTGGTTTTTCGACTTTAGTGTGGCTGTGGGCCTGCTAATCATACCTACTTCCTAGCTGTTCTCTCTCTAAATTGATACCATGTACTTTAAGTACATACCTGATTGGGTATTGGGTCACCTTTGTGAGCCCCTGTATAAGTGTACCATAGGTACCCAGAGCATAGGTGCATCCAAGGCCTACCAGGGGCTGCAGCATGTATTATGCCACCCCTGGCTGGCCATCCAAACTGACAACACAGGCTGATCACTCAGCTTGGGTAAGGTGGTGTAATCACCCCTTACTTAGATGTAGTATACCTATATCTACCTTATATATAGACACATAGGCACCTATAAGTCACTCCTATGGTAGGCCTCGACAATCCTGGAGGCAGAGTTCTTGGGTTTATGTGAGAGGGTGCCCTAGTATGAGCTGAGCCCCTCTGCAGCTTTCGGAACCATCTCCTTATAGCTGTTCTATGATATAGCCATACCATATACTCTTAAGTGCATTATAATCCTCGCGGTTAATGCTAACTTTGGTTTGGCTTTATCAAAACATGTTGTGTAAGGTGTCAAAAACTTTGGAATACTAACCCCCCTTCCCCTCCCCCCACCGCCAGAATTTGCAGGTAATCCAGCTCTTTTTCTTAGTATAAGTATAGGAGCTGTGTCCCCAGGACTTTAGTTTATCCTGGTACGAAACTTTGATACAGAACTCTTGGACCTTCGACATTCTATTCTGACAAGAAGATGGAAGACATCTCCCTTGTGGTCAAGGAGTGACCACCCTGTGCAAACAGGCACCACCAGTAACTTGCCGGTCTGCTTTGTCGATGCTCCCGCTGGAACCCGAAGACTCAGCGACACAGGAACTGGACTCTCAGACTTCTCTATCTCCTACCCACATCCACAGTAAACCTGAGACCCGTGGCGGACACGAGGGTCGTGGGAGCGGATACCCTGGATATCCTGCATTTTACTACCTGCACGTCGACAGAGGTACCCTCGCAGTTGTGCGTTGGGGTATGAGAAGCCCCAGACCCGAGTGCCATTTGCACTGAAGCTCAGCCCTCCACACTCCATGAGTGCCGCGTGGGGTCTGCTCTTGCATTTCAGCTGGACGCATCTTCCCGGTTCCTTGCCTGTTGGCTAGTGAGCCCCCTGAAGACTTTCTTTTTGAACTAAACTACTTTCCTGGTTACTCCAGGCTTGCGCCAGCTTCCCTTCAAAGGAGAAGCACCACAGACCTTGCTGGTCTGCAACAGAGCCAACCTCGACATCTTGCATGGGTCTCGGCTGACAAGGCTTGTTGGGTCCAATCTGGATACCGACTCCGCAGTCAACTAGATCCATTGTGGAACAGCTCGAATCCAGCTCCTGGTCATCGTCAATAATAATAATAATAATAATAATATGAAATTTATAATGCGCTCAGCTTACCCAGGGGCGTCCCGGCGCAACAGACCAGAAGGGGAGACTCAGCTAATCACTACTGTGGAAACAAGTGGGTCTTAAGAAGTTTCCTAAATGGTAGGATCTTGGGCTCTGAGCGAATCCTGAGGGGGAGAGAGTTCCAAAGAGACGCCACCTGCACCGAGAAACGCCTGCCCCCAGAACGAGCTTTTCTTACTCTGGCTGACTGCAAAAGGTGTTTTTGGTCCGAGCGCAGCAGACGTGGGGGTTTATAGGGACGGGCCATATTAGCAAGGATAGGGGGGCCTTTGCCATGTAAAATTTTATGGGCAGTACATAGCGCTTTAAATTTCACCCGCTCCTTCACGGGGAGCCAGTGAAGCGCTCTGAGGGCAGGAGCAGCAGACTGCCTTCTGGGAACATCCATAAGGATTCTCGCAGCTGCGTTTTGCACCTGTTGGAGGGTTTTGAAGGTCGCTTCGGGGGCACCGAGAAACAGCGCATTCCCATAATCGAGCCTCGATAGAATTAGGCCACGTATCAACAGCTTCCTTGCTGGATCAGGAAGCAAAGGTAGCACCTTTCGGGCTGATTTCAGTAAGCCAAAGCAAACCCCTGCGGTCTTCCTGGCATGAGTCCTGAAGGACAGATCTTCTTCCAGCCATACTCCCAAGGACTTGATCTCCTTCTTGGGGGATGGTGGGTCACCAAGAGACCGGGGCCAACAGGTCGCAATAATGGAGGGACTGGGATTGCCCAGGAGCATCAGCTCGGTTTTACCTCCATTGAGCTTTAAGGCAGAGATAGACATCCAACGATAAACATTGGCGAGGCAGTCGTGTAAAACCTCAGGTTGTTCCGCCAGCTGAGTGAGGCCGACCACCAGCTGAGTATCATCAGCATAGCTGATGATCTTCACCCCCGAGGGGGCGACCACTCTTTCAAGTGGAGTCATATATATATTAAATAGAGTAGGGCTCAGCGATGAGCCCTGCGGGACTCCACATTGAAGAGGGATTAGGGCAGATTGCTCTGACCCCTCCCAGACTTGGTAGAAACGGTCAGAGAGAAAAGATCCCAACCATTTCAGGGCCGTCCCTGAGACACCTACCTCTGACAGACGTTGGAGGAGCACTTGGTGACTCACAGTGTCAAAGGCAGCACTCAAGTCCAGGAGGATCACTGCCACTGACCCTCCTGTATCTAGAGTGCTCCTTGCCTCCTCCACTACTGCCAGCAAGGCAGTGTCTGTTCCATGGCCGGGACGGAAACCAGTCTGGGAGTCTCCTAGCAGGTGGTTAGACTCAAGATGGTGAGAGAGCTGACGGTTAACCAGCTTCTCTGCAATTTTTGAAAATCCAGGCAGAAGTGAAATTGGCCTAAAGTTGGTCAAGTTGGATGAGTCCATTCCTGGCTTTTTCAATAAGGCCTTCACCACGGCCTTTTTCCATCTCTGGGGCACTATGCCCTGCGTAAGTGAAAGGTTCAAGAGGTCAGTCAGAGGAGTTGACAAGGTGTTAGCCACGAGTTTAAGATGTTTTATGGGGACTGGGTCACTCGGGGAGCCACTCTTCATCTCTAACAGGACTTTTATGACCTCCTCTTCCGAGAAGGGGCCAAAAGATGCTAGCTCAATCAGGCGACTTGTAGGACTAGTAACCGATTCATCGCTTTGAGGGATAGTAGGTAAGGAGGATAATATTTTCTCTATTTTAGAGTGGAAGAAGCTGGCCAGTTCCTCACATTTTTCTTTGGGATTATCGTGCAACACTGGAGGGACCGGGGCTTTCAGAAGTTGCTTGAAGATTTTAAACGATTCTCCTGAAGAATTGCTTGCTCTCTCAATCCGATCGCTAAAGAAAGTCTTCTTAGCGTCCTTCAGTGCGCTTTTATATTTCCTTAGTTCCCTTTTATAATTGGCCCGGCTTTCTTCCGTCCGCTCTCTCCTCCAGGCACGTTCAAGCCTTTTACAAGAGGTTCTGATGCACCCAAGTTCAGGGGTATACCAGGGGGCAGAGCCAATTCTTCTCTCCCTGACAAGCCTCCTTTTATTAGGGATCAGTAAGTCCAGAGAGTTGGTAAGCCATTTGCCCAAGAGCTGGTCAGCAGTGTTGGGGTCATCTGTGAGGTGAGGACAGGTTCTAGATAGCTCTTCCGCCCAACTGTCCACCGGGAGCTTCGACCAGAGTCGTTCCACAGTATGTTGTCTAGGAGCGGGGTCAATGCCACCTGGACTTCGTGGCTGAAGAGACAAGCTCACCTTCTTCACCTTCAAGCACGCAACATCGCCTGGTTCCTTCCTGGTCACTGGCTAGTGACCCAGACTCTGTCCCCTCTGCTTTCAGGTTCTTCACATCTTCGATCCACCCTTAGATCCACCCGGACACTTTTCCTCTGGTTGCTTGCAGCACTTCTTTGCAGCTCTCCATAGAAAACGATGACAAAACCGACACCAAAAGGCACCTATGCACCCGGCTTCCCTGGGTGAGGTAACACGAGTACTCCAGTGCTCCCGTGGGTCTTGACTCTCGAAGTGTTCTAGTCTAAGTGGGTTTTGTCGTAGTCCAACCGGAAGTGCCCTTAAATAGTAACTTTGTAACTTCTTTGTTCTCCATTATAAGTCAATGGTAACTCTTGACTGTGTTTAGACACTGCACGCGTTTCCAGTGGGCCTCCTACTTCCAAACCTTTGGTTGTTTAGTGTAGCCCCAGCGATTCCCTAGGCCCTAGGCCTGCTCACTATTTCTGTAGTGGTTCTTATACCACTTACTTAGTACATGGTTTGTGAGGCCCCTAGGGCATAACTGTATTTGTGCAACTTATCGTATGCTAATTGAGTAACTTGTGATGTATTTCGATCTCTGACCTCATAAGGAGTGCAGTGGGGTTGTGTTAGAAATAAATACATATATATATATTTGATATATACCTTGTGTGCTGTCCTTTGATTTGGTATTCAATAGATTATAATTCGTAACAGCTTGCTTCACATGCTCTTTGAAGTCTTAGCCTAAGACTGCTGGTCCATGCTACCACTTGGATAGCTTGTCTATAAGGTTGACTTTACAACCACCATCAATAAGGGTCGTTTAGACGGGTGCAAGGTGCCCACTAGAATAGTGGACATCATATGCCAGGCTAACTTCTCACAAAGTAGGCATAAATTTGTTCAACTGATTTTGCTGTAGCACTGGGTAAAATTTCCGACGGCAACTAAACACAAAATACCACTTTTTCAATCCCTTCTTCCCCACTCACCTCTTAACTTTTTTTCCGGATCACTGACATAATATCGAGGGACATAATATCGACTATCAAAAATATCGTTGACAAAATATCGACAGACAGAATATCAAGTTTGTATCTACAAACAGGTAAGTACAAAAATATCGAGTAAAAAATATTGTTTACAAAAATATAGTTTATAAAAATATCGACTTTATTAAAAACAATGTTAAATTAAATTAATATTAAAAATTAATTACTAAAATATACTTAGAAATACTTAAATTAACTTATAATAATTAAATAATTAATGAAAGCTATAAAAAAATTAAAATCATATTTGTTAAAACATATATATATATAGTAACATAATATATTTAAATAATATCCAGTATTATTACCGTACAATAGCGGAAGTGTAAAAAGTACTATTCCCACTCCAGAGAGTGCAACAGTAGGGAAAACGTTGGATAGCGTAGGGATAAAAATTACTATTCCCACTCCAGTGAGTACAACAGTAGGGAAAGCGTTGGATAGCGTAGGGGTAAAAATTACTATTCCCACTCCAGTGGATGCAACAGTAGGGAAAGCGTTGGATAGCGTAGGGGTAAAAATTACTATTCCCACTCCAAAGAGTGCAACAGTAGGGAAAGCGTTGGATAGCGTAGGGGTTAAAATTACTATTCCCACTCCAGTGGGTGCAACAGTAGGGAAAGCGTTGGATAGCGTAGGGGTAAAAATGACTATTCCCACTCCAGTGGGTGCAACAGTAGGGAAAGCGTTGGATAGCGTAGGGGTAAAAATGACTATTCCAACTCCGAAGAGTGCAACAATAGAGAAAGCGTTGGATAGCGTAGGGGTTAAAATTACTATTCCCACTCCTAATAGTGCAACATTTTGGGAAAGCGTTGGATAGCGTAGGGGTAAAAATTACTATTACCACTCCAGTGGGTGCAACAGTAGGGAAAGCGTTGGATAGCGTAGGGGTAAAAATTACTGTTCCAACTCCAGTGAGTGCAACAGTAGGCAAAGCGTTGGATAGCGTAGGGGTAAAATTACTATTCCCACTCCAGAGAGTGCAACAGTAGGGAAAGTAAATACTTCATATATTATTTAAAAAAATATAAATTAATATCTATAAAACATTAATTAAAAGTAATTACCAATTTAATGTAATATAATAATTAATCTATTAAAATTACTAATTAACATTAATTATCCACGAATGCCGAGTGGGACCCGCTCTTGCATTTCAGCTTGACGCATCTTCTTGGTTCCTTGCCTGTTAGCTAGTGAGCCCCCTGAAGACTTTCTTTTTGAACTAAACTGCTTTCCTGGTTACTCGAGGTTTGCTCCAGCTTCCCTTCAAAGGAGAAGTGCCGCAGACCTTGCTGGTCTGCAACAGAGCCAATCTTGACATCCTGCATGGGTTGCAGTTGCCAAGGCTTGTTGGGTCCAATCCGGATACCGACTCCGCAGTCAACTAGATCTATTGTGGGACAGCTCGAATCCAGCTCCTGGTCACCGTCAATTCCTCCTGGACTTCATGGCTGAAGAGAGAAACTCACCTTCTTCACCTTCAAGCACGCAACATCACCTGGTTCCTTCCTGGTTCCTTCCTGGTCACTGGCTAGTGACCCAGACTCTGTCCCCTCTGCTTTCAGGTTCTTCACATCTTTGATCCACCCTTGGATCCACGCGGACACTTTTCCTCTGGTCGCCTGCAGCACTTCTTTACAGCTCTCTATAGAAACCGACGACAAAAACCGACACCAAAAGGCACCTATGCACCCAGCTTCCCTGGGTGAGGTAACACGAGCACTCCGGTGCTCCAGTGGGTCTTGAATCTCGAAGTGTCCTTGTCTAAGGGGGATTTGTCGTAGTCTAGAGGTAACCTATTTGGTTGATCTTCGAACTCCCAGGAGCCCCCACAGGGTGCTTCATGTCAACAGATTGAAACCATATGTTAACAGGGCAGACATGGGCTTGCTCATGGCTACAGATGAGGGACAGGAGGAGGAGAGTGCCCCTCTCCCAGACCTGCTTTCTCAGAACCTTGATGATGGTTCAGTTGATGGTGTTTGTAGCCTTGGCAGGCAGCCTCACTGACCAACAGCAACTTGTCTACAGTCCTACAGACATATGTTTTCTCTGACTCCAAGTCAGACTACCTGGTGCACTCATGAAGTGGACACTGGGGACAGTCTGCCTGTTAAAAGTAAGATTTACAGGCAACTTGATCATGCCAGGGACTGTATCAGGACAGAGGTCCAAAAGATTTTGGGGTTGGGAGTCATGAAGCCCTCAGAGAGTCCTTGGGCCAGTCCAGTAGTCCTGGTGCCTAAACCTCACACCCAAGATGGTAAGAGAGAGATGAGGTTTTGCGTGGATCACAGAGGCCTCAATGCTGTCGCTAGGACAGATGCCCACCCAATACCAAGAGCAGATGGGCTCATTGACAGATTGGCTTCTGCCAAGTTTTTGAGTACATTTGACTTGACAGTTGGCTACTGGCAGATCAGACTAGCTGATGATGCAAAAGCCAAAACAGCATTTCCAACCCCAGGACATTATCAATTTGTGGCAATGCCCTTTGGTCTGAAGAATGCACCTGCCACATTCCAAAGGTTGGTGAACCAAGTCCTCTCAGGTCTGGATGACTACTGTGCAGCTTATCTTGATGATATTGCTGTCTTTAGCTCCACTTGGGAAGATTACCTGATCCACCTAAAGAATGTTTTGGAGGCCCTGCAAAAAACAGGCCTAACTATCAAGGCTACCAAGTGCCAGATAGGGCAGAGCAAGGTTGTGTACCTGGGCCACCTGGTAGGTGGAGGTAAGGTTCAACCATTGGAGAGCAAGATCCAGACCATAAAGGACTGGACTGCTCCCACCACCCAGACACAGGTCAGAGCTTTCTTGGGCCTGACTAGGTACTACAGGAAGTTTGTCAAAAGGTATGGGTCCATTGTGACACCTCTCAATGACCTAACTTTGAAGAAAATGACAAAGAACGTTCAGGTTACAGTAAGCTGTCAAAAGGCATTTGATGACCTGAAGCAGGCCATGTGCACTGCACCCATTCTGCAAAGTCCAGACTACTCCAAATAATTCATTGTTCAAACTGATGCTTCTGAATTGGGTGTGGGTGCTGTTCTTTCACAACTGAATAAAGATGGTCAAGACCAGACAATAGCTTTTATTAGCAGAAGGCTGACCCCTAGAGAGAAATGTTGGTCAGCTATTGAGTGGGAGGCCTTTGCTGTGGTTTGGACACTGAAGAAGCTGAGGTCATACTTGTTTGGCACTCACTTCAAGGTTCAGGCAGACCATAAGCCCCTCTTGTGGCTAAATCAGATGAAGGGTGAAAATCCCAAACTGCATAGGTGGTCCATTTCCCTACAGGGGATGGACTTTACAGTGGAACATAGACCTGGGACTGACCATGCCAATGCAGATGGACTCTCCAGATATTTCCACTTAGAATATGAAGACTCAACTGGTCAAGGTTAGTTTAATGTCCCTGCGTTTGGGGCGGGGGGGAAGGAGGGGTTGTAGGAGAGTAGGGTCTGCTTCCTATGGTCACCCCCACTTTTTGCTGTGATTCTCTGGTTTTTCGACTTTAGTGTGGCTGTGGGCCTGCTAATCATACCTACTGCCTAGCTGTTCTCTCTCTAAATTGATACCATGTACTTTAAGTACATACCTCATTGGGTATTGGGTCACCTTTGTGAGCCCCTGTATAAGTGTACCATAGGTACCCAGAGCATAGGTGCATCCAAGGCCTACCAGGGGCTGCAGCATGTATTATGCCACCCCTGGCTGGCCATCCAAACTGACAACACAGGCTGATCACTCAGCTTGGGTAAGGTGGTGTAATCACTCCTTACGTAGATGTAGTATACCTATATCTACCTTATATATAGACACATAGGCACCTATAAGTCACTCCTATGGTAGGCCTCGACAATCCTGGAGGCAGAGTTCTTGGTTTTATGTGAGAGGGTGCCCTAGTATGAGCTGAGCCCCTCTGCAGCTTTCGGAACCATCTCCTTATAGCTGTTCTATGATATAGCCATACCATATACTCTTAAGTGCATTATAATCCTCGCGGTTAATGCTAACTTTGGTTTGGCTTTATCAAAACATGTTGTGTAAGGTGTCAAAAACGTTGGAATACTAACCCCCCTTCCCCTCCCCCCACCGCCAGAATTCGCAGGTAATCCAGCTCCTTTTCCTAGTATAAGTATAGGAGCTGTGTCCCCAGGACTTTAGATTATCCTGGTACGAAACTTTGATACAGAACTCTTGGACCTTCGACATTCTAGTCTGACAAGAAGATGGAAGACATCTCCCTTGTGGTCAAGGAGTGACCACCCTGTGCAAACAGGCACCACCAGTAACCTGCCGGTCTGCTTTGTCGATGCTCCCGCTGGAACCCGAAGACTCAGCGACACAGGAACTGGACTCTCAGACTTCTCTATCTCCTACCCACATCTACAGTAAACCTGAGACCCGTGGCAGACACGAGGGTCGTGGGAGCGGATACCCTGGACATCCTGCATTTTACTAACTGCACGTCGACAGAGGTACCCTCGCAGTTGTGCGTTGGGGTACGAGAAGCCCCAGACCCGAGTGCCATTTGCACTGAAGCTCAGCCCTCCACACTCCATGAGTGCCGCGTGGGGTCTGCTCTTGCATTTCAGCTGGATGCATCTTCCCGGTTCCTTGCCTGTTGGCTAGTGAGCCCCCTGAAGACTTTCTTTTTGAACTAAACTACTTTCCTGGTTACTCCAGGCTTGCGCCAGCTTCCCTTCAAAGGAGAAGCACCACAGACCTTGCTGGTCTGCAACAGAGCCAACCTCGACATCTTGCATGGGTCTCAGCTGACAAGGCTTGTTGGGTCCAATCTGGATACCGACTCCGCAGTCAACTAGATCCATTGTGGAACAGCTCGAATCCAGCTCCTGGTCATCGTCAATGCCACCTGGACTTCGTGGCTGAAGAGACAAGCTCACCTTCTTCACCTTCAAGTACGCAACATCGCCTGGTTCCTTCCTGGTCACTGGCTAGTGACCCAGACTCTGTCCCCTCTGCTTTCAGGTTCTTCACATCTTCGATCCACCCTTAGATCCACCCGGACACTTTTCCTCTGGTCGCTTGCAGCACTTCTTTGCAGCTCTCCATAGAAAACGATGACGAAACCGACACCAAAAGGCACCTATGCACCCGGCTTCCCTGGGTGAGGTAACACGAGTACTCCGGTGCTCCCGTGGGTCTTGACTCTCGAAGTGTTCTAGTCTAAGTGGGTTTTGTCATAGTCCAACCGGAAGTGCCCTTAAATAGTAACTTTGTAACTTCTTTGTTCTCCATTATAAGTCAATGGTAACTCTTGACTGTGTTTAGACACTGCACGCGTTTCCAGTGGGCCTCCTACTTCCAAACCTTTGGTTGTTGAGTTTAGCCCCAGCGATTCCCTAGGCCCTAGGCCTGCTCACTATTTCTGTAGTGGTTCTTATACCACTTACTTAGTACATGGTTTGTGAGGCCCCTAGGGCATAACTGTATTTGTGCAACTTATCGTATGCTAATTGAGTAACTTGTGATGTATTTCGATCTCTGACCTCATAAAGAGTGCAGTGGGGTTGTGTTAGAAATAAATACATATATATATATTTGATATATACCTTGTGTGCTGTCCTTTGATTTGGTATTCAATAGATTATAATTCGTAACAGCTTGCTTCACATGCTCTTTGAAGTCTTAGCCTAAGACTGCTGGTCCATGCTACCACTTGGATAGCTTGTCTATAAGGTTGACTTTACAACCACCATCAATAAGGGTTGTTTAGACTGGTGCAAGGTGCCCACTAGAATAGTGGACATCATATGCCAGGCTAACTTCTCACAAAGTAGGCATAAATCTGTTCAACTGATTTTGCTGTAGCACTGGGTAAAATTTCCGACTGCAACTAAACACAAAATACCACTTTTTCAATCCCTTCTTCCCCACTCACCTCTTAACTTTTTTTCCGGATCACTGACATAATATCGAGGGACATAATATCGACTATCAAAAATATCGTTGACAAAATATCGACAGACAGAATATCAAGTTTGTATCTACAAACAGGTAAGTACAAAAATATCGAGTAAAAAATATTGTTTACAAAAATATAGTTTATAAAAACATCGACTTTATTAAAAACAATGTTAAATTAAATTAATATTAAAAATTAATTACTAAAATATACTTAGAAATACTTAAATTAACTTATAATAATTAAATAATTAATGAAAGTTATAGAAAAATTAAAATCATATTTGTTAAAACATATATATATATAGTAACATAATATATTTAAATAATATCCAATATTATTACCGTACAATAGCGGAAGTGTAAAAATTACTATTCCCACTCCAGAGAGTGCAACAGTAGGGAAAGCGTTGGATAGCGTAGGGGTAAAAATTACTATTCCCACTCCAGTGGGTGCAACAGTAGGGAAAGCGTTGGATAGCGTAGGGGTAAAAATTACTATTCCCACTCCAAAGAGTGCAACAGTAGGGAAAGCGTTAGATAGCGTAGGGGTTAAAATTACTATTCCCACTCCAGTGGGTGCAACAGTAGGGAAAGCGTTGGATAGTGTAGGGGTAAAAATGACTATTCCCACTCCAGTGGGTGCAACAGTAGGGAAAGCGTTGGATAGCGTAGGGGTAAAAATGACTATTCCAACTCCGAAGAGTGCAACAATAGGGAAAGCGTTGGATAGCGTAGGGGTTAAAATTACTATTCCCACTCCTAATAGTGCAACATTTTGGGAAAGCGTTGGATAGCGTAGGGGTAAAAATTACTATTACCACTCCAGTGGGTGCAACAGTAGGGAAAGCGTTGGATAGCGTAGGGGTAAAAATTACTGTTCCAACTCCAGTGAGTGCAACAGTAGGCAAAGCGTTGGACAGCGTAGGGGTAAAATTACTATTCCCACTCCAGAGAGTGCAACAGTAGGGAAAGTAAATACTTCATATATTATTTAAAAAAATATAAATTAATATCTATAAAACATTAATTAAAAGTAATTACCAATTTAATATAATATAATAATTAATCTATTAAAATTACTAATTAACATTAATTATCCACGAGTGCCGAGTGGTACCCGCTCTTGCATTTCAGCTTGACGCATCTTCTTGGTTCCTTGCCTGTTAGCTAGTGAGCCCCCTGAAGACTTTCTTTTTGAACTAAACTGCTTTCCTGGTTACTCAAGGTTTGCTCCAGCTTCCCTTCAAAGGAGAAGTGCCGCAGACCTTGCTGGTCTGCAACAGAGCCAATCTTGACATCCTGCATGGGTTGCAGTTGCCAAGGCTTGTTGGGTCCAATCCGGATACCGACTCCGCAGTCAACTAGATCTATTGTGGGACAGCTCGAATCCAGCTCCTGGTCACCGTCAATTCCTCCTGGACTTCATGGCTGAAGAGACAAACTCACCTTCTTCACCTTCAAGCACGCAACATCACCTGGTTCCTTCCTGGTTCCTTCCTGGTCACTGGCTAGTGACCCAGACTCTGTCCCCTCTGCTTTCAGGTTCTTCACATCTTTGATCCACCCTTGGATCCACGCGGACACTTTTCCTCTGGTCGCCTGCAGCACTTCTTTACAGCTCTCTATAGAAACCGACGACAAAAACCGACACCAAAAGGCACCTATGCACCCAGCTTCCCTGGGTGAGGTAACACGAGCACTCCGGTGCTCCAGTGGGTCTTGAATCTCGAAGTGTCCTTGTCTAAGGGGGCTTTGTCGTAGTCTAGAGGTAACCTATTTGGTTGATCTTCGAACTCCCAGGAGCCCCCACAGGGTGCTTCATGTCAACAGATTGAAACCATATGTTAACAGGGCAGACATGGGCTTGCTCATGGCTACAGATGAGGGACAGGAGGAGGAGAGTGCCCCTCTCCCAGACCTGCTTTCTCAGAACCTTGATGATGGTTCAGTTGATGGTGTTTGTAGCCTTGGCAGGCAGCCTCACTGACCAACAGCAACTTGTCTACAGTCCTACAGACATATGTTTTCTCTGACTCCAAGCCAGACTACCTGGTGCACTCATGAAGTGGACACTGGGGACAGTCTGCCTGTTAAAAGTAAGATTTACAGGCAACTTGATCATGCCAGGGACTGTATCAGGACAGAGGTCCAAAAGATTTTGGGGTTGGGAGTCATGAAGCCCTCAGAGAGTCCTTGGGCCAGTCCAGTAGTCCTGGTGCCTAAACCTCACACCCAAGATGGTAAGAGAGAGATGAGGTTTTGCGTGGATCACAGAGGCCTCAATGCTGTCGCTAGGACAGATGCCCACCCAATACCAAGAGCAGATGGGCTCATTGACAGATTGGCTTCTGCCAAGTTTTTGAGTACATTTGACTTGACAGCTGGCTACTGGCAGATCAGACTAGCTGATGATGCAAAAGCCAAAACAGCATTTCCAACCCCAGGACATTATCAATTTGTGGCAATGCCCTTTGGTCTGAAGAATGCACCTGCCACATTCCAAAGGTTGGTGAACCAAGTCCTCTCAGGTCTGGATGACTACTGTGCAGCTTATCTTGATGATATTGCTGTCTTTAGCTCCACTTGGGAAGATTACCTGATCCACCTAAAGAATGTTTTGGAGGCCCTGCAAAAAACAGGCCTAACTATCAAGGCTACCAAGTGCCAGATAGGGCAGAGCAAGGTTGTGTACCTGGGCCACCTGGTAGGTGGAGGTAAGGTTCAACCATTGGAGAGCAAGATCCAGACCATAAAGGACTGGACTGCTCCCAACAACCCGACACAGGTCAGAGCTTTCTTGGGCCTGACTGGGTACTACAGGAAGTTTGTCAAAAGGTATGGGTCCATTGTGACACCTCTCAATGACCTAACTTTGAAGAAAATGACAAAGAACGTTCAGGTTACAGTAAGCTGTCAAAAGGCATTTGATGACCTGAAGCAGGCCATGTGCACTGCACCCATTCTGCAAAGTCCAGACTACTCCAAATAATTCATTGTTCAAACTGATGCTTCTGAATTGGGTGTGGGTGCTGTTCTTTCACAACTGAATAAAGATGGTCAAGACCAGACAATAGCTTTTATTAGCAGAAGGCTGACCCCTAGAGAGAAATGTTGGTCAGCTATTGAGTGGGAGGCCTTTGCTGTGGTTTGAACACTGAAGAAGCTGAGGCCATACTTGTTTGGCACTCACTTCAAGGTTCAGGCAGACCATAAGCCCCTCTTGTGGCTAAATCAGATGAAGGGTGAAAATCCCAAACTGCATAGGTGGTCCATTTCCCTACAGGGGATGGACTTTACAGTGGAACATAGACCTGGGACTGACCATGCCAATGCAGATGGACTCTCCAGATATTTCCACTTAGAATATGAAGACTCAACTGGTCAAGGTTAGTTTAATGTCCCTGCGTTTGGGGCGGGGGGGAAGGAGGGGTTGTAGGAGAGTAGGGTCTGCTTCCTATGGTCACCCCCACTTTTTGCTGTGATTCTCTGGCTTTTCGACTTTAGTGTGGCTGTGGGCCTGCTAATCATACCTACTGCCTAGCTGTTCTCTCTCTAAATTGATACCATGTACTTTAAGTACATACCTGATTGGGTATTGGGTCACCTTTGTGAGCCCCTGTATAAGTGTACCATAGGTACCCAGAGCATAGGTGCATCCAAGGCCTACCAGGGGCTGCAGCATGTATTATGCCACCCCTGGCTGGCCATCCAAACTGACAACACAGGCTGATCACTCAGCTTGGGTAAGGTGGTGTAATCACCCCTTACTTAGATGTAGTATACCTATATCTACCTTATATATAGACACATAGGCACCTATAAGTCACTCCTATGGTAGGCCTCGACAATCCTGGAGGCAGAGTTCTTGGTTTTATGTGAGAGGGTGCCCTAGTATGAGCTGAGCCCCTCTGGAGCTTTCGGAACCATCTCCTTATAGCTGTTCTATGATATAGCCATACCATATACTCTTAAGTGCATTATAATCCTCGCGGTTAATGCTAACTTTGGTTTGGCTTTATCAAAACATGTTGTGTAAGGTGTCAAAAACGTTGGAATACTAACCCCCCTTCCCCTCCCCCCACCGCCAGAATTCGCAGGTAATCCAGCTCCTTTTCCTAGTATAAGTATAGGAGCTGTGTCCCCAGGACTTTAGATTATCCTGGTACGAAACTTTGATACAGAACTCTTGGACCTTCGACATTCTAGTCTGACAAGAAGATGGAAGACATCTCCCTTGTGGTCAAGGAGTGACCACCCTGTGCAAACAGGCACCACCAGTAACTTGCCGGTCTGCTTTGTCGATGCTCCCGCTGGAACCCGAAGACTCAGCGACACAGGAACTGGACTCTCAGACTTCTCTATCTCCTACCCACATCTACAGTAAACCTGAGACCCGTGGCGGACACGAGGGTCGTGGGAGCGGATACCCTGGACATCCTGCATTTTACTAACTGCACGTCGACAGAGGTACCCTCGCAGTTGTGCGTTGGGGTACGAGAAGCCCCACACCCGAGTGCCATTTGCACTGAAGCTCAGCCCTCCACACTCCATGAGTGCCGCGTGGGGTCTGCTCTTGCATTTCAGCTGGACGCATCTTCCCGGTTCCTTGCCTGTTGGCTAGTGAGCCCCCTGAAGACTTTCTTTTTGAACTAAACTACTTTCCTGGTTACTCCAGGCTTGCGCCAGCTTCCCTTCAAAGGAGAAGCACCACAGACCTTGCTGGTCTGCAACAGAGCCAACCTCGACATCTTGCATGGGTCTCAGCTGACAAGGCTTGTTGGGTCCAATCTGGATACCGACTCCGCAGTCAACTAGATCCATTGTGGAACAGCTCGAATCCAGCTCCTGGTCATCGTCAATGCCACCTGGACTTCGTGGCTGAAGAGACAAGCTCACCTTCTTCACCTTCAAGTACGCAACATCGCCTGGTTCCTTCCTGGTCACTGGCTAGTGACCCAGACTCTGTCCCCTCTGCTTTCAGGTTCTTCACATCTTCGATCCACCCTTAGATCCACCCGGACACTTTTCCTCTGGTCGCTTGCAGCACTTCTTTGCAGCTCTCCATAGAAAACGATGACGAAACCGACACCAAAAGGCACCTATGCACCCGGCTTCCCTGGGTGAGGTAACACGAGTACTCCGGTGCTCCCGTGGGTCTTGACTCTCGAAGTGTTCTAGTCTAAGTGGGTTTTGTCATAGTCCAACCGGAAGTGCCCTTAAATAGTAACTTTGTAACTTCTTTGTTCTCCATTATAAGTCAATGGTAACTCTTGACTGTGTTTAGACACTGCACGCGTTTCCAGTGGGCCTCCTACTTCCAAACCTTTGGTTGTTGAGTTTAGCCCCAGCGATTCCCTAGGCCCTAGGCCTGCTCACTATTTCTGTAGTGGTTCTTATACCACTTACTTAGTACATGGTTTGTGAGGCCCCTAGGGCATAACTGTATTTGTGCAACTTATCGTATGCTAATTGAGTAACTTGTGATGTATTTCGATCTCTGACCTCATAAAGAGTGCAGTGGGGTTGTGTTAGAAATAAATACATATATATATATTTGATATATACCTTGTGTGCTGTCCTTTGATTTGGTATTCAATAGATTATAATTCGTAACAGCTTGCTTCACATGCTCTTTGAAGTCTTAGCCTAAGACTGCTGGTCCATGCTACCACTTGGATAGCTTGTCTATAAGGTTGACTTTACAACCACCATCAATAAGGGTCGTTTAGACTGGTGCAAGGTGCCCACTAGAATAGTGGACATCATATGCCAGGCTAACTTCTCACAAAGTAGGCATAAATCTGTTCAACTGATTTTGCTGTAGCACTGGGTAAAATTTCCGACGGCAACTAAACACAAAATACCACTTTTTCAATCCCTTCTTCCCCACTCACCTCTTAACTTTTTTTCCGGATCACTGACATAATATCGAGGGACATAATATCGACTATCAAAAATATCGTTGACAAAATATCGACAGACAGAATATCAAGTTTGTATCTACAAACAGGTAAGTACAAAAATATCGAGTAAAAAATATTGTTTACAAAAATATAGTTTATAAAAATATCGACTTTATTAAAAACAATGTTAAATTAAATTAATATTAAAATTAATTACTAAAATATACTTAGAAATACTTAAATTAACTTATAATAATTAAATAATTAATGAAAGTTATAAAAAAATTAAAATCATATTTGTTAAAACATATATATATATAGTAACATAATATATTTAAATAATATCCAATATTATTACCGTACAATAGCGGAAGTGTAAAAATTACTATTCCCACTCCAGAGAGTGCAACAGTAGGGAAAGCGTTGGATAGCGTAGGGGTAAAAATTACTATTCCCACTCCAGTGGGTGCAACAGTAGGGAAAGCTTTGGATAGCGTAGGGGTAAAAATTACTATTCCCACTCCAAAGAGTGCAACAGTAGGGAAAGCGTTAGATAGCGTAGGGGTTAAAATTACTATTCCCACTCCAGTGGGTGCAACAGTAGGGAAAGCGTTGGATAGCGTAGGGGTAAAAATGACTATTCCCACTCCAGTGGGTGCAACAGTAGGGAAAGCGTTGGATAGCGTAGGGGTAAAAATGACTATTCCAACTCCGAAGAGTGCAACAATAGGGAAAGCGTTGGATAGCGTAGGGGTTAAAATTACTATTCCCACTCCTAATAGTGCAACATTTTGGGAAAGCATTGGATAGCGTAGGGGTAAAAATTACTATTACCACTCCAGTGGGTGCAACAGTAGGGAAAGCGTTGGATAGCGTAGGGGTAAAAATTACTGTTCCAACTCCAGTGAGTGCAACAGTAGGCAAAGCGTTGGATAGCGTAGAGGTAAAATTACTATTCCCACTCCAGAGAGTGCAACAGTAGGGAAAGTAAATACTTCATATATTATTTAAAAAAATATAAATTAATATCTATAAAACATTAATTAAAAGTAATTACCAATTTAATATAATATAATAATTAATCTATTAAAATTACTAATTAACATTAATTATCCACGAGTGCCGAGTGGGACCCGCTCTTGCATTTCAGCTTGACGCATCTTCTTGGTTCCTTGCCTGTTAGCCAGTGAGCCCCCTGAAGACTTTCTTTTTGAACTAAACTGCTTTCCTGGTTACTCAAGGTTTGCTCCAGCTTCCCTTCAAAGGAGAAGTGCCGCAGACCTTGCTGGTCTGCAACAGAGCCAATCTTGACATCCTGCATGGGTTGCAGTTGCCAAGGCTTGTTGGGTCCAATCCGGATACCGACTCCGCAGTCAACTAGATCTATTGTGGGACAGCTCGAATCCAGCTCCTGGTCACCGTCAATTCCTCCTGGACTTCATGGCTGAAGAGACAAACTCACCTTCTTCACCTTCAAGCACGCAACATCACCTGGTTCCTTCCTGGTTCCTTCCTGGTCACTGGCTAGTGACCCAGACTCTGTCCCCTCTGCTTTCAGGTTCTTCACATCTTTGATCCACCCTTGGATCCACGCGGACACTTTTCCTCTGGTCGCCTTCAGCACTTCTTTACAGCTCTCTATAGAAACCGACGACAAAAACCGACACCAAAAGGCACCTATGCACCCAGCTTCCCTGGGTGAGGTAACACGAGCACTCCGGTGCTCCAGTGGGTCTTGAATCTCGAAGTGTCCTTGTCTAAGGGGGCTTTGTCGTAGTCTAGAGGTAACCTATTTGGTTGATCTTCGAACTCCCAGGAGCCCCCACAGGGTGCTTCATGTCAACAGATTGAAACCATATGTTAACAGGGCAGACATGGGCTTGCTCATGGCTACAGATGAGGGACAGGAGGAGGAGAGTGCCCCTCTCCCAGACCTGCTTTCTCAGAACCTTGATGATGGTTCAGTTGATGGTGTTTGTAGCCTTGGCAGGCAGCCTCACTGACCAACAGCAACTTGTCTACAGTCCTACAGACATATGTTTTCTCTGACTCCAAGTCAGACTACCTGGTGCACTCATGAAGTGGACACTGGGGACAGTCTGCCTGTTAAAAGTAAGATTTACAGGCAACTTGATCATGCCAGGGACTGTATCAGGACAGAGGTCCAAAAGATTTTGGGGTTGGGAGTCATGAAGCCCTCAGAGAGTCCTTGGGCCAGTCCAGTAGTCCTGGTGCCTAAACCTCACACCCAAGATGGTAAGAGAGAGATGAGGTTTTGCGTGGATCACAGAGGCCTCAATGCTGTCGCTAGGACAGATGCCCACCCAATACCAAGAGCAGATGGGCTCATTGACAGATTGGCTTCTGCCAAGTTTTTGAGTACATTTGACTTGACAGCTGGCTACTGGCAGATCAGACTAGCTGATGATGCAAAAGCCAAAACAGCATTTCCAACCCCAGGACATTATCAATGTGTGGCAATGCCCTTTGGTCTGAAGAATGCACCTGCCACATTCCAAAGGTTGGTGAACCAAGTCCTCTCAGGTCTGGATGACTACTGTGCAGCTTATCTTGATGATATTGCTGTCTTTAGCTCCACTTGGGAAGATTACCTGATCCACCTAAAGAATGTTTTGGAGGCCCTGCAAAAAACAGGCCTAACTATCAAGGCTACCAAGTGCCAGATAGGGCAGAGCAAGGTTGTGTACCTGGGCCACCTGGTAGGTGGAGGTAAGGTTCAACCATTGGAGAGCAAGATCCAGACCATAAAGGACTGGACTGCTCCCACCACCCAGACACAGGTCAGAGCTTTCTTGGGCCTGACTGGGTACTACAGGAAGTTTGTCAAAAGGTATGGGTCCATTGTGACACCTCTCAATGACCTAACTTTGAAGAAAATGACAAAGAACGTTCAGGTTACAGTAAGCTGTCAAAAGGCATTTGATGACCTGAAGCAGGCCATGTGCACTGCACCCATTCTGCAAAGTCCAGACTACTCCAAATAATTCATTGTTCAAACTGATGCTTCTGAATTGGGTGTGGGTGCTGTTCTTTCACAACTGAATAAAGATGGTCAAGACCAGACAATAGCTTTTATTAGCAGAAGGCTGACCCCTAGAGAGAAATGTTGGTCAGCTATTGAGTGGGAGGCCTTTGCTGTGGTTTGGACACTGAAGAAGCTGAGGCCATACTTGTTTGGCACTCACTTCAAGGTTCAGGCAGACCATAAGCCCCTCTTGTGGCTAAATCAGATGAAGGGTGAAAATCCCAAACTGCATAGGTGGTCCATTTCCCTACAGGGGATGGACTTTACAGTGGAACATAGACCTGGGACTGACCATGCCAATGCAGATGGACTCTCCAGATCTTTCCACTTAGAATATGAAGACTCAACTGGTCAAGGTTAGTTTAATGTCCCTGCGTTTGGGGTGGGGGGGAAGGAGGGGTTGTAGGAGAGTAGGGTCTGCTTCCTATGGTCACCCCCACTTTTTGCTGTGATTCTCTGGTTTTTCGACTTTAGTGTGGCTGTGGGCCTGCTAATCATACCTACTGCCTAGCTGTTCTCTCTCTAAATTGATACCATGTACTTTAAGTACATACCTGATTGGGTATTGGGTCACCTTTGTGAGCCCCTGTATAAGTGTACCATAGGTACCCAGAGCATAGGTGCATCCAAGGCCTACCAGGGGCTGCAGCATGTATTATGCCACCCCTGGCTGGCCATCCAAACTGACAACACAGGCTGATCACTCAGCTTGGGTAAGGTGGTGTAATCACCCCTTACTTAGATGTAGTATACCTATATCTACCTTATATATAGACACATAGGCACCTATAAGTCACTCCTATGGTAGGCCTCGACAATCCTGGAGGCAGAGTTCTTGGTTTTATGTGAGAGGGTGCCCTAGTATGAGCTGAGCCCCTCTGCAGCTTTCGGAACCATCTCCTTATAGCTGTTCTATGATATAGCCATACCATATACTCTTAAGTGCATTATAATCCTCGCGGTTAATGCTAACTTTGGTTTGGCTTTATCAAAACATGTTGTGTAAGGTGTCAAAAACGTTGGAATACTAACCCCCCTTCCCCTCCCCCCACCGCCAGAATTCGCAGGTAATCCAGCTCCTTTTCCTAGTATAAGTATAGGAGCTGTGTCCCCAGGACTTTAGATTATCCTGGTACGAAACTTTGATACAGAACTCTTGGACCTTCGACATTCTAGTCTGACAAGAAGATGGAAGACATCTCCCTTGTGGTCAAGGAGTGACCACCCTGTGCAAACAGGCACCACCAGTAACTTGCCGGTCTGCTTTGTCGATGCTCCCGCTGGAACCCGAAGACTCAGCGACACAGGAACTGGACTCTCAGACTTCTCTATCTCCTACCCACATCTACAGTAAACCTGAGACCCGTGGCGGACACGAGGGTCGTGGGAGCGGATACCCTGGACATCCTGCATTTTACTAACTGCACGTCGACAGAGGTACCCTCGCAGTTGTGCGTTGGGGTACGAGAAGCCCCAGACCCGAGTGCCATTTGCACTGAAGCCCAGCCCTCCACACTCCATGAGTGCCGCGTGGGGTCTGCTCTTGCATTTCAGCTGGACGCATCTTCCCGGTTCCTTGCCTGTTGGCTAGTGAGCCCCCTGAAGACTTTCTTTTTGAACTAAACTACTTTCCTGGTTACTCCAGGCTTGCGCCAGCTTCCCTTCAAAGGAGAAGCACCACAGACCTTGCTGGTCTGCAACAGAGCCAACCTCGACATCTTGCATGGGTCTCAGCTGACAAGGCTTGTTGGGTCCAATCTGGATACCGACTCCGCAGTCAACTAGATCCATTGTGGAACAGCTCGAATCCAGCTCCTGGTCATCGTCAATGCCACCTGGACTTCGTGGCTGAAGAGACAAGCTCACCTTCTTCACCTTCAAGTACGCAACATCGCCTGGTTCCTTCCTGGTCACTGGCTAGTGACCCAGACTCTGTCCCCTCTGCTTTCAGGTTCTTCACATCTTCGATCCACCCTTAGATCCACCCGGACACTTTTCCTCTGGTCGCTTGCAGCACTTCTTTGCAGCTCTCCATAGAAAACGATGACGAAACCGACACCAAAAGGCACCTATGCACCCGGCTTCCCTGGGTGAGGTAACACGAGTACTCCGGTGCTCCCGTGGGTCTTGACTCTCGAAGTGTTCTAGTCTAAGTGGGTTTTGTCATAGTCCAACCGGAAGTGCCCTTAAATAGTAACTTTGTAACTTCTTTGTTCTCCATTATAAGTCAATGGTAACTCTTGACTGTGTTTAGACACTGCACGCGTTTCCAGTGGGCCTCCTACTTCCAAACCTTTGGTTGTTGAGTTTAGCCCCAGCGATTCCCTAGGCCCTAGGCCTGCTCACTATTTCTGTAGTGGTTCTTATACCACTTACTTAGTACATGGTTTGTGAGGCCCCTAGGGCATAACTGTATTTGTGCAACTTATCGTATGCTAATTGAGTAACTTGTGATGTATTTCGATCTTTGACCTCATAAAGAGTGCAGTGGGGTTGTGTTAGAAATAAATACATATATATATATTTGATATATACCTTGTGTGCTGTCCTTTGATTTGGTATTCAATAGATTATAATTCGTAACAGCTTGCTTCACATGCTCTTTGAAGTCTTAGCCTAAGACTGCTGGTCCATGCTACCACTTGGATAGCTTGTCTATAAGGTTGACTTTACAACCACCATCAATAAGGGTCGTTTAGACTGGTGCAAGGTGCCCACTAGAATAGTGGACATCATATGCCAGGCTAACTTCTCACAAAGTAGGCATAAATCTGTTCAACTGATTTTGCTGTAGCACTGGGTAAAATTTCCGACGGCAACTAAACACAAAATACCACTTTTTCAATCCCTTCTTCCCCACTCACCTCTTAACTTTTTTTCCGGATCACTGACATAATATCGAGGGACATAATATCGACTATCAAAAATATCGTTGACAAAATATCGACAGACAGAATATCAAGTTTGTATCTACAAACAGGTAAGTACAAAAATATCGAGTAAAAAATATTGTTTACAAAAATATAGTTTATAAAAATATCGACTTTATTAAAAAAACAATGTTAAATTAAATTAATATTAAAAATTAATTACTAAAATATACTTAGAAATACTTAAATTAACTTATAATAATTAAATAATTAATGAAAGTTATAAAAAAATTAAAATCATATTTGTTAAAACATATATATATATAGTAACATAATATATTTAAATAATATCCAATATTATTACCGTACAATAGCGGAAGTGTAAAAATTACTATTCCCACTCCAGAGAGTGCAACAGTAGGGAAAACGTTGGATAGCGTAGGGATAAAAATTACTATTCCCACTCCAGTGAGTACAACAGTAGGGAAAGCGTTGGATAGCGTAGGGGTAAAAATTACTATTCCCACTCCAGTGGGTGCAACAGTAGGGAAAGCGTTGGATAGCGTAGGGGTAAAAATTACTATTCCCACTCCAAAGAGTGCAACAGTAGGGAAAGCGTTAGATAGCGTAGGGGTTAAAATTACTATTCCCACTCCAGTGGGTGCAACAGTAGGGAAAGCGTTGGATAGCGTAGGGGTAAAAATGACTATTCCCACTCCAGTGGGTGCAACAGTAGGGAAAGCGTTGGATAGCGTAGGGGTAAAAATGACTATTCCAACTCCGAAGAGTGCAACAATAGGGAAAGCGTTGGATAGCGTAGGGGTTAAAATTACTATTCCCACTCCTAATAGTGCAACATTTTGGGAAAGCGTTGGATAGCGTAGGGGTAAAAATTACTATTACCACTCCAGTGGGTGCAACAGTAGGGAAAGCGTTGGATAGCGTAGGGGTAAAAATTACTGTTCCAACTCCAGTGAGTGCAACAGTAGGCAAAGCGTTGGATAGCGTAGGGGTAAAATTACTATTCCCACTCCAGAGAGTGCAACAGTAGGGAAAGTAAATACTTCATATATTATTTAAAAAAATATAAATTAATATCTATAAAACATTAATTAAAAGTAATTACCAATTTAATATAATATAATAATTAATCTATTAAAATTACTAATTAACATTAATTATCCACGAGTGCCGAGTGGGACCCGCTCTTGCATTTCAGCTTGACGCATCTTCTTGGTTACTTGCCTGTTAGCTAGTGAGCCCCCTGAAGACTTTCTTTTTGAACTAAACTGCTTTCCTGGTTACTCGAGGTTTGCTCCAGCTTCCCTTCAAAGGAGAAGTGCCGCAGACCTTGCTGGTCTGCAACAGAGCCAATCTTGACATCCTGCATGGGTTGCAGTTGCCAAGGCTTGTTGGGTCCAATCCGGATACCGACTCCGCAGTCAACTAGATCTATTGTGGGACAGCTCGAATCCAGCCCCTGGTCACCGTCAATTCCTCCTGGACTTCATGGCTGAAGAGACAAACTCACCTTCTTCACCTTCAAGCACGCAACATCACCTGGTTCCTTCCTGGTTCCTTCCTGGTCACTGGCTAGTGACCCAGACTCTGTCCCCTCTGCTTTCAGGTTCTTCACATCTTTGATCCACCCTTGGATCCACGCGGACACTTTTCCTCTGGTCGCCTGCAGCACTTCTTTACAGCTCTCTATAGAAACCGACGACAAAAACCGACACCAAAAGGCACCTATGCACCCAGCTTCCCTGGGTGAGGTAACACGAGCACTCCGGTGCTCCAGTGGGTCTTGAATCTCGAAGTGTCCTTGTCTAAGGGGGCTTTGTCGTAGTCTAGAGGTAACCTATTTGGTTGATCTTCGAACTCCCAGGAGCCCCCACAGGGTGCTTCATGTCAACAGATTGAAACCATATGTTAACAGGGCAGACATGGGCTTGCTCATGGCTACAGATGAGGGACAGGAGGAGGAGAGTGCCCCTCTCCCAGACCTGCTTTCTCAGAACCTTGATGATGGTTCAGTTGATGGTGTTTGTAGCCTTGGCAGGCAGCCTCACTGACCAACAGCAACTTGTCTACAGTCCTACAGACATATGTTTTCTCTGACTCCAAGTCAGACTACCTGGTGCACTCATGAAGTGGACACTGGGGACAGTCTGCCTGTTAAAAGTAAGATTTACAGGCAACTTGATCATGCCAGGGACTGTATCAGGACAGAGGTCCAAAAGATTTTGGGGTTGGGAGTCATGAAGCCCTCAGAGAGTCCTTGGGCCAGTCCAGTAGTCCTGGTGCCTAAACCTCACACCCAAGATGATAAGAGAGAGATGAGGTTTTGCGTGGATCACAGAGGCCTCAATGCTGTCGCTAGGACAGATGCCCACCCAATACCAAGAGCAGATGGGCTCATTGACAGATTGGCTTCTGCCAAGTTTTTGAGTACATTTGACTTTACAGCTGGCTACTGGCAGATCAGACTAGCTGATGATGCAAAAGCCAAAACAGCATTTCCAACTCCAGGACATTATCAATTTGTGGCAATGCCCTTTGGTCTGAAGAATGCACCTGCCACATTCCAAAGGTTGGTGAACCAAGTCCTCTCAGGTCTGGATGACTACTGTGCAGCTTATCTTGATGATATTGCTGTCTTTAGCTCCACTTGGGAAGATTACCTGATCCACCTAAAGAATGTTTTGGAGGCCCTGCAAAAAACAGGCCTAACTATCAAGGCTACCAAGTGCCAGATAGGGCAGAGCAAGGTTGTGTACCTGGGCCACCTGGTAGGTGGAGGTAAGGTTCAACCATTGGAGAGCAAGATCCAGACCATAAAGGACTGGACTGCTCCCACCACCCAGACACAGGTCAGAGCTTTCTTGGGCCTGACTGGGTACTACATTTTAGACTGTATTATTTGGCTGCTGCTCTTCAGTATTCGCAGGGATTAATAGGAGGAGGCGGAGGGCCATCAAAGGCCATCAATATGTCAATCGAAACATATACAACGGTATTAGGGCAAAATACAGAAAATTGCTTCTTGTATGTTACGGATTTAAGTCATTTTAGAAGACAGACAGACAAGACCCTCAGGGCAGCACTTAAAATTTGGAGCTCCTTCCTGAAAAAGACAGGCATGGGAAGATTTAATAGATATACCAAAGTCTATAAAAACAAATCCTTCCCACAGGAAATTTTTGCTGATGCTGTAATGGCGGAATGGGAAGACAAAGGGATACACCAAATTGGGGATTTAATAAGTTCAGAGGTGATTGTACAATTTGAGGATCTGGTTAATGTTTATAGAATAAACAGAAGGGATTTTTTTAAATACCTTCAGATTAGGAGTTTTTTAAGAAACAAACAGGGGGGGCCGATCGGGTATCAACCTAATGAATTGATGGAAGGGATAACTGCAGGGGAGGAATACTCCATTAGGTCAATATATGCCGCCTCGGCAAAAAATAGACCAGACGACCTGGATAAGCACAGGGAGAAATGGGGGGAGAGAATAGAGGCTACTTCTGAAGCATTTGACGAATCCCTGGAATTAGGTCGGTCCATGCTCTGCTCTGCCCCCCTGCAATCCCAGCACTATAAAACCCTATTTTCGCTGTATCATACCCCAGCCAGGATTGCAAAATGGGGGGGGACCGAGGGTATTACTTGCCCCAGATGTAACTCCAATGAGGCAGACATTGTTCACATGTTTGCGACATGTCCCCAATTATATACTCCAGGGAGTGCAACAGTAGGGAAAGTAAATACTTCATATATTATTTAAAAAAATATAAATTAATATCTATAAAACATTAATTAAAAGTAATTACCAATTTAATATAATATAATAATTAATCTATTAAAATTACTAATTATTACAATTAGTTACCTATTAGTACAAATTAATTACAAATTAACAATTAATTATTTAACAATTAAAAATTAATAAACAATTAATTCAAATCAAATACAATTAAATAAATTTAATTATTTAATTATAAATAAATTACTTCCCACCCTATTCCCCTATAAACCCACAACCCGCTGCAGAAAATAAATTAGTAAAATTAACATAATTAGCAATTAATCAATTAAATTTAATTAATTGGCAATTAAAATTTAATTAATTACCCATAAAAACGTAATTAACAATTAATTCTAAATAAATACCAATAAATAATTTTACATATTTAATTAATTATAATTAAATTACTTCCCACCCAATTCCCCTATAAACCCACAACCAGCTACAGAAAATAAATTAGTAAAATTAACATAATAAGCAATTAATCAATTAAATAAAATTAATTGCCAATTAAAATTTAATTAATTACCAAATATAAATTAATTAACAATTAATTAAAAATGAATACCAATAAATAAATTTACATATTTAATTAATTATAATTAAATTACTTCCTACCCTATTCCCCTATAAACCCACAACACGCTACATAATTAAATTACGCAAAAATTTAAAAAAAACAAAATTCATTATTAAAATTAATTATAACATAAATACACACTTTTCACACATATAATAACATAAAAAACACTATAAAAAATTCGATATTATGAAAAATTCGATCATTTTAATAACCTATATTATATACTTCGATATTTTAACTTTCTATATTTTAAACATTCGATATTACATTACTTACCTTAAAAACGATATTTTTGATGTCTATATTCTGTCCATTCGATATTTTGTTCATTCTATATTTTAAACTCGATATTATGTGCATTTGATATTTTGTACTCGATATTTTGACTGTTTACCATACTAAATTAATCATCATGGTTTGTCTAATAATATTTGCATTACACTACATTTTTAGTATCTAGAGCAGTGGTTCCTAAACTTTTGGCTCCTGAGGACCCCCATTGAGTCAGCACTGGAAGCCGGGGACCCCTAAGCAATCTGCATGATTTAAATTTCACACAAAGCAAATAGTCGAATTACTAAGGATTTTATTATTTTATATTAAAAGAATCTGCAAAAAAACAAAAAACTTTATTGGGAAGATTGATTCTGCATCTACGTGACTTACTTTTAAATGGTTGGTTTTATTAAATTGTTGGTTTTATTTCACAATACGAGGCTCCTTCTCCTGCCAGGGCCAGACTGGAATCCCAAAGCAGCCATGGCAAATGTTTTCAGACCAGTCACCAAGTGCAGTGAGTGAGTCTAACCACTACAAAGGGGGCTTTTGGAGGCTCTCCCGTCAAGACAATTTAGGAAACAATAGTGCATTCTACAACACATTTATTATTATATATTGAATTGTATTAGCTTTTAAAGAATAGTAAATGATGGCCTTACTATGCACCAGGATACGACAATCTTTGTTGGGATTCTTCAATGATTCCCTTATTTTTACCCTCCAACAGTGCCGCTCATCTCTCCATAGTCCCTCTGTCACATGTATTTAATTTGTTTTATAGCATCTCTCATACCATTGTAGGATGTCAGAGCACTTTACAACACACACACATTTAGGGCAGATTTACAAGCCCCTTGCGCAACTGGTGCATCACAAAACGTGATGCCGCGGTGGCGCATTTTAGTGCCCCATATTTACAAGGACCCTACATGATTTTTCCTGTTCTTGTAAATATGGCCCCTTTGCACACCGCACTTTGCGTTAAAGGTGCGTTCCATGGGTTTTGCTGTGAGTGTTCCCACGCAACACCCATGAAACCAGACACATTTCAAGATTTACCAGAAATCGTAAATCTAGAAATGCGTTTGAATGCTACACCTCCTCAAGGGAGGTGCAACAAGAAGAAATGTATTAATTTGTTTAGGAAGATGAAATCCCCTCTAGTGATTGTTTATGTGCAGAAAGAGAATCCTACCTGCTCATAAATAATCTCTCCACAAAGCAGGCATCCTTGCACCATGGTGCAAGGGTGCCTGTGCCGGCGCATGGCAGCAGTTTGTGCACCAGCGCAGGGAGAGCGCTGAGATGCAACATACTGTGGTAAATATGTTTTATCCCTGTGCTTTGAAAGTGACTATGTGCGATGCAGCCAAATGGCTTGCAGCCCTCACTGAGTCACTTTCCTTGTAAATTTTCCCCATAGAGACAATAAATCGTACATGTAAACCAGTGTATAGAAATTGTTACATAAGGCAAAGGCGACTACAAGTTGTAGGATTCAAATGTCATTCATACTGGTAGGCATAACACAGCATTGACTTTAACAATTAAACTTTATTTCCATGCAAATAAACCTTTTTAGCAGCATCAGGATAATAAAAAAGACTTGGAAAAAACATAAGTTACTGTCTTGTACCATGCAGTTAGCAAACATCTTTTTGATGCCAGTTTATACGTCACTGTGCTAGATCACGATTGCCACTTATAAACTGCACAGTAACTAAAGAAACTCTGTGACAAAAGCAGTAACCCACTGACCTATGCTGATAAAACAATGTTTTTAAAAAAATGCAGGTACACTTTCTTCGCAAGAGGCATATTAACCCTCTGTGCTACATCAAATAAGTCAAGCTGTCACTGGACAAAACTCATCTCTCTCCAGCAGGAACATTAATCACTGGTGTTATCTTGACACATTTATTGTTGCTCAAAAACCTCTAAATATATTTGGAACTTCGCAGTGCTTTTAAAACTGCTGCCTGAGGACCCCCTGGGAATGTGTCACGGACCCCTAGGGGTCCGCGGACCACAGTTTGGGAAACACAGATCTAGGGGAAGCTTACCTATGTGCTTTCATTAACACTAACCCGAGTTCCTTAAAAATGCCGCCAAAAATATGGGAACTCTTCTGCGCATGCGTCTGCCACATCTACGTGGTGTGACGTATCTGAACCTTTGGTGGGAAACTCTTGCTTCTGCGCACTAATGCCAAGATGGCGCTTCATGCTTACTCATACTGGCACGCCCACCCGCGCTAACCACTCCTTTCCCTACGTCACTTTATGCACAATAAATCATGTGCTGTAACCGGAAGCGCAGCGGACGAGAGCAGCGGGCGCGACGAATGCGCGCCGAAGGCGCGCATAAGGCAAGCTCGTCTGCGCTCGTCCGCGCCGAGGACGGGCTAAGGGCCACCCACCCTGCCGCTCTGGTCCCACGATCAGCTACCAATACGGTGAGAATTATCTACACCTTTGCTGAATTACTTAACCTCAGGCATGTAGCAGATTTACCCCATGCCCTACCACATTTTAAGTATACCAATCCCATCCTAGGCCAATACCTATGCCCCACCTGAGTAAAGGAAGCCCCCAAACCCTCCACAATTGTTCCACAATTGGTTCAAGCAGCGCTAATAAATGCCAGATCTCTTCCCAAAACACAAGCTAGAGATTGCTGACCTGATTGACTCGCACAAACTGGATCACCTATTCATCACAGAGACATGGGGGGATGAAGCCTCCGGCCCAGACTTCAGAGCTGCCACCCCTATCAACTACAATGTATGCAGACTAGATAGGCCTATAAAAAAGGGTGGAGGCATAGCAATAATCTATAAAGACCAGTTTAAACTTACAACAATACAATCTAATTGTCCTGAGTATGAGGCGTTCCTTTTCACATTAGGCCTTTCGGCAAAATCATCGTTTAAGGGCATGCTAGTATATCGCCCTCCTGGATCAAGATCTAAGTTTTTAGCCAACATAGGCAACATGATTGAAGCAGCTGCAGGCTCTCCACACTTTACCATACTTGGTGATTTTAACTTTCACCTAGAAGCCTCTAACGACCACGACACAACGCAGCTAACTACAGACTTGGCAGCCGCCGGCTTGCAGCAACTGATAAAAGCACCTACGCACCAAGCAGGCCACACACTAGACGGCCTATTTACTAACAGTCCCCATAGAGCCGTCACCCAAGTAATCCCCCTGATTTGGACAGACCACGCAGCGATATGTTTCTCTGTTAAAATTAACCCCACCAAACCTCCTCTTACATCCTCCTCTCAATCTTCCTACAGAGACTGGAAACATATTAATCTAGCTCATTTAACAGAGATGATGCAAGAAAGCCATATTCCCTATGAACAGGACCCCACTTTGGCGTCTACTAATTATTTGACGACCTTAAACATGGCCTGCAACAAACTAGCCCCGATCAAAACCTCCCACCGTAACAGAAAAATACCATCAGCTCAGTGGTTTACTGAGCCCCTTCGGATTCAGAGACAGTATTGCAGGAACCTTGAAAGGCAGTGGCGCCACCACTATAGCCCTGCAGACAAAACGACCTATAAAAACGCCCTTTCCATCTATAAAAGACTTATAGTCTCTGAAAAAAGTCGATATTATACCTCGCAAATCAACCAGGCGAAAAACTCGGCGGGAGAACTATTTCAGGTGGTTACAAATCTGTCTAATCCCCCCGCCCGCGTCTAGAAGGCTCTTAGTCTCTAACGGACGCTTTGGCCAGCTTCTTTGAGGATAAGTTTAGCTCCTTTTTTCTTACTTTTTCTCACTCCTCCTCTCCCCCCCCCCCCTGTGGCACTCCCCACCAGTAATCCGCCCATCTTTTCTTCTTTTGATTCCACCAACTGGGAACAGATTCAACACCTGGTAGCCAGCACCAAATCTGGGTCCCCCCTTGATCCATGCCTCCCTGCGATTCTGAATCTTATCCCAGAAGCTGTTGCTCCCGCGCTGTCCACTATCTGCAATGCCATGTTTTCAACAGGCATCTATCCAGCTGTTTGGAAAGAGGCTACTATTAAGTCACTTCTAAAAAAGCCAACTTTGGACCCTCTTCTCCCTGCCAGTTATAGACCTATTGCCTGTCTTCCCTTCCCAGCCAAGATTTTCGAAAAAATAATGAACATCCAACTTTCGAAATTCATTAATGATAACGATCTACTCGACGACACCCAGTTTGGCTTCAGACAGGGGCACGGAACAGAGACAGCACTGCTCAAAGCTGCAGATGAAATCAGAGCAACGATGGACAAGGGAGGAGCGGCGGTCTTAATACTTCTAGACCTCTCCGCTGCATTTGACACGGTCGATCATGTCACTCTGATCGACCGTGTCTCGGCTTTGGGAATAAGAGGCAAGGCCAACGATCTCATTGCCTCTTTCTTGGCCAACCGCCCTCAGACAGTTAGGATGGGTAATTTCACCTCCCAGACCTTCTCCCTCCCCTGCGGAGTTCCACAGGGCTCCTCGCTAAGTCCGACGCTTTTTAATATCTATGTATCGGACTTAGCGAGGGTGATAAAATCACATGGAATTGCCCTAACAACTTACGCCGATGATACCCAATTAGTATTATCGGTGCACAACAATGGAACATCTGTCGCAGCCAACTTCCAGGAGGGAATGAAGGCGATAAGCTCCTGGATGTCATCAAACTGCCTCAAACTGAACTCCGATAAAACGGAGGTGATGACATTCGGGAGCTTGCAGCCGGCATGGTCCCCTCTGTGGTGGCCGTCTCAGTTGGGTCCCCCTCCCCAACCGGCAGTCAAGGTCCGCAATTTGGGGGTCACATTCGACAACAAGTTGACTTTCATCCATCACGCCAACGCTGTGGTATCATCTGCCTTCTACATCTTAAAAAGAATAAAAAAATTACTTCCTTACTTACCGCAGTCTGCTGGCAAAACACTGATCAGCACTTTAGTGTTCTCAAGGACCGATTATTGTAACTCCCTTCTTCTGAATGCTCAGGAAAAGGTACTCAATAAACTTCAGACGGTGCAAAATGCCGCGGCTAGAATCCTACTATCCATTCCCAAATTCACCTCAATTTCCCCTCACATCAAAAAGCTACATTGGCTCCCTATCAGGAGCCGAATTAAATTTAAGGCTTTATGTATAGCCTACAAAACTCTGAACAATCCCGGACCACAGTTCCTAAATAAAGCCCTCTGCCCAGTGGAACATCTCATGACCTTACGATCGTCCTCAGCCTACTTGTTAAAAGTCCCACGGACAAGAAAGGCCAACTGGGGAGATAGATGCTTTACTACCGCAACTGCCAAACTGTGGAACACACTACCACTCCACATAAAAACTGCCCCAACGTTACTCAAATTTAGAAAGAGCCTTAAAACATGGCTGTTTTCCTCCTAACTCCCCCTCATCGCAAATAGTGAGCTCTGTAACGATAGCGCCGAGACACCCGTATGGGTATTTGCGCGCTTTAAAAATCGCATTAAATAAATAAATAAATAAATAAATACTAACGCATATGCTGCTACTTGTACTAAACTTTGTTTGTTCTGCTTAACTACTAATGCTATAGTATAAATAAACGAATGGGGTTAGAGTAGAGATAAGTGGTATACAGTGCATTCAATTATTTTTGTATTCTAATGTGTCTTTCTTTAACTTTGTTACTAGCTCGTATTTGGGCCCAAAGGTGACATGTACTGCCATACTGAAAACCAAAACTGCGCATTTGCTGGGAGCAATGCAAGACCTTGAGCAGTGGCATTGAAACCTTGCCAAAAACCGTCTTACACGCGATGCGCCTGGGAACCTCACCCCATGACCTGAAAAATACAACATGCACATTTGTTAAACATTGTATACTAAAATGAAATAATATTTCTGGGTGGAATAAAGTAATGAGAAAATAAATTATGGGCAGGAACTTGATCAAAACAAGTCAATGAAGAATGATTTCATCTTGGTATGGTGTGATGACCTCTCCTCGTCTTTCTGACCAATCACAGAAGGGGGACACATAGATTTGCAACGTTCAGGGGTAGTACATTGCCATGGAAATGGTATAACTAAGGTAGGCTTAGATAGAGAAATTGTCTGACCTGTACAAGTAGCTGACCTGTCACTGACCAAACGCAAGGTATAGGAGAATGAGAGCACTCGGTCAGAAGAATCAAGGTGTTGCTGAGGGAGATTTATGGATTACCCAGTCGGGGTACAAAATTTGGCTTAGAGAGGGGTGTGACGCTGGCATTGCACTTAGCTGGGGTCACCTGTCCTGATCTGCACCTGTCCTGTCCCGTGGGTACCTGATTAGTCAGGAGCCCTTGTCTTTGTCCCATCCCGTGGCCAGGATTGGTCCTTACACCATTCTAGTTAAATACAATCCATGTGGTATGTCCTTGTGCTGTTTCCCTTTCTCACCCTTCCCAGGTACGAATGTCTAAAGGTGTTAATGTGATTTCTTGCAAACTCTATGTCCTATTAATTATATTCTTGCTTGTAAAATGGATGGTCACCGTACTGTGACCTTTGACTCAGAAAACCTTGCATAGATAAAGTGTTTAAAACTCACCGTGAGTCTGTGGTTCTTTTCAGGAAAGGTAAACACATAGGTGGCAAGGATTGGTAATTCATGGTTTACAGGTATTAGCCCTAAAAGGACTCAAAGTACTGATGAGCTGTCAGTAATAAAATAGGACTGCTAGTTCAAAGTGTGAATGTATATGTGTCCAGGTGAGTATGGTAAAAATGAGCTAGTTGTCCCGCGCACTCTATCACTTGCACTAAACTGCACGAAAAGTGGCAGATCGAACCTTAGCTTCATATGCTAAGTAAGCATCACATTTTATGGTGCTCTATCCATGGGAACCCGTGTGACAGGTCTATCAAAAAGGTGCTTTTCAATGGAATGTGTCTTTGACTCATAACTACATAGTTGTGACAGCCACAGTGTAATAAGGAGAAGAGTTCAGTGAACAATGAGGTGTCATTCACCTTTGAAAAAGTCACATGTAACCTATGGAGGTGTGAGCTTTGTAGCAAAAAAAAGATTGGCGATTGCATTTGTACTCCTAATAGTAAAGTATTGATTATGTGAGAGTTGTGTTGTGTTGTAAGTTGGTATTCAAAATAATGAGAATCTGTAAGAGACAGACAGGGAGAGAAAGTTACTTTATAGCAGCAGACACATGCATTTTTCTTATTCTAGCTGCAAATGCATTATGATTGTGTAAGTTCCAAGAAGCCATAAGCAGTCCTCACTGCTACAGGCCACCAGCAAAAGGAAAATATGAAAAATTGGGACCTGTTTACAGTGTCCCCCTACTTTTTGCCCCCATTGCGACTACTAGTTGCTGGTTTTCTGACTCTGATCGTGCCATGGGCTCTGCTAACCTGACCCAGGGCCTGTGCTCTGATTAAAAGTACATTGTTAGGTATAATTATAATTGGCAATGACAGACACCTGTATGTCCCTAGTATTTAATAAAGCAAGGGGATTCAAACTAATCAATCAATCATGTTTTTTTTTAGTGCAACTACTCACCTGTAAAGGTCTCAAGGTGTTAGGGAGGTACTGGTTCCAGTCCATCAAGGAGGTCAATCGAACAGCCAGGATTTAAGGTTTCTCGTGTAGATGGGGAGTGATTTCGTCTGTATGAGGTGGAGCGGTAGGGCATTCCAGGCTCTGGCTGCGAGGAAGAAGAAGGAGCGGCCTCCCGATCTGGACTTCCTGGCACTGGGGCTCACGGCGTAGGAGAGCTGGGCTGATCGTAGGGTCCTTTCAAGTCGGCTGTTCAGGTATGCTGGTCCGGTGTTGTGGAGATCTGTGTGTGTGTGGGTGAGAATCTTGAAGTTGATTCTAGCCTCGATGGGGAGCCAGTGAAGTATGTGCGCAGGTGCTGGGAGATGTGGCAGTGTTTTGGCAGGTTTAGGACCAGTCTTGCGGCGGCGTTCTGGATGTTTTGTAGCTTGCCGGTGAGGTTTTCGTTTATTCCGGCGTAGAGTGCATTGCCGTAGTCAAGTCTGCTGGTGATGAGGGCGTGTGTGACGGTCTTTCTATGTTCGGGGGGATCCATTTGAAGGTCTTGCATAGGAAGCGGAGGGTGTGGAAGCAGGGAGAATGCAACAATTGATCTGGCGGTCCATTTTGAGTTTGGAGGGCAGGATGATTCCAAGGTTGCGTGCGTGGTCCGTGGGGATGGGTGGGCTTCCTGTAAGTCCATAGTATATAAAAGAGCAGTAAGGCTCAGAGGTTCAGTAGATTTCCTCCACTAAAGTGTGCACTACTGTGTTGCCTGCTATCATTTTAAAAGCCATTCCTGCCCTGCAGGCTGTTTTTAAATTGTAATTATATGCAAATTCGACTTTGGAATTAAAGGTACTTCTAAAGTGGTAATCAAGCTTAGTTTTACATATAAGGCATCCCTGTGGTCTCCCCTAGGTGCCCCATGGGTAGGGTGCCTTGTAACTATAAGCAGGGACATTATAAAATATGTTTTGTAAGCCCCGGTGAGGGAAAAAACACGAATTCTGTTTTCCCACATTGTAGTAAATGGCTCTATAGGCTACCATTGTAATATTTTATATAAGTATAAATATTGATAGGAGCCATGTAATAATGTACTTCAAGGTATCAAGTGAATATTTAAGATGAATCCAACAACTTGCCACTGTTAGATTTATAATAACTACACCTGGGTGGCACCCCCACATCCTGCCACCTTAGCAACACAGGAACCCCTGTTATTGGATTAGGGAGAGTGTTGAAGGGGGTGTATTTAGGCACGTTAGGCACACCATTAGGTTGGGTTAGCCTGATCCAGCCTATCTGGAGAGGCTTTCTCCATTTTGGATTTTGAGAGGATAGTGCTTTCTGGGCCATTCTTGTCACACTTTTGAGGAAGTGGTCATACACATGGGTGGCACCCTGCATCACATTTGTCAGGGGTTCCCCCCTGCTTGACGCCCAGGGACACTAGATAAATATGGAAGAGCAGCATGGGTTCTAGGTCTACTGCCTGAAACTACAAGAAGAAGAAGGACCACCCTGCTAAAATCTGGATCTGTACCCAAAGGACTCCATTAAGGACTGCACCTGCTGCACAACACTGAGGACTTTGTCTTGCTCCAAGAAGGATTAAGGAGTGGACTCCCTGCAAGCTACATGTTAACAGAGCCCACCTGCATCATCTTCAACAAGAGTGCCAATCCTGGAGTGCGTCCAGTTGACTTTTAAGGATTTGGCCAAGTGCATTGTGGGAATTGTTGTCCAGACATCCCAAGGATCATCTAGGAGATTCCAGACCCTTGGATTGGTGTTTTAGACACTTTGAACCCTCAATGAGACTTTCTGAAAGAAGATCCAGAAGTTTGGTGAAGTTTCAGAACATTTTGTCAAAAAGCTCCATAAGGAGACCGACTGGACATCGAGAGTCAAGCCGGCTACCTTCATCTGCAACCCGGCCTGGATTTCAGGTTTGTCCCGCTGAAAGCTCCAGAGCTCCAGACTTCCAGGATTTGACAGAGTCCTCGCAGAGAAGCAATCCGATGACGTTGCACTGAAATCAGCCTGCTGGAGTGAACCACTCAACTTCAAGAGAAAAATCCTCCAGAAATGTTTCTACATCGGAACGTAAATGTTTGACAGAAGGTAACAATTTGGCAAACCAGTACTCCATTGTGGCCGGCCTCAAACTTTGACTTTGTCCCGGTCAAGTGCAACCAGATGTTTCAAAGTGATGCTAGATGTTTTAAAGCACTCTAAAGTGTTTTTTCTTCACAAATTCATATTTCTGGTTCCCTACATTGTATTATTTTAGTTTTGGTGTCAATGTGTTCATAAAAAAAGTATCTATTTTTATAAATTGGAGTAGAATTTTTATTGTGTGCTGTGTCTTACTTATTAAATGCTGAGGTGTTTTTAAAATCTTTACACACCTGTCTCTTAAGCTACCAAGTGTTGAGCAAGGTAATCGTGTATTGAGACCTTGACTGATCCCTTTATTGTGTTTGTGGCCTTATTTCTAGTGGTAAGTGACTACTTATCACTACTAACAAACCACTTTCCAACAGATAAGAATTTAACTATACTGGGCTCATGGGTAAGTAGGTATGCTTTCCTTGGCATGTTTTTGCAGGCTATTTGGACCGGTTATGCCATATGGAACTTTCAGCACACCTGGGCACAGGGATAGACCACATAGGGAAGGGAGACCTACTGTAGGGGTGCCAAACAGCTTCCAAGCAGCTTATACTTTATTGGAATTCAAAAGTATTTGCTTTTGCTAGCACTGCAGAGATCAATCTGCTATTTTCAAGTTCGTTTCCAGTAAAATCTAAGAAAGAACAAGTGCATTGGATCACTTGGAGAAAGTGGATTATTAGTTGCGGTGACAGAGAGGCCTCATCAAGTAACAATATCACTATTCTGTATCAGGTCCAGTGAAGTTGCCTTAAATCAAACCTTAGCTCAGTCTTGATAGCTGTGGCAGAGAGCAGTCAGATTCAACTCAAAGGAAAGCAAGTGTAAAGCATTTATCAGTACCAAAACAGTCAATAAGTAAGAAACACACCACAATAAAAGCCCTACTCTAATTTATAAAAAATAGTTATTCTTTCCATTTTTCAAAGGAAACCCAAAATGGCAAAAATCAGATGAAGGGAATCAGAATAGGATTTTTGCAAGATTTTAATGAATCACTGCTTTTCACTTTAAAAAGTTTTAAAAGTTCCAAAACATTTGGTAAATCACTGCCTTTGACTCTTATTAGTAGTCAATTAGCCTCCAATGCAAGGGTACGGGCAAAATCAAAGTTTTACGCTGACTGCGATGGAAGTCGGGATCTGATACGATTGCTAAGTTGATTGCGGTCAATATTTATTTGGAAACTCTCTTTGATGGTGAGCTCTGCGGAGTCCTCTTCAGCGTGAGGCCGACATTGGGCTGGACATGGTCAGACAGGCAAAGTCAAGTGGTCCTATGAAGTCTTGGTTCTGAATGGTGTTCAATGCTATCCACAGACCAGCAAGTAGTGGTAGTCTATGAGTCTCAGACTCTGTAGCTTAAAAAAACATGAACTTTTGCTTTAGGCTTACAAGTTGCATGTCTTCCGGAGAAAGAACGCACTCTAGCAAATTCCAAGGGCCAATGACCTCAGAGACACCTCTTGGGAGCTAGGACTCAATCTCGCAGGCTACGCCAATGGGCAAGTCCAGTGTTTAATGATGGTCAGCTGAGCAATGTGCTGGTGTGGGCTTCCTTACCTTTTGTGTCCATGAAGCCTAACAGGAGGCTAGTAAGTTAACACATTGAGTCCACAGTAGGAGGAGTCTTTCTCTCTCTGAAGTCCTAACTTAGTGTAGGAGGTGCAGTGGGTGCAGTCCTTCTTCTGTCCTTTGTTAGTCCAGTGTTCTGAGGCTGCAAGCCAGAGCTACAACTTTTATGCCAAGCGCAAGTTTGTGGGTGGAGAGGGAAAGACTCCCTAGCCAACGCGGATACAATTCCCATGGGGCATACCTACCCCTCTTTCATAATTCTCAGTGGAGTTGGCACAAAACAATCCCCCGGTGGATCTCTCTGCCCAAATCCAAAATATATGGACCCTTCTTCCCTGGGTGAGAGATATGGGCACACCCGTAAGCTGTGTCTAGTATAATTAGTTACCCCTCCTGGAAAACAGGTTCTACATTGAGCTATCCCCCTTTGGAGCAGATGGCATCCAGCATCCTGATTGATGGATCACCCCGAAACTTACCAGGAATGAGCTGAGGTGGATGAGACTAACACTTTTTTGGGAAAGATTTTGTGATGATTCATCAAACAGCGCAAAAGCGATTGACAAGGCAAAAAAAACATTTCCTATGAACATATTGTCCTAACTATAACTACCCATTCACATACGTCTTTGATTTTTTACTTAGTAAAACATCCATGAAGAACATTAAATGCAGCCATAGAGGCAGAGCTAACATTTTATACTAGGAACAGATTGCAACTCCTCCTAAAAAAACACTTAACACTTCTACATTAGTACATAAATATAAACTAAGGGGCATATTATCAAGGGGGTTTATCTCCGCTTTTTTGGCTTTAAAAGCCAAGAAAGCAGAGATAAAATCATCTCCCTATTACCTAGCTGTCGCTAACACTGACAGCTAGTAGGAGATAGCAACCATCTTGGGCCCCGCTTTGCATGTCAGTGATATTTATCACTAATGACATGCAAAGTGGGCGTGCCAAGATGTTAGCGACTGGAAACAGTCGCTAACATCGCTATCTCTTATTACCAACTTTTGGAGATATTCGCGCTAAGCTCCTGCCCCTGAGCAGTTCTTAGCCATGTTATCCAATGGTAGGTGGATAACATGGCTAAGAGCATTAGCTAGGTAATGCATGAATATCGCTGACTTTTCAGCGATATTCATGCATTTCGGCCGATTTTTATCGCTTAGGAGATAAACCTTGATAATAGCAAGGTTCCTAAGCGATAAAAATCGCTGCAGCTTGGCGATAAAAATATTGCCGCTAAACCAACATAGCGATAATTATCGCTAGTTGTTGGTAATTTGCCCCTAAGTCACTAGGCAGGAATGGATGTCTGTGTTCCAGGCCCCCATTGACCTTCCATCACTATCTACAGCACTGGGACTGTGATAATGCAGCCGCAACAGGACATTGATCCTCCCTCTTCATCTGAGGAGGCTATTTTGTCCCACGATTGAAGTCCCAGCGATAGCCTTGTGGCCCCCGTGGTCAGGGCTTTGCCAGGTCAAAGCCGCTGTCTTGTTGAGCTGTGTCCAGTGCTCTGCAGCACCATAGATGGGGGTGCATGACTGTCTGGCCCAGAGCCCTCTGATGCAGCCCACAAGGCACAGAGAACTGTCAGTAAGGGAGCCCTGAGTCATCTAGCTCCTACCTGCTCCTGATCCCCTGCAAGTGCTGCTGCAAACCCATCAATGCAGCCTACAGCCACAGGGCTGTCATCTTGCAGAGAGAGGCACTGCCGCTTGCTGTAGCAGAGTCCACGGTGCAGCCTCTTGCATGACAGGGGTGACCAGCGGTGAGGCCACGCTTCAACAACCTGAGTTCCTGGCCTTGGGCCCCTTGAGTAGCATGCGCCAGAGAGACCATGCGAGCCCGCAACTGCCTCCCCTACCCATCCCGAAACCCTGATAAAAGCTCTGAGGACCCGCTGGTATGGCGCGATCCTTGCACTGCTGCCTCACATAGGATGATACTGTGATCCGTGGCATTTACATTGACTGTGCGGCACTACAGCTGTTAAAGTCCAGCCAGGACAGACACTTCAATGAGCAGGTGGGCCTAACTGGTCCTGTTGTGGACCCCTGGGACTCAATTACACAGAGTAGCTAGATTTGGTTCCCGCTCGGTGGTAGGTGAGCCTTGGGAGATGTCTACGGCCCTCCTATCTCTTGCCCACAGATGCTAACCCACACATTACTCACAGATGACCCCGGCCATGGGCACTAAATTGTTCTCTGTAAACGTTCGGGGAACTCATTTTGCCCAACAAGTGCAAACATGTATTGGGCTACATACCGCAACATGACCCCGTTATTGTCCTCCTCTAAGAGACCCATCTTCTTGGGCCAGACACTCATCGAATGGCGCACCTGAAGTATTCATTGCAACACTGGGTCCACACTGCTACTAAACCCCTGGAGGTGGGTGTTCTCTTCAAAGCGGTCTTCCACTCCACTGTCTCAAAGGTGGTGATATATATGGAGGGTCGCTTCCTTATGTTGCGCATGTATAGGGACAAATCGCCCCTCACACTGTGCCCACAATCACGTGCAAGACTTTTATCTGAGATACATATTGCATGAGCAACTGGCGGGAGTGGAGGGCGACAACATTGTCAGTGATGCTTTTAATCTAAAGAATCCAGACCTAGACCGCAGCACAGTCACAAATCAGGTCACTGGAGCCATGTCCATCCAACAGAAGAGGGACATCACAGACCTGGGACTAGTAGACACTTGGCATTATAAACACCTGAATGCTCAGGACAACTCATTCTACTCACATCTTCATGCATCATACTCACACCTTGATCAGGTTTTCTTAACTCACTCCCTCTTGCACGATCTTGAAGTGGTGGCTGTCTTGGATATGCTTAGGTAGAACTAGTTTGGTCCACCGCGACCCCATTTTGCAGGGGCCTGATGCAATGGCGTTTGCCCCAGGGGCTCCTCCGGGATCGAGTTGATGTGGCCAAGATCTGTAAAGGAATTGTTCAATACTTTGAACTGAATGCGTTTCCGGACACCTTGTTGCAGACACTTTGTGATGACTCTGAGGCTATCAACAGGGGAGCGATCTCCACCATAGCCACTGTCAGAGGGAGAGAGGCGCGATTGATAGAGTCTACCCTAGTGGTTGAGATTAAAGCCCTGGAAAAGCAAAATCAGTTCTCTCCAACTCGAAGCAACAAACAGCAACTTGCTATGCTGCATGGTCAGATGAGGGCTCTGAGAACTAATAGGGCTGAACATTCCCTTCTAGCTCTAACAAGGAAATATTATGACAGGGTGAACAAGGTGGGCTCAATGTTACCTCAAAGGCTCCGTCAAGCGCTAGACTTCAGGCTGGAGACATGGGTTGGGCAATCTCTGAACGGGTCAACCAGCATGCGTTCTATAATTTCTATCAGACCCTCTACACGCATGACAATGTACCTCCTACATTGACAGAGGAGTATCTGAATGACTGTGATTGGGACCCCATCCACCCCCAGCATGCAGAGCTCCTTGATGCTCTGATAACACTTGCGGAGCTCCGTAACGCAGTTCTGACACTTCCCCTCTTTAAAACTCTGGGCCCCAACGGGCTTCCTCTTGTCTTGTACAGGCTGTTTCTATCTAATCTCCAGGAACATTTTCTAAAGCTGTTTAACACCTTGGCTGCTAGGGGGTTTTCCCCTCCTGTGCTGAAAATGCTTGAATACTATAGTTTCATGACAGGGTCAGATCGTCATAAGCACAGCTCAACCGTGCCTCATGACGAGCTGGCCTTGTCATGAGCATGCAGGACACAGGCCTTAAGCCCAGTATGGTGGCAGCAGCGATATTCCTAATACCCAAACCAGGGAAAGACCCTGCCCACTGCTCTTCCTACCCCCCATAGCGCTTCTCAAAATGGATGAGAAATCTTTGCCAAAATTTGGCTAACTGGGTGCAGTACTATCTTCCAGGACTCAAGATCCAGGCCAAGATCAGAACTTCCTATGTCACCCCAACTGCTACCATTAGGGTCAACGGGAGCCACACAGCCCCTCTTAGCATCCTTTGGGACAAATTGCAGCACACATAGAAAGAAGAAAAAAGAGGAAAAAATAATATTGCGCCTCCCATGGGGATGCATAGCAGTTTTGACACATTCCCAGGTCTACCACTTATGGTAAATCTAGGAATGTACTAAAATCCATTGGTGTTGCGTAGGAATAGCCACGCACCACCCGTGGAACGCCTTCCTGGGGCAGAGTAACGCAATACAGCCATGTGTGCTGCATTGCATTACCCCAGATTCATCAAGCCACTCAGGGCCACAAAAGTTGGTCTTGCATGGCTTGATAAATCGCATTTACGGGTTGTGTTGCGCTTGCACCCCATTGCGTGGTGCGAAAGCAATGAAACCCTCTGATAAATAGGGCCATCAGGGTTGATGGGATGACAGAATTGCGCATCACAAATGTAATGTCTGAATCCAGAGTTTTTTACACCAGTGATTTGGATGTGACCATATAATACGTACAAGAACTGGGCGAACCCTCCACAGCCTTCCAGCAGTGAAACCTGTAGTCATCACAGTCCCATTGTTTTTGACGAACACCAAGACACCCTTTCAGGTCGTCATAAGCAGCATGAACAGCTCCGAAGTACGAGAGGCTACTGCACTTTGCTGTTACAGGAGAATCAGACGCGGGCTAAGGTAATAATGGAGCCAGTGCCACAATACAATGGCCTGCTGCAAATGCACTGTGCAATTTAAAAAAACACCTAATCTGCACACACAACCAACAATCTGCCTGCAAACTCCTTCAACAGCTAAAAGTCCACCAGCAGCATATTTTTCACTTTTAGTGTGAAGAAAATATCTTTTTAGCTACACTTATTTATCCATTGTTATGATTGGATTAGCATTCTGGCCAGGAACACTGTGATAGCATTATACATAAATACGGTAAGTCTTCACACAATTGTTATCTGGAAAACCTACAGCTGTCACATTCCCAGGTGTATGTGTGCCATTGTCTGCACCCAGGTGTATCTTTTCATCTGCACAGATTAGTTGCCCCCCCACATGCCTGACCAAACATGAATGCATTTTTACTGACTTATGTCAAAGGATATAAAACAAGCACAGTAAAGATAGTAGTATCAGAGGCTGCATGATGTCACTGGATGCATTCTGAATTAATGGGGGTGAGGGGGGTAGAGACCCAATGCCCATAATGGTGAGCCTTCCCTGCTGTCTCATGGAGGAAGAGTTCCACTGCTTAAACATTATACCTTTGTTATACAAGCCCAAGACCTCAAATTGTTGTCTATTTCCTAGGACCACTGGAGAGCTGTGCTCTGATGGTGTGACCTTAGGATAATATTAGTGCAATTTCATTGCATGTTTTGCAGGAATATTAGAATGCCTTTCACTGACATTATCCTGATGAAGCAACAGTGCCTTTAGTGTCTTGATTGGTAACAAAGATCTTCCCTCATCAGTACCAAAAGATGTTTAGTTTATGTTTTATCCACACCTTCTCTTCCAGATTTGCCAGTAGAGGGTCTAACAGAGGCATACAAATCTCATGTTCTATCCATTCTAAGTTAACCTGTAATATGTCAAACACATCTCTCCAATCAGTACAGAGGTATATGCTGCCCGAAGCCTTGCACTTCCCACTCTCATTCTCTGGCAATCGCTTTTCCCAACAGCATGAAAAGCAGAAAATGTATAACAATGCTTATAATGTGAATGGTTAGTTTTTTTTTGCATTTATTACTCATTTGGATTACTTTTGTTGGACCTGGCTTGGCGTAGTTTCCCCTGTCTGTTTTGGTTCGGGCCTCCTGTTTTTGACTATGTGCTGAACTTCGTTGTTTCTGGTTTTAGGACTCTGGGCACTTTACCACTGCTGACGGGGAACATCCTTTACAACGCAACTTTTACCACGCAGAGCCTTTACGACGCAACTATTACAACGCATGCCATTACAACGCATTGCGCTGGGGGGCGCTCTAGGATAGGGAATAGATTTAATTTGCTATCCAACACCTTCCCTACTATCCATGGGGACTGGAGTTGGAATAGTAAATTAAACTATTCGCTATCCAGCACCCCTCAACAATATGCGTTGTAAAAGCATGCGTTGTAAAACTTGCGATATAAAGGCATGCGTGGTAGAAGCATGCGTTGTAATGTCATACATCCCTGCTGACCAGTGCTAGTGCTAAAGTGCATGTGCTCTGTTCCGCCATGATTGGCATATTTGATTTACTAGTACGTCCCTGGGACAGTGCACTGTGTGTGCCCAGGGCCTGTAAATCAAATGCTAATAGTGGGCCTGCAGCACTGATTGTGCCACCTACAAGTGTAGCCCTTCATACCCATCTCAGGCCTGCCACTGCCATTTTGACCTGTCAAGTTCACCTACTTGCCAGGCCCAAACATTCCCTTTTATTACATTTAAGGCAGCCCTAAGGTAGGCCTAGGTAGCCACATGGGCAGTGTGCAGTGTATATAAAAGGTAGGACATATATTTTATTATTTATTTATTTATTGCATTTGTACAGCGCAACAGCTACTCGAAGGTTTCCCGGTGCTAGGAAACGCAGAAAGGATGAAAAGGAAAAGCTAGACAGTAGAAAGAGAGGGAACTATTGATTAAAGAGCCATGTTTTTACGTCTTTACGAAATTTGGGATAGTGTTGTTCAGTGCCTAGATGATAGGGAAGAGAGTTCCAGAGTGAAGGAGCCAGATAGGAGAAAGAATGTCCGCCCATTCTGACTCGTCTGATCCTAGGGGTTTGGAATTTGTGCTGGTTAGAGGAACGAAGCAGGCGGGGGGGGGGGCGATATTGGTGTACCAAGGCCTTTATGTACTGAGGTGCTTCACCAGAGTTAAATTTATGCATGTAACATAATGCTTTAAATTTTGCACGATTGTTAATCCGAAGCCAGTGGAGAGCACGTAATGAGGCTGAGATGGGAGTTCTATTGGGGAGTTTGCAGAGCAATCGAGCAGCGGAGTTTTGTACAACCTGTAGCCTGTGTAGCACTTCCTTACTTGCGCCCAGATATAAACCATACTTGTGACTTTTACATGTCCTGGTAGTGAAACTAATGAATTCCCTTTTCACTATGGCAAGGCCTATTACTCCCATAGGTTAGCATTTGAGCTGCCTTGTAACATCTTATACATGTATTTTCCAATTGAGAGCAGATGGAAAGTTGGAGTTTGGTGTCTCTGGACTCACAATTTAAAAACACATCTTTTACTGAAGTTGTTTTTTAAATTGCAGGTCTGAAAATGCCCCTTTTAAAAAGTTGACTTGTTATTACTTAACCATACTGTGCCTCTGCCTGTCTCTAGAATACACATCTGGGTTGGATACAGTTGGGCTTTGGAAATCCACTCTAGACAGTCACACACAAAGGGAGCAGAGGTGTGCCCTGCATAGTTCAGATGGCCCATCACCAGGCTGATAAGCCTTCCTGAGCTTGATTGGTAGGAGAAGCTGACACTTGCACCTGAATAGGGGTGTGCCTGTCTGCATACTCCCACGTATACACTATCTGGAGCCAGGAAGGGCAGAGTATTGTGAACTACAAATACCTTTCTTTGAAGTCTCCCTACTTCAAAGGTAAAAATGGGTATAAGTGCTGGATCTCTGACACCATATACTGCCAGGAAGAAGAGTTGTGCTGCCAGGAGGGACAGCCAATTTGTTGCTTGCTTTACTCTTTTGGCCTGCTGCCTGCTGCTTCTTGCCTCAGAGTGAGAGGACTGGACTTTACTCTCTGGATACTGCTTTCTAAAGTTTCTCCAAGGGCTTGACTGAGCTTGCCTCCTGTTGCTGAAGTCTCAAGGACAACAAAGACTTCACCTTCATCTTGCTACCAGCACCTGGGCTCCTCTGCTGTGATTCCTGCTCTGCCAAGTCGTGCCATATCAAACATTGGGCCCTTGGAAGTGGGTTTTGGTGCTGCAACCTGGAAACCAAGGCCTTGACCCCAAGCATCATTTCGTAACTGGCGAATACCAGCAAAATTGTTGCATCACTGCTGCTTGTACTGGAGCTGTGGTTCCCACTCGCTAAGTGCGTGATGCATCAACCCAGACTTACAATGCAGCCTGACTTTACTGAAGAGTCTCCAACGAACGATCCCTATGTGAGTTTCAAACACTGCTTTACCAAAGTCTGTGACGCACCGTTCCGACTCCGACACAGTTCCGGATCTACATGGCTTCCAACCGATGCAGCCCCAGCAGTTTGGCATTGACACTGAAGAATCGAAGTATTGCGCTCTTAACATTTACACATCATCGACACCGCATCGCCTTCAGGAACCAACACATCACCTCCTCTGTGCACTGCATCATCCTGAGCATTAACGTCACAACAACCCTACACCGCCTTAAAGAACCGACGCATCACCTGCATCCATGATGCCTCAACTCTTGTGTGCCAGTCATCATCTATGATTTCTGACGCATCCAAAGTACTCTAACCGGGGTCTGTGTGCCAACTAGAGGCCCCATTTGTAACAGTTATAAATTAACTCGAAAACTATTGGAAAACAATGAGTAATGCAAGAGGATGCAAATGACTGCTCTATTTAATATCCTTTCGACTCATCCTGGGCCAGATCACCTTCTTGCAGTCAGCTGCTCCAAACCATGAATGAAAACATGACCATTTGTGTTGAGAATGTTTGGTGGAGTTTGGTTTATTAGCTCAGTGAATGCTTTCTGGATTGGCTGGAGCTGGGCTAAGAGCAGGACTAGCACCTCACGTGTATGCGCTTACAACAGGCACCATCGCCTGCACCCATGCAGCAGCTAAGCTCACCCCTCGACGCAGCACTTTTTGTTTGTCCCAGTTGGTTATATGCTATGGGAGTCAGGTTCACCAAATGATTGGCAGGGCCTAGGTCGTATGAGCAGCTCCACTGAAGCCAGATGCCATTTTGCGCCCATGTGATGCACTAGTCTCTATGTGAGAATAGCTTGTACTTCTGATGCGGATGTGATAATAGTGTATGAGCAGGGAAAGCATGCACATCTGCTGCCTGTTTTTTACCAATTCTGGGCGTGACTTGCAGGCACAGCCAATGCTTTTGTGGTACTTGCTGAAATTAATTTGTTTGTGAAGAAAGTTTGCAGAACTGGTGTCCATGGTGTGTGTGTGTGAGCGTGTGTGTGTGTGTTGCCTGTTCTGTTTGTATGTGTGGGACAGCATGCACTGCTGCATCTGTTCTGTGGGTGCTAAGGAAGTTTACACCCGGCACCAGAAGGGTGCAGCATCCAAGGCTGCATTCCTCTGACCCCTGCAATGCTGTCTCAGGTGGCTCCTTGCTCTGTCGCCGCAGCACCATGAGGCAGGGGCAAGGCTATGATTGTTGCAGCAGTTGCAGTGGCACCCGAGCCCAGAACCTCATTGAACCCTAACAATTCAATATTTTGCAACATCAGGTATAATGATAATTTTCCTTGCTGGCACCAATGCCCATGGCATCCTTGCTACGCTACTGCATGAAGTGCTCCCCAGCATTCGGTACTGCTACAACAGCGCCATGAGCTGCTACCCCGCACCCTACACTTCTTCCTCTGTACTGCTCATACCATGTGCCGCTGCTACCCTCGCACTGCTTCCCCTGTACTGCTCATACCATGTGCCGCTGCTACCCTCACACTGCCTCCCCTGTACTGCTCACACCATGTGCTGCTACCCTCACACTGCTTCCAATGTACTGCTCATACCATGTGCCGCTGCTACCCTCGCACTGCTTCCACTGTACTGCTCATACCATGTGTGCTGCTACCCTCGCACTGCTTCCCCTGTACTGCTCATACTGTGTGCTGCTTTTGGGATAAAAGCCGTCACATACGCTGACGACACCCAAATGATCGTATCATTCTCCCTGGAAGAGGACAAGGTAAAAAATCTCCATGACTGTTTAGAGGGTATTCATGCATGGATGTCCGCCTCAAGGCTTAAGCTCAATGGTTCGAAAACTGAGCTCATGCTGTTGGGAAATAAAATATCTTCTCTTCCATCTGCCATGTGGCCAGCATGCTTAGGCCCTCTCCCTCAACCCAAGACTGAATTAAAAAGTCTAGGTTTCTGGCTTGAACAGGACCTTTCCCTCAAAACGCAAGCGAAAAAAACAGCCGGTACCTGTGTGGGGTTACTGCGTTCCATCAGAAAGATCCTCCCTTTACTTCCAGGACCCTCTCAGAAATTGCTTGTTCAAGGTCTAGTCTTATCAAGACTAGATTATTGCAATGCTCTCTTTCTTGCTGCCCCGGAATCCACGATCAACATTCTGCAAAGAACACAGAATGCCGCAGCCAGGATTCTCACTGGGACCTCTCGCAGGGTCTCAGCTAAACCCGCCCTCAAGGCCCTACATTGGCTGCCGATCCGCGAAAGGGTCAAGTTTAAGGCCCTCTGCACGGCCCATAAAGCTTTGCAAAATCAAGGGCCTCCAATGCTAAAAAACATGATCTTTCCATACAGACCTAATAGGCCCCTTCGCTCAGCTCAAGGCCATCTGGCCACGGTCCATAAAATCAAAAAAGCCCGGACTGGAGGACGCCGTTTTTCGGTCACTGCGGCCACCTCCTGGAATGCTCTGCCATTTCACCTCCGCTCTGAGGCCAATCTGCTGATATTTCGCAAGCTCCTAAAAACCCACCTCTTCCCGCAATAATCTTCTTCTCTTTCCCCGTCTTTCCCCCTCAGTAGTTCTGCAATATCAGCGCTGGGACGCTCACGGGCAGCCATGCGCTATATAAGTCCCAAATTTCATTTAATTTCATTTCATTTCACTGCTTCCCCTGTACTACTCACGCCATGTGCTGCTATCCCTGCTGCTTCCCTTGTACTGCTCATACCATGTGCCGCTGCTACCCTTGCACTGCTTCCACTGTACTGCTCATACTGGGTGCTGCTACCTTTGCACTGCATCCACTGTACTGCTCATACCATGAGCTCTACCCTCACACTCCTTCCGCTGTACTGCTCATACTGTGTGCTGCTACCTTCGCACTGCTTCCCCTGTACTGCTCATACCGTGTGCTGCTACCTTCGCACTGCTTCCACTGTACTGCTCATACTGTGTGCTGCTACCCTCACACTTATTCTCCTGTACTGCTCATACATGTTCTGCTACCCTCGTACTGCTTCCCCTGTACAGCTCACATCATGTGCTGTATCTACCCTGCAGTGCTTTACCTGTGCTTCCGTTGTACTGTTCATACCATGTGCTGCTACCCTTGCACAGCTTCCCCTGTACTACTCATGCCATGTGCTGCTACCCCTGCTGCTTCCCATGTACTGCTCATACCAAGTGCTGCTAGCCTCACACTTCTTCTCCTGTACCGCTCACACCATGTGCTGCTACCCCCGCTGCTTCCCATGTACTGCTCATATCATGTGCTGCTAGCCTTGCACTTCTTCCCCTGTACTTCCACTCTACTGCTCATACAATGTGCTGCTACCCTCGCACTGCTTCTTCTGTACTGCTCATACCACATGCTGCTACCCTTGCACTGCTTCTCCTGTACTGCTCATACCATGTGCTGCTACCTTCGCACTGCTTCTCCTGTACTGCTCATACCATGTGCTGCTACCTTCGCACTGCTTCTCCTGTACTGCTCATACAGTGTGCTGCTACCCTCACACTGCTCCCGATGTACAGCTCACACCATGTGCTGCTACGCTTGCACTGCTTCCACTGTACTGCTCATACCATGTGCTGCTACCCTCGCACTTTTTCCCCTGTACTGCTCATACCATGTGCTGCTACCCCCGTGCGTTCCCTGTACTGCTCATACCATGTGCTGCTACACTCGCACTGCTTTCCCAGTACTGCTCACACCATGTGCTGCTACCTTCACACTGCTTCCCGTGTACTACTCAAACCATGTGCTGCTACCCTCGCACTGCTTTTCCTGTACTGCTCATACCATGTGCTGCTACCCTCGCACTGCTTCCACTGTACTTCTCATACCATGTGCTGCTACCCTTGCACTGCTTCCCCTGTACTACTCACGCCATGTGCTGTTACCCCTGCTGCTTCCCTTGTACTGCTCATACCATGTGCTGCTACACCCGCACTGCTTCCACTGTACTGCTCACACCATGTGCTGCTACCCTCACACTGCTTCCACTGTACTGCTCATACTGTGTGCTGCTACCCTCGCACTGCTTCCCCTGTACTACTCACGCCATGTGCTGCTATCCCTGCTACTTCCTTTGTACTGCTCATACCATGTGCTGCTACCCCTGCACTGCTTCCACTGTACTGCTCACACCATGTGGTGCTACCCTCACACTGCTTCCCCTGTACTGCTCATACCGTGTGCTGCTCCCTTTGCACTGCTTCTCCTGTACTGCTCATGCCGTGTGCTGCTACCCTCGCACTACTTCTCCTGTACAGCTCATGCCATGTGCTGCTACCTTTGCACTGCTTCCCCTGTACTGCTCATACCATGTGCTGCTACCCTCGCACTGCTTCCACTGTACTGCTCATACTGTGTGCTGCTACCCTCGCACTGCTTCCACTGTACTGCTCATACCATGTGCTGCTACCTTCACACTGCTTCCCTTGTACTGCTCATACCATGCTTTCTTCCTAGCTGTGCGATCCATTTTTGTCTAGCTTTCCTGTAAGTTGGACAAAATAGGAGGACATGGGCTATGTTTTCTTCTACTGACAACTGCACATTGTGCACTTTCTATCTTCTTCTCCATTACAAGCACTTCTCCACCCAGCTGTGGAAGATCTGATTAAGAGTGTCCTGTATCTCAGTTTTGAAAACAATATCTTGGCGAGTTGGAGTTCTATCTGGTCAAGAAAAACCTCAAAACATGGGACAGGTTTAAACATCAGATAATCATTGGTAAGTTGGCCAGTGCAGCTATTTGATGCATTTTTTAATATTGCCTGGTTCCAATAAACCCTCTTAAATTCTATTCTTGAGTTGAGAGTCACATTTTCTGGATGGGACCAGAACTCACTGAGCCCTAGGTTTATTAACCATCTATGTACATTAGCTAGCCAGGGGAGTGTTACGTGTGTCCCTCCATTGCATTTAATTCTTTTAGTGCCATTCTATAAGTATAGAGTTCTTCAGTAGCCCATAGCCTAATCCAGAACAATAGAGTCATCAAAATTGCTCTATCCTCAATGCGCTTTAATCCTAGGTCATATGTGTACGGAATCATTGGGGTGTTTTGGGGTAAAGGAATAAGAGCTCATAGAACCCTATTTTCCCCTGTGGTAATTATAGTCATTTCTTCTCCACCCCACAATTCAGACCCATAGAGGGCCCCACTTTGAGCCTTTGCTTTGTATACTTCCAATGCCGGGGTGATCGATTTGGTATGAGTGGCATGGAGTTTTTTAAGGATGGGCGCTGAGTTCTGAGCTAGAACAGTTCTAGCTTTCTCAATATGGGGACGCCATGAAAGCTTGGAATCTAGGGTTATACCTAGGTAAACAAAATTATCAACCCGCTATATTGCTGTACCATTAAGTGCAATTGTATTTTTAAAACTTTTATGAGGCTTAATGCACATATATTTCGTTTTTGATGGTTTGATTTCCAGACCTTTTACTATGCAGTACTCCTCCAACTTCTTGAGGAGGTTTTGGAGCCCCCTCGGAGTTTGGGAAAGCAAGATAGTATCATCTGCAAAAGTAAGAGCGCATACATGGGTACCATCTAGTTTGGGGGAATCATGTTTTGATTTCAATAAGGAGTCTACCATGTCATTGATGTAGAGGAGGAACAGAGTTGGCGCCAGGACGCATCCCGGACGCACTCCTCTCCTTACAGGGATCTCCTCGGTTAATTCCCCGCTCGCACTCCAGCGAACTTTAGCGTAATTATTTTCATGAAGTCTAATCAATTGCACCAGAATGTTTTTTGGGACACCTTGCTTTAGCAGATTTGCCCAGAGCAGGTCTCTCGGAACTAGGTCAAAAGCGGACTTAAAATCAATAAAAGCCACATGCAAATTGCCAGATCTAGGTTTGGTATACTTCCAGGCAAGGACTAGCAATCTAAACACCTGGTCAATGGTGCTGGTTCTTTTCCTAAATCCTGCCTGAAAAGGAGATACTATATCACTCTCTAGCAACTAGTTATTTAACCTTTCCAGAAGCTGTTTGGCATACATTTTTTGTGAAATGTCTATCAGGCTGATTGGCCTATAGTTGGCGGGATTGTCCCTACTCCCCTTCTTGTGTATAGGGACAATCACCGCCCCCTTCCATGAGGCTGGTATGGGTTGACCACTCCTTATCGCATTACAAAGTAAATTCATGTATGGTGCCCATACATCTAGATCATGTTTGAAAAGGTCACCCGGAACGTTGTCAGGTCCGGGGGCTTTCAATGCCTTGATAGACGCTATTGCCTGTTTGGTCTCTGAGATAGCAAAAGAAAGTGATGGAATATCATTGGATTCCAGCAACTCACTAATAATATGTGTATTCTGCCTTGGAAGCAATTCCTCTGGAGCATATAACTGAGCGAAATGTTTGAACCAGGTAATAGGAGCTAGGTGGTAATCTTGAGCAGGCTTACTATATTTAGTACCATTGGCAATAATTCACCAAAATAGTGAATTGTTTCTTGCTGCAATTAGCAAATCTTCCCAGCCTTCGTCCTCCCAACGTTTACGCTCTGTCTTTAAGGTCCGAATATAGCTATTCCTTGCTTGTCTGATTAAGGCTGGTTCTTTAGAGCGTAAAATTCTAATTAAGCCCTTTTTCGCAATTTTGCACGTTTCATTAAATCAGGCATTAACTAACTTCCACTTGTTCTTAGAGCAAGGTTTCTCTGTTGCTGCTCTGGTGAGAAGTGGTTCAATTTTAGCCACTAACATGGAATGGATTTGAGCAATTAAAATTGGAGTTATGGCATCATTAATTAAAAAAGAATATACAAGGTCACTAAAAATATTATAAATAGTGGTCAGTGATTCAATGTTTCCTAAGATTGTTGGCCATCTAACAGCCCTTCTATTATTACATAACATTGGTTGCGGTACCGGCAAGCTTACATAAATCTGCGAGTAAAAGTGTTTAGCATCTAACGATAGACATAAGGGGAAGTGATCGCTTTCCCTTCTTTCCTCCATTCGAAAATCGATCACGTATCCCCAATGTGTAGCACTTTTCATAATGTAATCTATTGGTGTAAGCGCTTGGCCCCTTACAAAGGTATTTGCACGCTCAGTATGAGATGGGCACCTACCGTTAGATGCCCGCAAACCTTTTTCTATGGTAAAATTAAAGATCTGGAGGGCTGAAGTAGTGCACCTCATTGTTTTATTAGTACTTAACTGGGGAATACCAAATGCAAAATCTTCTTCCTCGGTTATAGTGAGCATGCCCGCAGGGGTTCATAGCAACAATTAAAATCACTGACGATTATGGTTATGGTCGGACCATTATTTGTAATAGAATCGAGGATCCCAGTCAACTGGGTAATTAACGGTGTTTCCTCAGCAGAGGCACGAGGTCTTATGTATATATTAAAAAGTAGTAAGGTTGGTTTATTGTTGATTTTTAATAGTAGTCCCTGTATATCATTAGAGCCTGTCTGTATTACTTCTATGTTAACCTCTATTTGATTCCTGATCCAGATTAACATACCACCAGAAGGTCTGCCTTTATTATAGTGCGTTGCTGCAAGACTGAATGTTCAATAGCCCACTTTAAATGTAGGTTCCAGAGCCCATGTCTCTTGGAAGAGGCATATGCCAAACGTATCCGTGTAATTTTGCCAATCTGGTTCTACTAACTTTTTTGCTAAGCCTGCTAGGTTCCACAATAAGATATTAAAACTCTCTGTAGAAGGAGCACTAGCATTTGGAAAAGTATGCCCAACTTCAATCGAAGTGTTAGGATTAACAGGGAGAACTTCAGTACAACCCCCACTAGATACTTCATGGTAGTTTGAATTAGCAGGCGATATTTCCCCTTCGGGTACTAGATGATCTCTTTGCGCCCCATGAATAAACAATGGCTGGTTCACAGATTCAACTAGTCGGTCTACTAAATCGAGGTCACTCTGGATAGTCCTATCAGTTATAGGATCAGTGGGGGTAACCCTATTCACTATATCGTTAGTCTTGTTACCACTATTAGTCACTAGTGTCTTGTTTTGTCTAATCCCCATCTTAGACTCAAAGAAACCATGGGTTCTTAAATTGAAGGCTATTAAGTTTTCAGCTATTTCTTTTGAATAAAATGTTACCCTGATGTCATCCAAGTCCCCACCTTCTTGGTGTTGGCGTTCAGCTTGCTTAATATCCGATTTAATTATAGAGAGGCAATTACGCTTGGTCCTCAACCAGTGTGTAACCTTGTTGATCAAGGAATCTTAATCCACACTGGTTCCTAGCTTCAGTCTCGGGGTATTAGTAATAAAGATATAGGGTCGGATCGCGCCCTTATGTGGTGAATGTGGAATTCGTCTAGGTAATGCTTGATGGGGCATCTCCTGGGATACATCTTTCCTCAGAGTGTTTGTCCAGTCTCGGGCAATCCCTCAGGCAGTAGTAAGCGGTGAGCCATCAGTTGCCTCTTTTCTCTGCTGGCTCACCGGTACTCGTGCAAACCCCGCAAGCTATCAAGAGGCCTTCTCATGTGTGGGGGGATTTGATCTTGTCTCCGGGGTTTGCGTTGTTCCTGTTTGGTCGATGTTTGTGAGCCCAGATTTTGCTGGCAGCCTCTAACTCGATCAACATTATGGGCCCAGAAGTACTGGGAGCCTGATGGATGACCGGATTGTTTGCTTGTTGGAGGCACACAACCGGATTGCTGGCAACCAATCCTGATCTCATCTCACATGGATTAATCTTGTCGTGGCCAGAAATGATGCCCCTCTCACTCAATCGACTGTTGTTAACGAGGGTTTCTATCATTTTTTTAATCGTGCTAACCTCCTCTTCAACCTTGGTTAGTTTAAGCAACAATGCAGTCATCAAACTGTGGGATTCAGTTAAATCAGGGCACAGTGAGAGACATTGTGCATAAAGGTTATTTGGGCTACTACTGGGAATTTGATGATGTTCTAGGCAGGGCTTTGAGCCTTCAGCTAAAGCAGAGAATCTGTTGGAACATTCAATGCTTACGATTAAGTCTTGAACATTAGTGTCTGTGGACTGGTTATGTACTTGTTCACTGTGTAAAGCATCGGGTTTATATGTTGGAACCAATGTCTCTTGGGTTAGAAGTGCTTGCACTGCACTAGGGGAACCTTTTTCTGCTGGCTGGTGAACCGTGACTATGTTATTACTGGCAACTTCCGGGGTTACGTTTTTGTTCTTCTTACTGTAGTAGGATGACATTTTATTTCTGCCTTTATTCATATGCTCCTTACCATCAGCTAGGATATTCTCAACCTCTTCTATGAGGCTGTCAATATCCGCCAATGTACAATTGTCAGCTACAGTTTTTGATGGTTTCTGGGTCCTCGCGATTTTTCTGCAGCTTTTCTTTTCCCCATCGCAACTGTTGGTCTAGGGGGAATTGCTATCCGGACTACGAGTAGCCCTACAAAACCCGCAACCCCTTGTGGCTACTGGGATTCACAATGGGAAAGGGATTAGAGTTTAGGCATAATAATTAACCTGATAAGTACAAAGCAAATGGTAACACTTGTCCCCGGGGTACAAATATGGAAATCACCACTTATCCAGGGCCGCGTATCATACTGTGCTCACTTTCAAGTCCAAAAGTCTATTGCCGTCAATAAATTTCAATAGTTAACCATCACACGTTATGGATATCCAGTTATCTTACCGGTCATTAGGTTTTATGGAGTGAGGAACAGACCGGTGACTTGATTTCCAAGGGAGATGGTTGAGTCCAGTCTTAATCGGGCTTAGACAGGCGCGGACGGGCCCGCCTGCCGTCGGCCTATTTGGGTGCCTCCTGGCGCTTGTACTGTGACGCGCTTCTCGTGCGCCACAAGGAACTCTGGGAGTTGTAGTCTCTCCCCAATGTAGGCGGCGGCGCGGCAAGATGGTTTCAGCCGCTTGCTGGCAACAACAGACTCCCTCTCCAGGAGCCCAAGGCAGGTATCAGGGTCCAAACAGGTATCACTCCCTGGATATACCGTTGCGTGTGGTGTGTTTCGTGGTAGGGGCTCTTCTCGTTTACTGCGAATGTCCGGGGGGTGTAGGAGGACCACTTCTATGGTGGAGCCCCCAAGGGCGATAAGAGTGTCAAGGTCGCAATCACAAAGCAGCGATCGTACCACCGGTGCCACCGGTGCCACCGGTGCTCGCTCCGCTCCCAGGCCAGTGCTAGCAGGGGGCTTCAAGGAGTGGAGGGCAGGGCAGCCTGGCCACACCACACCAAATCCTTCAGGCCCACTCTAACCACCTATCCAGTGTGATCGCTGGGCCTCCCAGTCTGTGTCCCAGGGCGATACACCACTATATGGCTCACCCAGCTGCTCTCTCACAATATTCTAGGCCTCCCACGCTGCCGGAGTCCAGTCCTCCTGGTCTGCTAGGCCTCACTGTGTGCGTGGGCTGACTCTGGCCCCCGTCCGCGGTTGCACAGGGTTCTGCCGAACCCCAGTGGAGTGGCCAGGGCCCAAGATGGCGCAGACAGCTGCAGTAGCCGCAACAGAGGCCGTAGATCGAGGTCAGCTGGCAGCAGCTCCTCACCACTGCTGTTAGATCCGCGGTGCGGCCAAGTCTTGCGTCTCCTCACCCAGATCGGGAAGACGCTCCGCTGCCGGGCTCCAGTCTCGCTATGCCTCTGTCATCGCCAGCACTCAGGAGGTGAGTGAGAGATCGCAATTGGAATAAAAAGTATATCCGGACCATAATCATAAGCATATCGCATAAACGTAGAAGTGTAACGTGAAATAGCATTTAAAGTATGAATTAGCCGATGTAACAAATGTAATAGGAAATGTATTTGTATTCACGTTAGAACATGCTATGATTTAGAAGCCGTATACGTAGTGGGCTAATGTAGAAATGTGTAGAAATGCTTTTGAAACGAAGAACGTGCAAACCGAATTCATGTACGTGTATAATTCTAAATGGAGAAGCAGCGAGAAATGTAAGCGAAGAAATGTGCAGAGCATATATAACGATGTAGCAGGAGAATATAACTTTATATTCTATGTACAATGTATTCACTTATAAGCAAAGGATTTGCTAAATGCGGTTATATATAAATGTGTGTTAAAGGTTATACTGTGTAGAAGAAGTGGTAGGAATGTTAGAAGAGTTTGGTCATGTGTGATTTTAACCTGACTGACCAAGGGTTCGCAGGAGTGTAGTCCGCTGTATGTAATTTAGTGGGCTCACAGGAGTCATGAATAGCCTTGATCTGAATGTGCGAGCCAAGGAGTCTAAGTTCTTGTTAGATTTAAGGTGACAATGCTAGACGAAGTTTATGGCCTAAACGTGAGAGGAGACGCTTGGAATTTGAGTCTTGTTTTGAAATGACCATTCACAGGACCAAATGAGGTTACGAATACAGCTGTAAAGAATGAAGTTCTGATGAGGTGATAGACTTTTGCTCCGAAAGTGTCAAATGGAATGTCAATGAAGTCACCAGCAAGAAGACGAAGATGGCGTCTAAGGAGAAAGGTCAACTTAACGGACGACGCGAAGAGACGAAGCTATGGAAAGACCTAGAAAATGACATCATATGTATGTGTACGTGGTGGGCGTCAAAGGGGCGTTCCACCCATACTGTGATTGTGTATTTAGGGACAGCACCCTGGGGAGGAAAGCAAGCAAGTTAGTGAAGATCTCAGGGCGAAGAACAGATGACTTGAGCAGATGCTCAGAGAGATCAGAGCGAAAGAGAGCAGTAGGCCGAGGACCCTTAGAGAGCGGATGGGTAGGCAGAAAGGGTACTGCTTCTCGACATAAGTTACCTTTAGAGGCTAAGAGAGTTTGAACTTCTTTGGAAGTCAAACTGCTGACACCTTTTTAGGGTAAAGGGAACTTGCGAAGTAGGGATGTCACCTAGCATAGAGTAGGGACAGATTTAACTTGTATTCTTTTCTTTTTGTAGATGACGCAACGGAACCACATTGTATCTATGCTTTTTAATCTGTTGATTCTGGAACTGTCTTTGATTGTATTCTTTTGTAGACTGAGGTTCTTTAGGGAATTTATGTTCCTTCTAGTTCCTGTGTATTTGTTGAATCTTATCCTGAGAGGATTGTATTTGCAACTTTTCTTGATTTTATATCAAACCTTTTAAACTTTATCAGTCGTAAGTGGTTCTTCAGAGTTGCGTCAGTTTATGGGGTTTATCTAACCTATGTGGGGTTTGTCTTTTACTCAATGACAGAAAATAACTGATCCAAATTGATGAATGAGATAGGTATCTAAGTAATCAGAAAAGATATTAAAATCTCATTCCCCGCAGTTGGTAGCAGAGAAAGATGGTTTTCTTCTTGAGGAAGACAACCTAGGTCAGGTCTAGATTACCCCAAGGTCCCTAGTCATCGACGACCAGAAGAAGAATCCCTGCCGAAGAAGGTGCTGACGGTGCATCGAGAGAAAAGCAGCAGAATCGGTCGAGAGTGAGTATAAGGGTCATGCGTTGCCAGATTGCGGTGTTTTATGTTGTACCTGTGTTGTAATGTCAAGCGGAGTTGAATGCCTGTAGTGTGATTGAGGGAAGGTTGTGAGCGCGCGCAACCGGATAAAATCTTATGTCCAGAGAGGGCTTAAGTGGTTCGGGTGTATCGAACACCCAGAGTAATTTGTCTACCATTTTAAAGGGGGTCATGAGGTACCATTGATCGCCCGCGGACCGATGATAGGGGGAGCGTTTGAGTGAGTGTATGAGTAACGGACGCTGGTCGTACGTTTACTGTGTGTAAGTAACCTATCAGTTAAGGTGAGCGTCTGACCGTAAGAGGAAGACGTCTCGCCAGTTGAGGTGACAATTACAGTTAGACTGTGGCCGTACAGTCAGAGAAAAGTGATCGCTTGGACGGAAGTAGTCATTTTTCGGCGTATGAATGAGACGTATGCAAGACCGCGAGGCAAGCTGAGAAAGGAGGGGAACTGCTGCAGAGGGGCGAGTGACGTCAGCGTAGAGCCGCGTTGAGATTGGCCGGTCAGCGTAGAACCGCGCTGGGATAGGCTGATTAGCGAAAGCCGCGTAGGGATTGGTGGTTTGTCATCGGGACGTAAACAAGGAAGGGAATTAATAAAGGAAAATCGTAGATTATCGAAAATGAAGTGTTTTAAGCGTTTAAGGGCGATCTTTAAGAGAGATAGAAGAAACTTATATGCAGGAGAAGAAGCTCCACCAGAAGGCACGCCAGCTTATCATATGGCAGTGAAAGTAGGCTTACACTCGATACTATGGATCTCCGAGTGGAATAAGCTAACAGAAGGGAATAAGGAACTAACGTTTCCGAGATACGGGACGTTTAAGCTAGAAGTATTGAACCAATTGAAAGCAGTAATGCTTGCAATGAGACCTCTACCGAGACCAACACAGTTCGAAGCACTTAGTGCATGGTTTAGAGCAGCACACGAAAAGAGCGTGAGTAGACGCCAAGAAAGAGTGAGACGATCGGTAAAAGCAGTGCAGGATGCCAAATGGGATGACGAAGCTAAAAATTGGAGGGTGCAAAAGATAGAAGCAGACAAACTGTTCACAATGCTAGAAGCTACGGGAGAAAAGAAACCTCTAGAAGAAGATGAGGATAGTGAGCCAGATGAGGATCTGATAGAGAGACTCTTAACAGATAGACCACCTCCGTACAACAGTGAAGCCGAAAGTCCCGTACTACAGCAAGGGGACGGAGCTAGATGGGGGGAATATAAACCGCTCCCAGTATCAGAATGGGATACCAGGAAAGGTGAGGAAGTACCTCAATCTAGTCCCGAACAGAGAGTAGTGGGAAGATTCGTGGTCCAGAAGGTGCCAGAAACACAGCATGCAAGGTCGTATCAAATGCCAGATGCTTTGCAAGTACCTGTTACCATAGGCCCTATAGTGTCAATCTACAACCCAGAGGGGGTCCAGCAGGAGGAACAGGCCCGATGGGACAGGGAAAGGGCAGAGATGGAGAATAGGAATAATATGATCAATTCCCAAAGGCAGCTGCTAGCACCAAAATGTCGGAGTACCCCATTAGATTCCGCAACGGGTCCCTGGATAGAACAAGGGGGCCAAAGAGGACAGATGGATTTGAGGGGACCGAAACCGAAATCCTATAAGGAATTAAGGGAGTATTTGAGAGAATGGGATGCTGCCGAAGAGACTCAGAATAAAAGGTTTGAAACAGGAGCAGAATGGAGTGACCAGGATAACAGGATCCTCTCTCATTGTGGAGCTGGCGAAAGCAGCCCGGAGTGGGAGAGAGGGAGTCAAGGAAGCAGAGGAGATATTTGCCATACTACCAGTGGCAATAGGCAAATGTGCGACGACAGGAATGCAGGGTGTGGGGGAGTACCTTGCGTCGTCCTTAGTGAGGGAGAACGAAGGACGCAGGAGTATCGAAATAGTTTCAAGTGCACTCACCATGCCCCGGACGAAAATGTGCGACATTGGAATCACGGGAACATGGAGAGTCGCGAAGGGTCTCGCCATGCATCCGGTGATCAGGGACGAAGTCATGAGAATATAGGGAGTCGCGAAACGTCTCACCATGCATCCGGCGATCACGAACGAGATCGCGGGAACATGGAGGACCGTGAAGGACCTTACCGTTTATTGAGCGAAACCCGACAGCAAGGGAGGTGCAGTGATACAGAAAAGAACGGAGGATCCTACATTGTATCTAGAGAGTCCGATCCGAAAAGACAGGATGCAGTGATGAGGAATGGAGCATTGTTCCACCATACCCCAAGGGAGGATGGGAAAGCTTGGGATCTAGAGAGGTGGGAACAAAGAGATGCAAGAAGAACTCCTCACAACTCACCTGTACTTAGACGTAGGGCGCGTAGTGGAGGAGAGAGAGATGTAAGAGAACAACCTAGGACTGACGTACTGAAGGCTGAAATAAAAGCAAGACGGCTTGATGTAATGAGCTTGAAATCAGACTTGGATGAAATCATAGATGGTACAGTGGCAATAGAAAGGTTAGAGCTGTACGAACCAGATGAAATACTGTTTTTATCTAAGGATGTTACTCGGAAAGCAAGGTCAGCTCATGAAAAATTATCTGAATTGGCAGATAGGTATATGATAGACATGTCACGAACTAAAGATTTACATGCCAACCATAGACTAAATTGCACGGATCAGGATCTAGATGAGCGTAGGACGATTGGCCTAAGAGTACACATAAGGGAACTAATCATGTGTATCAGAATATGGAGGGATCTGGATAGATGGGAGGAAAGATGGTCTAAGAGGGGATCCGTCAGAAGGAGTACACTTGCGAAGTCCCAGGATGGAGAGCTAATGCGAATGGAAGCTTTCCCTTTGCGAGAAATCGCGAACGGAAACTACGTCCATGTGCCCTGGAGTAGGGGGGATTTAGCGGCATTTACTAATTCTTTCCCCAAGTTAAGAGAGAACCCCGTGGAGTGGTATAAGCAGGTAGAGAGATTTGTGAAGATCTCTAAGGTACTGTGGATCGATTTGAACACCTTGTTCGATATCGTAGTACCTGGAGATTTGTGGACGGCATGTAAACTTAGTATCGAATGGCCCACTTGTGAGCCTCCGAGGGATGCCCGGACAAACAGTCCATCAGATAGAGTCATGGAAAAATACGAGAGAGTAATTGCATGGCTAAAAGAGAAAGTGCCGGTGCAAGATATAGACTGGGTTAAGATAGATCGAACAACTCAGGAAACTAAAGAGACCGTTCACGAGTTCTATGAGAGATTACTGAAAGCATTCAAACAGTACAGTGGGTTAGATGTGATGGATCCTAAAGACATAGGACAGTTTGTGTCTAAGTTCGTCTTAGGATTGAGACCAGACATAAGCTTAATGATTCAACAGCATTTGATCTGTTGGCAAAACAAACCTTTAGATGAGATTCTGAGGTATGCGAGGTACTGTAGCGATGAAATAGATTCGAAGGCAAAGAAACTTAAGGAGAAGCTGATGTTAGTGCAGATGCAATCGGCTGGAAAGGGTGGACAGCGACAACAGGGAACAGGAACGCTAGGAAAGAAACAGAATAATCAAAGCAGAGATGAGGAAGAAAGACCGAGACCGAGAATAGATATCGCGACACTCAAAAAGACAACGAGGTGCCATCAGTGTAACGAGGTGGGACATTGGAGACGCGAGTGTCCTTATAATGTTGAGACAGGGGAATTAGAACAGGAGGAGGATGAGGTACAGGACAACGTGGTTAAGGGAGCAACAGTCCCGAAGGGAAAGTTTGTCAAGGGGGGACTCAGACTCCTCGAGCCCCGTTTCCTCAACCACCTCGCATTACAAATGGAGGGAAAACCTATAGACAAATGCCATTGTTCGTAGGAGGAGAAGAATGCTACTACGTTGATCCTCTTACAGGGCAACGAGTGAATAGGGACGAAGACTGTACTCTAGGAGCAGCCCTGGAAGTAGATCAGAGAGGACCATACATCGAAGCTGAAGTAGCTGGATGTCCTACGACCTTTTTGGTGGATACGGGGGCCACTTGATCCACTTTGAGATCAGCGGTAGTCCCAGGTCTGCCAATGTCGGGAGAGACGATTCAGGTGGTAGGAGTCGCAAATAGGAGAATGACGAATCCTCTGACAGAACCAGTGTTAGTGAAGATAGGGAATTACAGTGACGAACATCAGTTTGTGATCTGTGATTCTAGCCCTGTGTGTTTGCTAGGAAGAGATCTGTTGTGTAAATTAAATTGCACAATATATTGCACACCTGAAGGAGTAGAAGTGCAGACTAACGATGATGATGCAGATTTTAAAGTTGTAAACTCGCAGGAATGCGTGGAACTATACCCTACCTTAACTGTGGAGAAGCTTCCACAGGATTTGAAGGAGACTGTGTCAGCTGAGGTGTGGGATTTTACTGGAGAAGAAATAGGACTGATCAAAGGAGTAGAACCGGTAAAGATCATGGTAAAGCCCAATGCCGAGTATCCAAGAACACCACAATATAAGTTGACACCGGAGACGATTGCAGGAATAAAGCCTGTGATCGAATCCATGATTAAACAGGGAATACTGAAGGAGATCGTGGGTAGTCCATGTAACTCCCCGATTATGGGTTTGCAGAAGCCTAGTGGAAAATACAGAATAGTGCAGGACCTTTGAAAGATTAATAATATTGTTGTCTCATGTTGTCCAGTGGTACCGAATCCATCAGTGATATTGTTTCAGATACCGTTCCAAGCTGAATGGTTCACCGTGATAGACTTGTGCCAGGCTTTCTTTTCGATTCCTTTAGATGAAGATAGCCAGTATCTTTTCGCTTTTAAGCTGGAAAATCGCGTTTTAACATGGTGTTGTATCCCTCAGGGGTATACAGAAAGCCCATCGATATTTAACCAGCTGCTGAAGAAAAATCTTGAAAGTCTAGTGCTGCCCATGAACTCAGTTCTGGTCCAGTACATAGACGACCTCCTAGTTGCGTCAGAAACTGAGGAAGCTTGCAAAACAGACACCATCACCTTACTAAATCACTTGGCCGAGAACGGACACAAGGTGTCTCCAAGTAAACTGCAGTATTGTCTGACCGAAGTGCAATACTTGGGCCACAGGATTGAAAAGGGAAAACGGAAGGTGTCTCCAGACAGAATAGAGGCGATCATGAAAATGAACGCGCCTAAGACACAAAGAGAAGTCAGGATGTTTCTAGGCATGGTCGGTTATTGTCGGCAGTGGATAGCCAACTTTTCACTGAAGGCAAAACCGTTATTACAACTGACGCACAAAGGAGTGAGTGATCCGGTACCATGGGACAAAGATTGTTTGATGGCGTTTTTGCAGCTGAGGGAGGACTTGTGTCGTGCCCCGGCTTTAGGAATGCCTGATTACACAAAATCATTCTTGCTTTACTGCTGCGAAAGAGAGGGTTGCGCTTTAGCAGTTTTGGCCCAGATACACGGAGATGCGCGTAGGCCAGTTGCTTACTTTTCGGCTACATTAGATCCAGTAGCCGCAGCGTTGCCCGGATGTCTCAAATCCGTAGCTGCAACGGGTGTCAGCATTGAACGATGTGAGAGTGTGGTAATGGGACATCAGTTAGTGGTGTACGTACCGCATTCTGTGGAATTGTTATTCACCAGGACTAAGACTCAGCATCTGACAAATAGCAGGCTCACACGCTACGAGCAAGTCATATTGGCTGCCGAGAATGTGACCCTAAAGAGATGCTCCGTCTTGAATCCTGCTACGTTGATGCCACTTCCAAATGATGTCGATGATGAAATTTGTACAGATCATGACTGCCTTGATGTGACTGAACTATGCACCAAACCGAGACCAGATATCGTAGATGAACCATTGACTGACCCCGATGAAATATTCTTTGTTGATGGTTCATGCGTAAGAGACGATATCGGTCAGCTGAGAGCAGCATATGCAGTTTGTACAATCACCAGAGTTGTGGAAGCCGCCTGCCTGGAAGGAGTACATTCCGCTCAGGTAGCTGAAATTATTGCTTTGACGCGTGCCTGTTTGGCAGGCAACAAAATTCGAGTCACCATATACACCGATAGCCAGTATGGTTTCGGGGTAGTTCACGACTATGGGCAGTTATGGTCTCAAAGAGGTTACATGACCTCCTCGGGTTCTCCCATTAGGAATGGAGAATTCGTGAGACTACTGTTAGAAGCGTTACAAGGTCCAACAGCTATCGCAGTTGTCAAATGTGCTGCGCACACGAAGAACGTAGACTTTGTGTCGCAAGGCAATCGTTATGCAGATGAAGTAGCGCGTTACTGCGCAGAACAGGGATATTCTCACACCAATGTAGAAGTGGGGGGAATACAGGAAAGAACTGATTTGACTATGTTGTTAGACACTGTAGATACGTGGGATGAACTGAAATGTGTTCAGGAAAATGCACCAGATGATGAGAAAAAGGGCTGGGAAACAGCAGGGTGTACTAAAAGTGAAATGAACTTCTGGATTTCTGCAGATGGGAGAGCAGTTTTACCAAATGAACTTGTTAGTCCAATGGCAAGGAAATTGCATGGATCAGCACACATAGGTAGAGATGCTATGGTGAGAGTATTCAGACAAACGTGGTTTAATCCGAAGTTTAGAGTAGCGGCAGAAGCAGTATGTCAGCGTTGTGCGATCTGTCAGCAACTAAACGTAGGAAAGAGAACACCAGTCACACTGAGTCACATTGGGAGGTCTGGGGGACCTTTCAATAGAATGCAGCTTGATTTCATTGAAATGCCCAAATGCAATCGACTCAGATACGTTTTAGTGATTGTCTGTATATTTTCTAGATGGGTTGAAGCTTATCCTACACGTAGGTGCGATACACTCACAGTAGCGAAATTGTTGCTTAGAGAGTTAATACCGAGGTTTGGGGTGCCATCCTCTTTGGAATCGGACAGAGGAACTCATTTCAACAGCGAAATAGTGAAGATGTTATGTTCAGCTTTGAGTATCGATCAGAAGCTCCATTGCAGTTATCGACCAGAAGCTTCAGGGATTGTAGAACAAATCAACAGTACAATCAAGTCCAGACTTGCCAAAGTTTGTTAATCGACGTCCCTGAGTTGGCCAGACGCACTTCCATTGGTTCTTATGAGCATACGTAGCACACCAGATAGAAAAACAGGTCTCTCTCCACATGAGGTGCTAATGGGGAGAGCTATGAGATTGCCATTGGTTCCGACTGCAGCGTTATTGAACATCACAGACGATTTGATCTTGGACTACTGCAAGGGACTATCTGATGCCATTAATTCTGTGTCCCTTCAGGTCCAGGCTGCAGAGGTTCCATCAGCACAAGACTTGTGCCATGACCTGTGTCCAGGAGACTGGGTCCTGGTGAAGAAGCACGTAAGGAAGAACTGTCTAGACGTGCGTTGGCGAGGACCATTTCAAGTCATACTAGTTACGAACACTGCAGTAAAGTGTGGAGGCTTGCCCAACTGGATACACGCCTCACACACCCGAAGAGTGCCAACACCTCTGGAAGAAACAGCTCCTCTCTCGGATGAAAATCCAGTAGAAAGCGGAGAAGTCACAGAGGGGGAAAGCCAAGCTGTAGAGGTGATCGAAGAGGCTGAACCTGTGTCTGAGCAGGCCGACGATGGTCAAGACACCAGTGAGACCGAAGCTGTCTCAGAAGAGGAAAGTAGCTGGGAATTCGAGTCAGACATCGAACAAGCTATAAGTGATCAAGAGACGAGTCCAAGAACAAGGAGCAGGAGGACAAGGAATGGAGAAGCTAGTTGGCCGGAAAGAAGGAGAAGGCCAAGCTTAAAAGCAAATCAAGAGAGCACCCTTGTCCCGATCGCTGAAGATTCAGATCAAGAAGAAGAAACTACGGATTCAGGCTCTAAGAGTCCGAGAAGATCAAGAAGGGTACGTTGCCCTGCAGAAGGTACGCCACCCCAGAGTGGACTTATCTAGCAGATGTCTTGGGGACAGAAATCTGGGAGAGTGAGAGAAGTGAAAGTAATCGATCTCGATCCATTTGTGGCAGTGGAGATATGGATGTTGACGCCTGGACTCGAGACTGAGGGGTTACTGACTTTCACACTTCCCATACCCCCTTACCTGAGTCGGATCAAAGATCTAGTGCTAAATCGATTACAGTTTCCGACTTTTGGTCATCCAATACCAGAACAAGAAGAAAAAGTCATTCGTTTTGAATTATTGGAACTTGTTATTAAAGCTGCAGGTACGAGGATAATTGTAGATGCATAAAGACTTTTGTGTTAAAGTTATAAAGAAGAAGATAACCTAGCACCGAGTGGAAAGAAGAATAAAATTAGGGATTACATTTAGAGGACGGAGAAGGGTTAGGGTTGTCTGTTGCTAAAAATAAAGAGACATTGTTGCGAAAAAGAGACTTTTGTAGATAAAAGCACTTTACAGACTGAGAAAGCAAATAAAGCAAATAAAGACTTGCAAAGAAAACTTTTCCGCAAGAAAGAAAGAGTTACATTGTTTGATAATTAGGAGAACGGCAACCCAAACCGAAAAGCCAAATGCATAATAGGTACACTAATAGCAGTAGTAATTTTTCTCATAATTACAGTAGTGACCATATCATACATAGTAGGACATGAAAGTGATAAAGAAATAACAGATGTAAAGCCTGTAACGACTTTGAAACCAGCTCTTGTTGGGAAGAAGGAGGAGAGCAATGTAATTCGTGAAAAGGCGTTACTGGCAAATGAAGCTCGTAGATTACACATAGACGAGTCACAGGGAAACTTTAGGTCAAATGCATATGCTAAGCTATTGTACGAGTATATCGATGCCATGGAGGCCAAAGATTGCTACGTTTGTATGCAATTGCCGGCTTCTGTAGATGAAGGCATCAGATATCATCATCTCCCACTGACATATGGGATAACATGTAGTTTATTGCTCAGTATATTCTATGGTAGAGAAGGATTCGAGTACTACTTTTCAAATTATGATTCGGTACTGCCTGAAGTTCCGAATTATAAACAAATGAATAAATGGGACTATTATAAAAAGGAGGATAGATTAGCAAAGTTCTTTCTTCCTTGGGATACATTAGATACTTCATATGCACGCAGAAATAATCTGACTTGTAAAGTGTCAGAGATAGAGAAAAAGTTCATAGGACAAGTAGATGACAGATACAGGAGACAGAAGATTCTAAAAATGTCAGGACAGTGGAAAACTGATTGGACCGAAGAAGAAAAGACACATAAAAAGAAAGGGAGCAATGGTCCAATAGCTTTGGATAGAACGCAGAAAGGAAAGTTATGTTTAACTCGAAGCAAGACATATTATGAGAATGTATTTGTAGGTGAAGTTAATTGCGAACATGTTTTTAGGTTGGAATACTATACGAAAGATTTTATGAAAGAGATGCAAGCTATTCCTAATGTATATTTTGTATGTGGAAGAAATGCTTATGTAAAACTGCCTGACAATTGGTATGGTTCGTGTTACTCGGCAATTGTCTTCCCCAAAATATATCATGCAAAGGATTTAGCGATCATAGAAGGAAAGGCTTCGATAAGAACGAAAAGGGAAGTAGGAGATGCTGAAGTAGTTGGAGACGTATTTGGAGCAATGTTTCCTATGTTAGGTTTAATACTTAACGATGTTAAGATCAGGAGACTAGCTACCGTTGTAGATAGATTATCTGCAAGTACTGCAAGGTCATTGATGCTAGTAGAAGGCGAGATGCAATCGATTAGAGCAATGGTTCTTCAGAACCGACTTGCTTTAGATGTTCTGCTAGCAAAAGAGGGCGGAGTTTGCAAGGCTCTGAAGGTCCAGGAATGTTGTACTTACATTCCTGATAATTCAAAACCACTTGAGAAAGTCATACATAACATTACACAGATACATCAAGAAATCGAAGATTTAACAAAAGTAAATGTTTGGGAAAAAGTAGGTCATGGAGTAGGAAAAATTGGAGATTGGTTTGCCAATCTAGGTAAAAGCATTATATGGTATATATTGAAACCTGTACTAATAATATTGATTTGTATAATCACATTGTTAGGTTTAGTGAAATTGTATAAATGGTATAGGACAAACCGGTTACAAAGATCCATGAGAGAGCAAGAAAGGAGATTAGCTGCTTTACAAGACAAACAGTATAAAAGTTTAAGAGCTCTCGAAACGATAAAAAGAGGGAATCTTGTAACTAGTTCTGTGTAAAGGTGTTATTCAAATTGCATTTTAGTGATGACCACTAGAGGTCATCAAAGGTGGGAACTGAGAGAGCGCAATTTGAATAAAAAGTATATCCGGACCATAATCATAAGCATATCGCATAAACGTAGAAGTGTAACGTGAAATAGCATTTAAAGTATGAATTAGCCGATGTAACAAATGTAATAGGAAATGTATTTGTATTCACGTTAGAACATGCTATGATTTAGAAGCCGTATACGTAGTGGGCTAATGTAGAAATGTGTAGAAATGCTTTTGAAACGAAGAACGTGCAAACCGAATTCATGTACGTGTATAATTCTAAATGGAGAAGCAGCGAGAAATGTAAGCGAAGAAATGTGCAGAGCATATATAACGATGTAGCAGGAGAATATAACTTTATATTCTATGTACAATGTATTCACTTATAAGCAAAGGATTTGCTAAATGCGGTTATATATAAATGTGTGTTAAAGGTTATACTGTGTAGAAGAAGTGGTAGGAATGTTAGAAGAGTTTGGTCATGTGTGATTTTAACCTGACTGACCAAGGGTTCGCAGGAGTGTAGTCCGCTGTATGTAATTTAGTGGGCTCACAGGAGTCGTGAATAGCCTTGATCTGAATGTGCGAGCCAAGGAGTCTAAGTTCTTGTTAGATTTAAGGTGACAATGCTAGACGAAGTTTATGGCCTAAACGTGAGAGGAGACGCTTGGAATTTGAGTCTTGTTTTGAAATGACCATTCACAGGACCAAATGAGGTTACGAATACAGCTGTAAAGAATGAAGTTCTGATGAGGTGATAGACTTTTGCTCCGAAAGTGTCAAATGGAATGTCAATGAAGTCACCAGCAAGAAGACGAAGATGGCGTCTAAGGAGAAAGGTCAACTTAACGGACGACGCGAAGAGACGAAGCTATGGAAAGACCTAGAAAATTACATCATATGTATGTGTACGTGGTGGGCGTCAAAGGGGCGTTCCACCCATACTGTGATTGTGTATTTAGGGACAGCACCCTGGGGAGGAAAGCAAGCAAGTTAGTGAAGATCTCAGGGCGAAGAACAGATGACTTGAGCAGATGCGCAGAGAGATCAGAGCGAAAGAGAGCAGTAGGCCGAGGACCCTTAGAGAGCGGATGGGTAGGCAGAAAGGGTACTGCTTCTCGACATAAGTTACCTTTAGAGGCTAAGAGAGTTTGAACTTCTTTGGAAGTCAAACTGCTGACACCTTTTTAGGGTAAAGGGAACTTGCGAAGTAGGGATGTCACCTAGCATAGAGTAGGGACAGATTTAACTTGTATTCTTTTCTTTTTGTAGATGACGCAACGGAACCACATTGTATCTATGCTTTTTAATCTGTTGATTCTGGAACTGTCTTTGATTGTATTTTTTTGTAGACTGAGGTTCTTTAGGGAATTTATGTTCCTTCTAGTTCCTGTGTATTTGTTGAATCTTATCCTGAGAGGATTGTATTTGCAACTTTTCTTGATTTTATATTAAACCTTTTAAACTTTATCAGTCGTAAGTGGTTCTTCAGAGTTGCGTCAGTTTATGGGGTTTATCTAACCTATGTGGGGTTTGTCTTTTACTCAATGACAGAAAATAACCGATCCAAATTGATGAATGAGATAGGTATCTAAGTAATCAGAAAAGATATTAAAATCTCATTCCCCGCATGAGCACGGCCCACCGCGTTGCTCTGTGTGGCCCTGTACAGCTCACACCATGTGCTGTATCTACCCTGCAGTGCTTTCCCTGTGCTTCCCTTTTACTGCTCATACCATGTGCTGCTACCCTCGCACTACTTCAACTGTACAGCTCATACCATGTGCTGCTACCCTCGCACTGCTTCCCCTGTGCTTCCCTTGTACTGCTCATACCACGTGCTGCTACCCTCACACTGCTTCCACTGTACTGCTCATACCATGTGCAGCTACCCTTACACTGCTTCCACTGTACTGCTCATACTGTGAGCTTCTACCCTCGCACTGCTTCCCCTGTACTGCTCATACCATGTGCTGCTACCCTCGCATTGCTACTCCTTTACTGCTCATACCATGTGCTGCTACCCTCGCACTACTTCCACTGTACAGCTCATACCATGTGCTGCTACCCTCGCACTGCTTCCCCTGTGCTTCCCTTGTACTGCTCATACCACATGCTGCTACCGTCACACTGCTTCCACTGTACTGCTCATACCATGTGCAGCTACCCTCACACTGCTTCCACTGTACTGCTCATACCATGTGCAGCTACCCTCGCACTGCTTCCACTGTACTGCTCATACTGTGAGCTGCTACCCTCGCACTGCTTCCCCTGTACTGCTCATACCATGTGCTGCTACCCTCGCATTGCTACTCCTTTACTGCTCATACCATGTGCTGCTACCCTCACACTGCTTCCCTTGTAGTGCTCATACCATGTGCTGCTACCCTCACACTGCTTCCCCTGTACTGCTTATACCGTGTGCTGCTACCTATGCACTGCTTCTCCTGTACTGCTCATACTGTGTGCTGCTACCCTCGTACTGCTACCCATGTACTGCTCATACCGTGTGCTTCTACCTTTGCACTGCTTCTCCTGTACTGCTCATAACGTGTGTGCTACCCGCGCACCACTTCTCCTGTACTGCTCATACCATGTGCTGTATCTACCCTGCAGTGCTTTACATGTGCTTCCATTGTACTGCTCATACCATGTGCTGCTACCCTCACAATGCTTCCACTGTACTGCTTATACCATGTGCTGCTACCCTGCACTTCTTCCCCTGTACTGCTCATACCATGTGCTGCTACCCCCGCTGCTTCCCCGTACTGCTCATACCGTGTGCTGCTATCCTCGCACTGCTTCCCCTGTACTGCTCATACCATGTGCTGCTACCCTCGCATGGCTTCTCCTGTACTGCTCATACGTGTGCTGCTACCCTCACACTGCTTCCCCTGTACTGCTTATACCGTGTGCTGCTACCCTCGCACTACTTCTCCTGTACTGCTCATACCGTGTGCTGCTACCTATACACTGCTTCTCCTGTACTGCTCATACTTTGTGCTGCTACCCTCGTACTGCTTCCCCTGTACTGGTCATAACGTGTGCTGCTACCTTTGCACTGCTTCTCCTGTACTGCTCATACTGTGTGCTGCTACCCTCGTACTGCTTCCCCTATACTGCTCATACCATGTGCTGCTAGCCTCGCACTGCTTCCCCTGTAATGCTCAAACCATGTGATGCTACCTTCGCACTGCTTCCCCTGTGCTTCCCCTGTACTGCTCATACCTTGTGCTGCTAGCCTCGCACTGCTTCCCCTGTACTGTTCTTACCATGTGCTGCTACCCTCGCACTGCTTCCCCTGTGCTTCCCCTGTACTGCTCATACCTTGTGCTGCTACCTTCGCACTGCGTCACCTGTACTGCTCATACCATGTGCTGCTACCTTCGCACTGCGTCACCTGTACTGCTCTTACCATGTGCTGCTACCCTTGCACTGCTTCCCCTGTGCTTCCCCTGTACTGCTCATACCATGTGCTGGAACCCCTGCTGCTTCCCCAGTACTGCTTGCACCATGTACTGCTACCCCTGCACTGCTCATACCATGTGCTGGTACCCTGGCACTGCTTCCCCATCTACTCACACCATGTGCTGCTACCCCGCACTACTCCCCCTTTACTTTACATACTGTGTGCTGCTCTACCCGTTGCAGGTATGTGCTACAACTGCTCTTCATTACTGAAGCTAGCAATTTTTTTTCCCGTAAACAAATGCTAAAAAGATTGCCATTACCAATGTTTGTTTGTACAGGCTTTTTGTCAGAAAAGGCCATACATGTATGCGATCATTATTCTTGGTGCCTTTCTAAAGAAAAGAGAACAGATTCATCATAATTTACTCACAACATAAATATATTTATTGTACAGGGCTGTGAGTCAGAGGCCTGTGAAGGGTCCAAGTGTTGTCACATATTCGAGCTAACAGTAGCGCATTAAACTACTGCTGCCTTGATAAAGCGCCTCATACCCGTGTGCAGCTCCTGCCTGTATCCTACCCTCTGATTAAAACATCATCACGGTAACACGATTGGGAGTAGATAAAAAGATAAGCATGCCCTCGAAGAATATTCGTTGTCCGGAACTGGGGAATCACCGCAAATTAGGGTGGGTGGGTGTGTGGGAATACCCAACACCCACCAGGCCTCCCTGGCGCCCACAGATGGATCCTTTCTTCCTGCTTCCCAGTAGGGACTTGTCTGCAGCCGGAAAGCCCCTGCTGATGCAGGTCTTTAAGCCACTTCTGCTAAAAGAGGTTACTTGCGAGGCCCAGCAGGCAAGGAGGTTTTTTGTTGACTTGTAACAAGAATGCCTAAGTCCAGCTTCCCTTTTTGAGCACATTCCTTGATCCGATGTTTCTTACCTTATCTACCAGTGCCTCAGTTTCGATATTTGTGATGACTGGTGTTAATATTGATGTAAATGTATGCAATGATACATGTGTGTATAAAAACGAAATCGAATCACTGTTGTAGAAATTTCCCGAAATGACCTCTCTATCAAACCTGAGTCAGAAAATGTGGTTGACAGATCACAGGTGGGGTGGCACATAACCAGAAGGAAAAACACACAAACAACAAAAATCTCCCACAGATTAGTCCGGGGAATTTGACCCCAAACAAATGCACATGGGCGGAGTTCCCAAAACACCATGGACCCGATTCACAGAACTAACTTAAAACAAAATCCTAAACTTACTACCATTTTCTTATTCACAGAAGGCACTTACTCATTTTGGCATACACAGAAGACACTTACTCATTTCGGTATTCACAGAAGTTAGGAGTCCTAAATTTAGGACTCCTAAATGCCTTCTGTGAATATCGAAAGTCTTAAAATTAGGATTTTTCTCAGTTTAGGAGTCCTAAAGTTAGGAGTCTTAACTTTACTACTACTAAATCGAGAAAAATCCTAATTTTACGACTTTCGGTATTCACAGAAGGCATTTAGGATTCCTAAAGTTAGGAGTCCTAACTTTACTACTACTAAGTTGAGAAAAATCCTAATTTTAAGACTTTCGGTATTCACAGAATGCATTTAGGAGTCCTAAAGTTAGGAGTCCTAACTTTACTACTACTAAACTGAGAAAAATCCTTATTTTAAGACTTTCGGTATTCACAGAAGGCATTTAGGAGTCCTAAAGTTAGGACTACTAACTTCTGTGAATACCGAAATGAGTAAGTGCCTTCTGTGAATACCAAAATGGTAGTAAGTTTAGGATTTTGTCTTAAGTTAGTTCTGTGAATCGGGCCCTTCAATGTTAGATGTCACATGAAGTTAGGAACACACTACCAATCAGGACACAGCACACGCTGTGATCACGCACTCCTCATGCAGGACATCTGGACACGTTACCCACTGGCACTCATTGTGTCTACTCAAGGTCGAGACCCACCTGCATTGGCATTCAGGTGGGAGTCATTTTTGGCTCCATGACTTGGCCTACATTCTTCTCCCTCAGAATCTATGAACTGTTTCATGATGGTTCAAGAAATGTATAAAAAGACGTTCAAAACGATTGTACTTGAGACATTCCCCAGACCCTGACTTTGTTACTGTGCTCCCAGTCTTAGTGCTTGATTAAACCAATGGTTCCTGTTTTGCCAAAAACTTCCCGCCCTTGTTTTTTCAAAGTAAATTCATATTTGAGCAACACTGGGTTGCTAAGAAAGAGACTCATTGTAAGAGAGAGTAACATGTAGAGTCCTGGTTTAAACATTACTAATATAGGTGCTGTACTGGAGGACTATTCCTTTATCCTTTTATATTGTGCACCTGGACCAATTAGCGTTGGGCCCTTTAAAGTCCAACAATGTCAATATGTTGGTGGCCCATAGACATGCAGGAGGGCTAACAGTCTTGGACATGTAACTCATGACTATATTCTGTTCCTATTCATGATTGGTCACACATTCATGCATTTTAAAGTAACACGGCAATGCACTTATCTGTAGACACTCAGCACATAGACTATAAGTAAATATAAGAATTCCTACAATATGAAAGCATATTAAACAAGCATTTGCAAAGGGCAGAAAGTGGCGCTTTCATGTGCTAACACATGTAAACCACATGTGTGCAAGCCTTCGTCTCCATACATAACCACATTAAAGCCCGACCCACTCGCTTTGACGGTGTACTCATGCAAAAAAAACAAATGACCAAATATGCACCTCACGTTCTTAAATTCATGAGCGGACGCTTCCACTGTAAATCAAAGGCAGCCACCCAAGGCAAGAAAGTTTAACTTGTTCATGTTTATAAGTATTCAATGTGGTTCAAGCTGAGAGACCAAAACACAGCGTAACATCCACATGCTTCCACAGTGTCAAAGTTTCCTCTTGTTACCAACAATAAACTATCCCATAATACCCCCCAGGAAGGCACGCCTGAAAATGATGATCAATTATAGCCACATTTGTTTAGATTGTTTAGAAAGCACTATGGCAAGTGAAAGAAAATATTGCTGGAGTTAACCATCTGCAGAACCATTCAAAACATCAAGGGGAATATTTATCATGGTTTTGGGTCATCCTTGCAAGGGGGCGCAAGGGCGACACTAAATCTAGAATGACATTTAACAAGCCATGCAGGGCCACACTAATGTGTGTCTTGGCAAATGTAGAGTAACACAAAGCAGTGCAAGCCACCACCTTGCTTTACTCTGTGGCAGGGAGTTGTTCCATGGGTGGAGAGTGGGTGTTCCAGCACATCCACCCATGGATTTTAGCGCATTCCCGGATTTACCATGAGTGGTCGACCTGGGAATGTGTCAAAATGCTGCGCCTCCCTAGGGGTGGTTTAACAAGGAGAAACATTCTTATTTCTCCTAGTTTTTTCCTCTTTCTATTTGTGCTGCAGAAGCCTCAGAGTATTGTTTTTGTGGAGGAAGGGGTCCCTACTTAGAGGTGCCTGGGCCATGTCCTGATGATGACCTTTTGCAATTGTAGACAATGGAAGTCAACACGTGTGAGCTGTGGAATACACCAAGAGCAGTTGGTCTTTCTGCATATCTGGAAATCAATTACACTGTTATTTAAACTGGTTATAGTCAGGCTCTTAGCTATTATTTTCTGCACAGTTTGCTCTCCTTCCCAACATTCATGTTTTTTAACCCCTTCCATGCTGATGACGGCACCCAGCCGCCATGCATCACGGTGCTCAAGTGCTGATGACAGCTGGGGGCTGTCATGAACCCGCCCACTCTTCAAATCGGCCGCCTAGTACGCGTGGGCGGAAAATCCGTTCCGCTCGCGGATTTTGCGGATTTTCGGGAAATCCGCAATCCGCGAGATTTGCGGATTTCCCGCAAAATCCGCAAATTCGCACAGAGCGGATTTTTTTGGCGGCGCGCGGCGTTGGTGATACAATTTTTGCGGCGCGCGGCGTTTATCATCGTTTGCCGAGTTGTTTTTCTCGATATTTTGCGAGTGCTGCGCCATTTTGGATCTTGCTGTGTGATCCCGCGGGAATTTGGCGAGCGCGATTACGTCATCGCGGCTTGCCAACTTGCACAGCGAGAGTTTGTCAACGCGAGTACGGCGAGATCACGTCTCGCGGTACTTCGCAATTGCGAGATTTGAGATGCGGCGAGCGAAAATATAAATTTGCAATTCTGCACAAGAAATCCACCAGCAAGCAGCATAAACCTTCTAGAAATGATGATTTTTATGTGAATAACTCCTTAGTTTGACATTTGCCTGCACTTTTTTAGCGAGGAGTCCATTTTGGGGAGGGGGCAGGGGGGTGGGAGGAAGGAAGTGCCCCATAGTCTTCAACTTCCTGTTCCTGTTCAGCAGGCTCCTCCCAGTGCTTTGTCCATCTCCTGGTCACTTTTCATTTGGATGTGGACCTGGAAGGATTACTTTTTGTGGATGCTGCTGGATCTTTGGATTTGAGGCCTTTTTGACTTTGTTTGGATCACTGTTGGATTAGAAATTTTACAAGTAAGTTTGTTTGGGGCATTACAGTTGCTGCAACTAAAATTTTGGGATTTTCGATTTTTGGGCTGTTTTGGGGCCTTTTGCCCAGGGGTACTCAGTGGTGGGTGGACTGATTCTTTCTGTGGGTTGTCTTGAACTTAAACATCATGGAGGCCATAGATGAATTGGGATTGTGCTGATTTTTCTGTGTTTTTCGATTTTTTTTTTTTGTAAAATTTTGTGTTTTTCGATTTTTGACCTGTTGTTGGGGCCTTGACCAGGGGTAGTGAGTGGTGCATGGGCCTAGTCTTTCTGTGGGCTGTCTTGAATTTAAACATCATGGAGGCCATGGATGGAATGGGATTGTGCTGATTTTGTAGTGTTTTTCGATTTTTGGGCCTGTACTTGTGGCCTTTTCACCAGGGGTATTTGAGTCTAGCATGGGCCTAGTCTTTCTGTGGGCTGTCTTGAATTTAAACATCATGGAGGCCATGGATGGAATGGGATTGTGCTGATTTTGCAGTGTTTTTCGATTTTTGGGGGTGTTCATGGGGAGGGACATGCCATGTGGCTGGTGGCCATTTTGAGTGCAGCTACAGGCACTGGCCATGTGCTGGCAGGCAAGTGGCCATTTTGAATGCAGGCTTTGTTGTTAGGCCTCCAACCATTTTGCCTACTTTTCAACCTTTATTTATGCCCAGGGGTAGTGAGTCTTGCATGGGCCTAGTATTTCTGTGGGTTGTCTTGAATTTAAACATCATGGAGGCCATGGATTGAATGGGATTGTGCTGATTTTGCAGTGTTTTTCGATTTTTGGGCCTGTACTTGTGGCCTTTTCACCAGGGGTATTTGAGTCTAGCATGGGCCTAGTCTTTCTGTGGGCTGTCTTGAATTTAAACATCATGGAGGCCATGGATGGAATAGGATTGTGCTGATTTTGCAGTGTTTTTCGATTTTTGGGCCTGTACTTGTGGCCTTTTCACCAGGGGTATTTGAGTCTAGCATGGGCCTAGTCTTTCTGTGGGTTGTCTTGAATTTAAACATCATGGAGGCCATGGATTGAATGGGATTGTGCTGATTTTGCAGTGTTTTTCGATTTTTGGGGGTGTTCATGGGGAGGGACATGCCATGTGGCTGGTGGCCATTTTGAGTGCAGCTACAGGCACTGGCCATGTGCTGGCAGGCAAGTGGCCATTTTGAATGCAGGCTTTGTTGTTAGGCCTCCAACCATTTTGCCTACTTTTCAACCTTTATTTATGCCCAGGGGTAGTGAGTCTTGCATGGGCCTAGTATTTCTGTGGGTTGTCTTGAATTTAAACATCATGGAGGCCATGGATTGAATGGGATTGTGCTGATTTTGCAGTGTTTTTCGATTTTTGGGCCTGTACTTGTGGCCTTTTCACCAGGGGTATTTGAGTCTAGCATGGGCCTAGTCTTTCTGTGGGCTGTCTTGAATTTAAACATCATGGAGGCCATGGATGGAATAGGATTGTGCTGATTTTGCAGTGTTTTTCGATTTTTGGGCCTGTACTTGTGGCCTTTTCACCAGGGGTATTTGAGTCTAGCATGGGCCTAGTCTTTCTGTGGGTTGTCTTGAATTTAAACATCATGGAGGCCATGGATTGAATGGGATTGTGCTGATTTTGCAGTGTTTTTCGATTTTTGGGGGTGTTCATGGGGAGGGACATGCCATGTGGCTGGTGGCCATTTTGAGTGCAGCTACAGGCACTGGCCATGTGCTGGCAGGCAAGTGGCCATTTTGAATGCAGGCTTTGTTGTTAGGCCTCCAACCATTTTGCCTACTTTTCAACCTTTATTTATGCCCAGGGGTAGTGAGTCTTGCATGGGCCTAGTATTTCTGTGGGTTGTCTTGAATTTAAACATCATGGAGGCCATGGATTGAATGGGATTGTGCTGATTTTGCAGTGTTTTTCGATTTTTGGGCCTGTACTTGTGGCCTTTTCACCAGGGGTATTTGAGTCTAGCATGGGCCTAGTCTTTCTGTGGGCTGTCTTGAATTTAAACATCATGGAGGCCATGGATGGAATAGGATTGTGCTGATTTTGCAGTGTTTTTCGATTTTTGGGCCTGTACTTGTGGCCTTTTCACCAGGGGTATTTGAGTCTAGCATGGGCCTAGTCTTTCTGTGGGTTGTCTTGAATTTAAACATCATGGAGGCCATGGATTGAATGGGATTGTGCTCATTTTGCAGTGTTTTTCGATTTTTGGGGGTGTTCATGGGGAGGGACATGCCATGTGGCTGGTGGCCATTTTGAGTGCAGCTACAGGCACTGGCCATGTGCTGGCAGGCAAGTGGCCATTTTGAATGCAGGCTTTGTTGTTAGGCCTCCAACCATTTTGCCTACTTTTCAACCTTTATTTATGCCCAGGGGTAGTGAGTCTTGCATGGGCCTAGTATTTCTGTGGGTTGTCTTGAATTTAAACATCATGGAGGCCATGGATTGAATGGGATTGTGCTGATTTTGCAGTGTTTTTCGATTTTTGGGCCTGTACTTGTGGCCTTTTCACCAGGGGTATTTGAGTCTAGCATGGGCCTAGTCTTTCTGTGGGCTGTCTTGAATTTAAACATCATGGAGGCCATGGATGGAATAGGATTGTGCTGATTTTGCAGTGTTTTTCGATTTTTGGGCCTGTACTTGTGGCCTTTTCACCAGGGGTATTTGAGTCTAGCATGGGCCTAGTCTTTCTGTGGGTTGTCTTGAATTTAAACATCATGAAGGCCATGGATTGAATGGGATTGTGCTGATTTTGCAGTGTTTTTCGATTTTTGGGGGTGTTCATGGGGAGGGACATGCCATGTGGCTGGTGGCCATTTTGAGTGCAGCTACAGGCACTGGCCATGTGCTGGCAGGCAAGTGGCCATTTTGAATGCAGGCTTTGTTGTTAGGCCTCCAACCATTTTGCCTACTTTTCAACCTTTATTTATGCCCAGGGGTAGTGAGTCTTGCATGGGCCTAGTATTTCTGTGGGTTGTCTTGAATTTAAACATCATGGAGGCCATGGATTGAATGGGATTGTGCTGATTTTGCAGTGTTTTTCGATTTTTGGGCCTGTACTTGTGGCCTTTTCACCAGGGGTATTTGAGTCTAGCATGGGCCTAGTCTTTCTGTGGGCTGTCTTGAATTTAAACATCATGGAGGCCATGGATGGAATAGGATTGTGCTGATTTTGCAGTGTTTTTCGATTTTTGGGCCTGTACTTGTGGCCTTTTCACCAGGGGTATTTGAGTCTAGCATGGGCCTAGTCTTTCTGTGGGTTGTCTTGAATTTAAACATCATGGAGGCCATGGATTGAATGGGATTGTGCTGATTTTGCAGTGTTTTTCGATTTTTGGGGGTGTTCATGGGGAGGGACATGCCATGTGGCTGGTGGCCATTTTGAGTGCAGCTACAGGCACTGGCCATGTGCTGGCAGGCAAGTGGCCATTTTGAATGCAGGCTTTGTTGTTAGGCCTCCAACCATTTTGCCTACTTTTCAACCTTTATTTATGCCCAGGGGTAGTGAGTCTTGCATGGGCCTAGTATTTCTGTGGGTTGTCTTGAATTTAAACATCATGGAGGCCATGGATTGAATGGGATTGTGCTGATTTTGCAGTGTTTTTCGATTTTTGGGCCTGTACTTGTGGCCTTTTCACCAGGGGTATTTGAGTCTAGCATGGGCCTAGTCTTTCTGTGGGCTGTCTTGAATTTAAACATCATGGAGGCCATGGATGGAATAGGATTGTGCTGATTTTGCAGTGTTTTTCGATTTTTGGGCCTGTACTTGTGGCCTTTTCACCAGGGGTATTTGAGTCTAGCATGGGCCTAGTCTTTCTGTGGGTTGTCTTGAATTTAAACATCATGGAGGCCATGGATTGAATGGGATTGTGCTGATTTTGCAGTGTTTTTCGATTTTTGGGGGTGTTCATGGGGAGGGACATGCCATGTGGCTGGTGGCCATTTTGAGTGCAGCTACAGGCACTGGCCATGTGCTGGCAGGCAAGTGGCCATTTTGAATGCAGGCTTTGTTGTTAGGCCTCCAACCATTTTGCCTACTTTTCAACCTTTATTTATGCCCAGGGGTAGTGAGTCTTGCATGGGCCTAGTATTTCTGTGGGTTGTCTTGAATTTAAACATCATGGAGGCCATGGATTGAATGGGATTGTGCTGATTTTGCAGTGTTTTTCGATTTTTGGGCCTGTACTTGTGGCCTTTTCACCAGGGGTATTTGAGTCTAGCATGGGCCTAGTCTTTCTGTGGGCTGTCTTGAATTTAAACATCATGGAGGCCATGGATGGAATAGGATTGTGCTGATTTTGCAGTGTTTTTCGATTTTTGGGCCTGTACTTGTGGCCTTTTCACCAGGGGTATTTGAGTCTAGCATGGGCCTAGTCTTTCTGTGGGTTGTCTTGAATTTAAACATCATGGAGGCCATGGATTGAATGGGATTGTGCTGATTTTGCAGTGTTTTTCGATTTTTGGGGGTGTTCATGGGGAGGGACATGCCATGTGGCTGGTGGCCATTTTGAGTGCAGCTACAGGCACTGGCCATGTGCTGGCAGGCAAGTGGCCATTTTGAATGCAGGCTTTGTTGTTAGGCCTCCAACCATTTTGCCTACTTTTCAACCTTTATTTATGCCCAGGGGTAGTGAGTCTTGCATGGGCCTAGTCTTTCTGTGGGTTGTCTTGAATTTAAACATTATGGAGGGCATGGATGGATTGGGATTGTGCTGATTTTGCAGTGTTTTTCGATTTTTTTGTGCTCTATAACTGAACTGATGTTCCTCTGTCTTCCATTTTTTTTAGGTGCACAAGACTCAAGAGAACCACCAGTGCCAGGAAGAAGTCCTGCAGCGGTGTGTGTGTGCAGCATAACGTCACACGACGTCACGTCTGGCCTCAGACAACTCTACAATTCGTGCAACTGCGGCCTGCTGTCTGACCTGCTCTGAAGAAGATGGCCCCGCCCCCAAAGAAAGTTCTCCGTAGCTCCTCTAGCAAGAAAGTTGCTAGTAAGGAGCAGAAGAAGCAAGTTACCAAGGAGGCTGGTGTGCCACCCGCCACTTTTTTTGGGAGCAAAAAAAAAAGTACGCCTGCAGCAGCAGGATCTGCTGGGGACCAACCTGAGAGCAGCACCCCTGCTCCATTGGGTTCAGTGCCTCCACCACCAAGGCAACTTAAGTCAAAGCCCTTGAGTGCTTCAGAGGCAGTCAGTGTACTTCTCCAATCACCATCGACCAGTGATGTTGGCTCATCGCAAGAAAGTAGCAGCAATGTCCCTGAATCAACACAGGTTGTTGTAACTCATCTGACAAGTGTTGAACAACCACAGCCGCAACAACACCATGTGCAAGTACACGCCCAAGTACATGTGGAAGGAGAGGCAGCAAAAGGAGATGCGCAAGCAAAGGTGCATGGAGGTTCACAAGTGCCCACAATAGTTGTTCCTCCCGAAGTAGGGGCACATTTGGAAATCGACATTGAAGCTGAGGTATCATTGGAAGCCACTCCTCCTGATGATCATTCATTGTCTTCCACATCCCTAGCAAGGAAAAGATCAAGGGGGGTGTCTACATCTTCTTCAAGCCCACCTCGTTCTGGTGCAAGTGATCTGTCTTGGGAACCACAACAACTGCGGTCTGACAGTGAGGCAGAGGCACACCATGATCTGACACCGGCACCTAAGCGTAAAAGGAAGGTCGTCCAAAAACTCAAACCTATGGAGTGTGATGAGGCTCAACAAGAAGTGACAGATACTGCTGGTGATGAAGCCTCTCACGATGACGACGAGCCAGTCATCACAAAGGTCACTGCAGCCCCACCGGGCATGCAGCAAAGAGACATTTTGACCCTATCCCGAGAAGCTGCTGAGCGTGATGATGATGTCGGCGAGGAGGCAATGGAAATGGAATCATTAGATTTGGAGTTAAGTAGTACACCAAAACCTACCGCTTCCATATTTCTTCGCAAGAAGGTACCCACCTCGTCCTCGACCTCAATTCGTGGTGGTGAAAGTGCAAAACGTACTGAAGTTCGGCAATCCACATCCTCCACTTCATCTGTCATTAGCAGCAGGACCACCACCACCAGTATCGCCGCCTCCTCCGGCCCCCGAAGACATTTCAAGTCTCCAGTTTGGGACTTCTTTAGTGTTTGCCCAAAAAAGGAAAACATAGCCATTTGTAGCCTTTGTAAGCTTCGATTTAGTCGTGGTAAGCTTGGTTCTAACTATGGTACCGGAGGCCAGAGAGGTCATCTTGAGAGAAGGCACGCTGTCGAATGGTTTCCGCACCTAGAGGCGGTCAAGAAAGCCGGAATTGCACGTAATGAAAACGTTGATTTGTCATCTGCTGATGACGAGGAGGTAGAAGAAGACGATTCAAACACTTCACTTACACCCAGTTCCCATGTCAGCAGCACACCCCATGGGAGCCACACTAAGAGTGTGGGAGAGAGTGAGACATCAATGCGGAAAAGTTCATCAGCGAGCGTAACTGGGTCGAAGAGATCATCATCATCCCGTAAATCATTGGTCCAGGGCAACATTAAAAAGATGTTGTTTACAGAAGCGCAATATGAACGCAACCACCCAATGACCCGTCTGTATAACACTAAGCTGGCTAAAATGCTAGCTCTGGACCTTCTCCCTTTTTCTTTTGTAGAAGGGGTTGGTTTTCTAGAATTAGTGGCAGTGCTCTGCCCTAAATGGAAGGTTCCTAGCCGGTTCTATTTTGCCCGAGTTGCGGTTCCAGCACTACATGAAGATGTTCTGAAGGTGATTGGGGCAGCTTTGCAGAAGAGTGCTGTTCACACTATACATCTGACAACAGACATGTGGACCAGTGGCGCAGGCGCTGATTACATGTGCATCACTGCACACTGGGTCTCTTTTTCAGGGGCTAAAGCAAAGCTAAACTCAGGTGTTGACACTAACATTGTTTTTAAAGGTGCTCGGAAACATGCAACACTAGCCATGTTTGGTTTGGAGAAACGTCACACAGCAGAAAACATTTTGGATGTCTTTAACACAAAGGTCCTTAACTGTCTGTCCCCACTAAAACGCAAGGTTGGTTATGTTTCCACGGACAATGGCTCCAATATAGTTAAGGCCATGAGGGACGGTTACTATTTCAGAGTGCCGTGTTTGGCGCACTGTATAAACCTGGTTGTCCAAAAATTCTTGGGTAATAAACGCAGTGCAGCGTACAGTGTATTGGAGAACTGCCGAAAAATTTGCAAGCATTTCAGGCATTCTTTTAAGGCCCGCAAGCAGCTGAGGAGCATGCTATATCAATGTCAAATGCCAGTGAAAGCACTCATCCAGGAGGTGGTAACACGTTGGAACTCAACCTTCTACATGCTTGAGCGTCTGTATGAGCAGTATACGCAACTCGATCAATATTTCTTGAAAGAGGGTATAGAGGAGCTGAGGATGGGTGGGCCGCAATGGAACATAGTTGAAAGCCTAACACGCATGCTTCGTCCTTTTGAGGTCTTCACGCGTGCAGTCAGCAAGGAGGACTCTAATTTGGGAAAAGCTATCCCATTGTTGTACATGCTGGAGGACCAACTGAAGGAGGTGTGTTCTGTGTTTCGAAAAGATGACAAAAAGAAAGACTCTTTGCTTCTGGCTGAGCAATTATTAGAGCTCCTACAAGGTGATGAACGTCTTAAAAAGATCCACTCAGAACAGCATTACATTTGTGCTACTATTCTGGATCCACGCTACAAAAAGGCGCTGGCAGGCAGAGCATTCTTTCCTTTTGCTGATGAAGATGTTACAAAGTACAAACGTTGGCTAGCCTTGTCAGCCAAGAAGTTTGAAACAGAACGGCTGGAAATTGAAGGAAATGGCAGTACATCAGCAGGCCATCCCCAGTCAAAACAATCCACTTCTGCACCTGTGGCTGTGGCACAAGTGACCTCTCAGCCGTTAAAGACACCGGCAACCGGATCATCTGCACGAAAGACAACAGAAACATTGGAGGCTGAAGAGGATTGGCTAGCTCTGCGTGGGTTTGGTTCTCAAAAGGTCAGAGGCACAGCAAGAGCTACGCAAAGTGGAGGAACCTTGGAGGAGGACCTTGAGTCGATGGTGAAGGACTATCTGAATGACTCCACAGAGGTCTATGTTAATTCTGACCCATTGGCGTATTGGCATGGGAAAAAAGAATTGTGGCCACAGCTCACCAACCTGGCTTTAAACTACTTGTCTTGCCCACTCGCAAGTGTGTCTTCTGAACGGGTTTTCAGTGCGGCTGGTGGGATTGTAACTCCCAAACGGAGCCGCCTCTCGCCCAAAAATGTGGAGAGGTTAACAATGATCAAGATGAATCAGCACCTCATACCACCAGATATAAGAGTACGAGAGAGCGTGCCGGATGAAGAGGAGGTGGCCAGCACCATAGATGAGGGAATTTCTACTCTGTCAGGTGGCACTGACCTCACCCTGGCTGAATTCGCAGAGTATGATGACGAAGCCTTATTCTTATTCCTGGACCGTGATACCGACTTCGAGCCCTGAAAATGAGACAACGAATCAATAACTTTCTTTTTCATCCTTATTCACTTTTATTCCTGTGTGTCTGTCTTTCTTTGTTGTGCACAGTTAATATAATTCAAACTTTAATCAGATAATCACAAAAACAAGCCCATCAGCAGAACTGTCTTCACTTGTTTGCTAATTTATTTGAAGGTGCCGCAGTCTGCATTCCTCAGGTTCACAAGTTCAGAAGAACATGCTCCTCTATCCTCCTCCTCCAGACTCCTATTTCCATCAAAGCAGAGGGCTGGTTTACGCCCAATGAAGAAAGACTCAGCACTTGTGGGGGTGTTGTTCTACCTCTTTGCAGGTGAGTTGACGGGTCTGGGGCCATTGCTGGGAAGCACTAAAAGTGGTTTGTGCCAAATCCGAGGCGGAAACTTTTTGTGTTTTTGATGACTTGCTTGCCTTTGAGGTGCTCTTAGGGGGGGTTCCGTCTGTTTGTGGGTGAGTTTCGTGGTCTGAGAGCATTGCTGGGACACTCTAATCTTGATTGCATTTGCTTTTCAGGAAATCCGTCGTGCCAACCCCGACTTATGGCCTAGCTACGCAGCGCGTTTGGACCGAAGGCCCAGAAATATTGCAAGTATGAGATTTTGCTTTTGGCCTGTTTGGGGGTGTTATGCTTCTTGGCGGGTGGGTTGCCGGGTCTTGGGGCATTCCTGGGAAGGTCTAATACCGGGTAGAAGTGGTTGGGACAAAATCCAGGCCGATTTTTTTTTGGGCTATTTCTGACATTTTGCTCGATGTAGCGTTTTCGGGGGCCTGTTTGGGGGGCTTCCTGGTGTTTGTGGGTGAGTTTCGTGGTCTGGGAGCACTGCTGGGACACTCTAATCTTGATTGCATTTGCTTTTCAGGAAATCCGTCGTGCCAACCCCGACTTATGGCCTAGCTACGCAGCGCGTTTGGACCGAAGGCCCAGAAATATTGCAAGTATGAGATTTTGCTTTTGGCCTGTTTGGGGGTGTTATGCTTCTTGGCGGGTGGGTTGCCGGGTCTTGGGGCATTCCTGGGAAGGTCTAATACCGGGTAGAAGTGGTTGGTACAAAATCCAGGCCGATTTTTTTTTGGGCTATTTCTGACATTTTGCTCTATGTAGCGTTTTCGGGGGCCTGTTTGGGGGGCTTCCTGGTGTTTGTGGGTGAGTTTCGTGGTCTGGGAGCACTGCTGGGACACTCTAATCTTGATTGCATTTGCTTTTCAGGAAATCCGTCGTGCCAACCCCGACTTATGGCCTAGCTACGCAGCGCGTTTGGACCGAAGGCCCAGAAATATTGCAAGTATGAGATTTTGCTTTTGGCCTGTTTGGGGGTGTTATGCTTCTTGGCGGGTGGGTTGCCGGGTCTTGGGGCATTCCTGAGAAGGTCTAATACCGGGTAGAAGTGGTTGGTACAAAATCCAGGCCGATTTTTTTTTGGGCTATTTCTGACATTTTGCTCTATGTAGCGTTTTCGGGGGCCTGTTTGGGGGGCTTCCTGGTGTTTGTGGGTGAGTTTCGTGGTCTGGGAGCACTGCTGGGACACTCTAATCTTGATTGCATTTGCTTTTCAGGAAATCCGTCGTGCCAACCCCGACTTATGGCCTAGCTACGCAGCGCGTTTGGACCGAAGGCCCAGAAATATTGCAAGTATGAGATTTTGCTTTTGGCCTGTTTGGGGGTGTTATGCTTCTTGGCGGGTGGGTTGCCGGGTCTTGGGGCATTCCTGAGAAGGTCTAATACCGGGTAGAAGTGGTTGGTACAAAATCCAGGCCGATTTTTTTTGGGCTATTTCTGACATTTTGCTCTATGTAGCGTTTTCGGGGGCCTGTTTGGGGGGCTTCCTGGTGTTTGTGGGTGAGTTTCGTGGTCTGGGAGCACTGCTGGGACACTCTAATCTTGATTGCATTTGCTTTTCAGGAAATCCGTCGTGCCAACCCCGACTTATGGCCTAGCTACGCAGCGCGTTTGGACCGAAGGCCCAGAAATATTGCAAGTATGAGATTTTGCTTTTGGCCTGTTTGGGGGTGTTATGCTTCTTGGCGGGTGGGTTGCCGGGTCTTGGGGCATTCCTGGGAAGGTCTAATACCGGGTAGAAGTGGTTGGGACAAAATCCAGGCCGATTTCTTTTTGGGCTATTTCTGACATTTTGCTCTATGTAGCGTTTTCGGGGGCCTGTTTGGGGGGCTTCCTGGTGTTTGTGGGTGAGTTTCGTGGTGTGGGAGCACTGCTGGCTATATATACTTTACTTTGCAAGAGGTTTGAAGCAAATCCATGGTGGCTGAGGGGACTTAGGGCCTAGCTGCAGAGCGCGCGCGGAGTGATTTGGGAAATTTGTGAAAAAGTGACTAAGTCCCCATTTTTGTACTTTTGCTCTTTGGCTGTTTGGGGGTCTTCTACTCGTTTTCTCCTGGGTTGACGGCTCTGGGGCCATTGCTGGGAAGCTCTAATACCGGATAAAAGTGTTTTGGACCAAATCCCAGGCGGAATTTTTTTTGTGTTTTTGCTGACTTGCTTGCCTTTGAGGTGCTCTTAGGGGGGGTTCCGTCTGTTTGCGGGTGAGTTTCGTGGTCTGGGAGCACTGCTGGGACACTCTAATCTTGATTGCATTTGCTTTTCAGGAAATCCGTCGTGCCAACCCCGACTTATGGCCTAGCTACGCAGCGCGTTTGGACCGAAGGCCCAGAAATATTGCAAGTATGAGATTTTGCTTTTGGCCTGTTTGGGGGTGTTACGCTTCTTGGCGGGTGGGTTGCCGGGTCTTGGGGCATTCCTGGGAAGGTCTAATACCGGGTAGAAGTGGTTGGGACAAAATCCGCGCGGAAAAGCCTTTAGTTTTGGCACTTTTTGTAACTTAGGGTTCGTTAGGGTTAGCCCTAGCAGCAGGATTGCATGTGTTTCGGGGTGTTCTAGATTTTTCAAACTGAGTTCTGGGGTCTTAGAGCACTCGTGAGAATGTGTAATTTTGGTTGCAAGTCATTTGAAGAAAATCCATGGTGGGAAAGGGGGGATTTGGCATAGTTAAAGAAAGCCTTTGCCACTATTCTTAACTTAGGGTTCGTTAGGGTTAGCAGTATTTCTATTGCATGTGTTTGAGTGGGGGGGGATTTCGAGTCTTGGAGCGATGCTGGCTATGGCTACTTTTGCTTGGTTGCTTGCAAGTGGTTTGAATGCAATCCACGGTGGGTAATGGGTAATTAGGGTACTTCGGCCTACTTTTACTTTCAAAGTAAGTTTTGTCACCAGTTTTCTGCTAGGCCTCGTTTTTTGAGATTTGATTGGGGGTCTTCTACATTTTTGCGACTGGCTTTAGTAAGGGTCTGGGTGGGACTCGGGAGCACTGCTAGGAAGATCTAATTTTGTTCTAAAACACAGTTTACAGTACACCTAGCTTGAGGGGCAAGATCCGATAGATTAATTTGCCCATACTTATTTATCCTTCAAAAGGTGACTCAGAGTACGCACTTTCAAAAACATTGTACTGTCTACTAGGAAAAACAAATTGTGACTTTTTTCACTCCACAGCCTACATACCTTATATTTATTTATCAGTGGTGTTGTAATATGATATCACTTCCTGTTTTTCGTTGAATAATTACAGGCCGGGTTTCAGTCTCTGCAATGGGGAAAAAAGGATGGAGTCAGGCTTCACAGTAGCGAGCCACAATTCAGCATCAGGCAGGCAGTGGACAGGGTGTCTTCTGGTGACCAACATCGATGGACGAAGCGTCGGCTGCAATGGAGGAGTGCCGCTAATAGGAGGATTTTTTTTCTGCGGGCAACTTACTTACCACTTCCAACAGGACCACTACAACCACATAGATACAGTATCCCTTGCCTTTTTCTCTGACTGTGACTGCATTTCTTGGCTCTCTCTCTGCTTCTACATTGATCCCTTAACACATCACTTAGTCCACTCCACTATCACATCTGCACCACACATAGTCATTTGTAAGTGCTCCTACGTAATTCGCAAGTCGCAGCACGCCCCAGGCCGTAGAGGACTGGGATGGCCCCAATGATGAAGCATGTCACCAAGGGGCAACCCTGGTGAGTGAGGGGACACCTAGAAAAAAAGCAATTTCTCCTTTTCTATCTACTATACCTTCTGTCAGGTTACGCAGCCCCTAAGCGCCTACCGTACTATGAAACTACATTTCCCATGAGTAGGCGGGAGACTTGCAGACTATTTAGTGAGACTATATGAGAGTACCCTTGTATGTTAGGACAGCACTTCACTGATGCCTGTCTTGTCTTCTGTTACAGGTATCCTTTCCCTGCTGACCCTACCTTTACCCATCCCACATTTTTTATTTTAGTTTGTTATTTTTCTCCCCCGCCTAATGCCTCGAACACCCTGTGTTTACACTTCTGGGTGTTGGTGACATTTGGAGGTGGAACCATATTTGCATCGACTGGATCACGGGGAGTAAACCTGACACCTTCCAGACCAACCCCATTGAGTGTTGTTGTGAATGGATTTATACTGACCAGCAAGGCTCTCAGGTATCTGGCTACAGAGACCTTATGTTGAATATAGTTATCAATATTTCCACCCACGCCCTGTACAGTCGCATTCTTTCTTCCACAGTTGTCGAAAGTACTAATTACTTTTAACTGACATGCATGCAGTTACAGTAGTGTATGCACTTTCAAAGATTGATGGATAGGTTTGTACCCAAAGATTTGTTTATGTTCACAATTGTTCGTCCATGCTGTGCTACTTTTTCTTGTCTCCCAAAACCTTTCCCAAAAACCCCCGTACCCATCCATTTTTCAAACCCTAACCCTCTTCCCCCGGGCTGTGTGGTTTTGATTGATGTGTGACTAAATTACAGCAATAAATCCACACACTTGCTGGGGAGGATAAGGTGATAGCAACAGGCTGGTGAAGAAATCCGAGGATATATTCTTACTCTGCTTGACAAAGACCCATGGCTAATGTCAAAGAACTTCAACCGAATTAGTTATACTTTAACATTTGTTAGGCTACAACGTGGCACTGTTCTAGTGTACTTCTGTCACCTGCTATATTCTGTATTGTACCTTTGTATTGCTCAGGAGGACAAACCAGATTTCATTTTCTTTTTTTCATAGGCAAGCAACTGCCACTGTGTCACACCACTAGTACCACCGCTATGAGGAAATTTTATCCGCCCAGGATTGCCAACCTTATTTGCTGTTTCCCGTGGAGCCAGCCCTGGGCCTAGCCCTACTTGCAAACAGAAATTACAGGTAAGATAGGCGTTTGGTTGGAGGTAGTATAATGGAGTATTAGGAGAGACGAGAGATTTGATTGACGGTAGTACTACTAAAGTCCTAGGACTATTCAGGAAAACAAATTTACTGTTATGTTAAACCCCCACCCACCAGACTCAAAAGCAGTAAAAAACAGGTATGGTCAGATAAAGTTCCAAAAAGTATATTTTTATAGCCCTAACAAAAGAATCTCCCGCAAGACCCTCCCTAACCCCAACGATTGTCCTTCAAAAGTCCCCAAAAATCACAACTCCCAATTCCCACCCCCCAAAAGTCTCTAAAAAAGGGGCAAGGGACACTATGGCAGGGTGCTGTTGGAATTAGCAGCCAGGGCATCATGCTCCTTGCGGAGGGTGGCAAGTTCGAAGCGGAGGCCCTCCACCACGTTCTTATAATTATGGACCTCCTGCTCCAGGTAGGACAGTCTGAGGGATAAGCGGCGCCGGTGTGCCTTGCAAATCCTGTGAGGGGCAGCTGCTTTCTTTGCTGCTGGGCGGTGGCGTTTGGCTTTGGTAGCCCGGCTCCGTACCGCTGGAGCACTGCGCTGGCTGGCAGCCCGCACGGAGGAGGAGGCAGCTGTCCCAGTGGACGTTGTTGTTGTTCCAGACTGCGTCTCCTCCTCCTCCAGGGACACCAGCCGCCGATATTCAGCAACAGTGGCATCCAGCCTCCGTTGCCGGGCCATTCGAGCCAGCTCCTTCCTCCTTGATGGTGTCTTGGATTTGGAAGGAGCAACTACATGAAAAAAGAAAGACATAGTCTGTAACCAATGCTCCTTAAGATTAACACAAAATGATTGAGCAGAAAGTTGTCACAGTACAAGTAGCAAATTGAAAGCACAGTGCATAACTATTGAGGACAGTATCTATGTAACCTCCGACTTCTTCATCCTTGCTCTAACATTAGTGGGAGTTTAAGGAACAAATTCTACGAGCACTATGGACTTCTATTACAGTCGACTATGACAGTACACCACTCTTATTCTTCTTCTTCTCTCTTGTTTAGGAAAATTGGTACGTTATCTTATGCAAGCCGGCATAATGCCAGCGCAGTGAACTTGCACCCGAGAAAAACAGACGCACACCATGGTGAGTGAGACAGACTTGCGTTACTGTACCGGTCCAGTACATGCAGGTGGTGAAGCTCTTACTTTTCTATTACGGGTGGCACTGAGAATACTCTGTTAAAAGGGCTACTGCTTAATTAATTTAGCTTTCACCCTACAGTGCAAATGAGTATTAGAAAAGGAAAATGAAGAAGCTAAATTATCTGATTATCTATCACTTCACATGGGATGTATTTGATGACATATGGGATGACTTTAGGTGCTTTGCTTATTATTGAGTGAACAGTGATACCCCCACACATGAATGACGTACTACTACTAAACTAAAGTTATTAAGGGAGGTAGGGAGTGCCCACCGTAATAACTGGATATATGCTGTGCTTGCAGTTGCAATACAAACTACTGCTACTATTCATGGTAGTCTTTGGACAACGTTACAACTTCTTTTCCTTGCCTTTCCTACACTGGAACGGACGTGCGGGACGGGTGCGGTGTTACATGCTCTTCAAAGTAACACTTAGTTCATCCAGTGACCGTCTACTCTCTCTAGATTCACATATGCTATCTAAGAGTCAGATAGTACCATGAATGATCCAGGCATCCATCCATTCAAAGTATATTGCACACATACAGTTTCTGTCTCACCCACCCAGGCTGTTCTCCTTCCACCCATCCTTGCTTCATCATTCACCCAGCCATGCACCATACCATTTTCTTACCTTCCCAGCCACCTCGGGGACCAAGCAAACACATATCATTCTTCTTTGCCAGTCATCATTACATTTCTCGTGCTTCCACACTTACTTACACCCTTCTTTCGCTTTTCGTTCATCCCATCCATCAAGTTCACCTCAGATCTGATTGGGATTCTTCTCGCCAAAAACTTCACAGCTAAGTCGAAGTACATTTAGAGGAGGCTACTACCTGCTTTTTTTATAATACACCCGTGCAGAAAGCACACTCTGCAGTCTTCAATCTCAATGACTAAGGAATGTATAGCTTACCTCTGCCCGCCACCACCGTGTGAACCCTCACAGGCATGTCCTTTTCCGGCACTTGCACCGCCTCCTCCCCAGAGTTGTCCTCCTCGTCCAATGCCACCACCTCCGCGCTGGCCCCGTCTCCAGATGTTCCACCTACAAAGTACATTTAATAATGTTAGAATACACCACTCACTACTATATAATATTTGGTCTAGGAGGAAGAAAGAAATGTGAAAAAAAGTGTACAATTTAATAATTTTTGACTGTGTACTCTAGAGTAAAAATGTCCCTTTTTCCAGGGAAGGCTGTTGTCTTGCTGCACTTTTTGGCACAACTGATGAATGTTTGCTTTTTACTTTTTAACACGCACCACTTTTTCTCCTAACAGACAGAACCTTGACTTCTAAGAACACGAGCAGGATCAAGTTCAAACCAGGTGAGAGCTCGGCTCGACCACAAGAAATGTGTCCAATTAATCGTCAGCACTAAGCACTTTTCCATTTTCAGTTACACGTTCACTTTTATGACAAACTTGAATTTAATAAATGTGTTTACTTTTAATAAAGCTTTTAAACTTAAATAGACTCTGTGGTTTTTGGTCCTCCAGACTAGAGTGGATGAGCTAAAGGTTTTCGAATTTTTGCAAGCATGAGTCCGTGCCTCTGCCATCGGTGACTTTGGGAGCTAAATGACTCTGCCACACTATCTAGTCAGTAAGGAGATTGGGGGTTCAACTACAAAGTCTGTTATCACTGAGGTATGTGGAAAGTCTAACAGTTACAGCACCTATTATAATTGATAAGCTAAGCGATGCATTATTTAGTGTCCATAGTTCTGTTTGTGCAGATTTGTCCCTGCAACAGTAGTAGAATGGATTGTCCTATCCAAACCAAAAGTAAAGTAGTATCTTATTATTTCTTGGTGGTGGTCATTCACCTTTTTATTGTTGGCAATGGTCAAAGCATAAACATTTAGAATACTTGAAAAGACATTATGGACAATCCCAGAGGACTACACTCAGTGCATAGAGCTATTGCTGACTAGAATGGGAGTCCAATGGAAATGCCAAATGTGCAATCTTAGTTAGCTACACAGACAGACTAATAATAATAATCTAGTAATACCACACGGAGTCATAGGGATAAGAATTTAGATCCTGTCTACAAGAAGATCAAAGACGATTTAGAAAAAATCGAATGAGGAACGCTAGGAAAAAATAAGTACTCTATATTAAAATTAAAACTTACTGGGGCCAGCAAAGGAGCCCTCGACTGCCCGGTCCTGGCCTGCATCGACAACAGCACCCTCCTCCTCCTCCTCCTGTGTCCTCCTCTTGCCCCTGGGGGAAGCTGATGTACAACATGAAAGAAAGAAAAACAGAAAACATGGATGATATTTATTTCTCAACCAAATCAAACATTTAAAAAAGAACTAACAAAGTAACAAAATATTTTTGCGAAATAGCAAATAGGGAACGACTCCACGGGATATATTATTGACCAATCTCATGTGGTCGACTACGTCATTACTTTAGTATTGCTTGATTTGCGGACCGTCGAATTGGAAACTACCCTATGTAACTCACTAAACAAAGTACTAAAAAGGTTTGCCTAGGATTGGCAGGCAGCAGTCCGCAGCACGCAAAGTGACAGCCAAAGTCCATCGTGATTGAAGATCAGCGACAACACTAAAGTTTCCTACTACATTCACCAGTCATTAAAATACTCAAACTATTAATCCACCACCACTATTTCTTCTTATCGCCATGTGTACAAAGGAAGGACTGGACTTGAGTCTGTAGGGGCTGATTTATAAGGCCCTTGCGGCTCTTTTGCTCCATTGTTGCGTGACTTTTGTGACGCAGCGACAGCACAAAAGAGGCGCAATGGTGCGGCGTATATTAACAACGTGACGCATCTGGGAGATGCATCACGTTGTAAAGCCCTGCCCCAATAGGGGTGTTCCGGCGCAAGGGAGGGCGTTCCTGCGCAGGAACGCATCCTAAAAGTGGCTGAGGGAAATCTACAAGATTTCAATCAGTCACTTTGAGGACAATGATGCGTGACTCAAACCCTGCGCCTGCTTGAAGCAGACGTACGGCTTGACGCAGCATTGGGGAGATAGGGCACCCCAGAGAATTGATGGAGCTGCACCATCGTTGCGACGCAACTCCAGCAATGCGCCACCTTTACGGCACAGATGCGTAACGCTTTGGTGACGTTTTGGGCCCATGGCGCGCCGCATTGTAATACGGCGCACCATGGGTGATGGTGGCGTGACGCACAATTACTGGCGCATCCCTGCAACTTTGCAGGGATGCGCCAGTAATTAAAAATCTGAACCTTAGTGTGTAGCATTGCGCAGTTCTTTCAACTACACTCATACATAATTTCACAGGCCAATGAAATGAACACAAAATCTAAAACAAATAAGCATAGTAGCAACACTACTGAGAAGGAGAGCAGTGTACCTGAAATGCACAGAAGATTTTGAAATAAAATGTACCTACAATGTAATGAGCAGCATTATTGCTCTTGGTAAAAAACAAAAATTTGCAATATAATAACACAGCAGGAGAAAACATAGTAGTAAAGACATAGCTACTACTACTCACCAAGCCCGGGGATCTCAAGGCCAAGGAGGTCGAGCAGATCTCGCTCACGGGTCAGGACATCCGTCCAGCGGTGGGTGGCCTGGTTGTAGGTGCGCCAGACCCGAGAGTGGTGGTAAATGGCCTGGCACACCTTCTCCCACCGCTTCCGGCGCTCCCGGGCCCCGTACCCGGCACTGATCTTGCCGCCTCCCATGATGGTCCTGGGGAGGCGGCGCTGAACATAAAAAATGAGTTGGGCCACCTCCTCCGGGGTAAAGATCTCCCGTGGCATCACTAGCTCCCCCCTCAAACGCCCGCACGGGAGCCGGACACGGGGTGCGGGACCCTTCCCCTTCTCGGGATGCTTCCCGGCTCCCTTCACCATGGTCTGGGCGGAAAGGAATAAAGAAAATAGAATAGGGAAGAGAAGAAAAGAAAAGAGTTTACAAAAGTAGTTTAAAATTAACCAAAAGTAGCAGTAAACACAAAAATATAGGGCTAGAAAAATAGAGGGATAGATAATAAGTAAAATAGATAAAAAAAACTTCAAACAAGCAAAGGATGGCAGAGATTGACAGAGGATACAAAGACCATGCCCAGAACCATAGCAATGAATGAGAAACAAGATGGCCGCGCCCGTTCACGACCGCGCGGGTAAGTTCGCGCGAGATTTTCCTTGCGAACACGCGCGAGACTGTACTGGCAAACCGCGGACTTTGCGAGATTACACTTCGCGCCCGGAAACGGAAATACGTCAGGCAAACAAGATGGCTGCGCCCTTGAACGACCGCGAGGGTAACTTCGCGTCTTGCGCTACGAGCGGCTCGCAAAAACGCACAAAACCTTGCCAACTAACACGCCGCAAAAAAAACAAATTGCATATTCGCACGAATTTGCGGCTTCCGAATCCGATCTTGCGCGTGTTCGCACCCCGCGAACCCCGCGAAATTGCAGAAAAACGAGTTTTTCAAAAGTGAAAGCACTCGGCAGGGGCAAGAGTTCAAACTCATCATTAGTAACAATTCCGGGTAGTGCTTCCTGACTGGGGCCCCTCCAGAATTCAGTTGCTAGTTGCAACAATTGTATGACCCTGCTCTGACCCTCACAGCAGGCTCATACAATAGCTACAAGTAGGCCACAAAGAAGGTCCTGGGGAAAAAAATGCACTGCAACAGAAAGCAAAATTACAGATAAGGAAGCAGGTGCCAGACTGGAATTTTAAAACAGTGACACATTAATAAACTAACCCCAAATTAATTCATCTGAGTTGAAGCAGGGATGGTGTGCTTGCTTTTCCCCCCCATAATCTACAGTAATGATGAACCAGAGGGTGGCATTGATGTAACAGAGGGTTGCAGTGGTGAAACAGAGGGTGCTGGGAACCTGTGATGATGAACCAGACGTAGAAACAACATAATTCGCGACCGTTGCGCGACGAAATGTAAGTTCGCAATTGCGAACTGGTACGAAACCCTCGCGAACTGGCAGAAATCCTTGCGAACACAAAAAAAAAAAATCCGCAAATTCGCAAGAATTCGCGGATTTTGCGGATTGCGAGTTCGCAAATCCGCAAAATTCGCGAACGCGAGATCCGCAAAATTCGCCCATGCTTACCGCCTAGGCGCAGAATCACGGCCACGCCCAAGGGGTTAAAATTGATGTAAACTTATGAATAGAGATTAGAAAGTACACACGCATCACTTACCAATCACTGGCAGTGAATAGAGTTACCTCAGGCTGTTTATTATATATAGAAATTTCTCTCAGATGGCATTTCAATGTGAACTGTGTGCTCATGAAGATTTTCTTCCAGGTAGAAATGTTGTGCGCATAAATGCCACATGGTCTTGTTCAGCCTCTTCTGCACAGGTTTGGGATAAGATGTTAGCGACTGAACATACACATATGTTGCTCACAATATCAGTCTCTAACCACCAATACACAGTGAACATGCATACCCTGCCACTTATTGACACTGTATAGAGGTACCTTTGACAGTTGAAAGTATACAAAAATTGCTCCCATACAGAATATTGTTTGTTATGACAGATGCCCAAAGGCTCCCTGTGGGCCCTTGAGCCACCCCATTTTTACAACACTTGCATTGCAGTACTTCAGGAAACTTAGGACTGTCACAGATTTCGTAGAGCTACGTTTTTTAACTAGGGGCAAGTGGACGTCCACAATGCTCAGGAGCTCTGAGACAGTTTAGAAAATTGCATCATTTTAGCATAATAATGAAGTATGCATATAAATAATGTTAGAATTGACATTCTTGGTGGGTTTTTCCCTTAAAGATGTTGCCTTCTCCTTTCCTGTTTTCTGAATTTAGTTTTGTTGTTATTAGGATCTGCGCACCTTACCGCTGCTAACCAGTGCTAAAGTGCACTCTTGCACTCTCCTTCAAAACATAATAGAATGGCTTAAACCCAATTGGTACATTTAATATACCAATAAGTCCCTGGTACAGTGGTACGCATGTACCCAAGGTCCGTAAATTTAAATGCTACTGGTGGGCCTGCACCGCTTATGGTGCCACCCATTTCAGTAGCCCTGTAGGAGGTAAGTAAACAATTTACTTGATAAAACGAATTTCGTAGCGCGTACTGCCTCGCATTTTTCGCAGATACTGTATGCATTTTGCGATGCAGGGAGCGCTACGTAATTCGTTTTATTTATTAAATTGTTTACTTACCTCCAATTATCCATATTCTGGTTTTTAGCACCCCCACTCTTCCCTCCCCCGCCCGCCTTCCTGTCCCACCGTAACTCCCTCTACGGGCCGCGGCTGCTTCCTTTTAAAATATATCATTGCTTTATACCTGTCTGGCTGATAGGTTTTCGATGATATCCCCCACAACTATACCCAGTTCTCATTCAGACTGAAATGTTCCCTTGTTTCCATTTTTATAATCCAGCAGAACTTCATTAAGGGCATTCAGACACCCCATGCCATGCTCCCTCTGCTGAGGCATAAACGATACTGATGTGCTGCTTACCCTTCCAGGCGTCGCTGACTTTGGATCTGATTGAATTCTCTGTGCTGTCCTGTACAGTGTGCCTTTGGCAGCAGAAGTGAATCAGCCCGCTTACCATGTGTTATAACCTGATTCCTTCCTTCCCTCCCAGGTCTGTCTGGTCACGCCACTAGGAACCTAACTAATCCTGCAGCTGCTCTAATGCTGTTTTCAGCATTAGAGAAGCGTCAGGAATGGATAAGGAGAAGGCTAGCCCATTGCTCCTTTTGTGACTGGGGGCCTGTGTCTGCAATCCCTTGGGTGTTGACACAGCTGTTGGAGTGTGAGGGAAGAAGTGCACTTATTGGGCTGGCCGTCATAAGACAGCCGGCCAATTCGACATGAGCCCTCCACACTTATCGTGTCATCCCTGCTGTTACCAATCAATAATCAGCAATCAGCCCACCCTCACACTCACCTGTGGCAAGCAGAATATAAAAATGGTAATGCCTGAGACCATGATTTTATTAATTCATTTTGCTTTTTTTACTGTTGTGCTCTCAGCAGGCGGGGTGACGCTCCTCTGCCCCAAAGGACGGACCGCTGCTGCCTTGATGTCAGCAGAGTCAAAGGCTAGTACATAGAAGTCTCAGGGGAACAGTACAAGCTTCCCAGAGTCCATTTTCCCAGCTGATCCTCAAGGGCCATAAGTGGGGCCAGCACCACTACCTTGGAGAGACCCACCCAAGTCTTGGGGGCCTGCTAGATTTAAAGTCCTACAGCCCATGCTTGGAGTGGCATCAGGTGTCTTCCCCTTCCAGCTGGTCATATTTTCCCTACTGTTGCTCCTGGATCAAGTGTCTTTTCAAAATTCTCTCTCTTGTGCTGGGGTTTTTAAGTGAGGGTGGAAAGCTTAAGACGGGTATGCTCAGACGTGAGTCCCGTGCTCTCCATGCCACTTGAATCAAGCTATCCTGGCTGAAGAGGGGTGAAAACCCGAAACCGGTCCTAGGATGCTTGTTTCCTGTCCAGGGAGGAACTGGCTTGGCAGTTCGGGCTGGACTGTTCCCATGAGGCACAGGGTCACGACTGATTTGAATTGCATGGTAAGCAAAAAAATGATGGATTTAGGCCCAGATCTCTGTCCTTCGGGATAATGTATGACATTGTTCTGCATTCTGTCCATCAACTGTTGTTTTTGCATTTGTCACCCCGAGTGGGACGGATATGCTCAGACGTGAGTCCTATGCTCTCCATGCCACTGGAATCAAGCTATCCTGGCTGAAGAGGGGTGAAACCCTGAAACCAGTCCTAGGATGCTTGTTTCCAGTCCACGGAGGACCTGGCTTGGCAGTTCGGGCTGGACTGTTTCCATGAGGCACAGGGTCAAGACTGATTTGGAGTGAATGTATGACATTGTTCTGCATTCTGTCCATCAACTGTTGCTTTTGGAAAGCTCAAGAAGCCAGGCATCCCTGGGCAATCTTAGAGTGCCACCTCATTACTCCACCTATGACATTTAAAAATGGTGACCCAAAGTGGTCCCACCAACCAACTGACACAGCTGCCTGTACCCTTCTTACCAACACTTCAAAGGGGGGGCCTTTCTGTGTTTGACTCCAGAGGTCTGCCTTTCCTCCTTTGTTTCTGTGGGCTTGGGCTTTCCCAGGCCAGGTGCAGTGTGTACAGTTAATTAACACATACAGATACCCTCCCCTCCCCTCACCTGGAACCGGGGTCAAGCACTGTAAATGGGTATATTGCGGGGGGAGACCTTTGATCCTCCTGCTGGCCAGCAGAGTAATTAACTTGGCCAAGTAACACAGACAAAGCCCTGGAATCAGATTATGGCCGAGCCAGGGAAATATGACAATCCTGTAAGTGTCATAAGAAGTTTAGAAATTATGAAAATAATTGTGAATCTACACTCAGGATGCATGTTAACCTAACATTAATACCTCACTGGACCCTGTATGTCTAAGTGGAGCAAAATTGTACTTTGGGACTGATTTTGCCTACAATATGTAATTTGGGTAAGCACCACAGATTTTCAGCAAGCTCTATAGAGCTCCACTATAAAAACCACTCACATTATAAAACCTACTCCCGGTCAGCACCAATCCTTGAAGGATTTCTTCTGTAACAGCCTACCTGTATGCAGATACTGGGGTGTGCACGACGGTATCTCACACATGCATCCTGCTTACATGTACACACGTGGGCTCATGTGTTTATGAGTAACTAACCCTGAGCCTTTTGCCCTACCTTAACAGCAGTAGACCTTTTCTGAAAAACACAAACGTTTGGTTAACTCTCTCAGTCCATTTGCCGATCTTACTGTGAATGAAACTCAGTTGGTGAGACTTGCTGACAGCAAAGGTAAAAAAATTGGGTAGTCAAAATGAGAAAAACCCAGAAGGATTAAATGGACGGAGCCCATTCCTACAGTGGGACATAGGAGACGGCAAATGAGTCAACGTACCCATGCCTGACAGCAGGTATGTTATTATTTGTAGAAACTGACTGAATACTTACAATGTTCACAATGAAAATATCTTCGTACTGATGCTGTTTTGTCACTGTACTGCTTGGTCATGTATAATACTTGTCATTGTTTCAGTCAGTTTATTTTAAAAGGTATTGGCAAGAAGAGAGTGCACGTAATTGCTATTTTCAAATGCTGCAGATCATTCAGCAAGCAGGCCCAGAGAAAAAAAATAAAAAAAAACACTGCCATGCTTGTATTTCTTGCCAGGGCTATGTCAACTTTAAATGTGGTTAATTAATTGATGGATATTATGAAATAGATTTCGCACTGTGTAACCCGTTGTGTGGCAAGAACTTCCTCAAGTCAACAAAAACTTTGAGATTTTTGTTCTAAGGGTTTCTATCATTTGGTAGTTGCTTTCAATGAGGACAGAACACAAAAGGCAGGATTATTCAAGACTCCGCACATTCCTTCAGGCCATGCACATCAATTCATCAAAAGGCCATGCTTAGCGTAAGTGAGGTCATGCACCATATGGCCCAGGCCTTCCTAGGACATCACTGGTTGAATCGTACTCCACAAGTAGCCCCTCAGCATCCTCCCATTTGCTTCTGAGGACCGAGGAAGGACAAGGAGTGGAAGCTACAGAAAGTCAACTCTAATAGCCACAGGGGTTGGCAAGGGCAGTGCCAGGGTCAGCAAAAGCCAAGTCAGAGGTGCAGGCTGCTACCTCTACTTTAATAGCTATGGCTACTTTATGTCCCTGTCAATGCCTTCCTGACCCATGAGACCAGGGTTAGCAAGTACAGGGCAGCAGAGGGCAAGCCATGGGTAGCAGCTGCTATCCCTAGTGATAGTTACTTTCTTTACTCCCCACTGCAGTCCTGAACCATGAGATCAGGGTTAGCAAGGGCAGTGCCAGTGGCAGCTGCTACCATCGGCCACCCCTCATGGATGTCCATGCTTAGGGAGCTCTTCTAAGAGCCTTTTTGCATTCTAAAATTGGACCGATTGGTGCCAATGTTTGAGGAGTGAGCACCCACGTTTCACTAGAAGGTACTGGGATTGCAGCACTTAGCCGTCCTAGAAGCGTGTTCAATCCTAGCCAACCCTCCAAAATACCAAACACCTGGCACTATTCCCATGCATTCCAACTGACAATTCTCTTCAAAATAAGAGCTATTGACCCTCCCAGACATATTTGCTCTGCAATACACATGTTGAATGATTGGGCCTCTGCAAATAAGACGACAGCCTCATCCTATCGCAGCCCTGTTATGTATTGACGGATGTAGCAAAAACTACATCCGGGTTCTGTGGTCTTCAACCAAATGCTTCTCAGCTTGAAGCAAAAGGTCTGTGAAACTCCCTTCATTTGACCCTAAGCTACGACAGAAAGGCTTCTTCACCTGCGCATACTGCACATCGTTTCATGGTTCAACGTCTGTCCAACTTCAATATTTGATGGGTACTGCCGGGCCTGCTACAAGCCCCCTAACGCATACTGCAACTGAGCATGGGTAATACTGCTGGCCAGTGCTCCAATGCCACCAGTCAATAATATGTAGGTACTTCTGGGCTTGCTACTAGCTCCCTACAGCATACTGCAACTGAGCATGGGTAATACTGCTGGCCGCTGCTCCAATGCCACCAGTCAATAATATGTAGGTACTTCTGGGCTTGCTACTAGCTCCCTACAGCATACTGCAACTGAGCATGGGTAATACTGCTGGCCAGTGCTCCAATGCCACCAGTCAATAATATGTAGGTACTTCTGGGCCTGCTACAAGCTCCCTACAGCATACTGCAACTGAGCATGGGTAATACCGCTGGCCTCTGCTCCTATGCCACCAGTCAATAATATGTAGGTACTTCTGGGCCTGTTACAAGCTCCCTACAGCATACTGCAACTGAGCATGGGTAATACTGCTGGCCAGTGCTCCAATGCCACCAGTCAATAATATGTAGGTACTTCTGGGCTTGCTACTAGCTCCCTACAGCATACTGCAACTGAGCAAGGGTAATACTGCTGGCCAGTGCTCCAATGCCACCAGTCAATAATATGTAGGTACTTCTGGGCTTGCTACTAGCTCCCTACAGCATACTGCAACTGAGCAAGGGTAATACTGCTGGCCAGTGCTCCAATGCCACCAGTCAATAATATGTAGGTACTTCTGGGCTTGCTACTAGCTCCCTACAGCATACTGCAACTGAGCATGGGTATTACTGCTGGCCAGTGCTCCAATGCCACCAGTCAATAATATGTAGGTACTTCTGGGCTTGCTACTAGCTCCCTACAGCATACTGCAACTGAGCAAGGGTAATACTGCTGGCCAGTGCTCCAATGCCACCAGTCAATAATATGTAGGTACTTCTGGGCTTGCTACTAGCTCCCTACAGCATACTGCAACTGAGCATGGGTAATACCGCTGGCCTCTGCTCCTATGCCACCAGTCAATATTAGATGGGTACCACTGGCCCTGCTACAAGCTCCCTACAGCATACTGCAAATGAGAGTGAGTAATACGGCTGCCCAATGCTCAAATGCGACCAGTCCATACTATATGGGTACCTCTGGGCCTGCTACAAGCCCCCTACAGCATACTGCAACTGAGAAGGAGTATTACTGCTGGCCTCTTCTCCTATGTCACCAGTCAATATTATATGGGTACCTCTGGGCCTGCTACAACCCCCTGCAACAAACTGCAATGAAGCATGAGTAGTACTGCTGGTCACTGCTCCAATACCACCAGTAAATAGTACACGGGTACCTCTGGGCCTGCTACAAGCTCCCTACAGCATACTGCAACTGAGCATGGGTAATACTGCTGGTGCATTGCTCCTATGTCACCAGTCAATATTATATAGGTACCTCTGGGTCTGCTACCAGCCCCCTGCAGCATACTGCCACGAAGCGTGTGTAATACTGCTGCTCAGTGCTCCAATGCCACCAGTCAATATTATATGGGTACCTCTGGGTCTGCTACAAGTCCCCAACAGCATACTGTAAATATGTTTAAAGTGCGCTACTCATCTGTGAGGGTCTCAAGGGGCTGGGGCATTGGCGGGTTCGAGCAGCTCCGTGGTCATCCGAAGAGCAAGGTCTTGAGATCCTTTCTGAATAGGGGCAGTGTCTAGCTTCGTCTGATGTGCAGGGGGAGTTCGTTCCAGGTCTTGCCCACGATGTAAGAGAAGGATCTGCCACCAGCTCTGGCCCTGTGGATGCGGGGGAAAGTGGCTGGGGCGGAGGGGAGGTTTCTCTTGGGGGCGTGAGGGAGATTCTTTTGGTAAGGTATTGGGGTTCGGTGTCATGGAGGGCTTTGTAGACGTGTGTGAGCAGTTTGAAGGTTATTACTTTTTCGGCGGGGAGCCAGTGGAGGTCGCAGAGGTGTTGGGTGATGTGGTCATGTCTTGGACGAGTCTAGCTACAGCGTTCTGAACAGTATGGAGTTTGCGGATGAATGCTTTGTTGATTTCATCGTAGAGCGCGTTTCCGTAGTCCAGTCTGCTGGTGATGAGTGCATGGGTGACGGTCGTCCTAGAATTTGAATTTGAATTTAAAACATTTGTAAAGCGCAACGTTCACCCTACGGTTTCTTGGCGCTATGGAGATAGGTCCAGCAACTCAGGGCCGAGGAAGCCTGGCGCAGAGAAATAGCAGGGACAAGTTACAAGGAAAAGGCCTGTTTAAACAAAAAAGTTTTAAGGTCTTTGCGGAAGGAGGAATAATGTGAAGCAAATCGTAAGTGGTCGGGGAAGGAGTTCCAAAAGGTAGGAGCCAGAGTTGAAAAATTGGCCCCTACCCACTTTTTACGTTTGAAACGTGGGACTTGCAGAAGGGATTTGGAAGATGAACGAAGCTCTCTGGCAGGAACATATTCGTTAATCAGAGAAGAAATGAAAGCGGGGGCAGAACCCTGGCGAGCCTGAAAAACCATACAGCCGGTTTTGAAAAGGGAACGTTCCTTGATAGGAAGCCAATGGAGCTCCTTAAGGAGGGGTGTAGAATGATGAAAACGCGGGAGACCGTACACCAATCGTGCCGCTTGGTTCTGAACCATCTGGAGCTTCCGCAGGCTGTATGCTGGGATGCCGTTGTAAAGGGCATTGACATAATCCAGCCGCGAAATCACCAGGGTGGACATGATCAGTTTGAGTGCCAGGGGGGAAAAAAAACGGGAAACAGTGCGAATGGTACGGAGAGTGAGGAAGCAGGAAGAGACAACAGAACTGATTTGTGAGTGTAAAGTGAGTTGGTTGTTCATTTTGACGCCCAGGGTTTTAACTGTGGAGACGGAGTGGGGGAAGGACCAAAGGAAGAGGGCCAGAAGAGAGAGTCGGGAGGATCAATTTGAAGGTTTTACGGAGTATGCGGAGGGTGTTGAAGCATGTGGAGAACACAGAATTGATCTGGCCGTTCATGGTGAGTGAAGAGTTGAGTATGATGCTGAGATTGCGAGTGTGGTCCTTTAGTGGTGGCTGGGTTTCCGAGGACGGGGGCCACCAGGTGTTGTCCCATGCGGAGAGGTGGATCCGTGGATGAGGACTTCTGTTTTCCTCTAATTGAGCTTCAGGTAGCTGCTGCTCATCCAGGATGTGATGTCCTTCATCCCTTCTCGGAAATTGTGCCTGGTGATGTTGGGTTCCTTAGTGAGGGAGAGGATGAGCTGGGTGTCATCAGTGTATGAGACTATGTTGAGTCTGTGTTTTCTGACGTTGGTTGCGAGGGGGGCCATGTAGAAGTTGAAGAGCAGGGGGCTGAAGGAGGATCCTTGTGGTACTCCGCATCTGATCTCTGTAGGTTTGGATATGAAGGGCGGGCATCTTATTCTTTGTATTTTTCCTGAGAGGAAAGATTGAATCCAGTCTAAGACTGTTCCCTGGATGCTGGCGCCATACAGTCTGGCTGCTAGTGTGCGGTTGGAGACGGTGTCAATGGCTGCTGAGAGTGCTCTAGGAGGATGAAGTCTGCGATGTGGCCTTGGTTGAGGAGGTTGCGGATGTCGTGAGTGGCAGCTATGAGGGCGGTCTCTGTGCTGTGGTTGCAGCAGAATCCGGATTGAGAGAAGTCAAGGATGTTGTTGGGTTCTATGAAGTGCCCTAGCTGGATGTTGATGACTTTCTCAATTACTTAGGCAACAAAAGGGAGAAGAGAGATGATCCTGAAGTTCTTCAGGTCTGTCAGGTATGCAGAGGGCTTCTTGAGGAGGGTTTGACTTTGGTGCATTTCCAGTCATCGGGGAATGTGGCTGTTTCAAGGGAGCAGTTGATCGTTTGTCGTAGTTTGGGTGCAATGGCTTTGGTGGCCCTCTGGAAGATGTGCAGGGACAGGAGTCAGTGGGTGCTCCAGTGTGGATACTTTTCCTAGTCTTTGCGTTGTCTTCTGTGATGAGAGCGGTTGAGTTGAGGAGGATTGGCTGGATGGCATGGCTGGTGGGGGGTGTTGGGCTGTGCCGTGGTCTTGGTCGTCAAAGTTGTCATAGAGTGTCTTGATCTTGTGGTGGAAGAAGGAGCTGAATTTGTTGCAGAGGTCTTAGGAGGGAGGGGCATTGGTAGTTTTACTGTTGGGCTGGTGAATTCTTGTATGATGTCGAAGAGGTCTTTGGAATTGTGGGTGTTGGAGAAGATTCTGTCTTCGATGAAGTTTCTTTTGGTTGATTTGATGAGTTGGTGGTGTGCCGGGATTGCAGCATTGTAGGCGGAGTGTGCTTCCGGGGTTTTGCTGTTTCTTCATGTTTTCTCCAGTCATCGGCAAAAGCGCTTGAATTCTCTGAGGTCCGTGGTAAACCAGGTGGCTTTCACGTTGTGTCGTCTGGCGGAGTTCTGGATGGGGGCGAAAGTGTTGGCGCTGATGGCGATCTATTGGTGAAGGATGTTTGCTGCTGTGTTGGCGTTTGTCATGGTAGAGGGAGGAGTGCAGCTGTCGGCAGAAGTGAGGTGTTCTTCAGTGATTTTGGTCCAGTTTCTGCATGGGGTGTGTGGTGTGCACTTGTGTGTGGTGGGTTTTGAGAAGGAGAAATGTATGCAGTGGTGGTCAGTCCAGAGCAGTTCCATGGTGTGACTGAATCGAATGTTGTTTCCTCCAACGAAGATGGGGTCGAGAGTGTGTTCGGCCGCGTGAATGGGTGTGGAGGCGAGTTGCTTCAGTCCAATGTTGATGAGGTTCTATAGGAGTACATTGTTGTTGTGGTCTCTGACGTTGTCTAGGTGGAAGTTCAGGTCTCTGAGCAGTATGTAGTCCGTGGAGGTGTGGGCGTGGGGAGCAATGTAGTCTGCGATGGCGTTGGTGAATGGGGAGTGGGGTCCAGGCGGTCTGTAGGCGAGAGTTCCGCGGAGCGTCATTCTGGGGTTGGGCTGGATCTGAAAGGGGATGTGTTCCATGGGGGCGAGGCTTCGTCCGAGTTGGTGGTAGTCAGTCGGAGGGAGCTTTTGTGGGTGATGGCGAGGCCTCCTCTGGGGGGGTCTTTCCTAAGGATCTTGTATCTGTCGGGGATAAAAGATGCGATGTCGGGTGCAGAGCTGGCTTTAGTCCAGGTCTCTGTGAGGAAGGCAACGTCGAACGAGTGAGTGTTGAGGAGGTCCCAAACTTCTACTGCGTGTCTGTGCAGGGAGTGCACGCTGAGGAGAATGCAGCTCAGGGGCTTGTGTACATTGGCGTTCAGTGGGTTGGGGTTGCTGTCTGGGTCCAGAGGTGGGTGAAGTTTTGGCGGCAGCGTTGGCAGGAGATCGGGCCTTGGGAGTTGCTCGGCGACATGAGCTGGCAGTTGTTGTTTCATCCAGGGTTGTGTGCGTGGAGAGTGCTGGGATCATAGCAGCGGGTGTCTGGGGACCATTGTCCTTGGCGCTGGTCGCATACGAGAGCAGACAGCCTTGTCTTTGGCGCACCAGCGATGCAGCCGCGCAGTGGCCACCATTAAGTAGGGGACTGGGAGGGTGAGCCGCTGGGAGGCGGGAGCGGGAACACGCTAGGGGGAAGGGGCCACGGTGGCATCAGCGGCAGGGAAAAGGCAAATGCAACACAGGAAAAACAGACAAAGGACAGAAAGAAGGCAAAATGAAGAGAAAACTGGCAGAACAGGCAAATAATAGGAGGGACAGAGACAAAAATAGGAGCGACTAAGAGAGACAAAGACAGAAAGAGGAAGACAGAGACTGAGCGGACTAGCAGAAGAGCAGGCTCTTCCACTAGACCACCAGGCATGAGGTACAGGCAGGAGACTGTGAGTGGAGGAGGGCCTCAAACACCTATCTGGAACACCAGAAGGCGCTGAGGGCAGTGCCTTATCGACGGAGTTGTGCGAGGGGAGAGCAGTTACTCTGACCAGGAGAACAGAGGTCTTGCTCTCCTTGGCCTGCAGCAGCCGCCATTAAGTAGGGGTCCTGGGGAGGGTGAGCAGCTAGAAGGCAGACACAGGAACACGCTGGGATGGAAGGGGCTGCGGAGGCAGCAGCGGCAGGGAAAAGGCAAACGCAACACAGGAAAAATAATGAGAAAAGACAGAAAGAAGGCAAAAAGAAGAGAAAACATGCAGAACAGGCAAAAAATAGGAGAGACTGACAAAAATAGGAGAGACTGAGAGAGACAAAAACAGAAAGAGGAAGACAGAGACAGAGCGGACTAGCAGAAGAGCAGGGTCTTCCACTAGACCACCGGGCATGAGGTGCAGGCAGGAGCCTGTGGGAGGAGGAGGGCCTCAAACACCTACCTGGGACACCAGAAGGCGCTGAGGGCAGTGCCTTAATGGTGAAGCTGTGTGAGGGGAGAGCAGTTACTTTGACTGAGCGTGGGTAATACTGCTGGTCACTGCTCCAATGCCACCAGTCAATGATACACTGGTATCTCTGGGCCTGCTACAAGCCCCCTACAGCTTACTGTAACTGAGCGTGAGTAATACTGCTGGAGCCTGCTCCTATGTCACCAGTCACTAATATGTAGGCTCCTCTGCGCCTGCTACAAGCCGCCTACAGCACACTGTAATGAAGTGTGGGTAAAACTGCTGCCCACTGCTCAGGTAACTGCCTTCTTATACAGATAATGTGAGCAAAGGGCCATGAACAATGTTCACACGCCTCGGTTCAGAGTGTTGCATGATAATTACATCAGACATTATTTCACAGCACAATTGTAGTGTGAAAAACAACAGCTTACCAGGAAATGCATTTCAGAGCTGGCAGTATGGGTCAGCAAGTGCAAATGGAATGCTCCCACTCGAGGTGAGGGGCCAAGTGCACCCCAATTATGACTACCTTTAACTGTACAAAGGGGTTGGAAAGGTCCAAACTACTTTCTATTGCACTGGCCCCATGATATGCCTACTACTACACTGGACTCACTCCTCCATCCTTCCAAGGTCACTAAGATGGGTCACTGTCTTATACATCAGTTAGTGGTAGCACCGGGCAACGACATAAGAGCAGTACGAACCTCTATGCAAAAAGAAGTTATTCCGCTTTCAAGAAGTTGGGGTGTTCCTTGGCACACCTCTGGAGTCCTCAGGCTCCCCTTCGCGTCTGGAGTTGTGGGTTCTGACGGGGCCTGAAGCAATGTGGGGTATGGTTGGCGCTAGAGGGCTCCCCAGAGACCTGATTGGGGGGCAGGGTAGATGTCCCAATGCACCAGTGGTGGACGCGGGCCGCAGCAGTATTGGCAGTGGCTGAGAGAAAGAAAACAAGCATTTGCAATGCAATTGGTCTCGCCTTTGGGACCTTATATGTATTTAGCTATGCATCACATTAGCCTGGGTGCTGAAACATCTACTATTCTTTAACATGGAGGGAAAGTAAGCACAAAACTGCATGACAGGCCAGGTATGGGAACACATGGAGAGAAATATTGCCTTTCCGCAGGACATGGTATAGTCCAAAGCTCTGTTTTAAATATAAAATCAGGGCCTTCGGTGGTCATATCACTGACAATACAAGATTTGAAAAAAATATTATTGTCTACTGGTGCTCGTGGAAGATAATTTCTATGGACTGTAATCTAGAGAATGCTAAAGTGATTCTGGTATTTTACTGACCTCTGCTGGTCGTTTTCTATCAAGACAGTTAAATAGAGGCAATTGAACAGAAAAAAAGTGCCTACGCGGAAGCAGACAAGTCCTAGGGCTGATCTCCAGAGCCCACAAAGTACATGCACATATAAGTATATAAGCATATACTAATGTATATACAAGAGGTCTCGCATGCTCGACCTAAAAAGGTCAGACACTAGCACTTGCATGTTTTTTTTTACAAATTATGCACTGGTTCTAAAGCAGATCATTTCTTATCCTAAAAGCTCGAGGATATGACGTAACGGCCAGGACTGCAGACTTTGGAGCTGGGGCACCAGGTCCGAGTGTCGGCATCAGCTCAACATCCTGTGATTCTGGGCCCATCACTTAATTTCCCTGTGCCTAAAAAAAAACAAAAACGAATGTGTCCTCGTGTAATGCAACTGGTGTTCATGTAAAGCGCTCCAATACCTTTGGGTCGAGTTCCCGCTATAAACAACTGCAAAAAAACCTCAGACTCTCCTAATACAGACATGGCAATAGAGAGTCGTTGTTAGCACTCACAGAAGGAAACGAGAGGAGGACGTCTGTGTAGTAAATAACAAAGTGGAGACTTTCTATGCTTAGAAAAGTGGACTGCTTGGGTTCCATGGCAGGCCCAGGTCCTCGCGCGCCCCGAGGCCGCTGCTAAGATGTTCTTCCGGTTTTACCGGTGACGTGGCTTGTGGTGTCTCCTGTGTCTGTCATGCTTTCTACTTCTGTTTCTACAGTAAGCGAGGCCTAGTGAGGAACTGGAAAGTACCCAAGGATGCAATTCTGTACCCTTGGAAACTGTTTGTTTCTGGACAAGGTGGCAGTGAAGAATAGCAATACACACAAGCGTGCACCACCCATGACACTGCTCCTTGCAAAAAGTATGTACTTTCCGAGTGTCCCCTGTAATAAAGTGCCTTGAGGCCCAGTAGATAGACACACAAAACACGGGTCTCATTTAATTGCAAAACAGAATTGTGTCTTCGTGCATTACAGACACGTCACGTGTCAAACACTGCGTTGCATAGATGTTATGTGTGTCTGAGTGAACCAAAGACAAAACACAGTAATAGCCCAGCTCAATGGCCGTGTGGTGTCCGTCTGAGGCTGGGAACAGAACAACACAATTGTCACAGTTGAAACAATGATGACGTGAAAGTCCAGGCAGACTTATGTGTTTTTGTAAACACAAACAATGTAAATACACAACACTCTCAAAATAGGTTTCCAGTGCAAATGGGAGTCAAATGGTTAAGAGAACACAAATCACAATACACAATAAAAACTGTTCTAAAACAATACCACTGCAATTGCTGTAACACTTTAATGCTTCAAGAAATAGTTTCAAACATGCAAACGTGTACCAAGAAAAATTAAGGGCCGTACATTTCCAGCCAATATTGAGTTACTTTTTTACGGTTCACAAAAAGTATTTTTGTTCAGTAAAATTTTGTTAAGGTTTTTTTAACATAAAAAAGATATGCAGTACACATATAAAGTGGAACATGACTAGAAAGCAATATGCAACACCATCAATTGCAACGTCATATGGAGAGATAATAGCCTCAGTAAAACATGTGAGAACATGATTTGTCAAGGACATCTTAAGTCAGACAAATTATTAAAGTATACCAATAATAACAGATAGTCTTGTGTAGTAAGTAATATTGATAAAATGGGTATGTTCCTAAGAATTGGAAAAGAAGGGGGAGGGGGATAGGGAGTGATAGAGTAGGAGAAGATGGGTCTTCGATGGAGGAGATAGGGAAAGGGACCATGAAAGCATGGGATCATGGCATTGAATATGAACCTTGTATAAAAGCAACCAGAGTTTTCCAACCAGAGTTTAGCTTGTCTGGCGTCCGATTCACAAGGTGCACTGCGAAGAGTTTAGTTTCAGTAAGCAAGGGGACGATTTTATGAGCTGAGGCTTGTGAAGAGATCCTCTCACCTGGTCTCTGCAGCTGTCGGATCCTTCCCCATGTTCTGAAAATAGGCAGATCTTATAGCTTGGATGGTGCCAACATTTTACTAGTTCTTATCCATAAAACGTGATAGATATTTGAGGCTGTGTGACCTGTTGAAAGCCATAGTGCGAGCGGAGACAGAAAAAAAGACGCACATAAATGACATCATTTGGATAGTTTTCCTTTACCTTTAAAAAGTCTTAGGGGCTTATTTATTGGCCCTTGCTTCACTTTTACGCCATTGGTGCGTCACTTTTTGTGACGCAGCAGCGGTGTAAAAAAATGTGCCATGTTGCGCCATATTTACAAACTGACGCATCTAGGTAGATGCGTCACTTTGTAAACCCCTGCGCCACATTATACCTGCACCAGGTATAATGTATGCAGGGAGGGGCGTTCCGACGCAAGAAAGGGTCGTAGAAGTGACGCAGTGAAATCTGAGATTTCACTGCGCCACTTCTAGGATGCAAATGCATCAGTATCTTACGCTTGCCTCAAGGCCGGCATAAAAATGATGCAGGCACATTTAACATGGGATTTACCCATGTGTAAATGACACATTGTTGAAGTTGCGTCACTTTTGCAACACACTCCAGCAATGCGTCATTTTTGGGCCTACAGATACGTCGGAAATACTGACATATCTGTAACTCCTTGCGACATGATGCGTCATACACTAAATATGACCCATCATTGCTATCGCAACGAGGGTGCAATGAAAAGTGGCACATCTCTGTTTTCATGCAGCGAAGCGTCACTTTTCATAAATGAGGGCCTTAGAATCTAAATTGGCAAGCAAGAATTTCGATTTTTTTTTTTTTTTTTTTTTTTTTTTTTTTGAAAACCTTTATTGATTCTTCACAGATTAGTACACAGCACGTGGCCTACAACCCAACCGGGCCGGCCGCTAACATAGCGTATAAGCAATAAATATGCAGTAACACAGTACAGGCTGTCGTGAGGACTTGGGGATAAGGTACCGAAAGGAAATTGTGAAGAAGGAGTTGCGAATGGTCCTTGCCAAATTATGAGGTTTCCGTTTTTTGTTTAATACCTAAAAAGAAAAACATTCAAACTTCGGGAAATCACGTTGCCATCGACACAAGAAACTGAATGCCATGCAGGCGGAAATGTGCCTCTGAGTCCATTCAATTTGCGCTTTTCACATTTTGGTAATTACCGTAGCAATTGCCCCATTCCGTTATAACGCCCCCACCCAGTGCAGCCCCTCCTCCCACCCCCATGCCCTCCCCTCTCAGTCACTCATCCTCATCCGACTCCAGTGTGTCCCCTTCAGGGAGTGGCTCACAAATCTCACCCCGGTAAGCATTCCACGGGGACCAAACTTTGTTCCACTTGGCCGGGCACCCCCTGGATAAATACACCGCCCGCTCCGTGACCATGGTCCTATCCATATTCACACACCATTGGGAGGCCTTCGGCAGATCTGCCACCCCCCAGCGCTGCGCGATGTCCCTCTTCGCCACCATCATACCAATCGTCACCCAGATGCGACCATGTCGGGACAGGTCAGTTGGTTCCCACACATTAAGAAGACAGCGACGTGGTTCAGGAAGCACTGAGACCTCTAGGACTTGTGAGACGGTGCGCATGACCTGACGCCAGTATGTTTGTATGAGGGAGCAGTCCCAGAGTGTATGGAGTAGTGTGCCCTCCTCCCCGCAGCCGCGCAAGCAGAAGGGGTCGGGGGCTCGCTGTATGTGATGAAGCAATGTTCTGGTGTAGTATGTCCTGTGCAGAACCTTGAGTTGGATGAGTCTCATTCTAGAGGATATGCCCGCCTCTTTAGGGGATGCCAGTGCCTCGTTCCATTCGTGTTCATCCATCTCCCCCACGTCCTGCTCCCATTTTCCCTTAAGAGGCACTAGCGGGTCTGGGGAATTATTCAGGAGTTTCCGGTAGGTAAGGGAGGTGGCCTTCTCCACCATATAGTCAGTTAGGAGGCGATCCTCTAGCGGGGATGACTCTGGGAGAGTTGACCCCACCGGAATAACCGCCAGCAGAGCATGACGCACTTGAACATACCGATAGGTTTCATGTGGTCCCATTTCGTAGAGTTCCTTCAGGCGGGCGAACGTGATGACAGCCCCATGGTCCCACATGTCTCCCACTGTTGAGATGCCTATGTCGTCCCAGCGGGAGAACCCTTTACTGGTCCGAAGGTTGCCCAGAGCACGCGAATCCCAAAGCGGGGTGAGCTTAGTGATAGTATCTTTCCAGCCTAGCGCAGCGGTGGCTGCGTGCCAGACGGAAACTGTGATCTTCGTGGGCCCCCTCAACAACCTGAGTTTACGCTTGTCATAGAGCGGGGCCAGCAGGGTACCCGCCCCTAGCTGGGCCCGATCCGCCTGGAATGCAGGGTCCGATTGTGATGCATGCAGCCATTGATTAATCGGTCTAAGCTGAGCCGCCCAATAATAAAGTTGAAGGTTAGGGAGTGCGATGCCACCCTCGTACCAACCTTTACAGAGTTTGGCGTGAGCTATCCGTGCCGGGCGATTGTGCCATAGTAGACTGGTGACCACTGCCGCCACCCTTTTGAAGTACCTGGGGGGCACTGCAAAGGGGGTGTTGTCCAGAATGTACAGAAAGCGGGGCAGGGATTTCATCTTAAAGAGGGCTGCTTTTCCCAGCATCGTTAGCGGTAATCCTGCCCAGAAGCTCGCATCTCGCCTGAGGCGGTCCAGCGGCGGCTCCAAGTTCAACTTTTCAAATTCCGTCGGGTCACTCGTAACATGAACACCAAGATATTTGAAGGACGTGCCGGCCAACCGCAAGGGGCAGTCTGAGCCAACCGTGGGTGGGCCGCCCGCCAGGGTGTATAGTTCAGATTTAGTCCAATTAATTGTGTAGCCCGACACCTCCCCATGGGCATTGCAGATACTTAAAAGAGCCGGGATGCCATGGTCAGGATCCGTCAGGTATACAAGCATATCATCCGCGTAGAGCGAAATGCGGTCCTCCCAGCCCTCCCTCCATTGAATCCCCTTGAGCAAGGGGGTGGTCCTAATGCGGATTGCCAAGGGCTCTAGCGACAGTGCAAATAGTAGGGGGGAAAGAGGGCAGCCCTGCCGAGTGCCGCGTCTGAGCGGAAAGGAGCGCGAAATGTGGCCATTCGCCACCACATGCGCTACCGGCCCAGTGTACAGCAGTTTAATCCAGGATATGAAAACAGGGCCGAAACCCATGTACTGGAGAACCTCGAAGAGATAGGCCCATTCAACCATATCAAAGGCCATCTTGGCATCCAAGGCCAAGATGGCCGCTGGTTCGTCGAGTTCATCCGTTTTGGCCAACACCCCATGCACCCGTCGTAGATTGAGTGAGGTGTTCCTGTGGGGCATGAACCCGGACTGGTCTGGGTGAATTAGATCAGAGAGGTGGGGCAGGAGACGATTTGCCAGCAGTTTCGCCAGGATTTTACTTTCTGCGTTGAGTAAGGATATAGGGCGGTATGAGGAGCAGTCCTCCGGAGGTTTGCCAGGCTTAGGGATAGCCACTATCGTGGCCGTTCGTTGGTCTAACGGGAGTACCCCCGCCGTACGGCACTCCTCATACATTCGAAGCAGGTATGGGCTAATAACAGCAGTGCGGTCTTGGAACCATTCAATTGGAATGCCGTTTGGTCCGAGCGCCTTGCCCGTATGCAGGGCCCCAATGGCGATCCGCAGTTCGTCAGCAGTGAACGGCGTCTCAAGCTCAGCCGCCGCCTCGGGCAACAGCGCCGGGATGTGCAGATCATACAGTACGCTTTGGGCCGCAATGGCCGTGACGTCCCGCTCCGGGGTGTAGACTTTCTCGAAGTGGGCAGCCAGCTCTTCTACTATCCGAGCTGGGTCCGTGTGAATGTTCCCCAGGACATCCCTGACCTGTTGGATCCCCCTGGCACTCCCGCCTCTTTTGTCTAGCCAGGCCAGCATCTTCCCTGCTTTGTCCCCCAGATCGTACACTCGGTTTTGTGTGTCAGAGATGTGACCTTGGGCAATGTGTCGAGCATGGTCTGTATAGAGACGCTGGGCCAGCGTGAGCGCATGCAGTGTGTCGTCAGTGGGGCCCGCTTCATGGGCTGCGGTTGCGTCGCGCAGTCGTATCTCGAGCGCCAAGTGGTCCGCCGCCTGTTCTCGCCTATATGAGGTTATGGAGCTAATGGCTTGCCCCCTCAGGACAGTCTTATAGGCCTCCCATAGCACCTCAGCCGAGGCCGCGGTAGGCTCGTTCTCTATAAAGTAATGTGTTGTGGCGGTCTGCAGTGCTTTCCGGACCTTCGGCACCTTAAGATATGAAGCATGCATCGGGAAGACACGGTGGCGTGAGCGTGTTTGTGAGGTAATGGTGAGAGTCAGTGGGGAGTGATCCGAAATGCCCCTTGGATGAATGAGCACCTCCTCTACGCGCTGCAAACCATCCCCGAGCGCCAGAAAGTGGTCAATGCGGGACAGGCTATTATGGACGGCGGAATGGAAGGTGTACTGTCGTAATGTAGGGTGGACGTGCCGCCATATGTCTACCAGCCCCAACGCCTCAAGGAACCTTTGGAATCTGGAAGGACCCCCGGGGAGAGCGGGTGCGGGGAACCTGTCGAGTAGTGGGTCGGCAGGGGAATTAAAGTCCCCGCCCAACAAGGTGTCACCCTCGGGGAGGGACAGTAGGAAATCGCCCAGGGCAGGCAGCATCACAGAGTGTAAGGACGGCGGGATGTACACTGATACTATTGTCAGGGGGCGCCCCTCCCATTGACCACTCACTGCCGCAAAACAGCCCTGTGAGTCGGTTTTTGTGCAAATGGTGATAAAAGTTGAGGATTTTCTAAGCAGGATACCTGTGCCCCGGGACCCAGTGGAAAATTCGGAGTGGGCCAACATTGAGTACCCCCGCCTGTCCAGGGCCTTGGTGGCAGTACCCATTAGATGGGTCTCTTGAAGGAGTATGAGGTCAGGTTTATGTCGCTTGACCTCGGACAGAACAAGGCCTCGCTTCACTTTATCACCCAATCCACGCACGTTCCATGCCAGAAGCTTGAGGGAGGAGCCGCCCAATCGCGTCTCACCCGCCTGCATCACGTTACGCCGCTCACCCACCACCCTCGAAACTCAGGGGCCTGAACCCGCAGCACATGGCCCGCCCTCCCAACATCATTCCAGTAAACAGCACAGTACATTCTACATTGTTCATACAATAGCATGAATTTCCCGTAAAACCAAACAAGTCCCCCCCCCAACACCCCCCACCCTGCCTCCCTGCCAAACGGACTCAAAACTGCCCGCCACCCCAACTTAGCAGAGCGCTCAACCCATAGCTGAAACAGAGTACTTGCACGTCGGGGGAGAGTGTCCCCCAAAGCAGGCGGTCCCTCTGCAGCCCTTGGGCGTCCGGGCCAGTGTCCATTAACGGCTCAATAGAGAATCAGTGGGAGTAGAGTTCAGGAGTAACACGATAGTCCCTTGTGGTATCTTCATTTGCCGCCATCCGCTCCCAATTGGTCTTGTGGTGGTGTTCCATTCTCGCTGGTCCTGGATGGGGAGCGGGAGCCCCGCCGGCTCGTCCCTCCCGATCTGTTGCGTCGACGGTTAGAGGTGCGGTCCACTGTGCGCCAGCCATCCAGCCATTCCCTGGCATTCTCTGCCGAGTCGAAAAACCAGACCTTCTTATCCGCTACCACTCGTAGCCGGGCCGGAAACAGCATGGAGTACGGCAGTTCTTGGTCGCGAAGCGACTTTTTAACTTCGAGGAAAGTCTTCCTCTTGCGGGTGACCTCCGCCGTGTAGTCGGGGAAAAAGGAAATCCTTGAATTCTGGATTTGGATGGGCGGTGCCACCCTAGCGGCCTGGAGGACTGCTTCGCGGTCTCGAAAATTGAAGAGTCTCGCCAGGATGGGGCGCGGAGTTGCACCCGGGGTGGGCGTCCCGCCCGGGACCCGATGGGCCCGTTCTACTGTGAAGAAGTTTGATAGTCCCTTCGGGGCCAGTTTGGTCTTTATAAGGTCTTCAACATATAGGTCCATGGCCCCCTTTGTTTCAGACTCCGGGACCCCCAAAATACGGACGTTGTTGCGTCTGGAACGCCCCTCCTGGTCGTCCAGCTTACTTTTCAAAAGTTTATTGTCCGCCTGCAGCCTCTCCATTGCCACCTGCAGGTCCGAAACGTCTTCTATCAACGATTTGGTCACTACCTCCACCTGCTTCACCCTTTCGCTCATTTTCTGGAGGTCGGCTCTGATCAGGGTAACCTCCGCCGCGGTCGAACCCACCGTGGCCTGCACCTGCTCCAGTGTCCGTAGCACGTCGTCCAGCGTGGCCTTTTTTGCGCCGTCATTGTCAGAACCCTTCCCCAATGATTTGCGCTGCTCAGATTGTGTGGCCGACTGGCCCTCATAGGCATATTTCCCGAGCCTCGCTTGAGCAGCATTCTGTCGCTGTCCCTTCCCCGCCATTGCTGTCCAGTGAGACAAAGTCCAAGCTGGAACGGGCCGGAGGTCCGTCGCTGTCCACGGGGGGGGAAAAGGGAATGCAGGGGGGGTTCAGCAGTGGTGGGATGCCAACGTCCGCTGGTACTATGCGAGTGTCGCCGGCCGCCGCGGAGCGTTGGCGGCCTCGGCCAATTCAGCAAAAATGGCGTCTGGTGCCGTGCAGGACCTCCGGTCCGCGTCGAGTGCAGCCAAGGGGCACAGATGCCCAGCGTCACTGTGTATTCCACGGGAGGGGTAGAGCAGCCGGCGGGGAAGGATCGCCAGCCAAAGGTGTCGGGCGATGGCGTCGTCGGCTACTTCCGGATGGTTGCGCCGGGGAGGATGAACTTCCGCCCGGCCTCAGGATTCACTCGACACCGCTGCTCGCCTCGTGTCACCAGGCCCGTCTCGCCCAAGGGATGGAGATGAAGTTTCGCCCCGAAATCGGGGTCCAGGCACTCCCAAATTTTCTGCGCCAGTGCCGCCCGGTCACTGCACCCAGTACACCCTCTCCGGACTGAGTAGTGCGCGGATTGGCATGCGGATTGTTGCGGGAAGCCGCCTAGCTACGGGAGCCTCTCTAGGTTGCTGCCGCCATCATCGGCTGCTAGCCACGCCCTCAAGAATTTCGATTTTAATGAGGCAAAGGAGGAGGGTTTGGGACCTTGGTAAATGTCTCTGATAGGGCATATACATTTTTGTTGGCCTAGATTTGTCCAATAGAGAGTGAATTCATACTCTTGTTTTTTTCTAGTTATACCAAAGTGATACAGGTGTGATTTTAGATTTTAGATTTAGATTTTAGATTTGTGTATGGGGCAAGAGAGGTTTCTGATGATTATCTTTAGTGCTTTAGCTGTATCTAACAAGGTTTAGAGTGCATATTAGGAAGTTGGTCCATGAACAAACTGACAGTAGCCTGTGGATTGTATCGTCCGATTTCACTTATTAATGCAGACGCTAGTGGTTCGCTAAGATTTTGGCCAATCGCCTGTCTCCAGCTATGTTTAAATTAGTTTCTGGGCAACAACATGGCTTTATTAAGGGAAGTGATACGACTACTCATATTAATACTGCCATCATGGCATTTGATTTGGCCGAGCAAGTCAAGAGTAAACTAGGGATGATATTACGAGCCGCAGAAAAAGCGTTCAACCAGGTGGCTTGGGATTACTTGTGGCCTACCCTGTCGGCAATGGGAATTCCAGATAAATATTTCATATGGGTAAATGCGCTTTATCGTTTACCCCAGGCTAAACTAAGCTACGAGGGGTTACAGTCTAGGGGCATTCAGATAAACAGGGGTACACAGCAGGGGTGTCCTTTATCCCCCCTGCTGTTCGCCTTGTACCTCGAACCTTTTATCCGAACTCTTATGATGAATGAGGGTATTCGGCCATTAACTAGTGGAACTGATGACCTAAAACGTAACGCTTATGTGGATATCGCAATCTTTACGATAGATCCAATTCAGTCGGTAGGATTGCTTAATGAAGAGGCTACCTGATAGCTATAAAGGAGAAGACCCCCTTGGCCGTCACCTACCCAGCCGGACTTAGGGCAGACCTTCCTTTGTCTTGCCTTCGCATTCTCCCTTCCACACCTTTACCCTACCCCCTTTCTCCCTCTATGCTCCATATTTTCATCCCCTATGCTTTTGAAATGTTTTCCAGTTGAGACCTTACTATTTCGCCGATGCCGGGTGGAGCTACCTGATAGCTATAGAGGAGATGGGCTGTGGACTTCCCACTCGGTCCTCACCTACCCAGCCGGACTTTGGGCAGACTCTCCCTCGTCTCTCCACTCTATTTCCCCCTACCCCTTTACCCTTTACCCTCCTAAAAATCAATTTATCTCCTCCTTACCCTCTTGAAATGTTTTTCCAGCAACTGATGTAATTTTGTAACTTTGTGGCACCCTATGTAAAGCGCTCTGATACCTCCGGGTCTAGCCAGCGCTATATAAAACTCAAATAAATAAAAAGATGCAACAACAACAGCTTCGGCTGCGACACTTTTATCCGACGTTGTGAGACGCTTCCGCACAATGCGACAACTACAGTGGCGACATTCCAGATACGACGACAGCAACTCCGACGGCGGTACACTTCTCCGTGTATGCGAGGCGCTTTTCTTGATGTGGTGCAATACGACAGCTACAGCGGTGACATCCAAGATGCGATGTCAGCAGCAGCGATGGCGACACACTTCCTCTTCATTGCGAGATGCTTCTCTCAATGCAGTGCAATACGACAGCTACAGCGTTGACATCCAAGATGCGACGGCAGCAGCAGCGACGGCCACACACTTCTTCCTCTTGAGTCGCACTTCCAGCTCCTTGCGACCCACAGTCCCTCAGAAGGCTAAAAACAGTGGCAGGCACTTCCAAAGGACTCTGTGGAGCTGGGGTTGAAGTCTGTTGTCTCTGAGACTTCAGCAGGAGGCAAGCTCTGTTCCAAGCCTACCATAGGGGTGTCTGATATGAAGAAAAGGTAAGGTTTAGGGACTGGCAAGTGGGTGCACTTGCCCAGTCAGCATGGCAGTACCAGACTGCACACAGTCTCTGCAATGGCAGGCCTTAGACACACTTTTACAGGCTGCTTCTGTGGGTGGCACAATCAGTGCTGCAAGCCCACTAGCAGCGTTTGGTTTACAAGCCCTGGGCATATTCGGTGCACTGTACTAGGGTCTGACCAGTAAACCAAATCAGCCAATCATGGAATCACTAATTCATACATCAATTTACAATAGGGAGAGCATATGCCCTTCAGCACTGATCAGCAGTGGTAAAGTGCCCAAAGTCATAAAACAAAAAAAAAACAGGTCAGACAAAATACAGGAGGAAGGCAAAAAGTTCAGGGATGACCCTGCAAAAAGGGCCAAGTCCAACAGCTTAGATGAGGCTTTCTCTACAACTGAGATAATGCTGGGCTACAGAGACGATTTTAATAGAGCGAAGAAAGCTCTAATGGCTATAGCTATAGTTTCTGCTAGGTTGGCTATAGCCCGGGCATGGATTTCTCCGAAGCCGTGCAAAGTAATTGAGTGGTGGAGTATCTTTAGCGAAATTTTTGCACGAGAAAAAGCTTTGGCTAAAATCAGAGGTTCTAAGGTATTACAAAAATGTAATGCTATCTGGCATGGTATGATTCAGCATCAAGTTGTCAATGAATTTTCCTGCCCTGTTTGCTTTGGATTTTTTTTATTTAGTTAGTACTTTTTATTGTTATCTTTAAATGTATAATGTCATCCTTCTAGGGAAAATGAAATAATGCAAAAAATTATGTGATGGTTGATTTTCTGTCTGTATATATTGTGTTTGAATCCTTTGTAAAAAAAATAATAAAAATATTTTTTTTTAAAAGGAAGTTGGTCCATGGATAAAATCTTAGGGATAGAAGAGGGAGAATATAGAGCTCGCTCAATAAGACCTTAGGCCTCATTTACTACAAAATGACGCAGTGTGGTGCCACAAGCCATTTTGCTGCGCCAAGCTGCATCATTTTAAAAGTGCAGGTATGAGTCGTATTAACAGCAATATGACGCATCAGTGTGCTTTCCCCTGCGCTGGCGCACAATGGGCTGCCATGCACCAGCACGGGCAACCTTGTGTCATGTTGCAAGGGTGCCTGCGTTGCAAAAATTATTGTTGGTGTGCAGGAAAGGGCACCTACCTGCACAAAAACGATAATTGATGGCATTTTCCTCTTTTTTGTCTGCCGTTTGCTTAGAAAGAGGAAACAAAGTAGGAGAAATACAAGTATTTCTCCTTATTGCACCACTCCTATTCCTCCCCTGGTGACACATAGGATTCGGATGCGTTCCCAGCTTTATAAAATGTTGTAAATCTGGGACTGTCAGGTTCCCTGGATGTTGCGTGGGAGACCCACAGCAACACCCATGAAACACCCCTTTCACACAGAGTATTGCGTAGAAGGGCCCATATTTACAAGGCCATGGAAAGTAATTGAAGGGTGACATTACGTGCCTTGTAAATACGTAAAGCCCCTTGCACCACTGGTGCTCTAAAAAAATTGATGCACCGGCGGAGCAATTGGTTTGTAAATGAGGCCACTAGTGTTTTCCTTCCTGCATGATGTGCTCGCTCAATACTCACCTCGAACTCATACTAGCATTACAGTGTCCCTCCTCTAATCATGACTTTCTAACCATCTGGTTCGCTACTTTCCAGTACTTTCTCACTGTCATGTGCATGCAGATCCTAGTCCATCTGGGGTGCAATCAGCAATACCAATTAGTGCTACTAATACTAAGCCACTTTGAAAGCGATCCCTTATAAGACTAAGGGACTCATTTACAAACCCTGTGTGCCGCCAGAACGTAATTTCTTGTGCCGTTCCAGTGGTGCATAGGGCTTATTCATATCTACAAGGTCAAGTAATGACACCCTGCTTGGCTTTTCATGGCTATGTAGATATGGAGTGAGACAACACAGCGCAAGACCCTGCATTGCCTCACATAAGATGGGAAGGTATGACATTGGCATTACAGCGGGTTATCCCACGTAACATCCATGGCATTTCAAAAATTCCCAGATTTACAAGTTGTAAACCTGGAAATGCGTCAACAGCCTACACCTCTACAAGGTGTGCCTTCCTGCACAAAAACAATCAACCCTACAACACAGACATCCATGCACCATAGAGAATGCAAACTTTCTCTTTTAGGGAACACATTTTGTTGTTCATAACCCTATTGTAAACCAAATGCGCATAATGTTCTCAAAAGTTTCAAACACAAAAAAAATAAACATGAAGATACTTCTTCTGCCTATATCAATAGACAACATGTACATGGGTAGTCCAAGTAGTAACACCCTGCTCCTCGTTTACAAAACATTAGTGTAGGACAGCACCGCAAGTCTTTTTTACTGCACTGCCCTACACCAATTTGAAAGGGAAGGAATGCACCGTATTTATGAGATACGGAGCACTGCTATCATCTCAGCCAGCGCTGGCGCACAGTTTGGCACCTAGCACCAATGCAGGTACCATTTCACCATGGTGCAAGGGTGTCTGCACTGTTGGCAGGGTTGTTTTATTTGCAGGAAGGGGCACCTTCCTGCACAAAACAATCCATAGAGATGTTTTCCTCGTTCTGTGTGTGCTGCACAATGCAGAACACAAGGAAAGGGGAAAAAAGAAGGAGAAATGAAAATATTTCTATTTGTTACACCAGCTCTGGGGACGCATAAGGTTTAGGCTCTACCCCAGGTTTATATGATTTTGTAAATATCGGGCAGCTTCAAAATCCATGGGTGTTGCGTGAGAACACCCACCGCTACGCACATGGAAGGCTTCCACGACAAATATAGCAAGTTACAAAGCATGCTAGTACTTCGCATGCTTTTACAACATTCTAATAACAGTTCTAATGACTTGCAATGGTTTCTCGTACTAACAATGCAGCTGTTGTAATGACTGCGTTGTAAAAGCACTACGATGGTATGACAGCGTTGTAAATGCTGTTTCCCCTCCTCGACGCAGAGTAAAGCAAAGCAGTGCTTTGTGTTGGGTGTTTGGTGTTGCTGTGGGTGTTCCCATGCACCATTCATTGAACCAGACACATTCCCAGATTTACAATGTTTTGTAGAACTGTGAATGCAACAGAATCCTAAGTCTCCCCATGGGAGGCATAGGAGTGGCGCAACGAGGAGAAATACTTTCATTTCTTGTTTTTCCTCTTTTGATGCGTGCTGCATTGTGCAGCACGTATAGAAAGAGGAAAATGCCATCAACTATTGTTTTTGTGCAGGAAGGTACCTCTTTCTGTACAAAAACAATCATCCCAGCAACATAGGCCCCCGTGCAACATGATGCAAGGGTGTCTGCATTGGTGCACAGCTGCTGTTTGTGCACTGGTGAGGTGGAGAAAGTCAGGAATGTGCCGTATCTTGTAGACACGGCACATCGCTGCCCTTTTATTTTGATGCACAGCAGCGCAGCAGGAAGACTTACTGTACTGACGTGCATCAAAATATAGTAAATGAGGCCCTCGGTGTCTTCTCCACCACAACCGACCTCAGCACAAGGAGGCCTGACATTTATCTGCTGCCTCCATGCTACAGTAGAGCACAGCAGTGAATCTGCTCTCACTGCACTCGCACCAGATAATTCTTTCCGTCTAGTTGACATAAGATAGGCATAGACACTGAAAAGGAGGACAAGCTTTGACAATGTCACTACATTTGTTTTTTTATGCATAGGTCACCAACAGAAAAAGACACAAACTCAGATGTAGGCAGAGCGAGACTTGCAGGCTTCCATGTACTCACAGACCACCAAACATGGAGAAGCACATGCGTTCAGGCAACATGCATTCACAGAGACTACATGTATTTAAATGACCCCTTAAGGGGCAGATTGTGTGTGCTGCACAATGCAGCACACATGGAAAGGGGAAAAAAGAAGGAAAAATCAAAACATTTCTATTTGTTACACCAGCTCTTGGGACGCATAAGGTTTAGGCTCTACCCCAGGTTTATATGAGTTCGTAAATATCGGGCAGAGTCAAAATCCATGGGTGCACACACACACATACACAAAACACAAACACGCACATTGACCATAAAGAAGTGTGCATTTACTATTCTAACTTCAAGCATGCTTTGATAGTAGGATAAGTTATAACACAGACCAAGGCAAATATGACTGCACTTTTAGGGGCAGATGTACAAGAAACTAACGCAGAGAAGTGCCGCAAGTGATTTTGCTGTGCCGCGCTGCATTAGTTTTGAAGCACAGTGATGTGACATATTTACAACTATATGTCGTATCTCTGTGCTTCCCCCTGCGCTGGTGCACAAATTGCTTCCAATGCGATGGCGCAGGCACCCTTGCACCATGATGCAAGGATGCCTGCGTGGTGGGGAGATTGTTTTTGTGCTGGAAGGGTCACCTTCCTACACAAAAACAATCAATTGAGGTGATTTCCTCTTCTAATGTGTGCTGCAGAATGCAGCACGCATTGAAAGAGGAAACAAGCATTGGCATAGCCAATAGGTCTAGCTTTTGGGACCTTATAAGTGTTTAGCCAGAGATATTAACTTTGACTATGTTTTTAAGCTGTGCTGTACATTAGTTTGCAGAATGCAGCAAAGCTTATAATTAGAGCTGAAATATTTAAACTGATTACAGCAGGCACTGTGCCAGGAGGCAACTTGACAGTTTTTTTTTCTGGGTTTTATTGGGCAGTTTTATACAGCATGAACTCTTTAGACGAGCACTGGTAAAATTACACAAGGACACATTCAGTTTGTTTTTGGGTAAGGGGAGATAAAGTGAATTGTCCTGAATCACAGGGTGGGGAGCCGACGCCGAGACTACAACCCAGTTCCTCAGTTCCAAAGCCCTCCTTGCACGTTTACAATGGTCACAGGCTCGCTGACGTGTGAGAAATGTCACGCCCTGTAGCCTGTAATTACTTACGTGTAAGGATACAGTAAAAATTTTCAGTTACTGTTTAAAACCACACAACACATTTACTGAGAGGTGCAGTACCTTAAATTCACACTCACATAACACACATGTCAAAACAGGCAACACCGAAAACGGCTGCATGTGGTAAACTTCAAAGATATAAAATCTGTGCAAGCATACGTCAGATGTTGAAACTTAATGGAAATACGGCTTGCACGTCTTACAGAATTTTGTTCTAAAGCCTTTTGTCTCAAAAGGGCACCCAGAATAAAAGAGTGTGCAGTTTGTTTCCAAGGAATTCCATCAAACTCTTGAAGTCATTTTGTTTGTATATATGACTTGGCCCCAGACACAACTCCTAAATCCGTGTGTTTCCTAGGGACTCAAACCTTGACATCCACCTGCAGCACCCAGATGAATAAAAGGTGCACGCACGCCTTTTCTTCCCCGTCGGCAGCGAGCACGTTCAAGCAGAGGCACACACCAACGTTATTAATTAGTGGGGAAAATTCAACGATGCATTTTTTCAGTTTCACTGACAGAAAAGGAAGATCATATATAACTTTAAATTACAAGTAAGCACACATTGTAGAACTTGGCAAGTCCATATCTCAGAGCACCGTACACATAGATATATCTATTGATCGACAAAAATCTTTTCATATACACCTCTGGCGTCCGGATACACATACTTGTGCCTCTCTCAATAATTCAAGAAATATTCGTTCTGTTAAGGAAATGTTTTACTGCCCTCCTGAAAAACCCCTGCCTTTAAAAGATTATATACAAGCACACCTTCATCTTATTACGGAAAAATATCTTGATAATATTACTGTCTTCCTGCTGGAGCACCACGTTTAATGCACGCTAATTGCCTTGAAAGCTCATGGGACTGTTAAACACTGTTTTTGTCTGGGAACTACATTTGCTTTTCAATAGGAAGCGTCAGGGAAAGGTTAGTGAACTCTGGCTCCTGGGGAGGCTAGGTTTTGATACCTAAAAGTACAAATATCTCGAATTAAAGGAAGAGTTGTGGGTCGGGTAGGGTGTTTCCTCAGCGGGGACTTGTGGATATGGTGTTCTGGGTATTTTCCAGGGGAAGGTGCGCCAAGGAAAACGACAGTCAGGATAACAGATGCAAGCTGTAAAGTCATTAGTAACAGGATACTGGATGCATGTAGATGTTGAGGGCATGTAAAGCGTTTACCTTGCAGGGACGAGCAGCGGCAGGCACGATAATTGCATACAGATGGCGCCGGTGCTCGCTATCGCAAGGTAAACGCCATACAAGCACAAGTACTAATTGGAAACAATGCAAAACATGCACAAGTTTCCACAAAGCCCGTAGTGATTCCAAGAGGTCACTCCAAAGTAGCGCTTGTGCGCTGTGTAGGCGAGACCTAAAAAACGAGGAGAAATGAAAACATTTCTCTTCGTTGCACCTCGCTATGCCACCCCTAGGCTGGCTGAGCATTCTGATTTCTTTCCAGATTTACGAGAAATCGTAAATCTGGAAATGCATCAGTGGACATAGGTGTTGCATGGGAACACCCGGAGCAACACCCATGTCACGCCCCTAACACGCAAAGTGTTGCGTGAACAGGGGCGATATATACAAGCACAGGTTAAGTCACGCAGGGTGGCTTTACCTGTGCTTGTAAATATCACTCAGCAGGGACCAGTCTTCTCTACGTACCGGTCCTCACAAATATATTTGTCTGGTTCTTCTGTCAGGGTTTACCCACTCTATGAGGGGAGGTCTGGTCCTCACAGCGTGGGTTATACAAGCACACGCAAATACACACAAACTCTCTCTCCAATTGCTGAATTATTTTGGTAGTAGCAAACTTCCATCGCTGAAGCATGGTGCTTGCACGCTTCCCCCCCTCAGCCACGCTAGCCATTCCACATGCCACACCCTGATTTTCTTTTCATATTATCTCCTAAATTATTTATCGTGTGTGTAATTTACAAACCCCTATCTAATTCAGTTAGCTTCAGCCCACCCCTTCAGCTCCATGGTGTTCATGCAGAAAGGCGCTATTTCTTTAGGAACAAGATACACGAAACTGGTAATGTGGGTGAGAGAGAGTGGTATTCCAAAGGGGAAATGGAACAGAGAAAAGATAGTTCTTTAAAGAAGTGGTCACAGCGTCTTTGATTTGATGGCATGGATGGGTGTCCCGTCTGACAGCTGGAGCTAAACTTGTGGTAAACACTGTGGCGAGGATGACCTTTTGTGTGGAAGATCTGGAGGAAGTACATGTCCTGGGAACTTCCCTAGTTTGTTAATTCAGCTATAAGATCATTTCGATATTGAAGGGTGATTCTCCGAGAGAGCCAGAGTTGATTTTGGAAGGTATTGCCAAGACGTATATATGAAATGAGATTGTTTATTAATGTGGTATCATGAAGAGGGCTCCCAAACCTAGCCATAGGTTAAGGCTTGAAATACTTTGATAGAGCAGAGCTTGTATGGGTGGCAAGGAAGTAGCCAGAAAAAGTAAATATCCCCCACTGTGAACCAAAGCTCTTGTGGCCCAAACAAGCGAAGCAAGTCATGGCGACTTTCCCCAGAAGGGATTGCTTGTCTCTTCCATCCATGCCTCTATGCATTCATCCTTTTAAGATTCCATCCACCCGTTGATATGCACAATTTCATCTTTACATTCTGTCATCCATTCAATCTTTCATCCATCATTTAGTCTGTCACTATTCGGTTCATTGCCCCATCCATCTGCCCACTCATATCCAAACCTATCCATCCATCTTCAAATCTATCCTTCAAACTTATCCTTCCATACATCCATCATCCATCCATCCATCCATATATCCATCCACCCTTTCACTCTGTCATCCATCCTTTCACTTATCCATCACCCCTTTCATCATCCATCCTTTGAAACATCCCTTCATCCATCCCATTAGCTCATTCTTCCACCTTTCACTCTATCCTTCCTTCTTCTCACTACATCAATTCATTCATCCTCCCTTTCATTCATCCATCTACCATTTGGCTCAGCCATCCATCCACTCATCCATCTATTTAACCTTTCAGTCATCCATCCATCCTTTTACTCACTCGTCAATCCATCCACCCTTTCACTCACTTGTCCATCCCTTCACCCTTTCACTCATTCTTCTGGCAATCCTATCATCCAGCCATCAATCCATCCTCCCTTTCATTCATCCATCTGTTGTTTCACTCAGCAGTGCACAATGGATGAACCTCAACTGCGTTGAAATTGAATACCGAGAGCCTCAACCTCGGAAGGCAGCCCTCAATTTGGTCTCCTGATTGCTGGCCTGCGTCACTTGGTTCCTTCCCTTCACCAAAGCCTACATTTTGAAATGTAGGTATATGGTTTGACAAATGTCTCAAAATTTATAGCCAAATAAGGGCGTTAGCAAGTAAATGTTTTGGCATCCTATAGTCTCTTGAGAACGTCTTCAATCTGCTCCCTGCATCTGCCCAGAAGACAGCGATCCAAGGGGCAGTGATTTCATAGCTGGATTACTGCAACTTTCTTTATCTTGAGGTCTCTCAGTTCAGGTTTAGGAGGCTTCAACAGGTCCAGCATTCTGCAGCCCGGCTCTTGTTAAAACTTCCTAGACAGGTGTCAAAGAGCTCCACACTTTCTAAACTTCATTGGCTTCCGGTGAAGAAACGGCTTGTTTATAAATCCCTAGTCTTTCATACAGGATTTTTAGGAAGACAGGAGCAGCTTACTTGCATTCTCTTATTTCTCTCTATTCTCCTTCTAGTTGTCTTAGGTCCTCTGATGCGTTATTAGCACAGGTTCCCGGAGTGAAAACAGTTCAGATCAGGGGGAGCTCTTTTGGTTTCCTCGCACCGAAGTTGTGGAACTCTCTTCTGCATCAGTTGAAACTAGCCGATTCACTTTTGTTCCAGAAGAAACTTAAAACTTGGCTTTTTAGATAGGTTGGCCTTGGTTCTGATCTGCTTCGACTTTTTGGGAGTTTTGTGGACTGATTAGCGCCATAACACTCCTGTTAGTGCAGCCATGCACTTTATAAATGTCTTTCATTTAATTTTCATTTCATCCATCCTTACACCCATCCATCCATTTATCCACCGTTTCCCTCCGTTCATCCATCCTGCTGACTACATCCATCCATCCATCCATCCACCCTTTCACTATCATCCATCCCATCACTTATCCATCATCCCTTTCATCATTCATCCTTTGAATCATCCATTCATCCACCCCCTTGGCTCATCCATCCACCCTTTCACTCTATCCATCCACCTTTTCACTTTATCCATTCCTTTATCTCTTCCATTCACCTGTTTACCCTTTCACTCAGCCATCCATCCTTTTATTCATCCATCCACCATTTGACTCAGCCATCCATCCACTCATCCATCTATCCATTTACCCTTTCACTCATCCATCCACCCTTTCACTCACTCATCCATTCACCCATCCTTTCACTCGTCTGTCCATTCATTCACCCTTTCACTCATCCTTCTCTCCATCTTTTTATCTAAACATCCATCTACCCTTTCTTTTATCCATCCATCCATCCATATATCCATCCAACCATCTATCTATTCTTACACTTATCCATTCATCCACCCTTTCACCCCATCCATACATCCATACACACATATATGCTGTCAGTTATCCATTTATCCACTCTTTCACTTCGTTCTTCCTTCTTTCAGCCTTTTACTCCAACCATCCTTCCTTTCACCCATCCATCCATCCATCCTTTCAGTCGCTCATCCATCAATCCATCTTTTCTCTCATAAGCCATCCATCCACCCTTTCACTCATCCATTCCCTCGTCCATCCATCCTTCCTTTCACTCATCCATCCTTACATCCATCCTTTCACTCATCCATCCATCCATCCATTATTTGTTAAGTTATGTTATTTGCATTTATTTAGTGATCAAATGCCCGCAGGCGTCTTTATACTAGCTACAGAGTGCGAAAAATTGAAGAATTAAGCTGTATTATATAGCCAGGTCTTGAGGGATTTCCTGAAAGTCAGAATATGTGTAGTGGATTTGATAGCGAGTGGAAGATTGTTCCAGGTGATGGAAGCACCAATCACTTACCTTCCCACCCTTTCACATTCATTTTGAGCCTTTGCTCTGCCGAGTTGCAGACAGAAGAGGCTCATCAAGAAACCCACCTCCACTGTATCTGCTAAAGCAGGGGGGACGCCACTGATGAGTGGTGCAGTACATGCAGGACAAGATGTAAACCTAAGAAATCAGCAAAGGCAATAGTTCTGAAGTTGAACTTATATGATGGCTTCTTTAAAAAAAAAAACTCTAAGCACTTTCTCCAAAAATAGAAAGAGGAATAAAACATGCTGTCAGATAGGCGGCAGCCATAATCTTGAAATACATTTTTTTAAATAAAAAATAATCAACCATCGCATATAATTTTAATAAAACAGTACAGATGCATCCTGGTACGTAGAATAGACCTATAAACCTCTTATAGTTTTAATTCACATCACAAAATACGGAGCCGAATCGTTTTGCTCAACGCAACAACCTAGGTTGCTGTGCAGCCTTGCACAAGGGGCCAAAGGCGGTTTAGAGCAATGCTTCCTAATAGGGCCTACTGCTGCTCTCTTCCCCTGCACCGGCACACAAAAGGCTGCCTAGCACCAAACACACGTCTTTGCACCATGGTATAGAGGTGTATGCGTGACGTCTAGCATAGTATTTGTTATTGGAAATATGCCCTTCCAGGACAAAACCCCATGTCTAGACTCTTTTTAAAACCTTTCCCACATTTGGGACAGATTTATCAATCTTTGACTTGGCGCAACACAACATGACAACGCGCAGCGCGGCATCAAATGGAGAGGGCTGGAATACACCATACTCACTAACATATGGTGCATTCCTGCTCTTTTTCTGCGCTGGCACACTGTGTGCTGTCTAGCACCAACGCAGGCACCATTGCGCCACGGTGCAAGGGTGTCTACATTTCAGGCAGGATTGTTTTCCTCTAAGTGGGCCGCAGAAAGCAGCAGCACACTTAGAAAGAGGAAAATACAAAGAGAAATAAAGATATTTTCCTTGTTGTGCTTTTAGCAAGAATCTTAAGAACGTGGGGAAACCCAATAGACCCTTGTAGGCTTGGGCAATGGCTAGTTTATGTAAAGGGTGACTACAAGGGATTTTGTTTCTTAGCTTGATCAAAGTGATTTCAGTACATTAAGATCGTGGGCTCCTTAAATATTTAGGCCCATTGTATCCACAGGATTACTTTAACAGTAATGAACAGTTTTTGAAATGAATATATTCAATATAGTAGAAATGGAGCAAAAAGAGAAGAAGCACACAGCCAAAAAAGGTTATGTAAAAAGTAAATTGAATTCGAGTAAATCACAAAAAACAAATCATGGGGACAAATAATAGAACAAAACTTTGAGTAAAATTCATGAAAAGCAGTATATATGTATTAACTAATCAGTTCATAACATTTCATCAGCTCCTAAACAGTTGGAAGAAGAGAACCAAAATCAAGGATGTATGAAGATGTTCTTCAATGCATGAAAGCTGAGGAGTTGATGACTTGGGTCGACGTTTCGGTCTTGTCTGTTGACATCTATAAGACCATCATCAGACTAATGTTTCATCAAGTAAAACCCCTTAGATATACTAAGTGTAATGTGCCAAAACTGTGAAAAGCCAATACAGTGGTCCATTGACTTCTTACCAGTGAGACAGCGAGTACCAGCAGAAACGCATCTCATAGAAAATCAAGATTTTTGCTTCAGTCACAAGAGTAAGGGGATAATGGGTCACTAGGCCCTTGCTTTGGCTAGACTCACACCTGCTCAGTGCCAGGATACCCTCCCGGGTGATAGTGTGCTCTACAAATCCAATAACATAACATACCATGACCTAACATAACATAGCATAACATGCTCTGTGCCTCCAAAGAACCAGACCACATGAGACGCTCATCTGTAAGCAGAGACGGCCCATTTTCAGTTTTTTTTCTTTTGGACTTCACTGGCACAGTTTTCTTTAGCTGAACCTCGGGAGACCATGGATTATCGAGCGGTGATAATGGGCTTGATAATATGGCCTTGTGAATGCCAATAGAAACCCATGTTCTGGTGTGAACATGGGCTGCTATTGGAATTCTCAAGGGCATATTATCAAGCATAATATCGCCGCTTTAGCGGCAGTTTTCTGCCGCTAAAACAGCGATAATTTTAACGCCCTGCTTGATAATATGCCCATAGGGCCCTATTACAGGTGTGCACTCTGGTGAAGTTTAACAGTACGTATGGAGGGTTTGTCACTATCACCACTTTTAAAGGTCGTTTTGCACAAAATATCTCATCTAGCACATTACAGCTCAGACACAGTATGTATAGATTAAGGGGAAATTTTAGAACCATTGAAAATATGTGTATGAAAAAAGTTTTAAATCTCCCAAAAAGTTTTAAGATGCAGAGTGTTAGATGTAAATTAAAGTTGAACTCTTGTACAGTTTTTTAAATATTTAAACAATCTTATTTGGGAGGATAGCCTTGATAGGATATCACAGGTATGTTGGATGGAAGCACAACCCAGTGAGGTAAAATGGGCTCGGCCTCTCAAGAGAAATGTACAAAAACGTAACCCCTTCCATGCTCATGACGAGCTCAGCTCGTCATGCAGCACAGTGCTCGTGTGCTGATGACGAGCTGAGCTCGTCATGACCACACCCGTTTCTATTGACTTTCAGCACAGCAGAACAACAACTCAAGCAGCCAAGGTGTTAAAGATAATATTTTATCCGCAGAGGTTTTTACTACTTGTGAGCCCCTCCCGCATAGGAAGACACTTCAGGAAGCCGACTGGATTTTGAGCTATCATAAAGATACCGAGTACCAACCCCAACAACCCTTACTCCAAATGACAGTGTCTTCATTGAGTGTTTCAGGTATGTATCCATATATTTATTACCTGCTGGATTCTCTAGTTCATTTAGGAATTAAAATAAATTAGAATAGGTCTCAATCCTTTTAAGGCTATTCCGATTTTGTCTGAAAAACATTAAGGTAAACTAAAGGGGTATATTCTCAAGAATGTGTGATAACTACCGCAAGAGTAGCGTAACGCAACTTTCAACATCGCTGCCCATCACGGGAAAATAACCCAGTGGCAACGTGGAATTCACAACACGGTGGTAGTATGCGATAGACACCAGACAACGCAGCAAATGTCCGCATGAAAATCAACGCCACGCCGCAAAAATACGATGCGCCAACGCAAAAAAACATGCGAGGAGGCCAACTGCGGTAAAAAAAGTAGCGAAAACCGGCCACAGGCCTGCAAATCCCACATGTCTGGCAGGACAGTGCACCATAAAAACCACGGGAAGAACACACCAGAGACAAGCCAAAGCACGGAGCAACATGGATGCACCCTGACCCAGCGCAGAACCCAACTCGAACCCCACAGACTACTAGCAAGGAACAACGGGGTTGAGGAAGGCCAAGGAGAAGAGGGAGAGGAAGACGGGGCGTAGACTGCCGGAAAATAAGACCAGCGTCACGGATGTGACAGAACACTACCAGCACTTGAACCACAAGCAGAGGAATCCAGCACCCCCAAACAGACACAATGTACACCGCCATACAGTCTGCATGCAAACTAGCACAATGCTCCAACATATATGCCAAAACAAAGGTAACACACACATCGCAGAGGGGCACACAACACCTACAGCAGAGCACATAGTACAACGCATCAGTGATGCCAGAGAGGACCACCACACCGTCGACACCCACGCCCTACAACAGCCCATGAACATACCACGCAAGCCCCCACCAGGAGACCCAGAGGAGAACAAGCCAAGAGACCCTGAGGAGAACACCGAGCCTGCAACAGACCACACATCAGGAAGCACCAGCAGGCACAGATGGCTCACAACACTTCACCCACCCACACATGGCACCCCAATGGCATGTGTCAGCACACCAAAAGGAAAGGGCCCAACAGGTGTCAGAGGGGACCGAACCCATGGAATGCGAACCAAGACCCATACGTGAGGGTCTATCACCCTACAGGGCCCACCCACACCCCACTAAGGAGACCTACGCTACCATAGAGACATATGCAGATGCACATGCACAGCGCAGAGCCATGCCCAGGGGAGCACAATTAGCAGTCACACACCCATGTTGGCTGTGCGTACGATGCCCTGGCCACTCCCCTCACAAATGGAGTGGGCAACAACAAAGCTACATGCCAGGTCCCAAACTGCTGCCTCCGGTGACATGTCTGCATCCGTGGTACACTGCACAATGCAAAGTCATAGGACCCAGGGACCACATGCATACTACAAGACCACAGGGACACACACAGAGATCATGTTGAACTGGCTACAGGCATGTGCGCCCTGCCCCTTTATTGGGCAGGGCCACATGTAATGTGACGCCTGTGCTGGTTGTGTGTGAGGTGAGTGTAAGCCATTCCACATGGAATGTCTGGTGTTGGCAACCAATTGGACATTGAACACCAGTGCAACGCAAACAGAAAATACATGCAATACAGAGTCAACTGATGAGCAACATGGGGTGATCCGGATAAAGTCCAGAGGACAGTCAACATGCAAACAAAAGTGTCCATGAGTCGCAGTGCACTGGGCTGTGGATACTAGAGATGAGCACGTTCACGTGCAGAAAAAGTCTCAGATTGTGTCCCTACGATATATTCCTGATGCAGATGCAGTGGGGTGTGTCAGACCTGCATCATCTTCACCATCAAAGTCTCAGGTTCACCACACTTTTTGAGGTGACATACCTGCTTAACCGCTCCACAGCACAAAACACAATCAGCTATGGACAATGGCCTGAGGGGTACTGAGTCACTGGCACCTGGAGTGCTGAGCAGGGTAACATGCCAGTGATGGCAGCCGCGACAGGCCTGAGCAACCACGAAGTCTGTCTGGACCACTGTTTCAACTCTGGCAGATTGCTTTTGAAGGTGGTACTTACAGTGGTGGCGTGTGCCTCATGCGGTAATGCGTTGTCCAAGCCGGTCTGGACTCGCTTTGGTGTGTGAGCCCTGGTGGGAAGCATGTGGGCCCAGATGCTGCGTACAGCGCAAGGCCACAGAGTCATGGTGTTGATTAGCCCAGGGCCAAGCCTATGTCTCCAGAGAAGGATTCAATCAATCAAGCATTTGTATAGCGCGCTACTCACCCGGAGGGTCTCAAGGCGCTTGGGGGAGGGGGTCCGCTACTGCTCGAAAAGCCAGGTCTTGAGTTGCTTCCTGAAGGAGAGGTGGTCTTGGGTCAGGCGAAGGTGGATGGGAAGGGAGTTCCACGTCTTGGCAGCCAGGTAGGAGAAGGATCTTCCTCCCATGGTAGCTCTTTGGATGCGGGGAACGGCGGTGAGGGCGTGGCTGGTGGAGGGTAGCTGGCGGGAGGGAGCGTAGAAGGTCAACCAGTCGTTGAGGTATCTTGTGCCTTGGTTGTGGAGAGCTTTGTGTGCGTGGGTGAGGAGTCGGAACGCGACTCTTTTGCTGACGGGGAGCCAGTGCAGGTCTCCCAGGTGTCCAGAGATGTGGCTGTTTCGGGGGATATCCAGGATGAGTCGTGCAGAGGCGTTCTGAATGCGCTGGAGCCTTTTCTGAAGTTTGGTTGTGGTTCCAGCGTAGAGGGTGTTGCCGTAGTCCAGACGGCTCGTGACGAGGGCCTGGGTGACCATCTTCCTGGTTTCGGTGGGGATCCACTGGAAGATCTTCCGTAGCATGCGAAGGATGTTGAAGCATGACAAGGAGACGGCGTTGACTTGTCTGGACATCGAGAGGGAGGAGTCTAGGATGAAGCCCAGGTTGCGTGTGTGGTCCGTCGGTTTGGGTGCGCTGCCCCGGGCAGGAGGCCACCAGGAGTCGTCCCAGGTGGAGGGTGATGATCCCAGGATGAGTACTTCCGTCTTGTCTGAATTCAGTTTCAGGCGGTTGTTCGTTATCCACTCGGTTCCGGACTTGACCAGCACAGAGTTAGTGGCCCCCGATGCCCTGCGGCCAGCACAGGCACCCAGCCACGGGACGGTGTCTTGCGGTGCAGTCAGATGGGCTATGCGACCAGAGCGAGTAACTATCATTGTCCGAGGTGTATGTTTCGGGGGACAGTGAAAGGAGTCCTCCGGGTTAAGACGCAGAAAGGTTTGATTTTCTCTGTAAGCAGCAAATGGAGGAGTGGAATGCGACAGCCCGTTGCCACCACCAATTCCGTATCAGCTACATGGGGGTGAAAACTGCCCCCTAGTCCATAGGCTCAGACACCACCCCAGTTGGACCAGGGAGTGTCCATGAATGTCGCGGAACAGACCTATTGGCACTGGGGCTGAGTGGGGATGCAGACTGCGATGATGCCGGTACACTGATATGGACTCCGCCAGTGCTGAATCATGACTCTGTGACCTACTGGACTGCAGTGTAGGCCATAGGCAGTGGTCAGCAGTGGCCCACAGCCACGTGTCTTTGCCTCGCGATGCACAGCGCTAGTGACACCAGGGCAGTTGTCGGTAGTGTACGAACACCTCGTAACGATGATCCAAGATGCAAGGCGACATCCTCTTAGGCCTCCCCTTTCATGCAACGATGTGTAATCAGCCTTAGCACACTCAAATTTCAGTTCCAAATCTGTGGCCTACTCGAGCACAGCCTAGGCCGAGAGCAGTTAGGCCAGAGGCAGCGCACAGTACGGGTCATTCACCGATTGTCGCCGGCATTGGTTGGTGGCCCCACCGGTCTGCGTGGTTCAGGTTCAGTGGCATCACGTGTTTGTTCACCTCCGTGACTGTGACCTGCCCTTTGTCTGGACTGAGCCGCATCTTCCTCTTATTCCTCTTTGTGTGTCTACTGGTGTGGACTCAGCCAATCTTGATTCGCGACTAGGTACTGGATGTGAGACCTACTGGTCCGCAGGGTTGTCCTGGTCCCTTATCCACAGTTTGTCGGATGGTGTTGGACAGACTTTGTGGCAGCACGGCTCGCCGGATGTCATTGGGCAGGGTTTGTGGCAGCACGGCTCGCCGGATGGCGTTGGACAGGGTGTGTGGCAGGTTGTGTCGCAAGAAGCGCATATGGCACTATGCCTCACTGATCGAAGGGAGTCTCAGGCTTGTAGCTTACACTGGCATGTGGTGGGCCCTCCATGACACACGCCAGTGTCGGATGCTGATCAGTGTGGCCTGGCTGCATAGGGACGGGCCTGACGGGTTTGTGGTCCAGCGAGCTGGGGTATGTCAGGCGCACGGGATCTCAGGCAACTCGGCTTACGAGAATGTCATCAGCCTCATGGCCTGGTGGAAGGTGCCGTCCTGGCAGAGATGTTGGGCTTTCCAGAAGAGGACATGCACAGGGCTACGTGCTTTTTATTCACACCCCTACGCTGGCCTGGCGTACGCCGGCCCTTCCCACTCTGCTCACGCTTATGGGTGGGACGTAACAGGCAACATTTCCGCATGGAACCCCACTGACTGGGGGGACATGGTTGCGCCCACTGTCCACTACACTCCATTCACCAGAGGTGCATGTCGCCGTGGATATGGGTGTGATCTGCATACTGCGTTTGTTCAGTATTTCGCCACCACTCTTGGCATTGTGTACTCTCACAATCATGTTTCGACTGCAGCCTTCACACATGCCTGGTTGACACCTCTCCCCACATTCGGCTATTGTGTGGCTGAGGTGCCTTGCTGTTGATGGCTCATATTCACTGCTTGCTCATGTTACCATTGTGAGTTGTTCTGTCGTGTCTGGTGTGTGGGCATGTTATGGTTCATGTTGGTTGTGATTTTGTGACATGTGCATTGCCAGAGTTGAGGATTGCATGGTTGTGGAGTAGAGGTGAGTGGGGTGGTAATTGGGACGTTGACAAGAAGCTGTGCATTTCCCTTTGTGCGATCTTGGGACGCCTGGTTGCTGTTGGACTGCCGGAGGGTGAAGGTATCATCCACACTGGCTGTGTATTTGGAGGCGACATTGGTGAGGGTCCCATGATGTTCAGATGTTGCCTGCACATTGATGTGTGACGTGTGCTTCCTGCTGCGCTGATTGTGTACTGTGTCACCAGGGGGCACAGGTGGGACATGTGTGCAGTGGATTGCCCCCAACACATGCGTGCATCCGGCTATGGCGTATGGTTCTTGCTTGGTCACCAGTGGGTCCTGAGCATTGTGTTGGCCGTACAGGGACTGGGGTGCCAGGCTGATGGTGATGTCTGGGACAGGTGTGGGGGACGTGGATGTGGCTGGCTATAAGACTCCACCGACTCTGGCGGGTGTTGCCAGGGGCCAACAGGTGGTGCACAGCCAGCAGCTTGGTTTAGGGTGGGACGTTGGTTGTCCACTGTGTTGGTGCCCAAGGCCTGTTAGGCGATGATGGCCAGGATGCGTAGGATGGTTGTCTCTTTCAGGCTGTGGTGGAGAGTGATATTGTCAGATGTTGGGCCTGTGAGGCAGCTGCGTTTCCTGGGGGCTGCTGTAATTGTCTGTGCTGCCCCTGTGGTGGTCCGGGGGGCTGCTGGGGGAGTGTTGTGGCCCTCTTGGGTGTCCGTGCTGCATCTTCAGTTGCTCCATGACATCTGTTCCCCTTCCGATGAGGCCCTGGGCAGGGCTTCCTTTTTCTGGTGCAGACTGCCGTCGAACTTTGCACCAGGTCAGAGCAGGTGTAAAATTCCTGCAGCTAATGCGCCTTAGCGCGTGTTTTGTGTTCTTATTGCTGTCTTGTTGTTGTGAATGTTGAGGTGTGGTGTTGTCGCGGGTTTTTGCACAGGAACGCCTACTCTGCATCTCAGTAACGATAGTTATGGGGGTCCTCTGTGGCGATGTTTTTTGCGGCTGCTATCAATAAAGTGCAGTTAATTTCACGATAGCTCATTGTGAATATTCCCCTAAGTATATTGTATATGCACTTTATAAATAAAATGTACTACTAATGTACTAAAGCATTGCCCTCTTGTTTTCTTTCGTTAGGCATCAGACATTTTTAAGAAAGAACCTTTTTTTTACCTTTTTGCAATTGATGCTCTAGTGAGTATTCACTATTTAGATGTGAATTGTGGGATTTGGGCATTTTTTACAATCATTGAGAAAAATGGATTGTCGTGAATTAATATATTTAATGAATTTAATTCTGTTTTTTTTAATTGATATTTTAACTAGTGTTCGTTTTTTTAAGGAATTAGTGAGTTTAGAATGCTTTCTATGTTTTATGAGAAATGTGGCTAGTCATGAATTAATGCCTCAAGAGTTGTGCCCCCTTGCTAGTTCATCTCAACTGGTCCCCAAGTTCAAGCCTGAAGTCTCTTTGTAACTGGTTCATTCGTCTTTTGAAGTGAAGTGGGCACCTGACCTGGTAATGCATCTCCGCATTCAGATGTCCCAGAGCCTACGAAAGTGAACTGTTGATGCTGCCTTGGACCATGCCGCATACTCACCTTAAGTCCAGAAGATTGGTCCCTTAAGTCACTCCTAAGAACCTGTATGCTGCGTGTGTTTTTCCTGCATAGTTTAACATTATGCAGAAGACTTTCAATTCCAATTTAAATTATCAAAACTTACTCAAACTCTCCCTATGCTGAAAAACACACCTCTGCACCTGGACACCCCAGTTTCTCCCTAGGTGACATGTTGGTGCGCCCTTGGGCCTTGCCCAATATTTATCTCAAGTGCGGGGGAAGGGTCCCGTAAGTCGTCGTTAAATTACCGTATGCAGCATATGATTTCTCCATAGCTTAACATCACTGCGAATGTGTTTTTAATGATACATGAAAGTATCAAACAACTGTTTACTTCAAAGGTGCTATTTTAAACAATACTTACTTTTGAGTGAAGTTCTTGGTTTTACAAAATATATATAAAGAAGTATTTTTTTCTAATGAGGTCTCAGATTGATTCTTTAAGTGTGTGTCTCATGTATTGCCTCTGTGAGTACAACAAATGGTTAGCACTGCCCTCTGATTAGCCTAACTGCTCGTCCACAGCACCACAAATAAAGTGTTTGTATTATCTACTTTTTCTCTGTATACCAATCTGAGACCCAGTGGACTCTCTGCACAGTGTACTTTGTTTTAGTACACTGTATAGAGAGCCAGCTTCCTACACCTCCTCACTCAGGTGGGTGACCTTAACCCCTTCGACGCTCGTGACGAAACGGTTCAGTCACGAGCGTCGGTTGGGCTGTGCTGGTGACGGAACCGTTTCTTCACGACCACGCCTGTTTTCGAATCTTCAGCACTGCGTGAAAATTTGCGCAGCGCTGAAGCAGTTAAACTTACTTTTTGGGAGCAATTTACTAGTCACTGCATGACATATCAAAAATTCAATGTTCAGAGTATGGTAAGGCTAATTTGTGAGATGCAAGCTCATGCAGTTTTATCTATCTGTCAGTTAAGCTCGTCAACAAACCTGAGTGGCAATAGTGCTGTACATTCAGCTCCGGCTGTATTCTCATATGGATTGACTTTAATTTTACCATTTTTATTGAGGGGTCTACAATGCAGAGAATAGGATCGGAAAAGTCAGAGAACTTTGTAATTCTTCGCAAAGTACAAGTGTGGAGAGGAAGCTTCAGACTCAGAGTAATGAAGAGTAATCCTGGCATCAAATACAAGACAGACATTTTCCTTTACAATATCTCCTAAACTTTTCTCTGATTAACATAATTTGTTATGAGGCCACATCTAGGCTCAACTATGCATAACACATGGAATGAATGTTACCCTATTCCCTACCCTTGTAATGTGCTTTCTCTTCTTTGCTTTTCTGATTACCTAGTATGGCCAAACATGTTATTTTCCCTCTCTACATTGTATTTCTACTTACCTATAAAGTGATCTTTTGCCCGTGTGACTAGGGTTGCACTATGTAAGCACTGAAAATAACGAATAAATAAATAAATATAAGGTACATTATTTTCAAGATTCATAGAGAGGTACAAAAATTTGTATCATTTTTATTTAATGGCTTATTTTCTGCAAACTTTAATATTTTCACTTGTAATTAGTGTTCGGGTACTGCATTGAAGCCTCATATGGAAGAGGTGTGCACTGAAATCATCAATCAGCAATATTAATAAGTTCATCAGCTTTGGCTTGTCAGCCTCTGTGAAGGCCTGTGTCAGATGTTCTGAGCTTTCACTTTCTGTGCTTGTATTGTGTAAAGCTAGGCCATCTATGCCTGTTGAATGGCAAAGGACTTGAGCCCTCTTTGGTGACTAGGACGACAAAACAACGCTTGGGAAGGGTCACTGGATAAACTCTACTGCGCCTCCTGCTGCAACTCCTTATGATGCTGTTGCTTCTTCTTCTTCTTCTTCTGCTCATCCTTCTCCATCTCCTTAGCTAGTTCTTTATCAACTTCTGATAGAGCACTAATGACAGGTTTGGCCAGGCCATACAGCTCAGATCTGGAAAAGAGGCAGTAGTTAGAGCCGGCATGAAGATAGAGGCTTATGAGCAGATTTATGTTTTCACGCAATGCAGTACACAAAATTGCCCTGCTGTGCTGTGTGAAAGGGAGAAAGCAGAACAGCACCAAAGCTATTAAGGTCTGATGCTATTTCTCTTGTGCCCTGCAACGTCCCACTTAAGGCTGTTGCAGGGATTCTGCACAAACACAGAACTATGCGAAGGAATACGGGACCTCGGTGTATAAGGGCTAAGCCTTCCTACCGCCTCAGTACGCACAATCCCAGGACTGACTAGCTATAGTGTCTCGCTAGCTCTCCTAAACAATCACGGAGATGCAAATGATTACACACCCCAGAACACAACACTCCCAACTCTCTCAGGAATCGCTGTTACAAGACGTACCCTTTCACTTACTCACTCGTGCTTGTCCACAATAAGTATTGACAGAGACTCTGTTATAGTTTAAAATGTTAATTTTAACTATCGTGCTCTATAATGCAGTATAGGGGCCACTTCCAGCAGCAAAACGCAGAAACCTAAAACAGGTAGCATTGTAGCAAGTCCATGTATTATAAAGGGAAATGTCTTCTTATATAGACAGTGGATAAAGGGCTATAAGGCCTAACCCCCCTTCCCTTGGTAGGAATAAGTTTTAATATATAATAGAAATATAAATGGGGTTTGCCAGCAGACCCCATACCTTAGTGACTAGATGGAATATCTACATTATAGGAACAGCTGTCTCTTCTCCCTGGAAAGATCTCTCTCTAAGGGCCTGTTCATCAAACATGCATTCCCATAATATCAAAGCACAAGTCTTCAGCAGCCGCAGCTTTGTTAGCGTGTTTTGTCTAGGTCGTAGGGACTGACCAGAACAGAATAACAAGGGCAGTGTTTATCGACCTTGCTCACCGTCTCCAGACTAAATCCCAGGAACAGACAGAGAATGCACAAAGTAGACGGTTCTCATGTGAAAGTTACAAACAGAGTCTTGCAAAAATAAAGTCATGTGGTAAAGTGCGCAAACGCGGCATCATGGCAGCAGAGCTCATGCTAACTTAGCAATGTCGACTATGTCCCTATCGGCCATTTGACAAGCCTACTTTGCGCCAATACACACACCCCTGCACCATAGTAGAGAGATGTCACTTGATACTTTCAATCCAGTAACTGGCTTCTAGAGACGGACTGGATTATAGGGCAATCAGGCAGTGCACGATGTGCTGGTCTGACAGATCAGTGTGAGGGCTGGTTTTTAAGGTCGAGCCTAGCAGCAGGCCGCATACACTGCTCGCTCGGCGAGACTGCTGTAGTAGACTATGGGAGAGAAGCGGCACCCACTCTCCGCCCATATTTTTCATTGGCTTGGGTCATTGTATTTCGTAAATGCTGCCTTCGGATTTGTTAATAGGCTTGTTAGTCCCTCCTTAGTATGGCCTTGTCTTCATTTGTAACCTCCCATGGCTACTGGCACTTTTACTTTGGTTGTTACACGGGACCTGTTATTTGGTCTGTAAGCACTATTTACTTTATTGAGTTTTTCTTACTGCAGACCAGACATGTGCTGATTCATCTGAAACGGCTTGTGTTTTTTAACCAGTGCGGCGGCCCCAGAACAATGGCGCCCGCTTTCAATCACTTCAACCCGTTATTGTCTCATGTCTGTTTCAACTCCCCCTCAAGTAAAATGGATTTAGAAATGATTAGCGTATTACGCCATGTGAATTCCAAGTAGCATATAATCTTGTGCTAATCCACTGACGCTGACAACAGCACATCTGTGTTACATGTCATCTGTACTAAAGCTGTATACAAACCACAGTATCCACGGGTCTAATTGAACAACCAACTACTATGGTGTGTATTAGATTATAAGAAAGACCTTTTGACCTATAGACCTCTTAACATATTATGTAAAAAATAACTCTATATAGGACGGATTTCAAAAGCCTGTTTTATTAACAACAAAAACACCATCACAGCGAATACCACCACCACCAATACCACCACCACCAATACCACCACCATAACCACCAACACCACCACCAATACCACCACCAATAATACCACCACTACCAATACTACCACCAACACACATACCACCACCACCACCAATACAACCACCACCACAAATACCACCACCGATCCAATACCACCATCACTAATCCAATCCAACCACCACCACTAATACCCATACCACCACCAATTCCAATATCCCCACCACCAATTAGAAAGCTAAAAAAACTTGTAAAGACATGGTAGTCAGCATGGATGCCAGCAATGTTTTTTTATTATCAGGAAATCAGCAGTAAAAACCGGCCCTCCAGACCATAAAACAGACACAGAAAAAGAACAAGCATTTACAATGCAGTAGGTCTCGCATTTGCGAGAGTTTAAGCTATTAGTAATGTAAATGACAATGCCTTTTATTTATGTTTTAAAACACGAAACATAAATAAAAGACATTGTCATTTACAATGCCAATAGCTCAAACTTGCATGAATGCGGGACCTATTGCATTGCAAATGTCTTTTTCTGTGTCCGATGTATGGTCCGGAGGGCCATCTTTTACTGCTGATTTCCCTGATAATAAAACAAACGTTGCTGGCATCCATGCAGTCTACTATGTCTTTACAAGTTGTTTTAGCTTTCTATTTCAGTAATGGGACCGCTGTAATTTTGGTGCCCAGGCTAATTTTCTGCCCCAGTCTGACCCTGCTGGTGCTGAATGCTGAGTGGGGCTTCTGAGAGTAGGAAGGTACACAGTGAAGTGGTTATTATGCTTCACGACTGCCATTGAGGGGTCAGAAAAGTCTTGAGAGACATCAGGGAACACCTCCACCTCCCTCCCTCCCTCCCTCCACCCACCCACCCCACCACCAGCTAGTTACCTGGAGCTTGATGTCCACTCAAAAAGTTCTACGACATTTTGCTTTGGGGAGTAGGGAACAGATGAAGTTTACTTCACCTCGAGAAAAGTTGAAAAAAATTGTCTGTCTTTGCATAGGGAGAAGACTAAGGGGCAGATTTACAATAAGTGGCGCATCCCTGCTGATATGCAGGGATGCGCCACTTATTGTGCGCCATGCCTCCGCCACCATTGATGCGCCGCATTTACAATGCGGCGCACCAATGGGCAAAAACGGCACAGATGACGCATCTGTGTCGTAAAAGCGACGCATTGCTGGAGGTGCGTCGCAATTGCGATGCAGCTCCAGCAAGGCTCGGGGGTGCCCTATCTTGTTAATGCTGTGTCAATCCTTACGCCTGCTTCAAGCAGGTGCATGGTTTTGACGCAGCATGGGCCCCAAAGTGACTGAGTGAAATCTTGTAGATTTCGCTCAGCCACTTTTAGGAGGCGTTCCTGCGCCAGGACGCCCCCCTGCGCAGGAACGCCTCCTTCTGACGCAGGGCTTTACAACTTGACGTATCTCCCAGATGCGTCACGTTGTAAGTATCCCGCACCTTGGCGCTTTTTTGCGCCGCCGCTGCGTCACAAAAATGACGCAACAGCGGCGTAAAAGGGGCGCAAGGGGCTTGTAAATCTGCCCCTAAGAATTCTCACATAAAGTTTATATTAAGCATCCACTATTACTTTATTTGAAAATTCCACATATCCACCGCTCCATGGAACTCATTCACAAGAGACTCAAGCTTCAGCATTGATGCGTCAGTTCCTTGCACCAGCGTCAAATGTCTTGCGCTGTATTTACAATACAGGGTACCACAGACACGTCAGAAATTCTGACCCATATATTGGCGCAAAAGTGACAAATTGCTGGAGTTGGTTGTAAAACTGACGCAACTCCAGCAATGCGTCAGAACACATAGATGAGTCCCATTGTAAAAGCCCTGCTTCAATCCTTACACCGGGTCTGAACAGAAGCAGAGATTTTTTGACGCAGTCAGGTCGCAGGGTGACACAGTGAAAGGTTGTACATTTCAGTGTGCCACTTCTATGTGGCTTTTTGCATGGAACCCCTACCATGCGTACAATACACCTGGTGCAGGGCTCTAGAAACGGATGCATTTGATATAATGTGTCAGTTTGTAGATATGGCGCAATGTGGCACACTAAGTGCGCTGCATCAAAAAAAGTGATGCAGCAATTGGCGCAAGTGGCTTGTAAATGTAAATGTATGTATGTAAATGTATAGGCATTTATATAGCGCACTACTTACCCGTAGGGTCCCAAGGCGCTTCGACCGCTGCGAAACCCTTCCTGGCTTCCCTGAGAGATGGTCCCTTAATGGGTATCTCCAGGGTGAGACCAGGCATCCCCAGTGGTCTGGTGGGGCCTTTAGTGAAGATGAGGCAAGCTAATGCCCAGAGTTGCCGAGTGTGATCGCTGATCAGAGTGGGCACCGAGGCGAGAGAATTATCGAGTCCGCTGACCCTGGTCCAGAAACCTGCAGCGCCGGGAATCGAACCCTGGTCCCGGGCCGTCCTCTGCTCTCGGGTCTGCCGCCTCTAACCAGTGAGTTTCGTGCTGAGCTATCTGCCTTCCTTGAGCGAACTTATGGAGTTATCAAGAAAGCAGATTCAAAGCAAGAAAATGCAAGATTCGATTATGCACATCATTATGATCAATTAATACTGCAATGAGAATGCATTCAGTGCGTTCTCTGCAAGGAGCAGTGGGTGGTAGTAATGGGGCTTTTACCATTCCTCAAAACTCACATTTGAATATAGCAATGTTTTTTGACTGCAGTTCTGGTAGCAGAGCATTGAATGACTACCAACTGTTAAGGGAAAGAGGTAATTGTTCACAAAGTCCACGGTGGGCAGCTTCTCTTATTTGAGGCATAGCTGAGCATTTCTTACAGTGCCTTTTCAGCAATGCAACCAGAATTTGTAATACTTAAAGAGACAGGTTCTGCCATCTTGGCACATTTCCAACAGATAGCAAGGACAGGAATATGATGTCTCTTAATTCCATTTGGCTGTGACTTCACAAGGTGCTTAGTCCAAAGAAACCATGATGGAGAAAAGCTATTGCATAGAAATGTCGAACCAGACTAGCATTGGCAAGATAATAGGGCTCATCTATACCTGAAATTAATGTAAAAAAAAGAACGCTATTACTTTGCCATCACGTCATATTGTAGGTGTGGGCCAAAGCAGATGCACCTGGCTACATAATGAGGCACACTAAAGTCTACAAAAAAGTGATGGATGGTTGGAAGGTTTATATTAATCTCATTCACAGATTATTCTAGGCTACATCCCAATCCACTGATATTTTGCACACCATGACACCTCAGTTCACTTCAAAATCTTTTATTCGATTAATCGTGTTGATAATCATAAAAAGTACATCATATAATTAAATACATCATCATAAAAAAAACACATTATTAATATTACATTATTACATTACAAGTTAAAGTTATAAAAAAAGGAATACTCTTTGGTACATTAGCAGGCTTAATACAGAAGATCAAAAAAATTCAGCTAGGCATCACTTCAATGGCTTTACGAATTGTTAAGCATGATTTCAGGAACAAAGCTACATTCTTTGCCACGTATTGTGTTTCTAGCTGTTGTAGTGCTAGAAATGCCGGGCGACAGGTCCTCAACCCCATCTGGCGCAACACTGGTATAACCCAGCGTTTCCGCGGTTCGACATAATAATGACAAAAGAATACCACATGCATAGTCGTTTGAGGGGATACCTTATCGCATGGACATTTAACCAATTCGTGTGACCAGTTTGACGTGTTTGGAAAGGTGACCAGTCGAAAAAACAAATTAAAACGGAACCTGATTAATAGGTATTTTTCGTAATTAGATAAATAGAATGTGAGATAAGGCTGTATACCCGGAGACACTTGGGCCATCAAAATATGAGCGTTTGATTGCTTGGATATTTCGCCAGACAAACGCAATTCCCTTAGATGGTTGAGACATTGATGTTTCAGGGCTTTCCTGCTTATCTCATTGATGGATGATGGCTCAATAACATACTGAGTGAGGTCCAGGTCTTTCAGGAAGTTGGTCACATACACCAACCATGGGATGTTTTTCCAGGAAGTCAGATCTAGGCATTCTAAAATCAGGGCACGTGTAAGATGGCATTGTCGTTTAGTCCAGATACGGTGCCATAGCAGTATTGGTTGACATTTAATGTAATCTGCCAGATAGTCAATCCCAAGCTCGATATGGCAGCCGTAAGTGGGGGCACTCTGTGGGAGTGCCAACAAATATTTAGCAAAGCCATTTTGAATTTTTTGCAAATCCGCCGTATTTACATAGCCCCATACACCGTCTCCGTGTGTGGCGATGCTCTGGCATTTGGCTTGATGGATTTTAAGCAATACAGGTGGGGAGGGCTTGCCCGTTTTTCTAGAAAATGAGACAAGGGCAGATGTTGCTCGCTGGTAAAGCAGTTTTCTAGTTACCAACGCCCTTTTCAGTGGCGTCACTAGGGCTGGTGTCACCCGGTGCGGGTAACTCATGGTGTCACCCCCTCACAACTTACCAGATGGACCATCTCACCCTCTGCCTGCACCATGTCCCCTCTGCCTGCACCATCTCCCGTCCGCCTGCCCCATCTCACCCCCTGCCTGCACCATCTCCCCTCTGCCTGCACCATCTCCCCTCTGCCTGCACCATCTCTCCCTTTGTCTGCACCATCTCCCCTCCGCCTGCACCATCTCTACCTTCGCCTGCACCATCTCTCCCTCTGCCTACACCATCTCCCCTCAACCTGCTCCATCTCTCCCTCCGCCTGCACCATCTCTCCCTCTGCATCCGCCATCTCTCCCTCCGCCTGCACCATCTCTCCCTCTGCCTGCGCCATCTCTCCCTTTGCCTACACCATCTCCCCTCTGCCTGCACCATCTCCCCTCTGCCTGCATCCTCTCCCCCTCTGCCTGCACCATCTCCCTTCTGCCTGCACCATCTCCCCTCCGCCTGCACCCTCTCTCCCCACTGCATCCATCATCTCTCCCTCTGCCTGCACCATCTCTCCCTCTGCCTGCACCAACTCTCCCTCTGCCTGCACCATCTCTCCCTCTGCATCCACCATCTCTCCCTCCGCCTGCGCCATCTCTCCCTCTGCCTGCACCATCTCCCCCTGCCTGCACCATCTCCCCTATGCCTGCATCATCTCACCCTCTGCATGCACCATCTCCCCTCTGCCTGCATCTTCTCCCCCTCTGCCTGCACCATCTCCCTTCTGCCTGCACCATCTCCCCTCCGCCTGCACCATCTGATGTTATGACACTGGTGAATATAGTGGGCTTCGGACTGTGTGTACAAATGTGGGACTCTATATGAGCCCATAGATTTATCCCACCTAGGCAGATCTCTCGTCTGTCTTAAGTGTTTTTTATTCCCTGCTACTCTGCCTAGTTATAGTTTCCTCAGGGGTTCCCTTTTGCTTTATTAGTATGCTAGAGGTCTTCCCAGTACACCATCCTTTGTAGCAAGCATGAAGTGATGAAGTGGACTGTCTCAACCGGGGGGGGGGGGGGGGGGGGGGGTCCTAAGAAAACATTGGGGGGGGGGGTGGCTGATTCTTCAAGCAAAAAGCAGAGTGGAGCTGCAGGGGTCCTAAGCACCTGCCATGCTAGAGATCTTCACAGTCATTGCTGCCAAGGTTTCAGATTGCTTATGTGTGACATTTTCTTAAAATCGGTGTGATTATGAGTGACATTTCAACGAATATGAGTGACACTTTATCGCAAGCAAAATCAAGCAATGAAGATGAGGGAGACATATAATGATCCGCACCAGAAATGGAAGAGCACTAACTGGGAGACAGACTGCGTGACTGCTGTTCGCAATAACAGAGGGCAGGAAGGCACTACAGTGCTCACAAGATGATCTCATTGATCTGATCATTCAGGACCATACGCTAGCATAAAAAGCTGATTTTATAGCATACAAAATTTTCGGATTGCTTATGTGTAAGATGTCCATGGTTTTAGTGTACTTTTGAGTGACATTCTACTGCCTAATGTGTGGTAAAATGAGTGGCACTTTCTCACCAGAAGAAATAAGCAATGAAGTCCATATTGAGAGTTAAATATCACAAATTACCATATTTTGAGCAATGAGGAGAACTAACCAGACAATATTGTCCATTTTAACACCATTAACAGCCAATCAGAAGTAGCCTGACCCACTCAGTGCATCCTAACTCCATTGACAGGATCAGCAACAGCCAGGCCAGTCCAGCGTGTTGGAACCCTGCACATTTCCAGCAAATCTACCTTGGCTCAATGCACTCTAACCCCCCCTACTTCCATCCAAACCATCCCAGTCAGCTGAATGTAATTCTAGTTCCACTCGTATCCACCAGAACCAGTGTGACCCTGCCCAGTCCATTTTAAATCGTTTAACCCTCAATAGAAACATCCTGTCCCTGCCCAGTTGGTGCATGCTAACACCATATCTTTGCAAACCAGTCAGTCCAAGCCAATCTGGCCCCAGATACGCAAAGCAGAACAAGCCTATAGAGTTGGCACGTGGCTGTTTTTTAATCTGCTTGACTACTATTTTAATGTCTCAGCACAAAAATGACCCAAAGCTGGCACTGTTTCCCTCTTACCAGCACACATTTAAAACAGCAAACATAAGAGCAAATGCTCTTTAACAAGTGTGGAGGGGCTGCCTCGATGGTCCATGACTGATAACGTAATAAAAGTCTGAAAGTCGGTGTTAAAAAGGTATAAGGACTATTTGTATAAAGTCCTGTTTATCATGTCTCGGCTTTTGAAGAATCTTCAAACATGAGAAAGTGCCGGTAATATTCCCTGGGTAAGGTGACAGCCGCACTGGCCTATCCCTCACCATCTTATCTCATTCACATCACACCTCACCTGTGACAAGTGCTGCCTCAGTAACTCACTGCCAGAATGAGCGCCAGCGTGTCTTCATTGGGTTGGGCTTATGCTAATTGGAAAAAAGTATATGAACAGAGCGTGTAATAGTCAGTTTTCTTTTCCAAAGGTATGTTTTGAAAAGACTCTACTGCAGCTTTAAGCTAGCGACGCAGTTTTTGTCAACTCTCTTCCAACAAATTAAGTGCCACCCAAATGCATATATAACTCAGCCTATCCTGGACATGTGCGGGGGAGGGGGGTTGAAGCAGGGCGAAGGTCTCAGTTGTTGTGAAGACCTGTAGAGATCGCGTGCACGGCCGCTGCTGCCCAAACCGTGAATTAAAGGCACGTTTTTTTTCTTAAATGTTACATGATGCGTGCTGGGCAATTGTGAAGAAAATCAGTGTGGCATAGTAAAAGAGACAATGAGAGTGTTTAGGCCAGCTGGGACCCAAACTGCTGCTGCTGGGTCGTACTGTTTAGAATAGCGGTAGCCGGCAGTGCGTGCAATAATTCACACTACACTAAATTCAGTTCTTCTGCCCACTGCTTCTGCCAGACAGTGACTGCCAGTGCCAGCTTGTCCAGTGGGTACGCCGCGCGCATCCGCAGGCATCGCACCACCACGCCAGACCCAGTGACGATCATCACCCACGCATACACAGTATGATCGGGGAGGTGGTCTGGTGGTGCGCTGCGGTGCGGTGTGTGAGTGGCGCGCTGTCTAAAGCTGCTGCAGCAGGTAACTAAGATTGGTGTCACCCTAGATGGGGTGACACCTGGTGCGGTGTGCACCCCCCGCACCCCCCTAGTGACGCCACTGGCCCTTTTCCAAGTTAACTGATCATCTATTAGAATACCCAAGTAGGGGTATTCTCTGACACGTTCCAATTTGGATTGCTCAATGTAAAGGTTTTTGGAACTTTTTACCTTGGGCCCTGTTTGCATGATGAAGGTCTTGGTCTTGTTCACTTTTAACCCAAGTGAGAGCATGAAATTACAATATTTATCCAACTGTTTCTGGAGCTGTACTAAGGTCCTTGCAAAAATTACGGAATCGTCAGCGTAGAGTAATGCTGGAATAGGGCGATGATTGATGGTAGGTAAATCCTGGCTCCCTTCTAACATGGCTGCTTCCAGGCCGTTGGTGTAAAGGTTAAACAGGAAGGGAGCCAGGACACAGCCCTGTCTAACTCCACGAGTTATTGGAAAGGAGGATGTTAATTCTCCACCCACGCCATACCTTACGCATGCCGAGGCGTCGGAGTAAAACTCGCGTAGGAATTTGATGAGGGGAGGATCGACACCCAACTCCTCCAAAATGAGCCACAGCTTGGCGTGGATTACACAGTCAAACGCCGCGCTGAGGTCGACGTAGACCATAAATAAGTTGCCCTGTTTTGCTCCCACATACTTTCCAACTAAAAGTGTCAGGTTTAGGGCCTGTTCGACAGTACCCAGTCCCTCCCGGAATCCGTACTGGAGGTCGGTGATGATGTTATTTTCTGCCGCCCAGTCCAGGAGACGATCCAGGATTAGGCAACCTGCGACTTTCCCCAGTGAATCCAGGAGGGAGATGGGCCTGTAGCAGGCGGGGTTGTTTCTTTCCCCCTTTTTAAAAATTGGAAGAAGTATGGAGGAGGACCAGGATTCCAAAAGGCCAGTATTTAAAACTGCCGCCATTAGCTGGGTGACAATTGGGGACCATAAATCAATGTTAGAGACAAATATATCAAGTGGGGCACCATCTGGGCCGGGAGCCTTTCCGGTTTTTGAGGAGGATAGTGCACTAATGACCTCCCCGTGTGTAAAATGAAGGTCTATGGGATAAACCCCTCTTTTAGAGGACGTGGTTGTTAAGTTAGGCTGTACTGCGGTTACCTGGTGGGAGTCACTGAAGATTTTGGAGAAGTGAGTCACCCACTCGTCCGCGGTCACTGCTACGTCCAGGTGTTGATGGGAATTTGCCTCCAGTAGGAAAGGAGATTTAACTACCTGCCAGAATTGGGAGCTGTCCTTACTGTAGCAGCTTTCATGTAATTGGGCCCACAACTTGTTCTTATGGTCTCTTTTACAACTAATTTGGGCTTGTTTGTACTCGGATCTTAGTTTGGCTACTTTAATTTTGTCTCTAGCTGGATTGTGTAGTTCTTTTTTTAAAGTGGTTAGAGCTTTCCGGCAGGCCGTGTTGAACCATCTTGGCTCAGATTGGTTACCTAATTTGTGGGTTCGAAATAATTCATTCTGGATAACTTTCAGGATTTCCCCGAAACTGGAAATAATTTGCTCGGGGGGAGAATCCCCCTCGAGGCAAATATTTATCCAAGGGAGTGCCTTGGATATGACCTTTCTCGTTGTTACTAAAGGATCTATCCTTGACCATTTCACGGAATAACCGTTGGTTCTATCCATGCTCAGTGTTTTTTGGGTCAGTAAGCTCTTCTTGTTAATAAGGGGAACCTTCGTGGGTAGGTTAAGGACAATACTATTGGGGAAATGATCACCAGAGATTTCTGATCCTGTAGAAAACTGAGAGAGAGTACCCTTTAAAGAATAAGAACACAATATAAAATCTATAGTGCTAAAACAACCCCTACCATAAAAGGTAGGTTTAAACTCCACAGGATGGTTTGCAAGTTCGTTGGCATATGTCAATTCTAGAGACATTAAGCTATCATTGAGGGAGTCTCCTACAAGGGAGTGGGTAAAATGTGTCAGCGGGCAATCATTTTCATCTATGAGGCCACAGTTAGTTTTCTTATAATTTGGACACAGTTGAACATTAAAGTCCCCTCCCCATATTACGTTACACAAAGCTGGTAAATGCTTAGTACGCTGTTCATTTATAGACAGAGAAATTGCAGACACAGTTTTTACACAATCTACTGGAGATAAATTGTTATAAAAATTAATGAGACTATATGACGTACCATTTTTAAAAGTTATCAGTAGAATTTGATAGTTTAAGGTGGAACAGAGGATAGAGATTTCCTTTACTACGAGGGTATTGGAAATGTATATTGCGAGACCCCCCATAGGTCTGCCGTGTATTGATGGGCAAGCTGGAGAATGGAAAGTTTTATAGCCCTGTATGTGCAGTGGGTCAATTATCCAGGTCTCATGTAGACAAATTATCTGGTGTGTGGTTACAAATTCCAACCAGGGTTTCAGTAGGATCTTTGTTCGAAGACCTGCTACGTTCCAGAATAGTATAGGTACTAGCAGGGTCGACAAGGTTTTATTGGTAAGCGCTGAACTTCCTTTTTGGGATGGGATTTTTAAGGATAAACAATGATCTTTATTAAGAGAACAGGGCATGGTATCACCTCGACTGTCACGTGTAGTGGGAAGACAGGGCTGCATATCAGCACATTGTTGGGAGTGTACGTCCACTGACTCAGTTGAGACTACTGAAGTTGGTAAAGACGCCATTATGGATAATAAAATTGGAGATTGGGAACAACTTGGTGGCGTTGATGTTGGTAAACCAACTAGGGGTGGGTTCCTGTCGTCCAGGACGGTGGCCGATGATGGTCAATCCACCATCTCCAAGCAGTCAAACCTGTTGTATGTAGGAACACCCCTCCAATCAAGAAATGGCGTAGTGTCTCTACCTCCTTGACCTGTCCAGTTTGACCAGTCCGGATTTCTATTCCAGCTTCCTACCTGGGTCCAGTTCCACTCAGGGCCTGGTGGCAGGGATTTGGCTGGAGGATAAAAAAAGGCTAGTCTTCTCGTACCAATTCCTTCTGGAGATGTTTGGGAGCCCCATGAGGAGATGTGTTCAACTGTTTGAGGGTCTTCAAAGTGTATTATTATACAGTCTCCTGGGATCGTTTTTGGCTCCTTCCCAACCCAGGGGACTCTGCGGACTGAGACAACTCTATTATTAGCGTAAGGAGGAAGTGGCCGATTCGTTGATAACCAGTGGAGTACCTTGTTTTTTAGGGACCATCCAGGTTCATCGGAATTAATGTGCAGCGCTGGGACCCCAGTCATAATGATGACAAATGGAGTGGTTTCAGGGGGGAGATGTGCAGAGCGAGCTCCATTACGTCTCGTGTTATAAGCTACATTTTGTCTCGTGTTGTAAGCTGCATTTTTAGATGCTGGTGTTTATGCTGTGGTCGATGCAATAGGTAGAATGGTGGGTTGGGCCGTTGATAGGGGAGGGACACGAAGGGAGGAAGTGGCAGACTTATTCGCAGCAGTGTTAGGTGCTGATTTTACTAGCACAGTTTTACTAGCTGGTTTTTAGTGGAATACGGCTGTAGTCGTCACCGTTTTGTGAACTTGGGGTGTTTGATGGGGCATTGTTCCCCCCACATTTTTTGGTTTTGGATTATGTGACTGAATCACGGGAAGTGAGGGTGTAGGGATCAAACTTTTCTTAGCTTTTAGGTCAGATGTTAATGATGCTAGTGATTTTTCGATGTTAGACAGTGATAACTCGATAGGCTTCAGGTGCAATTTAATTAATGCCTCTATGGAGGCCAGTGTGGGAGTATCGAGAGTAGTAGGATCCCGCCCACTACATGTGTTACCACTCGAAATAGGATTAAATATGTCAGATGAAAGATTTATTATATCTGACGTTGTAATGGTATTCTGCTGTTGAGGCATGATCGGTTGGGAAATAGGAGATTGAACAGTAAATTGTGTCAAGGAGTCCTGGCGAATGTCAGGATTATTTTGGGGAGATTTCTTGTTTCCTTTTTTTCCCTTCCTCTTTTTTGGGATAGCACCTTCCCTCTGACCCCTCGTGTTGGGAGAAGAAAAATTCTCCTCTGGTGGATTTATAAAGAGAGTCGGGGTTCTCTCAATAGATGGGGAGAGATGGGAAGTGGGAGAATGTGAAATTTGTGTTGTTGAAAGGTCTATCGACACTGATAAATCCACGGTGCCTGGAACCGTTAGGATCTCTTGTTGTAGGTCAGGGTCTAAATTACGTTGTGGAGTTTTGGCTGCTGCCAATAGACCCAAAGAGGAGCGCTTGGCTGCAGCTAGGTCCTGAGAGACCCTCCTTTCTAGTAGCAGGACACCTTGGTTTATGGCGTCATTTGCTTTAGCAATAAATTGGTCTATTGGGCCTATGACCTGGGCAGCATGCGAGAGTTTGCTATTTCTGGTGATTCTGGGTGACATGTTATCAGATTCAATAAACACAGTTGCAAGGTAAAATACACTGAGTCCGGGTTAGCCAGTTTATATTGCTTGATGTTGAGATTAAATGTGAGAGACAGTAAAAATGAAGAGTCAATGGGGTGGCCCAGTCCAGTCTTACCCGGTCTTGAACGGGCTTAAACGGGCCCGCCCTTGGTCCGGGCTTCGCCCGGCGTCCCGCGAGACGGGGGTGACAGCAAATTTATGCGCCTCCTGGTGCGCGATTGACGCGGAATGCGTCGCCGGGAATGCTGGGTAGTGTAGTTTTTTCTTGACCCAGCACCGCGCTCCGCTCGGCGGCCAGACCCGAAGATGGAGCAGGGGTCAGGCGGCGGGAGGCGGGTGGGCGAGGGCACAGGTTACTGAGGTATTTGTTCTCCTCTAAGCAGCAAAGGGTTTTCCAGCAGCAGTTCGCTTACATGGCAGATCCCCCCCTCGACCGGGGTGACAGCAAATGTATGCGCCTCCTGGCGCGCGATTGACGCGGAATGCGTCGCGGGGAATGCTGGGTAGTGTAGTTTTTTCTTGACCCAGCACCGTGCTCCGCTCGGCGGCCAGACCCGAAGATGGAGCAGGGGTCAGGCGGCGGGAGGCGGGTGGGCGAGGGCACAGGTTACTGAGGTATTTGTTCTCCTCTAAACAGCAAAGGGTTTTCCAGCAGCAGTTCGCTTACATGGCAGATCCCCCATGACACCTCAGTTACGACCTAGCTTTAAGCAAATCAGCCCTGACCCTGCTCCCGTGGGAACAGTCCCAGCCAAACTGCCAGGCCCATGATATCTATTGGCTTTGCAATTACTTTTTAGCCATGCTGTACCGCAGTGCAGCTGCTAGGCAGCATGGCTGATAATAATGTAAAAAAAAGCTGGATGATGTGGCGTCGGGTCATTTTTTTCTTTACATTTATCACTCCGAGATGGATTAGTACTGAAAAAATGGCCCGAAATGTGCTTATTTGATATAGCGCTAAAGCATATTTGAGTATTTAGCGCTAAAGTACTTTTTAAGTAAACAAACAAACAGGGGAGTAGGTTGAGAGTGGGGTGCAGGCAGGGACAAGGAAACACAGAAGAAGGGAGGAGATAAGGATGGGGTGGGGGCAGGACAGACAAGCAAGAGACAGCACTCAGGAAGCACACTGGACCAGCGTAACATTAACTCCATCCTTACACGTCACAGATATGCAATCTTTACCTGCACTTAGCACTATGCGTGCCTCAACTTTCTTACTATGCAGTGAAGTATTCACCTGTACTGTTGTGATGTTTTCACTGTAGAACATCAGACATTCATAAATGTGTGCATATTATCGTTTAACCTAGCCATGAAGAAATGTTGTTCTCACACACATTTACATTTATGATTCAAGTTATGCTAAATGTATTTGAAAGTGCATTGTTCATGATTCATTTACTTAAGTACATCTATATTTCTGTTGGTATTTTTAAGCTATACATGCACAAATATTCATGTAACCAAAGTGCACAATCTAGTGTTTAACCAAACGAATTCAACTAGGCCTTAATTTTGAAACATATTTTTGTGCTGGCCTTGCACGTTCTCTCCTTTTCAGGCATTATTTCAAGATTTCCTTAGTTAGAAAATGGAGAATAGTCTATTAGCGACAGAGAGGACTGAGAAGAAAATCTTGGCAGAGTTTTTTAAGCTAACGGACAGAAGAAGCATCCTATTTATCAATAAATCAATCAACTTATTTGTATAGCACAGCTAATCAGCAGTGAGGGTCTCCAGGTGCTAGGTTGCAGGGCTCAGTTGAAAAGTCAGGTCTTGAGTCTCTTCCTGAACTACGCCACTGAGGGTGATGTCCGGAGGAGGGGGGGAAGGATGTTCCAGGGTTTGGCAGTGAGGTAGGGGAAGGAACGGCCTCTGATGCGGTTTTGGTGGATGCTCAGTATCTGTGCCAGGGTGGTGGTGGCTGAGCGAAGGTGTCTGGGTAGTTGGTGAAGGTTCATGCAGTGGTTGATGTATGCTGGTCCTAGGTAGTGGATGGCTTTGCAGGCATGTGTCAGTATCTTAAATTGGCATGTTTCTGAGTGGGGAGCCAGTGGAGGTTCCTGAGGTGTGGGGTGATGTGGGTCAGTTTGGGCAGGTTGAGGATGAGTCTAGCCGCTGAGTTCTGTATAAACTGTAGTCTCTTCATGAGTTAAACAATTGTGTACTACCCAAGGTCGTGTGAATGTACAGGTTTTATGGGATGAGAAAAGTTGAAGATATTGCAACTGTGCCAGTGAAGTGCAACACCATTGGTCCTTTGAGGGGTGGTGAGACTGTGGGACTGATGAAGTATATGTGTGTTTTAATTAGTGCTTAGTAGTCTTCTGTTAGGTGTTGCAGAAGGAGCAATCCTTTGGACTCTCTGCTTCCCCTGTTCTTGCATAACTGTGGCTTTATGCTAACACGTATTTTCCTGTTTAGAAGAGTTCTACTGGAGTTTTCACAATGCTGACACCTTCCTGCCTTTCTAAATTCCCCGTAGTCCTTTCCCTTTTTAAACCTTCCTTATTTAGACTTAGAGCCAAATTAGATGGTTTTAGAATCTCTTCATGTCTTGGAGGGAGGAGCGTAGTAAATGGAGAGCCCTCCAAGTCTATATTCTTGGTGTATTGTTTTGACTGTCATTACTTTATGTTTCACACTGACAAGACGGAATCTGCTTCAACGGCTTGTTTGCTGGTCGTGTTTCTTTACATTTACAGCATGTTCTTCATTTTTACAACTATTGGATTGATTACTAATTTATAATAAACCCACTTAACTTTAGATTTCAATCCTAGTTCTTATTGTGTGGGCAAATGGGTTACACAAGTATTACATTGTTTGTTTGAATGCCAGCTCCCTTTGCCTCTCAGTCGGGGCTCACCTATAGCTGAAAATAATGTAAAAAAATAAGAGCACTATGTAGTGGAGAAGTGTGGCTCACTGGCTAGAGCAGGCAGACCCTGAAGCAGAGGTCAGACCCGGGACCAGGGTTCAATTCCCGACGCGGCAGGGTCTTAAGCTCAAATGTCCACGGACTCGATAATTCTTGCTTCGGTGCCTGACCTACTCATGGGTTCACACTCTGCAACTCTGGGCATTAAGCTTGCTTAATCTCCACAACGGCCCCCTCGCGGCGGGATGCCTGGCTTTCACCTTGGGGATCCCCTGTAGGGGCTATCTCACAGGGAAAAGCCAGGACGGGGTCCCAAGGCAAGCGCTTAGAGACCCCTGGGTGATAAGCGGCTATATAAATCCAATATACAATACAATGCAATACTATGACGTTGCATCGCAACATTTTGTATGTGCACACCAAGACAGACTCACCTGGCTACACAATGAGTGACACTAAAGTATACACAAAAGTGATGAAGGATGGAAGGCTTATATTGATTTCAGTCACTGCTGATTACTCGAGGCTATATCCCAATCCATTGATATTTTGCACACCATGACACCTCAGTTAGGACCCAAATATATGAAAGTCAGTCCTGACCCTGCTTCAGTGGGAACAGACCAGGCCAAACTGCCAGGCCTATGAGATCTATCGGCTTTGGCAATAACTTCATGGCCATGCTGTACGGCAGTGGGGCTACTGTGCAGCATGGATGATTATAAAGTAAAATAAGGCACTATGGCGTGGCCGTTGGGTAATTTTCTTCTTTACATCTACCGATTCGCGATGGATTAGTACAGAAAAAGTTGCCTGAAATGTGTTTTTTTTATATAGTGCTAATGCGTTTTGTTTTATGTAGCGCTAACACACTTAAAAAAAAAAACGGGAGTGGGTTGAGCGTGAGAAGAGCAGGCAAAGGACAAAGAAACACAGAAGAAGGGCAGGAGAGATGGATTGGGGTGAGGGCAGTACGGAGAAGCAAGAGATAGCAATGGGGAAGCACACCGACAACGGAGAGTGGGGGATAGGAAGCACCCAAGCGATGAAGGATGGGGTTAGGAAGTGCCGGAACAACAGAGGAGGGAAGCACACAGGCAACAGAGGGTGGGGATGGGGAAGCATACGGACAACAGAGGGCTGGCAGAGAGGAGGAAGCATGCAAACAATGGATGGGGGAAGGGATGGTGGTGCAAACAGACAACACAGCATGGCAGGTGGGGAAGCACACAGACAATGGACGGTGGGTGGAGAAGCAGGAATGGCAACAGGAGGTGGGCAGGTTGGGAGCAAGCAACAATGGTAACTGAGAAAAGATACGCCAAGAAGCACAAGGTTGAAAAAGTGGAACAGGAAGTTCACATGGGAGATGGCTGGACAACGCATGCACTCTTGCGAGATGCCTAACCAAAATGCTTAACCAAAAACAAAAACGTAGTGCCTGAAAATGGAGCAGTGTGCAGACAGAATGAATGGGTCCTTAGGCCAGGGTAGGAACAAACACAAGAAGAGGAAATAAAGCCCATGGAAGCTGATGAATGAGAAGTAAGTAAATGAGATTGATAATAAACCAACCCAGTGGTAAGCAATAGGTGGGCTCTAAGCACACGGTAATATGCAACAGTGAGCGAAAGACATGAATACTCTACAGAGAAAGATTGTTCCAAACGAAGTGCATTTTAGTCGAAAACTTTCACGGGATTAAGAATAATAGAGAGGGTAAAATGGAAAGGGAAAGGTTATGGTTTTTAGTACAGGTCAGGCTTGGAAAGAATGTTACGGTTGGCTTTTACACTCAGTATGGTAGGGTTCAGAGTTAATGATAGAGTCTAGTTTTAACGTAAAGAGAGGTCAAAAAGGGTGGGTGAAACACATATTCGGTGTAAAGCAATTAATTGCAGCAGATCTGTAGTTGGTATCCGCTTTAGATGTGTAGGCAGTTTCTCCGCTGTACTTTCTCATGTAGGTACTATTAAGTAAAGGTGGTCATTGCAATGGGTGTGCCATAGCTTGGGAGCACACATTGTGACTAAGCAAAGTATGGGAAGCCGTTCGTGTCAAAATTACAGATCCCCATATAAGCCACCTCCTGAAATGCATAGTATGCTGCAAAATGAATATGACAGACACCAGAATGAATGTAATATGTGTTTAAATAATGATGATACCTGGCAGAGTGTATCTGACTTGAATCAAAACAAATATGAAACCTGGCAGAGTGAATATGGTACTTGGTGATTAATATGAACAACACACACTCCGAATTAAATAAGAGATATACCTAAATATATATCAATCATACTGAAATTAATATGGGCCTCACTATAAACAATATAGCAATCACTGACACAAATACAATCTGCTTCAAACAGAATGGGACATTTCTTGAAATGACTGACATATGCCAAAAGGTGTATGACATACATTGAAATTAATGTAATAGATTGAAATAAATATATTATATTCTGAAAAGAAAGCAATGCACATTGAAAATATCATAACTTACACTAAAATGAACATTACACTTGTTACAAGAACATGAATTGCGTTGAAATGAATGTTACCCAGATTGCAATGAATATGAGAAATGCAGAAATGAATAGAAGTTGATTTAAAATGAATATGGCTAGTGTTGACATTAATGTAATACCAATTGAACTGTATTTGACATGTCTTAAAATAAGTATGACCAACGCTGAAATTCTCACATTCGTCAAAATGAATATGGCATGCATTAAAATTAATACGATATATGTTAAAATAGATACGTTGCATCTTAAAATTAATAAGACAAGTATTAATATGAATATGACATCCATTGAAATAAATATAACATTGATTGAAAGGAATATATAATATGTTAAAAGGAATATGACATGCGTTGAAATGAATATGACATTTATCAAAATGAATACGGGTTGCATTTAATGTAATATACACATTGACATGACTACGATACGTGTTGAAATGGTTATGATTCATGTTAAAATTAATATAAGATGTGTTAATGTGAATGAGACATCTCTTGAAAGGAATATGGCATGTGCTAAGATGAATACAACATGCTTTGAAACGAATATGATACATATTCAAATGAATATGATATATGTTAAAATAGATATGTTGCATCTTAAAATTAATAAGACAAGTATTAATATGAATGTGACATTCATTGAAATAAATATAACATTGATTGAAAGGAATATATAATATGTAAAAAGGAATATGACATGGGTTGAAATTAATATGACATTTATCAAAATGAATACGGGTTGCATTTAAGGTAATGTGATACACATTGACATGATTATGATATGTGTTGAAATGGTTATTATTCATGTTAAAATGAATATAAGATGTGTTAATGTGAATGAGACATCTCTTGAAAGGAATATGGCATGTGCTAAGATGAATACGACATGCTTTAAAATGAATATGAGCCACATTGTAACAATGCAACATGCCTTAAAATGAATATGACCAATGCTGAAATTAAAATGAAACTTGTCAGAATGAATGTTATGTTTTGAAATTATTATGATATACATCAAAATAAATATTGCATGTATTGAAATGAATATAACCTATGTTGAAACGAATATGGCCCATTTTAAAATTATGACAATTGTTAAGGTGAATAAGACATTATTGAAATGAATATGACCTTCATTGAAAGGAAAATGACAAATAAGAGAATGAAAAGTGAGTAAAAAAGAGCGGGAGATAAAGAGATGGAATAAGGGATGAGGGATGTGAAGGGACAAGTCAGGTGTGAGGGATGAAACATAAAAAGTCCAGTGAATGATGTGAAGTGATTATTGGAATTCAGAAGTTAGAGATGACTTGTTTATAATAGAGGATGGCTGATGGATGGTGAGAAATGAGCAGTGAGGGTAGAGGAGGAAGTAGGACATTTAGGTCCTCGTTTATATTTTGTCGGTCGGCCTGTCCTCCACCAGAGTGACAGAGTAAATTACCACATCACCCTGATGGAGGTGCAGACCGCCACATTTTGAAATATCCATTGACATTTCAAGGATTGGCAGGTACCATAGTTCCATCTCCATCAAAAATGTATACCGGGCCCTGAGCGTGACAGAAGAGAAGGATAAATAATGGATCAGGACTGATGAGCAAGGGCTGAGGAGTGAGAAGGGATACATGAGGAGTAAAGGATGTGGAGAGGGTTGTGTTGTGGAACATGGGATTGTAAACCTATAGTGATGACCTGGCTGTATGATATACTGCAACAACCAACTGGAATTATTCCACCATTTCCCAGGTTCTGTGGCCTAAGAACATTTGGGGCCCCTTGAAAGAATATCGGTTAATTCATGATAGAAACTGCATCAACCGGTTAAAGCTTGTGCTAAACATGCAGAATGGGGGAGGGATGTGAGAATGATGGGAATGTGTATACAGACTAGTCCCTGGACAACAGCTCCAAATGGCATGGTACCTGAAGCACTCTTCCAGCCCCATTTTAGCTGTGATTAATGCCACTGTACTATACAGGTGCCATCTTGATGTGCAGAAAGGATTTCTGTGACAAGGGGGACACTTCTGGACTGTTTATATATAATACACAGGGCCACTGGAATTATGAAGCAGAGGAAGGCCAAATTGTATGGCAGGGTTGACTAAATTATGAGACAAGAAAGGCAAATTATGCAGCATAATGCAGCACATATTATTATTGCATTATTTTGTTATGTATTCCCATGTTATCATCCTCCAGGACCACGTCCAGCCTTCTGCAACTTCATCGCCCCCCTCGCCATAGACTCCAACAACTACATTTTCTTCGGTGACCTCAACTTCCATCTCGACGACCACAATGACAATCACTACATACCTCATCGACAGCATGAACAACATCGGACTCACCCAACTTGTCCATGGCCCCACGAACACCACAGACCACACGCTAGACCCCATATAGATCTCAAGCGACTGCATCAGGCACAGCCACACCACAGAACTCACCTGGACGACAACTCCTTCGTTCACTTCAACTTCACCAACTCACAAACCTCCACCAATAGTCTGCCCAATGCCCCCTACCGCAGCTGGATCTAACTCTCATAGGACAAATGAATCAACACCATCAACACCACCCACCCATCTCCTCCAACAACCTGGACCAGAATGCCAGAAACTTCAACGATTAGATCACCGACTGCGCTGACAGTGTCACTCCCATTGGCAACAACACCCACAGAAGGTCCACCAAGAAGGCTACCTGGTACACTGAAAACGTAAGAACCACTATACGACAATGTAAACAACTGGAAAGGAGATCGCACAATAGTAAGGACAGAACCGACTTCAAGACAGCCCTCAACCTCTACCACAGAAAGTTGAGAGAATCAAAGAAAAAGTCCTTAGCCTCAAGCATTGATTCAAGCTCCAATAACAGCAAAGAACTCTTCAACATTATCAAAGAATTATCCAACCTCTCAGCCACAACAAACAACATTACCCCCTCACGGGAACTCTGAGACAACAGTGCAGACTTCTTCCACAACAAGATCCCCAACAGCTACAGAAACTTCAAACCCAATCCCAAGGACACCGACTTCTTCAAGCAGCACGAGGACCCAGCTACCACCACAGACATCTGACTAACTGAATGTATTTTTTTATTTGTGCAATTTCTATAGCGCGCAAATACCCGGAGGCGTCTGGGCGCTGAAAGACAGAGAGCAGAGCTGATGGAATAGTTGATTACTGGTTAAAGAGCCATGTTTTTACTAGCTTCCTAAAAGTAAGAAGGGAGGGACTGGCCATGATGTAAGAGGGCAAGGTATTCCACAATTTTGCCGTGGCGACTGAGAAATATCTGTCTCTCCATGATGATTTCTTAGTCCATAAGACAGTTAAAAGTCGGTTTGAGGAGGAACCCAGTGTTCTTTTAGGGGAGTACAGGCATAATAAGTTCCTTAGGAATGCAGCCCAGAGTTGTTTATTGCCCTGTATGCAATACATAGGGCTAGATGTAGGTAAATCTTTTTTACCGATTCTAAAATACCGAATTTTACCGATTCGGTATTTTAGAATCAGTAAATTAGATGTAGGTAATAATTCGGTATTTTTTACTGAATCGGTAAGATTCGTATTTACCGATTCGGTATTTGCCATGGGATTGAATGTCAATTACCGAATCGGTATTTACCGATTCGGTAAATACCGAAAAATTCAAGGGTGGCAGGGTGTCACTTTGACACCCTGTTGCACCCCTGATTAGTGCTTGTGTGCCATGTGGCACACATACATGCCATTAGGGCATGTATGTGTGACACACATGGCACAGGTGTAAATGCACATATTTACATTTACATAGGAATTCTTTATTTACCACAAACTAGTAGTTGGTGGTAAATAACGAATTCTTAAAGCCCTGTAGCACTGTTTACAGTGCTACCTATATCTCAAAACACAGAACCGATTCGGTAAAATTACTGATTCGGTAAAATTACCGATTCGGTAAATTTACCGAATCTGTGTTTTTTAATGCCCTACATCTCAGTATCCAAATACCAGTTGGTAACGGACGAAAATCTGTATTTTCGGCCGTTTACCGACCGGTATTTGGATACCTACATCTGGCCCATAGTGCCTTAAATTTAATTCGGCTCCTAATTGACAACCAGTGGAGCTTACCGAAGAAATAGATTTGTACTTGGGGGTGCCTGACAATATTCTTTATGCTGCGTTTTGGGCTGACTGCAATTTGTTCAAGACTTTTTCCTGGGCATTTAGGACGAGGCCATTGCAGTAATCGATCTTGGATGAGACCAGTGTGCACATGAGAGTTTTTCCTGTGCTCAGAGGAAGGAAAGGGAGGAGTTTCTTAATCATTTAGAGGGCGAAGAAAGATGATGAGACAACCGCATTTGCATGGTGGATGAAAGAGAGCTTATCGTCAAACATCACTCCCAAATTCCTGACCTTAGTAACAGGCTGCGGAGGTGCTCCCATCTCAGTTGGCCACCAAGTTGGGGACTAGCTGGGGGATAAACTACCGAAGGTCATTACTTCCGTTTTGTCAGAATTTAACTTCAAGCAGTTGCGTGACATCCTGAGGCTGATGTCTCGCATGCCGTCTTGAAAATTAACTGCCACTTCTAATCCATTGTTGTGGACTGCCAGCATAAGTTGGGTGTCATCGGCATGCGATGTTAGCCTCATCCCATGAGTTTTGATGGTCCTTGCCAAGTCCGACACATAGATATTGAATAAGGTCAGACTTAAGGAAGATCCCTGAGGCACTCCACATGGGAGGGAAAAGACCGGAGAGTAAAATTCACCCAGCTTGGCTGACTGAGTGGGGTCGTCCAGAAATGATGTTAGTAGGACCCTGGCTTTTTGTTCAATGCCAATGGCGGCGACACGGTCGATCAAGATGGTATGATCGACCGTGTCAAAAGCCGCAGACAAATCCAACAGGATAAGGACAGCCACTCCACCTCTGTCCAGGATCATCCTGATCTCGTCAGAGGCCTTGATGAGGGATGTCTCAGTCCCGTGACCCTTCCTGAACCCGAATTGAGTATCATCAAGCAGATTATTATTGTCGATGAATTGAGATAATTGCCTATTCATTAATTTTTCAATGAGCTTTGATGGAAAATGGAAGACAGGCTATAGGTCTACAGTTTTTTGGTTCTAGCGGGTCAAGGTTGGGTTTCTTAAGTAGGGGTTTAATGGTGGCCTTTTTCCATACTGAAGGGTAAACACCAGTGCTAAACATTGAATTGCATATGTCTGCAAGAATATTGGCGATAGGATCCGGGATCAATTTGAGAATAGAGGGGGGAGAGGGATCCAGAGGGGAACCAGATTTAATGGCTAGAACAAGCTCATGTACCTGCTCGAGAGGGACATGAGCGAATTCAGAAAATACAGTGGAGAGAGAGGTATTAGTTGAATCATAGGGGATAAACGAATCTGAATTAGCCTGGGTAATAAAATTTGAATAAATATGAGTGACCATCTCTTCAAAGAAGTTAGCAAGAGAGTTACATAAATCTTGCGATGCTTCCATTACTGAGCCAGTTGGAGGTATAGATAGTTTAGTTACCACTTGGAATAGTTCCTTGGTGGTGTTTTGGGCAGATTCAATTTGGGTTAGGTAATATTTACTTTTTTCCAAAATAATCAGATATTTATATTTTGTCATTGCCTCTTTATATAATGTTTTAGCATTGTTATTGTAGTCTTTGCGCCAGTGTCTCTCCAAATTCCTACAGCGTTGTCTCTCTAGTCTTAACTCCTCTGAGAACCAAGGTGCGGAATGAACCCTTCGGTTCGTGGAGACCCCTTTGGATGGCACTAGCATGGAGAAGGTATCGTCTAACCAGGTTGAGTAGTTATTGGATGCTATTTCAGGGTCTTCTGAAGGGGTATAATGGCGAGAGGAGAGGGTAGTTTGCAAAAGCTGAGTATCAATGTTATTCCATGCACAAATGTATTTAGGTGTGCGAGGACCTGTATTCGTAGTGTTAGATTTCTAGGTCCGAATAGTGCAGGTAATTGCAGAATGGTCAGTCCAGATCAAAGGAGTAACCAATAGTAAGGAGATGTTGGGATTATTGGTAAAGAGACCATCCAGTGTGTGTCCTGCCCTGTGAGAGGTGAAGTAACTAACTGTTTTAGGCCTAATGATAAAAGGTCATTAATGAGGGAGGAAGATTCCTTATCACTGGTAGATTCTAAATGAAAGTTGAAATCTCCCAGGATAGTATAATCTGATATTTCTGCTATTGATTCTAATAAAGTATGGCATTTTGCTAGAAAATCAGTTCGCAAGCTTGGGGGTCGATAGAATAAGGTTCCTTTAAAAGAATGGGTGTTTGAAAGTGTAATAGAAAAAATTAATGCTTCACAAACTGGAGAGTCAAAGATTTCAGTTTTGATTGTGTATTTATCACGATAAATGATTGCTATGATTGAATGGAGCCAGCTTGCCCCACAGGACATCACCTCCATCATGAGCTCGGTCCACTCAGGGGCCCCAACTGACCCATGCCCTCACCACATCTTCAACCACATACTCACCACCTTGATCAACTCCTCAATTACCATGGCCACCTTCCCTGGGGACTGAAAACCTGCAGAAGTTATGCGGGCTGACCGACTTGTCCCCGCAGGGGACCCTCATAAGAGGGCAGCCCCCTTAGTGCCCCCAAGATGGCACGCAGGACAGCCCAAGAGCCATGGTAACCCCTCCGGAAGGCGCGTCACGTCCGGCCGGGTGGGGGGCGGGGAATAAGTATCTAAGGTTCCCCCCCCTACTGGCGGTCTCTTTGGCCGCTCTCCCTCGATGTTTGGACGTGCCCACGAGCTGCGATTCTCGGTGAGCTTGTTGTAGTACCCACCTCGTGCCCGGTCCCCCTCTTCTGGGGGTCGTAGCTGGGCCGGGCACCCTGCTTGCGGGCCGCTGAGGCTGAGGGTTAGATTGTGGCAAGCATGCTCGGGATTTCCGAGTAATTTTAGTTTACCCCCCTCGTGCCCGCTCCCCTCCTTCTGGGCGTCGTAGCTGGGCCGGGCGGCCTGCTTGCGGGCCGCTGAGGTGGGGTATGCATGCGGGCACAGTCGCTGGGGGCGGGATAGGTTTTGGGCCTGTCGGGCCTAGCAGCAGGATCCTGGGTGTCTCTGTTTAGGCACGTTTTCGGGCTCGGCTTTTGCTGTGTTGTTGGACCCGTGTGTTGTGCTCCCCTCATGCCCGCTTTCCCCCTCTGGGGGCCGCGGTGGGCGAATTAACTCCCTTCCCCTGAGGCCCAGTTGTCTGCTAGCCCTGGGGGTGAGGGGCGCGCGACCACTTCCTGGTATCTTTAGGTAGCGGGAGCGGGGTCTCCTGTGTGGGTCTTTGTGGTGGCCTTTGCATGCGGGAAGGATAGAGCCTTTCCGCTCGGCCAGTGGGGGCGTTCGAGGTCCCGGATATTCCACACCGATGGCCCCGTAGCCACTTTGTGCGTTCCGCGCCGGCAACGCTACACGCAAGAGGCCACCGTTTCGGGGGCCTACTTCGGGCGAAGCCAACAACAACCAGTACTTCCCATGCTGCGGGAAGGGCCGGGTGACGCTTGGGCCCCCCTCCCGGCATCCCCGTTTTGTGCGGTCAGGCCAGCAGCGCATCCGCTCTGCCGATGGCTATGCATGGGGTGCGTTGTGCCCCTGCGTTATTTTCCCCTCCTTACCCCGCATCCGTCGCCAGGCACAAGGGGGTTAGCCCGTTTATAGCTCTGCTTGTCGGCAGCCGATTCCGAATCTGCTGTCCCAGCCTCGAGTCCAGATGAGGTCAACTTCCTGGCGATCGATCTTTTCCCTTATTATGCTTCCGACTGTATTATTTTGTATCCTCAGACAGGGGCAATGCGCATGAGCTGGCACCACTTTTTCAGCATGAGTCTTGCTTTGGCAATCCACGCTTAGGGCATGTTTTTCTCCCTTGTGTCTTTTTTCTTCCCTTGAGGGGGCGGGAGAGGCCTCTTTCGAGCAGGGCTTGGAGGCACGATGGGATTGAAATTTTAGAGAGTTTGGCCATGGCAATATTGTCTGCTAGTGTAATGGAGGAGTTTGCGTAATACAATGTGCTAACATGTGTGTACTTGCAGGAGGTGTCCCCTCATGGTACGGAAGACGGGCAAGGTAAAGGGCAGACAGGGGGCCCACGACATCCATACTAAAGGAGCAAGGCCTGGAGACACGGGGCACAGCAGAAGGGAATGGAACGTTGTTTAATGGTTTTCCTTTATATTACAGGTGCATATCACACCGACGCTTGAGGGAACGAACGGCTGAAAGTACCGGTCAATCAGCGAACTCAACAACTACTGACTGATGTCCCTGCTTCTGGCCAAAGTATTAAAAAAACATCAACCAACAACTCTCCTCACATCTGCAATGGAACTTACTACTCGACTCCTCTCAAACGGAATCTGCAGATACCACAGCACCAACATAACCCTTATTGCAGCCCTACTCGACTGAAGGACTGCATCTCTGATCCTCCTAGGCCTCTCAGCAGCCTTTGATATACTCTCCCACACACATTCATGACAAGGCTGCACAACACAGGCATCCAAGGAGCTGCTCTCAGTATGCCATGGCAAGCCTGTCTGTCCCTAGACTGCGCCCAGTGCAAGGAACCTTGGTCCTCCCCTTACCGACCATGTTCCTCTGCGTGCTCAACCCCTATCCCCACCGACCGCACTGCTCCACGCTCCACAAAGGGAGTCTTCACTTGCACCTCCCTCAAGCCCTCATTCCCCCATCCACTTTCACCACTCCCGTACCCAGAAACCCACATTCACACTAACAAACCACACAGTAACCCACCCTCTCGTGCATGGTCACTCAACCAAAAGCAAAAATAACAGGTGATGGACAGAATGCAGAACAATGTCATACATTCACCCCATTACAGAGATCTGGGCCTAAATCCATCGTTTTTTTGCTCACCATGCCTTTCCAGTTTGAACCCAGCCATATGCAAATCAGTCTTGACCCTGTGCCCCATGGGAACAATCCAGCCCGAACTGCCAAGCCAGGTCCTCCTTGGACTGGAAACAAGCATCCAAGGACCGGTTTCAGGCTTTCAGCCCTCATCAGCCTGGATAGCTTGATTCCAGTGGCATGGAGAGCACAGGACTCACGTCTGAGCATACCCGTCCCATTCAGGGTGACAAATGCAAAAATAACAGGTGATGGACAGAATGCAGAACAATGTTATACATTCACCCCAGTATAGAGATCTGGGCCTAAATCCATCGTTTTTATGCTCACCATGCCTTTCCAGTTTGAACCCAGTCATATGCAAATCAGTCTTGACCCTGTGCCCCATGGGAACAGTCCAGCCCGAACTGCCAAGCCAGGTACTCCCTGGACTGGAAACAAGCATCCAAGGACCGGTTTCGGGCTTTCAGCCCTCATCAGCCTGGACAGCTTGATTCCAGTGGCATGGAGAGCATGGGACTCACGTCTGAGCATACCCGTCCCACTTGGGGTGACAAATGCAAAAATAGCAGGTGATGGACAGAATGCAGAACAATGTCATACATTCACCCCAGTACAGAGATCTGGGCCTAAATCCATCGTTTTTTTGCTCACCATGCCTTCCCAGTTTGAACCCAGCCATATGCAAATCAGTTTTGACCCTGTGCCCCATGGGAACAGTCCAGCCCGAACTGCTAGGTCAGGTCCTTCCTGGACCAGAAACAAACACTGGGGGTGAATGCTTGCATTTTTAAGCATTCCGTCCATCATTTGTTCCTTTTGCTTTTGTCGCCCTAAGTTGCAAGGGTATGCCCAGACGTGGGTCTCTTGCTCACTACACCACTGGATTCAAGCTAGCCTGGCTGATGAGGGGTGAAGCCCGAAACTGGTCCCAGGATGCTTGTGTCCGCTCCAGGGAGGAGCTGGCTTGGCAGTTCGGGTTGGACTGTTCCCATGAGACACAGTGTCAAGACTGATTTACATATGGCCGGGTCCAAACTGGGGGTGGGGTGGTGAGCATAAGAACAGTGGATTAAACCCAGATCCTTGTGACCGGGGTGAATGTTTGCATTACTCAGCATTACGTTCATCATTTGTTCCTTTTGCCACCCTTCATTCATGGCAGCTTTGAAGATCTTCTGAAGAGACTCACATATAGCACCTTCAAAGTTACCTCATGGCTATTTAATTAATTTCCCAACATGACCCACAAGGTAAGGGCAAACGATGTAGTTTTGCAGACCACTTGAGGGGCTTCTTCATTGACACCACAGTTAAGTTTCCACAGAACTGCATGTTCTTTGAACAACTGGGCTCTCCCTTTCCAGAAAGCCTGTAAACCCACTGACATCCACTATTGCTTTTAGTTCATCTGGTCTCCTGGTACATGAACTCCAAGTACTTACTGGCTGCAGTCACACTGGCTGTAAACAGGGCTCTCCCTGAACTCATCGGCTGTACTCACACTGATCACAAATTGAGCACAGCCATTATGCATGTGCTCCACCACACTGGATATAGGCTGAGCTATCCTATTCCCTAAGTTGGCAGGGTATGCTCAGACGTGAGTCCCTTGCTCACTTTGCCACTGGAGTCAAGCAAGCCTGGCTGAAGACAGCTGTAATGCCAGAAACCGGTCCTGGGAAGCTTGATTCCGGTCCAGGGAAGACATGGCTTGGCAGTTCGGGCTGGACTGTTCCCATGAGGCACAGGGTCAGACTGATTTGCATATGGCCATGTCTGAACTGGAGTGGCGGAGTGAGCTAAAGAACGGTGATGGATTAAACCCAGATCAGTTGACTGGGGGTGAGTGTTTGTATTGTCAACGCTCCGTCCATCTTCACCTTTGGTTTTTCTTTGTTCGCTCTAAGTTGGGAGGGTATGCTCAGACGTGAGTCCCTTGCTCACTTTGCCACTGGAGTCAAGCAAGCCCGGCTGAAGACGGCTGTAATGCCAGAAACCGGTCCTGGGAAGCTTGATTCCGGTCCAGGGAAGACATGGCTTGACAGTTCAGGCTGGGCTGTTCCCATGAGGCACAGGGTCAGACTGATTTGCATATGGCCATGTCTGAGGTGGCGGAGTGAGCTACAGAACTGTGATGGATTAAATACAGATCAGTTGACTGGGGGTGAGTGTTTGTATTGTCAACGCTCCGTCCATCTTCACCTTTTGTTTTTCTTTGGTCACTCAACCAAGACATGACAGAGGCTTCTTTTCTCTTCCTGGATCCAGCAAGAATCTGAAAACCTTGCTTTTCTACTCACCATCCTGCCCTGTCCTAGGCATGGCTAGGCACACTCATCTGCTCAGTGCCAGGATGCCTTCCTGATAGTTTGCTTTACAAATACACATAAGATAACAGGTGTATCCAAATTTTTGTGATGTAGATTTGTATTGAAGACGGAGCAACATTACAGTCTATTAAACAAAAAACAAGTGCTTTCTGGATAGCATTCTTCCTGATTGCTCCGATTTGAAGGCTCTCTCAAATGCCATAATGAAGAAAAAGGAGTCTTACTGAAATATAATATTTGCATGGGATTACACAATTTTGTCAAGCAGGAAGCCATGATTTCTTGTTTTGCATTATACATTTCAGCCACTAGCTGTGTATCTTCTGTTCTCTTGTCTGTTTCACATCAAAGGTTTGTCTTCATTTCTTGGTGCATGAGGTGGCAGCCTGAGTCAAGCAAGCCCGGCTGAAGACGGCTGTAATGCCAGAAACCGGTCCTGGGAAGCTTGATTCCGGTCCTGGGAAGACATGGCTTGACAGTTCGGGCTGGGCTGTTCCCATGAGGCACAGGGTCAGACTGATTTGCATATGGCCATGTCTGAACTGAGGTGGCGGAGTGAGCTAAAGAACGGTGATGGATTAAATACAGATCAGTTGACTGGGGGTGAGTGTTTGTATTGTCAACGCTCCGTCCATCTTCACCTTTTGTTTTTCTTTGGTCACTCAACTAAGACATGCCAGAGGCAGCAAGTACCCACATGAAAGCTCGGTTAGTTTTGGGCTCCAGGGACCAAGAGGACGTCGAGCTGAGCCAGAGCCATCATCTGCTTGAGCCTGGTTTGAGTTTTCAGTGGCACACCTAACTGTATACTATATAGTCAGGGCCACAAAGCTTATCATCTACGCAGAGGCGTGTCCTACGACCAAATGGTTCCCCTATCGGAAGAGGTCAAGGAAGAGATGTTGTGGTGGCTTACCCACATGGAGGCCTGGAATGGTCGGGCAATTTTCGGATCTTCCCCGGACCACGTCATCGAATCCGATGCCAGCAGAGTCGGTTGGGGAGCGCGCTGTGGAGATTTTTCAACAGGCGGCACTTTGTCCTTGGAAGAACAGAAGTTGCATATCAACTGTTTGGAGCTTCTGGCGGGTTCCTTTGCAGTACGCTGCTGGACCAGGGACTCGGTGAAGTCGTGTGTCCTATTGAAAATGGACAATGTATCGGCAGTGCGGTATGTGAACCACCTAGGGGGCGCGAGGTCCCGTGCACTGGCGAATTTGGCAAAACAGTTCTGGGATTACTGTCTAGAACATCATGTATCGGTGACGGCGGAGTACCTGCCGGGTCAGGCCAACCAGGTTGCAGACTGGCACTCCAGGTACCTCCGGGATTCCAGTCTGTGGATGTTGAATGTCCAGGTCTTTCGCTGGCTCAACGGGCTGTGGGGTCCTTTCTCACTGGACCTGTTTGCGTCCCGCTTGGATCATCAACTTCCTAGGTTCTTCAGTTGGAGACCGGATCCGCTGGCAGAGGCCACGGACGCGTTTCTCCAGGACTGGGGCAAGGAGAAGCCCTTTGCGTTTCCACCTTTTTCGATGGTGATGCGAACGGCGGCGCAAGTTCGCCGGCAGGAAGTGGAGCTGGTGTTGGTGACGCCGCTCTGGAGGTACCAAGTCTGGTTTCCAGTTCTTCTGGAACTTTCCTGGGATTCTCCAATCCTACTCCCCCGGTTTCCTCACCTGCTCCTTAACCCGGATCGGGATCCGCATCCTCTCATCGTTCAGGGCTCTCTCCACCTCATGGCATGGAGGCTTTCAGGAGACGTTGGTCGCTCCCGGGCCTTTCGAGATCAGCTGAAGGTCTGTTATCCAAGGCCTGGGCTGTCAGTACGTCGAAGCGCTACAAATCCGCTTGGTCTAAGTGGGTGCATTGGTGTCTTCGACGGAGTTTGGATCCCTTGGTCGCGGGACTCGTACCCGTGTTGAATTATTTGGCGGAATTGGCCGTGGGTGGCTTTGCCTACCGCACGATTAATGCTGTGAGTTCGGCTATTTCTGCGGCACACCACCCAGTTGACGGTGCTCCGATCGGAGTACACCCTTTTGTATGCCGACTTTTGCGGGGCGTCCGGTTGGCGTTACCACCAGAGCCCCGGTACTCAGTCCTTTGGGACGTCAATTTGGTTTTGAACCTTTTCCTGTCCTGGCAACCTAACAGGTACCTATCGGTCAAGGAACTCTCGGCGAAACTGGCTATGCTTCTATGCTTGGTGTCCTGCCGGAGAGTGTCGGATGTGCGTGCTCTGTGTTTTTCAATATTATAATAAATGCGAAGAAAGAAAAGCATCAAAGTAAGCAGTAGGGATGACTAAATTATGCAGCAAGAAAAGGAAAATTATGCTGATATTTTTACTTCACTGTTTTGTAAGTTTTACACATGGTAATATTGTCTGGGCAAAGATTTCACTTCAGTAGAAGCAGTTCCACAAACAAATACATTAAAAAAATATCCAAAAGATGACAAGTTAAACTTTGCAAAGGGCCTTGCACTGCGCATAAACCCACGTCGCCATGTTTGTCGTAACTTGTCAGCCTTTTGAGCTAAAAACATTTTTTTTTTCGTTCAAATCTGCAGATTATACAGCAGGTGTTGGATTATGTGGCAAATCCATTAATATTTTTTTTAAAGCTGCAGCCGTTGAATTACATTATTCCAGTGACCCTGTATATAGAGTATCCATAACTGACTTACCTTTAAGTTCACGGATAGTGTTGTCATGAGGGCAAGATCAGGAATGTTTTTCAGTGTATGTTTAAAAACCCTTATATTTAATACTTCTGTGATGTACTAAGGTATGAAGCTTCAGAGAGTTAACAAAATCCACTTTTTAATATTTTGAACACATTATATTATAAAATATTTGTGGCATAATTTACGTGGCAGTTATTCTGAAGCCTCGGCTCGTGCATGGAATCTTTGAGCCAGACTCCACTCTTGACTTTGCACTACATGATAATTTGTTGTACATCACATATGTTGAGCTTAAGTATTTCAAGGTGCTTTATATGTGCTAGTGAGATCACTGACACAAGTGTCTTGAAATACGTATGTTCAGGATGTGCACTGTACAAATAGGGATTCCCTAACAAAATAGCCCACATGGGTCAATGACATGGAGTAGTAGCCTGTCAAACTCATTTCTGATTAAATGAATTGAGATTGCTTTGCATGTGCCATACACTATTCTAGATTCAGAAAAGGGGGTGGTGATGAACAGAGTGTCTGAATTAAGCAGACCACTCTTACCCAGTCCAAAGATCAGGGCTTGATCCATCACCGTTATTTATCTCACTGCACCATCCCAGCTCAGAACCTGGCTATATGCAAATCAGTCTGTCCCTGGCCCAGTGCATCATGGGAACAGGGCAGACTAAACTACCAAGCCAATTCTTCACCAGAAAGGAGACAAGCTACCGGGGGCCGGTTTCTGGCATTTCAGCCGTCTTCGGCCCGGCTTGCTTGAATCCTGATGGTGCAGTGAGAAAGGGACTCATGTCTGAGTATACCCTGCCACACCTATAGTGGCCAAAAACGATTCAGAAAAGGGGGTGGTGATGAACAGAGTGTCTGAATTAAGCAGACCACTCTTACCTAGTCCAAAGATCAGGGCTTGATCCATCACCGTTATTTATCTCACTGCACCATCCCAGCTCAGAACCTGGCTATATGCAAATCAGTCTGTCCCTGGCCCAGTGCATCATGGGAACAGGGCAGACTAAACTACCAAGCCAATTCTTCACCAGAAAGGAGACAAGCTACCGGGGACCGGTTTCTGGCATTTCAGCCGTCTTCGGCCCGGCTTGCTTGAATCCTGATGGTGCAGTGAGAAAGGGACTCATGCCTGAGTATACCCTGCCACACCTATAGTGGCCAAAAACGATTCAGAAAAGGGGGTGGTGATGAACAGAGTGTCTGAATTAAGCAGACCACTCTTACCCAGTCCAAAGATCAGGGCTTGATCCATCACCGTTATTTATCTCACTGCACCATCCCAGCTCAGAACCTGGCTATATGCAAATCAGTCTGTCCCTGGCCCAGTGCATCATGGGAACAGGGCAGACTAAACTACCAAGCCAATTCTTCACCAGAAAGGAGACAAGCTACCGGGGACCGGTTTCTGGCATTTCAGCCGTCTTCGGCCCGGCTTGCTTGAATCCTGATGGTGCAGTGAGAAAGGGACTCATGTCTGAGTATACCCTGCCACACCTATAGTGGCCAAAAACGATTCAGAAAAGGGGGTGGTGATGAACAGAGTGTCTGAATTAAGCAGACCACTCTTACCCAGTCCAAAGATCAGGGCTTGATCCATCACCGTTATTTATCTCACTGCACCATCCCAGCTCAGAACCTGGCTATATGCAAATCAGTCTGTCCCTGGCCCAGTGCATCATGGGAACAGGGCAGACTAAACTACCAAGCCAATTCTTCACCAGAAAGGAGACAAGCTACCGGGGACCGGTTTCTGGCATTTCAGCCGTCTTCGGCCCGGCTTGCTTGAATCCTGATGGTGCAGTGAGAAAGGGACTCATGTCTGAGTATACCCTGCCACACCTATAGTGGCCAAAAACGATTCAGAAAAGGGGGTGGTGATGAACAGAGTGTCTGAATTAAGCAGACCACTCTTACCCAGTCCAAAGATCAGGGCTTGATCCATCACCGTTATTTATCTCACTGCACCATCCCAGCTCAGAACCTGGCTATATGCAAATCAGTCTGTCCCTGGCCCAGTGCATCATGGGAACAGGGCAGACTAAACTACCAAGCCAATTCTTCACCAGAAAGGAGACAAGCTACCGGGGACCGGTTTCTGGCATTTCAGCCGTCTTCGGCCCGGCTTGCTTGAATCCTGATGGTGCAGTGAGAAAGGGACTCATGTCTGAGTATACCCTGCCACACCTATAGTGGCCAAAAACGATTCAGAAAAGGGGGTGGTGATGAACAGAGTGTCTGAATTAAGCAGACCACTCTTACCCAGAAACCGGTCCCCGGTAGCTTGTTTCCTTCCCAGTGTAAGAATTGGCTTTTGTAGTTTGGTTTGCCCTGTTCCCATCATGCACTGGGACAGGAACAGACTAATTTGCATACAGCCAGGTTCTGAAACTGGGATGGTGCAGTGAGCTAAAAAACGGTGTTGGATCTAGCCCTGATCTCTTGACTGGGTGAGAGTATTCTGTTTAATTCAGAGACTCTGTCCCTCACCACCCCTTGTTGTAAATATTTTTGTCCACCCTAAGCGTGGAAGGGTATACTCAGATGTGAGTCCCTTGCTCATTGCACCATCAGGATTCAAGCAAGCCGGGCCGAAGACGGCTGAAATGCCAGAAACCGGTCCCCGGTAGCTTGTTTCCTTCCCAGTGTAAGAATTGGCTTTTGTAGTTTGGTTTGCCCTGTTCCCATCATGCACTGGGACAGGAACAGACTAATTTGCATACAGCCAGGTTCTGAAACTGGGATGGTGCAGTGAGCTAAAAAACGGTGTTGGATCTAGCCCTGATCTCTTGACTGGGTGAGAGTATTCTGTTTAATTCAGAGACTCTGTCCCTCACCACCCCTTGTTGTAAATATACACTATTCTAGGGCAGATCAGAGCCCAGGGAGCCGCCACCAGCATCGTTTTCATGGCATTCTGCCAGCTTCAGACAATTATCCTTGTCTGTTAGAAGTATTGCTGCGCCGCTTGAACACTTTTAACAAGGTTACGTGATATGTCTTACCACTGGCAGCTTCACAATACTATATTGAAGATCCCCACCTTTCCTATCCTGGCTGTTCATTTACCCATTTGAATTTATCAAGTACTGCTCCCACTCTGAAGCCTTTCCATCTACACTGGCCTAGCAGCACATTTGGTACAAAACGGGGGTGGTGATGGACGGAGCATCTGAACCAATCAAACACTCACACCCAGTCAAAAGATCTGGGTTTAATCCATCACTGTTCTTTAGCCCACTCTGCCACCCCAGTTCAGACATGGCTATATGCAAATCAGCCTGACCCTGTGCCTCAGGGAATGGATTAAACCCAGATCTTTTGACTGGGTGTGAGTGTTTGATTGATTCAGATACTCCGTCCATCACCACCCCCTTTTGTACCGCTAGCAGCACATTTACCTATTCAAACTTTGACCACAATGATCAAACCCTTCAGCATTCCATGTCGTGCTGACTAATCATATAGATCCTTGCAGACCTAGGAATATTGTGGCCTACATAAACAATTTCCAGACGAAGGCGTCCTCACACGCCGAAACGCACGTCGAAGAATGAGACACTAGCTCAGCCACAACCTTTTTATTTAACCCCTTGCATGCTGATGACGGAACGGTTCCGTCATCAGCTACGGCTGAGCTGTGCTGATGACGGAACCGTTCCGTCATGACTCCGCCCACGCAAGGCGGAGTCAGCATGGGCGGGGAATTCCCGCCGCACGCAAGGGGTTAATTGGTTGTATTAACGTGTTTTTTTCATCTGATGATTATTTATAATCGATTTTTATATGTATTCTTTTATGAAATATCTATTTCAATAATCAGAATAAAAAAATATGTTTTCCTGTACATGTCTCTGTTAGTTTAAAATTTTCCATTATCCTATTGTTGATTGCACTGCATACTGTCTAGGATGATACCCACATACCATACACTATTCTAACCAGTCCTGAGAGAAAATGTTTCAGGAGCTCTTAGCTAGTCCCAGTCCTAGCTACACTGCAGCTAACATCAGTTGCCCCATAGAATACAGGCATAATGGCTCGGTTCGGTAAAGTGTGCTGTGTCAGGTAGTTGGACGAAGGCTCACTCGCGGTTGCTCACAGTTATGCAATAAACGACCAAACTGCAGACATGAGAGAGAAACACACTTGTGCAGCCAGATAATATATTTAACACTAGTTGACTGGAGGGAGGCCTCATGGTTACTGGCGGATTGAGACTGCCGCCTCCTTTCATTCGCTAACCTCATTATGGGTCAGCCAAGGAGAGGAAACGGCAGTCCCTTACTCATCACAAAGTGGGATGTGGCCAGTAGGACTGCTAACTCCAAACCACCCAGTCAGGGACGAGGCTTCACTGATGAACAGTCAGCCCTGGGCACTTTAGGGCATAAAACTGAAGCGCCTGTGTCTATATGTGAGGCAACCGCTCGTCATGCAGGGAAGGGTGTAGTAAAGGAAAATACAGAGTCCACTGTAGAGATAGGTTCCTTTATTGTAAGTTCCTTCCAAGATGATAAGTACAAGAGTAGAACCCCACCAGGAGCTAGTGGCATGTGGATTTAGTTTTAGTTTTCCTTGTTCACATTTCTGCTAATAATACCTCGTGCTTATGTTATCTCTGAACATCTCATTTGGTTCTTTCATATACTTTTCTGCTGATGTTGCATTTGAGGTATTTTGCCTATTGTGTTCTCTGTTCTGTCCCCATTCCATAAGGGAAGAGGATGTGTAGTAAATGTCCTCTCTAATGCTCTTCACTAGATAGACTGTTCCATGTCTTCTGTGACATAATAGAATGCCTAGGTGACTCTCTGGCTCACAGTGTCTCTCTCTACCTGGCTGTGGCAGTTGGTTTATTCAGGCTGAGCTGCTAACAGCTAGCTCCTGGTGGGGTTCTTCTCTTGTACTTATCATCTTGGAAGGAACTTACAATAAAGGAACCTATCTCTACAGTGGACTCTGTATTTTCCTTTACTACATTTTGGCGACGTTTTGAACTGGTTTAACCTACGCGTGCAGTTATCAACAAGGAATTAAGCAACTACAAAGGAAAGAACCCAAGATATCAAGGATTGTGGAAAATTTCGAACTTAAACTGAAAGGTAATGCCCAGCTGACCCCACCAGTGTCGTGTTCCACCTAGACAGCCTACACCCTGGGTGTGTGCCTTCACCTTGATGTCTCCTGTCACCCTCCTCTTGTCTCTGCAAAGTTTCTCCAGCTACATTTTTGAATAAGCCCTGCTGCGTGTATTTATTCCCTGTGAGAGAACCGGAAAAGGGTCTGGAAAGGATTTAAAAGTCTTCACAGAAGCGGCGCTGTCGGCGCATGCTGTGTGTTTTCACGTTTTTTTTTTTAAGGGACTTAATAGTGTTCACAGTAGCGGCACTCACACGCCTGTGTGGAGAAGCTAGGTCCGAACCACTGTGTGAGTAACTTGATTTCAAACATTTTGGGGTTCGACATGTCATTCCGTCTCCGTGGCAGTTTGGAAGCTGAATTTAAAACTGCCCTTGTCTTCACATCGCGTGCTGGCACTCGACACACGCAGACTTACCAGCTTCGCGATGCCTGTACATCTCCTCTTGTGACGTCTGCCTCCTACGCAGGTACTTTGCTGTTCTTGACGCTTTGGCGCACGCTCCTGCTGTGAGCCTTCCTGTACAGCGTCAAATATGCGTCATCGAACATGTCCCTTCAGGCAAGCAGTCACGGATATTCGTCTCCCGGCTTGCATCTGTGTTTGGTTTGGAAGGGTTTTTCTGGATATACTGTTCTTCTGGCAGTTTTTCAGCAGTGGCTGCAGGGAGCAGAGACACCGGTGTGAGCATGTTTAAAATTTTTGCGGGGACTGCGGAGCCGGTTAGAACATGTATCAGAGACAGTGGGGTGCAACATTACCGAAGGAACTTTCCAAATAGTCTAGTTGGTGTTTTGTTTTCCTGGCATATTTCAGCAGTGACCGCGAGGATCGAAGACCCCGGGTGAGAGACCGCTCACCGGAGCTAAAGTCTTTTGTTTGTTTATTTATTCTTCGTAATGCTTAGCTTCTCTTTGCATGTTGTGGGTGAGCTTGTACACTGAAAGGACTCCAGTCTTTTTCTTGTGTGCTGGCAGCTGCGTGAAGTTTTGTCTGGATGTTGAGAGTAAAGTCTGTTCACCAGTCATTGCAATGCCTTTATTCATTTTGTTTTTGTGTAAGGGATACGGCAACTGTTGTGTGGCTTAACACATAGTGTACACTTTGGTGAGGTTGTGGGTGTGTACTCTCTTTTAATCCATGTGGGTTGTGTGACAGTAAGTGTTCTGCACAGCTCGTGACTGCAGTGTACTGTCTGTTGGTTTGTGTCCTCAGTTAGTCTTCACTTAGAGTGTGTACCCTTTAATTTGGGGAGGTTGTGTGGGGTAGTCAATGCCCATTTCTTTTGTTTTCTGAGGTAGTGGTGTGTGCAGGTAGTCCATGCCCCATTTTGGTTCCCAGGTATTGTCCTGTGGTGTACCCTTTTCAGGGGAGGTTGTGTGTGTGGGTAGTCCATGCCCCATGTTGTGGTCGTTTGCGGGTAGTCCATGCCCCATGTTGTGGTGGTTTGCGGGTAGTCTATGCCCCATGTAGTGGTAGTTTGCGGGTAGTCCATGCCCCATCTAGTTGTGTCTGTGGGTAGTCCATGCCCCGGTAGGGCCATCCCATCCTCGTCGCCAAAATGTAGTAAAGGAAAATACAGATTCCACTGTAGAGATAGGTTCCTTTATTGTAAGTTCCTTCCAAGATGATAAGTACAAGAGTAGAACCATACCAGGAGCTAGCTGTTAGCAGCTCAGCCTGAGTAAACCAACTGCCACAGCCAGGTAGAGGGAGACACTGTGAGCCAGCGAGTCACCTAGGCATTCTATTATGTCACAGAAGACATGGAACAGTCTATCTAGTGAAGAGCATTAGAGAGGACATTTACTACAAAGGGCCTACAGTGATTTGCCAGGCTGAAGAGCTTACACCCACAAGGCTCTAAAATCTTTATCATGGCAAATTCAATCTCAGGCAGCCAGGCTCCATTTAGCACATGTACCGCGCCTAGCTGCCTGACCTGAACATGAAGAGTGTCAGACTGAATTTTGCTCAGCCTGACACACTTCATAGATGGAAAAAGTTGGTGGTGGGGGGGGGGGGGTGGCGCCCTTAAGAACGGACCACACCAGTGCCAGAGATAGCCATGACTAGATAAAGATAGCACAGCATCTTAGTATCACTCACAGTTTGGCCGAAAAGGACCAAATACAGAAATACACCTTCAAGTGTGTATTCAGCACCACCATGCATCTAGAAGTACAACGTGGTAAGTTACAATATGCAAAACTGTGCCCAGGGCAGAATGTGCCACATCAGAGACTGCACACAAGGTAGACTGTGCTGCTGTCTGTGGCCCAATCCCCATGTCTCATTCAAGTCCAGAAACAGGTTCATAGAAAGCCAGAGGCCAGCATCTTCACTGGAATCCGTACACCTCTAAGCACTGCGGCGGAGGCCACAGCTGCTACCTGCTGTGTCCTCTGCCCAAATGTGGGAAAAAACCTTCTGTCAGGATGTCACCTCTTGGAAGAGGAAGCAGCATGTCATGGCAAGTAACATGTGGCAGGGCTTTCTTTGATGACGCATGCATGTTACTCGGTCAAGTGTGTACGTGCTAGGCTTAGGGGTCTTGAAAACTAATGCTTTGAATTGTGTTAGTACTTAACGGAGCACGCAAGATGGTTATATCATTTTTTAATCAGTTTGGCATTATTCACACCAACAAAAATAACAGCAATGCAGCAGAGGAAACGTCCATTTAGCTGTTCAGAGAGCTATGTGTAGGGAACAGCATTACAAGGTCATCCAACCCCGGACAGAGCAAATGTGATAGCATATTTCGATACACTTGCTTACCATTCAGACATGCCTCTAACTGAGGCATTGTTTGTTCTGTGGTAAAGATACCGGAGACTGAACTACAACCTCCCCTTCCTCTTCTATAGAGATTTATTTAGGAGAAAGATGTAAACAAACTTATGAGTTTTGGAGGAGTAGAGGACTGGTTGGTTGGGGGAAATGCTGGTGACCAACTGCAAGGTTTTAAAGGTATTCAGTGGTACGTTATGAATTGAAGTAAAATAGTTATGGACAATACTAATCATACACCAATATAAACACGAAGATGCTAATATTATCCATATTGGCGGTAGGTATGACTTAAGCCAATTCATTACCAATAGTAGGGATGTGAGATATAAAATGATTTTTTCTAATTTTCATTTTATAGTATGACTGCTGAAATATTATAATACATATTCCTCTATTCTGATACAGAAGGTTTGTGTGCCGATTGTACATATGACATAACATATCAGAAAACACCAATAATTGTGTATGTCGACTGCTTTCAGGGGCAGGTTGAGAGTTCAAACACCTACAAATAATACTTGCAGATAAAAGCTTATCTGGTAGGACTGTTTGACTCTTAAAACTCTGGATCTAGACAAGAATAACTCATTGCAAAGAAGTTTGAGAGACACCTGCCTTTTTTCCTGTTCTCTGAAGGTAGTGTAATAACTAAGACCCATGGACCCAAATGAATCTTTGTGGGTGTGCCCTGCAATTTGGGGGTTCACGACACAGTGCTGTAGGTCCCTGCTTACCACTCGTGGTGGGCTGAGCCAATTCCACTGTGATGGGAAAGGTCACACAGGTCTGATTGAGATAACTTAGTGCATAAACTATTTAAAAAGGTGATCAGCACCTGGCCCTAAAGAGCTCAAAACCAGGAGATTGGAAACACCTGGGAGAGAAGGACTAGGATGAAGGGCACAGTAGCTCAGTAAAATAAGTGTACCTATAGCTTGTTCTGTGAAGCATTAAGTTTTGCATGTGTATAAAATTATTTTTTCCTAAGCATGTGTTGGACGATCAGTTACTGTGCTGCAGGCCAGTTGAGTTAGGAGATTTCACACCTTCACACTTACTCCCTGAGAAGAATGTGACTGTTTGCGTTATAACAACTGAAGTCAAGTGTTAAAGAGATCGCGCTTAGCCCAGTTTGCAGAGCCATAGGCGACTGTACCCCTGTACACCAGAGGTAAATGACTGCAGGCCCAGCAGCCCTTGCTTGCCTTGTGGCCACCAAAACAGGGTCTGACACTGACATAAGAAACACAAAAAAGATGAAAACGAGAACTGTCAATCTGAAGAACATCTATTTATTGACAACTGATGTAGAATATATTAGTATGGGTAGTTTAGGAAAAAACTTGATTGATCATTGCAGCAATAAACATTGACAAAGTTTCAGGAAAAATACGTTTTTTCAGTAGTCTTTTCTAATATGCCATGATAAACGAGCGAGGAAGGGAAAGAAATGTGCTATTCTAAAGGCACAGAGACCTGCACCATGCTACTAGATGATTTTCCGGAAGCCTAAGGCCTTTGAATTTCACGAGCTTCCATAAGACTACCACACCTTCCTAGACAACAGCATGGTCAAAATTCTGTATCTATAACTACTTCGTAATATATACATGCATTCTACCCATCATCTAAATATGATGATTAGGCCTGTCCAAATCCAGGTGAATCCAGTATCCTAAAGTTGTTTGTTTTAAATGCTTCATAGGATACTGAAAAGGGGGGGCGGAACACATTTCCACAGGTGTTTGCTTCTGGAAACAGACATTCGGACGTGGCTTTTGTATGCATGCAGAAACTCTTTTGATGGTTGAGGATTAAAGCCAAATGGTGGAACTGTGCTCGTACCAGAGAAATGTCTTAATCTGGCTTCACATGCAAGCGCTAAAAGAAGAAGAAAAAAGGTTTTAGTCAAACAATTACTGCAACAATTGTGATTGTTTTTATTTTATCTGCTAAATGAATACAGTAATGATTGATCCATAAATAAAGACCCCGGACGATTTGCTATGTATCATTTCACAAAAAAACACATCAAACTTAGTTCATCTGCTTAACAACAGAGAACACTTCTAGTCCTGGTGTGAAAGTATGGACCATCGCCACAATCCTGCTCGCCTTCCCCTCCCTTTAATAGAAGGCTTCTCCTGTTCAACATGGTGTGAGCATGGCAGGTGTTGAGGAAAGCATGTCAGACGTACGGGCATCATAGGGATACTTCGGAACCAGCCCAACAAGGAGAACGTACTGTTGGGTGAGTGTTTAGGATAGAGTGTATATAAACTCCACCAGCTAGCACACCCTCCCTCATGCACTTGAAAGGTCTACCTGGAGTATTGAAATATTTGTTATGGTAGAGAAACTGACCATAAAGTAGAGGTGCAATGGCAGGGAGCACGTGAGCAGAGTGACAACATAGACAAAAGCAAATTATTTAACTGGAAAGGCAGTGAGAATGGGAGAGTCCCAAGACAGCCACTCAGGACTGCATTCGCACAATCCACATGCGGTGGCGGTTTGCTTTTCACATTATTGTGTTTGCTACTTTGGTCTGGAAAAAGAGATTAGTGCTGTTCCCAAGAAGTGTGGCAGCTGGGAAGGTTCCTGTTTGGCTGGGAAATCTTGATTGGCTGAAGATGCTGCAACTCACTCTCTTACGCTCCTCCTTTTTCTTCCCAAGGGCCTCACTAGAGCTGAGGAGGTGCTGTGATGGGCACATATAACACAAGATTCTGAGTGTCCTCACCTGAGCCAACTGAAATGGATTTTCAAAAGCTCAGGTTGGCTGCTGTCAATGGCATCAGTGACACAGCCAAGTTTTCCATCTGCCTGTATTTCAACATGTTAGACATATTATCTCCATTTGTGTGTCACTTATCGCCCATAAGTGACACTTTATAGGGGGAAGATTGCATCAGTTATGCCTAATTAATAAAATACATTACTATGTTTTGTGCAATCTAATCGTCTTAAAGCATGCAGTGATTTTAAAGATCTTAAGAAAGCTGACATACATGCAAAGTTAAAAGCATATATAGGTGGGACATTTCCATGTTCCGCATGCGGATTATTCACTCCGATTGGCTCTGGTTTAGTGGCTGCCAAGGAGCACAAATGACAGGACTCAGTGCAGTGGATAAGAAGTTGGTAGATTACAAATTCCATGCAAATGATGCAGTAAAACTAATATTAGGTAATATATTGTGACTTTGTATTGTGCAGGAGATGTTACTGTTTGCTTTGCTAAACATTAGAGACTATAGTATTGTTACCGCTTTACCACTGTCACACAATTTCAAGGAATGGAGCTTTGCTTTTGGAAAAATTCAAGTTGCTTGCATTTTAGGCGTGGTGAGAAAAGGGATTTTTGTCCTTTTCTTTTTTGATTAAAAAATCTACTTGGCGCTGGTCAGATTTCAAATCGAGGTGGATCGTGTACCACTTACACTTGGTTGCATACTAAGTCAACTACGTATTTGGCTTCAGTCTGGATCAACATACCAAAGAATTCCCCACATTTAACTAATAATGTTAAGGCAAACTAAGTCACCAATTTAGTTTCTATTTATATTTCACATGTTTTACTTAATCTTGCATTCCCTAATGGGGAGTTAGCTACATCCAAGATCAATCAATCAATTAATCAGGGGTTTGTAAAGCGCTAGCTACTCACCCTGAGCGAGTCACAGGGTGCTGAAGGAAAGGGGGGGGGGGGGGGGGTCCGCAGTTCATGGAGGTTCATTGAGTTCCATCAAAGAGCTAGGTCTTGAGATCCTTTAGGAACTTGGGAAGTGATCCCATCTGTCGGAGGTGTAGAGGGAGGGAGTTCCAAGCCTTGGGCGCGAGGAGGGAGAAGGAACGCCCTCCTGTTCTGCTTTTCTTGATCCTAGGTACAGCTGCGAGGGACTGCTTCACAAGCTACTGGAAAAAGAAGGAGAGAACCACCAGTACGCTTTGAAGAATCAGCGCTATTTCCACGACCACCCGAGGCAACTGGAGGCTGAAAGAAACGGACTGCAGATAACAACGAAGAAACGAGCTCACACCACAGTTAAGAAGTACCAGGACTCCATAATTTGGATTCCACGTGGCCACATACAAAGTATCACGGTAGACAAGTCCTGTTTTGAACATCCACCTTCCCTGATGAAGACCTTCACAACAAGAAGTGCCATTTAGAAGGTCGAAACGCGTGGGCCCATTTTGAGAGAGGTTCTTGGGTGAACCGGGCAGAAAGTAGATCCCCAACTGGACTAAACCAGCCCCAAACTCAGGGTCCTTCTTTCTCTTGTGTTGTGAGAAACTTCCCTGACATCCCCCTTGGCGAGAAAGAGCACTAATACCATGAGGACAGTAGAAAGTAGCAATCTGCCCTTGCCCTTGCCTAGAATTTAATAGGACTGTTTCTGGACGTAAAGTTCATATCTATATATGTACCTGTGAAGAATTGGTCTTTGTTTGATTTCCTTTGTTTGACGCACCTTTTTTGAATGTATAATGCACCATATGTTTAAGCTTTTTTCACTGTACATAATCACTGAACACATTGCTTTGTCTAACTGTACATATTGATAATAATTGGTTCGAATATGTCCAAAGATGGGTATGGTGGTTTTGCAAATTGAATAAGAAAAAAGAAGAACTACAAATCCATATATCCCAACGGTAATTAAAAAATTGTATGGGCAATGAGTTGTTTGTCTAATTGATGGTGTCAGAGGTATCCAGTTGTTGTACATACGGGCCGAGGGGAGAGTGCGCCGGGGAGCATGGAACACGAGGCGGTGGTTCAGGTTAGCGGGTCCGGAATTGTGTAGGGCCTTGTGTGCGTGAGTGAGAAGCTTGAAGGTGAGTCTCTTCTCAAAGGGGAGCCAGTGTAGGGTCGGTAGGTGCTGGCTGATATGGCAATGGCACTGTAGATGAGGACTAGTCTGGCGGCGCCATTCTGGAGTTTTCAGGTGAGTTTTTTGCTGACCCCCGAGTACAGTGTGTTGCCATAGTCAAGTCTGCTACAGATGAGGGCTTGTGTGATGGTTTTCCTGTGTTCGGGGGGGATCCACTTGAAGGTCTTGCGAAGGAGGCGTAGGGTGTGGTAGAAGGAGGAGGTGAGGGCTTTGACCTGGCGGTCGGTCCATTTTGAGTTTGGATTCCAGAATGATTCTGAGGTTGCGTGTGTGGTCCATGGGGTTCTCCGAGGGCGGAAGGCCACCAGGTGTTGTTCCAGGCATCGGTGTGTGGGCCCGTGATGAGTATCTCTGTTTGGACCTGTTGAGCTGGAGGCAGCTGTTCTTCATCCATCTGGCGACGGCTTCCATTCTGTCTTGAAAGTTGCGTTTGAGGAGGATGGGTTCATTGAATAGGGAGAGGATGAGCTGGGTGTCGTCTGCGTACGATGTGATGTTGAGTCAGTGTGCTCTAACGACGGATGTGAGCGGGGCCATATAGATGTTTTTCCCCGTAGTACTACACTTATACAGTGCATAATTTGAATTGAATTGAGTACCCTCCTGATTTGTATTAATGGTCATGATTCAGCCCTCAGAATTCCAAGTTTCTCATAGTGCCTGCCAGGGAGTCAAAACGTGTTAAAGTACATGATCATTTAACCCCATGTAGAGCGCACAGAGCAATGGGCACGTATTTCAGTTCCAATTGTGTTTCTGTGCAACTGTGTGAAGGGGGTATACAGTTGTCAAAATATTGATGAGATGAAAGTAAAGGAAAATGCAGTGTTACAGGTGAGTAGGTTTGTTGTGTTGGAAATAGAGTGAAGGAGATGGAAGTGTATTTCAGGAAATAATGAAAATAGGATGCTGAAGAGGAAAGATGTGGTGTGTGATACGCAGATGGAAAAAGATATGTTGTAATTGTACCTAGATAGCGCTTACTACCCCTGGCAAGACAAAGTGCTTTTCAGCGAGTAGCACCCTGCTCCGGAACCCAAAGATGATTAGTGGTGGGTTAGTGCAGAAAAATATGTGTTAATTTGAGTGGTGGACATGTCAATCTGTTAGTTTGATTGAATAGGATAATGGAGAGATAGAAGAGAGTCTAGAAAGTGTTATTTAGGATCTCATAGTTGTAAGAGGAGCCTCGGGAGGAGTAAAAGGAGAGCTGGAGGAGGGAAGAGTCTTAACCCCTTCGATGCTCATGACGGAACGGTTCCATCATGAGCATCGGTTGACCTGGGCTCATGACGGAACCGTTCTGTCATGACCACACCCATTAACATTGGGGCCCAGCGCCGGCGGTAAATCGGGGCAGCACGGATGTAGTTAAAAGGGATTAGGGAAATCCTAGTAGTAACATAAGGTTTTGGGTGAACCAAGCAAGGATAGAGGGGAGAGGTTCTAGAAAGGTTTATTTTGGCGATCACAGTAGAAGAATGAGGTTTGGGATGAGTCAGAGTGTGGAGGTAGAGGATATATTGAGAGAGGTATAGGGTGAGACAGTAGTGCATACGAAAGAATCAAAGGTTGAATTTATTATTTTCTATATTATTTTAGTATCTTTTTTCTTCGTCTAAAGTAGGAGTAAAGTAATACATTTATAGAGATACATAACTACATAGAAAGGATATACATATTTTTTTACTGTAGGAATTAGGTAATTAACAAAGACACATAACTAAATAGAAGGAGTATACAGTAAGGTAATTGCCACTCTTATCAAAGGCAACCAAGTTTGAAAATATAAGCAGACTGTCACCAAGCTTAAATTTTGTAGACTTTTTCTATTTACGATGGCAAAGATGCACTGAATTTCGTTTGTAAGTTTACCTTTTGTGACAAACGGATGCATAAAGTCACATTCTTTACACAAATGTGTGGAAAGGATACCTCTTAACTATAATTTGAAGTTGCAAAATTTTAGATAGTCCAATCAACCATGACTTGCCTATTTTTGATAATACCTACATCATAATCTGTCTGCATGTTGCTTCATTCAGATACCATGATGAGCTGAAGGCAGGTCTGATAGCTCAATGCATTCACTCTAGGAATTTGTGTTTGACTTCATGGTCACAGGTTTAAACTCTGCTGGATTGACAGCCATTCAGCTGCGTGATCATGTCCGCAATGTGTTGACTTGGATGTATTTCTCTTTCGATTGCTTTGTTGGCCTGTTGCATAGTAATCTGGTTTTATAGAAGAATAAAGTACCCCAAGTACCATTTTCTACATTTCCTAGCATTGCTTGGTCCCCACAAAACCACCAGTACCCCCTTATTGCAGCTTAACTGTGCATTTTTTTTGCAATTACTGCCAGTGCCAGCTTCCTGCTCTGCCCATGTACTGCCAACAAATACCAGTTTGTCACACACTGTTTACCCAATCCAGCTTCTCAAAAGGTTAACCAGTGCCATCTTCCTCATTAACCATCAATGCCAGTTTCTTATACGGGGTTCAACAACGTTGTCAGGGCAAGATTCGTATCTCATACTCTTCAATGAAAAAATTCCAATTAAACAATGGTTCATATTGTTAGGTGTTTAGAAGGGTGTTGTCACTCTATCCTTGAGAGTGAGTGAAAGAACAGCCAATGCGCGTTTCACCCCTTTACACGGCCATCCAGCCTGGGGCTTCGGTTACCGACATTATCAGTAAGAGCACTTCGGTAACAGCATTACGCCCGATATTAGAGAAGTAACAAGGAAACTTAATTGACCCAGACGAACTCACCAATTAAATCCCCTTAAAAACTCCCTGAGAAAGCCCCAGGCTGGATGGCCGTGTAAAAGGGTGAAACACGTGTTGGCTGTTCTTTCACTCACTCTCAAGGATAGAGTGACAACACCCTTATATACACCTAACAATATGAACCTTTGTTTGACTGGAATTTTTTCCTTAAAGAGTACGAGATACGAATCTTGCCCTGACACCCTTGTTGAACCTTGTTTACATTAGGGGGTTAGGGGTTTCCCCCTGTCAAAGGGCAAGTATCATAATGAAACAAATTTTTGCTCAATATACGTCCAGTAAGTGATCGGGCCCTATCACTCTTCATCTCATAAAACAGTTTCTTATACTGGCAACTAATGTCATTTTCGCATACTGCCCACTGGTGCTTACATCTTACAATGTTAAACAGTGTCAACTTTGTACACTGCCCATCAGTGCTGGGCACCTCCTAGTTCCTACCAGTGCCAGCTTCTTACACTGGTTGCTAGGGACATCTGCTCATAGTGGCTGTAAGCGCTGGGTGCTTGTACTGCCCACCGGTATCAGCATCTTACATTCCTACTGTCCAATGCTCATGCTGATCCCACTGACAATTTGCTTCCGTGATCCACATACAAATGTGCGAGGAACAGTCAAATCTACGTGAAATAAAGCGAAATTGGTCGCAGACACCTGCGCAAAATCAGCACAGGTGGAAAGAGTTGCTTGGGGCACGGTTCCCGTTTTAATCTTGGACAGATACTTAGACTGGGGCCAGACGTGACTTTCACAGAGATGTGATAAGGGAGAGAAAAAGCATTGATTTCTCTAAAGTTTACAAAGTGCAGCTTTGTAATCAGCAGTTAGCATAGAAACACCTACGGACGGCGGGGTAGAGGGTAGAGGGTGAAGCAAGTTGTAGCAGTGATGGAACAACTGGTTCTCATTTTTGCTGCTCACCACCCCCTTCACAACTCCTCAGCGGACAAAACAAAGAACTGCAATTTGTGAATATGGCCTGCCTGCTCACGTTGTGCTACCTGCCACACACATACATACATTAAGCTTAGCACAGCAAGAGGTGGAAGAAAGAGGGGGTGCATGAAGAGAGGGTGGCTGCAAGAGTGTGTCATTCTGCTGACCTAGGGAGGGAGGGAGATGCAAGGCAGTGTAGAGTCACTGGTAATCTCAGGTTTGGACCAGGTAAACACGAGGGCAGCACAACTGAATTCACCAGCAATGGAAACCGTATTACCTTGTCAGAGTCAAACCCATAATGTGCAAATCACACCAAAGATTAAGGACCACACAGATGTGAGGCAACTGGTTACTGAAGCCGGAAGGAAGACAAAGTAGAGCATCATATTCAGTACAACAAGTAACACTTGAAATCATGTCTTCAGTTCTGCGGCCACACCTGAGTACTGTGTGCTGTTATGTAGGCCATACCTAAGTTCAGGGTACTTGTCTAGTTCTGCAGGCTGTCGCAGTAGTATTGCGAACTAAAGGCCACACCGGAGCAAAGTCTGACTGGCCTACAGAGAAATCTTGCAATGTTTAAAGAGATGGTCTGAGAGGCTGGTCTGTGGGCCTGTTTTGTAGTCTTGTGGGCCGGGTTTAATGTTAACTCTCCTAATATCCCAAATATTGTCTCCAGCAAGGACAAATGCATGCAGACACACATACTTTGCACAACAGCTATACAATGTTTTTTATATGTTCAAAACAACCTAATTTGAAAATCTGAGTTACATTTTTAACTACCTGCTAAAGGAGCCACTTTTATTTCGGTGCCCGGGTCTATTTTCTGTCCCAGACGAACACTTTGCCTAAGATTTGAGTCTTGTGTCCAGTTCAGCAAAGTGCGCTTTGTAGTTAGCGCTGCAGGTCCCTCCATGAGAATACTTAGGTCCAGTCTGGAGTATTGCATCCAGTCCTGAGGGCCAAAACTGTGCCCAGTTGCTTGAGCATGTGTCTACTCCCAAGTATTATGTTTAGTTCTGCAACTCGCACCCGAGTATAACGTTCATTTCTGTTGGCCACACCCGAGTACGGAGCCAGATCTGTAGGCCACACCCACATTATTGTGGGCAGTTCTGCAGGCCACCTTGTGAGTATTGTATCCTGTTTTAACATTCTACAGAATGTTGCCTAACTGTAAATGAACATATACAATATGGCGGCCATCATTGTGTCCAGTACTGCCGGCAGCATAGGGAGTAGGGCAGCGCTTTAAGTGGGCTGAACAAATTGGCTGGGGGGGGGGGGGGTCTCTCATAGGGGCGTGGCCGATGTAATAAAGGATGTGGCTTAAAACACTTAAGCTAAAAATCTGCACTTAGCAGTGTGCTGCCAGATTGTTATTTTAATGCTTCTGCCCATTCATCCATCCAGATGTACAACACAAGAAGCCAAATTACACCTACAACAAGCCAGGACTAATGGCTTTGTCAATGGTTGTAAATTGCATAAGATAAATGAGCAACAACTATGACTTTGTTGTATATCATTTTGAAAATGTTTCAGTTCTTGTGCGCAAGGTTGTGGCGAAAGGCTAGAGCTGTCGACTTTCAAGCGGAGAAAGTAGGTTTGAGCTTGCGGTTGGCTCAACATCCTGTGATTCAACAAATGAATATGTTCCGGAGTAATGTAACTGGTGCTCATGTAAAGCGTTCCATGTTTGTCCAGTATAAAACTGAAACACTAGTTTCTTTGAAGTTGCATCAAAAGCAGTGACGGATGGTACTATTGCAAAGTTTTTTTTCACCCCAAGCGTAAAAATGGAGAGCCCGATAGGGACCCGTCTAGGTACTTGCTTTTAACAAGTGCTGGTGATGAGCATTGGTAGGACCTAGCCCACTTAAAGCCCTGGAGTAGGGAGTCCTGCAGTAATATCCTGGAGTATGGCATACATCTAGATTAGGGTGGTCAGTTATAGGCGACACATTAAAGCGCTGTGGGCAGTTCTGCAGACCGTATTTGGAGTATGGTGTCCTGCTCTAACATTCTATGGAGTATTATTACATTACATATGGCTCCCAAATGTAAGTAAACATCTTGATTATAATATTGGGTTAGTCATGGGTTCCATATCTGGAAATCTGTACATTGTTCCGCAGGGCAGTATTTTGTCATTTTCTAACATTCTGGAGTATGGTGTCCTAACTTTAAGTGTTCATCTGGCATATGACAGTCAGTCGTGGCTGCCACATTTAGATGATTGTATCCTGCAGGCTGCTTCAGGAGTATGATGGCCTGTTCTAATTCTGCAGCACGGAGACCAGCTTTAATTACACATTTGAAATATGGTGGCCATTTGTATCGAGCAGAGACAGTATTTCGTGCATTTATGGAACAATATTTGGACTTGAGCTCACATCTGGAGCACTTTGCTGCGTTCTGCAGACCACGTCTTTGGGAGCAGCAAAGCAGATTAGACTCCGTCTGGAACGGAGCTGTTGAGACGGACATTTTGCTAAAGCAGCACACCAGGTAAACAATGAGGTTGGGGCATGATAAAAGGGGGGACCTTTATATGTCTCGAGGGCATGCAGTCAGATGCGAGCATGTTCCAGGATCCTTCGGCGCACGTGGCTAACACATACTCCTTGCCGACATGCATGTGAGGGGTGCTCAGAGCAGAAAATAAAACACAAATCAGTCTAGTATAAATATATTAAATGCAGGTACATCCGTTCCTGTTCCGCTGCAAAATAAAACTGACTCTCCATGTACTTGTGTTCGGTGCCCTTTTGTAACATGCACACAACACTTTGCCCTTGTAACACACGGTTGCTACCTCTCACATGTTTTTACCTTTGATACTTGCACAAGTGCCACCTTGCCTACGTGACGCCTGTTCTTATGCCTAGCACTTATTGCAGTATTATACCTCAAATTATACTCTGTTTTCTCTTATAACTGCACACTTGTCACTTTTCCTCTTGTGCACTTTTGACTACCTCATGTATTTTTGGTTGTTCACAATTTTTACTACCTCAAGTATTTTGTTTGCTCACAATTGTCACTATTACCTTTACTACCTCATGTATTTTTGGTTGCTCACAATTTTTACTACCTCAAGTATTTTGTTTGCTCACAATTGTCATTATTACCTTTACTACCTCATGTATTTTTGGTTGCTCACAATTTTTACTACCTCAAGTATTTTGTTTGCTCACAATTGTCATTATTACCTTTACTACCTCATGTATTTTTTTGGTTGCTCACAATTTTTACTACCTCATGTTTTTGTTTGCTCACAATTGTCACTATTACCTTATGTAAGTAACGTATGTTTTAGTAATCTGCTCTTTTGTAATGTTTCTCATTATGTTTCATTTCTGTTCCTAATGTGAAGCGCTCTGACGCCTTCGGGTAAAGTCCGCGCTATATAAAAATGCATAAATAAATAAATAGAGAGAGGTGGACAAACATAATTCGCCACGGATGTAACTAAGCATCAAAGAAAAGTTCACATCAACCAGGTAGCAGCACAGGGGGTTAGATTAATTAAAGGATGTCCAACCCTCACCTTCCGCCTGGGCTGAAAGTATTTCATTTCTTTCTACATTGATAGTAGAAGCATAACTGACAGAAGGAAATTAGATGCAAAAATGTCTTCATTTTTAGAAGAAACTAAATTCCCGGGCAGTGTGGAGCGGCCGTTCAGTTCCCCTCCCCTGATGTAGGTACATAGGAATAAGGCGGCCTACCCTGCACCTCTGAGCCCTGTCCTTTCCCAGCCACCCCTACCCGCATCCTGTCTGGCTTACCTCGCCGGTGCTTGCGGAGGATGCCGCGCTCGAGGTGGGCCAGTGCCATGGTGAGCTGAGCGCTGGCCATGGGATTATGCTTCGGAGGCCGGGGGCTAGAGACCGCCGCTTAGGGGCCTCCATCTGCAGCAGCTCACACCGGCGCGTGCTGCGGCTTCCTCACTCACCTGTCCTGACGGTTTGCGAGTTAATTCTCTGCTTTCTGCCTGCTCCCTGCTTGAAGGTTGCCCACTAACCTAACAACTCACCTTCCACAATACTTTAGATAGATGTGTGCCTTGGGACAGCTTACACAATGTTTTCAGAAGGAGGTGCGGGGTTTTGAAGTCAGGCTGGGGGGCTCGACTTGCTGACTTGAGTAGCTTTTCGGCAATGGCAGGCACCGAATCAGTGTCACTGTCCACCAAAACCCTCTAAGGCACCCTTAGCGATGACATACGGCTGGAAGTGCTTCACCAGGAGACCAGTGCTGCCCGAGAAGGTACGGGCGGGGGCAGGCCAACATACATGGCTGTCATTGGTAGGCTTTGAGCTCTATGAGATTGACGGCCTTGTGATCCAAACAGCACAGCAGGAAAGGGTGTGGCTAGACTCCATGCTGCCTGTTTCTGCATGTTGTTTTTCAATGTGTTCCAACCCACAATCCCTCCTCTTCCTGACCTGACCCGTTCAGTGTCTTAAGGGAGCGCTGCAACTTGCATTGAACTCCACTGTGATTGGCTGTCACTGTCATGTGCTTTTCAGTATGTGTTATACACACAATTCATATCCAATTTCAGTAGTGTCCCTATTCATATCGAGAACAGTGTTATTTGCCTCACTGTTATTTATATCAATTGCAAAATGTGTCTTATTTAAACCATTCTACTGGCTAGTCATTCAAATGTATGTGTACGTTGAAGCTTGCTTTTGTTTTGTTTATGACCTTTATTTGTCCCACATTTTTACCTCTGTTTGCGGACTATTTTTTTACTTTTTTTGCAGACTGCAGGATTTTGTAAAGAATATTCATTTTTGGTCTCTTTAGTTACATAACCCTTTGTGTGATGTATTGTACGCTAATACCACTGTTTTGACTTACATATATATATAGTATAGTATAGTGCGCACTTTTTGAAGATAAAATGCTTTTTATCGATGTTATTTAAAACAACTTTCACGTGCTAATTCAAAGCCTATTAGCCAATGACTGGCCGTAGGTTTGCCTTGTGATTGTTTTACATTTTGGATTATTTGTTTATTTGTTTTCGCTTTCTTCCTCCCTTTTCGTCTTGTACTATTTCTGCACCCTTTTTGCCATCTGTATTAATTCTGCGCTCTTTTTGCCTTCTGTATTATTTCTGTGCCCTTTTTGCCTTCTGTATCACTTCTGTGCTCTTTTTGCCTTCTGTATTATTTCTGTGCCCTTTTTGCCTCCTGTATCCTTTGCCGCTCACCGTTCCCCCCTCCCGTTTTCCCGCAGTGCGTCCCCACCCCACCCGCTCGCCGATTCGTCCGCTCCCACCTCCCAGCTGCTCCTGCCTCCCGCCTCCCCTTCTTATGGCGGCTGCTGCGCTGTGAGGAGAGCGACCCTTGACCCACAGCACCGCCTGTGTGTCCATGCCCTTTTCGCCTTCTGTATCACTTCTGTGCCCATTTTGCCTTCTGTATCACTTCTGTGCCCTTTTTGCCTTCTGTATTATATCTGTGCCCTTTTTGCCTCCTGTATCCTTCGCCACTCCCCCCTCCGGTTTTCCCACCGCTGCGTCCGCTACGGCCCTGCCCCTGAGCTCGCCCATTCGTCCGCTCCCACCTCCCAGCTGCCCCTCCCTTTCGCCTCCCCTTCTTATGGCAGGTGCTGCGCGGCAAGCCCATATGCGCCCGTCTGTGCCTGGACCGCACCCAGCGCCAGAACCCCTGGCCCCCGCAAACACCATGACACCCGTTTCCGCTACAATGCCAGCACCCTCGACGCACTCAACACCGGACGGTCACACACCTGCTTCCTGGCTGCCCGAAGCGAACCCAAGGGCCCTTCTCCTGCTGGAACTGCAGCTACACCAGCCCCTGAACCACCAAACCACACACAGAGAAAAGACGCAACCAACTCAGATGCAGTCTTCTCAACACCCGCTCAGCCAGGAAACACTCCATCGAAATCTGGGACCTACTCGACGCCACCTCCCCAGACGTTGTCTTCCTGACGGAGACCTGGCTGAATCCCTCCTCGGCACCTGACATCGCCATAGCCATCCCTGACGGCTACAAGATCACCCGCAAGGACCGCACCAATGGAATAGGAGGAGGAGTCGCCATGGTCCACAGGAACACTCTCAGAGTCTCGACCAGCACGACGACACCCTCAGCACCGCCGAACACCTGCACTTCCAGATCCACACCGATCCCAACACCACCCTCAGAGGAACCCTCATCTACAGACCCCTGGACCACCGCCACAGTTCAGCGATGCCATCGCCGACTTCGTCAGCACACACGCCCTCGCCTCCACGGACTACATCCTCCTCGGGGATCTGAACTTCCACCTCGAGAACAACAACGACACCACCTCCACCACCCTTCTAGACAACCTCGCCAACCTCAGACTCAGACAGCTTGTCACTACACCCACCCACTCTGCCAGCCACACGCTTGACCCCATCTGCTCCTCTGTTGGTTCTTTCTGCACGTCTTGCTTCTTCCTGCACTTTTCTTCATCTTTGAGAACTTCTGTTGCTTATTTCTGCATTTCTTTCACTGCTTACTATGCGTTTTGTCTTCTATCTTCACATGTCCTACCTCTGTAGGCATAGTTAGAAACTAGTATTTAAAAAACCTTAGAAATTCACTTAAAAAACCATAGGTGTCAGGCATGTTATAGTTTGAAATTAGCATTTAAAAAACCTTTGAAATTCACTGAAAAAAACATAGGTTTCATGCATGTTATAGTTAGAAATTAGCATTTAAAAAACTTTTGAAATTCACTGAAAAAACCATAGGTTCCAGCAGCGTTACAGTTAGAAATTAGCATTTAAAAAACTTTAGAAATTCACTGAAAAAACCATAGGTTTCAGGGGCGTTATAGTTAGTTGGACATTTCACTCGTACAAAACCAGTGAAATTCCCTGTTATAGTTAGTTCAGCTAACTATAACTCGCGCGCCCGCAATGCACTGCTGATGATGTCACATATTACATCACTCATGACATGGTCAGTGACATTACTCATGACATCATTTATCCAAACAGCCTATTAGATTAATCTGGACGTATAACAAGCAGCACAGGCACTCCGCAAAATAGTGAATAAACACTGGAGCCTCGAAGCGGAATGATCCAGTAATTGGCGCGCTTTTCACACCTAAGCCAGCAAAAACTTTCAGGAAAGCACGCTCGATGAGTGATGCTCTTGTAAAATCCAGTCCGGAAGTCGTAACTGCTAAAAATTGGCTGGATGGCAGCAACGGCTTTAGGAGATGCGCCAGCTGCAAAGCTTGCAAACAAGGTGTCAACAAGACCATGTTTTCCACACCCTTTTCTGACATCCCTCGTACTATCTCTAAACAACTTACCTGTAAGACTGAGTACGCAGTGTATGTGCTGGAGTGTCCATGTGGCCTGCAATATGTTGGGAGTACCAAATTGCAGGTCCACAAGCGGATACTCCAGCACATAAGGGCTGTCAATACCAACGATGCCGCGTACCCGGTCGCACGGCACTTCGGAGAATATCACGATAATAAAAGCGAGTTACTGCAATATTTCGTGATAGATGCCGTTAGCCCTCTGAGAAGAGGGAGTAACAGGGAGGCGATCCTACGAGCCTTAGAAACCAAGTATATCTTGGAATTAGATAGTAAGACCCCCTTTGGCCTCAATGCAACCGAGGATTTCCACATTTGCCTGTAAATCAATTACAGTCAGCTTTCATTTTCCTGTCAGCTTGGCCACACTCATACATCTGTGGAGTTTCTGGAGGGTCATTGAGCCAGTTGTCCCAGTACCATACATATGTAACGCACCTTTATGGCTGGGACTGTTAGCACCATCACTCTGGTTCCGCTGTTGAGACCACTTGTATATATTTTAACTACACATGTTTTTAATTTCACTATTCACTTATACTCACCAGCTGCATCAATTGGCATACAGGGGTTATGACACGACAGATCATACACATCTGGTCTTTTATTTCTTCGGCCCACTTGGGCAGAAATTGATTATACTAGTTACATCTTTGTATTTATTTATTCTTGGACAACAATCATATCAACAAGGCGCCAAGGAAAATATTAATGAATTTTTCTAAATGACAATATGCAAATTTTGTTGTATTTTACACCTATTTAGATCTCCTTTATGAGGGGACAGACATCATCCTGCCTGGCATCGATCGTGCGTAATGGCACAGCAATTTTTATTAATTTAATACTATTGCACAGGTCTTTGCTGTTGTTATCATGAATTAAATCATGTAATTCAGGGTGCTACATTGCATATGCAGCGAATTTTGAATTGTAAATTTAAGTTCACTGTCTTGGATGATTGTTATGTGTTCTTGCTGGATAGCGTCCCAAATCACAGTTTAAAAGTCTGAGTGCACTGTAATGTTCAAAAAATTAAATGTCACATATAAATTATGTAGCGTTTATCTTCCATGTTTAAAGTCCTCATGATGTACTGCCCATGGTATCATCATATCTTTGAGCACAATGGAGGAGAGTCCAAGTTGGCAAGAGGAGACATAACTCCTCTTGTACTCCATTTCGCACTGCCATGCAAACATTTCTGAGAAATCCTTTTTGTCTGCACGTATGCGCGCGGGACATATATGTATATATCTATGCATATATATAAATATATATACATGTGTGTGTGTTTATTTTTTAATGGACATCCCCCTTTTTTCATTTTTTACCTCCCTTTACCTCTACCCACTTCCTACAACCAAAAATGATCCTCACCTCCCTTTACTTCTAACCACCTTTCAACCCTAAAATCATCCTTACCTCCCTTTATCTCTATGCGCCAATAAAAAATTATCTTATTTACAAAAATACATACCTGCCTGATAAATTAATGTGTGACAAATGTAGAAATACTTAACTGTGTGGCAAATGGATGCATGTAATTGATGCGTGGTAAAGGCTGGTTCCTGTGTGTTATAATATTTTTAGTTACTTCATTTTTAGTACTTATTATATCCTTTCAGAATATGTCATATTATTTTAATATGTAATATTAATTTTACAGCTGCTCAACATAAGTTCAATGCAAGTCATATTCATTTAACCACAGGTCATACTCATTTAAACATGGCTTGTGTTCATTTCGATATGTGGTTTATTCCTTTCAAACCATGCCACATTTATTTCACATAGTTTCATATTTATTTCAAAAGGTGTCATATTAATTTTAATAAATGTCATGTTAATTTTGATGTTGGCCATATTAATTTCACCTGGTGTCATATTCATTTCAAACTGGTTCATATTCATCTTAGCACGTGTCCTATTCATTTCCATGAATGTCATATTTATTTCAATGGATGTCATAGTCACCTTAACACCCTCCATAATAATTTTAACATGGGTCACATCCATTGCAACATAGGTCATATTTATTTTAGTACATGCAATATTTGTTTTGATGTGCATCAGATTAATTTCAACGCATAATATATTCATTTTAACAAGTTTCATTTTAATTTCAGCATTGGTCATACTCATTTTAGGACATGTTGAATATATTTCAATGGGGCTCATATTTATTTCATTGCATGTCATAGTCATCTTAGCATGTATTATACTCCTTTCAATTGATAGCTCATTCCTATTAACACATCTTACATTCATTCTAACATGAAACATATCCATTTCAACAGGTATCATAATCATGTTAATGTGTATCATATTACTTTAAATGTAACCCGTCATCATTTTGATAAATACCATGTTCATTTTAACGTTACTTGTATTACTTTTAAAACATGTCAAATTAATTTCAATGAAGCTCATATTCATTTCAACACATTTCGTATTCATTTTAACATGTGTTATATCCCTTTCAATCAATGTTATATTTATTTCATTAGATACCATATGCATATTAGCTCTTGTCATATTAATTTTAAGATGCAACTTTTCCATTTTAGCACATATCATATTCACTTGAATATGTGTCATATTCATTTCAATGCATGCCATATTCATTTTGACCATGAGAATTTCAGCTTTGGTCATACTCTTTTTAAGGCATGTCAACTTCAATTCAATGGGGTTTATAATCATTTCAACACAAGCCATATTAATTTTAAATCATCTTCTATTTATTTCTGTATATCTCATATTCATTGCAATCTGGGTAACATTCATTTCACCACAATTCATATTCATTGCAACATGTGTAATGCTTATTTCAGTTTATGTTATATTATTTTCAATGTGCATTATATTCTTTTCAGGATACAATATATTCATTTCAGTAACTTACATTCATTTCAATCTGTCATATTCATTTCAATGCATGCCGTATACCTCTTGGCATATGTCAGTCATTTCAAGAAATGTCACACTCTGTCTGATGCATATTGTATACGTTTCAGTGATAGCTATATTATTTATGGTGAGGGCCGTATTTATTTCAGTAGAATTGATATATATTTCAGTACTGCTCTTATTCAGTTTGGACTTCGTTTTATTCATATCAATCACTAAGTAGCATATTCAACCTGCCAGGTTTCATATTTATTTTCGATTCAAGTCAGATTTACTTTGCCAGGGATCATATTAATGTTGACACATATTACATTCATTCTGGTGTGTGTCATATTCATTTTGCAGCAGCCTATGGATTTCAGAAGGTGTCCTAAATGGGTATCTGTAATTTTGACATGAACGGCTTCCCATAGCAAAGTGAAACAAGTATCTTATAGCTCTACTAAGTACACCACATAACACACATTTTAAAGTATTCAGGCACAATGAAGTATCAAGGTTGCAGTTTTTTCAATACTTTACCTTAAAATTTCAATGTAAATCGAGTGACCGATTTCCTCAATCATTTTTGCCATTGTTGGGGCGAAGCTTTTAAAATAGTCATTAATACAGGCTGCTATGTTGTCTGGGAAGGGGTAAGGCAAGTTTTTACTTTCGTCGGAAATGGCCCTCGCATCCACTTCTGCAGAACGGGAATACAAGTAAGACGAGGTAGGGTGAGAAGCAATGTAGGTAGTTACAGAGAGAAAAAACAGAAAGCAATGAACAGAACAGAACAGAAAGAGTGAGAAAGGAGAAGGTGATAGAGGCCTGGAAGGAAAGATTTGTGATTGAGAGTGAGAGAGTGAGAGGAAAAGAAATCGCCCAAAATGCTGTTTGATCTGATTAAACTTTAATCCAATAACACTACCATTCAATCCCCATTCCTGTCCAGTCCACAACCAAACTGTGAGGACTTTCCCTCCTTCTTCCTTGAAAAGTCTAACAAGATTGAATCTGATCTAAGGTCTGCCATGATCAATCTATCATTCCTGCCAGCCTCCCACCTGCTTCCCCAGTCCCATTTTACAGTATGTCATGCCCCTACAAACAGTGCTTATTGGAGTCAATTTTCAACCTTCAACAATACATCAATTCTCAACATTCTTTCTACCCTGAAACCCTCAAATCACTTCAACGGTACCCTTCCCCCAAGTTCTTTAAAGAGATGCTACAGGTCCCAAGATCGTTATTGCCTTCCTGCTTCAAGGTGAGATCTGCTTAAAGTCTGGTCAGGTTTTGCCTATTCTCAAAAGACCTATGGCTGTCCAGAGGACCTCAATAACTTCAAACCAATTACAAATATCCCAACTCTGGCAAAGTTCTTTGAGAAATGTGTTCATGTACAACTGTGTAATCACATTGAGGAATTCCAGCTTCTTGATCAATTCCAATCGGGCTTCCGTCGGGGCCCAGCACCGAAACAGCCATCGCTCATATAGTCGATGACACGCTCACAATGCTTGATAGGAACAAATCCTGCCTATTAATCCTACTCGACCTCCCATCAGCTTTTGACACTGTCAAACATGGCTCAGTACTAAAATGGGGTTGCCTCGATTCTCTATAACAGATGACAGAGATTTAAAATCAATCAAACCCTCTCCAATTCCAGTCCTTGCACTTTGGGGGTTCCCCAGGGGACCTCTCTCTCAGACACACTTTTCACCCTATTCCTTGAACCTCTTACTGAAATCCTCAAAGCATCTAACATCCAGTACCACATGTATGTGGATGGGACCCAGTTGTACATGAAAATCTCTTCTCCTGATGATATCAAGGATCTCAACGGAACCCTGCACACAGTGCTTAATTTGTACGGTGGTTTATGGTGCTGAGCACCGGCACTTATTTCAGAGGGCCGGGAAAGCAAATGTCTTCACCTGCGGTTGGTATCCTGATAACGGTTAAAAATAAATATAACTAGGTGGGTGACTGCCTGACCGCTGGCGGGGTAGAATTACTGTTTAATCTTGTGTGATTGAAACACAGGGAAGTCCTATGGTGGTAGTGGTAAAGGAGTCAAACTAATATTAATGACTGGTATGGCCAGAAAGAAAGGACATGTTGCTCAAAATGAAGGCCTGTGATATGCAGACCTGACGGAGTGCAACACAACTGTCTGTGCCTTTTACTGGAGAAATTAAAGGTGAGGGAGAGTGTACAGGACTGGAAGCTTATGGAACAGTTGTATGCCTCGATGATGTTCGATGTCAGGGATGTAAAGTGCACCCCGCAGCCCACACACTGTGGGGGTGAGGGGCAGTAGGTGGTGAGCCTTTTAATCCTCAGGGGGGCCCTTCGGGTTGTGTGTGTAGTTGCTGCAAGGCTGTCTGACACTATATCTTTAACTGACAGTGCTGTGTGCAGTAGACGTGTGCCAAGCTGCTGACAAAGTTAAAAAAACAAAAAATGCATATTGATCGAAATGGGAGGATGTTCCATCAGCCAGGGGCGTAAGAGAGGACCCAGCGAGCTTGTGCAACTCCCAGGTTCACTCATACTGAAGTGGGCCCCTGAGCTACTACTGATGTGAGTGTGGGGGGGGCCCTATTTGCATATCTTACGGGAGTGGGAGCTCATGTTTTGTAACGACACTGCCTTCATCCACTGAGCAGGACCGTCCTGTCACTGTGCTAATATTAAGAGTTACAAGGATGGTCAGTCAGTAGCAGACGAAATACCCACATTCTCTAAGCCCAACTAGGGCTAAATAAATAAAATAATGTTTATAAGAGAAACAGGGCTCTTGCTGAGGGCTGTAGGATAGGATTTCATTGGCAATGGGAGACGCCTCCGAGGTGGGGGTGGGCACTAGCACGTATTTTGCCTCATCACACTTTGACCAAGAACAAAAGAGAGAAAGCACAAAATGGAGAAAGGAGGCCGAAAAGAAAGAATGGAATACAGTGACAAAGGGATAAAGCAGAGATGACAAAGAATGTGCAGGAGTAAGGTAGAGGGACAAGGAGTGTCTGGTGGTGGGTTAAAGATGCATGAAGGGCGCTCAAGCCTACCCAGCCTTGGTTTTTGGCACCACAACCTTCTGCAGTGCTGGCGGTAGCTTCTGAAGAAAACTTTGAGCCTCACGCTTATTATTTCACAAATTAAGCACTGCCTGCACAAAACCCAAAACTAGCTAACCTCCAACCATCTCAAACCTAATACCTTCAAAACTGAATTCCTCCTTATCTCCCACCCAAGCAACCCCAATCTTGGTGAAAAATATATCCTCTCTCAACTGCACACCACAAATCATAGGCTCTATGAGATCTCTGGGAATAGTGCTAGATAAGAACTTGAACATGCAGGATCACATAAGCGCATCTACCAAAGGAGCAAACTTCCAATTGAGCATCCTAAGGAAATTAAAACCCTTCCTTTCCCGCACTGACTTCAAGTCCGCTATCTCCGGATCTGAGTTCTCTGAATTGGTTACCTTTCGAGGCAAGGATACAATTGCCTGCATGACCCATAAAGCCCTTCATTTCAACACTCCTCTGTACCTTGCAAAAAAGCTAGATCTTTCGGGCGGTGCTCGATCCTCCAGGAGCTCCTCCCTGTTGCTTAAGCCCAATTCTTTTGAAAACAAATGAAAACTTATAATCGGTCCTTCTCGGTCTTGCCCCAAGAATCTGGAACTCCCTGTCTACAGAAACGAAACTGAATCCATCAACAGTGTCCTTCAGAAAGGTGACGGCTTTACTTATGAGTACTTTTCTGAATTTGAATTTTAGCCACGGCCTATTGTCGTGTCAGCGTAGCTCTCACAGGTCCTCCTGGCCCAACGGTCAGCTATCCACCTCATCTATTGTAACAATGACTGTTCCTGCTGTATTCGACATACGTGTTCTTTTGCCTACCTTGTCATGCTATTCTGCTTACTTATGATGCCTTGTATTGTTGCTATACTGGTCCCCTCCACTATTATGAGTTTAGGTGCCTGTTTTTATCTTGTATAGTCTTGCTGTTTTTCCGCAAATGTCTCCCCCTACATGTGTCGCAATTCTCTGTTAAGCCCTCTGATACCCTCTAGGGTCATGCTCGTGCCATACAACGTTTTTAATTAAATAAACAGAGCAAATGTTGCAGAGTCAAAGAGAGAGAGAGAGAAGGAAAGAGAAACTTCCAGAGGGATATGGTGAGAGGAAGAAAAAATTGTAGAAAGAAGAATGGAAAACAGAAAGTAAAAGGAAGAGAAAAATGAGATTGAGGGGACACGTGTGAGATGAAGAATGTGAGAGATTCCCCAAAAACATGAAAATATGTGTACTGTGGCTGGGATACTCCAGTAAGTTAGATATGCAGTTGATGCTTTTGCTCTCTATGCTTCCTTACAACAACTTTAATGCACCTTTGGTTTATACTACTTGTAATGGCTTTGTTATCCTGGTTTATTCATGGCTATCAAAGAAAGAATATGAGGGGCATAAAGTGAACAAGAGAGAATGTGCGATAAAGGGAGAGTGAGAAACAAAGTGAGGAATGGAAAACAGGGCATGTGACAGTGAGACTGCAAGGAACAAAAAGAGATTTAGAAAGATGAGAGTATATGAGAGGAAGAAGGAAACACTTGAATGAGATGGAATGGGATACACAGAAAAGAGAAAGAGACAGAGAATGAGATAGGGATGAAAAGCGAGTTAAAGAGTGACAGGTGAAGAGAGAGAGATAGATACAAAGAGGGAATTGGGAAGAAAATAAGACAGGGTGATAACATGGTCAGTATAATTTAGAAATGATCAAGAGTGTCATAAATAAAAACCTTATTTATTGCAGATAAACATGTCATTTCACAATTTACAGTTGGGAAATATGGCAGTAAAATATAACGTTGTGAGTGCTGTTATGAGGTAAAGATCGAGGAAATAGAGTGCACTTACATCAAGGTCCTTCTTCAATGACATCAATCCACTTCATTTTCATCTATACACATCTCCACAACTTTGTGTGAGAAAAACAAAACATTGGGGCACATTTATCAAGGCTTTGTGCCGGTGAAATGTCACAAACAGTGATGCAAACCAGTGGAAAGTCTTGATAAACTATGGGGCATATTAACAAGGGCTTTATCTCCGCTTTTTTGCCTTTAAAAGCCAAAGAAGCGGAGATAAAAATATATCGCCCGCTCAACAACAGGGTGCTAACATGCAAAATCGCATGTTAGCACCCTTTTTCACTTTGCTTTCCTTGCATCTCTAATGAGATGCAAAGTGGGCGTTCCAGAGCAAAATAATAGGAGAAGTGTCGCTAAGCGACATTTCTCCTATTATCAAGCTTCATGCTAACCCTGTTAGGGACAAAAAAAGCAGCGCTAACCACGGTTAACGCTGCTTTTTAACGTCTGCTAATTTTCAGATTTAGCTATGTAATCCAATGGGAGGTGGATTACATGGCTAAGTCCACCATTGGCTATCAACAAGTATATCCCTATCCTTGTAGTTTTATCGCTGAATTACCAGCGATAACCTCCCAAAATGCCGCCATCGCTGGATTTTTTATCGCCTAGGCCATTAGCGTTGTTAATAACGCGATAACCAGGCAATATTATCCAGCGATAGCGGGCATTAAAAAACTTAACGCTAAGCGCCCTTAGCGTTAATTTTCCCTGTTCCTTGTTAATATGCCCCTATGTACTTTCCGGGGCAGAAAAAAAATGTTGTGGTCACAGGTTGATGAAGGTAACACAAATAGCCACTTTGCATTACTTTATATCAAGAAGTGTTCCATGAGTGGGACATGGGTGTTCCCATGCTCCAACCCACAGGTGTTTGACACATGGCTCTGCCTACGAGCAGTGGTGACAGTGATGTGTTGTGTTCATGTACTCAGTAAGAGGGTTCATTCTCGCCCCCGTTGTGCCCCCCTCCCTGGCCCTCTTCAATTCTTATCGGTGGGGCCTGTGAAACTATCTCCCCACCTAATGTGTCTGTCATGTCCATAGACATTCCAACTATTATGCAAGCCATGTGGAAAGACAGCCTGGATAAAGACATCAAAATTTCTCTTCTCAAATAATTTGTTTGTAATGGGTGGCCCAATAGAATGAGTGAATTTGTTTGGAATCGGTGGCCTAACAGAATGAATGAATTACTTGAAGTTAATAAGCTTTCTGGGAAGTCAGAACTGAGCTTTCTTTAAAAGGTGACTTAATATTGAGAGACTTGGTACATGAAGTCTCACCAAGGCTAGAGTGAGTGCTGCCTATTGGTTCCCAAAAATGGATGTGATGTTGGAGTATAAAGTAAGAGACTGCTATGCTTGTGGGTTGAGTGATGAATTTAAATCCATTCAAAATCCTGCTTCATCCCCAGTGGTGGTCCAATTTGAGCCGCGGGACAGTGTAGGTTTGGACATAATTGGACCAATATACAGACACAATGTTGTAAAAAAAATCATATTTGTTTTAGTGCATTATTACTTTCAGTACATCACATACAAAATGGTGAACAATATTACTAACATGGATTTGTTGAAATGTTTGTCTACTAAAGGCATTTCTAGCACATTACTGGTGCTGATACTGGTAATCAATTTACCTCTGACTCCATGAAAGATTTCCTGGAAAACATGTCTAAATGTCACCAGAGAACAGCATTATATTGCCCAAGGGCTAATGGGTTGGAGGAAAGGGTCAATAAGATGATGAAGGAATATATCCAACTAGCTAATGCATCTCACAATTATGTTGAAAATCTTTATGGGACATGTTATGGTCATATCATATCATGCCCAGTTCTGTTACTGATATTTCTCCAATTATTTCTATCACGAGGAAGGGAACCAGGTATGAAATTGACTCCTAACTGGCTAAATGGTGGTGATCCAATTTGTTTACAGCATAACATTGCTAATGAGAGAATTAAGGGACATCAAAACAAATATAAGTATAGTTATTATATTGATCATGTTGAAAAAGAGCAAGAGTGGCAGGTTGGAGGCATGGTGGCAACCAATCAGCCTGAAGTCTGTAAGGGAAAAAGTTCTGTGTTTCCCAAACCACTTATAGCTAAAACGATTAGGAGGATGGTCGTACTTGAAGTGTGGAGAGATCGGTCAAATGTCCTATGATACCTAGTTCAGACAATGGTATATCAATAGACCATATAAACACCAGGAATAGAACAAACAGGAAGATTGAAAACCATTGAGCCAAAAAGAAGCCAGGATTGCTCAAAGACTTTATTGAATTTTGAATACTTTGTCCTTAAATATTGTCTTTATACTTTGATAGGATATCTAATTACATTTTGTATCTCCCTTATCAAATTCGATTTGTAGACCTCTTTGTTTTATTTACTGAGACTGCATTCTTTCATCTTATTGCATAACTGTCCAATTTTGCCTTTACCTGTTTATTAGGTTTTCTGCCTTCTAATTCTTCCTCTTCCATTTATTGCAGATAGGTGTCTTGTATTCATGTACTCAGTAAGATGGATCATTCTCTTCCTCTTTATGCCCCCTCCTCAACCCTCTTCAACGATTTGCCCCTTTGGGAGGGCAATTAAAATTTTGGTGAGGCAATTATTTTTGGGAGTTTAATTCGAATGTTGCTGCTATGATTATTGCTGACACTGGAACGGAGCTAGAGAACACTAATATACTCAGGGGCATATTATCAAGGGGGTTTATCTCCGCTTTTTTGGCTTTAAAAGCCAAGAAAGCGGAGATAATATGATCTCCCTATTACCAAGCTGTCGCTAACACCAGTTAGCGACAGCTAGTAGGACATAGCGACCATCTTGGGCCCCGCTTTGCATGTCAGTGATATTTATCACTAATGACATGCAAAGTGGGCGTGCCAAGATGTTAGCGACTGGAAATAATCGCTAACATCGCTATCTCCTATTACCAACTTTTGGAGATATTCGCGCCAAGCGCGAATATCTCCAAAAGCTTACACCTGCCCTGAGCAGTTCTTAGCCATGTTATCTAATGGGAGGTGGATAACATGGCTAAGAGCATTAGCTCGGAAATGCATGAATATCGCTGACTTTTCAGCGATATTCATGCATTTCGGCCGATTTTTCGCTTAGGAGATAAACCTTGATAATAGCAAGGTTCCTAAGCGATAAAAATCGCCGCAGCTCGGTGATAAAAATATCGCCGCTAAACCAACATAGCGATAATTATCGCTAGTTGTTGGTAATTTGTCCCTCAGTTATCTCTTCTAATGTGTCTTTGGACTTAAGAATATCATGACGCAAATGTGTGTGTATGGTGCTAGGAAGCCTGAAAGGGTGGCAGTGCTTGGGAAGAGAGTACACTGTCCTTCTCTCTCCCTCTCATGCAATGCAGTGTAGCAGCTTTGGTTGCTGGGCTGCATTTAGTCATTTATTCGTAAATCTGCCACTCTTACCTTGTAGTTTTTAAAAACTGAAGAAGCTCATATAGCTTTACTGAGGTAGAAAGGGAGCTTGGGGCCTCAATGCACTGCTGCCACTTTACCTGCTTCAGTGTTGCTAGTTTTGTCCCTCTGAGTGGCGCAGACTGTATAAAGCAAGCAAGTATTAAAAAATGATATTTGGAGTGCAGGGGGCCCATCACATTCCTTGACCTTGGTGTTACTTCACTTGCTGCAATAATGATGGCTACAGGCCTGCTTACCGGTCTCCAGGTTCTCCATTATACCTGTCTTTCCTTCTCTCCTCCCTCTTGCCATTCCTTTCTCATCTCTTTTGTCCGATTCATGACCTCTACCCAATGCTACACCTCAATCTCTCTCTCTCTCTCTCTCTCTCTCTCTCTCTCTCTCTCTCTCTCTCTCTCTCTCTCTCTCTCTCTCTCTCTCTCTCTCTCTCGTTCTGTCACTCTCTTCCCTCACTTCTGTCTACAAATCTTCCTTATCTGCCTAATTCTCTTCAAACACACTTATTTCTGGTTCCCTTCCTTGCCTCCTTCGCTCTTCTTTCAGTCTGATCCTTAGCATCTTCTCCCATTCTGTTACATTTTCCGTCTTCACTTTCACCCTCTCGTTTTCTTTTATCCCTTTCCTCTTTTACATTTCAACCTTATTTTATAATCCCTCTGTATCCCTCACTCATTCCTCTCCAAAGAGTAAACAAATAACCAGGCCCAGGCACGCTCTGTGTTAAAAAAATTCTGAAAGTGAAAGCTCTACACTGACTGCAATTAGTGCAGGGCAGACTGGGCCAATTCCCACCTCTGGGGCCCGGTGGCATTCCGCTGGCTGCACCACTGGTAGTTACACCCATGGCTCTTATATAGCTTTTAAACCCACCCTCCCCCTCCCCAATTCAGTTCCTCTGTTGTCTGTGTAACAGCACTGTCTTCTCAGGTCCTCAATCGGGTCGAATTTCTCTCAGTGGTCTCGACAGTGCAACCCTCATTCTCACTCTGGGTCTTCCAATATATACTGCTATGAATCTCAGGGCCCACCACACAATGATCTTGTGTGCATGTGAGAAAGACTGTGTGTGTGTGTGTAAGCCTCGGTGTTTGTGGTCACAGTGTTCCACTACTAGCTGGTTTTATCCTTTGTCAGGATGTGTGCTTACCATCATGTCAGGTTCATGTGCGAGAAAGCAGTCCCTTAAAACTATCTACACTGAGGTCCTGCCAGCAAAGACAAAGGGGGCTATTCACAAGTACTTATCTCCGATTTATCCCCACCTTAACGCATCAAAAGTGGAGATAGATTTAACACCCCATTCACAAGCTTGTGCAAACTGCAGACATCGCCTGTATTCCCGCGATAACTGCCCCAAAATGTATCTCCACGGTAGACACTACCAACTAACCCTAATGAGATGCAGAGTAAGCATTCCCGTGCAAAAACACACAAAAAACCACAACACCACTTTCATAACGAAATGCCAGATCCGCGAGTCAAAACAACGCAATAAGCAGCGGTAGCAGCAGGTATTTAACACCTTCCTCCTGCAGGTGTAAAGCCAAACGACTACCTGCAGTAGACAACAGAGCCCCGCACACAGCCACACCCGAACAACAAGCGATGCCATAGAGCTACTCATCATGCATCTCGGAGCCGGAACAGGGCCACAACACCCACCGCTACCAACCCCCAGGACCGCCACCACACCCAGGACCCAGATCCGCCCTGCCCCCCCCCCCCCCCCCTCTCCCCCAGACCACCTCAAAGGCAGTGCAAAGTAAGACAGCGGACCTACTGAAAACGCACCAATCTCACAGACCTAACGCCAAGGAAGTCATTGCCCATTACAGGCTAAAAAGGACAACCATCATCCGCATCATGACCCTCATCGCCCACGGGTTGACGGTCCCAACACAGCATAGAACTAGCATCCTTCCGCATACAAAGCTGCTGGCTGTGATGCACCTGTTGGCCTCTGGTACCTTCCAACCAACAATTGCCAGAGTCAGAGGGGTATTACAGCCAGCCCTATCAAAGTTCATCACACCTGTCCTGGATGCTATCCTCAGCTTCAAACCCCAGTACCTTCACTTCCCCCACACTGCGCAGGAACAGCAGGAGACAAGGCTTCTACGCCATAGCTGGATTCCCGTGTTGGAGGTAATAGAGTGCACACATGTCCCACTTGTGCCCCCCGCGGATACAGCACACCAATACCGCAACAGAAAGCACACGCATCCCATCAATGTGCAGGCAATAGTCCCCGGGGACTCTCCACCAATGTTGTCGCAAACTACCCCAGCGGTGTGCACGATCCCTACATCTCCCAACAGTCCATCATCAACCAGCGCTTCTAGGAGGGATCATATGGAACTGGACTGCTCGTTGGTAAGTGCCAAAGCAACATACCACATACCTCAAAGCCACCATCACACAGCGCACAACTGTCTGAATGCACATGTGACCAAACCACATACAACATGGCAATCAACATGCCTACCTACCAGACACAACAACACCACTCCATGGTGATCCTGTTCTACCCCTGCATACAATACAGCCATACCATGGCACCACAGCCACACAACAGCTGAATGTGTGTAGATGCGGAATTCAGCCATGTGCGAAGGATGCAAGTGACCCGTGAATGGCAATGGACACAACGACAAGTGAGGTGTGGATGTTCAGGACAGACATGGGTAGGAATACCACAGATATGTCCATGCAGACCACAGCTGCTGGTGACTGGAGAGTAGTGAACAGTGAACGCAACCATGTCACACCAGGCCGTGGCTCAGATAGCGAAAATGTCGCTCGCTGCCTCCCCCCTTGTGTGCGTGAGCGTAGTGGGTGGGCCCTAAGTACGCCGTGTCTGCACAGGGGTGTGGACAAAAACCCTGTGGCGTTTCCCGGAAAGGCCAATGTCACTAACAGGGTGGCGCCTCGCAGTCTGCCATGAGGCCAACGTCGTGAGCAGCAGGCCTCTGAACCTGTGCGCCTGCTGCACCCCGGGACGCTGATACCCAGACCAGGCCGTCCCGCCCCTGCCCCCCAAGGCTGCACTGCTCACCTGCCGACACCACTGTGTGTCAAAGAGGGTCCACCATGTGCCGGGGCAAGTTCCAAGCCCCGGTCCCACAACCTCTGCAGCCTCCGCAGACCACTGCTGGTCCACATTACTCCTTTCTCATTGACATACTCCACCGGCGTCCCCTTCGTCACAGTAGGTCCCACAGGTGGAACTGTGTCCTGAGTCCTGAATGGCAGTGACCCCAAATCTGTGGCAGTGGCCACAGTTCCAGACTCCCTTCGATCAGTGAGGCATAATTCCATATGGCAGGCCGGCGACATGTGGTGCCCCTAACCCTGTTCAACGCAAGCCGTCGACACGTTGTGCCACTAGCCCTGTTCAACGCAAGCCGGCGACAAGTGGTGACATTAACCCTGTGCGCCGTGAGTGACCGTCGGCCTCCGGCGGAACATCATTGGTGTCTGAGCCTGTGCCCTGGGGGTTGTCATCAGCAACAGGCAGGTACAGACTTGGTGTCCGGCATGAGTCTGTGGCCTTCATATCATCCATGTTGCCGGACTCAGCTGGCATGTGCCCTCTGCATCATGCCCTGGGGGTACACCTTCCACTGTTCACCGAGACACTCCGGGACAAGCTCCTTTTACATCTACAGAAACCTGCTCTGCACTTGTGACCCTGCCCCAGGGCCCCGCAAGTCAGCGTCCCGTGGCGGTGGGCCAGTGTCGGCCGCTGTGCATCCCGGGCCACTAACCCTGCGCGACTCAAGTCATCCCTCTTTGTTGTTCTGCCATTGCTTGCCTGAGTGCCTGATGACTGTTGGAGTTGTTGCCAGCACCAGCTACTCCCTGAGGGCTGGCTTAACTCACCCCACACACAGCCAGCACAGGCGTCACTTGATTAGTGGGCCTGCCATCACATCCTGCTGAACCAAGTATTGACTCTTTTCTCCCTGAACTTTCACAGGTGATCAAGGATATTGACTCTGCCCTTGGATGATGACACCCCTCTGAGACCCGAACACACCCGCCCAGAGGCAGTACAATGCAGCCCACATACGCACCATGGCCGTTGAATGCACATTTGGCGTGTTGAAGTCACGTTTCAGGTACCTGGACGGCACAGGTGGAAAGCTCCTGTACACCCAGGAGATTGCTTGCAAGATGATCTTTGCATGTTGTGTGTTGCACAACATCTGTGAACGCACCAATGCCCCATGGATCCCAGTTCCAGAAGTACCGGACGATGATGGGGACAATGGGGCAGGTGGCTCACATCCCACTGCAGCTGCAGCAGGAATGGCCCGTAGGTACACCATCATTGACAATTACTTCTCATGAGCACGTGGCATTGTGACCGTCCCTGGCAATCATGGGACAGTGCAAAATGTCCCAAAACACAGCATGCGTGAATAAAACATAAAATAAAACATATTTGCAGGTTACAGGTTGTACTTGTACATTGTCATGTCACAGTTTCCTGCTGTGCCAGATGTGATTTTCCATGTTGTGCACATTTGCTGCACCAGTAGTGTCCTGTGTTCTGTTGTGGAGGTGTTGCTGTTTGTACCGGAATGTTGTCAATGACGAGGTGCACTTATACCTATGTGCGTATTCTGCACAGTGGTTGATTCACTCCTGCTGCTTTGATTTGTCTGCCACTGGTCCCTTTCAGGCGGTGTGCCTGTCAGTTCTGTGCTTCCATAGTGCTGAGATGTTGCAGACTTGGGTAACTTGTGCTCTTTGTCGATTTGTGACTCTTAGGCATGGTTTTTCCACAGATGTGTCATTGAAGTCAGGGTTGTTTGTGCAGGTGGTTGTGTCCGCGTGTGACCTGCTCCTTTTCAGTTGTGGTCCGCACTCAGCCACCTCAGTGTTGTGCCGTGTACATTGTCATGGTGATTGGACTGCAGACACGCTACTCGTCATGTGGTGTCTCTTGCATTGTCAGTGTGGCTGACTTATATGCATTTGCTGTGTTTCGCGGGTGTTTATGTGTTGGTTGTGTGCTTGTTGATGTGTTGTGTGGGTGCCCCTTTGAGCACATGGTGTACGTGGGACTACTTGGTGTTTGTATGTGTGTTGAAGTGTTCCCGTGGTATCAGGGACATGATCCTGAGTCATTGTGGGTGTGCAGTGTGCTCTGCTCATTTGTGCATGTGTGCCATTGAGCCTGTCTTCCCCCATTCACCCACTCCCTGATCGGTGCGCACCCTGTTGATGTGGTGTTGGTTCACGTTGGACAGTGTCCGGATCCCCGACTCCTATCACTGTCTCCCGCCTGGTGACTGTGGCCACCATCTTCTCCAAGTCATTCAGCTCCTGGTGTTCTGCTGGCCCCCCTCCTCCAGGGTGCATTGCTGCTTCCATGTTGGCAGCGAGTTTCTGCTTGGTTTTGCCATTCACATCAGTCCAGGGCCTCTTGTGCTCTTCCATTGTCCTCCTCTGCCATGCAACGGCATTCACATGGTCCGGGGTTGTGTGCCATCTTTGCCTCTTTGTTGCCAATGAAACGGAGGTGACGGACAGTTGGTGGTGGTGTTCTGGCTCATCCTTGGCGATAATCATTTTTTCCTGGCGACTGTACCCCATCTCCCTCTTCCTCTTCTCATTTGCCTTCCACGGGCCCTGTATTCCTGGGTGTTCCTCCGTGGGGATTTGTGGGGTTTATGTTGTCCTCTGCAGTGGGTCAGGGTGCATCCATGGTACTCCGCAGTTGATGTTGTTTTTTTAGTGGCATTTTCCGAATGCTGTTCTTGTGCTTTTTCCCGCGGTACGCATGGGTATTGCTGGCGCCTCGCTGGTTGTCACTGTTTTCTTATCGCGTTTGGGCATATCAAGTTTTTTAAACACGTTGGGGTTTGTGTTTTTATCTCCGCCGAGGTGGTTGTATCGCAGACATTAACCGCGGTTTCGGCAGACTATCGCATGCTACCGCCTTGTTGTGAATTCCACGTTAACACAGGGTTACTTTCACGCGATTGGCTGCTATGTGTAAAGGTGCATTAGCATTTTTTGGTGATGTTTAGCACACGTTCTTGTAAATATACCCCAAAGATTCTAGCCATTACAGATTATGTTCACTGACTGATTTGATCCTGCTTGTGTATAGGGAACGTGCAAGCTACAGTGTATCGGCAGTGAACTACATTTCCCACTGGACCACAGTCTCTCCCTTATCTAGAGCGATGCAGCTATCTTGAATTTTCAGGTATAGCTTTCCTTGTGTTGCTTGTGTCCTTTCTACTCAATTTGTGCTACAATGGTGCAGTAGCCAGACATCACAAAATGGATGCTGGTTTTCAAGAGGCATGGCCTTTTTTCCCCTACGAATTGGATAACGGGCAATTTGATTCTCAGAGAAACATCCTGAAGTTGTGTGTAATTTGCAAGTTAACTTTCAGCTATTTATTTTGTTGTTTGAACTTAACTGTTTAGTTAAAATTCCTATTATGGAACAGAACATTTCGTATGTATACAAATATTAACACAGACAGTTTATAAGCTATTAGAGTTCAAGTATACAAATGCATTACAAAGTGAAGGGAATTGCAGAATGTTAATGATGTTTCTTATGTTTTCAGTTTACAGTAATCAAGTATCAACTATATACATCTTTCGAAAGAGGGTGTATAGTGAAGCAGCTTGAGGTAGTTATTCTAACATAGGGAGAAGAGCAACTGTATGTATGATTTGCAAGATATTCAATACTCTTTGGGGCAGATTTACGTTTCCTGGCGCATCCCTGCAAATCAGCAGGGATGCGCCAGGAAAGATGCCTCACGCAAGTTTACCCTTGCGCCACCACAGATGCGCCGTATTGTAAATGCGCAAGCATAAACAGATGCGTGTTGCATCTGCAGGCGTAAGGTTGGCTCAGTGCTGGAGTTGCGTCGTGGGCACAACGCAACTCCAGCACTGTCCAACATGGTGCATCAAGCCTTGCGCCTGCTTCAAGCAGGCGCAACGTTTTGATGCAGTGGGGTCGGTAAAGTGACTGAGTGAGATCCGGTAGATATCACTCAGCCACTTTTGTGGGTCGTTTCTGCGCCAGCGCAGGTTTCATGTGGTGCGGGGCTTTACAACGTGACGCATCTCCCTAGATGCTTCACAATGTAAATACACCGCAGCATGGGGCTGGCTTTACGCCGCCGCTGCGTCACAGAAGTGACGCAACGGGGGCGCAAAAGTGGAGCATGGGGCTTGTAAATCTGCCCCTTTATGTTTAACTTTCAGGAATTCCCATTACTGTGTCAAAGCATGTAGAGTTGGTTATGCAGAGACATTTATAAGGTTTACCTGTTGTGGTATGTAGGTTATGTATATGAGTTTATTGTTTCAGTATCTTTAATTCTGTCAGATCCCTTATGTCTCAGGGTTCTGGTTGATGGAATTGGAACTCGAGTTGACGAGGGAGAGTCAGATACTGTCCCCTCGTCTGCCTGCTTGCTGCGTGGCCGTGGGTTTGTACTTATATGCCTACCCACGCCTACACACGCCAGCCCTCATGCTCCTTACTTGGCCTTGCTTGGCATTGTTGTGCCTCAATCTGCTTCCTTGGCCTTGCTCTGCCTTTTTCTGCCTCAAAGTGCTTACTCGCGCTCCTGTGACAGCATTGCCATCATTCCAGCCACTCTCTTCGCTTCAGCTATTCGTCACACTGCTGTGGGAGCCAGCACACTACGCTTCTGAGAATTCATTGGCTGATTGACTGTGCGTGCTATCGCAGCACGTTGGGGGCCATCTTGAGTAAGGATCGCACTGTTAAGCTTCAAGAGCCTGTTGGTGTTATTCTCACTCAGGGGCATATTACCAAGCATAAGCGAAAAATATCGCTAAGCTTGGTTAGCGGCCAAAATTATATCGCCGAGCCTCGCCTATTTTTATTGCTTAGGAGCCTTGATATTATCAAGGTTTATCCCCTAAGCGATAAAAATCGGCCGAAATGCATGAATATCGCTGAAAAGTCAGCGATATTCATGCATTACCGAGCAAATGCTCTTAGCCATGTTATCCACCTACCATTGGATAACATGGCTAAGAACTACTCTGGGCAGGCGTTAACTTTTGGAAATAATCGCGCTTAGCGCGATTATTTTCAAAAGTTGGTAATAGGGGATAGCGATGTTAGCGACTGTTTCCAGTTGTTAACATCTTGGCACGCCCACTTTGCATGTCATTAGCGATAATTATCGCTGACATGCAAAGTGGGCCCCTAAATGCCCGCTATCGCCTATTAGCTCTCGCTAACTGGTGTTAGCGACAGCTAGGTAATAGGGTGATTAAATTATCGCCACTTTAGCGGGAAAAATTCCCGCTAAAGCAGCGATGAGGCCCTTGGTAATATTCCCCTCAGTTTCTTCTGTGATTCGCACACCTGCTGTGCGATACCTGTTGATTTCTTGGCGTCTACACCCTAGTTGTAGCATCGGTGATCCACACATCTGTTTTGGCATTTCTTTCTTCCTTTCATTATTCCTTAAAATTTCCAATGGCATTTATTACACTTCGATGATCTGTACACCTTACGTGCAGGTATTCATTTCTGCTACATTACAACGTCGGTGATCCGCACAACTGCTGTGTGGCACATTATTGGTGCTCATAGTTGTTTGCTTACTACTTCGGTGATCCGCACACCTGTTGTGTGGGACATTATTTTACGCCTAATTGGCACATATTTTACACTAACTTTCTGGTAATTTGCATATTTATCTACACGTTTTTCTTTTCATCTTTATCACATCTGTTGTGCCAATTTTCTCATTTTTGTTCATATTCTCTGCTTCATGGCTAGTAATCACGGTCTCATTTAACCACCACCCTTATTACAAAAAGTGGGTAAACCAGATATTAAATTGCTAGAATGGCTTCGTATTTTTGAAAACTATTTAGCGGCCATTGATGATGAAGGTTATACACCTTCGAGGAACATGGCTATGCTGTTCAACCATTTAGGAATTGCTAGTCAAAGAATTTTTCCTAATCTTCCTCGTTCTCCAGCTCCAACCTCTGAAGACTCTGCTGGAACGTTTATTTGGAACCAAAAGAACACACAAGGAAACAATATCTTGATGTGTCAAATGTTTTATTAGAAAGATTTCAACTTTGCTATGTGCAAACAATCCTCCTATGAATCCATAGAAGACAATGTTGCTTCTCTCAGATTTCAAGCTGAAAAGTGCATATTTGGTGCTAACATTGACACTCATATTAGAGACCAATTTGTTTTTTACTAGTCTTCTAAAAAAATTCAAGAGCGTTTACTTACTTGTCGTAATCCTACCCTTACTGAAGTATTGGATATTGCCTTGAGCATAGAAAGGTCCATTGTCACCTCCAAAGTTCTACCCAGCCACTCTGCTCCCTCTCCTTCTTCTGTCAATGTTGTGTGTGACGATGATGTTGTTTGTGCAGTTAGCATCAAACAAGTCTCTGACAAAAACTAGTCGTAGGGGACAACCTCCTCGCAAACAGCTTGTTTGTTTTCGCTGTGGTTCTAAGAACCACATTGGAAACAATCCAACATGTCCTGCTATTGGTAAGCAGTGCTAGTGTTGCAACAAGTTTAGTCACTTCCAAAGTGTATGTAGAGGTGGAGCTAGCTCTTCCTTAAGCAAAGTCAAAATTTCAAATGTTTCTGTGGATGATACTGACTTTGAAGTACAACAATGTGAGAAGAAATTTACAAATGTCTTATTCACTGTGGATATCACTGATTGTTCCAATGTCACCTCCGTTAAGGGACCCATTGTTGATGCAATTGTCGATGAGAGATCTATCTCTGTCATGGCTGATTCTGCTGCCCCGATTACTATTCTTGCTGACCGTACATTTTATGAATCATGGTCACCTGGTACTTCTCTGTTGTCCCCTGACATCAATCCTAAGGCTTTTAGTGAGCAGGCTATCAACTTATTAGGTTCTTTTGGGGGCTGGTGGAATGTTTGGACAGATTCACCAAAACCAAAATCTATGTTGCTGTTATCAATCAATCCGTTGTTTTAGAAAGCGAGCTACTCAACCGCGAGGGTCGCAAAGCGCTGGGGGGGAAATCTGCTCTGGATCAGTCGGAAAGCCAGGTCTTGAGGTCTTTCCTGAATGTGTGCAATGTTGGGGGGCGTCTGAGGTTGACAGGGGATCCAGGTCTTGGCTGCGTTGTAGGAGAACTCCCTCCCACCCATCATAGCTGTTAATGTCAGGGATATTGTTGGGTGGAAAGATCTTGCATGTTTAGGAATTATTTTGTATCCTGGGCAAGGTCCTCCTATCACTCTAGGTCCTCTTAATAAGGACATTCTGCTCCTAGACTCAGAAGATGATATTGTTTCACACCTTGTTGACTCTTTCCATGGTGTATTCAAAGATGCTGTGGGTTCTGTTAAGGCGTTTGAGCACTGCATCAAACTTAACAGTGGTGCTGCCCCTGTTGTCCACAAAGTGAGACCTGTTCCCCTTAGTATTAGAGAGGACCTCAAACATTTGTTGAATAAACTCAAATCGGAGTGCACCATTGCACCCATTGATGCCTCAGAATGGGTTTCTCTGGTTATTTAGGCAGCAAAAAAGACTGGGGATCTCAGATTGTGTGTTGATTTCAGATCTCTTAATCACAACATTCTTGTGGATTGCCATCCTCTTCCACACATCTAGGAGATGTTGGCCAATATTGGTAATGCCAAATTCTTCTCCACCATTGACCTACATTCGACATATCACCAGATTCTACTCTCTGAAGAATCTCAACCTCTTTCAGTGCTTGTAACTCCATGTGGTGATTTTAAATATCTCAGACTTCCATTTGGACTTTCATCCGCGGCAAGTGTCTTCCAAAAGCTCATGGATGGGTTATTTGGGGATAGGCCGTATGTTCAGGCATTTCAAGATGACATTCTTGTTTTTACCGAGTCCAAAGATGAACATGTTCAACCCTTATGTAAGGTACTTAATGTACTTAATTCCACTGGCATGACAGTCAAATCCAACAAGTGCAAACATTTTGGTAATAAGGTTGGAACATCTTATCTCTGCAGAAGGGATCAAGCCAAAATTCTGTAACCTTTAGGCCATTAAAAATGCTCCTGCGCGTATTGATAAGAATATTTTACGTTCTTCTCTTGGCCTTTGCAAATACTACACCAGGTTTGTTCCTGGTTACTCTCTTGCTGGGCAACCTTTGAGAGATTTACTTAAAAAAGGTGTGAAATTTGTCTGCAGTGACTCCATGTCTACAGCGTTTGAGAAGCTCAAATCTTTTGTCGTCAATGCCTGTGCTTTATGCTCATTTGATCCTTCTGGTGATTCATTTATCACTGTTGATGCTAGTCTTAAAGGATTAGGAGCTGTTTTTGGGCAGTGGACAGATGGGCAAGAGAATACCATTGCTTTTGCTTCTAAATCTCTTTCTGAAGTTGAGTGCCACTAGAGCACCATTGAGAGGGAAGCCCTGGGTGTTGTTTGGGCTGAGCAAAAATTCCAAACCTACATTTGGGGGACGAAATGTGATATTTGTACTGATCACAAACCTTTGGTGTTTCTCTTAGCTGGTAATGGTTTGGGTAAGGCGCCTGCAATCCCTGGTCAGGCTTCTTTCCAAATTACAAAAATACGATCTAGATGTCAAGTATATCCAAGGTGGAAGGAATGTTTGTGCTGACTGTTTATCTCATATCCCTTTACCTTGCAATTTCAGTGTTTTAGATGACCTTGATGATTACTGTGTTGTTGGTGTCATTAATGTAGTACCTGCAAGTGGTAGTAAATGTTCACATGAAGATTGGGTCCTAGCAATGGAAAAAGATGACATTTTGAAGAAAGTCAAGTTTTTTGTTAGAAACAAGTGGCCCACTAGTAAAACCTAATCTAGTGAGTTGAGGTCTTTTGCACAGGTAAGCGAGGAGCTATCTTCTGAAAATTGGCATTTCCATTTGCAACAGATTATTTGTGCCTCCTCATTTATTAAGGGTCAAGATTGCTGCCATTGCTCATGAGGGGCATATGGGTATGTCTGCTACTACAAAGAAAATCAAACAGGTTTACTGGTGGCCAGGTTTGGGTTTTATGGTTGTCAATTTTGTTTTGAAATGTCCCTAGTGTGTTGTCTCAGATAAACACTAGAAACTCTACAAAAAACCTTAGTTTTCAGTTCCTTTTCCTGAGATGCATTGAGAGAAAATTGGTCTTGATTTTTCTGGGCCTTTCAATCTTCCTCCATCTTGAATTAGATATTTGTTTGTTGGTATAGCCTATTTATCTCTACTGGTTATATTACTCTTTTGTTGAGGTGGCTAACTCCGCTTCTGTCATTTCTTTTTTAGAGAACATTTTCAAAATTGAAGGTGCACCTAGTTCCATTGTTACGGACAATGGTGTTTCTTTTGTCTCTGAGGATATGACGGATTTCTTGAATACATTTGATATTAAACACTACCAAGTTGCATTGTACAATCCTTCCGCTAATGGATTTGTTGAGAGGGCAAATTGCATTCTGAGGGAAGGTATTCAGATTGCTGTTGCAGCTAATGTTGAAGTTGCTGATTTCTTGCAAGAGAAAGTTTGAGCTTATCTCACTTCACATCATTGCACCACTGGAGTCACTCCTTTCAAAGTTCTCAGAGGTAGGGAAGCAAGCTCAAAATTGATCCGTGATTGGTTTTCTAATCTTAGTGCTGGTCCCTATTTGATTGGTAAGAGGTTTGAGAGTGATGATCGTGATGTCATCAGAAGTAGAGTTTTGTCTAAACAAGTCAAGCAAAAAAAGTACTATGACAGCAACTCTAGAGTCAAACCTGAGAACTTTTCAGTAAATGATTAGGTTCTCATTAAGAAACCTTTAGTGTCTAAAGGTCAATCTACCTTTCCTCTTCCTGTACGCGTAATGAGATAAGTAAACCTTCTCTTCTGTTGGATGGGAGGGGATGGTGGAATAAGGATCGAGTGGTGAAACTCACAAATGAACAAGCTGAGATTTGTAAACAAGTTTATGATGATAGAGATGAAAACAATGAATTTTCTTCAACAATTGGTATTCATCCTGGCATCCCCTTTGAGTCTTCTGGTTCTGGAAATGATCCCATTGTACCTGCTGCTTCTGATTCTTTTTGTGCTCCTGTTGGACATGTTGTTCGGAGGCTCGCCCTCTCAACCAAATTCACAAGTTGGTGTTGAGGGACGGCTTTCTCGCAGCCATCGCACCATCAGGCTGCCATCTAAATTGATGGATGATTATATTCTGGACTAATTGTTTTTTTGTTTGCAGGGAAAGCGGGGTGATGTGGTATGTAGGTTATGTATATGAGTTTATTGTTTCTGTATCTTTTAATTCCGTCCGAACCCTTATGCCTCACCTTTCTGGTTGATAGAATTTGGAGCTCTGGTTGACGAGTGAGAGTCAGTTACTCTCCGCTTGTCTGCCTGCTTGCTGTGTTGCCGTGGGTTCGTATTTATATGTCAACCATCTACATTAAAGAAACTTTTATGGCAAGAAACAGTCAGTTCTCACAGCGTAACCCCATAACACAATATCATTTCAACATTACACGTACATTCAGTGTTCTGTTGAGGAATTACTTAAGATATCTCTTTATTTTATAGAGATCCACTGCAGCCTGCAGCCTTCCTTGACACCGGAAGTGACGAGACTCAATGTGGAGGCCTGTGTCTCTTATTTTTCTCTAATTCTTTCTCCGATCCCTGCTTCAACCACCAGCTCTCATGCTCCACTGTATTTGGTGGCGATAGAAAAAGTGCATCACTTCCTTTGGATCTGGCACAGATTAGGCAAAAACCTGATATCTTTGACAGTTTTAAGTCAAGATTCATAAAAGGGTTTTACATTAATTATGTTTTTACTACTATTTTAGAAATGTGCAAATCTATCAATTTACCGTTGCTGTAATTTTTGATAAGACAAGTTTCCTCATTTCGCTTTCAAAATCAAATAAAATATCTCTAACTTAAAAAGATAAAATGACCGAGCTAGGTGAATATTTCGTAGGAGGGCTGGCCACTGAAATCCGACATCTTCTAGCCTGCCACCCTGACAATAAATATACGCTTATCTACCTGTGGGTCTGCTGAGGATCAAGTCTGTTCTTAGGGAATTTTTGGCAAGGCCAAGTTGAGGCATCAGTCCTAACTGAGAAGCGCAAGCAATTCTCAACCCTGAGCTCTTGGCAGTGTCTCCCTAATTCTAAACTTTGATCGCATGTTGGCAGTGTCTCCCTATTTCTAAACTTTGGTTCTCAGTAGCATCTTTTCTGTGGGCTTGTATGAGAAAAAAAAAGTCAATGGGCACACTAACTTGAATTACTGTAAAGCTTACCTAAAATGTTATTAATGTAAATTGTGTTACGGTCTTTTTAACGGTTTGATATAATGCATTTGTGCTTTTATGATCTTTTTTTAATAGATCAAATAAAGATTTTAAATGAAGAAAAAAATGACAGAGAGAAAACATAAGAGAGGGGAAGGAGGAGGAGGGAGAAACAGACAGTAAAACAGTAACAAAGAAAGAAATCAGTGATGAACAAGAACTTGAAACAGTCAGATAAATTGGCGGGGTGTGTCTGGTGTTGGATAAAAGAAGCATGACATGCAAACATGACGATGCAGGCTTGCTATTCGTCACCCTGACCTTCAAAGCACTGGCTTCAGGCTTCTGAGCAAACTGTTGGACCCCAGCACTTAGGGACACGTTCCCTAAATAGCGAATTTTAAGACATTTCTATTTAAGGAATGCAAAATGGTATGTGAGAAAGTAGTGATCACCCAATACCAATTCTTTAAGATTCGCAATCGCAAATAGGTAATCGCTTATAGGTAATACTACTCCGTTAGTTCCTATGCGCCTAAAGGCCCACAGATGCGAATGGTTTTGCATTATCAAATTTGCAATTACCTATGTGTTATTAAGCAAATTAGGTACTGCAAACCCAAGGGTGCCCCGGGACCCAGGCCCCCCTGAAGCAATCCAAAAAACAAATGTGCACATATAAAGCACAGACATGCCCGAGCGCATGTGTGCATTACATGGCTCTTTAAACAATGCTTTTTGGGTGCATTTTTTAAAATTGCACATGGTTATCATTATTATTATTAGATCGGTTTTATACAGCGCACGGTTACCCTGGAGCATCCCAGCGCTTTGCCAACAGAGTATTACTAGCAGAGAGCAGAGGCAGAAAAGATCAGCAGAAGAGGAAAGTTTTCAATTGTTTTCTAAAACGCAAAAGACATGGTTCCGCGCGTAGACCTAGGGGGAGAGCATTCCAAAGGGTAGCGACATTAACGGAGAATCTCCTTCCTCCTGATCGGGCCTTTTTAATCCTGGGGACAACGGTCAGATGTTGCTGGTCTGAGCATAAGGTTCTGCTGGCTTTATACGGGATCACCATCTTTTGAAGGACGGGAGGGCCTTTGCCTTGCAAGATTTTGTGCGCAAGGCAGAGGGATTTAAATTTGACCCTTTCCCGTATTGGCAGCCAGTGTAACGCCCTCAGTGCTGGTTTGGCCGAACGAGACATGGGGATGTTGTATAGCATTTGTGCTGCCGCATTCTGAACTTGTTGAAGTCTGTTCAGAGTGATCTCAGGGGCACCGAGGTAGATCGCATTGCTGAAGTCCAACCTGGACATGATCAGACCCTGGATTAAGAGCTTCCGAGATAAAAAAGGAATCAAAGGCAGTACTTTGCGTACCAATCGGAGGAGGCCAAAGCAGACACCCGCTAGTTTGGAGGCCTGGGTCCTAAAGGAAAGATCTTGTTCCAACCAAATGCCCAGGCTCTTGATCTCAGCCTTGGGTTCGGGAGGGGGTCCTAGGCAGCTGGGCCAGGCCGAGCAGGGGAGAGAGGGAGTTTTTAGTCCCATCAGCATTATCTCCGTTTTGGACCCATTCAGTTTTAATGCTGAGTCCCCCATCCAAGAATAGACTTTTGAGAGGCAGGCGTGAAGTATCTGGGAGTTGTCCGTGGATTGGGAGAGGGCGAACACCAGTTGGGTGTCGTCGGCGTAGCTCACGATCTTGATGTTAAATGGAGCCACCACATCCTGCAAGGGGGCCATGTACACGTTAAATAGTGTAGGACTCAGGGAAGAGCCCTGGGGCACACCACAATGGAGGTGGGTGGATGACGATCGTGCGCCCCCTTCCCAGACCTGGAAAGATCTTTTGCTGAGGAATGACCTGAGCCAGTTCAGCGATGTCCCCCTCACTCTGGCGTCTGACAGTCGCTGGAGTAACACTCGATGGTTAACAGTGTTGAACGCTGCACTAAGGTCCAGGAGGATCACTGCCACTGATCCTCCCGAATCCAAAATGCAGCGTGCCTCCTCCGTGACTGCCAGCAAGGCGGTGTCAGTGCCTTGGCCCGGGCGACAGCCTGTTTGGGAGCTTCTTAGCACACGTTGGACTGAAGGAAATTGGATAACTGACAGTTAACCAATTTTTCCGTGATTTTACTAAGTCCTGGGAGGAGCGAGATGGGCCTGTAATTAGCCATATCTAGGAGGTCTAGGCTGGGTTTTTTTAGGAGGGCTTTTACTATTGCACTCTTCCAATTGGGTGGGACTATACCCGCGCCTAATGAGGCATTGATAACTGAGGTAATGGGCTTCACAATGGAAGGGCAACCTGTTTAAGAATCCTCATGGGGACAACATCCCGGGGAGAGCCACTCTTAATAGAGCGTAAGACTTTAAGGGCTTCATCCTTAGTGACTGGCCCAAAGGATTCCAAGGTCCTCTAAGGTAGGCCCTCATCCTCCAAAGGCTCAAGTCCTATCCTGGATTGGGGAAGGGAGATCAGAATTTTTTCAATTTTTGTATGGAAGTACTGTGCCAGATTATTGCATTTGTCTTCCAAATTCTCCTTGGGAGCAGAAGGTGTAGGAACCCTCAAAAGTTCTTTAACCACCAAGAAAGTTTCTCTTGAGGAGTTGGAGGCATTACTAATTTTCTCTTCAAAAAACTAATTATAGCTAGCCGGATGGAGAGCTTGTAGCTCCTCATTGCCGTTCGGTATTCCGTCTTACTAGCTACTTCCCAGTTTTTCCTCCAGGCACGCTCTAATTTTTTGCATGCCCTCCGCATAACCCTCAGCTCAGGTGTGTACCAAGGGGCGGTGTGTAGTCTTTTTTCCTTTCTTCCTGCCGATCTCATAGGGAGGACGGCGTCTAGTGTGTTCGACATCCACCTACAGAGGTCTGCTTCTGCTAAGACATCAAGTCGATGGTAAAAGTATTTCATAAACGCTTGTTTGCGTTTAGAAAATGCTTGGTACATGTGCTTAGGGAATCTCAATTTGCGATTCCTATTTGTAGTCGCAATTTTGGGTAATTGCAATTTTTGTGATTACCTAAAAGTTCAACTACAGAGCCTTTCATACGTTATGAAAGGCTATTTTGCATTCGCAAACAGCTGAATTTTGCGATTTGAACCGTTTGCGAATGCAAAATTGTTTCATGCATGTGGACCTTATTCTTTTACAGATTAAGCACTGATTCCCCCACCTCCCTAACGAATCGCAGCAATCAGAGATTGAATTACATCCTGCTTATCTATCAGGAACTTAAGAGGGGAGAAACAGGAAGTTCTCAAATCCCTTTCTGATAAAAAAATGGAGCCTCTGTAATTTTTCACAAACACATGCGAAGATATGTACAGGCAAAAACAGCAGATATAACTGAGTGAAGGTTCAGCTCATTGCTAAAGGGATATGAGGCCTAGAAATAAGGTTAGTGAAGAGTACAATTAAGTAATCCAGCATTATTAATAAACACGTATTACTGTTATGTTTTCCTATTATATCAAGGGTGAAATACCAACCGAATGAAGTTTTTAGTGAAGTTTCGCAATTAACACTTTTGTTGATAAATAATCCTTTTCTACTTTAATTACAAACAACTTTTCAAATTTTGAAACTGAAATAAAAAACTGTCCATATACTCTGCATCAGAGAGGCATTCCGTGGGCGTTGCACCGGGTTTTCACACACTGCCCCAGATTTACTTAATCACATAAACCTGGAGTAGCGCCAAAACCTTACACCTCCGCAGAGCAGGCGTAACGAGAGGAAATATTTTTATTTCTGCTAGTTTTTTCCTCTTTCCATGTGTGCTGCATTCTACAGCCCACATAGCAAGAGTAAAATGCCCCTTTCTGCACAAAACAATCCTGTCTGCAAAAGAGGCACCCTTGCACCATGGCGCAAGGCTGTCTACGTTTGTGCTAGGCAGCGAATTGTGCACCAGCACAGGCAGAAAGGACAGGAATGCACTGTCTTTCAGAAATAGGGTGAATTCCTACCCTTTCAAATTGGCATAGTGCAGCTCAGCAAGAAGTCTTGTTGCTCTGCCCTACTCCAATTCCTCATAAATTAGTCCCTTAATTAATTTGCGAGCATAGGAAATCGGTCTTCGGAAGGGACGTCCTAGACACGCCTTATTCAGTATGGCTTCCTAAACCCATTTAGCAATTCAGTAAACCGGTTCCAAATTGCTAAATGGGTTTGGTACATTTGAAAAAGGAATTTAGGGTTCACAAACCCTCTAATTTACCAAATTAAATGGTTTGCAAACTCTCAAAACCCTTTGTACATGAGGCCCTTGGTCACTTCTTGTAGTTTAAAATAAAGATGTGCAACTGTCTTTCTGCCCTATCAACTTTAGAAAATCTGGACACTCTGGGGCTTATTTAGAACTGCCGGAACGTCACTTTTCTTGACGTTCAGGCAGCACACTGTGCTTACCCATATCTACGAGGCCACGAAAAGTCACTTTGCAACACTTTTCGTGGCTTTGTAGATATGGAGTAAGCAAAGCAGCGCAAGTGAATGCCTTCCCTTACTCTGCGTCAAAGAGGAGTTCCATGGGCATGGTGGTGGGTGTTCCCCCACAACACCCATGGACCTTGGTGCAGCCCTAGATTTAAGATATCACATAAACATGGGGCAGCGCCAAAACCTTGCCCCCTAGTTTTACAAAGACATAGTTGAACCAAAATATTTTGTTATTGATAATACATCATACAACTATTAGGGATTAAGGCACCAAAACGACTTCCTAAATTAAGCAATCTTTAAACCTTCTTCTGCCTCAAATGTCAGAGTAAGACTGTTTTAGGCTTGGAGGAGCAGTCTTAAGACCATTTGAAGGCAGGGCAAAACTCTTCGCCACACAGGCCTCCCTTTCAGATATCAGAGGGTCTTAAGACTAATGAGGGACATTTTTTCCTGGTTTAGCACATTAAGCCAGGAAAAAAACTTTGGCAAACCAGGACATTAGTACTTATTTATTGGGTTGTCTCCGAATTGGTAGTGTTTGGCCAATTCCAGGCTTCTGCACCTCCATCAGTTCAGTCATTTAGAACATGTTCGGAACTCACCTGAAAGCGTTGTCCCAAGAATCAGGACCAAAGCCACAGCCAAAGCCCTGGAATGCATAGTTCAGTCACTGGCCGGTAGAGAGCGCTCACGACTATACTGTAATATAAAACAAAAGAGAGTGCAAGTTAGGGGCGCTCGCATATGTGACTTTAGCAATTATGACAGTAACGTAAAAGAAAGAGAGAGTGAGTTAAGTGTTGTCGGAGCTCTGCGGACAGCAAGTCTGTAATATACAACAAAGAAAGAGAGATTTAAGTTGCAGGGGTTTCCGGTCCAGGGAAGACACGGCTTGGCAGTTCGGGCTGGAGTGTTCCCATGAGGCACAGAGTCAGTCTAATTTGCATATGGCCATGTCTGAACTGGGGTGGCGGAGTGAGTGAGCTAAAGAATGATGATGGATTTAACCCAGTTCAGTTGACTGGGGGTGAGTGCTTGCCATGTTCAACACTCCGTCCATCATCCCCTTTGGTTTGACACAGGGCCCCATCCTGCAGTCAACGGGGTGGCCAACCCCTTCATGGCCTTCAGCAATGCACTTTGTTGGGTAATGTCAGCTGCAACAGAACATTTTCTCTGATGGCCTACTAATTAGAGCACAATGGATTTGCACCCACAGCTTAATTCTTGAATTTGCGATGGACGACGGGAGAAAAGCTCCCAAATCCAATGTTGTGCTTTCACTTGTTGCAGTGGCGTCGCCGTGGTTTCACGCATTCACATGGGATCTGCATGATAATAAGACAAAATATCTCTCAAATGTAACCATTCATGTCCAAGCCTGAACATGTTTTAAACAATAATTTCTCTTCACTTCCTTGAGTAAAGTATTAGTTACATGTCAAGTCTGGTGTAATTCCACTCAGCTGTTCTTTCTATAAGAAGGAGCAAATAATTTTACGTGAGTTAAAATGACAAATATCACTCGTGGAACTCCTGCCCTTTATTTTTAGGCCATGCTTGATGAAGAAACGTAATGGATGTTTCATGCACATTCGTCGAACAGTGCCAAAGATAGTAAGAAAAAAAAATTCAATACAAATTTGGAATTATCCAAATATGCTGAGTTGCTATCGCCACCTCTGTGGTATTGATACATAAATATTCTTTATATGTATTCATTACTAGAATCTACTCTTTTTGAACGAGTGAAATGTTGATTCCTTTCAAATTTAGCTGTTAAGCTATTCCTAATTTCTAGCACGATGACTTAGAAGGCAAGGAATCGGGTGGAATTCCATATTTCTTTGTAATTAGTCAAATTACCAGGTAAAATTCATCTTTGCTTGTCCTCTAAGAGTTGTAACTTCTCTTTTGTATATTTTGGATTATTTTGTTTGGGGCTTTTTTGGACTACGGAAACTGCAAATGACAGCAGTCTATTAGTAAATATGATACTCACATAGTGTGTGGTCATATTTCTTGGTGTTGTGTTGGCGTGGGCCCTAGGCCCACATGCTGAGGAATAATGGTACACGGACACACAGTGGTTAGGTGCTGGAACTGGCCACGAGCATGTGCCCTTTTATTGACAGGCTTACGTCACTCGTGACACCTGTGAGGGATGCATGTGGAGGTGCAAGTGTTCGCACTCCCATAGGGGAGTGGCTACTAACTGTTCCTGTCGAGACACTAGAACATGTCTCGCAGGACACAACATTTCTCCAAACGCTTGCTTGGAGATGTAAGCTACGCACTATTAACGTGCCGGTGTTAGCATGTCCTTTAGTCCCAAGTATCTTCCTTTTGCTGACATGGAGGATGGTATGTGGTGGATAACAACAGTTCATTGACTGGGTGCGTCAAGATTATGATTGGAGTCCGTTGGTGAAAGTTCACTGAATCGTTGCAGGGTCGACCGAAGGCTTTGTTAGACTGTCTTGCTGGGTCTGGTGACCTGTCGGTGGGGCATTGTCTCTTCCACCTCTCCTGCCTGGGGAGGCCATTGGGTCAGGCCTACCACAGGACTGCTGGTAGGCTGCGCTGGGGCTGTGTGTGTGCCGACTGGGGGGGGGCTGCAAAACCGCTGAGGAGCCACTAGCCAGTCTCTTGCACAAACCTCAAGGGTGTATGGGTCTTGGTCAGGACATGCTCTCGCTGCCGCAGGGTTTTGCTTATCAGCAGGTTTGGCAACAGTGTAGAGTTCCAATCCATTTTTATTCAAGATGGTGTCGGTGGACACACTTGATGAGGTCTGGAATGGTGGCATTGCCAGCCTTGTGGTGAATCTGGACGATGGTGAGTGATGACTTGTCTTGATGGCTGAAGACATTCATTCTGGAGTCTATCACCTGAGGTAGGGAGTAGCCAGGTACCTCCATGTCCTTTAGAGGAGGCACTTGCATCCGATCACTTGAACTTCTTGGGCTGTTCAGACGTTGATGACAGGCGAGTGATAGACACGGTGAGAAACGTAAGGCTTGAGACTCGGTTTGTGCAGGCTGTGCATCTTACTCTCAGACTCCGCTGTGCGGTTGCCAGTTCCTACTCAGGTTATCACCCTCTTCCCTTGCTGTCGCTGGGTCAGGACTCACTCCTTTTGTAGCTCAGGTTCTCTTCACTGTCCGGCCCTGCCACTCACAACTTCCCCTTCTGACCTCAGTTGGTTGTCCGATTCTTGGTGTAGACCTTCCGGTCACACTTCCACATTTCTTGCTGAGTGCGGTGTCATGCACATGACACTGATGACGTAGCTGCCATTGGGCCTGGACGACAGGTGGCGATGATCAGCTAGTAGAGGAGGTGTCTGGAGGGACATCGTAGCAATGTGACTTTGCCTCTTCTGAATCTGTTCTTTCACCTCTGGCATTTGCGGTCAGGAGCAGGGATGCTGTTCGACTCTGACTGCCGACGCTCAGGGCTGGACGGTCGCACTGTGAAACGATGGGAGCTTTGCGGTTTGCGCTTGCTACGAATTACACTTGATTCTCCCTTGGTGCTGTCTCCAGGGCCATTGGTCTGCCTTGGTGGCTGTCTGGTGTCTTTGGAGAATTCTATTGGCGGGGTGGCGCTACGAGTCCTGGTGCTTCTCCTCTTGTTTCCTGGGCGCGCCTGTGTATGTCCAGCTCTTCCAGGTGACAGGATTGTCACTCTTCTTTTTGCTTCTTCTCCGGGTGCAGTGACAGGCACCAAGTTCCAACAAGGCCAACAGGTCCTTTTAACTTCAATGGTCTCTGGACCATGCAGGTTGTCACTCTTCTTGGCTGCGTGGTGAGCAGCCATTCAATTTGGGTGCTCCTTCTTCAGGCAGCTTCTTGAAGCTCCTACTCCGTGTGTGCCCTCTTCAGGGAATGGCTTCCACGAGTAGTAGAGAGCTGAAATGGCGGCTGGCCACTTGTGGTGTGCGACTCTCCTCTTGTCAGCCTTGGGTCACTGACAACTCCTTCTTCAGGCAGTGTGAGGGAGGACACTGTGGTGCCTTTGTCCCCTTTGTGCTCTGTTGCTGTTGTGGAGATGTATGGGATCTCCATCACCGTTCTTTAGCCCACTCTGCCACCCCAGTTCAGACATGGCCATATGCAAATCAGTCTGACCCTGTGCCTCATGGGAACAGTCCAGCCCGAACTGCCAAGCCATGCCTTCCCAGGACCGGAAACAAGCTACTGAGGACCGGTTTCTGGCATTTCAGCCGTCTTCAGTCCGGCTTGCTTGAATCCAGTGTCAAAGTGAGCAAGGGACTTACGTCTGAGCATACCCTGCCAACTTATGGCGAACAAAGCTTGGCAGTTCGGGCTGGACTGTTCCCATGAGGCACAGGGTCAGACTGATTTGCATATGGCCATGTCTGAACTGGGGTGGCGGAGTGAGCTAAAGAATGGTGAGGGATTAAACCTAGATCAGTTGACTAGGGTGAGTGTTTGTATTGTCAACGCTCCGTCCATCATCCCCTTTGGTTTTTCAGTGTTGAGTTGGCTGTCACTCTGGGCCGCTGCAGCCTTATCAGTGCTGCTGGACAGTCTTGTGCAAAAGCGTTTAGATATATGTATATTTTTTTAGACGTGGTACCTTATACTGGCCACTAGGTGGCACTGCGGGCATTGAGGAGACCACTGCAACTGTTCCTGAGTGCTGCAGACCTTGTGGGCGTTCGAGGTGCCGGTCTGGGAAGGAACACTGTGTAGGTGTGGAGCACGGGTACTCATAGTACGACCCGCGGGCCGCCAGCGGCCCGGCAAGCCTTCCCTGGTGGCCCGTGGACCTTTCAGACAATTTACCCGTGTTTAAAAAAAAAAAGTTAAAGTGTGTCTGCAAACACTGCGCGCCAAGACTCTCCTGCTCTGTGGGGGCCCGGGCATTCCAGTGATAGTCAGAGTGGAGCTGCAGGGGCGCTAAGAGGTGAAATACGAAAGCCTCATTAACATACAAATGGTCTTTTAAAGACCTGTGAAGTTCTCCCAGCTCTGTGTGTGTGTGCCCGGAAGCTGTCTCAGCCCAGGCACACACAGGCAGGGTGCGATGAAGAGGGTGAGGGAGGGAAGGAGAGCGAGGAAGGGAGGGAAAGGGAGAGCGAGGAAGGGAGGGAAAAGGAGGCAGAGAGAGGGAGAGCGAGGGAGGGAGGGAAAGGGAGGCAGACAGAAGGAGAGCGAGGGAGGGAAGAAAAGGGAGGCAGACACAGACAGAGGGAGAGTGAGGGACGGAGGAAAGGGAGGGAGAGGGTGGGAGGGAAAGGGAGGCAGGGAGAGGGAGAGCCAGGGAGGGAGGGAAAGGGAGGCAGAGAGAGGGAGAGCAAGGGAGGGAGGGAAAGGGAAGGAGAGCGAGGGAGAACGAGGGAGGGAGGTGGAGGGAGGCACACAGGGAAGGAGGGAAAGGGAGGGGGAGGGAGAGCAAGGGAGGTAAAGGGAGGGAGAGCGAGGAGGAAAAGGGAGGCAGACAGAGGGGGAGCGAGGGAGGGAGGGAAGGGAAGAGAGAGCGAGGGAGGGAAAGGGAGCGAGAGGGAGAGAGAGCGAGGGAGGGAGGGAAAGGGAGGCATACAGAGGGAGAGCGAGGGAGTGAGGGAAAGGAGGGAGGGAAAGGGAGGCAGACAGAGGGAGAAAGAGGGAGGGAGGGAAAGGGATGCAGACAGAGGGAGAGCGAGGGAGGGAGGGAGGGAGAGGGAGGCAGACAGAGGGAGAGCAAGGGAGGGAGGGAAAGGAGAAAGGGAGGCAGACAGAGGCAGAGCGAGGGAGGGAAGGAAAGGAGGGAGGGAAAGGGAGGCAGACAGAGGGAGAGCGTGGGAGGGAGGGAGGGAAAGGGAGACAGAGAGAGGTAGACAGAGAAAGGGAGACAGACAAAGGGAGAGGGAGGGAGACAGACGGAGACAGACTGAGGGAGGCAGACAGACGGAGACAGACTGAGTAAGGGAGACAGACAGAGTGAGGGAGACAGAGAGGGAGAGGGAAGGAGAGAGAGGGAGACAGAGAGCGAGAGGGAGACAGAGAGAGAGGGAGACAAAGAGAGAGAGAGAGAGAGGGAGACAGAGAGAGAGAGAGAGGGAGACAGAGAGAGTGAGACAGTCAGAGTGAGTGAGACAGAGGGAGTCAGGGAGAGAGAGGTGGGAGAGAAAGGGAGTGAGAGGGAGTGAGAGGGAGTGAGACAGCCTGAGTGAGACGGAGGGAAAAATAGGGAGAGATGGGGGAGAGAGGGAGGGAGAGAGGTTGAGAGAGGTTGAGAGAGAGAGAGAGAGAGAGAGAGAGAGAGAGAGAGAGAGAGAGAGAGAGAGAGAGTTGTGTGTATACCAGGCCCGGTGGCTCAATGGACGAAGGTGTCCGCTGCAGGGACTTGTGTTCAACCTCATGGTCACAGTTTTTTTGTAGCTCTTGCGCCGCCCCTCCCCTACTAACCCCACCCCTACTGGTGCAGCCCTCGGACACAAACCACACTGTAAATTTGGCCCACGAGAGAAGGTTTGTGAGTACCCATGGTGTGGAGGGAAAACAGGTGAATCAAAGCTCTTGATGAGGCTATGTCCCTTGCTTGATGATTCCACTTGTGTTCCGCATATCTCTTTTTGTTTCTACCAGGATCACGGCTGGCAGTTTCCCCTCAGAGGTGAGAGAGAGAGAGAGACACTAGGTGGCGGTGCAATGCTAATCCCAGCACAGGCCCAGCAAATTCCTCACACTGCAGGCATCATGCTGTGGGGGCTGGTGGTGCTTGACACGTTTGCTCCTGTGCTGTCCATGTCCTGGAGAGATGCAGGGTGGCAATTTCTCCCGCGGTCTCCAAGGGTGCTGCACGGTGGGCACCCTCGTCACTACCTCGTGGGCGCTAATGGAGACAGACATGGTCAAGCAGGGTCACACAGTGGGTTGCTGCGAGCGAGGCAGAGGTTGTGGGGTGAGTATGTGGTGCTGGTTCCCTTTCTTTGCTGCAGGTAGAGGGTCAGCAGGCAGGGGCGGAGCGCTGCTGACCGGGTCAGGCTGGGAGGCTGTGGGAGGACTGACACACCTCTTGGTGTGCCTCAGACTTGGTGGGGTGCAGGGTTATGGCTTTCTCCCTGCTCTGTGGGGTCATCTGGACACTCCTTACTTATGATGGAGTCCTCCTGGATCGACACGTGGCAGCAGATTATTTTGGCCGATCGGGGTAGCTGCAGCCTCCGTTCCTGCTTTTCCATGGTGACAGTATTTCCCGCTTAGCGCTGGATGGCAGGGTTATGCAGGCAGTGCCTGTCTAGACTTGCAGAGCTGGTGCGGGCTCAGTCCTCCTGCTGGCAGAGAGTTTGGTCCACAGTGTGAGTGGGCTGGGAAGCTCCAATCACCAGGCCACCACGTCTCTCTCCAGCACTGCACCGTTCACGGTTTTTCCGTACAGCTGGTGGGCAGTGGTGCAGGCCTCATCTTCCACCTATAGCGTGACTTGCTGTGTTCTTCCCGGGCAAATTACAGAGAATAAACAGAGGGAACCTATTCCAGTGGTGAGGGCGACATAGGAAAAGCCCCAGCCTCCATATTTTGATGCACAAATGCGCCGAGGATATAGCAGAAGTTGACTTTTTGATACTAGATTCCTGTCAGGGAGGTATAGAGTAAGTCTGTCCTGGAGATATTTTGGACTTAGTCCTAACATAGAGATTTCAAGAGCCATAAGAAATTGAAATTGAAATTGAAATCGAAATTGAAAGTGTCTTATAAAGCGCACTTCTACCCGTACCGCAGGCCTCGTAGCGCTATAGACCGCTGGGGAACCCGTCCTGGCTTTCCCTGTGAGATAGTCCCTCCTGGGAGTCTCCAAGGTGAAACCAGGCATCCCGGGCGTTTGTGAGGGGCCGTTGTGGAGATGAGGCAAGCTAATGCCCAGAGTTGCCGAGTGTGTTCTCTGGTTGGAGTAGGCACCGAGGCGAGAATTATCGAGTCCGCTGATCCTGGTCCGAGACCCTGCCGCGTCGGGAATCGAACCCTGGTCCCGGGCCGTTCTCTGCTCTCGGGTCTGCCGCCTCTAACCAGTGAGCCACACCACTCCACTAAGAATCATCCAAAATCCAATGACAGCAACGCCCACCGCAATGTAAGAAATGCAGGATGCGCCCGCCAGTGTGGCGGGGGCATCCTAATGAGTAAGGCGCAACCGCCGCACCTATGGCGGGCGGTCTCTTTGGCAGTTGCGGTGGCGGACGGACTTTGTACGCCCGTCATCGTAATGGACCCCCAAGATTGGTTGGCTAACTCGGAACAAGGGGTTCCCAGAACATGGCACTCAGTGACAGAAACGCCTATTACTCATGTAACTCCAATGCTAACTGGGTTTTATTTGGCAACAGCATGTCAAGCCTCCCCCACAGTAGATTTCAACTGCAAATAAAATATGTATAAATGTTGCTGGATATTTATTATTACTTGTACATGTAGTTGGCATCTGAAAATGGAAATAGCAGGCTCTGGGAGCATTCAACCTTCAACTCACTAGCCAACAAACCGCATTTACTGCAGGACACCTTTTAGTTATTTCAATTCCATGTGTGAGATGCTGCTAAGCAACTGGGAGTTTGAGTCAGTGAGAGAAACTTTGGGTAACATTTTGTCTTGAGGCAACTACCATCACCTTACTTCAAGCCTTTGGTAAATGTAACACAAAGTTAAAAGACCCCATTACAGATGAAATAATAGAGGCATTTAACACCATATTCACTCAAATTTAAGACACAACTCTTCTGGCTCAAAACTCCAATAAAATCCATGAGAGTCAGAGTTAAACAAAAGATAGGTCCACTGGTGATCTAGCAGAGCTAAAGTTGGAGGGATACCAAACAGAAAGACAGTGGAGAAAACCATACACTGTGGAACTGAAGTTTAAATATGACGCTGCTATAGCCAGTGCAGGGGTACACAGTTGAGGTGTAACCAAGTGCCTTACAAATCGCATTATTATTATAATAATTAATATTATTATAACTATTATTATTATAACATACAGAGCAAAAATCAATAGCATAAAAAAAGACTTTAATTCCAACTGTATCAGCGAGGCTCCTAGCTTGGCTAATGAATCAATGAAGAACTATACAATCCCCAGGCACCTAGACCCCAGTCATGCCCTTCAATGAACTATGGTAAGGTTTAGTGCAATTGTGTGAGAAGATCCTTAGGGTCTGGAACCGTATTACTCTGGAAGACGTTCGAGCTCACCCTGAAATCAAGTTCACCACATAAGAATGAGTCTAACACCAATGAGTCATTTTACAACCGTTACAGGTATTGAATTAATAGCTCCAGTAACAAAAGGTTCCTCCTCCGGATTGCTGAGCAATTTATAAAACACAAGATTCATGAGGCTCCTATATCTTTACTTAGTACTGTGACTCTTAATGATATATATTATTTAGTTCACACAGGGGTTCTTTGCAACAATTTGGAAATCAGCAAATGTTTAGTCACTGCGAAAAATCCTTCTCTAAAGGCTGAGATTTCACCCATTCTTCCGGCTTCCTTGGCAATATAAGGGTAAGACTGGATTTTTGCAGGATCACTGATACAATATTGAAATCAAAAATATTGTGATACAGAAATATTGTGTCAAAAATATCAATCACAAAAATATTGTCTTCTATACTCATAATGGTAAGTTCACAAATATCAAAAACAAATAACCTTTTACACTAAAAATATATATATAATATATTCAATTAAAAAACCATAGGTTTCAGGCCTTATGTAGTTAGGAATTAGCATTTTAAAAACCTTGCAAATTCACTTAAAAACCATAGGTTTCAGGCCTTATATAGTTAGGAATTAGCTTTTAAAAAACCATTGAAATTGCTCCTATATAGTTAGTTGTACTAACTATATTTCGCGCACCCACAATCCACTGCTGATGATGTCACATATTACATCATTCATGACATGGTCAGTGACATCACTGATGACATCACTGATGACATCTCAAATTACATCACTGATGACATCACTGATGACATAACTGATGAGATCATTCAGTGACTGTTTGTTTCTGTAAAGTTTAAATATGTTTTACATATTGAAGAATGAGTGGATGTATAAGTGTCTGGATGAAGGATTTAGTAGGTGTGTGACTGACTATGAGTGAGTGATTAAATGTGTCCTACTAAATGCATGGGTTAGTGACTAAACTGTCTGAATGTGTGCATCAGTATGTCTGTTGTTGTGTAAGCTGCTGCATGTGTTGCTCAGTAGCTATATGAGTGGCTATATGGGTTATTGATTGGTTGCCCAAGTATTTGAATGGGAGACTGAGTGTGTGTGTGTGTGTGACTGGAAGGTGTGTGACTCTGTGCATAGATGTGTGAGCAGTTGATTCACTAGGTGTATGAGTTCAAGAGGGATCTATGACGTTACAACGCGTTATTTTACAACGCAGACTGTAACATCGCAATTTTTACAACGCAGGAACCATTACAATGCATGCCTTTACAACGCATGTCATTACATAGCAGATGCTATTACAACGCATACCATTACAACGTAAGTATAGGTAAGTGTATCTTTTAAAAAAAAATGTAATTAAGTTAATTTAATTAATTGAATTTAACTAATATAATTAAATTAATTTTAAAATTGTAATTAATTTAATTTAATTTAATTTAAAAATGTAATTAATGTAATTTAATTAATTTAATTTAATTTTATTAATTTAATTTAATAAATGTTATAATTGTAATTAATGTAATTTAATTAATGTAATTTAATTAATGTAATTGAATTATTTTATAAATTGTAATTAATATAATTTAATTAATTTAATTTAATTGAATTAATTTAATTAATTAAATTTATTTAAAGTCGTATTTTAAATAAAACTGAACACTAAAAATACCCCTGTACCCCAAAACCCAAACCAGCCCTAAAACCTAAAAATACCCCTGTACCCCAAAACCCAAACACAGCCCTAAAACCTAAAAATACCCCTGTACCCCAAAACCCAAACCCAACCCTAAAACCTAAAAATACCCCTGTACCCCAAAACCCAAACCCAGCCCTAAAACCTAAAAATACCACAGTACCCCAAAACCCAAACCCAGCCCTAAAACCTAAAAATACCCCTGTACCCCAAAACCCAAACCCAGCCCTAAAACCTAAAAATACCCCTGTACCCCAAAACCCAAACCCAGCCCTAAAACCTAAAAATACCCCTGTACCCCAAAACCCAAACCCAGCCCTAAAAACCTAAAAATACCCCTGTACCCCAAAACACAAACCCAACCCTAAAACCTAAAAATACCCCTGTACCCCAAAACCCAAACCCAGCCCTAAAACCTAAAAATACCCCTGTACCCCAAAACACAAACCCAACCCTAAAACCTAAAAATACCCCTGTACCCCAAAACCCAAACCCAGCCCTAAAACCTAAAAATACCCCTATACCCCAAAACCCAAACCCAGCCCTAAAACCTAAAAATATCCCTGTACCCCAAAACACAAACCCAACCCTAAAACATAAAAATACCCAAACACCCCAAAACATATACCTCAGTACCCCAAAACATATACTCCTATACTCATACTTATTTTAAAAATTACTTAAATTAATATATTTAATTTATAATATTAAAAAACATAAATAAATATAATTATTTATAATTAATATTAATTAAATTAATTAAATAATATTAAATAAAATTTAAAAAAATTATATACTTACCTATACTTACGTTGTAATGGCATGCGTTGTAATAGCATCTGCTATGTAATGACATGCGTTGTAAAGGCATGCATTGTAATGGAACCAGCGTTGTAAAAGTTGCGTTGTAATAGACTCCCGTTGTAAAAGTTGCGATGTAACGGTGCAATACCGTTCAAGAGTGCATGTGGAAACAGCTATATGGGTGGTTGACTGTGTGCATGGGTGTGTTGGTGAGTGAATGGATATCTCAGTGCTACATGTGCAAGTAAGTACATATGTAAAACACAGTGCATGTGAGAGTTGGCATATATAAATGACTATACATGAGAGCCAGTGAATGTGCGAGTGGCTATATGGATCATTGTGTACTTGTATCAGTGATTGTATAAGAGAGTAAATATGTGTTAGCATATGTTTGGTGTAGTGTAAGGTGTTGTGTGTATAACTGTATAGTTGAGGAAATGGAAGTGTGATTGATTCTTTGCATGACTGACTAGGTGTGTGAGTAACTCCATGGATGAGTGGCAGTGTGTGAGTGTCTGTATAGGTGTATGAGTGCATATGATAGTGTTGTATTTATGAGTGACTGTATGTATGAGTGATTCTATGGGTGAATGAGTGAATGTGTGTGTAGACCTTGGAATCAGTGAGTGAGTATGTAGTAACTGGTATTGGTGTGTCAATGGTTTCAAGAATGGTAGTCTGTATTTAACACTGGGTGTATCAAAGGTTATATTAGAGTGTGACGAGGTACATCGTATTATAACATGAATGATATCATCAGTGATGTGATCAGTGATGTCAAGTGAGATGTCATCAGTGATGTCATCAGTGATGTCATTTGAGATGTCATCAGTGATGTCACTCACCATGTCATGAATGATGTAATATGTGACATCATCAGCAGTGAATTGCGGGTGCGCGAAATATAGTTAGTACAACTAACTATATAGGAGCAATTTCAATAGTTTTTTAAATGCTAATTCCTAACTAAATAAGGCCTGAATCCTATGGTTTTTAAGTGAATTTGCAAGGTTTTTAAAATGCTAATTACTAACTTTATAAGGCCTGAAACCTATGGTTTTTAAGTGAATTTGCAAGGTTTTTTAAATTCTAATTCCTAACTATATAAGTCCTGAAACCTATGGTTTTTTAAGTGAATTTGCAAGGTTTTTAAAATGCTAATTCCTAACTATATAAGGCTTGAAACCTATGTTTTTTTCTGTGAATTTGCAAGGTTTTTTAAATGCTAATTCCTAACTATATCAGGCGTGAAACCTATATTTTTTTTCAATAAATTTCAAAGGTTTTGTAAATGCTAATTCTATTAGCGGATAACGTTTATATATGTTATTATCCTTCTGGGACCACCTGAGCAGCCATCTTGTTTCTCAGGAGAAGTGAGGCACAAGAAAGCACAAAACAAGAGTGGAAAACGCGAAAAGGGGGCAGGGTTGAGACCCCCTAACCCCCTAGTCCTTCTCAGAGGGTCCCAGAAGGACCAAGTGCAAAAAAAAAATATTTTTTTTTAAATCGCGGGGTACGCGGACGGTACGCTTACCCTACGTGTACGGTGCGCGTACCCCGCGATTTAAAAAAAAAAAAATTGCCCTTGGGGGTCCTTTTGGGACCCCCTGAGAAGGGCTAGAGGGTTGGGGGGTCTCTACCCTGCCCCCTTTTCATGTTTTCCACTCTTGTTTTGGGCTCTCTTGTGCCTCAGTTCTCCTGAAAAACAAGATGGTGGCCAACACTTCCTGGTTTGGACAGTTTGGAATGTTGACAGTCGACTGCCAGCCAATCAGAAACTCGCTCGCGCACGTAAGGGTACGCGCATGTACGCGTACGGTACGCGTACGGTGAGCGCATGTAGATATATAATTTTATCAAATTCAATTTTGTCAACAACTACTGGAGGCATTTTCACCAAATATAGAAAAGGCACTACTGCATACCTGTCCCTACCATTTTGCCAAGTTTGGTGTAATTCCGTTCAGCCGTTCGGGCTGTAGCCGTGTCTAAAGGTCCCATAGAAAATGCCATTTGAAAAATTTCAAATTCATTTTTCTCAAGAACTACTGGAGGGATTTTCACCAAACATAGCAAAGGCACATCTGCATATCAGGCCCTACCATTTCGCCAAGTTTGGTGTAATTCCATTCAGCCGTTCGGGCTGTAGCCGTGTCTAAAGGTCCCTATGGAAATTAACATGGGGAAAACATGTATTGGGAGCCCCCTTTCGGCCCTCGCTTGACGAAGCCCCCCGAAACTTTCAGGGAAGGAGCGGAGCGGAGATGGCCAAAATTCTGGAAAATTACACACAGATTCCTCAATCGGCGCCAACGTTATTCCCAATAGAATGTTGCGCGCATATAGATATATAATTTGCTCAAAATCATTTTCTCAACAACTACTAGAGGGATTTTCACCAAATATAGAAAAGGCACTACTGCATGCCTGTCCCTACCATTTGGCCAAGTTTGGTGTAATTCCGTTCAGCCGTTCGGGCTGTAGCCATGTCTAAAGGTCCCTTAGAAAATGCCATTTGAAAAATTTCAAATTCAATTTTCTCAAGAACTACTTGAGGGATTTACACCAAACATACAAAAGGCACTGCTGCATACCAGTCCCTACCATTTTGCCAAATCTGGTATAATTCTGTTCAGCCGTTCGAGCTGTAGTCCTGTCAGAATGTCTCTATGGAAATTAACATGGGGAAAACACGTTTTGGGACCCCCCTTTTTTCTCGGCCCCCGCTTGACGAATCCCCCCGCAACTTCTAGGGAAGGATCGGAGCGCAGCGAGAAAAAATTTAGGAAAATTACAGGCAGATCCCTCAATCGGCACCAAAGTTATTCCCAATAGAATGTTCGGAATTTCCTATGGTAACTAGGTCCTAACTATAATATATTTTATATATATATATAATATATATATATATATATATATATATATATATATATATATATTTCGTCTATATATAGTTAAAAACTAAATACTATTTATTTGACATATAACATTAATATAATGTAAATAAATGTTTAAGTAATATTTAAAACATATATAAATACAAACTTATTTAAACAAGCACACACATATATATGAATGTGTACATATATACACATATATAATATAAAACTATTTTCAAACAATAAATATGATCTATATTTTCATTTTCTAATTATTTTTAATAAACAAATTATTACAACTATATTTTATATATATATATATATATATATATATATATATATATATATATATATATATTTATTTATTTACACATCAAAAAAGTCAATAAATGTAGCAAATAAGCTGAACAATATGTAAAATCTGTCTAGTTTCATTATACATAAGACAGTAAACAACATAATTAAAACTATGTTAATCTATAGTACTATTATAAAGAGAGAACACACACCTTTGAGCCAGGTAAACTCGGGAACCACAGCGCCAATCAAAACACCCAATACATCATAGGAAACGTCAGGGTAAGCAGATGGACATAGGCGATATACCATAAAAAAATATACCTTATAAGGAAAAAGTACGTTCTTTCAGAAAGTAGTCCCTTGGAAGTAGCTCCATGTCTGAGGTGGGCGTGTGCGTTTAACGCGTGCTGACATCACAATCACGGGTCCGCCATGTTAGTGAAGTAGTAAAGTGCTTGGAGAGCGGACATGAGCGTGACCAGAAGCGGGCAGGACAGGAGCGCCAAACCGACAGACCACGGATTTCTACATGCCAAAAGCGGACAGGAGCGTGGGCAGAAGCGGGTAGGAGCACTAAACCAACAGCCTCCGGAGTCAGGACAGGAGCGTGGGCAGAAGCAGCCAGGAGGAACGAAACGAACGTGGGCAGAAGCGTCCAGGAGCAAGGAAACGGGGTCAAGGAAACAACACCCTGCGCGAAAAAGATCCTTTGTTTAATTCCCTTAGCGGTCAGAGAACTGTCATTCAGGCACTCTTCACATCCAATATGGCAATGTGCTGTACCTCGGCGTGGATAAGACTTCCATCCAACGCTTGCAGACTATTCGAAACATGGCTGAACGGTTGATTTTTCATCTACTGAGGCGTGCCTCAGTCTCCCCTCTGCTTTAGGAACTTCACTGGCTCAAGGTCTCTAAATGCATTGAGTTCAGGGCATTGTGCTGTATGTTTAAGGACAAACATGGCCTAGTGTGGTCATACATTCGCAAACTGGTGACTCTTTATTTGCTTCTCAAACCGCTGAGATCTTCAAGCCTTTTGCTGTTCTCCATACCCAGGTTCAGTAAAGCCTGCATGAAAGGCTGCTCCTTTGCCTACCCAGGTCCTAAACTGTGGAATTCTTTCCCGGTAGCTCTTAGGAACTGCAACTCCTTACTTGCTTTCCGTAAGAACCTGAAGATCTGGTTATTCTATTGTCTGGGGTAGCTGGGCACATTAGAAATCTTTCAAATAAATAAAAATAAATAAACGTGGGGGTAAAATTTACTATTCCCACTGCATTCACTGGTGCAGTACATAGAGAGTACTTCACTTCAAACAAATAATGTATTTAAACAACTCTATTAAATATCAAAAATCTAAAATTCCATATATCAATATTAAATGTCTTAACTTTAACAAAAAAATTAAAATAACATAAATATTAAAATTTGTAATAATTATTATCAATCAATTAACACAAATAATATTGATATAATTAACACCTGAACTCCTATTCCTATAACGGGCAGTCAGACCGCTGACCGTTGTTGCAGCGGTCAAGAGACCACCAAACAAGTTGTTGGTGGTCTGACCACCCTAATACAATATGACCAATGGGGTGGCAGTCGGAAAGTTCTTTTTTCCACTGGGGTTTGTGCTGTAGCCCATGATAAGGGGTGCAGCACAAGCGGCAGTGGAAAAACCACTTTGTGCATATCCATGCTCTTTGTGGCACACGATTCATGGATGTGGGGGGACACTACATGTGCCTTCAGGGCCCCTAGGTGACAGAGGCCTGTTTGGGGCCCCCAAAGTCCCTTTCCGGCTGCCTTTTCATGATGGTTGGACCGCCATGAAAAGGGAGTCAGAAAGGGGCATTGTAATCCTTACCACAGTGCCTGCGCAGGCCTCGCCCTATGGTAGGGATACAATTCTCACCACTGCATCAACAGGATCCTGGATCCTGTTGGAATAAGTGGTCTTTCTCCCCGACCTCTGCGGCCCAACAGCCTGCATTGAAATGCAGTGGTCGGACCGATGGCATGGATGTCGAGCCGACCACCACTGACGGCCTGTTGGTTCACCCGACATCCTAATCAGGCCCCTATATTCCCACAAGCAATTAAAATGTAACGTAAATAAACAAAGTATAACACAATTAACATATTAAATATTAATATATTTGTTTTTTAAATAAATGAATATTTTTAAATTTATGATTGCTTAATAGCTTCCACCAAATTTCTCGATAAACGTAACAAATATAATACATTCACAATTAACGTAATTATCAATTAAATAATTATTGATAAAACAATAATTAATTATCAATAAATTATTTCTTAAGTAACTTCCCACCCGGTAACCCAAAAAACACAACCCTCACCTGACACATAAAAAAACTCTTAATTACACAATTTACATAATTAATTATCAATTACATAATGAATAATAATTTAAATAATTGATAATTAACTATAATACTTCCCACCCTGTACCCATATAAACACAACCCACACATCCCTAATTAAGTAGCATGAAATAATTAATAATTAAACATTTGTTATTATTTACAATTAATTTAATTCCCACCCTGTACACCTACAAAACTCAAAACCCACACCTAAAACATAACACCAAAAATAAATTAATTACTCAAGTTACATAATTATTTATTAAGAATTTTATATTAATTGTCAAATAATTATGATTAAAGCACTACCCACTCTATGCAGCTACAAAATCCGCAACCCGGTATGACACTAAAATTAGCAATAAACAACTAAATTAAATTAAAAACCAACTAAACATTTCCGAACTATGTTAAAAAACATTACCAACAATCATGGATGTCAACGAACGTCCTTAACCGTAGTCTGTCCTTAATAAAACGTATTGTTACCAAGGGCGAAAGGGCACCCAGGACCCGTCCATCTAGCATAGGAGTACAGCCCCCCCCCCTTTCCAGGCTCATTCAAAAAAGTTCGAAATATAGGCATCATTATTGACATCAACCTGTCTCTGGAGCCCAACATGGCCAGAGTCTTAGTAACATGTTTCTCACAAGTAAAAACATTGAAAACAGTATCTCCAGTTTTTCAAAGGGCACAATGCCCTCATGGGGTCAAGTCTAGAATATGGTAATGCCAACTAAGGAACTTCTCATCAAACTACTCTATTGGATTCTGTTTGACCAGAATGCAGCTTCTTGCCTTTCATCAGGGTTGTCTTGGAGAGACTCAATTATTCCCTTTATACTATACAGACAGTTGCTGTCTGTATGGAGCAAAGATTTGTTCAAGGCAATGTTGCTTTCCCACTGAACCTTATACTAATCTACGCTCAAATGTTGGGCTCCCAAGCTGAAATGGCCCAAAGTAAGAATCCTACTATGTTCTTACAAGTCAGTTCCCACAGATAAGCCCAAAACAAAAAAAAATGGTGGCATACAGTAGCAGAGCTTTTTTGGTGGCTGAACCAAGACCTTGGGATGACCTTCTGTGGAACTCCATACAGAAGCTAGGCTGGAAAAATTCTGCAAGGGCTAGCGATTTAAGAAATAGCCCTTCACTCTACCCTAGAGGACGTCCCTCCCATTTTACCTTTACCCTTTCTTCTTTTTATTTGGTAAGGGTCATCTGTTATGTTCTACAGTGCCTAGACGCTTTCCTGTACATATCCTTTCCAAATAAATATAGTATAATAAGCACTATTTACCCCTTACCTCAGCTCTGGAGTCTGGTTGCTGCACACTTGCAAAGGGCTCACCAGAGAAGGCATAAATAGGCATCCAGGGTCATAGGTCGTGTTTGAGGAGCCAATTGAACATTGTGAAATATTGTCCAACTCAGCCTGTTCTAGTGAAACTAATCTATGTTGAAATTCGCTGACAGCACAGCAAGTGGGCAGTGTCCAAACTCAACATGCAGCATGTCTGAAGGTTGTGTTTGTCCAAACCAATCCATGCTAATTTCAAAGTCGAGTACTAGACACAATATAATGGGCCTTTAAGATAAGATTCGGTAGCATGCAAGATAGCTCAGTGGGGTAATTATCTTGCAGCAGTGATCAGTGTATAAAAATCTTGGTGGATTGACTAAGTCATTTATCTTTCTATGTTAATTCAAGTGATTGCAATTGTTATTTAAGGTAATGTTACTAAAATGCCAAGTTATCTCTCTGTATGTAGAACCATATAAGAAAATATGTTACTTAAATGCTCAGTTACTTGCCTGTACAATTTAAGACGAAGTATAGGCAAACAACAGTAACAAGCATTGGCAAAGTCGATAGGTTGGATGATTCTATTGGGATGTTGTAGACAAGCCAGCGAAGTGCAAAGAGGATTTCTGCAGCCACCTCAGGGGAGCTTTGCTAATACTTGTTGTCAAGGAAACCTAGGGGCATATTACCAAGCAATATCGATAATTATCGCTATTGCTTGGTTAGCGAGAAAAAAATATCGCCGCACACCGAGGATTTTTACCGCTGAGATACCTTGATATTATCAAGGTTTATCTCAAAAGCAGTAAAAATCCTACGAAATGCATGAATATCGCTGAAAAATCAGCGATATTCATGCATTATCGTGACAATGCTCTTAGCCATGTTATCCACCTTCCATTGGATAACATGGCTAAGAACTGCTTTTAGCAGGCGTTAGCTTTTGGAGATATTCACGCTCTTGCTAACATCTTGGCACGCCAACTTTGCATGTCATTAGCGATAATTATCGCTGACATGCAAAGTGGGCCCCTAAATGCCCGCTATTACCTACAAGCTGTTGCTAACTGGTGTTAGCGACAGCTTGGTAATAGGGCGATAAAATTATCGCCGCATTAGCGTGAAAAAGTCCCGCTAATGCGGCGATAATGCCCTTGGTAATATGCCCCTTACTGTTCTATGACACCAATGACGCACATGCGTTACCATGCACCCACCCATGGAATTTATTGTAAATTCCTAGATACTCACAATTGTGACCAGGAATTTGCTCAAAAACCTTACACCACCTCAAGGCAGGCGTAATGGAGGAGAAATTATTTACTTTCTCCATGTACTCCAAACGTTGCATATGTGCTGCATTGTACAGCACATAGAGAAGTTGGGAAAGTATTAAAACATAGCTTTTGTACTGGGACAATCCTTTATCAGTACAAAATGTAGGCTACAAATATCACACTATGGTGCAAGGGTGTGTGCTGGTGCATAGCAGCTTAAAGTGTGACAGCGCGAGAGAAGAGGAATATAGCACCGTTTCTTAGGAATCTATGACGTTATTCAGCAGCCTTTTCCACCGCAGGGAATCACAACGCGGTCGTTACAACGACAACGTTGTGATTCCGCATACCCTTACTCCGTAAGTGGGAACAACGACTTGCGGAGGGAGGGCGCTGGATGTTGGAATAGTATAATTTACTATTCCAACTCCAGTCTGTGCGGGCACGAGGGAAGGTGTTGGATTTTAAATCCAACCCCCCCGCACGTCGTTGTTCAGACTTGCGGAGTAATGGTATGCAGAATCAAAACGCGGTCGTTGTAACGACCGCGTTGTGATTCCCTGCGCTAAAAAAGTTTTGTGGTTAACTTTGTTTACCATTTCTTAGTAGATATGCTGCTCTTTATCTCTTTCCCTTTGATGCAACATAGTGTAGCAAAGCTGTGTTGCATCAAGAATTAGTACATTTCCCCATAAAGACAGAAAATAAAAACATATCTCCTTTTTATTGCTGTTAAATGGCAACAGATCAAAGAGGTGTTATTTGTTCACATTATTGCTACTAGATAGCATTGATAACCATGGCTGGTTGCATTGGAATGTTTGTGTTCCACCCATATAAAACGCCATTGATGCAAAAAAACTTAAGAAGTACATATAGTTACTATGCATTACTTTGAGTCAACGTTTAGGGCAAATCAAGTGTTATCCTTGAAAGTTTAGGGCAAATCAAGTGTTATCCTTGAAAGGAAATCCCAAGGAAATTATCACCGCTTTAGCTGCCGTTTTCGGCAACTAAGCCGCGATAATTCTATTGCCCTATTAGCAAGCTGTCGCTAACAGCAGTTAGCGACAGCTTGTAGGCGATAGCGAGCGGTTTGGGGCCCGCTTTGCATGTCAGCGATATTTATCACAAACGACATGCAAAGTGGGCATACCCAACCTGTTAGCGACTGAAAGCAGTTACTAACATCGCTATCGCCTATTACCAACACAGGCGTAGCGATGGAAATATTTGCGCTATGCGCGAATATCTCCAAAAACTAACGCCTGCTCAGACCAGTTCTTAGCTAATATATCCAATGGGAGGTGGATATAATGGCTAAGACCCTGTTAGCGATAATGCGTGAATATCGCCATATTCACGGATTTCGCCGCTGTCGCCGGAAATGTTATCGCTTTTCAGATAAACGTTGCTAATAGCACGTTATCTCAGCGATAAAATCCGGTGATGCGCGGCGATAAAAAAATTGCCGCTAACCCTACTTAGCAATAAATATCGCTATTTGTTGATAATATGCCGCTCTGTCTGAGAGTCTGTTTGAACAGTGCATGGTAATCAATTACTATATCTTCACAGTAGGTTCTGCTATTAATGACATGAGGCTAGAGTTGGAGGAATGGCAGCTAGTTAAAAGCCTGACAGACATGCAGACATGCTTCGTCCTTTTGAGGTCTTCACCCGTGAAGTCAGCAGGGAGGACTGTTCTTTGAGCAAAGCTATCCCATTGTTGTGCATGCTAGAGCACCAACTGAAGGCGGTGTCTTCAACGTTGAGAGATGATGGTGGAAAGCAAGCTGCATATCTGTTGGCGGAGAACTTATTGAGACGCCTAGTTGCCAATGAAAGGCTTCAAAAGATACATACAGAACAACATTATATTTGTGCCACTATTCTGTATTCACGGTACAAAAAGGCAGTGGCCAGAAAAGCATTCATTGCTTTTGATGAGGCAGATGTTTCAAAGTAAAAACATTGGATAGCTGTGTCAGCCAGTCGGTTCGAAAAATATCAGCAGAAAATTCAAGGAGCCGTCAGAAGTCCAACTGAATCAGCAGACGATCCAGCGTCAAGTTCCACTTCTGAATCTGTGGGCAAAGGGAGTAACTTTCCCTCATAGCCGTTAACGACACCAGCAGCAACCCTATCATCATCCTCACCTGCACCAGGCCCACCCATAATATTGTCGGAAGCGGATTGGCTAACTCATCAAGGGTTTGTTCGTTCCACTGCTGAGAAGGCCACAGATGGTACGCAAAGTGGAGCAACCGTGGAGAACCTTGAGTTGATGGTGCAGGCCTATCTGGATGACCCAACACAGGTCTTTGTTAATACGAACCCATTGCTGTATTGGTACAGGAAAATGGCTCTATGGCCACTGATCACCAACCTGGCTATAAATTATTTGTCTTGCCCACTCGCAAGCGTGTCTTCTGAACGTGTTTTCAGTGCTACTGGTGCCATTGTAACTTCAAAAAGGACCCGCCTCTCTGCCAAAAATGTGGAGAGGTTAACACTGATCAAGATGAATCAGCACTTGATACCACCAGATTACAAAGTACGTGAATGCACGCAGGAAGAAGAGGACACCGACTTAGGTGACAGAAGTTCTTCTCAGTTACCTGACCTACTCCCGTCTCAATTCATGGAGTTGGAGGATGAGCTCTACTTCCCTGACACCGAGCCCTGAAAATGACTTCCTTTTTTTCGTCCTTATTCACTTTTATTCATGTGTGTTTTTCTTTGTTTTGCAACATTTACCACAACAAAACTCTAATCACCTAATCACAACAAGTCCATCAGCAGCACTGTCTTCATCTTATATTCCTTATTGATTTGAAGGTGCCGCAGTCTGCATTCCTGAGGTTCACAAGTTCACAACTCAGTCATGCTCCTTTATACTCCTCCTCCAGACTCCCCCTATCCATTTCACTCAAGGCAGATGGATGGATTACGCCGAGTCCCCTCAAGTGGGACTGAAATTACCTGACTGACTACATGCTTGCTGATTGCTGACAGAGTTACTTTTGATATTGACAGGAGGGCTGCCTTGTGGGCCCTCACTTTCGAAAGAAGATGGGGACAAAAAGTAGAACAGGTAATGAATAATTGAGAAGATGGCATGCACTGGACAGCAATGGCTGTCTGGCTCTGATGAAACAAATTGCTGTTTGTTTTTTGTGCATGAAATGATGATTCATATGTCTTGTCTTAGTTATTATTTAATCTTTCACACAGTAATTGTAACTCATGTCAACTACTCTTTTTTTTTTCCTTGTTTAATTAAAATTGTACTTCAAATTCAGGGGCCACTATATTGCATTTCACAAAATATGCAAAATGTACTTGGAGCGGACTCACTTGCCAATATACCATGATGATTGATTAAATAGTATATCTTTTTTCTTTACAGTCACTCACTGGGATGGATGGATCATCAACGTCGATTTACAGAAGAACTATGGCCAATTCTTGAGTGGCAAATAGGTAAACCAGTCTTTAACAACTACTACAGCAGGACTACATGTCTGTCTATTCGTGGTACGTATTGGTCGAGGGCGAGGCAGTGTACTGTTCTTGTTATGCAAGGCAGAGTCCACTCCAGACAGCTGTTCATGTAAAATTGGGGCTATGTGGCTTGCTGCATACAATTAGATATGCTTTGTCTGACAAAGAGCCTAGGTATGCTACATCAGGTTGCTTCATTCAGTGGTGCCTGCCTTGACCCTCTGCATGGCACTGCCTCAAGCTTGGGCCAAACATCCGTTATGTTTGCAAAATTTGCTGTTTTTCGGTATTTCGCAAATCTCGCAAAAGTACCGAAAAATAGCAAATTCTTGAGCGGAACTGATTTTTGGCCCATGCTTGCGGCAGGGCCATGCAGACGGTCAAGGCAGGCACCACTGAGTGAACCATCCTCCTGATGTAGCTTACCTAGGCTCTTTGACACAGACAGACAAAGCATATCTACGGTTTAGGGTTCAGTGAGATTTACTAGGGTTTTGGGGTTTAAGTTGGTATGGTTCACGCTGATTCTAGGGCTCGGGCCCAATGCAGGCTCGTTCATAATGATGTTGGTAATGTTTTAGGGGGGTTTGGTGTTCTTTGGTCTAGAATTGGCAGAATTTTGGCCTTTTTGGGTGTTTTGCGGGTGCGTGTGTTTGGGTGAAAACTAAGTGAAAACTAGTCGTAGACCTTCTTCTTCTTCTTCTTCTTCAAAGAGCGCAGTGGTTCGATTTTGTTCTGCCTTGCTGAGATGCTTGTGAATTGCTGGAACAAGTGACTGTCCAGGTGAGTTTCAAGAGGATCAAAGTAGTGGAAGTGCTGAAAACAGCAATGTTTTGTGAACAGCGCAATTTGCCATGTTTTGAATATACCAGTATTGCATGTTTTTTGGGGGCTGTTTGGGGGTGTTCTAGATTTGTGGGGGAGTAGGTCCGGCCGCTATCCTAATGACCCCCTTAGTTTTAAATTCATTTTTGATCAATTTAAGTGTATTAAATTAACCTACAAATATTTTTTATGATTTTTAATAAGTATAATAATGTAATCCTCCAAAAGTAAACTGTTATAGCTATTTATCACATATAAAACTTACTAAAAGTTATGTGTACATTTAATGTAATTAAAATTTACAAAAAAATGTATTTACCTGCCCCTGACGAAATTTACCTTTAAGACCGACTTCAGTGCCTCCAATTTCTCTTGGAGCCCAACGCATATCAAATACCTAGGTCTCCACATTACCCCTTCCATCTCCGATACGGTATCCCTCTGCCTGACTAAATGTATTCAAAAGCTGTCGGATTTAACTACCAGATGGCACCCTCTTTACCTGTCTTGGTGGGGTCGTCTCGACACCATCAAGATGATGCTGTCTCCTATAGTCCTTTATACCATTTCTAATATCCCTGTGCCTATTCCCTCTAAATTCTTTAGGAAAATTAACAAGATCCTGTCTTCCTTTCTGTGGAACGACAAGAAGCCCCGGATGTCCCTCTCTAGATTGATTCATCCTGCATCTGAGGGCGGAGTAAACTTCCCAGATTTCCCAGCATATCAAAAAGCATTCCTGCTGCGCCAAGCTTCTCATTGGTTACAGGACCCTACCTCTCCTTATCCTTTGTGGGCTAAGGAGGAGCGCCTTTTTCTTTCTCCCTTCTCGTTTGCGGAGTACTTGCCCTTTTCCCGCAAGCCTTCTTCGATTCCTACTCCTATCCACAAATTTACCACTAAGCTCCTTCTCTCCTCCAAGCCCTCCCCTCCTAATTCCATTGCTGACCTTCTCTCTTCCACAATATGGCATAACAAACATCTTCTAATTCATGATAAACCCTTTTACTGGAAGTCCTGGAGACAAAAAGGCTTAGTTTGGGTCTCGCAATTATTTTCACAATCGACATTTTTCCCTTTCTCGACTCTGTGCTCTTCCTTTGATCTACCTGCATCATTCGCTCCCAAGTACCTTTTACTCAAAGCAGCGGTGATGACTTCTTATACCCAGCTCCTGCAAGCACAGATACCTCACCCCTCCTCCACATGCGTTACACTACTCCATTCTCTTCTCCGTACTGCCCCCAAGGCTTCAGCTCTCTACAAATATCTTCATGCTCATGGCTCCATTAGACCCAAGTCCAGGGTGAAGGAACAGTGGGAACAGGATTTCGACACTACTTGGGCAATCCCCGTGTGTGACAAAATATGGACCAAGATCCGTAAATCGTCCAGAGCAGCAACCTTGACGCAATCTCTATATTTCATTTACAATAGGTTGCTACACACGCCCTTCACCCTCAGTAAGAGGTTTACCGCTATCCCAGATGTGTGTTGGTCCTGTTCTTCCCTGCATACTACCCTATTTCATATGCTGTTCACTTGCAAGTCTGTTCACGAGTTTTGGATACAGGTGTGGGCTCAAATTAATGTCATTTTTTGTACTCACATACCCCTCTCCTATGCTCACATCTTCTTGGGAAGCCTCTTATCTTGTTGGACTGATGTTGACTTTGTTGTTCGTATTGTTGACTTATTGCTAGCTGTAGCGTTTCAGCAGATCACTATTAATTGGAAGGCTTCCTCCGGCATTTCCTTTAAAGCATGGTGGTATAATGTTTGCCATAACCATAGGTTAGACACTACTTTTGTCTTCCCTATTAACATGGCTGCTAAGCGTGCTGAACTATGCCTTCCTATTACGTTGTACCTAGACAATTGTGCTCTACGTTCTTTTCGTCCAAAAACTACCCAGCAAGAAGTCCTCAAACCACCCTGAATACCCTTCGCATTCCTTCTTACCTTCGTTTTCACCTGTTATTTGAATAATTCTACTTGATATATGTATAACCATCATATTATTTATGCTTCATTGTATTGCCCATGCTTTGTTCTTTGCCATTGACTTTATTGTAATATTTTCTCTGAGTGTTTTTGTTTTGTTTTGTTTTTTCCCTCCTCTAATCCCCCTTTACTACTCTTATATTGTTTATGGTACTTTGCATTTTTATCAATAACATTTTTCTTGAACTTAAAAAAAAAATAAGTGTAAATATACCCAGTGTAGACTTACATGTTCCTGCCCGCTGAATTAGGGGATGTATTCAGTACAGACATTAAATATGTAATTATTTATAGGTTGTATATAGTGCTAGCTAGAGCCGAAGGTATCAGAGCACTTTACATATAATGCAAAGATCGTTTGATTGTAGTACATACATATATGCAGAGAAAGAAAATTGTTAGGCAATCAAGATAGTTATAATATGAGGACATTAGAACAGCATAAGTGAATGGAGTGAATGGCATAGTAGACAGCTGAAATGATAAATCGACCACTGCAACTGGTCTAGTCGGATTGGGTGTGTGGTTTGGGAACCTAACTCAGTTTGCGTAGGTATTAAAGTATTTGTTGAGCAGTAGGTATTTAAGGTCCCATTTGAAGCAGGAAAAGAAGGGGCTGCAGCGGAGATCTCTAGGGAGTGAATTCCAGATCCTGGGTGCATTTCCAGAGAATGAGCGTTTCTGGGAGGATTTCTTTTTCAGTTTGGGTGGTATGAGAAGAAGTGAATTGGCGCTTCTCAGTGTCCTGGCTCTTCCTGCTTTCGAAAGCTTAGTATCTAGATAGTTGGGGTTATGAGTGGGAAGGGCTTTGTGGGTGATGCAAGCAGGTGATGCAAGCAGTTTTGTAGATACATCTTTATTTGATGGGAAGCCAATTGAGGTTCTTGAGGGCCAGTGAGATGTGCTCAAACCATTTAAAACATGTGAGGGGCTGGACAACCATGTTAGGAACTGTTTTTAGGGGGGCAATGTGAATTTTTGTAGTTCCTGTGAAGATGGCATTGCCATAATTCAGTTTTCAGAGGACTAGAGATTGCACTACCATATTAAAATTATCAGGGGGAATGAATGGTTTGATTTTCTTGAGGTATTTTAGTGTGCAAAGCGCTCCTTTGGCAGAGTTGTTGATGTGGTCCTTCAATTACATGTTTTTGTCCAGGGTGATTGCAAAGGACTTTATGAAATATGACTGTAAAGTTACCACTAGTAGTGATTTTTCAAATGTATTTAAAATTTGGCACACTTGGTGGACACATTTGCAATTAAGGACAGAGTTCCCCCATTGGTAAAGTATAGGGAAATTAAAACATTGTATTAAAGTTTATAAAAATAAAGAAACATTTTTGTATGTTACATTTTAATGTTAAATTATTTTATCTACGTGTTTTAATTTAGAAAATTGATACTGCACTAATAACTATGGGGCCGATTAGGATTGCGGTGAATCCGCATCCTCCGGGCCGGCGGAAGCCATCGCCGGCCCGGAGGATGTGGATTCACTGCTGCGGTGATTGAAAAGACCCCCCGCCAGATTAGGATGGCAGGGGGGTCGGGAAGACCGTCCGCAGCTTTTCCACCACGGTCCCGCGGTGGGAAAGCTCTAATATCGTGGCGGTGTCTATCAGACACCACCAGCCATATTAGGATGCCTGCGGAAACATGCTTTTCCACGGCGGGTTTTCCGCCGTGGAAAAGCATGTGGTCTTTGGTGTTTGGGGGCCCGTTGCGGGCCCCCAGGGTGTCAGGGGGTGGGGGATGCACATGGGGGGGGTACCTATGGTACCCCCCAGCATTTACATGCACAAAGCGGCAGGCACCGCACGGTGCCTACCGCTTTGTGCATGTAAATGCAATATATGCATTTTTAACCTTGCGGCGGGTGCTGCTTCAAGCAGCACCCGCCGCAAGGTTAAAGGTACGGGATGTGACCGCCAGGGTGGCGGTCACATCCTAATTTGCATGGAGGGACCGCCGCTGCCCATGCGGACAGTCCATCTACCTCGGGGTGGCGGACGGATGTAGGTCCGTCCGCTATCCTAATGACCCCCTTAGTTTTAAATTCATTTTTGATCAATTTAAGTGTATTAAATTAACCTACAATTATTTTTTATGATTTTTAATAAGTATAATAATGTAATCCTCCAAAAGTAAACTGTTATAGCTATTTATCACATATAAAACTTACTAAAAGTTATGTGTACATTTAATGTAATTAAAATTTACAAAAAAATGTATTTACATTTATTTTTAAATTGACAAAAGGTCATTGAATTGTTTGAAGTAAAATATTTATTTATCATTTATATTATGTAAAGTAAATTAATATTTATTTATAATTTACATTTATTTTCTAACATTAAAATGTGATGTATATACTTTTTTAATATTACAATTTGTTAATTTATTTTAACACTATTTCCTTTGGGGTTGCTTCTACCTTCATTATTTGTTATTTGAGGGTTTTGCAGCACCTGTGGGTGGCCATGATTTATACCCTGGAGCGCAGTCCACCAGTCTGCCCTACTTAGAGACACTTTCCTGCCTGGTCAGTACCCCTGTGCTTTCACTGTACCACAACAGTGGCTCTTTTCACAACACTAAAAATTTGCCGAGCTAACTCCATGTATGTAATGTCCTCCCAGAAAAAAATGTTTGTTACAATTTCTATTAATTTTGCAATTTTCAAGATTAATGCAAGCTATTTCAGTCATCAATGCTGCTGCATTACTAAAGGTGGGGGAGACGCTGAAAGCTCAAGTTAGGTTTGAGCCTGAAGCCGGCTCTGGTTCAGCTTGTGGCTCTGTTGGAACCTCAAACATTTCATGAGCTGCTCTTTCACGTGGTTTCTGCCTGCCTTCCTCTATCTGCCCAGGATGTGGCATTCGGCCCAGAGCTGCAGACTGTGTTACTGTAGAACCAGGTTTGAGTCTTGGCATCAGATCAACATCCTGTGATTTTGGACAATTCACTTAATCTCCTCATAAATGATGTGTGTGACCTTGTTTATGTGACTGGTGCTCATTTGAAGTGCTCCAATTCCTTTGGGTGGAGTTTGGCTATATGGAAAACTGCAGAAAAATTAACCAAGAGGTAAAAAGAAAGCCCTAACGTAGGGGAAGACAAATTAAAATCCATTTACTCACTGATTTGTAGAAAATGAAACCAGAAAACAGATAAATCTAAGCTTCCAGCTCAAATTTTGTGAGCTTAGGCAAGTGTTTTATTTCACTAAAACCTTTTTTCTTCATTATCACACATGAAAGCACTTTCAAATGTGTGTGTGTTCAGACAAACAGTAGTAAAAAAAAATCACTCTTAATAAGTACTTTTCACTCCATTGCTATAATGTGCCCTATTAATATCAAAGCTTCCACCTGTTAAAGAAATACCCTTTTTTAATTTTGAAGAGGCTTTATCATCTTTTACGTGATGTTTGTTGTATGATTTACAAACCAAATATTTTCAGGCCTGGGCTTGTGCACAGACTCTAAGAGCAGAGCCAGACCATTCACTTGGCTCTAGCTCGGCTCTAGCTCAGCTCTCCCTGTTAATCTGTTGACTCGCCCACCTCTAGGCATCGCTCTCAGATACATTACCTTAAAGTTCAAATGTAGCTGAAGAGAGGGGGTATGATGAAGTCCTTGTCCAATGATAACCCACGTAGCCCAAAACATACTGATAACAACAGTTATAATTCCATCAACAGTAAATCACTGTCATTGCAACCCTGTGCCAATATTATATTTTGAAAACCAAACCCCTGGCCAAAGGGGACATTGGATCCTTCAGCGTCTACTTATGTGTGGCGCGGTGGGATGGCTCAACAATGTCAAACTACCAGTGGTGGCTTGCCTAGGGCGTGCTGCGGGCGGTGGGCGGGGCGGGGGAGGGGCAGGTTGGGTGTAATAAACTCGGACATACCACGGAACTGAGAAAATAATTACTTTCCTCTGTTTGTCGTATGTCAAAGTTTGCAGCCCCCCTACCCTGCCCCTACCCTGCCTCACCACCCCGCAGGACGCCCTATGCGAGCCGCCACTGCAAACTACAGCTTTTACTTAGGCCTTACTATGTACATCACTATCAAGGGAGGGCCAGTGTTGCCTTAAGATTTTTGGGGGGCCAAGTCCAGAACAGCCTTGTAGGTTTTTACCTCCTCCTTTCTCCACAACCGCACACAAAGAATAAAAATCAATAACTTTGAGTCTGACCCCCTTCCAGTCAACAGAGGAGTTCCATAAGTGTCAGTACTCTCTCCCCAACTTTTCAACATTTACATGGAACCCCTCACTACACTTCTCAGGAACTCCAACATCCCCTTCCACCTCTATGCAGACGACACACAACTTTATCTGGAAACCACCTCGATTAAAGACATACACAGACTAAATGTCATGCTCAAAGAGGTCCAACATTGGCTTTCAGCGAACCACCTTAAACTTAACCAAGAGAAAACAGAAGTTCTCCTAATTTCTAACAGAGATGAAAACCCCCAAATCGAAGAATGACTCAAAGTCATTGTCGCCCTCAATGGTGCCCTTGCGCCAACGGACTCGGTGAAATCCCTAGGTATTACCCTTGACCCCAAACTGGACATGAAAAAACACATCTCAAAAGCTGCCAAAAGTGCGTTCCTAAATCTGAAACTGCTATACAAAATAAAACCCTTCCTCCCCCTGAAAGATCTTAAGCAAGCCACCCAGGCACTGGTGCTCTCCAGAATTGATTACGGAATCGCAGCCCTGACCAGGACAGCAAAATCCCACCTAGGTCCCCTGACCACTACCATCAATGCCGCAGCAAGAATGGTCACAGGAACTAAGAAATTCTAACACATTTCTCCAGGCACTCAAGGAACTGAAGTGGCTCCCTATTGATCAACGAGCCAGCTTCCGTACAGCCTGTCTCACCCACAAAGCCCTGCACACAGGTAAACCAGAATACCTGGCCGCCAAACTCAAAGGGGCTGGCCAGTCCAGGAACCTCAGAAGCTCCAACACGCTTCTACTCATCCCACTGAAATCACGGAAAACACAAAACCGCAAATAAATCCTTCGCGGGAAATGCACCTAAGATCTGGAACTTCATCCTCCCCCACATCAGAACGACCACCTCCTTCCCGAAATTCAAGATCCTTCTCAAAGCCCTCTTCCTAGAGCGCTCTCGAACGTAACGAGAAATCCACAAATTACTTTGGGAAGGGCAACTAACTCCTCTTCCCGATCCCCCTCAGCCTGAAGATCTGTATTGTAACTTTGTTTTTAATGCTCTTAAGTTGGTAAATTGCCGATGTTTGTCTTTGCCAAAAATTGTTCATGTCTGTACCTGTTGTGAAAACAAAACTTCTAAAATAAATTATTACAAGTGAATGTTGATGCAATGTTGTTGTTGCTGGTACGTTCTGACGTCAGAACGCACCTGCAAGAAAATAAATAAAAGGCGTTTATTGGCAGAGTAAACTACCCAGGTACTATTTCAACACATTGGGGGTCATTAGGATCGCGGACGGATTGGAGGACCAATAAGGCGATTACCGCCTGTGGTTAGTAAAGTTTTCTGCATGTGTGTCTTACTCTTTGTGTTAAAAGTGGGGATTTTGCGTCTATTTTACGTTGTTGAAAAGAGAAAACAACGTCAACAAAAACGAGTCAAAATGAAACTCGCGAGGAATCAGCAAACCTAATATTGTCTGTGGGAACTAACTATCCTCAGAGTAATATTGGCATTCACAAGAAAATATTGTTAGTCTGCGAGGAAAAACTACCCGAGTGTTTAGACAAAGGAAAAGTGCGGAACTCGGCGAACTGAGGGGGGTGAATGTTCGGGAACTAGGCACGAACACGCTTGCATAATAAAAACTTCACAGAGCCCTGTTTGACACTACATTTGAGATCAGGTCCTATTCCTCCCGCCACTTTTCTCTGTACTCACAGTTCCTGCGGGGTGGGGGACGTTGCTTCGACTTCTGAATGTTGTCCCTGCCCATCGTCGGCTCCCGGTTGTTCCAGTGGTTCCTCCGCCTAGGGACCCTGTGGGAGCCTGCAGTCCCTGGCGTCGTGTGCCTCATGAGATGCTGAAGGTCGCCGTGCCTCCCGAGCGTAGGGTGCACGCCCCAGAACGTCACGTCCGGGCGGAGAGATGTCAGGAGATCCCAGACCCTGGACCGTTTCCGAGACCTACAAACTTCCCAAGGATCCTTGCTCTGGACAATTGGTCGATAGTTTAAAATCTGTGCTCAGTCAGTCCTTGGCCGCTCTGCTGACAGCGCAGAAAGATGCTAAACAAACTAAAGTGATATCTGAGCTCATGGGCCCCTGCCCGAAATGCTCAGAACCGAAGCCATACTGCCAGTCTCCAGCGACGTCATCACTGCTGTCCTGTGCTTGCGTTAAAAATAAAAACGTCAACAACAACGGGCTCTTGGTTGGGCAAAAACTCGTCCTGTTGTCATGGCGTTACGTTTTGCCCCAAGTGGCACAGGCGCCTTGTACTCAGGTACAATCCCCACGGCCCTATTCACACCAATAAATATTGTGATAAGATAACTGCAGAAAGGGAAGCTCTCTGCGGAGTGACCGGATACATCCGAGGGCCGGAGCTGCGTCAGGTTCTTTCAGTTCCTTCATCTGGTGAGCAGCGCCTCGTGAATGCGCGGGAGTGTCTCGGCGCTATCGAGGCGCAGCGTCGCATCCACCCACAGTGCTGACTCTCCTCTGGTCACTGCAGCCCCTGAAGAGAGCCACTCCCCGCGCACGTTCTTTTAAAAGGAGCAAGGATCCCTCAGGGCATCACGTGGGCATTGCCCAACACTCCCGTCTGTGATGTGTGGAATCCGACATCGAATGCACTAAGGACTGATGAAGTCACAGGGAAACCCCCTTCCGCCAGGGAAGTCTACGGGACCTCTGTTGAGATATCCAAGTTGGCTCCTGTCCTTGCAACTGCTGGAAAACCCTCAGGCTCGGGAGCATTCCTTGGCCGAAGAAAACAGGAGCAGGCGAACTACAGAACTCGAGCGTGCCAGGCACCGACAAAGAGGAGGGACGCCTACGAGAGAGGAAGATGTAAGTGAAAAGAAAGACAAATCACCTTGGATGGATTACCGATGATTGTGACTTCACTTTCACATTTAAAAAGTGAGATCAGAAGGAAACTCGAAGCACGTCCTGTCAGGCAATGTTTGTTCCAGGTACATGCTATATTCTCACCAGTCGCTGCCACATTAGTTAATACTTTCAGACTGGCATCACAGGTGTGTCTGGGCCCTGGTGCAACAGGTACACGTGTCGTGTCCAATGCTCTGCCCCACACATATATAACCCTAGCACACAGGGAATCTGAGCCCCAGACACAATTCGTTTTTTCTCTAAAACAAGGCTGAATCCCTGCCCACCCCCGAACTAAAACATTACGCATGCTAACAACTGCATCTTTAAAATAAACACTTTAGGGGCTCCGCACAGTGAAATCCCCAAGTAGTTGGTACATTCTTCTAACAAGAATGCATAAGCAAACAGCTAAACATGCACACTGGTAGTTTAGCACCATATGAAATCCAAAACGGCTGTACACTGAACAAAATGGTCGACCTCGGCTGCAAACCCTGGCTCTTTCTGGAGATGGTCTTGAATTCAGTAGGAAGACTGGTCTCCAACAGGGAGCGGACACAACATATCTCAGCTGTAAATAGAGCACACAAGCCCTTTTTACGTGTGGCCCATATATACTATTTACGTCTCCCACATTAACCAGGGTCTCAGGAGTTTCTGAGGGGGAATAACAGGGAATATGAGTTTTGGGGCAATAACACGCGTAAATCAGACTTCTTGTACCGATCCCTGCATACTCTCCCTAGGTATTCCACCCAGAGATGTCTCCTGCTTGCAGAAGGTGATATCTACCGGTGCAATACAACTGAGCAGTGCTGCTCTCCCTGAATTCATAATTATGATGGGCCCCATAACTTCTTCTACTGGGTTGATCGAAATTAAAGGGGCACCCAAGATTCATATATTGGGGACTTTGCTCCGCGGGTGCCTTTGTGATATTTTTCATAGCTTTGCACATTTCATTGCTATTTTTCACAAATCATTTTTGATGATGAGTTAACAGAAGTTCTCCTACACTAAGACAATCTGTTTGAGAAGCCAGGATGCAGACTTATAATTCCTTTTTATTGCTTCACCTGGCACACTTTCCTTCATGCCAGTCCTGCTGACTAGCATTTACCTCTTTACACCCTGCTTCTTGGAGTTCTTTTAATCGTAATGTTTATGGACCTCACAAATGTAAAATAAAGGGCGAAAGTATAAATGGCTAAATGTAAGTTTGCAGGGGTAAAACTGCAACACAACTACGTCGTACCTTGAAAATTATCTCATAAAAACGTTTTTATATGAGAAAATGTTTTTTATAACAAAAAGCGTTTGTGGAAATTGACTTCTGCAAGCAGCACTGGAACAAATGCAGACTGCCCGAAGTATAAAGGTTTGCAATTTCAACCACTGTTGAATGATAATCCACAATACTATGACACCTACCAAATGCTTCTATCGTGCACGCGGCTTTAGTGTATAGGGGCTCTCTTGTCTTGCTTCTTAGCACTGTTGTCACTTTGATGCTCTTACACCCACACCTCAGCCCCTTCCCACAGTGCATCCCAAGCATATGTTTGTTCTCTACCATCCCATCACCTGAGTGCGTAGACGCACCCACCTGTCTGTGCTACCGCTGTTATTCCTATTAGGCAGCCAACAGAAGCAGAATGCTCTTCAAGACATGACGTCACCTTGCATAACCCCTCCTACCCCACACACCAGAAATAACAATATATTAATCCAATTGTACACGAATAATGTCAAACGCGCTTCTCCTCTGAAACACGCTCCTCCACGCTGCACCGTCCAATGATCATCCTTCAGTCTTTGGTCTCTCAAAGGCCTCGTTAACATCCCACATTCCCTCAAAGCCTACACCTATGAGGAGGGTCCCTTATCTCTATCCTCCATCAAAGCCCTCTCTAGAGAAGCTTTGTCACTTCTTTTCACCATTGTCAACGCCCCCTTTAGTCAAGGCTTCTTCCCTGAAGCTCTCAAGACAGATCAGATCCTCACACTCCTGAAATAAATACTTATTATCACTTAATGGATCCCTTATTAGCCACATAACAAGACCAAAAGAGTGAAATATAACCTCCAAAATTCAAAGTATACCTTGCAGCTTCCAACACCTGTTTGCAAACAGTGCACCGCTCACAGCCATTATACCAGGAAAGTAATTGGTCACCTGCAAATGATCCAAGGATCTCTGCAGTGACATTATTAAGTCAATGAGCTACCTCATGCAAAATATACATCTGTGGCAGCCATGACATATGTAATGTTCTGCAGCAGAAACACGATTCCTTCAGCAATTTTATGATGTTTCAAACTTGTAACCAGATCTCTCACTCTCCCCCCCCCCACACACACACACAATCCCTCTCTCTCTCTCTCTCTCTCTCTCTCTCTCTCTCTCTCTCTCTCGACCAGTTTGAATGACCTTTGCTGTGATAGCTCTTCCAATAAGGCCACTTTCTGTGAGGTAATTAATGTCAAAGGTAACACGAAACCACTTTCTAAGTTCTTTTCCAGTGTGTCCTCAAATATGGCTTGTGGGCCCCCCAGTGGTTGCCAAAAAATGATATCCTGGTCCCTTCCTCAACAAGCTCTTACAATGCAATGGCCTCGGCTTTGTTAAAGTTAGAGCTATTGGCATTGCAAATGACATTTTTTCATATTTTGTTTTTTAAACATAAATAAATGGTATTGTCATTTACAATGGCAATAGGTGATCATTAGAGAGTAGTAGAGAGTATTAGCAGACACAGAGCCCCACACACACAGAGCCCCCCACACACACAGAGCCCCCCCACACACACACACAGAGCCACACACACACAGAGAACCACACCAGGGGCGGCTCTAGGCTCAGGGCGGCCCTGGGCAGGGAGCGTAGGTAGGGGGCCCCGGAAGAGGGGGATCGGGCGGGGCGGAGCGCGGAAGCTAGTGAAGAGGGGGGCGGGGGGGGGATCAGGGTGTTTGGAAGTGGAACAGAGCCGGAGGCCGCCAAATCCCTGCCAGGGGCCGCCACGCAAATATGTTTCCATCCTCAGGGGATTGATATATTAAGGATATATATTGGCGTGGTGGCCCCTGGGGTTTGATGGCCCTGTGCAGGTGCACACTTGCACATGCCTAAGGCCGCCCCTGACCACACACACACAGAGCCACACACACACATACACACACAGCCACACACACACACACACACACACACAGAGCCACACACACACATACAGAGCCCCACACACAAACAGAGAGCCCCCCACACACACATAGAGCCCCACACACACACACAGAGCCCCACACATACACACACAGAGCCCCTCCACACACACAGAGAGCCAGCCCACACACACACACAGAGCCAAACACACAAACAGAGAGCCACACACACACACAGAGCCACACACACAGAGAACCACACACACAGAGCCCACCCACACACAGAGATCCCCCACTCACACACACAGAACCCCCCACACACAGAGAGCCACACACACACACACAGAGCCACACACACACACACACACACACACAGACACACACACACAGAGCCACACGCACACAGAGAGCCACACACACAGAGCCACACACACACACACACAGCCACACATACACAGAGAGCCACACACACACAGAGCCTAACACACACACACATACACAAAGAGCCACACACAGGGAACAGAGGCAAGAAAAAACGATCACAACGAGGGAACCTCCTTCCCCTACCCTCACCCACCAGAGTGACGCGCATCTTACCTGCTGGCGTGGCCGCCCTGTTCCCTGTCGCTGAGTGCCGCCGTGTATATCCGCCGGTACCTATCTGCCAGGGCCCGGCCCGACAGCAGCAGTTGGTAACGACTCCGGCAGTCGGTGGCCTGTGACCCGATACCCCCCCCCCTCCCAACCTCCCTGGAGCCCATGACCAGCCCGGGGCTACAAGAAGAGGAAGGATGTGGGTGCAAGGGGAAGAATCCAGGTCCAATGGTGGTGGCAGTTGGGGGCGGTGGGGGTGGGGGTGGCGGTGGCGCAGCTGTGGCGCACACCATCTTTCGGGGTTGTCGACTGGTCGCAGTCACTTTACCATGCTGTAATCATGGGGAGGGGGCACAAAGCTCTCTCCGGGCAACGCCGCTGCCCCTGCAGTCACCCCCACGCAGATGGGTCACCAGCGGACGCGGCTCATCTAACCCAGCCAGCCGTAGAGGAGGATGCAACCAAGCAGCCGGGACGGGGGTGGTAAAGACTAAACGCGCTCGCCCCTTTTATTTTTCTTTGTATCGCCGTAAAAAAAACACGTAATCCGTAACCAGCATAATGTTGCCAATAAACTGAGTAACCACACATACAGTGATTCAGATTCCCCCAATGAGAACCGCTACCCCCAACATATGACTGTTCATCCCCTAGTATAGATCCTATCACAATTTGGACATCATCTGATTAAAATAGGTTTCGCCATCCCCAAGACCTCATAAGATTACAACTGAAGGAGACCTATACCACAGGGCTGCCCGTGACCTTACTTTGGTACACCTTTCACAGTCCCGGGTACACCCAGCACAGCTGTATACTCCTCTCAGAAACACACATCTAGCAGTGTGGGTTCTGTCAGTGCCACTGCCATCAGCCCCGCATCCATGGCCGTCCGTGCCTAATTCCCGGGAGTGTTCTAGCCCGCTCCCTTCCTCTGGTCTAGTCCCTTCAGAGATCGTGACTCGGATGACTCTACAGCCCGCACCCGCTCGTACCAAGCTCCTCATCCTAAGGGACTCTGTGCACTCCTGCACAGGTGAGGCTCGGGATGCGCTCCACGCACGGGATGTCAAGACTCCCCTGCCTGGGCGGCACGTCCGGGTGGGCTGAGCCCTGCGCCCCGACCGTCTCCATAGGGACCCCCCAACCCGGAAGCAAGGCAGGGATCGGGGAGGGGCGATGAGTAGAGTTTTCAGGTGGTGATGGGGGTCGGTGTGGAGGTGGGGGGTTGCGCTGGAGCTGAGGGGACATGGTGAAGGCGCCCAGTATGGGTCCCCGGAACAAAAGGGGGTGGTGATGGACGGAGCATCTAAATCAATCAAACACTCACACCCAGTCAAAAGATCTGGGTTTAATCCATCACCGTTCTTTAGCCCACTCTGCCACCCCAGTTCAGACATGGCTACATGCAAATCAGTCTGACCCTGTGCCTCATGGGAACAGTCCAGCCCGAACTGCCAAGCCATGCTTTCCCTGGACCGGAAACAAGCTTCCGAGGACCGGTTTCTGGCATTCCAGCCATCTTCAGCCCGGCTTGCTTGAATCCAGTGGCAAAGTGAGCAAGGGACTCACGTCTGAGCATACCCTGCCACACTTATGGCGGCCAAAAGCGGAACAAAAGGGGGTGGTGATGGACGGAGCATCTAAATCAATCAAACACTCACACCCAGTCAAAAGATCTGGGTTTAATCGATCACCGTTCTTTAGCCCACTCTGCCACCCCAGTTCAGACATGGCTACATGCAAATCAGTCTGACCCTGTGCCTCATGGGAACAGTCCAGCCCGAACTGCCAAGCCATGCCTTCCCTGGACCGGAAACAAGCTTCCGAGGACCGGTTTCTGGCATTCCAGCCATCTTCAGCCCGGCTTGCTTGAATCCAGTGGCAAAGTGAGCAAGGGACTCACGTCTGAGCATACCCTGCCACACTTATGGCGGCCAAAAGCGGAACAAAAGGGGGTGGTGATGGACGGAGCATCTAAATCAATCAAACACTCACACCCAGTCAAAAGATCTGGGTTTAATCGATCACCGTTCTTTAGCCCACTCTGCCACCCCAGTTCAGACATGGCTACATGCAAATCAGTCTGACCCTGTGCCTCATAGGAACAGTCCAGCCCGAACTGCCAAGCCATGCCTTCCCTGGACAGGAAACAAGCTTCCGAGGACCGGTTTCTGGCATTCCAACCATCTTCAGCCCGGCTTGCTTGAATCCAGTGGCAAAGTGAGCAAGGGACTCACGTCTGAGCATACCCTGCCACACTTATGGCGGCCAAAAGCGGAACAAAAGGGGGTGGTGATGGACGGAGCATCTAAATCAATCAAACACTCACACCCAGTCAAAAGATCTGGGTTTAATCCATCACCGTTCTTTAGCCCACTCTGCCACCCCAGTTCAGACATGGCTACATGCAAATCAGTCTGACCCTGTGCCTCATGGGAACAGTCCAGCCCGAACTGCCAAGCCATGCCTTCCCTGGCCCGGAAACAAGCTTCAGAGGACCGGTTTCTGGCATTCCAGCCATCTTCAGCCCGGCTTGCTTGAATCCAGTGGCAAAGTGAGCAAGGGACTCACGTCTGAGCATACCCTGCCACACTTATGGCGGCCAAAAGCGGAACAAAAGGGGGTGGTGATGGACTGAGCATCTAAATCAATCAAACACTCACACCCAGTCAAAAGATCTGGGTTTAATCCATCACCGTTCTTTAGCCCACTCTGCCACCCCAGTTCAGACATGGCTACATGCAAATCAGTCTGACCCTGTGCCTCATGGGAACAGTCCAGCCCGAACTGCCAAGCCATGCCTTCCCTGGACCGGAAACAAGCTTCCGAGGACCGGTTTCTGGCATTCCAGCCATCTTCAGCCCGGCTTGCTTGAATCCAGTGGCAAAGTGAGCAAGGGACTCACGTCTGAGCATACCCTGCCACACTTATGGCGGCCAAAAGCGGAACAAAAGGGGGTGGTGATGGACGGAGCATCTAAATCAATCAAACACTCACACCCAGTCAAAAGATCTGGGTTTAATCCATCACCGTTCTTTAGCCCACTCTGCCACCCCAGTTCAGACATGGCTACATGCAAATTAGTCTGACCCTGTGCCTCATGGGAACAGTCCAGCCCGAACTGCCAAGCCATGCCTTCCCTGGACCGGAAACAAGCTTCCGAGGACCGGTTTCTGGCATTCCAGCCATCTTCAGCCCGGCTTGCTTGAATCCAGTGGCAAAGTGAGCAAGGGACTCACGTCTGAGCATACCCTGCCACACTTATGGCGGCCAAAAGCGGAACAAAAGGGGGTGGTGATGGACGGAGCATCTAAATCAATCAAACACTCACACCCAGTCAAAAGATCTGGGTTTAATCCATCACCGTTCTTTAGCCCACTCTGCCACCCCAGTTCAGACATGGCTACATGCAAATCAGTCTGACCCTGTGCCTCATGGGAACAGTCCAGCCCGAACTGCCAAGCCATGCCTTCCCTGGACCGGAAACAAGCTTCCGAGGACCGGTTTCTGGCATTCCAGCCATCTTCAGCCCGGCTTGCTTGAATCCAGTGGCAAAGTGAGCAAGGGACTCACGTCTGAGCATACCCTGCCACACTTATGGCGGCCAAAAGCGGAACAAAAGGGGGTGGTGATGGACGGAGCATCTAAATCAATCAAACACTCACACCCAGTCAAAAGATCTGGGTTTAATCCATCACCGTTCTTTAGCCCACTCTGCCACCCCAGTTCAGACATGGCTACATGCAAATCAGTCTGACCCTGTGCCTCATGGGAACAGTCCAGCCCGAACTGCCAAGCCATGCCTTCCCTGGACCGGAAACAAGCTTCCGAGGACCGGTTTCTGGCATTCCAGCCATCTTCAGCCCGGCTTGCTTGAATCCAGTGGCAAAGTGAGCAAGGGACTCACGTCTGAGCATACCCTGCCACACTTATGGCGGCCAAAAGCGGAACAAAAGGGGGTGGTGATGGACGGAGCATCTAAATCAATCAAACACTCACACCCAGTCAAAAGATCTGGGTTTAATCCATCACCGTTCTTTAGCCCACTCTGCCACCCCAGTTCAGAAATGGCTACATGCAAATCAGTCTGACCCTGTGCCTCATGGGAACAGTCCAGCCCGAACTGCCAAGCCATGCCTTCCCTGGACCGGAAACAAGCTTCCGAGGACCGGTTTCTGGCATTCCAGCCATCTTCAGCCCGGCTTCCTTGAATCCAGTGCAAAGTGAGCAAGGGACTCACGTCTGAGCATACCCTGCCACACTTATGGCGGCCAAAAGCGGAACAAAAGGGGGTGGTGATGGACGGAGCATCTAAATCAATCAAACACTCACACCCAGTCAAAAGATCTGGGTTTAATCCATCACCGTTCTTTAGCCCACTCTGGCACCCCAGTTCAGACATGGCTACATGCAAATCAGTCTGACCCTGTGCCTCATGGGAACAGTCCAGCCCGAACTGCCAAGCCATGCCTTCCCTGGACCGGAAACAAGCTTCCGAGGACCGGTTTCTGGCATTCCAGCCATCTTCAGCCCGGCTTGCTTGAATCCAGTGGCAAAGTGAGCAAGGGACTCACGTCTGAGCATACCCTGCCACACTTATGGCGGCCAAAAGCGGAACAAAAGGGGGTGGTGATGGACAGAGCATCTAAATCAATCAAACACTCACACCCAGTCAAAAGATCTGGGTTTAATCCATGGCCGTTCTTTAGCCCACTCTGCCACCCCAGTTCAGACATGGCTACATGCAAATCAGTCTGACCCTGTGCCTCATGGGAACATTCCAGCCCAAACTGCCAAGCCATGCCTTCCCTGGACCGGAAACAAGCTTCCGAGGACCGGTTTCTGGCATTCCATCCATCTTCAGCCTGGCTTGCTTGAATCCAGTGGCAAAGTGAGCAAGGGACTCACGTCTGAGCAAACCCTGCCACACTTATGGCGGCCAAAAGCGGAACAAAAGGGGGTGGTGATGGACGGAGCATCTAAATCAATCAAACACTCACACCCAGTCAAAAGATCTGGGTTTAATCCATCACCGTTCTTTAGCCCACTCTGCCACCCCAGTTCAGACATGGCTACATGCAAATCAGTCTGACCCTGTGCCTCATGGGAACAGTCCAGCCCGAACTGCCAAGCCATGCCTTCCCTGGACCGGAAACAAGCTTCCGAGGACCGGTTTCTGGCATTCCAGCCATCTTCAGCCCGGCTTGCTTGAATCCAGTGGCAAAGTGAGCAAGGGACTCACGTCTGAGCATACCCTGCCACACTTATGGCGGCCAAAAGCGGAACAAAAGGGGGTGGTGATGGACGGAGCATCTAAATCAATCAAACACTCACACCCAGTCACACCCAGTCACACCCAGTCAGATCTTTTGACTGGGTGTGAGTTTTTGATTGATTCAGATGCTCCGTCCATCACCACCCCCTTTTGTATCGCTTTTGGCAGTAGTAAGTGTGGCAGGGTATGCTCAGACGTGAGTCCCTTGCTCACTTCCGGTCCAGGGAAGACATGGCTTGGCATTTCGGGCAGGACTGTTCCCATGAGGCACAGGGTCAGACTGATTTGCATATAGCCATGTCTGAACTGGGGTGGCAGAGTGGGCTGAAGAACGGTGATGGATTAAACCCAGATCTTTTGACTGGGTGTGAGTGTTTGATTGATTCAGATGCTCCGTCCATCACCACCCCCTTTTGTACCGCAGTATGGGTCCCCGGCACTCTGGGGGCATTGAGAGACTCGTACGGGGTGGAGGTAAGCACCTGTACCCGGTTCTTCTCCTGCACCCCGGGGGTCAGGCGGCCCTGGGGCGGGGTACCGCTCCAGGTGGCCGCAGGTTTACAGCAGGGTTTAGGGCCCCTGGTTCTGCCGGTCAGACGGCGCCACTGCCAGAGGAGCTTTGCAGAGACACTGGGAAATAGCAGTGAAGCAGCCGAGAGAGTATGAGAGCCGCCCCGGAACGCTACCGGGAAATGTATTTAGTGCCGCCAGCTGGCCGCAGGCGGAAAACTGCAGGGTCCACAATCGCACTACAAGTCCCGGAATACCGAGGGCCCAGGAGCGCAGACACATACACACGGGGGAGGAGAGGACAGGGCATTGCAGCCGATGCTGCACGGGCACAGAGGGAAGGAAACTTCGAGCAGCACAAGTTGGAGGGCTAAGCAAGTATGCTTAAACTAGAAATCTCCCGCTCAGAGAGTGCAGCCTGAAGCCTGTTTGCACCCATATTGTGTGGGTGAGGCGAGAGCGGGACGGAGGAGGGCTGCGGGCAGAGGGAAGGGGGAGGCGAGCGTAGCCGAGCAGCTCCAGAAAGAGCCGAAGTACGGCGGGGGGAAGACCAGACCCGTCCTCCGATCACTCACCCGCTCCCATGCCATGAACATGGGAACACCACCATGTTTATCTGAGGCGAAGCTGCAAAGCCTCGGAGAAACGCACGTAATTTTCGGGTTGAGAGCCGTGTTTTTGTTCTCTCCTCTTCCCATTGGCTGGCCTCCGTTTAGGAAGCCAGCCAATGGAGAAGAGGGGCTGGGTCAAGCCCCCACACCAAGAGACATATGATCTCGCTGGCGAGACTGCGTAAGCGCAGCCTACGCAGGCCGAGACCTAAAAATGATTGGACACGGCTGATTCTAAATTTAGCTATCCACCCCTTAATGACCATCTAGTTGGATTGTTCGCTTTTTGCACTTTTTTGTGCATTGCTCCTGTGCTACTCCAGAACTCAAGAGTTCCAGTAAGGTGGCATTTATTGTAATGGATTTAATAAACTATGCATTAAAGTATTAGAAGTGTAGAACTATATTCAAGCTACTGCGTTTGCCCTAAATCAGTGCCAGAATTCAAAAGGACAGCAGCAGGGAGTCACCACAGTCACAGAGCAAAGATGAGGCTGGAGCCTGAGGGGCTGAATGAGAGGTGGGTGGTAACTGCAAGCCCTTAGATTTTTGGTGGAGGTGGTGAACCACCATCAGCGGATGCTCTGCCGGAAAAATCTCACCTAGTAGGAATAACATATCAGTGGTGTCTCTTCAGGCAGAGACTCTCCTGCCTGAGAATCTCAGATCCCGGCCCTTCTTACATACGCATCAGGGAGTAAACAGCAACTTTGAAAGTAAGCATACTGCATTTACCAGGATGCAATGGGGTGAACTGTGCTGGGATGAGAGTCAGTGTACTCACCTCCCCCCCCAATGTTTCCACATTAGTTGGAATGAGGTTGAGTTGGCAGATGGTAGTAAAGTGCTTATTTTTCCAGCCATTGCAGGCTCTTCAATTACTTTGAGTCAGAGGGGCAGGATTGTGGTCTGACAAGATTCCCAAACCCTCCCTTGTGTTGCACAAATACTGTCGATTGAAGTAAATTGAGACGTGGCACGTGCTTTCCTTTAATTAAACAATTTCTTGGCTCCTTCGACGCCCACACACTATCGGAGAAGTGTCCTGTGCTGTACTACAGCCTCGCCCTCCTAAAGGGGAACTCCAGGGCTTCTGGGAAGAGCTCGACACCTTCCAGTAAACTACTCCAGCCTGCAGGGCAGAGTGTAAAGACAAGAGCAGACCACGCCCCACCCCACAGTAGCAGACCACGCCCCACCCCCCACGACCAGTCCACTTCCCCTCTTCCCTGTTGTTGGTCTGTGTCTAGGACATTTGGGAAACCATAAAGCAGCATTAGTTCCGCTGTTTACACGCACAGCTCGTATCTATCAATTGTGCGGCAGGTGCAGTGATACTGGACCCAGGAGAGGAAGGGGTCCACTAAATCCCAATAATGGCTCTCTTTTCCTGCCCAATCAGGAGAAGGGGGAGAGAATATTTCCTGGCTTGCATCAGGACCCACACCGCCCTTGTGTCACTAGGCACAGCTGTGTATAACAGCCTTCTACCTTTTCCTGCTGGGGTTTTATATTAGACAATGTCATTGCAGAAACTCTTCTGTACTTTGAGTGAATGTTTCTTCATATTTATTTCCCCCATCTTTTAAATGTCCATTCATACCTCTTTCTTTGGTGGGTGATCAAATGAAGTTGTATATAGTGTACTTTTCCACACATATTTCACTGACAAATAGACAGTCCCACTGTGATGTCCTGAGGTCTTCAGCGTGCTATGAAGCTCGGTATTACAAGCACCGTCCACTCACCTGAAACCAGTAGCATTGTAGTGTTTGAAGATATGCACAGCTGCAGCTAAAATGCAAGGGGTGTAGGTAAGGTGGCACGGCGTGTGCAGCGCACACCTACACCTGCCCTCCCTCCAGAGCATATTCACAATTAAATAGTAAACAGAATTGTAGAGTACTAGTTTGCAACGTCCCTCTTGATAGCTGGGATTCAGGTTCATACTTTCAGTTAGTTCATTGAGGAGTTTGTAACATCTTTTTGAGATAGACAAACACATCTCACAATATCTTCAGCCAGCACCTATGTCACTATCCGACAGATTGCTTTCTCAATGCTGAAAAAGATATATAATAAACAAATATTATCTAATTCATAATAATAATTACCAGATGGGGGTGATGCGCAGCTCTCAGCACAGCTTCTATACACAGATGCAGAGGATTTCATTCACCCTCATACCAGAGACACTTAAACCTACATGACCCCATGCTGTAAAAGGAAAATAGTCCACAAAAGTCAAGAATCCTTAATCCAGTCCCGGATGCCCAACACACAAGGTCAACTCACAAACATTTTTTACTGGCGCTCTTTCTTGTCCTCGGAGATAAGATAAGGCAGTGCTTGCTACAGACATCTTTTACCACAGTATTTTGAAAACAGGATTCCGAGGTGGAAATGTGTGGTGAGAACAGTTGTGCATAATTTCTGTGTGGACTTTAGTTGTGGTGGTGAGGTGTATTTTTTTATGCTCTTGTGTTTTTATGCTGCGTTACTGTCATTTGATTGTGTTGTCTCATACTGCAATTGTTGTGTTGTGCTCTGTTTCGACTGTTTTGTTTTGATGCGCCCTTCTATGTTGTAATTGTGTTGTAATATTTTTGTGTGTGCTATGTGTCAATCAATCAATCAATCATGACACTTGTATAGCGCGCTACTCACCTGGAAGGGTCTCAAGGCGCTTGGGGAAGGGGTCCGCTACTGCTCGAACAGCCAGGTTTTGAGTTGTCTCCTGAAGGCGAGGTGGTCCTGGGTCAGCCGAAGGTGGATGGGGAGGGAGTTCCATGTCTTGGCCGCCAGGTAGGAGAAGGATCTGCCTCCGGTGGTGGCTCTTCGGATGCGTGGTACGGCGGCGAGGGCGAGGCTGGCAGACCGTAGCTGGCGGGTGGGCGTGTGGAAGGTCAGGCGGTCGTTGAGGTACTTGGGGCCCAGGTCGTGGAGAGACTTGTGTGCGTGGGTGAGGAGCCTGAACGTGATCCTCTTGTTGACGGGGAGCCAGTGCAGGTCCCTCAGGTGGCCAGCGATGTGGTTGCGTCGGGGGATGTCCAGGATGAGTCGGGCGGAGGCGTTCTGGATGCGTTGGAGTCTTTTCTGTAGCTTGGCTGGGGTTCTGGCGTAGAGGGTGTTTCCGTAGTCCAGTCAGCTGGTGACGAGGGCCTGGGTGACCGTCTTCCTGGTTTCGGTCGGGATCCATCGGAAGATCTTGCGGAGCATGCGGAGGGTGTGAAAGCATGAAGAGGAGACGGCGTTGACTTGTCTGGTCATCGAGAGGGAGGAGTCCAGGATGAAGCCCAGGTTGCGTGCATGGTCTGTAGGCTTGGGGGCGGTGCCCAGGGCTGGGGGCCACCAGGAGTCGTGCCAGGCGGAGGTTGATGGTCCCAGGATGAGGACTTCCGTCTTGTCTGAGTTCAGTTTCAGGCGGCTGTTCTTCATCCACTCGGCGACGTCTTTCATCCCTTCGTGGAGGCTGGTTCTGGCGGTGTCGGGGTCTCTGGTGAGGGAGAGGATCAGCTGGGTGTCGTCGGCGTAGGAGATGATATTGAGGTTGTGTTGGCGTGCGATGGTGGCGAGAGGTCTCATGTAGACGTTGAAGAGGAGGATGAGTGCCGCTGTTTCCCCGTTGTCGAGAAGGGCTCGGATGTCGTCGGTGGCTGCGATGAGGGCGGTCTCGTTGCTGTGGTTGGCTCTGAAACCGGACTGCGAAGGGTCGAGGGATCCATTTGTCTCGAGGAAGGCGGCAAGTTGTCTGTTGGCGATCTTCTCGATGACTTTGGCAGGAAAAGGGAGGAGCGAGATGGGGCGGAAGTTTTTGAGGTCGGTGGGGTCCGCTGTTGGTTTCTTCAGTAGGGCGCTGAGCTCGGCGTGCTTCCAGCTCTCCGGGAAGGTGGCGGTGTCGAAGGAGGTGTTGATGATGTCTCGGAGTTGGGGTGCGATGGTGGAGTCGGCCTTGTTGAAGACGTGGTGGGGGCAGGGGTCAGTCGGAGATCCGGAGTGGATGGTGTTCATCGCGCGGCTGTGTCTTCGGTGGTCACCGTGGTCCAGGTGTGGAGGGTGGCGGTGGGGTGCGTTGGTTCGACGGTTGGGTGCGTGGATGGTGCGCCGAAGCTGTTGTGGATATCGGCAATCTTGCGGTGGAAGAATGAGGTGAGGGAGTCGCAGAGATCTTGTGAAGGGGTGATGTCGTTGTTGCCGGTGCTGGGGTTGGAGAACTCCTTGACGTTGCTGAAGAGTTCCTTGCTGTCGTGGGCGTTGTTGTCCAGTCGATCCTTCAGTGATTTCTTCTTGGTGGTGCGGATGAGCTGGTGGTGCTTGTGATGGAGCAGATTTCATCTGCAGTCAGGCATTGTTTTATTTTTGTGCTTCAGACAAACTGCATTTAAATTGCCACGCACCTTTTGGTGCAAGTTAAAACCAAAGGCGCATGAAAAATATAAAAGTGACACCTAGTCTTTCTGAAATGCTTTTGCTGAATTAACATGTGTTTTTGCAATGTAGAGAAAAGTGGCCTTTTTTAGCTTTGAAGATTAATAGAATGTGTTCCTCTCTTCCCAGCTCATCCCTTGCAGTCTAAATTTACTATTTCTGTCTTAATAGACTTTGACTTGTTGCATATTTTGATAAGTATTTTCAGTTAATAACATCTCTTTTTCTATGTTGCACATTGCACCTTTATTTTGCATGTTGTCATAAATAATAGAAAAGCTGCTTTACACTAGTAGCTTGGCTAGGTAAACATTTATACATGACATTAATATTATCTTTTTGTTTATTTTCTTTTTGGGGCCTACCATTAAATGGCTGCCTGTGAAACCATCAAAAGCTATGGCTTGCTTTGAATGAGAAGGGAGCATGCGCAGACTGTGGCAGCTTTCCTCATGCCAAGAAGTCAAGAACACCTTGAACTGTACATCCTTGTGATTCTGCCAAATGCACCAGTGTTAGTTAAAAGTGTCCATCTGACTGCGCTTTGGCAGGAAGGAAGGAAGACTATTGAAAATTTTCCCTAGCAATTGTTGCAAACTTATAAAATGTATTTATTATGTATGCTTCATTTGTTAAAAACTGGCATGGTCAGGTTTTTAGAATGCGTCAGGGTGATGAGAACTCATGCCACCATGACTAACCAATCAACATACAGGTTTTCCTGAAATGCAACATTTTGTGTAGTCTGCCAAAATTTTGTGTATAAAAACTGACAGGGGCGGGCTTTCTCAGCTCAGCTGGCTTCTTGCTCATTTTGGCTTAGGCTTCTATGGGTTAGGTACGAGAAACGTCCCGGGAGATTGCTGAGGGTTTGCGTCCGAGGAGAATCAGGGGGAGGTTTCTTGCTTCCACGTCATATCTTGGCCACATTCCTTTGAGGTCTTGTGAAGGGCGGGCTGTCTCCCTCCCTGCTTGCTCTTTAGACACAGACAGATGCAGAAGAACAGCTGATTAAATAGAATTAGATGCTAAACTTCAAGTTATGCTTAGACAAATTAATTAGGTCTGAAAAGATTTATTTGACTTATGCATTTATTTTTCTTAATGGGAGATTTTTGCAAACTATTTGATTTTTGATTAGCCTTGCAAGACTATATTTTTCTTAGAAACTCTTTTAGTCTTGAATGACATTTTGCGCCACATTCCTACATGTTATGCCTATATGCAGACTGTAATGTGTTCTGTATTAATGCTATTTTTCCTGGTTTTCAAATTCTGTAACCTGATTGATATTTTATTAATGAATAAAGGGTCAGAGAAAAATTAACTTTTTACTAGAAAATAAAACCCTTTAAACACTCAACAACTCTCTTTATTGGCTTAAATTAATAATTGCATTTTTGACTGTTCATCTTTATTTAAAGTCTCCTGAAGGTATTACATGGTGTGAAGGGCCCAACACCTTTTGAGCGGTAAATTAGAGGTAGCATGAGGGTTTTGCATTGAGAAATTACCAGAAGAAATTACCGCTCCATCAGTTTTTGGTAATCAGAGGATGGTTATTATTGATTAGTTTGGTGATTAATGATTATTGATTTCACCATCAACTACTCAACTAATGGATCATTGACCTTAGAAGGGAAATAAAATAATTGCCCAAGTTAGATAAATGTCCAACTCCTGATTCCTGACTCCAATGCTCAGAACCTGAAGATTGGCAAAGCAGTACTGGAAGGTGATGCAAGAAGTGGTGTGAGTATGAATAGGGTTGTGAAATGTTGTTAATATGCTAGCATGCATGTATTTTTGAAGTGTTGAAAATAGTAAGGGTTTTTACTGTTGGTGACATTTTGCTCATTTTGAATTGATGGTGTTATTGATTATATTGGTAAATTCATAGGACATAATTTTTGGTTATTGATTACATGTTTTAACTCTTTATGTTAAGTTAGTGTCTTGTTCTATGTAGTCTGAACACGCAGGTATGCACACCTGTGGAATCCCGGGAAGGAATAGCGGGTGGTAAATGGAAGCCACACTGCACTGAGGTTACTCGTCTGTTGGAATAGCACTGAGAAGCTAGGTAGGGCTGGCAGTGTTACATTAGGGACTATTTTCTGTGTGAGTGATTGTAGCAAAGAGTTCGCTGGTGAAACTTTAGTCTGATATCACCTAGAAAGGGTCACACTAAAGGAGTAGCAGGCTCTTCTGAGCTTGATTGACAGCAAAAGGGTTCGCTGGTGAAACTTTGGACTAAGATATATCCTGAAGGATAAGTCCAAAGGAGTAGAAGGTTCTTCTGAGCTTGTGTGACAGGTAAGCGGAAGGGATTTACCTGTAGTGTTTGAAGAGTAAACGGAAGGTCTTACTTTGTGAAGGGTAAGCGGAATGTGTTACTCGCAGTGAATACAAAAATCTATCCTTTATTTAGCACAACAGACAGAGTAGCGAATGTATTTATGTTGTTACTAAGAGTTATTGATTAAGAAAATATTGCAGTAAGGTTTTGTGGAGGGTCAGTGGTAGGAGTAAAACTGACTGAAAGTGAGACTGACAGCTTTGGAGAAAATAAATTGCATTGAACTATTGCAAAAATGAAATTGTTTGAAGGCTTAAAGAAGCTGTTAGGAGGTAAAGTGAAAAATTCGTTTTTTATTGATGATGCTCCTGAAGGAACACCTGTGCATTTTATGTCTACCAATTTGGGACAAAATACATGTATGTGGGTTCACCAATGGTGCAAGATTACTGAAAAAGAGGGTGTTTTGAGGTTTCCAAAAGATGGTACATTTGAATTGCAAATTATTGACAAATTAAGGGAAGTCTTATGTGAAATAAAGACACCATCTAAAGCTGCACAATTTGAGGCCTTAAGCATATGGGAAAAGGTAGCAAGAGAGAAAGCAAGTGAGGATAAAAAGGTAAAGCACCAAATGCAGGAGAAGAGAATTAATGATGATAAAGTGCTTCAAATAAATAATGATTCAGGGGATAAAATAATGGATGCATTGTTAACTGAGTGTCCACCACTTTATGTGGTTCCCATTAAAAATACTGAAAATAGTGTACTAGTAAGCACTACAGTGGCTACTGCTTCTGTTGAGCAGAGAAAAACACAGATTGAGAAAACTTTGCAGACATTTTATATTGACCCATTACCTGTTGATTCAGCACTTACAGTGATAGCTCCAGATGTTACTGCTTCAAATGTGCCTGATTCAGTCCAAGAATTGCTAACTGCAGATGCACAGATAATGCATAGAAAAATTATGACTGTCCCAATGAATATGGTCCCTACTGAAAAGGTTCAAAGAGCTACAGAAGGAGTGATTATGGCAGAGTTTATTTCAGAAACTCAGAATTCACAGGTTATTGAACAGAAATTACCCCAAGCACTGAAAGGTGAGGGACAAATGGCCTTTAAAAGATCTGCAGCCCAGGATAAAATAAATATATTTGAAAATGGGATTTCTCAAACCTGCTTTGAGGAAGCAGCAGTGATTAAAAAGATAGAAAACATGGGAGAACATATTAACACAGGCCCTGAAAAAGAGAAACAGAGTAGTGTTTTAAATTCAGCACTTGAACATGGAGAAAATAACAGTCCATGCTATTTAAATAATGAAAATGTGAACCAGTGTCAGGAAAAGGAATTAATTTCCCTGAGTAAGGAAACAGTTGCATGTGCATTAACTACACATAATGGCCTGACAGATTTGGCTCAAAATTATGAAATTGACGTTTCAGGAAGTTTTCCATCTCAGAAAAGTTTTAGGGTACATATGGATGATGAAGCAAATGAGAAAATGTGTTCTTCAGAAATGCAACTGCACATTTCAGAAATAAAGTATATTTTTAAATGCAATGGGTTTGAGAAATTAGGAGACAAATGGGCAAGAAAACATGAGAAGAAAAAGAAACCACCAGACCTAGCAAGGAAACTGGAAAAGGAAAAGAAGCCACCAGATTTAGTTGAGAAAAATAATAAGCAGAATGAGGGAGAAGCTTTTGCTTACTCATTGAGAGAAATGGTGGGAGAAGTGCATTTTCATATGCCACAGAATAAAAGTGAACTTGCAGCATTTCTGAACACAATCCCACAATTGAGAGACAGAATTATGCTGTGGTACCCACAAGTTGATGGATTTGTTGAAATTTTAAAAGAGTTGTGCATTAATTTGGAAATGTTCTTTTACATTGTCTTGCAGACTGAATTGTGGTTTGAATCTAAAGTTTTGCAAAGGCCAGGTGAGGAGACAGTGAAAAGGGTTTGCATGAATGCACCATCATTTTCTGTTGTTATGGAGGAAAATATAGCAGTGCTTATTTTCCTGAAGGGTGGAGTGCCAGCAAAGGATGTTGCTTGGGTACAGATTAAAAGAACACAGGATGGAAGTAAAGTTGGTTTGGTTTGTGAAAATTCAGGTATGGATGTTGTACTGCTGGAAAATGTGTCCTTTTGCCATCTTTCTAGCAGATTTGAGCATTGGAAGAAGAGAAATAAATTTAAACATGATGCACAAAAACATGGAGAAATGCAGATGCAAAATATGCAAGCTAAGCAAATGCAAATGTCAGTTCAGAAACAGGTACCTATGGCAGGAATTATCCAAGCAAAGATGGTCCCACAAAATATGGAAAATGCTAAAATTAATTTAAATAAGATGTCCAGAGCAAATGTGAATTATTTCCAGAGACAAAATCAGAACCCAGTCCAACAGGTTGCTGTGTTTGAAAATGAGAGTTTTAACACTCACAATTCAGAATTTACCAATTGCATTGTGAAGGCAGAGGAAAGTCCAGATTTAAATGCAGGAGGTTTAAACAAAGAAATTACAAACCCAGTTTTAGAAAAATGTGCACCAAAATGAGGCCCATTTGAGGAAGATTGCAAAACTGTTGTCTGTGATTCAGGCCTAGCAGGAAAACAATTGTTTTGCAAATTAAACAGCACAGAATACTGTACATTAGATAATGTTATTTTTCAGATTCCTGATCATGATGTACATTTTAAAATGGCCCAACAAGAAACAGCTGTAGCATTATTTTCAGAAAAGACAGTTGAAAAATTACCTTCTGTTTTTGAAAGAATAATAAACACAGAAAGAAGAGAGTTCAAAGGGAAGGATGCCAGATTAATAAAATGTGCAGAACATGTTTTATTAAAATTAGAACGAAATGACATGCATTCAGGAACACCATCAGTTGCAGGAATTTTACCAATAAAAGGATTTTTGATGGAATTGATTGGAAGTTTGTGTAACTTTCTGATCACAGGCTCACAGAAAATAAATGAAAAGAACAGAATAGTGCAGGAGATTAAAAGCATATTTTTTCCATGTTGTCCTGTGGTACTGAATCCAGCCAATATATTTTTTCACATTCCATGTGCTGAAGAATGGCTTACTTTTATTGAGTTTTCCAAAGTCCATGTAACAGTGCCATTGCATGAGAATAGTCAGGAGTACTGTCAAAAAGCAGATGAATGTCTGGGACACAAAATTGGAAAGGGAGGTAGAAAGGTGTCACCAGAGAGGGTGGAAATAATTCACCAGATAAATCCACCTCAAATAAAGAAAGACGTCAGGAAATTTTTGGGAATGGTTAGCTGCTGTAGAGAGTGGTTACTAAACCTTTCCCTAGTGGCTAAGCCTTTACTGAGGCTGACACACAAGGGTGTGTCTGATCCGCTTCCATTGGACAACAATTGCACAAAAGCATTCCTAGAGTTGAAAGAGAAAGAATGTTGCGCCCCAGCACTAGGAATGAAAGTTTATTTAAAAGAAAATATACCAATTTGCAGTGAGAGGGAGGGCTGCACTCTCTCATTGCCTATTCAAAAAGATGACTGTGTTCAAAGCTCTGTGATGTATTGCCCAATGACCTTTGACCCTAACTTCACAGAAATGTCAGCAAATTATTTGATTTGTGATGAAACTGAATATGAGTGTCTAAATATCATGAAAATATGCATAAAGCCAAATTCAGACTTTAATGATGAACGTCTGAGTCAGCCCAACAATGTCCATTTTGTAGATGGCCCATGTTTGAAAGGTGACACATTAAAAGCAGCACATGCTGTGCTCCTTGTACATTATGTTGTCAAAGCTTCATGGCTCTCAGTAGTTGCCCCAGCCCAAAATTCGAAATTGATTGCCCTTACCATAACATGCAGTATATCTGCTCAAATGAGAGTCACTGTTGTCATGGGAGAGAGAAATGCTTATTCAGTTGCACACATTTGTGTTTTGTTAGCATGTACATTCTATGGAATCTTCACAGGTGAATTAAAAGAGGCTCAAGAAAATGTTTTTGAAGCAGCACAACAGGGTTGTATCAGAACTGTTTTTGAGAAAAGTGATAACTGCAAAGTGGCAAAAGTGTTATTGCAAAGACTGATGCCCAGGTATAGATTGCCAGTTTCTCTGAAATCAGATTATAATGTGGTCTCAAAGATAATGAGTGCAGAACAACAGATTGGACAAGGAATGGATTGTAGCTATCTGCCTGAAATGTCAAGCATAATAAAGCAACACAATGGCAGCACTGAGTTACCTTTGGCCAAAGACGGTGTCTCACCAACACCAAAGTGGCTTGAAAATGCAAATGCAAATGCACTTGTGGAAAACACTGAGGAGAACACTAGCCATGGCTGTGTGGGTCTGGTTGATGTACAGTGTGCAGTTTCTCACCAGATTGCAGCTGCTACACAAGATCTGCATAATGGATTGTGCAACGGCTTTGGTCTGAGAGATGAAGTGGTGAATCATCTGAATCTGATCAAAGTGAAGATAAGAGTGAAAGGCATTGATTGAAAAAGTGCCAAGGATTGATGGTGCTCTGTCCGAGTTTCTCAGCACCTAAGTAGTCTAACTTGCATTGAAAAAGGTACAGAATGCCAATGAGCCATTCTGATGGCAAGCTGATGACAAACAGAAAAGAAATGCTGAAACTGTCCTGTTGAATTCCTTTTTTATTATTTTAGTTATTTATTTTAAAGAAGACTAACTGTTTCAAGAAGTTACTTACAGAACTCTGCACTAAAACATTTGAGCTTGGCTATATATGATCTGATTACAGATAGACTTGTGTTTGCCTTAGAAATAGAAGTAAAATTGTTATATGCTCAGCTTTTGCAATTAAAAAAAAAAAAAAAAAAAAGTCACTTTTGAAAATGAAATGTGTGATTAATTATAAATCATTTTATTATGATTTGAATTATCAGAAGGGTGGATTGATGGAGCAGATTTCATCTGCAGTCAGGCATTGTTTTATTTTTGTGCTTCAGACAAACTGCATTTAAATTGCCACGCACCTTTTGGTGCAAGTTAAAACCAAAGGCGCATGAAAAATATAAAAGTGACACCTAGTCTTTCTGAAATGCTTTTGCTGAATTAACATGTGTTTTTGCAATGTAGAGAAAAGTGGCCTTTTTTAGCTTTGAAGATTAATAGAATGTGTTTCTCTCTTCCCAGCTCATCCCTTGCAGTCTAAATTTACTATTTCTGTCTTAATAGACTTTGACTTGTTGCATATTTTGATAAGTATTTTCAGTTAATAACATCTCTTTTTCTATGTTGCACATTGCACCTTTATTTTGCATGTTGTCATAAATAATAGAAAAGCTGCTTTACACTAGTAGCTTGGCTAGGTAAACATTTATACATGACATTAATATTATCTTTTTGTTTATTTTATTTTTGGGGCCTACCATTAAATGGCTGCCTGTGAAACCATCAAAAGCTATGGCTTGCTTTGAATGAGAAGGGAGCATGCGCAGACTGTGGCAGCTTTCCTCATGCCAAGAAGTCAAGAACACCTTGAACTGTACATCCTTGTGATTCTGCCAAATGCACCAGTGTTAGTTAAAAGTGTCCATCTGACTGCGCTTTGGCAGGAAGGAAGGAAGACTATTGAAAATTTTCCCTAGCAATTGTTGCAAACTTATAAAATGTATTTATTATGTATGCTTCATTTGTTAAAAACTGGCATGGTCAGGTTTTTAGAATGCGTCAGGGTGATGAGAACTCATGCCACCATGACTAACCAATCAACATACAGGTTTTCCTGAAATGCAACATTTTGTGTAGTCTGCCAAAATTTTGTGTATAAAAACTGACAGGGGCGGGCTTTCTCAGCTCAGCTGGCTTCTTGCTCATTTTGGCTTAGGCTTCTATGGGTTAGGTACGAGAAACGTCCCGGGAGATTGCTGAGGGTTTGCGTCCGAGGAGAATCAGGGGGAGGTTTCTTGCTTCCACGTCATATCTTGGCCACATTCCTTTGAGGTCTTGTGAAGGGCGGGCTGTCTCCCTCCCTGCTTGCTCTTTAGACACAGACAGATGCAGAAGAACAGCTGATTAAATAGAATTAGATGCTAAACTTCAAGTTATGCTTAGACAAATTAATTAGGTCTGAAAAGATTTATTTGACTTATGCATTTATTTTTCTTAATGGGAGATTTTTGCAAACTATTTGATTTTTGATTAGCCTTGCAAGACTATATTTTTCTTAGAAACTCTTTTAGTCTTGAATGACATTTTGCGCCACATTCCTACATGTTATGCCTATATGCAGACTGTAATGTGTTCTGTATTAATGCTATTTTTCCTGGTTTTCAAATTCTGTAACCTGATTGATATTTTATTAATGAATAAAGGGTCAGAGAAAAATTAACTTTTTACTAGAAAATAAAACCCTTTAAACACTCAACATCCGAGCCCTGATGGACAATGGAGAAACAGCGGCCCTCATCCTCCTAGACCTCTCCGCGGCATTCGACACGGTCTGCCACCGCACCCTAGTACGGCGCCTCAGCAACGTCGGAATCCAGGACAAGGCGCTGGAGTGGATCACCTCCTTCCTCGACGGGAGAACACAGAGAGTCCGCCTACCACCGTACAAGTCAGAGGCCACCGAAGTCATCTGCGGCGTCCCCCAAGGATCATCTCTGAGCCCCACCCTCTTCAACGTCTACATGAGCCCCCTCGCGGCCATCGTACGCAAACACAACCTCAGCATAATCTCCTACGCCGACGACACCCAGCTGATCCTCTCCCTGACCAACGACCCCGCCGCCGCCAGAGCCAACCTGCACGAAGGGATGAAAGAGGTAGCCGAGTGGATGACGACCAGCCGCCTGAAACTGAACTCGGACAAGACGGAGGTCCTCATCCTGGGCTCCTCTCCCTCCGCCTGGGACGACTCCTGGTGGCCTCCCGCCCTGGGCACCGCACCCAAACCGACAGACCATGCACGCAACCTGGGCTTCATCCTGGACTCCTCCCTCTCCATGACCAGGCAAGTCAACAACAACTCCTCGGCATGCTTCAACATCCTACGCATGCTACGGAAGATCTTCTGGTGGATCCCCACCGAGACCAGGAAGACCGTCACCCAGGCCCTCGTCACCAGCCGACTGGACTACGGCAACGCCCTCTACGCCGGGACCACCGCCAAGCTCCAGAAGAGACTCCAGCGGATCCAGAACGCCTCAGCCAGACTCATCCTCGACATCCCACGAACCAGCCACATCTCCGGACATCTGCGAGACCTTCACTGGCTCCCCGTCAACAAAAGAATCACCTTCCGCCTCCTCACCCACGCACACAAAGCCCTACACGACCAAGGCCCGAGCTACCTCAACAGCCGAGTCAACTTCTACGCTCCCAAACGCCACCTCCGATCAGCCAACCACGCCCTCGCCGCCGCCCCCCGCATCCGAAGAGCGACTACAGGAGGAAGGTCCTTCTCCCACCTGGCCGCCAAGACCTGGAACTCCCTCCCGACCGACCTGCGCCTGACCCAAGACCACCTCTCCTTCAGGAAGAAGCTGAAGACCTGGCTGTTCGAGCAGTAGCGGCTCCCCCCCCCCCAGCGCCTTGAGACCCCACGGGTATGTAGCGCGCTTTATAAGTGTCACTGATTGATTGATTGATTGATTTATTGGCTTAAATTAATAATTGCATTTTTGACTGTTCATCTTTATTTAAAGTCTCCTGAAGGTATTACATGGTGTGAAGGGCCCAACACCTTTTGAGCGGTAAATTAGAGGTAGCATGAGGGTTTTGCATTGAGAAATTACCAGAAGAAATTACCGCTCCATCACTTGCGGGTCGCGTGTTTGAGGGCGGTCATGTTGTCAGTGGTCCGGTCGAGGAGCCAGGCTTTCTCGAGGGTGCGGCAGGTCTTCTTGGAGTCTTTGAGTTTGTCGGTGAACCAGGGGGCCTTCTTGCTTCTGGGTTTGCTGGGAGGTTCTTCAGTGGTGCAAGGTCGTCAGCGCAGGCGGTCAGCCACTGCGTGAAGTTGTGGGCTGCTTCGTTGGGGTCCGGTGTGCTGCCAGGTGGGTTCTGGCTGAGGGAGGTAGTGAGCTGGTCGGCGGTGATCTTGCTCCAACTTCTGTGTGGGACCTGTTGCGGGTGGTGGTGGGTGGTGGTTTTTCTGAAGCTGAAGTGGACGCAGCTGTGGTCGGTCCAGTGAAGTCCGGTGGAGTGGCTGAAGGCGATGTGCTTGCTGGATGAGAAGACGGGATCAAGCGTGTGGCCGTCGTAGTGGGTGGGCGTGTTGACCAGTTGCTTGAGTCCGAGGTTGGCGAGGTTGTCCAGCAGGGTGACGGTGTTGCGGTCCTTGTTGTTCTCCAGGTGGAAGTTGAGGTCCCCTAGGAGGATGTAGTCGGCGGAGGGGAGGGCGTGTGGGCTGATGAAGTCTGTGATGTCTTCGCTGAATTGTGCGCGTGGTCCCGGGGGTCTGTAGATGAGGGTGCCTCTGAGGGTCGTCTTTGGGTCGGTGTGAATCTGGAAGTGGAGGTGTTCGGCGGCGACGAAGGTGTCGTCGGCGTCGGTCGTGATGCGGATGGTGTTCTTGTGGACGATGGCGATGCCTCCTCCGGTCTGGTTGGCGCGGTCCCTCCTGATGATCTTGTATCCATCCGGGATGGCGATGGCGATGTCGGGGGCTGAGGAGGCGTTCATCCATGTTTCAGTGAGGAAGGCGATGTCTGGTGAGGTCTCGTTTACTTTAGATACATCAACAAATGCTGATACATTTCCAACTGAAAGCAGCACATTACTTGAACATTGCTGTGACAGGCCACCATTCACCGCTGTCTAACGTGCTAAAATAGCGCTTTTGTAGCTTTTCAGCTGTTTGAGACAATAGGCACTCAAAGCTGTGACAAAGACTCCGTCTTAACTTAACGCTCACAGTGCTCACTTGATAGGAGAGGGCCCTTGATCCCTGAAGCGACACAGAAAGAGTGAATAGAACAATTACATCAAGTGTAAGAGAAAACCAATGAGAGAGGAAGGAATCCATCTAAGCAAGACAGAAATGTCCTAAAAAGTGAGAAATGGAAAGAAGATAAGCATGCTCACTAATCCATGCAAAATTCAAAGATATACTCTACCCACCCGGCGTGATAACCTAGGTACTCATGGACCAATGCTATGCTCAAACAAACTAGATAATACCTGGGGAGGGACCCTTGAGATGATACACCTCCCAAATGAAAAAGCAACTAGGCGGAAAAGGAACTTCTTTACTGGGTAAGTGTCCCACCCGAATAGGTGCAGTCCCGCAGGGTCTGTTGACATACAAAAGTTGGGGTTCAATGGCGAAGAGTGCTCCTCCCTACAAGGGACCAGATTATATTGTAGAAGACTAGTTGACAGAGTCTGTAGGTAAGATAAGAAAGCCAAGGTAACCCATGGTTGGTGGGCAGCCGGAAGTGAGTGGATGAACTGGAGCCCCCCCATCAAGCAGGTGAGCTGGTCAATGAATGAACAGACCTCTCAGGGCCCAATTCACAGAATGAACTTAAGACTCAATCCTAAACTTACTTTCTATTTTGGTATTCACAGAATGCACTTACTACTTTTGGTATTCACAGAAGTTAGGATTTTGTCTTAAGTTTGTCTTAAGACAAACTTAAGACAGACTTAAGTTAGGATTTTGTCTTAGGTCTGTCTGAAGTCTGTCTTAAGTTTGTCTTAAGTTTGTCTTAAGACAAACTTAAGACAAAATCCTAACTTCTGTAAATACCCAAAGTAGTACATTCATTCTGTGAATGCCAAAAGTAGTAAGTGCATTCTGTGAATACCAAAATAGTAGTAAGTTTAGGATTGAGTCTTAAGTTCATTCTGTGATTCGGGCCCCCAGTGACTGCAACCTAGGCACACGGATTGAGGACGGTGGTTACTTGTAATGCTGGTGCAGTGGCCTCCAAGCAGGATTTCTGAGTTACCTTAATCAGTGATGGTGATGGACTGGGTTGGAGAATCTCAAAGCAGGTTTGTGGACAGTCTGGTAACCACAGGCCATAATGCTGTGGTGTGGGGCATGGGAATGTGGCACCCTAGGAGGCAGTGAATCATCTGTGCCAGTGGGTTCCGATGAGCCCTGTGGCACTCATTTAAGAAACCCGGGACTCTTTTGATCCTAAAAGAACTGCTTGCTGACAGCCCATTAGAATTATGTCAACAGAGCAAGACTGGTGATGTCCTGTGTACACAACTGTAATTAGCTGTCTATCAATGCATGAGAGAGAGAGTGAGTGAAGTAGGAGAGAATAAGTGCGCGTGAATGTGCGTGAGTCAGGGCTTTCTGTGGGATGGTTGCACAGTACTGGCAGTATTTAAAACAGAGACTTTGAAACCGACCGCCATCTTTTAAAACCTGAACTGTACAAGCAAACACAATCAGCGTGTGGAAGAACCCTTCATGTAATCCGAGTCAGTCCTGCATTCACCTTTCACACATTTTTTTTCATCTTGTACAGTACATGTCCTCGTTTCCTAATAGGGTTTTCTTTTCCCAGATGTTGTGTTTGTGCAGTGTTGTGTTTCATGGAACATATGAGTCATGTGCAGCACATACTTAGAAATGAGTTGCCTCTGGGCACTGAGGTGAGCCCAGGAAGTGGATGGCTGCTCACAATGGCACAACGGAGACCTCTTCGGTTGATGATGAAGGCCGTGCGAGTTCTGACAGTGGCAGTCAATGTTTCATAGATGTGATCATACTACATCCCCATTCAGTCCCTGGCCTCTCTGCAGAGTGTGATGGTCACATGTGTGGTAATTGTAATTACAATTATGTGGGGACGCGTCACGCCTGTGAAAATTGCACAGCTTTCGAGACATGAAAAGCGGCAAAGGAATTTTGTTTTAGGGGGAGAAAACCTCCCTTCCCACTAAACCTAACCCCCTTTAGGAAACTGACTCGTTCGCTTCCTTTGCTCACTGCAATTTTATGCAGGCAGTGGGCAGTCCCAGTGATGGAAGTGAGCAGTGCCATTGGAGGGAAGAAGGTGCAGCATCTTAATAAACATGTTGGGCACCTGCTCTTATTATTTTTTATACATTAAGCATAGCCAAGACGTCTCATAACCTTGGTCTTTCAAGAATGAGTGTAATTAGCATGTATCCACCGAGCAGCCCCGAGCCTTATTCTCATATCTGCTCAGCTCTTGCTCACGTAATTTGTTGTCTAAATGACCAGCAAACCCTCCAATTGCCTCCTTAGCTTAGTTTGTGGGCCCTGAAAGTGAATGACAGGTACTGAGCCAATCGCCAGTTGCATTTGCATTCTGTGGCCTTCTTCCTTGATAAGGCTGGTTAACTACCTAATTCACAGTGCTGTCAGAAGATGGGGTAGAAGGGGCATAATTCCCCATTCCTCCGGCTTTTTCAGATCTACAGCAGCTTCGACAGCCAATTCCCCCATCACACCCGCCACAGGCACACACAATGACAATGTCTCTCCCCAACAGATCCTACTCAACTACACCATGCTTACCACAGACGACACTCTCAAGACCATGAACAGCCTTCACTCTGGAGCACCTTCCTACCCCTGCCACTACCACATTTTCCACAGAGCCGACACCTCCATCGCCCCATATTACAGCTGCTCCAACTGCTCCATCGAGACAGCCACCTTCTCCAATGACTGTAAACATGCCGAGATCAACCACCTGCTGAAGAAACCATCCGCCGACCCGACAGACCTCAAGAATTCCAGACCCATCTCCCTGCTTCCCTTCTCAGCCAAGGTCATCGAGAAGACCATCAACGCCAACTCTCCGAGTTCATCGAAGCCAACCACATCCTGGACTACACCCAATCCGGTTTTTGAAGCAACCACAGCACCGAGACAGCCCTCCTTGCCGCTACCGACGACATCTGCTCACTCCTCGTCAGTGGAGAAACAGCAGCCCTCATCCTCCTGGACCTCTCAACCGCTTTCAACACCACCTCCCACAGCACCCTAAGCACAAGACTCCACAAGTCCGAAATCCACGACAAAGCCCTGGACTAGATCCACTCCTTCCTCACCGGTACAACACAGCTGCGGACCCCCACTCCCTCTTCAATGTCTACATGGCCCCGTTTACAGCCATAGTCAGGAACCATGGACTCAACGTCGTTTCCTACGCTGATGGCACCCAGCTAATCCTTCCCTTCACCAACAAACCCACAATCACCAGAACCAACTTCCACAACGGGAGGAAGGTGTTGGAATGAAAACGTTTTCGTTATTCCTCCCATTGCATTATTCTATGTAAGTTAGCATTTGCAGCATCATTTTATGTTTGGCCGCAATTTTGAACCACAATCAAAACTAATCCCTGCTTGCTCATTAAACAGCCTTTTCTGTATTTTGGTTTTCCAAGGTTGAGTTTTGCTTTGCTAATGAATACACCATTCTTATTAAGGCATACCTTTCCCCTTGGATAGAGACCTTCTCCCACCAGTCTAGTGGCGGGTACGAACAGAGTGACCTTGGGTAGGAGATAGTGTGTGCCCCGCCTCTGAATCAAAACCTATACTTCTGTACTTCTTTGTTTAGCTGCATCTGCCTGTAAAATTCCATTACGGGCGTGCCGTCATTGGTTCTGAATTGTACATAATGTATCTCCATATTTGCTGATGTCAGTCCCCACTGCAGCACCACTAAGCGACTAGGCAGATGGGGCTCCGCTCGAGTGTATTTGAATAAACTTATATTGGTTTGTATTCTCTACTATCTGACCGACTCTTCATTTGGTATGGAAGGCTGAGAGGTGGTCACAAATGACCCGGTTGACCCTGAACGGGCCACTACCTTCAAAGGCCCTCGCTTCCTGGATGAGAAACAGCTGTTTGAAGGTGAGCTCGGACAAGACCGGAGTCCTCATCCTAGGGCTCAACACCTCCACCTGGGAAGAGTCCTGGTGGCCCGCCACGTTAGTAACCCCCCCACACAGACCACACATGAAACCTCAGCATCATACTGGAATCCACTTTCACAATGAACCACTAGATCAATGCCGTCTCCTCATCATGCTTCCACACTCTGCGCTTACTCTGAAATACCTTCAGATGAATCCCCACTGAGGCCAGAAAGACGGTCACCCTACACACTCATCAGCAGCAGACTCGACTCTGAAAATGCCCTCTATGCAAGCATCACCCAGAAACTCCTCAGGAAACTACAGAACGTTCAAAAGGTGGTCCTGAACATCCCCCGCCACAACCACTTCTCAGAACACCTGCGAGAACTCCGCTGGCTCCCAGTCAACAAAAGAGTCACATTCAAGATCTTAGCACACGCCTACAAAGCCCTCCACGATGTTGGACCAGACTACCTGAACCACCACCTCTCATTCCACCTACCCACCAGACACTTCCGCTCTGCCGAATTGTACCTCACAACCGTATTTTGGATCCGCAAGACCAGGACTGGAGGAAGATCCTTCTCCTACTCCTCCACCAAGACCTGGAACACCCTGCCTCTCCAACTCAGGCTATCCCCATCACTAACCCAGTTCAGGAAGGATCTCAAGACCTGGCTCTTCGACTGAACCTCAGGACCGGAAGCCCCCCCACCCTTCCAAGCGGGTGAGTAGTTGCACTTAACAAATACTTATTGATTGATTGGTAGGACACTTTTTAGTGAAGCATTTGGCCTGGGACCCACAAATATATCCTCTATGGCAGCTAACTCCACAATAACTTAACAACAAGTCAGCCAGTCCTCCTGTTCATTTACATGTGCAGTACACTTCTGAGGCTTAGCTTTCAATGGAGCGCTGAGTAGTCAAGGTCACAGTTAGTTCTGAACTTAGAACAACCCTGCAGCATATCGCTCACTTCATTAGTCATCCTGTGCCCTGGGCACCCCATTTGTAGCTGATTGGTACTGGTGGTAACTGACTCTGACTGTCCCTGGGCTCTGTCTAACCAGGACGGGGGCCAGTGCTACACTGAAAACACACTTAGAATACAGTAAAAACACCTACATACACTAGGGTACACTATGGATTAGGGCACCCCTATGATTGGCATGACCTTCCTCTAGGGCTCTAGTCATAATAGGGCAGGGGATTAAAACTGCCTTCAAGTCTCTAGCATATATTAGGGCATGGCAGTTTAGAGGCCAGCAACCCTTTCTGCATGTGCATGTGTGCACTACTGAGAGCCTGAGGTCATTTTAAAAGCAGCCCTCTGTTGCAGAACTGATTTTAAATTGTTCCCTAACTCAAATTTTGTGTTAGGGCCACTTAAAAACTAACGATTTACAAGATTTGAGCAAGTAGGTACCCCCAGGATCTCCCCTAGGTGTCCCAGGGGTGGAGGTCAGGCACTTATAAGGAGGGCCCTTATAAAAGATGTTCTATATACCTTGGGGATAGAGAAATTGCACATTTCACTTCCCTCTTTGTAGCAAAGTGCTTCCCAAAATCGACTTTTGTGCTATGAGCATTGTGGAGTGAGAATCTACATTATTTTTAGTCAAGTCAAGTCAAGTCAATAGATTTATATAGCGCGCTACATACCCAGAGGGTCTCAAGGCGCTTGAAGAAGGGTGGGGAATTACTTGTCAAATAGCCATGTTTTAAGTTGCTTTCTGAATGCTAGGTGGTTCTGAGTAAGGCGAAGGTGAGTGGGAAGATCTCTTAAAGTCTCCCCTAGGTGGGGGGAGGGGGGTCATGTAGTCGTAAGCAGAGTCCTTATAGAAGTAGTTTTATAGGCCCTGGTGCTCGAGAAATTGGACATTTAATTTTCCCCATTGTAGATCCCCAGCCACATAGGTTAACATTGTAATAGTTTATGAATTCATAACTACTGCAAGTGACAACATAAAATGTAATTGAAGGACTTAAGAGAATGGTATTTATAAATCCAACAATCTTTTGTTTTGAATTTATCCTAACATATATAGAAATGAAGTTATAAGACTTTCTTGTATATTAGTTAAAATTCAGACTTCCAATGTGAGAGTTCAGTGGATTAGCCAGGCTGCTTTGATGAAGTGATAAGTAGCACCCAGGGAGGAAAGACTATCTCTTGTACTAGGACCCTGCTCCACAGGAATACCAGAGCGGGGGAAAGATCGTAAAGCTTCAGCTTCAATGGCAGAAGGGGACAGGCAGAGACAGCCAGGTCCATCTACTCCCTTTCCACCCTGAACCCAGCCAGATGGCAGGCCTAAGGAAAGAAGGAATGTGCAGATGTAGAAGGGAGGGGAGTTATTGAAATTAGTCATCCCGGAGGTTGGTTTAGCTAGCTCTTGCTTCTCTGCTAAGACTTCAGCCACATTGAATTTTGGAGAAATAGTGCTTTTTGGGAGACCATTGTGCCACACTTTGGAGGAAATGGTCATTCTCTGGAGTGTTGCCCTGCACCTCATTGGACAGGAGTGCCCTCCTGATTGACCCCAGAGAACACTAAATGCGTATCTGAGAGGGGCAGAGTTTCTCAGATTTGCTGCTTGAAACAGCAGAAGAAGAAGTGGGAAGAGGATGTAGTACAACGGCTAGAGCGGTCGATCTCAAATCTGGAGAACCGGGTTCGAGTCTCGGCAATGCCGCTCAACATCCTGTGATTCTGGGCAAATCACTTAATCTCCCCGTGCCTAAACAAAAATGAATGTGTCCTCGTGTAACGCAACTGGTGCTCATGAAAAGCTCTCTGATACCTGATACCTTCGGGTCAAGGAAATGCTATATAAATCTACACCAAAAAATAATGAAGGGTTCATGCTGGAAGTTTGATTTGCACCAACCAGGCCCTGCACTCTGACTGACTGAGCCTGCTGCACAATCTGGAAATAGAGCCCTGTGGACCTGCCTGACTCCAAGAGGAATAAAGAGTAGACTCCCTGCAAGCTACAGGTTAACAGAGCTCACCAAGACCATCACCACCAAGATTCCCCAGCCTGTAGTGACTCCAGTGGATTTGTAAGGGTTTTGTCCAAGTAGAATGTGGGAATTGAAGTCCGAAACTTTCAAGGACCATCTTGGAGCTTCCAGACCCCTGGAATAAGTTTTAGACACTTTGGGGCCCTTGGAGAAACTTCAGGAAGAAGTTCCACAACTTTGGAAAAGTTCGGAGCACCTTTGGAAAAAAGCTCCATGAGTAGACTGACTCGACCTGGCCAGCTAAGCCGGCGACACTCAACCGGGAGCCGGCCTGCCCTCCAGGTTCTTCCTGCTGAAAAGGTCCGACTTCCTGAGTTTGACCGGTAGCTCGTCCAAGGCCAAGCCGGCAAACCCTCACCAAATCCTGCCTGATGAAGAGCATCGAGGGACCCCTGAAGAAAACGCTCCGTAAAAGTGCCTAAGTCTGAAGGAAAAAGTTTTGACCGGCTCAACCGCGAGAGTCAAGCCACCGACTTTCAACTGTTTTCCGGCTTGAATCCCTGGTTTGTCTCGCTGGAAAGCTCTGGTGGTCCCACTTCCATAGTTTGACCAGGAGCTCATCGAAAGGCAACCCGGCAAACCTTCACCGAACCCGGACTGGTGGAGTGCATTGATGGACCTCGGCTGAAAAAGGCTCCCGAAAATTTTCAAAGTCAGAGGCTGGGTTGGTCTGAACCTTTGCATGACCAGATGTCCCAATATTTCAAAAACACTAGAGCAATCCATATGTCCGTGTGAACTGGGTATTAGATATGTAGCTAGCAACAATTATTCACAAGAAACTCATTTTCATGCACAATATTTTTCATTTCTGCAAGTTTGGATCAAGTGCAAAGATGTAATCTCGAACCAACATTTCTGAGAGTGTCTGGAACATGACACAGTCTCTACACCTAAATTAATCACAGTATACTTGTTATTGTAAAGGAAGTAGCCCATAGAGCATATTGATTACAACTCGCTTCAGCCGAAGCCAGTCGTCTCAAAGTCAAAGTCAAAATACACTTTATTCGATTTTTGTTAAAATCATAAAAGGCAAGATACAATACAGAACAATTTTTAAAAACATCAGTGAATTTGATTACCAATTATGACAATAAATTATTAATCTCATTGTTTCCTAATGTTTACAAATGTTTAAAATTGGTTACAGATAAAACCACATTTAAAATAAGATTAAAATTAAGCACTCCGGGGAATTCTTTTGTTCCTTAATCTGAAGGCAGCTGTCAGGAAGCATGCAACACTAAAAATGGTATGGATGTACGCTAGTGATTGGAGGAAAATTAGCGCTGGCCTTACTTGAATAAAGCTAGCAGCCTTCAGGACAGGTAATCTATTTATTCATGATCATAAAGGAAGGAAGGAATTATTCATCAAAAACACACTAATCGAATTTATTTACAATGCATTTAGCAGTAGTAGAAAATCAGTGACAATTGTGACCCCAGTGAAGTGACCATAACCCAAAAAACATAAAGTGACTGTGTTCATTTTTTGAAGAGGGGTTATTGGAAGGAAAGGATGTCTTTATGATTCTGATTTTAATATTCCAGATCAAGGACCAGACACATTTTTATTGTGTGTTTTGTCTTAATTATTTACTGAATTTGGGTTTTCAGATGCTTTGCATACCTGTCTCTGAAGTTAAGCCTGCCTGCTTGCAACCAAGCTACCTTAATGGTAATAATTTTCTGAGACCTATTCTGAGCCCTAGACTGTGTTATTGGCATTCTTGCCAGTGGTAGATACATATTTACCACTACTAATAATCCACTTTCCAACACCAGCAAACAGCAGGGAAGTAAAAAGTTTATGTGTCACTGTAGGACAGCAAGAAAGGAAGAAAGGAATGTGTTGTAAGGTGGACCACAAACCAGTAATGCTTAGTGGTCAGCCTTACAACACATTCCTTTCTTCCGTTCTTTTTCACTTTTTGTGTGCATTTCTCATTTTCTTCATTTATTCCTTTACATATACTTTTTTATTCTTTCTTTCATACTTTATTTCTTTGTTACTTTTCTTGACTTCCTTTCCATGTAATAATTTTAATCCGTTTCTTTCTTTCGTTGACTTGTAGTATGTGTGAGATCGAAACCAACACAAACTGTTTGCAGCCTTTCACATATACACTACGCCCTTTATCAGAACACTACCCAGAGACTCTGGTTGCCTCACTCTGTCAGTTAAATTTGAATCAGTCACCTAATGATTGTAGCACGAGGGACTTTCCTGATAGAATTTCCTTGAAGTAAATGGCATCCCAAGAATTTGAAAGATGTAATAATACGATGGATGGCATTGTTATCTTATCTGCTGAGCTCGTCAACATGTTCTTGTAGGCGAATATTCACGAACCGAGGGGCAGATTTACAATTACTGGTGCATCCCTGCAAATTAGCAGGGATGCACCAGTAATTGTGCGCCGCAACTGCGCCACCCATGATGCGCTGCATTTACAATGCGGCGCACCATGGGGCAAAAACGGCACAGATGCGTCAGGCATCAGTGCCGTAAAGGTGGCGCATTGCTGGAGTTGCGTCGCAAGCGCGACGCAGCTCCAGCAATGCTCTGGGGGGCCTATTCTTCCAATGCTGCATCAAGCCTTACGCCTGCTTGGGGAACATCCTTTTCAACGCAACTTTTACGACGCATGCCTTTACATCGCAAGTTTTACAACGCATGCTGTTTCAACGCATTGCGCTGAGGGGCGCTCTAGGATAGGGAATAGATTTAATTTACTATCCAACACCTTACCTACTATCCACAGGGACTGAAGTTGGAATAGTAAATTAAACTATTCACTATCCAGCACCCCTCAACACTATGCGTTGTAACAGCATGCGTTGTAAAACTTGCGATGTAAAGGCATGCGTAGTAAAAGCATGCATTGTAATGTCATACAACCGCCTGCTTCAAGCAGGCGCAGGGTTTTGATGCAGCATTGGCCTAAAAGTGACTGAGTGAAATCTTGTAGATTTCACTCAGCCACTTTTAAGAGGCGTTCCTGCGCAGGAACGCCCCCCTGCGCCAGAACGCCTCCTTATGGCGTAGGGCTTTACAACATGACGCATCTCCCAGATGCAACACATTGTAAATACCCCGCACCATGGCGCATCTTTTGCGCCGCCGCTGCGTCACAAAAGTGACGCATCCGCAGTGTAAAAGATGCAAGGGGCTTGTAAATCTGCCCCAGAGTGTTCTACAAGCACCTCTCGAATAGACAACAGGCTAGTATTACCATGGTATCCTGGTGATTGTTGATGGCTGATGTGACAGATCTAACAGGCCTGTCCAATCTACCCAACATTTTCAATCAACGTTGAAAACAGGAGAGCGCTCGTTCTTCACCCTCGCAGCAAAGGCATGAACACCTTCCCTCGCCACCTCAGACAGAGTTCAGCACTCCCCAAGTTCCTGCTAAAGACCTGGCGCTTCGGTGAATCACCGTGAATATCCAGGAGCTGCACACCCCCTACCACCACCCTCCCTCAGCACCTTGAGACCCTTTTAGGTGAGTAGTTGCACTTGAAAAAACCTTATTGATTGATTGAGTATTATTAAACAATACATTTTGTGAACTATTGAAATATACACTAGATAACAAAGATTGGTAATTTTTGGATAAAGATGATAATAGGCTCACTTTTTATATTTTGGCAAAGTCAGTAAGTCTACCTAAGTGCAGCCAGGACCTGCAAGGTCAACCATATGCTGTGCATGCCAGAATGCTGGGTGTTGGCTACACACAGGGAATTGGATGCAGGCGGTCATTTCTTGCATTATGGTATTGGCTATACATATGGTAATAAAATATCACCTAATGTTAAACAAAAACCTAGAAATTCACTGAAAAAACAAAGGTTATAGTTAAGTGAATATTTCAGTTGCGTAGTGACGTTTTAAACTTAGAAGAACACTGAAATTCACCAGGTATACTTATCTCTAGTAACCAGAACTAGTGCTCTTAATTAACTAGAACTCATGCCCTCACCATGCTCTGCTAATTTTCACATTACTATTACGTTACTTTAACTTTGTTTTTTTCAGTAAAAAAAAGATGTATATATATTTATATATTTACCTTACCAATACTTACCATGGCATTTATGAAAAGACTTTTTCATTAATAACATGGTCCATATATGCAAGGACACGAAAAGCCATGCAGGGTGGCTTTGCCTGTCCTTGTAAATATGGAGCACCACACCTTGTCACAAAAGTGACGCACCGGTTGCGCAAGAGGCTTGTAAATATGCCCCATACTGTGTAGCTGCTGGAAGTTTATAAGGGCTTTGAATCTCACGTTTGTGCTAATGCACACAGCAAACATTGACTAAAACATATTTGTGGGGTTAGGAGTGAGTTAAAGTCAACCTGGATTTCAAGTTGTTACCAGCACTAGCTGGATGTGGAGATCTAACCAGGACCGTTGTGAGTTAAGTGAAGATGCAGAAAAAGGATCTTGTGGGCACTGGTGGGCAAAGCTGGGTATTCCATTCTCTTACGAAGTAAACATAATTCTCCCTAAATCTCCACATGCCAAACACATTGGGGCATATTACCAACATTTAGCAATATTTATCGCTAACAATGCTTAGCAACAATTTTTTTAGCGCTAAGCATCGCCGGAAATCATCACAGAGATAACTTGCTATTAGCAGTTTATCTCAGAAGTGATAAAAATCCTCAAGCTAACTGCCAATTGAGAGATTATTGCTGGAAAACCAACGATTATCTCTCGATGTTTGGCGTTAGCTTGATGATAGGGGCTCACAAACTTAACCATGATATCCACCTTCCATAGGATATCATGGCTAAGTCAGGAAAATACCAGGTGTAAAAAAAGCAGTGCTAACCGCGGTTAGCACTGCTTTTTTTTAATCATTTAACAGGGTTAGCGAAATCCTTGATGATAGGAGAAATGTCGCTTAACAACATTTCTCCTATTATTTTTCTCTGGAATGCCCCCTTTGCATCTCATTAGAGATGCAAGGGGAAGCGTAGAGAAAAAGGGTGCTAACATGCGAATTTGCGTGTTAGCACCCTGTTGCTGATAGGGAGATAATTTTATCTCCGCTTTCTTGGCTTTTAAAGCCAAAAAAGCGGAGATAAATCCCTTGATAATATGCCCCATTGTTCTGTGGGGTCAGGAACTTCCATGTAAAAACTGGAACTTTCACTAACATTTTGAAGATATTTAAACTTTTGTCCAGTTAAGCATGGTATGCACTTAAGTACAAAGGGGCAGATTTATGAGGCCGTTGCGCCTCTTTGCGCCGCAATTGCGTCACTTTATTTGACGCGCCCTATTTACAACGTGACGCATCTAGGAGATGCATCATGTTGTAAAGCCCTGCGCCATAAGGAGGCGTTCCTGCGCAGGGGGGGGGCGTTCCTGTGCAGGAACGCCTCCTGAAAGTGGCTGAGTGAAATCTATGAGATTTCACTCAGTCACTTTCAGGCCAATGCTGCGTCAAAACCCTGCGCCTGCTTGAAGCAGGCGTAGGTCTTGACACAGCATGTGAAGATGGGGCACTCCCGAGCCTTGCTGGAGCTGCGTCGCTCTTGCGACGCAACTCCAGCAATGCGCCACCTTTCCGGCACAGATGCGTCACGCAACTGTGCCGTTTTTGCACCATGGTGCGCCGCATTGTAAATGCGGCGCACCATGGGTGGCGGAGCTGTGGCGCACTGTGGCGCACATTAACTGGCGCATCCCGGGGATGCGCCAGTTAACATAAATCTGCCCCATTATACTCATGTGTTCTCAGTGTCAACTACAACTCGTAAGAAAATAGTACGCTAGTACATAAACATAGTAAAAGAAGGGAATTAGTGAGCCACGAGTAGGCCAATAATTGGGAACTCTTTAGGACTATGTTGGCATAAAAATAATTTTGCAGAGTTATACATGGATATACCATTTCCTTGCTGCCTTCTACATGATGGAGATGGTACAAAAACAGTATTTCAGACCCCAACTGGGCTAAAGTCTTGGTTTATGGCACATTTTAAGCTATTTATTTAACTGAAGGAGAATACAATTTTGCAAGGATAATGTCATGTGTAGTGGCAAAAACATCTGCATTCCCTCTGTATTTTTTAAATATCAGGATGGTATAAGCTCTACTTGCATGGCATTGGTCTCGTGGGGCTAATGCAGCAACCATCTATCCTCTTTACTACCTGTGCCCTATTGATATCACCGAAGCAAGCTGTACACTAACAGCGTGCAGGCACGAGCTCAGGAATAGTTATCGATGCACTGCTCACTTTCTGTATAGTATTTACTCAAACATTCACCAGCAAAAGAAACTCTTGGCAGGTCTAGCTGGATCCAGGGCCAAGATGACTCACCAGTGATAAGGCCCCTCAAAACGATTCAAGGTTTTTCAAAGTTCAGATACCACTGCAGTTTTCAGTGGAGTTGATATACCTACCTTTTAAGTGATCTCAGGCTTGCTTTACCTTTTCTTTGTCACTGTTTCCCCCAAGTACAGTGGAAGATCCACTTTTTTAGAGGTAGAAGATTCAGTTCCTTAGTCCCAAAGGTAGGATTGTTTGCTATTCACAAAGGGATTTAAGAGTAGTGTCTTTACCAGTGTGAATTCTCTGCATATCAAAAAATAGGTCTTTTTATGTGCTGACGCTGCTCTCTAGTAAAGATGCTACTCATAATTCTCTTTGTCAATAGCAAACAATTGTAAACTTGCATAAAGTGTGTTTACCTTTGTGATTCCTGCCCTGAATGTGTTTGCTGTTTCTAAAATTACACCGGCATGCTTACATAAATGTTTAGTCATTAATAAAGCTCACATCGATTCACCTGAAATCTGTTGGTGCTGTCTGAGCAGAACAGACTCCATAGGTCCTGCTTAACTGGCTATGTAACCCAAAGTGACTCAATTCTCCAACTATGGTGAACAAAAAACATATGTTTGCCTTATGTAAATCTGAGAACTGTAGTCTCACCCCGGACTACCCCGGAACCAATGGAAGGCTGTTCGACAGCTGTACTGCCTAGACCCTAGAGGCTCTGCCTCCCAACCTTTCACTCATTAGGATGGTGGAAAGAGTTTGGAAGCATTAATGAAATCTGAGATTCAAGAATCTACCATTGTCGAGTCCTTTATAGAGGTGAGCGAGCGACTGAAAGCTCGAGCCAGGCTCGAGCCTGAAGCCTAGCTCGGGCTCAGCTCAAGATCCTGTTGAGATCTTGAGCCCAACGGGAGCTGAGCTTTCATGTGGCTTCTGCTTGCCAACCTGACTCCACTCAGGATGTGATGTTACGGCCCGAGCTTCCAATTTTGTAATGGGGAAAAAAAGGGTTGAGTCTTAGCATCCATTCAACATCCTGTGATTCTGAACAAATTCCAAAATCTCAGTGTGCCTTAAAAATGGTTGTGACTTTGTGTAATGTAACTGATGCAAACAGACTGATAGATAACCTCTTAGCGGCTGATTTGTAGAAAGTGAAACTAAAAAACCTGGCTAAATCACAACTTTCTCATGAAATTGTGTGATCATTTTATTTCGTTAACACTCATATTTCTTCATAAGCAAATACAAAAGCACTTTCAATGCATGGTTCAGAATACCAGCTCTACAAAAACCTATTCTGTCTGATTTAATAGACTATAATGTTGCTCTAAAATAATCTAGACTACAAACTGGGCTTACATGACAATTGAGTTGCCTCTTGGTTCAGTAGGAATGGTTCTAAGTTCATGTTTAAAAACTATAATGTTTAGTAAACATTTCTCCGTGCAGTGCTGTAATGTGACATGCTAATGTCAAACCTTAAAGAAACAGCTGGAAGGGATTTTAGGAGCTTCAGATATGTGGGGCGCTCTGCCTAGAATTTACGTTATATTCCGTAGGGAGGGGTGTTTTGAGTGTGGTGCGTGAAGAGCGAACGGAAAAAGCCCTGAACCGTTCAAACGAAAATCTGGAAAGACTTCCACAAACTATGACAAGCAATGCTCTTGCAACCACATAACAGTGTAAAGCAAACAATACAATGTAAACAAGAATAACAGGTAAGTCGCGAACAAAAGCAGATCTTTGTGTTTCTAATCCTTTTCAATAGATGTTTATTGGATCCACATTCAGCCGACACGTGTTTCGTCGTGTTCAAAAAGTGGAGTCAACACGACTCTTCAGGGCTGGTTAGGAGACCCAAACATCTGTGGGTCAGTGCGGAAGGTGATTGATATTGATGGAAGTATCCTGTGTTTATATCGCCGCGTGTTCACTAAGTTAAGTGACAAAAAAAAAAAAAAAAAACCCTTCCTCCGGGTTTGGAGAGAAAGTAGTTCTTCTTTGGTAATTATTTAAGCCCAGTGCGGCTCGTCAATAACGAAAATCAGACTAGATTTTGGACTTGGAACACGGCGACCGGGATTACACAGAGGAGGGATACCGATTGACAGTTCGTGAATTTACAGAGGAATCGAACTACAAACCAGGAATAACCATTCACTTTGGATCCCCTCCCGGTATAGATTGACACACACACGTGTCTAGTCTGATTTTCGTTATTGACGAGCCGCACTGGGCTTAAATAATTACCAAAGAAGAACTACTTTCTCTCCAAACCCGGAGGAAGGGTTTTTTTTTTTTGTCACTTAACTTAGTGAACACGCGGCGATATAAACACAGGATACTTCCATCAATATCAATCACCTTCCGCACTGACCCACAGATGTTTGGGTCTCCTAATCAGCCCTGAAGAGTTGTGTTGACTCCACTTTTTGAACACGACGAAACATGTGTCGGCTGAATGTGGATCCAATAAACATCTATTGAAAAGGATTAGAAACACAAAGATCTGCTTTTGTTCGCGACTTACCTGTTATTCTTGTTTACATTGTATTGTTTGCTTTACACTGTTATGTGGTTGCGAGAGCATTGCTTGTCATAATGTCAAACCTTTCCACCTGTGTTTTTCAGTGATTTTCTGTTTTTTTTAAACATCATGTAAGATTTTATTACCATACCTAACTATAACATCACTTTAACCATAGGATTTTTTCAGTGAATACAGATAAATAGATAGGTATAGATAGATAGATAGATAGATAGATAGATAGATAGATAGATAGATAGATAGATAGATAGATAGACAGACAGACAGACAGACAGACAGACAGACAGACAGACAGACAGACAGACAGACAGATAGATAGATAGATAGATAGATAGATAGATAGATAGATAGATAGATAGATAGATAGACAGATAGATAGACAGATAGATAGACAGATAGATAGACAGATAGATAGACAGATAGATATTCAGTGAAATAATACACTTAAAACTTACACCACTTGCCCCAATTTTGCAAATGGCAGTCGACTTTTCCATGTGTATTAGGCATGGGTTGGCTGCTTGACATGGTTTGGGACAGGGCCTGGCCTGTCATGCATCCATCCCTGCTTTTCACAACGAGGGTTTGTCACAGGGATGTGCCCATCTGCTTGTGAATAGTCAAACACAGCTAAATGCCTTGCTCCACTGGGAATGGTCACAGGGCATGGCCAACCACTACTTGAATGGCCTTTGCTTATACTCTGCGGTGGCTAGTCACAGGGCTTGGACTGTGACCAGACCCTGCTTCCACCCTGCTATAGCACTGCAGGATATGAGGATGATATAGCTGGCTCCTGGATCCAGTAGCAATTATTAAGCTGGATTTGGGTTGGCCACTGAAATATGCTGTGAGTAATGCACATTATTCTTGGTGCAGTTTGCTAAAACTAGGACACATTTAGCAAAGCCCTCAGATTTTTTTATTCTATGTATTCATAGCAGAGGCCTTCATGAGTTTCCTTATTTTCACTTCAGGCTGGGGCTAATAGAAATGTCTCATTTAAAGGACCATCATCACTATTTTTGTTCATCCAGGCTTGGAGCTAATTGGAGCCTTAATATCTTGATGCCAATGCCATGGAGAGAAACGAATGCGCTCCGCTTGTTGTCGCTTCACAAGGACTTCAGAGACAAACTATGATTTGGAGGCATGTTATAGATTTTTTCAACTCCTCCCTGTAGGAAAATAAAGCATGCATTGCAAGAATATTAGGTGGTATCTGTTTGTATAAATAAATACACTGATAACCAATTTTATATTGCGTACTAATTTATTTTGCTTTTACTTGTATATTTTAAAGCACTACTCGATCCAATGTAGGGTGCTAAAATGCTTTACATCACACAGTTATTATACAGATGCAAAGAATCATAGAAGTGTATAAGTCAATTTACATGAGATGCTCCATAAGACAATGAGGGTTACAAGGGGTAGTAGTCACATATCTTCCATACTGTTAGGCATTCGTTGTTAGGAGTGCCCTACCATACCAAACCATGACAGACCATACCATACCATACAATACCATACCATGACTGGCCATACCATACCATACCATGACAGGAGATACTATACCTACCTTACTGTACTGTACTATACCATGCCATACCATACAATGCCAGGCCATACCATACCATACTATAGCATACCATACTAACTATGCCATCTGAAGGGGTCTATTCCCTTTTGGAAATGCATCACCCTCTCTTTTGAAGTGTTGGTAAAATATTGATGATTTATGACCAGTTGGTAAACATCGATACATATAATACTGGCCATCCAGTTCCTAGCAAAAATAGTAGCTTCCTTTATTTAGGATATCATCCTCCTAAATATCACATATATGTTTGATAACTTGCCTGTTGTCTGCATTGTTTTGAAATGCAGTCATCATCTGCAGGTGTGCATTATATACAGGGTTGATATCAGGCAGCAGCTCCCAAGAATTCACTAATACGTCTGATAATTAATACATAAATAATATAGCTAACCTTGTACACATTGAAAGCAGTACAACTATCAGTGAGGGAAACTATGGAAACCGGTGTTGCTTGATTCTATATCTATCTAGGTTCCAGTTGGAATATGGGTTTGCCCTGTTGTTGACAGTTATGGTCTTTGTGTTCCCCTCCTCCACAGCGATCCAGGCTCTTAGAGATGTAGCATATTGTCCTGGTCTTTTTGTTGACCGTCTCATAGAGATCCGGGCTCTTAGAGATGAAGCATCTAGTCCCCGTCTATGAGTCCACTTCTTCCACAGAGATCTGGGCTCTTAGAGATGAAGCATCTAGTTCCCGTCTTTGAGTCCACCTCCTCCACAGAGATAAGGGCTCTTAGAGATTAAGCATTTAGTCCCAGTCTTTGTGTCCAGCTCCTTCACAGAGATCAGAACTCTTAGAGATGAAGAATATAGTCCTGGTCTTTTTGTTGACCTTCTCATAGAGATCCAGGCTCTTAGGGATGAAGCATCTAGTGCCAGTCTTTCTGTCCACTTCCTCCACAAAGGTCAGTCTTTCCAGCAGATGCAATGGTTCATGAGATGAAAGGTGATAAACAAATCTCTCAACAATTTGTGGGAATCCAGGTGGTTTAATAACCATGAGCTCCATCATTTTAGCTAAAAATGGCACACTGGCTGTAGGCAGGGTCTTTGTGGGGAAGATAAGGCGAGCAGTCTTGAAACTCTTGGGAAACTTGGGGGATTACCAAGATCGGCTGTCCCAGGGCCTTTCTTCTTCTCCTTGATCAAGTCTCACGTGGAAGGCAAGCTTGGGTTCAATCGTCTATTTTTACAGTTTCTACACAATTTGTATGGTTAGTAAAAACCCATGAATGCTTCGGCCTACACCTACAAACTTTCACTGCCGCATGGGCTAGGGAAGTTAGAAATCTTCAAAATATTTGTTGTTCCCTTTTTCATTTTATTGAAATGCTTTTGTATGAAAAGAATTTACTTCCCATAAAACACATATTAAAATGGTAAATATATGTGCATGTTTCCAGCCTATCTTCACTTACAACTGCATGTTTAGAACTAAGAAATTAATGTCTGTATTTCCCCTCCTTTATTTTTTTCAATATACAATATCCCTCCCTTTCAACTGTGAAAATAGGGAATGCTCCTGCACCCTTATATCCTAACTGCACATGAGCCTTGATGTAATAAATAATGATGGGACCCTCCCCTGTAGAATGCATCAAGGGGACCAAGAGACTCCTGTATGTCACAGATACTCATAGCCTTGAGTTGAAAGGGGGCCTCTGCCGGGTCAGAACCTCCTTTGCACAGTAGGGGCTCCAGCAGCCTGCACTATGCCCCTGTATAGAGTAATGCTTTCTTTGAGTAGTGCTAGTACCTATTCAACTTCCATGTGAAACTGGACACATGTTCCAGTGGCGGCCCTGCAGGGCACCTAGCAAAATATATAACTGTCCGAATCTTCACGCCGCCTGCACCTCAGGCACCCTGGGGAGACTGAGCATTCCTCTACACTGTCAAGTATGCACAAAATGTGGGTGAAACCCAGGCGGTTCCGAAGGGTGTGGACATTTTTAATCCCTATGAGTACCTCTCCTGGGATATGTAAGCACCAGCTTGCGATACTGTATCCCATGTATTCTCTTGTTCTGATGCAGGAAACCCCACGGTTCGCGTTTTCATAGGTGGGTTATTCTTTTGCATGCGCAATAATGTGGATGAAATCCTGGCGTTCCACAGAGCCCTAGACATTTTTTATCCGTAGGGCACCAGGACACTCTAGAGTATTTGTGCGCGTTACAAGTTCTTTATAAAATAACATGGCATAACATAGCATCTCTCCTGGGACGTGTAAGCACCACCTTGCAATACTGTATTCCAGAGATTCTTGTGTACAGTGATAATGGAGGAACCCCTTGGTTCCTGCATTGTCTTACAAGGTTGGTGGTTATTTTCTACCATAGCAAAGGTAATCCTAAAGGTATTTATTTATTTATTCCACTTGTATGGCGCAACAGCTACTCTGAGGGTTTCCCGGCACCTTGGATCCGTACATAACCAGGAGGAGTGAGCTTATTATTCTTGGTTGAAAAGCCATGCCTTGATACTTTTCCGGAATCTTATGTAGTTGGGTTCCGGGCGCAGTTTTAGCGGAATTGAGTTCCACAGGACTGGCCCCAGATAGGCGAAAGAGCGTCCGCCCACTCGTGCTCGTTTAAATCTCGGGACAACAAATCTTGCCTGATGTGTTGATCGCAGATTTCGAGCCAGGATGTATTTCCGAACCAACTTACACAGGTACGCTGGGGTTTCCCCTGTGTTTATTTTGAACATATAACATAATGCTTTGAATTTCACTCTGTTGCCCATCTTGAGCCAATGCAGATTACGTAAATGTTCAGAGACATGCAACCGCCCAGGTAGATGGAGAAGTACCCTGGCTGCCGCATTTTGGACGACCTGTAGCCGACGCGTAATCTCTTTGTTGGCACCTAGGAAAATAATGTTCCCATAATCCAATCTTGAACCGATCAAGGCCTGAACTACAGTTTTTTGCGCCCCTTCAGGGAGTTGCCACAAAGGTATAGGGTGTGTGAGTTGTGGAACCCTGATCCTCTCCTTGGTATTTTTCTTTCTGTCTCTGTTATGTGTTGATCATTTGTGGAGTGCTGCAACTCACTACTCAGGTAGTTTATTAACACAACCAGGTCCTCGAATCTCTTCTGACTTGTTAGAGTGATGGTGCGGTCCTGAGGTGCTAGGGGAGGTAATTCCAATCCTTGGCTACCAGGTATTAGAAGGATTATCCTCAGCTGTTGGTTTGACAGATCTGGGGTGTGTTTGCAAAGAAGAGGGAGGCAAAATAGAGGTGTCTGGATGGTTGGTGGAAGGTTAGGTGTCTGTTGATGTATAATGGTCCTTCGTTGTGCAGGGCCTTGTCAGCATCTTGAATTGGCATATTGTCTGGATTGGGAGCCAGTGTAGACTCCTGAGGTGGGATGTGATGTGTGTCCTTATGGGAAGGTCAAGTTTGAGCCTTGCTGCTGAGTTCTGTATTGTTTGGAGTCTCTTCAGGAGGCGTGCCCTCATAACCTTCCTAGAGCATGTTGCCATTGCCGAGTCTGCTGGGTACGAGGGCCTGTGTGACAGTTCTTCTGATGTTTACTGGGAGCCATCTAAAGATCTTCCACAGCATGCAAAGGGTGTTGAAGCAGGCAGAAGAGACTGCATTGCCTTATTTCTTCATGGATATCTTGTTATCGAGGACGATGTTGAGTCTGTGGGTGTGGTCTGTTGGGTCAGGGGGTGTGGCGAGCTCCGCAGGCCACCATGAGCTGTCCCAGGGTGAAGTGGTTTTCCCAAAGATGAGAACTTCAGTTTGTGGTATGTTGTACCAAGGATGGAATACAGAATTTAGCGAATAGAATAGAGAACATACAACGTTGAGGACAGTTGAGCAGCTAAGTGACAGCTGTGTGAGCCAGTTGTTCATGATTGGGTGAGGTGCCTTAATAAATACATCTCTTTCTAACCTGAATTTGGAAGTTAGTACTATAACTTACCTCGTCACACTGGCAATGATGATGGGATGTCAAAAAAGTGAAGAAGTGAAGGTACTTCAATGTCTGTAAAGTCCACATGGATGGGAACAGGCAGAGAGCAGTGGTACTGTGGAGATATTATGGTGGTTTGCTCTGGCATTATCATGGGCAGAGGAAGTGTGGATTAGAAGATCTTGGTGAAGTCTATTCTAAGTGCTAAAGCGGGAGCTCTGTTCTCCCTGGTGTAGCAGGAACAAGCGGTGCTGTACGAGATCCATGCAATTCGGCAGCTGCTTGTTCTTTGATGAGGTCATGGATCCTGAGAAAACAAGGGAGATTTACTCAAGAAAGTACTTAAGCTAGTGTGCGTGCCGCCATTTTAGGTGTTGGGCTCCGTAACATTGCTGTGTGAAAAAAGGATAACTTTGACGGCACGTTAAGCTGTGTGCGTGCCGTCGTTTTCGGCCAGAGTTTGATCCACAAAGAAGGGATTGTGTGCTGGGAGCAGGGTGCCTGGTGCATACCACGGTGATAGACACGTCTTTCAGTAGCAGAGCGCGTAGAGCGTAGTGTATATCACAGTGATAGACATGCCTTATATACAGAGAATGTTTGTCAGACACGGGGATAGGCATGCCTTACGTTGAAACTGAAGGGTGTATTGATGCCTGTTACAGTGACAGACACACCTATTAGCAGCAATGTATTGACAACAACTGTAGCGATTGTCCATTTAAGGAAATACATTCTGTCTTAGCAACAGGCACGTTTTAAAGTAAGAAAAGCAGCGCATTTATTCAGGATTTTTTTTAATGTTGGTGTGACAGGCACACCTTTTGGCAGAAATGAGAGCAATTGTTTGCAGTTAATTTTCCCAAATTCATGGTGAAGTAGAATTCATTTTTAAAAGTGATAACATACTACAGTCTACAGAAACAGTAAAAAGAAACAGTTGTGCATGTAGGCAAGCCAGACGCTTGAGGTAGTTTCACGTTTAACGGTGACAGGCACACCAATCAATAAAATCAAAACATGCTTTATTCGATTTAACATATAAATCATAAAAGCACAATTTTATCAAATATGATTTTTAAAAATCCAATCACATTGATATTACATAATTAAAAAGAACGTAAAATCAGAATTTAAAAATTCATATCTCAAATTTTTTCTAGATTTTAATTACATTTTACAAATACTGTAACTAGAAGCTAGTAGACATTTCATAGTATTAGAATTATAGCGTTTAAAAATCACGTGTTAGACGCCAGGTTCATATTCCACACTGTTTTTCTAAATTTGATCACACATTTCATAATTTAACAGTTGCAACGTTATAAAATCTGGGCGACATTGTCTCAAGCCCAGAGTCTTTAAAATGTGAACAATCCATCTTTTTCTAGGAACTGAATAAAATTTACTAAATAAGAGAGTGTGCAAAATAGACTATTGAGGCAAATCATCACATGGGCATGGTCCAAGGGTTTTAGACCAGTCATTCATGACAGTGAAGCTAGTAAGTCTATGGAAAATTCCCAGATGGAAACAAGTTAGCAGCATCCTGTCATAGTCCCAGATTACATATGTAAGGTATGGTTGGATGTCATAACATGACATTAACAGTTAGTTTTCCATTATAGTGGGCTTAACATTTTCATTTGAGAGGCTAATTGACACTAGATGCATTAAGCATTCAGACTTCTTTTTTTTATAGGGATTAGTATGATACTATCCGGATTGGTGAAATATTCGGGATGGCCAATATCTGCCATAAATCTTCTGATGTAATTTAGCCAGGGAATACATATCCCCTGTAAAGCTTCAGGCAGTCAGTTATAATATCCACATTTTATGCCATAATAAAATTGACTCAATTTTAATTAGGTCAGAGATATACGGTATCCCAAGCTCTGCATAGCAGATGTAGGTAGCCGTGTTATTGAGGACTGCCAATAAGTATCTGAAAGAGGCATTCTCATTCAATTGCAGGGAGTGTTAATTTAACACATCCCCTTATGCCCGCTCCGTACATTTGTAATTCACTTTGCTCTGTAAATTTGTATTAGATCCGCAACCTACCGTCTGCCCAGTTTGTTAGCAAAGTGGGCAAGGGCAGCAGTGGCTTTGGAAAATAAAATTTTCCTAGCTAAAACTACATGTGTACACCTCCCTCTGTAGCCTGTAGTCAAACAGAATGCCAAGGTATGGAAATCTGTTGGTGCATTCAAGCTTGATATCATTACTAAAAATATTGTGACATTTAGTACTATTCAATCCACATTTCATTATAAACGTTTTTGAAATTTTCACTTGCAAACCGAAATTTTGCATATATGTGGCAAAAGTGGTCATTACTCTTTGAAGCCCAATTTAGGTACGCAACATTAGGGCAGAGTCGTCTGAGTATATTAACGCTGGTATGGGGGGTTATCGATGAGTGAAAGATCCTGGCATTGACTAATTAAAAATTGGCCTAAGTTGTTAATATATAAAGTATATATAAAGTAAAAAGAAAGGGGGGAAGAACACAACCTTGTCTCACCCCCTTTCTTATTGGGAATTTAGCAGTACACTCACCCATGGTTCCATAATGGGCCCTGCATCATAAAATTTATAAGTGATATTTCTAATCCCATTTCCTCAAGAGTAGTCCACAGTTTATTGTGTCTAACACAATCGAATGCGGAACTGAGGTTCACGAATGCCATAAATAGCTTCCACTGCTTAGCTCGCGTGTATTTGTCAAACAATATATTTAGGTTTAGAACCTGTTCTATTGTGCCTTGGCCCTGGTGGAAGCCATATTGTATCTCTGTAATAACCCCAGCATCCTCTGCCCATGGCTGCAGTCTATTTAATAAAATACGGCCCATCACTTTCAGGAAAGAATCTAATGTAGGAATATTATGGTCACCCTTTTTAAAAATTGGAACCACACAGATTCAGAACAGGATGGAATAAAGCCATGGTGACAACATGCTCTCAAGACCAAAGTTAATAGTGGGCGCAAAAGAGATGTATTAGATTTATACAAATCAATGGGTACACCGTCCGGGCCGGGGGCCTTACCTCCCACACTTCAGATCACTTCATCTAGATCAAAGTGGATGTCAAATGGGAAGAAACTTGATGGTTCTGGCTCTAGGAGGGGGCTCGATGCAGCCTTTAGTATTACATGTTCTTCATCATTATATAGTGTGGTAAAGTGATCCACCCACTGATCCTCGCTAATAGATAACTCGATTGATGGTGAGTCTCTAGGGGTTAAGAAAGGGATGTATGTCAGTACAACGCGATCATTTTGATCGCGGTACTTTACATTGCGAATTTTACAACGCTAGTCGTTTCAACGACTTGCGTTGGAGGGCGCGGATTGAGGAATATTATAATTTTATATTCCAACACCAGTCCACATAACAGTAGGGAAGGTGTTGGAATCTAAAATTACAATATTCCTTAACCAACAGCGCCATCCAGCGCAAGTCGTAGTAACGACTTGTGTTGTAATGGCAGCGTGGTAAAGGTCGTGCGGTGTAAACACCGTGTTGTAAACGGCGTTTACCTTAAGAAAGGTGCATTAACAGCCTTTCAAAAACCTGTATTTATTTATTTATAAAGTTTTATATAGCGCAAACTTGACCCAAGAGGGTATCAGAGCGCTTTACATTTAAGATCATAGCATTACAAGTTACATCAGATACAAGAGCATAGTAAGGCACAGTACACATAAACAATGATTCAATGATTCGTAAGAGGAGGGGAGGGGAGGAAAGAGTAATAGCGGGGAGACGAGGATGAAACAATGTACAATGTCCAGCTGGGTAGGTGACGGTCAAGGGGCAAAACCAGGGCCAATCTCCTTATCCCTTAGTTGAGAAGCTTCATGCAAAGCCTGCCAGGTTTCTGTCCTCAATGCATCCTCTAGTTCTTTCAACGCACGTCTATATTCCCAACTAGCTATGTTAATTTCCGCCTGATTTGTATCGGGTTTGTGCAGGGCTCTTTTCAATGCTGTTTGGGATTGGGTGCATTTTGAGTCGAACCCTCCCTGCTTTGTGTTACACGTGTTCATTTCCACAAATAAACTCCTCTTGATCTCAATGGAGATTGAACCAAAGGAATTCAACACCTCCACATGGGGAGCAAATTCGTCCAAGCAAACTGAAAGTTCTGATTTACATTTGACTAACAGTCTATTTGTAAACTCGATTGGCTCCACCTTCGATTAGGGATTGTGCCCACTCCCCCACGTGGGGTGAGCACACCAAGGGTGTAGTCACCCTAAGGTCAGTAACCCATTGGCATGCCTAAGGCATCTCAGACTCTTAAAGAAACATTGGCATGCTCTGGTCTACTTCAACTTGTAAAGTCAACTACCCATGATGCAGGACATATACTGGACGGCATTTTCTCTAATGATCCTTGTCTCATAGTGACTGAACCTTTTCCCCTTTCTTGGTCAGTCCATCATGCCGCTTCTTTTTCCCTCTCACTTCCAGTATTACATAAAACAGCTAATAAAGGTATTATTAGCATATTTAAAAGAAATTATAACCTTGTTAGCAAGGAATCACTCTCTAGGGCACTTAGCAACCAACATTGGACTGAACATAATGATTCCAATTTGGCTGCCACAGAGTATTCAAATTGGCTTACAACAGCTATTGGTTCTCTTGCCCCCTCAAAGAATACTATGTAGGCAGGAAAAAACCCACAGCTTCCTGGTGTTCAGAGAAACAAAAAAAACTCAGACAAATCTGTCGCCGCCAAGAGCGGATCTGGCAGAGACTGATCGAAAGAGATAATCATCAGAGGAAGCTAGTGGAATACAAGTCTGCCATCAAAGAAGAAAAATCGTCATTTTATTCTCAGAAGACAGAATCGCTTAAGTCCCCCAGGTATCTATTTAATGTGATTAATCTTCTTTCTTCTCCACCTGCTCCATTATACCACGATCGTTCGCAGGATTTCTGTGACAGGATGGCCAAATACTTCCACTCTTAAATTCTTGAAATTAATTTCTCTTTGGATAGTCTCAACTCTGAATTTTCCAGTATGGCTCAAATGACGGATCCCTCATTTTACAACGTTCCTAATATGGAAAAGAGGAAAGCAGGGCTGTCCGCTTTCTTCCTCTATTTCAGGAACAGCCTGATCATCTCTTAGGGGAAATTACATCTGGGTCCCCACTGGAGCCCTGCCCCCGAAGTATATGAAACTGGGTAGGGAGCGGATTGTGCCCCACCTAACTTCAACTCTCAATCTGGCCATCTCCTTGGGACGTTATCCTCTTAGCTGGAAAACTATGGTTGTCAAACGTATCCTGAATAAAACCAACCTGGACCCATTAGATCCTAAAAATGAGCAGCCCATCTCTTCATTACCTGTTCCCGCTAATATCTTGGAGAAACATCTAAATGTCCAATTAAGCTCCTACTTGGAGCAACATCACCTGCTTGACTGTTGCCAATATGGATTCAGGAATGGCCACGAGTAGTAGATTGCCTTAATATCTGCAGTAAATAACATACGGACACAAGTAGATGCCGAGCCTACTTCTTTGTTAATACTACTGAACCTATCTGTGGCCTTTGATACCATCTCACCGACAAGACTGATCAACCGTCTTCAGGAACTTGTGGTGTCAGACTCTGCCTTGGAGCTCCTGTCCTCATTCCTGACAGATAGGTCACAGGAAGTAAAGATGGACCAATTTTATTCTAATCTAAATGCCCAATTAAGCTCCTACTTGGAGCGACATCACCTGCTTGACTGTTCCCAACATGGATTCAGGAATGGCCATGGGTAGGAGATTGCCTTAATATCCGCAGTAAATAACATACAGACACAAGTAGATGCTGGACCTACTTCTTTGTTAATACTGCTGGACCTATCTGCAACCTTTGATACCATCTCACCGACAAGACTGATCAACCGTCTTCAGGAAAATGGGGTGTCATACTCTGCTGTGGAGCTCCTGTCCTCATTTCTGACAGATAGGTCACAAGAAGTAAAGATGGACCAATTTTATTCTGACTCCATCTCTACCTTTTGTGGAGTGCCACACAGTTCCTCGTTGAGGCCCACTCTATGTAACATATATGTTTCTCCGTTGGCCAAGGGGATTAGATCTTTTGGGCTGGAGGACTTATCCTATGCTGATGACACACAAATAATTGTGTCCATCACTAATAATAACTAACTAACACTCTCCTTCAGGAAACAACTCAAGACCTGGCTGTTCGAGCAGTAGCGACTCCTCTTCCCCCCAGCGCCTTGAGACCCTAGCGGGTGAGTAGCGCGCTCTACAAATTCCATGATTGATTGATAATATAGAGGCCTCCACAGCAAATTTTAACAGCTGCTTGCAAGCAGTGGCCTCCTGGATGGTAAACAACTATCTTCGACTCAATGGGGACAAAACAGAAGTCCTGGTCCTTGGCAGCCAACAATCTATATGGGCCCCCTCCTGGTGGCCAGAAATGCTTGGACCATGCTCGTGCCCATGCCCTGCTGCCTTGGCAAAGAATATTGGCGTTATAATTGACAACTCACTTTCTTTTGATCCCCAGGTCAACAGGCCTGTCTCCTCCTGTTTCCAGCTTGAGGAAGATCTTCCTATCTCTCAATTTCTCTTCATGAAAGCAAGCAGCTGTTGCCATGCTTTTGTCCGGGCTTGTAGGGAGCTGGATTTCTGTTGCAGTAACCCCCCCCCCACTTTTTTGCCAGACTACTGATGCACTTTGACTTGATGTGCCCTGGGTCCCTGCCAATCAGGTTCCAAGGGCCTGTGTCCTTTCCCTAAACTGTACCTTGTACCCCCAAATGGCCCTACTCTGGCCACATGTAAGTCCCTTGTAAAAAAATACCATGGGTACCAAGGGCACTGTGGCCAAGGAAGACCTCTAAGGGCTGCAGCACTTATTGTGCCACCCTTAGAGGTCTGCACCTTTACACACACACATACTGCCATTTCAGGCTGCATGTTTTGGTGCAGAACAAAGTGAAGAGTCGACATCGCACACATCCCTGTGTTCCATACCTACAACACACTGCCCTGGCATAGGTCAGCCACCCCTCTAGCTGGGTACACTATACCAGTAGTGATGGTACAGGTGCATGAACCCTGTACCCCTACAGTATCTAGACCAATTCCTAGACATTGCAAGTGTATTAATGCCATTAAGAGTATATGGTGCTGTGAATGTGTCATTACAAACTCCACAGCACCATAATGGCTTTACTGAAAACTGGTAAGTTTGGTATCAAACTTCTCAGCACATTAAACCTACACTGATGAAAATATGGGATTTAATGAAAAATGCACTCAGAGGGCATCTTAGAGATGCCTCCTGAAAAACAACCAGCCTCTGGTGGGTTCCCTGACTGGCACACACCAGTCTGCCACCACGAGACATGTTTCTGGACCCCTGGGGTGGGAGCCTTCTCTCTCTGAACCCAGAAACAAAGCCTTTCCTGGGCGGAGGTGGTCCCACCACCCCCAGGCCAGGAAGAGACTTCTGTAGCAGGGGAACTTCAAAGGCCTTGCTGCCTTTGTAACATGCCTCCAGCTTCTCCTGCTCTCAGTAGCAGGCCCCCTTCCTGTCTCCCTTCCTTTTCGGCGGGAAGACAGGCGGGAAAAGTTCGCACAGCCCAGAAGATGTGCCCACCTCTTCCAACCCCACCCCTCAGGTGGGGGAGACGAGGTGAAGCCCACTTCTCAGTGCCCGCTATTTTGCAGATGGCAGGTACTCTCCAATCAGGATTAGGGATTGTGCCCACTCGCCCACGTGAGGTGAGCACACCAAGGGTGTAGTCACTCTAAGGTCAGTAGCCCATTGGCTACTAACCCAGAGACCCCTAAAATGCTCCCTAAATACAGTATTTAGGGGGCTGCCCTGAACCAAGAAGACAGCTTCCTGTAACCTATGAAGAAGAAGGACCAAAGCAGAGAACAACTGTCTTGGGCCTAGCCCTACCGGCCTGTCTGCAGTTTCCAGAGATCCTGCACCAAAAGTCGCCTTGTCCTGCAGCCAGCGACCTCAGAACCCCAGGGAGGACTGACTGCCTTCCACAAAGATCAGATCTCCTCTGAGGAAGAGGTGTGGCACGGTGGCCAGGGTGCCTGACTCCGGAGCACAGGGTTTACGTTCAATCCTCAGCTCCGGCAGGTTAGCCCAGCACCATGCGACTCTGGGCAATAGCTTGCTTAATCTTCCCGGTGACCCCCAGCGCCGGTACACCTCTCCGGAGGTAGCTGTGTGCTTTACAAATGCTGGCATTTATTTAACAGCAGCTGTGTTCAAAAGAAACAGTCAAGAAAGACTGAGCCTGCTGAGGGCAAAGAAACCTGATGCCTGAAACCACCACTGCACCCGACGACTACGGCCTGAGTCCGAGTGGCCCTCTGGTATAAGCGAGGTCCCCCAGCGCTCCAGAGTCCAAGTCCACAATGGGTTGATCCCTCCAGGACTCCCTGACGTCATTCGACTTACCTGCCCAGCTGTTGGTTCCTCCCAGAAGTCTTCTTGGACCGAGCCTGCAGCCAAAATCCAAAACCGGCAACTCTCATTGAAAACAACGGGGCACTCGATGCCAAAACAGCACCCTGAACCCAGCCGCCCCTGTGCCGCTGCGGGTGCACTTTGGGTGCTAACTCAGATCACCCTTTGCCCTGAGCCTAACACCAGGAGCTTTGCTCCCACAACATTGTGGCCTGCTCGTTAGCAGCCACCAACCGGAGGCCCCCATCCTCCATTGGATAACATTGTGCCTCAGCATTCTGCACCCATCCGCCCTAGTGCCGCTGAGGGTGTTCTGAGAGCGCAACTTCGACCCTGGGGGAACCCTGGTTCTAACCCCAGTTTAAGTTTAAGTTTGTCTTGTTTGTCTTAAGACAAACTGAAGACAAAATCCTAACTTCTGTGAATACCAAAAGTAGTAAGTTCATTCTGTGAATGCCAAAAGTAGTAAGTGCATTCTGTGAATACCAAAATAGTAGTAAGTTTAGGATTGAGTCTTAAGTTCATTCTGTGAATCGGGCCCTTAGTGTGCTAGCTAGGCATATCACACTGATGAGCAAAAGTAATTTGAAAAGTAACGTACACAGTAATCTGTAAAGTAATTAAAAAGTAATTCCGAACTGTTGACTTACCTGTATTTCAACCAACTGCATTTGAACCTAGATTCAACTGTAAAACACTGCATACGATTTTGCAAAGTATTATTTCACTTACCTTCACCAGGCTTGGCTTAGTTCTACAAATAAAATAACTAAACATTATTTTTGATACAAACGAAATTGGTCTGAGTTCAGTCTCTGAGTGTGTGACATCATTTCTTGCCTCAGTGTGTACAACAAATGCTTAACACTACCCTCTGATAAAGCCTTACAGCTCTCCCACACTACCACAAATAGAGAGTAAGCTGCTATCTAATTTTGCCTCTGCCTACCTTTGGGGTCCCACTGGACTCAGTGCACACGCTACCTCATTTTGGTATACTATATACAGACTCAAATAACAGGAGCCTAGGGGGATAAGAAGCAGGCCGCCCCCCACTCAAATTACTCTCATACAACAATGGCCTGCTCCTGAACAGCTCTAAGGCTGCAAAAGAATTTACTCTTGTGGTAGAGGAATTATATACCTTCTATCAACAGTCATGCACACCGTTGCAATTTTGAGTCTGGCAATATTGCCAGTACGTGTGTTTGTCTACCGGTACCACCACTGGGCTACATATATTCCCTCTCTTCCACACGTGAAAAAAAAGGGGAGGGGAGGTTGACAGTGCCTCACGGAAGCAACACCAAGGAGAGGATTGTATCAGACTGGTACTCGCCTGATTCCTCACTTCTCATCATCGGCTACTGTCAACCTTAAACAAAATGGGAGAAAAACAAAAATAAAGAAAGTGCATATAGGTCAGGCAACCATCAAGTGTTGTGTGTGCTGAAACCCGATGTGATATATCCGTGCCCAATTAAGTGAAAAACAAATATACCTCTATAAAAAGGGTGAGGCTAACTGGCAACTCATGACTTTATTCTGTGCTGTTAGCTCACTCTGTTAAAAGTCAACCAACATGTTTCATCACTTTGCCTTACGTTTCAGTGATTTCTTCAGGGTTTCTTGGTGGGCCAGCGTTTAACATGCACCTTTCTTAATCTTCCCTTATTGTACCTGTAGCAGATGGTGGAACACAACACACAAACACACATAAACATTAAAATATCTCAGCGAGTAGCACCGAGCCCGGTGCTCACTGGCAAATGACAAATTCCAGCATTATAGATTTACCAGGTGGCCTTCTGTGGTAAGCCTACCCGGCCCCCGTGGAAGACTGCTTGACGTGTACCGTCCCCTGTCTCAGTACTGGGACGCTTTGAACCGCCAATAGGTCGGTATCTATGGCAAAAAACGAAAGGCGAGAAGGACATGATTGTAATACATCGCACTTCGCTTATGCCTGACAATTTGCGGGCGAACGTGATTTTACCCATTCCCCTTCTCCCTTTAATTACAGCTCCCGCTCCCTCTATCTTTTAACAGCCTGGCTTAGAAACTCCTTACCGCGTACGCGTGCAGGTGTGGTCTCGACTCACCCCTCGTATTCCGTAGCGGTGCCGGCCGGCTGTTTACAAAGCCAGTTTCCTGGTCACGTGGACCAACGTGTCGAGCGTGACGTTATGCGTCGCGTCAGTGGCGAGCGCCATCTTTGAACGGGAAAGTATCTCTAAAGGTATATCATCACCGCCAATGTGAAATACAATAGGACTAATATTCCTAATGGGGTAAAAGATACTATATACAGAGCCAGCTTCCTACAAGGCTGGATTACTGTAACGCTCTTTACTTGGACATCAACAAGGGATCCATCCATAAACTGCAACTTGTCCAGAATGCCACAGCGAGACTCATTATGGATCTTCCTAAATTTCATTCAATCTCTGCTGCCATTCGTAGGTTGCAATGGCTTCCATTAGAGAAACAAATCCCATTTAAGGCCCTATGTATAGATTATAGGGCACTTCACAATTCTGGTCCAGAAGGAATTAAACATCTCTTCCAATGTTACATCCCTACTAAACAGCTGCAGTCTGCCAACAAAAAGTGTCTGGTAGAGCCCAGGTTTAGTAGGGCAAGGTATGGAGGAAGAGCCTTTGCTGCAGCTGCCTCGAAGCTCTGGAACACTCTTCCCATATCGAACCCCTGCCTAGAGACAGCCCTTCTCTTCCGTAAATCCTTAAAGACCTGGGGGCAGATTTACAAGCCCCTTGCGCATCATTTACGCCGCCGTTGCATCACTTTTGTGACGCAGCGGCGGCACAAATCCTACTCCATGGTGCTTACAACGTGACGCATCTGGGAGATGCGTCACGTTGTAATGCCCGGCGCCACATGTAGGCGTTCCTGTGCAGGGGGGGGGGGCGTTCCGGCGCAGGAACGCCTCCTAAAAGTGGCTAAGTGACATCTACAACTCCAGCAATGCGTCACTTTTACGGCACAGATGCGTGACGCATCTGTGCCGTTTTTGCACCATGGTGCGCCGCATTGTAAATGCAGCGCATCCATGATGGCGGAGCTGCGGCGCACAATAACTGGCGCATCCCTGCTGATTTGCAGGGATGCGCCAGTTATTGTAAATATGCCCCCTGGCTCTTTGCCCTAAATTAGAGGACTTACACCTCCTAGTCTGTGACCGTTGGTTCTGTCTTAGCGCCTTGACGCCTTTGTGCAAAGTTTGCGCTTTTTAAGGTGGTCAGTCATTCATTCACGCTAATACTTAAAGGTTGTGAAACAAGACATTTTAAAAATGTATTTTTTGTGCCTTATGATCACGGACAATGTTTTGCCGTGCAAAGTCTTTCCTTCACCCACAACTTGTGAAAATAGTGAATATTTCCAATTAACACAGAGATGTCTTGCTAGCAATAAGCAATAAGCAAAAGTCCTGTTATTCATTTTTTTCTGTGCTTCTTGACAGTTCTCTTCTGAAAATTCTGTATCTTACAGTGGAAAATGACAATTCTGAACCCTGTGCTTTCACATTTATTGTAGGTAAGAAAGTGTCAACTTTTTGACATCACGAACTCATTTTACAACATTCTGTTAGAAGGTACAAATAATCGAACCAGAGCAAAAGCTCAAACATGTTCTGTGCTGCACACTTGAGCTGGACCCCAGAGACAGAGGGTGAATTTCCTGATACACTGGTTCCTCTGAAGGGCCTGCTCAGAGGTAATGCCATGTAAAGGGGCAAACTTGCCGACCTGCAATGTTTGACATGCAGTGAATAAAAATGGGCAAGGCGGGCAATATGATGCATGAACAAATACAAATAATCATGGTCAACTTTTATAGCGTGAATTGAATGGTCGTTTGAATCTTTAATAATGCACGAGTTCCCAACTTGGGGGCACACATACTGGGTCTGACTTAAAGCATTAGTGTGGGCAGTACTCCTACAGAGGTACTCTTCTAAGTGCTCCTACTTGCCTTAGTGAATCGGCCACAAATGTCCAACTCCCTGTTAGTAAAAGTGTAAAGCAGAAGTGCTTTCTCTTAGCAATCATTGTATATCATTTTTCGCTTTTGGTCCTCATTTGATATATTTTGGGGGTAGTTCACAAGGTCTTTGAAGAGTATGTACGAATGCTTTAGGAGTTCTACTCTATGGGCCCGATTCACAGAATGAATTTAAGACTCAATCCTAAACTTAGTACTATTTTGGTATTCACAGAAGCTAGGATTTTGTCTTAAGACAGGCTTAAGACAGACATAAGACAACATCCTAACTTAAGTCTGTCTTAAGACAAACAAGACAAAATCCTAACTTCTGTGAATACCAAAAGTAGTAAGTGCATTCTGTGAATACCAAAATAGTAGTAAGTTTAAGATTGAGTCTTAAGTTCATTCTGTGAATCGGGCCCTATGTTTTTCAATATGCCTTTGTGAATGGGACCCGTATATTGGAGTCAACCCTGCTAGGATTCTATTTGGTTACCAGCCGGAGGAGGCAGATCTGTGCAACAGGTGCTTAACCTCTTGAGCTGTCGTCCCAGCTTACTTACACACGCCATAAAACAAGCAACTTGTATTTATTGTGAAAAGGCCCAAGTTTTATCAGGTGCATACAGTAAAACACGCATAACCTTTTATTTACACAATGGTTCGGAGTGTTTCATGCAAGCAACAATATTAGAGCAGGCCAGATGCCTCTGCAGCAAGAACTAGAGTCACACACACGACAACATCAACCACGAACAAATCACTTCACACACACCAGCAACCAGCAGGACCGTGCAATCTGTCTATGGCCAGAACTAAAAATATAAACTGGTCACTGTGAAAGTCATGGATAGTTTGTAATATTTTCCATGAGTAGCTACAGCGGTTATAAAACAGCTGTGCACGTTTCCTGTAATGAGAATGATTTCTTCTTTGGAGGACAAAAGTATAATGGGGCGAAAGCGAAACTTTTGCCCTAGTACAGTAAGTATCTTCTAAGGAATGAGTACCACGTGTTTGCTAGCACAGGAAACTACGTCACATTTCTCCAATTAAACCTCCCTTCCTGGCCAACTAACAGAAAAGGCAGCGACCTTTTCTGGGCGTTTTCTTAAACTTGATGCGGGATGGTCTTTTACAGAAAATCCAATAATATCTGAATTCTCTTCCTTCTGTTTGATCATTCCTAAAGCTCCATGGCAAGTCAGATACTTAAGTAATTTTTGCCACTCTTTTTTTCGTGTTATAGTTGAAAGGTTGGCTGCTGAGAGTGTGAAGAATAGGGCTTTGGGGGATAGAAGACCGCTGTGAGGTCTGGCCCCCGGAGGCATTGGGGGAATACAGGCACAGTGTAGTTGACTGGCCTTGTTGGGCTACATCTGGTATGAGATGTAGTCCAACGGTTATATACTGCTCCATTTTGGGCTGCGACCCATCATTTTGTTGGGTGGTGCACACGGTGGAAGCCCTTTAGCTTAGTGATAATTTTCTGGTGTTTAGAGAGTGTAGAAGTGCCCTCATGTCCGTAGGAGTGTTTGTTTCCCTTACTTGTAGCGCCAAAAGTCAGCGGTTTTCAGGATGGAGGACAAGCAGGTCCGTGATGCGCTCCGGCTGCTATCGGAGAGCGGGCACTTGGATTTTCTTGTGGATGGAAGCAAGGCCACACACAAGTTGCGACCGAAGAGGCAGGCTTCCAGCGGGGTGGCGGCTGCCATCTTGGCATGCTAGGTGCCGTGAGGACCAGAATCGGCCCAGGTGAATGTGCGAGGCCGCATGTGAGATTGCAGTGTGGGGGAGGGAGGGTCAGGGCGACGTAGGGGCCGTGGGGGATAACCAGCGTATGAGAAGATTAGACTGTACACGAGCAGCTAGCTGGCCCGTAAAGGCGCTCAGTGGGCAAGGCTCCAAGCAACAAGTGGTGAGCCTCATGAGGTTAGGAGGGGAAGAGGGGGCTCACACCACCAACAGGGCATGAAACCGAAGGCCTCCAGTAGTGGAGAGAGTCCAGGGCCAGATTGGGGCATTGATTTAGTGCCAGGACAGGCCTCTGAATGGTTGCCCTTAGGGAAGCAGCTGCAAGTAGTACATGGGGATGAGTTTGACCCAGGTGCAGGAGAGGAATGTGGGAAGTGGCGTGGTACATGTCATGGTTTTATTTGGGGATTTGGAGAGTGGGGAAGATAGTAGGCAGGATCACTGGGTAGAGGAACAAGGGAGTAGTCGGTTGGGGTGGACCAGGTCCCTGAGGTTGGGCCCAGGAGATGGTAGCATTTGGTCCCTTAAGTGAAGGAGGACTTGTGAGGCAGGCATAGCATTCCCCAGAGGTCTTTTGAGGAGTATGAGCTGGCTAAGCTCCTGAGGGTACCATTGACCATTGAAAATTGGATGGCTGCGTTCCTCATATATGCCACAATTTACTGTGAGAAGCATCTGGAGAGGAGTGTAGCTCGATTTAAAAATATGAATGTCATACGCAAGGCACAAAAATCCTTATACAGTAATACCTGGGCGCAGTATGACAAGGAGCTTAGGGTATGCATGGCATTTGACCCCTTAGCCGCCAGATGGGGGAGATAGATACAGATCTATGGCAGCAATCGATGGGCTTAGCTAAATTTGGGAATACCATATACACAGCAAATGGTTTGCTAATTGTTTATCTCCCCTTTCCAGCCCATCCCACCCAGGGATGGGTGGGTAATTCCATATAGAGCCAAGGAGGCACACAAGGGGAATGATGGGATTTTATCAAGGGCCAGTGCAAGAGGGAGTATTGTAGATTCAGGCACAAATGCTCAAGTGTTCAAGGAGACCCCTCTCAGCAATTGCTACGGGAACACAGGAGGTGCATCGGGTTCTCAGCAGGGAGGCCACAGTTCACAGTGGCAACATAATTCAGGGGAAGTAGGAGCATCGAATGCAGGTAACTATGGGGGGAGGAGCACAGGGACCTCAGGGGAAAAGCTTGTACGCCAGTTAAAATAGATTGGTTTACAATTTGGTTGGGAACTTACCCAGGCAAGGAAGATGCTGGTACTTTGCTGGAAGGCTTTACATTGGGTTTCAATCAGGGGTACAATGGACCAAGAATGCAGCAGTGGGCAGAGAATCTGAGGTGACTTGAACCACATCCACAAGTGGTGCAAGCCAAGTTAACGAAAGAAGTATGGGAAAGGAAGATGGCCGGGCCTATTGACATTTGATTATTCTGTGATAGAGGTCATGCCTAAAGGGAAGACGGGGCAGTTCTGGCTCATTTCACACTTATCATGGCCGAAAGGCTAATCAGTTAATGGCTTCATTTAGGAAGAATTGGCCTCAGTGTCTTGCTCATTAGTGGGTGTGGCTTTGGCTATGAGCTTGGAGCTTTTTTGGCCAAATGTGACATAACATCAGTGTTTGAATTGTCCCTTTTTGCAGGGTCATCCTAGAATTTTTTGCCTTCCGCCTGTATTTTTTCTAACCTGTTGTTGGTGGTTTTATGACTCTGGGCACTTTACCACTGCTGATCAGTGCTAAAGTGCATATGCTCTCTTTTGTAAATTATGTTATGGATTAGTTTTTCCATGATTGGCTATTTGACTTACTTGTCAGACTCTAGTACAGTACACCATGTGTGCCCAGGGTCTATAAATCAAGTGCTGCTGGTGGGTGTGTAGCACTGATTGTGCCACCCACAAAAGCAGCTTGTAAAATGTGACTCAGGCCTGCCATTGCATAGCCTTCCCTTTTCTACATATTAGTCACCCCTAAGGTAGGCCCCTCGTACCCCTGTGGGCAGGGTGCATGGTATGTGAAAGTTAGGACATGCCCTGATGTGTGTGGCATGTCCTGGTAGTGAAATACTGCAAATTTTATTTTTACTTTTTTCACTATTGTAAGGCTATCTGTTCCCATAGGACAGAATGGGGAGTTTGTTTATAACATCTTATACCCTGACTCTGGGAACAAGATATAAAAATAAAGTTTAGTATGCCTGCACTCAGAATGTTAAAGGGCATCTTTTAGTGAGGGTGATTTTCACATTCTGTGTTTGAAAGAGTTTTGACACAATATCGGGTATACACTTTGCGTTTTAGATGGTTAAGTCACCAGTGTCAATACGTACTCGGAGTACCTTATCAGGATGACCGTAATCGGGGTATCCCACCCCCATCAGTGGGTGTTGTCAGCTTGTCAGCTTTTCTGCGTCTCATGCCTCTTTGCTAGAGACCGATCTAGGAAAATATTTTTGAGTTGCTCTTTGAATTTTCCGAAGGAGGGGATAGTTCTGATATGGGGGGGATGGGGGGGTGGCGCATTTCCCGCGAAGAATCGGGCTGCGATTTTTTGTTTGCGTACTTTCATTGGGATGAGTAGTAGCGTGTTTGAGCTCCGGAGGGACCTGGTTTGTCTGTCGCTTTTTAAGCTTAGAGGCCAAGTATTCGGGTTTGCCTGTGTGAAGGGCTTTGTGGCTGAGACAGGCTGTTCTGAAACTGGCACACTTTTCAACTGGGAGCCATTTCAGTTCTCTGAGTGCAGGTGAGATATGGTCACATTTCTTCGCTCCTGTGACCATTCTAGCTGCTGCGTTTAGTGTTGTTTTAAGGGGGGCCAGGTGCCCCTTTACTGAGCCTGAAAGTGTTGCGATCCCATTGTCTAATCTGGATAACACCAGTGATTGGGTAACTTGTTTAAGGTCCTTGGCTGGGATGACAGGTTTTATTTTGTTCAATAGCTTTAAGTTCAGGAAGGCGCTCTTAGCAGAGATCTTAATGTGTTTGGTCATCGTTAGAACTGGGGGTCTCTAGTTGGCAGAGGTAGGTACCACTGTCCAAATAGGGATCCTTGCTTCTAGTCAGGGTAAGGAGGAAACCCTCTGAGATAACCCCTGCTCACCCCCTTGGTAGCTTAGCACGAGCAGTCAAGGCTTATCAAAGGCAATGTGTAAAGTATTTGTACCAACACTCACAGTAATACAATGAAAACACCACAAACTGACTTCACAACAGTTTAGAAAAATAAAGGTATTTAATCTAAACTACACAAGACCAAAACGACAAAAATCCAACATACACAGTTCAAGAATATGGTTTCAAAAGAGTTCTTAAAGTTGCGATAAAATAATCCACAGTTCAGTGAAAATTTCACAGTTGCATCACGTTTAGCCAACAGTACCTTTAAATGCGACAAAGTACCAAAACAGAAGCTGGTGTGGTGGAAAACAAGCGATACGTCACTCCTGAGACCTTGGGAAGGCGATGCGACAACCCCGCTGGATGTAGCAGGCGTGTTGCTGTGACTTCGGTCTGTATGGGGAGGGATGCGATACCTTGTATGGATTCCGGAGGGGAGATTCTGTAGTAAAAAAGATTGCAAAGGCATGATGAGATGATCTTTGGGGCTGCGACGATCTCCGGTGCGACGATGCGTGGACCAGCAGTGATCTTCCTCTCGCAGCTCCTCGATGCGATGGCTCTGCGACGACACTTGCAGCGATGTGATGCGGTCCGTAAGCAAGCGGTGCAACGATCTCACCCAGCGACGACAGGCTCTGCAACGACACTCGCAGCGATGGTCATCTTCCCGCACCGGTCTGGGGTGTCCCGCAAACGAAGGATGTGACGACTCTGGCAGCGGCAACAGGCGCTGTGACGATCTCGGCCTTCGTAGCGATGCGACAAAACTTGCAGAAAGTCTTTAAAAGCTTGATTTCCAGCTTCCCAACACAGGTACAACTTCCAGAGGAACCACAACTGGGCCAAGCACTCTAGGAAAGACAGAACTCTCTCAGCAGAGTTCAGGGAATCTGGGGGTGAAGTCCTTTTGTTCCTGGGACTTCTTAACAGGGAGCCAGCTCTTTTCAGGCCCTTGGAGATTCCTTCAAACAAGGGGACACAGCACCAAAAGCAAAGTCCTTCCCCTCTCTTTGGCAGCAAAGCAACAGCAGGTCCGTCCAGCAGAGCAACAGCAGGACAGTCTTCCTTCTTCAGTTTCAGCTTTCTCGTTGGCAGAGAATCCTTCTTGATTCCAGGATGATCTAATTTTCTGTAGTCAGGGGTCCTGTACTCATACCCATAAAAGTCTTTGATCCCTTTGTGCAGGAGGGCTCTGAGCCCGGTCTGAACCAGTTCGGGGTGTTCCTTCAGCACTTTATTTTCCTGGCCTCTCCTTTCCTTTCAGGGAGAGGGGCAGGGTCCTCAGCCGCCCAGCAGGAGGCAGAGCCAGCATTGTGGAAGGCAGGGACAGCCCTATTCAGGCCCAGGTGCTATCCCCTCCCACCACTCAAGATGCAGATGCAGTCATTCAGCCTAGGGCTGACTCAGCCAGCCTCCTGGGGGCTCCTAGCCTCTGTCACTCTCAAACCAGACAGTCAATTCACAAACAGGCCAAGGCACACAAAAAGGTCAGACAAGAGAACAGCAACTTTCTAAAACTGCTGTTCTCAAAAACAGAATTTAAAAACAACCTTTCCTAAAAGATGTGTTATTAAATTCTGAGTTCAGGGATACCAGATTTTTATGCCCTATCTTGCTCCTATGGGATGATATGCTGGTAGCCACTGTAGCCAGCATTCCCCATGATAGCCTATGGGGCAAGATAGCCTTACAATAGTGAAAAACGAAAATGGCTGTAATTCACTACCAGAGCATGTCACCTGCACAAGGACATGCTCTACCTTTCACCTACACTGCACCCTGCTCAAGGGGGTGCCTTAGGCCTTCCATAGGGGTGACCAATGTGTACAGAAAGGGAAGGGTTAGACCTGGTCTGTGGGGACACTGGCCAGGAAGACATGGCAGTTCACAGACTGCACACAAGCACTGCTGTGGCAGGCCTCAGACACCATTTTAGAGCTACTCATGTGGGTGGCACAATCAGTGCTGCAGGCCCACTAGTAGCATTTGTTATCACCAGCCCTGGCACACTCAGTGCACTTTACTAGGGACTTCTTGGGGACACAAATATGGCAATCATGGATAACCAATCACAATAACAATTTACACAGGGAACACTTGCACTTTGACACTGAACAGCAGTGGCAAAGTGCCCAAAGCATCTAAACCAGCAAAAACGAATTCCAGCACAGCATCAAAAATACAGGAGGTAGAGGCAAAAAGATCAGGGGAAACCACGCCAAAGATGCCAGGTCTAACAGTCATATTAAGTTTCGAGTCTAAAGGGATGCTTAATGATTTTACAGAATCCGCCAGGGTGATGTTTCCGTCAAGTGTATTGATCGCAGATAGCCATTTTGAAATTTGAGTGCTCTCTTCTTTGCTTGAGATGAGGAGTATTTCAGTCTTGTCCTGATTGAGTTTTAGGTGGTTCCTTAATAGCCAGTGTTGGACTTCTCTGAGCGTGTCATTGAGTCTCTGAATGTCGTTAATGGATGCGGTTTCCAGATAGATCTGTGTGTCAACGGCATAAAGGTGGAAGGGGATGTTGGCTTTTCTGAGTAAAGTTGTGAGTGGTTCCATATAAATGTTAAAAAGTTGTGGGGAGAGCACTGATCCTTGGGGGACTCCCTTGCTAACTCTATGTAGGTCAGACGTGCAGTTTTTGATTTTTATTCTTTGAGTGCGGTTGTGGAGGAAGGAGGAGAACCATTGTAAGACCACCTCATCTAGACCTGCCCTTTCTTGAAGAGAATAATGAGGATAATGTGATCAACCGCATAAAAAGCTGCAGATAAATCTAGGAGGATGCGAAGGCAGCATTTGTCTGCATCCAATGAATTGTGCATGTCATCGATGTCGTTGAGGATTTTGGTCTCCGTGCTACATCCCATGCTAAAGAAGGTAGTTGCTCTTGGATCGAGGGAGTGCGAGTGCAGGTGGTGGTTCGTGAAGGAAGGGAGGTTGTTCTGGCAGATGGCGAGGAGGAGGATGATCATTTCTCCAAATGTGGCCGGCTGGTTAGAGGTACGGAGTAGGGCGGGGAGGGATGGGGCGTGTGAACGGGGGCGATCTTCAGTGAGGGGAAGAGAGAGTCAAAGGCCTCTAGATTCTTGTTGCTTGATTGGATCAGGACTGTGCCGTTCGTGTAGACGGTTACAGAGGTGTTGCTGTTTCGCATCGAATGGTTAGTAATTGTGGTTGTCAGTTTGCAGCTGTGCTGGGTGGTCATAGTTTTGTGATAGGTAGGCCCAGATCCCAGACTTCTAGAACACTTCTGGGAAATCAAGAGGAACCTTTGCCAAGGAGAAGAGCTGTATAAGCTGAGGAGGAATACTTCCCCTGTCCTGTTTGCTGTCTGGGGTTGGCCTGCAGTGGCTGCTTGCTGCCAAGCAAAGGAGGAAAAGGACTTTGCTGTTTGCTTTGTCATCTTGAGGAAGATCGCCAAGGGCTTGAAACTGAACTTGCCTCCTGTTCTGAAGTCTCAGGGACACAAAGACTTCACCACCAGCTCCCCTGAAATTCCTTGCTGGGAATTCCAACCTGCATAAAGGTGCCTGTTGCTGTTTAGGACCTCTAGAGACAGTTTGTCACTGGGAGCTAGAAAATCGGCGCAACACCGAAAAAGCATGTCGCATCCGCACCTGTTTTCCGACGCATCGCCGAAGAAACCGTCGCCGTGCCTGTTGCGGCTCGAGAAATAGCTGCACGACGCATCGAGTGTAACGATCTCCGAAGTCTGAGATCACTGCACTGATTCCGATGCAAGCCTGCTGTGCGGCTGCACGAAAGTACACATCGTACCGGATCAACGCATCGCATTGAGGCGCCAAGACTGTCGCATCCTTGGGGGCTGCAGTAAGAAACAGACGCATCAACTCCCCATGCAGTAAGGAATCGACACATCACCTCCTCTGCGCTGCAGTATGGAACCGAAGCCTGAGTGTAAGGAACTGACGACTCACCTTCCATGCGGCCATTTTGTTTGTTTTGCGTGACGCATGTAAGGTACTTTTGAGCAAAGTGTTGCATTTACGACTTGCATCGAACTGAACTATTTCTACGATCTGAAAGCCTTATTTTTGATACTGTATTGTGGATTTTTGTTGTTTGGTCTAGTTTTGGTTTAGTTAAAGATTACTTATTTTTCTAAACTGGTGTAGTGTCCATTTGTAGTGTTTTTACTGTATTACTGTATGTGTTCACAACTGCTTTACACACTGCCTCTGAGATAAGCCTGTCTGCTCGTGGCAAGCTACTAAGGGTTATTTTAGGATTGTATCCCCCTTACCCTGAGTAGAAGCAAAGGCCCCTATTTAGACAAAGGTACCTACCTCTGCCAACTAGAGACCCCCATTTCTAACAATCAGCATTCCATTTTTTATCCCTACACCAGGATGATTTTCCATTGCAGGATGTCCAATTTGAGGGTATGTGGATAAAGCCCTTCCAATGGGATGCTCAATTTTGTGTGCATTATTTGAGTGCTTCAGCACATTCCTGCAATGGCGTTTCATGCAATGAACGGGTCATGAGAAGGTGTCACACTATCTTGATGACTTTTTTATGGTCTCGGACTCCAGTTCTGAGGAATGCCAGCAGCTTCTGGTTCTTTCTCAGGAGCTCATGGAGGATTTGGGTGATCCTTTGACCTTAGAAAAGACGGTGGGACTAGTGATCCCCATTTAATTTCTAGGAATTGATTCAGTTGAAATTATAGTGTACACATGAAAAGAAGTTAGGAATGCAAGTTCTTCTTGACACAATGTTGGCAAAAACAAAGTCACAGTAAGGGAGGTGTAAGTGCTCTTGGGACACCTACATTTTGTAGGACATCCGGCAGGAGACTAGGTTTAGCGCTCTTGGGGCTATCCCTATTACACCATCACGTTAGGTTGTCTGTGGGTGTTAAGGCCGATCTGCGGGTGTGGAGGAGTTCTTTGGACTCAATCAATGGCATTCCTATTCGGACACTGCAGGAAGTTGAATGGGATGTGCAGATTTTTTCGGATGCATCAGGTAGCATAGGGTTTTGGTTTGCATTAGCAGGGACATTGGTGTACAGATGAATGGCCGGACTGTTGGAAGAATGACGACCAAGAATTGCATTTCATTAATTTTTCACATTAGTATTAGTTGTCACATTGTGGCGCGAATGGTTACAACACAAGAAGGTACTCTTTTGAGTAGACAATATGGCTGTGGTTCAAGTAGTTAACAGGCAGTCAGCGAGATATGCTCAAGTCTTTAAGATGCTGAGGGAGTGTGTGCTTGAATGTTTGAGACAGGATATTCTGTTTAGAGCCAGGCATGTACTGGGTGTGGACAATGTCATTGCGGATACTTTGTCTCATTCACAGTGGGAGAGGTTCCATGGACTAGCCATGGAGGCAGACAGGGACAGAACTCGGATGCCACTTGAGTTATGGATAGTGGGAGACAGAGGATGTGCCAACTTGTAGTGGGGCCCCTGGTGGTATTTATGTGTAAGGTATTTTACCAGGCTTGGGTGCAAATTTTTGAGCTCGGGAGCTTGTTGCCACCAGAGCGAAAGGGAGAGAGTAGAATATGTAGTGCAGTTCATATTGCGGCTAGCTAAAAAAGGTTTATCCAGAGTCACAATCTCGGAAAGGCTGGCTGGCATTGCCTTTATGCGGAAACTGTTGTGGAGTTATGCATCATGAGCAGGAGAGCTAGGTAAGAGAATGTTAGAGGGTTGGGCTAAGAAACCGGGCCGAACACGACAGAGGAGGAAGCCTCTTTCTAGGCAGGTTTTTGTAAAGTGATTCATAGTTTGACAGAGATTTGCTATTCACAAGTTGAAACAGTTTTGTTTTCCGCACAAATGTTGTGGATGTTTTTTTGAGGCCTTTCATGTATCTGAGTCATTAGAGGGGGCGGGAGGATCAAGGTTTGCAATGGGAGGATGTTAGCTTTAGGCAGGATGGTCTGGAAATTTGCTTTCTCAGGTCTAAAACTGACCAGTGTTCTAGAGGACCTACAATACTATTACATGGTCAGGAGCAGGAGGTATGCCCTGTAGCATGGGGCAGAAAACTCAGAGCGCAGGCCAGGGGACAGGAGGGGTAGTTTTCACCTATCAACAAGGGGATCGAGTGACGTCCTTCCAATTATTGTCAGTCTTGAGGAAAGCTGTGATGAGGTTTGGGTTTGTGGATGTGAATTTTGGTACTCATTCTTTTAGGATTGGGGAAGCGATGGAGGCAGGCAGGAGAGGGTGGTCTAGGGAGCAAATAATGGGGCTAAGCAGGATCATCAGAATTCTACCAGATTTATCTTAGGGCTAATGAAGGGGTAAGGTGTGAAGATGTGTTCAAATTATGTGTTTACACAAATTTCTCTTTCAGGTTGGGTTCCAGGCCCTCTAGATGCTGCCTTGTCGGTGTGAATTGTCAGACATTCCTTCATAAAGTAGGCAGATTGGGCAGCTGGGAAGACTGCGTGAAGTAGGAATTTGGATTTTCACAGTAGCTCTTTGTCAGTCAAGTGGTTTGGAAAAGGAGGCATGAGGTGGAAGGAGTTGTTGCCCATGCTCAACAAGTTGATTAGTAAGGATCGTTATCCGGATATCTTGATGATCCATTTAGGAGAGAACGGCATGGCAGTGGAGAGGAGCCTAGTGCTCTTATGTTCCATGAAACAGGATTTAAGACAGATACATTCACAATGGTCAGGTTGTTTTGAAGCATGGACAAGGTTTATCCCCAGGAGGTGTTGGAGAGGTCCGGTAAAGCCATCAGCCATAGATAAAGCTAGGAGAACGGTAAATAAAGAAATTTAAAGTTTTTGTAGGGATGAAAGTTTAGGAAGGCTGCCGCATGTTGACTTACATTACACAGAGTTTGAGTTTTGCAGGGATGAATGAGACATTCTTTTGGAGTATGGGATGAGGTTATACATGTTGGAGTTGAGTGAATTTTTGGTTAGTACCATGTGGAGACAAGAACGATTTGTGGGCATGGGGGGATGGGCAGAAAAAGTAAGGTGGTGCCTTTTTCTGGTGGCAGATTTACAGGCTTTACTTAAGGTTATTTTGGTTAACATAGGCTAAGCAGGCAGACAGGGAGGGTCTTCACAAACCCACACCGGAAGTCCTGAAGTTAAAATGTTATCTCATAGCAATATCAAATTGAGCACTGGTTAATTAGTACACAGCTAAGCAAAGGGGGGCAGTCTAAAGTGAGACAATCAAAGAAGTGCAATAAGTCATGAAGTCAAAGTTTGAAGGGTATGTATACTGGGGCGGGGTTAGAGGAGGGTGTTATGGAATGTAGGGTATTGTATGTATAGTGAGGTTTTCATTCTGTAAGACCTTAGGCCAAGAATGCTTATATGATACACACCTGTTTCAATAAAGCTGCCTTTTCCACTCATACAAAGAGTCAGTGGTCTGAATGTGCTCTATTTCACCCAAAGGAGGCATCGTGCTTCCTGAACAATGTCGAGAGAAAGTAATGCAGTCAACCATGATGGCAGTCGGAGCAGGTTCAAAAGGAAAATAAGGTAAAATTCTTAATTCATCATTTTATTGACAGTGCACACCTCAATATATTCACAAAAAAACACAGATAATGGTTAGTTACGTTAAGAGAAGACAAACTTAAACAAACAAGCCCTGACATTCTGTACGTTATAATGCTCAATTCACAACATGCATCATAACTCACCCGCCATGTTTCTAACCAGCTTATTCGTGTTTTTTTCCCTGTGCCCTCAGCAAATTGGCAAACTGACCACGGAAGGTAGCATGAGTTGTGGGGTTTATGCAAAGTATGTAGGAGATTAGGGTCTGCTTCCTATGGTCACCCCCACTTTTTGCTGTGATTCTCAGTTTTTTTGATTTTAGTGTGGCTCTGGGCCTGCTTATCAAACCCAAAGCCCAGCTGTTCTCTATCTAAATTGATACCATGTACTTTAAGTACATACCTAATTGGGTATTGGGTCACCTTTGTGAGCCCCTGTATAAGTGTAACATAGGTACCCGGGGCATAGGTGCATTCAAGGCCTACCAGGGGCTGCAGCAAGTATTATGCCACCCCTGGCTGGCCATCCAAACTGACACCACAGGCTGTTCACTCAGCTTGGGTAAGGTGGTGTAATCACCGCTTACTTAGATGTAGTATACCTATATCTACCTTATATATAGACACATAGGCACCTATAAGTCTCTCCTATGGTAGGCCTCGACAATGCTGGAGGCAGAGCGCTTGGTTTTATGTGAGAGGGTGTCCTAGCATGAGCTGAGCCCCTCTGCAGCTTTCGGGACCATCTCCTTATAGCTGTTCTATGATATAGCCATACCATATACTGTTAAGTGCATTATAATCAACACGGTTAATGCAAACTTTGGTTTGACTTTATCAAAACATGTTGTGTAAGGTGTCAAACACTTTGGAATACTACCCCCCCCCCCCCTGCCATTTCTTTTGGCGTGAGTAGGATTCCACCCTTCTAGATGGAAAAGACATGTATGTTACTGCTTTACCCGGTTAAAGTTAAACAGAGCCCCAGCATCACAAAATGGATGCTGCTGCCACAGACACAAGTCTGACCTTCTACTGCTGGACGAAACTCCGGCAGGGGAGGCCTAGACAACAGGATTCCTATCCAGGGAGGTGCCAGCACCTCCCCAGACAGGCAGATGTGAATTGGGACAGAGAGGGCTGCATCAACAGATGCTTTTTGAGACACTGCCTGGGGCACACAAGGTGCTTCATGCATAGCCCGGTTCAGACCAGTTTCTGGGGCACTCCAGTCCCACTCTGTGCGAAACTGGACAAAGGGAATGGGGTGTAACCACCCCCTTCCCAGGTCCACCCATCGGAGGGACCTAGCAGGTAATCCAGCCCCTTTTCTTAGTATAAGTATAGGAGCTGTGTCCCCAGGACTTTAGATTATCCTGGAACGAAGCTTTGATACAGAACTCTTGGACCTTCGACATTCTATTCTGACTAGAAGATGGAAGACATCTCTCTTGTTGTCAAGGAGTGACCACCCTGTGCATAAGGCACCACCAGTAACTTGCCGGCCTGCTTTGTCGACGCTCCTGCCGGAACCTGAATTCTCAGTGACACAGGAACTGGACTCTCCAACTTCTCCAACTCCAACCCACTTCCACAGCAAAGCTGAGACCTGTGGCGGACACGAGAGACATGGGACCAGACACCCTGGACATCCTGCATTTTTCTACCTGCTCCGCGACCAAGGTACCCTTGCTATTGTGCATTGGGGTACAAGTAGCCCCAGACCCGAGCACCATTTGCTACGAAGGTCAGCCCTCCACACTCCACGAGTGCCGAGTGGGGCCCGCTCTTGCATTTCAGCTTGACGCATCTTCTTGGTTCCTTGCCTGTTAGCTAGTGAGCCCCCTGAAGACTTTCTTTTATAACTAAACTGCTTTCCTGGTTACTCCAGGCTTGCTCCAGCTTCTCTTCAAAGGAGAAGTGCCGCAGACCTTGCTGGTCTGCAACAGAGCCAATCTTGACATCCTGCATGGGTTGCAGTTGCCAAGGCTTGTTGGGTCCAATCCGGATACCGACTCCGCAGTCAACTAGATCGATTGTGGGACAGCTCGAATCCAGCTCCTGGTCACCGTCAATTCCTCCTGGACTTCATGGCTGAAGAGACAAACTCACCTTCTTCACCTTCAAGCACGCAACATCACCTGGTTCCTTCCTGGTCACTGGCTAGTGACCCAGACTCCGTTCCCTCTGTTTTCAGGTTCTTCACATCTTTGATCCACCCTTGGATCCACCCGGACACTTTTCCTCTGGTCGCCTGCAGCACTTCTTTGCAGCTCTCCATAGAAACCGACGTCGAAAACCGACACCAAAAGGCACCTATGCACCCGGCTTCCCTGGGTGAGGTAACACGAGCACTCCGGTGCTCCAGTGGGTCTTGAATCTCGAAATGTCCTTGTCTAAGGGGGTTTTGTCGTAGTCCAGAGGTAACCTATTTGGTTGATCTTCGAACTCCCAGGAGCCCCCACAGGGTGCTTCATGTCAACAGATTGAAACCATATGTTAACAGGGCAGACATGGGCTTGCTCATGGCTACAGGTGAGGGACAGGAGGAGGAGAGTGCCCCTCTCCCAGACCTGCTTTCTCAGAACCTTGATGATGGTTCAGTTGATGGTGTAGCCTCACTGACCAACAACAACTTGTCTACAGTCCTACAGACATATGTTTTCTCTGACTCCAAGTCAGACTACCTGGTGAACTCATGAAGTGGACACTGGGGACAGTCTGCCTGTTAAAAGTAAGATTTACAGGCCATTTGATCATGCCAGGGACTGTATCACGTCAGAGATCCAAAAGATTTTGGAGTTGGGAGTCATGAAGCCCTCAGAGAGTCCTTGGGCCAGTCCAGTAGTCCTGGTGCCTAAACCTCAGACCCAAGATGGTAAGAGAGAGATGAGGTTTTGCGTGGATTACAGAGGCCTCAATGCTGTCACTAGGACAGATGCCCACCCAATACCAAGAGCAGATGAGCTCATTGACAGATTGGCTTCTGCCAAGTTTTTGAGTACATTTGACTTGACAGCTGGCTACTGGCAGATCAGAGTAGCTGATGATGCAAAAGCCAAAACAGCATTTCCAACCCCAGGAGGACATTATCAATTTGTGACAATGCCCTTTGGTCTGAAGAATGCACCTGCCACATTCCAAAGGTTGGTGAACCAAGTCCTCTCAGGTCTGGATGACTACTGTGCAGCTTATCTTGATGATATTGCTGTCTTTAGCTCCACTTGGGAAGATTACCTGATCCACCTAAAGAATGTTTTGGAGGCCCTGCAAAAAACAGGCCTAACTATCAAGGCTACCAAGTGCCAGATAGGGCAGAGCAAGGTTGTGTACCTGGGCCACCTGGTAGGTGGAGGTAAGGTTCAACCATTGGAGAGCAAGATCCAGACCATAAAGGACTGGACTGCTCCCACCACCCAGACACAGGTCAGAGCTTTCTTGGGCCTGACTGGGTACTACAGGAAGTTTGTCAAAAGTTATGGGTCCATTGTGACACCTCTCAATGACCTAACTTTGAAGAAAATGACAAAGAACGTTCAGGTTACAGTAAGCTGTCAAAAGGCATTTGATGACCTGAAGCCGGCCATGTGCACTACACCCATTCTGCAAAGTCCAGACTACTCCAAATAATTCATTGTTCAAACTGATGCTTCTGAATTGGGTGTGGGTGCTGTTCTTTCACAACTGAATAAAGATGGTCAAGACCAGACAATAGCTTTTATTAGCAGAAGGCTGACCCCTAGAGAGAAATGTTGGTCAGCTATTGAGTGGGAGGCCTTTGCTGTGGTTTGGACACTGAAGAAGCTGAGGCCATACTTGTTTGGCACTCATTTCAAGGTTCAGGCAGACCATAAGCCCCTCTTGTGGCTAAATCAGATGAAGGGTGAAAATTCCAAACTGCATAGGTAGTCCATTTCCCTATAGGGGATGGACTTTACAGTGGAACATAGACCTGGGACTGACCATGCCAATGCAGATGGACTCTCCAGATATTTCCACTTAGAATATGAAGACTCAACTGGTCAAGGTTAGTTTAATGTCCCTGCGTTAAAGTGGGTGTAGGAGAGTAGGGTCTGCTTCCTATGGTCACCCCCACTTTTAGCTGTGATACTCTGGTTTTTCGACTTTAGTGTGGCTGTGGGCCTACTAATCATACCTAATGCCTAGCTGTTCTTACTCTAAATTGATACCATGTACTTTAAGTACATACCTGATTGGGTATTGGGTCACCTTTGTGAGCCCCTGTATAAGTGCACCATAGGTACCCAGGGCATAGGTGCCTCCAAGGCCTACCAGGGGTTGCAGCATGTATTATGCCACCCCTGGCTGGCCATCCAAACTGACAACACAGGCTGATCACTCAGCTTGGGTAAGGTGGTGTAATCACCCCTTACGTAGATGTAGTATACCAATATCTACCTTATATATAGACACATAGGCACCTATAAGTCACTCCTATGGTAGGCCTCGACAATCCTGGAGGCAGAGTGCTTGGTTTTATGTGAGAGGGTGCCCTAGTATGAGCTGAGCCCCTCTGCAGCTTTCAGAACCATCTCCTTATAGCTGTTCTATGATATTGCCATACCATATACTCCTAAGTGCATTATAATCCTCGCGGTTAATGCTAACTTTGGTTTGGCTTTATCAAAAAATGTTGTGTAAGGTGTCAAAAACTTTGGAATACTACCCCCCCATTCCCTTCCCCCCACCGCCAGAATTTGCAGGTAATCCAGCTCCTTTTCTTAGTATAAGTATAGGAGCTGTGTCCCCAGGACTTTAGATTATCCTGGTACGAAACTTTGATACAGAACTCTTGGACCTTCAACATTCTATTCTTACAAGAAGATGAAAGACATCTCCCTTGTGGTCAAGGAGTGACCACCCTGTGCAAACAGGCACCACCAGTAACTTGCTGGTCTGCTTTGTCGACGCTCCCGCTGGAACCTGAAGACTCAGCGACGCAAGAACTAGACTCTCAGACTTCTCTAACTCCTACCCACATCCACAGTAAAGCTGAGACCCGTGGCGGACACGAGGGTCATGGGAGCGGATACCCTGGACATCCTGCATTTTGCTAACTGCTCGTCGACAGAGGTACCCTCACAGTTGTGCGTTGGGGTACGAGAAGCCCCAGACCCGAGTGCCATTTGCACTGAAGCTCAGCCCTCCACACTCCATGAGTGCCGAGTGGGGCCTGCGCTTGCATTTCAGCTCGACGCATCTTCCCGGTTCCTTTCCTGTTGGCTAGTGAGCCCCCTGAAGACTTTCTTTTTGAACAAAATGCTTTCCTGGTTACTCCAGGCTTGCGCCAGCTTCCCTTCAAAGGAGAAGCACCACAGACCTTGCTGGTCTTCAACAGAGCCAATCTCGACATCTTGCATGGGTCTTAGCTGACAAGGCTTGTTGGGTCCAATCTGGATACCGACTCGCAGTCAACTAGATCCATTGTGGAACAGCTTGAATCCAGCTCCTGGTCATCGTCAATGCCACCTGGACTTCGTTGCTGAAGAGACAAACACACCTTCTTCACCTTCAAGCACGCAACATCGCCTGGTTCCTTCCTGGTCACTGGCTTGTGACCCAGACTCTGTCCCCTCTGCTTTCAGGTTCTTCACATCTTTGATCCACCCTTAGATCCACCCAGACACTTTTCCTCTGGTCGCTTGCAGCACTTCTTTGCAGCTCTCCATAGAAAACGACGACGAAACCAGACACCAAAAGGCACCTATGCACCCGGCTTCCCTGGGTGAGGTAACACGAGTACTCCAGTGCTCCCGTGGGTCTTGACTCTCGAAGTGTTCTAGTCTAAGGGGGTTTTGTTGTAGTCCATCCGAAAGTGCCCTTAAATAGTAACTTTGTAACTTCTTTGTTCTCCATTATAAGTCAATGGTAACTCTTGACTGTGTTTAGACACTGCACGCGTTTTCAGTGGGCCTCCTACTTCCTAACCTTTGGTTGTTTAGTGTAGCCCTAGAGATTCCCTAGACCTTAGGCCTGCTCACTATTTCTGTAGTGGTTCTTATTCCACTTACTTAGTATATGGTTTGTGAGGCCCCTAGGGCATAACTGTATTTGTTCAACTTATCGTATGCTAATTGAGTAACTTGTGATGTATTTTGATCTCTGACCTCATAAAGAGTGCAGTGAGATTGTGTAAGAAATAAATACATATATATATATTTGATATATACCTTGTGTGCTGTCCTTTCATTTGGTATTCAATAGATTATAATTGGTAACAGCTTGCTTCACATGCTCTCTGGAGTCTTAGCCTAAGACTGCTGGTCCATGCTACCACTTGGATAGCTTGTCTATAAGGTTGACTTTACAACCACCATCAATAAGGGTCGTTTAGACTGGTGCAAGGTGCCCACTAGAATAGTGGGCATCATATGCCAGGCTATCTTCTCACAAAATAGGCATAAATCTGTTCAACTGATTTTGCTGTAGCACTGGGTAAAATTTCCCACGGCAACTAAACACAAAATACCACTTTTTCAAACCCTTCTTCCCCACTCACCTCTTAACTTTTTTTTCCTTGTGATGGAGCAAAGTTTCATACGTACAGAGACTTGCTTGGACTCAACCCTCCCGAAATAACATATACTAAATGGATCACTGACATAATATAGAGGGACATAATATCGACTATCAAAAATATCGTTGACAAAATATCGACAGACAGAATATCAAGTTTGTATCTACAAACAGGTAAGTACAAAAATATCGAGTAAAAAATATCGTTTACAAAAATATAGTTTATAAAAATATCGACTTTATTAAAAACAATGTGAAATTAAATTAATATTAACAATTAATTACTAAAATATACCTAAAAATATTTAAATTAACTTACAATAATTAAATAATTAATGAAAGTTATAAAAAAAATGTAAATCATATTTGTTAAAACATATATATATATATATAGTAACATAATATAATTAAATAATATCCAATATTATTACCGTACAATAGCGGAAGTGTAAAAATTACTATTCCCAATCCAGAGAGTGCAACAGTAGGGAAAACGTTGCATAGCGTAGGGATAAAAATTGCTATTGCCACTCCAGTGAGTACAACAGTAGGGAAAGCGTTGGATAGCGTAGGGGTAAAAATTACTATTCCCACTCCAGTGGGTGCAACAGTAGGGAAAGCGTTGGATAGCGTAGGGGTAGAAATTACTGTTTCCACTCCAAAGAGTGCAACAGTAGGGAAAACGTTGGACAGCGTAGGGTTAAAATTACTATTCCCACTCCAGTGGGTGCAACAGTAGGGAAAGCGTTGGATAGCGTAGGGTAAAAATTACTATTCCCACTCCAGTGGGTGCAACAGTAGGGAAAGCGTTGGATAGCGTAGGGGTAAAAATTACTATTCCAACTCCGAAGAGTGCAACAGTAGGGAAAGCGTTGGATAGCGTAGGGGTAAAAATTACTATTCCCACTCCTAATAGTGCAACAGTAGGGAAAGCGTTGGATAGCATAGGGGTTAAAATTACTATTCCCACTCCAAAGAGTGCAACAGTAAGGAAAGCGTTGGAGAGCGTAGGGGTAAAAATTACTATTCCCACTCCAGTGGGTGTAACAGTAGGGAAAGCGTTGGATAGCGTAGGGGTAAAAATTACTGTTCCAACTCCAGTGAGTGCAACAGTAGGGAAAGCGTTGGATAGCATAGGGGTAAAATTACTATTCCCACTCCAGAGAGTGCAACAGTAGGGAAAGTAAATACTTCATATATTATTTAAAAAAATATAAATTAATATCTATAAAACATTAATTAAAAGTAATTACCAATTTAATATAATATAATAATTAATCTATTAAAATTACTAATTAACATTAATTATTACAATTAGTTACCTATTAGTACAAATTAATTACAAATTAACAATTAATTATTTAACAATTAAAAATGAATTAACAATTAATTCAAATTAAATACAATTAAATAAATTTAATTATTTAATTAATTATAAATAAATTACTTCCCACCCTATTCCCCTATAAACCCACAACCCACTACAGAAAATAAATTAGTAAAATTAACATAGTTAGCAATTAATCAATTAAATTAAATTAATTGGCAATTAAAATGTAATTAATTACCCATAAAAACTTAATTAACAATTAATTCTAAATAAATACCAATAAATAATTTTACATATTTAATTAATTATAATTAAATTACTTCCCACCCAATTCCCCTATAAACCCACAACCCGCTACAGAAAATAAATTAGTAAAATTAACATAATTAGCAATTAATCAATTCATTAAAATTAATTGCCAATTAAACTTTTATTAATTACCAAATATAAATGAATTAACAATTAATTAAAAATGAATACCAATAAATAAATTGACATATTTAATTAATTATAATTAAATAACTTCCTACCCTATTCCCCTATAAACCCACAACACGCTACAGAATTAAATTACGCAAAAATTAAAAAAACTAAATTCATTAATTAAAACTAATTATAACATAAATACACACTTTTCACACATATAATAACATAAAAAACACTATAAAAAAATCGATATTATTAAAAATTCGATAATTTTAATAACCTATATTATATATTTCGATATTTTAACTTTCTATATTTTTAACATTCGATATTACATTACTTACCTTAAAAACAATATTTTTGATGTCTATATTCTGTCCATTGGATATTTTGTCCATTCTATATTTTTAACATTCGATATTACATTACTTACCTTAAAAACAATATTTTTGATGTCTATATTCTGTCCATTCGATATTTTGTCCATTCTATATTTTAAACTCGATATTATGTCCATTCGATATTTTGTACTCGATATTTTGACTGTTTACCATACTAAATTAATCATCATGGTTTGTCTATTAATATTTGCATTACACTACATTTTTAGTATCTAGAGCAGTGGTTCCTAAACTTTTGGCTCCTGAGGACCCCCATTGAGTCAGCACTGGAAGCCGGGGACCCCTAAGCAATCTGCATGATTTAAATTTCACACAAAGCAAATAGTCGAATTACTAAGGATTTTAGTATTTTATATTAAAAGAATCTGCAAAAAAAAATTTATTGGGAAGGTTGATTCTGCATCTACGTGACTTAAATGGTTGGTTTTATTAAATTGTTGGTTTTATTTCACAGTACGAGGCTCCTTCTCCTGTTGCTCAAAAACCTCTAAATATATTTGGAACTTTGCAGTGCTTTTAAAACTGCTGCCTGAGGACCCCCTGGGAATGTGTCCCTAGGGGTCCGCGGACCACAGTTTGGGAAACACTGATCTAGGGGAAGCTGACCTATGTCGTCTCATTAACATTAACCCGAGTGCCTTAAAATGGCCGCCAAAAACATGGGAACTCTTCTGCGCATGCGTCTGCCACATCTACGTGGTGTGACGTATCTGTACCTTTGGTGGGAAACTCTTGCTTCTGCGCACTAATGCCAAGATGGCGCTTCATGCTTACTCAAACAAACGCATATGCTGCTACTTGTACTAAACTTTGTTTGTTCTGCTTAACTACTAATGCTATAGTATAAATAAAGTAATGGGGTTAGAGTAGATATAAGTGGTATACAGTCCATTCATTTATTTTTGTATTGTAATGTGTCTTTCTTTAGCTTTGTTACTAGCTCGTATTTGGGCCCAAAGGTGGCATGTACTGCCATACTGAAAACCAAAACTGCGCATTTGCTGGGAGCAATGCTTGAGCGGTGGCATTGAAACCTTGCCAAATACAGTCTTACAAGCGATGCGCCTGGGAACCTCACCCCATGACCTGGGAAATACAACATGCACATTTGTTAAACATTGTTTACTAAAATGAAATAATATTTCTGGGTGGAATAAAGTAATGAGAAAATAAATTATGGGCAGAAACTTGATCAAAACAAGTCAATGAAGAATGATTTCATCTTGGTATGGTGTGATGACCTCTCCTCGCCTTTCTGACCAATCACAGCAGGGGAACACATAGATTTGCAACATTCAGGGGTGGTACATTGCCCGGTAAATGGTATAACTAAGGTAGGCTTAGATAGAGAAATTGTCTGACTTGTACAAGTAGCTGACCTGTCACTGACCCAACGCATGCTATAGGAGATTGAGAGCACTCGGTCAGAAGAATCAAGGTGTTGCTGAGGGAGATTTATCGATTACCCAGTCGGGGTACAAAATTTGGCTTAGAGAGGGGTGTGACGCTGGCGTTGCACTTAGCTGGGGTCACCTGTCCTGATCTGCACCTGTCCTGTCCCGTGGGTACCTGATTAGTCAGGAGGCCTTGTCTTTGTCCCATCCCATGGCCAGGATTGGTCCTTACACCATTCTAGGTAAATATAATCCATGTGGTATGTCCTTGTGCTGTTTCCCTTTCTCACCCTTCCCAGGTAGTAATGTCTAAAGGTGTTAATGTGATTTCTTGCAAACTCTATGTCCTATTAATTATATTCTTGCTTGTAAAATTGATGGTCACCGTACTGTGACCTTTGACTCAGAAAACCTTGCATAGATAAAGTGTTTAAAACTCACTGTGAGTCTGTGGTTCTTTTCAGGAAAGGTAAATATTTCAATTAATTATTAAAATAACTACTTATTATGCTAACTCCCTTTTCGATCCATAGGACTTATACCATAGGTGACAAGGATTGGTATTTCATGGTTTACAGGTATTAGTCCTAAAAGGACTCAAAGTACTGATGAGCTGTCAGTAATAAAATAGGACTGCTAGTTCAAAGTGTGAATGTATATGGGTCCAGGTGAGTATGGTAAAATTGAGCTAGTTGTCCCGCGCACTCTATCACTTGCACTAAACTGCACGAAAAGTGGCAGATCGAACCTTAGCTTCATATGCTAAGTAAGCATCACATTTTATGGTGCTCTATCCATGGGAACCCGTGTGACAGGTCTATCAAAAAAGTGGTTTTCAATGGAATGTGTCTCTGACTCATAACTACATAGTCGTGACAGCCACAGTGTAATAAGGAGAAGAGTTCAGTGAACAATGAGGTGTCATTCACCTGTGAAAAAGTCACACGTAACCTATGGAGGTGTGAGCTATGTAGCAAAAAAAAGATTGGCGGTGGCATTTGTACTCCTAACATGATTATGTGAGGGTTGTGTTGTGCAAAATGGATGTAAGTTGGTATTCAAAATAATGAGAATCTGTAAGAGACAGACAGAGAGAGAAAGTTACTTTACAGCAGACACATGCATTTTTCTTATTCTAGCTGCAAATGCATTATGATTGTGTAAGTTCCAAAAAGCCATAAGCAGCCCTCACTGCTACAGGCCACCAGCAAAAGGAAAATATGAAAAATCAGGACCTGTTTGCAGTGTCCCCCTACTTTTTGCCCCCATTGTGACTACTGGTTGATGGTTTTCTGACTCTGATTGTGCCTTGGGCTCTGCCAACCAGACCCAGGGTTTGTGCTTTGATTAAAAGTACATTGTTAGGTATAATTATAATTAGCAATGACAGGCACCTGTATGTCCCTAGTATTTAATAAAGCAAGGGGATTCAAACTAATCAATTAAGCATGGTTGTGTTGAGTGCAACTACTCACCTGTAAAGGTCTCAAGGTGCTATGGAGGTGCAGGTTCCAGTCCATCAAGGAGGAGGTCTATCGAACAGCCAGGATTTGAGGTTTCTCGTGTAGATGGGGAGTGATTTCGTCTGTCTGAGGTGGAGCGGTAGGGGGTTCCAGGCTCTGGCTGCGAGGAAGGAGAATGAGCGGCCTCCCGATCTGGACTTCCTGGCGCAGGGGCTCACGGCGTAGGAGAGCTGGGCTGATCGTAGGGTCCTTTGGGGTGCGTGGAATTCGAGTCGGCTATTCAGGTATGCTGGTCCGGTGTTGTGGAGAGCTTTGTGTGTGTGGGTGAGAATCTTGAAGTTGATTCTAGCCTCGATGGGGAGCCAGTGAAGTATGTGCGCAGGTGCTGGGAGATGTGGCAGTGTTTTGGCAGGTTGAGGACCAGTCTTGCGGTGGCGTTCTGTATGTTTTGTAGCTTGCCGGTGAGGTTTTAGTTTATTCCGGCGTAGAGTGCATTGCCGTAGTCAAGTCTGCTGGTGATGAGGGCGTGTGTGACAGTCTTTCTATGTTCGGGGAGATCCATTTGAAGGAAAGCGTAGGAGGCGGAGGGTGTGGAAGCAAGGAGAATGCAACATAATTGATCTGGCGGTCCATTTTGAGTTTGGAGTGCAGGATGATTCCAAGGTTGCGTGCGTGGTCTGTGGGGATGGGTGGGCTTCCTATAAGTCCCCAGTATATAATAGAGCAGTAAGGCTCAGAGGTTCAGTAGATTTCCTGCACTAAAGTGTGCACTACTGTGTTGCCTGCTATCATTTTAAAAGCCAGCCCTGCCCTGCAGGCTGTTTTTAAATTGTAATTATATGCAAATTCGACTTTGGAATTAGAGGTACTTTTAAAGTGGTAATCAAGCTTAGTTTGGCATATAAGCCACCCATGGGTAGGATGCCTAGTAACTATAAGCAGGGACATTATAAAAGATGTTTTGTAAGCCCTGGTGAGGGAAAAAACACCAATTCTGTTTTCCCCCATTGTAGTGAATGGCTCTATAGGCTACCATTGTAATATTTTATATAAGTATAAATATTGATAGGAGCCATGTAATAATGCACTTCAAGGTATCAAGTGAATATTTAAGATGAATCCAACAACTTGCCACTGTTAGATTTATAATAACTATGAATATGTTAATAAACTTTCTTTTCTGTGAGCCAAAGTCCAGCCTTTTAACTGCTCTCTCCTGATTGACCAGCCTCTACCCAGGCTGGCTGGTGTGCTCTAACGAGGTGTGAAGAGCCCTACCAGAGAGACAATGGGTTTCCTGTGGGCGGAGAAGTACAAGTTGCAAAGCAGATGGCAGGAAGGGGGTGAGAGGTAGCCAAACTGATCTTCAAAGGGAGAATGACACTTTAGGACAGCACCAGCTGACCCCCACATCCTGCCACCCTAGCAACACAGGAACCCCTGTTATTGGATTAGGGAGAGTGTTGAAGGGGGAGTATTTAGGCAAGTTAGGCACACCATTAGGTTGGGTTAGCCTGATCCAGCCTATCTGGAGAGGCTTTCTCCATTTTGGATTTTGAGAGGATAGTGCTTTCTGGGACAAGAATATGGCACACTTTTGAGGAAATGGTCCTACACCTGGGTGGCACCCTGCATCACATTTGTCAGGGGTGCCCCCTGCTTGACGCCCAGGAACACTAGATAAATATGGAAGAGCTGCATGGCTCCTAGATCTGCTGCCTGAAACTACAAGAAGAAGAAGGACCACCCTGCTAAAATCTGGATCTGCACCCAAAGGACTGCATTAAGGACTGCACCTGCTGCACAACCCTGAGGACGTTGTCTTTCTTCAAGAAGGATTAAGGAGTGGACTCCCTGCAAGCTACATGTTAACAGAGCCCACCTGCATCATCTCCAACAAGAGTGCCTCTCCTGGAGTGTGTCCAGTTGACATTTAAGGATTTGGCCAGGTGCATTGTGGGAATTGTTGTCCAGACATCCCAAGGATCATCTAGGAGATTCCAGACCCTTGGATTGGTGTTTTAGACACTTTGAACCCTCAATGAGACTTTCTGAAAGAAGATCCAGAAGTTTGGTGAAGTTTCAGAACTTTTTGTCAAAAAGCTCCATAAAGCGACCAACTAGACAAGCCGGCTACCTTCAGCTACAACCTGCCCTGGATTTCAGGTTTGTCCCACTGAAAGCTCCAGAGCTCCAGACTTCCAGGATTTGACCAAGTCCTCGAAGAGAAGCAATCCGATGACGTTGCACTGAAATCAGCCTGCTGGAGGGAACCACTCAACTTCAAGAGAAAAATCCTCCAGAAATGTTTCTACATCCGAACGTAAAACTCTGACCGAAGGTAAGATTTTGGCAAACCAGTACTCCATTGTGGCCAGCCTCAAACTTTGACTTTGTCCCGGTCAAGTGCAACCAGATGTTCCAAAGTGATGCTAGATGTTTTAAAGCACCCTAAAGTGTTTTTTCTTCACAAATTCATATCTCTGGTTCCCTACATTGGATTCTTTTAGTTTTGGCGCCAATTTGTTCATAAAAAAATTATCTATTTTTATAAATTGGAGTAGAATTTTTATTGTGTGCTGTGTCTTACTTATTTAATGCTTAGGTGTTTTTAAAATCTTTACACGCCTGTCTCCTAAGCTACCAAGTGTTGAGCAAGGGAATCGTGTATTGAGACCTTGACTGATCCCTTTATTGTGTTTGTGGCCTTATTTCTAGTGGTAAGTGACTACTTATCACTACTATTAAACCACTTTCCAACAGAAAAGAATTTGACTTTTAAAATAAACTGGGATCAGGGGTAAGTAGGTATGCTTTCCTTGGCATGTTTTTGCAGGCTATTTGGACCGGTTATGCCATATGCAACTTTCAGCACACCTGGGCACAGGGATAGACCACATAGGGAAGGGAGACCTACTGTAGGGGTGCTGAACAGCTTCCAAGCAGCTTCCACTTTATTGAAATTCAAAAGTATTTGCTTTTGCTAGCACTGCAGAGATCAATCTGCTATTTTCAAGTTCATTTCCAGTAAATTTTAAGAAAGAACAAGTACAGTGGATCACTTGGAGAAAGTGGATTATTAGTTGGGGTGACAGAGAGGCCTCATCAAGTAACAATATCACTATTCTGTATCAGGTCCATTGAAGGTACCTTAAATCAAACCTTAGCTCAGTCTCGATAGCTGTTGCAGAGAGCAGTCAGATTTAACTCAAAGGAAAGGAAGTGTAAAGCATTTATCAGTACCAAAACAGTCAATAAGTAAGAAACACACCACAATACAAGCCCTACTCTAATTTATAAAAAATAGTAATTCTTTCTATATTTCAAAGGAAACCCAAAATGGCAAAAATCAGATGAAGGTAATCAGAAATAGGATTTTTGCAAGATTTTAATGAATCACTGCTTTTCACTTTAAAAAGTTTTAAAAGTTCCAAAACATTTGGTAAATCACTGCCTTTGACTCTTAGCAGTAGTCAATTAGCCTCCAATGCAAGGGTACGGGTAAAATCAAAGTTTTACGCTGACTGCGATGGAAGTCGGGGGATGTATGACGTTACAACGCATACTTTTACCACGCATACCATTACAACGCGGTATTTACAACGAATACCGTTACAACGCATAGCGCTTAGAGGTGCTGGATAGTGGTAAGTATAATTTTATATTCCAACTCCAGTCCCCGTGGACACTAGGGAAGGTGTTGGATATAAAATTATACTTATTCCCTATCCTAGAGCGCCCCCCAGCGCAATGCGTTGTAATGGTATGCGTGGTAATGCCTGCGTTGTAATGGTAGTGCGTTGTAAAAACTTTGTTGTAACAGTTGTATACCGAAGTCGGGATCTGACACGATTGCTAGGTTGATTGCGGTCAAGATTTATTTGGAAACTTTTTGAGTTCTTTTTCTCTTTGATGGTGAGCTCTGCGGAGTCCTCTTCAGCTTGAGGCTGACATTGGGCTGGACATGGTCAGACAGACAAAGTCCAGTGGTCCTATGAAGTCTTGCTTCTGAATGGTGTTCAATGCTATCCACAAACCAGCAATATGCGGTAGTCTATGAGCCTCAGACTCTGTAGTTAAAAAAACATGAACTTTTTCCTTAGTCTGACAAGTTGCATGTCTTCGGGAGAAAGAACGCACTCTAGCAAAATCCAAGGGCCAATGACCTCAGAGACACCTCTTGGGAGCTAGGACTCAATCTCACAGGCTAAGCCAATGGAGTCCAGGGCAAGTCCAGTGTTTAATGATGGTCAGCTGAGCAATGTGCTGGTGTGGGCTTCCTTACCTTTTGTGTCCATGAAGCTTAACAGGAGGCTAGTAAGTTAAAACATTGAGTCCACAGTAGGAGGAGTCTTTCTCTCTCTGAAGTCCTAACTTAGTGTAGGAGGTGCAGTGGGTGCAGTCCTTCTTCTGTCCTTAGTGAGTCCAGTGTTCTGAAGCTGGAAGCCAGAGCTAGAACTTTTATGCCAAGAACAAGTTTGTGGGTGGAGAGGGAACAACTCCCTAGCCAACGGGGCTACAATTCCGATGGGGCATACCTACCCCTCTTTCATAATTCTCAGTGGAGTTGGCACTAAACAATGTCTAGTATAATTAGTTACCCCTCCTGAAAAACAGGTTCTACATTGAGTTTTCCCCCTTTGGAGCAGATGGCATCCAACATCCTGCTTGATGGATCACCCCGAAACTTACCAGGAATGAGCTGCGGTGGATGAGACTAACTCTTTTTTGGGAAAGTTTTTGTGATGATTCATCAAACAGCGCAAAAGCGATTGGCAAAGCAAAAAAAACATTTCCTGTGAACATATTGTCCTAACTATAACTACCCATTCACGTACGTCTTTGATTTTTTACTTAGTAAAACATCCATGAAGAACATTAAATGCAGCCATAGAGGCAGAGCTAACAGTTTATACTAGGAACAGATTGCAATTCCTCCTCAAAAAACACTTAACACTTCTACATTAGTACATAAATATAAACTAAGTCACTAGGCAGGAATGGACTTAGTTAGCCGTCTGTGTTCCAGGCCCCCATTGACCTTCCATAACTATCTACAGCACTGGGATTGTGATAATGCAGCCGCAACAGGACATTGGTCTTCCCTCTTCATCTGAGGAGGCTATTTTGTCCCACGATTGAAGGCCCGGCGATAGCCTTGTGGCCCCCGTGGTCAGGGCCTCGCCAGGTCAAAGCCGCTGTCTTGTTGAGTTGTGTCCAGTGCTCTGCAGCACCATAGATGGGGGTGCATGACTGTCTGGCCCGGAGCCCTCTGATGCAGCCCACAAGGTACCGAAAACTGTCAGCAAGGGAGCCCAGATTCATCTAGCTCCTACCTGCTCCTGATCTCCTGCAAGTGCTGCTGCGAAACCCATCAATGCAGCCTACAGCCACAGGGCTGCCATATTGCAGAGAGAGGCACTGTGGCTTGCTGTAGCAGAGTCCACAGTGCAGCCTCTTGCATGATGAACAAAAGCGACCAGCGGTGAGGCCACGCTGCAACAACCTGAGTTCCTGGCCTGGGGCCCCTTGAGAAGCAAGCGCCAGAGAGACCATGCAAGCCCGCAACTGCCTCCCGTACCCGGCCCGAAACCCTGATAAGAGCTCTGAGGACCCGCTTGTATGGCGCGATCCTTGCACTGCTGCCTCACTTAGGATGATACTGTGATCCGTGGCATTTGCATTGACTGTGCGGCACTACAGCTGTTAAAGTCCAGACGGCACAGACACTTCAATGAGCAGGTGTGCCTAACTGGTCCTGTTGTGGACCCCTGGGACTCAATTACACAGAGTAGCTAGATTTGGTTCCCGCTGGGTGGTAGGTGAGCCTTGGGAGATGTCGGCGGCCCTCCTATCTCTTGCCCACAGATGCTAACCCACGTATTACTCACAGATGACCCCGGCCATGGGCACTAAATTGTTCTCTGTAAACGTTCGAGAACTCAGCTCGCCCAACAAGTGAAAACAGGTATTGGGCTACATACATACATTACCCAGTTATTGTACTCCTCTAAGAGACCCATCTTCCTTGGCCAGACACTCATCGAATGGCTCACCTGAAGAATTCATTGCAACACTGGGTCCACACAGCTACTAAACCCCTGGAGGTGGGTGGCCTCTTCAAAGCGGTCTTCCACTCCACTGTCTCGAAGGTGGTGATATATAGGGAGGGCTGCTTCCTTATGTTTCACATGTATAGGGACAAATCGCCCCTCACACTGTGCCCACAATCATGTGCAAGACTTTTATCTGAGATACATATTGCATGAGCAACTGGCGGGAGTGGGGGGCGACATCATTGTCAGTGATGATTTTAATCTAAAGAATCCAGACCTAGACCGCAGCACAGTCACAAATCAGGTCACTGGAGCCATGTCCATCCAACTGAAGAGGGACATCACAGACCTGGGACTAGTAGAAACTTGGCGTTCTAAACATCTGAATGCTCAGGACTACTCATTCTACTCACATCTTCATGCATCATACTCACACCTTGATCAGGTTTTCTTAACTCACTCCCTCTTGCACGATCTTGAAGTGGTGGCTGTCTTGGATATCTCCATCTCTGACCACGCTTATGTAGAACTAGTTTGGTCCACCGCGACCCCATTTTGCAGGGGCCTGATACAATGGCGTTTGCCCCAGAGGCTCCTCCGGGATCCAGTTGATGTGGCCAAGATCTGTAAAGGAATTGTTCAATACTTTGAACTGAATGCGTTTCCGGACACCTTGTTGCAGACACTTTGTGATGACTCTGAGGCTACCAACAGGGGAGCGATCTCCACCATAGCCATTGTCAGAGGGAGAGAGGCAGAATGGATAGAGTCTACCCTAGTGGTTGAGATTAAAGCCCTGGAAAAGCAAAATCAGTTCTCTCCAACTTGATGCAACAAACAGCAACTTGCTATGCTGCGTGGTCAGATGAGGGCTCTGAGAACTAATAGGGCTGAACATTCCCATCTAGCTCTAACAAGGAAATATCATGACAGGGTGAACAAGGTGGGCTCAATGTTACCTCAAAGGCTCCGTCAAGCGCAAGCTAGAGAACACATTGCTAGACTTCAGGCTGGAGACATGGGTTGGGCAATCTCTGAACGGGTCAACCAGCATGCGTTCTATCATTTCTATCAGACCCTCTACACGCATGACAATGTACCTCCAACATTGACAGAGGGGTATCTGAATGCCTGCGATTGGGACCCCATCCACCCCCAGCATGCAGAGCTCCTTGATGCTCTGATCACCCTTGCGGAGCTCCGTAACGCAGTTCTGGCACTTCCCCTCTTTAAAACTCTGGGCCCCAACAGGCTTCCTCTTCTCTTGAACAGACTGTTTCTATCTGATCTCCAGGAACATTTTCTAAAGCTGTTTAACTCCTTCATACAGGACACAGGCCTTGAGCCCAGTATGGCGGCAGCAGCGATATCCCTTATACCCGAACCGGAGAAAGACCCTGCCCACTGCTCTTCCTACCCCCATAGCGCTTCTCAAAATGGATGCAAAATCTTTGCCAAAATTTGGGTACCAGGGTGCAGTACTATCTTCCAGGACTCATTGACCTTGATCAGGTGGGGTTTATTTGCCATCGACAGAGGGCAGATATTGTGTGCTTAATAGCGGTCTTAGTAAAGAAGTTCAACTGCCACAACATTCCGACATGACTCCTTTTGCTTGATTTGGAGAATGCCTTTGATAGAGTGAATTGGTTTTTCCTCCGGGCGGTTCTGGGCAAGGTGGGTTTGGGGCCAGGAATGATAGCCAAGATCAGCACTTCCTATGTCACCCCAACTGCTACCATTAGGGTCAACGGGAGCCACACAGCCCCTCTTCGCATCCTTTGGGACAAATTGCAGCACACATAGAAAGAGGAAAAAAGAATATTGCGCCTCCCCTGGGGATGCATAGCAGTTTTGACACATTCCCAGGTCTACCACTTATGGTAAATCTAGGAATGTACTAAAATCCATTGGTGTTGCGCAGGAATAGCCATGCACCACCCATGGAACGCCTTCCTTGGGCAGAGTAACGCAACACAGGGATGTGTGCTGCATTGCATTACCCCAGATTCATCAAGCCACTCAGGGCCACAAAAGTTGGTCTTGCATTGCTTGATAAATCGCATTTACGGGTTGTGTCGCGCTTGCTCCCCATTGCGTGGTGCGAAAGCAACGCAGCCCTTTGATAAATAGGGCCATCAGGGTTTATGGGATGACGGATTTGCGCATCACAAATTTAATGTCTGAATCCAGAGTTTTTTACACCAGTGCTTTGGATGTGAACATATAATAAGTACAAGAACTGGGCGAACCCTCCACAGCCTTCCAGCAGTGAAATCTGTAGTTATCAACGTCCCATTGTTTTTGACGAACACCAAGACACCCTTTCAGGTCGTCATAAGCAGCATGAACAGCTCCTAAGTACGAGAGGCTGCTGCACTGTGCTGTTACAGGAGAATCAGACGCGGGCTAAGGTATTAATGGAGCCAGTGCCACAATACAATGGCCTGCTGCAAATGCACTGTGCAATAAAAAAACACCTAATCTGCACACACAGCCAACTACCTGCCTGCCAAACTCCTTCAACAGCTAAAAGTCCACCAGCAGCATATTTTTCACTTTTAGTGTGAAGAAAATATATTTTTAGCTAACTTATTTATCCATTGTTATGATTGGATTAGCATTCTGGCCAGGAAAACTGTGATAGCATTATACATAAATACGGTTAGTCTTCACACAATTGTTATCTGAAAAACCTACAGCTGTCACATTCCCAGGTGTATGTGTGCCATTGTCTGCACCCAGGTGTATCTTTTCATCTGCACAGATTAGTTGCCCCCCTACCCCCATGCCTGACCAAACAGGAATGCATTTTTACTGACTTATGTCAAATGATATAAAACAAGCATTGTAAATATAGTAGTATCAGAGGCTGCAAGATGTCACTGGCTGCATTCTGAATTAATGGGGGTGAGGGGTGTAAAGACCCAATACCCATAATGGTGAGCCTTCCCAGCTGTCTCATGGCGGAAGAGTTCCACTGCTTAAACATTATACCTTTGTTATACAAGCCCAAGACCTCAGATTGTTGTCTATTTCCTAGGACCACTAGAGAGCTGTGCTCTGATGGTGTGACCTTAGGATAATATTAGTGCAATTTCATTGCATGTTTTGCAGGAATATAGAATGCCTTTCACTGACCTTATCCAGATGAAGCAACAGTGCCTTTAGTGTCTTGATTGGTGACTAAGATTTTCCCTCATCAGTTCCAAAAGATGTTTAGTTTATGTTTTATCCACACCTTCTCTTCCAGATTTGCCAGTAGAGGGTCTAACAGAGGCATACAAATCTCATTTTCTATCCATTCTAAGCTAACCTGTAATATGTCAGACACATCTCTCCATTCAGTACAGAGGTAGATGCTGCCCGAAGCCTTTCACTCCCCACTCTCATTCTCTGGCAACCGATTTTCCCAACAGCATGAAAAGGAGAAAGTGTATAACAATGCTTATAATGTGAATGGTTAGTTTTTTTGCATTTATTACTCATTTGGATTACTTTTGTTGGACCTGGCTTGGCGTAGTTTCCCCTGTCTGTTTTGTTTCGGGCCTCCCTTTTTTGACTATGTGCTAAACTTCGTTGTTTCTGGTTTTAGGACTCTGGGCACTTTACCACTGCTGACCAGTGCTAGTGCTAAAGTGGATGTGCTCTGTGCCGCCATGATTGGCATATTTAATTTACTAGTACGTCCCTGGGACAGTGCACTGTGTGTGCCCAGGGCCTGTAAATCAAATGCTAGTAGTGGGCTTGCAGCACTGACTGTGCCACCCACAGGTGTAGCCCTTCATACCCATCTCAGGGCTGCCACTGCCATTTTGACCTGTCAAGTTCACCTACTTGCCAGGCCCAAACTTTCCCTTTTATTACATTTAAGGTAGGCCTAGGTAGCCACATGGGCAGGGCGCAGTGTATATAAAAGGTAGGACATATACTTGTGACTTTTACATGTCCTGGTAGTGAAAACGAATGAATTCCCTTTTCACTATGGCAAGGCCTATTACTTCCATAGGTTAGCATTTGAGCTGCCTTATAACATCTTCTACGTGTATTTTCCAATTGAGAGCAGATAGGAAGTTGGAGTTTGGTGTCTCTGGACTCCCAATTTAAAAACACATCTTTTACGGAAGTTGTTTTTTAAATTGCAGGCCTGAAAATGCCCCTTTTAGAAAGTTGACTTTTTATTACTTAACCATACTGTGCCTCTGCCTGTCCCTAGAATACACATCTGGGTTCGATACAGTTGGGCTTTGGGAATCCACTCTAGACAGTCAAACACAAAGGGAGCAGAGGTGTGCCCTGCATAGTCCAGATGGCCCATCACCAGGCTGTTGAGCCTTCCAGAGATTAATTGGTGGGAGAAGCTGACACTTGCACCTGAATAGGGCTGTACCTGTCTGCATACTCCCACGATGCACTATCTGAAGCCAGGAAGGGCAGAGTCTTGTACACTACAAATACGTTTCTTTGAAGTCTCCCTACTTCAAAGGCAAAAATGGGTATAAGTTCTGGACCTCTGACACCATATACTGCCAGGAAGAAGAGTTTTGCTGCCAGGAGGGACAGCCAATTTGTTGCTTGCTTTACTGTTTTGGCCTGCTGCCTGCTGCTTCTTGCCTGGGAGTGAGAGGACTGGACTTTACTCTCTGCATACTGCTTTCTAAAGTTTCTCCAAGGGCTTGACTGAGCTTGCCTCCTGTTGCTGAAGTCTCAAGGACAACAAAGACTTCACCTTCATCTTGCTACCAGCACCTGGGCTCCTCTGCTGTGATTCCTGCTCTGCCAAGTCGTGCCATATCAAATATTGGGCCCTTGGAAGTGGGTTTTGGTGCTGCAACACAGAAACCAATGCCTTGACCCCAAGCATTATTTCGTAACTGGCGAATACCTGCAAAATTGTTGCATCACTGCTGCTTGCACTGGAGCTGTGGTTCCCACTCACTAAGTGCGTGATGCATCAACCAGGACTTACAACGCAGCCTGACTTTACTGAAGAGTCTCCAACCAACCATCACTATGTGAGTTTCAAACACCGCTTTACAGAGGTCTATGACGCACCATTCCGACTCCGACACAGTTCCGGATCTACATGGCTTTCAACCGATGCAGCCCTAGCAGTTTGGCATTGACACTGAAGAATTGAAGTATTGCGCTCTTAACATTTACACATCATCGACACCGCATCGCCTTCAGGAATCAACACATCACCTGCTCTGTGCACTCTATCATCCTGAGCATTAAAGTCACAACAACCCTACACCGCCTTAAAAAACCGACGCATCACCTGCATCCATGATGCCTCAACTCTTGTGTGCCAGTCATCATCTATGATTTCTTCAGTTCAGTAAGATTTTATTGAATTTTAAGAAAGGAGCAGTACATAAAGACATACAAAAAAAAGTGAAGAAATTCATTAAAATACAAAGAAGCGAAAAAGAATAATCATAAAAATACAGTCATCAATAAAATGCATCGCAACATAACAAAATTTGTCATTCAAAGGAAAACAGAAGAAGGGAAAAGGAGGGGAAGGGAGGGGAAGGGAGAAGGGAATGGAAATATACAATTCATAGCATAAATACTTAAATAAGTAGAGTTACAAATACTACATGAGCAATACAACAACAATAATTATACCTGTACATATGAATCTATAGGAGACCAAAAAGATTGAAAAGCCGAAGAATTATGATGAACACCTTGTAATGACAATTGTGCACCTCTTCTTGTAAAGACAATCCAGGACCACCAAGCATGGACTGAAAGAGAGGAAGCATCCTTCCAACAAAAGGTGATGGATTTTAACGCAGCTGATATAAGAAAATTAAATAATTTTGCTTCAATATCATCAAGGGGTACACTCAAAGCAACAGATTTACATATAACTAAATTATAAGAGGGTAAATCAGAAATAGGCAACATTTTCTGTATCACGTTCCATACTTCAGACCAAAATTTCAAAATAGTCGGACAGTCAAATAACATATGACGTAAGGAACCAGGATGTAAATTGCAATGCCAGCATATATTAGATGGTAATAAGTGAGCTTTAAATAAACGCAATGGTGTCCATAAGGAATTAAATAAAATATAAGCATTAGTTTGATAAATAGATACTGGTAAACATCCAGAAATAGAAAGGGACCATATTAAAGACCAGGAATCATTTGGCAATGATAGAGATAACTCATTATTCCAGAAAGTAGAAATGGTATCAACATTGGAACCTAAGGATACGGTGAGTTTTTTATAAAATACAGACACCGCTTTAGAGGATAAAGAAACAGTATTAACGTAAAGTAGAAAATCAGCTGTCATTTTTGAAGGGATGCCATTGGGGAAGGAATCTAAAATAGAATTACAGAGATATTGATATTTTGACAGATCGGATCAAGGCAGATTATATTTCGTTTGGAGTTGAATAAATGGAATAAACTCATCATCTTAGAAAACATCTCCAAGATAAAAAATACCTTTAGCAATCCAGGAAGACCAAAAGGAAATATTCCTATTTAATTTGAGCAAGGCACTATGCCACAAGGACAAATGTACTGTAGAGAGTAAGGGGGATTCAAAATTGGAATCTAAATCATTAAAAATTAATCTTGATGATTTAATTATGGAAGAAGAATGTACAATTTTAGATACGGGGGACATGGTTAACAGGGATAATAAAGGAAAAGGTTTGACAAGGGAAGTCTCAATATGAAACCAGATAGGGGGAGTAAGCATAGGAGATATATTAAACCATAACAAACTTTGTTTAAGAATAAACGCTTTATGATACAAAAGAAAATCAGGTAGGGCAAAACTAATATGACACTTGGGGATTTTTAATTTTGTATAAGCAATACGTGGAGGTTTATTATTCCATAAAAATTTCGATAAGAGTCTGTCAACATCTTTATAACATTTGAGTGGAAATTGAGTCGGAATCATTGCAAGAGAATAAAATATTTTAGGGGCAATAGTCATTTTAATAGATTCCATTCTCCCCCACCAAGAAAGGTGAGGGGAGGACCATTTGGATGTTTTTTGTTTAATATATTCTAGAAGGAAATCACAATTTAATTTTAAAGTAGCATTAAGGGACGATGAAAATAATATTCCAAGGTATTTCAATTTGCTCTTTTGCCAAACTATATCTGGTGAGGGTAGCATATCAGGAGTACATAGCATATTTAGTGGAAAAAAATCAGTTTTAGTAACATTTAACTTATAACCTGACACAGCAGAATACTTAGAAATAATATCAAGCAAAAAAGGAACAGAGGAAACAGGATTACTAATAAATAATAACACTTCATCAGCATATGCTAAAGTCTTAACAGTAATATCATTGATAGTAATTCCTTGAATATTATCACATTTCCGAATGTAATTAAGAAATGGCTCTATACCAAGTAAAAACAAAAGAGGGGAAAGGGGACAACCCTGACGAGTTCCTCTGAAAAGGGAAAATTGGTTAGTAATCTGGCCATTAATAAATAATCTAGCTGTGGGAGCATAGTATAAGGCAGAAATCATACGAATAAAGGAGGGGTCAAAATTAAAAGATAACAAAGTTTTAAATAGAAATTGCCAATGGATTTTATCAAAAGCTTTTTCAGCATCTAATGCCATAACACCAGCAGGGCTAAGGATAGTGGGGCTTTGCTCAATAACATGTAATAACGTTCTCGTGTTGTTGGCAGAGTATCGATTTTTCATAAAACCAGACTGGTCAGGGTGAATAATTGAGTGAAGGATAGGTGCTAACCTAGAAGCGATAATTTTAGCATATAGTTTACAATCTTGATTAATCAATGAAATGGGCCGATAATTAGCAACTAGGGTAGGGTCTTTGTCAGGTTTGGGAAGTACAACAATTAAGGCCTCAGAGAAAGAACCTGAAATGGTACCTGATGAAGAAAAATGAGAAAAAATCTGGGCCAAAAAAGGTAAAAGATGATGTTGAAACTCTTTATAAAATTCGGCAGGGATACCATCAGGACCAGGGGATTTTTTCTTGGGAAGTGATTTAATGGCCAAGAGAATTTCTTCAGTAGTAATGGGTAAATCTAACTTAGTTTTATCAGAGGAGTCAGAGTCAGAGTCAAAAACACTTTATTCGATTAAGTTAAAATCATAAAAGTATGCTATACATCCAATATTGATCACAGGAATATAGAAAAAAATTTATATAGAAAACATTAAAACAAGAGACATTATGTACAAATTTTCAATAGTAATCAAAATATATGTACAGAAATTTTATACAGCTACATCATATTTACACTGACTATAGATTCCTTCAAGTTTTTCAGTTCATTTACACAGATTGTACTAATGAGTTTGCTAAATGATCTATTTACAATTATATTTACAGATCTATAATACAATCATTTTATAGCACTACCCTGACAAGGCGTACAGACTTTTACAGGGAGCTAGATCAAATAGTCGGTGATTGGAGTCTTTTTTGCCTGGACCGAATAGACGTTGTAATAAAATTGGCTACCCCATACATTATTAAAGGTGTTTCCATTAGCTGTAGGAACAGGAAAGCCGGTTTGACTTGAATAAACCTTTGATCTTTCAGTATAGGCTTGATATATTTCTCTCTAGCATTTCTAAAAAAGGGACAAAAAAAAAGAAAATGCAAAGAATCCTAATCTGAGAAATTATCACACTTGCAGGGGGCGTTCTCATGGGGCTTACACCACTTACTATATTCACCCAGCAGAAAGTGATTAAAACGAAATTTAGTGAGAAGCCACCGGTGGAAAGGTTTATTTACTATCGCCAGACATGGTTCGATAGCTAGAGATGTAATAGTCAAAAAATGTGACCTTACAGTTGGCTTCATGATTTCGCATGACTCTCTTTCAGCTTCCCTTTTCTTTGTATATTCGGACTTTACCCAACTAATGTCCTCTTTTTTTAGACCTTCTGGGTTAGTATATAGGTCGGGGCGGCCCAGATATCCGGCTGTTTTTTTAATGTATGAGAGCCACTCAATCTCTGCCACTCGATCCCGCCCCATACAATCTCTGATAATCTTGTGATTAAGTTTTAAATTGGGATTAAGCCAAGTTTTAATCCATGCCCTTAGTGGCGCCAGGGACAACATGTCTTCAATATAACCTACCCCCAGTTCCATATGGACTGAAAAAGCAGGTGTGGATTTTGGTAGACCCATAACGGATCGCAGGAACATATTCTCCACTCTTTGAATGTGGGTTGTGTTCTTATAACCCCAAATAGAGGCTCCATACCTGGCTATTGCCAGGGTTTTAGCTTTGTAGATGGATAGAATAGCCTCTGGTGGTTTACCGCCAAGGCGTTTTGCGAACCCCAGTATAGCAGCAGATGATCTTTTTACTGCAGCGGCCTTGTTCTGAATTTGTGGTGCCCATGTCCCTTTCTCGTCGAACACCACTCCTAAGTAAGTAAAAGCTTTAACTTTGGTAAGTGCGGAACCATTGCAAGACAGAGTTCTGATGTTATTCTTGCGATTACCCACAGCCATAACATGTGATTTTCCTACGTTAATTACTAAATCCAGATCTTGCATAAAAGCCCCAAATGTATTTAATAAATGTTGTAGACCCCTAGGGGTCCTTGACAGCAGTACAGTGTCGTCGGCATATAAAAGTACCGGCATCAGGAGCCGCCCATGCGGGGTACGTCTATAGAGGCCGCTTCTAGGGACTCTCCCAGTGAGTTGATATAAAGGGAGAAGAGCATAGGTGCCAAGATGCACCCTTGGCGCACCCCCCTTCCAGATTTAAAAAAAGCGGTACAGTTCCCTTCTTGAGACATGCGGATAGTTGCCCTTAAGTCACTGTGAAGTCGCGCCAAAAAATCCACAAGTGCTTGGTCCAGTCCCTTGTCAAGGAGTATTGTCCACAGCTTTGACCTATTAACTAGGTCAAAAGCTGTGGACAAGTCCATGAAGGCCAAATACATCATCCCCCTTGATGCTACAGTATATTTGCTCAGTATAAGGTGTAAATTAAGGCATTGATCTTCTGTACCTCTGGCAGATCGAAAGCCATACTGAGCTTCACACAAGATGTCTTTATCAGTAGTCCAAGCTGAGATTCTTTCTAGTATTATTTTAACAAGGATTTTAAATGAGGAATCTAGCAGTGATATGGGCCTGTAGCATCTAGGGTCCCCCCTTTGACCCTTCTTAAATATGGGGATGATGACAGACTGTGACCAGGTAGTTGGAGGTCTTATCTTGTCTATACCAACTACATTAAAAACATTAGCAAGTACAACTGACCACATAGCTGAGTTAGTTTTGAACATATCGGCGGGTACGCCATCTGGACCGGGGGCCTCTGTACCTCTTTTAATGGTAAAGCTTGATAGGGTGTCATGTGTGTCAATCAGTATTAGGTCTGATTGTCCTAAATCAAGATTGCTGCCATAAATTCTTTGGAAATGATCCAGCCATTCCTTCTCAGGGATAATTACCTCCAGTGGCGCATTTTCTTTCCCATTGAACAGAGGGGTATTGACAATGGTCCAGAATTTTGCGCTATCCCTCAAGGTAGCTTTTTCATATAGATCCTCCCAAGCCTGTTTCTTTATTTCCCTTTTCCTCATTAAGATATCCAGGTTATACTGTTTCCTGAGCCTAGCCACCTCCAATCTATCACGGGGTACCTTTTTCAAAGCTTTATGCAGTTCTCGATGTGATTTGGAACATTCATTGTTAAACCACCCCTCTACCTTTTTCTCTCTCTTTTTAGTTTTACATTTTAGGTCATCTGCCACCTGGCGGCAGATGGATTCAAAATACCCAATAATATTCCCTCTAAATTTCAGTGGTTCCCTGCAGACATTAATATCACTACCCACTTTCTCATTTAGGGAGTATAGGAAATCCTCTGGTATAACTTTGCTCCATTTCACCCGTCTCCCCTGATCCTTTGTAATTATATCTGCAACGATGTCTACTTCAGGATTTTTATTAAATAAAAACAGGTTGTTATCCTCCATGTTCAGCACAACCGGGTTGTGATCACTGTGTGTAGTGTGTATAGCATTATAAAAAATAACATTGTGCAACATAACCGGTGAGATGAATATATAATCGATGATAGTATTACAATCCCTAGCACTATAGGTTGGGACCCTTTCGTTACTATCAAAGAACTCTGGTTCATATAGTTCATTCTCTAGAAGAAGATCTTCTAGAGCAGCCCCTTTAACAGAATGTTCAAAATGTGGGGGTAGAAACATATCTAAATTCAGGGTATCTCTTAGCTGACAGTTTTGTTGACATAAATGTACATTAAAATCTCCCAACAATATAAAATTTACCTGCGTGGTTTGACTCTCTTTAAAATTATACATGAACTCATTCAAGGAATTGACATTTTCAATATCACATGTGCTTTGGGTGGCATTATAAAAATTAATATAGACACATTTGGATTTATTAGTCAATGTGACTTCCACAACTAAATAGTTTTGGGATGACGTATGTATTACCTTCGCAGTTCCATTCATTTTAACTGATATTAAAAACTGCAACCCTCCTCTATTACGTCCTGAGTTCGAAGGTTGTGCTGCTAGGAAATAGGATGTATACCCATCTAACCAGAAATCGCAGTCCATGTCCCACGTCTCCTGTAGAGCTATCACATCATATTCTTTTAATAGATCTAACCATTTTATATCATCCCTTTTTGAGCGGAGTCCTGCGATATTCCAGCTCATTAAATTAGCAGTAATACCCCTTTCGTTTCTAGTGTTAGATGTGGGCAATAGGTCACAGAAATTATCACAAGTAGCTAGTCAATCAATTTCCTCCAAATTAGATAAAGCAGAGAACCTGTTTGTTAGCTCCAAACCACTTCTTGTTTCGCATCCCTGAATTACATGGGTTTTAGGTAACATGCCAGTTGTTTGGGTCGCCCAAGAGCTAATAGAATGGGTTTTAGTTGGAATTACATTGCGGGTAGCCCTTTCAGGGAGCATCTTAGGTGGTGCTGGTGGGGGGTAGAAGAAACCTAAGGGGACTGCTCTAATCCTATCTTCTTTGACCTCTGTAGCATCCCAGAATAAACGGGAGGCCTCATGGGGTCTGTTAAAGTTAACAATCAAACAGTCGCCAGAAAGTTTCTTCTTAGAATATCCCACCCAGTCCACACGTCTACCTGTCTGGATGTATTCAGAGATATTATTTGGGCCAGTACAGTTTGCATCACACCATGTTTTTATATTAGCCAACTGTGTGTCATTGGACTCAGATTCCCCCGGTTTTAATACAGGTATGTTCACCAGAACAGCAACAAAAGGTGTAGCTTTATTATTTATTATTATTTCTGAATTTGTAAAGCGCCTGGTTACACTGTCAGTGTGTCCCCGCGCTGTCAGAAGAGCCAGTTACTCCGTCAGTCAGAACAAGACGGGCTAATCTTTAGGAAAGAGGAATGTTTTAAGTTTCCTGCGGAAGATGAGCTCCGATGTTTCCACTCTTAAGCTCAGGGGGAGAGAGTTCCATTTGTGTGCCGCCAAAGTACGAAAGGATCTACCTCCCATTCTGGCTTTCTTGTGTCTGGGGACAGCGAGAAGGCCTGCTCCTAATGAGCGGAGTTGTCGGGTGGGCGTATAGGGGCAGAGAAGGTTCCGAAGGAAGGCCGGGCCCTTGCCATGTACGATCCTGTGACCAATACATAGGACCTTGAAGTCGATTCTTTCATTGATCGGAAGCCAATGTAATGTTTGTAGGGATTTTTTTGAGGCGGCTCTTCTGGGCAGCCGGAGGACCAGGCGAGCGGCAGCATTCTGGATTGTCTGCAGTCGCCGCCGACTAGTGGCGTTGGCGCCTAGATACAGGGCATTGCCGTAGTCCAGTCTTGACGTGACAAGGGCGTGGACCAGGGTCTTCCTTGAGGATTCTGGGAGCAGGTCGATGGTTTTGCGGAGTTTCCGTAGAATCGAAAAGCACGTACCAGCTACCCGTCTGGTGTGGTAGTCGTAGTCCAACTTTGAGTCCACCCACACTCCAAGATTCTTGACCTGATCACTGGGGGTAGGGAGGGGCCCCAAGGTCTGCGGCCACCAGGCAGATGACCAGACTGAGGGGGGTTTTCCAACAATCAGCACCTCAGTCTTGTCACCGTTAAGACGGAGGCAGTTCTTCGCCATCCATCCAGCCAGCTCCTGGAGGCAAGCTGAGAAGTTCGCGGCGGCTTGTTCAGCAGGTTGGGTCAGAGCGACCACCAGCTGTGTGTCGTCTGCATATGTCACTACTTCCACCCCATAGCGTTCCGCAGTAGTAGCCACGGGGGTGACATATAAATTAAAAAGGGTTGGACTGAGGCTTGATCCCTGCGGCACTCCTTGACCGAGGTCAAAGGTGTTGGAGCGTGCTCCTCCTTGCTCCACCGAGAAGCTACGGTTGGTAAGAAAAGATTCCAGCCATAACCAGGCCATGCCTGTCACCCCTCCTTTCATCAGACACTGTAGCAACGTATGATGTGCTACAGTGTCGAAGGCTGCGCTGAGGTCCAGGAGCACTAGTGCCGCCACATGCCCGGCGTCCACGTGCTTCCTCAGTGCCTCAGTCGAAAAAAGGAGGGCTGATTCTGTGGAGTGGCGGGCCCGGAAGCCCGATTGGTTGGTATGCAGGAGGCCTCTGGACTCTATGTGTGCTGAGAGTTGTTGGTTAACCAGCTTTTCCGCCAGTTTAGAGAAGAAGGGTAAAAGCTAAATGGGGCGTAGGTTGCTAAGCTGGGACGCACTGATGTGGGGTTTTTTCTTAAGAGGCAGTACGACTGCCTGTTTCCACCCGTGAGGGACCTTGCCAGTGTTAAAAGAGGTAGACAATATATGGCCAACATAAGGTGCCAGAAGACTCATGGCACTGGCCAGGAATTTGGCAGGGGCAGGATTGTGAGGGGAGCCTGATTTGATTCCTTTAGCAGTGGCTATCAGGAGGTCCTCCGTCGGAACCTGGTATACTGTGAGGCAGTCTTCGATCTTTGCCTCCCAAGTTGCTTCTTCCTGAGGAGGAAGAAGGTTAGAGCCAGTTCTGGCATCATCAGGGAAACTGGTGTAAATGTCGCGTACTTTTTTGTAAAAAAATTCCGCGATGGCGTTACAAGATTGTGCTGAGGTGTCGGCCTGCTCTAAAGAGGGGGGAGGTGTAGTGATCTCTTTATAGATCCTAAAGAGTTCCTTGGATGAGCAGTTAGTACTATCTATTCGATCAGCGTAGAAGGTCGCTTTGGTTTTCCTAATTTGGAAGTGGTATTCTTTTATGCTAGCTTTGTACACATCTCTTGCCTCTGGTGAGTAGTTCTTTCTCCAGGCGCGTTCGAGCCTCTTACAGGCTGCCTTGGTTTCTTTAAGAGCTGTGCTGAACCAAGGTGCAGTTTTAGTTTGTCGCTCCGGGCCCTTATTGGCCCAAGGGGCAGTGATGTCCAGGGCTTTAGTGATGTGTCCGTCCAGGGCCATGCAAGCCCTGTCAACATCCACTCCTAAGTCTGTGGGGAACCGTTTAGTAGGAAGTGATGTTCAAAAGAGTCCATGGAGAAACTGGCCCATTTCCTTTGTTGTTTATTGGCGCTATGGTGGTTTTTTTTATGGTGAGTCTTGATTAGGAAGTGAAAGGGGACTAGGAAGTGATCGGTCCACAGCAAAGGAATGGGAGGGTCCTGCTTCAGATCCTCCAAATTATTGAAAATGGGGTCAAGTAGGTGCCCCTGACGATGGGTCGGGAGGAGGGAGGCTGTTTCTAATTGTAAGGTTTGCAGCTCTTGGCGCAGTTCTTGAGCAGCTGAATTGTTGAGGTCTTCGAAGTGGAGATTGAGATCCCCTAATACAAGGAACTTCCTGTATCTCATAGCCGATGGGGTAACGTTCTGGATGAGACTTTCCGCGAAGTTTCTGCTGCCTCCCGGGGGTCTATAGATTAGTAGGCCTTTAATGACCGTATTTTTGTCGATACCGATGGAGAAAGCTCCAGTTTCGCTATCTGTTATATTAGCTGGTTCGAGGGAGCATGTCATATTCACTCTATAGATTATGGCAATGCCACCTCCCCTTCCCTTAGGTCTATCCTGCCTGCAAATTGCATAGCCAGCTTCTGGTGGAAGGTGAACTGGCGGTCTCGGGCGCTGTCTCCTGGGCCCTGCTGAGTTATGCCCATCTTGAGAGGGTACCATGGATTCAGCCTGGGGTGGACAAGGTTTAGGTGCCAAAGGTAATTTAGTGGTAGATGTACTATCCACTTGCCTAGTGCCACGACCATTTGACGTTTGTGGTGGAGCAGGTGGAATCTGGGGATACGTTAATACAGTATTCCCCTGCTCCATAGGGATTGGGGTTGTCTCTGAAGGTTAGAAAAAGACTGTGGGGTGGTTTTGGGTAGTGGGCACCGAGGATCTTTCTCGAGAGATGTTATATATTTATTAATCCTATCACATTTCTTTAGAATATCAGAAACACATTCCCTTAGAGTGTCTATAATGTCAGTGGAGATTTGTATGAGTACCCCTTCAAGCTTGTCAACAAGGACCTTCTCCACCATGTCCTTGATAGAAATTTCCAGGGCACTCAATGAGGTATTTTGTTGCTTACGACGCGGTGCACCATGTGTCTTTTGTTTGTTAGTGCGCTTGGTAATCTGGGGTTCAGGCTCAGGCTCCTGGGTGCAATCATGTGAAGAGTGCTGAAGGACTTGGCTATTATTCACTTGACCCTCTTGACCCTCTTGTTCCGGTGCATTGTCTGTGTCTAGTTGCCTAGTGATAGGTGCTTTTTCAATCAATATTACCGGGTCCAAAGGGATTGGTTGTCTAGTCAGTGTAGACAAGGTTTGACTATCCACCAATATTGGGTCCAAGCCTAGTTCACGTTCTGTATCAGCAATTTCCTGGTTCAGCTTGCCAACAGCTGAGGTCAAGAAAGTCATTATATTAGATGATGCTGGTGCTTTTCGCGCAATTTTAGCCTTAGTTGTGCCCCCATTGATAGAAGTTTGAAGTTTGCGCTTACCCATTTTCCGAGGTGCAGATCGAAGGGGGGGTGCCCGTCCCGTCCCCTGTTGTCCCCGGATGGCCACAGACGGCCCGGCGCCGCCCACGCGTGTCCGCGATGCGGAGGAAGCTGTCGCCTTTTGAAGCGCCTCCTGGCGCTTGTGCAGGAAGTGGGCGGTGGGTTCAGCAGGGCTCGCTGGGAGTTGTGGTCCGCTCCGCTCCGCGGCGGTGCGATGGCGCTGCACAGCGGCGGGGGCGACCACAACGTCAGGGACCCAGTGGCGCTGCGCAGTAAAGGTGGTGGAAGCGACCCCTCCTGGAGCCGGTAAGTTCTTGTTTTGTCCCCCGCTCCTCTACGGGAGCTGTCGCCTTTTGTAGCGCCTCCTGGCGCTTGTGCAGGAAGTGGCCGGTGGGTTCAGCAGGGCTCGCTGGGAGTTGTGGTCCGCTCCGCTCCGCGGCCGTGCGATGGCGCTGCACAGCGGCAGGGGCGACCACAACGTCAGGGACCCAGTGGCGCTGCGCGGTAAAGGTGGTGGAAGCGACCCCTCCTGGAGCCGGTAAGTTCTTGTTTTGTCCCCCGCTCCTCTCCGGGAGCTGTCGCCTTTTGTAGCGCCTCCTGGCGCTTGTGCAGGAAGTGGGCGGTGGGTTCAGCAGGGCTCGCTGGGAGTTGTGGTCCGCTCCGCTCCGCGGCCGTGCGATGGCGCTGCACAGCGGCGGGGGCGACCACAACGTCAGGGACCCAGTGTCGCTGCGCGGTAAAGGTGGTGGAAGCGACCCCTCCTGGAGCCGGTAAGTTCTTGTTTTGTCCCCCTCAGAGGAAGAAATGTGAGGTAAATCAGAATGTTGTAAAAAGGACTCAATTAAAGAATCATCACAATAATCTGGTTTATTATATAAAGTGGAATAAAAATTCAAAAATTCATTAGCAATCTCATTATGGGAAAAAGCAATTTTACCCTGAGGGCATTTAATGGAAGTGATCTGAGTTTTATCTCGTTTAATACGTAAATAATTAGCTAAAAGTCTACCAGACTTATTAGCGTTAAAACGAAATTTAGCAATGGATTTAGAGAGTTGTATCCCTGCTCTAGTGCTGAGAATAGCATTGAATTCATACCTCAGCTTTTGCAATTTTTCTTTATATTGGGGATCATTAGATGTAATAAATAAACGTTCAAAATGAGCTATTTGCTTCTCTAAGGATTTAACCTGTGAATTAAATTTCTTATTTTCATGAGCCATGATAGAAATAGTGGTACCTCTAATATAGGCTTTAAATGCATCCCATCGAGTGATGATAGATGTATACCCTTCTGGATTGAAAGAGAAATAATCCTGAATAGCCTGAAGCATTTTGGGTTTATGAGTGTCAGTAAGGATAATGTCAGAATTCATACGCCATCTGGACTGTTTAGTAAATGAAGAGGATACCTTTAAAACAAAAGAAATCATAGCGTGGTCTGAAATGTCGATGGTACCAATGGTAGGGTCATTTGCAAATTGAATAAGGGAAGGGGAAAGGAAAAAATAGTCTATTCTGGAATGGGAATTATGAGGATTGGAGAAAAAAGAAAATTCTTTACCAGTTGGGTGGTGTAAGCGCCAAATGTCAGCTAACTTGGTGGTTTGAAGAAAAGTCTTAAAGGCATAAAAAGTCTTGGATGGTCGAAATCGAGATGTAGACAGTCTATCCAATAAGGGGTCCACAAAAATATTGAAATCACCCCCAAAAATCAACGGAGCATTTCCCAACTTTAAAACTTCAGACGTAACAGTGGACCAGAAAACAGGATCCTCTGACGTAGGGCCATAAACATTAATCAAAAAGAAAACAGAGTCATGAATTTTAACTTTAGCTATAATATATCTTCCATCAGAGTCTGAGATCTTATGCAAGACCTGACAATGCAACCTTTTGGCAAAGAAAATAGCGACCCCATTCTTTTTACCTGCAGCAGGTGAAGAGACAATAGAGTCCACCCATTTTTTGTTCATATAACTCAAAACTTTATCATCAACATGTGTCTCTTGTACAAAACAGATGTCTGCCTTAGAACTACCTAAATAATCTAAAAAATTTTAACGTTTTACTGGGTGTCTTAAACCTTTGACATTAAGAGAAACAATTTTAATATTATGAATATTAGCCATTAGGATAGAAGAGAAAGAAAAGAAAGAAATGAGAACAAGAAGAAGGTGGGATAAGACAGGTTAAGAGAGTAACTCTGATTGTAAAAATAGGAAAGGGAGGAACAAAAAAGAGAGAGTAAAGCACAAACATACAACATAAATAAAGACATGGAAACGCACACCCGTTCCTCAAGCATGGCCAGTTACCGTTGGAGCCCATAAAGAAAATTAGTTAGAAACCTGCAACAAGAATTCAGCGAGAAGCAGTCAAGAATTAGGGTCCTGTGTATCCATTGATGGAGGAACCTGCTGTTCTACGAAAAGACGAAGATCTTCTGGTCGCTGAAAAGATTTAGAGACATTGTCTTTCCAGACTCGCATTGTAGATGGATCAAATAGGCCATATTTGAAGCCAAGGCTCCTCAGTTGTGGACGAAGAGAAGATAACTCTTTATGGATAGCCACAGTTTCTTTAGCAAAATCCTGATGGATGAAGATTTTGGTTCCATTCACCAGCAATGATGGTATTTCACGAACAGCTTTCCGAATAAGAACCAGATGATGGTGACGTAGGACCTTAAATATCATCTGCCTTGGTTTTGAATGACGAGGATTACGATGTGACGGAACTCTATGAGCCTTATCAATTTCAAATTTTTCTGCAAACTTAATATTCAAGAGACCAGGCAAAAGAGATTCCAGATAAAGCCGACAATTGGTCCCTTCGATTTCTTCAGGCAAATTAAAGATGCGCAGATTGTATTGCCTATTGCGATTCTCTAAGTCCAGCAGCTGAGAATGCATTGGAATAATTCTGGCCATTAAAGGTGTAAAAGCATCCAACTTATTCTTATTATCTTGGATTTTAATGATATTATCTGACACCTTCATGGACATAGAAGCTATATCTTTACGAACATTTTTAACTTCTGAGGCAATGGAGTCAGTATTTAAACGCAAGGCTTTAATTTCCTCCAAAATCAGAGCCAAAGAAGGTTCCGAGGATTCCACCACTTTAGATTTTGTTGGAGGAGGGGAAACCTGCTGCTTCCTTTTATTTGTAGGAGCATTTTTCGAATCCATTCTGAGGAGAAAAAATGTTCCTTAATATGAATAAAACAGATTGATACAAAATTACCTCAAAATGTGATGAACAATTGTTGTAAATATGGACCAATGCAGTAGAAAACACCGAAAAATCCCAGGTGCAGCAGCTAAACACAGCTGTAGGCGGAGTTAGGCCCAGGCCAGTCTCTGTCTTAATGAGCTCTCCGTCCCCAGGCTCACAATCTCGGCAGGAACTCAATGAGCAGTATGGAGCAGAAGCATGGGATATGAGGAGAAAAGTCCCATCGAGTAAAATCGCCGGAAAAAGAACTCACAGGTGAGGGAAGGCTTCAGCAGGCCAGCGCTGGTAATTTCGCTGTGTTTAAAGCAGGTATTCGTCGTTTATTTAAGCTAAAAGCTCCTGGAAATTACGGAGCTCCGGTGGCGGCGGCCATCTTGGTTGATGTGCTCGCGCGTCTCCTACGGAGCTCCGGTGGCGGCGGCCATCTTGGTTGACGCGCTCGCGCGTCTCCATCATCTATGATTTCTGACGCTTCCAAAGTACTCTTACCGAGGTCTGTGTGACTCCTGTATCTGGCCGGGGCTCCATCGCGTTGAACTAACCTTGTGGATTTGTCCCGGTCAAGCGCGACCAGATAGCCCCAGTTGAAGCTATTTTTTTTAAATACTTCATTTTTATTTCATCTTTATAAATTCATATCTTGACTTGTGTATGTTGGATTTTTATTGTTTTGTGTTTGTTGTACTCAGATAAATATTGGCTACTGTCCTAAACTGTTCTGGAATACTTTTGTGTTGTTTCACTGTGTTACTGTGTGTTTGTGTGTGATGTGTGTGTGTGTGTGTGCGCGCGCAAATACTTTACACATTACCTCTTTAATTTAGCCTTACTGCTCTGTGCCAGGCTTCCAGTGGGTGAGCCCATGTACACGATTATTGTGCACTGCACTTAGCCTGACTAGAGTGTGGGTGCCTACTTGTACAGGGTGCATACCTCTGCCAACTAGAGGCCCCATTTGTAACAGTTATAAATTAACTCAAAAACTATTGGAAAACAATGAGTAATGCAAGAGGATGCAATGACTGCTCTATTTAATATCCTTTCGCCTCACCCTGGGCCAGATCACCTTCTTGCAGTCAGCTGCTCCAAACCATGAATGAAAACATGACCATTTGTGTTGAGAATGTATGGTGGAGTTTGGTTTATTAGCACGGTGAATGCTTTCTGGATTGGCTGGAGCTGGGCTAAGAGCAGGACTAACACCTCACGTGTATGCGCTTACAACAGGCACCATCGCCTGCACCCATGCAGCAGCTAAGCTCACCCCTCGACGCAGCACTTTTTGTTTGTCCCAGATGGCTATATGCTATGGGAGTCAGGTTCACCAAATGATTGGCAGGGCCTAGGTCGTATGAGCAGCTCCACTGAAGCCAGGTGCGATCTTGCGCCCATGTGATGCACTAGTCTCTATGTGAGAATAGCTTGTACTTCTGATTCGGATGTGATAATAGTGTATGAGCAGGGAAAGCATGCAATTCTGCTGCCTGTCTTTTTTACCAATTCTGGGCGTGACTTGCAGGCACAGCCAATGCTTTTGTGGTACTTGCTGAAATTAATTTGTTTGTGAAAAAAGTGTGCAAAGCTGATGGCCATGGTGTGTGTGTGTGTGCGTGCGTGTGACTGTGTGTGTGTGTGTTGCCTGTTCTGTTTGTATGTGTGGGACAGCATGCACTGCTGCATCTGTTCTGTGGGTGCTAAGGAAGCTTACACCCGGCACCAGAAGGGTGCAGCATCCTAGGCTGCATTCCACTGACCCCTGCAATGCTGTCTAAGGTGGCTCCTTGCTCTGTCGCCGCAGCACCATGAGGCAGGGGCACAGCTATGATTGTTGCAGCAGTTGCATTGGCACCCGAGCTCAGAACCTCCTTGAACCCTAACGATTCAGGGGCAGATTTACAAGCCCCTTGTGCCGCTTTTACGCCGCCGGTGCGTCACTTTTGTGACAAAGCGGCAGCCCAAAAGATGCACCATGGTGTGGGGTATTTACAACGTGACGCATCTGGGAGATGCGTCACGTTGTAAAGCCCTGCGCCATAAGGAGGCAATCCGGTGCAGGGGGGGGGTGCGAGGGGGGCGTTCTGGCGCAGGAACACCTGCTAAAAGTGGCTGAGTGAAATCTACAAGATTTCACTCAGTCACTTTTAGGCCAATGCTGCGTAAAAACCCTGCGGGTGCTTGAAGCAGGCGTAAGGCTTGACGCAGCACTGGACAGATAGGGCCCCCCAGAGCATTGCTGGAGCTGCGTCGAGCTTGCAACGCAACTCCAGCAATGCGCACTTTTACGGCACAGATGCGTGACGCATCTGTGCCGTTTTTACCCCATGGTGCGCCGCATTATAAATGCGGCGCACCATGGGTGGCGGAGTTGCGGCGCACAATAACTGGCGCATCCCAAGGGTTATTGTAAATCTGCCCCTCAATATTTTGCAACATCAGTCATAATGATAATTTTCCTTGCTGGCACCAATGCCCAGGGCACCCTTGCTAGGCTACTGCATGAAGTGCTCCCCAGCATACGGTACTGCTACAACAGCGCCATGAGCTGCTGCCCCGCACCCTACACTTCTTCCTCTGTACTGCTCATACCATGTGCTGCTGCTACCCTCGCACTGCTTCCGCTGTACTGCTCATACTGGGTGCTGCTACCTTCACACTGCTTCCCCTGTACTGCTCATAGTGTGTGCTGCTACCCTCGCACTGCTCATACTGTGTGCTGCTACCTTCGCACTGCTCATACCGTGTGCTGCTACCCTCCCACTGCTTCCACTGTACTTCTCATACCATGTACCGCTGCTACCCTCGCACTGCTCATACCATGTGCCGCTGCTACCCTCACACTGCCTCCCCTGTACTGCTCACACCATGTGCTGCTACCCTCGCACTTCTTCCCCTGTACTGCTCATACCATGTGCCCCTGCTACCCTCGCACTGCTTCCACTGCACTGCTCATACCAAGTGCTGCTACCCTCGTACTGCGTCCACTGTACTGCTCATACCATGTGCTGCTACCCTCGTACTGCGTCCACTGTACTGCTCATACCATGTGCTGCTACCCTCGTACTGTTTCCCCTGTACTGCTCATACCGTGTGCTGCTACCCTCGTACTGTTTCCACTGTACTGCTCATACCGTGTGCTGCTACCCTCGTACTGCGTCCACTGTACTGCTCATACCATGTGCTGCTACCCTCGTACTGTTTCCCCTGTACTGCTCATACCGTGTGCTGCTACCCTCGTACTGTTTCCCCTGTACTGCTCATACCGTGTGCTGCTACCCTCGTACTGTTTCCACTGTACTGCTCATACCGTGTGCTGCTACCATCACACTGCTTCCCATGTACTGCTCATACCATGTACTGCTACCCTCGCACTGCTTCCACTGTACTGCTCATACTGTGTGCTGCTACCCTTGCACTGCTTCCCTTGTACTGCTCATACCATGTGCTGTTACCTTCGCACTGCTTCCCTTGTACTGCTCATACCATCCTTACTTCCTAGCTGTGCAATCCATTTTTGTCTAGCTTTCATGTAAGTTGGACAAAATAGGAGGAAATGGGCTATGTTTTCTTCTACTGACAACTGGCACATTATGCACTTTCTATCTTCTTCTCCATTACAAGCACTTCTCCACCCAGCTGTTAAAGATCTGATTAAGAGTGTCCTGTATCTCAGTTTTGAAAACAGTATCTTGGCGAGTTGGGGTTCTATCTGGTCAAGAAAAACCTCAAAACTTGGGACAGGTTTAAACATCAGATAATCATTGGTAAGTTGGCCAGTGCAGCTATTTGATGCATTTTTTAATATTGCCTGCTTCCAATAAACCCTCTTAAGTTCTATTCTTGAGTTGAGAGTCAGATTTTATGGATGGGACTAGAACTCACTGAGCCCTAGGTTTATTAACCATCTATGTACATTAGCTAGCCAGGGGAGTGTTAAGTGTGTATCCAGTGCAATTAATTCTTTTAGTGCCATTCTAGACTTCTTCAGTAGCCCATAGCCTAATCCAGAACAATAGAGTCCTCAAAATTGCTCTATCCTCAATGCGCTTTAATCCTAGGTCATATGTGTACAGAATCATTGGGGTGTATTGGGGTAAAGGAATACGTGCTCATAGAACCCTATTTTCCCCTGTGGTAATTATAGTCATTTTTTCTCCACCCCACAATTCAGACCCATAGAGGGCCTCACTTTGAGCCTTTGCTTTGTATACTTCCAATGCCGGGGTGATCGATTTGGTATGAGTGGCATGGAGTTTTTTAAGGATGGGCGCTGAGTTCTGAGCTAGAACAGTTCTAGCTTTCTCAATATGGGGACGCCATGAAAGCTTGGAATCTAGGGTTATATCTAGGTAAACAAAATTGTCAACCCGCTATATTACTGTACCATTAAGTGCAATTGTATTTTTTTAAAATTTTTATGTGGCTTAATGCACATATATTTCGTTTTTGATGGATTGATTTCCAGACCTTTTACTATGCAGTACTCCTCCAACTTCTTGAGGAGGTTTTGGAGCCCCCTCGGAGTTTGGGAAAGCAAGATAGTATCATCTGCAAAAGTAAGAGCGCATACATGGGTACCATCTAGTTTGGGGGAATCATGTTTTGATTTCAATAAGGAGTCTACCATGTCATTGATGTAGAGGAGGAACAGAGTTGGCGCCAGGACGCATCCCTGACGCAGTCCTCTCCTTACAGGGATCTCCTTGGTTAATTCTCCACTCGCATCCCAGCAGGGCCGGACTGGGAACCACAACCGGCCCTGGCAAAGTGCTCGGCCGCCCACCCTCCCCCTCCCCACTCGGGCGGGTTGGAAGTGCTGCCAAGCTCTTTGCCATGGCCGGTTTTATGCTGCAAAAATGGCCCTGTCACAAAACCGGCCCCCACCTGTGCGGCACACCGGGGGATTGCCCGGTGCCCGCCAAGGCCAGTCCGGCCCTGCACCCCAGCAAACTTTAGCGTAATTATTTTCATGGAGTCTAATCAATTGCACCAGAATGTTTTTAGGGACACCTTGCTTTAGCAGATTTGTAAGCATGGGCTGAAAATTCGTTCCGCTCGCGGAATTTGCGGATTTTCCGCGATTACGCGATCCGCGAATCTCGCGAAATCGCGGTAAAATCCGCGAATCAGCGGGGACGCATTTTCAGCCAAGCACTTACAGGGTTACAGCAGCAGGTGCAAAAGTTGAAGCTAATTTTTTGTAACCTTTTACAAAAGGGTTACAAAGAAATTAACTTCAACTTGGGCACCTGCTGCAGTTAGCCTGTAAGTGCTTCCTGGCGCCTCGTTGCCTATTTGCAACTATTCTCTGACCCTGCTCTGACCCTTGAAGCAGGGCCAGAGAATAGTTACAAGTAGGCAATGAGGCGCCTGTCACGAAAATTAAACCTCAACAGGAAGCACTGACAGATATAAAAACAACCATTTGCAATGCAATAGGTCTCGCATTAGGAAAGTTTGAGCTATTGGTCTTTCAAATGACAATTTTTTTTATTTATGTGTTGGTTTTGAAAATAGCTAAATTAATAGCTTTGTCATTTACACACTGCCAATAGTTATAACTTTCGCAAACACTGACACCTATAGCATTTGAAATGCAACATGTTTTGTATTTACGTGACTTAGCTGTATTGATATTACAAATTACAATGGCTTTTAATTTTTTTAAATAATTAATACTTAAATAAAAGTGATTTTAATTTATAATGGCAATACCTTAAACTTTTGTAAATAACTTTTGTGAAGATTATGTTCAGTGTATTTTATTGTGACGAAAATCCAAGAACAGAAGTGAAATATTAACAACTTTTTGTGACATTTGAAATAAAGTTTGAAACATTGAGAGAACATATTTGAACCAGTTGTTGTTGAATGGTCGCGCAGATTGATTCTGGGGTGGGGCTGAGTGGTGCTGTGATGGTGCTGAGTGGTGCTGTGGTGATGCTGAGTGGTGCTGTGGTGGTGCTGAGTGATACTGAGATGGTGCTGAGTGATGCTGGGGTGGTGCTGAGTGGTGCTGTGGTGGTGCTGAATGATAATGTGGTGGTACTGAGTGATGCTGTGGTGGCTCTGAGTGATGCTGTGGTGGCGCTGAGTGGTGCTGTCGTGGTGCTGAGTGATAATGTGGTGGTGCTGAGTGATAATGTGGTGGTGCTGAGTGATGCTGGGGTAGCGCTAAGTGATGATGTGGTGATGCAGAGGGCAGAAAGGCACAATAAGCAGTCAAACAAAGGGCAGAAGGGCAGAAAAACAAGGGAAAAACAAGTCTAACAGAGGGCAGAAGGGCAGAAAAACTAGTCTAACAGAGGGCAGAAGGGCACAAAAAACGAGTCTAACAGGGTGCAGAATGAATCCCGCCCTGCGTGTTTGTCCACGAAGATGCCAAGTTTTTGTGCAATACCTCTACTCAACTGGAGTACTTTCTACTGTCTAATCAGTAAGCACTCCCTCCTTGGCTAAATGTATAGGGGCAGATTTACAATAACTGGCGCATCCCCAGTGATGCACCAGTTATTGTGCGCCGCCGCATTTACAATGCGGCGCACCATGTGGCAAAAACAGCACAGATGCGTCACGCATCTGTGCCGTAAAAGCAGCGCATTGCTGGAGCTGCGTCGCACTTGCGACGCAGCTCCAGCAATGCTCTGGGGGGCCCTATCTCCCCAATGCTGCATCAAGCCTTACGCCTGCTTCAAGCAGGCGCAGGGTTTTGACGCAGCATTGGCCTAAAAGTGACTGAGTGAATTCTTGTAGATTTCACTCAGCCACTTTTAGGAGCCGTTCCTGTGCAGGAACGCCCTCCCCTGCGCCGGAACGCCTCCTGATGGCGCAGGGCTTTACAACGTGACACATCTCTCAGATGCCTAACGTTGTTAATACCCAGCACCATTGCGCATCTTTTGTGCTGCCGCTGCCTCACAAAAGGTCTCGGTAGAGGGTGGGAGTGGTGAACCAGAGAATGGCAGTGATGAACCAGAAGGTGACAGTGATGAACCAGAGGGTGACAGTGCTGAACCAGAGGGTGGCAGTGTTGAACAAGAGGGTGGCAGGGGTGAACCAGAGGGTGGCAGTGATGAACCAGATGGTGGCAGGGGTGAACCAGAGGGTGGCATTGGTGAACCAGAGGGTGGCATGGGTGAACCAGAGGGTGGAAGTGGTGAACCAGAGAGTCGTAGTGGTGAACCAGAGGGTGGCAGTGCTGAACCAGAGGGTGACAGTGGTTAACCAGAGGGTGGCAGTGGTGAACCAGAGGTGCTCTGATGAACCAGAGGGTGGCAGTCGTGAACCAGAGGGTAGCAGTGCTGAACCAGAGAGTCACAGTGGTGAACCAGAGGGTGGCAGTGCTGAACCAGAGGGTGCTGTGATGAACCAGAGGGTGGCAGTGGTAAACCAGAGGGTGGCAGGGGTGAACCAGAAGGTAGCAGTGGTGAACCAGAGGGTGGCAGTGCTGAACCAGAGGGTGACAGTGGTTAACCAGAGGGTGGCAGTGGTGAGCCAGAGGTGCTGTGATGAACCAGAGGGTGGCAGTGATGAACCAGAGGGTGGCAGTGGTGAACCAGAGGGTTACAGTGATGTACCAGAGGGTGGCAGGGGTAAACCAGAGGTGCTGTGATGAAGCAGAGAGTGGCAGTCGTGAACCAGAGGGTGGCAGTGGTGAACCAGAGGGTGACAGTGCTGTACCAGAGGGTGGCAGGGGTGAACCAGAGGGTGCTGTGATGAACCAGAGGGTGGCAGTGGTGAACCAGAGGGTGGCAGGGGTGAATCAGAGGGTGGCAGTGCTGAACCAGAGGGTGACAGTGGTTAGCCAGAGGGTGGCAGTGGTGAACCAGAGGTGCTGTGATGAACCAGAGGGTGGCAGTCGTGAACCAGAGGGTGGCAGTGGTGAACCAGAGGGTGGCAGTGCTGAACCAGAAGGTGGCAGGGTTGAACCAGAGAGTGGCAGTGCTGAACCAGAGGGTGGCAGTGGTGAACCAGAGGGTGGCAGTGGTGAACCAGAGGGTGGCAGTGATGAACCAGAGGGTGGCAGTGGTGAACCAGTGGTTGCTGTGCCCATACACGACCGCATGGGTAACTTCGCCATGCAAGCGGCCGGCGAACACGCAAATAGCCCCACGAACACGCAAAAACCCTGCGAACATGCAAAAAACCCCGCGAACACGCAAAAAACAAAAATCCGCAAATTCGCACAAATTCATGGATTTTGCGGATTGCGAATTCGATTTCGCGCGAATTCGCGGAACGCGAATTCACAAATTTCGCCCATACTTACAGATTTGCCCAGAGCAGGTCTCACGGAACTAGGTCAAAAGCGGCCTTAAAATCAATAAAAGCCACATACAAATTGCCAGATCTAAGTTTGGTATACTTCCAGGCAAGGACTAACAATCTAAACACCTGATCAATGGTGCTGGGTCTTTTCCTAAATCCTGCCTGAAAAGGAGATAATATATCACTCTCTAGCAACCAGTCATTTAACCTTTCCAGAAGCTGTTTGGCATAAATTTTTGGTGAAATGTCTATCAGGCTGATTGGCCTATAGTTGGCGGGTTTTTCCCTACTCCCCTTCTTGTGTATAGGGACAATCACCGCCCCCTTCCATGAGGCCGGTATGGGTTGACCACTGCTTATCGCATTACAAAGTAAATTCCTGTATGGTGCCCATACATCTAGATCATGTTTGAAAAGGTCAACCCGCACGCTGTCAGGTCCGGGGGCTTTCAATGCCTTGATAGACGCTATTGCCTGTTTGGTCTCTGAGATAGCAAAAGAAAGTGATGGAATATCATTGGATTCCAGCAACTCACTAATTATATGTGTATTCTGCCTTGGAAGCAATACCTCTGGAGCATTAAGTGAGCGAAATCTTTGAACCAGGTAATAGGAGCTAGATGGTAATCTTGAGTAGGCTTACTATATTTAGTACCATTGGCAATAATTCGCCAACATAGTGAATGGTTTCTTGCTCTTGTTGCAATTAGCAAATCTTCCCAGCCTTCGTCCTCCCAACGTTTACGCTCTGTCTTTAAGGTCCGACTATAGCTATTCCTTGCTTGTCTGATTAAGGCTGGTTCTTTAGAGCGTAAAATTCTAATTAAGCCCTTTTCCGCAATTTTGCACGTTTCATTAAACCAGGGATTAACTAACTTCCACTTGTTCTTAGAGCAAGGTTTCTCTGTTGCTGCTCTGGTGAGAAGTGGTTCAATTTTAGCCACTAACATGGAATGGATTTGAGTAATTAAAATTGGAGTTATGGCTTCATTAATTAAAAAAGAATATACGAGATCACTAAAAATATTATAAATAGTGGTCAGTGATTCAATGTTTCCTAAGATTGTTGGCCATCTAACAGCCCTTCTATTATTACATAACATTGGTTGCGGTACCGGCAAGTAAAAGTGTTTACCATCTAACGATAGACATAAGGGGAAGTGATCGCTTTCCCTTCTTTCCTCCACTCGAAAATCGATCACGTATCCCCAATGTGTAGCACTTATCATGATGTAGTCTATTGGTGTAAGCGCTTGGCCCCTTATAAAGGTATTTGCACGCTGAGTATCAGATGGGCACCTACCGTTACATGCCCGTAAACCTTTTTCTAAGGTAAAATGAAAGATCTGGAGGGCTGAAGCAGTGCACCTCATTGTTTTATTAGTACTTAACTGGGGAATACCAAATGCAAAATCTTCTTCCTCGGTTATAGTGAGCATGCCCCGCAGGGGTTCGTAGCAACAATTAAAATCACTGTCGATCATGGTTATGGTCGGACCATTATTTGTAATAGAATCGAGGATCCCAGTCAACTGGGTAATTAACGGTGTTTCCTCAGCAGAGGCACAAGGTCTTATGTATATATTAAAAAGTAGTAAGGTCGGTTTATTGTTGGTTTTTAATAGTAGTCCCTGTATTTCATTAGAGCCTGTCTGTATTACTTCTATGTTAACCTCTATTTGATTCCTGATCCAGATTAACATACCACCAGAAGGTCTGCCTTTATTATAGTGCGTTGCTGCGAGACTGAATGTTCAATAGTCCACTTTAAAAGTAGGTTCCAGAGCCCATGTCTCTTGGAAGAGGCATATGTCAAACTTATCCGTGTAATTTTGCCAATCTGGTTCTACTAACTTTTTTGCTAAGCCTGCTAGGTTTCACAATAAGATATTAAAACTCTCTGTAGGAGGAGCACTAGCATTTGGAAGAGTATGCCCAATTTCAATCGAAGTGTTAGGATTAACAGGGAGAACTTCAGTACATCCCCCACTATATACTTCATGGTAGTTTGAATTAGCAGGCGATATTTCCCCTTCGGGTACTAGGTGATCTCTCTGCGCCCCATGAGTAAACAAAGGCTGGTTCACAGATTCAACTAGTCGGTCTACTAAATCGAGGTCACTCTGGATAGTCCTATCAGTTATAGGATCAGTGGAGGTAACCCTATTCACTGTTGTGTTAGTCTTGTTACCACTATTAGTCACTAGTGTCTTGTTTTGTCTAATCCCCATCTTAGACTCAAAGAAACCATGGGTTCTCAAATTGAAGGCTATTAAGTTTTCAGCTATTTCTTTTGAATAAAATGTTACCCTGATGTCATCCAAGTCCCCACCTTCTTGGTGTTGGCGTTCAGCTTGCTTAATAGCCGATTTAATTATAGAGAGGCAATTACGCTTGGTCCTCAACCAGTGTATAACCTTGTTGATCAAGGAATCTTAATCCTCCCTGGTTCCTAGCTTCAGTCTCCAGGTATTAGTAATAAAGATATAGGGTCGGATTGCGCCCTTATGTGGTGAATGTGGAATTCGTCTAGCCTATGCTTGATGAGGCATCTCCTGGGATACATCTTTCCTCAGAGTGTTTGTCCAGTCTCGGGCAATCCCTCGTGCAGTAGTATGCGGTGAGCCATCAGTTGCCTCTTTTCTCTGCTGGCTCACAGGTACTCGTGCAAATCCCGCAATCTAACAGGTGGTAAGCTATCAAGAGGCCTTCTCATGTGTGGGGGGATTTGATCTTGTCTCCGGGGTTTGCGTTGTTCCTGTTTGGTCGATGTTTGTGAGCCCAGATTTTGCTGGCAGCCTCTAACTCGATCAACATTACGGGGCCCAGAAGTACTGGGAGCCTGATGGCTGACCGGATTGTTTGATTGTTGGAGGCACACAACCGGATTGCTGGCAACCAATCCTGATCTCATCTCACATGGATTAATCTTGTCGTGGCCAGAAATGATGCCCCTCTCACTCAATCGACTGTTGTTAACGAGGGTTTCGATCATTTTTTTAATCGTGCTAACCTCCTCTTCAACCGTGGTTAGTTTAAGCAACAATGCAGTCATCAAACTGTGGGATTCAGTTAAATCAGGGCACAGTGGGAGACATTGTGCATAAAGGTTATTTGGGCTACTACTGGGGATTTGATGATGTTCTAGGCAGGGCTTAATGCCTTGGGCTAAAGCAGAGAATCTGTTGGAACATTCAATGCTTACGATTAAGTCTTGAACATTAGTGTCTGTGGACTGGTTATGTACTTGGTCACTGTGTAAAGCATCGGGTTTATATGTTGGAACCAATGTCTCTTGGGTTAGAAGTGCTTGCACTGCACTAGGGGAACCTTTTTCTGCTGGCTGGTGAACCGTGACTATGTTATTACTGGCAACTTCCGGGGTTAAGTTTTTGTTCTTCTTACAGTAGTAGGATGAAATTTTATTTCTGCCTTTAGTCATATGCTCCTTACCATCAGCTAGGATATTCTGAAATTCTTCTATGAGGCTGTCAATATCCGCCAATGTACAATTGTCAGCTGCAGTTTTTGATGGTTTCTGGGTCCTCGCAATTTTTTCCCTACCAGTAGCTATATCTGCAGCTTTTCTTTTCTCCATCGCAACTGTTGGTCTAGGGGGAATTGCTATCCGGACTACGAGTAGCCCTACAAAACCCGCAACCCCTTGTGGCTACTGGGATTCACAATGGGAAAGGGATTAGAGTTTAGGCATAATAATTAACCTGATAAGTACAAAGCAAATGGTAACACTTGTCCCCGGGGTACAAATATGGAAATAACCACTTATCCAGGGCTGCGTATCATACAGTGCTCACTTTCAAGTCCAAAAGTCTATTGCTGTCAATAAATTTCAATAGTTAACCATCACACGTAATGGATATCCAGTTATCTTACCGGTCATTAGGTTTTATGGAGTGAGGAACAGACCGGTGACTTGATTTCCAAGGGAGATGGTCGAGTCCAGCCTTAATCGGGCTTAGACAGGCGTGGATGGGCCCGCCTGTGCGCGGCCCGCGCTGCGGGAGTCCGTAGGCCTATTTGGGTGCCTCCTGGCGCTTGCACTGTGACGCGCTTCTTGCGCGCCACAAGGAACTCTGGGAGTTGTGGTCTCTCCCCAATGTAGGCGGCGGCGCGGCGAGATGGTTTCGGCCGCTAGCTGGCAACAACATACCCCCTCTCCAGGTGCCCAAGGCAGGTATCAGGGTCCAAACAGGTATCACTCCCTGGATATACCGTTGCATGTGGTGTGTCTTGTGGTAGGGGCTCTTCTCGTTTACTGCGAATGTCTACGGGGTGTAGGAGGACCATTTCTATGGTGGAGCCCCCAAGGGCGATAAGAGTGTCAAGGTCACAATCACAAAGCAGCGAGCGTACCACCGGGGCCACAGGTGCCACCGGTGCTCGCTCCGCTCCCAGGCCAGTGCTAGCAGGGGACTTCAAGGAGTGGGGGGCAGGGCAGCCCGGCCACACCACACCAAATCATCCAGGCCCACTCTTACCACCTATCCAGTGTGATCGCTGGGCCTCCCAGTCTGTGTCCCAGGGCGATACACCACTATATGGCTCACCCAGCTGCTCTCTCACAATATTCTAGGCCTCCCAAGCTGCCGGAGTCCAGTCCTTCTGGTCTGCTAGGCCTCACTGTGTGCGTGGGCTGACTCTGGCCCCGTCTCCTCCAGCCGCGGTTGCACAGGGTTCCGCCGAACCCCAGTGGAGTGGCCAGGGCCGAAGATGGTGCAGACAGCCGCAGTAGCCACAACAGAGGCCGTAGATCGAGGTCAGCTGGCAGCAGCTCCTCACTGCTGCTGTTAGATCCGCAGTGCGGCCAAGTCTTGCGTCTCCTCACCCAGATCGGGAAGACGCTCCGCTGCTGGGCTCCAGTCTCGCTATGCCTCTGTCAGCGCCAACACTCAGGAGGTGAGCCCCGCCCGCCGCGTTGCTTTGTGTGGCCCTATACAGCTCACACCATGTGCTGTATCTACCCTCCAGCGCTTTCTCTGTACTTCCCTTGTACTGCTCATACCATGTGCTGCTACCCTCGCACTACTTCCACTGTACAGCTCATACCATGTGCTGATACCCTCGCACTGCTTCCCCTGTGCTTCCCTTGTACTGCTCATACCATGTGCTGCTACCCTCACACTGTTCCACTGTACTGCTCATACCATGTGCTGCTACCCTCGCACTGCTTCCCCTGTGCTTCCCTTGTACTGCTCATACCATGTGCTGCTACCCTCACACTGCTTCCCCTGTACTGCTCATACCATGTGCGGCTACCCTTACACTGCTTCCACTGTACTGCTCATACTGTGAGCTGCTACCCTTGCATTGCTTCCCCTGTACTGCTCATACCATGTGCTGCTACCTTCACACTGCTTCCCTTGTAGTGCTCATACCATGTGCTGCTACCCTCGCACTGCTTCTCCTGTACTGCTCACACGTGTGCTGCTATCCTCATACTGCTTCCCCTGTACTGCTTATACCGTGTGCTGCTACCCTCGCACTGCTTCCCCTGTACTGCTCATACCGTGTGCTGCTACCTATGCACTGCTTCTTCTGTACTGCTCATACTGTGTGCTGCTACCCTCGTACTGCTTCCCATGTACTGCTCATACCGTGTGCTTCTACCTTTGCACTGCTTCCTCTGTACTGCTCATACCATGTGCTGTATCTACCCTGCATTGCTTTACATGTGCTTCCATTGTACTGCTCATACCATGTGCTGCTACCCTCACAATGCTTCCACTGTACTGCTCATACCATGTGCTGCTACCCCCGCTGCTTCCCCGTACTGCTCATGCTGTGTGCTGCTATCCTCGCACTGCTTCCCCTGTACTGCTCATACCATGTGCTGCTACCCTTGCACTGCTTCCACTGTACTGCTCATACTGTGTGCTGCTACCCTTGTACTGCTTCCCCTGTACTGCTCATACCATGTGCTGTTACCCTCGCACAGCTTCTCCTGTACTGCTCAAACCATGTGCTGCTACCCTCGCACTGCTTCTCCTGTACTGCTCATATGTGTGCTGCTACCCTCACACTGCTTCCCCTGTACTGCTTATACCGTGTGCTGTTACCCTCGCACTACTTCCCCTGTACTGCTCATACCATGCGCTGCTACCTATGCACTGCTTCTCCTGTACTGCTCATACTGTGTGCTTCTACCCTCGTACTGCTTCCCCTGTACTGCTCATACCGTGTGCTGCTACCTTTGCACTGCTTCTCCTGTACTGCTCATACCGTGTGCTGCTATCCTCGCACTGCTTCCCCTGTACAGCTCATACCATGTGCTGCTACCCTCGCACTGCTTCTTCTGTACTGCACATACCATGTGCTGCTACCTTCGCACTGCTTCCCCTGTACAGCTCACACCATGTGCTGTGTCTACCCTGCAGTGCTCTCCCTGTGATTCCCTTGTACTGCTCATACCATGTGCTGCTACACTTGCACTTCTTCCCCTGTACTGCTCATACCATGTGCTGCTACCCCCGCTGCTTCCCGTTTACTGCTCATACCATGTGCTGCTACCCTCGCACTGCTTCCACTGTACTGCTTATACTGTCTGCTGCTACCCTTGCACTGCTTCCCCTGTACTGCTCATACCGTGTGTTGCTACCCTCGCACTGCTACTCCTGTACTGCTCATACCATATGCTGCTACCCTCGCACTGCTTCTCCTGTACTGCTCATACATGTGCTACTACCCTCGCACTACTTCCCCTTTACTGCTCATACCTTGTGCTGCTACCTATGCATTGCTTCTCCTGTACTGCTCATACCGTGTGCTGCTACCCTCACACTGCTTCCCCTGTACAGCTCACACCATGTGTTGCTACCCTCGCACTGCGTCCCCTGTAATGCTCATACCATGTGCTGCTACCCTCGCACTGCGTTCCCTGTACTGCTCATACCATGTGCTGCTACCCTCGCTCTGCGTACCGTGTACTGCTCATACCATGTGCTGCTACCCTCACACTGCTTCCCATGTGCTTCCCCTGTACTGCTCATACCTTGTGCTGCTAGCCTCGCACTGCTTCCCCAGTACTGCTTGCACCATGTACTGCTACCCCTGCACTGCTCATACCATGTGCTGGTACCCTGGCACTGCTTCCCCATACTACTCACACCATGTGCTGCTACCCCCGCACTACTCCCCCTTTACTTACCGTACTGTGTGCTGCTCTACCCGTTGCAGGTATGTGCTACAACTGCTCTTTATTACTGAAGCTAGCAACAAATGCTAAAAAGATTGCCATTACCAATGTTTGTTTGTACAGGCTTTTTGTCTGAAAAGGACATACATGTATGCGATCATTATTCTTGGTGGTTTTCTAAAGAAAAGAGAACAGATTCATCATAATTTACACCCGACATAAATATATTTATTGTACTGGGCTGTGAGTCAGAGGCCTGTGAGGGGTCCAAGTGTTGACACATATTCGAGCTAACAGTAGCGCATTAAACTACTGCTGCCTTGATAAAGCGCCTCATACCCGAAGATGTGTGCAGCTCCTGCCTGTATCCTGCCCTCTGATTAAAACATCACCACGGTAACACGATTGGGAGTAGATAAAAAGATAAGCATGCCCTCGGAGAATATTCGTTGTCCAAAACTGGGGAATCACCGCTAAATAAGGTGAGTGGGTGTGTGGGAATACCCAACACCCACCAGGCCTCCCTGGCGCCCACATACGGATCCTTTCTTCCTGCTTGCCAGTAGGGACTTGTCTGCAGCCGGAAAGCCCCTGCCGATGCAGGTCTTTAAGCCACTTCTGCTAAAAGAGGTTACTTGCGAGGCCCAGCAGGCAAGGAGGTTTTTTGTTGACTTGTAACAAGAGTGCCTAAGTCCAGCTTCCCTTTTTGAGCACATTCCTTGATCCTATGCATCTTACCTTATTTACCAGTGCCTCAGTTTCGATATTTGTGATGACTGGTGTTAATATTGATGTAAATGTATACAATGATACATGTGTGTATAAAAACGAAATCGAATCACTGTTGTAGAAATCCCCCGAAATGACCTCTCTATCAAACCTGAGTCAGAAATATGTGGTCAGGCAGGCCCTGCGACTTAGGCCTGAGGCTACTGATTGACAAATCACAGGTGGGGTGGCACATAACCAGAAGGAAAAACACACAAACAACAAAAATCTAGATGAGTCCCACAGATTGATCCGGGGAATTTGGCCCCAAACAAACGCACATGGCCGGAGTTGCGTGAGTTCCCAAAACACCATGGGCCTCATTTATGAAAAGTGACGCATCGCTGCGTGAAAACAGCGATGCGTCACTTTTCACTGCGCACTCCTTGCGACACCAATGATGCGTCATATTTAATGTATGACGCATCATGTCGCAAGAACTTACAGATACGTCAGTATTTCTGACGCATCTGTAAGCGCAAAAGTGACGCATTGCTGGAGTGTGTCACAAAAGTGACGCAACTCCAGCAATGCGTCATTTCACATGGGGAAAGCCCCATGTGAAAGGGCTTGCGTCAGTCTTACGCCTGCTGTGAGGCAGGCGCAAGATTTTGACGCAACCGCATCCTAAAAGTGACGCAGTGAAATCTCATAGATTTCACTGCATCACTATTACGAGGCTTTTTGCGGGGGAACGCCCCCTTTGCATACATTATACCTGACGCAGGTATAATGTGGCGCAGGGGTTTAAAAAGTGACGCATCTACCTAGATGCGTCACTTTTTAAATATGGCGCAACAAGGCGCATGTTTTACGCCGCCGATGCGTCACAAAAAGTGACGCATCCGCAGCGCAAAACTGACGCAAGGCCTCATAAATGAGGCCCCTTAATGTTAGATGTTACATGAAGTTAGGAACACACTACCAATCAGGACACAGCACACGCTGTGATCACGCACTCCTCATGCAGGACATCTGGGCACGTTACCCACTGGCACTCATTGTGTCTACTCAAGGTCGAGACCCACCTGCATTGGCATTCAGGTGGGAGTCATTTTTGGCTCCATGACTTGGCCTACATTCTTCTCCCTCAGAATCTATGAACTGTTTTTTGATGGTTCAAGAAATGTATAAAAAGACGTTCAAAACGATTGTACTTTGAGACATTCCCCAGACCCTGACTTTGTTACTGTGCTCCCAGTCATAGTGCTTGATTAAACCAACGGTTCCTGTTTTGCCAAAAACTTCTTGTCTTTGTTTTTTCAAAGTAAATTCATATTTGAGCAACACTGGGTTGCTAAGAAAGAGACTCATTGGAAGAGAGAGTAACATGTAAAGTCCTGGTTGTTTTCATTTAAACATTACTAATATAGGTGATGTACTCGAGGACTATTCCTTTATCCTTTTATATTGTGCACCTGGACCAATTAGCGTGGGGCCCTTTAAAGTCCAGCAATGTCAATGTGTTGGTGGCCCATAGACATGCAGGAGGGCTAACAGTCTTGGACATGTAACTCATGACTATATTCTGTTCCTATTCATGATTGGTCACCCATTCATGCATTTTAAAGTAACACGGCAAGGCACTTACCTGTAGACACTCAGCACATAGACTAAAAGTAAATATAAGAATTCCTACAATATGAAAGCATATTAAACAAGCATTTGCAAAGGCAGAATGTGGCGCTTTCATGTGCTAACACGTGTAAACCACATTTGTGCAAGCCTTCGTCTCCATGCGTAACCACATTAAAGCCCGACCCACTGGTTTTGATGGTGTACTCATGCAAAAAAAAAAGAATTACCAAATATGCACCTCACGTTCTTAAATTCATGAGCGGACGCTTCCTCTGTAAAGCAAAGGCAGCCCCCCAACGCAAGAAAGTTTAACTCGTTCATCTTTATAAGTATTCAACGTGGTTCAAGCTGAGAGACCAAAATACAGTTTAACATCCACATGCTTCCACAGTGTCAAAGTTTCCTCTTGTTACCAACAATAAACTATCCCATAATACCCCCTAGGATGGCACGCCTGGAAATGATGATCAATTATAGCCACATTTGTTTAAATTGTTTAGAAAGCACTATGGCAAGTGAAAAATTGCTGGAGTTAACCATCTGCAGAACCATTCAAAACATCAAGGGGAATATTTATCATGGTTTTGCGTCATCCTTGCAAGGGGGCGCAAGGGCGACACTAAATCTAGAATGTCATTTAACAAGGCATGCAGGGCCACACTAATGTGTGTCTTGGCAAATGTAGAGTATCACAAAGCAGTGCAAGTCACCACCTTGCTTTACTCTGTGGCAGCGAGTTGTTCCATGGGTGAAGAGTGGGTGTTCCAGCACATCCCCCCATGGATTTTAGCGCATTCCCGGATTTACCATTAGTGGTCGACCTGGGAATGTGTCAAAATGCTGCGCCTCCATAGGGGTGGTTTAACAAGGAAAAACATGCTTATTTCTCCTCGTTTTTTCCTCTTTCTATGTGTGCTGCAGAAGCCTCAGAGGATTGTTTTTGTGGAGGAAGGGGTCCTTACTTAGAGGTGCCTGGGCCATGTCCTGAAGATGACCTTTTGCAATTGTAGACAATGGAAGTCAAAACGTGTGAGCTGTGGAGTACACCAAGAGCAGTTGGTCTTTCTGCATATCTGGAAATCAATTACACTGTTATTTAAACTGGTTATAGTCAGGCTCTTAGCTATTATGTTCTGCACAGTTTGCTCTACTTCCCAACATTCATGTTTTTCAACCCCTTCCATGCTGATGACAGCCCCCAGCCGTCATGCATCACGGTGCTCGTGTGCTGATGACAGCTGGGGGCCGTCATGAACCCGCCCACTCTTCAAATCGGCCGCACAGGCGCAGAATCACGGCCACGCCCAAGGGGTTAAAATTGATGTAAACGTATGAATACACAAGAGATTAGAAAGTACACACGCATCACTTACCAAATCACTGGCACTGAATAGAGTTACCTCAGGCTGTTTATTATATATAGAAATTTCTCTCAGATGGCATTTCAATGTGAACTATGTGCTCATGAAGATTTTCTTCCAGGTAGAAATGTTGTGCGCATAAATGCCACATGGTCTTGTTCAGCCTCTTCTGCACAGGTTTGGGATAAGATGTTAGCGACTGAACATACACATATGTTGCTCACAATATCAGTCTCTAACCACCAATACACAGTGAACACGCATACCCTGCCACTCACGCCTACCCCGCCACTCATTGACACTGTATAGAGGTACCTTTGACAGTTGAAAGTATATAAAAATTGCTCCCATATAGAATATTGTTTGTTATGACAGATGCCCAAAGGCTCCCTCTGGGCTATTGAGTCACCCCATTTTTACAACACTTGCATTGCAGTACTTCAGGAAACTTATGACTGTCACAGATTTCCTAGAGCTACGGTTTTTAACTAGGGGCAAGTGTACGTCCACAATGCAGAATAATGAAGTATGCATATAAATAATGTTAGAACTGGCATTCTTGGTGAGTTTTTCCCTTAAAGATGTTGCCTTCTCCCTTCCTGTTTTCTGAATTTAGTTTTGTTGGTATTACGATTTGTGCACCTTACCACTGCTAACCAGTGCTAAAGTGCACTCTTGCACTCTCCATCAAACATAATAGAATGGCTTAAACCCAATTGGTACTTTTAATATACCAATAAGTCCTGGTAAAGTGGTACGCATGTACCCAGGGTCTGTAAATTTAAATGCTACTGGTGGGCCTGCACCGCTTATGGTGCCACCCATTTCAGTAGCCCTTTAATACATTTCTCATCCCTGCCATTGCAGCCTGTGTGCAATTTTAAATTGCCAATTCGATCTGTCAAATTAAAACCTTTGCCAGGTTTAAACAAGGTCTGGGCAGAGGTCATGGAGTTCTCCTCCATGGAATTCCATGGAGTTACAGAAAAAACTCACAAGAGATTCTGTGGAGTTCCGCAAGCTGGCGGAGTCAGTAATGTTCACCATTGTCCCAAACTTTTTGCTCCAGTGCAGATAAGCGTACATGCCTAGCTGAGAATTACCGAAGAACCGGAGTTGCAGCCTGAGACTGTGCCCAGAGTGGCTGGAGATGCATGGTGGCGGAGGCGGTGCAAGCTAAGGCCCTGTGGACTGTGCCACTGTGGGTAACTTTAGTAATGGACAGAGTACCTGAGGGCAGACAGAGGGGGCAAAGAACATGAAAGGCATCACCAAGTGTGCAAATGTGCCAGAGGATGAATGGAGGACGTGGAGTGTGTGGCTGAAGGCATGCGAGTAACTGAAGCTGTACAGGGTAGCTGAGGTCATGTATTGTACGTGGCAGCATGGCGGGTGATGACGAGCATTGTTCGGCTAAGAGTGTTCAATCAATCAATGCAATCCGATGGTGCATGTATTCCCATTCCACTCCTTGGCCACCTAGTCCCTCTTTCAGCCAAGTACTCCTGGGGCCACCGCTGAAGGGCGTGTACCAAGACAAATAGACAAAGGTACACAGCGCCAGCAGCAGCGTTGGTAAGGTACCATTGTCCATCCTAATGCACAGTCTCATCTCCTCCGCCCAGTGGCAGGGTCTGCATGTCCAAGGGTGTGTGTTCCCACCCCGCGCCTCCAGGTGAACTATCTTGGAGTTCATTTTGGCAGATGCGTTCTCTGGCCTCCCAATTGTTAGGGGGTCTGACAGGAAGAAACAGTTCACAACAAGAAAAAACAAGCTCACAACCACCCTTCCCGCGTGCTCCCAGGGCTTCTCAGGTGCACGCCTCCCACTGCCACTGCACGCTTGAATCCCACCCCAGAGTCATTGCCCACACACACGCGCTCACCACAGTAACTTCGCAGAGTGCAGGTGAGGAGTAAGCACCAGTCTCAGTCATGTGCAGTTCGCACCTGACTAGTATTAAACTAAGGAAAACTAGTGCGCTAAACTTTAAGGAGCCATTTCGGGTGGGTGCCGCTGGTAAACTCTGCCATGCGGTGCAGGCGAAGTTATTGCCATACTCTGCGCTCCAAGCGGAGAGCGGAGTAGCGATAACTCTGTAAACTCTGTGGGCGGAAGGGAGTTGACCTCCCTCCCCTAGTTTACCCTTCTTTTATATTACTTATAGGTCACCCCTAAGGTAGGTTCTAAACTGACCACAAGGTAGAGTGCACTATATTTAATAAGTAGGATATGTGTTTTTAAGTTTTACATGTCCTGCTAGTGAAAAACATGTTTTTCACAACTGCAAGGCCTATCTCTCTCATAGGATAATATTATGTTACCTTATTACATTTGATAAGTACTAACTTTTAATTGGGAACAGGAAGTGTAGGAAACAGGGTTACTGGTTAGGGTGGGGGAACCCTACTCAAGCAGAAACCCCAATTCTTGTCAGGGTGAAACATAAGCAAACCCCAAACTAACCTGTGCTCAAGTAGTTTGGCACAAAATCAGTCAGGCTTAACTTATAGACAATATGTAAAGTATTTATGCAGCACTTCAAACTGTAATAAAACAACAAAACTCCAATCAGTAACAACCAATATACAAATTTAAAGGTTTAGTTAAAAATAGTGCTTAAAAGCCTAAAGCTCTAACTGTGGTTATGTGAGCTGCCCAGACTGTGAAAAAGTCACATGTTCAAGGCAACCACGATAGGTCATGGGCCGCATACAGGGATCAAGTTAGTCCTACTGACAAATGTTCCTTGAATCCAGATTGCAGAGTGTTGCACCGCACACCAGTGGTACCAAGAAGCAATACGAGGTCCACATTGAGGATGCGTCATGCAGCGGTGGTTCTTTTGAGAAGTTCTGAAGTCTGTGTCGAGGATGCATCGCGCAGCGGAAGTTCTGATGAGCTGTGAGGGCTGTAATGTAGGCTTGTGTCATGGCTGCGTCACATTGCATTGGTTTTGGTAGAGACCACAGCAGGGCTGGCAGAGCACCTTTATCCCCACTCCCAAGGGTCCAAGACTGGAGGGGCACCACTTGGGGGAGGTTAGGACTCACAGGAGGCAAAGTCCTGGTTAAGGGGTTAAGATTGCTGGAGCCTTTTCTGTCCCTGAGGTTCTCATCAGAAAGCCAGCCAAATAGCCCTTGGAGTCACTCTGGTGATCCTGGGCTCAAAAAGCAGGTCCGGTCCTTCTCACTCATGCAGGAGGGCAGCAATGTAGCAGGGCAGAGGGGCAGTTCTTCTTGCAGCAGAGCAGCATAACAGTCCTTCTTCTGAGTCTTCTGTTACAGTCTTGTTATTTTATTAAGCTTATTACATGCTGTTACTTACCTCTGGTTATTACTGTGTAATCCTCAATTCATTTATTATTAGTATTTTGCTAATCTCTTGTGTTGTAATGGTATGTCCCTTCCTCCCTTCTCCTGCGTTCCTTTTGGTATACTCCAGGTGCTCTGGAGGCTACCTTAGAATGTTGAGTGAGGAACTGTGCTGGAATCTGGTGAAGAGAGGAGTAGTGATAATAAAGGTTTTTCTTACCTTGACCTGCCTTCATTTTTGTATCACTGGCGACGAGGAGGGGCGGGCAACATCAAAAGGAGCTAGGAGTTAAGTAAGGGGACAGATGTTACCTGCTCCTCCCCTTCTGCGTACACTCCGCCAACCTGTTCTTCATCAAAGCAACTCTACATATTCAGGACCATCTCTTCTCTTCAAGCCACACTGGTGAGGTCTTGTAATCATTGTTGTTGTCCGCTTAGTTTATCATGGCATAATGCACATTTTCGGCTGTTCCGATGTTCGTCTGTGCCTAAAGCGGGACTGCCCAGCAGTTGCGGTGTCTTTCCGTCGAAGTATTACTTTCCTCGCCTTATAATCTGTGGTTTTCAGCGACTTCTCACAGAGATAACGTTCTCTTTGAGATCACGCCTCATCTTTTCTGCGGTACTCGCAAGGCTGGTGCCTTCCCTCTACCCTCACCACCCGGGCCTCAACATTCCCTATCGGGGCTCTGGACACGCCACGCATGGTTGTAAGTTTTGGGCACCTTCGATCTTCGGGTGTGGCATAGAGAAGCAAGTCCGCAGGCATAAAACTTCCCATCGGACTCTGGACTTACGACACAGCTTTCGCCGAGGGGCTTCAATCCTCTTGCAGGAGCTTTTGTTCTTCTTCAGAATATCCATTTCCATCAGCCTTCGTGGTGCGACTTCGGCAACGTCCTCCTGATAACCCCTCAGCATTGTCGACCTGTATCCGGCTGTCAGTGGGAGGTCCGCCTCCGCATCGATTTCTTCCAGAGCTCCGAGTTGTGACGCCCAACACCCCAGCCTCACTTCACCGGCCGAGCTTCTCTTTCACTGCTAGTTGCCTCAGCAACGCCTGGACCGGTATTTCTTTGGTCAATTTCAGGGCTAGAACGCTCGGCGTTCATTACCTCAGCTACCCCAGAACTTGCCAGAGGACGTCTTCTTCGACGAGCTGCGTGCCACCGCGGAGCCTCTGCTACTTGTGTGCCTCAACTGTGCCTCTCCAGCAATGATCCACCGAATATCGTCACTCCTCGGAGACACGCACTCCATAGCATGTCTAAACGGGTCAGAGTTATTTTGCGGTGACAGGCACACTAGTTTTCCTTAATAATTATATCACTTACCACAGGTATCTTCGGAGATACGCTCTCCTCAGCGTGTCATACATTATCTTCATCATACGGTGATACGCACACCAGTTATGTTTAAAACTGCTTCCAAGAACTTGTACATTATAGTGTGTCAGCGGCATTCACGGTGACACACACACCTTCACATATTTACTTGCATCTGCATGTATAACTTAATTACTGGTTCCTTCAATTCGCGTGTCTTACATTATACCCTAGTACACGATGATACGCACACCAGTTGTGTTTAATTCTGCTTCCAGAAGAAGGTTTAGTATGGTGTGTCATTGGCAATCACGGTGACACACACACCTTTACTTATTTACTTCTATCTGCATTTTATAACGTGTTAATGGTTACTTCAATTCAGGCATATGTGTAGGTATTTCCCTTACATTATATGTGCCAGTGGATACTTTTACATATATGCTTCTATATGCATGTAAAAGGAGGGGCGTGGCCAAGATGGCGGTGTGAGCGGACGTGCCTTGCCGAGCTCCCGCCGCCGGTCGCTAACTTTAGCACTAACTCAGCACCTACCCGGCCGAAAATAGTCCCGAGGGGCTCCTGACACCAGCGCCACAGCGGTGGCGACCTTTTGGGCCGGTTCTGAGACCGGGGGCAGCCTGACCCTCGCTGAGATTGGCCGCGGTGGCAGCGGCGGTTGAGGCCTAGCGCGCTCCACGAGTCGGGAGCGCGGACGAGAGTGAGGCTGAGGTAGGAGGAGCCACAGAGCCGCCTGAGGTCGACTGCGGCAGGCACCAGCAGAGGCGGCAGGTCCGGCCCGCGCGGAGGCGCGCGAGGCCTCTCACGGTCCCACGTGGAGGCTTCTGCGGACCTGCTGCCCCCATCGGGAATCGGAGCGGCCTCTACCCGGGCTGCCGACGGCTCCCGTCACCGGACCTGGCAGCGACGCCTGGAGGGCCCGTGCGAGCACCTGGATCCGACTCGCAGCACGGAGGAGAAGAGGTACCGGGGGGGGGTGAGACAGTGACACCGGGCCCCCCCCCTCGCAGATTGCCCGCATTCCGACTTGTCTGGCCGGGGAGGGGCCGGCGCGAGAGGCGCGATCCCCAGCAGTGTCCCGCCAGCTTAGGCGGCCTAGCACCGAGGCCGCTGTGGAGCGCGACATCGGACTGGCCCACGCCCTACGACCGCTGACACCGAGCGGTACGCCTGGGTCCAGACACCATCCTGCCCATTCCCCCGCGCTGCTGCCCCGTGTGACGGACCACGCGCCTGCACGGGATCCGTCCGGGGGCCGCGCCTGGGGGTCACGAAGAGAGAGGGGCCACTGAACCACACACAGCACCTGCCTGCACGAAGAGCTCTTGCCCACCAGCCCAGCCCTGCCCTCTCGCACACGCTGCAGGCCCGAGCGGCGGATCCCGCGCTGGCCCAGATGCCGGCCGGAGGACACTCCTGAGCACCACGGCGAGAGGAGGCTCCCACCCCCGGCTCAGCCCCCTGGCGGAGTCCTCACACCTGGGCCCTCGCGGCTGGGCCACATTGCGACACCAACACCCGGCTGGACACGTAGCCACCACACCGGACACGCCACCCTCTCCGCTGCCCGCGTGCCAGACGCCACGAGACATAGATACACCTACAGCCTGGGCCAACAGTACTGGTGGCGGCCGGCTGCTGGGCAGGGGACACCACAGGGGCCATGTCCAACGCCAGGACAAGGAAGGACCGCTCCATTGCTGAGCTCTTCACCCCCGGCGCCGTGGGGAAGAAGGCAGATGTCGCAACGACCAGCCACCGCGCGGGCTCCGAGAAGAAAAGCCAGACCTCCCCAGCCCAGGGACAGACGGATCCAGAGGACCCGGTCACGCGCTCCTTCCTGGAGTCGCTCTTCATGGGGCTACGCGAAGACATACAGGCGTTGAAGAAAGAACTTCAGGACGAGATAAAGGAGGTGCGCCGGGACACCGACGCCATTGGTGAGAGAGTAGCGGAGCTAGAGACGAAGAGCGACGCACGGGATACAGAAATTGAGGCTCTACGACAAGAACTGGTGCGCATACATGACCAGCAAGTGGACCTCCAGACTCACGCAGAGGATTTGGAGAACCGCTCCAGGCGACATAACATCAGAATCCGAGGGGTGAAGCATTCCCTGGACACGGAAGACCTCTTGCAGTTTACTCAGGGCCTGTTCAATCATATCTTAGGCCGACCGACAGACTCTCCCTTGGGCCTGGACAGAGTGCACAGAACGGGCCCACCTAGAGCGGCAACGGCCCACCCGGCTGACATCCTAGTTTGCGTTCAGGACTTTCGGACCAAAGAGGAGATCCTCAACAAGGCGCGCCAGATGGCGCCGGTGTCTTATGGCGCACACTCCCCCGCTCTATATCAAGACCTTGCAGCGCTGACCCTAGAGAAGAGACGCATCTTCCGACCTGTCACAGCAGAGCTGCGGAAACGCCACATCTCCTACAGTTGGGGGCACCCCTTCAGACTTGTGTTCAAGATGGGCAACAATCTCCACCAGATCCGCTCCCTCAGGGAGGCATGCCGCCTCCTGAACATCGAGGAGCCGACTGAGGCTGAGAACCCAGAGGTGGGGGGCGCCGCCAGTGAGGAAGCGCCGGGACGATGGCGGCAGCAGCGGCGGCGACACAGATCGCGGCGCCCCGCCACCAAAGAAATAGCAGAAGGCCAACGAGCTGCAGTGGAGACCGTCGCACAGGGCCTAAAGAATCAGGAAAATGAGTGAACCCTGACCAGGGACGCACAGACCTGCGGGGTTACGGCTCGGCCGGGACTGCTCGCTCCGGCGGCGGGAGCGAAGCCTCGCTAACCCGCACTATTTCTTCGCCATCCCATTGATGGCCGACCCGGACGGAGACGTGCACTGTCCGCCGTCACCGTCGCCATCGCCTACACTCCAAGTGTTTCCCTTACCACTGATCCAGCGGACATTCACCTGGATCTGGGACTATGATGGTTCAGACTTCTTCATGGTTGAGTTGACATGGGCAGAGGGTGGGAAAGGGGGGGGGGAGTTACATCGGTGCTTGCACCCTTCTCAATGTTCAGACACTGGGACAACGGGGGCTATGAGAGGGGGGAGTTGTACCAGTTGGGGTTGGGGTTGGGGGGGAGTTGGGGGAAGAGGGAGAGGGTTGGGGGGGCTCTCCTTGTCCAGGGGATTCTACCACCACTGCCGGAGTCGGTAGGACTCCCAGCGCAGCGTCTTCCATGGTCCGTCAGCCCGCGCCCACCGCCTCCGGGTGGGACCTGGCATCTCCCCTATTGCCTCAGACATGACACGACACCTGACAGTGCTCTCGCTTAATGTGCGGGGTCTCAACAGTCCGAACAAGCGCAAAGCAATACTGTCCTTCCTCGAGCGTTCCAAGGCGGACATTTGCCTCCTCCAAGAAACACACCTTGTCCGCTGCGACCAGCACAGGCTCAAATCACGCGCCTTTCCCTGGCAGTTCTTCTCCTCATCCCTGAAGAAAGCAGCCGGGGTAGCAATTATAGTAGCTAAGTCATTCGAGGGGAGGGTCCTACAGAAAGAAGCTGAAATTAAAGGGCGGCTTCTACTTTATAGCTTCCAGATTGCGGGCCATACTTTGCTTGTGGGTTCGGTCTATGGCCCGAATGAGGGGCAGGAAAGGTTCTTACACACGGCGCTGGAGGCCTCAACATCCACCACACACACACACTTATTACTTGGTGGAGACCTCAACATTGTATTTCATAACACAGCAGACCGCTCAGGCCAGAGATCCGGGCAAGTAGGGGCACTCACGGCTGCAGGACACGCACACATAGCAGACTTGGGCCTCATAGACTTATGGCGACACACCCACCCCCAGATGACGTCATACACATATTATTCGGCGGCGCGCAAGACTTATGCGAGGCTGGACTATTTTTTGTGCTCCTCTCAACTGGCGCTGCAGGTCAAGGAGGTGGAGATAATGCCAGCCGCGCTATCGGATCACTCCCCAGTGGTAGCGACATTTCGAGTAGGGACCACGCCAGCTCCACAACGACACTGGAGGCTGCGTGATGGCCTCTTGCAGCTGCCCGACACCCAAACGCGGCTCAAGACCGCGATTGACCACTTTTTGGAACACAACGCCAACGACGACACCACAAAGGCCACTCAGTGGGCAGCCCTCAAAGCGGTTCTCCGCGGTGAACTTATCTCCATAGCCACCGCCAACAACAGAGAAAGGGCTCTAAAGCGTGCCGAGCTTACCCAACGGGTGGCGGAACTGGAACAAATGCACCAACGCACAGGGGCGGCACGGGCATGGCGCCAATAATGCGCTGAGCGGAAAATGTTGGCCGCTTTAGACCAGGACGTGGCGGAATACGCCGCTATGCGCCTAAAGCACGTCTATTACACCGGAGGTGACCGCTGCGTGAAGCTTCTGGCGAGTAGACTGCGGGCGCAAACCCAGCGACAGCAGGTGCGCTCCCTCCTATCTCCTAGTGGCGGCCAGATCACGGAGGACGCGGCGATAGCAGCGGCCTTCGGCAACTTTTACGCGGCGCTATACGATGCGGACCACTTGGACCCTGCTGCCGGACCGACCTATTTGCAGGGCGCGGAGCTCCCTGCCCTTACCCAAGCCCAAGCAGACTTTCTGGAGCGGCCCATAGGCCTAGAGGAAGTCATCTCTGCAATTGCCCGCCTCAAAGTGGGGAAATCCCCGGGACCCGATGGCTATACTGCGGCCTTCTACAAGGCCTTTTGTCAGCAGCTTGCCCCCCTCTTGCGCGACCTGTTTAACACCTTCGACACGCCTGGTGCCATACACCCGGACCTGCTAGAGGCGTCTATCTCTGTAATTCCCAAGCCGGGCCGTGACCCGGCGGCATGCGGCTCGTACAGGCCCATCTCGCTGCTGAATGTAGACTTGAAACTCTACACTGGCATTCTAGCAGGCCGCATTGCACCATACATGCAGCAGCTGATAGACCCTGACCAGGCGGGCTTTATCCCCCAACGGCAGACCAGCGACAACACCAGGCGAGTGTTGCACCTCATCGAAGCTGGGTCGCGCACTAAACCGGGCCTGCATGCTCCTCACCATCGATGCGGAGAAAGCATTTGATAGGGTGCATTGGCCCTACCTCGACCAGGTTCTTCGCCACTTTGGGTTTGGGGAGAAACTCCGCCATCGCATCTTCAATTGCTACCGCCGGCCCAACGCCACCGTGAGGGTGAACGGTCATACCTCCCCGAGATTCGATATTGGCAGAGGCACGCGCCAGGGCTGCCCACTATCGCCGCTCCTATTCGCACTGTACATGGAACCGATGGCTCAGAGGGTGCGACAACATGCGCTCATCTCAGGCATTAAATTTGGCGCCGACACGCACAAAATCAGCCTGTACGCTGACGACATTTTGCTGTCCCTCACCGATCTGATGCAGTCCCTACGTGCTCTCTTTGTGGAGCTTCATACCTTTGCCCTGGCCTCGGGTTTTAAAATCAATGAAGCGAAGTCCGAAGCCCTGAACATCTCCCTGCGCCCAGACGTGGTGGCCGAGATTAAGTCCGAATTCAAAATACAGTGGTCGGACGCAGCCGTCCCTTACCTGGGCGTCCGCCTGGCCCCTACTGTGCGGGGCACGGCGCGAGTCAACTATGAGGCGCTCACAGTCAAACTCCGGGAGCAGCTCCGGCGATGGAAGCCGCTTACATTGTCGTGGCTAGGCAGAATTGCCGCAGTCAAAATGACACTGCTACCGCAGATCTTATATCTGTTCCAGACGCTCCCCTTGAATCCCCCAGCTGGCTGGCTTCAACAGACCCAATCGGAGCTGTCGCGATTCATTTGGAACGGCCGTCGACCGCGGTTTAAGCATACCCTCGCCACTCTGCCCCCAGCAAACGGGGGGGTCGGTGTGCCCGACCTCACCCTGTACTTCCAGGCGGCGCAATTGCGCACCTTCGTGGAGTGGTTTCAACTGGAGTCCGGCAGGCACTGGCTCTTCCAGGACCAGGCGGTGGCGGGCCGTACCCTTCAAGGCGTGCCTTTCCTGCCACGCCGACACCGGCCCCCTAACCTGTACGCCTCTGAAATCACAAGCACCGCCCTGAGAGTGTGGGATAGAGTGGCCGTAGCCAGGGGTCTGACCACCTTTCCCTCGCCTATGACCCCCATTTTCGAAAATCCTGACTTCACGCCAGGCTTGGACACCGGAGCGTTTACGACCTGGCGGACGACGCCCTGTAGGGCCGCGGGCCACATGTTCGACCTCAAGGGAATCCTCCCGTTCCAGCAGGTCAAGGCGGACTACGGTGTGGCCGAATCGGAACGCCTACAGTACCTGCAGGTGCGGCATTGGGTGCTCCACCCCTCGATCCAGCCTGGCGCCCAACGACACCTCACGCCTTATGAAAGATGGTTGCTGACGCGCACTTCGGACAAAAAATTGATTTCGGACCTCTATCAACAACTGCTCCTCACTCAGGCACACACATACAACGCGGGACAGGTCAGGTGGGAGAGGGATCTGGGACGGCAGCTCACAAAGAAAGAATGGGAGAGGGTGTCCCACAGGGCCAGACATTCAGCACACCACACCGGGCTCACCGAGACACTAACTAAAGTAGCCACATACTGGTACCACACCCCTGAGAGATTACACCAATGGGATGCCCGAGTTAGCGATAGGTGCTGGAGGGGGTGCGGGGAACTAGGAACGCTGGAACACTTGCTATGGAGTTGCGTGGCGCTTCGCCCCTATTGGAACCCTATCCTGGACCTCATAGACGCACATCTAGATACACAGCTGCCGCGCTTCCCTGCATACATTGTACTAGGCCTCCCGAATGCCCTCATGTATCCTCTGAAGTCCTGGAGGGGGCGCCTGATCGCACTTGCTCTGGGGGCAGCGGTCCAGAACATTGTGGCCCATTGGAGAGCAATCCAGGCTCCGCAACAACTGGGGTGGCTCCACCAGCTCTGGGCGATCCTGGGAATGGAGAAACTGTCCCTGGCAGCGGCAGGGAGGGGAGCGGAATTTGCGGAGCTCTGGCGACCATTCCTCGCCCTACTTACGGGGGAATTTCGCGAGGTGAGCTGCCCACGCTACCTGCGTCTGCTGCGCCTTGCGGAAACACCTCTCCCAGAACCCAAGACACGCTCCCACAAGCGTACAGGCCCAACGAGCACAGCACCACATGACCATTAATGGAAGACAGTAACCAACCGGTTACTCCCGGAAATGGACAAGGAGAGGGGAGGGTAAGGGTGGGAAGGGTAGGGGGGCTGTTTACAGTTCTATGTTTCTTTCATGTTGCACTAGTACTACATAGCCTGCACCGCTGTAGCACCTCTTATGACGCGGCCGGCCCGGTTGGGTTGTAGGCGGCTTGCTGTGTTAACGAACAGTGTGCCCCACTGGCCTTGTTATGGGTTTCGGTGGGGTCTCAGACTCTGGCTTCCCCAGTGTGGCGCGGGCCCACATAATATCTTGGAGGTGCATATTGTTTGCCTGTGCTCAATAAAAGATTTAATACATATATGCCTGTAAAAATGATCTATTCTTCTATCCAAGCATTGTGTAGTTATTATTCTTTGCATTCAGGTTATTAGCGAATACTTAAGGGCCTTTTGTCTAAACAATATTTTGCCTCTTCCTCTTCCATAGTAGGTTGATTATTCTAATTTCCTGGTATTCATTAGGTTCCTTCCTCAATTCATTCTGGATTCATCTGTTTTATTGTGGTACCTGACATAATGGCTGCTGCGAGCATGTCACAACCAGCCCCATTTTTGAATGAATTTGGGGAACCCAGAGTCTCATGGAGAGATTGGGAGAAATTGTTTGAATCCTATTTGGTGGCCATTGGTGGAGAAAAGTTCAGTGCTTTCAGAAAACAGCATATACTGTTGCACAATTTAGGTCCTACTGGAAGGAAGGTGTTTGAATCACTTCCAGAACCGGAGATAGACGAAGATGATGAAGACGTATACAATACTACATTAATAAAATTACGGATTCATTTTGGTGACAAAGTGAATATAGTGTTAGAGAGACATAAATTCTTCAGTCGTTCACAAGGCAAACAAGAAAGTGTCTCTACTTATATTGCGATTCTTAGGGGTCTCTGCAAATGATGGGATTTCATGATTTAAATGATTCATTGATTAGAGACCAGTTAGTACGCTTTACTAATAACAAAAAGATTCAGGAGAAGTTGTTATAAAAACAACCAGATCTTCAAAATAGCAAAATCCATTGAGCACACGGACATTTGCATTAAAGAGATGAACTCTTCTGACTCTTACGAAAGGGTGACAGAATATCTAACTTAGAGGAAGAGCCGGAAATCTGCAAACTCAAAAATGAGTTACCTAAGCCTAAGAAGGACAATTGACGTAATCAAACAGGAGATCTAGGGCTTCCCAAGTTAAAATGTTATCGTTGAGGTAGCAACAACAATTTAGCCAATGATCCTAACTGTCAAGCAAAATCAGCTTGGTGCATGAAGTGTAGCAAGAAAGGACACCTACCAAGGGTTTGTGGATGCTTTCCGAGGAAAATTGGAAGCAACAAACCCAGTGATGAAAAAGCCCAAGTCAAGAAGATAATCCTACAAATCAATGAATGAGTAATCATCAGAGGTATCCCGAGTGTGAGGTCTACATTGATGGGAAAAATGTCAAAATGTTTGCAGATTCTTGTTCCCCGTTCACCTTGGTAAATTTCTCAGATTTCAAATCCATATTGGGCCAAGAACAAAATAAACTCTGTAAAGCAGACATAGCCCCTTGTGGTTATAATAGGGACCCCATACCCATGAAGGGAATGTTCAAATCTATCATTTCTTTTAAGGACCGTTCCACTGTAGGTAAAGTGTATGTGGTGGAAAATAGATCCAACTTGCTGGGATGGAAACATCAAAAGGAGCAAGGAATTAAATTAGACCCCAACAATCCTGAGCAAGTCTTGTTCACCAATACTGCAAACAACTCTGAGCATATCATCAGTGAATTTCCAGAAGTTTTCTCAGAGAGCTTAGGGCTACTTAAATACTTTCAGCACAGAATCCGGTTGAAACACAATGCCAATCCTGTGGTTCACATAACCAGACCCATTCCCCATCTTATGTGGGCACCATTAAAGAATGAATTAACCAGGCTGGAAAAATTAAATATCATATAGCCAGTTGATTGCTCAGAATGGGTGGTCCCCATTGTTATTGCAACAAAAGGCCATAGCCAAGACATCAGGATGTGCATTGATCTGCGGGACTTAAACAACAGCATTTTAGTAGAAAGACATCCTTTACCCCGCATCCATGAGATGCTGAGCACGATGGGAGAAGCTACGCATTTCAGTGTCCTGGATCTCTCCATGGCGACCACCAGGTGGAGCTACATCCAGACTCTAGAAAGCTCATTGCGTTCACTACACCCTTAGGAACCTTCATGTTCTGCTGCATGCCGTTCGGGCTAGCCTCGGCGGCAGCTGTATTTCAGATAATCACGCAGCGCATCCTGGAGGCAGTGCCTAAAACGCTATGCTTCCAGGATGACGTTCTAATATACGGGGCCAATCTCGAGGAACATGATAACATCTTGAGGCAAGTCCTTTCTAAGTTCAGAAATGCAGAGCTAACACTTAAAAGGGAGAAATGTCAACTTGGTGTAGAATCTGTGGAGTACCTAGGCCATTGCATTTCCAGAAAAGGTTTCAAACCCAAACATTGTCCAGTTGAGGCAGTGAAAGAGGCCCCAGCACCTGCCAACAAAGAAGAACTCAAATCCTTCTTGGGATTGGCCGAATACATGGCTAAGTACGTTAATCATTTTGCTGAACTAATAGCCAATCTCAGGGAACTTACCAAAAAGAACACTCAGTTTCAATGGTCAGAAGAACACCAAATATCCATCGCTAAAGTAAAAGAGGGTATACTTTCAGCCCCTTATTTGTGTAACTTTGAGCATAACAGGAAAACGATTCTTACCACAGATGCAAGTGGAAAAGGTTTGGGGGCTACCCTCTCACAGGTAATTGATGGAAAGGAAAGAATTGTTGCATTTGCCTCACGTTCTCTGACTAAAGCTGAAATGAACTATTCGGTGGTGGAAAGAGAAGTGTTGGCTTGTTTTTGGGGGTGAAACATTTTTGAGTTTTTTCTTTGGGGCATTCAATTTTGTGTACGTACTGATCATAACCCTTTAGTTTTTATGTTTAATCCAAAAAACAGTTCTGGGAACACCCCTCTCATAGCCAAATGGATTTTAGGGTTGGAAGGTTTCTGTTTTAGAATTGAATATGTGCCAGGCGTGCAAAATTCTGCAGCAGACTTCCTATCTAGATGTCCTCTTCACAAAGAAGAGCAATTTCATGTATGTGAATACCATGTCTTCCAACTTAACCTTACGACCATCTCTTCCCAGGAATGGCTAGAATGTATGGACACAGATAACACTGTGGCTCTGCTCATTTCATACACCATACAGGGTTGGCCTGAGATTCAAGACCAGATGAATAATGATGTAAAGAAATTGTAAATGCAAATTGTAAATTGATACTTGTATAGGGCACCACTCACCCGCATGGGTCTCAAGGCGCTTGTACGAATACTGGTGTGGAACCCATCCTGGCTTTCCCTGTGAGGCGTCCCCTCCTGGGCACCCCCAAGGTGGAGGTCAGGCATCCTTAGCGTTGTGGGGGCCATTGTGGAGATTCAGCAAGCTATTGCCCAGAGTTGCAGAGTGGGACTCCATGATTGGAATAGGCAACGAGGCGAGAATTATCAAGTCCGTGGAATTTTGAGCCCAAGACCCGCTGAGGCGGGGAATTGAACCCTGGTCCCGGGCTAGACCTATGCATCAGGGTCTGCCGTTCTAATCATTGAGCCACACTTCTCCACAATTCTGGGCGATATGCCATGAGCTGAACATAGACCAGGGCATGTTATTCAGGAATGATAAAATAATCCCACCAGAATCCATTAGAAGTAAAATTATTAATCTGGTTCACGAGGGCCACTTAGGCAGAAGCCTACCCAAAGCTAGACTACGGGAACGCTACTGGTTCCCTAACATGGACTCATTAGTCGAAGCAAAAGTCAAAGATTGCCAGACATGTGCTAACAGCGACAAATCAAAAGTGCCTAGGAAAACTCCCATCTTTCCAGTACCTGTACCAGAGAGACCATGGGAGAAAATCACATTGGACATAATGGGTCCATTTAACCTCAGAAGGGTAACCAAGCAATTCGCATTGGTCTTGATAGACTACATTCTCATTGGACTATCGTTAGAATGGTTAGTCAAATAACAACCATAACAGTCATTCAATTCCTTAGAGATACATTTGCAACACAAGGCATTCTGGCATCCATCGTCACAGACAATGGAGTCCAATTCCCTTCTCATGCCATGACAGAATTCCTCAGCAACCTCAACATAGAACATGTAAGATCACCACTCTACTGTCCTAGGGCGAATGGTCTTGTAGAAAGAACGAACCGCATGGTCAAAGGTTGCATACATTTAGCTAGTATTAACAGCATTCCCGCAGAACAGGCGTTACCGGAGATGACGTGGGCCTATCATACCACCCCTAATCATATCACGGGCATTTCACCATTTTCAGCCTTAAGAGGTAGGAAACTGTGCACTAAGTTCTTCCCTAACTGGTTAGGAGGGGGGTCCGACATCACAAATGACATGCAAGAGTTCAAAGATAAAATTCTCATTCACTAACAGAAATACAAATTCCACTACGACTCCAAACATGGAGTCAAGGTTCCACAATGGAAGGTGGGGGACTGGGTTTGTATCAAAAATCCTAGAAGAAGCAATCCGAAGACTAAATTCTCAAAACCATGCGCATAACAGCTGTAAATAACAACACTGTCATTTTAGACAATGACCAATTGTGGAGTATGGATAGATTAGTCAAGTAACAACAAGAGCACAACCAACCAGCAGACCAGAGGCTCAACACAATGTCACAGTCAAACAACCTTTTCTCTTACCAAAGAACACGCAAAATTCCTGGGTGGCACAAAGACTTTGTTATGTACAAATGAATTTGGTTCATTAGTATTAGGGGGGAAGATGTGTTACAGTCTTGTTATTTTATTAGGCTTATTACATGCTGTTACCTACCTCTGGTTACTACTGTGTAATCCTCAATTCATTTATTATTAGTATTTTGCTTATCCCTTGTGTTGCAACGGTACGTTCCTTCCTCCCTTCTCTTGCGTCCCTTTTGGTACACTCCTGGTGCTCTGGAGGCTACCTTAGAATGTTGAGTGAGGAATTGTGCTGGAATCTGGTGGAGAGAGGAGTAGTGTAAATAAAGGTTTTTCTTACCTTGACCTGCCTTCGTCTTTGTATCATCTTCCTGGTCTAGAAGTGTACTGGAGAGTTGGGTCTGCAGGTCCAATATTCATACCTGGTGCCCACTATGAAGTGAGAGAAGTTTTTTAGAGTCCTCCCTGAAATGAGATGCCTGGAATTTCTCGCCACTAGACTAGCGTGAACACATTTTCGTGAGTGGGCTGAGGCAGAGTCTTTGTGATGTGTAAGTGTAGTGAGTAACTGCTCTTCCCCCTCATCCATTCAGAGATGGCCCATCCTGACAACACCTATTCCCCCCTTTTCTCACTGTCTGGGAGCAAAACACAAAGATCAACTGCCAGCTACACCTAGTCATGTGATCCAGGATACAGTTTGCAGGCACCAAATGTTTAGGCAAGAAAATGCTAACTTTCTAAAAGTATTTCAAATTGGGGTTACTCTCTGATAATAATCTTAAATAGAAAGGGGAATCCGGCCAACTTATTTTGAACACCTGCTGTTTATTCAAGCGGGTGATTGAACCAATATTCATACATTTTCTTGGTTTGTGCTAAATTACTTTGCCATTATTTAAAACAGTTTACAAACACAGTTTCATTGTTTGCAAGCACGCATGTGCAAGAAATGATACCTACTACATTAGAATTTAGATAACATAAGTGAAGAAATCATAAGTTACACAAATGAAGGACAAATAATCATTAACAGTGCAATTACAATCACATTAGTCAGAAAATATATTACACCAGTCTTTGGTTTAGCAAAACAGTGACCTCACAATACTCTCCTAACATAACTACTCCTTGTTACTTATAAGAAGAGTACTGGCCATGGGGACCAAGCTTTAAGTCAACAGGGCAAAAAACTTTTAAGACAGTCCCTTTGTGACTTGTGGGCAATATTTTAATAAAATTCCTTGTGGATTTCCATGTAGAAAAGTGCCGACGCGTTTCAAAATCCCTATGTGAATCCAGGGATTTTCATCAGGGCAGTGACACGTTGTAATCTGGGCTATTTGCTGTTTTTTGCATGTTCATATTTATTTTCAAAGAATTGGCAGGTGCTTGAGTCTCAAACCATTTTTTTATTTTTATGGATAGAAAGCAGTCGTAACGGGGAGCCAAATGGTTTTTAACGGTTGAAGATTAAAAAACTTGAAAAGCTGGAACTTTATTGTCCCAATTATTTAAGGCACGGAAATGACCACATTTTTCTTTCTAATTGGGTCTCAGTTGAGGCTTTGATTCCTGTGTGCGTTTGGTCTGAATGTCTTTCTTACAGGAGTTTGCGCTTGTCAGTATTTGGCTCTTTAAAATAACAGGAGTGAATATTCATGAAGCGCAGAAATCGCATTCACCAGGGAGGTTTCCCTCGCTTCTTTCTAAAAGTGGCATTTTCATAATGCGACTTATAATCCAATTTTACCATTAAAGAGGGTATGCATGCCCCACCTCTCTCGATTGCAGTGTACCACAGGGCTCCTTCTTAAGCCCTACGGTTTTTAATGTCTACATGAACCCCCCTTGCTGAGATCATCCGTCCCTTCAGGATAGAAAATTGTCACCTATGCGGACGATACTCAGCTAGTGGTGGCTCTGAGTCATTCTCATACCGGCCCCAACAATCTCAGGGACTGCCTGAAAGCAGTGACCTCATGGATGACATCTTCCTGTCTCGAACTAAACTGAGACAAAACCGAGCTAATGCTACTAGGTCCCCCCCCAATCCCAACATCGACCACCTCTGGCCCGCCTGCCTTGGACCCCCCCGTGCCTAAGGACACAATTAAGAGCCACTTTCAACCACCAAGCAGCAAAATTATCAGCTACCTGCTTTGGTTTATTCAGGCTCATCCGAAAAATCATTACCCTCCTACCCTTTAATGCCAGACAGATCATGATCCAAGGTCTAATCCTGTTGCGTCTGGATTTTGGAAATGTCCTATACCTAGGGGCCCCACAGTCCACCTTAAACAAGCTACAGGTCATCCAGAACTGTGTAGCACGTACCCTGCTTCAGATCCCACGACGTACCCCAGTCAAAACAGAACTCAGGAAGCTCCATTGGCTCCCTGTCAGGGACAGAATCGCATTCAAGGGCCTGTGCATCACACATCGAGCCTTCTGGAAATCCGGAGCCACCATCAATCACGCCTTGTTCACTCCCTACCAACCAAACAGACAGCTCAGATCTACCTTCTCACACCTTCTTACAGTACCAAGAATCAAGAAGGTCAGATGTGGGGGACGTCCTTTCTCCTGCGTGCGGAACACAACCTGCTGCCGTTCTGGAAAAAACTTAAAACCCAGCTGTTTAACAACTAGACTAGGCTCCTTCTGCCCTTTCACACGCATTTGTCCACAGCGCTAGGACGCCTCAGGGTAGCTACCGTGCTTTACAAATGCTCTTTTCATTTCATTTAATTTCATTATAAAAATAAACGTTTCAACGACTCCCAGGGACTTGTCCCATACTGACTGAAGTTTGGGAATCAGAGCAGAACACCAAGCGCTTCGTGCCCTGACGGTTTTCCAGGGGGACCAGGTTTTGTCTATCAACTTCTGCTGTCCTGTAGGACAGATTTTTATGATCTTGGATCTGTTTAGCCCTTGGGGACCAGCTATAGCTATCAGAAGCTTTTTCTATGTGCATCCACATTGGCTTTTCTTTAGAGAGCCTGGTTTTGCTGTTCCCTTTCTAGACTTGTCCTCTACCTGGTCTCCAGGTGCATTCTCCTGCTTTGGGAGTATCTTCCACAGCCAGCAAGCAGAACAACCTCCCTACGGCACATCCCAGGTCCTACACCCTCCAGGCTACTTGAAGGGCACCTCTTATGCAGTGGCAGCTGGTGACATTTCCAAGTGGAGCAGCATAAAAGTTGGGGCTGAGTTTTATGTGGGGAGTGAGTAAAGTCAGTAGCCCAACTACAACAAGATCTCAAGAAGTAGCAGACCAGACAAGCATTGCAAAACCCATTAAATGCAGTGACCTATCTTATAAACTGGGTACAAAGCTACCGCACAAGGGCCTTTGTTTGCATCAAAACATGTTTTATCTACAAGGTGACTATCAGCAGACAAAGAGCAAGAACTGTACACAAAAAGCTGCTACCGTGCCTCTCTCTGACCTTCCAGTAAATCCCCGTCCTTTTCTTTCAACTTACCCAACAGGGAATTAATGGATTCCCTCCTTATCCCTTGCGAAGTTCTAACAGGCATCAATGTGGTCCTGGCTGTTTGTGTCTTTGAGCTGAGTTTCCCCAGCGCCGCCTGCGGTACTTCATCATTATTTCTCGATATTTGTCCATTCATATAAACAGTAAAATCTTGCCAGATCTCTAATAAATAAATCCAAATTATTTGCTGACTTAACTTCCTAACGATTTATATAGTCTCTGGCAATTGTCTGAAAAACATTCCACACTCTCAACATCCACGTCATTTTAGATGTCATAATTGTCCAAACATGTCTGAAGGTTTCTTACATGGCACTAAACCAGTGAATTAAATTCCTGTCTTTTGCCCCTGCAGTATATGGGGTGTTGTGCCACCATCTCTTTTATTCTGGCAAATTATTTAGCTTTTTTCTCAGTTGTCATATATATGTCTCAGTTACTCTAAATGGATTCTTATTTTGTTTTCTTAGATACTCCCTTATCATCTTATGTAGTCTAATCTCTATTTTTTCCTCCTTCCTGGGCCCGTGGAGGGAGTTACGGTGAATTTAATTGATAAAACGAATTTCGTAGCGCGTACTGCCTCGCATTTTTTCGCAGATACTGTATGCATTTTGCGATGCAGGGCTCGCTACGAAATTCGCTTTATTTATTAAATTGTTTACTTACTTACATCCAATTATCCATATTCCGGTTTTCAGCATGAGAGAAGCATCAGGTATGGATAAGGAGAAGGCTAACCCATTGCTCCTTTTGTGACTGGGGATCTTGGTCTGCAATCCCTTGGCTGTTGACACAGCTGTTGGATTGTGAGGGAAGAAGTGCACTTGTTGGGCTGGCCGTCAAAAGACAGCCGGCCAATTCGACATGAGCCCGCCACACTTTTCGTGTCATCCCTGCTGTTGCCAATCAATCATTAGCAATCAGCCCACCCTCACACTCACCTGTGGCAAGCAGAATATAAAAATGGTAATGGCTGAGACCATGATTTTATTAATTCATTTTGCTTTTTTACTGTTGTGCTCTAAACAGGCGGGGTGACGCTCCTTTGCCCCAAAGGACGGACCGCTGCTGCCTCGATGTCAGTAGAGTCAAAGGCTAGTACATAGAAGTCTCAGGGGAACAGTCCAAGCTTCCCAGAGTCCATTTTCCCAGCTGATCCTCAAGGGCCATAAGTGGGGCCAGCATCACTACCCTGGAGAGACCCACCCAAGTCTTGGGTGGCAGCTACATTTAAAGTCCTTCAGTCCATCCTTGGAGTGGCTTCAGGTGTCTTCTCCTTCCAGCTGGTCATATTTTCCCTACTGTTGCTCCTGGATCAAGTGTCTTTTCAAAATTCTCTCTCTTGTTCTGGGGTTTTTAAGTGAGGGTGGAAAGCTCAAGACGGGTATGCTCAGACGTGAGTCCCGTGCTCTCCATGCCACTGGAATCAAGCTATCCTGCCTAAAGAGGGGTGAAAACCCGAAAACGGTCCAATGATGCTTGTTTCCAGTCCAGGGAGGTCCTGGCTTGGCAGTTCGGGCTGGACTGTTCCCATGAGGCACAGGGTCAAGACTGATTTGAATATGTCTTGGTCCAAACTGGAATTGCATGGTGAGCAAAAAAATGATGGATTTAGGCCCAGATCTCTGTACTGGGGTGAATGTATGACATTGTTCTGCATTCTGTCCATCAACTGTTGTTTTTGCATTTGTCACCCCGAGAGGGACGGGTATGCTCAGATGTGAGTCCCGTGCTCTCCATGCCACTGGAATCGAGCTATCCTGGCTGAAGAGGGGTGAAACCCTGAAACCGGTCCTAGGATGCTTGTTTCCAGTCCACGTAATACCTGGCTTGGCAGTTCGGGCTGGACTGTTCCCATGAGGCACAGGGCCAAGACTAATTTGGGGTGAATGTATGACATTGTTCTGCATTCTGTCCATCAACTGTTGCTTTTGGAAAGCTCAAGAAGCCAGGCATCCCTGGGCAATCTTAGAGTGCCACCTCATTACTCCACCTATGACATTTAAAAATGGTGACCCAAAGTGGTCTAGCAAAAGATTTTCCCTGGAAGCCCCTGTCCCACCCCCAACTGACACAGCTGCCTGTACCCTTCTTACCAACACTTCAAAGGGGGGACCTTTCTGTGTTTGACTCCAGAGGTCTGCCCTTCCTCCTTTGTTTCTGTGGGCTTGGGCTTTCCCAGGCCAGGTGCAGTGTGTACAGTTAATTAACACATACAGATACCCTCCCCTCCCCTCATCTAGAGCCGGGGTCAAGCACTGTAAATGGGTATATTGCGTGGGGAGACCTTTGACCCTTCTGCTGGCCAGCAGAGTTATTAACTTGGCCAAGTAACACAGACAAAGGCCTGGAATCAGATTATGGCCGAGCCAGGGAAATATGACAATCCTGTAAGTGTCATAAGAAGTTTTGAAATTATGAAAATAACTGTGAATCTGCACTCAGGATGCATGTTTACCTAAGATTAATACCTCACTGGACCCTGTATGCCTAAGTGGAGCAAAACTGTACTTTGGTACTGATTTTGCCTACAATGTGTAATTTGGGTAAGCACCACAGATTTTCAGCAAGCTCTATAGAGCTCCACTATAAAAACCACTCACATTATAAAACCTACTCCCGGTCAGCACCAATCCTTGAAGGATTTCTTCTGTAACAGCCTACCTGTATGCAGATACTGGGGTGTGCAAGACGGTATCTCACACATGCATCCTGCTTACATGTACACACGTGGGCTCATGTGTTTATGAGTAACTAGCCTTGAGCCTTTTGCCCTACCTTAACAGCAGTAGACCTTTTCTAAAAACACAAACGTTTGGTTAACTCTCTCAGTCCATTTTGCAGATCTTACGGTGAATGAAACTCAGTTGGTGAGACTTGCTGACAGCTAAGGTAAAAAAAATTGGGTAGTCAAAATGAAAAAAATCCAGAAGGATTAAATGGACGGAGCCCATTCCTACAGTGGGACATAGGAGACAGCAAATGAGTCAGCGTACACATGCCTGACAGCAGGTATGTTATTAATTGAAGAAACTGCCTGAATGTCACTGTACTGCTTGGTCATGTATAATACTTGTCTTTATTTCAGTCAGGTTATTTTAAAAGGTATTGGCAAGAAGAGAGTGCACGTAATTGCTCTTTTCAAATGCTGCAGATCATTCAGCAAGCAGGCCAAGAGAAAAAAAAACACTGCCATGTTTGTATTTCTTGCCGGGGCTATGTCAACTTTAAATGTGGTTTGTTAATTGATGGATATTATGAAACAGATGTCGCACTGTGTAACCCGTTGTGTGGCAAGAACTTCCTCAAGTCAACAAAAAGTTTGATATTTTTGTTCTAAGGGTTACTATCACTATCATTGGTAGTTGCTTTCAATGAGGACAGAACACAAAAGGCCGGATTATTCAAGACTCCGCACATTCCTTCAGGCCATGCACATCAATTCATCATAAGGCCATGCTTAGCGTAAGTGAGGTCATGCACCATATGGCCTTCCTAGGGCATCACTTGGTTGAATCGTACTCCACAAGTAGCCCCTCAGCATCCTCATGTTTGCTTCTGAGGACCGAGGAAGGACAAGGAGTGGAGGCTACAGAAATAGCTAAATGTACTCTCCTGACCCATGAAACCGGGGTTGGCAAGGGCAGTGCTAGGGTCAGCAAAAGCCAAGTCAGTGGTACCGGCTACTACCCCTACTTTAATTGCTATGGCTATTTTCTGTTCCTGCCTAAGCCTTCCTGATCCATGACCAGGGTTAATAAGGGCAGTGCCAGGGGCAGGAAAGGACAATCAGAGGTACGGGGCAGTACCCTACTTTAATAGCCATAGCTACTTTATGTTTCTACCTCTGGCTTCCTGACCCATGACACCAGGGTTAGGAAGGGCAAGGCAGCAAAGTGCAAACCCATGGGTAGTGGCTTCTATCCCCAGTGATAGTTACCTTCTCTTCTTCCCACTGCAGTCCTGAACCATGAGATCAGGGTTAGCAAGGGCAGTGCCAGTGGCAGCTGCTACCATCGGCCACCCCTCATGGATGTCATGCTTGGGTAGCTCTTCCGAGAACCTTCTTGCATTCTAAGATAGGACTGATTAATGCCAATGTATGAGGAGTGAGCACCCACGTTTCACTAGAAGGTACTGGGATTGTATGGCTGACCCACCCTAGAAGTGAGTTCAATCCTAGCCAACCCCCCAAAACACCAAACACTTGGCACTATTCCCATGCATTCCAACTGACAATTCTCCTCAAAATAAGAACTATTGACCCTCCCATACATATTTGCTCTGCAATACACATGTTGAATGATTTGGCCTCTGCAAAGACGACAACAGCCTCATCCTATCGCAGCCCTGTCATGTATTGACGGGTGTATCAAAAAATACACCTGGATTCTGCGGTCTTCAACCAAATGCTTCTCAGCTTGTAGCAAAAGCTCTGTGAAACTCCCTTCATTTGATCCTAAGCTACGACAGAAAGACTTCCTTACCTGAGCATACTGTAGGCTAGTTAACCTCTTTCTCAGTCAAGGCTCCCTCCCTGCTGCCCTCAAAACAGGACAGGTTACCCCTCTTCTAAAAAAAACCTCCGCAGATGCAAACGACCTCAAAAACGTCCGACCCATCAGCAACCTCCCTTTTCTTTCTAAAATCACTAAAAAATGTGTTGCGAAACAACTTTCCCTACATAGTATGGACAATAATCTCCTTGACCTGTTCCAGTCTGGCTTCATTCAAAATTGCAGCACTGAAACAGCCCTGCTGCAATTGAAGGATGATGCGCTGCATACACTCGATTCTGGGGAATCGTGCCTTCTGATTATTCTTGACCTCTCTGCAGCCTTTAACACTGTTAATCACAACACCCTCCTTAACACTCTTCAACAGAGAAAGGGCGTGGAAGGCACAGTACTTAAATGGTTTGCCTTATTCTTCTCTGGCAGATCCCAAATGATCAAGATAGCAAACAGTCTTTCGTCTCCAATGGCGGTAGGTCAAGGCGTCCCTCAAGGTTCTAACCTTGCACCCACTTGGTTTAATCTCTATCTGGAACCATTAGGGAACCTCTTAAGTAAATCTGGGATCCACTACCATCTCTATGAGGATGACACTCAAATCTACCTCAAGGTGTCTTCCGCACATAATCTCTCACTACTCAACTTCACTCTCAACTCTATTCACAACTGGATGTTAGTTCACCAACTCTTTCTCAATCTCATCAAAACTGAATTCCTCCTCCTATCTACCTCTCTCTCCCCTCCTCCGGTTCAATCCTGAATGGATCAGTTGAATTTACTCAACAATAAACCCTTCATTGTGATCAGCGCTAAATCCCTAGTTGTCATACTTGACAAAAGACACAATCTAATCTCCCACATCAACTCCATTGCTAAGAACGCACGTTACCAGCTGCGCCTTCTGTGGGGGATCCGTCGGTTCTTCCCGGAGAAAGAATTAAAAACATTGGTCCAAACCCTAGTTCTCTCTGGACTGGATTACTGCAATTCTCTACTGACTGGTTGACCCAAATCTCACCTCTCCCCCCTCAAATCTGTCCTCCATTCAGCAGCTCACTTTATTTCAGGGTGCAAACTAAACACTGCCATGTTTGTATTTCTTGCCAGGGCTATGTCAACTTTAAATGTGGTTAATTAATTGATGGATATTATGAAACATATTTCGCACTGTGTAACCCGTTGTGTGGCAAGAACTTCCTCAAGTCAACAAAAAGTTTGAGACTTTTTTTCTAAGGGTTTCTATCACTATCATTTGGTAGTTGCTTTCAATGAGGACAGAACACAAAAGGCAGGATTATTCAAGACTCCGCACATTCCTTCAGGCCTGGCACATCAATTCATCATAAGGCCATGCTTAGCGTAAGTGAGGTCATGCACCATATGGCCTTCCTAGGGTATCACTTGGTTGAATCGTACTCCACAAGTAGCCTCTCAGCATCCTCCTATTTGATTCTGAGGACCGAGGAAGGACAAGGAGTGGAAGCTACAGAAATAGCTAAATGTACTCTCCTGACCCATGAGACCGGGGTTGGCAAGGGCAGTGCCAGTGTCAGCAAAAGCCAAGTCGGTGGTACCGGCTACTACCCCTACTTTAATTGCTATGGCTATTTTCTGTTCCTGCCTAAGCCTTCCTGATCCATGACCAGGGTTAATAAGGGCAGTGCCAGGGGCAGGAAAGGACAATCAGAGGTACGGGGTAGTACTCTACTTTAATAGCCATAGCTACTTTATGTTTCTACCTCTGGCTTCCCGACAAAGTGCGAGCAATAAACCCTTCATTGTGGACAGCGCTAAATCCCTAGGTGTCATACTTGACAAAAGACTCAACCTAATCTCCCACATCAACTCCATTGCTAAGAACGCAAGTTACCATCTGCGCCTTCTGTGGGGGATCCGTCGGTTCTTCCCGGAGAAAGACCTAAAAACATTGGTCCAACCCCTAGTTCTCTCTGGACTGGATTACTGCAATTCTCTACTGACTGGTTGAACCAAATCTCACCTCTCCCCCCTCAAAGCTGTCCTCCATTCAGCAGCTCACTTTATTTCAGGGTCCAAACCAAGTGACCACATTACTCCTATCCTGTCTTCTCTTCGATGGCTTCTCATCGAGGCAAGATCTATTTATAAAACTGCTTGCATCACCCATAAAGCCTTGCACACTTCCTCCCCTTGTTACCTGGCAAATAAACTGAAAATGTCAGGAGGTTCGAGACCTTCTCGGAATGCGGAAAAGTTTCTGATTGAGCCCCCCTCCTTCAAAAGGGAAAGATTGATGGCTCAATCGTTCTGAGGTAATGCAGTGAGAATCTGGAACTCGGTTCCGCCATTGCTCCGTGCCACCACCTCCATCCAGATTTTCAAAGCTAATCTCAAATCTCTTCTCTTCCAAAGACACTTTCAGAACTAATACCCTCATTCTCAGACCCCTCTACGAAGTTAGTCCAACATTGTAAATTTTTAATATCTTCTTGTTCATTCCCCACCCTTGATTGCTGTGTTTGATAGTGTGTTATTGCCGATATGGTTCTACCTGACCTCTCCTGTTTCTTTTTGTAACCTTCTATTTTGTACTATTTCTCTCATGTAACGTAACTGGTTCTATTGTACAGCACTCTGACAACTTCCAGTAAAGTCTGCGCTATATAAAAATGCATTAAATAAATAAATAAATAAACTACATCTTTTCATGGTACACCGTCTGTCACCAGTCAATATTTTATGGGTACCTCAAGGCCTGCTACAAGCCCCCTACAGCATACTGCACTGAGCATGGGTAATACTGCTGGCCGCTGCTCCAATGCCACCAGTCAATATTAGATGGGTACCTCTGGGCCTGCTAGGAGCTCCCTCATATTGCTGGCCAATGCTCCAATGCCACCAGTCAATATTATATGGGTCCCTCTGGGTCTGCCACACAAGCCCCCTACAACAGAATGCAACTGAGCGTGAGTAATACTGCTGGCCAGTGCTCCAAAGCCACCACTCAATATTAGATGGGGCCACCAGTCAATATTAGATGGGTACCTCTGGGCCTGCTACAAGCCCCCTACAGCATACTGCAAATGAGCATGGGTAATACTGCTGGCCAATGCTCCAATGCCACCAGTCAATATTAGATGGGTACCTCTGGGCCTGCTAGGAGCTCCCTGCAGCATACTGCAACTGAGCGTGAGTAATACTGCTGTCCAATGCTCCTATGTCACCAATCAATACTATGTAGCTACCTCTGGGCCTGCTACAAGCCACCTACAGCACACTGTAATGAAGTGTGAGTAATACTGCTGCCCACTGCTCAGGTGACTGCCTTCTTATACAGATAATGTGAGCAAAGGGCCAAGAACAAAGTTCACACACCTCAGTTTAGAGTGTTGCATGATCATTACATCAGACATTATTTCACAGCGCAATTGTAGTGTCAAACACAACAGCTTACCAGGAAATGCATTGTAGAGCTGGCAGTCTGGCTCTGTAACGCCTGCGGACAAGGCAGTGGGCGGACTTAGTAGTGCAGCAAATGCAAATGGAATGCTCCCACTCAAGGTGAGGGGCCAAGTGCACCCCAATTATGACTACCTTTAACTGTACAACCGGGTTGGAAGGGTCCAAACTACTTTCTATTGCACTGGGCCCCATGATATGCCTACTACTACCCTGGACTCACTCCTCCATCCTTCCGAGGTCACTATGATGGGTCACTGTCTTATACATCTGTTAGTGGTAGCTCCTAGAAACGACAGAAGTGCAGTACGAACCTCTATGCAAAAATATGTTAGTCCGCTTTCAAGAAGTTGGGGTGTTCCTTGGCACACCTCTGGAGTCCTCAGGCTCCCCTTCGTGTCTGTGGAGTTGTGTTTTCTGACAGTGCCTGAAGCAATGTGGGGTAGGGTTGGCGCTAGAGTGCTCCCCAACGGCCTGATTGGGGAGCAGGGTAGATGTCCCAGTGCACCAGTGTTGGACGCGGGCCGCAGCAGTAGTGGCAGTGGTTGACAGAAAGAAAACAAGCATTTGCAATGCAATTAGTCTTACCTTTGGGACCTTATATGTATTTAGCTATGCAGCACATTAGCCTGGGTGCTGAAACATCTAATGTTCTTTAACATGGTGGGAAAGTAAGCACAGAACTGCATGCCAGGCCAGGTATGGGAACAAATGGAGAGAAGTATTCCCTTTCCGCAGGACATGGTATAGTTCAAAGCTCTGTTTTTAATATAAAATCAGGGCCTTCGGTGGTCATATCACTGAAAATACAAGATTTGAAAAAATTATTATTGTCTACGGGTACTCGTGGAAGATAATTTCAATGAACTGGAATCTAGAGACTGCTAAAGTGATTCTGGTATTTTACTGACCTCTGCTGGTCGTTTTCTAACCATACAGTTAAATAGAGGCAATTGAACAGAAAAAAAGTCCCTAAGCGGAAGCAGACAAGTCCTAGGGCTGATCTCCAGAGCCCACAAAGTACATACACATATAAGTATATAATAAGCATATACTAAAGTATATACAAGAGGTCTCGAATGCTCAACTTAAAAAGTCAGACACTAGCACTTGCGTGTTTTTTTTTTTACAAATTACGCACTGGTTCCAAAGCAGATCATTTCTTATCCTAAAAGCTCGCGTATATGGCGTAATGGCCAGGACTGCCGACTTTGGAACTGGGGCACCAGGTCCGAGTGTCGGCATCAGCTCAACATCCTGTTATTCTGGGCCCATCACTTAATTTCCCCGTGCCTAAAAAAAGAAAAAAATGAATGTGTCCTCGTGTAATGTAACTGGTGTTCATGTAAAGCGCTCCAATACCTTTTGGGTCGAGTTCCCGCTATAAACAACTGCAAAAAAAACCACAGACTCTCCTAATACAGACATGGCAATAGAGAGTCGTTGTTAGCACTCACAGAAGGAAACGAGAGGAGGACGTCTGTGTAGTAAATAACAAAGTGGAGACTTTCTATGCTTAGAAAAGTGGACTGCTTGGGTTCCATGGCAGGCCCAGGTCCTCGCGCGCCCCGAGGCCGCTGCTAAGATGTTCTTCCGGTTTTACCGATGCCGTGGCTTGTGGTGTCTCCTGTGTCTGTCATGCCTTCTACTTCTGTTTCTACAGTAAGCGAGGCCTAGTGAGGAACTGGAAAGTACCCAAAGATGCAATTCTGTACCCTGGGAAACTGTTTGTTTCTGGACAAGGTGGCAGTGTAGACAAAGAAATACACACAAGCGTGCACCACCCATGACACTGCTCCTTGCAAAAAGTATGTACTTTCCGAGTGTCCCCTGTAATAAAGTGCCTTGAGGCCCAGAAGATAGACACACAAAACACGAATCTAATTTAATTGCAAAACAGAATTGTGTCTTCGTGCATTACAGACACGCCACGTGTCAAACACTGCGTTGTATCATAGATGTTATGTGTGTCTGAGTGAACCAAAGACAAAACACAGTAATAGCCCAGCTCAATGGCCGTGTGGTGTACGTCTGAGGCTGGGAACAGCACAACACAATTGTCACAGTTGAAACAATGATGACGTGAAAGTCCAGGCAGACTTATGAGTTTTTGTAAACACAAACAATGTAAATACACAACGATCTCAAAATAGGTTTCCAGTGCAAATGGGAGTCAAACGGTTAAGAGAACACAAATCGCAATACACAATAAAAACTGTTCTAAAACAATACCACTGCAATTACTGTAACACTTTAATGCTTCAAGAAATGGTCTCAAACATGCAAACGTGTACCAAGAAAAATGAAGGGCCGTACATTCCCAGCCAATATTGAGTTACTCTTTTACGGTTCACAAACAGTATTTTTGTTCAGTAAAATTTTGTTGAGATTTTTTTTAACATAAAAAAGAGATATGCAGTACACATATAAAGTGGAACATGACTAGAAAGCAATATTCAACTCCATCAATTGCAACGTCATACGGAGAGATAATAGCCTCAGTAAAACATGTAAGAACATGATTTGTCAAGGACATCCTAAGTCAGACAAATTATTAAAGTATACCAATAATAACAGATAGTCTTGTGTAGTAAGTAATAATGATAAAATGGGTATGTTCCTAAGAATTGGAAAAGAAGGGGGAGGGGGATAGGGAGTGATAGAGTATGAGAAGATGGGTCTTCGATGGAGGAGATAGGGAAAGGGACCATGAAAGCATGTGATCATGGCATTGAATATGAACCTTGTATAAAAGCAACCAGAGTTTTCCAAACTGTAGTTTAGCTTGTCTGGCGTCCCAGTCACAAGGTGCACTGCGAAGAGTTTAGTTTCAGTACCCAAGGGGACGATTGTATGAGCTGAGGCTTGTGAAAAGATCCTCTCACCTGGGGCCTCATTTATGAGGCCGTGCGTCACTTTTACGCCACCGGTGCGTCACTTTTTGTGATGCATCAGCGGCGTAAAACATGCCTCCTGTTGCGCACTATTTGCAAAGTCACTTTGCGTCACTTTGTAAACCCCTGCGCTACATTATACCTGCGTCAGGTCTATGAGATTTCACTGCGTCACTTTTAGGATGCTGTTGCGTCAAAATCTTGCGCCTGCCTCACAGCAGGCGTAAGACTGACGCAAGCCCTTTCACATGGGGCTTTCCCCATGTGAAAGGACGCATTGCTGGAGTTGCGTCACTTTTGTGACACACTCCAGCAATGCGTCACTTTTGCGCTTACAGATACGTCAGAAATATTGACGTATCTGTAATTCCTTGCGCAATGATGCGTCATATTGTAAATATGACGCATCATTGGGGTCGCAAGGAGGTCGCAATGAAAAGTGACACATCGCTGTTTTCTCGCAGCGATGCGTCACTTTTCATAAATGAGGCCCCTGGTCTCTGCAGCTGTCGGATCCTTCCCCATGTTCTGAAAATAGGCAGATCTTATAGTTTGGATGGTGCTAACATTTTTCTAGTTCTTATCCATAAAACGTGATAGATATTTGAGGCTGTGTGTCCTGTTGAAAGCCATAGTGTGAGCGGAGACAGAAAAAAAGACGCACATAAATGACATAATTTGGATAGTTTTCCTTTAACTTTTAAAAAGTCTTAGGGGCTTATTTATTGGCCCTTGCATCACTTTTACCCCATCGGTGCGTCACTTTTTGTGACACAGCAGCGGTGTAAAAAAAATGTGCCATGTTGCGCCATATTTACAAAGTGACTCATCTAGGTAGATGCGTCACTTTGTAAACCCATGCGCCACATTATGCCTGCACCAGGTATAATGTATGCAGGGAGGGGCGTTCCGACGCAAGAAAGGTTCGTAGAAGTGACGCAGTGAAATCTATGAGATTTCACTGCGCCCCTTATTGGATGCAAATGCGTCAATATCTTACGCCTGCCTCAAGGCCGGCATAAAAATGACACAGGCACATTTAACATGGGACTTACTCATGTGTAAATGACCCATTTCTGAAGTTGCGTCACTTTTGCGTCACACTCCACAAATGCGTCATTTTTGGGCCTACAGATACGTCAGAAATACTGACATATCTGTAACTCCTTGCGACATGATGCGTCATACAGTAAATATGACCCATCATTGCTATCGCAAGGAGGGCGCAATGAAACGTGACGATTTGCTGTTTTCACGCAGCGATGCGTCACTTTTCATAAATGAGGGCCTTAGAATCTAAGGGCCTCATTTATGAGGCCTTGCGTCAGTTTTGCGCTGCGGATGCGTCACTTTTTGTGACGCATCGGCGGCTTAAAACATGCGCCTTGTTGCGCCATATTTAAAAAGTGACGCATCTAGGTAGATGCGTCACTTTTTAAACCCCTGCGCCACATTATACCTGCGTCAGGTATAATGTATGCAGAGGGGGCGTTCCCCCGCAAAAAGCCTCGTAATAGTGACGCAGTGAAATCTATGATATTTCACTGCGTCACTTTTAGGACGCTGTTGCGTCAAAATCTTGCGCCTCCCTCACAGCAGGCGTAAGACTGACGCAAGCCCTTTCACATGGGGCTTTCCCCATGTGAAAGGACGCATTGCTGGAGTTGCGTCACTTTTGTGACACACTCCAGCAATGCGTCACTTTTGCGCTTACAGATGCGTCAGAAATACTGACGTATCTGTAACTCCTTGCGACATGATGCGTCATACATTAAATATGACGCATCATTGGTGTCGCAAGGAGTGCGCAGTGAAAAGTGACGCATCGCTGTTTTCACGCAGCGATGCGTCACTTTTCATAAATGAGGCCCATAATTGGCAAGCAAGAATTTTGATTGTAGTGAGGAAAAGGAGGAAGGTTTGGGGTCTTGGTAAAGGTCTCTGATAGGGCATATACATTTTTGTTGGCCCAGATTTGTCCAATAGAGAGTGAATTCATACTCTTGTTTTTTTCTAGTTATACCAAAGTGATACAGGTGTGATAGTGTGTTAGATTTGTGTATGGGGCAAGAGAGGTTTCTGCTGATTATCTTTAGTGCTTTAGCTGTATCTAATAAGGTTTAGAGTGCATATTAGGAAGTTGGTCCATGAACAAACCGACAGTAGCTTGTGGATAGTATCGTCCGATTTCACTTATTAATGCAGACGCTAAGTGGTTCGCTAAGATTTTGGCCAATCGCCTGTCTCCAGCTATGGTAAAATTGGTTTCAGGGCAACAACATGGCTTTATTAAGGGAAGAGATCCGACTACTCATATTAATACTGCCATCATGGCATTTGATTTGGCCGAGCAAGTCAAGAGTAAACTAGGGATGATATTACGAGCCGCAGAAAAAGCGTTCGACCGGATGGCTTGGGCTTACTTGTGGCCTACCCTGTCGGCAATGGGAATTCCAGATCGATATTTGATATGGGTAAAGGCGCTTTATCATTTACCCCAGGCTAAACTAAGATACGAGGGGTTACAGTCTAGGGGCTGTCGGATAAACAGGTGTACACAGCAGGGGTGTCCTTTATCCCCCCTGCTGTTCGCCTTATACCTCGAACCTTTTATCCAAACTCTTATGATGAACAAGGGTATTCGGCCATTAACTAGTGGAACTGATGACCTAAAACTTAACGCTTATGCAGATATCGCAATCTTTACGATAGATCCAATTCAGTCGGTAGTATTGCTTAATGAAGAGGCCATCAGATTTGACAATTTTTCCAGCTATAAGTTGAATATCGAAAAAACTCAGATTCTGCTGAATTACACACCGGAGGCGCCCATAATGGGACATTGTCCGGAAACCATATATCGTTTATCGTATAGCGTTTATATTGCTCCAAAGATTCAAAACATTATTAAATTAAATTATGAAGCACTCTTGATTGATACTACTAGGAAACTTAAGAACTGGCATAAGCTTCCCATTAGTATCATTGGACGAGGCAAAATGGTTAAAATGACAATTATCCCTATTTTTTTTTATTTATTTAGATCTATTCCTTTGAAATTGCCGAATTCATTTTTTGAAAAGATAGCCAGGATAATAGGTAGCTTTATTTGGGGGTAGAGGTGGGCACGTTGGGCTATTAAGTTTCTAAAATACCCCTTTAGTCAAGGTGGTCTAGTGTTGCCCGACTTTAAATTATATTATTGGGCTTCATTCACGAGCAAATTCCGAAGCCTGCTCCCTAGTAAGGACCAAGATTTTAGCCATAAGCTGTTGCTAAATCAGGACAGTAATAGATTTCTTTACCATATACATGATCCTAACTATTACAAAAGGGTACGCTATAAGACTTTAAGGGACATAGCTACAATTTGGCGAGAAATATCTAATATGTACTCTTTGCCAATTTATTTTAATAAGTTCCCGTTGTGAGATAATCCACTTCTCCCAGACATTTTTCAGGATAATATAGCCAAACAATGGGCTAGCCTGGGGGTAGACAAACTTGGAGATTTATATTATATGGAGGGCTTTAGTTCTTTTCAAGACTTGAAAGACTCCTTCCCTTAACCACAACAGCACTACTATAAATATTTCCAATTTAGGGATTACTTCTTGAGATCACAAGGACTTAAGATAGTGGAACCCCATCAATTATTGACTTTTTTTCATGAACCTTCCCAAAGAAAATCAATTGGTATTGTGTATCATTATTTACAAACAAAAAATCAATTGTAGAGGGAGAAGGAAGGCGTGATCCATTCAGCTTCCTTAATATTCAATATCTCAAAATCAGGTGGGGAAGGATCACTTGTCCTGCATAACCTGGGTATGCAGGATTACGCGTACGCGTACCGATTTGTCCCAAATTAAAAACCCTCATACACGTGTTTGATCTTACGTTTGAACAGTATATCTGGATTCTCCGCTACTTAATCACGTGTTTGCATAATCACTGGGTTAGTAGTTATGCATCCTCCAGCTGGAGGTTTACACCTGGTTAAAACAGTAGTGATCAGTGATGTGTGGGGTATGTCTTATTGTACTCGTACAGCCAAATAAATGTCTTTAATGGGTCTGGATTCGAGTTGGTATTAAAAAGTTTGTTGGTGTGTGTTGGAGAGTGATTAGGGCTCTCACACACTATGATTAGTGATTAAAAAAGGTCGACATGTTTCAGCCCTTGGTTGCCTGGTGGGGTCAAGTGGGCTTTCTTCAGGACCAAGTGAAGGGTGTAAAGAGACCGAGGGCATCTCAGTGAGTGTAATATCCTATAAACAGTTTTGGTTGTTCATGTGGAAAAGTGGGAAGACAGATATACTAATTCTTCTCCTGATTAGTGATCACATACTCACACAAGGTCTTAATTCAGTAATGCGCGGTGCCCCCACACCGGTTGATTCACTGCGGGCTTTATTTAAGCGGGGCGACGAGTGCAGTTTCAGTGATTGCATTGTTTTTTAAAGAAATGCCCAAGCTGTCTATGCGGCGATATTGTGCACGTACCTTTGTGGATTTAAATTCGTGCCTCAACGGGTCCCTCAGTGAGTCGAGGAGGCCTACTGGGATAATTATAGAGATTTAGAGAAGGGTACGGTAATACGTTACGGTTTTGCAGCGTTTTCTGGCTCGTCCTCCTGCTACCTGCGGTCTTCCTCCATGCACAACTTGTGCTGACTCTACCATTCAGGGCCCGGGAGAAGGGAGTTACTTCCGGGTCCCATTAAATCATGCTGGTGAGGTTGTCGGAGTACGAAGAAAGACTTAGAGTGTAAAGTCTGTTTTTTTCTTCAAGTGCTCAATACTATATCTAATTAAATCTGAAAAATGAAACTCCGATTACACTAATATTTTGCAGAGGTTTCAATCAATTGTTGCAATATCATCTGCATTTTAGGCAAAGGAGACACAAAGTATTGTGGCATTGATCCCTCGTTATGGGCTTTTTGGACTGCTTGTCTTTTATTCCAGAGTGGGAATTTTAACGTGTCAATTGTATTATTCCTGTAGATCTTATTGGTCACCGTGCAGCACTGGTAATTATATTTTTAGACGTAGTTTTGTTACTAGAATTGAGATACAGCACTGGAAATTATGTTATTAGACGTAGTTCTGTTACTAGAATTGAGATTCTGATTGTGGCATGTGACGGCTTACACAACAGGTTGCTTTTGTAATGTCTAATTGTTCAGGCTCAGCCATGGGATGTTGTCATTCAATCCCTCAGAATCCGTTTTAAGTCTGTGCACCCATCTTTGTTCTTTCTCGAAGAGGGTTTTTTCAGCATTATGATTTTTGTTGGTCAAGGTTTCAAGTATAATCCAATTCAGATCTCCTATTGTGTGGCCTTCCTCAATGTAGTGAGTAGACATTTTTGTGGTGCCTTCGTTGCATTTCACATTGCTGCGATGTTCGCAAATGTGTTGTTTCACCTTTCTGCATGTCATGCCAATATAGCGCTTCTCGCAAGGACATGTGATCATATAAATGACATGACTGGTATTGCAATTGGTATGGTTTCTTATTGTCCACTTGAAGTCTGTTAGTAGTTGTACTTCTTTCACTGGTTTGGTCAGTGCACAAACTGAGCAAGACCCACAGGGGAAATGTCCAGTCACTGGGTGGTAATCCCACAGTCGGGGGACTTCAGATCTCTGTTTTCTAGGTGGGGGTCTTGTATGGACCAGTATGTCTTTGAGATTACGAGTTCTTTTGTTCGCGAATCTCGGTTTTGGCCATTTGATATTTACAGAGGTTAAGATTCTCAATTTTTTTTTAATTATCTTCTTTATATTGTTTGAAGCAGTACTGTATGTAGTTACACATGTCATTAGGTCTGGTTCGGGGGGGTTTGGTGCTAATTCCAACAGGCTGTCCCTATTTTGGTTTCTTGCTCTTTTCTTGCATTTGTTGATCACTCTTTGGGGGTAGTCACGATCCTTTAGTTTCTCACAGAGTTCAGCTGCTTGCTTCTTGTATTCCTGGGTCTTGCTGCAATTCCTACGTAGTCTGAGGAATTGGCTGTGGGGAAGATTTTCCCTAAGGGAACGAGGATGGAAACTCTGGTGTGAGAGAAGGCTATTTTTTGTAGTTGATTTAAAATATGTTTTTGTCTGTAGGGTGGTATTTTCTGCGTAGATGGCGATGTCCAGAAAGTCAAGTTTTTGTTTGTCTGCTGTGTACGTGAATTTTAACCATTCATCTCTTGTGTTGATCCATGCGTAGAAGGCTTGAAAGCTTTCTATGTCTCCTTCCCAGATGATGATGATATCATCTATATATCGCCGCCAGAATAAAATCCTTTGTTGGTAGGGGTTGTTGGTGGTGTTGACATGTTGTTCTTCAAAGTTGCTGACGTATAGCCCTGCTACGCTTGGAGCGAATGTGCTCCCCATCGAGGTGCCGTGGCACTGTTGGTATAAGGTGTCGTTGTATTTAAAATAGTTCTCTGTAAGGGCTAGCCTGCAGCACTCCAGCACGAAATGCCTGGGTGTTTTGTAATGCCACTCATTGTTGAACAGTAGTGTTTCAAGAGTGTCCAAGGTCTTTTGTTGGGGGAGGCTAGTGTAGAGGCTCTCTACATCTAGCCCCTCCAGGATCATGCTCTCTTCTGAATAGCTGATATCTCGTAGGAGATTCAAGAGGTCCCTAGTGTCTCTTAGGTACGTGGGTGTTTTCTGTGTGATGGGTTTGAGGTATTGATCAGCAAACTGGGACAATGGTTCAAGGATTGAACCTATGCCCGAAACTATGGGTCTTCCGGGTGGTGGATTGCGTGCCTTGTGAGTCTTTGGAAGCCAGTAAAAATATGGTATTACTGGGGTTTTTGTCTCCAGAAACTCTGCTTCTTTCTTAGAAATCCAGTTGTTTGTCTCTGCCTCTTCTACCATCAGGGCAATGGTCCTCTGTAGTCTTGGTGTGGGGTCCACTGTGATAATTTTATAGAACTTTTGGTCAGAGAGGAGGTCCATACATTGTTGGTTATAGCCATTTTTGCTCAGGATGACTATGCCGCCACCCTTATCCGCCTGTTTTATTATGATCTCACCATCATTTCTTAGATCATCAAGGGCTTTTTACTTCGCTTTTGATACATTCTGGAAGGGTTTCTTTGTTGTGTCTCTCAGTTCATCGATTTCTTTCATGATTGCTTGTTCGAAAGTAATTATCTCTATTGGGACTTGAGAGTTCAAAGGGCAGAATAAGGACTTTCCCCGTAGTGTTGTATCTCCATCCGGAGTGGGGATTTCTTGATTGTTGAAAAAAAGCCTTCAGTTTAAATTTTCGGCAGAACTCTGCAATCTCACATTTGATCTTAAAAATATCCAGATTTGGTGTTGGAACATATCCCAAACCTTTATTAAGAATTTTTTCCTGATCTTCTGTAAGTATTTTGTCTGTGAGATTTACTATGAGGGCATTGTGTTTGTTCCGGTTTTTGCTCTGGTCATGCTCCTGGTGTGGACCTGGGGTGCTTGGTCTGACCAGGTCACCCCTTTCCGTCTCGATCTCTGGTTCACCTGGCCTCTCCCTAAAAAAGGGAGTCTTGGTTGATAATTTGGTCCTGTTTGATGTTGCAATTGAGGATTCATAGGCGGTGGCCCTTGGAAATATGGATTAACCCAACCATGAAAATGTGGATTAAATGGTTGGAATGGCATCCCTTGTGGGTTCATTTGGTAGTTTGGGGTGGGCCACATATTACGTCCTCTCCGATTGTTTCTTCTGTTCTGATTTCTACCCCTTCCATGTGTGGGTAATTCATCACCACTCCAATCGGATCCATCAGTCGATGACCCGCTGTTGGAGCTGTAATTGGAGCCATTATCATTTGTGGTGTAGTCTTTATGGCTATATGGATGTATCAGTTCTAGAGAGAATTTCTTGAGTTCCTTTCACAGTTTCTGTAATTAGAATTGGGTTAAGTATTCTTGTGTTTCACTCATCTCTTTATTTATCTCTTCTAGTCTTTTTTTGTACACTGTGACGTGAACCATGTTATTGAGTTTAGTTTCAATGACTTGAATTCTTATTGTTAATTCATCGGTAAGTCTTATTGCTGTTTTAATTTTGAGTACTAGGTAGTCCCTTGTGCATTTCCATGAAATGGCCGACCAATCCTTCCTAAAGGCGAGATCTTTTAGAAAAATCTGCGGTGCATTGGTTACCCAAAGTCCTTTGGGTGCTGCATTGACTCTTAAGTATTCAGTCATGATAATCCCATGAACTGCTGTTCTGACTTGTTCTCTCTTTATTTCCGTTAATTTGTCCCAGTCATTAGTATTTGTCAGGGTTTGAGTGAGGTCCTTGTCCAGTAGAAGTGGTGGTCGAGCGAGTATTGCATCTATTTCCTCAGTTGAGTAACTTAAGCCAAGATTTTCTGCCATGTTGAGTCCCCCTGAACTTTCAGTGTAGACTTGTTTGGCGGTTTTGCTCCCACAGCTGTGCGCTGCTTATATACAAAAAATCAATTGTGGAGCGAGAAGGAAAGCGTGATCCATTCAGCTTCCTTAATATTCAATATCTCAAAATCAGGTGAGGAAGGATCACTTGTCCTGCATAACCTGGGTATGCAGGTCGCGTAGCGATTTGTCCCAAATTAAAAACCCTCATACACGTGTTTGATCTTACGTTTGAGCGGTATATCTTGTGTCTCCGCTACTTAATCACGTGTTTGCATAATCACAGGGTTAGTAGTTATGCATCCTCCAGCCGGAGGTTTACCCCTGGTTAAAACAGTAGTGATCAGTGATGTGTGGGGTATGTCTTATTAAAAGTACTCGTACAGCTAGATAAATGTCTTTAATGGGTCTGGATTCGAAATTGGTATTAAAAAGTTTGTTGGTGTGTGTTGGAGAGTGATTAGGGCTATCACACACTATGATTAGTGATTAAAAAAGGTCGACATGTTTCAGCCCTTGGTTGCCTGGTGGGGTCAAGTGGGCTTTCTTCAGGACCAAGTGAAGGGTGTAAAGAGACCGTAAGGTTTAGTGACTGGCAAGTGGGTGCACTTGCCCAGTCAGCATGGCAGTCCCAGACTGCACCCAGTCTCTGCAATGGCAGGCCTTAGACACACTTTTACAGGCTGCTTCTGTGGGTGGCACAATCAGTGCTGCAAGCCCACTAGCAGCGTTTGGTTTACATGCCCTGGGCATACTCAGTGCACTGTACTAGGGTCTGACCAGTATACCAAATCAGCCAATCATGGAATCACTAATTCATACATCAATTTACAATAGGGAGAGCATATGCACTTTAGCTCTGATCAGCAGTGGTAAAGTGCCCAGAGTCATAAAACCAACAAAAATAGGTCAGACAAAATACAGGAGGAAGGCAAAAAGTTCAGGGATGACGCTGTAAAAAGGGCCAAGTCCAACAGCTTAGATGAGGCTTTCTCTACAACTGAGATAATGCTGGGCTACAGAGACGATGTTAATAGAGCGAAGAAAGCTCTAACGGTTATAGCTATAGTTTCTGCTAGGTTGGCTATAGCCAGGGCATGGATTTCTCCGAAGCCGTGCAATGTAATGGAGTGATGGAGTATCTTTAGCGAAATTTTTGCACGAGAAAAAGCTTTGGCTAAAATCAGAGGTTCTAAGGCATTACGAAAATGTAATGCTATCTGGCATGGTATGATTCAGCATCAAGTTGTCAATTAATTTTCCTGCCCTGTTTTCTTTGGAATTTTTTTATTTAGTTAGTACTTTTTATTGTTATCTTTAAATGTATAATGTCATCCTTCTAGGGAAAATGAAATGAATACGAAAAATTATGTGATGGTTGATTTTCTGTCTGTATATATTGTGTTTGAATCCTTTGCAAAAAAAAAAAAAAAATTTTTTTAAACGGAAGTTGGTCCATTGATACAATCTTAGGGATAGAAGAGGGAGAATATTGAGCTCGCTCAATAAGACCTTAGGCCTCATTTACCACAAAATGATGCAGTGTGGTGCCACAAGCCCTTTTGCTGCGCCAAGCTGCGTCATTTTAAAAGTGCAGGTATAAGTCATATTAACAGCAATATGACGCATCAGTGTGCTTTCCCCTGCGCTGGCGCACAATTGGCTGCCATGCACCAGCACGGGCAACCTTGTGTCATGTTGCAAGGGTGCCTGCGTTGCAGTAATTATTGTTGTTCTGCAGGAAAGGGCCCCTACCTGCACAAAAACGATAATTGATGGCATTTTCCTCTTTTTTGTCTGCCGTTTGCTTAGAAAGAGGAAAAAAGTAGGAGAAATACAAGTATTTCTCCTTATTGCACCACTCCTATTCCTCCCCTGGTGACACGTAGGATTCGGATGCGTTCCCAGCTTTACAGAATGCTGTAAATCTGGGACAGTCAGGTTCCCTGGATGTTGCGTGGGAAACCCACAGCAACACCCATGAAACACCCCTTTCACAAAGAGTATTGCGTAGAAGGGGCCCATATTTACAAGGCCATGAAAAGTAATTGCAGGGTGACGTTACGTGCCTTGTAAATACGGGCAAACCCCTTGCACCACTGGTGCTCTAAAAAAATTGATTCACCGGCGCAGCAATTGGTTTGTAAATGAGGCCACTTGTGTTTCCCTTCCTGCATGATGTGCTCGCTCAATACCCACCTCGAACTCATACTAGCATTACAGTGTCCCTCGTCTAATCATGACTTTCTAACCATCTGGCTCGCTACTTTCTAGTACTTTCTCACTGTCATGTGCATGCAGATCCTAGTCCATCTGGGGTGCAATCAGCAATACCAATTAGTGCTACTAATACTATGCCACTTTGAAAGTGATCCCTTTCAATACTAAGGAACTCATTTACAAACCCTGTGTGCCGCCAGAACGTCATTTCTTGTGCCGTTCCGGTGGTGCATAGGGCTTATTCATATCTACAAGGCCAAGTAATGGCACCCTGCTTGGCTTTTCATGGCTATGTAGATATGGAGTGAGGCAACACAGCGCAAGTCACTGCGTTGCCTCACATAGGATGGGGAGGTGTGACATTGGCATTACAGCGGGTTATCCCACGTAACATCCATGGCATTTAAAAAATTCCCAGATTTACAAGTTGTAAACCTGGAAATGCGTGAACAGCCTACACCACTACAAGGTGTGCCTTCCTGCACAAAAACAATCAACCCTACAACACAGACATCCATGCACCATAGAGAATGCAACATTTCTCTTTTAGGGAACACATTTTGTTGTTCATAACCCTATTGCAAACCAAATGCAGATAATGTTCTCAAAAGTTTCAAACACACAAAAAATAAACATGAAGATACTTCTTCTGCCTATATCAATAGACAACATGTACATGGGAAGTCCAGGTAGAAACACCCTGCTCCTCGTTTACAAAACATTAGTGTAGGACAGCACCGCAAGTCTTTTTTACTGCACTGCCCTACACCAATTTAAAAGGGTAGGAATGCACCGTATTTATGAGATACGGAGCACTGCTATCATCTCAGCCAGCGCTGCCGCACAGTTTGGCACCTAGCGCCAATGCAGGCACCATTTCACCATGGTGCAAGGGTGTCTGCACGGTTGGCAGGATTGTTTTATTTGCAGGAAGGGGCACCTTCCTGCACAAAAACAATCCAGAGAGATGTTTTCCTCGTTCTGTGTGTGCTGCACAATGCAAAACACATGGAAAGGGGAAAAAAGAAGGAGAAATGAAAACATTTCTATTTGTTACACCAGCTCTGGGGACGCATAAGGTTTAGGCTCTACCCCAGGTTTAAATGATTTTGTAAATATCAGGCAGCGTCAAAATCCAAGGGTGTTGCGTTAGAACACCCACCGCTACGCACATGGAACGCCTCCACGACAAATATAGCATGTTACAACGCATGCTATTACTTTGCATGCTTTTACAACATCGTTCTAATGACTTGCGATGGTATCTCGTACTAACAATGCAGTTGTAATGACAGCGTTGTAAAAGCACTGTGATGTTATGACAGTGTTGTAAATATTGTTTCCCCTCCTCGACGCAGAGTAAAGCAAAGCAGCTCTTTGTGTTGGGTGTTTGGTGTTGCTGTGGGTGTTCCCATGCACCATTCATTGAACCAGACACATTTCCAAATTTACAATGTTTTGTAGAACTGTGAATGCAACAGAATCCTAAGTCTCCCCCTGGGAGGCATAGGAGTGGTGCAACGATGAGAAATACTTTCATTTCTTGCTTTTCCTCTTTCTATGCGTGCTGCATTGTGCAGCACGTATAGAAAGAGGAAAATGCCATCAGCATTTGTTTTTGTGCAGGAAGGTACCTCTTTCTGCAGAAAAACAATCATCCCAGCAACATAGGCACCCGTGCAACATGATGCAAGGGTGTCTGCATTGGTGCACAGCTGGTGTTTGTGCACTGGTGAGGTGGAGAAAGTCAGGAATGTGCTGTATCTTGTAGACACGGCACATCGCTGCCCTTTTATTTTGATGCACAGCAGCGCAGCAGGAAGACTTGCTGCGCTGATCTGCATCAAAATATAGTAAATGAGGCCCTCAGTGTCTTCTCCACCACAACCGACCTCAGCACAAGGAGGCCACATTTATCTGCTGCCTCCATGCTACAGTAGAGCACAGCAGTGAATCTGCACTCACTGCACTCGCACCAGATAATCCTATCTGTCTAGTTGACATAAGATAGGCATAGACACTGAAAAGCAGGACAAGCTTTGACAATGTCACTACATTTGTTTTTTTTGTATAGGTCACCAACAGAAAAAGACACAAACTCAGATGTAGGCAGAGCGAGACTTGCAGGCTTCCATGTACTCACAGACCACCAAACATGGAGAAGCACATGCGTTCAGGCAACATGCCTTCACAGAGACTACATGTATTTAAATGACCCCTTAAGGGGCAGATTGTGTGTGCTGCACAATGCAGCACACATGGAAAGGGGAAAAAAGAAGGACAAATCAAAACATTTCTATTTGTTACACCAGCTCTGGGGACGCATAAGGTTTAGGCTCTACCCCAGGTTTATATGAGTTCGTAAATATCGGGCAGTGTCAAAATCCATGGGTGCACACACACACACTCATACACAAAACACAAACACGCACATTGACCATAAAGAAGTGTGCATTTACTATTCTAACTTCAAGCATGCTTTGATAGTAGGATAAGTTATAACACAGACCAAGGCAAATATGACTGCACTTTTAGGGGCAGATGTACAAGAAACTAACGCAGAGCAGTGCCGCAAGTGATTTTGCTGTGCCGCGCTGCATTAGTTTTGAAGCACAGTGATGCGACATATTTACAACTATATGTCGTATCTCTGTGCTTCCCCCTGCGCTGGTGCACAAATTGCTTCCAATGCGCTGGCGCAGGCACCCTTGCACCATGGTGCAGGGATGCCAGTGTCGTGGGGAGATTGTTTTTGTGCTTGAAGGGGCACCTTCCTACTCAAAAACAATCAATTGAGGTGATTTCCTCTTCTAATGTGGGCTGTAGAATGCAGCACGCATTGAAAGAGGAAACAAGCATTGGCATAGCCAATAGGTCTAGCTTTTGGGACCTTATAAGTGTTTAGCCAGAGATATTAACTTTGACTATGTTTTTAAGCTGTGCTGTACATTAGTTTGTAGAATGCAGGAAAGCTTATAATTAGAGCTGAAATATTTAAACTGATGACAGCAGGCACTGTGCAGGAGGCAACTTGACAGTGTTTTTTTCTGGGGGTTTTTGACAGTTTTATTCAGCATGAACTCGCCTCCAAAATATTAGAAATCTTTGGACGAGCACTGGTAAAATTACACTAGGACACATTCAGTTTGCTGTTTGTTTTCGGGTGAGGGGAGATAAAGTGAATTGTCCAGAATCACAGGGTGGTGAGCCGACGCCGAGACTACAACCCAGTTCCTCAGTTCCAAAGCCCTCCTTGCACGTTTACAATGGTCACAGGCTCGCTGACGTGTGAGAAATGTCACGCCCTGTAGCCTGTATTTACTTACATGTAAGGATACAGTAAAAACGTTCAGTTACTATTTAAAACCAGACAACACATTTACTGAGAGGTGCAGTACCTTAAATTCACACGCACATACCACACATGACAAAACAGGCAACACCGAAAACGGCCGCATGTGGTAAACTTCAAAGTTATAAAATCTATTCAAACATACGTCAGATGTTGAAACTTAATGGAAATAATGCATGCACATCTTACAGAATTTTGTTCTAAAGCCCTTTGTCTCAAAAGGGCACCCAGCATAAAAGAGTGTGCAGTTTGTTTCCAAGGAATTCCATCAAACTCTTGAAGTCATTTTGTTTGTATATATGACTTGGCCCCAGCAGGGGTGGCTCTAGGCTCATGGCGGCCCTGGGCAGGGAGTGTAGGTAGGGGGCCCCGGAAGAGAGGGTCCGGGCGGGGCAGAGCGCAGAGGCCAGTGAAGAGGGGGGGGTCATGGTGTTTGGAAGTGGAACAGAGTTGGAGGCCGCCAAATCCCTGCCAGGGGCCGCCACGCAAATATGTATCCATCCTCAGAGGATTATTAAATTAAGGATATATATTGGTGTGGTGCCCCTGGGGTTTGGTGGCCCTGTGCAGGTGCACAGCTTGCCAATGCCTAAGGCCGCCCCTGGCCCTAGACACAACTCCCAAGTCAGTGTGTTTCCTAGGGACTCAAACCTTGACATCCACCTGCAGAACCCAGATGAATAAAAGGTGCACACACGCCTTTTCTTCCCCGTCGGCAGCGAGCACGTTCAAGCAGAGGCACACACCGACGTTATTAATTAGTGGGGAAAATTCAACAATGAATTTTTTCAGTTTCACTGACAGAAAAGGAAGATCATATATAACTTTAAATTACACGTAAGTACACATTGTAGAACTTGCCAAGTCCATATCTCAGAGCACCGCACATATAGATATATCTATTTTTGCTCCACAAAAATTTTTTCATATACACCTCTGGCGTCTGGATGCACATACTTGTGCCTCTCTCAATAATTCAAGAAATATTCGTTCTGTTAAGGAAATGTTTTACTGCCCTCCTGCAAACCCCTGCCTTTAAAAGATTATATACAAGCACACCTACATCTCATTACTGAGAAATATCTTGATAATATCACTGTCTTCCTGCTGGAGCGCCACGTTTAATGCACGCTAATCGCCTTGAAAGCTCGTGGGACTGTTAAACACTGTTTTTGTCTGTGAAATACATTTGCTTTTTAAAATGGAAGCGTCAGGGAAAGGTTAATGAACTCTAGGCTCCTGGTGAGGCTGGGTTTTGATACCTAAAAGTACAAATATCTAGAATTAAAGGAAGAGTTGTGGGTCGGGTAGGGTGTTTCCTCAGCAGGGACTTGTGGATAAGGGGTCCTGGGTATTTTCCAAGGGAAGGTGCGCCAAGGAAAACGGATAACAGATGCAAGCTGTAAAGTCATTAGTAACAGGATACTGGATGCCTGTAGATGCTGAGGACATGTAAAGCGTTTACCTTGCAGGAGCGAGCAGCGGCAGGCGCGATAATTGCAAACAGATGGTGCCGCTGCTCGCTGCCACAAGGTAAACGCCATACATGCACGAGTACTAATTGGAAACAATGCAAAACATGCACGAGTTTTCACAAAGCCCGTAGTGATTCCAAGAGGTCACGCCAAAGTAGCACTTGTGCGCTGTGTAGGCGAGACCTAAAAAACTAGGAGAAATGAAAATATTTCTCTTCGTTGCACCTCGCTATGCCACCCCTAGGGTGGCGTAGCATTCTGACTTATTTCCAGATTTACGAGAAATCGTAAATCTGGAAATGCATCAGTGGACATAGGTGTTGCGTGGGAACACCCACAGCAACACCCATGTCACGCCCCTAACCCGCAAAGTGTTGCGTGAACAGGGCCGATATTTACAAGCACAGGTTAAGTCACTCAGGGTGACTTTACCTGTTCTTGTAAATATCACCCAGCAGGGACCTGTCTTTTCTACGTACCGGTCCTCACAAAAATATTTGTCTGGTTCTGTCAGGGTTTACCCACTCTATGAGGGGAGGTCTGGTCCTCACAGCGTGGGTTATACAAGCACGCACAAATATACACAAACTCTCTCTCCAATTGCTGAATTATTGTGGTAAAAGCAAACTTCCATCGCTGAAGAATGGTGCTTACACGTTTCTCCCCCTCAGCCACTCTAGCCATTCCACATGCCACACCCTGATTTTCTTTTTAAATTATCTCCTAAATTACTTATCGTGCGTGTAATTTACAAACCCCTATCTAATTCAGTTAGCTTCAGCCCACCCCTTCAGCTCCATGGCGTTCATGCAGAAAGGCGCTATTTCTTTAGGAACAAGATACACGAAACTGGTAATATGGGTGAAAGAGAGTGGGATTCCAAAGGGGAAATGGAACAGAGAAAAGATAGTTCTTTAAAGAAGTGGTCACATCGTCTTTGATTTGATGGCATTAATGGGTGTCCCGTCTGACAGCCGGAGCTAAACTTGTGGTAAACACTGTGACGAGGATGACCTTTTGTGTGGAAGATCTGGAGGAAGTACATGTCCTGGGAACTTCCCTAGTTTGTTAATTCAGCTATGAGATCATTTCGATATTGAAGGGTGATTCTCCGAGAGAGTCAGGGATGATTTTGGAAGGTATTGCCAAGACGTAGATATGAAATGAGATTGTTTATTAATGTGGTATCATGAAGAGGACTCTCAAACCTAGCCATAGGTTAAGGCTTGCAATACTTTGATAGAGCAGAGATTGTATGGGTGGCAAGAAAGTAGCCAGAAAAAGTAAATATCCCCCACTGTGAACCAAAGCTCTTGTGGCCCAAGCAAGCGAAGCAAGTCATGGCGACCTTCCCAAGAAGAGATTGCTTGTCTCTTCCATCCGTGCCGCTATGCATTCATCCTTTTATACTTCGATCCACCCACAGATATGCACAATTTCATCTTTACATTCTGTCATCCATTCAATCTTTCATCCATCATTTAGTCTGTCACCATTCGGTTCATTGCGCCATCCATCTGCCCACTCATATCCAAACCTATCCATCCATCTTCAAATATATTCTTCAAGCTTATGCTTCCATGCATCCATCCATCCATCTATCCATGCACCCTTTCACTCTGTCATCCATCCTTTCACTTATCCATCACCCCTTTCATCATCCATCCTTTGAAACATCCATTCATCCATCCCATTAGCTCATTATTCTACCCTTTCACTCGATCCTTCCGCCTTCTCACTTCATCCATACATTCATCCTCCCTTTCATTCATCCATTCACCCTTTCACTCATCCATCCATCCTTTTATTCATCCATCCACTGTTTGACTCAGCCATCCATCCACTGGTCCATCCATTCATTTACCCTTTCACTCATCCATCCATCCTTTCACTCACTCATCCATTCATCCACCCTATCACTCATCTGTCCATTCATTCACCCTTCCACTCATCCTTCTGACCATCCTTTGATTTAAAAATCCATCCACCCTCCCTTTCATCCATCCATCCACCCATCTATCCATTCTTTCACTTATCCATTCATCCACCCTTTCACTCCATCCATCCATCCATCTATCCGTACTTTCACTTATCCATTTATCCACTCTTTCACTCTGTTCATCCATCCAGCCTTTCACTCCAACCATCCTTCCTTTCACCCATCCATCGATCCACTGTTTCACTCGCTCATCAATCAATCCATATTTTCTCTCATCAGCCATCCATCCACCCTTTCACTCATCCATCCTTTCATTTTTCCATCCATCCTTATTTCCCTTCACTAATCCATCCTTACATAAATCTTTTCACTCATCCATCCATCCATTCTTTGTTATGTTATGTTAATTGCATTTATTTAGTGTACGAATGCCCGAGGGCGTCTTGGTATTAGCTACAGAATGCAAGAAATGAAGAATTAAGCTTCATTATATAGCCAGGTCTTGAGGGATTTCCTCAAAGTCAGAATATTTGTACTGGATTTGATAGAGAGTGGAAGATTGTTTCACCAGGTGATGGAAGCACCAACCACTTACCTTCCCACCCTTTAACATTAATTTTGAGCCTTTGCTCTGCCGAGTTGCAGACAGAAGAGGCTCATCTAGAAACCCACCTCCACTGTATCTGCTAAAGAGGGGGGGTAGGCGGGTTGGCGCCACTGATGAGTGGTGCAGTACAGGACAAGATGTAAACCTAAGGAATCAGCAAAGGCAATAGTTCTGAAGTTGAACTTGTGATGGCTTCTTTAAAAAAAAAAAAAACTCTAAGCACTTTCTCCAAAAATAGAAAGAGGAATAAAACATGCTGTCAGATAGGCGGCAGCCATAATCTTGAAATACATTTTTTAAATAAAAAATAATCAACCATCGCAAATAATTTTAATAAAACAGTACAGATGCATCCTGGTATGCTGGTAAACGTAGAATAGACCTATAAACCTCTTATAGTTTTAATTCACATCACAAAATACGGAGCCGAATCGTTTTGCTCTACGCAACAACCTAGGTTGCAGTGCAGCCTTGTACAAGGGGCCAAAGGCGGTTTAGAGCAATGCTTCCTAATAGGGCCTACTGCTGCTCTCTTCCCCTGCACCGGCACACAAAAAGGCTGCCTAGCACCAAACACACGTCTTTGCACCATGGTGTAGAGGTGTATGCGTGACGTCTAGCATAGTATTTGTTATTGGAAATATGCCCTTCCAGGACAAAACCCCATGTCTAGACTCTTTTTAAAACCTTTCCCGCATTTGGGCCCAGATTTATCAATCTTTGACTTGGCGCAACACAACATGACAACGCGCAGCGCGGCATCAAATGGAGAGGGCTGGAATACGCTATATTCACTAACATATGGTGCATTCCTGCTCTTTTTCTGCGCTGTCTAGCACCAACGCAGGCACCATTGCGCCACGGTGCAAGGGTGTCTACATTTCAGGCAGGATTGTTTTCCTCTAAGTGGGCCGCAGAAAGCAGCAGCACACTTAGAAAGAGGAAAATACAAAGAGAAAGAAAGATATTTTCCTTGTTGTGCTTTTATCAAGAATCTTAAGAACGTGGGGAAACCCAATAGACCCTTGTAGGCTTGGGCAATGGCTAGTTTATGTAAAGGGTGACTACAAGGGATTTTGTTTCTTAGCTTGATCAAAGTGATTTCAGTACATTAAGATCGTGGGCTCCTTAAATATTTAGGCCCATTGTATCCACAGGATTACTTTAACAGTAATGAACAGTTTTTGAAATGAATATATTCAATATAGTAGAAATGGAGCAAAAAGAGAAGAAGCACACAGCCAAAAAAGGTTATGTAAAAAGTAAATTGAATTCGAGTAAATCACAAAAAACAAATCATGGGGACAAATAATAGAACAAAACTTTGAGTAAAAGTCATGAAAAGCAGTATATCTGTATTAACTAATCAGTTCATGACATTTCATCAGCTCCTAAACAGTTGGAAGAAGAGAACCAAAATCAAGGATGTATGAAGATGTTCTTCAATGCATGAAAGCTGAGGAGTTGATGACTTGGGTCGATGTTTCGGTCTTGTCTGCTGACATCTATAAGACCATCATCAGACTAATGTTTCATCAAGTAAAACCCCTTAGATATACTAAGTGTAATGTGCCAAAACTGTGAAAAGCCAATACAGTGGTCCATTGACTTCTTACCAGTGAGACAGCGAGTACCAGCAGAAACGCATCTCATAGAAAATCAAGATTTTTGCTTCAGTCACAAGAGTAAGGGGATAATGGGTCACTAGGCCCTTGCTTTGGCTAGACTCACACCTGCTCAGTGCCAGGATACCCTCCCGGGCGATAGTGTGCTCTACAAATCTTCATAACATACCATGACCTAACATAACATAGCATAACATGCTCTGTGCCTCCAAAGAAACAGACCACATGAGACGCTCATCTGTAAGCAGAGATGGCCTATTTTCAGTTTTTTTTTCTTTTGGACTTCACTGGCACAGTTTTCTTTAGCTGAACCTCGGGAGACCATGGATTATCGAGCGGCGATAATGGGCTTGATAATATGGCCTTGTGAATGCCAATAGAAACCCATGTTCTGGTGTGAACATGGGCTGCTATTGGAATTCTCAAGGGCATATTATCAAGCATAATATCGCCGCTTTAGCGGCAGTTTTCTGCAGCTAAAACAGCGATAATTTTAACGCCCTGCTTGATAATATGCCCATAGGGCCTTATTACAGGTGTGCACTCTGGTGAAGTTTAACAGTACGTATGGAGGGTTTGTCACTATCACCACTTTTAAAGGTCGTTTTGCACAAAATATCTCAGCTAGCACATTACAGCTCAGACACAGTATGTATAGATTAAGGGGAAATTTTAGAACCATTGAAAATATGTGTATGAAAAAAGTTTTAAATCTCCCAAAAAGTTTTAAGATGCAGAGTGTTAGATGTAAATTAAAGTTGAACTCTTGTACAGTTTTTTAAATATTTAAACAATCTTATTTGGGAGGATAGCCTTGATAGGATATCACAGGTATGTTGGATGGAAGCACAACCCAGTGAGGTAAAATGGGCTCGGCCTCTCAAGAGAAATGTACAAAAACGTAACCCCTTCCATGCTCATGACGAGCTCAGCTCGTCATGCAGCACAGTGCTCGTGTGCTGATGACGAGCTGAGCTCGTCATGACCACACCCTTTTCTATTGACTTTCAGCACAGCAGAACAACAACTCAAGCAGCCAAGGTGTTAAAGATAATATTTTATCCGCAGAGGTTTTTACTACTTGTGAGCCCCTCCTGCATAGGAAGACACTTCAGGAAGCCGACTGGATTTTGAGCTATCATAAAGATACCGAGTACCAACCCCAACAACCCTTACTCCAAATGACAGTGTCTTCATTGAGTGTTTCAGGTATGTATCCATATATTTATTACCTGCTGGATTCTCTAGTTCATTTAGGAATTAAAAAAATTAGAATAGTTCTCAATCCTTTTAAGGCTATTCCGATTTTGTCTGAAAAACATTAAGGTAAACTAAAGGGGTATATTCTCAAGAATGTGTGATAACTACCGCAAGAGTAGCGTAACGCAACTTTCAACATTGCAGCCCATCACGGGAAAATAACCCAGTGGCAATGTGGAATTCACAACACGGTGGTAGTATGCGATAGACACCAGACAACGCAGCAAATGTCCGCATGAAAATCAACGCCACGCCACAAAAATACGATGCGCCAACGCAAAAAAACATGCGAGGAGGCCAACTGCGGTAAAAAAAGTAGCGAAAACCGGCCACAGGCCTGCAAATCCCACATGTCTGGCAGGACAGTGCACCATAAAAACCACGGGAAGAACACACCAGAGACAAGCCAAAGCACGGAGCAACATGGATGCACCCTGACCCAGCGCAGAACCCAACTCGAACCCCACAGACTACTAGCAAGCAACAACGGGGTTGAGGAAGGCCAAGGAGAAGAGGGAGAGGAAGACGGGGCGTAGACTGCCGGAAAATAAGACCAGCGTCACGGATGTGACAGAACACTACCAGCACTTGAACCACAAGCAGAGGAATCCAGCACCCCAAAACAGACACAATGTACACCGCCATACAGTCTGCATGCAAACTAGCACAATGCTCCAACATATATGCCAAAACAAAGGTAACACACACATCGCAGAGGGGCACACAACACCTGCAGCAGAGCACATAGTACAACGCATCAGTGATGCCAGAGAGGACCACCACACCGTCGACACCAACGCCCTACAACAGCCCATGAACATACCACGCAAGCCCCCACCAGGAGACCCAGAGGAGAACAAGCCAAGAGACCCTGAGGAGAACACCGAGCCTGCAACAGACCACACATCAGGAAGCACCAGCAGGCACAGATGGCTCACAACACTTCACCCACCCACACATGGCACCCCAATGGCATGTGTCAGCACACCAAAAGGAAAGGGCCCAACAGGTGTCAGAGGGGACCGAACCCATGGAATGCGAACCAAGACCCATACGTGAGGGTCTATCACCCTACAGGGCCCACCCACACCCCACTAAGGAGACCTACGCTACCATAGAGACATATGCAGATGCACATGCACAGCGCAGAGCCATGCCCAGGGGAGCACAATTAGCAGTCACACACCCATGTTGGCTGTGCGTACGATGCCCTGGCCACTCCCCTCACAAATGGAGTGGGCAACAACAAAGCTACATGCCAGGTCCCAAACTGCTGCCTCCGGTGACATGTCTGCATCCGTGGTACACTGCACAATGCAAAGTCATAGGACCCAGGGACCACATGCATACTACACGACCACAGGGACACACACAGAGATCATGTTGAACTGGCTACAGGCATGTGCGCCCTGCCCCTTTATTGGGCAGGGCCACATGTAATGTGACGCCTGTGCTGGTTGTGTGTGAGGTGAGTGTAAGCAATTCCACATGGAATGTCTGGTGTTGGCAACCACTTGGACATTGAACACCAGTGCAACGCAAACAGAATACACATGCAATACAGAGTCAACTGATGAGCAACATAGGGTGATCCGGATAAAGTCCAGAGGACAGTCAACATGCAAACAAAAGTGTCCATGAGTCACAGTGCACTGGGCTGTGGATACTAGAGATAAGCACGTTCACGTGCAGAAAAAGTCTCAGATTGTGTCCCTACGATATATTCCTGATGCAGAAGCAGTGGGGTGTGTCAGACCTGCATCATCTTCACCATCAAAGTCTCAGGTTCACCACACTTTTTGAGGTGACATACCTGCTTAACCGCTCCACAGCACAAAACACAATCAGCTATGGACAATGGCCTGAGGGGCACTGAGTCACTGGCACCTGGAGTGCTGAGCAGGGTAACATGCCAGTGATGGCAGCCGCGACAGGCCTGAGCAACCACGAAGTCTGTCAGGACCACTGTTTCAACTCTGGCAGATTGCGTTTGAAGGTGGTACTTACAGTGGTGGCGTGTGCCTCATGCGGTAATGCGTTGTCCAAGCCGGTCTGGACTCGCTTTGGTGTGTGAGCCCTGGTGGGAAGCATGTGGGCCCAGATGCTGCGTACAGCGCAAGGCCACAGAGGCATAGTGTTGATTAGCCCAGGGCCAAGCCTATGTCTCCAGAGAAGGAGTTCAATCAATCAAGCATTTGTATAGCGCGCTACTCACCCGGAGGGTCTCAAGGCGCTTGGGGGAGGGGGTCCGCTACTGCTCGAAAAGCCAGGTCTTGAGTTGCTTCCTGAAGGAGAGGTGGTCTTGGGTCAGGCGAAGGTGGATGGGAAGGGAGTTCCACGTCTTGGCAGCCAGGTAGGAGAAGGATCTTCCTCCCATGGTAGCTCTTTGGATGCGGGGAACAGCGGTGAGGGCGTGGCTGGTGGAGGGTAGCTGGTGGGAGGGAGCGTAGAAGGTCACGCAGTCGTTGAGGTATCTTGTGCCTTGGTTGTGGAGAGCTTTGTGTGCGTGGGTGAGGAGTCGGAACGCGACTCTTTTGCTGACGGGGAGCCAGTGCAGGTCTCCCAGGTGTCCAGAGATGTGGCTGTTTCGGGGGATGTCCAGGATGAGTCGTGCAGAGGCGTTCTGAATGCGCTGGAGCCTTTTCTGAAGTTTGGTTGTGGTTCCGGCGTAGAGGGTGACGGCTCGTGACGAGGGCCTGGGTGACCATCTTCCTGGTTTCGGTGGGGATCCACTGGAAGATCTTCCGTAGCATGCGAAGGATGTTGAAGCATGACAAGGAGACGGCGTTGACTTGTCTGGACATCGAGAGGGAGGAGTCTAGGATGAAGCCCAGGTTGCGTGTGTGGTCCGTCGGTTTGGGTGCGCTGCCCCGGGCAGGAGGCCACCAGGAGTCGTCCCAGGTGGAGGGTGATGATCCCAGGATGAGTACTTCCGTCTTGTCTGAATTCAGTTTCAGGCGGTTGTTCGTTATCCACTCGGTTCCGGACTTGACCAGCACAGAGTTAGTGGCCCCCGATGCCCTGCGGCCAGCACAGGCACCCAGCCACGGGACGGTGTCTTGCGGTGCAGTCAGATGGGCCATGCGACCTGAGCGAGTAACTATCATTGTCCGAGGTGTATGTTTCGGGGGACAGTGAAAGGAGTCCTCCGGGTTAAGACGCAGAAAGGTTTGATTTTCTCTGTAAGCAGCAAATGGAGGAGTGGAATGCGACAGCCCGTTGCCACCACCAATTCCGTATCAGCTACATGGGGGTGAAAACTGCCCCCTAGTCCATAGGCTCAGACACCACCCCAGTTGGACCAGGGAGTGTCCATAAATGTCGCGGAACAGACCTATTGGCACTGGGGCTGAGTGGGGATGCAGACTGCGATGATGCCGGTACACTGATATGGACTCCGCCAGTGCTGAATCATGACTCTGTGACCTACTGGACTGCAGTGTAGGCCATAGGCAGTGGTCAGCAGTGGCCCACAGCCACGTGTCTTTGCCTCGCGATGCACAGCGCTAGTGACACCAGGGCAGTTGTCGGTAGTGTACGAACACCTCGTAACGATGATCCAAGATGCAAGGCGACATCCTCTTAGGCCTCCCCTTTCATGCAACGATGTGTAATCAGCCTTAGCACACTCAAATTTCAGTTCCAAATCCGTGGCCTACTCGAGCACAGCCTAGGCCGAGAGCAGTTAGGCCAGAGGCAGCGCCCAGTACGGGTCATTCACCGATTGTCGCCGGCATTGGTTGGTGGCCCCACCGGTCTGCGTGGTTCAGGTTCAGTGGCATCACGTGTTTGTTCACCTCCGTGACTGTGACCTGCCCTTTGTCTGGACTGAGCTGCATCTTCCTCTTATTCCTCTTTGTGCGTCTACTGGTGTGGACTCAGCCAATCTTGATTCGTGACTAGGTACTGGATGTGAGACCTACTGGTCTGCAGGGTTGTCCTGGTCCCTTATCCACGGTTTGTCAGGTGGTGTTGGACAGACTTTGTGGCAGCACGGCTCGCCGGATGGCGTTGGACAGGGTGTGTGGCAGGTTGTGTCGCAAGAAGCGCATATGGCACTATGCCTCACTGATCGAAGGGAGTCTCAGGCTTGTAGCTTACACTGGCATGTGGTGGGCCCTCCATGACACACGCCAGTGTCGGATGCTGATCAGTGTGGCCTGGCTGCGTAGGGACGGGCCTGACGGGTTTGTGGTCCAGTGAGCCGGGGTATGTCAGGCGCACGGGATCTCAGGCAACTCGGCTTACGAGAATGTCATCAGCCTCATGGCCTGGTGGAAGGTGCCGCCCTGGCAGAGATGTTGGGCTTTCCAGAAGAGGACATGCACAGGGCTACGTGCTTCTTATTCATACCCCTACGCTGGCCTGGCGTACGCCGGCCCTTACCACTCTGCTCACGCTTATGGGTGGGGCGTAACAGGCAACATTTCCGCATGGACCCCCACTGACTGGGGGGACATGGTTGCGCCCACTGTCCACTACACTCCATTCACCAGAGGTGCATGTCGCCGTGGATATGGGTGTGATCTGCATACTGCGTTTGTTCAGTATTTCGCCACCACTCTTGGCATTGTGTACTCTCACAATCATGTTTCGACTGCAGCCTTCACACATGCCTGGTTGACACCTCTCCCCACATTCGGCTATTGTGTGGCTGAGGAGCCTTGCTGTTGATGGCTCATATTCACTGCTTGCTCATGTTACCATTGTGAGTTGTTCTGTCGTGTCTGGTGTGTGGGCATGTTATGGTTCATGTTGGTTGTGATTTTGTGACATGTGCATTGCCAGAGTTGAGGATTGCATGGTTGTGGAGTAGAGGTGAGTGGGGTGGTAATTGGGACGTTGACAAGAAGCTGTGCATTTCCCTTTGTGCGATCTTGGGACGCCTGGTTGCTATTGGACTGCCGGAGGGTGAAGGTATCATCCACACTGGCGGTGTATTTGGAGGCGACATTGGTGAGGGTCCCATGATGTTCAGATGTTGCCTGCACATTGATGTGTGACGTGTGCTTCCTGCTGCGCTGATTGTGTACTGTGTCACCAGGGGGCACAGGTGGGACATGTGTGCAGTGGATTGCCCCCAACACATGCGTGCATCCGGCTATGGCGTATGGTTCTTGCTTGGTCACCAGTGGGTCCTGAGCATTGTGTTGGCCGTACAGGGACTGGGGTGCCAGGCTGATGGTGATGTCTGGGACAGGTGTGGGGGACGTGGATGTGGCTGGCTATAAGACTCCACCGACTCTGGCGGGTGTTGCCAGGGGCCAACAGGTGGTGCACAGCCAGCAGCTTGGTGTAGGGTGGGATGTTGGTTGTTCACTGTGTTGGTGCCGAAGGCCTGTTAGGCGATGATGGCCAGGATGCGTAGGATGGTTGTCTCTTTCAGGCTGTGGTGGAGAGTGATATTGTCAGATGTTGGGCCTGTGAGGCAGCTGCGTTTCCTGGGGGCTGCTGTAATTGTCTGTGCTGCCCCTGTGGTGGTCCGGGGGGCTGCTGGGGGAGTGTTGTGGCCCTCTTGGGTGTCCGTGCTGCATCTTCAATTGCTCCATGGCATCTGTTCCCCTTCCGATGAGGCCCTGGGCAAGGCTTCCTTTTTCTGGTGCAGACTGCCGTCGAACTTTACACCAGGTCAGAGCAGGTGTAACATTCCTGCAGCTAATGCGCCTTAGCGCGTGTTTTGTGTTCTTATTGCTGTCTTGTTGTTGTGAATGTTGAGGTGTGGTGTTGTCGCGGGTTTTTGCACAGAAACGCCTACTCTGCATCTCATTAACGATAGTTATGGGGGTCCTCTGTGGCGATGTTTTTTGCGGCTGCTATCGATAAAGTGCAGTTAATTTCACGATAGCTCATTGTGAATATTCCCCTAAGTATATTGTATATGCACTTTATAAATAAAATGTACTACTAATGTACTAAAGCATTGCCCTCTTGTTTTCTTTCGTTAGGCATCAGACATTTTTAAGAAAGAACCTTTTTTTTTACCTTTTTGCAATTGATACTCTAGTGAGTATTCACTATTTAGATGTGATTGTGGGATTTGGGCATTTTTTACAATCATTGAGAAAAATGGATTGTCGTGAATTAATATATTTAATGAATTTAATTCTGTTTTTTTTATTGATATTTTAACTAGTGTTCGGTTTTTTTAAGGAATTAGTGAGTTTAGAATGCTTTCTATGTTTTATGAGAAATGTGGCTAGTCATGAATTAATGCCTCAAGAGTTGTGCCCCCTTGCTAGTTCATCTCAACTGGTCCCCAAGTTCAAGCCTGAAGTCTCTTTGTAACTGGTTTATTTGTCTTTTGAAGTGAAGTGGGCACCTGACCTGGTAATGCATCTCCGCATTCAGATGTCCCAGAGCCTACGAAAGTGAACTGTTGATGCTGCCTTGGACCATGCCGCATACTCACCTTAAGTCCAGAAGATTGGTCCCTTAAGTCACTCCTAAGAACCTGTATGCTGCGTGTGTTTTTCCTGCATAGTTTAACATTATGCAGAAGACTTTCAATTCCAATTTAAATTATCAAAACTTACTCAAACTCTCCCTATGCTGAAAAACACACCTCTGCACCTGGACACCCCAGTTTCTCCCTAGGTGACATGTTGGTGCGCCCTTGGGCCTTGCCCAATATTTATCTCAAGTGTGGGGGAAGGGTCCCGTAAGTCGTTGTTAAATTACCGTATGCAGCATATGATTTCTCCATAGCTTAACATCACTGCGAATGTGTTTTTAATGATACATGAAAGTATCAAACAACTGTTTACTTCAAAGTTGCTATTTTAAACAATACTTACTTTTGAGTGAAGTTCTTGGTTTTACAAAATATATATAAAGAAGTATTTTTTTCTAATGAGGTCTCAGATTGATTCTTTAAGTGTGTGTCTCATGTATTGCCTCTGTGAGTACAACAAATGGTTAGCACTGCCCTCTGATTAGCCTAACTGCTCGTCCACAGCACCACAAATAAAGTGTTTGTATTATCTACTTTTTCTCTGTATACCAATCTGAGACCCAGTGGACTCTCTGCACAGTGTACTTTGTTTTAGTACACTGTATAGAGAGCCAGCTTCCTACACCTCCTCACTCAGGTGGGTGACCTTAACCCCTTCGACGCTCGTGACGAAACGGTTCAGTCACGAGCGTCGGTTGGGCTGTGCTGGTGACGGAACCGTTTCTTCACGACCACGCCCGTTTTCGAATCTTCAGCACTGCGTGAAAATTTGCGCAGCGCTGAAGCAGTTAAACTTACTTTTGGGGAGCAATTTACTAGTCACTGCATTGCATATCAAAAATTCAATGTTCAGAGTATGGTAAGGCTAATTTGTGAGATCCAAGCTCATGCAGTTTTATCTATCTGTCAGTTAAGCTCGTCAACAAACCTGAGTGGCAATAGTGCTGTACCTTCGGCTCTGGCTGTATTCTCATATGGATTGACTAATTTTAGCACTTTTATTGAGGAGTCTACAATGCAGAGAATAGGATCGGAAAAGTCAGAGAACTTTGTAATTCTTCGCAAAGTACAAGTGTGGAGAGGAAGCTTCAGAGTAATGAATAGTAATCCTGGCATCAAATACAAGACAGACATTTTCCTTTACAATATCTCCTAAACTTTTCTCTGATTAACATAATTTGTTATGAGGCCACATCTAGGCTCAACTATGCATAACACATGGAATGAATGTTACCCTATTCCCTACCCTTGTAATGTGCTTTCTCTTCTTTGCTTTTCTGATTACCTAGTATGGCCAAACATGTTATTTTCCCTCTCTACATTGTATTTCTACTTACCTATAAAGTGATCTTTTGCCCGTGTGACTAGGGTTGCACTATGTAAGCACTGAAAATAATGAATAAATAAATAAATATAAGGTACATTATTTTCAAGATTCATAGAGAGGTACAAAAATTTGTATCATTTTTATTTAATGGCTTATTTTCTGCAAACTTTAATATTTTCACTTGTAATTAGTGTTCGGGTAGTGCATTGAAGCCTCATATGGAAGAGGTGTGCACTACAATCATCAATCAGCAACATTAATAAGTTCATCAGCTTTCGCTTGTCAGCCTCTGTGAAGGCCTGTGTCAGATGTTCTGAGCTTTCACTTTCTGTGCTTGTATTGTGTAAAGCTAGGCCATCTATGCCTGTTGAATGGCAAAGGACTTGAGCCCTCTTTGGTGACTAGGACGACAAAACAAAGCTTGGGAAGGGTCACTGGATAAACTCTACTGCGCCTCCTGCTGCAACTCCTTATGATGCTGTTGCTTCTTCTTCTTCTTCTTCTGCTCATCCTTCTCCATCTCCTTAGCTAGTTCTTTATCAACTTCTGATAGAGCACTAATGACAGGTTTGGCCAGGCCATACAGCTCAGATCTGGAAAAGAGGCAGTAGTTAGAGCCGGCATGAAGATAGAGGCTTATGAGCAGATTTATGTTTTCACGCAATGCAGTACACAAAATTGCCCTGCTGTGCTGTGTGAAAGGGAGAAAGCAGAACAGAACCAAAGCTATTAAGGTCTGATGCTATTTCTCTTGTGCCCTGCAACGTCCCACTTAAGGCTGTTGCAGGGATTCTGCACAAACACAGAACTATGCGAAGGAATACGGGACCTCGGTGTATAAGGGCTAAGCCTTCCTACCGCCTCAGTACGCACAATCCCAGGACTGACTAGCTATAGTGTCTCGCTAGCTCTCCTAAACAATCACGGAGATGCAAATGATTACACACCCCAGAACACAACACTCCCAACTCTCTCAGGAATCGCTGTTACAAGACGTACCCTTTCACTTACTCACTCGTGCTTGTCCACAATAAGTATTGACAGAGACTCTGTTATAGTTTAAAATGTTAATTTTAACTATCGTGCTCTATAATGCAGTATAGGAGCCACTTCCAGCAGCAAAACGCAGAAACCTAAAACAGGTAGCATTGTAGCAAGTCCATGTATTATAAAGGGAAATGTCTTCTTATATAGGCAGTGGATAAAGGGCTATAAGGCCTAACCCCCCTTCCCTTGGTAGGAAGAAGTTTTAATATATAATAGAAATATAAATGGGGTTTGCCAGCAGACCCCATACCTTAGTGACTAGATGGAATATCTACATTATAGGAACAGCATGTCTCTTCTCCCTGGAAAGATCTCTCTCTAAGGGCCTGTTCATCAAACATGCATTCCCATAATATCAAAGCACAAGTCTTCAGCAGCCGCAGCTTTGTTAGCGTGTTTTGTCTAGGTCGTAGGGACTGACCAGAACAGAATAACAAGGGCAGTGTTTATCGACCTTGCTCACCGTCTTCAGACTAAATCCCAGAAACAGACAGAGAATGCACAAAGTAGACGGTTCTCATGTGAAAGTTACAAACAGAGTCTTGCAAAAATAAAGTCATGTGGTAAAGTGCGCAAACGCGGCATCATGGCAGCAGAGCTCATGCTAACTTAGCAATGTCGACTATGTCCCTATCGGCCATTTGACAAGCCTACTTTGCGCCAATACACACACCCCTGCACCATAGTAGAGAGATGTCACTTGATACTTTCAATCCAGTAACTGGCTTCTAGAGACGGACTGGATTATAGGGCAATCAGGCAGTGCACGATGTGCTGGTCTGACAGATCAGTGTGAGGGCTGGTTTTTAAGGTCGAGCCTAGCAGCAGGCCGCATACACTGCTCGCTCGGCGAGACTGCTGTAGTAGACTATGGGAGAGAAGCGGCACCCACTCTCCGCCCATATTTTTCATTGGCTTGGGTCATTGTATTTCGTAAATGCTGCCTTCGGATTTGTTAATAGGCTTGTTAGTCCCTCCTTAGTATGGCCTTGTCTTCATTTGTAACCTCCCATGGCTACTGGCACTTTTACTTTGGTTGTTACACGGGACCTGTTATTTGGTCTGTAAGCACTATTTACTTTATTGAGTTTTTCTTACTGCAGACCAGACATGTGCTGATTCATCTGAAACGGCTTGTGTTTTTTAACCAGTGCGGCGGCCCCAGAACAATGGCGCCCGCTTTCAATCACTTCAACCCGTTATTGTCTCATGTCTGTTTCAACTCCCCCTCAAGTAAAATGGATTTAGAAATGATTAGCGTATTACGCCATGTGAATTCCAAGTAGCATATAATCTTGTGCTAATCCACTGACGCTGACAACAGCACATCTGTGTTACATGTCATCTGTACTAAAGCTGTATACAAACCACAGTATCCACGGGTCTAATTGAACAACCAACTACTATGGTGTGTATTAGATTATAAGAAAGACCTTTTGACCTATAGACCTCTTAACAGATTATGTAAAAAATAACTCTATATAGGACGGATTTCAAAAGCCTGTTTTATTAACAACAAAAACACCATCACAGCGAATACCACCACCACCAATACCACCACCACCAATACCACCACCATAACCACCAACACCACCACCAATACCACCACCAATAATACCACCACCAATACCACCACTACCAATACTACCACCAACACACATACCACCACCACCACCAATACAACCACCACCACAAATACCACCACCGATCCAATACCACCATCACTAATCCAATCCAACCACCACCACTAATACCCATACCACCACCAATTCCAATATCCCCACCACCAATTAGAAAGCTAAAAAAACTTGTAAAGACATGGTAGTCAGCATGGATGCCAGCAATGTTTTTTTATTATCAGGAAATCAGCAGTAAAAACCGGCCCTCCAGACCATAAAACAGACACAGAAAAAGAACAAGCATTTATAATGCAGTAGGTCTCGCATTTGCGAGAGTTTAAGCTATTAGTAATGTAAATGACAATGCCTTTTATTTATGTTTTAAAACACGAAACATAAATAAAAGACATTGTCATTTACAATGCCAATAGCTCAAACTTGCATGAATGCGGGACCTATTGCATTGCAAATGTCTTTTTCTGTGTCCGATGTATGGTCCGGAGGGTCATCTTTTACTGCTGATTTCCCTGATAATAAAACAAACGTTGCTGGCATCCATGCAGTCTACTATGTCTTTACAAGTTGTTTTAGCTTTCTATTTCAGTAATGGGACCGCTGTAATTTTGGTGCCCAGGCCAATTTTCTGCCCCAGTCTGACCCTGCTGGTGCTGAATGCTGAGTGGGGCTTCTGAGAGTAGGAAGGTACACAGTGAAGTGGTTATTATGCTTCACGACTGCCATTGAGGGGTCAGAAAAGTCTTGAGAGACATCAGGGAACACCTCCACCTCCCTCCCTCCACCCACCCACCCCACCACCAGCCAGTTACCTGGAGCTTGATGTCCACTCAAAAAGTTCTACGACATTTTGCTTTGGGGAGTAGGGAACAGATGAAGTTTACTTCACCTCGAGAAAAGTTGAAAAAAATTGTCTGTCTTTGCATAGGGAGAAGACTAAGGGGCAGATTTACAATAAGTGGCGCATCCCTGCTGATATGCAGGGATGCGCCACTGATTGTGCGCCATGCCTCCGCCACCATTGATGCGCCGCATTTACAATGCGGCGCACCAATGGGCAAAAACGAAACAGATGCGTGACGCATCTGTGTCGTAAAAGCGACGCATTGCTGGAGGTGCGTCGCAATTGCGATGCAGCTCCAGCAAGGCTCGGGGGTGCCCTATCTTGTTAATGCTGTGTCAATCCTTACGCCTGCTTCAAGCAGGCGCATGGTTTTGACGCAGCATGGGCCCCAAAGTGACTGAGTGAAATCTTGTAGATTTCGCTCAGCCACTTTTAGGAGGCGTTCCTGCGCTAGGACGCGCCCCTGCGCAGGAACGCCTCCTTCTGACGCAGGGCTTTACAACTTGACGTATCTCCCAGATGCGTCACGTTGTAAGTATCCCGCACCATGGCGCTTTTTTGCGCCGCCGCTGCATCACAAAAATGACGCAACAGCGGCGTAAAAGGGGCGCAAGGGGCTTGTAAATCTGCCCTAAGAATTCTCACGTAAAGTTTATATTAAGCATCCACTATTACTTTATTTGAAAATTCCACATATCCACCGCTCCATGGAACTCATTCACAAGAGACTCAAGCTTCAGCATTGATGCGTCAGTTCCTTGCACCAGCGTCAAATGTCTTGCGCTGTATTTACAATACAGGGTACCACAGACACGTCAGAAATTCTGACCCATATATTGGCGCAAAAGTGACAAATTGCTGGAGTTGGTTGTAAAACTGACGCAACTCCAGCAATGCGTCAGAACACATAGATGAGTCCCATTGTAAAAGCCCTGCTTCAATCCTTACACCGGGTCTGAACAGAAGCAGAGATTTTTTGACGCAGTCAGGTCGCAGGGTGACACAGTGAAAGGTTGTACATTTCAGTGTGCCACTTCTATGTGGCTTTTTGCATGGAACCCCTACCATGCGTACAATACACCTGGTGCAGGGCTCTAGAAACGGATGCATTTGATATAATGTGTCAGTTTGTAGATATGGCGCAATGTGGCACACTAAGTGCGCTGCATCAAAAAAAGTGATGCAGCAATTGGCGCAAGTGGCTTGTAAATAAGCCCCCGTGTTTCGTGCTGAGCTATCTGCCTTCCTTGAGCGAACTTATGGAGTTATCAAGAAAGCAGATTCAAAGCAAGAAAATGCAAGGTTCGATTATGCACATCATTATGATCAATTAATACTGCAATGAGAATGCATTCAGTGCGTTCTCTGCAAGGAGCAGTGGGTGGTAGTAATGGGGCTTTTACCATTCCTCAAAACTCACATTTGAATATAGCAATGTTTTTTGACTGCAGTTCTGGTAGCAGAGCATTGAATGACTACCAACTGTTAAGGGAAAGAGGTAATTGTTCACAAAGTCCACGGTGGGCAGCTTCTCTTATATGAGGCATAGCTGAGCATTTCTTACAGTGCCTTTTCAGCAATGCAACCAGAATTTGTAATACTTAAAGAGACAGGGTCTGCCATCTTGGCACATTTCCAACAGATAGCAAGGACAGGAATATGATGTCTCTTAATTCCATTTGGCTGTGACTTCACATATAGATGTGTGCACCAAGGTGCTTAGTCCAAAGAAACCATGATGGAGAAAAGCTATTGCATAGAAATGTCGAACCAGACTAGCATTGGCAAGATAATAGGGCTCATCTATACCTGAAATTAATGTAAAAAAAAGAACGCTATTACTTTGCCATCACGTCATATTGTAGGTGTGGGCCAAAGCAGATGCACCTGGCTACATAATGAGGCACACTAAAGTCTACAAAAAAGTGATGGATGGTTGGAAGGTTTATATTAATCTCATTCACAGATTATTCTAGGCTACATCCCAATCCACTGATATTTTGCACACCATGACACCTCAGTTCACTTCAAAATCTTTTATTCGATTAATCGTGTTGATAATCATAAAAAGTACATCATATAATTAAATACATCATCATAAAAAAAACACATTATTAATATTACATTATTACATTACAAGTTAAAAAAGTTATAAAAAAAGGAATACTCTTTGGTACATTAGCAGGCTTAATACAGAAGATCAAAAAAATTCAGCTAGGCATCACTTCAATGGCTTTACGAATTGTTAAGCATGATTTCAGGAACAAAGCTACATTCTTTGCCACGTATTGTGTTTCTAGCTGTTGTAGTGCTAGAAATGAAGGGCGACAGGTCCTCAACCCCATCTGGCGCAACACTGGTATAACCCAGCGTTTCCGCGGTTCGACATAATAATGACAAAAGAATACCACATGCATAGTCGTTTGAGGGGATACCTTATCGCATGGACATTTAACCAATTCGTGTGACCAGTTTGACGTGTTTGGAAAGGTGACCAGTCGAAAAAACAAATTAAAACGGAACCTGATTAATAGGTATTTTTCGTAATTAGATAAATAGAATGTGAGATAAGGCTGTATACCCGGAGACACTTGGGCCATCAAAATATGAGCGTTTGATTGCTTGGATATTTCGCCAGACAAACGCAATTCCCTTAGATGGTTGAGACATTGATGTTTCAGGGCTTTCCTGCTTATCTCATTGATGGATGATGGCTCAATAACATACTGAGTGAGGTCCAGGTCTTTCAGGACGTTGGTCACATACACCAACCATGGGATGTTTTTCCAGGAAGTCAGATCTAGGCATTCTAAAATCAGGGCACGTGTAAGATGGCATTGTCGTTTAGTCCAGATACGGTGCCATAGCAGTATTGGTTGACATTTAATGTAATCTGCCAGATAGTCAATCCCAAGCTCGATATGGCAGCCGTAAGTGGGGGCACTCTGTGGGAGTGCCAACAAATATTTAGCAAAGCCATTTTGAATTTTTTGCAAATCCGCCGTATTTACATAGCCCCATACACCGTCTCCGTGTGTGGCGATGCTCTGGCATTTGGCTTGATGGATTTTAAGCAATACAGGTGGGGAGGGCTTGCCCGTTTTTCTAGAAAATGAGACAAGGGCAGATGTTGCTCGCTGGTAAAGCAGTTTTCTAGTTACCAACGCCCTTTTCAGTGGCGTCACTAGGGCTGGTGTCACCCGGTGCGGGTAACTCATGGTGTCACCCCCTCACAACTTACCAGATGGACCATCTCACCCTCTGCCTGCACCATGTCCCCTCTGCCTGCACCATCTCCCGTCCGCCTGCCCCATCTCACCCCCTGCCTGCACCATCTCCCCTCTGCCTGCACCATCTCCCCTCTGCCTGCACCATCTCTCCCTCTGCCTGCACCATCTCTCCCTTTGTCTGCACCATCTCCCCTCCGCCTGCACCATCTCTACCTTCGCCTGCACCATCTCTCCCTCTGCCTACACCATCTCCCCTCAACCTGCTCCATCTCTCCCTCCGCCTGCACCATCTCTCCCTCTGCATCCGCCATCTCTCCCTCCGCCTGCACCATCTCTCCCTCTGCCTGCGCCATCTCTCCCTTTGCCTACACCATCTCCCCTCTGCCTGCACCATCTCCCCTCTGCCTGCATCCTCTCCCCCTCTGCCTGCACCATCTCCCTTCTGCCTGCACCATCTCCCCTCCGCCTGCACCCTCTCTCCCCACTGCATCCATCATCTCTCCCTCTGCCTGCACCATCTCTCCCTCTGCCTGCACCAACTCTCCCTCTGCCTGCACCATCTCTCCCTCTGCATCCACCATCTCTCCCTCCGCCTGCGCCATCTCTCCCTCTGCCTGCACCATCTCCCCCTGCCGGCACCATCTCCCCTATGCCTGCATCATCTCACCCTCTGCATGCACCATCTCCCCTCTGCCTGCATCTTCTCCCCCTCTGCCTGCACCATCTCCCTTCTGCCTGCACCATCTCCCCTCCGCCTGCACCATCTGATGTTATGACACTGGTGAATATACTGGGCTTCGGACTGTGTGTACAAATGTGGGACTCTATATGAGCCCATAGATTTATCCCACCTAGGCAGATCTCTCGTCTGTCTTAAGTGTTTTTTATTCCCTGCTACTCTGCCTAGTTATAGTTTCCTCAGGGGTTCCCTTTTGCTTTATTAGTATGCTAGAGGTCTTCCCAGTACACCATCCTTTGTAGCAAGCATGAAGTGATGAAGTGGACTGTCTCAACCGGGAGGGGGGGGGGGGGGTCCCAAGAAAACATTGGGGGGGAGGGTGGCTGATTCTTCAAGCAAAAAGCAGAGTGGAGCTGCAGGGGTCCTAAGCACCTGCCATGCTAGAGATCTTCACAGTCATTGCTGCCAAGGTTTCAGATTGCTTATGTGTGACATTTTCTTAAAATCGGTGTGATTATGAGTGACATTTCAACGAATATGAGTGACACTTTATCGCAAGCAAAATCAAGCAATGAAGATGAGGGAGACATATAATGATCCGCACCAGAAATGGAAGAGCACTAACTGGGAGACAGACTGCGTGACTGCTGTTCGCAATAACAGAGGGCAGGAAGGCACTACAGTGCTCACAAGATGATCTCATTGATCTGATCATTCAGGACCATACGCTAGCATAAAAAGCTGATTTTATAGCATACAAAATTTTCGGATTGCTTATGTGTAAGATGTCCATGGTTTTAGTGTACTTTTGAGTGACATTCTACTGCCTAATGTGTGGTAAAATGAGTGGCACTTTCTCACCAGAAGAAATAAGCAATGAAGTCCATATTGAGAGTTAAATATCACAAATTACCATATTTTGAGCAATGAGGAGAACTAACCAGGCAATATTGTCCATTTTAACACCATTAACAGCCAATCAGAAGTAGCCTGACCCACTCAGTGCATCCTAACTCCATTGATAGGATCAGCAACAGCCAGGCCAGTCCAGCGTGTTGGAACCCTGCACATTTCCAGCAAATCTACCTTGGCTCAATGCACTCTAACCCCCCCTACTTCCATCCAAACCATCCCAGTCAGCTGAATGTAATTCTAGTTCCACTCGTATCCACCAGAACCAGTGTGACCCTGCCCAGTCCATTTTAAATCGTTTAACCCTCAATAGAAACATCCTGTCCCTGCCCAGTTGGTGCATGCTAACACCATATCTTTGCAAACCAGTCAGTCCAAGCCAATCTGGCCCCAGATACGCAAAGCAGAACAAGCCTATAGAGTTGGCACGTGGCTGTTTTTTAATCTGCTTGACTACTATTTTAATGTCTCAGCACAAAAATGACCCAAAGCTGGCACTGTTTCCCTCTTACCAGCACACATTTAAAACAGCAAACATAAGAGCAAATGCTCTTTAACAAGTGTGGAGGGGCTGCCTCGATGGTCCATGACTGATAACGTAATAAAAGTCTGAAAGTCGGTGTTAAAAAGGTATAAGGACTATTTGTATAAAGTCCTGTTTATCATGTCTCGGCTTTTGAAGAATCTTCAAACATGAGAAAGTGCCGGTAATATTCCCTGGGTAAGGTGACAGCCGCACTGGCCTATCCCTCACCATCTTATCTCATTCACATCACACCTCACCTGTGACAAGTGCTGCCTCAGTAACTCACTGCCAGAATGAGTGCCAGCGTGTCTTCATTGGGTTGGGCTTATGCTAATTGGAAAAAAGTATATGAACAGAGCGTGTAATAGTCAGTTTTCTTTTCCAAAGGTATGTTTTGAAAAGACTCTACTGCAGCTTTAAGCTAGCGACGCAGTTTTTGTCAACTCTCTTCCAACAAATTAAGTGCCACCCAAATGCATATATAACTCAGCCTATCCTGGACATGTGCGGGGGAGGGGGGTTGAAGCAGGGCGAAGGTCTCAGTTGTTGTGAAGACCTGTAGAGATCGCGTGCACGGCCGCTGCTGCCCAAACCGTGAATTAAAGGCACGTTTTTTTTCTTAAATGTTACATGATGCGTGCTGGGCAATTGTGAAGAAAATCAGTGTGGCATAGTAAAAGAGACAATGAGAGTGTTTAGGCCAGCTGGGACCCAAACTGCTGCTGCTGGGTCGTACTGTTTAGAATAGCGGTAGCCGGCAGTGCGTGCAATAATTCACACTACACTAAATTCAGTTCTTCTGCCCACTGCTTCTGCCAGACAGTGACTGCCAGTGCCAGCTTGTCCAGTGGGTACGCTGCGCGCATCCGCAGGCATCGCACCACCACGCCAGACCCAGTGACGATCATCACCCACGCATACACAGTATGATCGGGGAGGTGGTCTGGTGGTGCGCTGCGGTGCGGTGTGTGAGTGGCGCGCTGTCTAAAGCTGCTGCAGCAGGTAACTAAGATTGGTGTCACCCCCAGATGGGGTGACACCTGGTGCGGTCTGCACCCCCCGCACCCCCCTAGTGACGCCACTGGCCCTTTTCCAAGTTAACTGATCATCTATTAGAATACCCAAGTAGGGGTATTCTCTGACACGTTCCAATTTGGATTGCTCAATGTAAAGGTTTTTGGAACTTTTTACCTTGGGCCCTGTTTGCATGATGAAGGTCTTGGTCTTGTTCACTTTTAACCCAAGTGAGAGCATGAAATTACAATATTTATCCAACTGTTTTTGGAGCTGTACTAAGGTCCTTGCAAAAATTACGGAATCGTCAGCGTAGAGTAATGCTGGAATAGGGCGATGATTGATGGTAGGTAAATCCTGGCTCCCTTCTAACATGGCTGCTTCCAGGCCGTTGGTGTAAAGGTTAAACAGGAAGGGAGCCAGGACACAGCCCTGTCTAACTCCACGAGTTATTGGAAAGGAGGATGTTAATTCTCCACCCACGCCATACCTTACGCATGCCGAGGCGTCGGAGTAAAGCTCGCGTAGGAATTTGATGAGGGGAGGATCGACACCCAACTCCTCCAAAATGAGCCACAGCTTGGCGTGGATTACACAGTCAAACGCCGCGCTGAGGTCGACGTAGACCATAAATAAGTTGCCCTGTTTTGCTCCCACATACTTTCCAACTAAAAGTGTCAGGTTTAGGGCCTGTTCGACAGTACCCAGTCCCTCCCGGAATCCGTACTGGAGGTCGGTGATGATGTTATTTTCTGCCGCCCAGTCCTGGAGATGATCCAGGATTAGGCAACCTGCGACTTTCCACAGTGAATCCAGGAGGGAGATGGGCCTGTAGCAGGCGGGGTTGTTTCTTTCCCCCTTTTTAAAAATTGGAAGAAGTATGGAGGAGGACCAGGATTCCAAAAGGCCAGTATTTAAAACTGCCGCCATTAGCTGGGTGACAATTGGGGACCATAAATCAATGTTAGAGACAAATATATCAAGTGGGGCACCATCTGGGCCGGGAGCCTTTCCGGTTTTTGAGGAGGATAGTGCACTAATGACCTCCCCATGTGTAAAATGAAGGTCTATGGGATAAACCCCTCTTTTAGAGGACGTGGTTGTTAAGTTAGGCTGTACTGCGGTTACCTGGTGGGAGTCACTGAAGATTTTGGAGAAGTGAGTCACCCACTCGTCCGCGGTCACTGCTACGTCCAGGTGTTGATGGGAATTTGCCTCCAGTAGGAAAGGAGATTTAACTACCTGCCAGAATTGGGAGCTGTCCTTACTGTAGCAGCTTTCATGTAATTGGGCCCACAACTTGTTCTTATGGTCTCTTTTACAACTAATTTGGGCTTGTTTGTACTCGGATCTTAGTTTGGCTACTTTAATTTTGTCTCTAGCTGGATTGTGTAGTTCTTTTTTTAAAGCGGTTAGAGCTTTCCGGCAGGCCGTGTTGAACCATCTTGGCTCAGATTGGTTACCTAATTTGTGGGTTCGAAATAATTCATTCTGGATAACTTTCAGGATTTCCCCGAAACTGGAAATAATTTGCTCGGGGGGAGAATCCCCCTCGAGGCAAATATTTATCCAAGGGAGTGCCTTGGATATGACCTTTCTCGTTGTTACTAAAGGATCTATCCTTGACCATTTCACGGAATAACCGTTGGTTCTATCCATGCTCAGTGTTTTTTGGGTCAGTAAGCTCTTCTTGTTAATAAGGGGAACCTTCGTGGGTAGGTTAAGGACAATACTATTGGGGAAATGATCACCAGAGATTTCTGATCCTGTAGAAAACTGAGAGAGAGTACCCTTTAAAGAATAAGAACACAATATAAAATCTATAGTGCTAAAACAACCCCTACCATGAAAGGTAGGTTTAAACTCCACAGGATGGTTTGCAAGTTCGTTGGCATATGTCAATTCTAGAGACATTAAGCTATCATTGAGGGAGTCTCCTACAAGGGAGTGGGTAAAATGTGTCAGCGGGCAATCATTTTCATCTATGAGGCCACAGTTAGTTTTCTTATAATTTGGACACAGTTGAACATTAAAGTCCCCTCCCCATATTACGTTACACAAAGCTGGTAAATGCTTAGTACGCTGTTCATTTATAGACAGAGAAATTGCAGACACAGTTTTTACACAATCTACTGGAGATAAATTGTTATAAAAATTAATGAGACTATATGACGTACCATTTTTAAAAGTTATCAGTAGAATTTGATAGTTTAAGGTGGAACAGAGGATAGAGATTTCCTTTACTACGAGGGTATTGGAAATGTATATTGCGAGACCCCCCATAGGTCTGCCGTGTATTGATGGGCAAGCTGGAGAATGGAAAGTTTTATAGCCCTGTATGTGCAGTGGGTCAATTGTCCAGGTCTCTTGTAGACAAATTATCTGGTGTGTGGTTACAAATTCCAACCAGGGTTTCAGTAGGATCTTTGTTCGAAGACCTGCTACGTTCCAGAATAGTATAGGTACTAGCAGGGTCGACAAGGTTTTATTGGTAAGCGCTGAACTTCCTTTTTGGGATGGGATTTTTAAGGATAAACAATGATCTTTATTAAGAGAACAGGGCATGGTATCACCTCGACTGTCACGTGTAGTGGGAAGACAGGGCTGCATATCAACACATTGTTGGGAGTGTACGTCCACTGACTCAGTTGAGACTACTGAAGTTGGTAAAGACGCCATTATGGATAATAAAATTGGAGATTGGGAAGAACTTGGTGGCGTTGATGTTGGTAAACCAACTAGGGGTGGGTTCCTGTCGTCCAGGACGGTGGACGATGATGGTCAATCCACCATCTCCAAGCAGTCAAACCTGTTGAATGTAGGAACACCCCTCCAATCAAGAAATGCCGTAGTGTCTCTACCTCCTTGACCTGTCCAGTTTGACCAGTCCGGATTTCTATTCCAGCTTCCTACCTGGGTCCAGTTCCACTCAGGGCCTGGTGGCAGGGATTTGGCTGGAGGATAGAAAAAGGCTAGTCTTCTCGTACCAATTCCTTCTGGAGATGTTTGGGAGCCCCATGAGGAGATGTGTTCAACTGTTTGAGGGTCTTCAAAGTGTATTATTATACAGTCTCCTGGGATCGTTTTTGGCTCCTTCCCAACCCAGGGGACTCTGCGGACTGAGACATCTCTATTATTAGCGTAAGGAGGAAGTGGCCGATTCGTTGATAACCAGTGGAGTACCTTGTTTTTTAGGGACCATCCAGGTTCATCGGAATTAATGTGCAGCGCTGGGACCCCAGTCATAATGATGACAAATGGAGTGGTTTCAGGGGGGAGATGTGCAGAGCGAGCTCCATTACGTCTCGTGTTATAAGCTACATTTTGTCTCGTGTTGTAAGCTGCATTTTTAGATGCTGGTGTTTATGCTGTGGTCGATGCAATAGGTAGAATGGTGGGTTGGGCCGTTGATAGGGGAGGGACACGAAGGGAGGAAGTGGCAGACTTATTCGCAGCAGTGTTAGGTGCTGATTTTTGCACAGTTTTACTAGCTGGTTTTTGGTGGACTACGGCTGTAGTCGTCACCGTTTTGTGAACTTGGGGTGTGTGATGGGGCATTGTTCCCCCCACATTTTTTGGTTTTGGATTATGTGACTGAATCACGGGAAGTGAGGGTGTAGGGATCAAACTTTTCTTAGCTTTTAGGTCAGATGTTAATGATGCTAGTGATTTTTCGATGTTAGACAGTGATAACTCGATAGGCTTCAGGTGCAATTTAATTAATGCCTCTATGGAGGCCAGTGTGGGAGTATCGAGAGTAGTAGGATCCCGCCCACTACATGTGTTACCACTCGAAATAGGATTAAATATGTCAGATGAAAGATTTATTATATCTGACGTTGTAATGGTATTCTGCTGTTGAGGCATGATCGGTTGGGAAATAGGAGATTGAACAGTAAATTGTGTCAAGGAGTCCTGGCGAATGTCAGGATTATTTTGGGGAGATTTCTTGTTTCCTTTTTTTCCCTTCCTCTTTTTTGGGATAGCACCTTCCCTCTGACCCCTCGTGTTGGGAGAAGAAAAATTCTCCTCTGGAGGATTTATAAAGAGAGTCGGGGTTCTCTCAATAGATGGGGAGAGATGGGAAGTGGGAGAATGTGAAATTTGTGTTGTTGAAAGGTCTATCGACACTGATAAATCCACGGTGCCTGGAACCGTTAGGATCTCTTGTTGTAGGTCAGGGTCTAAATTACGTTGTGGAGTTTTGGCTGCTGCCAATAGACCCAAAGAGGAGCGCTTGGCTGCAGCTAGGTCCTGAGAGACCCTCCTTTCTAGTAGCAGGACACCTTGGTTTATGGCGTCATTTGCTTTAGCAATAAATTGGTCTATTGGGCCTATGACCTGGGCAGCATGCGAGAGTTTGCTATTTCTGGTGATTCTGGGTGACATGTTATCAGATTCAATAAACACAGTTGCAAGGTAAAATACACTGAGTCCGGGTTAGCCAGTTTATATTGCTTGATGTTGAGATTAAATGTGAGAGACAGTAAAAATGAAGAGTCAATGGGGTGGCCCAGTCCAGTCTTACCCGGTCTTGAACGGGCTTAAACGGGCCCGCCCTTGGTCCGGGCTTCGCCCGGCGTCCCGCGAGACGGGGGTGACAGCAAATTTATGCGCCTCCTGGTGCGCGATTGACGTGAAATGCGTCGCCGGGAATGCTGGGTAGTGTAGTTTTTTCTTGACCCAGCACCGCGCTCCGCTCGGCGGCCACACCCGAAGATGGAGCAGGGGTCAGGCGGCGGGAGGCGGGTGGGCGAGGGCACAGGTTACTGAGGTATTTGTTCTCCTCTAAGCAGCAAAGGGTTTTCCAGCAGCAGATCGCTTACATGGCAGATCCCCCCCTCGACCGGGGTGACAGCAAATGTATGCGCCTCCTGGCGCGCGATTGACGCGGAATGCGTCGCGGGGAATGCTGGGTAGTGTAGTTTTTTCTTGACCCAGCACCGTGCTCCGCTCGGCGGCCAGACCCGAAGATGGAGCAGGGGTCAGGCGGCGGGAGGCGGGTGGGCGAGGGCACAGGTTACTGAGGTATTTGTTCTCCTCTAAACAGCAAAGGGTTTTCCAGCAGCAGTTCGCTTACATGGCAGATCCCCCATGACACCTCAGTTACGACCTAGCTATAAGCAAATCAGTCCTGACCCTACTCCCGTGGGAACAGTCCCAGCCAAACTGCCAGGCCCATGATATCTATAGACTTTGGCATTTACTTTTTAGCCATGCTGTTCAGCAGTGGAGCTGCTATGCAGCATGGCTGATAATAATGTAAAAAAAAGCTGGATGATGTGGCGTCGGGTCATTTTTTTCTTTACATTTATCACTCCGAGATGGATTAGTAGTGAAAAAATGGCCCGAAATGTGCTTATTTGATATAGCGCTAAAGCATATTTGAGTATTTAGCGCTAAAGTACTTTTTAAGTAAACAAACAAACAGGGGAGTAGGTTGAGAGTGGGGTGCAGGCAGAGACAAGGAAACACAGAAGAAGGGAGGAGATAAGGATGGGGTGGGGGCAGGACAGACAAGCAAGAGACAGCACTCAGGAAGCACACTGGACCAGCGTAACATTAACTCCATCCTTACACGTCACAGATATGCAATCTTTACCTGCACTTAGCACTATGCGTGCCTCAACTTTCTTACTATGCAGTGAAGTATTCACCTGTACTGTTGTGATGTTTTCACTGTAGAACATCAGACATTCATAAATGTGTGCATATTATCGTTTAACCTAGCCATGAAGAAATGTTGTTCTCACACACATTTACATTTATGATTCAAGTTATGCTAAATGTATTTGAAAGTGCATTGTTCATGATTCATTTACTTAAGTACATCTATATTGCTGTTGGTATTTTTAAGCTATACATGCACAAATATTCATGTAACCAAAGTGCACAATCTAGTGTTTAACCAAACGAATTCAACTAGGCCTGAATTTTGAAACATATTTTTGTGCTGGCCTTGCCCGTTCTCTCCTTTTCAGGCATTATTTCAAGATTTCCTTAGTTAGAAAATGGAGAATAGTCTATTACCGACAGAGAGGACTGAGAAGAAAATCTTGGCAGAGTTTTTTAAGCTAACGGACAGAAGAAGCATCCTATTTATCAATAAATCAATCAACTTATTTGTATAGCACAGCTAACCACCAGTGAGGGCCTCCAGGTGCTAGGTTGCAGAGCTCAGTTGAAAAGTCAGGTCTTGAGTCTCTTCCTGAACTACGCCACTGAGGGTGATGTCCGGAGGAGGAGGGGAAGGATGTTCCAGGACTTGGCAGTGAGGTAGGGGAAGGAACGGCCTCTGATGCGGTTTTGGTGGATACTCAGTATCTGTGCCAGGGTGGTGGTGGCTGAGCGAAGGTGTCTGGGTAGTTGGTGAAGGTTCATGCAGTGGTTGATGTATGCTGGTCCTAGGTAGTGGATGGCTTTGCAGGCATGTGTCAGTATCTTAAATTGGCATGTTTCTGAGTGGGGAGCCAGTGGAGGTTACTGAGGTGTGGGGTGATGTGGGTCAGTTTGGGCAGGTTGAGGATGAGTCTAGCCGCTGAGTTCTGTATAAACTGTAGTCTCTTCATGAGTTAAACAATTGTGTACTACCCAAGGTCGTGTGAATGTACAGGTTTTATGGGATGAGAAAAGTTGAAGATATTGCAACTGTGCCAGTGAAGTGCAACACCTTTGGTCCTTTGAGGGGTGGTGAGACTGTGGGACTGATGAAGTATATGTGTGTTTTAATTAGTGCTTAGTAGTCTTCTGTTAGGTGTTGCAGAAGGAGCAATCCTTTGGACTCTCTGCTTCCCCTGTTCTTGCATAACTGTGGCTTTATGCTAACACGTATTTTCCTGTTTAGAAGAGTTCTACTGGAGTTTTCACAATGCTGACACCTTCCTGCCTTTCTAAATTCCCCGTAGTCCTTTCCCTTTTTAAACCTTCCTTATTTAGACTTAGAGCCAAATTAGATGGTTTTAGAATCTCTTCATGTCTTGGAGGGAGGAGCTTAGTAAATGGAGAGCCCTCCAAATCTATATTCTTGGTGTGTTGTTTTGACTGTCATTACTTTATGTTTCACACTGACAAGACGGAATCTGCTTCAACGGCTTGTTTGCTGGTCGTGTTTCTTTACATTTACAGCATGTTCTTCATTTTTACAACTATTGGATTGATTACTAATTTATAATAAACCCACTTAACTTTAGATTTCAATCCTAGTTCTTATTGTGTGGGCAAATGGGTTACACAAGTATTACATTGTTTGTTTGAATGCCAGCTCCCTTTGCCTTTCAGTCGGGGCTCACCTATAGCTGAAAATAATGTAAAAAAATAAGAGCACTATGTAGTGGAGAAGTGTGGCTCACTGGCTAGAGCAGGCAGACCCTGAAGCAGAGGTCAGACCCGGGACCAGGGTTCAATTCCCGACGCGGCAGGGTCTTAAGCTCAAATGTCCACGGACTCGATAATTCTTGCTTCGGTGCCTGACCTACTCATGGATTCACACTCTGCAACTCTGGGCATTAAGCTTGCTTAATCTCCACAACGGCCCCCCCGCGGCGGGATGCCTGGCTTTCACCTTGGGGATCCCCTGTAGGGGCTATCTCACAGGGAAAAGCCAGTACGGGGTCCCAAGGCAAGCGCTTAGAGACCCCTGGGTGATAAGCGGCTATATAAATCCAATATACAATACAATGCAATACTATGACGTTGCATCGCAACATTTTGTATGTGCACACCAAGACAGACTCACCTGGCTACACAATGAGTGACACTAAAGTATACACAAAAGTGATGAAGGATGGAAGGCTTATATTGATTTCAGTCACTGCTGATTACTCGAGGCTATATCCCAATCCATTGATATTTTGCACACCATGACACCTCAGTTAGGACCCAAATATATGAAAGTCAGTCCTGACCCTGCTTCAGTGGGAACAGACCAGGCCAAACTGCCAGGCCTATGAGATCTATCGGCTTTGGCAATAACTTCATGGCCATGCTGTACAGCAGTGGGGCTACTGTGCAGCATGGATGATGATAAAGTAAAAAAAGGCACTATGACGTGGCCGTTGGGTAATTTTCTTCTTTACAACTACCGATTCGAGATGGATTAGTACAGAAAAAGTTGCCTGAAATGTGTTTTTTTTATATAGTGCTAATGCGTTTTGTTTTATGTAGCGCTAACACACTTAAAAAAAAAACGGGAGTGGGTTGAGCGTGAGAAGAGCAGGCAAAGGACAAAGAAACACAGAAGAAGGGCAGGTGAGATGGATTGGGGTGAGGGCAGTACGGAGAAGCAAGAGATAGCAATGGGAAAGCACACCGACAACGGAGAGTGGGGGATAGGAAGCACCCAAGCGATGAAGGATGGGGTTAGGAAGTGCCTGAACAACAGAGGGGGGAAGCACACAGGCAACAGAGGGTGGGGATGGGGAAGCATACGGACAACAGAGGGCTGGCAGAGAGGAGGAAGCATGCAAACAATGGATGGGGGAAGGGATGGTGGTGCAAACAGACAACAGAGCATGGCAGGTGGGGAAGAACACAGACAATGGACAGTGGGTGGAGAAGCAGGAATGGCAACAGGAGGTGGGCAGGTTGGGAGCAAGCAACAATGGTAACTGAGAAAAGATACGCCAAGAAGCACAAGGTTGAAAAAGTGGAACAGGAAGTTCACATGGGAGATGGCTGGACAACGCATGCACTCTTGCGAGATGCCTAACCAAAATGCTTAACCAAAAACAAAAACGTAGTGCCTGAAAATGGAGCAGTGTGCAGACAGAATGAATGGGTCCTTAGGCCAGGGTAGGAACAAACACAAGAAGAGGAAATAAAGCCCATGGAAGCTGATGAATGAGAAGTAAGTAAATGAGATTGATAATAAACCAACCCAGTGGTAAGCAATAGGTGGGCTCTAAGCACACGGTAATATGCAACAGTGAGCGAAAGACATGAATACTCTACAGAGAAAGATTGTTCCAAACGAAGTGCATTTTAGTCGAAAACTTTCACGGGATTAAGAATAATAGAGAGGGTAAAATGGAAAGGGAAAGGTTATGGTTTTTAGTACAGGTCAGGCTTGGAAAGAATGTTACGGTTGGCTTTTACACTCAGTATGATAGGGTTCAGAGTTAATGATAGAGTCTAGTTTTAACGTAAAGAGAGGTCAAAAAGGGTGGGTGAAACACATATTCGGTGTAAAGCAATTAATTGCAGCAGATCTGTAGTTGGTATCCGCTTTAGATGTGTAGGCAGTTTCTCCGCTGTACTTTCTCATGTAGGTACTATTAAGTAAAGGTGGTCATTGCAATGGGTGTGCCATAGCTTGGGAGCACACATTGTGACTAAGCAAAGTATGGGAAGCCGTTCGTGTCAAAATTACAGATCCCCATATAAGCCACCTCCTGAAATGCATAGTATGCTGCAAAATGAATATGACAGACACCAGAATGAATGTAATATGTGTTTAAATAATGATGATACCTGGCAGAGTGTATCTGACTTGAATCAAAACAAATATGAAACCTGGCAGAGTGAATATGGTACTTGGTGATTAATATGAACAACACACACTCCGAATTAAATAAGAGATATACCTAAATATATATCAATCATACTGAAATTAATATGGCCCTCACTATAAACAATATAGCAATCACTGACACAAATACAATCTGCTTCAAACAGAATGGGACATTTCTTGAAATGACTGACATATGCCAAAAGGTGTATGACATACATTGAAATTAATGTAATAGATTGAAATAAATATATTATATTCTGAAAAGAAAGCAATGCACATTGAAAATATCATAACTTACACTAAAATGAACATTACACTTGTTACAAGAACATGAATTGCGTTGAAATGAATGTTACCCAGATTGCAATGAATATGAGAAATGCAGAAATGAATAGAAGTTGATTTAAAATGAATATGGCTAGTGTTGACATTAATGTAATACCAATTGAACTGTATTTGACATGTCTTAAAATAAGTATGACCAACGCTGAAATTCTCACATTCGTCAAAATGAATATGGCATGCATTAAAATTAATACGATATATGTTAAAATAGATACGTTGCATCTTAAAATTAATAAGACAAGTATTAATATGAATATGACATCCATTGAAATAAATATAACATTGATTGAAAGGAATATATAATATGTTAAAAGGAATATGACATGCGTTGAAATGAATATGACATTTATCAAAATGAATACGGGTTGCATTTAATGTAATATACACATTGACATGAATACGATACGTGTTGAAATGGTTATGATTCATGTTAAAATGAATATAAGATGTGTTAATGTGAATGAGACATCTCTTGAAAGGAATATGGCATGTGCTAAGATGAATACAACATGCTTTGAACCGAATATGATACATATTCAAATGAATATGATATATGTTAAAATAGATATGTTGCATCTTAAAATTAATAAGACAAGTATTATTATGAATGTGACATTCATTGAAATAAATATAACATTGATTGAAAGGAATATATAATATGTAAAAAGGAATATGACATGGGTTGAAATTAATATGACATTTATCAAAATGAATACGGGTTGCATTTAAGGTAATGTGATACACATTGACATGATTATGATATGTGTTGAAATGGTTATTATTCATGTTAAAATGAATATAAGATGTGTTAATGTGAATGAGACATCTCTTGAAAGGAATATGGCATGTGCTAAGATGAATACGACGTGCTTTAAAATGAATATGAGCCACATTGTAACAATGCAACATGCCTTAAAATGAATATGACCAATGCTGAAATTAAAATGAAACTTGTCAGAATGAATGTTATGTTTTGAAATTATTATGATATACATCAAAATAAATATTGCATGTATTGAAATGAATATAACCTATGTTGAAACGAATATGGCCCATTTTAAAATTATGACAATTGTTAAGGTGAATAAGACATTATTGAAATGAATATGACCTTCATTGAAAGGAAAATGACAAATAAGAGAATGAAAAGTGAGTAAAAAAGAGCGGGAGATAAAGAGATGGAATAAGGGATGAGGGATGTGAAGGGACAAGTCAGGTGTGAGGGATGAAACATAAAAAGTCCAGTGAATGATGTGAAGTGATTATTGGAATTCAGAAGTTAGAGATGACTTGTTTATAATAGAGGATGGCTGATGGATGGTGAGAAATGAGCAGTGAGGGTAGAGGAGGAAGTAGGACATTTAGGTCCTCGTTTATATTTTGTCGGTCAGCCTGTCCTCCACCAGAGTGACAGAGTAAATTACCACATCACCCTGATGGAGGTGCAGACCGCCACATTTTGAAATATCCATTGACCTGATGGACATTTCAAGGATTGGCAGGTACCATAGTTCCATCTCCATCAAAAATGTATACCGGGCCCTAAGCGTGACAGAAGAGAAGGATAAATAATGGATCAGGACTGATGAGCAAGGGCTGAGGAGTGAGAAGGGATACATGAGGAGTAAAGGATGTGGAGAGGGTTGTGTTGTGGAACATGGGATTGTAAACCTATAGTGATGACCTGGCTGTATGATATACTGCAACAACCAACTGGAATTATTCCACCATTTCCCAGGTTCTGTGGCCTAAGAACATTTGGGGCCCCTTGAAAGAATATCGGTTAATTCATGATAGAAACTGCATCAACCGGTTAAAGCTTGTGCTAAACATGCAGAATGGGGGAGGGATGTGAGAATGATGGGAATGTGTATACAGACTAGTCCCTGGACAACAGCTCCAAATGGCATGGTACCTGAAGCACTCTTCCAGCCCCATTTTAGCTGTGATTAATGCCACTGTACTATACAGGTGCCATCTTGATGTGCAGAAAGGATTTCTGTGACAAGGGGGACACTTCTGGACTGTTTATATATAATACACAGGGCCACTGGAATTATGAAGCAGAGGAAGGCCAAATTGTATGGCAGGGTTGACTAAATTATGAGACAAGAAAGGCAAATTATGCAGCATAATGCAGCACATATTATTATTGCATTATTTTGTTATGTATTCCCATGTTATCATCCTCCAGGACCACGTCCAGCCTTCTGCAACTTCATCGCCCCCCTCGCCATAGACTCCAACAACTACATTTTCTTCGGTGACCTCAACTTCCATCTCGACGACCACAATGACAATCACTACATACCTCATCGACAGCATGAACAACATCGGACTCACCCAACTTGTCCATGGCCCCACGAACACCACAGACCACACGCTAGACCCCATATAGATCTCAAGCGACTGCATCAGGCACAGCCACACCACAGAACTCACCTGGACGACAACTCCTTCGTTCACTTCAACTTCACCAACTCACAAACCTCCACCAATAGTCTGCCCAATGCCCCCTACCGCAGCTGGATCTAACTCTCATAGGACAAATGAATCAACACCATCAACACCACCCACCCATCTCCTCCAACAACCTGGACCAGAATGCCAGAAACTTCAACGATTAGATCACCGACTGCGCTGACAGTGTCACTCCCATTGGCAACAACACCCACAGAAGGTCCACCAAGAAGGCTACCTGGTACACTGAAAACGTAAGAACCACTATACGACAATGTAAACAACTGGAAAGGAGATCGCACAACAGTAAGGACAGAACCGACTTCAAGACAGCCCTCAACCTCTACCACAGAAAGTTGAGAGAATCAAAGAAAAAGTCCTTAGCCTCAAGCATTGATTCAAGCTCCAATAACAGCAAAGAACTCTTCAACATTATCAAAGAATTATCCAACCTCTCAGCCACAACAAACAACATTACCCCCTCACGGGAACTCTGAGACAACAGTGCAGACTTCTTCCACAACAAGATCCCCAACAGCTACAGAAACTTCAAACCCAATCCCAAGGACACCGACTTCTTCAAGCAGCACGAGGACCCAGCTACCACCACAGACATCTGACTAACTGAATGTATTTTTTTATTTGTGCAATTTCTATAGCGCGCAAATACCCGGAGGCGTCTGGGCGCTGAAAGACAGAGAGCAGAGCTGATGGAATAGTTGATTACTGGTTAAAGAGCCATGTTTTTACTAGCTTCCTAAAAGTAAGAAGGGAGGGACTGGCCATGATGTAAGAGGGCAAGGTATTCCACAATTTTGCCGTGGCGACTGAGAAATATCTGTCTCTCCATGATGATTTCTTAGTCCATAAGACAGTTAAAAGTCGGTTTGAGGAGGAACCCAGTGTTCTTTTAGGGGAGTACAGGCATAATAAGTTCCTTAGGAATGCAGGCCCAGAGTTGTTTATTGCCCTGTATGCAATACATAGGGCTAGATGTAGGTAAATCTTTTTTACCGATTCTAAAATACCGAATTTTACCGATTCGGTATTTTAGAATCAGTAAATTAGATGTAGGTAATAATTCGGTATTTTTTACTGAATCTGTAAGATTCGTATTTACCGATTCGGTATTTGCCATGGGATTGAATGTCAATTACCGAATCGGTATTTACCGATTCGGTAAATACCGAAAAATTCAAGGGTGGCAGGGTGTCACTTTGACACCCTGTTGCACCCCTGATTAGTGTTTGTGTGCCATGTGGCACACATACATGCCATTAGGGCATGTATGTGTGACACACATGGCACAGGTGTAAATGCACATATTTACATTTACATAGGAATTCTTTATTTACCACAAACTAGTAGTTGGTGGTAAATAACGAATTCTTAAAGCCCTGTAGCACTGTTTACAGTGCTACCTATATCTCAAAACACAGAACCGATTCGGTAAAATTACTGATTCGGTAAAATTACCGATTCGGTAAATTTACCGAATCTGTGTTTTTTAATGCCCTACATCTCAGTATCCAAATACCAGTTGGTAACGGACGAAAATCTGTATTTTCGGCCGTTTACCGACCGGTATTTGGATACCTACATCTGGCTCATAGTGCCTTAAATTTAATTCGGCTCCTAATTGACAACCAGTGGAGCTTACCGAAGAAATAGATTTGTACTTGGGGGTGCCTGACAATATTCTTTATGCTGCGTTTTGGGCTGACTGCAATTTGTTCAAGACTTTTTCCTGGGCATTTAGGACGAGGCCATTGCAGTAATCGATCTTGGATGAGACCAGTGTGCACATGAGAGTTTTTCCTGCGCTCAGAGGAAGGAAAGGGAGGAGTTTCTTAATCATTTAGAGGGCGAAGAAAGATGATGAGACAACCGCATTTGCATGGTGGATGAAAGAGAGCTTATCGTCAAACATCACTCCCAAATTCCTGACCTTAGTAACAGGCTGCGGAGGGGCTCCCATCTCAGTTGGCCACCAAGTTGGGGACTAGCTGGGGGATAAACTACCGAAGGTCATTACTTCCGTTTTGTCAGAATTTAACTTCAAGCAGTTGCGTGACATCCTGAGGCTGATGTCTCGCATGCCGTCTTGAAAATTAACTGCCACTTCTAATCCATTGTTGTGGACTGCCAGCATAAGTTGGGTGTCATCGGCATGCGATGTTAGCCTCATCCCATGAGTTTTGATGGTCCTTGCCAAGTCCGACACATAGATATTGAATAAGGTCAGACTTAAGGAAGATCCCTGAGGCACTCCACATGGGAGGGAAAAGACCGGAGAGTAAAATTCACCCAGCTTGGCTGACTGAGTGGGGTCGTCCAGAAATGATGTTAGTAGGACCCTGGCTTTTTGTTCAATGCCAATGGCGGCGACACGGTCGATCAAGATGGTATGATCGACCGTGTCAAAAGCCGCAGACAAATCCAACAGGATAAGGACAGCCACTCCACCTCTGTCCAGGATCATCCTGATCTCGTCAGAGGCCTTGATGAGGGATGTCTCAGTCCCGTGACCCTTCCTGAACCCGAATTGAGTATCATCAAGCAGATTATTATTGTCGATGAATTGAGATAATTGCCTATTCATTAATTTTTCAATGAGCTTTGATGGAAAATGGAAGACAGGCTATAGGTCTACAGTTTTTTGGTTCTAGCGGGTCAAGGTTGCGTTTCTTAAGTAGGGGTTTAATGGTGGCCTTTTTCCATACTGAAGGGTAAACACCAGTGCTAAACATTGAATTGCATATGTCTGCAAGAATATTGGCGATAGGATCCGGGATCAATTTGAGAATAGAGGGGGGAGAGGGATCCAGAGGGGAACCAGATTTAATGGCTAGAACAAGCTCATGTCCCTGCTCGAGAGGGACATGAGCGAATTCAGAAAATACAGTGGAGAGAGAGGTATTAGTTGAATCATAGGGGATAAACGAATCTGAATTAGCCTGGGTAATAACATTTGAATAAATATGAGTGACCATCTCTTCAAAGAAGTTAGCAAGAGAGTTACATAAATCTTGCGATGCTTCCATTACTGAGCCAGTTGGAGGTATAGATAGTTTAGTTACCACTTGGAATAGTTCCTTGGTGGTGTTTTGGGCAGATTCAATTTGGGTTAGGTAATATTTACTTTTTTCCAAAATAATCAGATATTTATATTTTGTCATTGCCTCTTTATATAATGTTTTAGCATTGTTATTGTAGTCTTTGCGCCAGTGTCTCTCCAAATTCCTACAGCGTTGTCTCTCTAGTCTTAACTCCTCTGAGAACCAAGGTGCGGAATGAACCCTTCGGTTCGTGGAGACCCCTTTGGATGGCACTAGCATGGAGAAGGTATCGTCTAACCAGGTTGAGTAGTTATTGGATGCTATTTCAGGGTCTTCTGAAGGGGTATAATGGCGAGAGGAGAGGGTAGTTTGCAAAAGCTGAGTATCAATGTTATTCCATGCACAAATGTATTTAGGTGTGCGAGGACCTGTATTCGTAGTGTTAGATTTCTAGGTCCGAATAGTGCAGGTAATTGCAGAATGGTCAGTCCAGATCAAAGGAGTAACCAATAGTAAGGAGATGTTGTGATTATTGGTAAAGAGACCATCCAGTGTGTGTCCTGCCCTGTGAGAGGTGAAGTAACTAACTGATTTAGGCCTAATGATAAAAGGTCATTAATGAGGGAGGAAGATTCCTTATCACTGGTAGATTCTAAATGAAAGTTGAAATCTCCCAGGATAGTATAATCTGATATTTCTGCTATTGATTCTAATAAAGTATGGCATTTTGCTAGAAAATCAGTTCGCAAGCTTGGGGGTCGATAGAATAAGGTTCCTTTAAAAGAATGGGTGTTTGAAAGTGTAATAGAAAAAATTAATGCTTCACAAACTGGAGAGTCAAAATTTCAGTTTTGATTGTGTATTTATCACGATAAATGATTGCTATGATTGAATGGAGCCAGCTTGCCCCATAGGACATCACCTCCATCATGAGCTCGGTCCACTCAGGGGCCCCAACTGACCCATGCCCTCACCACATCTTCAACCACATACTCACCACCTTGATCAACTCCTCAATTACCATGGCCACCTTCCCTGGGGACTGAAAACCTGCAGAAGTTATGCGGGCTGACCGACTTGTCCCCGCAGGGGACCCTCATAAGAGGGCAGCCCCCTTAGTGCCCCCAAGATGGCACGCAGGACAGCCCAAGAGCCATGGTAACCCCTCCGGAAGGCGCGTCACGTCCGGCCGGGTGGGGGGCGGGGAATAAGTATCTAAGGTTCCCCCCCCTACTGGCGGTCTCTTTGGCCGCTCTCCCTCGATGTTTGGACGTGCCCACGAGCTGCGATTCTCGGTGAGCTTGTTGTAGTACCCACCTCGTGCCCGGTCCCCCTCTTCTGGGGGTCGTAGCTGGGCCGGGCGGCCTGCTTGCGGGCCGCTGAGGCTGAGGGTTAGATTGTGGCAAGCATGCTCCGGATTTCCGAGTAATTTTAGTTTACCCCCCTCGTGCCCGCTCCCCTCCTTCTGGGCGTCGTAGCTGGGCCGGGCGGCCTGCTTGCGGGCCGCTGAGGTGGGGTATGCATGCGGGCACAGTCGCTGGGGGCGGGATAGGTTTTGGGCCTGTCGGGCCTAGCAGCAGGATCCTGGGTGTCTCTGTTTAGGCACGTTTTCGGGCTCGGCTTTTGCTGTGTTGTTGGACCCGTGTGTTGTGCTCCCCTCATGCCCGCTTTCCCCCTCTGGGGGCCGCGGTGGGCGAATTAACTCCCTTCCCCTGAGGCCCAGTTGTCTGCTAGCCCTGGGGGTGAGGGGCGCGCGACCACTTCCTGGTATCTTTAGGTAGCGGGAGCGGGGTCTCCTGTGTGGGTCTTTGTGGTGGCCTTTGCATGCGGGAAGGATAGAGCCTTTCCGCTCGGCCAGTGGGGGCGTTCGAGGTCCCGGATATTCCACACCGAGGGCCCCGTAGCCACTTTGTGCGTTCCGCGCCGGCAACGCTACACGCAAGAGGCCACCGTTTCGGGGGCCTACTTCGGGCGAAGCCAACAACAACCAGTACTTCCCATGCTGCGGGAAGGGCCGGGTGACGCTTGGGCCCCCCTCCCGGCATCCCCGTTTTGTGCGGTCAGGCCAGCAGCGCATCCGCTCTGCCGATGGCTATGCATGGGGTGCGTTGTGCCCCTGCGTTATTTTCCCCTCCTTACCCCGCATCCGTCGCCAGGCACAAGGGGGTTAGCCCGTTTATAGCTCTGCTTGTCGGCAGCCGATTCCGAATCTGCTGTCCCAGCCTCGAGTCCAGATGAGGTCAACTTCCTGGCGATCGATTTTTTCCCTTATTATGCTTCCGACTGTATTATTTTGTATCCTCAGACAGGGGCAATGCGCATGAGCTGGCACCACTTTTTCAGCATGAGTCTTGCTTTGGCAATCCACGCTTAGGGCATGTTTTTCTCCCTTGTGTCTTTTTTCTTCCCTTGAGGGGGCGGGAGAGGCCTCTTTCGAGCAGGGCTTGGAGGCACGATGGGATTGAAATTTTAGAGAGTTTGGCCATGGCAATATTGTCTGCTAGTGTAATGGAGGAGTTTGCGTAATACAATGTGCTAACATGTGTGTACTTGCAGGAGGTGTCCCCTCATGGTACGGAAGACGGGCAAGGTAAAGGGCAGACAGGGGGCCCACGACATCCATACTAAAGGAGCAAGGCCTGGAGACACGGGGCACAGCAGAAGGGAATGGAACGTTGTTTAATGGTTTTCCTTTATATTACAGGTGCATATCACACCGACGCTTGAGGGAACGAACGGCTGAAAGTACCGGTCAATCAGCGAACTCAACAACTACTGACTGATGTCCCTGCTTCTGGCCAAAGTATTAAAAAAACATCAACCAACAACTCTCCTCACATCTGCAATGGAACTTACTACTCGACTCCTCTCAAACGGAATCTGCAGATACCACAGCACCAACATAACCCTTATTGCAGCCCTACTCGACTGAAGGACTGCATCTCTGATCCTCCTAGGCCTCTCAGCAGCCTTTGATATACTCTCCCACACACATTCATGACAAGGCTGCACAACACAGGCATCCAAGGAGCTGCTCTCAGTATGCCATGGCAAGCCTGTCTGTCCCTAGACTGCGCCCAGTGCAAGGAACCTTGGTCCTCCCCTTACCGACCATGTTCCTCTGCGTGCTCAACCCCTATCCCCACCGACCGCACTGCTCCACGCTCCACAAAGGGAGTCTTCACTTGCACCTCCCTCAAGCCCTCATTCCCCCATCCACTTTCACCACTCCCGTACCCAGAAACCCACATTCACACTAACAAACCACACAGTAACCCACCCTCTCGTGCATGGTCACTCAACCAAAAGCAAAAATAACAGGTGATGGACAGAATGCAGAACAATGTCATACATTAACCCCATTACAGAGATCTGGGCCTAAATCCATCGTTTTTTTGCTCACCATGCCTTTCCAGTTTGAACCCAGCCATATGCAAATCAGTCTTGACCCTGTGCCCCATGGGAACAATCCAGCCCGAACTGCCAAGTCAGGTCCTCCTTGGACTGGAAACAAGCATCCAAGGACCGGTTTCAGGCTTTCAGCCCTCATCAGCCTGGATAGCTTGATTCCAGTGGCATGGAGAGCACAGGACTCACGTCTGAGCATACCCGTCCCATTCAGGGTGACAAATGCAAAAATAACAGGTGATGGACAGAATGCAGAACAATGTTATACATTCACCCCAGTATAGAGATCTGGGCCTAAATCCATCGTTTTTATGCTCACCATGCCTTTCCAGTTTGAACCCAGCCATATGCAAATCAGTCTTGACCCTGTGCCAATGGGAACAGTCCAGCCCGAACTGCCAAGCCAGGTCCTCCCTGGACTGGAAACAAGCATCCAAGGACCGGTTTCGGGCTTTCAGCCCTCATCAGCCTGGACAGCTTGATTCCAGTGGCATGGAGAGCATGGGACTCACGTCTGAGCATACCCGTCCCACTTGGGGTGACAAATGCAAAAATAGCAGGTGATGGACAGAATGCAGAACAATGTCATACATTCACCCCAGTACAGAGATCTGGGCCTAAATCCATCGTTTTTTTGCTCACCATGCCTTTCCAGTTTGAACCCAGCCATATGCAAATCAGTTTTGACCCTGTGCCCCATGGGAACAGTCCAGCCCGAACTGCTAGGTCAGGTCCTTCCTGGACCAGAAACAAACACTGGGGGTGAATGCTTGCATTGTTAAGCATTCCGTCCATCATTTGTTCCTTTTGCTTTTGTCGCCCTAAGTTGCAAGGGTATGCCCAGACGTGGGTCTCTTGCTCACTACACCACTGGATTCAAGCTAGCCTGGCTGATGAGGGGTGAAGCCCGAAACTGGTCCCAGGATGCTTGTGTCCGCTCCAGGGAGGAGCTGGCTTGGCAGTTCGGGTTGGACTGTTCCCATGAGACACAGTGTCAAGACTGATTTACATATGGCCGGGTCCAAACTGGGGGTGGGGTGGTGAGCATAAGAACAATGGATTAAACCCAGATCCTTGTGACCGGGGTGAATGTTTGCATTACTCAGCATTACGTTCATCATTTGTTCCTTTTGCCACCCTTCATTCATGGCAGCTTTGAAGATCTTCTGAAGAGACTCACATATAGCACCTTCAAAGTTACCTCATGGCTATTTAATTAATTTCCCAACATGACCCACAAGGTAAGGGCAAACGATGTAGTTTTGCAGACCACTTGAGGGGCTTCTTCATTGACACCACAGTTAAGTTTCCACAGAACTGCATGTTCTTTGAACAACTGGGCTCTCCCTTTCCAGAAAGCCTGTAAACCCACTGACATCCACTATTGCTTTTAGTTCATCTGGTCTCCTGGTACATGAACTCCAAGTACTTACTGGCTGCAGTCACACTGGCTGTAAACAGGGCTCTCCCTGAACTCATCGGCTGTACTCACACTGATCACAAATTGAGCACAGCCATTATGCATGTGCTCCACCACACTGGATATAGGCTGAGCTATCCTATTCCCTAAGTTGGCAGGGTATGCTCAGACGTGAGTCCCTTGCTCACTTTGCCACTGGAGTCAAGCAAGCCTGGCTGAAGACAGCTGTAATGCCAGAAACCGGTCCTGGGAAGCTTGATTCCGGTCCAGGGAAGACATGGCTTGGCAGTTCGGGCTGGACTGTTCCCATGAGGCACAGGGTCAGACTGATTTGCATATGGCCATGTCTGAACTGGAGTGGCGGAGTGAGCTAAAGAACGGTGATGGATTAAACCCAGATCAGTTGACTGGGGGTGAGTGTTTGTATTGTCAACGCTCCGTCCATCTTCACCTTTGGTTTTTCTTTGTTCGCTCTAAGTTGGGAGGGTATGCTCAGACGTGAGTCCCTTGCTCACTTTGCCACTGGAGTCAAGCAAGCCCGGCTGAAGACGGCTGTAATGCCAGAAACCGGTCCTGGGAAGCTTGATTCCGGTCCAGGGAAGACATGGCTTGACAGTTCAGGCTGGGCTGTTCCCATGAGGCACAGGGTCAGACTGATTTGCATATGGCCATGTCTGAGGTGGCGGAGTGAGCTACAGAACTGTGATGGATTAAATACAGATCAGTTGACTGGGGGTGAGTGTTTGTATTGTCAACGCTCCGTCCATCTTCACCTTTTGTTTTTCTTTGGTCACTCAACCAAGACATGACAGAGGCTTCTTTTCTCTTCCTGGATCCAGCAAGAATCTGAAAACCTTGCTTTTCTACTCACCATCCTGCCCTGTCCTAGGCATGGCGAGGCACACTCATCTGCTCAGTGCCAGGATGCCTTCCTGATAGTTTGCTTTACAAATACACATAAGATAACAGGTGTATCCAAATTTTTGTGATGTAGATTTGTATTGAAGACGGAGCAACATTACAGTCTATTAAACAAAAAACAAGTGCTTTCTGGATAGCATTCTTCCTGATTGCTCCGATTTGAAGGCTCTCTCAAATGACATAATGAAGAAAAAGGAGTCTTACTGAAATATAATATTTGCATGGGATTACACAATTTTGTCAAGCAGGAAGCCATGATTTCTTGTTTTGCATTATACATTTCAGCCACTAGCTGTGTATCTTCTGTTCTCTTGTCTGTTTCACATCAAAGGTTTGTCTTCATTTCTTGGTGCATGAGGTGGCAGCCTGAGTCAAGCAAGCCCGGCTGAAGACTGCTGTAATGCCAGAAACCGGTCCTGGGAAGCTTGATTCCGGTCCTGGGAAGACATGGCTTGACAGTTCGGGCTGGGCTGTTCCCATGAGGCACAGGGTCAGACTGATTTGCATATGGCCATGTCTGAACTGAGGTGGCGGAGTGAGCTAAAGAACGGTGATGGATTAAATACAGATCAGTTGACTGGGGGTGAGTGTTTGTATTGTCAACGCTCCGTCCATCTTCACCTTTTGTTTTTCTTTGGTCACTCAACCAAGACATGCCAGAGGCAGCAAGTACCCACATGAAAGCTCGGTTAGTTTTGGGCTCCAGGGACCAAGAGGACGTCGAGCTGAGCCAGAGCCATCATCTGCTTGAGCCTGGTTTGAGTTTTCAGTGGCACACCTAACTGTATACTATATAGTCAGGGCCACAAAGCTTATCATCTACGCAGAGGCGTGTCCTACGACCAAATGGTTCCCCTATCGGAAGAGGTCAAGGAAGAGATGTTGTGGTGGCTTACCCACATGGAGGCCTGGAATGGTCGGGCAATTTTCGGATCTTCCCCGGACCACGTCATCGAATCCGATGCCAGCAGAGTCGGTTGGGGAGCGCGCTGTGGAGATTTTTCAACAGGCGGCACTTGGTCCTTGGAAGAACAGAAGTTGCATATCAACTGTTTGGAGCTTCTGGCGGGTTCCTTTGCAGTACGCTGCTGGACCAGGGACTCGGTGAAGTCGTGTGTCCTATTGAAAATGGACAATGTATCGGCAGTGCGGTATGTGAACCACCTAGGGGGCGCGAGGTCCCGTGCACTGGCGAATTTGGCAAAACAGTTCTGGGATTACTGTCTAGAACATCATGTATCGGTGACGGCAGAGTACCTGCCGGGTCAGGCCAACCAGGTTGCAGACTGGCACTCCAGGTACCTCCGGGATTCCAGTCTGTGGATGTTGAATGTCCAGGTCTTTCGCTGGCTCAACGGGCTGTGGGGTCCTTTCTCACTGGACCTGTTTGCGTCCCGCTTGGATCATCAACTTCCTAGGTTCTTCAGTTGGAGACCGGATCCGCTGGCAGAGGCCACGGATGCGTTTCTCCAGGACTGGGGCAAGGAGAAGCCCTTTGCGTTTCCACCTTTTTCGATGGTGATGCGAACGGCGGCGCAAGTTCGCCGGCAGGAAGTGGAGCTGGTGTTGGTGACGCCGCTCTGGAGGTACCAAGTCTGGTTTCCAGTTCTTCTGGAACTTTCCTGGGATTCTCCAATCCTACTCCCCCGGTTTCCTCACCTGCTCCTTAACCCGGATCGGGATCCGCATCCTCTCATCGTTCAGGGCTCTCTCCACCTCATGGCATGGAGGCTTTCAGGAGACGTTGGTCGCTCCCGGGCCTTTCGAGATCAGCTGAAGGTCTGTTATCCAAGGCCTGGGCTGTCAGTACGTCGAAGCGCTACAAATCCGCTTGGTCTAAGTGGGTGCATTGGTGTCTTCGACGGAGTTTGGATCCCTTGGTCGCGGGACTCGTACCCGTGTTGAATTATTTGGCGGAATTGGCCGTGGGTGGCTTTGCCTACCGCACGATTAATGCTGTGAGTTCGGCTATTTCTGCGGCACACCACCCAGTTGACGGTGCTCCGATCGGAGTACACCCTTTTGTATGCCGACTTTTGCGGGGCGTCCGGTTGGCGTTACCACCAGAGCCCCGGTACTCAGTCCTTTGGGACGTCAATTTGGTTTTGAACCTTTTCCTGTCCTGGCAACCTAACAGGTACCTATCGGTCAAGGAACTCTCGGCGAAACTGGCTATGCTTCTATGCTTGGTGTCCTGCCGGAGAGTGTCGGATGTGCGTGCTCTGTGTTTTTCAATATTATAATAAATGCGAAGAAAGAAAAGCATCAAAGTAAGCAGTAGGGATGACTAAATTATGCAGCAAGAAAAGGAAAATTATGCTGATATTTTTACTTCACTGTTTTGTAAGTTTTACACATGGTAATATTGTCTGGGCAAAGATTTCACTTCAGTAGAAGCAGTTCCACAAACAAATACATTAAAAAAATATCCAAAAGATGACAAGTTAAACTTTGCAAAGGGCCTTGCACTGCGCATAAACCCACGTCGCCATGTTTGTTGTAACTTGTCAGCCTTTTGAGCTAAAAACATTTTTTTTTTCGTTCAAATCTGCAGATTATACAGCAGGTGTTGGATTATGTGGCAAATCCATTAATATTTTTTTTAAAGCTGCAGCCGTTGAATTACATTATTCCAGTGACCCTGTATATAGAGTATCCATAACTGACTTACCTTTAAGTTCACGGATAGTGTTGTCATGAGGGCAAGATCAGGAATGTTTTTCAGTGTATGTTTAAAAACCCTTATATTTAATACTTCTGTGATGTACTAAGGTATGAAGCTTCAGAGAGTTAACAAAATCCACTTTTTAATATTTTGAACACATTATATTATAAAATATTTGTGGCATAATTTACGTGGCAGTTATTCTGAAGCCTCGGCTCGTGCATGGAATCTTTGAGCCAGACTCCACTCTTGACTTTGCACTACATGATAATTTGTTGTACATCACATATGTTGAGCTTAAGTATTTCAAGGTGCTTTATATGTGCTAGTGAGATCACTGACACAAGTGTCTTGAAATACGTATGTTCAGGATGTGCACTGTACAAATAGGGATTCCCTAACAAAATAGCCCACATGGGTCAATGACATGGAGTAGTAGCCTGTCAAACTCATTTCTGATTAAATGAATTGAGATTGCTTTGCATGTGCCATACACTATTCTAGATTCAGAAAAGGGGGTGGTGATGAACAGAGTGTCTGAATTAAGCAGACCACTCTTACCCAGTCCAAAGATCAGGGCTTGATCCATCACCGTTATTTATCTCACTGCACCATCCCAGCTCAGAACCTGGCTATATGCAAATCAGTCTGTCCCTGGCCCAGTGCATCATGGGAACAGGGCAGACTAAACTACCAAGCCAATTCTTCACCAGAAAGGAGACAAGCTACCGGGGGCCGGTTTCTGGCATTTCAGCCGTCTTCGGCCCGGCTTGCTTGAATCCTGATGGTGCAGTGAGAAAGGGACTCATGTCTGAGTATACCCTGCCACACCTATAGTGGCCAAAAACGATTCAGAAAAGGGGGTGGTGATGAACAGAGTGTCTGAATTAAGCAGACCACTCTTACCCAGTCCAAAGATCAGGGCTTGATCCATCACCGTTATTTATCTCACTGCACCATCCCAGCTCAGAACCTGGCTATATGCAAATCAGTCTGTCCCTGGCCCAGTGCATCATGGGAACAGGGCAGACTAAACTACCAAGCCAATTCTTCACCAGAAAGGAGACAAGCTACCGGGGACCGGTTTCTGGCATTTCAGCCGTCTTCGGCCCGGCTTGCTTGAATCCTGATGGTGCAGTGAGAAAGGGACTCATGTCTGAGTATACCCTGCCACACCTATAGTGGCCAAAAACGATTCAGAAAAGGGGGTGGTGATGAACAGAGTGTCTGAATTAAGCAGACCACTCTTACCCAGTCCAAAGATCAGGGCTTGATCCATCACCGTTATTTATCTCACTGCACCATCCCAGCTCAGAACCTGGCTATATGCAAATCAGTCTGTCCCTGGCCCAGTGCATCATGGGAACAGGGCAGACTAAACTACCAAGCCAATTCTTCACCAGAAAGGAGACAAGCTACCGGGGACCGGTTTCTGGCATTTCAGCCGTCTTCGGCCTGGCTTGCTTGAATCCTGATGGTGCAGTGAGAAAGGGACTCATGTCTGAGTATACCCTGCCACACCTATAGTGGCCAAAAACGATTCAGAAAAGGGGGTGGTGATGAATAGAGTGTCTGAATTAAGCAGACCACTCTTACCCAGAAACCGGTCCCCGGTAGCTTGTTTCCTTCCCAGTGTAAGAATTGGCTTTTGTAGTTTGGTTTGCCCTGTTCCCATCATGCACTGGGACAGGAACAGACTAATTTGCATACAGCCAGGTTCTGAAACTGGGATGGTGCAGTGAGCTAAAAAACGGTGTTGGATCTAGCCCTGATCTCTTGACTGGGTGAGAGTATTCTGTTTAATTCAGAGACTCTGTCCCTCACCACCCCTTGTTGTAAATATTTTTGTCCACCCTAAGCGTGGAAGGGTATACTCAGATGTGAGTCCCTTGCTCATTGCACCATCAGGATTCAAGCAAGCCGGGCCGAAGACGGCTGAAATGCCAGAAACCGGTCCCCGGTAGCTTGTTTCCTTCCCAGTGTAAGAATTGGCTTTTGTAGTTTGGTTTGCCCTGTTCCCATCATGCACTGGGACAGGAACAGACTAATTTGCATACAGCCAGGTTCTGAAACTGGGATGGTGCAGTGAGCTAAAAAACGGTGTTGGATCTAGCCCTGATCTCTTGACTGGGTGAGAGTATTCTGTTTAATTCAGAGACTCTGTCCCTCACCACCCCTTGTTGTAAATATACACTATTCTAGGGCAGATCAGAGCCCAGGGAGCCGCCACCAGCATCGTTTTCATGGCATTCTGCCAGCTTCAGACAATTATCCTTGTCTGTTAGTATTGCTGCGCCGCTTGAACACTTTTAACAAGGTTACGTGATATGTCTTACCACTGGCAGCTTCACAATACTATATTGAAGATCCCCACCTTTCCTATCCTGGCTGTTCATTTACCCATTTGAATTTATCAAGTACTGCTCCCACTCTGAAGCCTTTCCATCTACACTGGCCTAGCAGCACATTTGGTACAAAACGGGGGTGGTGATGGACGGAGCATCTGAACCAATCAAACACTCACACCCAGTCAAAAGATCTGGGTTTAATCCATCACCGTTCTTTAGCCCACTCTGCCACCCCAGTTCAGACATGGCTATATGCAAATCAGCCTGACCCTGTGCCTCAGGGAATGGATTAAACCCAGATCTTTTGACTGGGTGTGAGTGTTTGATTGATTCAGATACTCCGTCCATCACCACCCCCTTTTGTACCGCTAGCAGCACATTTACCTATTCAAACTTTGACCACAATGATCAAACCCTTCAGCATTCCATGTCGTGCTGACTAATCATATAGATCCTTGCAGACCTAGGAATATTGTGGCCTACATAAACAATTTCCAGACGAAGGCGTCCTCACACGCCGAAACGCACGTCGAAGAATGAGACACTAGCTCAGCCACAACCTTTTTATTTAACCCCTTGCATGCTGATGACGGAACGGTTCCGTCATCAGCTACGGCTGAGCTGTGCTGATGACGGAACCGTTCCGTCATGACTCCGCCCACGCAAGGCGGAGTCAGCATGGGCGGGGAATTCCCGCCGCACGCAAGGGGTTAATTGGTTGTATTTACGTGTTTTTTTCATCTGATGATTATTTATAATCGATTTTTATATGTATTCTTTTATGAAATATCTATTTCAATAATCAGAATAAAAAAATATGTTTTCCTGTACATGTCTCTGTTAGTTTAAAATTTTCCATTATCCTATTGTTGATTGCACTGCATACTGTCTAGGATGATACCCACATACCATACACTATTCTAACCAGTCCTGAGAGAAAATGTTTCAGGAGCTCTTAGCTAGTCCCAGTCCTAACTACACTGCAGCTAACATCAGTTGCCCCATAGAATACAGGCATAATGGCTCGGTTCGGTAAAGTGTGCTGTGTCAGGCAGTTGGACGAAGGCTCACTCGCGGTTGCTCACAGTTATGCAATAAACGACCAAACTGCAGACATGAGAGAGAAACACACTTGTGCAGCCAGATAATATATTTAACACTAGTTGACTGGAGGGAGGCCTCATGGTTACTGGCGGATTGAGACTGCCGCCTCCTTTCATTCGCTAACCTCATTATGGGTCAGCCAAGGAGAGGAAACGGCAGTCCCTTACTCATCACAAAGTGGGATGTGGCCAGTAGGACTGCTAACTCCAAACCACCCAGTCAGGGACGAGGCTTCACTGATGAACAGTCAGCCCTGGGCACTTTAGGGCATAAAACTGAAGCGCCTGTGTCTATATGTGAGGAAACCGCTCGTCATGCAGGGAAGGGTGTAGTAAAGGAAAATACAGAGTCCACTGTAGAGATAGGTTCCTTTATTGTAAGTTCCTTCCAAGATGATAAGTACAAGAGTAGAACCCCACCAGGAGCTAGTGGCATGTGGATTTAGTTTTAGTTTTCCTTGTTCACATTTCTGCTAATAATACCTCGTGCTTATGTTATCTCTGAACATCTCATTTGGTTCTTTCATGTACTTTTCTGCTGATGTTGCATTTGAGGTATTTTGCCTGTTGTGTTCTCTGTTCTGTCCCCATTCCATAAGGGAAGAGGATGTGTAGTAAATGTCCTCTCTAATGCTCTTCACTAGATAGACTGTTCCATGTCTTCTGTGACATAATAGAATGCCTAGGTGACTCTCTGGCTCACAGTGTCTCTCTCTACCTGGCTGTGGCAGTTGGTTTACTCAGGCTGAGCTGCTAACAGCTAGCTCCTGGTGGGGTTCTTCTCTTGTACTTATCATCTTAGAAGGAACTTACAATAAAGGAACCTATCTCTACAGTGGACTCTGTATTTTCCTTTACTACATTTTGGCGACGTTTTGAACTGGTTTAACCTACGCGTGCAGTTATCAACAAGGAATTAAGCAACTACAAAGGAAAGAACCCAAGATATCAAGGATTGTGGAAAATTTCGAACTTAAACTGAAAGGTAATGCCCAGCTGACCCCACCAGTGTCGTGTTCCACCTAGACAGCCTACACCCTGGGTGTGTGCCTTCACCTTGATGTCTCCTGTCACCCTCCTCTTGTCTCTGCAAAGTTTCTCCAGCTACATTTTTGAATAAGCCCTGCTGTGTGTATTTATTCCCTGTGAGAGAACCGGAAAAGGGTCTGGAAAGGATTTAAAAGTCTTCACAGAAGCGGCGCTGTCGGCGCATGCTGTGTGTTTTCACGTTTTTTTTTTTAAGGGACTTAATAGTGTTCACAGTAGCGGCACTCACACGCCTGTGTGGAGAAGCTAGGTCCGAACCACTGTGTGAGTAACTTGATTTCAAACATTTTGGGGTTCGACATGTCATTCCGTCTCCGTGGCAGTTTGGAAGCTGAATTTAAAACTGCCCTTGTCTTCACATCGCGTGCTGGCACTCGACACACGCAGACTTACCAGCTTCGCGATGCCTGTACATCTCCTCTTGTGACGTCTGCCTCCTACGCAGGTACTTTGCTGTTCTTGACGCTTTGGCGCACGCTCCTGCTGTGAGCCTTCCTGTACAGCGTCAAATATGCGTCATCGAACATGTCCCTTCAGGCAAGCAGTCACGGATATTCGTCTCCCGGCTTGCATCTGTGTTTGGTTTGGAAGGGTTTTTCTGGATATACTGTTCTTCTGGCAGTTTTTCAGCAGTGGCTGCAGGGAGCAGAGACACCGGTGTGAGCATGTTTAAAATTTTTGCGGGGACTGCGGAGCCGGTTAGAACATGTATCAGAGACAGTGGGGTGCAACATTACCGAAGGAACTTTCCAAATAGTCTAGTTGGTGTTTTGTTTTCCTGGCATATTTCAGCAGTGACCGCGAGGATCGAAGACCCCGGGTGAGAGACCGCTCACCGGAGCTAAAGTCTTTTGTTTGTTTATTTATTCTTCGTAATGCTTAGCTTCTCTTTGCATGTTGTGGGTGAGCTTGTACACTGAAAGGACTCCAGTCTTTTTCTTGTGTGCTGGCAGCTGCGTGAAGTTTTGTCTGGATGTTGAGAGTAAAGTCTGTTCACCAGTCATTGCAATGCCTTTATTCATTTTGTTTTTGTGTAAGGGATACGGCAACTGTTGTGTGGCTTAACACATAGTGTACACTTTGGTGAGGTTGTGGGTGTGTACTCTCTTTTAATCCATGTGGGTTGTGTGACAGTAAGGGTTCTGCACAGCTCGTGACTGCAGTGTACTGTCTGTTGGTTTGTGTCCTCATTTAGTCTTCACTTAGAGTGTGTACCCTTTAATTTGGGGAGGTTGTGTGGGGTAGTCAATGCCCATTTCTTTTGTTTTCTGAGGTAGTGGTGTGTGCAGGTAGTCCATGCCCCATTTTGGTTCCCAGGTATTGTCCTGTGGTGTACCCTTTTCAGGGGAGGTTGTGTGTGTGGGTAGTCCATGCCCCATGTTGTGGTCGTTTGCGGGTAGTCCATGCCCCATGTTGTGGTGGTTTGCGGGTAGTCTATGCCCCATGTAGTGGTAGTTTGCGGGTAGTCCATGCCCCATCTAGTTGTGTCTGTGGGTAGTCCATGCCCCGGTAGGGCCATCCCATCCTCGTCGCCAAAATGTAGTAAAGGAAAATACAGATTCCACTGTAGAGATAGGTTCCTTTATTGTAAGTTCCTTCCAAGATGATAAGTACAAGAGTAGAACCATACCAGGAGCTAGCTGTTAGCAGCTCAGCCTGAGTAAACCAACTGCCACAGCCAGGTAGAGGGAGACACTGTGAGCCAGCGAGTCACCTAGGCATTCTATTATGTCACAGAAGACATGGAACAGTCTATCTAGTGAAGAGCATTAGAGAGGACATTTACTACAAAGGGCCTACAGTGATTTGCCAGGCTGAAGAGCTTACACCCACAAGGCTCTAAAATCTTTATCATGGCAAATTCAATCTCAGGCAGCCAGGCTCCATTTAGCACATGTACCGCGCCTAGCTGCCTGACCTGAACATGAAGAGTGTCAGACTGAATTTTGCTCAGCCTGACACACTTCATAGATGGAAAAAGTTGGTGGTGGGGGGGGGGGGGGGGGGGGGCGCCCTTAAGAACGGACCACACCAGTGCCAGAGATAGCCATGACTAGATAAAGATAGCACAGCATCTTAGTATCACTCACAGTTTGGCCGAAAAGGACCAAATACAGAAATACACCTTCAAGTGTGTATTCAGCACCACCATGCATCTAGAAGTACAACGTGGTAAGTTACAATATGCAAAACTGTGCCCAGGGCAGAATGTGCCACATCAGAGACTGCACACAAGGTAGACTGTGCTGCTGTCTGTGGCCCAATCCCCATGTCTCATTCAAGTCCAGAAACAGGTTCATAGAAAGCCAGAGGCCAGCATCTTCACTGGAATCCGTACACCTCTAAGCACTGCGGCGGAGGCCACAGCTGCTACCTGCTGTGTCCTCTGCCCAAATGTGGGAAAAAACCTTCTGTCAGGATGTCACCTCTTGGAAGAGGAAGCAGCATGTCATGGCAAGTAACATGTGGCAGGGCTTTCTTTGATGACGCATGCATGTTACTCGGTCAAGTGTGTACGTGCTAGGCTTAGGGGTCTTGAAAACTAATGCTTTGAATTGTGTTAGTACTTAACGGAGCACGCAAGATGGTTATATCATTTTTTAATCAGTTTGGCATTATTCACACCAACAAAAATAACAGTAATGCAGCAGAGGAAACGTCCATTTAGCTGTTCAGAGAGCTATGTGTAGGGAACAGCATTACAAGGTCATCCAACCCCGGACAGAGCAAATGTGATAGCATATTTCGATACACTTGCTTACCATTCAGACATGCCTCTAACTGAGGCATTGTTTGTTCTGTGGTAAAGATACCGGAGACTGAACTACAACTTCCCCTTCCTCTTCTATAGAGATTTATTGAGGAGAAAGATGTAAACAAACTTATGAGTTTTGGAGGAGTAGAGGACTGGTTGGTTGGGGGAAATGCTGGTGACCAACTGCAAGGTTTTAAAGGTATTCAGTGGTACGTTATGAATTGAAGTAAAATAGTTATGGACAATACTAATCATACACCAATATAAACACGAAGATGCTAATATTATCCATATTGGCGGTAGGTATGACTTAAGCCAATTCATTACCAATAGTAGGGATGTGAGATATAAAATGATTTTTTCTAATTTTCATTTTATAGTATGACTGCTGAAATATTATAATACATATTCCTCTATTCTGATACAGAAGGTTTGTGTGCCGATTGTACATATGACATAACATATCAGAAAACACCAATAATTGTATATGTCGACTGCTTTCAGGGGCAGGTTGAGAGTTCAAACACCTACAAATAATACTTGCAGATAAAAGCTTATCTGGTAGGACTGTTTGACTCTTAAAACTCTGGATCTAGACAAGAATAACTCATTGCAAAGAAGTTTGAGAGACACCTGCCTTTTTTCCTGTTCTCTGAAGGTAGTGTAATAACTAAGACCCATGGACCCAAATGAATCTTTGTGGGTGTGCCCTGCATTTTGGGGGTTCACGACACAGTGCTGTAGGTCCCTGCTTACCACTCGTGGTGGGCTGAGCCAATTCCACTGTGATGGGAAAGGTCACACAGGTCTGATTGAGATAACTTAGTGCATAAACTATTTAAAAAGGTGATCAGCACCTGGCCCTAAAGAGCTCAAAACCAGGAGATTGGAAACACCTGGGAGAGAAGGACTAGGATGAAGGGCACAGTAGCTCAGTAAAATAAGTGTACCTATAGCTTGTTCTGTGAAGCATTAAGTTTTGCATGTGTATAAAATTATTTTTTCCTAAGCATGTGTTGGACGATCAGTTACTGTGCTGCAGGCCAGTTGAGTTAGGAGATTTCACACCTTCACACTTACTCCCTGAGAAGAATGTGACTGTTTGCGTTATAACAACTGAAGTCAAGTGTTAAAGAGATCGCGCTTAGCCCAGTTTGCAGAGCCATAGGCGACTGTACCCCTGTACACCAGAGGTAAATGACTGCAGGCCCAGCAGCCCTTGCTTGCCTTGTGGCCACCAAAACAGGGTCTGACACTGACATAAGAAACACAAAAAAGATGAAAACGAGAACTGTCAATCTGAAGAACATCTATTTATTGACAACTGATGTAGAATATATTAGTATGGGTAGTTTAGGAAAAAACTTGATCATTGCAGCAATAAACATTGACAAAGTTTCAGGAAAAATACGTTTTTTCAGTAGTCTTTTCTAATATGCCATGATAAACGAGCGAGGAAGGGAAAGAAATGTGCTATTCTAAAGGCACAGAGACCTGCACCATGCTACTAGATGATTTTCCGGAAGCCTAAGGCCTTTGAATTTCACGAGCTTCCATAAGACTACCACACCTTCCTAGACAACAGCATGGTCAAAATTCTGTATCTATAACTACTTCGTAATATATACATGCATTCTACCCATCATCTAAATATGATGATTAGGCCTGTCCAAATCCAGGTGAATCCAGTATCCTAAAGTTGTTTGTTTTAAATGCTTCATAGGATACTGAAAAGGGGGGGCGGAACACATTTCCACAGGTGTTTGCTTCTGGAAACAGACATTCGGACGTGGCTTTTGTATGCATGCAGAAACTCTTTTGATGGTTGAGGATTAAAGCCAAATGGTGGAACTGTGCTCGTACCAGAGAAATGTCTTAATCTGGCTTCACATACAAGCGCTAAAAGAAGAAGAAAAAAGGTTTTAGTCAAACAATTACTGCAACAATTGTGATTGTTTTTATTTTATCTGCTAAATGAATACAGTAATGATTGATCCATAAATAAAGACCCCGGACGATTTGCTATGTATCATTTCACAAAAAAACACATCAAACTTAGTTCATCTGCTTAACAACAGAGAACACTTCTAGTCCTGGTGTGAAAGTATGTACCATCGCCACAATCCTGCTCGCCTTCCCCTCCCTTTAATAGAAGGCTTCTCCTGTTCAACATGGTGTGAGCATGGCAGGTGTTGAGGAAAGCATGTCAGACGTACGGGCATCATAGGTATACTTCGGAACCAGCCCAACAAGGAGAACGTACTGTTGGGTGAGTGTTTAGGATAGAGTGTATATAAACTCCACCAGCTAGCACACCCTCCCTCATGCACTTGAAAGGTCTACCTGGAGTATTGAAATATGTGTTATGGTAGAGAAACTGACCATAAAGTAGAGGTGCAATGGCAGGGAGCACGTGAGCAGAGTGACAACATAGACAAAAGCAAATTATTTAACTGGAAAGGCAGTGAGAATGGGAGAGTCCCAAGACAGCCACTCAGGACTGCATTCGCACAATCCACATGCGGGGGCGGTTTGCTTTTCACATTATTGTGTTTGCTACTTTGGTCTGGAAAAAGAGATTAGTGCTGTTCCCAAGAAGTGTGGCAGCTGGGAAGGTTCCTGTTTGGCTGGGAAATCTTGATTGGCTGAAGATGCTGCAACTCACTCTCTTACGCTCCTCCTTTTTCTTCCCAAGGGCCTCACTAGAGCTGAGGAGGTGCTGTGATGGGCACATATAACACAAGATTCTGAGTGTCCTCACCTGAGCCAACTGAAATGGATTTTCAAAAGCTCAGGTTGGCTGCTGTCAATGGCATCAGTGACACAGCCAAGTTTTCCATCTGCCTGTATTTCAACATGTTAGACATATTATCTCCATTTGTGTGTCACTTATCGCCCATAAGTGACACTTTATAGGGCGAAGATTGCATCAGTTATGCCTAATTAATAAAATACATTACTATGTTTTGTGCAATCTAATCGTCTTAAAGCATGCAGTGATTTTAAAGATCTTAAGAAAGCTGACATACATGCAAAGTTAAAAGCATATATAGGTGGGACATTTCCATGTTCCGCATGCGGATTATTCACTCCGATTGGCTCTGGTTTAGTGGCTGCCAAGGAGCACAAATGACAGGACTCAGTGCAGTGGATAAGAAGTTGGTAGATTACAAATTCCATGCAAATGATGCAGTAAAACTAATATTAGGTAATATATTGTGACTTTGTATTGTGCAGGAGATGTTACTGTTTGCTTTGCTAAACATTAGAGACTATAGTATTGTTACCGCTTTACCACTGTCACACAATTTCAAGGAATGGAGCTTTGCTTTTGGAAAAATTCAAGTTGCTTGCATTTTAGGCGTGGTGAGAAAAGGGATTTTTGTCCTTTTCTTTTTTGATTAAAAAATCTACTTGGCGCTGGTCAGATTTCAAATCGAGGTGGATCGTGTACCACTTACACTTGGTTGCATACTAAGTCAACTACGTATTTGGCTTCAGTCTGGATCAACATACCAAAGAATTCCCCACATTTAACTAATAATGTTAAGGCAAACTAAGTCACCAATTTAGTTTCTATTTATATTTCACATGTTTTACTTAATCTTGCATTCCCTAATGGGGAGTTAGCTACATCCAAGATCAATCAATCAATTAATCAGGGGTTTGTAAAGCGCTAGCTACTCACCCTGAGCGAGTCACAGGGTGCTGAAGGAAAGGGGGGGGGGGGGTCCGCAGTTCATGGAGGTTCATTGAGTTCCATCAAAGAGCTAGGTCTTGAGATCCTTTAGGAACTTGGGAAGTGATCCCATCTGTCGGAGGTGTAGAGGGAGGGAGTTCCAAGCCTTGGGCGCGAGGAGGGAGAAGGAACGCCCTCCTGTTCTGCTTTTCTTGATCCTAGGTACAGCTGCGAGGGACTGCTTCACAAGCTACTGGAAAAAGAAGGAGAGAACCACCAGTACGCTTTGAAGAATCAGCGCTATTTCCACGACCACCCGAGGCAACTGGAGGCTGAAAGAAACGGACTGCAGATAACAACGAAGAAACGAGCTCACACCACAGTTAAGAAGTACCAGGACTCCATAATTTGGATTCCACGTGGCCACATACAAAGTATCACGGTAGACAAGTCCTGTTTTGAACATCCACCTTCCCTGATGAAGACCTTCACAACAAGAAGTGCCATTTAGAAGGTCGAAACGCGTGGGCCCATTTTGAGAGAGGTTCTTGGGTGAACCGGGCAGAAAGTAGATCCCCAACTGGACTAAACCAGCCCCAAACTCAGGGTCCTTCTTTCTCTTGTGTTGTGAGAAACTTCCCTGACATCCCCCTTGGCGAGAAAGAGCACTAATACCATGAGGACAGTAGAAAGTAGCAATCTGCCCTTGCCCTTGCCTAGAATTTAATAGGACTGTTTCTGGACGTAAAGTTCATATCTATATATGTACCTGTGAAGAATTGGTCTTTGTTTGATTTCCTTTGTTTGACGCACCTTTTTTGAATGTATAATGCACCATATGTTTAAGCTTTTTTCACTGTACATAATCACTGAACACATTGCTTTGTCTAACTGTACATATTGATAATAATTGGTTCGAATATGTCCAATGATGGGTATGGTGGTTTTGCAAATTGAATAAGAAAAAAGAAGAACTACAAATCCATATATCCCAACGGTAATTAAAAAATTGTATGGGCAATGAGTTGTTTGTCTAATTAATGGTGTCAGAGGTATCCAGTTGTTGTACATACGGGCCGAGGGGAGAGTGCGCCGGGGAGCATGGAACACGAGGCGGTGGTTCAGGTTAGCGGGTCCGGAATTGTGTAGGGCCTTGTGTGCGTGAGTGAGAAGCTTGAAGGTGATTCTCTTCTCAAAGGGGAGCCAGTGTAGGGTCGGTAGGTGCTGGCTGATATGGCAATGGCACTGTAGATGAGGACTAGTCTGGCGGCGCCATTCTGGAGTTTGCAGGTGAGTTTTTTGCTGACCCCCGAGTACAGTGTGTTGCCATAGTCAAGTCTGCTACAGATGAGGGCTTGTGTGATGGTTTTCCTGTGTTCGGGGGGGGGATCCACTTGAAGGTCTTGCGAAGGAGGCGTAGGGTGTGGTAGAAGGAGGAGGTGAGGGCTTTGACCTGGCGGTCGGTCCATTTTGAGTTTGGATTCCAGAATGATTCTGAGGTTGCGTGTGTGGTCCATGGGGTTCTCCGAGGGCGGAAGGCCACCAGGTGTTGTTCCAGGCATCGGTGTGTGGGCCCGTGATGAGTATCTCTGTTTGGACCTGTTGAGCTGGAGGCAGCTGTTCTTCATCCATCTGGCGACGGCTTCCATTCTGTCTTGAAAGTTGCGTTTGAGGAGGATGGGTTCATTGAATAGGGAAAGGATGAGCTGGGTGTCGTCTGCGTACGATGTGATGTTGAGTCAGTGTGCTCTAACGACGGATGTGAGCGGGGCCATATAGATGTTTTTCCCCGTAGTACTACACTTATACAGTGCATAATTTGAATTGAATTGAGTACCCTCCTGATTTGTATTAATGGTCATGATTCAGCCCTCAGAATTCCAAGTTTCTCATAGTGCCTGCCAGGGAGTCAAAACGTGTTAAAGTACATGATCATTTAACCCCATGTAGAGCGCACAGAGCAATGGGCACGTATTTCAGTTCCAATTGTGTTTCTGTGCAACTGTGTGAAGGGGGTATACAGTTGTCAAAATATTGATGAGGTGAAAGTAAAGGAAAATGCAGTGTTACAGGTGAGTAGGTTTGTTGTGTTGGAAATAGAGTGAAGGAGATGGAAGTGTATTTCAGGAAACAATGAAAATAGGATGCTGAAGAGGAAAGATGTGGTGTGTGATACGCAGATGGAAAAAGATATGTTGTAATTGTACCTAGATAGCGCTTACTACCCCTGGCAAGACAAAGTGCTTTTCAGCGAGTAGCACCCTGCTCCGGAACCCAAAGATGATTAGTGGTGGGTTAGTGCAGAAAAATATGTGTTAATTTGAGTGGTGGACATGTCAATCTGTTAGTTTGATTGAATAGGATAATGGAGAGATAGAAGAGAGTCTAGAAAGTGTTATTTAGGATCTCATAGTTGTAAGAGGAGCCTCGGGAGGAGTAAAAGGAGAGCTGGAGGAGGGAAGAGTCTTAACCCCTTCGATGCTCATGACGGAACGGTTCCATCATGAGCATCGGTTGACCTGGGCTCATGACGGAACCGTTCTGTCATGACCACACCCATTAACATTGGGGCCCAGCGCCGGCGGTAAATCGGGGCAGCACGGATGTAGTTAAAAGGGATTAGGGAAATCCTAGTAGTAACATAAGGTTTTGGGTGAACCAAGCAAGGATAGAGGGGAGAGGTTCTAGAAAGGTTTATTTTGGCGATCACAGTAGAAGAATGAGGTTTGGGATGAGTCAGAGTGTGGAGGTAGAGGATATATTGAGAGAGGTATAGGGTGAGACAGTAGTGCATACGAAAGAATCAAAGGTTGAATTTATTATTTTCTATATTATTTTAGTATCTTTTTTCTTCGTCTAAAGTAGGAGTAAAGTAATACATTTATAGAGATACATAACTACATAGAAAGGATATACATATTTTTTTACTGTAGGAATTAGGTAATTAACAAAGACACATAACTAAATAGAAGGAGTATACAGTAAGGTAATTGCCACTCTTATCAAAGGCAACCAAGTTTGAAAATATAAGCAGACTGTCACCAAGCTTAAATTTTGTAGACTTTTTCTATTTACGATGGCAAAGATGCACTGAATTTCGTTTGTAAGTTTACCTTTTGTGACAAACGGATGCAAAAAGTCACATTCTTTACACAAATGTGTGGAAAGGATACCTCTTAACTATATTTTGAAGTTGCAAAATTTTAGATAGTCCAATCAACCATGACTTGCCTATTTTTGATAATACCTACATCATAATCTGTCTGCATGTTGCTTCATTCAGATACCATGATGAGCTGAAGGCAGGTCTGATAGCTCAATGCATTCGCTCTAGGAATTTGTGTTTGATTTCATGGTCACAGGTTTAAACTCTGCTGGATTGACAGCCATTCAGCTGCGTGATCATGTCCGCAATGTGTTGACCTGGATGTATTTCTCTTTCGATTGCTTTGTTGGCCTGTTGCATAGTAATCTGGTTTTATAGAAGAATAAAGTACCCCAAGTACCATTTTCTATATTTCCTAGCATTGCTTGGTCCCCACAAAACCACCAGTACCCCCTTATTGCAGCTTAACTGTGCATTTTTTTTGCAATTACTGCCAGTGCCAGCTTCCTGCTCTGCCCATGTACTGCCAACAAATACCAGTTTGTCACACACTGTTTACCCAATCCAGCTTCTCAAAAGGTTAACCAGTGCCAGCTTCCTCATTAACCATCAATGCCAGTTTCTTATACTGGGTTCAACAACGTTGTCAGGGCAAGATTCGTATCTCATACTCTTCAATGAAAAAATTCCAATTAAACAATGGTTCATATTGTTAGGTGTTTAGAAGGGTGTTGTCACTCTATCCTTGAGAGTGAGTGAAAGAACAGCCAATGCGCGTTTCACCCCTTTACACGGCCATCCAGCCTGGGGCTTCGGTTACCGACATTATCAGTAAGAGCACTTCGGTAACAGCATTACGCCCGATATTAGAGAAGTAACAAGGAAACTTAATTGACCCAGACGAACTCACCAATTAAATCCCCTTAAAAACTCCCTGAGAAAGCCCCAGGCTGGATGGCCGTGTAAAAGGGTGAAACACGTGTTGGCTGTTCTTTCACTCACTCTCAAGGATAGAGTGACAACACCCTTATAAACACCTAACAATATGAACCTTTGTTTGACTGGAATTTTTTCCTTAAAGAGTACGAGATACGAATCTTGCCCTGACACCCTTGTTGAACCTTGTTTACATTAGGGGGTTAGGGGTTTCCCCCTGTCAAAGGGCAAGTATCATAATGAAACAAATTTTTGCTCAATATACGTCCAGTAAGTGATCGGGCCCTATCACTCTTCATCTCATAAAACAGTTTCTTATACTGGCAACTAATGTCATTTTCGCATACTGCCCACTGGTGCTTACATCTTACAATGTTAAACAGTGTCAACTTTGTACACTGCCCATCAGTGCTGGGCACCTCCTAGTTCCTACCAGTGCCAGCTTCTTACACTGGTTGCTAGGGACATCTGCTCATAGTGGCTGTAAGCGCTGGGTGCTTGTACTGCCCACCGGTATCAGCATCTTACATTCCTACTGCCCAATGCTCATGCTGATCCCACTGACAATTTGCTTCCGTGATCCACATGCAAATGTGCGAGGAACAGTCAAATCTACGTGAAATAAAGCGAAATTGGTCGCAGACACCTGCGCAAAATCAGCACAGGTGGAAAGAGTTGCTTGGGGCACGGTTCCCGTTTTAATCTTGGACAGATACTTAGACTGGGGCCAGACGTGACTTTCACAGAGATGTGATAAGGGAGAGAAAAAGCATTGATTTCTCTAAAGTTTACAAAGTGCAGCTTTGTAATCAGCAGTTAACATAGAAACACCTACGGACGGCGGGGTAGAGGGTAGAGGGTGAAGCAAGTTGTAGCAGTGATGGAACAACTGGTTCTCATTTTTGCTGCTCACCACCCCCTTCACAACTCCTCAGCGGACAAAACAAAGAACTGCAATTTGTGAATATGGCCTGCCTGCTCACGTTGTGCTACCTGCCACACACATACATACATTAAGCTTAGCACAGCAAGAGGTGGAAGAAAGAGGGGGTGCATGAAGAGAGGGTGGCTGCAAGAGTGTGTCATTCTGCTGACCTAGGGAGGGAGGGAGATGCAAGGCAGTGTAGAGTCACTGGTAATCTCAGGTTTGGACCAGGTAAACACGAGGGCAGCACAACTGAATTCACCAGCAATGGAAACCGTATTACCTTGTCAGAGTCAAACCCATAATGTGCAAATCACACCAAAGATTAAGGACCACACAGATGTGAGGCAACTGGTTACTGAAGCCGGAAGGAAGACAAAGTAGAGCATCATATTCAGTACAACAAGTAACACTTGAAATCATGTCTTCAGTTCTGCGGCCACACCTGAGTACTGTGTGCTGTTATGTAGGCCATACCTAAGTTCAGGGTACTTGTCTAGTTCGGCAGGCTGTCGCAGTAGTATTGCGAACTAAAGGCCACACCGGAGCAAAGTCTGACTGGCCTACAGAGAAATCTTGCAATGTTTAAAGAGATGTTCTGCAGGCTGTCGCAGTAGTATTGCGAACTAAAGGCCACACCGGAGCAAAGTCTGACTGGCCTACAGAGAAATCTTGCAATGTTTAAAGAGATGGTCTGAGAGGCTGGTCTGTGGGCCTGTTTTGTAGTCTTGTGGGCCGGGTTTAATGTTAACTCTCCTAATATCCCAAATATTGTCTCCAGCAAGGACAAATGCATGCAGACACACATACTTTGCACAACAGCTATACAATGTTTTTTATATGTTCAAAACAACCTAATTTGAAAATCTGAGTTACATTTTTAACTACCTGCTAAAGGAGCCACTTTTATTTCGGTGCCCGGGTCTATTTTCTGTCCCAGACGAACACTTTGCCTAAGATTTGAGTCTTGTGTCCAGTTCAGCAAAGTGCGCTTTGTAGTTAGCGCTGCAGGTCCCTCCATGAGAATACTTAGGTCCAGTCTGGAGTATTGCATCCAGTCCTGAGGGCCAAAACTGTGCCCAGTTGCTTGAGCATGTGTCTACTCCCAAGTATTATGTTTAGTTCTGCAACTCGCACCCGAGTATAACGTTCATTTCTGTTGGCCACACCCGAGTACGGAGCCAGATCTGTAGGCCACACCCACATTATTGTGGGCAGTTCTGCAGGCCACCTTGTGAGTATTGTATCCTGTTTTAACATTCTACAGAATGTTGCCTAACTGTAAATGAACATATACAATAGGGCGGCCATCATTGTGTCCAGTACTGCCGGCAGCATAGGGAGTAGGGCAGGGCTTTAAGTGGGCTGAACAAATTGGCTGGGGGGGGGTCTCTCATAGGGGCGTGGCCGATGTAATAAAGGATGTGGCTTAAAACACTTAAGCTAAAAATCTGCACTTAGCAGTGTGCTGCCAGATTGTTATTTTAATACTTCTGCCCATTCATCCATCCAGATGTACAACACAAGAAGCCAAATTACACCTACAACAAGCCAGGACTAATGGCTTTGTCAATGGTTGTAAATTGCATAAGATAAATGAGCAACAACTATGACTTTGTTGTATATCATTTTGAAAATGTTTCAGTTCTTGTGCGCAAGGTTGTGGCGAAAGGCTAGAGCTGTCGACTTTCAAGCGGAGAAAGTAGGTTTGAGCTTGCGGTTGGCTCAACATCCTGTGATTCAACAAATGAATATGTTCCGGAGTAATGTAACTGGTGCTCATGTAAAGCGTTCCATGTTTGTCCAGTATAAAACTGAAACACTAGTTTCTTTGAAGTTGCATCAAAAGCAGTGACGGATGGTACTATTGCAAAGTTTTTTTTCACCCCAAGCGTAAAAATGGAGAGCCCGATAGGGACCCGTCTAGGTACTTGCTTTTAACAAGTGCTGGTGATGAGCATTGGTAGGACCCAGCCCACTTAAAGCCCTGGAGTAGGGAGTCCTGCAGTAATATCCTGGAGTATGGCATACATCTAGATTAGGGTGGTCAGTTATAGGCGACACATTAAAGCGCTGTGGGCAGTTCTGCAGACCGTATTTGGAGTATGGTGTCCTGCTCTAACATTCTATGGAGTATTATTACATTACATATGGCTCCCAAATGTAAGTAAACATCTTGATTATAATATTGGGTTAGTCATGGGTTCCATATCTGGAAATCTGTACATTGTTCCGCAGGGCAGTATTTTGTCATTTTCTAACATTCTGGAGTATGGTGTCCTAACTTTAAGTGTTCATCTGGCATATGACAGTCAGTCGTGGCTGCCACATTTAGATGATTGTTTCCTGCAGGCTGCTTCGGGAGTATGATGGCCTGTTCTAATTCTGCAGCACGGAGACCAGCTTTAATTACACATTTGAAATATGGTGGCCATTTGTATCGAGCAGAGACAGTATTTCGTGCATTTATGGAACAATATTTGGACTTGTGTGGTCATGCCTTGAGCTCACATCTGGAGCACTTTGCTGCGTTCTGCAGACCACGTCTTTGGGAGCAGCAAAGCAGATTAGACTCCTTCTGGAACGGAGCTGTTGAGACGGACATTTTGCTAAAGCAGCACACCAGGTAAACAATGAGGTTGGGGCATGATAAAAGGGGGGACCTTTATATGTCTCGAGGGCATGCAGTCAGATGCGAGCATGTTCCAGGATCCTTCGGCGCACGTGGCTAACACATACTCCTTGCCGACATGCATGTGAGGGGTGCTCAGAGCAGAAAATAAAACACAAATCAGTCTAGTATAAATATATTAAATGCAGGTACATCCGTTCCTGTTCCGCTGCAAAATAAAACTGACTCTCCATGTACTTGTGTTCGGTGCCCTTTTGTAACATGCACACAACACTTTGCCCTTGTAACACACGGTTGCTACCTCTCACATGTTTTTACCTTTGATACTTGCACAAGTGCCACCTTGCCTACGTGACGCCTGTTCTTATGCCTAGCACTTATTGCAGTATTATACCTCAAATTATACTCTGTTTTCTCTTATAACTGCACACTTGTCACTTTTCCTCTTGTGCACTTTTGACTACCTCATGTATTTTTGGTTGTTCACAATTTTTACTACCTCAAGTATTTTGTTTGCTCACAATTGTCACTATTACCTTTACTACCTCATGTATTTTTGGTTGCTCACAATTTTTACTACCTCAAGTATTTTGTTTGCTCACAATTGTCATTATTACCTTTACTACCTCATGTATTTTTTTGGTTGCTCACAATTTTTACTACCTCATGTTTTTGTTTGCTCACAATTGTCACTATTACCTTATGTAAGTAACGTATGTTTTAGTAATCTGCTCTTTTGTAATGTTTCTCATTATGTTTCATTTCTGTTCCTAATGTGAAGCGCTCTGACGCCTTCGGGTAAAGTCCGCGCTATATAAAAATGCATAAATAAATAAATAAATAAATAGAGAGAGGTGGACAAACATAATTCGCCACGGATGTAACTAAGCATCAAAGAAAAGTTCACATCAACCAGGTAGCAGCACAGGGGGTTAGATTAATTAAAGGATGTCCAACCCTCACCTTCCGCCTGGGCTGAAAGTATTTCATTTCTTTCTACATTGATAGTAGAAGCATAACTGACAGAAGGAAATTAGATGCAAAAATGTCTTCATTTTTAGAAGAAACTAAATTCCCGGGCAGTGTGGAGCGGCCGTTCAGTTCCCCTCCCCTGATGTAGGTACATAGGAATAAGGCGGCCTACCCTGCACCTCTGAGCCCTGTCCTTTCCCAGCCACCCCTACCCGCATCCTGTCTGGCTTACCTCGCCGGTGCTTGCGGAGGATGCCGCGCTCGAGGTGGGCGAGCGCTGCAGCATCACCAGTGCCATGGTGAGCTGAGCGCTGGCCATGGGATTATGCTTCGGAGGCCGGGGGCTAGAGACCGCCGCTTAGGGGCCTCCATCTGCAGCAGCTCACACCGGCGCGTGCTGCGGCTTCCTCACTCACCTGTCCTGACGGTTTGAGAGTTAATTCTCTGCTTTCTGCCTGCTCCCTGCTTGAAGGTTGCCCACTAACCTAACAACTCACCTTCCACAATACTTTAGATAGATGTGTGCCTTGGGACAGCTTACACAATGTTTTCAGAAGGAGGTGCGGGGTCAGGCTGGGGGGCTCGACTTGCTGACTTGAGTAGCTTTTCGGCAATGGCAGGCACCGAATCAGTGTCACTGTCCACCAAAACCCTCTAAGGCACCCTTAGCGAGGACATACGGCTGGAAGTGCTTCACCAGTGCTGCCCAAGAAGGTACGGGCGGGGGCAGGCCAACATACATGGCTGTCATTGGTAGGCTTTGAGCTCTATGAGATTGACGGCCTTGTGATCCAAACAGCACAGCAGGAAAGGGTGTGGCTAGACTCCATGCTGCCTGTTTCTGCATGTTGTTTTTCAATGTGTTCCAACCCACAATCCCTCCTCTTCCTGACCTGACCCGTTCAGTGTCTTAAGGGAGCGCTGCAACTTGCATTGAACTCCACTGTGATTGGCTGTCACTGTCATGTGCTTTTCAGTATGTGTTATACACACAATTCACCGTATCCAATTCATTCATATCCTTATCCAGTTCATTCACTTTTCTATACAACACAATGCGATTCATATCCAATTTCAGTAGTGTCCCTATTCATATCGAGAACAGTGTTATTTGCCTCACTGTTATTTATATCAATTGCAAAATGTGTCTTATTTAAACCATTCTACTGGCTAGTCATTCAAATGTATGTGTACGTTGAAGCTTGCTTTTGTTTTGTTTATGACCTTTATTTGTCCCACATATTTACCTCTGTTTGCGGACTATTTTTTTACTTTTTTTGCAGACTGCAGGATTTTGTAAAGAATATTCATTTTTGGTCTCTTTAGTTACATAACCCTTTGTGTGATGTATTGTACGCTAATACCACTGTTTTGACTTACATATATATATAGTATAGTATAGTGCGCACTTTTTGAAGATAAAATGCTTTTTATCGATGTTATTTAAAACAACTTTCACGTGCTAATTCAAAGCCTATTAGCCAATGACTGGCCGTAGGTTTGCCTTGTGATTGTTTTACATTTTGGATTATTTGTTTATTTGTTTTCGCTTTCTTCCTCCCTTTTCGTCTTGTACTATTTCTGCACCCTTTTTGCCATCTGTATTAATTCTGCGCTCTTTTTGCCTTCTGTATTATTTCTGTGCCCTTTTTGCCTTCTGTATCACTTCTGTGCTCTTTTTGCCTTCTGTATTATTTCTGTGCCCTTTTTGCCTCCTGTATCCTTTGCCGCTCACCGTTCCCCCCTCCCGTTTTCCCGCCGTGCGTCCCCACCCCACCCGCTCGCCGATTCGTCCGCTCCCACCTCCCAGCTGCTCCTGCCTCCCGCCTCCCCTTCTTATGGCGGCTGCTGCGCTGTGAGGAGAGCGACCCTTGACCCACAGCACCGCCTGTGTGTCCATGCCCTTTTCGCCTTCTGTATCACTTCTGTGCCCATTTTGCCTTCTGTATCACTTCTGTGCCCTTTTTGCCTTCTGTATTATATCTGTGCCCTTTTTGCCTCCTGTATCCTTCGCCACTCCCCCCTCCGGTTTTCCCACTGCTGCGTCCGCTACGGCCCTGCCCCTGAGCTCGCCCATTCGTCCGCTCCCACCTCCCAGCTGCCCCTCCCTTTCGCCTCCCCTTCTTATGGCAGGTGCTGCGCGGCAAGCCCATATGCGCCCGTCTGTGCCTGGACCGCACCCAGCGCCAGAACCCCTGGCCCCCGCAAACACCATGACACCCGTTTCCGCTACAATGCCAGCACCCTCGACGCACTCAACACCGGACGGTCACACACCTGCTTCCTGGCTGCCCGAAGCGAACCCAAGGGCCCTTCTCCTGCTGGAACTGCAGCTACACCAGCCCCTGAACCACCAAACCACACACAGAGAAAAGACGCAACCACCTCAGATGCAGTCTTCTCAACACCCGCTCAGCCAGGAAACACTCCATCGAAATCTGGGACCTACTCAACGCCACCTCCCCAGACGTCGTCTTCCTGACGGAGACCTGGCTGAATCCCTCCTCGGCACCTGACATCGCCATAGCCATCCCTGACGGCTACAAGATCACCCGCAAGGACCGCACCAATGGAATAGGAGGAGGAGTCGCCATGGTCCACAGGAACACTCTCAGAGTCTCGACCAGCACGACGACACCCTCAGCACCGCCGAACACCTGCACTTCCAGATCCACACCGATCCCAACACCACCCTCAGAGGAACCCTCATCTACAGACCCCTGGACCACCGCCACAGTTCAGCGATGCCATCGCCGACTTCGTCAGCACACACGCCCTCGCCTCCACGGACTACATCCTCCTCGGGGATCTGAACTTCCACCTCGAGAACAACAACGACACCACCTCCACCACCCTGCTAGACAACCTCGCCAACCTCAGACTCAGACAGCTTGTCACTACACCCACCCACTCTGCCAGCCACACGCTTGACCCCATCTGCTCCTCTGTTGGTTCTTTCTGCACGTCTTGCTTCTTCCTGCACTTTTCTTCATCTTTGAGAACTTCTGTTGCTTATTTCTGCATTTCTTTCACTGCTTACTATGCGTTTTGTCTTCTATCTTCACATGTCCTACCTCTGTAGGCATAGTTAGAAACTAGTATTTAAAAAACCTTAGAAATTCACTTAAAAAACCATAGGTGTCAGGCATGTTATAGTTTGAAATTAGCATTTAAAAAACCTTTGAAATTCACTGAAAAAAACATAGGTTTCATGCATGTTATAGTTAGAAATTAGCATTTAAAAAACTTTTGAAATTCACTGAAAAAACCATAGGTTCCAGCAGCGTTACAGTTAGAAATTAGCATTTAAAAAACTTTAGAAATTCACTGAAAAAACCATAGGTTTCAGGGGCGTTATAGTTAGTTGGACATTTCACTCGTACAAAACCAGTGAAATTCCCTGTTATAGTTAGTTCAGCTAACTATAACTCGCGCGCCCGCAATGCACTGCTGATGATGTCACATATTACATCACTCATGACATGGTCAGTGACATTACTCATGACATCATTTATCCAAACAGCCTATTAGATTAATCTGGACGTATAACAAGCAGCACAGGCACTCCGCAAAATAGTGAATAAACACTGGAGCCTCGTGCGGAATGATCCAGTAATTGGCGCGCTTTTCACACCTAAGCCAGCAAAAACTTTCAGGAAAGCACGCTCGATGAGTAATGCTCTTGTAAAATCCAGTCCGGAAGTCGTAAGTGCTAAAAATTGGCTGGATGGCAGCAACGGCTTTAGGAGATGCGCCAGCTGCAAAGCTTGCAAACAAGGTGTCAACAAGACCATGTTTTCCACACCCTTTTCTGACATCCCTCGTACTATCTCTAAACAACTTACCTGTAAGACTGAGTACGCAGTGTATGTGCTGGAGTGTCCATGTGGCCTGCAATATGTTGGGAGTACCAAATTGCAGGTCCACAAGCGGATACTCCAGCACATAAGGGCTGTCAATACCAACGATGCCGCGTACCCGGTCGCACGGCACTTCGGAGAATATCACGATAATAAAAGCGAGTTACTGCAATATTTCGTGATAGATGCCGTTAGCCCTCTGAGAAGAGGGAGTAACAGGGAGGCGATCCTACGAGCCTTAGAAACCAAGTATATCTTGGAATTAGATAGTAAGACCCCCTTTGGCCTCAATGCAACCGAGGATTTCCACACTTGCCTGTAAATCAATTACAGTCAGCTTTCATTTTCCTGTCAGCTTGGCCACACTCATACATCTGTGGAGTTTCTGGAGGGTCATTGAGCCAGTTGTCCCAGTACCATACTTATGTAACGCACCTTTATGGCTGGGACTGTTAGCACCATCACTCTGGTTCCGCTGTTGAGACCACTTGTATATATTTTAACTACACATGTTTTTAATTCCACTATTCACTTATACTCACCAGCTGCATCAATTGGCATACAGGGGTTATGACACGACAGATCATACACATCTGGTCTTTTATTTCTTCGGCCCACTTGGGCAGAAATTGATTATACTAGTTACATCTTTGTATTTATTTATTCTTGGACAACAATCATATCAATAAGGCGACAAGGAAAATATTAATGAATTTTTCTAAATGACAATATGCAAATTTTGTTGTATTTTACACCTATTTAGATCTCCTTTATGAGGGGACAGACATCATCCTGCCTGGCATCGATCGTGCGTAATGGCACAGCAATTTTTATTAATTTAATACTATTGCACAGGTCTTTGCTGTTGTTATCATGAATTAAATCATGTAATTCAGGGTGCTACATTGCATATGCAGCGAATTTTGAATTGTAAATTTAAGTTCACTGTCTTGGATGATTGTTATGTGTTCTTGCTGGATAGCGTCCCAAATCACAGTTTAAAAGTCTGAGTGCACTGTAATGTTCAAAAAATTAAATGTCACATATAAATTATGTAGCGTTTATCTTCCATGTTTAAAGTCCTCATGATGTACTGCCCATGGTATCATCATATCTTTGAGCACAATGGAGGAGAGTCCAAGTTGGCAAGAGGAGACATAACTCCTCTTGTACTCCATTTCGCACTGCCATGCAAACATTTCTGAGAAATCCTTTTTGTCTGCACGTATGCGCGCGGGACATATATGTATATATCTATGCATATATATAAATATATATACATGTGTGTGTGTTTATTTTTTAATGGACATCCCCCTTTTTTCATTTTTTACCTCCCTTTACCTCTACCCACTTCCTACAACCAAAAATGATCCTCACCTCCCTTTACTTCTAACCACCTTTAAACCCTAAAATCATCCTTACCTCCCTTTATCTCTATGCGCCAATAAAAAATTATCTTATTTACAAAAATACATACCTGCCTGATAAATTAATGTGTGACAAATGTAGAAATACTTAACTGTGTGGCAAATGGATGCATGTAATTGATGCGTGGTAAAGGCTGGTTCCTGTGTGTTATAATATTTTTAGTTACTTCATTTTTAGTACTTATTATATCCTTTCAGAATATGTCATATTATTTTAATATGTAACATTAATTTTACAGCTGCTCAACATAAGTTCAATGCAAGTCATATTCATTTAACCACGGGTCATACTCATTTAAACATGGCTTGTGTTCATTTCGATATGTGGTTTATTCCTTTCAAACCATGCCACATTTATTTCACATAGTTTCATATTTATTTCAAAAGGTGTCATATTAATTTTAATAAATGTCATGTTAATTTTGATGTTGGCCATATTAATTTCACCTGGTGTCATATTCATTTCAAACTGGTTCATATTCATCTTAGCACGTGTCCTATTCATTTCCATGAATGTCATATTTATTTCAATGGATGTCATAGTCACCTTAACACCCTCCATAATAATTTTAACATGGGTCACATCCATTGCAACATAGGTCATATTTATTTTAGTACATGCAATATTTGTTTTGATGTGCATCAGATTAATTTCAACGCATAATATATTCATTTTAACAAGTTTCATTTTAATTTCAGCATTGGTCATACTCATTTTAGGACATGTTGAATATATTTCAATGGGGCTCATATTTATTTCATTGCATGTCATAGTCATCTTAGCATGTATTATACTCCTTTCAATTGATAGCTCATTCCTATTAACACATCTTACATTCATTCTAACATGAAACATATCCATTTCAACAGGTATCATAATCATGTTAATGTGTATCATATTACTTTCAATGTAACCCGTCATCATTTTGATAAATACCATGTTCATTTTAACGTTACTTGTATTACTTTTAAAACATGTCAAATTAATTTCAATGAAGCTCATATTCATTTCAACACATTTCGTATTCATTTTAACATGTGTTATATCCCTTTCAATCAATGTTATATTTATTTCATTAGATACCATATGCATATTAGCTCTTGTCATATTAATTTTAAGATGCAACTTTTCCATTTTAGCACATATCATATTCACTTGAATATGTGTCATATTCATTTCAATGCATGCCATATTCATTTTGACCATGAGAATTTCAGCTTTGGTCATACTCTTTTTAAGGCATGTCAACTTCAATTCAATGGGGTTTATAATCATTTCAACACAAGCCATATTAATTTTAAATCATCTTCTATTTATTTCTGTATATCTCATATTCATTGCAATCTGGGTAACATTCATTTCACCACAATTCATATTCATTGCAACATGTGTAATGCTTATTTCAGTTTATGTTATATTATTTTCAATGTGCATTATATTCTTTTCAGGATACAATATATTCATTTCAGTAACTTACATTCATTTCAATCTGTCATATTCATTTCAATGCATGCCGTATACCTCTTGGCATATGTCAGTTATTTCAAGAAATGTCACACTCTGTCTGATGCATATTGTATACGTTTCAGTGATAGCTATATTATTTATGGTGAGGGCCGTATTTATTTCAGTAGAATTGATATATATTTCAGTACTGCTCTTATTCAGTTTGGACTTCGTTTTATTCATATCAATCACTAAGTAGCATATTCAACCTGCTAGGTTTCATATTTATTTTCGATTCAAGTCAGATTTACTTTGCCAGGGATCATATTAATGTTGACACATATTACATTCATTCTGGTGTGTGTCATATTCATTTTGCAGCAGCCTATGGATTTCAGAAGGTGTCCTAAATGGGTATCTGTAATTTTGACATGAACGGCTTCCCATAGCAAAGTGAAACAAGTATCTTATAGCTCTACTAAGTACACCACATAACACACATTTTAAAGTATTCAGGCACAATGAAGTATCAAGGTTGCAGTTTTTTCAATACTTTACCTTAAAATTTCAATGTAAATCGAGTGACCGATTTCCTCAATCATTTTTGCCATTGTTGGGGCGAAGCTTTTAAAATAGTCATTAATACAGGCTGCTATGTTGTCTGGGAAGGGGTAAGGCAAGTTTTTACTTTCGTCGGAAATGGCCCTCGCATCCACTTCTGCAGAACGGGAATACAAGTAAGACGAGGTAGGGTGAGAAGCAATGTAGGTAGTTACAGAGAGAAAAAACAGAAAGCAATGAACAGAACAGAACAGAAAGAGTGAGAAAGGAGAAGGTGATAGAGGCCTGGAAGGAAAGATTTGTGATTGAGAGTGAGAGAGTGAGAGGAAAAGAAATCGCCCAAAATGCTGTTTGATCTGATTAAACTTTAATCCAATAACACTACCATTCAATCCCCATTCCTGTCCAGTCCACAACCAAACTGTGAGGACTTTCCCTCCTTCTTCCTTGAAAAGTCTAACAAGATTGAATCTGATCTAAGGTCTGCCATGATCAATCTATCATTCCTGCCAGCCTCCCACCTGCTTCCCCAGTCCCATTTTACAGTATGTCATGCCCCTACAAACAGTGCTTATTGGAGTCAATTTTCAACCTTCAACAATACATCAATTCTCAACATTCTTTCTACCCTGAAACCCTCAAATCACTTCAACGGTACCCTTCCCCCCAAGTTCTTTAAAGAGATGCTACAGGTCCCAAGATCGTTATTGCCTTCCTGCTTCAAGGTGAGATCTGCTTAAAGTCTGGTCAGGTTTTGCCTATTCTCAAAAGACCTATGGCTGTCCAGAGGACCTCAATAACTTCAAACCAATTACAAATATCCCAACTCTGGCAAAGTTCTTTGAGAAATGTGTTCATGTACAACTGTGTAATCACATTGAGGAATTCCAGCTTCTTGATCAATTCCAATCGGGCTTCCGTCGGGGCCCAGCACCGAAACAGCCATCGCTCATATAGTCGATGACACGCTCACAATGCTTGATAGGAACAAATCCTGCCTATTAATCCTACTCGACCTCCCATCAGCTTTTGACACTGTCAAACATGGCTCAGTACTAAAATGGGGTTGCCTCGATTCTCTATAACAGATGACAGAGATTTAAAATCAATCAAACCCTCTCCAATTCCAGTCCTTGCACTTTGGGGGTTCCCCAGGGGACCTCTCTCTCAGACACACTTTTCACCCTATTCCTTGAACCTCTTACTGAAATCCTCAAAGCATCTAACATCCAGTACCACATGTATGTGGATGGGACCCAGTTGTACATGAAAATCTCTTCTCCTGATGATATCAAGGATCTCAACGGAACCCTGCACACAGTGCTTAATTTGTACGGTGGTTTATGGTGCTGAGCACCGGCACTTATTTCAGAGGGCCGGGAAAGCAAATGTCTTCACCTGCGGTTGGTATCCTGATAACGGTTAAAAATAAATATAACTAGGTGGGTGACTGCCTGACCGCTGGCGGGGTAGAATTACTGTTTAATCTTGTGTGATTGAAACACAGGGAAGTCCTATGGTGGTAGTGGTAAAGGAGTCAAACTAATATTAATGACTGGTATGGCCAGAAAGAAAGAACATGTTGCTCAAAATGAAGGCCTGTGATATGCAGACCTGACGGAGTGCAACACAACTGTCTGTGCCTTTTACTGGAGAAATTAAAGGTGAGGGAGAGTGTACAGGACTGGAAGCTTATGGAACAGTTGTATGCCTCGATGATGTTCGATGTCAGGGATGTAAAGTGCACCCCGCAGCCCACACACTGTGGGGGTGAGGGGCAGTAGGTGGTGAGCCTTTTAATCCTCAGGGGGGCCCTTCGGGTTGTGTGTGTAGTTGCTGCAAGGCTGTCTGACACTATATCTTTAACTGACAGTGCTGTGTGCAGTAGACGTGTGCCAAGCTGCTGACAAAGTTAAAAAAACAAAAAATGCATATTGATCGAAATGGGAGGATGTTCCATCAGCCAGGGGCGTAAGAGAGGACCCAGCGAGCTTGTGCAACTCCCAGGTTCACTCATACTGAAGTGGGCCCCTGAGCTACTACTGATGTGAGTGTGGGGGGGGCCCTATTTGCATATCTTACGGGAGTGGGAGCTCATGTTTTGTAACGACACTGCCTTCATCCACTGAGCAGGACCGTCCTGTCACTGTGCTAATATTAAGAGTTACAAGGATGGTCAGTCAGTAGCAGACGAAATACCCACATTCTCTAAGCCCAACTAGGGCTAAATAAATAAAATAATGTTTATAAGAGAAACAGGGCTCTTGCTGATGGCTGTAGGATAGGATTTCATGGGCAATGGGAGACGCCTCCGAGGTGGGGGTGGGCACTAGCACGTATTTTGCCTCATCACACTTTGACCAAGAACAAAAGAGAGAAAGCACAAAATGGAGAAAGGAGGCCGAAAAGAAAGAATGGAATACAGTGACAAAGGGATAAAGCAGAGATGACAAAGAATGTGCAGGAGTAAGGTAGAGGGACAAGGAGTGTCTGGTGGTGGGTTAAAGATGCATGAAGGGCGCTCAAGCCTACCCAGCCTTGGGTTTTGGCACCACAACCTTCTGCAGTGCTGGCGGTAGCTTCTGAAGAAAACTTTGAGCCTCACGCTTATTATTTCACAAATTAAGCACTGCCTGCACAAAACCCAAAACTAGCTAACCTCCAACCATCTCAAACCTAATACCTTCAAAACTGAATTCCTCCTTATCTCCCACCCAAGCAACCCCAATCTTGGTGAAAAATATATCCTCTCTCAACTGCACACCACAAATCATAGGCTCTATGAGATCTCTGGGAATAGTGCTGGATAAGAACTTGAACATGCAGGATCACATAAGCGCATCTACCAAAGGAGCAAACTTCCAATTGAGCATCCTAAGGAAATTAAAACCCTTCCTTTCCCGCACTGGCTTCAAGTCCGCTATCTCCGGATCTGAATTCTCTGAATTGGTTACCTTTCGAGGCAAGGATACAATTGCCTGCATGACCCATAAAGCCCTTCATTTCAACACTCCTCTGTACCTTGCAAAAAAGCTAGATCTTTCGGGCGGTGCTCGATCCTCCAGGAGCTCCTCCCTGTTGCTTAAGCCCAATTCTTTTGAAAACAAATGAAAACTTATAATCGGTCCTTCTCGGTCTTGCCCCAAGAATCTGGAACTCCCTGTCTACAGAAACGAAACTGAATCCATCAACAGTGTCCTTCAGAAAGGTGACGGCTTTACTTATGAGTACTTTTCTGAATTAGAATTTTAGCCACGGCCTATTGTCGTGTCAGCGTAGCTCTCACAGGTCCTCCTGGCCCAACGGTCAGCTATCCACCTCATCTATAGTAACAATGACTGTTCCTGCTGTATTCGACATACGTGTTCTTTTGCCTACCTTGTCATGCTATTCTGCTTACTTATGATGCCTTGTATTGTTGCTATACTGGTCCCCTCCACTATTATGAGTTTAGGTACCTGTTTTTATCTTGTATAGTCTTGCTGTTTTTCCGCAAATGTCTCCCCCTACATGTGTCGCAATTCTCTGTTAAGCCCGCTGATACCCTCTAGGGTCATGCTCGTGCCATACAACGTTTTTAATTAAATAAACAGAGCAAATGTTGCAGAGTCAAAGAGAGAGAGAGAGAAGGAAATAGAAACTCTCAGAGGGATATGGTGAGAGGAAGAAAAAATTGTAGAAAGAAGAATGGAAAACAGAAAGTAAAAGGAAGAGAAAAATGAGATTGAGGGGACACGTGTGAGATGAAGAATGTGAGAGATTCCCCAAAAACATATGAAAATATGTGTACTGTGGCTGGGATACTCCAGTAAGTTAGATATGCAGTTGATGCTTTTGCTCTCTATGCTTCCTTACAACAACTTTAATGCACCTTTGGTTTATAATACTTGTAATGGCTTTGTTATCCTGGTTTATTCATGGCTATCAAAGAAAGAATATGAGGGGCATAAAGTGAACAAGAGAGAATGTGCGATAAAGGGAGAGTGAGAAACAAAGTGAGGAATGGAAAACAGGGCATGTGACAGTGAGACTGCAAGGAACAAAAAGAGATTTAGAAAGATGAGAGTATATGAGAGGAAGAAGGAAACACTTGAATGAGATGGAATGGGATACACAGAAAAGAGAAAGAGACAGAGAATGAGATAGGGATGAAAAGCGAGTTAAAGAGTGACAGGTGAAGAGAGAGAGATAGATACAAAGAGGGAATTGGGAAGAAAATAAGACAGGGTGATAACATGGTCAGTATAATTTAGAAATGATCAAGAGTGTCATAAATAAAAACCTTATTTATTGCAGATAAACATGTCATTTCACAATTTACAGTTGGGAAATATGGCAGTAAAATATAACGTTGTGAGTGCTGTTATGAGGTAAAGATCGAGGAAATAGAGTGCACTTACATCAAGGTCCTTCTTCAATGACATCAATCCACTTCATTTTCATCTATACACATCTCCACAACTTTGTGTGAGAAAAACAAAACATTGGGGCACATTTATCAAGGCTTTGTGCCGGTGAAATGTCACAAACAGTGATGCAAACCAGTGGAAAGTCTTGATAAACTATGGGGCATATTAACAAGGGCTTTATCTCCGCTTTTTTGCCTTTAAAAGCCAAAGAAGCGGAGATAAAAATATATCGCCCGCTCAACAACAGGGTGCTAACATGCAAAATCGCATGTTAGCACCCTTTTTCACTTTGCTTTCCTTGCATCTCTAATGAGATGCAAAGTGAGCGTTCCAGAGCAAAATAATAGGAGAAGTGTCGCTAAGCGACATTTCTCCTATTATCAAGCTTCATGCTAACCCTGTTAGGGACAAAAAAAGCAGCGCTAACCACGGTTAACGCTGCTTTTTAACGTCTGCTAATTTTCAGATTTAGCTATGTAATCCAATGGGAGGTGGATTACATGGCTAAGTCCACCATTGGCTATCAACAAGTATATCCCTATCCTTGTAGTTTTATCGCTGAATTACCAGCGATAACCTCCCAAAATGCCGCCATCGCTGGATTTTTTATCGCCTAGGCCATTAGCGTTGTTAATAACGCGATAACCAGGCAATATTATCCAGCGATAGCGGGCATTAAAAAACTTAACGCTAAGCGCCCTTAGCGTTAATTTTCCCTGTTCCTTGTTAATATGCCCCTATGTACTTTCCGGGGCAGAAAAAAAATGTTGTGGTCACAGGTTGATGAAGGTAACACAAATAGCCACTTTGCATTACTTTATATTAAGCATGAGCGGATTTTGCGGATTGGCAATCCGCGAATTTTGCGGATTTGCGGATTCGCAATCCGCAAAATCCGCGAATTCCCGCGAATTTGCGGAATTTTTTTTTTTTGTGTTCGCCCGTGTTTCTGCCAGTTCGCGAGGGTTTTTACAAATTCGCAATTTGCGAACTTACCTGTCGGGTCGCAAGTTTTGCGAACTTGTTGTTTCTACGTGTCCAGCCTGTTTGGGACACTCTTCTTCATCACTGCCACTCTCTGTCACCACTGCCACTCTCTGACTACTCATGCCACCCTCTGGCCCACCCATGCCACCCTCTGTTTCATCACCACACCCTCTGGTTGTCCAGTGTACATTATTTTCGGCAAAGCAAAGCACACCTTCCCTGCCTCAAGTGACCTGAATTAATTTGGGGCTGATTAATGTGTCACAGAATATTTTTTTAGCTGGCACCTGCTTCCTTAGTGCGCCCTGATTAGTGATCTTTTGCACTTGCTAAGTGCTTTCATTGTTGCAAAATTAGTTACAACACCTGCCCTGCCCCAACTGACAATAATGAATTAGGGGCTGATTAATGGATTTTAACTTCCAGCCTGGCTCCTGCTTGTCTCCCTTAGCTGTAATTCAGGACCTTTGTGGCATATGTGTAACTATTCTGAGGTTCAGAGCAGGGTCACATAATAGTTTCAACTGGCAACTGAACTCTGGAGGGGCCCCTCAGGAAGCACTACAGGAAATGGCTACTAATGATGTGCCTGAACTTTTGAACCTGGTAAGTAGTTACTTTCAGTTTTGCTAAGATCGTATTTCTGCAATTTTGCACTTATTCGCGGGGCGCGAACTCACGCGAACAGTGCGAGCAGCGCGAGCAAAATCCGCTGCTCGCGGATTTGCGGATTTTGCGGGAAATTCGCAAATCTCGCGGATTGCGGATTTCCCGAAAATCCGCAAAATCCGCGAGCGTAACGGATTTTCCGCCCATGCCTACTTTATATCAAGAAGTGTTCCATGAGTGGGACATGGGTGTTCCCATGCTCCAACCCACAGGTGTTTGACACATGGCTCTGCCTACGAGCAGTGGTGACAGTGATGTGTTGTGTTCATGTACTCAGTAAGAGGGTTCATTCTCGCCCCCGTTGTGCCCCCCTCCCTGGCCCTCTTCAATTCTTATCGGTGGGGCCTGTGAAACTATCTCCCCACCTAATGTGTCTGTCATGTCCATAGACATTCCAACTATTATGCAAGCCATGTGGAAAGACAGCCTGGATAAAGACATCAAAATTTCTCTTCTCAAATAATTTGTTTGTAATGGGTGGCCCAATAGAATGAGTGAATTTGTTTGGAATCGGTGGCCTAACAGAATGAATGAATTACTTGAAGTTAATAAGCTTTCTGGGAAGTCAGAACTGAGCTTTCTTTAAAAGGTGACTTAATATTGAGAGACTTGGTACATGAAGTCTCACCAAGGCTAGAGTGAGTGCTGCCTATTGGTTCCCAAAAATGGATGTGATGTTGGAGTATAAAGTAAGAGACTGCTATGCTTGTGGGTTGAGTGATGAATTTAAATCCATTCAAAATCCTGCTTCATCCCCAGTGGTGGTCCAATTTGAGCCGCGGGACAGTGTAGGTTTGGACATAATTGGACCAATATACAGACACAATGTTGTAAAAAAAAATCATATTTGTTTTAGTGCATTATTACTTTCAGTACATCACATACAAAATGGTGAACAATATTACTAACATGGATTTGTTGAAATGTTTGTCTACTAAAGGCATTTCTAGCACATTACTGGTGCTGATACTGGTAATCAATTTACCTCTGACTCCATGAAAGATTTCCTGGAAAACATGTCTAAATGTCACCAGAGAACAGCATTATATTGCCCAAGGGCTAATGGGTTGGAGGAAAGGGTCAATAAGATGATGAAGGAATATATCCAACTAGCTAATGCATCTCACAATTATGTTGAAAATCTTTATGGGACATGTTATGGTCATATCATATCATGCCCAGTTCTGTTACTGATATTTCTCCAATTATTTCTATCACGAGGAAGGGAACCAGGTATAAAATTGACTCCTAACTGGCTAAATGGTGGTGATCCAATTTGTTTACAGCATAACATTGCTAATGAGAGAATTAAGGCACATCAAAACAAATATAAGTATAGTTATTATATTGATCATGTTGAAAAAGAGCAAGAGTGGCAGGTTGGAGGCATGGTGGCAACCAATCAGCCTGAAGTCTGTAAGGGAAAAAGTTCTGTGTTTCCCAAACCACTTATAGCTAAAACGATTAGGAGGATGGTCGTACTTGAAGTGTGGAGAGATCGGTCAAATGTCCTATGATACCTAGTTCAGACAATGGTATATCAATAGACCATATAAACACCAGGAATAGAACAAACAGGAAGATTGAAAACCATTGAGCCAAAAAGAAGCCAGGATTGCTCAAAGACTTTATTGAATTTTGAATACTTTGTCCTTAAATGTTGTCTTTATACTTTGATAGGATATCTAATTACATTTTGTATCTCCCTTATCAAATTCGATTTGTAGACCTCTTTGTTTTATTTACTGAGACTGCATTCTTTCATCTTATTGCATAACTGTCCAATTTTGCCTTTACCTGTTTATTAGGTTTTCTGCCTTCTAATTCTTCCTCTTCCATTTATTGCAGATAGGTGTCTTGTATTCATGTACTCAGTAAGATGGATCATTCTCTTCCTCTTTATGCCCCCTCCTCAACCCTCTTCAACGATTTGCCCCTTTGGGAGGGCAATTAAAATTTTGGTGAGGCAATTATTTTTGGGAGTTTAATTCGAATGTTGCTGCTATGATTATTGCTGACACTGGAACGGAGCTAGAGAACACTAATATACTCAGGGGCATATTATCAAGGGGGTTTATCTCCGCTTTTTTGGCTTTAAAAGCCAAGAAAGCGGAGATAATATGATCTCCCTATTACCAAGCTGTCGCTAACACCAGTTAGCGACAGCTAGTAGGACATAGCGACCATCTTGGGCCCCGCTTTGCATGTCAGTGATATTTATCACTAATGACATGCAAAGTGGGCGTGCCAAGATGTTAGCGACTGGAAATAATCGCTAACATCGCTATCTCCTATTACCAACTTTTGGAGATATTCGCGCCAAGCGCGAATATCTCCAAAAGCTAACACCTGCCCTGAGCAGTTCTTAGCCATGTTATCTAATGGGAGGTGGATAACATGGCTAAGAGCATTAGCTCGGAAATGCATGAATATCGCTGACTTTTCAGCGATATTCATGCATTTCGGCCGATTTTTCGCTTAGGAGATAAACCTTGATAATAGCAAGGTTCCTAAGCGATAAAAATCGCCGCAGCTCGGTGATAAAAATATCGCCGCTAAACCAACATAGCGATAATTATCGCTAGTTGTTGGTAATTTGTCCCTCAGTTATCTCTTCTAATGTGTCTTTGGACTTAAGAATATCATGACGCAAATGTGTGTGTATGGTGCTAGGAAGCCTGAAAGGGTGGCAGTGCTTGGGAAGAGAGTACACTGTCCTTCTCTCTCCCTCTCATGCAATGCAGTGTAGCAGCTTTGGTTGCTGGGCTGCATTTAGTCATTTATTCGTAAATCTGCCACTCTTACCTTGTAGTTTTTAAAAACTGAAGAAGCTCATATAGCTTTACTGAGGTAGAAAGGGAGCTTGGGGCCTCAATGCACTGCTGCCACTTTACCTGCTTCAGTGTTGCTAGTTTTGTCCCTCTGAGTGGCGCAGACTGTATAAAGCAAGCAAGTATTAAAAAATGATATTTGGAGTGCAGGGGGCCCATCGCATTCCTTGACCTTGGTGTTACTTCACTTGCTGCAATAATGATGGCTACAGGCCTGCTTACCGGTCTCCAGGTTCTCCATTATACCTGTCTTTCCTTCTCTCCTCCCTCTTGCCATTCCTTTCTCATCTCTTTTGTCCGATTCATGACCTCTACCCAATGCTACACCTCAATCTCTCTCTCTCTCTCTCTCTCTCTCTCTCTCTCTCTCTCTCTCTCTCTCTCTCTCTCTCTCTCTCTCTCGTTCTGTCACTCTCTTCCCTCACTTCTGTCTACAAATCTTCCTTATCTGCTTAATTCTCTTCAAACACACTTATTTCTGGTTCCCTTCCTTGCCTCCTTCGCTCTTCTTTCAGTCTGATCCTTAGCATCTTCTCCCATTCTGTTACATTTTCCGTCTTCACTTTCACCCTCTCGTTTTCTTTTATCCCTTTCCTCTTTTACATTTCTACCTTATTTTATAATTCCTCTGTACCCCTCACTCATTCCTCTCCAAAGAGTAAACAAATAACCAGGCCCAGGCACGCTCTGTGTTAAAAAAATTCTGAAAGTGAAAGCTCTAAACTGACTGCAATTAGTGCAGGGCAGACCGGGCCACTTCCCACCTCTGGGGCCCGGTGGCATTCCGCTGGCTGCACCACTGGTAGTTACACCCATGGCTCCTATATAGCTTTTAAACCCACCCTCCCCCTCCCCAATTCAGTTTCTCTGTTGTCTGTGTAACAGCACTGTCTTCTCAGGTCCTCAATCGGGTCGAATTTCTCTCAGTGGTCTCGACAGTGCAACCCTCATTCTCACTCTGGGTCTTCCAATATATACTGCTATGAATCTCAGGGCCCACCACACAATGATCTTGTGTGCATGTGAGAAAGACTGTGTGTGTGTGTGTGAGCCTCGGTGTTTGTGGTCACAGTGTTCCACTACTAGCTGGTTTTATCCTTTGTCAGGATGTGTGCTTACCATCATGTCAGGTTCATGTGCGAGAAAGCAGTCCCTTAAAACTATCTACACTGAGGTCCTGCCAGCAAAGACAAAGGGGGCTATTCACAAGTACTTATCTCCGATTTATCCCCACCTTAACGCATCAAAAGTGGAGATAGATTTAACACCCCATTCACAAGCTTGTGCAAACTGCAGACATCGCCTGTATTCCCGCGATAACTGCCCCAAAATGTATCTCCACGGTAGACACTACCAACTAACCCTAATGAGATGCAGAGTAAGCATTCCCGTGCAAAAACACACAAAAAACCACAACACCACTTTCATAACGAAATGCCAGATCCGCGAGTCAAAACAACGCAATAAGCAGCGGTAGCAGCAGGTATTTAACACCTTCCTCCTGCAGGTGTAAAGCCAAACGACTACCTGCAGTAGACAACAGAGCCCCGCACACAGCCACACCCGAACAACAAGCGATGCCATAGAGCTACTCATCATGCATCTCGGAGCCGGAACAGGGCCACAACACCCACCGCTACCAACCCCCAGGACCGCCACCACACCCAGGACCCAGATCCGCCCTGCCCCCCCCCCCTCTCCCCCAGACCACCTCAAAGGCAGTGCAAAGTAAGACAGCGGACCTACTGAAAACGCACCAATCTCACAGACCTAACGCCAAGGAAGTCATTGCCCATTACAGGCTAAAAAGGACAACCATCATCCGCATCATGACCCTCATCGCCCACGGGTTGACGGTCCCAACACAGCATAGAACTAGCATCCTTCCGCATACAAAGCTGCTGGCTGTGATGCACCTGTTGGCCTCTGGTACCTTCCAACCAACAATTGCCAGAGTCAGAGGGGTATTACAGCCAGCCCTATCAAAGTTCATCACACCTGTCCTGGATGCTATCCTCAGCTTCAAACCCCAGTACCTTCACTTCCCCCACACTGCGCAGGAACAGCAGGAGACAAGGCTTCTACGCCATAGCTGGATTCCCGTGTTGGAGGTAATAGAGTGCACACATGTCCCACTTGTGCCCCCTGCGGATACAGCACACCAATACCGCAACAGAAAGCACACGCATCCCATCAATGTGCAGGCAATAGTCCCCGGGGACTCTCCACCAATGTTGTCGCAAACTACCCCAGCGGTGTGCACGATCCCTACATCTTCCAACAGTCCATCATCAACCAGCGCTTCTAGGAGGGATCATATGGAACTGGACTGCTCGTTGGTAAGTGCCAAAGCAACATACCACATACCTCAAAGCCACCATCACACAGCGCACAACTGTCTGAATGCACATGTGACCAAACCACATACAACATGGCAATCAACATGCCCACCTACCAGACACAACAACACCACTCCATGGTGATCCTGTTCTACCCCTGCATACAATACAGCCATACCATGGCACCACAGCCACACAACAGCTGAATGTGTGTAGATGCGGAATTCAGCCATGTGCGAAGGATGCAAGTGACCCGTGAATGGCAATGGACACAACGACAAGTGAGGTGTGGATGTTCAGGACAGACATGGGTAGGAATACCACAGATATGTCCATGCAGACCACAGCTGCTGGTGACTGGAGAGTAGTGAACAGTGAACGCAACCATGTCACACCAGGCCGTGGCTCAGATAGCTCTCATGACCAGGCTGGAAAACATCGGCCTAAAAGATGAAGCCCTCGAATGGGTAAGGAGTTTCCTAACCAATCGGACCCAACAGGTAATCATGGGCAACTTTCGGTCAGAGGAAGTTGAGATCACTAAGGGGGTGCCACAGGGCTCATGCTTGAGCCCAACTCTTTTCAACATTTATGTGGCACCCCTGGCTAACATCTTGAGAGCATATGGATTTGTTCCTATATCCTATGCTGATGATACTCAACTCCTCTTTCCCTTTAAAACCTTAACACCTGAAGTCAGGAACTCCTTCTCCTTGGGAATGAAAGCGGTAGCACACTGGATGTCTTCCAACTTTTTACAATGCAATGTTGGAAAGACGGAAGTCATGTTGTTTGGGGGGGTAAGACAACTCTGGACTCCGGACTGGTGGCCCCAAGATCTTGGCCCAGTACCAGAACCGAAACCATCTGTAAAAAATCTGGGGGTCCGGCTGGACCAGGAACTTTCCCTCAAGCAACACGCCAACCAGGTGGTGGGATCCTGCCTCCACATAATTGGTATGTTACGCAAAATCTTCCCCCTCCTGCCAGATGCCAGCAGAAGAACATTGGTACAGGCACTAGTCATAAGTCGCCTGGACTATTGTAACGGCCTGTTGCTAGCTGCCAATGAGGGAGTCATGGCAAGACTGCAGGTAGTCCAGAATACGGCTGCCCGGCTAGTCCTAAATGCACCCCCTCGCTCCCCTTCTAAGCCCCTACTGGAAAAGCTTCATTGGCTACCCATCAGACAGAGGGCTAAATTCAAGGTATGCTGTACCATACACAAGAGTCTCAATGGTAGGGGTCCGACATACCTGGCCACCAAATTTATCCCCTATCAGCCCGTCCGCCCTCTTCGCTCGAGCGAACAAGGCCTTTTAGTAGTGCCTAGGGCGAGGAAGGCAAGACAGGGCAGTAAAGCTCTCTCAATAGCTGGACCGTCTCTTTGGAACAGCCTTCCTAATTCCTTAAGGCTTTGCACAGAATACCTTCCTTTCAGGAAGATGTTAAAGACCTTCCTTTTCAGCTCTTAGACAGCTTACGTTCTCCCGATTGCACTGTGGCAGATGTCAAAAGCGCGGAGATGCTCCCATGGGAGTCGATACCAGCGCTATACAAGCCAGTAAAATAAAATAAAATAAATGTCGCTCGCTGCCTCCCCCCTTGTGTGCGTGAGCGTAGTGGGTGGGCCCTAAGTACGCCGTGTCTGCACAGGGGTGTGGACAAAAACCCTGTGGCGTTTCCCGGAAAGGCCAATGTCACTAACAGGGTGGCGCCTCGCAGTCTGCCATGAGGCCAACGTCGTGAGCAGCAGGCCTCTGAACCTGTGCGCCTGCTGCACCCCGGGACGCTGATACCCAGACCAGGCCGTCCCGCCCCTGCGCCCCAAGGCTGCACTGCTCACCTGCCGACACCACTGTGTGTCAAAGAGGGTCCACCATGTGCCGGGGCAAGTTCCAAGCCCCGGTCCCACAACCTCTGCAGCCTCCGCAGACCACTGCTGGTCCACATTACTCCTTTCTCATTGACATACTCCACCGGTGTCCCCTTCGTCACAGTAGGTCCCACAGGTGGAACTGTGTCCTGAGTCCTGAATGGCAGTGACCCCAAAACTGTGGCAGTGGCCACAGTTCCAGACTCCCTTCGATCAGTGAGGCATAATTCCATATGGCAGGCCGGCGACATGTGGTGCCCCTAACCCTGTTCAACGCAAGCCGTCGACACGTTGTGCCACTAGCCCTGTTCAACGCAAGCCGGCGACAAGTGGTGACATTAACCCTGTGCGCCGTGAGTGACCGTCGGCCTCCGGCGGAACATCATTGGTGTCTGAGCCTGTGCCCTGGGGGTTGTCATCAGCAACAGGCAGGTACAGACTTGGTGTCCGGCATGAGTCTGTGGCCTTCATATCATCCATGTTGCCGGACTCAGCTGGCATGTGCCCTCTGCATCATGTCCTGGGGGTACACCTTCCACTGTTCACCGAGACACTCCGGGACAAGCTCCTTTTACATCTACAGAAACCTGCTCTGCACTTGTGACCCTGCCCCAGGGCCCCGCAAGTCAGCGTCCCGTGGCGGTGGGCCAGTGTCGGCCGCTGTGCATCCCGGGCCACTAACCCTGCGCGACTCAAGTCATCCCTCTTTGTTGTTCTGCCATTGCTTGCCTGAGTGCCTGATGACTGTTGGAGTTGTTGCCAGCACCAGCTACTCCCTGAGGGCTGGCTTAACTCACCCCACACACAGCCAGCACAGGCGTCACTTGATTAGTGGGCCTGCCATCACATCCTGCTGAACCAAGTATTGACTCTTTTCTCCCTGAACTTTCACAGGTGATCAAGGATATTGACTCTGCCCTTGGATGATGACACCCCTCTGAGACCCGAACACACCCGCCCAGAGGCAGTACAATGCAGCCCACATACGCACCATGGCCGTTGAATGCACATTTGGCGTGTTGAAGTCACGTTTCAGGTACCTGGACGGCACAGGTGGAAAGCTCCTGTACACCCAGGAGATTGCTTGCAAGATGATCTTTGCATGTTGTGTGTTGCACAACATCTGTGAACGCACCAATGCCCCATGGATCCCAGTTCCAGAAGTACCGGACGATGATGGGGACAATGGGGCAGGTGGCTCACATCCTACTGCAGCTGCAGCAGGAATGGCCCGTAGGTACACCATCATTGACAATTACTTCTCATGAGCACGTGGCATTGTGACCGTCCCTGGCAATCATGGGACAGTGCAAAATGTCCCAAAACACAGCATGCGTGAATAAAACATAAAATAAAACATATTTGCAGGTTACAGGTTGTACTTGTACATTGTCATGTCACAGTTTCCTGCTGTGCCAGATGTGATTTTCCATGTTGTGCACATTTGCTGCACCAGTAGTGTCCTGTGTTCTGTTGTGGAGGTGTTGCTGTTTGTACCGGAATGTTGTCAATGACGAGGTGCACTTATACCTATGTGCGTATTCTGCACAGTGGTTGATTCACTCCTGCTGCTTTGATTTGTCTGCCACTGGTCCCTTTCAGGCGGTGTGCCTGTCAGTTCTGTGCTTCCATAGTGCTGAGATGTTGCAGACTTGGGTAACTTGTGCTCTTTGTTGATTTGTGACTCTTAGGCATGGTTTTTCCACAGATGTGTCATTGAAGTCGGGGTTGTTTGTGCAGGTGGTTGTGTCCGCGTGTGACCTGCTCCTTTTCAGTTGTGGTCCGCACTCAGCCACCTCAGTGTTGTGCCGTGTACATTGTCATGGTGATTGGACTGCAGACACGCTACTCGTCATGTGGTGTCTCTTGCATTGTCAGTGTGGCTGACTTATATGCATTTGCTGTGTTTCGCGGGTGTTTATGTGTTGGTTGTGTGCTTGTTGATGTGTTGTGTGGGTGCCCCTTTGAGCACATGGTGTACGTGGGACTACTTGGTGTTTGTATGTGTGTTGAAGTGTTCCCGTGGTATCAGGGACATGATCCTGAGTCATTGTGGGTGTGCAGTGTGCTCTGCTCATTTGTGCATGTGTGCCATTGAGCCTGTCTTCCCCCATTCACCCACTACCTGATCGGTGCGCACCCTGTTGATGTGGTGTTGGTTCACGTTGGACAGTGTCCGGATCCCCGACTCCTATCACTGTCTCCCGCCTGGTGACTGTGGCCACCATCTTCTCCAAGTCATTCAGCTCCTGGTGTTCTGCTGGCCCCCCTCCTCCAGGGTGCATTGCTGCTTCCATGTTGGCAGCGAGTTTCTGCTTGGTTTTGCCATTCACATCAGTCCAGGGCCTCTTGTGCTCTTCCATTGTCCTCCTCTGCCATGCAACGGCATTCACATGGTCCGGGGTTGTGTGCCATCTTTGCCTCTTTGTTGCCAATGAAACGGAGGTGACGGACAGTTGGTGGTGGTGTTCTGGCTCATCCTTGGCGATAATCATTTTTTCCTGGCGACTGTACCCCCATCTCCCTCTTCCTCTTCTCATTTGCCTTCCACGGGCCCTGTATTCCTGGGTGTTCCTCCGTGGGGATTTGTGGGGTTTATGTTGTCCTCTGCAGTGGGTCAGGGTGCATCCATGGTACTCCGCAGTTGATGTTGTTTTTTTAGTGGCATTTTCCGAATGCTGTTCTTGTGCTTTTTCCCGCGGTACGCATGGGTATTGCTGGCGCCTCGCTGGTTGTCACTGTTTTCTTATCGCGTTTGGGCATATCAAGTTTTTTAAACACGTTGGGGTTTGTGTTTTTATCTCCGCCGAGGTGGTTGTATCGCAGACATTAACCGCGGTTTCGGCAGACTATCGCATGCTACCGCCTTGTTGTGAATTCCACGTTAACACAGGGTTACTTTCACGCGATTGGCTGCTATGTGTAAAGGTGCATTAGCATTTTTTGGTGATGTTTAGCACACGTTCTTGTAAATATACCCCAAAGATTCTAGCCATTACAGAGTATGTTCACTGACTGATTTGATCCTGCTTGTGTATAGGGAACGTGCAAGCTACAGTGTATCGGCAGTGAACTACATTTCCCACTGGACCACAGTCTCTCCCTTATCTAGAGCGATGCAGCTATCTTGAATTTTCAGGTATAGCTTTCCTTGTGTTGCTTGTGTCCTTTCTACTCAATTTGTGCTACAATGGTGCAGTAGCCAGACATCACAAAATGGATGCTGGTTTTCAAGAGGCATGGCCTTTTTTCCCCTACGAATTGGATAACGGGCAATTTGATTCTCAGAGAAACATCCTGAAGTTGTGTGTAATTTGCAAGTTAACTTTCAGCTATTTATTTTGTTGTTTGAACTTAACTGTTTAGTTAAAATTCCTATTATGGAACAGAACATTTCGTATGTATACAAATATTAACACAGACAGTTTATAAGCTATTAGAGTTCAAGTATACAAATGCATTACAAAGTGAAGGGAATTGCAGAATGTTAATGATGTTTCTTATGTTTTCAGTTTACAGTAATCAAGTATCAACTATATACATCTTTCGAAAGAGGGTGTATAGTGAAGCAGCTTGAGGTAGTTATTCTAACATAGGGAGAAGAGCAACTGTATGTATGATTTGCAAGATATTCAATACTCTTTGGGGCAGATTTACGTTTCCTGGCGCATCCCTGCAAATCAGCAGGGATGCGCCAGGAAAGATGCCTCACGCAAGTTTACCCTTGCGCCACCACAGATGCGCCGTATTGTAAATGCGCAAGCATAAACAGATGCGTGTTGCATCTGCAGGCGTAAGGTTGGCTCAGTGCTGGAGTTGCGTCGTGGGCACAACGCAACTCCAGCACTGTCCAACATGGTGCATCAAGCCTTGCGCCTGCTTCAAGCAGGCGCAACGTTTTGATGCAGTGGGGTCGGTAAAGTGACTGAGTGAGATCCTGTAGATATCACTGAGCCACTTTTGTGGGTCGTTTCTGCGCCAGCGCAGGTTTCATGTGGTGCGGGGCTTTACAACGTGACGCATCTCCCTAGATGCTTCACAATGTAAATACACCGCAGCATGGGGCTGGCTTTACGCCGCTGCTGCGTCACAGAAGTGACGCAACGGGGGCGCAAAAGTGGAGCATGGGGCTTGTAAATCCGCCCCTTTATGTTTAACTTTCAGGAATTCCCATTACTGTGTCAAAGCATGTAGAGTTGGTTATGCAGAGACATTTATAAGGTTTACCTGTTGTGGTATGTAGGTTATGTATATGAGTTTATTGTTTCAGTATCTTTAATTCTGTCAGATCCCTTATGTCTCAGGGTTCTGGTTGATGGAATTGGAGCTCGAGTTGACGAGGGAGAGTCAGATACTGTCCCCTCGTCTGCCTGCTTGCTGCGTGGCCGTGGGTTTGTACTTATATGCCTACCCACGCCTACACACGCCAGCCCTCATGCTCCTTACTTGGCCTTGCTTGGCATTGTTGTGCCTCAATCTGCTTCCTTGGCCTTGCTCTGCCTTTTTCTGCCTCAAAGTGCTTACTCGCGCTCCTGTGACAGCATTGCCATCATTCCAGCCACTCTCTTCGCTTCAGCTATTCGTCACACTGCTGTGGGAGCCAGCACACTACGCTTCTGAGAATTCATTGGCTGATTGACTGTGCGTGCTATCGCAGCACGTTGGGGGCCATCTTGAGTAAGGATCGCACTGTTAAGCTTCAAGAGCCTGTTGGTGTTATTCTCACTCAGGGGCATATTACCAAGCATAAGCGAAAAATATCGCTAAGCTTGGTTAGCGGCCAAAATTATATCGCCGAGCCTCGCCTATTTTTATCGCTTAGGAGCCTTGATATTATCAAGGTTTATCCCCTAAGCGATAAAAATCGGCCAAAATGCATGAATATCCCTGAAAAGTCAGCGATATTCATGCATTACCGAGCAAATGCTCTTAGCCATGTTATCCACCTACCATTGGATAACATGGCTAAGAACTACTCTGGGCAGGCGTTAACTTTTGGAAATAATCGCGCTTAGCGCGATTATTTTCAAAAGTTGGTAATAGGGGATAGCGATGTTAGCGACTGTTTCCAGTTGTTAACATCTTGGCACGCCCACTTTGCATGTCATTAGCGATAATTATCGCTGACATGCAAAGTGGGCCCCTAAATGCCCGCTATCGCCTATTAGCTCTCGCTAACTGGTGTTAGCGACAGCTAGGTAATAGGGTGATTAAATTATCGCCACTTTAGCGGGAAAAATTCCCGCTAAAGCAGCGATGAGGCCCTTGGTAATATTCCCCTCAGTTTCTTCTGTGATTCGCACACCTGCTGTGCGATACCTGTTGATTTCTTGGCGTCTACACCCTAGTTGTAGCATCGGTGATCCACACATCTGTTTTGGCATTTCTTTCTTCCTTTCATTATTCCTTAAAATTTCCAATGGCATTTATTACACTTCGATGATCTGTACACCTTACGTGCAGGTATTCATTTCTGCTACATTACAACGTCGGTGATCCGCACAACTGCTGTGTGGCACATTATTGGTGCTCATAGTTGTTTGCTTACTACTTCGGTGATCCGCACACCTGTTGTGTGGGACATTATTTTACGCCTAATTGGCACATATTTTACACTAACTTTCTGGTAATTTGCATATTTATCTACACGTTTTTCTTTTCATCTTTATCACATCTGTTGTGCCAATTTTCTCATTTTTGTTCATATTCTCTGCTTCATGGCTAGTAATCACGGTCTCATTTAACCACCACCCTTATTACAAAAAGTGGGTAAACCAGATATTAAATTGCTAGAATGGCTTCGTATTTTTGAAAACTATTTAGCGGCCATTGATGATGAAGGTTATACACCTTCGAGGAACATGGCTATGCTGTTCAACCATTTAGGAATTGCTAGTCAAAGAATTTTTCCTAATCTTCCTCGTTCTCCAGCTCCAACCTCTGAAGACTCTGCTGGAACGTTTATTTGGAACCAAAAGAACACACAAGGAAACAATATCTTGATGTGTCAAATGTTTTATTAGAAAGATTTCAACTTTGCTATGTGCAAACAATCCTCCTATGAATCCATAGAAGACAATGTTGCTTCTCTCAGATTTCAAGCTGAAAAGTGCAAATTTGGTGCTAACATTGACACTCATATTAGAGACCAATTTGTTTTTTACTAGTCTTCTAAAAAAATTCAAGAGCGTTTACTTACTTGTCGTAATCCTACCCTTACTGAAGTATTGGATATTGCCTTGAGCATAGAAAGGTCCATTGTCACCTCCAAAGTTCTACCCAGCCACTCTGCTCCCTCTCCTTCTTCTGTCAATGTTGTGTGTGACGATGATGTTGTTTGTGCAGTTAGCATCAAACAAGTCTCTGACAAAAACTAGTCGTAGGGGACAACCTCCTCGCAAACAGCTTGTTTGTTTTCGCTGTGGTTCTAAGAACCACATTGGAAACAATCCAACATGTCCTGCTATTGGTAAGCAGTGCTAGTGTTGCAACAAGTTTAGTCACTTCCAAAGTGTATGTAGAGGTGGAGCTAGCTCTTCCTTAAGCAAAGTCAAAATTTCAAATGTTTCTGTGGATGATACTGACTTTGAAGTACAACAATGTGAGAAGAAATTTACAAATGTCTTATTCACTGTGGATATCACTGATTGTTCCAATGTCACCTCCGTTAAGGGACCCATTGTTGATGCAATTGTCGATGAGAGATCTATCTCTGTCATGGCTGATTCTGCTGCCCCGATTACTATTCTTGCTGACCGTACATTTTATGAATCATGGTCACCTGGTACTTCTCTGTTGTCCCCTGACATCAATCCTAAGGCTTTTAGTGAGCAGGCTATCAACTTATTAGGTTCTTTTGGGGGCTGGTGGAATGTTTGGACAGATTCACCAAAACCAAAATCTATGTTGCTGTTATCAATCAATCCGTTGTTTTAGAAAGCGAGCTACTCAACCGCGAGGGTCGCAAAGCGCTGGGGGGGAAATCTGCTCTGGATCAGTCGGAAAGCCAGGTCTTGAGGTCTTTCCTGAATGTGTGCAATGTTGGGGGGCGTCTGAGGTTGACAGGGGATCCAGGTCTTGGCTGCGTTGTAGGAGAACTCCCTCCCACCCATCATAGCTGTTAATGTCAGGGATATTGTTGGGTGGAAAGATCTTGCATGTTTAGGAATTATTTTGTATCCTGGGCAAGGTCCTCCTATCACTCTAGGTCCTCTTAATAAGGACATTCTGCTCCTAGACTCAGAAGATGATATTGTTTCACACCTTGTTGACTCTTTCCATGGTGTATTCAAAGATGCTGTGGGTTCTGTTAAGGGGTTTGAGCACTGCATCAAACTTAACAGTGGTGCTGCCCCTGTTGTCCACAAAGTGAGACCTGTTCCCCTTAGTATTAGAGAGGACCTCAAACATTTGTTGAATAAACTCAAATCGGAGTGCACCATTGCACCCATTGATGCCTCAGAATGGGTTTCTCTGGGTATTTAGGCAGCAAAAAAGACTGGGGATCTCAGATTGTGTGGTGATTTCAGATCTCTTAATCACAACATTCTTGTGGATTGCCATCCTCTTCCACACATCTAGGAGATGTTGGCCAATATTGGTAATGCCAAATTCTTCTCCACCATTGACCTACATTCGACATATCACCAGATTCTACTCTCTGAAGAATCTCAACCTCTTTCAGTGCTTGTAACTCCATGTGGTGATTTTAAATATCTCAGACTTCCATTTGGACTTTCATCCGCGGCAAGTGTCTTCCAAAAGCTCATGGATGGGTTATTTGGGGATAGGCCGTATGTTCAGGCATTTCAAGATGACATTCTTGTTTTTACCGAGTCCAAAGATGAACATGTTCAACCCTTATGTAAGGTACTTAATGTACTTAATTCCACTGGCATGACAGTCAAATCCAACAAGTGCAAACATTTTGGTAATAAGGTTGGAACATCTTATCTCTGCAGAAGGGATCAAGCCAAAATTCTGTAACCTTTAGGCCATTAAAAATGCTCCTGCGCGTATTGATAAGAATATTTTACGTTCTTCTCTTGGCCTTTGCAAATACTACACCAGGTTTGTTCCTGGTTACTCTCTTGCTGGGCAACCTTTGAGAGATTTACTTAAAAAAGGTGTGAAATTTGTCTGCAGTGACTCCATGTCTACAGCGTTTGAGAAGCTCAAATCTTTTGTCGTCAATGCCTGTGCTTTATGCTCATTTGATCCTTCTGGTGATTCATTTATCACTGTTGATGCTAGTCTTAAAGGATTAGGAGCTGTTTTTGGGCAGTGGACAGATGGGCAAGAGAATACCATTGCTTTTGCTTCTAAATCTCTTTCTGAAGTTGAGTGCCACTAGAGCACCATTGAGAGGGAAGCCCTGGGTGTTGTTTGGGCTGAGCAAAAATTCCAAACCTACATTTGGGGGACGAAATGTGATATTTGTACTGATCACAAACCTTTGGTGTTTCTCTTAGCTGGTAATGGTTTGGGTAAGGCGCCTGCAATCCCTGGTCAGGCTTCTTTCCAAATTACAAAAATACGATCTAGATGTCAAGTATATCCAAGGTGGAAAGAATGTTTGTGCTGACTGTTTATCTCATATCCCTTTACCTTGCAATTTCAGTGTTTTAGATGACCTTGATGATTACTGTGTTGTTGGTGTCATTGATGTAGTACCTGCAAGTGGTAGTAAATGTTCACATGAAGATTGGGTCCTAGCAATGGAAAAAGATGAAATTTTGAAGAAAGTCAAGTTTTTTGTTAGAAACAAGTGGCCCACTAGTAAAACCTAATCTAGTGAGTTGAGGTCTTTTGCACAGGTAAGCGAGGAGCTATCTTCTGAAAATTGGCATTTCCATTTGCAACAGATTATTTGTGCCTCCTCATTTATTAAGGGTCAAGATTGCTGCCATTGCTCATGAGGGGCATATGGGTATGTCTGCTACTACAAAGAAAATCAAACAGGTTTACTGGTGGCCAGGTTTGGGTTTTATGGTTGTCAATTTTGTTTTGAAATGTCCCTAGTGTGTTGTCTCAGATAAACACTAGAAACTCTACAAAAAACCTTAGTTTTCAGTTCCTTTTCCTGAGATGCATTGAGAGAAAATTGGTCTTGATTTTTCTGGGCCTTTCAATCTTCCTCCATCTTGAATTAGATATTTGTTTGTTGGTATAGACTATTTATCTCTACTGGTTATATTACTCTTTTGTTGAGGTGGCTAACTCCGCTTCTGTCATTTCTTTTTTAGAGAACATTTTCAAAATTGAAGGTGCACCTAGTTCCATTGTTACGGACAATGGTGTTTCTTTTGTCTCTGAGGATATGACGGATTTCTTGAATACATTTGATATTAAACACTACCAAGTTGCATTGTACAATCCTTCCGCTAATGGATTTGTTGAGAGGGCAAATTGCATTCTCAGGGAAGGTATTCAGATTGCTGTTGCAGCTAATGTTGAAGTTGCTGATTTCTTGCAAGAGAAAGTTTGAGCTTATCTCACTTCACATCATTGCACCACTGGAGTCACTCCTTTCAAAGTTCTCAGAGGTAGGGAAGCAAGCTCAAAATTGATCCGTGATTGGTTTTCTAATCTTAGTGCTGGTCCCTATTTGATTGGTAAGAGGTTTGAGAGTGATGATCGTGATGTCATCAGAAGTAGAGTTTTGTCTAAACAAGTCAAGCAAAAAAAGTACTATGACAGCAACTCTAGAGTCAAACCTGAGAACTTTTCAGTAAATGATTAGGTTCTCATTAAGAAACCTTTAGTGTCTAAAGGTCAATCTACCTTTCCTCTTCCTGTACGCGTAATGAGATAAGTAAACCTTCTCTTCTGTTGGATGGGAGGGGATGGTGGAATAAGGATCGAGTGGTGAAACTCACAAATGAACAAGCTGAGATTTGTAAACAAGTTTATGATGATAGAGATGAAAACAATGAATTTTCTTCAACAATTGGTATTCATCCTGGCATCCCCTTTGAGTCTTCTGGTTCTGGAAATGATCCCATTGTACCTGCTGCTTCTGATTCTTTTTGTGCTCCTGTTGGACGTGTTGTTCGGAGGCTCGCCCTCTCAACCAAATTCACAAGTTGGTGTTGAGGGACGGCTTTCTCGCAGCCATCGCACCATCAGGCTGCCATCTAAATTGATGGATGATTATATTCTGGACTAATTGTTTTTTTGTTTGCAGGGAAAGCGGGGTGATGTGGTATGTAGGTTATGTATATGAGTTTATTGTTTCTGTATCTTTTAATTCCGTCCGAACCCTTATGCCTCACCTTTCTGGTTGATAGAATTTGGAGCTCTGGTTGACGAGTGAGAGTCAGTTACTCTCCGCTTGTCTGCCTGCTTGCTGTGTTGCCGTGGGTTCGTATTTATATGTCAACCATCTACATTAAAGAAACTTTTATGGCAAGAAACAGTCAGTTCTCACAGCGTAACCCCATAACACAATATCATTTCAACATTACACGTACATTCAGTGTTCTGTTGAGGAATTACTTAAGATATCTCTTTATTTTATAGAGATCCACTGCAGCCTGCAGCCTTCCTTGACACCGGAAGTGACGAGACTCAATGTGGAGGCCTGTGTCTCTTATTTTTCTCTAATTCTTTCTCCGATCCCTGCTTCAACCACCAGCTCTCATGCTCCACTGTATTTGGTGGCGATAGAAAAAGTGCATCACTTCCTTTGGATCTGGCACAGATTAGGCAAAAACCTGATATCTTTGACAGTTTTAAGTCAAGATTCATAAAAGGGTTTTACATTAATTATGTTTTTACTACTATTTTAGAAATGTGCAAATCTATCAATTTACCGTTGCTGTAATTTTTGATAAGACAAGTTTCCTCATTTCGCTTTCAAAATCAAATAAAATATCTCTAACTTAAAAAGATAAAATGACCGAGCTAGGTGAATATTTCGTAGGAGGGCTGGCCACTGAAATCCGACATCTTCTAGCCTGCCACCCTGACAATAAATATACGCTTATCTACCTGTGGGTCTGCTGAGGATCAAGTCTGTTCTTAGGGAATTTTTGGCAAGGCCAAGTTGAGGCATCAGTCCTAACTGAGAAGCGCAAGCAATTCTCAACCCTGAACTCTTGGCAGTGTCTCCCTAATTCTAAACTTTGATCGCATGTTGGCAGTGTCTCCCTATTTCTAAACTTTGGTTCTCAGTAGCATCTTTTCTGTGGGCTTGTATGAGAAAAAAAAAGTCAATGGGCACACTAACTTGAATTACTGTAAAGCTTACCTAAAATGTTATTATTGTAAATTGTGTTACGGTCTTTTTAACGGTTTGATATAATGCATTTGTGCTTTTATGATCTTTTTTTAATAGATCAAATAAAGATTTTAAATGAAGAAAAAAATGACAGAGAGAAAACATAAGAGAGGGGAAGGAGGAGGAGGGAGAAACAGACAGTAAAACAGTAACAAAGAAAGAAATCAGTGATGAACAAGAACTTGAAACAGTCAGATAAATTGGCGGGGTGTGTCTGGTGTTGGATAAAAGAAGCATGACATGCAAACATGACGATGCAGGCTTGCTATTCGTCACCCTGACCTTCAAAGCACTGGCTTCAGGCTTCTGAGCAAACTGTTGGACCCCAGCACTTAGGGACACGTTCCCTAAATAGCGAATTTTAAGACATTTCTATTTAAGGAATGCAAAATGGTATGTGAGAAAGTAGTGATCACCCAATACCAATTCTTTAAGATTCGCAATCGCAAATAGGTAATCGCTTATAGGTAATACTACTCCGTTAGTTCCTATGCGCCTAAAGGCCCACAGATGCGAATGGTTTTGCATTATCAAATTTGCAATTACCTATGTGTTATTAAGCAAATTAGGTACTGCAAACCCAAGGGTGCCCCGGGACCCAGGCCCCCCTGAAGCAATCCAAAAAACAAATGTGCACATATAAAGCACAGACATGCCCGAGCGCATGTGTGCATTACATGGCTCTTTAAACAATGCTTTTTGGGTGCATTTTTTAAAATTGCACATGGTTATCATTATTATTATTAGATCGGTTTTATACAGCGCACGGTTACCCTGGAGCATCCCAGCGCTTTGCCAACAGAGTATTACTAGCAGAGAGCAGAGGCAGAAAAGATCAGCAGAAGAGGAAAGTTTTCAATTGTTTTCTAAAACGCAAAAGACATGGTTCCGCGCGTAGACCTAGGGGGAGAGCATTCCAAAGGGTAGCGACATTAACGGAGAATCTCCTTCCTCCTGATCGGGCCTTTTTAATCCTGGGGACAACGGTCAGATGTTGCTGGTCTGAGCGTAAGGTTCTGCTGGCTTTATACGGGATCACCATCTTTTGAAGGACGGGAGGGCCTTTGCCTTGCAAGATTTTGTGCGCAAGGCAGAGGGATTTAAATTTGACCCTTTCCCGTATTGGCAGCCAGTGTAACGCTCTCAGTGCTGGTTTGGCCGAACGAGACATGGGGATGTTGTATAGCATTTGTGCTGCCGCATTCTGAACTTGTTGAAGTCTGTTCAGAGTGATCTCAGGGGCACCGAGGTAGATCGCATTGCTGAAGTCCAACCTGGACATGATCAGACCCTGGATTAAGAGCTTCCGAGATAAAAAAGGAATCAAAGGCAGTACTTTGCGTACCAATCGGAGGAGGCCAAAACAGACACCCGCTAGTTTGGAGGCCTGGGTCCTAAAGGAAAGGTCTTGTTCCAACCAAATGCCCAGGCTCTTGATCTCAGCCTTGGGTTCGGGAGGGGGTCCTAGGCAGCTGGGCCAGGCCGAGCAGGGGAGAGAGGGAGTTTTTAGTCCCATCAGCATTATCTCCGTTTTGGACCCATTCAGTTTTAATGCTGAGTCCCCCATCCAAGAATAGACTTTTGAGAGGCAGGCGTGAAGTATCTGGGAGTTGTCCGTGGATTGGGAGAGGGCGAACACCAGTTGGGTGTCGTCGGCGTAGCTCACGATCTTGATGTTAAATGGAGCCACCACATCCTGCAAGGGGGCCATGTACACGTTAAATAGTGTAGGACTCAGGGAAGAGCCCTGGGGCACACCACAATGGAGGTGGGTGGATGACGATCGTGCGCCCCCTTCCCAGACCTGGAAAGATCTTTTGCTGAGGAATGACCTGAGCCAGTTCAGCGATGTCCCCCTCACTCCGGCGTCTGACAGTCGCTGGAGTAACACTCGATGGTTAACAGTGTTGAACGCTGCACTAAGGTCCAGGAGGATCACTGCCACTGATCCTCCCGAATCCAAAATGCAGCGTGCCTCCTCCGTGACTGCCAGCAAGGCGGTGTCAGTGCCTTGGCCCGGGCGACAGCCTGTTTGGGAGCTTCTTAGCACACGTTGGACTGAAGGAAATTGGATAACTGACAGTTAACCAATTTTTCCGTGATTTTACTAAGTCCTGGGAGGAGCGAGATGGGCCTGTAATTAGCCATATCTAGGGGGTCTAGGCTGGGTTTTTTTAGGAGGGCTTTTACTATTGCACTCTTCCAATTGGGTGGGACTATACCCGCGCCTAATGAGGCATTGATAACTGAGGTAATGGGCTTCACAATGGAAGGGCAACCTGTTTAAGAATCCTCATGGGGACAACATCCCGGGGAGAGCCACTCTTAATAGAGCGTAAGACTTTAAGGGCTTCATCCTTAGTGACTGGCCCAAAGGATTCCAAGGTCCTCTAAGGTAGGCCCTCATCCTCCAAAGGCTCAAGTCCTATCCTGGATTGGGGAAGGGAGATCAGAATTTTTTCAATTTTTGTATGGAAGTACTGTGCCAGATTATTGCATTTGTCTTCCAAATTCTCCTTGGGAGCAGAAGGTGTAGGAACCTTTAAAAGTTCTTTAACCACCAAGAAAGTTTCTCTTGAGGAGTTGGAGGCATTACTAATTTTCTCTTCAAAAAACTAATTATAGCTAGCCGGATGGAGAGCTTGTAGCTCCTCATTGCCGTTCGGTATTCCGTCTTACTAGCTACTTCCCAGTTTTTCCTCCAGGCACGCTCTAATTTTTTGCATGCCCTCCGCATAACCCTCAGCTCAGGTGTGTACCAAGGGGCGGTGTGTAGTCTTTTTTCCTTTCTTCCTGCCGATCTCATAGGGAGGACGGCGTCTAGTGTGTTCGACATCCACCTACAGAGGTCTGCTTCTGCTAAGACATCAAGTCGATGGTAAAAGTATTTCATAAACGCTTGTTTGCGTTTAGAAAATGCTTGGTACATGTGCTTAGGGAATCTCAATTTGCGATTCCTATTTGTAGTCGCAATTTTGGGTAATTGCAATTTTTGTGATTACCTAAAAGTTCAACTACAGAGCCTTTCATACGTTATGAAAGGCTATTTTGCATTCGCAAACAGCCGAATTTTGCGATTTGAACCGTTTGCGAATGCAAAATTGTTTCATGCATGTGGACCTTATTCTTTTACAGATTAAGCACTGATTCCCCCACCTCCCTAACGAATCGCAGCAATCAGAGATTGAATTACATCCTGCTTATCTATCAGGAACTTAAGAGGGGAGAAACAGGAAGTTCTCAAATCCCTTTCTGATAAAAAAATGGAGCCTCTGTAATTTTTCACAAACACATGCGAAGATATGTACAGGCAAAAACAGCAGATATAACTGAGTGAAGGTTCAGCTCATTGCTAAAGGGATATGAGGCCTAGAAATAAGGTTAGTGAAGAGTACAATTAAGTAATCCAGCATTATTAATAAACACGTATTACTGTTATGTTTTCCTATTATATCAAGGGTGAAATACCAACCGAATGAAGTTTTTAGTGAAGTTTCGCAATTAACACTTTTGTTGATAAATAATCCTTTTCTACTTTAATTACAAACAACTTTTCAAATTTTGAAACTGAAATAAAAAACTGTCCATATACTCTGCATCAGAGAGGCATTCCGTGGGCGTTGCACCGGGTTTTCACACACTGCCCCAGATTTACTTAATCACATAAACCTGGAGTAGCGCCAAAACCTTACACCTCCGCAGAGCAGGCGTAACGAGAGGAAATATTTTTATTTCTGCTAGTTTTTTCCTCTTTCCATGTGTGCTGCATTCTACAGCCCACATAGCAAGAGTAAAATGCCCCTTTCTGCACAAAACAATCCTGTCTGCAAAAGAGGCACCCTTGCACCATGGCGCAAGGCTGCCTACGTTTGTGCTAGGCAGCGAATTGTGCACCAGCACAGGCAGAAAGGACAGGAATGCACTGTCTTTCAGAAATAGGGTGAATTCCTACCCTTTCAAATTGGCATAGTGCAGCTCAGCAAGAAGTCTTGTTGCTCTGCCCTACTCCAATTCCTCATAAATTAGTCCCTTAATTAATTTGCGAGCATAGGAAATCGGTCTTCGGAAGGGACGTCCTAGACACGCCTTATTCAGTATGGCTTCCTAAACCCATTTAGCAATTCAGTAAACCGGTTCCAAATTGCTAAATGGGTTTGGTACATTTGAAAAAGGAATTTAGGGTTCACAAACCCTCTAATTTACCAAATTAAAGGGTTTGCAAACTCTCAAAACCCTTTGTACATGAGGCCCTTGGTCACTTCTTGTAGTTTAAAATAAAGATGTGCAACTGTCTTTCTGCCCTATCAACTTTAGAAAATCTGGACACTCTGGGGCTTATTTAGAACTGCCGGAACGTCACTTTTCTTGACGTTCAGGCAGCACACTGTGCTTACCCATATCTACGAGGCCACGAAAAGTCACTTTGCAACACTTTTCGTGGCTTTGTAGATATGGAGTAAGCAAAGCAGCGCAAGTGAATGCCTTCCCTTACTCTGCGTCAAAGAGGAGTTCCATGGGCATGGTGGTGGGTGTTCCCCCACAACACCCATGGACCTTGGTGCAGCCCTAGATTTAAGATATCACATAAACATGGGGCAGCGCCAAAACCTTGCCCCCTAGTTTTACAAAGACATAGTTGAACCAAAATATTTTGTTATTGATAATACATCATACAACTATTAGGGATTAAGGCACCAAAACGACTTCCTAAATTAAGCAATCTTTAAACCTTCTTCTGCCTCAAATGTCAGATTAAGACTGTTTTAGGCTTGGAGGAGCAGTCTTAAGACCATTTGAAGGCAGGGCAAAACTCTTCGCCACACAGGTCTCCCTTTCAGATATCAGAGGGTCTTAAGACTAATGAGGGACATTTTTTCCTGGTTTAGCACACTAAGCCAGGAAAAAAACTTTGGCAAACCAGGACATTAGTACTTATTTATTGGGTTGTCTCCGAATTGGTAGTGTTTGGCCAATTCCAGGCTTCTGCACCTCCATCAGTTCAGTCATTTAGAACATGTTCGGAACTCACCTGAAAGCGTTGTCCCAAGAATCAGGACCAAAGCCACAGCCAAAGACCTGGAATGCATAGTTCAGTCACTGGCCGGTAGAGAGCGCTCACGACTATACTGTAATATAAAACAAAAGAGAGTGCAAGTTAGGGGCGCTCGCATATGTGACTTTAGCAATTATGACAGTAACGTAAAAGAAAGAGAGAGTGAGTTAAGTGTTGTCGGAGCTCTGCGGACAGCAAGTCTGTAATATACAACAAAGAAAGAGAGATTTAAGTTGCAGGGGTTTCCGGTCCAGGGAAGACACGGCTTGGCAGTTCGGGCTGGAGTGTTCCCATGAGGCACAGAGTCAGTCTAATTTGCATATGGCCATGTCTGAACTGGGGTGGCGGAGTGAGTGAGCTAAAGAATGATGATGGATTTAACCCAGTTCAGTTGACTGGGGGTGAGTGCTTGCCATGTTCAACACTCCGTCCATCATCCCCTTTGGTTTGACACAGGGCCCCATCCTGCAGTCAACGGGGTGGCCAACCCCTTCATGGCCTTCAGCAATGCACTTTGTTGGGTAATGTCAGCTGCAACAGAACATTTTCTCTGATGGCCTACTAATTAGAGCACAATGGATTTGCACCCACAGCTTAATTCTTGAATTTGCGATGGACGACGGGAGAAAAGCTCCCAAATCCAATGTTGTGCTTTCACTTGTTGCAGTGGCGTCGCCGTGGTTTCACGCATTCACATGGGATCTGCATGATAATAAGACAAAATATCTCTCAAATGTAACCATTCATGTCCAAGCCTGAACATGTTTTAAACAATAATTTCTCTTCACTTCCTTGAGTAAAGTATTAGTTACATGTCAAGTCTGGTGTAATTCCACTCAGCTGTTCTTTCTATAAGAAGGAGCAAATAATTTTACGTGAGTTAAAATGACAAATATCACTCGTGGAACTCCTGCCCTTTATTTTTAGGCCATGCTTGATGAAGAAACGTAATGGATGTTTCATGCACATTCGTCGAACAGTGCTAAAGATAGTAAGAAAAAAAAAATTCAATACAAATTTGGAATTATCCAAATATGCTGAGTTGCTATCGCCACCTCTGTGGTATTGATACATAAATATTCTTTATATGTATTCATTACTAGAATCTACTCTTTTTGAACGAGTGAAATGTTGATTCCTTTCAAATTTAGCTGTTAAGCTATTCCTAATTTCTAGCACGATGACTTAGAAGGCAAGGAATCGGGTGGAATTCCATATTTCTTTGTAATTAGTCAAATTAACAGGTAAAATTCATCTTTGCTTGTCCTCTAAGAGTTGTAACTTCTCTTTTGTATATTTTGGATTATTTTGTTTGGGGCTTTTTTGGACCACGGAAACTGCAAATGACAGCAGTCTCTTAGTAAATATGATACTCACATAGTGTGTGGTCATATTTCTTGGTGTTGTGTTGGCGTGGGCCCTAGGCCCACATGCTGAGAAATAATGGTACACGGACACACAGTGGTTAGGTGCTGGAACTGGCCACGAGCATGTGCCCTTTTATTGACAGGCTTACGTCACTCGTGACACCTGTGAGGTATGCATGTGGAGGTGCAAGTGTGCGCACTCCCATAGGGGAGTGGCTACTAACTGTTCCTGTCGAGACACTAGAACATGTCTCGCAGGACACAACATTCCTCCAAACGCTTGCTTGGAGATGTAAGCTACGCACTATTAACGTGCCGGTGTTAGCATGTCCTTTATTCCCAAGTATCTTCCTTTTGCTGACATGGAGGATGGTATGTGGTGGATAACAACAGTTCATTGACTGGGTGCGTCAAGATTATGATTGGAGTCCGTTGGTGAAAGTTCACTGAATCGTTGCAGGGTCGACCGAAGGCTTTGTTAGACTGTCTTGCTGGGTCTGGTGACCTGTCGGTGGGGCATTGTCTCTTCCACCTCTCCTGCCTGGGGAGGCCATTGGGTCAGGCCTACCACAGGACTGCTGGTAGGCTGCGCTGGGGCTGTGTGTGTGCCGACTGGGGGGGGGCTGCAAAACCGCTGAGGAGCCACTAGCCAGTCTCTTGCACAAACCTCAAGGGTGTATGGGTCTTGTTCAGGACATGCTCTCGCTGCCGCAGGGTTTTGCTTATCAGCAGGTTTGGCAACAGTGTAGAGTTCCAATCCATTTTTATTCAAGATGGTGTCGGTGGACACACTTGATGAGGTCTGGAATGGTGGCATTGCCAGCCTTGTGGTGAATCTGGACGATGGTGAGTGATGACTTGTCTTGATGGCTGAAGACATTCATTCTGGAGTCTATCACCTGAGGTAGGGAGTAGCCAGGTACCTCCATGTCCTTTAGAGGAGGCACTTGCATCCGATCACTTGAACTTCTTGGGCTGTTCAGACGTTGATGACAGGCGAGTGATAGACACGGTGAGAAACGTAAGGCTTGAGACTCGGTTTGTGCAGGCTGTGCATCTTACTCTCAGACTCCGCTGTGCGGTTGCCAGTTCCTACTCAGGTTATCACCCTCTTCCCTTGCTGTCGCTGGGTCAGGACTCACTCCTTTTGTAGCTCAGGTTCTCTTCACTGTCCGGCCCTGCCACTCACAACTTCCCCTTCTGACCTCAGTTGGTTGTCCGATTCTTGGTGTAGACCTTCCGGTCACACTTCCACATTTCTTGCTGAGTGCGGTGTCATGCACATGACACTGATGACGTAGCTGCCATTGGGCCTGGACGACAGGTGGCGATGATCAGCTAGTAGAGGAGGTGTCTGGAGGGACATCGTAGCAATGTGACTTTGCCTCTTCTGAATCTGTTCTTTCACCTCTGGCATTTGCGGTCAGGAGCAGGGATGCTGTTCGACTCTGACTGCCGACGCTCAGGGCTGGACGGTCGCACTGTGAAACGATGGGAGCTTCGCGGTTTGCGCTTGCTACGAATTACACTTGATTCTCCCTTGGTGCTGTCTCCAGGGCCATTGGTCTGCCTTGGTGGCTGTCTGGTGTCTTTGGAGAATTCTATTGGCGGGGTGGCGCTACGAGTCCTGGTGCTTCTCCTCTTGTTTCCTGGGCGCGCCTGTGTATGTCCAGCTCTTCCAGGTGACAGGATTGTCACTCTTCTTTTTGCTTCTTCTCCGGGTGCAGTGACAGGCACCAAGTTCCAACAAGGCCAACAGGTCCTTTTAACTTCAATGGTCTCTGGACCATGCAGGTTGCCACTCTTCTTGGCTGCGTGGTGAGCAGCCATTCAATTTGGGTGCTCCTTCTTCAGGCAGCTTCTTGAAGCTCCTACTCCGTGTGTGCCCTCTTCAGGGAATGGCTTCCACGAGTAGTAGAGAGCTGAAATGGCGGCTGGCCACTTGTGGTGTGCGACTCTCCTCTTGTCAGCCTTGGGTCACTGACAACTCCTTCTTCAGGCAGTGTGAGGGAGGACACTGTGGTGCCTTTGTCCCCTTTGTGCTCCGTTGCTGTTGTGGAGATGTATGGGATCTCCATCACCGTTCTTTAGCCCACTCTGCCACCCCAGTTCAGACATGGCCATATGCAAATCAGTCTGACCTTGTGCTTCATGGGAACAGTCCAGCCCGAACTGCCAAGCCATGCCTTCCCTGGACCGGACACAAGCTACTGAGAACCGGTTTCTGGCATTTCAGCCGTCTTCATCCCGGCTAGCTTGAATCCAGTGGGAAAGTGAGCAAGGGACTCACGTCTGAGCATACCCTGCCAACTTATGGCAAACAAAGAAAAACCAAAGGAAATGATGGATGGAGCATTGACAATACAAGCACTCACCCCAAGTCAACTGATTTGGGTTTAATCCATCACCGTTCTTTAGCCCACTCTGCCACCCCAGTTCAGACATGGCCATATGCAAATCAGTGTGACCCTGTGCCTCATGGGAACAGTCCAGCCCGAACTGCCAAGCCATGCCTTCCCTGGACCGGAAACAAGCTACTGAGGACCGGTTTCTGGCATTTCAGCCGTCTTCAGTCCGGCTTGCTTGAATCCAGTGTCAAAGTGAGCAAGGGACTTACGTCTGAGCATACCCTGCCAACTTATGGCGAACAAAGCTTGGCAGTTCGGGCTGGACTGTTCCCATGAGGCACAGGGTCAGACTGATTTGCATATGGCCATGTCTGAACTGGGGTGGCGGAGTGAGCTAAAGAATGGTGAGGGATTAAACCTAGATCAGTTGACTAGGGTGAGTGTTTGTATTGTCAACGCTCCGTCCATCATCCCCTTTGGTTTTTCAGTGTTGAGTTGGCTGTCACTCTGGGCCGCTGCAGCCTTATCAGTGCTGCTGGACAGTCTTGTGCAAAAGCGTTTAGATATATGTATATTTTTTTAGACGTGGTACCTTATACTGGCCACTAGGTGGCACTGCGGGCATTGAGGAGACCACTGCAACTGTTCCTGAGTGCTGCAGACCTTGTGGGCGTTCGAGGTGCCGGTCTGGGAAGGAACACTGTGTAGGTGTGGAGCACGGGTACTCATAGTACGACCCGCCAGCGGCCCGGCAAGCCTTCCCTGGTGGCCCGTGGACCTTTCAGACAATTTACCCGTGTTTAAAAAAAAAAAGTTAAAGTGTGTCTGCAAACACTGCGCGCCAAGACTCTCCTGCTCCGTGGGGGCCCGGGCATTCCAGTGATAGTCAGAGTGGAGCTGCAGGGGCGCTAAGAGGTGAAATACGAAAGCCTCATTAACATACAAATGGTCTTTTAAAGACCTGTGAAGTTCTCCCAGCTCTGTGTGTGTGTGCCCGGAAGCTGTCTCAGCCCAGGCACACACAGGCAGGGTGCGATGAAGAGGGTGACAGAGGGAGGGAAGGAGAGCGAGGAAGGGAGGGAAAGGGAGAGCGAGGAAGGGAGGGAAAGGGAGGCAGAGAGAGGGAGAGCGAGGGAGGGAGGGAAAGGGAGGCAGACAGAAGGAGAGCGAGGGAGGGAAGAAAAGGGAGGCAGACACAGACAGAGGGAGAGTGAGGGACGGAGGAAAGGGAGGGAGAGGGTGGGAGGGAAAGGGAGGCAGGGAGAGGGAGAGCCAGGGAGGGAGGGAAAGGGAGGCAGAGAGAGGGAGAGCAAGGGAGGGAGGGAAAGGGAAGGAGAGCGAGGGAGAACGAGGGAGGGAGGTGGAGGGAGGCAGACAGGGAAGGAGGGAAAGGGAGGGGGAGGGAGAGCAAGGGAGGTAAAGGGAGGGAGAGCGAGGAGGAAAAGGGAGGCAGACAGAGGGGGAGCGAGGGAGGGAGGGAAGGGAAGAGAGAGCGAGGGAGGGAAAGGGAGCGAGAGGGAGAGAGAGCGAGGGAGGGAGGGAAAGGGAGGCATACAGAGGGAGAGCGAGGGAGTGAGGGAAAGGAGGGAGGGAAAGGGAGGCAGACAGAGGGAGAAAGAGGGAGGGAGGGAAAGGGATGCAGACAGAGGGAGAGCGAGGGAGGGAGGGAGGGAGAGGGAGGCAGACAGAGGGAGAGCGAGGGAGGGAGGGAAAGGAGAAAGGGAGGCAGACAGAGGCAGAGCGAGGGAGGGAAGGAAAGGAGGGAGGGAAAGGGAGGCAGACAGAGGGAGAGCGTGGGAGGGAGGGAGGGAAAGGGAGACAGAGAGAGGTAGACAGAGAAAGGGAGACAGACAAAGGGAGAGGGAGGGAGACAGACGGAGACAGACTGAGGGAGGCAGACAGACGGAGACAGACTGAGTAAGGGAGACAGACAGAGTGAGGGAGACAGAGAGGGAGAGGGAAGGAGAGAGAGGGAGACAGAGAGCGAGAGGGAGACAGAGAGAGAGGGAGACAAAGAGAGAGAGAGAGAGAGGGAGACAGAGAGAGAGAGAGAGGGAGACAGAGAGAGTGAGACAGTCAGAGTGAGTGAGACAGAGGGAGTCAGGGAGAGAGAGGTGGGAGAGAAAGGGAGTGAGAGGGAGTGAGAGGGAGTGAGACAGCCTGAGTGAGACGGAGGGAAAAATAGGGAGAGATGGGGGAGAGAGGGAGGGAGAGAGGGAGAGAGAGGTTGAGAGAGGTTGAGAGAGGGATAGAGAGGGAGATAGAGGGAGAGAGAGAGAGAGAGAGAGAGAGAGAGAGAGAGAGAGAGAGAGAGTTGTGTGTATACCAGGCCCGGTGGCTCAATGGACGAAGGTGTCCGCTGCAGGGACTTGTGTTCAACCTCATGGTCACAGTTTTTTTGTAGCTCTTGCGCCGCCCCTCCCCTACTGACCCCACCCCTACTGGTGCAGCCCTCGGACACAAACCACACTGTAAATTTGGCCCACGAGAGAAGGTTTGTGAGTACCCATGGTGTGGAGGGAAAACAGGTGAATCAAAGCTCTTGATGAGGCTATGTCCCTTGCTTGATGATTCCACTTGTGTTCCGCATATCTCTTTTTGTTTCTACCAGGATCACGGCTGGCAGTTTCCCCTCAGAGGTGAGAGAGAGAGAGAGACACTAGGTGGCGGTGCAATGCTAATCCCAGCACAGGCCCAGCAAATTCCTCACACTGCAGGCATCATGCTGTGGGGGCTGGTGGTGCTTGACACGTTTGCTCCTGTGCTGTCCATGTCCTGGAGAGATGCAGGGTGGCAATTTCTCCCGCGGTCTCCAAGGGTGCTGCACGGTGGGCACCCTCGTCACTACCTCGTGGGCGCTAATGGAGACAGACATGGTCAAGCAGGGTCACACAGTGGGTTGCTGCGAGCGAGGCAGAGGTTGTGGGGTGAGTATGTGGTGCTGGTTCCCTTTCTTTGCTGCAGGTAGAGGGTCAGCAGGCAGGGGCGGAGCGCTGCTGACCGGGTCAGGCTGGGAGGCTGTGGGAGGACTGACACACCTCTTGGTGTGCCTCAGACTTGGTGGGGTGCAGGGTTATGGCTTTCTCCCTGCTCTGTGGGGTCATCTGGACACTCCTTACTTATGATGGAGTCCTCCTGGATCGACACGTGGCAGCAGATTATTTTGGCCGATCGGGGTAGCTGCAGCCTCCGTTCCTGCTTTTCCATGGTGACAGTATTTCCCGCTTAGCGCTGGATGGCAGGGTTATGCAGGCAGTGCCTGTCTAGACTTGCAGAGCTGGTGCGGGCTCAGTCCTCCTGCTGGCAGAGAGTTTGGTCCACAGTGTGAGTGGGCTGGGAAGCTCCAATCACCAGGCCACCACGTCTCTCTCCAGCACTGCACCGTTCACGGTTTTTCCGTACAGCTGGTGGGCAGTGGTGCAGGCCTCATCTTCCACCTATAGCGTGACTTGCTGTGTTCTTCCCGGGCAAATTACAGAGAATAAACAGAGGGAACCTATTCCAGTGGTGAGGGCGACATAGGAAAAGCCCCAGCCTCCATATTTTGATGCACAAATGCGCCGAGGATATAGCAGAAGTTGACTTTTTGATACTAGATTCCTGTCAGGGAGGTATAGAGTAAGTCTGTCCTGGAGATATTTTGGACTTAGTCCTAACATAGAGATTTCAAGAGCCATAAGAAATTGAAATTGAAATTGAAATTGAAAGTGTCTTATAAAGCGCACTTCTACCCGTACCGCAGGCCTCGTAGCGCTATAGACCGCTGGGGAACCCGTCCTGGCTTTCCCTGTGAGATAGTCCCTCCTGGGAGTCTCCAAGGTGAAACCAGGCATCCCGGGCATTTGTGAGGGGCCGTTGTGGAGATGAGGCAAGCTAATGCCCAGAGTTGCCGAGTGTGTTCTCTGGTTGGAGTAGGCACCGAGGCGAGAATTATCGAGTCCGCTGATCCTGGTCCGAGACCCTGCCGCGTCGGGAATCGAACCCTGGTCCCGGGCCGTTCTCTGCTCTCGGGTCTGCCGCCTCTAACCAGTGAGCCACACCACTCCACTAAGAATCATCCAATTTCCTTGGCAAACGGTACAAAGGCAAATTAACCTCTTATTTTGGACATTCTTGCTAATCCTCAAGTTGACTAGCTTAGAGAACATTTGCAAAAAGTGGGAAAGTGGCAGAGTGAGAGAAATCAGAGTGAGTAAATTCTGCCTCGATAGTTCAAAAGGAAAAATCCACGAAATCCAACGTAATCATCTAGGGCCCCATTAGGATGGCGGGCGGATCGCCCGGCCGGCAGTAGCCAACGCTGACCCGGCAGGGCCATCCGCCCGCCATCCATACCAAAAAGACTGTCCACCATATTAGGATGGCTGGGGGTCCGCGGCGGATGGAAAGACCTTCCACCGTGTTTCCACCAGTCGACTCGTCAACCGGGCGGAAAACATGTTTAATACGGTGGCGGTGTCTGCAAGGCACCGGCATCCATATTAGGATGATGGCAGAAATCAGCCTTTTCATGGGGCTTTGCCGCCATGGAAAGGCATGCGGTCTTTGCTTTTGGGGGCCCATTGCGGGCACCCAGGGTGTTGGGGTGAGCAGGGGGGGCACATGGGGGGTACCATTTGCATGCGCAAGGTGGAAGGCACTGCGCAGTGCCTGTCACGTTGTGCATGCAAATGCACGACATGCATTTCTTACATTTCGGCGGGTGCCTCTGACAGCAACGCCCACCGCAATGTAAGAAATGCAGGATGCGCCCGCCAGTGTGGCGGGGGCATCCTAATGAGTAAGGCGCAACCGCCGCACCTATGGCGGGCGGTCTCTTTGGCAGTTGCGGTGGCGGACGGACTTTGTACGCCCGTCATCGTAATGGACCCCCAAGATTGGTTGGCTAACTCGGAACAAGGGGTTCCCAGAACATGGCACTCAGTGACAGAAACGCCTATTACTCATGTAACTCCAATGCTAACTGGGTTTTATTTGGCAACAGCATGTCAAGCCTCCCCCACAGTAGATTTCAACTGCAAATAAAATATGTATAAATGTTGCTGGATATTTATTATTACTTGTACATGTAGTTGGCATCTGAAAATGGAAATAGCAGGCTCTGGGAGCATTCAACCTTCAACTCACTAGCCAACAAACCGCATTTACTGCAGGACACCTTTTAGTTATTTCAATTCCATGTGTGAGATGCTGCTAAGCAACTGGGAGTTTGAGTCAGTGAGAGAAACTTTGGGTAACATTTTGTCTTGAGGCAACTACCATCACCTTACTTCAAGCCTTTGGTAAATGTAACACAAAGTTAAAAGACCCCATTACAGATGAAATAATAGAGGCATTTAACACCATATTCACTCAAATTTAAGACACAACTCTTCTGGCTCAAAACTCCAATAAAATCCATGAGAGTCAGAGTTAAACAAAAGATAGGTCCACTGGTGATCTAGCAGAGCTAAAGTTGGAGGGATACCAAACAGAAAGACAGTGGAGAAAACCATACACTGTGGAACTGAAGTTTAAATATGACGCTGCTATAGCCAGTGCAGGGGTACACAGTTGAGGTGTAACCAAGTGCCTTACAAATCGCATTATTATTATAATAATTAATATTATTATAACTATTATTATTATAACATACATAGCAAAAATCAATAGCATAAAAAAAGACTTTAATTCCAACTGCATCAGCGAGGCTCCTAGCTTGGCTAATGAATCAATGAAGAACTATACAATCCCCAGGCACCTAGACCCCAGTCATGCCCTTCAATGAACTATGGTAAGGTTTAGTGCAATTGTGTGAGAAGATCCTTAGGGTCTGGAACCGTATTACTCTGGAAGACGTTCGAGCTCACCCTGAAATCAAGTTCACCACATAAGAATGAGTCCAACACCAATGAGTCATTTTACAACCGTTACAGGTATTGAATTAATAGCTCCAGTAACAAAAGGTTCCTCCTCCGGATTGCTGAGCAATTTATAAAACACAAGATTCATGAGGCTCCTATATCTTTACTTAGTACTGTGACTCTTAATGATATATATTATTTAGTTCACACAGGGGTTCTTTGCAACAATTTGGAAATCAGCAAATGTTTAGTCACTGCGAAAAATCCTTCTCTAAAGACTGAGATTTCACCCATTCTTCCGGCTTCCTTGGCAATATAAGGGTAAGACTGGATTTTTGCAGGATCACTGATACAATATTGAAATCAAAAATATTGTGATACAGAAATATTGTGTCAAAAATATCAATCACAAAAATATTGTCTTCTATACTCATAATGGTAAGTTCACAAATATCAAAAACAAATAACCTTTTACACTAAAAATATATATATAATATATTCAATTAAAAAACCATAGGTTTCAGGCCTTATGTAGTTAGGAATTAGCATTTTAAAAACCTTGCAAATTCACTTAAAAACCATAGGTTTCAGGCCTTATATAGTTAGGAATTAGCTTTTAAAAAACCATTGAAATTGCTCCTATATAGTTAGTTGTACTAACTATATTTCGCGCACCCACAATCCACTGCTGATGATGTCACATATTACATCATTCATGACATGGTCAGTGACATCACTGATGACATCACTGATGACATCTCAAATTACATCACTGATGACATCACTGATGACATAACTGATGAGATCATTCAGTGACTGTTTGTTTCTGTAAAGTTTAAATATGTTTTACATATTGAAGAATGAGTGGATGTATAAGTGTCTGGATGAAGGATTTAGTAGGTGTGTGACTGACTATGAGTGAGTGATTAAATGTGTCCTACTAAATGCATGGGTTAGTGACTAAACTGTCTGAAGGTGTGCATCAGTATGTCTGTTGTTGTGTAAGCTGCTGCATGTGTTGCTCAGTAGCTATATGAGTGGCTATATGGGTTATTGATTGGTTGCCCAAGTATTTGAATGGGAGACTGAGTGTGTGTGTGTGTGTGACTGGAAGGTGTGTGACTCTGTGCATAGATGTGTGAGCAGTTGATTCACTAGGTGTATGAGTTCAAGAGGGATCTATGACGTTACAACGCGTTATTTTACAACGCAGACTGTAACATCGCAATTTTTACAACGCAGGAACCATTACAATGCATGCCTTTACAACGCATGTCATTACATAGCAGATGCTATTACAACGCATACCATTACAACGTAAGTATAGGTAAGTGTATCTTTTAAAAAAAATGTAATTAAGTTAATTTAATTAACTGAATTTAACTAATATAATTAAATTAATTTTAAAATTGTAATTAATTTAATTTAATTTAATTTAAAAATGTAATTAATGTAATTTAATTAATTTAATTTAATTTTATTAATTTAATTTAATAAATGTTATAATTGTAATTAATGTAATTTAATTAATTTAATTTAATTAATGTAATTGAATTATTTTATAAATTGTAATTAATATAATTTAATTAATTTAATTTAATTTAATTAATTTAATTTATTTAAAGTCGTATTTTAAAAAAAACTGAACACTAAAAATACCCCTGTACCCCAAAACCCAAACCAGCCCTAAAACCTAAAAATACCCCTGTACCCCAAAACCCAAACACAGCCCTAAAACCTAAAAATACCCCTGTACCCCAAAACCCAAACCCAACCCTAAAACCTAAAAATACCCCTGTACCCCAAAACCCAAACCCAGCCCTAAAACCTAAAAATACCACAGTACCCCAAAACCCAAACCCAGCCCTAAAACCTAAAAATACCCCTGTACCCCAAAACCCAAACCCAGCCCTAAAACCTAAAAATACCCCTGTACCCCAAAACCCAAACCCAGCCCTAAAACCTAAAAATACCCCTGTACCCCAAAACCCAAACCCAGCCCTAAAAACCTAAAAATACCCCTGTACCCCAAAACACAAACCCAACCCTAAAACCTAAAAATACCCCTGTACCCCAAAACCCAAACCCAGCCCTAAAACCTAAAAATACCCCTGTACCCCAAAACACAAACCCAACCCTAAAACCTAAAAATACCCCTGTACCCCAAAACCCAAACCCAGCCCTAAAACCTAAAAATACCCCTATACCCCAAAACCCAAACCCAGCCCTAAAACCTAAAAATATCCCTGTACCCCAAAACACAAACCCAACCCTAAAACATAAAAATACCCAAACACCCCAAAACATATACCTCAGTACCCCAAAACATATACTCCTATACTCATACTTATTTTAAAAATTACTTAAATTAATATATTTAATTTATAATATTAAAAAACATAAATAAATATAATTATTTATAATTAATATTAATTAAATTAATTAAATAATATTAAATAAAATTTAAAAAAATTATATGCTTACCTATACTTACGTTGTAATGGCATGCGTTGTAATAGCATCTGCTATGTAATGACATGCGTTGTAAAGGCATGCATTGTAATGGAACCAGCGTTGTAAAAGTTGCGTTGTAATAGACTCCCGTTGTAAAAGTTGCGATGTAACGGTGCAATACCGTTCAAGAGTGCATGTGGAAACAGCTATATGGGTGGTTGACTGTGTGCATGGGTGTGTTGGTGAGTGAATGGATATCTCAGTGCTACATGTGCAAGTAAGTACATATGTAAAACACAGTGCATGTGAGAGTTGGCATATATAAATGACTATACATGAGAGCCAGTGAATGTGCGAGTGGCTATATGGATCATTGTGTACTTGTATCAGTGATTGTATAAGAGAGTAAATATGTGTTAGCATATGTTTGGTGTAGTGTAAGGTGTTGTGTGTATAACTGTATAGTTGAGGAAATGGAAGTGTGATTGATTCTTTGCATGACTGACTAGGTGTGTGAGTAACTCCATGGATGAGTGGCAGTGTGTGAGTGTCTGTATAGGTGTATGAGTGCATATGATAGTGTTGTATTTATGAGTGACTGTATGTATGAGTGATTCTATGGGTGAATGAGTGAATGTGTGTGTAGACCTTGGAATCAGTGAGTGAGTATGTAGTAACTGGTATTGGTGTATCAATGGTTTCAAGAATGGTAGTCTGTATTTAACACTGGGTGTATCAAAGGTTATATTAGAGTGTGACGAGGTACATCGTATTATAACATGAATGATATCATCAGTGATGTGATCAGTGATGTCAAGTGAGATGTCATCAGTGATGTCATCAGTGATGTCATTTGAGATGTCATCAGTGATGTCACTCACCATGTCATGAATGATGTAATATGTGACATCATCAGCAGTGAATTGCGGGTGCGCGAAATATAGTTAGTACAACTAACTATATAGGAGCAATTTCAATAGTTTTTTAAATGCTAATTCCTAACTAAATAAGGCCTGAATCCTATGGTTTTTAAGTGAATTTGCAAGGTTTTTTAAATTCTAATTCCTAACTATATAAGTCCTGAAACCTATGGTTTTTTAAGTGAATTTGCAAGGTTTTTTAAATGCTAATTCCTAACTATATAAGGCTTGAAACCTATGTTTTTTTCTGTGAATTTGCAAGGTTTTTTAAATGCTAATTCCTAACTATATCAGGCGTGAAACCTATATTTTTTTTCAATAAATTTCAAAGGTTTTGTAAATGCTAATTCTATTAGCGGATAACGTTTATATATGTTATTATCCTTCTGGGACCACCTGAGCAGCCATCTTGTTTCTCAGGAGAAGTGAGGCACAAGAAAGCACAAAACAAGAGTGGAAAACGCGAAAAGGGGGCAGGGTTGAGACCCCCTAACCCCCTAGCCCTTCTCAGAGGGTCCCAGAAGGACCAAGTGCAAAAAAAAATATTTTTTTTTAAATCGCGGGGTACGCGGACGGTACGCTTACCCTACGTGTACGGTGCGCGTACCCCGCAATTTAAAAAAAAAAAAAATTGCCCTTGGGGGTCCTTTTGGGACCCCCTGAGAAGGGCTAGAGGGTTGGGGGGTCTCTACCCTGCCCCCTTTTCATGTTTTCCACTCTTGTTTTGGGCTCTCTTGTGCCTCAGTTCTCCTGAAAAACAAGATGGTGGCCAACACTTCCTGGTTTGGACAGTTTGGAATGTTGACAGTCGACTGCCAGCCAATCAGAAACTCGCTCGCGCACGTAAGGGTACGCGCATGTACGCGTACGGTACGCGTACGGTGAGCGCATGTAGATATATAATTTTATCAAATTCAATTTTGTCAACAACTACTGGAGGCATTTTCACCAAATATAGAAAAGGCACTACTGCATACCTGTCCCTACCATTTTGCCAAGTTTGGTGTAATTCCGTTCAGCCGTTCGGGCTGTAGCCGTGTCTAAAGGTCCCATAGAAAATGCCATTTGAAAAATTTCAAATTCATTTTTCTCAAGAACTACTGGAGGGATTTTCACCAAACATAGCAAAGGCACATCTGCATATCAGGCCCTACCATTTCGCCAAGTTTGGTGTAATTCCATTCAGCCGTTCGGGCTGTAGCCGTGTCTAAAGGTCCCTATGGAAATTAACATGGGGAAAACATGTATTGGGAGCCCCCTTTCGGCCCTCGCTTGACGAAGCCCCCCGAAACTTTCAGGGAAGGAGCGGAGCGGAGATGGCCAAAATTCTGGAAAATTACACACAGATTCCTCAATCGGCGCCAACGTTATTCCCAATAGAATGTTGCGCGCATATAGATATATAATTTGCTCAAAATCATTTTCTCAACAACTACTAGAGGGATTTTCACCAAATATAGAAAAGGCACTACTGCATGCCTGTCCCTACCATTTGGCCAAGTTTGGTGTAATTCCGTTCAGCCGTTCGGGCTGTAGCCATGTCTAAAGGTCCCTTAGAAAATGCCATTTGAAAAATTTCAAATTCAATTTTCTCAAGAACTACTTGAGGGATTTACACCAAACATACAAAAGGCACTGCTGCATACCAGTCCCTACCATTTTGCCAAATCTGGTATAATTCTGTTCAGCCGTTCGAGCTGTAGTCCTGTCAGAATGTCTCTATGGAAATTAACATGGGGAAAACACGTTTTGGGACCCCCCTTTTTTCTCGGCCCCCGCTTGACGAATCCCCCCGCAACTTCTAGGGAAGGATCGGAGCGCAGCGAGAAAAATTTTAGGAAAATTACAGGCAGATCCCTCAATCGGCACCAAAGTTATTCCCAATAGAATGTTCGGAATTTCCTATGGTAACTAGGTCCTAACTATAATATATTTTATATATATATATTATATATATATAAATATATATATATATATATATATATTTCGTCTATATATAGTTAAAAACTAAATACTATTTATTTGACATATAACATTAATATAATGTAAATAAATGTTTAAGTAATATTTAAAACATATATAAATACAAACTTATTTAAACAAGCACACACATATATATGAATGTGTACATATATACACATATATAATATAAAACTATTTTCAAACAATAAATATGATCTATATTTTAATTTTCTAATTATTTTTAATAAACAAATTATTACAACTATATATTATATATATATATATATATATATATATATATATATATATATTATTTATTTACACATCAAAAAAGTCAATAAATGTACCAAATAAGCTGAACAATATGTAAAATCTGTCTAGTTTCATTATACATAAGACAGTAAACAACATAATTAAAACTATGTTAATCTATAGTACTATTATAAAGAGAGAACACACACCTTTGAGCCAGGTAAACTCGGGAACCACAGCGCCAATCAAAACACCCAATACATCATAGGAAACGTCAGGGTAAGCAGATGGACATAGGCGATATACCATAAAAAAATATACCTTAGAAGGAAAAAGTACGTTCTTTCAGAAAGTAGTCCCTTGGAAGTAGCTCCATGTCTGAGGTGGGCGTGTGCGTTTAACGCGTGCTGACATCACAATCACGGGTCCGCCATGTTAGTGAAGTAGTAAAGTGCTTGGAGAGCGGACATGAGCGTGACCAGAAGCGGGCAGGACAGGAGCGCCAAACCGACAGACCACGGATTTCTACATGCCAAAAGCGGACAGGAGCGTGGGCAGAAGCGGGTAGGAGCACTAAACCAACAGCCTCCGGAGTCAGGACAGGAGCGTGGGCAGAAGCAGCCAGGAGCAACGAAACGAACGTGGGCAGAAGCGTCCAGGAGCAAGGAAACGGGGTCAAGGAAACAACACCCTGCGCGAAAAAGATCCTTTGTTTAATTCCCTTAGCGGGTCAGAGAACTGTCATTCAGGCACTCTTCACATCCAATATGGCAATGTGCTGTACCTCGGCGTGGATAAGACTTCCATCCAACGCTTGCAGACTATTCGAAACGTGGCTGAACGGTTGATTTTTCATCTACTGAGGCGTGCCTCAGTCTCCCCTCTGCTTTAGGAACTGCACTGGCTCAAGGTCTCTAAATGCATTGAGTTCAGGGCATTGTGCTGTATGTTTAAGGACAAACATGGCCTAGTGTGGTCATACATTCGCAAACTGGTGACTCTTTATTTGCTTCTCAAACCGCTGAGATCTTCAAGCCTTTTGCTGTTCTCCATACCCAGGTTCAGTAAAGCCTGCATGAAAGGCTGCTCCTTTGCCTACCCAGGTCCTAAACTGTGGAATTCTTTCCCGGTAGCTCTTAGGAACTGCAACTCCTTACTTGCTTTCCGTAAGAACCTGAAGATCTGGTTATTCTATTGTCTGGGGTAGCTGTGCACATTAGAAATCTTTCAAATAAATAAAAATAAATAAACGTGGGGGTAAAATTTACTATTCCCACTGCATTCACTGGTGCAGTACATAGAGAGTACTTCACTTCAAACAAATAACGTATTTAAACAACTCTATTAAATATCAAAAATCTAAAATTCCATATATCAATATTAAATGTCTTAACTTTAACAAAAAAATTAAAATAACATAAATATTAAAATTTGTAATAATTATTATCAATCAATTAACACAAATATTATTGATATAATTAACACCTGAACTCCTATTCCTATAACGGGCAGTCAGACCGCTGACCGTTGTTGCAGCGGTCAAGAGACCACCAAACAAGTTGTTGGTGGTCTGACCACCCTAATACAATATGACCAATGGGGTGGCAGTCGGAAAGTTCTTTTTTCCACTGGGGTTTGTGCTGTAGCCCATGATAAGGGGTGCAGCACAAGCGGCAGTGGAAAAACCACTTTGTGCATATCCATGCTCTTTGTGGCACACGATTCATGGATGTGGGGGGACACTACATGTGCCTTCAGGGCCCCTAGGTGACAGAGGCCTGTTTGGGGCCCCCAAAGTCCCTTTCCGGCTGCCTTTTCATGATGGTTGGACCGCCATGAAAAGGGAGTCAGAAAGGGGCATTGTAATCCTTACCACAGTGCCTGCGCAGGCCTCGCCCTATGGTAGGGATACAATTCTCACCACTGCATCAACAGGATCCTGGATCCTGTTGGAATAAGTGGTCTTTCTCCCCGACCTCTGCGGCCCAACAGCCTGCATTGAAATGCAGTGGTCGGACCGATGGCATGGATGTCGAGCCGACCACCACTGACGGCCTGTTGGTTCACCCGACATCCTAATCAGGCCCCTATATTCCCACAAGCAATTAAAATGTAACGTAAATAAACAAAGTATAACACAATTAACATATTAAATATTAATATATTTGTTTTTTAAATAAATGAATATTTTTAAATTTATGATTGCTTAATAGCTTCCACCAAATTTCTCGATAAACGTAACAAATATAATACATTCACAATTAACGTAATTATCAATTAAATAATTATTGATAAAACAATAATTAATTATCAATAAATTATTTCTTAAGTAACTTCCCACCCGGTAACCCAAAAAACACAACCCTCACCTGACACATAAAAAAACTCTTGATTACACAATTTACATAATTAATTATCAATTACATAATGAATAATAATTTAAATAATTGATAATTAACTATAATACTTCCCACCCTGTACCCATATAAACACAACCCACACATCCCTAATTAAGTAGCATGAAATAATTAATAATTAAACATTTGTTATTATTTACAATTAATTTAATTCCCACCCTGTACACCTACAAAACTCAAAACCCACACCTAAAACATAACACCAAAAATAAATTAATTACTCAAGTTACATAATTATTTATTAAGAATTTTATATTAATTGTCAAATAATTATGATTAAAGCACTACCCACTCTATGCAGCTACAAAACCCGCAACCCGGTATGACACTAAAATTAGCAATAAACAACTAAATTAAATTAAAAACCAACTAAACATTTCCGAACTATGTTAAAAAACATTACCAACAATCATGGATGTCAACGAACGTCCTTAACCGTAGTCTGTCCTTAATAAAACGTATTGTTACCAAGGGCGAAAGGGCACCCAGGACCCGTCCATCTAGCATAGGAGTACAGCCCCCCCCCCTTTCCAGGCTCATTCAAAAAAGTTCGAAATATAGGCATCATTATTGACATCAACCTGTCTCTGGAGCCCAACATGGCCAGAGTCTTAGTAACATGTTTCTCACAAGTAAAAACATTGAAAACAGTATCTCCAGTTTTTCAAAGGGCACAATGCCCTCATGGGGTCAAGTCTAGAATATGGTAATGCCAACTAAGGAACTTCTCATCAAACTACTCTATTGGATTCTGTTTGACCAGAATGCAGCTTCTTGCCTTTCATCAGGGTTGTCTTGGAGAGACTCAATTATTCCCTTTATACTATACAGACAGTTGCTGTCTGTATGGAGCAAAGATTTGTTCAAGGCAATGTTGCTTTCCCACTGAACCTTATACTAATCTACGCTCAAATGTTGGGCTCCCAAGCTGAAATGGCCCAAAGTAAGAATCCTACTATGTTCTTACAAGTCAGTTCCCACAGATAAGCCCAAAACAAAAAAAAATGGTGGCATACAGTAGCAGAGCTTTTTTGGTGGCTGAACCAAGACCTTGGGATGACCTTCTGTGGAACTCCATACAGAAGCTAGGCTGGAAAAATTCTGCAAGGGCTAGCGATTTAAGAAATAGCCCTTCACTCTACCCTAGAGGACGTCCCTCCCATTTTACCTTTACCCTTTCTTCTTTTTATTTGGTAAGGGTCATCTGTTATGTTCTACAGCGCCTAGACGCTTTCCTGTACATATCCTTTCCAAATAAATATAGTATAATAAGCACTATTTACCCCTTACCTCAGCTCTGGAGTCTGGTTGCTGCACACTTGCAAAGGGCTCACCAGAGAAGGCATAAATAGACATCCAGGGTCATAGGTCGTGTTTGAGGAGCCAATTGAACATTGTGAAATATTGTCCAACTCAGCCTGTTCTAGTGAAACTAATCTATGTTGCAATTCGCTGACAGCACAGCAAGTGGGCAGTGTCCAAACTCAACATGCAGCATGTCTGAAGGTTGTGTTTGTCCACACCAATCCATGCTAATTTCAAAGTCGAGTACTAGACACAATATAATGGGCCTTTAAGATAAGATTCGGTAACATGCAAGATAGCTCAGTGGGGTAATTATCTTGCAGCAGTGATCAGTGTATAAAAATCTTGGTGGATTGACTAAGTCATTTATCTTTCTATGTTAATTCAAGTGATTGCAATTGTTATTTAAGGTAATGTTACTAAAATGCCAAGTTATCTCTCTGTATGTAGAACCATATAAGAAAATATGTTACTTAAATGCTCAGTTACTTGCCTGTACAATTTAAGACGAAGTATAGGCAAACAACAGTAACAAGCATTGGCAAAGTCGATAGGTTGGATGATTCTATTGGGATGTTGTAGACAAGCCAGCGAAGTGCAAAGAGGATTTCTGCAGCCACCTCAGGGGAGCTTTGCTAATACTTGTTGTCAAGGAAACCTAGGGGCATATTACCAAGCAATATCGATAATTATCGCTATTGCTTGGTTAGCGAGAAAAAAATATCGCCGCACACCGAGGATTTTTACCGCTGAGATACCTTGATATTATCAAGGTTTATCTCAAAAGCAGTAAAAATCCTACGAAATGCATGAATATCGCTGAAAAATCAGCGATATTCATGCATTATCGTGACAATGCTCTTAGCCATGTTATCCACCTTCCATTGGATAACATGGCTAAGAACTGCTTTTAGCAGGCGTTAGCTTTTGGAGATATTCACGCTCTCGCTAACATCTTGGCACGCCAACTTTGCATGTCATTAGCGATAATTATCGCTGACATGCAAAGTGGGCCCCTAAATGCCCGCTATTACCTACAAGCTGTTGCTAACTGGTGTTAGCGACAGCTTGGTAATAGGGCGATAAAATTATCGCCGCATTAGCGTGAAAAAGTCCCGCTAATGCGACGATAATGCCCTTGGTAATATGCCCCTTACTGTTCTATGCTCAGACACCAATGACGCACATGCGTTACCATGCACCCACCCATGGAATTTATTGTAAATTCCTAGATACTCACAATTGTGACCAGGAATTTGCTCAAAAACCTTACACCACCTCAAGGCAGGCGTAATGGAGGAGAAATTATTTACTTTCTCCATGTACTCCAAACGTTGCATATGTGCTGCATTGTACAGCACATAGAGAAGTTGGGAAAGTATTAAAACATAGCTTTTGTACTGGGACGATCCTTTATCAGTACAAAATGTAGGCTACAAATAACACACTATGGTGCAAGGGTGTGTGCTGGTGCATAGCAGCTTAAAGTGTGACAGCGCGAGAGAAGAGGAATATAGCACCGTTTCTTAGGAATCTATGACGTTATTCAGCAGCCTTTTCCACCGCAGGGAATCACAACGCGGTCGTTACAACGACAACGTTGTGATTCCGCATACCCTTACTCCGTAAGTGGGAACAACGACTTGCGGAGGGAGGGCGCTGGATGTTGGAATAGTATAATTTACTATTCCAACTCCAGTCTGTGCGGGCACGAGGGAAGGTGTTGGATTTTAAATCCAACCCCCCCGCACGTCGTTGTTCAGACTTGCGGAGTAATGGTATGCAGAATCAAAACGCGGTCGTTGTAACGACCGCGTTGTGATTCCCTGCGCTAAAAAAGTTTTGTGGTTAACTGTTTACCATTTCTTAGTAGATATGCTGCTCTTTATCTCTTTCCCTTTGATGCAACATAGTGTAGCAAAGCTGTGTTGCATCAAGAATTAGTACATTTCCCCATAAAGACAGAAAATAAAAACATATCTCCTTTTTATTGCTGTTAAATGGCAACAGATCAAAGAGGTGTTATTTGTTCACATTATTGCTACTAGATAGCATTGATAACCATGGCTGGTTGCATTGGAATGTTTGTGTTCCACCCATATAAAACGCCATTGATGCAAAAAAACTTAAGAAGTACATATAGTTACTATGCATTACTTTGAGTCAACGTTTAGGGCAAATCAAGTGTTATCCTTGAAAGTTTAGGGCAAATCAAGTGTTATCCTTGAAAGGAAATCCCAAGGAAATTATCACCGCTTTAGCTGCCGTTTTCGGCAACTAAGCCGCGATAATTCTATTGCCCTATTAGCAAGCTGTCGCTAACAGCAGTTAGCGACAGCTTGTAGGCGATAGCGAGCGGTTTGGGGCCCGCTTTGCATGTCAGCGATATTTATCGCAAAGCAAATGACATGCAAAGTGGGCATACCCAACCTGTTAGCGACTGAAAGCAGTTACTAACATCGCTATTGCCTATTACCAACACAGGCGTAGCGATGGAAATATTTGCGCTATGCGCGAATATCTCCAAAAACTAACGCCTGCTCAGACCAGTTCTTAGCTAATATATCCAATGGGAGGTGGATATAATGGCTAAGACCATGTTAGCGATAATGCGTGAATATCGCCATATTCACGGATTTCGCCGCTGTCGCCGGAAATGTTATCGCTTTTCAGATAAACGTTGCTAATAGCACGTTATCTCAGCGATAAAATCCGGTGATGCGCGGCGATAAAAAAATTGCCGCTTACCCTACTTTAGCAATAAATATCGCTATTTGTTGATAATATGCCCCTCTGTCTGAGCGTCTGTTTGAACAGTGCATGGTAATCAATTACTATATCTTCACAGTAGGTTCTGCTATTAATGACATGAGGCTAGAGTTGGAGGAATGGCAGCTAGTTAAAAGCCTGACAGACATGCAGACATGCTTCGTCCTTTTGAGGTCTTCACCCGTGAAGTCAGCAGGGAGGACTGTTCTTTGAGCAAAGCTATCCCATTGTTGTGCATGCTAGAGCACCAACTGAAGGCGGTGTCTTCAACGTTGAGAGATGATGGTGGAAAGCAAGCTGCATATCTGTTGGCGGAGAACTTATTGAGACGCCTAGTTGCCAATGAAAGGCTTCAAAAGATACATACAGAACAACATTATATTTGTGCCACTATTCTGTATTCACGGTACAAAAAGGCAGTGGCCAGAAAAGCATTCATTGCTTTTGATGAGGCAGATGTTTCAAAGTAAAAACATTGGATAGCTGTGTCAGCCAGTCGGTTCAAAAAAGATCAGCAGAAAATTCAAGGAGCCGTCAGAAGTCCAACTGAATCAGCAGACGATCCAGCGTCAAGTTCCACTTCTGAATCTGTGGGCAAAGGGAGTAACTTTCCCTCATAGCCGTTAACGACACCAGCAGCAACCCTATCATCATCCTCACCTGCACCAGGCCCACCCATAATATTGTCGGAAGCGGATTGGCTAACTCATCAAGGGTTTGTTCGTTCCACTGCTGAGAAGGCCACAGATGGTACGCAAAGTGGAGCAACCGTGGAGAACCTTGAGTTGATGGTGCAGGCCTATCTGGATGACCCAACACAGGTCTTTGTTAATACGAACCCATTGCTGTATTGGTACAGGAAAATGGCTCTATGGCCACTGATCACCAACCTGGCTATAAATTATTTGTCTTGCCCACTCGCAAGCGTGTCTTCTGAACGTGTTTTCAGTGCTACTGGTGCCATTGTAACTTCAAAAAGGACCCGCCTCTCTGCCAAAAATGTGGAGAGGTTAACACTGATCAAGATGAATCAGCACTTGATACCACCAGATTACAAAGTACGTGAATGCACGCAGGAAGAAGAGGACACCGACTTAGGTGACAGAAGTTCTTCTCTGTTACCTGACCTACTCCCGTCTCAATTCATGGAGTTGGAGGATGAGCTCTACTTCCCTGACACCGAGCCCTGAAAATGACTTCCTTTTTTTCGTCCTTATTCACTTTTATTCATGTGTGTTTTTCTTTGTTTTGCAACATTTACCACAACAAAACTCTAATCACCTAATCACAACAAGTCCATCAGCAGCACTGTCTTCATCTTATATTCCTTATTGATTTGAAGGTGCCGCAGTCTGCATTCCTGAGGTTCACAAGTTCACAACTCAGTCATGCTCCTTTATACTCCTCCTCCAGACTCCCCCTATCCATTTCACTCAAGGCAGATGGATGGATTACGCCGAGTCCCCTCAAGTGGGACTGAAATTACCTGACTGACTACATGCTTGCTGATTGCTGACAGAGTTACTTTTGATATTGACAGGAGGGCTGCCTTGTGGGCCCTCACTTTCGAAAGAAGATGGGGACAAAAAGTAGAACAGGTAATGAATAATTGAGAAGATGGCATGCACTGGACAGCAATGGCTGTCTGGCTCTGATGAAACAAATTGCTGTTTGTTTTTTGTGCATGAAATGATGATTCATATGTCTTGTCTTAGTTATTATTTAATCTTTCACACAGTAATTGTAACTCATGTCAACTACTCTTTTTTTTTTCCTTGTTTAATTAAAATTGTACTTCAAATTCAGGGGCCACTATATTGCATTTCACAAAATATGCAAAATGTACTTGGAGCGGACTCACTTGCCAATATACCATGATGATTGATTAAATAATATATCTTTTTTCTTTACAGTCACTCACTGGGATGGATGGATCATCAACGTCGATTTACAGAAGAACTATGGCCAATTCTTGAGTGGCAAATAGGTAAACCAGTCTTTAACAACTACTACAGCAGGACTACATGTCTGTCTATTCGTGGTACGTATTGGTCGAGGGCGAGGCAGTGTACTGTTCTTGTTATGCAAGGCAGAGTCCACTCCAGACAGCTGTTCATGTAAAATTGGGGCTATGTGGCTTGCTGCATACAATTAGATATGCTTTGTCTGACAAAGAGCCTAGGTATGCTACATCAGGTTGCTTCATTCAGTGGTGCCTGCCTTGACCCTCTGCATGGCACTGCCTCAAGCTTGGGCCAAACATCCGTTATGTTTGCAAAATTTGCTGTTTTTCGGTATTTCGCAAATCTCGCAAAAGTACCGAAAAATAGCAAATTCTTGAGCGGAACTGATTTTTGGCCCATGCTTGCGGCAGGGCCATGCAGACGGTCAAGGCAGGCACCACTGAGTGAACCATCCTCCTGATGTAGCTTACCTAGGCTCTTTGACACAGACAGACAAAGCATATCTACGGTTTAGGGTTCAGTGAGATTTACTAGGGTTTTTGGGTTTAAGTTGGTATGGTTCACGCTGATTCTAGGGCTCGGGCCCGATGCAGGCTCGTTCATAATGATGTTGGTAATGTTTTAGGGGGGTTTGGTGTTCTTTGGTCTAGAATTGGCAGAATTTTGGCCTTTTTGGGTGTTTTGCGGGTGCGTGTGTTTGGGTGAAAACTAAGTGAAAACTAGTCGTAGACCTTCTTCTTCTTCTTCTTCAAAGAGCGCAGTGGTTCGATTTTGTTCTGCCTTGCTGAGATGCTTGTGAATTGCTGGAACAAGTGACTGTCCAGGTGAGTTTCAAGAGGATCAAAGTAGTGGAAGTGCTGAAAACAGCAATGTTTTGTGAACAGCGCAATTTGCCATGTTTTGAATATACCAGTATTGCATGTTTTTTGGGGGCTGTTTGGGGGTGTTCTAGATTTGTGGGGGAGTAGGTCCGTCCGCTATCCTAATGACCCCCTTAGTTTTAAATTCATTTTTGATCAATTTAAGTGTATTAAATTAACCTACAATTATTTTTTATGATTTTTAATAAGTATAATAATGTAATCCTCCAAAAGTAAACTGTTATAGCTATTTATCACATATAAAACTTACTAAAAGTTATGTGTACATTTAATGTAATTAAAATTTACAAAAAAATGTATTTACCTGCCCCTGACGAAATTTACCTTTAAGACCGACTTCAGTGCCTCCAATTTCTCTTGGAGCCCAACGCATATCAAATACCTAGGTCTCCACATTACCCCTTCCATCTCCGATACGGTATCCCTCTGCCTGACTAAATGTATTCAAAAGCTGTCGGATTTAACCACCAGATGGCACCCTCTTTACCTGTCTTGGTGGGGTCGTCTCGACACCATCAAGATGATGCTGTCTCCTATAGTCCTTTATACCATTTCTAATATCCCTGTGCCTATTCCCTCTGAATTCTTTAGGAAAATTAACAAGATCCTGTCTTCCTTTCTGTGGAACGACAAGAAGCCCCGGATGTCCCTCTCTAGATTGATTCATCCTGCATCTGAGGGCGGAGTAAACTTCCCAGATTTCCCAGCATATCAAAAAGCATTCCTGCTGCGCCAAGCTTCTCATTGGTTACAGGACCCTATCTCTCCTTATCCTTTGTGGGCTAAGGAGGAGCGCCTTTTTCTTTCTCCCTTCTCGTTTGCGGAGTACTTGCCCTTTTCCCGCAAGCCTTCTTCGATTCCTACTCCTATCCACAAATTTACCACTAAGCTCCTTCTCTCCTCCAAGCCCTCCCCTCCTAATTCTATTGCTGACCTTCTCTCTTCCACAATATGGCATAACAAACATCTTCTAATTCATGATAAACCCTTTTACTGGAAGTCCTGGAGACAAAAAGGCTTAGTTTGGGTCTCGCAATTATTTTCACAATCGACATTTTTCCCTTTCTCGACTCTGTGCTCTTCCTTTGATCTACCTGCATCATTCGCTCCCAAGTACCTTTTACTCAAAGCAGCGGTGATGACTTCTTATACCCAGCTCCTGCAAGCACAGATACCTCACCCCTCCTCCACATGCGTTACACTACTCCATTCTCTTCTCCGTACTGCCCCCAAGGCTTCAGCTCTCTACAAATATCTTCATGCTCATGGCTCCATTAGACCCAAGTCCAGGGTGAAGGAACAGTGGGAACAGGATTTCGACACTACTTGGGCAATCCCCGTGTGTGACAAAATATGGACCAAGATCCGTAAATCGTCCAGAGCAGCAACCTTGACGCAATCTCTATATTTCATTTACAATAGGTTGCTACACACGCCCTTCACCCTCAGTAAGAGGTTTACCGCTATCCCAGATGTGTGTTGGTCCTGTTCTTCCCTGCATACTACCCTATTTCATATGCTGTTCACTTGCAAGTCTGTTCACGAGTTTTGGATACAGGTGTGGGCTCAAATTAATGTCATTTTTTGTACTCACATACCCCTCTCCTATGCTCACATCTTCTTGGGAAGCCTCTTATCTTGTTGGACTGATGTTGACTTTGTTGTTCGTATTGTTGACTTATTGCTAGCTGTAGCGTTTCAGCAGATCACTATTAATTGGAAGGCTTCCTCCGGCATTTCCTTTAAAGCATGGTGGTATAATGTTTGCCATAACCATAGGTTAGACACTACTTTTGTCTTCCCTATTAACATGGCTGCTAAGCGTGCTGAACTATGCCTTCCTATTACGTTGTACCTAGACAATTGTGCTCTACGTTCTTTTCGTCCAAAAACTACCCAGCAAGAAGTCCTCAAACCACCCTGAATACCCTTCGCATTCCTTCTTACCTTCGTTTTCACCTGTTATTTGAATAATTCTACTTGATATATGTATAACCATCATATTATTTATGCTTCATTGTATTGCCCATGCTTTGTTCTTTGCCATTGACTTTATTGTAATATTTTCTCTGAGTGTTTTTGTTTTGTTTTGTTTTTTCCCTCCTCTAATCCCCCTTTACTACTCTTATATTGTTTATGGTACTTTGCATTTTTATCAATAACATTTTTCTTGAACTTAAAAAAAAAATAAGTGTAAATATACCCAGTGTAGACTTACATGTTCCTGCCCGCTGAATTAGGGGATGTATTCAGTGCAGACATTAAATATGTAATTATTTATAGGTTGTATATAGTGCTAGCTAGAGCCGAAGGTATCAGAGCACTTTTCATATAATGCAAAGATCGTTTGATTGTAGTACATACATATATGCAGAGAAAGAAAATTGTTAGGCAATCAAGATAGTTATAATATGAGGACATTAGAACAGCATAAGTGAATGGAGTGAATGGCATAGTAGACAGCTGAAATGATAAATCGACCACTGCAACTGGTCTAGTCGGATTGGGTGTGTGGTTTGGGAACCTAACTCAGTTTGCGTAGGTATTAAAGTATTTGTTGAGCAGTAGGTATTTAAGGTCCCATTTGAAGCAGGAAAAGAAGGGGCTGCAGCGGAGATCTCTAGGGAGTGAATTCCAGATCCTGGGTGCATTTCCAGAGAATGAGCGTTTCTGGGAGGATTTCTTTTTCAGTTTGGGTGGTATGAGAAGAAGTGAATTGGCGCTTCTCAGTGTCCTGGCTCTTCCTGCTTTCGAAAGCTTAGTATCTAGATAGTTGGGGTTATGAGTGGGAAGGGCTTTGTGGGTGATGCAAGCAGGTGATGCAAGCAGTTTTGTAGATACATCTTTATTTGATGGGAAGCCAATTGAGGTTCTTGAGGGCCAGTGAGATGTGCTCAAACCATTTAAAACATGTGAGGGGCTGGACAACCATGTTAGGAACTGTTTTAAGGGGGGCAATGTGAATTTTTGTAGTTCCTGTGAAGATGGCATTGCCATAATTCAGTTTTCAGAGGACTAGAGATTGCACTACCATATTAAAATTATCAGGGGGAATGAATGGTTTGATTTTCTTGAGGTATTTTAGTGTGCAAAGCGCTCCTTTGGCAGAGTTGTTGATGTGGTCCTTCAATTACATGTTTTTGTCCAGGGTGATTGCAAAGGACTTTATGAAATATGACTGTAAAGTTACCACTAGTAGTGATTTTTCAAATGTATTTAAAATTTGGCACACTTGGTGGACACATTTGCAATTAAGGACAGAGTTCCCCCATTGGTAAAGTATAGGGAAATTAAAACATTGTATTAAAGTTTATAAAAATAAAGAAACATTTTTGTATGTTACATTTTAATGTTAAATTATTTTATCTACGTGTTTTAATTTAGAAAATTGATACTGCACTAATAACTATGGGGCCGATTAGGATTGCGGTGAATCCGCATCCTCCGGGCCGGCGGAAGCCATCGCCGGCCCGGAGGATGTGGATTCACTGCTGCGGTGATTGAAAAGACCCCCCACCAGATTAGGATGGCAGGGGGGTCGGGAAGACCGTCCGCAGCTTTTCCACCACGGTCCCGCGGTGGGAAAGCTCTAATATCGTGGCGGTGTCTATCAGACACCGCCAGCCATATTAGGATGCCTGCGGAAACATGCTTTTCCACGGCGGGTTTTCCGCCGTGGAAAAGCATGTGGTCTTTGGTGTTTGGGGGCCCGTTGCGGGCCCCCAGGGTGTCAGGGGGTGGGGGATGCACATGGGGGGGGTACCTATGGTACCCCCCAGCATTTACATGCACAAAGCGGCAGGCACCGCACGGTGCCTACCGCTTTGTGCATGTAAATGCAATATATGCATTTTTAACCTTGCGGCGGGTGCTGCTTCAAGCAGCACCCGCCGCAAGGTTAAAGGTACGGGATGTGACCGCCAGGGTGGCGGTCACATCCTAATTTGCATGGAGGGACCGCCGCTGCCCATGCGGACAGTCCATCTACCTCGGGGTGGCGGACGGATGTAGGTCCGTCCGCTATCCTAATGACCCCCTTAGTTTTAAATTCATTTTTGATCAATTTAAGTGTATTAAATTAACCTACAATTATTTTTTATGATTTTTAATAAGTATAATAATGTAATCCTCCAAAAGTAAACTGTTATAGCTATTTATCACATATAAAACTTACTAAAAGTTATGTGTACATTTAATGTAATTAAAATTTACAAAAAAATGTATTTACATTTATTTTTAAATTGACAAAAGGTCATTGAATTGTTTGAAGTAAAATATTTATTTATCATTTATATTATGTAAAGTAAATTAATATTTATTTATAATTTACATTTATTTTCTAACATTAAAATGTGATGTATATACTTTTTTAATATTACAATTTGTTAATTTATTTTAACACTATTTCCTTTGGGGTTGCTTCTACCTTCATTATTTGTTATTTGAGGGTTTTGCAGCACCTGTGGGTGGCCATGATTTATACCCTGGAGCGCAGTCCACCAGTCTGCCCTACTTAGAGACACTTTCCTGCCTGGTCAGTACCCCTGTGCTTTCACTGTACCACAACAGTGGCTCTTTTCACAACACTAAAAATTTGCCGAGCTAACTCCATGTATGTAATGTCCTCCCAGAAAAAAATGTTTGTTACAATTTCTATTAATTTTGCAATTTTCAAGATTAATGCAAGCTATTTCAGTCATCAATGCTGCTGCATTACTAAAGGTGGGGGAGACGCTGAAAGCTCAAGTTAGGTTTGAGCCTGAAGCCGGCTCTGGTTCAGCTTGTGGCTCTGTTGGAACCTCAAACATTTCATGAGCTGCTCTTTCACGTGGTTTCTGCCTGCCTTCCTCTATCTGCCCAGGATGTGGCATTCGGCCCAGAGCTGCAGACTGTGTTACTGTAGAACCAGGTTTGAGTCTTGGCATCAGATCAACATCCTGTGATTTTGGACAATTCACTTAATCTCCTCATAAATGATGTGTGTGACCTTGTTTATGTGACTGGTGCTCATTTGAAGTGCTCCAATTCCTTTGGGTGGAGTTTGGCTATGTTTGGAAAACTGCAGAAAAATTAACCAAGAGGTAAAAAGAAAGCCCTAACGTAGGGGAAGACAAATTAAAATCCATTTACTCACTGATTTGTAGAAAATGAAACCAGAAAACAGATAAATCTAAGCTTCCAGCTCAAATTTTGTGAGGTTAGGCAAGTGTTTTATTTCACTAAAACCTTTTTTCTTCATTATCACACATGAAAGCACTTTCAAATGTGTGTGTGTTCAGACAAACAGTAGTAAAAAAAAATCACTCTTAATAAGTACTTTTCACTCCATTGCTATAATGTGCCCTATTAATATCAAAGCTTCCACCTGTTAAAGAAATACCCTTTTTTAATTTTGAAGAGGCTTTATCATCTTTTACGTGATGTTTGTTGTATGATTTACAAACCAAATATTTTCAGGCCTGGGCTTGTGCACAGACTCTAAGAGCAGAGCCAGACCATTCACTTGGCTCTAGCTCGGCTCTAGCTCAGCTCTCCCTGTTAATCTGTTGACTCGCCCACCTCTAGGCATCGCTCTCAGATACATTACCTTAAAGTTCAAATGTAGCTGAAGAGAGGGGGTATGATGAAGTCCTTGTCCAATGATAACCCACGTAGCCCAAAACATACTGATAACAACAGTTATAATTCCATCAACAGTAAATCACTGTCATTGCAACCCTGTGCCAATATTATATTTTGAAAACCAAACCCCTGGCCAAAGGGGACATTGGATCCTTCAGCGTCTACTTATGTGTGGCGCGGTGGGATGGCTCAACAATGTCAGCCAAAGCCAAATGGGAAGGTCCGGCTCTGTGTGGACCTGAGAGAACTGAATAAGAATATCGTTGTGGAGAAATTTCCCCTTCCCAGAATCGAGGAAATGTTGACCAAGACCAGGGGGGTGCAGTGGTATTCCACCATCGACTTGACCTCGGCCTATCACCAAATTGCACTACACCCGGACAGCAAACGACTCACGTCCTTCATCACCCCGTTTGGGTGTTACCAATTTTGTCGGATGCCTTTTGGGCTGGCCTCAGCGGCCGCGGTGTTTCAGAAAATGATGCACCAACTTTTCAGAGACTGCAAGGATGTCCAGTATTTCCAGGATGACATCTTGGTGATGGGGCGAGACCAGCAAGATCATGACCAAAAGCTGGGGAAGGTGCTGAAGACACTAGAGAACAAAGGCCTCACAGCGGAGTGGTCGAAGTGTCGTCTGGGACTGCAGTCGGTGACGTACCTAGGTCACGAGATCGGACGACAGGGCGTTACCCCCAAGTCGGAAAATGTCAAAGCCATCGCTGAAGCACCGCCGCCCAGGAACAAGGAAGAGGTCAGGTCGTTCCTGGGAATGGCGGAGTACTACAGCAAGTTCGTGGTACACTTCGCTTCCAAGACCCACAACCTGAGGCTATTGACCAGAGACAGCACAGTGTTCCAATGGACACCGGAAGCCCAAGCAGAGTTTGAATTGATCAAAAGGGATGTTGCAGGAGCTGTTCCCCTCAAGGGATATGACCCACAAGGCACCACCATAATGACGACAGATGCCAGTGACAAAGGCCTGGGTGCTGTACTCATGCAAGACAGAGGCAGAGGGGAGATGGAAACCATCAGCTTTGCATCCAGAGCACTGACGGATACAGAGAGCAAATACAGCGTAATCGAGAAAGAAATGCTGGCGGTCGTATGGGCCATGATGAGATTCCGGCAATTTCTGTGGGGAACACGCTTCTTACTCAGAACGGACCACAAACCGTTGGTGAAGGTGCTGACGTCGAGCGGACATGCCAGTGCCACCCCTCGGATATCCAAGATGTCTCTAAAGTTGCTCGAGTTCAGGTATGATGTTGAGTACATTCCGGGGAGCCGGAACAAAGTAGCGGACTATCTGAGCAGGGCAGCCGCCATGGAGCCAGGAGAGGAAGACCCCGCCGGCAGTGGGGATTTGGTAGCTCTAATAGAGGACCAAGAGAAGTTGATCAGTCTACAAGAGTGGACAGGGTCATATGAAGAAGACACCGACATAAAGGAAGTGAAGGAATACATCGTACATGGATGGCCGGATAAAAGGAACGTGAGAGCAAACCTCAAGCCGTACTTCGAAGTGCGGGAAGAACTGTCGATAGGAGACAGAGGGATCTTCATATACAGAGGAGATAAGGTGATTCCCCCAAGTACTCTCACCTCAAAACTGATGGACTTGCTACATGAGGGACACCTGGGCATAGGGAAACTCAATGCACGCGCTAAACAAAACTACTGGTGGCCAGGCATGGACATAAGGGCTGAAAGGCATGTCAGAGAGTGTCCCCAATGTCAACGGGCGGACAAGACATTAAAACCATTGAGGCCAGCGATAGGAAAGTTTGACCCCCCTTCAAACCCGTGGGAAGAACTATCCATAGACATTTTGGGACCGGTCCTAGACGACCAAGGCACACAGAAATATGTGTGTGTGCTTATGGACCGATATTCAAAGTGGCCAGAACTGAGAGTGGATGAAGCCATGGACACGGAGAACATCCTTAAGTTTCTGTCGGAGACTTTCACGAGGGAAGGAATTCCTAAAGCAATCTTGAGTGACAATGGGCCCCAGTTCACGTCAGAAAAATGGAATAAGTTCATGCACAGAAATGGCGTCACCGTCAAACACACCTCAATCTACCATCCGGCCGGAAACGGTTTAGTGGAAAGATTTAACAGGGTAGTGATGGGAGCCATACAAGCGGCCATCTCAAGCGAACAGAACTGGGAGAAGGCGCTAGAGAACATGGTATGGGCCTACAGAATAACTCCTACAGGAACGGGGTATAGTCCATTCCAAATACTGAGAGGACGTGAGCCCTTTACCCACGACAACAGAATTTGGAAGGAAAAGCTCATCACCAGTGAATGGTCCCCCGCGGTGGTGCGGGCCAACTTGGAGAAAGCACAGACAATATACAGCAACCACTACAACAAACGAAGGAATGTCAAAGGCACAGGTCTGGAACAAGGAGAGTGGGTAAGAGTAAGATTGGCCACCCTGCAGAAGAAGGGAGACAGCAAGTACAGCAAGCCGTTGCAAGTGGTAGAAGTGTATGATCGGGCTGCCCTACTAAGCGACGGGAACGTGTGGTCCCAAGACCGCATGGCCAGGTGCAACAAAGTTTTGGGCTGGGAACATCAGAGCGCCGACTGGGAAGACATGGAGGGCCCCGAAGTGGAGACGGATCAAGCAGCTGCGGAACAGCAAGTTGGAGAGAGAGCCGGAACGGAAAGCGGAGAAGAAAGGAAAAATGGTAGTCTAGGATTTGAATGGGACAGGCAGGAGAGAAGCACGCAGGAAGGACGAGTTGAGAATGAGGGGACAGTAAACCCTGGGACTCTGAGTCAAGAGTCTATGGGGAACCCAGTCAAGGTCACGAGGAGTGGAAGGCAGGTGGTAAGACCTTCCAGATACCGAGATTTTGAATTGGACGATGAACTGTAAGTGACTCTTTCCTGATTAATAAAAAGGGGGAGATATGTAGCATACGCCGTCTAGTTGTTGCACGTCACGTAGGCGTGACGTGCGACGGCAATGTGAGAAGGTGCGCGCGCAGCCTAGGCAGAGCGCGCGAAGAGGAGATAACGATCGGAAGCGCCGGCCGGCGCTCCTCTGTCACATTACACTTAAAATAATAAAGTTAATTTACTACTCATGCAGCACAGTGCCATCATTGATAAGGAGTAAACATTACAGGCCGCTCTGCTGACAGCGCAGAAAGATGCTAAACAAACTAAAGTGATATCTGAGCTCATGGGCCCCTGCCCGAAATGCTCAGAACCGAAGCCATACTGCCAGTCTCCAGCGACGTCATCACTGCTGTCCTGTGCTTGCGTTAAAAACGTCAACAACAACGGGCTCTTGGTTGGGCAAAAACTCGTCCTGTTGTCATGGCGTTACGTTTTGCCCCAAGTGGCACAGGCGCCTTGTAGTCAGGTACAATCCCCACGGCCCTATTCACACCAATAAATATTGTGATAAGATAACTGCAGAAAGGGAAGCTCTCTGCGGAGTGACCGGATACATCCGAGGGCCGGAGCTGCGTCAGGTTCTTTCAGTTCCTTCATCTGGTGAGCAGCGCCTCGTGAATGCGCGGGAGTGTCTCGGCGCTATCGAGGCGCAGCGTCGCATCCACCCACAGTGCTGACTCTCCTCTGGTCACTGCAGCCCTGAAGAGAGCCACTCCCCGCGCACGTTCTTTTAAAAGGAGCAAGGATCCCTCAGGAGATCACGTGGGCATTGCCCAACACTCCCGTCTGTGATGTGTGGAATCCGACATCGAATGCACTAAGGACTGATGAAGTCACAGGGAAACCCCCTTCCGCCAGGGAAGTCTACGGGACCCTTGCAACTGCTGGAAAACCCTCAGGCTCGGGAGCATTCCTTGGCCGAAGAAAACAGGAGCAGGCGAACTACAGAACTCGAGCGTGCCAGGCACTGACAAAGAGGAGGGACGCCTACGAGGGAGGAAGATGTAAGTGAAAAGAAAGACAAATCACCTTGGATGGATTACCGATGATTGTGACTTCACTTTCACATTTAAAAAGTGAGATCGGAAGGAAACTCAAAGCACGTCCTGTCAGGCAATGTTTGTTCCAGGTACATGCTATATTCTCACCAGTCGCTGCCACATTAGTTAATACTTTCAGACTGGCATCACAGGTGTGTCTGGGCCCTGGTGCAACAGGTACACGTGTCGTGTCCAATGCTCTGCCCCACATATATATAACCCTAGCACACAGGGAATCTGAGCCCCAGACACAATTCGTTTTTTCTCTAAAACAAGGCTGAATCCCTGCCCACCCCCGAACTAAAACATTACGCATGCTAACAACTGCATCTTTAAAATAAACACTTTAGGGGCTCCGCACAGTGAAATCCCCAAGTAGTTGGTACATTCTTCTAACAAGAATGCATAAGCAAACAGCTAAACATGCACACTGGTAATTTAGCACCACATGAAATCCAAAACGGCTGTACACTGAACAAAATGGTCGACCTCGGCTGCAAACCCTGGCTCTTTCTGGAGATGGTCTTGAATTCAGTAGGAAGACTGGTCTCCAACAGGGAGCGGACACAACATATCTCAGCTGTAAATAGAGCACACAAGCCCTTTTTACGTGTGGCCCATATATACTATTTACGTCTCCCACATTAACCAGGGTCTCAGGAGTTTCTGAGGGGGAATAACAGGGAATATGAGTTTTGGGGCAATAACACGCGTAAATCAGACTTCTTGTACCGATCCCTGCATACTCTCCCTAGGTATTCCACCCAGAGATGTCTCCTGCTTGCAGAAGGTGATATCTACCGGTGCAATACAACTGAGCAGTGCTGCTCTCCCTGAATTCATAATTATGATGGGCCCCATAACTTCTTCTACTGGGTTGATCGAAATTAAAGGGGCACCCAAAATTCATATATTGGGGAACTTTGCTCCGCGGGTGCCTTTGTGATATTTTTCATTGCTTAGCACATTTCATTGCTATTTTTCACAAATCATTTTTGATGATGAGTTAACAGAAGTTCTCCTACACTAAGACAATCTGTTTGAGAAGCCAGGATGCAGACTTATAATTCCCTTTTATTGCTTCACCTGGCACACCTTCCTTCATGCCAGTCCTGCTGACTCTAGCATTTACCTCATTACACCCTGCTTCTTGGAGTTCTTTTAATCGTAATGTTTATGGACCTCACAAATGTAAAATAAAGGGCGAAAGTATAAATGGCTAAATGTAAGTTTGCAGGGGTAAAACTGCAACACAACTACGTCGTACCTTGAAAATTATCTCATAAAAACGTTTTTATATGAGAAAATGTTTTTTATAACAAAAAGCGTTTGTGGAAATTGACTTCTGCAAGCAGCACTGGAACAAATGCAGACTGCCCGAAGTATAAAGGTTTGCAATTTCAACCACTGTTGAGTGATAATCCACATACTATTGCACCTACCAAATGCTTCTATCGTGCACGCGGCTTTAGTGTATAGGGGCTCTCTTGTCTTGCTTCTTAGCACTGTTGTCACTTTGATGCTCTTACACCCACACCTCAGCCCCTTCCCACAGTGCATCCCAAGCATATGTTTGTTCTCTACCATCCCATCACCTGAGTGCGTAGACGCACCCACCTGTCTGTGCTACCGCTGTTATTCCTAAAAGCAGCCATCAGAAGCAGAATGCTCTTCAAGACATGACGTCACCTTTCATAACCCCTCCTACCCCACACACCAGAAATAACAATATATTAATCCAATTGTACACGAATAATGTCAAACGCGCTTCTCCTCTGAAACACGCTCCTCCACGCTGCACCGTCCAATGATCATCCTTCAGTCTTTGGTCTCTCAAAGGCCTCGTTAACATCCCACATTCCCTCAAAACCTACACCTATGAGGAGGGTCCCTTATCTCCATCCTCCATCAAAGCCCTCTCTAGAGAAGCTTTGTCACTTCTTTTCACCATTGTCAACGCCCCCTTTAGTCAAGGCTTCTTCCCTGAAGCTCTCAAGACAGATCAGATCCTCACACTCCTGAAATAAATACTTATTATCACTTAAGGAATCCCTTATTAGCCACATAACAAGACCAAAAGAGTGAAATAGAACCTCCAAAATTCAAAGTATACCTTGCAGCTTCCAACACCTGTTTGCAAACAGTGCACCGCTCACAGCCATTATACCAGGAAAGTAATTGGTCACCTGCAAATGATCCAAGGATCTCTGCAGTGACATTATTAAGTCAATGAGCTACCTCATCCAAAATATACATCTGTGACAGCCATGACATATGTAATGTTCTGCAGCAGAAACACGATTCCTTCAGCAATTTTATGATGTTTCAAACTTGTAACCAGATCTCTCACTCTCCCCCCCCCCACACACACACACACAATCCCTCTCTCTCTCTCTCTCTCTCTCTCTCTCTCTCTCGACCAGTTTGAATGACCTTTGCTGTGATAGCTCTTCCAATAAGGCCACTTTCTGTGAGGTAATTAATGTCAAAGGTAACACGAAACCACTTTCTAAGTTCTTTTCCAGTGTGTCCTCAAATATGGCTTGTGGGCCCCCCAGTGGTTGCCAAAAAATGATATCCTGGTCCCTTCCTCAACAAGCACTTACAATGCAATGGCCTCGGCTTTGTTAAAGTTAGAGCTATTGGCATTGCAAATGACATTTTTTCATATTTTGTTTTTTAAACATAAATAAATGGTATTGTCATTTACAATGGCAATAGGTGATCATTAGAGAGTAGTAGAGAGTATTAGCAGACACAGAGCCCCACACACACAGAGCCCCCCACACACACAGAGCCCCCCCCCCCCACACACACACAGAGCCCCCCACACACACACAGAGCCACACACACACAGAGAACCACACCAGGGGCGGCTCTAGGCTCAGGGCGGCCCTGGGCAGGGAGCGTAGGTAGGGGGCCCCGGAAGAGGGGGATCGGGCGGGGCGGAGCACGGAAGCTAGTGAAGAGGGGGGCGGGGGGGGATCAGGGTGTTTGGAAGTGGAACAGAGCCGGAGGCCGCCAAATCCCTGCCAGGGGCCGCCACGCAAATATGTTTCCATCCTCAGGGGATTGATATATTAAGGATATATATTGGCGTGGTGGCCCCTGGGGTTTGATGGCCCTGTGCAGGTGCACACTTGCACATGCCTAAGGCCGCCCCTGACCACACACACACAGAGCCACACACACACATACACACACAGCCACACACACACACACACACACAGAGCCACACACACACACACAGAGCCCCACACACAAACAGAGAGCCCCCACACACACATAGAGCCCCACACACACACACAGAGCCCCACACATACACACACAGAGCCCCTCCACACACACAGAGAGCCAGCCCACACACACACACAGAGCCAAACACACAAACAGAGAGCCACACACACACACAGAGCCACACACACACACACAGAGAGCCACACACACAGAGCCCCCCCACACACAGAGAGCCCCCACTCACACACACAGAACCCCCCCACACACAGAGAGCCACACACACACACACAGAGCCACACACACACACACACACACACACAGACACACACACACAGAGCCACACGCACACAGAGAGCCACACACACAGAGCCACACACACACACACACAGCCACACATACACAGAGAGCCACACACACACAGAGCCTAACACACACACACACATACACAAAGAGCCACACACAGGGAACAGAGGCAAGAAAAAACGATCACAACGAGGGAACCTCCTTCCCCTACCCTCACCCACCAGAGTGACGCGCATCTTACCTGCTGGCGTGGCCGCCCTGGTCCCTGTCGCTGAGTGCCGCCGTGTATATCCGCCGGTACCTATCTGCCAGGGCCCGGCCCGACAGCAGCAGTTGGTAACGACTCCGGCAGTCGGTGGCCTGTGACCCGATACCCCCCCCCTCCCACCCTCCCTGGAGCCCATGACTAGCCCGGGGCTACAAGAAGAGGAAGGATGTGGGTGCAAGGGGAAGAATCCAGGTCCAATGGTGGTGGCAGTTGGGGGCGGTGGGGGTGGGGGTGGCGGTGGCGCAGCTGTGGCGCACATCATCTTTCGGGGTTGTCGACTGGTCGCGGTCACTTTACCATGCTGTAATCATGGGGAGGGGGCACAAAGCTCTCTCCGGGCAACGCCGCTGCCCCTGCAGTCACCCCCACGCAGATGGGTCACCAGCGGACGCGGCTCATCTAACCCAGCCAGCCGTAGAGGAGGATGCAACCAAGCAGCCGGGACGGGGGTGGTAAAGACTAAACGCGCCCGCCCCTTTTATTTTTCTTTGTATCGCCGTAAAAAAAACACGTAATCCGTAACCAGCATAATGTTGCCAATAAACTGAGTAACCACACATACAGTGATTCAGATTCCCCCAATGAGAACCGCTACCCCCAACATATGACTGTTCATCCCCTAGTATAGATCCTATCACAATTTGGACATCATCTGATTAAAATAGGTTTCGCCATCCCCAAGACCTCATAAGATTACAACTGAAGGAGACCTATACCACAGGGCTGCCCGTGACCTTACTTTGGTACACCTTTCACAGTCCCGGGTACACCCAGCACAGCTGTATACTCCTCTCAGAAACACACATCTAGCAGTGTGGGTTCTGTCAGTGCCACTGCCATCAGCCCCGCATCCATGGCCGTCCGTGCCTAATTCCCGGGAGTGTTCTAGCCCGCTCCCTTCCTCTGGTCTAGTCCCTTCAGAGATCGTGACTCGGATGACTCTACAGCCCGCACCCGCTCGTACCAAGCTCCTCATCCTAAGGGACTCTGTGCACTCCTGCACAGGTGAGGCTCGGGATGCGCTCCACGCACGGGATGTCAAGACTCCCCTGCCTGGGCGGCACGTCCGGGTGGGCTGAGCCCTGCGCCCCGACCGTCTCCATAGGGACCCCCCAACCCGGAAGCAAGGCAGGGATCGGGGAGGGGCGATGAGTAGAGTTTTCAGGTGGTGATGGGGGTCGGTGTGGAGGTGGGGGGTTGCGCTGGAGCTGAGGGGACATGGTGAAGGCGCCCAGTATGGGTCCCCGGAACAAAAGGGGGTGGTGATGGACGGAGCATCTAAATCAATCAAACACTCACACCCAGTCAAAAGATCTGGGTTTAATCCATCACCGTTCTTTAGCCCACTCTGCCACCCCAGTTCAGACATGGCTGCATGCAAATCAGTCTGACCCTGTGCCTCATGGGAACAGTCCAGCCCAAACTGCCAAGCCATGCCTTCCCTGGACCGGAAACAAGCTTCCGAGGACCGGTTTCTGGCATTCCAGCCATCTTCAGCCCGGCTTGCTTGAATCCAGTGGCAAAGTGAGCAAGGGACTCACGTCTGAGCATACCCTGCCACACTTATGGCGGCCAAAAGCGGAACAAAAGGGGGTGGTGATGGACGGAGCATCTAAATCAATCAAACACTCACACCCAGTCAAAAGATCTGGGTTTAATCCATCACCGTTCTTTAGCCCACTCTGCCACCCCAGTTCAGACATGGCTACATGCAAATCAGTCTGACCCTGTGCCTCATGGGAACAGTCCAGCCCGAACTGCCAAGCCATGCCTTCCCTGGACCGGAAACAAGCTTCCGAGGACCGGTTTCTGGCATTCCAGCCATCTTCAGCCCGGCTTGCTTGAATCCAGTGGCAAAGTGAGCAAGGGACTCACGTCTGAGCATACCCTGCCACACTTATGGCGGCCAAAAGCGGAACAAAAGGGGGTGGTGATGGACGGAGCATCTAAATCAATCAAACACTCACACCCAGTCAAAAGATCTGGGTTTAATCGATCACCGTTCTTTAGCCCACTCTGCCACCCCAGTTCAGACATGGCTACATGCAAATCAGTCTGACCCTGTGCCTCATAGGAACAGTCCAGCCCGAACTGCCAAGCCATGCCTTCCCTGGACAGGAAACAAGCTTCCGAGGACCGGTTTCTGGCATTCCAACCATCTTCAGCCCGGCTTGCTTGAATCCAGTGGCAAAGTGAGCAAGGGACTCACGTCTGAGCATACCCTGCCACACTTATGGCGGCCAAAAGCGGAACAAAAGGGGGTGGTGATGGACGGAGCATCTAAATCAATCAAACACTCACACCCAGTCAAAAGATCTGGGTTTAATCCATCACCGTTCTTTAGCCCACTCTGCCACCCCAGTTCAGACATGGCTACATGCAAATCAGTCTGACCCTGTGCCTCATGGGAACAGTCCAGCCCGAACTGCCAAGCCATGCCTTCCCTGGCCCGGAAACAAGCTTCCGAGGACCGGTTTCTGGCATTCCAGCCATCTTCAGCCCGGCTTGCTTGAATCCAGTGGCAAAGTGAGCAAGGGACTCACGTCTGAGCATACCCTGCCACACTTATGGCGGCCAAAAGCGGAACAAAAGGGGGTGGTGATGGACTGAGCATCTAAATCAATCAAACACTCACACCCAGTCAAAAGATCTGGGTTTAATCCATCACCGTTCTTTAGCCCACTCTGCCACCCCAGTTCAGACATGGCTACATGCAAATCAGTCTGACCCTGTGCCTCATGGGAACAGTCCAGCCCGAACTGCCAAGCCATGCCTTCCCTGGACCGGAAACAAGCTTCCGAGGACCGGTTTCTGGCATTCCAGCCATCTTCAGCCCGGCTTGCTTGAATCCAGTGGCAAAGTGAGCAAGGGACTCACGTCTGAGCATACCCTGCCACACTTATGGCGGCCAAAAGCGGAACAAAAGGGGGTGGTGATGGACGGAGCATCTAAATCAATCAAACACTCACACCCAGTCAAAAGATCTGGGTTTAATCCATCACCGTTCTTTAGCCCACTCTGCCACCCCAGTTCAGACATGGCTACATGCAAATCAGTCTGACCCTGTGCCTCATGGGAACAGTCCAGCCCGAACTGCCAAGCCATGCCTTCCCTGGACCGGAAACAAGCTTCCGAGGACCGGTTTCTGGCATTCCAGCCATCTTCAGCCCGGCTTGCTTGAATCCAGTGGCAAAGTGAGCAAGGGACTCACGTCTGAGCATACCCTGCCACACTTATGGCGGCCAAAAGCGGAACAAAAGGGGGTGGTGATGGACGGAGCATCTAAATCAATCAAACACTCACACCCAGTCAAAAGATCTGGGTTTAATCCATCACCGTTCTTTAGCCCACTCTGCCACCCCAGTTCAGACATGGCTACATGCAAATCAGTCTGACCCTGTGCCTCATGGGTACAGTCCAGCCCGAACTGCCAAGCAATGCCTTCCCTGGACCGGAAACAAGCTTCCGAGGACCGGTTTCTGGCATTCCAGCCATCTTCAGCCCGGCTTGCTTGAATCCAGTGGCAAAGTGAGCAAGGGACTCACGTCTGAGCATACCCTGCCACACTTATGGCGGCCAAAAGCGGAACAAAAGGGGGTGGTGATGGACGGAGCATATAAATCAATCAAACACTCACACCCAGTCAAAAGATCTGGGTTTAATCCATCACCGTTCTTTAGCCCACTCTGCCACCCCAGTTCAGAAATGGCTACATGCAAATCAGTCTGACCCTGTGCCTCATGGGAACAGTCCAGCCCGAACTGCCAAGCCATGCCTTCCCTGGACCGGAAACAAGCTTCCGAGGACCGGTTTCTGGCATTCCAGCCATCTTCAGCCCGGCTTCCTTGAATCCAGTGCAAAGTGAGCAAGGGACTCACGTCTGAGCATACCCTGCCACACTTATGGCGGCCAAAAGCGGAACAAAAGGGGGTGGTGATGGACGGAGCATCTAAATCAATCAAACACTCACACCCAGTCAAAAGATCTGGGTTTAATCCATCACCGTTCTTTAGCCCACTCTGCCACCCCAGTTCAGACATGGCTACATGCAAATCAGTCTGACCCTGTGCCTCATGGGAACAGTCCAGCCCGAACTGCCAAGCCATGCCTTCCCTGGACCGGAAACAAGCTTCCGAGGACCGGTTTCTGGCATTCCAGCCATCTTCAGCCCGGCTTGCTTGAATCCAGTGGCAAAGTGAGCAAGGGACTCACGTCTGAGCATACCCTGCCACACTTATGGCGGCCAAAAGCGGAACAAAAGGGGGTGATGATGGACGGAGCATCTAAATCAATCAAACACTCACACCCAGTCAAAAGATCTGGGTTTAATCCATCACCGTTCTTTAGCCCACTCTGCCACTCCAGTTCAGACATGGCTACATGCAAATCAGTCTGACCCTGTGCCTCATGGGAACAGTCCAGCCCGAACTGCCAAGCCATGCCTTCCCTGGACCGGAAACAAGCTTCCGAGGACCGGTTTCTGGCATTCCAGCCATCTTCAGCCTGGCTTGCTTGAATCCAGTGGCAAAGTGAGCAAGGGACTCACGTCTGAGCATACCCTGCCACACTTATGGCGGCCAAAAGCGGAACAAAAGGGGGTGGTGATGGACGGAGCATCTAAATCAATCAAACACTCACACCCAGTCAAAAGATCTGGGTTTAATCCATCACCGTTCTTTAGCCCACTCTGCCACCCCAGTTCAGACATGGCTACATGCAAATCAGTCTGACCCTGTGCCTCATGGGAACAGTCCAGCCCGAACTGCCAAGCCATGCCTTCCCTGGACCGGAAACAAGCTTCCGAGGACCGGTTTCTGGCATTCCAGCCATCTTCAGCCCGGCTTGCTTGAATCCAGTGGCAAAGTGAGCAAGGGACTCACGTCTGAGCATACCCTGCCACACTTATGGCGGCCAAAAGTGGAACAAAAGGGGGTGGTGATGGACGGAGCATCTAAATCAATCAAACACTCACACCCAGTCAAAAGATCTGGGTTTAATCCATCACCGTTCTTTATCCCACTCTGCCACCCCAGTTCAGACATGGCTACATGCAAATCAGTCTGACCCTGTGCCTCATGGGAACAGTCCAGCCCGAACTGCCAAGCAATGCCTTCCCTGGACCGGAAACAAGCTTCCGAGGACCGGTTTCTGGCATTCCAGCCATCTTCAGCCCGGCTTGCTTGAATCCAGTGGCAAAGTGAGCAAGGGACTCACGTCTGAGCATACCCTGCCACACTTATGGCGGCCAAAAGCGGAACAAAAGGGGGTGATGATGGACGGAGCATCTAAATCAATCAAACACTCACACCCAGTCAAAAGATCTGGGTTTAATCCATCACCGTTCTTTAGCCCACTCTGCCACTCCAGTTCAGACATGGCTACATGCAAATCAGTCTGACCCTGTGCCTCATGGGAACAGTCCAGCCCGAACTGCCAAGCCATGCCTTCCCTGGACCGGAAACAAGCTTCCGAGGACCGGTTTCTGGCATTCCAGCCATCTTCAGCCCGGCTTGCTTGAATCCAGTGGCAAAGTGAGCAAGGGACTCACGTCTGAGCATACCCTGCCACACTTATGGCGGCCAAAAGCGGAACAAAAGGGGGTGGTGATGGACAGAGCATCTAAATCAATCAAACACTCACACCCAGTCAAAAGATCTGGGTTTAATCCATGGCCGTTCTTTAGCCCACTCTGCCACCCCAGTTCAGACATGGCTACATGCAAATCAGTCTGACCCTGTGCCTCATGGGAACATTCCAGCCCAAACTGCCAAGCCATGCCTTCCCTGGACCGGAAACAAGCTTCCGAGGACCGGTTTCTGGCATTCCAGCCATCTTCAGCCTGGCTTGCTTGAATCCAGTGGCAAAGTGAGCAAGGGACTCACGTCTGAGCAAACCCTGCCACACTTATGGCGGCCAAAAGCGGAACAAAAGGGGGTGGTGATGGACGGAGCATCTAAATCAATCAAACACTCACACCCAGTCAAAAGATCTGGGTTTAATCCATCACCGTTCTTTAGCCCACTCTGCCACCCCAGTTCAGACATGGCTACATGCAAATCAGTCTGACCCTGTGCCTCATGGGAACAGTCCAGCCCGAACTGCCAAGCCATGCCTTCCCTGGACCGGAAACAAGCTTCCGAGGACCGGTTTCTGGCATTCCAGCCGTCTTCAGCCCGGCTTGCTTAAATCCAGTGTTAAAGTGAGCAAGGGACTCACGTCTGAGCATACCCTGCCACACTTATGGCGGCCAAAAGCGGAACAAAAGGGGGTGGTGATGGACGGAGCATCTAAATCAATCAAACACTCACACCCAGTCACACCCAGTCACACCCAGTCAGATCTTTTGACTGGGTGTGAGTGTTTGATTGATTCAGATGCTCCGTCCATCACCACCCCCTTTTGTACCGCTTTTGGCAGTAGTAAGTGTGGCAGGGTATGCTCAGACGTGAGTCCCTTGCTCACTTCCGGTCCAGGGAAGACATGGCTTGGCATTTCGGGCTGGACTGTTCCCATGAGGCACAGGGTCAGACTGATTTGCATATAGCCATGTCTGAACTGGGGTGGCAGAGTGGGCTGAAGAACGGTGATGGATTAAACCCAGATCTTTTGACTGGGTGTGAGTGTTTGATTGATTCAGATGCTCCGTCCATCACCACCCCCTTTTGTACCGCAGTATGGGTCCCCGGCACTCTGGGGGCATTGAGAGACTCGTACGGGGTGGAGGTAAGCACCTGTACCCGGTTCTTCTCCTGCACCCCGGGGGTCAGGCGGCCCTGGGGCGGGGTACCGCTCCAGGTGGCCGCAGGTTTACAGGAGGGTTTAGGGCCCCTGGTTCTGCCGGTCAGACGGCGCCACTGCCAGAGGAGCTTTGCAGAGACACTGGGAAATAGCAGTGAAGCAGCCGAGAGAGTATGAGAGCCGCCCCGGAACGCTACCGGGAAATGTATTTAGTGCCGCCAGCTGGCCGCAGGCGGAAAACTGCAGGGTCCACAATCGCACTACAAGTCCCGGAATACCGAGGGCCCAGGAGCGCAGACACATACACACGGGGGAGGAGAGGACAGGGCATTGCAGCCGATGCTGCACGGGCACAGAGGGAAGGAAACTCCGAGTAGCACAAGTTGGAGGGCTAAGCAAGTATGCTTAAACTAGAAATCTCCCGCTCAGAGAGTGCAGCCTGAAGCCTGTTTGCACCCATATTGTGTGGGTGAGGCGAGAGCGGGACGGAGGAGGGCTGCGGGCAGAGGGAAGGGGGAGGCGAGCGTAGCCGAGCAGCTCCAGAAAGAGCCGAAGTACGGCGGGGGGAAGACCAGACCCGTCCTCCGATCACTCACCCGCTCCCATGCCATGAACATGGGAACACCACCATGTTTATCTGAGGCGAAGCTGCAAAGCCTCGGAGAAACGCACGTAATTTTCGGGTTGAGGGCCGTGTTTTTGTTCTCTCCTCTTCCCATTGGCTGGCCTCCGTTTAGGAAGCCAGCCAATGGAGAAGAGGGGCTGGGTCAAGCCCCCACACCAAGAGACATATGATCTCGCTGGCGAGACTGCGTAAGCGCAGCCTACGCAGGCCGAGACCTAAAAATGATTGGACACGGCTGATTCTAAATTTAGCTATCCACCCCTTAAGGACCATCTAGTTGGATTGTTCGCTTTTTGCACTTTTTTGTGCATTGCTCCTGTGCTACTCCAGAACTCAAGAGTTCCAGTAAGGTGGCATTCATTGTAATGGATTTAATAAACTATGCATTAAAGTATTAGAAGTGTAGAACTATATTCAAGCTACTGCGTTTGCCCTAAATCAGTGCCAGAATTCAAAAGGACAGCAGCAGGGAGTCACCACAGTCACAGAGCAAAGATGAGGCTGGAGCCTGAGGGGCTGAATGAGAGGTGGGTGGTAACTGCAAGCCCTTAGATTTTTGGTGGAGGTGGTGAACCACCATCAGCGGATGCTCTGCCGGAAAAATCTCACCTAGTAGGAATAACATATCAGTGGTGTCTCTTCAGGCAGAGACTCTCCTGCCTGAGAATCTCAGATCCCGGCCCTTCTTACATACTCATCAGGGAGTAAACAGCAACTTTGAAAGTAAGCGTACTGCATTTACCAGGATGCAATGGGGTGAACTGTGCTGGGATGAGAGTCAGTGTACTCACCTCCCCCCCCAATGTTTCCACATTAGTTGGAATGAGGTTGAGTTGGCAGATGGTAGTAAAGTGCTTATTTTTCCAGCCATTGCAGGCTCTACAATTACTTTGAGTCAGAGGGCCAGGATTGTGGTCTGACAAGATTCCCAAACCCGCCCTTGCGTTGCACAGATACTGTCGATTGAAGTAAATTGAGACGTGGCACGTGCTTTCCTTTAATTAAACAATTTCTTGGCTCCTTCGACGCCCACACACTATCGGAGAAGTGTCCTGTGCTCTACTACAGACTCGCCCTCCTAAAGGGGAACTCCAGGGCTTCTGGGAAGAGCTCGACACCTTCCAGTAAACTACTCCAGCCTGCAGGGCAGAGTGTAAAGACAGGAGCAGACCACGCCCCACCCCACAGTAGCAGACCACGCCCCACCCCCCACGACCAGTCCACTTCCCCTCTTCCCTGTTGTTGGTCTGTGTCTAGGACATTTGGGAAACCACAAAGCAGCATTAGTTCCGCTGTTTACACGCACAGCTCGTATCTATCAATTGTGCGGCAGGTGCAGTGACACTGGACCCAGGAGAGGAAGGGGTCCACTAAATCCCAATAATGTCTCTCTTTTCCTGCCCAATCAGGAGAAGGGGGAGAGAATATTTCCTGGCTTGCATCAGGACCCACACCGCCCTTGTGTCACTAGGCACAGCTGTGTATAACAGCCTTCTACCTTTTCCTGCTGGGGTTTTATATTAGACAATGTCATTGCAGAAACTCTTCTGTACTTTGAGTGAATGTTTCTTCATATTTATTTCCCCCATCTTTTAAATGTCCATTCATACCTCTTTCTTTGGTGGGTGATCAAATGAAGTTGTATATAGTGTACTTTTCCACACATATTTCACTGACAAATAGACAGTCCCACTGTGATGTCCTGAGGTCTTCAGCGTTCTATGATGCTGTGTATTACAAGCACCGTCCACTCACCTGAAACCAGTAGCATTGTAGTGTTTGAAGATATGCACAGCTGCAGCTAAAATGCAAGGGGTGTAGGTAAGGTGGCACGGCGTGTGCAGCGCACACCTACACCTGCCCTCCCTCCAGAGCATATTCACAATTAAATAGTAAACAGAATTGTAGAGTACTAGTTTGCAACGTCCCTCTTGATAGCTGGGATTCAGGTTCATACTTTCAGTGAGTTCATTGAGGAGTTTGTAACATCAGTTTGGGATAGACAAACACATCTCACAATATCTTCAGCCAGCACCTATGTCACTATCCGACAGATTGCTTTCTCAATGCTGAAAAAGATATATAATAAACAAATATTATCTAATTCATAATAATAATTACCAGATGGGGGTGATGCACAGCTCTCAGCACAGCTTCTATACACAGATGCAGAGGATTTCATTCACCCTCATACCAGAGACACTTAAACCTACATGACCCCCTGCTGTGAAAGGAAAATAGTCCACAAAAGTCAAGAATCCTTAATCCAGTCCCGGATGCCCAACACACAAGGTCAACTCACAAACATTTTTTACTGGCGCTCTTTCTTGTCCTCGGAGATAAGATAAGGCAGTGCTTGCTACAGACATCTTTTACCACAGTATTTTGAAAACAGGATTCCGAGGTGGAAATGTGTGGTGAGAACAGTTGTGCATAATTTCTGTGTGGACTTTAGTTGTGGTGGTGAGGTGTATTTTTTTATGCTCTTGTGTTTTTATACTGCGTTACTGTCATTTGATTGTGTTGTCTCATACTGCAATTGTTGTGTTGTGCTCTGTTTCGACTGTTTTGTTTTGATGCGCCCTTCTATGTTGTAATTGTGTTGTAATATTTTTGTGTGTGCTATGTGTCAATCAATCAATCAATCATGACACTTGTATAGCGCGCTACTCACCTGGAAGGGTCTCAAGGCGCTTGGGGAAGGGGTCCGCTACTGCTCAAACAGCCAGGTTTTGAGTTGTCTCCTGAAGGCGAGGTGGTCCTGGGTCAGCCGAAGGTGGATGGGGAGGGAGTTCCATGTCTTGGCCGCCAGGTAGGAGAAGGATCTGCCTCCGGTGGTGGCTCTTCGGATGCGTGGTACGGCGGCGAGGGCGAGGCTGGCAGACCGTAGCTGGCGGGTGGGCGTGTGGAAGGTCAGGCGGTCGTTGAGGTACTTGGGGCCCAGGTCGTGGAGAGACTTGTGTGCGTGGGTGAGGAGCCTGAACGTGATCCTCTTGTTGACGGGGAGCCAGTGCAGGTCCCTCAGGTGGCCAGAGATGTGGTTGCGTCGGGGGATGGCCAGGATGAGTCGGGCGGAGGCGTTCTGGATGCGTTGGAGTCTTTTCTGTAGCTTGGCTGGGGTTCCGGCGTAGAGGGTGTTTCCGTAGTCCAGTCAGCTGGTGACGAGGGCCTGGGTGACCGTCTTCCTGGTTTCAGTCGGGATCCATCGGAAGATCTTGCGGAGCATGCGGAGGGTGTGAAAGCATGAAGAGGAGACGGCGTTGACTTGTCTGGTCATCGAGAGGGAGGAGTCCAGGATGAAGCCCAGGTTGCGTGCATGGTCTGTAGGCTTGGGGGCGGTGCCCAGGGCTGGGGGCCACCAGGAGTCGTGCCAGGCGGAGGTTGATGGTCCCAGGATGAGGACTTCCGTCTTGTCTGAGTTCAGTTTCAGGCGGCTGTTCTTCATCCACTCGGCGACGTCTTTCATCCCTTCGTGGAGGCTGGTTCTGGCGGTGTCGGGGTCTCTGGTGAGGGAGAGGATCAGCTGGGTGTCGTCGGCGTAGGAGATGATATTGAGGTTGTGTTGGCGTGCGATGGTGGCGAGAGGTCTCATGTAGACGTTGAAGAGGAGGATGAGTGCCGCTGTTTCCCCGTTGTCGAGAAGGGCTCGGATGTCGTCGGTGGCTGCGATGAGGGCGGTCTCGTTGCTGTGGTTGGCTCTGAAACCGGACTGCGAAGGGTCGAGGGATCCATTTGTCTCGAGGAAGGCAGCAAGTTGTCTGTTGGCGATCTTCTCGATGACTTTGGCAGGAAAAGGGAGGAGCGAGATGGGGCGGAAGTTTTTGAGGTCGGTGGGGTCCGCTGTTGGTTTCTTCAGTAGGGCGCTGAGCTCGGCGTGCTTCCAGCTCTCCGGGAAGGTGGCGGTGTCGAAGGAGGTGTTGATGATGTCTCGGAGTTGGGGTGCGATGGTGGAGTCGGCCTTGTTGAAGACGTGGTGGGGGCAGGGGTCAGTCGGAGATCCGGAGTGGATGGTGTTCATCGCGCGGCTGTGTCTTCGGTGGTCACCGTGGTCCAGGTGTGGAGGGTGGCGGTGGGGTGCGTTGGTTCGACGGTTGGGTGCGTGGATGGTGCGCCGAAGCTGTTGTGGATATCGGCAATCTTGCGGTGGAAGAATGAGGTGAGGGAGTCGCAGAGATCTTGTGAAGGGGTGATGTCGTTGTTGCCGGTGCTGGGGTTGGAGAACTCCTTGACGTTGCTGAAGAGTTCCTTGCTGTCGTGGGCGTTGTTGTCCAGTCGATCCTTCAGTGATTTCTTCTTGGTGGTGCGGATGAGCTGGTGGTGCTTGCGGGTCGCGTGTTTGAGGGCGGTCATGTTGTCAGTGGTCCGGTCGAGGAGCCAGGCTTTCTCGAGGGTGCGGCAGGTCTTCTTGGAGTCTTTGAGTTTGTCGGTGAACCAGGGGGCCTTCTTGCTTCTGGGTTTGCTGGGAGGTTCTTCAGTGGTGCAAGGTCGTCGGCGCAGGCGGTCAGCCACTGCGTGAAGTTGTGGGCTGCTTCGTTGGGGTCCGGTGTGCTGCCAGGTGGGTTCTGGCTGAGGGAGGTGGTGAGCTGGTCGGCGGTGATCTTGCTCCAACTTCTGTGTGGGACCTGTTGCGGGTGGTGGTGGGTGGTGGTTTTTCTGAAGCTGAAGTGGACGCAGCTGTGGTCGGTCCAGTGAAGTCCGGTGGAGTGGCTGAAGGCGATGTGCTTGCTGGATGAGAAGACGGGATCAAGCGTGTGGCCGTCGTAGTGGGTGGGGGTGTTGACCAGTTGCTTGAGTCCGAGGTTGGCGAGGTTGTCCAGCAGGGTGACGGTGTTGCGGTCCTTGTTGTTCTCCAGGTGGAAGTTGAGGTCCCCTAGGAGGATGTAGTCGGCGGAGGGCAGGGCGTGTGGGCTGATGAAGTCTGTGATGTCTTCGCTGAATTGTGCGCGTGGTCCCGGGGGTCTGTAGATGAGGGTGCCTCTGAGGGTCGTCTTTGGGTCGGTGTGAATCTGGAAGTGGAGGTGTTCGGCGGCGACGAAGGTGTCGTCGGTGTCGGTCGTGATGCGGATGGTGTTCTTGTGGACGATGGCGATGCCTCCTCCGGTCTGGTTGGCGCGGTCCCTCCTGATGATCTTGTATCCATCCGGGATGGCGATGGCGATGTTGGGGGCTGAGGAGGCGTTCATCCATGTTTCAGTGAGGAAGGCGATGTCTGGTGAGGTCTCGTTTACTTTAGATACATCAACAAATGCTGATACATTTCCAACTGAAAGCAGCACATTACTTAAACATTGCTGTGACAGGCCACCATTCACCGCTGTCTAACGTGCTAAAATAGCGCTTTTGTAGCTTTTCAGCTGTTTGAGACAATAGGCACTCAAAGCTGTGACAAAGACTCCGTCTTAACTTAACGCTCACAGTGCTCACTTGATAGGAGAGGGCCCTTGATCCCTGAAGTGACACAGAAAGAGTGAATAGAACAATTACATCAAGTGTAAGAGAAAACCAATGAGAGAGGAAGGAATCCATCTAAGCAAGACAGAAATGTCCTAAAAAGTGAGAAATGGAAAGAAGATAAGCATGCTCACTAATCCATGCAAAATTCAAAGATATACTCTACCCACCCGGCGTGATAACCTAGGTACTCATGGACCAATGCTATGCTCAAACAAACTAGATAATACCTGGGGAGGGACCCTTGAGATGATACACCTCCCAAATGAAAAAGCAACTAGGCGGAAAAGGAACTTCTTTACTGGGTAAGTGTCCCACCCGAATAGGTGCAGTCCCGCAGGGTCTGTTGACATACAAAAGTTGGGGTTCAATGGCGAAGAGTGCTCCTCCCTACAAGGGACCAGATTATATTGTAGAAGACTAGTTGACAGAGTCTGTAGGTAAGATAAGAAAGCCAAGGTAACCCATGGTTGGTGGGCAGCCGGAAGTGAGTGGATGAACTGGAGCCCCCCCCATCAAGCAGGTGAGCTGGTCAATGAATGAACAGACCTCTCAGGGCCCAATTCACAGAATGAACTTAAGACTCAATCCTAAACTTACTTTCTATTTTGGTATTCACAGAATGCACTTACTACTTTTGGTATTCACAGAAGTTAGGATTTTGTCTTAAGTTTGTCTTAAGACAAACTTAAGACAGACTTAAGTTAGGATTTTGTCTTAGGTCTGTCTGAAGTCTGTCTTAAGTTTGTCTTAAGTTTGTCTTAAGACAAACTTAAGACAAAATCCTAACTTCTGTAAATACCCAAAGTAGTACATTCATTCTGTGAATGCCAAAAGTAGTAAGTGCATTCTGTGAATACCAAAATAGTAGTAAGTTTAGGATTGAGTCTTAAGTTCATTCTGTGATTCGGGCCCCCAGTGACTGCAACCTAGGCACACGGATTGAGGACGGTGGTTACTTGTAATGCTGGTGCAGTGGCCTCCAAGCAGGATTTCTGAGTTACCTTAATCAGTGATGGTGATGGACTGGGTTGGAGAATCTCAAAGCAGGTTTGTGGACAGTCTGGTAACCACAGGCCATAATGCTGTGGCGTGGGGCATGGGAATGTGGCACCATCGGAGGCAGTGAATCATCTGTGCCAGTGGATTCCGATGAGCCCTGTGGCACTCATTTAAGAAACCCGGGACTCTTTTGATCCTAAAAGATCTGCTTGCTGACATCCCATTAAAATTATGTCAACAGAGCAAGACTGGTGATGTCCTGTTTACACAACTGTGATTGGCTGTCTGCCAATGCATCAGAGAGAGAGTGAGTGAAGTAGGAGAGAATACGTGCGCGTGAATGTGCGTGAGTCAGGGCTTTCTGTGGGATTGTTGCATAGTATTGGCAGTATTTAAAACAGAGACTTTGAAACCGACCGCCATCTTTAAAGTCCTGAACTGTACAAGCAAAGACAATCAGCGTGTGGAAGAACCCTTCATGTAATCCGAGTCAGTCCTGCATTCACCTTTCACACATTTTTCTTCATCTTGTACAGCACATGTCCTCGTTTCCTAATAGGGGTTTCTTTTCCCAGATGTTGTGTTTGTGCAGTGTTGTGTTTCATGGAACATATAAGTCATGTGCAGCACATACTTAGAAATGAGTTGCCTCTGGGCACTGAGGTGAGCCCAGGAAGTGGATGGCTGCTCACAATGGCATAACTGAGATCTCTTCGGTTGATGATGAAGGCCGTGCGAGTTCTGACAGTGGCAGTCAATGTTTCATAGATGTGATCATACTACATCCCCATTCAGTCCCTGGCCTCTCTGCAGAGTGTGATGGTCACATGTGTGGTAATTGTAATTACAATTATGTGGGGACGCGTCACGCCTGTGAAAATTGCACAGCTTACGAGACATGAAAAGCGGCAAAGGAATTTTGTTTTAGGGGGAGAAAACCTCCCTTCCCACTAAACCTAACCCCCTTTAGGAAACTGACTCGTTCGCTTCCTTTGCTCACTGCAATTTTATGCAGGCAGTGGGCAGTCCCAGTGATGGAAGTGAGCAGTGCCATTGGAGGGAAGAAGGTGCAGCATCTTAATAAACATGTTGGGCACCTGCTCTTATTATTTTTTATACATTAAGCATAGCCAAGACGTCTCATAACCTTGGTCTTTCAAGAATGAGTGTAATTAGCATGTATCCACCGAGCAGCCCCGAGCCTTATTCTCATATCTGCTCAGCTCTTGCTCACGTAATTTGTTGTCTAAATGACCAGCAAACCCTCCAATTGCCTCCTTAGCTTAGTTTGTGGGCCCTGAAAGTGAATGACAGGTACTGAGCCAATCGCCAGTTGCATTTGCATTCTGTGGCCTTCTTCCTTGATAAGGCTGGTTAACTACCTAATTCACAGTGCTGTCAGAAGATGGGGTAGAAGGGGCATAATTCCCCTTTCCTCCGGCTTTTTCAGATCTACAGCAGCTTCGACAGCCAATTCCCCCATCACACCCGCCACAGGCACACACAATGACAATGTCTCTCCCCAACAGATCCTACTCAACTACACCATGCTTACCACAGACGACACTCTCAAGACCATGAACAGCCTTCACTCTGGAGCACCTTCCTACCCCTGCCACTACCACATTTTCCACAGAGCCGACACCTCCATCGCCCCATATTACAGCTGCTCCAACTGCTCCATCGAGACAGCCACCTTCTCCAATGACTGTAAACATGCCGAGATCAACCACCTGCTGAAGAAACCATCCGCCGACCCGACAGACCTCAAGAATTCCAGACCCATCTCCCTGCTTCCCTTCTCAGCCAAGGTCATCGAGAAGACCATCAACGCCAACTCTCCGAGTTCATCGAAGCCAACCACATCCTGGACTACACCCAATCCGGTTTTTGAAGCAACCACAGCACCGAGACAGCCCTCCTTGCCGCTACCGACGACATCTGCTCACTCCTCGTCAGTGGAGAAACAGCAGCCCTCATCCTCCTGGACCTCTCAACCGCTTTCAACACCACCTCCCACAGCACCCTAAGCACAAGACTCCACAAGTCCGAAATCCACGACAAAGCCCTGGACTAGATCCACTCCTTCCTCACCGGTACAACACAGCTGCGGACCCCCACTCCCTCTTCAATGTCTACATGGCCCCGTTTACAGCCATAGTCAGGAACCATGGACTCAACGTCGTTTCCTACGCTGATGGCACCCAGCTAATCCTCCCCTTCACCAACAAACCCACAATCACCAGAACCAACTTCCACAACGGGAGGAAGGTGTTGGAATGAAAACGTTTTCGTTATTCCTCCCATTGCATTATTCTATGTAAGTTAGCATTTGCAGCATCATTTTATGTTTGGCCGCAATTTTGAACCACAATCAAAACTAATCCCTGCTTGCTCATTAAACAGCCTTTTCTGTATTTTGGTTTTCCAAGGTTGAGTTTTGCTTTGCTAATGAATACACCATTCTTATTAAGGCATACCTTTCCCCTTGGATAGAGACCTTCTCCCACCAGTCTAGTGGCGGGTACGAACAGAGTGACCTTGGGTAGGAGATAGTGTGTGCCCGCCTCTGAATCAAAACCTATACTTCTGTACTTCTTTGTTTAGCTGCATCTGCCTGTAAAATTCCATTACGGGCGTGCCGTCATTGGTTCTGAATTGCACATAATGTATCTCCATATTTGCTGATGTCAGTCCCCACTGCAGCACCACTAAGCGACTAGGCAGATGGGGCTCCGCTCGAGTGTATTTGAATAAACTTATATTGGTTTGTATTCTCTACTATCTGACCGACTCTTCATTTGGTATGGAAGGCTGAGAGGTGGTCACAAATGACCCGGTTGACCCTGAACGGGCCACTACCTTCAAAGGCCCTCGCTTCCTGGATGAGAAACAGCTGTTTGAAGGTGAGCTCGGACAAGACCGGAGTCCTCATCCTACGGCTCAACACCTCCACCTGGGAAGAGTCCTGGTGGCCCGCCACGTTAGTAACCCCCCCACACAGACCACACATGAAACCTCAGCATCATACTGGAATCCACTTTCACAATGAACCACTAGATCAATGCTGTCTCCTCATCATGCTTCCACACTCTGCGCTTACTCTGAAATACCTTCAGATGAATCCCCACTGAGGCCAGAAAGACGGTCACCCTACACACTCATCAGCAGCAGACTCGACTCTGAAAATGCCCTCTATGCAAGCATCACCCAGAAACTCCTCAGGAAACTACAGAACGTTCAAAAGGTGGTCCTGAACATCCCCCGCCACAACCACTTCTCAGAACACCTGCGAGAACTCCGCTGGCTCCCAGTCAACAAAAGAGTCACATTCAAGATCTTAGCACACGCCTACAAAGCCCTCCACGATGTTGGACCAGACTACCTGAACCACCACCTCTCATTCCACCTACCCACCAGACACTTCCGCTCTGCCGAATTGTACCTCACAACCGTATTTTGGATCCGCAAGACCAGGACTGGAGGAAGATCCTTCTCCTACTCCTCCACCAAGACCTGGAACACCCTGCCTCTCCAACTCAGGCTATCCCCATCACTAACCCAGTTCAGGAAGGATCTCAAGACCTGGCTCTTCGACTGAACCTCAGGACCGGAAGCCCCCCCACCCTTCCAAGCGGGTGAGTAGTTGCACTTAACAAATACTTATTGATTGATTGGTAGGACACTTTTTAGTGAAGCATTTGGCCTGGGACCCACAAATATATCCTCTATGGCAGCTAACTCCACAATAACTTAACAACAAGTCAGCCAGTCCTCCTGTTCATTTACATGTGCAGTACACTTCTGAGGCTTAGCTTTCAATGGAGCGCTGAGTAGTCAAGGTCACAGTTAGTTCTGAACTTAGAACAACACTGCAGCATATCGCTCACTTCATTAGTCATCCTGTGCCCTGGACACCCCATTTGTAGCTGATTGGTACTGGTGGTAACTGACTCTGACTGTCCCTGGGCTCTGTCTAACCAGGACGGGGGCCAGTGCTACACTGAAAACACACTTAGAATACAGTAAAAACACCTACATACACTAGGGTACACTATGGATTAGGGCACCCCTATGATTGGCATGACCTTCCTCTAGGGCTCTAGTCATAATAGGGCAGGGGATTAAAACTGCCTTCAAGTCTCTAGCATATATTAGGGCATGGCAGTTTAGAGGCCAGCAACCCTTTCTGCATGTGCATGTGTGCACTACTGAGAGCCTGAGGTCATTTTAAAAGCAGCCCTCTGTTGCAGAACTGATTTTAAATTGTTCCCTAACTCAAATTTTGTGTTAGGGCCACTTAAAAACTAACGATTTACAAGATTTGAGCAAGTAGGTACCCCCAGGATCTCCCCTAGGTGTCCCAGGGGTGGAGGTCAGGCACTTATAAGGAGGGCCCTTATAAAAGATGTTCTATATACCTTGGGGATAGAGAAATTGCACATTTCACTTCCCTCTTTGTAGCAAAGTGCTTCCCAAAATCGACTTTTGTGCTATGAGCATTGTGGAGTGAGAATCTACATTATTTTTAGTCAAGTCAAGTCAAGTCAATAGATTTATATAGCGCGCTACATACCCAGAGGGTCTCAAGGCGCTTGAAGAAGGGTGGGGAATTACTTGTCAAATATCCATGTTTTAAGTTGCTTTCTGAATGCTAGGTGGTTCTGAGTAAGGCGAAGGTGAGTGGGAAGATCTCTTAAAGTCTCCCCTAGGTGGGGGGAGGGGGGTCATGTAGTCGTAAGCAGAGTCCTTATAGAAGTAGTTTTATAGGCCCTGGTGCTCGAGAAATTGGACATTTAATTTTCCCCATTGTAGATCCCCAGCCACATAGGTTAACATTGTAATAGTTTATGAATTCATAACTACTGCAAGTGACAACATAAAATGTAATTGAAGGACTTAAGAGAATGGTATTTATAAATCCAACAATCTTTTGTTTTGAATTTATCCTAACATATATAGAAATGAAGTTATAAGACTTTCTTGTATATTAGTTAAAATTCAGACTTCCAATGTGAGAGTTCAGTGGATTAGCCAGGCTGCTTTGATGAAGTGATAAGTAGCACCCAGGGAGGAAAGACTATCTCTTGTACTAGGACCCTGCTCCACAGGAATACCAGAGCGGGGGAAAGATCGTAAAGCTTCAGCTTCAATGGCAGAAGGGGACAGGCAGAGACAGCCAGGTCCATCTACTCCCTTTCCACCCTGAACCCAGCCAGATGGCAGGCCTAAGGAAAGAAGGAATGTGCAGATGTAGAAGGGAGGGGAGTTATTGAAATTAGTCATCCCGGAGGTTGGTTTAGCTAGCTCTTGCTTCTCTGCTAAGACTTCAGCCACATTGAATTTTGGAGAAATAGTGCTTTTTGGGAGACCATTGTGCCACACTTTGGAGGAAATGGTCATTCTCTGGAGTGTTGCCCTGCACCTCATTGGACAGGAGTGCCCTCCTGATTGACCCCAGAGAACACTAAATGCGTATCTGAGAGGGGCAGAGTTTCTCAGATTTGCTGCTTGAAACAGCAGAAGAAGAAGTGGGAAGAGGATGTAGTACAACGGCTAGAGCGGTCGATCTCAAATCTGGAGAACCGGGTTCGAGTCTCGGCAATGCCGCTCAACATCCTGTGATTCTGGGCAAATCACTTAATCTCCCCGTGCCTAAACAAAAATGAATGTGTCCTCGTGTAACGCAACTGGTGTTCATGTAAAGCTCTCTGATACCTGATACCTTCGGGTCAAGGAAATGCTATATAAATCTACACCAAAAAATAATGAAGGGTTCATGCTGGAAGTTTGATTTGCACCAACCAGGCCCTGCACTCTGACTGACTGAGCCTGCTGCACAATCTGGAAATAGAGCCCTGTGGACCTACCTGACTCCAAGAGGAATAAAGAGTAGACTCCCTGCAAGCTACAGGTTAACAGAGCTCACCAAGACCATCACCACCAAGATTCCCCAGCCTGTAGTGACTCCAGTGGATTTGTAAGGGTTTTGTCCAAGTAGAATGTGGGAATTGAAGTCCGAAACTTTCAAGGACCATCTTGGAGCTTCCAGACCCCTGGAATAAGTTTTAGACACTTTGGGGCCCTTGGAGAAACTTCAGGAAGAAGTTCCACAACTTTGGAAAAGTTCGGAGCACCTTTGGAAAAAAGCTCCATGAGTAGACTGACTCGACCTGGCCAGCTAAGCCGGCGACACTCAACCGGGAGCCGGCCTGCCCTCCAGGTTCTTCCTGCTGAAAAGGTCCGACTTCCTGAGTTTGACCGGTAGCTCGTCCAAGGCCAAGCCGGCAAACCCTCACCAAATCCTGCCTGATGAAGAGCATCGAGGGACCCCTGAAGAAAACGCTCCGTAAAAGTGCCTAAGTCTGAAGGAAAAAGTTTTGACCGGCTCAACCGCGAGAGTCAAGCCACCGACTTTCAACTGTTTTCCGGCTTGAATCCCTGGTTTGTCTCGCTGGAAAGCTCTGGTGGTCCCACTTCCATAGTTTGACCAGGAGCTCATCGAAAGGCAAGCCGGCAAACCTTCACCGAACCCGGACTGGTGGAGTGCATTGATGGACCTCGGCTGAAAAAGGCTCCCGAAAATTTTCAAAGTCAGAGGCTGGGTTGGTCTGAACCTTTGCATGACCAGATGTCCCAATATTTCAAAAACACAAGAGCAACCCATATGTCCATGTGAACTGGGTATTAGATATGTAGCTAGCAACAATTATTCACAAGAAACTCATTTTCATGCACAATATTTTTCATTTCTGCAAGTTTGGATCAAGTGCAAAGATGTAATCTCGAACCAACATTTCTGAGAGTGTCTGGAACATGACACAGTCTCTACACCTAAATTAATCACAGTATACTTGTTATTGTAAAGGAAGTAGCCCATAGAGCATATTGATTACAACTCGCTTCAGCCGAAGCCAGTCGTCTCAAAGTCAAAGTCAAAATACACTTTATTCGATTTTTGTTAAAATCATAAAAGGCAAGATACAATACAGAACAATTTTTAAAAACATCAGTGAATTTGATTACCAATTATGACAATAAATTATTAATCTCATTGTTTCCTAATGTTTACAAATGTTTAAAATTGGTTACAGATAAAACCACATTTAAAATAAGATTAAAATAAAGCACTCCGGGGAATTCTTTTGTTCCTTAATCTGAAGGCAGCTGTCAGGAAGCATGCAACACTAAAAATGGTATGGATGTACGCTAGTGATTGGAGGAAAATTAGCGCTGGCCTTACTTGAATAAAGCTAGCAGCCTTCAGGACAGGTAATCTATTTATTCATGATCATAAAGGAAGGAAGGAATTATTCATCAAAAAACACACTAATCGAATTTATTTATAATGCATTTAGCAGTAGTAGAAAATCAGTGGCAATTGTGACCCCAGTGAAGTGACCATAACCCAAAAAACATAAAGTGACTGTGTTCATTTTTTGAAGAGGGGTTATTGGAAGGAAAGGATGTCTTTATGATTCTGATTTTAATATTCCAGATCAAGGACCAGACACATTTTTATTGTGTGTTTTGTCTTAATTATTTACTGAATTTGGGTTTTCAGATGCTTTGCATACCTGTCTCTGAAGTTAAGCCTGCCTGCTTGCAACCAAGCTACCTTAATGGTAATAATTTTCTGAGACCTATTCTGAGCCCTAGACTGTGTTATTGGCATTCTTGCCAGTGGTAGATACATATTTACCACTACTAATAATCCACTTTCCAACACCAGCAAACAGCAGGGAAGTAAAACGTTTATGTGTCACTGTAGGGCAGCAGAAAGGAAGAAAGGAATGTGTTGTAAGGTGGACCACAAACCAGTAATGCTTAGTTGTCAGCCTTACAACACATTCCTTTCTTCCGTTCTTTTTCACTTTTTGTGTGCATTTCTCATTTTCTTCATTTATTCCTTTACATATACTTTTTTATTCTTTCTTTCATACTTTATTTCTTTGTTACTTTTCTTGACTTCCTTTCCATGTAATAATTTTAATCTGTTTCTTTCTTTCTTTGACTTGTAGTATGTATAAGATCGAAACCAACACAAACTGTTTGCAGCCTTTCACATATACACTACGCCCTTTATCAGAACACTACCCAGGGACTCTGGTTGCCTCACTCTTATCAGTTATTTTGAATCAGTCACCTAATGATTGTAGCACGAGGGACTTTCCTGATAGAATTTCCTTGAAGTAAATGGCATCCCAAGAATTTGAAAGATGTAATAATACAATGGATGGCATTGTTATCTTATCTGCTGAGCTCGTCAACATGTTCTTGTAGGTGAATATTCACGAACCGAGGGGCAGATTTACAATTACTGGTGCATCCCTGCAAATTAGCAGGGATGCGCCAGTAATTGTGCGCCGCAACTGCGCCACCCATGATGCGCCGCATTTACAATGTGGCGCACCATGGGGCAAAAACGGCGCAGATGCGTCACGCATTCGTGCCGGAAAGGCGGCGCATTGCTGGAGTTGCGTCACAAGCGCGACGCAGCTCCAGCAATGCTCTGGGGGGCCTATTCTTCCAATGCTGCGTCAAGCCTTACGCCTGCTTCAAGCAGGCGCAGGGTTTTGACGCAGCATTGGCCTAAAAGTGACTGAGTGAAATCTTGTAGATTTCACTCAGCCACTTTTAAGAGGCATTCCTGCGCAGTAACGCCCCCCTGCACCGGAACGCCTCCTTATGCCGTAGGGCTTTACAACGTGACGCATCTCCCAGATGCAGTCGTCAAGGAGGAGGGAGAGAGATCTGTCGATCAGACGGGCACCAATTACCACCCAAGACGAGGGAGGAAGGTCCAGTATCAGCTTGTGCCCGTATGAATTACACGTTCAACAAAGGAGGGTGCTGAACTGTTCCTAAAAAAGATTAAACAGATTGGCGTGACCGTAGGTGTTTGTCTTACACCTTTGGGCATCCATTATGTTGGACGTGTTTGCCTCACACACCCGAAAGGGTGTCATGCTTCATCATAGGCGTTGCTCCTCGTCGGGGAGGCGGTGCAATCCCCGACGGGCTCACCTCAGAGAGGGGCTCTTTGGCGGAGATCTTTTTGTCCAACAGCCTATTGGTGAAGTGCGGGTATGTGGGTCAGGGCAGGCAGTATCCTGAAGGAAAAGTGATTTAAAATGTAGCAGGGTGTGCCGGAAAACACTTTATTCTGGGGGTCCCCTCACTGCAGTTAAAACAGTGGAACTAGCTCACTGGGTGACGTCAAGTTAGGTAGCGTAACCCTAGACGAGACTAGAGTGAGGGTTGGTCAACATGTTTCTCGCCTGGGAAATTTCCCGCGATTCGTCAGGACCTAGTGAAGGTGAAATTTAAAAAGAAAGAAAGGAAACCATGCTGGTGTCATGTGTCTCGTGTGGTTTTTCCTCAGGGGTTAATACTATGCCTAAACAATGGAGAAAAAAGGAACAAGGTTAAACATATTAACATTTTCTTGTAAAGGTATCAACGGTCACAGCCAAGACAACAACAAAGTGTAGTGAAGGGGCGGTAGTGTGTGGATAATCACACGACCAAAATCATGCCAGTGTTGTCGTCGGGTGAAGTGTATAGTGAACACTCTTCCACACTTTGTACGTGGAGGGACTAGTGTGGAGTGAAATTAAAACCAGTGTTATTAAAAAGCCGCAGCAGCAATCTCAAGGAGAATATCGTGGCTATAGAGGAGTGAGAGCCAACAGGGGTGGTGGTATGATGATGATTCACAACTCACCTAATGGTCTTGGACTAATTACCACCTGAGTAGTCGGCGGGTCGGTACAACGGGGTTGTGCCTACAGTTCTGGGTGAGGGAGAGGAAGGAGCTGTTAGCTTTGGGATGGTACAAGTTAGTGAAACCCCTGAAGGAGGTCAAGGATGTGTTGACACCGGCACTAAGTTTTGCTAGGGGTTGGTTAGGAGGGGACTGTCTTACCTCAAGATTCCCGTGTCCGAGAGGAGTCACCTACCCATCGCGGCCGAGCTCGAATAGGTAAAGACGCTCGGGGGCGTGAACTATTTATAGGTGACCTCGTCATAGGATTGCGCCAGTGGACGCCCACTGTGTGGATCACGTGTTAACTGGTGAGGTGGAGACGGCCATAGTTAAGTGGTGTTAATTAGAGTTGAACTATGGAGCCAGACTACATTGGGTCAGTAATATTAAAGGTACGTAGGGGAGGCAGAAAAATACTCACAGGGAGTGGTTATTATCAACCAAATGGTAGATGGACGAGGCAGTGGCTAGTTTATATCTAGTGCCAGGGAATATCTTCATTGAGTCCTTGTTTATCTGTGGAGAGGCGGTGGACCCACCTTTGTTCTTTTCGGAACAGGGCATTCTTGGGGCAATTAGGGCTGGATTCAAGTACCACCCACCGGATTTAGTCCACGTTGTGGTTGTTTTCCACATAATGCTTACACATTTTGGTGTGTGTTTTCTTACACCGAAAATTGCTGCGGTGTTCAATGATGCGTGTTTTGATTGGGCGGGTTGTCATCCCGATGTATTGAAGACCGCATGGGCATGTTAGCATATATATGCAGTTGGTGGTATTGCAATTGGTGTGGCCCCGGATTTCCCACTTAAAGGTTTCAGAAAGTTGGATTGTTTTCTGGGGTGTGGTGTATTTACATACCCCGCAAGTGCCGCTTGGGTAATGGCCGGTGACGGGAGGTAAATTCCATAGGGTCTGTTGGGTGCATTTCTTTGTTGTTTTAGGTCTAGTGTTAATGAGAATGTCTTTCACGTTTTGTGACCTTTTGAATGCGAACCTGGGTTGTTCAAAGTTTATATCACCTGTATTAAGGATCCCCCAGTGGAGTTTGATTGTGCTCTTGATTCTGTTAGATATGGGGGTAAAAGATGTGACGCAGGTGATAGGCTGGTTCTCGGTAGGTGTTTTTTCCCGTCTCTCCAGTAGGGCTTCTCTGTTATTGTTTCTGGCACGTTTGTTAGCTTTAGCGACCTCTCTTTTTGGGTAACCTCTGTCGAGTAGATTTCTAGACAGGATGGTGGACTCTTTTTTGTAATCTGCAACATCACTGCAGTTCCGCCTGATTCGGAGGAATTGCCCAAAGGGCAAATTCGAGCGTAAAGCTTTAGGGTGGTGGCTTTCGTAATGTAGCAAGCTATTACGATCTGTGGGCTTCCTGAACATTGTGGTGTGAATTCTGCCCTCCAGCAGTTTTATCGTCAGGTCAAGGAAGGCAATCTCATTCACTGAGGAAGACATAGTAAAATGCAGGTATGGGTTGAGTGTATTGACCCATTCAAAGAAAGCCTCATGCGAATTGGGTGGGCCCGTCCATAGGATGAAGATATCGTCTATGAAACGTTTCCACATTTTAATATTGTCTGAGAAGGGATTCGATTGGTGGTATATGTGTTTCTCTTCAAAGTCGGCCATGTACAGACATGCCACTGACGGGGCAAAAGTGCTGCCCATCGAAGTCCCTTGGGTCTGGTGAAAATATTTGCCCTTGAACTCAAAGAAATTTTCCGTGAGCGCCAGGGTGGCACATTCCATGATAAATGAAGGTGGGGTATTTGAGTTCCATTCCTCCAGTCTCAGTCGTGACTCAATTACCTCTAGTGTGGCCCTGTGGGGGATGTTGGTATAGAGGGCCTCAACATCTAGAGTAATCAGGAGATCAATGTGCCCCATGTCTTGGAGTGAGTTTAGAAGACATCGGTAGTGTCCTGGATGTAGGAGGGAATGCGTCTCACAAGCGGTTGCAAAAAGTGATCGCAAAACTGCGAGAGTGGTTCCAATACAGAATCAATCCCCGAGACTATGGGTCTCCCAGGAACTGGTCTTGTTCCCTTATGAATTTTGGGCAGTATGTAAAAATATGGTACCCTTGGATCTTTTTTCATCAGGAATTCTGCCTCCTTTTTGCTGATCCATTGTTCGCATTCTGCAGTCTCCACTAAGCCTGTGATGGTAGTTTGTAGGCGTGGGGTAGGATCACTGAGGATGGGAGTGTAGTACCGTTGGTCATTCAGTTGCCTTGAACATTCAAGTTCATAATCTGTAGTGTTCATCAGAACTGTGGCGCCTCCCTTGTCAGCTTGTTTTATAGTGATCAGGGGGTCGTCTGACAGTGATTTCAACACCTCCATCTCTTTGCGGGAAATGTTGGAGTGTTTAATTTGTCGATCAAGAGCATCGATGTTTTTGAGTACTGCTTGCTCAAATGTTAGGACCTCATTAGGAACCATCCCATTGTGGGGTGTGAAGGTAGATGGGTTATGTAGGCCTGAGTCTTCTGTTGGTTCACAGGGTCTACCGTCAAAGAAGGCCTTGAGTCTTACTTTTCTAAAGAAGGACTGAATTTCCCTGGTCTGGTTGAATAGGTCAATTCTGGGTGTTGGAACAAAACCAAGTCCTTTTTGGAGGACTTGTTCCTCGCTTTCTGTAAGGAGGCGATCCGAAAGGTTGACGACAAGGCTCATTTTGGTCCTGACCTGCTCGTGCTCCTTGTGTCCATTCCCTGGAGGCGTGTGTCCTCCCATTGCACTCTCTTCTCTGAGGCGTTGCCTCGCTTTCGCCCGCGCCCTCTGCCCCAGCCTCTGCCTAAAAAAGGGGGGCGTGCGGAGCCTTGAGGTGCGAAGAAGGGTGGGTATTGTGGAGCGAAGGGTGCTTGAAACTGTGGAAATTGTGGGTATTGCCAAAACGGGGGGGCCCATGGGTTGCCCCTGTTGGGGGAAGTTGGGGAAGTTATGGAAATTCTGTGGACCCCGACCCCTACCTCTTTTAGCCCTCGGTGGCATGTTGGGTATTTCATTTTCGTCGCTGTTCTCGGATCCACTGTTAGAACCCCTCCTGGATGAGGTTGTACTCGAGTCCGAGTTATAATTGGTTCCTGGGGGGACATAGTCTTCTTTGAGGTAAGGATAGACCTTTTCTTTCGAGAACCTTTTTTTTTTTTTTTTTGAAAACCTTTATTGTACCTTCTTACAGTTACACAGCAAGTCGCCTACAACCCCGAGGGGCCGGCCGCTAAATGAGAGGAAATAACAATGACAGCCTTGCAGAAATAAGGTCCATGTGGTAAAGAAGCTAATGTAGTGAAAAAGGCTCGCCACAGAAATAAATGAAGGTCATTAGTCCAAGTCTTCATACAAAATAAATGAGGTTTTCATTTTTTGCTTTTTGAAAGGAACCAAAAGAACAACAGGAAATCACATTGCGATCATTGATAAATAACATTGCAGGATAGCTGTAGGAAGGATCCCCAGGACAGGATAAGGTGCTGTGTAGTATCTAGGATCCAATGTCGGACGTGGGAGAACTGCCACCCCCCCACTCCTTACCCCAAAGGTCCCCCTACCTCAACAGCCCCCCCTCACTCCATCCCTCCCTCATCGTCCGATTCCAGCGGGTCATCTTCTGGCAGTGGATCGCAAATGTCACCTCGATACACATTCCATGGGGACCACACCTTATTCCACTTGCCTGGACATGCACGACTCAAGTACACCGCCCTTTCAGTTACCATTGTTCTGTCCATATTCATGCACCATTGTGACGTTGTTGGAGTGTCAGCCGCCCCCCAACGCTGTGCGATATCCCGCTTCGCTACAATCATCCCTAATGTTACCCAGAGTCGACCATGCCGGGACAGATCTGTCGGTTTCCACACGTTGAGGAGACACCGCCTTGGCTCTGGGAGAACCGAAATCTCTAGTGCCTGGGATATAGTACGCAGTATCTGTCGCCAATAATTTTGTATGCGTGGGCAGTCCCAAAACGTATGGAAGAAGGTGCCCTCTTCCCCGCAGCCACGCAAACAAAATGGGTGTGGTGTTCTGTGGATGCGGTGCAGCAGTGTTCTTGTGTAGTATACCCTGTGTAGAACCTTGAGCTGGACTAGTCTCATCCTAGCCGAGATGCCCACCTCTTTCGGTGACGCCAAAGCCTCATTCCACTCGTACTCATCTAGGGCGCCTACCTCCTGTTCCCACCTTTCCTTCAGGGGAGCCAGGGGATCTGGCGAATTGTGTAAGAGCTTACGATACGTCAGTGAAGTTGCTCTCTCCACCATGAAGTCGGTCAGGAGGCGATCCCCCAGCGGGGAGGACTCAGGGAGAGTCGATCCAGAGGGGATGGCCGAGAGCAGTGCATGACGAATCTGCACGTATCGGTATGATTTGTGCGGCCCTGGGTCATATATTTCTCTTAGGCGGGTGAATGAAATAACGTCACCCCGTTCCCACATGTCCCCCACCGTGGAGATGCCGATGGAATCCCAGAGGGAAAATCCCTTGCTATTTCTCAAGTTGCCCAAGGCGCGTGCGTCCCAGAGCGGGGTGAGTTTGGTGATCTTCCCTTTCCAGCCTAGCGCAGCTGTCGCCGCGTGCCAGGTTTCCACAGTGAGTTTAGTGGGTCCTGTGAAAAGTCTCAGCTTTCTCCGGTCATAAAGTGGGGCAAGTATGTTGTTAGCGCCCAACTGCGCCCTGTCTGCTTGAAATGCCGGATCAGACTGTGGGGCGTGCAGCCATTGGTTAATGGGCCTAAGTTGTGCTGCCCAGTAGTAAAAGTGCAAATTCGGAAGTGCAATGCCCCCATCATACCAGCCTCTGCAGAGTTTGGCTTGAGCTATGCGCGCCGGCCGATTGCCCCACAGTAGCCCCGAAACCACCGCTGCGACCTTCTTGAAATATCCCGCTGCCACCGGGAATGGCGTATTATCTAGGATGTACAGAAAACAGGGCAACGATTTCATTTTGTACAATGCTGCTTTCCCCAGCATAGTCAATGGCAACCCCGCCCAGAAGTTGGCGTCCTGCTTGATACGCTCCAGCGGTGGCACCAAGTTCAGTCTCTTGTATTCAAGTGGATCCCCGTAACATGGATGCCCAAATTTTGAAGGAGGAACCAGCCAGTCTCAAAGGGCAGTCTGGTCCGAGCGTCGGGGTCTGACCTGCCAGCACGTACATCTCCGATTTGCTCCAATTTATGGTGTAACCAGAAACCTTGCCATGCTTGTCGCACAAGTTCAGAAGAGCTGGAACTCCATGCTCGGGATCCGTTAAATGCACCAGAATGTCATCCGCATAGAGGGACAGGCGGTCTTCCCATCCCTCCTTCCATTGTATCCCTTTGAGCAAGGGAGTTTGTCTTATGCGAATGGCCAGCGGTTTTGCCCGGGGTTGGTTAGGAGGGGACTGTCTTACCTCAAGTTTCCCGTGTCCGAGAGGAGTCACCTACCCATCGCCGCCGAGCTCGAATAGGTAAAGACGCTCGGGGCGTGAACTATTTATAGGTGACCTCGTCATAGGATTGCGCCAGTGGACGCCCACTGTGTGGATCACGTGTTAACTGGTGAGGTGGAGACGGCCATAGTTAAGTGCTGTTATATCCCCCACCTCAGTGACTTTTATACCATATTGGTTAGTCACGCACTATACCCCTTAGTGGGTATCGCACCTTTCCTTTCAGTCCTCTCTACCACCCTTCATTTGAAGGATCCCTCTTCAACCAGGAACACGTCTCTTGACTCCACCAATATGGAAGGTCAAGGACTAAGTTTCGGGGAAGAGGACGCAGCGGCAATTATGAGAACTCCATCACTCTTCGGTATAGACGTAGAGACAGCCTCAGTGAGCAACACTACTAAGTGGCAATCTTTGGCAGATCTTAAACGGGAGTGGATAAGAATTACAATACACGGGACGATGATGGCTGAATACTTCAAAGCCAAAATTGCTCCTAATGGCCTGATAGTTAAGAATTTCCCCAGAATCTTCTGGGAAGATGGACAGTTTAAAGTTGAATGGTCTCAAGTGTCGTGGAAGTGCACCCATGACCTCCTGATCCTCATCGTGAATACTGCAAAACGACTAGCAGATGCCCTCCTAGTCCGCATTCAGGCGGCCGAGGCTGCCTTGAAGACTGCGGCCAAGAACACAGGTTTCAAGACCAAATTGGCCGAATTGAATAAAGAAATGGCAGAGCATAAAGAGTACCTCATGAACCAAAAGGTGGCTAAACTCCAAAAAGACATAAAAAGGTTCTCGAAAGAAAAGGTCTATCCTTACCTCAAAGAAGACTATGTCCCCCCAGGAACCAATTATAACTCGGACTCGAGTACAACCTCATCCAGGAGGGGTTCTAACAGTGGATCCGAGAACAGCGACGAAAATGAAATACCCAACATGCCACCGAGGGCTAAAAGAGGTAGGGGTCCGGGTCAACAGAATTTCCATAACTTCCCCCACTTCCCCCAACAGGGGCAACCCATGGGCCCCCCGTTTTGGCAATACCCGCAATTTCCACAGTTTCAAGCACCCTTCGCTCCACAATACCCACCCTTCTTCGCACCTCAAGGCTCCGCACGCCCCCCTTTTTTAGGCAGAGGCTGGGGCAGAGGGCGCGGGCGAAAGCGAGGCAACGCCTCAGAGAAGAGAGTGCAATGGGAGGACACACGCCCCCAGGGAATGGACACAAGGAGCACGAGCAGGTCAGGACCAAAATGAGCCTTGTCGTCAACCTTTCGGATCGCCTCCTTACAGAAAGCGAGGAACAAGTCCTCCAAAAAGGACTTGGTTTTGTTCCAACACCCAGAATTGACCTATTCAACCAGACCAGGGAAATTCAGTCCTTCTTTAGAAAAGTAAGACTCAAGGCCTTCTTTGACAGTAGACCCTGTGAACCAACAGAAGAATCTGGCCTACATAACCCATCTACCTTCACACCCCACAATGGGATGGTTCCTAATGAGGTCCTAACATTTGAGCAAGCAGTACTCAAAGACATCGATGCTCTTGATCGACAAATTAAACACTCCAACATTTCCCGCAAAGAGATGGAGGTGTTGAAATCACTGTCAGACGACCCCCTGATCACTATAAAACAAGCTGACAAGGGAGGCGCCACAGTTCTGATGAACACTACAGATTATGAACTTGAATGTTCAAGGCAACTGAATGACCAACGGTACTACACTCCCATCCCCAGTGATCCTACCCCACGCCTACAAACTACCATCACAGGCTTAGTGGAGACTGCAGAATGCGAACAATGGATCAGCAAAAAGGAGGCAGAATTCCTGATGAAAAAAGATCCAAGGGTACCATATTTTTACATACTGCCCAAAATTCATAAGGGAACAAGACCAGTTCCTGGGAGACCCATAGTCTCGCGATTGATTCTGTATTGGAACCACTCTCGCAGTTTTGCGATCACTTTTTGCAACCGCTTGTGAGACGCATTCCCTCCTACATCCAGGACACTACCGATGTCTTGCGCCTTCTAAACTCACTCCAAGACATGGGGCACATTGATCTCCTGATTACTCTAGATGTTGAGGCCCTCTATACCAACATCCCCCAGAGGGCCACTCTAGAGGTAATTGAGTCACGACTGAGACTGGAGGAATGGAACTCAAATACCCCACCTTCATTTATCATGGAATGTGCCACCCTGGCGCTCACGGAAAATTTCTTTGAGTTCAAGGGCAAATATTTTCACCAGACCCAAGGGACTTCGATGGGCAGCACTTTTGCCCCGTCAGTGGCATGTCTGTACATGGCCGACTTTGAAGAGAAACACATATACCACCAATCGAATCCCTTCTCCGACAATATTAAAATGTGGAAACGTTTCATAGACGATATCTTCATCCTATGGACGGGCCCACCCAATTCGCATCAGGCGGAACTGCAGTGATGTTGCAGATTACAAAAAAGAGTCCACCATCCTGTCTAGAAATCTACTCGACAGAGGTTACCCAAAAAGAGAGGTCGCTAAAGCTAACAAACGTGCCAGAAACAATAACAGAGAAGCCCTACTGGAGAGACGGGAAAAAACACCTACCGAGAACCAGCCTATCACCTGCGTCACAACTTTTACCCCCATATCTAACAGAATCAAGAGCACAATCAAACGCCACTGGGGGATCCTTAATACAGGTGATATAAACTTTGAACAACCCAGGTTCGCATTCAAAAGGTCACAAAACGTGAAAGACATTCTCATTAACACTAGACCTAAAACGACAAAGAAATGCACCCAACAGACCCTATGGATGCACCCAACAATTCCTATGATTAAGGCCTCAGCCTATCTCGCAGGCCGGTGGAATAGGTCCGTCCTTCGTGAAGGCGGAGTTAAAGATCGGGTTGCGGCCTTCGGTCTGGTTGTGTCACTATCCATACAGGGTGGCATAGAAGACTGCGGCCCAGTCCGGGCTGGAGAGCTGCATATACTCGAACTCCACAGCCAGCATATTGAGATAAAAAATCCCAGGGCGGAGACTACCGAACATGGGTGGCGTAAAGGCTAATGAGGAATAAAAAAAAAAAAGAAAAAAAAACAAAAAAAAAAAGAAGAAAAAAAAAACAAAAAAAACAGACCCTATGGAATTTACCTCCCGTCACCGGCCATTACCCATGCGGCACTTGCGGGGTATATAAATACACCACACCCCAGAAAACAATCCATCTTTCTGAAACCTTTAAGTGGGAAATCCGGGGCCACACCAATTGCAATACCACCAACTGCATATATATGCTAACATGCCCATGCGGTCTTCAATACATTGGGATGACAACCCGCCCAATCAAAACACGCATCATTAAACACCGCAGCAATTTTCGGTGTAAGAAAACACACACCAAAATGTGTAAGCATTATGTGGAAAACAACCACAACGCGGACTCAATCCGGTGGGTGGTACTTGAATCCAGCCCTAACTGCCCCAAGAATGCCCTGTTCCGAAAAGAACAAAGGTGGGTCCACCGCCTCTCCACAGATAAACAAGGACTCAGCGAAGATATTCCCTGGCACTCGTTATAAACTAGCCAATGCCTCGTCCATCTACCATTTGGTTGATAATAACCACTCCCTGTGAGTATTTTTCTGCCTCCCCTACGTACCTTTAATATTACTGACCCAATGTAGTCTGGCTCCATAGTTCAACTCTAATTAACACAAACACCTACGGTCACGCCAATCTGTTTAATCTTTTTTAGGAACAGTTCAGCACCCTTCTTTGTTGAGCATCTCCCAGATGCGTCATGTGTTAAATACCCTGCACCATGGCGCATCTTTTGCGCCGCCGCTGCCTCACAAAAGTGACGCATCGGCGGCGTAAAAGAGGTGCAAGGGGCTTGTAAATCTGCCCCAGAGTGTTCTACAAGCACCTCTCGAATAGACAACAGGCTAGTATTACCACGGTTTCCTGGTGATCGTTGATGGCCGATGTGACAGACGCATTACTTACGATTCCTCCACCCTCCTAGCCCTCAACCCCGGCCGCTCCCCCAACTGCGCCCAAGCCGCTACTGGACACACCCATGGACCCTTCTCTTGCTACTCCTGCAAATTCGACGGCACCAAGAACAACTCCTCATCTACCAACACACAACAGATATCTGACCCCAACCACCTACAATGCATCCTGCTCAACACCCGCTCGGTCCACAGACACGCCATCGACCTCTGGAACCTACTAGACACCATCTCTCCGGACGTCGCCTTCCTAACAGAAACATGGATGAACGCCTCATCAGCCCCAGACATCACCATTGCCATCCCGGAAGGTTATAAGATCATTCGCAAGGACCGTTCCGGCCACACAGGAGGAGGCATCGCTATCGTCCATAAGAAATCCATCCGCATCTCAACCAGCTCTGACGTCAATCTCGCCAACTCTGAACACCTTCACTTCCAGATCCACATCGACCCCAAGACCACACTCAGAGGCACCCTCCTTTACAGGCCTCCAGGACCCCGCGCACAATTTAGTGAAGACATCACGGACTTCATCACTCCACACGCGCTCCCCTCCGAGGATTACATCCTTCTGGGCGACCTCAACTTTCACCTTGAAAAGAACAACGACCGCAACACCACCACCCTTTTGGACAACCTCGCCAACCTCGGACTTAAACAACTTGTCACTACCCCCACCCACATCGCAGGTCACACACTCGACCCTATCTTCACCTCCAGCAAAAATGTATCCTTCGGCCACACCACGGCTCTCCTTTGGACCGACCACAGCTGCGTTCACTTTACCTACAACAAGACCACTTCCAACAACCATCCTCAACCCACTCTGCAAAGAAACTGGAACAAAATCACCATTGACCAGATCTCCTCATCGCTTCTTCAAAACCCCCCAGCCCACTCTTCAAACCCCGCCCAAGCAGCCACCAACCTCACCCAATGGTTATCCAACAGCGCCGACATCCTAGCACCACTGAAAAAACGACAAATCAAACTAGCCAGCAAGAAGGCCTCCTGGTTCAACAATGATCTTAAGAAATCCAAGAAACTCTGTCGCTCCCTTGAGAAGGCCTGGAAAAAAGACCCAACCACCAGAACCAAGGACGCCTTCAAAAACGCCACCCGCATACACCACCAACTAATCCGGTCAGCCAAGAAAGCCGCTTTCAAAGACCGACTAGATAACAACGCCTACAACAGCAAAGAATTATTCAACATCGTCAAAGAGTTTACCAACCCATCTGCCAACTCCAATGACATCACCCCCTCCCAAGCCCTCTGCGACTCCCTAGCTTCCTTCTTCCACAACAAAATCGCAGACATCCACAACAGCTTCGACAACCGACCCGGAGACCAACCCACCCAACCCCCTGCAGGACCCCCACCCCCCCTGAACATCATCAATGACTGGAAGCCACTCTCCACTGAGGACACCATCCGTCTGATGAACTCTATCCACTCAGGATCCCCCACAGACCCATGCCCTCACCACATCTTTAACAAAGCAGACTCCATTATTGCACCGCACCTCCGAGACGTCATCAACTGCTCCCTCAACTCCGCAAAATTCCCGGAAAGCTGGAAACATGCGGAACTCAGCGCCCTCCTGAAGAAACCCACAGCTGACCCCACCGAACTCAAAAACCACCGCCCTATCTCACTCCTTCCATTCCCGGCCAAAGTCATCGAAAAAGCGGTCAACAACCAGCTCGCCGCCTTCCTCGAAACCAACAAATCCCTCGACTCCTCACAATCCGGCTTCCGAGCCAAGCACAGCACTGAAACCGCCCTCATCGCAGCAACAGACGACATCCGAACTCTACTGGACAATGGAGACACAGTCGCCCTCATCTTCCTCGACCTCTCCGCAGCCTTCGACACAGTCTGCCATAGCACCCTTCTACAACGCCTCAGAAACATCGGAATCCAAGGAAAAGCACTGGAATGGATCACCTCGTTCCTCACCGGAAGAACCCAGAGAGTCCGCCTACCACCATTCAAGTCAGAGGCCACTGAAGTCATCTGCGGCATACCACAAGGATCTTCACTCAGCCCCACCCTCTTCAACGTATACATGAGCCCCCTCGCGGTCATCGCACGCCAACACAACCTCAACATCATCTCCTACGCTGACGACACTCAACTGATCCTCTCACTCACCAAAGACCCGAACACTGCCAAAACCAACCTGCATGAAGGAATGAAAGAAGTAGCCGAATGGATGAAGCACAGCCGTCTGAAACTGAACTCAGACAAAACAGAAGTCCTCATCCTAGGCACCTCCCCCTCCGCCTGGGATGACTCTTGGTGGCCAGAGGCCCTTGGAAAAGCACCCATCCCGACGGACCACGCACGGAACCTGGGCGTCATCCTGGATTCCTCTCTCTCGATGAACAGGCAAGTCAACGCCGTTTCTTCATCTTGCTTCAACATTCTTCGCATGCTCAAAAAAACATTTCGCTGGATCCCCACCGAAACTAGAAAAACGGTCACCCACGCTCTGGTCACGAGCCGACTGGACTACGGAAACACCCTTTACGCCGGTACCACCGCAAAACTCCAGAAAAAACTCCAATGCATCCAGAACGCTTCAGCCAGGCTCATATTAGACATCCCGCGTAAAGAACACATCTCTGGTCACCTGAAAAACCTCCACTGGCTCTCCGTCAATAAGAGGATTACTTTCCGGCTCCTAACCCACGCACACAAAGCACTCTACGAAATCGGACCCGAATGCCTCAACTCACGACTGTCCTTCTACACCCCCCACCCGCCAGCTACGATCCTCCAACCAGGCCCTTGCCACTGTACCCCGCATCAACAAAACCACCATGGGAGGTAGATCCTTCTCCTACCTGGCAGCTAAAACCTGGAATTCACTTCCCACTCACCTTCGCCTTACTCAGAACCACCTAGCATTCAGAAAACAACTTAAAACGTGGATATTCGACAAGTAATTCCCCACCCGTCTTCAAGCGCCTTGAGACCCTCTGGGTATGTAGCGCGCTATACAAATTGTTTTGACTTGACTTGACTTGAACAGGCCTGTCCAATCTACCCAACATTTTCAATCAACTTTGTTGGGTGTGAATCTATATCTGAATGTCAAGCACACACATGAATAACACACATACAAAAATAGTGCACGTTCTCACACTCATGTAATGTTCTGAGTGCTGTAAATTGTATTACACGAGTTGCCTCACTTCTAGGGTGCTACTAGGAGTGTGCAAAACTCACAGAATTTCACTCCTTGGAATTCTGCGGAGTTACATGAAAACTACTGGCGATTTAGTGGAGTTTCACAAACGGGTGGAATAAGGCACGTCAAGCTGCTTATCCTGATGATTAGCGCCAGGAGCTTGTTCTCTGCTGAAAAATCAGCACAAACGGCACGGCACAGCACACCAGAGGTTGCTGATTCTCGAGTTGATTTTTCGGCCGCTCAAGTAGATTTTCTACTCGAGTTGTATTTGTGAACGGTCATGAACTTGCACGTTGGGGATATTTCTTGGATTGTCCTCCCGGCGACCAAAAACCAGGCTAGAGGACGCCAAATCTCGCTTGCCAATTTACTGTTCGTGAGCCACACATGAGAGAAAATTTCCCCACGCAGTGGTTGGTGGAATTTGGCCCGGACTCCGCATTACGCATGCCAAAACTCAGCCAACTCCCCGTGCGGAATTTATCGCCCACCCCTAGTGACTATCACCTTGCAGGTCATAATGAGCGTCATTTTCAGTCCTGGGCTTTTGCATTCTGGGTATTGTAGTCTTTTTTGGCTCCCTTTCAACTAATTAAACTAACACACCTGAACGCAAGGATTTTTAAGTGAAAAGTTCTACAGAGGACGCAGTGACCACAAAGACCTGAAGTGAGGTGGCCACTCACGCCACTGAGGCAAGTAGAGGAGCTCTGCTGGTGCATTTCCCATGACAGGGTGGCAGTTAATTGAATACACAGCTGATGTAATTGTAAATAAATGAAAAGTGTGAGCTAGTTTCCTGGATGATCAAATTTCTCTTCACAGATAGTTCTGAGACGTTTCCTGAAAAATAATGCAAAACGTTCATGGCTGCCAGAATTTAAGATTTTCAAATCCCTGCAGTGTGAAAAACTGGATTAAGATCCAGTAACTCACTGCTATGACTAGCAATAGTTGTTAACAAAAGCTGTTACCAACTGTTGCCATGTCATTAAGGAATTTCAGGCTGCTTTGGCAGGCCTTTCACAGAGTCTTTCAGAGCAGGTCTGTAAACCACAGAGCACAGCTTCTGAAGGACAGGGCACTGAGTTTGGTAGGGCAAGCTGGCAGGAGGCAATGTATTTTTTATTTTACATTTTAAACACAGAAGAGAAGCCATGTTAAGTAGGGCTGTTTACAAAAAGAGGAGTACAAGACAATGTTCACAAGGAACTCATTTAAACTGAACAATATACAGTCTGCAACTAAAGTTGTTGCTCTGATTTAATCATAGTCCTGATTATTTTGATTCATCAATGACCTTAAATTGAGTCATAGTATTAATCATATGCATTTGTATTCCTTAAAAAGCCCACAAAAAACTTTTCATTAAGAGTAAACCTAACTTCAGCCGAAGTAGGTAATTTTATTTTGCAGTTAGGTCTGTATCACAGATGTATTACTTAAACATGAATATGGAGATATTTACACAAAAAGAAACATATATTTTCCACATTTAGACGGATATTGTGATCCCAGGTGAAATGACCATAACCTATTTTAGTGAGTATTCTGTGACGTGGGAAAATTGAGACGCTTATTGGTGAGTTATAAAAAAGGCGAACCAAATACAATATATAATAGTTTAATCCAAGCTGTCTCTTTTGTATGCTGTGGATGGCGTTTCGACCCTCTCTAGATACGGGGTCTCTTCAGGACTGTGTTTCTGGGGACAGTATAGCACATACACGTGTCCATGTAGGATCCAGTATGTTAGTTGATAAGGGATGCAGGAAAGATATCCGGATGGTGTTCAGTTCTGCCGGGGTTAATTGGGATGTTCATCCCTCAACCAGTAGCATGCCAGGAGGCATGCTTGAAGAGTGGTGGGGAAAGGGGGTAGGGCCTCCCACAAGCTAACAGCAATCCCACTGTGTTTGACTTACTGGAGGTAACAAGAGAGGTGTTGGACCCCAGGAACCCTCAACAGCCAAGGGGAACTTCATCCCCAACCAGTAATGCACCAGGAGGCGCATTTGCAGAGTGGTGTAGAAAGGGGGCGGGACTCCCACAAGCTCTCATCAATCCTGCTATATGGGACTTACTGGAGGTAACAGGATAGATTGTTGGCCCCCATGGACCGTCAGTATCTTCATCCTCCATCCAGTACTATAGCAGGAGCTGCATTTGCAGGTTGGTGAAGAAATGGGGTGGTCCTCGGAAGGTAGCAGAAGCTGGCCCGGGTGTGGAGCGGTCCTCTGGGCCAGCTCCTGGTCTGGTGGCTCAGTGGACTAATGCATCCACCTCATGGTCACAGGTTCAATTCCCGGCGGGTCCACTCAGCCTTTCATCCATCTGAGGTCGATAAATTGAGTACCATAGAGTTTGGTAACAATAAACATCTGTTATTCAACGCCAAGATACCCCAGTTGGGGGGTACATGTGCTTTACAAATACACATGTTATGTTATGTTAAAAATGGCTCCACAAGGGGGGCTGCAGGGTTCCCCTCCATCTTAAATCTTTGTCTTTGTCTTAGGGAGGTAGCGGTCCCCAGGGCAGAGGGTCAGTAACGGATCCACTACATAAATCTTAGTCAGCCCCAAGAATCTTAGTCAGCCCCAAGAAGGTGGCAGTGTCGGGGTCTGCAGGGGGCCAAGCACCCCCTCTTAAATTCAATAAAATACCTTGTGGGCGGGCCAAACAGGCACTCCTTCATTGACATAACTACACTTGCCCTGGGGACTTGGTGGTCCCTGGGTGCGGCGGGCCCAGAGGGCTCGCCTGCACACATATATGAAAGTGCCCTCAGGAGGTGACAGTCCCCGGAGTTTATGAGAAGACATGGGTGGGTATTTGGGTACTTGTAAATGCCCTTTGTGAATATCGAAAGTCATAACATTTCGTCTTAGTTTACCTTTGTAAATCGGGCCCTAAGTCTTTCAGCCGGCATAGCCTTGTTCGCATATATATTATATACATATATATTTAGTTGAAACAGTCCTTTCTACAGGGTCATTACTAAACATTTTCCTTCCTTCTCCTACTTTTTGCTGTTTTTTTGCTTGTTGGCTCTGTTCATTTTACCACTGCTAACCAGGGCTAAAATACTTGTGCTCACTCCCTTAAACATGGTTTGATTAGGATATTCCCGATTGGCATATTTAATTTACATGTAAGTCCCGTGTAGAGTGGTGTACCATATACCCAGGGCATGTAAATTAAATTATATTACTGGGCCTGCAGCATTATTGTGCCACTCGCTTAAGTAGCACTTTAAAATATGTCCCAGGCTGGCCGTTACAGCCTGAAGGCAGGGTCCCACTGCCAGGTTGACTTGACATTTAAACCCCTATCAAGCTCTATCTAAACTCCCCTTTTATTATATACTAGCAGCCCGTCCCGACCTTGTCCGGTTATGAATTGCAGTAGTATATTGTTTTGTAGTATTTCGTTTTGATAGCATTTCTTATCTGTGACAGGCCTGTGAAACGCTCCGATTCACAGTGCACTGCTGATGCACTTAAGAGTGCGCGTTCAGTAGTGTGTGTACTCGAGTTTCCCTACTTTATTTTTCCTTGCAATATTATATAGCGCGAACTCGACAACATGGCATGAGCACAATTTACATTACAGAAGAACACATTCATTTGTGGTAGGCACGGGGAGACAAAGAGATTTGCCTGGAATCACAGGATGTTGAGCTGATGCAGAGATTCGAACTTAGCTCCCCAGCTCTAAAGTTCGCAATTCTAGAACTTGTGGCTGGAGGTGTGTCTAAAAGTGTATGTCGGTGCTGGCCATGAATGAGCGAGACCTGTGCATTTTTCAAATGGGTGGTGAAAAAATATGAGTATGTTGCTGGAGATGTGGGTCGCCGTGCCACCAATGTACTTACCGGGGGAGGGTAAACACCCATTATTCCGCAACTTTCTTTCCGCATAGCATGACTCCGCATACTTTCATTACGAAAGTACCATGACTCCGCAATGCCATTATAACGCATGGCATTACATTTTATATGCTTTTACCACGCATACATTTACAACAAAATTTGTTGTAAATGCATGAATGGTAAAAGCATGTTTTTAAAAAAATGTTTGGATAAAGTAAGTATGGGTATAGGGGTATATGTTTTGGGGTACTGAGGTATATGTTTTGGGGTGTTTGGGTATTTTAAGGGTTCAGATATCGTTTTGGGTTATGGGGTACAGGGGTAGTTTTAGGGTTTAGGGATAGGTATGGGTTTTGGGGTACAGGGGTATTTTTAGGGTTCAGGGCTAGGTTAGGGTTTTGGGGTATAGGGGTATTTTTCGGGTTCAGGGGTAGGTTTGGGTTTTGGGGTACAGGGGTATTTTAAGGGTTCAGGGCTAGGTTTGGGTTTTGGGGTACAGGGGTATTTTTAGGGTTTGGGATAGGTTTGGGTTTTGGGGTACAGGGGTATTTTAGGGTTCAGGGGTAGGCTTGGGTTTTGGGGTGCAGTGGTATTTTTAGGGTTCAGGGCTAGGTTTGGGGTACAGGGGTCTTTTTAGGGTTCAGGGGTAGGTTTGGGGTTTGAGATACAGGGGTATTTATAGTGTTCAGGGCTAGGTTTGGGTTTTGGGGTACAGGGGTATTTTTAGGGTTTAGGGATAGGTTTGGGTTTTGGGGTACAGGGTATATTTATAGGGTTAAGATGGGTTAGTGTTTAAGGGTGTTGGGGTATTTTAAGGAGTAAGGGTGTGCTATGATTATGGGGTGCAGGGGTATTTAAAGGGAATAGGGTGGGATTAGCACACAATATGAGACATGATTGTGATTGTGATTGATAGGCTTTATTTCGATATAAAAATATCATAAAAGCTTGTACAACATGTATAAAACACAGCATTTATAACAGTCCCTATCTAAATACACAAAAGGGAAGAACAGGGAAAAAGAGTTATAACAGCTAAAACAGAATTAAATTGACAATGAAAGCCTTCTTGCATGAATCAACCATGACCACTGTAAAAATTTTGACACAGCACAAACAGTCAAAGTGGATGTGTCAGACATTAAAATACGTAACGCCACTATATGTTGGCGGGTACCTAAAAGTCTACATAAGGGTTTAAGCCAACGGTTCCTGGGTGCACAGTAATCCGGACATTCAAAAAGAATGTGGGCTACCGACTCTGCTCGAGTGGGACAACGCGCACAAAAGGGGGAAAACTGGTAGGAGGATTTCCAACGCGCAACTAGTTCACCTACTGGTAGTGTCCCCACTCTGAACTTAAAATACAGGGCATGGTCGAAAGGGATGGAAATCATGTCTAAGTAAGGTTCATAGGCCACCACGTCCTTAATCCTCACAAAGGCTGCAGTAGAATTGCATAGCTTTAGGAGGGGCGGATCTCGATGCCTATGCATCGCCTAGCCCTAACTCCACTAATAGCCGTTTCACATCCCTCAACCATTTAATCCTAGACCAACCTTCCATGGCCATTACCTCTGATAGCGCTTCTGCATAGGAGGCTAGTTCGGGCACCTGCCACAACCGAGCCCAAAGGTGCAGGGGGCGGAGTTGGGCTTGATCCTTGATCGATTGTAGCCTAGATCAAGTAGCACTGGGACAGTAGGAGTACTCAACGGGAGAGCCATCAGATCTTTCAAGAATTTGCTCTCCGATTTTGCTAGTACATCCAAATTGCAAGTACCCCACAGCTCCGCCCCGTATAGGGCAGCTCTAACCCCTCTAGCTTTGTAAATCTCCACGACTGGGGCTATAGGTTTGCTTGTGGAGGAGCATTGTTCCTTAAGTAATATGAGACATGGCATGAAGGGCGGAACGTACCACATGCCCCCAGCGTTTGTCACGCACACAGCACACGCCCACAGCACAACGCAGACACGGCCACAAGGGACTACTTTGCTGGCACGGTTCTTTTACCTTTTAAATGTATATGGTGGGCATCAGCATAGCCTATGTCCTTCTGCTGCAACTGCCCTTTCCAACGCTGTATTGGGTGTTGTGATTGGTGCTGTGGTTCCGGAGATTATTACCCGTCTCAAAGGTTTGGGCTCTCTCTTTATTATATTAGAATAGATTAGTCACCCCTTAGAAGGCCTTGGGTAGCCCATGGGGCAGGGCACTGTGTAATTAAAAGGTAGGACATGTACTTTAAAATGTTACATGTTCCAGTAGTGAAAAACTCCCAAATTAGTTTTTCACTACTATGAAGCCTACCTGTCCCATAGGATAACATTGGGGATTCCTTATTACATTTAATAAGCTGTAATTCATTAACAAGAGGAGGTAGATATAGCATTTTTGGTACTATCAATTTGTAATGATAAAACCTCTTAAATGGTAAAGTTGAATTTAGCTATATAAGTTTGAAAATGCCACTTTTAGAAAGTTGGCATTTTTCTGCCATTAGCGCGTTGTGCCTGCAGCCTGTCTTAGGTCAGATGACTGGGTGTAGCGGACTGTTATACTTTGTGAATTTCCTCCAGATAGTCACACAATAGTGGAATTAGCTGAGCTGCAATGGGCGATGAACTGGTTCGAAGGAGAGAGGGGCGGAGGCAAGCACAGCCCCACGTGCACCTGAATTGGCTGTGCCCTGTCTCCTCACAATAGGCCTAACAACCCTGTATTGTCAGTGCAGCCAGCCTGGAGCCAGGGCAGGGACAGCAGGAGACTCCTAGAATTTAAGGACCTTTCCAGAAACTTCTCCCACCTTCTGGAAGTAGGGCACCAGGTTATAATAAGAAATAGAAGGAGGAACCCTAATACTAAGAAAAGGAACTGGGTAATCAGATTAAGAAAATAAAGTGAGTCCCTAATCAGCTTATGTACATCTCTGGAACATGTGTTGAATTTATAATTTTACATAGTAATAATAACGGTTGTGCAGCGTACCAAAGTTAAAGCTGGCCAACCTGGAGAGCTACACAGTGGCCCGGCTCAAGGAATTCTGTCAGGAGAAGGGGTTGCCTGCTAAGAGGAGTACCGAGAAGGCAGAGCTCCATATTTAAGGGCATGGGCAGGCCCATTAACCCTCTGCAGACAATGAAGAGGTGGAACTAGATACTGAGGAGGAATTAGACTAGACTCCTAGGAGGGTCTTTGACTACTACCTGTAGAGGAGGAGCGCAAAATCCTTCCAGGGTTGAAGGTTCAACCCAAAGCAGGGAGCTGTGTGTTTTCCAGAGGCCTGTCACAAGAAGAGTTGGAGGAGAGTAGGGAAGAAAGGAAGCTCAAGCTGGAACTGGCCAGGGTTGGAGAAGGAGAAAGCTGAGGCTGAGAGGGCCTTGGCTGAAAGGAAACTACTGTTGGGGCATGAGATAAGCATGAGGGAGCTTGACATTAAAGCTAAGCAAGTGGATTCAAGCAGTAATGGTGGCAGTGAATCAGCAGTGTCTACTGGAGAGGTGAGAGACTGCATAACCAAAGACCTTGTGCCAGTTATGAGGTGGGGAGTGATATAGATAAATGGTTTTCAGCCTATGCAGTTGCCCTGAGGGTACATAAGGTCCCTGACGAGTACTGGAGGGGTAGTTTGTGTAGGTACATGCCCAAGGTGGGGGGGGTTACACTCCTGACACTGGAGGTAGAAGACCAGAGTAAGTATGCCCCCATGAAAACCATTCTTCTTTACAAATTTGGGTAAAGTCAAAGGTTCAAGGACAGCCACAACTCCCAAATCAGTTTTAGATTGTGCCAGCAAGGCACTGGAGGGCTTGATGAGGGGCAGCATGGTAGAGGATTTCAGCGGGCTGTACAACCTGATTCTGAGGGAGCACATGCTCCAGTGGAGGCTCCTCTACTATGGTGGAGGATCGTCGCCCCCCTGCCAGCAGCCAAAAAATGAAAAATAAAATGATAATGATCCTGTGTTTATTATTGTTTTGTTTTTCTCTTCAGCATCGTCTAGGACGTGGGGCCACAGGGATGACAGGCAGAGGGGGAGTGATAGATGCACTGGTTGTTAGTGCGCATGACGGTTTAGCCGGCCGTCTCAGGCCAGCTAAACAATCATGCGCACTGAAGCTCTCTCCAACCTGAGCTGCATTGCCGGGTTGGAGAGAGCAGGCACAGGCTCCCAGTCTCACTGGGAGCCCAGATAATTGGCGCTCATTCCTATCTTGATGCTGCTTTCATGCAGCATAAACACAGCATCAGAATTGGCCCAGCGGATTCAGGGAGCCTGGTCCTGCAGTGTGCGTTCACAGAGCCAAAGAATTGTTTCGGAGCATCGAACAGGTAAGTTCTTTTATTTGGGTTGTCCATCCCTGGTTCCCCCCTCACCCACCATCATACCATTTTACCCAGACACCAGACGCTCAATACTTGTTTTACAGAGCTACACCCACATCTGGTAGATAGCAAGCTGGCTGACTCCAGGAAGCTTACTGAGGAGGCGGACCACTGGGCCAGCACCAGGATGTCCAAGAAGGTATCTGGTAGTGACAACCAAGAAGGATGGTTTGGGTTGCCCCAGCAGAGTGAGGCAGAGGTCAAGGGAGGCCCAGGCAAGGCCCAGGGTAAGGAGTAAGGAAAGGGTTCCCATGTCTCTTCTAAGAAGAAGGAGGGAAGGTCTGTGGATGGTGGCCTAGGGCGCCTCATTTCCAACCCCGCTGTTTGAATTGTTATCAGCTAGACACAAGCTGGGGGAAACTGCCTGCTGGTGGGAGCTAACAGGAGTGGCCAATGTGGCCTTAGGGGATAGACTCAGAGGGTGAGCTGGTGATCCCTCAGGGTGGGAGTTGTCACTTCCACCAGCTGGAGGTAAATCAGATCCCTGTTACTGCTCTGAGGGACATGGGGGCTAGCCCGACCATGGTAGTGGAAAGACTAGGCTAGTTTCTTTAGAGCAATACACCAGCCAGGTGTGTAGGGTAGCCTCAGCCCATTGGCAGGATGTTTTCCACCCTATGGCCCTAGTATCCCTGGAGTGGGGTGGGGAGGTGACCCAGAGAAGGGTCAAAGTTAGTTTCTATATGCCCATTGACTGTTTTCTGGGGAATGAGTTGCCACCAGTGATAGAAAAGATGGAAGGGGCAACTGCCCAGGGCGCCCTGAAATCGCAGACATCTGGACATACCATCCCAAACAGAAGGTCCAGAGGTCCAGATGGAGGGGTTTAGGGAGGAAGGACTCACCCCTGTCTCCTAGTCATCCTCAGGATACATACCCTGGTTTGAGGAATCAGTCTGAGAATACCATCCTTGAACTGGTGGGAGGTGGAGTGGAAAAAGGATAAAGGACACCTGGGGCTACTGCCCACCCCATCAGAGACCCCAGGGAGGAATGGGGACAGCTGTCAGTGGCCTCTGCTGGTTGATGTTCTTATGGGTAGAGTTTTCCTTGGGTCGAGGACAGAATCTGACCTAAGGAGTGGAATCACATCACTTTGTTGGTCATGGTGGTATGTCTGCCTACCGGGATGCATCAGCAAGCAAGTTAAGGTTAGGTGCTGTGCAGATGGAGCCCACGAGTGAGGAGGAGGGGTCAGTTCAGTTGCATAGGAGGGAGTAGACAGAGGAGTTTAACTGAATTCAGAGAGGCGTAGTGCTGACGAGTGACCCTGCTGTATGGGCCTTTGTTCACATAGTATTGCCTAAGCAGGGAAGTCCATCAAGGTATTTATTAGTCTGCCCTGCCTTTAGGCTGGAGGGGGTTGTGTTGGAAATGGCACTCTCTAGAGGGTCATCAGCAAACATTTTGCCTTCCTCCTACTACTTTTTCCTGGATCTTTGCTCGCTGGCCTTAGGACACTGTGCACTTTACCTCTGATAACTTGTGCATAAATGGTTGTGCCAATTACCCTAAACATGGTTGTATTGGCATATACCTGATTGGCATACTTATTTAACATGGAAGTCAGTTGTAGAGTGGTATACCATATACTCAGTGCCTGTAAATTAAATGCTACCAGTGAGCCGGCAGCAACTATTGTGCCACCCATTTAAGTATCAATTTAAAACATGCCACAAGCCTGTCATTGCAGCCTGAAGCCCAAACTCACCTTTTATTACATATAAGTCACCCCTAAGGTAGGCCCTATGTAGCCTATAAGGCATGGTGCTGTGTAATTAAAAGGTAGGACATGCAGTTTTAAGCTTTACATGATCTAGTAGTGAAAAACTCCCAAATTTGTTTTTCACTACTGTGAGGTCTACCGGTCCCATAAGATAACATTGGGGATTCTTTATTACATTTATTAAGTTGTAATTCTGAAACTAGAGGAGGTGGATATGGCATCTTTGGTACCTATGCACTAGTCATGAGAAACCCTCTTTAATTGTAAAGTTGAATTTTTCATTATAAGTTTGAAAATCCCACTTTTAGAAAGCTGGCATTTGTCTGGCTTAATCCTTTTTGCCTGCAGCCTGTCTTTTTTTTTGGGGGGGGGGGGAGTTTTATAAAGCGAGAACTCGACCCAAAGGTATCAGAGCACCTTAAATGACACCGGTTGCATTATAGATGGGCACATTCATTTTTTGTTAGTCACAGGGAGATTAAGTGATTTGCCCATGGTCACAGATGTTGAGCTGCCCTGCAGAGACTCAAACCTTATTCCCCAGCTTTGAGGTTGACCGCTCTAGCTGTTAGGACACATCTTCTCCCATTGTGTCACATGACTCGGTGTAGCTGACAGTTAGACTTTGTGAATTCCCTCCAGACAGTCACACAATAGTGGGATTAGCTGAGCCTCAATGGGCCAGCAACTGGCTTGATGGGGGGAGCAGAGCTGAGCACATCCCCACTTGCACCTAAATAGGCTGTGCCCTGTCTTTTCACAATAGGCCTAACAACCCAATATTGTCAGTACAGCCAGCTTGGAGCCAGGGCAGGGGAAGCAGGAAACTCCCAGAACTTCAAGGACCTTTCCAGAAACTTCTCCCACCTTGTGAGAGCAGGGCACCAGGTATAAAAATATGGCTCTCAAGCCCACTCTTCAGTTGCCTACTGGACCTGTGGAAGGACTCTCAGAGGGAATGCCTGCTGTTGTGACCTTCTGTACACTCTGCCAGAATGCTGCTGTACTTGGAGCCTGCCATAAACCCTCAGAGTCCAGCCCTGCTGTTGGACCCTGCTTCTTTTTCTGCACCCAGGACTTCCAAAAGAGACTCCAAAGGCTAATTTGCTGGTCTCCAGTTTGCAGCCACAGGGACATTACAAGCTCCCAGCATCTTGAACCCGTACCTGGACCTAACCTGAGTGAGTTCTGAAACCTTAAGGGTTCTCCATACACTCCTGGATCCTTGGTTGTGATGGTTAAAGGTGGCCAGATGTCATTGGTTGGTGCCTTTATCTTTTAGGTGCTATTTTGAAGCTTAAACTCTAAAGAATCATGATTCTGTTTCTACCAATTGGATTTGTGCCTTTCTGGTGTCAAATAATTTATTACGATTTACTTTATTTTTCAAAATTGGTGTGGTGTTTTCCCTTTGCTACTGTTTGTGTGCTGTATAAATACTTTATGTTACAAAATAAGGGTTAACCCAATAGCACTGGGACCTGGGTAATCAATGTTGTATATAAAGTGGTCCCAGTTGGAACAACATGCTAGACGCACATAACAATTATAAACAGTACAAATATTTCAAAAATCAATTTTAGAGACAGAATAGTATGAGTGATGTTATTTAATATACATCCTCAAATGCAAATCAATTGTCAGAGTAATCAACAAATGGTAGACATATAGTCTCAGTGCCAATAGGAGAAAAGGGACAGGTGAGGGAAGGGACCGTGATAAGGATAGTGTGGAAATAGAAACAAATTGTAGAAACAATAACAGGTGGTCTTATGTATATTCAAAGTTCAGTACCACATTGACATATATACATCGTCATAGGAATGAATTATACATTGGATGATCCTATCCCAAAAATATAATAGCACAGCCACTAAATGTTCTGTTGTCAGGAGGGTAGGACGAGGAAGGTATGTTGACGTTTCGACCCCAAAAGGTGTAGGCTAGATCCTGCCCTACTGCGGGGTCTTCTTCAGGACAAGTGGGGGGTGGGATGGTGAAGGAGGGCACCTAAGAATTACAATTAGAACTCTGTTAGGTTTGGTAAAATAACGCGTTGCTACTACTATGTGCACAGTCAGTCACAACACATTTACCTAAAAACTACAGCAATGTCGTGTGGCACCGTCTGTTGTGGGAGGTGGGCCAGGAGGCTCGGATGAAGAGGGAGAGCGTATGAACCTAAAAAGAATTAGGTTTCAATTAGAAAAGTCGGCAAGTAACCAGAACGTCCCACAATAAGGTAGAGTTATATCAATACAGCGTGCTTGAATTAAAAAAGCATCCAAACATACCCAGCCGGGTTAAAAAGTGGGTAGAACAAGTCATACACATGAGGAGTGACCAACCTGATGCTCATCCAGGTAAGACCACGTCATGCCGCCACATATATACACACAATTAAGGCTTTGAAGTTTGTTACCATCATACACGGTCTCACAGCGAATTAAAGGACAGCTCAGGGCTGAGAGATATGTAACCTGCTTTGTAAATTGCACAGGAAAAGCCGGAATATACCTGCCGATGGTCAGGTGTTCATTCAGACACAAGGGGTGACCTCTCGACATAGTTAATCACATTGTTACTTATAATTCATAAGCTCGGCCCAGGCTTCATGGGCGTAACTTCGAGGGTGGTCGATGACAAAAAAGCTTCGAGGGTATCTGTTAGGCCTGTCAAAGGTGAGGAGGGGGAGCCGATTAGGACCTTGCAAAATATCATAAAACGAGTCAATATGTTGCTCGTAATGTACGGGTTCAGCCGAACTTATTGCAGCTAGTCGGCGCGTATGCATTTAATGCAAGCTCCGGGGTTCCTTAGCGTCCGTATCCGATTTTCAGAACACGGGTTCTGACTCACCGCGTTTCTTAAATGGAAACGGGGCTCACGCGTCGCAGGTGTATACCGCTGGCGCGCGTGTGTGTGCAGCAGCTGGATGGCTGCTTCTCATCAGACCAATCACGGGCTTTCAGTAGCTTCTAGAGAAAAGACTACTAAATTGTAGTTTTTTCGGTCCGGCTCAAATTAAGCACACCCAAACAAGGGGAAAAAGTTAAATGGCATGAAACCAGTTAATTCACGGGTGTAAGTATTTCGCCTGTGTGTTAAATAACTGAAGCACCAAATTGTCGATTTTCTACGTGGTGTTAATATAATCCCCGGATTCCATAGAGGCATATAGCCCAAAGTGAGATCTATTTGACAAGTGCATTGCTGTGCATAGAATTATAATTATAACAGAGTTACATTCTATTCAACAGTTAAAGAGAAAGTAGACTGTAATTTCCACATACACAAGGACAAAAAATGTCATTATACACATACAGCTATATCCGTTCGGTTCACAGTTAGATAGGCATACAAAACACTGTTGCATATGGCTAGGCCAGTTTGATTCATAGTCAGATAGATAGACAAAGAATTAACAAAAAATTGACCAGGAATTAATAAGTGGGCATACATATCATAAGAATATTCTACTCATTATTATGTATGATCATGCAAAAGAGACGTTTCAGAGAACACAACGTATTTTGTAGAACAGAATCAATATAAGCATGCTAACTGAGCATAGCTGGTATCGTGTTCATTCAGCCCATGTTGTATGGTGTCCAAACGGTTTATCCATTTACTTTCCCTTAAATCCAATATGGAAGTGATGTTACCACCCCTGGGCCCTAAGGACACTTTCTCCAAGACCACCCATTGTATCTCTTCCACAGTGTGGCCTGACCTTCTGTAGTGATCTACCAGTGGTGCCCCAATAACCTCACATCTGATCCTACTCTGGTGCTGAAGGATGCGTGCCTTGACTTTTTGTTGTGTCTGTCCTATGTAGGCTAAGCCGCAAGGACATAGGATACAGTAAATAACATTGTTTGTGTTACAGTTCGTGAAAGTCTTTAGGTCTATAGTGTGATTCTTGTAAATAAACTGTTTTGTTTGTATCCCCATGGGACAGGCTTTACAATGTCCACACCTGTGATTGCCCGCTATAACAGGTAGGTTCCACATAGATTGTAAGGATGGAGGCTCAGGGGTTTCAAGTAAGGAGCAGACTACATGATCCCTTACGCTCCTTGATTTCTTGAATGAATGCATGGGTAACTGCGTTTGTCCATTTTCCTCAGATACAAGTGGCCAACCTGTGATTGCCCGCTATAACAGGTAGGTTCCACATAGTTTGTAAGGATGGAGGCTCAGGGGTTTCAAGTAAGGAGCAGACTACATGATCCCTTACGCTCCTTGATTTCTTAAATGAATGCATGGGTAACTGCATTTGTCCAATTTCCTCAGATACTAGTGGCCAGTACTTATTGACGATTTTCTTTAGGTTGTTACTTTGTGTGCAGAATGTAGTTACACAAATCATCCTCTCTAATGTGTCGTCGTGTTTGGGCTGCGGGTGAAGGAGTACATCCCTTTTGCTGTACCAAGCCTGTTTCTGCGCTCTCTTCACTAGTCTCCGAGGATATCCTCTTTCTATCAGCCTTGTACTCAGGTCTTCTGATTCTGTAAAGTAGTCTTCTTTTCTAGTGAAATTCCGCCGTATTCGGAAAAATTGGCCAACTGGTAGATTGTCTTTTAAACTCCTCGGATGGTGACTATTGTAAAGCAATAGGGAGTTCCGCTCAGTAGGTTTGCGGTATAGCGTTGTTGCCAAAGTGTTCCCAGTACAGAAGATTGTGATGTCAAGGAAATCAATTTTTTCTTTACTCCATTGTATGGTGAATTGAATGTCTCTGCTTTGTTGGTTCAGCCATTGATGGAATTGGTTCAGAGTTTCTTCGGGGCCGGTCCAGAGCATCAGAACGTCATCGATATAACGGTACCACATCGTGACGTTATCTTTGAAAGGATTGTTTTGATTCAGCACATATTTCCGTTCATAGTCAGCCATGTAAATGATGGCCAGGTCCGGCGCAAAGGCTGCCCCCCTTGATTTGAATGTAGAAATTGCCTTGGAACATGAAGAAGTTCTTCCTCATAGCGATAGTCAATAGTAAGACAATAAACTCAGTTGGCACCGGCATAGGTGCTGTTCGACCATCAAGTGCCTCGCGCATGACTTCCAACGCCTCAACCTGTGGGATGCTTGTATAAAGTGACACTATGTCACATATAGTTGTTCATCCATATTGAATTCCAATAAGTACTGGCCACTAGTATCTGAGGAAAATGGACAAACGCAGTTACCCATGCATTCATTCAAGAAATCAAGGAGCGTAAGGGATCATGTAGTCTGCTCCTTACTTGAAACCCCTGAGCCTCCATCCTTACAAACTATGTGGAACCTACCTGTTATAGCGGGCAATCACAGGTGTGGACATTGTAAAGCCTGTCCCATGGGGATACAAACAAAACAGTTTATTTACAAGAATCACACTATAGACCTAAAGACTTTCATGAACTGTAACACAAACAATGTTATTTACTGTATCCTATGTCCTTGCGGCTTAGCCTACATAGGACAGACACAACAAAAAATCAAGGCACGCATCCTTCAGCACCAGAGTAGGATCAGATGTGAGGTTATTGGGGCACCACTGGTAGATCACTACAGAAGGTCAGGCCACACTGTGGAAGAGATACAATGGGTGGTCTTGGAGAAAGTGTCCTTAGGGCCCAGGGGTGGTAACATCACTTCCATATTGGATTTAAGGGAAAGTAAATGGATAAACCGTTTGGACACCATACAACATGGGCTGAATGAACACGATACCAGCTATGCTCAGTTAGCATGCTTATATTGATTCTGTTCTACAAAATACGTTGTGTTCTCTGAAACGTCTCTTTTGCATGATCATACATAATAATGTGTAGAATATTCTTATGATGTGTATGCCCACTTATTAATTCCTGGTCAATTTATTGTTAATTCTTTGTCGATCTATCTGACTATGAATCAAACTGGTCTAGCCATATGCAACGGTGTTTTGTATGCCTATCTAACTGTGAACCGAACGGATATAGCTGTATGTGTATAAAGAAATTTTTTGTCCTTGTGTATGTGGAAATTACAGTCTACTTTCTCTTTAACTGTTCAATAGAATGTAACTCTGTTATAATTATAATTCTATGCACAGCAATGCACTTGTCAAATAGATCTCACTTTGGGCTATATGCCTCTATGGAATCCGGGGATTATTAACACCACGTAGAAAATCGGCAATTTGGTGCTTCAGTTATTTAGCACACAGGCGAAATACTTACACCCGTGAATTAACTGGTTTCATGCCATTTAACTTTTTCCCCTTGTTTCAGTGTGCTTAATTTGAGCCGGACCGAACAAACTACAATTTTGTAGTCTTTTCTCTAGAAACTACTGAAGGCCCGTGATTGGTCTGATGAGAAGCAGCCATCCAGCTGCTGCACACACACGCGCGCCAGCGGTATACACCTGCGACGCGTGAGCCCCGTTTCCATTTAAGAAACGCGGTAAGTCAGAACCCGTGTTCTGAAAATCGGATACGGACGCTAAGGAACCCCGGAGCTTGCATTAAATGCATACGCGCCGACTAGCTGCAGTAAGTTCGGCTGAACCCGTACATTACGAGCATATTGACTCGTTTTATGATATTTTGCAAGGTCCTAATCGGCTCCCCCTCCTCACCTTTGACAGGCCTAACAGATACCCCCGAAGCTTTTTTGACATCGACCACCCTCGAAGTTACGCCCATGAATCCTGGGCCGAGCTTATGAATTATAGGTAACTATGAGATTAACTATGTCGAGAGGTCACCCCTTGTGTCTGAATGAACACCTGACCATCGGCAGGTATATTCCGGCTTTTCCTGTGCAATTTACCAAGCAGGTTACATATCTCTCAGCCCTGAGCTGTCCTTTAATTCGCTGTGAGACCGTGAATGATGGTAACAAACTTCAAAGCCTTAATTGTGTGTATATATGTGGCGGCATGACGTGGTCTTACCTGGATGAGCATCAGATTGGTCACTCCTCATGTGTATGACTTGTTCTACCCACTTTTTAACCCGGCTGGGTATGTTCAGATGCTTTTTTAATTCAAGCACGCTGTATTGATATAACTCTACCTTATTGTGGGACGTTCTGGTTACTTGCCCACTTTTCTAATTGAAACCTAATTCTTTTTAGGTTCATACGCTCTCCCTCTTCATCCGAGCCTCCTGGCCCACCTCCCACAACAGACGGTGCCACACGACATTGCTGTGGTTTTTAGGTAAATGCGTTGTGACTGACTTTGCACATAGTAGTAGCAACACGTTATTTTCCCAAACCTAACAGAGTTCTAATTGTAATTCTTAGGTGCCCTCCTTCACCATCCCACCCCCCACTTGTCCTGAAGAAGACCCCGCAGTAGGGCAGGATCTAACCTACACCTTTTGGGGTCGAAACGTCGACATACCTTCCTCGTCCTTCCCTCCTGACAACAGAACATTTAGTGGCTGTGCTATTATATTTTTGGGATAGGATCATCCAATGTATAATTCATTCCTATGACGATGTATATATGTCAATGTGGTACTGAACTTTGAATATACATAAGACCACCTGTTATTGTTTCTACAATTTGTTTCTATTTCCACACTATCCTCATCACGGTCCCTTCTCTCACCTGTCCCTTTTCTCCTATTGGCACTGAGACTATATGTCTACCATTTGTTGATTACTCTGACAATTGATTTGCATTTGAGGATGTATATTAAATAACATCACTCATACTATTCTGTCTCTAAAATTGATTTTTGAAATATTTGTACTGTTTATAATTGTTGTATAAATACTTTACACATTGCCTCTAAGTTAAGACGGACTGTTTTTGTACCAAGCTACCCATGGTTAAGCACAGGCTAATTAAGTAACTTTTTGTGGTACACCCTGCAAAGGATCTTGCCTGTTGCTTGACCAGGACTCACACACACCCCTTAGCACAACCCAATTTCTATAGATATAAATATATCTCTCAGTAGAGGTCGCGACTAGACAGGACCTTATCCAGAACAGAGACGAAGCAGTGCCTGCTCGAGATCCTTTAGAATTGGCATACCCGCCCTTCCACAAGCTGCAGTCATTCACTTTCGGAATCTCCGCCACCCTAGAGCTTTCCTACCTCCACCATAAAGGTTTCCATTGTTACTTAAGATCCGTTTGAGACATTCACCCACCGACCTACGGATATTCAGACATTCACTTGTGGGATCTCCATTTTCTGTAGCTTCCCTGCCAGCACTTTGGAATTTATTATCACATTCTTTTAACCAGACCAACTGGGTCGGAATTATCACCGGCAGAGAGATTCCCCAGAGACATTGACGCTTCCCATTACAGCCCTGTAGAAGTCACAGGATACTTCCCATTTGTGACGAAACACGTGTTGGCTGGTTGTCCTTTTGCGATTGAGATTAAACTAAAAACATTTACTATTTGAGTGGACTTTACAACTCTTACAACTCTTCGAATGCTCAGAAGATCAACAAACATTGTTTTTACTTTATAAACGTGTGCCCAGGACTTGGCTTTTCCGAACCATGGACAGACCATTGCTGCGTCCACTTCACCTTTAAAACCAACACAACCCGCAAATGTCCACAACAGCTCCAGCGCAGGAATTGGAACAAGAACCAGCTCACAGACTGCCTCAGCAGCACCACTCCCACCGCTATGGACGACGACCCAACCACCGCCGCCCGCACCCTACACAACTGGATCACTAACTGCACCAACACCATTATCCCCTCAAGAAATCTTTCAGCCCACACTCCAGGAGAGCCAGTTGGTTCTCCACCAAACTCCAAAAATCCATACGAATCTGCAGACGCCTTGAAAAGTAATGGAGGAACTCCAAAACCTCAGCAGACCACGACAACTTCAATGCAACCATCGCCGCCCATCACTAGCTCATCAGACACTAAAGGAAGAAAGCACTTCAGGACAGAATCTCCACCCATGCGCACAACAGCAAGGAACTCTTCGGAATCTTCAGATTTTGCTCAACCCAACATCTCACCCTCCCAGGACTTTTACGAAAGATTCAGCACCTTCTTTCATCACAAAATCAAGACCATATATTACAACTTTGATGACAACAACCTACACGGGGAACCCACAACCACTGTTCCCCACACCACGCAGCCCTCACCATTGAAGACACCCTAAAGACTATGTAGTCCACCCACTCCTGGACTGCCACAGACCCCTGCCCCCACCACATCTACCACTGAGCCGCAGACATCATTGGCCCTGAACTTCCATGAATCAACCACTCCTTCGAGACGACTCCCTCCCCACTGACTGGAAACACAGCGAGTTCAACCCTATCCTGAAAAAACCCTTAGGGGATCCCACCAACCTAAAGAACTTCAGACCAATCTCCTTACTCCCGTACCCTGCAAAAGTAATCGAAAATGCTGTCAACAGCCATCCCACCTCCTTCATTGAAGAAAACAACATCCTCGACTTCTCCTAATCAGGTTTCAGGAACAATCACAGCACCGAAACCACCCTCCTCGCCACGACAGACGACATTCACTTCCTTCTTGACAGAGGAGAGACTGTGGCCCTCATCCTCCTAGACCTCTCCGCAGCCTTCAACACAGTCTCACACCACATCCTAGCCTGCAGACTCCACGACGCAGGGATCTGGAACAAGGACCTCGACTCGATCCGCTCATTCCTCTCCGGCAGAATGCTGTGGGTCAGACTCCCACCCGTCCTCTCGGATCCCACCAGGACCACCTGCGGAGTCCCCCAAGGATCCTCAATCAGCCCCACCCTGTTCAACGTCTACATGGCCCTGCTCGCACCCATCGTCAGATCCCATGGACTCAACATGGCCTCGTATGCAGACAACATCCAACTCATCCTCTCTCTTTATACAATAAACCCAACCTCTCCAAACACCACTTTCAGGAAGGAATGGAAGCAGTCGCCAAGTGGATGATAAACAGCTGCCTACTACTAAACATGGACAAAACCGAAGTACTTATCATGCACCCACACTTCAACGCTAGGGAATGACACCTGCTGTTCCCTGCCCTCGGGAACCCACTCATCCCCACGGATGAGTGGGTAACCTCCGAATAATACTAGACTCCGAACTCAAAATGGACCGACAAGTCAATACCATCACTTCCTCCTGTTTTCACACCCTTTGTCTCCTATGAAAACACATTCAACTGGATTCCCCTGGAACACAGGAAAACCGTCACCCACGCCCTCATCACCCCATAGATCTCTCCACTCAGCCCAGCTCTCCCTTGCTACGGTGCCACGCATCAAGAAGACCAGAACAGGAGAGCGCTCCTTCTTCACCCTCACAGCAAAGGCATGAACACCTTCCCTCGCCACCTCAGACAGAGTTCAGCACTCCCCAAGTTCCTGCTCAAGACCTGGCTCTCCGACGAATCACCATGAATATCCAGGAGCTGCACACCACCCTCTCTCAGCACCTTGAGACCCTTTTGGGTGAGTAATAGCACTTGAAAAACCCTGATTGATTGATTATTATTAAACAATACATTTTGTGAACTATCGAAATATACATTAGATAACAAAGATTGGTAATTTTTGGAGAAAGATGATAATAGGCTCACTTTTTATATTTTGGCAAAGTCAGTAAGTCTACCTAAGTGCAGCCAGGACCTGCAAGGTCAACCATATGCTGTGCATGCCAGAATACTGGGTGTTGGCTACACACAGGGAATTGGATGCAGGCGGTCTGTCTTGCATTATGGTATTGGCTTTACATATGGTAATAAAATATCACCTAATGTTAAACAAAAACCTAGAAATTCAGTGAAAAAACAAAGGTTATAGTTAGGTGAATATTTCAGTTTCGTAGTGACGTTTTAAACTTAGAAGAACTCTGAAATTCACCAGGTATAGTTATCTCTAGTAACCAGAACTAGCGCTCTAAAGTAACTAGAACTCATGCCCTCACCATGTTCTGCTAATTTTCACATTACTATTTTGTTACTTTAACTTTGTTTTTTTCAGTGAAAAAAAGATGTATATATATATTTGTATATTTACTTTACCAATACTTACCATGGCATTGATGAAAAGATTCTCATAACATGGTCCATATATGCAAGGACACGAAAAGCCATGCAGGGTGGCTTTGCCTGTCCTTGTAAATATGGAGCACCACACCTTGTCACAAAAGTGAAGCACCGGTTGCGCAAGAGGCTTGTAAATATGCCCCATACTGTGTAGCTGCTGGAAGTTTATAAGGGCTTGAATCTCACGTTTGTGCTAATGAACACAACAAACATTGACTAAAACACATTTGTGGGGTTAGGAGTGAGTTAAAGTCAACCTGAATTTCAAGTTGTTACCAGCACTAGCTGGATTTGGAGATCTAACCAGGACCATTGTGAGTTAAGTGAAGATGCAGAAACAGCATATTGTGGGCACTGGTGGTCAATGCTGGGTATTCCTTTCTCTTACTAAGTAAACATAATTCTCCCTAAATCTCCAAACGCTAAACACATTGTCCTGTGGGGTCAGGATCTTCCATGTAAAAACTGGAACTTTCACTAACATTTTGAAGATATTTATAACTTTTGTCCAGTTAAGCATGGTATGCACTAAAGTACAAAATGTTCATGTGTACTCAGTGTCAACTACAACTCGTAAGAAAATAGTACGCTAGTACATAAACATAGTAAAGGAAGGGAATTAGTGAGCCACGAGTAGGCCAATAATTGGGAACTCTTCAGGACTATGTTGGCATACAAAATAATTTTGCAGAGTTATACATGGATATACCATTTCCTTGCTGCCTTCTACATGATGGAGATGGTACAAAAACAGTATTTCAGACCCCAACTGGGCTAAGGTCTTGGTTGATGGCACATTTGAAGCTATTTATTTAGCTGAAGGAGAATACAATTTTGCAAGAATAATGTCATGTGTAGTGGCAAAAACATCTGCATTCCCTCTGTATTTTATAAATATCAGGATGGTAAAGCTCTAATTGGTAGGAAGCTGCATAGGAATGGTCTCGTGGGGCTAATGCAGCAACCATCTATCCTCTTTACTACCTGTGCCCTATTGATATCACCGAAGTGTGCAGGCACGTGCTCAGGAATAGTTATTGTTGCAGTGCTCACTTTCTGTATAGTATTTAATCAAACATTCACCAGCAAAAGAAACTCTTGGCAGGTCTAGCGGAATCCAGGGCCAAGATGCTTCACCAGTGATAAGGCCCCCTCAAAACGATTCAATGTTGTACAAAGTTCAGATACCACTGCAGTTTTCAGTGGCGTTGATATACCTACCATTTAAGTGATATCTTGCTTGCTTCACCTGGACTTTGTCACTGTTTCCCCCAAGTACAGTGGAAGATCCACTTTTTTAGAGGTAGAAGATTCAGGGCCAGATGTAGGTAAATGTCATTTACCGATTTTTAAATACCGAATTTTACCGAATCGGTATTCAAAAATCGGTAAATGAGATGTAGGGAAAAAATCGGTATTTTTTACCGAATCAGTAAAAATCGGTATCGGACTTTCGGAAATTACCGAATCGGTATTTACCGAATCGGTATCTCCCATTCATTCCTATGGGCCAAAAGGCCCATAGGAATGCATTAGAAATACCGATTCGGTAAATACCGAATCGGTAAATACCGATTCGGTAATTTCCAAATCGGAAAGCAAGCAAAAGTGAAACTGAAGACAACAGCCAATCAGGTGCAACCACCCTCCCCCTTCCTACCAGGAAGTGACTACACAGGCAGCTGCAACTAATTAGAATGTTCTGGAGAGGCAGTTGGAGCAGAGAGAGTGGGAGCAGCAGCAGACGGAGTTTGTGCACTTTTAAAAGTTACAAATGGCAAGCAGCAAGGATACAGAGCAGAGTGAAAGGAAATGAAAGCTGAAATTCAGTAGCATGGAGCTACAGGTTCTTGTGGAGGAGGTGGTAAAGGTGCACCACAGACTATTTGGAAGGCAGTCCCTGTCTGTGCCTGAATCTGCCAAGAGGAAGATTTGGCATGAAATACATGAAAAAGTAAATGCAGTGGGAGTGACCCCCAGAGTAATTGAAGACTTAAAGAAGAGGTTCTATGATATAAGGAGCCTCACCAAAAAAAAAAATTGCTGACCACTACAAGCAGGCCTCGCAAACAGGTGGAGGAAAGAACACAGCACCCCCCTCACTGACCTGGAGGAGATGGTGGCCACAACCTTGGAGCCAGAAAGCGTCCATGGACTGGGAGAAGTGGACAGCTTGGCGAAAGCTGCAAGTAGAAAAGGTAAGATGCATGCACAGCAATCCCCCTCACAGCCTCATCCATCCCTCACCCCTTGATTGCCCCAGTCCCAGTGTGTTAGTGCAAAACAGTAGCAATGCATCATGGTACATGAAGTCATTTAATGAAAGACCATGTAATACAGTTAGGCGAATTATTGCAGACAAGGGCAGGCAGCATGGAATAAGTGCATTTTTGCTAGTTTAATTGCAGTGGCAGTGAGACATTTGCACCTAGCTGATATGTGCTCGTATGTCCACAGGTCACACTTCAAGAAGGCAGTCACAGGAGGCAGAGGACATGGCACCCGAGAGGGATGACAGTAATGAGCCAGGTCCCAGTGCAGCACAGGACACAGGTGTACAGAGTGGGCAGCCACCTTCCCCAGCACCTGACAACACAGAAGAACTGCAGGCATCCCCAAGACCATCACAGTCACCACTATTGGTCTCCTCGCCAGAAATGGCAGCATCACAGGATAGCCAAACACCTGCAGCACAACGTAGCAGGAGGCATGTAGTGTCCCCACTGGTGGAAATGGAGACAGCTGATGGTGAAATGGTGGGTCAAGATTCACAGAACTTGCCTGGAGCTGACAACTCTGCCACACTGCAGCCCAGCGCAGAGCTTGTACCTACTGCCAGTAGACGCTGCACTGTTCCAGGAAGGAGTGTAGGTGCACGTGGGGAGGGGTCCAGTGTCTTCCAAGGCCTGGAGGGATCCATGGTCAGGATTCAGAGGATGCAGGGGAAGGGCATCATGGCCTGTCAAAGACAAATGCGTAACCTCAACATTAACATGCAGGACATTGATCAGGGCATCAGGGAACTGGTGGAAGTTAACAAGGGCATGGCCACGGGGATACACGATATGACCCAAACCATGCAGCAACTGTGCACTAAACTGGACTCAGAAATGACATCAAGGCGCATGGAGAAACAGCGTGCAGTGAGAACCGAGAAAGCCATACACCGGCTGGCAACAGCCACATCCCTGCTATATAGGTGCAGCATGACCAGTCAGGAAGTCCTGACTCAGAACAGTGATCAGCTGACGAGGGGCATAGCCGGAATGACCGGTGCGCTAGAGGCTTTACTCAATGCACAGACAGCGCAAACTGCAGCTATAGAAGTGCCGGAGAGTGAAGCTAGCACCAGTAGGAGCAGCACGGCAAGCCACCCTGTTGTAGAGACCAGGAGGAGCAGCAGGTCGACTGGAGGTTACAGGCCAAATGCCCAGTGATCAGAGTGAGCCACATACACCTGGCAGTGCAAAGCGTGGCCGCAGATGAACAGTTATTACCATGGGCTACTGCCATTGGACAGGAAGTGTTCTTTTGGAAGTTAGTGTTGCACATTTGTGCCATTTCAACCTGCGTAGTGACAATCTACAACTACGGTGGTTGCATTCTACACCTGTCTGTGTGTGTTTAATCACTGTGAGCATTGCAGTGAAATGCTCACTGGTGCACTTTTGTTCTTTACCGTAACAGGATAGCTACTAGATAAAAACATAATTTTGTGCATTCAACATAGGTCTCAGTCTCATTACTTACTCAGAATAAGTTGTGTGTAATCTCCTCACGTCTGTATCTGCCTCACTTGGTGTTGACACTCCAGCAGGTTGTGTTTCAGGCACAGCAATGTTGTCGTCATAATCCTCATAGTCTGACAACTCCACCTCTGTTCCCTTCTTCAATGCAAGGTTGTGCAACATCGCACAGGCAGCGATGATCTTACAGCAGGTGATGGGGGTATACTGCCTTGCACCTCCACTCTTGTGCAAGCACCTAAATCTGCTTTTCCAGATCCCAAACGTACGCTCAACAACATTTCTTGTGCTCTTGTGGGCCCGGTTATATCTCCTTTGGCTGGGTGTTGAGGGGTTGAGGTAGGGGGTGAGTATGAAGGAGCGGAGGGCATATGCGCTGTCTCCTGAAATGATAAGGGGATACATCACTCACATGCATACATGTACTTCTTGCAGCTATAGGTGTTATGGGTGTCACACACTGTGTCTTACCTAGCAGGTATCCTTCACCAAATTCCCCTGCAGTCAGCCGTGCATAGATGCCGCTGTTTTGAAATATGTATGAGTCGTGGGTACTCCCAGGGAATTTTGCCACAAGATCAGTGATGTGGTACTTTGCATTGCAGATCACTTGCACATTGATGGTGTGCGTAGACTTCCTATTCCTGTGTATATATATTCGGTGGCAGCAGGGGGACAAATGGGAATGTGCGTGACATCAATGCAGCCAATGATATTGGGGAATCGTGCCATCTGGTAAAAGTCAGATTTTGTTTGGACCAGTTCAGCATGGGTTGCAGGAAATGATATGTAATGATCCATCCTCTGTAACATGGCGTCAAGGAATTTGTGGAAAAACCTTGACAGGCTGCTCTGAGTTACACCACCTACCACAGCAACCACACTCTGGTAGCTACCTGACGCAAGCAGGTGTAGGCTGCACAGCACCTGGACGTGGGGAGGAATAGCGTGTGCCCTTGGGGTAGTGTGCTCCAACAGTGGTTGGAGGTCCCTGATGAGGTCCAAGTTAGTGTCTGAGTCCAACCTGTACCTCTGGAGTATCTCTGCCTCTGTGAGCATGAACAGGGTGATCCTCTGTCTGTACACCTGCTCCTCTCTCTGCCATTCCCTCTCTCCTTCCTCCTGTAGCCGTAGCCGTCTTGCAATGACATAAAATGCCGCCATTGTGCAAGAAGAATTGCATTTTGGGTCCTTTATTATTGGTTGCACCTGGTTACCACCTGATTCCAATCCATGGTAAATACCGACTCTTAAATACCGAATTTGAGGCAAATTCGGTATTTCAGTGCTTACCTACATCTCATTCTTCATTTTTCCCAATTTTTATTTACCGATTCGGTAAATATACCGATTTGGTAAATTTACCGAGTTGGTAACTTTACCGATTCGGTATATTTTCTGATTCGGTAACTTACCGATTCGGTAACTTTTCTGATTCGGTATATTTACCGATTCGGTAATTTACAGATTCTGTAACTTTACCGATTCGGTATATTTACCGATTCGGACCATTTTCTGACTCCTACATCCCGTTCACTCTATACCGGTCGGTAACGGCCGAAAATCGGTATTTTCGGCCGTTACCTACCGGTATTGGGCCACCTACATCTGGCCCTCAGTTCCTTATTCCCAAAGGTACGATTGTTTGCTATTCACAAAGGGATTTACGAGTAGTGTCTTTACCAGTGTGAAGTCTCTGCACATCAAAAGATAAGTCTTTTATGTGCTGAAGCTGCTCTCTCGTAAAGATGCTACTCATAATTCTCTTTGTGAATAGCAAACAATTGTAAACTTGCATAAAAGTATGATTACCTTTGTGATTCAGGCCTTGAATGTGTTGCTAAAATTACACCGGAATGCTTGCATAAATGTTTAGTCATTAATAAAGCTCACATCAATTCACCTGAAATCTGTTGGTGCTGTCTGACCATAGGTCCTGCTTAACTGGCTATGTAACAGAAAGTGACTCAATTCTCCAACTATAGTGAAAAAAACATATGTTTTGCCTTATGTAAATCTGAGAACTGTAGTCTCACCCCGGACTACCCCGGACATCTAATGGGAGGCTGTTTGCCTAGACCCTAGAGGCTCTGCCTCCCAACCTTTCACTCATTAGGATGGCGGAAAGAGCCTGCGTTTGAGATCTAATAGAATGAGTAAGAGCAGCCTTCACAAATTCATTGTTTAAAAACAGAAGGTCCAAGTTCGGATTCGATCCTGTAGGCCATACATGCTTATTTAAACACAATGCATTTCTATACCAGTAGCCAGTGAAGATGCTTAAAGTAGGAGTAAAACTCATCACATTTTTAAAAATCAATGCTAAGCCTCACAGTGGTGTTCAGAATAACCTGTAATGAAGCAATGTGCTTCTTAAAGAGATCTCAAAAGAGAGAGTTACAGAAATCCACGTGTGATACAACAAAGGCATTTTCTCGAGTAATTCTTCCAGGAACACAAAGAAAAGGAAAACTCTATTTAAATATCTGAAGGCGTAAAAAACAAGCTTAGATGGTTGAGGTAATATAGAGGTTAAATTCAAAGTCTCAAATTCTTCACAACCTCCACTGGGACTGGGCAAGTGCTCAAAGAGGTGGGCCAAAGTGAGACATCCCAGAGAGTAATTCCAGATGTCAGTTTCAGTAAATTCCTGCCATTCCACTCCCTAATGGATGCCAATGATCTCAATAGACCATAGTTTAAGTCAGCCTAACTAGTCCTAAAACTGACTACCAAATGGATGTATTTAGCCTGCATGTAGATGGACACATGAAATTCACATAATGCAGCTGTCAAGAACCTTCCCCACGATAGTACTTTTGGCTCTGAGTTGAGAGGCCCCGGGTATAACAGGTAACTTCAGTCCTCTAAAAAAGATGACAGCCTATCAAGTTCAAGCTATCCACACCCACCTCCCTTTGTGTTCGACAAGGTCAACAATATCGAAGTAATCTAATAAGATGATCTCCCTGATCGTCCACTACAGAGGTCACGACTGGCTCTAAAATAAGGCCTAGACAAAATCTTGCCTGCGCCGCTTCAAAATAGTGTTACTTTTCCACATAATGCCGGTGCTGGGCTGTAACTACTCTTTATAGTATTCTTATAAATAAGACAGCATGGATATAGATGAGAGGTTTCTAAGGTCCTCAGAAATTTGCCCTGTTTTTAGATGTTGGTCAACTTTTGCTTTCTTACACTCACTGAGGATCACAACTGCCTCAAATAGGCATTAATGAATCTACCATTGTCGAGTCCTTTATAGAGGTGAGCGAGGGACTGAAAGCTCGAGCCAGGCTCGAGCCTGAAGCCTAGCTCGGGCTCAGCTCAAGATCCTGTTGAGATCTTGAGCCCAACGGGAGCTGAGCTTTCATGTGGCTTCTGCTTGCCAACCTGACTCCACTCAGGATGTGATGTTACGGCCCGAGCTTCCAATTTTGTAATGGGGAAAAAAAGGGTTGAGTCTTAGCATCCATTCAACATCCTGTGATTCTGAACAAATTCCAAAATCTCAGTGTGCCTTAAAAATGGTTGTGACTTTGTGTAATGTAACTGATGCAAATAGACTGATAGATAACCTCTTAGCGGCTGATTTGTAGAAAGTGAAACTAAAAAACCTGGCTAAATCACAACTTTCTCATGAAATTGTGTGATCATTTTATTTCGTTAACACTCATATTTCTTCATAAGCAAATACAAAAGCACTTTCAATGCATGGTTCAGAATACCAGCTCTACAAAAACCTATTCTGTCTGATTTAATAGACTATAATGTTGCTCTAAAATAATCTAGACTACAAACTGGGCTTACATGACAATTGAGTTGCCTCTTGGTTCAGTAGGAATGGTTCTAAGTTCATGTTTAAAAACTATAATGTTTAGTAAACATTTCTCCGTGCAGTGCTGTAATGTGACATGCTAATGTCAAACCTTTCCACCTGTGTTTTTCAGTGATTTTCTGTTTTTTTTAAACATCATGTAAGATTTTATTACCATACCTAACTATAACATCACTTTAACCATAGGATTTTTTCAGTGAATACAGATAAATAGATAGATATAGATGGATAGATAGATAGATAGATAGATAGATAGATAGATAGATAGATAGATAGATAGATAGATAGATAGATAGATAGATAGATAGATAGATAGATAGATAGATAGATAGATAGATGGATAGATATATAGACAGATAGATAGATAGACAGATAGATAGACAGATAGATAGATAGACAGATAGATATTCAGTGAAATAATACACTTAAAACTTACACCACTTGCCCCAATTTTGCAAATGGCAGTCGACTTTTCCATGTGTATTAGGCATGGGTTGGCTGCTTGACATGGTTTGGGACAGGGCCTGGCCTGTCATGCATCCATCCCTGCTTTTCACAACGAGGGTTTGTCACAGGGATGTGCCCATCTGCTTGTGAATAGTCAAACACAGCTAAATGCCTTGCTCCACTGGGAATGGTCACAGGGCATGGCCAACCACTACTTGAATGGCCTTTGCTCATACTCTGCGGTGGCTAGCCACAGGGCATGGACTGTGACCAGAACCTGCTTCCACCCTGCTATAGCACTGCAGGATATGAGGATGATATAGCTGGCTCCTGGATCCAGTAGCAATTATTAAGCTGGATTTGGGTTGGCCACTGAAATATGCTGTGAGTAATACGCATTATTCTTGGTGCAATTTGCTAAAACTAGGACACATTTAGCAAAGCCCTCAGATTTTTTTATTCTATGTGTTCATAGCAGAGGCCTTCATGAGTTTCCTTATTTTCACTTCAGGCTGGGGCTAATAGAAATGTCTCATTTAAAGGACCATCATCACTATTTTTGTTCATCCAGGCTTGGAGCTAATTGGAGCCTTAATATCTTGATGCCAATGCCATGGAGAGAAACGAATGCGCTCCGCTTGTTGTCGCTTCACAAGGGCTTCAGAGACAAACTATGATTTGGAGGCATGTTATAGATTTTTTCAACTCCTCCCTGTAGGAAAAAAAAGCATGCATTGCAAGAATATTAGGTGGTATCTGTTTGTATAAATAAATACACTGATAACCAATTTTATATTACGTACTAATTTATTTTGCTTTTACTTGTATATTTTAAAGCACTACTCGATCCAATGTAGGGTGCTAAAATGCTTTACATCACACAGTTATTATACAGATGCAAAGAATCATAGAAGTGTATAAGTCAATTTACATGAGATGCTCCATAAGACAATGAGGGTTACAAGGGGTAGTAGTCACATATCTTCCATACTGTTTGGCATTCGTTGTTAGGAGTGCCCTACCATACCAAACCATGACAGACCATACCATACCATACAATACCATACCATGACAGGCCACACCATACCATACCATGACAGGAGATACTATACCTACCTTACTGTACTGTACTATACCATACCATACAATGCCAGGCCATACCATACCATACTATAGCATACCATACCATACCATACTAACTATGCCATCTGAAGGGGTCTATTCCCTTTTGGAAATGCATCACCCTCTCTTTTGAAGTGTTGGTAAAATATTGATGATTTATGACCAGTTGGTAAACATCGATACATATAATACTGGCCATCCAGTTCCTAGCAAAAATAGTAGCTTCCTTTATTTAGGATATCATCCTCCTAAATATCACATATATGTTTGATAACTTGCCTGTTGTCTGCATTGTTTTGAAATGCAGTCATCATCTGCAGGTGTGCATTATATACAGGGTTGATATCAGGCAGCAGCTCCCAAGAATTCACTAATACGTCTGATAATTAATACATAAATAATATAGCTAACCTTGTACACATTGAAAGCAGTACAACTATCAGTGAGGGAAACTATGGAAACTGGTGTTGCTTGATTCTATATCTATCTAGGTTCCAGTTGGAATATGGGTTTGCCCTGTTGTTGACAGTTATGGTCTTTGTGTTCCCCTCCTCCACAGCGATCCAGGCTCTTAGAGATGTAGCATATTGTCCTGGTCTTTTTGTTGACCGTCTCATAGAGATCCGGGCTCTTAGAGATGAAGCATCTAGTCCCCGTCTATGAGTCCACTTCTTCCACAGAGATCTGGGCTCTTAGAGATGAAGCATCTAGTTCCCGTCTTTGAGTCCACCTCCTCCACAGAGATAAGGGCTCTTAGAGATTAAGCATTTAGTCCCAGTCTTTGTGTCCAGCTCCTTCACAGAGATCAGAACTCTTAGAGATGAAGAATATAGTCCTGGTCTTTTTGTTGACCTTCTCATAGAGATCCAGGCTCTTAGGGATGAAGCATCTAGTGCCAGTCTTTCTGTCCACTTCCTCCACAAAGGTCAGTCTTTCCAGCAGATGCAATGGTTCATGAGATGAAAGGTGATAAACAAATCTCTCAACAATTTGTGGGAATCCAGGTGGTTTAATAACCATGAGCTCCATCATTTAAGCTAAAAATGGCACACTGGCTGTAGGCAGGGTCTTTGTGGGGAAGATAAGGCGAGCAGTCTTGAAACTCTTGGGAAACTTGGGGGATTACCAAGATCGGCTGCACCAGGGCCCTCCTTCTTCTCCTTGATCAAGTCTCATGTGGAAGGCAAGCTTGGGTTCAATCGTCTATTTTTACAGTTTCTACACAATTTGTATGGTTAGTAAAAACCCATGAATGCTTCGGCCTACACCTACAAACTTTCTCTGCCGCATGGGCTAGGGAAGTTAGAAATCTTCAAAATATTTGTTGTTCTCTTTTTCATTTCATTGAAATGCTTTTGTATGAAAAGAATTTACTTCCCATAAAACACATATTAAAATGGTAAATATATGTGCATGTTTCCAGCCTAGCTTCACTTACAACTGCATGTTTAGAACTAAGAAATTAATGTCTGTATTTCCCCTCCTTTATTTCTTTCAATATACAATATCCCTCCCTTTCAACTGTGAAAATAGGGAATGTTCCTGCACCTTTATATCCTAACTGCACATGAGCCTTGATGTAATAACACATGATGGGCCCTCCCCTGTAGAATGCATCAAGGGGACCAAGAGACTCCTGTATGTCACAGATACTCATAGCCTTGAGTTGAAAGGGGGCCTCTGCCGGGTCAGAACCTCCCTTGCACAGTAGGGGCTCCAGCAGCCTGCACTATGCCCCTGTATAGAGTAATGCTTTCTTTGAGTAGTGCTAGTACCTATTCAACTTCCATGTGAAACTGGACACATGTTCCAGTGGCGGCCCTGCAGGGCACCTAGCAAAATATATAACTGTCCGAAACTTCACGCCGCCTGCACCTCAGGCACCCTGGGGAGACTGAGGATTCCTCTACACTGTCAAGTATGCACAAAATGTGGGTGAAACCCAGGCGGTTCCGAAGGGTGTGGACATTTTTCATCCCTATGAGTACCTCTCCTGGGATATGTAAGCACCAGCTTGCGATACTGTATCCCATGTATTCTCTTGTTCTGATGCAGGAATCCCCACGGTTCGCGTTTTCACAGGTGGGTGATTCTTTTGCATGCGCAACAATGTGGATGAAATCCTGGCGTTCCACAGAGCCTTAGACATTTTTAATCCTTAGGGCGCCAGGACACTCTAGAGTATTTGTGCGAGTTGCAAGTTCTTTATAAAATAACATAGCATAACATAGCATTTCTCCTGGGACGTGTAAGCACCTCCTTGCAATACTGTATTCCAGAGATTCTCGTGTACAGTGATAATGGAGGAACCCCTTGGTTCCTGCATTGTCTTACAAGGTTGGTGGTTATTTTCTACCATAGCAAAGGTAATCCTAAAGGTATTTATTTATTTATTCCACTCATATGGCGCAGCAGCTACCCTGAGGGTTTCCCGGCGCCTTGGATCCGTACATAACCATGAGGAGTGAGCTTATTATTCTGGGTTAAAAAGCCATGCCTTGATACTTTTCCGGAATCTTATGTAGTTGGGTTCCGGGCGCAGTTTTAGCGGAATTGAGTTCCACAGGACTGGCGCCAGATAGGCGAAAGAGCGTCCGCCCACTCGTGCTCGTTTAAATCTCTTGCCTGATGTGTTGATCGCAGATTTCGAGCCGGGATTTCCGAACCAACTTACACAGGTACGCTGGGGCTTCCCCTGTGTTTATTTTGAACATATAACATAATGCTTAGAATTTCACTCTGTTGCCCATCTTGAGCCAATGCAGATTACGTAAATGTTCAGAGACATGCAACCACCCAGGTAGATGGAGAAGTACCCTGGCTGCCCCATTTTGGACGACCTGTAGCCGACGCGTAATCTCTTTGTTGGCACCTAGGAAAAGAATGTTCCCATAATCCAATCTTGAACCGATCAAGGTATGAACTTCAGTTTTTTGCTCCCCTTCAGGGTGTTGCCACAAAGGTATAGGGTGTGTGAGTCGTGGAACCCTGATCCTCTCCTTGGTACTTTTTTTTCTGTCTCTGTTATGTGTTGATCATTTGTGGAGTGCTGCAACTCACTACTCAGGTAGTTTACTAACACAACCAGGTCCTCGAATCTCTTCTGAATTGTTAGAGTGATGGTGCGGTCCTGAGGTGCTAGGGGAGGTAATTCCAATCCTTGGCTACCAGGTATTAGAAGGATCATCTGCAGTTGTTGGTTTGACAGATCTGGGGTGTGTTTGCAAAGAAGAGGGAGGAAAAATAGAGGTGTCTGGATGGTTGGTGGAAGGTTAGGTGTCTGTTGATGTATAATGGTCCTTCGTTGTGCAGGGCCTTGTAGGCGTCGATTAGCATCTTGAATTGGCATATTGTCTGGATTGGGAGCCAGTGTAGACTCCTGAGGTGGGATGTGATGTGTGTCCTTCTGGGAAGGTCAAGTTTGAGCCTTGCTGCTGAGTTTTGTATTGTTTGGAGTCTCTTCAGGAGGCGTGCCCTCATAACCTTCCTAGAGCATGTTGCCATTGCCAAGTCTGCTGGGTACGAGGGCCTGTGTGACAGTTCTTCTGATGTTTACTGGGAGCCATCTAAAGATCTTCCACAGCATGCAAAGGGTGTTGAAGCAGGCAGAAGAGACTGCATTGCCTTATTTCTTCATGGATATCTTGTTATCGAGGACGATGTTGAGTCTGTGGGTGTGGTCTGTTGGGTCAGGGGGTGTGGCGAGCTCCGCAGGCCACCATGAGCTGTCCCAGGGTGAAGTGGTTTTCCCAAAGATGAGAACTTCAGTTTGTGGTATGTTGTACATGCTTAACAAGGATGGAATACAGAATTTAGGGAATAGAATAGAGAACATACAACGTTGAGGATAGTTGAGCAGCTAAGTGACAGCTGTGTGAGCCAGTTGTTCATGATTGGGTGAGGTGCCTTAATAAATACATCTCTTTCTAACCTGAATTTGGAAGTTAGTACTATAACTTACCTCGTCAGACTGGCAATGATGATGGGATGTCAAAAAAAGTGAAGAAGTGAAGGTACTTCAATGTCTGGAAAGTCCACATGGAAGGGAACAGGCAGAGAGCAGTGGTACTGTGGAGATATTATGGTGGTTTGCTCTGGCATTATCAATGACAGAGGAAGTGTGGATTAGAAGATCTTGGTGAAGTCTATTTTAAGTGCTAAAGCGGGAGCTCTGTTCTCCCTGGTGTAGCAGGAACAAGCGGTGCTGTACAAGATCATTGCAATTCGACAGCTGCTTGTTCTTTGATGAGGTCATGGATCCTGAGAAAACAGGGGAGATTTACTCAAGAAAGTACTTAAGCTAGTGTGCTTGCCGCCATTTTAGGTGTTGGGCTCCGTAACATTGCTGTGTGAAAAAAGGATAACTTTGACGGCACGTTAAGCTGTGTGCGTGCCGTCGTTTTCGATCAGAGTTTGATCCACAAAGAAGGGATTGTGTGCTGGGAGCAGGGTGCCTGGTGCATACCACGGTGATAGACACGTCTTTCAGTAGCAGAGCGCGTAGAGCGTAGTGTATATCACAGTGATAGACATGCCTTATCTACAGAGAATGTTTGTCAGGCACGGGGATAGGCATGCCTTACGTTGAAACTGAAGGGTGTATTGGTGCCTGTTACAGTGACAGACACACCTATTAGCAGCAATGTATTGACAACAACTGTAGCGATTGTCCATATAAGGAAATACATTCTGTCTTAGCAACAGGCGTGTTTTAAAGTAAGAAAAGCAGCGCATTTATTCAGGATTTTTTTTAATGTTGGTGTGACAGGCACACCTTTTGGCAGAAATGAGAGCAATTGTTTGCAGTTAATTTTCCCAAATTCATGGTGAAGTGGAATTCATTTTTAAAAGTGATAACATACTACAGTCTACAGAAACAGTAAAAAGAAACAGTTGTGCATGTAGGCAAGCCGCTTGAGGTAGTTTCACGTTTAACGGTGACAGGCACACCAATCAATAAAATCAAAACATGCTTTATTCGATTTAAAATATAAATCATAAAAGTACAATTTTATCAAATATGATTTTTAAAAATCCAATCACATTGATATTACATAATTAAAAAGAACGTAAAATCTGAATTTAATAATTCAAATCTCAAATTTGTTCTAGATTTTAATTACATTTTCCAAATACTTTAACTAGAAGCTAGTAGACATTTCATAGTATTAGAATTATAGCGTTTGAAAATCATGTGTTAGACGCCAGATTCATATTCCACACTGTTTTTCTAAATTTGATCACACATTTCATAATTTAACAGTTGCAACGTTATAAAAGCTGGGCGACATTGTCTCAAGCCCAGAGTCTTTAAAATATGAACAATCCATCTTTTTCTAGGAACTGGATACAATTTACTAAATAAGAGAGTGTGCAAAATAGACTATTGAGACAAATCATCATATGGGCATGGTCCAAGGGTTTTAGACCAGTCATTCATGACAGTGAAGCTAGTAAGTCTATGGAAAATTCCCAGATGGAAACAAGTTAGCAGCATCCTGTCATAGTCCCAGATTACATATGTAAGGTATGGTTGGATGCCGTAACGTGACATTAACAGTTAGTTTTCCATTATAGTGGGCTTAACATTTTCATTTGAGAGGCTAATTGACACTAGATGCATTAAGCATTCAGACTTCTTTTTTTTATCGGGATTAGTATGATACTATCCGGATTGGTGAAATATTCGGGATGGCCAATATCTGCCATAAATCTTCTGATGTAATTTAGCCAGGGAATACATATCCCCCTGTGAAGCTTCACGCAAGTCAGGTATAATATCCACATTTTATGCCATAATAAAATTGACTCAATTTTAATTAGGTCAGAGATATACGGTATCCTAAGCTCTGCATAGCAGATGTAGGTAGCCGTGCTATTGAGGACTGCCAATAACTATTTGAAAGAGGCCTTCTTAATCAATTGCAGGGACTGTTAATTTAACACATCCCCTTATGCCCGCGCAGTACATGGCAATTGTAATACTCTTTGCTCTATAAATTTGTATTAGATCCGCAACCTGCTGTCTGCCCAGTTTGTTAGCAAAGTGGGCAAGGGCAGCAGTGGCTTTGGAAAATAAAATTTTCCTAGCTAAAACTACATGTGTCCACCTCCCTCTGTAGTCAAACAGAATGCCAAAGGTATGGAAATCTGTTGGTGCATTCAACCTTGATATTATTACTAAAAATATTGTGACATTTAGTACTATTCAATCCACATTTCATTATAAACGTTTTTGAAATTTTCACTTGCAAACCGAAATTTTGCATATATGTGGCAAAAGTGGTCATTACTCTTTGAAGCCCAATTTGGGTACGCAACATTACGGCAGCGTCGTCTGAGTATAATAGCGCTGGGATTGGGCACTTATTGATGAGTGAAAGATCTTGGCATTGACTAATTAAAAATTGGCCTAAGTTGTTAATATATAAAGTAAAAAGAAAGGGGGCAAGAACACAACCGTGTCTCACCCTCTTTCTTATTGGGAATTTAGGAGTACACTAACCCATGGTTCCATAATGGACCCTGGCGCAAGCACCGTGATACAGCTGCATCATGAAATTTATAAGTGATATTTCTACTCCCATTTCCTCAAGAATAGTCCCCAGTTTATTGTGTCTAACACAATCGAACGCAGAACTGAGGTTCACGAATGCCATAAATAGCTTCCACTGCTTAGCTCGTGTGTATTTGTCAAACAATAGATTTAGGTTTAGAACCTGTTCTATTGTGCCTTGGTCCTGGCGGAAGCCATATTGTATCTCTGTAATAACCCCAGCATCCTCTGCCCATGGCTGAAGCTTATTTAATAAAATACGGCTCATCACTTTGAGGAAAGAATCTAATGTAGGAATATTATGGTCACCCTTTTTAAAAATTGGAACCACACAGATTCAGACCAGGATGGAATAAAGCCATGGTAACAACATGCTCTCAAGACCAAAGTTAATAGTGGGCGCAAAAGAGATGTATTAGATTTATACAAATCAATGGGTACACCGTCCGGGCGGGAGGCCTTACCTCCCACACTAGCGTTTATAGCACAGATCACTTCATCTAGGTCAAAGTGGATGTCAAATGGGAAGAAACTTGATGGTTCTGGTTCTAGGAGGGGGCTTGATGCAACCTGAAGTATTACATGTTCTTCATCATTATATAGTGTGGTTAAGTGATCCACCCACTGATCCTCGCTAATAGATAACTCGATTAATGGTGAGTCTCTAGGGGTTAAGAAAGGAATGTATGTCAGTACAACACGATCATTTTGATCACGGTACTTTACATCGCGGATTTTACAACGCAAGTCGTTACAACGACTTGCGTTGGAGGGCGTGGATCGAGGAATATTATAATTTTATATTCCAACACCAGTCCACGTAACAGTAGGGAAGGTGTTGGAATATAAAATTACAATATTCCTTAACCAACAGCGCCATCCAGCGCAAGTCGTTGTAACGACTTGCGCTGTAATGGCAGCGTGGTAAAGGTCGTGCGGTGTAAACACCGCATTGTAAACGACGTTTACCTTAAGAAAGGTGCATTAACAGCCTTTCAAAAAACTGTATTTATTTATTTATAAAGTTTTATATAGCGCGAACTTGACCCAAGAGGGTATCAGAGCGCTTTACATTTAAGATCGTGGCATTACAAGTTACATCAGACACAAGAGCATAGTAAGGTACAGTACACATAAACAATGATTCAATGATTCGTAGGAGGAGGGGAGGAAAGAGTAATAGCGGGGAGACAAGGATGAAACAATGTCTAATGTCCAGCTGGGTAGGGTCAAGAGGGAAAACCAGGGCCAATCTCATTATCCCTTAATTGAGAAGCTTCATGCAAAGCCTGCCAGGTTTCTGTCCTCAATGCATCCTCTAGGTCTTTCAACGCATGTCTATATTCCCATCTAGCTAAGTTAATTTCCGCCTGATTTGAATTGGGTTTGTGCAGAGCTCTTTTCAATGCTGTTTGGGATTGGGTGCATTTTGAGTCGAACCATACCTGCTTTGTGTTACACGTGTTCATTTCCACAAATAAACTCATCTTGATCTCAATGGAGATTGAACCAAAGGAATTCAACAAATGGGGAGCAAATTTGTCCAAGCAAACTGAAAGATCTGATTTACTTTTGATTAACAGTCTATTTGTAAACTCGATTGGCTCCACCTTCGGTTAGGGATTGTGCCCACGCCCCCACGTGGGGTGAGCACACCAAGGGTGTAGTCACCCTAAGGTCAGTAACCCATTGGCATGCCTAAGGCATCTCAGACTCTTAAGGAAACATTGGCATGCTCTGGTCTACCTCAACTTGTAAAGCCAACTACCCATGATGCAGGACATATACTAGACAGCATTTTTTCTAATGATCCTTGTCTCATAGTGACTGAACCTTTTCCCCTTTCTTGGTCAGTCCATCATGCCGCTCCTTTTTCCCTCTCACTTCCAGTATTACATAAAACAGCTAATAAATGTATTATTAGCATATTTAAAAGAAATTATAACCTTGTTAGCAAGGAATCACTCTCCAGGGCACTTAGCAACCAACATTGGACTGAACATAATGATTCCCATTTGGCTGCCACGGAGTATTCAAATTGGCTTACAACAGCTATTGGGTCTCTTGCCCCCCTCAAAGAATACTATGTAGGCAGGAAAAAACCTACAGCTTCCTGGTGTGCAGAGAAACTCAAAAAACTCAGACAAATCTGTCGCCGCCAAGAGCGGATCTGGCAGAGACTGATCGAAAGAGATAATCATCAGAGGAAGCTAGTGGAATACAAGTCTGCCATCAAAGAAGAAAAATCGCATTTTATTCTCAGAAGACAGAATCGCTTAAGTCCCCCAGGTAACTATTTAATGTGATTAATCTTCTTTCTTCTCCACCTGCTCCATTATACCACGATCGTTCTCAGGATTTCTGTGACAGGATGGCCAAATACTTCCACTCTTAAATTCTTGAAATTCATTCCTCTTTGGATAGTTTCAACTTTGAACTTTCCAATATGGCTCAAATGATGGATCCCTCATTTTACAACCTTCCTAATATGGAAAAGAGGAAAGCAGGGCTGTCCGCTTTCTTCCTCTATTTCAGGAACAGCCTGATCATCTCTTAGGGGAAATTACATCTGGGTCCCCACTGGAGCCCTGCCCCCCGAAGTATATGAAACTGGGAAGGGAGCGGATTGTGCCCCACCTAACTCCAACTCTCAATCTGGCCATCTCCTTGGGACGTTATCCTCTTAGCTGGAAAACTACGGTTGTCAAACGTATCCTGAATAAAACCAACCTGGACCCATTAGATCCTAAAAATGAGCGGCCCATCTCTTCATTACCTGTTCCCGCTAATATTTTGGAGAAACATCTAAATGCCCAATTAAGCTCCTACTTGGAGCAACATCACCTGCTTGACTGTTGCCAATATGGATTCAGGAATGGCCACGAGTAGGAGATTGCCTTAATATCTGCAGTAAATAACATACGGACACAAGTAGATGCCGAGCCTACTTCTTTGTTAATACTACTGAATCTATCTGTGGCCTTTGATATCATCTCACCAACAAGACTGATCAACCGTCTTCAGAAATTTGGGGTGTCAGACTCTGCCTTGGAGCTCCTGTCCTCATTCCTGACAGATAGGTCACAGGAAGTAAAGATGGACCAATTTTATTCTAATCTAAATGCCCAATTAAGCTCCTACTTGGAGCGACATCACCTGCTTGACTGTTCCCAACATGGATTTAGGAATGGTCACGGGTAGGAGATTGCCTTAATATCTGCAGTAAATAACATACAGGCACAAGTAGATGCTGGGTCTACTTTGTTAATACTACTGGGCCTATCTGCGGCCTTTGATACCATCTAGCCAACAGAACTGATCAACCGTCTTCAGGAAAATGGGGTGTTATACTCTGCTGTGGAGCTCCTGTCCTCATTCCTAACGGATAGGTCACAAGAAGTAAAGATGGACCAATTTTATTCTGACTCCATCCCTACCTTTTGTGGAGTGCCACACAGTTCCTCTTTGAGGCCCACTCCATGTAACATATATGTTTCTCCGTTGGCCAAGGTGATTAGATCTTTTGGGCTGGAGGCCTTATCCTATGCTAATGACACACAAATAATTGTGTCCATCACTAATAATATAGAGGTCTCCACAACAAATTTTAACAGCTGCTTGCAAGCAGTGGCCTCCTGGATGGTAAACAACTATCTTCGACTCAATGGGGACAAAACAGAAGTCCTGGTCTTTGGCAGCCAACAATCTATATGGGCCCCCTCCTGGTGGCCAGATATGCTTGGACCATGCCCGTGCCCATGCCCTGCTGCCTCGGCAAAGAATCTTGGTGTTATAATTGACAATTCACTTTCTTTTGATCCCCAGGTCAACAGGCCTGTCTCCTCCCGTGTCCAGCTTGAGGAAGATCTTCCCATGTCTCAATTTCTCTTCGTGAAAGCAAGCAGCTGTTGCCTTGCTTTTGTCCAGGCTTGTAGGGAGCTGGGTTTCTGTTGCAGTAACCCCTCCCCACTTTTTTGCCAGACTACTGATGCACTTTGACTTGATGTGCCCTGGGTCCCTGCCAATCAGGTTCGAAGGGCCTGTGTCATTTCCCAAAACTGTACCTTGTACCCCCAATTGGCACTACTCTAGCCACATATCAGTCCATTGTAAAAAAAATACCTTGGGTACCAAGGGCACTGTGGCCAAGGAAGACCTCTAAGGGCTGCAGCACTTATTGTGCCACCCTTAGAGGTCTGCACCTTTACTCACACACACACACTGCCATTGCAGGCTGCATGTTTTGGTGCAGAACAAAGTGAAGAGTCGACATCGCACACATCCCTGTGTTCCATACCTACAACACACTGCCCTGGCATAGGTCAGCCACCCCTCTAGCTGGGAACACTATACCAGTAGTGATGGTACAGGTACAGGTGCATGAACCCTGTACCCCTACAGTATCTAGACCAATTCTTAGACATTGCAAGTGCATTAATGCCATTAAGAGTATATGGTGCTGTGAATTTGTCATTACGAACTCCACAGCACCATAATGGCTTTACTGAAAACTGGTAAGTTTGGTATCAAACTTCTCAGCACATTAAACCTACACTGATGAAAATGTGGGATTTAATGAAAAATGCACTCAGAGGGCATCTTAGAGACAACCAGTTTCTGGTGGGTTCCCTGACTGGCACATACCAGTCTGCCACCACGAGACATGTTTCTGGACCCCTGGGGTGGGAGCCTTTGCTCTCTGAACCCAGAAACAAAGCCTTTCCTGGGCGGAGGTGGTCCCACCACCCCCATGCCAGGAAGAGCCATCTGGAGAAGGGGTACTTCAAAGGCCTTGCTGCCTTTGTAACGTGCCCCCAGCTTCTCCTGCTCTCAGAATTAGGCCCCCTTCCTGTCTCCCTTCCTTTTCGGCGGGAAGACAGGCGGGAAAAGTTCGCACAGCCCAGAAGATGTGCCCACCTCTGCCAACCCCACCCCTCAGGTGGGGGAGACGAGGTGAAGCCCACTCTTCAGTGCCCGCTATCTTGCAGATGGCAGGTACTCTCCAATCAGGATTAGGGATTGTGCCCACTTGCCCACGTGAGGTGAGCACACCAAGGGTGTAGTCACTCTAAGGTCAGTAGCCCATTGGCTACTGACCTCGAGACCCCTAAAATGCTCCCTAAATACAGTATTTAGGGGGCTGCCCTGAACCAAGAAGACAGCTTCCTGCAACCTATGAAGAAGAAGGACCAAAGCAGAGGAGAAAGCAGAGAACAACTGTCTTGGGCCTAGCCCTACCGGCCTGTCTGCAGTTTCCAGAGATCCTGCACCAAAAGTCGCCTTGTCCTGCAGCCAGCGACCTCAGAACCCCGGGGAGGACTGACGCCTTCCACAAAGATCAGATCTCCTGTGAGGAAGAGGTGTGGCGAAGTGGCCAGGGTGCCTGACTCCGAATCGCTTGAATCCAGTGGCAAAGTGAGCAAGGGACTCACGTCTGAGCATACCCTGCCACACTTATGGTGGCCAAAAGCGGTAAAAAAGGGGGTGGTGATGGACGGAGCATCTGAATCAATCAAACACTCACACCCAGTCAAAAGATCTGGGTTTAATCCATCACTGTTCTTTAGGGTATGCTCAGACGTGAGTCCCTTGCTCACTTTGCCACTGGATTCAAGCAAGCCGGAATGAAGACGGCTGGAATGCCAGAAACCGGTCCTCGGAAGCTTGTTTCCGGTCCAGGGAAGACATGGTTTGGCAGTTCGGGCTGGACTGTTCCCATGAGGCACAGGGTCAGACTGATTTGCATATAGCCATGTCTGAACTGGGGTGGCAGAGTGGGCTAAAGAAGGGTGATGGATTAAACCCAGATCTTTTGAGTGTTTGATTGATTCAGATGCTCCGTCCATCACCACCTCCTTTTGTACGGCATTTATTTAACAGCAGCTGTGTTCAAAAGAAACAGTCAAGAAAGACTGAGCCTGCTGAGGACAAAGAAACCTGATGCCTGAAACCACCACTTTACCCGACGTCTACGGCCCGAGTCCGAGTGGCCCTCTGGTATCAGCGAGGTCCCCCAGCTCTCCAGAGTCCAAGTCCACAATGCGTTGATCCCTCCAGGACTCCCTGACGTCATTTGACTTACCTGCCCAGCTGTTGGTTCCTCCCGGAAGTCTTCTTGGATCAAGCTTGCAGCCAAAATCCAAAACCGGCAACTCTCTGGGCACCCGATGCCAAAACAACACCCTGAACTCAGCCGCTCCTGTGCCACTGGGAGTGCACTTTGGGTGCTAACTCAGATCACCCTTTGCCCTGAGCCTAACACCAGGAGCTTTGCTCCCACAACCTTGTGGCCTGCTCGTTAGCAGCCACCAACCGGAGGCCCCCATTCTCCATTGGATAACATTGGCCCTCAGCATTCTGCACCCATCCGCCCTAGTGCCGCTGAGGGTGATCTGAGAGTTCTGAGAGTGCAACTTCGACCCTGGGAGAACCCTGGTTCTAACCCCAGTTTAAGTTTAAGTTTGTCTTAAGACAAACTTAAGACAGAATCCTAACTTCTGTGAATACCAAAAGTAGTAGGTTCATTCTGAGAATGCCAAAAGCAGTATAAGTGCATTCTGTGAATACCAAAATAGTAGTAAGTTTAGGATTGAGTCTTAAGTTCATTCTGTGAATCGGGCCCTTAGTGTGCTAGCTAGGCATATCACACTGATGAGAAAAAGTAATTTGAAAAGTAACATACACAGTAATCTGTAAAGTAATTAAAAAGTAATTCCGAACTGTTGACTTACTTGTATTTCAACCAACTGCATTTGAAGCTGGATTCAACTGTAAAACACTGCATACGATTGTGCAAGGTATTATTTCACTTACCTGCACCAGGCTTGGCTTGGTTCTACAAATAAAATAACTAAACAATATTTTTGATACAAACAAAATTGGTCTGAGTTCAGTCTCTGAGTGTGTGACATCATTTCTTGCCTCAGTGTGTACAACAAATGCTTAACACTACTCTCTGATAAAGCCTTACTGCTCTCTCACACTACCACAAATAGAGAGTAAGGTGCTATCTACTTTTGCCTCTGCCTACCTTTGGAATCCCACTGGACTCTGTGCACACGATACCTCATTTTGGTGTACTATATACAGAGCCAGCTTCCTACAAGGCTGGATTACTGTAACGCTCTTTACTTGGACGTCAACAAGGGATCCATCCATAAACCGCGACTTGTCCAGAATGCCACAGCGAGACTCATTACGGATCTTCCTAAATTTCATTCAATCTCTGCTGCCATTCGTAAGTTGCAATGGCTTCCATTAGAGAAACAAATCCAGTGTAAGGCCCTATGTATAGTTCATAGGGCACTTCACAATTCTGGTCCAGAAGGAATTAAACATCTCTTCCAATGTTACATCCCTACTAAACAGCTGCAGTCTACCATCAAAAATTGTCTGGTAGTGCCCAGGTTTAGTAGGGCAAGGTGTGGAGGAAGAGCCTTTGCTGCAGCTGCCTCTAAGCTCTGGAACACTCTTCCCATATCCTCTGGAACACTCTTCCCATATCCTCTGGAACACTCTTCCCATATCCTGCCTAGAGACAGCCCTTCTCTACTGTAAATCCTTAAAGACCTGGCTCTTTGCCCTAACTTAGAGGACTTACACCTCCTAGTCTGTGACCGTTGGTTCTGTTTTAGCGCCTTGACGCTTTGTGCAAAGTTTGCGCTTTTTAAGATAGTCAGTCATTCATTCACGCTAATACTTATGGGTTGTGAAACAAGACATTTTAAAAATGTATTTTTTTGTGCCTTATGATCACGGAAAATGTTTTGCCGTGCAAAGTCTCTCCTTCACCCACAACTTGTGAAAATAGTGAATATTTCCAATTAACACAGAGATGTCTTGCTAGCAATAAGCAAAAGTCCTGTTATTCATTTTTTCTGTGCTTCTTGACAGTTCTCGTGTGAAAATTCTGTATCTTACAGTGGAAAATGAAAATGCTGAACCCTGTGCTTTCGCATTTATTGTAGGTAAGAAAGTGTCAACTATTTGACATCACGAACTCATTTTACAACATTCTGTTAGAAGGTACAAAGAATGGAACCAGAGCAAAAGCTCAAACATGTTCTGTGCTGCACACTTGAGCTGGACCCCAGAGACAGAGGGTGAATTTCCTAATAAACTGGTTCCTCTGAAGAGCCTGCTCAGAGGTAATGCCATGTAAAGGGGCAAACTTGCCGACCTGCAATGTTTGGCATGCAGTGAATAAAAATGGGCAAGGCGGGCAATATATTGCATGAACGAATACAATTAATCATGGTCAACTTTTATAGCGTGAATTGAATGGTCGTTTGAATCTTTAATAATGCACGAGTTCCCAACTTAGGGGCACACATACTGGGTCTGACTTAAAGCATTGGTGTGGGCAATACTCCGACAGAGGTACTCTTCTAAGTGCTCCTACTTGCCTTAGTGAATCGGCCACGAATGTCCAACTCCCTGTTAGTAAAAGTGTAAAGCAGAAGTGCTTTCTCTTAGTAATCATTGTATATCATTTTTCCCATTTGGTCCTCATTTGATATATTTTGGGGGTAGTTCACAAGGTCTTTGAAGAGTATGTGCGAATACTTTAGGAGTTCTACTCTACGTATTTCAATATGCCTTTGTGAATGGGACCCCTATATTGGAGTCAACCCTGCTAGGATCCTATTTTACCAGCCGGAGGAGGCAGATCTGTGCAACAGGTGCTTAACCTCTTGAGCTGTCGTCCCCGCTTACTTACACAATCCATAGAACAACTTGTATTTATTGTGAAAAGGCCCAAGTTTTATCCGGTGCATACAGTAAAACACGCATAACCTTTTATTTACACAATGGTTCGGTGTGTTTCCTGAAAGCAACAATATTAGAGCAGGCAAGATGCCTCTGCAGCAAGAAATAGACACAAAAACGCACACAAAAACATCACACACACGAACAAATCCCTTCACACACACCAGCAACCAGCAGGACCATGCAATCTGTCTGTGACTAGAATGAAAAATATAAACTGGTCACTGTGAAAGTCATGGACAGTTTCTAATATTTTCCATGAGTAGCTACAGCGGTTATAAAACAGCTGTGCACGTTTCCGGTAATGAGAATGATTTCTTCTTTGGAGGACAAAAGTATAATGGGGCGAAAGCGAAACTTTTGCCCTAGTACATTAAGTATCTTCTAAGGAATGAGTACCACGTGTTTGCTAGCACAGGAAACTACGTCACATTTCTCCAATTAAACCTCCCTTCCTGGCCAACTAACAGAAAAGGCAGCGACCTTTTCTGGGCGTTTTCTTAAACTTGATGCGGGATGGTCTTTTACAGAAAATCCAATAATATCTGTATTCTCTTCCTTCTGTTTGATCATTCCTAAAGCTCCATGGCAAGTCAGATACTTAAGTAATTTTTGCCACTCTTTTTTTCGTGTTATAGTTGAAAGGTTGGCTGCTGAGAGTGTGAAGAATAGGGCTTTGGGGGATAGAAGACCGCTGTGAGGTCTGGCCCCCGGAGGCATTGGGGGAATACAGGCAGAGTGTAGTTGACTGGCCTTGTTGGGCTACATCTGGTATGAGATGTAGTCCAACGGTTATATACTGCTCCATTTTGGGCTGCGACCCATCATTTTGTTGGGTGGTGCACACGGTGGAAGCCCTTTAGCTTAGTGATAATTTTCTGGTGTTTAGAGAGTGTAGAAGTGCCCTCATGTCCGTAGGCGTGTTTGTTTCCCTTACTTGTAGCGCCAAAAGTCAGCGGTTTTCAGGATGGAGGACAAGCAGGTCCGTGATGCGCTCCGGCTGCTATCGGAGAGCGGGCACTTGGATTTTCTTGTGGATGGAAGCAAGGCCACACACAAGTTGCGACCGAAGAGGCAGGCTTCCAGCGGGGTGGCGGCTGCCATATTGGCATGCTAGGTGCCGTGAGGACCAGAATCGGCCCAGGTGAATGTGCGAGGCCGCATGTGAGATTGCAGTGTGGGGGAGGGAGGGTCAGGGCGACGTAGGGGCCGTGGGGGATAACCAGCGTATGAGAAGATTAGACTGTACACGAGCAGCTAGCTGGCCCATAAAGGCGCTCAGTGGGCAAGGCTCCAAGCAACAAGTGGTGAGCCTCATGAGGTTAGGAGGGGAAGGGGGGGGGGGGTGTCACACCACCAACAGGGCATGAAACCGAAGGCCCTCCAGTATGGGAGAGAGTCCAGGGCCATATTGGGGCATTGATTTAGTGCCAGGACAGGCCCCTGAATTGTTACCCTTAGAGAAGTAACTGCAAGTAGTACATGGGGATGCGTTTGTCCCAGGTGCAGGAGAGGAATGTGGGATGTGGCGTGGTACAAGTCAGGCTATATTTGGGGATTTGGAGAGTGGGGAAGATAGTAGGCAGGATCCCTGGGTAGAGGAACAAGGGAGTAGTCGCTTGGGGTGGACCAGGTCCCCGAGGTTGGGCTCGGGAGATGGTAGCATTTGCTCCCTTAAGTGAAGGAGAACTTGTGGGGCGGGCATACCATTCCCCATAGGTCTTTTGAGGAGTATGAGCTGGCTAAGCTCCTGAGGGTACCAATGACCATTGAAAATTGGATGGCTGCGTTCCTCATATACACCAGAATTTACTGTGAGAAGCATCTGGAGATGAGTGTAGCTCGATTTAAAAATATGAATGTCATACGCAAGGCACAAATATCCTTAGACAGTAATACCTGGGCGCAGTATGACGAGGAGCTTAGGGTATGCATGGCATTTGACCCCAAAGCCAGATAGGGGGAGATGGATACAGATCTATGGCAGCACACGATGGGCTTAGCTAAATTTGGGAAGACCATATACACAGCAAATGGTTTGCTAATTGTTTACCTCCCCTTTCAGGCCCATCCCACCCAGGGATGGGTGGGTAATTCCATAAAGAGCCAAGGAGGCATACAAGGGGAATGATGGGATTTTATCAAGGGCCAGTGCAAGAGGGAGTATTGTAGATTCAGGCACAAATGCTCAAGTGTTCAAGGAGACCCCTCTCATCAATTGCTACAGGAACACAGGAGGTGCATCGGGTTCTCAGCAGGGAGGCCACAGTTCACAGTGGCAACATAATTCAGGGGAAGTAGGAGCATCGAATGCAGGTAACTACGGGGGGAGGAGCACAGGGACCTCAGGGGAAGAGCTTGTACGCCAGTTAAAATAGATTGGTTTACAATTTGGTTGGGATCTTACCCAGGCAAGGAAGATGCCGGTACTTTGCTGGAAGGCTTTACATTGGGTTTCAATCAGGGGTACAATGGACCAAGAATGCAGCAGTGGGCAGAGAATCTGAGGTGACTTGAAACACATCCACAAGTGGTACAAGCCAAGTTAACGAAAGAAGTACGGGAAGGGAAGATGGCCGGGCCTATTGACATTTGATTATTCTGTGATAGAGGTCATGCCTAAAGGGAAGGCGGGGCAGTTCTGGCTCATTTCACACTTATCATGGCCGGAAGGCCAATCAGTTAATGTCTTCATTTAGGAAGAATTGGCCTCAGTGTCTTGCTCATTAGTGGGTGTGGCTTTGGCTATGGGCTTGGAGCTTTTTTGGCCAAATGTGACATAACATCAGTTTTTGACTTGTCCCTTTTTGCAGGGTCATCCTAGAACTTTTTGCCTTCCGCCTGTATTTTTTCTAACCTGTTGTTGGTGGTTTTATGACTCTGGGCACTTTACCACTGCTGATCAGTGCTAAAGTGCATATGCTCTCTTTTGTAAATTATGTTATGGATTAGCTTTTCCATGATTGGCTATTTGACTTACTTGTCAGACCCTAGTACAGTACACCATGTGTGCCCGGGGTCTATAAATCAAGTGCTGCTGGTGGGTGTGTAGCACTGATTGTGCCACCCACAAAAGCAGCTTGTAAAATGTGACTCAGGCCTGCCATTGCATAGCCTTCCCTTTTCTACATATTAGTCACCCCTAAGGTAGGCCCTTGGTACCCCTGTGGGCAGGGTGCATGGTATGTGAAAGTTAGGACATGCCCTGATGTGTGTGGCATGTCCTGGTAGTGAAATACTGCCAATTTTGTTTTTTACTTTTTTCACTATTGTAAGGCTATCTGTTCCCATGGGACAGAATGGGGAGTTTGTTTATAACATCTTATACCCTGACCCTGGGAACAAGATATACAAATAAAGTTTAGTATGCCTGCACTCAGAATGTTAAAGGGCATCTTTTAGTGAGGGTGATTTTTACATTCTGTGTTTGAAAGAGTTTTGACACAATATCGGGTATACACTTTGCGTATTAGAGGGTTAAGTCACCAGTGTCAATACGTACTCGTAGTACCTTATCAGGATGACCGTAATCTGGGTATCCCACCCCCATCAGTGGGTGTTGTCAACAGCTTTTCTGCGTCTCATGCCTCTTTGCTAGAGACCGATCTAGGAAAATATTTTTGAGTTGCTATTTGAATTTTCCAAAGGAGGGCATAGTTCTGATATGGGGGGGTTAGGGGGGGTTACGCATTTCCCGCGAAGGATCGGGCTGCGATTTTTTGTTTGCGTACTTTCATTGGGATGAGTAGTAGCGTGATTGAGCTCTGGAGGGACCTGGTTTGTCTGTCTTTTTTTAGCTTAGAGGCCAAGTATTCGGGTTTGCCTGTGTGAAGGGCTTTGTGGCTGAGGCAGGCTGTTCTGAAACCGGCACACTTTTCAACTGGGAGCCATTTCAGTTCTCTGAGTGCAGGTGAGATATGGTCACATTTCTTCGCTCCTGTGACCATTCTAGCTGCTGCTTTTAGTGTTGTTTTAAGGGGGGCCAGGTGCCCCTTTACTGAGCCTGAAAGTGTTGCGATCCCATCGTCTAATCTGGATAACACCAGTGATTGGGTAACTTGTTTAAGGTCCTTGGCTGGGATGACAGGTTTTATTTTGTTCAATAGCTTTAAGTTCAGGAAGGCGTTCTTAGCAGAGATCTTAATGTGTTTGGTCATCGTTAGAACTGGGGGTCTCTAGTTGGCAGAGGTAGGTACCACTGTTCAAATAGGGACCCTTGCTTCTAGTCAGGGTAAGGAGGAAACCCTCTGAGATAACCCCTGCTCACCCCCTTGGTAGCTTAGCACGAGCAGTCAAGGCTTATCAAAGGCAATGTGTAAAGTATTTGTACCAACACTCACAGTAATACAGTGAAAACACCACAAACTGGCTCCACAACAGTTTAGAAAAATAAAGGTATTTAATCTAAACTACACAAGACCAAAACGACAAAAATCCAACATACACAGTTCAAGAATATGGTTTCAAAAGAGTTCTTAAAGTTGCGATAAAATAATCCACAGTTCAGTGAAAATTTCACAGTTGCGTCACGTTTAGCCAACAGTACCTTTAAATGCGACAAAGTTCCAAAACAGAAGCTGGTGCGGTGGAAAACAAGCGATACGTCACTCCTGAGACCTTGGGAAGGCGATGCGACAACCCCGCTGGATGTAGCGGGCGTGTTGCTGTGACTTCGGTCTGTATGGGGAGGGATGCAATACCTTGTATGGATTCCGGAGGGGAGATTCTGTAGTAAAAAACCTTGCAAAGGCATGATGAGATGATCTTTGGGGCTGCGACGATCTCCGGTGCAACGATGCGTGGACCAGCGGTGATCTTCCTCTCGCAGCTCCTCGATGCGATGGCTCTGCGACGACACTTGCAGCGATGTGATGCGGTCCGTAAGCAAGCGGTGCAACGATCTCACCCAGCGACGACAGGCTCTGCAACGACACTCGCAGCGATGGTCATCTTCCCGTACCGGTCTGGGGTGTCCCGCAAACAAAGGATGTGACGACTCTGGCAGCGGCGACAGGCGCTGTGACGATCTCAGCCTTCGTAGCGGTGCGACAAAACTTGCAGAAAGTCTTTAAAAGCTTGGTTTCCAGCTTCCCAACACAGGTACAACTTCCAGAGGAACCACAACTGGCCCAAGCACTCTAGGAAAGACAGAACTCTCTCAGCAGAGCTCAGGGAATATGGGGGTGAAGCCCTTTTGTTCCTGGGACTTCTTAACAGGGAGCCAGCTCTTCTCAGGCCCTTGGGGATTCCTTCAAACAAGGGGACACAGCACCAAAAGCAAAGTCCTTCCCCTCTCCTTGGCAGCAAAGCAACAGCAGGTCCGTCCAGCAGGGCAACAGCAGGACAGTCTTCTTTCTTCAGTTTCAGCTTTCTCGTTGGCAGAGAATCCTTCTTGATTCCAGGATGATCTAATTTTCTGTAGTCAGGGGTCCTGTACTCATACCCATAAAAGTCTTTGATCCCTTTGTGCAGGAGGGCTCTGAGCCCGGTCTGAACCAGTTCTGGGTGTTCCTTCAGCACTTTATTTTCCTGGCCTCTCCTTTCCTTTCAGGGAGAGGGGCAGGGTCATCAGCCGCACAGCAGGAGGCGGAGCCAGCATTGTGGAAGGCAGGCACAGCCCTATTCAGGCCCAGGTGCTATCCCCTCCCACCACTCAAGATGCAGATGCAGTCATTCAGCCTAGGGCTGACTCAGCCAGCCTCCTGGGGGCTCCCAGCCTCTGTCACTCTCAAACCAGACAGTCAATTCACAAACAGGCCAAGGCACACAAAAAGGTCAGACAAGAGAACAGCAACTTTCTAAAAGTGCTGTTCTCAAAAACAGGATTTAAAAACAACCTTTCCTAAAAGATGTGTTATTAAATTCTGAGTTCAGGGATACCAGATTTTTATGTCCTATCTTGCTCCTATGGGAAGATATGCTGGTAGCCACTGTAGCCAGCATTCCCCATGATAGCCTATGGGGCAAGATAACCTTACAATAGTGAAAAACGAAAATGGCTGTAATTCACTACCAGAGCATGTCACCTGCACAAGGACATGCTCTACCTTTCACCTACACTGCACCCTGCTCAAGGGGGTGTCTTAGGCCTTCCATAGGGGTGACCAATGTGTACAGAAAGGGAAGGGTTAGGCCTGGTCAGTGGGGACACTGGCCAGGAAGACATGGCAGTTCACAGACTGCACACAAGCACTGCTGTGGCAGGCCTCAGACACCATTTTAGGGCTACTCATGTGGGTGGCACAATCAGTGCTGCAGTAGCATTGTTATCACCAGCCCTGGCACACTCACTTTACTAGGGACTTCTTGGTGACACAAATATGGCAATCATGAATAACCAATCACAATAACAATTTACACAGGGAACACTTGCACTTTGACACTGAACAGCAGTGGCAAAGTGCCCAAAGCATCTAAACCAGCAAAAACGAATTCCAGCACAGCATCAAAAATACAGGAAGTAGAGGCAAAAAGATCAGGGGAAACCACGCCAAAGATGCCAGGTCTAACAGTCATATTAAGTTTCGAGTCTAAAGGGATGCTTAATGATTTTACAGAATCCGCCAAGGTGATGTTTCCGTCAAGTGTATAGATCGCAGATAGCCATTTTGTAATTTGAGGGCTCTCTTCTTTGCTTGAGATGAGGAGTATTTCAGTCTTGTCCTGATTGAGTTGTAGGTGGTTCCTTAATAGCCAGTGTTGGACTTCTCTGAGCGTGTCATTGAGACTCTGAATGTTGTTAATGGATGCGGTTTCCAGATAGATCTGTGTGTCATCGGCATAAAGGTGGAAGGGGATGTTGGCTTTTCTGAGTAAAGTTGTGAGTGGTTCCATGTAAATGTTAAAAAGTTGTGGGGAGAGCACTGATCCTTGGGGGACTCCCTTGCTAACTTGATATAGGTCAGACGTGTAGTTTTTGATTTTTATTCTTTGAGTGCGGTTGTGGAGGAAGGAGGAGAACCATTGTAAGACCACCTCATCTAGACCTGCCCTTTCTTGAAGAGCCTTAATGAGGATAATGTGATCAACCGCGTCAAAAGCTGCCGATAAATCTAGGAGGATGCGAAGGCAGCATTTGTCTGCATCCAATGATTTGTGCATGTCATCGATGTCGTTGAGGATTGTGGTCTCCGTGCTACATCCCATGCTAAAGAAGGTAGTTGCTCTTGGATCGAGGGAGCGCGAGTGCAGGTGGTGGTTCGTGAAGGAAGGGAGGTTGTTCTGGTAGATGGCGAGGAGGAGGATGATCATTTCTCCAAATGTGGCCGGCTGGTTAGAGGTACGCAGTAGGGCGGGGAGGGATGGGGCGTGTGAACGGGGGCGATCTTCAGTGAGGGGAAGAGAGAGTCAAAGGCCTCTAGATTCTTGAAGCTTGATTGGATCAGGACTGTGCCGTTCGTGTAGACGGTTACAGAGGTGTTGCTGTTTCGCATGGAATGGTTAGTAATTGTGGTTGTCAGTTTGCAGCTGTGCTGGGTGGTCATAGTTTTGGTGATAGGTAGGCTCAGATCCCAGACTTCTAGAACACTTCTGGGAAATCAAGAGGAACCTTTGCCAAGGAGAAGAGCTGTATAAGCTGAGGAGGAAAACTTCCCCTGTCCTGTTTGCTGTCTGGGGTTGGCCTGCAGTGGCTGCTTGCTGCCAAGCAAAGGAGGAACAGAACTTTGCTGTTTGCTTTGTCATCTTGAGGAAGATCGCCAAGGGCTTGAAACTGAACTTGCCTCCTGTTCTGAAGTCTCAGGGACACAAAGACTTCACCACCAGCTCCCCTGAAATTCCTTGCTGGGAATTCCAACCTGCATAGAGGTGCCTGCTGCTGTTTAGGACCTCTAGAGACAGTTTGTCACTGAGAGCTAGAAAATCGGCGCAACACCGAAGAAGCATGTCGCATCCGCACCTGTTTTCCGGCGCATCGCCGAAGAAACCGTCGCCGTGCCTGTTGCGGCTCGACAAATAGCTCCACGACGCATCGAGTGTAACGATCTCCGAAGTCTGAGATCACTGCACCGATTCCGATGCAAGCCTGCTGTGCGGCTGCACGAAAGTACACATCGTACCGGATCAACGCATCGCATCGAGGCGCCAAGACTGTCGCATCCTTGGGGGCTGCAGTAAGAAACAGACGCATCAACTCTCCTTGCAGTAAGGAATCGACCCATCACCTCCTCTGCGCTGCAGTATGGAACCAAAGTGTAAGGAACTGACGACTCACCTTCCATGCGGCCATTTTGTTTGTTTTGCGTGACGCATGTAAGGTACTTTTGAGAAAAGTGTTGCATTTACAACTTGCATTGAACTGAACTATTTCTACGATCTGAAAGCCTTATTTTTGATACTGTATTGTGGATTTTTGTTGTTTGGTCTAGTTTTGGTTTAGTTAAAGATTCCCCTTTTTTCTAAACTGGTGTAGTGTAAATTTGTAGTATTTTTACTGTATTACTGTATGTGTTCCCAACTGCTTTACACACTGCCTCTGAGATAAGCCTGCATGCTCGTGGCAAGCTACCAAGGGTTATTTTAGGATTGTATCCCCCTTACCCTGAGTAGAAGGAAAGGGCCCTATTTAGACAAAGGTACCTACCTCTGCCAACTAGAGACCCCCATTTCTAACAATCAGCATTCCATTTTTTACCCCTACACCAGGATGATTTTCCATTGCAGGATGTACAATTTGAGGGTATGTGGATAAAGCCCTTCCAATGGGATGCTCAATTTTGTGTGCATTATTTGAGTGCTTCAGCACATTCCTGCAATGGCTTTTCATGCAATGAACGGGTCATGAGAAGATGTCACACTATCTTGATGACTTTTTTATGGTCTCGGACTCCAGTTCTGAGGAATGCCAGCAGCTTCTGGTTCTTTCTCAGGAGCTCATGGAGATTTTGGGTGATCCTTTGACCTTAGAAAAGACGGTGGGACTAGTGATCCCCATTTAATTTCTAGGAATTGATTCAGTGGCAATTATAGTGTACACATGAAAAGAAGTTAGGAATGCAAGTTCTTCTTGACACAATGTTGGCAAAAACAAAGTCACAGTAAGGGAGGTGTAAGTGCTCTTGGGACACCTACATTTTGTAGGACATTCGGCAGGAGACTAGGTTTAGCGCTCTTGGGGCTATCCCTATCACACCATCATGTTAGGTTGTCTGTGGGCGTTAAGGCCGATCTGCAGGTGTGGAGGAGTTCTTTGGACTCAATCAATGGCATTCCTATTCGGACACTGCAGGAAGTTCAATGGGATGTGCAGATTTTTTCGGACGCATAAGGTAGCATAGGGTTTTGGTTTGCATTAGCAGGGACATTGCTGTACAGATGAATGGCCGGACTGTTGGAAGAATGACGACCAAGAATTGCATTTCTTGAATTTTTCACATTAGTATTAGTTGTCACATTGTGGCGTGAATGATTACAACACAAGAAGGTACTCTTTCGAGTAGACAATATGGCTGTGGGTCAACAGGCAGTCAGCAAGATATGCTCAAGTCTTTAAGTTGCTGAGGGAGTTTGTGCTTGAATGTTTGAGACAGGATATTCTGTTTAGAGCCAGGCATGTACTGGGTGTGGACAATGTCATTGCGGATACTTTGTCTCATTCACAGTGGGAGAGGTTCCATGGACTAGCCATGGAGGCAGACAGGGACAGAACTCGGATGCCACTAGAGTTATGGATATTGGGAGACAGAGGATGTGCCAACTTGTAGTGGGGCCCCTGGTGGTATTTATGTGTAAGGTATTTTACCAGGCTTGGGTGCAAATATTTGAGCTCGGGAGCTTGTTGCCACCAGAGCGAAAGGGAGAGAGTAGAAGATGTAGTGCAGTTCATATTGCGGCTAGCTAAAAAAGGTTTATCCAGAGTCACAATCTCGGAAAAGCTGGCTGGCATTGCCTTTATGCGGAAACTGTTGTGGAGTTATGCATCATGAGCAGGAGAGCTAGGTAAGAGAATGTTAGAGGGTTGGGCTAAGAAACCGGGCCGAACACGACAGAGGAGGAAGCCTCTTTCTAGGCAGGTTTTTGTAAAGTGATTCATAGTTTGGCAGAGATTTGCTATTCACAAGTTGAAACAGTTTTGTTTTCCGCACAAATGTTGTGGATGTTTTTTTGGGGCCTTTCATGTATCTGAGTCATTAGAGGGGGCGGGAGGATCAAGGTTTGCAATGGGAGAATGTTAGCTTTAGGCAGGATGGTCTGGAAATTTGCTTGCTCAGGTCTAAAACTGACCAGCGTTCTAGAGGACCTACAATACTATTACATGGTCAGGAGCAGGAGGTATGCCCTGTAGCATGGGGCAGAAAACTCAGAGCGCAAGCCAGGGGACAGGAGGGGTAGTTTTCACCTATCAACAAGGGAATCGAGTGACGTCCTTCCAATTATTGTCAGTCTTGAGGAAAGCTGTGATGAGGTTTGGGTTTGTGGATGTGAATTTTGGTACTCATTCTTTTAGGGTTGGGGAAGCGATGGAGGCAGTCAGGAGAGGGTGGTCTAGGGAGCAAATAATGGGACTAAGTAGGATCGTCAGAATTCTACCAGATGTTTCTTAGGGCTGATGAAGGGGTAGGGTGTGAAGATGTGTTCAAATGATGTGTTTACACAAATTTCTCTTTCAGGTTGGCTTCCAGGCCCTCTAGATGCTGCCTTGTCGGTGTGAATTGTCAGACATTCCTTTATAAAGTAGGCAGATTGGGCAGCTGGGAAGACTGCGTGAAGTAGGAATTTGGATTTTCACAGTAGCTCTTTGTCAGTCAAGTGGTTTGGAAAAGGAGGCATGAGGTGGAAGGAGTTGTTGCCCATGCTCAACAAGTTGATTAGTAAGGATCGTTATCCGGATATCTTAATGATCCATTTAGGAGAGAACGGCATGGCAGTGGAGAAGGGCCTAGTGATCTCATGTTCCATGAAACAGGATTTGAGACAGATACATTCACAATGGTCAGGTTGTTTTGAAGCATGGACAAGGTTTATCCCCAGGAGGTGTTGGAGAGGTCCGGTAAAGCCATCAGCCATAGATAAAGCTAGGAGAACGGTGAATAAAGAAATGTAAAGTTTTTGTAGGGATGAAAGTTTAGGAAGGCTGCCGCATGTTGACTTACATTACACAGAGTTTGAGTTTTGCAGGGATGAATGAGACATTCTTTTGGACTATGGGATGAGGTTATACATGTTGGAGTTGAGTGAATTTTTGGTTAGTACCATGTGGAGACAAGAACGATTTGTGGGCATGGGGGGATGGGCAGAAAAAGTAAGGTGGTGCCTTTTTCTGGTGGCAGGTTTGCAGGCTTCACTTAAGGTTATTTTGGTTAACATAGGCTAAGCAGGCAGAAAGGGAGGGTCTTCACAAACCCACACCGGAAGTCCTGAAGTTAAAATGTTATCTCATAGCAATATCAAATTGAGCACTGGTTAATTAGTACACAGCTAAGCAAAGGGGGGCAGTCTAAAGTGAGACAATCAAAGAAGTGCAATAAGTCATGAAGTCAAAGTTTGAAGGGTGTGTATACTGGGGCGGGGATAGAGGAAGGTGTTATGGAATGTAGGGTATTGTATGTATAGTGAGGTTTTAATTCTGTAAGACCTTAGGCCAAGAATGCTTATGTGATACACACCTATTTCAATATAGCTGCCTTTTCCACTCATACAAAGAGTCAGTGGTCTGAATGTGCTCCATTTCACCTAAAGGAGGCATCATGCTTCCTGAACAATCTCGAGAGAAAGTAATGCAGTCTACCATGATGGCTGTCGGAGCAGGTTTAAAAGGAAAATAAGGTAAAATTCTGAATTCATCATTTTATTGACAGTGCACACCTCAATATATTCACACAAAAAACACAGATAATGGTTAGTTATGTTAAGAGAAGACAAACTTAAACAAACAAACCCTGACATTCCGCACGTTATAATGCTCAATTCACAACATGCATCATAACTCACCCGCCATATTTCTAACCTGCTCATTAGTGTTTTTTTGCCGGTCTGCTTTGTCAATGCTCCTGCCGGAACCCGAAGACTCAGCGACACAGGAACTGGACTCTCAGACTTCTCCAACTCCAACCCACTTCCACAGCAAAGCTGAGACCTGCGGCGGACACGAAAGACGTGGGACCGGACACCCTGAACATCCTGCATTTTGCTAACTGCTCCGCGACCGAGGTACCCTTGCAATTGTGCTTTGGGATACAGGAAGCCCCAGACCCGACTGACTGACTGACTGAACTATTTTTTAGAGCGCTCTTATGCTGAGGCGTCTTGGCGCTGTAGGACGGAAGGAGAGGTGTAGGCTTAGGGCAGTGCGAAAAGCCAGGTCTTCAAGGCCTTTCAACCCGAGCACCATTTTCTCCGAAGCTCAGCCCTCCACACTCCACGAGTGCCGCGTGGGGCCTGCTCTTGCATTTCAGCTTGACACGTCTTCTCAGTTCCTTGCCCGTTAGCTAGTGAGCCCCCTGAAGACTTTCTTTTTTAACTGAACTGCTTTCCTGGTTACTCTAGGCTTGCTCCAGCTTCCCTTTAAAGGAGAAGTGCAGCAGACCTTGCTGATCTGCAACAGAGCCAATCTTGACATCCTGCATGGGTTGCAGTTGCCAAGGCTTGTTGGGTCCAATCCGGATACCGACTCCGCAGTTAACTAGATCTATTGTGGGACAGCTCGAATCCAGCTCCTGGTCATCGCCGATTCCTCCTGGACTTCGTGGCTGAAGAGACAAACTCACCTTCTTCACCTTCAAGCACGCAACATCACCTGGTTCCTTCCTGGTTCCTTCCTGGTCACTGGCTAGTGACCCAGACTCTGTCCCCTCTGCTTTCAGGTTCTTCACATCTTTGATCCACCCTTGGATCCACCTGGACACTTTTCCTCTGGTCGCCTGCAGCACTTCTTTGCAGCTCTCCATAGAAAACGACGACAAAAACCGACACCAAAAGGCACCTATGCACCCGGCTTCACTGGGTGAGGTAACACGAGTACCCCGGTGCTCCCGTGGGTCTTGACTCTCGAAGTGTCCTAGTCTATGGGGGTTGTGTCGTAGTCCATCCGAAAGTGCCCTTAAATAGTAACTTTGTAACTTCTTCGTTCTTCATTTTAAGTCAAGGGTAACTCGCGACTGTGTTTAGACACTGCACGCATCTCCCATGGGAATCCCACTTCCTAACCTTTGGTTGTTTAGTGTAGCCCCAGCGATTCACTAGGCCCTAGGCCTACTCACTATTTCTGTAGTGGTTCTTATACCACTTACTTAGTATATGGTTTATGAGGCCCCTAGGGCATAACTGTATTTGTGCAACTTATCATATGCTAATTGAGTAACTTGTGATGTACTTCAATCTCTGACCTCATAAAGAGTGCAGAGGGGTTGTGCTAGAAATAAATACATATATATTTGATATATACCTTGTGTGATGTCCTTTCATTTGGTATTCAAGGGATTATAATTAGTAAAACAGCTTGCTTCACATGCTCTCTGAAGTCTTAGCCTAAGACTGCTGGTCCATGCTACCACTAGGATAGCTGGTCAATAAGGTTGACTTTACAACCACCATCAATAAGGGTCGTTTAGACTGGTGCAAGGTGCCCACTAGAATAGTGAACATCAAATGCCAGGCTAACTTCTCACATTGGTGTGCAGTGGGTGGGATAAGAGCTTGCTGTTGTTTTACCATATAATCTTAAAATATCATTTGAAAGATCACATTAAGGTACCTATAGGTACATATGAATCAAGTTCTTATAATACATAAATTCTACTGAACTTAGCAGTTGTAGGTGGTAAGGGCCTAGCACACCCTGACTACAACTCCCAGGGAGGTTCTAGTAGGAAGCCATTTAGTGTAGGTAGGTGCACACAATACACCTCACTAGAAAATGTTCTTTGAAGCAGGCCCTCGTGGACCTCTTCAAGAAGACACCCAGAGGGTGCCTTCTAAGTATGACTCATTCACTTTTAATGAACTTAGAAGCCTGTGTGCAGTCAGAAAGTTGAGACAAGGACAGAGTACAACCTTTAACCACCTGGTAGATCTCTAAGTGGCTCATGATGTAGAGAATGCATCAGACCCAGGTAACCATGGTAGTGGAGAGGGGGGCCATCCATCAACAGAGGAAAATCCAACTGGAGAAGATCCATTGGTCTCTGATGAGGATGATGACCAGATGCAGTAAATGAACCTGACCTGGGCAACACAGGACTATCTGGAGGTGGAGAGAGCCATGGTAGGCCACTCTCTAACCTTACAAGTAGGCCTAACCGTGGAAACAGAAGGAACAGATCACTGTCCAGTGGTTCTGGTCACTCTGATTCCTCAATAGGGTCCAGTGCCTCTGCTGTGAGGAGGATGACTTCCCCTCAGAGGAGAGAGCACAAAGCTAGGATGAAGGAAGTCAATCTTAGGATCAAGAGGCAAGAAGTTGCCCTTGCAAAAGAGACCCTGGCTCTTGAAAGATGGAAACAGTTAAGTGGGTTAGGTTGGTGGCAGCAATATCCCTAGAAGTAGGGAAGGGTCTCATGACCATAGAAACCTGAACAAGAGTGTCCCTCCCTATCAGATTGGGGATGACATCCACAAATGGATAACTGCCTTTGAGAGGGTTTGCAAAGTACAGTAGGTACCCCAAAGTCAGTGGGCAGCAATCTTGTGGCTCTCCATTTCAGATAAAGGCAGAGAGCTCCTGACAGTAAGTGAACAGGATGCTGACAAATACTATGTCCTGAAGAGTGCTCTGATAGATGGATTTGGCTTAACCACTGAGCAGTACAGGTTGCTGTTCAGAGATACCCAGAAGACACAGACTCAGGACTGGACTGACCTTGTAGATTGTGCTACTAAGGCTCTGGAAGGCTGGTTGCTGGGCAGTAAAGTTGTTGACTATACAGGATTGCATAATTTGATCATGAGAGAATACATTCTTAACAACTGTCAGAATCAGTTATTGCATCAGCACCTGGTTGACTCTGATCTGATCTTTCCCCAAGAATAGGGAAAGAAGGCAGACAAATGGGTCAGAACCAGGGTGAGGCAGGAGGTACAGAACCGAGGTGGTGAGCAGAAGAAGCAAGACCAAAAGCGTGGGGAGAAAGCTAAAGACCAGAAGTCTTCTCAAGGTCCCCAAAAAGCTTCTAATGGTGGGGTTCCCAACCTGCAAAAAAGAAAGAAGGTCCTAAGAAACCATGGTGCAAAGTATGTAAGGTAAATACTCACTGGACCAGTGAATGCACCAAGAAGGAGGCAGCTCCAGCCACCATTGCCCCTAAGGCAACTGTTCTCCCTAGTTCAGCTAATAGTGGTGGTCCTCAACAGAAGGGTGTAGTAGGGTTAACCTTGGGAACTGAGGGGGATTCTAGCCTAGTCAGAATACCAACTCAAGCTGTTCTTGTCTGTGATGTGGACATGGCTATGTCCTCTACTGTGAGCCCCAGTAACTTGGGCAGGTACAGACAGACTCCTTTAATTAATAACAAAGTGGCTCAGGCCTACAGGGACACATGTGCTAGTGGCACAATGGTGACACCCAGCTTTGTGGACCCTGGACAGATAATACTAGGTGGCAATTACCTAGTGACCAATGCAAGCAATGTCACTACCACCCATAGTATGGCAATTGTTACTTTCTCCTGGGGAGAGGTAACTGGCCTCAAAAGGGTTGTTGTTAGTTCAGACCTCCCTGTAGAATGTTTGCTTGGCAATGACCTAGAATCTTCAGTCTGGTCTGAAGTAGAGTATAGGACTCATGCAGAGATGTTAGGTATATCAGCACATGTCCTTGCTATGACCAGGTCACAGGTCAAAAATTCCAACACTGAACAGGCCCTAGATCCTGAAATAATGGACCAGTTGCCTACCAGGAGGAGAAGCAGTAGGGTTAAGGCAGTGCCTTCCCCCTTGCCTCAGAGTGAAGGTCAGCCTTCCAAGGAAGCTGATTGTGAGACCCAAGAAGGAACTGTCCTAGAATTGCTTGAGCCTGATCAGGCTGAGTTTCTTGGGACAGGGGGGCCTTCAAGGGCAGATCTGAGGCAGGCGCAGTTGGACTGCCCTTCTCTTGAACCCCTCAGACAGCAAACTGCTGCTGAGGCTGCTGGGAATGCTAATGGAACCCATAGAGTATATTGGGATGAAGGGCTCCTGTATTCAGAGGCTAGAGACCCCAAGCCTGGTGTTTCCAGGAGATTGGTCATACCTCTGGAATTCAGGGGCTTCCTTCTTACATTAGCCCATGATATTCCCCTTGCAGGACATCTTGACCAGAACAAGACTTGGGACAGGCATGTCCCTCACTTTCACTGGCCCCACATGTCAAAAGACACCAAGGAGTTTTGTCGCTCCTGTGTCACCTGCCAAGCCAGTGGCAAATCAGGTGGCACCACAAAGGCCCCCTAATACCACTACCTGTGGTGGGGGTTCCCTTTGAAAGAGTAGGGATTGACATTGTTGGACCAATGGATCCCCAAACAGCCTCTGGGCACAGGTTTATTCTTGTGGTAGTGGATCATGCCACCAGATACCCAGAAGCTATTCCCCTAAGGACCACAACAGTACCTGTTGTGGCAAGAGCCCTCCTGGGAGTTTTATCAAGAGTGGATTTTCCAAAGGAGGTTGTCTCAGACAGAGGTGCAAACTTTATGTGTGGATATTTGACTGCTATGTGGAAGGATTGTGGAGTGAACTACAAGTTCACCGCACCCTATCATCCACAGTGCAATGGTCTGGTGGAGAGATTCAACAAGACCTTAAAGGGCATAATTAAGTGTTTACCTGAAAAGCTTAGGCGAAGATGGGACATCCTACTGCCCTGGCTTTTGTTTGCTTACAGAGAGGTCCCACAGAAGGGGGTTGGCTACAGCCCTTTTGAACTTCTGTTTGGGCACCCTGTAAGAGGACCCCTTTGTCTGGTGAAGGAAGGATGGGAGTTACCTCTCAAAGCTCCAAAATAAGACATTGTGGATTATGTATTTGGTCTCTGCTCCAGGACGGCTAAGTATATGAAAAAGGCATCCAAAAACCTTGAGGCTGGCCAGGAACTCCAAAAAGCCTAGCATGACCAAAAGGTTGTGCTGACTGTTTACCAGCCAGGGCAGAAAGTGTGGGTGTTGGAGCCAGTGGCCCCAGCAGCACTCCAAGACAAATGGCGTGGGCCCCACACTATTGTTGAACAGAAGGGAGAGGTAACCTATTTGGTTGATCTTCGAACTCCCAGGAGCCCCCACAGGGTGCTTCATGTCAACAGATTGAAACCATATGTTGACAGGGCAGACATTGGCTTGCTCATGGCTACAGATGAGGGACAGGAGGAGGAGAGTGCTCCTCTCCCAGATCTGCTTTCTCAGAACCCTGATGATGGTTCCGTTGATGGTGTAGTCTTGGCAGTCAGCCTCACTGACCAACAGCAACAGGACTGTAGACACGTTCTACAGTCCTACAGACATATGTTTTCTCTGACTCCAAGTCAGACTACCTGGTGCACTCATGAAGTGGACACTGGGGACAGTCTGCCTGTTAAAAGTAAGATTTACAGGCAACCTGATCATGTCAGGGACTGTATCAGGACAGAGGTCCAAAAGATGTTGGAGTTGGGAGTCATTGAGCCCTCAAAGAGCCGTTGGGCCAGTCCAGTAGTCCTGGTGCCTAAACCTCACACCCAAGATGGTAAGAGAGAGATGAGGTTTTGCATGGATTACAGAGGCCTCAATGCTGTCACTAGGACAGATGCCCACCCAATACCAAGAGCAGATGAGCTCATTGACAGATTGGCTTCTGCCAAGTTTTTGAGTACATTTGACTTGACTGCTGGCTACTGGCAGATCAGACTAGCTGATGATGCAAAAGCCAAAACAGCATTTCCAACCCCAGGAGGACATTATTAATTTGTGACAATGCTCTTTGGTCTGAAGAATACACCTGCCACATTCCAAAGGTTGGTGAACCAAGTCCTCTCAGGTCTGGATGACTACTGTCCAGCTTATCTTGATGATATTGCTGTCTTTAGCTCCACTTGGGAAGATCACCTGATCCACCTAAAGAATGTTTTGGAGGCCCTGCAAAAAGCAGGCCTAACTATCAAGGCTACCAAGTGCCAGATAGGGCAGAGCAAGGTTGTGTACCTGGGCCACCTGGTAGGTGGAGGTAAGGTTCAACCATTGGAGAGCAAGATCCAGACCATAAAGGACTGGACTGCTCCCACCACCCAGACACAGGTGAGAGCTTTCTTGGGCCTGACTGGGTACTACAGGAAGTTTGTCAAAAGTTATGGGTCCATTGTGGCACCTCTCAATGACCTAACTTTGAAGAAAATGACAAAGAACGTTCAGGTTACAGTAAGCTGTCAAAAGGCATTTGATGACCTGAAGCAGGCCATGTGCACTGCACCCATTCTGCAAAGTCCAGACTACTCCAAAGAATTCATTGTTCAAACTGATGCTTCTGAATTGGGTGTGGGTGCTGTTCTTTCACAACTGAATAAAGATGGTCAAGACCAGCCAATAGCTTTTATTAGCAGAAGGCTGACCACTAGAGAGAAACGTTGGTCAGTTATTGAGAGGGAGGCCTTTGCTGTGGTTTGGGCACTGAAGAAGCTGAGGCCATACTTGTTTGGCACTCACTTCAAGGTTCAGGCAGACCATAAGCCCCTCTTGTGGCTAAATCAGATGAAGGGTGAAAATCCCAAACTGCATAGGTGGTCCATTTCCCTACAGGGGATGGACTTTACAGTGGAACATAGACCTGGGACTGACCATGCCAATGCAGATGGACTCTCCAGATATTTCCACTTAGAACATGAAGACTCACTGGTCAAGGTTAGTTTAATGTCCCTGCGTTTGGGGGAGGAGGGGGGTGTAGGAGAGTAGGGTCTGCTTCCTATGGTCACCCCTAATTTCTGCTGTGATTCTCTGGTTTTTCGACTTTAGTGTGGCTGTGGGCCTGCTTATCAGACCCACAGCCCAGCTGTTCTCTCTCTAAATTGATACCATGTACTTTAAGTACATACCTGATTGGGTATTGGGTCACCTTTGTGAGCCCCTGTATAAGTGTACCATAGGTACCCAGGGCATAAGTGCATCCATGGCCTACCAGCGGCTGCAGCATGTATTATGCCACCCCTGGCTGGCCATCCAAACTGACAACACAGGCTGATCACTCAGCTTGGGTAAGGTGGTGTAATCACCCCTTACTTAGATGTAGTATACCTATATCTACCTTATATATAGACACATAGGCACCTATAAGTCACCCCTATGGTAGGCCTCGACAATCCTGGAGGCAGAGTGCTTGGTTTTATGTGAGAGGGTGCCCTAGTATGAGCTGATTCCCTCTGCAGCTTTCGGAACCATCTTCTTATAGCTGTTCTATGATATAGCCATACCATATACTCTTAAGTGCATTATAATCCTCGCGGTTAATGCTAACTTTGGTTTGGCTTTATCAAAACATGTCGTGTAAGGTGTCAAACACTTTGGAATACTACCCCCCTTCCCTCCCCCGCCACCAGATTTGGCAGGTAATCCAGCTCCTTTTCTTAGTATAACTATAGGAGCTGTGTCCACAGGACTTTAGATTATCCTGGTACGAAACTTTGATACAGAACTCTTGGACCTTAGACATTCTATTCTGACAAGAAGATGGAAGACATCTCCCTTGTGGTCAAGGAGTGACCACCCTGTGCAAACAGGCACCACCAGTAACTTGCCAGTCTGCTTTGTCGACGCTCCCGCTGGAACCCGAAGACTCAGCGACACAGGAACTGGACTCTCAGACTTCTATAACTCCTACCCACATCCACAGTAAAGCTGAGACCCCTGGCAGACACGAGGGACGTGGGACCGGACACCCTGGACATCCTGCATTTTGCTACCTGCTCGACGACCGAGGTACCCTCGCAGTTGTGCGTTGGGGTACGAGAAGCCCCAGACCCCAGTGCCATTTGCACTGAAGCTCAGCCCTCCACACTCCACGAGTGCCACGTGGGGCCTGCTCTTGCATTTCAGCTTGACGCGTCTTCCCGGTTCCTTGCCCGTTGGCTAGTGAGCCCCCTGAAGACTTTCTTTTTTAACTAAACTGCTTTCCTGGTTACTCCAGGCTTGCGCCAGCTTCCCTTCAAAGGATAAGCACCACAGACCTTGCTGGTCTGCAACAGAGCCAATCTTGACATCCTGCATGGGTTGCGGCTTACAAGGCTTGTTGGGTCCAATCCGGATACTGACTCCGCAGTCAACTAGATCCATTGTGGGACAGCTCGAATCCAGCTCATGGTCATCGTCAATGGCTCCTGGACTTCGTGGTTGAAGAGACAAACTCACCTTCTTCACCTTCAAGCACGCAACATCGCCTGGTTCCTTCCTGCTCACTGGCTAGTGACCCAGACTCTGTCCCCTCTGCTTTCAGGTTCTTCACATATTCGATCCACCCTTTGATCCACCCGGACACTTTTCCTCTGGTCGCCTGCAACACTTCTTTGCAGCTCTCCGTAGAAAACGACGACGAAACCCGACACCAAAAGGCACCTATGCACCGGCTTCCCTGGGTGAGGTAACACGAGTACTCCAGTGCTGGTCTTGACTCTCGAAGTGTCCTAGTCTAAGGGGGTTTTGTCGTAGTCCATCCGGAAGTGCCCTTAAAAAGTAACTTTGTAACTTCTTCGTTCTCCATTATAAGTCAATGGTAACTCGCAACTGTGTTTAGACACTGCACGCGTTTCCAGTGGGCCTCCTACTTCCTAACCTTTGGTTGTTTAGTGTAGCCCCAGCGATTCCCCAGGCCCTAGGCCTACTCACTATTTCTGTAGTGGTTCTTATACCACTTACTTAGTATATGGTTTGTGAGGCCCCTAGGGCATAATTGTATTTGTGGAACTTATCGTATGCTAATTGAGTTACTTGTGATGTACTTCGATCTCTGACCTCATAAAGAGTGCAGAGGGGTTGTGTTAGAAATAAATACATATATATTTGATATATACCTTGTGTGCTGTCCTTTCATTTGGTATTCAATGGATTATAATTGGTAACAGCTTGCTTCACATGCTCTCTGAAGTCTTAGCCTAAGACTGCAGGTCCATGCTACCACTTGGATAGCTTGTCTATAAGGTTGACTTTACAACCACCATCAATAAGGGTCGTTTAGACTGGTGCAAGATGCCCACTAGAATAGTGGACATCATATGCCAGGCTAACTTCTCACAAAGTAGGCATAAATCTGTTCAACTGATTTTGATGTAGCACTGGGTAAAATTTCCCACGGCAACTAAACACAAAATACCACTCTTTCAATCCCTTCTTCCCCACTCACCTCTTAACTTTTTTTTCCTTGTGATGGAGCAAAGTTTCATACGTACAGAGACTTGCTTGGACTCAACCCTCCCGAAATAACATATACTAAATTAATCAACATGGTTTGTCTATTAATATTTGCATTACACTACATTTTTAGTATCTAGAGGGGAAGCTTACCTATGTGCTTTCATTAATATTAACCCGAGTGCATTAAAATGGCTGCCAAAAACGTGGGAACTCTTCTGCGCATGCGTCTGCCACATCTACGTGGTGTGACGTATCTGTACCTTTGGTGGGAAACTCTTGCTTCTGCGCACTAGTGCCAAGATGGCGCTTCATGCTTACTCATACTAACGCATATGCTGCTGCTTGTACTAAACTTAGTTTTTTCTGCTTAACTACTAATGCTATAGTATAAATAAAGTAATGGGGTTAAAGTAGAGATAAGTGGTATACAGTGCATTCATTTATTTTTGTATTCTAATGTGTCTTTCTTTAACTTTGTTACTAGCTCGTATTTGGGCCCAAAGGTGACATGAACTGCCATATTGAAAACCAAAACTGCGCATTTGCTGGGAGCACTGCAAGACCTTGAGCAGTGGCATTGAAACCTTGCCAAAAACCGTTTTACCCGCGATGCGCCTGGGAACCTCACCCCATGACCTGGGAAAAGGAAGACAACATGCACATTTGTTAAACATTGTATACTAAAATGAAATAATATTGCTGGGTGGAATAAAGTAATGAGAAAATAATTTATGGGCGGGAACTTGATCAATACAAGTCAATGAAGAATGATTTCATCTTGGTATGGTGTGATGACCTCTCCTCGTCTTTCTGACCAATCACAGAAGGGGAACACATAGATTTGCAACAGTCAGGGGTGGTACATTGCCCTGGAAATGGTATAACTAAGGAAGGCTTAGATAGAGAAATTGTACGACTTGTCCAAGTAGCTGACCTGTCACTGACCCAACGCATGCTATAGGAGATTGAGAGCACTCGGTCAGAAGAATCAAGGTGTTGCTGAGGGAGATTTATCGATTACCCAGTCGGGGTACCAAATTTGGCTTAGAGAGGGGTGTGACGCTGGCGTTGCACTTAGCTGAGGTCACCTGTCCTGATCTGCACCTGTCCTGTCCCGTGGGTACCTGATTAGTCAGGAGCCCTTGTCTTTGCCCCAGCCCTTGGCCAGGATTGGTCCTTACACCATTCTAAGTAAATATAATCCATGTGGTACGTCCTTGTGCTGTTTCCCTTTCTCACCCTTCCCAGGTACGAATGTCTAAAGGTGTTAATGTGATTTCTTGCAAACTCTATGTCCTATTAATTATATTCTTGCTTGTGAAATTGATGGTCACTGTACTGTGGCTTTTGACTCAGAAAACCTTGCATAGATAAAGTGTTTAAAACTCACTGTGAGTCTGTGGTTCTTTTCAGGAAAGGTAAATATTTCAATTAATTATTCAAATAACTACTTATTATGCTAACTCCCTTTTCGATCCATAGGACTTATACCATAGGTGACAAGGATTGGTATTTCATGGTTTACAGGTATTAGTCCTAAAAGGACTCAAAGTACTGATGAGCTGTCAGTAATAAAATAGGACTGCTAGTTCAAAGTGTGAATGTATATGGGTCCAGGTGAGTATGGTAAAACTGAGCTAGTTGTCCCGTGCACTCTATCACTTGCACTAAACTGCACGAAAAGTGGCAGATCGAACCTTAGCTTCATATGCTAAGTAAGCATCACATTTTATGGTGCTCTATCCATGGGAACCCGTGTGACAGGTCTATCAAAAAAGTGGTTTTCAATGGAATGTGTCTCTGACTCATAACTACATAGTCGTGACAGCCACAGTGTAATAAGGAGAAGAGTTCAGTGAACAATGAGGTGTCATTCACCTGTGAAAAAGTCACACGTAACCTATGGAGGTGTGAGCTTTGTAGCAAAAAAAAGATTGGCGGTGGCATTTGTACGCCTAATATATGAGGGTTGTGTTGTGCAAAATGGATGTAAGTTGGTTTTCAAAATAATGAGAATCTGGAAGAGACAGACAGAGAGAGAAAGTTACTTTACAGCAGACACATGCATTTTTCTTATTCTAGCTGCAAATACATTATGATTGTGTAAGTTCCAAGAAGCCATAAGCAGTCCTCACTGCTACATGCCACCCACAAAAGGAAAATATGAAAAATCAGGACCTTTGTTCAGTGTCCCCTCGCACTGCTTCTCCTGTGCTGCTCATACCATGTGCTGCTACCCCCGCACTGCTTCTCCTGTACTGCTCATACGTGTGCTGCTACCCTCACACTGCTTCCCCTGTACTGCTTATACCGTGTGCTGCTACCCTCGCACTACTTCCCCTGTACTGCTCATACCGTGTGCTGCTACCTATGCACTGCTTCTCCTGTACTGCTCATACTGTGTGCTGCTACCCTCGTACTGCTTCCCCTGTACTGCTCATACCATGTGCTGCTACCTTTGCACTGCTTCTCCTGTACGGATCATACCGTGTGCTGCTATCCTCGCACTGCTTCCCCTGTACTGCTCATACCATGTGCTGCTACACTCGCACTGCTTCCCCTGCACTGCTCAAACCATGTGCTGCTACCTTCGCACTGCTTCCCGTGTACAGCTCACACCATGTGCTGTGTCTACCCTGCAGTGCTTTCCCTGTGCTTCCCTTGTACTGCTCATACCATGTGCTGCTACCCTCGCACTTCTTCCCCTGTACTGCTCATACCGTGTGCTGCTACCCCCGCTGCTTCCCCTGTACTGCTCATACCGTGTGCTGCTACCCTCACACTGCTTCTCCTGTACTGCTCATACCATGCGCTGCTACCCTCGCACTGCTTCTCCTGTACTGCTCATATGTGTGCTGCTACCCTCACACTGTTTCCCCTGTACTGCTTATACCGTGTGCTGCTACCCTCGCACTACTTCCCCTGTACTGCTCATACCATGTGCTGCTTCCCCCGCTGCGTCCCCTGTACTACTCATACCGTGTGCTGCTACCCTCGCAATGCTCCCCCTGTACTGCTCATACCATGTGCTGCTACCCTCGCACTGCTTCCACTGTACTGCTCATACCGTGTGCTGCTACCTATGCACTGCTTCCCCTGTACTGCTTATACCGTGTGCTGCTACCCTCGCACTACTTCCCCTGTACTGCTCATACCGTGTGCTGCTACCTATGCACTGCTTCTCCTGTACTGCTCATACTGTGTGCTGCTACCCTCATACTGCTTCCCCTGTACTGCTCATACCATGTGCTGCTACCTTTGCACTGCTTCTCCTGTACAGATCATACCGTGTGCTGCTATCCTCGCACTGCTTCCCCTGTACTGCTCATACCATGTGCTGCTACACTCGCACTGCTTCCCCTGCACTGCTCAAACCATGTGCTGCTACCTTCGCACTGCTTCCCGTGTACAGCTCACACCATGTGCTGTGTCTACCCTGCAGTGCTTTCCCTGTGCTTCCCTTGTACTGCTCATACCATGTGCTGCTACCCTCGCACTTCTTCCACTGTACTGCTCATACCGTGTGCTGCTACCTATGCACTGCTTCCCCTGTACTGCTTATACCGTGTGCTGCTACCCTCGCACTACTTCCCCTGTACTGCTCATACCGTGTGCTGCTACCTATGCACTGCTTCTCCTGTACTGCTCATACTGTGTGCTGCTACCCTCGTACTGCTTCCCCTGTACTGCTCATACCATGTGCTGCTACCTTTGCACTGCTTCTCCTGTACGGATCATACCGTGTGCTGCTATCCTCGCACTGCTTCCCCTGTACTGCTCATACCATGTGCTGCTACACTCGCACTGCTTCCCCTGCACTACTCAAACCATGTGCTGCTACCTTCGCACTGCTTCCCGTGTACAGCTCACACCATGTGCTGTGTCTACCCTGCAGTGCTTTCCCTGTGCTTCCCTTGTACTGCTCATACCATGTGCTGCTACCCTCGCACTTCTTCCCCTGTACTGCTCATACCGTGTGCTGCTACCCCCGCTGCTTCCCCTGTACTGCTCATACCGTGTGCTGCTACCCTCACACTGCTTCTCCTGTACTGCTCATACCATGTGCTGCTTCCCCCGCTGCGTCCCCTGTACTACTCATACCGTGTGCTGCTACCCTCGCAATGCTCCCCCTGTACTGCTCATACCATGTGCTGCTACCCTCGCACTGCTTCCACTGTACTGCTCATACCGTGTGCTGCTACCTATGCACTGCTTCCCCTGTACTGCTTATACCGTGTGCTGCTACCCTCGCACTACTTCCCCTGTACTGCTCATACCGTGTGCTGCTACCTATGCACTGCTTCTCCTGTACTGCTCATACTGTGTGCTGCTACCCTCGTACTGCTTCCCCTGTACTGCTCATACCATGTGCTGCTACCTTTGCACTGCTTCTCCTGTACGGATCATACCGTGTGCTGCTATCCTCGCACTGCTTCCCCTGTACTGCTCATACCATGTGCTGCTACACTCGCACTGCTTCCCCTGCACTGCTCAAACCATGTGCTGCTACCTTCGCACTGCTTCCCGTGTACAGCTCACACCATGTGCTGTGTCTACCCTGCAGTGCTTTCCCTGTGCTTCCCTTGTACTGCTCATACCATGTGCTGCTACCCTCGCACTTCTTCCCCTGTACTGCTCATACCGTGTGCTGCTACCCCCGCTGCTTCCCCTGTACTGCTCATACCGTGTGCTGCTACCCTCACACTGCTTCTCCTGTACTGCTCATACCATGTGCTGCTACCCTCGCACTGCTTCTCCTGTACTGCTCATATGTGTGCTGCTACCCTCACACTGTTTCCCCTGTACTGCTTATACCGTGTGCTGCTACCCTCGCACTACTTCCCCTGTACTGCTCATACCATGTGCTGCTTCCCCCGCTGCGTCCCCTGTACTACTCATACCGTGTGCTGCTACCCTCGCAATGCTCCCCCTGTACTGCTCATACCATGTGCTGCTACCCTCGCACTGCTTCCACTGTACTGCTCATACCGTGTGCTGCTACCTATGCACTGCTTCCCCTGTACTGCTTATACCGTGTGCTGCTACCCTCGCACTACTTCCCCTGTACTGCTCATACCGTGTGCTGCTACCTATGCACTGCTTCTCCTGTACTGCTCATACTGTGTGCTGCTACCCTCGTACTGCTTCCCCTGTACTGCTCATACCATGTGCTGCTACCTTTGCACTGCTTCTCCTGTACGGATCATACCGTGTGCTGCTATCCTCGCACTGCTTCCCCTGTACTGCTCATACCATGTGCTGCTACACTCGCACTGCTTCCCCTGCACTGCTCAAACCATGTGCTGCTACCTTCGCACTGCTTCCCGTGTACAGCTCACACCATGTGCTGTGTCTACCCTGCAGTGCTTTCCCTGTGCTTCCCTTGTACTGCTCATACCATGTGCTGCTACCCTCGCACTTCTTCCCCTGTACTGCTCATACCGTGTGCTGCTACCCCCGCTGCTTCCCCTGTACTGCTCATACCGTGTGCTGCTACCCTCACACTGCTTCTCCTGTACTGCTCATACCATGTGCTGCTACCCTCGCACTGCTTCTCCTGTACTGCTCATATGTGTGCTGCTACCCTCACACTGTTTCCCCTGTACTGCTTATACCGTGTGCTGCTACCCTCGCACTACTTCCCCTGTACTGCTCATACCATGTGCTGCTTCCCCCGCTGCGTCCCCTGTACTACTCATACCGTGTGCTGCTACCCTCGCAATGCTCCCCCTGTACTGCTCATACCATGTGCTGCTACCCTCGCACTGCTTCCACTGTACTGCTCATACCGTGTGCTGCTACCTATGCACTGCTTCCCCTGTACTGCTTATACCGTGTGCTGCTACCCTCGCACTACTTCCCCTGTACTGCTCATACCGTGTGCTGCTACCTATGCACTGCTTCTCCTGTACTGCTCATACTGTGTGCTGCTACCCTCGTACTGCTTCCCCTGTACTGCTCATACCATGTGCTGCTACCTTTGCACTGCTTCTCCTGTACGGATCATACCGTGTGCTGCTATCCTCGCACTGCTTCCCCTGTACTGCTCATACCATGTGCTGCTACACTCGCACTGCTTCCCCTGCACTGCTCAAACCATGTGCTGCTACCTTCGCACTGCTTCCCGTGTACAGCTAACACCATGTGCTGTGTCTACCCTGCAGTGCTTTCCCTGTGCTTCCCTTGTACTGCTCATACCATGTGCTACTACCCTCGCACTTCTTCCCCTGTACTGCTCATACCGTGTGCTGCTACCCCCGCTGCTTCCCCTGTACTGCTCATACCGTGTGCTGCTACCCTCACACTGCTTCTCCTGTACTGCTCATACCATGTGCTGCTACCCTCGTACTGCTTCTCCTGTACTGCTCATATGTGTGCTGCTACCCTCACACTGTTTCCCCTGTACTGCTTATACCGTGTGCTACTACCCTCGCACTACTTCCCCTGTACTGCTCATACCATGTGCTGCTTCCCCCGCTGCGTCCCCTGTACTACTCATACCGTGTGCTGCTACCCTCGCAATGCTCCCCCTGTACTGCTCATACCATGTGCTGCTACCCTCGCACTGCTTCCACTTTACTGCTCATACCTTGTGCTGCTAGCCTCGCACTGTTTCCCCTGTACTGCTCAAACCATGTGATGCTACCCACACTGCTTCCACTGTACTGCTTATACCTTGCGCTGCTACCTATGCACTGCTTCTCCTGTACTGCTCATACTGTGTGCTGCTACCCTCGTACTGCTTCCCCTGTACTGCTCATACCGTGTGCTGCTACCTTTGCACTGCTTCTCCTGTACTGCTCATAACGTGTGCTGCTAGCCTCGCACTGCTCCCCCTGTACTGCTCATACCGTGTGCTGCTACCTTTGCACTGCTTCTCCTGTACTGCTCATAAAGTGTGCTGCTACCCTCGCACTGCTTCCCCTGTACTGCTCATACCATGTGCTGCTACCCTTGCACTGCTTCCCCTGTACAGCTCATACCATGTGCAGCTACCTACGCACTGCTACCCCTGTACAGCTCACACCATGTGCTGTGTCTACCCTACAGTGTTTTCCCTGTGCTTCCCTTGTACTGCTCATACCATGTGCTGCTACCTTCGCACTGTGTCTCCTGTACTGCTCATACCATGTGCTGCTACCCTCGCACTGCTTCCCCTGTACTGCTCATACCTTGTGCTGCTACCCTCGCACTGCTTCCCCTGTACTGCTCATACCTTGTGCTGCTAGCCTCGCACTGCTTCCCCTGTACTGCTCAAACAATGTGATGCTACCCTTGCACTACTTCCCCTGTGCTTCCCCTGTACTGCTCATACCTTGTGCTGCTAGCCTCGCAGTGCTTGCACCATGTACTGCTACCCCTGTACTGCTCATACCATGTGCTGGTACCCTGGCACTGCTTTCCCATACTACTCACACCATGTGCTGCTACCCCCGCACTACTCCCCCTCTACTTAACGTACTGTGTGCTGCTCTACCCGTTGCAGGTATGTGCTACAACTGCTCTTCATTACTGAAGCTAGCAATTTTTCGTAAACAAATGCTAAAAAGATTGCCATTACCAATGTTTGTTTGTACAGGCTTTTTGTCTGAAAAGGCCATACATGTATGCGATCATTATTCTTGGTGCCTTTCTAAAGAAAAGAGAACAGATTCATCATAATTTACTCCCGACATAAATATATTTATTGTACAGGGCTGTGAGTCAGAGGCCTGTGAGGGGTCCAAGTGTTGTCACATATTCGAGCTAACAGTAGCGCATTAAACTACTGCTGTCTTGATAAAGCGCCTCATACCCGAAGATGTGTGCAGCTCCTGCCTGTATCCTGCCCTCTGATTAAAACATCTCCACGGTAACACGATTGGGAGCATGCCCTCGGAGAATATTCGTTGTCCAAAACTGGGGAATCACCGCAAAATAAGGTGAGTGGGTGTGTGGGAATACCCAACACCCACCAGGCCTCCCTGGCGCCCACAGATGGATCATTTCTTCCTGCTTCCCTGTGGGGACTTGTATGCATCCGGAAAGCCCCTGCTGATACAGGTCTTTAAGCCACTTCTGCTAAAAGAGGTTACTTGCGAGGCCCAGCAGGCAAGGAAGTTTTTGGTTGACTTGTAACAAGAGTGTCTAAGTCCATCTTCCCTTTTTGAGCACATTCCTCGATCCGATGTATCTTACCTTATCTACCAGTGCCTCAGTTTCGATATTTGTGATGACTGGTGTTAATATTGATGTAAATGTATGCAAAGATACAAGTGTGTATAAAAACGAAATCGAATCACTGTTGTAGAAATCCCCCGCAATGACCTCTCTATCAAACCTGAGTCAGAAATATGTGGTCAGGCAGGCCCTGCGACTTAGGCCTGAGGCTACTGATTGACAGATCACAGGTGAGGTGGCACATAACCAGAAGGAAAAATGCACAAACAACAAAAATCTAGATGAGTCCCACAGATTAGTCCAGGGAATTTGGCCCCAAACAAATGCACATGGCCGGAGTTGCCTGAGTTCCCAAAACACCATGGGCTCGATTCACAGGACTAACTTAAGACAAAATCCTAAACTTACTACCATTTTGTTATTCACAGAAGGCCCTTACTCACTTTTGTATTCACAGAAGGCACTTACTCATTTCGGTATTCACAGAAGTTAGGAGTCCTAACTTTAGGACTCCTAAATGCCTTCTGTGAATACCGAAATGAGTAAGACTTTTAAGACTTTCGGTATTCACAGAAGGTATTTAGGGGTCCTAAAGTTAGGACTACTAACTTCTGTGAATACCGAAATGAGTAAGTGCCTTCTGTGAATACCAAAATGAGTAAGTGCCTTCTGTGAATACAATAATGGTAGTAAGTTTAGGATTTTGTCTTAAGTTAGTTCTGTGAATCGGGCCCTTCAATGTTAGATGTCACATGAAGTTAGGAACACACTACCAATCAGGACACAGCACATGCTGTGATCACGCACTCCTCATGCAGGACATCTGGACACGTTACCCACTGGCACTCATTGTGTCTACCCAAGGTCGAGACCCACCTGCATTGGCATTCAGGTGGGAGTCATTTTTGGCTCCATGACTTGGCCTACATTCTTCTCCCTCAGAATCTATGAACTGTTTTATGATGGTTCAAGAAATGTATAAAAAGACGTTCAAAACGATTGTACTTGAGACATTCCCCAGACCCTGACTTTGTTACTGTGCTCCCAGTCATAGTGCTTGATTAAACCAACGGTTCCTGTTTTGCCAAAAACTTCTTGTCTTTGTTTTTTCAAAGTAAATTCATATTTGAGCAACACTGGGTTGCTAAGAAAGAGACTCATTGGAAGAGAGAGTAACATGTAGAGACCTGGTTGTTTTAATTTAAACGTTACTAATATGCATGCATGCAGGGAAGAACATCGCGTAGCAAGACAGCCCCAGCTGGAGCTCGACAGCGCGTGCAGAGACGAGCGTCCTGACGGAGCCATCAGCTGAGACGGCGGAACTGCAAGCAGAGGACGGGAGCAGGACAGTAGTCCAAAGCGGGGGCCCACTGAGGTCCTTGCGCCCAGCGGTGAGTGAGGAGGAAAACGGGACAGTATTTAAATAAAATCAAGTAAAGGGAATCAGTCGGGAGCCTAAACTGCGCCCTGCCTGACCTTAAAATGGCGCCCAAAATCGGACACAACCATCAACAATAACACGGCGACATAAATAATCGATCAATTAAATATCTAAAGTAAGATCTAAAGTAAGATCACCTCTAGAGCGGGGGAATACCAGCTCCTCTGTGTAATAACCAACAAGGAATAAAAGCAGTTGACTAGGGAAGAAGGACCACATTGATGTAATGGAAAGAGAGAAAGTCTTCTCTGCTCCTACAAGAACCAGCCCGACAGCGGCCATCTTGCACTATCTGGGTGCTATATTACACAACCCAATTGACAATACATCTAAGATGATATCAAGAGAGCTAGGAGATCTCTAACTGTGACCATTCGGAATTATAATTGACAAAAAGGATACCAGGAGTAAACTGAATTGAAAATCTCACACAGCAAACTATTATATAAAATAAGACTAGATTCAGAAAGTAAGCACAGAAGGGGAATAAAGCATCATCTGCAGCACTTTTATATGAAACAAGCGGAGGAAAGAGTCACTTGAAGACTTGCTACCTTATACCCTGAAACAAGCTGAGGAAAGAGTCACTTGAAGACGTGTTACACAGTGCTAGTATGAGCGGGCGATACCAAGAGACGGTAGGCTCGAATGCTAAGACTATAAAATACCCACCCAATCTATCCAAGAATGCAGCTAAAAAGTTTAAACAGGACACCCTAAGAAAAAACCAAGACATACTATTTACGGACCTATATTTCAATATAACTAATGGCGCTTCAATGAATGACCTCATATTCTACACGAACAAAATAACAAAATGGCGAGACACCTTCTCAAGGATACTTACCATAAAAACGACTACAAACATCCCTCATGGCATAAAAATGATGACCTCACCATCATATAGATGCAGAGCAGAACTAAGTATCACCATTTACAAATCGGGTATAGTGCTGATACAAGCAGCAAACAGAGAACTGGAGAAATTTGCCAAGATATTCCAAACAATGAAAGACTCTCTAGAAGACCCAAGACACCATCTACACCAGATCCCACCAGGAGACACTCCTGTCGCTAATGATAGCAACAGTGGAGTCATTACATATAGGGGACACCTTGCCCAAAGCTCGATACGAGAAGATAGACCTGAGATAGCAAGGCCTAAGTCTGAGTCTGAGAAAACGACAGAAAGAACGGAGAGTTTTTTCAATCAAACAAACAATGAACAGAACCGGCCCCAAAGAGAAGAGTCGTCCTCGATTAGGAACCAAGAAGCCTCCCTGGTAGAACATACATCGATCGCGAGAATAATACCCCATGACAACCAAGAAGTGGACGATGAAGAAGATATCAGCCCCCCTACACCTCCCTTGAGTATAACACCAACACCATGCAGACGTTCACCCACAAACGCACCCATGACTACACTTAATGGAGCGAGCAATGACGACACTCCCAGTAGTAACGGAAGGAACAATCAAACATGGGTTACAAATGAAAGGGATACAGAACTAAGAACAGATCCAATAAAGAGAAGAGCAAAGTACAAACCCCGGAACAATAGATCTGTCCACCCTAAGAAGTCACATCAGAACAGGAAAGATTTTAATATGCTCCAGAAACTTGTAAACAAGATGGCACAAATCACTATAAATACCTCACAAGCAATGGATAAAATCGAGGAGATGATGACGAGCATTCACTCCAAGGTCACGCACATCCAAAACGTGTTACACCTCTCACAAAGAAAGAGTAACGAAACGATCTGGCAATTAAATCATAAGGACAACAGACCGAATAGGGCAAAACCTTTTTCAAAGGAGGAAACTCTGGCCTTGACTCGATCGTATGAAACACCGGAACACGAGAGAGAGGAAAGAATCGAAACAGTACCACTCGACTCAAACAGAACATCGAGAAAGAATGATAGAACATCTAATCCTCACAATCTACAACATGTACAGCTAACAGCCACAGAGAACAAGAATGTAAACCTCAGCAACAAAGAAAAACCGTTGGCATGTCTACTACTCAACTGTCGGTCGGCATCGAAACATGCATCGGATATAGCTGACCTCATCATCAACAAGGACATTGATGTAGCAGTTCTTACAGAAACATTGCTGACGGAATCCTCATCCCCTATCATGGATCTCCTAGTACCACCCCAATACAACATTTTGAGACTCGATAGACCTATAAAGTTAGGAGGAGGCATAGCCTGCATTCACAGATCCGAGATTGAGGTCAAACAAATCCAAGCCGACCCCCTAGAATCAAGTGAATACCTAGGTCTTAACTTCAGAACAGCTACCAAACAAAGATTCAACCTCCACTCTTTTTACCATCCACCAGGAGACAGCGAAAAGTTTACAGAGGAGCTAATGGAGATCATAATGACCAACTCTAATGACGGCGTCAATAATATATTTCTTGGCGACTTCAACCTACATTGGGAGGACCACAACGACAAACTGGTCAAATCGCTGAAAGATTTCCTTGCTGAACTGAACCTTACTCAACTATGCACACAACCCACACACTCGAAAGGAGCGACGTTAGACTGGATTATTGCGCGAAACAACGATGTAGCAATCCTCTCTATAACACTATGTGACTGGTCGGATCATCATGCCATTACATTCACGTTACCTATAATGGAAAAAGGCACAACAAGACAACCCTTCAAGACCAAAAAATGGGTTAGAGACACAAGAAATGCAAACTTAGAGCTACTAGTGGAAAGTTGTGAAAGAGACCTAAAACCTCATAACAACCTGCAGAACGTAAACGAACTGACCGAACACTATATAACAACGGTCGAAACTATTGTCAATAACACCATGCCATTAAAACTGAAAAACATCTCGGAGAAGACTAAAAATCCATGGTTTAATGAATCGCTAAATGAAGAAAGGCGTAAATTGAGAATGGCCGAAAGAAAATGGAGACAACACCCTTCATCCCCAGAGCTGAAAGCACTCAGAGAAATTAGAGGCCACTATAATAAAATGATCATCAAATCAAAACAGGAATTCATACGGTCAGAACTGGAGAGTGCCAAAAACAGACCACGAAAACTCTTTGAAATCCTAAAGCAACAATCAAACAAATTAGCCAAATCTGCCCATGAGAACTCAAAAACACCCCTAAATTGCGGAGAATTTGCTACATTTTTCACAGAGAAGGCGAAATCTCTTGAAGTTGAGCTCAAAGACGCTGTGGCAAACATTCCCACTGAACAAATGCCTACGATAGATATCGCCGTGACAACGGAGAGTACCATAACAAAAAATGAGGCAAGTTGGGATACGTTCGAACTGTATGACCAGCACAGTATCGCCAAAACGCTTTCCAAAATTAAACCAAACAATCACTATCAAGATCCCCTTCCCGCAAAATGTGTAAAAGAAATCAATCACGTTCTGATTCCAATATGGACCGAAATTATAAATGCCTCACTATCACAAAGGATCCTCCCTGACTGCCTAAAAACAGGTCAAGTTGCCCCCCTAATCAAAAAACCTACAGCAGATTGATCAGACCCAAACAACTTTCGCCCAGTGACCAACATCCCGCTATTGGCCAAACTAATTGAAAAATGCGTACAGAACCAACTAAGCCAACACATCACCAAGTTCTCATTGCTTGATGAATGCCAATCAGGATTCAGAACAGGTCACAGTACTGAAACTGCGATCCTCCATATTGTTGACGATGCGCTACAGGCACTCGATCAAAACAAAGCGTGCCTACTGATTCTCCTCGATCTGTCGTCGGCCTTCGACACCGTAAATCACGAAGCATTATTGTCCAGGTTACGGGATAGGATGGGTCTATCAGGAATTGTGCTGAAATGGTTCATCTCCTTTCTACAGAACAGATCACAACGATTCCTGGTCAACCAGTCAATTTCACCTCCTTGTCCTATTTCAATCGGAGTCCCTCAAGGGTCTACGTTATCCCCAGATCTGTTTAACCTTTATGTTGAGCCGCTTACAGAAATTTTCCAAAAAGCAGGGATATCGTATCACATGTATGCAGATGACACGCAAATATATCTAAAGATCTCGTCCCTAAAAGACTTGGAACGTGGAAACAAGGCTTTAAAAATGGCTCTGCTATGGTTAACTACCAACCAACTGAAGCTTAACGCCAACAAAACGGAGTTCCTACTAATCTCACCAGCAAGGAGCCGTACGGAAATAAAGGAGTGGACGAAAGTGATGACTGCGCTAAACTGCACCCCAACATTAATCAAGTCAGCGAAATCTCTAGGAATCATTCTGGATGAGAATTTAGACATGAAAGCCCACATCAACGCAATGGCCAAGAATGCCCGATTCCACCTGAACTACTTAAAAAAACTGAAACCTTTCATCTCAGAGGCGGATCTCAAATTGGCTATCCAATCCTTAGTTATCTCTAGGATTGAATATGGCTGCACCACCTTAGCGAGCTTACCAAAAATGTCCACAGCACCATTGAAAGCATGCCTAAACGCTGCGGCAAGAATTATCACCGGATCCAGGAAATACGACCACATATCGCCACACCTGAAAGCTTTAAGCTGGCTACCTTATGAAGCTGGAATCCAAATGAAGATAGCTTGTATCACCCATAAAGCGCTACACCACAACACCCCAGGATACCTAGCGAAGAAACTCCAGCTATCGGGAGGGAATCGGCCAGCGAGGAGTACTGAAGAATTTCTACTACGGCCAGCCTTTTTCCACAAGAAAAAAACCTATGACAGAGCGTTCTCAGGAGCTGCCCCCAGAATATGGAACTCAATTCCTCCTATCATCAGGAAGATCCAAAATGTAGAAGCATTCAAGCGAGAGTTAAAGAGCTTTCTGATGAAAAAATACACTACCTAGAACTGATCAGTCTCGAACTGACAATGAACTAATTATCATACCTGTTTACACACTCTACTTATGATAGAAATATATCCACCTCCGACTTTATTTATCATCTACCTCCTATCATCTACCTCATAGTTGCTTACACATCTTCTCGTGATTGAATTATATCCAACACTGACTATATTTATTACCTACCTCTTATCATCTACCTCATATTTGTTGTCTGTAGAACTGTTTTGATATATATGTCGTTCGTCCACGCCTCATATGTAATTCGTTCCGATGCCCGTATAACTGACTGATATATATTGTCTGTCGCATACGCCTATATGTTAAGCGCTCTGATACCCACGGGTCTTGTTCGCGCTATACAAAACGTTCTAATAAATAAATAAATAAATAAATAATATAGGTGCTGTACTCGAGGACTATTCCTTTATCCTTTTATATTGTGCACCTGGACCAATTAGCGTGGGGCCCTTTAAAGTCCAGCAATGTCAATATGTTGGTGGCCCATAGACATGCAGGAGGGCTAACAGTCTTGGACATGTAACTCATGACTATATTCTGTTCCTATTCATGATTGGTCACCCATTCATGCATTTTAAAGTAACACGGCAAGGCACTTACCTGTAGACACTCAGCACATAGACTAAAAGTAAATATAAGAATTCCTACAATATGAAAGCATATTAAACAAGCATTTGCAAAGGCAGAAAGTGGCGCTTTCATGTGCTAACACGTGTAAACCACATTTGTGCAAGCCTTCGTCTCCATGCGTAACCACATTAAAGCCCGACCCACTGGCTTTGACTGTGTACTCATGCAAAATAAAAGAAATACCAAATATGCACCTCACGTTCTTAAATTCATGAGCGGATGCTTCCACTGTAAATCAAAGGCAGCCCCCCAACGCAAGAAAGTTTAACTTGTTCATCTTTATAAGTATTCAACGTGGTTCAAGCAGAGAGACCAAAACACAGCGTAACATCCACATGCTTCCACAGTTTCCTCTTGTTACCAACAATAAACTATCCCATAATACCCCCCAGGATGGCACGACTAGAAATGATGATCAATTATAGCCACATTTGTTTAAATTGTTTAGAAAGCACTATGGTAAGTGAAAGAAAATATTGCTGGAGTTAACCATCTGCAGAACCATTCAAAACATCAAGGGGAATATTTATCATGGTTTTGCGTCATCCTTGCAAGGGGGCGCAAGGGCGACACTAAATCTAGAATGACATTTAACAAGCCATGCAGGGCCACACTAATGTGTGTCTTGGCAAATGTAGAGTAACACAAAGCAGTGCAAGTCACCACCTTGCTTTACTCTGTGGCAGGGAGTTGTTCCATGGGTGGAGAGTGGGTGTTCCAGCGCATCCACCCATGGATTTTAGCGCATTCCTGGATTTACCATTAGTGGTCGACCTGGGAATGTGTCAAAATGCTGCGCCTCCCTAGGGGTGGTTTAACAAGGAGAAACATGCTTATTTCTCCTCGTTATTTCCTCTTTCTATGTGTGCTGCAGAAGCCTCAGAGGATTGTTTTTGTGGAGGAAGGGGTCCTTACTTAGAGGTGCCTGGGCCATGTCCTGATGATGACCTTTTCCAATTATAGACAATGGAAGTCAAAACGTGTGAGCTGTGGAATACACCAAGAGCAGTTGGTCTTTCTGCATATCTGGAAATCAATTACACTGTTATTTAAACTGGTTATAGTCAGGCTCTTAGCTATTATTTTCTGCACAGTTTGCGCTACTTCCCAACATTCATGTTTTTTAAAATTGATGTAAACGTATGAATACACAAGAGATTAGAAAGTACACAGGCCTCACTTACTAATCACTGGCACTGAATAGAGTTACCTCAGGCTGTTTAATATATATAGAAATTTCTCTCAGATGGAATGTCAATGTGAAGTATTTGCTCATGAAGATTTTCTTCCAGGTAGAAATTTTGTGTGCATAAATGCCACATGGTCTTGTCCAGCCTCTTCTGCACAGGTTTGGGATAAGATGTTAGCGACTGAACGTACACATATGTTGTTCACAATATCAGTCTCTAACCACCAATACACAGTGAACACGCATACCCTGCAACTCATTGACACTGTATAGAGGTACCTTTGACAGTTGAAAGTATATAAAAATTGCTCCCATACAGAATATTGTTTGTTATGACAGATGCCCAAAGGCTCCCTGTGGGCTATTGAGCCACCCCATTTTTACAACATTTTTACAACACTTGCATTGCAGTACTTAAGGAAACTTATGACTGTCACAGATTTCGTAGAGCTACGGTTTTTAACTAGGGGCAAGTGGACGTCCACAATGCTCAGGAGCTCTGAGACAGTTTAAAAAATTGCATCATTTTAGCAGAATAATGAAGTATGCATATAAATAATGTTAGAACTGACATTCTTGGTGGGTTTTTCCCTTAAAGATGTTGCCTTCTCCTTTCCTGTTTTCCGAATTTAGTTTTGTTGGTATTAGGATCTGTGCACCTTACAACTGCTAACCAGTGCTAAAGTGCACTCTTGCACTCTCCCTCAAACATAATAGAATAGCTTAAACCCAATTGGTAGATTTAATATACCAATAAGTCCCTGGTAAAGTGGTACGCATGTACCCAGGGTTTGTAAATTTAAATGCTACTGGTGGGCCTGCACCGCTTACGGTGCCACCCATTTCAGTAGCCCTTCAATACATGTCTCAGCCCTGCCATTGCAGCCTGTGTGCAATTTTAAATTGCCAATTCGGTCTGTCAAACTAAAACCTTTGCCAGGTTTAAACTAGGCCTGGGCAGAGGTCATGGAGTTCTACTCCATGGAATTCCATGGAGTTACAGAAAAAACCCACAAGAGATTTTGTGGAGTTCCGCGAGCTGGCGGAGTCAGTAATGTTCACCATCGTCCCAAACTTTTTGCTCCAGTGCAGATAAGCGTGCATGCCTAGCTGAGAATTACTGAAGAACCGGAGTAAAAGCCTGAGACTGTGCCCAGAGTGGCTGGAGATGCATGGTGGCAGAGGCAGTGCAATCTAAGGCCCTGTGGACTGTGCCATCGTGGGTAACTTTAGTCATGCACAGAGTACCTGAGGGCACACAGAGGGGGCAAAGAACATGAAAGGCATCACCAAGTGTGCAAATGTGCCCGAGGATGAATGGAGGACGTGGAGTGTGTGGCTGAAGGCATGCGAGTAACTGAAGCTGTACAGGGTAGCTGAGGTCATGTATTGTACATAGCAGCATGGCGGGTGATGACGAGCATTGTTCGGCTAAGAGTGTACAATCAATCAATGCAATCCGATGGTGCATGTATTCCCATTCCACTCCTTAGCCACCTAGTCCCTCTTTCAGCCAAGTACTCTTGGGGCCACCGCTGAAGGACGTGTACCAAGACAAATAGACAAAGGTACACAGCGCCAGCAGCAGTGTTGGAAAGGTGCCATTGTCCATCCTAATGCACAGTCTCATCTCCTCCGCCTAGTGGCAGGGTCCACATGTCCAAGGGTGTGTGTTCCCACCCCGCGCCTCCAGGTGAACTATTTTGGAGCTCATTTTGGCAGATGCGTTCTCTGGCCCCCCAATTGTTAGGGGGTCTGACAGGAAGAAACAGTTCACAACAAGAAAAAACAAGCTCACAACCACCCTTCCCGCGTGCTCCCAGGGCTTCTCAGGTGCACGCCTCCCACTGCCACTGCAAGCTTGAGTCCCACCCCAGAGTCATTGTCCACACACACGCGCTCATGCGCTCACCACAGTAACTTCGCAGCGTGCAGGTGAGGAGTAAGCACCAGTCTCAGTCATGTGCAGTTCGCACCTGACTAGTATTAAACTAAGAAAAACTAGTGCGCTAAACTTTAAGGAGCCATTTTGGGTGGGTGCCGCTGGTAAACTCCGCCATGAGGTGCAGGCGGAGTTATTGCCAAACTCTGCACTCCAAGCGGAGCGCGGAGTAGCAATAACTCTGTAAACCCTTTGGGCGGAATGGAGTTGACCTCCCTCCTCTAGTTTAACCTTCTTTTATATTACTTATAAGTCACCCCTAAGGTAGGTTCTAAACTGCCCACAAGGTAGGGTGCACTATATGTAATAAGTAGGATATGTGTTTTTAAGTTTTACATGTCCTGCTAGTGAAAAACATGTTTTTCACAACTGCAAGGCCTATCTCTCTCATTGGATAATATTATGTTACCTTATTACATTTGATAAGTACTAACTTTTTAATTGGGAACAGGAAGTGTAGGAAACAGGGTTACTGGTTAGGGTGGGGGAACCCTACTCAAGCAGAAACCCCAATTCTTGCCAGGGTGAAACATAAGCAAACCCCAAACTAACCTGTGCTCAAGGAGTTTGGCACAAAAGCAGTCAGGCTTAACTTATAGACAATATGTAAAGTATTTATGCAGCACTTCAAACTGTAATAAAACAACAAAACTCCAATCAGTATAACCAAAAATATGCAAATAAAAAGGTTTAGTTAAAAATAATGCTTAAAAGCCCAAAGCTCTATCTGTGGTTATGTGAGCTGCCCAGACTGTGAAAAAGTCACAAGTTCAAGGCGACCACGATAGGTCATGGGCCGCATACAGGGATCAAGTTAGTCCTGCTGACAAATGTTCCTTAAATCCAGATTGCAGAGTGTTGCACCGCACACCAGTGGTACCAAGAAGCAATGCGATGTCCACATTGAGGATGCGTCATGTAGCGGTGGTTCTTTTGAGGAGTTCTGAAGTCTGTGTCGAGGATGCATTGCGCAGCGGCAGTTCTGATGAGCTGCGAGGGCTGTAATGTAGGCTTGTGTCATGGCTGCGTCACGTTGCATTGGTTCTGGTAGAGACCACAGCAGAGCTGGCAGAGCACCTTTATTCCCACGCCCAAGGGTCCAAGACTGGAGGGGCACCACTTGGGGGAGCAGGGGCGGCTCTAGGGTCATGGTGGCCCTGGGCAGGGAGCGTAGGCAGGGGGCCCCGGAAGAGGGAGTCCGGGTGGGGCAGAAAGCGGAGGCCAGTAAAGAGGGGGGGGTCAGGGTGTTTAGAAGAGGAACTGAGCCGGAGGCCGCCAAATCCCTGCCAGGGGCCGCCACACAAATATGTATCCATCCTCAGAGGATAAATATATTAAGGATATATATTGGTGTGGTGGCCCCTGGGGTTTGGTGGCCCTGTGCAGGTGCACAGCTTGCACATGCCTAAGGCCGGCCCTGGGGGGATGTTAGAACTCACAGGAGGCAGAGTCCAGGTGAAGGGTTAAGATGGCTGGAGCCTTTTCTGTCCCTGAGGTTCTCATCAGAAAGCCAGCCAACTAGCCCTTGGAGTAACTCTGGTGGTCCTGGCTCAAAATGCAGGTCCGGTCCTTCTCACTCAGGCAGCAGGGCAGCAATGTAGCAGGGCAGAGGGGCAGTTCTTCTTGCAGCAGAGCAGCAAAACAGTCCGTCTTCTGAGTCTTCTGTTACAGCCCTGTTATTTTATCAAGCTTATTACATGCTGTTACTTACCTCTGGTTACTACTGTGTAATCCTCAATTCATTTATTATTAGTATTTTGCTAATCTCTTGTGTTGTAATGGTACTTCCCATCCTCCCTTCTCCTGCGTCCCTTTTGGTACACTCCAGGTGCTCTGGAGGCTACCTTAGAATGTTGAGTGAGGAACTGTGCTGGAATCTGGTGGAGAGAGGAGTAGTGATAATAAAGGTTTTTCTTGCCTTGACCTGCCTACGTTTTTGTATCACTGGCGACGAGGACGGGATGGCAACATCAAAAGGAGCTAGGAATTAAGTAAGGGGACAGATGTTACCTGCTCCTCCCCTTCTGGGTACACTCCACCAGCCTGTTCTTCATCAAAGCAACTCTACATATTCAGGACCATCTCTTCTCTTCAAGCCACACTGGTGAGGTCTTGTAATCATCGTTGTTGTGTGCTTCGTTTATCATGGCATAATGACTGTTGCACATTTTCGGCTGTTCCGATGTTCGTCTGTGCCTAAAGCGGGACTGCCCAGCAGGTGTGGTGTCTTTCCGTCGAAGTATTACTTTCCTCGCCTTATAATATGTGGTCTTCAGATACTTCTCACAGAGATAACGTTCTCTTTGAGATCACGCCTCATCTTTTCTGCGGTCCACGCAAGGCTGGTGCCTTCTCTCTACCCTCACCACCCGCGCCTCAACCTTCCCTATCGGGGCTCTGTTTTTGTCCTTGAGCTGAGTTTCCCCAGCGCCGCCTGCGGTACTTCATCATTATTTCTCGATATTTGTCCATTCCTATAAACAGTAAAATCTTCATTGCCAAATCTCTAATAAATAAATCCAAATCATTTGCTGACTTACTTGCTAATGATTTATATAGTCTCTGGCAATTGTCTGAAAAACATTCCACACTCTCAACTGTCGGGCCCGTATGTCTACTAGCGCAGCGCGGGTGACACTGCGCGGGACAGAAGGGACCCAGGACACGCATTTGTCTCTCCGCGTGGTCCGGACTAATTCCGTGACCACGCCTCCTTTATTTTATAGCACACGCGGACATCACGTACGGCGTCCGCGCTGGCGCACGTCTACGTGCGCAAACACTAGACTGCGCTGTGCAGTCTTAAACATTACACTCCTTTCAACGTTTATTGAAATAAAACAAAATGCAAATGATAGTCTGTGGTGGACAGTTTGGTTTCATTTGGACATGTAAAAACAAACAAACAAAGTGGCCGGCAGGCCTGTTACCAGTCTGACGCTCAGGTCCCACAGTCTCAGCATACAGCAAAGTCCGCCAGCTGTGATGAGGGGGCTGGGTTTCTCCTCAGCCCGTAGCCTGCGGCCTCCCCTCGAAACAGCACTCGCCTCGGGGTGTCCGGCCGGGCTGGAGTTGGCGACAGCCCATCCCCGGAGGGGTGATGACTTGCCGTGCTGGGCCTCTCGGATTCCGGCGGGCTCACCACAGACCGTTCTGCGGTGTCACCATACCCGCTCGCCGGGGAGCTGGCGCTGGGTGTTGTCGGGCTTGGTGTCACTCTGTCTGGGTCTTGGCTGGACGGATCTTCGGATGGGGCCGAGGCCCGCTTGAAGAAGGACACGTTGCGGGTGACTGTTTCTCCGTCGCGTTGAGCAGTTACCATCGTGCCGGTCCGGCGGGTGACTGTCCAGGGTTTGGGTTCGAACGGGAGCCTGAATTTGCTTCCTGGGTATCGGTCTCGCACATATACTCGATCTCTTTCCCCAATGTATGATTCCTTAGCTCGGCGTCTGAAGCTGGCGTACTCGTTCGAGCACTTCCTGTTGAGCAGGGTTTTCTGGGGTTTTGCTTCCGTTGGGGTCCAGGTGTGATGATGAGGATTAGTGTCTCGGACGATTCTCCCCATGGCTGCTGGCCCGGGGGCAGCTGCAGTGGTGCGATGGGGCGTGAGCCGATATTCCCTCAGGAACGTATAAATGGCTTTCTCCAGGGGAGCTTCCTCCGCATGGGCGATCCGAATCACTTTATTGAGGGTTCTCATGAACCTCTCCGCTTCTCCGTTGTCTTGAGGCCATCTCGGAGTGATTTTTTTGTGCTGGATCCCCCACTCCTGAAGATAGTCAGCGAATTCTTGACTTTGGTACGGCGGTCCATTGTCGGTCTTGACCAGTTCGAAGATGCCGTGTGTGGCGATGAGTTTCTCGAACTTTGCCGTTACTTCCTTGGCTGTAAGTGATGGTATTATCTCCACTTCGGGATATTTGGTCAGGTCGTCAATGACAACGAGCATGTACCGTCCATCCGGGAGATGCCCAAAGTCGGCGCTCACTCGCTCCCAGGGTCTTTCCGGGTTCTCTTCGGTGATTACCGGGGGTGGTGGTTCGGGTGTACCTGCCGCCTGGCACCAGCGGCACTCCTTGACCATTTGTTCGACTCTCGTGTCCAGTTCCGGGAACCACACTTTGGCCCTGAGTCTGCTCTTCGTCTTCACCACTCCCTGGTGGCCCCGGTGTGCTAATTCGATTACCTGTCGAGTCAGGCTTGATGGCATCACAATCCTTGGTCCTCGGAGTACGCAGCCTTGACTGTCCACTGACAGTTTATCCTTCACCTTGAGGATGGTTTCCGGGGCACGCTTGGCTTCCGGAGTTCTCTGACTCAGCGATGCCTGGAGTGTTCTCCAATCGTTGTCTCTCATGGCAGTTATCACTAGCTGCAGGACTTCATCATTTCGGGTCGCGTTCACGATCATATTGATGTCCATGGGCAGTGGACGTGATCGCTCCAGGATGATCTGTACGTACTCCTCTGTTTCTTCGGCATCTTCTTTCTCCTGGGTGGTTGCCGCTCGGGGATGCCGGGAGAGGTAGTCGGCCGGGTTAGACGCACCGGGCTTAAACTCCAGCTTGTAATCATACTCTTGGAGTTGTAGAATCCACTTTTCGATTCTCGGGGGAGGCTTGGAGACTGACCCTCGGAACAAAGGAAGTAGAGGTTTGTGATCGGTTGAAACCGTGAACCGATGTCCATAGACGTATACATGCAAGTGCCTGCAGGCACAGTGGATTGCGATGGCCTCCCTCTCAATCTGTGAGTAGCGTTGTTTTGTTTCCGTGAGTGACCTGCTTGCGTAGGCTATGGGTGCCCAAGTGTTCACTGTTTTGGCTCTGTGTCAGTACTGCTCCGAGTCCATATGGGCTGGCGTCTACCGCTATGTTAGTTGCTTTGGTAGGGTCGAAGTATGACAGGGTCGTGTTGGCTGACAGGGCCTCCTTGATGTTCTTGAATGCTAGCTCCTGCTCTTCTCCCCACTGCCATGGGGTGGTGGATTTTGTGAGTTCCCTTAGTGGCCTGGTGAGATTGGAGAGGTCTGGGATGAACCGCCCGCAGAAATTCACCATTCCGAGGAAACTCCGAACTTCTGATGTGTTGTTCGGCGCTGGGGCTGCTTGCATGTCCTTCACTTTTTCAGGGTCAGGGGCCACTCCCTTATCGGAGAACGTGTATCCAAAGAAGCTGATTTTGTTCTGTAGGAATTGACACTTCTCCCTGTGTAGTGTAAGGCCGGAGTCTTTAATCCTTTGCAGTACGCTTCTGAGCCTCCGGTGGTATTCTTCCACCATGTCGGCGTATATCAGCAGGTCATCGCTGACGTTTAGGACACCTGTGATCCCGCTCAGTACTTCTCGGATTGTATTTTGGAAGACTTCAGCGGCACTAGATATCCCAAAGTTGAGTCTCCGATAGCGCCGGAGTCCCACGTGAGTGGAGAAAGTGGTAATGTATCTGGAGTCCGGGTGCAGGGGCAGTTGGTGGTATCCTGATCTCAGGTCCATTTTGGAGAACCATTTCGCTCCATTTAACTCTCCCAGGATGTCGTCTATGGTGGGCGTTAGGTGTCTTTCCATCTTCACGGCTGTGTTGGGCAAGTGCATGTCGACGCAGATGCGGACCTGCCCTGGCTGCTTGGGCTTCCGCGCCACCACAATCGGCGACACCCATGGGGTGGGCCCGCTGACCTTCTCGATTATCCCCTGTCTTTGAAGGGTCTCCAGTTCTTGTTCCACTTTCTTTCTTAAGTGAAATGCTATCCGTCGATTACGGAGGGCCACTGGCTGGATGGTTTTGTCAATGTGTAGAGATACTTCTTTTCCCTGGAGACATCCAATACCCTTGAAGGCGTCTTCAAATTCTTCAAGGATCGTGTCCAGTTCCTCCTCTAATACTGCCATGGCGAAGGAAATCAGGTGAAGCTCTTCAGCTGTTTGGCCGCTAAGTAGCATTCCGCTACCTTCTTAGGTGACGTAGATGGTGGACGGCGTCCTCTTTTCCTGGTGCTGTATGTCTCTTTGAAAGCACCCTATTAACGGTATTGGCGTTTTTTGTCCGTAAGAGAAAACTCTGATCTTGGCTGTTTTCAGGGTCGGCTTGTCTCGCAGTTGATTGTAGACGTTTGCCGCCATAAGTTCGATCCAGGCCCCAGTGTCAATGGTTGCTCTCACCTCTTGGTTTTGTACCTTTATCTTACACTTTGGGAGTCGCCGTTTTTTCCTCAGCGGCTGATCTATGGCAAATACATAGTGTACAGGATAGTTGTGAGCGTCATCGTCCATGTCTTCACTCTCTGGGTCCTCCCTTATGGCGTGGGCGGCTTCAGGTCTGGGTTTGGATGATCTGCACACAGATGCGAAATGGTTCATGCGCCCGCATGACCCGCACTTCCTCCCACGCGCCAGGCAGTCTTGTGCTCTATGTGGTGCGCCCCCACAGTATCCGCACTCTTTCCCGCGTTCTGGTGTTCTTCCTCTCCCCGCCGGGCGTTGCTTTGGTCGTACCACATTGACGTGCTCTGCTACGTGAACTTGCTCCGTCTTTATTGGTCTGTGGAGTGCTGCTTCCATGTGCGACGCCCTCGCGTGGGATAATTCTTTCGAACGGCCTACTTTTAGAATGTCGGCTAGAGGTTTGCCATCCTCTTGGAGGATCTTCACCCTCAGGTCGGAGGAGTAGCAGCCTTGAATGATCTGGCCGCGAATTTCTTCTTGTTCATCACGGAAGCCGCACATGCTCGCAAGCTCCTTTAGACGACCATGGAAGGCATCGAGGGATTCTTCTGCTTCCTGACGCGCTTGCCTGAAGATGAAACACTCGTAGTCTTTACTCTGCATTGGCTCAAAATGAGCGTTGAGCGCGTTGAGGAGCGTGACATATGTGTGGGGGGTGGCCTCCACCAGAGTCTTGTAGATCCGATAGATATCCTTCCCGCCAAGATGCAGGAGAAGCGCCCTGCGCCGTTCACGCGCCGTACCTGCCCCTTCAAAGTAGAACTGAAGCCTCTCAACCCAGTCTTTCCAACGCGGGGCCAAGGATGCTGGGGCCCCATCAACCACGAAAGGTTCGATGGGCGGGATGGTCGCCATGATAGTGCGAGATGACCAGCCGCCGCTTCACAGGCACGTGGGGTGAGGGCTGCGAGGATTGGCCTCCTCCTAGGCCTGGGACTCTAGCCTGGTAGATGATGCAAGGCGAGGCTTTTGTTTTCTGCAGCTGGGAGAGGGCAGTAGGCTGGAGCCCTGGCTGCACCTTCCGGGATTGCGCGGGGGGCCGCAGGGACAGCTTCTGCCCCTTGTGAAAGCTTTGCGCCAGTACCTCAGTGTAGTAAAGCACTGCTTCCTCTCTGCACTAGGGCTGAATGCCACGTGTTGTCTCCACTTGTAGGGCAGAATGCTGTGAGGCCGGCATGCGCCGGTGTGGAAACGCGGGGCCGACAGCTCCGACGTCGGCAGCCACCTGTGAGGTCCGCGGAGGTTGGGGAACACATGGTTGCACCAGCGGCGTAGGCGAGACTGCCGCTTCTCGCACAGCATGGGCACTTTAGGCCCTCGTCGCCATTGTCGGGCCCGTATGTCTACTGGCACAGCGCGGGTGACGCTGCGCGGGACAGAAGGGACCCAGGACACGCATTTGTCTCTCCGCGTGGTCCGGACTAATTCCGTGACCACGCCTCCTTTATTTTATAGCACGCGCGGACGTCACGTACGGCGTCCGCGCTGGCGCACGTCTACGTGCGCAAACACTAGACTGCGTTGTGCAGTCTTAAACATTACATCAACATCCACATCATTTTAGATGTCATAATTGTCCAAACATGTCTGAAAGTTTCCTACATGGCACTAAACCAGTGAATTAAATTCCTGTCTTTTGCCCCTGCAGTATATGTGGTGTTGTGCGACCATCTCTTTTATTCTGGCAAATTCATTAGCTTTTTTCTCAGTTGTCATATATATGCCTCAGGTACTCTAAATGGATTCTTATTTTGTTTTTCTTAGATACTCTCTTATCTCATGTAGCCTAATCTCTATTTTTTCCTCCTTCCTGACTGTCTACTTCCTTTCAGCCACGGCCCGTGGAGGGAGTTACGGTGGGGCAGAAAGGCGGGGCGGGGGAGGGGCAGGGTGGGGGGTGCGAAAAACCGGAATATGGATAATTGGAGGTAAGTAAACAATTTACTTGATAAAACGAATTTCGTAGCGCGTACTGCCTCGCATTTTTTCGCAGATACTGTATGCATTTTGCGATGCAGGGCGCGCTACGAAATTCGTTTTATTTATTAAATTGTTTACTTACCTCCAATTATCCATATTCCGGTTTTTAGCACCCCCCATCCTGCCCCTCCCCCGCCCACCTTCCTGTCCCACCGTAACTCCCTCCACGGGCCACGGCTGCTTCCTTTTAAAAGATATCATTGCTTTATACCTGTCTGGCTGATGGGTTTTCCATGATATCCCCCACAACTATACCCAGTTCTCATTCAGACTGAAATGTTCCCTTGTTTCCATTTTTATAAGCCAGCAGAGCTTCATCAAGGGCATTCAGACACCCCATGCCATGCTCCCTCTACTGAGGCATAAACGATACTGATGTGCTGCTTACCCTTCCAGGCGTCGCTGACTTTGGATCTGACTGAATTCTCTGTACTTCCTGTACAGTGTGCCTTTGGCAGCACAAGTGAATCAGCCGGCTTTCCATGTGTCATAACCTGATTCCTTCCTTCCCTCCCATGTCTGTCTGGTCACGCCAATAGGAACCTAACTAATCCTGCAGCTGATCTAATACTGTTTTCAGCATGAGAGAAGCGTCAGGAATGGATAAGGAGAAGGCTCACCCATTGCTCCTTTTGCGACTGGGGACCTGTGTCTGCAATCCCTTGGGTGTTGATACAGCTGTTGGATTGTGAGGGAAGAAGTGCACTTATTGGGCTAGCCGTCAAAAGACAGCCGGCCAATTCGATATGAGCCCTCCACACTTATCGTGTCATCCCTGCTGTTACCAATCAATCATCAGCAATCAGCCCACCCTCACACTCACCTGTGGCAAGCAGAATATAAAAATGGTAATGCCTGAGACCATGATTTTATTAATTCATTTTGCTTTTGTTACTGTTGTGCTCTCAGCAGGCGGGGTGACGCTCCTCTGCCCCAAAGGACGGACCGCTGCTGCCTCTATGTCAGCAGAGTCAAAAGATAGTACATAGAAGTCCCAGGGGAACAGTCCAAGCTCCCCCGAGTCCATTTTCCCAGCTAATCCTCAAGGGCCATAAGTGGGGCCAGCACCACTACCCTGGAGAGATCCATCCAAGTCTTGGGGGCCTGCTAGATTTAAAGTCCTTCAGCCCATCCTTGGAGTGGCATCAGGTGTCTTCTCCTTCCAGCTGGTCATATTTTCCCTACTGTTGCTCCTGGTTCAAGTGTCTTTTCTAAATTCTGTCTTTTGTGCTGGGGGTTTTTAAGTGAGGGTGGAAAGCTCAAGACGGGTATGCTCAGACGTGAGTCCCGTGCTCTCCATGCCACTGGAATCAAGCTATCCTGGCTGAAGAGGGGTGAAAACCTGAAACCGGTCCTAGGATGCTTGTTTCCAGTCCAGGGAGGACCTGGCTTGGCAGATCGGGCTGGACTGTTCCCATGAGGCACAGGGTCAAGACTGATTGGAATATGGCTGGGTCCAAACTAGAATTGTATGGTGAGCAAACAAATTATGGATTCAGGCCCAGATCTCTGTACTGGGGTGAATGTATGACATTGTTCTGCATTCTGTCCATCAACTGTTGTTTTTGCATTTGTCACCCCGAGTGGGACGGATATGCTCAGACGTGAGTCCTATGCTCTCCATGCCACTGGAATCAAGCTATCCTGGCTGAAGAGGGGTGAAACCCTGAAACCGGTCCAAGGATGCTTGTTTCCAGTCCACGGAGGACCTGGCTTGGCAGTTCAGGCTGGACTGTTTCCATGAGGCACAGGGTCAAGACTGATTTGGGGTGAATGTATGACATTGTTCTGCATTCTGTCCATCAACTGTTGCTTTTGGAAAGCTCAAGAAGCCAGGCATCCCTGGGCAATCTTAGAGTGCCACCTCATTACTCCACCTATGACATTTAAAAATGGTGACCCAAAGTGGTCCCACCAACCAACTGACACAGCTGCCTGTACCCTTCTTACCAACACTTCAAAGGGGGGACCCTCCTGTGTTTGACTCCAGAGGTCTGCCCTTCCTCCTTTGTTTCTGTGGGCTTGGGCTTTCCCAGGCCAGGTGCAGTGTGTACAGTTAATTAACACATACAGATACCCTCCCCTCCCCTCACCTGGAACCGGGGTCAAGCACTGTAAATGGGTATATTGCGTGGAGAGACCTTTGATCCTCCTGCTGGCCTGCAGAGTAATTAACTTGGCCAAGTAACACAGACAAAGGCCTGGAATCAGATTATGGCCGAGCCAGGGAAATATAACAATCCTGTAAGTGTCATAAGAAGTTTAGAAATTATGAAAATAACTGTGAATCTACACTCAGGATGCATGTTTACCTAAGATTAATACCTCACTGAATCCTGTATGTCTAAGTGGAGCAAAACTGTACTTTGGTACTGATTTTGCCTACAATGTGTAATTTGGGTAAGCACCACAGATTTTTAGCAAGCTCTATAGAGCTCCACTATAAAAACCACTCACATTATAAAACCTACTCCCGGTCAGCACCAATCCTTGAAGGATTTATTCTGTAACAGCCTACCTGTATGCAGATACTGGGGTGTGCACGACGGTATCTCACACATGCATCCTGCTTACATGTACACACGTGGGCTCATGTGTTTATGAGTAACTAGCCTTGAGCCTTTTGCCCTACCTTAACAGCAGTTGACCTTTTCTAAAAACACAAACGTTTGGTTAACTCTCTCAGTCCATTTTGCAGATCTTACTGTGAATGAAACTCAGTTGGTGAGACTTGCTGAGAGCAAAGGTAAAAACATTGGGCAGTCAAAATGAGACGTAGCCCATTCCTACAGAGGGACATAGGAGACAGCAAATGAGTCAACGTTACGTACCCATGCCTGACAGCAGGTATGTTATTAATTGTAGAAACTGACTGAATACTTACAATGTTAACAATGAAAATATCTTCGTACTGATGCTGTTTTGTCTCTGTACTGCTTGGTCATGTATAATACTTGTCATTGTTTCAGTCAGGTTATTTTAAAAGGTATTGGCAAGAAGAGAGTGCACGTAATTGCTCTTTTCAAATGCTGCTGATCATTCAGCAAGCAGGCCAGGAGAAAAAAACAAAAATAAACACTGCCATGCTTGTATTTCTTGCCAGGGCTATGTCAACTTTAAATGTGGTTAGTTAATTTATGGATATTATGAAACAGATGTCGCACTGTGTAACCCGTTGTGTGGCAAGAACTTCCTCAAATCAACAAAAAGTTTGATATTTTTGTTCTAAGGGTTTCTATCACTATCATTTGGTAGTTGCTTTCAATGAGGACAGAACACAAAAGGCCGGATTATTCAAGACTCCGCACATTCCTTCAGGCCATGCACATCAATTCATCATAAGGCCATGCTTAGGGTAAGTGAGGTCATGCACCATATGGCCTTCCTAGGGCATCACTTCGTTGAATCGTACTCCACAAGTAGCCCCTCAGCATCCTCCTATTTGCTTCTGAGGACCGAGGAAGGACAAGGAGTGGAAGCTACAGAAAGTCAACTCTAACAGCCACATTTACTTTCCTGACCCATGAGACCAGGGTTAGCAAGTACAGGGCAGCAGAGGGCAAGCCATGGGTAGCAGCTGCTATCCCTAGTGATAGTTACTTTCTTTACTCCCCACTGCAGTCCTGAACCATGAGATCAGGGTTAGCAAGGGCCGTGCCAGTGGCAGCTGCTACCATCGGCCACCCCTCATGGATGTCCATGCTTAGGGAGCTCTTCTGAGAGCCTTCTTGCATTCTAAAATTGGACCGATTGGTGCCAATGTCTGAGGAGTGAGCACCCACGTTTCACTAGAAGGTACTGGGATTGTATGGCTGACCCACCCTAGAAATGTGTTCAATCCTAGCCAACCCTCCAAAATACCAAACACCTGGCACTATTCCCATGCATTCCAACTGACAATACTCTTCAAAATAAGAGCCATTGACCCTCCCAGACATATTTGCTCTGCAATACACATGTTGAATGATTGGGCCTCTGCAAATAAGACGACAGCCTCATCCTATCGCAGCCCTGTTATGTATTGACGGATGTAGCAAAAACCACATCCGGGTTCTGTGGTCTTCAACCAAATGCTTCTCAGCTTGAAGCAAAAGGTCTGTGAAACTCCCTTCATTTGACCCTAAGCTACGACAGAAAGGCTTCTTCACCTGCGCATACTGTACATCGTTTCATGGTTCAACGTCTGTCCAACTTCAATATTTGATGGGTACTGCCGGGCCTGCTACTAGCCCCCTAACGCATCCTGCAACTGAGCATGGGTAATACTGCTGGCCAGTGCTCCAATGCCACCAGTCAATAATATGTAGGTACTTCTGGGCTTGCTACTAGCTCCCTACAGCATACTGCAACTGAGCATGGGTAATACCGCTGGCCTCTGCTCCTATGCCACCAGTCAATATTAGATGGGTACCACTGGCCCTGCTACTAGCTCCCTACAGCATACTGCAACTGAGCGTTAGTAATACTGCTGGCCAATGCTCCAAAGCCACCAGTCAATATTAGATGGGTACCACTGGCCCTGCTACAAGCTCCATACAGCATACTGCAACTGAGAGTGAGTAATACGGCTGCCCAATGCTCCAATGCGACCAGTCCATACTATATGGGTACCTCTGGGCCTGCTACAAGCCCCCTACAGCATACTGCAACTGAGAAGGAGTATTACTGCTGGCCTCTTCTCCTGTGTCACCAGTCAATATTATATGGGTACCTCTGGGCCTGCTACAACCCCCTGCAACAAACTGCAATGAAGCATGAGTAGTACTGCTGGTCACTGCTCCAATACCACCAGTAAATAGTACATGGGTACCTCTGGGCCTGCTACAAGCTCCCTACAGCATACTGCAACTGAGCATGGGTAATACTGCTGGTGCATTGCTCCTATGTCACCAGTCAATATTATATAGGTACCTCTGGGTCTGCTACCAGCCCCCTGCAGCATACTGCCACGAAGCGTGTGTAATACTGCTGCTCAGTGCTCCAATGCCACCAGTCAATATTATATGGGTACCTCTGGGTCTGCTACAAGTCCCCTACAGCATACTGTAAATATGTTTAAAGTGCGCTACTCATCTGTGAGGGTCTCAAGGGGCTGGGGCGTTGGCGGGTTCGAGCAGCTCCGTGGTCATCCGAAGAGCAAGGTCTTGAGATCCTTTCTGAATAGGGGCAGTGTCTAGCTTCGTCTGATGTGCAGGGGGAGTTCGTTCCAGGTCTTGCCCACGATGTAAGAGAAGGATCTGCCACCAGCTCTGGCCCTGTGGATGCGGGGGAAAGTGGCTGGGGCGGAGGGGAGGTTTCTCTTGGGGGCGTGAGGGAGATTCTTTTGTTAAGGTATTGGGGTTCGGTGTCATGGAGGGCTTTGTAGACGTGTGTGAGCAGTTTGAAGGTTATTACTTTTTCGGCGGGGTGCCAGTGGAGGTCGCAGAGGTGTTTGGTGATGTGGTCATGTCTTGGACGAGTCTAGCTACAGCGTTCTGAACAGTATGGAGTTTGCGGATGTATGCTTTGCTGATTTCATCGTAGAGCGCGTTTCCGTAGTCCAGTCTGCTGGTGATGAGTGCATGGGTGACGGTCGTCCTAGAATTTGAATTTGAATTTAAAACATTTGTAAAGCGCAACGTTCACCCTACGGTTTCTTGGCGCTATGGAGATAGGTCCAGCAACTCAGGGCCGAAGAAGTCTGGCGCAGAGAGATAGCAGGGACAAGTTACAAGGAAAAGGCCTGTTTAAACAAAAAAGTTTTAAGGTCTTTGCGGAAGGAGGAATAATGTGAAGCAAATCGTAAGTGGTCGGGGAGGGAGTTCCAAAAGGTAGGAGCCAGAGTTGAAAAATTGGCCCCTCCCCACTTTTTACGTTTGAAACGTGGGACTTGCAGAAGGGATTTGGAAGATGAACGAAGCTCTCTGGCAGGAACATATTCGTTAATCAGAGAAGAAATGAAAGCGGGGGCAGAACCCTGGCGAGCCTGAAAAACCATACAGCCGGTTTTGAAAAGGGAACGTTCCTTGATAGGAAGCCAATTGAGCTCCTTAAGGAGGGGTGTAGAATGATGAAAACGCGGGGGACCGTACTCCAATCGTGCCGCTTGGTTCTGAACCATCTGGAGCTTCCGCAGGCTGTATGCTGGGATGCCGTTGTAAAGGGCATTGACATAATCCAGCCGCAAAATCACCAGGGCGGACATGATCAGTTTGAGTGCCAGGGGGAAAAAAAACGGGAAACAGTGCGAATGGTACGGAGAGTGAGGAAGCAGGAAGAGACAACAGAACTGATTTGTGAGTGTAAAGTGAGTTGGTTGTTCATTTTGACGCCCAGGGTTTTAACTGTGGAGACGGAGTGGGGGAAGGACCAAAGGAAGAGGGCCAGAAGAGAGAGTCGGGAGGATCAATTTGAAGGTTTTACGGAGAATGCGGATGGTGTTGAAGCATGTGGAGAACACAGAATTGATCTGGCCGTTCATGGTGAGTGAAGAGTTGAGTATGATGCTGAGATTGCGAGTGTGGTCCTTTAGTGGTGGCTGCGTTTCCGAGGACGGGGGCCACAAGGTGTTGTCCCATGCGGAGAGGTGGATCCGTGGATGAGGACTTCTGTTTTCCCCTAATTGAGCTTCAGGTAGCTGCTGCTCATCCAGGATGTGATGTCCTTCATCCCTTCTCGGAAATTGTGCCTGGTGATGTTGGGTTCCTTGGTGAGGGAGAGGATGAGCTGGGTGTCATCAGTGTATGAGACTATGTTGAGTCTGTGTTTTCTGACGTTGGTTGCGAGGGGGGCCATGTAGAAGTTGAAGAGCAGGGGGCTGAAGGAGGATCCTTGTGGTACTCCGCATCTGATCTCTGTAGGTTTGGATATGAAGGGCGGGCATCTTATTCTTTGTATTTTTCCTGAGAGGAAAGATTGAATCCAGTCTAAGACTGTTCCCTGGATGCTGGCGCCATACAGTCTGGCTGCTAGTGTGCGGTTGGAGACGGTGTCAATGGCTGCTGAGAGTGCTCTAGGAGGATGAAGTCTGCGATGTGGCCTTGGTTGAGGAGGTTGCGGATGTCGTCAGTGGCAGCTATGAGGGCGGTCTCTGTGCTGTGGTTGCAGCAGAATCCGGATTGAGAGAAGTCAAGGATGTTGTTGGGTTCTATGAAGTGCCCTAGCTGGATGTTGATGACTTTCTCAATTACTTAGGCAACAAAAGGGAGAAGAGAGATGATCCTGAAGTTCTTCAGGTCTGTCAGGTATGCAGAGGGCTTCTTGAGGAGGGTTTGACTTTGGTGCATTTCCAGTCATCGGGGAATGTGGCTGTTTCAAAGGAGCAGTTGATCGTTTGTAGTAGTTTGGGTGCAATGGCTTTGGTGGCCCTCTGGAAGATGTGCAGGGACAGGAGTCAGTGGGTGCCCCAGTGTGGATACTTTTCCTAGTCTTTGCGTTGTCTTCTGTGATGAGAGCGGTTGAGTTGAGGAGGATTGGCTGGATGGCATGGCTGGTGGGGGGTGTTGGGCTGTGCCGTGGTCTTGGTCGTCAAAGTTGTCATAGAGTGTCTTGATCTTGTGGTGGAAGAAGGAGCTGAATTTGCTGCAGAGGTCTTAGGAGGGAGGGGCATTGGTAGTTTTACTGTTGGGCTGGTGAATTCTTGTATGATGTCGAAGAGGTCTTTGGAATTGTGGGTGTTGGAGAAGATTCTGTCTTCGATGAAGTTTCTTTTGGTTGATTTGATGAGTTGGTGGTGTGCCGGGATTGCAGCATTGTAGGCGGAGTGTGCTTCCGGGGTTTTGCTGTTTCTTCATGTTTTCTCCAGTCATCGGCAAAAGCGCTTGAATTCTCTGAGGTCCGTGGTAAACCAGGTGGCTTTCACGTTGTGTCGTCTGGCGGAGTTCTGGATGGGGGCGAAAGTGTTGGCGCTGATGGCGATCTATTGGTGAAGGATGTTTGCTGCTGTGTTGGCGTTTGTCATGGTAGAGGGAGGAGTGCAGCTGTGGGCAGAAGTGAGGTGTTCTTCATTGATTTTGGTCCAGTTTCTGCATGGGGTGTGCACTTGTGTGTGGTGGGTTTTGAGAAGGAGAAATGTATGCAGTGGTGGTCAGTCCAGAGCAGTTCCATGGTGTGACTGAATCGAATGTTGTTTCCTCCAATGAAGATGGGGTCGAGAGTGTGTTCGGCCGCGTGAATGGGTGTGGAGGCGAGTTGCTTCAGTCCAATGTTGATGAGGTTCTATAGGAGTACATTGTTGTTGTGGTCTCTGAGGTTGTCTAGGTGGAAGTTCAGGTCTCTGAGCAGTATGTAGTCCGTGGAGGCGAGGGCGTGGGGAGCAATGTAGTCTGCGATGGCGTTGGTGAATGGGGAGTGGGGTCCAGGCGGTCTGTAGGCGAGAGTTCCGCGGAGCGTCATTCTGGGGTTGGGCTGGATCTGAAAGGGGATGTGTTCCATGGGGGCGAGGCGTCGTCCGAGTTGGTGGTAGTCAGTCGGAGGGAGCTTTTGTGGGTGATGGCGAGGCCTCCTCTGGGGGGGTCTTTTCTAAGGATCTTGTATCTGTCGGGGATAAAAGATGCGATGTCGGGTGCAGAGATGGCTTTAGTCCAGGTCTCTGTGAGGAAGGCAACGTCAAACGAGTGAGTGTTGAGGAGGTCCCAAACTTCTACTGCGTGTCTGTGCAGGGAGTGCACGCTGAGGAGAATGCAGCTCAGGGGCTTGTGTACATTGGCGTTCAGTGGGTTGGGGTTGCTGTCTGGGTCCAGAGGTGGGTGAAGTTTTGGCGGCAGCGTTGGCAGGAGATCGGACCTTGGGAGTTGCTCGGCGACATGAGCTGGCAGTTGTTGTTGCATCCAGGGTTGTGTGCGTGGAGAGTGCTGGGATCATAGCAGCGGGTGTCTGGGGACCATTGTCCTTGGCGCTGGTCGCATACGAGAGCAGACAGCCTTGTCTTTGGCGCACCAGCGATGCAGCCGCGCAGTGGCCACCATTAAGTAGGGGACGGGGAGGGTGAGCCGCTGGGAGGCGGGAGCGGGAACACGCTAGGGGGAAGGGGCCACGGTGGCATCAGCGGCAGGGAAAAGGCAAATGCAACACAGGAAAAACAGACAAAGGACAGAAAGAAGGCAAAATGAAGAGAAAACTGGCAGAACAGGCAAATAATAGGAGGGACAGAGACAAAAATAGGAGCGACTGAGAGAGACAAAGACAGAAAGAGGAAGACAGAGACTGAGCGGACTAGCAGAAGAGCAGGCTCTTCCACTAGACCACCAGGCATGAGGTACAGGCAGGAGCCTGTGAGTGGAGGAGGGCCTCAAACACCTACCTGGAACACCAGAAGGCGCTGAGGGCAGTGCCTTATCGACGGAGTTGTGCGAGGGGAGAGCAGTTACTCTGACCAGGAGAACAGAGGTCTTGCTCTCCTTGGCCTGCAGCAGCCGCCATTAAGTAGGGGTCCTGGGGAGGGTGAGCAACTAGAAGGCAGACACAGGAACACGCTGGGATGGAAGGGGCTGCGGAGGCAGCAGCGGCAGGGAAAAGGCAAACGCAACACAGGAAAAATAATGAGAAAAGACAGAAAGAAGGCAAAAAGAAGAGAAAACATGCAGACCAGGCAAAAAATAGGAGAGACTCACAAAAATAGGAGAGACTGAGAGAGACAAAAACAGAAAGAGGAAGACAGAGACAGAGCGGACTAGCAGAAGAGCAGGCTCTTCCACTAGACCACCGGGCATGAGGTGCAGGCAGGAGCCTGTGGGAGGAGGAGGGCCTCAAACACCTACCTGGGACACCAGAAGGCGCTGAGGGCAGTGCCTTAATGGTGAAGCTGTGTGAGGGGAGAGCAGTTACTTTGACTGAGCGTGGGTAATACTGCTGGTCACTGCTCCAATGCCACCAGTCAATGATACACTGGTATCTCTGGGCCTGCTACAAGCCCCCTACAGCTTACTGTAACTGAGCGTGAGTAATACTGCTGGAGCCTGCTCCTATGTCACCAGTCACTAATATGTAGGCTCCTCTGGGCCTGCTACAAGCCGCCTACAGCACACTGTAATGAAGTGTGGGTAAAACTGCTGCCCACTGCTCAGGTAACTGCCTTCTTATACAGATAATGTGAGCAAAGGGCCATGAACAATGTTCACACGCCTCGGTTCGGAGTGTTGCATGATAATTACATCAGACATTATTTCACAGCACAATTGTAGTGTGAAAAACAACAGCTTACCAGGAAATGCATTTCAGAGCTGGCAGTATGGGTTAGCAAGTGCAAATGGAATGCTCCCACTCGAGGTGAGGGGCCAAGTGCACCCCAATTATGACTACCTTTAACTGCACAAAGGGGTTGGAAAGGTCCAAACTACTTTCTATTGCACTGGCCCCATGATATGCCTACTACTACACTGGACTCACTCCTCCATCCTTCCAAGGTCACTAAGATGGGTCACTGTCTTATACATCAGTTAGTGGTAGCACCGGGCAACGACATAAGAGCAGTACGAACCTCTATGCAAAAAGAAGTTATTCCGCTTTCAAGAAGTTGGGGTGTTCCTTGGCACACCTCTGGAGTCCTCAGGCTCCCCTTCGCGTCTGGAGTTGTGGGTTCTGACGGGGCCTGAAGCAATGTGGGGTATGGTTGGCGCTAGAGGGCTCCCCAGAGACCTGATTGGGGGGCAGGGTAGATGTCCCAATGCACCAGTGGTGGACGCGGGCCGCAGCAGTATTGGCAGTGGCTGACAGAAAGAAAACAAGCATTTGCAATGCAATTGGTCTCGCCTTTGGGACCTTATATATATTTAGCTATGCATCACATTAGCCTGGGTGCTGAAACATCTACTATTCTTTAACATGGAGGGAAAGTAAGCACAAAACTGCATGACAGGCCAGGTATGGGAACACATGGAGAGAAATATTGCCTTTCCGCAGGACATGGTATAGTCCAAAGCTCTGTTTTAAATATAAAATCAGGGCCTTCGGTGGTCATATCACTGACAATACAAGATTTGAAAAAAATATTATTGTCTACTGGTGCTCGTGGAAGATCATTTCTATGGACTGTAATCTAGAGAATGCTAAAGTGATTCTGGTATTTTACTGACCTCTGCTGGTCGTTTTCTATCAAGACAGTTAAATAGAGGCAATTGAACAGAAAAAAGTGCCTACGCGGAAGCAGACAAGTCCTAGGGCTGATCTCCAGAGCCCACAAAGTACATGCACATATAAGTATATAAGCATATACTAATGTATATACAAGAGGTCTCGAATGCTCGACCTAAAAAGGTCAGACACTAGCACTTGCATGTTTTTTTTTACAAATTATGCACTGGTTCTAAAGCAGATCATTTCTTATCCTAAAAGCTCGAGTATATGACGTAACGGCCAGGACTGCAGACTTTGGAGCTGGGGCACCAGGTCCGAGTGTCGGCATCAGCTCAACATCCTGTGATTCTGGGCCAATCACTTAATTTCCCCGTGCCTAAAAAAAAACCAAAAATGAATTTGTCCTCGTGTAATGCAACTGGTGTTCATGTAAAGCGCTCCAATACCTTTGGGTCGAGTTCCCGCTATAAACAACTGCAAAAAAACCTCAGACTCTCCTAATACAGACATGGCAATAGAGAGTCGTTGTTAGCACTCACAGAAGGAAACGAGAGGAGGACGTCTGTGTAGTAAATAACAAAGTGGAGACTTTCTATGCTTAGAAAAGTGGACTGCTTGGGTTCCATGGCAGGCCCAGGTCCTCGCGCGCCCCGAGGCCGCTGCTAAGATGTTGTTCCGGTTTTACCGGTGACGTGGCTTGTGGTGTCTCCTGTGTCTGTCATGCTTTCTACTTCTGTTTCTACAGTAAGCGAGGCCTAGTGAGGAACTGGAAAGTACCCAAGGATGCAATTCTGTACCCTTGGAAACTGTTTGTTTCTGGACAAGGTGGCAGTGAAGAATAGCAATACACACAAGCGTGCACCACCCATGACACTGCTCCTTGCAAAAAGTATGTACTTTCCGAGTGTTCCCTGTAATAAAGTGCCTTGAGGCCCAGAAGATAGACACACTAAACACGGGTCTCATTTAATTGCAAAACAGAATTGTGTCTTCGTGCATTACAGACACGCCACGTGTCAAACACTGCGTTGCATAGATGTTATGTGTGTCTGAGTGAACCAAAGACAAAACACAGTAATAGCCCAGCTCAATGGCCGTGTGGTGTCCGTCTGAGGCTGGGAACAGAACAACACAATTGTCACAGTTGAAACAAGGATGTGAACGTCCAGGCAGACTTATGTGTTTTTTTAAACACAAACAATGTAAATACACAACACTCTCAAAATAGGTTTCCAGTGCAAATGGGAGTCAAATGGTTAAGAGAACACAAATCACAATACACAATAAAAACTGTTCTAAAACAATACCACTGCAATTGCTGTAACACTTTAATGCTTCAAGAAATAGTTTCAAACATGCAAACGTGTACCAAGAAAAATGAAGGGCCGTACATTTCCAGCCAATATTGAGTTACTTTTTTACGGTTCACAAAAAGTATTTTTGTTCAGTAAAATTTTGTTAAGGTTTTTTTAACATAAAAAAGATATGCAGTACACATATAAAGTGGAACATGACTAGAAAGCAATATGCAACACCATCAATTGCAACGTCATATGGAGAGATAATAGCCTCAGTAAAACATGTAAGAACATGATTTGTCAAGGACATCTTAAGTCAGACAAATTATTAAAGTATACCAATAATAACAGATAGTCTTGTGTAGTAAGTAATATTGATAAAATGGGTATGTTCCTAAGAATTGGAAAAGAAGGGGGAGGGGGATAGGGAGTGATAGAGTAGGAGAAGATGGGTCTTCGATGGAGGAGATAGGGAAAGGGACCATGAAAGCATGGGATCACGGCATTGAATATGAACCTTGTATAAAAGCAACCAGAGTTTTCCAACCAGAGTTTAGCTTGTCTGGCGTCCGATTCACAAGGTGCACTGCGAAGAGTTTAGTTTCAGTAAGCAAGGGGACGATTTTATGAGCTGAGGCTTGTGAAGAGATCCTCTCACCTGGTCTCTGCAGCTGTCGGATCCTTCCCCATGTTCTGAAAATAGGCAGATCTTATAGCTTGGATGGTGCCAACATTTTACTAGTTCTTATCCATAAAACGTGATAGATATTTGAGGCTGTGTGACCTGTTGAAAGCCATAGTGCGAGCGGAGACAGAAAAAAAGACGCACATAAATGACATCATTTGGATAGTTTTCCTTTACCTTTAAAAAGTCTTAGGGGCTTATTTATTGGCCCTTGCGTCACTTTTACGCCATCGGTGCGTCACTTTTTGTGACGCAGCAGCGGTGTTAAAAAAATGTGCCATGTTGCGCCATATTTACAAACTGACGCATCTAGGTAGATGCGTCACTTTGTAAACCCCTGCGCCACATTATACCTGCGCCAGGTATAATGTATGCAGGGAGGGGCGTTCCGACGCAAGAAAGGGTCGTAGAAGTGACGCATTGAAATCTGAGATTTCACTGCGCCAATTCTAGGATGCAAATGCATCAGTATCTTACGCTTGCCTCAAGGCCGGCACAAAAATGACACAGGCACATTTAACATGGGATTTACCCATGTGTAAATGACACATTGTTGAAGTTGCGTCACTTTTGCAACACACTCCAGCAATGCGTCATTTTTGGGCCTACAGATACGTCGGAAATACTGACATATCTGTAACTCCTTGCGACATGATGCGTCATACACTAAATATGACCCATCATTGCTATCGCAAGGAGGGTGCAATGAAAAGTGGCACATCTCTGTTTTCATGCAGCGAAGCGTCACTTTTCATAAATGAGGGCCTTAGAATCTAAATTGGCAAGCAAGAATTTCGATTTTAATGAGGCAAAGGAGGAGGGTTTGGGACCTTGGTAAATGTCTCTGATAGGGCATATACATTTTTGTTGGCCTAGATTTGTCCAATAGAGAGTGAATTCATACTCTTGTTTTTTTCTAGTTATACCAAAGTGATACAGGTGTGATTTTAGATTTTAGATTTAGATTTTAGATTTGTGTATGGGGCAAGAGAGGTTTCTGATGATTATCTTTAGTGCTTTAGCTGTATCTAACAAGGTTTAGAGTGCATATTAGGAAGTTGGTCCATGAACAAACTGACAGTAGCCTGTGGATTGTATCATCCGATTTCACTTATTAATGCAGACGCTGGTGGTTTGCTAAGATTTTGGCCAATCGCCTGTCTCCAGCTATGTTTAAATTGGTTTCTGGGCAACAACATGGCTTTATTAAGGGAAGTGATACGACTACTCATATTAATACTGCCATCATGGCATTTGATTTGGCCGAGCAAGTCAAGAGTAAACTAGGGATGATATTACGAGCCGCAGAAAAAGCGTTCAACCAGGTGGCTTGGGATTACTTGTGGCCTACCCTGTCGGCAATGGGAATTCCAGATAAATATTTCATATGGGTAAATGCGCTTTATCGTTTACCCCAGGCTAAACTAAGCTATGAGGGGTTACAGTCTAGGGGCATTCGGATAAACAGGGGTACACAGCAGGGGTGTCCTTTATCCCCCCTGCTGTTCGCCTTGTACCTCGAACCTTTTATCCGAACTCTTATGATGAACGAGGGTATTCGGCCATTAACTAGTGGAACTGATGACCTAAAACGTAACGCTTATGTGGATATCGCAATCTTTACGATAGATCCAATTCAGTCGGTAGGATTGCTTAATGAAGAGGCTACCTGATAGCTATAAAGGAGAAGACCCCCTTGGCCGTCACCTACCCAGCCGGACTTAGGGCAGACCTTCCTTTGTCTTGCCTTCGCATTCTCCCTTCCACACCTTTACCCTACCCCCTTTCTCCCTCTATGCTCCATATTTTCATCCCCTATGCTTTTGAAATGTTTTCCAGTTGAGACCTTACTATTTCGCCGATGCCGGGTGGAGCTACCTGATAGCTATAGAGGAGATGGGCTGTGGACTTCCCACTCGGTCCTCACCTACCCAGCCGGACTTTGGGCAGACTCTCCCTCGTCTCTCCACTCTATTTCCCCCCTACCCCTTTACCCTTTACCCTCCTAAAAATCAATTTATCTCCTCCTTACCCCCTTGAAATGTTTTTCCAGCAACTGATGTAATTTTGTAACTTTGTGGCACCCTATGTAAAGCGCTCTGATACCTCCGGGTCTAGCCAGCGCTATATAAAACTCAAATAAATAAAAAGATGCGACAACAACAGCTTCGGCTGCGACACTTTTATCCGACGTTGTGAGACGCTTCCGCACAATGCGACAACTACAGTGGCGACATTCCAGATACGACGACAGCAACTCCGACGGCGGTACACTTCTCCGTGTATGCGAGGCGCTTTTCTTGATGTGGTGCAATACGACAGCTACAGCGGTGACATCCAAGATGCGATGTCAGCAGCAGCGATGGCGACACACTTCATCTTCATTGCGAGACGCTTCTCTCAATGCAGTGCAATACGACAGCTAATGCGTTGACATCCAAGATGCGACGGCAGCAGCAGCGACGGCCACACACTTCTTCCTCTTGAGTCGCACTTCCAGCTCCTTGCGACCCACAGTCCCTCAGAAGGCTAAAAACAGTGGCAGGCACTTCCAAAGGACTCTGTGGAGCTGGGGTTGAAGTCTGTTGTCTCTGAGACTTCAGCAGGAGGCAAGCTCTGTTCCAAGCCTACCATAGGGGTGTCTGATATGAAGAAAAGGTAAGATTTAGGGACTGGCAAGTGGGTGCACTTGCCCAGTCAGCATGGCAGTACCAGACTGCACACAGTCTCTGCAATGGCAGGCCTTAGACACACTTTTACAGGCTGCTTCTGTGGGTGGCACAATCAGTGCTGCAAGCCCACTAGCAGCGTTTGGTTTACAAGCCCTGGGCATATTCGGTGCACTGTACTAGGGTCTGACCAGTAAACCAAATCAGCCAATCATGGAATCACTAATTCATACATCAATTTACAATAGGGAGAGCATATGCCCTTCAGCACTGATCAGCAGTGGTAAAGTGCCCAAAGTCATAAAACAAAAAAAAAACAGGTCAGACAAAATACAGGAGGAAGGCAAAAAGTTCAGGGATGACCCTGCAAAAAGGGCCAAGTCCAACAGCTTAGATGAGGCTTTCTCTACAACTGAGATAATGCTGGGCTACGGAGACGATGTTAATAGAGCGAAGAAAGCTCTAATGGCTATAGCTATAGTTTCTGCTAGGTTGGCTATAGCCCGGGCATGGATTTCTCCGAAGCCGTGCAATGTAATTGAGTGGTGGAGTATCTTTAGCGAAATTTTTGCACGAGAAAAAGCTTTGGCTAAAATCAGAGGTTCTAAGGTATTACAAAAATGTAATGCTATCTGGCATGGTATGATTCAGCATCAAGTTGTCAATGAATTTTCCTGCCCTGTTTGCTTTGGATTTTTTTTATTTAGTTAGTACTTTTTATTGTTATCTTTAAATGTATAATGTCATCCTTCTAGGGAAAATGAAATAATGCAAAAAATTATGTGATGGTTGATTTTCTGTCTGTATATATTGTGTTTGAATCCTTTGCAAAAAAAATAATAAAAATATTTTTTTTAAAAAGGAAGTTGCTCCATGGATAAAATCTTAGGGATAGAAGAGGGAGAATATAGAGCTCGCTCAATAAGACCTTTGGCCTCATTTACCACAAAATGATGCAGTGGGTGCCACAAGCCATTATGCTGCGCCAAGCTGCGTCATTTTAAAAGTGCAGGTATGAGTCGTACTAATAGCAATATGACGCATCAGCGGGCTTTCCCCTGCGCTGGCGCACAATTGGCTGCCATGCACCAGCACGGGCACCCTTGTGTCATGTTGCAAGGGTGCCTGCGTTGCAGAAATGATTGTTGTTGTGCAGGAAAGGGCCCCTACCTGCACAAAAACGTTAATTGATGGCATTTTCCTCTTTTTTGTCTGCCGTTTGCTTAGAAAGAGGAAAAAAGTAGGAGAAATACAAGTATTTCTCCTTGTTGCACCACTCCTATTCCTCCCCTGGTGACACGTAGGATTCCGATGCGCTCCCAGCTTTACTAAATGCTGTAAATCTGGGACTGTCAGGTTCCCTGGATGTTGCGTGGGAAACCCACAGCAACACCCATGAAACACCCCTTTCACACAGAGTATTGCGTAGAAGGGGCCCATATTTACAAGGGCATGAAAAGTAATTGAAGGGTGACATTACGTGCCTTGTAAATACGTAAAGCCCCTTGCACCACTGGTGCTCTAAAAAAATTGATGCACCGGCGGAGCAATTGGTTTGTAAATGAGGCCACTAGTGTTTTCCTTCCTGCATGACGTGCTCGCTCAATACCCACCTCGAACTCATACTAGCATTACAGTGTCCCTCCTCTAATCATGACTTTCTAACCATCTGGTTCGCTACTTTCCAGTACTTTCTCACTGTCATGTGCATGCAGATCCTAGTCCATCTGGGGTGCAATCAGCAATACCAATTAGTGCTACTAATACTAAGCCACTTTGAAAGTGATCCCTTTCAAGACTAAGGGACTCATTTACAAACCCTGTGTGGCGCCAGAACGTCATTTCTTGTGCCGTTCCGGTGGGGCATAGGGCTTATTCATATCTACAAGGCCAAGTAATGGCACCCTGCTTGGTTTTTCATGGCTATGTAGATATGGAGGGGGCAACACAGCGCAAGTCACTGCGTTGCCTCACATAAGATGGGAAGGTGTGACATTGGCATTACAGCGGGTTATCCCGCGTAACATCCATGGCATTTCAAAAATTCCCAGATTTACAAGTTGTAAACCTGGAAATGCGTCAACAGCCTACACCTCTACAAGGTGTGCCTTCCTGCACAAAAACAATCAACCTTACAACACAGACATCCATGCACCATAGAGAATGCAAACTTTCTCTTTTAGGGAACACATTTTGTTGTTCATAACCCTATTGTAAACCAAATGCGCATAATGTTCTCAAAAGTTTCAAACACAAAAAAAATAAACATGAAGATACTTCTTCTGCCTATATCAATAGACAACATATACATGGGTAGTCCAGGTAGTAACACCCTGCTCCTCGTTTACAAAACATTAGTGTAGGACAGCACCGCAAGTCTTTTTTACTGCACTGCCCTACACCAATTTGAAAGGGGAGGAATGCACCGTATTTATGAGATACGGAGCACTGCTATCATCTCAGCCAGCGCTGGCGCACAGTTTGGCACCTAGCACCAATGCAGGCACCATTTCACCATGGTGCAAGGGTGTCTGCACTGTTGGCAGGGTTGTTTTATTTGCAGGAAGGGGCACCTTCCTGCACAAAACAATCCATAGAGATGTTTTCCTCGTTCTGTGTGTGCTGCACAATGCAGAACACAAGGAAAGGGGAAAAAAGAAGGAGAAATGAAAATATTTCTATTTGTTACACCAGCTCTGGGGACGCATAAGGTTTAGGCTCTACCCCAGGTTTATATGATTTTGTAAATATCGGGCAGCTTCAAAATCCATGGTTGTTGCGTGAGAACACCCACCGCTACGCACATGGAATGCCTCCACGACAAATATAGCATGTTACAAAGCATGCTAGTACTTCGCATGCTTTTACAACATTCTAATAACAGTTCTAATGACTTGCAATGGTTTCTCGTACTAACAATGCAGCTGTTGTAATGACTGCGTTGTAAAAGCACTGCGATGGTATGACAGCGTTGTAAATGCTGTTTCCCCTCCTCGACGCAGAGTAAAGCAAAGCAGTGCTTTGTGTTGGGTGTTTGGTGTTGCTGTGGGTGTTCCCATGCACCATTCATTGAACCAGACACATTCCCAGATTTACAATGTTTTGTAGAACTGTGAATGCAACAGAATCCTAAGTCTCCCCATGGGAGGCATAGGAGTGGCGCAACGAGGAGAAATACTTTCGTTTCTTGTTTTTCCTCTTTTGATGCGTGCTGCATTGTGCAGCACGTATAGAAAGAGGAAAATGCCATCAACTATTGTTTTTGTGCAGGAAGGTACCTCTTTCTGTACAAAAACAATCATCCCAGCAACATAGGCCCCCGTGCAACATGATGCAAGGGTGTCTGCATTGGTGCACAGCTGCTGTTGTGCACTGGTGAGGTGGAGAAAGTCAGGAATGTGCTGTATCTTGTAGACACGGCACATCGCTGCCCTTTTATTTTGATGCACAGCAGCGCAGCAGGAAGACTTGCTGTACTGACGTGCATCAAAATATAGTAAATGAGGCCCTCAGTGTCTTCTCCACCACAACCGACCTCAGCACAAGGAGGCCTGACATTTATCTGCTGCTTCCATGCTACAGTAGAGCACAGCAGTGAATCTGCTCTCAATGCACTCGCACCAGATAATTCTTTCCGTCTAGTTGACATAAGATAGGCATAGACACTGAAAAGCAGGACAAGCTTTGACAATGTCACCACATTTGTTTTGTTTTGTATAGGTCACCAACGGAAAAAGACACAAACTCAGATGTAGGCAGAGCGAGACTTGCAGGCTTCCATGTACTCACAGACCACCAAACATGGAGAAGCACATGCGTTCAGGCAACATGCATTCACAGAGACTACATGTATTTAAATGAGCCCTTAAGGGGCAGATTGTGTGTGCTGCACAATGCAGCACACATGGAAAGGGGAAAAAAGAAGGAAAAATCAAAACATTTCTATTTGTTACACCAGCTCTTGGGACGCATAAGGTTTAGGCTCTACCCCAGGTTTATATGATTTTGTAAATATCGGGCAGAGTCAAAATCCATGGGTGCACACACACACATACACAAAACACAAACACGCACATTGACCATAAAGAAGTGTGCATTTACTATTCTAACTTCAAGCATGCTTTGATAGTAGGATAAGTTATAACACAGACCAAGGCAAATATGACTGCACTTTTAGGGGCAGATGTACACGAAACTAACGCAGAGCAGTGCCGCAAGTGATTTTGCTGTGCCGCGCTGCATTAGTTTTGAAGCACAGTGATGCGACATATTTACAACTATATGTCGTATCTCTGTGCTTCCCCCTGCGCTGGTGCACAAATTGGTTCCAATGCGCTGGCGCAGGCACCCTTGCACCATGATGCAAGGATGCCTGCGTGGTGGGGAGATTGTTTTTGTGCTGGAAGGGTCACCTTCCTACACAAAAACAATCAATTGAGGTGATTTCCTCTTCTAATGTGGGCTGTAGAATGCAGCACGCATTGAAAGAGGAAACAAGCATTGGCATAGCCAATAGGTCTAGCTTTTGGGACCTTATAAGTGTTTAGCCAGAGATATTAACTTTGACTATGTTTTTAAGCTGTGCTGTACATTAGTTTGCAGAATGCAGCAAAGCTTATAATTAGAGCTGAAATATTTAAACTGATGACAGCAGGCACTGTGCCAGGAGGCAACTTGACATTGTTTTTTTCTGGGGGTTTTTGACAGTTTTATTCAGCATGAACTCGCCTCCAAAATATTAGAAATCTTTGGACGAGCACTGGTAAAATTACACCAGGACACATTCAGTTTGCTGTTTGTTTTTGGGTAAGGGGAGATAAAGTGAATTGTCCTGAATCACAGGGTGGGGAGCCAACGCCGAGACTACAACCCAGTTCCTCAGTTCCAAAGCCCTCCTTGCACGTTTACAATGGTCACAGGCTCGCTGACGTGTGAGAAATGTCACGCCCTGTAGCCTGTAATTACTTACGTGTAAGGATACAGTAAAAATTTTCAGTTACTGTTTAAAACCACACAACACATTTACTGAGAGGTGCAGTACCTTAAATTCACACGCACATACCACACATGTCAAAACAGGCAACACCGGCTGCATGTGGTCAGATGTTGAAACTTAATGGAAATACGGCTTGCACGTCTTACAGAATTTTGTTCTAAAGCCTTTTGTCTCAAAAGGGCACCCAGAATAAAAGAGTGTGCAGTTTGTTTCCAAGGAATTCCATCAAACTCTTGAAGTCATTTTGTTTGTATATATGACTTGGCCCCAGACACAACTCCTAAATCCGTGTGTTTCCTAGGGACTCAAACCTTGACATCCACCTGCAGCACCCAGATGAATAAAAGGTGCACGCACGCCTTTTCTTCCCCGTCGGCAGCGAGCACGTTCAAGCAGAGGCACACACCGACGTTATTAATTAGTGGGGAAAATTCAACGATGCATTTTTTCAGTTTCACTGACAGAAAAGGAAGATCATATATAACTTTAAATTACAAGTAAGCACACATTGTAGAACTTGGCAAGTCCATATCTCAGAGCACCGTACACATAGATATATCTATTGATCGACAAAAATCTTTTCATATACACCTCTGGCGTCCGGATACACATACTTGTGCCTCTCTCAATAATTCAAGAAATATTCGTTCTGTTAAGGAAATGTTTTACTGCCCTCCTGAAAAACCCCTGCCTTTAAAAGATTATATACAAGCACACCTTCATCTTATTACGGAAAAATATCTTGATAATATTACTGTCTTCCTGCTGGAGCACCACGTTTAATGCACGCTAATTGCCTTGAAAGCTCATGGAACTGTTAAACACTGTTTTTGTCTGGGAACTACATTTGCTTTTCAATAGGAAGCGTCAGGGAAAGGTTAGTGAACTCTGGCTCCTGGGGAGGCTAGGTTTTGATACCTAAAAGTACAAATATCTCGAATTAAAGGAAGAGTTGTGGGTCGGGTAGGGTGTTTCCTCAGCGGGGACTTGTGGATATGGGGTTCTGGGTATTTTCCAGGGGAAGGTGCGCCAAGGAAAACGACAGTCAGGATAACAGATGCAAGCTGTAAAGTCATTAGTAACAGGATACTGGATGCATGTAGATGTTGAGGGCATGTAAAGCGTTTACCTTGCAGGGACGAGCAGCGGCAGGCACGATAATTGCAAACAGATGGCGCCGGTGCTCGCTATCGCAAGGTAAACGCCATACAAGCACAAGTACTAATTGGAAACAATGCAAAACATGCACAAGTTTCCACAAAGCCCGTAGTGATTCCAAGAGGTCACTCCAAAGTAGCGCTTGTGCGCTGTGTAGGCGAGACCTAAAAAACGAGGAGAAATGAAAACATTTCTCTTCGTTGCACCTCGCTATGCCACCCCTAGGCTGGCTGAGCATTCTGATTTCTTTCCAGATTTACGAGAAATCGTAAATCTGGAAATGCATCAGTGGACATAGGTGTTGCATGGGAACACCCGGAGCAACACCCATGTCACGCCCCTAACACGCAAAGTGTTGCGTGAACAGGGGCGATATTTACAAGCACAGGTTAAGTCACGCAGGGTGGCTTTACCTGTGCTTGTAAATATCACTCAGCAGGGACCAGTCTTCTCTACGTACCGGTCCTCACAAATATATTTGTCTGGTTCTTCTGTCAGGGTTTACCCACTCTATGAGGGGAGGTCTGGTCCTCACAGCGTGGGTTATACAAGCACGCGCAAATACACACAAACTCTCTCTCCAATTGCTGAATTATTTTGGTAGTAGCAAACTTCCATCGCTGAAGCATGGTGCTTGCACGCTTCCCCCCCTCAGCCACGCTAGCCATTCCACATGCCACACCCTGATTTTCTTTTCATATTATCTCCTAAATTATTTATCGTGTGTGTAATTTACAAACCCCTATCTAATTCAGTTAGCTTCAGCCCACCCCTTTAGCTCCATGGTGTTCATGCAGAAAGGCGCTATTTCTTTAGGAACAAGATACACGAAACTGGTAATGTGGGTGAGAGAGAGTGGTATTCCAAAGGGGAAATGGAACAGAGAAAAGATAGTTCTTTAAAGAAGTGGTCACAGCGTCTTTGATTTGATGGCATGGATGGGTGTCCCGTCTGACAGCCGGAGCTAAACTTGCGGTAAACACTGTGACGAGGATGACCTTTTGTGTGGAAGATCTGGAGGAAGTACATGTCCTGGGAACTTCCCTAGTTTGTTAATTCAGCTATAAGATCATTTCGATATTGAAGGGTGATTCTCCGAGAGAGCCAGAGTTGATTTTGGAAGGTATTGCCAAGACGTATATATGAAATGAGATTGTTTATTAATGTGGTATCATGAAGAGGGCTCCCAAACCTAGCCATAGGTTAAGGCTTGAAATACTTTGATAGAGCAGAGCTTGTATGGGTGGCAAGGAAGTAGCCCCCACTGTGAACCAAAGCTCTTGTGGCCCAAACAAGCGAAGCAAGTCATGGCGACTTTCCCCAGAAGGGATTGCTTGTCTCTTCCATCCATGCCTCTATGCATTCATCCTTTTAAGATTCCATCCACCCGTTGATATGCACAATTTCATCTTTACATTCTGTCATCCATTCAATCTTTCATCCATCATTTAGTCTGTCACTATTCGGTTCATTGCCCCATCCATCTGCCCACTCATATCCAAACCTATCCATCCATCTTCAAATCTATCCTTCAAACTTATCCTTCCATACATCCATCATCCATCCATCCATCCATATATCCATCCACCCTTTCACTCTGTCATCCATCCTTTCACTTATCCATCACCCCTTTCATCATCCATCCTTTGAAACATCCCTTCATCCATCCCATTAGCTCATTCTTCCACCTTTCACTCTATCCTTCCTTCTTCTCACTACATCAATTCATTCATCCTCCCTTTCATTCATCCATCTACCATTTGGCTCAGCCATCCATCCACTCATCCTTCTATTTAACCTTTCAGTCATCCATCCATCCTTTTACTCACTCGTCAATCCATCCACCCTTTCACTCACTTGTCCATCCCTTCACCCTTTCACTCATTCTTCTGGCAATCCTATCATCCAGCCATCAATCCATCCTCCCTTTCATTCATCCATCTGTTGTTTCACTCAGCAGTGCACAATGGATGAACCTCAACTGCGTTGAAATTGAATACCGAGAGCTCAACCTCGGAAGGCAGTCCTCAATTTGGTCTCCTGATTGCTGGCCTGCGTCACTTGGTTCCTTCCCTTCACCAAAGCCTACATTTTGAAATGTAGGTATATGGTTTGACAAATGTCTCAAAATGTATAGCCAAATAAGGGCGTTAGCAAGTAAATGTTTTGGCATCCTATAGTCTCTTGAGAACGTCTTCAATCTGCTCCCTGCATCTGCCCAGAAGACAGCGATCCAAGGGGCAGTGATTTCATAGCTGGATTACTGCAACTTTCTTTATCTTGAGGTCTCTCAGTTCAGGTTTAGGAGGCTTCAACAGGTCCAGCATTCTGCAGCCCGGCTCTTGTTAAAACTTCCTAGACAGGTGTCAAAGAGCTCCACACTTTCTAAACTTCATTGGCTTCCGGTGAAGAAACGGCTTGTTTATATATCCCTAGTCTTTCATACAGGATTTTTAGGAAGACAGGAGCAGCTTACTTGCATTCTCTTATTTCTCTCTATTCTCCTTCTAGTTGTCTGAGGTCCTCTGATGCGTTATTAGCACAGGTTCCCGGAGTGAAAAGAGTTCAGATCAGGGGGAGCTCTTTTGGTTTCCTCGCACCGAAGTTGTGGAACTCTCTTCTGCATCAGTTGAAACTAGCCGATTCACTTTTGTTCCAGAAGAAACTTAAAACTTGGCTTTTTAGATAGGTTGGCCTTGGTTCTGATCTGCTTCGACTTTTTGGGAGTTTTGTGGACTGATTAGCGCCATAACACTCCTGTTAGTGCAGCCATGCACTTCATAAATGTCTTTCATTTAATTTTCATTTCATCCATCCTTACACCCATCCATCCATTTATCCACCGTTTCCCTCCGTTCATCCATCCTGCCGACTACATCCATCCATCCATCCATCCATCCACCCTTTCACTATCATCCATCCCATCACTTATCCATCATCCCTTTCATCATTCATCCTTTGAATCATCCATTCATCCACCCCCTTGGCTCATCCATCCACCCTTTCACTCTATCCATCCACCTTTTCACTTTATCCATTCCTTTATCTCTTCCATTCACCTGTTTACCCTTTCACTCAGCCATCCATCCTTTTATTCATCCATCCACCATTTGACTCAGCCATCCATCCACTCATCCATCTATCCATTTACCCTTTCACTCATCCATCCACCCTTTCACTCACTCATCCATTCACCCATCCTTTCACTCGTCTGTCCATTCATTCACCCTTTCACTCATCCTTCTCTCCATCTTTTTATCTAAACATCCATCTACCCTTTCTTTTATCCATCCATCCATCCATATATCCATCCAACCATCTATCTATTCTTTCACTTATCCATTCATCCACCCTTTCACCCCATCCATACATCCATACACACATATATACTGTCAGTTATCGATTTATCCACTCTTTCACTTCGTTCTTCCTTCTTTCAGCCTTGTACTCCAACCATCCTTCCTTTCACCCATCCATCCATCCATCCTTTCACTCGCTCATCCATCAATCCATCTTTTCTCTCATAAGCCATCCATCCACCCTTTCACTCATCCATTCCCTCGTCCATCCATCCTTCCTTTCAAAGGGGGTTTTTAGAAGATTCGGAACCCAAGGGCGCACTGCCTGAGTTAGTACGTTACAGTGTGTGAAAGATACATAGAATGTTGTTGTGTAGTGCGTGTAGAGCAGACGGCAAACACCCTTAACCGTCCAAAAAGTCAACAGACAAAGCAAATTTACAAGGCTATGCTCTCGCAACTACATGTATGGTAACAAACAGGGTACAATGACCAAAAGGAAAAGAGGCACAGAAGCAGATTCTTTGGTGTGTATCTCCTTGTCACAGCAAGATGTAGGTTTTATTTTCTCCAGACTTGAGAAATGTTACATTCGCCGACACGTGTTTCGTCGTGTGCGGTTGAGTCAACACAACTCTTCAGGGCTTAAACTTCAATTCCCAATGTTTGGTTTGAAGTAAGTCTGGACCTTGTTATCTATGTTCACTATGTAATTTAGTCAGACTCGGAATTATCAATAAAATGGAAGCGTTTAACCAGTAAGGTCATACGTGTGGGGAGTATTTCGTCTGGTTGTGACCCTGCCTCACTGGTAGGTGATGAGTCTCGAGTTTAGGAGCTGAGTACGTCTGCGTCTCGTGTACGAGAGTCGACCGCCGGGAACTACCAGAGGAGGGATTGCCTTCCACGGTACACCGCCGTAGAGGAGACGCACCCGTTTCCTTCGTGAGCACAACCGAAGAATCCCCTCCCGGCTTCCGCCTGAGACGCAGACGTACTCAGCGCCTAAACTCGAGACTCATCACCTACCAGTGAGGCGGGGTCACAACCAGACGAAATACTCACCACACGTATGACCTTACTGGTTAAACGCTTCCATTTTATTGATAATTCCGAGTCTGACTAAATTACATAGTGAACATAGATAACAAGGTCCAGACTTACTTCAAACCAAACATTGGGAATTGAAGTTTAAGCCCTGAAGAGTCGTGTTGACTCAACCGCACACGACGAAACACGTTTCGGCGAATGTAACATTTCTCAAGTCTGGAGAAAATAAAACCTACATCTTGCTGTGACAAGGAGATACACACCAAAGAATCTGCTTCTGTGCCTCTTTTCCTTTTGGTCATTGTACCCTGTTTGTTACCATACATGTAGTTGCGAGAGCATAGCCTTGTAAACATCCTTCCTTTCACTCATCCATCCTTACATCCATCCTTTCACTCATCCATCCATCCATCCATTATTTGTTAAGTTATGTTATTTGCATTTATTTAGTGATCAAATGCCCGCAGGCGTCTTTATACTAGCTACAGAGTGCGAAAAATTGAAGAATTAAGCTGTATTATATAGCCAGGTCTTGAGGGATTTCCTGAAAGTCAGAATATGTGTAGTGGATTTGATAGCGAGTGGAAGATTGTTCCAGGTGATGGAAGCACCAATCACTTACCTTCCCACCCTTTCACATTCATTTTGAGCCTTTGCTCTGCCGAGTTACAGACAGAAGAGGCCCATCTAGAAACCCACCTCCACTGTATCTGCTAAAGCAGGGGGGACGCCACTGATGAGTGGTGCAGTACATACAGGACAAGATGTAAACCTAAGAAATCAGCAAAGACAATAGTTCTGAAGTTGAACGTATGTGATGGCTTCTTTAAAAAAAAAACTCCAAGCACTTTCTCCAAAAATAGAAAGAGGAATAAAACATGCTGTCACATAAAGGCGGCAGCCATAAATCTTGAAATACATTTTTTTAAATAAAAAATAATCAACCATCGCATATAATTTTAATAAAACAGTACAGATGCATCCTGTTATGCTGGTATACGTAGAACAGACATATAAACCTCTTTTAGTTTTAATTCACATAAAAAATACGGAGCCGAAACGTTTTGCTCAACGCAACACTCTAGGTTGCTGTGAAGCCTTGCACAAGGAGCCAAAGGCGGTTTAGAGCAATACTTCCTAATAGGGCCTACTGCTGCTCTCTTCCCCTGCACCGGCACACAAAAAGGCTGCCTAGCACCAAACACACATCTTTGCACCATGGTATAGCGGTGTATGCGTGACGTCTAGCATAGTATTTCTTATTGGAAATATGCCCTTCCAGTACAAAATCCCATGTCTAGACTCTTTTTAAAACCTTTCCCACAATTGGGACAGATTTATCAATCTTTGACTTGGCGCAACACAACATGACAACGCGCAGCGCGGCATCAAATGGAGAGGGCTGGAATACGCTATATTCACTAACATATGGTGCATTCCTGCTCTTTTTCTGCACTGGCGCACTGTGTGCCGTCTAGCACCAACGCAGGCACCATTGCGCCACGGTGCAAGGGTGTCTACATTTCAGGCAGAATTGTTTTCCTCTAAGTAGGCCGCAGAAAGCAGCAGCACACTTAGAAAGAGGAAAAAACAAAGAGAAATAAAGATATTTTCCTTGTTGTGCTTTTATCAAGAAGGCATGCCATTTTCACTCATTCTCAGATTTACTTGTCTTGGTAAATCTAGAAATGCACCAAAATACATGGGTGGATGCATGGGAAAACACAAGCTACACACATGTAGCGGCTTCCAAGCACATAGTAAAGCAAAGCAGCACATTGAAGTGCCCTGGGTTACTCAGGATTTCCCAACCCACCAGGGCCACACATTTCCCTTGTGTTATATGCAATCCTTTGATAAATGTGTCCCGATGTGTGCTGTACAGTGCAGCACACATGCAACTTGTGAACTGTTTGCGGACATAGATTTATGCGTCCAGCTTGGCACCTCCCTCAAGGAGGCGTTATTTTGTGGTGCAAAGTCCGGTTTGACAATTTTAGTAGACAGGGCTGGCCATCAAAATACATGGTTTCTTGTGCTGAAACAACACAATGCCACCTATGTAAAGCCCCCTTGATGCAAAACAGGCCACAGTTCCACTTAGACTAACAAAGGGCAGTTCTCAGATCCAAAACAAGTTTTGTGCTTGCAAGTAAACATTCATACAAGACCTTGTGCTACTTTGGGTGACTTTGCCAGAGTGGAAATTCTTGGTAAATTTTTTCCTATAATTTTAAATGGTGGTAATTGTAAGACACACAAAAATATCTTGAGAAAATAAAAAAGAATAAAGAATGGAAAACACTTTGTTAAGTGAAGTGTTGCTCCAAAACACCTGCGCTGACATGCATTTCATCTTAGGCAGATGTATATGTGTGATAAATCAAAATGCCATCACTCACTGTGCAAGAGAGCTAACGGCTGAAGTGGGCTGACCCATTACCCATGCTGCATCCTGTGGAGGGTAGATATGTAAAGGAGAGTTGAAAGGGCAAGTAGATGAAGAAGCTGGACAATTAAATACTGGCTGGTGAAGGAAAAATGTCCCAAAAGACGAGAAACCAGAAGGTAATGTTCAGAACTGTGAAAAGCCAATATAGTGGTCCATTGACTTCTTACCAGTGAGACAGCGAGTACCAGCAGAAACGCATCTCTAAGATAATCAAGACTTTTGCTTCAGTCACAAGAGTAAGGGGATAATGGGTCACTAGGCCCTTGCTTTGGCTAGACTCACACCTGCTCAGTGCCAGGATACCCTCCCGGGCGATAGTGTGCTCTACAAATCTTCATAACATACCATGACCTAACACAACATAGCATAACATGCTCTGTGCCTCCAAAGAACCAGACCACATGAGACGCTCATCTGTAAGCAGAGAGGGCCTATTTTCAGTTTTTTTTCTTTTGGACTTCACTGGCACAGTTTTCTTTAGCTGAACCTCGGGAGACCAGGGATTATCGAGCGGCGATAATGGGCTTGATAATATGGCCTTGTGAATTCCAATAGAAACCCATGTTCTGGTGTGAACATGGGCTGCTATTGGAATTCTCAAGCGCATATTATCAAGCCCATTATCGCCGCTTTAGCTGCAGTTTTCTGCCGCTAAAACATCGATAATTTTAACAACCTGCTTAATAATATGCCCATAGGGCCTTATTACAGGTGTGCACTCTGGTGAAGTTTAACAGTACATATGGAGGGTTTGTCACTATCACCACTTTTAAAGGTCGTTTTGCACAAAATATCTCATCTAGCACATTACAGCTCAGACACATTATGTATAGATTAAGGGGAAATTTTAGAACCATTGAAAATATGTGTATGAAAAAAGTTTTAAATCTCCCAAAAAGTTCTAAGAAGAAGAGTGTTAGATGTAAATTAAAGTTGAACTCTTGTACAGTTTTTTAAATATTTAAACAATCTTATTTGGGAGGATAGCCTTGAAAGGATATCACAGGTATGTTGGATGGAAGCACAACCCAGTGAGGTAAAATGGGCTCGGCCTCTCAAGAGAAATGTACAAAAAATTAGCCCCTTCCATGCTCATGACGAGCTAAGCTCGTCATGCAGCACAGTGCTCGTGTGCTGATGACGAGCTGAGCTCGTCATGACCACACCCGTTTCTATTGACTTTCAGCACAGCAGAACAACAACTCAAGCAGCCAAGGTGTTAAAGATAATATTTTATCCACAGAGGTTTTTACTACTTGTGAGCCCCTCCCGCATAGGAAGACACTTCAGGAAGCCGACTGGATTTTGAGCTATCAACAAGATAACGAGTACCAACCCCAACAACCCTTACTCCAAATGACAGTGTCTTCATTGAGTGTTTCAGGTATGTACCCATATATTTATTACCTGCTGGATTCTCTAGTTCATTTAGGAATTAAAAGAATTAGAATAGGTCTCAATCCTTTTAAGGCTATTTCGATTTTGTCTGAAAAACATTAAGGTAAACTAAAGGGGTATATTCACAAGAATGTGTGATAACTACCGCAAGAGTAGTGTAACGCAACTTTCAACATCGCAGCCCATCACGGGAAAATAACCCAGTGGCAACGTGGAATTCACAACACGGTGGTAGTATGCGATAGACACCAGACAACGCAGCAAATGTCCGCATGAAAATCAACGCCACGCCGCAAAAATACGATGCGCGAACGCAAAAAAACATGCGAGGAGGCCAACTGCGGTAAAAAAAGTAGCAAAAACCGGCCACAGGCCTGCAAATCCCACATGTCTGGCAGGACAGTGCACCATAAAAACCCCGGGAAAAACACACCAGAGACAAGCCAAAGCACGGAGCAACATGGATGTACCCTGACCCAGCGCAGAACCCAACTCGAACCCCACAGACTACTAGCAAGGAACAACGGGGTTGAGGAAGGCCAAGGAGAAGAGGGAGAGGAAGACGGGGCGTAGACTGCCGGAAAATAAGATCAGCGTCACGGATGTGACAGAACACTACCAGCACTTGAACCACAAGCAGAGGAATCCAGCACCCCCCAAACAGACACAATGTACACCGCCATACAGTCTGCATGCAAACTAGCACAATGCTCCAACATATATGCCAAAACAAAGGTAACACACACATCGCAGAGGGGCACACAACACCTGCAGCAGAGCACATAGTACAACGCATCAGTGATGCCAGAGAGGACCACCACACAATCGACACCAACGCCCTACAACAGCCCATGAACATACCACGCAATCCCCCACCAGGAGACCCAGAGGAGAACAAGCCAAGAGACCCTGAGGAGAACACCGAGCCTGCAACAGATCACACATCAGGAAGCACCAGCAGGCACAGATGGCTCACAACACTTCACCCACCCACACATGGCACCCCAATAGCATGTGTCAGCACACCAAAAGGAAATGGCCCAACAGGTGTCAGAGGGGACCGAACCTATGGAATGCGAACCAAGACCCATACGTGGGGGTCTATCACCCTACATGGCCCACCCACACCCCACTAAGGAGACCTACGCTACCATCGAGACACATGCAGATGTACATGCACAGCGCAGAGCCATGCCCAGGGGAGCACAATTAGCAGTCACACACCCAGGTTGGCTGTGCGTACGATGCCCTGGCCACTCCCCTCACAAATGGAGTGGGCAACAACAAAGCTACATGTCCAGGTCCCAAACTGCTGCCTCCGGTGACATGTCTGCATCTGTGGTACACTGCACAATGCAAAGTCATAGGACCCAGGGACCACATGCATACTACAAGACCACAGGGACACACACAGAGATCATGTTGAACTGGCTACCGGCATGTGCGCCCGGCCCCTTTATTGGGCAGGGCCACATGTAATGTGATGCCTGTGCTGGTTGTGTGTGCGGTGAGTGTAAGCCATTCCGCACGGAATGTCTGGTGTTGGCAACTACTTGGACATTGAACACCAGTGCAACGCAAACAGAAAACACATGCAATACAGAGTCAACTGATGAGCAACATGGGGTGATCCGGATAAAGTCCAGAGGACAGTCAACATGCAAACAAAAGTGTCCATGATTCGCAGTGCACTGGACTGTGGATACTAGAGATGAGCACGCTCACGTGCAGAAAAAGTATTGGATTGTGTCCCTACGATATATTCCTGATGCAGATGCAGTGGGGTGTGTCAGACCTGCATCATCTTCACCATCAAAGTCTCAGGGTCACCACACTTTTATGAGGTGACATACCCGTTTAACCACTCCACAGCACAAAACACAATCAGCTACGGACAATGGCCTGAGGTGCACTGAGTCACTGGCACCTGGAGTGCTGAGCAGGGTAACAGGCCAGTGATGGCAGCCGCGACAGGCCTGAGCAACCACGAAGTCTGTCAGGACCACTGTTTCAACTCTGGCAGATTGTGTTTGAAGGTGGTACTTACGGTGGTGGCGTGTGCCTCATGCGGTAATGCGTTGTTCAAGCAGGGCTGGACTCGTTTTGGTGTGTGAGCCCTGGTGGGAAGCATGTGGGCCCAAATGCTGCGTACAGTGCAAGGCCACAGAGTCATGGTGTTGATTAGCCCAGGGCCCAGCCTATGTCTCCAGAGAAGGAGTTCAATCAATCAAGCATTTGTATAGCGCGCTACTCACCCGGAGGGTCTCAAGGCGCTTGGGGGAGGGGGTCCGTTACTGCTCGAAAAGCCAGGTCTTGAGTTGCTTCCTGAAGGAGAGGTGGTCTTGGGTCAGGCGGAGGTGGATGGGAAGGGAGTTTCACGTCTTGGCAGCCAGGTAGGAGAAGGATCTTCCTCCCATGGTGGCTCTTTGGATGCGGGGAACGGCGGCGAGGGCGTGGCTGGGGGAGGGTAGCTGGCGGGAGGGAGCGTAGAAGGTCACGCGGTCGTTGAGGTATCTTGGGCCTTGGTTGTGGAGAGCTTTGTGTGCATGTGTGAGGAGTCGGAACATGATTCTTTTGGTGACGGGGAGCCAGTGCAGGTCTCTCAGGTGTCCGGAGATGTGGCTGTTTCGGGGGATGTCCAGGATGAGTCATGCAGAGGATTTCTGAATGCGCTGGAGCCTTTCCTGAAGTTTGGTTGTGGTTCCGGCGCAGAGGGTGTTGCCGTAGTCCAGACGGCTGGTGACGAGGGACTGGGTGACCATCTTCCTGGTTTCGGTGGGGATCCACTGGAAGATCTTCTGTAGCATGCGTAGGATGTTGAAGCATGACAAGGAGACGGCGTTGACTTGTCTGGACATCGAGAGGGAGGAGTCTAGGATGAAGCCCAGGTTACGTGTGTGGTCCGTCGGTTTGGGTGCGCTGCCCCGGGCAGGAGGCCACCAGGAGTCGTCCCAGGTGGAGGGTGATGATCCCAGGATGAGTACTTCCGTCTTGTCTGAATTCAGTTTCAGGCGGTTGTTCGTCATCCACTCGGTTCCGGACTTGACCAGCACAGAGTTAGTGGCCCCCAATGCCCTGCGGCCAGCACAGGCACCCAGCCACGGGACGGTGACTTGCGGTGCAGTCAGATGGGCCATGCGACCTGAGCGAGTAACTATGATTGTCCAAGGTGTATGTTTCGGGGGACAGTGGAAGGAGTCCTCCAGGTCAGGATGCAGAAAGGTTTGATTTTCTCTGTAAGCAGCAAATGGAGGAGTGGAATGCGACAGCCTGTTGCCACCACCAATTCCGTATCAGCTACATGCCCCCTAGTCCATAGGCTCAGACACCACCACTGTTGGACCAGAGAGTGTCCATGAATGTCGGGGAACAGACCTATTGGCACGGGGGCTGAGTGGGGATGCAGACTGCGATGATGCCGGTACACTGATATGGACTCCGCCAGTGCTGAATCATGACTCTGTGACCTACTGGACTGCAGTGTAGGCCATAGGCAGTAGTCAGCAGTGGCCCACAGCCATGTGTCTTTGCCTCACGATGCACAGCGCTAGTGACACCAGGGCAGTTGTCGGTAGTGTACGAACACCTCGTAACGATGATACAAGATGCAAGGCGACATCCTCTTAGGCCTCCCCTTGCATGCAACGATGTGTAATCAGCCTTAGCACACTCAAAGTTCAGTTTCAAATCTGTGGCCTACTCGAGCACAGCCTAGGACGAGAGCAGTTAGGCCAGAGGCAGCACACAGTACAGGTCATTCACCGATTGTCGCCGGCATAGGTTGGTGGCCCCACCGGTCTGCGTGGTTAAGGTTCAGTGGCATCACGTGTTTGATCACCTCCGTGACTGTGACCCGCCCTTTGTCTGGACTGAGCCGCATCTTCCTCTTATTCCTCTTTGTGCGTCTACTGGTGTGGACTCAGCCAATCTTGATTCGCGACTAGGTACTGGATGTGAGACCTACTGGTCCGCAGGGTTGTCCTGGTCCCTTATCCACGGTTTGTCGGATGGCGTTGGACAGACTTTGTGGCAGCACGGCTCGCCGGATGTCATTGGGCAGGGTTTGTGGCAGCACGGCTCGTCGGATAGCGTTAGACAGGGTTTGTGGCAGCAAGGCTCGCCGGATGGGGTTGGATAGGGTGTGTGGCAGGTTGTGTCGCAAGAAGCGCATATGGCACTATGCCTCACTGATCGAAGAGAGTCTCAGGCTTGTAGCTTACACTGGCATGTGGTGGGCCCTCCATGACACACGCCAGTGTCGGATGCTGATCAGTGTGGCCTGGCTGCGTAGGGACGGGCCTGACGGGTTTGTGGTCCAGCGAGCCGGGGTATGTCAGGCGCACGGGATCTCAGGCAACTCGGCTTACAAGAATGGCATCAGCCTCATGGCCTGGTGGAAGGCGCCGCCCTGGCAGAGACGTTGGGCTTTCCAGAAGAGGACATGCACAGGGCTACGTGCTTTTTATTCACACCCCTACGCTGGCCTGGCGTACGCCGGCCCATCCCACTCTGCTCACGCTTATGGGTGGGGCGTAACAGGCAACATTTCCGCATGGACCCCCACTGACTGGGGGGACATGGTTGCGCCCACTGTCCACTACACTCCATTCACCAGAGGTGCATGTCGCCGTGGATATGGGTGTGATCTGCATACTGCGTTTGTTCAGTATTTCGCCACCACTCTTGGCATTGTGTACTCTCACAATCATGTTTCGACTGCAGCCTTCACACATGCCTGGTTGACACCTCTCCTCACATTTGGCTATTGTGTGGATGAGGTGCCTTGCTATTGATGGCTCATGTTCACTGCTTGCTCATGTTACCATTGTGAGTTGTTCTGTCGTGTCTGGTGTGTGGGCATGTTATGGTTCATGTTGGATGTGATTTTGTGACATGTGCATTGCCAGAGTTGAGGATTGCATGGTTGTGGAGTAGAGGTGAGTGGGGTGGTAATTGGGACGTTGACAAGAAGCTGTGCATTTCCCTTTGTGCGATCTTGGGACGCCTGGTTGCTGTTGGACTGCCGGAGGGTGAAGGTATCATACACACTGGCTGTGTATTTGGAGGCGACATTGGTGAGGGTCCCACGGTGTTCAGATGTTGCCTGCACATTGATGTGTGCTTCCTGCTGCGCTAATTGTGTATTGTGTCACCAGGGGGCACAGGTGGGACATGTGTGCAGTGGATTGCCCCCAACACATGCGTGCATCCGGCTATGGCGTATGGTCCTTGCTTGGTCACCAGTGGGTCCTGAGCATTGTGTTGGCCGTACAGGGACTGGGGTGCCAGGCTGATGGTGATGTCTGGGACAGGTGTGGGGGACTTGGATGTGGCTGGCTGTAAGACTCCGCCGACTCTGGCGGGTGTTGCCAGGGCCAACAGGTGGTGCACAGCCAGCAGCTTGGTGTAGGGTGGGATGTTGGTTGTCCACTGTGTTGGTGCTGAAGGCCTGTTAGGCGATGATGGCCAGGATGCGTAGGATGGTTGTCCCTTTCAGGCTGTAGTGGACAGTGATATTGTCAGATGTTGGGCCTGTGAGGCAGGTGCGTTTTCTGGGGGGCTGCTGTAATTGTCTGCGCTGCCCATGTGGTGGTCCGGGGGTGGTGCTGGGTGGGTGTTGTGGCCCTCTTGGGTGTCCGTGCTGCATCTTCAGTTGCTCCATGGCATCTGTTGCCCTTCCGATGACGCACTGGGCAGGACTTCCTTTTTCTGGTGCAGACTGCCGTCCAACTTTACACCAGGTCAGAGCAGGTATAAAATTCCTGCAGCTAACGCGCCTTAGCGCGTGTTTTGTGTTCTTATTGCTGTCTTGTTGTTGTGAATGTTGAGGTGTGGTGTTGTCGTGGGTTTTTGCACAGGAACGTCTACTCTGCTTCTCATTAACAATAGTTATGGGGGTACTCTCTGGCGATGTTTTTTGCGGCTGCTATCGATAAAGTGCAGTTAATTTCACGATAGCTCATTGTGAATATTCCCCTAAGTATATTGTATATGCACTTTATAAATAAAATGTACTACTAATGTACTAAAGCATTGCCCTCTTGTTTTCGTTAGGCATCAGACATTTTTAAGAAAGAACCTTTTTTTTAAACATAGTGAGTGTCTGACCTTTTTGCAATTGATGCTCTAGTGAGTATTCACTTTTTAGATGTGATTGTGGGATTTGGGCATTTTTTACAATTATTGAGAAAAATTGATTGTCGTGAATTAATATTTTTAATGGATTTAATTCTGTTTTTTTTTAATTGATATTTTAACTAGTGTTCGTTTTTTTAAGGAATTAGTGAGTTTAGGATGCTTTCTATGTTTTATGAGAAATGTGGCTAGTCATGAATTATAGCCTCAAGACGGTAAATAGATATTTTAACGTATGCGATTCATGAATGTGTGTTGATTTGTCTTAGTTTTAAGGACTAATGTCCTAATAAACTTAGGCACAGATTTATAAGCCCCTTGCGCCTCTTTTACAGCGCCGTTGCGTCACTTTTGTGATGCAGCAGAGGCGCAAAACCAGCGCCAGGCTGAGGGGGATTTACAACATGACACATCTGGGAGATGCGTCATGTTGTAAAGCCCTGCGCCAGAAGTATGCGTTCCTGCGTGGGGGGTGGCATTCCGGCACAGGAACGCCTCCTTAAAGTGGCTGAGTGAAATCTACAAGATTTCACTCAGTCACTTTTCAGCCCATGCTGCGTCAAAACCCTGCGCCTGCTTGAAGCAGGCGTAAGGATTGACGCAGCATTGCAAAGATAGGGCACCCCAGAGCCTTGCTGGAGCTACGTCGCGCTTGCGATGCAACTCCAGCAATGTGCCGTCTTTATGGCACAGATGCGTCACACATCTGTCCTTTTTTGCCCCATGGTGCGGCGCATTGTAAATGAGCCGCATCCACGGTGGCGGAGCTGTGACGCACAATAACTGGCGCATCCCTGCTGCTATGCAGGGATGCACCCGTTATTGAAAATCTGCCCATTATATTTTAACCCTAAACCAGGTGCACAGTTAGTAAGTGTGGTAGGCTGCTTGCATTCGCTGCATGGAATTATGCAAGTTATGCCCGCCTCTAGTTATGGGTTACGGAATAGGGTACAACAGGTTTTGTCAACAAAAACGGGTCAGTAAGGCAGCTAACCATGTGAACAACAGACTGGGTTAACTCTTGTCCATGTACTGGGATCTGGTTGGCATTCAGATATGACAACAGTCTACTAATTGACACAGCATTTCCTAATTACCAGTGGCAGCTCAAGTATCAAGATATTTCTGTACAATGTTTCTTTAAAAAAAATAAGAAAAATAATATGTTCATATAATGAAATATATATAAAAAGTGCTGAGAATATTATGGCACCTCATATGTATAATTGTTTTGCAGTTTTATATATTGCAAACTTGGGCAAACAGCACTGGACTGCTTTACATAAGCATGATATTACACAAGGTCAGATTGTTTTTTAACCGCATCGCTGCTGCGGGGATTTTTGCGCTGTGCTGCAAATTACCATTTTGCTGGTGTCATGACGAGCTCAGCTCGTCATCAGCACACGCCACCCATGGCTGATGACGAGCTGAGCTCGTCATCAGCATCGAAAGGGTTAAGCACTAGGAGATTAAGGGCCACATTTACAAACAGTTCATGCAATGAAGCACAGCAAGAATAATTGCAGTGCTGTGTTACGTGTACAGAGACCAGAGCTACACTATAACTACTATGAAATGGCATAGTACTGGTTTCTCCCTACACTATCACAACTTTGAATGACATGCGCCAAGCGGAGGTACCCTTGTGGCATCGTACAAGGGTGTCTACATTGCAGTAAGCCCTTCCACGACAAAAAAAACTGTTTTCTAAGACATTTTCCACTTTGCATGTGTGCTGTAAAATAATGCAGGCTTACAAAGAGGAAAAACTGTGAGAAATGAAAACATTTCTCCTAGGTATGCCTGCCTCATAGAGGCTCAGAATATTGGTTCATATCCGTGTCTACAATTCTTTGTATATAAGTATTTGCACCAAAACCCATGTGTGGTTGCATGGAAACACCCATGCACCACACATGGAACACCCCCTAATTTAATGAAAGGCAGCGCATTGTGCTGCATTGCATTGGGTTACAATTCAGTGCAAATCATAATTTGTGGTGGATTGTAAATCCCAACAGTAGGCTTTACGTCATGTCTGTGTTTAAAAAGTCATACAAACCTGACACTAAGGGCCAGATGTAGGTAGGCAAATACCGGTCGGTAACGGCCGAAATTCGGTATTTGGAAAATGAGATGTAGGTGGGCATTTACCGATTCCTTAAAATACCGAATCGGTAAATTACCGGTTCCTTAAAATACCGAATCGGCAAATTACCGATTTTGCTATGTAGAGAGCACTCAAATGAGTTTATTTTCCCATTTTAGGATTTGTTATTTACCACCAACTACAAGTTGGTGGTAAATAATGAAAACCTTGGAAAAAGCATTTTTTTTTGCTTTTCCAACAGTGCCATGTTGCAGACATACATGCCCTTAGGGCTTGTATGTTTGCAACATGTGCACCCATACACAATTGAAGGGTGCAACAGGGTGTCAAAGTGACACCCTGCCACCCTTCAATGTTTCCCCCTTTTACCGAATCGGTAAATACCGATTCGGTATTGGCATTCATTCCTATGGGCCTCCAGGCCCATAGGAATAAATGGCAATTACCAAATTTGTATTTACCGATTCGGTAATTACCGAAACTTACAGATTCGGTCATTTTTTCAGTAAAATTACCTACATCCCATTTGCCTGTTCTTAAATACCGAATCGGTATGATTTGGTATTTAAGAATCGGTAATCTGGGATAACCTACATCGGGCCCAAAGTCTTTGTAAATCTGGGCCAAAGTGATTTACCCACACCCACAGGATGCTGAGCTTAAACCATGTCCGAAAATGGGTTCCTTGGTTTCAAAATTGGCAGCTTTGGTTGTTAGGCCATATCTTCTTCTGTGGGAAGCTGGACTTTGGTTGCACTATCCCCCACACACTTTTTGCCACCTTTGAAATGCAACCCATGCCTCTCCTGTGAGTGAGATGCCAACGCCCCTGTCTTGACCCCACTTTCGACAGGTAGACAGGAGGGTAAACAGGTCAGATTAGAGGTGTGTCCACATTTAGCCAGCACCACCCCTGTGGTGGGGCAGGTGATGCAGACCCAACTTTTCAGTTTCCTTTATCTTGTTTGAGAGGGAATTAGCCAACTAGGGTCAGGGCTGTGTCCACTCCCCAAAGGAAGTGGTCACATAGAGGGTGTAGACACCCTAAAGGTATGTAGCCTATTGGCTACTACCTGTCTCCCCCTGTAGTGCCCCTAAATTTAGCATGTAGGTGGCACCACTGGACCCTGAACGTTAAATTCCTGCCAACCTAAGAAGAAGGGCTGAAGAGCTGCAAAAGCAGAGAAGAGGAGAAGAAGCAGCTGACCTCGCCCCAGCCCCTCCGTCCTGTCTGCATCCCTCATCGAGAAATGCACCAAAGTTGACATGTCATGTAGCTGTGACTTCAAAAGCATGGTAGAACTGCATGCCTTTGAAAAAGAACCAAGAGTCTTCTGTGCCCTTGTCATTCCCAGCCCAAATTAAAGTGGGCCAACACTGCCAGCGTGGTCCCCCAGCCCAGCAGAGACAAATCTCACCTTGTGCTTGCCCACTGTGGACTTCCCAACGCTGCCTGCAGCCTCTTTGTGCAGGCCCCCTTAACCACGACTGCTCCGGGTGACAAAAACCTGAAGCCTAAGGACTCCTCTGCACCGCTGCCCAAGGGCTCTGCAAAAGAGAACCAAAGGTTCACCCCACGTCCCTGGGCATTGCAAGAGTTGTGCCCCCTTGCTAGTTCATCTCAACCGGTCCCCAAGTTCAAGCCTGAAGTCTCTTTGTAACTGGTTCATTCGTCTTTTGAAGTGAAGTGGGCACCTGACCTGGTAATGCATCTCCGCACCCAGATGCCCCAGAGCCTACCAAAGTGAACTGTTGGTGCTGCCTTGGACCATGCCGCATACTCACCTTAAGGTCCAGAAGATTGGTCCCTTAAGTCACTCCTAAGTACCTGTATGCTGCGTGTGTTTTTCCTGCATAGTTTAACATTATGCAGAAGACTTTCAATTCCAATTTAAATTACCAAAACTCACTCAAACTCTCCCTATGCTGAAAAACACACCTCTGCACCTGGACACCCCAGTTTCTCCCTAGGTGACATGTTGGTGCGCCCTTGGGCCTTGCCCAATATTTATCTCAAGTGTGGGGGAAGGGTCCCGTAAGTCGCTGTTAAATTACCGTATGCAGCATATGATTTCTCCATAGCTTAACATCACTGCGAATGTGTTTTTAATAATAAATGAAAGTATCAAACAAATGTTTACTTCAAAGTTGCTATTTTAAACAATAATTACCTTTGAGTGAAGTTATTGGTTTTACAAAATATATATAAAGAAGTATTTTGTTCTAATGAGGTCTCAGATTTACTTTATAAGTGTGTGTCTCATGCATTGCCTCTGTGAGTACAACAAATGGTTAGCACTACCCTCTGATTAGCCTAACTGCTCATCCACAGCACCAATAATCAAGTGTTTGTATTATCTACTTTTGCTCTGTATACCAATCTGAGACCCAGTGGACTCTCTGCTCAGTGTACTTTGTTTTAGTACACTGTATAGCGAGCCAGCTTCCTACACCTCCTCCCTCAGGTGGGTGACCTTAACCCCTTCGACGCTCGTGACGAAACGGTTCAGTCACGAGCGTCGGTTGGGCTGTGCTGGTGACGGAACCGTTTCTTCACGACCACGCCCGTTTTCGAATCTTCAGCACTGCGTGAAAATTTGCGCAGCGCTGAAGCAGTTAAACTTACTTTTGGGGAGCAATTTACTAGTCACTGCATTGCATATCAAAAATTCAATGTTCAGAGTATGGTAAGGCTAATTTGTGAGATCCAAGCTCATGCAGTTTTATCTATCTGTCAGTTAAGCTCGTCAACAAACCTGAGTGGCAATAGTGCTGTACCTTCGGCTCTGGCTGTATTCTCATATGGATTGACTAATTTTAGCACTTTTATTGAGGAGTCTACAATGCAGAGAATAGGATCGGAAAAGTCAGAGAACTTTGTAATTCTTCGCAAAGTACAGGTGTGGAGAGGAAGCTTCAGAGTAATGAATAGTAATCCTGGCATCAAATACAAGACAGACATTTTCCTTTACAATATCTCCTAAACTTTTCTCTGATTAACATAATTTGTTATGAGGCCACATCTAGGCTCAACTATGCATAACACATGGAATGAATGTTACCCTATTCCCTACCCTTGTAATGTGCTTTCTCTTCTTTGCTTTTCTGATTACCTAGTATGGCCAAACATGTTATTTTCCCTCTCTACATTGTATTTCTACTTACCTATAAAGTGATCTTTTGCCCGTGTGACTAGGGTTGCACTATGTAAGCACTGAAAATAACGAATAAATAAATAAATATAAGGTACATTATTTTCAAGATTCATAGAGAGGTACAAAAATTTGTATCATTTTTATTTAATGGCTTATTCTCTGCAAACTTTAATATTTTCACTTGTAATTAGTGTTCGGGTACTGCATTGAAGCCTCATATGGAAGAGGTGTGCACTACAATCATCAATCAGCAACATTAATAAGTTCATCAGCTTTCGCTTGTCAGCCTCTGTGAAGGCCTGTGTCAGATGTTCTGAGCTTTCACTTTCTGTGCTTGTATTGTGTAAAGCTAGGCCATCTATGCCTGTGGAAAGGACTCGAGCCCTCTTTGGTGACTAGGACGACAAAACAAAGCTTGGGAAGGGTCACTGGATAAACTCTACTGCGCCTTCTGCTGCAACTCCTTATGATGCTGTTGCTTCTTCTTCTTCTTCTTCTGCTCATCCTTCTCCATCTCCTTAGCTAGTTCTTTATCAACTTCTGATAGAGCACTAATGACAGGTTTGGCCAGGCCATACAGCTCAGATCTGGAAAAGAGGCAGTAGTTAGAGCCGGCATGAAGATAGAGGCTTATGAGCAGATTTATGTTTTCACGCAATGCAGTACACAAAATTGCCCTGCTGTGCTGTGTGAAAGGGAGAAAGCAGAACAGAACCAAAGCTATTAAGGTCTGATGCTATTTCTCTTGTGCCCTGCAACGTCCCACTTAAGGCTGTTGCAGGGATTCTGCACAAACACAGAACTATGCGAAGGAATACGGGACCTCGGTGTATAAGGGCTAAGCCTTCCTACCGCCTCAGTACGCACAATCCCAGGACTGACTAGCTATAGTGTCTCGCTAGCTCTCCTAAACAATCACGGAGATGCAAATGATTACACACCCCAGAACACAACACTCCCAACTCTCTCAGGAATCGCTGTTACAAGACGTACCCTTTCACTTACTCACTCGTGCTTGTCCACAATAAGTATTGACAGAGACTCTGTTATAGTTTAAAATGTTAATTTTAACTATCGTGCTCTATAATGCAGTATAGGAGCCACTTCCAGCAGCAAAACGCAGAAACCTAAAACAGGTAGCATTGTAGCAAGTCCATGTATTATAAAGGGAAATGTCTTCTTATATAGACAGTGGATAAAGGGCTATAAGGCCTAACCCCCCTTCCCTTGGTAGGAAGAAGTTTTAATATATAATAGAAATATAAATGGGGTTTGCCAGCAGACCCCATACCTTAGTGACTAGATGGAATATCTACATTATAGGAACAGCATGTCTCTTCTCCCTGGAAAGATCTCTCTCTAAGGGCCTGTTCATCAAACATGCATTCCCATAATATCAAAGCACAAGTCTTCAGCAGCCGCAGCTTTGTTAGCGTGTTTTGTCTAGGTCGTAGGGACTGACCAGAACAGAATAACAAGGGCAGTGTTTATCGACCTTGCTCACCGTCTTCAGACTAAATCCCAGGAACAGACAGAGAATGCACAAAGTAGACGGTTCTCATGTGAAAGTTACAAACAGAGTCTTGCAAAAATAAAGTCATGTGGTAAAGTGCGCAAACGCGGCATCATGGCAGCAGAGCTCATGCTAACTTAGCAATGTCGACTATGTCCCTATCGGCCATTTGACAAGCCTACTTTGCGCCAATACACACACCCCTGCACCATAGTAGAGAGATGTCACTTGATACTTTCAATCCAGTAACTGGCTTCTAGAGACGGACTGGATTATAGGGCAATCAGGCAGTGCACGATGTGCTGGTCTGACAGATCAGTGTGAGGGCTGGTTTTTAAGGTCGAGCCTAGCAGCAGGCCGCATACACTGCTCGCTCGGCGAGACTGCTGTAGTAGACTATGGGAGAGAAGCTGCACCCACTCTCCGCCCATATTTTTCATTGGCTTGGGTCATTGTATTTCGTAAATGCTGCCTTCGGATTTGTTAATAGGCTTGTTAGTCCCTCCTTAGTATGGCCTTGTCTTCATTTGTAACCTCCCATGGCTACTGGCACTTTTACTTTGGTTGTTACACAGGACCTGTTATTTGGTCTGTAAGCACTATTTACTTTATTGAGTTTTTCTTACTGCAGACCAGACATGTGCTGATTCATCTGAAACGGCTTGTGTTTTTTAACCAGTGCGGCGGCCCCAGAACAATGGCGCCCGCTTTCAATCACTTCAACCCGTTATTGTCTCATGTCTGTTTCAACTCCCCCTCAAGTAAAATGGATTTAGAAATGATTAGCGTATTACGCCATGTGAATTCCAAGTAGCATATAATCTTGTGCTAATCCACTGACGCTGACAACAGCACATCTGTGTTACATGTCATCTGTACTAAAGCTGTATACAAACCACAGTATCCACGGGTCTAATTGAACAACCAACTACTATGGTGTGTATTAGATTATAAGAAAGACCTTTTGACCTATAGACCTCTTAACAGATTATGTAAAAAATAACTCTATATAGGACGGATTTCAAAAGCCTGTTTTATTAACAACAAAAACACCATCACAGCGAATACCACCACCACCAATACCACCACCACCAATACCACCACCATAACCACCAACACCACCACCAATACCACCACCAATAATACCACCACCAATACCACCACTACCAATACTACCACCAACACACATACCACCACCACCACCAATACAACCACCACCACAAATACCACCACCGATCCAATACCACCATCACTAATCCAATCCAACCACCACCACTAATACCCATACCACCACCAATTCCAATATCCCCACCACCAATTAGAAAGCTAAAAAAACTTGTAAAGACATGGTAGTCAGCATGGATGCCAGCAATGTTTTTTTATTATCAGGAAATCAGCAGTAAAAACCGGCCCTCCAGACCATAAAACAGACACAGAAAAAGAACAAGCATTTACAATGCAGTAGGTCTCGCATTTGCGAGAGTTTAAGCTATTAGTAATGTAAATGACAATGCCTTTTATTTATGTTTTAAAACACGAAACATAAATAAAAGACATTGTCATTTACAATGCCAATAGCTCAAACTTGCATGAATGCGGGACCTATTGCATTGCAAATGTCTTTTTCTGTGTCCGATGTATGGTCCGGAGGGCCATCTTTTACTGCTGATTTCCCTGATAATAAAACAAACGTTGCTGGCATCCATGCAGTCTACTATGTCTTTACAAGTTGTTTTAGCTTTCTATTTCAGTAATGGGACCGCTGTAATTTTGGTGCCCAGGCCAATTTTCTGCCCCAGTCTGACCCTGCTGGTGCTGAATGCTGAGTGGGGCTTCTGAGAGTAGGAAGGTACACAGTAAAGTGGTTATTATGCTTCACGACTACCATTGAGGGGTCAGAATAGTCTTGAGAGACAAAAGGGAACACCTCCACCTCCCTCCCTCCACCCACCCACCCCACTACCAGCCAGTTACCTGGAGCTTGATGTCCACTCAAAAAGTTCTACGACATTTTGCTTTGGAGAGTAGGGAACAGATGAAGTTTACTTCACCTCGAGAAAAGTTGAAAAAATTGTCTGTCTTTGCATAGGGAGAAGACTAAGGGGCAGATTTACAATAAGTGGCGCATCCCTGCTGATATGCAGGGATGCGCCACTTATTGTGCGCCATGCCTCCGCCACCATTGATGCGCCGCATTTACAATGCGGCGCACCAATGGGCAAAAACGGCACAGATGCGTGACGCATCTGTGTCGTAAAAGCGACGCATTGCTGGAGGTGCGTTGCAATTGCGATGCAGCTCCAGCAAGGCTCGGGGGTGCCCTATCTTGTTAATGATGTGTCAATCCTTACGCCTGCTTCAAGCAGGCGCATGGTTTTGACGCAGCATGGGCCCCAAAGTGACTGAGTGAAATCTTGTAGATTTCGCTCAGCCACTTTTAGGAGGCGTTCCTGCGCCAGGACGCCCCCCTGCGCAGGAACGCCTCCTTCTGACGCAGGGCTTTACAACTTGACGTATCTCCCAGATGCGTCACGTTGTAAGTATCCCGCACCATGGCGCTTTTTTGCGCCGCCGCTGCGTCACAAAAATGACGCAACAGCGGCGTAAAAGGGGCGCAAGGGGCTTGTAAATCTGCCCCTAAGAATTCTCACATAAAGTTTATATTAAGCATCCACTATTACTTTATTTGAAAATTCCACATATCCACCGCTCCATGGAACTCATTCACAAGAGACTCAAGCTTCAGCATTGATGCGTCAGTTCCTTGCACCAGCGTCAAATGTCTTGCGCTGTATTTACAATACAGGGTACCTCAGACACGTCAGAAATTCTGACCCATATATTGCCGCAAAAGTGACAAATTGCTGGAGTTGGTTGTAAAACTGACGCAACTCCAGCAATGCGTCAGAACACATAGATGAGTCCCATTGTAAAAGCCCTGCTTCAATCCTTACACCGGGTCTGAACAGAAGCAGAGATTTTTTGACGCAGTCAGGTCGCAGGGTGACACAGTGAAAGGTTGTACATTTCAGTGTGCCACTTCTATGTGGCTTTTTGCATGGAACCCCTACCATGCGTACAATACACCTGGTGCAGGGCTCTAGAAACGGATGCATTTGATATAATGTGTCAGTTTGTAGATATGGCGCAATGTGGCACACTAAGTGCGCTGCATCAAAAAAAGTGATGCAGCAATTGGCGCAAGTGGCTTGTAAATAAGCCCCCGTGTTTCGTGCTGAGCTATCTGCCTTCCTTGAGCGAACTTATGGAGTTATCAAGAAAGCAGATTCAAAGCAAGAAAATGCAAGATTCGATTATGCACATCATTATGATCAATTAATACTGCAATGAGAATGCATTCAGTGCGTTCTCTGCAAGGAGCAGTGGGTGGTAGTAATGGGGCTTTTACCATTCCTCAAAACTCACATTTGAATATAGCAATGTTTTTTGACTGCAGTTCTGGTAGCAGAGCATTGAATGACTACCAACTGTTAAGGGAAAGAGGTAATTGTTCACAAAGTCCACGGTGGGCAGCTTCTCTTATTTGAGGCATAGCTGAGCATTTCTTACAGTGCCTTTTCAGCAATGCAACCAGAATTTGTAATACTTAAAGAGACAGGGTCTGCCATCTTGGCACATTTCCAACAGATAGCAAGGACAGGAATATTCCATTTGGCTGTGACTTCACATATAGATGTCAAGTCAAGTCAAGTCATAAAATTTGTATAGCGCACTACATACCCAGAGGGTTTCAAGGCGCTTAGGAGGGGGAGGAGGATTATTTGTCAAATATCCACGTTTTAAGCTGCTTTCTGAACGCTAGGTGGTTCTGGGTGAGGCGAAGGTAAGCGGGGAGTGAGTTCCATGTTTTAGCAGCCAGGTATGAGAAGGATCTGCCTCCCATGGTGGTCTTGTTGATGCGGGGTACAGTGGCGAAGGCTTGGCTGGAAGAGCGTAGTTGGCGGGAGGGGGTGTAGAAGGACAGTCGAGAGTTGAGGCAATCTGGTCCGATGTCGTAGAGTGATTTGTGTGCGTGGGTAAGCAGTCGGAAGGTGATCCTTTTATTGACGGGTAGCCAGTGGAGGTCTTTAAGGTGATCGGAGATGTGTTCGTTGCGTGGGATGTCTAATATGAGCCTGGCTGAGGCGTTTTGGATTCGTTGGAGTTTCTTCTGGAGTTTAGCGGTGGTACCTGCGTAGAGGGTGTTTCCGTAGTCCAGTCGGCTCGTGACCAAGGCGTGGGTGACTGTTTTCCTTGTTTCGGAGGGGATCCAGCGAAATGTTTTTCTGAGCATGCGAAGAATGTTGAAGCAGGAAGAGGATACGGCGTTGACTTGTCTGTTCATTGAGAGTGAAGAGTCCAGGATGACGCCAAGGTTCCGTGCGTGGTCTGTCGGAATGGGTGCTTTTCCGAGGGCTTCCGGCCACCAGGAGTCGTCCCAGGCAGAGGGGGATGTGCCTAAGATGAGGACTTCTGTTTTATCTGAGTTCAGTTTCAGACGGCTTTGTTTCATCCATTCAGCGACTTCTTTCATTCCTTCGTGTAGGTTAGTTTTGGCGGTGCTGGGGTCCTTGGTGAGAGAGAGGATCAGTTGAGTGTCGTCCGCGTAAGAGATGATGTTGAGGTTGTGTTGGCGGGCGATGGCCGCGAGGGGGCTCATGTATACGTTGAAGAGGGTGGGACTGAGTGATGATCCTTGAGGCACGCCGCAGATGACTTCAGAGGCCTCGGACTTGAATGGAGGAAGGCGGACTCTCTGGGTTCTTCCGGTGAGGAACGAGGTGATCCATTCAAGTGCTTTTCCTTGGATTCCGATGTTATTGAGGCGTTGTAGAAGGGTGCTGTGGCAGACTGTGTCGAATGCTGCAGAGAGGTCGAGGAGGATGAGGGCGACTGTGTCTCCATTGTCCAGTAGAGTACGAATGTCGTCTGTTGCTGCGATGAGGGCGGTTTCAGTGCTGTGTTTAGCTCGGAAGCCAGATTGAGAGGGGTCGAGTGATTTGTTGGCTTCGAGGAAGGCGGCGAGCTGGTTGTTGACGGCTTTCTCGATGACTTTGGCCGGGAATGGGAGAAGCGAGATGGGGCGGTAATTTTTGAGTTCGGTGGGGTCCGCTGTGGGTTTTTTCAGAAGGGCGGTGAGTTCAGCGTGTTTCCAGCTTTCCGGGAAGGTGGCGGAGTTGAAGGAGCAGTTGATGACGTCTCGGAGGTGCGGAGCTATGACGGAGTCAGCTTTGTTGAAGATGTGGTGAGGGCATGGGTCTGTGGGGGATCCAGAGTGTATGGAATTCATCAGGCGGATGGTGTCCTCAGTGGAGATTGGGTTCCAGGCGTTAAGGGTGTTAACGGGGGGAAGATGGTCAGCTGATGGAAGGGTGGGTTGGTTTCCAGGTTGGTTGTTGGTTTCCAGGTTGGTTGTGCACCAAGGTGCTTAGTCCAAAGAAACCATGGTGGAGAAAAGCTATTGCATAGAAATGTCGAACCAGACTAGCATTGGCAAGATAATAGGGCTCATCTATACCTGAAATTAATGTAAAAAAAAGAACGCTATTACTTTGCCATCACGTCATATTGTAGGTGTGGGCCAAAGCAGATGCACCTGGCTACATACTGAGGCACACTAAAGTCTACAAAAAAGTGATGGATGGTTGGAAGGTTTATATTAATCTCATTCACAGATTATTCTAGGCTACATCCCAATCCACTGATATTTTGCACACCATGACACCTCAGTTCACTTCAAAATCTTTTATTCGATTAATCGTGTTGATAATCATAAAAAGTACATCATATAATTAAATACATCATCATAAAAAAAACACATTATTAATATTACATTATTACATTACAAGTAAAAAAGTTATAAAAAAAGGAATACTCTTTGGTACATTAGCAGGCTTAATACAGAAGATCAAAAAAATTCAGCTAGGCATCACTTCAATGGCTTTACGAATTGTTAAGCATGATTTCAGGAACAAAGCTACATTCTTTGCCACGTATTGTGTTTCTAGCTGTTGTAGTGCTAGAAATGCCGGGCGACAGGTCCTCAACCCCATCTGGCGCAACACTGGTATAACCCAGCGTTTCCGCGGTTCGACATAATAATGACAAAAGAATACCACATGCATAGTCGTTTGAGGGGATACCTTATCGCATGGACATTTAACCAATTTGTGTGACCAGTTTGACGTGTTTGGAAAGGTGACCAGTCGAAAAAACAAATTAAAACGGAACCTGATTAATAGGTATTTTTCGTAATTAGATAAATAGAATGTGAGATAAGGCTGTATACCCGGAGACACTTGGGCCATCAAAATATGAGCGTTTGATTGCTTGGATATTTCGCCAGACAAACGCAATTCCCTTAGATGGTTGAGACATTGATGTTTCAGGGCTTTCCTGCTTATCTCATTGATGGATGATGGCTCAATAACATACTGAGTGAGGTCCAGGTCTTTCAGGACGTTGGTCACATACACCAACCATGGGATGTTTTTCCAGGAAGTCAGATCTAGCCATTCTAAAATCAGGGCACGTGTAAGATGGCATTGTCGTTTAGTCCAGATACGGTGCCATAGCAGTATTGGTTGACATTTAATGTAATCTGCCAGATAGTCAATCCCAAGCTCGATATGGCAGCCGTAAGTGGGGGCACTCTGTGGGAGTGCCAACAAATATTTAGCAAAGCCATTTTGAATTTTTTGCAAATCCGCCGTATTTACATAGCCCCATACACCGTCTCCGTGTGTGGCGATGCTCTGGCATTTGGCTTGATGGATTTTAAGCAATACAGGTGGGGAGGGCTTGCCCGTTTTTCTAGAAAATGAGACAAGGGCAGATGTTGCTCGCTGGTAAAGCAGTTTTCTAGTTACCAACGCCCTTTTCAGTGGCGTCACTAGGGCTGGTGTCACCCGGTGCGTGTAACTCATGGTGTCACCCCCTCACAACTTACCAGATGGACCATCTCACCCTCTGCCTGCACCATGTCCCCTCTGCCTGCACCATCTCCCGTCCGCCTGCCCCATCTCACCCCCTGCCTGCACCATCTCCCCTCTGCCTGCACCATCTCCCCTCTGCCTGCACCATCTCTCCCTTTGTCTGCACCATCTCCCCTCCGCCTGCACCATCTCTACCTTCGCCTGCACCATCTCTCCCTCTGCCTACACCATCTCCCCTCAACCTGCTCCATCTCTCCCTCCGCCTGCACCATCTCTCCCTCTGCATCCGCCATCTCTCCCTCCGCCTGCACCATCTCTCCCTCTGCCTGCGCCATCTCTCCCTTTGCCTACACCATCTCCCCTCTGCCTGCACCATCTCCCATCTGCCTGCATCCTCTCCCCCTCTGCCTGCACCATCTCCCTTCTGCCTGCACCATCTCCCCTCCGCCTGCACCCTCTCTCCCCACTGCATCCATCATCTCTCCCTCTGCCTGCACCATCTCTCCCTCTGCCTGCACCAACTCTCCCTCTGCCTGCACCATCTCTCCCTCTGCATCCACCATCTCTCCCTCCGCCTGCGCCATCTCTCCCTCTGCCTGCACCATCTCCCCCTGCCGGCACCATCTCCCCTATGCCTGCATCATCTCACCCTCTGCATGCACCATCTCCCCTCTGCCTGCATCTTCTCCCCTCTGCCTGCACCATCTCCCTTCTGCCTGCACCATCTCCCCTCCGCCTGCACCATCTGATGTTATGACACTGGTGAATATACTGGGCTTCGGACTGTGTGTACAAATGTGGGACTCTATATGAGCCCATAGATTTATCCCACCTAGGCAGATCTCTCGTCTGTCTTAAGTGTTTTTTATTCCCTGCTACTCTGCCTAGTTATAGTTTCCTCAGGGGTTCCCTTTTGCTTTATTAGTATGCTAGAGGTCTTCCCAGTACACCATCCTTTGTAGCAAGCATGAAGTGATGAAGTGGACTGTCTCAACCGGGAGGGGGGGGGGGGGGGGGGGGGGGGGGTCCCAAGAAAACATTGGGGGGGGGGTGGCTGATTCTTCAAGCAAAAAGCAGAGTGGAGCTGCAGGGGTCCTAAGCACCTGCCATGCTAGAGATCTTCACAGTCATTGCTGCCAAGGTTTCAGATTGCTTATGTGTGACATTTTCTTAAAATCGGTGTGATTATGAGTGACATTTCAACGAATATGAGTGACACTTTATCGCAAGCAAAATCAAGCAATGAAGATGAGGGAGACATATAATGATCCGCACCAGAAATGGAAGAGCACTAACTGGGAGACAGACTGCGTGACTGCTGTTCGCAATAACAGAGGGCAGGAAGGCACTACAGTGCTCACAAGATGATCTCATTGATCTGATCATTCAGGACCATACGCTAGCATAAAAAGCTGATTTTATAGCATACAAAATTTTCGGATTGCTTATGTGTAAGATGTCCATGGTTTTAGTGTACTTTTGAGTGACATTCTACTGCCTAATGTGTGGTAAAATGAGTGGCACTTTCTCACCAGAAGAAATAAGCAATGAAGTCCATATTGAGAGTTAAATATCACAAATTACCATATTTTGAGCAATGAGGAGAACTAACCAGACAATATTGTCCATTTTAACACCATTAACAGCCAATCAGAAGTAGCCTGACCCACTCAGTGCATCCTAACTCCATTGACAGGATCAGCAACAGCCAGGCCAGTCCAGCGTGTTGGAACCCTGCACATTTCCAGCAAATCTACCTTGGCTCAATGCACTCTAACCCCCCCTACTTCCATCCAAACCATCCCAGTCAGCTGAATGTAATTCTAGTTCCACTCGTATCCACCAGAACCAGTGTGACCCTGCCCAGTCCATTTTAAATCGTTTAACCCTCAATAGAAACATCCTGTCCCTGCCCAGTTGGTGCATGCTAACACCATATCTTTGCAAACCAGTCAGTCCAAGCCAATCTGGCCCCAGATAGGCAAAGCAGAACAAGCCTATAGAGTTGGCACGTGGCTGTTTTTTAATCTGCTTGACTACTATTTTAATGTCTCAGCACAAAAATGACCCAAAGCTGGCACTGTTTCCCTCTTACCAGCACACATTTAAAACAGCAAACATAAGAGCAAATGCTCTTTAACAAGTGTGGAGGGGCTGCCTCGATGGTCCATGACTGATAACGTAATAAAAGTCTGAAAGTCGGTGTTAAAAAGGTATAAGGACTATTTGTATAAAGTCCTGTTTATCATGTCTCGGCTTTTGAAGAATCTTCAAACATGAGAAAGTGCCGGTAATATTCCCTGGGTAAGGTGACAGCCGCACTGGCCTATCCCTCACCATCTTATCTCATTCACATCACACCTCACCTGTGACAAGTGCTGCCTCAGTAACTCACTGCCAGAATGAGTGCCAGCGTGTCTTCATTGGGTTGGGCTTATGCTAATTGGAAAAAAGTATATGAACAGAGCGTGTAATAGTCAGTTTTCTTTTCCAAAGGTATGTTTTGAAAAGACTCTACTGCAGCTTTAAGCTAGCGACGCAGTTTTTGTCAACTCTCTTCCAACAAATTAAGTGCCACCCAAATGCATATATAACTCAGCCTATCCTGGACATGTGCGGGGGAGGGGGGTTGAAGCAGGGCGAAGGTCTCAGTTGTTGTGAAGACCTGTAGAGATCGCGTGCACGGCCGCTGCTGCCCAAACCGTGAATTAAAGGCACGTTTTTTTTCTTAAATGTTACATGATGCGTGCTGGGCAATTGTGAAGAAAATCAGTGTGGCATAGTAAAAGAGACAATGAGAGTGTTTAGGCCAGCTGGGACCCAAACTGCTGCTGCTGGGTCGTACTGTTTAGAATAGCGGTAGCCGGCAGTGCGTGCAATAATTCACACTACACTAAATTTAGTTCTTCTGCCCACTGCTTCTGCCAGACAGTGACTGCCAGTGCCAGCTTGTCCAGTGGGTACGCTGCGCGCATCCGCAGGCATCGCACCACCACGCCAGACCCAGTGACGATCATCACCCACGCATACACAGTATGATCGGGGAGGTGGTCTGGTGGTGCGCTGCGGTGCGGTGTGTGAGTGGCGCGCTGTCTAAAGCTGCTGCAGCAGGTAACTAAGATTGGTGTCACCCCCAGATGGGGTGACACCTGGTGCGGTCTGCACCCCCCTAGTGACGCCACTGGCCCTTTTCCAAGTTAACTGATCATCTATTAGAATACCCAAGTAGGGGTATTCTCTGACACGTTCCACTTTGGATTGCTCAATGTAAAGGTTTTTGGAACTTTTTACCTTGGGCCCTGTTTGCATGATGAAGGTCTTGGTCTTGTTCACTTTTAACCCAAGTGAGAGCATGAAATTACAATATTTATCCAACTGTTTTTGGAGCTGTACTAAGGTCCTTGCAAAAATTACGGAATCGTCAGCGTAGAGTAATGCTGGAATAGGGCGATGATTGATGGTAGGTAAATCCTGGCTCCCTTCTAACATGGCTGCTTCCAGGCCGTTGGTGTAAAGGTTAAACAGGAAGGGAGCCAGGACACAGCCCTGTCTAACTCCACGAGTTATTGGAAAGGAGGATGTTAATTCTCCACCCACGCCATACCTTACGCATGCCGAGGCGTCGGAGTAAAGCTCGCGTAGGAATTTGATGAGGGGAGGATCGACACCCAACTCCTCCAAAATGAGCCACAGCTTGGCGTGGATTACACAGTCAAACGCCGCGCTGAGGTCGACGTAGACCATAAATAAGTTGCCCTGTTTTGCTCCCACATACTTTCCAACTAAAAGTGTCAGGTTTAGGGCCTGTTCGACAGTACCCAGTCGCTCCCGGAATCCGTACTGGAGGTCGGTGATGATGTTATTTTCTGCCGCCCAGTCCTGGAGACGATCCAGGATTAGGCAACCTGCGACTTTCCCCAGTGAATCCAGGAGGGAGATGGGCCTGTAGCAGGCGGGGTTGTTTCTTTCCCCCTTTTTAAAAATTGGAAGAAGTATGGAGGAGGACCAGGATTCCAAAAGGCCAGTATTTAAAACTGCCGCCATTAGCTGGGTGACAATTGGGGACCATAAATCAATGTTAGAGACAAATATATCAAGTGGGGCACCATCTGGGCCGGGAGCCTTTCCGGTTTTTGAGGAGGATAGTGCACTAATGACCTCCCCGTGTGTAAAATGAAGGTCTATGGGATAAACCCCTCTTTTAGAGGACGTGGTTGTTAAGTTAGGCTGTACTGCGGTTACCTGGTGGGAGTCACTGAAGATTTTGGAGAAGTGAGTCACCCACTCGTCCGCGGTCACTGCTACGTCCAGGTGTTGATGGGAATTTGCCTCCAGTAGGAAAGGAGATTTAACTACCTGCCAGAATTGGGAGCTGTCCTTACTGTAGCAGCTTTCATGTAATTGGGCCGACAACTTGTTCTTATGGTCTCTTTTACAACTAATTTGGGCTTGTTTGTACTCGGATCTTAGTTTGGCTACTTTAATTTTGTCTCTAGCTGGATTGTGTAGTTCTTTTTTTAAAGCGGTTAGAGCTTTCCGGCAGGCCGTGTTGAACCATCTTGGCTCAGATTGGTTACCTAATTTGTGGGTTCGAAATAATTCATTCTGGATAACTTTCAGGATTTCCCCGAAACTGGAAATAATTTGCTCGGGGGGAGAATCCCCCTCGAGGCAAATATTTATCCAAGGGAGTGCCTTGGATATGACCTTTCTCGTTGTTACTAAAGGATCTATCCTTGACCATTTCACGGAATAACCATTGGTTCTATCCATGCTCAGTGTTTTTTGGGTCAGTAAGCTCTTCTTGTTAATAAGGGGAACCTTCGTGGGTAGGTTAAGGACAATACTATTGGGGAAATGATCACCAGAGATTTCTGATCCTGTAGAAAACTGAGAGAGAGTACCCTTTAAAGAATAAGAACACAATATAAAATCTATAGTGCTAAAACAACTCCTACCATGAAAGGTAGGTTTAAACTCCACAGGATGGTTTGCAAGTTCGTTGGCATATGTCAATTCTAGAGACATTAAGCTATCATTGAGGGAGTCTCCTACAAGGGAGTGGGTAAAATGTGTCAGCGGGCAATCATTTTCATCTATGAGGCCACAGTTAGTTTTCTTATAATTTGGACACAGTTGAACATTAAAGTCCCCTCCCCATATTACGTTACACAAAGCTGGTAAATGCTTAGTACGCTGTTCATTTATAGACAGAGAAATTGCAGACACAGTTTTTACACAATCTACTGGAGATAAATTGTTATAAAAATTAATGAGACTATATGACGTACCATTTTTAAAAGTTATCAGTAGAATTTGATAGTTTAAGGTGGAACAGAGGATAGAGATTTCCTTTACTACGAGGGTATTGGAAATGTATATTGCGAGACCCCCCATAGGTCTGCCGTGTATTGATGGGCAAGCTGGAGAATGGAAAGTTTTATAGCCCTGTATGTGCAGTGGGTCAATTGTCCAGGTCTCTTGTAGACAAATTATCTGGTGTGTGGTTACAAATTCCAACCAGGGTTTCAGTAGGATCTTTGTTCGAAGACCTGCTACGTTCCAGAATAGTATAGGTACTAGCAGGGTCGACAAGGTTTTATTGGTAAGCGCTGAACTTCCTTTTTGGGATGGGATTTTTAAGGATAAACAATGATCTTTATTAAGAGAACAGGGCATGGTATCACCTCGACTGTCACGTGTAGTGGGAAGACAGGGCTGCATATCAGCACATTGTTGGGAGTGTACGTCCACTGACTCAGTTGAGACTACTGAAGTTGGTAAAGACGCCATTATGGATAATAAAATTGGAGATTGGGAAGAACTTGGTGGCGTTGATGTTGGTAAACCAACTAGGGGTGGGTTCCTGTCGTCCAGGACGGTGGCCGATGATGGTCAATCCACCATCTCCAAGCAGTCAAACCTGTTGTATGTAGGAACACCCCTCCAATCAAGAAATGGCGTAGTGTCTCTACCTCCTTGACCTGTCCAGTTTGACCAGTCCGGATTTCTATTCCAGCTTCCTACCTGGGTCCAGTTCCACTCAGGGCCTTGTGGCAGGGATTTGGCTGGAGGATAGAAAAAGGCTAGTCTTCTCGTACCAATTCCTTCTGGAGATGTTTGGGAGCCCCATGAGGAGATGTGTTCAACTGTTTGAGGGTCTTCAAAGTGTATTATTATACAGTCTCCTGGGATCGTTTTTGGCTCCTTCCCAACCCAGGGGACTCTGCGGACTGAGACAACTCTATTATTAGCGTAAGGAGGAAGTGGCCGATTCGTTGATAACCAGTGGAGTACCTTGTTTTTTAGGGACCATCCAGGTTCATCGGAATTAATGTGCAGCGCTGGGACCCCAGTCATAATGATGACAATTGGAGTGATTTCAGGGGGGAGATGTGCAGAGCGAGCTCCATTACGTCTCGTGTTATAAGCTACATTTTGTCTCGTGTTGTAAGCTGCATTTTTAGATGCTGGTGTTTATGCTGTGGTCGATGCAATAGGTAGAATGGTGGGTTGGGCCGTTGATAGGGGAGGGACACGAAGGGAGGAAGTGGCAGACTTATTCGCAGCAGTGTTAGGTGCTGATTTTTGCACAGTTTTACTAGCTGGTTTTTGGTGGACTACGGCTGTAGTCGTCACCGTTTTGTGAACTTGGGGTGTTTGATGGGGCATTGTTCCCCCCACATTTTTTGGTTTTGGATTATGTGACTGAATCACGGGAAGTGAGGGTGTAGGGATCAAACTTTTCTTAGCTTTTAGGTCAGATGTTAATGATGCTAGTGATTTTTCGATGTTAGACAGTGATAACTCGATAGGCTTCAGGTGCAATTTAATTAATGCCTCTATGGAGGCCAGTGTGGGAGTATCGAGAGTAGTAGGATCCCGCCCACTACATGTGTTACCACTCGAAATAGGATTAAATATGTCAGATGAAAGATTTATTATATCTGACGTTGTAATGGTATTCTGCTGTTGAGGCATGATCGGTTGGGAAATAGGAGATTGAACAGTAAATTGTGTCAAGGAGTCCTGGCGAATGTCAGGATTATTTTGGGGAGATTTCTTGTTTCCTTTTTTTCCCTTCCTCTTTTTTGGGATAGCACCTTCCCTCTGACCCCTCGTGTTGGGAGAAGAAAAATTCTCCTCTGGTGGATTTATAAAGAGAGTCGGGGTTCTCTCAATAGATGGGGAGAGATGGGAAGTGGGAGAATGTGAAATTTGTGTTGTTGAAAGGTCTATCGACACTGATAAATCCACGGTGCCTGGAACCGTTAGGATCTCTTGTTGTAGGTCAGGGTCTAAATTACGTTGTGGAGTTTTGGCTGCTGCCAATAGACCCAAAGAGGAGCGCTTGGCTGCAGCTAGGTCCTGAGAGACCCTCCTTTCTAGTAGCAGGACACCTTGGTTTATGGCGTCATTTGCTTTAGCAATAAATTGGTCTATTGGGCCTATGACCTGGGCAGCATGCGAGAGTTTGCTATTTCTGGTGATTCTGGGTGACATGTTATCAGATTCAATAAACACAGTTGCAAGGTAAAGTACACTGAGTCCGGGTTAGCCAGTTTATATTGCTTGATGTTGAGATTAAATGTGAGAGACAGTAAAAATGAAGAGTCAATGGGGTGGCCCAGTCCAGTCTTACCCGGTCTTGAACGGGCTTAAACGGGCCCGCCCTTGGTCCGGGCTTCGCCCGGCGTCCCGCGAGACGGGGGTGACAGCAAATTTATGCGCCTCCTGGTGCGCGATTGATGCGGAATGCGTTGCCGGGAATGCTGGGTAGTGTAGTTTTTTCTTGACCCAGCACCGCGCTCCGCTCGGCGGCCAGACCCGAAGATGGAGCAGGGGTCAGGCGGCGGGAGGCGGGTGGGCGAGGGCACAGGTTACTGAGGTATTTGTTCTCCTCTAAGCAGCAAAGGGTTTTCCAGCAGCAGTTCGCTTACATGGCAGATCCCCCCCTCGACCGGGGTGACAGCAAATGTATGCGCCTCCTGGCGCGCGATTGACGCGGAATGCATCGCGGGGAATGCTGGGTAGTGTAGTTTTTTCTTGACCCAGCACCGTGCTCCGCTCGGCGGCCAGACCCGAAGATGGAGCAGGGGTCAGGCGGCGGGAGGCGGGTGGGCGAGGGCACAGGTTACTGAGGTATTTGTTCTCCTCTAAACAGCAAAGGGTTTTCCAGCAGCAGTTCGCTTACATGGCAGATCCCCCATGACACCTCAGTTACGACCTAGCTATAAGCAAATCAGCCCTGACCCTACTCCCGTGGGAACAGTCCCAGCCAAACTGCCAGGCCCATGATATCTATTGGCTTTGGCATTTACTTTTTAGCCATGCTGTACCGCAGTGGAGCTGCTATGCAGCATGGCTGATAATAATGTAAAAAAAAGCTGGATGATGTGGCGTCGGGTCATTTTTTTCTTTATATTTATCACTCCGAGATGGAATAGTACTGAAAAAATGGCCCGAAATGTGCTTATTTGATATAGCGCTAAAGCATATTTGAGTATTTAGCGCTAAAGTACTTTTTAAGTAAACAAACAAACAGGGGAGTAGGTTGAGAGTGGGGTGCAGGCAGGGACAAGGAAACCCAGAAGAAGGGCAGGAGATAAGGATTGGGGTGGGGGCAGGACAGATAAGCAAGAGACAGCAATCGGGAAGCACACTGGACCAGCGTAACATTAACTCCATCCTTACACGTCACAGATATGCAATCTTTACCTGCACTTAGCACTATGCGTGCCTCAACTTTCTTACTATGCAGTGAAGTATTCACCTGTACTGTTGTGATGTTTTCACTGTAGAACATCAGACATTCATAAATGTGTGCATATTATCGTTTAACCTAGCCATGAAGAAATGTTGTTCTCACACACATTTACATTTATGATTCAAGTTATGCTAAATGTATTTGAAAGTGCATTGTTCATGATTCATTTACTTAAGTACATCTATATTGCTGTTGGTATTTTTAAGCTATACATGCACAAATATTCATGTAACCAAAGTGCACAATCTAGTGTTTAACCAAACGAATTCAACTAGGCCTGAATTTTGAAACATATTTTTGTGCTGGCCTTGCACGTTCTCTCCTTTTCAGGCATTATTTCAAGATTTCCTTAGTTAGAAAATGGAGAATAGTCTATTAGCGACAGAGAGGACTGAGAAGAAAATCTTGGCAGAGTTTTTTAAGCTAACGGACAGAAGAAGCATCCTATTTATCAATAAATCAATCAACTTATTTGTATAGCACAGCTAACCACCAGTGAGGGTCTCCAGGTGCTAGGTTGCAGGGCTCAGTTGAAAAGTCAGGTCTTGAGTCTCTTCCTGAACTACGCCACTGAGGGTGATATCCGGAGGAGGGGAAGGATGTTCCAGGACTTGGCAGTGAGGTAGGGGAAGGAACGGCCTCTGATGCGGTTTTGGTGGATGCTCAGTATCTGTGCCAGGGTGGTGGTGGCTGAGCAAAGGTGTCTGGGTAGTTGGGGAAAGTTCATGCAGTGGTTGATGTATGCTGGTCCTAGGTAGTGGATGGCTTTGCAGGCATGTGTCAGTATCTTAAATTGGCATGTTTCTGAGTGGGGAGCCAGTGGAGGTTCCTGAGGTGTGGGGTGATGTGGGTCAGTTTGGGCAGGTTGAGGATGAGTCTAGCCGCTGAGTTCTGTATAAACTGTAGTCTCTTCATGAGTTAAACAATTGTGTACTACCCAAGGTCGTGTGAATGTACAGGTTTTATGGGATGAGAGAAGTTGAAGATATTGCAACTGTGCCAGTGAAGTGCAACACCATTGGTCCTTTGAGGGGTGGTGAGACTGTGAGACTGATGAAGTATATGTATATGTGTGTTTTAATTAGTGCTTAGTAGTCTTCTGTTAGGTGTTGCAGCAGGAGCAATCCTTTGGACTTTGAGAGGTACATACCACTCTGCTTCCCCTTGTTCTTGCATAACTGTGGCTTTGTGCTAACACGTATTTTCCTGTTTAGAAGAGTTCTACTGGAGTTTTCACAATGCTGACACCTCCCTGCCTTTCTAAATTCCCCGTAGCTCTTTCCCTGTTCTCTTTCCCTGTTTAAACCTTCCTTATTTAGACTTAGAGCCAAATTAGATGGTTTTAGAATCTCTTCATGTCTTGGAGGGAGGAGCGTAGTAAATGGAGAGCCCTCTAAGTCTATATTCTTGGTGTCTGTCTTGTTTTGACTGTCATTACTTTATGTTTCACACTGACAAGACGGAATCTGCTTCAACGGCTTGTTTGCTGGTCGTGTTTCTTTACATTTACAGCATGTTCTTCATTTTTACAACTATTGGATTGATTACTAATTTATAATAAACCCACTTAACTTTAGATTTCAATCCTAGTTCTTATTGTGTGGGCAAATGGGTTACACAAGTATTACATTGTTTGTTTGAATGCCAGCTCCCTTTGCCTCTCAGTCAGGGCTCACCTATAGCTGAAAATAATGTAAAAAAATAAGAGCACTATGTAGTGGAGAAGTGTGGCTCACTGGCTAGAGCAGGCAGACCCTGAAGCAGAGGTCAGACCCGGTGTTGTGTAATATCAGGTATCCCCTTGGGATCTTGTATCCCCTCCACTTCGGCCGTCTTCGGAGAATGAACTCAGCCCGGGCAGGATCAGACATAAGCAGTCGATCTCTGCTCGGGCTGAGTGCGGGGATACACGATATCATGGGACACCAGACCGAGCCCACGCTACAAATTACTTGGCGTTTCGTTTCTCTAATGCTGGAGCCTCAGCTGCACAACAGACAGGAAGCAAATAAAAGTAGTTAAAAGAATGAGAGCTTAAATAAATGAAAAATAAATGCAGAGACGGAGTGAAACAATGGAATGGGTATTTTCCAACCAAATCGCAACTGGTACGAAGAAGGAGAGGTTAAATAAATACACGCACGGAGTTGGAGTGAAAGAATGTTTTTTTAAATTTTTTAGGCAAATCCCAAATAGTACAAAGAAGGAAAGGTGAAATCAATGACAAATTAATGCATGCGGGGACTGGGAGTGAAAGAATGGCATTTTTTTTTATTATTTAGGCAAATCGCAAGTAGTACAAAGAAGGAAACGTGAAATAAATGAAAATGAAACATATACACGAAGTTGGAGTGAAAGAATGGAATTTGTATTTTCAAAGAGATGGAATGACGTAAATTAAAACATGGAGAGAGAGAAGGACAGAGGGGAATATAGCTTGCAAGGTTTTATATTGCTGTGTGTGACATTCATATAATTTCAGTGTAATTATAAGTGATATTTCAACAACAATGAGTTACACTTTCTGGAAAGCAAAGTCAAGTAATAAAGATGATGGAAGCATATAAATATCAAAAATGACACCCATTTCACGAAAGAGAAACTCTAAGAAGATCCTAAAATGACTGCAAGTCACCAATTATGGAAGAGCACTAACCTAGAACTCGCAAACCGCCCCAGAAAGACCATGGCAATGGCAAGGCTCAGGACAGTGAGGCGCAGCCTTTACAGCCAGCCAGAAAGCTGTTGATTTCAAAGACAGTAATCAATCCGAATAAAAATGATAACTGAGGAGTTTAGCTGAGTGGTGTCAGCCCCGGTTGGCACACCACTACCTGCCCCACCCCGCAGCACCAGATCACACCAGCAGGCTACAGCTGTCACAGACCTACTAAAAACAACAGGCTCGTAAGTGACAAAGCTGCTGGCCATGCTGAAAGTTGGACCAGCATCATTACCACTGCCCCTGATTACAATAGTATCAAGTTGTCGATGCTAGGGTCACTTCGCTAGGCATGCGCCAACAGACTGAGGCCCTAGGGAGGCGGCATCTATCCTGGTGACTGCTTCCTAGGGCTCACCTTCCAGCTTGTTTATGTGTAGGCCGCACTCACCCGCGGCAGCCTAGTGTGCATAGGGTGTACCCAGGCAGTCCTTTGTGGAAGGGAAGTATGGAAGCAGGGATGCTGGGTGGAGGGGTGGGGGGGTTGAGTGTATGGGGTTCTCTGGTGTTTTAGGAGGGCGTGGGGTAAAGATTTCAGTTGCAGGCAGGTGTCTCACATAGGGTCCTTTACGTTCTGTGGCGCTGCAGATCCCTGTCGTTTATCTGCTGTGAAGCGCCGGTGGGGCATCAAGCCATTTTCGGGGTTAGGTGCTAAGTGCAGGCCCTTTCATCCCTGGCTCCTATTACCTGCTGAGTGCGTGAGTATTTGCGCTCCTCGCCTGCTCTGTGAGAATTCAAGACCAAACCGACCGGGGAAGCTAGTACTGGCCCACGTGGAGCAAGATTAAATGTCAAGGTGGGGGCACAGGTTCCATTACCTGCTGCTGGTGTAGGCTCACCCTCTCCCTCCTGGGTGCTGCTGTCTTCAGAGTTGGCTACAGCCGTGCTCCTCCAGGAGTTGAGTTGACGACTCCTTGCCTGCTGCGCCACGGCATGCATTCTGAGGTGAGGCTGCCTGACTGCAGCTAAGTGCTGCCTGTAAGAGACCACCAATCCCGTGGCTGTCTAGACTGGGACGGGACCGGCCATGTGTCACAAGCCTGTCACATTAGTCAGTGACTGCCGCATAGCCCCCTCGCACCAAGCTGGTCCGCCAATGTATAGAGAGAGCATGTCTCTTGATAGAAGCCATAATTTTAACACGGACTGTGAGGTGCCATCACGTGACGAGTCTCACAGTGAGTCACTGAATGGATTACCGGAGTGAGGGGAAGTGTATAAACTATGTTACATTGTAGCCTCTGCTCTCGCCTGCCTAAGCAAGCCTAGTCACGAGCTGAGCTATCTGCCCAAAGTCGGCACGAGCAGCCCGGACCGCGCGCTGCATCCTGGATTTCAGTTTCTAACAGAGAACTAATAGCACTCTGGCTTTATCCTGAGGCGCTACAATTGCATGACTTTCAATTTCAGTGTGGTGATGCGGAGAACCACACTGAAATGTGTTAGTCCAACATCTGATGCGTGGTACTTGGCAGAGCAGAGGGAAACAATGGCAGAGATTAAAAAAACTAAAAGGGGAGGTGTTGCAAAGATGGCAGAGTGAGTGGACGTGTCCTCTCTGTGCTCTGCGCCCGCCGGTCCCACAGCATTGAATATTGAACACCTGGACACGGACTTACCAGTGGAGGTCCAGGGACCTGCCCAGCGGACGAGGCGGAGAGCACAGGGTCGCGTTCCCCACCCGCGACGAGCCTTCCTGAGAGTTCCCTGAGCTGCCCACGGCTCCGGCGAAGAGTCGGCCATACTGCTGCGGCTGCTAGGGCACATCGGAGCAGGAAAACGGCGGTACGGCCCTGACAGCGGAAGGCACAAGATTGTACTGCTGGGGGCCCTGTGAGCTGATTTCGCGCCCTCGCCCCGGACCTAGCGGGGCACCAGGGCTTAGTGCAGCGCTGCGGAGGCGCCTGATCCTGACTCCAGAAGAGGCGGCGCTGTTCTACGTGATACCGCCAGCCGGCTGAGATTGCCGCCCCGGGCCTGCGGCAGTGGTTGGCGCCATCCGGGACTTCGTGAAGCCAGCAAGTGTCCTGTTGAGGCCCTGCTCTGTTTTCCTGTGCCCGCGGGGAGCCCCGCCTCTTTGTCCCCCTGCTGGCAGTTGGCTTGCAGCCTACGTGAGGCCTACCTGTGGTCTGTTGCGTGACAAGGCGCTCCTGCGCACTGATGAGGCCTCCACCCTTGGCAGTTACAGGCCAACGGTGCACATCACAGGGGGTCTCCGTGGTTTTTGCGGTGAGGGTCGCCTGCTGGCCCCGAGTAAGTAAGTAAAAATTTATTTGCACAATTAATTAAAATCATTGCAATATACACATTCAAAATTGACCGTTGTAAAAAGAGAATATTCAAGTCTATTAAAAAGACAGTGAGTTTGTTGGTTAAAAGAACGAGAGGAATGTCACTTAGAGAGGACAAAGCTCAGACTTGGTCAGATGGTAAGATTAAGGAGTTAATTTCTGTAATAAACTTTACAAAACGTGTCGCCATCTGAGGTGAGTCTCCCCTCATGCAAGCATCGAGTGCTTCTTGACATGTCCTGATTTTAAGAAGAAGCCAAATTGGTCTCAGCCAGAAAATTCTTTGGGCTCGTAGGCGTTGACAAATACACAAGATGTGGATGAGGTTTTCCTCTTCCTGATTGCAAAAACGGAATTGGGAGGAGGCTTCTTTCTTATATCCTTGGCCAAACTTATATGCCTTCAGCAGAATTAAGCCGAAGCGGAATCTCATTAGTTGAGGTTTTGTATGTGGTTTCATGGAGGACGCAAGATAAGACGGTAGAGTTTTCGGGGCATATAATTTGGAGGCCCAAGAGCCATGCAAGAGCTGGAGTACCTGTTGCGCGTCAAGGTCATTTGACAGGATTTTTGCTTGCTTGGTTAAAAGCTTCGATTTCACCTCGATGGGCAAGGGAGTTGACCATATGTCCTTTGCTTTGAGGGATTCGAGGTAGAATGTCAAATATTTATTCCACAATGTTTTGGGGTTGCTGAGCAATGACCATATGCAGCCCTTTAAAATGTTAGGGCTAGCTTGTTTCGTTTTTAGGCAATAGGTGATATATCTTGCGCTCATAATCCATTGCATGGAGGATAGAGAAAATTCTTTCCGAATTTCGGCATGGGAGGTCGAGTTCGGCAATCGAAAAACATTGCGGTAACATGACGATTGAGCTCTGTCTAACCGGTTATTCATTTTGTCTTTAAAGATTATTGCGCCAAAAGAGATTGTAGGAAGGAATTTTGCAGTAATCAATTTTATTAGCGGGACTAAGTGCTGGAAGTGCAAAGCGCTCTTCGTTCTTATCAAAGCCCCCTCCAGGCTACGAGCAACTGCCTGCATCTCAGTTGTATGCACAGAAGATCTCCCATTGTGTTTTTTTTTGTTTTTTTTTTATTCCTTTTTGTATAGCGCACTGTTAGAACCGGCTGTCTCTAGTTGGCAGAGGTATGCACTTCTGACAAATAGGGACACACCTTTTCTAGTCAGGGCAAGGGGATCGCATCCTTTGATAACCCCTGCTCACCCCCTTGGTAGCTTGGCAGAGCAGACAGGCTTATTTCAGGGGCTGTGTGTTAAGCATTTATGACCACATACAGTAATAAAGTGAATACACTACAAATGGACACGACAGAGTAGTATTATAAAAATAAGGATTTTTATATAAGGCTTAGCACAAGACAAAATAACGACAAAAATATACCACAGTCTTAATAAATACTCTTGGAAGGGAAAATAATAGTTCAAATGTAGTTTCTTCTTAGCACAAAGTCTTTAGTATCAAAAGCAACTCTTCTTCTTTAAAGCACAGTTCTTGGCAACAATGTAACCCACACGGGAGTCACACGACTTCGAGACAAAGTTAATCCAAAGGGTTCGGCGTCGACCGCGAGGAGCGCTACGTCGAGCCCGGAGTCGCACAGACCCCCACAACACAGTACCTTGGAAAAGCGAAGCACACGATGATCAGCGGCGTCGAGATGTCCGGCGTCGCGACTTCGGCGTCGATCCGGCCTCGAAGTCGGAGCGACCTGCAGCGGCGTCGACAGATGTCAGGCGGGAGCAGCGCTCACGAGGTGAAGTAGGATACGGCGTCGATGTCGATGATGGCGTTGCAAGAGTGAGCAGCGCTCACGGCGTCAAGAGGGCTCGAGGTCGATGCGATCAGCAGTGGTGCAGACACGGGGTCACTTGGAGTTGGAGCCGAACTTGCTACTCACTGGCGTTGCTTCTGGCGTCGATCGGGCCCGGCGGCCGGCGTCGAGGAAGCAGGACACTGGAGCCGTTACTCACGATGTCGAGCTGGATTCGGCGGTGTCCGTCGGCGTCGAGATTGCTGGTTCCTTTCAGAGGTGCTAGATTCACAAGTCCCAGCAACAAGCACTTTTAGCAAATGATGAAGTCCTCTAGCCCTGTGACTTCAACAGGAGACTGGCACTCTTCCAGTCCTTGGAGATTTTCTTAGCAAAGGTTGAGAGTACACACACAGTTCCTCTCTCCTGGTTCCTTGGCAAAAATAAAGAAGCAACTGCAGGATTCCCCCAACAAACAGCACTCTTGGCAGAAGGGGTAGGCAAGTCCTTGGATCAGCAGGCTTCTTGTCCTTGGTTTCAGGGTTCCTTGTCAGAAGTGATCTAAATTCTTGGTTCAGGGGTCCTTCTCTTATACCCCTTTTTGGCTTTGATCCCTTTGTCCATGCAGGGGAATTTCCCAACATCCTGGGTCTGTTGTGGGTGTAGCCAGGCAGAGGCACCTGGCCTATTCACTGTGCAGGGCAGAGTCCTCAGCCGCCCAGTAGGAGGTGGAGCCAGTATTGTCACTGGCAGGAGCAGAGCTATCAGCCTCCCGGCAGGAGGTGAGGCCAGGATCGTCCCTGGCAGGCACAGAGCCATCAGCCGCTTGGCAGGAGGTGGAGCCAGCATTGTATCAGGCAGGGCAGGCTATCAGAAGCTACTCTCCCCCTACTCTCAATGCAAATGTCCCACTCATCCCACACTGACTCCTTCAGACCTCTGGAGCCACCCAGTTCCTGTCACACACACACCAAACCAGCAGAAACCAGAAATAGTTAGACAAGAAAATAGCCACTTTCTAAAAGTGCTATTTTCAAACCCAGAGTCCAAAAACCATCCACACAAATGGATGCGTGATTAAACCCCGAGTTCAGGGATACCAAACTCAACATTGCACCATGCTCCCCGAGCCAGCTAGGATTATAGCATTAATAACCCAGGCAGCCCATTCTAACTAATGGAGAGCAGGTTACCTTACAATAGTGAAAAACGAATATGGCTGTAATTCACTATTAGGACATGCCAACCTTGTCAGGCTTGTCCTACCTTATGCTTACAATGCACCCTGCCCTCAGGCCTACCATAGGGGTGACTAACATGAAGTTAAGGGAAGGTTTGGGGACTGGCAAGTAGGTGTACTTGCGCAGTCAGCGTGACAGTACCAGACTGCACGTAGGTCTAGCAATGGCAGACCTGTAGACATACTTTTACTAGGCCGCACTTGTGGGTGGCACAACATGTGCTGCAAGCCCACGAGCAGCATTTGTATTTACACGCCCTGGCACTCCTGGTGCACTAGACTAGGGGCTGACAGTAAACCAAATAAGCCAAACATGGAATTCAATCAATACAGTAATTTAACATAGGGAGCACTTGCACTGTGGCACTGATCAGCAGTGGCACAGTGCCCAAAGCAGTATACCAGCAAAAACATCATAAACAGTGGAGGCAAACAGAAAAAAATGGAGGAGAGACTCAAGCCAATGATGTCAGGTCAAACACGCACGAATCACCGGAGGGCATCTCGGCGCTTTACTCAAATCACCTCCTCGAAGGAATTATCTGAGAGCAGGGGCATGATTAAAACAGAAATGCTTTTAGGTGTTTCCGAAAACTAAGGTACGAAGGGATTTCTCGTAGCGGTTGGGGGAGGCTGTTCCAATATTTGGGGGCGATATACAAAAATGCCATGCCTCCTGATCGCTGTCACCTAATGCGGGGCGCCTGGAGTAGCTGATGTTTGACAGATCTAAGAAGACGAGGTGGGGTGTACCTTTCTAGTTTGTCCTGGAGATACCGAGGGCCTTGACCCTGAAGCGCACTAAAAGTAAGGCAGCAGATCTTAAAAAAGGCTCTTTGTTTGATCGGCAGCCAACAGGGGTCGAGAGGGGGTGCCCGCCGGCGTGTTCAAAACCAACCTGGCCGCCGTGTTCTGAATGACCTGCAATTTTTTCAGGGCTGTGACTCCATCCTCTGCCAGCAGAGCATTACCATAGTCCATACGGCTCATAACTAAGGCTTGGGTTATGGTTCTCCGGTGTTCCGTGGGGATGAAAGGCAGGATCTTTCGTGATAGCCTTAATCTCTAGTAACATGCCCCTGATATTGCGGCCACATGGTCATGCATGGACCGGGACTGATTTAATTTTATGCCCAGGTTGTTTACACATGGCTTCGGAGTAGGGTTCGGGCCCAGTTGTGACGGCCACCACTTATTGGTCCAGACCGCTTCAGCCTTCCCAATGAGCATAACTTCCGTCTTGCTATGATTAAGTTGTAAACAGTTGGAGGTCATCCAATTGGCAATTGCCAGAATCCCCTTAGCAAAGCGGATTCTGTCAACTTTGAGGTGTTGGCCGATGTTAAATAGCATCTGGGTGTCGTCGGCGTACGATATTATTTCAAACCCCAGTGCTTCCACTACCTTAGCCAACGGAGCCAAATAGATATTAAAAAGCGTAGGGCTAAGGCAGGAGCCCTGGGGGACGCCCTTCTCCAATGAAGTTCTTTTAGATTGGTGGGGACTCAGTGAGATCGTTTGAAAACGGTCTGCCAAAAAATTCCGAAGCCATTTAAGGGCCAGCCCCTGAATTCCGCAGGCGCTTAGCCTCTCCGCGAGCCTAGAGTGAGAGATGGTATCAAAGGGCGCGGAGAGGTCAAGCAAAATCAGGATGGCTGAGCCACCCCTGTCCATGTTTGTTCTCAAGGAATCAGTCACAGATAGGAGAGCCGTCTCTGTACTAAATCCTCGGCGGAAGCCTGACTGTGAGGAATCCAGTATGTTATTCGATTCCAAGTATCTGTTCAGTTGGCTGTTAATCAGGCTTTCCAATATTTTGCCCAAAAGAGGGAGTAAGGAGATGGGGCGGTAATTAGCCAGTTCAGCCCGGTCGGCCGTAGGTTTCTTCAAAATAGTGCGCACAACGGCTTCCTTCCACAGGGCAGGGATCACCTCTTCCCTAATGGAAAAGTTAAAAAAAATTGTACTGTGGGGGCTAGGATGTGGGATAGGAGTGACATAATTTTAGGTGGAAAGAGGTCAGTTGGCGACCCTGATTTGGCAGCAGTTAGCTCACTTTGTGTCTCCAGTAGAGTAATAGAATCAAAATTTTCAAGAGAGCAACTAGGACCATCAGGGTCGTCTCTAAATTACCTTGAGCTGAGGGGCTGGCCTGGTTATTAATGGTAAAGTTCGCATAGATTTTTTCGTGAAAGAACTCGTCCAGTGTGTCGCAAAGAATCTTTGTCTCAATGGCGGGTAGTTTGCATACCATGGGTTCCACAAAATCTTTTACTATATCGAAAAGGGCCTTAGCCGTGTTTTTTGACTACTCAATTTGGTTAGCAACGAACATGCACCAAGCCACCTTAAGGTTCGATGGTACGTGGTACATTTGTGATCAATCCAAACGCCCAGATACTTATATGTGGTGACAGTTTCCAGGGGCTTCCCTTCAATAAACCACGTGGTCTTTTTTATTTTCGCGGAAGATATTGCCATTGCTTTGGTTTTAGTAACATTTATCTCTAGCATATTGATGTTGCAGTACTGGGCGAGGGAGTCAAGCAGTCTTTGAAGGCCCACCTGAGTTTGGTCTAGGAGAATGGTATTGTCTGCGTATTGCAGAATTTGGATTTTTCTTTAATCAATTCCTGGGGGAAAGGCTCTGGAGCGGGACAGCCATTCAGGGAGGTCTGGGAGGTACAGATTAAAGAGTAATGGTGCAAGGGTGCACCCTTGTTTTAGGCCTCTGCTAGTATAGATTTTGTTAGAAGTAGACCATCTCGATGTAACTCTTACTTTAACCCAGGTGTCTTTGTGTAGGGCTATTAGTGCTTTCAATAGCGACCATGGGATGCCCCATCTTGCCAATTTTTCCAACAGTTTAGGCCGGCTCACTCTATCGAAGGCTTTATGAAAGTCGATGAATCCCAGGTACATCGATTTGCTTTTTGTGGCTAGGGTGGTTTCCATCAAGTGGGCCATACAGATCAGATTGTCCTCGATATGGCTGCCTCTTTGGAAGCCAGTTTGGGTGAAAGTGATTAGGTTGTTATTTTCCACCCATTTTGTAAGTGCCGTTAAAAAGACGCTAGCATATGCCTTCCCGTCCACATCGAGTAAGGCTATCATCCGATAATTGTCGGGATTAGAGCGCGAGCCTTTTTTATGAAAGGGGACGAGAAGTGATCCTTGCCAACAGGCCGGGATGGGGCCTCCCAATATTGCGGCCTCGAAGAGGGGGTCAGTATCAAGGCCCATTTCTGGGCGGAGGCTTTGAATACTTGAGTAGGGATTCCATTGGGTCCGGGGGCGCCACCTGAGCGCATTTTCTTTATTATTCCTGTTATTTTGTCTGTTGTTATCTTGACGGGGGAGATTGTGTCATCCTGGGGGATTAATTGATCGTGAGAGGACAGGCTACTGCTATTTAAAGCGTGTGCTGCTGTATAAAGTATTTTGACATAAGTCTCCCATTTGGCAGGAGAGATATTAGTTGCGGTGGGCGGTTTAATGGCTTTGGTGGCCTTATTTACCCAGTTCTAAAATTTTCTTTGGTCTTTAGTTTGTATGATCTCAAAAACTGTCACCCAGTGGTGCTCTTCTTCCAGTTTCTTTAGGATGAACCTGGCCTTCCTGTAATCTTTTCTGGCGGCTGATATGTCGCTCTTCAGAGACTTATATTCATTTTCGTTATTCGCATTGGTACGTTGCAACTTATTTAATTTACTTTTTGTGGTGATTATAAGTTGTTTTTGCTCTAACAGAGTAATCGAAGCCGGAAGGTTCTTCGATAGGCTATTTGTTGGTTTTAATGCTAATTGATCTCTGAAGTTGGTCAGTGTAATTTCCCAAGAGGATGCTGACAAGTGACTAATACCGGCCAGAGCCCATTTGGTCAGAAGATTGTCCACTTCCGCTTCTATTTCTTCCCGGTTTCCTTCGGACCATCTCAGTTTTCTTACACTCTGTAGGTTAGATTCCGTTCCAATCAGGGGAATATTCGGGCGGTGTAGCTGCCTAAGGCCAATCTTGCACTTAAAAATGGCATGATCGCTATCTGAGGATGGTATTACCAAGAGCTGGCGTAACAGGTGGAAGGCAGTAAGTGATATCCATATATAGTCTAAGGTAGCCATTCGGGAGGAGGATATGTGGGTATATGCAGCTGGTTGGTCCGAGGCAATCCTTCCATTGAGGATGTGCAAGCCGAATTGATTTAGTTTTGTTGCTAGTTTTATTCCATTGGCTTCCTTTTGTTGATACTGAGGTTTTATCTCTGGGATTTCCCTCATTTCATTAACTGATAATAATTGAGAGGATTGGGTGGGATCGATTTCCATTAGATTGGAATTAAAGTCACCCATTATCAGCCACAGATCGTTTGGAAATAGGGCTTCAAGATTGTTTAATATAGGTAGCATATTACTCAAAGTAGACTCTCGTCTTGTTTTTGTGGGGTGCAACTAAACACAGCCGAGGATGATTTTTTGCTTTATTTTTCCCTTTTCGTGGCTCTTAATCTCGATGCTGATGAAGATGTAGTCGCCCTCGCCGTCGTAAAGTGTTTCTAATTTTATGACAAATGTGTTCTTCACAGCAATCAGCACGCCCCCGGATGCATGGCCACCTGCTGTGGATGGAATAGCGAAGGATTCGATTACGGTAAAATCTTCCCAGATGGTGTCCTCCAGGGCCCAGGTCTCTTGAATAGCGAAGATGTCGTGGATCTTCCGGAGGTTTGTGGTTAGTCGTCTGATTTTCTCTTTTGTTAGACCCCGGATGTTCCAGGAGCATATATTTAGATAGTGGGCTATGTCATGATTTGGTTTGTTTTCATGCGAGGTTGTCTGTACACTACCCTAAGGCCTGGGAGAGCCAGGACCAATCTTGGGATTTATTCGGCTTGAGTACGCATTTACGTGGTCCTCCTGCTGTTGTGGCTATTACTTGAAGCGGGGTCTCAATCCAGGGTGCTGTTTTTGATTCCTGTCTGAAGCGGCGTAGCATCAGGGGTAACTGCTGGTTATTCCTTTCCTGATTTAAGTCTGATCTGTTATTGTCAGTCGTTAAGGATTCAGAAGTTTTTTTTTTGAAAGGTCGGGTAGTTGTTAATGGTGTAAAGGCTAGCCTGGATGCCCCATTCTCTCAATTGTTTTGCGTTCTTCATTAATGTTACAGCCCTATCTGGATTGAAGAAAGTTACCACAGTTGACTAATTTTTCTGTCCCATTGCGGGGTCTATAAAAGCCACTGTTTCAATGTCCGCTGAATTGACGCTTTCTAAACCTGGAAGGTGCAAGCAAAGCTTTAGGATATTTCCTCTGTTTAGAATATCCCATTGTCCCATTGTCCCTGGGATTCATATTCCGGGTACAGTAATATTTTTTAAATATTTTTTATGTTGTTGCTGCACGGGTCGAAACTCTTGGTTGTTAGAATTAGGTTTGTGTGGTAGAACCTGGTTGGGACTGCGGGTTAGAGGATCTATCAGAGGCTTTTCATTGCCTGGATACTCCGAATTGTCTTGAGTACTTAGTTTTGGAATCGAGGAGCAGATACTTGTGGGCAGGTCGCTTCCCATAGCTGGTTTTTGAACGGAGGGCGTCTTGTTGTCAGGTCTAGCCTCCTCTATAATGGCCTCGATGTAGGTCTGTTCTTCTTCTATTCTTGGCAGTGGAAGTTCTGCGATATAAGTTCTTGTTTTCTGTCTTAGATCCTGGATAGTAGGTTTGTTTTTTTCACCAAAGGAGGGAGAGGGGCTTTTATTGATAAATTTAATCGAATTATCGTTTTGACTGGGATGATTACTATGAGATTTTTTATTATTACTACTATTTTTAGTTGTTTTGTTTTCCTTTAGGTCTGATAATTTCTGTGCATGATTTGAGTTTTCAGTTTATTTTTTTCGTAAGTCGGCTGGTTTTTCAGGCTGCTTAGTCGAATTTGTAGGTGGATCCCTCGTATTTGTTCTAAGACATTGTAGTAATGCGTTGCCCTTTTTTTTTTGCTTTGTTTAATTTCTTCAATTTTTTCTTGTTCTTTCTGGAAAAGAAGGTTCCTTCCTTCAGGTTTTGTTTGGTCTTAATTGAAGACATAGGAAGACTTGATGTGGTATGTGGCGTATCTTCAATGTTAGGTTGCGTAGTCGTTTCTTCTGCGGTCGGTGATTGTAAAGAAGAAATGGTAACGTTGTCAGGATAGAAGACATTTCCTTGGGAGCCTAAAGTGGAATCTTGAGCTACGGGGAAAGGCTGTTCGTAGTGAATATTTGTTGTGGCATTGAGTGGTGGTTGATCCAGTTTTGAGCTATTGTTGTTGTTGTTAGCGCAATCTGGGTTATTGGAGCTTAATTTTGGTGTTCTAGGGATTTCATGGGTTTGAAGTTGAGTGAGGGTACTTGGTTTCTGTAGTCTGATCTGAGACTTTATCCTCAAATCTTCTATTAAAGTGGACATTATTTCGGGCAGAGACTCAAGTTTTTTTATTAGAGGCTCACCGTTGCAGCTGATTTGTGCGTGGTTTAGATATGAGTTTGTATTTGCAATTGGTTCCTGACTTGGATTCGCTGTGGGAATGTAATTTTGAGCCACATTTTTTTGGGCTCTTCGTATCAGCGAGTTTAGCTGGTCCAATTTTGAGTCTATTCCCGTTATGGAGTCTGCTAATATTTGGAGGATGGTTATCTGGGTGTCAAGTTTGTCAGCATGCATGTGGGCAGCATTGGCCATGGAATTCAGTGGCTGCGAGAAGTGCTTCGACTTTGAGCATTCCTGAGTTAGTTTGAGAGGCCCCTTGTCTAAGGCCTGTTGAGGGGTGGTTATTTTCAGTGGGGAGGTTGTAAACGAAAGGTGAATTGATAAGCGGATTAATTTAGTCCTTTTGGAGATTTTTGTTTGGGTCTTGGTTGGGGCTACAGTCTTTAATTGCTAATGGGACATTTGGTGGACTTGCTTTAGTCGTCGCCTCGGGTGAGTCATTATTACTGGAAAGAGTGAAGTGAAGTACTCCATTGGGGGTCGGAGTGGATGTATACAATGGAAGATCAAAACTGTGTTTTTGAGTGTAATCGTTCGATGGATCCTTTGGCAGATTTTACACGTTTTCATGCGGCAGTAAACTTTGCAAGGGTGAAAGCTTTATTGATTGAATCGAGGAATGCATTGATGAAATCCAAATTATGGAATCAGCTGGAGTACGTGCCATGGTTTTGACTGGCCCCCCGAGTGTTTGACCGACCCCCTGCTGATTTCTTTAGGACTGGCCTGTGGAGGGCCCCAGTGGTACAGTAGAGGGACATTATTCCACAAGATTCGCAGCTGGCTGGCTGATATCATCGCCGGAGGTGTGAGCAGTCAATGGCGGCTGTGGTGACAGGGGGGTGGCTGGGTCTTCTTGCTTCTACTACTGGCATCAGGCGCTGTTGCCTATATTACCCGCTGGTTGCGGTTCCAGCAGTGGCTGCCGCTAGAGGTAGAAAGGACAGGTCGATGCGGGATCTCCTAATGAAAGCTGCGGGAGATGTATCGGGCTCTAGCTCAGCATCGGTGGAGGGCAGTCCGAACAGCTCTGTCACCCGGGAGTTTCTGGAGTCTCTCTTTGCCTCTCAGAGAGAGGACATCCTGGCCGTCAAGACAGATTTCCAGGCGGCTGTCCGGGAGGTCAGGCGCAATGTGGGTGCAGTTGGGAGAGCACGTTGCCGCCTTGGAAGACTCCACGGTGGCGAGGGATGAGGAGATCACAATGCTTCAACAAGAAGTCCTGAGACTGCGGGAACAACATCTAGACCTCTAAACGCACACAGAGGATTTGGAGAACAGATCTCAGAGGAACAATGTTCGCATCCTCGCGGTCCCTACAGGGGCGGATGGTGGGGACCTCGTGGGTTATGTGCAGGTTCTCTTCTGCAAGATTTTGGGCTCTTCATCGGATTCCACCATTAAGATAGATCGATGCCATCAGGTTGGTCCCCCCGCCAGTCGAATCGTCCCACTGCGGACATCCTGATATGCGTCCATAACTATATAGTGAAGGAGGAGATTCTCAGAGCGGCACATTCTATACAACCTCTCCATTTCATGGATCATACTCCGCAGCGCTTCCAGGACTTAGCTGCTAGCACACTCCAGAAGAGGAAAGATTTTCACCCAATAACAAATCATCTCCGCTCACAGAACATTTCTAATGCCTGGGGCCATCCTTTTCGCCTCATTTTCCATCTAGACGGGAAGCTCATACAGGTCTCTTCCATTTTTGAAGCTTGCAGAGTGTTGAAGTTGTCTCCCGATGAGTTGCCCTCTCCTCCAGATGCTGCAGTTCAGGGTTCACAGAGATCTAGAAACCGCGGTCCTCGGAACGCCTGGACCGCTGACCGCCTTTGCCCTGACCCAGACACCATTCAAGAAACGTTCTGCTGTTCTTCGATCCCTGACGGGCACCGGGGGGGATTTGTTGGATGCTAATGACTGAGGGTGATGTGTCTGGGGGCACCGGGGGGGATTTGTTAGATGCTAATGACTGAGGGTGATGTGTCTGGGGGTTTCTACCACTTTTGTGGGCCTGGTGGGGGCGGACGGGAGGTTTTGTTCACCTGGTGCAGATGACCCTTACTTCCTTGGCAGTCTCCTCTGAATACTGCCCAACCTTCACGTTGGACCATTTGCTGTTTTGGTGGTCTGCAGTTTGTTCTTTTTGTTGTTCTGGGGTTGGGTGGGTCCTTCCTATGGTGAGTTTTTTTGTCATGTATAAGATAAGTTTTACCTGCCTACACATAAACCCTTTGTCCTTGCAGTACTCCACTCCTTACTGGGTCTCTGGGACCTTAACTATAGCGTCTAACAGTCCTTTCCCTACTGATTACAGTTCAGATTGTTAGTTATAATGTCAAGGGCTTTGATAATCCCACTCAAAGGAATGCTGTGCTATCTTTACTTGAGAACACGCGGGAAGATGTGTGCCTACTCTAAGAAACGCACCTTCTCCACAGTGACACACATCGCATGCAACACAGGGTGTTCCCGGTAGAATTGTGGTCCTCGGGGAAACGGAAAACAGGAGGGGTGGCCATCTTGCTTTCCACGCATTTAAGAGGCTCGGTTGTGGGTACAGTTGCAGAAATTCTGGAGCAATTACTCTCAGAACGACTCTGTATAGGGTCCACCACTATCACAATAACCTCCCTCTATTCTCCCAATGTTCACCAAGAGGAATTCCTGCTAAATGCTTTGGCCCAAGTACTGCACACACCTGACTCTCTGGTGGTGATAGGCGAGGACCTGAATTTGGTTATGGATACACAGGTAGATCGCTCTTGCTCATGCACAGGTGGCGCCGGCGCTCTTTCGGGGGTGGGGAGGGCTTGGCTGGATGATTGCGCGCTTAGAGATGCTTTGCAGTGTTTGCACCCTGATGAAAGGGACTTTACGTTCTACTCCGCGGCTCATAAGACATATGCCCGATTGGATCATTTCCTTGTCACTCGTGCTGCATGGAACTGCATTCAGGACTCCTCTATAGAAGCCCGATCTCTGTCGGACCACCCTCATATCACCCTCACACTAAGCCTTCCGCATACACAATCGCCCTCCCCTCATTGGCGTCAACAGGACTCTCTCCTGAGGTCCCCGTCAGTGGTGGAGAGCCTCCGTAGTACCCTGACAGATTACCTGAAGCTCAATGACAATGGCTCCACTCCCCAGGTTCCCGTTTGGGAGGTGCTTAAGCTAGTTGCGTGGGGGGCTCTGATCTCTAGGACGGCCTACGATAATAAAATCAGGCGTGAGAAGCGTCAAGAACTTGAAGGCCGGGTGAGGGAACACGAAGCCATTCACAAGCGCACGGGTGCCCCTTGTATCTGGCGCCTGTTGGAGAAGGGGCGGCGACAGCTGAAGCGCTTGGATCTGGATAGAGCCGAATATGCGGTACTACGACTGAAGCATAAGTATTATGTTTGTTCTAATAGGGGCGGCCGCATGCTGACACACTGTCTTCATTTCCAACATCAGTCCCAGGCAGTGAAAGTGATCCGAGAAGCTCAGGGGTCAGAGGCGACAGATGATCTTGCTATAGCCACAGCCTTCTGGGCATTTTATGCGGGGCTATATTCCGCCAAGACCTCAGGCCTTCTGGATCCTCTCGAGTACGTATGAGGTGCAGCAGTAACCCCTCTCCCAAGGCAGGAAGCGGAAGGACTGGAGGCCCCATTCGAATCGAAGAGGTGATATCCGCCATATATCGGTTGAAACCTCTGAAAGCACCTGGCCCGGATGGGTTTAGTGCCCTGTTTTATAAAACATTTTGTACCGAACAGGCACACGTGCTCACCCAACTGTTCAACTCATTCTTGGACATAGGCACTCTTACGCACCCTATGCTGCAGGCCACGATTTCTGTCATTCCCAAATCAGGGACAGACCCAGTGCTTTGCAGTTCTCCCTGCTAAATTTGGACTCTAAACAGTTCTCAAGCATCTTAGCCCATAGGCTCAACCCTCTTATGCCCAGCTTAATAGACCCGGATCAGTCGGGTTTCATCCTGGGGAGACAGTGCAGGGATAACACGAAGAGGATCTGCCACTTAATTGACCTTCGACCGAGTGCATTGGCCGTACCTATTTGCCACGTTAGAGCGCTTTGGCATAGGACCGAAATTTCGTAAGTGGGTGGCTAGTATCTATAATGCCCATTCAGCGCAAGTCTGGGTCAATGGCATACTTTCCAAAAGCTTTAGGGTAGAGAGAGGCACCAGACAGGACTGTCCGCTCTCCCCATTGCTTTATGTTTTATATATGGAACCCTTTGCCCAGCGGCTTCGGGACCATCCACAAGCGCAGGGGATTCCATTCGGTGTGGATCGTCACCTTATCAGCCTCTACGATGATGATGTTATCTTTTCACTGGCACACCCACAAACCTCAATGCTGACCGTAGTGACAGCTCTGCAGGCCTTCAGCCAGGTCTCTGGTTTTAAAATAAATTTACAAAAATTGCAGGTACTGAATCTCACTGTGGGGCCCTCTACAGTGGTGGATCTGCAGGCCCACTTTGATTTTGACTGGGTGACGGGGGGCATTACATACCTCGGACTGACTCTGCACACTAGCTTGGTTAGGACAGCGGAAGCAAATTACGCCTCCTTACTCTCTCGCATTAGGAAATACCTCTCCCACAGGAAATGCCTACCCCTGTCTTGGCTCGGCAGGCTGGCTACAATAGAAAATTAATGTTCTACCCCGGGCTCTCTATTTATTTCAGACCCTTCCCCTGCTGCCCCGTCGACTGCGCTCACACGAATCCAGACAGAGATTGAGCACTTTATCTGGGGTCCTATGTCACCCAGGCTGCAGAAAACCTTACTACGACGTCCTAAGAAGGAAGGGGGGTTGGCCTTTCCTAATCTCATTCATTAGCACCATCGCTGCTGATGGTATTCTCCTCCAGTGCTGACCATCATCGATTCCCATTGTTCATGATGAGCTCAGCTCATCATGAGTGTACGAGAGGTGTACCTCATGACGTTCTGAGCTCGCCATGTGCATCAAAGGGGTTATTACCAATCCTTGATTTTGTGTTACCTGGTGGAGTGGAACCGTCCCATGACGGAGAAACACTGGGTATTTATGGATCAGTCAGTAGCTGGTAGGCATATTTGGAGGGAGTGTTGGTTACCTAGGTCGGCGCAAGCATGTGGTCCTTACTCCTCACCAGTCACTCGCCCTACCATGTTAGCATGAGAAAAGGTGTCTCGACGAGCCAATCTCACCACTTTCCCCTCCCTCATGTCTCACATCTTTTCGAATACTGATTTCCCTCCAGGCATGGACAGAGGTGCAGGCTCTCGCTGGGTGGAGGGAGGATGTAAGCGAGTGGGGCAGTTGTTTGATTTGGATGGCCATATCCTTTTTAAGGTACTCTGTGAGGACTATAACTTAACAGACTCAGACGATTTCCTCCATGCTCAAATGTGCCACTGGACATCGGGCCCCTGGTGCAGCCCTTGGTCAGTAGACCGATGCGTCCACTAGAGAAGTGGCACTTCCAGAAAAAGGATGATCACAGGCTTATTTCAGAGTTCTACGCCTTTCTCTCGCCTTGGTCAAAGGAGACCCGTTCTGTGGGACAGAAGCGGTGGGAGATAGAGATTGGCCGTACCTTGACAGACAAGGAGTGGGAAAACATCTTCTACAGATCACATCATTTTGTACACTCAATGGGGCACACAGAGACTGCATATAAAATAGTTTCCTATTGGTATTATACCCCGGGTTGAGTGGCAAAGTGGAACTCCCAGAATGATGGCCTCTGCTGGCGTGGCTGTGGAAGTCCCGGGACCCTCCTTCACCTGCTATGGAATTGCCCCAAACTAACACGATATTGGGACACAATCCTCGATGAGATTGATAGAGCCTTTGACACTACTATTCAGAGGTTTCCCGCTTACACTATACTAGGACTTCCCAAGGCCTTGACCTTCCCCTTGCATTCACTTAAAGGCAAGCAGATTACCCTGGCCTTGAATGCTGCACACCGGGTTATCCTGGAGGCCTGGAAGACTGACAGGATCCCAGACCGTTCCCAGTGGCTGCTCCAGTTATGGTCCCTACTAGGTACGGAGCATTTATCCAAGGCCTTACTAGGAAAGAATACTCTAAGATTTGGGCTCCTTTCATAACGATTTTGTCTTTTGAATTACGGGAACTAACTTGTCCTGTCTATTTACGTCTCCTGAAATTGATTCCCGAGGGGACCGATGCGGAGCAGGGCGACCGCCTCTATTATATCTGCCCTTTTCTCAAGGGGACTGTTCTTCTTCTTAAAGGCACGCATGTGTAGGCTTTAGGTAGCGGGTGGCTCACCAGGAGGGAGGAGAGTAGGGTGGGGGACTAGGTTTAGATGTTTAAAATTTTGATTTGTTCTCTTTTTTCTCCTTTTTCCTTTTTTCCCTTTTGTTGTTCTTATCCCTTAAAGGTAGGCATACTTGCTCTGCATGTGCAACGGAGTGTTAGATTGGCGCTTTTACTTAAGCAGGTGTGATGCCCTGGGCCGGGCATTGTTTTTATCTTTACACTGTTAAGCTTGCTAATTCTTTCAGGTTGTCTTACGCGGCCGGCCCAAGTTGGGTTGTAGGTGACATGCTGTGTTACATAAAGGTATAATTGTTGGTTGGACCATGTACTATGCCCTCTACTACATGTTTGTTAAATTGCCGTCCCACAGGGTTGTAGGCGCTAATGCTCTGTATTCTGTTTGCCGTGTGTACTGCCATTAGAAACGATTTCATTCTAAAAACCCTAAAAGGGTAAAACACATCAATATGGAAAGAATATTAAAGTGTTAGGGTGTTGGACGAGGCCCTGCTTGCAGGGTCATCCTGGAACTTTTTGCCTTCCCCATAGTTTTTTAACCTAATATAGAATTGGTGGTTCGAAATGAGACACAATAAATATGTATGTTTTGTGGTTGCACTAGAAATAATACATGCTGCGCAATGGTGCCCAGAGTTTAACTTCACCATGGAAGAAAATGTCACTTTTAAAATGGACGCCATTGCTGTGTGCTTTGTGCCGCCTCCCTGAGGAGGGTTGGTGGTCTAGTGTTTGGAGTGACAGGGTACCCTACACCTCCCCCGCAGTGACAGTTGGGGCTGGAACTGCCGGGAGCCTTCTAGAAGGTTCTAGCCCTGTCTGGTAGGTGGGGGGAGGGGGATATATAGGGGGGTTGTGCCTCCATGTGCTCAGACTGAGCATGGACTTGATCGAGAGGGGACACTCTGCCAGGAGGTACCGCCGCAAGGGCCTGTGTGCTGGCCCCTGAGCCCATCTGTACCCTTCTGCTGTCCACAGGGCCGGTGAGAGCCTTTGCTGGAGTGAAGACTGCTATGTCAGGAGGAGTGCCACTTTATGGGAGATGACTGCTTCTAGGAGCTGCTGTCCTGTACTGATGAGTGCCCACTGACTGCTGATCTGGCCCAGCATTGCCTGCCTGTGCTCCAGCCCTAGCGTCTTGTGAGTACTACAACTGTGCCTTGGAGGTGAGGAGCGTGGGCACTACTTTACTTTATGGGACCTAGCATCCGGGGAGCGCCACAGCTTTACCCCAGCATGGATTGTGCTCTGCCTGCTGCCTAGTGCCTGGGAAGCACTTTGTCTTCGCTGCCCAGGAGGTGCAGAGCGCCTACCCCCTGCAGCGCTGTGGTGCCAGAGCGCTATGTGATCCTGGGAGGACTCTAGCGCCGCCAGATCGCTATATTTCATTATCCTAAGGAAGAAGATGCGGGGGACCTGTAGCGTGTTTTGCTAGGGAGAGCTGCTTGTTTAAGAAATACAGTGGAAGCCTACCCCGCTGCTGTGTGACCCCAGAGGGGACCCCCGGCGTGGGGATCCCCCCTGTGTGCAGAAGAAATGCGGGTGCCTACCCCGTGTTTGTGACATATTATAAGTGCTGCCTGGGGAGCTGCATGTCTAAAAGTACAACGGGAGCCTACCCACAAAACATATAACTGACACTGTAAGTACAACAACAGTGACAGTCCTGGCATTCGAACATGCAGTACTGAAGGAAATTCAAACAATCAACTCTCAGAACATCAAAGGCTAACAGAACGTGAAGAAAGGTGAGAGGAAGCACTCATGGACCTGAAAGAGAATACTACACTTGTCATTAAACTGACAAAGGTGGCACAATAGTTATCATGGATAAAAACATGGATCACGAAGAATGCATCAGATTGCTATCAGATGAAAACAGCTATGAAATCCACCGGATTTACCCTACTCCAAGACTTGTGAACAAAATCAGAACCTTGGTGGATGAGTGCCTGATGAAAGATTGACGGCAACCAAGATGTAGCTGAGGACTTTGTTAGATGGATCAATACTAGAGGTGAACATCTGAAATTCACACATGCAGTCAGCACGGAGGGAGCTGTTTTTCTGGACCTAGCTATAAACATGATAGCGGAATGGATCCAGACTAAAGTTCACAACAAGAGCACACACAAAAACAGCGTACTACTTTTTGAGAGCTTCCACCCCAGATCACTGGGGCAAAATTTGCCAGTAGGTCAATTACTCAGGATCCGGAGGAATTGCTCTCGTACGGAAACCTATGAGGAACAGGCTGAGACTCTGGAGAAGAAGTTGATTGAACAACACTACCCTAGAAATATGATCGGAAGAGCAAGGAAAGAGCTAATAACAATAACCGAGATGGTCTATTTGAATAACAAGAAAAGAAGATGAATGAAAGAGTAGTATGCGTCACCACATACACCCCATAATCGAATAAAGTACAAAACCTTGCACATAAACATTGGCATATCCTTAATGGGGCACAAAAACAGTGCCCCCCCCAACTATTTGCTTTCAGACGTAACAGTAGAATCTGTGATGAACTTGTTCTTACTAAGGCACCACCTCCAAAGGACCTGAACCAAACCACACTATGGGGCAACCAAAGACCAGTTAGACACTGCGCATGCAGAGGATGTGTGGCATGCCCATTTACCAGCACAACCAAAATGGTGGATATAAAAACAAACAATTCATGGATATTAAAAAACTTTAGCAACTGTAACAGCGAGAATGTTTTTTTATTTGCTCACATGCCCCTGCAATCTTATGTATGTGGGAATGACAACCAGAAAAATCAAGGTCCGCATCAACGAACACATGAGCACCATTAGATGCAAAAAAACAGATACAAAGTTGACAAGGCATTGCTTGGAACACAATCACAAGGACACAGATCTGAAATGGGTGGTACTTGAGGTCATAAAAAAACAGGCCCTGATATCCAGAGGATCCTCCACACGAGAGAACAACAGTCGTGCTATCGCCTACGTACATGTGATACAGGACTGAATGATGAAATACCATGGCTCCAGATTGGAAATGAATACAATCTCAATGAGAATAATTTTGTTGTAGACCTGGGCGCACAGACAATAGCCTACCTGTCTGCGTCCAGTGTGGGCGTCACTATATTAAAGAAATAGCCACGCCCTTTCCATCCTTTACCCAAACCATTAATAGCACCTTTGAAAATAGTTAATAATCGTGAAGGAGCGTGAACACTACAGGTCCTTTGACCTTTCCACCTCATTCTGCCCTTACTCCTCCACACCGGCACTAAGCAATTACTATGAATCTGTTATTATGTCACAGATTACCATGATGTGCGAAAGTTCACAACGCCTTGCACATAAAATCCAACCCTTGGGCTTTCATAATGATTTGCTTAAATGTGTGATTCAATGGCACCCATGTACAGTCTATTTGGGGGGCGCCTGCGAGTTTGAACACACATTGCACACCATCGCTTGACCCATACAAAGTAACCACCCTGCATTTGCGGTCTTGATTGCAAAAGAGGGGCAGTACCATAAAGGCAAAGATGGGCTGAACAGCCTGATGTGGCACGCAGACGCGCCGCCCAGGCAGCGTCTGGCAGCTTCCCAGTGACACCGGTAACCATCAATGTCGATCTCAGTGACAATGGTGTAGTGAGTGTCATATATACATGGGTGAATCAAACTTATTTACACATTTTTATGAAAGAGTAGTTTAAAAATGGTCAGAACACCGAGGACACCAATATCTCTGGTAGTTTGCACAGTTGCTTGTTAATTTAGAACTTGTCACTGAGCACGTTTCTTACACTGTACTATATGGCACCACCATCTTGCATTGAATTGTTGATAGCCTTATAACAAAAATACATATCAATACTGCTTTATTGAACAAAAAGTAAATTCTCTGTTTGCAACGCAAATTTGTGTTTTTTTGTGTTTCAACTTTATTTGCTATATATTAATGTTCCAAACTCAAATGAATGTTTGATGATCAAGCTCAAAATTGTGAAGCAATTGTACTTTCCCGACAGAACCTTTGTATCTTTTCACACTTGTTATTTACAGCGCTATAAATGGTAAACACTTAAAAGCACTGTAAAAATAATCATGTTCTAATTTGATGGTAAGACCAACATGCACACCTGGCAGGTAATCTGCTTTAGATACCATCTGTCCTCTTCTATTTGCAAAATCAAACAGAGAAGATATGTTTTTTTGCTCCCATTGCTATTGGGCAGCGGTGCAGAAAACAGATGGTGAGTCTGAATGGAAACAGAAAGCACATTCACGAAGAGGTAGGAAATCTGACAACACACTGAACCAAAAGCCACATCACTTCTTCTGCAGTCAGATCCCAGCCGCAGTGGAGTGCATGCTATGGAGTTGGGGCTCAGCAGGAAAACTGTCTCCTCTTCCAGAGTCAGTTTCAAGAACAAGGCAAAAGCAGGCTGCTGCCTTGAGTCTAGAGGAGCAGAAGACCATCAGCATTATCGTAAAACTAACAAAGATTAGAGGGGGTGAAGTGGCGTAAAATGTCACTTTGCCAAAGGTAGCATAAATCCATGGACCAGCCCTGGTTAGCTTTCTTTGGTACCCACTGTTTCCATTGGAAAAAGTTTGAATGGGAGGGAGGACTACAAAGAACTTTAAGGTGAACTACCCAATACTTCTTACATTTTCCAACAACTCCGCACTATAGCTTAGAGAAATAAGGCATCATGTGCGTTAATAGTTACAGCTCTGAAACGACGTACAGGATCACTTCTCTACATGCAGTATATTCTCACAAGCAAGCGAGGCACAGAGGGCACTCAGTCTAAATCTCTCAAGTAACATTTCTATTTGTCTTTTGTGCTTCCAGTCACTGGTCTTCCAGATGTAAACATAGGACCACATTGGCAGGTCCCCCCCACGTAACTTACCATCGCCGTCTGTGAAAAAGAAAGGAAACCTAAACTGCAATAATGCTCACTTGAGCAGAATCATGCCAAATACACAGAGAAACGTGTAGCGGTCAAGATATCTGTCTGTTTGAAACATGCAGTTTAAAGTTCAAATGCATCCATGCTTAAAGTTGAAGCTTGATGTACCACACTGATGAATGGAAAGGGGCGACCACTCGGTCCCCCCGAACGTATGGCAGAGTGCCTCGATCCCCCCGGGAAGCCATTTTGGGCGGGAGGCGCGTCTCGGCTGGTATGCCCGAAGCGGCGTAGCCGGGGCGCGCTTTTTCCCGCCCTAGAGTGGGCTGGCCTAGACACTGACGCGGCTGGCCACGCCCTCGGGGCAGGCAGGGGCAGGTTTACGCCCGCCCTGAAGACGGATAAAAAGGGACGCAAGACCAGAAGGCATCCTCTTGTTCCTGTGCTCTGAAGCTGCACCTCCTCGCTGCACGTGAGCTCGAGACGGAACGAAGAGCCAATTTTGAGCGTTGTAATCTTTCTTTTGTCTTACAGATACTCTGTCGGAGAAATGCCCAAGAAAGGCGGGAAGAGAATGACGACTGAACAGATGGTTCGGGTCCTCATGAAGGAGATGACTGAGCTGAAGAAGCGGGTGGCGGAGAGAGACGGGGAGGGGGGGCCGGAACGTCCGTCGGCTGGAGCAGCTCCAGGAGGAAGAGCCAAGAGGCCAAGGAGGGGACCAGCTGGGGGAGACGTCCCGGTTCCCTGTACCCCGCTCGAAGCGCCAACCCCAGTACCGGCGGAGGGGAATCCGATTCCTGTGGTGGTCACCCCGGTGTCCAATGAGGATATGCCGCCCGAGCTGGCGGCACAACTTGCAGCGTGGTTGGGCGACAGTAGTGAGGGCGCCACGGCTGCCGAGGCTCAGGCGCTGATGAAGCAATTGCGCGAGAAACGGGATGCAGCCAAGGTGTCCGCGCCGGCTGCAGTAGTTGACAGGCCACAAGGGACGATGGCGACCGCAGATGCAGCGTCCGGTGCAGGTAAGCGGCCATTGCCGATTGCGAGGGATGAGTCAGCACCCTCTCGTAGAGAAAGGTTGGGTCAACATGTGCCTTTGGCAATTAAGGAGAAGATTTGGGCGGGGGAATATGTGAACATCTTCTCGTTGCTTGTTGATCATTATGAGGTGGAGCATGTTAAGGGTCAGAAAGATCTTATGCATCCGAGTGTTTGGCGCGCAAAAATGGCCGCCTTTAAAGTGAATGAGAATATTGGCAATTGGGGCAATGCATGGGGAATTTTTACGTCGATCTTGGGGGAACGTAGGCCCGAGTTGCTTTCCGAGTTGCCGACCTATCAGTCACGAATCATGGGGTACTCGACATCATACCAGGGTAACCATTGGTTCTGCTACGATAATCTTTTTAGAAAGGCTAAAGAGCATAATAAAAGCTTAACCTGGGATTGTTATGATTCTTTGACATGGGATAAAATGAAGGAGACAGGTATGTTGAAAATGCCATTGGTAGGAAGTAATGTTGGCGAATCCTCCCGCCATTATGGGGGGACGCCCTTTCGTTCAGGTTCGAGTACCGACGATTACTCGAGACCTGCCGGCAATACAGGAAAAAGGGGGTTCTGCTTCAATTTCAACAGAGGTAAATGTACCAGGCCCCAGGGATCGTGTAAATTTAAACATGAATGTAGTGGGTGCGGGTCGTCCCATCCTGAGTCCACGTGCAGAGCCAAAACGGGTGATAACGGGGGGAGAGGAGGCGCCAAACAGGTCTAACGTAGTCCGAGGGGCGCCTTTACCTACCCCGATTGATACCTTGGCGATGATTCCCTGGCTCAGTGAATACCCGGATCGTACTTCTGCTGGGGTGCTGCGGAACGGATTTTCGTATGGTTTCCGCATCCCGGTAGGGGACTTTCAGGGTGTGGAGAAGTGTAAAAATCAACTTTTCGTCCTGCAGCATACGACCGTGGTTCAGGATAGGATCCGGAAAGAGGTTACTCGAGGTCGGGTCGCCGGCCCGTTTAGTGTACCCCCGGTACAGAATTTTGTTTGTTCACCTTTAGGGGTGGTCCCCAAGAAGGACCCAGGTGAGTTCCGACTGATTCATAATTTGTCAGCCCCACGTGGTCTTTCTGTAAACGATGCAATAGATCCAGAAGTGTGTTCGGTGCGGTACGCATCCTTCGATGAGGCCGTAGCCATTTTGAATCGCCTGGGGCCCGGGGCGCTGATGGCGAAGTCAGATATCGAGTCAGCGTTCCGGTTGCTCCCGGTACACCCAGACGACCAGCGTCTCCTGGGTTTCATGTTTCAGGGTTATTATTACATGGATAGGTGTATGCCGATGGGGTGCTCTATATCTTGTGCCTATTTCGAGAAATTCAGTAGTTTTCTACAATGGGTCTTCACAAAGAAGACGGGTTTCCAACATGTAATGCATTACCTTGATGATTTTCTGTTCCTTGGGGCAGCCGGGGATCTCGAATGTGGCCGGGCCTTGGCCGAGTTTTGTGTATTAATGAAGCAGTTTGGTGTGCCATTGGCACCAGGTAAGACGGTGGGTCCTGCGACTTGCCTCGAGTTTCTGGGGATCGAGTTAGACTCCAGAGAGGGTTGTTTTCGTTTGCCAACTGACAAAGTGTGGAAGTTCAGGGCAGCCCTGCAAGTGTGTCTAAATGGATCTAAAGTTACGCTGCATCAATTACAGCAGTTGGTGGGACAGTTGAATTTTGCACTGAGAGTTATACCGATGGCCCGCCCCTTTTCCCGTTCAATTGCCCAAGCTATGGTCGGCCTAAAGGAGGGCCATCATCGCACGAGACTATCGGCTGAGGTCCGCCAGGACGTGCGTATTTGGTTAGCATTTCTGGCGGACTTTAATGGTCGGGTCATCTGGAACAAACCAGCCGTGTCCTCTGAAGAGCTGGGGCTATGGACAGATTCAGCAGGTAGCATAGGTTTTGGTGCCATCTTCGGCACAAAATGGTCGGCACAAAGGTGGCCGACATGGTGGCATGACAATGGTCTGACAAGTAATATTGCTTTCCTGGAACTTTTCCCCATTTTGGTGGCCCTGAGAACCTGGCCAGAAGGGTTCAAAGATCACTCTGTGATATTTTGGTCTGACAATATGACCGTGGTCGAGTGCATCAATAGTCAGGCAGCACGATGTAAACTGATTTTAAGACTGCTCAAAGAAATTGTTTTACTGTGTATGCAACTGAATGTGCTATTCAGAGCAAAACATGTCCCAGGGGTAATGAATCAGGCGGCTGATGCACTGTCTCGTTTTCATATGCAGGCTTTCTCGGGTTTCCTTCCCTCAGCGGACCCAGAGCCGGCACCCTTTCCCGAAGCTCTCTGGTCTCTCGGTGCCCCGAACTTCGTCACCTCGTGGGAGAGAGTCTAGCACCAAGGACGAGGAAGGCATATGAAGGGGCGTTTCGGTCCTATTTAGCCTTTTTGGGGACTGATAGAGAGAGGCTTTGGGGCCACGAGGAATGGGTAGTGAATTTTCTGATGTCCTTACGTAGGGCTGGGAAATCGGTGGCTACGGCCCAGAGGCATCGTGCTGCTATTTCCTTTGTTGCCAGGGCTCATAGTATCCAGGACCCGACAGCGTCTTTCGTTGTACAGAAAGCGCTGCGTGGGTGGCAACGCCTTGAGGGTCGCAGAGTAGATGAGAGGCGCCCGATAGGTTTGGATAGGTTGGCCCAGTTGTTGGCTACACTCCCTGCCACATGTTCATCTCAGTTTGAGGCTGTGTTGTTCCGAGCCGCTTTTACGCTAGCATTTCACGGGGCGATGCGGGTAAGCGAACTGGTGGCAAGGAACAAACAGGATGTGGCGGGGGGTTTGTGCCAAGAACACGTTCAGATCAGAGGAGAGGCAATGACTGTCTCCTTTGTCAGGTCCAAGACCGATCAAGACGGGATGGGTGACTGCATAATCATACGCAGGATTCCCGGGTCCTCCATGTGTCCGGTAAAGTGTTTAGAAGATTACCTAGCACGAAGGGTGGCATTATGGGGGGGGACCTTGTTGAGACACGCGGACGCCAACCCACTGACAAAATTTCAGTTTCAGCGGGTGCTTGCGATGTCAATTGCCGCTGCGGGCTTGAACCCGGGCGAGTTTGGGACCCATTCCTTTCGGATAGGGGCTGCTACGGAAGCTACAGCCAGGGGTCTTAAGTTGAACAAGTGAAACGAGTGGGGCGTTGGTCCTCCAATTGTTATAAGAGGTATGTGCGGTTGCACATGTTGTGAAGCTGTAATGATGTACTCACGCCTCTTGTTTTTGTTTGGTTTTCAGTTACGCAAGCCTGCGAGGCGGGGCGGACTATGCAGTCGACCCAACACCGGGCCAGCGGTCAGACATCACCGGCTGTGAAAAAGGAGGTGTGGGTCGTGGGCCACTCATACGTGAGGCGTGCCGCGGACGTATTCAAAGCAGGTGACATGATTCACGTAGCTGGGGAATACGGGTACAGGGTGTCCTTCTACGGAAGAGGCGGTCTCTGTATTGACCAGTTTCAAGCATTTTTCGAGGGTATGTTAGGGCGGACGAGGTCACCGCCGTCTATAGTCATAGTACACTTAGGGGGCAATGATTTGGTCACCACCGGTAGACGACTTCTCCTGGAGGCAATGCTTTCCACTGTAAGTTGGTTAGCGAGGAGAGTTCCGGGGTGCACAATTGCGTGGTCCCATATGATCCCACGAAAGGTGTGGCGGGGGGCTATTTCTATTCCTGCTTTGAATCAGTCTGTTAGAAAGCTTAATAACAAAGTGAGTAGGTTGTTCCGTTCCAGGACATTGCATTCTATTCCGCATGGCTGTATTAATGATGACAGTATGTATTTGGGGGATGGGGTGCATTTGTCTCGGGTGGGGAATGAGTTACTCATAGGAGACTTCTTAGCATGGTTGAAAACGTTAAAACATGACCTTTAGGTAGGAGCTTTGTGGGGGGTCCGGATAGCCGGTCAACTATCCGGCCTGTGGCGGTAAGGTCATGATCGGTGAGCAGTAATTGGAAGATCCCTATGAGTGGGCGTCACCCAACACGGATGGGAGCGCTCGGGAGAGGTGGCCTTTGGCCCCTCAACGGGGAGGCGGTCCCTTCTAAGGATGGGTCGCCGAAAGAAAAGGAAAGGCGGTCAAGGCCCCTTCCTGTGTAGGAGGGGTTAAAGCCCCCTCCTGGGGAATTTCCCGGGGCCAGTGACGTCTGCGACGGCAGATGTGGTAAGTTGTGTGGGGTTTGGGGGGAGGTCTACGCTACCTTCTAGATAACTCACACGAGTCCTCGAACGACCTTTAAGTGGCGTCGAGTTTATTGGGGCCCCCGTCAAGTCAAGGGAAATTGGTAGTTGCACTTGAGGTACGCCTCAGTGCTGTCGCCCCTCCCAAGTGGGGGGGGGGTATTTCTGGTTAGGGATCTTGACACCGGTTACGACCTTGCCGTTGGCCCTTAAACGTTAGGATGTACAATTTCAAAATTTCAAGAAAATGTTTTGTAGGTTGTTAGTTCGGCTAGGAGAACCTCTGTATTAGAGAATCTGTTAAGGTTAGCCAAACATCGCAATGTGGTAATGAAATTGTACATTAATATGAAACTGTTTAATGTTTTAATTTTTTGTTTTAATAAATACGGCCGGGGAGGGTCACTCCCTCCCTCTTCCAAAAACTTCAAGAACTGTTTCCGGTTTCCCTCCTTTGGGGATTGTGTTGAGAGGGGGTGGCGGGTATCTCAGCCATATGGAAAGGGGCGACCACTCGGTCCCCCCGAACGTATGGCAGAGTGCCTCGATCCCCCCGGGAAGCCATTTTGGGCGGGAGGCGCGTCTCGGCTGGTATGCCCGAAGCGGCGTAGCCGGGGCGCGCTTTTTCCCGCCCTAGAGTGGGCTGGCCTAGACACTGACGCGGCTGGCCACGCCCTCGGGGCAGGCAGGGGCGGGTTTACGCCCGCCCTGAAGACGGATAAAAAGGGACGCAAGACCAGAAGGCATCCTCTTGTTCCTGTGCTCTGAAGCTGCACCTCCTCGCTGCACGTGAGCTCGAGACGGAACGAAGAGCAAATTTTGACCCACCCACCAGCCCCTGAAGACAGCCAGTTGTTTGTAAATAAAAATGGATCGATAATTCTATTTCGTTTACAGGTTGTGGTATTATCGTGTTGATATTGAGTGTGTAATAAAGTGGGTCGATTTTATGTATGTTTGTGATTAAAGAAATTCGGATTTAGTGTCCATTTATAAGCATGCTTTTTTCGGGCATAGTGGCCAATGTATTGTTGGTTTAGTTAGCATTGTCGTATTTATCTTGGTCGGGCGGTAAGGTCATGATCGGTGAGCAGTAATTGGAAGATCCCTATGAGTGGGCGTCACCCAACACGGATGGGAGCGCTCGGGAGAGGTGGCCTTTGGCCCCTCAACGGGGAGGCGGTCCCTTCTAAGGATGGGTCGCCGAAAGAAAAGGAAAGGCGGTCAAGGCCCCTTCCTGTGTAGGAGGGGTTACAGCCCCCTCCTGGGGAATTTCCCGGGGCCAGTGACGTCTGCGACGGCAGATGTGGTAAGTTGTGTGGGGTTTGGGGGGAGGTCTACGCTACCTTCTAGATAACTCACACGAGTCCTCGAACGACCTTTAAGTGGCGTCGAGTTTATTGGGGCCCCCGTCAAGTCAAGGGAAATTGGTAGTTGCACTTGAGGTACGCCTCAGTGCTGTCGCCCCTCCCAAGTGGGGGGGGGTATTTCTGGTTAGGGATCTTGACACCGGTTACGACCTTGCCGTTGGCCCTTAAACGTTAGGATGTACAATTTCAAAATTTCAAGAAAATGTTTTGTAGGTTGTTAGTTCGGCTAGGAGAACCTCTGTATTAGAGAATCTGTTAAGGTTAGCCAAACATCGCAATGTGGTAATGAAATTGTACATTAATATGAAACTGTTTAATGTTTTAATTTTTTGTTTTAATAAATACGGCCGGGGAGGGTCACTCCCTCCCTCTTCCAAAAACTTCAAGAACTGTTTCCGGTTTCCCTCCTTTGGGGATTGTGTTGAGAGGGGGTGGCGGGTATCTCAGCCATATAGATACCGCGCTGATCAAGAGGGAAAGAGCAAATGAGTCGCTCGTTGCGATGGACAACCAGGAGGAAACGTGATAGCCAATCGGAAGGAACAATTAGTGAAATCACCTGGGCTTGAACCAAGTACCCAAAGAAGGGACAATTATAAGCAATGCATTAATGAAAAGGCAGCATTTTTGATAGGAACAAAAAAGAACGAATGGCAATCGATGGCCTTAGTTAAAGCCCATATTGTAGATACATCATGCTTCGCAGGGCAGCACATGCATGCTGACTCTAGGCTTTACCTAAAAAGGAGATATGACACAGCCGTAACCCTTTTTTTTTATTGCTGGCGGGGTAGGAGGGAAAGTTGGGGATACAAGGAGGGAGGGATGAATGGGAGTCGGGGGCAACATGGACAGTCGAGGGGTTGGGAATTAAAGCACCTTTTTATTTTTTCAGGCTGGAGGTACAGCTCTGCCAAGTATCATGCATCAGTGGTTAGACCAATGCAGTTTAGCGTGGAAGTCCTCATCACCACACTAAAATGCTTAATCATGCATTTATAGCACCTCCTAACACAGCAGCACTGCTAGGCATAAGAAACTGCGAATAGGAGCAGACCATTGCAAAAGCGCAAGCAGCCGGCTGCCTGCCTGCAGTGCTGTGCAAACTGTGCTGCCAGTGAGCCGGCATTATACAGTGCCGCCTTCAAGGTTGAGTTTCTTCACTAACAATATTGAACACAAATTGTCATCACACGGAATAATGCAGTCTCAGGTTCAGACTGCAGTGCACAATGAATCAGAGCCTCCGGTACTCAGCCACGTGACATGCCATGGCTAAGTCTGTTAAACTGACTGACAATTACCAGTGGTGGCTCCTCGTGGGAGTGCTTTGCAGCGATGAAATGCAGCGCTCACAATGAAAATCGTTGGATTTATTTATTTATTTATTAACGGACCTCCGTTCGGCCTTAAGCTGGAGTTTACTACCCCCACCCTTCCCCTCCTACACCTCGCCCACCACCCTGCAGCACTTCCATGAGGAGCCACCACTGATAATTACATCCTCCCTGGAGAGTAGTAATAACACGGAGACTAATCAGCTGTGCACTGCCCCTTCTCCCTACTTTTACCGTGGACCAAGATCCAGCGGGACTGCCACCCTTTCTTACACACTGCCCTGCTGTGCTGGCAGAAAGCGCTAGTGTACACGTTGGGGACCGCACCATATGCAGACAACATTCCCCTGCTGGGCGTCCCGACGCCGCAGGGAAGACTGACACGCGGCAGATTGCAACCCTGGGTAGACGTGGGGGTATACACAGTGGGAGATCTTTTTGGCGATAATGCATTGCTGGACCATGACTCCTTCTTGCAACTTACTGGGGCACCTCCGAGGCTCTACATCCTACATGCCACAGTATCACATTATGTACGAACTACATGGGCCCCACACCGTGTAAAACCTGTACAGCACGAACTAGTACACCTACTTTACTACATGGGGACCGGGGGACACTTGGTACAGTGGCTCTATACTGGGGTCTGGGAACACGCTGCCATATCTCTCAACCGACTCAGAGACACCTGGGAACTAGACACGGGGGAGGCACTGACGGACGGGGCCTGGAAGATCTTCCTCGAACACCCTCGAAAGGTGTCCCGGAACGTTAAGTTCAAATTTATACAAGCTATGGTACTACACAGGGCATACCTCACCCCACATAGGCTTCATAGGATGTTACCAGATTCGTCCCACTGCTGTCCCCGATGCAGAGCTGACAAAGCCGGTCTTCTTCACATGTTATGGACATGCCCACGTTTACGACATTATTGGGGGGGGTGTCTGCCACGTTCTACGTACGATCACAGCCCTGCCGGTGCCGGAGGAGGCGCTGTATTGCCTGATAGGCCACTGGAAACGACCCAAACAACATAAGGCCCAGCTGAAGCTCCTTGACTTATCCTTGCTTCTAGCTATCAGAGTTTTAACGATGAGGTGGAAGTCCGCCAGACCTCCAGATCCGGAGGCATGGAGAGCTGACTTGCTGAAGTGGGGCAGGGCTGAGGGGTCTGTTCTGCGTAGGGAAGAAGCGAAGGGACAAAGAAAATACCCAATCGCACAGGATTGGGAGCGGATGTTATTGGAGGTGGAGGAAATGGAGTGGGCACCATCACAAGTTAACGGCTCTCAGCTGTGAAAATGTGGAAAGGGGGGCTCTCATGCAACGAATAGGTCCAGAAAGCGCGCAGGTTAGTCAGCTGAGTATGAATAAGTTAGCCAGGATGAGGTTGGTCTTAATGCCAGGACAAGTTGCTAGGTACATGAAGAGTCCAGGAGACGTACGAGAAGGGGCGGGGGGAGTTGGGTGGGACGGGGACACATGTTTAGACTAAGAATTTCTGGACTTACGTTATGTATCTAAGACACATTACACGATGTTGCATGGGAGGTCATATCATGGATGTACAATGTATCCCAGGTCTACAGCTTATGACCGTACGATATTCGGCATGTCTCAGATATGTCATGACATAGCATTTGGATGTTTATTTTTGAAGTCTGCAGTTATTGGTTGTGGGAGAAAAATGAGAAAAGACTGTACACTGTGGACAACGTAGATCTGAATACAATGACATGTCAAGCAGTCGCTAATAAAGAATTAAAAAAAAAAAAAGCTGTGCACTGCCCCTTGCTCAGACTGAGGCTGAGAGTGATGATGCATCCAGAGGGTGGCAACTTGCCCTGTTGTATTTTGAAAACTGATACTTCCTGCACGCCACCGTCAGGGACAGTTAATTCAATTCCACAAAGTAATTTATTGGATGATTGGCCAGTGACTCGGCAACTGATGGGCAAAAGTATGTTTTTATGTTACTACATGTTGTGTGCTCCTCGGCAGGCATAGAGTGAGTGGGGCTGTTGGCACCTCTCAGACCATGCTTCGCTACAGACCCCCAGCCTCATTAACAGTGCTTTGTTTGTACTACCTTGTGAGCTAGTGTGCCAGCACACTGAAGACTGGCACCAAAATTTATTTTTCAAAATCCCCCTGCCGCTCCCCAGGAAGGCTTCGCTGAGAGTGGACGGGGCCGGTGGGGCCCACCTAGTGACACGATAAACAACAAATCGCTCATGTCACACATGCTGCTCTCAATAGGCATCCACATGTGGGAAGGCACAGGATGGCAATCTGTTTGTGTCCAATCATGGCAGGGACATGTGCCACGCTGTAATGATTCAAAAAGCAGACTGTCAATGCGCAGGGAGTTTTTCCCCATCTACACCCATAAGAGAGAGCACAAGGTCTCCACTTACTCTTACTCCACATCTTCACCATCAGCACTGAGCAGCAGAACACGACAACACACTAGGTAGCAGCATCTCTGTACTAGTTGAGTATCAAAAAGCAGACGGTGTGAGTCCACACACAGGAGCAGCTATAACATGAGAGTCAGCATTTCTCCGTAGGATGTATATTACCCCCTCAAGACTCCACAGGATAGACCCTGCCGGATCACACCATTGTACCACATCAGCGCTCCAAATGCAGACTTCGCTCATCTCGCTTGGACCTGTCCGAACATACATTCATACTGGGTAGCTATGCACAAGATGGTGAGCGGCATGATCAAGGTTCCAATGACACCCCTACCTGAGATCGCCCTGCTGGGTTATGTTAACCAGTTCCCACAGGAAACTCTTAGGTTTGTGGCCATTAGCTTACTCCTGGCCAAGAGGGAAGTAGCCATACATTGGGGGGATAAAACAGCACCCTCGGTGAAAGCATGGCTGAGGAGCATGTTATGTTATGTTATGTATTTGTAGAGCGCGACAGCTGCCCCAGCGACGGGGCGTCCCGGCGCTAAGAACCATATCATAACCAGACTGAGAGGGGGAAAAAGGGAGGCCTACAGGGGGGGAAGAGATGAGTTTTAATAGCTTTACGAAAAGCTGATAGGTTGTCGATGCAACGGATGTGGAGGGGAAGGGAGTTCCATAGCTTTGCCCCCAGCAGTCTGAAAGATCGTCCTCCGATGCGGCAGAACTTTGTGTGGGGGACCAAGACTAGGTGTTGCCCTCTAGAGCGGAGGTTGTGTAGGGGGTTGTAGGGCGTTAACAGCGGGCGTAGAAGCTCGGGCCCTCCGTTTTCAAAATTTTAAAGGCAATGGTGAGGGCCTTGAATTGGATGCGGGCTTCCACGGGCAGCCAGGGAAGTCTGTGAATTGTAGCTCTCGCGGAGCACCTTCTAGGCAGGCCAACAATTGCCCTGGCCGCAGAATTCTGTATCCGTTGAAATCTCTTGGTTTCAGCCTTGTTAGCGCCTAGCAGCAGGACACTCGCGTAGTCCAGCCGGGCAAGGATGGTCGATTGTACAATGAGTTGCCGCGTTTTGGGGTCAAAGAAGCCTAGAATGGGATTGAGGCTTCTCAGTAGTCCGATACAAGTCGCGGCTACTTTTTTGGTGTGGGACTGGAAATTTAGCGCGGAGTCCAGCCATACTCCTAGGTTTTTCGCCAGGGTTTTTGGGGGAGGGGCTGGGCCCACTGAGGGGGGCCACCAGAGGTCACTCCAGCTGTTGGGGTTCGTGCCCAGGAGCAGCACCTCGGTTTTTCCTGCATTAAGTTGGAGACAATTTGTAGTCATCCAATTGGCGACGGCGGCCAGTCCATCCCTGAATCTCGTGGCATCGGGGGAGGGCGCCTCGTTGAGGGTGATGACCAACTGTGTGTCGTCGGCGTACGACACCATTGTGAGATCCCACTTTTTGGCTACTTCCGCCAGAGGCTGCATATATAAATTAAAAAGGGAAGGACTGAGGGCAGAGCCCTGAGGGACTCCTTGTCCTATAGCTTGAGATTGGGAGATAAAAGGGGGGGCTGACACCCGGAAGGACCTATTCGTGAGGAGCGACCGGAACCATTCCAGTGCCAGGTCTTGGATCCCGATATTTTCCAGGCGTTTTAGAAGGATGTCATGGGAGACCGTATCAAAGGCCGCGCTGAGATCGAGCAGTATCAGCGCAGCACTTTGACCGGTGTCCATGATTTTCCGCAAGTGTTCCGTGGAGGAGAGGAGAGCGGACTCTGTACTATGGCCCGGCCTGAACCCGTGTTGGGAGGGGTCCAGGATGTTATTTTCCGCCATGTGGTCATTTAGTACGTTGTTCGCATGGGCCTCTGCTAGTTTGGCCACCCAGGGGAGCAGTGAGACGGGCCGGTAGTTCTCCGGTTTGGTGGGGTCTAGGGTGGGTTTCTTTATAATGGGAGTGACCCAGGCCTGTTTCCAGCAGATGGGTACTGTGGCTGAGGCGAACGAGAGATTGAGGAGTGAGGTCAAAGATGGGAGGAAGAAGTCCAAAGCTCCCAGAAAGTGGACTGTCTCATAGGATCTTCTGGGGCACCGGATTTCACCTTCCTGCAGAATTTGGCTAGCTCCTCGTGAGAGATAGCATGGCATCCTGCACCACAAACAATGACATATGCGCAACAACACTCCCCCCCACCTCCAGGCCCAAGGATATTTGGGGCCCTTTCAGGGATTATCTACTGGCGCAGCATCAAGAACCCCCTACGCATCAGGAACAGAGCATAGACCCTACTGGAGTGGGCTGAATTGTCTCAAGATTTGTGTTGTTACACGCTTGCACTAGGAGCTGTACTTTCTCCTTGTCACTACAGTTGTTGCGCTCCCACTGCATGCTGGGGTAAGCCACCAGGATGGTTGGGGTCAGAGTAAGGTTGGACTCTCGGGATCCGCTTTAAGTCATCTATGATTATAATGCGTCACGGACTGAGCAACCTGTGATGTATGTTTTTGCTGCCTGTGCATGTTAAATAACTGACTTTGTCCCAGTGTACTGTTCTTCTTATACCTAAATGCAAAATAAAGTGTTAAAAAAAAAAACCTGAGAGTCAGCACGCAGAAGGCCAGCAGAGGGAGTTGGTAAGTTTCAGGCATGGCAACCATTTAGAGAAACACAAAGTGATCTGTCTGTCACTGTGCCGTTTGGGTGATCATGTTTGTATGTCATATTGTGGTTCTCTAAAACAATGAGAAAAGGAGATTTAAAATCTAGGGGCATATTACCAAGCAATAGCGGTAATTATCCCTATTGCTTGGTTAGCGATAAAAATGTATCGCCGAGCTGCGACGATTTTTATCGCAGATAAACCTTGCTATTAGCAAGGTTTATCTCAGAAACGATAAAAATCGGCCGAAATGCATGAATATTGCTGTAAAGTCAGCGATATTCATGCATTACCGAGCGAATGCTCTTAGCCATGTTATCCACCTCCCATTGGATAGCATGGCTAAGAACTGCTCAGGGCAGGTGTTAGCTGTTGGAGATATTCGTGCTTAGCGCGAATATCTCCAAAAGTTGGTAATAGAAGATAGCGATATTAGCGACTGTTTCCAGTCGTTAACATCTTGGCACGCCCACTTTGCATGTCATTAGTGATACATTTCTCTGACACGCAAAGCGGGGCCCAAGATGGTCGCTATCTCCTACTAGCTGTCGCTAACTGGTTTTAGCGACAGCTCGGTAATAGGGGGATAATTTTATCTCCGCTTTCTTGGCTTTTAAAGCCAAAAAAGCGGAGATAAATCCCTTGATAATATGCCCCCTAGTTTCTAAGTTGTGATAAAAGATGTATTTATATAACTAAATTACATCATGGCCCGACAATATTGCACTTTTCAGAGACAGTAATGCCATTATTTGTCCATAGTGCGGCAAGGGTAAGAGCTGCCCTGGTAAGTAGTGGCCAGTCCAGGAGTTTCTCACATTTTTATAGTGGAGGACGGTTGTGATAGTAACCTTCCATTTGAGGTACTTAGCAGCTGTTTCAAGATTGTTTTAGAGCTTTTCATTACTCAAAAGACTGTCATTTCACTTTCCTTGCACTTTAGTGCTTGGTTTTACTCAAGAGAACGTGTCACTCTAAGTGTAACATATTTGGTCATTGAATGTCACTCATAAGTACATTTAAACCATTGAAATGTCACACATAAGCAGCACATAAGCAGCTATGGAGGCGACTTGGGTGTGTGGATGAGTAAGGGGGGCAGGGGCAACACAGACAATGGATGATAGAAGGGAGGGGCTCATAGCAGGCAAATTGACAACGCATGGTGGGAGAGTGGGTAGAAGCAAACACTGGCAGCATCACGGACAACAACAAGAGGGAGGGTGGGTGGGTGGATTAAGGTACAGAACAATATGGGCAACAACAGAGAAGGGTGAGTGGGGAAAGCAACAACACAAAAAAAACAGAAGGAGTGAGGGTGGGTGGGATTGCAAGCAACAACACAAGGAACAATAGAAGAAGGTAGTGTAGGTGGAGGCAAGCGACAACAAAGGCAACAACTGAAGGAGGGTAGGTGTTGAAAGCAACTACACAGGCAACAATGGACGAAAGGAGAATTGGTGGGGAAAGCAACAATAACTGTTGCAACAACGGAACACGGGTGGGTGGGTGTAAGCAAGCAACACAGGAATGAGGATGGAGGTGGATGTTGCAAGCTGCAACATGGACAACAATAAAAGGAGGGAGGGTGCAGGGCATGCAACAACAAGTGCAACAATGGAAGTAGGGTGGGCAGGTAGAAGCAATCAATAATGCAGACAATAATGGAAGGAGGGAGGGTGGGAGCAAGCAATCAACAACACTGGCAACAATGGAAGGAAGGAGAGTGGGTAGAGGAAGCTACAACATGGGCAACAACAGCAGATGGGAAGGTGGGTGTAGCAGGCAAAAACAGGCAAAAACAAAAGGAAGTTGGATGGGTAGGGCAAGCAACAACATGGACAACACTGGAAGGAGGGAGTGTGGGTACGCAACATGGATGAGTGAGGAACCCTAAGTGGGAGAAGTACTTGAGGGAGCCAGCTGAACAAGACGCACTCTAGTATAGCGCTTAAACACATAGAAAAGTAAGGATAAAAAATCATGATCAGTGGAAGGATACAAGTAGTGTGTCCATGCTCGAGGGGAAGGACAAACACGCAAAAAAAAAGGAAGCCTACTAGCCTACTTGCCAATAAAAAGCAAACAAAAGAGAGTCACAATAAAGCCAATGAATGGTAAGCAATGAGTGGGCTCTAAGCCCAGTCTTGAAAAACAAAAGATCTCAAATTCACAGCGCTTGCTCTGCCTAGGCGAGAGCTCCAAAGCAAATGTATACAATTCTGTATGTTTTCTTTTGACATATAAACCTAAAACAGCATGTATGTGAATAAATCATTTTAAAGTGTCTGGTTTTTTAATACTTAATAAAGGAAATGGAGGCATGATTTTTACTAATGTGGACTTACAATTTTACACAAATTTGTTTCCACCTACTAGCTCTTGGCAGTTCCAAAATAGCAAATGTAAGCAAATTATATTTTTGTTCTAGTGTAACCCGATTATCAAGTATCTGTATGTCATGTGAGATTGCAGTCTTCACTTTTTAATTACACCATGTTGCATTCTGGGACTGGAAATGTTTCTCTTTTAAGTTTGACAGTACAGGTGAAAAATGATAGCAAGTAAAGTGGTAATGTGGCTAAATGAGAAGGACATTGAATATGCTTTGTGGGCATCAACAGTGCATTAGTCAACAACTTAAAGAGAATCAGTACTTTCCAGGCACCTGCAGTGCAAACCTAAGTCAAACACAAAATAGCTACAGGTACAATAGTACACCTGTGCACTGTTACAGGCACAGGTGTACTAGATGACTTCCTAAGGAGCCAAGAGAAGTGCACACAAATTTGAGGGAAACATTTCAAAATAAAAACAAAATCAATGAGAAAAAAATCATTAGTCTAGATCTCTTGTTGGTTTTTGATGTTGAAATTAGTATATAACAGAACGTGGCCATATAAGCTAAGTTAGCAGTGTGCCAAAAAATGGCCCATACTGGCTGTATTTAGTAGCACCTAGGTACCAAGTGTTAACACTTACCGGCATAGAATATGACAAGCTATTCACTTTTTGGCAAATTTAGCAGAGTATTTATCTGTCACGTCACACCCTTCGTAGCAACTTCCACTCTGCTTTATAGGAATACCAAATACTATGGATTACACATTGCTATAGTATCGTGTATCTCCTACTATTCAATGGTTACCTTTTAGCCATTGATCATTTGAAATTAGTTTATTTATTTTATTTGGCATGGCCTATCAGCAGGTCTATCTACATTTGGTATTTTTAATGAACCGTCACATTCAGTTCTTGTGGAGGATACCTGTACGCTGCTGTAATATTTTGTTTAAAAAGTAAACGCTTATGCTTCCCCATACAAGTCCATACATACTGTTTTTAATATCTTCACAAATTTTGGGAAATACTTGGGGTATGCCATTAACTGGGGTAAGTCTGTGTTGTTCGTGTTCCATGGGCAGACGCCTCGTCTCCCCAAGGACTGCACGGTAGTGGTCGCAGTAGATGGTTTCATATACCTGTGAATCTTTGTTACATCAGATCCGGCCCTCTTTTACAGCCATAATTTGGCAACCCCGCTGGCCAGACTGCGAGCAGACGTTAAACATTGGAGGTCGCTGCCCCTGTCTTTGGTGGGCCGTGGTGACCTTTTTAAAATGTTGGCACTCCCGTGATTTTTATATATCCTCCAAAACTGCCCGCACCGAATTCCAGATGCATACTTTGTAGCGGTTGAAGAGGAGGTACACACACACTGTTAAGGGAAGGAAAGGCCCCTAGAATAGCGCTTCCTGATCTCAGGCTATACTACTACGCCCTGGACAGATACCAGATGGATCGCTCGTGCTATGTGGGCGCCCTGTATTCCCGCACCAAGAGACAGAGATTTGTTGGTCCAACACAACACACAATACAAATTTGGCATTTGGCAAACTCACAACTGGGATGGGCTGGAGTTCTCACCAAGGCAACACCTTTGTGGTACACTCAGAAACTAGGCATGCTATTCTATCAACCAGGGTTTGGTATGTGGGATATGATCGGCATCTCAGCAGTGAAGGACTTGGTTAAGAAGGGGGAAATACTCAAATTTGAAGACCTCCGAAAGAGTTACCAGATGGCTCCGGGGGGAGGTATTTAGGTACCTACAAATAAGGCATGCATTACAGGCGGCCTTCCCGAACTGGAAGGACATACCAGACTCGTCGCCACTGGAGGATCGCTTACTTGATGGCCCTCTGCAGTCTAAAGCAATATCCTTGACGTACAAAAAACGTACTAATAATTTACCGGATAGTTTTGGCAAGCTCAAAGAGCAGTGGGAGAGAGACCTGGGGCTGATCGAAGAAGAAGATTGGCGGGAGGCTCTTATGTCACCTAGGGAGGCAGCCATCACGCTCAGATTTAGACTGATACAACTCAGGATCCTCCATAGGTCGTATATGATGGGAAAAACTCTAGCAAAAATAGGGGCAAGGCAGGATGATTTCTGCTTGAAGGTCTACAAGCAGCCCGCTACCTTCTATCACATGATATGGGAGTGCCCGCTGATACGCGGTCTCTGGGATAGAGCCACAAACCATATGCAGTCGGCATTGGTAAAAACGATAGACTTGATGTCCGGCCTGGGCCTGCTAAACATATGGGTGGACTCGGGCCTGACTGAAATTGAACAACTGGTGACGCTGGGTACACGTTGATTAAAAGAGAACTGGCAACGGGATGGGGTGGCGCGGCACCGCCTGCTGTATCGGTATGGCGGAAAGAATTAAGTAGGTGTATGTTTGCGAAGAAGGAGGTGTTTGTAACCAGGGGGTGCCCGAAGAAATGGGATAAAAATGGTCGAAATGGAACATTTACAGGGGAGAGATCTGTGTATCACCCATGGTGGACCTGGAAGTGCGTAGAAATGTGAACAGAGGCGTATCTATTTGAAATATCTGTTTTTTCAACCTCCGTAACTTGCATGCTGATGGATGTAATTTGCTAATCACATGTGTCACTGTTGTATAATTGTAGGTCGCCAACCTTTATCAAAAAAAAAAAAGTAAACGCTTACCTTGATAAGATTTGAAACAGTTTTATATTGGCCTGTTGACTACTGTATTTTTCTGCCAAGTCACACACGTTTTTGTGTTTTCCAACATCTTCTTCTACAGAGACACCAAATATTGTGGCTCATTTATTTCTTTTGCTTCTATCCCCTACATTTCAAGGCTTACCTTTTAGTTATTAATGAACTGAAATGGCTTTTTATTTGATTGCAGCTTACAGTATCTTTTAGCACTTTTGATACCATTTCACAAGCTTTTCACTTCTGGTTTCATTAGGGATTACAAAATATAATGGCTCATACGGCCTATAATATTTGATATCCCCTGTTTCTTGGGTTAAAACGTACTAGGATTTGACATGGTCTTGAAGTGCTTTTCTGACACATTACACCCTTGTTTATAATTTGCACTGTCTCTTTCAACAGGGATACTAAACATTATGGAACATGCACTTGTAATTGCATAACAAAAGCTTCCACCTTCTGTTCCTTTTTGGGATATCAAATATAATGGGTAATAAGGGCTGTAATCTTTGCTATTCCATATGCTATTAGAGTTAAAGCTTACTAGGACAACATTTGACACGTCCTTCAGTTGGCTGGGTAGACAGAGTGTTTTCAGCCATATCGCAGCATTTCTTGTGTATTTCAGAGTCTCTTTCTATATTGACACCAAATATCAAAGCTCACGTTTTGCTATAACATGTGGTATCTCCTACTTTCCAAGGTTTACCTTTCAGCAATTAACAAGTTGTAATGGCCTCTACAGTGAATTTTAGTACTTTTGAATGCATTTCACAAGCTTTCACATCAAATTCATTTTGGGGATACCAAATATAATCACCTATACAGACTATAATATTTAGTATCCCGTAGGTTTTGGGGGATAAAAAATTTCGGGCTTCATTTGGACATGGTCTTTTGTTGGCTTGGTGAGCACAGTGTTTCTCTGCAAAACTGGCACAATTCCTTTAGTTTTCTAACATTTCTTAGTAAGGAGGCACCAAATATTATAGCTCATTCATTGCAAAAATGCGTAGCGGGCATTTTTTGCTTGGTTGCAGTTCTCAACGTCAAGTTGATGACCGCGAGCGAGCAAAATCATCATTCTGGCGAAACTTTTTCTCCGTGCGCGATCAGCAACATCAAGTTGCCGATCGCAAGCGTGGAAAATAAACCTCCCGCTAAGATTCTCAATGTGGGGAGGTCAGGTTTCTCACTACGAGTGGTCACGTATGCTCGCGACCCCTCGCGATGAGAAACTACCAGTCCGCGTTGAGAAAACTGCAGCTCGAGTACAAATCTACTCGAGCGGCTGAAAACGACCGCTTGCACTGTGCAAGATGCCGTTTGCAATGATTGTACAGTGCGGACAAGCATCTGGCACTGGTCAATCAGTGCGAACAGCATTTTGCACAGTGCACTACGCAGTTCACGTAGCTTGCGTAGTGCAAAGTGCACTTCGCTTAGCTACACGTAGTGCTACTACGCGAACTACGCCCAGGGTTACACTTGAAGTTGCCTTTAATATGATGGCAGACTGTGGTATCTTTTCACATTTTTTACATCATTCCACAAGATTTTACATCCCGTTCCCTTTGGAGATACCATATATAATGGCCTACACCAGCTATAATATCTAGTATCCCCTGTGTTTCTTGGGTGAGAACTTGCCAGGTATTTCTTGCACAGTATTTCTATGCCAAATAGTACGCTTCCTTTTGCTTTCCAAAATTGTTTACAATGGGGATACCAAACAGTATGGCTCACACATTTCTGCAATACCTCGTATTCCCTACCTTTCACGTGTTACCCATTAACCATTGGAGACTTGAAGATGCCTTTTATTTGAAAGCAGACTACAGTATCTTTACAGATTTTAAAATCTTTCCTCAAGATTTTACGTCTGGTTCACTTAGGGGTTACCAAATATAATGGCTTATGCCGGCTATTATATCTGGCATCCCCTGTGTTTCTGGCGTTGGAACTTACCAGTTTTCAATTTGACATGGTCGTATGTTAAATGGATGAGCCCAATATTTCTATGGCAAAGAGCACCCTTCCTTTTGCTTTCCAACATTGTTACAAAGGGGATGCCAAATATTATGGCTCACGCATTGCTGTAATATCTTGTATCCCCTACGTTTCATTGGTTACCCTTTAATCATTGACCACTTAAAGTTGTCTTTTCCTTGATAAGAGACTACAGTATCTTTACACATTTTTTTACGTTATTCCACAAGATTGTACGTCAGGTTCTCTATGAGGATTCCAGATATAATGGCCTATACTGGCTATGATATTTGGTATCCCCAGTGTTTCTGGTGTTAGAACTTACCAGTATTCAATATGACATGGTCTTATGTGCTATGGGGAGCACATTATTTCTAAGCCTAATAGCACCATTCCTTTTGCTTTCCAACATCTTTTAAAAATGGGGATACCAAATATTATGACTTTGGCATTTCTGTAGTAACTTGTATCCCCTAAGTTTCAATGGTTACCCTTTAGTCATTGACAATTTAAAGTTGTCTTTTCTTTGATAACAGACTACAGTATCTTTTCACATTTTGTACACCATTCCACAAGATTTTGTATCTGGTTCCATTTGGGGATACCATATATAATAGCCTATACCAGCTATAATATCTAGTATCCCCTATGTTTCTTGGGATAGAACTAGCCAGGATTCGATTTGGCATGGTCTTATGTTAGATGGGTGAGCACAGTATTTCTATGACAAATACCACCCTTCCTTTTGCTTTCCAACATCTTTTACAATGGGGATACCAAATATTATGGCTCACGCATTGCTGTAATTTCTTGTATCCCCTGCATTTCATTTGTTACCCATTAGCCATTGACCACTTGAAGTTGCCATTTACATGATAGCAGACTACAGTATATTTTCAAACTTTTTACATAATTCCACAATTGTGTACGTCTGGTTCTCTTAGGGGATACCATATATAATGGCCTATAACTGCTATAATATTTGGTATCCTATGTGTTTCTTGTGTTAGAACTTACCAGGATTAGGTTTGGTATGGTCTTTCGTTAGACGGGTGAGCACAGTATATCTCTGCCAAATAGCACCCTTCCTTTTGCTTTCCAATGTCGTTTTAAATGGGGATACCAAATATGGCTCACACATTGCTGTAATATCTCATATCCCCTAAGTTTAATGGGTTACCCTTTAGCCATAGACCACTTAAAGTTGCCTTTTATTTGATAGCTGACTACAGTATCTGTTCAGATTTTTTACATCATTCCACACAATTTTGCGACCGGTTACCTTAGGGGATACCAAATATATTGGCTTATACCGGTTATTATATCTGGTATCCCCTGTGTTTCTGGGGTTAGAGATTAGCAGTATTCAAATTGACATGATCGTATGTTGGATGGCTGAGCCCAGTATTTCTATGGGAAATAGCGCCCTTCCTTTTGCTTTCCAATGTCCTTTTCAGAGGGGATACCAAATATTATGGCTCACGCATTGCTGCAGTATGTTGTGTCTCCTACGTTTCATGGGTTACCTTTTAACCATTGACCACTTGAATGTTTCTTTTCTTTGTTAGCTGATTATAGTATCTTTTCACATTTTTAACATCATTCCACAAGATTTTACATCCTGTTCCCTTTGGGGATACTATATGTAACGGCCTATGAGTTGAGTTGAGTTGAAAACATTTATAGAGCCACGTTCACCTGGCGGTTTCATGGCGCTGTAATGTACAGAACCCAGAGAACAAAAGGTCAGGGGAGAGGCAAAACAAGACAATTACAGTGGAAAGGCTTGTGCAAAGAGAAAAGTTTTTAGCGCCTTTCGGAAATGTGAGTATTGAGTAGAAGATCTGAGGTGGGCGGGGAGAGAGTTCCAGAAAGCGGGGGCAAGTGTGGAAAATTTCGTGCCCCCCCACTTTTTGCGCCTAAAGCGGGGAACTGCCAACAGATATTGGGAGGATGAGCGCAGCTCCCTGACAGGGGCGTAAACTTTAATTTCCGAAGAAATGAAAGCAGGGGCTGCGCCAACCCGTGCCTGAAAAGTAATACAGCCCATCTTGAACTGAGCTTGTTCTCGGATAGGGAGCCAGTGCAAGGACTGAAGGAGAGGGGTGACATGGTGGGACTTGGCCAGGTTATAAACCAGGCGAGCGGCCTGGTTTTGAACCAGCTGTAATCGCCGCAGACTGTAAGCGGGCATGCCACAATATAGTGCATTGCCATAATCGAGGCGAGAGATTGCCATCGCCAGGACTATGAGTTTTAAAGCAGAAAATGAGAAGAAACAGGAAACTTTACGGATGGTGCGGAGTGAAAGAAAGGAAGAGGACACCACTAGACTGACTTGGGCGTGCAGAGTGAGTTGGTCATTCAACTTAATCCCAAGAGTTTTCACAGAAGAGGATGGAGAAGGGGGGGACCCAGGGAGGGGGGCCAAAAGAGAGAGGTCCAGGGACTGGAGCAGCCACCTGTCAAAACCAGCTCAGTTTTGTCTGGGTTTAACTTCAGCTGGTTGTAATTCATCCAGTCCCGGATAAAAATCATAACAGACTGGAACTTAAGCATGGAGTCAGGGGATGGGGACAAATTAAAAAATAAGCTGAAGGTTGTCTGCATAATTGTAGACGGAGACCTCCATTTGCTGAAGGGCAACAATAAGAGGGGCGATGTACAAGTTAAATAAAAGGGGGAAGAGGGAGGAGCCCTGAGGAACCCCGCATTGTACCTTCCGGAAGTCCGCTGAAAAGTCACCCAGGCGCACTGCCTGGGTGCGGTCCCTCGGGAAGGAGGACAGCCAGACCAAGGCCGAACTTCCAACCCCCGCCGCCCTGACACGGGAGAGTAAGATGGAATAGTCAACCGTGTCAAAGGCGGCGGAGAGGTCAAGAAGGACCAGGGCCTGGGGATGGTTAGTGTCCATACCCTCCATGAGGTTATACCAGCTATAATATCTGGTATCCCCTTTGTTTCTTGGGTTAGAACTTGCCAGGATTCGATTTAGCATGGTCTTATGTTAGATGGGTGAGCACAGTATTTCTATGCCAAATATTACCCTTCCTTTTGGTTTCCAACTTTTTTTACAATGGGGATACCAAATATTATGGCTCACGCATTGCTACAATACCTTTTATCCCCTACTTTCATCCGTTACCCATTAACCAATGGAGACTTGAAGTTGCCTTTTATTTGAAAGCAGACTACAGCATCTTTTCAGATGGTTTAAATCTTTCTACAAGATTTTACGTCCAGTTCGCTTAGGGGATACCAAATATAATGGCCTATACTGGCTATTATATCTGGTATCCCTAGTGTTTCTAGGGTTAGAACTTACCAGTATTCAATTTGCCATGGTCTTATGTTGGATGGATGAACCCAGTATTTCTATGGCAAAGGGCACCATTCCTTTTGCTCTCCAACATTGTTTACAAAGGGGATACCAAATATTATGGCTCACTCATTGCTGTAATATCTCGTATCCCCTACGTTTCATTGGTTCCGTTTAGCCATTGACCACTTAAAGTTGTCTTTTCTTTGATAAGAGACTAAAGCATCTTTTCACATTTTTTACATTATTCCACAAGATTGTACAACAGATTCTCTATGGGGATACCATATATAATGGCCTTTACCGTCTATAATATTTGGTACCCCTTATGTTTCTGGGGTTAGAACATGCCAAGATTCAATTTGACATGGTCTTATGTGTTATGGGTGAGCACAGTATTTCTACGCCAAATAGCATCATTCCTTTTGCTTTCCAACATCTTTTACAAGGGGGATACCAAATATTATGGCTCAGGCATTGCTGTACTATCTTGCATCCCCTGCGTTTCTTTTGTTAGCCATTAGCCATTGACCACTTGAAATTGCTTTTTATAAGAAAGCAGACTACAGCATCTTTTAACATTTTTTACATCTTTCCACAAGATTTTACAACTGGTTCCCTTTAGGAATACCATATATAATGACTTATTCCAGGTATATTATCTCGTATCCACTATGTTTCTTGGGTTAGAACTTGCCAGGATTCGATTTGGCATGATCTTATGTTAGATGGTTGAGCACAGTAATTCTTTGCCAAATAGTACCCCAGATCCACCATGGGAGGAAGATCCTTCTCCTACCTAGCGGCCAAAACCTGGAATTCTCTCCCTACTCACCTCCGCCTTACACAGAACCACCTCTCCTTCAGAAAGCAGCTAAAAACCTGGCTTTTCGATAAGTAATGCACCATCCCTCCCTCAAGCGCCTTGAGACCCTCTGGGTGAGTAGCGCGCTATATAAGTTCTTGAATTTGAACTTGAACTTTTGCTTTCCAACATCATTTACAATGAGGATACAATTATGGCTCACGCATTGCCGCAATATCTTGTATCCCCAACCTTTCAAGGATTACCCATTAACCATTAGAAACTTGAAGTTGCCTTTTATTTGAAAGCAGACTACAGCATCTTTTCAGATTTTTGACATCTTTCCACAAGATTTTACATCTGGTTCCCTTAGGGAATACCAAATAAAATGGACTTTACCGCTACAATATTTGTGTTTCTCTGGTTAGAAGTTACCAGGATTCAATTTGACACCACCTTATGTTGCATGAGGGAGCACAATATTTCTATACCAAATATCACTCTTTCTTCTGCTTTCCAACATCATTTACTATGGGGATACAAAATATTATGGTTCACGTATTGCTGTAATATCTCGTATCCACTGTCTCATGAGCTACCCTTTAGACATTCACCAGTTGAAGTTGCATTTCATTTGTTAGCAGACTACATTAGCTATTCACATTTTTTACATTATTCCACAAGACTTTACAACCGGTTCACTTAGGAGATACCAAATACAATGGCCGTTTCCACCTATAATATTTTGTATCCCCTGTGTTTCTCGGGTTAATATGTACCAGGATACAATTTTACATGGTCTTATTTTGGAAAGGTTAGGACAATATTTCTATGCCAAATAGTACCCTTCCGTTTGTTTTCCAACATTGGTTACTATGGGGAGCCCGAATATTATGGCTCACGTATTGCTGTAATTTCTCGTATCCCCTACGTTTCATGGACTACCCTTTAGACATTAACCAGTTGAAGTAGCATTATATTTGTTAGCAGACTACATTAGCTTTTCACATTTTGTACATCATTCCACAAGATATTGCATCCGGTACCCTTAAGGGATACCAAAAATAAAAGCCTATACAGCCTACAATATATGGTATTCCCAGTGTTTCTCGGGTTAGAAGTTACAAGGATTCTATTTTACATCACCTTATTTTGGATGGGTGAGCACAGTATTTATATACCAAATATCACCATTTCTTTTGCTTTCCAACCTCAATTACTGTGGGGATACCAAATATTATGGTTCACATATTGCTGTACTATGTTTTATCCATTATGTTTCATGGGTTACACATTAGCCATTGACTAGTTGAAATTGCCTTTTATTTACTAGTAGACTACATTAACTTTTCACATTTTTTACATTATTCCACAAGACTTTATAACCGGTTCACTTAGGGGATACCAAATACAATGGCCTTTACCGCCTATAATATGTGGTATCCCCTGTGTTTCTCAGGTTAGAATGTACCAGGATACAATTTGACATGGTCTTATGTTGGATGGGTGAGCACAATATTTCTGTTTCAAATAGCACCCTTCCTTTTGCTTTACAACATTGGTTACTATGGGGGATACCCAATAATATGGCAAACATATTGCTGTAATATCTCATATCCCCTACATTTCATGGGCTACCATTAAGCCATCGACCAGTTGAGGTTGCCATTTATTTGATAACAGACTTTGACCATTTTATACATCATTCCACAACATTTTACATCTGATTCCTTTAGGGGATACCATACATTATTGGCTATACCTGCTATAATATTTGGTATCCCCTGTGTTTCCCGAGTTAGAACTTATCAGGATTCAATTTGACATGGTCTTATGTTGGATTGGTGAGCACAGTATTTCTATGCCTAATAGCACCCTTCCTTTAACTTTCCAACATCGGGTACTATGGGGATACCAAATAATATGGCTCACGTGTTGCAGTAATATCTCGTATCCCCTACGTTTCATGGCCTACCCATCAGCCTTTGACCAGTTGAAATATCCATTTATTTGACAGTAGACTACAGAATCTTGTCACATTTTTTACAAAAGTCCCAAACATTTTACATTAGGATTCCTTAGAAGATACCACATGTAATGGACTTTACCGGCTCTGATATTTGGCATCCCCTATGTTTCTCGGGTTAGAACTTACCAGGATTCTATTTGATATGGTCTTATATTGGGCGGGTAAGCACAGTATTTCTATGACAAATAGTACCCTTCCTTTTGCTTTCTAACATTGGTTACTATGGGGATACCAAATATTATGGCTTGCACAATGCTGTAATATCTCATATCCCCGACATTTCATGGGCTACCATTCAGCCATTGACCAGTTGAGGTTGACATTTATTTGATAGCAGACTACAGCAGCTTTTACCATTTTATACATCATTCCACAACATTTTACATTAGGATTCCTTAGAAGATGCCACATGTAATGGACTATACCAGCTATAATATTTGGTATCCCCTGTCTTTCTTGTGTTAGAACTTACCAGGATTCAATTTTACATGGCCTTATGTTGGGTGGGTAAGCACAGTATTTCTATGCCAAATAGCATCCTTCCTTCTAGTGCAAACATTGGTTACTATGGGGATATCAAATATTATGGCTCACAGATTGCTGTAATATCTCGTATCCCCTACAATCCATGGGCTACCATTCAGTCATTGACCAGTTGATGCTGACATTTATGTGATAGAAGACTACAGTCGCTTTTAACATTTTATACATCATTCCACAAGATTTTACAACCAGTTCCTTCAGGGGATACCCTATAAAATGGGCTATACCAGCTATAATATTTTGTATCCAATGTGTTTCTCGGGTAAGAACTTACCAGGATTCAATTTGACATTGTCTTATGTTGGTTGGATGAGCACAGTACTTCTTTGCCAAAGAGTGGCCTTCCTTTTGCTTTCCAACATCGTTTACAATGGGGATACCTAATATTATGGCACACGCTTTGCTGTAATATCTTGTAGCCCCTATTTTTCATTGGTTACCATTTAGCCGTTCACCAGTTGAAGTTGCCTTTTATTGTATAGCAGATGGCAGTATCATTTAGGATTTCTTACATGAATCCCACAAGATTTACATCCGATTCCCTTCAGGGATACCAGATATAATGGCCTTTACCAGCTTTATTATCTGGTATCCCCTGTGTTTCTGGTGTTAGACCTTATCAGTATTCAAATTGATATGGTCTTATGTAAGATGGGTAAACACTGTATTTCTATGCGGTTCAGAACCCTTCCTTTTTTTCCCAACATTTTTTACTATGGGGATACCAAATATTATGGCTCACGCATTGCTGTAATATCTTGTATCCCCTACGTTTCATCGATTACCCTTCAGCCATTGGCCACTTGAAGTTGTCTTTTATTTGATAACAGACTACAGTATCTTTTCATATTTTTTACATCATTCCACAAGATTGTACGTCTGGTTCCGTTAGGGGATACCATATATAATTGCCCATGCCGCCTATAAAATTTGGTATCCCTTGTGTTTCTTGGGTTAGAACTTAACACGATTCAATTTGACATAGTCTTATTTTGGATGGGCGAGCACAGTACTTCTGTGCCAAATAGTGGCCTTCCTTTTTCTTTCCAACATCGTTTACAATGGGGATACAAAATATTATGGCTCACGCATTGCTGTAATATCTTGTATCCCCTATGTTTTATTGGTTACCCTTTTTTTATTGTATAGCAGATTACAGTATATTTTTGGATTTCTTACATGAATCCCACAAGATTTACATCCAGTTCTCTTAGAGGATACAGGATGTAATGGCCTTTACCAGCTATTATATATGGTTTCCCCTGTGTTTCTGGTGTTAGAAATTACCAGTATTCAAATTAATATGGTCTTATTTTGGATGGGTGAGCACAGTATTTCCTTGACCAATAGTGACCTTCCTTTTGCTTTCCAACACCGTTTACTATCGGGATACCAAATATTATGGCTCACGCATTTCTGTAATATTTCATATCCCCTACGTTTAATGGGTTACTCTTTAACCATTGACCACTTGAAGTTGTCTTTTATTTGATAGCATCTACAGTATCTTTTCAGATGTTTTACATCATTCCACAAGATTTTGCATCCGGTTCCCTTGGGGTATACTAAATAATATGGCTCACTCATTGTTATAATATCTTGTACCCCCTACCTTTCATGGGTTACCCTTTAGTCATTGGCCACTAGAAGTTGCCTTTTACATGATAACAAACTACAGTAACCGTTCACATTTTTCATCATTCCACAAGATAGTACATCTGATTCCCTTAGGGGATATAATGGCCAATACTGGCTGTAATATTTGGTATCCTCTGTGTTTCTTAGTTTAGAACTTCCCAGTATTTAATTTGACATCGTCTTATGTTGAATGAGTGAGCACCGTACTTGTATGCCAACTAGAGGTTTTGCTTTTGCTTTACAATATTGTTTACTATGGGGATACCAAATATTATGGCTCACGCATTGCTGTAATATCTCGTATCACCTACGTTACATGGGTTAGCCTTTAGCCACTGATCACTTAAAGTTGTTTTTTCTTTGATAACAGACTACAGCATTTTTTCAGATTTTTTACATCTTTCCACAAGATTTTACATCCGGTTCGCTTAGGGGATACCAAATATAATGGCCTTTACCAGCTATTATATCTGGTATCCCCTGTGTTTCTGGGGTTAGAACTTACAATATTCAATTTGACATGGTCTTATGTTCGATGGATGAGCCCAGTATTTCTATGGCAAAGAGAAGCCGTCCTTTTGCATTCCAACATCATTTACTAGGGGGATACCAAATATTATGGCTCACGCATTGCTGTAATATCTCGTATCCCTGATGTTTAATAGGTTACCCTTTAACAATTGACCAATTGAGTTTGCCTTTTATTTGATAGCAGACTACAGTATCTTTTCACATTTTGTACATCATTCCACAAGATTTTGCATCTGGTACCCTTAGGGGATACCAAAAATAATAGCCTATACAGCCTATAATATTTGGTATCCCCAGCGTTTCCCGGGTTACAAGTTGTCAGTATTCAATTTGACATCGCCTTATGTTGGATGGAAGAGCACAGTATTTCTATACCAAATAGCACACTCCCTTCTGCTTTCCAACATCATTTACCAGGGGATACCAAATATTATGGCTCACGCATTGCTCTAATATCTCGTATCCCCTATGTTCAATGGGTTACCATTGAACCATTGAATAGTTGAAATTGCTTTTTCCTTGATTGTAGACTACAGTATCTTTTCACATTGTGTATATCATTCCACAAGATTTAGCTTCCGTACCCTTAGGGAATACCAACTATAATAGCCTATATGGCATATAATATTTGGTATCCCCAGCGTTTCTCAGGTTAGAAGTTACCAGGATTCAATTTGACTTTGCCTTATGCATGAGCACAGTATTTCTATACCAAATAGCACCCTTCCTTTTGCTTTACCACATCATTAATTAAAGGGATGCCAAATATTATGGCTCACACATAGCCATATTATCTCATAACCCCTATGTTTCATGGGTTACAATTTAGCCATTGACCAATTGAATTTGCCTTTTATTTGATAGCAGACTACAGTATTTTTTCACATGTTGTACATCATTCCACAAGATTTTGCATCCGGTACCCTTAGAGGATACAAAATATAATAGCAAACAGGGCCTATAATATTTGGTAGCCCCATCGTTTCTCTGGTTAGAAGTTGCCAGGATTCAATTTGACATTGACTTATGTTGGATGGAGGAGTACAGTATTTCTATACCAAATAGCAGCCATCATTTTGCTTTCCAACATCGTTTACTATTGGGATACCAAATATTATGGCTCAGTCATCGTTGTAATACCTCGTATCCCCTATGTTTCATAGGTTACCCTTAAGCCAATGACCAATTGAATTTGCCTTTTCTTTGATAGCAGACTACACTATCTTTTCACATTGTGTACATCATTCCACAAGATTTACCTTGCGTACCCTTAGGGGATACCAACTATAATAGCCTATATGGCATATAATATTTGGTATCCCCTGTGTTTCTCGGGTTAGAAGTTACCAGGATTCAATTTGACTTCGCCGTATGTTGGATGCGCGAGCACAGTATTTCTATACCAAATAGTACCCTTCCTTTTGCTTTACTACATCATTAACTAAAGGGATGCCAAATATTATGGCTAACACAGAGCCTTATTATACCATATCCCCTGTTTCATGGGTTACCTTTTGAACCATTGAATAGTTGAAATCCCCTTTTGTTTGATAGCAGACTACAGTATGTTTTTTCACAATTTGTACATCATTCCACAATATTTTGCCTCCGGTACCCTTAGGGGAAACCAATTATGGTAGCATATACGTACTATAATATTTGGTATCCCCAGCATTTCTCAGGCTAGAAGATACCAGGATTCAATTTGAAATCGCCTTATGTTGGATGGGGGAGCACAGAATTTTGATTCCAAATAGCACCCTCCCTTTTGCTTTCCAACATCATTTACTATGGGGATACCAAATATTATGGCTCACGCATTGCTGTAATATCTTGTATCCCTTATGTTTCATGATTTACCCTTTAACCATTAACCAATTGAATTTGCCTTTTATTTGATAGCAGACTACAGTATCTTTTCACATTTTGTACATCATTCCACAAGATTTTGCATTCGGTACCCTTAGGGGATACCAAAAATAATAGCATATACGGCCTATAATATTTGGTATCCCCAGCGTTTCTCGGGTTAAAAGTTGCCAGTATTCAATTTGACATCGCCTTATGTTGGATGGAAGAGCACAGTATTTCTATACCAAATAGCACCCTCCCTTCTGCTTTCCAACATCATTTACCAGGGGGATACCAAATATTATGGCTCACGCATTGCTCTAATATCTCGTATCCCCTATGTTCCATGGGTTACCATTGAACCATTGAACAGTTGAAATTGCTTTTGGTTTGATAGCAGACTACAGTATCTTTTCACTTCGTGTACATCAATCCACAAGATTTAGCTTCCGTACCCTTAGGGGATACCAACTATAATAGCCCATATGGCATATAATATTTGCTATCCCCAGTGTTTCTGTGGTTAGAAGTTACCAGGATTCAATTTGACTTTGCCTTATGTTGGATGCATGAGCACAGTATTTCTATACCAAATAGCACCCTTCCTTTTGCTTTACCACATCATTAATTAAAGGGATGCCAAATATTATGGCTCACACAGAGCCATATTTTCTTAGAACCCCTATGTTTCATGAGTTACAATTTAGCCTTTTACCAATTGAATTTTCCATTTATTTGATAGAGGACTACAGTATCTTTTCACATGTTGTACATCATTCCACAAGATTTTGCATCCGGCACCCTTAGAGGATACCAAATATAATAGCAAACAGGGCCTATAATATTTGGTATCCCCATCGTTTCTCAGGTTAGAAGTTACCAGGATTCAATTTGACATCGACTTATGTTGGATGGAGGAGTACAGTATTTCTATACCAAATAGCAGCCATCCTTTTGCTTTCCAACATCGTTTACTATTGGCATACCAAATAATATGGCTCAGTCATCGTTGTAATACCTCATATCCCCTATGTTTCATTGGTTACCCTTAAGCCATTGACCAATTGAATTTGCCTTTTGTTTGATAGCAGACTACGACTACAGTATCTTTTCACATTGTGTACATCATTCCACAAGATTTACCTTGCGTACCCTTAGGGGATACCAACTATAATAGCCTATATGGCATATATTATTTGGTATCCCCAGTGTTTCTCGGGTTAGAAGTTACCAGGATTCAATTTGACTTTGCCTTATGTTGGTTGCGCAAGCACAGTATTTCTATACCAAATAGTATCCTTCCTTTTGCTTTACTACATCATGAACTAAAGGGATGCCAAATATTATGGCTAACACATAGCCTTATTATATCATATCCCCTATGTTTCATGGGTTACCTTTTGAGTCATTGAATAGTTGAAATTCCCTTTTGTTTGATACAGACTACAGTATGTTTTCACAATTTGTACATCATTCCACAAGATTTTGCATCCGGTACCCTTAGGGGATACCAAATATAGTAGCCTATACGGCCTATAATATTTGGTATCCCCAGTGTTTCTCGGGTTAGAAGTTACCAGGATTAAATTTGACATTGCTTATGGCTCACGCATTGCTGTAATATCTTGTATCCCCTATGTTTCATGGGTTACCCTTTAGCCATTGACTAATTGAAATTGCCTTTTGTTTGAATGCAGACTACAGTATCTTTTCAAATTTTTCTACATCATTCAACAAGATTTTGCATCCATAGCCTTAGGGGATTCAAACTATAATAGCCTTTATGTCCTATAATATTTGGTATCCCTAGTGTTTCTCGGGTTAGAAGTTACCAGGAATTAATTTGACTTCGCCTTATGTTGGATGCGGGAGCAAGGTATTTCTATACCAATAGCACCCTTCCTTTTACTTTCAAACATCATTTACTTGGGGATACTAAATATTATGGCTCACGCATTGCCGTGATATCTTGTTTCCCCTATGTTTTATGGGTTACTCTTTAGCCATTGGCCAAATGATTTTGCCTTTTATTGGATAGCAGACTACAGTATCTTTTCACATTTTGCACATCATTCTACAAGATTTGGCCTCCGGTACCCTTAGGGGATACCAAATATAATAGCCTATATGGCCTATATTATTTGTTATCCACTAGGGTTCTAGGGTTATAACTTTCCAGGATTCAACTGGGCATGAGTTTTATGTTGGCTTGGTGAGTACAGTATTTTTCTACCAACTGCCACACTTCCTTGAGTTTTGTAACATCTGTTAGTATGGGGATACCAAATGTTATATATTTTTTTTAATTCATTCATTCATTCAAATGTTATGGCTTTTGCATGGTCTGTAATATATTGTATCCCCTACTTTTCTTGGGTTACTCTTTAGCCATTGACCAACTAAAGTTGCCTTTTTTGTAATAGGACGTGTGAGAAGCCTTGTCAGTATATGAGCATATGGGTCAGGCGGAGGTGGGTCGGGAGGGAGTTCCAAGTCTTGGCGGCGAGGTAGGAGAAGGACCTTCCCGCTGTGGTGGCTCTTCGGATGCGGGGGACGGCGGCGAGGGCGTGGCCGGTCGATCGAAGCTGGCGTTTGGGAGCGTAGAAGTTGAGGCGGCTGTTGAAGTATCCTGGGCCTTGGTTGTGTAGGGCTTTGTGTGCATGGGTGAGGAGACGGAAGGTGATTCTCTTGTTGACCGGGAGCCAGTGCAGGTCTCTCAGGTGTCCGGAGATGTGGTTGCGGCGGGGGATGTCCAGGATGAGTCGTGCTGAGGCGTTCTGGATCCGCTGGAGTCTCTTCTGGAGTATGGCGGTGGTTCCGGCGTAGAGGGAGTTGCCGTAGTCCAGACGGCTAATGACGAGGGCCTGGGTGACCGTCTTCCTGGTCTCGGTGGGGATCCACCGGAAGATCTTCCGTAGCATGCACAGGATGTTGAAGCACGACGAGGAGACGGCGTTGACTTGTCTGGTCATGGAGAGGGAGGAGTCCAGGATGAAGCCCAGGTTGCGTGCGTGGTCTGATGGTTTGGGTGCGCTGCATAAGGCGGGGGGCCACCAGGAGTCGTCCCAGGCGGAGGGTGAAGATCCCAGGATGAGGACTTCCGTCTTGTCCGAGTTCAGTTTCAAGCGGCAGTTCTTCATCCATTCGGCTACCTCTTTCATCCCTTCGTGTAGGTTGGCTCTGGCGGGGTCGTTGGTGAGGGAGAGGATCAGCTGGGTGTCGTCGGCGTAGGAGATGATGTTGAGGTTGTGCTGGCGTGCGATGGCTGCGAGGAGGCTCATGTAGATGTTGAAGAGGGTTGGGCTGAGCGAGGAGCCTTGAGGAACGCCGCAGATGACTTCGGTGGCTTCTGATCTGAACGGGGGAGGCGGACTCTCTGTGTCCTTCCGGCGAGGAAGGAGATGATCCACTCCAGTGCCTTCTCCTGGATTCCGACGTTGCTGAGGCGCTGCACCAGGGTACGGTGGCAGACAGTGTTGAAGGCCGCGGAGAGGTCCAGGAGGATGAGGGCCGCTGTTTCTCCGTTGTCGAGCAGGGCTCGGATGTCATCGGTTGCTGCGATCAGGGCGGTCTCGGTGCTGTGGTTGGCCTGGAAGCCAGACTGCGAGAGGTCGAGGGATCCGTTCGTCTCGAGGAAGGCGGCCAGCTGTTTGTTGATGGTCTTCTCCATGACTTTTGCAGAGAACGGGAGCAGCGAGATGGGGCTGTAGTTCTTGAGGACGGTGGGGTCGGCTGATGGCTTCTTTAGTAGAGCGGTGAGTTCGGCGTGCTTCCAGCTCTCCGGAAAGGTAGCGGTGTCGAAGGAGGTGTTGATGATGTCCCGCAGGTGGGGTGCGATGACAACGTCGGCCTTGTTGAAGACGTGGTGAGGGCAGGGGTCTGGAGGGCGGGTCAGCTGGGTGGCGGGAGCGGGGCGTCCAATGGGCAGGGTGGGGCGGGGTCGGCGGTGGTCTTTGGCGGGAAGGGGCTCACAGGGCGGCTCTGCGGCGGCTGGGTCATCCGGCGGAGGAGACCCAAGGAAGGGGGAGGTCAGCAGAGGGGGGTTCAGGCAAGCAGGAAGGGAGAAAGGAAAAACGGGGTGTCAGCAGAGGGGAAGAGCGAGGTAGGCAGCAGCGGAGCAGCAGGAGGGGGGGGGAGTGCCAAAGGCAGCAGCGAGGCGGCGGAGCGAGGCTCAGGCAGGCGGGCAGCAGTCAGCAGCAAGGCTCTGGCAGGTGGCAGGCAGGAGCAGCGGAGTGGGGGCAACCTTACCTTGGTTTGGGAAGCGACCTGCAATTAATGTTAAAAAACTGTAAAATCCTTGGGGGGGTGCAACCCTAATAGTAACAGGGAAAAGCTTCTGAGTCTTATTGTTGATGGAACCAGTAACATTATTGGTATATACCCTACAAGATCGAATGCCAAACGCATTGTGGCATCTGGGGCAGTTGGACCCTGGTGTTTCTGGATTTAATATATTATAGTCATGCTGTGTGCTTGGACAGAGACCGAGTAGTTGTTTTTTTTGTGAGTAGCTTATAATAATCCCTCGTGTTTGGGACAGGGTTTGTGCCCCCAGGCCCTGACCAGACACGGACAGGCGCAAACGGGCTTGCCTTAGGTGCGCCTTCAGCGCGCCAGCGGCGCGCCTGCTGCACGTGTCCGCTGCGCGGAGTGTGTGGCATGAGTTTTAAAAGGTGATGAGGCTCCGCCCCCTCTGGTGTCAAGCCCGGAAGTGGGTGGGGATCGATGCCGAGCACTCCCTCCACTCAATCGGGATGACCCGTGGTGGACCGGGGAGCAGTGCGGTTCATGAGGAGGGTATGTGGGTTAAAAATGTGGCGCAAATAATAACAGTGACTTTCAGTTTTAAAAGCAGTGTTTTATCTGCAAAGTGTGTTGAATTTCAACAACTTTGGCAGAGCTTCGCTTGGCTCAGCCTGTATGAGTCTGCTGCGTGAGGCTTGTGGCATGATTTTTAAGAGGTGACGAGGCTACGCCCACTCCGGTGTCTTGCTCGGAAGTGGGTGTGGATCAATGGCGAGTACTTTCTCTACTCAATCTGGATGACCCTTGGTGGACCGGGGAGCAATGCGGTTTGTGAGGAGGGTAAGTGGGTTTAAAATGCGGCTCAAATAATAACAGTGACTTTCAGTTTTAAAAGCAGTGTTTTATCTACAAAGTGCGCCGAATTTCAGCAAATTTGGCAGAGCTTCGCTTGCCTCAGCCTACACGTGTCCGCTGCACGAGGCTTATGCAAATTGTAAAACTGCGGATGGGATATCCGTCACATTTGTGATGGTGTATACCATTCGCCAAAGTATAAATCAGGCCCCAAATCATTTGCATCCCAGTTACCCAAATGAGTACACTTTTAAAACCATAAGAAAAGGACACGCACAACCGGTGTGAACTTGATTTGTTTAAGAGGAAGTAGGGTGTGGCATGCTACCAGGGCTTCACTTACTGTTCCAATAAGCGTTGTTGAAAAGTCAATTCAGTAGCAACTCCTACAGAGGAGATGTCCCCCAGTGCACAGCACTGAAAGACCATGAAAGGTTCAAAGTAGTAAAACAAATCATAAGACTTGAAATTATGCAAAGTTCACTGAGCATTCTCTGTCATCAATATGACATTATTTTTCATGCCAAATGTGTTCATGGTAAAGTCCATCTTGAAAACTCTTCAATAACTCAGCAACCAAATCATCAAATGTTGCAAACAAGTATCCCACTATTCGTGTTCATCCCAATGCATTTCGGGCATCGCCTGTGCCCTTCATCAGGGGAATATTCTACAAATGAAACTTTGAACCTTTCATGGTCTTTTAGTGCTGTGCACTGGGGGACAGCTCCTCTGAAGGAGTTGCTACTGAATACACTTTTAAAAACCCTAGGAAGTCAGGGGAGGCACTTAGAGATGCCCAGGGTGGCAGGCACAGGTGAATAGTGAGTCCAGTCCAGATTCAGTTGCCACTGATCAGCTGGGCACTTCCAGGAAAGGCCTCTTGCAGCTTTTTGTCTGTCTGGATCCACACAGGAGGTCAACCAACTGACCCATGAAGTACACTTTTTTATCCTGGGTACAAGATGAAGAGGTTGCAGTTCTTAGGGCTCCTCTCAGGCCACAAACAGAAGGTCCAGTTCACTTCTAATCTTCCAAAGGTCCAGAAAGTGCTCTTAGTATTTCAATTCTGAAGTGGGTTTTTAAAATGTTTTTGAAGCATGGCTAATCATGGTTATCAGAATTGTATAAACACAAAGTACAAAGAAACAAAGGAAAATATTACCATTAAACATATTTCGCATTCCTCCTCTTACTTAGGAGAGATAGAATTGTTCAATAGTCTCATAAGTCCCTAATATGCACCTTATATCAATCTTCTTTACCTTCTCAGCACCTGGAGCATATTCATTATTCAAAGTCTAAAGTTCTGGTTGTGACTGTCAATCAAAGGCTGCTGATATGTTCAAAAGAAAGGAAAATTAGGAGACAGAGAGTAAAAGCCAAGCTGACCATTTAGACAAAAAAATAGATGGCTGGTCCTGCAGACAATAGATAATGCATGTAGGTAGGGGTGATTACTTACACCACCTCACCTTGTGTTCACTGCCAAAAAAGTATCAATCCAGCTCTTCAGATGACGGGTCAGGTATGATAAATTGTCTGATAATGTAACAGGATATGCTTTCTAGAAAAGCCTAATTAGATAGAATCAGTTGATTCATGATCGCAGCTACCTTATGACAAAAAATATGAAGAGCATGGCAAGACCATAATAAATGTGCCATATGTCCTCCTCTGTTTCCGCACCTCCAGCAATTAGAGGAATTCAATATATTTGCATGGTGAAACCTGTGGAGAGGCCAGTTCCAGTTATGCAGAATCTTGTAAGAGCTACATTTTAGTATGGTTTCTCTCATCCCTCGGCCATGGGATTGCGAGAGGGATGGCCATGCGTCACTGTAATACTCTGAACCAAAAAGTTTGCCATCTTGTCTTGAGAACATTTCTCATTGCCTTAGAGTGAATCTCTTCAAAATGTGTAGAGTAAAGTCTGGAGATGACCCCCTTAAATTCAGTCCATACATAGAGCATGGTGAGTGCCAAGGGTCTGCAAATTAAATACTAATAGTGGGCCTGCAGCACTGATTGTGCCACACACATCAGTTGGCCTGAAACCATGACACACCTGTCTGTGTCGATAGTTTTAAACTGCCATGTCTACCTGGCAAGTGCACCCACTTGCCAGGCCCAAACCTTTTACTGCATCCCTAAGGTAGGCCCAATGTACCCTTGTGGGTAGGTGCAATGTATTTGAAAGGCAGGACATGTAATGGTGTGTTTTACGTGTCCTGATAGTGAAATACTGCTACATTTATTTTTCACTATTGCAAGGACATAGGTTATAATTGGAGCTGCCTTATAACCTCTAAACTCCAATTGGGAAGAGGTATAGACTTGGAGTTTTGGGTCCCTGAACTCACAATTTATGAAAAATATATTTTAGAGAAATTGGCTTTTAGATTGCGTGTTTGAAAATGCCACTTTTAGAAAGTGTGGGAAAACTAGGTCAAAGGACATAGCCTCCAAATGCACTACACTGAGCACTGAAAAAGAGTGTAACACTTTTTCAAAGTTATTCAAGTATATCATATAAACACATGAACAATAATACAATGGGAACCAAATGCAATCAAAACAAACATTATAAGAAAAACATATTTGCAGATGCTGTGCTAAACAAATTCTTCATTTATTGAGCGGTGTCATGTAAATCGCCTCCCTTGGAGAATTTCAACGTGTGGTGCATAAATTATTTCAAATGCAAGCTTCTTGTAGCTGTCACAGAATCCCAATGCATTTCGGGCGTATTAATTACTCTGCCCTTCATCGAGGAAAAATCAACAGTTTGAACAAACTATACATCTAGATTAATTGAACAAACACTCTCACATCATAAGAAATACCGTACACGCACATAAGGGGTGCTGGTCCGTTGCTGTCACAAAGCAAAATAACTTGATTTTTAACAGAATACCAATATCTAGTCATGCTTTACAAGGAAGGAGAAATGAAAGCCATAAAGAATAAAGAATAGAAGAATTAACAGATTGAGACCATAACCATCAACAACAGTGAAACCGTAAGAATCGCAACAACTCCAACCAGTGGCACCCAAAAGGATAACTATAGAGAATCCAAAATTAAGTGCTGATGATGGAGTGCTGCCATACCTAAGAAGCTGAGACTCAACGTAGAATCAAAAGGGCTAGGACACAATGTGTCCTGTTCAAACTAAAAATAAATGATTAACCGGCATTACTAAAGAATATGACAATGACTGAGAAAAACCACTACACAATGAGTGATATAGACTTACCAACATAAGAACTTAGATGCCCCGAGTTCTTCTACTGGAATTAAGGCTGGTAGGTGAGGCATACAACTGCACAATCACTAGTAATTAAGTGTGAACACTAACGGTTAGGTAAAGTTAGTGGTAGGGACAAACTTCAATAAAACAGAAAGTGGGCTTTTTCTTGCTTTACCATTCTCTGCCTCTGCCTGCTTGTGAAATCCATGTCTGAGGGAGGTGACAGTTAGGCTGTTTGTGCATTCACTCCAGACAGCCACCCGAAGGGAGAGATGGTGTGCCCTGCATATCTTGATGGGTCTTCTTGAGCTACAGTGGTGGGAGGAATTGTCACTGAAAACCTGAATAGGGCCTAACACATAGCTGTCTCCTCCCCCATCCCCTAAACCCCTGAGTTTGCCTGGAGGAAGGTCAGGGAAGTGCAGGGTTTTCTGCACTACAATGATTTTCCTTTGAAGCTTCCCTAATAAAAAGGGAGAAACTGGTATAACTACTGGAGCTGTGATACCATAACTTCAGAACACTTCTGGAATAGGAGTACATTCTGCCAAGAAAAAGAGCTGGAAAAGCTTTCAGGATGGACTACCACTTTGATGAGTGCATTGGTGTTTTGTCCTGCTGCTTGGAATGGAGCATCAACTCCCCTGGCAGAAAGGAACCAACGCATCACCTCCCCTGGCAGGCCCGTAGCCAGAAGTATACGTATTTTGTCAATGAAACATAATGAAACCTGTACCAGGGCCTGGAGGTCGATAAACTAGCTTTCTATGGAACGTATTAAATTATGGATCGGGGTGAAACTCGCCTCCAGTGAGCCGCGATACACAGTTGCCAGCCCCCCCCCCCCCCCCCCCTTCCCAGTTCTGTCCAGGCTTTTAATATTAAAACCCTCTGGGATGGCAGTCTTGATGTCTGGGTCAGACCCACTATTAGCCCAGGTTTCCATAAGGAATGAAATGTCAGGATTATGCTGGGTCAGAAACTCTGCAAATTCATATTTGTTCTTGATGAGCGACCTGGTGTTAAGGAGCTAACAATAATGCATCTTAGCTCCGCTCTGCCCATTTGCTGCTTCCCTAATGGTAGCTCTCAGGGCACCACGCCCAAGCCCCACTCCCACAAGGGTGGAAGAATTTACATGTACGACATCTACACTCCTTACACCCTCCTTGTTGGTCTTGTTGGACTTAGGTTTCCTAAAGCACTACCCTCATAGTGGTGGAAGGCTACCACCTTCACCAGAAGTTAAGCAACCCAACGCGGTGGTGGTAGTATAGTGTGTAGTAATCAACAGCAGTGAACAGGTACTTTTTACCCTGTCACTTGAGTGAGGCCTACAGGTTTAAAAGTTCTGCAGCTGTGTGCTTAACACACCCTTACCATACATCAGGCAGATATGGAAGTGCTACGCAGCGCAAGAGTTGTGAATCGGATCTCGGTGTATGTGTGCCTTGGAAGGGTACAATACAGGGATAGGACAGGGCTGAGAAGTGCATGCATGGTGAGTGTATGTGCTGGGTTTGTGTATACCTGCGAGGAGAACAGTACATGAGGATGTAGTGCTGTGCACTGCATGCATGGTGAATGCATGTACTGGGTCTATGTGTCTCCACGAGAAGTACAGTACATGAAGGAAACAGTGTTGTGCAGTGTGTCAACGGTGAATGTGTGTGATGGGTGTATGCGTCCAGAGCCTTCTGCAGAACAAAATAGAATATATGGGTGTTGGTCTGTGCACATGGGGCATGTATGTCTGCATGCTTGTGTGCATGAGTGTCTATATACTTGTTAATCAACAGCAAACATAAATACTTTCTCTCATTGACAGTAAAGACTGCACCACCCATCCATGACCTTCATTATATTTTAACAGAGAAGAGATTCTAGCTCTAGGTGTTGGTAAGATCTTAATTTATAGATGGACAGGTGGACCTCTAACTTTAAACCAACACTCCTCTTAACCAGTATGGCATTCTTTCAAACCAATGACTCCATCCTTTAGAAACAATGACTATTGAAGGTTTTTAAATATCACTTCCAGTTCCACAAGAAATTGCTACTAGAGGCAGTGTACATACAGCCACATGGGCAAACACTGATCAGACTGTCAGCAGGTGTGCACATGGCCTGTATCTGTTAGTCCGTCTGCATGGGTGGTATTCGTGACTGTATATACTGCATGTTGGTCTGTGTGCACGGATACCTTTGTTTGTGGCTCTAACTATACAGGTGGCTTTATGTATGTGTGTGTGTCTGTCCATATTTTTCTTTATGTAAGTGTCTATATCTGGTGTCTCTAGAGAAACTTGTACAGAGGTTCCGTGCAAGATAGGGAAGTAAAATTAAAAGATGTAAAGCATGGCTCTTGCTCAAGGTGGTATAACATATTGAGCTGAGGCCAAGACCCCCAACCACCAGCCTCATTGGGATCCCACTACTGCCTGCCTGACTGTTTTATGACAGAGCAGGTTGAAGTATACTATTTACGTGAGATCAGCAGAATGAGTGAGGGTTTCATAAGGCCCATGTACACTGTTCTTCCATTGTTATCTTGTAGTTCTGGCTCTTTAATAAGCCTGACTTCAGACTGAATTGCAATGTGCACATGTCTTGCACCGTTAATAGAAACATAGTGCACATACGCAGCCCAACATGTGAACTCTTACAATGGCTTTACAACAGAGGGTCGGTGACAGTATGTTATTTTATCCATTTTGTTTTAGATGTGCTCTTATAATAAACAGCTGCTACATAGAAAATGGGACTGTCCCTACAACATAACAGGTGGACCCCTGTGTGGGCTCTGGGCACTTGACCAATTTGACTATGCTTTAAAATATGATTGGCTCCTCTACCATCCCGGTCTTTGCTGGACAGATAAGAGAGGCCCAAAAGCAGTGTGTTCACGCTGCATGTGATCCTGCTGCCTGCATGCAGTGCCCTCACTGATGGTAGTGAGGCTCCAGGAAGAGGCAGTTCTTATGATCCATAAGTCATATTAGTATCATTCAGTGCACCAGGGTGTGCATGACAGGCTCAGCCCAGGCCCAACTTTGCTTCTGTCTGTCTCCGTGCCCCACTCTCTTACTATTGAGACAGCTATGATTCTTTCATTTTCAGTTTTGGTAATGAAGGCAGAGTTGAGGCCGCAGATCATGGGCACTGTCAAAAATGTCAATCTTAACCATATGTTTATCAAATAACAGATAGAGAAAGATCTGGGTTTTCAGTTGGGGGGGCCAGAGCACATCATGGCCTGGCCGGGCCCCGCTCCCACCCCCATTCGTGGTTATGTCTCCAAAGCGTCATTTTGGAACTTGCACATCCCTGCAAAACCGACGCTGCCTGCACTGAAGCCATGGACAATGCTCACCGAGTGAACAACGCAACAACCTTGACCTTGACTTTCAACCAAGCGCCGACTTTGCTGCAGCACTTCAGAAGAACTGCTTCTGTGTGAGTCTCAGACACCGCATCACCAACATCTGAGGTACACTGTCCGACTCTGATGTATTCCCGGCTCTGCAGGGCTGTCCACCGGCGCATCGCCCTCAGCCCAGTGGTGGGACTACGACACCACACATTCAACTCACTGCGTTCTTAACATTGACACATCACTGATGCTGCACCGCCTTTGGAACCAAAGCCCTTAAACCGGCAACTGGGGTATCGCCTGCTTTGCACAGTGCATCGCCCGCGAGTGCCAACGCCTCAACTACCTTGCACTTCCTCCAGAACCGAAACATCACCTGCACCCGAGATGCATCCTCTCCATTGCGAATCGCATTGTCCCCAAACATCGACGTATGAAAGGTACTGTCAGCGGGTCTGCTCGACTCCTGTCTTTGGCCTGTTTTCCATCACGTTCAGACTGAACTTTTGGATTTGCCCCAGTCAAGCGCTACTAGAAAGCCCCAGTTGGAGTTGTTGCCCCGGTTACTTACTGGTAATCTTCATTACTCTGCGTATAGACATATTCACCACATGAGTTACACAGTGAGCTCCACAACAGAACCCTCCAAGCAATTTTATGCTCCAGTCCTCCCATCCTTTCCCAACATGGCCGACCATCTTCCCTCTTGACCCAGTACAATAGGAGGCATTACCAACCCCACTTCCTGTACAATTCCCAAGACCAGCAAGCAATCACATGAAGCTGATATTCAAACAGGGAGGGAGGGATGAGGACAAATGTAGCAAGGAAGACTATTCAGAGTAATGGAAATTACTGGTAAGCAGCCGGGGCATTACCTACTCAAGTCTTCCTTGCCACCTAACTTACACAGTGAGCATATCCCAAAGCCAAGTGGCTTCATGGTCACCAACAAGAAACCACATATGAATGGTTGAGGCAAACGCCAAGGGGCATATTCTCAAGAATATGTGATAACCATCGCAAAATGTACTTAAAGCAACTTCTAACATTACAGTGTATTGCGGGAAAATTACGCTGTGTTAACGAAGCATTCTCAACAAGGCGGTACCATACAATAGTCTCCAGATAACGTGACAACTGATTGTGGTAAAATCAACGCCTAGGCGCAAAAATGCGACACACGAACACAAAATATCTTGCGATGAGGCCAATCGCGATTCAAAAAGCAGCGAAAACCAGCGACCGGCGTGCAAATCCTACATGTCTGGCGGGAAAATGCACCTTAAAAGCAGAGTAAATAAATGATGAGATTACAACATGCGAGCACAAGTCCACTGCTGTGACACAGAACAAATTACCATTGTCCAAATCCGATAGGCATTTCCCCACAGAGCCACATTGTACATTTACATGCATTCAGTATGTAACCTGCGCCAATGCGGAAACAAACATGGTACACACCATTAAACCGCATCTCCCCCCCACATTACAGAGGGACAAACAACACTCCATGCACACCGACATGCCATATCCATAATCAAACAAGAATGAAAGCACGGACCAATGTAGGGGCAGTGACTCACCCTTACCTACATGTTACCCAAGTCGTGGGATTTGAGACACAGGGTGCATCCCTGCATCATAGTAGCACATATCAGAGCACAAAAGAATGCCTGTTGACACTTGTAGGCCACAAATGACAGCCAAATAGGAATGAATTGGGACACATGTGAAACGCCGAAGAGTGGGATACCGTAACAACTGTGACACACAGAACTGGCAGTACAAATTCGTGACACCATAAACAGCCTCACTGCACAGAGGTGACACAATCACCATCCAATACCAAATCCCTCAATTGACAGCACAACATGTTGCACCCACATGTGTCTGAGTGAAGTGCCTGTACAGATGTGTGACATGCACGCAGGGAATGTGTATCGGAATGCTTTGATTAGCAAATGCAGTGCCTGTGGTCAGTTAACGTACTGTGCCATTACAGCTAAGGACCCACACAATGTGACATCAACCACAGAATAAACTGTCAATGATGTAGTCCCTACGGGTTATTCCTGCTGTGGCTGCAGTGGGGTGTGGTCCACCTGCCTCATCTTCATCATCATCGTCCGGGGCATCTGGCACTTGTATCCATAAGGTTTGCTGTGTACACTTATATTATGCAACACACAACAAGCAACGATCATCCTGCACACCAGGTCTGGGCTGTACAGGAGCTTACCACCTGTGACGTCCAGGTACCTGAAACATGACTTCAACACATCAAATGTGCACTCCACTATGCCCCTGGTGCATTTGTGTGCCACGTTGTATTGCCTCTGGGCCTGTGAGTTTGGGTCTCGGAGAGGTGTCATCATCCAAGTGCATATCCTTCGTCACCTGTGACAGTGCAGAGGGACATGAGTCAAGACTATGTACTGCATGATGTGTGGGCAGGCTCACTGGTTCATTGTTGCGTGATGTGTGGGACTCAGTGATTCCTGTATGACATGTACTGTGTATTGCACAAGAGCAGCATCACTGTGTACTATGTAGCCTCACTGCTGCACTTCACCGAGCACATTCACTAGTGTGCGCAGCGCGATTATATCACATGCACTACTATGGCACACCATTGACATGCCTGTCTGTTCATGTCTACAAGCCTGAGAACGACACAGTGATGATGATGTGCATAATGTGCCAAGCCCACTGCAAGGACAGGCTTAACACCGATACAGAGCACCTGCCTGGCTGAACTCGACATGCAGTTGAGCGTACATCTTTGGTTCATGCTGGTGCAATAGCGACACACGCAACCGTTGGCATGTGTGATCCCTGACCCCAAGCGGGCATGCCCTCCCCCATGTACCCCTTTGGCCGAGCACACACACTGGGTGCATGCCACATAGCAACATTGTAGATTGCGGGACGGGTGGAGCAGAAACTACAAAAGAGAGACACGCATCAGCCACATTCTTGGCAAGGGCCACACTGAACCACACCCAGATCGACGTGTGGAGGAGCCACCACCCTACGCTGTACTGTTGTACGCCTGTTCACCCCGCTTACCCTCAAATGAAGATATGACACAGTTACATGTCCCAGGTCTACACCACTGCCTGCGGTGAAATGGTTGCACACGCTATGCACAGCACAAGGTAATGTGGAACAGGCAAATGGTGGAGTTGAATGCTACATACTCCACTTTTCCACCTTGTCAGTAACAGGTACATGTAGAGGGAGACAACCTCCAGCACATGGGCCCAGATGTCACCGACGTACAAACAGAGATTGACTATGAATTGCAGGGCACACACTCGGGGGCACCAGAGCTGGAAGGGCATGCAGTCTGCGATGAGGCCTGTACAATGACATTATCTCTGCTATGTAGCGGGCTAGACTCAGTTCAAAATGTGTGACCTACTCCACCGTAGTCTGTGCCGGAGCCAGTGGTCATCAGGATCCCACAGCCATGTGTGGTAGGCATGAGCTGCACAGAGTCAGTGGCACAAGTGCAGTTGTTGGTAGTGCCCCATCACCTCCATATGGGTGAGCCTTTTCTCCTCTGGACAGAAGCGCGTCTCCCACGTACTCATCTCCTTGCGTACTGTGACATGTACACTGCCATGAAAATATCAAGACTCAGTTCCAAAAATGTGACCTAGTTGGCAGCAGTATCGGACGGAGGCAGAGGTCAGCGCGGGTTAACTCCTGTCCAGCCATCTCCTCCTGGATCTCTAACACAAGATGTTGGAATGGAATTTGTATTAGATTTATGGGTGTCATAGGTAGTGGCAACAGAGCTGAGCGGGTATTTAGCCAGCGATGATGCTGTGTCCTGCCTGTGACAGACTGCATTGGATTGGTGTGAGGCCTGCAGGACTGCAGTGTAGGCCGAGGGCCGCAGTCAACAAGTGCCCACAGACATTTGGTGCGAATCCTATGCACAGCCTTGGTGGCACCACATTGAAGGGAGTATAGTGACATAACCTCAGCCTTAAATAATGTACTCTGCCATGATGTAATCAAGACTCAGTTCCAAATGTGTGACCTACTAGTCCGCTGTGTATGCCGGTGGAGTATGTCAACGAGAGAGGTCTGCGGCTCTTGTTTGCGCAGGTCTTGATGGTCTGAGGAGGCTGCCAGGATCATGGCCCTCAGGCTTAGAGCTTGCACTGCCACGTGGTGAGCCCTCTTCAACACACGCCGGTGTCTGCAGATGGGCATTGTGGCCTGGGTGCGCAGGGGCGGGTAAGACAGGTTCGGGGACCAGCGTCCCGGGGTTCTGCAGGCGCACTGGATCGCAGGCAACCCCGATCACGGCGATAGCCTCAGTGGGGGGTAAGAGACGTTGCCCTGGCAGATACGTTGGGCATTCCGGTAGAGAACCACGCCCAGGGCTATGTGTTTTTTATTCACACCCCTACGCTGGCCTGGTGTACCCCATGCTAGCCCACTCCACTCACGTTGGGGGATGTAACAAGCTACATTTCCTTGATCTCCCCCACTGGCTAGGGTGACATGGTTGCATCCACTGTCCACTGCACTCCAAACACCAGCAGTATATGTCCTCATGGGCATGTCTGTGGTCTGCATACTGCAGTCTGGCCAGCACATACACACCACACTTGGCATTGTGTACATGCTTATTCATGGGTCACTTGCCTCCTTTGCACATGCCTGGTTCCCACCTCTCCCCACAATCTGCTATTGTGTGGCTGAGGTGCCATGCCATTGATGGCTTGTGTCCATGGGTGGCCCAGGTTCCCACAGTGAGTTGTCCTGTTGTGCCTGGTAGGTGGGCATGTTGTTTGGCATGTTTGGGAGTTTGTAACGTTTGTATTCCTAGAGTTGTGAGTCACATCATTGTGAAGTTTACGTGTGTGGTGTGGTGTGTTCATTTGGAACTTACCAACGAGCAGCGCATTTCCGTAGGTGCCATCTTGAAAGCGCCAGTTGATGATGGACTGTCGGAAGATGTAGGAATCATGCACACTGCCTGGGTAGTTGGTGACGACTTTGGTGAAGAGTCCCCCGTGGTCTACTATTGCCTGCACATTGATGGAATGCATGTGCTTTCTGTTGTGGTAATTGTGTGCAGTGTCGGCAGGGGGCACATGTAGGACATGTGTGGGGTCAATTGCCCCAACACGTGCTGGAAGTCAGCCATGGCATAGAAGCCTTGCTTGGTCTCCAGCTGTTCCTGCGCAGTGTGGGGGAAGTATAGGTACTGGGGTACCAAGCTGATGATGGCATTCAGGACAGTTTTGAGGAACTTTGATAGGGCTGGCTGTGAGACTCCGCTGAATCTGGCGGTTGTTGGTTGGAAGGTACCAGAGGCCAACAGGTGCAGTACAGCCAGCAGCTTTGTCTGTGATAGCTCCTTGAGACTATACCCGCAAGATTTTAATCCAAACAACAAATAGAGAGGAAAAAAAACAGACACCCAACAGAAGGAGCGCCAATCAAGTGCAGGCAGAGCTAGCCTGTAGACCAGCCTCAGCAAAAGTGTGGAGAGGCCCACATAGAGGCCCCACAGATATTCACAATCAAGAACCCCTTGAAAGAGGCCCACGAGGCAGAAATACCCCGGGTACACTGACCCTGGATCCAGGCCACCACCTCCGACCACTGAGAACCATAGGTCAGAAGGATTGTCTGCTTAATCCATCTACTCAGGGTAGAAAAAGTTGGCTTGTGACCCGATCTCACCAGGCCAAAAGTGACAAACTATCACACTTGCAAAAAGCCAAAGTCCGCTCCAGATAAACCAACACGCATACCGGACTTCCAGAAGGCGGAAATCAGCATCCACCCCAGACCCAGGGAATAAGGAGAAAGTCAGCAGAACAGCCCCCCTGAAATGGTTGGCAACTGATGGGCAAGAACTTAGAGGGTCGGGGCAAAGGACAACATGATCCGGCAAGACACGCAAGAAAGGAGGAGACCGCAAAATTGACCCCAACTCTCCAATCCGACCAGCGAACACAATAGCCATCAGGATCACCAACTTCATGGTCAAGAATTTAATGTCCACAGAGCCCAAGGGCTCATAAGGAGTCACCTGAAGGGTCTCTCACACCAACGGGACATCCCAGGCTGGGGCAGGACAAATCACTCTAAGACGTTGAAGAAAACAACTATGTATCAAGCATCAATGGATCCAGCCTATCCAAATGAGGACTGGGGAATGCCCGCAAAGCCTCAACTGAGCCCGACACATAGACGGAGCCAGGCCCAATGCAAAGCCATCCAACAGAAAATCCAGCACCAAGATCGTGTCCACTGAACCAGACTCCAGGCCTTTAGAAACACACCACCTGGAAAAGGACCCCCAATGTCTAGACTAGCACTGAAGTGTCGCCAGTTGTCGGGAACCCTGAAGAAATCAACCATTTCCTCGGAGTAGCCATTGGACAAGTGTCTCACCCTTTCAAGAGCGAGGCCTGAAGATGGAGCCAACACAGAACCTACGCAAGAAGATACAAACTCCTCAGTGTGTAAGTGTTAGAATTGGGGGCCTCTGGTTGGCACAAGTAGGTACTTATGACAAATAGGGACCCTCTCCTGTAGTCAGAGTAAGGGGGATTACACTCCTAAAATAACCCCTGCTCACCCCCTTGGTAGCTTGGCACGAGCAGCAAGGCTTTATCTCAGAGGCGTTGTAAGTTAAGCATTTGCGACCCAGTGACAACACTTCAAATTGACACCACACAAGGTTTTATATCAAAAATAAGTATATTTTATATAGAGTTACCACAAGACCAATAAAAGACAAAAAGAATCCACAGTACTATTAGATTTCACAAGTTCTTGTTAAAGGTTCTGTGCGAGTTGGTAGCCCGGTCTGGCTACAGCGTTGTTGAAATAACACAGAGTCTAGCAAATCCAGCAGACCGCGTTGGTACAGGCCCACTCAAATGTCAACACTCAGTCAGTCACAGTACCTTTTACTTGAGGCAGCCGGCACGGATGTGCGAGCCGGTTCCAGTGTTTGTCGTGGTGCAGAAAGGAAGCGTTGCAAGGCTCGTTGTCCCTCGATGCGGTGCAGGCAGCGGCCCATTGACAGAGTCGGTGGATCCAAGGCTGTGTTGCAGGGCGAGACTGTGTTTCGATGCGGTGCTTGCAGCTTTCGGTGCGGTGAACGAGCTGGAGTTCGAGAGCTGGCGTCGATCAGGCCGGACAGCGCTGCGAGTCGGGTGGGGCATTGGGAAGCGTGAGAGGGGGTGCCCAATTCCGGGGTGGTCACTGGACTCAAAGTCAGCAGCAGTGACCGCGTCGGTCAGACCATTTCGATTCGGTGTAGCGAGGCGTTGCACGTCGCGGTGTCTACCAGTCGCGGTGCAGGCTACGGCTCGGTGACGGCGTCAGGACGGAGTCGGTGAGCACAGAGCTTGCGTTGTTCGAGGCGGACGTTGCTTGATGCGGTGCCTAAAGGACACCGGACCGGTCGTGAGAGTCGGTCACAGCTCCCTGCCTCTGTAGCCACTTGTTTCCAGCAGCAATTCACAAAGGCTGGTGAAGGCCACTGGTCCTGGAACTTTGGTCAGGGGGCAAGCTCCCTTCCAAGCCCTTGGAGATCCTTTGCACAAGTTGAAAGAAAAGTCCACAAAGTTCTTTCTTCTCTATTTGGCAGTCAGACAACCACTGCAGGCCAATCCCCCAAGCAGCACTTCCGTTTGGGAATAATCTCTCCTCAGTTTCTTTCAGGTTCCTTCTCCTCAGCAGAGGTTTTGTCTTGTAAGTCCAGAAGTGATCTAATTTCATGGGATCAGGGTCCCAATATTTATACCCCCAAATCCTTTGTTCTCTGAGGTGAGAGGGGCCTGTGCCCAGTCCAAACCAGTTCTGAAGCACTGTTTACCAGACTTCTCCTTTCCTTTCACAGTGCAAGGCAGGAACATCAGACGCTCCACAGGAGGTGGAGCCAGCATTGTGGAAGGCAAGTACACACCTGGAGCACTTTGTTGGCAGTCTTCCTTCTCTTCTTACAGTGTGCAGGGCAGAGACATCAGACTCACCACAGGGGTGGGAGCCAGCACTGTGGGGAGCAGGCACAGTCCTATTCAGATACCAGGCGCAACTCCTCCCTCCCATCTAGATGCAGATCTCTCTATTCACCAATGGGCTGACTCATTCTGTCTCCTGGAATCCCCCAGCCCTGTCACTCAAACTCCAGACAAGGAATACACAACCTTGCAGAGGCAGGCTTAAATGGTTAGGCAAGCAAATACCTACTTTCTAAAAGTGGTATTTGCAAACACAGAATATTAAAATAAACTTCATTAAAAGATGTATTTTATTATTCTGATTCCAGGCATACTAAAGTCGAATTTCTACCATGTTCTCTGAGTTCTGGCCTATGGAGAACAGGTAGCCTTGCAATAGTGAAAAACCAAAATGGCTGTAATTCACTATTAGGACATGCCACACACATCAGGGCTTGTTCTACCTTACAGTAATACAATGCACCCTGCCCGTGGGCCTACCATAGGGGTGACGAATATGAAGAAAAGGGGAGGTTTAGGGACTGGCAAGTGGATGCACTTGCCCAGTCAGCATGACAGTTCCGGACTGCACGCAGGCTCTGCAATGGCAGACCTGAGACACGTTATACAAGGCCACTTTTGTGGGTGGCACAACCAGTGCTGCAAGCCCACTAGCAGCATTTAGAATTACATGCCCTGGGCACATTCAGTGCACTGTACTAGGGTCTGACAAGTAAACCAAACATCCAGTCATGGAACCCAATTAATACATTCATTTACAGTAGGGAGAGCATATGCACTTTAGCACTGGTCAGCAGCGGTAAAGTGCCAAGAGTCATAAAATAGCCAACAACAGGTCAGAAAAATATAGGAGGAAGGCAAAAAGTTCAGGGCTGACCCTGCAAAAAGGGCCAAGTCCAACAGTAAGAAAGATTGGAAATCACCCACCCATCCTGAATGGCTATCTCGCTCAGTAGAGTATACCATGGGTGGTGAGCTCAGCCCGGAACAATCAACAGAACAAATGCCTATTCCAGGCGAATCTTGCACCAAACACGGGCAATCAAAGGGATCGGACAAAATGGAAAAAGCAGGGTGTCAGGCCACCTGAATGACATCGCATCCACCGCCATGCCTCTGGACAGGGAATAATCGTGCAGAAGCGGAGCAGCTGAGCATTGTCCTTGCCCGCAAACGAATCCACTGTCGGGCACCCAAACTGCGTTTACACACCTCCGCCGACAGTAAAATCGAAGAAATGGGGGTGAAGAACCCATCTCAGGTGATCTTCCCCCCAATTCTCTCTCCCTGGGAGACACACCGCCCGAAGATACAATACAGTGCCTTCCGCCCAGGGCAGAATCTCCTGAACCAGGAGCCACAGGGACCGAACCCTGCAGCCCCCCTGGTGACTGAGGTAACCCTTCACCACCTGATTGTCCATCCAGACCAGAGCATGATGACCCCGAACGGCTGGTGCAAACTCCAGACAAGCCATCTGAACTGCCTTCAGCTCCCGGAAGTTGGGCGAGCCAGCCTGCAAGTGATCCCAGAGACCCTGCACGGACCAGGAATCCAACGCTACCCCCCCCAGCCCAACCGGCTGACATCTGTTGTCACCACCCGGCAGAGTGACACCTGAAAAGGAAGACCCCTGGTCAGATTGGTCTCCACCATCCACCAACCCAGGCTGATCCAAATCTGAGGGGACACTACCACTGGCAGATCGTAAGCAGGGGAACCACGGTCCAATGGGGCAGGAGATGGTTTACCAACAGGTACAGATGCAAACGAGCCCATGGCAGTACAGTTATAGCTGCTGACATCAAACCCTGCAACCTCAACCACTGATGCACCAGGGCAGAACCCAAGGCCAGCAGACAACCCAGGTCCCTCCTCAAGATTGCCCTCCTCACGGCCGGCAAAAACACCAGCGTCTTGACCATGTCCAGGTGACCCCCAATAAACACCACCTCCTGGGTGAGAACCAGATGCAACTCTTTGTGATTGATTAGGAAGCTGCGCCGCTCCAGACTCTCACAGACCCTCTGGACTTGAGAGCACCCTTGGAAAAAGAAGAGGCAGACCTTTCCCAATTCTCCACGAAAGTCAACAATTACAGGGCCCCTCGGATAGTCGGGAATTTCTGGGGGAAAATGGTCAGGCATTGGGCCAGTGCCACAGCCAACGGCCGCGATGCATGGCCCACACACCCCAGAATGAGCCCTCTGTATCAGGGCTTCTAACCTCCACGATGAACTCGCTCTGCCGAACCTTGCCATAAAGCCCAGTAGAATAAGATGAGCAAGAGCCCACTTTGCTGGGCCTCCACCCCGCATATAACCTCACCCAATTGACTGCAAATTGTGCTCGGAGAACTTGCAACGCAGAACAAAAAAAACAGGAAGTGGGGTGGGTCGTACCTCCTCTTGCACTGAGTCAAGGGTGAAGGTGGCCAGCCATATTTGGGAGGGATGGGAAGACTGAAGCGTAAAATAACTTTGAGGGTCCAAGTCCATTTTTGGGCATTGTAAGTGCAGTAATGCCATTAAGCGTATACGGTATGGGAGGTCATCATTACGAACTCCACAGCCCCATAATGGCCTTACTGATAACTGGGAACTTCGGTATCAAACTTCTCAGCACATTAAACCCACAGTGATGCCAGTGTAGGATTTATTGAGAAATGCACTCAGAGAGCATCTTAGAGGTGCTCCCTAAAAAGAACCTAAATCTAGTGTCCTGGCTGAGTGGCTGCTCGCCATCTGCCACCACCTGACATGGTTCTGGGCCCTTGGGTGCCTGCCGCTCTCAGGGTCCTGAAACAAAGAACATCCTGGGGTGTGGGGGCCAAGCCTCCTCCCCCAGGAAGGGCCAGATCCACGAACGTGAATCTTCAAAGGCCTGCAGCCTTTGGTGAGCTACTCCAGCCATTTGCTGCTTTCGGCAAATGGCCCCCACAGGTTCTGTTCTCCATTCTGGACGGGAGAATTGCCGGGAAAACCTAGACAGGAACAGAGCTGTGCCCACCTTGGCCAACCCCACCACTCGGGGGGAGGCGAAGTGAAGCACAACTTTGAGTCCTCGCTATCTTGCAGATGGGGGGACCCCACCAACCAGAGTGAGGCCTAGGTCCCATTCCCACTGGAGGGTGGCATAATAGGGGGTGTACCCACACCAAGAAAGAGGCCCATTGGCCAGACCTGTCCCTACCAGTAACGCCCCTAAATTTAATATTTAAGGGCAACCCCAAAACTTGCCTCCTCAGATCAGAGCCAAATAGAAGAAAAGAAGAAGAAGGGCCGAACAGCCATGCGGAGCGAAGAAGAGGAGGAAAACTATTGACTTGGCTCCAGCCCGACCTTTCCCGACCTCAGACTCCTCAAAAAAAAAACTTGGTGTGTCCTGCAGTCTGCAGCCCTCAAAAACCAAGAAAACTTGCCCTGCCTTCTAATCCCAAAAGGACTTTTGTCAACATGTAAGCTTTGGACTTGCTCAAGCCAAACCAACACTGACTCTGGTAGACTCTGTGGCTCTCCTCCACTCTGCAACTGGCAACTCGAGCCTGAGCCGGAGTGAATCAAACTCTCAACGAGGTCCTACCAGCGATCCATGCCTGGATCATAGTGACCCCGACAAGCAAGCTCCTAAAAACCAAACTGCAGTCGTCAACTGAAGAACTCCCCACAACCGTGACCAAAGGCAAACACCCCAAACGACTCTGAGCAGAAGTGGTGAAGAGGAATCAACCCCAACCGTCCGACTGACTCCATCATCGAAAGTAGCATACCCAAAAGCAGCCACTCCCAAAGATCTCATTTGCCTACAGCCAATGACCGATTCAGAGGGATCCTTGACCAATGCCTGCAACCACAGCCAGGACCGCATCCTACACCCAGATGTCTCTGTGGCGCTGGCGGTGTAGTTCTTGTGTGGGCCATTTGGCCACTGTGCTGCCCTAACTCTAGGAGTCCTTGTTTATCCAACTTGGTGGCCTGCTTGCCACAGTCCCCCACTTCCACAGCCATGTTAGCCCATTGGCTAACAAACGGACCTGGCACTCCGCACCCGGCCGCCTCGGTGCCGCTGGCAATGCAACTCGCTGCGACCCCCGTGTACCGACTCTTACCCACAGACCCATAAAACCCAGTTCTGCTTTCAGAGAGCTAAATATTCGCTTGTGAGTACATTATAAAAACTGTAACGAATTTGCTAAAACATTGACCGTTTTCTTCCTTCCCACAGGAAATGACCAGCCTGGTATTGTCCGATAACTGGTTGAGTAAGAAAAGTACTTACAAAGTAATCCGACTGTATATTGATTCACTGCATTTGAATTGTCATTTGATTGCATATATTTCTACAAAGTATTCCTATACAAACCTGTACCAGGCCTGGCTTGGTTCCAGAAAAATAAACTACAACTAAATAATATTTTTATATAAACAAATTGGTCTGTGTTCAGTCCTTCTGTGTGTGAATTCATTCCTTGCCTGAGTGTGTACAATAAATGCTTAGCACTACCCTCTGATAAGGCCTTACTGCTCGACCACGCTACACAAATAGAGAGTAAGGTACTCTCTACTTTTACCTCTGCCTACCTTTGGGGATCCACTGGACTCTGTGCACACTATACCTCACTTTGGTATAGTATATTTTGAGCCAGCTTCCTACAATCCCCATCAATGGGGAGCTAGTCACCATTGAGCCATGTGAAAATGTTTACCTTTGGACTTAGACAATGGTTTGGAAGCCAGAAACCTCCAGCGTGACAGCGCAACAATCTGAGGCAGGCGAGGGCTCCATGAGGCCAGACACTGTCACTGAGAGGTCCTGGTGAGCAGGATTTGCTGCTGCATAGAATAGTGTAGCAAGAGATACTGCAAAGTCAGACCAACTGGCAATTCACCTTGGGTGGATCCACTGGCAGGTAGCTCCTTGTCTTCTGTCAGTTCTTCTATTACTTTCGGTAAAACTTTTTAGAAGTCCCACCTTTCAGGGCTAGGCAGGAGCAGGACCTGTAACACCACTTTCAAAAGTGCCAAACCTGGGAGGCACCATTTGGTGGGTGGGAGGGGTTTAAAGTCACTCCAGCAGAGATGAAGTGTAGATTTAAAGGTCGCTGGATCATGCCCCTGTAGCTCACACAGAAGGCCAGCCAACTATTCCTTGAACTCCTGTTTGGTGGTCCTGCGTTCATGGAGTTGGTCCAGTTCGCCTTCAAGCATCAAGGCATTGTTATTGTTATTGTTATTGTTAATTTCGACTTATAGCGCGCCCAATCACCTGCAGGCCTCTAGGCGCGTGGAAATCGATGTCATACAATAACTCGGTTCACTCCTAAGAGAGATGCAGCTACAGGACTACACTGTGGTCAAGGTTCTTCTAAACAGCAGGGTTTTCAGAGATTTCCTGAACCGCAGGAGATTCATCTCCCTGCGTAGCCCCTCAGGCAGCTTGTTCCATAATTGGGGGGCCAGGACGGAGAAAGCTCTCCCTCCCTTAGTCACTAATTTGTAGCGGGGGCAGACCAGTAACTGAGCGTCTGATGATCTGAGTGCTCTTGTCGGGTTGTACACTTCCAGGCGGGCTTTGATATAGGCCGGCGCATGGCCGTAAATCGCCTTATGCGCTATACAGAGGCTCTTGAATTCAACCCTCTCCTTAACAGGGAGCCAGTGAAGGTTTTGAAGAAGAGGGGAGGCCTTTGTTCGTCTGGGCACTCTGAAAATTAGCCGTGCAGCGTCGTTCATTACAACCTGGAGTCTGTTTATCGACATTTTTGGGAGGCCAAGGTACAGGGAGTTCCCATAGTCGATCCGGGAGATGACAGTTGCTGCTACAATTGAACGCATCATCGAATGAGAAAGGAAGGGGGCTATCTTTCTCAATTGTCTGATGATGTTCGTGCAAGTTCCAACAACAGCGGAGACTTGACTGCACATTGACAGGTCGCAGTCTAATTTAATCCCCAGACTCTTTACGTTGGCACTAGGCTTTGGGGCTGATCCAAGCTCAGCAGGCCAATACAGATCACTCCACGGTGAGGTGGTAGATGGAATTACCAATACCTCGGTCTTATCCGGGTTGATCTTTAGTAGGTTTTTCGTCATCCAGCCTACGGTGTACCTCAGGATATTTTGGGCTTGGGTTTGTGCTGTCCCTGTGTTATCGATACTCAGTACTAGCTGAGTATCGTCAGCATAGTTGTAAACTCTGCAGCCCAACTCAGCCAGGGATGCAATCAAAGGCTGCAAGTAAAGATTGAACAGAAGTGGGGACAGTGCGGAGCCCTGTGGGACTCCGCACTCTAAGAGGCCCACTTCAGATATTGACTCCCCAAGTTGTATCCTCTGAGTCCTTCCCAAAAGGAAGGATCGCAGCCACTTGAGGGCCAAGCCTTTGATCCCAAAGGCCTCCAGCCTTCCCAGGAGCAGGTCATGACTGACGGTATCGAACGCCGCTGACAGATCATGCCTCTAACAGCAGGGAAGTCCTCTGGGAAGCAAGGTCCTCAAGAAGCAGAGCAGTCCTCCAGTGGCAGCAGTGCAGACCTCCGGAACCAAGGCAGGCATCAAGCAACAGGGTGGTCCATTAGGAGTCCAGGAATTCCTTCTAAAGTCTTCCACAAGGTCAGAAATGTGTTCTGGGGTGCAATATTTATACCTAGTGCCAGTCTTTGAAGTGGGGGGATTTCCCATGCTACCCCTATATCTGGTTCCAGAAAGTTCTTCCCTTAACCTACCAAGGTTCCAAGAAGTCTGGGGGAGGCCAGTACCAGGTTCCTTAGTGTGTGTGCTGGAGACAGGCCTTTCAACTGTAGGTGGGCAGGGAACAGCTCTGCCCCCAGCCATCCTGGCAGGCTGGCTAAGTCTGCCAACACCTAATCACCTTTGTTCTCACAGGAGGAGTACACAAAGACCAGCAGCAAGTAAATCGCAGTCATGTGCCCAGCCAAGTTCCATGCATAAGGCAGTAGATTAAGGCATTTCAGTGTGGTTAGCAAGCCGGAGCTGTGCGCTGCTAATTAAACAACACTGACAGAGTAAAGCCTGTTAGCTGGCAGCAGCACGTCGGCACTGTTTGTGGCAGGCTTGGTGGCTGTGTCAACTCGCTCAGCTGCCTACAAAGTAGAACATGACACTCACCCGACACTCCGGCGTCGCCCCTCTGATTAACTTAGGAAGTCATGAATGCCATTGCCCAATCGCTACTGCTGAGAAAGCCTTACAGGACCCACTTTGTGATACCCACAACTCCAATCAGCAGGTGCAGCATAGCTTAACTTTGGAATCCTACTGGCAGCTGGGAGCCTGCTGCCAGTGCTGCAACTCCTACCGCATTGTACCTCTAGGGCCGGAGGGGACTCAGCAGCGTAATGATCACCCGGACGGCCTCCCAGCATACTTGCGTCCGGCTCTGGAGTGGTGGTTTGGTGCCGTAGCACTGCAATCGCGCCTCCAGGTATGTGATTTTTACAACTTCAGAGCCTGGCAGCTTTCTGTAATGTCATTCGTTTTGGAATTCACATCTCTTCCTCTGATAGAAAGGTACAAGGTCCTGTGTCTTTCATAAAGCTACCTATTCCTTTGGGCAATGCTCCCTGATGTGATTTTAGTCACTGTGGTGCTGCAATACACTTCAGAGGCATTTGGCTGAGCCCAAAAGAAGAAGGACGCAGTGGCAGGAGATCCTTGGGAGGGTGCGCAGTACGTTCGGCCTCTGCTTCTGAAACCCCGGTGTAATGTAGCACCTCCTCATTCTGTCAGAGTAGGTGCTCCGGGGCAGTGTGCATGATCCTGCAGCCTAGTCTAGTGCCATTGGATGGTCTAGAGGAAGCTTGGTTGCCTCTGAGGGGTGAGAACCGCTACTGTGGAGCAATGGGTCCCCCGCGGTCGGCTTCACCTGCCCGAAGCTATCAGCACAACTCTGGGCCAGTCTGTACACATGTGTACGCCAGCAACGGCAGGATCCCTCCAAACCCTAGAAAGGTGAAAGATGCCACAGATGTAGCAAGGGTTGCAAGCAGTAGCACCTATATATAAGGGCAGTGACCTGTCTGCGATGTTATATGTGCAGGAAGGGAGAACGGCGTACTCTAATTAATAACACAGTGACCTAGCAGGAGATAATTAGGTAATAAGGGCCCATGCACAGGCATTAGGAACATGCTGGATGAATTCTTTCTCAGAATAAGGGATACACATGCTTTAAAGAACCAAAGATTTAGCCTTAGTGCTGTGGTGTCAGCAACATGTACAAATGGGCTCTCTAATGAGTACACAACATGCGGAGCATCGTGTTTCAATAACGGAATACATTATATATCTTCTTGTTTTTAAAGCAACTTTTATTTATCATTGCATAATTTGTCGTATCAAACATCTTCAGTAAGGTCTGGCTTTTTAGTCAACAGTACAAAGAAAAGTTTAACTAGATGTCCAAGAATGCAAGTTTACATTGGATAAGAAATGTCATAAATGGGTGAAAATGTAACACATTATAGGGCTACTTTTGGGAAGCAGTTCAACTGCCTTGGCACAACTTTATGTTGCTTTATAGCCATCAGCTGAGGTCCAACTCCCTGACCTTCACATATTTGCATCCGGCTCCCGAATGTAATCGAAATCAGCAATGCAGCTTTTGTTTGTACTTTATGCTACAGTTTATATTTGCATTTTTTAGAAGACATTCGATCCGACTGATGTGCTCACATCACCAATCCTGCAGTCTGGTAATATCACGCTTACGTACTTGTTTAACTACAATCAAGTTGCAAGGTCACTAACACCCTTCCATTTCTGGTACCTTCCAGCAGTTTTCAGATTTTTTTAGAGCTTCTTGTTGCTCAAATTGGCGTAATTTCTGATATCTATATATGTTTCCCTTATCTTCATTGCTTGATTTTGCTCCCAAGAAAATGTCCCTCATAGTCGTTAAATGTCACTCACAATTACACTGAAATTATGAAAATGTCGCACATAAGCAATCTGAAACCTTGGCAGATATGTGTGACCCAGGACACAGGTAGCAGGTACCAAATGCCCTACCCTTCTGCTCGTCGCTGCTCTACCCTGACATTTACGGCCAGAGCTGTCAGCATTTGAAATGGGTAACCAGGTTCAAGTCTCAACATCTGCTCAACGTTCTGGGCAAATCACAACCTACCCAAGCCAAAAGAATGTTTAATGTACATATTGTTGATATAAAGCGCTCCAGTGTCTTGGGGGTTAAGTTTGCGTTATATAAAAATTACAGAAAAATGCACAAAGAGGTCAAAACAAAGCCTTAACATAGTAAGGAGACAAAATAATACCCATTTAGTGACCGATTTTCAGAAAGAGAAACCAGTAGGCCTGGATAAATCATGGCGTCCCCGTTTACATGTTGTGATCTGAGGCATAGCACTTTCAAATATGTGATTTCAGAATACCAGCTGCACAAAAGCCTACTGTGTTTGACTTAATAGACCATAAAGCTGCTTTATAGTGATCTGGGATGCAGATAGGGTACAAATAAAAATGTCCTGCCTCTTATTTTACTCATGGCACTGCCACCAGTGTATGGGCGGGGGAGAAATGGTTCCAAATCCATGTGGAAAGCACTATAACGTTTAATAAGTACCTCTCAGTACAGCGCTGTCATGTGACCTATTAATGTGAAAGCTTCCAAATGCTAAATACAAACATGTTCAAGGTCCAGCTCATGCAGGGGCTTTTCTGTCCATGTAGTATCTTTAAGACTTTGAATATTTCTTTTATTAAAAAGCAAAAATATTTTCTTTCTCCGTTTTCCTGTCATGCAATCTCTCACTTTTTTTTGCATTATTTCCTTGCTTTTTCCATCACTGTGAAACTTTCATCTCCCTTGTCATGCAATCTCTCACTTTTTTTGCATTATTTCCTTGCTTTTTCCATCACTGTGAAACTTTCATCTCCCTTTTAATTATGGTTAACTCGTGTTTATTTCATTACATTTCCTTAAAGTAATGTTTTCGTTTCGTTTTGCATTTAATATATCCCGTTATTTTTGTCCTTTGTTTTACATTTAGTTGTTATCTATCATAAGGCTGTCCCTTCAAATAGTCAGAGGTCAAAGTAATGTTTTCGTTTCGTTTTGTATTCCAGATATCCCGTTATGTGTGTCCTTTGATTTACATTTAGTTATTAGGATGTCCCTTCAAATAGTCAGAGGTCACGGCAGATTAAACACATGAAAGAGTGAAGTTATTTGTTGACACCCTTTTGAGTGTCCCAGTAAACGCCAAAGCAGTTCGGAGTGTGAATTGCTTCTCAGCTCGGTGAGCTGCTGCTTCTCCCTGTTTGGGCCGAGGCTGCCTCTCCTGAGGTGGGCTGGGCTGCTTGTGGGCACGTCTGAGCTGTCCAATAGGGCACGCCGACCGAAGTCTGCCGAAGCCGGGGGATACACGATCCCGAGGGGATACCACATATTACACAACACCGGGACCAGGGTTCAATTCCCGACGCGGCAGGGTCTTAAGCTCAAATGTCCACGGACTCGATAATTCTTGCTTCGGTGCCTGACCTACTCATGGGTTCACACTCTGCAACTCTGGGCATTAAGCTTGCTTAATCTCCACAACGGCCCCCCCGCGGCGGGATGCCTGGCTTTCACCTTGGGGATCCCCTGTAGGGGCTATCTCACAGGGAAAAGCCAGGACGGGGTCCCAAGGCAAGCGCTTAGAGACCCCTGGGTGATAAGCGGCTATATAAATCCAATATACAATACAATGCAATACTATGACGTTGCATCGCAACATTTTGTATGTGCACACCAAGACAGACTCACCTGGCTACACAATGAGTGACACTAAAGTATACACAAAAGTGATGAAGGATGGAAGGCTTATATTGATTTCAGTCACTGCTGATTACTCAAGGCTATATCCCAATCCATTGATATTTTGCACACCATGACACCTCAGTTAGGACCCAAATATATGAAAGTCAGTCCTGACCCTGCTTCAGTGGGAACAGTCCAGGCCAAACTGCCAGGCCTATGAGATCTATCGGCTTTGGCAATAACTTCATGGCCATGCTGTACAGCAGTGAGGCTACTGTGCAGCATGGATGATTATAAAGTAAAAAAAGGCACTATGACGTGGCCGTTGGGTAATTTTCTTCTTTACATCTACCGATTCGAGATGGATTAGTACAGAAAAAGTTGCCTGAAATGTGTTTTTTTTATATAGTGCTAATGCGTTTTGTTTTATGTAGCGCTAACACACTTAAAAAAAAAAACGGGAGTGGGTTGAGCGTGAGAAGAGCAGGCAAAGGACAAAGAAACACAGAAGAAGGGCAGGAGAGATGGATTGGGGTGAGGGCAGTACGGAGAAGCAAGAGATAGCAATGGGGAAGCACACCGACAACGGAGAGCACCCAAGCGATGAAGGATGGGGTTAGGAAGTGCATGAACAATAGAGGGGGGAAGCACACAGGCAACAGAGGGTAGGGATGGGGAAGCATACGGACAACAGAGGGCTGGCAGAGAGGAGGAAGCATGCAAACAATGGATGGGGGAAGGGATGGTGGTGCAAACAGACAACAGAGCATGGCAGGTGGGGAAGAACACAGACAATGGACGGTGGGTGGAGAAGCAGGAATGGCAACAGGAGGTGGGCAGGTTGGGAGCAAGCAACAATGGTAACTGAGAAAAGATACGCCAAGAAGCACAAGGTTGAAAAAGTGGAACAGGAAGTTCACATGGGAGATGGCTGGACAACGCATGCACTCTTGCGAGATGCCTAACCAAAATGCTTAACCAAAAACAAAAACGTAGTGCCTGAAAATGGAGCAGTGTGCAGACAGAATGAATGGGTCCTTAGGCCAGGGTAGGAACAAACACAAGAAGAGGAAATAAAGCCCATGGAAGCTGATGAATGAGAAGTAAGTAAATGAGATTGATAATAAACCAACCCAGTGGTAAGCAATAGGTGGGCTCTAAGCACACGGTAATATGCAACAGTGAGCGAAAGACATGAATACTCTACAGAGAAAGATTGTTCCAAACGAAGTGCATTTTAGTCGAAAACTTTCACGGGATTAAGAATAATAGAGAGGGTAAAATGGAAAGGGAAAGGTTATGGTTTTTAGTACAGGTCAGGCTTGGAAAGAATGTTACGGTTGGCTTTTACACTCAGTATGATAGGGTTCAGAGTTAATGATAGAGTCTAGTTTTAACGTAAAGAGAGGTCAAAAAGGGTGGGTGAAACACATATTCGGTGTAAAGCAATTAATTGCAGCAGATCTGTAGTTGGTATCCGCTTTAGATGTGTAGGCAGTTTCTCCGCTGTACTTTCTCATGTAGGTACTATTAAGTAAAGGTGGTCATTGCAATGGGTGTGTCATAGCTTGGGAGCACACATTGTGACTAAGCAAAGTATGGGAAGCCGTTTGTGTCAAAATTACAGATCCCCATATAAGCCACCTCCTGAAATGCATAGTATGCTGCAAAATGAATATGACAGACACCAGAATGAATGTAATATGTGTTTAAATAATGATGATACCTGGCAGAGTGTATCTGACTTGAATCAAAACAAATATGAAACCTGGCAGAGTGAATATGGTACTTGGTGATTAATATGAACAACACACACTCCGAATTAAATAAGAGATATACCTAAATATATATCAATCATACTGAAATTAATATGGCCCTCACTATAAACAATATAGCAATCACTGACACAAATACAATCTGCTTCAAACAGAATGGGACATTTCTTGAAATGACTGACATATGCCAAAAGGTGTATGACATACATTGAAATTAATGTAATAGATTGAAATAAATATATTATATTCTGAAAAGAAAGCAATGCACATTGAAAATATCATAACTTACACTAAAATGAACATTACACTTGTTACAAGAACATGAATTGCGTTGAAATGAATGTTACCCAGATTGCAATGAATATGAGAAATGCAGAAATGAATAGAAGTTGATTTAAAATGAATATGGCTAGTGTTGACATTAATGTAATACCAATTGAACTGTATTTGACATGTCTTAAAATAAGTATGACCAACGCTGAAATTCTCACATTCGTCAAAATGAATATGGCATGCATTAAAATTAATCCGATATATGTTAAAATAGATACGTTGCATCTTAAAATTAATAAGACAAGTATTAATATGAATATGACATCCATTGAAATAAATATAACATTGATTGAAAGGAATATATAATATGTTAAAAGGAATATGACATGCGTTGAAATGAATATGACATTTATCAAAATGAATACGGGTTGCATTTAATGTAATATACACATTGACATGACTACGATACGTGTTGAAATGGTTATGATTCATGTTAAAATGAATATAAGATGTGTTAATGTGAATGAGACATCTCTTGAAAGGAATATGGCATGTGCTAAGATGAATACAACATGCTTTGAAACGAATATGATACATATTCAAATGAATATGATATATGTTAAAATAGATATGTTGCATCTTAAAATTAATAAGACAAGTATTAATATGAATGTGACATTCATTGAAATAAATATAACATTGATTGAAAGGAATATATAATATGTAAAAAGGAATATGACATGGGTTGAAATTAATATGACATTTATCAAAATGAATACGGGTTGCATTTAAGGTAATGTGATACACATTGACATGATTATGATATGTGTTGAAATGGTTATTATTCATGTTAAAATGAATATAAGATGTGTTAATGTGAATGAGACATCTCTTGAAAGGAATATGGCATGTGCTAAGATGAATACGACATGCTTTAAAATGAATATGAGCCACATTGTAACAATGCAACATGCCTTAAAATGAATATGACCAATGCTGAAATTAAAATGAAACTTGTCAGAATGAATGTTATGTTTTGAAATTATTATGATATACATCAAAATAAATATTGCATGTATTGAAATGAATATAACCTATGTTGAAACGAATATGGCCCATTTTAAAATTATGACAATTGTTAAGGTGAACAAGACATTATTGAAATGAATATGACCTTCATTGAAAGGAAAATGACAAATAAGAGAATGAAAAGTGAGTAAAAAAGAGCGGGAGATAAAGAGATGGAATAAGGGATGAGGGATGTGAAGGGACAAGTCAGGTGTGAGGGATGAAACATAAAAAGTCCAGTGAATGATGTGAAGTGATTATTGGAATTCAGAAGTTAGAGATGACTTGTTTATAATAGAGGATGGCTGATGGATGGTGAGAAATGAGCAGTGAGGGTAGAGGAGGAAGTAGGACATTTAGGTCCTCGTTTGTCGGTCGGCCTGTCCTCCACCAGAGTGACAGAGTAAATTACCACATCACCCTGATGGAGGTGCAGACCGCCACATTTTGAAATATCCATTGACCTGATGGACATTTCAAGGATTGGCAGGTACCATAGTTCCATCTCCATCAAAAATGTATACCGGGCCCTAAGCGTGACAGAAGAGAAGGATAAATAATGGATAGGACTGATGAGCAAGGGCTGAGGAGTGAGAAGGGATACATGAGGAGTAAAGGATGTGGAGAGGGTTGTGTTGTGGAACATGGGATTGTAAACCTATAGTGATGACCTGGCTGTATGATATACTGCAACAACCAACTGGAATTATTCCACCATTTCCCAGGTTCTGTGGCCTAAGAACATTTGGGGCCCCTTGAAAGAATATCGGTTAATTCATGATAGAAACTGCATCAACCGGTTAAAGCTTGTGCTAAACATGCAGAATGGGGGAGGGATGTGAGAATGATGGGAATGTGTATACAGACTAGTCCCTGGACAACAGCTCCAAATGGCATGGTACCTGAAGCACTCTTCCAGCCCCATTTTAGCTGTGATTAATGCCACTGTACTATACAGGTGCCATCTTGATGTGCAGAAAGGATTTCTGTGACAAGGGGGACACTTCTGGACTGTTTATATATAATACACAGGGCCACTGGAATTATGAAGCAGAGGAAGGCCAAATTGTATGGCAGGGTTGACTAAATTATGAGACAAGAAAGGCAAATTATGCAGCATAATGCAGCACATATTATTATTGCATTATTTTGTTATGTATTCCCATGTTATCATCCTCCAGGACCACGTCCAGCCTTCTGCAACTTCATCGCCCCCCTCGCCATAGACTCCAACAACTACATTTTCTTCGGTGACCTCAACTTCCATCTCGACGACCACAATGACAATCACTACATACCTCATCGACAGCATGAACAACATCGGACTCACCCAACTTGTCCATGGCCCCACGAACACCACAGACCACACGCTAGACCCCATATAGATCTCAAGCGACTGCATCAGGCACAGCCACACCACAGAACTCACCTGGACGACAACTCCTTCGTTCACTTCAACTTCACCAACTCACAAACCTCCACCAATAGTCTGCCCAATGCCCCCTACCGCAGCTGGATCTAACTCTCATAGGACAAATGAATCAACACCATCAACACCACCCACCCATCTCCTCCAACAACCTGGACCAGAATGCCAGAAACTTCAACGATTAGATCACCGACTGCGCTGACAGTGTCACTCCCATTGGCAACAACACCCACAGAAGGTCCACCAAGAAGGCTACCTGGTACACTGAAAACGTAAGAACCACTATACGACAATGTAAACAACTGGAAAGGAGATCGCACAATAGTAAGGACAGAACCGACTTCAAGACAGCCCTCAACCTCTACCACAGAAAGTTGAGAGAATCAAAGAAAAAGTCCTTAGCCTCAAGCATTGATTCAAGCTCCAATAACAGCAAAGAACTCTTCAACATTATCAAAGAATTATCCAACCTCTCAGCCACAACAAACAACATTACCCCCTCACGGGAACTCTGAGACAACAGTGCAGACTTCTTCCACAACAAGATCCCCAACAGCTACAGAAACTTCAAACCCAATCTCAAGGACACCGACTTCTTCAAGCAGCACGAGGACCCAGCTACCACCACAGACATCTGACTAACTGAATGTATTTTTTTATTTGTGCAATTTCTATAGCGCGCAAATACCCGGAGGCGTCTGGGCGCTGAAAGACAGAGAGCAGAGCTGATGGAATAGTTGATTACTGGTTAAAGAGCCATGTTTTTACTAGCTTCCTAAAAGTAAGAAGGGAGGGACTGGCCATGATGTAAGAGGGCAAGGTATTCCACAATTTTGCCGTGGCGACTGAGAAATATCTGTCTCTCCATGATGATTTCTTAGTCCATAAGACAGTTAAAAGTCGGTTTGAGGAGGAACCCAGTGTTCTTTTAGGGGAGTACAGGCATAATAAGTTCCTTAGGAATGCAGGCCCAGAGTTGTTTATTGCCCTGTATGCAATACATAGGGCTAGATGTAGGTAAATCTTTTTTACCGATTCTAAAATACCGAATTTTACCGATTCGGTATTTTAGAATCAGTAAATTAGATGTAGGTAATAATTCGGTATTTTTTACTGAATCGGTAAGATTCGTATTTACCGATTCGGTATTTGCCATGGGATTGAATGTCAATTACCGAATCGGTATTTACCGATTCGGTAAATACCGAAAAATTCAAGGGTGGCAGGGTGTCACTTTGACACCCTGTTGCACCCCTGATTAGTGCTTGTGTGCCATGTGGCACACATACATGCCATTAGGGCATGTATGTGTGACACACATGGCACAGGTGTAAATGCACATATTTACATTTACATAGGAATTCTTTATTTACCACAAACTAGTAGTTGGTGGTAAATAACGAATTCTTAAAGCCCTGTAGCACTGTTTACAGTGCTACCTATATCTCAAAACACAGAACCGATTCGGTAAAATTACTGATTCGGTAAAATTACCGATTCGGTAAATTTACCGAATCTGTGTTTTTTAATGCCCTACATCTCAGTATCCAAATACCAGTTGGTAACGGACGAAAATCTGTATTTTCGGCCGTTTACCGACCGGTATTTGGATACCTACATCTGGCCCATAGTGCCTTAAATTTAATTCGGCTCCTAATTGACAACCAGTGGAGCTTACCGAAGAAATAGATTTGTACTTGGGGGTGCCTGACAATATTCTTTATGCTGCGTTTTGGGCTGACTGCAATTTGTTCAAGACTTTTTCCTGGGCATTTAGGACGAGGCCATTGCAGTAATCGATCTTGGATGAGACCAGTGTGCACATGAGAGTTTTTCCTGCGCTCAGAGGAAGGAAAGGGAGGAGTTTCTTAATCATTTAGAGGGCGAAGAAAGATGATGAGACAGCCGCATTTGCATGGTGGATGAAAGAGAGCTTATCGTCAAACATCACTCCCAAATTCCTGACCTTAGTAACAGGCTGCGGAGGGGCTCCCATCTCAGTTGGCCACCAAGTTGGGGACTAGCTGGGGGATAAACTACCGAAGGTCATTACTTCCGTTTTGTCAGAATTTAACTTCAAGCAGTTGCGTGACATCCTGAGGCTGATGTCTCGCATGCCGTCTTGAAAATTAACTGCCACTTCTAATCCATTGTTGTGGACTGCCAGCATAAGTTGGGTGTCATCGGCATGCGATGTTAGCCTCATCCCATGAGTTTTGATGGTCCTTGCCAAGTCCAACACATAGATATTGAATAAGGTCAGACTTAAGGAAGATCCCTGAGGCACTCCACATGGGAGGGAAAAGACCGGAGAGTAAAATTCACCCAGCTTGGCTGACTGAGTGGGGTCGTCCAGAAATGATGTTAGTAGGACCCTGGCTTTTTGTTCAATGCCAATGGCGGCGACACGGTCGATCAAGATGGTATGATCGACCGTGTCAAAAGCCGCAGACAAATCCAACAGGATAAGGACAGCCACTCCACCTCTGTCCAGGATCATCCTGATCTCGTCAGAGGCCTTGATGAGGGATGTCTCAGTCCCGTGACCCTTCCTGAACCCGAATTGAGTATCATCAAGCAGATTATTATTGTCGATGAATTGAGATAATTGCCTATTCATTAATTTTTCAATGAGCTTTGATGGAAAATGGAAGACAGGCTATAGGTCTACAGTTTTTTGGTTCTAGCGGGTCAAGGTTGGGTTTCTTAAGTAGGGGTTTAATGGTGGCCTTTTTCCATACTGAAGGGTAAACACCAGTGCTAAACATTGAATTGCATATGTCTGCAAGAATATTGGCGATAGGATCCGGGATCAATTTGAGAATAGAGGGGGGAGAGGGATCCAGAGGGGAACCAGATTTAATGGCTAGAACAAGCTCATGTACCTGCTCGAGAGGGACATGAGCGAATTCAGAAAATACAGTGGAGAGAGAGGTATTAGTTGAATCATAGGGGATAAACGAATCTGAATTAGCCTGGGTAATAAAATTTGAATAAATATGAGTGACCATCTCTTCAAAGAAGTTAGCAAGAGAGTTACATAAATCTTGCGATGCTTCCATTACTGAGCCAGTTGGAGGTATAGATAGTTTAGTTACCACTTGGAATAGTTCCTTGGTGGTGTTTTGGGCAGATTCAATTTGGGTTAGGTAATATTTACTTTTTTCCAAAATAATCAGATATTTATATTTTGTCATTGCCTCTTTATATAATGTTTTAGCATTGTTATTGTAGTCTTTGCGCCAGTGTCTCTCCAAATTCCTACAGCGTTGTCTCTCTAGTCTTAACTCCTCTGAGAACCAAGGTGCGGAATGAACCCTTCGGTTCGTGGAGACCCCTTTGGATGGCACTAGCATGGAGAAGGTATCGTCTAACCAGGTTGAGTAGTTATTGGATGCTATTTCAGGGTCTTCTGAAGGGGTATAATGGCGAGAGGAGAGGGTAGTTTGCAAAAGCTGAGTATCAATGTTATTCCATGCACAAATGTATTTAGGTGTGCGAGGACCTGTATTCGTAGTGTTAGATTTCTAGGTCCGAATAGTGCAGGTAATTGCAGAATGGTCAGTCCAGATCAAAGGAGTAACCAATAGTAAGGAGATGTTGGGATTATTGGTAAAGAGACCATCCAGTGTGTGTCCTGCCCTGTGAGAGGTGAAGTAACTAACTGATTTAGGCCTAATGATAAAAGGTCATTAATGAGGGAGGAAGATTCCTTATCACTGGTAGATTCTAAATGAAAGTTGAAATCTCCCAGGATAGTATAATCTGATATTTCTGCTATTGATTCTAATAAAGTATGGCATTTTGCTAGAAAATCAGTTCGCAAGCTTGGGGGTCGATAGAATAAGGTTCCTTTAAAAGAATGGGTGTTTGAAAGTGTAATAGAAAAAATTAATGCTTCACAAACTGGAGAGTCAAAGATTTCAGTTTTGATTGTGTATTTATCACGATAAATGATTGCTATGATTGAATGGAGCCAGCTTGCCCCACAGGACATCACCTCCATCATGAGCTCGGTCCACTCAGGGGCCCCAACTGACCCATGCCCTCACCACATCTTCAACCACATACTCACCACCTTGATCAACTCCTCAATTACCATGGCCACCTTCCCTGGGGACTGAAAACCTGCAGAAGTTATGCGGGCTGACCGACTTGTCCCCGCAGGGGACCCTCATAAGAGGGCAGCCCCCTTAGTGCCCCCAAGATGGCACGCAGGACAGCCCAAGAGCCATGGTCACCCCTCCGGAAGGCGCATCACGTCCGGCCGGGTGGGAGGCGGGGAATAAGTATCTAAGGTTCCCCCCCCTACTGGCGGTCTCTTTGGCCGCTCTCCCTCGATGTTTGGACGTGCCCACGAGCTGCGATTCTCGGTGAGCTTGTTGTAGTACCCACCTCGTGCCCGGTCCCCCTCTTCTGGGGGTCGTAGCTGGGCCGGGCGGCCTGCTTGCGGGCCGCTGAGGCTGAGGGTTAGATTGTGGCAAGCATGCTCGGGATTTCCGAGTAATTTTAGTTTACCCCCCTCGTGCCCGCTCCCCTCCTTCTGGGCGTCGTAGCTGGGCCGGGCGGCCTGCTTGCGGGCCGCTGAGGTGGGGTATGCATGCGGGCACAGTCGCTGGGGGCGGGATAGGTTTTGGGCCTGTCGGGCCTAGCAGCAGGATCCTGGGTGTCTCTGTTTAGGCACGTTTTCGGGCTCGGCTTTTGCTGTGTTGTTGGACCCGTGTGTTGTGCTCCCCTCATGCCCGCTTTCCCCCTCTGGGGGCCGCGGTGGGCGAATTAACTCCCTTCCCCTGAGGCCCAGTTGTCTGCTAGCCCTGGGGGTGAGGGGCGCGCGACCACTTCCTGGTATCTTTAGGTAGCGGGAGCGGGGTCTCCTGTGTGGGTCTTTGTGGTGGCCTTTGCATGCGGGAAGGATAGAGCCTTTCCGCTCGGCCAGTGGGGGCGTTCGAGGTCCCGGATATTCCACACCGAGGGCCCCGTAGCCACTTTGTTCGTTCCGCGCCGGCAACGCTACACGCAAGAGGCCACCGTTTCGGGGGCCTACTTCGGGCGAAGCCAACAACAACCAGTACTTCCCATGCTGCGGGAAGGGCCGGGTGACGCTTGGGCCCCCCTCCCGGCATCCCCGTTTTGTGCGGTCAGGCAAGCAGCGCATCCGCTCTGCCGATGGCTATGCATGGGGTGCGTTGTGCCCCTGCGTTATTTTCCCCTCCTTACCCCGCATCCGTCGCCAGGCACAAGGGGGTTAGCCCGTTTATAGCTCTGCTTGTCGGCAGCCGATTCCGAATCTGCTGTCCCAGCCTCGAGTCCAGATGAGGTCAACTTCCTGGCGATCGATTTTTTCCCTTATTATGCTTCCGACTGTATTATTTTGTATCCTCAGACAGGGGCAATGCGCATGAGCTGGCACCACTTTTTCAGCATGAGTCTTGCTTTGGCAATCCACGCTTAGGGCATGTTTTTCTCCCTTGTGTCTTTTTTCTTCCCTTGAGGGGGCGGGAGAGGCCTCTTTCGAGCAGGGCTTGGAGGCACGATGGGATTGAAATTTTAGAGAGTTTGGCCATGGCAATATTGTCTGCTAGTGTAATGGAGGAGTTTGCGTAATACAATGTGCTAACATGTGTGTACTTGCAGGAGGTGTCCCCTCATGGTACGGAAGACGGGCAAGGTAAAGGGCAGACAGGGGGCCCACGACATCCATACTAAAGGAGCAAGGCCTGGAGACACGGGGCACAGCAGAAGGGAATGGAACGTTGTTTAATGGTTTTCCTTTATATTACAGGTGCATATCACACCGACGCTTGAGGGAACGAACGGCTGAAAGTACCGGTCAATCAGCGAACTCAACAACTACTGACTGATGTCCCTGCTTCTGGCCAAAGTATTAAAAAAACATCAACCAACAACTCTCCTCACATCTGCAATGGAACTTACTACTCGACTCCTCTCAAACGGAATCTGCAGATACCACAGCACCAACATAACCCTTATTGCAGCCCTACTCGACTGAAGGACTGCATCTCTGATCCTCCTAGGCCTCTCAGCAGCCTTTGATATACTCTCCCACACACATTCATGACAAGGCTGCACAACACAGGCATCCAAGGAGCTGCTCTCAGTATGCCATGGCAAGCCTGTCTGTCCCTAGACTGCGCCCAGTGCAAGGAACCTTGGTCCTCCCCTTACCGACCATGTTCCTCTGCGTGCTCAACCCCTATCCCCACCGACCGCACTGCTCCACGCTCCACAAAGGGAGTCTTCACTTGCACCTCCCTCAAGCCCTCATTCCCCCATCCACTTTCACCACTCCCGTACCCAGAAACCCACATTCACACTAACAAACCACACAGTAACCCACCCTCTCGTGCATGGTCACTCAACCAAAAGCAAAAATAACAGGTGATGGACAGAATGCAGAACAATGTCATACATTCACCCCATTACAGAGATCTGGGCCTAAATCCATCGTTTTTTTGCTCACCATGCCTTTCCAGTTTGAACCCAGCCATATGCAAATCAGTCTTGACCCTGTGCCCCATGGGAACAATCCAGCCCGAACTGCCAAGCCAGGTCCTCCTTGGACTGGAAACAAGCATCCAAGGACCGGTTTCAGGCTTTCAGCCCTCATCAGCCTGGATAGCTTGATTCCAGTGGCATGGAGAGCACAGGACTCACGTCTGAGCATACCCGTCCCATTCAGGGTGACAAATGCAAAAATAACAGGTGATGGACAGAATGCAGAACAATGTTATACATTCACCCCAGTATAGAGATCTGGGCCTAAATCCATCGTTTTTATGCTCACCATGCCTTTCCAGTTTGAACCCAGCCATATGCAAATCAGTCTTGACCCTGTGCCCCATGGGAACAGTCCAGCCCGAACTGCCAAGCCAGGTCCTCCCTGGACTGGAAACAAGCATCCAAGGACCGGTTTCGGGCTTTCAGCCCTCATCAGCCTGGACAGCTTGATTCCAGTGGCATGGAGAGCATGGGACTCACGTCTGAGCATACCCGTCCCACTTGGGGTGACACATGCAAAAATAGCAGGTGATGGACAGAATGCAGAACAATGTCATACATTCACCCCAGTACAGAGATCTGGGCCTAAATCCATCGTTTTTTTGCTCACCATGCCTTTCCAGTTTGAACCCAGCCATATGCAAATCAGTTTTGACCCTGTGCCCCATGGGAACAGTCCAGCCCGAACTGCTAGGTCAGGTCCTTCCTGGACCAGAAACAAACACTGGGGGTGAATGCTTGCATTGTTAAGCATTCCGTCCATCATTTGTTCCTTTTGCTTTTGTCGCCCTAAGTTGCAAGGGTATGCCCAGACGTGGGTCTCTTGCTCACTACACCACTGGATTCAAGCTAGCCTGGCTGATGAGGGGTGAAGCCCGAAACTGGTCCCAGGATGCTTGTGTCCGCTCCAGGGAGGAGCTGGCTTGGCAGTTCGGGTTGGACTGTTCCCATGAGACACAGTGTCAAGACTGATTTACATATGGCCGGGTCCAAACTGGGGGTGGGGTGGTGAGCATAAGAACAATGGATTAAACCCAGATCCTTGTGACCGGGGTGAATGTTTGCATTACTCAGCATTACGTTCATCATTTGTTCCTTTTGCCACCCTTCATTCATGGCAGCTTTGAAGATCTTCTGAAGAGACTCACATATAGCACCTTCAAAGTTACCTCATGGCTATTTAATTAATTTCCCAACATGACCCACAAGGTAAGGGCAAACGATGTAGTTTTGCAGACCACTTGAGGGGCTTCTTCATTGACACCACAGTTAAGTTTCCACAGAACTGCATGTTCTTTGAACAACTGGGCTCTCCCTTTCCAGAAAGCCTGTAAACCCACTGACATCCACTATTGCTTTTAGTTCATCTGGTCTCCTGGTACATGAACTCCAAGTACTTACTGGCTGCAGTCACACTGGCTGTAAACAGGGCTCTCCCTGAACTCATCGGCTGTACTCACACTGATCACAAATTGAGCACAGCCATTATGCATGTGCTCCACCACACTGGATATAGGCTGAGCTATCCTATTCCCTAAGTTGGCAGGGTATGCTCAGACGTGAGTCCCTTGCTCACTTTGCCACTGGAGTCAAGCAAGCCTGGCTGAAGACAGCTGTAATGCCAGAAACCGGTCCTGGGAAGCTTGATTCCGGTCCAGGGAAGACATGGCTTGGCAGTTCGGGCTGGACTGTTCCCATGAGGCACAGGGTCAGACTGATTTGCATATGGCCATGTCTGAACTGGAGTGGCGGAGTGAGCTAAAGAACGGTGATGGATTAAACCCAGATCAGTTGACTGGGGGTGAGTGTTTGTATTGTCAACGCTCCGTCCATCTTCACCTTTGGTTTTTCTTTGTTCGCTCTAAGTTGGGAGGGTATGCTCAGACGTGAGTCCCTTGCTCACTTTGCCACTGGAGTCAAGCAAGCCCGGCTGAAGACGGCTGTAATGCCAGAAACCGGTCCTGGGAAGCTTGATTCCGGTCCAGGGAAGACATGGCTTGACAGTTCAGGCTGGGCTGTTCCCATGAGGCACAGGGTCAGACTGATTTGCATATGGCCATGTCTGAGGTGGCGGAGTGAGCTACAGAACTGTGATGGATTAAATACAGATCAGTTGACTGGGGGTGAGTGTTTGTATTGTCAACGCTCCGTCCATCTTCACCTTTTGTTTTTCTTTGGTCACTCAACCAAGACATGACAGAGGCTTCTTTTCTCTTCCTGGATCCAGCAAGAATCTGAAAACCTTGCTTTTCTACTCACCATCCTGCCCTGTCCTAGGCATGGCTAGGCACACTCATCTGCTCAGTGCCACGATGCCTTCCTGATAGTTTGCTTTACAAATACACATAAGATAACAGGTGTATCCAAATTTTTGTGATGTAGATTTGTATTGAAGACGGAGAAACATTACAGTCTATTAAACAAAAAACAAGTGCTTTCTGGATAGCATTCTTCCTGATTGCTCCGATTTGAAGGCTCTCTCAAATGCCATAATGAAGAAAAAGGAGTCTTACTGAAATATAATATTTGCATGGGATTACACAATTTTGTCAAGCAGGAAGCCATGATTTCTTGTTTTGCATTATACATTTCAGCCACTAGCTGTGTATCTTCTGTTCTCTTGTCTGTTTCACATCAAAGGTTTGTCTTCATTTCTTGGTGCATGAGGTGGCAGCCTGAGTCAAGCAAGCCCGGCTGAAGACGGCTGTAATGCCAGAAACCGGTCCTGGGAAGCTTGATTCCGGTCCTGGGAAGACATGGCTTGACAGTTCGGGCTGGGCTGTTCCCATGAGGCACAGGGTCAGACTGATTTGCATATGGCCATGTCTGAACTGAGGTGGCGGAGTGAGCTAAAGAACGGTGATGGATTAAATACAGATCAGTTGACTGGGGGTGAGTGTTTGTATTGTCAACGCTCCGTCCATCTTCACCTTTTGTTTTTCTTTGGTCACTCAACCAAGACATGCCAGAGGCAGCAAGTACCCACATGAAAGCTCGGTTAGTTTTGGGCTCCAGGGACCAAGAGGACGTCGAGCTGAGCCAGAGCCATCATCTGCTTGAGCCTGGTTTGAGTTTTCAGTGGCACACCTAACTGTATACTATATAGTCAGGGCCACAAAGCTTATCATCTACGCAGAGGCGTGTCCTACGACCAAATGGTTCCCCTATCGGAAGAGGTCAAGGAAGAGATGTTGTGGTGGCTTACCCACATGGAGGCCTGGAATGGTCGGGCAATTTTCGGATCTTCCCCGGACCACGTCATCGAATCCGATGCCAGCAGAGTCGGTTGGGGAGCGCGCTGTGGAGATTTTTCAACAGGCGGCACTTGGTCCTTGGAAGAACAGAAGTTGCATATCAACTGTTTGGAGCTTCTGGCGGGTTCCTTTGCAGTACGCTGCTGGACCAGGGACTCGGTGAAGTTGTGTGTCCTATTGAAAATGGACAATGTATCGGCAGTGCGGTATGTGAACCACCTAGGGGGCGCGAGGTCCCGTGCACTGGCGAATTTGGCAAAACAGTTCTGGGATTACTGTCTAGAACATCATGTATCGGTGACGGCGGAGTACCTGCCGGGTCAAGCCAACCAGGTTGCAGACTGGCACTCCAGGTACCTCCGGGATTCCAGTCTGTGGATGTTGAATGTCCAGGTCTTTCGCTGGCTCAACGGGCTGTGGGGTCCTTTCTCACTGGACCTGTTTGCGTCCTGCTTGGATCATCAACTTCCTAGGTTCTTCAGTTGGAGACCGGATCCGCTGGCAGAGGCCACGGACGCGTTTCTCCAGGACTGGGGCAAGGAGAAGCCCTTTGCGTTTCCACCTTTTTCGATGGTGATGCGAACGGCGGCGCAAGTTCGCCGGCAGGAAGTGGAGCTGGTGTTGGTGACGCCGCTCTGGAGGTACCAAGTCTGGTTTCCAGTTCTTCTGGAACTTTCCTGGGATTCTCCAATCCTACTCCCCCGGTTTCCTCACCTGCTCCTTAACCCGGATCGGGATCCGCATCCTCTCATCGTTCAGGGCTCTCTCCACCTCATGGCATGGAGGCTTTCAGGAGACGTTGGTCGCTCCCGGGCCTTTCGAGATCAGCTGAAGGTCTGTTATCCAAGGCCTGGGCTGTCAGTACGTCGAAGCGCTACAAATCCGCTTGGTCTAAGTGGGTGCATTGGTGTCTTCGACGGAGTTTGGATCCCTTGGTCGCGGGACTCGTACCCGTGTTGAATTATTTGGCGGAATTGGCCGTGGGTGGCTTTGCCTACCGCACGATTAATGCTGTGAGTTCGGCTATTTCTGCGGCACACCACCCAGTTGACGGTGCTCCGATCGGAGTACACCCTTTTGTATGCCGACTTTTGCGGGGCGTCCGGTTGGCGTTACCACCAGAGCCCCGGTACTCAGTCCTTTGGGACGTCAATTTGGTTTTGAACCTTTTCCTGTCCTGGCAACCTAACAGGTACCTATCGGTCAAGGAACTCTCGGCGAAACTGGCTATGCTTCTATGCTTGGTGTCCTGCCGGAGAGTGTCGGATGTGCGTGCTCTGTGTTTTTCAATATTATAATAAATGCGAAGAAAGAAAAGCATCAAAGTAAGCAGTAGGGATGACTAAATTATGCAGCAAGAAAAGGAAAATTATGCTGATATTTTTACTTCACTGTTTTGTAAGTTTTACACATGGTAATATTGTCTGGGCAAAGATTTCACTTCAGTAGAAGCAGTTCCACAAACAAATACATTAAAAAAATATCCAAAAGATGACAAGTTAAACTTTGCAAAGGGCCTTGCACTGCGCATAAACCCACGTCGCCATGTTTGTCGTAACTTGTCAGCCTTTTGAGCTAAAAACATTTTTTTTTTCGTTCAAATCTGCAGATTATACAGCAGGTGTTGGATTATGTGGCAAATCCATTCATATTTTTTTTAAAGCTGCAGCCGTTGAATTACATTATTCCAGTGACCCTGTATATAGAGTATCCATAACTGACTTACCTTTAAGTTCACGGATAGTGTTGTCATGAGGGCAAGATCAGGAATGTTTTTCAGTGTATGTTTAAAAACCCTTATATTTAATACTTCTGTGATGTATTAAGGTATGAAGCTTCAGAGAGTTAACAAAATCCACTTTTTAATATTTTGAACACATTATATTATAAAATATTTGTGGCATAATTTACGTGGCAGTTATTCTGAAGCCTCGGCTCGTGCATGGAATCTTTGAGCCAGACTCCACTCTTGACTTTGCACTACATGATAATTTGTTGTACATCACATATGTTGAGCTTAAGTATTTCAAGGTGCTTTATATGTGCTAGTGAGATCACTGACACAAGTGTCTTGAAATACGTATGTTCAGGATGTGCACTGTACAAATAGGGATTCCCTAACAAAATAGCCCACATGGGTCAATGACATGGAGTAGTAGCCTGTCAAACTCATTTCTGATTAAATGAATTGAGATTTCTTTGCATGTGCCATACACTATTCTAGATTCAGAAAAGGGGGTGGTGATGAACAGAGTGTCTGAATTAAGCAGACCACTCTTACCCAGTCCAAAGATCAGGGCTTGATCCATCACCGTTATTTATCTCACTGCCCCATCCCAGCTCAGAACCTGGCTATATGCAAATCAGTCTGTCCCTGGCCCAGTGCATCATGGGAACAGGGCAGACTAAACTACCAAGCCAATTCTTCACCAGAAAGGAGACAAGCTACCGGGGACCGGTTTCTGGCATTTCAGCCGTCTTCGGCCCGGCTTGCTTGAATCCTGATGGTGCAGTGAGAAAGGGACTCATGTCTGAGTATACCCTGCCACACCTATAGTGGCCAAAAACGATTCAGAAAAGGGGGTGGTGATGAACAGAGTGTCTGAATTAAGCAGACCACTCTTACCCAGTCCAAAGATCAGGGCTTGATCCATCACCGTTATTTATCTCACTGCACCATCCCAGCTCAGAACCTGGCTATATGCAAATCAGTCTGTCCCTGGCCCAGTGCATCATGGGAACAGGGCAGACTAAACTACCAAGCCAATTCTTCACCAGAAAGGAGACAAGCTACCGGGGACCGGTTTCTGGCATTTCAGCCGTCTTCGGCCCGGCTTGCTTGAATCCTGATGGTGCAGTGAGAAAGGGACTCATGTCTGAGTATACCCTGCCACACCTATAGTGGCCAAAAACGATTCAGAAAAGGGGGTGGTGATGAACTGAGTGTCTGAATTAAGCAGACCACTCTTACCCAGAAACCGGTCCCCGGTAGCTTGTTTCCTTCCCAGTGTAAGAATTGGCTTTTGTAGTTTGGTTTGCCCTGTTCCCATCATGCACTGGGACAGGAACAGACTAATTTGCATACAGCCAGGTTCTGAAACTGGGATGGTGCAGTGAGCTAAAAAACGGTGTTGGATCTAGCCCTGATCTCTTGACTGGGTGAGAGTATTCTGTTTAATTCAGAGACTCTGTCCCTCACCACCCCTTGTTGTAAATATTTTTGTCCACCCTAAGCGTGGAAGGGTATACTCAGATGTGAGTCCCTTGCTCATTGCACCATCAGGATTCAAGCAAGCCGGGCCGAAGACGGCTGAAATGCCAGAAACCGGTCCCCGGTAGCTTGTTTCCTTCCCAGTGTAAGAATTGGCTTTTGTAGTTTGGTTTGCCCTGTTCCCATCATGCACTGGGACAGGAACAGACTAATTTGCATACAGCCAGGTTCTGAAACTGGGATGGTGCAGTGAGCTAAAAAACGGTGTTGGATCTAGCCCTGATCTCTTGACTGGGTGAGAGTATTCTGTTTAATTCAGAGACTCTGTCCCTCACCACCCCTTGTTGTAAATATACACTATTCTAGGGCAGATCAGAGCCCAGGGAGCCGCCACCAGCATCGTTTTCATGGCATTCTGCCAGCTTCAGACAATTATCCTTGTCTGTTAGAAGTATTGCTGCGCCGCTTGAACACTTTTAACAAGGTTACGTGATATGTCTTACCACTGGCAGCTTCACAATACTATATTGAAGATCCCCACCTTTCCTATCCTGGCTGTTCATTTACCCATTTGAATTTATCAAGTACTGCTCCCACTCTGAAGCCTTTCCATCTACACTGGCCTAGCAGCACATTTGGTACAAAAAGGGGGTGGTGATGGACGGAGCATCTGAACCAATCAAACACTCACACCCAGTCAAAAGATCTGGGTTTAATCCATCACCGTTCTTTAGCCCACTCTGCCACCCCAGTTCAGACATGGCTATATGCAAATCAGCCTGACCCTGTGCCTCAGGGAATGGATTAAACCCAGATCTTTTGACTGGGTGTGAGTGTTTGATTGATTCAGATACTCCGTCCATCACCACCCCCTTTTGTACCACTAGCAGCACATTTACCTATTCAAACTTTGACCACAATGATCAAACCCTTCAGCATTCCATGTCGTGCTGACTAATCATATAGATCCTTGCAGACCTAGGAATATTGTGGCCTACATAAACAATTTCCAGACGAAGGCGTCCTCACACGCCGAAACGCACGTCGAAGAATGAGACACTAGCTCAGCCACAACCTTTTTATTTAACCCCTTGCATGCTGATGACGGAACGGTTCCGTCATCAGCTACGGCTGAGCTGTGCTGATGACGGAACCGTTCCGTCATGACTCCGCCCACGCAAGGCGGAGTCAGCATGGGCGGGGAATTCCCGCCGCACGCAAGGGGTTAATTGGTTGTATTTACGTGTTTTTTTCATCTGATGATTATTTATAATCGATTTTTATATGTATTCTTTTATGAAATATCTATTTCAATAATCAGAATAAAAAAATATGTTTTCCTGTACATGTCTCTGTTAGTTTAAAATTTTCCATTATCCTATTGTTGATTGCACTGCATACTGTCTAGGATGATACCCACATACCATACACTATTCTAACCAGTCCTGAGAGAAAATGTTTCAGGAGCTCTTAGCTAGTCCCAGTCCTAGCTACACTGCAGCTAACATCAGTTGCCCAATAGAATACAGGCATAATGGCTCGGTTCGGTAAAGTGTGCTGTGTCAGGTAGTTGGACGAAGGCTCACTCGCGGTTGCTCACAGTTATGCAATAAACGACCAAACTGCAGACATGAGAGAGAAACACACTTGTGCAGCCAGATAATATATTTAACACTAGTTGACTGGAGGGAGGCCTCATGGTTACTGGCGGATTGAGACTGCCGCCTCCTTTCATTCGCTAACCTCATTATGGGTCAGCCAAGGAGAGGAAACGGCAGTCCCTTACTCATCACAAAGTGGGATGTGGCCAGTAGGACTGCTAACTCCAAACCACCCAGTCAGGGACGAGGCTTCACTGATGAACAGTCAGCCCTGGGCACTTTAGGGCATAAAACTGAAGCGCCTGTGTCTATATGTGAGGCAACCGCTCGTCATGCAGGGAAGGGTGTAGTAAAGGAAAATACAGAGTCCACTGTAGAGATAGGTTCCTTTATTGTAAGTTCCTTCCAAGATGATAAGTACAAGAGTAGAACCCCACCAGGAGCTAGTGGCATGTGGATTTAGTTTTAGTTTTCCTTGTTCACATTTCTGCTAATAATACCTCGTGCTTATGTTATCTCTGAACATCTCATTTGGTTCTTTCATGTACTTTTCTGCTGATGTTGCATTTGAGGTATTTTGCCTATTGTGTTCTCTGTTCTGTCCCCATTCCATAAGGGAAGAGGATGTGTAGTAAATGTCCTCTCTAATGCTCTTCACTAGATAGACTGTTCCATGTCTTCTGTGACATAATAGAATGCCTAGGTGACTCTCTGGCTCACAGTGTCTCTCTCTACCTGGCTGTGGCAGTTGGTTTACTCAGGCTGAGCTGCTAACAGCTAGCTCCTGGTGGGGTTCTTCTCTTGTACTTATCATCTTGGAAGGAACTTACAATAAAGGAACCTATCTCTACAGTGGACTCTGTATTTTCCTTTACTACATTTTGGCGACGTTTTGAACTGGTTTAACCTACGCGTGCAGTTATCAACAAGGAATTAAGCAACTACAAAGGAAAGAACCCAAGATATCAAGGATTGTGGAAAATTTCGAACTTAAACTGAAAGGTAATGCCCAGCTGACCCCACCAGTGTCGTGTTCCACCTAGACAGCCTACACCCTGGGTGTGTGCCTTCACCTTGATGTCTCCTGTCACCCTCCTCTTGTCTCTGCAAAGTTTCTCCAGCTACATTTTTGAATAAGCCCTGCTGCGTGTATTTATTCCCTGTGAGAGAACCGGAAAAGGGTCTGGAAAGGATTTAAAAGTCTTCACAGAAGCGGCGCTGTCGGCGCATGCTGTGTGTTTTCACGTTTTTTTTTAAGGGACTTAATAGTGTTCACAGTAGCGGCACTCACACGCCTGTGTGGAGAAGCTAGGTCCGAACCACTGTGTGAGTAACTTGATTTCAAACATTTTGGGGTTCGACATGTCATTCCGTCTCCGTGGCAGTTTGGAAGCTGAATTTAAAACGGACCTTGTCTTCACATCGCGTGCTGGCACTCGACACACGCAGACTTACCAGCTTCGCGATGCCTGTACATCTCCTCTTGTGACGTCTGCCTCCTACGCAGGTACTTTGCTGTTCTTGACGCTTTGGCGCACGCTCCTGCTGTGAGCCTTCCTGTACAGCGTCAAATATGCGTCATCGAACATGTCCCTTCAGGCAAGCAGTCACGGATATTCGTCTCCCGGCTTGCATCTGTGTTTGGTTTGGAAGGGTTTTTCTGGATATACTGTTCTTCTGGCAGTTTTTCAGCAGTGGCTGCAGGGAGCAGAGACACCGGTGTGAGCATGTTTAAAATTTTTGCGGGGACTGCGGAGCCGGTTAGAACATGTATCAGAGACAGTGGGGTGCAACATTACCGAAGGAACTTTCCAAATAGTCTAGTTGGTGTTTTGTTTTCCTGGCATATTTCAGCAGTGACCGCGAGGATCGAAGACCCCGGGTGAGAGACCGCTCACCGGAGCTAAAGTCTTTTGTTTGTTTATTTATTCTTCGTAATGCTTAGCTTCTCTTTGCATGTTGTGGGTGAGCTTGTACACTGAAAGGACTCCAGTCTTTTTCTTGTGTGCTGGCAGCTGCGTGAAGTTTTGTCTGGATGTTGAGAGTAAAGTCTGTTCACCAGTCATTGCAATGCCTTTATTCATTTTGTTTTTGTGTAAGGGATACGGCAACTGTTGTGTGGCTTAACACATAGTGTACACTTTGGTGAGGTTGTGGGTGTGTACTCTCTTTTAATCCATGTGGGTTGTGTGACAGTAAGTGTTCTGCACAGCTCGTGACTGCAGTGTACTGTCTGTTGGTTTGTGTCCTCATTTAGTCTTCACTTAGAGTGTGTACCCTTTAATTTGGGGAGGTTGTGTGGGGTAGTCAATGCCCATTTCTTTTGTTTTCTGAGGTAGTGGTGTGTGCAGGTAGTCCATGCCCCATTTTGGTTCCCAGGTATTGTCCTGTGGTGTACCCTTTTCAGGGGAGGTTGTGTGTGTGGGTAGTCCATGCCCCATGTTGTGGTCGTTTGCGGGTAGTCCATGCCCCATGTTGTGGTGGTTTGCGGGTAGTCTATGCCCCATGTAGTGGTAGTTTGCGGGTAGTCCATGCCCCATCTAGTTGTGTCTGTGGGTAGTCCATGCCCCGGTAGGGCCATCCCATCTTCGTCGCCAAAATGTAGTAAAGGAAAATACAGATTCCACTGTAGAGATAGGTTCCTTTATTGTAAGTTCCTTCCAAGATGATAAGTACAAGAGTAGAACCATACCAGGAGCTAGCTGTTAGCAGCTCAGCCTGAGTAAACCAACTGCCACAGCCAGGTAGAGGGAGACACTGTGAGCCAGCGAGTCACCTAGGCATTCTATTATGTCACAGAAGACATGGAACAGTCTATCTAGTGAAGAGCATTAGAGAGGACATTTACTACAAAGGGCCTACAGTGATTTGCCAGGCTGAAGAGCTTACACCCACAAGGCTCTAAAATCTTTATCATGGCAAATTCAATCTCAGGCAGCCAGGCTCCATTTAGCACATGTACCGCGCCTAGCTGCCTGACCTGAACATGAAGAGTGTCAGACTGAATTTTGCTCAGCCTGACACACTTCATAGATGGAAAAAGTTGGTGGTGGGGGGGGGGGGGGGGGGGGGGGGGGGTGGCGCCCTTAAGAACGGACCACACCAGTGCCAGAGATAGCCATGACTAGATAAAGATAGCACAGCATCTTAGTATCACTCACAGTTTGGCCGAAAAGGACCAAATACAGAAATACACCTTCAAGTGTGTATTCAGCACCACCATGCATCTAGAAGTACAACGTGGTAAGTTACAATATGCAAAACTGTGCCCAGGGCAGAATGTGCCACATCAGAGACTGCACACAAGGTAGACTGTGCTGCTGTCTGTGGCCCAATCCCCATGTCTCATTCAAGTCCAGAAACAGGGTCATAGAAAGCCAGAGGCCAGCATCTTCACTGGAATCCGTACACCTCTAAGTACTGCGGCGGAGGCCACAGCTGCTACCTGCTGTGTCCTCTGCCCAAATGTGGGAAAAAACCTTCTGTCAGGATGTCACCTCTTGGAAGAGGAAGCAGCATGTCATGGCAAGTAACATGTGGCAGGGCTTTCTTTGATGACGCATGCATGTTACTCGGTCAAGTGTGTACGTGCTAGGCTTAGGGGTCTTGAAAACTAATGCTTTGAATTGTGTTAGTACTTAACGGAGCACGCAAGATGGTTATATCATTTTTTAATCAGTTTGGCATTATTCACACCAACAAAAATAACAGCAATGCAGCAGAGGAAACGTCCATTTAGCTGTTCAGAGAGCTATGTGTAGGGAACAGCATTACAAGGTCATCCAACCCCGGACAGAGCAAATGTGATAGCATATTTCGATACACTTGCTTACCATTCAGACATGCCTCTAACTGAGGCATTGTTTGTTCTGTGGTAAAGATACCGGAGACTGAACTACAACTTCCCCTTCCTCTTCTATAGAGATTTATTGAGGAGAAAGATGTAAACAAACTTATGAGTTTTGGAGGAGTAGAGGACTGGTTGGTTGGGGGAAATGCTGGTGACCAACTGCAAGGTTTTAAAGGTATTCAGTGGTACGTTATGAATTGAAGTAAAATAGTTATGGACAATACTAATCATACACCAATATAAACACGAAGATGCTAATATTATCCATATTGGCGGTAGGTATGACTTAAGCCAATTCATTACCAATAGTAGGGATGTGAGATATAAAATGATTTTTTCTAATTTTCATTTTATAGTATGACTGCTGAAATATTATAATACATATTCCTCTATTCTGATACAGAAGGTTTGTGTGCCGATTGTACATATGACATAACATATCAGAAAACACCAATAATTGTGTATGTCGACTGCTTTCAGGGGCAGGTTGAGAGTTCAAACACCTACAAATAATACTTGCAGATAAAAGCTTATCTTGTAGGACTGTTTGACTCTTAAAACTCTGGATCTAGACAAGAATAACTCATTGCAAAGAAGTTTGAGAGACACCTGCCTTTTTTCCTGTTCTCTGAAGGTAGTGTAATAACTAAGACCCATGGACCCAAATGAATCTTTGTGGGTGTGCCCTGCAATTTGGGGGTTCACGACACAGTGCTGTAGGTCCCTGCTTACCACTTGTGGTGGGCTGAGCCAATTCCACTGTGATGGGAAAGGTCACACAGGTCTGATTGAGATAACTTAGTGCATAAACTATTTAAAAAGGTGATCAGCACCTGGCCCTAAAGAGCTCAAAACCAGGAGATTGGAAACACCTGGGAGAGAAGGACTAGGATGAAGGGCACAGTAGCTCAGTAAAATAAGTGTACCTATAGCTTGTTCTGTGAAGCATTAAGTTTTGCATGTGTATAAAATTATTTTTTCCTAAGCATGTGTTGGACGATCAGTTACTGTGCTGCAGGCCAGTTGAGTTAGGAGATTTCACACCTTCACACTTACTCCCTGAGAAGAATGTGACTGTTTGCGTTATAACAACTGAAGTCAAGTGTTAAAGAGATCGCGCTTAGCCCAGTTTGCAGAGCCATAGGCGACTGTACCCCTGTACACCAGAGGTAAATGACTGCAGGCCCAGCAGCCCTTGCTTGCCTTGTGGCCACCAAAACAGGGTCTGACACTGACATAAGAAACACAAAAAAGATGAAAACGAGAACTGTCAATCTGAAGAACATCTATTTATTGACAACTGATGTAGAATATATTAGTATGGGTAGTTTAGGAAAAAACTTGATTGATCATTGCAGCAATAAACATTGACAAAGTTTCAGGAAAAATACGTTTTTTCAGTAGTCTTTTCTAATATGCCATGATAAACGAGCAAGGAAGGGAAAGAAATGTACTATTCTAAAGGCACAGAGACCTGCACCATGCTACTAGATGATTTTCCGGAAGCCTAAGGCCTTTGAATTTCACGAGCTTCCATAAGACTACCACACCTTCCTAGACAACAGCATGGTCAAAATTCTGTATCTATAACTACTTCGTAATATATACATGCATTCTACCCATCATCTAAATATGATGATTAGGCCTGTCCAAATCCAGGTGAATCCAGTATCCTAAAGTTGTTTGTTTTAAATGCTTCATAGGATACTGAAAAGGGGGGGCGGAACACATTTCCACAGGTGTTTGCTTCTGGAAACAGACATTCGGACGTGGCTTTTGTATGCATGCAGAAACTCTTTTGATGGTTGAGGATTAAAGCCAAATGGTGGAACTGTGCTCGTACCAGAGAAATGTCTTAATCTGGCTTCACATGCAAGCGCTAAAAGAAGAAGAAAAAAGGTTTTAGTCAAACAATTACTGCAACAATTGTGATTGTTTTTATTTTATCTGCTAAATGAATACAGTAATGATTGATCCATAAATAAAGACCCCGGACGATTTGCTATGTATCATTTCACAAAAAAACACATCAAACTTAGTTTTTTTTTTTTTAAACCTTTATTTGGAGACAAGCAGGTACAAGGGAAGTGTACATTCAAAAACATACATTCACATTCGGCCATTACAGTGGTACGTCAGTGCCTAGAAAGCATACAAAAAATTAAATAAATAAGGAGACACAAGGAAGTACAGGGCAGGACAGCAGTCAACACAAGGAGCAACAACAAAATGTACAAGAGATAGTAAAATACAATGATCCAGCATGGGCAGGCAAGCCAATAAGACAATGCAATATGAATACAGTACATTAGCGGAGAACACATGAGCCAGAGGGGACACAAGTATGAGGAGCACTGGATAGAAGGGTGCCGCATAGGGATACAATCTGGATTCCCGATAAACTACCTGTCCGAAGGGGGACTCCCACCCCCCAATAGCTCGCAGGAAAAGGAGACAGTCAGCCCCCCCCCGATATCGGAAGAACAGCAGGTGTCGTGTAAAATCCCAGCCCAGCACGTTGTCATCAGCCTATCCCCTCACGGTCCCCAAGTTCAGAATCAGAGTCCCGCACCGCCCTGGTCAGGAGGTACACCTGGAGCGGACTCCAAAAATCCTTTGGTCTGCATCGAACAGGCATCAAGTCAGAATAGATATTGTACTGATCCTGACAGTAAATGAGGTCAGTCACCCAGTCTTGAAAGCGCGGCACCCTACCACGACCCCAGCAACAAGCAACCCTACGCTTAGCCAACAACAGGGCCACGTCAACAAATCTACGGTGAGAGGCCGGTACGTCTTTAGAAAAGCCAAGTAACATCACCAAGGGGTCAAACGCCACCCCCTCCTCCGCCATAACCTGCAGGGCTTCATGAACCTGAGTCCAATATTCCAAAACCCCCGCACAGCTCCAAGCCAAATGCAAAAAATCAGCGCCTTCCGCTCGACACCTAGCACACCTGTCATCCTCCGCCAAATGAAACCGCAGTTTCCTCGCCGGGGTATAGTAGTACCTCTGAACAAACTTGTAATGGATAATTTTAAGGCGACAACTAGAAGAGACATTGGCCGTGAGCCCGCAACAATATTTCCACTGCTCGTCTGTAATAGGAGCACCCAATTCGGCAACCCACTGCTCACGCACCCGATTGGTCGGGACCGATCGCTGTCGGCGAATAGCCCCGTACAACTTCGACACCAGGTGTCGCCCATCTGAAACCAGCAGCACATGGAGGGGGAGGGTTACCCCAGGCTCCGAAGGGTAGTCCGGTAGCAGAGCCCGCATGCCCTGCCGCAGGCGGACAAAGTAGAACAGGTCTAGAGGGGAGCAAGCAGCCGAACCGAAGAAATGAGCCTGCGTGCGGAAGGCACCTTCATGAAACAAGTCGCCCCACGTGAGGATACCTAGCCGCTTGCACATTCGCTGAAACCCCGTCTCCAACAACAGCGACAGATCCGGATGATAAGACAGAGGCAAGGCCGGCGAGTAGAGAAAGGAAACATCTAGCAAATGAGCCATCCGCCTCCAAGCATCCACCGTGCATGTCACCGTCGTGCGGGACGTTTCCACATCTGACACCTTGCCCAAAACCATCCCCTCCAGTGGGAGCGGGTGGGCGACCCAATGCTCAGCAGCAATCTGGGGCATGAATGGCGTGGGGCGCATCCAATGATAGGCATAATGCGCCTGAGCGCTGAGATAATAGAGTTCAAAATCAGGGACGTCGAAACCGCCATCAGCGTAAGGCAACGTAAGGGTGGCCCAGGCCACCCGTGGCTGCTTGCCCCCCCAGAACAACCGCAGAAGCTCAGAACGAAGTCTACGAAAGAAATAAGCACCAGGATGATATGGGAGGTTTTGAAAGAGATAAAGAAAGCGGGGCAGAACCACCATCTTGATAAGAGACGCCCTGCCGGCCATGGAGAGAGGTAAAGACATCCATCTGGTGACATCATCCGCCAGTTTAGTAATGGCCACACCATAGTTGAGCCGAACCGCGTCTCCCCTATCCAAGGATACAACAATACCGAGATACCGCAACTCCGAGTCACACCATTCCAAAGGGTAGTCAAGGGGAAACCTGGTCACCGCAGCCGTGAGGGGGAAAAATTGAGATTTCCGCCAGTTGATATGAACCCCGGATACACCTCCAAAAGCGACCAGCTCCCGCAGGAGCGAATTAAGGTTGTTCTCAGGGTCCTTGACATAGAGTGTGACGTCATCGGCGTATAAAGAAATGCCAACCTGCCGCTGAAGACAATTAAAGGCGCTCTGCTGATGAAACTGACGTATCCTACAGGCTAGCGGCTCAATGGCGATAGCAAACAAGAGGGGTGAGAGGGGGCAACCCTGTCGGGTCCCTCTCGTGAGAGGGAACGAGGGGGACAGCACCCCATTCACTACTACCCTCGCCATCGGATCAGTGTATAACAGCTTAACCCAAGAGATGAAAATCCTGGGGAACCCCATCCGACAAAGAACATCAATAAGGTAGCCCCATTCGACAGAGTCAAACGCCTTAGTGGCATCGAGAAAGATAGCGGCAACCGGGACAGTGGGATCGATGGTCGACACAAGCGAAAACAAAGTGCGAAGATTGTGAGAGGTGGCGCGACCAGGCACAAATCCCGATTGATCAGGCAACACGATAACGGGCATGAGTTCGGCTAATCTCACCGCCAAGGCCTTCGCGAGAATTTTAACATCGCAGTTGAGCAATGAGAGGGGCCTGTAGGAGCCCACATCCAGTGGATCCTTACCCGGCTTGAGCAGCGACGTGATGGCGACCTCACGCATGGAGCCCGGTAGGCGTCCCTCCTCCAGAGACTCCTCAAACACCTCGCGGAGCACAGGGGCCATGATGTCAATATAACACTTATAAAATTCAGCAGGAAGGCCATCCAGCCCGGCGGCCTTCCCATTAGAAAGAGACATGATGGCATTCCTGACCTCCTCCACCTCCAGGGGCCTGCCTAAGAACTCCCGATGACCATCCGATAGCCAACAAAGCGCCAACTCATCGAGGAAACCACCGTATCGAGTCTCACCCGTCTGCTGTGTCGTGTAAAGGTGTGCATAGTGTTCAATAAAAGTGCGCTGAATCTCCGAAGTGTCTCGACAGCGAGTGCCATCCGGAGACACCAATTCCAACACGTCCGACCCATGCCTAGGATGTCTAGTAAGGGCAGCGAGGACCTTACCGGGCCGCTCCCCTTCGCAGTATCGCCTCGCCGTCCAGTATTTCCCCCTGTGCTTAGCCTCTCGAGCAGCCTCCTCCTCATACTCGGAGAGCTTAGTGCGGAACTGTGCCAAAAGATCGGGGTCCGGAGTCACCTGCATCCTGCGCTCCAAGTCCCGCAGGTCAGCCTCCAACCTCTCGAGGGTCCGAACAATCAGACGGAGTACTCCACAACTTTTAGAAATAGTGACACCCCGGATCGTGACCTTGAACGCCTCCCAAATGACCTCAATGCTCTCCACAGAGCCCTTGTTTCTAGGGAAGAACGCCTCCACCTCCGCACCGAGTTCCTCCTTGAACACCGGGTCAAGCAAAGCACTCGGAAACAAACGCCAAGGCGGGCGCGGCCTGTGTAACCCGGGGACGGACAAATCAACCTTCACCGGACAGTGGTCTGAATACGTCCTAGCTAAATGTGTGGCCCCCCTTAGGCCAGCCATCAACCCTCTAGAGAGAAATACATAGTCCAGTCTTGCCCATGAACGAGCATGTGTGGTGTAATGGGTGCCCTCCCTAGTGGCAGGGTGGGTGTACCTCCAGCTGTCAACCATCCCAGCCTCCTCCACTATCCCCCGCAGCACATCCCTAGCCTGTACATTGTACTGAGGGCTACCCTCCGATCTGTCCAACTGGGCCTGAAATGCAAAATTGAAGTCCCCCCCCCACACAATGTGAGTAGCATCCACAGCAAGAACATGACCCCACAGAGTGACAAAAAAGATTGGTGCATCAACATTGGGAGCATAGCAATTAACAAACAGTATAGTGTTCTGCCCAAGCCGTCCCCACAGCAGCACATAGCGCCCCTCAGGGTCCCCCATAGATCCAAGTTCCTGAAATGCAAGCGACCTCTTAACAAGTGTGACAACCCCACGAGCATAAGAAGAGTATGAAGCAAACCCCCTGGCCGCAGCCCACCTCCCCCCGAAAGTGGGGGAGGGAGCAGGGCGCAGATGCGACTCCTGGAGAAAAGCAACATGAATAGCATGCCTGTCCAAATACTGTATCACATTGCGACACTTCCTGGCATCATTAAGGCCCCGTACATTCCAGGACAGAATTGAGATCTGATCTACAACAGCAGTTGACATCACATAACGTAAGGGCCCCACAGGACCCTATAACCAAATACAGGGCATCCAACTACCAGCAACAGCCAACGATAGGTCCACGCCCCAGGGCACGGGCCGACCTCCACATACACTCCATACATTTCCCAGTCATCTCCAAAACAACCAAACAAGAACACAACAACTCCCCCCCAGTCGACCCATCCACGCAGCAAGCGCTCAGGACAGACTACGCGCCACACGCCGCCAAGCCATTCCACACGTCCCACACCTCGCACACGCGCTACGCGCGCAGAGTGCGCCCCGGCACGTGGCAGCCTAAAATGGCGTCCAGCGCACTCGGGCCCAAAATGGACGGGAGCACGGATCCCAGAACCCGTCCCGTAAGATAGGAAAGTGGAACAGCCCGGATAGCGGGCGCAACGACATTTCCGTGCACTCAAACAACAGTAGCAGCTACCAAAGCGAACCAAAAGTCCCAGGCAAACAGACATGGACAGCGTCAACCCCCCCCCATCCACCCACCTGACACCACCCCAACCATCAGGCCACATACACCCTCCCCCCCATCCCTCAACACACAACCAGTCAACCAACATAGGACTAGAATCCAAACAAAAGGTAAACATGGGGCACACCCTCCGGGGAACCTTCCAGAGGTGCACGACGCCACTCCCTCACGCCACGCCAGTGTCCGCGCCAACGAGTATCAGGCGGCCCCAGGCGCAGCGCGGGGGGGTGGGTGCCCAGAGCGCGACATCCCATAACACCATCCTGCGGTGCCATCCCCACCCCACATAAACAGCAAAAACGCACTCACTCATCGTAATACAGACACAACCCACGCATCAGCGAAAAAATCAAAAACGGACAATAGCTAGGCCGCAAATACTGAGAAGGCAGTCAGCAGGTCTCAACACAAAAGTTACATGTCCACAATACTACAAGAACCGGGAAGAAAAGAGACAAAGTCCAAAGTCACCAGAATCAGGCGACCTCCTCCTCAGCGGCCGAATGTTCACCCTCCGGATCCCGATCGTCACCCCGATCCGCAGCAGCGCGCTCGCGCTGGAGGCGTTTCGCAAAGTCCTCAGCATGCTGTGGGTTGGTGAAAAAATGTTGTTTAGCCTGATGCGTCACCCTAAGTTTAGCCGGATAAAGCAAGGCGTAGTCCACTTGAAGGTCCCGAAGCTTCCTTTTCACCCCCAAGAACTTCCGACGCTGGTCCTGCACCATCGGTGTGAAGTCGGGGTACATGGTAAAAGACACCCCTTCGAAGGAGAGAGCCCTGTTAGTGCGGGCAGCCTGAAGAGCAGCGTCTCGATCACGATAGTTCAAGAGGCGCGCGATGATGGGACGCGGTGCAGCCCCAGAGGCCGGACGAGGTCCCAACGTCCGATGCGCTCTCTCGACGATGAACTGGGACGAGAAAACTTCCGTCCCGATGGCGCCCACCAGTAGCCTCTCCACATAAGTCTCCATTTTGCCCACATTCGTGGACTCCGGCACACCTACAATGCGCACGTTGTTGCGCCTACTCCTCGCCTCCAACTCCTCGTTCTTGGCGGCAATAACACGCAAGATATTGTCCATTCTCGCCAGCTGGGTGGTATGGGTGGCCGCCGTGTCATCATGGTCCGAAATGCGCTGCTCTGCCGCCGTCAAGCGCTCCTCATGCACGTCCAATTTCTGAACGACCGCATCCATGCGCGACAATATCTTGTCCACTTTGTCCACTACAGTGGCGAACCCCTGCCTCATCTCCTGCATCATTTGGGCGAAGTCCGGCGGAGGTGGGTGCGGGACACTCTCAACGACATTCGGGGGGGGGGACCGCGAAGCCCCAGCTTCCTGGAGCGAACGCGCCCCACGCCTGGCCCCTCCAGAGTCAAAGGACAGTTTGGACTGTTTAGTGTCCGGCTTCCCCATAACGGTGGTACAGAAGGGAGACGAGGCAAATGGGAGTCAGGATACAGTCCGGACAAGGGACCCGGCCAAACAGTAAGCAGCTCAAATCGTGGGGGCACGAGCAGGCCAGCACGCCCCGCCACTCCCACCGATGAGTAAAGGCCGCCGCCGTTCCCAGCCCAAGGGGGGCAAACCCTCAAAATCCAAGTATTAAATCCGTTGTACCTTCGTGGGCGATGGTATCTGGGCAGGCAGATGGGAGAGCCGAGAGATAAGTCCGTCAACAAGGGAGAGCCAAGCGTCCCGCCCGGCCAGCGACCGAACCTGGCGGAGAAGGGCGGAGCTAGGCCTACACCCCACGTGCAGAGCCCCGGACTGGCATGAACAGTGACGCCGGGCAAGAGGGCATCAGACTTCCAGAGCGCGAGTCGGAGAAACTCGGGACCCTCGTAACTTCGGCCAGCAACCTCCGAATGGCTCAGGAGTTGGACCACGGGTGGACAGCCGATATCCCAACCGAACCGTGGGGTCAGTTCAGGGCGCAGCGATGGTAATCAGGATACCTAGGCGGATAATAGCTCCGGGCAGCGGGAGCCTCACGACAGTGCGGCCATTCCGCAGTGCGCCCTCTAGCGCCCCCCACATCAAACTTAGTTCATCTGCTTAACAACAGAGAACACTTCTAGTCCTGGTGTGAAAGTATGTACCATCGCCACAATCCTGCTCGCCTTCCCCTCCCTTTAATAGAAGGCTTCTCCTGTTCAACATGGTGTGAGCATGGCAGGTGTTGAGGAAAGCATGTCAGACGTACGGGCATCATAGGTATACTTCGGAACCAGCCCAACAAGGAGAACGTACTGTTGGGTGAGTGTTTAGGATAGAGTGTATATAAACTCCACCAGCTAGCACACCCTCCCTCATGCACTTGAAAGGTCTACCTGGAGTATTGAAATATGTGTTATGGTAGAGAAACTGACCATAAAGTAGAGGTGCAATGGCAGGGAGCACGTGAGCAGAGTGACAACATAGACAAAAGCAAATTATTTAACTGGAAAGGCAGTGAGAATGGGAGAGTCCCAAGACAGCGACTCAGGACTGCATTCGCACAATCCACATGCGGGGGCGGTTTGCTTTTCACATTATTGTGTTTGCTACTTTGGTCTGGAAAAAGAGATTAGTGCTGTTCCCAAGAAGTGTGGCAGCTGGGAAGGTTCCTGTTTGGCTGGGAAATCTTGATTGGCTGAAGATGCTGCAACTCACTCTCTTACGCTCCTCCTTTTTCTTCCCAAGGGCCTCACTAGAGCTGAGGAGGTGCTGTGATGGGCACATATAACACAAGATTCTGAGTGTCCTCACCTGAGCCAACTGAAATGGATTTTCAAAAGCTCAGGTTGGCTGCTGTCAATGGCATCAGTGACACAGCCAAGTTTTCCATCTGCCTGTATTTCAACATGTTAGACATATTATCTCCATTTGTGTGTCACTTATCGCCCATAAGTGACACTTTATAGGGCGAAGATTGCATCAGTTATGCCTAATTAATAAAATACATTACTATGTTTTGTGCAATCTAATCGTCTTAAAGCATGCAGTGATTTTAAAGATCTTAAGAAAGCTGACATACATGCAAAGTTAAAAGCATATATAGGTGGGACATTTCCATGTTCCGCATGCGGATTATTCACTCTGATTGGCTCTGGTTTAGTGGCTGCCAAGGAGCACAAATGACAGGACTCAGTGCAGTGGATAAGAAGTTGGTAGATTACAAATTCCATGCAAATGATGCAGTAAAACTAATATTAGGTAATATATTGTGACTTTGTATTGTGCAGGAGATGTTACTGTTTGCTTTGCTAAACATTAGAGACTATAGTATTGTTACCGCTTTACCACTGTCACACAATTTCAAGGAATGGAGCTTTGCTTTTGGAAAAATTCAAGTTGCTTGCATTTTAGGCGTGGTGAGAAAAGGGATTTTTGTCCTTTTCTTTTTTGATTAAAAAATCTACTTGGCGCTGGTCAGATTTCAAATCGAGGTGGATCGTGTACCACTTACACTTGGTTGCATACTAAGTCAACTACGTATTTGGCTTCAGTCTGGATCAACATACCAAAGAATTCCCCACATTTAACTAATAATGTTAAGGCAAACTAAGTCACCAATTTAGTTTCTATTTATATTTCACATGTTTTACTTAATCTTGCATTCCCTAATGGGGAGTTAGCTACATCCAAGATCAATCAATCAATTAATCAGGGGTTTGTAAAGCGCTAGCTACTCACCCTGAGCGAGTCACAGGGTGCTGAAGGAAAGGGGGGGGGGGGGGTCCGCAGTTCATGGAGGTTCATTGAGTTCCATCAAAGAGCTAGGTCTTGAGATCCTTTAGGAACTTGGGAAGTGATCCCATCTGTCGGAGGTGTAGAGGGAGGGAGTTCCAAGCCTTGGGCGCGAGGAGGGAGAAGGAACGCCCTCCTGTTCTGCTTTTCTTGATCCTAGGTACAGCTGCGAGGGACTGCTTCACAAGCTACTGGAAAAAGAAGGAGAGAACCACCAGTACGCTTTGAAGAATCAGCGCTATTTCCACGACCACCCGAGGCAACTGGAGGCTGAAAGAAACGGACTGCAGATAACAACGAAGAAACGAGCTCACACCACAGTTAAGAAGTACCAGGACTCCATAATTTGGATTCCACGTGGCCACATACAAAGTATCACGGTAGACAAGTCCTGTTTTGAACATCCACCTTCCCTGATGAAGACCTTCACAACAAGAAGTGCCATTTAAAAGGTCGAAACGCGTGGGCCCATTTTGAGAGAGGTTCTTGGGTGAACCGGGCAGAAAGTAGATCCCCAACTGGACTAAACCAGCCCCAAACTCAGGGTCCTTCTTTCTCTTGTGTTGTGAGAAACTTCCCTGACATCCCCCTTGGCGAGAAAGAGCACTAATACCATGAGGACAGTAGAAAGTAGCAATCTGCCCTTGCCCTTGCCCTTGCCTAGAATTTAATACTGTTTCTGGACGTAAAGTTCATATCTATATATGTACCTGTGAAGAATTGGTCTTTGTTTGATTTCCTTTGTTTGACGCACCTTTTTTGAATGTATAATGCACCATATGTTTAAGCTTTTTTCACTGTACATAATCACTGAACACATTGCTTTGTCTAACTGTACATATTGATAATAATTGGTTCGAATATGTCCAATGATGGGTATGGTGGTTTTGCAAATTGAATAAGAAAAAAGAAGAACTACAAATCCATATATCCCAACGGTAATTAAAAAATTGTATGGGCAATGAGTTGTTTGTCTAATTGATGGTGTCAGAGGTATCCAGTTGTTGTACATACGGGCCGAGGGGAGAGTGCGCCGGGGAGCATGGAACACGAGGCGGTGGTTCAGGTTAGCGGGTCCGGAATTGTGTAGGGCCTTGTGTGCGTGAGTGAGAAGCTTGAAGGTGATTCTCTTCTCAAAGGGGAGCCAGTGTAGGGTCGGTAGGTGCTGGCTGATATGGCAATGGCACTGTAGATGAGGACTAGTCTGGCGGCGCCATTCTGGAGTTTGCAGGTGAGTTTTTTGCTGACCCCCGAGTACAGTGTGTTGCCATAGTCAAGTCTGCTACAGATGAGGGCTTGTGTGATGGTTTTCCTGTGTTCGGGGGGGGATCCACTTGAAGGTCTTGCGAAGGAGGCGTAGGGTGTGGTAGAAGGAGGAGGTGAGGGCTTTGACCTGGCGGTCGGTCCATTTTGAGTTTGGATTCCAGAATGATTCTGAGGTTGCGTGTGTGGTCCATGGGGTTCTCCGAGGGCGGAAGGCCACCAGGTGTTGTTCCAGGCATCGGTGTGTGGGCCCGTGATGAGTATCTCTGTTTGGACCTGTTGAGCTGGAGGCAGCTGTTCTTCATCCATCTGGCGACGGCTTCCATTCTGTCTTGAAAGTTGCGTTTGAGGAGGATGGGTTCATTGAATAGGGAGAGGATGAGCTGGGTGTCGTCTGCGTACGATGTGATGTTGAGTCAGTGTGCTCTAACGATGGATGTGAGCGGGGCCATATAGATGTTTTTCCCCGTAGTACTACACTTATACAGTGCATAATTTGAATTGAATTGAGTACCCTCCTGATTTGTATTAATGGTCATGATTCAGCCCTCAGAATTCCAAGTTTCTCATAGTGCCTGCCAGGGAGTCAAAACGTGTTAAAGTACATGATCATTTAACCCCATGTAGAGCGCACAGAGCAATGGGCACGTATTTCAGTTCCAATTGTGTTTCTGTGCAACTGTGTGAAGGGGGTATACAGTTGTCAAAATATTGATGAGATGAAAGTAAAGGAAAATGCAGTGTTACAGGTGAGTAGGTTTGTTGTGTTGGAAATAGAGTGAAGGAGATGGAAGTGTATTTCAGGAAACAATGAAAATAGGATGCTGAAGAGGAAAGATGTGGTGTGTGATACGCAGATGGAAAAAGATATGTTGTAATTGTACCTAGATAGCGCTTACTACCCCTGGCAAGACAAAGTGCTTTTCAGCGAGTAGCACCCTGCTCCGGAACCCAAAGATGATTAGTGGTGGGTTAGTGCAGAAAAATATGTGTTAATTTGAGTGGTGGACATGTCAATCTGTTAGTTTGATTGAATAGGATAATGGAGAGATAGAAGAGAGTCTAGAAAGTGTTATTTAGGATCTCATAGTTGTAAGAGGAGCCTCGGGAGGAGTAAAAGGAGAGCTGGAGGAGGGAAGAGTCTTAACCCCTTCGATGCTCATGATGGAACGGTTCCATCATGAGCATCGGTCGACCTGGGCTCATGACGGAACCGTTCTGTCATGACCACACCCATTAACATTGGGGCCCAGCGCCGGCGGTAAATCGGGGCAGCACGGATGTAGTTAAAAGGGATTAGGGAAATCCTAGTAGTAACATAAGGTTTTGGGTGAACCAAGCAAGGATAGAGGGGAGAGGTTCTAGAAAGGTTTATTTTGGCGATCACAGTAGAAGAATGAGGTTTGGGATGAGTCAGAGTGTGGAGGTAGAGGATATATTGAGAGAGGTATAGGGTGAGACAGTAGTGCATACGAAAGAATCAAAGGTTGAATTTATTATTTTCTATATTATTTTAGTATCTTTTTTCTTCGTCTAAAGTAGGAGTAAAGTAATACATTTATAGAGATACATAACTACATAGAAAGGATATACATATTTTTTTACTGTAGGAATTAGGTAATTAACAAAGACACATAACTAAATAGAAGGAGTATACAGTAAGGTAATTGCCACTCTTATCAAAGGCAACCAAGTTTGAAAATATAAGCAGACTGTCACCAAGCTTAAATTTTGTAGACTTTTTCTATTTACGATGGCAAAGATGCACTGAATTTCGTTTGTAAGTTTACCTTTTGTGACAAACGGATGCAAAAAGTCACATTCTTTACACAAATGTGTGGAAAGGATACCTCTTAACTATAATTTGAAGTTGCACAATTTTAGATAGTCCAATCAACCATGACTTGCCTATTTTTGATAATACCTACATCATAATCTGTCTGCATGTTGCTTCATTCAGATACCATGATGAGCTGAAGGCAGGTCTGATAGCTCAATGCATTCGCTCTAGGAATTTGTGTTTGACTTCATGGTCACAGGTTTAAACTCTGCTGGATTGACAGCCATTCAGCTGCGTGATCATGTCCGCAATGTGTTGACCTGGATGTATTTCTCTTTCGATTGCTTTGTTGGCCTGTTGCCTAGTAATCTGGTTTTATAGAAGAATAAAGTACCCCAAGTACCATTTTCTATATTTCCTAGCATTGCTTGGTCCCCACAAAACCACCAGTACCCCCTTATTGCAGCTTAACTGTGCATTTTTTTTGCAATTACTGCCAGTGCCAGCTTCCTGCTCTGCCCATGTACTGCCAACAAATACCAGTTTGTCACACACTGTTTACCCAATCCAGCTTCTCAAAAGGTTAACCAGTGCCAGCTTCCTCATTAACCATCAATGCCAGTTTCTTATACTGGGTTCAACAACGTTGTCAGGGCAAGATTCGTATCTCATACTCTTCAATGAAAAAATTCCAATTAAACAATGGTTCATATTGTTAGGTGTTTAGAAGGGTGTTGTCACTCTATCCTTGAGAGTGAGTGAAAGAACAGCCAATGCGCGTTTCACCCCTTTACACGGCCATCCAGCCTGGGGCTTCGGTTACCGACATTATCAGTAAGAGCACTTCGGTAACAGCATTACGCCCGATATTAGAGAAGTAACAAGGAAACTTAATTGACCCAGACGAACTCACCAATTAAATCCCCTTAAAAACTCCCTGAGAAAGCCCCAGGCTGGATGGCCGTGTAAAAGGGTGAAACACGTGTTGGCTGTTCTTTCACTCACTCTCAAGGATAGAGTGACAACACCCTTATAAACACCTAACAATATGAACCTTTGTTTGACTGGAATTTTTTCCTTAAAGAGTACGAGATACGAATCTTGCCCTGACACCCTTGTTGAACCTTGTTTACATTAGGGGGTTAGGGGTTTCCCCCTGTCAAAGGGCAAGTATCATAATGAAACAAATTTTTGCTCAATATACGTCCAGTAAGTGATCGGGCCCTATCACTCTTCATCTCATAAAACAGTTTCTTATACTGGCAACTAATGTCATTTTCGCATACTGCCCACTGGTGCTTACATCTTACAATGTTAAACAGTGTCAACTTTGTACACTGCCCATCAGTGCTGGGCACCTCCTAGTTCCTACCAGTGCCAGCTTCTTACACTGGTTGCTAGGGACATCTGCTCATAGTGGCTGTAAGCGCTGGGTGCTTGTACTGCCCACCGGTATCAGCATCTTACATTCCTACTGCCCAATGCTCATGCTGATCCCACTGACAATTTGCTTCCGTGATCCACATACAAATGTGCGAGGAACAGTCAAATCTACGTGAAATAAAGCGAAATTGGTCGCAGACACCTGCGCAAAATCAGCACAGGTGGAAAGAGTTGCTTGGGGCACGGTTCCCGTTTTAATCTTGGACAGATACTTAGACTGGGGCCAGACGTGACTTTCACAGAGATGTGATAAGGGAGAGAAAAAGCATTGATTTCTCTAAAGTTTACAAAGTGCAGCTTTGTAATCAGCAGTTAACATAGAAACACCTACGGACGGCGGGGTAGAGGGTGAAGCAAGTTGTAGCAGTGATGGAACAACTGGTTCTCATTTTTGCTGCTCACCACCCCCTTCACAACTCCTCAGCGGACAAAACAAAGAACTGCAATTTGTGAATATGGCCTGCCTGCTCACGTTGTGCTACCTGCCACACACATACATACATTAAGCTTAGCACAGCAAGAGGTGGAAGAAAGAGGGGGTGCATGAAGAGAGGGTGGCTGCAAGAGTGTGTCATTCTGCTGACCTAGGGAGGGAGGGAGATGCAAGGCAGTGTAGAGTCACTGGTAATCTCAGGTTTGGACCAGGTAAACACGAGGGCAGCACAACTGAATTCACCAGCAATGGAAACCGTATTACCTTGTCAGAGTCAAACCCATAATGTGCAAATCACACCAAAGATTAAGGACCACACAGATGTGAGGCAACTGGTTGGTTACTGAAGCCGGAAGGAAGACAAAGTAGAGCATCATATTCAGTACAACAAGTAACACTTGAAATCATGTCTTCAGTTCTGCGGCCACACCTGAGTACTGTGTGCTGTTATGTAGGCCATACCTAAGTTCAGGGTACTTGTCTAGTTCTGCAGGCTGTCGCAGTAGTATTGCGAACTAAAGGCCACACCGGAGCAAAGTCTGACTGGCCTACAGAGAAATCTTGCAATGTTTAAAGAGATGGTCTGAGAGGCTGGTCTGTGGGCCTGTTTTGTAGTCTTGTGGGCCGGGTTTAATGTTAACTCTCCTAATATCCCAAATATTGTCTCCAGCAAGGACAAATGCATGCAGACACACATACTTTGCACAACAGCTATACAATGTTTTTTATATGTTCAAAACAACCTAATTTGAAAATCTGAGTTACATTTTTAACTACCTGCTAAAGGAGCCACTTTTATTTCGGTGCCCGGGTCTATTTTCTGTCCCAGACGAACACTTTGCCTAAGATTTGAGTCTTGTGTCCAGTTCAGCAAAGTGCGCTTTGTAGTTAGCGCTGCAGGTCCCTCCATGAGAATACTTAGGTCCAGTCTGGAGTATTGCATCCAGTCCTGAGGGCCAAAACTGTGCCCAGTTGCTTGAGCATGTGTCTACTCCCAAGTATTATGTTTAGTTCTGCAACTCGCACCCGAGTATAACGTTCATTTCTGTTGGCCACACCCGAGTACGGAGCCAGATCTGTAGGCCACACCCACATTATTGTGGGCAGTTCTGCAGGCCACCTTGTGAGTATTGTATCCTGTTTTAATATTCTACAGAATGTTGCCTAACTGTAAATGAACATATACAATATGGCGGCCATCATTGTGTCCAGTACTGCCGGCAGCATAGGGAGTACGGCAGGGCTATAAGTGGGCTGAACAAATTGGCTGGGGGGGGGTCTCTCATAGGGGCGTGGCCGATGTAATAAAGGATGTGGCTTAAAACACTTAAGCTAAAAATCTGCACTTAGCAGTGTGCTGCCAGATTGTTATTTTAATGCTTCTGCCCATTCATCCATCCAGATGTACAACACAAGAAGCCAAATTACACCTACAACAAGTAAGGACTAATGGCTTTGTCAATGGTTGTAAATTGCATAAGATAAATGAGCAACAACTATGACTTTGTTGTATATCATTTTGAAAATGTTTCAGTTCTTGTGCGCAAGGTTGTGGCGAAAGGCTAGAGCTGTCGACTTTCAAGCGGAGAAAGTAGGTTTGAGCTTGCGGTTGGCTCAACATCCTGTGATTCAACAAATGAATATGTTCCGGAGTAATGTAACTGGTGCTCATGTAAAGCGTTCCATGTTTGTCCAGTATAAAACTGAAACACTAGTTTCTTTGAAGTTGCATCAAAAGCAGTGACGGATGGTACTATTGCAAAGTTTTTTTTCACCCCAAGCGTAAAAATGGAGAGCCCGATAGGGACCCGTCTAGGTACTTGCTTTTAACAAGTGCTGGTGATGAGCATTGGTAGGACCCAGCCCACTTAAAGCCCTGGAGTAGGGAGTCCTGCAGTAATATCCTGGAGTATGGCATACATCTAGATTAGGGTGGTCAGTTATAGGCGACACATTAAAGCGCTGTGGGCAGTTCTGCAGACCGTATTTGGAGTATGGTGTCCTGCTCTAACATTCTATGGAGTATTATTACATTACATATGGCTCCCAAATGTAAGTAAACATCTTGATTATAATATTGGGTTAGTCATGGGTTCCATATCTGGAAATCTGTACATTGTTCCGCAGGGCAGTATTTTGTCATTTTCTAACATTCTGGAGTATGGTGTCCTAACTTTAAGTGTTCATCTGGCATATGACAGTCAGTCGTGGCTGCCACATTTAGATGATTGTATCCTGCAGGCTGCTTCGGGAGTATGATGGCCTGTTCTAATTCTGCAGCACGGAGAGCAGCTTTGATTACACATTTGAAATATGGTGGCCATTTGTATCGAGCAGAGACAGTATTTCGTGCATTTATGGAACAATATTTGGACTTGTGTGGTCATGCCTTGAGCTCACATCTGGAGCACTTTGCTGCGTTCTGCAGACCACGTCTTTGGGAGCAGCAAAGCAGATTAGACTCCGTCTGGAACGGAGCTGTTGAGACGGACATTTTGCTAAAGCAGCACACCAGGTAAACAATGAGGTTGGGGCATGATAAAAGGGGGGACCTTTATATGTCTCGAGGGCATGCAGTCAGATGCGAGCATGTTCCAGGATCCTTCGGCGCACGTGGCTAACACATACTCCTTGCCGACATGCATGTGAGGGGTGCTCAGAGCAGAAAATAAAACACAAATCAGTCTAGTATAAATATATTAAATGCAGGTACATCCGTTCCTGTTCCGCTGCAAAATAAAACTGACTCTCCATGTACTTGTGTTCGGTGCCCTTTTGTAACATGCACACAACACTTTGCCCTTGTAACACACGGTTGCTACCTCTCACATGTTTTTACCTTTGATACTTGCACAAGTGCCACCTTGCCTACGTGACGCCTGTTCTTATGCCTAGCACTTATTGCAGTATTATACCTCAAATTATACTCTGTTTTCTCTTATAACTGCACACTTGTCACTTTTCCTCTTGTGCACTTTTGACTACCTCATGTATTTTTGGTTGTTCACAATTTTTACTACCTCAAGTATTTTGTTTGCTCACAATTGTCACTATTACCTTTACTACCTCATGTATTTTTGGTTGCTCACAATTTTTACTACCTCAAGTATTTTGTTTGCTCACAATTGTCACTATTACCTTTACTACCTCATGTATTTTTGGTTGCTCACAATTTTTACTACCTCAAGTATTTTGTTTGCTCACAATTGTCATTATTACCTTTACTACCTCATGTATTTTTTTGGTTGCTCACAATTTTTACTACCTCATGTTTTTGTTTGCTCACAATTGTCACTATTACCTTATGTAAGTAACGTATGTTTTAGTAATCTGCTCTTTTGTAATGTTTCTCATTATGTTTCATTTCTGTTCCTAATGTGAAGCGCTCTGACGCCTTCGGGTAAAGTCCGCGCTATATAAAAATGCATAAATAAATAAATAAATAAATAGAGAGAGGTGGACAAACATAATTCGCCACGGATGTAACTAAGCATCAAAGAAAAGTTCACATCAACCAGGTAGCAGCACAGGGGGTTAGATTAATTAAAGGATGTCCAACCCTCACCTTCCGCCTGGGCTGAAAGTATTTCATTTCTTTCTACATTGATAGTAGAAGCATAACTGACAGAAGGAAATTAGATGCAAAAATGTCTTCATTTTTAGAAGAAACTAAATTCCCGGGCAGTGTGGAGCGGCCGTTCAGTTCCCCTCCCCTGATGTAGGTACATAGGAATAAGGCGGCCTACCCTGCACCTCTGAGCCCTGTCCTTTCCCAGCCACCCCTACCCGCATCCTGTCTGGCTTACCTCGCCGGTGCTTGCGGAGGATGCCGCGCTCGAGGTGGGCGAGCGCTGCAGCATCACCAGTGCCATGGTGAGCTGAGCGCTGGCCATGGGATTATGCTTCGGAGGCCGGGGGCTAGAGACCGCCGCTTAGGGGCCTCCATCTGCAGCAGCTCACACCGGCGCGTGCTGCGGCTTCCTCACTCACCTGTCCTGACGGTTTGCGAGTTAATTCTCTGCTTTCTGCCTGCTCCCTGCTTGAAGGTTGCCCACTAACCTAACAACTCACCTTCCACAATACTTTAGATAGATGTGTGCCTTGGGACAGCTTACACAATGTTTTCAGAAGGAGGTGCGGGGTTTTGAAGTCAGGCTTGGGGGCTCGACTTGCTGACTTGAGTAGCTTTTCGGCAATGGCAGGCACCGAATCAGTGTCACTGTCCACCAAAACCCTCTAAGGCACCCTTAGCGATGACATACGGCTGGAAGTGCTTCACCAGGAGACCAGTGCTGCCCGAGAAGGTGCGGGCGGGGGCAGGCCAACATACATGGCTGTCATTGGTAGGCTTTGAGCTCTATGAGATTGACGGCCTTGTGATCCAAACAGCACAGCAGGAAAGGGTGTGGCTAGACTCCATGCTGCCTGTTTCTGCATGTTGTTTTTCAATGTGTTCCAACCCACAATCCCTCCTCTTCCTGACCTGACCCGTTCAGTGTCTTAAGGGAGCGCTGCAACTTGCATTGAACTCCACTGTGATTGGCTGTCACTGTCATGTGCTTTTCAGTATGTGTTATACACACAATTCACCGTATCCAATTCATTCATATCCTTATCCAGTTCATTCACTTTTCTATACAACACAATGCGATTCATATCCAATTTCAGTAGTGTCCCTATTCATATCGAGAACAGTGTTATTTGCCTCACTGTTATTTATATCAATTGCAAAATGTGTCTTATTTAAACCATTCTACTGGCTAGTCATTCAAATGTATGTGTACGTTGAAGCTTGCTTTTGTTTTGTTTATGACCTTTATTTGTCCCACATTTTTACCTCTGTTTGCGGACTATTTTTTTACTTTTTTTGCAGACTGCAGGATTTTGTAAAGAATATTCATTTTTGGTCTCTTTAGTTACATAACCCTTTGTGTGATGTATTGTACGCTAATACCACTGTTTTGACTTACATATATATATAGTATAGTATAGTGCGCACTTTTTGAAGATAAAATGCTTTTTATCGATGTTATTTAAAACAACTTTCACGTGCTAATTCAAAGCCTATTAGCCAATGACTGGCCGTAGGTTTGCCTTGTGATTGTTTTACATTTTGGATTATTTGTTTATTTGTTTTCGCTTTCTTCCTCCCTTTTCGTCTTGTACTATTTCTGCACCCTTTTTGCCATCTGTATTAATTCTGCGCTCTTTTTGCCTTCTGTATTATTTCTGTGCCCTTTTTGCCTTCTGTATCACTTCTGTGCTCTTTTTGCCTTCTGTATTATTTCTGTGCCCTTTTTGCCTCCTGTATCCTTTGCCGCTCACCGTTCCCCCCTCCCGTTTTCCCGCCGTGCGTCCCCACCCCACCCGCTCGCCGATTCGTCCGCTCCCACCTCCCAGCTGCTCCTGCCTCCCGCCTCCCCTTCTTATGGCGGCTGCTGCGCTGTGAGGAGAGCGACCCTTGACCCACAGCACCGCCTGTGTGTCCATGCCCTTTTCGCCTTCTGTATCACTTCTGTGCCCATTTTGCCTTCTGTATCACTTCTGTGCCCTTTTTGCCTTCTGTATTATATCTGTGCCCTTTTTGCCTCCTGTATCCTTCGCCACTCCCCCCTCCGGTTTTCCCACCGCTGCGTCCGCTACGGCCCTGCCCCTGAGCTCGCCCATTCGTCCGCTCCCACCTCCCAGCTGCCCCTCCCTTTCGCCTCCCCTTCTTATGGCAGGTGCTGCGCGGCAAGCCCATATGCGCCCGTCTGTGCCTGGACCGCACCCAGCGCCAGAACCCCTGGCCCCCGCAAACACCATGACACCCGTTTCCGCTACAATGCCAGCACCCTCGACGCACTCAACACCGGACGGTCACACACCTGCTTCCTGGCTGCCCGAAGCGAACCCAAGGGCCCTTCTCCTGCTGGAACTGCAGCTACACCAGCCCCTGAACCACCAAACCACACACAGAGAAAAGACGCAACCACCTCAGATGCAGTCTTCTCAACACCCGCTCAGCCAGGAAACACTCCATCGAAATCTGGGACCTACTCGACGCCACCTCCCCAGACGTCGTCTTCCTGACGGAGACCTGGCTGAATCCCTCCTCGGCACCTGACATCGCCATAGCCATCCCTGACGGCTACAAGATCACCCGCAAGGACCGCACCAATGGAATAGGAGGAGGAGTCGCCATGGTCCACAGGAACACTCTCAGAGTCTCGACCAGCACGACGACACCCTCAGCACCGCCGAACACCTGCACTTCCAGATCCACACCGATCCCAACACCACCCTCAGAGGAACCCTCATCTACAGACCCCTGGACCACCGCCACAGTTCAGCGATGCCATCGCCGACTTCATCAGCACACACGCCCTCGCCTCCACGGACTACATCCTCCTCGGGGATCTGAACTTCCACCTCGAGAACAACAACGACACCACCTCCACCACCCTGCTAGACAACCTCGCCAACCTCAGACTCAGACAGCTTGTCACTACACCCACCCACTCTGCCAGCCACACGCTTGACCCCATCTGCTCCTCTGTTGGTTCTTTCTGCACGTCTTGCTTCTTCCTGCACTTTTCTTCATCTTTGAGAACTTCTGTTGCTTATTTCTGCATTTCTTTCACTGCTTACTATGCGTTTTGTCTTCTATCTTCACATGTCCTACCTCTGTAGGCATAGTTAGAAACTAGTATTTAAAAAACCTTAGAAATTCACTTAAAAAACCATAGGTGTCAGGCATGTTATAGTTTGAAATTAGCATTTAAAAAACCTTTGAAATTCACTGAAAAAAACATAGGTTTCATGCATGTTATAGTTAGAAATTAGCATTTAAAAAACTTTTGAAATTCACTGAAAAAACCATAGGTTCCAGCAGCGTTACAGTTAGAAATTAGCATTTAAAAAACTTTAGAAATTCACTGAAAAAACCATAGGTTTCAGGGGCGTTATAGTTAGTTGGACATTTCACTCGTACAAAACCAGTGAAATTCCCTGTTATAGTTAGTTCAGCTAACTATAACTCGCGCGCCCGCAATGCACTGCTGATGATGTCACATATTACATCACTCATGACATGGTCAGTGACATTACTCATGACATCATTTATCCAAACAGCCTATTAGATTAATCTGGACGTATAACAAGCAGCACAGGCACTCCGCAAAATAGTGAATAAACACTGGAGCCTCGTGCGGAATGATCCAGTAATTGGCGCGCTTTTCACACCTAAGCCAGCAAAAACTTTCAGGAAAGCACGCTCGATGAGTGATGCTCTTGTAAAATCCAGTCCGGAAGTCGTAACTGCTAAAAATTGGCTGGATGGCAGCAACGGCTTTAGGAGATGCGCCAGCTGCAAAGCTTGCAAACAAGGTGTCAACAAGACCATGTTTTCCACACCCTTTTCTGACATCCCTCGTACTATCTCTAAACAACTTACCTGTAAGACTGAGTACGCAGTGTATGTGCTGGAGTGTCCATGTGGCCTGCAATATGTTGGGAGTACCAAATTGCAGGTCCACAAGCGGATACTCCAGCACATAAGGGCTGTCAATACCAACGATGCCGCGTACCCGGTCGCACGGCACTTCGGAGAATATCACGATAATAAAAGCGAGTTACTGCAATATTTCGTGATAGATGCCGTTAGCCCTCTGAGAAGAGGGAGTAACAGGGAGGCGATCCTACGAGCCTTAGAAACCAAGTATATCTTGGAATTAGATAGTAAGACCCCCTTTGGCCTCAATGCAACCGAGGATTTCCACACTTGCCTGTAAATCAATTACAGCCAGCTTTCATTTTCCTGTCAGCTTGGCCACACTCATACATCTGTGGAGTTTCTGGAGGGTCATTGAGCCAGTTGTCCCAGTACCATACATATGTAACGCACCTTTATGGCTGGGACTGTTAGCACCATCACTCTGGTTCCGCTGTTGAGACCACTTGTATATATTTTAACTACACATGTTTTTAATTTCACTATTCACTTATACTCACCAGCTGCATCAATTGGCATACAGGGGTTATGACACGACAGATCATACACATCTGGTCTTTTATTTCTTCGGCCCACTTGGGCAGAAATTGATTATACTAGTTACATCTTTGTATTTATTTATTCTTGGACAACAATCATATCAACAAGGCGCCAAGGAAAATATTAATGAATTTTTCTAAATGACAATATGCAAATTTTGTTGTATTTTACACCTATTTAGATCTCCTTTATGAGGGGACAGACATCATCCTGCCTGGCATCAATCGTGCGTAATGGCACAGCAATTTTTATTAATTTAATACTATTGCACAGGTCTTTGCTGTTGTTATCATGAATTAAATCATGTAATTCAGGGTGCTACATTGCATATGCAGCGAATTTTGAATTGTAAATTTAAGTTCACTGTCTTGGATGATTGTTATGTGTTCTTGCTGGATAGCGTCCCAAATCACAGTTTAAAAGTCTGAGTGCACTGTAATGTTCAAAAAATTAAATGTCACATATAAATTATGTAGCGTTTATCTTCCATGTTTAAAGTCCTCATGATGTACTGCCCATGGTATCATCATATCTTTGAGCACAATGGAGGAGAGTCCAAGTTGGCAAGAGGAGACATAACTCCTCTTGTACTCCATTTCGCACTGCCATGCAAACATTTCTGAGAAATCCTTTTTGTCTGCACGTATGCGCGCGGGACATATATGTATATATCTATGCATATATATAAATATATATACATGTGTGTGTGTTTATTTTTTAATGGACATCCCCCTTTTTTCATTTTTTACCTCCCTTTACCTCTACCCACTTCCTACAACCAAAAATGATCCTCACCTCCCTTTACTTCTAACCACCTTTAAACCCTAAAATCATCCTTACCTCCCTTTATCTCTATGCGCCAATAAAAAATTATCTTATTTACAACAATACATACCTGCCTGATAAATTAATGTGTGACAAATGTAGAAATACTTAACTGTGTGGCAAATGGATGCATGTAATTGATGCGTGGTAAAGGCTGGTTCCTGTGTGTTATAATATTTTTAGTTACTTCATTTTTAGTACTTATTATATCCTTTCAGAATATGTCATATTATTTTAATATGTAATATTAATTTTACAGCTGCTCAACATAAGTTCAATGCAAGTCATATTCATTTAACCACGGGTCATACTCATTTAAACATGGCTTGTGTTCATTTCGATATGTGGTTTATTCCTTTCAAACCATGCCACATTTATTTCACATAGTTTCATATTTATTTCAAAAGGTGTCATATTAATTTTAATAAATGTCATGTTAATTTTGATGTTGGCCATATTAATTTCACCTGGTGTCATATTCATTTCAAACTGGTTCATATTCATCTTAGCACGTGTCCTATTCATTTCCATGAATGTCATATTTATTTCAATGGATGTCATAGTCACCTTAACACCCTCCATAATAATTTTAACATGGGTCACATCCATTGCAACATAGGTCATATTTATTTTAGTACATGCAATATTTGTTTGGATGTGCATCAGATTAATTTCAACGCATAATATATTCATTTTAATTTCAGCATTGGTCAAACTCATTTTAGGACATGTTGAATATATTTCAATGGGGCTCATATTTATTTCATTGCATGTCATAGTCATCTTAGCATGTATTATACTCCTTTCAATTGATAGCTCATTCCTATTAACACATCTTACATTCATTCTAACATGAAACATATCCATTTCAACAGGTATCATAATCATGTTAATGTGTATCATATTACTTTCAATGTAACCCGTCATCATTTTGATAAATACCATGTTCATTTTAACGTTACTTGTATTACTTTTAAAACATGTCAAATTAATTTCAATGAAGCTCATATTCATTTCAACACATTTCGTATTCATTTTAACATGTGTTATATCCCTTTCAATCAATGTTATATTTATTTCATTAGATACCATATGCATATTAGCTCTTGTCATATTAATTTTAAGATGCAACTTTTCCATTTTAGCACATATCATATTCACTTGAATATGTGTCATATTCATTTCAATGCATGCCATATTCATTTTGACCATGAGAATTTCAGCTTTGGTCATACTCTTTTTAAGGCATGTCAACTTCAATTCAATGGGGTTTATAATCATTTCAACACAAGCCATATTAATTTTAAATCATCTTCTATTTATTTCTGTATATCTCATATTCATTGCAATCTGGGTAACATTCATTTCACCACAATTCATATTCATTGCAACATGTGTAATGCTTATTTCAGTTTATGTTATATTATTTTCAATGTGCATTATATTCTTTTCAGGATACAATATATTCATTTCAGTAACTTACATTCATTTCAATCTGTCATATTCATTTCAATGCATGCCGTATACCTCTTGGCATATGTCAGTCATTTCAGGAAATGTCACACTCTGTCTGATGCATATTGTATACGTTTCAGTGATAGCTATATTATTTATGGTGAGGGCCGTATTTATTTCAGTAGAATTGATATATATTTCAGTACTGCTCTTATTCAGTTTGGACTTCGTTTTATTCATATCAATCACTAAGTAGCATATTCAACCTGCCAGGTTTCATATTTATTTTCGATTCAAGTCAGATTTACTTTGCCAGGGATCATATTAATGTTGACACATATTACATTCATTCTGGTGTGTGTCATATTCATTTTGCAGCAGCCTATGGATTTCAGAAGGTGTCCTAAATGGGTATCTGTAATTTTGACATGAACGGCTTCCCATAGCAAAGTGAAACAAGTATCTTATAGCTCTACTAAGTACACCACATAACACACATTTTAAAGTATTCAGGCACAATGAAGTATCAAGGTTGCAGTTTTTTCAATACTTTACCTTAAAATTTCAATGTAAATCGAGTGACCGATTTCCTCAATCATTTTTGCCATTGTTGGGGCGAAGCTTTTAAAATAGTCATTAATACAGGCTGCTATGTTGTCTGGGAAGGGGTAAGGCAAGTTTTTACTTTCGTCGGAAATGGCCCTCGCATCCACTTCTGCAGAACGGGAATACAAGTAAGACGAGGTAGGGTGAGAAGCAATGTAGGTAGTTACAGAGAGAAAAAACAGAAAGCAATGAACAGAACAGAACAGAAAGAGTGAGAAAGGAGAAGGTGATAGAGGCCTGGAAGGAAAGATTTGTGATTGAGAGTGAGAGAGTGAGAGGAAAAGAAATCGCCCAAAATGCTGTTTGATCTGATTAAACTTTAATCCAATAACACTACCATTCAATCCCCATTCCTGTCCAGTCCACAACCAAACTGTGAGGACTTTCCCTCCTTCTTCCTTGAAAAGTCTAACAAGATTGAATCTGATCTAAGGTCTGCCATGATCAATCTATCATTCCTGCCAGCCTCCCACCTGCTTCCCCAGTCCCATTTTACAGTATGTCATGCCCCTACAAACAGTGCTTATTGGAGTCAATTTTCAACCTTCAATAATACATCAATTCTCAACATTCTTTCTACCCTGAAACCCTCAAATCACTTCAACGGTACCCTTCCCCCCAAGTTCTTTAAAGAGATGCTACAGGTCCCAAGATCGTTATTGCCTTCCTGCTTCAAGGTGAGATCTGCTTAAAGTCTGGTCAGGTTTTGCCTATTCTCAAAAGACCTATGGCTGTCCAGAGGACCTCAATAACTTCAAACCAATTACAAATATCCCAACTCTGGCAAAGTTCTTTGAGAAATGTGTTCATGTACAACTGTGTAATCACATTGAGGAATTCCAGCTTCTTGATCAATTCCAATCGGGCTTCCGTCGGGGCCCAGCACCGAAACAGCCATCGCTCATATAGTCGATGACACGCTCACAATGCTTGATAGGAACAAATCCTGCCTATTAATCCTAATCGACCTCCCATCAGCTTTTGACACTGTCAAACATGGCTCAGTACTAAAATGGGGTTGCCTCGATTCTCTATAACAGATGACAGAGATTTAAAATCAATCAAACCCTCTCCAATTCCAGTCCTTGCACTTTGGGGGTTCCCCAGGGGACCTCTCTCTCAGACACACTTTTCACCCTATTCCTTGAACCTCTTACTGAAATCCTCAAAGCATCTAACATCCAGTACCACATGTATGTGGATGGGACCCAGTTGTACATGAAAATCTCTTCTCCTGATGATATCAAGGATCTCAACGGAACCCTGCACACAGTGCTTAATTTGTACGGTGGTTTATGGTGCTGAGCACCGGCACTTATTTCAGAGGGCCGGGAAAGCAAATGTCTTCACCTGCGGTTGGTATCCTGATAACGGTTAAAAATAAATATAACTAGGTGGGTGACTGCCTGACCGCTGGCGGGGTAGAATTACTGTTTAATCTTGTGTGATTGAAACACAGGGAAGTCCTATGGTGGTAGTGGTAAAGGAGTCAAACTAATATTAATGACTGGTATGGCCAGAAAGAAAGAACATGTTGCTCAAAATGAAGGCCTGTGATATGCAGACCTGACGGAGTGCAACACAACTGTCTGTGCCTTTTACTGGAGAAATTAAAGGTGAGGGAGAGTGTACAGGACTGGAAGCTTATGGAACAGTTGTATGCCTCGATGATGTTCGATGTCAGGGATGTAAAGTGCACCCCGCAGCCCACACACTGTGGGGGTGAGGGGCAGTAGGTGGTGAGCCTTTTAATCCTCAGGGGGGCCCTTCGGGTTGTGTGTGTAGTTGCTGCAAGGCTGTCTGACACTATATCTTTAACTGACAGTGCTGTGTGCAGTAGACGTGTGCCAAGCTGCTGACAAAGTTAAAAAAACAAAAAATGCATATTGATCGAAATGGGAGGATGTTCCATCAGCCAGGGGCGTAAGAGAGGACCCAGCGAGCTTGTGCAACTCCCAGGTTCACTCATACTGAAGTGGGCCCCTGAGCTACTACTGATGTGAATGTGGGGGGGGCCCTATTTGCATATCTTACGGGAGTGGGAGCTCATGTTTTGTAACGACACTGCCTTCATCCACTGAGCAGGACCGTCCTGTCACTGTGCTAATATTAAGAGTTACAAGGATGGTCAGTCAGTAGCAGACGAAATACCCACATTCTCTAAGCCCAACTAGGGCTAAATAAATAAAATAATGTTTATAAGAGAAACAGGGCTCTTGCTGAGGGCTGTAGGATAGGATTTCATGGGCAATGGGAGACGCCTCCGAGGTGGGGGTGGGCACTAGCACGTATTTTGCCTCATCACACTTTGACCAAGAACAAAAGAGAGAAAGCACAAAATGGAGAAAGGAGGCCGAAAAGAAAGAATGGAATACAGTGACAAAGGGATAAAGCAGAGATGACAAAGAATGTGCAGGAGTAAGGTAGAGGGACAAGGAGTGTCTGGTGGTGGGTTAAAGATGCATGAAGGGCGCTCAAGCCTACCCAGCCTTGGTTTTTGGCACCACAACCTTCTGCAGTGCTGGCGGTAGCTTCTGAAGAAAACTTTGAGCCTCACGCTTATTATTTCACAAATTAAGCACTGCCTGCACAAAACCCAAAACTAGCTAACCTCCAACCATCTCAAACCTAATACCTTCAAAACTGAATTCCTCCTTATCTCCCACCCAAGCAACCCCAATCTTGGTGAAAAATATATCCTCTCTCAACTGCACACCACAAATCATAGGCTCTATGAGATCTCTGGGAATAGTGCTGGATAAGAACTTGAACATGCAGGATCACATAAGCGCATCTACCAAAGGAGCAAACTTCCAATTGAGCATCCTAAGGAAATTAAAACCCTTCCTTTCCCGCACTGACTTCAAGTCCGCTATCTCCGGATCTGAATTCTCTGAATTGGTTACCTTTCGAGGCAAGGATACAATTGCCTGCATGACCCATAAAGCCCTTCATTTCAACACTCCTCTGTACCTTGCAAAAAAGCTAGATCTTTCGGGCGGTGCTCGATCCTCCAGGAGCTCCTCCCTGTTGCTTAAGCCCAATTCTTTTGAAAACAAATGAAAACTTATAATCGGTCCTTCTCGGTCTTGCCCCAAGAATCTGGAACTCCCTGTCTACAGAAACGAAACTGAATCCATCAACAGTGTCCTTCAGAAAGGTGACGGCTTTACTTATGAGTACTTTTCTGAATTTGAATTTTAGCCACGGCCTATTGTCGTGTCAGCGTAGCTCTCACAGGTCCTCCTGGCCCAACGGTCAGCTATCCACCTCATCTATTGTAACAATGACTGTTCCTGCTGTATTCGACATACGTGTTCTTTTGCCTACCTTGTCATGCTATTCTGCTTACTTATGATGCCTTGTATTGTTGCTATACTGGTCCCCTCCACTATTATGAGTTTAGGTACCTGTTTTTATCTTGTATAGTCTTGCTGTTTTTCCGCAAATGTCTCCCCCTACATGTGTCGCAATTCTCTGTTAAGCCCTCTGATACCCTCTAGGGTCATGCTCGTGCCATACAACGTTTTTAATTAAATAAACAGAGCAAATGTTGCAGAGTCAAAGAGAGAGAGAGAGAAGGAAATAGAAACTCTCAGAGGGATATGGTGAGAGGAAGAAAAAATTGTAGAAAGAAGAATGGAAAACAGGAAGTAAAAGGAAGAGAAAACTGAGAGTGAGGGGAAACGTGTGAGATGAAGAATGTGACAGATTCCTCAAAAACATATGAAAATATGTGTACTGTGGCTGGGATACTCCAGTAAGTTAGATATGCAGTTGATGCTTTTGCTCTCTATGCTTCCTTACAACAACTTTAATGCACCTTTGGTTTATACTACTTGTAATGGCTTTGTTATCCTGGTTTATTCATGGCTATCAAATAAATAATATGAGGGGCATAAAGGGAACGAGAGAGAATGTGCGATAAAGGGAGAGTGAGAAACAAAGTGAGGAATGGAAAACAGGGCATGTGACAGTGAGACTGCAAGGAACAAAAAGAGATTTAGAAAGATGAGAGTATATGAGAGGAAGAAGGAAACACTTGAATGAGATGGAATGGGATACACAGAAAAGAGAAAGAGACAGAGAATGAGATAGGGATGAAGAGCGAGTTAAAGAGTGACAGGTGAAGAGAGAGAGATAGATACAAAGAGGGAATTGGGAAGAAAATAAGACAGGGTGATAACATGGTCAGTATAATTTAGAAATGATCAAGAGTGTCATAAATAAAAACCTTATTTATTGCAGATAAACATGTCATTTCACAATTTACAGTTGGGAAATATGGCAGTAAAATATAACGTTGTGAGTGCTGTTATGAGGTAAAGATCGAGGAAATAGAGTGCACTTACATCAAGGTCCTTCTTCAATGACATCAATCCACTTCATTTTCATCTATACACATCTCCACAACTTTGTGTGAGAAAAACAAAACATTGGGGCACATTTATCAAGGCTTTGTGCCGGTGAAATGTCACAAACAGTGATGCAAACCAGTGGAAAGTCTTGATAAACTATGGGGCATATTAACAAGGGCTTTATCTCCGCTTTTTTGCCTTTAAAAGCCAAAGAAGCGGAGATAAAAATATATCGCCCGCTCAACAACAGGGTGCTAACATGCAAAATCGCATGTTAGCACCCTTTTTCACTTTGCTTTCCTTGCATCTCTAATGAGATGCAAAGTGGGCGTTCCAGAACAAAATAATAGGAGAAGTGTCGCTAAGCGACATTTCTCCTATTATCAAGCTTCATGCTAACCCTGTTAGGGACAAAAAAAGCAGCGCTAACCACGGTTAACGCTGCTTTTTAACGTCTGCTAATTTTCAGATTTAGCTATGTAATCCAATGGGAGGTGGATTACATGGCTAAGTCCACCATTGGCTATCAACAAGTATATCCCTATCCTTGTAGTTTTATCGCTGAATTACCAGCGATAACCTCCCAAAATGCCGCCATCGCTGGATTTTTTATCGCCTAGGCCATTAGCGTTGTTAATAACGCGATAACCAGGCAATATTATCCAGCGATAGCGGGCATTAAAAAACTTAACGCTAAGCGCCCTTAGCGTTAATTTTCCCTGTTCCTTGTTAATATGCCCCTATGTACTTTCCGGGGCAGAAAAAAAATGTTGTGGTCACAGGTTGATGAAGGTAACACAAATAGCCACTTTGCATTACTTTATATCAAGAAGTGTTCCATGAGTGGGACATGGGTGTTCCCATGCTCCAACCCACAGGTGTTTGACACATGGCTCTGCCTACGAGCAGTGGTGACAGTGATGTGTTGTGTTCATGTACTCAGTAAGAGGGTTCATTCTCGCCCCCGTTGTGCCCCCCTCCCTGGCCCTCTTCAATTCTTATCGGTGGGGCCTGTGAAACTATCTCCCCACCTAATGTGTCTGTCATGTCCATAGACATTCCAACTATTATGGAAAGACAGCCTGGATAAAGACATCAAAATTTCTCTTCTCAAATAATTTGTTTGTAATGGGTGGCCCAATAGAATGAGTGAATTTGTTTGGAATCGGTGGCCTAACAGAATGAATGAATTACTTGAAGTTAATAAGCTTTCTGGGAAGTCAGAACTGAGCTTTCTTTAAAAGGTGACTTAATATTGAGAGACTCGGTACATGAAGTCTCACCAAGGCTAGAGTGAGTGCTGCCTATTGGTTCCCAAAAATGGATGTGATGTTGGAGTATAAAGTAAGAGACTGCTATGCTTGTGGGTTGAGTGATGAATTTAAATCCATTCAAAATCCTGCTTCATCCCCAGTGGTGGTCCAATTTGAGCCGCGGGACAGTGTAGGTTTGGACATAATTGGACCAATATACAGACACAATGTTGTAAAAAAAAATCATATTTGTTTTAGTGCATTATTACTTTCAGTACATCACATACAAAATGGTGAACAATATTACTAACATGGATTTGTTGAAATGTTTGTCTACTAAAGGCATTTCTAGCACATTACTGGTGCTGATACTGGTAATCAATTTACCTCTGACTCCATGAAAGATTTCCTGGAAAACATGTCTAAATGTCACCAGAGAACAGCATTATATTGCCCAAGGGCTAATGGGTTGGAGGAAAGGGTCAATAAGATGATGAAGGAATATATCCAACTAGCTAATGCATCTCACAATTATGTTGAAAATCTTTATGGGACATGTTATGGTCATATCATATCATGCCCAGTTCTGTTACTGATATTTCTCCAATTATTTCTATCACGAGGAAGGGAACCAGGTATGAAATTGACTCCTAACTGGCTAAATGGTGGTGATCCAATTTGTTTACAGCATAACATTGCTAATGAGAGAATTAAGGGACATCAAAACAAATATAAGTATAGTTATTATATTGATCATGTTGAAAAAGAGCAAGAGTGGCAGGTTGGAGGCATGGTGGCAACCAATCAGCCTGAAGTCTGTAAGGGAAAAAGTTCTGTGTTTCCCAAACCACTTATAGCTAAAACGATTAGGAGGATGGTCGTACTTGAAGTGTGGAGAGATCGGTCAAATGTCCTATGATACCTAGTTCAGACAATGGTATATCAATAGACCATATAAACACCAGGAATAGAACAAACAGGAAGATTGAAAACCATTGAGCCAAAAAGAAGCCAGGATTGCTCAAAGACTTTATTGAATTTTGAATACTTTGTCCTTAAATGTTGTCTTTATACTTTGATAGGATATCTAATTACATTTTGTATCTCCCTTATCAAATTCGATTTGTAGACCTCTTTGTTTTATTTACTGAGACTGCATTCTTTCATCTTATTGCATAACTGTCCAATTTTGCCTTTACCTGTTTATTAGGTTTTCTGCCTTCTAATTCTTCCTCTTCCATTTATTGCAGATAGGTGTCTTGTATTCATGTACTCAGTAAGATGGATCATTCTCTTCCTCTTTATGCCCCCTCCTCAACCCTCTTCAACGATTTGCCCCTTTGGGAGGGCAATTAAAATTTTGGTGAGGCAATTATTTTTGGGAGTTTAATTCGAATGTTGCTGCTATGATTATTGCTGACACTGGAACGGAGCTAGAGAACACTAATATACTCAGGGGCATATTATCAAGGGGGTTAATCTCCGCTTTTTTGGCTTTAAAAGCCAAGAAAGCGGAGATAATATGATCTCCCTATTACCAAGCTGTCGCTAACACCAGTTAGCGACAGCTAGTAGGACATAGCGACCATCTTGGGCCCCGCTTTGCCTGTCAGTGATATTTATCACTAATGACATGCAAAGTGGGCGTGCCAAGATGTTAGCGACTGGAAATAATCGCTAACATCGCTATCTCCTATTACCAACTTTTGGAGATATTCGCGCCAAGCGCGAATATCTCCAAAAGCTAACACCTGCCCTGAGCAGTTCTTAGCCATGTTATCTAATGGGAGGTGGATAACATGGCTAAGAGCATTAGCTCGGAAATGCATGAATATCGCTGACTTTTCAGCGATATTCATGCATTTCGGCCGATTTTTCGCTTAGGAGATAAACCTTGATAATAGCAAGGTTCCTAAGCGATAAAAATCGCCGCAGCTCGGTGATAAAAATATAGCCGCTAAACCAACATAGCGATAATTATCGCTAGTTGTTGGTAATTTGTCCCTCAGTTATCTCTTCTAATGTGTCTTTGGACTTAAGAATATCATGACGCAAATGTGTGTGTATGGTGCTAGGAAGCCTGAAAGGGTGGCAGTGCTTGGGAAGAGAGTACACTGTCCTTCTCTCTCCCTCTCATGCAATGCAGTGTAGCAGCTTTGGTTGCTGGGCTGCATTTAGTCATTTATTCGTAAATCTGCCACTCTTACCTTGTAGTTTTTAAAAACTGAAGAAGCTCATATAGCTTTACTGAGGTAGAAAGGGAGCTTGGGGCCTCAATGCACTGCTGCCACTTTACCTGCTTCAGTGTTGCTAGTTTTGTCCCTCTGAGTGGCGCAGACTGTATAAAGCAAGCAAGTATTAAAAAATGATATTTGGAGTGCAGGGGGCCCATCACATTCCTTGACCTTGGTGTTACTTCACTTGCTGCAATAATGATGGCTACAGGCCTGCTTACCGGTCTCCAGGTTCTCCATTATACCTGTCTTTCCTTCTCTCCTCCCTCTTGCCATTCCTTTCTCATCTCTTTTGTCCGATTCATGACCTCTACCCAATGCTACACCTCAATCTCTCTCTCTCTCTCTCTCTCTCTCTCTCTCTCTCTCTCTCTCTCGTTCTGTCACTCTCTTCCCTCACTTCTGTCTACAAATCTTCCTTATCTGCTTAATTCTCTTCAAACACACTTATTTCTGGTTCCCTTCCTTGCCTCCTTCGCTCTTCTTTCAGTCTGATCCTTAGCATCTTCTCCCATTCTGTTACATTTTCCCTCTTCACTTTCACCCTCTCGTTTTCTTTTACCCCTTTCCTCTTTTACATTTCTACCTTATTTTATAATCCCTCTTTATCCCTCACTCATTCCTCTCCAAAGAGTAAACAAATAACCAGGCCCAGGCACGCTCTGTGTTTAAAAAATTCTGAAAGTGAAAGCTCTAAACTGACTGCAATTAGTGCAGGGCAGACTGGGCCAATTCCCACCTCTGGGGCCCGGTGGCATTCCGCTGGCTGCACCACTGGTAGTTACACCCATGGCTCTTATATAGCTTTTAAACCCACCCTCCCCCTCCCCAATTCAGTTTCTCTGTTGTCTGTGTAACAGCACTGTCTTCTCAGGTCCTCAATCGGGTCGAATTTCTCTCAGTGGTCTCGACAGTGCAACCCTCATTCTCACTCTGGGTCTTCCAATATATACTGCTATGAATCTCAGGGCCCACCACACAATGATCTTGTGTGCATGTGAGAAAGACTGTGTGTGTGTGTGTGAGCCTCGGTGTTTGTGGTCACAGTGTTCCACTACTAGCTGGTTTTATCCTTTGTCAGGATGTGTGCTTACCATCATGTCAGGTTCATGTGCGAGAAAGCAGTCCCTTAAAACTATCTACACTGAGGTCCTGCCAGCAAAGACAAAGGGGGCTATTCACAAGTACTTATCTCCGATTTATCCCCACCTTAACGCATCAAAAGTGGAGATAGATTTAACACCCCATTCACAAGCTTGTGCAAACTGCAGATATCGCCTGTATTCCCGCGATAACTGCCCCAAAATGTATCTCCACGGTAGACACTACCAACTAACCCTAATGAGATGCAGAGTAAGCATTCCCGTGCAAAAACACACAAAAAACCACAACACCACTTTCATAACGAAATGCCAGATCCGCGAGTCAAAACAACGCAATAAGCAGCGGTAGCAGCAGGTATTTAACACCTTCCTCCTGCAGGTGTAAAGCCAAACGACTACCTGCAGTAGACAACAGAGCCCCGCACACAGCCACACCCGAACAACAAGCGATGCCATAGAGCTACTCATCATGCATCTCGGAGCCGGAACAGGGCCACAACACCCACCGCTACCAACCCCCAGGACCGCCACCACACCCAGGACCCAGATCCGCCCTGCCCCCCCCCCCCCTCTCCCCCAGACCACCTCAAAGGCAGTGCAAAGTAAGACAGCGGACCTACTGAAAACGCACCAATCTCACAGACCTAACGCCAAGGAAGTCATTGCCCATTACAGGCTAAAAAGGACAACCATCATCCGCATCATGACCCTCATCGCCCACGGGTTGACGGTCCCAACACAGCATAGAACTAGCATCCTTCCACATACAAAGCTGCTGGCTGTGATGCACCTGTTGGCCTCTGGTACCTTCCAACCAACAATTGCCAGAGTCAGAGGGGTATTACAGCCAGCCCTATCAAAGTTCATCACACCTGTCCTGGATGCTATCCTCAGCTTCAAACCCCAGTACCTTCACTTCCCCCACACTGCGCAGGAACAGCAGGAGACAAGGCTTCTACGCCATAGCTGGATTCCCGTGTTGGAGGTAATAGAGTGCACACATGTCCCACTTGTGCCCCCTGCGGATACAGCACACCAATACCGCAACAGAAAGCACACGCATCCCATCAATGTGCAGGCAATAGTCCCCGGGGACTCTCCACCAATGTTGTCGCAAACTACCCCAGCGGTGTGCACGATCCCTACATCTTCCAACAGTCCATCATCAACCAGCGCTTCTAGGAGGGATCATATGGAACTGGACTGCTCGTTGGTAAGTGCCAAAGCAACATACCACATACCTCAAAGCCACCATCACACAGCGCACAACTGTCTGAATGCACATGTGACCAAACCACATACAACATGGCAATCAACATGCCCACCTACCAGACACAACAACACCACTCCATGGTGATCCTGTTCTACCCCTGCATACAATACAGCCATATCATGGCACCACAGCCACACAACAGCTGAATGTGTGTAGATGCGGAATTCAGCCATGTGCGAAGGATGCAAGTGACCCGTGAATGGCAATGGACACAACGACAAGTGAGGTGTGGATGTTCAGGACAGACATGGGTAGGAATACCACAGATATGTCCATGCAGACCACAGCTGCTGGTGACTGGAGAGTAGTGAACAGTGGACGCCACCATGTCACACCAGGCCGTGGCTCAGATAGCGGAAATGTCGCTCGCTGCCTCCCCCCTTGTGTGCGTGAGCGTAGTGGGTGGGCCCTAAGTACGCCGTGTCTGCACAGGGGTGTGGACAAAAACCCTGTGGCGTTTCCCGGAAAGGCCAATGTCACTAACAGGGTGGCGCCTCGCAGTCTGCCATGAGGCCAACGTCGTGAGCAGCAGGCCTCTGAACCTGTGCGCCTGCTGCACCCCGGGACGCTGATACCCAGACCAGGCCGTCCCGCCCCTGCGCCCCAAGGCTGCACTGCTCACCTGCCGACACCACTGTGTGTCAAAGAGGGTCCACCATGTGCCGGGGCAAGTTCCAAGCCCCGGTCCCACAACCTCTGCAGCCTCCGCAGACCACTGCTGGTCCACATTACTCCTTTCTCATTGACATACTCCACCGGCGTCCCCTTCGTCACAGTAGGTCCCACAGGTGGAACTGTGTCCTGAGTCCTGAATGGCAGTGACCCCAAATCTGTGGCAGTGGCCACAGTTCCAGACTCCCTTCGATCAGTGAGGCATAATTCCATATGGCAGGCCGGCGACATGTGGTGCCCCTAACCCTGTTCAACGCAAGCCGTCGACACGTTGTGCCACTAGCCCTGTTCAATGCAAGCCGGCGACAAGTGGTGACATTAACCCTGTGCGCCGTGAGTGACCGTCGGCCTCCGGCGGAACATCATTGGTGTCTGAGCCTGTGCCCTGGGGGTTGTCATCAGCAACAGGCAGGTACAGACTTGGTGTCCGGCATGAGTCTGTGGCCTTCATATCATCCATGTTGCCGGACTCAGCTGGCATGTGCCCTCTGCATCATGCCCTGGGGGTACACCTTCCACTGTTCACCGAGACACTCCGGGACAAGCTCCTTTTACATCTACAGAAACCTGCTCTGCACTTGTGACCCTGCCCCAGGGCCCCGCAAGTCAGCGTCCCGTGGCGGTGGGCCAGTGTCGGCCGCTGTGCATCCCGGGCCACTAACCCTGCGCGACTCAAGTCATCCCTCTTTGTTGTTCTGCCATTGCTTGCCTGAGTGCCTGATGACTGTTGGAGTTGTTGCCAGCACCAGCTACTCCCTGAGGGCTGGCTTAACTCACCCCACACACAGCCAGCACAGGCGTCACTTGATTAGTGGGCCTGCCATCACATCCTGCTGAACCAAGTATTGACTCTTTTCTCCCTGAACTTTCACAGGTGATCAAGGATATTGACTCTGCCCTTGGATGATGACACCCCTCTGAGACCCGAACACACCCGCCCAGAGGCAGTACAATGCAGCCCACATACGCACCATGGCCGTTGAATGCACATTTGGCGTGTTGAAGTCACGTTTCAGGTACCTGGACGGCACAGGTGGAAAGCTCCTGTACACCCAGGAGATTGCTTGCAAGATGATCTTTGCATGTTGTGTGTTGCACAACATCTGTGAACGCACCAATGCCCCATGGATCCCAGTTCCAGAAGTACCGGACGATGATGGGGACAATGGGGCAGGTGGCTCACATCCCACTGCAGCTGCAGCAGGAATGGCCCGTAGGTACACCATCATTGACAATTACTTCTCATGAGCACGTGGCATTGTGACCGTCCCTGGCAATCATGGGACAGTGCAAAATGTCCCAAAACACAGCATGTGTGAATAAAACATAAAATAAAACATATTTGCAGGTTACAGGTTGTACTTGTACATTGTCATGTCACAGTTTCCTGCTGTGCCAGATGTGATTTTCCATGTTGTGCACATTTGCTGCACCAGTAGTGTCCTGTGTTCTGTTGTGGAGGTGTTGCTGTTTGTACCGGAATGTTGTCAATGACGAGGTGCACTTATACCTATGTGCGTATTCTGCACAGTGGTTGATTCACTCCTGCTGCTTTGATTTGTCTGCCACTGGTCCCTTTCAGGCGGTGTGCCTGTCAGTTCTGTGCTTCCATAGTGCTGAGATGTTGCAGACTTGGGTAACTTGTGCTCTTTGTCGATTTGTGACTCTTAGGCATGGTTTTTCCACAGATGTGTCATTGAAGTCGGGGTTGTTTGTGCAGGTGGTTGTGTCCGCGTGTGACCTGCTCCTTTTCAGTTGTGGTCCGCACTCAGCCACCTCAGTGTTGTGCCGTGTACATTGTCATGGTGATTGGACTGCAGACATGCTACTCGTCATGTGGTGTCTCTTGCATTGTCAGTGTGGCTGACTTATATGCATTTGCTGTGTTTCGCGGGTGTTTATGTGTTGGTTGTGTGCTTGTTGATGTGTTGTGTGGGTGCCCCTTTGAGCACATGGTGTACGTGGGACTACTTGGTGTTTGTATGCGTGTTGAAGTGTTCCCGTGGTATCAGGGACATGATCCTGAGTCATTGTGGGTGTGCAGTGTGCTCTGCTCATTTGTGCATGTGTGCCATTGAGCCTGTCTTCCCCCATTCACCCACTCCCTGATCGGTGCGCACCCTGTTGATGTGGTGTTGGTTCACGTTGGACAGTGTCCGGATCCCCGACTCCTATCACTGTCTCCCGCCTGGTGACTGTGGCCACCATCTTCTCCAAGTCATTCAGCTCCTGGTGTTCTGCTGGCCCCCCTCCTCCAGGGTGCATTGCTGCTTCCATGTTGGCAGCGAGTTTCTGCTTGGTTTTGCCATTCACATCAGTCCAGGGCCTCTTGTGCTCTTCCATTGTCCTCCTCTGCCATGCAACGGCATTCACATGGTCCGGGGTTGTGTGCCATCTTTGCCTCTTTGTTGCCAATGAAACGGAGGTGACGGACAGTTGGTGGTGGTGTTCTGGCTCATCCTTGGCGATAATCATTTTTTCCTGGCGACTGTACCCCATCTCCCTCTTCCTCTTCTCATTTGCCTTCCACGGGCCCTGTATTCCTGGGTGTTCCTCCGTGGGGATTTGTGGGGTTTATGTTGTCCTCTGCAGTGGGTCAGGGTGCATCCATGGTACTCCGCAGTTGATGTTGTTTTTTTAGTGGCATTTTCCGAATGCTGTTCTTGTGCTTTTTCCCGCGGTACGCATGGGTATTGCTGGCGCCTCGCTGGTTGTCACTGTTTTCTTATCGCGTTTGGGCATATCAAGTTTTTTAAACACGTTGGGGTTTGTGTTTTTATCTCCGCCGAGGTGGTTGTATCGCAGACATTAACCGCGGTTTCGGCAGACTATCGCATGCTACCGCCTTGTTGTGAATTCCACGTTAACACAGGGTTACTTTCACGCGATTGGCTGCTATGTGTAAAGGTGCATTAGCATTTTTTGGTGATGTTTAGCACACGTTCTTGTAAATATACCCCAAAGATTCTAGCCATTACAGAGTATGTTCACTGACTGATTTGATCCTGCTTGTGTATAGGGAACGTGCAAGCTACAGTGTATCGGCAGTGAACTACATTTCCCACTGGACCACAGTCTCTCCCTTATCTAGAGCGATGCAGCTATCTTGAATTTTCAGGTATAGCTTTCCTTGTGTTGCTTGTGTCCTTTCTACTCAATTTGTGCTACAATGGTGCAGTAGCCAGACATCACAAAATGGATGCTGGTTTTCAAGAGGCATGGCCTTTTTTCCCCTACGAATTGGATAACGGGCAATTTGATTCTCAGAGAAACATCCTGAAGTTGTGTGTAATTTGCAAGTTAACTTTCAGCTATTTATTTTGTTGTTTGAACTTAACTGTTTAGTTAAAATTCCTATTATGGAACAGAACATTTCGTATGTATACAAATATTAACACAGACAGTTTATAAGCTATTAGAGTTCAAGTATACAAATGCATTACAAAGTGAAGGGAATTGCAGAATGTTAATGATGTTTCTTATGTTTTCAGTTTACAGTAATCAAGTATCAACTATATACATCTTTCGAAAGAGGGTGTATAGTGAAGCAGCTTGAGGTAGTTATTCTAACATAGGGAGAAGAGCAACTGTATGTATGATTTGCAAGATATTCAATACTCTTTGGGGCAGATTTACGTTTTCTGGCGCATCCCTGCAAATCAGCAGGGATGCGCCAGGAAAGATGCCTCACGCAAGTTTACCCTTGCGCCACCACAGATGCGCCGTATTGTAAATGCGCAAGCATAAACAGATGCGTGTTGCATCTGCAGGCGTAAGGTTGGCTCAGTGCTGGAGTTGCGTTGTGGGCACAACGCAACTCCAGCACTGTCCAACATGGTGCATCAAGCCTTGCGCCTGCTTCAAGCAGGCGCAACGTTTTGATGCAGTGGGGTCGGTAAAGTGACTGAGTGAGATCCTGTAGATATCACTCAGCCACTTTTGTGGGTCGTTTCTGCGCCAGCGCAGGTTTCATGTGGTGCGGGGCTTTACAACGTGACGCATCTCCCTAGATGCTTCACAATGTAAATACACCGCAGCATGGGGCTGGCTTTACGCCGCCGCTGCGTCACAGAAGTGACGCAACGGGGGCGCAAAAGTGGAGCATGGGGCTTGTAAATCTGCCCCTTTATGTTTAACTTTCAGGAATTCCCATTACTGTGTCAAAGCATGTAGAGTTGGTTATGCAGAGACATTTATAAGGTTTACCTGTTGTGGTATGTAGGTTATGTATATGAGTTTATTGTTTCAGTATCTTTAATTCTGTCAGATCCCTTATGTCTCAGGGTTCTGGTTGATGGAATTGGAGCTCGAGTTGACGAGGGAGAGTCAGATACTGTCCCCTCGTCTGCCTGCTTGCTGCGTGGCCGTGGGTTTGTACTTATATGCCTACCCACGCCTACACACGCCAGCCCTCATGCTCCTTACTTGGCCTTGCTTGGCATTGTTGTGCCTCAATCTGCTTCCTTGGCCTTGCTCTGCCTTTTTCTGCCTCAAAGTGCTTACTCGCGCTCCTGTGACAGCATTGCCATCATTCCAGCCACTCTCTTCGCTTCAGCTATTCGTCACACTGCTGTGGGAGCCAGCACACTACGCTTCTGAGAATTCATTGGCTGATTGACTGTGCGTGCTATCGCAGCACGTTGGGGGCCATCTTGAGTAAGGATCGCACTGTTAAGCTTCAAGAGCCTGTTGGTGTTATTCTCACTCAGGGGCATATTACCAAGCATAAGCGAAAAATATCGCTAAGCTTGGTTAGCGGCCAAAATTATATCGCCGAGCCTCGCCTATTTTTATCGCTTAGGAGCCTTGATATTATCAAGGTTTATCCCCTAAGCGATAAAAATCGGCCGAAATGCATGAATATCGCTGAAAAGTCAGCGATATTCATGCATTACCGAGCAAATGCTCTTAGCCATGTTATCCACCTACCATTGGATAACATGGCTAAGAACTACTCTGGGCAGGCGTTAACTTTTGGAAATAATCGCGCTTAGCGCGATTATTTTCAAAAGTTGGTAATAGGGGATAGCGATGTTAGCGACTGTTTCCAGTTGTTAACATCTTGGCACGCCCACTTTGCATGTCATTAGCGATAATTATCGCTGACATGCAAAGTGGGCCCCTAAATGCCCGCTATCGCCTATTAGCTCTCGCTAACTGGTGTTAGCGACAGCTAGGTAATAGGGTGATTAAATTATCGCCACTTTAGCGGGAAAAATTCCCGCTAAAGCAGCGATGAGGCCCTTGGTAATATTCCCCTCAGTTTCTTCTGTGATTCGCACACCTGCTGTGCGATACCTGTTGATTTCTTGGCGTCTACACCCTAGTTGTAGCATCGGTGATCCACACATCTGTTTTGGCATTTCTTTCTTCCTTTCATTATTCCTTAAAATTTCCAATGGCATTTATTACACTTCGATGATCTGTACACCTTACGTGCAGGTATTCATTTCTGCTACATTACAACGTCGGTGATCCGCACAACTGCTGTGTGGCACATTATTGGTGCTCATAGTTGTTTGCTTACTACTTCGGTGATCCGCACACCTGTTGTGTGGGACATTATTTTACGCCTAATTGGCACATATTTTACACTAACTTTCTGGTAATTTGCATATTTATCTACACGTTTTTCTTTTCATCTTTATCACATCTGTTGCGCCAATTTTCTCATTTTTGTTCATATTCTCTGCTTCATGGCTAGTAATCACGGTCTCATTTAACCACCACCCTTATTACAAAAAGTGGGTAAACCAGATATTAAATTGCTAGAATGGCTTCGTATTTTTGAAAACTATTTAGCGGCCATTGATGATGAAGGTTATACACCTTCGAGGAACATGGCTATGCTGTTCAACCATTTAGGAATTGCTAGTCAAAGAATTTTTCCTAATCTTCCTCGTTCTCCAGCTCCAACCTCTGAAGACTCTGCTGGAACGTTTATTTGGAACCAAAAGAACACACAAGGAAACAATATCTTGATGTGTCAAATGTTTTATTAGAAAGATTTCAACTTTGCTATGTGCAAACAATCCTCCTATGAATCCATAGAAGACAATGTTGCTTCTCTCAGATTTCAAGCTGAAAAGTGCAAATTTGGTGCTAACATTGACACTCATATTAGAGACCAATTTGTTTTTTACTAGTCTTCTAAAAAAATTCAAGAGCGTTTACTTACTTGTCGTAATCCTACCCTTACTGAAGTATTGGATATTGCCTTGAGCATAGAAAGGTCCATTGTCACCTCCAAAGTTCTACCCAGCCACTCTGCTCCCTCTCCTTCTTCTGTCAATGTTGTGTGTGACGATGATGTTGTTTGTGCAGTTAGCATCAAACAAGTCTCTGACAAAAACTAGTCGTAGGGGACAACCTCCTCGCAAACAGCTTGTTTGTTTTCGCTGTGGTTCTAAGAACCACATTGGAAACAATCCAACATGTCCTGCTATTGGTAAGCAGTGCTAGTGTTGCAACAAGTTTAGTCACTTCCAAAGTGTATGTAGAGGTGGAGCTAGCTCTTCCTTAAGCAAAGTCAAAATTTCAAATGTTTCTGTGGATGATACTGACTTTGAAGTACAACAATGTGAGAAGAAATTTACAAATGTCTTATTCACTGTGGATATCACTGATTGTTCCAATGTCACCTCCGTTAAGGGACCCATTGTTGATGCAATTGTCGATGAGAGATCTATCTCTGTCATGGCTGATTCTGCTGCCCCGATTACTATTCTTGCTGACCGTACATTTTATGAATCATGGTCACCTGGTACTTCTCTGTTGTCCCCTGACATCAATCCTAAGGCTTTTAGTGAGCAGGCTATCAACTTATTAGGTTCTTTTGGGGGCTGGTGGAATGTTTGGACAGATTCACCAAAACCAAAATCTATGTTGCTGTTATCAATCAATCCGTTGTTTTAGAAAGCGAGCTACTCAACCGCGAGGGTCGCAAAGCGCTGGGGGGGAAATCTGCTCTGGATCAGTCGGAAAGCCAGGTCTTGAGGTCTTTCCTGAATGTGTGCAATGTTGGGGGGCGTCTGAGGTTGACAGGGGATCCAGGTCTTGGCTGCGTTGTAGGAGAACTCCCTCCCACCCATCATAGCTGTTAATGTCAGGGATATTGTTGGGTGGAAAGATCTTGCATGTTTAGGAATTATTTTGTATCCTGGGCAAGGTCCTCCTATCACTCTAGGTCCTCTTAATAAGGACATTCTGCTCCTAGACTCAGAAGATGATATTGTTTCACACCTTGTTGACTCTTTCCATGGTGTATTCAAAGATGCTGTGGGTTCTGTTAAGGGGTTTGAGCACTGCATCAAACTTAACAGTGGTGCTGCCCCTGTTGTCCACAAAGTGAGACCTGTTCCCCTTAGTATTAGAGAGGACCTAAAACATTTGTTGAATAAACTCAAATCGGAGTGCACCATTGCACCCATTGATGCCTCAGAATGGGTTTCTCTGGTTATTTAGGCAGCAAAAAAGACTGGGGATCTCAGATTGTGTGTTGATTTCAGATCTCTTAATCACAACATTCTTGTGGATTGCCATCCTCTTCCACACATCTAGGAGATGTTGGCCAATATTGGTAATGCCAAATTCTTCTCCACCATTGACCTACATTCGACATATCACCAGATTCTACTCTCTGAAGAATCTCAACCTCTTTCAGTGCTTGTAACTCCATGTGGTGATTTTAAATATCTCAGACTTCCATTTGGACTTTCATCCGCGGCAAGTGTCTTCTAAAAGCTCATGGATGGGTTATTTGGGGATAGGCCGTATGTTCAGGCATTTCAAGATGACATTCTTGTTTTTACCGAGTCCAAAGATGAACATGTTCAACCCTTATGTAAGGTACTTAATGTACTTAATTCCACTGGCATGACAGTCAAATCCAACAAGTGCAAACATTTTGGTAATAAGGTTGGAACATCTTATCTCTGCAGAAGGGATCAAGCCAAAATTCTGTAACCTTTAGGCCATTAAAAATGCTCCTGCGCGTATTGATAAGAATATTTTACGTTCTTCTCTTGGCCTTTGCAAATACTACACCAGGTTTGTTCCTGGTTACTCTCTTGCTGGGCAACCTTTGAGAGATTTACTTAAAAAAGGTGTGAAATTTGTCTGCAGTGACTCCATGTCTACAGCGTTTGAGAAGCTCAAATCTTTTGTCGTCAATGCCTGTGCTTTATGCTCATTTGATCCTTCTGGTGATTCATTTATCACTGTTGATGCTAGTCTTAAAGGATTAGGAGCTGTTTTTGGGCAGTGGACAGATGGGCAAGAGAATACCATTGCTTTTGCTTCTAAATCTCTTTCTGAAGTTGAGTGCCACTAGAGCACCATTGAGAGGGAAGCCCTGGGTGTTGTTTGGGCTGAGCAAAAATTCCAAACCTACATTTGGGGGACGAAATGTGATATTTGTACTGATCACAAACCTTTGGTGTTTCTCTTAGCTGGTAATGGTTTGGGTAAGGCGCCTGCAATCCCTGGTCAGGCTTCTTTCCAAATTACAAAAATACGATCTAGATGTCAAGTATATCCAAGGTGGAAGGAATGTTTGTGCTGACTGTTTATCTCATATCCCTTTACCTTGCAATTTCAGTGTTTTAGATGACCTTGATGATTACTGTGTTGTTGGTGTCATTGATGTAGTACCTGCAAGTGGTAGTAAATGTTCACATGAAGATTGGGTCCTAGCAATGGAAAAAGATGACATTTTGAAGAAAGTCAAGTTTTTTGTTAGAAACAAGTGGCCCACTAGTAAAGCCTAATCTAGTGAGTTGAGGTCTTTTGCACAGGTAAGCGAGGAGCTATCTTCTGAAAATTGGCATTTCCATTTGCAACAGATTATTTGTGCCTCCTCATTTATTAAGGGTCAAGATTGCTGCCATTGCTCATGAGGGGCATATGGGTATGTCTGCTACTACAAAGAAAATCAAACAGGTTTACTGGTGGCCAGGTTTGGGTTTTATGGTTGTCAATTTTGTTTTGAAATGTCCCTAGTGTGTTGTCTCAGATAAACACTAGAAACTCTACAAAAAACCTTAGTTTTCAGTTCCTTTTCCTGAGATGCATTGAGAGAAAATTGGTCTTGATTTTTCTGGGCCTTTCAATCTTCCTCCATCTTGAATTAGATATTTGTTTGTTGGTATAGACTATTTATCTCTACTGGTTATATTACTCTTTTGTTGAGGTGGCTAACTCCGCTTCTGTCATTTCTTTTTTAGAGAACATTTTCAAAATTGAAGGTGCACCTAGTTCCATTGTTACGGACAATGGTGTTTCTTTTGTCTCTGAGGATATGACGGATTTCTTGAATACATTTGATATTAAACACTACCAAGTTGCATTGTACAATCCTTCTGCTAATGGATTTGTTGAGAGGGCAAATTGCATTCTCAGGGAAGGTATTCAGATTGCTGTTGCAGCTAATGTTGAAGTTGCTGATTTCTTGCAAGAGAAAGTTGAGCTTATCTCACTTCACATCATTGCACCACTGGAGTCACTCCTTTCAAAGTTCTCAGAGGTAGGGAAGCAAGCTCAAAATTGATCCGTGATTGGTTTTCTAATCTTAGTGCTGGTCCCTATTTGATTGGTAAGAGGTTTGAGAGTGATGATCGTGATGTCATCAGAAGTAGAGTTTTGTCTAAACAAGTCAAGCAAAAAAAGTACTATGACAGCAACTCTAGAGTCAAACCTGAGAACTTTTCAGTAAATGATTAGGTTCTCATTAAGAAACCTTTAGTGTCTAAAGGTCAATCTACCTTTCCTCTTCCTGTACGCGTAATGAGATAAGTAAACCTTCTCTTCTGTTGGATGGGAGGGGATGGTGGAATAAGGATCGAGTGGTGAAACTCACAAATGAACAAGCTGAGATTTGTAAACAAGTTTATGATGATAGAGATGAAAACAATGAATTTTCTTCAACAATTGGTATTCATCCTGGCATCCCCTTTGAGTCTTCTGGTTCTGGAAATGATCCCATTGTACCTGCTGCTTCTGATTCTTTTTGTGCTCCTGTTGGACGTGTTGTTCGGAGGCTCGCCCTCTCAACCAAATTCACAAGTTGGTGTTGAGGGACGGCTTTCTCGCAGCCATCGCACCATCAGGCTGCCATCTAAATTGATGGATGATTATATTCTGGACTAATTGTTTTTTTGTTTGCAGGGAAAGCGGGGTGATGTGGTATGTAGGTTATGTATATGAGTTTATTGTTTCTGTATCTTTTAATTCCGTCCGAACCCTTATGCCTCACCTTTCTGGTTGATAGAATTTGGAGCTCTGGTTGACGAGTGAGAGTCAGTTACTCTCCGCTTGTCTGCCTGCTTGCTGTGTTGCCGTGGGTTCGTATTTATATGTCAACCATCTACATTAAAGAAACTTTTATGGCAAGAAACAGTCAGTTCTCACAGCGTAACCCCATAACACAATATCATTTCAACATTACACGTACATTCAGTGTTCTGTTGAGGAATTACTTAAGATATCTCTTTATTTTATAGAGATCCACTGCAGCCTGCAGCCTTCCTTGACACCGGAAGTGACGAGACTCAATGTGGAGGCCTGTGTCTCTTATTTTTCTCTAATTCTTTCTCCGATCCCTGCTTCAACCACCAGCTCTCATGCTCCACTGTATTTGGTGGCGATAGAAAAAGTGCATCACTTCCTTTGGATCTGGCACAGATTAGGCAAAAACCTGATATCTTTGACAGTTTTAAGTCAAGATTCATAAAAGGGTTTTACATTAATTATGTTTTTACTACTATTTTAGAAATGTGCAAATCTATCAATTTACCGTTGCTGTAATTTTTGATAAGACAAGTTTCCTCATTTCGCTTTCAAAATCAAATAAAATATCTCTAACTTAAAAAGATAAAATGACCGAGCTAGGTGAATATTTCGTAGGAGGGCTGGCCACTGAAATCCGACATCTTCTAGCCTGCCACCCTGACAATAAATATACGCTTATCTACCTGTGGGTCTGCTGAGGATCAAGTCTGTTCTTAGGGAATTTTTGGCAAGGCCAAGTTGAGGCATCAGTCCTAACTGAGAAGCGCAAGCAATTCTCAACCCTGAGCTCTTGGCAGTGTCTCCCTAATTCTAAACTTTGATCGCATGTTGGCAGTGTCTCCCTATTTCTAAACTTTGGTTCTCAGTAGCATCTTTTCTGTGGGCTTGTATGAGAAAAAAAAAGTCAATGGGCACACTAACTTGAATTACTGTAAAGCTTACCTAAAATGTTATTATTGTAAATTGTGTTACGGTCTTTTTAACGGTTTGATATAATGCATTTGTGCTTTTATGATCTTTTTTTAATAGATCAAATAAAGATTTTAAATGAAGAAAAAAATGACAGAGAGAAAACATAAGAGAGGGGAAGGAGGAGGAGGGAGAAACAGACCGTAAAACAGTAACAAAGAAAGAAATCAGTGATGAACAAGAACTTGAAACAGTCAGATAAATTGGCGGGGTGTGTCTGGTGTTGGATAAAAGAAGCATGACATGCAAACATGACGATGCAGGCTTGCTATTCGTCACCCTGACCTTCAAAGCACTGGCTTCAGGCTTCTGAGCAAACTGTTGGACCCCAGCACTTAGGGACACGTTCCCTAAATAGCGAATTTTAAGACATTTCTATTTAAGGAATGCAAAATGGTATGTGAGAAAGTAGTGATCACCCAATACCAATTCTTTAAGATTCGCAATCGCAAATAGGTAATCGCTTATAGGTAATACTACTCCGTTAGTTCCTATGCGCCTAAAGGCCCACAGATGTGAATGGTTTTGCATTATCAAATTTGCAATTACCTATGTGTTATTAAGCAAATTAGGTACTGCAAACCCAAGGGTGCCCCGGGACCCAGGCCCCCCTGAAGCAATCCAAAAAACAAATGTGCACATATAAAGCACAGACATGCCCGAGCGCATGTGTGCATTACATGGCTCTTTAAACAATGCTTTTTGAGTGCATTTTTTAAAATTGCACATGGTTATCATTATTATTATTAGATCGGTTTTATACAGCGCACGGTTACCCTGGAGCATCCCAGCGCTTTGCCAACAGAGTATTACTAGCAGAGAGCAGAGGCAGAAAAGATCAGCAGAAGAGGAAAGTTTTCAATTGTTTTCTAAAACGCAAAAGACATGGTTCCGCGCGTAGACCTAGGGGGAGAGCATTCCAAAGGGTAGCGACATTAACGGAGAATCTCCTTCCTCCTGATCGGGCCTTTTTAATCCTGGGGACAACGGTCAGATGTTGCTGGTCTGAGCGTAAGGTTCTGCTGGCTTTATACGGGATCACCATCTTTTGAAGGACGGGAGGGCCTTTGCCTTGCAAGATTTTGTGCGCAAGGCAGAGGGATTTAAATTTGACCCTTTCTTGTATTGGCAGCCAGTGTAACGCCCTCAGTGCTGGTTTGGCCGAACGAGACATGGGGATGTTGTATAGCATTTGTGCTGCCGCATTCTGAACTTGTTGAAGTCTGTTCAGAGTGATCTCAGGGGCACCGAGGTAGATCGCATTGCTGAAGTCCAACCTGGACATGATCAGACCCTGGATTAAGAGCTTCCGAGATAAAAAAGGAATCAAAGGCAGTACTTTGCGTACCAATCGGAGGAGGCCAAAACAGACACCCGCTAGTTTGGAGGCCTGGGTCCTAAAGGAAAGATCTTGTTCCAACCAAATGCCCAGGCTCTTGATCTCAGCCTTGGGTTCGGGAGGGGGTCCTAGGCAGCTGGGCCAGGCCGAGCAGGGGAGAGAGGGAGTTTTTAGTCCCATCAGCATTATCTCCGTTTTGGACCCATTCAGTTTTAATGCTGAGTCCCCCATCCAAGAATAGACTTTTGAGAGGCAGGCGTGAAGTATCTGGGAGTTGTCCGTGGATTGGGAGAGGGCGAACACCAGTTGGGTGTCGTCGGCGTAGCTCACGATCTTGATGTTAAATGGAGCCACCACATCCTGCAAGGGGGCCATGTACACGTTAAATAGTGTAGGACTCAGGGAAGAGCCCTGGGGCACACCACAATGGAGGTGGGTGGATGACGATCGTGCGCCCCCTTCCCAGACCTGGAAAGATCTTTTGCTGAGGAATGACCTGAGCCAGTTCAGCGATGTCCCCCTCACTCCGGCGTCTGACAGTCGCTGGAGTAACACTCGATGGTTAACAGTGTTGAACGCTGCACTAAGGTCCAGGAGGATCACTGCCACTGATCCTCCCGAATCCAAAATGCAGCGTGCCTCCTCCGTGACTGCCAGCAAGGCGGTGTCAGTGCCTTGGCCCGGGCGACAGCCTGTTTGGGAGCTTCTTAGCACACGTTGGACTGAAGGAAATTGGATAACTGACAGTTAACCAATTTTTCCGTGATTTTACTAAGTCCTGGGAGGAGCGAGATGGGCCTGTAATTAGCCATATCTAGGGGGTCTAGGCTGGGTTTTTTTAGGAGGGCTTTTACTATTGCACTCTTCCAATTGGGTGGGACTATACCCGCGCCTAATGAGGCATTGATAACTGAGGTAATGGGCTTCACAATGGAAGGGCAACCTGTTTAAGAATCCTCATGGGGACAACATCCCGGGGAGAGCCACTCTTAATAGAGCGTAAGACTTTAAGGGCTTCATCCTTAGTGACTGGCCCAAAGGATTCCAAGGTCCTCTAAGGTAGGCCCTCATCCTCCAAAGGCTCAAGTCCTATCCTGGATTGGGGATGGGAGATCAGAATATTTTCAATTTTTGTATGGAAGTACTGTGCCAGATTATTGCATTTGTCTTCCAAATTCTCCTTGGGAGCAGAAGGTGTAGGAACCCTCAAAAGTTCTTTAACCACCAAGAAAGTTTCTCTTGAGGAGTTGGAGGCATTACTAATTTTCTCTTCAAAAAACTAATTATAGCTAGCCGGATGGAGAGCTTGTAGCTCCTCATTGCCGTTCGGTATTCCGTCTTACTAGCTACTTCCCAGTTTTTCCTCCAGGCACGCTCTAATTTTTTGCATGCCCTCCGCATAACCCTCAGCTCAGGTGTGTACCAAGGGGCGGTGTGTAGTCTTTTTTCCTTTCTTCCTGCCGATCTCATAGGGAGGACGGCGTCTAGTGTGTTCGACATCCACCTACAGAGGTCTGCTTCTGCTAAGACATCAAGTCGATGGTAAAAGTATTTCATAAACGCTTGTTTGCGTTTAGAAAATGCTTGGTACATGTGCTTAGGGAATCTCAATTTGCGATTCCTATTTGTAGTCGCAATTTTGGGTAATTGCAATTTTTGTGATTACCTAAAAGTTCAACTACAGAGCCTTTCATACGTTATGAAAGGCTATTTTGCATTCGCAAACAGCCGAATTTTGCGATTTGAACCGTTTGCGAATGCAAAATTGTTTCATGCATGTGGACCTTATTCTTTTACAGATTAAGCACTGATTCCCCCACCTCCCTAACGAATCGCAGCAATCAGAGATTGAATTACATCCTGCTTATCTATCAGGAACTTAAGAGGGGAGAAACAGGAAGTTCTCAAATCCCTTTCTGATAAAAAAATGGAGCCTCTGTAATTTTTCACAAACACATGCGAAGATATGTACAGGCAAAAACAGCAGATATAACTGAGTGAAGGTTCAGCTCATTGCTAAAGGGATATGAGGCCTAGAAATAAGGTTAGTGAAGAGTACAATTAAGTAATCCAGCATTATTAATAAACACGTATTACTGTTATGTTTTCCTATTATATCAAGGGTGAAATACCAACCGAATGAAGTTTTTAGTGAAGTTTCGCAATTAACACTTTTGTTGATAAATAATCCTTTTCTACTTTAATTACAAACAACTTTTCAAATTTTGAAACTGAAATAAAAAACTGTCCATATACTCTGCATCAGAGAGGCATTCCGTGGGCGTTGCACCGGGTTTTCACACACTGCCCCAGATTTACTTAATCACGTAAACCTGGGGTAGCGCCAAAACCTTACACCTCCGCAGAGCAGGCGTAACGAGAGGAAATATTTTTATTTCTGCTAGTTTTTTCCTCTTTCCATGTGTGCTGCATTCTACAGCCCACATAGCAAGAGTAAAATGCCCCTTTCTGCACAAAACAATCCTGTCTGCAAAAGAGGCACCCTTGCACCATGGTGCAAGGCTGCCTACGTTTGTGCTAGGCAGCGAATTGTGCACCAGCACAGGCAGAAAGGACAGGAATGCACCGTATTTCAGAAATAGGGTGAATTCCTACCCTTTCAAATTGGCATAGTGCAGCTCAGCAAGAAGTCTTGTTGCTCTGCCCTACTCCAATTCCTCATAAATTAGTCCCTTAATTAATTTGCGAGCATAGGAAATCGGTCTTCGGAAGGGACGTCCTAGACACGCCTTATTCAGTATGGCTTCCTAAACCCATTTAGCAATTCAGTAAACCGGTTCCAAATTGCTAAATGGGTTTGGTACATTTGAAAAAGGAATTTAGGGTTCACAAACCCTCTAATTTACCAAATTAAAGGGTTTGCAAACTCTCAAAACCCTTTGTACATGAGGCCCTTGGTCACTTCTTGTAGTTTAAAATAAAGATGTGCAACTGTCTTTCTGCCCTATCAACTTTAGAAAATCTGGACACTCTGGGGCTTATTTAGAACTGCCGGAACGTCACTTTTCTTGACGTTCCGGCAGCACACTGGGCTTACCCATATCTACGAGGCCACGAAAAGTCACTTTGCAACACTTTTCGTGGCTTTGTAGATATGGAGTAAGCAAAGCAGCGCAAGTGAATGCCTTCCCTTACTCTGCGTCAAAGAGGAGTTCCATGGGCATGGTGGTGGGTGTTCCCCCACAACACCCATGGACCTTGGTGCAGCCCTAGATTTAAGATATCACATAAACATGGGGCAGCGCCAAAACCTTGCCCCCTAGTTTTACAAAGACATAGTTGAACCAAAATATTTTGTTATTGATAATACATCATACAACTATTAGGGATTAAGGCACCAAAACGACTTCCTAAATTAAGCAATCTTTAAACCTTCTTCTGCCTCAAATGTCAGATTAAGACTGTTTTAGGCTTGGAGGAGCAGTCTTAAGACCATTTGAAGGCAGGGCAAAACTCTTCGCCACACAGGCCTCCCTTTCAGATATCAGAGGGTCTTAAGACTAATGAGGGACATTTTTTCCTGGTTTAGCACATTAAGCCAGGAAAAAAACTTTGGCAAACCAGGACATTAGTACTTATTTATTGGGTTGTCTCCGAATTGGTAGTGTTTGGCCAATTCCAGGCTTCTGCACCTCCATCAGTTCAGTCATTTAGAACATGTTCGGAACTCACCTGAAAGCGTTGTCCCAAGAATCAGGACCAAAGCCACAGCCAAAGCCCTGGAATGCATAGTTCAGTCACTGGCCGGTAGAGAGCGCTCACGACTATACTGTAATATAAAACAAAAGAGAGTGCAAGTTAGGGGCGCTCGCATATGTGACTTTAGCAATTATGACAGTAACGTAAAAGAAAGAGAGAGTGAGTTAAGTGTTGTCGGAGCTCTGCGGACAGCAAGTCTGTAATATACAACAAAGAAAGAGAGATTTAAGTTGCAGGGGTTTCCGGTCCAGGGAAGACACGGCTTGGCAGTTCGGGCTGGAGTGTTCCCATGAGGCACAGAGTCAGTCTAATTTGCATATGGCCATGTCTGAACTGGGGTGGCGGAGTGAGTGAGCTAAAGAATGATGATGGATTTAACCCAGTTCAGTTGACTGGGGGTGAGTGCTTGCCATGTTCAACACTCCGTCCATCATCCCCTTTGGTTTGACACAGGGCCCCATCCTGCAGTCAACGGGGTGGCCAACCCCTTCATGGCCTTCAGCAATGCACTTTGTTGGGTAATGTCAGCTGCAACAGAACATTTTCTCTGATGGCCTACTAATTAGAGCACAATGGATTTGCACCCAGCAGCTTAATTCTTGAATTTGCGATGGACGACGGGAGAAAAGCTCCCAAATCCAATGTTGTGCTTTCACTTGTTGCAGTGGCGTCGCCGTGGTTTCACGCATTCACATGGGATCTGCATGATAATAAGACAAAATATCTCTCAAATGTAACCATTCATGTCCAAGCCTGAACATGTTTTAAACAATAATTTCTCTTCACTTCCTTGAGTAAAGTATTAGTTACATGTCAAGTCTGGTGTAATTCCACTCAGCTGTTCTTTCTATAAGAAGGAGCAAATAATTTTACGTGAGTTAAAATGACAAATATCACTCGTGGAACTCCTGCCCTTTATTTTTAGGCCATGCTTGATGAAGAAACGTAATGGATGTTTCATGCACATTCGTCGAACAGTGCCAAAGATAGTAAGAAAAAAAAAATTCAATACAAATTTGGAATTATCCAAATATGCTGAGTTGCTATCGCCACCTCTGTGGTATTGATACATAAATATTCTTTATATGTATTCATTACTAGAATCTACTCTTTTTGAACGAGTGAAATGTTGATTCCTTTCAAATTTAGCTGTTAAGCTATTCCTAATTTCTAGCACGATGACTTAGAAGGCAAGGAATCGGGTGGAATTCCATATTTCTTTGTAATTAGTCAAATTACCAGGTAAAATTCATCTTTGCTTGTCCTCTAAGAGTTGTAACTTCTCTTTTGTATATTTTGGATTATTTTGTTTGGGGCTTTTTTGGACCACGGAAACTGCAAATGACAGCAGTCTTTTAGTAAATATGATACTCACATAGTGTGTGGTCATATTTCTTGGTGTTGTGTTGGCGTGGGCCCTAGGCCCACATGCTGAGGAATAATGGTACACGGACACACAGTGGTTAGGTACTGGACCTGGCCACGAGCATGTGCCCTTTTATTGACAGGCTTACGTCACTCGTGACACCTGTGAGGGATGCATGTGGAGATGCAAGTGTGCGCACTCCCATAGGGGAGTGGCTACTAACTGTTCCTGTCGAGACACTAGAACATGTCTCGCAGGACACAACATTCCTCCAAACGCTTGCTTGGAGATGTAAGCTACGCACTATTAACGTGCCGGTGTTAGCATGTCCTTTAGTCCCAAGTATCTTCCTTTTGCTGACATGGAGGATGGTATGTGGTGGATAACAACAGTTCATTGACTGGGTGCGTCAAGATTATGATTGGAGTCCGTTGGTGAAAGTTCACTGAATCGTTGCAGGGTCGACCGAAGGCTTTGTTAGACTGTCTTGCTGGGTCTGGTGACCTGTCGGTGGGGCATTGTCTCTTCCACCTCTCCTGCCTGGGGAGGCCATTGGGTCAGGCCTACCACAGGACTGCTGGTAGGCTGCGCTGGGGCTGTGTGTGTGCCGACTGGGGGGGGGGCTGCAAAACCGCTGAGGAGCCACTAGCCAGTCTCTTGCACAAACCTCAAGGGTGTATGGGTCTTGGTCAGGACATGCTCTCGCTGCCGCAGGGTTTTGCTTATCAGCAGGTTTGGCAACAGTGTAGAGTTCCAATCCATTTTTATTCAAGATGGTGTCGGTGGACACACTTGATGAGGTCTGGAATGGTGGCATTGCCAGCCTTGTGGTGAATCTGGACGATGGTGAGTGATGACTTGTCTTGATGGCTGAAGACATTCATTCTGGAGTCTATCACCTGAGGTAGGGAGTAGCCAGGTACCTCCATGTCCTTTAGAGGAGGCACTTGCATCCGATCACTTGAACTTCTTGGGCTGTTCAGACGTTGATGACAGGCGAGTGATAGACACGGTGAGAAACGTAAGGCTTGAGACTCGGTTTGTGCAGGCTGTGCATCTTACTCTCAGACTCCGCTGTGCGGTTGCCAGTTCCTACTCAGGTTATCACCCTCTTCCCTTGCTGTCGCTGGGTCAGGACTCACTCCTTTTGTAGCTCAGGTTCTCTTCACTGTCCGGCCCTGCCACTCACAACTTCCCCTTCTGACCTCAGTTGGTTGTCCGATTCTTGGTGTAGACCTTCCGGTCACACTTCCACATTTCTTGCTGAGTGCGGTGTCATGCACATGACACTGATGACGTAGCTGCCATTGGGCCTGGACGACAGGTGGCGATGATCAGCTAGTAGAGGAGGTGTCTGGAGGGACATCGTAGCAATGTGACTTTGCCTCTTCTGAATCTGTTCTTTCACCTCTGGCATTTGCGGTCAGGAGCAGGGATGCTGTTCGACTCTGACTGCCGACGCTCAGGGCTGGACGGTCGCACTGTGAAACGATGGGAGCTTCGCGGTTTGCGCTTGCTACGAATTACACTTGATTCTCCCTTGGTGCTGTCTCCAGGGCCATTGGTCTGCCTTGGTGGCTGTCTGGTGTCTTTGGAGAATTCTATTGGCGGGGTGGCGCTACAAGTCCTGATGCTTCTCCTCTTGTTTCCTGGGCGCGCCTGTGTATGTCCAGCTCTTCCAGGTGACAGGATTGTCACTCTTCTTTTTGCTTCTTCTCCGGGTGCAGTGACAGGCACCAAGTTCCAACAAGGCCAACAGGTCCTTTTAACTTCAATGGTCTCTGGACCATGCAGGTTGTCACTCTTCTTGGCTGCGTGATGAGCAGCCATTCAATTTGGGTGCTCCTTCTTCAGGCAGCTTCTTGAAGCTCCTACTCCGTGTGTGCCCTCTTCAGGGAATGGCTTCCACGAGTAGTAGAGAGCTGAAATGGCGGCTGGCCACTTGTGGTGTGCGACTCTCCTCTTGTCAGCCTTGGGTCACTGACAACTCCTTCTTCAGGCAGTGTGAGGGAGGACACTGTGGTGCCTTTGTCCCCTTTGTGCTCCGTTGCTGTTGTGGAGATGTATGGGATCTCCATCACCGTTCTTTAGCCCACTCTGCCACCCCAGTTCAGACATGGCCATATGCAAATCAGTCTGACCTTGTGCTTCATGGGAACAGTCCAGCCCGAACTGCCAAGCCATGCCTTCCCTGGACCGGACACAAGCTACTGAGAACCGGTTTCTGGCATTTCAGCCGTCTTCATCCCGGCTAGCTTGAATACAGTGGGAAAGTGAGCAAGGGACTCACGTCTGAGCATACCCTGCCAACTTATGGCAAACAAAGAAAAACCAAAGGAAATGATGGATGGAGCATTGACAATACAAGCACTCACCCCAAGTCAACTGATTTGGGTTTAATCCATCACCGTTCTTTAGCCCACTCTGCCACCCCAGTTCAGACATGGCCATATGCAAATCAGTGTGACCCTGTGCCTCATGGGAACAGTCCAGCCCGAACTGCCAAGCCATGCCTTCCCTGGACCGGAAACAAGCTACTGAGGACCGGTTTCTGGCATTTCAGCCGTCTTCAGTCCGGCTTGCTTGAATCCAGTGTCAAAGTGAGCAAGGGACTTACGTCTGAGCATACCCTGCCAACTTATGGCGAACAAAGCTTGGCAGTTCGGGCTGGACTGTTCCCATGAGGCACAGGGTCAGACTGATTTGCATATGGCCATGTCTGAACTGGGGTGGCGGAGTGAGCTAAAGAATGGTGAGGGATTAAACCTAGATCAGTTGACTAGGGTGAGTGTTTGTATTGTCAACGCTCCGCCATCATCCCCTTTGGTTTTTCAGTGTTGAGTTGGCTGTCACTCTGGGCCGCTGCAGCCTTATCAGTGCTGCTGGACAGTCTTGTGCAAAAGCGTTTAGATATATGTATATTTTTTTAGACGTGGTACCTTATACTGGCCACTAGGTGGCACTGCGGGCATTGAGGAGACCACTGCAACTGTTCCTGAGTGCTGCAGACCTTGTGGGCGTTCGAGGTGCCGGTCTGGGAAGGAACACTGTGTAGGTGTGGAGCACGGGTACTCATAGTACGACCCGCGGGCCGCCAGCGGCCCGGCAAGCCTTCCCTGGTGGCCCGTGGACCTTTCAGACAATTTACCCGTGTTTAAAAAAAAAAAGTTAAAGTGTGTCTGCAAACACTGCGCGCCAAGACTCTCCTGCTCTGTGGGGGCCCGGGCATTCCAGTGATAGTCAGAGTGGAGCTGCAGGGGCGCTAAGAGGTGAAATACGAAAGCCTCATTAACATACAAATGGTCTTTTAAAGACCTGTGAAGTTCTCCCAGCTCTGTGTGTGTGTGCCCGGAAGCTGTCGGCAGGGTGCGATGAAGAGGGTGACAGAGGGAGGGAAGGAGAGCGAGGAAGGGAGGGAAAGGGAGAGCGAGGAAGGGAGGGAAAGGGAGGCAGAGAGAGGGAGAGCGAGGGAGGGAGGGAAAGGGAGGCAGACAGAAGGAGAGCGAGGGAGGGAAGAAAAGGGAGGCAGACACAGACAGAGGGAGAGTGAGGGACGGAAGAAAGGGAGGGAGAGGGTGGGAGGGAAAGGGAGGCAGGGAGAGGGAGAGCCAGGGAGGGAGGGAAAGGGAGGCAGAGAGAGGGAGAGCAAGGGAGGGAGGGAAAGGGAAGGAGAGCGAGGGAGAACGAGGGAGGGAGGTGGAGGGAGGCAGACAGGGAAGGAGGGAAAGGGAGGGGGAGGGAGAGCAAGGGAGGTAAAGGGAGGGAGAGCGAGGAGGAAAAGGGAGGCAGACAGAGGGGGAGCGAGGGAGGGAGGGAAGGGAAGAGAGAGCGAGGGAGGGAAAGGGAGCGAGAGGGAGAGAGAGCGAGGGAGGGAGGGAAAGGGAGGCATACAGAGGGAGAGCGAGGGAGTGAGGGAAAGGAGAGAGGGAAAGGGAGGCAGACAGAGGGAGAAAGAGGGAGGGAGGGAAAGGGATGCAGACAGAGGGAGAGCGAGGGAGGGAGGGAGGGAGAGGGAGGCAGACAGAGGGAGAGCAAGGGAGGGAGGGAAAGGAGAAAGGGAGGCAGACAGAGGCAGAGCGAGGGAGGGAAGGAAAGGAGGGAGGGAAAGGGAGGCAGACAGAGGGAGAGCGTGGGAGGGAGGGAGGGAAAGGGAGACAGAGAGAGGTAGACAGAGAAAGGGAGACAGACAAAGGGAGAGGGAGGGAGACAGACGGAGACAGACTGAGGGAGGCAGACAGACGGAGACAGACTGAGTAAGGGAGACAGACAGAGTGAGGGAGACAGAGAGGGAGCGGGAAGGAGAGAGAGGGAGACAGAGAGCGAGAGGGAGACAGAGAGAGAGGGAGACAAAGAGAGAGAGAGAGAGAGGGAGACAGAGAGAGAGAGAGAGGGAGACAGAGAGAGTGAGACAGTCAGAGTGAGTGAGACAGAGGGAGTCAGGGAGAGAGAGGTGGGAGAGAAAGGGAGTGAGAGGGAGTGAGAGGGAGTGAGACAGCCTGAGTGAGACGGAGGGAAAAATAGGGAGAGATGGGGGAGAGAGGGAGGGAGAGAGGGAGAGAGAGGTTGAGAGAGGGATAGAGAGGGAGATAGAGGGAGAGAGAGAGAGAGAGAGAGAGAGAGAGAGAGAGAGTTGTGTGTATACCAGGCCCGGTGGCTCAATGGACGAAGGTGTCCGTTGCAGGGACTTGTGTTCAACCTCATGGTCACAGTTTTTTTGTAGCTCTTGCGCCGCCCCTCCCCTACTGACCCCACCCCTACTGGTGCAGCCCTCGGACACAAACCACACTGTAAATTTGGCCCACGAGAGAAGGTTTGTGAGTACCCATGGTGTGGAGGGAAAACAGGTGAATCAAAGCTCTTGATGAGGCTATGTCCCTTGCTTGATGATTCCACTTGTGTTCCGCATATCTCTTTTTGTTTCTACCAGGATCACGGCTGGCAGTTTCCCCTCAGAGGTGAGAGAGAGAGAGAGACACTAGGTGGCGGTGCAATGCTAATCCCAGCACAGGCCCAGCAAATTCCTCACACTGCAGGCATCATGCTGTGGGGGCTGGTGGTGCTTGACACGTTTGCTCCTGTGCTGTCCATGTCCTGGAGAGATGCAGGGTGGCAATTTCTCCCGCGGTCTCCAAGGGTGCTGCACGGTGGGCACCCTCGTCACTACCTCGTGGGCGCTAATGGAGACAGACATGGTCAAGCAGGGTCACACAGTGGGTTGCTGCGAGCGAGGCAGAGGTTGTGGGGTGAGTATGTGGTGCTGGTTCCCTTTCTTTGCTGCAGGTAGAGGGTCAGCAGGCAGGGGCGGAGCGCTGCTGACCGGGTCAGGCTGGGAGGCTGTGGGAGGACTGACACACCTCTTGGTGTGCCTCAGACTTGGTGGGGTGCAGGGTTATGGCTTTCTCCCTGCTCTGTGGGGTCATCTGGACACTCCTTACTTATGATGGAGTCCTCCTGGATCGACACGTGGCAGCAGATTATTTTGGCCGATCGGGGTAGCTGCAGCCTCCGTTCCTGCTTTTCCATGGTGACAGTATTTCCCGCTTAGCACTGGATGGCAGGGTTATGCAGGCAGTGCCTGTCTAGACTTGCAGAGCTGGTGCGGGCTCAGTCCTCCTGCTGGCAGAGAGTTTGGTCCACAGTGTGAGTGGGCTGGGAAGCTCCAATCACCAGGCCACCACGTCTCTCTCCAGCACTGCACCGTTCACGGTTTTTCCGTACAGCTGGTGGGCAGTGGTGCAGGCCTCATCTTCCACCTATAGCGTGACTTGCTGTGTTCTTCCCGGGCAAATTACAGAGAATAAACAGAGGGAACCTATTCCAGTGGTGAGGGCGACATAGGAAAAGCCCCAGCCTCCATATTTTGATGCACAAATGCGCCGAGGATATAGCAGAAGTTGACTTTTTGATACTAGATTCCTGTCAGGGAGGTATAGAGTAAGTCTGTCCTGGAGATATTTTGGACTTAGTCCTAACATAGAGATTTCAAGAGCCATAAGAAATTGAAATTGAAATTGAAATTGAAAGTGTCTTATAAAGCGCACTTCTACCCGTACCGCAGGCCTCGTAGCGCTATAGACCGCTGGGGAACCCGTCCTGGCTTTCCCTGTGAGATAGTCCCTCCTGGGAGTCTCCAAGGTGAAACCAGGCATCCCGGGCGTTTGTGAGGGGCCGTTGTGGAGATGAGGCAAGCTAATGCCCAGAGTTGCCGAGTGTGTTCTCTGGTTGGAGTAGGCACCGAGGCGAGAATTATCGAGTCCGCTGATCCTGGTCCGAGACCCTGCCGCGTCGGGAATCGAACCCTGGTCCCGGGCCGTTCTCTGCTCTCGGGTCTGCCGCCTCTAACCAGTGAGCCACACCACTCCACTAAGAATCATCCAATTTCCTTGGCAAACGGTACAAAGGCAAATTAACCTCTTATTTTGGACATTCTTGCTAATCCTCAAGTTGACTAGCTTAGAGAACATTTGCAAAAAGTGGGAAAGTGGCAGAGTGAGAGAAATCAGAGTGAGTAAATCCTGCCTCGATAGTTCAAAAGGAAAAATCCACGAAATCCAACGTAATCATCTAGGGCCCCATTAGGATGGCGGGCGGATCGCCCGGCCGGCAGTAGCCAACGCTGACCCGGCAGGGCCATCCGCCCGCCATCCATACCAAAAAGACTGTCCACCATATTAGGATGGCTGGGGGTCCGCGGCGGATGGAAAGACCTTCCACCGTGTTTCCACCAGTCGACTCGTCAACCGGGCGGAAAACATGTTTAATACGGTGGCGGTGTCTGCAAGGCACCGGCATCCATATTAGGATGATGGCAGAAATCAGCCTTTTCATGGGGCTTTGCCGCCATGGAAAGGCATGCGGTCTTTGCTTTTGGGGGCCCATTGCGGGCACCCAGGGTGTTGGGGTGAGCAGGGGGGGCACATGGGGGGTACCATTTGCATGCGCAAGGTGGAAGGCACTGCGCAGTGCCTGTCACGTTGTGCATGCAAATGCACGACATGCATTTCTTACATTTCGGCGGGTGCCTCTGACAGCAACGCCCACCGCAATGTAAGAAATGCAGGATGCGCCCGCCAGTGTGGCGGGGGCATCCTAATGAGTAAGGCGCAACCGCCGCACCTATGGCGGGCGGTCTCTTTGGCAGTTGCGGTGGCGGACGGACTTTGTACGCCCGTCATCGTAATGGACCCCCAAGATTGGTTGGCTAACTCGGAACAAGGGGTTCCCAGAACATGGCACTCAGTGACAGAAACGCCTATTACTCATGTAACTCCAATGCTAACTGGGTTTTATTTGGCAACAGCATGTCAAGCCTCCCCCACAGTAGATTTCAACTGCAAATAAAATATGTATAAATGTTGCTGGATATTTATTATTACTTGTACATGTAGTTGGCATCTGAAAATGGAAATAGCAGGCTCTGGCAGCATTCAACCTTTAACTCACTAGCCAACAAACCGCATTTACTGCAGGACACCTTTTAGTTATTTCAATTCCATGTGTGAGATGCTGCTAAGCAACTGGGAGTTTGAGTCAGTGAGAGAAACTTTGGGTAACATTTTGTCTTGAGGCAACTACCATCACCTTACTTCAAGCCTTTGGTAAATGTAACACAAAGTTAAAAGACCCCATTACAGATGAAATAATAGAGGCATTTAACACAATATTCACTCAAATTTAAGACAACTCTTCTGGCTCAAAACTCCAATAAAATCCATGAGAGTCAGAGTTAAACAAAAGATAGGTCCACTGGTGATCTAGCAGAGCTAAAGTTGGAGGGATACCAAACAGAAAGACAGTGGAGAAAACCATACACTGTGGAACTGAAGTTTAAATATGACGCTGCTATAGCCAGTGCAGGGGTACACAGTTGAGGTGTAACCAAGTGCCTTACAAATCGCATTATTATTATAATAATTAATATTATTATAACTATTATTATTATAACATACAGAGCAAAAATCAATAGCATAAAAAAAGACTTTAATTCCAACTGCATCAGCGAGGCTCCTAGCTTGGCTAATGAATCAATGAAGAACTATACAATCCCCAGGCACCTAGACCCCAGTCATGCCCTTCAATGAACTATGGTAAGGTTTAGTGCAATTGTGTGAGAAGATCCTTAGGGTCTGGAACCGTATTACTCTGGAAGACGTTCGAGCTCACCCTGAAATCAAGTTCACCACATAAGAATGAGTCTAACACCAATGAGTCATTTTACAACCGTTACAGGTATTGAATTAATAGCTCCAGTAACAAAAGGTTCCTCCTCCGGATTGCTGAGCAATTTATAAAACACACGATTCATGAGGCTCCTATATCTTTACATAGTACTGTGACTCTTAATGATATATATTATTTAGTTCACACAGGGGTTCTTTGCAACAATTTGGAAATCCGCAAATGTTTAGTCACTACGAAAAATCCTTCTCTAAAGACTGAGATTTCACCCATTCTTCCGGCTTCCTTGGCAATATATGGGTAAGACTGGATTTTTGCAGGATCACTGATACAATATTGAAATCAAAAATATTGTGATACAGAAATATTGTGTCAAAAATATCAATCACAAAAATATTGTCTTCTATACTCATAATGGTAAGTTCACAAATATCAAAAACAAATAACCTTTTACACTAAAAATATATATATAATATATTCAATTAAAAAACCATAGGTTTCAGGCCTTATGTAGTTAGGAATTAGCATTTTAAAAACCTTGCAAATTCACTTAAAAACCATAGGTTTCAGGCCTTATATAGTTAGGAATTAGCTTTTAAAAAACCATTGAAATTGCTCCTATATAGTTAGTTGTACTAACTATATTTCGCGTACCCACAATCCACTGCTGATGATGTCACATATTACATCATTCATGACATGGTCAGTGACATCACTGATGACATCACTGATGACATCTCAAATTACATCACTGATGACATCACTGATGACATAACTGATGAGATCATTCAGTGACTGTTTGTTTCTGTAAAGTTTAAATATGTTTTACATATTGAAGAATGAGTGGATGTATAAGTGTCTGGATGAAGGATTTAGTAGGTGTGTGACTGACTATGAGTGAGTGATTAAATGTGTCCTACTAAATGCATGGGTTAGTGACTAAACTGTCTGAATGTGTGCATCAGTATGTCTGTTGTTGTGTAAGCTGCTGCATGTGTTGCTCAGTAGCTATATGAGTGGCTATATGGGTTATTGATTGGTTGCCCAAGTATTTGAATGGGAGACTGAGTGTGTGTGTGTGTGTGACTGGAAGGTGTGTGACTCTGTGCATAGATGTGTGAGCAGTTGATTCACTAGGTGTATGAGTTCAAGAGGGATCTATGACGTTACAACGCGTTATTTTACAACGCAGACTGTAACATCGCAATTTTTACAACGCAGGAACCATTACAATGCATGCCTTTACAACGCATGTCATTACATAGCAGATGCTATTACAACGCATACCATTACAACGTAAGTATAGGTAAGTGTATCTTTTAAAAAAAAATGTAATTAAGTTAATTTAATTAATTGAATTTAACTAATATAATTAAATTAATTTTAAAATTGTAATTAATTTAATTTAATTAAATTTAAAAATGTAATTAATGTAATTTAATTAATTTAATTTAATTTTATTAATTTAATTTAATAAATGTTATAATTGTAATTAATGTAATTTAATTAATTTAATTTAATTAATGTAATTGAATTATTTTATAAATTGTAATTAATATAATTTAATTAATTTAATTTAATTTAATTAATTTAATTAATTTAATTTATTTAAAGTCGTATTTTAAAAAAAACTGAACACTAAAAATACCCCTGTACCCCAAAACACAAACCAGCCCTAAAACCTAAGAATACCCCTGTACCCCAAAACCCAAACACAGCCCTAAAACCTAAAAATACCCCTGTACCCCAAAACCCAAACCCAACCCTAAAACCTAAAAATACCCCTGTACCCCAAAACCCAAACCCAGCCCTAAAACCTAAAAATACCACAGTACCCCAAAACCCAAACCCAGCCCTAAAACCTAAAAATACCCCTGTACCCCAAAACACAAACCCAGCCCTAAAACCTAAAAATACCCCTGTACCCCAAAACCCAAACCCAGCCCTAAAACCTAAAAATACCCCTGTACCCCAAAACCCAAACCCAGCCCTAAAAACCTAAAAATACCCCTGTACCCCAAAACACAAACCCAACCCTAAAACCTAAAAATACCCCTGTACCCCAAAACCCAAACCCAGCCCTAAAACCTAAAAATACCCCTGTACCCCAAAACACAAACCCAACCCTAAAACCTAAAAATACCCCTGTACCCCAAAACCCAAACCCAGCCCTAAAACCTAAAAATACCCCTATACCCCAAAACCCAAACCCAGCCCTAAAACCTAAAAATATCCCTGTACCCCAAAACACAAACCCAACCCTAAAACATAAAAATACCCAAACACCCCAAAACATATACCTCAGTACCCCAAAACATATACTCCTATACTCATACTTATTTTAAAAATTACTTAAATTAATATATTTAATTTATAATATTAAAAAACATAAATAAATATAATTATTTATAATTAATATTAATTAAATTAATTAAATAATATTAAATAAAATTTTAAAAAATTATATACTTACCTATACTTACGTTGTAATGGCATGCGTTGTAATCGCATCTGCTATGTAATGACATGCGTTGTAAAGGCATGCATTGTAATGGAACCAGCGTTGTAAAAGTTGCGTTGTAATAGACTCCCGTTGTAAAAGTTGCGATGTAACGGTGCAATACCGTTCAAGAGTGCATGTGGAAACAGCTATATGGGTGGTTGACTGTGTGCATGGGTGTGTTGGTGAGTGAATGGATATCTCAGTGCTACATGTGCAAGTAAGTACATATGTAAAACACAGTGCATGTGAGAGTTGGCATATATAAATGACTATACATGAGAGCCAGTGAATGTGCGAGTGGCTATATGGATCATTGTGTACTTGTATCAGTGATTGTATAAGAGAGTAAATATGTGTTAGCATATGTTTGGTGTAGTGTAAGGTGTTGTGTGTATAACTGTATAGTTGAGGAAATGGAAGTGTGATTGATTCTTTGCATGACTGACTAGGTGTGTGAGTAACTCCATGGATGAGTGGCAGTGTGTGAGTGTCTGTATAGGTGTGTGAGTGCATATGATAGTGTTGTATTTATGAGTGACTGTATGTATGAGTGATTCTATGGGTGAATGAGTGAATGTGTGTGTAGACCTTGGAATCAGTGAGTGAGTATGTAGTAACTGGTATTGGTGTGTCAATGGTTTCAAGAATGGTAGTCTGTATTTAACACTGGGTGTATCAAAGGTTATATTAGAGTGTGACGAGGTACATCGTATTATAACATGAATGATATCATCAGTGATGTGATCAGTGATGTCAAGTGAGATGTCATCAGTGATGTCATCAGTGATGTCATTTGAGATGTCATCAGTGATGTCACTCACCATGTCATGAATGATGTAATATGTGACATCATCAGCAGTGAATTGCGGGTGCGCGAAATATAGTTAGTACAACTAACTATATAGGAGCAATTTCAATAGTTTTTTAAATGCTAATTCCTAACTAAATAAGGCCTGAATCCTATGGTTTTTAAGTGAATTTGCAAGGTTTTTAAAATGCTAATTACTAACTTTATAAGGCCTGAAACCTATGGCTTTTAAGTGAATTTGCAAGGTTTTTTAAATTCTAATTCCTAACTATATAAGTCCTGAAACCTATGGTTTTTTAAGTGAATTTGCAAGGTTTTTTAAATGCTAATTCCTAACTATATAAGGCTTGAAACCTATGTTTTTTTCTGTGAATTTGCAAGGTTTTTTAAATGCTAATTCCTAACTATATCAGGCGTGAAACCTATATTTTTTTTCAATAAATTTCAAAGGTTTTGTAAATGCTAATTCTATTAGCGGATAACGTTTATATATGTTATTATCCTTCTGGGACCACCTGAGCAGCCATCTTGTTTCTCAGGAGAAGTGAGGCACAAGAAAGCACAAAACAAGAGTGGAAAACGCGAAAAGGGGGCAGGGTTGAGACCCCCTAACCCCCTAGCCCTTCTCAGAGGGTCCCAGAAGGACCAAGTGCAAAAAAAAAAAATTTTTTTTTAAATCGCGGGGTACGCGGACGGTACGCTTACCCTACGTGTACGGTGCGCGTACCCCGCGATTTAAAAAAAAAAATTGCCCTTGGGGGTCCTTTTGGGACCCCCTGAGAAGGGCTAGAGGGTTGGGGGGTCTCTACCCTGCCCCCTTTTCATGTTTTCCACTCTTGTTTTGGGCTCTCTTGTGCCTCAGTTCTCCTGAAAAACAAGATGGTGGCCAACACTTCCTGGTTTGGACAGTTTGGAATGTTGACAGTCGACTGCCAGCCAATCAGAAACTCGCTCGCGCTCGTAAGGGTACGCGCATGTACGCGTACGGTACGCGTACGGTGAGCGCATGTAGATATATAATTTTATCAAATTCAATTTTGTCAACAACTACTGGAGGCATTTTCACCAAATATAGAAAAGGCACTACTGCATACCTGTCCCTACCATTTTGCCAAGTTTGGTGTAATTCCGTTCAGCCGTTCGGGCTGTAGCCGTGTCTAAAGGTCCCATAGAAAATGCCATTTGAAAAATTTCAAATTCATTTTTCTCAAGAACTACTGGAGGGATTTTCACCAAACATAGCAAAGGCACATCTGCATATCAGGCCCTACCATTTCGCCAAGTTTGGTGTAATTCCATTCAGCCGTTCGGGCTGTAGCCGTGTCTAAAGGTCCCTATGGAAATTAACATGGGGAAAACATGTATTGGGAGCCCCCTTTCGGCCCTCGCTTGACGAAGCCCCCCGAAACTTTCAGGGAAGGAGCGGAGCGGAGATGGCCAAAATTCTGGAAAATTACACACAGATTCCTCAATCGGCGCCAACGTTATTCCCAATAGAATGTTGCGCGCATATAGATATATAATTTGCTCAAAATCATTTTCTCAACAACTACTAGAGGGATTTTCACCAAATATAGAAAAGGCACTACTGCATGCCTGTCCCTACCATTTGGCCAAGTTTGGTGTAATTCCGTTCAGCTGTTCGGGCTGTAGCCATGTCTAAAGGTCCCTTAGAAAATGCCATTTGAAAAATTTCAAATTCAATTTTCCCAAGAACTACTTGAGGGATTTACACCAAACATACAAAAGGCACTGCTGCATACCAGTCCCTACCATTTTGCCAAATCTGGTATAATTCTGTTCAGCCGTTCGAGCTGTAGTCCTGTCAGAATGTCTCTATGGAAATTAACATGGGGAAAACACGTTTTGGGACCCCCCTTTTTTCTCGGCCCCCGCTTGACGAATCCCCCCGCAACTTCTAGGGAAGGATCGGAGCGCAGCGAGAAAAATTTTAGGAAAATTACAGGCAGATCCCTCAATCGGCACCAAAGTTATTCCCAATAGAATGTTCGGAATTTCCTATGGTAACTAGGTCCTAACTATAATATATTTTATATATATATATTATATATATATATATATATATATATATATATATATATATATATATATATATATATATATATATATATATATATATATATATATATATTTCGTCTATATATAGTTAAAAACTAAATACTATTTATTTGACATATAACATTAATATAATGTAAATAAATGTTTAAGTAATATTTAAAACATATATAAATACAAACTTATTTAAACAAGCACACACATATATATGAATGTGTACATATATACACATATATAATATAAAACTATTTTCAAACAATAAATATGATCTATATTTTAATTTTCTAATTATTTTTAATAAACAAATTATTACAACTATATTTTATATATATATATATATATATATATATATATATATATATATATATATATATATATATATATATATATATATATATATATATATATATATATATATATTTATTTACACATCAAAAAAGTCAATAAATGTAGCAAATAAGCTGAACAATATGTAAAATCTGTCTAGTTTCATTATACATAAGACAGTAAACAACATAATTAAAACTATGTTAATCTATAGTACTATTATAAAGAGAGAACACACACCTTTGAGCCAGGTAAACTCGGGAACCACAGCGCCAATCAAAACACCCAATACATCATAGGAAACGTCAGGGTAAGCAGATGGACATAGGCGATATACCATAAAAAAATATACCTTAGAAGGAAAAAGTACGTTCTTTCAGAAAGTAGTCCCTTGGAAGTAGCTCCATGTCTGAGGTGGGCGTGTGCGTTTAACGCGTGCTGACATCACAATCACGGGTCCGCCATGTTAGTGAAGTAGTAAAGTGCTTGGAGAGCGGACATGAGCGTGACCAGAAGCGGGCAGGACAGGAGCGCCAAACCGACAGACCACGGATTTCTACATGCCAAAAGCGGACAGGAGCGTGGGCAGAAGCGGGTAGGAGCACTAAACCAACAGCCTCCGGAGTCAGGACAGGAGCGTGGGCAGAAGCAGCCAGGAGCAACGAAACGAACGTGGGCAGAAGCGTCCAGGAGCAAGGAAACGGGGTCAAGGAAACAACACCCTGCGCGAAAAAGATCCTTTGTTTAATTCCCTTAGCGGGTCAGAGAACTGTCATTCAGGCACTCTTCACATCCAATATGGCAATGTGCTGTACCTCGGCGTGGATAAGACTTCCATCCAACGCTTGCAGACTATTCGAAACGTGGCTGAACGGTTGATTTTTCATCTACTGAGGCGTGCCTCAGTCTCCCCTCTGCTTTAGGAACTGCACTGGCTCAAGGTCTCTAAATGCATTGAGTTCAGGGCATTGTGCTGTATGTTTAAGGACAAACATGGCCTAGTGTGGTCATACATTCGCAAACTGGTGACTCTTTATTTGCTTCTCAAACCGCTGAGATCTTCAAGCCTTTTGCTGTTCTCCATACCCAGGTTCAGTAAAGCCTGCATGAAAGGCTGCTCCTTTGCCTACCCAGGTCCTAAACTGTGGAATTCTTTCCCGGTAGCTCTTAGGAACTGCAACTCCTTACTTGCTTTCCGTAAGAACCTGAAGATCTGGTTATTCTATTGTCTGGGGTAGCTGTGCACATTAGAAATCTTTCAAATAAATAAAAATAAATAAACGTGGGGGTAAAATTTACTATTCCCACTGCATTCACTGGTGCAGTACATAGAGAGTACTTCACTTCAAACAAATAACGTATTTAAACAACTCTATTAAATATCAAAAATCTAAAATTCCATATATCAATATTAAATGTCTTAACTTTAACAAAAAAATGTAAATAACATAAATATTAAAATTTGTAATAATTATTATCAATCAATTAACACAAATATTATTGATATAATTAACACCTGAACTCCTATTCCTATAACGGGCAGTCAGACCGCTGACCGTTGTTGCAGCGGTCAAGAGACCACCAAACAAGTTGTTGGTGGTCTGACCACCCTAATACAATATGACCAATGGGGTGGCAGTCGGAAAGTTCTTTTTTCCACTGGGGTTTGTGCTGTAGCCCATGATAAGGGGTGCAGCACAAGCGGCAGTGGAAAAACCACTTTGTGCATATCCATGCTCTTTGTGGCACACGATTCATGGATGTGGGGGGACACTACATGTGCCTTCAGGGCCCCTAGGTGACAGAGGCCTGTTTGGGGCCCCCAAAGTCCCTTTCCGGCTGCCTTTTCATGATGGTTGGACCGCCATGAAAAGGGAGTCAGAAAGGGGCATTGTAATCCTTACCACAGTGCCTGCGCAGGCCTCGCCCTATGGTAGGGATACAATTCTCACCACTGCATCAACAGGATCCTGGATCCTGTTGGAATAAGTGGTCTTTCTCCCCGACCTCTGCGGCCCAACAGCCTGCATTGAAATGCAGTGGTCGGATCGATGGCATGGATGTCGAGCCGACCACCACTGACGGCCTGTTGGTTCACCCGACATCCTAATCAGGCCCCTATATTCCCACAAGCAATTAAAATGTAACGTAAATAAACAAAGTATAACACAATTAACATATTAAATATTAATATATTTGTTTTTTAAATAAATGAATATTTTTAAATTTATGATTGCTTAATAGCTTCCACCAAATTTCTCGATAAACGTAACAAATATAATACATTCACAATTAACGTAATTATCAATTAAATAATTATTGATAAAACAATAATTAATTATCAATAAATTATTTCTTAAGTAACTTCCCACCCGGTAACCCAAAAAACACAACCCTCACCTGACACATAAAAAAACTCTTAATTACACAATTTACATAATTAATTATCAATTACATAATGAATAATAATTTAAATAATTGATAATTAACTATAATACTTCCCACCCTGTACCCATATAAACACAACCCACACATCCCTAATTAAGTAGCATGAAATAATTAATAATTAAACATTTGTTATTATTTACAATTAATTTAATTCCCACCCTGTACACCTACAAAACTCAAAACCCACACCTAAAACATAACACCAAAAATAAATTAATTACTCAAGTTACATAATTATTTATTAAGAATTTTACATTAATTGTCAAATAATTATGATTAAAGCACTACCCACTCTATGCAGCTACAAAATCCGCAACCCGGTATGACACTAAAATTAGCAATAAACAACTAAATTAAATTAAAAACCAACTAAACATTTCCGAACTATGTTAAAAAACATTACCAACAATCATGGATGTCAACGAACGTCCTTAACCGTAGTCTGTCCTTAATAAAACGTATTGTTACCAAGGGCGAAAGGGCACCCAGGACCCGTCCATCTAGCATAGGAGTACAGCCCCCCCCCCCTTTCCAGGCTCATTCAAAAAAGTTCGAAATATAGGCATCATTATTGACATCAACCTGTCTCTGGAGCCCAACATGGCCAGAGTCTTAGTAACATGTTTCTTACAAGTAAAAACATTGAAAACAGTACCTCCAGTTTTTCAAAGGGCACAATGCCCTCATGGGGTCAAGTCTAGAATATGGTAATGCCAACTAAGGAACTTCTCATCAAACTACTCTATTGGATTCTGTTTGACCAGAATGCAGCTTCTTGCCTTTCATCAGGGTTGTCTTGGAGAGACTCAATTATTCCCTTTATACTATACAGACAGTTGCTGTCTGTATGGAGCAAAGATTTGTTCAAGGCAATGTTGCTTTCCCACTGAACCTTATACTAATCTACGCTCAAATGTTGGGCTCCCAAGCTGAAATGGCCCAAAGTAAGAATCCTACTATGTTCTTACAAGTCAGTTCCCACAGATAAGCCCAAAACAAAAAAAAATGGTGGCATACAGTAGCAGAGCTTTTTTGGTGGCTGAACCAAGACCTTGGGATGACCTTCTGTGGAACTCCATACAGAAGCTAGGCTGGAAAAATTCTGCAAGGGCTAGCGATTTAAGAAATAGCCCTTCACTCTACCCTAGAGGACGTCCCTCCCATTTTACCTTTACCCTTTCTTCTTTTTATTTGGTAAGGGTCATCTGTTATGTTCTACAGCGCCTAGACGCTTTCCTGTACATATCCTTTCCAAATAAATATAGTATAATAAGCACTATTTACCCCTTACCTCAGCTCTGGAGTCTGGTTGCTGCACACTTGCAAAGGGCTCACCAGAGAAGGCATAAATAGACATCCAGGGTCATAGGTCGTGTTTGAGGAGCCAATTGAACATTGTGAAATATTGTCCAACTCAGCCTGTTCTAGTGAAACTAATCTATGTTGCAATTCGCTGACAGCACAGCAAGTGGGCAGTGTCCAAACTCAACATGCAGCATGTCTGAAGGTTGTGTTTGTCCAAACCAATCCATGCTAATTTCAAAGTCGAGTACTAGACACAATATAATGGGCCTTTAAGATAAGATTCGGTAGCATGCAAGATAGCTCAGTGGGGTAATTATCTTGCAGCAGTGATCAGTGTATAAAAATCTTGGTGGATTGACTAAGTCATTTATCTTTCTATGTTAATTCAAGTGATTACAATTGTTATTTAAGGTAATGTTACTAAAATGCCAAGTTATCTCTCTGTATGTAGAACCATATAAGAAAATATGTTACTTAAATGCTCAGTTACTTGCCTGTACAATTTAAGACGAAGTATAGGCAAACAACAGTAACAAGCATTGGCAAAGTCGATAGGTTGGATGATTCTATTGGGATGTTGTAGACAAGCCAGCGAAGTGCAAAGAGGATTTCTGCAGCCACCTCAGGGGAGCTTTGCTAATACTTGTTGTCAAGGAAACCTAGGGGCATATTACCAAGCAATATCGATAATTATCGCTATTGCTTGGTTAGCGAGAAAAAAATATCGCCGCACACCGAGGATTTTTACCGCTGAGATACCTTGATATTATCAAGGTTTATCTCAAAAGCAGTAAAAATCCTACGAAATGCATGAATATCGCTGAAAAATCAGCGATATTCATGCATTATCGTGACAATGCTCTTAGCCATGTTATCCACCTTCCATTGGATAACATGGCTAAGAACTGCTTTTAGCAGGCGTTAGCTTTTGGAGATATTCACGCTCTCGCTAACATCTTGGCACGCCAACTTTGCATGTCATTAGCGATAATTATCGCTGACATGCAAAGTGGGCCCCTAAATGCCCGCTATTACCTACAAGCTGTTGCTAACTGGTGTTAGCGACAGCTTGGTAATAGGGCGATAAAATTATCGCCGCATTAGCGTGAAAAAGTCCCGCTAATGCGGCGATAATGCCCTTGGTAATATGCCCCTTACTGTTCTATGCTCAGACACCAATGACGCACATGCGTTACCATGCACCCACCCATGGAATTTATTGTAAATTCCTAGATACTCACAATTGTGACCAGGAATTTGCTCAAAAACCTTACACCACCTCAAGGCAGGCGTAATGGAGGAGAAATTATTTACTTTCTCCATGTACTCCAAACGTTGCATATGTGCTGCATTGTACAGCACATAGAGAAGTTGGGAAAGTATTAAAACATAGCTTTTGTACTGGGACGATCCTTTATCAGTACAAAATGTAGGCTACAAATAACACACTATGGTGCAAGGGTGTGTGCTGGTGCATAGCAGCTTAAAGTGTGACAGCGCGAGAGAAGAGGAATATAGCACCGTTTCTTAGGAATCTATGACGTTATTCAGCAGCCTTTTCCACCGCAGGGAATCACAACGCGGTCGTTACAACGACAACGTTGTGATTCCGCATACCCTTACTCCGTAAGTGGGAACAACGACTTGCGGAGGGAGGGCGCTGGATGTTGGAATAGTATAATTTACTATTCCAACTCCAGTCTGTGCGGGCACGAGGGAAGGTGTTGGATTTTAAATCCAACCCCCCCGCACGTCGTTGTTCAGACTTGCGGAGTAATGGTATGCAGAATCAAAACGCGGTCGTTGTAACGACCGCGTTGTGATTCCCTGCGCTAAAAAAGTTTTGTGGTTAACTTTGTTTACCATTTCTTAGTAGATATGCTGCTCTTTATCTCTTTCCCTTTGATGCAACATAGTGTAGCAAAGCTGTGTTGCATCAAGAATTAGTACATTTCCCCATAAAGACAGAAAATAAAAACATATCTCCTTTTTATTGCTGTTAAATGGCAACAGATCAAAGAGGTGTTATTTGTTCACATTATTGCTACTAGATAGCATTGATAACCATAGCTGGTTGCATTGGAATGTTTGTGTTCCACCCATATAAAACGCCATTGATGCAAAAAAACTTAAGAAGTACATATAGTTACTATGCATTACTTTGAGTCAACGTTTAGGGCAAATCAAGTGTTATCCTTGAAAGTTTAGGGCAAATCAAGTGTTATCCTTGAAAGGAAATCCCAAGGAAATTATCACCGCTTTAGCTGCCGTTTTCGGCAACTAAGCCGCGATAATTCTATTGCCCTATTAGCAAGCTGTCGCTAACAGCAGTTAGCGACAGCTTGTAGGCGATAGCGAGCGGTTTGGGGCCCGCTTTGCATGTCAGCGATATTTATCGCAAATGACATGCAAAGTGGGCATACCCAACCTGTTAGCGACTGAAAGCAGTTACTAACATCGCTATCGCCTATTACCAACACAGGCGTAGCGATGGAAATATTTGCGCTATGCGCGAATATCTCCAAAAACTAACGCCTGCTCAGACCAGTTCTTAGCTAATATATCCAATGGGAGGTGGATATAATGGCTAAGACCCTGTTAGCGATAATGCGTGAATATCGCCATATTCACGGATTTCGCCGCTGTCGCCGGAAATGTTATCGCTTTTCAGATAAACCTTGCTAATAGCACGTTATCTCAGCGATAAAATCCGGTGATGCGCGGCGATAAAAAAATTGCCGCTAACCCTACTTAGCAATAAATATCGCTATTTGTTGATAATATGCCCCTCTGTCTGAGCGTCTGTTTGAACAGTGCATGGTAATCAATTACTATATCTTCACAGTAGGTTCTGCTATTAATGACATGAGGCTAGAGTTGGAGGAATGGCAGCTAGTTAAAAGCCTGACAGACATGCAGACATGCTTCGTCCTTTTGAGGTCTTCACCCGTGAAGTCAGCAGGGAGGACTGTTCTTTGAGCAAAGCTATCCCATTGTTGTGCATGCTAGAGCACCAACTGAAGGCGGTGTCTTCAACGTTGAGAGATGATGGTGGAAAGCAAGCTGCATATCTGTTGGCGGAGAACTCATTGAGACGCCTAGTTGCCAATGAAAGGCTTCAAAAGATACATACAGAACAACATTATATTTGTGCCACTATTCTGTATTCACGGTACAAAAAGGCAGTGGCCAGAAAAGCATTCATTGCTTTTGATGAGGCAGATGTTTCAAAGTAAAAACATTGGATAGCTGTGTCAGCCAGTCGGTTCGAAAAAGATCAGCAGAAAATTCAAGGAGCCGTCAGAAGTCCAACTGAATCAGCAGACGATCCAGCGTCAAGTTCCACTTCTGAATCTGTGGGCAAAGGGAGTAACTTTCCCTCATAGCCGTTAACGACACCAGCAGCAACCCTATCATCATCCTCACCTGCACCAGGCCCACCCATAATATTGTCGGAAGCGGATTAGCTAACTCATCAAGGGTTTGTTCGTTCCACTGCTGAGAAGGCCACAGATGGTACGCAAAGTGGAGCAACCGTGGAGAACCTTGAGTTGATGGTGCAGGCCTATCTGGATGACCCAACACAGGTCTTTGTTAATACGAACCCATTGCTGTATTGGTACAGGAAAATGGCTCTATGGCCACTGATCACCAACCTGGCTATAAATTATTTGTCTTGCCCACTCGCAAGCGTGTCTTCTGAACGTGTTTTCGGTGCTACTGGTGCCATTGTAACTTCAAAAAGGACCCGCCTCTCTGCCAAAAATGTGGAGAGGTTAACACTGATCAAGATGAATCAGCACTTGATACCACCAGATTACAAAGTACGTGAATGCACGCAGGAAGAAGAGGACACCGACTTAGGTGACAGAAGTTCTTCTCTGTTACCTGACCTACTCCCGTCTCAATTCATGGAGTTGGAGGATGAGCTCTACTTCCCTGACACCGAGCCCTGAAAATGACTTCCTTTTTTTCGTCCTTATTCACTTTTATTCATGTGTGTTTTTCTTTGTTTTGCAACATTTACCACAACAAAACTCTAATCACCTAATCACAACAAGTCCATCAGCAGCACTGTCTTCATCTTATATTCCTTATTGATTTGAAGGTGCCGCAGTCTGCATTCCTGAGGTTCACAAGTTCACAACTCAGTCATGCTCCTTTATACTCCTCCTCCAGACTCCCCCTATCCATTTCACTCAAGGCAGATGGATGGATTACGCCGAGTCCCCTCAAGTGGGACTGAAATTACCTGACTGACTACATGCTTGCTGATTGCTGACAGAGTTACTTTTGATATTGACAGGAGGGCTGCATTGTGGGCCCTCACTTTCGAAAGAAGATGGGGACAAAAAGTAGAACAGGTAATGAATAATTGAGAAGATGGCATGCACTGGACAGCAATGGCTGTCTGGCTCTGATGAAACAAATTGCTGTTTGTTTTTTGTGCATGAAATGATGATTCATATGTCTTGTCTTAGTTATTATTTAATCTTTCTCACAGTAATTGTAACTCATGTCAACTACTCTTTTTTTTTTCCTTGTTTAATTAAAATTGTACTTCAAATTCAGGGGCCACTATATTGCATTTCACAAAATATGCAAAATGTACTTGGAGCGGACTCACTTGCCAATATACCATGATGATTGATTAAATAATATATCTTTTTTCTTTACAGTCACTCACTGGGATGGATGGATCATCAACGTCGATTTACAGAAGAACTATGGCCAATTCTTGAGTGGCAAATAGGTAAACCAGTCTTTAACAACTACTACAGCAGGACTACATGTCTGTCTATTCGTGGTACGTATTGGTCGAGGGCGAGGCAGTGTACTGTTCTTGTTATGCAAGGCAGAGTCCACTCCAGACAGCTGTTCATGTAAAATTGAAATTGAAGAAGGGGACATTATATGCAGTTTTTGTAGATTTAAAAGCCGCGTTTGACCTGGTCCCCAGGGAAAAATTGTGGCAGACCCTAGCGGAGGCAGGCATATCACAGGAATTGCTCACTCTTCTTGTCCGCCTTCACGAAAACAATTTCGCCAAGATACGATGGGGCAAACAGGGTGATGTAACCGATTCTTTCCCGGTTGAACGTGGGGTGAGGCAAGGGTGTGTCCTAGCACCTACTCTCTTCTCTATTTATATAAATGGCATCGTCAAACATCTAGAGAAGATTCCTAGTGACGCCCCTGTAATAGCTGGTTCTCATGCACCAGTTCTCATGTTTGCGGATGATACTCTACTACTTTCCCGCACCCCTAGTGGGCTACAAAAAATAGTGGATGCCTTTGGGGTGTACTGTGATGATAGGGGCCTTGAACTAAACACCACTAAAACTAAATTTATGTGCCTCAACCAACAGTCCTCTTTCAAGGGTGTAATAAAATATAAAGGAACACCTCTAGAAAGAGTAGACTCTTTTTCATACTTAGGTATCACTCTGCAAGAAAATATGAGCTGGAAGCATCACATATCCATAACCCTACTAAAATTTAGGCAGTTAGCGGGTGCCATCTCACTAAAACACCGAACCTCACTAACTAAGCCTGTGAATTGTGTCATGGAAATTTATTCTATGAAAGTCCTGGGGGCTTGCCTATACGGCTCTGAATTATGGGGCTTCTCAAACTTGAGCGAACTTGACTGCGCTGAAAATAGGTTTCTAAGAGGGGTTGTAATGGTCCCCCAAAGTACCCCAAAAACCCCGTTAAAACTGGACCTGGGTAGGAAATCAATTGTGGACATAGCGAGGCTTCGGCCCCTCCTATATTGGAGGCGAATTATGGTGACCCCAGAGCTAGGCCATTATGCAGCAGCTCTGAGGGATGTAATCAAATTCGACCGCTTCCACACCATCCCATGGCTAAGGGAGTTGCGGGGTTTGTTAATGCAATTGAAATTGGACCATCTATGGGACAACAATGACTTATCTTGCTTTCCTTCAAAGGAAAAGCTTAAAGATCTTTATTGGGAAATGATATATGTTGCAATGTTTAGGAACAATGTAAGTGCTAATTTAACATCTCGCTTTCTAAATTTAAAAATGTACCCCTCATACGAATCTTTTTGGGACCTTATTGAAAAACCTCACGACAGAAAACTGTATTTTCAATTCCGCATTGGCACACTACCTTTAAATGCGTTTAAGAAGCGTTGGTCCCAAAATTGGGTTGAACATTGTCACCATTGCAAAGAGGAAATTGAGCACATCTCCCATTTTTTGTTCTGTTGCCCACTGTATTCGTCCCCTAGACGTAAATGGCTAAAGCCAGTTTGCCTAAAGTTGGGAACCCGTAGCCAATCAGAAGCCCTTAGGATACTTGAAACAGACTGTACAACAATATATGTGGTTGGTGTAGCAAAATATTTGTCGTGGTCATGGCTAATCCGTACCCGATCACTAATGGCTACTGTATTATAATTGAAATTATGTATATCCTCAAAATTGTACTTGCGACAGAGATCATGGTTCTCATTTTTAAATCCTTGGAATGTACTTTTTTAAGTGTAATAATGTATTCTAAATGTATGAATTTTTATTATGTATTATCCGACATTTAACTGTTTAATGTATTTTTAGAAAGTCTTTTTTAATAGTAGTATTTATTGTATAGGGCTAGGCGAATGCTTTTATGACAAATGTCGAATAAAGCTTATAAATTGAATTGTAAAATTGGGGCTATGTGGCTTGCTGCATACAATTAGATATGCTTTGTCTGACAAAGAGCCTAGGTATGCTACATCAGGTTGCTTCATTCAGTGGTGCCTGCCTTGACCCTCTGCATGGCACTGCCTCAAGCTTGGGCCAAACATCCGTTATGTTTGCAAAATTTGCTGTTTTTCGGTATTTCGCAAATCTCGCAAAAGTACCGAAAAATAGCAAATTCTTGAGCGGAACTGATTTTTGGCCCATGCTTGCGGCAGGGCCATGCAGACGGTCAAGGCAGGCACCACTGAGTGAACCATCCTCCTGATGTAGCTTACCTAGGCTCTTTGACACAGACAGACAAAGCATATCTACGGTTTAGGGTTCAGTGAGATTTACTAGGGTTTTTGGGTTTAAGTTGGTATGGTTCACGCTGATTCTAGGGCTCGGGCCCGATGCAGGCTCGTTCATAATGATGTTGGTAATGTTTTAGGGGGGTTTGGTGTTCTTTGGTCTAGAATTGGCAGAATTTTGGCCTTTTTGGGTGTTTTGCGGGTGCGTGTGTTTGGGTGAAAACTAAGTGAAAACTAGTCGTAGACCTTCTTCTTCTTCTTCTTCAAAGAGCGCAGTGGTTCGATTTTGTTCTGCCTTGCTGAGATGCTTGTGAATTGCTGGAACAAGTGACTGTCCAGGTGAGTTTCAAGAGGATCAAAGTAGTGGAAGTGCTGAAAACAGCAATGTTTTGTGAACAGCGCAATTTGCCATGTTTTGAATATACCAGTATTGCATGTTTTTTGGGGGCTGTTTGGGGGTGTTCTAGATTTGTGGGGGAGTAGGTCCGTCCGCTATCCTAATGACCCCCTTAGTTTTAAATTCATTTTTGATCAATTTAAGTGTATTAAATTAACCTACAATTATTTTTTATGATTTTTAATAAGTATAATAATGTAATCCTCCAAAAGTAAACTGTTATAGCTATTTATCACATATAAAACTTACTAAAAGTTATGTGTACATTTAATGTAATTAAAATTTACAAAAAAATGTATTTACCTGCCCCTGACGAAATTTACCTTTAAGACCGACTTCAGTGCCTCCAATTTCTCTTGGAGCCCAACGCATATCAAATACCTAGGTCTCCACATTACCCCTTCCATCTCCGATACGGTATCCCTCTGCCTGACTAAATGTATTCAAAAGCTGTCGGATTTAACCACCAGATGGCACCCTCTTTACCTGTCTTGGTGGGGTCGTCTCGACACCATCAAGATGATGCTGTCTCCTATAGTCCTTTATACCATTTCTAATATCCCTGTGCCTATTCCCTCTAAATTCTTTAGGAAAATTAACAAGATCCTGTCTTCCTTTCTGTGGAACGACAAGAAGCCCCGGATGTCCCTCTCTAGATTGATTCATCCTGCATCTGAGGGCGGAGTAAACTTCCCAGATTTCCCAGCATATCAAAAAGCATTCCTGCTGCGCCAAGCTTCTCATTGGTTACAGGACCCTACCTCTCCTTATCCTTTGTGGGCTAAGGAGGAGCGCCTTTTTCTTTCTCCCTTCTCGTTTGCGGAGTACTTGCCCTTTTCCCGCAAGCCTTCTTCGATTCCTACTCCTATCCACAAATTTACCACTAAGCTCCTTCTCTCCTCCAAGCCCTCCCCTCCTAATTCCATTGCTGACCTTCTCTCTTCCACAATATGGCATAACAAACATCTTCTAATTCATGATAAACCCTTTTACTGGAAGTCCTGGAGACAAAAAGGCTTAGTTTGGGTCTCGCAATTATTTTCACAATCAACATTTTTCCCTTTCTCGACTCTGTGCTCTTCCTTTGATCTACCTGCATCATTCGCTCCCAAGTACCTTTTACTCAAAGCAGCGGTGATGACTTCTTATACCCAGCTCCTGCAAGCACAGATACCTCACCCCTCCTCCACATGCGTTACACTACTCCATTCTCTTCTCCGTACTGCCCCCAATGCTTCAGCTCTCTACAAATATCTTCATGCTCATGGCTCCATTAGACCCAAGTCCAGGGTGAAGGAACAGTGGGAACAGGATTTCGACACTACTTGGGCAATCCCCGTGTGTGACAAAATATGGACCAAGATCCGTAAATCGTCCAGAGCAGCAACCTTGACGCAATCTCTATATTTCATTTACAATAGGTTGCTACACACGCCCTTCACCCTCAGTAAGAGGTTTACCGCTATCCCAGATGTGTGTTGGTCCTGTTCTTCCCTGCATACTACCCTATTTCATATGCTGTTCACTTGCAAGTCTGTTCACGAGTTTTGGATACAGGTGTGGGCTCAAATTAATGTCATTTTTTGTACTCACATACCCCTCTCCTATGCTCACATCTTCTTGGGAAGCCTCTTATCTTGTTGGACTGATGTTGACTTTGTTGTTCGTATTGTTGACTTATTGCTAGCTGTAGCGTTTCAGCAGATCACTATTAATTGGAAGGCTTCCTCCGGCATTTCCTTTAAAGCATGGTGGTATAATGTTTGCCATAACCATAGGTTAGACACTACTTTTGTCTTCCCTATTAACATGGCTGCTAAGCGTGCTGAACTATGCCTTCCTATTACGTTGTACCTAGACAATTGTGCTCTACGTTCTTTTCGTCCAAAAACTACCCAGCAAGAAGTCCTCAAACCACCCTGAATACCCTTCGCATTCCTTCTTACCTTCGTTTTCACCTGTTATTTGAATAATTCTACTTGATATATGTATAACCATCATATTATTTATGCTTCATTGTATTGCCCATGCTTTGTTCTTTGCCATTGACTTTATTGTAATATTTTCTCTGAGTGTTTTTGTTTTGTTTTGTTTTTTCCCTCCTCTAATCCCCCTTTACTACTCTTATATTGTTTATGGTACTTTGCATTTTTATCAATAACATTTTTCTTGAACTTAAAAAAAAAATAAGTGTAAATATACCCAGTGTAGACTTACATGTTCCTGCCCGCTGAATTAGGGGATGTATTCAGTACAGACATTAAATATGTAATTATTTATAGGTTGTATATAGTGCTAGCTAGAGCCGAAGGTATCAGAGCACTTTACATATAATGCAAAGATCGTTTGATTGTAGTACATACATATATGCAGAGAAAGAAAATTGTTAGGCAATCAAGATAGTTATAATATGAGGACATTAGAACAGCATAAGTGAATGGAGTGAATGGCATAGTAGACAGCTGAAATGATAAATCGACCACTGCAACTGGTCTAGTCGGATTGGGTGTGTGGTTTGGGAACCTAACTCAGTTTGCGTAGGTATTAAAGTATTTGTTGAGCAGTAGGTATTTAAGGTCCCATTTGAAGCAGGAAAAGAAGGGGCTGCAGCGGAGATCTCTAGGGAGTGAATTCCAGATCCTGGGTGCATTTCCAGAGAATGAGCGTTTCTGGGAGGATTTCTTTTTCAGTTTGGGTGGTATGAGAAGAAGTGAATTGGCGCTTCTCAGTGTCCTGGCTCTTCCTGCTTTCGAAAGCTTAGTATCTAGATAGTTGGGGTTATGAGTGGGAAGGGCTTTGTGGGTGATGCAAGCAGGTGATGCAAGCAGTTTTGTAGATACATCTTTATTTGATGGGAAGCCAATTGAGGTTCTTGAGGGCCAGTGAGATGTGCTCAAACCATTTAAAACATGTGAGGGGCTGGACAACCATGTTAGGAACTGTTTTTAGGGGGGCAATGTGAATTTTTGTAGTTCCTGTGAAGATGGCATTGCCATAATTCAGTTTTCAGAGGACTAGAGATTGCACTACCATATTAAAATTATCAGGGGGAATGAATGGTTTGATTTTCTTGAGGTATTTTAGTGTGCAAAGCGCTCCTTTGGCAGAGTTGTTGATGTGGTCCTTCAATTACATGTTTTTGTCCAGGGTGATTGCAAAGGACTTTATGAAATATGACTGTAAAGTTACCACTAGTAGTGATTTTTCAAATGTATTTAAAATTTGGCACACTTGGTGGACACATTTGCAATTAAGGACAGAGTTCCCCCATTGGTAAAGTATAGGGAAATTAAAACATTGTACTAAAGTTTATAAAAATAAAGAAACATTTTTGTATGTTACATTTTAATGTTAAATTATTTCATCTACGTGTTTTAATTTAGAAAATTGATACTGCACTAATAACTATGGGGCCGATTAGGATTGCAGTGAATCCGCATCCTCCGGGCCGGCGGAAGCCATCGCCGGCCCGGAGGATGTGGATTCACTGCTGCGGTGATTGAAAAGACCCCCCGCCAGATCAGGATGGCAGGGGGGTCGGGAAGACCGTCCGCAGCTTTTCCACCACGGTCCCGCGGTGGGAAAGCTCTAATATCGTGGCGGTGTCTATCAGACACCGCCAGCCATATTAGGATGCCTGCGGAAACATGCTTTTCCACGGCGGGTTTTCCGCCGTGGAAAAGCATGTGGTCTTTGGTGTTTGGGGGCCCGTTGCGGGCCCCCAGGGTGTCAGGGGGTGGGGGATGCACATGGGGGGGGTACCTATGGTACCCCCCAGCATTTACATGCACAAAGCGGCAGGCACCGCACGGTGCCTACCGCTTTGTGCATGTAAATGCAATATATGCATTTTTAACCTTGCGGCGGGTGCTGCTTCAAGCAGCACCCGCCGCAAGGTTAAAGGTACGGGATGTGACCGCCAGGGTGGAGGTCACATCCTAATTTGCATGGAGGGACCGCCGCTGCCCATGCGGACAGTCCATCTACCTCGGGGTGGCGGACGGATGTAGGTCCGTCCGCTATCCTAATGACCCCCTTAGTTTTAAATTCATTTTTGATCAATTTAAGTGTATTAAATTAACCTACAATTATTTTTTATGATTTTTAATAAGTATAATAATGTAATCCTCCAAAAGTAAACTGTTATAGCTATTTATCACATATAAAACTTACTAAAAGTTATGTGTACATTTAATGTAATTAAAATTTACAAAAAAATTTATTTACATTTATTTTTAAATTGACAAAAGGTCATTGAATTGTTTGAAGTAAAATATTTATTTATCATTTATATTATGTAAAGTAAATTAATATTTATTTATAATTTACATTTATTTTCTAACATTAAAATGTGATGTATATACTTTTTTAATATTACAATTTGTTAATTTATTTTAACACTATTTCCTTTGGGGTTGCTTCTACCTTCATTATTTGTTATTTGAGGGTTTTGCAGCACCTGTGGGTGGCCATGATTTATACCCTGGAGCGCAGTCCACCAGTCTGCCCTACTTAGAGACACTTTCCTGCCTGGTCAGTACCCCTGTGCTTTCACTGTACCACAACAGTGGCTCTTTTCACAACACTAAAAATTTGCCGAGCTAACTCCATGTATGTAATGTCCTCCCAGAAAAAAATGTTTGTTACAATTTCTATTAATTTTGCAATTTTCAAGATTAATGCAAGCTATTTCAGTCATCAATGCTGCTGCATTACTAAAGGTGGGGGAGACGCTGACAGCTCAAGTTAGGTTTGAGCCTGAAGCCGGCTCTGGTTCAGCTTGTGGCTCTGTTGGAACCTCAAACATTTCATGAGCTGCTCTTTCACGTGGTTTCTGCCTGCCTTCCTCTATCTGCCCAGGATGTGGCATTCGGCCCAGAGCTGCAGACTGTGTTACTGTAGAACCAGGTTTGAGTCTTGGCATCAGATCAACATCCTGTGATTTTGGACAATTCACTTAATCTCCTCATAAATGATGTGTGTGACCTTGTTTATGTGACTGGTGCTCATTTGAAGTGCTCCAATTCCTTTGGGTGGAGTTTGGCTATGTTTGGAAAACTGCAGAAAAATTAACCAAGAGGTAAAAAGAAAGCCCTAACGTAGGGGAAGACAAATTAAAATCCATTTACTCACTGATTTGTAGAAAATGAAACCAGAAAACAGATAAATCTAAGCTTCCAGCTCAAATTTTGTGAGCTTAGGCAAGTGTTTTATTTCACTAAAACCTTTTTTCTTCATTATCACACATGAAAGCACTTTCAAATGTGTGTGTGTTCAGACAAACAGTAGTAAAAAAAAATCACTCTTAATAAGTACTTTTCACTCCATTGCTATAATGTGCCCTATTAATATCAAAGCTTCCACCTGTTAAAGAAATACCCTTTTTTAATTTTGAAGAGGCTTTATCATCTTTTACGTGATGTTTGTTGTATGATTTACAAACCAAATATTTTCAGGCCTGGGCTTGTGCACAGACTCTAAGAGCAGAGCCAGACCATTCACTTGGCTCTAGCTCGGCTCTAGCTCAGCTCTCCCTGTTAATCTGTTGACTCGCCCACCTCTAGGCATCGCTCTCAGATACATTACCTTAAAGTTCAAATGTAGCTGAAGAGAGGGGGTATGATGAAGTCCTTGTCCAATGATAACCCACGTAGCCCAAAACATACTGATAACAACAGTTATAATTCCATCAACAGTAAATCACTGTCATTGCAACCCTGTGCCAATATTATATTTTGAAAACCAAACCCCTGGCCAAAGGGGACATTGGATCCTTCAGCGTCTACTTATGTGTGGCGCGGTGGGATGGCTCAACAATGTCAAACTACCAGTGGTGGCTTGCCTAGGGCGTGCTGCGGGCGGTGGGCGGGGCAGGGGAGGGGCAGGTTGGGTGTAATAAACTCGGACATACCACGGAACTGAGAAAATAATTACTTTCCTCTGTTTGTCGTATGTCAAAGTTTGCAGCCCCCCTACCCTGCCCCTACCCTGCCTCACCACCCCGCAGGACGCCCTATGCGAGCCGCCACTGCAAACTACAGCTTTTACTTAGGCCTTACTATGTACATCACTATCAAGGGAGGGCCAGTGTTGCCTTAAGATTTTTGGGGGGCCAAGTCCAGAACAGCCTTGTAGGTTTTTACCTCCTCCTTTCTCCACAACCGCACACAAAGAATAAAAATCAATAACTTTGAGTCTGACCCCCTTCCAGTCAACAGAGGAGTTCCATAAGTGTCAGTACTCTCTCCCCAACTTTTCAACATTTACATGGAACCCCTCACTACACTTCTCAGGAACTCCAACATCCCCTTCCACCTCTATGCAGACGACACACAACTTTATCTGGAAACCACCTCGATTAAAGACATACACAGACTAAATGTCATGCTCAAAGAGGTCCAACATTGGCTTTCAGCGAACCACCTTAAACTTAACCAAGAGAAAACAGAAGTTCTCCTAATTTCTAACAGAGATGAAAACCCCCAAATCGAAGAATGACTCAAAGTCATTGACGCCCTCAATGGTGCCCTTGCGCCAACGAACTCGGTGAAATCCCTAGGTATTACTCTTGACCCCAAACTGGACATGAAAAAACACATCTCAAAAGTTGCCAAAAGTGCGTTCCTAAATCTGAAACTGCTATACAAAATAAAACCCTTCCTCCCCCTGAAAGATCTTAAGCAAGCCACCCAGGCACTGGTGCTCTCCAGAATTGATTACGGAATCGCAGCCCTGACCAGGACAGCAAAATCCCACCTAGGTCCCCTGACCACTACCATCAATGCCGCAGCAAGAATGGTCACAGGAACTAAGAAATTCTAACACATTTCTCCAGGCACTCAAGGAACTGAAGTGGCTCCCTATTGATCAACGAGCCAGCTTCCGTACAGCCTGTCTCACCCACAAAGCCCTGCACACAGGTAAACCAGAATACCTGGCCGCCAAACTCAAAGGGGCTGGCCAGTCCAGGAACCTCAGAAGCTCCAACACGCTTCTACTCATCCCGCTGAAATCACGGAAAACACAAAACCGCAAATAAATCCTTCGCGGGAAATGCACCTAAGATCTGGAACTTCATCCTCCCCCACATCAGAACGACCACCTCCTTCCCGAAATTCAAGATCCTTCTCAAAGCCCTCTTCCTAGAGCGCTCTCGAACGTAACGAGAAATCCACAAATTACTTTGGGAAGGGCAACTAACTCCTCTTCCCGATCCCCCTCAGCCTGAAGATCTGTATTGTAACTTTGTTTTTAATGCTCTTAAGTTGGTAAATGGCCGATGTTTGTCTTTGCCAAAAATTGTTCATGTCTGTACCTGTTGTGAAAACAAAACTTCTAAAATAAATTATTACAAGTGAATGTTGATGCAATGTTGTTGTTGCTGGTACGTTCTGACGTCAGAACGCACCGGCAAGAAAATAAATAAAAGGCGTTTATTGGCAGAGTAAACTACCCAGGTACTATTTCAACACATTGGGGGTCATTAGGATCGCGGACGGATTGGAGGACCAATAAGGCGATTACCGCCTGTGGTTAGTAAAGTTTTCTGCATGTGTGTCTTACTCTTTGTGTTAAAAGTGGGGATTTTGCGTCTATTTTACGTTGTTGAAAAGAGAAAACAACGTCAACAAAAACGAGTCAAAAGGAAACTCGCGAGGAATCAGCAAACCTAATATTGTCTGTGGGAACTAACTATCCTCAGAGTAATATTGGCATTCACAAGAAAATATTGTTAGTCTGCGAGGAAAAGGGGGGCTTGGGGGAGGGCAGCCGACCCCCGGGAGGTCTCCTCCCCCGGGCGGTTTGGGAGATCTGGGTGGGGGTTTTTATTCTAGCAGGTTCCATTTGGGCGTTTTTGGGCTGGTTTTAGTTGTATTGTGCGTTCCCCTATAAATGGGCGGGGCTCCTCGCTCCGGGCACCATTTTAGGCTTGGTGACCTGGTGGCCGGTTGAGCTTAGAATTTTTTGTCGGTACTTTGGGAGCTTGTCCTTTTTCCTTGTGCTTTCTGATTCGTTGTCATGTCTGGTGAAGACTACCGAGTGTTGGAGGCTATTCGCCTGCTTAGCGAGGCGGGGCGTTTGGACCTGGTCATTGGCGACCGGGGTCAGACCCAGACCCCGCGCCCCCAGCGGGAGGCCTCTGCGAGGGTGTCGGCTGTGGTGGCAGCATGTTACTCTCCGAAACGTCGGAGGCAGGACGGGGTAAGTGAACGGGGTCGTTCCAGGACTCGGCGGGCGGGTTCTAGGGCCCGGCGGGGGAGTGATGCTAGTTCTTCTGATCCGGCTGTTTCTTTGGATTCCTCGTTGTTGGAAGGGGCTGGGGAAGGTGGTTTTCCTCCTGTGGAGGGGGAGTTTTCTGAGGTGGGTTTGCGGGAAAGAGCAGCCTCTGCTCCCGTTTTGCGGGGCCGTCGTGCTTCCAGGCAACGTGGCTGCACGCGGCGTTCGGCTTCTGCCTCCGCGGGGGTGGGGACTGACGTCACACAGATGGTGGGGGCGGAGGCCATTTTGGATGTGGTTTCTGTGGCGCAGCAGCCGTTACAGGGTGCTTCGGGTCAGGACATTCAGGAGGTGCTCGCTCCTTTGAGCGTTATACGCCGCCATGTGGTTCAGGTCCCATTAACGGTTGACGGTGGTGCGGTAGGTGTGCCCATCGCGCGTCCTTTGTTATCGAATCCTGGAGTTGGCGGGCCTGAGGGCCATGGCGTGCTTGTTCGTTCTGTGGGGAGGGATCTTCAGAGTCCTTTATTGTTCTCTCCCTCGGGATCTGTTGGGGGGGAAGCTGTGTCCGGGGGTTGCAGTTCTTTGGGGGAGGGGGAATGGGCCCAGATGGGTTTGGGGGAGGGTGTTGGGCAGTCGGACATTCTTATACCTGGTAGGGATTTGGGTGACGCGGGCGGGTCGGTGGCGAGTTACCGCCAGTTGGAGGTGGTGGGAGACCTTCCTATCGGGGGGGTAGTGAGTGGAGAGGATGTTGTTCGGCAATGTGAGGATGGTGAAGGGTCTTTTTATAGGCTGGTGGGGGATTTTCAGTGTCCTGGTATGAAGGTGGTTTCGGGGCCTGCATCTCGGGGTTCTTTTGCTGTTAGGGGGGTTCAGGATTTGGCTGCTCAGGGACCTGCTTCGCGGATTATTCAGGCTATGTTGGATGTTAGCTCGGATGAGGAGGTTTGTCCGCCGTCTCCTCGGCTTTGCGATGCTTTAAAACGAAAAAGTGCTGTTAGTTCTGGGAGTTTTATGGTGTCTGGCAGGGGTGGCGGTTTTACTGTTGGCGGTTTGTCTTCTGCACATAGAGTTGGTTTTTGTGAGGGACCCGGGACACCAGTCCGGCCTTTTTCTTTACAGGAGGAAGCTCGACCCACGGCAGCAGACTTGGCAGGGCGGCAGGCAGCCCGGGTACGCCGAGGAGAAGTGCGGGTGGAGCCTAGCGCGCCACGTCCCATACCATCGAGGGATCCCGCCGCGGCCATCACACGCAGGTTTACTACGACCTCGATGGCCCCAACGAGGGATTTCAACATGGGCGGTGCCTCCGGGTCCGGCACGACCTTCCCGTCCTCAGCGGTGGATTCCAGCGTTGTACATGGGAGCGGGTTACGTACGACCTCTCTCGTGCCACGTGATGGTTATACTACTGGTTTATCTTTTTCTGGAAGTCAACAGGTTGTCAGTGGTTCTGGTGGGGGGATGTATAGACGAGTTCAGTCGTCCTCCCCGCCTAGGTCCAGAGTGAGGGCTGGTAAGGCCCATGGTCGTTCGAACACGGTGGAGTCAAGGCAGACTTCAGTGGTTGTCCCTGCCCCCCCTCAGTTGGAGGAATCGCTCATTTTAGATTATGATGAAGATAGCCCTGAAGAGGGCGAAGTTCGTGAGTTGGTGTCTGGGGGGGGGCATGTTAATGTTTCTCGTAATATGTTACAGGACCAAGTGGTTCGGAGTCGTGCGGAATCGTCAAGGCCACGAGTGCTCGGCCCCTCGGTGAGGGCTCCTCGGAGGGCGGACGACGGTGCACAGACGGCGTGGAGGACGGAAGCCAGTCAACCGCCTCTTTTACGTCCAGGTGAGAATGTGGTTCAGGCCGTGCGGCCCAATATGGTGTCTATTGGTGTTGGTGTAGATTTAACGTCTACTGAAAAGGATGGCAAATTACATAAAGGACGTGTTGTAAGAGATCAAGGTGTAGGTACAAACGGGGATGATATCAATGCAAGTGAAAAGGTGGATAGTGGCACGTCCACTGTTGGTTTGGGCACTACAAAAAATGTACTTCACAGTAAAGAACTAAAAATCAAAAAGTTGCCGTACATGGGTGTTACGAAGCCTTTGGGGGCTCATTTGATGCTCAGTACGAAGGAAAGGATATGGAATGGTGAGTATGTGGAACTGTTGAAATTGCTCCACAGGGAGGTCCGTGCTAAAGAAGGTTCCAAGGAGGAGGAGTTTGAATTGGCAAAACGCCCTAAAGTGCCTTTGACTATTGAAAATTGGACGGCGGCCTTTTTAATTTTTGCCAGCGTCTACTGTGAAAAGTTCCCTGAGCGCTGCGTGTCCTTATTCAAGTACATGGATGTTATCCGTAAGGCTCAGCTAACTAGGAATGATTATGCTTGGGCTCAATATGATGAGGAGTTTAGGGCGCGTATGGCTTGGGATCCTGAGGCGAAATGGGGTGAGTTGGACTCTGACCTTTGGCAGCAGACGATGGGGTCGTCTGCCTCTGGTAAAACCATTTTTACAGCCAGCGGTCTTCCTATAGTATATCGTCCCTTTTAGTCCCGTCCCACCCGGGGAGGGGTGGGGGCCAACTCTACTACTCAGTCGCCTATCGGCACGTGTTGGGATTTTAATACCGGGACCTGTACTAGACAGTTCTGTAAATTCCGTCACGAATGTTCACAATGTGGGAGGAAGAGCCATCCGTTATCCCGTTGCTGGGGTCCTAGGACTCCAGGGCCCCAGGGTTCTCAACAGAGTTCAGGAACTTTCGTGCCACCACAGCAACCCTCAGCTCCCAGGGGAGGGAAGTCTTCATCCGGTGCTGGGCCCAAAGGCTCGTACGCCGGTTAATGTTACTCGATTGGCCGCTGCTTTACGGGACTATGAGCCTGCCGAGCTGCGGTCGGTCTTGTTGTTGGGTTTCCAGGTGGGGTTTCGTTTGCGGTATGAAGGACCACGTTTGAGACGTTGGTCCAAGAATTTGAAGTCAGCGAGCGAACACCCTGACATTGTACAGTCAAAATTGGACAAGGAAGTAAGTGAGGGACGAATGGCGGGCCCGTTTGATGATTGGCCTCTGGTGAACCTAATTGTATCACCTATTGGTGTAGTCCGCAAGAAGGAGCCTGTTCAGTTCCGGCTCATTCAACATCTATCGTGGCCTGAAGGTGGGTCGGTGAATGATTTCATTGACACTGAAGCTGCATCGGTATCTTATTCATCGGTGGATGTAGCCATGCAGCTGGTTGTCTCTGCGGGCCCTGATGCTCTGATGGCAAAATGCGACATCAAATCCGCATTTCGGCTCCTTCCAGTCCATCCTGAAGACTGGTGTCTTCTGGGCATCCATTTCCTTGGAAAATGGTACGTGGACAAGGCGTTGCCAATGGGCTGTTCCATGTCTTGTGCGTTGTTCGAAACTTTCAGCACATTTCTTCAATGGTGGTTTACTACACAGAGTGGCCATGACCTTGTCACTCATTATTTGGACGACTTCTTTTTTGTGGGTGCTGCCAATTCGTTGGTTTGCCAAGCGGCTCTTACATCGTTTCAATCATTGATGAGTTACTTGGGTGTGCCATTGGCCCCGGAGAAGACCATGGGTCCTTGCGCGACCATGTCTTTTTTGGGGATCGAGCTTGACTCTCATTTGATGCAGGCTCGTCTTCCATTGGACAAGAAACAGAAAATGCTTGAGCTGGTTGGAACCATGTTGGGGAAAGAGAAAGTGTTTGTGAGAGAGATACAGGTTTTGCTGGGACACCTGAATTTTGCCTGTAGAGTGGTTCGGGCGGGTAGGACTTTCTGTAGGAGGTTGGGCAGAGCTTTGTCTGGTCATTCCCTTCCACATCATAGGGTGAGACTGTCTGCGGGGGTGAAAGAGGACTTACGTATGTGGGTCTTCTTCTTACATTCCTTCAATGGTGTGCCTTTGTGTTGGGAGGTGGATTGGTGTTGGGAGGTACAGATCTTCTCTGATGCCGCTGGTAGTGAGGGTTTTGGTCTCTACTGGCAAGGAAAGTGGTGTGCTCAACAGTGGCCCATGCAATGGAAGAATGGTGGTAGAAGTATTGCCTTTCTGGAACTTTTTCCTGTGGTTGTTGCGGTCACACTGTGGGGGGCGGAGTTGGCCCACAAAAAGGTTCTCTTTCGGATCGATAATATGGCTGTGGTCCAGGTGATTAACAAACAGTCGGCCAGAGATCCCCAGATTTTGAAGCTCCTGAGAGTGTTTGTGTTGGGTTGTCTGAAACATGATATTTGTTTTCGGGCCCTGCACGTTCCGGGCGTGGACAATGACATTGCGGATGCTTTGTCTCGTTCACAGTGGGAGAGATTCCGTGGGCTTGCTTTGGAGGCAGACGAGGAGCCGACTCCCATGCCAGACCACCTGTGGACGGTAGGCAACACCGGGCCCTTCACCTGGTTTTAGGTTCCCTGGCTCCTTCCACGAGGACAGCGTATGAGTTAGCCTGGAAGGAATTTTTGGAGTCGGGTGCGTGTTGGCGGGAACTGGATTGGCAGCGGTCGGAGGATGTGGTACAGTTCATTTTGGGTCTGATGGATAAGAATTTGTCTAGAATTACTATTTCCGGTAAACTGGCTGGTGTTTCTTTCATGGGTAAGCTTTTGTGGGGTTACTCTCCGTCGGCTGGGGAGTTGGGTAGGAGAATGTTAGAGGGGTGGTCTAGAGAGAGTGGTGCTGTTCGCACTTTGCGATCCCCTTTGTCGTGACAAAGGCTGTTTCAAGTTATTTCTGTTCTCCCGGTTGTGTGTACTGACCGAGTGGAAGCGTGTTTGTTTGCCACGTTGATGGTGTGGATGTTTTTTGGAGCCTTTCGTGTGTCTGAATTGCTTGGCAACAGGTTCTCCCCTGGCCTTCTGTGGGGGGATGTTCAAATATCGGAGCGGGGGGTCCACATCTGGCTCTCACACTCCAAAACGGATCAGAGGAATATGGGTAAGGGTGTCTGGTTGGAGTCGGTGTCCCCTCCGGAAACGTGCCCTTTAAAATGGGCTATTTGTTGGAAGAAACTGTCGGGTGGGCCTTTGGATCTTCAAGTTTTTCGCCATGTAAATGGTTCTTGTGTGACAAATTATCAACTGCGCATGGTGCTGCGTAAAGCGCTGCGACATATTGGTTTGGATGGGTCTTTATACGGTACTCACTCCTTTCGGATTGGGGCGGCCACGGAGGCCTTCAACAGGGGCTGGTCGAGGGAGGACATCATGGGTCTGGGGCGCTGGACTTCTAATTGTTTTCGGCGCTATGTTCGTAATGAGGCTGCTGGAGCGCTGGCGTCTTCATCTGTTTTGCCTGTCTGATTCTGTTTTCTTTTACAGGTTCTGTGGCTGGTCCTCGGGCTGCTTACATTACTGTTTGGATCGTGGGCCATTCCTTCGTTAAGAGAGCTCAAGTTCAAGCTCGTCAGAGTTACTTTGGTTCATCGTTGGGTTTCAATGATCGTTTGTTTAATGTGGTTTGGAAGGGTAGGGGGGGTATGTTATGGAGGGAACTTATCCCTGCCTTGAATTCTTGGTTGGTAGGGGGGGTTTGCCCGGATGTTCTGGTGCTTCATTTGGGTGAAAATGACCTGGGTTCTGTTAAAGGGGTTGTCCTGCTCCGGGCAATTAAAAAGGATTTGGCCTTATTGCACAGCCAGTGGTCGGGTTGTCATGTCATTTGGACTGAAATGGTGCTGCGGAGGGTTTGGAGGTATGCGGTGAAACCGAAGGCGGTGGACAAATCCCGGAGGAAAGTGAATCTGGAGGTTTCTCGTTTTTGTAGGGACTTGGGTTTCGGTTGCATCGTTCATAATGACATTAAATATGATGCGGTGGAATTTTTTAGGGGGGACAGTGTCCATTTGTCCCGTATGGGTATGGACCTATATCTTTTGGAGTTGCGGGAGGTTCTATCTCGCTGTTTGACTGTGCATCAGTTTGTTGGTGAATAAGTGGTAGTCGGTGTTGTAGTTTTTGGTTTCCCCCCTTTTTTCTTATATGGTCTCCCTCAACCCCCCCCCCCCCCTGTTTTAGGTCGGTGTGGGGGGCAGAAAGGTGGGGCTCTCTCCGTATCAGTCTTTCACCCCACGGCTTTCTGGATGGCGGTTTTGCTATGTGATGGTCAGTTTTGGGCCAAGTTTGGACCCGTTAGTTGTAATCGGATCTTGTTTGGGGATTTTTCAGACTGATTGAGGTGGGGTTCGGAGAATATGGGTCGGGGGATATGATCAGTTGGTTTATAGTCGGAGATGTGATATTTTATATTTGTTAGGTGATGTTATAATGTTATAATGTTATTGGGGTTTGTATGGTTTTGTGTTGGGTATGTACGGGTGGGGGTGGGTGTGATGGAGGGTGTGGGGTGGGGGCAGGGTTTGGGGTTTGAATAAAAAACGAACAAAAACTTGGGTTGTGGTTTAGATTGTGAGGCGGTTGCCGAGTGTGTGTATTTGTAAATGTGCACCTGTTCCAATAAAGCGGCCTTTTTCACATTTCAATGGTTTTTGGGTCTGCTCACTCTCCCCCCACCCCTCTCTCCCAAGGGGGGCTTGGGGGAGGGCAGCCGACCCCCGGGAGGTCTCCTCCCCCGGGCGGTTTGGGAGATCAGGGTGGGGGTTTTTATTCTAGCAGGTTCCATTTGGGCGTTTTTGGGCTGGTTTTAGTTGTATTGTGCGTTCCCCTATAAATGGGCGGGGCTCCTCGCTCCGGGCACCATTTTAGGCTTGGTGACCTGGTGGCCGGTTGAGCTTAGAATTTTTTGTCCCTCCCTCCCTCCCTCTTTTTAGGGGATTTTTTCTATTATTTATTTAATTGTTTGGCTGCTGTTTGAAACATGTGTTCATGGGGTTTTACGTTGTTCTTTTGTCGCTTGGGACAGGTGCGTGGCGGTTTTGCTATGTGATGGTCAGTTTTGGGCCAAGTTTGGACCCGTTAGTTGTAATCGGATCTTGTTTGGGGATTTTTCAGACTGATTGAGGTGGGGTTCGGAGAATATGGGTCGGGGGATATGATCAGTTGGTTTATAGTCGGAGATGTGATATTTTATATTTGTTAGGTGATGTTATAATGTTATAATGTTATTGGGGTTTGTATGGTTTTGTGTTGGGTATGTACGGGTGGGGGTGGGTGTGATGGAGGGTGTGGGGTGGGGGCGGGGTTTGGGGTTTGAAATAAAAACGAACAAAAACTTGGGTTGTGGTTTAGATTGTGAGGCGGTTGCCGAGTGTGTGTATTTGTAAATGTGCACCTGTTCCAATAAAGCAGCCTTTTTCACACTTCAATGGTTTTTGGGTCTGCTCACTCTCCCCCCACCCCTCTCTCCCAAACTACCCGAGTGTGTAGACAAAGGAAAAGTGCGGAACTCGGCGAACTGAGGGGGGTGAATGTTCGGGAACTAGGCACGAACACGCTTGCATAATAAAAACTTCACAGAGCCCTGTTTGACACTACATTTGAGATCAGGTCCTATTCCTCCCGCCACTTTTCTCTGTACTCACAGTTCCTGCGGGATGGGGGACGTTGCTTCGACTTCTGAATGTTGTCCCTGCCCATCGTCGGCTCCCGGTTGTTCCAGTGGTTCCTCCGCCTAGGGACCCTGTGGGAGCCTGCAGTCCCTGGCGTCGTGTGCCTCATGAGATGCTCAAGGTCGCCGTGCCTCCCGAGCGTAGGGTGCACGCCCCAGAACGTCACGTCCGGGCGGAGAGATGTCAGGAGATCCCAGACCCTGGACCGTTTCCGAGACCTACAAACTTCCCAAGGATCCTTGCTCTGGACAATTGGTCGATAGTTTAAAATCTGTGCTCAGTCAGTCCTTGGCCGCTCTGCTGACAGCGCAGAAAGATGCTAAACAAACTAAAGTGATATCTGAGCTCATGGGCCCCTGCCCGAAATGCTCAGAACCGAAGCCATACTGCCAGTCTCCAGCGACGTCATCACTGCTGTCCTGTGCTTGCGTTAAAAACGTCAACAACAACGGGCTCTTGGTTGGGCAAAAACTCGTCCTGTTGTCATGGCGTTACGTTTTGCCCCAAGTGGCACAGGCGCCTTGTACTCAGGTACAATCCCCACGGCCCTATTCACACCAATAAATATTGTGATAAGATAACTGCAGAAAGGGAAGCTCTCTGCGGAGTGACCGGATACATCCGAGGGCCGGAGCTGCGTCAGGTTCTTTCAGTTCCTTCATCTGGTGAGCAGCGCCTCGTGAATGCGCGGGAGTGTCTCGGCGCTATCGAGGCGCAGCGTCGCATCCACCCACAGTACTGACTCTCCTCTGGTCACTGCAGCCCCTGAAGAGAGCCACTCCCCGCGCACGTTCTTTTAAAAGGAGCAAGGATCCCTCAGGGCATCACGTGGGCATTGCCCAACACTCCCGTCTGTGATGTGTGGAATCCGACATCGAATGCACTAAGGACTGATGAAGTCACAGGGAAACCCCCTTCCGCCAGGGAAGTCTACGGGACCTCTGTTGAGATATCCAAGTTGGCTCCTGTCCTTGCAACTGCTGGAAAACCCTCAGGCTCGGGAGCATTCCTTGGCCGAAGAAAACAGGAGCAGGCGAACTACAGAACTCGAGCGTGCCAGGCACTGACAAAGAGGAGGGACGCCTACGAGGGAGGAAGATGTAAGTGAAAAGAAAGACAAATCACCTTGGATGGATTACCGATGATTGTGACTTCACTTTCACATTTAAAAAGTGAGATCGGAAGGAAACTCAAAGCACGTCCTGTCAGGCAATGTTTGTTCCAGGTACATGCTATATTCTCACCAGTCGCTGCCACATTAGTTAATACTTTCAGACTGGCATCACAGGTGTGTCTGGGCCCTGGTGCAACAGGTACACGTGTCGTGTCCAATGCTCTGCCCCACACATATATAACCCTAGCACACAGGGAATCTGAGCCCCAGACACAATTCGTTTTTTCTCTAAAACAAGGCTGAATCCCTGCCCACCCCCGAACTAAAACATTACGCATGCTAACAACTGCATCTTTAAAATAAACACTTTAGGGGCTCCGCACAGTGAAATCCCCAAGTAGTTGGTACATTCTTCTAACAAGAATGCATAAGCAAACAGCTAAACATGCACACTGGTAATTTAGCACCACATGAAATCCAAAACGGCTGTACACTGAACAAAATGGTCGACCTCGGCTGCAAACCCTGGCTCTTTCTGGAGATGGTCTTGAATTCAGTAGGAAGACTGGTCTCCAACAGGGAGCGGACACAACATATCTCAGCTGTAAATAGAGCACACAAGCCCTTTTTACGTGTGGCCCATATATACTATTTCCGTCTCCCACATTAACCAGGGTCTCAGGGATTTCTGAGGGGGAATAACAGGGAATATGAGTTTTGGGGGGAATAACACGCGTAAATCAGACTTCTTATACCGATCCCTGCATTCTATCCCTAGGTATTCCACCCAGAGATGTCTCCTGCTTGCAGAAGGTGATATCTACCGGTGCAATACAACTGAGCAGTGCTGTTCTCCCTGAATTCATAATTCTGATGGGCCCCATACCTTCTTTTACTGGGTTGATCGAAATTAAAGGGGCACCCAAGATTCATATATTGGGGAACTTTGCTCCGCGGGTGCCTTTGTGATATTTTTCATTGCTTAGCACATTTCATTGCTATTTTTCACAAATCATTTTTGATGATGAGTTGACAGAAGTTCTCCTACACTAAGACAATCTGTTTGAGTAGCCAGGATGCAGATTCATAATTCCCTTTTATTGCTTCACCTGGCACACTTTCCTTCATGCCAGTCCTGCTGACTCTAGCATTTACCTCTTTACATCCTGCTTAGATACCTATCCATTCCACTATCCGGCGTAAGGAATGGGGGTGGCAAAGAAGCACGTTTGTGATCCTCGGCAGTTTCTTGGAGTTCTTTAAATCATAATGTTTATGGACCTCACAAATGTAAAATAAAGGGCGAAAGTATAAAAGGCTAAATGCAAGTTTACAGGGGTAAAACCGAAACACAACTACGTCGTACCTGGAAAATTATCTCATAAAAACGTTTTTTTTAATGAGAAATCGTTTTTTTTAACAAAAAAACGTTTGTGGAAATTGACTTCTGCAAGCAGCACTGGAACAAATGCAGACTGCCCAAAGTATAAAGTTTTGCAATTTCAACCACTGTTGAATGATAATCCACATACTATGACACCTACCAAATGCTTCTATCGTGCACGCGGCTTTAGTGTATAGTGGCTCTCTTGTCTTGCTTCTTAGCCCTGTTGTCACTTTGATGCTCTTACACCCACACCTCAGCCCCTTCCCACAGTGCATCCCATGCATATGCTTGTTCTCTACCATCCCATCACCTGAGTGGGTAGACGCAGCCACCTGTCTTTGCTACCGCTGTTATTCCTAAAAGCAGCCAACAGAAGCAGAATGCTCTTCAAGACATGACGTCACCTTGCATAACCCCTCCTATCCCACACACCAGAAATAACAATATATTAATCCAACTGCACACGGATAATGTCAAACGCGCTTCTCCTCTGAAACTCGCTCCTCCACGCTGCACCCCACTGTGACCATCCTTCAGTCTTTGGTCTCTCAAAGGCCTCGTTGGCATCCCACATTCCCTCAAAGCCTACACCTATGAGGAGGGTCCCTTATCTCTATTCTCCATCAAAGCCCTCTCTAGAGAAGCTCTATCACTTCTTTTCACCATTGTCAACGCCCCCTTTAGTCAAGGCTTCTTCCCTAAAGCTCTCAAGACAGATCAGATCCTCACACTCCTGAAATAAATACTTATTATCACTTAAGGGATCCCTTATTAGCCACATAACAAGACCAAAAGAGTGAAATATAACCTCCAAATTTCAAAGTCTACTTGCAGCTTCCATCACCTGTTTGCAAACAGTGCACCGCTCACAGCCATTATACCAGGATTGTAACTGGTCACCTGCAAATGATCCAGGATCTCTGCAGTGACATTATTAAGTCAATGAGCTACCTCATGCAAAATATACATCTGTGACAGCCATGACATATGTAATGTTCTGCAGCAGAAACACGATTCCTTCAGCAATTTATGATGTTTCAAACTTGTAACCAGATCTCTCACTCTCCCCCCCCACACACACACACACATTCTATCTCTCTCTCTCACTCTCTCTCTCTCTCTCTCTCTCCCTCTCTCCCTCTCTCTCTCTCTCTCTCACTCTCGACCAGTTTGAATGACCTTTGCTGTGATAGCTCTTCCAATAAGGCCATTTCTGTGAGGTAATTAATGTCAAAGGTAACACGAAACCACTTTCTAAGTTCTTTTCCAGTGTGTCCTCAAATATGGCTTGTGGGCCCCCGAATGGTTGCCAAAAAATGATATCCTGGCCCCTTCCTCAACAAACACTTACAATGCAATGGCCTCGGCTTTGTTAACACCTTAGCTGCGTGTAAACATTCCTCCCCAGTGCTGCACTGTCCATTGGAACCAGTGCTGAATGGACGTCCAATGGTCGTGCGCAGCACTGGGGAGGTAGCGCTGCTGACGGCCATTGGCCGTCAGCAGCACTTAAGGGGTTAAAGACAGTTAGAGCTATTGGCATTGCAAATGGCATTTTTTCATTTTTTTGTTTTTTTAAACATAAATAAATGGTATTGTCATTTACAATGGCAATAGGTGAGCATTACAGAGTAGTAGAGAGTATTAGCAGACACAGAGCCCCACACACACAGAGCCCCCCCACACACACACAGAGCCCCCCCCACACACACACAGAGCCACACACACACAGAGAACCACACCAGGGGCGGCTCTAGGCTCATGGCGGCCCTGGGCAGGGAGCGTAGGTAGGGGGCCCCGGAAGAGGGGGTCCGGGCGGGGCAGAGCGCGGAAGCCAGTGAAGAGAGGGGGGGGGGGATCAGGGTGTTTGGAAGTGGAACAGAGCAGGAGGCCGCCAAATCCCTGCCAGGGGCCGCCACACAAATATGTTTCCATCCTCAGGGGATTATTATATTAAGGATATATATTGGTGTGGTGGCCCCTGGGGTTTGGTGGCCTTGTGCAGGTGCACAGCTTGCACATGCCTAAGGCCGCCCCTGACCACACACACACACAGAGCCACACACAGACATACACACAGAGCCACACACACACACAGAGCCACACACACACACACACACACAGAGCCCCACACACAAACAGAGAGCCCCCCCCCACACACATAGAGCCCCACACACACACACACACACAGAGCCCCACACATACACACACAGAGCCCCCCCACACACACAGAGAGCCACCCCACACACACACAGAGAGCCAAACACACAAACAGAGAGCCACACACACACACAGAGCCACACACACACACACAGAGCCACACACACACACACACAGACACACACACACAGAGCCACACGCACACAGAGAGCCACACACACACACACACAGAGCCACACACACACACAGAGAGCCACACACACACACACACACAGAGCCACACACACACACAGAGCCTAACACACACACACATACACAAAGAGCCACACACAGGGAACAGAGGTAAGAAAAAACGATCACAACGAGGGAACCTCCTTCCCCTACCCTCACCCACCAGAGTGACGCGCATCTTACCTGCTGGCGTGGCCGCCCTGGTCCCTGTCGCTGAGTGCCGCCATGTATATCCGCCGGTACCTATCTGCCAGGGCCCGGCCCGACAGCAGCAGTTGGTAACGACTCTGGCAGTCGGCGGCCTGTGACCCGATACCCCCCCCACCCACCCACCCTCCCCGGAGCCCATGACCAGCCCGGAGCTACAAGAAGAGGAAGGATGCGGGTGCAAGGGGAAGAATCCAGGTCCGATGGAGGTGGCAGTTGGGGGCGGTGGGGTTGGCGGTGGTGCAGCTGTGGCGCACATCATCGTTCGGGGTTGTCGACTGGTCGCGGTCACTTTACCATGCTCTAATCATGGGGATGAGGCATGAAGCTCTCTCCGGGCAATGCCGCTGCCCCTGCAGTCACCCCCACGCAGCTGGGTTGCCAGCGGACGCGGCTCATCTAACCCAGCCAGCCGTAGAGGAGGATGCAACCAAGCAGCCGGGACGGGGGTGGTAAAGACTCCTTGACGCCCACACGGCCATGCTGCCGGTGCACTGCAAACGCGCTCGCCCCTTGTATTTTTCTTTGTATCGCCGGAAAAAACCACATCATCCATAACCAGCATAATGTTGCCAATAAACTGAGTAACCAGACACACAGTGATTCAGATTCCCCCAATGAGAACAGATACCCCCAACATACGACTGTTCATCCCCTAGTATAGATCCTATCACTATTTGGGCATCATCTGATTGAAATAGGTTTCGCCATCCCCAAGACCTCATAAGATTACAACTGAAGGAGACCTATACCACAGGGCTTCCCGTGACCTTACTTTGGTACACCTTTCACAGTCCCGGGTACACCCAGCACAGTTGTATACTCCTCTCAGAAACACACATCTAGCAGTGTGGGTTCTGTCAGTGCCACTGCCATCAGCCCCACTTCCATGGCCGTCCGTGCCTACTTCCCGGGAGTGTTCTAGCCCGCTCCTGTGTCCCTTCCTCTGGTCTAGTCCCTTCAGAGATCGTAACTCGGATGACTCTACAGCCCGTACCCGCTCGTACCAAGCTCCTCATCCTAAGGGACTCTGTGCACTCCTGCACAGGTGAGGCTTGGGATGCGCTCCACGCACGGGATGTCAAGACTCCCCTTCCTGGGTGGCACGTCCGGGGTGGGCTGAGCCCTCCGCCCTGATCATCTCCATAGGGACCCCCAGCCCGGAAGCAAGGCAGGGATCAGGGAGGGGCGACAAGTAGAGTTTTCAGGCGGTGATGGGGGTCGGTGTGGAGGTGGGGGGTTGCGCTGGAGCTGAGGGGACATGGTGAAGGCACCCAGTATGGATCCACGGCACTCCGGGGGCGTTGAGAGACTCGTGCGGGGTGGAGGTACGCACCTGTGCCCGGTTCTTCTCCTGCACCCCGGGGGTCAGGCGGCCCTGGGGCGGGGTGCCGCTCCAGGCGGCCGCAGGGTTACAGGAGGGTTGAGGGCCCCTGGTTCTGCCGGTCGACGGCGCCACTGCCAGAGGAGCTTTGCAGAGACACTAGGAAACAGCAGTGAAGCAGCCGAGAGAGTACGAGAGCCGCCCCTGAACGCTACCGGGAAATGTAGTGTAGCGCCGCCAGCTGGCCGCAGGCGGAAAACTGCAGGATCCACAATCGCACTACAAGTCCCGGAATACTGAGGGCCCAGGAGCGCAGACACATACACACGGGGGAGGAAAGGACAGGGCATTGCAGCCGATGCTGTACGGGCACAGAGGGAAGGAAACTCCGAGCAGCACAAGTTGGAGGGCTAAGCAAGTATGCTTAAACTAGAAATCTCCCGCTCAGAGAGTGCAGCCTGAAGCCAGTTTTGCACCCATATTGTGTGGGTGAGGCGAGAGCGGGTCGGAGGAGGGCAGAGGGAAGGGGGAGGCGAGCGGAGCCGAGCAGCTCCAGAAAGAGCTGAAGTACGGCGGGGCGAAGACTGGGGGCAACCAGGCCCGTCCTCCGATCACTCACCCGCTCCCATGCCATGAACATGGAAACACCACCATGTTTCTCTGAGGCGAAGCTGCAAAGCCTCGGAGAAACGCACGTAATTTTTGGGATTAAGGGGCGTGTTTTTCGTTCTCTTCTCTTCCCATTGGCTGGCCTCCGTTTAGGAAGCCAGCCAATGGAGAAGAGGGGCAGGGTCAAGCCCCCACACTAAGAAACATAAGATCTCGCCGGCGAGACTGCGCAAGCGCAGCCTACGCAGGCCGAGACCTAAAAATGATTGGACACGGCTGATTCTAAATTTAGCTATCCACCCCTTAATGAACATCTAGTTAGATTGTTCGCTTTTTGCACTTTTTTGTGCATTGCTCCTGTGCTACTCCAGAACTCAAGAGTTCCAATAAGGTGGCATTTATTGTAATGGGTTTAATAAACTATGCATTAAAGTATTAGAAGTGTAGAACTATATTCAAGCTACTGCGTTTGCCCTAAATCAGTGCCAGAATTCAAAAGGACAGCAGCAGGGAGTCACCACAGTCACAGAGCAAAGATGAGGCTGGAGCCTGAGGGGCTGAATGAGAGGTGGGTGGTAACTGCAAGCCCTTAGATTTTTGGTGGAGGTGGTGAACCACCATCAGCGGATGCTCTGCCGGAAAAATATCACCTAGTAGGAATAACATGTCAGTGGTGTCTCTTCAGGCAGAGACTCTCATGCCTGAGAGTCTCAGATCCCGGCCCTTCTTCCATACTCATCAGGGAGTAAACAGCAACTTTGAAAGTAAGCGTACTGCATTTACCAGGATGCAATGGGGTGAACTGTGCTGGGATGAGAGTCAGTGTACTCCCCCCACCCCCAATGTTCCCACATTAGTTGGAATGAGGTTGAGTTGGCAGATGGTAGTAAAGTGCTTATTGTTCCAGCCATTGCAGGCTCTTAGATTACTTTGAGTCAGAGGGGCAGGATTGTGGTCTGACAAGATTCCCAAACCCTCCCTTGCGTTGCACAAATACTGTCGACTGAAGTAAATTGAGACGTGGCACGTGCTTTCCTTTAATTAAGCAATTTCTTGGCTCCTTCGACGCCCACACCCTATCGGAGAAGTGTCCTGTGCTGTACTACAGCCTCGCCCTCCTAAAGGGGAACTCCACGGCTTCTGGGAAGAGCTCAACACCTTCCAGTAAACTACTGTAGCCTGCAGGGCAGAGTGTAAAGACAAGAGCAGGCCACGCCCCACCCCACAAGAGCAGACCACGCCCCACCCTACAAGAGCAGACCACGCCCCACCCCCCCACGACCAGCCCACTTCCCCTCTTCTCTGTTGTTGGTCTGTGTCTAGGACATTTGGGAAACCATAAAGCAGTATTAGTTCCGCTGTTTACACGCACAGCTCGTATCTATCAATTGTGCGGCAGGTGCAGTGACACTGGACCCAGGAGAGGAAGGGGTCCACTAAATCCCAATAATGGCTCTCTTTTCCTGCCCAATCAGGAGAAGTGGGGAGAGAGTATTTCCTGGCTTGCATCAGGACCCACAACGCCTTTGTCACTAGGCACAGCTGTTTATAACAGCCTTCTATCTTTTCGTGCTGGTGTTTTATATTAGACAATGTCATTGCAGAAACTGTTCTGTACTTTGAGTGTATGTTTCTTCATATTTATTTCCCCCATCTTTTAAATGTCCATTCATACCTCTTTCTTTGGTGGGTGATCAAATGAAGTTGTATATAGTGGATTTTTCCACACACTGATAAATAGACAGTCCCACTGTGATGTCCTGAGGGGTATGTCACTGTTACAACGCAACTTTTACGTCGGAATGCTGTTACAACGCAGCTTTTACAACGCTGGTTCCATTACATCGGATGCCATTACAACGCAGGATATTACATAGCAGATGCTATTACAACGCATACCATTACATCGTAAGTATTGGTAAGTATATAAAAAAAAATGTTATTTCTTTTAATATTATATAATTAATTTAATCATTATTAATCGTAAATAAATTAATTTATTTATGTTGTTTAATATTATAAATTAAATATATTAATTTAAGTAATTTTTTAAATAAGTATGAGTATAGGAGTATATGTTTTGGGGTACTGAGGTATATGTTTTGGGGTGTTTGGGTATTTTTAGGTTTTAGGGTAGGGTTTGAGTTTTGGGGTACAGGGGTATTTTTAGGTTTTAGGGCAGGGTTTGGGTTTTGGGGTACAGGGGTGTTTTTAGGTTTTAGGGCAGGGTTTGGGTTTTGGGGTACAGGGGTGTTTTTAGGTTTTAGGGCAGGGTTTGGGTTTTGGGGTACAGGGGTGTTTTTAGGTTTTAGGGCTGGGTTTGGGTTTTGGGGTACAGGGGTGTATTTAGGTTTTAGGGCTGGGTTTGGGTTTTGGGGTACAGGGGTGTTTTTAGGTTTTAGGGCAGGGTTTGGGTTTTGGGGTACAGGGGTGTTTTTAGGTTTTAGGGCAGGGTTTGGGTTTTGGGGTACAGGGGTGTTTTTAGGTTTTAGGGCAGGGTTTGGGTTTTGGGGTACAGGGGTGTTTTTAGGTTTTAGGGCTGGGTTTGGGTTTTGGGGTACAGGGGTGTTTTTAGGTTTTAGGGCAGGGTTTGGGTTTTGGGGTACAGGGGTGTTTTTAGGTTTTAGGGCAGGGTTTGGGTTTTGGGGTACAGGGGTGTTTTTAGGTTTTAGGGCAGGGTTTGGGTTTTGGGGTACAGGGGTGTTTTTAGGTTTTAGGGCAGGGTTTGGGTTTTGGGGTACAGGGGTGTTTTTAGGTTTTAGGGCAGGGTTTGGGTTTTGGGGTACAGGGGTGTTTTTAGGTTTTAGGGAGGGTTTGGGTTTTGGGGTACAGGGGTGTTTTTAGGTTTTAGGGCAGGGTTTGGGTTTTGGGGTACAAGGGTGTTTTTAGGTTTTAGGGCAGGGTTTGGGTTTTGGGGTACAGGGGTGTTTTTAGGTTTTAGGGCTGGGTTTGGGTTTTGGGGTACAGGGGTGTTTTTAGGTTTTAGGGCAGGGTTTGGGTTTTGGGGTACAGGGGTGTTTTTAGGTTTTAGGGCAGGGTTTGGGTTTTGGGGTACAGGGGTGTTTTTAGGTTTTAGGGCAGGGTTTGGGTTTTGGGGTACAGGGGTGTTTTTAGGTTTTAGGGCTGGGTTTGGGTTTTGGGGTACAGGGGTGTTTTTAGGTTTTAGGGCAGGGTTTGGGTTTTGGGGTACAGGGGTGTTTTTAGGTTTTAGGGCTGGGTTTGGGTTTTGGGGTACAGGGGTGTTTTTAGGTTTTAGGGCAGGGTTTGGGTTTTGGGGTACAGGGGTGTTTTTAGGTTTTAGGGCAGGGTTTGGGTTTTGGGGTACAGGGGTGTTTTTAGGTTTTAGGGAGGGTTTGGGTTTTGGGGTACAGGGGTGTTTTTAGGTTTTAGGGCTGGGTTTGGGTTTTGGGGTACAGGGGTGTTTTTAGGTTTTAGGGCAGGGTTTGGGTTTTGGGGTATAGGGGTGTTTTTAGGTTTTAGGGCAGGGTTTGGGTTTTGGGGTACAGGGGTATTTTAGGGTTCAGGGGTAGGGGTAGGTTTGTGTTTAGGGCTAATTAAATTATATTTACCATTTTTAAAATAATTAAAATATATTTATTAAATTAAATTAATTATATTACATTAATAACATTTTTTAATTAAATTAATTAAATTAAATACATTATTTTAATTAATTTAATTGAATTACAATTTAAAAAATATTTAATTTAAATTAATTTCATTAGATTAATTAAATAAAATTAATTACAATTTTTATTAAAATTAAATTAAATAAATAGATTTTTTTTATTAAATTAAATTAATTACTATTTTAAAATGTATTTTAATTAAATTAATTAAATAAATTAATAAAATTAACTTAATTAAATTTTTTTTAAAAAGGTATACTTACCTATACTTACGATGTAATGCCATGCGTTGTAATAGCATCTGCTATGTAATGCCATGCGTTGTAATGGCATCCGATGTAATGGATCCTGCGTTGTAAAAATTCCGATGTAACGGAATGCGTTGTAAAAATCCGCGTTGTACTGATACCAATCCGTCCTGAGGTCTTCAGCGTGCTATGATGCTCTGTATTACAAGCACCGTCCACTCACCTGAAACCATTGGCATTGTAGTGTTTGAAGATGTGCACAGCTGCAGCTAAAATGCAAGGGGTGTAGGTAAGGTGCAGCGCACACATACACCTGCCCTCCCTCCCAGAGCATATTCACAATTAAATAATAAACAGAATTGTAGAGTAATAGTTTGCAACGTCCCTCTTGATACCTGGGATTCAGGTTCAAACTTTCAGTGAGTTCATTGAGGAGTTTGTAACATCAGTTTGGGATAGACAAACACATCTCACAATAGCTTCAGCCAGCACCTATGTCACTATCCGACAGATTGCTTTCTCAATGCTGAAAAAGATATATAATAAACAAATATGATCTAATTCATAATAATAATTACCAGATGGGGGTGATGCGCAGCTCTCAGCACAGCTTCTATACTTAGATGCAGAGGATTTCATTCACCCTCATTACCAGAGACACCAAAACCTATATGAACCCCTGCTGTGAAAGGAAAATAGTCCCCAAAAGTCAAGAATCCTTAATCCAGTCCCGGATGCCCAACACACAAGGTCAGCTCACAAACATGTGTTACTGGCGCTCTTTCTTGTCCTCGGAGATAAGATAAGGCAGTGCTTGCTACAGACATCTTTTACCACAGTATTTTGAACACAGGATTCCGAGGTGGAAATGTGTGGTGAGAACAGTTGTGCATAATTTCTCTGTGGACTTTGGTTGTGGTGGTGAGGTGTATTTTTTTATACTGCTGTGTTTTTGGGCTGCATTACTGCCATCTGATTGTGTTGTCTCATACTGCAATTGTTGTGTTGTGCTCTGTTTTGACTGTTTTGTTTTGATGCGCCCTTCTATGTTGTAATTGTGTTGTAATATTTTTGTGTGTGCTATGTGTTTCGTTTATTTTAGATACATCAACGCATGCTGGTACATTTCGGACTAAAAGCAGCACATTACTTGAAAATTGAGGTGCCAGGCAACCATTTAATAATAATAATAATAATAATAAAACATTTATTAAGCGCATGGCTGCACAACTGTGTATCCCCGCGCTAATTGCTGAAAACTCTCATCCGAGAATCAAGTCAAGGGGAAGAGTGAGGCAGAATTATTGAGGAAAGAAGTGGGTTTTCAAGTTAGCTCTGAAAAGAGTTTCAGAGGGTTCCATTCTTAAATGAATCGGAAGAGCGTTCCAAAGTTTCACTCCTAGATAACGAAAGGAGCGGCCACCGATTTTTGCTTTGTGAACGCGGGGTAGTTTGAAAAGGGACATTCCTGAGGACCTCAGATGACGAGTTGGACGATGAATGGTCATGAGGCTTCTTAGATGGGTGGGGCCCTTGTTGTGGGCTATCCTGTGGACATAGCAGAGGCTCTTGAATTTTATTCTTTCCCTTACGGGGAGCCAGTGCAATTTGGACAGTGCTGTCTTGGCCGAGGTTCTTTTCGGAAGGCCTAATACCAATCGGGCAGCTGCATTTTGTACACATTGCAGCTGGTGAAGAAGTTTTTGGTTGATGCCTAGAAGAAGGGCATTCCCGTAGTCCAGGTGTGGTGTTATAAGAGCATGCACAATGGTTTTCCTGGCTTTAATAGGTATCAGGTCAATGATTTTTCTAAGAATTCTTAATGTTCCGATGCATTTGCCAATGATCTTGTGAACTTGGGATTTTCCTGAAAGATCCGAGTCGATCATGATCCCGAGGTTCTTGACTTTCTCGACAGGTTGAGGACATTCACCAAGAGATGTTGGCCACCACGCTTGAGACCATAGGGAGGTTTTGTTCCCTAACACTAACACCTCTGTTTTGTCTCCATTTAGCCGGAGGCAATTACTGTCCATCCACCTGGCAACAGCAGTCATGCACTCCGAGAAGTTTGAGGCATACTTGTCAGTATCCGGAGTAAGCTTAAACATGAGCTGAGTATCATCGGCGTAGCTAACTATGCCAACGCCGAAGTTCTCTATGATTTGAGCCAGGGGTTCCATATAGATGTTGAACAAAGTAGGGCTCAAACTAGAGCCCTGTGGAACCCCATAGCTCACGGCCCGAGAGGATGATTTAAAGGGCGGGCAATGAAGCTGGAAAGTTCTATTGGTGAGGAAAGATTTAATCCACTCCAATGCACAGTCTTTTACTCCAATATCAGAAAGCCGGGACACCAGCGTGGCATGTAGCACCGTGTCGAAAGCGGCGCTTAAGTCAAGCATGACCAGCGCTGCTGTTTCACCCTCGTCCACCATCTTGCGGATAAATTCCGTGGAATACAAGACAGCAGTTTCCGTGGAGTATTTGGGTCTAAAACCGGATTGAGTGGGGTGGAGAATGTTTTCTTCCTCTAAAAACGCCATGAGTTGGATGTTCACTATTTTTTCTATTATTTTGGCGCATTGAGGCAATAGAGATATTGGCCGGAGATTTTGAAATTGAGTGATCGGGACGTTAGGTTTTTTTTTCAGGGGGATGACTTGGGCGTTTTTCCAAGCCTCCAGGACGTGACTTTCTTTGAAAGAGAGGGTGATGAGTTGGCTTATTTGGTCCATAAGAGTGTTGTCCATGATATCTTTGCATTTGTCTAATGGACACACATCGTTAGGGGAGCCAGAGTGGATACTGTTAATTATGCTGGACAGTTTTTCTTTGTCAGGAGTGTGAAAGTGGGTAAGAGTGGTTTTATGAAGAGGGGAAAATATCTTACCAGATGTGGGGGGAGCGGAGAAAGTGGCGTGAATTTTATCTACTTTGTTGACAAAGAAATCTGCAATTTCTTTGCATAACTCATCAGAATACGTGTCCTGCGTGTCCAGGCTCGATGTGTCTGTAAGTTCTTTGTAAATCCGAAATAGTTCTTTAGATGGATTAATAGCCTCTTCAATTCTGTTTTGGTAAAAGAGACTTTTTTCCTCTCTTATAAGTCTCTGATAAGCCTTTAGTTCTCGTTTGTAGTTCTCCTTCAGTTCCGTGGAGTAGTTCTTTCTCCATTTTCTTTCAATCACTTTGCATCGAGCTTTAGCTGCCTTTAATTTTTCTGAGAACCACGGTTCAGATTTTGTTCGCCTAGCTGGGGGCTTACAAGTCCAAGGAGCAATTTTATCAAGTGCCTTGCCCAACCAGAGTTCATAAGAATTCCAGGTGTCTTGAAGGGATTGACCTTGGGGGGGAGGGTGAATTTTTAATTTGTCAATCAGACGTTCTGGGGTATAGTTTTTCCAATTGCGCCGTTTGGCATACAAGGGTTTTTGGGCATTATTCTTAGTCCTGGTCTTGGGTATGTTGAACATGATCATATGGTGGTCTGACCAGATGATAGGGACCGGAGGTTGTATGTTAATGCCTTCCCAAGTCGCAAAGATGGGGTCGAGAAGGTGGCCATGTTTATGTGTGGGTGAAGTGGAGAGCAGGGTAATCCCCAGAGCATGTAGGGCTGTCTTCAGAAGTTGAGCTTCCTTGGCATGTAAATCTTCGAAATGAAGATTAAGATCACCTAGTATCATAAAGTTGTTATATTTAATAGCTAGTTGCGTCGCCGTTTCAATTAGCTGATTACAAAAAGGAGTGGCATTGCCAGGGGGCCGATAAATGAGAAGCCCAGTAATGGTCATGTGAGGGGTCACTTTAATGGTGAAAGTGCCGCTTTCACTATTAGTGATGCCTTTGTTAGTGAGGGTACATTCCAGTTCTTTTTTAAAGATCATTGCAAGACCTCCACCGCGCTGTATAGGCCTATCAATTCTCAGTAAGCTGTAGTTCAGCGGGACTGCCTCAAGTATTTCTGGGGATGAAGATTCTTCTAGCCAGGTTTCTGTTAAAAACAATACATCAAAGTCATAATGTAGTAAGAGGTCGTGAAGTTCCAGTTTGTGTTTGACCATGGATCTACAGTTAAGTAGCATCAATTTAAGACTGGTTGCAGGATAATTAGAGTTGGGGACATCAACAAAGCGAAAGTTGCATGAGTTGCAATGAGATAACAGTGCATTGGGGTCTATGGAGTGATGACATGGTTTAGTGGGGATCTTACCGATTTCAAGTAGCATCTCGCGAGTGTAGCGGATTGGCTGATGAGAGAGCGCTATCTCGGGTGCCTGCGTGATGACAGTGTGGCCAGAGTCTCCTGCCCCGCGTCCCGTCTGGTCGCGGACGGGCGCAGACGGGCAGGACTCTGGCTTGACTCCGGCGCGCGATCGGCGCGCCCGCAATGCGCGTCCGCTGCGCGGAGCCATGGACGTGTGGTTTTAAGCGTTCGAAGCGCGACGTGCAGCGCGAGCCCTCACCAAGATGGCCGCTGCCTGACTTCCCTGCCACTCTGTTGTCCCACCTGGAGCCGGTCTAACAGTCGACCGCTTCCCAGGACAGGCAGGAGTGGAATTAAACTAAAGAGCTTGGTCCTAGCTCAGTAAGGGGAGCGGCGCTAATGTAGCTGGTAATACTGGTTCCGATTTCAATTCTAAAATACAGTGCGAGGGGGGAGCGGACACAAGGGAAGAAGTGAAGGTACAGCACACAATTTTTAAAAGCAACCTCCCGGCTCAAGCCTCAGGAGGAAAATAACAGCAATCAAGGTCCCTGCTCTAAATTCCTGATTTTAAGCGCTCGAAGCGCGACGTACAGCGCGAGCCCTCACCAAGATGGCCGCTGCCTGACTTCCCTGCCACTCTGTTGTCCCACCTGGAGCCGGTCTAACAGTCGACCGCTTCCCAGGACAGGCAGGAGTGGAATTAAACTAAAGAGCTTGGTCCTAGCTCAGTAAGGGGAGCGGCGCTAATGTAGCTGGTAATACTGGTTCCGATTTCAATTCTAAAATACAGTGCGAGGGGGGAGTGGACACAAGGGAAGAAGTGAAGGTACAGCACACAATTTTTAAAAGCAACCTCCCGGCTCAAGCCTCAGGAGGAAAATACCGCTGTCTAACGTGCTAAAATAGCGCTTTTCTAGCTTTTCAGCTGTTTGAGACAATAGGCACTACGCCCCCACACGCCAGCTTCGATCGACCGGACACGCCCTCGCCGCCGTCCCCCGCTTCCGAAGAGCCACCAGAGGGGGAAGGTTCTTCTCCTACTTGGCCGCCAAGACCTGGAACTCCCTCCCGACCCACCTCCGCCTGACCCAGGACCATCTCGCCTTCAGGAAGCAGCTCAAGACCTGGCTGTTTGAGCAGTAGCGGACCCCCCCCCTCCCCCCCCTTCCCCTAGTGCCTTGAGACCCTCCGGGTGAGTAGTGCGCTATATAAATGCTTTGATTGATTGATTGATTGATTGATTGAGGCACTCAAAACTGTGACAAAAACTCGAGTGCTCACTTGATAGGAGAGGGCCCGTGATCCCTGAAGTGTCACTGAAAGAGTGAATAGAACGATTACATCACGTTTAAGAGAAAACCATGAGAGAGAAAGGAATCCATCTAAGCAAGACAGAAATGTCCTAAAAAGTGAGAACTGGAAAGAAGATTAGCATGCTCACTAATCCATGCAAAATTCAAAGATATACTCTAACTACCCAGCGTGATAACCGAGGTGCTCATGGACCAATGCCATGGTCAAACAAACTAGATAATACCTGGGGAGGGACCCTTCAGATGATACACCTCCCAAATGAAAAAGCAACTAGGCAGAAAAGGAACTTCTTTACCGGGTGAGTGTCCCACCCGAAGGGGTGCAGTCCCACTGGGTCTGTTGACGTACAAAGGTTGGGGTTCAATGGTAAAGAATGCTCCTCCCTACAAGGGACCAGATTATGTTGTAGAAGACTAGTTGACAGAGTGTGTAGGTAAAATAAGAAATCCGAGGTAATCCTTGGTTGGTGGGCAGCCGGAAGTGAGTGGATGAAATGGAGACCGCCCCATCCAGCAGGTGAGCTGCTCAATGAAAGAACAGACCTCTCAGTGACTGCAACCTAGGCACACGGATTGAAGAGGGTGTTTACTTGTAATGCTGGTGCAGTGGCCTCTAAGCAGGATTTCTGAGTTACCTGATCACTGGTGGTGATGGACTGGGTTGGAGAATCTCAAAGCAGGTTTGTGGGCATGCACCAACGTGTGGGGAGTCTGGTAACCACAGGCCATAATGCTGTGGTGTGGGGCATGGGAATGTGGCACTTTAGGAGGCAGTGAATCATCTGTGCCAGTGGGTGCCGATGAGCCCTGTGGCACTCATTTTTAGAAACCCGGGACTCTTTTGATCCTAAAAGAACTGCTTGCTGACAGCCCATTAGAATTATGTCAACAGAGCAAGACTGGTGATGTCCTGTTTACACAACTGTAATTAGCTGGCTCTCTGTCAATGCATGAGAGAGAGAGTGAATGTACTAGGAGAGAATAAGTGCCCGTGAATGTGCGTGAGTCAGGGCTTTCTGTGGGATGGTTGCACAGTTCTGGCAGCATTTAAAACAGAGACTTTGAAACCCACCGCCATCTTTTAAGACCTGAACTGTACAAGCAAACACAATCAGTGCGTGGAAGAACCCTTCATGTAATCCGAGTCAGTCCTGCATTCACCTTTCACACATTTTTCTTCATCTTGTACAGTACATGTCCTCGTTTCCTAATAGGGTTTTCTTTTCCCAGATGTTGTGTTTGTGCAGTGTTGTGTTTCATGGAACATATGAGTCATGTGCAGCACATACTTAGAAATGAGTTGCCTCTGGGCACTGAGGTGAGCCCAGGAAGTGGATGGCTGCTCACAATGGCACAACGGAGACCTCTTCGGTTGATGATGAAGGCCGTGCGAGTTCTGACAGTGGCAGTCAATGTTTCATAGATGTGATCATACTACATCCCCATTCAGTCCCTGGCCTCTCTGCAGAGTGTGATGGTCACATGTGTGGTAATTGTAATTACAATTATGTGGGGACGCGTCACGCCTGTGAAAATTGCACAGCTTTCGAGACATGAAAAGCGGCAAAGGAATTTTGTTTTAGGGGGAGAAAACCTCCCTTCCCACTAAACCTAACCCCCTTTAGGAAACTGACTCGTTCGCTTCCTTTGCTCACTGCAATTTTATGCAGGCAGTGGGCAGTCCCAGTGATGGAAGTGAGCAGTGCCATTGGAGGGAAGAAGGTGCAGCATCTTAATAAACATGTTGGGCACCTGCTCTTATTATTTTTTATACATTAAGCATAGCCAAGACGTCTCATAACCTTGGTCTTTCAAGAATGAGTGTAATTAGCATGTATCCACCGAGCAGCCCCGAGCCTTATTCTCATATCTGCTCAGCTCTTGCTCACGTAATTTGTTGTCTAAATGACCAGCAAACCCTCCAATTGCCTCCTTAGCTTAGTTTGTGGGCCCTGAAAGTGAATGACAGGTACTGAGCCAATCGCCAGTTGCATTTGCATTCTGTGGTCTTCTTCCTTGATAAGGCTGGTTAACTACCTAATTCACAGTGCTGTCAGAAGATGGGGTAGAAGGGGCATAATTCCCCATTCCTCCGGCTTTTTCAGATCTACAGCAGCTTCGACAGCCAATTCCCCCATCACACCCGCCACAGGCACACACAATGACAATGTCTCTCCCCAACAGATCCTACTCAACTACACCATGCTTACCACAGACGACACTCTCAAGACCATGAACAGCCTTCACTCTGGAGCACCTTCCTACCCCTGCCACTACCACATTTTCCACAGAGCTGACACCTCCATCGCCCCATATTACAGCTGCTCCAACTGCTCCATCGAGACAGCCACCTTCTCCAATGACTGTAAACATGCCGAGATCAACCACCTGCTGAAGAAACCATCCGCCGACCCGACAGACCTCAAGAATTCCAGACCCATCTCCCTGCTTCCCTTCTCAGCCAAGGTCATCGAGAAGACCATCAACGCCAACTCTCCGAGTTCATCGAAGCCAACCACATCCTGGACTACACCCAATCCGGTTTTTGAAGCAACCACAGCACCGAGACAGCCCTCCTTGCCGCTACCGACGACATCTGCTCACTCCTCGTCAGTGGAGAAACAGCAGCCCTCATCCTCCTGGACCTCTCAACCGCTTTCAACACCACCTCCCACAGCACCCTAAGCACAAGACTCCACAAGTCCGAAATCCACGACAAAGCCCTGGACTGGATCCACTCCTTCCTCACCGGTACAACACAGCTGCGGACCCCCACTCCCTCTTCAATGTCTACATGGCCCCGTTTACAGCCATAGTCAGGAACCATGGACTCAACGTCGTTTCCTACGCTGATGGCACCCAGCTAATCCTCCCCTTCACCAACAAACCCACAATCACCAGAACCAACTTCCACAACTGGAGGAAGGTGTTGGAATGAAAACGTTTTCGTTATTCCTCCCATTGCATTATTCTATGTAAGTTAGCATTTGCAGCATCATTTTATGTTTGGCCGCAATTTTGAACCACAATCAAAACTAATCCCTGCTTGCTCATTAAACAGCCTTTTCTGTATTTTGGTTTTCCAAGGTTGAGTTTTGCTTTGCTAATGAATACACCATTCTTATTAAGGCATACCTTTCCCCTTGGATAGAGACCTTCTCCCACCAGTCTAGTGGCGGGTACGAACAGAGTGACCTTGGGTAGGAGATAGTGTGTGCCCCGCCTCTGAATCAAAACCTATACTTCTGTACTTCTTTGTTTAGCTGCATCTGCCTGTAAAATTCCATTACGGGCGTGCCGTCATTGGTTCTGAATTGTACATAATGTATCTCCATATTTGCTGATGTCAGTCCCCACTGCAGCACCACTAAGCGACTAGGCAGATGGGGCTCCGCTCGAGTGTATTTGAATAAACTTATATTGGTTTGTATTCTCTACTATCTGACCGACTCTTCATTTGGTATGGAAGGCTGAGAGGTGGCCACAAATGACCCGGTTGACCCTGAACGGGCCACTACCTTCAAAGGCCCTCGCTTCCTGGATGAGAAACAGCTGTTTGAAGGTGAGCTCGGACAAGACCGGAGTCCTCATCCTAGGGCTCAACACCTCCACCTGGGAAGAGTCCTGGTGGCCCGCCACGTTAGTAACCCCCCCACACAGACCACACATGAAACCTCAGCATCATACTGGAATCCACTTTCACAATGAACCACTAGATCAATGCCGTCTCCTCATCATGCTTCCACACTCTGCGCTTACTCTGAAATACCTTCAGATGAATCCCCACTGAGTCTCTAATAAAAGAGAGAGGGACCCCAAGACCAAAGGGATAGGGTTCCACAATTGACGTTAGTCTGAAAGAAATTCCCTTTGGGTAAAATAGCAACAGTACATAAGTACTCACAAGCATACGGACAACAATCAACAAGGAAGCAATGTAGATAAATAGGATTAAACCACTATATGTGAAAACACTCTCAAAACATATCAAATTATAAAAACAATTTATTAAAGATACATTACATTAAATAAAAACTGAAATTTGGGAAACATATAAGGACAGTGTAATAATCAATAAAAACAACATTCAATTAAAAAGGAGTGTACAGGAAAAAAGGATAGAACACATTCATAAGAAAACAAATATGGTTTCCTCCTTATAGTATATTCCTAGATTTACTCCTTAGGCGTCGACGCGTTTCGGCGGTGTAAACATATTAATCCGCCTTCATCAGGACAGTAGGACAATATTATGGGAAACTATTTGGGAAACTGTATTGTCCTACTGTCCTGATGAAGGCGGATTAATATGTTTACACCGCCGAAACGCGTCGACGCCTAAGGAGTAAATCTAGGAATATACTATAAGGAGGAAACCATATTTGTTTTCTTATGAATGTGTTCTATCCTTTTTTCCTGTACACTCCTTTTTAATTGAATGTTGTTTTTATTGATTATTACACTGTCCTTATATGTTTCCCAAATTTCAGTTTTTATTTAATGTAATGTATCTTTAATAAATTGTTTTTATAATTTGATATGTTTTGAGAGTGTTTTCACATATAGTGGTTTAATCCTATTTATCTACATTGCTTCCTTGTTGATTGTTGTCCGTATGCTTGTGAGTACTTATGTACTGTTGCTATTTTACCCAAAGGGAATTTCTTTCAGACTAACGTAGAATCCCCACTGAGGCCAGAAAGACGGTCACCCTACACACTCATCAGCAGCAGACTCGACTCTGAAAATGCCCTCTATGCAAGCATCACCCAGAAACTCCTCAGGAAACTACAGAACGTTCAAAAGGTGGCCCTGAACATCCCCCGCCACAACCACTTCTCAGAACACCTGCGAGAACTCCGCTGGCTCCCAGTCAACAAAAGAGTCACATTCAAGATCTTAGCACACGCCTACAAAGCCCTCCACGATGTTGGACCAGACTACCTGAACCACCACCTCTCATTCCACCTACCCACCAGACACTTCCGCTCTGCCGAATTGTACCTCACAACCGTATTTTGGATCCGCAAGACCAGGACTGGAGGAAGATCCTTCTCCTACTCCTCCACCAAGACCTGGAACACCCTGCCTCTCCAACTCAGGCTATCCCCATCACTAACCCAGTTCAGGAAGGATCTCAAGACCTGGCTCTTCGACTGAACCTCAGGACCGGAAGCCCCCCCACCCTTCCAAGCGGGTGAGTAGTTGCACTTAACAAATACTTATTGATTGATTGGTAGGACACTTTTTAGTGAAGCATTTGGCCTGGGACCCACAAATATATCCTCTATGGCAGCTAACTCCACAATAACTTAACAACAAGTCAGCCAGTCCTCCTGTTCATTTACATGTGCAGTACACTTCTGAGGCTTAGCTTTCAATGGAGCGCTGAGTAGTCAAGGTCACAGTTAGTTCTGAACTTAGAACAACCCTGCAGCATATCGCTCACTTCATTAGTCATCCTGTGCCCTGGGCACCCCATTTGTAGCTGATTGGTACTGGTGGTAACTGACTCTGACTGTCCCTGGGCTCTGTCTAACCAGGACGGGGGCCAGTGCTACACTGAAAACACACTTAGAATACAGTAAAAACACCTACATACACTAGGGTACACTATGGATTAGGGCACCCCTATGATTGGCATGACCTTCCTCTAGGGCTCTAGTCATAATAGGGCAGGGGATTAAAACTGCCTTCAAGTCTCTAGCATATATTAGGGCATGGCAGTTTAGAGGCCAGCAACCCTTTCTGCATGTGCATGTGTGCACTACTGAGAGCCTGAGGTCATTTTAAAAGCAGCCCTCTGTTGCAGAACTGATTTTAAATTGTTCCCTAACTCAAATTTTGTGTTAGGGCCACTTAAAAACTAACGATTTACAAGATTTGAGCAAGTAGGTACCCCCAGGATCTTCCCTAGGTGTCCCAGGGGTGGAGGTCAGGCACTTATAAGGAGGGCCCTTATAAAAGATGTTCTATATACCTTGGGGATAGAGAAATTGCACATTTCACTTCCCTCTTTGTAGCAAAGTGCTTCCCAAAATCGACTTTTGTGCTATGAGCATTGTGGAGTGAGAATCTACATTATTTTTAGTCAAGTCAAGTCAAGTCAATAGATTTATATAGCGCGCTACATACCCAGAGGGTCTCAAGGCGCTTGAAGAAGGGTGGGGAATTACTTGTCAAATATCCATGTTTTAAGTTGCTTTCTGAATGCTAGGTGGTTCTGAGTAAGGCGAAGGTGAGTGGGAAGATCTCTTAAAGTCTCCCCTAGGTGGGGGGAGGGGGGTCATGTAGTCGTAAGCAGAGTCCTTATAGAAGTAGTTTTATAGACCCTGGTGCTCGAGAAATTGGACATTTAATTTTCCCCATTGTAGATCCCCAGCCACATAGGTTAACATTGTAATAGTTTATGAATTCATAACTACTGCAAGTGACAACATAAAATGTAATTGAAGGACTTAAGAGAATGGTATTTATAAATCCAACAATCTTTTGTTTTGAATTTATCCTAACATATATAGAAATGAAGTTATAAGACTTTCTTGTATATTAGTTAAAATTCAGACTTCCAATGTGAGAGTTCAGTGGATTAGCCAGGCTGCTTTGATGAAGTGATAAGTAGCACCCAGGGAGGAAAGACTATCTCTTGTACTAGGACCCTGCTCCACAGGAATACCAGAGCGGGGGAAAGATCGTAAAGCTTCAGCTTCAATGGCAGAAGGGGACAGGCAGAGACAGCCAGGTCCATCTACTCCCTTTCCACCCTGAACCCAGCCAGATGGCAGGCCTAAGGAAAGAAGGAATGTGCAGATGTAGAAGGGAGGGGAGTTATTGAAATTAGTCATCCCGGAGGTTGGTTTAGCTAGCTCTTGCTTCTCTGCTAAGACTTCAGCCACATTGAATTTTGGAGAAATAGTGCTTTTTGGGAGACCATTGTGCCACACTTTGGAGGAAATGGTCATTCTCTGGAGTGTTGCCCTGCACCTCATTGGACAGGAGTGCCCTCCTGATTGACCCCAGAGAACACTAAATGCGTATCTGAGAGGGGCAGAGTTTCTCAGATTTGCTGCTTGAAACAGCAGAAGAAGAAGTGGGAAGAGGATGTAGTACAACGGCTAGAGCGGTCGATCTCAAATCTGGAGAACCGGGTTCGAGTCTCGGCAATGCCGCTCAACATCCTGTGATTCTGGGCAAATCACTTAATCTCCCCGTGCCTAAACAAAAATGAATGTGTCCTCGTGTAACGCAACTGGTGTTCATGTAAAGCTCTCTGATACCTGATACCTTCGGGTCAAGGAAATGCTATATAAATCTACACCAAAAAATAATGAAGGGTTCATGCTGGAAGTTTGATTTGCACCAACCAGGCCCTGCACTCTGACTGACTGAGCCTGCTGCACAATCTGGAAATAGAGCCCTGTGGACCTACCTGACTCCAAGAGGAATAAAGAGTAGACTCCCTGCAAGCTACAGGTTAACAGAGCTCACCAAGACCATCACCACCAAGATTCCCCAGCCTGTAGTGACTCCAGTGGATTTGTAAGGGTTTTGTCCAAGTAGAATGTGGGAATTGAAGTCCGAAACTTTCAAGGACCATCTTGGAGCTTCCAGACCCCTGGAATAAGTTTTAGACACTTTGGGGCCCTTGGAGAAACTTCAGGAAGAAGTTCCACAACTTTGGAAAAGTTCGGAGCACCTTTGGAAAAAAGCTCCATGAGTAGACTGACTCGACCTGGCCAGCTAAGCCGGCGACACTCAACCGGGAGCCGGCCTGCCCTCCAGGTTCTTCCTGCTGAAAAGGTCCGACTTCCTGAGTTTGACCGGTAGCTCGTCCAAGGCCAAGCCGGCAAACCCTCACCAAATCCTGCCTGATGAAGAGCATCGAGGGACCCCTGAAGAAAACGCTCCGTAAAAGTGCCTAAGTCTGAAGGAAAAAGTTTTGACCGGCTCAACCGCGAGAGTCAAGCCACCGACTTTCAACTGTTTTCCGGCTTGAATCCCTGGTTTGTCTCGCTGGAAAGCTCTGGTGGTCCCACTTCCATAGTTTGACCAGGAGCTCATCGAAAGGCAAGCCGGCAAACCTTCACCGAACCCGGACTGGTGGAGTGCATTGATGGACCTCGGCTGAAAAAGGCTCCCGAAAATTTTCAAAGTCAGAGGCTGGGTTGGTCTGAACCTTTGCATGACCAGATGTCCCAATATTTCAAAAACACAAGAGCAACCCATATGTCCGTGTGAACTGGGTATTAGATATGTAGCTAGCAACAATTATTCACAAGAAACTCATTTTCATGCACAATATTTTTCATTTCTGCAAGTTTGGATCAAGTGCAAAGATGTAATCTCGAACCAACATTTCTGAGAGTGTCTGGAACATGACACAGTCTCTACACCTAAATTAATCACAGTATACTTGTTATTGTAAAGGAAGTAGCCCATAGAGCATATTGATTACAACTCGCTTCAGCCGAAGCCAGTCGTCTCAAAGTCAAAGTCAAAATACACTTTATTCGATTTTTGTTAAAATCATAAAAGGCAAGATACAATACAGAACAATTTTTAAAAACATCAGTGAATTTGATTACCAATTATGACAATAAATTATTAATCTCATTGTTTCCTAATGTTTACAAATGTTTAAAATTGGTTACAGATAAAACCACATTTAAAATAAGATTAAAATAAAGCACTCCGGGGAATTCTTTTGTTCCTTAATCTGAAGGCAGCTGTCAGGAAGCATGCAACACTAAAAATGGTATGGATGTACGCTAGTGATTGGAGGAAAATTAGCGCTGGCCTTACTTGAATAAAGCTAGCAGCCTTCAGGACAGGTAATCTATTTATTCATGATCATAAAGGAAGGAAGGAATTATTCATCAAAAAACACACTAATCGAATTTATTTACAATGCATTTAGCAGTAGTAGAAAATCAGTGACAATTGTGACCCCAGTGAAGTGACCATAACCCAAAAAACATAAAGTGACTGTGTTCATTTTTTGAAGAGGGGTTATTGGAAGGAAAGGATGTCTTTATGATTCTGATTTTAATATTCCAGATCAAGGACCAGACACATTTTTATTGTGTGTTTTGTCTTAATTATTTACTGAATTTGGGTTTTCAAATGCTTTGCATACCTGTCTCTGAAGTTAAGCCTGCCTGCTTGCAACCAAGCTACCTTAATGGTAATAATTTTCTGAGACCTATTCTGAGCCCTAGACTGTGTTATTGGCATTCTTGCCAGTGGTAGATACATATTTACCACTACTAATAATCCACTTTCCAACACCAGCAAACAGCAGGGAAGTAAAACGTTTATGTGTCACTGTAGGGCAGCAAGAAAGGAAGAAAGGAATGTGTTGTAAGGTGGACCACAAACCAGTAATGCTTAGTTGTCAGCCTTACAACACATTCCTTTCTTCCGTTCTTTTTCACTTTTTGTGTGCATTTCTCATTTTCTTCATTTATTCCTTTACATATACTTTTTTATTCTTTCTTTCATACTTTATTTCTTTGTTACTTTTCTTGACTTCCTTTCCATGTAATAATTTTAATCTGTTTCTTTCTTTCTTTGACTTGTAGTATGTATAAGATCGAAACCAACACAAACTGTTTGCAGCCTTTCACATATACACTACGCCCTTTATCAGAACACTACCCAGAGACTCTGGTTGCCTCACTCTTATCAGTTATTTTGAATCAGACACCTAATGATTGTAGCACGAGGGACTTTCCTGATAGAATTTCCTTGAAGTAAATGGCATCCCAAGAATTTGAAAGATGTAATAATACAATGGATGGCATTGTTATCTTATCTGCTGAGCTCGTCAACATGTTCTTGTAGGCGAATATTCACGAACCGAGGGGCAGATTTACAATTACTGGTGCATCCCTGCAAATTAGCAGGGATGCGCCAGTAATTGTGCGCCGCAACTGCGCCACCCATGATGCGCCGCATTTACAATGCGGCGCACCATGGGGCAAAAACGGCGCAGATGCGTCACGCATTCGTGCCGTAAAGGCGGCGCATTGCTGGAGTTGCGTCACAAGCGCGACGCAGCTCCAGCAATGCTCTGGGGGGCCTATTCTTCCAATGCTGCGTCAAGCCTTACGCCTGCTTCAAGCAGGCGCAGGGTTTTGACGCAGCATTGGCCTAAAAGTGACTGAGTGAAATCTTGTAGATTTCACTCAGCCACTTTTAAGAGGCATTCCTGCGCAGTAACGCCCCCCTGCACCGGAACGCCTCCTTATGCCGTAGGGCTTTACAACGTGACGCATCTCCCAGATGCAGTCGTCAAGGAGGAGGGAGAGAGATCTGTCGATCAGACGGGCACCAATTACCACCCAAGACGAGGGAGGAAGGTCCAGTATCAGCTTGTGCCCGTATGAATTACACGTTCAACAAAGGAGGGTGCTGAACTGTTCCTAAAAAAGATTAAACAGATTGGCGTGACCGTAGGTGTTTGTCTTACACCTTTGGGCATCCATTATGTTGGACGTGTTTGCCTCACACACCCGAAAGGGTGTCATGCTTCATCATAGGCGTTGCTCCTCGTCGGGGAGGCGGTGCAATCCCCGACGGGCTCACCTCAGAGAGGGGCTCTTTGGCGGAGATCTTTTTGTCCAACAGCCTATTGGTGAAGTGCGGGTATGTGGGTCAGGGCAGGCAGTATCCTGAAGGAAAAGTGATTTAAAATGTAGCAGGGTGTGCCGGAAAACACTTTATTCTGGGGGTCCCCTCACTGCAGTTAAAACAGTGGAACTAGCTCGCTGGGTGTCGTCAAGTTAGGTAGCGTAACCCTAGACGAGACTAGAGTGAGGGTTGGTCAACATGTTTCTCGCCTGGGAAATTTCCCGCGATTCGTCAGGACCTAGTGAAGGTGAAATTTAAAAAGAAAGAAAGGAAACCATGCTGGTGTCATGTGTCTCGTGTGGTTTTTCCTCAGGGGTTAATACTATGCCTAAACAATGGAGAAAAAAGGAACAAGGTTAAACATATTAACATTTTCTTGTAAAGGTATCAACGGTCACAGCCAAGACAACAACAAAGTGTAGTGAAGGGGCGGTAGTGTGTGGATAATCACACGACCAAAATCATGCCAGTGTTGTCGTCGGGTGAAGTGTATAGTGAACACTCTTCCACACTTTGTACGTGGAGGGACTAGTGTGGAGTGAAATTAAAACCAGTGTTATTAAAAAGCCGCAGCAGCAATCTCAAGGAGAATATCGTGGCTATAGAGGAGTGAGAGCCAACAGGGGTGGTGGTATGATGATGATTCACAACTCACCTAATGGTCTTGGACTAATTACCACCTGAGTAGTCGGCGGGTCGGTACAACGGGGTTGTGCCTACAGTTCTGGGTGAGGGAGAGGAAGGAGCTGTTAGCTTTGGGATGGTACAAGTTAGTGAAACCCCTGAAGGAGGTCAAGGATGTGTTGACACCGGCACTAAGTTTTGCTAGGGGTTGGTTAGGAGGGGACTGTCTTACCTCAAGATTCCCGTGTCCGAGAGGAGTCACCTACCCATCGCCGCCGAGCTCGAATAGGTAAAGACGCTCGGGGGCGTGAACTATTTATAGGTGACCTCGTCATAGGATTGCGCCAGTGGACGCCCACTGTGTGGATCACGTGTTAACTGGTGAGGTGGAGACGGCCATAGTTAAGTGGTGTTAATTAGAGTTGAACTATGGAGCCAGACTACATTGGGTCAGTAATATTAAAGGTACGTAGGGGAGGCAGAAAAATACTCACAGGGAGTGGTTATTATCAACCAAATGGTAGATGGACGAGGCAGTGGCTAATTTATAACTAGTGCCAGGGAATATCTTCATTGAGTCCTTGTTTATCTGTGGAGAGGCGGTGGACCCACCTTTGTTCTCTTCGGAACAGGGCATTCTTGGGGCAATTAGGGCTGGATTCAAGTACCACCCACCGGATTGAGTCCACGTTGTGGTTGTTTTCCACATAATGCTTACACATTTTGGTGTGTGTTTTCTTACACCGAAAATTGCTGCGGTGTTCAATGATGCGTGTTTTGATTGGGCGGGTTGTCATCCCGATGTATTGAAGACCGCATGGGCATGTTAGCATATATATGCAGTTGGTGGTATTGCAATTGGTGTGGCCCCGGATTTCCCACTTAAAGGTTTCAGAAAGTTGGATTGTTTTCTGGGGTGTGGTCTATTTACATACCCCGCAAGTGCCGCTTGGGTAATGGCCGGTGACGGGAGGTAAATTCCATAGGGTCTGTTGGGTGCATTTCTTTGTTGTTTTAGGTCTAGTGTTAATGAGAATGTCTTTCACGTTTTGTGACCTTTTGAATGCGAACCTGGGTTGTTCAAAGTTTATATCACCTGTATTAAGGATCCCCCAGTGGAGTTTGATTGTGCTCTTGATTCTGTTAGATATGGGGGTAAAAGATGTGACGCAGGTGATAGGCTGGTTCTCGGTAGGTGTTTTTTCCCGTCTCTCCAGTAGGGCTTCTCTGTTATTGTTTCTGGCACGTTTGTTAGCTTTAGCGACCTCTCTTTTTGGGTAACCTCTGTCGAGTAGATTTCTAGACAGGATGGTGGACTCTTTTTTGTAATCTGCAACATCACTGCAGTTCCGCCTGATTCGGAGGAATTGCCCAAAGGGCAAATTCGAGCGTAAAGCTTTAGGGTGGTGGCTTTCGTAATGTAGCAAGCTATTACGATCTGTGGGCTTCCTGAACATTGTGGTGTGAATTCTGCCCTCCAGCAGTTTTATCGTCAGGTCAAGGAAGGCAATCTCATTCGCTGAGGAAGACATAGTAAAATGCAGGTATGGGTTGAGTGTATTGACCCATTCAAAGAAAGCCTCATGCGAATTGGGTGGGCCCGTCCATAGGATGAAGATATCGTCTATGAAACGTTTCCACATTTTAATATTGTCTGAGAAGGGATTCGATTGGTGGTATATGTGTTTCTCTTCAAAGTCGGCCATGTACAGACATGCCACTGACGGGGCAAAAGTGCTGCCCATCAAAGTCCCTTGGGTCTGGTGAAAATATTTGCCCTTGAACTCAAAGAAATTTTCCGTGAGCGCCAGGGTGGCACATTCCATGATAAATGAAGGTGGGGTATTTGAGTTCCATTCCTCCAGTCTCAGTCGTGACTCAATTACCTCTAGTGTGGCCCTGTGGGGGATGTTGGTATAGAGGGCCTCAACATCTAGAGTAATCAGGAGATCAATGTGCCCCATGTCTTGGAGTGAGTTTAGAAGACATCGGTAGTGTCCTGGATGTAGGAGGGAATGCGTCTCACAAGCGGTTGCAAAAAGTGATCGCAAAACTGCGAGAGTGGTTCCAATACAGAATCAATCCCCGAGACTATGGGTCTCCCAGGAACTGGTCTTGTTCCCTTATGAATTTTGGGCAGTATGTAAAAATATGGTACCCTTGGATCTTTTTTCATCAGGAATTCTGCCTCCTTTTTGCTGATCCATTGTTCGCATTCTGCAGTCTCCACTAAGCCTGTGATGGTAGTTTGTAGGCGTGGGGTAGGATCACTGAGGATGGGAGTATAGTACCGTTGGTCATTCAGTTGCCTTGAACATTCAAGTTCATAATCTGTAGTGTTCATCAGAACTGTGGCGCCTCCCTTGTCAGCTTGTTTTATAGTGATCAGGGGGTCGTCTGACAGTGATTTTAACACCTCCATCTCTTTGCGGGAAATGTTGGAGTGTTTAATTTGTCGATCAAGAGCATCGATGTCTTTGAGTACTGCTTGCTCAAATGTTAGGACCTCATTAGGAACCATCCCATTGTGGGGTGTGAAGGTAGATGGGTTATGTAGGCCTGAGTCTTCTGTTGGTTCACAGGGTCTACCGTCAAAGAAGGCCTTGAGTCTTACTTTTCTAAAGAAGGACTGAATTTCCCTGGTCTGGTTGAATAGGTCAATTCTGGGTGTTGGAACAAAACCAAGTCCTTTTTGGAGGACTTGCTCCTCGCTTTCTGTAAGGAGGCGATCCGAAAGGTTGACGACAAGGCTCATTTTGGTCCTGACCTGCTCGTGCTCCTTGTGTCCATTCCCTGGAGGCGTGTGTCCTCCCATTGCACTCTCTTCTCTGAGGCGTTGCCTCGCTTTCGCCCGCGCCCTCTGCCCCAGCCTCTGCCTAAAAAAGGGGGGCGTGCGGAGCCTTGAGGTGCGAAGAAGGGTGGGTATTGTGGAGCGAAGGGTGCTTGAAACTGTGGAAATTGCGGGTATTGCCAAAACGGGGGGGCCCATGGGTTGCCCCTGTTGGGGGAAGTTGGGGAAGTTATGGAAATTCTGTGGACCCCGACCCCTACCTCTTTTAGCCCTCGGTGGCATGTTGGGTATTTCATTTTCGTCGCTGTTCTCGGATCCACTGTTAGAACCCCTCCTGGATGAGGTTGTACTCGAGTCCGAGTTATAATTGGTTCCTGGGGGGACATAGTCTTCTTTGAGGTAAGGATAGACCTTTTCTTTCGAGAACCTTTTTTTTTTTTTTTTTTTGAAAACCTTTATTGTACCTTCTTACAGTTACACAGCAAGTCGCCTACAACCCCGAGGGGGCGGCCGCTAAATGAGAGGAAATAACAATGACAGCCTTGCAGAAATAAGGTCCATGTGGTAAAGAAGCTAATGTAGTGAAAAAGGCTCGCCACAGAAATAAATGAAGGTCATTAGTCCAAGTCTTCATACAAAATAAATGAGGTTTTCATTTTTTGCTTTTTGAAAGGAACCAAAAGAACAACAGGAAATCACATTGCGATCATTGATAAATAACATTGCAGGATAGCTGTAGGAAGGATCCCCAGGACAGGATAAGGTGCTGTGTAGTATCTAGGATCCAATGTCGGACGTGGGAGAACTGCCACCCCCCACTCCTTACCCCAAAGGTCCCCCTACCTCAACAGCCCCCCCTCACTCCATCCCTCCCTCATCGTCCGATTCCAGCGGGTCATCTTCTGGCAGTGGATCGCAAATGTCACCTCGATACACATTCCATGGGGACCACACCTTATTCCACTTGCCTGGACATGCACGACTCAAGTACACCGCCCTTTCAGTTACCATTGTTCTGTCCATATTCATGCACCATTGTGACGTTGTTGGAGTGTCAGCCGCCCCCCAACGCTGTGCGATATCCCGCTTCGCTACAATCATCCCTAATGTTACCCAGAGTCGACCATGCCGGGACAGATCTGTCGGTTTCCACACGTTGAGGAGACACCGCCTTGGCTCTGGGAGAACCGAAATCTCTAGTGCCTGGGATATAGTACGCAGTATCTGTCGCCAATAATTTTGTATGCGTGGGCAGTCCCAAAACGTATGGAATAAGGTGCCCTCTTCCCCGCAGCCACGCAAACAAAATGGGTGTGGTGTTCTGTGGATGCGGTGCAGCAGTGTTCTTGTGTAGTATACCCTGTGTAGAACCTTGAGCTGGACTAGTCTCATCCTAGCCGAGATGCCCACCTCTTTCGGTGACGCCAAAGCCTCATTCCACTCGTACTCATCTAGGGCGCCTACCTCCTGTTCCCACCTTTCCTTCAGGGGTGCCAGGGGATCTGGCGAATTGTGTAAGAGCTTACGATACGTCAGTGAAGTTGCTCTCTCCACCATGAAGTCGGTCAGGAGGCGATCCCCCAGCGGGGAGGACTCAGGGAGAGTCGATCCAGAGGGGATGGCCGAGAGCAGTGCATGACGAATCTGCACGTATCGGTATGATTTGTGCGGCCCTAGGTCATATATTTCTCTTAGGCGGGTGAATGAAATAACGTCACCCCGTTCCCACATGTCCCCCACCGTGGAGATGCCGATGGAATCCCAGAGGGAAAATCCCTTGCTATTTCTCAAGTTGCCCAAGGCGCGTGCGTCCCAGAGCGGGGTGAGTTTGGTGATCTTCCCTTTCCAGCCTAGCGCAGCTGTCGCCGCGTGCCAGGTTTCCACAGTGAGTTTAGTGGGTCCTGTGAAAAGTCTCAGCTTTCTCCGGTCATAAAGTGGGGCAAGTATGTTGTTAGCGCCCAACTGCGCCCTGTCTGCTTGAAATGCCGGATCAGACTGTGGGGCGTGCAGCCATTGGTTAATGGGCCTAAGTTGTGCTGCCCAGTAGTAAAAGTGCAAATTCGGAAGTGCAATGCCCCCATCATACCAGCCTCTGCAGAGTTTGGCTTGAGCTATGCGCGCCGGCCGATTGCCCCACAGTAGCCCCGAAACCACCGCTGCGACCTTCTTGAAATATCCCGCTGCCACCGGGAATGGCGTATTATCTAGGATGTACAGAAAACGGGGCAACGATTTCATTTTGTACAATGCTGCTTTCCCCAGCATAGTCAATGGCAACCCCGCCCAGAAGTTGGCGTCCTGCTTGATACGCTCCAGCGGTGGCACCAAGTTCAGTCTCTTGTATTCAAGTGGATCCCCGTAACATGGATGCCCAAATATTTGAAGAAGGAACCAGCCAGTCTCAAAGGGCAGTCTGGTCCGAGCGTCGGGGTCTGACCTGCCAGCACGTACATCTCCGATTTGCTCCAATTTATGGTGTAACCAGAAACCTTGCCATGCTTGTCGCACAAGTTCAGAAGAGCTGGAACTCCATGCTCGGGATCCGTTAAATGCACCAGAATGTCATCCGCATAGAGGGACAGGCGGTCTTCCCATCCCTCCTTCCATTGTATCCCTTTGAGCAAGGGAGTTTGTCTTATGCGAATGGCCAGCGGTTCCAGGGTTAGTGCGAAGAGCAGGGGAGACAGAGGGCAGCCCTGCCGGGTGCCTCTCCCAAGTGGAAACGTGCGTGAGATGTGGCCATTTGCAACTACGTGTGCCACAGGCGCCGCGTAGAGTAGTTTTATCCAGGATATGAAGTTCAGGCCAAAGCCCATGTGGGACAGCACCTCGAAAAGATAGGCCCACTCCACCAGGTCGAAAGCCATCTTCGCGTCCAGGGCCAATATAACTGCACTATCACTAATTTGGTCCGCCCTCGCCAACACCCCATGAACCCTACGAAGATTAAGGGCAGTGTTTCTATGAGGCATGAACCCCTATTGATCTGGGTGGATAAGATCGGGGAGGTGAGCCAGCAACCGGTTGGCCAGAAGTTTCGCCAAGATTTTACTTTCTGCATTCAGCAGGGAGATAGGGCGGTAAGATGAGCATTCCTCCTGAGGCTTACCGGGCTTTGGTATAGCCACGATCGTGGCCGTTCGTTGGTCCAGTGGGAGCTGCCCCTTCTCGCGGCATTCTTCATACATTTTAATTAAATAAGGACAAAGGTCCTCAGAGCGCGCTTGGTACCATTCCACCGGAATGCCGTTCGGACCGAGGGCCTTTCCAGGCTTGAGCGCCCCTATGGCTATCCGCAGTTCGTCGGTGGTTAATGCCGCATCTAGGTCGGCCATTGCCTCCGGTTGCAGTATCGGGATATCTATGTCGCTCAATGCACACTGGGCCAGAATCGCGGTCACCTCCCTTTCGGGAGTATACACCCTTTCGAAGTGGGCCGCCAGTGCCTCCACTACCTGTTCGGGGTCAGTCAGCATGACACCATTCACATCCTTCACCTGCTGAATCCCTTTGGAGCTACCCCCTCTCTTATGGAGCCAGGCTAACATCTTTCCCGCCTTGTTGCCTACATCGTACACCCGATTCTGCGTCTCAGTGATATGTCCCTGTACTGTGAGGCGTGCATGGTCTGTGTACAGTCGCTGCTGGAGTGCGAGAGTGTGTGCTGTGTCCTCTGTAGGGTCAGCCTCGTGCGTAGTTGTGGCTGTGCGCAGTTGGAGCTCGAGTGCAGACTGCTCAACTGCCTGCTCCTTCCTATGATTCCTTATGGAGCTTATAGCCTGCCCCCTTAGCACTGTTTTGTAGGCCTCTCAGAGAACCTCGGCGGACGCCACAGTCGATTCGTTCTCAACAAAGTATTGCTCCGTGGCCCTTTGAAGAGCCCTCCTGATTTTCGGGACTTTAAGGTAATAGGCCTGAATAGGGTATATGCAGTGACGCGACTTTGTCTGGGTGGAGATGGTGAGAGTAACCGGAGAGTGATCTGAAATGCCTCGGGGGTGTATGTCTACAGTGTCTACTCGCTGTATCCCCTCCCCCAATGCCAGAAAATAATCAATGCGGGAGAGACTGTTATGGACTGTGGAGTGGAACGTGTATTGTCTGACCAGAGGGTGAACATGACGCCAAATATCTACCAGTCCCAGTGCCTCTAGGAACCGCTGAAACCGGGAGGGTCCCCCCGGCAAAGCGGCTACCGGGAACCTGTCAAGCTGTGGGTCCGCCGCTGCATTGAAGTCCCCACCCAAAATCACATCACTGTCAGGGAGAGATAACAAGAAATCACCCAGGGCTGGAAGCATTACTGAATGGAGGGACGGCGGAACATACACAGAGACCACTGTCAATGGACGACCGTCCCACTGCCCCACCACCGCCGCAAAGCACCCCTGATTATCGGCTTTCGTACTCAGTGGAATAAAGTGCGAGGATTTTTTAATCAGGACGCCCGTGCCCCGTGAACCAGATGAAAATTCCGAATGTACAATCATCCTATATCCCCTCCTGTCTAAGGCCTTGGTAGCCCCTCCCATCAAGTGAGTTTCTTGCAAGAGTGCTATTTGTGGTTTGTGTCGCTTCAGCTCAGTTAGAACTAGGCCACGTTTCACCTTGTCCCCTAGGCCCCAGACATTCCAGGAAAGTATTCGAAGGGCGGAGCCACTACTCCGCGCCCCATCCAGCCCCGCGGCATTGAGGTGTTCATCCGCCATCTTCAATCACACCACACATGAAACGTCCAAAAGGAATCAATCGCACCTGCAATAATACAAGTCTAATAGCAACACACTTTACAGTTCTTGATCGACTTAGTGAATTTCCCATGAAAAAGAACCAACCCCCCCCACCCCTTCCCACCCTGCCTCCCTGCTTAACGGACCTACAACTGCCCGCCACCCCAACTTAGCAGAGCGCTTAATCCATCCCACAAACAGAGTACTTGCACGTCGGGGGAGAGTGTCCCCCAAAGCAGGCGGCTCCCTTGCTGCCCTCGGGATGCCGAGGCCGGCGTCCAGTAACGACGTAGTTGAGCAACCAAAGTGGGAAGAAGTCAAAGTCTAAACATTTCGCGGCCTGCTGACCTTATTTGCCCCCGGCAGCCCCGGAAAGGTCTTGTGTTGGCGATGCACTCGCACTCCTTCTAGCTGAAGTCTGTGAGTCGGGCCGGCTGTCGTACTGGTGCCTGCTGCGTTGTCGGCCAGACGTGCGATCCACTGTGCGCCATCCCTCCAGCCAGTCTCTTGCCGCCTCGGGGGAGTCAAAAAACCAGACCTTCTTGTCGGCCACCACTCGTAGCCGGGCCGGGTATAGCATTGAGTACGGCAGTTCCTGTTCGCGTAGCGTCTTCTTTACTTCCAGGAAAGTTCTCCTCCTTCTCGTGACCTCCGCTGTGTAGTCCGGAAAAAAGGATATGCGCGAGTTTTGGATCTGGATAGGTGGTGCCACCCTGGCCGCCTGTAGGATCGTATCACGATCCCTGAAGTTAAAAAGTCTTGCCAGGATCGGACGCGGGAGGGCCCCCGGCTTAGGTGTTCCTCCGGGTACCCTATGGGCTCGTTCGACTGTGAAGAAGTTGGAGAGCCCCTTGGGGGCCAGCTGATTCTTGATCAAATCCTCCACGTACAAGTCCATGGCCCCTTTAGTTTCAGATTCCGGGACCCCCAAAATGCGGACGTTGTTCCGCCTGGAGCGTCCTTCATGATCGTCCAGTTTGTCTTTCAGGAGTTTATTATCAGCCTGCAACTTTTCCATCGCTACCTGTAGGTCTGAGACATCCTCCACCAGCGATTTAGCCACCACCTCCACCTGCTTTACTCTTTCACTCATCTTCTGGAGGTCCGCTCGTATCAGGGTCACCTCGGTAGCAGTCGCGCCCACCGTTGCCTGAACCTGCGCCAGGGCGCATAAGAGATCCTCCAGGGTAGCCTTCTTAGCCCCGTCACTTTCCGAGTCTTTGCCCAAGGATTAGCGCTGCTCCGACTGGGAAAGTGTCTGTTTGTCGCAGGCGAATTTGTCGAGCTTAGCCTGAGTGGCGGTTTGTCGGGGTCCCTTCCCCGCCATCGTGGCTCGACGTCGGAGCACTCTCGGTAGATGGGTAGTCAGGTCGCCTTTGTCCAGTGGCGCCAAGGTGTCTTGGCTGACCGACACGCCAGGTATAGTTTGCAAGTCACTAATGGCGTTTAGGCCCGTCGGCAGTGAGTCTGCATCAGCACTGGCAGACGAGATGCAAGATGGCGGCGACTACGCAGTGACTTTCGAACTTCAGTCGTTGTTATCGCTGCCGTTATCCACTGCGCTGCCTTGACGCCGGAGAAGTGGACCCAGAAGTTGAGTGATCGTGAGGGACCCGCCAGTCTGAGGTTCCGCTGGCGTCGGTCTATGGCCGCTGCGGGCACTTCCGTTCGGCCGCGCCGGCGATGGTCCACTTCCGCCCGGACAGAACTCAACTCAGCCACCGCGGCTGCACTCGTGCCACCAGGCCGCACTCTGAGATTAGCCGAAGTAGTTCCTTCCTCCTGTTCCCGGGCCGGAAACGCTCCCAAATTTCTCCTGCAGCCGCCGTTCGGTCACCGGACCCGGGCCACCCCTTCTGGGTTGGTTGTTGAGCGGATAGGCATGCGGATTGATGCGGGAAGCCGCCACGCTACGGGAGCCTCTCTAGTTTGCTGCCGCCATCATCGGCTGCTAGCCACGCCCCCTTCGAGAACCTTTTTATGTCTTTTTGGAGTTTAGCCACCTTTTGGTTCATGAGGTACTCTTTATGCTCTGCCATTTCTTTATTCAATTCGGCCAATTTGGTCTTGAAACCTGTGTTCTGGGCCGCAGTCTTCAAGGCAGCCTCGGCCGCCTGAATGCGGACTAGGAGGGCATCTGCTAGTCATTTTGCAGTATTCACGATGAGGATCAGGAGGTCATTGGTGCACTTCCACGACACTTGAGACCATTCAACTTTAAACTGTCCATCTTCCCAGAAGATTCTGGGGAAATTCTTAACTATCAGGCCATTAGGAGCAATTTTGACTTTGAAGTATTCAGCCATCATCGTCCCGTGTATTGTAATTCTTATCCACTCCTGTTTAAGATCTGCCAAAGATTGCCACTCAGTAGTGTTGCTCACTGAGGCTGTCTCTACGTCTATACCGAAGAGTGATGGAGTTCTCATAATTGCCGCTGCGTCCTCTTCCCCGAAACTTAGTCCTTGACCTTCCATATTGGTGGAGTCAAGAGACGTGTTCCTGGTTGAAGAGGGATCCTTCAAATGAAGGGTGATAGAGAGGACTGAAAGGAAAGGTGCGATACCCACTAAGGGGTATAGTGCGTGACTAACCAATATGGTATAAAAGTCACTGAGGTGGGGGATATAACAGCACTTAACTATGGCCGTCTCCACCTCACCAGTTAACACGTGATCCACACAGTGGGCGTCCACTGGCGCAATCCTATGACGAGGTCACCTATAAATAGTTCACGCACCGAGCGTCTTTACCTATTCGAGCTCGGCGGCGATGGGTAGGTGACTCCTCTCGGACACGGGAAACTTGAGGTAAGACAGTCCCCTCCTAACCAACCCCGGGCAAAACTTAGTGCCGGTGTCAACACATCCTTAACCTCCTTCAGGGGTTTCACTAACTTGTACATCCCAAAGCTAACAGCTCCTTCCTCTCCCTCAGCCAGAACTGTAGGCACAACCCAATTGTACCGACCCGCCGACTACTCAGGTGGTAATTAGTCCAAGACCATTAGGTGAGTTGTGAATCATCATCATACCACCACCCCTGTTGGCTCTCACTCCTCTATAGCCACGATATTCTCCTTGAGATTGCTGCTGCGGCTTTTTAATAACACTGGTTTTAATTTCACTCCACACTAGTCCCTCCACGTACAAAGTGTGGAAGAGTGTTCACTATACACTTCACCCGACGACAACACTGGCATGATTTTGGTCGTGTGATTATCCACACACTACCGCCACTTCACTACACTTTGTTGTTGTCTTGGCTGTGACCGTTGATACCTTTACAAGAAAATGTTAATATGTTTAACCTTGTTCCTTTTTTCTCCATTGTTTAGGCATAGGATTAACCCCTGAGGAAAAACCACACGAGACACATGACACCAGCATGGTTTCCTTTCTTTCTTTTTAAATTTCACCTTCACTAGGTCCTGACGAATCGCGGGAAATTTCCCAGGCGAGAAACATGTTGACCAACCCTCACTCTAGTCTCGTCTAGGGTTACGCTACCTAACTTGCCATCACCCAGCGAGCTAGTTCCACGGTTTTAACTGCAGTAGGGGGACCCCCAGAATAAAGTGTTTTCCGGCACCCCCTGCTACATTTTAAATCACTTTTCCTTCAGGATACTGCATGCCCTGACCCACATACCCGCACTTCACCAATAGGCTGTTGGACAAAAAGATCTCCGCCAAAGAGCCCCTCTCTGAGGTGAGCCCGTCGGGGATTGCACCGCCTCCCCGACGAGGAGCAACGCCTATGATGAAGCATGACACCCTTTCGGGTGTGTGAGGCAAACACGTCCAACATAATGGATGCCCAAAGGTGTAAGACAAACACCTACGGTCACGCCAATCTGTTTAATCTTTTTTAGGAACAGTTCAGCACCCTCCTTTGTTGAACGTGTAATTCACACGGGCACAAGCTGATACTGGACCTTCCTCCCTCGTCTTGGGTGGTAATTGGTGCCCGTCTGATCGACAGATCTCTCTCCCTCCTCCTTGACGACTGCTTATGCACGGTGCGAACCGTGGGAGCTCATTCCTGGCGGGTTAGATTATTCATATCCCCCACCTCAGTGACTTTTATACCATATTGGTTAGTCACGCACTATACCCCTTAGTGGGTATCGCACCTTTCCTTTCAGTCCTCTCTACCACCCTTCATTTGAAGGATCCCTCTTCAACCAGGAACACGTCTCTTGACTCCACCAATATGGAAGGTCAAGGACTAAGTTTCGGGGAAGAGGACGCAGCGGCAATTATGAGAACTCCATCACTCTTCGGTATAGACGTAGAGACAGCCTCAGTGAGCAACACTACTAAGTGGCAATCTTTGGCAGATCTTAAACGGGAGTGGATAAGAATTACAATACACGGGACGATGATGGCTGAATACTTCAAAGCCAAAATTGCTCCTAGTGGCCTGATAGTTAAGAATTTCCCCAGAATCTTCTGGGAAGATGGACAGTTTAAAGTTGAATGGTCTCAAGTGTCGTGGAAGTGCACCCATGACCTCCTGATCCTCATCGTGAATACTGCAAAACGACTAGCAGATGCCCTCCTAGTCCGCATTCAGGCGGCCGAGGCTGCCTTGAAGACTGCGGCCAAGAACACAGGTTTCAAGACCAAATTGGCCGAATTGAATAAAGAAATGGCAGAGCATAAAGAGTACCTCATGAACCAAAAGGTGGCTAAACTCCAAAAAGACATAAAAAGGTTCTCGAAAGAAAAGGTCTATCCTTACCTCAAAGAAGACTATGTCCCCCCAGGAACCAATTATAACTCGGACTCGAGTACAACCTCATCCAGGAGGGGTTCTAACAGTGGATCCGAGAACAGCGACGAAAATGAAATACCCAACATGCCACCGAGGGCTAAAAGAGGTAGGGGTCCGGGTCAACAGAATTTCCATAACTTCCCCAACTTCCCCCAACAGGGGCAACCCATGGGCCCCCCGTTTTGGCAATACCCGCAATTTCCACAGTTTCAAGCACCCTTCGCTCCACAATACCCACCCTTCTTCGCACCTCAAGGCTCCGCACGCCCCCCTTTTTTAGGCAGAGGCTGGGGCAGAGGGCGCAGGCGAAAGCGAGGCAACGCCTCAGAGAAGAGAGTGCAATGGGAGGACACACGCCCCCAGGGAATGGACACAAGGAGCACGAGCAGGTCAGGACCAAAATGAGCCTTGTCGTCAACCTTTCGGATCGCCTCCTTACAGAAAGCGAGGAACAAGTCCTCCAAAAAGGACTTGGTTTTGTTCCAACACCCAGAATTGACCTATTCAACCAGACCAGGGAAATTCAGTCCTTCTTTAGAAAAGTAAGACTCAAGGCCTTCTTTGACAGTAGACCCTGTGAACCAACAGAAGATTCTGGCCTACATAACCCATCTACCTTCACACCCCACAATGGGATGGTTCCTAATGAGGTCCTAACATTTGAGCAAGCAGTACTCAAAGACATCGATGCTCTTGATCGACAAATTAAACACTCCAACATTTCCCGCAAAGAGATGGAGGTGTTGAAATCACTGTCAGACGACCCCCTGATCACTATAAAACAAGCTGACAAGGGAGGCGCCACAGTTCTGATGAACACTACAGATTATGAACTTGAATGTTCAAGGCAACTGAATGACCAACGGTACTACACTCCCATCCCCAGTGATCCTACCCCACGCCTACAAACTACCATCACAGGCTTAGTGGAGACTGCAGAATGCGAACAATGGATCAGCAAAAAGGAGGCAGAATTCCTGATGAAAAAAGATCCAAGGGTACCATATTTTTACATACTGCCCAAAATTCATAAGGGAACAAGACCAGTTCCTGGGAGACCCATAGTCTCGCGATTGATTCTGTATTGGAACCACTCTCGCAGTTTTGCGATCACTTTTTGCAACCGCTTGTGAGACGCATTCCCTCCTACATCCAGGACACTACCGATGTCTTGCGCCTTCTAAACTCACTCCAAGACATGGGGCACATTGATCTCCTGATTACTCTAGATGTTGAGGCCCTCTATACCAACATCCCCCAGAGGGCCACTCTAGAGGTAATTGAGTCACGACTGAGACTGGAGGAATGGAACTCAAATACCCCACCTTCATTTATCATGGAATGTGCCACCCTGGCGCTCACGGAAAATTTCTTTGAGTTCAAGGGCAAATATTTTCACCAGACCCAAGGGACTTCGATGGGCAGCACTTTTGCCCCGTCAGTGGCATGTCTGTACATGGCAGACCAAATAGGCCTGCGAGATAGGCTGAGGCCTTAATCATAGGAATTGTTGGGTGCATCCATAGGGTCTGTTGGGTGCATTTCTTTGTCGTTTTAGGTCTAGTGTTAATGAGAATGTCTTTCACGTTTTGTGACCTTTTGAATGCGAACCTGGGTTGTTCTTTGAAGAGAAACACATATACCACCAATCGAATCCCTTCTCCGACAATATTAAAATGTGGAAACGTTTCATAGACGATATCTTCATCCTATGGACGGGCCCACCCAATTCGCATCAGGCGGAACTGCAGTGATGTTGCAGATTACAAAAAAGAGTCCACCATCCTGTCTAGAAATCTACTCGACAGAGGTTACCCAAAAAGAGAGGTCGCTAAAGCTAACAAACGTGCCAGAAACAATAACAGAGAAGCCCTACTGGAGAGACGGGAAAAAACACCTACCGAGAACCAGCCTATCACCTGCGTCACAACTTTTACCCCCATATCTAACAGAATCAAGAGCACAATCAAACGCCACTGGGGGATCCTTAATACAGGTGATATAAACTTTGAACAACCCAGGTTCGCATTCAAAAGGTCACAAAACGTGAAAGACATTCTCATTAACACTAGACCTAAAACGACAAAGAAATGCACCCAACAGACCCTATGGATGCACCCAACAATTCCTATGATTAAGGCCTCAGCCTATCTCGCAGGCCGGTGGAATAGGTCCGTCCTTCGTGAAGGCGGAGTTAAAGATCGGGTTGCGGCCTTCGGTCTGGTTGTGTCACTATCCATACAGGGTGGCATAGAAGACTGTGGCCCAATCCGGGCTGGAGAGCTGCATATACTCGAACTCCACAGCCAGCATATTGAGATAAAAAATCCCAGGGCGGAGACTACTGAACATGGGTGGCGTAAAGGCTAATGAGGAATAAAAAAAAAAAAGAAAAAAAAGAAAAAAAAAAGAAGAAAAAAAAAAAAAAAAAAACAGACCCTATGGAATTTACCTCCCGTCACCGGCCATTACCCATGCGGCACTTGCGGGGTATATAAATACACCACACCCCAGAAAACAATCCAACTTTCTGAAACCTTTAAGTGGGAAATCCGGGGCCACACCAATTGCAATACCACCAACTGCATATATATGCTAACATGCCCATGCGGTCTTCAATACATTGGGATGACAACCCGCCCAATCAAAACACGCATCATTAAACACCGCAGCAATTTTCGGTGTAAGAAAACACACACCAAAATGTGTAAGCATTATGTGGAAAACAACCACAACGCGGACTCAATCCGGTGGGTGGTACTTGAATCCAGCCCTAACTGCCCCAAGAATGCCCTGTTCCGAAAAGAACAAAGGTGGGTCCACCGCCTCTCCACAGATAAACAAGGACTCAGCGAAGATATTCCCTGGCACTCGTTATAAACTAGCCAATGCCTCGTCCATCTACCATTTGGTTGATAATAACCACTCCCTGTGAGTATTTTTCTGCCTCCCCTACGTACCTTTAATATTACTGACCCAATGTAGTCTGGCTCCATAGTTCAACTCTAATTAACACAAACACCTACGGTCACGCCAATCTGTTTAATCTTTTTTAGGAACAGTTCAGCACCCTTCTTTGTTGAGCATCTCCCAGATGCGTCATGTGTTAAATACCCTGCACCATGGCGCATCTTTTGCGCCGCCGCTGCCTCACAAAAGTGACGCATCGGCGGCGTAAAAGAGGTGCAAGGGGCTTGTAAATCTGCCCCAGAGTGTTCTACAAGCACCTCTCGAATAGACAACAGGCTAGTATTACCACGGTTTCCTGGTGATCGTTGATGGCCGATGTGACAGATGCATTACTTACGATTCCTCCACCCTCCTAGCCCTCAACCCCGGCCGCTCCCCCAACTGCGCCCAAGCCGCTACTGGACACACCCATGGACCCTTCTCTTGCTACTCCTGCAAATTCGACGGCACCAAGAACAACTCCTCATCTACCAACACACAACAGATATCTGACCCCAACCACCTACAATGCATCCTGCTCAACACCCGCTCGGTCCACAGACACGCCATCGACCTCTGGAACCTACTAGACACCATCTCTCCGGACGTCGTCTTCCTAACAGAAACATGGATGAACGCCTCATCAGCCCCAGACATCACCATTGCCATCCCGGAAGGTTATAAGATCATTCGCAAGGACCGTTCCGGCCACACAGGAGGAGGCATCGCTATCGTCCATAAGAAATCCATCCGCATCTCAACCAGCTCTGACGTCAATCTCGCCAACTCTGAACACCTTCACTTCCAGATCCACATCGACCCCAAGACCACACTCAGAGGCACCCTCCTTTACAGGCCTCCAGGACCCCGCGCACAATTTAGTGAAGACATCACGGACTTCATCACTCCACACGCGCTCCGAGGATTACATCCTTCTGGGCGACCTCAACTTTCACCTAGAAAAGAACAACGACCGCAACACCACCACCCTTTTGGACAACCTCGCCAACCTCGGACTTAAACAACTTGTCACTACCCCCACCCACATCGCAGGTCACACACTCGACCCTATCTTCACCTCCAGCAAACATGTATCCTTCGGCCACACCACGGCTCTCCTTTGGACCGACCACAGCTGCGTTCACTTTACCTACAACAAGACCACTTCCAACAACCATCCTCAACCCACTCTGCAAAGAAACTGGAACAAAATCACCATTGACCAGATCTCCTCATCGCTTCTTCAAAACCCCCCAGCCCACTCTTCAAACCCCGACCAAGCAGCCACCAACCTCACCCAATGGTTATCCAACAGCGCCAACATCCTAGCACCACTGAAAAAACGACAAATCAAACTAGCCAGCAAGAAGGCCTCCTGGTTCAACGATGATCTTAAGAAATCCAAGAAACTCTGTCGCTCCCTTGAGAAGGCCTGGAAAAAAGACCCAATCACCAGAACCAAGGACGCCTTCAAAAACGCCACTCGCATACACCACCAACTAATCCGGTCAGCCAAGAAAGCCGCTTTCAAAGACCGACTAGATAACAACGCCTACAACAGCAAAGAATTATTCAACATCGTCAAAGAGTTTACCAACCCATCTGCCAACTCCAACGACATCACCCCCTCCCAAGCCCTCTGCGACTCCCTAGCTTCCTTCTTCCACAACAAAATCGCAGACATCCACAACAGCTTCGACAACCGACCCGGAGACCAACCCACCCAACCCCCTGCAGGACCCCCACCCCCCCTGAACATCATCAATGACTGGAAGCCACTCTCCACTGAGGACACCATCCGTCTGATGAACTCTATCCACTCAGGATCCCCCACAGACCCATGCCCTCACCACATCTTTAACAAAGCAGACTCCATTATTGCACCGCACCTCCGAGACGTCATCAACTGCTCCCTCAACTCCGCAACATTCCCGGAAAGCTGGAAACATGCGGAACTCAGCGCCCTCCTGAAGAAACCCACAGCTGACCCCACCGAACTCAAAAACTACCGCCCTATCTCACTCCTTCCATTCCCGGCCAAAGTCATCGAAAAAGCGGTCAACAACCAGCTCGCCGCCTTCCTCGAAACCAACAAATCCCTCGACTCCTCACAATCCGGCTTCCGAGCCAAGCACAGCACTGAAACCGCCCTCATCGCAGCAACAGACGACATCCGAACTCTACTGGACAATGGAGACACAGTCGCCCTCATCCTCCTCGACCTCTCCGCAGCCTTCGACACAGTCTGCCATAGCACCCTTCTACAACGCCTCAGAAACATCGGAATCCAAGGAAAAGCACTGGAATGGATCACCTCGTTCCTCACCGGAAGAACCCAGAGAGTCCGCCTACCACCATTCAAGTCAGAGGCCACTGAAGTCATCTGCGGCGTACCACAAGGATCTTCACTCAGCCCCACCCTCTTCAACGTATACATGAGCCCCCTCGCGGTCATCGCACGCCAACACAACCTCAACATCATCTCCTACGCTGACGACACTCAACTGATCCTCTCACTCACCAAAGACCCGAACACTGCCAAAACCAACCTGCATGAAGGAATGAAAGAAGTAGCCGAATGGATGAAGCACAGCCGTCTGAAACTGAACTCAGACAAAACAGAAGTCCTCATCCTAGGCACCTCCCCCTCCGCCTGGGATGACTCTTGGTGGCCAGAGGCCCTTGGAAAAGCACCCATCCCGACGGACCACGCACGGAACCTGGGCGTCATCCTGGATTCCTCTCTCTCGATGAACAGGCAAGTCAACGCCGTTTCTTCATCTTGCTTCAACATTCTTCGCATGCTCAAAAAAACATTTCGCTGGATCCCCACCGAAACTAGAAAAACGGTCACCCACGCTCTGGTCACGAGCCGACTGGACTACGGAAACACCCTTTACGCCGGTACCACCGCAAAACTCCAGAAAAAACTCCAACGCATCCAGAACGCTTCAGCCAGGCTCATATTAGACATCCCGCGTAAAGAACACATCTCTGGTCACCTGAAAAACCTCCACTGGCTCTCCGTCAATAAGAGGATTACTTTCCGGCTCCTAACCCACGCACACAAAGCACTCTACGAAATCGGACCCGAATGCCTCAACTCATGACTGTCCTTCTACACCCCCCACCCGCCAGCTACGATCCTCCAACCAAGCCCTTGCCACTGTACCCCGCATCAACAAAACCACCATGGGAGGTAGATCCTTCTCCTACCTGGCAGCTAAAACCTGGAATTCACTTCCCACTCACCTTCGCCTTACTCAGAACCACCTAGCATTCAGAAAACAACTTAAAACGTGGATATTCGACAAGTAATTCCCCACCCGTCTTCAAGCGCCTTGAGACCCTCTAGGTATGTAGCGCGCTATACAAATTGTTTTGACTTGACTTGACTTGAACAGGCCTGTCCAATCTACCCAACATTTTCAATCAACTTTGTTGGGTGTGAATCTATATCTGAATGTCAAGCACACACATGAATAACACACATACAAAAATAGTGTACGTTCTCACACTCATGTAATGTTCTGAGTGCTGTAAATTGTATTACACGAGTTGCCTCACTTCTAGGGTGCTACTAGGAGTGTGCAAAACTCACAGAATTTCACTCCTTGGAATTCTGCGGAGTTACATGAAAACTACTGGCGATTTAGTGGAGTTTCACAAACGGGTGGAATAAGGCACGTCAAGCTGCTTATCCTGATGATTAGCGCCAGGAGCTTGTTCTCTGCTGAAAAATCAGCACAAACGGCACGGCACAGCACACCAGAGGTTGCTGATTCTCGAGTTGATTTTTCGGCCGCTCAAGTAGATTTTCTACTCGAGTTGTATTTGTGAACGGTCATGAACTTGCACGTTGGGGATATTTCTTGGATTGTCCTCCCGGCGACCAAAAACCAGGCTAGAGGACGCCAAATCTCGCTTGCCAATTTACTGTTCGTGAGCCACACATGAGAGAAAATTTCCCCACGCAGTGGTTGGTGGAATTTGGCCCGGACTCCGCATTACGCATGCCAAAACTCAGCCAACTCCCCGTGCGGAATTTATCGCCCACCCCTAGTGACTATCACCTTGCAGGTCATAATGAGCGTCATTTTCAGTCCTGGGCTTTTGCATTCTGGGTATTGTAGTCTTTTTTGGCTCCCTTTCAACTAATTAAACTAACACACCCGAACGCAAGGATTTTTAAGTGAAAAGTTCTACAGAGGACGCAGTGACCACAAAGACCTGAAGTGAGGTGGCCACTCACGCCACTGAGGCAAGTAGAGGAGCTCTGCTGGTGCATTTCCCATGACAGGGTGGCAGTTAATTGAATACACAGCTGATGTAATTGTAAATAAATGAAAAGTGTGAGCTAGTTTCCTGGATGATCAAATTTCTCTTCACAGATAGTTCTGAGACGTTTCCTGAAAAATAATGCAAAACGTTCATGGCTGCCAGAATTTAAGATTTTCAAATCCCTGCAGTGTGAAAAACTGGATTAAGATCCAGTAACTCACTGCTATGACTAGCAATAGTTGTTAACAAAAGCTGTTACCAACTGTTGCCATGTCATTAAGGAATTTCAGGCTGCTTTGGCAGGCCTTTCACAGAGTCTTTCAGAGCAGGTCTGTAAACCACAGAGCACAGCTTCTGAAGGACAGGGCACTGAGTTTGGTAGGGCAAGCTGGCAGGAGGCAATGTATTTTTTATTTTACATTTTAAACACAGAAGAGAAGCCATGTTAAGTAGGGCTGTTTACAAAAAGAGGAGTACAAGACAATGTTCACAAGGAACTCATTTAAACTGAACAATATACAGTCTGCAACTAAAGTTGTTGCTCTGATTTAATCATAGTCCAGATTATTTTGATTCATCAATGACCTTAAATTGAGTCATAGTATTAATCATATGCATTTGTATTCCTTAAAAAGCCCACAAAAAACTTTTCATTAAGAGTAAACCTAACTTCAGCCGAAGTAGGTAATTTTATTTTGCAGTTAGGTCTGTATCACAGATGTATTACTTAAACATGAATATGGAGATATTTACACAAAAAGAAACATATATTTTCCACATTTAGACGGATATTGTGATCCCAGGTGAAATGACCATAACCTATTTTAGTGAGTATTCTGTGACGTGGGAAAATTGAGACGCTTATTGGTGAGTTATAAAAAAGGCGAACCAAATACAATATATAATAGTTTAATCCAAGCTGTCTCTTTTGTATGCTGTGGATGGCGTTTCGACCCTCTCTAGATACGGGGTCTCTTCAGGACTGTGTTTCTGGGGACAGTATAGCACATACACGTGTCCATGTAGGATCCAGTATGTTAGTTGATAAGGGATGCAGGAAAGATATCCGGATGGTGTTCAGTTCTGCCGGGGTTAATTGGGATGTTCATCCCTCAACCAGTAGCATGCCAGGAGGCATGCTTGAAGAGTGGTGGGGAAAGGGGGTAGGGCCTCCCACAAGCTAACAGCAATCCCACTGTGTTTGACTTACTGGAGGTAACAAGAGAGGTGTTGGACCCCAGGAACCCTCAACAGCCAAGGGGAACTTCATCCCCAACCAGTAATGCACCAGGAGGCGCATTTGCAGAGTGGTGTAGAAAGGGGGCGGGACTCCCACAAGCTCTCATCAATCCTGCTATATGGGACTTACTGGAGGTAACAGGATAGATTGTTGGCCCCCATGGACCGTCAGTATCTTCATCCTCCATCCAGTACTATAGCAGGAGCTGCATTTGCAGGTTGGTGAAGAAATGGGGTGGTCCTCGGAAGGTAGCAGAAGCTGGCCCGGGTGTGGAGCGGTCCTCTGGGCCAGCTCCTGGTCTGGTGGCTCAGTGGACTAATGCATCCACCTCATGGTCACAGGTTCAATTCCCGGCGGGTCCACTCAGCCTTTCATCCATCTGAGGTCGATAAATTGAGTACCATAGAGTTTGGTAACAATAAACATCTGTTATTCAACGCCAAGATACCCCAGTTGGGGGGTACATGTGCTTTACAAATACACATGTTATGTTATGTTAAAAATGGCTCCACAAGGGGGGCTGCAGGGTTCCCCTCCATCTTAAATCTTTGTCTTAGGGAGGTAGCGGTCCCCAGGGCAGAGGGTCAGTAACGGATCCACTACATAAATCTTAGTCAGCCCCAAGAAGGTGGCAGTGTCGGGGTCTGCAGGGGGCCAAGCACCCCCTCTTAAATTCAATAAAATACCTTGTGGGTGGGCCAAACAGGCACTCCTTCATTGACATAACTACACTTGCCCTGGGGACTTGGTGGTCCCTGGGTGCGGCGGGCCCAGAGGGCTCGCCTGCACACATATATGAAAGTGCCCTCAGGAGGTGACAGTCCCCGGAGTTTATGAGAAGACATGGGTGGGTATTTGGGTACTTGTAAATGCCCTTTGTGAATATCGAAAGTCATAAAATTTCGTCTTAGTTTACCTTTGTAAATCGGGCCCTAAGTCTTTCAGCCGGCATAGCCTTGTTCGCATATATATTATATACATATATATTTAGTTGAAACAGTCCTTTCTACAGGGTCATTACTAAACATTTTCCTTCCTTCTCCTACTTTTTGCTGTTTTTTTGCTTGTTGGCCTTAGGACTCTGTTCATTTTACCACTGCTAACCAGGGCTAAAATACTTGTGCTCACTCCCTTAAACATGGTTTGATTAGGATATTCCCGATTGGCATATTTAATTTACATGTAAGTCCTGTGTAGAGTGGTGTACCATATACCCAGGGCATGTAAATTAAATTATATTACTGGGCCTGCAGCATTATTGTGCCACTCGCTTAAGTAGCACTTTAAAATATGTCCCAGGCTGGCCGTTACAGCCTGAAGGCAGGGTCCCACTGCCAGGTTGACTTGACATTTAAACCCCTATCAAGCTCTATCTAAACTCCCCTTTTATTATATACTAGCAGCCCGTCCCGACGTTGTCCGGTTATGAATTGCAGTAGTATATTGTTTTGTAGTATTTCGTTTTGATAGCATTTCTTATCTGTGACAGGCCTGTGAAACGCTCCGATTCACAGTGCACTGCTGATGCACTTAAGAGTGCGCGTTCAGTAGTGTGTGTACTCGAGTTTCCCTACTTTATTTTTCCTTGCAATATTATATAGCGCGAACTCGACAACATGGCATGAGCACAATTTACATTACAGAAGAACACATTCATTTGTGGTAGGCACGGGGAGACAAAGCGATTTGCCTGGAATCACAGGATGTTGAGCTGATGCAGAGATTCGAACTTAGCTCCCCAGCTCTAAAGTTCGCAATTCTAGAACTTGTGGCTGGAGGTGTGTCTAAAAGTGTATGTCGGTGCTGGCCATGAATGAGCGAGACCTGTGCATTTTTCAAATGGGTGGTGAAAAAATATGAGTATGTTGCTGGAGATGTGGGTCGCCGTGCCACCAATGTACTTACCGGGGGAGGGTAAACACCCATTATTCCGCAACTTTCTTTCCGCATAGCATGACTCCGCATACTTTCATTACGAAAGTACCATGACTCCGAAATGCCATTATAACGCATGGCATTACATTTTATATGCTTTTACCACGCATACATTTACAACAAAATTTGTTGTAAATGCATGAATGGTAAAAGCATGTTTTTAAAAAAATGTTTGGATAAAGTAAGTATGGGTATAGGGGTATATGTTTTGGGGTACTGAGGTATATGTTTTGGGGTGTTTGGGTATTTTAAGGGTTCAGATATCGTTTTGGGTTATGGGGTACAGGGGTAGTTTTAGGGTTTAGGGATAGGTATGGGTTTTGGGGTACAGGGGTATTTTTAGGGTTCAGGGCTAGGTTAGGGTTTTGGGGTATAGGGGTATTTTTCGGGTTCAGGGGTAGGTTTGGGTTTTGGGGTACATGGGTATTTTAAGGGTTCAGGGCTAGGTTTGGGTTTTGGGGTACAGGGGTATTTTTAGGGTTTGGGATAGGTTTGGGTTTTGGGGTACAGGGGTATTTTAGGGTTCAGGGGTAGGCTTGGGTTTTGGGGTGCAGTGGTATTTTTAGGGTTCAGGGCTAGGTTTGGGGTACAGGGGTCTTTTTAGGGTTCAGGGGTAGGTTTGGGGTTTGAGATACAGGGGTATTTATAGTGTTCAGGGCTAGGTTTGGGTTTTGGGGTACAGGGGTATTTTTAGGGTTTAGGGATAGGTTTGGGTTTTGGGGTACAGGGTATATTTATAGGGTTAAGATGGGTTAGTGTTTAAGGGTGTTGGGGTATTTTAAGGAGTAAGGGTGGGCTATGATTATGGGGTGCAGGGGTATTTAAAGGGAACAGGGTGGGATTAGCACACAATATGAGACATGATTGTGATTGTGATTGATAGGCTTTATTTCGATATAAAAATATCATAAAAGCTTGTACAACATGTATAAAACACAGCATTTATAACAGTCCCTATCTAAATACACAAAAGGGAAGAACAGGGAAAAAAAGTTATAACAGCTAAAACAGAATTAAATTGACAATGAAAGCCTTCTTGCATGAATCAACCATGACCACTGTAAAAATTTTGACACAGCACAAACAGTCAAAGTGGATGTGTCAGACATTAAAATACGTAACGCCACTATATGTTGGCGGGTACCTAAAAGTCTACATAAGGGTTTAAGCCAACGGTTCCTGGGTGCACAGTAATCCGGACATTCAAAAAGAATGTGGGCTACCGACTCTGCTCGATTGGGACAACGCGCACAAAAGGGGGAAAACTGGTAGGAGGATTTCCAACGCGCAACTAGTTCACCTACTGGTAGTGTCCCCACTCTGAACTTAAAATACAGGGCATGGTCGAAAGGGATGGAAATCATGTCTAAGTAAGGTTCATAGGCCACCACGTCCTTAATCCTCACAAAGGCTGCAGTAGAATTGCATAGCTTTAGGAGGGGCGGATCTCGATGCCTATGCATCGCCTAGCCCTAACTCCACTAATAGCCGTTTCACATCCCTCAACCATTTAATCCTAGACCAACCTTCCATGGCCATTACCTCTGATAGCGCTTCTGCATAGGAGGCTAGTTCGGGCACCTGCCACAACCGAGCCCAAAGGTGCAGGGGGCGGAGTTGGGCTTGATCCTTGATCGATTGTAGCCTAGATCAAGTAGCACTGGGACAGTAGGAGTACTCAACGGGAGAGCCATCAGATCTTTCAAGAATTTGCTCTCCGATTTTGCTAGTACATCCAAATTGCAAGTACCCCACAGCTCCGCCCCGTATAGGGCAGCGCTAACCCCTCTAGCTTTGTAAATCTCCACGACTGGGGCTATAGGTTTGCTTGTGGAGGAGCATTGTTCCTTAAGTAATATGAGACATGGCATGAAGGGCGGAACGTACCACATGGCCCCAGCGTTTGTCACGCACACAGCACACGCCCACAGCACAACGCAGACACGCCCACAAGGGACTACTTTGCTGGCACGGTTCTTTTACCTTTTAAATGTATATGGTGGGCATCAGCATAGCCTATGTCCTTCTGCTGCAACTGCCCTTTCCAACGCTGTATTGGGTGTTGTGATTGGTGCTGTGGTTCCGGAGATTATTACCCGTCTCAAAGGTTTGGGCTCTCTCTTTATTATATTAGAATAGATTAGTCACCCCTTAGAAGGCCTTGGGTAGCCCATGGGGCAGGGCACTGTGTAATTAAAAGGTAGGACATGTACTTTAAAATGTTACATGTTCCAGTAGTGAAAAACTCCCAAATTCGTTTTTCACTACTATGAAGCCTACCTGTCCCATAGGATAACATTGGGGATTCCTTATTACATTTAATAAGCTGTAATTCATTAACAAGAGGAGGTAGATATAGCATTTTTGGTACTATCAATTTGTAATGATAAAACCTCTTAAATGGTAAAGTTGAATTTAGCTATATAAGTTTGAAAATGCCACTTTTAGAAAGTTGGCATTTTTCTGCCATTAGCGTGTTGTGCCTGCAGCCTGTCTTAGGTCAGATGACTGGGTGTAGCGGACTGTTATACTTTGTGAATTTCCTCCAGATAGTCACACAATAGTGGAATTAGCTGAGCTGCAATGGGCGATGAACTGGTTCGAAGGAGAGAGGGGCGGAGGCAAGCACAGCCCCACGTGCACCTGAATTGGCTGTGCCCTGTCTCCTCACAATAGGCCTAACAACCCTGTATTGTCAGTGCAGCCAGCCTGGAGCTAGGGCAGGGACAGCAGGAGACTCCTGGAATTTAAGGACCTTTCCAGAAACTTCTCCCACCTTCTGGAAGTAGGGCACCAGGGTATAATAAGAAATAGAAGGAGGAACCCTAATACTAAGAAAAGGAACTGGGTAATCAGATTAAGAAAATAAAGTGAGTCCCTAATCAGCTTATGTACATCTCTGGAACATGTGTTGAATTTATAGGGTTTGGGATAGGTTTGGGTTTTGGGGTACAGGGGTATTTTAGGGTTCAGGGGTAGGCTTGGGTTTTGGGGTGCAGTGGTATTTTTAGGGTTCAGGGCTAGGTTTGGGGTACAGGGGTCTTTTTAGGGTTCAGGGGTAGGTTTGGGGTTTGAGATACAGGGGTATTTATAGTGTTCAGGGCTAGGTTTGGGTTTTGGGGTACAGGGGTATTTTTAGGGTTTAGGGATAGGTTTGGGTTTTGGGGTACAGGGTATATTTATAGGGTTAAGATGGGTTAGTGTTTAAGGGTGTTGGGGTATTTTAAGGAGTAAGGGTGGGTTATGATTATGGGGTACAGGGGTATTTAAAGGGAACAGGGTGGGATTAGCACACAATATGAGACATGATTGTGATTGTGATTGATAGGCTTTATTTCGATATAAAAATATCATAAAAGCTTGTACAACATGTATAAAACACAGCATTTATAACAGTCCCTATCTAAATACACAAAAGGGAAGAACAGGGAAAAAGAGTTAAAACAGCTAAAACAGAATTAAATTGACAATGAAAGCCTTCTTGCACGAATCAACCATGACCACTGTAAAAATTTTGACACAGCACAAACAGTCAAAGTGGATGTGTCAGACATTAAAATACGTAACGCCACTATATGTTGTCGGGTACCTAAAAGTCTACATAAGGGTTTAAGCCAACGGTTCCTGGGTGCACAGTAATCCGGGCATTCAAAAAGAATGTGGGCTACCGACTCTGCTCGAGTGGGACAACGCGCACAAAAGGGGGAAAACTGGTAGGAGGATTTGCAACGCGCTACTAGTTCACCTACTGGTAGTGTCCCCACTCTGAACTTAAAATACAGGGCATGGTCGAAAGGGATGGAAATCATGTCTAAGTAAGGTTCATAGGCCACCACGTCTTTAATCCTCACAAAGGCTGCAGTAGAATTGCATAGCTTTAGGAGGGGCGGATCTCGATGCCTATGCATCGCCTAGCCCTAACTCCACTAATAGCCGTTTCACATCCCTCAACCATTTAATCCTAGACCAACCTTCCATGGCCATTACCTCTGATAGCGCTTCTGCATAGGAGGCTAGTTCGGGCACCTGCCACAACCGAGCCCAAAGGTGCAGGGGGCGGAGTTGGGCTTGATCCTTGATCGATTGTAGCCTAGATCAAGTAGCACTGGGACAGTAGGAGTACTCAACGGGAGAGCCATCAGATCTTTCAAGAATTTGCTCTCCGATTTTGCTAGTACATCCAAATTGCAAGTACCCCACAGCTCCGCCCCGTATAGGGCAGCGCTAACCCCTCTAGCTTTGTAAATCTCCACGACTGGGGCTATAGGTTTGCTTGTGGAGGAGCATTGTTCCTTAAGTAATATGAGACATGACATGAAGGGCGGAACGTACCACATGCCCCCAGCGTTTGTCACGCACACAGCACACGCCCACAGCACAACGCAGACACGCCCACAAGGGACTACTTTGCTGGCACGGTTCTTTTACCTTTTAAATGTATATGGTGGGCATCAGCATAGCCTATGTCCTTCTGCTGCAACTGCCCTTTCCAACGCTGTATTGGGTGTTGTGATTGGTGCTGTGGTTCCGGAGATTATTACCCGTCTCAAAGGTTTGGGCTCTCTCTTTATTATATTAGAATAGATTAGTCACCCCTTAGAAGGCCCTGGGTAGCCCATGGGGCAGGGCACTGTGTAATTAAAAGGTAGCTCTAAGAAAAAACAGGGTGCCTTTTCCTGATTGTTATGCCTTGTAGGTGTGCCGCTCCTACTGGAGATGGCAACCTATGTGTGAACAGGAATCGTGCAGTCTTATTAAGGTTACCAAATTTACAACCATTAATTAACAACCTTTCAGTGTTATACGGGACCACATATAAAGCATGGAAAGCCTAGAAATGTTTAAAATTTGTAGTGCATTTATTCAAAAGAATTTGTTGTTTAAAAAGTCATAGTATCACAAAACTGTTGCATTAAAAAATCGTTACACGGTATATATTCAATGTATATAAACAATATTAATAACACATTTCTTAAAAGACAATATCAATTATTTTTAAAAAAAGTTCTCCTTTATACAGTATTATTTCCAAAAAACATATTTGTAAAAAGATAATAAAACACAAATGTTAGGAACAAAAATGTCGACGCGGCGTTTCGGTGCCCCTGATGTTCTTGCACCTTCTTCAGGACTTGTTCCCTGATTGGTCACATCTACAAAGACATATATCATAATATGTTTCATTAGGTCCCATCTACTAGTTTCAGTTACATATATTCAATACAACATTTGATGAACCTAACATTTGGTAACCTCTAAAGTCTCTTATGCACATCCCAACTTAAGGTTTGTCACAACGTTATTGTTATACTTTCTACATTTATCTGTAAATTGATTAACTTCTAGGCTTGGTGGTGGTATGGTGATATTATTTTACACCAGTAGTAGATGACTAACTACGTTTCATATTTCCTCTGCTGGACAGTCCCTTATCCCACTTCTTTCTGAGATCTTACTGTCGGTCATTTTCATATAGCCCTCAGGTCTGAAATAGGATTCATTTCCCTTTTGCTCTGTGGTCCACTATCGGTCCTTTAAATGTAACCCTAAGTTCTGGAATGAGATTTCTTTCCCTTTTCCTCCCAACCAGTTTAGTCATCCAACTTACCCAGGTGGTATTCCCTGGACCCTTTTGATCATATGAGTCTGTTTAGCATCTGCTCATACTTTCGTTCCCTTTAGCTATATGGGATTTCCTCTCAATCAATGTTCTTAGTTTTTCCTTGGAGACTTTGGAAATTAACCACTTCAGTACTATAAAGTAAAGAGAAAACATTTATATATCTTCACTTTTTTCTGACTAACTCCTGTTTAGTCTAAAAGTTAAATATATGCTCCTCACCGGTTTTTATTTCCAATTCTTATTTTAGTTGTAAGGAGGATGCCTCTGGGAGCTCCCTTTCTTATGGGTTGAATACTTCACGCCCCTGCTCCGTCTAGGGATGGGATAATCTTTGTTAGTGTATCTTGATTGCTCCTTAATTTCATCTGAATTATCACCTTCCTATTATTTTCCTTACCTTATTAGATATTTTGGAGTTACCAGTAGTTTACCTCACTCATGGGGATGTTGATCTTTTGGTAGAAGCCTTTTGACTTGGCCTGTATTTACTAGGAAAGGATAAATTTTAAGGCTGAGTTAGAACAGTCTGTTTCCTTTAAAGAAAACATTCTTCTCCTAACAGCGCTAACAGAACCCTGTTTTTACTTACTTGGTGAAGGGAGCTGAGCTGCGTGGCGTCCTCCTTGTCTCTTGAGTCTTTTCTATATAATGAAACTACCTTGTGTCTGATATTTATACTTATCACAGATTGGTTCATTTTGACTAATCACTAACACCTGTTTGCTGTTTGTAGGTGCTGGTACACGGTGACCCGATTGTGGCCGCCATCTTGTAGTGGGTTAAAACCCTATTTCTCTATTTGCTTTTTTTACATAGATTATTTCTGTTCTATCTCTCTGTGCATTTTATTGGTTTCCTCAATGTATACCTCCTTCTACTTATTTACCGGATTCTGCTATGTTTTTCCGCTGTTAACTTCATATTTTATTTTTCTTATTTAAGTGTTATGTTCGTTCCGCGTTTATTTACCACTGGGTCATCTCTTGCTCTTTTTTCTATTTTAGCGAGCACACCTCCTTCACACCTTTATAGATCGAGGGGTTTAGAACCTGATTCACCTCCGCTCGTACTGCGAGCGCCATTTTGGATTGGGAGTACTCGTGATTTACTAAACTCCAGAGTGATTATCTGTTTTGGTCCCTTGTTTTTACTCGAATGTTATGAGTCATGATATTTTATGTTTGGTCCTCGCTTGCTGTTATTTCTAATTTAGCAAGCACATATCCTTGGCATGTTTGTAACCCAGTTGAGTTTACAACCTGATTGTGTTCCGCTCATACTGTGGGCGCCATTTTGGATTGGGAGTACTCGTGATTTACTAAACCCCTTCGTGGTTATATATTTGGGTCCATTATTATCACTAGAATCACATCGCCTGCTATTATTTCTACTTTAGCGAGCACACATCTTTCGCCCATTTATAACTTGATCAGTTTACACCCTTATTCAAATCCGCTTATACTGTGAGTGCCATTTTAGATTGGGAGTACTCATGATTTACTAAACCCCCTAGTGGTTCTGTATTTGGGGCCATTATTATAATTAGAGTATTATGAGTCCTGTTGTTTGTGAGGGCTCCCTATTCATGTTTATGCACATGGCAAAATTGCCCACATTGTGTATACTAACACCTAATAGTCTCCGCATTTTTAGAATGGAAACTGAAGACCCTTTCCGGTATTTCAATTTCCATAGTCCCGTCTATCTATCATTATAGCTATGTATTAGGATCTCCTAATCATTATTGTGTAAAGTATTATCTGTATACATAGGTACACAATCTATCGTCCAGCTCCTTCTAAAGTGGATCAAGGATTCCATGTTTCAAGGTGTGTGCGCTTACGCTACTGCTTTAGAATTTATACATACATGTTACCCTATTCCTACCTTACCTATTCCTGTTTTTTAGGTTTTCTCTAATACTTATTTGCAGTCCAAAATTTTACTACAGTATTCTCTCCCAGTCTTCTTTGTTGTTCAGACCTATTTTATGGGAGTTGAACTTGGACATGTAGTATTGTTCTCTTTGTCTACGTTTTTTAGTTAAGTCTCCTCCTCTTTTATTTATCCTGACTTGTTCCACCACACACCATCGTATGTCTTCCACTGTGTGGCCCCTTTCTATCCAATGGGCTACCAGGGGAGCTGTCAATTTCTTAGTACGGATGGCTGACTTGTGTTCTGTTATCCTTGTCCTGATTTCTCGTTGGGTTTCTCCTATGTATACTTTGCCACAAGGGCAATTGATCATATATATAACATTGCTGGTTCTGCAATTAAATAGATCCTTGTGTATGTGTGTTGTTTTACCAATGGTAATATTTGGACCTGGTATTATAAGAGGGCAATTTTTACAATTACCGCAAGCATAATTGCCTGTTGGGTTTGACCCATCTAAGGTCCTAATGGAGTTCCTTCTCATTTTATCTGGGTACGTTTTAACTAAACAGTTTCTTATTGTGCGGTTTCTCCTGAAGGCAAATATCGGTTTGGGGATTGGTGTTTCGCCTGGATCATTTAGCAACTTCCAATTACTGTTAATACAGTTTTTCAATTTATTGGATACACATGAGTAGTTTGTAACAAATACAATAGGTTTTGTTTCATTGTTTGGTCTGGTTTTTGGTTCAAACAGACTTTCCCTGTTGTAATATTTTGCCCGTTTGTAGGCTTGTTTGATCATTTTCTTCGGATAACCTCTGTCGGCAAATTTCTTCATTAGGTTATTTGCATGTGTATCATATTCTTTCAAAGTGGTACAGTTTCGCCGGACCCTTAGGAATTGCCCGAATGGTATGTTATTTTTTTGGGTAGCCGGATGGTGACTGTTAAAATGGAGCATTGTATTACGGTCTGTCGGTTTTGTGAAGAGTTCCACTCCTAAGACCCCCTCCATGTTTTTTATTTTGATGTCTAAAAAGTCACACTCCTCGTTACTGTACGTTGAGGTGAAATTTAGATTTTCATCACCCAGGTTTAGCCACGTAATGAATTCCATTAGTTCCTCTATACTCCCTTGCCAAATGAAAAAAATGTCATCAATGAATCTTGACCATTTTTGGATGTTTTCAAAGAATGGCGCCATGGGGTTAAATATATGTTTTGTCTCGAAGTCCGCTACGTATAGGCACGCCAGACTGGGAGCACAGGTGGCTCCCATGCTGGTCCCCTTTGTTTGTTTATACATGGTATCTTTGAAAAGAAAGATGTTATTTTTAAGGATGAGTTCTACACAGTCTATTATGAATATAGAGTGCTCTGAAAGGTCTTCCTCCCCGTTTAGCAGTAACTTTTTAATTACTTTGATGGTGTCGTTTTGGGGGATATTTGTATAGAGCGCTTCTATATCAAGCGTCACCATCCACTGGTTGTTAGGATTAAATGTTGTTCCTTCTACTTTTTTGATCATTTCTGTTGTGTCCTTTATGTATGCTGGTTGTATTGTGACTAAAGGTTGAATAAATTTGTCCACATACTTGCTTAGTGGTTCTGTAAGGGAGTTTAGACTTGAGACAATCGGTCTCATGGGCGGGTTATTGATGTCCTTATGCACTTTAGGCAGCCCATAGATCGCTGGGATCGTTGGGTTTTCATTGTTGAGGAAATTGAATTCCTCATGGTTGATTACGCCATCTTCTTTAGCTAGTAAGAGCAGGCTCCTTATCCGTTTCCCTAGGTTTTGCCATTCTGTCATGTTGGATTTTGTGTAATGGTTGGGATTATCTAAGAGGTAGTGCATTCTCTTCTCATAGTCTGTTGTTTCTAATACTACTATGCTCCCCCCCTTATCTCCAGGCTTGATAGTAATGCTGTCATCATTTTCTAGATTATTCAAGGCCTTTTTTTCTTCCAGGTTTAGATTGTTTTTAATCCACAGCCTCTGATCTAGTATTTCTTCAAGTCCTCTTGTTATAACCCTTTCAAATGTGTCTACATTTTTATTGACCATGGAACTCAATGGGGTCCACACTGACTTCGGACGTAAGCCAGATTTGTTGTCTGTTGGCATTCTTTCTTTGCCCTCAAAGTATTTTTGTAATCTGATTTTTCTTATCAGTTGTTGAAAGTCCCTTTCTAAGGTGAATCTGTCCGGTGGTCCTGCTATGGCGTAGCCCAGTCCTTTCTCTAATAGACTAATTTCTTCCTTGGTCATTTCTCTTTTGGCTAAATTTATTATTGGTGCTTTTGTATCAGGTTCTAGTCCCATGTCTTTTGGCTTCTCGTTTTCATATAGGGACGTTGTTGGCCCTGGTTGCTCTGGTAGTTGCCTCTCCCTCTCCCTCGTCCTCTCGGGGTTGGGTTTTGATTTTGATTTCCCCTGTGTCTGTCTAAAAAAACTAGACTGTCTTTTGTTTGTTTGTTTGGTCGATCTCTCTCTGGGTCAGTTTGATTCCCTGTTGTTATTTCATTCTCTGAATCACTACTCGTGTATGAGGTATCAGAGAAAGTTACCCCCCGTCTAGGGCCCTGGCGTTTGTTGGTTTGCCAATTGCCTCTATTTGACCGGTCTTCCCTGGGCCTGTCAAAATAATCTTTTTGTATATAGGGGTATACTAACTCCTGTTTATACTGGTTTAGATCTTTTTTGAATTTATTACTCTTTTTGTTGATCAGGTAATCCTTATACCCGTCAAGATCTCTTTGGATCTCTTCCAGTTTTTGTTTTGCATCCTCTACTGAGGTGTTATCTTTTAGTTTTCTTTCCATCTCATCTAGTTCGATTTTTTCTATGATCAGGGTGGCTTGTGCGGTCTCTATAATTAGCAAGAGCCAGTCTCTGCTGCACCTATTGGCTATGAATGTCCAAGTTTCTAAAAATTTTTCATTTTTTGTAAACAGGCTCGGTTCATTCTTAACCTGCAGCCCTTTCGGTATCATCCCCTTCTTACAGTATTGTATTAAAAAATCTGAATGTAGTTCTGTTCTAATTATTTTTTTCTTATAATTCCAGAGTTCCTTCCACTGTTCTACATCAGTATTGTTAGCTGTTATTGTATTTACACTTTTGTCGGGACAATTGACTAGTTTATTAAATTGATCGTCTGAAAAACTAAATACTTTGAAGGCGTCCATTGCATAAATTATGAACCGCCGTGTGATGAATCACACCTCACTATTATGTGAGGAAAAGAGAGAACACAACTCCCCAGTTAAAAACTGTGCTATATTGTCAAAAAAGCTATGTGTAGGGAGCTACCCTTTCTGTCAGGAAAAGGACTGGGTCAATAACTCTAAGAAAAAACAGGGTGCCTTTTCCTGATTGTTATGCCTTGTAGGTGTGCCGCTCCTACTGGAGATGGCAACCTATGTGTGAACAGGAATCGTGCAGTCTTATTAAGGTTACCAAATTTACAACCATTAATTAACAACCTTTCAGTGTTATACGGGACCACATATAAAGCATGGAAAGCCTAGAAATGTTTAAAATTTGTAGTGCATTTATTCAAAAGAATTTGTTGTTTAAAAAGTCATAGTATCACAAAACTGTTGCATTAAAAAATCGTTACACGGTATATATTCAATGTATATAAACAATATTAATAACACATTTCTTAAAAGACAATATCAATTATTTTTAAAAAAAGTTCTCCTTTATACAGTATTATTTCCAAAAAACATATTTGTAAAAAGATAATAAAACACAAATGTTAGGAACAAAAATGTCGACGCGGCGTTTCGGTGCCCCTGATGTTCTTGCGCCTTCTTCAGGACTTGTTCCCTGATTGGTCACATCTACAAAGACATATATCATAATATGTTTCATTAGGTCCCATCTACTAGTTTCAGTTACATATATTCAATACAACATTTGATGAACCTAACATTTGGTAACCTCTAAAGTCTCTTATGCACATCCCAACTTAAGGTTTGTCACAACGTTATTGTTATACTTTCTACATTTATCTGTAAATTGATTAACTTCTAGGCTTGGTGGTGGTATGGTGATATTATTTTACACCAGTAGTAGATGACTAACTACGTTTCATATTTCCTCTGCTGGACAGTCCCTTATCCCACTTCTTTCTGAGATCTTACTGTCGGTCATTTTCATATAGCCCTCAGGTCTGAAATAGGATTCATTTCCCTTTTGCTCTGTGGTCCACTATCGGTCCTTTAAATGTAACCCTAAGTTCTGGAATGAGATTTCTTTCCCTTTTCCTCCCAACCAGTTTAGTCATCCAACTTACCCAGGTGGTATTCCCTGGACCCTTTTGATCATATGAGTCTGTTTAGCATCTGCTCATACTTTCGTTCCCTTTAGCTATATGGGATTTCCTCTCAATCAATGTTCTTAGTTTTTCCTTGGAGACTTTGGAAATTAACCACTTCAGTACTATAAAGTAAAGAGAAAACATTTATATATCTTCACTTTTTTCTGACTAACTCCTGTTTAGTCTAAAAGTTAAATATATGCTCCTCACCGGTTTTTATTTCCAATTCTTATTTTAGTTGTAAGGAGGATGCCTCTGGGAGCTCCCTTTCTTATGGGTTGAATACTTCACGCCCCTGCTCCGTCTAGGGATGGGATAATCTTTGTTAGTGTATCTTGATTGCTCCTTAATTTCATCTGAATTATCACCTTCCTATTATTTTCCTTACCTTATTAGATATTTTGGAGTTACCAGTAGTTTACCTCACTCATGGGGATGTTGATCTTTTGGTAGAAGCCTTTTGACTTGGCCTGTATTTACTAGGAAAGGATAAATTTTAAGGCTGAGTTAGAACAGTCTGTTTCCTTTAAAGAAAACATTCTTCTCCTAACAGCGCTAACAGAACCCTGTTTTTACTTACTTGGTGAAGGGAGCTGAGCTGCGTGGCGTCCTCCTTGTCTCTTGAGTCTTTTCTATATAATGAAACTACCTTGTGTCTGATATTTATACTTATCACAGATTGGTTCATTTTGACTAATCACTAACACCTGTTTGCTGTTTGTAGGTGCTGGTACACGGTGACCCGATTGTGGCCGCCATCTTGTAGTGGGTTAAAACCCTATTTCTCTATTTGCTTTTTTTACATAGATTATTTCTGTTCTATCTCTCTGTGCATTTTATTGGTTTCCTCAATGTATACCTCCTTCTACTTATTTACCGGATTCTGCTATGTTTTTCCGCTGTTAACTTCATATTTTATTTTTCTTATTTAAGTGTTATGTTCGTTCCGCGTTTATTTACCACTGGGTCATCTCTTGCTCTTTTTTCTATTTTAGCGAGCACACCTCCTTCACACCTTTATAGATCGAGGGGTTTAGAACCTGATTCACCTCCGCTCGTACTGCGAGCGCCATTTTGGATTGGGAGTACTCGTGATTTACTAAACTCCAGAGTGATTATCTGTTTTGGTCCCTTGTTTTTACTCGAATGTTATGAGTCATGATATTTTATGTTTGGTCCTCGCTTGCTGTTATTTCTAATTTAGCAAGCACATATCCTTGGCATGTTTGTAACCCAGTTGAGTTTACAACCTGATTGTGTTCCGCTCATACTGTGGGCGCCATTTTGGATTGGGAGTACTCGTGATTTACTAAACCCCTTCGTGGTTATATATTTGGGTCCATTATTATCACTAGAATCACATCGCCTGCTATTATTTCTACTTTAGCGAGCACACATCTTTCGCCCATTTATAACTTGATCAGTTTACACCCTTATTCAAATCCGCTTATACTGTGAGTGCCATTTTAGATTGGGAGTACTCATGATTTACTAAACCCCCTAGTGGTTCTGTATTTGGGGCCATTATTATAATTAGAGTATTATGAGTCCTGTTGTTTGTGAGGGCTCCCTATTCATGTTTATGCACATGGCAAAATTGCCCACATTGTGTATACTAACACCTAATAGTCTCCGCATTTTTAGAATGGAAACTGAAGACCCTTTCCGGTATTTCAATTTCCATAGTCCCGTCTATCTATCATTATAGCTATGTATTAGGATCTCCTAATCATTATTGTGTAAAGTATTATCTGTATACATAGGTACACAATCTATCGTCCAGCTCCTTCTAAAGTGGATCAAGGATTCCATGTTTCAAGGTGTGTGCGCTTACGCTACTGCTTTAGAATTTATACATACATGTTACCCTATTCCTACCTTACCTATTCCTGTTTTTTAGGTTTTCTCTAATACTTATTTGCAGTCCAAAATTTTACTACAGTATTCTCTCCCAGTCTTCTTTGTTGTTCAGACCTATTTTATGGGAGTTGAACTTGGACATGTAGTATTGTTCTCTTTGTCTACGTTTTTTAGTTAAGTCTCCTCCTCTTTTATTTATCCTGACTTGTTCCACCACACACCATCGTATGTCTTCCACTGTGTGGCCCCTTTCTATCCAATGGGCTACCAGGGGAGCTGTCAATTTCTTAGTACGGATGGCTGACTTGTGTTCTGTTATCCTTGTCCTGATTTCTCGTTGGGTTTCTCCTATGTATACTTTGCCACAAGGGCAATTGATCATATATATAACATTGCTGGTTCTGCAATTAAATAGATCCTTGTGTATGTGTGTTGTTTTACCAATGGTAATATTTGGACCTGGTATTATAAGAGGGCAATTTTTACAATTACCGCAAGCATAATTGCCTGTTGGGTTTGACCCATCTAAGGTCCTAATGGAGTTCCTTCTCATTTTATCTGGGTACGTTTTAACTAAACAGTTTCTTATTGTGCGGTTTCTCCTGAAGGCAAATATCGGTTTGGGGATTGGTGTTTCGCCTGGATCATTTAGCAACTTCCAATTACTGTTAATACAGTTTTTCAATTTATTGGATACACATGAGTAGTTTGTAACAAATACAATAGGTTTTGTTTCATTGTTTGGTCTGGTTTTTGGTTCAAACAGACTTTCCCTGTTGTAATATTTTGCCCGTTTGTAGGCTTGTTTGATCATTTTCTTCGGATAACCTCTGTCGGCAAATTTCTTCATTAGGTTATTTGCATGTGTATCATATTCTTTCAAAGTGGTACAGTTTCGCCGGACCCTTAGGAATTGCCCGAATGGTATGTTATTTTTTTGGGTAGCCGGATGGTGACTGTTAAAATGGAGCATTGTATTACGGTCTGTCGGTTTTGTGAAGAGTTCCACTCCTAAGACCCCCTCCATGTTTTTTATTTTGATGTCTAAAAAGTCACACTCCTCGTTACTGTACGTTGAGGTGAAATTTAGATTTTCATCACCCAGGTTTAGCCACGTAATGAATTCCATTAGTTCCTCTATACTCCCTTGCCAAATGAAAAAAATGTCATCAATGAATCTTGACCATTTTTGGATGTTTTCAAAGAATGGCGCCATGGGGTTAAATATATGTTTTGTCTCGAAGTCCGCTACGTATAGGCACGCCAGACTGGGAGCACAGGTGGCTCCCATGCTGGTCCCCTTTGTTTGTTTATACATGGTATCTTTGAAAAGAAAGATGTTATTTTTAAGGATGAGTTCTACACAGTCTATTATGAATATAGAGTGCTCTGAAAGGTCTTCCTCCCCGTTTAGCAGTAACTTTTTAATTACTTTGATGGTGTCGTTTTGGGGGATATTTGTATAGAGCGCTTCTATATCAAGCGTCACCATCCACTGGTTGTTAGGATTAAATGTTGTTCCTTCTACTTTTTTGATCATTTCTGTTGTGTCCTTTATGTATGCTGGTTGTATTGTGACTAAAGGTTGAATAAATTTGTCCACATACTTGCTTAGTGGTTCTGTAAGGGAGTTTAGACTTGAGACAATCGGTCTCATGGGCGGGTTATTGATGTCCTTATGCACTTTAGGCAGCTCATAGATCGCTGGGATCGTTGGGTTTTCATTGTTGAGGAAATTGAATTCCTCATGGTTGATTACGCCATCTTCTTTAGCTAGTAAGAGCAGGCTCCTTATCCGTTTCCCTAGGTTTTGCCATTCTGTCATGTTGGATTTTGTGTAATGGTTGGGATTATCTAAGAGGTAGTGCATTCTCTTCTCATAGTCTGTTGTTTCTAATACTACTATGCTCCCCCCCTTATCTCCAGGCTTGATAGTAATGCTGTCATCATTTTCTAGATTATTCAAGGCCTTTTTTTCTTCCAGGTTTAGATTGTTTTTAATCCACAGCCTCTGATCTAGTATTTCTTCAAGTCCTCTTGTTATAACCCTTTCAAATGTGTCTACATTTTTATTGACCATGGAACTCAATGGGGTCCACACTGACTTCGGACGTAAGCCAGATTTGTTGTCTGTTGGCATTCTTTCTTTGCCCTCAAAGTATTTTTGTAATCTGATTTTTCTTATCAGTTGTTGAAAGTCCCTTTCTAAGGTGAATCTGTCCGGTGGTCCTGCTATGGCGTAGCCCAGTCCTTTCTCTAATAGACTAATTTCTTCCTTGGTCATTTCTCTTTTGGCTAAATTTATTATCGAGCGGAGGTGAATCAGGTTCTAAACCCCTCGATCTATAAAGGTGTGAAGGAGGTGTGCTCGCTAAAATAGAAAAAAGAGCAAGAGATGACCCAGTGGTAAATAAACGCGGAACGAACATAACACTTAAATAAGAAAAATAAAATATGAAGTTAACAGCGGAAAAACATAGCAGAATCCGGTAAATAAGTAGAAGGAGGTATACATTGAGGAAACCAATAAAATGCACAGAGAGATAGAACAGAAATAATCTATGTAAAAAAAGCAAATAGAGAAATAGGGTTTTAACCCACTACAAGATGGCGGCCACAATCGGGTCACCGTGTACCAGCACCTACAAACAGCAAACAGGTGTTAGTGATTAGTCAAAATGAACCAATCTGTGATAAGTATAAATATCAGACACAAGGTAGTTTCATTATATAGAAAAGACTCAAGAGACAAGGAGGACGCCACGCAGCTCAGCTCCCTTCACCAAGTAAGTAAAAACAGGGTCCTGTTAGCGCTGTTAGGAGAAGAATGTTTTCTTTAAAGGAAACAGACTGTTCTAACTCAGCCTTAAAATTTATCCTTTCCTAGTAAATACAGGCCAAGTCAAAAGGCTTCTACCAAAAGATCAACATCCCCATGAGTGAGGTAAACTACTGGTAACTCCAAAATATCTAATAAGGTAAGGAAAATAATAGGAAGGTGATAATTCAGATGAAATTAAGGAGCAATCAAGATACACTAACAAAGATTATCCCATCCCTAGACGGAGCAGGGGCGTGAAGTATTCAACCCATAAGAAAGGGAGCTCCCAGAGGCATCCTCCTTACAACTAAAATAAGAATTGGAAATAAAAACCGATGAGGAGCATATATTTAACTTTTAGACTAAACAGGAGTTAGTCAGAAAAAAGTGAAGATATATAAATGTTTTCTCTTTACTTTATAGTACTGAAGTGGTTAATTTCCAAAGTCTCCAAGGAAAAACTAAGAACATTGATTGAGAGGAAATCCCATATAGCTAAAGGGAACGAAAGTATGAGCAGATGCTAAACAGACTCATATGATCAAAAGGGTCCAGGGAATACCACCTGGGTAAGTTGGATGACTAAACTGGTTGGGAGGAAAAGGGAAAGAAATCTCATTCCAGAACTTAGGGTTACATTTAAAGGACCGATAGTGGACCACAGAGCAAAAGGGAAATGAATCCTATTTCAGACCTGAGGGCTATATGAAAATGACCGACAGTAAGATCTCAGAAAGAAGTGGGATAAGGGACTGTCCAGCAGAGGAAATATGAAACGTAGTTAGTCATCTACTACTGGTGTAAAATAATATCACCATACCACCACCAAGCCTAGAAGTTAATCAATTTACAGATAAATGTAGAAAGTATAACAATAACGTTGTGACAAACCTTAAGTTGGGATGTGCATAAGAGACTTTAGAGGTTACCAAATGTTAGGTTCATCAAATGTTGTATTGAATATATGTAACTGAAACTAGTAGATGGGACCTAATGAAACATATTATGATATATGTCTTTGTAGATGTGACCAATCAGGGAACAAGTCCTGAAGAAGGTGCAAGAACATCAGGGGCACCGAAACGCCGCGTCGACATTTTTGTTCCTAACATTTGTGTTTTATTATCTTTTTACAAATATGTTTTTTGGAAATAATACTGTATAAAGGAGAACTTTTTTTAAAAATAATTGATATTGTCTTTTAAGAAATGTGTTATTAATATTGTTTATATACATTGAATATATACAGTGTAACGATTTTTTAATGCAACAGTTTTGTGATACTATGACTTTTTAAACAACAAATTCTTTTGAATAAATGCACTACAAATTTTAAACATTTCTAGGCTTTCCATGCTTTATATGTGGTCCCGTATAACACTGAAAGGTTGTTAATTAATGGTTGTAAATTTGGTAACCTTAATAAGACTGCACGATTCCTGTTCACACATAGGTTGCCATCTCCAGTAGGAGCGGCACACCTACAAGGCATAACAATCAGGAAAAGGCACCCTGTTTTTTCTTAGAGTTATTGACCCAGTCCTTTTCCTGACAGAAAGGGTAGCTCCCTACACATAACTTTTTTGACAATATAGCACAGTTTTTAACTGGGGAGTTGTGTTCTCTCTTTTCCTCACATAATAGTGAGGTGTGATTCATCACACGGCGGTTCATAATTTATGCAATGGACGCCTTCAAAGTATTTAGTTTTTCAGACGATCAATTTAATAAACTAGTCAATTGTCCCGACAAAAGTGTAAATACAATAACAGCTAACAATACTGATGTAGAACAGTGGAAGGAACTCTGGAATTATAAGAAAAAAATAATTAGAACAGAACTACATTCAGATTTTTTAATACAATACTGTAAGAAGGGGATGATACCGAAAGGGCTGCAGGTTAAGAATGAACCGAGCCTGTTTACAAAAAATGAAAAATTTTTAGAAACTTGGACATTCATAGCCAATAGGTGCAGCAGAGACTGGCTCTTGCTAATTATAGAGACCGCACAAGCCACCCTGATCATAGAAAAAATCGAACTAGATGAGATGGAAAGAAAACTAAAAGATAACACCTCAGTAGAGGATGCAAAACAAAAACTGGAAGAGATCCAAAGAGATCTTGACGGGTATAAGGATTACCTGATCAACAAAAAGAGTAATAAATTCAAAAAAGATCTAAACCAGTATAAACAGGAGTTAGTATACCCCTATATACAAAAAGATTATTTTGACAGGCCCAGGGAAGACCGGTCAAATAGAGGCAATTGGCAAACCAACAAACGCCAGGGCCCTAGACGGGGGGTAACTTTCTCTGATACCTCATACACGAGTAGTGATTCAGAGAATGAAATAACAACAGGGAATCAAACTGACCCAGAGAGAGATCGACCAAACAAACAAACAAAAGACAGTCTAGTTTTTTTAGACAGACACAGGGGAAATCAAAATCAAAACCCAACCCCGAGAGGACGAGGGAGAGGGAGAGGCAACTACCAGAGCAACCAGGGCCAACAACGTCCCTATATGAAAACGAGAAGCCAAAAGACATGGGACTAGAACCTGATACAAAAGCACCAATAATAAATTTAGCCAAAAGAGAAATGACCAAGGAAGAAATTAGTCTATTAGAGAAAGGACTGGGCTACGCCATAGCAGGACCACCGGACAGATTCACCTTAGAAAGGGACTTTCAACAACTGATAAGAAAAATCAGATTACAAAAATACTTTGAGGGCAAAGAAAGAATGCCAACAGACAACAAATCTGGCTTACGTCCGAAGTCAGTGTGGACCCCATTGAGTTCCATGGTCAATAAAAATGTAGACACATTTGAAAGGGTTATAACAAGAGGACTTGAAGAAATACTAGATCAGAGGCTGTGGATTAAAAACAATCTAAACCTGGAAGAAAAAAAGGCCTTGAATAATCTAGAAAATGATGACAGCATTACTATCAAGCCTGGAGATAAGGGGGGGAGCATAGTAGTATTAGAAACAACAGACTATGAGAAGAGAATGCACTACCTCTTAGATAATCCCAACCATTACACAAAATCCAACATGACAGAATGGCAAAACCTAGGGAAACGGATAAGGAGCCTGCTCTTACTAGCTAAAGAAGATGGCGTAATCAACCATGAGGAATTCAATTTCCTCAACAATGAAAACCCAACGATCCCAGCGATCTATGGGCTGCCTAAAGTGCATAAGGACATCAATAACCCGCCCATGAGACCGATTGTCTCAAGTCTAAACTCCCTTACAGAACCACTAAGCAAGTATGTGGACAAATTTATTCAACCTTTAGTCACAATACAACCAGCATACATAAAGGACACAACAGAAATGATCAAAAAAGTAGAAGGAACAACATTTAATCCTAACAACCAGTGGATGGTGACGCTTGATATAGAAGCGCTCTATACAAATATCCCCCAAAACGACACCATCAAAGTAATTAAAAAGTTACTGCTAAACGGGGAGGAAGACCTTTCAGAGCACTCTATATTCATAATAGACTGTGTAGAACTCATCCTTAAAAATAACATCTTTCTTTTCAAAGATACCATGTATAAACAAACAAAGGGGACCAGCATGGGAGCCACCTGTGCTCCCAGTCTGGCGTGCCTATACGTAGCGGACTTCGAGACAAAACATATATTTAACCCCATGGCGCCATTCTTTGAAAACATCCATAAATGGTCAAGATTCATTGATGACATTTTTTTCATTTGGCAAGGGAGTATAGAGGAACTAATGGAATTCATTACGTGGCTAAACCTGGGTGATGAAAATCTAAATTTCACCTCAACGTACAGTAACGAGGAGTGTGACTTTTTAGACATCAAAATAAAAAACATGGAGGGGGTCTTAGGAGTGGAACTCTTCACAAAACCGACAGACCGTAATACAATGCTCCATTTTAACAGTCACCATCCGGCTACCCAAAAAAATAACATACCATTCGGGCAATTCCTAAGGGTCCGGCGAAACTGTACCACTTTGAAAGAATATGATACACATGCAAATAACCTAATGAAGAAATTTGCCGACAGAGGTTATCCGAAGAAAATGATCAAACAAGCCTACAAACGGGCAAAATATTACAACAGGGAAAGTCTGTTTGAACCAAAAACCAGACCAAACAATGAAACAAAACCTATTGTATTTGTTACAAACTACTCATGTGTATCCAATAAATTGAAAAACTGTATTAACAGTAATTGGAAGTTGCTAAATGATCCAGGCGAAACACCAATCCCCAAACCGATATTTGCCTTCAGGAGAAACCGCACAATAAGAAACTGTTTAGTTAAAACGTACCCAGATAAAATGAGAAGGAACTCCATTAGGACCTTAGATGGGTCAAACCCAACAGGCAATTATGCTTGCGGTAATTGTAAAAATTGCCCTCTTATAATACCAGGTCCAAATATTACCATTGGTAAAACAACACACATACACAAGGATCTATTTAATTGCAGAACCAGCAATGTTATATATATGATCAATTGCCCTTGTGGCAAAGTATACATAGGAGAAACCCAACGAGAAATCAGGACAAGGATAACAGAACACAAGTCAGCCATCCGTACTAAGAAATTGACAGCTCCCCTGGTAGCCCATTGGATATAAAGGGGCCACACAGTGGAAGACATACGATGGTGTGTGGTGGAACAAGTCAGGATAAATAAAAGAGGAGGAGACTTAACTAAAAAACGTAGACAAAGAGAACAATACTACATGTCCAAGTTCAACTCCCATAAAATAGGTCTGAACAACAAAGAAGACTGGGAGAGAATACTGTAGTAAAATTTTGGACTGCAAATAAGTATTAGAGAAAACCTAAAAAACAGGAATAGGTAAGGTAGGAATAGGGTAACATGTATGTATAAATTCTAAAGCAGTAGCGTAAGCGCACACACCTTGAAACATGGAATCCTTGATCCACTTTAGAAGGAGCTGGACGATAGATTGTGTACCTATGTATACAGATAATACTTTACACAATAATGATTAGGAGATCCTAATACATAGCTATAATGATAGATAGACGGGACTATGGAAATTGAAATACCGGAAAGGGTCTTCAGTTTCCATTCTAAAAATGCGGGGATTATTAGGTGTTAGTATACACAATGTGGGCAATTTTGCCATGTGCATAAACATGAATAGGGAGCCCTCACAAACAACAGGACTCATAATACTCTAATTATAATAATGGCCCCAAATACAGAACCACTAGGGGGTTTAGTAAATCATGAGTACTCCCAATCTAAAATGGCACTCACAGTATAAGCGGATTTGAATAAGGGTGTAAACTGATCAAGTTATAAATGGGCGAAAGATGTGTGCTCGCTAAAGTAGAAATAATAGCAGGCGATGTGATTCTAGTGATAATAATGGACCCAAATATATAACCACGAAGGGGTTTAGTAAATCACGAGTACTCCCAATCCAAAATGGCGCCCACAGTATGAGCGGAACACAATCAGGTTGTAAACTCAACTGGGTTACAAACATGCCAAGGATATGTGCTTGCTAAATTAGAAATAACAGCAAGCGAGGACCAAACATAAAATATCATGACTCATAACATTCGAGTAAAAACAAGGGACCAAAACAGATAATCACTCTGGAGTTTAGTAAATCACGAGTACTCCCAATCCAAAATGGCGCTCGCAGTACGAGCGGAGGTGAATCAGGTTCTAAACCCCTCGATCTATAAAGGTGTGAAGGAGGTGTGCTCGCTAAAATAGAAAAAAGAGCAAGAGATGACCCAGTGGTAAATAAACGCGGAACGAACATAACACTTAAATAAGAAAAATAAAATATGAAGTTAACAGCGGAAAAACATAGCAGAATCCGGTAAATAAGTAGAAGGAGGTATACATTGAGGAAACCAATAAAATGCACAGAGAGATAGAACAGAAATAATCTATGTAAAAAAAGCAAATAGAGAAATAGGGTTTTAACCCACTACAAGATGGCGGCCACAATCGGGTCACCGTGTACCAGCACCTACAAACAGCAAACAGGTGTTAGTGATTAGTCAAAATGAACCAATCTGTGATAAGTATAAATATCAGACACAAGGTAGTTTCATTATATAGAAAAGACTCAAGAGACAAGGAGGACGCCACGCAGCTCAGCTCCCTTCACCAAGTAAGTAAAAACAGGGTTCTGTTAGCGCTGTTAGGAGAAGAATGTTTTCTTTAAAGGAAACAGACTGTTCTAACTCAGCCTTAAAATTTATCCTTTCCTAGTAAATACAGGCCAAGTCAAAAGGCTTCTACCAAAAGATCAACATCCCCATGAGTGAAGTAAACTACTGGTAACTCCAAAATATCTAATAAGGTAAGGAAAATAATAGGAAGGTGATAATTCAGATGAAATTAAGGAGCAATCAAGATACACTAACAAAGATTATCCCATCCCTAGACGGAGCAGGGGCGTGAAGTATTCAACCCATAAGAAAGGGAGCTCCCAGAGGCATCCTCCTTACAACTAAAATAAGAATTGGAAATAAAAACCGGTGAGGAGCATATATTTAACTTTTAGACTAAACAGGAGTTAGTCAGAAAAAAGTGAAGATATATAAATGTTTTCTCTTTACTTTATAGTACTGAAGTGGTTAATTTCCAAAGTCTCCAAGGAAAAACTAAGAACATTGATTGAGAGGAAATCCCATATAGCTAAAGGGAACGAAAGTATGAGCAGATGCTAAACAGACTCATATGATCAAAAGGGTCCAGGGAATACCACCTGGGTAAGTTGGATGACTAAACTGGTTGGGAGGAAAAGGGAAAGAAATCTCATTCCAGAACTTAGGGTTACATTTAAAGGACCGATAGTGGACCACAGAGCAAAAGGGAAATGAATCCTATTTCAGACCTGAGGGCTATATGAAAATGACCGACAGTAAGATCTCAGAAAGAAGTGGGATAAGGGACTGTCCAGCAGAGGAAATATGAAACGTAGTTAGTCATCTACTACTGGTGTAAAATAATATCACCATACCACCACCAAGCCTAGAAGTTAATCAATTTACAGATAAATGTAGAAAGTATAACAATAACGTTGTGACAAACCTTAAGTTGGGATGTGCATAAGAGACTTTAGAGGTTACCAAATGTTAGGTTCATCAAATGTTGTATTGAATATATGTAACTGAAACTAGTAGATGGGACCTAATGAAACATATTATGATATATGTCTTTGTAGATGTGACCAATCAGGGAACAAGTCCTGAAGAAGGTGCAAGAACATCAGGGGCACCGAAACGCCGCGTCGACATTTTTGTTCCTAACATTTGTGTTTTATTATCTTTTTACAAATATGTTTTTTGGAAATAATACTGTATAAAGGAGAACTTTTTTTAAAAATAATTGATATTGTCTTTTAAGAAATGTGTTATTAATATTGTTTATATACATTGAATATATACCGTGTAACGATTTTTTAATGCAACAGTTTTGTGATACTATGACTTTTTAAACAACAAATTCTTTTGAATAAATGCACTACAAATTTTAAACATTTCTAGGCTTTCCATGCTTTATATGTGGTCCCGTATAACACTGAAAGGTTGTTAATTAATGGTTGTAAATTTGGTAACCTTAATAAGACTGCACGATTCCTGTTCACACATAGGTTGCCATCTCCAGTAGGAGCGGCACACCTACAAGGCATAACAATCAGGAAAAGGCACCCTGTTTTTTCTTAGAGTTATTGACCCAGTCCTTTTCCTGACAGAAAGGGTAGCTCCCTACACATAACTTTTTTGATAATTAAAAGGTAGGACATGTACTTTAAAATGTTACATGTTCCAGTAGTGAAAAACTCCCAAATTCGTTTTTCACTACTATGAAGCCTACCTGTCCCATAGGATAACATTGGGGATTCCTTATTACATTTAATAAGCTGTAATTCATTAACAAGAGGAGGTAGATATAGCATGTTTGGTACTATCAATTTGTAATGATAAAACCTCTTAAATGGTAAAGTTGAATTTAGCTATATAAGTTTGAAAATGCCACTTTTAGAAAGTTGGCATTTTTCTGCCATTAGCGCGTTGTGCCTGCAGCCTGTCTTAGGTCAGATGACTGGGTGTAGCGGACTGTTATACTTTGTGAATTTCCTCCAGATAGTCACACAATAGTGGAATTAGCTGAGCTGCAATGGGCGATGAACTGGTTCGAAGGAGAGAGGGGCGGAGCAAGCACAGCCCCACGTGCACCTGAATTGGCTGTGCCCTGTCTCCTCACAATAGGCCTAACAACCCTGTATTGTCAGTGCAGCCAGCCTGGAGCTAGGGCAGGGACAGCAGGAGACTCCTGGAATTTAAGGACCTTTCCAGAAACTTCTCCCACCTTCTGGAAGTAGGGCACCAGGGTATAATAAGAAATAGAAGGAGGAACCCCAATACTAAGAAAAGGAACTGGGTAATCAGATTAAGAAAATAAAGTGAGTCCCTAATCAGCTTATGTACATCTCTGGAACATGTGTTGAATTTATAGGGTTTGGGATAGGTTTGGGTTTTGGGGTACAGGGGTATTTTAGGGTTCAGGGGTAGGCTTGGGTTTTGGGGTGCAGTGGTATTTTTAGGGTTCAGGGCTAGGTTTGGGGTACAGGGGTCTTTTTAGGGTTCAGGGGTAGGTTTGGGGTTTGAGATACAGGGGTATTTATAGTGTTCAGGGCTAGGTTTGGGTTTTGGGGTACAGGGGTATTTTTAGGGTTTAGGGATAGGTTTGGGTTTTGGGGTACAGGGTATATTTATAGGGTTAAGATGGGTTAGTGTTTAAGGGTGTTGGGGTATTTTAAGGAGTAAGGGTGGGTTATGATTATGGGGTGCAGGGGTATTTAAAGGGAACAGGGTGGGATTAGCACACAATATGAGACATGATTGTGATTGTGATTGATAGGCTTTATTTCGATATAAAAATATCATAAAAGCTTGTACAACATGTATAAAACACAGCATTTATAACAGTCCCTATCTAAATACACAAAAGGGAAGAACAGGGAAAAAGAGTTAAAACAGCTAAAACAGAATTAAATTGACAATGAAAGCCTTCTTGCACGAATCAACCATGACCACTGTAAAAATTTTGACACAGCACAAACAGTCAAAGTGGATGTGTCAGACATTAAAATACGTAACGCCACTATATGTTGTCGGGTACCTAAATGTCTACATAAGGGTTTAAGCCAACGGTTCCTGGGTGCACAGTAATCCGGGCATTCAAAAAGAATGTGGGCTACCGACTCTGCTCGAGTGGGACAACGCGCACAAAAGGGGGAAAACTGGTAGGAGGATTTCCAACGCGCTACTAGTTCACCTACTGGTAGTGTCCCCACTCTGAACTTAAAATACAGGGCATGGTCGAAAGGGATGGAAATCATGTCTAAGTAAGGTTCATAGGCCACCACGTCTTTAATCCTCACAAAGGCTGCAGTAGAATTGCATAGCTTTAGGAGGGGCGGATCTCGATGCCTATGCATTGCCTAGCCCTAACTCCACTAATAGCCGTTTCACATCCCTCAACCATTTAATCCTAGACCAACCTTCCATGGCCATTACCTCTGATAGCGCTTCTTCATAGGAGGCTAGTTCGGGCACCTGCCACAACCGAGCCCAAAAGTGCAGGGGGCGGAGTTGGGCTTGATCCTTGATCGATTGTAGCCTAGATCAAGTAGCACTGGGACAGTAGGAGTACTCAACGGAAGAGCCATCAGATCTTTCAAGAATTTGCTCTCCGATTTTGCTAGTACATCCAAATTGCAAGTACCCCACAGCTCCGCCCCGTATAGGGCAGCGCTAACCCCTCTAGCTTTGTAAATCTCCACGACTTGGGCTATAGGTTTGCTTGTGGAGGAGCATTGTTCCTTAAGTAATATGAGACATGACATGAAGGGCGGAACGTACCACATGCCCCCAGCGTTTGTCACGCACACAGCACACCCCCACAGCACAACGCAGACACGCCCACAAGGGACTACTTTGCTGGCACGGTTCTTTTACCTTTTAAATGTATATGGTGGGCATCAGCATAGCCTATGTCCTTCTGTTGCAACTGCCCTTTCCAACGCTGTATTGGGTGTTGTGATTGGTGCTGTGGTTCCTGAGATTATTACCCGTCTCAAAGGTTTGGGCTCTCTCTTTATTATATTAGAATAGATTAGTCACCCCTTAAAAGGCCCTGGGTAGCCCATGGGGCAGGGCACTGTGTAATTAAAAGGTAGGACATGTACTTTAAAATGTTACATGTTCCAGTAGTGAAAAACTCCCAAATTCGTTTTTCACTACTATGAAGCCTACCTGTCCCATAGGATAACATTGGGGATTCCTTATTACATTTAATAAGCTGTAATTCATTAACAAGAGGAGGTAGATATAGCATGTTTGGTACTATCAATTTGTAATGATAAAACCTCTTAAATGGTAAAGTTGAATTTAGCTATATAAGTTTGAAAATGCCACTTTTAGAAAGTTGGCATTTTTCTGCCATTAGCGCGTTGTGCCTGCAGCCTGTCTTAGGTCAGATGACTGGGTGTAGCGGACTGTTATACTTTGTGAATTTCCTCCAGATAGTCACACAATAGTGGAATTAGCTGAGCTGCAATGGGCGATGAACTGGTTCGAAGGAGAGAGGGGCGGAGGCAAGCATTGCCCCACGTGCACCTGAATTGGCTGTGCCCTGTCTCCTCACAATAGGCCTAACAACCCTGTATTGTCAGTGCAGCCAGCCTGGAGCTAGGGCAGGGACAGCAGGAGACTCCTGGAATTTAAGGACCTTTCCAGAAACTTCTCCCACCTTCTGGAAGTAGGGCACCAGGTTATAATAAGAAATAGAAGGAGGAACCCTAATACTAAGAAAAGGAACTGGTTAATCAGATTAAGAAAATAAAGTGAGTCCCTAATCAGCTTATGTACATCTCTGGAACATGTGTTGAATTTATAATTTTACATAGTAATAATAACGGTTGTGCAGCGTACCAAAGTTAAAGCTGGCCAACCTGGAGAGCTACACAGTGGCCCGGCTCAAGGAATTCTGTCAGGAGAAGGGGTTGCCTGCTAAGAGGAGTACCGAGAAGGCAGAGCTCCATATTTAAGGGCATGGGCAGGCCCATTAACCCTCTGCAGACAATGAAGAGGTGGAACTAGATACTGAGGAGGAATTAGACTAGACTCCTAGGAGGGTCTTTGACTACTACCTGTAGAGGAGGAGCGCAAAATCCTTCCAGGGTTGAAGGTTCAACCCAAAGCAGGGAGCTGTGTGTTTTCCAGAGGCCTGTCACAAGAAGAGTTGGAGGAGAGTAGGGAAGAAAGGAAGCTCAAGCTGGAACTGGCCAGGGTTGGAGAAGGAGAAAGCTGAGGCTGAGAGGGCCTTGGCTGAAAGGAAACTACTGTTGGGGCATGAGATAAGCATGAGGGAGCTTGACATTAAAGCTAAGCAAGTGGATTCAAGCAGTAATGGTGGCAGTGAATCAGCAGTGTCTACTGGAGAGGTGAGAGACTGCATAACCAAAGACCTTGTGCCAGTTATGAGGTGGGGAGTGATATAGATAAATGGTTTTCAGCCTATGCAGTTGCCCTGAGGGTACATAAGGTCCCTGACGAGTACTGGAGGGGTAGTTTGTGTAGGTACATGCCCAAGGTGGGGAGGGTTACACTCCTGACACTGGAGGTAGAAGACCAGAGTAAGTATGCCCCCATGAAAACCATTCTTCTTTACAAATTTGGGTAAAGTCAAAGGTTCAAGGACAGCCACAACTCCCAAATCAGTTTTAGATTGTGCCAGAAAGGCACTGGAGGGCTTGATGAGGGGCAGCATGGTAGAGGATTTCAGCGGGCTGTACAACCTGATTCTGAGGGAGCACATGCTCCAGTGGAGGCTCCTCTTCTATGGTGGAGGATCGTCGCCCCCCTGCCAGCAGCCAAAAAATGAAAAATAAAATGATAATGATCCTGTGTTTATTATTGTTTTGTTTTTCTCTTCAGCATCGTCTAGGACGTGGGGCCACAGGGATGACAGGCAGAGGGGGAGTGATAGATGCACTGGTTGTTAGTGCGCATGACGGTTTAGCCGGCCGTCTCAGGCCAGCTAAACAATCATGCGCACTGAAGCTCTCTCCAACCTGAGCTGCATTGCCGGGTTGGAGAGAGCAGGCACAGGCTCCCAGTCTCACTGGGAGCCCAGATAATTGGCGCTCATTCCTATCTTGATGCTGCTTTCATGCAGCATAAAAACAGCATCAGAATTGGCCCAGGGGATTCAGGGAGCCTGGTCCTGCAGTGTGCGTTCACAGAGCCAAAGAATTGTTTCGGAGCATCGAACAGGTAAGTTCTTTTATTTGGGTTGTCCATCCCTGGTTCCCCCCTCACCCACCATCATACCATTTTACCCAGACACCAGACGCTCAATACTTGTTTTACAGAGCTACACCCACATCTGGTAGATAGCAAGCTGGCTGACTCCAGGAAGCTTACTGAGGAGGCAGACCACTGGGCCAGCACCAGGATGTCCAAGAAGGTATCTGGTAGTGACAACCAAGAAGGATGGTTTGGGTTGCCCCAGCAGAGTGAGGCAGAGGTCAAGGGAGGCCCAGGCAAGGCCCAGGGTAAGGAGTAAGGAAAGGGTTCCCATGTCTCTTCTAAGAAGAAGGAGGGAAGTTCTGTGGATGGTGGCCTAGGGCGCCTCATTTTCAACCCCGCTGTTTGAATTGTTATCAGCTAGACACAAGCTGGGGGAAACTGCCTGCTGGTGGGAGCTAACAGGAGTGGCCAATGTGGCCTTAGGGGATAGACTCAGAGGGTGAGCTGGTGATCCCTCAGGGTGGGAGTTGTCACTTCCACCAGCTGGAGGTAAATCAGGTCCCTGTTACTGCTCTGAGGGAGATGGGGGCTAGCCCGACCATGGTAGTGGAAAGGCTAGGCTAGTTTCTTTAGAGCAATACACCAGCCAGGTGTGTAGGGTAGCCTCAGCCCATTGGCAGGATGTTTTCCACCCTATGGCCCTAGTATCCCTGGAGTGGGGTGGGGAGGTGACCCAGAGAAGGGTCAAAGTTAGTTTCTATATGCCCATTGACTGTTTTCTGGGGAATGAGTTGCCACCAGTGATAGAAAAGATGGAAGGGGCAACTGCCCAGGGCGCCCTGAAATCGCAGACATCTGGACATACCATCCCAAACAGAAGGTCCAGAGGTCCAGATGGAGGGGTTTAGGGAGGAAGGACTCGCCCCTGTCTCCTAGTCATCCTCAGGATACATACCCTGGTTTGAGGAATCAGTCTGAGAATACCATCCTTGAACTGGTGGGAGGTGGAGTGGAAAAAGGATAAAGGACACCTGGGGCTACTGCCCACCCCATCAGAGACCCCAGGGAGGAATGGGGACAGCTGTCAGTGGCCTCTGCTGGTTGATGTTCTTATGGGTAGAGTTTTCCTTGGGTCGAGGACAGAAGTCTGACCTAAGGAGTGGAATCACATCACTTTGTTGGTCATGGTGGTACTGTCTGCCTACCGGGATGCATCAGCAAGCAAGTTAAGGTTAGGTGCTGTGCAGATGGAGCCCACGAGTGAGGAGAAGGGGTCAGTTCAGTTGCATAGGAGGGAGTAGACAGAGGAGTTTAACTGAATTCAGAGAGGCGTAGTGCTGACGAGTGACCCTGCTGTATGGGCCTTTGTTCACATAGTATTGCCTCGCAGGGAAGTCCATCAAGGTATTTATTAGTCTGCCCTGCCTTTAGGCTGGAGGGGGTTGTGTTGGAAATGGCACTCTCTACAGGGTCATCAGCAAACATTTTGCCTTCCTCCTACTACTTTTTTTCCTGGATCTTTGCTCGCTGGCCTTAGGACACTGTGCACTTTACCTCTGATAACTTGTGCATAAATGGTTGTGCCAATTACCCTAAACATGGTTGTATTGGCATATACCTGATTGGCATACTTATTTAACATGGAAGTCAGTTGTAGAGTGGTATACCATATACTCAGTGCCTGTAAATTAAATGCTACCAGTGAGCCGGCAGCAACTATTGTGCCACCCATTTAAGTATCAATTTAAAACATGCCACAAGCCTGTCATTGCAGCCTGAAGCCCAAACTCACCTTTTATTACATATAAGTCACCCCTAAGGTAGGCCCTATGTAGCCTATAAGGCATGGTGCTGTGTAATTAAAAGGTAGGGCATGCAGTTTTAATCTTTACATGATCTAGTAGTGAAAAACTCCCAAATTTGTTTTTCACTACTGTGAGGTCTACCGGTCCCATAAGATAACATTGGGGATTCTTTATTACATTTATTAAGTTGTAATTCTGAAACTAGAGGAGGTGGATATGGCATCTTTGGTACCTATGCACTAGTCATGAGAAACCCTCTTTAATTGTAAAGTTGAATTTTTCATTATAAGTTTGAAAATCCCACTTTTAGAAAGCTGGCATTTGTCTGGCTTAATCCTTTTTGCCTGCAGCCTGTCTTTTTTTGGGGGGGGGGGGAGTTTTATAAAGCGAGAACTCGACCCAAAGGTATCAGAGCACCTTAAATGACACCGGTTGCATTATAGATGGGCACATTCATTTTTTGTTAGTCACAGGGAGATTAAGTGATTTGCCCATGGTCACAGATGTTGAGCTTTCCTGCCGAGACTCAAACCTTATTCCCCAGCTTTGAGGTTGACCGCTCTAGCTGTTAGGACACATCTTCTCCCATTGTGTCACATGACTCGGTGTAGCTGACAGTTAGACTTTGTGAATTCCCTCCAGACAGTCACACAATAGTGGGATTAGCTGAGCCTCAATGGGCCAGCAACTGGCTTGATGGGGGGAGCAGAGCTGAGCACATCCCCACTTGCACCTAAATAGGCTGTGCCCTGTCTTTTCACAATAGGCCTAACAACCCAATATTGTCAGTACAGCCAGCTTGGAGCCAGGGCAGGGGAAGCAGGAAACTCCCAGAACTTCAAGGACCTTTCCAGAAACTTCTCCCACCTTGTGAGAGCAGGGCACCAGGTATAAAAATATGGCTCTCAAGCCCACTCTTCAGTTGCCTACTGGACCTGTGGAAGGACTCTCAGAGGGAATGCCTGCTGTTGTGACCTTCTGTACACTCTGCCAGAATGCTGCTGTACTTGGAGCCTGCCATAAACCCTCAGAGTCCAGCCCTGCTGTTGGACCCTGCTTCTTTTTCTGCACCCAGGACTTCCAAAAGAGACTCCAAAGGCTAATTTGCTGGTCTCCAGTTTGCAGCCACAGGGACATTACAAGCTCCCAGCATCTTGAACCCGTACCTGGACCTAACCTGAGTGAGTTCTGAAACCTTAAGGGTTCTCCATACACTCCTGGATCCTTGGTTGTGATGGTTAAAGGTGGCCAGATGTCATTGGTTGGTGCCTTTATCTTTTAGGTGCTATTTTGAAGCTTAAACTCTAAAGAATCATGATTCTGTTTCTACCAATTGGATTTGTGCCTTTCTGGTGTCAAATAATTTATTACGATTTACTTTATTTTTCAAAATTGGTGTGGTGTTTTCCCTTTGCTACTGTTTGTGTGCTGTATAAATACTTTATGTTACAAAATAAGGGTTAACCCAATAGCACTGGGACCTGGGTAATCAATGTTGTATATAAAGTGGTCCCAGTTGGAACAACATGCTAGACGCACATAACAATTATAAACAGTACAAATATTTCAAAAATCAATTTTAGAGACAGAATAGTATGAGTGATGTTATTTAATATACATCCTCAAATGCAAATCAATTGTCAGAGTAATCAACAAATGGTAGACATATAGTCTCAGTGCCAATAGGAGAAAAGGGACAGGTGAGGGAAGGGACCGTGATAAGGATAGTGTGGAAATAGAAACAAATTGTAGAAACAATAACAGGTGGTCTTATGTATATTCAAAGTTCAGTACCACATTGACATATATACATCGTCATAGGAATGAATTATACATTGGATGATCCTATCCCAAAAATATAATAGCACAGCCACTAAATGTTCTGTTGTCAGGAGGGTAGGACGAGGAAGGTATGTTGACGTTTCGACCCCAAAAGGTGTAGGCTAGATCCTGCCCTACTGCGGGGTCTTCTTCAGGACAAGTGGGGGGTGGGATGGTGAAGGAGGGCACCTAAGAATTACAATTAGAACTCTGTTAGGTTTGGTAAAATAACGCGTTGCTACTACTATGTGCACAGTCAGTCACAACACATTTACCTAAAAACCACAGCAATGTCGTGTGGCACCGTCTGTTGTGGGAGGTGGGCCAGGAGGCTCGGATGAAGAGGGAGAGCGTATGAACCTAAAAAGAATTAGGTTTCAATTAGAAAAGTCGGCAAGTAACCAGAACGTCCCACAATAAGGTAGAGTTATATCAATACAGCGTGCTTGAATTAAAAAAGCATCCAAACATACCCAGCCGGGTTAAAAAGTGGGTAGAACAAGTCATACACATGAGGAGTGACCAACCTGATGCTCATCCAGGTAAGACCACGTCATGCCGCCACATATATACACACAATTAAGGCTTTGAAGTTTGTTACCATCATACACGGTCTCACAGCGAATTAAAGGACAGCTCAGGGCTGAGAGATATGTAACCTGCTTTGTAAATTGCACAGGAAAAGCCGGAATATACCTGCCGATGGTCAGGTGTTCATTCAGACACAAGGGGTGACCTCTCGACATAGTTAATCACATTGTTACTTATAATTCATAAGCTCGGCCCAGGCTTCATGGGCGTAACTTCGAGGGTGGTCGATGACAAAAAAGCTTCGAGGGTATCTGTTAGGCCTGTCAAAGGTGAGGAGGGGGAGCCGATTAGGACCTTGCAAAATATCATAAAACGAGTCAATATGTTGCTCGTAATGTACGGGTTCAGCCGAACTTATTGCAGCTAGTCGGCGCGTATGCATTTAATGCAAGCTCCGGGGTTCCTTAGCGTCCGTATCCGATTTTCAGAACACGGGTTCTGACTCACCGCGTTTCTTAAATGGAAACGGGGCTCACGCGTCGCAGGTGTATACCGCTGGCGCGCGTGTGTGTGCAGCAGCTGGATGGCTGCTTCTCATCAGACCAATCACGGGCTTTCAGTAGTTTCTAGAGAAAAGACTACTAAATTGTAGTTTGTTCGGTCCGGCTCAAATTAAGCACACCCAAACAAGGGGAAAAAGTTAAATGGCATGAAACCAGTTAATTCACGGGTGTAAGTATTTCGCCTGTGTGTTAAATAACTGAAGCACCAAATTGTCGATTTTCTACGTGGTGTTAATATAATCCCCGGATTCCATAGAGGCATATAGCCCAAAGTGAGATCTATTTGACAAGTGCATTGCTGTGCATAGAATTATAATTATAACAGAGTTACATTCTATTCAACAGTTAAAGAGAAAGTAGACTGTAATTTCCACATACACAAGGACAAAAAATTTCATTATACACATACAGCTATATCCGTTCGGTTCACAGTTAGATAGGCATACAAAACACTGTTGCATATGGCTAGGCCAGTTTGATTCATAGTCAGATAGATAGACAAAGAATTAACAAAAAATTGACCAGGAATTAATAAGTGGGCATACATATCATAAGAATATTCTACTCATTATTATGTATGATCATGCAAAAGAGACGTTTCAGAGAACACAACGTATTTTGTAGAACAGAATCAATATAAGCATGCTAACTGAGCATAGCTGGTATCGTGTTCATTCAGCCCATGTTGTATGGTGTCCAAACGGTTTATCCATTTACTTTCCCTTAAATCCAATATGGAAGTGATGTTACCACCCCTGGGCCCTAAGGACACTTTCTCCAAGACCACCCATTGTATCTCTTCCACAGTGTGGCCTGACCTTCTGTAGTGATCTACCAGTGGTGCCCCAATAACCTCACATCTGATCCTACTCTGGTGCTGAAGGATGCGTGCCTTGACTTTTTGTTGTGTCTGTCCTATGTAGGCTAAGCCGCAAGGACATAGGATACAGTAAATAACATTGTTTGTGTTACAGTTCGTGAAAGTCTTTAGGTCTATAGTGTGATTCTTGTAAATAAACTGTTTTGTTTGTATCCCCATGGGACAGGCTTTACAATGTCCACACCTGTGATTGCCCGCTATAACAGGTAGGTTCCACATAGATTGTAAGGATGGAGGCTCAGGGGTTTCAAGTAAGGAGCAGACTACATGATCCCTTACGCTCCTTGATTTCTTGAATGAATGCATGGGTAACTGCGTTTGTCCATTTTCCTCAGATACTAGTGGCCAACCTGTGATTGCCCGCTATAACAGGTAGGTTCCACATAGTTTGTAAGGATGGAGGCTCAGGGGTTTCAAGTAAGGAGCAGACTACATGATCCCTTACGCTCCTTGATTTCTTAAATGAATGCATGGGTAACTGCATTTGTCCAATTTCCTCAGATACTAGTGGCCAGTACTTATTGACGATTTTCTTTAGGTTGTTACTTTGTGTGCAGAATGTAGTTACACAAATCATCCTCTCTAATGTATCGTCGTGTTTGGGCTGCGGGTGAAGGAGTACATCCCTTTTGCTGTACCAAGCCTGTTTCTGCGCTCTCTTCACTAGTCTCCGAGGATATCCTCTTTCTATCAGCCTTGTACTCAGGTCTTCTGATTCTGTAAAGTAGTCTTCTTTTCTAGTGAAATTCCGCCGTATTCGGAAAAATTGGCCAACTGGTAGATTGTCTTTTAAACTCCTCGGATGGTGACTATTGTAAAGCAATAGGGAGTTCCGCTCAGTAGGTTTGCGGTATAGCGTTGTTGCCAAAGTGTTCCCAGTACAGAAGATTGTGATGTCAAGGAAATCAATTTTTTCTTTACTCCATTGTATGGTGAATTGAATGTCTCTGCTTTGTTGGTTCAGCCATTGATGGAATTGGTTCAGAGTTTCTTCGGGGCCGGTCCAGAGCATCAGAACGTCATCGATATAACGGTACCACATCGTGACGTTATCTTTGAAAGGATTGTTTTGATTCAGCACATATTTCCGTTCATAGTCAGCCATGTAAATGATGGCCAGGTCCGGCGCAAAGGCTGCCCCCATTGCGACGCCCTTGGTTTGAATGTAGAAATTGCCTTGGAACATGAAGAAGTTCTTCCTCATAGCGATAGTCAATAGTAAGACAATAAACTCAGTTGGCACCGGCATAGGTGCTGTTCGACCATCAAGTGCCTCGCGCATGACTTCCAACGCCTCAACCTGTGGGATGCTTGTATAAAGTGACACTATGTCACATATAGTTGTTCATCCATATTGAATTCCAATAAGTACTGGCCACTAGTATCTGAGGAAAATGGACAAACGCAGTTACCCATGCATTCATTCAAGAAATCAAGGAGCGTAAGGGATCATGTAGTCTGCTCCTTACTTGAAACCCCTGAGCCTCCATCCTTACAAACTATGTGGAACCTACCTGTTATAGCGGGCAATCACAGGTGTGGACATTGTAAAGCCTGTCCCATGGGGATACAAACAAAACAGTTTATTTACAAGAATCACACTATAGACCTAAAGACTTTCATGAACTGTAACACAAACAATGTTATTTACTGTATCCTATGTCCTTGCGGCTTAGCCTACATAGGACAAACACAACAAAAAATCAAGGCACGCATCCTTCAGCACCAGAGTAGGATCAGATGTGAGGTTATTGGGGCACCACTGGTAGATCACTACAGAAGGTCAGGCCACACTGTGGAAGAGATACAATGGGTGGTCTTGGAGAAAGTGTCCTTAGGGCCCAGGGGTGGTAACATCACTTCCATATTGGATTTAAGGGAAAGTAAATGGATAAACCGTTTGGACACCATACAACATGGGCTGAATGAACACGATACCAGCTATGCTCAGTTAGCATGCTTATATTGATTCTGTTCTACAAAATACGTTGTGTTCTCTGAAACGTCTCTTTTGCATGATCATACATAATAATGTGTAGAATATTCTTATGATGTGTATGCCCACTTATTAATTCCTGGTCAATTTATTGTTAATTCTTTGTCGATCTATCTGACTATGAATCAAACTGGTCTAGCCATATGCAACGGTGTTTTGTATGCCTATCTAACTGTGAACCGAACGGATATAGCTGTATGTGTATAAAGAAATTTTTTGTCCTTGTGTATGTGGAAATTACAGTCTACTTTCTCTTTAACTGTTCAATAGAATGTAACTCTGTTATAATTATAATTCTATGCACAGCAATGCACTTGTCAAATAGATCTCACTTTGGGCTATATGCCTCTATGGAATCCGGGGATTATTAACACCACGTAGAAAATCGGCAATTTGGTGCTTCAGTTATTTAGCACACAGGCGAAATACTTACAGCCGTGAATTAACTGGTTTCATGCCATTTAACTTTTTCCCCTTGTTTCAGTGTGCTTAATTTGAGCCGGACCGAACAAACTACAATTTTGTAGTCTTTTCTCTAGAAACTACTGAAGGCCCGTGATTGGTCTGATGAGAAGCAGCCATCCAGCTGCTGCACACACACGCGCGCCAGCGGTATACACCTGCGACGCGTGAGCCCCGTTTCCATTTAAGAAACGCGGTAAGTCAGAACCCGTGTTCTGAAAATCGGATACGGACGCTAAGGAACCCCGGAGCTTGCATTAAATGCATACGCGCCGACTAGCTGCAGTAAGTTCGGCTGAACCCGTACATTACGAGCATATTGACTCGTTTTATGATATTTTGCAAGGTCCTAATCGGCTCCCCCTCCTCACCTTTGACAGGCCTAACAGATACCCCCGAAGCTTTTTTGACATCGACCACCCTCGAAGTTACGCCCATGAATCCTGGGCCGAGCTTATGAATTATAGGTAACTATGAGATTAACTATGTCGAGAGGTCACCCCTTGTGTCTGAATGAACACCTGACCATCGGCAGGTATATTCCGGCTTTTCCTGTGCAATTTACCAAGCAGGTTACATATCTCTCAGCCCTGAGCTGTCCTTTAATTCGCTGTGAGACCGTGAATGATGGTAACAAACTTCAAAGCCTTAATTGTGTGTATATATGTGGCAGCATGACGTGGTCTTACCTGGATGAGCATCAGATTGGTCACTCCTCATGTGTACGACTTGTTCTACCCACTTTTTAACCCGGCTGGGTATGTTCAGATGCTTTTTTAATTCAAGCACGCTGTATTGATATAACTCTACCTTATTGTGGGACGTTCTGGTTACTTGCCCACTTTTCTAATTGAAACCTAATTCTTTTTAGGTTCATACGCTCTCCCTCTTCATCCGAGCCTCCTGTCCCACCTCCCACAACAGACGGTGCCACACGACATTGCTGTGGTTTTTAGGTAAATGTGTTGTGACTGACTTTGCACATAGTAGTAGCAACACGTTATTTTCCCAAACCTAACAGAGTTCTAATTGTAATTCTTAGGTGCCCTCCTTCACCATCCCACCCCCCACTTGTCCTGAAGAAGACCCCGCAGTAGGGCAGGATCTAACCTACACCTTTTGGGGTCGAAACGTCGACATACCTTCCTCGTCCTTCCCTCCTGACAACAGAACATTTAGTGGCTGTGCTATTATATTTTTGGGATAGGATCATCCAATGTATAATTCATTCCTATGACGATGTATATATGTCAATGTGGTACTGAACTTTGAATATACATAAGACCACCTGTTATTGTTTCTACAATTTGTTTCTATTTCCACACTATCCTCATCACGGTCCCTTCCCTCACCTGTCCCTTTTCTCCTATTGGCACTGAGACTATATGTCTACCATTTGTTGATTACTCTGACAATTGATTTGCATTTGAGGATGTATATTAAATAACATCACTCATACTATTCTGTCTCTAAAATTGATTTTTGAAATATTTGTACTGTTTATAATTGTTGTATAAATACTTTACACATTGCCTCTAAGTTAAGACGGACTGTTTTTGTACCAAGCTACCCATGGTTAAGCACAGGCTAATTAAGTAACTTTTTGTGGTACACCCTGCAAAGGATCTTGCCTGTTGCTTGACCAGGACTCACACACACCCCTTAGCACAACCCAATTTCTATAGATATAAATATATCTCTCAGTAGAGGTCGCGACTAGACAGGACCTTATCCAGAACAGAGACGAAGCAGTGCCTGCTCGAGATCCTTTAGAATTGGCATACCCGCCCTTCCACAAGCTGCAGTCATTCACTTTCGGAATCTCCGCCACCCTAGAGCTTTCCTACCTCCACCATAAAGGTTTCCATTGTTACTTAAGATCCGTTTGAGACATTCACCCACCGACCTACGGATATTCAGACATTCACTTGTGGGATCTCCATTTTCTGTAGCTTCCCTGCCAGCACTTTGGAATTTATTATCACATTCTTTTAACCAGACCAACTGGGTCGGAATTATCACCGGCAGAGAGATTCCCCAGAGACATTGACGCTTCCCATTACAGCCCTGTAGAAGTCACAGGATACTTCCCATTTGTGACGAAACACGTGTTGGCTGGTTGTCCTTTTGCGATTGAGATTAAACTAAAAACATTTACTATTTGAGTGGACTTTACAACTCTTACAACTCTTCGAATGCTCAGAAGATCAACAAACATTGTTTTTACTTTATAAACGTGTGCCCAGGACTTGGCTTTTCCGAACCATGGACAGACCATTGCTGCGTCCACTTCACCTTTAAAACCAACACAACCCGCAAATGTCCACAACAGCTCCAGCGCAGGAATTGGAACAAGAACCAGCTCACAGACTGCCTCAGCAGCACCACTCCCACCGCTATGGACGACGACCCAACCACCGCCGCCCGCACCCTACACAACTGGATCACTAACTGCACCAACACCATTATCCCCTCAAGAAATCTTTCAGCCCACACTCCAGGAGAGCCAGTTGGTTCTCCACCAAACTCCAAAAATCCATACAAATCTGCAGACGCCTTGAAAAGTAATGGAGGAACTCCAAAACCTCAGCAGACCACGACAACTTCAATGCAACCATCGCCGCCCATCACTAGCTCATCAGACACTAAAGGAAGAAAGCACTTCAGGACAGAATCTCCACCCATGCGCACAACAGCAAGGAACTCTTCGGAATCTTCAGATTTTGCTCAACCCAACATCTCACCCTCCCAGGACTTTTACGAAAGATTCAGCACCTTCTTTCATCACAAAATCAAGACCATATATTACAACTTTGATGACAACAACCTACACGGGGAACCCACAACCACTGTTCCCCACACCACGCAGCCCTCACCATTGAAGACACCCTAAAGACTATGTAGTCCACCCACTCCTGGACTGCCACAGACCCCTGCCCCCACCACATCTACCACTGAGCCGCAGACATCATTGGCCCTGAACTTCCATGAATCAACCACTCCTTCGAGACGACTCCCTCCCCACTGACTGGAAACACAGCGAGTTCAACCCTATCCTGAAAAAACCCTTAGGGGATCCCACCAACCTAAAGAACTTCAGACCAATCTCCTTACTCCCGTACCCTGCAAAAGTAATCGAAAATGCTGTCAACAGCCATCCCACCTCCTTCATTGAAGAAAACAACATCCTCGACTTCTCCTAATCAGGTTTCAGGAACAATCACAGCACCGAAACCACCCTCCTCGCCACGACAGACGACATTCACTTCCTTCTTGACAGAGGAGAGACTGTGGCCCTCATCCTCCTAGACCTCTCCGCAGCCTTCAACACAGTCTCACACCACATCCTAGCCTGCAGACTCCACGACGCAGGGATCTGGAACAAGGACCTCGACTCGATCCGCTCATTCCTCTCCGGCAGAATGCTGTGGGTCAGACTCCCACCCGTCCTCTCGGATCCCACCAGGACCACCTGCGGAGTCCCCCAAGGATCCTCAATCAGCCCCACCCTGTTCAACGTCTACATGGCCCTGCTTGCACCCATCGTCAGATCCCATGGACTCAACATGGCCTCGTATGCAGACAACATCCAACTCATCCTCTCTCTTTATACAATAAACCCAACCTCTCCAAACACCACTTTCAGGAAGGAATGGAAGCAGTTGCCAAGTGGATGATAAACAGCTGCCTACTACTAAACATGGACAAAACCGAAGTACTTATCATGCACCCACACTCCAACGCTAGGGAATGACACCTGCTGTTCCCTGCCCTCGGGAACCCACTCATCCCCACGGATGAGTGGGTAACCTCCGAATAATACTGGACTCCGAACTCAAAATGGACCGACAAGTCAATACCATCACTTCCTCCTGTTTTCACACCCTTTGTCTCCTATGAAAACACATTCAACTGGATTCCCCTGGAACACAGGAAAACCGTCACCCACGCCCTCATCACCCCATAGATCTCTCCACTCAGCCCAGCTCTCCCTTGCTACGGTGCCACGCATCAAGAAGACCAGAACAGGAGAGCGCTCCTTCTTCACCCTCACAGCAAAGGCATGAACACCTTCCCTCGCCACCTCAGACAGAGTTCAGCACTCCCCAAGTTCCTGCTCAAGACCTGGCTCTCCGACGAATCACCATGAATATCCAGGAGCTGCACACCACCCTCTCTCAGCACCTTGAGACCCTTTTGGGTGAGTAATAGCACTTGAAAAACCCTGATTGATTGATTATTATTAAACAATACATTTTGTGAACTATCGAAATATACATTAGATAACAAAGATTGGTAATTTTTGGAGAAAGATGATAATAGGCTCACTTTTTATATTTTGGCAAAGTCAGTAAGTCTACCTAAGTGCAGCCAGGACCTGCAAGGTCAACCATATGCTGTGCATGCCAGAATACTGGGTGTTGGCTACACACAGGGAATTGGATGCAGGCGGTCTGTCTTGCATTATGGTATTGACTTTACATATGGTAATAAAATATCACCTAATGTTAAACAAAAACCTAGAAATTCAGTGAAAAAACAAAGGTTATAGTTAGGTGAATATTTCAGTTTCGTAGTGACGTTTTAAACTTAGAAGAACTCTGAAATTCACCAGGTATAGTTATCTCTAGTAACCAGAACTAGCGCTCTAAAGTAACTAGAACTCATGCCCTCACCATGCTCTGCTAATTTTCACATTACTATTTTGTTACTTTAACTTTGTTTTTTTCAGTGAAAAAAAGATGTATATATATATTTGTATATTTACTTTACCAATACTTACCATGGCATTGATGAAAAGATTCTCATAACATGGTCCATATATGCAAGGACACGAAAAGCCATGCAGGGTGGCTTTGCCTGTCCTTGTAAATATGGAGCACCACACCTTGTCACAAAAGTGAAGCACCGGTTGCGCAAGAGGCTTGTAAATATGCCCCATACTGTGTAGCTGCTGGAAGTTTATAAGGGCTTGAATCTCACGTTTGTGCTAATGAACACAACAAACATTGACTAAAACACATTTGTGGGGTTAGGAGTGAGTTAAAGTCAACCTGAATTTCAAGTTGTTACCAGCACTAGCTGGATTTGGAGATCTAACCAGGACCATTGTGAGTTAAGTGAAGATGCAGAAACAGCATCTTGTGGGCACTGGTGGTCAATGCTGGGTATTCCTTTCTCTTACGAAGTAAACATAATTCTCCCTAAATCTCCAAACGCCAAACACATTGTCCTGTGGGGTCAGGATCTTCCATGTAAAAACTGGAACTTTCACTAACATTTTGAAGATATTTATAACTTTTGTCCAGTTAAGCATGGTATGCACTAAAGTACAAAATGTTCATGTGTACTCAGTGTCAACTACAACTCGTAAGAAAATAGTACGCTAGTACATAAACATAGTAAAGGAAGGGAATTAGTGAGCCACGAGTAGGCCAATAATTGGGAACTCTTCAGGACTATGTTGGCATACAAAATAATTTTGCAGAGTTATACATGGATATACCATTTCCTTGCTGCCTTCTACATGATGGAGATGGTACAAAAACAGTATTTCAGACCCCAACTGGGCTAAGGTCTTGGTTGATGGCACATTTGAAGCTATTTATTTAGCTGAAGGAGAATACAATTTTGCAAGAATAATGTCATGTGTAGTGGCAAAAACATCTGCATTCCCTCTGTATTTTATAAATATCAGGATGGTAAAGCTCTAATTGGTAGGAAGCTGCATAGGAATGGTCTCGTGGGGCTAATGCAGCAACCATCTATCCTCTTTACTACCTGTGCCCTATTGATATCACCGAAGTGTGCAGGCACGTGCTCAGGAATAGTTATTGTTGCAGTGCTCACTTTCTGTATAGTATTTAATCAAACATTCACCAGCAAAAGAAACTCTTGGCAGGTCTAGCGGAATCCAGGGCCAAGATGCTTCACCAGTGATAAGGCCCCCTCAAAACGATTCAATGTTGTACAAAGTTCAGATACCACTGCAGTTTTCAGTGGCGTTGATATACCTACCATTTAAGTGATATCTTGCTTGCTTCACCTGGACTTTGTCACTGTTTCCCCCAAGTACAGTGGAAGATCCACTTTTTTAGAGGTAGAAGATTCAGGGCCAGATGTAGGTAAATGTCATTTACCGATTTTTAAATACCGAATTTTACCGAATCGGTATTCAAAAATCGGTAAATGAGATGTAGGGAAAAAATCGGTATTTTTTACCGAATCAGTAAAAATCGGTATCGGACTTTCGGAAATTACCGAATCGGTATTTACCGAATCGGTATCTCCCATTCATTCCTATGGGCCAAAAGGCCCATAGGAATGCATTAGAAATACCGATTCGGTAAATACCGAATCGGTAAATACCGATTCGGTAATTTCCAAATCGGAAAGCAAGCAAAAGTGAAACTGAAGACAACAGCCAATCAGGTGCAACCACCCTCCCCCTTCCTACCAGGAAGTGACTACACAAGCAGCTGCAACTAATTAGAATGTTCTGGAGAGGCAGTTGGAGCAGAGAGAGTGGGAGCAGCAGCAGACGGAGTTTGTGCACTTTTAAAAGTTACAAATGGCAAGCAGCAAGGATACAGAGCAGAGTGAAAGGAAATGAAAGCTGAAATTCAGTAGCATGGAGCTACAGGTTCTTGTGGAGGAGGTGGTAAAGGTGCACCACAGACTATTTGGAAGGCAGTCCCTGTCTGTGCCTGAATCTGCCAAGAGGAAGATTTGGCATGAAATACATGAAAAAGTAAATGCAGTGGGAGTGACCCCCAGAGTAATTGAAGACTTAAAGAAGAGGTTCTATGATATAAGGAGCCTCACCAAAAAAAAAAATTGCTGACCACTACAAGCAGGCCTCGCAAACAGGTGGAGGAAAGAACACAGCACCCCCCTCACTGACCTGGAGGAGATGGTGGCCACAACCTTGGAGCCAGAAAGCGTCCATGGACTGGGAGAAGTGGACAGCTTGGCGAAAGCTGCAAGTAGAAAAGGTAAGATGCATGCACAGCAATCCCCCTCACAGCCTCATCCATCCCTCACCCCTTGATTGCCCCAGTCCCAGTGTGTTAGTGCAAAACAGTAGCAATGCATCATGGTACATGAAGTCATTTAATGAAAGACCATGTAATACAGTTAGGCGAATTATTGCAGACAAGGGCAGGCAGCATGGAATAAGTGCATTTTTGCTAGTTTAATTGCAGTGGCAGTGAGACATTTGCACCTAGCTGATATGTGCTCGTATGTCCACAGGTCACACTTCAAGAAGGCAGTCACAGGAGGCAGAGGACATGGCACCCGAGAGGGATGACAGTAATGAGCCAGGTCCCAGTGCAGCACAGGACACCGGTGTACAGAGTGGGCAGCCACCTTCCCCAGCACCTGACAACACAGAAGAACTGCAGGCATCCCCAAGACCATCACAGTCACCACTATTGGTCTCCTCGCCAGAAATGGCAGCATCACAGGATAGCCAAACACCTGCAGCACAACGTAGCAGGAGGCATGTAGTGTCCCCACTGGTGGAAATGGAGACAGCTGATGGTGAAATGGTGGGTCAAGATTCACAGAACTTGCCTGGAGCTGACAACTCTGCCACACTGCAGCCCAGCGCAGAGCTTGTACCTACTGCCAGTAGACGCCGCACTGTTCCAGGAAGGAGTGTAGGTGCACGTGGGGAGGGGTCCAGTGTCTTCCAAGGCCTGGAGGGATCCATGGTCAGGATTCAGAGGATGCAGGGGAAGGGCATCATGGCCTGTCAAAGACAAATGCGTAACCTCAACATTAACATGCAGGACATTGATCAGGGCATCAGGGAACTGGTGGAAGTTAACAAGGGCATGGCCACGGGGATACACGATATGACCCAAACCATGCAGCAACTGTGCACTAAACTGGACTCAGAAATGACATCAAGGCGCATGGAGAAACAGCGTGCAGTGAGAACCGAGAAAGCCATACACCGGCTGGCAACAGCCACATCCCTGCTATATAGGCGCAGCATGACCAGTCAGGAAGTCCTGACTCAGAACAGTGATCAGCTGACGAGGGGCATAGCCGGAATGACCGGTGCGCTAGAGGCTTTACTCAATGCACAGACAGCGCAAACTGCAGCTATAGAAGTGCCGGAGAGTGAAGCTAGCACCAGTAGGAGCAGCACGGCAAGCCACCCTGTTGTAGAGACCAGGAGGAGCAGCAGGTCGACTGGAGGTTACAGGCCAAATGCCCAGTGATCAGAGTGAGCCACATACACCTGGCAGTGCAAAGCGTGGCCGCAGATGAACAGTTATTACCATGGGCTACTGCCATTGGACAGGAAGTGTTCTTTTGGAAGTTAGTGTTGCACATTTGTGCCATTTCAACCTGCGTAGTGACAATCTACAACTACGGTGGTTGCATTCTACACCTGTCTGTGTGTGTTTAATCACTGTGAGCATTGCAGTGAAATGCTCACTGCTGCACTTTTGTTCTTTACCGTAACAGGATAGCTACTAGATAAAAACATAATTTTGTGCATTCAACATAGGTCTCAGTCTCATTACTTACTCAGAATAAGTTGTGTGTAATCTCCTCACGTCTGTATCTGCCTCACTTGGTGTTGACACTCCAGCAGGTTGTGTTTCAGGCACAGCAATGTTGTCGTCATACTCCTCATAGTCTGACAACTCCACCTCTGTTCCCTTCTTCACTGCAAGGTTGTGCAACATCGCACAGGCAGCGATGATCTTACAGCAGGTGATGGGGGTATACTGCCTTGCACCTCCACTCTTGTGCAAGCACCTAAATCTGCTTTTCCAGATCCCAAACGTACGCTCAACAACATTTCTTGTGCTCTTGTGGGCCCGGTTATATCTCCTTTGGCTGGGTGTTGAGGGGTTGAGGTAGGGGGTGAGTATGAAGGAGCGGAGGGCATATGCGCTGTCTCCTGAAATGATAAGGGGATACATCACTCACATGCATACATGTACTTCTTGCAGCTATAGGTGTTATGGGTGTCACACACTGTGTCTTACCTAGCAGGTATCCTTCACCAAATTCCCCTGCAGTCAGCCGTGCATAGATGCCGCTGTTTTGAAATATGTATGAGTCGTGGGTACTCCCAGGGAATTTTGCCACAAGATCAGTGATGTGGTACTTTGCATTGCAGATCACTTGCACATTGATGGTGTGCGTAGACTTCCTATTCCTGTGTATATATATTCGGTGGCAGCAGGGGGACAAATGGGAATGTGCGTGACATCAATGCAGCCAATGATATTGGGGAATCGTGCCATCTGGTAAAAGTCAGATTTTGTTTGGACCAGTTCAGCATGGGTTGCAGGAAATGATATGTAATGATCCATCCTCTGTAACATGGCGTCAAGGAATTTGTGGAAAAACCTTGACAGGCTGCTCTGAGTTACACCACCTACCACAGCAACCACACTCTGGTAGCTACCTGACGCAAGCAGGTGTAGGCTGCACAGCACCTGGACGTGGGGAGGAATAGCGTGTGCCCTTGGGGTAGTGTGCTCCAACAGTGGTTGGAGGTCCCTGATGAGGTCCAAGTTAGTGTCTGAGTCCAACCTGTACCTCTGGAGTATCTCTGCCTCTGTGAGCATGAACAGGGTGATCCTCTGTCTGTACACCTGCTCCTCTCTCTGCCATTCCCTCTCTCCTTCCTCCTGTAGCCGTAGCCGTCTTGCAATGACATAAAATGCCGCCATTGTGCAAGAAGAATTGCATTTTGGGTCCTTTATTATTGGTTGCACCTGGTTACCACCTGATTCCAATCCATGGTAAATACCGACTCTTAAATACCGAATTTGAGGCAAATTCGGTATTTCAGTGCTTACCTACATCTCATTCTTCATTTTTCCCAATTTTTATTTACCGATTCGGTAAATATACCGATTTGGTAAATTTACCGAGTTGGTAACTTTACCGATTCGGTATATTTTCTGATTCGGTAACTTACCGATTCGGTAACTTTTCTGATTCGGTATATTTACCGATTCGGTAATTTACAGATTCTGTAACTTTCCCGATTCGGTATATTTACCGATTCGGACCATTTTCGGACTCCTACATCCCGTTCACTCTATACCGGTCAGTAACGGCCGAAAATCGGTATTTTCGGCCGTTACCTACCGGTATTGGGCCACCTACATCTGGCCCTCAGTTCCTTATTCCCAAAGGTACGATTGTTTGCTATTCACAAAGGGATTTACGAGTAGTGTCTTTACCAGTGTGAAGTCTCTGCACATCAAAAGATAAGTCTTTTATGTGCTGAAGCTGCTCTCTCGTAAAGATGCTACTCATAATTCTCTTTGTGAATAGCAAACAATTGTAAACTTGCATAAAAGTATGATTACCTTTGTGATTCAGGCCTTGAATGTGTTTGCTGTTTCTAAAATTACACCGGAATGCTTGCATAAATGTTTAGTCATTAATAAAGCTCACATCAATTCACCTGAAATCTGTTGGTGCTGTCTGAGCAGAACAGACTCCATAGGTCCTGCTTAACTGGCTATGTAACAGAAAGTGACTCAATTCTCCAACTATAGTGAAAAAAACATATGTTTTGCCTTATGTAAATCTGAGAACTGTAGTCTCACCCCGGACTACCCCGGACATCTAATGGGAGGCTGTTTGCCTAGACCCTAGAGGCTCTGCCTCCCAACCTTTCACTCATTAGGATGGCGGAAAGAGCCTGCGTTTGAGATCTAATAGCATGAGTGAGAGCAGCCTTCACAAATTCATTGTTTAAAAACAGAAGGTCCAAGTTCGGATTCGATCCTGTAGGCCATACATGCTTATTTAAACACAATGCATTTCTATACCAGTAGCCAGTGAAGATGCTTAAAGTAGGAGTAAAACTCATCACATTTTTAAAAATCAATGCTAAGCCTCACAGTGGTGTTCAGAATAACCTGTAATGAAGCAATGTGCTTCTTAAAGAGATCTCAAAAGAGAGAGTTACAGAAATCCACGTGTGATACAACAAAGGCATTTTCTCCAGTAATTCTTCCAGGAACACAAAGAAAAGGAAAACTCTATTTAAATATCTGAAGGCGTAAAAAACAAGCTTAGATGGTTGAGGTAATATAGAGGTTAAATTCAAAGTCTCAAATTCTTCACAACCTCCACTGGGACTGGGCAAGTGCTCAAAGAGGTGGGCCAAAGTGAGACATCCCAGAGAGTAATTCCAGATGTCAGTTTCAGTAAATTCCTGCCATTCCACTCCCTAATGGATGCCAATGATCTCAATAGACCATAGTTTAAGTCAGCCTAACTAGTCCTAAAACTGACTACCAAATGGATGTATTTAGCCTGCATGTAGATGGACACATGAAATTCACATAATGCAGCTGTCAAGAACCTTCCCCACGATAGTACTTTTGGCTCTGAGTTGAGAGGCCCCGGGTATAACAGGTAACTTCAGTCCTCTAAAAAAGATGACAGCCTATCAAGTTCAAGCTATCCACACCCACCTCCGTTTGTGTTCGACAAGGTCAACAATATCGAAGTAATCTAATAAGATGATCTCCCTGATCGTCCACTACAGAGGTCACGACTGGCTCTAAAATAAGGCCTAGACAAAATCTTGCCTGCGCCGCTTCAAAATAGTGTTACTTTTCCACATAATGCCGGTGCTGGGCTGTAACTACTCTTTATAGTATTCTTATAAATAAGACAGCATGGATATAGATGAGAGGTTTCTAAGGTCCTCAGAAATTTGCCCTGTTTTTAGATGTTGGTCAACTTTTGCTTTCTTACACTCACTGAGGATCACAACTGCCTCAAATAGGCATTAATGAATCTACCATTGTCGAGTCCTTTATAGAGGTGAGCGAGCGACTGAAAGCTCGAGCCAGGCTCGAGCCTGAAGCCTAGCTCGGGCTCAGCTCAAGATCCTGTTGAGATCTTGAGCCCAACGGGAGCTGAGCTTTCATGTGGCTTCTGCTTGCCAACCTGACTCCACTCAGGATGTGATGTTACGGCCCGAGCTTCCAATTTTGTAATGGGGAAAAAAAGGGTTGAGTCTTAGCATCCATTCAACATCCTGTGATTCTGAACAAATTCCAAAATCTCAGTGTGCCTTAAAAATGGTTGTGACTTTGTGTAATGTAACTGATGCAAATAGACTGATAGATAACCTCTTAGCGGCTGATTTGTAGAAAGTGAAACTAAAAAACCTGGCTAAATCACAACTTTCTCATGAAATTGTGTGATCATTTTATTTCGTTAACACTCATATTTCTTTATAAGCAAATACAAAAGCACTTTCAATGCATGGTTCAGAATACCAGCTCTACAAAAACCTATTCTGTCTGATTTAATAGACTATAATGTTGCTCTAAAATAATCTAGACTACAAACTGGGCTTACATGACAATTGAGTTGCCTCTTGGTTCAGTAGGAATGGTTCTAAGTTCATGTTTAAAAACTATAATGTTTAGTAAACATTTCTCCGTGCAGTGCTGTAATGTGACATGCTAATGTCAAACCTTTCCACCTGTGTTTTTCAGTGATTTTCAGTTTTTTTTAAACATCATGTAAGATTTTATTACCATACCTAACTATAACATCACTTTAACCATAGGATTTTTTCAGTGAATACAGATAAATAGATAGATATAGATGGATAGATAGATAGATGGATAGATAGATAGATAGATAGATAGATAGATAGATAGATAGATAGATAGATAGATAGATAGATAGATAGATAGATAGATGGATAGATGGATAGATGGATAGATAGATAGATAGACAGATAGACAGATAGACAGATAGATAGACAGATAGATAGATAGACAATTAGATATTCAGTGAAATAATACACTTAAAACTTACACCACTTGCCCCAATTTTGCAAATGGCAGTCGACTTTTCCATGTGTATTAGGCATGGGTTGGCTGCTTGACATGGTTTGGGACAGGGCCTGGCCTGTCATGCATCCATCCCTGCTTTTCACAACGAGGGTTTGTCACAGGGATGTGCCCATCTGCTTGTGAATAGTCAAACACAGCTAAATGCCTTGCTCCACTGGGAATGGTCACAGGGCATGGCCAACCACTACTTGAATGGCCTTTGCTCATACTCTGCGGTGGCTAGCCACAGGGCATGGACTGTGACCAGAACCTGCTTCCACCCTGCTATAGCACTGCAGGATATGAGGATGATATAGCTGGCTCCTGGATCCAGTAGCAATTATTAAGCTGGATTTGGGTTGGCCACTGAAATATGCTGTGAGTAATACGCATTATTCTTGGTGCAATTTGCTAAAACTAGGACACATTTAGCAAAGCCCTCAGATTTTTTTTATTCTATGTGTTCATAGCAGAGGCCTTCATGAGTTTCCTTATTTTCACTTCAGGCTGGGGCTAATAGAAATGTCTCATTTAAAGGACCATCATCACTATTTTTGTTCATCCAGGCTTGGAGCTAATTGGAGCCTTAATATCTTGATGCCAATGCCATGGAGAGAAACGAATGCGCTCCGCTTGTTGTCGCTTCACAAGGGCTTCAGAGACAAACTATGATTTGGAGGCATGTTATAGATTTTTTCAACTCCTCCCTGTAGGAAAAAAAAGCATGCATTGCAAGAATATTAGGTGGTATCTGTTTGTATAAATAAATACACTGATAACCAATTTTATATTACGTACTAATTTATTTTGCTTTTACTTGTATATTTTAAAGCACTACTCGATCCAATGTAGGGTGCTAAAATGCTTTACATCACACAGTTATTATACAGATGCAAAGAATCATAGAAGTGTATAAGTCAATTTACATGAGATGCTCCATAAGACAATGAGGGTTACAAGGGGTAGTAGTCACATATCTTCCATACTGTTTGGCATTCGTTGTTAGGAGTGCCCTACCATACCAAACCATGACAGACCATACCATACCATACAATACCATACCATGACAGGCCACACCATACCATACCATGACAGGAGATACTATACCTACCTTACTGTACTGTACTATACCATACCATACAATGCCAGGCCATAACATACCATACTATAGCATACCATACCATACCATACTAACTATGCCATCTGAAGGGGTCTATTCCCTTTTGGAAATGCATCACCCTCTCTTTTGAAGTGTTGGTAAAATATTGATGATTTATGACCAGTTGGTAAACATCGATACATATAATACTGGCCATCCAGTTCCTAGCAAAAATAGTAGCTTCCTTTATTTAGGATATCATCCTCCTAAATATCACATATATGTTTGATAACTTGCCTGTTGTCTGCATTGTTTTGAAATGCAGTCATCATCTGCAGGTGTGCATTATATACAGGGTTGATATCAGGCAGCAGCTCCCAAGAATTCACTAATACGTCTGATAATTAATACATAAATAATATAGCTAACCTTGTACACATTGAAAGCAGTACAACTATCAGTGAGGGAAACTATGGAAACTGGTGTTGCTTGATTCTATATCTATCTAGGTTCCAGTTGGAATATGGGTTTGCCCTGTTGTTGACAGTTATGGTCTTTGTGTTCCCCTCCTCCACAGCGATCCAGGCTCTTAGAGATGTAGCATATTGTCCTGGTCTTTTTGTTGACCGTCTCATAGAGATCCGGGCTCTTAGAGATGAAGCATCTAGTCCCCGTCTATGAGTCCACTTCTTCCACAGAGATCTGGGCTCTTAGAGATGAAGCATCTAGTTCCCGTCTTTGAGTCCACCTCCTCCACAGAGATAAGGGCTCTTAGAGATTAAGCATTTAGTCCCAGTCTTTGTGTCCAGCTCCTTCACAGAGATCAGAACTCTTAGAGATGAAGAATATAGTCCTGGTCTTTTTGTTGACCTTCTCATAGAGATCCAGGCTCTTAGGGATGAAGCATCTAGTGCCAGTCTTTCTGTCCACTTCCTCCACAAAGGTCAGTCTTTCCAGCAGATGCAATGGTTCATGAGATGAAAGGTGATAAACAAATCTCTCAACAATTTGTGGGAATCCAGGTGGTTTAATAACCATGAGCTCCATCATTTAAGCTAAAAATGGCACACTGGCTGTAGGCAGGGTCTTTGTGGGGAAGATAAGGCGAGCAGTCTTGAAACTCTTGGGAAACTTGGGGGATTACCAAGATCGGCTGCACCAGGGCCCTCCTTCTTCTCCTTGATCAAGTCTCATGTGGAAGGCAAGCTTGGGTTCAATCGTCTATTTTTACAGTTTCTACACAATTTGTATGGTTAGTAAAAACCCATGAATGCTTCGGCCTACACCTACAAACTTTCTCTGCCGCATGGGCTAGGGAAGTTAGAAATCTTCAAAATATTTGTTGTTCTCTTTTTCATTTCATTGAAATGCTTTTGTATGAAAAGAATTTACTTCCCATAAAACACATATTAAAATGGTAAATATATGTGCATGTTTCCAGCCTAGCTTCACTTACAACTGCATGTTTAGAACTAAGAAATTAATGTCTGTATTTCCCCTCCTTTATTTCTTTCAATATACAATATCCCTCCCTTTCAACTGTGAAAATAGGGAATGTTCCTGCACCCTTATATCCTAACTGCACATGAGCCTTGATGTAATAACACATGATGGGCCCTCCCCTGTAGAATGCATCAAGGGGACCAAGAGACTCCTGTATGTCACAGATACTCATAGCCTTGAGTTGAAAGGGGGCCTCTGCCGGGTCAGAACCTCCCTTGCACAGTAGGGGCTCCAGCAGCCTGCACTATGCCCCTGTATAGAGTAATGCTTTCTTTGAGTAGTGCTAGTACCTATTCAACTTCCATGTGAAACTGGACACATGTTCCAGTGGCGGCCCTGCAGGGCACCTAGCAAAATATATAACTGTCCGAAACTTCACGCCGCCTGCACCTCAGGCACCCTGGGGAGACTGAGGATTCCTCTACACTGTCAAGTATGCACAAAATGTGGGTGAAACCCAGGCGGTTCCGAAGGGTGTGGACATTTTTCATCCCTATGAGTACCTCTCCTGGGATATGTAAGCACCAGCTTGCGATACTGTATCCCATGTATTCTCTTGTTCTGATGCAGGAATCCCCACGGTTCGCGTTTTCACAGGTGGGTGATTCTTTTGCATGCGCAACAATGTGGATGAAATCCTGGCGTTCCACAGAGCCTTAGACATTTTTTATCCGTAGGGCACCAGGACACTCTAGAGTATTTGTGCGAGTTGCAAGTTCTTTATAAAATAACATAGCATAACATAGCATTTCTCCTGGGACGTGTAAGCACCTCCTTGCAATACTGTATTCCAGAGATTCTCGTGTACAGTGATAATGGAGGAACCCCTTGGTTCCTGCATTGTCTTACAAGGTTGGTGGTTATTTTCTACCATAGCAAAGGTAATCCTAAAGGTATTTATTTATTTATTCCACTCATATGGCGCAGCAGCTACCCTGAGGGTTTCCCGGCGCCTTGGATCCGTACATAACCATGAGGAGTGAGCTTATTATTCTGGGTTGAAAAGCCATGCCTTGATACTTTTCCGGAATCTTATGTAGTTGGGTTCCGGGCGCAGTTTTAGCGGAATTGAGTTCCACAGGACTGGCGCCAGATAGGCGAAAGAGCGTCCGCCCACTCGTGCTCGTTTAAATCTCTTGCCTGATGTGTTGATCGCAGATTTCGAGCCGGGATTTCCGAACCAACTTACACAGGTACGCTGGGGCTTCCCCTGTGTTTATTTTGAACATATAACATAATGCTTAGAATTTCACTCTGTTGCCCATCTTGAGCCAATGCAGATTACGTAAATGTTCAGAGACATGCAACCACCCAGGTAGATGGAGAAGTACCCTGGCTGCCCCATTTTGGACGACCTGTAGCCGACGCGTAATCTCTTTGTTGGCACCTAGGAAAAGAATGTTCCCATAATCCAATCTTGAACCGATCAAGGTATGAACTTCAGTTTTTTGCTCCCCTTCAGGGTGTTGCCTCAAAGGTATAGGGTGTGTGAGTCGTGGAACCCTGATCCTCTCCTTGGTACTTTTCTTTCTGTCTCTGTTATGTGTTGATCATTTGTGGAGTGCTGCAACTCACTACTCAGGTAGTTTACTAACACAACCAGGTCCTCGAATCTCTTCTGAATTGTTAGAGTGATGGTGCGGTCCTGAGGTGCTAGGGGAGGTAATTCCAATCCTTGGCTACCAGGTATTAGAAGGATCATCTGCAGTTGTTGGTTTGACAGATCTGGGGTGTGTTTGCAAAGAAGAGGGAGGAAAAATAGAGGTGTCTGGATGGTTGGTGGAAGGTTAGGTGTCTGTTGATGTATAATGGTCCTTCGTTGTGCAGGGCCTTGTAGGCGTCGATTAGCATCTTGAATTGGCATATTGTCTGGATTGGGAGCCAGTGTAGACTCCTGAGGTGGGATGTGATGTGTGTCCTTCTGGGAAGGTCACGTTTGAGCCTTGCTGCTGAGTTTTGTATTGTTTGGAGTCTCTTCAGGAGGCGTGCCCTCATAACCTTCCTAGAGCATGTTGCCATTGCCAAGTCTGCTGGGTACGAGGGCCTGTGTGACAGTTCTTCTGATGTTTACTGGGAGCCATCTAAAGATCTTCCACAGCATGCAAAGGGTGTTGAAGCAGGCAGAAGAGACTGCATTGCCTTATTTCTTCATGGATATCTTGTTATCGAGGACGATGTTGAGTCTGTGGGTGTGGTCTGTTGGGTCAGGGGGTGTGGCGAGCTCCGCAGGCCACCATGAGCTGTCCCAGGGTGAAGTGGTTTTCCCAAAGATGAGAACTTCAGTTTGTGGTATGTTGTACATGCTTAACAAGGATGGAATACAGAATTTAGGGAATAGAATAGAGAACATACAACGTTGAGGATAGTTGAGCAGCTAAGTGACAGCTGTGTGAGCCAGTTGTTCATGATTGGGTGAGGTGCCTTAATAAATACATCTCTTTCTAACCTGAATTTGGAAGTTAGTACTATAACTTACCTCGTCAGACTGGCAATGATGATGGGATGTCAAAAAAAGTGAAGAAGTGAAGGTACTTCAATGTCTGGAAAGTCCACATGGAAGGGAACAGGCAGAGAGCAGTGGTACTGTGGAGATATTATGGTGGTTTGCTCTGGCATTATCAATGACAGAGGAAGTGTGGATTAGAAGATCTTGGTGAAGTCTATTTTAAGTGCTAAAGCGGGAGCTCTGTTCTCCCTGGTGTAGCAGGAACAAGCGGTGCTGTACAAGATCATTGCAATTCGACAGCTGCTTGTTCTTTGATGAGGTCATGGATCCTGAGAAAACAGGGGAGATTTACTCAAGAAAGTACTTAAGCTAGTGTGCTTGCCGCCATTTTAGGTGTTGGGCTCCGTAACATTGCTGTGTGAAAAAAGGATAACTTTGACGGCACGTTAAGCTGTGTGCGTGCCGTCGTTTTCGATCAGAGTTTGATCCACAAAGAAGGGATTGTGTGCTGGGAGCAGGGTGCCTGGTGCATACCACGGTGATAGACACGTCTTTCAGTAGCAGAGCGCGTAGAGCGTAGTGTATATCACAGTGATAGACATGCCTTATCTACAGAGAATGTTTGTCAGGCACGGGGATAGGCATGCCTTACGTTGAAACTGAAGGGTGTATTGGTGCCTGTTACAGTGACAGACACACCTATTAGCAGCAATGTATTGACAACAACTGTAGCGATTGTCCATTTAAGGAAATACATTCTGTCTTAGCAACAGGCGTGTTTTAAAGTAAGAAAAGCAGCGCATTTATTCAGGATTTTTTTTAATGTTGGTGTGACAGGCACACCTTTTGGCAGAAATGAGAGCAATTGTTTGCAGTTAATTTTCCCAAATTCATGGTGAAGTGGAATTCATTTTTAAAAGTGATAACATACTACAGTCTACAGAAACAGTAAAAAGAAACAGTTGTGCATGTAGGCAAGCCGCTTGAGGTAGTTTCACGTTTAACGGTGACAGGCACACCAATCAATAAAATCAAAACATGCTTTATTCGATTTAAAATATAAATCATAAAAGTACAATTTTATCAAATATGATTTTTAAAAATCCAATCACATTGATATTACATAATTAAAAAGAACGTAAAATCTGAATTTAATAATTCAAATCTCAAATTTTTTCTAGATTTTAATTACATTTTCCAAATACTTTAACTAGAAGCTAGTAGACATTTCATAGTATTAGAATTATAGCGTTTGAAAATCATGTGTTAGACGCCAGGTTCATATTCCACACTGTTTTTCTAAATTTGATCACACATTTCATAATTTAACAGTTGCAACGTTATAAAAGCTGGGCGACATTGTCTCAAGCCCAGAGTCTTTAAAATATGAACAATCCATCTTTTTCTAGGAACTGGATACAATTTACTAAATAAGAGAGTGTGCAAAATAGACTATTGAGACAAATCATCATATGGGCATGGTCCAAGGGTTTTAGACCAGTCATTCATGACAGTGAAGCTAGTAAGTCTATGGAAAATTCCCAGATGGAAACAAGTTAGCAGCATCCTGTCATAGTCCCAGATTACATATTTAAGGTATGGTTGGATGCCGTAACGTGACATTAACAGTTAGTTTTCCATTATAGTGGGCTTAACATTTTCATTTGAGAGGCTAATTGACACTAGATGCATTAAGCATTCAGACTTCTTTTTTTTATCGGGATTAGTATGATACTATCCGGATTGGTGAAATATTCGGGATGGCCAATATCTGCCATAAATCTTCTGATGTAATTTAGCCAGGGAATACATATCCCCCTGTGAAGCTTCACGCAAGTCAGGTATAATATCCACATTTTATGCCATAATAAAATTGACTCAATTTTAATTAGGTCAGAGATATACGGTATCCTAAGCTCTGCATAGCAGATGTAGGTAGCCGTGCTATTGAGGACTGCCAATAACTATTTGAAAGAGGCCTTCTTAATCAATTGCAGGGACTGTTAATTTAACACATCCCCTTATGCCCGCGCAGTACATGGCAATTGTAATACTCTTTGCTCTATAAATTTGTATTAGATCCGCAACCTGCTGTCTGCCCAGTTTGTTAGCAAAGTGGGCAAGGGCAGCAGTGGCTTTGGAAAATAAAATTTTCCTAGCTAAAACTACATGTGTCCACCTCCCTCTGTAGTCAAACAGAATGCCAAAGGTATGGAAATCTGTTGGTGCATTCAACCTTGATATTATTACTAAAAATATTGTGACATTTAGTACTATTCAATCCACATTTCATTATAAACGTTTTTGAAATTTTCACTTGCAAACCGAAATTTTGCATATATGTGGCAAAAGTGGTCATTACTCTTTGAAGCCCAATTTGGGTACGCAACATTACGGCAGCGTCGTCTGAGTATAATAGCGCTGGGATTGGGCACTTATTGATGAGTGAAAGATCTTGGCATTGACTAATTAAAAATTGGCCTAAGTTGTTAATATATAAAGTAAAAAGAAAGGGGGCAAGAACACAACCGTGTCTCACCCTCTTTCTTATTGGGAATTTAGGAGTACACTAACCCATGGTTCCATAATGGACCCTGGCGCAAGCACCGTGATACAGCTGCATCATGAAATTTATAAGTGATATTTCTACTCCCATTTCCTCAAGAATAGTCCCCAGTTTATTGTGTCTAACACAATCGAACGCAGAACTGAGGTTCACGAATGCCATAAATAGCTTCCACTGCTTAGCTCGTGTGTATTTGTCAAACAATAGATTTAGGTTTAGAACCTGTTCTATTGTGCCTTGGTCCTGGCGGAAGCCATATTGTATCTCTGTAATAACCCCAGCATCCTCTGCCCATGGCTGAAGCTTATTTAATAAAATACGGCTCATCACTTTGAGGAAAGAATCTAATGTAGGAATATTATGGTCACCCTTTTTAAAAATTGGAACCACACAGATTCAGACCAGGATGGAATAAAGCCATGGTAACAACATGCTCTCAAGACCAAAGTTAATAGTGGGCGCAAAAGAGATGTATTAGATTTATACAAATCAATGGGTACACCGTCCGGGCGGGAGGCCTTACCTCCCACACTAGCGTTTATAGCACAGATCACTTCATCTAGGTCAAAGTGGATGTCAAATGGGAAGAAACTTGATGGTTCTGGTTCTAGGAGGGAGCTCGATGCAGCCTGAAGTATTACATGTTCTTCATCATTATATAGTGTGGTTAAGTGATCCACCCACTGATCCTCGCTAATAGATAACTCGATTAATGGTGAGTCTCTAGGGGTTAAGAAAGGAATGTATGTCAGTACAACACGATCATTTTGATCACGGTACTTTACATCGCGGATTTTACAACGCAAGTCGTTACGTTGGAGGGCGTGGATCGAGGAATATTATAATTTTATATTCCAACACCAGTCCACGTAACAGTAGGGAAGGTGTTGGAATATAAAATTACAATATTCCTTAACCAACAGCGCCATCCAGCGCAAGTCGTAGTAACGACTTGCGCTGTAATGGCAGCGTGGTAAAGGTCGTGCGGTGTAAACACCGCATTGTAAACGACGTTTACCTTAAGAAAGGTGCATTAACAGCCTTTCAAAAAACTGTATTTATTTATTTATAAAGTTTTATATAGCGCGAACTTGACCCAAGAGGGTATCAGAGTGCTTTACATTTAAGATCGTAGCATTACAAGTTACATCAGACACAAGAGCATAGTAAGGTACAGTACACATAAACAATGATTCAATGATTCGTAGGAGGAGGGGAGGAAAGAGTAATAGCGGGGAGACAAGGATGAAACAATGTCTAATGTCCAGCTGGGTAGGGTCAAGAGGGAAAACCAGGGCCAATCTCATTATCCCTTAATTGAGAAGCTTCATGCAAAGCCTGCCAGGTTTCTGTCCTCAATGCATCCTCTAGGTCTTTCAACGCATGTCTATATTCCCATCTAGCTAAGTTAATTTCCGCCTGATTTGAATTGGGTTTGTGCAGAGCTCTTTTCAATGCTGTTTGGGATTGGGTGCATTTTGAGTCGAACCATACCTGCTTTGTGTTACACGTGTTCATTTCCACAAATAAACTCATCTTGATCTCAAAGGAGATTGAACCAAAGGAATTCAACACATGGGGAGCAAATTTGTCCAAGCAAACTGAAAGATCTGATTTACTTTTGATTAACAGTCTATTTGTAAACTCGATTGGCTCCACCTTCGGTTAGGGATTGTGCCCATTCCCCCACGTGGGGTGAGCACACCAAGGGTGTAGTCACCCTAAGGTCAGTAACCCATTGGCATGCCTAAGGCATCTCAGACTCTTAAGGAAACATTGGCATGCTCTGGTCTACCTCAACTTGTAAAGCCAACTACCCATGATGCAGGACATATACTAGACAGCATTTTCTCTAATGATCCTTGTCTCATAGTGACTGAACCTTTTCCCCTTTCTTGGTCAGTCCATCATGCCGCTCCTTTTTCCCTCTCACTTCCAGTATTACATAAAACAGCTAATAAATGTATTATTAGCATATTTAAAAGAAATTATAACCTTGTTAGCAAGGAATCACTCTCCAGGGCACTTAGCAACCAACATTGGACTGAACATAATGATTCCCATTTGGCTGCCACGGAGTATTCAAATTGGCTTACAACAGCTATTGGGTCTCTTGCCCCCCTCAAAGAATACTATGTAGGCAGGAAAAAACCTACAGCTTCCTGGTGTGCAGAGAAACTCAAAAAACTCAGACAAATCTGTCGCCGCCAAGAGCGGATCTGGCAGAGACTGATCGAAAGAGATAATCATCAGAGGAAGCTAGTGGAATACAAGTCTGCCATCAAAGAAGAAAAATCGCATTTTATTCTCAGAAGACAGAATCGCTTAAGTCCCCCAGGTAACTATTTAATGTGATTAATCTTCTTTCTTCTCCACCTGCTCCATTATACCACGATCGTTCTCAGGATTTCTGTGACAGGATGGCCAAATACTTCCACTCTTAAATTCTTGAAATTCATTCCTCTTTGGATAGTCTCAACTTTGAACTTTCCAATATGGCTCAAATGATGGATCCCTCATTTTACAACCTTCCTAATATGGAAAAGAGGAAAGCAGGGCTGTCCGCTTTCTTCCTCTATTTCAGGAACAGCCTGATCATCTCTTAGGGGAAATTACATCTGGGTCCCCACTGGAGCCCTGCCCCCCGAAGTATATGAAACTGGGAAGGGAGCGGATTGTGCCCCACCTAACTCCAACTCTCAATCTGGCCATCTCCTTGGGACGTTATCCTCTTAGCTGGAAAACTACGGTTGTCAAACGTATCCTGAATAAAACCAACCTGGACCCATTAGATCCTAAAAATGAGCGGCCCATCTCTTCATTACCTGTTCCCGCTAATATTTTGGAGAAACATCTAAATGTCCAATTAAGCTCCTACTTGGAGCAACATCACCTGCTTGACTGTTGCCAATATGGATTCAGGAATGGCCACGAGTAGGAGATTGCCTTAATATCTGCAGTAAATAACATACGGACACAAGTAGATGCCGAGCCTACTTCTTTGTTAATACTACTGAATCTATCTGTGGCCTTTGATATCATCTCACCGACAAGACTGATCAACCGTCTTCAGAAATTTGGGGTGTCAGACTCTGCCTTGGAGCTCCTGTCCTCATTCCTGACAGATAGGTCACAGGAAGTAAAGATGGACCAATTTTATTCTAATCTAAATGCCCAATTAAGCTCCTACTTGGAGCGACATCACCTGCTTGACTGTTCCCAACATGGATTTAGGAATGGTCACGGGTAGGAGATTGCCTTAATATCTGCAGTAAATAACATACAGGCACAAGTAGATGCTGGGCCTACTTTGTTAATACTACTGGGCCTATCTGCGGCCTTTGATACCATCTAGCCAACAGAACTGATCAACCGTCTTCAGGAAAATGGGGTGTTATACTCTGCTGTGGAGCTCCTGTCCTCATTCCTAACGGATAGGTCACAAGAAGTAAAGATGGACCAATTTTATTCTGACTCCATCCCTACCTTTTGTGGAGTGCCACACAGTTCCTCTTTGAGGCCCACTCCATGTAACATATATGTTTCTCCGTTGGCCAAGGTGATTAGATCTTTTGGGCTGGAGGCCTTATCCTATGCTAATGACACACACATAATTGTGTCCATCACTAATAATATAGAGGTCTCCACAACAAATTTTAACAGCTGCTTGCAAGCAGTGGCCTCCTGGATGGTAAACAACTATCTTCGACTCAATGGGGACAAAACAGAAGTCCTGGTCTTTGGCAGCCAACAATCTATATGGGCCCCCTCCTGGTGGCCAGATATGCTTGGACCATGCCCGTGCCCATGCCCTGCTGCCTCGGCAAAGAATCTTGGTGTTATAATTGACAATTCACTTTCTTTTGATCCCCAGGTCAACAGGCCTGTCTCCTCCCGTGTCCAGCTTGAGGAAGATCTTCCCATGTCTCAATTTCTCTTCGTGAAAGCAAGCAGCTGTTGCCTTGCTTTTGTCCAGGCTTGTAGGGAGCTGGGTTTCTGTTGCAGTAACCCCTCCCCACTTTTTTGCCAGACTACTGATGCACTTTGACTTGATGTGCCCTGGGTACCTGCCAATCAGGTTCGAAGGGCCTGTGTCATTTCCCAAAACTGTACCTTGTACCCCCAATTTGCACTACTCTAGCCACATATCAGTCCATTGTAAAAAAAATACCTTGGGTACCAAGGGCACTGTGGCCAAGGAAGACCTCCAAGGGCTGCAGCACTTATTGTGCCACCCTTAGAGGTCTGCACCTTTACTCACACACACACACTGCCATTGCAGGCTGCATGTTTTGGTGCAGAACAAAGTGAAGAGTCGACATCGCACACATCCCTGTGTTCCATACCTACAACACACTGCCCGGGCATAGGTCAGCCACCCCTCTAGCTGGGAACACTATACCAGTAGTGATGGTACAGGTACAGGTGCATGAACCCTGTACCCCTACAGTATCTAGACCAATTCTTAGACATTGCAAGTGCATTAATGCCATTAAGAGTATATGGTGCTGTGAATTTGTCATTACGAACTCCACAGCACCATAATGGCTTTACTGAAAACTGGTAAGTTTGGTATCAAACTTCTCAGCACATTAAACCTACACTGATGAAAATGTGGGATTTAATGAAAAATGCACTCAGAGGGCATCTTAGAGACAACCAGTTTCTGGTGGGTTCCCTGACTGGCACATACCAGTCTGCCACCACGAGACATGTTTCTGGACCCCTGGGGTGGGAGCCTTCGCTCTCTGAACCCAGAAACAAAGCCTTTCCTGGGCGGAGGTGGTCCCACCACCCCCAGGCCAGGAAGAGCCATCTGTAGAAGGGGTACTTCAAAGGCCTTGCTGCCTTTGTAACGTGCCCCCAGCTTCTCCTGCTCTCAGAATTAGGCCCCCTTCCTGTCTCCCTTCCTTTTCGGCGGGAAGACAGGCGGGAAAAGTTCGCACAGCCCAGAAGATGTGCCCACCTCTGCCAACCCCACCCCTCAGGTGGGGGAGACGAGGTGAAGCCCACTCTTCAGTGCCCGCTATCTTGCAGATGGCAGGTACTCTCCAATCAGGATTAGGGATTGTGCCCACTTGCCCACGTGAGGTGAGCACACCAAGGGTGTAGTCACTCTAAGGTCAGTAGCCCATTGGCTACTGACCTCGAGACCCCTAAAATGCTCCCTAAATACAGTATTTAGGGGGCTGCCCTGAACCAAGAAGACAGCTTCCTGCAACCTATGAAGAAGAAGGACCAAAGCAGAGGAGAAAGCAGAGAACAACTGTCTTGGGCCTAGCCCTACCGGCCTGTCTGCAGTTTCCAGAGATCCTGCACAAAAAGTCGCCTTGTCCTGCAGCCAGCGACCTCAGAACCCCGGGGAGGACTGACGCCTTCCACAAAGATCAGATCTCCTGTGAGGAAGAGGTGTGGTGAAGTGGCCAGGGTGCCTGACTCCGAATCGCTTGAATCCAGTGGCAAAGTGAGCAAGGGACTCACGTCTGAGCATACCCTGCCACACTTATGGTGGCCAAAAGCGGTAAAAAAGGGGGTGGTGATGGACGGAGCATCTGAATCAATCAAACACTCACACCCAGTCAAAAGATCTGGGTTTAATCCATCACTGTTCTTTAGGGTATGCTCAGACGTGAGTCCCTTGCTCACTTTGCCACTGGATTCAAGCAAGCCGGAATGAAGACGGCTGGAATGCCAGAAACCGGTCCTCGGAAGCTTGTTTCCGGTCCAGGGAAGACATGGCTTGGCAGTTCGGGCTGGACTTTTCCCATGAGGCACAGGGTCAGACTGATTTGCATATAGCCATGTCTGAACTGGGGTGGCAGAGTGGGCTAAAGAAGGTTGATGGATTAAACCCAGATCTTTTGAGTGTTTGATTGATTCAGATGCTCCGTCCATCACCACCTCCTTTTGTACGGCATTTATTTAACAGCAGCTGTGTTCAAAAGAAACAGTCAAGAAAGACTGAGCCTGCTGAGGACAAAGAAACCTGATGCCTGAAACCACCACTTTACCCGACGTCTACGGCCCGAGTCCGAGTGGCCCTCTGGTATCAGCGAGGTCCCCCAGCTCTCCAGAGTCCAAGTCCACAATGGGTTGATCCCTCCAGGACTCCCTGACGTCATTTGACTTACCTGCCCAGCTGTTGGTTCCTCCCGGAAGTCTTCTTGGATCAAGCTTGCAGCCAAAATCCAAAACCGGCAACTCTCTGGGCACCCGATGCCAAAACAACACCCTGAACTCAGCCGCTCCTGTGCCACTGGGAGTGCACTTTGGGTGCTAACTCAGATCACCCTTTGCCCTGAGCCTAACACCAGGAGCTTTGCTCCCACAACCTTGTGGCCTGCTCGTTAGCAGCCACCAACCGGAGGCCCCCATTCTCCATTGGATAACATTGGCCCTCAGCATTCTGCACCCATCCGCCCTAGTGCCGCTGAGGGTGATCTGAGAGTTCTGAGAGTGCAACTTCGACCCTGGGGGAACCCTGGTTCTAACCCCAGTTTAAGTTTAAGTTTGTCTTAAGACAAACTTAAGACAGAATCCTAACTTCTGTGAATACCAAAAGTAGTAGGTTCATTCTGAGAATGCCAAAAGCAGTATAAGTGCATTCTGTGAATACCAAAATAGTAGTAAGTTTAGGATTGAGTCTTAAGTTCATTCTGTGAATCGGGCCCTTAGTGTGCTAGCTAGGCATATCACACTGATGAGAAAAAGTAATTTGAAAAGTAACATACACAGTAATCTGTAAAGTAATTAAAAAGTAATTCCGAACTGTTGACTTACTTGTATTTCAACCAACTGCATTTGAACCTGGATTCAACTGTAAAACACTGCATACGATTGTGCAAGGTATTATTTCACTTACCTGCACCAGGCTTGGCTTGGTTCTACAAATAAAATAACTAAACAATATTTTTGATACAAACAAAATTGGTCTGAGTTCAGTCTCTGAGTGTGTGACATCATTTCTTGCCTCAGTGTGTACAACAAATGCTTAACACTACTCTCTGATAAAGCCTTACTGCTCTCTCACACTACCACAAATAGAGAGTAAGGTGCTATCTACTTTTGCCTCTGCCTACCTTTGGAATCCCACTGGACTCTGTGCACACGATACCTCATTTTGGTGTACTATATACAGAGCCAGCTTCCTACAAGGCTGGATTACTGTAACGCTCTTTACTTGGACGTCAACAAGGGATCCATCCATAAACCGCGACTTGTCCAGAATGCCACAGCGAGACTCATTACGGATCTTCCTAAATTTCATTCAATCTCTGCTGCCATTCGTAAGTTGCAATGGCTTCCATTAGAGAAACAAATCCCGTTTAAGGCCCTATGTATAGTTCAAAGGGCACTTCACAATACTGGTCCAGAACCAATGTTACATCCCTACTAAACAGCTGCAGTCTGCCAACAAAAATTGGCTGGTAGTGCCCAGGTTTAGTAGGGCAATGTATGGAGGAAGAGCCTTTGCTGCAGCTGCCTCTAAGCTCTGGAACACTCTTCCCATATCGAACTCCTGCCTAGAGACAGCCCTTCTCTACTGTAAATCCTTAAAGACCTGCCTCTTTGCCCTAACTTAGAGGACTTACACCTCCTAGTCTGTGACCTTTGATTCTGTCTTAGCGCCTTGACGCCTTTGTGCAAAGTTTGCGCTTTATACGATGGTCATTCATTCATTCATTCATTCATCCACCCTAATTCTTACGGGTTGTGAAACAAGACATTTTAAAAATGTATTTTTTGTGCCTTATGATCACGGACAATGTTTTGCTGTGCGAAGTCTCTCCTTCACCCACAACTTGTGAAAATAGTGAATATTTCCAATTAACACAGAGATGTCTTGCTAGCAATAAGCAATAGTCCGGTTATTCATTTTTTCTGTGCTTCTTGACAGTTCTCTTGTGAATATTCTGTATATTACAGTGGAAAATGAAAATGCTGAACCCTGTGCTTTCACATTTATTGTAGGTAAGAAAGTGTCAACTTTTTGACATCACGAACTCATTTTACCAGCAAAAGCTCAAACATGTTCTGTGCTGCACGGTTGAGCTGGACCCCAGAGACAGAGGGTGAATTTTCTGATAAACTGGTTCCTCTGAAGGGCCTTCTCAGAGGTAATGCCATGTAAAGGGGCAAACTTGCCGACCTGCAATGTTCGACATGCAGTGAATAAAAATGGGCAAGGCGGGCAATGTGATGCATGAACAAATACAATGAATCATGGTCAACTTTTATAGCGTGAATTGAATGGCGTTTGAATCTTTAATAATGCACGAGTTCCCAACTTAGGGGCACCCATACTGGGTCTGACTTAAAGCATTGGTGTGGGCAGTACTCCGACAGAGGTATTCTTCTAAGTACCCCTACTTGCCTTAGTGAATCGGCCACGAATGTCCAACTCCCTGTTTGTAAAAGTGTAAGGCAGAAGTGCTTTCTCTTAGCAATCATTGTATATCATTTTTCCCATTTGGTCCTCATTTGATGTATTTTGGGGATAGTTCACAAGGTCTTTGAAGAGTATGTACGAATACTTTAGGAGTTCTACTCTATGTGTTTCAATATGCCTTTGTGAATGGGACCCTATATTGGAGTCAACCCTGCTAGGATCCTATTTTACCAGCCGGAGGAGGCAGATCTGTGCAACAGGTGCTTAACCTCTTGAGCTGTCGTCCCCGCTTACTTACACAATCCATAGAACAACTTGTATTTATTGTGAAAAGGCCCAAGTTTTATCCGGTGCATACAGTAAAACACGCATAACCTTTTATTTACACAATGGTTCGGTGTGTTTCCTGAAAGCAACAATATTAGAGCAGGCAAGATGCCTCTGCAGCAAGAAATAGACACAAAAACGCACACAAAACAACACACACACGAACAAAATCACTTCACACACACCCGCAACCAGCAGGACCGTGCAATCTGTCTATGGGTAGAACTAAAATTATAAACTGGTCACTGTGAAAGTCATGGACAGTTTCTAATATTTTCCATGAGTAGCTACAGCGGTTATAAAACAGCTGTGCACGTTTCCGGTAATGAGAATGATTTCTTCTTTGGAGGACAAAAGTTTAATGGGGCGGAAGCGAAACTTTTGCCCTAGTACAGTAAGTATCTTCTAAGGAATGAGTACCACGTGTTTGCTAGCACAGGAAACTACGTCACATTTCTCCAATTAAACCTCCCTTCCTGGCCAACTAACAGAAAAGGCAGCGACCTTTTCTGGGCGTTTTCTTAAACTTGATGCGTGATGGTCTTTTACAGAAAATCCAATAATATCTGTATTCTCTTCCTTCTGTTTGATCATTCCTAAAGCTCCATGGCAAGTCAGATACTTAAGTAATTTTTGCCACTCTTTTTTTCGTGTTATAGTTGAAAGGTTGGCTGCTGAGAGTGTGAAGAATATGGCTTTGGGGAATAGAAGACCGCTGTGAGGTCTGGCCCCCGGAGGCATTGGGGGAATACAGGCAGAGTGTAGTTGACTGGCCTTGTTGGGCTACATCTGGTATGAGATGTAGTCCAACGGTTATATACTGCTCCATTTTGGACTGCCACCCATCATTTTGTTGGGTGGTGCACACGGTGGAAGCCCTTTAGCTTAGTGATAATTTTCTGGTGTTTAGAGAGTGTAGAAGTGCCCTCATGTCCGTAGGCGTGTTTGTTTCCCTTACTTGTAGCGCCAAAAGTCAGCGGTTTTCAGGATGGAGGACAAGCAGGTCCGTGATGCGCTCCGGCTGCTATCGGAGAGCGGGCACTTGGATTTTCTTGTGGATGGAAGCAAGGCCACACACAAGTTGCGACCGAAGAGGCAGGCTTCCAGCGGGGTGGTGGCTGCCATCTTGGCATGCTAGGTGCCGTGAGGACCAGAATCGGCCCAGGTGAATGTGCGAGGCCGCATGTGAGTTTGCAGTGTGGGGGAGGGAGGGTCAGGGCGACGTAGGGGCCGTGGGGGATAACCAGCGTATGAGAAGATTAGACTGTACACGAGCAGCTAGCTGGCCCGTAAAGGCGCTCAGTGGGCAAGGCTCCAAGCAACAAGTGGTGAGCCTCATGAGGTTAGGAGGGGAAGAGGGGGCTCACACCACCAACAGGGCATGAAACCGAAGGCCTCCAGTAGTGGAGAGAGTCCAGGGCCAGATTGGGGCATTGATTTAGTGCCAGGACAGGCCTCTGAATGGTTGCCCTTAGGGAAGCAGCTGCAAGTAGTACATGGGGATGAGTTTGACCCAGGTGCAGGAGAGGAATGTGGGAAGTGGCGTGGTACATGTCATGGTTTTATTTGGGGATTTGGAGAGTGGGGAAGATAGTAGGTAGGATCACTGGGTAGAGGAACAAGGGAGTAGTCGGTTGGGGTGGACCAGGTCCCTGAGGTTGGGCCCAGGAGATGGTAGCATTTGGTCCCTTAAGTGAAGGAGGACTTGTGAGGCAGGCATAGCATTCCCCAGAGGTCTTTTGAGGAGTATGAGCTGGCTAAGCTCCTGAGGGTACCATTGACCATTGAAAATTGGATGGCTGCGTTCCTCATATACGCCACAATTTACTGTGAGAAGCATCTGGAGAGGAGTGTAGCTCGATTTAAAAATATGAATGTCATACGCAAGGCACAAAAATCCTTAGACAGTAATGCCTGGGCGCAGTATGACAAGGAGCTTAGGGTATGCATGGCATTTTACCCCTTAGCCGCCAGATGGGGGAGATAGATACAGATCTATGGCAGCAATCGATGGGCTTAGCTAAATTTGGGAATACCATATACACAGCAAATGGTTTGCTAATTGTTTATCTCCCCTTTCCAGCCCATCCCACCCAGGGATGGGTGGGTAATTCCATATAGAGCCAAGGAGGCACACAAGGGGAATGATGGGATTTTATCAAGGGCCAGTGCAAGAGGGAGTATTGTAGATTCAGGCACAAATGCTCAAGTGTTCAAGGAGACCCCTCTCAGCAATTGCTACGGGAACACAGGAGGTGCGTCGGGTTCTCAGCAGGGAGCCCACAGTTCACAGTGGCAGCATAATTCAGGGGAAGTAGGAGCATCGAATGCAGGTAACTATGGGGGGAGGAGCACAGGGACCTCAGGGGAAAAGCTTGTACGCCAGTTAAAATAGATTGGTTTACAATTTGGTTGGGAACTTACCCAGGCAAGGAAGATGCTGGTACTTTGCTGGAAGGCTTTACATTGGGTTTCAATCAGGGGTACAATGGACCAAGAATGCAGCAGTGGGCAGAGAATCTGAGGTGACTTGAACCACATCCACAAGTGGTACAAGCCAAGTTAACGAAAGAAGTATGGGAAAGGAAGATGGCCGGGCCTATTGACATTTGATTATTCTGTGATAGAGGTCATGCCTAAAGGGAAGACGGGGCAGTTCTGGCTCATTTCACACTTATCATGGCCGAAAGGCTAATCAGTTAATGGCTTCATTTAGGAAGAATTGGCCTCAGTGTCTTGCTCATTAGTGGGTGTGGCTTTGGCTATGAGCTTGGAGCTTTTTTGGCCAAATGTGACATAACATCAGTGTTTGAATTGTCCCTTTTTGCAGGGTCATCCTAGAATTTTTTGCCTTCCGCCTGTATTTTTTCTAACCTGTTGTTGGTGGTTTTATGACTCTGGGCACTTTAGCACTGCTGATCAGTGCTAAAGTGCATATGCTCTCTTTTGTAAATTATGTTATGGATTAGTTTTTCCATGATTGGCTATTTGACTTACTTGTCAGACTCTAGTACAGTACACCATGTGTGCCCGGGGTCTATAAATCAAGTGCTGCTGGTGGGTGTGTAGCACTGATTGTGCCACCCACAAAAGCAGCTTGTAAAATGTGACTCAGGCCTGCCATTGCATAGCCTTCCCTTTTCTACATATTAGTCACCCCTAAGGTAGGCCCCTCGTACCCCTGTGGGCAGGGTGCATGGTATGTGAAAGTTAGGACATGCCCTGATGTGTGTGGCATGTCCTGGTAGTGAAATACTGCGAATTTTATTTTTACTTTTTTCACTATTGTAAGGCTATCTGTTCCCATAGGACAGAATGGGGAGTTTGTTTATAACATCTTATACCCTGACTCTGGGAACAAGATATAAAAATAAAGTTTAGTATGCCTGCACTCAGAATGTTAAAGGGCATCTTTTAGTGAGGGTGATTTTCACATTCTGTGTTTGAAAGAGTTTTGACACAATATCGGGTATACACTTTGCGTTTTAGATGGTTAAGTCACCAGTGTCAATACGTACTCGGAGTACCTTATCAGGATGACCGTAATCGGGGTATCCCACCCCCATCAGTGGGTGTTGTCAGCTTGTCAGCTTTTCTGCGTCTCATGCCTCTTTGCTAGAGACCGATCTAGGAAAATATTTTTGAGTTGCTCTTTGAATTTTCCGAAGGAGGGGATAGTTCTGATATGGGGGGGATGGGGGGGTGGCGCATTTCCCGCGAAGAATCGGGCTGCGATTTTTTGTTTGCGTACTTTCATTGGGATGAGTAGTAGCGTGTTTGAGCTCCGGAGGGACCTGGTTTGTCTGTCGCTTTTTAAGCTTAGAGGCCAAGTATTCGGGTTTGCCTGAGTGAAGGGCTTTGTGGCTGAGACAAGCTGTTCTGAAACTGGCACACTTTTCAACTGGGAGCCATTTCAGTTCTCTGAGTGCAGGTGAGATATGGTCACATTTCTTCGCTCCTGTGACCATTCTAGCTGCTGCGTTTAGTGTTGTTTTAAGGGGGGCCAGGTGCCCCTTTACTGAGCCTGAAAGTGTTGCGATCCCATTGTCTAATCTGGATAACACCAGTGATTGGGTAACTTGTTTAAGGTCCTTGGCTGGGATGACAGGTTTTATTTTGTTCAATAGCTTTAAGTTCAGGAAGGCGCTCTTAGCAGAGATCTTAATGTGTTTGGTCATCGTTAGAACTGGGGGTCTCTAGTTGGCAGAGGTAGGTACCACTGTCCAAATAGGGATCCTTGCTTCTAGTCAGGATAAGGAGGAAACCCTCTGAGATAACCCCTGCTCACCCCCTTGGTAGCTTAGCACGAGCAGTCAAGGCTTATCAAAGGCAATGTGTAAAGTATTTGTACCAACACTCACAGTAATACAGTGAAAACACCACAAACTGACTTCACAACAGTTTAGAAAAATAAAGGTATTTAATCTAAACTACACAAGACCAAAACGACAAAAATCCAACATACACAGTTCAAGAATATGGTTTCAAAAGAGTTCTTAAAGTTGCGATAAAATAATCCACAGTTCAGTGAAAATTTCACAGTTGCGTCACGTTTAGCCAACAGTACCTTTAAATGCGACAAAGTACCAAAACAGAAGCTGGTGTGGTGGAAAACAAGCGATACGTCACTCCTGAGACCTTGGGAAGGCGATGCGACAACCCCGCTGGATGTAGCAGGCGTGTTGCTGTGACTTTGGTCTGTATGGGGAGGGATGCGATACCTTGTATGGATTCCGGAGGGGAGATTCTGTAGTAAAAAAGATTGCAAAGGCATGATGAGATGATCTTTGGGGCTGCGACGATCTCCGGTGCGACGATGCGTGGACCAGCGGTGATCTTCCTCTCGCAGCTCCTCGATGCGATGGCTCTGCGACGACACTTGCAGCGATGTGATGCGGTCCGTAAGCAAGCGGTGCAACGATCTCACCCAGCGACGACAGGCTCTGCAACGACACTCGCAGCGATGGTCATCTTCCCGCACCGGTCTGGGGTGTCCCGCAAACGAAGGATGTGACGACTCTGGCAGCGGCAACAGGCGCTGTGACGATCTCGGCCTTCGTAGCGATGCGACAAAACTTGCAGAAAGTCTTTAAAAGCTTGATTTCCAGCTTCCCAACACAGGTACAACTTCCAGAGGAACCACAACTGGGCCAAGCACTCTAGGAAAGACAGAACTCTCTCAGCAGAGTTCAGGGAATCTGGGGGTGAAGTCCTTTTGTTCCTGGGACTTCTTAACAGGGAGCCAGCTCTTTTCAGGCCCTTGGAGATTCCTTCAAACAAGGGGACACAGCACCAAAAGCAAAGTCCTTCCCCTCTCTTTGGCAGCAAAGCAACAGCAGGTCCGTCCAGCAGAGCAACAGCAGGACAGTCTTCCTTCTTCAGTTTCAGCTTTCTCGTTGGCAGAGAATCCTTCTTGATTCCAGGATGATCTAATTTTCTGTAGTCAGGGGTCCTGTACTCATACCCATAAAAGTCTTTGATCCCTTTGTGCAGGAGGGCTCTGAGCCCGGTCTGAACCAGTTCTGGGTGTTCCTTCAGCACTTTATTTTCCTGGCCTCTCCTTTCCTTTCAGGGAGAGGGGCAGGGTCCTCAGCCGCCCAGCAGGAGGCAGAGCCAGCATTGTGGAAGGCAGGGACAGCCCTATTCAGGCCCAGGTGCTATCCCCTCCCACCACTCAAGATGCAGATGCAGTCATTCAGCCTAGGGCTGACTCAGCCAGCCTCCTGGGGGCTCCTAGCCTCTGTCACTCTCAAACCAGACAGTCAATTCACAAACAGGCCAAGGCACACAAAAAGGTCAGACAAGAGAACAGCAACTTTCTAAAACTGCTGTTCTCAAAAACAGAATTTAAAAACAACCTTTCCTAAAAGATGTGTTATTAAATTCTGAGTTCAGGGATACCAGATTTTTATGTCCTATCTTGCTCCTATGGGAAGATATGCTGGTAGCCACTGTAGCCAGCATTCCCCATGATAGCCTATGGGGCAAGATAGCCTTACAATAGTGAAAAACGAAAATGGCTGTAATTCACTACCAGAGCATGTCACCTGCACAAGGACATGCTCTACCTTTCACCTACACTGCACCCTGCTCAAGGGGGTGCCTTAGGCCTTCCATAGGGGTGACCAATGTGTACAGAAAGGGAAGGGTTAGACCTGGTCTGTGGGGACACTGGCCAGGAAGACATGGCAGTTCACAGACTGCACACAAGCACTGCTGTGGCAGGCCTCAGACACCATTTTAGAGCTACTCATGTGGGTGGCACAATCAGTGCTGCAGGCCCACTAGTAGCATTTGTTATCACCAGCCCTGGCACACTCAGTGCACTTTACTAGGGACTTCTTGGGGACACAAATATGGCAATCATGGATAACCAATCACAATAACAATTTACACAGGGAACACTTGCACTTTGACACTGAACAGCAGTGGCAAAGTGCCCAAAGCATCTAAACCAGCAAAAACGAATTCCAGCACAGCATCAAAAATACAGGAGGTAGAGGCAAAAAGATCAGGGGAAACCACGCCAAAGATGCCAGGTCTAACAGTCATATTAAGTTTCGAGTCTAAAGGGATGCTTAATGATTTTACAGAATCCGCCAGGGTGATGTTTCCGTCAAGTGTATTGATCGCAGATAGCCATTTTGAAATTTGAGTGCTCTCTTCTTTGCTTGAGATGAGGAGTATTTCAGTCTTGTCCTGATTGAGTTTTAGGTGGTTCCTTAATAGCCAGTGTTGGACTTCTCTGAGCGTGTCATTGAGTCTCTGAATGTCGTTAATGGATGCGGTTTCCAGATAGATCTGTGTGTCAACGGCATAAAGGTGGAAGGGGATGTTGGCTTTTCTGAGTAAAGTTGTGAGTGGTTCCATGTAAATGTTAAAAAGTTGTGGGGAGAGCACTGATCCTTGGGGGACTCCCTTGCTAACTCTATGTAGGTCAGACGTGCAGTTTTTGATTTTTATTCTTTGAGTGCGGTTGTGGAGGAAGGAGGAGAACCATTGTAAGACCACCTCATCTAGACCTGCCCTTTCTTGAAGAGAATAATGAGGATAATGTGATCAACCGCATAAAAAGCTGCAGATAAATCTAGGAGGATGCGAAGGCAGCATTTGTCTGCATCCAATGAATTGTGCATGTCATCGATGTCGTTGAGCATTTTGGTCTCCGTGCTACATCCAATGCTAAAGAAGGTAGTTGCTCTTGGATCGAGGGAGTGCGAGTGCAGGTGGTGGTTCGTGAAGGAAGGGAGGTTGTTCTGGCAGATGGCGAGGAGGAGGATGATCATTTCTCCAAATGTGGCCGGCTGGTTAGAGGTACGGAGTAGGGCGGGGAGGGATGGGGCGTATGAACGGGGGCGATCTTTCAGTGAGGGGAAGAGAGAGTCAAAGGCCTCTAGATTCTTGTTGCTTGATTGGATCAGGACTGTGCCGTTCGTGTAGACGGTTACAGAGGTGTTGCTGTTTCGCATCGAATGGTTAGTAATTGTGGTTGTCAGTTTGCAGCTGTGCTGGGTGGTCATAGTTTTGTGATAGGTAGGCCCAGATCCCAGACTTCTAGAACACTTCTGGGAAATCAAGAGGAACCTTTGCCAAGGAGAAGAGCTGTATAAGCTGAGGAGGAATACTTCCCCTGTCCTGTTTGCTGTCTGGGGTTGGCCGGCAGTGGCTGCTTGCTGCCAAGCAAAGGAGGAAAAGGACTTTGCTGTTTGCTTTGTCATCTTGAGGAAGATCGCCAAGGGCTTGAAACTGAACTTGCCTCCTGTTCTGAAGTCTCAGGGACACAAATACTTCACCACCAGCTCCCCTGAAATTCCTTGCTGGGAATTCCAACCTGCATAGAGGTGCCTGTTGCTGTTTAGGACCTCTAGAGACAGTTTGTCACTAGGAGCTAGAAAATCGGCGCAACACCGAAAAAGCATGTCGCATCCGCACCTGTTTTCCGACGCATCGCCGAAGAAACCGTCGCCGTGCCTGTTGCGGCTCGAGAAATAGCTGCACGACGCATCGAGTGTAACGATCTCCGAAGTCTGAGATCACTGCACTGATTCCGATGCAAGCCTGCTGTGCGGCTGCACGAAAGTACACATCGTACCGGATCAACGCATCGCATTGAGGCGCCAAGACTGTCGCATCCTTGGGGGCTGCAGTAAGAAACAGACGCATCAACTCCCCATGCAGTAAGGAATCGACACATCACCTCCTCTGCGCTGCAGTATGGAACCGAAGCCTGAGTGTAAGGAACTGACGACTCACCTTCCATGCGGCCATTTTGTTTGTTTTGCGTGACGCATGTAAGGTACTTTTGAGCAAAGTGTTGCATTTACGACTTGCATCGAACTGAACTATTTCTACGATCTGAAAGCCTTATTTTTGATACTGTATTGTGGATTTTTGTTGTTTGGTCTAGTTTTGGTTTAGTTAAAGATTACTTATTTTTCTAAACTGGTGTAGTGTCCATTTGTAGTGTTTTTACTGTATTACTGTATGTGTTCACAACTGCTTTACACACTGCCTCTGAGATAAGCCTGTCTGCTCGTGGCAAGCTACCAAGGGTTATTTTAGGATTGTATCCCCCTTACCCTGAGTAGAAGCAAAGGCCCCTATTTAGACAAAGGTACCTACCTCTGCCAACTAGAGACCCCCATTTCTAACAATCAGCATTCCATTTTTTATCCCTACACCAGGATGATTTTCCATTGCAGGATGTCCAATTTGAGGGTATGTGGATAAAGCCCTTCCAATGGGATGCTCAATTTTGTGTGCATTATTTGAGTGCTTCAGCACATTCCTGCAATGGCTTTTCATGCAATGAACGGGTCATGAGAAGGTGTCACACTATCTTGATGACTTTTTTATGGTCTCGGACTCCAGTTCTGAGGAATGCCAGCAGCTTCTGGTTCTTTCTCAGGAGCTCATGGAGGATTTGGGTGATCCTTTGACCTTAGAAAAGACGGTGGGACTAGTGATCCCCATTTAATTTCTAGGAATTGATTCAGTTGAAATTATAGTGTACACATGAAAAGAAGTTAGGAATGCAAGTTCTTCTTGACACAATGTTGGCAAAAACAAAGTCACAGTAAGGGAGGTGTAAGTGCTCTTGGGACACCTACATTTTGTAGGACATCCGGCAGGAGACTAGGTTTAGCGCTCTTGGGGCTATCCCTATTACACCATCACGTTAGGTTGTCTGTGGGTGTTAAGGCCGATCTGCGGGTGTGGAGGAGTTCTTTGGACTCAATCAATGGCATTCCTATTCGGACACTGCAGGAAGTTGAATGGGATGTGCAGATTTTTTCGGATGCATCAGGTAGCATAGGGTTTTGGTTTGCATTAGCAGGGACATTGCTGTACAGATGAATGGCCGGACTGTTGGAAGAATGACGACCAAGAATTGCATTTCTTGAATTTTTCACATTAGTATTAGTTGTCACATTGTGGCGCGAATGGTTACAACACAAGAAGGTACTCTTTTGAGTAGACAATATGGCTGTGGTTCAAGTAGTTAACAGGCAGTCAGCGAGATATGCTCAAGTCTTTAAGATGCTGAGGGAGTGTGTGCTTGAATGTTTGAGACAGGATATTCTGTTTAGAGCCAGGCATGTACTGGGTGTGGACAATGTCATTGCGGATACTTTGTCTCATTCACAGTGGGAGAGGTTCCATGGACTAGCCATGGAGGCAGACAGGGACAGAACTCGGATGCCACTTGAGTTATGGATAGTGGGAGACAGAGGATGTGCCAACTTGTAGTGGGGCCCCTGGTGGTATTTATGTGTAAGGTATTTTACCAGGCTTGGGTGCAAATTTTTGAGCTCGGGAGCTTGTTGCCACCAGAGCGAAAGGGAGAGAGTAGAATATGTAGTGCAGTTCATATTGCGGCTAGCTAAAAAAGGTTTATCCAGAGTCACAATCTCGGAAAGGCTGGCTGGCATTGCCTTTATGCGGAAACTGTTGTGGAGTTATGCATCATGAGCAGGAGAGCTAGGTAAGAGAATGTTAGAGGGTTGGGCTAAGAAACCGGGCCGAACACGACAGAGGAGGAAGCCTCTTTCTAGGCAGGTTTTTGTAAAGTGATTCATAGTTTGACAGAGATTTGCTATTCACAAGTTGAAACAGTTTTGTTTTCCGCACAAATGTTGTGGATGTTTTTTTGAGGCCTTTCATGTATCTGAGTCATTAGAGGGGGCGGGAGGATCAAGGTTTGCAATGGGAGGATGTTAGCTTTAGGCAGGATGGTCTGGAAATTTGCTTTCTCAGGTCTAAAACTGACCAGTGTTCTAGAGGACCTACAATACTATTACATGGTCAGGAGCAGGAGGTATGCCCTGTAGCATGGGGCAGAAAACTCAGAGCGCAGGCCAGGGGACAGGAGGGGTAGTTTTCACCTATCAACAAGGGGATCGAGTGACGTCCTTCCAATTATTGTCAGTCTTGAGGAAAGCTGTGATGAGGTTTGGGTTTGTGGATGTGAATTTTGGTACTCATTCTTTTAGGATTGGGGAAGCGATGGAGGCAGGCAGGAGAGGGTGGTCTAGGGAGCAAATAATGGGGCTAAGCAGGATCATCAGAATTCTACCAGATTTATCTTAGGGCTAATGAAGGGGTAAGGTGTGAAGATGTGTTCAAATTATGTGTTTACACAAATTTCTCTTTCAGGTTGGGTTCCAGGCCCTCTAGATGCTGCCTTGTCGGTGTGAATTGTCAGACATTCCTTCATAAAGTAGGCAGATTGGGCAGCTGGGAAGACTGCGTGAAGTAGGAATTTGGATTTTCACAGTAGCTCTTTGTCAGTCAAGTGGTTTGGAAAAGGAGGCATGAGGTGGAAGGAGTTGTTGCCCATGCTCAACAAGTTGATTAGTAAGGATCGTTATCCGGATATCTTGATGATCCATTTAGGAGAGAACGGCATGGCAGTGGAGAGGAGCCTAGTGCTCTTATGTTCCATGAAACAGGATTTAAGACAGATACATTCACAATGGTCAGGTTGTTTTGAAGCATGGACAAGGTTTATCTCCAGGAGGTGTTGGAGAGGTCCGGTAAAGCCATCAGCCATAGATAAAGCTAGAAGAACGGTGAATAAAGAAATGTAAAGTTTTTGTAGGGATGAAAGTTTAGGAAGGCTGCCGCATGTTGACTTACATTACACAGAGTTTGAGTTTTGCAGGGATGAATGAGACATTCATTTGGAGTATGGGATGAGGTTATACATGTTGGAGTTGAGTGGATTTTTGTTTGTACCATGTGGAGACAAGAACGATTTGTGGGCATGGGGGGGATGGGCAGAAAAAGTAAGGTGGTGCCTTTTTCTGGTGGCAGGTTTGCAGGCTTTACTTAAGGTTATTTTGGTTAACATAGGCTAAGCAGGCAGAAAGGGAGGGTCTTCGCAAACCCACACCGGAAGTCCTGAAGTTAAAATGTTATCTCATAGCAATATTAAATTAAGCACTGGTTAATTAGTACACATCTAAGCAAAGGGGGGCAGTCTAAAGTGAGACAATCAAAGAAGTGCAATAAGTCATGAAGTCAAAGCTTGAAGGGTGTGTATACTGGGGCGGGGTTAGAGGAGGGTGTTTTGGAATGTAGGGTATTGTATGTATAGTGAGGTTTTAATTCTGTAAGACCTTAGGCCAAGAATGCTTATGTGATACACACCTATTTCAATATAGCTGCCTTTTCCACTCATACAAAGAGTCAGTGGTCTGAATGTGCTCCATTTCACCCAAAGGGGGCATCATGCTTCCTGAACAATCTCGAGAGAAAGTAATGCAGTCAACCATGATGGCAGTCGGAGCAGGTTCAAAAGGAAAATAAGGTAAAATTCTTAATTCATCATTTTATTGACAGTCCACACCTCAATATATTCACAAAAAAACACAGATAATGGTTAGTTACGTTAAGAGAAGACAAACTTAAACAAACAAACCCTGACATTCTGTACGTTATAATGCTCAATTCACAACATGCATCATAACTCACCCGCCATGTTTCTAACCTGCTCATTAGTATTTTTTTTCCTGTGCCCTCAGAAAATTGGCAAACTGACCACGGAAGGTAGCATGAGTTGTGGGGTTTATGCAAAGTATGTAGGAGAGTAGGGTCTGCTTCCTATGGTCACCCCCACTTTTTACTGTGATTTTCTGGTTTTTCGATTTTAGTGTGGCTGTGGGCCTGCTAATCAGACCCAAAGCCCAGCTGTTCTCTCTCTAAATTGATACCATGTACTTTAAGTACATACCTAATTGGGTATTGGGTCACCTTTGTGAGCCCCTGTATAAGTGTAACATAGGTACCCTGGGCATAGGTGCATCCAAGGCCTACCAGGGGCTGCAGCAAGTATTATGCCACCCCTGGCTGGCCATCCAAACTGACACCACAGGCTGATCACTCAGCTTGGGTAAGGTGGTGTAATCACTGCTTACTTAGATGTAGTATACCCATATCTACCTTATATATAGACACATAGGCACCTATAAGTCTCTCCTATGGTAGGCCTCGACAATGCTGGAGGCAGAGTGCTTGTTTTTATGTGAGAGGGTGTCCTAGCATGAGCTGAGCCCCTCTGCAGCTTTCGGAACCATCTCCTTATAGCTGTTCTATGATATAGCCATACCATATACTGCATTATAATCCTCACGGTTAATGCTAACTTTGGTTTGGCTTTATCAAAACATGTTGTGTAAGGTGTCAAACACTTTGGAATACTACCTTCCCCCCTGCCATTTCTGTTGACGTGAGTAGGATTCCTCCCTTCTAGATGGAAAAGACATGTATGTTACTGCTTTACCCGGTTAAAGTTAAACAGAGCCACAGCATCACAAATTGGATGCTGCTGCCACAGACACAAGTCTGACCTTCTGCTGCTGGACGAAACTCCGGCAGGGGAGGCCTAGACAACAGGATTCCTGTCCAGGGAGGTGCCAGCACCTCCCCAGACAGGCAGATGTGAATTGGGACGGGGAGGGCTGCATCAACAGATGCTTTTTGAGACACTGCCTGGGGCACACAAGGTGCTTCATGCATAGCCCGGTTCAAACCAGTTGCTGGGGCACTACAGTCCCACTCTGGTGCGAAACTGGACAAAGGGAATGGGGTGTAACCACCCCCTTCCCAGGTCCACCCATAGGAGGGACCTAGCAGGTAATTCAGCCCCTTTTCTTAGTATAAGTATAGGAGCTGTGTCCCCAGGACTTTAGATTATCTTGAAACGAAACTTTGATACAGAACTCTTGGACCTTCGACATTCTATTCTGACTAGAAGATGGAAGACATCTCTCTTGTTGTCAAGGAGTGGCCACCCTGTGCATAAGGCACCACCAGTAACTTGCCGGTCTGCTTTGTCAACGCTCCTGCTGGAACCTGAATTCTCAGTGATACAGGAACTGGACTCTCCAACTTCTCCAACTCCAACCCACTTCCACAGCAAAGCTGAGACCTGTGGCGGACACGAGAGACGTGGGACCGGACACCCTGGACATCCTGCATTTTTATACCTGCTCCGCGACCGAGGTACCCTTGCTATTGTGCATTGGGGTACAAGTAGCCCCAGAGCCGAGCACCATTTGCTCCGAAGGTCAGCCCTCCACACTCCACGAGTGCCGAGTGGGACCCGCTCTTGCATTTCAGCTTGACTCATCTTCTTGGTTCCTTGCCTGTTAGCTGGTGAGCCCCCTGAAGACTTTCTTTTTGAACTAAACTGCTTTCCTGGTTACTCCAGGCTTTCTCCAGCTTCCCTTCAAAGGAGAAGTGCCGCAGACCTTGCTGGTCTGCAACAGAGCCAATCTTGACATCCTGCATGGGTTGCAGTTGCCAAGGCTTGTTGGGTCCAATCCGGATACCGACTCCGCAGTCAACTAGATCTATTGTGGGACAGCTCGAATCCAGCTCCTGGTCACCGTCAATTCCTCCTGGACTTCATGGTTGAAGAGACAAACTCACCTTCTTCACCTTCAAGCACGCAACATCACCTGGTTTCTTCCTGGTTCCTTCCTGGTCAATGGCTAGTGACCCAGACTCTGTCCCCTCTGCTTTCAGGTTCTTCACATCTTTGATCCACCCTTGGATCCACGCGGACACTTTTCCTCTGGTCGCCTGCAGCACTTCTTTGCATCTCTCCATAGAAACCGACGACAAAAACCGACACCAAAAGGCACCTATGCACCCAGCTTCCCTGGGTGAGGTAACACGAGCACTCCGGTGCTCCAGTGGGTCTTGAATCTCGAAGTGTCCTTGTCTAAGGGGGCTTTGTCGTAGTCTAGAGGTAACCTATTTGGTTGATCTTCGAACTCCCAGGAGCCCCCACAGGGTGCTTCATGTCAACAGATTGAAACCATATGTTAACAGGGCAGACATGGGCTTGCTCATGGCTACAGATGAGGGACAGGAGGAGGAGAGTGCCCCTCTCCCAGACCTGCTTTCTCAGAACCTTGATGATGGTTCAGTTGATGGTGTTTGTAGCCTTGGCAGGCAGCCTCACTGACCAACAGCAACTTGTCTACAGTCCTACAGACATATGTTTTCTCTGACTCCAAGTCAGACTACCTGGTGCACTCATGAAGTGGACACTGGGGACAGTCTGCCTGTTAAAAGTAAGATTTACAGGCAACTTGATCATGCCAGGGACTGTATCAGGACAGAGGTCCAAAAGATTTTGGGGTTGGGAGTCATGAAGCCCTCAGAGAGTCATTGGGCCAGTCCAGTACTCCTGGTGCCTAAACCTCACACCCAAGATGGTAAGAGAGAGATGAGGTTTTGCGTGGATCACAGAGGCCTCAATGCTGTCGCTAGGACAGATGCCCACCCAATACCAAGAGCAGATGGGCTCATTGACAGATTGGCTTCTGCCAAGTTTTTGAGTACATTTGACTTGACAGCTGGCTACTGGCAGATCAGACTAGCTGATGATGCAAAAGCCAAAACAGCATTTCCAACCCCAGGAGGACATTATCAATTTGTGACAATGCCCTTTGGTCTGAAGAATGCACCTGCCACATTCCAAAGGTTGGTGAACCAAGTCCTCTCAGGTCTGGATGACTACTGTGCAGCTTATCTTGATGATATTGCTGTCTTTAGCTCCACTTGGGAAGATTACCTGATCCACCTAAAGAATGTTTTGGAGGCCCTGCAAAAAACAGGCCTAACTATCAAGGCTACCAAGTGCCAGATAGGGCAGAGCAAGGTTGTGTACCTGGGCCACCTGGTAGGTGGAGGTAAGGTTCAACCATTGGAGAGCAAGATCCAGACCATAAAGGACTGGACTGCTCCCACCACCCAGACACAGGTCAGAGCTTTCTTGGGCCTGACTGGGTACTACAGGAAGTTTGTCAAAAGTTATGGGTCCATTGTGACACCTCTCAATGACCTAACTTCAAAGAAAATGACAAAGAACGTTCAGGTTACAGTAAGCTGTCAAAAGGCATTTGATGACCTGAAGCAGGCCATGTGCACTGCACCCATTCTGCAAAGTCCAGACTACTCCAAATAATTCATTGTTCAAACTGATGCTTCTGAATTGGGTGTGGGTGCTGTTCTTTCACAACTGAATAAAGATGGTCAAGACCAGACAATAGCTTTTATTAGCAGAAGGCTGACCCCTAGAGAGAAATGTTGGTCAGCAATTGAGTGGGAGGCCTTTTCTGTGGTTTGGACACTGAAGAAGCTGAGGCCATACTTGTTTGGCACTCACTTCAAGGTTCAGGCAGACCATAAGCCCCTCTTGTGGCTAAATCAGATGAAGGGTGAAAATCCCAAACTGCATAGGTGGTCCATTTCCCTACAGGGGATGGACTTTACAGTGGAACATAGACCTGGGACTGACCATGCCAATGCAGATGGACTCTCCAGATATTTCCACTTAGAATATGAAGACTCAACTGGTCAAGGTTAGTTTAATGTCCCTGCGTTTGGGGGGGGGGGAGGAGGGGTTGTAGGAGAGTAGGGTCTGCTTCCTATGGACACCTCCACTTTTTGCTGTGATTCTCTGGTTTTTCGACTTTAGTGTGGCTGTGGGCCTGCTAATCATACCTACTTCCTAGCTGTTCTCTCTCTAAATTGATACCATGTACTTTAAGTACATACCTGATTGGGTATTGGGTCACCTTTGTGAGCCCCTGTATAAGTGTACCATAGGTACCCAGAGCATAGGTGCATCCAAGGCCTACCAGGGGCTGCAGCATGTATTATGCCACCCCTGGCTGGCCATCCAAACTGACAACACAGGCTGATCACTCAGCTTGGGTAAGGTGGTGTAATCACCCCTTACTTAGATGTAGTATACCTATATCTACCTTATATATAGACACATAGGCACCTATAAGTCACTCCTATGGTAGGCCTCGACAATCCTGGAGGCAGAGTTCTTGGGTTTATGTGAGAGGGTGCCCTAGTATGAGCTGAGCCCCTCTGCAGCTTTCGGAACCATCTCCTTATAGCTGTTCTATGATATAGCCATACCATATACTCTTAAGTGCATTATAATCCTCGCGGTTAATGCTAACTTTGGTTTGGCTTTATCAAAACATGTTGTGTAAGGTGTCAAAAACTTTGGAATACTAACCCCCCTTCCCCTCCCCCCACCGCCAGAATTTGCAGGTAATCCAACTCTTTTTCTTAGTATAAGTATAGGAGCTGTGTCCCCAGGACTTTAGTTTATCCTGGTACGAAACTTTGATACAGAACTCTTGGACCTTCGACATTCTATTCTGACAAGAAGATGGAAGACATCTCCCTTGTGGTCAAGGAGTGACCACCCTGTGCAAACAGGCACCACCAGTAACTTGCCGGTCTGCTTTGTCGATGCTCCCGCTGGAACCCGAAGACTCAGCGACACAGGAACTGGACTCTCAGACTTCTCTATCTCCTACCCACATCCACAGTAAACCTGAGACCCGTGGCGGACACGAGGGTCGTGGGAGCGGATACCCTGGATATCCTGCATTTTACTACCTGCACGTCGACAGAGGTACCCTCGCAGTTGTGCGTTGGGGTATGAGAAGCCCCAGACCCGAGTGCCATTTGCACTGAAGCTCAGCCCTCCACACTCCATGAGTGCCGCGTGGGGTCTGCTCTTGCATTTCAGCTGGACGCATCTTCCCGGTTCCTTGCCTGTTGGCTAGTGAGCCCCCTGAAGACTTTCTTTTTGAACTAAACTACTTTCCTGGTTACTCCAGGCTTGCGCCAGCTTCCCTTCAAAGGAGAAGCACCACAGACCTTGCTGGTCTGCAACAGAGCCAACCTCAACATCTTGCATGGGTCTCGGCTGACAAGGCTTGTTGGGTCCAATCTGGATACCGACTCCGCAGTCAACTAGATCCATTGTGGAACAGCTCGAATCCAGCTCCTGGTCATCGTCAATGCCACCTGGACTTCGTGGCTGAAGAGACAAGCTCACCTTCTTCACCTTCAAGCACGCAACATCGCCTGGTTCCTTCCTGGTCACTGGCTAGTGACCCAGACTCTGTCCCCTCTGCTTTCAGGTTCTTCACATCTTCGATCCACCTTTAGATCCACCCGGACACTTTTCCTCTGGTTGCTTGCAGCACTTCTTTGCAGCTCTCCATAGAAAACGATGACAAAACCGACACCAAAAGGCACCTATGCACCCGGCTTCCCTGGGTGAGGTAACACGAGTACTCCAGTGCTCCCGTGGGTCTTGACTCTCGAAGTGTTCTAGTCTAAGTGGGTTTTGTCGTAGTCCAACCGGAAGTGCCCTTAAATAGTAACTTTGTAACTTCTTTGTTCTCCATTATAAGTCAATGGTAACTCTTGACTGTGTTTAGACACTGCACGCGTTTCCAGTGGGCCTCCTACTTCCAAACCTTTGGTTGTTTAGTGTAGCCCCAGCGATTCCCTAGGCCCTAGGCCTGCTCACTATTTCTGTAGTGGTTCTTATACCACTTACTTAGTACATGGTTTGTGAGGCCCCTAGGGCATAACTGTATTTGTGCAACTTATCGTATGCTAATTGAGTAACTTGTGATGTATTTCGATCTCTGACCTCATAAGGAGTGCAGTGGGGTTGTGTTAGAAATAAATACATATATATATATTTGATATATACCTTGTGTGCTGTCCTTTGATTTGGTATTCAATAGATTATAATTCGTAACAGCTTGCTTCACATGCTCTTTGAAGTCTTAGCCTAAGACTGCTGGTCCATGCTACCACTTGGATAGCTTGTCTATAAGGTTGACTTTACAACCACCATCAATAAGGGTCGTTTAGACGGGTGCAAGGTGCCCACTAGAATAGTGGACATCATATGCCAGGCTAACTTCTCACAAAGTAGGCATAAATTTGTTCAACTGATTTTGCTGTAGCACTGGGTAAAATTTCCGACGGCAACTAAACACAAAATACCACTTTTTCAATCCCTTCTTCCCCACTCACCTCTTAACTTTTTTTCCGGATCACTGACATAATATCGAGGGACATAATATCGACTATCAAAAATATCGTTGACAAAATATCGACAGACAGAATATCAAGTTTGTATCTACAAACAGGTAAGTACAAAAATATCGAGTAAAAAATATTGTTTACAAAAATATAGTTTATAAAAATATCGACTTTATTAAAAACAATGTTAAATTAAATTAATATTAAAAATTAATTACTAAAATATACTTAGAAATACTTAAATTAACTTATAATAATTAAATAATTAATGAAAGCTATAAAAAAATTAAAATCATATTTGTTAAAACATATATATATATAGTAACATAATATATTTAAATAATATCCAGTATTATTACCGTACAATAGCGGAAGTGTAAAAATTACTATTCCCACTCCAGAGAGTGCAACAGTAGGGAAAACGTTGGATAGCGTAGGGATAAAAATTACTATTCCCACTCCAGTGAGTACAACAGTAGGGAAAGCGTTGGATAGCGTAGGGGTAACAATTACTATTCCCACTCCAGTGGGTGCAACAGTAGGGAAAGCGTTGGATAGCGTAGGGGTAAAAATTAACTATTCCCACTCCAAAGAGTGCAACAGTAGGGAAAGCGTTGGATAGCGTAGGGGTTAAAATTACTATTCCCACTCCAGTGGGTGCAACAGTAGGGAAAGCGTTGGATAGCGTAGGGGTAAAAATGACTATTCCCACTCCAGTGGGTGCAACAGTAGGGAAAGCGTTGGATAGCGTAGGGGTAAAAATGACTATTCCAACTCCGAAGAGTGCAACAATAGAGAAAGCGTTGGATAGCGTAGGGGTTAAAATTACTATTCCCACTCCTAATAGTGCAACATTTTGGGAAAGCGTTGGATAGCGTAGGGGTAAAAATTACTATTACCACTCCAGTGGGTGCAACAGTAGGGAAAGCGTTGGATAGCGTAGGGGTAAAAATTACTGTTCCAACTCCAGTGAGTGCAACAGTAGGCAAAGCGTTGGATAGCGTAGGGGTAAAATTACTATTCCCACTCCAGAGAGTGCAACAGTAGGGAAAGTAAATACTTCATATATTATTTAAAAAAATATAAATTAATATCTATAAAACATTAATTAAAAGTAATTACCAATTTAATGTAATATAATAATTAATCTATTAAAATTACTAATTAACATTAATTATCCACGAATGCCGAGTGGGACCCGCTCTTGCATTTCAGCTTGACGCATCTTCTTGGTTCCTTGCCTGTTAGCTAGTGAGCCCCCTGAAGACTTTCTTTTTGAACTAAACTGCTTTCCTGGTTACTCGAGGTTTGCTCCAGCTTCCCTTCAAAGGAGAAGTGCCGCAGACCTTGCTGGTCTGCAACAGAGCCAATCTTGACATCCTGCATGGGTTGCAGTTGCCAAGGCTTGTTGGGTCCAATCCGGATACCGACTCCGCAGTCAACTAGATCTATTGTGGGACAGCTCGAATCCAGCTCCTGGTCACCGTCAATTCCTCCTGGACTTCATGGCTGAAGAGAGAAACTCACCTTCTTCACCTTCAAGCACGCAACATCACCTGGTTCCTTCCTGGTTCCTTCCTGGTCACTGGCTAGTGACCCAGACTCTGTCCCCTCTGCTTTCAGGTTCTTCACATCTTTGATCCACCCTTGGATCCACGCGGACACTTTTCCTCTGGTCGCCTGCAGCACTTCTTTACAGCTCTCTATAGAAACCGACGACAAAAACCGACACCAAAAGGCACCTATGCACCCAGCTTCCCTGGGTGAGGTAACACGAGCACTCCGGTGCTCCAGTGGGTCTTGAATCTCGAAGTGTCCTTGTCTAAGGGGGCTTTGTCGTAGTCTAGAGGTAACCTATTTGGTTGATCTTCGAACTCCCAGGAGCCCCCACAGGGTGCTTCATGTCAACAGATTGAAACCATATGTTAACAGGGCAGACATGGGCTTGCTCATGGCTACAGATGAGGGACAGGAGGAGGAGAGTGCCCCTCTCCCAGACCTGCTTTCTCAGAACCTTGATGATGGTTCAGTTGATGGTGTTTGTAGCCTTGGCAGGCAGCCTCACTGACCAACAGCAACTTGTCTACAGTCCTACAGACATATGTTTTCTCTGACTCCAAGTCAGACTACCTGGTGCACTCATGAAGTGGACACTGGGGACAGTCTGCCTGTTAAAAGTAAGATTTACAGGCAACTTGATCATGCCAGGGACTGTATCAGGACAGAGGTCCAAAAGATTTTGGGGTTGGGAGTCATGAAGCCCTCAGAGAGTCCTTGGGCCAGTCCAGTAGTCCTGGTGCCTAAACCTCACACCCAAGATGGTAAGAGAGAGATGAGGTTTTGCGTGGATCACAGAGGCCTCAATGCTGTCGCTAGGACAGATGCCCACCCAATACCAAGAGCAGATGGGCTCATTGACAGATTGGCTTCTGCCAAGTTTTTGAGTACATTTGACTTGACAGTTGGCTACTGGCAGATCAGACTAGCTGATGATGCAAAAGCCAAAACAGCATTTCCAACCCCAGGACATTATCAATTTGTGGCAATGCCCTTTGGTCTGAAGAATGCACCTGCCACATTCCAAAGGTTGGTGAACCAAGTCCTCTCAGGTCTGGATGACTACTGTGCAGCTTATCTTGATGATATTGCTGTCTTTAGCTCCACTTGGGAAGATTACCTGATCCACCTAAAGAATGTTTTGGAGGCCCTGCAAAAAACAGGCCTAACTATCAAGGCTACCAAGTGCCAGATAGGGCAGAGCAAGGTTGTGTACCTGGGCCACCTGGTAGGTGGAGGTAAGGTTCAACCATTGGAGAGCAAGATCCAGACCATAAAGGACTGGACTGCTCCCACCACCCAGACACAGGTCAGAGCTTTCTTGGGCCTGACTAGGTACTACAGGAAGTTTGTCAAAAGGTATGGGTCCATTGTGACACCTCTCAATGACCTAACTTTGAAGAAAATGACAAAGAACGTTCAGGTTACAGTAAGCTGTCAAAAGGCATTTGATGACCTGAAGCAGGCCATGTGCACTGCACCCATTCTGCAAAGTCCAGACTACTCCAAATAATTCATTGTTCAAACTGATGCTTCTGAATTGGGTGTGGGTGCTGTTCTTTCACAACTGAATAAAGATGGTCAAGACCAGACAATAGCTTTTATTAGCAGAAGGCTGACCCCTAGAGAGAAATGTTGGTCAGCTATTGAGTGGGAGGCCTTTGCTGTGGTTTGGACACTGAAGAAGCTGAGGTCATACTTGTTTGGCACTCACTTCAAGGTTCAGGCAGACCATAAGCCCCTCTTGTGGCTAAATCAGATGAAGGGTGAAAATCCCAAACTGCATAGGTGGTCCATTTCCCTACAGGGGATGGACTTTACAGTGGAACATAGACCTGGGACTGACCATGCCAATGCAGATGGACTCTCCAGATATTTCCACTTAGAATATGAAGACTCAACTGGTCAAGGTTAGTTTAATGTCCCTGCGTTTGGGGCAGGGGGGAAGGAGGGGTTGTAGGAGAGTAGGGTCTGCTTCCTATGGTCACCCCCACTTTTTGCTGTGATTCTCTGGTTTTTCGACTTTAGTGTGGCTGTGGGCCTGCTAATCATACCTACTGCCTAGCTGTTCTCTCTCTAAATTGATACCATGTACTTTAAGTACATACCTGATTGGGTATTGGGTCACCTTTGTGAGCCCCTGTATAAGTGTACCATAGGTACCCAGAGCATAGGTGCATCCAAGGCCTACCAGGGGCTGCAGCATGTATTATGCCACCCCTGGCTGGCCATCCAAACTGACAACACAGGCTGATCACTCAGCTTGGGTAAGGTGGTGTAATCACTCCTTACTTAGATGTAGTATACCTATATCTACCTTATATATAGACACATAGGCACCTATGAGTCACTCCTATGGTAGGCCTCGACAATCCTGGAGGCAGAGTTCTTGGTTTTATGTGAGAGGGTGCCCTAGTATGAGCTGAGCCCCTCTGCAGCTTTCGTAACCATCTCCTTATAGCTGTTCTATGATATAGCCATACCATATACTCTTAAGTGCATTATAATCCTCGCGGTTAATGCTAACTTTGGTTTGGCTTTATCAAAACATGTTGTGTAAGGTGTCAAAAACGTTGGAATACTAACCCCCCTTCCCCTCCCCCCACCGCCAGAATTCGCAGGTAATCCAGCTCCTTTTCCTAGTATAAGTATAGGAGCTGTGTCCCCAGGACTTTAGATTATCCTGGTACGAAACTTTGATACAGAACTCTTGGACCTTCGACATTCTAGTCTGACAAGAAGATGGAAGACATCACCCTGTGCAAACAGGCACCACCAGTAACCTGCCGGTCTGCTTTGTCGATGCTCCCGCTGGAACCCGAAGACTCAGCGACACAGGAACTGGACTCTCAGACTTCTCTATCTCCTACCCACATCTACAGTAAACCTGAGACCCGTGGCGGACACGAGGGTCGTGGGAGCGGATACCCTGGACATCCTGCATTTTACTAACTGCACGTCGACAGAGGTACCCTCGCAGTTGTGCGTTGGGGTACGAGAAGCCCCAGACCCGAGTGCCATTTGCACTGAAGCTCAGCCCTCCACACTCCATGAGTGCCGCGTGGGGTCTGCTCTTGCATTTCAGCTGGATGCATCTTCCCGGTTCCTTGCCTGTTGGCTAGTGAGCCCCCTGAAGACTTTCTTTTTGAACTAAACTACTTTCCTGGTTACTCCAGGCTTGCCCCAGCTTCCCTTCAAAGGAGAAGCACCACAGACCTTGCTGGTCTGCAACAGAGCCAACCTCGACATCTTGCATGGGTCTCAGCTGACAAGGCTTGTTGGGTCCAATCTGGATACCGACTCCGCAGTCAACTAGATCCATTGTGGAACAGCTCGAATCCAGCTCCTGGTCATCGTCAATGCCACCTGGACTTCGTGGCTGAAGAGACAAGCTCACCTTCTTCACCTTCAAGTACGCAACATCGCCTGGTTCCTTCCTGGTCACTGGCTAGTGACCCAGACTCTGTCCCCTCTGCTTTCAGGTTCTTCACATCTTCGATCCACCCTTAGATCCACCCGGACACTTTTCCTCTGGTCGCTTGCAGCACTTCTTTGCAGCTCTCCATAGAAAACGATGACGAAACCGACACCAAAAGGCACCTATGCACCCGGCTTCCCTGGGTGAGGTAACACGAGTACTCCGGTGCTCCCGTGGGTCTTGACTCTCGAAGTGTTCTAGTCTAAGTGGGTTTTGTCATAGTCCAACCGGAAGTGCCCTTAAATAGTAACTTTGTAACTTCTTTGTTCTCCATTATAAGTCAATGGTAACTCTTGACTGTGTTTAGACACTGCACGCGTTTCCAGTGGGCCTCCTACTTCCAAACCTTTGGTTGTTGAGTTTAGCCCCAGCGATTCCCTAGGCCCTAGGCCTGCTCACTATTTCTGTAGTGGTTCTTATACCACTTACTTAGTACATGGTTTGTGAGGCCCCTAGGGCATAACTGTATTTGTGCAACTTATCGTATGCTTATTGAGTAACTTGTGATGTATTTCGATCTCTGACCTCATAAAGAGTGCAGTGGGGTTGTGTTAGAAATAAATACATATATATATATTTGATATATACCTTGTGTGCTGTCCTTTGATTTGGTATTCAATAGATTATAATTCGTAACAGCTTGCTTCACATGCTCTTTGAAGTCTTAGCCTAAGACTGCTGGTCCATGCTACCACTTGGATAGCTTGTCTATAAGGTTGACTTTACAACCACCATCAATAAGGGTCGTTTAGACTGGTGCAAGGTGCCCACTAGAATAGTGGACATCATATGCCAGGCTAACTTCTCACAAAGTAGGCATAAATCTGTTCAACTGATTTTGCTGTAGCACTGGGTAAAATTTCCGACTGCAACTAAACACAAAATACCACTTTTTCAATCCCTTCTTCCCCACTCACCTCTTAACTTTTTTTCCGGATCACTGACATAATATCGAGGGACATAATATCGACTATCAAAAATATCGTTGACAAAATATCGACAGACAGAATATCAAGTTTGTATCTACAAACAGGTAAGTACAAAAATATCGAGTAAAAAATATTGTTTACAAAAATATAGTTTATAAAAATATCGACTTTATTAAAAACAATGTTAAATTAAATTAATATTAAAAATTAATTACTAAAATATACTTAGAAATACTTAAATTAACTTATAATAATTAAATAATTAATGAAAGTTATAAAAAAATTAAAATCATATTTGTTAAAACATATATATATATAGTAACATAATATATTTAAATAATATCCAATATTATTACCGTACAATAGCGGAAGTGTAAAAATTACTATTCCCACTCCAGAGAGTGCAACAGTAGGGAAAGCGTTGGATAGCGTAGGGGTAAAAATTACTATTCCCACTCCAGTGGGTGCAACAGTAGGGAAAGCTTTGGATAGCGTAGGGGTAAAAATTACTATTCCCACTCCAAAGAGTGCAACAGTAGGGAAAGCGTTAGATAGCGTAGGGGTTAAAATTACTATTCCCACTCCAGTGGGTGCAACAGTAGGGAAAGCGTTGGATAGCGTAGGGGTAAAAATGACTATTCCCACTCCAGTGGGTGCAACAGTAGGGAAAGCGTTGGATAGCGTAGGGGTAAAAATGACTATTCCAACTCCGAAGAGTGCAACAATAGGGAAAGCGTTGGATAGCGTAGGGGTTAAAATTACTATTCCCACTCCTAATAGTGCAACATTTTGGGAAAGCATTGGATAGCGTAGGGGTAAAAATTACTATTACCACTCCAGTGGGTGCAACAGTAGGGAAAGCGTTGGATAGCGTAGGGGTAAAAATTACTGTTCCAACTCCAGTGAGTGCAACAGTAGGCAAAGCGTTGGATAGCGTAGAGGTAAAATTACTATTCCCACTCCAGAGAGTGCAACAGTAGGGAAAGTAAATACTTCATATATTATTTAAAAAAATATAAATTAATATCTATAAAACATTAATTAAAAGTAATTACCAATTTAATATAATATAATAATTAATCTATTAAAATTACTAATTAACATTAATTATCCACGAGTGCCGAGTGGGACCCGCTCTTGCATTTCAGCTTGACGCATCTTCTTGGTTCCTTGCCTGTTAGCCAGTGAGCCCCCTGAAGACTTTCTTTTTGAACTAAACTGCTTTCCTGGTTACTCAAGGTTTGCTCCAGCTTCCCTTCAAAGGAGAAGTGCCGCAGACCTTGCTGGTCTGCAACAGAGCCAATCTTGACATCCTGCATGGGTTGCAGTTGCCAAGGCTTGTTGGGTCCAATCCGGATACCGACTCCGCAGTCAACTAGATCTATTGTGGGACAGCTCGAATCCAGCTCCTGGTCACCGTCAATTCCTCCTGGACTTCATGGCTGAAGAGACAAACTCACCTTCTTCACCTTCAAGCACGCAGCATCACCTGGTTCCTTCCTGGTTCCTTCCTGGTCACTGGCTAGTGACCCAGACTCTGTCCCCTCTGCTTTCAGGTTCTTCACATCTTTGATCCACCCTTGGATCCACGCGGACACTTTTCCTCTGGTCGCCTTCAGCACTTCTTTACAGCTCTCTATAGAAACCGACGACAAAAACCGACACCAAAAGGCACCTATGCACCCAGCTTCCCTGGGTGAGGTAACACGAGCACTCCGGTGCTCCAGTGGGTCTTGAATCTCGAAGTGTCCTTGTCTAAGGGGGCTTTGTCGTAGTCTAGAGGTAACCTATTTGGTTGATCTTCGAACTCCCAGGAGCCCCCACAGGGTGCTTCATGTCAACAGATTGAAACCATATGTTAACAGGGCAGACATGGGCTTGCTCATGGCTACAGATGAGGGACAGGAGGAGGAGAGTGCCCCTCTCCCAGACCTGCTTTCTCAGAACCTTGATGATGGTTCAGTTGATGGTGTTTGTAGCCTTGGCAGGCAGCCTCACTGACCAACAGCAACTTGTCTACAGTCCTACAGACATATGTTTTCTCTGACTCCAAGTCAGACTACCTGGTGCACTCATGAAGTGGACACTGGGGACAGTCTGCCTGTTAAAAGTAAGATTTACAGGCAACTTGATCATGCCAGGGACTGTATCAGGACAGAGGTCCAAAAGATTTTGGGGTTGGGAGTCATGAAGCCCTCAGAGAGTCCTTGGGCCAGTCCAGTAGTCCTGGTGCCTAAACCTCACACCCAAGATGGTAAGAGAGAGATGAGGTTTTGCGTGGATCACAGAGGCCTCAATGCTGTCGCTAGGACAGATGCCCACCCAATACCAAGAGCAGATGGGCTCATTGACAGATTGGCTTCTGCCAAGTTTTTGAGTACATTTGACTTGACAGCTGGCTACTGGCAGATCAGACTAGCTGATGATGCAAAAGCCAAAACAGCATTTCCAACCCCAGGACATTATCAATTTGTGGCAATGCCCTTTGGTCTGAAGAATGCACCTGCCACATTCCAAAGGTTGGTGAACCAAGTCCTCTCAGGTCTGGATGACTACTGTGCAGCTTATCTTGATGATATTGCTGTCTTTAGCTCCACTTGGGAAGATTACCTGATCCACCTAAAGAATGTTTTGGAGGCCCTGCAAAAAACAGGCCTAACTATCAAGGCTACCAAGTGCCAGATAGGGCAGAGCAAGGTTGTGTACCTGGGCCACCTGGTAGGTGGAGGTAAGGTTCAACCATTGGAGAGCAAGATCCAGACCATAAAGGACTGGACTGCTCCCACCACCCAGACACAGGTCAGAGCTTTCTTGGGCCTGACTGGGTACTACAGGAAGTTTGTCAAAAGGTATGGGTCCATTGTGACACCTCTCAATGACCTAACTTTGAAGAAAATGACAAAGAACGTTCAGGTTACAGTAAGCTGTCAAAAGGCATTTGATGACCTGAAGCAGGCCATGTGCACTGCACCCATTCTGCAAAGTCCAGACTACTCCAAATAATTCATTGTTCAAACTGATGCTTCTGAATTGGGTGTGGGTGCTGTTCTTTCACAACTGAATAAAGATGGTCAAGACCAGACAATAGCTTTTATTAGCAGAAGGCTGACCCCTAGAGAGAAATGTTGGTCAGCTATTGAGTGGGAGGCCTTTGCTGTGGTTTGGACACTGAAGAAGCTGAGGCCATACTTGTTTGGCACTCACTTCAAGGTTCAGGCAGACCATAAGCCCCTCTTGTGGCTAAATCAGATGAAGGGTGAAAATCCCAAACTGCATAGGTGGTCCATTTCCCTACAGGGGATGGACTTTACAGTGGAACATAGACCTGGGACTGACCATGCCAATGCAGATGGACTCTCCAGATATTTCCACTTAGAATATGAAGACTCAACTGGTCAAGGTTAGTTTAATGTCCCTGCGTTTGGGGCGGGGGGGAAGGAGGGGTTGTAGGAGAGTAGGGTCTGCTTCCTATGGTCACCCCCACTTTTTGCTGTGATTCTCTGGTTTTTCGACTTTAGTGTGGCTGTGGGCCTGCTAATCATACCTACTGCCTAGCTGTTCTCTCTCTAAATTGATACCATGTACTTTAAGTACATACCTGATTGGGTATTGGGTCACCTTTGTGAGCCCCTGTATAAGTGTACCATAGGTACCCAGAGCATAGGTGCATCCAAGGCCTACCAGGGGCTGCAGCATGTATTATGCCACCCCTGGCTGGCCATCCAAACTGACAACACAGGCTGATCACTCAGCTTGGGTAAGGTGGTGTAATCACCCCTTACTTAGATGTAGTATACCTATATCTACCTTATATATAGACACATAGGCACCTATAAGTCACTCCTATGGTAGGCCTCGACAATCCTGGAGGCAGAGTTCTTGGTTTTATGTGAGAGGGTGCCCTAGTATGAGCTGAGCCCCTCTGCAGCTTTCGGAACCATCTCCTTATAGCTGTTCTATGATATAGCCATACCATATACTCTTAAGTGCATTATAATCCTCGCGGTTAATGCTAACTTTGGTTTGGCTTTATCAAAACATGTTGTGTAAGGTGTCAAAAACGTTGGAATACTAACCCCCCTTCCCCTCCCCACACCGCCAGAATTCGCAGGTAATCCAGCTCCTTTTCCTAGTATAAGTATAGGAGCTGTGTCCCCAGGACTTTAGATTATCCTGGTACGAAACTTTGATACAGAACTCTTGGACCTTCGACATTCTAGTCTGACAAGAAGATGGAAGACATCTCCCTTGTGGTCAAGGAGTGACCACCCTGTGCAAACAGGCACCACCAGTAACTTGCCGGTCTGCTTTGTCGATGCTCCCGCTGGAACCCGAAGACTCAGCGACACAGGAACTGGACTCTCAGACTTCTCTATCTCCTACCCACATCTACAGTAAACCTGAGACCCGTGGCGGACACGAGGGTCGTGGGAGCGGATACCCTGGACATCCTGCATTTTACTAACTGCACGTCGACAGAGGTACCCTCGCAGTTGTGCGTTGGGGTACGAGAAGCCCCAGACCCGAGTGCCATTTGCACTGAAGCCCAGCCCTCCACACTCCATGAGTGCCGCGTGGGGTCTGCTCTTGCATTTCAGCTGGACGCATCTTCCCGGTTCCTTGCCTGTTGGCTAGTGAGCCCCCTGAAGACTTTCTTTTTGAACTAAACTACTTTCCTGGTTACTCCAGGCTTGCGCCAGCTTCCCTTCAAAGGAGAAGCACCACAGACCTTGCTGGTCTGCAACAGAGCCAACCTCGACATCTTGCATGGGTCTCAGCTGACAAGGCTTGTTGGGTCCAATCTGGATACCGACTCCGCAGTCAACTAGATCCATTGTGGAACAGCTCGAATCCAGCTCCTGGTCATCGTCAATGCCACCTGGACTTCGTGGCTGAAGAGACAAGCTCACCTTCTTCACCTTCAAGTACGCAACATCGCCTGGTTCCTTCCTGGTCACTGGCTAGTGACCCAGACTCTGTCCCCTCTGCTTTCAGGTTCTTCACATCTTCGATCCACCCTTAGATCCACCCGGACACTTTTCCTCTGGTCGCTTGCAGCACTTCTTTGCAGCTCTCCATAGAAAACGATGACGAAACCGACACCAAAAGGCACCTATGCACCCGGCTTCCCTGGGTGAGGTAACACGAGTACTCCGGTGCTCCCGTGGGTCTTGACTCTCGAAGTGTTCTAGTCTAAGTGGGTTTTGTCATAGTCCAACCGGAAGTGCCCTTAAATAGTAACTTTGTAACTTCTTTGTTCTCCATTATAAGTCAATGGTAACTCTTGACTGTGTTTAGACACTGCACGCGTTTCCAGTGGGCCTCCTACTTCCAAACCTTTGGTTGTTGAGTTTAGCCCCAGCGATTCCCTAGGCCCTAGGCCTGCTCACTATTTCTGTAGTGGTTCTTATACCACTTACTTAGTACATGGTTTGTGAGGCCCCTAGGGCATAACTGTATTTGTGCAACTTATCGTATGCTAATTGAGTAACTTGTGATGTATTTCGATCTCTGACCTCATAAAGAGTGCAGTGGGGTTGTGTTAGAAATAAATACATATATATATATTTGATATATACCTTGTGTGCTGTCCTTTGATTTGGTATTCAATAGATTATAATTCGTAACAGCTTGCTTCACATGCTCTTTGAAGTCTTAGCCTAAGACTGCTGGTCCATGCTACCACTTGGATAGCTTGTCTATAAGGTTGACTTTACAACCACCATCAATAAGGGTCGTTTAGACTGGTGCAAGGTGCCCACTAGAATAGTGGACATCATATGCCAGGCTAACTTCTCACAAAGTAGGCATAAATCTGTTCAACTGATTTTGCTGTAGCACTGGGTAAAATTTCCGACGGCAACTAAACACAAAATACCACTTTTTCAATCCCTTCTTCCCCACTCACCTCTTAACTTTTTTTCCGGATCACTGACATAATATCGAGGGACATAATATCGACTATCAAAAATATCGTTGACAAAATATCGACAGACAGAATATCAAGTTTGTATCTACAAACAGGTAAGTACAAAAATATCGAGTAAAAAATATTGTTTACAAAAATATAGTTTATAAAAATATCGACTTTATTAAAAAAACAATGTTAAATTAAATTAATATTAAAAATTAATTACTAAAATATACTTAGAAATACTTAAATTAACTTATAATAATTAAATAATTAATGAAAGTTATAAAAAAATTAAAATCATATTTGTTAAAACATATATATATATAGTAACATAATATATTTAAATAATATCCTATATTATTACCGTACAATAGCGGAAGTGTAAAAATTACTATTCCCACTCCAGAGAGTGCAACAGTAGGGAAAACGTTGGATAGCGTAGGGATAAAAATTACTATTCCCACTCCAGTGAGTACAACAGTAGGGAAAGCGTTGGATAGCGTAGGGGTAAAAATTACTATTCCCACTCCAGTGGGTGCAACAGTAGGGAAAGCGTTGGATAGCGTAGGGGTAAAAATTACTATTCCCACTCCAAAGAGTGCAACAGTAGGGAAAGCGTTAGATAGCGTAGGGGTTAAAATTACTATTCCCACTCCAGTGGGTGCAACAGTAGGGAAAGCGTTGGATAGCGTAGGGGTAAAAATGACTATTCCCACTCCAGTGGGTGCAACAGTAGGGAAAGCGTTGGATAGCGTAGGGGTAAAAATGACTATTCCAACTCCGAAGAGTGCAACAATAGGGAAAGCGTTGGATAGCGTAGGGGTTAAAATTACTATTCCCACTCCTAATAGTGCAACATTTTGGGAAAGCGTTGGATAGCGTATGGGTAAAAATTACTATTACCACTCCAGTGGGTGCAACAGTAGGGAAAGCGTTGGATAGCGTAGGGGTAAAAATTACTGTTCCAACTCCAGTGAGTGCAACAGTAGGCAAAGCGTTGGATAGCGTAGGGGTAAAATTACTATTCCCACTCCAGAGAGTGCAACAGTAGGGAAAGTAAATACTTCATATATTATTTAAAAAAATATAAATTAATATCTATAAAACATTAATTAAAAGTAATTACCAATTTAATATAATATAATAATTAATCTATTAAAATTACTAATTAACATTAATTATCCACGAGTGCCGAGTGGGACCCGCTCTTGCATTTCAGCTTGACGCATCTTCTTGGTTCCTTGCCTGTTAGCTAGTGAGCCCCCTGAAGACTTTCTTTTTGAACTAAACTGCTTTCCTTGTTACTCGAGGTTTGCTCCAGCTTCCCTTCAAAGGAGAAGTGCCGCAGACCTTGCTGGTCTGCAACAGAGCCAATCTTGACATCCTGCATGGGTTGCAGTTGCCAAGGCTTGTTGGGTCCAATCCAGATACCGACTCCGCAGTCAACTAGATCTATTGTGGGACAGCTCGAATCCAGCCCCTGGTCACCGTCAAATCCTCCTGGACTTCATGGCTGAAGAGACAAACTCACCTTCTTCACCTTCAAGCACGCAACATCACCTGGTTCCTTCCTGGTTCCTTCCTGGTCACTGGCTAGTGACCCAGACTCTGTCCCCTCTGCTTTCAGGTTCTTCACATCTTTGATCCACCCTTGGATCCACGCGGACACTTTTCCTCTGGTCGCCTGCAGCACTTCTTTACAGCTCTCTATAGAAACCGACGACAAAAACCGACACCAAAAGGCACCTATGCACCCAGCTTCCCTGGGTGAGGTAACACGAGCACTCCGGTGCTCCAGTGGGTCTTGAATCTCGAAGTGTCCTTGTCTAAGGGGGCTTTGTCGTAGTCTAGAGGTAACCTATTTGGTTGATCTTCGAACTCCCAGGAGCCCCCACAGGGTGCTTCATGTCAACAGATTGAAACCATATGTTAACAGGGCAGACATGGGCTTGCTCATGGCTACAGATGAGGGACAGGAGGAGGAGAGTGCCCCTCTCCCAGACCTGCTTTCTCAGAACCTTGATGATGGTTCAGTTGATGGTGTTTGTAGCCTTGGCAGGCAGCCTCACTGACCAACAGCAACTTGTCTACAGTCCTACAGACATATGTTTTCTCTGACTCCAAGTCAGACTACCTGGTGCACTCATGAAGTGGACACTGGGGACAGTCTGCCTGTTAAAAGTAAGATTTACAGGCAACTTGATCATGCCAGGGACTGTATCAGGACAGAGGTCCAAAAGATTTTGGGGTTGGGAGTCATGAAGCCCTCAGAGAGTCCTTGGGCCAGTCCAGTAGTCCTGGTGCCTAAACCTCACACCCAAGATGGTAAGAGAGAGATGAGGTTTTGCGTGGATCACAGAGGCCTCAATGCTGTCGCTAGGACAGATGCCCACCCAATACCAAGAGCAGATGGGCTCATTGACAGATTGGCTTCTGCCAAGTTTTTGAGTACATTTGACTTGACAGCTGGCTACTGGCAGATCAGACTAGCTGATGATGCAAAAGCCAAAACAGCATTTCCAACCCCAGGACATTATCAATTTGTGGCAATGCCCTTTGGTCTGAAGAATGCACCTGCCACATTCCAAAGGTTGGTGAACCAAGTCCTCTCAGGTCTGGATGACTACTGTGCAGCTTATCTTGATGATATTGCTGTCTTTAGCTCCACTTGGGAAGATTACCTGATCCACCTAAAGAATGTTTTGGAGGCCCTGCAAAAAACAGGCCTAACTATCAAGGCTACCAAGTGCCAGATAGGGCAGAGCAAGGTTGTGTACCTGGGCCACCTGGTAGGTGGAGGTAAGGTTCAACCATTGGAGAGCAAGATCCAGACCATAAAGGACTGGACTGCTCCCACCACCCAGACACAGGTCAGAGCTTTCTTGGGCCTGACTGGGTACTACATTTTAGACTGTATTATTTGGCTGCTGCTCTTCAGTATTCGCAGGGATTAATAGGAGGAGGCGGAGGGCCATCAAAGGCCATCAATATGTCAATCGAAACATATACAACGGTATTAGGGCAAAATACAGAAAATTGCTTCTTGTATGTTACGGATTTAAGTCATTTTAGAAGACAGACAGACAAGACCCTCAGGGCAGCACTTAAAATTTGGAGCTCCTTCCTGAAAAAGACAGGCATGGGAAGATTTAATAGATATACCAAAGTCTATAAAAACAAATCCTTCCCACAGGAAATTTTTGCTGATGCTGTAATGGCGGAATGGGAAGACAAAGGGATACACCAAATTGGGGATTTAATAAGTTCAGAGGTGATTGTACAATTTGAGGATCTGGTTAATGTTTATAGAATAAACAGAAGGGATTTTTTTAAATACCTTCAGATTAGGAGTTTTTTAAGAAACAAACAGGGGGGCCGATCGGGTATCAACCTAATGAATTGATGGAAGGGATAACTGCAGGGGAGGAATACTCCATTAGGTCAATATATGCCGCCTCGGCAAAAAATAGACCAGACGACCTGGATAAGCACAGGGAGAAATGGGGGGAGAGAATAGAGGCTACTTCTGAAGCATTTGACGAATCCCTGGAATTAGGTCGGTCCATGCTCTGCTCTGCCCCCCTGCAATCCCAGCACTATAAAACCCTATTTTCGCTGTATCATACCCCAGCCAGGATTGCAAAATGGGGGGGGACCGAGGGTATTACTTGCCCCAGATGTAACTCCAATGAGGCAGACATTGTTCACATGTTTGCGACATGTCCCCAATTATATACTCCAGAGAGTGCAACAGTAGGGAAAGTAAATACTTCATATATTATTTAAAAAAATATAAATTAATATCTATAAAACATTAATTAAAAGTAATTACCAATTTAATATAATATAATAATTAATCTATTAAAATTACTAATTATTACAATTAGTTACCTATTAGTACAAATTAATTACAAATTAACAATTAATTATTTAACAATTAAAAATTAATAAACAATTAATTCAAATCAAATACAATTAAATAAATTTAATTATTTAATTATAAATAAATTACTTCCCACCCTATTCCCCTATAAACCCACAACCCGCTGCAGAAAATAAATTAGTAAAATTAACATAATTAGCAATTAATCAATTAAATTTAATTAATTGGCAATTAAAATTTAATTAATTACCCATAAAAACTTAATTAACAATTAATTCTAAATAAATACCAATAAATAATTTTACATATTTAATTAATTATAATTAAATTACTTCCCACCCAATTCCCCTATAAACCCACAACCAGCTACAGAAAAGAAATTAGTAAAATTAACATAATAAGCAATTAATCAATTAAATAAAATTAATTGCCAATTAAAATTTAATTAATTACCAAATATAAATTAATTAACAATTAATTAAAAATGAATACCAATAAATAAATTTACATATTTAATTAATTATAATTAAATTACTTCCTACCCTATTCCCCTATAAACCCACAACACGCTACATAATTAAATTACGCAAAAATTTAAAAAAAACAAAATTCATTATTAAAATTAATTATAACATAAATACACACTTTTCATACATATAATAACATAAAAAACACTATAAAAAATTCGATATTATGAAAAATTCGATCATTTTAATAACCTATATTATATACTTCGATATTTTAACTTTCTATATTTTAAACATTCGATATTACATTACTTACCTTAAAAACGATATTTTTGATGTCTATATTCTGTCCATTCGATATTTTGTTCATTCTATATTTTAAACTCGATATTATGTGCATTTGATATTTTGTACTCGATATTTTGACTGTTTACCATACTAAATTAATCATCATGGTTTGTCTAATAATATTTGCATTACACTACATTTTTAGTATCTAGAGCAGTGGTTCCTAAACTTTTGGCTCCTGAGGACCCCCATTGAGTCAGCACTGGAAGCCGGGGACCCCTAAGCAATCTGCATGATTTAAATTTCACACAAAGCAAATAGTCGAATTACTAAGGATTTTATTATTTTATATTAAAAGAATCTGCAAAAAAACAAAAAACTTTATTGGGAAGATTGATTCTGCATCTACGTGACTTACTTTTAAATGGTTGGTTTTATTAAATTGTTGGTTTTATTTCACAATACGAGGCTCCTTCTCCTGCCAGGGCCAGACTGGAATCCCAAAGCAGCCATGGCAAATGTTTTCAGACCAGTCACCAAGTGCAGTGAGTGAGTCTAACCACTACAAAGGGGGCTTTTGGAGGCTCTCCCGTCAAGACAATTTAGGAAACAATAGTGCATTCTACAACACATTTATTATTATATATTGAATTGTATTAGCTTTTAAAGAATAGTAAATGATGGCCTTACTATGCACCAGGATACGACAATCTTTGTTGGGATTCTTCAATGATTCCCTTATTTTTACCCTCCAACAGTGCCGCTCATCTCTCCATAGTCCCTCTGTCACATGTATTTAATTTGTTTTATAGCATCTCTCATACCATTGTAGGATGTCAGAGCACTTTACAACACACACACATTTAGGGCAGATTTACAAGCCCCTTGCGCAACTGGTGCATCACAAAACGTGATGCCGCGGTGGCGCATTTTAGTGCCCCATATTTACAAGGACCCTACATGATTTTTCCTGTTCTTGTAAATATGGCCCCTTTGCACACCGCACTTTGCGTTAAAGGTGCGTTCCATGGGTTTTGCTGTGAGTGTTCCCACGCAACACCCATGAAACCAGACACATTTCAAGATTTACCAGAAATCGTAAATCTAGAAATGCGTTTGAATGCTACACCTCCTCAAGGGAGGTGCAACAAGAAGAAATGTATTAATTTGTTTAGGAAGATGAAATCCCCTCTAGTGATTGTTTATGTGCAGAAAGAGAATCCTACCTGCTCATAAATAATCTCTCCACAAAGCAGGCATCCTTGCACCATGGTGCAAGGGTGCCTGTGCCGGCGCATGGCAGCAGTTTGTGCACCAGCGCAGGGAGAGCGCTGAGATGCAACATACTGTGGTAAATATGTTTTATCCCTGTGCTTTGAAAGTGACTATGTGCGATGCAGCCAAATGGCTTGCAGCCCTCACTGAGTCACTTTCCTTGTAAATTTTCCCCATAGAGACAATAAATCGTACATGTAAACCAGTGTATAGAAATTGTTACATAAGGCAAAGGCGACTACAAGTTGTAGGATTCAAATGTCATTCATACTGGTAGGCATAACACAGCATTGACTTTAACAATTAAACTTTATTTCCATGCAAATAAACCTTTTTAGCAGCATCAGGATAATAAAAAAGACTTGGAAAAAACATAAGTTACTGTCTTGTACCATGCAGTTAGCAAACATCTTTTTGATGCCAGTTTATACGTCACTGTGCTAGATCACGATTGCCACTTATAAACTGCACAGTAACTAAAGAAACTCTGTGACAAAAGCAGTAACCCACTGACCTATGCTGATAAAACAATGTTTTTAAAAAAATGCAGGTACACTTTCTTCGCAAGAGGCATATTAACCCTCTGTGCTACATCAAATAAGTCAAGCTGTCACTGGACAAAACTCATCTCTCTCCAGCAGGAACATTAATCACTGGTGTTATCTTGACACATTTATTGTTGCTCAAAAACCTCTAAATATATTTGGAACTTCGCAGTGCTTTTAAAACTGCTGCCTGAGGACCCCCTGGGAATGTGTCACGGACCCCTAGGGGTCCGCGGACCACAGTTTGGGAAACACAGATCTAGGGGAAGCTTACCTATGTGCTTTCATTAACACTAACCCGAGTTCCTTAAAAATGCCGCCAAAAATATGGGAACTCTTCTGCGCATGCGTCTGCCACATCTACGTGGTGTGACGTATCTGAACCTTTGGTGGGAAACTCTTGCTTCTGCGCACTAATGCCAAGATGGCGCTTCATGCTTACTCATACTGGCACGCCCACCCGCGCTAACCACTCCTTTCCCTACGTCACTTTATGCACGATAAATCATGTGCTGTAACCGGAAGCGCAGCGGACGAGAGCAGCGGGCGCGACGAATGCGCGCCGAAGGCGCGCATAAGGCAAGCTCGTCTGCGCTCGTCCGCGCCGAGGACGGGCTAAGGGCCACCCACCCTGCCGCTCTGGTCCCACGATCAGCTACCAATACGGTGAGAATTATCTACACCTTTGCTGAATTACTTAACCTCAGGCATGTAGCAGATTTACCCCATGCCCTACCACATTTTAAGTATACCAATCCCATCCTAGGCCAATACCTATGCCCCACCTGAGTAAAGGAAGCCCCCAAACCCTCCACAATTGTTCCACAATTGGTTCAAGCAGCGCTAATAAATGCCAGATCTCTTCCCAAAACACAAGCTAGAGATTGCTGACCTGATTGACTCGCACAAACTGGATCACCTATTCATCACAGAGACATGGGGGGATGAAGCCTCCGGCCCAGACTTCAGAGCTGCCACCCCTATCAACTACAATGTATGCAGACTAGATAGGCCTATAAAAAAGGGTGGAGGCATAGCAATAATCTATAAAGACCAGTTTAAACTTACAACAATACAATCTAATTGTCCTGAGTATGAGGCGTTCCTTTTCACATTAGGCCTTTCGGCAAAATCATCGTTTAAGGGCATGCTAGTATATCGCCCTCCTGGATCAAGATCTAAGTTTTTAGCCAACATAGGCAACATGATTGAAGCAGCTGCAGGCTCTCCACACTTTACCATACTTGGTGATTTTAACTTTCACCTAGAAGCCTCTAACGACCACGACACAACGCAGCTAACTACAGACTTGGCAGCCGCCGGCTTGCAGCAACTGATAAAAGCACCTACGCACCAAGCAGGCCACACACTAGACGGCCTATTTACTAACAGTCCCCATAGAGCCGTCACCCAAGTAATCCCCCTGATTTGGACAGACCACGCAGCGATATGTTTCTCTGTTAAAATTAACCCCACCAAACCTCCTCTTACATCCTCCTCTCAATCTTCCTACAGAGACTGGAAACATATTAATCTAGCTCATTTAACAGAGATGATGCAAGAAAGCCATATTCCCTATGAACAGGACCCCACTTTGGCGTCTACTAATTATTTGACGACCTTAAACATGGCCTGCAACAAACTAGCCCCGATCAAAACCTCCCACCGTAACAGAAAAATACCATCAGCACAGTGGTTTACTGAGCCCCTTCGGATTCAGAGACAGTATTGCAGGAACCTTGAAAGGCAGTGGCGCCACCACTATAGCCCTGCAGACAAAACGACCTATAAAAACGCCCTTTCCATCTATAAAAGACTTATAGTCTCTGAAAAAAGTCGATATTATACCTCGCAAATCAACCAGGCGAAAAACTCGGCGGGAGAACTATTTCAGGTGGTTACAAATCTGTCTAATCCCCCCGCCCGCGTCTAGAAGGCTCTTAGTCTCTAACGGACGCTTTGGCCAGCTTCTTTGAGGATAAGTTTAGCTCCATTTTTCTTACTTTTTCTCACTCCTCCTCTCCCCCCCCCCCTGTGGCACTCCCCACCAGTAATCCGCCCATCTTTTCTTCTTTTGATTCCACCAACTGGGAACAGATTCAACACCTGGTAGCCAGCACCAAATCTGGGTCCCCCCTTGATCCATGCCTCCCTGCGATTCTGAATCTTATCCCAGAAGCTGTTGCTCCCGCGCTGTCCACTATCTGCAATGCCATGTTTTCAACAGGCATCTATCCAGCTGTTTGGAAAGAGGCTACTATTAAGCCACTTCTAAAAAAGCCAACTTTGGACCCTCTTCTCCCTGCCAGTTATAGACCTATTGCCTGTCTTCCCTTCCCAGCCAAGATTTTCGAAAAAATAATGAACATCCAACTTTCGAAATTCATTAATGATAACGATCTACTCGACGACACCCAGTTTGGCTTCAGACAGGGGCCCGGAACAGAGACAGCACTGCTCAAAGCTGCAGATGAAATCAGAGCAACGATGGACAAGGGAGGAGCGGCGGTCTTAATACTTCTAGACCTCTCCGCTGCATTTGACACGGTCGATCATGTCACTCTGATCGACCGTGTCTCGGCTTTGGGAATAAGAGGCAAGGCCAACGATCTCATTGCCTCTTTCTTGGCCAACCGCCCTCAGACAGTTAGGATGGGTAATTTCACCTCCCAGACCTTCTCCCTCCCCTGCGGAGTTCCACAGGGCTCCTCGCTAAGTCCGACGCTTTTTAATATCTATGTATCGGACTTAGCGAGGGTGATAAAATCACATGGAATTGCCCTAACAACTTACGCCGATGATACCCAATTAGTATTATCGGTGCACAACAATGGAACATCTGTCGCAGCCAACTTCCAGGAGGGAATGAAGGCGATAAGCTCCTGGATGTCATCAAACTGCCTCAAACTGAACTCCGATAAAACGGAGGTGATGACATTCGGGAGGTCGCAGCCGGCATGGTCCCCTCTGTGGTGGCCGTCTCAGTTGGGTCCCCCTCCCCAACCGGCAGTCAAGGTCCGCAATTTGGGGGTCACATTCGACAACAAGTTGACTTTCATCCATCACGCCAACGCTGTGGTATCATCTGCCTTCTACATCTTAAAAAGAATAAAAAAATTACTTCCTTACTTACCGCAGTCTGCTGGCAAAACACTGATCAGCACTTTAGTGTTCTCAAGGACCGATTATTGTAACTCCCTTCTTCTGAATGCTCAGGAAAAGGTACTCAATAAACTTCAGACGGTGCAAAATGCCGCGGCTAGAATCCTACTATCCATTCCCAAATTCACCTCAATTTCCCCTCACATCAAAAAGCTACATTGGCTCCCTATCAGGAGCCGAATTAAATTTAAGGCTTTATGTATAGCCTACAAAACTCTGAACAATCCCGGACCACAGTTCCTAAATAAAGCCCTCTGCCCAGTGGAACATCTCATGACCTTACGATCGTCCTCAGCCTACTTGTTAAAAGTCCCACGGACAAGAAAGGCCAACTGGGGAGATAGATGCTTTACTACCGCAACTGCCAAACTGTGGAACACACTACCACTCCACATAAAAACTGCCCCAACGTTACTCAAATTTAGAAAGAGCCTTAAAACATGGCTGTTTTCCTCCTAACTCCCCCTCATCGCAAATAGTGAGCTCTGTAACGATAGCGCCGAGACACCCGTATGGGTATTTGCGCGCTTTAAAAATCGCATTAAATAAATAAATAAATAAATAAATACTAACGCATATGCTGCTACTTGTACTAAACTTTGTTTGTTCTGCTTAACTACTAATGCTATAGTATAAATAAACGAATGGGGTTAGAGTAGAGATAAGTGGTAAACAGTGCATTCAATTATTTTTGTATTCTAATGTGTCTTTCTTTAACTTTGTTACTAGCTCGTATTTAGGCCCAAAGGTGACATGTACTGCCATACTGAAAACCAAAACTGCGCATTTGCTGGGAGCAATGCAAGACCTTGAGCAGTGGCATTGAAACCTTGCCAAAAACCGTCTTACACGCGATGCGCCTGGGAACCTCACCCCATGACCTGAAAAATACAACATGCACATTTGTTAAACATTGTATACTAAAATGAAATAATATTTCTGGGTGGAATAAAGTAATGAGAAAATAAATTATGGGCAGGAACTTGATCAAAACAAGTCAATGAAGAATGATTTCATCTTGGTATGGTGTGATGACCTCTCCTCGTCTTTCTGACCAATCACAGAAGGGGGACACATAGATTTGCAACGTTCAGGGGTAGTACATTGCCATGGAAATGGTATAACTAAGGTAGGCTTAGATAGAGAAATTGTCTGACCTGTACAAGTAGCTGACCTGTCACTGACCAAACGCAAGGTATAGGAGAATGAGAGCACTCGGTCAGAAGAATCAAGGTGTTGCTGAGGGAGATTTATGGATTACCCAGTCGGGGTACAAAATTTGGCTTAGAGAGGGGTGTGACGCTGGCATTGCACTTAGCTGGGGTCACCTGTCCTGATCTGCACCTGTCCTGTCCCGTGGGTACCTGATTAGTCAGGAGCCCTTGTCTTTGTCCCATCCCGTGGCCAGGATTGGTCCTTACACCATTCTAGTTAAATACAATCCATGTGGTATGTCCTTGTGCTGTTTCCCTTTCTCACCCTTCCCAGGTACGAATGTCTAAAGGTGTTAATGTGATTTCTTGCAAACTCTATGTCCTATTAATTATATTCTTGCTTGTAAAATGGATGGTCACCGTACTGTGACCTTTGACTCAGAAAACCTTGCATAGATAAAGTGTTTAAAACTCACCGTGAGTCTGTGGTTCTTTTCAGGAAAGGTAAACACATAGGTGGCAAGGATTGGTAATTCATGGTTTACAGGTATTAGCCCTAAAAGGACTCAAAGTACTGATGAGCTGTCAGTAATAAAATAGGACTGCTAGTTCAAAGTGTGAATGTATATGTGTCCAGGTGAGTATGGTAAAAATGAGCTAGTTGTCCCGCGCACTCTATCACTTGCACTAAACTGCACGAAAAGTGGCAGATCGAACCTTAGCTTCATATGCTAAGTAAGCATCACATTTTATGGTGCTCTATCCATGGGAACCCGTGTGACAGGTCTATCAAAAAGGTGCTTTTCAATGGAATGTGTCTTTGACTCATAACTACATAGTTGTGACAGCCACAGTGTAATAAGGAGAAGAGTTCAGTGAACAATGAGGTGTCATTCACCTTTGAAAAAGTCACATGTAACCTATGGAGGTGTGAGCTTTGTAGCAAAAAAAAGATTGGCGATTGCATTTGTACTCCTAATAGTAAAGTATTGATTATGTGAGAGTTGTGTTGTGTTGTAAGTTGGTATTCAAAATAATGAGAATCTGTAAGAGACAGACAGGGAGAGAAAGTTACTTTATAGCAGCAGACACATGCATTTTTCTTATTCTAGCTGCAAATGCATTATGATTGTGTAAGTTCCAAGAAGCCATAAGCAGTCCTCACTGCTACAGGCCACCAGCAAAAGGAAAATATGAAAAATTGGGACCTGTTTACAGTGTCCCCCTACTTTTTGCCCCCATTGCGACTACTAGTTGCTGGTTTTCTGACTCTGATCGTGCCATGGGCTCTGCTAACCTGACCCAGGGCCTGTGCTCTGATTAAAAGTACATTGTTAGGTATAATTATAATTGGCAATGACAGACACCTGTATGTCCCTAGTATTTAATAAAGCAAGGGGATTCAAACTAATCAATCAATCATGTTTTTTTTTAGTGCAACTACTCACCTGTAAAGGTCTCAAGGTGTTAGGGAGGTACTGGTTCCAGTCCATCAAGGAGGTCAATCGAACAGCCAGGATTTAAGGTTTCTCGTGTAGATGGGGAGTGATTTCGTCTGTATGAGGTGGAGCAGTAGGGCATTCCAGGCTCTGGCTGCGAGGAAGAAGAAGGAGCGGCCTCCCGATCTGGACTTCCTGGCACTGGGGCTCACGGCGTAGGAGAGCTGGGCTGATCGTAGGGTCCTTTCAAGTCGGCTGTTCAGGTATGCTGGTCCGGTGTTGTGGAGATCTGTGTGTGTGTGGGTGAGAATCTTGAAGTTGATTCTAGCCTCGATGGGGAGCCAGTGAAGTATGTGCGCAGGTGCTGGGAGATGTGGCAGTGTTTTGGCAGGTTTAGGACCAGTCTTGCGGCGGCGTTCTGGATGTTTTGTTGCTTGCCGGTGAGGTTTTCGTTTATTCCGGCGTAGAGTGCATTGCCGTAGTCAAGTCTGCTGGTGATGAGGGCGTGTGTGACGGTCTTTCTATGTTCGGGGGGATCCATTTGAAGGTCTTGCATAGGAAGCGGAGGGTGTGGAAGCAGGGAGAATGCAACAATTGATCTGGCGGTCCATTTTGAGTTTGGAGGGCAGGATGATTCCAAGGTTGCGTGCGTGGTCCGTGGGGATGGGTGGGCTTCCTGTAAGTCCATAGTATATAAAAGAGCAGTAAGGCTCAGAGGTTCAGTAGATTTCCTCCACTAAAGTGTGCACTACTGTGTTGCCTGCTATCATTTTAAAAGCCATTCCTGCCCTGCAGGCTGTTTTTAAATTGTAATTATATGCAAATTCGACTTTGGAATTAAAGGTACTTCTAAAGTGGTAATCAAGCTTAGTTTTACATATAAGGCATCCCTGTGGTCTCCCCTAGGTGCCCCATGGGTAGGGTGCCTTGTAACTATAAGCAGGGACATTATAAAATATGTTTTGTAAGCCCCGGTGAGGGAAAAAACACGAATTCTGTTTTCCCACATTGTAGTAAATGGCTCTATAGGCTACCATTGTAATATTTTATATAAGTATAAATATTGATAGGAGCCATGTAATAATGTACTTCAAGGTATCAAGTGAATATTTAAGATGAATCCAACAACTTGCCACTGTTAGATTTATAATAACTACACCTGGGTGGCACCCCCACATCCTGCCACCTTAGCAACACAGGAACCCCTGTTATTGGATTAGGGAGAGTGTTGAAGGGGGTGTATTTAGGCACGTTAGGCACACCATTAGGTTGGGTTAGCCTGATCCAGCCTATCTGGAGAGGCTTTCTCCATTTTGGATTTTGAGAGGATAGTGCTTTCTGGGCCATTCTTGTCACACTTTTGAGGAAGTGGTCATACACATGGGTGGCACCCTGCATCACATTTGTCAGGGGTTCCCCCCTGCTTGACGCCCAGGGACACTAGATAAATATGGAAGAGCAGCATGGGTTCTAGGTCTACTGCCTGAAACTACAAGAAGAAGAAGGACCACCCTGCTAAAATCTGGATCTGTACCCAAAGGACTCCATTAAGGACTGCACCTGCTGCACAACACTGAGGACTTTGTCTTGCTCCAAGAAGGATTAAGGAGTGGACTCCCTGCAAGCTACATGTTAACAGAGCCCACCTGCATCATCTTCAACAAGAGTGCCAATCCTGGAGTGCGTCCAGTTGACTTTTAAGGATTTGGCCAAGTGCATTGTGGGAATTGTTGTCCAGACATCCCAAGGATCATCTAGGAGATTCCAGACCCTTGGATTGGTGTTTTAGACACTTTGAACCTCCAATGAGACTTTCTGAAAGAAGATCCAGAAGTTTGGTGAAGTTTCAGAACATTTTGTCAAAAAGCTCCATAAGGAGACCGACTGGACATCGAGAGTCAAGCCGGCTACCTTCATCTGCAACCCGGCCTGGATTTCAGGTTTGTCCCGCTGAAAGCTCCAGAGCTCCAGACTTCCAGGATTTGACAGAGTCCTCGCAGAGAAGCAATCCGATGACGTTGCACTGAAATCAGCCTGCTGGAGTGAACCACTCAACTTCAAGAGAAAAATCCTCCAGAAATGTTTCTACATCGGAACGTAAATGTTTGACAGAAGGTAACATTTTGGCAAACCAGTACTCCATTGTGGCCGGCCTCAAACTTTGACTTTGTCCCGGTCAAGTGCAACCAGATGTTTCAAAGTGATGCTAGATGTTTTAAAGCACTCTAAAGTGTTTTTTCTTCACAAATTCATATTTCTGGCTCCCTACATTGTATTATTTTAGTTTTGGTGTCAATGTGTTCATAAAAAAAGTATCTATTTTTATAAATTGGAGTAGAATTTTTATTGTGTGCTGTGTCTTACTTATTAAATGCTGAGGTGTTTTTAAAATCTTTACACACCTGTCTCTTAAGCTACCAAGTGTTGAGCAAGGAAATCGTGTATTGAGACCTTGACTGATCCCTTTATTGTGTTTGTGGCCTTATTTCTAGTGGTAAGTGACTACTTATCACTACTAACAAACCACTTTCCAACAGATAAGAATTTAACTATACTGGGCTCATGGGTAAGTAGGTATGCTTTCCTTGGCATGTTTTTGCAGGCTATTTGGACCGGTTATGCCATATGGAACTTTCAGCACACCTGGGCACAGGGATAGACCACATAGGGAAGGGAGACCTACTGTAGGGGTGCCAAACAGCTTCCAAGCAGCTTATACTTTATTGGAATTCAAAAGTATTTGCTTTTGCTAGCACTCCAGAGATCAATCTGCTATTTTCAAGTTCGTTTCCAGTAAAATCTAAGAAAGAACAAGTGCATTGGATCACTTGGAGAAAGTGGATTATTAGTTGCGGTGACAGAGAGGCCTCATCAAGTAACAATATCACTATTCTGTATCAGGTCCAGTGAAGTTGCCTTAAATCAAACCTTAGCTCAGTCTTGATAGCTGTGGCAGAGAGCAGTCAGATTCAACTCAAAGGAAAGCAAGTGTAAAGCATTTATCAGTACCAAAACAGTCAATAAGTAAGAAACACACCACAATAAAAGCCCTACTCTAATTTATAAAAAATAGTTATTCTTTCCATTTTTCAAAGGAAACCCAAAATGGCAAAAATCAGATGAAGGGAATCAGAATAGGATTTTTGCAAGATTTTAATGAATCACTGCTTTTCACTTTAAAAAGTTTTAAAAGTTCCAAAACATTTGGTAAATCACTGCCTTTGACTCTTATTAGTAGTCAATTAGCCTCCAATGCAAGGGTACGGGCAAAATCAAAGTTTTACGCTGACTGCGATGGAAGTCGGGATCTGATACGATTGCTAAGTTGATTGCGGTCAATATTTATTTGGAAACTCTCTTTGATGGTGAGCTCTGCGGAGTCCTCTTCAGCGTGAGGCCGACATTGGGCTGGACATGGTCAGACAGGCAAAGTCAAGTGGTCCTATGAAGTCTTGGTTCTGAATGGTGTTCAATGCTATCCACAGACCAGCAAGTAGTGGTAGTCTATGAGTCTCAGACTCTGTAGCTTAAAAAAACATGAACTTTTGCTTTAGGCTTACAAGTTGCATGTCTTCCGGAGAAAGAACGCACTCTAGCAAATTCCAAGGGCCAATGACCTCAGAGACACCTCTTGGGAGCTAGGACTCAATCTCGCAGGCTACGCCAATGGGCAAGTCCAGTGTTTAATGATGGTCAGCTGAGCAATGTGCTGGTGTGGGCTTCCTTACCTTTTGTGTCCATGAAGCCTAACAGGAGGCTAGTAAGTTAACACATTGAGTCCACAGTAGGAGGAGTCTTTCTCTCTCTGAAGTCCTAACTTAGTGTAGGAGGTGCAGTGGGTGCAGTCCTTCTTCTGTCCTTTGTTAGTCCAGTGTTCTGAGGCTGCAAGCCAGAGCTACAACTTTTATGCCAAGCGCAAGTTTGTGGGTGGAGAGGGAAAGACTCCCTAGCCAACGCGGATACAATTCCCATGGGGCATACCTACCCCTCTTTCATAATTCTCAGTGGAGTTGGCACAAAACAATCCCCCGGTGGATCTCTCTGCCCAAATCCAAAATATATGGACCCTTCTTCCCTGGGTGAGAGATATGGGCACACCCGTAAGCTGTGTCTAGTATAATTAGTTACCCCTCCTGGAAAACAGGTTCTACATTGAGCTATCCCCCTTTGGAGCAGATGGCATCCAGCATCCTGATTGATGGATCACCCCGAAACTTACCAGGAATGAGCTGAGGTGGATGAGACTAACACTTTTTTGGGAAAGATTTTGTGATGATTCATCAAACAGCGCAAAAGCGATTGACAAGGCAAAAAAAACATTTCCTATGAACATATTGTCCTAACTATAACTACCCATTCACATACGTCTTTGATTTTTTACTTAGTAAAACATCCATGAAGAACATTAAATGCAGCCATAGAGGCAGAGCTAACATTTTATACTAGGAACAGATTGCAACTCCTCCTAAAAAAACACTTAACACTTCTACATTAGTACATAAATATAAACTAAGGGGCATATTATCAAGGGGGTTTATCTCCGCTTTTTTGGCTTTAAAAGCCAAGAAAGCAGAGATAAAATCATCTCCCTATTACCTAGCTGTCGCTAACACTGACAGCTAGTAGGAGATAGCAACCATCTTGGGCCCCGCTTTGCATGTCAGTGATATTTATCACTAATGACATGCAAAGTGGGCGTGACAAGATGTTAGCGACTGGAAACAGTCGCTAACATCGCTATCTCTTATTACCAACTTTTGGAGATATTCGCGCTAAGCTCCTGCCCCTGAGCAGTTCTTAGCCATGTTATCCAATGGTAGGTGGATAACATGGCTAAGAGCATTAGCTAGGTAATGCATGAATATCGCTGACTTTTCAGCGATATTCATGCATTTTGGCCGATTTTTATCGCTTAGGAGATAAACCTTGATAATAGCAAGGTTCCTAAGCGATAAAAATCGCTGCAGCTTGGCGATAAAAATATTGCCGCTAAACCAACATAGCGATAATTATCGCTAGTTGTTGGTAATTTGCCCCTAAGTCACTAGGCAGGAATGGATGTCTGTGTTCCAGGCCCCCATTGACCTTCCATCACTATCTACAGCACTGGGACTGTGATAATGCAGCCGCAACAGGACATTGATCCTCCCTCTTCATCTGAGGAGGCTATTTTGTCCCACGATTGAAGTCCCAGCGATAGCCTTGTGGCCCCCGTGGTCAGGGCTTTGCCAGGTCAAAGCCGCTGTCTTGTTGAGCTGTGTCCAGTGCTCTGCAGCACCATAGATGGGGGTGCATGACTGTCTGGCCCAGAGCCCTCTGATGCAGCCCACAAGGCACAGAGAACTGTCAGTAAGGGAGCCCTGAGTCACCTAGCTCCTACCTGCTCCTGGTCCCCTGCAAGTGCTGCTGCAAACCCATCAATGCAGCCTACAGCCACAGGGCTGTCATCTTGCAGAGAGAGGCACTGCCGCTTGCTGTAGCAGAGTCCACGGTGCAGCCTCTTGCATGACAGGGGTGACCAGAGGTGAGGCCACGCTTCAACAACCTGAGTTCCTGGCCTTGGGCCCCTTGAGTAGCATGCGCCAGAGAGACCATGCGAGCCCGCAACTGCCTCCCCTACCCATCCCGAAACCCTGATAAAAGCTCTGAGGACCCGCTGGTATGGCGCGATCCTTGCACTGCTGCCTCACATAGGATGATACTGTGATCCGTGGCATTTACATTGACTGTGCGGCACTACAGCTGTTAAAGTCCAGCCAGGACAGACACTTCAATGAGCAGGTGGGCCTAACTGGTCCTGTTGTGGACCCCTGGGACTCAATTACACAGAGTAGCTAGATTTGGTTCCCGCTCGGTGGTAGGTGAGCCTTGGGAGATGTCTACGGCCCTCCTATCTCTTGCCCACAGATGCTAACCCACACATTACTCACAGATGACCCCGGCCATGGGCACTAAATTGTTCTCTGTAAACGTTCGGGGAACTCATTTTGCCCAACAAGTGCAAACATGTATTGGGCTACATACCGCAACATGACCCCGTTATTGTCCTCCTCTAAGAGACCCATCTTCTTGGGCCAGACACTCATCGAATGGCGCACCTGAAGTATTCATTGCAACACTGGGTCCACACTGCTACTAAACCCCTGGAGGTGGGTGTTCTCTTCAAAGCGGTCTTCCACTCCACTGTCTCAAAGGTGGTGATATATATGGAGGGTCGCTTCCTTATGTTGCGCATGTATAGGGACAAATCGCCCCTCACACTGTGCCCACAATCACGTGCAAGACTTTTATCTGAGATACATATTGCATGAGCAACTGGCGGGAGTGGAGGGCGACAACATTGTCAGTGATGCTTTTAATCTAAAGAATCCAGACCTAGACCGCAGCACAGTCACAAATCAGGTCACTGGAGCCATGTCCATCCAACAGAAGAGGGACATCACAGACCTGGGACTAGTAGACACTTGGCATTATAAACACCTGAATGCTCAGGACAACTCATTCTACTCACATCTTCATGCATCATACTCACACCTTGATCAGGTTTTCTTAACTCACTCCCTCTTGCACGATCTTGAAGTGGTGGCTGTCTTGGATATGCTTAGGTAGAACTAGTTTTTCCACCGAGACCCCATTTTGCAGGGGCCTGATACAATGGCATTTGCCCCAGAGTCTCCTCCGGGATCCAGTTGATGTGGCCAAGATCTGTAAAGGAATTGTTCAATACTTTGAACTGAATGCGTTTTCGGACACCTTGTTGCAGACACTTTATGATGACTCTGAGGCTACCAACAGGGGAGCGATCTCCACCATAGCCACTGTCAGAGGGAGAGAGGCGCGATTGATAGAGTCTACCCTAGTGGTTGAGATTAAAGCCCTGGAAAAGCAAAATCAGTTCTCTCCAACTCGATGCAACAAACAGCAACTTGGTATGCTGCATGGTCAGATGAAGGCTCTGAGAACTAATAGGGGTGAACATTCCCTTCTAGCTCTAACAAAGAAATATTATGACAGGGTGAACAAGGTGGGCTCAATGTTACCTCAAAGGCTCCGTCAAGCGCAAGCTAGAGAACACATTGCTAGACTTCAGGCTGGAGACATGGGTTGGGCAATCTCTGAACGGGTCAACCAGCATGCGTTCTATCATTTCTATCAGACCCTCTACACGCATGACAATGTACCTCCTACATTGACAGAGGAGTATCTGAATGACTGTGATTGGGACCCCATCCACCCCCAGCATGCAGAGCTCCTTGATGCTCTGATAACCCTTGCGGAGCTCCGTAACGCAGTTCTGGCACTTCCCCTCTTTGAAACTCTGGGCCCCAACGGGCTTCCTCTTGTCTTGTACAGGCTGTTTCTATCTAATCTCCAGGAACATTTTCTAAAGCTGTTGAACACCTTGGCTGCTAGGGGGTTTTCCCCTCCTGTGCTGAAAATGCTTGAATACTATAGTTTCATGACAGGGTCAGATCGTCATAAGCACAGCTCAACCGTGCCTCATGACGAGCTGGCCTTGTCATGAGCATGCAGGACACAGGCCTTAAACCCAGTATGGTGGCAGCAGCGATATTCCTAATACCCAAACCGGAGAAAGACCCTGCCCACTGCTCTTCCTACCCCCCATAGCGCTTCTCAAAATGGATGAGAAATCTTTGCCAAAATTTGGCTAACTGGGTGCAGTACTATCTTCCAGGACTCAAGATCCAGGCCAAGATCAGAACTTCCTATGTCACCCCAACTGCTACCATTAGGGTCAACGGGAGCCACACAGCCCCTCTTAGCATCCTTTGGGACAAATTGCAGCACACATAGAAAGAGGAAAAAAGAGGAAAAAATAATATTGCGCCTCCCCTGGGGATGCATAGCAGTTTTGACACATTCCCAGGTCTACCACTTATGGTAAATCTAGGAATGTACTAAAATCCATTGGTGTTGCGTAGGAATAGCCATGCACCACCCGTGGAACGCCTTCCTGGGTCAGAGTAACGCAACATAGCCATGTGTGCTGCATTGCATTACCCCAGATTCATCAAGCCACTCAGGGCCACAAAAGTTGGTCTTGCATGGCTTGATAAATCGCATTTACTGGTTGTGTTGCGCTTGCACCCCATTGCGTGGTGCGAAAGCAATGCAACCCTCTGAAAAATAGGGCCATCAGGGTTGATGGGATGACAGAATTGCGCATCACAAATGTAATGTCTGAATCCAGAGTTTTTTACACCAGTGATTTGGATGTGACCATATAATACGTACAAGAACTGGGCGAACCCTCCACAGCCTTCCAGCAGTGAAACCTGTAGTCATCACAGTCCCATTGTTTTTGACGAACACCAAGACACCCTTTCAGGTCGTCATAAGCAGCATGAACAGCTCCGAAGTACGAGAGGCTACTGCACTGTGCTGTTACAGGAGAATCAGACGCGGGCTAAGGTATTAATGGAGCCAGTGCCACAATACAATGGCCTGCTGCAAATGCACTGTTCAATTAAAAAACACCTAACCTGCAGACACAGCCAACTACCTGCCTGCCAAACTCCTTCAACAGCTAAAAGTCCACCAGCAGCATATTTTTCACTTTTAGTGTGAAGAAAAGATATTTTTAGCTACACTTATTTATCCATTGTTATGATTGGATTAGCATTCTGGCCAGGAAAACTGTGATAGCATTATACATAAATACGGTTAGTCTTCACACAATTGTTATCTGGAAAATCTACAGCTGTCACATTCCCAGGTGTAGGTGTGCCATTGTCTGCACCCAGGTGTATCTTTTCATCTGCACAGATTAGTTGCGTTGCCCTCCCCCCCCAAATGCCTGACCAAACAAGAATGCATTTTTACTGACTTATGTCAAAGGATATAAAACAAGCACTGTAAAGATAGTAGTATCAGAGGCTGCATGATGTCACTGGCTGCATTCTGAATTAATGGGGGTGAGAGGTGTAGAGCCCCAATGCCCATAATGGTGAGCCTTCCCTGCTGTCTCGTGGCGGAAGAGTTCCACTGCTTAAACATTATACCTTTGTTATACAAGCCCAAGACCTCAAATTGTTGTGTATTTCCTAGGACCACTGGAGAGCTGCGCTCTGATGGTGTGACCTTAGGATAATATTAGTGCAATTTCATTGCATGTTTTGCAAGAATATAGAATGCCTTTCACTGACCTTATCCTGATGAAGCAACAGTGCCTTCAGTGTCTTGATTGGTAACTAAGATCTTCCCTCATCAGTACCAAAAGATGTTTAGTTTATGTTTTATCCACACCTTCTCTTCCAGATTTGCCAGTAGAGGGTCTAACAGAGGCATACAAATCTCATTTTCTATCCATTCCAAGCTAACCTGTAATATGTCAGACACATCTCTCCATTCAGCACAGAGGTAGATGCTGCCCGAAGCCTTGCAGTCCCCACTCTCATTCTCTGGCAACCGATTTTCCCAACTGCATGAAAAGGAGAAAATGCATAACAATGCTTATAATGTGAATGGTTAGTTTTTTTGCATTTATTACACATTTGGATTACTTTTGTTGGACCTGGCCTGGCGTAGTTTCCCCTGTCTGTTTTGTTTCGGGCCTCCTGTTTTGACTATGTGCTGAACTTTGTTGTTTCTGGTTTTAGGACTCTGGGCACTTTACCACTGCTGACCAGTGCTAGTGCTAAAGTGCATGTGCTCTGTGCCGCCATGATTGGCATATCTGATTTACTAGTACGTCCCTGGAACAGTGCACTGTATGTGCCCAGGGGCTGTAAATCAAATGCTAGTAGTGGGCCTGAAACACTGACTGTGCCACCCACAGGTGTAGCCCTTCATACCCATCTCAGGTCTGCCACAGCCATTTTGACCTGTCAAGTTCACCTACTTTGCAGGCCCAAACTTTCCCTTTTATTACGTTTAAGGCAGTCCTAAGGTATGCCTAGGTAGCCACATGGGCAGGGTGCAGTGTATATAAAAGGTAGGACATATACTTGCGACTTTTACATATCCTGGTAGTGAAAACAAATGAATTCCTTTTTCAATATGGCAAGGCCTATTACTCCTATAGGTTAGCATTTGAGCTGCCTTGTAACATCTTATACATGTATTTTCCAATTGAGAGCAGATAGAAAGTTGGAGTTTGGTGTCTCTGGACACACAATTTAAAAACACTTATTTTACTGAAGTTGTTTTTTAAATTGCAGGTCTGAAAATGCCCCTTTTAGAAAGTTGACTTTGTATTACTTAACCATACTGTGCCTCTGCCTGTCCCTAGAATACACATCTGGGTTGGATAGGGTTGTGCTTTGGGAATCCACTCTAGACAGTCACACACAAAGGGAGCAGAGGTGTGCCCTGCATAGTCCAGATGGCCCATCACCAGGCTGATGAGCCTTCCTGAGCTTGATTGGTGGAAGAAGCTGACACTTGCACCTGAATAGGGCTGTGCCAGTCTGCATACTCCCACATATACACTATCTGGAGCCAGGAAGGGCAGGGTCTTGTGCACTACAAATACCTTTCTTTGAAGTCTCCCAACTTCAAAGGCAAACATGGGTATAAGTGCTGGACCTCTGACACCATATACTGGCAGGAAGAAGAGTTTTGCTGCCAGGACGGACAGCCAATTTGTTGCTTGCTTTACTGTTTTGGCCTGCTGCTTCTTGCCTCGGAGTGAGAGGACTGGACTTTACTCTCTGCATACTGCTATCTAAAGTTTCTCCAAGGGCTTGACTGAGCTTGCCTCCTGTTTCTGAAGTCTCAAGGACAACAAAGACTTCACCTTCACCTTCATTTTGCTACCAAAACCTGGGCTCCTCCACTGTGATTCCTGCTCTGCCAAGTCGTGCCATATCAAACATTGGGCCCTTGGAAGTGGGTTTTGGTGCTGCAACCCAGAAACCAATGCTTGACCCCAAGCATCATTTCATAACTGGCGAATACCTGCAAAATTGTTGCACCACTGCTGCTTGCACTGGAGCTGTGGTTCCCACTCGCTAAGTGCGTGATGCATCAACCCAGACTTACAATGCAGCCTGACTTTACTGAAGAGTCTCTAACCAACCATCACTATGTGAGTTTCAAACACGCTTTACCGAGGTCTGTGACGCACCCTTCCGACTGCGACACAGTTCTGGATCTACATGGCTTTCAACCGATGCAGTTTGGCATTGACACTGAAGAATCGAAGTATTGCGCTCTTAACATTTACACATCATCCACACCGCATCACCTTTAGGAACCAACACATCACCTCCTCTGTGCACTGCATCATCCTGAGCATTAAAGTCACAACAACCCTACACCGCCTTAAAAAACCGACGTATCACCTGCATCCATGATGCCTCAACTCTTGTGTGCCAGTCATCATCTATGATTTCTGACGCATCCAAAGTACTCTTACCGGGGTCTGTGTGACTCCTGTATCTGGCCTGCGCTCCATCGCGTTGAACTGAACTTGTGGATTTGTCCCGGTCAAGCGCGACCAGATAGCCCCAGTTGAAGCTATTTTTTTTAAATACTTCATTTTTATTTCATCTTTATAAATTCATATCTTGACTTGTTTATGTTGGATTTTTATTGTTTTGTGTTTGTTGTACTCAGATAAATATTGGCTACTGTCCTAAACTGTTCTGGAATACTTTTGTGATGTTTCACTGTGTTACTGTGTGTTTGTGTGTGATGTGTGTGTGTGTGTGTGTGTGTGCTCATTTGAGTCCCCCTGAGGCGGAAGCCGGGGTGGACATTTTGATCTTTTAAAATTGTATCATTGATTCTATTGCTTTTAAAATTGTGTTTGGACTGAAAAATACTTACTTGCACTTTATCCCGGGTCCCCGCACAGCCGAGTCAACACTGTTGCGGTAGGTAATCCGAGCACCTTCAACCCTTTCCACCACTTTGGCGAGCGCCGAGGCCAGCCCCCTCACTGAGGCCACGCCCCCTTCCAGCGCGCTATATAGACGCTGAATACAAGTGTCTCCTTAATGCTCATTTGAGTCCCCCTGAGGCGGAAGCCGGGGTGGACATTTTGATCTTTTAAAATTGTATCATTGATTCTATTGCTTTTAAAATTGTGTTTGGACTGAAAAATACTTACTTGCACTTTATCCCGGGTCCCCGCACAGCTGAGTCAACGCTGTTGCGGCAGGTAATCCGAGCACCTTCAACCCTTTCCGCCACTTTGGCGAGCGCTGAGGCCACGCCCCCTCACTGAGGCCACGCCCCCTTCCAGCACGCTATATAGACGCTGAATACAAGCGTCTTCTTAATGCTCATTTGAGTCCCCCTGAGGCGGAAGCCGGGGTGGACATTTTGATCTTTTAAAATTGTATCATTGATTCTATTGCTTTTAAAATTGTGTTTGGACTGAAAAATACTTACTTGCACTTTATCCCGGGTCCCCGCACAGCTGAGTCAACGCTGTTGCGGCAGGTAATCCGAGCACCTTCAACCCTTTCCGCCACTTTGGCGAGCGCCGAGGCCACGCCCCCTCACGGAGGCCACGCCCCCTTCCTCTCCACGACTTCCCATAAACCATATGCCTTCACCGGACGCGCAGCGGACGAGCGCAGCGGGCGTGACGTTTGCGCGCCTAAGGCAAGCCCGTCTGCACCCGTCCGCGACCGACCGTGCCCAGTGCCTAGGCCACCCCGCTATCCTGGTCATCTATATTACTCACCAGCACAACTTTTTGCTCTCCAAGGCCCCTGGCCTATCGAGGCCTCCCTGACCACCCACATCAACAACTTGGGACTGACAATCCCAGCTGCTCTTCCTACTTTTCTTGACCCAACTCACCCGTTTCCGCTTCCCCGCCCTCCCCCCCTCCGCCCCAATTTCCAGGACAGCCCTAGGCAGACCCCTCTCTCCATTTACTACCTTAATACCCGTTCTGCAGTCAAGCACTGCCATGAACTTTTCGTCCTGCTGGATCTTCACACACCGGACCTCCTATTTCTTACGGAGACTTGGTTTCGTGATAGCTCTCTCCCCATCTTATTAGCCTCTCTCCCTGCTACCTACTACCTCCTCCGAGCTGACCGGCCAACCGGTAAATCAGGTGGGGGTGTAGCCCTGATTGCCCGGAAGGAACTGCCATTTCAACCTCTCACCTTTCCCCCGATTGGCACATCAGACTTCCTAGTGGCTCGTTCACTCTCCCTCAAAGTACCCCTCACATGTCTACTTTTGTACCGTCCCCCCCAAGCTCCTCAAACATTTCTTGACGGTTTCCAAGAACTTGTAGCCACCCTAGCAGTTAACAATTCCTCTGTCTTGGTGCTGGGCGACTTCAACTTTTGGCCCACTGATCCAGCTGAATGCCCCACCTCAAAGGAATTTTCTGAAACTTTATGTTCCCTTAACTTCATTTCGCACATTCACTCCCCTACGCATACCCAAGGTCATATCCTTGACCAGATCTGGTCCCTCAATTGCCCCATATCCTCCCTATTGGTTTTCCCCTGCCCCTGGTCTGACCACTCACTGATTTCCTTTTCCTCTCAAATCGGCCCACCCATCAAGCCCTCGCACCCTAAAAATATTTGGGTAAGATCCTGGGGCCGGGTGGATGTAGCCTCTCTAGCTTCTTCTCTTCCCGCTTCCAGTCCAGTCGTATCTGGCCTGTCCTCCTCAGATCAAGCCAACGCCATCAACTCTTGGCTCCGCTCAGTCGGAGAGTCCAACGCCCCACTTAGGCGGGTCCCCTCCAGACGGACAAACGATTCCAACCTCTGGTTCAAAGATGAAATGAATTCTCTAAAACTTTCAGTTCGTCAAGCAGAACGGGCCTGGCGACGCCAATACTGCCCCACTCTCAAAGCTCAGTACACCTCCCTCTTGCTGCAATACAAAAAACTTATTTTCTCCACCAAAAAGGATTATTTTTCTTCCAAAATTCTAGTCGCGGAAAATAAACCTAGAGAAATCTTCTCTATCGTTAACAAACTGGCCTACTCCGATAGAACTACCCTCAAGCCGTCCCCTTCTCAACTCTTATGCGACTCCCTGAACTCGTACTTTCTGGAGAAAATTGCAACAATCAGAGCTAATACCTTCTTTCCTCGTCCCGCCCTTCACTCCTACAGAGGCCTGCCTTGACTCTTTCCCTCTACTAACAGAGGAATCTTTTCTCTCTCTCTTGCCTTTGGTCAAATCTGGATCTCCACTTGACCCATGCCCTGCCCATATTCTTTGTCACATCTTCACGTGTTGTCCATTACCTCCGCTTACCTTTCTCAACTGCTCCTTGTCCCAGGGCGTGGTTACCCCTGTCCTTAAAACCGCGATAATCCTCCCCATCCTCAAAAAACCTGGTGCAGACCTTTCTGTCCCCGCCAACAACCGCCCTATTTCACTGCTCCCCTTCTTAGGGAAAATCCTGGAGCGACATGTTACTAAAGTACTTACCACCTACGTGGAAGAAAACCGTATCTTGGCTCCTCGCCAGGCCGGTTTTCGCCCAGGTCACTCCACCGAGTCAGTCGTGCTCTCAGTACTCGACAATCTTAGAGAGGGATTAGACACGAACACTCCCCAGGCCTTGGTGCTTCTCGATCTCTGCCGCATTTGACACAGTGGACCACTCATCCTACTCTCCTGTGTCGGGGCGGCGGGGATCGGAGGCACGGCCTTGGTCTGGCTGTCTTCCTTTCTAAATGACTGCACTCAAGCGGTCCGCCTGGGAGACTTCTCGGCCGAACCCTGGAAGTTGCTATGCGGGGTTCCTCAAGGTTCTTCCCTCTCTCCCTTATTATTTAATTTGTACATAGCCCCCCTCATTCTCGCACTTCAGCAAATGGAGGTATCCGTATATAACTATGCGGATGACCTCCAGCTCATCTTCCCTCTCTCTCACTCCCCTGAGTCTAAACTTAATTTTCAATCTACCATGCTCTTCATCCGGGACTGGATGAATCACAACCACCTGAAATTGAACCCAGATAAAACCGAGTTGGTCTTGACAGGTGGTTGCTCCGGTAAACAGTCAAAATATCGAGTTCTTAATTTCGACCTACACTAATATCGAGTTGCTAATATCGATGGGACAGAATATCGATGTCCAGAATATCGATGGCCAGAATATCGACCCTAAGGTAAGTAATATCGAAATTACTAATATCGATAGCATATATATCGAAATTACTAATATCGATAGCATATATATCGATGTAAGTAATTTCGATTTACTAATATGTGTTAGAAATATAAGTTAAGTATTTAAATTAATTGTTATAATATGTGTTTAATATGTTTTTATAATTTAAAAATATATAAGAGTAAATAATATGTTTTACTACCACAGCGGGTTGTGGGTTTATAGGGGAATAGGGTGGGAAGTAATTTATTTGTAATTAAATAATTATTTTTCAATGATTAATTTATTTTGCAATTAAATATTAATTGGCAATTATTTATTTTAATTGATTAATTGATTAATTAATTGATAATTTATGTATATTTTTAAATAAATTATGTTTTACTACCATAGCGGGTTGTGGGTTTATAGGGGAATAGGGTGGGAAGTAATTTATTTGTAATTAAATAATTATTTTTCAATGATTAATTTATTTTGCAATTAAATATTAATTGGCAATTATTTATTTTAATTGATTAATTGATTAATTAATTGATAATTTATGTATATTTTTAACTAAATTATGTTTTACTACCACAGCGGGTTGTGGGTTTATAGGGGAATAGGGTGGGAAGTAATTTATTTGTAATTAAATAATTATTTTTCAATGATTAATTTATTTTGCAATTAAATATTAATTGGCAATTATTTATTTTAATTGATTAATTGATTAATTAATTGATAATTTATGTGTATTTTTAACTAAATTATATGTTTTACTACTGGAGCGGGTTGTGGGTTTATAGGGGAATAGGGTGGGAAGTAATGTATTTGTAATATTAATTAATTTTGGGTAAAGGGGTATTTTTAGGGTTCAGGGTCAGTTTTCAGTTTTTGGGTAAAGGGGTTTTTTTAGGGTTCAGGGTCAGTTTTCAGTTTTTGGGTAAAGGGGTATTTTTTGGGTTCAGGGTCAGTTTTCAGTTCTTTGGTAAAGGGGTATTTTTAGGGTTCAGGGTCAGTTTTCAGTTTTTGGGTAAAGGGGTATTTTTTGAGTTCAGGGTCAGTTTTCAGTTCTTTGGTAAAGGGGTATTTTTAGGGTTCAGGGTCAGTTTTCAGTTTTTGGGTAAAGGGGTATTTTTAGGGTTCAGGGTCAGTTTTCAGTTCTTTGGTAAAGGGGTATTTTTAGGGTTCAGGGTCAGTTTTCAGTTTATGGGTAAAGGGGTATTTTTAGGGTTCAGGGTCAGTTTTCAGTTTTTGGGTAAAGGGGTATTTTTTGAGTTCAGGGTCAGTTTTCAGTTCTTTGGTAAAGGGGTATTTTTAGGGTTCAGGGTCAGTTTTCAGTTTTTGGGTAAAGGGGTATTTTTAGGGTTCAGGGTCAGTTTTCAGTTTTTGGGTAAATGGGTATTTTTTGGGTTCAGGGTCAGTTTTCAGTTCTTTGGTAAAGGGGTATTTTTAGGGTTCAGGGTCAGTTTTCAGTTTATGGGTAAAGGGGTATTTTTAGGGTTCAGGGTCAGTTTTAGGTTTTTGGGTAAAGGGGTATTTTTAGTGTTCAGGGTCAGTTTTCCCTACTGTTGCACCCACTGGAGTGGGAATAGTAATTATTGTTAAGTAATTATATATTATATATTATTTATTATTATTTTTTTTTATTAAATATGTATTATTATTTTTTTTAACAATTATTACATATATTTAAATATGTTTAAGTAATTATTATGTATTATTTACAGTTTTTTTATGTTATTTTAAATAAAAAAAAAATCGATATATTTAACAACGATATTTTTTACATCGATATTAATTTTTCGATATTTTGGTACTTACCATGTTGTACATAGGGCGTCGATATTTTTGCTATCGATATAATTACGCCGATATTTGTGTAGGTCGAAATTCTGTCTGTCGAAATTCTGTCATAGATCTGGTTGCTCCAGTCCCTGGTCCCCCCTCTTTTGGCCCCCTTCCCTTGGCCCTCCTCCCTCCCCTTCCCTCTCTGTTAAAACCCTTGGTATTAAACTCAATGATCAACTCACTTTGCATTCCCAGGTGAGCTCGGTGGTTTCCTCCTCTTTTTTGTCACTCCATACTATCCGCAGGGTCTCCCGGTTCTTTTCCTTCACGGCCCTAAAGTTGATCACTCTGGCTATGGTCGTCTCTCGATTGGATTATACCATTGCCCTCTACCATGGCATGCCTGCTTACAATGTACGACAATTGCAGCTGGTTCAGAACCAAGCTGCCCGCTTGGTTTACAACCTTTCCAAATTCCACCATGTTACTCCCCTTTTGAAATCCCTACACTGGCTCCCCATCCACGAACGCTCTCAATTTAAGGTAGGCTGCCTCGTCTTTCAGGCCCAGCTAGGCTTAGCTCCTCCGTTTATCTCGTCAGAGATTAAACCTTACGCCCCTACCAGGGATCTCCGTTCCTCCTCCCAACATCTGCTGACCATCCCCCGATTTCGCCGAAAAAAATGGGGAGGTTCCAAATTTTCCACCCTTGCCCCCACTTTCTGGAACTCCCTTCCAGCCCACCTCAGATGTACTACCCAATATTCACAGTTTAGAAAGGCTTTAAAAACCTTCTTATTTTCCCAAGCCTTCCCCCAATAAATTACCAATAGCCCCCCCTCCGTCATTCTTGTCTCTGAGGACTCGAGCTAGCATAGCGCCAAGGGTAAACAGTCAAAATATCGAGTTCTTAATTTCGACCTACACTAATATCGAGTTGCTAATATCGATGGGACAGAATATCGATGTCCAGAATATCGATGGCCAGAATATCGACCCTAAGGTAAGTAATATCGAAATTACTAATATCGATAGCATATATATCGAAATTACTAATATCGATAGCATATATATCGATGTAAGTAATTTCGATTTACTAATATGTGTTAGAAATATAAGTTAAGTATTTAAATTAATTGTTATAATATGTGTTTAATATGTTTTTATAATTTAAAAATATATAAGAGTAAATAATATGTTTTACTACCACAGCGGGTTGTGGGTTTATAGGGGAATAGGGTGGGAAGTAATTTATTTGTAATTAAATAATTATTTTTCAATGATTAATTTATTTTGCAATTAAATATTAATTGGCAATTATTTATTTTAATTGATTAATTGATTAATTAATTGATAATTTATGTATATTTTTAAATAAATTATGTTTTACTACCATAGCGGGTTGTGGGTTTATAGGGGAATAGGGTGGGAAGTAATTTATTTGTAATTAAATAATTATTTTTCAATGATTAATTTATTTTGCAATTAAATATTAATTGGCAATTATTTATTTTAATTGATTAATTGATTAATTAATTGATAATTTATGTATATTTTTAACTAAATTATGTTTTACTACCACAGCGGGTTGTGGGTTTATAGGGGAATAGGGTGGGAAGTAATTTATTTGTAATTAAATAATTATTTTTCAATGATTAATTTATTTTGCAATTAAATATTAATTGGCAATTATTTATTTTAATTGATTAATTGATTAATTAATTGATAATTTATGTGTATTTTTAACTAAATTATATGTTTTACTACTGGAGCGGGTTGTGGGTTTATAGGGGAATAGGGTGGGAAGTAATGTATTTGTAATATTAATTAATTTTGGGTAAAGGGGTATTTTTAGGGTTCAGGGTCAGTTTTCAGTTTTTGGGTAAAGGGGTTTTTTTAGGGTTCAGGGTCAGTTTTCAGTTTTTGGGTAAAGGGGTATTTTTTGGGTTCAGGGTCAGTTTTCAGTTCTTTGGTAAAGGGGTATTTTTAGGGTTCAGGGTCAGTTTTCAGTTCTTTGGTAAAGGGGTATTTTTAGGGTTCAGGGTCAGTTTTCAGTTCTTTGCTAAAGGGGTATTTTTAGGGTTCAGGGTCAGTTTTCAGTTTATGGGTAAAGGGGTATTTTTAGGGTTTAGGGTCAGTTTTCAGTTTTTGGTTAAAGGGGTATTTTTAGGGTTCAGGGTCAGTTTTCAGTTTTTGGGTAAAGGGGTATTTTTTGAGTTCAGGGTCAGTTTTCAGTTCTTTGGTAAAGGGGTATTTTTAGGGTTCAGGGTCAGTTTTCAGTTTTTGGGTAAAGGGGTATTTTTAGGGTTCAGGGTCAGTTTTCAGTTCTTTGGTAAAGGGGTATTTTTAGGGTTCAGGGTCAGTTTTCAGTTTATGGGTAAAGGGGTATTTTTAGGGTTCAGGGTCAGTTTTCAGTTTTTGGGTAAAGGGGTATTTTTTGAGTTCAGGGTCAGTTTTCAGTTCTTTGGTAAAGGGGTATTTTTAGGGTTCAGGGTCAGTTTTCAGTTTTTGGGTAAAGGGGTATTTTTAGGGTTCAGGGTCAGTTTTCAGTTTTTGGGTAAATGGGTATTTTTTGGGTTCAGGGTCAGTTTTCAGTTCTTTGGTAAAGGGGTATTTTTAGGGTTCAGGGTCAGTTTTCAGTTTATGGGTAAAGGGGTATTTTTAGGGTTCAGGGTCAGTTTTAGGTTTTTGGGTAAAGGGGTATTTTTAGTGTTCAGGGTCAGTTTTCCCTACTGTTGCACCCACTGGAGTGGGAATAGTAATTATTGTTAAGTAATTATATATTATATATTATTTATTATTATTTTTTTTTATTAAATATGTATTATTATTTTTTTTAACAATTATTACATATATTTAAATATGTTTAAGTAATTATTATGTATTATTTACAGTTTTTTTATGTTATTTTAAATAAAAAAAAAATCGATATATTTAACAACGATATTTTTTACATCGATATTAATTTTTCGATATTTTGGTACTTACCATGTTGTACATAGGGCGTCGATATTTTTGCTATCGATATAATTACGCCGATATTTGTGTAGGTCGAAATTCTGTCTGTCGAAATTCTGTCATAGATCCAGCGCCAAGGAACCGTTCCGGTGAACGCGCACTTTATAAATATTCAATACTCAAACTCAAATACTTTACACATTACTTCTTTACTTTAGCCTTACTGCTCTGTGCCAGGCTTCCAGTGGGTGAGCATATGTAAACGATTATTGTGCACTGCACTTACCCTGACTAGAGTGTGGGTGCCTACAGGTACAGGGTGCATACCTCTGCCAACTAGAGGCCCCATTTGTAACAGTTATAAATTAACTCGAAAACTATTGGAAAACAATGAGTAATTCAAGAGGATGCAAATGACTGCTGTATCTAATATCCTTTCGCCTCATCCTGGGCCAGATCACCTTCTTGCAGTCAGCTGCTCCAAACCATGAATAAAAACATGACCATTCGTGTTGAGAATGTATGGTGGAGTTTGGTTTATTAGCTCAGTGAATGCTTTCTGGATTGGCTGGAGCTGGGCTAAGAGGAGGACTAGCACCTCACGTGTATGCGCTTACAACAGGCACCATCGCCTGCACCCATGCAGCAGCTAAGCTCACCCCTCGACGCAGCACTTTTTGTTTGTCCCAGTTGGCTATATGCTATGGGAGTCAGGTTCACCAAATGATTGGCAGGGCCTAGGTCGTATGAGCAGCTCCACTGAAGCTAGGTGCCATTTTGCGCCCATGTGATGCACTAGCCTCTATGTGAGAATAGCTTGTACTTCTGATTCCGATGTGATAATAGTGTATGAGCAGGGAAAGCATGCAATTCTGCTGCCTGTTTTTTTACCAATTCTGGGCGTGACTTGCAGGCACAGCCAATGCTTTTGTGGTACTTGCTGAAATTAATTTGTTTGTGAAAAAAGTTTGCAAAGCTGATGGCCATGGTGTGTGTGTGTGTGTGCGTGTGTGGGTGTGAGCGTGTGTGTGTGTGTTGCCTGTTCTGTTTGTATGTGTGGGACAGCATGCACTGCTGCATCTGTTCTGTGGGTGCTAAGGAAGCTTACACCCGGCCCCAGAAGGGTGCAGCATCCAAGGCTGCATTCCTCTGGCCCCTGCAATGCTGTCTCAGGTGGCTCCTTGCTCTGTCGCCGCAGCACCATGAGGCAGGGGCAAGGCTATGATTGTTGAAGCAGTTCCAGTGGCACCCGAGCCCAGAACCTCCTTGAACCCTAACAATTCAATATTTTACAACATCAGGTATAATGATAATTTTCCTTGCTGGCACCAATGCCCATGACATCCTTGCTACGCTACTGCATGAAGTGCTCCCCAGCATACGGTACTGCTACAACAGCGCATGAGCTGCTGCCCCGCAACCTACACTTCTTCCTCTGTATTGCTCATACCATGTGCTGCTGCTACCCTCACATTGCTTCCGCTGTACTGCTCATACTGGGTGCCGCTACCTCCACACTGCTTCCCCTGTACTGCTCATACCATGTGCTGCTACCCTCCCACTGCTTCCACTGTACTGCCCATACCATGTGCTGCTGCTACCCTCGCACTGCTTCCGCTGTACTGCTCATACTGGGTGCTGCTACCTTCACACTGCTTCCCCTGTACTGCTCATAGAGTGTGCTGCTACTCTCGCACTGCTCATACCGTGAGCTGCTACCCTCCCACTGCTTCCACTGTACTGCTCATACCATGTGCCGCTGCTACCCTCGCACTGCTTCCGCTGTACTGCTCATACTGGGTGCTGCTACCTTCACACTGCTTCCACTGTACTGCTCATAGCGTGTGCTGCTACCCTCGCACTGCTCATACCGTGTGCTGCTACCCTCCCACTGCTTCCACTGTACTGCTCATACCATGTGCCGCTGCTACCCTCGCACTGCTTCCCCTGTACTGCTCATACCATGTGCCGCTGCTACCCTCACACTGCCTCCCCTGTACTGCTCATACCATGTGTGCTGCTACCCTCGCACTGCTTCCACTGTACTGCTCATACTGTTTGCTGCTACCCTCGCACTGCTTCCACCGTACTGCTCATACCATGTGCAGCTGCTACCCCCGCACTGCTTCCCCTGTACTGCTCATACCATGTGCCGCTACTACCCTCGCACTGTTCCGACTGTACTGCTCATACTGGGTGCTGCTACCTTTGCACTGCATCCACTGTACTGCTCATACCGTGAGCTGCTACCCTCACACTCCTTCCGCTGTACTGCTCATACTGTGTGCAGCTACCCTCGCACTGCTTCCCCTGTACTGCTCATACGGCGTGCTGCTACCTTCGCACTGCTTCCACTGTACTGCTCATACTGTGTGCTGCTACCCTCGCACTTATTGTCCTGTACTGCTCATACAGTGTGCTGCTATCCTCGTACTGCTTCCCCTGTACAGCTCACATCATGTGCTGTATCTACCCTGCAGTGCTTTACCTGTGCTTCCGTTGTACTGTTCATACCATGTGCTGCTACCCTTGCACTGCTTCCACTGTACTGGTCATACCATGTGCTGCTATCCTTGCACAGCTTCCTCTGTACTACTCATGCCATGTGCTGCTACCCCTGCTTCTTCCCATGTACTGCTCATACCATGTGCTGCTAGCCTCGCACTTCTTCCCCTGTACTGCTCACACCATGTGCTGCTACCCCCGCTGCTTCCCATGTACTGCTCATACCATGTGCTGCTAGCCTTGCACTTCTTCCCCTGTGCTTCCCCTCTACTGCTCATACCATGTGCTGCTACCCTCGCACTGCTTCTTCTGTACTGCTCATACCACATGCTGCTACCCTTGCACTGCTTCTCCTGTACTGCTCATACCATGTGCTGCTACCTTCGCACTGCTTCTCCTGTACTGCTCATAGCATGTGCTGCTACCTTCGCACTTATTCTCCTGTACTGCTCATACAGTGTGCTGCTACCCTCACACTGCTCCACCTGTACAGCTCACGCCATGTGCTGCTACGCTTGCACTGCTTCCACTGTACTACTCATACCATGTGCTGCTACCCTCGCACTTTTTCCCCTGTACTACTCATACCATGTGCTGCTACCCCCGCTGCGTTCCCTTTACTGCTCATATCATGTGCTGCTACCCTCGTACAGCTTTCCCTGTACTGCTCACACCATGTGCTGCTACCTTCACACTGCTTCCCGTGTACTACTCAAACCATGTGCTGCTACCCTCGCACTGCTTCTCCTGTACTGCTCATACCATGTGCTGCTACCCCCGCACTGCTTCCCCTGTACTACTCACGCCATGTGCTTCTACTCCTGCTGCTTCCCTTGTACTGCTCATACCATGTGCTGCTACACCCACACTGCTTCCACTGTACTGCTCACACCATGTGCTGCTACCCTCACACTGCTGCCACTGTACTGCTCATACTGGGTGCTGCTATCCCCGCACTGCTTCCCCTGTACTACTCACGCCATGTCCTGCTATCCCTGCTACTTCCCTTGTACTGCTCATACCATGTGCTACTACCCCTGCACTGCTTCCACTGTACTGCTCACACCATGTGATGCTACCCTCACACTGCTTCCCCTGTACTGCTCATACCGTGTGCTGCTCCCTTTGCACTGCTTCTCCTGTACTGCTGGGATGAAAGAGGTCGCCGAGTGGATGAAGAACAGCCGCCTGAAACTAAACTCAGACAAGACGGAAGTCCTCATCCTGGGGTCATCGCCCTCCGCCTGGGACGACTCCTGGTGGCCCCCTGCCCTGGGCACCACTCCCAAGCCAACGGACCACGCACGTAACCTGGGCTTCATCCTGGACTCCTCCCTCTCGATGGCCAGACAAGTCAACGCCGTCCCATCATCGTGCTTCAACACCCTGCGCATGCTCCGAAAGATCTTCCGATGGATCCCCACCGAAACCAGGAAGACGGTCACTCAGGCACTCGTCACCAGCCGACTGGACTACGGAAACACCCTCTATGCCGGAACCACAGCCAAACTTTAGAAAAGACTCCAACGCATCCAGAAAGCCTCCGCACGACTCGTCCTGGACATCCCCCGACACAGCCACATCTCCGGCCACCTGAGAGACCTGCACTGGCTCCCTGTCAGCAAGAGGATCATGTTCAGACTCCTCACCCACGCACACATGGCTCTCCACGACCTGGGCCCCAAGTACCTCAACAACCGCCTGACCTTCTACACGCCCACCCGCCAGCTACGGTTGACCAACCTCACCCTCGCCGCCGTTCCACGCTTCTGCAGAGCCACCGCCGGAGGATGATCCTTCTCCTACCTGGCAGCCAAGACATGGAACTCCCTCCCCATCCACCTTCGGCTAACCCAGGACCACCTCTCCTTCAGGAAGCAACTCAAGACCTGGCTTTTCGAGCAGTAACGGACCCTCTCCCCAAGCGCCTTGAGATCCCGTCCGGGTGAGTAGCGCGCTATACAAATGTCATGATTGATTGATTGATTGATTGATTGATTGATTGATTGATGCAGTACTCCTCCAACTTCTTGAGGAGGTGTTGGAGCCCCCTCGGAGTTTGGGAAAGCAAGATAGTATCATCTGCAAAAGTAAGAGCGCATACATGGGTACCATCTAGTTTGGGGGAATCATGTTTTCATTTCAATAAGGAGTCTACCATGTCATTGATGTAGAGGAGGAACAGAGTTGGCGCCAGGACGCATCCCTGGCACACTCCTCTCCTTACAGGGATCTTCTTGGTTAATTCTCCGCTCGCACCACAGCAAACTTTAGCGTAATTATTTTCATGGAGTCTAATCGATTGCACCAGAATGTTTTTAGGGACACCTTGCTTTAGCAGATTTGCCCAGAGCAGGTCTCTCGGAACTAGGTCAAAAGCGGCCTTAAAATCAGTAAAAGCTACATACAAATTGCCAGATCTAAGTTTGGTATACTTCCAGGCAAGGACTAACAATCTAAACACCTGGTCAATGGTTCTGGTTCTTTTCCTAAATCCTGCCTGAAAAGGAGATAATATATCACTCTCTAGCAACCAGTCATTTAACCTTTCCAGAAGCTGTTTGGCATAAATGTTTTGTGAAATGTCTTTCAGGCTGATTGGCCTATAGTTGGCGGGATTTTCCCTACTCCCCTTCTTGTGTATAGGGACAATCACCGCCCCCTTCCATGAGGCCGTTATGAGTTGACCACTGCTTATCGCATTACAAAGTAAATTCATGTATGGTGCCCATACATCTAGATCATGTTTGAAAAGGTCATCCCGAACGTTGTCAGGTCCGGGGGCTTTCAATGCCTTGATAGACGCCTGTTTGGTCTCTGAGATAGCAAAAGAAAGTGATGGAATATCATTGGATTCCAGCAACTCACTAATTATATGTGTATTCTGCCTTGGAAGCAATTCCTCTGGAGCATTAAGTGAGCGAAATCTTTGAACCAGGTAATAGGAGCTAGGTGGTAATCTTGAGCAGGCTTACTATATTTAGTACCATTGGCAATAATTCGCCAAAATAGTGAATGGTTTCTTGCTCTTGCTGCAATTAGCAAATCTTCCCAGCCTTCGTCCTCCCAACTTTAACGCTCTGTCTTTAAGGTCCGACTATAGCTATTCCTTGCTTGTCTGATTAAGGCTGGTTCTTTAGAGCGTAACATTCTAATTAAGCCCTTTTCTGCAATTTTGCACATTTCATTAAACCAGGGATTAACTAACTTCCACTTGTTCTTAGAGCAAGGTTTCTCTGTTGCTGCTCTGGTGAGAAGTGGTTCAATTTTAGCCACTAACATGGAATGGATTTGAGTAATTAAAATTGGAGTTATGGCATCATTAATTAAAAAAGAATATACAAGATCACTAAAAATATTATAAATAGTGGTCAGTGATTCAATGTTTCCTAAGATTGCTGGCCATCTAACAGCCCTTCTATTATTACATAACATTGGTTGCGGTACCGGCAAGCTTACATAAATCTGCGAGTAAAAGTGTATAGCATCTAACGATAGACATAAGGGGAAGTGATCGCTTTCCCTTCTGTCCTGCACTCGAAAATCGATCACGTATCCCCAATGTGTAGCACTTATCATAATGTAGTCTATTGGTGTAAGTGCTTGGCCCCTTATAAAGGTATTTTCACGCTCAGTATCAGATGGGCACCTGCCGTTACATGCCCGCAAACCTTTTTCCATGGCAAAATTAAAGATCTGGAGGGCTGAAGCAGTGCACCTCATTGTTTTATTAGTACTTAACTGGGGAATACCTAATGTAAAATCTTCTTCCTCGGTTATAGGGAGCATGCCCCGCAGGGGTTCGTAGCAACAATTAAAATCACTGCTGATTATGGTTATGGTCGGACCATTATTTGTAATAGAATCGATGATCCCAGTCAACTGGGTAAATAACGGTGTTTCCTCAGCAGAGGCACGAGGTCTTATGTATATATTAATAAGTAGTAAGGTCATTTTATTGTTGGTTTTTAATAGTAGTCCCTGTATATCATTAGAGCCTGTCTGTATTACTTCTATGTTAACCTTTATTTGATTCCCGATCCAGATTAACATACCACCAGAAGGTCTGCCTTTATTATAGTGCGTTGCTGCGATACTGAATGTTCGATAGCCCACTTTAAATGTAGGTTCCAGAGCCCATGTCTCTTGGAAGAGGCATATGTCAAACTTATCCGTGTAATTTTGCCAATCTGGTTCTACTAACTTTTTTGCTAAGCCTGCTAGGTTCCACGATATGATATTAAAACTCTCTGTAGAAGGAGCACTAGCATTTGGAAGAGTATGCCCAATTTCAATCGAAGTGTTAGGATTAACAGGGAGAACTTCAGTACATCCCCCACTAGATACTTCATGGTAGTTTGAATTAGCAGGCGATATTTCCCCTTCAGGTACTAGGTGATCTCTCTGCGCCCCATGAGTAAACAATGGCTGGTTCACGGATTCAACCAGTCAGTCTACTAAATCGAGGTCACTCTGGATAGTCCTATCAGTTATAGGATCAGTGGGGGTAACCCTATTCACTGTAGTGTTAGTCTTGTTACCACTATTAGTCACTAGTGTCTTGTTTTGTCTAATCCCCATCTTAGACTCAAAGAAACCATGGGTTCTCAAATTGAAGGCTATTAAGTTTTCAGCTATTTCTTTTGAATAAAATGTTACCCTGATGTCATCCAAGTCCCCACCTTCTTGTTGTTGGCGTTCAGCTTGCTTAATATCCGATTTAATTATATTATAGAGAGGCACTTACGCTTGGTCCTCAACCAGTTTATAACCTTGTTGATCAAGGAATCTGAATCCTCCCTAGTTCCTAGCTTCAGTCTCGGGGTATTAGTAATAAAGATATAGGGTTGGATCGCGCCCTTATGTGGTGAATGTGGAATTCGCCTAGCTAATGCTTGATGGGGCATCTCCTGGGATACATCTTTCATCAGAGTGTTTGTCCAGTCTCGGGCAATCCCTCGTGCAGTAGTAAGCGGTGAGCCATCAGTTGCCTCTTTTCTCTGCTGGCTCACCGGTACTCGTGCAAACCCCCGCAAGCTAACAGGTGGTAAGCTATCAAGAGGCCTTCTCATGTGTGGGGGGATTTGATCTTGTCTCCAGGGTTTGCGTTGTTCCTGTTTGGTTGATGTTTGTGAGCCAGATTTTGCTGGCAGCCTCTACCTCGATCAACATTACGGGGCCAGAAGTACTGGGAGCCTGATGGCTGACCGGATTGTTTGCTTGTTGGAGGCACACAACCGGATTGCTGGCAACCAATCCCGATTTCATCTCACATGGATTAATCTTGTTGCGGCCAGAAATGATGCCCCTCCACTCAATTGACTGTTGTTAACGTGGGTTTCTATAATTTCTTTAATCGTGCTAACCTCCTCTTCAACCTTGGTTAGTTTAAGCAACAATGCAGTCATCAAACTGTGAGATTCAGTTAAATCAGGGCACAGTGGGGGACATTGTGCATAAAGATTATTTGGGCTACTACTGGGGATTTGATGATGTTCTAGGCAGGGCTTTGAGCCTTCCGCTAAAGCAGAAAATCTGTTGGAACATTCAATGCTTACGATTATGTCTTGAACATTAGTGTCTGTGGACTGGTTATGTACTTGTTCACTGTGTAAAGCATCGGGTTTATATGTTGGAACCAGTGTCTCTTGGGTTAGAAGTGCTTGCACTGCACTAGGGGAACCTTTTTCTGCTGGCTGGTGAACCGTGACTATGTTATTACTGGCAACTTCCGGGGTTAAGTTTTTGTTCTTCTTACTGTAGTAGAATGAAATTTTATTTCTGCCTTTAGTCATATGCTCCTTACCATCAGCTAGGATATTCTCAACCTCTTCTATGAGGCTGTCAATATCCGCCAATGTACAATTGTCAGCTGCAGTTTTTGATGGTTTCTGGGTCCTCGCAATTTTTTCCCTACCAGTAGCTATATCTGCAGCTTTTCTTTTCCCCATTGCAACTGTTGGTCTAGGGGGAATTGCTATCCGGACTACGAGTAGCCATACAAAACCCGCAACCCCTTGTAGCTACTGGGATTCACAATGGGAAAGGGATTAGAGTTTAAGCATAATAATTAAACTGATAAGTACAAAGCAAATGGTAACACTTGTCCCCGGGGTACACTGAGGTATACCACTCGCCATTCACCAGAGTCCGTGCAGGAGCCTCCACTCTTCGGGCCCATCTCAATAGCCTCACACAGAAGCTCCGCTCTGTCGACCCCGCACCGACTCTGACAGGCCAGGCCCTATCAAATCGGAGCTCCTGGTTCTATATCGTCCCTTCCGGCAGACAATATCAGAGGAGGGTGTCTTTCAGGCAAGCATCGCCAACCACTCCATTGTTTTCTTGCCCTCGCGCTCACCGCCTTATGTAGTTCAGGGGCACCAGGCAGCCTCGCGCTGCATCTCTCGGGTCGCAGGCCTCAGAGTTCCTCAGTCATACACCACCGTGTTGGAAAATGCCTTGCTCCCCCAATCGAGCGCACCCTGCATCGCCTCTGTCTGCCGCCGTCCTTCAGGGAGCACCAGCCACTGCCAAGCTGGGCTCCTGGGCAAGTCCTTCACCCCTCATCTGGGTCTACTTATGTGCCGCAACCTGTCCGCACCACTCTACAGCAGCCCCGCACCGCCTTGTTGCACCCCAGCTCACCGTGGTGCATCAGTAATGCCAGGTTGCACGGATCCGAGCCTCCGCTCCCGAACTCCTCCCCCGCTGGGAAAAGCCAGGTCGGGCCATCATTCAGGGGGGCGCCGCTGGTCTCCAGTCGTCATCCGAGCAGCCCTGGTCCAGGTCGCCATGATAGTTCTACTGCCCAGTTCAACACGCCCCTTAGCAACAGGCCCTCCACTGCAGTAGTGCCAACCCTCTCCAAGCTCAGCGCTGGCTGTCGCGCCTCCGCACTCCACCGTGCACAGGTTCAGGTACCTCCAGCCCGCCTGTGCTATGCCTCTCAGTAGATATGCTTCATGTGTCCGCAGCGAGGCACAATAATGGGCAGAACCACCCTGCTCCTTCAGCCGCGTGCATCCTGCCGCACTCCTGTAGATCACTGTCCCCCAGGGAGCACCTTCTCTTTGTCCACGGGCTCCAGGACATGCCCCTCGATGCTCACCAGGGTCGGAACAAGCGCTGCTACTTGTCCGCCCTGCTCGTCAGCAGCCCCGCGTGATCTCGCCGCTGCCAGGGTCTCCGCATCACCGCGGTGGGGCCGAGTCCACAGGCCCCAGGATCCCGGCTCTCAGCCACTCCCTCTGCCGGGAAACACCAGTCCGAGCCGATCCCCGGAAGAGCTCCACAGATCCCCGGTCGCAGCCAACTCCTCGTTGCTATCCGCTCAGCAGCAGCGGCTCACCTTCTCCGGTAGCACCGGCTCCCGTCGGGCACAGCACTGGGGCTCAGGACCTCCCGGCCGGCGCCATCTTGTATTCGTCGCCGGCAGCCCTCTCGCCCTGTATTGTCGACCTTAGCTCCCGCCCGGAGTCCAGCCAAACTCCAGTGTCGCTCCAACCGACCCTGCAGCACCCACAGCACCCTCGATGTCGCCTGGAGGATCGGGTGAGCGCTCTAAATCAGGATTACTATGGGGATTGTTCACGGAGCTCAGAGCTCATGCAGCCGATCCCATCGGCATCCAAGCCACTACCCCCCTGTACTACTCACACCGTGTGCTGCTACCCTCGCACTGCTTCTCCTGTACTGTACATACCATGTGCTGCTACCCTCGCACTGCTTCGACTGTACTGCTCATACCACGTGCTGCTACCCTTGCACTGCTTCTCCTGTACTACTCACGCCATGTGCTGCTACCCCTGCTGCTTCCCTTGTACTACTCATACCATAAGCTGCTACACCCGCACTGCTTCCACTGTACTGCTCACACCATATGCTCCTACCCTCACACTGCTTCCACTGTACTGCTCATACTGTAAGCTGCTAACCTCGCACTGCTTCCCCTGTACTACTCACGCCATGTGCTGCTATCCCTGCTGCTTTCCTTGTACTGCTCATACCATGTGCTGCTAACCCTGCACTGCTTCCACTGTACTGCTCCCACCATGTGGTACTACCCTCACACTGCTTCCCCTGTACTGCTCATACCGTGTGCTGCTCCCTTCGCACTGCTTCTCCTGTACAGCTCATGCCATGTGCTGCTGCCTTTGCACTGCTTCCCCTGTACTGCTCATAACTGTGCTGACATACTGTGTGCTGCTACCCTTGCACTGCTTCCCCTGTACTGCTCATACCATGTGTTGCTACCCTCGCACTGCTTCTTCTGTACTGCTCATACCTGTGCTGCTACCCTCACACTGTTCCCACTGTACTGCTCATACTGTGTGCTGCTACCCTTGCACTGCTTCCCCTGTACTGCTCATACCATGTGTTGCTACCCTCGCACTGCTTCTCCTGTACTGCTCATACCTGTGCTGCTACCCTTGCACTACTTCCCCTGTACTGCTCATACCGTGTGCTGCTACCTATGCACTGCTTCTCCTGTACTGCTCATACCGTGTGCTGCTACCCTCGCACTACTTCCCCTGTACTGCTCATACCGTGTGCTGCTACCTATGCACTGCTTCCCCTGTACTGCTTATACCGTGTGCTGCTACCCTTGCACTACTTCCCCTGTACTGCTCATACCGTGTGCTGCTACCTATGCACTGCTTCTCCTGTACTGCTCATACCGTGTGCTGCTACCCTCGCGCTGTTCCCACTGTACTGCTCATACTGTGTGCTGCTACCCTTGCACTGCTTCCCCTGTACTGCTCATACCTGTGCTGCTACCCTCACACTGTTCCCACTGTACTGCTCATACTGTGTGCTGCTACCCTTGCACTGCTTCCCCTGTGTCTGCAGCCGGAAAGCCCCTGCTGATGCAGGTCTTTAAGCCACTTCTGCTAAAAGAGGTTACTTGCGAGGCCCAGCAGGCAAGGAGGTTTTTTGTTGACTTGTAACAAGAATGCCTAAGTCCAGCTTCCCTTTTTGAGCACATTCCTTGATCCTCTGTATCTTACCTTATCTACCAGTGCCTCAGTTTCGATATTTGTGATGACTGCTGTTAATATTGATGTAAATATATGCAATGATACATGTGTGTATAAAAACGAAATCGAATCACTGTTATAGAAATCCCCCGAAATGACCTCTCTATCAAACCTGAGTCAGAAATATGTGCTCAGGCAGGCCCTGCGACTTAGGCCTGAGGCTACTGATTGACAGATCACAGGTGGGGCGGCACATAACCAGAAGGAAAAACACACAAACAACAAAAATCTAGATGAGTCCCACAGATTAGTCCGGGGAATTTGGACCCAAACAAATGCACATTGCGTGAGTTCCCAAAACACCATGGGCCCGATTCACAATACTAACTTAAGACAAAATCCTAAACTTACTACCATTTTCGTATTCACAGAAGGCACTTACTCATTTTGGTATATACTTTACTACTACTAAGTTGAGAAAAATCCTAATTTTAAGACTTTCGGTATTCACAGAAGGCATTTAGGAGTCCTAAAGTTAGGACTACTAACTTCTGTGAATACCGAAATGAGTAAGTGCCTTCTGTGAATACCAAAATGAGTAAGTGCCTTCTGTGAATACAAAAATGGTAGTAAGTTTAGGATTTTGTCTTAAATTAGTTCTGTGAATCGGGCCCTTCAATGTTAGATGTCACATGAAGTTAGGAGCACACTACCAATCAGGACACAGCACATGCTGTGATACCGCACTCCTCCTGCAGGACATCTGGACACGTTACCCACTGGCACTCATTATGTCTACTCAAGGTCGAGACCCACCTGCATTGGCATTCAGGTGGGAGTCATTTTTGGCTCCATGACTTGGCCTACATTCTTCTCCCTAAGAATCTATGAACTGTTTTATGATGGTTCAAGAAATGTATAAAAAGACGTTCAAAACGATTGTACTTGAGACATTCCCCAGACCCTGACTTTGTTACTGTGCTCCCAGTCATAGTGCTTGATTAAACCAACGGTTCCTGTTTTGCCAAAAACTTCTTGTATTTGTTTTTTCATAGTAAATTCATATTTGAGCAAAACTTGGTTGCTAAGAAAGAGACTCATTGGAAGAGAGAGTAACATGTAGAGTCCTGGGTGTTTTAATTTAAACATTACTAATATAGGTGCTGTACTCGAGGACTATTCCTTTATCCTTTTATATTGTGCACCTGGACCAATTAGCATGGGGCCCTTTAAAGTCCAGCAATGTCAATATGTTGGTGGCCCATAGACATGCAGGAGGGCTAACAGTCTTGGACATGTAACTCATGACTATATTCTGTTCCTATTCATGATTGGTCACACATTCATGCATTTTAAAGTAACACGGCAAGGCACTTACCTGTATACACTCAGCACATAGACTAAAAGTAAATATAAGAATTCCTACAATATGAAAGTGTTAGACCTGACATCCTTGGCGTGGTTTTTCCCCCATCTTTTTGCCTCTGACTCATGTATTTTTGATGCTGTGCTGGATTTCGTTTTTGCTGGTTTAGATGCTTTGGACCCTCTGCCACTGCTGATCAGTGTCAGAGGGTAAGTGCTCCCTCTGTAAATTGTCATATTGATTGGGTATACCTGATTGGCATATTTGTGTCACCATGAAGTCCCTAGTAAAGTGCACTGTGTGTGCCAGGGCTGGTGATGACAGATGCTACTAGTGGGCCTGCAGCGCAGATTGCGCCACCCACATGAGTAGCCCTAAAATGATGTCTCAGGCCTGCCAGCGCAGGGCCTGTGTGCAGTCAGTGGACTGCCATGTCCGCCTGGCCAGTGTCCCCACTGGCTGGGCCTAACCCTTCCCTGTCTGTGCACACCAGTCACCCCTATGGAAGGCTCAAGGTACCCCCCTGGGCAGGGTGCAGTGCATGGATAAGGTAGAGCATGTACTAGTGCAGGTAACATGCTCTGGTAGTGAGCAGCAGCCATTTTGTGTGCTCACTGCTGTAAGGCTATCTTGCTCCATAGAGTAACATGGGGGAGGCTGGTCCCATTGGATCCCAGCCTATCTTCCCATAGGAACAAGATGGGACATAAGTGAAAGATATCCCTGAACTCAGAATTTAATAACACATCTTTTAGTAAGGGTTGTTTTTAAATTCTGTGTTTGAGAATGGCACTTTTAGAAAGTGGCTGTTCTCTTGTCTAAACCTTTCTGTGTGCCTGGGACTGTTTGTGGATTGACTGTCTGGGTTGAGGATGACAGGGTCTGCAGAGCCCCCATGGGGTTATCTGAGCCAGCCCGTGGATGAAAGGCAGCATCTGCTGCCAGGGAAGTGGGAGGAGATAGCACCTGATAGTGAAGGGCTGTGCCTGCCTAACCACAAAGCTGGCTCCACCTCCTGCTGGGCGACTGTCACCTCTGTCCCTGGGACAGGGAGGAAGAAGGAAACCAGAAACACCCCAGACCCCCAGAACTGGTTTGGACCGGGCTCAGGGCCCCCTTTGCACAAAGACTTCAAAAGACTTCAAAGGACTTCAAAGCCTTTTTGGGGTATAAGAGAAGGACCCCTGACTACAGAAAATCAGATTCTACAATCAAGAGGAACCTCTGCCAGAAGAAGGACTGCCGAAGGAGCTGATGGAAGATTGCCTTGCTGTGTGCTTTAAGGGCTGACCTATCCTGCTGTCCAACTGAAGGAGAGGAGAAGAAAGGGACTTTGCTGTGTGCTGTGACCCTGCCTGCTTGAACTAAAAAGACTTTGCTGTGTGCTGTGTCTACAACTTGAATCTCCAAGGGCCTGAGAAGAGCTGGCTCCCTGTCTGCAACCCAGGAACATAAAGGTTGCCCAAAGGACCACAAGATTCTGCTGCGCCCCCTGAAGCTGCTGTGTGCAGTGCAGAGATCGTGAAACACTGCATGGGGCTGTGTAGCGCACTGGCTGCTCTCTAATCTGAGTGAGGGCGCCGCGCTGAACCAGCCTGCCGTGTGGCCGAGATCGACGTGTTCATCGACACGTAGGGAGCGAAGATCGGAAGCTTGTGGGCCTTTCCAGCGTAAGGAGCGCTGGAAAATAATTGCTGGCCGTGTCACCGTCGCAGCCCGGGGTCAGTAACCCCCGTGAAAAGTGCCCCGTATCATCCCGGTGGCTGTGTCCTGAAGATCGAGCCCGCCGCGCTCTGATTGGGCGAGAGGGCCGAGCCCCCTCACCAGAGTCGCGACGGGATTGGTTGTTGTGGCGGAGCGTCATCAGCGAGGCCGCGCTGCCATTGGTTGGCGGCCTCGCGCTCAAGAGGGGCTCGACTTGAACGCCGCGACGGGATTGGCTGCCTCGACTGGAGCTGCCGAGGAGCCGAGGAAGCGCTGAAGATCACCGCCGGGACCGGGAAAGATTGACCTGACCTCGCCGAGGGATTATTCCAAGTGCTCCAGCCCCGGCCTGCCGTCTCTGCTCCCCGCTGCTCCTTGAAGGACGGAGAGCGGGCGGAGAGCGTCCGGAGACCAGCCGGGCTGGAGCGAGAGTGAGCGCTCGCCGCGCCTGAACGCCCCAAGTAACACCGAGCGAGGGGAAGGGAGTCCCCCTCCCTCCAGTATCCGGGTGAGACGCGCTTGTAGCGCTTGGAGTCCCTGATGCCAGGGGCTCACCGTGGCATTTTTCAACGCTGACATTGCTCTGACTGCTCGTTTTGAGAGCGTTTACATTACAAAACGCTGGCATTGTTTCTTGGCTCATTTTGAAGAGCGTTTTTGATCACACAATCATTGGCATATCTTTTTTGCCGATTAAAAGAGACTAGAGACATTTGTTTCAAGAACTTCCTGAAATTTAGAAACACCAATTAAGATTAAGTACATCATTGCTATACTGAAGTGATTATCGTGCAACTGCTTATTTACATTGCTGCAACCAGATAAAAGTTATATATATTTTTATAAAATACTTACCTGTGTGGTCTCAGTTTGTGGTGGATTGGGGATTATTGTTGTGTTGAGTGCAAATATTATACACATTGCCTTGGGGATAAGCCTGCCTGCTCGCGCCAAGCTACCTAGAGGGAGAGCGGAGGTTATCTACTGTGTGTATTCCTTCACCCTGACTAGAAGCAAGGGTCCCTACTTGGTCTAAGGTACTTACCTCTGCCAACTAGAGACCCCCAGATCTAACATTGTTGGACAGCGGTGCGGATTCTGAACTAATAATTGCACTTGACCTGCAGTGATCTCTTGTACATCACTAGTCTAGTTTAGCAGCACAGGTTGCGCAGGATTTTTTTCTTTTTGGTGAAACCTTTTGTTGAAAAGGTTAGGAAGCATCATGTCTGTGAAAGCGGCAAGCGTGAGAGTAGAATTGGAAGTGGAATTCGAAATTCAGGAGCTGTACAACTACAGAAAGGATATCCTGAAACAATTCTGCAAACAGCTTGGATGCCCAGTGAAGGGCAGCGCAAACAAAGAAGAGCTACAGAAAGCTCTGAGGGCCTGGTGGGAGGCCAAACATGTCTCAGAAGAAGCTACTGAAGTGGAAGGCGCACCAGAGAATGTTTTTTTGCTCAGTGATTTGCCAGCGCGGTCAGCATCTAAGGCTGGCAGCAACCATTCCAGTAGGGTTATTTCTCCAGAGGAGCTGGAGGATAATCAGAGAGCTAGGGCTCATGAGATTGAGATTTTTAAACTCAGAGCCCAAGCAGATGAAAGGAGTCTGCGCCTTGAAAATGAGAAGGCGGCGGAAGAGAGAAGACATGCTCTCGCTTTGGAGGAGAAGAAACTCCAACTGACTCATGAGAGGAACATGAGGGAGCTGGACATCAAAGAAAAACAAGGGGGGTCCAGCTCTAATGGTGGCAGCGCACAACCAGTACAGGCGGGTAAGGTATACATACCAAAGGATCTGGTACAGAATTATCAGAGGGGTGAGGATATTTATGCATGGTTTAGAGCGTATGAACTAGCCCTAAAGATGAATGAAGGGCCTGAGAAAAGTTGGGGGGCAGGTTTATGGAAGCATTTTGAGGCCTCTGGGAGGGATGTCTTGGCACCCTTAGAAGCAACAGATACTTTAGCCTACCCCTCCATGAAGGAGGCTTTGTGCCTCAGGTATGGGCTCACTGCAGAACAGTACCGCCAGAAGTTTAGGAACTTCAAGAAGCTTGATTCAAGTACTTGGGTGGAGTGTGTGAGTATGTACACGCGTGCACTGGAAGGTTGGATAAAGGGCAGCAAAGTTACTGATTATGTGGGGTTGTGTCACTTGATTAGTTGGGAGCACTTAAGTAGTTTATGTGTTCCAGAGCTGCGCCAGCATCTTTTAGACAGCAAGTTAACTGATCCCAGTGAGCTTGCTAAAGAGGCGGACCGCTGGACTAGCACCAGGGTCCACAAGGGGGTGGTAAGTACCCCAGCCAAGGGTGGACAGGGTCCCCAGCAGAAGAGTGGGGGGGACACGGGTAATCAAAAGGAGTCTTCTAAAGGGCCCCAAAATAGTTCCCAGGAGAAAGAGTCTCAACCCCCCAAGTCTAAGAAGTCCTGGCCCCATAAGGGCAAGCAGGACAACAAGCCCCCACCTACTTGCTATGCCTGTAGGGAGGTGGGGCACATTGCCCCCAAATGTCCAAAGAAACCTCCAGCACCCACTGGTGCTCCAACACCGGCATTAGCTAGTGTAGCTTTGGGAGGGGATTTGATTTCTAGTGGGGAGGAGGGGTTAGCAGTAATGACCCTTGTCTCTTTAGGAGACCAAGAGATGGCCCAGGAAACCTTGCTGCCCTTAAACACTAAGAAATATGGGCAGAAGGTGACCATCAATGGAAAAGAGATAGAAGCTCTGAGAGACACAGGGGCCAGTGTGACCTCTGTCAGGTGTCAATGGGTGTCTGAAGAGCAGATCATTCCCGGGGTACTCCGTCCTGTGGTGGCAGCTGACAGTTCAGTGCGCCTCTGCAAGTTGGCACGAGTTCCATTTGAGTGGGGAGGAGTTTCCGGTACATTGGAAGTTGTTATAAGTGATGCCTTGCCTGTAGATTGTCTATTAGGTAATGACCTGGAGAGCTCTCCATGGAAAGATGTAGAGCACAGGACTCACTTGGAAATGTTGGGCTTGCCTGCGTGGATCTGTGTGACCACACGTGCAATGGCAGCCAGTAAGGGTGGATTAGCAGAACTGGAGCCTGGAACAATGGCCCAGGGACCTGTCAAGAGAGGAAGGGGCAGAGGGCGCGGGAAACCAGCCCCCACTGTTCCCACGGTCCAGGAGGAAGCAGAACCTGAGGGGGATGCCCTGGAACCTACTGGGGAACAGGTGGCCGAACTAGGGGAATTGCCTGAGCTGTCCCAGTGGCAGCAAGATGGTGGTCCCTCCAGGGAGGAATTCTGCCAAGCTCAAAAGGAGTGCCCTTCCCTCATTGGTGTGCGGCAGCAGGCTGCAGACCAGGCAGCAGGCCTGGGGTCCAAGGAACATTTGATCTACTGGGAGGATGACTTACTTTATAGTGAGCCTAGGTTCGCTGAGCCCGGTGCAGCCCGTGTGCTGGTGGTACCCGAGCGCTTCAGGAACTTCCTACTGGGTCTGGCTCATGACGTGCCTCTCGCAGGACATCTGGGGCAAGACAAGACCTATTACAGGCTTGTCACCCACTTCTACTGGCCCCAGATGAAGAAGCACGTCGCTGCCTTTTGTAAGTCTTGCCAAACTTGTCAGGCCAGTGGGAAGAGCGGAGGGAAGTGCGTGGCACCCCTCCAACCCTTTCCTGTGGTGAGCACCCCTTTTGAGAGGGTGGGCATTGACATCGTGGGGCCCCTGGACCCCAAGACAGCCTTAGGCAACAGGTTTATCCTGGTCTTGGTGGACCATGCCACCCGATACCCTGAAGCAGTCCCTCTCAGGACAGTCACAGCCCCTGTGGTGGGCCGTGCCTTAATGGGGATCTTTTCCCGTGTGGGATTCCCCAGAGAGGTGGTTTCTGACAGGGGTACAAACTTCATCTCTAGGTACATGAAGTCTCTGTGGGAGGTGTGTGGAGTGACATATAAGTTCACCACACCTTACCATCCTCAAGGAAATGGGTTGGTTGAAAGATTCAACCGCACCCTGAAGGGCATGATTATGGGCCTAGAGGAGCCCATGAGGCGGAAGTGGGACGTCTTGTTACCATGCCTGTTATTTGCATACAGGGAGGTGCCTCAGAAATCCTTAGGGTTCAGCCCCTTTGAGTTGCTGTATGGCCACCCTGTCAGAGGACCTATCACTCTGGTGAAGGAGGGGTGGGAGAAATCCCGTGGGAAAACCCCTCAGGATGTGTTCAGCTATGTGCTGGCCATCCGCAACCAGACCAAGCGCTTCAGGAAGCTCGCTCAAGAGAACCTGGAGGCTAGCCAGGAGGAAATAAAGAGATGGTATGATCAGAACACCTCTCTTGTGGAGTTCCAACCTGGGCAGAAAGTGTGGGTGATGGAGCCAGTGGAGCCTTGTGCGCTCCGTGACAAGTGGTCTGGGCCATATGAGGTGGTGGAGCGCAAGAGCGAGGTTACCTACTTGGTTAACCTGAAGACTCCCAGGCAGCCCCTGAGAGTGTTGCATGTAAACCGCCTCAAACCCCACTTTGAGAGGTCAGCAGTGACTTTGCTCATGGCTACAGATGCAGGAGGGGAGGAGGATAGTGATCCTCTCCCTGACCTCCTGGCAACCAAGGAGCAAGATGGGTCAGTTGATGGGGTGATACTCTCACCCACCCTGACCCCAGAGCAGCAACAGGACTGTCGCCAAGTCTTGGGTCAGTTCGCCCCCCTGTTTTCCCTGACCCCAGGTGTCACTGACTGGTGTGTCCACGATGTGGACACTGGTGACAACCTGCCTGTGAAACAGAAGTTTTACAGAGTGGCTGACAAGGTCAGGGCTAGCATCAAAGAAGAGGTTTCTAAGATGTTAGCGCTAGGGGTCATTGAGCCCTCCAGCAGCCCCTGGGCTAGCCCAGTGGTCTTAGTGCCTAAGAAAGCTGCTACCCCTGGTGGCCCCCAGGAACTCCGTTTCTGCGTGGACTACCGTGGGCTCAATGCGGTCACCAAGACTGACGCGCACCCCATCCCCAGAGCTGATGAGCTGGTGGATCGGTTGGGAGCTGCCCGGTACCTGAGCACCTTTGATTTGACTTCAGGCTACTGGCAGATTGCCTTAACTGAGGGGGCCAAGGAAAGATCAGCATTTTCAACACCAGAGGGGCACTTCCAGTTTCGTGTCATGCCCTTTGGGTTGAAAAATGCCCCTGCCACATTCCAGAGACTGGTCAACCAGGTATTAGCAGGGCTGGAGGAATTCAGCGCAGCATACCTGGATGACATTGCTGTGTTCAGCTCCACTTGGGAGGAACACTTGCAACACCTCTGCGCAGTGTTGAAGGCTCTGCAGAAGGCAGGCCTCACTATCAAGGCCAGTAAGTGCCAGATAGGGCAGGGATCTGTGGTGTACTTGGGACACCAGGTGGGGAGCGGCCAGGTGGCGCCCCTACAGGCAAAGATTGATACCATTCTGGCTTGGGAACCCCCCAAGACCCAGACTGAGGTGAGAGCCTTTTTAGGTCTCACCGGGTATTACAGACGGTTTGTAAAAGGTTATGGCACCATTGTAGCCCCTCTGACAGAGCTGACATCTAGAAATCAGCCCAGGAAAGTGAATTGGACTGAGGCCTGTCAAACTGCTTTTGACACCCTCAAAACTGCCATGTGCACAGCACCGGTGCTTAAGGCACCTGACTTTTCAAGTGAGTTACTTGTGCAAACTGACGCTTCAGAGCAAGGCGTGGGAGCAGTACTCTCACAGATCAATGAGGAGGGTGAAGACCAACCGGTGGCTTTCATTAGTAGGAGGCTACTCCCCAGGGAACAGAGATGGAGTGCAATCGAAAGGGAAGCTTTCACTGTGGTCTGGGCTCTGAAGAAGCTGAGGCCCTACCTGTTTGGGACTCACTTCCGTGTTCAGACTGACCACAGGCCCCTCAGATGGTTAATGCATATGAGGGGTGAGAATCCAAAACTGTTGAGGTGGTCCGTTTCCCTACAGGGGATGGACTTCACGGTGGAGCACCGCCCTGGTACAGAACACGCCAATGCTGATGGTCTGTCCAGGTTCTTCCGCCTTAGTGATGAGGACTCCCAAGAGGTTGGGTAGTTCTCCCCACTTTCAGCTGGAGGGGACACGTGTTAGACCTGACATCCTTGGCGTAGTTTTTCCCCCATCTTTTTGCCTCTGACTCATGTATTTTTGATGCTGTGCTGGATTTCGTTTTTGCTGGTTTAGATGCTTTGGACCCTCTGCCACTGCTGATCAGTGTCAGAGGGTAAGTGCTCCCTCTGTAAATTGTCATATTGATTGGGTATACCTGATTGGCATATTTGTGTCACCATGAAGTCCCTAGTAAAGTGCACTGTGTGTGCCAGGGCTGGTGATGACAGATGCTACTAGTGGGCCTGCAGCGCAGATTGCGCCACCCACATGAGTAGCCCTAAAATGATGTCTCAGGCCTGCCAGCGCAGGGCCTGTGTGCAGTCAGTGGACTGCCATGTCCGCCTGGCCAGTGTCCCCACTGGCTGGGCCTAACCCTTCCCTGTCTGTGCACACCAGTCACCCCTATGGAAGGCTCAAGGTACCCCCCTGGGCAGGGTGCAGTGCATGGATAAGGTAGAGCATGTACTAGTGCAGGTAACATGCTCTGGTAGTGAGCAGCAGCCATTTTGTGTGCTCACTGCTGTAAGGCTATCTTGCTCCATAGAGTAACATGGGGGAGGCTGGTCCCATTGGATCCCAGCCTATCTTCCCATAGGAACAAGATGGGACATAAGTGAAAGATATCCCTGAACTCAGAATTTAATAACACATCTTTTAGTAAGGGTTGTTTTTAAATTCTGTGTTTGAGAATGGCACTTTTAGAAAGTGGCTGTTCTCTTGTCTAAACCTTTCTGTGTGCCTGGGACTGTTTGTGGATTGACTGTCTGGGTTGAGGATGACAGGGTCTGCAGAGCCCCGGGGGGTTATCTGAGCCAGCCCCGTGGATGAAAGGCAGCATCTGCTGCCAGGGAAGTGGGAGGAGATAGCACCTGATAGTGAAGGGCTGTGCCTGCCTAACCACAAAGCTGGCTCCACCTCCTGCTGGGCGACTGTCACCTCTGTCCCTGGGACAGGGAGGAAGAAGGAAACCAGAAACACCCCAGACCCCCAGAACTGGTTTGGACCGGGCTCAGGGCCCCCTTTGCACAAAGACTTCAAAAGACTTCAAAGGACTTCAAAGCCTTTTTGGGGTATAAGAGAAGGACCCCTGACTACAGAAAATCAGATTCTACAATCAAGAGGAACCTCTGCCAGAAGAAGGACTGCTGAAGGAGCTGATGGAAGATTGCCTTGCTGTGTGCTTTAAGGGCTGACCTATCCTGCTGTCCAACTGAAGGAGAGGAGAAGAAAGGGACTTTGCTGTGTGCTGTGACCTTGCCTGCTTGAACTAAAAAGACTTTGCTGTGTGCTGTGTCTACAACTTGAATCTCCAAGGGCCTGAGAAGAGCTGGCTCCCTGTCTGCAACCCAGGAACATAAAGGTTGCCCAAAGGACCACAAGATTCTGCTGCGCCCCCTGAAGCTGCTGTGCAGTGCAGAGATCGTGAAACACTGCGTGGGGCTGTGTAGCGCACTGGCTGCTCTCTAATCTGAGTGAGGGCGCCGCGCTGAACCAGCCTGCCGTGTGGCCGAGATCGACGTGTTCATCGACACGTAGGGAGCGAAGATCGGAAGCTTGTGGGCCTTTCCAGCGTAAGGAGCGCTGAAAAATAATTGCTGGCCGTGTCACCGTCGCAGCCTGGGGTCAGTAACCCCCGTGAAAAGTGCCCCGTATCATCCCGGTGGCTGTGTCCTGAAGATCGAGCCTGCCGCGCTCTGATTGGGCGAGAGGGCCGAGCCCCCTCACCAGAGTCGCAACGGGATTGGTTGTTGTGGCGGAGCGTCATCAGCGAGGCCGCGCTGCCATTGGTTGGCGGCCTCGCGCTCAAGAGGGGCTCGACTTGAACGCCGCGACGGGATTGGCTGCCTCGACTGGAGCTGCCGAGGAGCCGAGGAAGCGCTGAAGATCACCGCCGGGACCGGGAAAGATTGACCTGACCTCGCCGAGGGATTATTCCAAGTGCTCCAGCCCCGGCCTGCCGTCTCTGCTCCCCGCTGCTCCTTGAAGGACGGAGAGCGGGCGGAGAGCGTCCGGAGACCAGCCGGGCTGGAGCGAGAGTGAGCGCTCGCCGCGCCTGAACGCCCCAAGTAACACCGAGCGAGGGGAAGGGAGTCCCCCTCCCTCCAGTATCCGGGTGAGACGCGCTTGTAGCGCTTGGAGTCCCTGATGCCAGGGGCTCACCGTGGCATTTTTCAACGCTGACATTGCTCTGACTGCTCGTTTTGAGAGCGTTTACATTACAAAACGCTGGCATTGTTTCTTGGCTCATTTTGAAGAGCGTTTTTGATCACACAATCATTGGCATATCTTTTTTGCCGATTAAAAGAGACTAGAGACATTTGTTTCAAGAACTTCCTGAAATTTAGAAACACCAATTAAGATTAAGTACATCATTGCTATACTGAAGTGATTATTGTGCAACTGCTTATTTACATTGCTGCAACCAGATAAAAGTTATATATATTTTTATAAAATACTTACCGGTGTGGTCTCAGTTTGTGGTGGATTGGGGATTATTGTTGTGTTGAGTGCAAATATTATACACATTGCCTTGGGGATAAGCCTGCCTGCTCGCGCCAAGCTACCTAGAGGGAGAGCGGAGGTTATCTACTGTGTGTATTCCTTCACCCTGACTAGAAGTAAGGGTCCCTACTTGGTCTAAGGTACTTACCTCTGCCAACTAGAGACCCCCAGATCTAACAGAAAGCATATTAAACAAGCATTTGCAAAGGCAGAAAGTGGCGCTTTCATGTGCTAACACGTTTAAACCACATTTGTGCAAGCCTTCGTCTCTATGCGTAACCACATTAAAGCCCGACCACTGGCTTTGACGGTGTACTCATGCAAAAAAAACGAATTACCAAATATGCACCTCACGTTCTTAAATTCATGAGCGGATGCTTCCACTGTAAATCAAAGGCAGCCACCCAAGGCAAGAAAGTTTAACTTGTTCATCTTTATAAGTATTCAACGTGGTTCAAGCTGAGAGACCAAAACACAGCGTAACATCCACATGCTTCCACAGTGTCAAAGTTTCCTCTTGTTACCAACAATAAACTATCCCATAATACCCCCCAGGATGGCACGTCTGGAAATGATGATCAATTATAGCCACATTTGTTTAAATTATTTAGAAAGCACTAAGGCAAGTGAAAGAAAATATTGCTGGAGTTAACCATCTGCAGAACGATTCAAAACGTCAAGGGGAATATTTATCATGGTTTTGCGTCATCCTTGCAAGGGGGCGCAAGGGCGACACTAAATCTAGAATGTCATTTAACAAGCCATGCAGGGCCACACTTATGTGTGTCTTGGCAAATGTAGAGTAACACAAAGCAGTGCAAGTCACCATCTTGATTTACTCCGTGGCAGGGAGTTGTTCCATGGGTGGAGAGTGGGTGTTCCAGCACATCCACTCATGGATTTTAGCACATTCCCGGATTTACCATTAGTGATCGACCTGGGAATGTGTCAAAATGCTGCGCCTCCCTAGGGGTGGTTTAACAAGGAGAAACATGCTTATTTCTCCTCGTTTTTTCCTCCTTCTATGTGTGCTGCAGAAGCCTCAGAGGATTGTTTTTGTGGAGGAAGGGGTCCTTACTTAGAGGTGCCTGGGCCATGTCCTGATGATGACCTCTTGCAATTGTAGACAATGGAAGTCAAAACGTGTGAGCTGTGGAATACACCAAGAGCAGTTGGTCTTTCTGAATATCTGGAAATCAATTACACTGTTATTTAAACTGGTTATAGTCAGGCTCTTAGCTATTATTTTCTGCACAGTTTGCGCTACTTCCCAACATTCATGTTTTTTAAAATTGATGTAAACGAATGAATACACAAGAGATTAGAAAGTACACAGGCCTCACTTACCAATCACTGGCACTGAGTAGAGTTACCTCGGGCTGTTTATTATATATAGAAATTTCTCTCAGATGGCATTTCAATGTGAAGTATTTGCCCATGAAGATTTTCTTCCAGGTAGAAATGTTGTGTGCATAAATGCCACATGGTCTTGTACAGCCTCTTCTGCACAGGTTTGGGATAAGATGTTAGCGACTGAACATACACATATGTTGTTCACAATATCAGTCTCTAACCACCAATACACAGTGAACACGCATACCCTGCCACTCATTGACACTGTATAGAGGTACCTTTGACAGTTGAAAGTATATAAAAATTGCTCCCATACAGAATATTGTTAGTTATGACAGATCCCCAAAGGCTCCCTGTGGGCTATTGAGCCACCCCATTTTTACAACACTTGCATTGCAGTACTTCAGGAAACTTATGACTGTCACAGATTTCGTAGAGCTGCGGTTTTTAACTAGGGGCAAGTGGACGTCCACAATGCTCAAAAGCTCAGAGGCAGTTTAGAAAATTGCATCATTTTAGCAGAATAATGAAGTATGCATATAAATAATGTTAGAACTGACATTCTTGGTGGGTTTTTCCCTTAAAGATGTTGCCTTCTCCTTTCCTGTTTTCTGAATTTAGTTTTGTTGGTATTAGGATCTGTGCACCTTACCACTGCTAACCAGTGCTAAAGTAGACTCTTGCACTCTCCTTCAAACATAATAGAATGGCTTAAACCCAATTGGTACATTTAATATACCAATAAGTCCCTGGTACAGTGGTACGCATGTACCCAAGGTCTGTCAATTTAAATGCTACTGGTGGGCCTGCACCGCTTATGGTGCCACCCATTTCTGTAGCCCTTTAATACAAGTCTCAGCCCTGCAATTGCAGCCTGTGTGCAATTTTAAATTGCCAATTCGATCTGTCAAACTAAAGCCTTTGCCAGGTTTAAACTAGGCCTGGGCAGAGGCCATGGAGTTCTACTCCATGGAATTCCATGGAATTACAGAAAAAACTCACAAGAGATTCTGTGGAGTTCCGCAAGCTGGCGGAGTCAGTAATGTTCACCATCGTCCCAAACTGTTTGCTCCAGTGCAGATAAGCGTGCATGCCTAGCTGAGAATTACTGAAGAACCGGAGTTGCAGCCTGAGACTGTGCCCAGAGTGGCTGGAGATGCATGGTGGCAGAGGCAGTGCAAGCTAAGGCCCTGTGGACTGTGCCACCGTGGGTAACTTTAGTCTTGCACAGAATACCTGAGGGCAGACAGAGGGAGCAAAGAACATGAAAGGCATCACCAAGTGTGCAAATGTCCCCAAGGATGAATGGAGGACAAGGAGTGTGTGGCTGAAGGCATGCGAGTAACTGAAGCTGTACAGGGTAGCTGAGGTCATGTATTGTACATAGCAGCATGGCGGGTGATGACGAGCATTGTTCAGCTAAGAGTGTACAATCAATCAATGCAATCCGATGGTGCATGTATTCCCATTCCACTCCTTAGCCACCTAGTCCCTGTTTCAGCCAAGTACTCTTGGGGCCACCGCTGAAGGGCGTGTACCAAGACAAATAGACAAAGGTACACAGCGCCAGCAGCCGCGTTGGAAAGGTGCCATTGTCCATCCTAATACACAGTCTTATCTCCTCCGCCCAGTGGCAGGGTCCGCATGTCCAAGGGTGTGTGTTCCCACCCCGCGCCTCCAGGTGAACTATCATGGGGTTCATTTTGGCAGATGCGTTCTCTGGCCCCTCAATTGTTAGGGGTCTGACAGGAAGAAACAGTTCACAACAAGAAAAAACAAGCTCACAACCACCCTTCCCCCGTTTACCCAGGGGTTCTCAGGTGCACGCCTCCCACTGCCACTGAAAGCTTGAGTCCCGCCCCAGAGTCACACGCGCTCACCACACTAACTTCGAAGAGTGCAGATGAGGAGTAAGCACCAGTCTCAGTCATGTGCAGTTCGCACCTGACTAGTAATAAATTAAGGAAAACTAGTGCGCTAAACTTTAAGGAGCCATTTCGGGTGGGTGCCACAGGTAAACTCCGCCATGCGGTGCAGGCAGAGTTATTGTCAAACTCTGCGCTCCAAGCGGAGCCCGGAGTAGCGAAAACTCTGTAAACTCTGTGGGCAGAATGGAGTTGACCTCCCTCCCCAAGTTTAACCTTTGTTTATATTACTTATAAGTCACCCCTAAGGTAGGTTCTAAACTGCCCACAAGGTAGGGTGCACTATATGTAATAAGTAGGATATGTGTTTTTAAGTTTTACATGTCCAGCTAGTGAAAAACATGTTTTTCACAACTGCATGGCCTATCTCTCTCATAGGATAATATTATGTTACCTTATTACATTTGATAAGTACTAACTTTTAATTGGGAACACGAAGGGTAGGAAACGGGATTACTGATTAGGGTGTGGGAACCCTACTCAAGCAGAAACACCAATTCTTGCCAGGGTGAAACATAAGCAAACCCCAAACTAACCTGTGCTCAAGTAGTTTGTCACAAAAGCAGTCAGGCTTAACTTATAGACAATATGTAAAGTATTTATGCAGCACTTCAAACTGTAATAAAACAACAAAACTCCAATCAGTATAACCAAAAATATGCAAATAAAAAGGTTTAGTTAAAAATAGTGAAGCCAGTTGGATGGTGGAACCTTTCTTTAAGAAGCACCTGACCACAATAGCCCAATTAATATTTCCCCTCTAAATATCAACGAGGGATTAGTGTGCACACTGACAACCACCCACCATCACAATGGCAGTTCTATATAGAACTTCGGGATACAAACGTAATTTTAAGCAAAGGTGCACCACAACAAGAACATGTGAAAATTAAGGTCTTCTAATTTGCACACAAGATATATTCCAAAGAAATTTTTCATATGAAACCGGACAATTTTTTTCTCAAAAAAGATTTTTCTTTATTCATTCCAAATGTTAAAGGACACAGCCGACGCGTTTCGTCCCTACGGGGACTTCTTCAGGGCTGTATTGCAACAAGACAAAATACATATAAATACATCCTTAAAAATGTAAAGTATTTGCATACTCAGCCGAGCTACAAATTATTACATAATTAAAAACAAATGCATGTCAGTGTCAACATGTTATAGACATGTTTTCTACAAGGTCCTGGAATATATTTGGGACATCAGGTTTAAAGTTTAGTATTGCCAATCAAACAGGGAAAGGAAAAAAACCCTAACGTGAATATAAACAATTTACATGTTCTATCATATAATTTCATCTCATGGACACTACAATGTTCTAGACAAAATAACCAAATTGTCCTTAAGCATACTGAATTGGAGAGGTAATGTTTCAATCAGGTCATAACTATTAAGTAGTTGCTTAGCAATTCGGTATTACTAACAAATGAACAACAGAAAACATATCTACTGGAATTACAAAGCACATGTTTCTAAGGGAAGCAAGAGTCCTTTGAGATTTATGAGAAAGAGAATGTAACAAGGATAGTGGTGAAAAAGAAGTAGTAATTGGGAAAGACCAACACATGTGAGTCAGAAATAGTTCATGGCAAACCCACACCTGTATGTCAGCAAGTCCTAAACAATTAGTGCGCCGAATAGAGACCTACCAAGATAAGTAGTGGAAGCTCCTTAAGCGCGACGATGTTGTGTTGGAGAAGTCCAGTTGCGACTTCTATGGCCAAATCGTGTGTGGTCGCTGGAACACTTGTTTGATTGCCAATACTAAACTTTAAACCTGATGTCCCAAATATATTCCAGGACCTTGTAGAAAACATGTCTATAACATGTTGACACTGACATGCATTTGTTTTTAATTATGTAATAATTTGTAGCTCGGCTGAGTATGCAAATACTTTACATTTTTAATGATGTATTTATATGTATTTTGTCTTGTTGCAATACAGCCCTGAAGAAGTCCCCGTAGGGACGAAACGCGTCGGCTGTGTCCTTTAACATTTGGAATGAATAAAGAAAAATCTTTTTTGAGAAAAAAATTGTCCGGTTTCATATGAAAAATTTCTTTGGAATATATCTTGTGTGCAAATTAGAAGACCTTAATTTTCACATGTTCTTGTTGTGGTGCACCTTTGCTTAAAATTACGTTAGTTAAAAATAGTGCTTAAAAGCCCAAAGCTCTAACTGTGGTTATGTGAGCTGACCAGACTATGAAAAAGTCACAAGTTCAAGGTGACCACGATAGGTCATGGGCCGCATACAGGGATCAAATTAGTCCTGCTGACAAATTTTCCTTGAATCCAGATTGCAGAGTGTTGCACCGCACACCAGTGGTCCCAAGAAGCAATGTGAGGTCCACATTGAGGATGCGTCATGCAGCGGTGGTTTTTTTGAGGAGTTCTGAAGTCTGTGTCGAGGATGCATCGCGCAGCGGCAGTTCTGATGAGCTGCGAGGGCTGCAATGTAGGCTTGTGTCATGGCTGCGTCACATTGCGTTGGTTCTGGTAGAGACCACAGCAGGGCTGGCAGAGCACCTTTATCCCCACTCCCAAGGGTCCAAGACTGGGGGGATACCACTTGGGGAGGTTAGGACTCACAGGAGGCAGAGTCCAGGCTGAAGGGCTAAGATTGCTGGAGCCTTTTCTGTCCCTGAGGTTCTCATCAGAAAGCCAGCCAACTAGCCCTTGTAGTCACTCTGGTGGTCCTGGGCTCAAAATGCAGGCCCGGTCCTTCTCACTCAGGCAGCAGGGCAGCAATATAGCAGGGCAGATGGGCAGTTCTTCTTGCAGCAGAACAGCATAACAGTCCGTTTTTTGAGTCTTCTGTTACAGTCTTCTTATTTTATTGAGCTTATTACATACTGTTACTTACCTCTGGTCACTACTGTGTAATTCTCAATTCATTTATTATTAGTATTTTGCTAATCTCTTGTGTTGTAATGGTACGTCCCTTCCTCCCTTCTCCTGCGTCCCTTTTGGTACACTCCAGGTGCTCTGGAGGCTACCTTAGAATGTTGAGTGAGGAACTGTGCTGGAATCTGGTGGAGAGAGGAGTAGTGATAATAAAGGTTTTTCTTACCTTGACCTGCCTTCGTCTTTTTATCACTGGCGACGAGGACGGGATGGCAACATCAAAAGGAGCTAGGAATTAAGTAAGGGGACAGATGTTACCTGCTCCTCCCCTTCTGGGTACACTCCACCAGCCTGTTCTTCATCAAAGCAACTCTACATATTCAAGAACATCTCTTCTCTTCAAGCCACACTGGTGAGGTCTTGTAATCATTGTTGTTGTCCGCTTCGTTGATCATGGCATAATGACTGTTGCACATTTTCGGCTGTTCCGATGTTCGTCTGTGCCTAAAGCGGGACTACCCAGCAGGTGTGGTGTCTTTCCGTTGAAGTATTACTTTCCTCGCCTTATAATCTGTGGTCTTCAGATACTTCTCTTCTCTTTGAGATCACGCCTCATCTTTTCTGCGGTCCTCGCAAGGCTGGTGCCTTCTCTCTACCCTCACCACCCGCGCCTCAACCTTCCCTATCGGGGCTCTGTTTTTGTCCTTGAGCTGAGTTTCGCCAGCGCCGCCTGCGGTACTTCATCATTATTTCTCGATATTTGTCCATTCCTATAAACAGTAAAATCTTCATTGCCAAATCTCTAATAAATAAATCCAAATCATGTGCTGACTTACTTCCTAATGATTTATATAGTCCCTGGCAATTGTCTGAAAAACATTCCACACTCTCAACATCCACATCATTTTAGCTGTCATAATTGTCCAAACATGTCTGAAAGTTTCCTACATGGCACTAAACCAGTGAATGAAATTCCTGTCTTTTGCCCCTGCAGTATATGTGGCGTTGTGCCACCATCTCTTTTATTCTGGCAAATTCATTAGCTTTTTTCTCAGTTGTCATATATATGCCCCAGTTACTCTAAATGGATTCTTATTTTGTTTTTCTTAGATACTCTCTTATCTCATGTAGCCTAATCTCTATTTTTTCCTCCTTCCTGTCTACTTCCTTTCAGCCACGGCCCGTGGAGGGAGTTACGGTGGGGCAGAAAGGCGGGGCGGGGGAGGGGCAGGGTGGGGGGTGCGAAAAACCGGAATATGGATAATTGGAGGTAAGTAAACAATTTACTTGATAAAACGAATTTCGTAGCGCGTACTGCCTCGCATTTTTCGCAGATACTGTATGCATTTTGCGATGCAGGGCGCGCAATGAAATTCGTTTTATTTATTAAATTGTTTACTTACCTCCAATTACCCATATTCCGGTTTTTAGCACCCCCCACCCTGCCCCTCCCCCGCCCGCCTTCCTGTCCCACCGTAACTCCCTCCACGGGCCGTGGCTGCTTCCTTTTAAAATATATCATTGCTTTATGCCTGTCTGGCTGATGGGTTTTCCATGATATCCCCCACAACTATACCCAGTTCTCATTCAGACTGAAATGTTCCCTTGTTTCCATTTTTATAATCCAACAGAGCTTCATCAAGGGCATTCAGACACCACATGCCATGCTCCCTCTACTGAGGCATAAACAATACTGATGTGCTGCTTAACCTTCCAGGCGTCGCTGACTTTGGATCTGACTGAATTCTCTGTGCTGTCCTGTACAGTGTGCCTTTTGCAGCACAAGTGAATCAGCCCTCTTACCATGTGTCATAACCTGATTCCTTCCTTCCCTCCCAGGTCTGTCTGGTCACACCAATAGGAACCTAACTAATCCTGCAGCTACTCTAATACTGTTTTCAGCATGAGAGAAGCGTCAGGAATGGATAAGGATAAGGCTAACCCATTGCTCCTTTTGCGACTGGGGACCTGTGTCTGCAATCCCTTGGCTGTTGACACAGCTGTTGGATTGTGAGGGAAGAAGTGCACTTATTGGGCTGGCCATCATAAGACAGCCGGCCAATTCAACATGAGCCCTCCACACTTTTCGTGTCATCCCTGCTGTTGCCAATCAATCATCAGCAATCAGCCCACCCTCACACTCACCTGTGGCAAGCAGAATATAAAAATGGTAATGCCTGAGACCATGATTTTATTAATTCATTTTGCTAGTTTATTGTTGTGCTCTCAGCAGGCGGGATGTCGCTCCTCTGCCCCAAAGGACGGACCGCTGCTGCCTCAATGTCAGCAGAGTTAAAGGCTAGTACATAGAAGTCTCAGGGGAACAGTCCAAGCTCCCCTGTGTCCATTTTCCCAGCTGATCCTCAAGGGCCATAAGTGGGGCCAGCACCACTAAACTGGAGAGACCCACCCAAGTCTTGGGTGGCAGCTAGATTTAACACCTTCGCTGCTAAGGCAATTCCCCTCCTGTGCTGGAAATTGCTATTTTCCTTATTCTATGACGAGCTGGGCTCGTCATCAGCACACGACCACTGTGCACCATGACGAGCCCAGCTCGTCATCAGCATCGAAAGGGTTAAAATCCTTCACCCCATCCTTGGAGTGACATCAGGTGACTTCTCCTTCCAGCTGGTCATATTTTCCCTACTGTTGCTCCTGGATCAAGTGTCTTTTCAAAATTCTTTTTTTTAAGTGAGGGTGGAAAGCTCAAGACGGGTATGCTCAGACGTGAGTCCCGTGCTCTCCATGCCACTGGAATCAAGCTATCCTGGGTGAAGAGGTGTGAAAAACCGAAACTGGTCCTAGGATGCTTGTTTCCAGTCCAGGGAGGACCTGGTTTGGCAGTTCGGGCTGGACTGTTCCCATGAGGCACAGGGTCAAGACTGATTTGAATATGGCTGGGTCCAAACTGGAATTGGATGGTGAGCAAAAAAAATTATGGATTTAGGCCCAGATCTCTGTACTGGGGTGAACGTATGACATTGTGCTGCATTCTGTCCATCAACTGTTGTTTTTGCCTTTGTTACCCCGAGTGGGACGGGTATTCTCAGACGTGAGTCCCGTGCTCTCCATGCCACTGGAATCAAGCTAAACTGGCTGAATAGGGATGAAACCCTGAAACCGGTCCTAGGATGCTTGTTTCCAGTCCACGGAGGACCTGGCTTGGCAGTTCGGGCTGGACTGTTCCCGTGAGGCACAGGCTCAAGACTGAATTGGGGTGAATGTATGACATTGTGCTGCATTCTGTCCATCAACTGTTGCTTTTGGAAAGCTCAAGAAGCCAGGTATCCCTGGGCAATCTCAGAGTGCCACCATTACTCCACCTATGACATTTAAAAATGGTGACACAAAGTGGTCTAGCAAAAGATTTTCCCTGGAAGCCCCTGTCCCACCCCCAACTGACACAGCTGCCTGTACCCTTCTTACCAACACTTCAAAGGGGGGGCCTTTCTGTGTTTGACTCCAGAGGTCTGCCCTTCCTCCTTTGTTTCTGTGGGCTTGGGCTTTCCCAGGCCAGGTGCAGTGTGTACAGTTAATTAACACATACAGATACCCTCCCCTCCCCTCACCTGGAACCGGGGTCAAGCACTGTAAATGGGTATATTGCGTGGGGAGACCTTTGATCCTCCTGCTGGCCAGCAGAGTAATTAACTTGGCCAAGTAACAAAGACAAAGGCCTGGAATCAGATTATGGCCGAGCCAGGGAAATATGACAATCCTGTAAGTGTCATAAGAAGTTTTGAAATTATGAAAATAACTGTGAATCTACACTCAGGATGCATGTTTACCTAAGATTAATACCTCACTGGACCCTGTATGTCTAAGTGGAGCAAAACTGTACTTTGGTACTGATTTTGCCTACAATGTGTAATTTGGGTGAGCACCACAGATTTTCAGCAAGCTCTATAGAGCTCCACTATAAAAACCACTCATAATATAAAACCTACTCCCGGTAAGCACCAATCCTTCAGGCTTCCGAGCAGGGCACAGTACCGAAACTGCTATGACTCACATAGTTGACGATGCCCTCCAAATCCTAGACCAAAATGATACCTGCCTCCTCATCCTTCTTGATCTCTCTTCAGCATTCGACACAGTTAAACATGAGAACCTACTCGAACTATTAAACACAAGAATGGGTATATCTGGGACTGTTCTCAAGTGGTTCACTTCCTTTCTACACAACCGGTCTCAGCGATTCAAAAGGAACAACCTGATGTCCTCCGCGGTACCTGTATCGTTAGGCGTCCCTCAAGGTTCCTCTCTCTCCCCTACACTGTTCAACTTAGTCATGGAACCTCTCACTACTCTGCTACAAGCATCCAATGTTCACTTCCACATGTATGCCGACGACACCCAACTTTATCTCAAAATACATTCCCCCAAGGACATCTTGCTTCTGAACTCCACGATCAGAAACACCCAATCCTGGCTTGCAGAGAATCACCTCAAACTCAATGCGATGAAGACTGAGTTCCTCCTGATCTCACCGCCCGCAAAAATCTCTACCGCTCAAACTTGGCTCAAGCACCTAACTGCTCTCAATGTACAACCTATCATCGTTGACTCAGCAAAATCTTTAGGCATAACACTTGATTCCAATCTTAACATGCAGCAGCACATCAGCAAGGCAACCAAAGGAGCGAACTTCCAAATCAATACCTTGAGAAAGCTCAAACCCTTCCTGCTAACCAAAGACTTTCAAATTGCAGTACTATCTATAGTCATCCCGCACATAGAATACGGCAGCATCGCCCTCTGTGGGCTCCCCATTACCACAACGGCACCCCTAAGAGCGTCCCTTAACGCTGCAGCGAGACTCATCACTGGCTCAAAAAAAACACTCACATATCTCCCCTGACTTTAAATCCCTGAACTGGCTACCTTTTGAAGCCAGAATTCATCTGAAAATCGCCTGCATGACACACAAGGCTATACATATGAACTCACCCGCCTACCTCTCAAAAGCTGACAATTTCGGGCGGCTCTAGAACTACTAGAAGCACAAACAATCTTCTGCTGAAGCCTCGAAGATTTCGGAAGGTAAAAACATATAAACGCTCCTTCTCAGGAATGGCGCCCAGGATCTGGAACTCACTCCCTCCTGAAACCAGGCTCATCTCCTCCAACAAACTTTTTAAGAAAGAAGTAAAAATGATCCTCATGGCTAAATACACATGAACTATTATTCTGTACTTCCAGGACTCCGCGTTGTACTACTTTCCTGACCCCTTGGCCTATTTGTATTACTGGTGTTATCGACTCACTTGATTGTATACGTTCCCTCTCTGTTTATCTTATTTTATATTATTGAAGTACCTATCTGATTTTGCACACTCTACCTACACCACCTCAAATATTACCTACTGTTATTTTACTGATTCTCCTGCGTGACTATGCACCCTGTACTCTCCTACCTCAACTATGCCTACCTCTATGCTATTTACAAAAGTAGTTTAAGCACGCTTAAACAAGTATAGGCTCCCTCTTTATGTACTTTAATATTATTGGCGTACCTGTTTGACTTTGCACCTTGTACCTACACTACCTCAACTATGACCTACCTCTTGTATTTTGACCTACCTATGTAACTATGCATATCGTACCTAACTACCTCAACTATTACCTACTATTATGTCCTGTAAAGCGCTCTGATATCTGCAAAGATATTGTTCGCGCTATATAAAACTTTGAAATAAATAAATAAATAAATTTCTTCTGTAACAGCCTACCTGTATGCAGATACTGGGGTGTGCAAGACGGTATCTCACACATGCATCCTGCTTACATGTACACACGTGGGCTTATGTGTTTATGAGTAACTATCCTTGAGCCTTTTGCCCTACCTTAACAGCAGTACACCTTTTCTAAAAACACAAACGTTTGGTTAACTCTCTCAGTCCATTTTACAGATCTTACTGTGAATGAAACTCAGTTGGTGAGACTTGCTGACAGCAAAGGTAAAACAATTGGGTAGTCAAAATGAGAAAAACCCAGAAGGATTAAATGGACGTAGCCCATTCCTACAGTACCCATGCCTGACAGCAGGTATGGTATTAATTGAAGAAACTGACTGAATACTTAAAATGTTCACAATATCTTCGTACTGATGCTGTTTTGTCACGGTACTGCTTGGTCATGTATAATACTTGTCTTTATTTCAGTCAGGTTATTTCAAAAGGCATTGGCAAGAAGAGCGTGCACGTAATTGCTATTTTCAAATGCTGCAGATCATTCAGCAAGCAGGCACAGAGAAAAAAAATAAAAATAAACACTGCCATGTTTGTATTTCTTGCCATGGCTATGTCAACTTTAAATGTGGTTAGTTAATTGATGGATATTATGAAACAGATGTCGCACTGTGTAACCCGTTGTGTGGCAAGAACTTACTCAAGTCAACAAAAAGTTTGAGATTTTTGTTCTAAGGGTTTCTATCATTTGGTAGTTGCTTTCAATGAGGACAGAACACAAAAGGCAGGATTATTCAAGACTCCGCACATTCCTTCAGGCCATGCACATCAATTCACCATAAGGCCATGCTTAGCGTAAGTGAGGTCATGAACCATATGGCCTTCCTAGGACATCACTTGGTTGAATCGTACTCCACAAGTAGCCCCTCAGCATCCTCCTATTTACTTCTGAGGACCGAGGAAGGACAAGGAGTGGAAGCTACAGAAATAGCTAAATGTATTCTCCTGACTCCTGAGACCGGGGTTGGCAAGGGCAGTGCCAGGGTCAGCAAAAGCCAAATCAGGGGTACCGGCTACTACCCCTACTTTAATTGCTATGGCTATTTTCTGTTCCTGCCTAAGCCTTCCTGATCCATAACCAGGGTTAATAAGGGCAGTGCCAGGGGCAGGAAAGGACAATCAGAGGTACGGGGTAGTACCCTACTTTAATAGCCATAGCTACTTTATGTTTCTACTCTGGCTTCCTGACCCATGACACCAGGGTTAGGAAGGGCGAGGGCAGCAAAGGGCGAGCCCATGGGTAGCGGCTTCTATCCCTAGTGATAGTTACCTTCTCTTCTTCCCACTGCAGTCCTGAACCATGAGATCAGGGTTAGCAAGGGCAGTGCTAGTGGCAGCTGCTACCATCAGCCACCCCTCATGGATGTCCATGCTTGGGTAGCTCTTCCGAGAACCTTCTTGCATTCTAAGATAGGACTGATTAATGCCAATGTCTGAGGAGTGAGCACCCACGTTTCACTAGAAGGTACTGGGATTGTATGGCTGACCCACCCTAGAAATGTGTTCAATCCTAGCCAACCCTCCAAAATACCAAACACCTGGCACTATTCCCATGCATTGCAACTGACAATTCTCCTCAAAATAAGAACTATTGACCCTCCCATACATATTTGCTCTGCAATACACATGTTGAATGATTTGGCCTCTGCAAAGACGACAACAGCCTCATCCTATCGCAGCCCTGTCATGTATTGACAGGTGTAGCAAAAAATACAACCAGATTCTGCGGTCTTCAACCAAATTCTTCTCAGCTTGTAGCAAAAGCTCTGTGAAACTCCCTTTATTTGATCCTAAGCTACGACAGAAAGACTTCCTTGCCTGAGCATACTGTGGGCTAGTGAACCTCTTTCTCAGTCAAGGCTCCCTCCCTGCTGCCCTCAAAACAGGACAGGTTACCCCTCTTCTAAAAAAAACCTCCGCAGATGCGATCGACCTCAACAACTTCTGCTACCCCATCACCAACCTCCCTTTTCTTTCTAAAATCACTAAAAAATGTGTTTTGCGAAACAACTTTCCCTACATAGTATGGACAATAATCTCCTTGACCTGTTCCAGTCTGGCTTCATTCAAAATTGCAGCACTGAAACAGCCCTGCTGCAAGTGAATGATGATGCGCTGCATACACTCGATCCTGGGGAATCGTGCCTTCTGATTATTCTTGACCTCTCTGCAGCCTTTGACACTGTTAATTACAACACCCTCCTTATTACTCTTCAACAGGGAATGGGCGTGGAAGGCACAGTGCTTAAATGGTTTGCCTTATTCTTCTTGGGCAGATCCCAAATGATCAGGATAGCAAACAGTCTTTCGTCCTCATTGGCGGTAGGTCAAGGCGTCCCTCAAGGTTCTAACCTTGCACCCACTTGGTTTAATCTCTATCTGGAACCATTAGGGAACCTCTTAAGTAAATCTGGGATCCACTACCATCTCTATGCGGATGACACTCAAATATACCTCAAGGTGTCTTCTGCACATGATCTCTCACTACTCAACTTCACTCTCAACTCTATTCACAACTGGATGTTAGTTCACCAACTCTTTCTCAATCCCATCAAAACTGAATTCCTCCTCCTATCTACCTCTCTCTCCCCTCTTCCGGTTCAATCCTGAATGGATCAGCTGAATTTACTCAACAATAAACCCTTCATTGTGGACAGCGCTGAATCCCTAGGTGTCATACTTGACAAAAGAATCAACCTAATCTCCCACATCAACTCCATTGCTAAGAACGCATGTTACCAGATGTGCCTTCTGTGGGGGATCCGTCGGTTCTTCCCGGAGAAAGACCTAAAAACATTGGTCCAACCCCCAGTTCTCTCTGGACTGGATTACTGCAATTCTCTACTGACTGGTTGACCCAAATCTCACCTCTCCCCCCTCAAATCTGTCCTCCATTCAGCAGCTCACTTTATTTCAGGGTCCAAACGAATTACTCCTATCCTGTCTTCTCTTCGATGGCTTCCCATCGAGGCAAGATCTATTTATAAAACTGCTTGCATCACCCATAAAGCCTTGCACACTTCCTCCCCTTGTTACCTGGCAAATAAACTGAAAATGTCAGGAGGTTCGAGACCTTCTCGGAATGCGGAAAAGTTTCTGCTTGAGCCCCCCTCCTTCAAAAGGGAAAGATTGATGGCTCAATCGTTCTGAGGTAATGCAGTGAGAATCTGGAACTCGCTTCCGCCATTGCTCCATGCCACCACCTCCATCCAGATTTTCAAAGCTGACCTCAAATCTCTTCTCTTCCAAAGACACTTTCAGAACTAATACCCTCATTCTCAGACCCCTCTACGAAGTTAGTCCAACATAGTAAATTTGTAATATCTTCTTGTTCATTCCCCACCCTTGATTGCTGTGTTTGATATTGTGTTATTGCCTATATGGTTCTACCCTACCTCTCCTGTTTCTTTTTGTAACCTTCCATTTTGTACCATTTCTCTCACGTAACGTAACTGGTTCTATTGTACAGCACTCTGACAACTTCCAGTAAAGTCTGCGCTATATAAAAATGCATTAAATAAATAAATAAATAAATAAACTACATCTTTTCATGGTACACCGTCTGTCACCAGTCAATATTTTATGGGTACCTCAAGGCCTTCTACAAGCCCCCTACAGCATACTGCAACTGAGCATGGGTAATACTGCTGGCCGCTGCTCCAATGCCACCAGTCAATATTAGATGGGTACCTCTGGGCCTGCTAGGAGCTCCCTCATATTGCTGGCCAATGCTCCAATGCCACCAGTCAATATTATATGGGTCCCTCTGGGTCTGCCACACAAGCCCCCTACAACAGAATGCAACTGAGCGTGAGTAATACTGCTGGCCAGTGCTCCAAAGCCACCAGTCAATATTAGATGGGGCCACCAGTCAATATTAGATAGGTACCTCTGGGCCTGCTACAAGCCCCCTGCAGCATACTGCAACTGAGCGTGAGTAATACTGCTGTCCAATGCTCCTATGTCACCAGTCAATAATATGTAGGTACCTCTGGGCCCGCTACAAGCCACCTACAGCACACTGGAATGAAGTGTGAGTAATACTGCTGCCCACTGCTCAGGTGACTGCCTTCTTATACAGATAACTAGCAGCCCGTCCCGACGTTGTCCGAGTATGAATTGCTGCCGGCCAGTAGTATATTGTTTTGTAGGATTTCGTTTTGATAGCATTTCTTATCTGTGACAGGCCTGTGAAACGCTCCGATTCACAGTGCACTGCTGATGCACTTAAGAGTGCGTGTTCAGTAGTGTGTGAACTCGAGTTTCCCTACTTTATTTTTCCTTGCAATATTATATAGCGCAAACTCGACAACATGGCATGAGCACAATTTACATAACAGTAGAACACATTCATTTGTGGTAGGCATGGGAAACAAAGCGATTTGCCTGGCATCACAGGATGTTGAGCTGATGCCGAGATTCGAACATAGCTCCCCAGCTCTAAAGTTCGCAATTCTAGAACTTGTGGCGGGAGGTGTGTCTAAAAGTGTATGTCGGTGCTTGCCATCAATGAGAGAGACCTGTGCATTTTTCAAATGGGTGGTGAAAAAATATGAGTATGTTGCTGGAGATGTGGGCCGCCGTGCCACCAATGTACTAACCAGGGGAGGGTAAACACCCATTATTCCGCAACTTTCTTTCCGCATACCATCACTCTGCATACTTTCATCAGGAAAGTACCATGACTCCGCAATGCCATTATAACGCATGGCATTACATTTTATATGCATTTACCATGCATACATTTACAACGAAATTCGTTGTAAATGCATGAATGGTAAAAGCATGTTTTTTTTAATGTTTGGATAAGGTAAGTATGGGTATAGGGGTATATGTTTTGGGGTACTGAGGTATATGTTTTGGGGTGTTTGGGTATTTTAAGGTTTCAGATATAGTTTTGGGTTATGGGGTAGAGGGGCAGTTTTAGGGTTTAGGGATAGGTTTGGGTTTTGGGGTACAGGGGTATTTTTAGGGTTCAGGGCTAGGTTTGGGTTTTGGGGTATAGGGATATTTTTAGGGTTCAGGGGTAGGTTTGGGTTTTGGGGTACAGGGGTATTTTAAGGGTTCAGGGCTAGGTTTGGGTTTTGGGGTACAGGGGTATTTTTGGGGTTCAGGGCTAGGTTTGGGTTTTGGGGTACAGGGGTATTTTAGGGTTCAGGGGTAGGTTTGGGTTTGGGGGTACAGGGTTATTTTTAGGGTTCAGGGCTAGGTTTGGGTTTTGGGGTACAGGGGTATTTTTAGGGTTCAGGGGTAGGTTTGGGTTTTGGGGTACAGGGGTATTTTGAGGGTTCAGGGCTAGTTTGGGGTTTTGGGGTACAGGGGTATTTTAGGCTTCAGGGGTAGGTTTGGGTTTTGGGGTACAGGGGTATTTTTAGGGTTCAGGGCTAGGTTTGGGTTTTGTGGTACAGGGGTATTTTTAGGGTTATGGGGTAGGTTTGGGTTTTGAGGTACAGGGGTATTTATAGGGTTCAGGGCTAGGTTTGGGTATTTGGGGTACGGGGGTATTTTTAGGGTTTAGGGATAGGTTTGGGTTTTGGGGTACAGGGTATATTTATAGGGTTAAGATGGGTTAGTGTTTAAGGGTGTTGGGGTATTTTAAAGAGTAAGGGTGGGTTATGATTATGGGGTACAGGGGTATTTAAAGGGAGCAGGGTGGGATTAGTTTTTAGGGTGTAAAGGGTAATACAATAAAATAAATAAAATAATATATATAATATGTGTATATATATATATATATATATATATATACACACATTTTTTATTTTAATTAAAACACTTATTCTTTTAAATTGCATTATTTATATTATTTTTATTTATTATTTTATTTTATTACACTTTACACCCTAAAAACGAATCCCACCCTGCTCCCTTTAAATACCCCTGTACCCCATAATCATAACCCACCCTTACTCTTTATATATAAATACACATATATATAAACATATATTTGATGTTTTAATAATGTACTTTTACAATGTATATGACTTTACCACACATGCATTTGCGTTATAATGGTATGCTTGATAAATTCATATGCGTTGTTAAAATTTTAGAAATAATCGGCCTGATTCATCAATCATATTTGCGCTCGCAAAGGGCCAGATTCTGAGAATCTGGCCCTTTGCGAGTGCAATTTTTGCATTTGGGATTCATCATCCCAAATGCAAAAATCGCTATTTAGAAACTCGCAAATTTGCGAGGAATAGCATTTAAGGAATCTCTATTAGAGATTCCTTAAATGCTATTCTTGAAACATTTTAAAATTGCGAATTCGCAAATTTCGGCCGCTATTTACCGCGAGGTCAAACCTCGTGGTAAATAGCGAAAACTTAGAAAAATGCTTTTAAAAGCATTTTTCTAAGTTGCATGTTACACACACACATGTCCTTAGGACATGTGTGTGCGCAACACCTGTTGAAATGTGCATTTAAGGGGTGCTACAGGGTGTCCTTTGGACACCCCTGGCACCCTTCAAATCGCTATCTTATTTACGATTAGCAAATTGCTAATCGCAAATAAGGAATAACTCTCCATTCATTTCTATGGGCCTTTTTGGCCCATAGGAATGAATGGGGAGTTATTCCTTATTTGCGATTAGCAATTTGCTAATCGCAAATAAGGAATCTGTAGGAATCGCATTTAATTTTGCGATTCTTACATGAATCCCGTTTTGCGAGTCTGTAATAGCGATTAGTATTTCATGAATCTGGCCGTATGTCTTTGTGGAGTAATAGTCCTGCATTATAAAAATTGCGGAGTGATGGTATGCGGGATGTTGGTTTGCAGAATATCATCACATATTCCCAGGGGAGGGATAGTCCCTTTCTTGCTATTTCCGTGGAGGCGGGCCTTGTGTCCGGATGTGCGTGGCGCGAGGCCTGTGCGCAATAAAAGTGGAAAATCTCCAGTGTGTGCTTCAGGCGTCACCGGAAGTTAAGGCGAGATTACATTTCCTGCACAATGGCCCCTGTTTGCGCTCCTTCCGGCCCTTCGGAATAGGCCATGCCTGACCTCCATACAGTAAAGCAGGTGCACGTCACTGGGAGCGCAGGGCAAGCACACCCGGAGCTGGAATGTACAGAACCTGGGAAGAAAAAACAATGAAATATTGGGCACAACTTTCTCTTTTTTTTCCGTAATCCCGCGCCCCGCACACGCCCACACCCACGCCCACAGCACACGATATGAGACATGGCATGAAGGGCGGAACGTACCCCACGCCCCCAGTGTTTGTCACGCCCCTGGCACACGCCCACAGCACAACGCAGACACGCCCACAAGGGACTACTTTGCTGGCACGGTTATTTTACCTTTTAAATGTATATGGTGGGCGTCTGCATAGCCTATGTCCTTCTGCTGCAACTGCCCTTTCCAATGCTGTATTGGGTGTGTGATTGGTGCTGTGGTTCCTGAGATTACCCGCCTCAAAGGTTTGGGCTCTCTCTTTATTATATTAGTATAGATGTGAGCAAAGGGCAAAGAACAAAGTTCACACACCTCAGTTTAGAGTGTTGCATGATCATTATATCAGACATTATTTCACAGCACAATTGTAGTGTCAAACCCAACAGCTTATCAGGAAATGCATTGTAGAGCTGGCAGTCTGGGTCTGTAACGCCTGCGGACAAGGCAGTGGGCGGACTTAGTAGTGCAGCAAGTGCAAATGGAATGCTCCCACTCAAGGTGAGGTGCCAAGTGCACCCCAATTATGACTACCTTTAACTGTACAAAGGGGTTGGAAGGGTCCAAACTACTTTCTATTGCACTGGGCCCCATGATATGCCTACTACTACCCTGGACTCACTCCTCCATCCTTCCGAGGTCACTATGATGGGTCACTGTCTAATACATCTGTTAGTGGTAGCTCCTAGAAACGACAGAAGTGCAGTACGAACCTCTATGCAAAAATAAGTTATTCCGCTTTCAAGAAGTTGGGGTGTTCCTTGGCACACCTCTGGAGTCCTCGGGCTCCCCTTCGTGTCTGTGGAGTTGTGTTTTCTGACAGTGCCTGAAGCAATGTGGGGTAGGGTTGGCGCTAGAGGGCTCCCCAGCGGCCTGATTGGGGAGCAGGGTAGATGTCCCAGTGCACCAGTGTTGGACGCGGGCCTTAGCAGTAGTGGCAGTGGTTGACAGAAAAAAAACAAGGATTTGCAATGCAATTGGTCTCGCCTTTGGGACCTTATATGTATTTAGCTATGCAGCACATTAGCCTGGGTGCTGAAACATCTACTGTTCTTTAACATGGAGGGAAAGTAAGCACAATACTGCTTGCCAGGCCAGGTATGGGAACACATGGAGAGAAGTATTCCCTTTCCGCAGGACATGGTATAGTTCAAAGCTCTGTTTTAATATAAAATCAGGGCCTTCGGTGGTCATATCACTGAAAATACAAGATTTGAAAAAATTATTATTGTCTACGGGTACTCGTGGAAGATAATTTCCATGAACTGGAATCTAGAGACTGCTAAAGTGATTCTGGTATTTTACTGACCTCTGCTGGTCGTTTTCTATCAAGACAGTTAAATAGAGGCAATTGAACAGAAAAAAGTCCCTAAGCAGAAGCAGACAAGTCCTAGGGCTGATCTCCATAGTCCACAAAGTACATACACATATAAGTATATAATAAGTATATACTAAAGTATATACAAGAGGTCTCGAATGCTCAACTTAAAAAGTCAGACACTAGCACTGCGTGTTTTTTTTTACAAATTACGCACTGGTTCCAAAGCAGATCATTTCTTATCCTAAAAGCTCGAGTATATGGTGTAACGGCCAGGACTGCCGACTTTGGAACTGGGGCACCAGGTCCGAGTGTCGGCATCAGCTCAACATCCTGTGATTCTGGGCCCATCACTTTATTTCCCTGTGCCTAAAAAAAACCAAAAATGAATGTGTCCTCGTGTAATGCAACTGGTGTTCATGTAAAGCGCTCCAATACCTTTGGGTCGAGTTCCCGCTATAAACAACTGCAAAAAAAACCTCAGACTCTCCTAATACAGACATGGCAATAGAGAGTCGTTGTTAGCACTCACAGAAGGACACGAAAGGAGGACGTCTGTGTAGTAAATAACAAAGTGCAGACTTTCTATGCTTAGAAAAGTGGACTGCTTGGGTTCCATGGCAGGCCCAGGTACTCGCGCGCCCCGAGGCCGCTGCTAAGATGTTCTTCCGGTTTTACCGGTGACGTGGCTTGTGGTGTCTCCTGTGTCTGTCAGCCTTCTACTTCTGTTTCTACAGTAAGCGAGGCCTAGTGAGGAACTGGGAAGTACCCAAGGATGCAATTCTGTACCCTTGGAAACTGTTTGTTCTGGACAAGGGGGCAGTGAAGACAAAGAAACACACACAAGCGTGCACCACCCATGACACTGCTCCTTGCAAAAAGTATGTACTTTCCGAGTGTCCCCTGTAATAAAGTGCCTTGAGGCCCAGTAGATAGACACACTAAACACGGGTCTCATTTAATTGCAAAACAGAATTGTGTCTTCGTGCATTACAGACACGCCACGAGTCAAACACTGCGTTGTATCATAGATGTTGTGTGTGTCTGAGTGAACCAAAGACAAAACACAGTAATAGCCCAGCTCAATGGCCGTGTGGTGTACGTCTGAGGCTGGGAACAGCACAACACAATTGTCACAGTTGAAACAATGATGATGTGAAAGTCCAGGCAGACTTATACGTTTTTGTAAACACAAACAATGTAAATACACAACGCTCTCAAAATTGGTTTCCAGTGCAAATGGGAGTCAAACGGTTAAGAGAACACAAATCGCAATACACAATAAAAACTGTTCTAAAACAATACCACTGCAATTACTGTAACACTTTAATGCTTCAAGAAATGGTCTCAAACATGCAAACGTGTACCAAGAAAAATGAAGGGCCGTACATTCCCAGCCAATGTTGAGTTACTCTTTTACCGTTCACAAACAGTATTTTTGTTCAGTAAAATTTTGTTGAGTTTTTTTTTAACATAAAAAAAGATATGCAGTACACATATAAAGTGGAACATGACTAGAAAGCAATATTCAACACCATGAATTGCAACGTCATATGAAGAGATAAGAGAATCAGTAAAACAAGTAAGAAAATGATTTGTCAACGACATCTTAAGTCAGACAAATTATTAAAGTATACCAATAATAACAGACAGTCTTGTGTAGTAAGTAATATTGATAAAATGGGTATGTACCCCAGACATGGAAAAGAAGGGGGATAGAGAGAGATAGAGTGGGAAAAGATGGGTCTTCGATGGAGGAGATAGGGAAAGGGACCATGAAAGCATGTGATCATGGCATTGAATATGAACCTTGTATAACAGCAACCAGAGTTTTCCAAACTTTAGTTTAGCTTGTCTGGCGTTCGATTCACAAGGTGCACTGCGAATAGTTTATTTTCACTACACAAGGGGACGATTTCATGAGCCGAGGCTTGTGAAAAGATCCTCTCACCTGGTCTCTGCAGCTGTCGGATCCTTCCCGATCTTCTGAAAATAGACAGATCTTATAGTTTGGATGGTGCTAATTAATTAATTAATTGCAAGTTTATATAGCGCTAGGATCGACTCCCGGAGGAGTATCTCCGCGCTTCGACCGCTGCGAAACCCTTCCTGGCTTCCCTGAGAGATGGTCCCTTAATGGGTATCTCCAGGGTGAGACCAGGCATCCCCGGCGGTCTGGTGGGGCCGTTAGTGCAGATGAGGCAAGCTTATGCCCAGAGTTGCCGAGTGTGATCGCTGATCAGAGTGGGCACCGAGGCGAGAGAATTATCGAGTCCGCTGACCCTGGTCCAGAAACCTGCCGCGTCGGGAATCGAACCCTGGTCCCGGGCCGTCCTCTGCTCTCGGGTCTGCCGCCTCTAACCAGTGAACGTTTTACTAGTTCTTCCAGTGGTGTTGCGTCCATTGGGGGCGTTGGGGCGTTGTCCGACTAGCTAGACGACCTCACTGCCAACTTGCCAAGATTCGTGTAATGAATGATTATGGTTTAAAAATAAAGTGGTATATCATGATGTGAACGGTATAATACAGCTGATCACAGATCTGTGAATGCCACTAACGAAGAGTGTGACTGTGCAGTACCGCTGCAGCTGAGCGCGCAGTGCTAGTCTGACACTCTGAAGTGCTCCAACTGCCCTTCCTTTGATGCGCTTCATCTGCGCACGGCACAGGTCTCCCCTTGTTAACAGCAATTCTCAAGGCAATATATTGCAAAACATTGTGATGATCAGTAACTGAACTAACTGGGAGATCTTGGCTGTAGCAATTATTTTTTAAAGATTTGAATTTTCACATAGAACTTTAAGCCGATTTAAAATCCCATTTGGCTTCATTTCAAAGTCTATGGAAAATTTGAGGAGGAAGGCAGGTGTTGTATAGCTGTAAATACTTGCACACCATACCTGCGGAAGGGCTCACAAGTGACCGGCGTGGGCGCAGAAAGAGCACATGCCCATGGCGCCCCGTGGGCAACAATGTAATATAGTCCAAGAAGTGTAGAAATAGCAGTAGTGACCAGGGGATTATTTAATGAGTGCAGCCCTACTCATTGTACCGATTGGTCGGGAAGTGCATGAATAGAATCAGCAGGTTGCAATTTCTACTTTCTGTTAGATTGAAGGAAATGGGAGAGATTGCTTTTTCAGTAATAACATATCCACAGAACTTGGATTTTATTTGCGTATCAGAAAATCCTGCACAATTCCTGCTTTCTCAAATTTGCTTGAAAATGCACAATTTTTCCACTATTTTTTCAAAAGTTTCGCGGGGGAAATCCCCCCGAACCCTCCTTAGGGGATTCGGGCTCGCTCGCTACATTCGCTCGCTACGGTGCAGTATGATTGTCATTTTACGGCTCACCTCTTTCAAATGTCACCAGCCGCCACTGTTCTTATCCATAAAACGTGATCGGTATTTGAGGCTGTGTGACATGTTGAAAGCCATAGTGCGAGCGGAGACAGAAAAAAAGGGGCACATAAATGATATAATTTGGATAGTTTTCCTTTCACTTTTAAAAAGTCTTAGGGCCTTATTTATTGGCCCTTGCGTCACTTTTACGCCATCGGTGTGTCACTTTTTGTGACGCAGCAGCCTGCATACATTATACCTGCGCCAGGTATAATGTATGCAGGGAGAGGCCTTCCGACACAATAAAGGGTCGTAGAAGTGACGCAGTGAAATCTATGAGATTTCACTGCGCCACTTCTAGGATGCAAATGCATCAATATCATACGCCTGCCTCAAGGCCGGCATAAAAATGACGCAGGCACATTTAACATGGGACTTACCCATGTGTAAATGACCCATTGCTGAAGTTGCGTCACTTTTGCGACACACTCCAGCAATGTGTCATTTTTGGGCCAACAGATACGTCAGAAATACTGACATATCTGTAACTCCTTGCGTCATGATGCGTCATACTGTAAATATGACCCATCATTGCTATCGCAAGGAGGGCGCAATGAAAAGTGACACATCGCTGTTTTCACGCAGCGATGCATCACTTTTCGAAAATGAGGGCCTTAGAATCTAAATTGGCAAGCAAGAATGATTGTAGTGAGGCAAAGGAGGAGGGTTTAGGACCTTGGTAAAGGTCTCTGATAGGGCATATACATATTTGTTGTCCCAGATTTGTCCAATAGAGAGTGCATTCATACTCTTGGTTTTTTCTAGTTATACCAAAGTGATACAAGTGTGATAGTGTGTTAGATTTGTGTATGGGGCAAGAGAGGTTTCTGCTGATTACCTTTAGTGCATTAGCTGTATCTAGTAAGGTTTTAGACTGCATATTAGGAAGTTGCTCCATGAACAAACCGACAGTAGCTTGTGGATCGTATCGTCCAATTTCACTTATTAATGCAGACGCTAAGTGGTTTGATAAGATTTTGGCCAATCGCCTGTCTCCAGCTATGGTAAAATTGGTTTCAGGGCAGAAACATGGCTTTATTAAGGTAAGAGAGACGACTACTCACATTAATACTGCCATCATGGCATTTGATTTGGCCGAGCAAGTCAAGAGTAAACTAGGGATGATATTACGAGCCGCAGAAAAAGTATTCGACCGGGTGGCTTGGGCTTACTAGTGGCCTACCCTGTCGGCAATGGGAATTTGAGATCGATATTTTATATGGGTAAAGGCGCCTTATCGTTTACACCAGGCTCAACTAAGCTTCGAGGGGTTACAGTCTAGGGGCTTTCGGATAAACAGGGGTACACAGCAGAGATGTCCTTTGTCCCCCCTGCTGTTCGACTTATACCTCAAACCTTTCATCCGAACTCTTATGATGAACAAGGGTATTCGGCCATTAACTAGTGGAACTGATGACCTAAAACGTAATGCTTAAGCGGATATTGCAATCTTTACGATAGATCTAATTCAGTCGGTAGAATTGCTAATGAAGAGGCTATCAGATTTGGCAATTTTTCCGGCTAGGAGTTGAATATCGACAAAACTCAGATTCTGCTGAATAACACACCGGAGGCACCCATAATGGGACATTGTCCGGAAACCATACATCTTGGCGTTTATATTGCTCCAAAGATTCAAAACATTATCAAATTAAATTATGAAGCACTCTTGATTGATACTACTAGGAAACTTAAGAACTGGCATAAGCTTCCCGTTAGTATCATTGGACGATGCAAAATGGTTAATATAACAATTCTCCCTAGGTTTCTTTATTTATTTAGATCTATTCCTTTGAAATTGCCGAATTCATTTTTTTAAAAGTTAGATGGGATAATAGGTATATTTATTTGGGGGTATAGGCGGGCACGTTGGGCTATTAAGTTTCTAAAATAACCCTTTAGTCAAGGTGGTCTAGTATTGCCCGACTTTAAATTATATTATTGGGCTTGATTCACGAGCAGATTCCGGAGCCTGCTCCCTAGTAAGACCAAGATTTTAGCGATACAAAAGGGGATGATGGACGGAGCGCTTGATCAAATCAAACACTCACCCCCAGTCAACTGATCTGGGTTTAATCCATCACCATTCTTTAGCTCACTCAGCCACCCAAGTTCAGACATGGCCATATGCAAGTCAGTCTGAACATGTGCCTCATGGGAACAGTCCAGCCCGAACTGCCAAGCCATGTCTTCCCTGTACCGGAAACCAGCATCCTGGGACCGGTTTCAGATTCATAATCCTCATCAGCCAGGCTATCTTGAATCCAGTGGCCAAGTGAGCAAGGGACTCACGTCTGAGCATACCCTGCCAACTTAGGGCGAACAAAGCGATACAAAAGGGGATGATGGACGGAGCGCTTGAGCAAATCATACACTCACCCCCAGTCAACTGATCTGGGTTTAATCCATCACCATTCTTTAGCTCACTCAGCCACGCCAGTTCAGACATGTCCATATGCAAATCAGTCTGACCCTGTGCCTTATGGGAACAGTCCAGCCCGAACTGCCAAGCCATGTCTTCCCTGGACCGGAAACAAGCATCCTGGGACCGGTTTCGGATTCATAATCCTCATCAGCGAGGCTATCTTGAATCCAGTGGCCAAGTGAGCAAGAGACTCACGTCTGAGCATACCCTGCCAATTTAGGGCGTACAAAGCGATACAAAAGGGGATGATGGACGGAGCGCTTGAGCAAATCAAACACTCACCCCCAGTCAACTGATCTGGGTTTAATACATCACCATTCTTTAGCTCGCTCAGCTACCCCAGTTCAGACATGGCCATATGCAAATAGGCTGACCCTGTGCCTCATGGGAACAATCCAGTCCGAACTGCCAAGTCATGTCTTCCCTGGACCGCAAACAAGCATCCTGGGACCGGTTTCGGATACATAATCCTCATCAGCCAGGCTATCTTGAATCCAGTGGCCAAGTGAGCAAGGGACTCACGTCTGAGCATACCCTGCCAATTTAGGGCGTACAAAGCGATACAAAAGGGGATGATGGACGGAGCGCTTGAGCAAATCAAACACTCACCCCCAGTCAACTGATCTGGGTTTAATACATCACCATTCTTTAGCTCGCTCAGCTACCCCAGTTCAGACATGGCCATATGCAAATAGTCTGACCCTGTGCCTCATGGGAACAGTCCAGCCCGAACTGCCAAGTCATGTCTTCCCTGGACCGCAAACAAGCATCCTGGGACCGGTTTCGGATACATAATCCTCATCAGCCAGGCTATCTTGAATCCAGTGGCCAAGTGAGCAAGGGACTCACGTCTTAGCATACCCTGCCAACTTAGGGCGAACAAAGCGATACAAAAGGGGATGATGGACGGAGCGCTTGAGCAAATCAAACACTCACCCCCAGTCAACTGATCTGGGTTTAATCCATCACCATTCTTTATCTCACTCAGCCACCCCAGTTCAGACATGGCCATATGCAAATCAGTCTAACCCTGTGCCTCATGGGAAAAGTCCAGCCCGAATTGCCAAGTCATGTCTTCCCTGGACCGGAAACAAGCATCCTGGGACCGGTTTCGAATGATGACCTAAAACGGAACGCTTATGCGGATATTGCAATCTTTACAATAGATCTAATTCAGTCTGTAGCATTGCTAATGAAGAGGCTATTAGATTTGGCAATTTTTCCGGCTATAAGTTGAATATCGACAAAACTCAGATTCTGCTGAATTACACACCAGAGGCGCCCATAATGGGACATTGTCCAGAAACCATATATCTTGGCATTTATATTGCTCCAAAGATTCAAAACATTATTAAATTAAGTCATGAAGCACTCTTGATTAATACTACTAGGAAACTTAAGAACTGGCATAAGCTTCCCATTAGTATCATTGGACGATGCAAAATGGTTAAAATGACAATTCTCCCTAGGTTTCTTTATTTATTCAGATGTATTCCTTTGAAATTGCCGAATTCATTTTTTTAAAAGTTAGACGGGATAATAGGTATCTTTATTTTGGGGTATAGGCGGGCACGTTGGGCTATTAAGTTTCTAAAAAAAACCTTTAGTCAAGGTGGTCTAGTATTGCCCGACTTTAAATTATAATATTCGGCTTCATTCACGAGCAGATTCCAGAGCCTGCCCCTTAGTAAGGACCAAGATTTTAGCCATAAGATGTTGCTAAATCAGGACAGTAATGGATTTCTTTACAATATACATGATCCTAACTATTAAAAAAGGGTACGCTTTAAGACTTTAAGGGACATAGCTACAATTTGGCGAGAAATATCTAATATGTTCTCTTTGCCAATTTATTTTAATAAGTTCCCGTTGTGAGATAATCCACTTCTCCCAGACATTTTTCAGGATAATAAAGCCACACAATGGGCTAGCCTGGGGGTAGACAAACCTGGAGATTTATAATAAATGGAGGGCTTTCGTTCTTTTCAAGACTTGAAAGACTCCTTCTCTTAACCATGACAGCACTACTATAAATATTTCCAATTTAAGGATTACTTCTTGAGATCACAAGGACTTAAGATAGTGGAACCACATCAAATATTGACTATTTTCCATGAACCTTCCCAAGGAAAATCAATTGGTATTGTGTTTCAATTATTTAGCCAGGAACGACCAGATCTTACTTGCCTTTTAGCTGAGAAGTGGAGTGCAACGCTGGGGTAGGAAACATCTGGTACAACTATAGAGGTGCACTCATTACATTAAAAGACGCTGTATGGTCTATGAATTTAAAGCTCCAGCAATTTAAAACTAGATGTATGTTGTATTATACGCCTGATAAAATTGTTAGATGGGGACAAGTAACCACGCTGCATTCTAGTAATAAGATGTGCTGTCCTAAATGTGGGGGATACGGAGTAAATATTGCTCACATGTTTGCTAAGAGCCCTAAGTTAACAACCTTTTGGCAAGGAGTTCAGAATGTATTAAGAAATCCGCTTGGCTTATGTTAGATTTGGGGGTCTCTAGTTGGCACAGGTAGGTACTTGTGACCAATAGGGACCCTTGCCTCTAGTCAGGGTAAGGGGGTACACTCCTTAAATAACCCCTGCTCACCCCCTTGGTAGCTTGGCACGAGCAGACAGGCTTATCTCAGAGGCAGTGTGTAAAGCATTTGGGAGCATATACAGGAATCAAGTGACTACACTACAGATGGACACCACACAGGTTTTATATAAAAAATAAGTATTCTATATATAGACTTATCACAAGACAACAAATTACAAAAATACACAATGCTGTACTTAAAATGGTTGTTTTAGCTTAGTTCTGTTCAGTTCTTAAAATGCGACACTTTGAGTCAATGTACCTTACGATGCGTTATGCTTCCACAACAAAGTGTTGCCGCGATGGAGATGCAGCAAAGTTCCGGTGCAAAGAAATAAAAACGTGAAGATCTTCCAGATGCAGCACGCTTCTCCGATGATGTGAGAAGTCTCCTTTCGATACGTCAGCTGTAGTGGCAACACCCTTGTTTTGTGAGCAGCAGCGGGGTGCAGAGGAGCCACGGCGGCAGACACTCGGAAGGCGGCCAAACAGCGCAATGCCGTAGTACCGTTGGTAGCACCTGGATGTGACCGGGCGGAACGTCACGACTTGCAGAATATCAATAGTGATTTTAACGGTCGGTCAGCCCAATCCTGCCTCCCAAGAACCCCTGAATATCCTTTCAGCCACCTGGGGGGTCGTGAGTCGTCTCTGGATAGAGGTTCTTCACTGCGCACTGCAGTTGAGCCAAGAAGAGACGTGTCCATATTTGTGAGTCCTGTGGGCGGTGCTCGCAATGCTGGATGATCCGCTCCGGCGACTGGTAACCAGCAGAGCCTTTCCGACTCTTTTCCTGTCTGGGGGGCTTCCATGGAGAGACTCCCCACTTCAAGATGGCGTCTATTTGCGAGTTTTTGATACTCCCTCCTCCAGGATTGCGGCTTATTGCGGGCTGTGCTGTGTTACCCAACTAAGATCCCATCTTGCACACAATCCTGGACTTTTAGTTTACAATAAGAAGTCCAAAAAGAAGAGGCAAGACCAGCCTTGTGACTGTTTTTCAGGAGTGAACCTGATCATGGAAAGTAAAGTAGGACTACTCATGGTGCCTTAACCCTTTCCAGAAAAGTTAGACAGGACTTCCTCACATTCACAATCCTAAAACAGCCTTTCACGACCTGAACTCGGGTTTTGAGATCTTGCTGCCGACTAATTTAACCCCCAGTAAACTTGGCACTTACTTTCTAAGTGGAACCCTTGGAGCCTGACTATAAAATGGTGCCCACCAATGCATTTTCACCAGTATGGGAAGGTGTCCCATCTGACAAGGGAGTCCAATGGGCTTAGCTGAGGAAACAATCCTAAGATCTAGAGACTACACCACCTACTGAGTTTTGGAGATCAATAGACTCGATTTGCCTGACCTTAAGATGGTTGCCAAGCTGCACTCCCCTTCGTATTCTACCACCCTCATAAGATCCACCAGCCCGTCTCTGGACTCTAGACTTTTGGTCCCTTCCTGATTCTTATCTTTTTCCGGCGGAGTCCGAAATGTAGACCAGTTCCCGGTGGAGCTGCCCCGGCAGCTATAGGGAAAACAGACTCTGGCACAACACTATGACCGTCACCTACCCAGCTGGACCTCAGACTTATGTCTCATCTCTTTGTCCGCTGCTGACTCTTGGTCCCTTCCTCATTCTCTTTTTTTATCCATCAGAATCAGAAATGTATGACCGATTCCCGGTGGAGCTGCCCCGACAGCTATAGGGGAGACACTCTGGCACACCGCTATGGCCGTCACCTACCCAACCGGACCTCGGACTTATGTCTCATATCTTTCTCAGCAGCTGCCTCCCTCCCGTGAACTCCCTGCTCTTTTTCTTTTTTCCCCTCTCTTTTCTGTGGATTTTGTTTTTTATGGTTGCTAATGACTCCTGTATTGAATTTGTAACCTCTCTGTAATTAATGTGATGATTTTTGTAATTTGTAACACAATGTTTCCCTTTGTTAAGCGCTAGACCTAGTCTTTTGTCCAATGCCCAGTGATGCTACCTGATAGCTATAGAGGAGAAGGCCCCCTTGGCCGTCACCTACCCAGCCGGACTTTGGGCAGACCTTCCTTCATCTCACCTTCGCATTCTCCCTCCCACACCTTTACCCTACCCTTTTCTCCCTCTATGCTCCATTTTTTCGTCCCCTATGCTTTTGAAATGTTTTCCAGTTGAGACCTTGCTATTTGGCAGATTCCCAGTGGAGCTACCTGATAGCTATGGAGGAGATGGGCTGTGGACTTCCCCCTCGGCCCTCACCTACCCAGCCGGACTTTGGGCAGACTCTCCCTCGTCTCTCCACTCTATTTCCCACTACCCCTTTACCCTACCCCCTCTCCCTCATAAAATTCCATTAATCTCGTCTTTACGTTCTTGAAATGTTTTTCTAGCAACTGATGTAATTTTGTAACTTTGTGGAACCCTATGTAAAGCGCTCTGATACCTCAGGGTCTAGCCAGCGCTATAAAAAACTGAAATAAATAAAATAAATAAAAAGATGCGACAACAACAGCTTCGGCTGCGACACTTTTCTTCGACGTTGTGAGTCGCTTCCGCACAATGCGACAACTACAGTGGCGACATTCAAGATACGACGGCAGCAACTCCGACGGCGGTACACTTCTCTGTGGATGCGAGGCGCTTTTATTGATGCGGCGACACGCTACTTCCTCTTGAGTCGCGCTTCCAGCTCCTTGCTCAAAACAGCGGCAGGCACTTCCAAAGGACTCTGTGGAGCTGGGTTGAAGTCAGTTGTCCCTGAGACCAGGGCCGGACTGAGAACAATAACCGGCCCTGGCCAACTGCTCAGCTGGCCCCCCATGGGGTCAGGGGGAGTTTTATGTTATGTTATGTTATAGGCTGATTTGTATCGCGCACTGTTAGTCGAGACTGTCCTGGAGCGTAGAGGAAACAAAGACAGCATTATCAGGGAACTAAAAGGCTTGTTTAAACAGATGTGTTTTTAATAGTTTTTTAAAAGTGGGCAGATCCATAGTATGTCGTAGTTGGTTTGGCAGGGTGTTCCACATATTGGCCGCACTAACCGCCAAGGATTTGCCCCCTAGGCGAGCTTTCCGAAACCTAGGGACAACCAAGCTTCTAAGAGCTGCCGAGCGTACTTGTCGCGCCGGCTGATAGAACTAAAACCTAGCCCTCAAGTAGGCTGGGCAGAGGCCATGGAGGGCTTTATGAGTCAAGACCAAGGCTTTGTAGCATACTCTTTGGGTCACCGGGAGCCAATGGAGTTCGCAGGTGAGCAGTTTGGGATGGCCGATTTTGTTATAGAGGGCTGACATTGCCGACCCCCGGTAACCAAAACGGCCCCCCAGGGGCCCAAACCGGCCGGTGCCCGCTATGGCCAGTCCGGCCCTGCCTGAGACTTCAGCAGGAGGCAAGCTCTGTTCCAAGCCTACCATAGGGGTGTCTGATATGAAGAAAAGGTAAGGTTTAGGGACTGGCAAGTGGGTGTACTTAACCAGTCAGCATGGCAGTACCAGACTGCACACAGTCTCTGAAATGGCAGGCCTTAGACACACTTTTACAGGTTGCTTCTGTGGGTGGCACAATCAGTGCTGCAAGCCCACTAGCAGCGTTTGGTTTACAAGCCCTGGGCATATTCAGTGCACTGTACTAGGGTCTGACCAGTAAACCAAATCAGCCCATCATGGAATCACTAATTCATACATCAATTTACAATAGGGAGAGCATACGCACTTTAGCACTGATCAGAGTCGTAAAACCAACAAAAACAGGTCAGACAAAATACAGGAGGAAGGCAAAAAGTTCAGGGATGACCCTGCAAAAAGGGCCAAGTCCAACAGCTTAGATGAGGCTTTCTCTACAACTGAGATAATGCTGGGCTACAGAGACAATGTTAATAGGGCGAAGAAAGCTCTAATGGCTATAGCTGTAGTTTCTGCTAGGTTGGCTATAGCCCGGGCATGGATTTCTCCGAAGCCGTGCAATGTAATGGAGTGGTGGAGTATCTTTAGTGACATTTTTGCACGAGAAAAAGCTTTGGCTAAAATCAGAGGTTCTAAGGCATTACGAAAATGTAATGCTATCTGGCATGGTATGATTCAGCATCAAGTTGTCAATTCATTTTCCTGCCCCGTTTGCTTTGGATTTTTTTTATTTAGTTAGTACTTTTTATTGTTATCTTTAAATGTATAATGTCATCCTTCTAGGGAAAATGAAATGAATATGAAAAATGATATGATGGTTGATTTTCTGTCTGTATATATAGTGTTTGAATCCTTTTAAAAAATATATATATATATATATATATTTTTTTATTAAAAAGGAAGTTGGTCCATGGATAAAATCTTAGGGATCGAAGAGGGAGAATATAGAGCTCGCTCAATAATACCTTAGGCCTCATTTACTACAAAATGACGCAGTGTGGTGCCACAAGCCATTTTGCTGCGCCAAGCTGCATCATTTTAAAAGTGCAGGTATGAGTCGTATTAACAGCAATATGACGCATCATTATGCTTAGCCCTGCACTGGCGCACAATTGGCTGCCATGCACCAGCACTGGCACTCTTGTGTCATGTTGCAAGGGTGCCTGCGGTGCAGAAATTATTGTTGTTGTGCAAAAAAGGGCCCCTACCTGCACAAAAACGATAATTGATGGCATTTTCCTCTTTTTTGTCTGCAGTTTGCTTAGAAAGAGGGAAAAACTATGAGAAATACAAGTATTTCTCCTTGTTGCACCACTCCAATTCCTCCCCTAGTGACACGTAGGATTCTGATGCGTTCCCAGCTTTATAAAATGTTGTAAATCTGGGACTGTCAGGTTCCCTGGATGTTGCGTGGGAAACCCACAGCAACACCCATGAAACACCCCTTTCACAAAGAGTATTGCGTAGAAGGGGCCCATATTTACAAGGCCATGAAAAGTAATTGCAGGGTGACGTTACGTGCCTTGTAAATACGGGCAAACCCCTTGCACCACTGGTGCTCTAAAAAAATTGATGCACCGGCGGAGCAATTGGTTTGTAAATGAGGCCACTTGTGTTTCCCTTCCTGCATGATGTGCTCGCTCAATACCCACCTCGAACTCATACTAGCATTACAGTGTCCCTCCTCTAATCATGACTTTCTAACCATCTGGTTCGCTACTTTCCAGTACTTTCTCACTTTCATGTGCATGCAGATCCTAGTCCATCGGGGGTGCAATCAGCAATACCAATTAGTGCTACTAATACTATGCCACTTTGAAAGTGATCCCTTTCAATACTAAGGAACTCATTTACAAACCCTGTGTGCCGCCAGAACATCATTTCTTGTGCCGTTCCGGTGGTGCATAGGGCTTATTCATATCTACAAGGCCAAGTAATGACACCCTGCTTGGCTTTTCATGGCTATGTAGATATGGAGTGAGGCAACACAGCGCAAGTCACTGCGTTGCCTCACATAAGATGGGAAGGTATGACATTGGCATTACAGCGGGTTATCCCACGTAACATCCATGGCATTTAAAAAATTCCCAGATTTACAAGTTGTAAACCTGGAAATGCGTCAACAGCCTACACCACTACAAGGTGTGCCTTCCTGCACAAAAACAATCAACCCTACAACACAGACATCCATGCACCATAGAGAATGCAAACTTTCTCTTTTAGGGAACACATTTTGTTGTTCATAACCCTATTGTAAACCAAATGCACATAATGTTCTCAAAGTTTCAAACACAAAAAAAATAAACATGAAGATACTTCTTCTGCCTATATCAATAGACAACATGTACATGGGAAGTCCAGGTAGTAACACCCTGCTCCTCGTTTACAAAACATTAGTGTAGGACAGCACCGCAAGTCTTTTTTACTGCACTGCCCTACACCAATTTGAAAGCGCAGGAATGCACCGTATTTATGAGATACGGAGCACTGCTGTCATCTCAGCCAGCGCTGGCGCACAGTTTGGCACCTAGCGCCAATGCAGGCACCATTTCACCTTGGTGCAAGGGTGTCTGCACGGTTGGCAGGGTTGTTTTATTTGCAGGAAGGAGCCCCTTCCTGAACAAAAACAATCCAGAGAGATGTTTTCCTCGTTCTGTGTGTGCTGCACAATGCAGCACACATGGAAAGGGGAAAAAAGAAGGAGAAATGAAAACATTTCTATTTGTTACACCAGCTCAGGGGACGCATAAGGTTTAGGCGCTACCCCAGGTTTATATGATTTTGTAAATATTGGGCAGCGTCAAAATCCATGGGTGTTGCGTGAGAACACCCACCGCTACGCACATGGAACGCCTCCACGACAAATATAGCATGTTACAACGCATGCTATTACTTCGCATGCTTTTACAACATGGTTCTAATGACTTGCGATGGTATCTCGTACTAACAATGCAGTTGTTGTAATGACAGCATTGTAAAAGCACTGCGATGGTATGACAGCGTTGTAAATGCTGTTTCCCCTCCTCGACGCAGAGTAAAGCAAAGCAGTGCTTTGTGTTGGGTGTTTGGTGTTGCTGTGGGTGTTCCCATGCACCATTCATTGAACCAGACACATTCCCAGATTTACAATGTTTTGTAGAACTGTGAATGCAACAGAATCCTAAGTCTCCCCCTGGAAGGCATAGGAGTGGCGCAACGAGGAGAAATACTTTCATTTCTTGTTTTTCCTCTTTTGATGCGTGCTGCATTGTGCAGCACGTATAGAAAGAGAAAAATGCCATCAACTATTGTTTTTGTGCAGGAAGGTACCTCTTTCTGTACAAAAACAATCATCCCAGCAACATAGGCACCCGTGCAACATGATGCAAGGGTGTCTGCATTGATGCACAGCTGCTGTTTGTGCACTGGTGAGGTGGAGAAAGTCAGGAATGTGCTGTATCTTGTAGATACGGCACATTGCTGACCTTTTATTTTGATGCACAGCAGCGCAGCAGGAAGACTTGCTGCACTGACTTGCATCAAGATATAGTAAATGAGGCCCTCAGTGTCTTCTCCACCACAACCGACCTCAGCACAAGGAGGCCTGACATTTATCTGCTGCCTCCATGCTACAGTAGAGCACAGCAGTGAATCTGCTCTCACTGCACTCGCACCAGATAATTCTATCCGTCTAGTTGACATAAGATAGGCAGAGACACTGAAAAGCAGGACAAGCTTTGACAATGTCACTACATTTTGTATAGGTCACCAACAGAAAAAGACACAAACTCAGATGTAGGCAAAGCGAGACTTGCAGGCTTCCATGTACTCACAGACCACCAAACATGGAGAAGCACATGCGTTCAGGCAACATGCATTCACAGAGACTACATGTAGGGGTGTGTGCACACACACACATACACAAAACTCAAACACGCGCATTGACCATAAAGAAGTGTGCATTTACTATTCTAACTTCAAGCATGCTTTGATAGTAGGATAAGTTATAACACAGACCAAGGCAAATATGACTGCACTTTTAGGGGCAGATGTACAAGAAACTAACGCAGAGCAGTGCCGCAAGTCATTTTGCTGTGCCGCGCTGCATTAGTTTTGAAGCACAGTGATGCAACATATTTACAACAATATGTCGTATCTCTGTGCTTCCCCCTGCGCTGGTGAACAAATTGCTTCCAATGCGCTGGCGCTGGCGCAGGCACCCTTGCACCATGATGCAAGGATGCCTGCGTGGTGGGGAGATTGTTTTTGTGCTGGAAGGGTCACCTTCCTACACAAAAACAATCAATTGAGGTGATTTCCTCTTCTAATGTGTGCTGTAGAATGCAGCACGCATTGAAAGAGGAAACGAGCATTGGCATAGCCAATAGGTCTAGCTTTTGGGACCTTATAAGTGTTTAGCCAGAGATATTAACTTTGACTATGTTTTTAAGCTGTGCTGTACATTAGTTTGCAGAATGCAGCAAAGCTTATAATTAGAGCTGAAATATTTAAACTGATGACAGCAGGCACTGTGCCAGGAGGCAACTTGACAGTGTTTTTTTCTGGGTTTTATTGGGCAGTTTTATACAGCATGAACTCTTTAGACGAGCACTGGTAAAATTACACAAGGACACATTCAGTTTGTTTTTGGGTAAGGGGAGATAAAGTGAATTGTCCAGAATCACAGGGTGGTGAGCCGACGCCGAGACTACAACCCAGTTCCTCAGTTCCAAAGCCCTCCTTGCACGTTTACAATGGTCACAGGCTCGCTGACGTGTGAGAAATGTCACGCCCTGTAGCCTGTAATTACTTACATGTAAGGATACAGTAAAAATGTTCCGTTACTGTTTAAAACCACACAACACATTTACTAAGAGGTGCAGTACCTTAAATTCACACGCACATACCACACATGACAAAACAGGCAACACCGAAAACGGCCGCATGTGGTAAACTTCAAAGTTATAAAATCTGTTCAAACATACGTCAGATGTTGAAACTTAATGGAAATACTGCATGCACATCTTACAGAATTTTGTTCTAAAGCCTTTTGTCTCAAAAGGGCACCCAGCATAAAAGAGTGTGCAGTTTGTTTCCAAGGGATTCCATCAAACTCTTGAAGTCATTTTGTTTGTATATTTGACTTGGCCCCAGACACAATTCCTAAATCCGTGTGTTTCCTAGGGACTCAAACCTTGACATCCACCTGCAGCACCCAGATGAATAAAAGGTGCACACAGGCCTTTTCTTCCCCTTCGGCAGCGAGCATGTTCAAGCAGAGGCACACACCGACGTTATTAATTAGTGGGGAAAATTCAACAATGCATTTTTTCAGTTTCACTGACAGAAAAGGAAGATCATATATAACTTTAAATTACACGTAAGTACACATTGTAGAACTTGGCAAGTCCATATCTCAGAGCACCGCACATATAGATATATCTATTTTTGCTCCACAAAAATCTTTTCGTATACACCTCTGGCGTCCGGATACACATACTTGTGCCTCTCTCAATAATTCAAGTAATATTCGTTCTGTTGAGGAAATGTTTTCCTGTCCTCCTGCAAACCCCTGCCTTTAAAGATTATATACAAGCACACCTTCATCTCATTACTGAGAAATATCTTGATAATATCACTGTCTTCCTGCTGGAGCGCCACGTTTAATGCACGCTAATCGCCTTGAAAGCTCGTGGGACTGTTAAACACTGTTTTTGTCTGTGAAATACATTTGCTTTTTAATAGGAAGCGTCAGGGAAAGGTTAATGAACTCTGGCTCCTGGCGAGGCTAGGTTTAGATACCTAAAAGTACAAATATCTCGAATTAAAGGAAGAGTTGTGGGTCGGGTAGGGTGTTTCCTCAGCAGGGACTTGTGGATAGGGGTTCTGGGTATTTTCCAAGGGAAGGTGCGCCAAGGAAAACGGATAACAGATGCAAGCTGTAAAGTCATTAGTAACAGGATACTGGATGCCTGTAGCTGCTGAGGGCATGTGAAGCGTTTACCTTGCAGGAGCGAGCAGCGGCAGGCGGGATAATTGCAAACAGATGGCGCCGCTGCTCGCTGCCACAAGTTAAACGCCATACATGCACGAGTACTAATTGGAAACAATGCAAAACATGCACGAGTTTTCAAAAAGCCCGTAGTGATTCCAAGAGGTCACGCCAAAGTAGCGCTTGTGCGCTGTGTAGGCGAGACCTAAAAAACTAGGGTGGCGTAGCATTCTGACTTATTTCCAGATTTACGAGAAATCGTAAATCTGGAAATGCATCAGTGGACATAGGTGTTGCGTGGGAACACCCACAGCAACACCCATGTCAAAGTGTTGCGTGAACAGGGATGATATTTACAAGCACAGGTTAAATCACGCAGGGTGGCTTTAACTGTTCTTGTAAATATCACTCAGCAGGGACCTGTCTTTTCTACGTACTGGTCTTCACAAAAATATTTGTCTGGTTCTGTCAGGGTTTACCTACTCTATGAGGGGAGGTCTGGTCCTCACAGCGTGGGTTATACAAGCACACATAAATACACACAAACTCTCTCTCTCCAATTGCTGAATTATTGTGGTAAAAGCAAACTTCCATCGCTGAAGCATGGTGCTTACACGCTTCCCCCCCCCCCCCCCCCCCCCTCAGCCACGCTAGCCATTCCACATGCCACACCCTGATTTTCTTTTTATATTATCTCCTAAATTATTTATCGTGCGTGTAATTTACAAACCCCTCAGTTAGCTTCAGCCCACCCCTTCAGCTCCATGGTGTTCATGCAGAAAGGCGCTATTTCTTTAGGAACAAGATACACGAAACTGGTAACGTGGGTGAGAGAGAGTTGGATTCCAAAGGGGAAATGGAACAGAGAAAAGATAGTTCTTTAAAGAAGTGGTTACAGCCTCTTTGGTTTGATGGCATTGATGGGTGTCCCGTCTGACAGCCGGAGCTAAACTTGCGGTAAACACTGTGACGAGGATGACCTTTTGTGTGGAAGATCTGGAGGAAGTGCATGTCCTGGGAACTTCCCTAGTTTGTTAATTCAGCTATGAGATCATTTCGATATTGTAGGGTGATTCTCCGAGGGAGCCTGAGTTGATTTTGGAAGGTATTGCCAAGACGTATATATGAAATGAGATTGTTTATTAATGTGGTATCATGAAGAGGGCTCCCAAACCTAGCCATAGGTTAAGGCTTGCAATACTTTGATAGAGCAGAGATTGTATGGGTGGCAAGGAAGTAGCCAGAAAAAGTAAATATCCCCCACTGTGAACCAAAGCTCTTGTGGCCCAAGCAAGCGAAGCAAGTCATGGCGACCTTCCCAAGAAGAGATTGCTTGTCTCTTCCATCCGTGCCTCTATGCATTCATCCTTTTATTCTTCGATCCACCCACAGATATGCACAATTTCATCTTTACATTCTGTCATCCATTCAATCTTTCATCCATCATTTAGTCTGTCACCATTCGGTTCATTGCGCCATCCATCTGCCCACTCATATCCAAACCTATCCATCCATCTTCAAATATATTCTTCAAACTTATGCATCCATCCATCCATCTATTCATGCACCCTTTCACTCTGTCATCCATCCTTTCACTTATCCATCACCCCTTTCATCATCCATCCTTTGAAACATCCATTCATCCATCCCATTAGCTCATTATTCTACCCTTTCACTCGATCCTTCCGCCTTCTCACTTCATCCATACATTCATCCTCCCTTTCATTCATCCATTCACCCTTTCACTCATCCATCCATCCTTTTATTCATTCATCCACTGTTTGACTCAGCCATCCATCCACTGGTACATCCATTCATTTACCCTTTCACTCATCCATCCATCCTTTCACTCACTCATCCATTCATCCACCCTATCACTCATCTGTCCATTCATTCACCCTTCCACTCATCCTTCTGACCATCCTTTGATTTAAAAATCCATCCACCCTCCCTTTCATCCATCCATCCACCCATCTATCCATTCTTTCACGTATCCATTCATCCACCCTTTCACTCCATCCATCCATCCATCTATCCGTACTTTCACTTATCCATTTATCCACTCTTTCACTCTGTTCATCCATCCAGCCTTTCACTCCAACCATTCTTCCTTTCACCCATCCATCGATCCACTGTTTCACTCGCTCATCAATCAATCCATATTTTCTCTCATCAGCCGTCCATCCACCCTTTCACTCATCCATCCTTTCACTTTTCCATCCATCCTTATTTCCCTTCACTAATCCATCCTTACATAAATCTTTTCACTCATCCATCCATCCATTCTTTGTTATGTTATGTTAATTGCATTTATTTAGTGCACGAATGCCCGAGGGCGTCTTGGTATTAGCTACAGAATGCAAAAATGAAGAATTAAGCTTTATTATATAGCCAGGTCTTGAGGGATTTCCTCAAAGTCAGAATATTTGTAGTGAATTTGATAGAGAGTGGAAGATTGTTTCACCAGGTGAAGGAAGCACCAACCACTTACCTTCCCACCCTTTCACATTAATTTTGAGACTTTGCTCTGCCGAGTTGCAGACAGAAGAAGCTCATCTAGAAACCCACCTCCACTGTATCTGCTAAAGAGGGGGGGGGGGGGGGGGTAGGCGGGTTGTCGCCACTGATGAGTGGTGCAGTACAGAACAAGATGTAAACCTAAGAAATCAGCAAAGGTAATAGTTCTGAAGTTGAACTTGTAATGGCTTCTTTAAAAAAACAAAACTCTAAGCACTTTCTCCAAAAATAGGAAAAGAGGAATAAAACATGCTGTCAGATAGGCGGCAGCCATAATCTTGAAATACAGTTTTTTTAAATAAAAAATAATCAACCATCGCATATAATTATAATAAAACAGTACAGATACATCCTGGTACGCTGGTAAACGTAGAATAGACCTATAAACCTCTTATAGTTTTAATTCACATCACAAAATACGGAGCCGAATCGTTTTGCTCAACGCAACAACCTAGGTTGCTGTGCAGCCTTGCACAAGGGGCCAAAGGCGGTTTAGAGGAATGCTTCCTAATAGGGCCTACTGCTGCTCCCTTCCCCTGCACCAGCACACAAAAAGGCTGCCTAGCACCAAACACACATCTTTGCACCATGGTATAGAGGTGTATGCGTGACGTCTAGCATAGTATTTGTTATTGGAACTATGCCCTTCCAGGGCAAAACCCCATGTCTAGACTCTTTTTAAAACCTTTCCCGCATTTGGGCCCAGATTTATCAATCTTTGACTTGGCGCAACACAACATGACAACGCGCAGCGCGGCATCAAATGGAGAGGGCTGGAATACGCTATATTCACTAACATATGGTGCATTCCTGCTCTTTTTCTGCGCTGGCGCACTATGTGCTGTCCAGCACCAACGCAGGCACCATTGCACCACGGTGCAAGGGTGTCTACATTTCAGGCAGGATTGTTTTCCTCTAAGTGGGCCTCAGAAAGCAGCAGCACACTTAGAAAGAGGAAAAAACAAAGAGAAATAAAGATATTTTCCTTGTTGTGCTTTTATCAAGAAGGTGGGAAACCCAATAGACCCTTGTAGGCTTGGGCAATGGCTAGTTTATGTAAAGGGTGACTACAAGGGATTTTGTTTCTTAGCTTGATCAAAGTGATTTCAGTACATTTAGATTGTGTGCTCCTTAAATATTTAGGCCCATTGTATTCACAGGATTACTTTAACAGTAATGAACAGTTTTTGAAATGAATATATTCAATATAGTAGAAATGGAGCAAAAAGAGAAGAAGCACACAGCCAAAAAAGGTTATGTAAAAAGTAAATTGAATTCGAGTAAATCACAAAAAACAAATCATGGGGACAAATAATAGAACAAAACTTTGAGTAAAAGTCATGAAAAGCAGTATATCTGTATTAACTAATCAGTTCATAACATTTCATCAGCTCCTAAACAGTTGGAAGAAGAGAACCAAAATCAAGGATGTATGAAGATGTCCTTCAATGCATGAAAGCTGAGGAGTTGATGACTTGGGTCGACGTTTCGGTCTTGTCTGTTGACATCTATAAGACCATCATCAGGACTAGTGTTTCATCAAGTAAAACCCCTTAGATATACTTAGTGTATGGGGATGATCTTCAGAGTGGATTTTGTTTGAACTGAAGGATCTGCCACAGCTCTTATCAACAATTGGAGCTGGTTAAATGATGTCGTAATACTAGTATCCTTATTTCCAGGAAAAAAAAGTTTTTTCCTCAACTTGAGACTGCGAGGGATTGCTCAAATACCGACCCGAGACTCGTTCTCTACTTTCAAAAATAGTGCGTTTTTTTGCCTGGAAATAAGGATACCAGTATTACGACATTGTTGGACCTGGCCCTTTTTGGCAGGTTCACCCCAAGGCTTTTTGCTTTTTCCTAGCCTGTTTCTGTGACCTGGTGTTGGTGATTTTAGGCCTCTGCGCACTTTTTCACTGTGGTACAGTGTAAAGTGCGTGAGCTCTCTGTGTATGTGTGGTGAGTGACCTGCCCTCCCGTAGGAATGAATGGGGAATATGTATGCCCATGGTAGTTCCTGATATGTGGGGAGTGCAGGGCGAGTTTGGTATGTGCGAACTCGTGAGATTGAATGCTGCGCAATGGTATATGCGGCATGATTGTGTCTAGTGTAGAAGTGCCACCTTTAGAAGTTGGCATATCTGATAAATTTGTGTCTGGCGTGTGATTGGCTGAGGCTGGCTGGTGAGCCTGGCTCCAAGAGTCTGGGAGGGTCTGCCCCGGTGGTGAATGGAGTGTTTTGCATGCTGATGTGAGGGGAGGAGTGAGCCTGGGCCTGCTTGTGGATTGACTGTCTGGTCTGAGGGTCCTTAGTGAGGCTGGGTTTTCCCCACACAATGCTGGCTCCACCCCCTGGGGTGCGTCTGATGTCCCTAGCCTGGCCAGTGAAAGGAATTCCCTATAACCACTTCTAGCTGGTTCTCACACTGCCTGCACCCTGCTAGACAAAGGATTTCTCTGTATAAAAAGGGGCTGTGTCCCCTTCCAAAATGTTCTTGTTTCTGACTTGAATCCTGCCAGGGGCGTGCTGCTGCTTGGGCTCCGGGGAAGGCTTGCCTCCCTGAGCCCTGCCCAGCCCCTGGACACCTGATGGACTTTCCTGGGGGGAGCTGGAGAACTTTTCTTTGTTGGGAGCTGCTGTGCTCCACCTCTCTTCTCCCTGAACTGGATTTATAGTGCTGGGAGTGCTTTATCCTTTCCCATAGCGCTGGATAGCGCTTTATATTGCCCCTAAGCACCTGGGGGCGCTTTTTATGATCCAGGCAGGTGCCCACCCTGCATTTCGTACTGCAGCGGACCTTGCCGCTTATTTGCCCCATTTTTATTTAGTTAATTGAAGCCGGTGCCCACCCGGCATGGCCCCGTGTTCTCACTGCTGCTGCCAGGGACTGCCGAAGGAGAAACCGAAGGAGCAGAGCCCTGATTGGCTCAGAGAGATGAGCCCCCTCAGTACACGCCGCGCTGGGATTGGTTCCCCAAGCCGCAGCATCATCCTTGGCCCGCGCTCTGATTGGGCAGCGCGTTGAGTCTGCCTGTGAGGAAGAGGAATCATGGGGCCGGTCGACAGGGCTCCCGTGAGCTGAGGGAGCCCTGCAGCAAGAAGAGAAGAAGTCTGGCGCCTTCCACGGGGCTCCCGGGACTGAGCGAGAGCCCCGTGGTGTGCGATGACGAGAAGTGGCGGAAGGTGCAGGCGGGGCTCCGTGTCTGGACGAGAGCCCCGCCGCCCGGGAGTGAGAGCCGCCGCCGAGCGCTGCCAGACCCGGTGAGTGCATAGAAGGGGAGGGGGGCGTCGGGGCACATTGCTGGTGCCCGCCCCTCCCCTCCAGAGCAAGCTCCTGAGTGCAAAGAGGCCCGTGGGGCCTCCAGTGATGCCGAGTCCCCGAGAGGGACTCCGCCTACCCCTACCTTGCGCTACTTTGGGAGACTTTGCCAGAGTGGAAATTCTTGGTAAATTTCCTCCTATAATTTTAAATGGTGGTAATTGTAAGACACACAAAAATATCTTGAGAAAATAAAAAAGAATAAAGAATGGAAAACACTTTGTTAAGTGAAGTGTTGCTCCAAAACACCTGCACTGACATGCATTTCATCTTAGGCAGATGTATATGTGTGATAAATCAAAATGCCATCACTGACTGTGCAAGAGAGCTAACGGCTGAAGTGGGCTGACCCATTGCCAATGCTGCATCCTGTGGAGGGTGGATATGTAAAGGAGAGTTGAAAGGGCAAGTAGATGAAGAAGCTGGACAATTAAATACTGGCTGGTGAAGGAAAAATGTCCCAAAAGACGAGAAACCAGAAGGTAATGTGCCAAAACTGTGAAAAGCCAATACAGTGGTCCATTGACTTCTTACCAGTGAGACAGCGAGTACCAGCAGAAACGCATCTCTTAGAAAATCAAGATTTTTGCTTCAGTCACAAGAGTAAGGGGATAATGGGTCACTAGGCCCTTGCTTTGGCTAGACTCACACCTGCTCAGTGCCAGGATACCCTCCCGGGTGATAGTGTGCTCTACAAATCTTCATAACATAACATACCATGACCTAACATAACATAGCATAACATGCTCTGTGCCTCCAAAGAACCAGACCACATGAGACGCTCATCTGTAAGCAGAGAGGGTCTATTTTCAGTTTTTTTTCTTTTGGACTTCACTGGCACAGTTTTCTTTAGCTGAACCTCGGGAGACCAGGGATTATCGAGCGGCGATAATGGGCTTGATAATATGGCCTTGTGAATTCCAATAGAAACCCATGTTCTGGTGTGAACATGGGCTGCTATTGGAATTCTCAAGCGCATATTATCAAGCCCATTATCGCCGCTTTAGCTGCAGTTTTCTGCCGCTAAAACATCGATAATTTTAACAACCTGCTTGATAATATGCCCATAGGGCCTTATTACAGGTGTGCACTCTGGTGAAGTTTAACAGTACGTATGGAGGGTTTGTCACTATCACCACTTTTAAAGGTTGTTTTGCACAAAATATCTCATCTAGCACATTACAGCTCAGACACATTATGTATAGATTAAGGGGAAATTTTAGAACCATTGAAAATATGTGTATGAAAAAAGTTTTTAAATCTCCCCAAAAGTGTTAGATGTAAATCAAAGTTGAACTCTTGTACAGTTTTTTAAATATTTCAACAATCTTATTTGGGAGGATAGCCTTGAAAGGATATCACAGGTATGTTGGATGGAAGCACAACCCAGTGAGGTAAAATGGGCTCGGCCTCTCAAGAGAAATGTACAAAAAATTAACCCCTTCCATGCTCATGACGAGCTCAGCTCGTCATGCAGCACAGTGCTCGTGTGCTGATGACGAGCTGAGCTCGTCATGACCACACCCGTTTCTATTGACTTTCAGCACAGCAGAACAACAACTCAAGCAGCCAAGGTGTTAAAGATAATATTTTATCCACAGAGGTTTTTACTACTTGTGAGCCCCTCCTGCATAGGAAGACACTTCAGGAAGCCGACTGGATTTTGAGCTATCAACAAGATAACGAGTACCAACCCCAACAACCCTTACTCCAAATGACAGTGTCTTCATTGAGTGTTTCAGGTATGTACCCATATATTTATTACCTGCTGGATTCTCTAGTTCATTTAGGAATTAAAAGAATTAGAACAGGTCTCAATCCTTTTAAGGCTATTTCGATTTTGTCTGAAAAACATTAAGGTAAACTAAAAGGGTATATTCACAAGAATGTGTGATAACTACCGCAAGAGTAGTGTAACGCAACTTTCAACATCGCAGCCCATCACGGGAAAATAACCCAGTGGCAACGTGGAATTCACAACACGGTGGTAGTATGCGATAGACACCAGACAACGCAGCAAATGTCCGCATGAAAATCAACGCCACGCCGCAAAAATACGATGCGCGAACGCAAAAAAACATGCGAGGAGGCCAACTGCGGTAAAAAAAGTAGCGAAAACCGGCCACAGGCCTGCAAATCCCACATGTCTGGCAGGACAGTGCACCATAAAAACCCCGGGAAAAACACACCAGAGACAAGCCAAAGCACGGAGCAACATGGATGTACCCTGACCCAGCGCAGAACCCAACTCGAACCCCACAGACTACTAGCAAGGAACAACGGGGTTGAGGAAGGCCAAGGAGAAGAGGGAGAGGAAGACGGGGCGTAGACTGCCGGAAAATAAGATCAGCGTCACGGATGTGACAGAACACTACCAGCACTTGAACCACAAGCAGAGGAATCCAGCACCCCCCAAACAGACACAATGTACACCGCCATACAGTCTGCATGCAAACTAGCACAATGCTCCAACATATATGCCAAAACAAAGGTAACACACACATCGCAGAGGGGCACACAACACCTGCAGCAGAGCACATAGTACAACGCATCAGTGATGCCAGAGAGGACCACCACACAATCGACACCAACGCCCTACAACAGCCCATGAACATACCACGCAATCCCCCACCAGGAGACCCAGAGGAGAACAAGCCAAGAGACCCTGAGGAGAACACCGAGCCTGCAACAGATCACACATCAGGAAGCACCAGCAGGCACAGATGGCTCACAACACTTCACCCACCCACACATGGCACCCCAATAGCATGTGTCAGCACACCAAAAGGAAATGGCCCAACAGGTGTCAGAGGGGACCGAACCTATGGAATGCGAACCAAGACCCATACGTGGGGGTCTATCACCCTACAGGGCCCACCCACACCCCACTAAGGAGACCTACGCTACCATCGAGACATATGCAGATGCACATGCACAGCGCAGAGCCATGCCCAGGGGAGCACAATTAGCAGTCACACACCCAGGTTGGCTGTGCGTACGATGCCCTGGCCACTCCCCTCACAAATGGAGTGGGCAACAACAAAGCTACATGTCCAGGTCCCAAACTGCTGCCTCCGGTGACATGTCTGCATCTGTGGTACACTGCACAATGCAAAGTCATAGGACCCAGGGACCACATGCATACTACAAGACCACAGGGACACACACAGAGATCATGTTGAACTGGCTACCGGCATGTGCGCCCGGCCCCTTTATTGGGCAGGGCCACATGTAATGTGATGCCTGTGCTGGTTGTGTGTGCGGTGAGTGTAAGCCATTCCGCACGGAATGTCTGGTGTTGGCAACTACTTGGACATTGAACACCAGTGCAATGCAAACAGAAAACACCTGCAATACAGAGTCAACTGATGAGCAACATGGGGTGATCCGGATAAAGTCCAGAGGACAGTCAACATGCAAACAAAAGTGTCCATGATTCGCAGTGCACTGGACTGTGGATACTAGAGATGAGCACGCTCACGTGCAGAAAAAGTCTTGGATTGTGTCCCTACGATATATTCCTGATGCAGATGCAGTGGGGTGTGTCAGACCTGCATCATCTTCACCATCAAAGTCTCAGGGTCACCACACTTTTATGAGGTGACATACCTGTTTAACCACTCCACAGCACAAAACACAATCAGCTACGGACAATGGCCTGAGGTGCACTGAGTCACTGGCACCTGGAGTGCTGAGCAGGGTAACAGGCCAGTGATGGCAGCCGCGACAGGCCTGAGCAACCACGAAGTCTGTCAGGACCACTGTTTCAACTCTGGCAGATTGTGTTTGAAGGTGGTACTTACGGTGGTGGCGTGTGCCTCATGCGGTAATGCGTTGTCCAAGCAGGGCTGGACTCGTTTTGGTGTGTGAGCCCTGGTGGGAAGCATGTGGGCCCAAATGCTGCGTACAGTGCAAGGCCACAGAGTCATGGTGTTGATTAGCCCAGGGCCCAGCCTATGTCTCCAGAGAAGGAGTTCAATCAATCAAGCATTTGTATAGCGCGCTACTCACCCGGAGGGTCTCAAGGCGCTTGGGGGAGGGGGTCCGTTACTGCTCGAAAAGCCAGGTCTTGAGTTGCTTCCTGAAGGAGAGGTGGTCTTGGGTCAGGCGGAGGTGGATGGGAAGGGAGTTTCACGTCTTGGCAGCCAGGTAGGAGAAGGATCTTCCTCCCATGGTGGCTCTTGGATGCGGGGAACGGCGGCGAGGGCGTGGCTGGTGGAGGGTAGCTGGCGGGAGGGAGCGTAGAAGGTCACGCGGTCGTTGAGGTATCTTGGGCCTTGGTTGTGGAGAGCTTTGTGTGCATGTGTGAGGAGTCGGAACATGATTCTTTTGCTGACGGGGAGCCAGTGCAGGTCTCTCAGGTGTCCGGAGATGTGGCTGTTTCGGGGGATGTCCAGGATGAGTCATGCAGAGGATTTCTGAATGCGCTGGAGCCTTTCCTGAAGTTTGGTTGTGGTTCCGGTGTAGAGGGTGTTGCCGTAGTCCAGACGGCTGGTGACGAGGGACTGGGTGACCATCTTCCTGGTTTCGGTGGGGATCCACTGGAAGATCTTCTGTAGCATGCGTAGGATGTTGAAGCATGACAAGGAGACGGCGTTGACTTGTCTGGACATCGAGAGGGAGGAGTCTAGGATGAAGCCCAGGTTACGTGTGTGGTCCGTCGGTTTGGGTGCGCTGCCCCGGGCAGGAGGCCACCAGGAGTCGTCCCAGGTGGAGGGTGATGATCCCAGGATGAGTACTTCCGTCTTGTCTGAATTCAGTTGCAGGCGGTTGTTCGTCATCCACTCGGTTCCGGACTTGACCAGCAGAGAGTTAGTGGCCCCCAATGCCCTGCGGCCAGCACAGGCACCCAGCCACGGGACGGTGACTTGCGGTGCAGTCAGATGGGCCATGCGACCTGAGCGAGTAACTATCATTGTCCAAGGTGTATGTTTCGGGGGACAGTGGAAGGAGTCCTCCAGGTCAGGATGCAGAAAGGTTTGATTTTCTCTGTAAGCAGCAAATGGAGGAGTGGAATGCGACAGCCCGTTGCCACCACCAATTCCGTATCAGCTACATGCCCCCTAGTCCATAGGCTCAGACACCACCACTGTTGGACCAGAGAGTGTCCATGAATGTCGGGGAACAGACCTATTGGCACGGGGGCTGAGTGGGGATGCAGACTGCGATGATGCCGGTACACTGATATGGACTCCGCCAGTGCTGAATCATGACTCTGTGACCTACTGGACTGCAGTGTAGGCCATAGGCAGTAGTCAGCAGTGGCCCACAGCCATGTGTCTTTGCCTCACGATGCACAGCGCTAGTGACACCAGGGCAGTTGTCGGTAGTGTACGAACACCTCGTAACGATGATACAAGATGCAAGGCGACATCCTCTTAGGCCTCCCCTTGCATGCAACGATGTGTAATCAGCCTTAGCACACTCAAAGTTCAGTTTCAAATCTGTGGCCTACTCGAGCACAGCCTAGGACGAGAGCAGTTAGGCCAGAGGCAGCACACAGTACAGGTCATTCACCGATTGTCGCCGGCATAGGTTGGTGGCCCCACCGGTCTGCGTGGTTAAGGTTCAGTGGCATCACGTGTTTGATCACCTCCGTGACTGTGACCCGCCCTTTGTCTGGACTGAGCCGCATCTTCCTCTTATTCCTCTTTGTGAGTCTACTGGTGTGGACTCAGCCAATCTTGATTCGCGACTAGGTACTGGATGTGAGACCTACTGGTCCGCAGGGTTGTCCTGGTCCCTTATCCACGGTTTGTCGGATGGCGTTGGACAGACTTTGTGGCAGCACGGCTCGCCGGATGTCATTGGGCAGGATTTGTGGCAGCACGGCTCGTCGGATAGCGTTAGACAGGGTTTGTGGCAGCAAGGCTCGCCGGATGGGGTTGGATAGGGTGTGTGGCAGGTTGTGTCGCAAGAAGCGCATATGGCACTATGCCTCACTGATCGAAGAGAGTCTCAGGCTTGTAGCTTACACTGGCATGTGGTGGGCCCTCCATGACACACGCCAGTGTCGGATGCTGATCAGTGTGGCCTGGCTGCGTAGGGACGGGCCTGACGGGTTTGTGGTCCAGCGAGCCGAGGTATGTCAGGCGCACGGGATCTCAGGCAACTCGGCTTACAAGAATGGCATCAGCCTCATGGCCTGGTGGAAGGCGCCGCCCTGGCAGAGACGTTGGGCTTTCCAGAAGAGGACATGCACAGGGCTACGTGCTTTTTATTCACACCCCTACGCTGGCCTGGCGTACGCCGGCCCATCCCACTCTGCTCACACTTATGGGTGGGGCGTAACAGGCAACATTTCCGCATGGACCCCCACTGACTGGGGGGACATGGTTGCGCCCACTGTCCACTACACTCCATTCACCAGAGGTGCATGTCGCCGTGGATATGGGTGTGATCTGCATACTGCGTTTGTTCAGTATTTCGCCACCACTCTTGGCATTGTGTACTCTCACAATCATGTTTCGACTGCAGCCTTCACACATGCCTGGTTGACACCTCTCCTCACATTTGGCTATTGTGTGGCTGAGGTGCCTTGCTGTTGATGGCTCATGTTCACTGCTTGCTCATGTTACCATTGTGAGTTGTTCTGTCGTGTCTGGTGTGTGGGCATGTTATGGTTCATGTTGGATGTGATTTTGTGACATGTGCATTGCCAGAGTTGAGGATTGCATGGTTGTGGAGTAGAGGTGAGTGGGGTGGTAATTGGGACGTTGACAAGAAGCTGTGCATTTCCCTTTGTGCGATCTTGGGACGCCTGGTTGCTGTTGGACTGCCGGAGGGTGAAGGTATCATACACACTGGCTGTGTATTTGGAGGCGACATTGGTGAGGGTCCCACGGTGTTCAGATGTTGCCTGCACATTGATGTGTGATGTGTGCTTCCTGCTGCGCTAATTGTGTATTGTGTCACCAGGGGGCACAGGTGGGACATGTGTGCAGTGGATTGCCCCCAACACATGCGTGCATCCGGCTATGGCGTATGGTCCTTGCTTGGTCACCAGTGGGTCCTGAGCATTGTGTTGGCCGTACAGGGACTGGGGTGCCAGGCTGATGGTGATGTCTGGGACAGGTGTGGGGGACTTGGATGTGGCTGGCTGTAAGACTCCGCCGACTCTGGCGGGTGTTGCCAGGGCCAACAGGTGGTGCACAGCCAGCAGCTTGGTGTAGGGTGGGATGTTGGTTGTCCACTGTGTTGGTGCTGAAGGCCTGTTAGGCGATGATGGCCAGGATGCGTAGGATGGTTGTCCCTTTCAGGCTGTAGTGGACAGTGATATTGTCAGATGTTGGGCCTGTGAGGCAGGTGCGTTTTCTGGGGGGCTGCTGTAATTGTCTGCGCTGCCCATGTGGTGGTCCGGGGGTGGTGCTGGGTGGGTGTTGTGGCCCTCTTGGGTGTCCGTGCTGCATCTTCAGTTGCTCCATGGCATCTGTTGCCCTTCCGATGACGCACTGGGCAGGACTTCCTTTTTCTGGTGCAGACTGCCGTCCAACTTTACACCAGGTCAGAGCAGGTATAAAATTCCTGCAGCTAACGCGCCTTAGCGCGTGTTTTGTGTTCTTATTGCTGTCTTGTTGTTGTGAATGTTGAGGTGTGGTGTTGTCGCGGGTTTTTGCACAGGAACGTCTACTCTGCTTCTCATTAACAATAGTTATGGGGGAACTCTCTGGCGATGTTTTTTGCGGCTGCTATCGATAAAGTGCAGTTAATTTCACGATAGCTCATTGTGAAAATTCCCCTAAGTATATTGTATATGCACTTTATAAATAAAATGTACTACTAATGTACTAAAGCATTGCCCTCTTGTTTTCGTTAGGCATCAGACATTTTTAAGAAAGAACCTTTTTTTTAAACATAGTGCGTGTCTGACCTTTTTGCAATTGATGCTCTAGTGAGTATTCACTTTTTAGATGTGATTGTGGGATTTGGGCATTTTTTACATTTATTGAGAAAAATTGATTGTCGTGAATTAATATTTTTAATGGATTTAATTCTGTTTTTTTTAATTGATATTTTAACTAGTGTTCGTTTTTTTAAGGAATTAGTGAGTTTAGGATGCTTTCTATGTTTTATGAGAAATGTGGCTAGTCATGAATTATAGCCTCAAGACAGTAAATAGATATTTTAACGTATGCGATTCATGAATGTGTGTTGATCTGTCTTAGTTTTAAGGACTAATGTCCTAATAAACTTAGGCACAGATTTATAAGCCCCTTGCGCCTCTTTTACAGCGCCGTTGCGTCACTTTTGTGATGCAGCAGAGGCGCAAAACCAGCGCCAGGCTGAGGGGGATTTACAACATGACACATCTGGGAGATGCGTCATGTTGTAAAGCCCTGCGCCAGAAGTATGCGTTCCTGCGTGGGGGGTGGCATTCCGGCACAGGAACGCCTCCTTAAAGTGGCTGAGTGAAATCTACAAGATTTCACTCAGTCACTTTTCAGCCCATGCTGCGTCAAAACCCTGCGCCTGCTTGAAGCAGGCGTAAGGATTGACGCAGCATTGCAAAGATAGGGCACCCCAGAGCCTTGCTGGAGCTACGTTGCGCTTGCGATGCAACTCCAGCAATGTGCCGTCTTTATGGCACAGATGCGTCACACATCTGTCCTTTTTTGCCCCATGGTGCGGCGCATTGTAAATGAGCCGCATCCACGGTGGCGGAGCTGTGACGCACAATAACTGGCGCATCCCTGCTGCTATGCAGGGATGCACCCGTTATTGAAAATCTGCCCATTATATTTTAACCCTAAACCAGGTGCACAGTTAGTAAGTGTGGTAGGCTGCTTGCATTCGCTGCATGGAATTATGCAAGTTATGCCCGCCTCTAGTTATGGGTTACGGAATAGGGTACAACAGGTTTTGTCAACAAAAACGGGTCAGTAAGGCAGCTAACCATGTGAACAACAGACTGGGTTAACTCTTGTCCATGTACTGGGATCTGGTTGGCATTCAGATATGACAACAGTCTACTAATTGACACAGCATTTCCTAATTACCAGTGGCAGCTCAAGTATCAAGATATTTCTGTACAATGTTTCTTTAAAAAAAAATAAGAAAAATAATATGTTCATATAATGAAATATATATAAAAAGTGCTGAGAATATTATGGCACCTCATATGTATAATTGTTTTGCAGTTTTATATATTGCAAACTTGGGCAAACAGCACTGGACTGCTTTACATAAGCATGATATTACACAAGGTCAGATTGTTTTTTAACCGCATCGCTGCTGCGGTGATTTTTGTGCTGTGCTGCATTTTTGTAATTACCGCAATACATAACGAGCTCAGCTCGTCATCAGCACACGCCACCCATGGCTGATGACGAGCTGAGCTCGTCATCAGCATCGAAAGGGTTAAGCACTAGGAGATTAAGGGCCACATTTACAAACAGTTCATGCAATGAAGCACAGCAAGAATAATTGCAGTGCTGTGTTACGTGTACAGAGACCAGAGCTACACTATAACTACTATGAAATGGCATAGTACTGGTTTCTCCCTACACTATCACAACTTTGAATGACATGCGCCAAGCGGAGGTACCCTTGTGGCATCGTACAAGGGTGTCTACATTGCAGTAAGCCCTTCCACGACAAAAAAAACTGTTTTCTAAGACATTTTCCACTTTGCATGTGTGCTGTAAAATAATGCAGGCTTACAAAGAGGAAAAACTGTGAGAAATGAAAACATTTCTCCTAGGTATGCCTGCCTCATAGAGGCTCAGAATATTGGTGCATATCCGTGTCTACAATTCTTTGTATATAAGTATTTGCACCAAAACCCATGTGTGGTTGCATGGAAACACCCATGCACCACACATGGAACACCCCCTAATTTAATGAAAGGCAGCGCATTGTGCTGCATTGCATTGGGTTACAATTCAGTGCAAATCATAATTTGTGGTGGATTGTAAATCCCAACAGTAGGCTTTACGTCATGTCTGTGTTTAAAAAGTCATACAAACCTGACACTAAGGGCCAGATGTAGGTAGGCAAATACCGGTCGGTAACGGCCGAAATTCGGTATTTGGAAAATGAGATGTAGGTGGGCATTTACCGATTCCTTAAAATACCGAATCGGTAAATTACCGGTTCCTTAAAATACCGAATCGGCAAATTACCGATTTTGCTATGTAGAGAGCACTCAAATTAGTTTTTTTTCCCATTTTAGGATTTGTTATTTACCACCAACTACAAGTTGGTGGTAAATAATGAAAACCTTGGAAAAAGCATTTTTTTTTGCTTTTCCAACAGTGCCATGTTGCAGACATACATGCCCTTAGGGCTTGTATGTTTGCAACATGTGCACCCATACACAATTGAAGGGTGCAACAGGGTGTCAAAGTGACACCCTGCCACCCTTCAATGTTTCCCCCTTTTACCGAATCGGTAAATACCGATTCGGTATTGGCATTCATTCCTATGGGCCTCCAGGCCCATAGGAATAAATGGCAATTACCAAATTTGTATTTACCGATTCGGTAATTACCGAAACTTACAGATTCGGTCATTTTTTCAGTAAAATTACCTACATCCCATTTGCCTGTTCTTAAATACCGAATCGGTATGATTTGGTATTTAAGAATCGGTAATCTGGGATAACCTACATCAGGCCCAAAGTCTTTGTAAATCTGGGCCAAAGTGATTTACCCACACCCACAGGATGCTGAGCTTAAACCATGTCCGAAAATGGGTTCCTTGGTTTCAAAATTGGCAGCTTTGGTTGTTAGGCCATATCTTCTTCTGTGGGAAGCTGGACTTTGGTTGCACTATCCCCCACACACTTTTTGCCACCTTTGAAATGCAACCCATGCCTCTCCTGTGAGTGAGATGCCAACGCCCCTAGCTTGACCCCACTTTCGACAGGTAGACAGGAGGGTAAACAGGTCAGATCAGAGGTGTGTCCACATTTAGCCGGCACCACCCCTGTGGTGGGGCAGGTGATGCAGACCCAACTTTTCAGTTTCCTTCATCTTGTTTGAGAGGGAATTAGCCAACTAGGGTCAGGGCTGTGTCCACTCCCCAAAGGAAGTGGTCACATAGAGGGCGTAGACACCCTAAAGGTATGTAGCCTATTGGCTACTACCTGTCTCCCCCTGTAGTGCCCCTAAATTTAGCATGTAGGTGGCACCACTGGACCCTGAACGTTAAATTCCTGCCAACCTAAGAAGAAGGGCTGAAGAGCTGCAAAAGCAGAGAAGAGGAGAAGAAGCAGCTGACCTCGCCCCAGCCCCTCCGTCCTGTCTGCATCCCTCATCGAGAAATGCACCAAAGTTGACATGTCATGTAGCTGTGACTTCAAAAGCATGGTAGAACTGCATGCCTTTGAAAAAGAACCAAGAGTCTTCTGTGCCCTTGTCATTCCCAGCCCAAATTAAAGTGGGCCAACACTGCCAGCGTGGTCCCCCAGCCCAGCAGAGACAAATCTCACCTTGTGCTTGCCCACTGTGGACTTCCCAACGCTGCCTGCAGCCTCTTTGTGCAGGCCCCCTTAACCACGACTGCTCCGGGTGACAAAAACCTGAAGCCTAAGGACTCCTCTGCACCGCTGCCCAAGGGCTCTGCAAAAGAGAACCAAAGGTTCACCCCACGTCCCTGGGCATTGCAAGAGTTGTGCCCCCTTGCTAGTTCATCTCAACCGGTCCCCAAGTTCAAGCCTGAAGTCTCTTTGTAACTGGTTCATTCGTCTTTTGAAGTGAAGTGGGCACCTGACCTGGTAATGCATCTCCGCACCCAGATGCCCCAGAGCCTACCAAAGTGAACTGTTGGTGCTGCCTTGGACCATGCCGCATACTCACCATAAGGTCCAGAAGATTGGTCCCTTAAGTCACTCCTAAGTACCTGTATGCTGCGTGTGTTTTTCCTGCATAGTTTAACATTATGCAGAAGACTTTCAATTCCAATTTAAATTACCAAAACTCACTCAAACTCTCCCTATGCTGAAAAACACACCTCTGCACCTGGACACCCCAGTTTCTCCCTAGGTGACATGTTGGTGCGCCCTTGGGCCTTGCCCAATATTTATCTCAAGTGTGGGGGAAGGGTCCCGTAAGTCGCTGTTAAATTACCGTATGCAGCATATGATTTCTCCATAGCTTAACATCACTGCGAATGTGTTTTTAATAATAAATGAAAGTATCAAACAAATGTTTACTTCAAAGTTGCTATTTTAAACAATAATTACCTTTGAGTGAAGTTATTGGTTTTACAAAATATATATAAAGAAGTATTTTGTTCTAATGAGGTCTCAGATTTATTTTATAAGTGTGTGTCTCATGCATTGCCTCTGTGAGTACAACAAATGGTTAGCACTACCCTCTGATTAGCCTAACTGCTCATCCACAGCACCAATAATCAAGTGTTTGTATTATCTACTTTTGCTCTGTATACCAATCTGAGACCCAGTGGACTCTCTGCTCAGTGTACTTTGTTTTAGTACACTGTATAGCGAGCCAGCTTCCTACACCTCCTCCCTCAGGTGGGTGACCTTAACCCCTTCGACGCTCGTGACGAAACGGTTCAGTCACGAGCGTCGGTTGGGCTGTGCTGGTGACGGAACCGTTTCTTCATGACCACGCCCGTTTTCGAATCTTCAGCACTGCGTGAAAATTTGCACAGCGCTGAAGCAGTTAAACTTACTTTTGGGGAGCAATTTACTAGTCACTGCATTACATATCAAAAATTCAATGTTCAGAGTATGGTAAGGCTAATTTGTGAGATCCAAGCTCATGCAGTTTTATCTATCTGTCAGTTAAGCTCGTCAACAAACCTGAGTGGCAATAGTGCTGTACCTTCGGCTCTGGCTGTATTCTCATATGGATTGACTAATTTTAGCACTTTTATTGAGGAGTCTACAATGCAGAGAATAGGATCGGAAAAGTCAGAGAACTTTGTAATTCTTCGCAAAGTACAAGTGTGGAGAGGAAGCTTCAGAGTAATGAATGGTAATCCTGGCATCAAATACAAGACAGACATTTTCCTTTACAATATCTCCTAAACTTTTCTCTGATTAACATAATTTGTTATGAGGCCACATCTAGGCTCAACTATGCATAACACATGGAATGAATGTTACCCTATTCCCTACCCTTGTAATGTGCTTTCTCTTCTTTGCTTTTCTGATTACCTAGTATGGCCAAACATGTTATTTTCCCTCTCTACATTGTATTTCTACTTACCTATAAAGTGATCTTTTGCCCGTGTGGCTAGGGTTGCACTATGTAAGCACTGAAAATAACGAATAAATAAATAAATATAAGGTACATTATTTTCAAGATTCATAGAGAGGTACAAAAATTTGTATCATTTTTATTTAATGGCTTATTTTCTGCAAACTTTAATATTTTCACTTGTAATTAGTGTTCGGGTACTGCATTGAAGCCTCATATGGAAGAGGTGTGCACTACAATCATCAATCAGCAACATTAATAAGTTCATCAGCTTTCGCTTGTCAGCCTCTGTGAAGGCCTGTGTCAGATGTTCTGAGCTTTCACTTTCTGTGCTTGTATTGTGTAAAGCTAGGCCATCTATGCCTGTTGAATGGCAAAGGACTTGAGCCCTCTTTGGTGACTAGGACGACAAAACAACACTTGGGAAGGGTCACTGGATAAACTCTACTGCGCCTCCTGCTGCAACTCCTTATGATGCTGTTGCTTCTTCTTCTTCTTCTTCTGCTCATCCTTCTCCATCTCCTTAGCTAGTTCTTTATCAACTTCTGATAGAGCACTAATGACAGGTTTGGCCAGGCCATACAGCTCAGATCTGGAAAAGAGGCAGTAGTTAGAGCCGGCATGAAGATAGAGGCTTATGAGCAGATTTATGTTTTCACGCAATGCAGTACACAAAATTGCCCTGCTGTGCTGTGTGAAAGGGAGAAAGCAGAACAGAACCAAAGCTATTAAGGTCTGATGCTATTTCTCTTGTGCCCTGCAACGTCCCACTTAAGGCTGTTGCAGGGATTCTGCACAAACACAGAACTATGCGAAGGAATACGGGACCTCGGTGTATAAGGGCTAAGCCTTCCTACCGCCTCAGTACGCACAATCCCAGGACTGACTAGCTATAGTGTCTCGCTAGCTCTCCTAAACAATCACGGAGATGCAAATGATTACACACCCCAGAACACAACACTCCCAACTCTCTCAGGAATCGCTGTTACAAGACGTACCCTTTCACTTACTCACTCGTGCTTGTCCACAATAAGTATTGACAGAGACTCTGTTATAGTTTAAAATGTTAATTTTAACTATCGTGCTCTATAATGCAGTATAGGAGCCACTTCCAGCAGCAAAACGCAGAAACCTAAAACAGGTAGCATTGTAGCAAGTCCATGTATTATAAAGGGAAATGTCTTCTTATATAGACAGTGGATAAAGGGCTATAAGGCCTAACCCCCCTTCCCTTGGTTGGAAGAAGTTTTAATATATAATAGAAATATAAATGGGGTTTGCCAGCAGACCCCATACCTTAGTGACTAGATGGAATATCTACATTATAGGAACAGCATGTCTCTTCTCCCTGGAAAGATCTCTCTCTAAGGGCCTGTTCATCAAACATGCATTCCCATAATATCAAAGCACAAGTCTTCAGCAGCCGCAGCTTTGTTAGCGTGTTTTGTCTAGGTCGTAGGGACTGACCAGAACAGAATAACAAGGGCAGTGTTTATCGACCTTGCTCACCGTCTTCAGACTAAATCCCAGGAACAGACAGAGAATGCACAAAGTAGACGGTTCTCATGTGAAAGTTACAAACAGAGTCTTGCAAAAATAAAGTCATGTGGTAAAGTGGGCAAACGCGGCATCATGGCAGCAGAGCTCATGCTAACTTAGCAATGTCGACTATGTCCCTATCGGCCATTTGACAAGCCTACTTTGCGCCAATACACACACCCCTGCACCATAGTAGAGAGATGTCACTTGATACTTTCAATCCAGTAACTGGCTTCTAGAGACGGACTGGATTATAGGGCAATCAGGCAGTGCACGATGTGCTGGTCTGACAGATCAGTGTGAGGGCTGGTTTTTAAGGTCGAGCCTAGCAGCAGGCCGCATACACTGCTCGCTCGGCGAGACTGCTGTAGTAGACTATGGGAGAGAAGCGGCACCCACTCTCCGCCCATATTTTTCATTGGCTTGGGTCATTGTATTTCGTAAATGCTGCCTTCGGATTTGTTAATAGGCTTGTTAGTCCCTCCTTAGTATGGCCTTGTCTTCATTTGTAACCTCCCATGGCTACTGGCACTTTTACTTTGGTTGTTACACGGGACCTGTTATTTGGTCTGTAAGCACTATTTACTTTATTGAGTTTTTCTTACTGCAGACCAGACATGTGCTGATTCATCTGAAACGGCTTGTGTTTTTTAACCAGTGCGGCGGCCCCAGAACAATGGCGCCCGCTTTCAATCACTTCAACCCGTTATTGTCTCATGTCTGTTTCAACTCCCCCTCAAGTAAAATGGATTTAGAAATGATTAGCGTATTACGCCATGTGAATTCCAAGTAGCATATAATCTTGTGCTAATCCACTGACGCTGACAACAGCACATCTGTGTTACATGTCATCTGTACTAAAGCTGTATACAAACCACAGTATCCACGGGTCTAATTGAACAACCAACTACTATGGTGTGTATTAGATTATAAGAAAGACCTTTTGACCTATAGACCTCTTAACAGATTATGTAAAAAATAACTCTATATAGGATGGATTTCAAAAGCCTGTTTTATTAACAACAAAAACACCATCACAGCGAATACCACCACAACCAATACCACCACCACCAATACCACCACCATAACCACCAACACCACCACCAATACCACCACCAATAATACCACCACCAATACCACCACTACCAATACTACCACCAACACACATACCACCACCACCACCAATACAACCACCACCACAAATACCACCACCGATCCAATACCACCATCACTAATCCAATCCAACCACCACCACTAATACCCATACCACCACCAATTCCAATATCCCCACCACCAATTAGAAAGCTAAAAAAACTTGTAAAGACATGGTAGTCAGCATGGATGCCAGCAATGTTTTTTTATTATCAGGAAATCAGCAGTAAAAACCGGCCCTCCAGACCATAAAACAGACACAGAAAAAGAACAAGCATTTACAATGCAGTAGGTCTCGCATTTGCGAGAGTTTAAGCTATTAGTAATGTAAATGACAATGCCTTTTATTTATGTTTTAAAACACGAAACATAAATAAAAGACATTGTCATTTACAATGCCAATAGCTCAAACTTGCATGAATGCGGGACCTATTGCATTGCAAATGTCTTTTTCTGTGTCCGATGTATGGTCCGGAGGGCCATCTTTTACTGCTGATTTCCCTGATAATAAAACAAACGTTGCTGGCATCCATGCAGTCTACTATGTCTTTACAAGTTGTTTTAGCTTTCTATTTCAGTAATGGGACCGCTGTAATTTTGGTGCCCAGGCCAATTTTCTGCCCCAGTCTGACCCTGCTGGTGCTGAATGCTGAGTGGGGCTTCTGAGAGTAGGAAGGTACACAGTGAAGTGGTTATTATGCTTCACGACTGCCATTGAGGGGTCAGAAAAGTCTTGAGAGACATCAGGGAACACCTCCACCTCCCTCCCTCCCTCCACCCACCCACCCCACCACCAGCCAGTTACCTGGAGCTTGATGTCCACTCAAAAAGTTCTACGACATTTTGCTTTGGGGAGTAGGGAACAGATGAAGTTTACTTCACCTCGAGAAAAGTTGAAAAAATTGTCTGTCTTTGCATAGGGAGAAGACTAAGGGGCAGATTTACAATAAGTGGCGCATCCGTGCTGATATGCAGGGATGCGCCACTTATTGTGCGCCATGCCTCCGCCACCATTGATGCGCCGCATTTACAATGCGGCGCACCAATGGGCAAAAACGGCACAGATGCGTGACGCATCTGTGTCGTAAAAGCGACGCATTGCTGGAGGTGCGTCGCAATTGCGATGCAGCTCCAGCAAGGCTCGGGGGTGCCCTATCTTGTTAATGCTGTGTCAATCCTTACGCCTGCTTCAAGCAGGCGCATGGTTTTGACGCAGCATGGGCCCCAAAGTGACTGAGTGAAATCTTGTAGATTTCGCTCAGCCACTTTTAGGAGGCGTTCCTGCGCCAGGACGCCCCCCTGCGCAGGAACGCCTCCTTCTGACGCAGGGCTTTACAACTTGACGTATCTCCCAGATGCGTCACATTGTAAGTATCCCGCACCATGGCGCTTTTTTGCGCCGCCGCTGCGTCACAAAAATGACGCAACAGCGGCGTAAAAGGGGCGCAAGGGGCTTGTAAATCTGCCCCTAAGAATTCTCACATAAAGTTTATATTAAGCATCCACTATTACTTTATTTGAAAATTCCACATATCCACCGCTCCATGGAACTCATTCACAAGAGACTCAAGCTTCAGCATTGATGCGTCAGTTCCTTGCACCAGCGTCAAATGTCTTGCGCTGTATTTACAATACAGGGTACCACAGACTCATCAGAAATTCTGACCCATATATTGGCGCAAAAGTGACAAATTGCTGGAGTTGGTTGTAAAACTGACGCAACTCCAGCAATGCGTCAGAACACATAGATGAGTCCCATTGTAAAAGCCCTGCTTCAATCCTTACACCGGGTCTGAACAGAAGCAGAGATTTTTTGACGCAGTCAGGTCGCAGGGTGACACAGTGAAAGGTTGTACATTTCAGTGTGCCACTTCTATGTGGCTTTTTGCATGGAACCCCTACCATGCGTACAATACACCTGGTGCAGGGCTCTAGAAACGGATGCATTTGATATAATGTGTCAGTTTGTAGATATGGCGCAATGTGGCACACTAAGTGCGCTGCATCAAAAAAAGTGATGCAGCAATTGGCGCAAGTGGCTTGTAAATAAGCCCCCGTGTTTCGTGCTGAGCTATCTGCCTTCCTTGAGCGAACTTATGGAGTTATCAAGAAAGCAGATTCAAAGCAAGAAAATGCAAGATTCGATTATGCACATCATTATGATCAATTAATACTGCAATGAGAATGCATTCAGTGCGTTCTCTGCAAGGAGCAGTGGGTGGTAGTAATGGGGCTTTTACCATTCCTCAAAACTCACATTTGAATATAGCAATGTTTTTTGACTGCAGTTCTGGTAGCAGAGCATTGAATGACTACCAACTGTTAAGGGAAAGAGGTAATTGTTCACAAAGTCCACGGTGGGCAGCTTCTCTTATTTGAGGCATAGCTGAGCATTTCTTACAGTGCCTTTTCAGCAATGCAACCAGAATTTGTAATACTTAAAGAGACAGGGTCTGCCATCTTGGCACATTTCCAACAGATAGCAAGGACAGGAATATGATGTCTCTTAATTCCATTTGGCTGTGACTTCACATATAGATGTGTGCACCAAGGTGCTTAGTCCAAAGAAACCATGATGGAGAAAAGCTATTGCATAGAAATGTCGAACCAGACTAGCATTGGCAAGATAATAGGGCTCATCTATACCTGAAATTAATGTAAAAAAAAGAACGCTATTACTTTGCCATCACGTCATATTGTAGGTGTGGGCCAAAGCAGATGCACCTGGCTACATAATGAGGCACACTAAAGTCTACAAAAAAGTGATGGATGGTTGGAAGGTTTATATTAATCTCATTCACAGATTATTCTAGGCTACATCCCAATCCACTGATATTTTGCACACCATGACACCTCAGTTCACTTCAAAATCTTTTATTCGATTAATCGTGTTGATAATCATAAAAAGTACATCATATAATTAAATACATCATCATAAAAAAAACACATTATTAATATTACATTATTACATTACAAGTTAAAAAAGTTATAAAAAAAGGAATACTCTTTGGTACATTAGCAGGCTTAATACAGAAGATCAAAAAAATTCAGCTAGGCATCACTTCAATGGCTTTACGAATTGTTAAGCATGATTTCAGGAACAAAGCTACATTCTTTGCCACGTATTGTGTTTCTAGCTGTTGTAGTGCTAGAAATGCCGGGCGACAGGTCCTCAACCCCATCTGGCGCAACACTGGTATAACCCAGCGTTTCCGCGGTTCGACATAATAATGACAAAAGAATACCACATGCATAGTCGTTTGAGGGGATACCTTATCGCATGGACATTTAACCAATTCGTGTGACCAGTTTGACGTGTTTGGAAAGGTGACCAGTCGAAAAAACAAATTAAAACGGAACCTGATTAATAGGTATTTTTCGTAATTAGATAAATAGAATGTGAGATAAGGCTGTATACCGGAGACACTTGGGCCATCAAAATATGAGCGTTTGATTGCTTGGATATTTCGCCAGACAAACGCAATTCCCTTAGATGGTTGAGACATTGATGTTTCAGGGCTTTCCTGCTTATCTCATTGATGGATGATGGCTCAATAACATACTGAGTGAGGTCCAGGTCTTTCAGGACGTTGGTCACATACACCAACCATGGGATGTTTTTCCAGGAAGTCAGATCTAGGCATTCTAAAATCAGGGCACGTGTAAGATGGCATTGTCGTTTAGTCCAGATACGGTGCCATAGCAGTATTGGTTGACATTTAATGTAATCTGCCAGATAGTCAATCCCAAGCTCGATATGGCAGCCGTAAGTGGGGGCACTCTGTGGGAGTGCCAACAAATATTTAGCAAAGCCATTTTGAATTTTTTGCAAATCCGCCGTATTTACATAGCCCCATACACCGTCTCCGTGTGTGGCGATGCTCTGGCATTTGGCTTGATGGATTTTAAGCAATACAGGTGGGGAGGGCTTGCCCGTTTTTCTAGAAAATGAGACAAGGGCAGATGTTGCTCGCTGGTAAAGCAGTTTTCTAGTTACCAACGCCCTTTTCAGTGGCGTCACTAGGGCTGGTGTCACCCGGTGCGGGTAACTCATGGTGTCACCCCCTCACAACTTACCAGATGGACCATCTCACCCTCTGCCTGCACCATGTCCCCTCTGCCTGCACCATCTCCCGTCCGCCTGCCCCATCTCACCCCCTGCCTGCACCATCTCCCCTCTGCCTGCACCATCTCCCCTCTGCCTGCACCATCTCTCCCTTTGTCTGCACCATCTCCCCTCCGCCTGCACCATCTCTACCTTCGCCTGCACCATCTCTCCCTCTGCCTACACCATCTCCCCTCAACCTGCTCCATCTCTCCCTCTGCCTGCACCATCTCTCCCTCTGCATCCGCCATCTCTCCCTCCGCCTGCACCATCTCTCCCTCTGCCTGCGCCATCTCTCCCTTTGCCTACACCTTCTCCCCTCTGCCTGCACCATCTCCCCTCTGCCTGCATCCTCTCCCCCTCTGCCTGCACCATCTCCCTTCTGCCTGCACCATCTCCCCTCCGCCTGCACCCTCTCTCCCCACTGCATCCATCATCTCTCCCTCTGCCTGCACCATCTCTCCCTCTGCCTGCACCAACTCTCCCTCTGCCTGCACCATCTCTCCCTCTGCATCCACCATCTCTCCCTCCGCCTGCGCCATCTCTCCCTCTGCCTGCACCATCTCCCCCTGCCGGCACCATCTCCCCTATGCCTGCATCATCTCACCCTCTCCATGCACCATCTCCCCTCTGCCTGCATCTTCTCCCCCTCTGCCTGCACCATCTCCCTTCTGCCTGCACCATCTCCCCTCCGCCTGCACCATCTGATGTTATGACACTGGTGAATATACTGGGCTTCGGACTGTGTGTACAAATGTGGGACTCTATATGAGCCCATAGATTTATCCCACCTAGGCAGATCTCTCGTCTGTCTTAAGTGTTTTTTATTCCCTGCTACTCTGCCTAGTTATAGTTTCCTCAGGGGTTCCCTTTTGCTTTATTAGTATGCTAGAGGTCTTCCCAGTACACCATCCTTTGTAGCAAGCATGAAGTGATGAAGTGGACTGTCTCAACCGGGAGGGGGGGGGGGGTCCCAAGAAAACATTGGGGGGGGGGGGTGGCTGATTCTTCAAGCAAAAAGCAGAGTGGAGCTGCAGGGGTCCTAAGCACCTGCCATGCTAGAGATCTTCACAGTCATTGCTGCCAAGGTTTCAGATTGCTTATGTGTGACATTTTCTTAAAATCGGTGTGATTATGAGTGACATTTCAACGAATATGAGTGACACTTTATCGCAAGCAAAATCAAGCAATGAAGATGAGGGAGACATATAATGATCCGCACCAGAAATGGAAGAGCACTAACTGGGAGACAGACTGCGTGACTGCTGTTCGCAATAACAGAGGGCAGGAAGGCACTACAGTGCTCACAAGATTATCTCATTGATCTGATCATTCAGGACCATACGCTAGCATAAAAAGCTGATTTTATAGCATACAAAATTTTCGGATTGCTTATGTGTAAGATGTCCATGGTTTTAGTGTACTTTTGAGTGACATTCTACTGCCTAATGTGTGGTAAAATGAGTGGCACTTTCTCACCAGAAGAAATAAGCAATGAAGTCCATATTGAGAGTTAAATATCACAAATTACCATATTTTGAGCAATGAGGAGAACTAACCAGACAATATTGTCCATTTTAACACCATTAACAGCCAATCAGAAGTAGCCTGACCCACTCAGTGCATCCTAACTCCATTGACAGGATCAGCAACAGCCAGGCCAGTCCAGCGTGTTAGAACCCTGCACATTTCCAGCAAATCTACCTTGGCTCAATGCACTCTAACCCCCCCTACTTCCATCCAAACCATCCCAGTCAGCTGAATGTAATTCTAGTTCCACTCGTATCCACCAGAACCAGTGTGACCCTGCCCAGTCCATTTTAAATCGTTTAACCCTCAATAGAAACATCCTGTCCCTGCCCAGTTGGTGCATGCTAACACCATATCTTTGCAAACCAGTCAGTCCAAGCCAATCTGGCCCCAGATACGCAAAGCAGAACAAGCCTATAGAGTTGGCACGTGGCTGTTTTTTAATCTGCTTGACTACTATTTTAATGTCTCAGCACAAAAATGACCCAAAGCTGGCACTGTTTCCCTCTTACCAGCACACATTTAAAACAGCAAACATAAGAGCAAATGCTCTTTAACAAGTGTGGAGGGGCTGCCTCGATGGTCCATGACTGATAACGTAATAAAAGTCTGAAAGTCGGTGTTAAAAAGGTATAAGGACTATTTGTATAAAGTCCTGTTTATCATGTCTCGGCTTTTGAAGAATCTTCAAACATGAGAAAGTGCCGGTAATATTCCCTGGGTAAGGTGACAGCCGCACTGGCCTATCCCTCACCATCTTATCTCATTCACATCACACCTCACCTGTGACAAGTGCTGCCTCAGTAACTCACTGCCAGAATGAGTGCCAGCGTGTCTTCATTGGGTTGGGCTTATGCTAATTGGAAAAAAGTATATGAACAGAGCGTGTAATAGTCAGTTTTCTTTTCCAAAGGTATGTTTTGAAAAGACTCTACTGCAGCTTTAAGCTAGCGACGCAGTTTTTGTCAACTCTCTTCCAACAAATTAAGTGCCACCCAAATGCATATATAACTCAGCCTATCCTGGACATGTGCGGGGGAGGGGGGTTGAAGCAGGGCGAAGGTCTCAGTTGTTGTGAAGACCTGTAGAGATCGCGTGCACGGCCGCTGCTGCCCAAACCGTGAATTAAAGGCACGTTTTTTTTCTTAAATGTTACATGATGCGTGCTGGGCAATTGTGAAGAAAATCAGTGTGGCATAGTAAAAGAGACAATGAGAGTGTTTAGGCCAGCTGGGACCCAAACTGCTGCTGCTGGGTCGTACTGTTTAGAATAGCGGTAGCCGGCAGTGCGTGCAATAATTCACACTACACTAAATTCAGTTCTTCTGCCCACTGCTTCTGCCAGACAGTGACTGCCAGTGCCAGCTTGTCCAGTGGGTACGCTGCGCGCATCCGCAGGCATCGCACCACCACGCCAGACCCAGTGACGATCATCACCCACGCATACACAGTATGATCGGGGAGGTGGTCTGGTGGTGCGCTGCGGTGCGGTGTGTGAGTGGCGCGCTGTCTAAAGCTGCTGCAGCAGGTAACTAAGATTGGTGTCACCCCCAGATGGGGTGACACCTGGTGCGGTCTGCACCCCCCGCACCCCCCTAGTGACGCCACTGGCCCTTTTCCAAGTTAACTGATCATCTATTAGAATACCCAAGTAGGGGTATTCTCTGACACGTTCCAATTTGGATTGCTCAATGTAAAGGTTTTTGGAACTTTTTACCTTGGGCCCTGTTTGCATGATGAAGGTCTTGGTCTTGTTCACTTTTAACCCAAGTGAGAGCATGAAATTACAATATTTATCCAACTGTTTTTGGAGCTGTACTAAGGTCCTTGCAAAAATTACGGAATCGTCAGCGTAGAGTAATGCTGGAATAGGGCGATGATTGATGGTAGGTAAATCCTGGCTCCCTTCTAACATGGCTGCTTCCAGGCCGTTGGTGTAAAGGTTAAACAGGAAGGGAGCCAGGACACAGCCCTGTCTAACTCCACGAGTTATTGGAAAGGAGGATGTTAATTCTCCACCCACGCCATACCTTACGCATGCCGAGGCGTCGGAGTAAAGCTCGCGTAGGAATTTGATGAGGGGAGGATCGACACCCAACTCCTCCAAAATGAGCCACAGCTTGGCGTGGATTACACAGTCAAACGCCGCGCTGAGGTCGACGTAGACCATAAATAAGTTGCCCTGTTTTGCTCCCACATACTTTCCAACTAAAAGTGTCAGGTTTAGGGCCTGTTCGACAGTACCCAGTCCCTCCCGGAATCCGTACTGGAGGTCGGTGATGATGTTATTTTCTGCCGCCCAGTCCTGGAGACGATCCAGGATTAGGCAACCTGCGACTTTCCCCAGTGAATCCAGGAGGGAGATGGGCCTGTAGCAGGCGGGGTTGTTTCTTTCCCCCTTTTTAAAAATTGGAAGAAGTATGGAGGAGGACCAGGATTCCAAAAGGCCAGTATTTAAAACTGCCGCCATTAGCTGGGTGACAATTGGGGACCATAAATCAATGTTAGAGACAAATATATCAAGTGGGGCACCATCTGGGCCGGGAGCCTTTCCGGTTTTTGAGGAGGATAGTGCACTAATGACCTCCCCGTGTGTAAAATGAAGGTCTATGGGATAAACCCCTCTTTTAGAGGACGTGGTTGTTAAGTTAGGCTGTACTGCGGTTACCTGGTGGGAGTCACTGAAGATTTTGGAGAAGTGAGTCACCCACTCGTCCGCGGTCACTGCTACGTCCAGGTGTTGATGGGAATTTGCCTCCAGTAGGAAAGGAGATTTAACTACCTGCCAGAATTGGGAGCTGTCCTTACTGTAGCAGCTTTCATGTAATTGGGCCCACAACTTGTTCTTATGGTCTCTTTTACAACTAATTTGGGCTTGTTTGTACTCGGATCTTAGTTTGGCTACTTTAATTTTGTCTCTAGCTGGATTGTGTAGTTCTTTTTTTAAAGCGGTTAGAGCTTTCCGGCACGCCGTGTTGAACCATCTTGGCTCAGATTGGTTACCTAATTTGTGGGTTCGAAATAATTCATTCTGGATAACTTTCAGGATTTCCCCGAAACTGGAAATAATTTGCTCGGGGGGAGAATCCCCCTCGAGGCAAATATTTATCCAAGGGAGTGCCTTGGATATGACCTTTCTCGTTGTTACTAAAGGATCTATCCTTGACCATTTCACGGAATAACCGTTGGTTCTATCCATGCTCAGTGTTTTTTGGGTCAGTAAGCTCTTCTTGTTAATAAGGGGAACCTTCGTGGGTAGGTTAAGGACAATACTATTGGGGAAATGATCACCAGAGATTTCTGATCCTGTAGAAAACTGAGAGAGAGTACCCTTTAAAGAATAAGAACACAATATAAAATCTATAGTGCTAAAACAACCCCTACCATGAAAGGTAGGTTTAAACTCCACAGGATGGTTTGCAAGTTCGTTGGCATATGTCAATTCTAGAGACATTAAGCTATCATTGAGGGAGTCTCCTACAAGGGAGTGGGTAAAATGTGTCAGCGGGCAATCATTTTCATCTATGAGGCCACAGTTAGTTTTCTTATAATTTGGACACAGTTGAACATTAAAGTCCCCTCCCCATATTACGTTACACAAAGCTGGTAAATGCTTAGTACGCTGTTCATTTATAGACAGAGAAATTGCAGACACAGTTTTTACACAATCTACTGGAGATAAATTGTTATTAAAATTAATGAGACTATATGCCGTACCATTTTTAAAAGTTATCAGTAGAATTTGATAGTTTAAGGTGGAACAGAGGATAGAGATTTCCTTTACTACGAGGGTATTGGAAATGTATATTGCGAGACCCCCCATAGGTCTGCCGTGTATTGATGGGCAAGCTGGAGAATGGAAAGTTTTATAGCCCTGTATGTGCAGTGGGTCAATTGTCCAGGTCTCTTGTAGACAAATTATCTGGTGTGTGGTTACAAATTCCAACCAGGGTTTCAGTAGGATCTTTGTTCGAAGACCTGCTACGTTCCAGAATAGTATAGGTACTAGCAGGGTCGACAAGGTTTTATTGGTAAGCGCTGAACTTCCTTTTTGGGATGGGATTTTTAAGGATAAACAATGATCTTTATTAAGAGAACAGGGCATGGTATCACCTCGACTGTCACGTGTAGTGGGAAGACAGGGCTGCATATCAGCACATTGTTGGGAGTGTACGTCCACTGACTCAGTTGAGACTACTGAAGTTGGTAAAGACGCCATTATGGATAATAAAATTGGAGATTGGGAAGAACTTGGTGGCGTTGATGTTGGTAAACCAACTAGGGGTGGGTTCCTGTCGTCCAGGACGGTGGACGATGATGGTCAATCCACCATCTCCAAGCAGTCAAACCTGTTGTATGTAGGAACACCCCTCCAATCAAGAAATGGCGTAGTGTCTCTACCTCCTTGACCTGTCCAGTTTGACCAGTCCGGATTTCTATTCCAGCTTCCTACCTGGGTCCAGTTCCACTCAGGGCCTGGTGGCAGGGATTTGGCTGGAGGATAGAAAAAGGCTAGTCTTCTCGTACCAATTCCTTCTGGAGATGTTTGGGAGCCCCATGAGGAGATGTGTTCAACTGTTTGAGGGTCTTCAAAGTGTATTATTATACAGTCTCCTGGGATCGTTTTTGGCTCCTTCCCAACCCAGGGGACTCTGCGGACTGAGACATCTCTATTATTAGCGTAAGGAGGAAGTGGCCGATTCGTTGATAACCAGTGGAGTACCTTGTTTTTTAGGGACCATCCAGGTTCATCGGAATTAATGTGCAGCGCTGGGACCCCAGTCATAATGATGACAAATGGAGTGGTTTCAGGGGGGAGATGTGCAGAGCGAGCTCCATTACGTCTCGTGTTATAAGCTACATTTTGTCTCGTGTTGTAAGCTGCATTTTTAGATGCTGGTGTTTATGCTGTGGTCGATGCAATAGGTAGAATGGTGGGTTGGGCCGTTGATAGGGGAGGGACACGAAGGGAGGAAGTGGCAGACTTATTCGCAGCAGTGTTAGGTGCTGATTTTTGCACAGTTTTACTAGCTGGTTTTTGGTGGACTACGGCTGTAGTCGTCACCGTTTTGTGAACTTGGGGTGTTTGATGGGGCATTGTTCCCCCCACATTTTTTGGTTTTGGATTATGTGACTGAATCACGGGAAGTGAGGGTGTAGGGATCAAACTTTTCTTAGCTTTTAGGTCAGATGTTAATGATGCTAGTGATTTTTCGATGTTAGACAGTGATAACTCGATAGGCTTCAGGTGCAATTTAATTAATGCCTCTATGGAGGCCAGTGTGGGAGTATCGAGAGTAGTAGGATCCCGCCCACTACATGTGTTACCACTCGAAATAGGATTAAATATGTCAGATGAAAGATTTATTATATCTGACGTTGTAATGGTATTCTGCTGTTGAGGCATGATCGGTTGGGAAATAGGAGATTGAACAGTAAATTGTGTCAAGGAGTCCTGGCGAATGTCAGGATTATTTTGGGGAGATTTCTTGTTTCCTTTTTTTCCCTTCCTCTTTTTTGGGATAGCACCTTCCCTCTGACCCCTCGTGTTGGGAGAAGAAAAATTCTCCTCTGGTGGATTTATAAAGAGAGTCGGGGTTCTCTCAATAGATGGGGAGAGATGGGAAGTGGGAGAATGTGAAATTTGTGTTGTTGAAAGGTCTATCGACACTGATAAATCCACGGTGCCTGGAACCGTTAGGATCTCTTGTTGTAGGTCAGGGTCTAAATTACGTTGTGGAGTTTTGGCTGCTGCCAATAGACCCAAAGAGGAGCGCTTGGCTGCAGCTAGGTCCTGAGAGACCCTCCTTTCTAGTAGCAGGCCACCTTGGTTTATGGCGTCATTTGCTTTAGCAATAAATTGGTCTATTGGGCCTATGACCTGGGCAGCATGCGAGAGTTTGCTATTTCTGGTGATTCTGGGTGACATGTTATCAGATTCAATAAACACAGTTGCAAGGTAAAATACACTGAGTCCGGGTTAGCCAGTTTATATTGCTTGATGTTGAGATTAAATGTGAGAGACAGTAAAAATGAAGAGTCAATGGGGTGGCCCAGTCCAGTCTTACCCGGTCTTAAACGGGCCCGCCCTTGGTCCGGGCTTCGCCCGGCGTCCCGCGAGACGGGGGTGACAGCAAATTTATGCGCCTCCTGGTGCGCGATTGACGCGAAATGCGTCGCCGGGAATGCTGGGTAGTGTAGTTTTTTCTTGACCCAGCACCGCGCTCCGCTCGGCGGCCAGACCCGAAGATGGAGCAGGGGTCAGGCGGCGGGAGGCGGGTGGGCGAGGGCACAGGTTACTGAGGTATTTGTTCTCCTCTAAGCAGCAAAGGGTTTTCCAGCAGCAGTTCGCTTACATGGCAGATCCCCCCCCTCGACCGGGGTGACAGCAAATGTATGCGCCTCCTGGCGCGCGATTGACGCGGAATGCGTCGCGGGGAATGCTGGGTAGTGTAGTTTTTTCTTGACCCAGCACCGTGCTCCGCTCGGCGGCCAGACCCGAAGATGGAGCAGGGGTCAGGCGGCGGGAGGCGGGTGGGCGAGGGCACAGGTTACTGAGGTATTTGTTCTCCTCTAAACAGCAAAGGGTTTTCCAGCAGCAGTTCGCTTACATGGCAGATCCCCCATGACACCTCAGTTACGACCTAGCTATAAGCAAATCAGCCCTGACCCTACTCCCGTGGGAACAGTCCCAGCCAAACTGCCAGGCCCATGATATCTATTGGCTTTGGCATTTACTTTTTAGCCATGCTGTTCAGCAGTGGAGCTGCTAGGCAACATGGCTGATAATAATGTAAAAAAAAAAGCTGGATGATGTGGCGTCGGGTCATTTTTTTCTTTACATTTATCACTCCGAGATGGATTAGTACTGAAAAAATGGCCCGAAATGTGCTTATTTGATATAGCGCTAAAGCATATTTGAGTATTTAGCGCTAAAGTACTTTTTAAGTAAACAAACAAACAGGGGAGTAGGTTGAGAGTGGGGTGCAGGCAGGGACAAGGAAACACAGAAGAAGGGAGGAGATAAGGATGGGGTGGGGGCAGGACAGACAAGCAAGAGACAGCACTCAGGAAGCACACTGGACCAGCGTAACATTAACTCCATCCTTACACGTCACAGATATGCAATCTTTACCTGCACTTAGCACTATGCGTGCCTCAACTTTCTTACTATGCAGTGAAGTATTCACCTGTACTGTTGTGATGTTTTCACTGTAGAACATCAGACATTCATAAATGTGTGCATATTATCGTTTAACCTAGCCATGAAGAAATGTTGTTCTCACATACATTTACATTTATGATTCAAGTTATGCTAAATGTATTTGAAAGTGCATTGTTCATGATTCATTTACTTAAGTACATCTATATTGCTGTTGGTATTTTTAAGCTATACATGCACAAATATTCATGTAACCAAAGTGCACAATCTAGTGTTTAACCAAACGAATTCAACTAGGCCTGAATTTTGAAACATATTTTTGTGCTGGCCTTGCACGTTCTCTCCTTTTCAGGCATTATTTCAAGATTTCCTTAGTTAGAAAATGGAGAATAGTCTATTAGCGACAGAGAGGACTGAGAAGAAAATCTTGGCAGAGTTTGTTAAGCTAACGGACAGAAGAAGCATCCTATTTATCAATAAATCAATCAACTTATTTGTATAGCACAGCTAATCAGCAGTGAGGGCCTCCAGGTGCTAGGTTGCAGGGCTCAGTTGAAAAGTCAGGTCTTGAGTCTCTTCCTGAACTACGCCACTGAGGGTGATGTCCGGAGGAGGAGGGGAAGGATGTTCCAGGACTTGGCAGTGAGGTAGGAGAAGGAACAGCCTCTGGTGCGGTTTTGGTGGATGCTCAGTATCTGTGCCAGGGTGGTGGTGGCTGAGCGAAGGTGTCTGGGTAGTTGGTGAAGGTTCATGCAGTGGTTGATGTATGCTGGTCATAGGTAGTGGATGGCTTTGCAGGCATGTGTCAGTATCTTAAATTGGCATGTTTCTGAGTGGGGAGCCAGTGGAGGTTCCTGAGGTGTGGGGTGATGTGGGTCAGTTTGGGCAGGTTGAGGATGAGTCTATCCGCTGAGTTCTGTATAAACTGTAGTCTCTTCCTGAGTTAAACAATTGTGTACTACCCAAGGTCGTGTGAATGTACAGGTTTTATGGGATGAGAAAAGTTGAAGATATTGCAATTGTGCCTGTGAAGTGCAACACCATTGGTCCTTTGAGGGGTGGTGAGACTGTGGGACTGATGAAGTATATGTGTGTTTTAATTAGTGCTTAGTAGTCTTCTGTTAGGTGTTGCAGCAGGAGCAATCCTTTGGACTTTGAGAGGTACATACCTCTCTGCTTCCCCTTGTTCTTGCATAACTGTGGCTTTGTGCTAACACTTATTTTCCTGTTTAGAAGAGTTCTACTGGAGTTTTCACACTGCTGACACCTTCCTGCCTTTCTAAATTCCCCGTAGCCCTTTCCCTTTTTAAACAATCCTTATTTAGACTTAGAGCCAAATTAGATGGTTTTAGAATCTCTTCATGTCTTGGAGGGAGGAGCGTAGTAAATGGAGAGCCCTCCAAGTCTATATTCTTGGTGTATTGTTTTGACTGTCATTACTTTATGTTTCACACTGACAAGACGGAATCTGCTTCAACGGCTTGATTTGCTGGTCGTGTTTCTTTACATTTACAGCATGTTCTTGATTTTTACAACTATTGGGTTGATTACTAATTTATAATAAACCCACTTAACTTTAGATTTCAATCCTAGTTCTTATTGTGTGGCCAAATGGGTTACACAAGGATTATATTGTTCGTTTTAATGCCAGCTCCCTTTGCCTCTCAGTCGGGGCTCACCTATAGCTGAAGATAATGTAAAAAAATAAGAGCACTATGACGTTGCATCGCAACATTTTGTATGTGCACACCAAAACAGACTCACCTGGCTGCATAATGAGGCACACTAAAGTATACACAAAAGTGATGAAGGATGGAAGGCTTATATTGATTTCAGTCACTGCTGATTACTCGAGGCTATATCCCAATCCATTTATATTTTGCACACCATGACACCTCAGTTAGGACCCAAATATATGAAAGTCAGTCCTGACCCTGCTTCAGTGGGAACAGACCAGGCCAAACTGCCAGGCCTATAAGATCTATCGGCTTTAGCAATAACTTCATGGCCATGCTGTACAGCAGTGGAGCTACTGTACAGCATGGATGATAATAAAGTAAAACAAGCATTTACAATGCAATGGTTTCGCCTTTGGAAAAGTTTGAGCTATTGGCATTGTAAATGGCAAAATTTGTATTTATGTGTTGGTTTTGAAAACAGATAAATACATGGCATTGTCATTTACATTGCCATTAGCTTAATCTCTCCTTACAAGATGTATGTGCACTGTGGGGTTTCCAGGGCTGAGGCCCGCGAGCCCAGACACTCATTAAAACCCACAAGGCGTTTTCCTGCAAATCAGGAGGCCTCGACCACAGAACAGAGCTATCATTTCAGGGCCCGTTTTTAGGAGGCCGGCGTCACCCCACCCCGCTGACTATCTTAAGCTTGCAAAAAATAAAAGCGAAATCATAGATTTGAGACCCCCCTTCTGCTTCAGGAACAAAACCTTAGTCTTTTCCACTGAAAGGGGGAGGTTTTGTGTGTTGCAACCGTCAAAGCCGTCTGTCAAGTAGGGCCCTTCAAGGAGGCACAGGCCCATGTGGCAGTGAGAGAGGGAGAAAGAGAGGAATAAAGTAGGAGGCAAAGAAAAGCACGAGAGGGGAGGCAGGAGAGAGAAGAGAACAGAATGACTGCAGGCAAACAAAGAGGGAAAAGAAGGAGTGGGAGAGAAAAAGGCAATAAAGAGAAGGCAAGGACGAAGTAAAATAACCAAAGAGGGTGAGAGAGGGAAAGCGGGCAGATTGCGATTGTAGAGACAGAGGGCAGAGAAGTGCGAGTCTCTATCTTGCTGTCTGCTCTGGTCATCTACATATAATTGGTAATATTAGTCATACGTCCCAATAATCTCCCCAACATAAGGTAAGTTAAGGCAGCGTAATACACTGTTACCGTGATTCTATGTAGTAGCGTCCGGATAACACACCACCTCTGGTCCACGCAAGATCACCTCTGGATCTGTACCACTGCCAATGGGAAAGGATTCACCAAACGGGAGACAGCTCCGGTCCGTGAATCAAGGAGGTAAAAACACCAGCCGGTGTCCAGCCGGACGACGGAGCAAAGCCCGGCCGCCGGGCGGAGCACAAGGGCGGGGGAAGAGTACAGGAAAGGCTAATAACCTCGGAAACACAGATTCCGAAAAAAGAACGTAAATAAACGAACATAGACCTATGCTGTCCCTGAGATTCGTAAATTTTATTTCTATAGAGAGACTGCTGAAGTGATTATGTTTGTACTTTCGTAAAGAAGGAACAACTGCTTCTACTAGTTGTTTTAAGGGAAGAGACTTTCTACCCAACAAGTGAAGCCATGCTGGAATTTGTTGGCAGCTTCCCGTTTGATGAAATTGATATCCGTTTTTAAATACCTGTTAATTTCTTTGTTGTCCATTATTGCTTGGGGTAAAGTCATTGTATTGTGACTATCTTAAATATTCTACATGGAGAGCTGCACCAGCATAAGGTATTAACTAAACAAATATAAAATGCATGTATTTGGGACGTGGGGCCTCCAGTAAATGACCATTTGTCTAAAAGTAGGGTTCAACTATACCACTCGCAGTGTAAAGCGCAGCAGGGGTTTGGTTCATCAGCAGACGGGCTGCCCATGCTGCACGGGTTCTTGTCATGGACTGAGACCCCTAGAGTGGCCACGGCCCCCAGTATGGGGACCACTACAGCAGAGACTCACAGGGATCTCTTGGGGTGCGCACAGAGAGGAATCTAACGGCGAGGACCCCCGACTTTTAGTATGAGTGAAAACAGTAAGTGGGCAATTCACCTTTTCATAAAATATTAGGCACCGGCAAGGACTGAAGAACACTCAAGTGACTCTCCTGTATGCGATGGTCAAGGGGTGGTGGTCTGGATTTGACTGTCCTCATACTCCAGACCTTTGTGCTTCAGGCTGCACTCGAATGAACTGAATTACATGTTTGCCAGGCCAGTAATGTCGATGTTAATCTGCTAACTTCACAAAGCATTGCAGTTGTTCGTGTGGTAACTTCAAATATCTCTCCCAATATACGGAGCTTATCAGAGTGTTAGAGTGTTATCCGAATACTTCAGTACCTGTGCTGCGAGGTGCTGTTTCCCCTGCAGGCTACCCAAAGCAGAGACTGCAATCCGTGTGTGTTGTGACTGCACTTCAGAAAATAAGGTGGCCTTCTGTGCTGCACCAGGTAGCGGGCAGCAGGGGAGCATGGGAACAGTAGCAGAGCCCCGCAGCCATCCTCTCTGCCAGACCCCGATGCCAGGCCCTGTAATCAGATTGTGGTAAGCGCCAGTCGTCAGTTCAGCTAAAACGAAAAACAAAACGAGTACTTAAAGGGAAACGTGTGGGAAGGGCAGGGCCGGGCTTCAGCGTGGGCAGCTCTGGAAACAAGCATTGGCGGTGGCGAAATGAAATAAAAACAAGCACCTACAGGCACACAGACAGCGGGAGTGGGGACGGACAGCGGGAGGGGGGGCGGACACGGACAGCGGGAGGGGGGGGCGGACACGGACAGGGGGGGCGGGAACAGCGAGTACTTAAAGGGAAACGTGTGGGAAGGGCAGGGCCGGGCTTCAGCGTGGGCAGCTCTGAAAACAAGCATTGGCGGTGGCGAAATGAAATAAAAACAAGCACCTATGGGCACACGGACAGCGGGAAGGGGTACGGACAGCGGGAGGGGGGGCGGACACGGACAGGGGAGGGGAGGGGCGGGAACAGCGAGTACTTTTAGGGAAACGTGTGGGAAGGGCAGGGCCGGGCTTCAGCGTGGGCAGCTCTGGAAACAAGCATTGGCGGTGGCGAAATGAAATAAAAACAAGCCCCTACGGGCACACGGACAGCGGGAGGGGGGACGGACAGCGGGAGGGGGCGGACACAGACAGGGGGGGCTGGCACAGCACACGGTCAGCGGGAGGGGGCGGGAATGGACACTCACCTGGTCTTCTTCCGGCGGCTGTGGTCGGCATGGAATGACGAAAACAAACACCTAAGAAAAAAAAATGAAACTCCGCCCACCGCCCGATGACGATGCAAAAAGGGTGGAGAGGGAAAAAATCATGGGAACGCCCCCGAATCTGGTCCGGCCTTGATGGACAGATCCGGTTTCCAATGGCTAGCCTCCATTTATGGAGCTAGCCAATGGAAGCAGAGGCGGGACTAAGCCCCACACTGTAGGAACATAAGATTTCTCCTGGGCGTAGCTAGTGCTCCGGCCCAGGTGAAACCTAAAAAGGCACTATGACGTGGCCGTTGGGTAATTTTCTTCTTTACATCTACCGATTCGAGATGGATTTGTACAGAAAAAGTTGCCTGAAATGTGGTTTTTTTATATAGCGCTAATGCGTTTTGTTTTATGTAGCTCTAACACACTAAAAAAAAAACGGGAGTGGGTTGAGAGTGAGAAGAGCAGGCAAAGGACAAAGAAACACAGAAGAAGGGCAGGAGAGATGGATTGCGGTGAGGGCAGTACGGAGAAGCAAAAGATAGCAATGGGGAAGCACACCGACAACGGAGAGTGGGGGATAGGAAGCACCCAAGCGATGAAGGATGGGGTTAGGAAGTGCATGAACAATAGAGGGGGGAAGCACACAGGCAACAGAGGGTAGGGATGGGGAAGCATACGGACAACAGAGGGCTGGCAGAGAGGAGGAAGCATGCAAACAATGGATGGGGGAAGGGATAGTGGTGCAAACAGACAACAGAGCATGGCAGGGGGGGAAGCACACAGACAATGGACGGTGGGTGGAGAAGCAGGAATGGCAACAGGAGGTGGGCAGGTTGGGAGCAAGCAACAATGGTAACTGAGAAAAGATACGCCAAGAAGCACAAGGTTGAAAAAGTGGAACAGGAAGTACACATGGGGGATGGCTGGACAACGCATGCACTCTTGCGAGATGCCTAACCAAAATGCTTAACCAAAAACAAAAACGTAGTGCCTGAAAATGGAGCAGTGTGCAGACAGAAATAATGGGTCCTTAGGCCAGGGTAGGAACATACACAAGAAGAGGAAATAAAGCCCATGGAAGCTGATGAATAAGAAGTAAGCAAATGAGATTGATAATAAACCAACCCAGTGGTAAGAAATAGGTGGGCTCCAAGCACACGATAAGGTAACAATATCCAACAGTTAGCGAAACACATGAATACTCCACAGAGAAAGATTGTTCCAAACGAAGTGCATTTTAGTCGAAAACTTTCATGGGATTAAGAATAATAGAGAGGGTAAAATGGAAAGGGAAAGGTTATGGTTTTTAGTACAGGTCAGCCGTGGAAAGAATGTTACGGTTGGCTTTTACACTCAGTATGGTAGAGTTCAGAGTTAATGATAGAGTCTAGTTTTAATGTAAAGAGAGGTCAAAAAGGGTGGTTGAAACACATATTCGGTGTAAAGCAATTAATTGCAGCAGTTCTGTAGTTGGTATCCCCTTTAGATGTGTAGGCTGTTTCTCCGCTGTACTTTCGCATGTAGGTACTATTCAGTAAAGGTGGTCATTGCAATGGGTGTGTCATAGCTTGGGAGCACACATTGTGACTAAGCAAAGTGAAACAAGTATCTTATAGCTCTACTAAGTACACCACATAACACACATTTTAAAGTATCAGGCACAATGAAGTATCAAGGTTGCAGTTTTTTCCATACTTTACCTTAATTTTTCAATGTAATACGAGTGACCGATTTCCTCAATCATTTTTGCCATTGTTGGGGCGAAGCTTTTAAAATAGTCATTAATACAGGCTGCTATGTTGTCTGGGAAGGGGTAAGGCAAGTTTTTACTTTCGTCGGAAATGGCCCTCGCATCCACTTCTGCAGAACGGGAATAAAAGTAAGACAAGGTAGGGTGAGAAGCAATGTAGGTAGTTACAGAGAGAAAAAACAGAAAGCAATGAACAGAACAGAAAGAGTGAGAAAGGAGAAGGTGATAGAGGCCAGGAAGGAAAGATTTGTGATTGAGAGTGAGAGAGTGAGAGGAAAAGAAATCGCCCAAAATGCTGTTTGATCTGATTAAACTTTAATCCAATAACACTACCATTCAATCCCCATTCCTGTCCAGTCCACAACCAAACTGTGAGGACTTTCCAGCCTTCTTCCTTGAAAAGTCTAACAAGATTGAATCTGATCTAAGGTCTGCCATAATCAATCTATCATTCCTACCAGCCTCCCACCTGCTCCCCCAGTCCCATCTTACAGTATGTCATGCCCCTACAAACAGTGCTTATTGGAGTCAATTTTCAACCTTCAACAATACATCAATTCTCAACATTCCTTCTACCCTGAAACCCTCAAATCACTTCAACGGTCCCCTTGCCCCCAAGTTCTTTAAAGAGATGATAAAGGTCCCTAGTTCAACTCTGGACCAAGATCGTTATTGCCTTCCTGCTTCAAGGTGAGATCTGCTCAAAGTCTGGTCAGGTTTTGCCTATTCTCAAAAAACCTATGGCTGTCCAGAGAACCTCAATAACTTCCAACCAATTACAAACATCCCAACTCTGGCAAAGTTCCTTGAGAAATGTGTTCATGTACAACTGTGTAATCACATTGAGGAATTCCAGCTTCTTGATCAATTCCAATCTGGCTTCCGTCAGGGTCACAGCACCGAAACAGCTATCGCTCATATAGTCGATGACACGCTCACAATGCTTGATAGGAACAAATCCTGCCTATTAATTCTACTCGACCTCCCATCAGCTTTTGACACTGTCAAACATGGCTCAGTACTAAAATGGGGTTGCCTCGTTCTCTATAACAGATCACAAGAATTTAAAATCACTCAAACCCTCTCCAATTACAGTCCTTGCACTTTGGGGGTTCCCCAGGGGATCTCTCTCTCACATACACTTTTCAACCTATTCCTTGAACCTCTTACTGAAATCCTCAAAGCATCTAACATCCAGTACCACATGTATGTGGATGGCACCCAGTTGTACATGAAAATATCTTCTTCTGATGATATCAAGGATCTCAACGGAACCCTGCACACAGTGCTTAATTTGTGCTATGGTTTCCGATTCTGAGGACTGGCACTTATTTCACAGGGCCGGGAAAACAAATGTCTTCACCTGCAGTTGGTATCCTGATAACGGTTAAAAATAAATATAACTAGGTGGGTGAATGCCTGACCGCTGGCGGGGTAGAATCACTGTTTAATCTTGTGTGATTGGAAGACCAGGGAAGTCCTCTGGTGGTAGTGGTAAAGGAGTCAATCTAATATTAATGACTGGTATGGCCAGAAAGAAAGAACATGTTGCTCAAAATGAAGGCCTGTGATATGCAGACCTGACGGAGTGCAACACAACTGTCTGTGCCTTTTACTGGAGAAATTAAAGGTGAGGAAGAGTGTACAGGACTGGAAGCTTATGGAACAGTTGTAAGCCTCGATGATGTTCGATGTCAGGGATGTAAAGTGCGCCCCGCAGCCCACACACTGTGGGGGTGAGGGGCAGTAGGTGGTGAGCCTTGTAATCCTGAGGGGGGCCCTTCGGGTTGTGTGTGTAGTTGCTGCAAGGCTGTCTGACACTGTATCTTTAACTGACAGTGCTGTGTGCAATAGACGTGTTCCAAGCTGCTGACAGACAAAGTTTTAAAAAAAAAATGCATATTGATCGAAATGGGAGGATGTTCCATCAGCCAGGGGCATAAGAGAGGACCCAGCGAGCTTGTGGAACTCCCAGGTTCACTCATACTGAAGTGGGCCCCTGAGCTACTACTGATGTGAGTGTGGGGGGCCCTATTTGCATATCTTACGTTGGTGGGAGCTCATATTTTGTACCGACACTGCCTTCATCCACTTAGAAGAACCGTCCTGTCACTGTGCTAATATTAAGAGTTACAAGGATAGTCAGTCAGTAGCAGAGGAAATACCTACTAGCGGGACTTTTTCCCGCTAATGCGGCGATAATTTTATCGCCCTATTACCAAGCTGTCGCTAACACCAGTTAGCGACAGCTTGTAGGCGATAGCGGGCATTTAGGGGCCCACTCTGCATGTCAGCGATAATTATCGCTAATGACATGCAAAGTGGGTGTGCCAAGATGTTAGCGATTGAAAACAGTCGCTAACATATCGAACTCCTATTAACAACTTTTGGAAATATGCGCGCTAAGCGCGAATATCTCCAAAAGCTAACGCCTGCTAAAAGCAGTTCTTAGCCATTTTATCCAGTGGAAGGTGGATAACATGGCTAAGACCATTGTCACGATAATGCATGAATATCGATGATTTTTCAGCGATATTCATGCATTTCGCAGGATTTTTACCGCTTTTGAGATAATCCTTGATAATATCAAGGTATCTCAGCGGTAAAAATGCTCGGTGCTAGGCAATATTTTTTTCCCGCTAACCAAGCAACAGCGATAATTATCGCTATTGCTTGGTAATATGCCCCCACATTCTCTAAGTCCAACTAGGGCTAAATAAATAAATTAACGTTTATAAGAGAAACAGGGCTCTTGCTGCGGGCTGTAGGATAGGATTTCATGGGCAATGGGAGACGCCTCTGAGGTAGGGGTGGGCACTAGCACGTATTTTTCCTCATCACACTTTGACCAAGAACAAAAGAGAGAAAGCACAAAAGGGAGAAAGGAGGACGAAAAGAAAGAATGAAATACAGTGACAAAGGGATAAAGCAGAGATGACAAAGAATGTGCATTAGTAAGGTAGAGGGACAAGGAGTGTCTGGTGGTAGGTTAAAGATGCAGGAAGGGCGCTCAAGCCTACCCAGCCTTGGGTTTTGGCACCACAACCTTCTGCAGTGCTGGCGGTAGCTTCTGAAGAAAACTTTGAGCCCCAAGCTTATTATTTCACAAATTAAGCACTGCCTGCACAAAACCCAAAACTGGCTAACCTCCAACCATCTCAAACCTAACACCCTCAAAACTGAATTCCTCCTTATCTCCCCACCCAAGCAAGCCCCCATCTTGGCGAAAAATCTATCCTCTCTCAACTGCACACCACAAATCATAGTCTCTATGAGATCTCTGGGAATAGTGCTGGATAAGAACTTGAACATGCAGGATCACATAAGCGCATCTACCAAAGGAGCAAACTTCCAATTGAGCATCCTAAGGAAATTAAAACCCTTCCGTCCCCCCGCTGACTTCAAGTCCGCTATCACCGGATCTGAATTCTCTTAATTGGTTACCTTTCGAGGCAAGGATACAATTGCCTGCATGACCCATAAAGCCCTTCATTTCAACACTCCTCTGTACCTTGCAAAAAAGCTAGATCTTTCGGGCGGTGCTCGATCCTCCAGGAGCTCCAGTACCCTGTTGCTTAAGCCCAATTCTTTTGAAAAAAAATGAAAACTTATAATCGATCCTTCTCGGTCTTGCCCCAAGAATCTGGAACTCCCTGTCTACCGAAACGAAACTGAATCCATCAACAGTGTCCTTCTGAAAGGTGAAAGCTTTACTGATGAGTACTTTTCTGAATTAGAATTTTAGCCACGGCCTATTGTCGTGTCAGCGTAGCTCGCTGAGGTCCTCCTAGCCCAACGGTCAGCTATCCACCTCATCTATTGTAACAATGACTGTTCCTGCTGTATTCGACATACGTGTTCTTTTGCCTACCTTGTCATGCTATTCTGCTTACTTATGATGCCTTGTATTGTTGCTATACTGGTCCCCTCCACTATTATGAGTTTAGGTACCTGTTTTTATCTTGTCCAGTCTTGCTGTTTTTCCGCAAATGTCTCCCCTTACATGTGTCGCAATTCTCTGTTAAGCCCTCTGATACCCTCTAGGGTCATGCTCGTGCCATACAACGTTTTTAATTAAATAAACAGAGCAAATGTTGCAGAGTCAAAGAGAGAGAGAGAGAAGGAAAGAGAAACTCTCAGAGGGATATGGTGAGAGGAAGAAAAAATTGTAGAAAGAAGAATGGAAAACAGAAAGTAAAAGGAAGAGAAAAATGAGATTGAGGGGACACGTGTGAGATGAAGAATGTGAGAGATTCCCCAAAAACATATGAAAATATGTGTACTGTGGCTGGGATACTCCAGTAAGTTAGATATGCAGTTGATGCTTTTGCTCTCTATGCTTCCTTACAACAACTTTAATGCACCTTTGGTTTATAGTACTTGTAATGGCTTTGTTATCCTGGTTTGTTTATGGCTATCAAATAAATATTATGAGGGGCATAAAGGGAACGAAGAAAGAATGTGCGACAAAGGAAGAGTGAGAAACAAAGTGAGGAATGGAAAACAGGGCATGTGACAGTGAGACTGCAAGGAACAAAAAGAGACTTAGAAAGATGAGAGTATATGAGAGGAAGAAGGAAACACTTGAATGAGATGGAATGGGATACACAGAAAAGAGAAAGAGACAGAGAATGAGATAGGGATGAAAAGCGAGTTAAAGAGTGACAGGTGAAGAGAGAGAGATAGATACAAAGAGGGAATTGGGAAGAAAATAAGACAGGGTGATAACATGGTCAGTATAATTTAGAAATGATCAAGAGTGTCATAAATAAAAACCTTATTTATTGCAGATAAACATGTCATTTCACAATTTACAGTTGGGAAATATGGCAGTAAAATATAACGTTGTGAGTGCTGTTATGAGGTAAAGATCGAGGAAATAGAGTGCACTTACATCAAGGTCATTCTTCAATGACATCAATCCACTTCATTTCATCTATACACATCTCCACAACTTTGTGTGAGATAAACAAAACATTGGGGCACATTTATCAAGGCTTTGTGCCAGTGAAAGGTCAGAAACAGTGATGCAAACCAGTGGAAAGTCTTGATAAACTATGGGGCATATTAACAAGGGCTTTATCTCCACTTTTTTTGCCTTTAAAAGCCAAAGAAGCGGAGATAAAAATATATCGCCCGCTCAACAAAAGGGTGCTAACATGCAAAATCGCATGTTAGCACCCTTTTTCACTTTGCTTTCCTGTGCATCTCTAATGAGATGCAAGGTGGGCGTTCCAGAGCAAAATAATAGACATTTCTCCTATTATCAAGCGTCACGCTAACCCTGTTAGAGACAAAAAAAAGCAGCGCTAACCACGGTTAACGCTGCTTTTTTACGTCTGCTAATTTTCAGATTTAGCCATGTAATCCAATGGGAGGTGGATTACATGGCTAAGTCCACCATGGGCTATCAACAAGTATATCCCTATCCTTGTAGTTTTATCGCTGCATTACCAGCAATAACCTCCCAAAATGCCGCTATCGCTGGATTTTTTATCGCCTAGGCCATTAGCGTTGTTAATAACGCGATAACCAGGCGATATTATCTAGCGATAGCGGGCGTTAAAAAAATTAACGCTAAGGGCCCTTAGCGTTAATTTTCCCTGTTCCTTGTTAATATGCCCCTATGTACTTTCCGGGGCAGAAAACAAATGTTGTGGTCACAGGTTGATGAAGGTAACACAAATAGCCACTTTGCATTACTTTATATCAAGAAGTGTTCCATGAGTGGGACATGGGTGTTCCCATGCTCCAACCCACAGGTGTTTGACACATGGCTCTGACTACAAGCAGTGGTGACTGTGATGTGTTGTGTTCATGTACTCAGTAAGAGGGTTCATTCTCGCCCCTGTTGTGCCCCCCTCCCTGGCCCTCTTCAATTCTTATTGGTGGGGCCTGTGAAACTATCTCCCCACCTAATCTGTCTGTCATGTCCATAGACATTCCAACTATTATGCAAGCCATGTGGAAAGACAGCCTGGATAAAGACATCAAAATTTCTCTTCTCAAATAATTTGTTTGTAATGGGTGGCCCAATAGAATGAGTGAATTTGTTTGGAATCGGTGGCCTAACAGAATGAATGAATTACTTGAAGTTAATAAGCTTTCTGGGAAGTCAGAACTGAGCTTTCTTTAAAAGGTGACTTAATATTGAGATACTTGGTACATGAAGTCTCACCAAGGCTAGAGTGAGTGCTGCCTATTGGTTTCCAAACATGGATGTGATGTTGGAGTATAAAGTAAGAGACTGCTATGCTTGTGGGTTGAGTGATGAATTTAAATCCATTCAAAATCCTGCTTCATCCCCATTGGTGGTCCAATTTGAACCGCGGGACAATGTAGGTTTGGACATAATTGGACCAATATACAGACACAATCATATTTGTTTTAGTGCATTATTACTTTCAGTACATCACATACAAAATGGTGAACAATATTACTATCATGGATTTGTTGAAATGTTTGTCTACTAAAAGCATTTCTAGCACATTACTGGTGCTGATACTGGTAATCAATTTACCTCTGACTCCATGAAAGATTTCCTGGAAAACATGTCTAAATGTCACCAGAGAACAGCATTATATTGCCCAAGGGCTAATGGGTTGGTGGAAAGGGTCAATAAGATGATGAAGGAATATATCCAACTAGCTAATGCATCTCACAATTATGTTGAAAATCTTTGTGGGACATGTTATGGTCATATCATATCATGCCCAGTTCTGTTACTGATATTTCTCCAATTATTTCTATCACGAGGAAGGGAACCAGGTATGAAATCGACTCCTAACTGGCTAAAAGGTGTTGATCTAATTTGTTTACAACATAACATTGTTAATGAGAGAATTAAGGGACATCAAAACAAATATAAGTATAGTTATTATATTGATCGTGTTGAAAAAGAGCAAGAGTGGCAGGTTGGAGGCATGGTGGCAACCAATCAGCCTGAAGTCTGTAAGGGAAAAAGTTCTGTGTTTCCCAAACCACTTATAGCTATAGAGATTAGGAGGATGGTCGTACTTGAAGTATGGAGAGATCGGTCAAATGTCCTATGATACCTAGTTCAGACAATGGTATATCAATAGACCATATAAACACCATGAATAGAACAAACAGGAAGATTGAAAACCATTGAGCCAAAAAGAAGCCAGGATTGCTCAAAGACTTTATTGAATTTTGAATACTTTGTCCTTAAATGTTGTCTTTATACTTTGATAGGATATCTAATTACATTTTGTATCTCCGTTATCAAATTGGATTTGTAGACCTCTTTGTTTTATTTACTGAGACTGCATTATTTCATCTTATTGCTTAACTGTCCAATTTTGCCTTTACCTGTATATTAGGTTTTCTGACTTCTAATTCTTCCTCTTCCATTTATTGCAGAGAGGTGTCTTGTATTCATGTACTCAGTAAGATGGATCATTCTCTTCCTCTTTGTGCCCCCTCCTCAACCCTCTTCAACGATTTGCCCCTTTGGGAGGGCAATTCAAATTTTGGTGACGGAATTATGTTTGGGAGTTTAATTCGAATGTTGCTGCTATGATTATTGCTGACACTGGAACGGAGCTAGAGAACACTAATATACTCAGGGGCATATTATCAAGGGGGTTTATCTCCGCTTTTTTGGCTTTAAAAGCCAAGAAAGCGGAGATAAAATGATCTCCCTATTACCAAGCTGTCGCTAACACCAGTTAGCGACAGCTAGTAGGAGATAGCGACCATCTTGGGCCCGCTTTGCATGTCAGTGATATTTATCGCTAATGACATGCAAAGTGGGCGTGCCAAGATGTTAGCGACTGGAAACAATCGCTAACATCGCTATCTCCTATTACCAACTTTTGGAGATATTCGCGCCAAGCGCGAATATCTCCAAAAGCTAACACCTGCCCCTGAGCAGTTCTTAGCCATGTTATTCAATGGTAGGTGGATAACATGACTAAGAGCATTAGCTCAGAAATGCATGAATATCGCTGACTTTTCAGCGCTATTCATGCATTTCGGCCGATTTTTATCGCTTAGGAGATAAACCTTGATAATAGCAAGGTTCCTAAGCGATAAAAATCGCCGCAGCTCGGCGATAAAAATATCGCCGCTAAACCAACATAGCGGTAATTATCGCTAGTTGTTGGTAATTTGCCCCTCAGTTATCTCTTCTAATGTGTCTTTGGACTTAAGAATATCATGACGCAAATGTGTGTGTATGGTGCTAGGAAGCGGGAACGTGTGGCAGTGCTTGGGAAGAGAGGAGTGGCACACTGCCCTTCTCTCTCCCTCTCATGCAATGCAGTGTAGCAGCTTTGGTTGCTGGGCTGCATTTAGTCATTTATTCGTAAATCTGCCACTGTTGCCTTGTAGTTTTTAAAAACTGAAGAAGCTCATATAGCTTTACTGAGGTAGAAAGGGAGATTGGGGCCTCAATGCACTGCTACCACTTTACCTGCTTCAGTGTTGCTAGTTTTGTCCCTCTGAGTGGCGCAGACTGTGTAAAGCAAGCAAGTATTAAAAAATGATATTTGGAGTGCAGGGGGCCCATCACATTCCTTGACCTTGGTGTTACTTCACTTGCTGCAATAATGATAGCTATAGGCCTGCTTACCGGTCTCCAGGTTCTCCATTATACCTGTCTTTCCTTCTCTCCTCCCTCTTGCCATTCCTTTCTCATCTCTTTTGTACGATTCATGAACTCTACCCAATGCTATTCCTCTCTTTCTCTCTCTCTCTCTCCCTCTCTCTTTCTGTCACTCTCTTCCCTCACTTCTGTCTACAAATCTTCCTTATCTGCTTAATTCTCTTCAAACACACTTATTTCTGGTTCCCTTCCTTGCCTCCTTCGCTCTTCTTTCAGTCTGATCCTTAGCATCTTCTCCCATTCTGTTACATTTTCCCTCTTCACTTTCACCCTCTCATTTTCTTTCATCCCTTTCCTCTTTTACATTTCTACCTTATTTTATAATCCCTCTGTATCCCTCACTCATTCCTCTCAAAAGAGTAAACAAATAACCAGGCCCAGGCACGCTTTGTGTTTCAAAAAATCTGAAAGTGAAAGCTCTAAACTGACTGCAATAAGTGCAGGGCAGACTGGACCAATAACCACCTCTGGGGCCCGGTGGCACTGCGCGGGCTGCACCACTGGTAGTTACACCCATGGCTCCTATATAGCTTTTAACCCCCCCCCCCCAATTCAGTTCCTCTGTTGTCTGTGTAACAGCACTGTCTTTCTCAGGTCCTCGATCGGGTCGAATTTCTCTCAGTGGTCTCTCGACAGTGCAACTCTCATTCTCCCTCTGGGTCTTCCAATGAATAGTGCTGTTAATCTCAGGGCCCACCACACAATGATCTTGTGTGCATGTGAGAAAGACTGTGTGTGTGTGTGTTAGTGTGAGCCTCAGTGTTTCTGGTCACAGTGTTCCACTACTAGCTGGTTTTATCTTTTGTCAGGATGTGTGCTTACCATCATGTCAGGTTCATGTGCGAGAAAGCAGTCCCTTAAAACTATCTACACTGAGGTCCTGCCAGCAAAGATAAAGGGGGGTATTCACAAGTACTTATCTCTGATTTATCCCCACCTTAACGCATCAAAAGTGGAGATAGATTTAACACCCCATTCACAAGCTGGTGCAAACTGCAGACATCGCCTGTATTCCCGCGATAACTGCCCCAAAATGTATCTCCATGGTGGACAACACCAACTAAACACACAAACACACAAAAAACCACAACACCACTTTCATAACAAAATGCCAGATCCGCGATGCGAGTCAAAACAACGTGATAAGCCGCGGTAGCAGCAGGTATTTAACACCTGCCTCCTGCAGGTGTAAAGCCGGATGACTACCTGCAGTAGACAACAGAGCCCCGCACACAGCCACACCCGAACAACAAGCGATGCCATAGAGCTACTCATCATGCAGCTCGGAGCCCCAACAGGGCCACAACACCCACCGCTACCAACCCCCAGGACCGCCACCACACCCAGGACCCAGATCCTTCCCCCCCCCCCTCCTCCCCCCCGGACCACCTCAAAGGCAGTGCAAAGTAAGACAGCGGACCTACTGAAAACGCACCAGTCTCACAGACCTAACGCCGAGGAAGTAACTGCCCACTACAGGCTAAAAAGGACAACCATCATCCGTATCATGACCCTCATCGCCCACGGGTTGACGGTCCCAACACAGGGTAGAACTAGCATCCTTCCGCATACAAAGCTGCTGGCTGTGATGCACCTGTTGGCCTCTAGTACCTTCCAACCAACAATTGCCAGAGTCGGAGGGGTATTACAGCCAGCCCTATCAAAGTTCATCACACCTGTCCTGGATGCCTTCCTCAGCTTCAAAACCCAGTACCTTCACTTCCCCCACACTGCGCAGGAACAGCAGGAGACAAGGCTTCTACGCCATAGCTGGATTCCCGTGTTGGGGGTAATAGAGTGCACACATGTCCAACTTGTGCCCCCTGCGGATACAGCACACCAATACCGCAACAGAAAGCACACGCATCCCATCAATGTGCAGGCAATAGTCCCCGGGGACTCTCCACCAATGTTGTCGCAAACTACCCCGGCGGTGTGCACGATTCCTACATCTTCCGACAGTCCATCATCAACCAGCGCTTCCAGGAGGGAACATATGGAACTGGACTGCTCGTTGGTAAGTGCCAAAGCAACATACCACATACCTCAAAGCCACCATCACACAGCGCACAACCGTCTGAATGCACATGTGACCAAACCACTGTGTGCGTGAGCATAGTGGGTGGGCCCTAAGTACGTCATGGCTGCACAGGGGTGTGGACAAAAACCCTGTGGCGTTTCCCGTAAAGGACAATGTCACTAACAGGGCGGCACCTCGCAGTCTGCAATGAGGCCAACGTCGTGAGCAGCAAGCCTCTGACCCTGTGCGCCTGCTGCACCCCAGGACGCTGATACCCAGACCAGGCCTTCCCGCGACTGCGCCCCAAGGCCGCACTGCTCACCTGCCGACACCATTGTGTGTCAAAGAGGTTCCACCATGTGCTGGGGCAAGCTCCAAGCCCCGGTCCCACAACCTCTGCAGCCTCCGCAGACCACTGCTGGTCCACAATACTCCTTTCTCATTGACATACTCCACCGGCGTCCCCTTCGTCACAGTAGGTCCCACAGGTGGAACTGTGTCCTGAGTCCTGAATGGCAGTGACCCCAAGTCCGTGGCAGTGGCCACAGTTCCAGACTCCCTTCGATCAGTGAGGCATAATTCCATATGGCAGGCCGGCGACATGTGGTGCCACTAACCCTGTTCAATGCAAGCTGTCGACATGTTGTGCCACTAGCCCTGTTCAACGCAAGCCGGCGACAAGTGGTGACACTAACCCTGTGCGCCGTGAGTGACCGTCGGCCTCCGGCGGAACATCGTTGGTGTCTGAGCCTGTGCCCTGGGGGTTGTCATCAGCCACAGGCAGGTACAGACTTGGTGTCCGGCATGAATCTGTGGCCTTCATATCAGCCATGTTGCCGGACTCAGCTGGCATGTGCCCTCTGCATCATGACCTGGGGGTACACCTTCCACTGTTCACCGAGACACTTCGCGACAAGCTTCTTTTAGATCTACGGAAACCTGCTCTGCACTTGTAACCCTGCCCCAGGGTCCCGCAAGTCAGCGTCCCGTGGCCCAGTGTCGGCCGCTGTGCATCCCGGGCCACTAACCCTATGCGACTCAAGTCATCCCTTTTTAGGTCTCGCTGGAGACCTATTGTGATTAAGTCGGCTCTCAAGGGACGTAGACGGGGGCACGCACGGCGATTTCACAGCGTGGACGCGCATGCCCCGCCCCCGGAGCCGTGCACATCTCCAGAAGCCGATTGCCAGGGTCAGCCATGCCTCTCCAGTCACACGCGCACACACACTGCATACACGCACGCGCACACACACACACTGCATACACACACGCTGACACACAGGTGCCAAGCCCCACTTACCGCCTCAGCCGCCTCTCCTGACTTCTGCTGCCATCCACTTTGTGAGAGTGGGCTTCTCCAAAAGACGGAAGTCCCGCCCCACGACTGCCGTGAGCGTGCACATCCCGAGACCGGAAGTTCGGGAGAGTGCACGCTCACGGCTTGTTCTCTCGAGGCATTTGATGGACCTTCCTTGTTTTCAAATGCAATGTGCCCGTTTCCGCCTGTAATATATTATGGGCAGTTGCTTTCACACCGACAGGCTCCAAGCGCTAAACCCATATTGAAAGGAGGAGCGGAAAAGTGTAATCGTACCATATGTTTCCCTATCTACCTTTGCAGTATGTGTCTGACTAGGTATGACATGGTCACATTGTACTGTAAACTAGCGCGCTGTCGGCACACAATAAATGACCCTGGCAGGAGTAATAGGAGGGGGTGCACCGCGGGACCGATGCCACAGCCCTGTGATGCAAAACATGCAAACACTCAAGCGGACTTATCAAAGAGCTTGCCGGGGGCCTCCTGGCTGTCAACGGGGTTTGCGGACTCGGGCAGGGGCTCGCTCGGGGGCTCGCTTAGCTCTCCGTCTGAAGTGGCCGCTTCCGCCTCCTCGCTTCTCGCCTCTGCCTTCATCTCACTCCGCAGCGACAGCAGCGCGGGCTTGCTAACTTGTCCAGCTATCATTGGATCCTAGGGGTTGGTGGGGGAGAGAAAAGGGAGCCGGGAGAGGGGGGAAAAAGTGTCAGAGCGCTGTCGGGGGGGCGCTCTCTGCTCCTCTCAGGCACACACGCAGAGGCACTCTTATTTGCGGCTGCTCCCGCTGTTACTGCCGGCTGCAGTCAAGTGAAGAGCTATAACTGTTCCGGTGGCTTTTTCATTTACCCCCACCCTGTTAAAGCTCAGCCGGCATGCGGGGATTCGGGATGTTGGAGGGGAGGTAACTTCTTCAAAAATACCATTGGAACTACCAATGCTTCATCTGATCGTGGTTTGCACCTTTCCCACACCTGCCCCTTTCTCCGTATTCCGCCCCACGCTCGCTTGTCAAGGCGCACACTTGAAACTATCGGCATGCAGCACCGACATGTATTCTGGGAACATTAACAAAAAGAGGATCCGGTCCAAAACACGGGTATTCACAAAAATAAACGAAAACCTATGGTTTCCCATACTGCCAGTCAACAAAACTCGAATCCCTAGCAAACTACTTAATTGTTATTTTTTTTCCTACCACAAGCACCTTGTGCGTGCCAAATTAAAAAAAAAATCAGCGCACTGTGGATACTTACACACGTATTTTAAAAGTTCCCCGGGGCATTGAGCAACCTCGAAATAATATGACAAAAAGGTCCTCCGACTGTCTGACGCGATCTGGCCTCCCCTCAGTCAGCGAGGGGTCGTTTTGGGGGCAGAGAGTCAAGCACGGTGTCGCTGCTCACACCTGCACAACTCGCTCTCCAAGCAGGGAGACAGGTAGGAAGAGAAAAGGAAACCATGAAATCCCTCGAAAAGAAACGAGTGACCCCGCTGTACTGTGTGTCAGCTATTTATTGCTAAATTCATGCCTAAGTGGTTCCTGTGCACAGAGCAGGTGACCAGCCTGCGAGTAGGCTGGCTGCTGGCGCGCTCTGCTGTGTGTACCATCACCACATTGGTCGATGGCCGCCCGGGGGCTTTTTTGTATGTATTCATGCCTGAAAAGTGAATTTGATATGACACATGATAATCTATGAAAATGTTAATCAGTACAAATAGTTTAAACCGTCATGAAAGGCACTTCTGCAGTCAATACTTCTATCGCTGCAAACAATGTCCCTGTCATCCGGGGCTTAATTTGCACAGCACTTAAGTGTTGGACTCTGTGCCTCAGTGCACTCGGCTTCAAATACTGTACGTAAATACATGTTCTCCCTATTTAAGGGCCGAGGCACTCAGCACGTATTTAGCTCAGCCGAGCCTGCCCCTGTTTGAATGCCTTTATAGGTCCACTGGAGGGCAACATTAATACTTAATTGAATCTTACAGTCATCATAATAATCAATACTTTTTTATTATTTATTCTTTACAGTCTGTTGGCTGTTTCAACCCTCGTAGGGCGAGAGTGGAAAGGATTCATGCCTCGGAGACACTGTCATTTAAACAAGGCAATTTCCCTAAGGGCATTAGGGGCCGTGAAACACAATAAAACAAAAAAAAAACGGAGGCTTGTAATGGGAAAGAAAGAGGGGAAAAAATTATATTTCTGCCAGCTGACAAAACAGGGTGAATAAAAAAAAAGCAAGCGAGCTGGAGAGGGAGAGAAAAAAAGAAGCTTTATACTGATAGGGGAATGAGAGGGTGGGGGAGAAAGGGTAGCTTTGAAGGGTTTTCTCATATCAAAAGCAGAGCTGAGCTTTCATAATGCTGACATTTCAGGAGCAGCGGAGATGACGCGGGGGAGGAGCGGCGACATGAGGCCAGCGCGGTGGGAGCAGCGGAGAGGCGGACATGGCGCGGGGGAGGAGCGGTGGCGGACAGGCGGTGAGGAGCAGAGCGGCGGAGCGGAGAAATGAGGACCGGCGGCTGAGGCGCGAGGAGCGGTGAAATGAGGACCTGCGGCTCAGGTAAGGCTCCGGGGACAATGTCAGGGCAGGCGGGTGTCGGGCCAGGCAGGGGACGGGAAATTACTAAAACAATGATCGGGGTCGGGGCAGGCGGGGGACGGGGCCGGCGGGGGCACGGGCTGCTGGGCAATGTCGGGGCAGGCGGGGGAAGGGAAGCCTAAATGTTCCTGGACAAGGTCGGGACGGGCTGCTAGTTACCAAATAAAACACTGCTTCCTGTCAGCATTAGATTATTGCAGATAACCGCCACAAACATCGGCCAAGCGGCCCGATTGGTGCTCTCTTTTTAGCCACCACCACCCGCTCAGAACTCCTGTGGAAACAAATTGGCCTTGTTTTAATGTATTGCGAGTTCGTGAAACATAATCAATGCAATCGCTGGTGTGATCAATTTAGATTATTGTCAACATACACCGTCGGTGGGGTGTTTGCATGTAATTTATTTACTCCCTAGCACCGGACCTGTATTTTGACTGATACTTTGTTGTCACAAGACCATTGCTCGCGGATTATGGGTAATTCTTCACCAAGCGTGACACAGTCTCTTTCCACACATGGCCGTCTTGAAAGCGTGGCTGGTATTATTTGCCACGTAGAGCGTGACCCCACGTTATTTAAGGTCATTTATCTCTGATGCGTATTGACAGATGTGATGAAAACCGTCGCGTGCATTTATTCATTCATTAATTTAGCTGTGGTTTTTGTAGCGTGTACACCGTGACTCTGAGGGCCTGATGCACACAGTTCCACGTTTACAAGACAGGTACTGAGCTCTAAGATATGGATACATTACGTTTTTAAGTACTTCTAGGGGTAAAACGGGGCGGCTCTTCCTTTAGGGCGGAGGAGGGTCGCCCTACTGATTTCTTGCAGTGCGAGAAGCAGAAACATAAATTGGTAAAACAACCATTTTATGTTTCTGATTCTCACTAGCCACGGCTGGTGGTGGGAGTACCTGCGGGCGGTGACGTGGCGGAGGGGCAGGGTGGGGGGTAATAATGTATGGATTACGGACTTTAACAGGTAAGTTAACATATATATAAATAAAACGAATTTCGTTGCTTGCACTGCATCACCAAATGCGATGCAGTGCGCGCAACAAATTTCGTTTTTGTTTATTTATATGTTTACTTACCTGTTAAACTCCGTATTCCATACATTACTAACCCCCATCCTGCCCCTCCCCCTCCCCATGTCACCGCACGCAGGTATTCCAACCACCGGACGCAGCTGCTTCTCACACTGCGAGAAAGCAAAAGGGTATGCCTGGTTGGGGGCGGGCGGGCAGGTCGGAGTGGCTTGTCCAATGTTACGGGACCTGACTGTTTGGTTAGCCCCAGCGGCCGACCAAACCAGTCATGCACACTCTCCCTTTTCTCCATGTAGGCAGCCTACATGGAGAAAATGGTCTCTCCATATAGGCGCTTGGCTGGGTGCCTTCCCCACCATTCACAACGTTGCCTTTACAGCGTTGTGATTGGCTTAGGGACAGAGGAGGGAGGCAACCTGTGTTCCTGTTCAGAAGAAGACCAGGAAAACGGGACCCGGCCAGGAGATGCAACCTCGTAGGACCCAAGAAGGTATATCTATTTTTTATATAATTTAACCACCCCCCTGCCGCGACCCCTCCCCACAACCCCAAGTCATACAGACCACGATTGAGTAAAACTCAGCCGCGGCCCGTGGAGAGAGTTTCGGTGGGGCGGAGAGGTGGGGCGGGGGGTGCTAAAAACCGGAGTATGGATAATTGAAGGTAAGTAAACAATTTAATTAAGAAAACAAATTTCGTAGCGCGCCCTGCATCACACAATGTGATGCAGGGTCACTACGAAATTCATTTTATTTATTAAATTGTTTACTTACCTTCAATTATCCATACTCTGGTTTTTAGCACCCCCCCACCCTGCCTCTCCCCCGCCCAACCGAAACTCCCTCCACGGGCCGTGGCTGGTAAAACTACACACTTAAGTAAAGTTCAGTAGATTCCAGTTTACTCTCACACAAGGAAGATACATTAATCTGACTAACATAATGCAGTGCAACAACAGGAAACTGACATTTTAACCTAGAGAGCTGAATTTTTTTAATGACATACATACACACCCTCACCCTCTGCAGTCCTACCCACTACCCACCTTTTTTACAGCACTCCCTTGGCGTCATAGGTGGCATTCTTGCAGCAGTCGCAGTGACACTGGCCCCAAGGCTCAGAAGGCCCCATTGATATCTGGTAATTGCTGTATTTTGCTACACCAGTAGCAGTCAAAGTTACAATGTTCCTTCCTTGCACCAAGGTCCAAGGCATCCCTCCCACGCTCTGCGCTCCCTTGCTATGCAGCTTGGTTCGTACGTACATGAATAAGTAGATACATAAACACATCTATACCAAGTCTGGGTGAATTGGTTTCTGTACTTGAACATTTCAAAAAGAAATCAGTAGGTTAGTTGCTAACAACCTCCCCACCCCCAATTTACTATTGACAATTTTTAAAACGTGGGTTAATGTTTACTCCAGTTTGTGTCATGCATTTTGTTGAGTTTTGGTATAGTTTTCAGAGAAGTTCATTGAAGGCTTATGTATTTAGCCAAGGGTGATGTACTTAACCACAATAACTCGTACTGAGCTAACATTAGTGAGATTTTGCGTCATATGTTATTTGCTATGATGATTACATCAGATATATGGAAATCCCACATCATGAAAACCAGCACCTTCAACCTCCATGGAGACTTTAACTTTCACCTAGAAGACCGCACCAACCTAACCTCTATGGCCCTTCTAGAAAACCTCAGAAATCATGGCCTCACCCAGGACATTACCAAATCGACCCACACCATTGGACACATATGGGGCCCAATTTCCTCTTCAATCAGCAACATCACAGTCAACAAGCCAACTCTTATGACCTGGACAGAACACACCCTTGTTCAGATATGGCTTCCCAAAAGAAGGTGTCAGTCTCGACTAGAGGAAATCCAAAGATTTTTTAAATGCCCAAGTTCTAACATCTGCAACTGAAGGAGTGTCAAAAGTAAGACGGGCTGCTCGTGTACCTACGTGTAGACTGCCCAAGTTTATTCAGCATTTCTCCTCCTTTACCAGTTAGCATCTAATGCTAACCCCCTCCTATGTATGTGACTTTTATAGATAGTTTTTCTTAATGGATACTTCAAGCTAATGTATACGTGACAGAAACTCAGTTGGCAGGTGCACATCTTCTTGAGAAAGAAATAAGCAAGCATTTGCAATGCAAATTGGTATCGCATTTGTTTATTGGCATTGTAAGTGACAATGCCTTTTACCCTTGTGGTTTGGAGTGGATTGGATATATGTGGCGTGGAGTTGAATTATGTGGGTTGGATTGGGATTGGTATTTGTAGAGTAGTGTGTGGTGTGGAGTGGATTTGAGTAGTGGAATTATATGGAATGGTGTGCAGTTGAAATATGTGGATAGTAATTATGTGGCATTGAGTGTACTGGAATTATGAGGAGTGTGATCGTGTGTCATAGAGTGTAATTATGTGGAATTACATTTTGTGTTGTGGACTGGAATGTGGTGTGCTGTTGAATTTTGTGGCATGATGTAGAATTCTGTTGTGTGGTTTGGATGCATGGGGTGTGTTTTGTAATTGTATTGTTGAGTTGAAATATGTGGTTAGTTGATGAATTACGTCACGAGGAATGGAAATGTGTAGAGTTGAATTGTGTGGCATGGAAGCGAGTGGCGTTCAGTGAAATTATGCTGATTGGAATTATGCTGCATGGTGTTGAGTCACCTTGAGACCCTCATGGGTGAGTAGCGCGCTTCACAAACCCCCTGATTGATTGATTGAGTGTATTTGTGTGGATTGTGTTACCAAGTTTTAAAATGATGAAACATAATTATATAGAAAGGCGGCCCTACATGGTGCACAAATTTGCCAAACCTTATAATATGCAAAGACTTGTCCAAATATCTCAATAAAAACATGCGGAGTGAATAAACAATGTAGGGTACTGTTTGGTTTGCTAATGGTCCTAGGTCTCTGCACATTTCTTCTTCTAAACCTATTTTGCAATGGGAATCCTACTATCTTTATGCACCATAACAGAACTTGGCCAAGTGCAACCCAAATTTAAAAGGAGAGCTTACGCTATTGGCATTGTAAATGATTATGCCTTTTATTTTTGTTTAAAAGCCAAAACAAGTAAAAGGCATTGACATTTACAATGCCAATAGCTCAAACTCGAGTAAATGCGAGACCTATTGCATTGCAAATGCTTGTTGTTGTTCTGCCATTGCTTGTCTGAGTGCCTGATGACTGTTGGAGTTGTTGCCAGCACCAGCTACTCCCTGATGGCTGGCTTACACTCACCCCACACACAGCCAGCACAGGTGTCACTTGATTAGTGGACCTGCCATCCGATCCTGCTGAACCAAGTATTGATTCTTTTCTCCCTGCACTTTCACAGGCGATCAAGGATATTGACTCTGCCCTTGGATGATGACACCCCTCTGAGACCCGAACACACCCGCCCAGAGGCAGTACAATGCAGCCCACATACGCACCATGGCCATCGTTGAACGCACATTTGGCGTGTTGAAGTCACGTTTCAGGTGCCTGGACGGCACAGGTGGAAAGCTCCTGTACAGCCCGGAAATCGCTTGCAAGATGATCTTTGCATGTTGTGTGTTGCACAACATCTGTGAACGCACCAATGCCCCATGGATCCCAGTTCCAGAAGTACCGGACGATGATGGGGACAATGGGACAGGTGGCTCACATCCCACTGCAGCTGCAGCAGGAATGGCCCGTAGGTACACCATCATTGACAAATACTTCTCATGAGCACGTGGCATTGTGACCGTCCCTGGCAATCATGGGACAGTACAAACTGTTCCAAAACACAGCATGTGTGAATAAAACATTAAATAAAACATATTTGCAGGTTACAGGTTGTACTTGTGCTTTTTCCCGCATTACTCATGGGTATTGCTGGCGTGTCGCTGGTTGTCACTGTTTTCTTATCGCGTTTGGGCATATCGAGTTTTTTTACACGTTGGGGTTTGTGCTTTTATCTCCGTCGAGGTGGTTGTATCGCGGACATTAACCACGGTCTCGGCAGACTATCGCATGCTACCGCCTTGTTTTGAATTCCACATTAACACAGGGTTACTTTCACGCGATTGGCTGCTATGTGTAAAGGTGCATTAGCATTTTATGGTGATGTTTAGCACACGTTCTTGTGAATATACCCCAAAGATTCTAGCCATTACAGAGTATGTTCACTGACTGATTTGATCCTGCTTGTGTGTTGGGAACGTGCAAGCTACAGTGTATCGCAGTGAACTACATTTCCCACTAGACCACAGTCTCTCCCTTATCTAGAGCGATGCAGCTATCTTGAATTTGCAGGTATAGCTTTCCTTGTGTTGCTTGTGTCCTTTCTACTCAATTTGTGCTACAATGGTGCAGTTGCCAGACATCACAAAATCGATGCTGGTTTTCAAGAGTCATGGCCTTTTTTCCCCTAAGAATTGGATAACGGGCAATTTGATTCTCAGAGAAACATCCTGAAGTTCTGTGTAGAGACTGGGGTTTTTTGTTTAGTTAAAATTCCTGTTATGGAACAGAACATTTCGTATGTATACAAATATTAACACAGACAGTTTATAACCTATTAGAGTTCCAGTATACAAATGCATTACAAAGTGAAGGGAATCGCAGAATGTTAATGATGTTTCTTATGTTTTCAGTTTAAAGTAATCAAGTATCAACTATATACATCTTTCGAAAGATGGTGTATAGTGAAACAGCTTGAGGTAGTTATTCTAACATAGGGAGAAGAGCAACTGTATGTATGATTTGCAAGATATTCAATACTCTTTGGGGCAGATTTACGATTCCTGGCGCATCCCTGCAAATCAGCAGGGATGCGCCAGGAAAGATGCCTCACGCAAGTTTACCCTTGCGCTACCACAGATGCGCCGTATTGTAAATGCAAAAGCATAAATAGATGCGTGTTGCATCTGCCGGAGTAAGGTTGGCGCAGTGCTGGAGTTGCGTCGTGGGCACAACGCAACTCCAGCACTGTCCAACATGGTGCATCAAGCCTTCCGCCTTCTTCAAGCAGGCGCAAGGTTTTGACGCAGTGGGGTCGGTAAAGTGACTGAGTGAGATCTTGTAGATGTCACTCAGCCACTTTTGCGAGGCGTTTCTGTGCCAGCACGCCCCCCTGCTCCGGAACGCCCACATGAAACCTGGCACAGGTTTCATGTGGTGCGGGGCTTTACAACGTGACGCATCTCTCTAGATGCTTCACGTTGGAAATACACTGCAGCATGGGGCTGGCTTTACGCCGCCGCTGCGTCACAGAAGTGACGCAACGGCGGCGCAAACGTGGAGCATGGGGCTTGTAAATATGCCCCTTTATGTTTAACTTTCAGGAATTCCCATTACTGTGTCAAAGCATGTAGAGTTGGTTATGCAGAGACATTTATAAGGTTTACCTGTTGTGGTATGTAGGTTATGTATATGAGTTTATTGTTTATGTATCTTTAATTCTGTCAGAACCCTTATGTCTCAGGGTTCTGGTTGATGGAACTTGGAGCTCGGGTTGACGAGGGAGAGTCAGTTACTGTCCCCTCGTCTGCCTGCTTGCTGCGTGGCCGTGGATTTGTACTTATATGCCTACCATCCACAATAAAGAAACTTTTATGGCAAGAAACTGCCTTGGTCAATTCTTACAGCATAACCCTGTTTCACATTTTGGTACCAGGAATGGGGTAGGCTGTTCCTGACTCTGACCACACCGACATCGTTCCGTTCTTCCTCTGGGACCTGTTGACTGAACTCGCCGGCTGTGCTTGGTGTCCCGGAATCGTTTTGTGTGTCTCAAGAAACAAGGTGGTATAGTTTTGTTATTTCAAGGAATATTTTCGTCCTTCTTACTTCTAACCGCCGCCTACACACGCCAGCCCTCGGGCTCCTTACTTGGCCTTGCTTGGCATTGTTGTGCCTCAATCTGCTTCCTTGGCCTTGCTCTGTATTTTTCTGCCTCAAACTGCTTCCTCGCGCTCCTGTGACAGCATTGCCATCATTCCAGCCACTCTCTTCACTTCAGCTATTTGTCACACTGCTGTGGGAACCAGCACACTACGCTTCTGAGAATTCATTGGCTGATTGACTGTGCGTGCTGTCGCAGCACGTTGGGGGCCATCTTGAGTAAGGATCGCTTAAGCTGTTAAGCTTCATGAGCCTGTTGGTGTTATTCTCACTCAGGGGCATATTACCAAGCATAAGCGAAAAATATCGCTAAGCTTGATTAGCGGCCAAAATTATATCTCTGAGCCTCGCCTATTTTTATTGCTTAGGAGCCTTGATATTATCAAGGTTTATCTCCTAAGCGATAAAAATCGGCCGAAATGCATGAATATCGCTGAAAAGTCAGCGATATTCATGCATTACCGAGCTAATGCTCTTAGTCATGTTATCCACCTACCATTGGATAACATGGCTAAGAACTGCTCTGGGCAGGCGTTATCTTTTGGAGATAATTGCGCTTAGCGCGATTATTTTCAAAAGTTGGTAATAGGGGATAGCGATGCTAGCGACTGTTTCCAGTCGCTAACATCTTGGCACGCCCACTTTGCATGTCATTAGCGATAATTATCGCTGACATGCAAAGTGGGCCCCTAAATGCCCGCTATCGCCTATTAGCTCTGGCTAACTGGTGTTAGCGACAGCTAGGTAATAGGGCGATTAAATTATCGCCACTTTAGCGGGAAAAATTCCCGCTAAAGCAGCGATGAGGCCTTTGGTAATATGCCCCTCAGTTTCTTCTGTGATTCGCACACCTGCTGTGCGATACCTGTTGATTTCTTGGCGTCTACACCCTAGTTGTGACATCGGTGATCCACACATCTGTTTTGGCATTTCTTTCTTCCTTTCATTATTCCTTAAAATTTCCAATGGCATTTATTACACTTCAATGATCTGTACACCTTACGTGCAGGTATTAATTTCTGCTACATTACAACGTCGGTGATCGGCATAACTGCTGTGTGGCACATTATTGGTGCTCATAGTTGTTTGATTACTACTTCGGTGATCCGCACACCTGTTGTGTGGGACATTATTTTACGCCTAATTGGCACATATTTTACACTAACTTTCTGGTAATTTGCATACTTATCTACACGTTTTTCTTTTCATCTTTATCACATCTGTTGTGCCAATTTTCTCATTTTTGTTCGTATTCTCTGCTTCATGGCTAGTAATCACGGTCTCATTTAACCACCACCTTTATTACAAAAAGCGGGTAAACCAGATATTAAATTGCTAGAATGGCTTCGCATTTTTGAAAACTATTTAGCAGCCATTGATGAGGAACATGGCTATGCTGTTCAACCATTTAGGAATTGCTAGTCAAAGAATTTTTCCTAATCTTCCTCGTTCTCCAACTCCAACCTCTGAAGACTCTGCTGGAACGTTTATTTGGAACCAAAAGAACACACAAGGAAACAATATCTTGATGTGTCAAATGTTTTATTAGAAAGATTTCAACTTTGCTATGTGCAAACAATCCTCCTATGAATCCATAGAAGACAATGTTGCTTCTCTCAGATTTCAAGCTGAAAAGTGCAAATTTGGTGCTAACATTGACACTCATATTAGAGACCAATTTGTTTTTTACTAGTCTTCTAAAAAAATTCAAGAGCGTTTACTTTCTTGTCGTAATCCTACCCTTACTGAAGTATTGGATATTGCCTTGAGCACAGAAAGGTCCATTGTCACCTCCAAAGTTCTACCCAGCCACTCTGCTCCCTCTCCTTCTTCTGTCAATGTTGTGTCTGACGATGATGTTGTTTGTGCAGTTAGCATCAAACAAGTCTATGACAAAACTAGTCGTAGGGGACAACCTCCTCGCAAACAGCTTGTTTGTTTTTGCTGTGGTTCTAAGAACCACATTGGAAACAATCCAACATGTCCTGCTATTGGTAAGCAGTGCTAGTGTTGCAACAAGTTTAGTCACTTCCAAAGTGTATGTAGAGGTGGAGCTAGCTCTTCCTTAAGCAAAGTAAAAATTTCAAATGTTTCTGTGGATGATTCTGACTTTGAAGTACAACAATGTGAGAAGAAATTTACAAATGTCTTATTCACTGTGGATATCACTGATTGTTCCAATGTCACCTCCGTTAAGGGACCCATTGTTGATGCAATTGTTGATGAGAGATATATCTCTGTCATGGCTGATTCTGGTGCCCCGATTACTATTCTTGCTGACCGTACATTTTATGAATCATTGTCACCTGGTACTTCTCTGTTGTCCCCTGACATCAATCCTAAGGCTTTTAGTGAGCAGGATATTAACTTATTAGGTTTCTTTTGGGGGCTGGTGGAATGTTTGGACAGATCCACCAAAACCAAAATCTATGTAGCTGTTATCAATCAGTCCGTTGTTTTATAAAGCAAGCTACTCACCCGCGAGGGTCGCAAGGCGCTGGGGGGGAAATCTGCTCTGGATCAGTCGAAAAAATGTGTGCAATGTTGGGGAGCGTCTGAGGTTGACAGGGGGTCCAGGTCTTGGCTGCGTTGTAGGAGAACGCCCTCCCGCCCATCGTAGCTGTTATTGTCAGGGATATTGTTGGGTGGAAAGATCTTGCATGTTTAGGAATTATTTTGTATCCTGGGCAAGATCCTCCTATCACTCTAGGTCCTCTTACTAAGGACATTCTGCTCCTAGACTCAGAAGATGATATTGTTTCACACCTTGTTGACTCTTTCCCTGGTGTATTCAAAGATGCTGTGGGTTCTGTTAAGGGGTTTGAGCACTGCATCAAACTTAACAGTGGTGCTGTCCCTGTTGTCCACAAAGTGAGACCTGTTCCCCATAGTATTAGAGAGGACCTCAAACTTTTGTTGAATAAACTCAAATCGGAGTGCACCATTGCACCCATTGATGCCTCAGAAAGAATTTCTCTGGTTATTTAGGCAAAACAAGACTGGGGATCTCAGATTGTGTGTTGATTTCAGATCTCTTAATCACAACATTCTTGTGGATTGCCATCCTCTTCCACACATCTAGGAGATGTTGGCCAATATTGGTAATGCCAAATTCTTCTCCACCATTGACCTACATTCGACATATCACCAGATTTTACTCTCTGAAGAATCTCAACCTCTTTCAGTGCTTGTAACTCCATGTGGTGATTTTAAATATCTCAGACTTCCATTTGGACTTGCATCCGCGGCAAGTGTCTTCCAAAAGCTCATGGATGGGTTATTTGGTGATAGGCCGCATGTTCAGGCATTTCAAGATGACATTCTTGTTTTTACCGAGTCCAAAGATGAACATGTTCAACCGTTATGTAAGGTACTTAATGTACTTAATTCCACTGGCATGACAGTCAAATCCAACAAGTGCAAACATTTGGGTAATAAGGTTGGAACATCTTATCTCTGCAGAAGGGATTGAGCCTAAATTCTGTAACATTTAGGCCATTAAAAATACTCCTGCGCGTATTGATAAGAATACTTTACGTTCTTCTCTTTGCCTTTGCAAATACTACACCAGGTTTGTTCCTGGTTACTCTCTTGCTGGGCAACCTTTGAGAGATTTACTTAAAAAAGGTGTGAAATTTGTCTGGAGTGACTCCATGTCTACAGCGTTTGAGAAGCTCAAATCTTTTGTCATCAATGCCTGTGCTTTATGCTCATTTGATCCTTCTGGTGATTCATTTATCACTGTTGATGCTAGTCTTAAAGGATTAGGAGCTGTTTTTGGGCAGTGGACAGATGAGCAAGAGAATACCATTGTTTTTGTTTCTAAATTTCTTTCTGAAGTTGAGTGCCACTAGAGCACCATTGAGAGGGAAGCCCTGGGTGTTGTTTGGGCTGAGCAAAAATTCCAAAACTACATTTGGGGGACGAAATGTGATATTTGTACTGATCACACACCTTTGGTGTTTCTCTTAGCTGGTAATGGTTTGGGTAAGGCGCCTGCAATCCCTGGTCAGGCTTCTTTCCAAATTACAAAAATACGATCTAGATGTCAAGTATATCCAAGGTGGAAGGAATGTTTGTGCTGACTGTTTATCTCATATCCCTTTACCTTGTAATTTCAGTGTTTTAGATGACCTTGATGATTACTGTGTTGTTGGTGTCATTGATGTAGTACCTGCAAGTGGTAGTACATTTTCACATGAAGATTGGGTCCTAGCAAGATGACATTTTGAAGAAAGTCAAGTTATTTGTTAGAAACAAGTGGCCCACTAGTAAAACCTTATCTAGTGAGTTGAGGTCTTTTGCACAGGTAAGCGAGGAGCTATCTTCTGAAAATGGAATTTTCCATTCGCAACAGATTATTTGTGCCTCCTCAGTTATTAAGGGTCAAGATTGCTGCCATTGCTCATGAGGGGCACATGGGTATGTCTGCTACTACAAAGAAAATCAAACAGGTTTACTTGTGGCCAGGTTTGGATTTTATGGTTGTCAATTTTGTTTCGAAATGTCCCTAGTGTGTTGTCTCAGATAAACACTGGAAACTCTACAAAAACCCGTAGTTTCCGGTTCCTTTCCCTGAGATGCATTGAGAGAAAATTGGTCTTGATTTTTCTGGGCCTTTCAATCTTCCTCCGTCTTGAATTAGATATTTGTTTGTTGGTATAGACTATTTTTCTCTACTGGTTATATTACTCTTTTGTTCAGGTGGCTAACTCCGCTTCTGTCATTTCTTTTTTAGAGAACATTTTCAAAATTGAAGGTGCACCTAGTTCCATTGTTACGGACAATGGTGTTTCTTTTGTCTCTGAGGATATGACGGATTTCTTGAATACATCTGATATTAAACACTACCAAGTTGCATTGTACAATTCTTCCGCTAATGGATTTGTTGAGAGGGCAAATTGCATTCTTATGGAAGGTATTCAGATTGCTGTTGCAGCTAATGTTGAAGTTGCTGATTTCTTGCAAGAGAAAGTTTGAGCTTATCTCACTTCACATCATTGCACCACTGGAGTCACTCCTTTCAAAGTTCTCAGAGGTAGGGAAGCAAACTCAAAATTGATCCGTGATTGGTTTTCTAATCTTAGTGCTGGTCCGTATTTGATTGGTAAGAGATTTGAGAGTGATGATCGTGATGTCAGTAGAAGTAGAGTTTTGTCTAAACAAGTTAAGCAAAAAAAGTAATATGACAGCAACTCTAGAGTCAAACCTGACAACTTTTCAGTTAATGATTAGGTTCTCATTTAGAAACCTTTAGTGTCTAAAGGTCAATCTACCTTTCCTCTTCCTGTACGCATAATGAGATAAGTAAACCTTCCCTTCAGTTGGATGGGAGGGGATGGTGGAATAAGATCGAGTGGTGAAACTCACAAATGAACAAGCTGAGATTTGTAAACAAGTTTATGATGATAGAGAGGAAAACAATGAATATTCTTCAACAATTGGTATTCATCCTGGCATCCCATATGAGTCTTCTGGTTCTGGAAATGATTCCATTGTACCTGCTGCTTCTGAGTCTGTTTGTGCTCCTGTTGCACGTGTTGTTGGAGGCTCGCCCTCTACACCAAATTCACAAGTTGGTGTTGAGGGACGGCTTTCTCGCAGCCATCGCACCATCAGGCTGCCATCTAAATTGATGAATTATATTCTGGGCTAATTGGTTTTTTTTGTTTGCGGGTAAAGCGGGGTGATGTGGTATGTAGGTCATGTATATGTGTTTATTGTTTCTGTATCTTTGAATTCTGTCAGAACCGTTATGCCTCAGCGTTCTGGTTGATAGAATTTGGAGCTCTGGTTGACGAGTGAGAGTCAGTTCTCCGCTTGTCTGCCAGCTTGCTGTGTTGCCGTGGGTTCATATTTATATGTCTACCATCTACATTAAAGAAACTTTTATGGCAAGAAACAGTCAGTTCTCACAGCATAACCCCATACCACAATATAATTTCAACATTACACGTATATTCAGTGTTTTGTTGAGGAATGACTTAAGATATCTCTTTATTTTATAGAGATCCACTGCAGCCTGCAGCCTGCAGCCTTCCTTGACACCGGAAGTGACTAGACAAAATGTGGCAGCCTGTGTCTCTTATTTCTCTCTAATTCTTTCTCCGATCCCTGCTTCAACCACCAGCTCTCATGCTCTACTGTATTTGGTGGCGATAGAAAAAGTGCATCACTTCCCTTGGATCTGGCACAGATTAGGTAAAAACCTGACATCTTTGACAGTTTTAAGTCAAGATTCATAAAAGGGTTTTACATTAATTATTTTTTTACTACTATTTTAGAAATGTGCAAATCTATCAATTTATTGTTGCTGTAATCTTTGATAAGACATGTTTCCTCATTTCGCTTTCAAAATCAAATAAAATATCTCTAACTTAAAAAGATAAAATGACCGAGCTAGGTGAATATTTCCTAGGAGGGCTGGCCACTGAAACCCGACATCTTCTAGCCTGCCACCCTGAAAATAAATATACTCTTATCTACCTGTGGGTCTGCTGAGGATCATGTCTGTTCCTAGGGTATTTTTGGCAAGGCCAAGTTGAGGCATCAGTCCTAACTGAGAAGCGCAAGCAATTCTCAACCCTGAGCTCTTGGCAGTGTCTCCCTAATTCTAAACTTTGATCGCATGTTGGCAGTGTCTCCCTAATTCTAAACTTTGGTTCTCAGTAGCATCTTTTCTGTGGGCTTGTATGAGAAAAAAAAGTGAATAGGCACGTGTTGCAACTTGGCACTTGGTATCTTCCACTCTCCCTTGTTTCCCCCCTCCTCTCTCCTGCCCACTTGGTATGACCTGTAGCTGTCTCTGGAGGCAGCATTAGAATGTTGTGAGTTTCGGTCCTGTCAAGCTGGGAGCACCTTTTGTGATTGATACCGAATAAATGTTCTGGAAATTAATCCACGTGTGGACATTCTTTACTACATTTGTGGCGACGAGGGAAACGGAGCTGAGCCAGGGTCAGTGGGGTGCTCTCCCCTGGAATAAGTTAAGCTTGGACATGGATAACTTGATGAAGAAATGAGTTAATGAGCTGCGTCGGGCGTTCTTGTGTGATTGAGAAGCAGAAGAGGAGTAAGTCCCGAGTGGATGATCTTTGAACGAAGCAAAAGTTCATCAGGTGAGCAGCTGAAGCTAATGAGGAAGGCTGAGCGGAGTGGGAGACGAAATTGCAGTTAATTGTTCCCACCGCGTTTTGAAGTGATATTAAAAGCCTTGGTGAAGAAGTTGAGAAATGTGCTCTGTAGGAGAAGATCCGTGAAATAAGCAGCTGAAGCATATGGAGAGATGATCTACCTCGGGCGTTCTTATGAAAAGTGAGTTTGTGAGGAGGAGTAAGACCCGAGTTGAAGAGTTTTGACAGAGACGAAAGCTCGTGTGGTGAGCAGTTGTAACTGATGAAGAAAAAAACCGGTTAAAGAAGGGGAAAAGAAAACAAGACGGATTGAAGCATCGGAAAATAAAGCAGCGCGAGGTGAGAAGGGAGCTGACCCCAATGATCTTCTAGTAAGAGGCTGAACCTTTACAGCCACCACCTCCCTGTGCATCAGCCCTTGATAGATTCCCAAGGGTGGTGGGGAACGATAATCGGGTGTCGGGCCGGGCACCGTGAATTCCTATCACCCAGTCAAAGTAAAGCTTTTGGTATCAGCGCGCTTGTTAAAAGTCGTGTGTCATTTCGGGCACAGGGGGGCGCGTAGGCTGAGCTCGAAGGCGAGGACGGCTTCTGAAAGGAATCGCTAGCATCTTTACAAGCGGCGAGAGATAAAGAAAAAAAAACAGTAAAGGATACGCGCCGCGCTCTGCGCTTTGAGGAACACGAAACTGATGGCGCGAAGGCGAAAGTAAAGATTGACTTTCTGTCAGGTCAACGGCGTTAGGCGGCGTGTTTGCCTTGAGGTCGTCTTGCATCGAGCAACACACAGCCTGACACCATTCACGCCCCAGAGCTAGATAAAGAGAGCAACGGACTTACTGTGAGGAGAGGCTCTCTTTTCTGATCCGAGTTGTGAGTTTTGAAGGAGGCGGAAGTCAGTAAAGTGAGCAGCTGGAATCCATTAAGAGAGCTAGCGGAGGAGGAACGGAAGTATTATAAAATCGTTCTCACCGCATTGTGAAGTTAATCTCATGAGCCTAGGAGGAAAGGAAGGTAATTTAACCCCGGTAAAAGTGAAAGTCCTTACCTGAGGTGAGAAACCCCTGCTTGTCAGCACGTCGCTATTCTCCCTGGCATTGCGTCACCACAATGCAGCGTGAAGCTGATCTGAGTTGAGGAGGAAGAAGCGACTTTGATAAACACCCCGGAGGGTGCCGCAGGCGGAGCCCGAGCAGGCGCAGGTACGGGGTATTCCTGGGTGTGTGAAAAGAAAAATTAAGGCAAAGGAGATTTGTCATCGCGGGAGGAGGCGTGAAGAAGAGGTGAGAGGCGATAAGTGAAGAAGCGCCAAAGGCAAGCTGTCACACGTCTCCAGCCGAGAGCTGCACTGAGGAGACAGATTGTTCGGCGTTTCACCTAGAGACATATTCAGGCAGAAAACGTCCCAAGTTTAGCAGCTGTCGGCGGCACTGTTCCCCCCGATGAAGTTGAGGTACGATATCGTGAAGCGCTTGGTTTTCACAAGAGGAAGATATGTGTTAAGAAAAGAAAAGTCGTAAAGGTGAAGTTTGAGTGAGTTATTGACAAACGTCCTTGAAGTATAAAATAACGTTGCTTGTCAAGGGATTTACTGAGGAATCGGTGGAGTTCTCGGGGGTGAAGTGTGAGATAGAAGGATTGCTCAACTGGGCACTGTGACTTTTCCCTGACTCCCTGAGGTGTGCACCTAGGAAATTGATTGTGAGGAGAATTTGAGAGTGGGTTTTAGAATAACAATTCTCCTTCTCAGTAGAGTAAAGTCGTGAAGCTTTACAGGTGCCAGTGTCACCCCCACAGCTCGTAAATGGTACTGACGCCACATTGTACTGCCACCCTGTGGGCTATTCTGTTCAATGCACCCTTGTTTACAAACCTGTATTGAGGGAATAAAGAATAAGGTCTGAGACATTTAAAAGACGTGAGGAGTACTAAAAATCATAAATAAATAAAGGGGTTTACTTATAATTCCATGAGCATGTTTGTGGAGAGTATTATTCTTTGAGGAAATTCGGCGTGGCTGAAAGAGCTGGCCTGGGAAGACTGCGTTCCTGTTTCTGGGTCATTTGGAACAGAGGAGGAGGAGGAACCCGCTACACGCAGGCCAGAAGGTGCGATTTTACCGAGTGTGGCTTACCCTATCTGCACATTACTTTTAACCATCTGGGGCAAGAGAGAGTACAACGAGGCGCTCTCGTTCCGACATCTTTTGGCGGGAGGTGAACATTACATCTTCACAGGCATTCATAGATACAACAGCACGGGCAACATGGAGTGGGGCCAGAAGTACAATTTTCCGCCACCCGTACCGTTTATGGAGGAGGATGAGCAAAATGTTGCAGAATGGAGTGTATGGAAAGAGTATTTCGAAAATTACATTTCAGTTTTTGAGGAAGAGGCAGTATCCTTGGTACCTAAGGAAAAGGCTGAAATATTGCTTCACAGTTTAGGAACTGGGGGACGGAAAAATTACCGCGAAACGGAAAAGGCATTCATGATAGGAACGATCAGGAATATTTATGAGGACATCTTGAGTGTATTGGATGAATATTATGTACATGTCTCGTTGGAAAAAGTACAAAGGGATGAAGTGAAAAAGGAAAGGAGGGGTGGCCACGAGGAAGTCAATCTAAGTAAAATAAACCCGGGGTGTACTATCTGTATAGGCGGAGTGATGACAGAAGTGATAACAGATTCAGGTTCCCGTCATAGTATGATAAGCAAGAGGGAATGGAACTGTAAATTAGTAAAAAAAATATGGAAACGTATTGAAAGAGGCAAACATATCCCCGAAGTCGTATACAGGGGAGGACATTAGAGTAATAGAATACCAAGTCATGGATTTAATGTACAAGGGAAATCATTCCAGGAGTACCATATACATAACAGAAAGTGGACCCACCATGCTAGGGTGGAAGGATCAAATTTAACTGAGAATATCACTCAAAGGAAGAAGAAGAGAACAAATGAGGGAGCAGGCACTGAAACAAAGCATGAGTATAACAAAGGGAGGTGCATCGAAGATCCCCACGTCTCCCTCCAAGGGTGCAGAAGTTTTTGAAGGGGCTGCCAGTATTAAAGTACAAGGGGACATTACAGCTAAAGGCAACCTGAAAGGAAAACGAGAATGTTACCGATATATGGTGGATGAGAGAGAAATACGTAAGAAACAAGAGAGTAAAAGCAGAGAAGGTTCAGTTGGAGAAGAAGAAGAATTCGAAAGGAAGGGAGAACGCATAAGGGCAACAGTAAATGAGCGGAAAAAGATAAAATGTAAGGGTAATCTATTCAATTGCAAAGAGATGGGGCAAATGACCATGCCATCTGAGCTCGAGACTAAAGTGAGGGAGGAGCATGAGGTCAATAGTCAAAAAGAAAGAGAAGTGGACTCAAGTTTGAAGAGTGAGAAGAAAGGTGAATACCTTCAAAGGCCCTACAGTGGGAAGGTGGAGAGAGAGAGCAAGGAAATGCAAAGAATAATACTAAAAGATTTCCTGCCAAATGTCCAGTCACGCCATGATTATAGGAGCAAGCATAAGTTTCAGGACCCAGAAAACACCTCTGAGTTCTCCAAGGGAAGATGCGGGATGAAACAGGAGGACGGAATTAGGGCAGTAGTGGATCAGGTAGTTCAGCGCGAGCTATTTGATAAGGAAATCAAGAGAGTATTGGTTGCTGGTAATGGCCAAGGGAGGAAGGACAAAAGATCGCTGAGACCAGTCACCGTTGATGACACTGCAATAGAGACATAGTGTGCCAGAAGGAGTTGCCGGGCATTGTCCTGGCCCAAGTTTCTGCATGAAGAAGTAAATATGAGCGTCACCTCCAGGATCATCCCTCCAGAGGGGGATGGAAGGACTAGTAGGAGTAGTGCAGAACTCCACTTCATGATGTCCATCAATTAGACTGCATAAGAGCAGGTGGGGTGGCTGTGGACGCGCTTTAGGGAGGGGAAGTTCCTGCAACTCCCACTGTGACACCTAACTGCTTATCCCATTGCGTCACAAGCCAGTATATAGTGTGGGACCTAGTGGAACAGGATCCCCTGCTCCGACCTTGCCCCCCCCCTCTTCCGCTAGTTCCTTATAGAGGACGTTATAAGTTTTCCTTTACAGTTACCTTGATACAGTTTCACCCCGTTGGGATAGCCTTCGCAGGCTCCGGGTTTGAGGTGCCTCCCCTTTCCCTCTTTCTCTTTTCTCGGTTTCTTCTCTTTTGTTGTTCCTCTCATCGACCTCTTTTCCCTCTCCATTACTGTTTCCTCGCCCCCTCTGGCCTCACCATTCTTTCCCACTCACTCCGACTCTCTCTCTCTCTCTCTCCCATCTTCCTCTTTTTATTTCCTTTTTGCCTCACTCTTCACCCTTCTCTCCTCTTCACCCACCCGCTCTCCTTGCTTTCCTATGCTTTCCCCCCTTTGTCTCCCTAGGGAGGATGATGTGTTGCAACTTGGCACTTGGTATCTTCCACTCTCCCTTGTTTCCCCCCTCCCCTCTCCTGCCCACTTGGTATGACCTGTAGCTGTCTCTGGAGGCAGCATTAGAATGTTGTGAGTTTCGGTCCTGTCAAGCTGGGAGCACCTTTTGTGATTGATACCGAATAAATGTTCTGGAAATTAATCCACGTGTGGACATTCTTTACTACAGCACGCTAACTTAAATTACTGTAAAGCTTACCTAAAATGTTATCATTGTAAATTGTGTTACGGTCTTTTTAACAGTTTGATATAATGCATTTGTGCTTTTACGATCTTTTTTTAATAGATCAAATAAAGATTTTAAATGAAAAAAAAATGACAGAGAGAAAACATAAGAGAGGGGAAGGAGGAGGTGGGAGAAACAGACAGTAAAACAGTAACAAAGAAAGAAATCAGTGATGAACAAGAACTTGAAACAGTCAGATAAATTGGCGGGGAGTGTCTGGTGTTGGATAAAAGAAGCATGACATGCAATCATGACGATGCAGGCTTGGTATTCGTCACCCTGACCTTCAAAGGACTGGCGTCAGGCTTCTGAGCAAACTGTTGGACCCCAGCACTTAGGGACACGTTCCCTAACTAGCAAATTTTAAGAAATTGCTATTTAAGGAATGCAAAATGGTATGTGAGAAAGTAGTGATCACCCAATAGCAATTCTTTAGGATGCGCAGTCGCAAATAGGTAATCACTTATAGGTAGTACTACTCCGTTAGTTCCTATGCGCCTAAAGGCCCACAGATGCGAATGGTTTTGCATTATCAAATTTGCAATTACCTATGCGTTATCAAGCAAATTAGGTGCTGCCAACCCAAGGGTGCCCAGGGACCCAGGCCCCCCTGAAGCAATCCAAAAAACAAATGTGCACATATAAAGCACAGACATGCCCGAGCGCATGTGTGCATTACATGGCTCTTTAAAAAATGCTTTTTGGGTGCATTTTTTAAAATTGCACATGGTTATCATCAAGTCGATGGTAAAAGTATTTCATAAACGCTTGTTTGCATTTAGAAAATGCTTGGTACATGTGCTTAGGGTAACGCAATTTGCGATTCCTATTTGTAGTCGCAATTTTGGGTAATTGCAATTTCAACTACAGAGCCTTACATACGTTATGAAAGGCTATTTTGCATTCGCAAACAGCAGAATTTTGCGATTTGAACCGTTTGCGAATGCAAAATTGTTTCATACATGTGGACCTTATTCTTTTACAGATTAAGCACTGATTCCCCCACCTCCCTAACGGATCGCAGCAATCAGAGATTGAATTACATCCTGCTTATCTATCAGGAACTTAAGAGGGGAGAAACAGGAAGTTCTCAAATCCCTTTCTGATAAAAAAATGGAGCCTCTGTAATTTTTCACAAACACATGCGAAGATATGTACAGGCAAAAACAGCAGATACAACTGAGTGAAGATTCACCTCATTGCTAATTGGATGGGAGGCCTAGAAATAAGGTTAGTGAAGAGTACAATTAAGTAATCCAGCATTATTAATAAACACGTATTACTGTTATGTTTTCCTATTATATTAAGGGTGAAATACCAACCGTATGAAGTTTTTAGTGAAGTTTCGCAATTAACACTTCTGTTGATAAATAATCCTTTTCTGATTTAACCCTTTCCATGCGGCCGCGATTCCCCTGGTGTGCTGTAAACAACACGAACAGGGGCGGGCCGTGACGAACCACAGCCATCATCAGCACACGAGCACCGTAGTGCATGACGGCTGGGATTCGTCATCAGCATGGAAGGGGTTAATTACAAACATACACTCTTGAAATGAAACAATATTTAACTTACTAAAACAACTTTTCAAATTCTGAAACTGAAATAAAAAACTGTCCATATACTCTGCATCTGAGAGGCATTCCGTGGGCGTTGCACCAGGTTTTCACACACTGCCCCAGATTTACTTCATCACGTAAACCTGGGGTAGCGCCAAAACCTTACACCTCCGCAGAGCAGGCGTAATGAGAGGACATATTTTTATTTCTGCTAGTTTTTTCCTCTTTCCATGTGTGCTGCATTCTACAGCCCACATAGCAAGAGGAAAATGCCCCTTTCTGCACAATACAATCCTGCCTGCAAAAGAGGCACCCTTGCACCATGGCGCAAGGCTGCCTACGTTTGTGCTAGGCAGCGAATTGTGCACCAGCACAGGCAGAAAGGACAGGAATGCACTGTATTTCAGAAATAGGGTGAATTCCTACCCTTTCAAATTGGCATAGTGCAGCTCAGCAAGAAGTCTTGTTGCTCTGCCCTACTCCAATTCCTCATAAATTAGGCCCTTAAATGTTTTGCGAGCATAGGAAATCGGTCTTCTGAAGGGACGTCCTAGACACGCCTTATTCAGTATGGATTCGTAAACCCATTTAGCAATTCAGTAAACCTGTTCCAAATTGCTAAATGGGTTTAGTACATTTAAAAAAGGAATTTAGGGTTCACAAACCCTCTAATTTACCAAATTAAAGGGTTTGCGAACGTCTAAAACCCTTTGTTCATGGGGCCCCTGGTCACTTCTTGTAGTTTAAAATAAAGATATGCAACTGTCTTTCTACCCTAACATCTTTAGAAAATCTGGACACTCTGGGGCTTATTTAGGACTGCCGGAACGTCACTTTACTTGACGTTCAGGCAGCACACTGGGCTTACCCATATCTACGAGGCCACGAAAAGTCACTTTGCATCACTTTTCGTGGCTTTGTCGATATGGAGTAAGCAAAGCAGCGCAAGTCAATGCCTTCCCTTAATCTGCCTCAAAGAGGGGTTAAATGGCCATGGCGGTGGGAGTTTCCCCACAACACCCATGGACTTTGGTGCAGCCCCAGATTTAAAATATCACATAAACATGGGGCAGCGCCAAAACCTTGCCCCCTATTTTTACAAAGACATAGTTGTACCAAAATATTTTGTTATTGATAATACATCATACAGCTATTAGGGATTAATGCACCAAAACGACTTCCTAAATTAAGACAATCTTCAAACCTTCTTTTGCCTCAAATGTCAGATTAAGACTGTTTTAGGCTTGGAGGAGCAGTCTTAAGACCATTTGAAGGCAGGGCAAACCTCTTCACCACACAGGCCTCCCTGTTCAGATATCAGAGGGTCTTAAGACTAATGACTGACATTTTTTCCTGGTTTAGCACATTAAGCCAGAAAAAAAACTTTTGCAAACCAGGACATTAGTACTTATTTATTGGGTCGTCTCCGAATTGGTAGTGTTTGGCCAATTCCAGGCTTCTGCGCCTCCATCAGTTCAGTCATTTAGAACATCGGAACTCACCTGAGAGCGTTGTCCCAAGAATCAGGACTAGAGCCACAGCCAAAGCCCGGGAATACATAGTTCAGTCACTGGCCGGTAGAGAGCGCTCACGACTATACTGTAATTTAAAACAAAAGAGAGTGCAAGTTAGGGTCGCTCGTATAGGTGACTTTAGCAATTATGACAGTAACGTAAAACAAAGAGAGAGTGAGTTAAGTGTTGTCGGAGCTCTGCGGACAGCAAGTCTGTAATATACAACAAAGAAAGAGAGATTTAAGTTGCAGGGGTTTCCGGTCCAGGGAAGACATGGCTTGGCAGTTCGGGCTGGAGTGTTCCCATGAGGCACAGAGTCAGTCTAATTTGCATATGGCCATGTCTGAACTGGGGTGGCGGAGTGAGTGAGCTAAAGAATGATGATGGATTTAACCCAGTTCAGTTGACTGGGGGTGAGTGCTTGCCATGTTCAACACTCCGTCCATCATCCCCTTTGGTTTGACACAGGGCCCCATCCTGCAGTCAACGGGGTGGCCAACCCCTTCATGGCCTTCAGCAATGCACTTTGTTGGGTAATGTCAGCTGCAACAGAACATTTTCTCTGATGGCCTACTAATTAGAGCACAATGGATTTGCACCCACAGCTTAATTCTTGAATTTGCGATGGACGACGGGAGAAAAGCTCCCAAATCCAATGTTGTGCTTTCACTTGTTGCAGTGGCGTCGCCGTGGTTTCACGCATTCACATGGGATCGGCATGATAATAAGACAAAATATCTCTCAAATGTAACCATTCATGTCCAAGCCTGAACATTTTTTAAACAATAATTTCTCTTCACTTCCTTGAGTAAAGTATTAGTTACATGTCAAGTCTGGTGAAATTCCACTGAGCTGTTCTTTCTATAAGGAGAAAAATAATTTTACGTGAGTTAAAATGACAAATATCACTCGTGGAACTCCTGCCCTTTATTTTTAGGCCATGCTTGATGAAGAAACGTAATGGATGTTTCATGCACATTCGTCGAACAGTGCCAAAGATAGTAAGAAAAAAAAAATTCAATACAAATTTGGAATTATCGAAATATGCTGAGTTGCTATCGCCACCTCTGTGGTATTGATACATAAATATTCTTTATATGTATTCATTACTAGAATATCTTTCAGATTCTTTTTGAACGAGTGAAATGTTGATTCCTTTCAAATTTAGCTGTTAAACTATTCCTAATTTCTAGCACGATGACTTAGAAGGCAAGGAATCGGGTGGAATTCCATATTTCTTTGTAATTAGTCAAATTACCAGGTAAAATTCATCTTTGCTCATCCTCTAAGAGTTGTAACTTCTCTTTTATATATTTTGGATTATTTTGTTTGGGGCTTTTTTGGACTACGGAAACTGCAAATGACAGCAGTCTCTTAGTAAATATGATACTCACATAGTGTGTGGTCATATTTCTTGGTGTTGTGTTGGCGTGGGCCCTAGGCCCACATGCTGAGGAATAATGGTACATGGACACACAGTGGTTAGGTACTGGAACTGGCCACGAGCACGTGCCCTTTTATTGAGAGGTTTACGTCACTCGTGACACCTGTGAGGGATGCATGTGGGGGTGCAAGTGAGTGGCTACTAAATCTGTTACTAGAACGTGTCTCGCAGGACACAACATTCCTTCCAAATTTTAATAAAAACAATGGCTCCTTAGTCCAACTTGTAGGGAGAAACAATGAAATATACACCACAGGGTCCATCATTTCCTCGGGTCCGGCATCAGGAAAGGCACCAGACAAGAACTGGTGAGTTAGACTGTTGTGGGACAATCTCAGCAGGTACTCATTATTTAACCTGAGCAGTTCAGGACACGAACGCTTGCTTGGAGATGTCAGCTACGCACTATTAACGTGCCGGTGTTAGCATGTCCTTTAGTCCCAAGTATCTTCCTTTCGCTGACATGGAGGATGGTATGTGGTGGATAACAACAGTTCATTGGCTGGGTGCGTCAAGATTATGATTGGAGTCCGTTGGTGAAAGTTCACTGAATCGTTGCAGGGTCGACTGAAGGCTTTGTTAGACTGTCTTGCTGGGTCTGGTGACCTGTCGGTGGGCATTGTCTCTACCACTTCTCCTGCCTGGGGAGGCCATTGGGTCAGGCCTACCACAGGACTGCTGGTAGGGTGCGCTGGGGCTGCATGTGTGCCGACTGGGGAGGGGGCTGCAAAACCGCTGAGGAGCCAGTCTCTTGCACAAACCTCAAGGGTGTATGGGTCTTGGTCAGGACATGCTCTCGCTGCCGCAGGGTTTTGCTTATCAGCAGGTTTGGCAACAGTGTAGAGCTCCAATCCATTTTTATTCGAGATGGTGTCGGTGGACACACTTGATGAGGTCTGGAATGGTGGCATTGCCAGCATTGTGGTGAATCTGGACGATGGTGGGTGATGACTTGTCTTAATGGCTGAAGACATTCATTCTGGAGTCAGTCACCTGAGGCAGGGAGTGGCCAGGTACCTCAATGTCCTTTAGAGGAGGCACTTGCATCCGATCACTTGAACTTCTTGGGCTGTTGAGACGTTGATGACAGGGGAGTGATAGACACGCTGAGAAATGGTTTGTGCAGGCTGTGCATCTTACTCTCAGACTCTGCAGTGCGGTTGCCAGTTCCTTCTCAGGTTATCACCCTCTTCCCTTGCTGTCGCTGGGTCAGGACCCACTCCTTTTGTAGCTCAGGTTCTCTTCACTGTCCGGCCATGCCACTCACAACTTCCCCTTCTGAACTCAGTTGGTTGTCCGATTCTTGGTGTAGACCTTCCGGTCACACTTCAACATTTCTTGCTGAGTGCGGTGTCATGCACATGACACTGATGACGTAGCTGCCATTGGACCTGGACAACAGGTGGCGATGATCAGCTAGGAGAGGAGGTGTCTGGAGGGACATCGTAGCAGTGTGACTTTGCCTCTTCTGAATCTGTTCTTTCACCTCTGGCATTTGCGGTCAGGAGCAGGGATGCTGTTCGACTCTGACTGCCGACGCTCAGGGCTGGACGGTCGCACTGTGAAACAATGGGAGCAACGCGGTTTGCGCTTGCTACGGATTACACTTGGTTCTCCCTTGGTGCTGTCTCCAGGGCCATTGGTCTGCCTTGGTGGCTGTCTGGTGTCTTTGGAGAATGCTATTGACTGGTGGCGCTACAAGTCCTCATGCTTCTCCTCTTGTTTCCTGGGCGCGCCTGTGTATGTCCAGCTCTTCCAGGTGACAGGATTGTCACTTTTCTTTTTGCTTCTTCTCCGGGTGCAGTGACAGGCACCAAGTTCCAACAAGGCCAACAGGTCCTTTTAATTTCAATGGTCTCTGGACCATGCAGGCTGTCACTCTTCTTGGCTGCGTGGTGAGCAGCCATTCACTTTGGGTGCTCCTTCTTCAGGCAGCTTCTTGAAGCTCCTACTCTGTGTGTGCCCTCTTCAGGGACTGGCTTCCACGAGTAGTAGAGAGCTGAAATGGCGGCGGGCCACTTGTGGTGTGCGACTCTCCTCTTGTCAGCCTTGGGTCACTGACAACTCCTTCTTCAGGCAGTGTGAGGGAGGACACTGTGGTGCCTTTGTCCCCTTTGTGCTCCGTTGCTGTTGTGGAGATGTATGGGATCTACCGGTCCTCGGTAGCTTGTTTCCAGTCCAGGGAAGGCATGGCTTGGCAGTTTGGACTGGACTGTTCCCATGAGGCACAGGGTCAGACTGATTTGCATATGGCCATGTCTGAACTGGGGTGGCAGAGTGGGCTAAAGAACGGTGATGGAGTAAACCCAGATCAGTTGACTGGGGGTGAGTGCTTGTATTGTCAACGCTCCGTCCATCATTTCCTTTGGTTTTTCTTTGTTCGCCATAAGTTGGCAGGGTATGCTCATACGTGAGTCCCTTGCTCACTTTGCCACTGGATTCAAGCAAGTCGGTCTGAAGACGGCTGAAATGCCAGAAACCGGCCCTCGGTAGCTTGTTTCCGGTCCAGGGAAGGCATGGCTTGGCAGTTCGGGCTGGACTGTTCCCATGAGGCACAGGGTCAGACTGATTTGCATATGCCCATGTCTGAACTGGGGTGGCGGAGTGAGCTAAAGAACGGTGAGGGATTAAACCTAGATCGGTTGACTGGGGGTGAGTGTTTGTATTGTCAACGCTCCGGCCATCATCCTCTTTGGTTTTTCTTTGTTCGCCCTAAGTTGGCACGGTATGCTCAGACGTGAGTCCCTTGCTCACTTTGCCACTGGATTCAAGCAAGCCCGTTTGAAGACGGCTGTAATGCCAGAAAGTGGTCCTGGGAAGCTTGATTCCGGTCTAGGGAAAACATGGCTTGGCAGTTTGGGCTGGACTGTTCCCATGAGGCACAGGGTCAGACGGATTTGCATATGGCCATGTCTGACCTGGGGTGGCGGAGTGAGCTAAAGAACAGTGATGGATTAAACCCAGATCAGTTGACTGGGGTGAGTGTTTGTATTGTCAATGCTCCGTCCATCATCCCCTTTGGTTTTTCAGTGTTGAGTTGGCTGTCACTCTGGGCCGCTGCAGCCTTATCAGTGCTGCTGGACAGTCTTTTGCAAAAGCGTTTAGATATATGTATATTTTTTTAGACGTGGCAACTTATACTGGCCACTAGATGGCACTGCAGGCATTGAGGGGACCACTGCAACTGTTCCTGAGTGCTGCAGACCTTGTGGGCGTTCGAGGTGCTGGTCTGTGAAGGAACACTGTGTAGGTGTGGAGCACGAGTACTCATAGTACGACTTGCGGGCCGCCAGCGGCCCAGCAAGCCTTCCCTGGCTGCCCGCGTACCTTTCAGACAATTTACCCGTGTTTAAAAAAAAATTATTAAAGTGTGTCCGCAAACACTGCGCGCCGAGACTCTACTGCTCTGTAGGGGCCCGGGCATTCCAGTGATAGTCAGAGTGAAGCTGCAGGGGCGCTAAGAGGTGAAATACGAAAGCCTCATTAACATACAAATGGTCTTTTAAAGACCTGTGAAGTTCTCTCGGCTCTATGTGTGTGTGCCCGTAAGCTGTCTCAGCCCAGGCACACACAGGCAGGGTGCGATGAAGAGGGTGACAGAGGGAGGTAGAGGGAGGGAGACAGATGGGGGGAGGGAAAGGGAGGGAGACAGAGGGAGACAGAGGGAGAGCGAGGGAGGGAGGGGAAAGGGAGGGAGAGCGAGGAAGGGAGGGAAAGGGAGGCAGAGAGGGAGAGCGAGGGAGGGAGGGAAAAGAAGGCAGACAGAAGGAGAGCGAGGGAGGGAGGGAAAGGGAGGGAGAGCAAGGGAGAGCGAGGGAGGGGAAAGGGAGGCAGACAGAGGGAGAGCGAGGGAGGGAGGAAAAGGGAGGCAGACACAGACAGAGGGAGAGTGAGGGACAGAGGAAAGGGAGGGAGAGGGTGGGAGGGAAAGGGAGGCAGGGAGAGGGAGAGCCAGGGAGGGAGGGAAAGGGAGGCAGAGAGAGGGAGAGCAAGGGAGGGAGGGAAAGGGAAGGAGAGCGAGGGAGAGCGAGGGAGGGAGGGAGGGAGCTGGAAGGAGGGAGACAAGGAAGGAGGTAAAGGGAGGGGGAGGGAGAGCAAGGGATGGAAAGGGAGGGAGAGCAAGGGAGGGAACAGGAGAGACAGCGAGGGAGGAAAAGGGAGGCAGACAGAGGGGGAGCGAGGGAGGGAGGGAAGGGGAGAGAGAGCGAGGGGGGAAAGGGAGCGAGAGGGAGGGAGGAAAAGGGAGGTATACAGAGGGAGAGCGAGGGAGTGAGGGAAAGGAGGGAGGGAAAGGGAGGCGGACAGAGGGAGAGCGAGGGAGGGAATGAAAGGAGGGAGGGAAAGGGAGGCAGACAGAGGGAGAACGAGGGAGGGAGGGAAAGGGAGGCAGACAGAGAGGAGCGAGGGAGGGAGGGAGAGGGAGGCAGACAGAGGGAGAGTGAGGGAGGGAGGGAAAGGAGAAAGGTAGGCAGACAGAGGGAGAGCGAGGGAGGGAGGGAGGGAAAGGGAGACAGAGAGAGGGAAACAGAGAGAGGGAGACAGAGAAAGGGAGACAGACAAAGGGAGAGGGAGGGAGACAGACGGAAACAGACTGAGGGAGGCAGACAGACGGAGTCAGACTGAGTAAGGGAGACAGACAAAGTGAGGGAGACAGAGAGGGAGAGAGAAGGAGAGAGAGGGAGACAGAGAGCGAGAGGGAGACAGAGAGAGAGGGAGACAAAGAGAGAGAGAGAGAGAGGGAGACAGACAGAGAGAGAGAGAGAGAGAGAGAGAGAGAAAGAGGGAGACAGAGAGAGAGAGAGAGTGAGATAGTCAGAGTGACTGAGACAGAGGGAGTCAGGGAGAGAGAGCGGGAGAGAGAGGGAGTGAGAGGGAGTGAGAGGGAGTGAGACGGTCTGAGTGAGACGGAGGGAAAAATAGGAAGAGATGGGGAGAGGGAGGGAGAGAGGGAGAGAGAGGTTGAGAGAGGGATAGAGAAGGAGATAGAGGGAGAGAGAGAGAGAGCGAGAGAGAGAGAGAGAGAGAGAGAGAGAGAGAGAGAGAGGTGTGTATACCGGGTCTGGTGGCTCAGTGAACGAAGGTGTCCGCTGCAGGGACTTGTGTTCAACCTCATGGTCACAGTTTTTTTGTAGCTCTTGGGCCGCCCCTCTCCTACTGACCCCGCCCCTACTGGTGCAGCCCTCGGACACAAACCACACTGTAAATTAGCAACTCCTTACTTGCTTTCCGTAAGAACCTGAAGATCTGGTTATTCTATTGTCTGGGGTAGCTGTGCACATTAGAAATCTTTCAAATGAATAAAAATAAATAAACGTGGGGGTAAAATTTACTATTCCCACTGCATTCACTGGTGCAGTACATAGAGAGTACTTCACTTCAAACAAATAACGTATTTAAACAACTCTATTAAATATCAAAAATCTCAAATTCAATATATCAATATTAAATGTCTTAACTTTAACAAAAAAATTAAAAAACCATAAATATTACAATTTGTAATAATTATTACCAATCAATTAACACAAATATTATTGATATAATTAACACCTGAACTCCTATTCCTATAACGGGCAGTCAGAACGCTGACCGTTGTTGCAGCGGTCAGGAGACCACCAAACAAGTTGTTGGTGGTCTGACCACCCTAATACAATATGACCAATGGGGTGGCAGTCGGAAAGTTCTTTTTTCCACTGGGGTTTGTGCTGTAGCCCAGGATAAGGGGTGCAGCACAAGCGGCAGTGGAAAAACCACTTTGTACATATCCATGCTCTTTGTGGCACACAATTCATGGATGTGGGGGGACACTACATGTGCCTTCAGGGCCCCTAGGTGATAGAGGCCCTGTTTGGGGCCCCCAAAGTCCCTTTCCGGCTGCTTTTTCATGATGGTTGGACTGCCATGAAAAGGTAATCCTTACCACAGTGCCTGCGCAGGCCTCGCCCTATGGTAGGGATACAATTCTGACCACCGCATCAACGGGATCCTGGATCCAGGTGGAGTAAGTGGTCTTTCTCCCCGACCTCTGCGGCCCAACAGCCTGCATTGAAATGCAGTGGTGGGACCGATGGCATGGATGTCGAGCCGACTACCACTGACGGCCTGTCGGTTCACCCGACATCCTAATCAGGCCCCTATATTCCCACAAGCAATTAAAATGTAACGTAAATAAACAAAGTATAACACAATTAACATATTAAATATTAATATATTTGTTTTTTAAATAAATGAATATTTTGAAATTTATGATTGCTTAATAGCTTCCACCAAATTTCTCGACAAACGTAACAAATATAATACATTCACAATGAACGTAATTATCAATTAAATAATTATTAATAAAATAATAATTAATTATCAATAAATTATTTCTTAAGTAACTTCCCACCCGGTAACCCAAAAAACACAACCCACACCTGACACATAAAAAAACTCTTAATTACACAATTTACATAATTAATTATCAATTACATAATGAATAATAATTTAAATAATTAATAATTAACTATAATACTTCCCACCCTGTACCCATGTAAACACAACCCACACATCCCTAATTAAGTAGCATGAAATAATTAATAATTAAACATGTGTTATTAATTACAATTAATTTAATTCCCACCCTGTACACCTACAAAACTCAAAAACCACACCTAAAACATAACTCCAAAAATAAATTAATTACTCAAGTTACATAATTATTTATTAAGAATTTTAAATTAATTGTCAATTAATTATAATTAAAGCACTACCCACTCTATACAGCTACAAAACCCACAACCTGGTATGACACTAAAATTAGAAATAAACAACTAAATTAAATTAAAAACCAACTAAACATTTCCGAACTATGTTAAAAAACATTACCAACAATCAATGTATAACATATACAATTAAAACGTATACTAAAATACATAAAAGTAATTATATAACCGTATTATTGACATAGACATTTTAACATCGATATTAAAGACAGATATTTTTGTAAGCAATATTACCAACATAGACATTTTTGACATCAATATTACACACCTTAGAAAATCGATATTCTTGTCAACGATCTTCCTGCATCACAATATTTGTGGATCATAATATTACATACTCGATATTTCTGCATCTAGATACTTTTTACTCAGTATTTTGTCCAAATACCCTATTTCCAACTAAATATCATCATAACAGAAAGTACTTTTCTAGATGTTTTCCAAACTAGCTTCTGCCCAAGATGCCATAGGGGGCTAGTAGCAATAAAATTCTATCAGTAGTAATGAATGACCTCAGTAGTTTGGCAATAAATGCTGGCATTGGAGCATTGATCCCTATTAGTGTGATCATCCTACCGGTTGTTCTGAATACTGTTAGATCTGTCACCCTTCTTTGATACCATTGAGCACACGATCTTAGGATCCAGAATGCTAGATGGCAGCTTCTAAGGCACTGTGCTAATATGGCTAAAATCCTTTTAAGTGAAAGATTGGAAAGGTAGCTCTACCACCATACTTAGTAAGATCTAGAAAAGTTAAGTAGGTGGTCCCCCAGGGCACCATACTATCTCCGTTTTCCATAATATGTATCCATGAAAGTATTGGCTAAAGTGATCCACATGGCTGGGGTCCAATTTCTAATCTATGTTGATGACACACAGTTGATATTTCCACGTTTGCCTGTCTCACCCACCGAAAAAGCCACCGACCTTGCCATCCCTCTCAAATTTCCTTCCTTACATCCAATTATGGATGTCAACGAACGTCCTTAACCGTAGTCTGTCCTTAATAAAACTTATTGTTACCAAGGGCAAAAGGGCACCCAGGACCCGTCCATCTAGCATAGGAGTACAGCCCCCCCCCCCCTTTCCAGGCTCATTCAAAAAAGTTCGAAATATAGGCATCATTATTGACATCAACCTGTCTCTGGAGCCCAACATGACCAGAGTCTTAGTAACATGTTTCTCACAAGTAAAACATTGAAAACAGTACCTCCAGGTTTTCAAAGGGCACAATGCCCTCATGGGGTCAAGTCTAGAATATGGTAATACCAATTAAGGAACTACTCATCAAAGTACTCTATTGGCTTCTGTTTGACCAGAATGCAGCTTTTTGCCTTTCATCAGGGTTGTCTTGGAGAGACTCAATCATTCCCTTTATACTATACAGACAGTTGCTGTCTGTATGGAGCACAGTTTTGTTCAAGGAAATGTTGCTTTCCCACTGAACCTTATACTAATCTACGCTCAAATCTTGGGCTCCCAAGCTGAAATGGCCCAAAGTAAGAATCCTACTATGTTCTTACAAGTCAGTTCCCTCAGATAAGCCCAAAACAAAAAAAATGGTGGCATACAGTAGCACAGCTTTTTTGGTGGCTGAACCAAGACCTTGGTATGACCTTCTGTGGAACACCATACAGAAGCTAGGCTGGAAAAATTCTGCAAGGGCTAGAGATTTAAGAAATAGCCCTTCACTCTACCCTAGATGACGTCCCTCCCATTTTACCTTTACCCTTTCTTCTTTTTATTTGGTAAGGGTCATCTGTTATGTTCTACAGCGCCTAGACGCTTTCCTGTGCATATCCTTTCCAAATAAATATAGTATAATAAGCACTATTTACCCCTTACCTCAGCTCTGGAGTCTGGTTGCTGCACACTTGCAAAGGGCTCACCAGAGAAGGCATAAATAGACATCCAGGGGCATAGGTCGTGTTTGAGGAGCCAATTGAACATTGTGAAATATTGTCCAACTCAGCCTGTTCTAGTGAAACTAATCTATGTTGCAATTCACTGACAGCACAGCAAGTGGGCAGTGTCCAAACTCAACATGCAGCACGTCTGAAGGTTGTGTTTGTCCAAACCAATCCATGCTAATTTCAAAGTCGAGTACTAGACACAATATAATGGGCCTTTAAGATAAGATTCGGTAGCATGCAAGATAGCTCAGTCGGGTAATTATCTTGCAGCAGTGATCAGTGTATAAAAATCTTGGTGGATTGACTAAGTCATTTATCTTTCTATGTTAATTCAAGTGATTGCAATTGTTATTTAAGGTAATGTTACTAAAATGCCAAGTTATCTCTCTGTATGTAGAACCATATAAGAAAATATGTTACTTAAATGCTCAGTTACTTGCCTGCACAATTTAAGACGAAGTACAGGCAAACAACAGTAACAAGCATTGGCAAAGTCGATAGGTTGGATGATTCTATTGGGATGTTGTAGACAAGCCAGCGAAGTGCAAAGAGGATTTCTGCAGCCACCTCAGGGGAGCTTTGCTAATGCTTGTTTTCAAGGGAACCTACTGTTCTATGCTCAGACACCAATGACACACATGCGTTATCATGCACCCACCCATGGGATTTGATGTAAATCCCTAGATACTAACAACTGTGACCAGGAATTTGCTCAAAAACCTTACACCACCTCAAGGTAGGCGTAATGGAGGAGAAATGATTTACTTTCTCCATGTACTCCAAACGTTGCATATGTGCTGCGTTGTACAGCACATGGAGAAGTTGGGAAAGTATTAAAACATAGCTTTTGTACTGGAACGATCCTTTATCAGTACAAAATGTAGGCTACAAAGAACACACTATGGTGCAAGGGTCTGTGCTGGTGCATAGCAGCTTAAAATGTGACAGCACGAGAGAAGAGGAATTTAGCACCGTTTCTTAGGAATCTATGACGTTATTCCGCAGCCTTTTCCCCCCACAGGGAATCACAACGCGGTCGTTACAACGACCGCGTTGTGATTCAGCATACCATTACTCCGCAAGTCGGAACAACGACTTGCGGAGGGGGGGGCTGGAGTACATAGAGTTGCTATGCATTACTTTGAGTCAACGTTTATGGCAAATCAAGGGTTATCCTTGAAAGTAAATCCCAAATAACCATTTTGCATCAGTTTGCATCACTTTTGTAAAGCAAACATAACTCAAAATAGCGAGCGGTTTGGGGCCCGCTTTGCTTGTCAGCGATATTTATCGCTAATGACATGCAAAGTGGGCGTACCCAACCTGTTAGCGACTGAAAGCAGTCGCTAACATCTCTATCGCCTATTACCAATACAGGCGTAGCGATGGAAATATTTGCGCTAAGCGCGGATATCCCCAAAAACTAACGCCTGCTCAGACCAGTTCTTAGCCATTATATCCAATGGGAGGTGGATATAATGGCTATGACGCTGTTAGCGATAATGCGTGATATCGCTGTATTCTCAGCGATATTCACGGGTCGCCGGAAATTTTATCGCTTTTGAGATAAACGTTGCTAATAGCACGTTATCTCAGCGATAAAATCCGGTGATGCGCGGCGATAAAAAAATTGCCGCTAACCCTACTTAGCGATAAATATCACTATTTGTTGATAATATGCCCCTCTCTCCCTTCTTGTTAAATATGGAAGAAAACTGATGAATGAAAGCAAGTATGCTTTACATGTACTAGGGAGTGTTCATTAAAAAGAACTTAGAAACTCATTTTATGACGCTTCTGTACTGTTCCCATTTGTAATGCTAAAGAAACAAATGACAGAAAAAACATTTTCTGGTTCAACATTTAGGGGGACATAACAGTTCTAGCTTTATATACATGCAGACAAAATCTTCCAAATGAACCCACATCTTCCTTTACATGGATGAAACAGTTAAGGGAAAATAAAATAAAAAATAATTTTTCAGAGATGAACACGAGCATTATCTGGCTGGGCCGGACCACAAACATTACAGGCTTCTATTAAGTGTCCCCATGACCACAGCTGCCAAATTTTCAGATGGTGACATTTTTATATATTCAGCGTGCGTATGAATAGCAATCTACTGACAAATGTATGACACTTCAAGTTGCATTGTCTTCCTAAAAAACACAAATCAACCACCAGTATTTGGGTACCACGCTGTGAGTTGCTAAGGTCTATGGAAGGAGCACTACTGATCTTCGGAGAGTCTCAATCACTCACGTTCTCCCCTTCATACCATTTTATACCTTTGCAGCCCCTCACTGTTGCACTTACGCCCCTTTCGCTCCTACATCTTTCTGAAATCTTCCATCTGCATGTCTCATACACAGTCACCTTCCTTTTTAGGTTAAGTCTGGGAAGAGCACGCGCTGCTCTGTGAGCCATGCTGTATTGAAGCATGTACTTGAAGCCCCGCCCACTCTCCGCCCATAATTGTCATTGGCTTGTGCCATTGTCCTTAGTCCATCCAGGCTTCTGATTCGTTATTAGGCTTGTTAGTCCCTCCTTAGTATCTCCTTGTCTTCATTTGTAACCTCCCATGAGGACTGGCCCTTTTACTTCGGTTGTTACACGGTACATCTGTAAGCAGTATTTTCTTTAATGAGTTTCTCTAACTGCAGGAGGGCAGGAGGGTCAAGCATTTGGAATGCAATAGGTATCACTTTCGCGAGAGTTTAAGCTAATGGCATTGTAAATGACAATTCCTTTTTTTATGTTTTAAAAACCAAAACATAAATAAAAGGCTTTGTCATTTACTATGGCAATCGTACAGACTCGCATAAATGCGAGACCTATTGCATTGCAGATACTTGTTTCACTATGTCCTTCAGCATGTACTTTCTTTTTGCCCCCCACTTCACCAAGAACCCACCCACTTTCTCTCCCCTCTCCTATAAACAAACCATTTTCTTTTTATTTGACACTGTCAATAATTCAATAGCTATACATCTCTTTCACACACGTCCATAAAATGGTAATTTCTCTGACAAATCCTTAGTCTTCCCTGCTGAGAGGCTAAGGAATGGATGAACATGATATGAGCACCTTTATGAGCATTCCTATCACTCGTGACAGACACTGTGAGAAACTCTCACTATCTTCAAGGTCAGCTCCAGAGCTCTCAGCTGTGCCTTTTCTTTCACACTTTCTCTTTGTACAGTTACCTGAAGGTGAAAACCAACAAAATAGTAACAGAATATTTTTTTTTGTCACGTTTTTGACCCCCCCTCCACACCATTACTCACTGCCCCTGCCCCATTGCACCCAGAATTGCAGTTCCCATATATCTTTTTAACACATTCTGTTGCCCACTGTTGACTAGATCACCAGAGTGCCAAAAACCACAATGTCCCTGGCCTTCTCAATCAGCCTCGGGAGGCCTGCCGGGTCCGGTCTCATTAGATGGTGCTCCTTTGCTGCCGCTGAGCTTTAAGATGGTAAATGACCGATCCTCTGTGCCTGGGTGGCACAGGGCTTTCGGATGTTTGTGGCACTTCGGAACGGATGGGGAGCCTGTACCCATGTTGTTATGTTATCAGACAGCATAGATGTGTTCTTATTGTTGACTTACCTTGAGAGAAAGAATGTAATTGAATCTGTCATGAGTGATGTAATATGTAAGGCCCTAAGCAGTGCATGGTGGAAGGGTCAAGTTATAAATACTTTTGTTGACTATAACTAGTGAATTTCAGTGTTTTTTTAGGTGGAAATGTTATGGTTTACCTGATATTTTTACCAAACTATAACGTCACTAAAATCTTTGTATTTTTCTGTGAATTTCTGAGGTTTTAAAAAAAGTAAAAAGTAAGATTTTACCATATCTAATTATAATGTTACTTTAGCCTTTGGTTATACAAGAGAATTTCATTTTTTTCAGTATAAAGTAAGATATTTTTATGATAAATACCCTCCCACTGGTGGCCACACCCCTGCCTTGCATAGCGCTCTGTCTTTAGCCTTTGGTTGTGCATTGGGCACAGATCTGACCTGTGGCATGGTGCAGAAGCTGGCATTGCTCCTGCCCAGAGAGAGCAGCTGCTTTTGTATGCTCCCTCCCGATGAGAGCAAAATGAGTTCTGTTTCACCTGCCCGCATCAGTGTGGGCATGGAAACAGAACAGAAGTCTGCTACCAGCAGGTGGGAGCATTTTTAAATCTACCACTGGCTAGAGGCACACATAGGGCCCAATTATGAGTTTGTTATTCTTCCCATTCCAGCAGCAGTGGTCCAAGGAAGACAGACAAGCCTGCGGTCTCCCACCCGCCGGATTACAATAGTAATGCAGGGCTGGCGGTGCGTCAAGAAACAAAGAAGGGAGTGAAGAGATATATCAGTCAAGGATTCAATCTCCTCTGTAAGCTTTGAAAAAACAAAAAGTGTCCACTCTGAGTTGCAAACTTAAGTGCTATCCTGCCAAAAAGTGACTAAACCCAAGCGAACCGTTTGGTTACTAGCATGGGAAAACAATAGAGCATCTTATTATTATTATTATTATTAAAAAAATTTAAAAAGCGCGTAGTCACCCGTAAGTATCCCAGCGCTAAGATCAGTACAACTGCGGGTCAGCGAGGGCAGGGAGGGGGGCAGGATTTAAGGAAAGAGGTGGGTTTTCAATAGCTTTCTGAACCGTAGATAGTTGGGTTCAGTTCACAGGTCGCGGGGTAAGGCGTTCCAAAGGCGTGCAGTGTGGACCGAGAAGCGCCTTCCACCTGTTCGGGCCTTCTTGACTCTGGGAATGATGATGAGATGTTCCTGATCGGATCGGAGGGATCTTATGGCTTTATATGGTTTGATGAATTTTCTTAAAATTGTGGGGCCTTTGTTTTGAAGCAGTCTGTGGGCCAAGCAAAGGGCCTTGAACTTCATACGTTCTCTTACCGGGAGCCAATGGAGAAGCTTCAAGGCTGGTTTGGCTGAGGCTCTGGCGGGAGTGTTGGTGAGGATCCGGGCGGCTGCATTTTGGATCCTTTGCAGTTTGTTCAAGGTTGCCTCAGGACCGCCTAAGTAGATGGAATTACTATAATCGAGCCTAGATAGTATCAGGCCTTGGATCAACAGTTTTTGAGAGTTGGGGGGGAGTAGGGGTAGGATCTTTCAAATCGACCTGAGGAGCCCAAAGCATGTCCCGGCTACTTTTTTTGCTTGAGTTGTGAATGATAGATCCTTTTCGAGCCATACACCCAGGCTTTTCACCTCTGGTTTCGGGTCTGGGGGCGAGCCTAGACAAGGTGGCCAGATGTTCTGAGAAAAAGAGAGACCCTTCTGACCAAGGAGGAGAATGTCAGTCTTTGAACCGTTGAGTTTCAAAGATGAGCTGTTCATCCAACCTTGTATCTGCGTCAGACAGTTGTAAAGGTCCGCAGGTTGTTGGCTTGGGTGAGAAAGGGACACCACTAATTGTGTATCATCAGCGTAGCTGACGATACTCACTCCGAACGGAGTGACAACCTCCTCCAATGGGGACATGTAGATATTAAATAATGTGGGGCTCAGGGAGGAGCCCTGAAGCACACCACATTGGAGGGGTGTTTTGGAGGAGCGGGTGTTGTTCTCCTAGATCTGGAAGGAGCGTTGACTCAGAAAGGACGATAGCCAGGACAGTGCGGTCCCTTCAACACCGACACTCCTGAGTCGATGGATAAGGAGCTGGTGGTTGACGGTGTCGAAGGCCGCACTGAGGTCAAGGAGGATCACTGCCACCGATCCTCCCTCGTCTAACAGTGCTCTGGCCTCCTCCACCGCCACAAGGAGGGCGATGTTGGTGCCCTGCCCGGGGCGGAATCCTGTCTGCGAGCTTTTAAGACGATTATTGCTCTCCAAAAATTGTGAAAGTTTTCTGTTCACAAGTTTTTCGGCGATCTTGCTAGTTCCCGGGAGGAGAGAGATTGGCCTGTAGTTTGCCAGGTCAGCAGGGTGAAGGGAAGGTTTTTTTAGTAGTGCCTTGACGACTGCCGCCTTCCAGCTAGAAGGGACGACTCCCTGTTGAAGAGAGGCGTTGATGAGGTGGGTAAGGGGGGGAAGGATCGTGGGTGCTACTCTTTTGAGAATGCGTAGCGGGGGCCGGGTCCCTGGGAGATCCGCTTTTGATGATGTTCAGCATGCTTTCGACCTCTTCGGCAGTCACTTGTCCCCAAGAGGTGAGACGGGGGGGGTAGGAGAGTTGTTGGTTTCTTTTTCCTCGCTCGAGTTTGTGGGTGGAATAGAGTCGAGGATTTTCTGGATTTTCTCCTTGAAGAAATTAGCTAAATTGTGGCATTTTTCCTCATCTGCCTTGGGGTCTGGTGGGTTTCTAGGTCCGGGGTCTGGGACTTTGAGGAGTTCTTTTAAAAATAGTAAAAGATTCCTTACTGGAGCAGGCGGAATTTTCTATTCTTTCTTGGAAGAATAAGCTTTTGGTGTTGCGAAGGGCGGTTTTATAGGTTTGTAATGCGGTATGGTAGGTGTCCTTCTTTTCATCAGATTTATCATTCCTCCAAGAGCGTTCTGTTCTCTTGCATTCTTGTCGCAGAGATTTGAGCACCGGGGTGTACCAGGGAGCGGGGTTCACTCTTTTAGTTTGTTTGAGAGTGGTGGTCCTAGGGAGGAGTTTATCCAGTGAGGATGTGAGCCATGAATTGAATTGTTCATCGGCAGTGACAGGGTCAGTGGAGAGGGAGGGTGTAGAATCTGAGAGCATACTGGCCCATTCCGCCGGTACAAGCTTGTGCCAACGTCGGTCTGTCACCCGGATTTTGGAGGGTTGGGGGGTGCTATGGATAGGTGCCAGGAGATGGGGATTAGGAAGTGATCTGTCCAGGGGAGAGGGAGGGGGGGGGGGCCCGAGGTGATATCCATGATGTTGGTCAGGACGGGATCCAAAAGGTGTCCCTTGTCGTGGGTGGGTTCGTTATTGACCAGCAGGATGTTAAATGACCTAAGGTCCTGAAGGAGATCCGATGCTGTGGAATCTTTGGGGTCAGTAAGGTGAAGATTGAGGTCGCCCATAAGGAGAAAGTTCGGGGTGGAGGAAGCTAATTGTGATACCGTCTCACTGAGGGCGTTAAGGAATTTCCCTGGTGCACCCGGAGGGCGGTAGATCAACAGTCCTGAGAGGGAGTGTGCCGGGGACAATCTTCAATGTTGGCACTACTGGTCCTACAGGCAAGGTGTTCTCTGTGGATTATTGCCAGCCCCCCTCCTCTCCCTTTAGGTCTATGCAGGGTTTGAATAAGATAACCTGGGGGTAGGGCATTGACAATATCAGAGTCCGTGCTAGCAGAGAGCCAGGTTTCTGTGAGAAACAGAGCGTCCAGGCCATGATCCTGTATCAGCAGGTTGATTTCATGCGCGTGCTTAGGGAGGGAGCGGCAGTTAAGGAGGCTAATCTGCAGTCCCGGCTTTCCCGAGATCTGTTAGACTGGGTTACAGAGTGCGCAGTTGGCAAAGGGTTTACCTTCAGCGTGAATATAACGGCACTCCTGATGTTTTTCCTGGTGAAGGGCCCGAAGCATGTCACTTGTGTACACCAGTCGATCATGCTGCAAAACTGGAAGAGTTCCTGGGCCTGGGTCCGGCTGGGCCCGGACGGGCGCAGACAGGCTTGCCTTAGGCGCGCCTTCGGCGCGCTGACGGCGTGCCCGTCCGCTACGCGTACGTGAGGTGCACATGTTTTTATAGGCGGAGTGGGCGTGGCCTCGAGCGAGTGGGCGTGGCCACAGGACCGGCTCACTTTCTGATGGCAGCGATAATTAGGGCGTTTCCCGCTGCAGCGTTTAGCTCTGCTGCTTGGCGGTGACGGTGGGAAATTAAGCCCCCTGTCTGAAGCAGTCGGGGTGAAAAGAAAGGTTTTTTCAGTGGCAAAATATCACACACAAGGTTAAAATACAGCGCAATTTGTTAAAAACAATGCTCCCGGCTGTGCCTCAGGAGTACAATCTGACCAGAGCTTTCAATCAGCTTGGTTTTTATAGGCGGAGTGGGCGTGGCCTCGAGCGAGTGGGCGTGGCCACAGGACCGGCTCACTCGCTGATGGCAGCGATAATTAGGGCGTTTCCCGCTGCAGCGTTTAGCTCTGCTGCTTGGCGGTGACGGTGGGAAATTAAGCCCCCTGTCTGAAGCAGTCGGGGTGAAAAGAAAGGTTTTTTCAGTGGCAAAATATCACACACAAGGTTAAAATACAGCGCAATTTGTTAAAAACAATGCTCCCGGCTGTGCCTCAGGAGTACAATCTGACCAGAGCTTTCAATCAGCTTGGTTTTTATAGGCGGAGTGGGCGTGGCCTCGAGCGAGTGGGCATGGCCACAGGACCAGCTCACTCGCTGATGGCAGCGATAATTATGGTGTTTCCCTCTGCAAGGTTTAGCTCTGCTGCTTGGCGGTGACGGTGGGAAATTAAGCCCCCTGTCTGAAGCAGTCGGGGTGAAAAGAAAGGTTTTTTCAGTGGCAAGATATCACACACAAGGTTAACATACAGCGCAATTTGTTAAAAACAATGCTCCCGGCTGTGCCTCAGGAGTACAATCTTAAAATAACCTTCACCCACCAAAAGGTCCCTTGGTGGCATGCTCCGTCATCGGGTTCTTCCCACCATTTGTCACCTTATTTAACTGACTGGCACACGCATACTGTCATCGCGCTTCAAGCTGGGACCATAGCAGCAGGAAAAACGCTGCATTGGAAACTCGGCCGCCATCTTAGGTCAGTCACAGGGCGAGCAGACTACTTGCTTGGCCCTCCCACCCTCCCACCCTGACCAATATAAAAAGACCATTACCGGGCAGTTTCACCATCGATAGACCTTTTGTGAGGTTCCTGAGGCTTGAGCCGGGAACAGTGTTTTAGCGAAATTGCGAATTTAAACGCATTATTTTAAAAATTCATTTATGTGCTGTTGATGCTATAATACTCCCAGGGCATTTGTCACCTTATTTAACTGACTGGCGCACGCATACTGTCATCGCGCTTCAAGCTGGGACCATAGCAGCAGGAAAAACGCTGCATTGGAAACTCGGCCGCCATCTTAGGTCAGTCATAGGGCGAGCAGACTACTTGCTCGGCCCTCCCACCCTCCCACCCTGACCAATATAAAATGGGACCCTTTCCTCGGAGGCGCAGCGGACGGGCGCAGCGGGCGCGCCGGCGGCGCGCCGAAGGCTCGCCAAAAGCAAGCCTGTCTGTGCCGGTCCGAGCCTGTTCCGAGCCTAGGGCCACCCCCCCTGGACTAAATACCTCTGACTCTCCACACTCAAGGATCCGCTACGATAGCAATTATTTAACATCGTTTAATATCAATAAAGCTCCCTGTTCCCTGATTAACTTACCTACTTTAGACTATGCTCCCTATACCTGTCCTTTTTGCTCTCTTCACATTATGGAACATCCTCACTTACAAAATCCTGTTGTCACCTCTCACAACAAATCCTCTCCTATTATCAAACTAGCCCTTTTAAACGCTCGATCACTCCCTAAACACAGGTATGAAATCGCTCAATTCATTGGCAGTTGGCAGTTAGACATTTTATTACTCACTGAAACTTGGGGAGACCAAGCCTCGGACCCTGACTTCACTTCAGCTACTCCAGAAGGATTTTCCAATATCAGGCTTGATAGGTCACTAAATAAAAAATGTGGGGGAGTGGCGATTATTTATCGCGACACTTTTCGTCTACGTACGGAACCCCTAAAAATTAATACATGTGAAGCTTTGAACTTCACCTTTGTTACTCCTTATTCTACCTCCTTTCGAGGTATTTTGCTTTATCATCCCCCTGGCCTCCGTTCCGCTTTTCTGTCCTCCTTGAGCCACATTTTAGAACCAATTGCTGGAGAAAACAATTTTACAATTCTGGGTGATTTTAATTTCCACTTGGAGAAGAAGGAAGATCCTGATACTCATTCCCTCCTTACGGAAATTAATGCAGCAGGTCTTACGCAACTGGTTCACTCACCTACACATTTAGCGAGACATACATTGGACGGAGTCTTTCCCAACCTTGACTCCTTAACCATAGAGCATATATTACCTCTCACATGGACAGACCATTCTGCTGTCTGTTTTAATATTCTTCCTCCGACACCGATTCTCACAAAATCCTGTAAACCAGGCATTTTTAAATCCTGGAAAAATATCAATGTTCCTGAATACACCAACAACTTAGACGCCTTGAAAGAAATTGACACTGCTGATACAGAAGCCGCAGCTATTTACTATACCAGGTGTATTAAGACCGCAATTGACTCCTCTGTTCCCATTAAAAAACGTTCTTCTAACAGGCTGTCAAATTCTGCCCCATGGTTCACTGAAGCGCTTAGGTTAGAAAAGCAAAGCTGTAGACGCCAGGAACGCAAGTGGCGTTCTAATTACGACCCTCATGAGAAAAGCTGTTATAAAGAGAAACTAAAAAATTACAAATTATCAATCATTAGTCAGAAAAGGATCTTCTTTAATAATCAAATCGAATCAGCTCAAGATTCAACTAAACAACTTTTTCAGGTCGTTTCTCATCTTTCTGGCCATGATAAACCTTCCACTGCAGAAGCCTCCCAATCTATGTGCAACTCACTCTCTACCTACTTTCAAGAAAAAGTGTGCGATATCTATTCCAATTTTAACAAGTCCACTAACCATGCACACCAGACCAATTCCCACATCACGTTCAATTCTACTCCCCTTAATCCCTCTGCAACTCCCAATCATTCCAATTTTTCATTTAGTCACATTTCGCCTGAGATGATCCACAAACTAATGATGTCGATCAATTCTGGCTCACCTGATGATCCTTGCCCACCTTAAGTCTTTCAAATAGCTCCAGAGAAGATTTCTATTGCTCTCGCAAACATCTTTAAAGCTATGATTTCATCTTGCATCTATCCTACTATATGGAAAAAAAACGTTACTAAGCCTCTTCTCAAGAAAACTACGCTGGATCCTTCCAAAGTAACCAGTTACAGACCGATAGCATGTATTCCCTATCCATCCAAGATCATTGAGAAAATCATGAACATTCAACTATCCGAATATATAGACTCCAACAACTGTCTGGATGCCTCCCAATTAGGCTTCAGGAGGGGACATGGCACCAAGACAGCATTAATAAAAGCCTCAGACGAGATACGAATGATCCTTGACAAAGGAGGCGCCGCGGTGCTCATACTACTAGATCTGTCCGCGGCTTTCGACACGGTCGATCAGGCTATTCTGATCGACCGTGTCGGAAAAGCTGGAATATCATCTGATGCTCTCTCGATCCTGGCATCCTTCCTGACAGACCGAGAGCAATCAGTCTCTATGGGCTCATTCTCTTCTGACTCCTTTACACTACCTTGTGGAGTCCCCCAGGAATCCTCGCTAAGCCCAACGCTTTTTAACATTTATGTGACGGACTTAGCGAGGATCATCAAAGCTCATCGTCTAGCAGTTACATCGTACGCAGACGATACACAACTTGTCCTGGCCATCAATAACAATGGAATGGAGGTTGCCAATAACTTCCAAAAAGGAATGAGTGCCATATGTAGTTGGATGAACTCGAATTGTCTGAAACTCAACTCGGACAAAACCGAGGTGATGGTGTTTGGGAAACTCACTCCTGCATGGTCTTCTATATGGTGGCCACAAGATCTTGGCCCCCCGCCCAATCCGGTTACTAAGGTTAGAAATCTTGGTGTTATCTTTGATAACAAACTCTCATTTAATCAACATGCCAACTCTATAGTTTCGGCTTCATTTTTCATACTTAAAATGATTAAAAAAATTCAGCCCTATCTTCCATTAAACACCATAAATACCTTGATCTCTACCTTACTAATGTCCCGAGTTGACTACTGCAATGCACTCATGCTTAACGCCCAAGAACAAGTAGTCAACAAACTTCAACTAGTTCAAAATGCAGCCGCTCGACTTGTCACAGGTATACCAAAATTTAAGCCAATTTCCAATACCATCCGTAATCTCCACTGGTTGCCAATCAGACAACGTATTAAAATCAAAGCCCTCTGCATTGCCTTCAAGAGCATTCATGAAAAATCCCCTGCCTTTCTTAAAGACGCTCTCCATCCCTACCGACCTTCACGCAATCTTAGATCTGCTGATGCTAATCTCCTGGAAGTAATTAAAACTAGGAAAGCAACTTGGGGAGATAGATCTTTTGCAGTAGCTACAGCTAAATTATGGAACTCCATGCCAAGACACCTAAAAAATGCTCTTACATTACTATCTTTCATGAAGCAACTGAAGACATGGTTGTTCAATTATTAATCTCCCTGACTCCCGGGCCCAACCTCGATTTCTGTCTATCAAAGCGCCAAGACGCCCTTGGGTAATCGTGCGCTCAATAAATTGCATAAAATAAATAAAACCGCTGTCGGGATGGGCGTGCTATGATTGATGGGTATGTGGGAGTGCTTTGAAGTGAAGTGAAGGTATGTGTATTGGTGTGAGAGTGGAAGGGTCAGTAATGAGCTTTATGTTGTTGTTATGTACTTTATTCGATAGGAGATTTACCATAAAAATATGTACATCTTTATACATTAAAAAGAAAAGGTCCAACAATCCATTATATATGGATCACTGACATAATATCGTCGAGCACAATATCGAGTTGCTAAAATATCGGCGATATAATATCGACTACCATTATATCGACATCCAATACTTTTTGAAGAACCTACAAAAATATAGACTACTAATTATCGAATATAATAATTATCGACAACAATAATATCGAAAGACAAAATATAGAATAAACAAATATTGTGTATTATAAAATTAAACAGTAGACAACAAAAATATCGACACAAAATATATAGATAACACTAATAACGAAAATAATGGAATATCGACTCAATAAAAAATAGCTAAAACGTTTTAACCCCTTCGACGCTGATGACGAGCTGGGCTCGTCATGGCGTAGCCTCCTCGCACGCTGATGACGAGCCCAGCTCGTCACGTAACATGCGTTTTCGCAAATCTCAGCGTGCGAGCGGAATTCCGCTAGCGCGCCTGGAGTTAAATACAATCCAACTATATATTTTAAATATATAATACACTCCACAATAGATATAACACAAAGAATAAATATTTTTTACAACACATACAAAAAAATTATAAAATTTTTACATTTATCATCCTAACATTTCAGTGAATTTATAAATAAACAGGATACTTATAACAAATATTTGAAAATTATTATCACATACATTTAATAAATAAGAAAAACAAACCTGGTTTACTGCAAAAGTATTAAGTAAATAGCATTTCCACAACACCAAACATATCAATTAAATTTAACAAGCACTGGCGTTGCCAATAGGTCTCGCAGTAGGAAAGTTGGAGCTATTGGTTTTGTAAATGACAAAGCCCTTTATGTTTTTTAAATGAAAACAAAAATAAAAGGCATTGTTATTTGCAATTGTAATGGCTCCAACGTTCCTACTGCAAGACCTATTGTGCACATTACAGTGTGGGTGAAAGTGGCACTGCGTGGGTGTGAGTGGCTGTGAGTGGCGTTGCGTGGGTGAGTGGCGTTGCATATGTGAGTGGCGTTGCGTGGGTGTGAGTGGCGTTGCGTGGGGGTGAGTGGCGTTGCGTGGGGGTGAGTGGCGCTGCGTGGGTGAGTGGAGCTGCGTGGGTGAGTGGAGCTGCGTGGGTGAGTGGAGCTGTGTGGGTGAGTGACGCTGCGTGGGTGAGTGAAGCTGCGTGGGTGAGTGGCGTTGCGTGGGTGAATGGCGTTGCGTGGGTGAGTGGCGTTGTGTGGGTGAGTGGCGTTGCGTGTGTGAGTGGCGTTGCGTGTGTGAGTGGCGTTGCATGTGTGAGTGGCGTTGCATGTGTGAGTGGCGTTGCGTGGATGAGTGGGGTTACGTGGATGAGTGGGGTTCCGTGGATGAGTGGGGTTGCGTAGATGAGTGGGGTTGCATAGATGAGTGGGGTTGCGTAGATGAGTGGGGTTGCGTGGATGAGTTGCGTTGCGTGTGTGAGTGGTGTTGCTTGGGTGAGTGGCGTTGCGTGGGTGAGTGTGGTGTTGCTTGGGTGATAGTGGGCTTGCGTGGGTGTGAGTGGCGTTGCGTGTCTGTAAGTGTTGCTGTGTGGGTGAAAGTGGCACAGAGCCTTTGATGTGGCGTGGCGGAGGAGAAATGGTGCTGCTGCTAATGAAATATAACAAGCCAGACCTCTTGGCTGTACCAAGGCTTGTTACACGTTGGATACATCTAGCTTTGCAGTATAGAAATCTGGACTCCACCATGAAGGCTTCTCGACAGGACACATGGAAATGTGGGCCCTCGGAGAGCTGGATTTTCCCAGCCCTCGTTATTTTCTGTTATTTTCTGATGCGCCAGCGCTGACACTTCCGGGACATTTTCACACTTTCGGGGGAGCTGAAAATAACAAATGATATGGTTTTCTTCATTTTCGAAAGTGGGTTGTGAACGCTGCTGTCTACGCAACGTCTGATTTCAGAGAGATTATTCTATTGAGTGGGTGAGTGTAAATGAACATCGCTGGGTAAAACGCATCCCCCAGGCAGGGCCCATCGATTTGCCATTATGTGTTTTACTGTTTGTTTATGGTGGTGGCGTAGGGACAAAAACGAGGGCTCCAGAGGGGATTTGTGTGCTTTTCTCAACATAACCTTAACCAAACACTGGAACACAGGCGTGAAACACTGTAATGAAGATGAACGCGCTGCCCTTGTCTTCCGACAAAAAAGCACAAACTGGGCGCGTGAAAATACAATTATATCCTTTGATTATAGCGCATTGATAGCGCTCCTGCACAGTCTGGCTAGTGGTTCTATATAGGCGAGAGGGACAGCTATAGTAAGTTATTTAGAGGGCGAGGTGTAGCGAGGTTGACCCTGGTTCGGAATGACGGCTAGTTATCTTTTATTGTATGCGTCCGCAGCTCTAGTGTGGCAGTCAGATGCGCGGAGGGAAGCCGGATGGGGGCGGGAGAGCCTGGGGCGGGAATGCGAGCGAGGGGAGACGGATTAGGAGGGAAGCCGGATGGGGGCGGGAGAGCCTGGTGGGGGGGCGTGAATGCGTGAGGGGAGGCAGGCGGATTAGGAGGGAAGCCTGATGGGGGCGGGAGAGCCTGGTGGGGGGGCGTGCCTGTGGGAGGGTGATTGAGAAATGTTGCTGATGGGGGCGGGAGAGCCTGGTGGGGGGGGCATGCCTGTGGGAGGGTGATTGAGAAATGTTGCCAATGGGGGCGGGAGAGCCTGGTGGGGGGCGTGCCTGTGGGAGGGTGATTGAGAAATGTTGCCGATGGGGGCGGGAGAGCCTGGTGGGGGGGCGTGCCTGTGGGAGGGTGATTGAGAAATGTTGCCGATGCGCGTGCATGTTTAATCACGTGGTTCACGTGAACTGCATGAAAACCGCGGGGCTGAAAGCCCTTTGGTTTGACGATGTTTTCGCCACTTGAATTCTCGCTCCGCTCGATGTGCTTGTGATGGAGCAGATTTCCTCTGCAGTCAGGCATTGTTTTATTTTTTGTGCTTCAGACAGACTGCATTTAAATTGCCACGCACATTTTGGTGCAAGTTAAAAATATGGCACAAAAAAAAAAAAAAAAAATATGAAAGTGAGGCCAATTCAGTCTGACATGCTTTTGCTGAATTAACATGTGTTTTTGCAATGTAGAGAAAAGTGGCCTTTTTAGCTTTGAAGATTAATAGAATGTGTTTCTCTCTTCCCAGCGCATCCCATGTAATCTAAATCCACTATTCCTGTCTTAAAAGACTTTGACTTGTTGCATATTTTGATAAATATTTTCAGTTAATAACACCTCTTTTACTTTGTTGCACATTGCACATTTATTTTACATGTTGTACATAAATAATGGAGTTTGGAAACATAATGTGCTTATTCACATGACATTAATATTATCTTTTTGTTTGTTTTATTTTCGGGCCTACCATTAAATGGCTGCCTGTGAAACCATCAAAAGCTATGGCTTGCTTTGAATGAGAAGGGAGCATGCGCAGACTGTGGCAGCTTTCCTCATGCCAAGAAGTGAAGGACAGCTTGAACTGTACATTCTTCTGATTGTGCCAATGTGCCAGCTAACTAAAGTATCCGTCCTACTGCGCTGAGAAAAGGAAGGAAGACTATTGAAAATTTTCCCTAGCAATTGTTGCAAACTTATAAAATGTATTTATTATGTATGCTTCATTTGTTAAAAACTGGCATGGTCAGGTTTTTAGAATGCGTCAGGGTGATGAGAACTCACGCCACAATGACTAACCAATCAACATACAGGTTTTCCTGAAATGCAACATTTTGTGTAGTCTGCCAAAATTTTGTGTATAAAAACTGACAGGGGCGGGCTTTCTCAGCTCAGCTGGCTTCTTGCTCATTTTGGCTTAGGCTTCTATGGGTTAGGTACGAGAAACGTCCCGGGAGATTGCTGAGGATTTGCGTCCGAGGAGTATCAGGGGGAGGTTTCTTGCTTCCACGTCATATCTTGGCCACATTCCTTTGAGGTCTCGTGAAGGGCGGGCTGTCTCCCTCCCTGCTTGCTCTTTAGACACAGACAGATGCAGAAGAACAGCTGATTAAATAGAATTAGATGCTAAACTTCAAGTTATGCTTAGACAAATTAATTAGGTCTGAAAAGATTTATTTGACTTATGCATTTATTTTTCTTAATGGGAGATTTTTGCAAACTATTTGATTTTTGATTAGCCTTGCAAGACTATATTTTTCTTAGAAACTATTTGAGTCTTGAATGACATTTTGCGCCACATTCCTACATGTTATGCCTATATGCAGACTGTAATGTGTTCTGTATTAATGCTATTTTTCCTGGTTTTCAAATTCTGTAACCTGATTGATATTTTATTAATGAATAAAGGGTCAGAGAAAATTAACTTTTTACTAGAAAATAAAACCCTTTAAACACTCAACAACTCTCTTTATTGGCTTAAATTAATAATTGCATTTTTGACTGTTCATCTTTATTTAAAGTCTCCTGAAGGTATTACATGGTGTGAAGGGCCCAACACCTTTTGAGCGGTAAATTAGAGGTAGCATGAGGGTTTTGCATTGAGAAATTACCAGAAGAAATTACCGCTCCATCAGTTTTTGGTAGGCAGAGGATGGTCATTATTGATTAGTTTGGTGATTAATGATTATTGATTTCACCATCAACTACTCAACTAATGGATCATTGACCTTAGAAGGGAAATAAAATAATTGCCCAAGTTAGATAAATGTCCAAGTCCTGATTCCTGACTCCAATGCTCGGAACCTGAAGATTGGCAAAGCAGTACTGGCAGGTGATGCAAGAAGTGGTGTGAGTATGAACAGGGTTGTGAAATGTTGTTAATATGCTAGCATGTATGTATTTTTGAAGTGTTGAAAATAGTAAGGATTTTTTTTTACTGTTGGTGACATTTTGCTCATTTTGAATTGATGGTGTTATTGATTATATTGGTAATTTCATAGGATATAATTTTTTGGGTTATTGATTACATGTTTTAACTCTTTATGTTAAGTAAGTGCCTTGTTCTATGTTGTCTGGAACACACAGGTATGCACACCTGTGGAATCCCGGGAAGGAATAGCGGGTGGTAAATGGAAGCCACTCTGCACTGAGGTTACTCGTCTGTTGGAATAGCACTGAGAAGCTAGGTAGGGCTGGCAGTGTTAAATTAGGGACTATTTTCTGTGTGAGTGATTTATAGCAAAGAGTTCGCTGGTGAAACTTTGGTCTGATATCACCTAGGAAGGGTCACACTAAAGGAGTAGCAGGTTCTTCTGAGCTTGATTGACAGCAAAAGGGTTCGCTGGTGAAACTTTGGCCTAAGATATATCCTGAAGGATAAGGCCAAAGTAGTAGCAGGTTCTTCTGAGCTTGTGTGAAAGGTAAGCAGAAGGGATTTACCTGTAGTGTTTGAAGAGTAAACGGAAAGTCTTACTTTGTGAAGGGTAAGCGGAATGTGTTACTCGCAATGAATATAAATCTATCCTTTATTTAGCACAACAGACAGAGTAGCGAATGTATTTATGTTGTTACTAATAGAGTTATTGATTAAGAAAATATTGCAGTAAGGTTTTGTGGAGGGTCAGTGGTAGGAGTGAAACTGACTAAAATTGAGACTGACAGCTTTGGGAAAAAGAAATTGCATTGAACTATTGCAAAAATGAAATTGTTTGAAGGCTTAAAGAAGCTGTTAGGAGGTAAAGTGAAAAATTCGTTTTTTATTGGTGATGCTCCTGAAGGAACACCTGTGCATTTTATGTCTACCAATTTGGGACAAAATACATGTATGTGGGTTCAACAATGGTGCAAGATTACTGAAAAAGAGGGTGTTTTGAGGTTTCCAAAAGATGGTACTTTTGAATTGCAAATTATTGACAAATTGAGGGAAGTCTTATGTGAAATAAAGAAACCATCTAAAGCTGCACAATTTGAGGCCTTAAGCCTGTGGGAAAAGGTAGCAAGAGAGAAAGCAAGTGAGGATAAAAAGGTAAAGCACCAAATGCAGGAGAAGAGAATTAATGATGATAAAGTGCTTCAAATAAATAATGATTCAGGGGATAAAATAATGGATGCATTGTTAACTGAGTGTCCACCACTTTATGTGGTTCCTATTAAAAATACTGAAAATAGTGTACTAGTAAGCACTACAGTGGCTACTGCTTCTGTTGAGCAGAGAAAAACACAGATTGAGAAAACTGTGCAAACATTTTATATTGACCCATTACCTGTTGATTCAGCACTGACAGTGATACCTCCAGGTGTTACTGCTTCAAATGTGCCTGATTCAGTCCAAGAATTGCTGACTGCAGATGCACAGATAATGCATAGAAAAATTATGACTGTCCCAATTAATATGGCCCCTACTGAAAAGGTTAAAAGAGCTGCAGAAGGAGTGATTATGGCAGAGTTTATTTCAGAAACTCAGAATACACAGATTATTGAACAGAAATTACCCCAAGCACTGAAAGGTGAGGGAAACATGGTATTTACAACATCTGCAGCCCCAAATAAAATAAATGTAATTGAAAATGTTATTTTTCAAACCTGCTTAGAGGAAGCAGCAGTGATTAAAAATATTGAAAACATGGGAGAACATATTAACACAGGCACCGAAAAAGAGAGACAGCTTAGTGTTTTAAATTCAGCACTAGAACATGGAAAAAATAACAGTCCATGCTGTGTAAATAATGAAAATGTGAACAAGTGTCAGGAAAAAGAATTAATTTCCCTGAGTAAGGAAACAGTTGCATGTGCATTAACTACCCATAATGACCTGACAGATTTGTCTCAAAAATATGAAATTGATGTTTCAGGAAGTTTTACATCTCAGAAAAGTTTTAGGGTACATATGGATGATGAAGCAAATGAGAAAATATGTTCTTCAGAAATGAAATTGCACATTGCAGAAATAAAGTATGTTTTTAAATGCAATGGGTTTGAGAAATTAGGAGACAAATGGGCACGAAAACATGAGAAGAAAAAGAAACCACCAGACCTAGCTAGGAAACTGGATAAGGAAAAGAAGCCACCAGATATAGTTGAGAAAAATAATAATCAGAATGAGGGAGAAGCTTTTGCTTACTCATTGAGAGAAATAGTGGGAGAAGTGCATTTTCATATGCCACAGAATAAAAGTGAACTTGCAGCATTTCTGAACACAATCCCACAATTGAGAGACAGAATTATGCTGTGGTACCCAAATGTTGAGGGATTTGTTGAAATTTTAAAAGAGTTGTGCATTAATTTGGAAATGTTCTTTTACATTGTCATGCAGACTGAATTGTGGTTTGAATCTAAAGTTTTGCAGAGGCCAGGTGAAGAGACAATGAAAAGGGTTTGCATGAATGCACCATCATTTTCTGTTGTTATGGAGGAAAATAAAGCAGTGATTATTTTCATGAAGGGTGGAGTGCCAGCAAAGGGTGTTGATTGGGTACAGATTAAAAGAACACAGAATGGAAATAAAGGTGTTTTGGTTTGTGCAAATTCAGGTATGGATGTTGTACTGCTGGAAAATGTGTCCTTTTGCCATCTTTATAGCAGATTTGAGCATTGGAAGAAGAAAAATAAATTTAAACATGATGCACAAAAACATGGAGAAATGCAGATGCAAAATATACCAGCTAAGCAAATGCAAATGTCAGTTCAGAGACAGGTACCTATGGCAGGAATTTTCCAAGCAAAGATGGTCCCACAAAATATGGAAAATGCTAAAATTAATTTAAATAAGATGTCCAGAGCAAATGTGAATTATTTCCAGAGACAAAATCAGAACCCAGTCCAACAGGTTGCTGTGTTTGAAAATGAGAGTTTTAACCCTCACAATTCAGAATTTACCAAGTGCTTTGTGAAGGCAGTGGAAAGTCCAGATTTAAATGCAGGAGTTTTAAACAAAGAAATTACAAACCCAGTTTTAGAAGAATTTGAACCAAAATTAGGCCCATTTGAGGAAAACTGCAAAACTGTTGTCTGTGACTCTGACCTATTAGAAAAACAATTGTTTTGCAAATTAAACAGCACAGAATACTGTACATCAGATAATGTTATTTTTCAGATTCCTGATGAGGATGTACATTTTAAAATGGCCCAACAAGAAACAGCTGTAGCATTATTTTTAGAAAAGACAGTTGAAAAATTACCTTCTGCTTTGGAAAAAACAGAAATTAGAGAGTTCACGGAGAAGGATGCCAGATTAATAAAATGTGCAGAACATGTCTTATTAAAATTAGAACCAGATGACATGTATTCAGGTACACCATCAGTTGCAGAAATTTTACCAATAAAAGGATTTTTGATGGAATTGATTGGAAGTTTGTGTAACTTTCTGATCACAGGTTCACAGAAGATAAATGAAAAGAACAGAATAGTGCAGGAGATTAAAAGCATATTTTTTCCATGTTGTCCCGTGGTACCGAATCCAGCCAATATATTTTTTCACATTCCATGTGCTGAAGAATGGCTTACTTTTATTGATTTTTGCAAAGTCCATGTCACAGTGCCAATGCATGAGAATAGTCAGGAGTACTGTCAAAAAGAAGATGAATACCTGGGACACAAAATTGGAAAGGGAGGTAGAAAGGTGTCACCAGAAAGGGTGGAAATGTTTTCCAAGAAAAATCCACTTCAAATTCAGAAAGAAGTCAGGACATTTTTGGGAATGGTTAGCTGCTGTAGAGAGTGGTTACTAAACCTTTCCCTAGTGGCTAAGCCTTTACTGAGGCTGACACACAAAGGTGTGTCTGATCCGCTTCCAATTGGACACCAATTGCACAAAAGCATTCCTAGAGTTGAAAGAGAAAGAATGTTGCGCCCCAGCACTAGGAATGAAAGTTTATTTAAAAGAAAATATACCAATTTGCAGTGAGAGGGAGGGCTGCACTCTCTCATTGCCTATTCAAAAAGATGACTGTGTTCAAGGGTCTGTGATGTATTGCCCAATGACCTTTGACCCTAGCTTCACAGAAATGTCAGCAAATGATTTGGTTTGTGATGAAACTGAAAATGAGTGTCTAAATATCATGAAGATATGCATAAAGCCAAAATCAGACTTTAATGATGAATGTCTGAGTCAGCCCAACAATGTCCATTTTGTAGATGGCCCATGTTTGAAAGGTGGCACATCAAAAGCAGCACATGCTGTGCTCCTTATACATGATGTTGTCAAAGCTTCATGGCTTTTAGTAATGACCCCAGCCCAAAATTCGAAATTGATTGCCCTTACCATAACATGCAGTATATCTGCTCAAATGAGAGTCACTGTTTTCATGGGAGAGAGAAATGCTAATTCAGTTGCACACATTTGTGTTCTGTTAGCATGTACATTCTATGGAATCTTCACAGGTGAATTAAAAGAGGCTCAAGAAAATGTTTTTGAAGCAGCACAACAGGGTTGTATCAGAACTGTTTTTGAGAAAAGTGACAACTGCATAGTGGCAAAAGTGTTATTGCAAAGACTGATGCACAGGTATAGATTGCCAGTTTCTCTGAAATCAGATTATAATGTGGTCACAAAGATAATGAGTGCAGAACAACAGATTGGACAAGGAATGGATTGTAGCCATCTGCCTGAAATGCCAAGCATAATAAAGCAACACAATGGCAGCACTGAGTTACCTTTTGCCAAAGACGGTGTCTCACCAACACCAAAGTGGCTTGAAAATGCATATGCAAATGCACTTGTGGAAAACACTGAGGAGAACACTAGCCATTGCTGTGTAGGTCAGGTTGATGTACAGTGTGCAGTTTCTCACCAGATTGCAGCTGCTACACAAGATCTGCATAATGGATGGTGCAACGGCTTTGGTCTGAGAGATGAAGTGGTGAATCATCTGAATCTGATCAAAGTGAAAATAAGAGTGAAAGGCATTGGTTGAAAAAGTGCCAAGGATTGATGGTGCTCTGTCCGAGTTTCTCAGCACCTAAGTAGTCTAATTTGCATTGAAAAAGGTACAGAATGCCAATGGACCATTCTGATGGCAAGCTGATGACAAAGAGAAAAGGAATGCTGAAACTGTCCTGTTGAATTCTTTTTTTTATTATTTTAGTTATTTATTTTAAAGAAGACTAACTGTTCCAAGAAGCTACTTACAGAACTCTGCACTAAAACATTTGAGCTTGGCTATATATGATCTGATTACAGATAGACTTGTGTTTGCCTTAGAAATAAAAGTGAAATTGTTATATGCTCAGCTTTTGCAATAAAAAAAAAAAATGTCACTTTTGAAAATGAAATGTGTGATTAATTATAAATCATTTTATTATGATTTGAATTATCAGAAGGGTGGATTGATGGAGCAGATTTCCTCTGCAGTCAGGCATTGTTTTATTTTTTGTGCTTCAGACAGACTGCATTTAAATTGCCACGCACATTTTGGTGCAAGTTAAAAATATGGCACAAAAAAAAAAAAAAAAAAATATGAAAGTAAGGCCAATTCAGTCTGACATGCTTTTGCTGAATTAACATGTGTTTTTGCAATGTAGAGAAAAGTGGCCTTTTTAGCTTTGAAGATTAATAGAATGTGTTTCTCTCTTCCCAGCGCATCCCATGTAATCTAAATCCACTATTCCTGTCTTAACAGACTTTGACTTGTTGCATATTTTGATAAATATTTTCAGTTAATAACACCTCTTTTACTTTGTTGCACATTGCACATTTATTTTACATGTTGTACATAAATAATGGAGTTTGGAAACATAATGTGCTGATTCACATGACATTAATATTATCTTTTTGTTTGTTTTATTTTCGGGCCTACCATTAAATGGATGCCTGTGAAACCATCAAAAGCTATGGCTTGCTTTGAATGAGAAGGGAGCATGCGCAGACTGTGGCAGCTTTCCTCATGCCAAGAAGTGAAGGACAGCTTGAACTGTACATTCTTCTGATTGTGCCAATGTGCCAGCTAACTAAAGTATCCGTCCTACTGCGCTGAGAAAAGGAAGGAAGACTATTGAAAATTTTCCCTAGCAATTGTTGCAAACTTATAAAATGTATTTATTATGTATACTTCATTTGTTAAAAACTGGCATGGTCAGGTTTTTAGAATGCGTCAGGGTGATGAGAACTCACGCCACAATGACTAACCAATCAACATACAGGTTTTCCTGAAATGCAACATTTTGTGTAGTCTGCCAAAATTTTGTGTATAAAAACTGACAGGGGCGGGCTTTCTCAGCTCAGCTGGCTTCTTGCTCATTTTGGCTTAGGCTTCTATGGGTTAGGTACGAGAAACGTCCCGGGAGATTGCTGAGGATTTGCGTCCGAGGAGTATCAGGGGGAGGTTTCTTGCTTCCACGTCATATCTTGGCCACATTCCTTTGAGGTCTCGTGAAGGGCGGGCTGTCTCCCTCCCTGCTTGCTCTTTAGACACAGACAGATGCAGAAGAACAGCTGATTAAATAGAATTAGATGCTAAACTTCAAGTTATGCTTAGACAAATTAATTAGGTCTGAAAAGATTTATTTGACTTATGCATTTATTTTTCTTAATGGGAGATTTTTGCAAACTATTTGATTTTTGATTAGCCTTGCAAGACTATATTTTTCTTAGAAACTCTTTGAGTCTTGAATGACATTTTGCGCCACATTCCTACATGTTATGCCTATATGCAGACTGTAATGTGTTCTGTATTAATGCTATTTTTCCTGGTTTTCAAATTCTGTAACCTGATTGATATTTTATTAATGAATAAAGGGTCAGAGAAAATTAACTTTTTACTAGAAAATAAAACCCTTTAAACACTCAACAACTCTCTTTATTGGCTTAAATTAATAATTGCATTTTTGACTGTTCATCTTTATTTAAAGTCTCCTGAAGGTATTACATGGTGTGAAGGGCCCAACACCTTTTGAGCGGTAAATTAGAGGTAGCATGAGGGTTTTGCATTGAGAAATTACCAGAAGAAATTACCTCTCCATCACTTGCGCACATCGATAGGCCGCGAGACCTAAAAATATTCAAAACAACCAATGAAAAGCTCCCATTCTTAAATCATCCAATCAAATGAAGTAACTAATCAAATACACACTATAAAAAGATTACTTTGCTACTGCTATTTCCAGCTTCTAACTCTAAAGAAAGAAGAAGGTGACACTCTGACCAACTGTTTCCCGAGAAAACTACTTTTCCAGACAAGACTCCTACAGAAATAATTAAAGTAAGTTAAACTAATTTTTAAATAAAAGTAAAGTAGTAGGCTAAAAGTGTTACTATTTCTCTGAAAAGTTTAAATAATTTTTTTTTTCCTTTTACATTTCTGCTACAGACATCTCCAAAACACAGCAATAAAAGTTGAACTGATTATAAACTACTAAATCCTTATTGTAAGTATTTTAAAATGTTCGGTAACACACCAACTGCATTAATTGAACCCAAATTTCTAATACACATTTTATCTTTATTCTATCTTCTTAACAGAATTTTCGAAGACATCCAAAAAATTACTCCAATAAAGCTAAAGACTCCACAAAATAAAAGAGTAAGTATATTTTGTTAATTAGTTAAAAACCCTAAAATGCTAACTACAAGACAGCTTCCCCCTAGAAACCGCTCAAAATGTAATAAAATAATAGATTAACTAATTATTTTCATTTTCTACCAACAAATATAACAAGGAAATACAAGAAAAAGCTTGAAAACACCTTCTCAACATTTCGAATTACAACAAAGAACAAATGTAAGTATAATCATTGAAATATGAATGCATATAAAACATGTATAGTAGTATTTAAACTTAAAATATATTTCTTTCTAACCTTTCCTAGCACTAAAAATAAAAACTTGACTGAAGGTGCAGAGTTTGTTATGTCGCAGAAAAACAAGCTTTTACTATGTTATATGGGGTATGTTTATACCCAAGAAAAACATTCAGGACGCAAAGTATTTTGGAAGTGTAGCAAATATTACTCGAATAAATGTTATGGTAGGGCTACAACAGAAGAAGCTAATGGACTATCTACCAAAGAACACAATCACCCCCTGATATAACTGGAATTGAGGTCAGGGATGCCCTTGAAAGCATAAAAGAAGCAAGTACAGGGACTGACAAACCAACAACCCAAATACTAAAAGAGGAACTCTTAAAAGTTCCTCAACATGCTTCTGGCCAACTCCCCTCAATTGACTCCCTAAAACGCACAACATTTGTAAATTAATAATAATAATTATTATAATATATTAATTATTATTAATAATAATTGTATATATGTATGTAAATATTTAAAAAAATACATATCAAACATTGTATTCAACTGTATAAATAATTTACTATGTTATATTGTATTAACATTTTTTTATTTAAAAGCTTAGTATATACTTAATAATAATTAATTACAACTATTAATTATTATTAACAACATTGTATATAATATGTATAAATAATATACAAAATATATTTAGCATGTAAATGTAGCAAATATATACTTACCTGTTTATTATTTTCTGTTCATGTAAATATTCGAAATATTTAATTAATACATTTAATATATTATATATTAACATTATTAATTAAATATTTAATGAAAATGTAAGAAAAATGTTTATTAAAAAAGAATAAAAAGTTTAAAACTGTTGATAAACTTTATAACAAATCTGAAACAACACTGAATATAATTTTTCAATAAAACTGCTACAAAGAATTTTATTTAGAAATGTAAAACATTTATGAATATAAATAAATGTAATGTAATACATTCAATTTACCTAATTGTTTATAAAAAAAGAGTACTTAATGTTTATACTGTACTGTACATATTATAAATACAATCTGTCAATAAAAAATTTGAAAGGCTGCATATCTACTTATTTTACAAATAAGATTAAAATGTTATATTTAAATTGTGATTATTATAATATTATTTATATACTTACATCTACCTTTTTCTGTTAGTAATATTTATTCTACAATTATAATACTACATCAGATATTTTTTACATTACTTTTCTGATTTAATTTTCTAACATATATAACTTACTATTCCCACTCCATTCAAATAACAGTGAAGTAAGGTTCTGTACACTGACCTAATATAATTTACTATTCCAAATCCAGTCAGATACAAGTCTGGGAAGGTGCTGGACAATGATCCTATTTAATTTACTATTACCACTCCAGTCAGATAAAAGTCTGGAAAGTTGCTGGACACTAGCCCAATTTAATTTACTATTCCAACTCCAATAATATTAAACTTAGAAAAAGTGCTGGACAGTGACCCAATATAAATTACTATTCCAACTCCAGTCAGGTGAAAAACAGGGAAGGCGCTGGACACTAACCATATAAAATTTACTATTCCAACTCCAGTCAGGTGAAAAACAGGGAAGGTGCTGGACACTGACCATATACAATTTACTATTCCAACTCCAGTCAGATGAAACTCAGGGAAGGTGCTGGACACTGACCCTATAAAATTTACTATTCCAACTCCAGTCAGGTGAAAAACAGGGGAGGTGGTGGACACTAACCATATACAATTTACAATTCCAACTCCAGTCAGATGAAACTCAGGGAAGGTGCTGGACAGCGACGCAATATAATTTACTATTCCAACTCCAGTCAGGTGAAAAACAGGGAAGGTGGTGGACACTGACCATATACAATTTACTATTCCAACTCCAGTCAGAAGAAACTCAGGGAAGGTGCTGGACATTGACCCAATATAATTTACTATTCAAACTCCAGTCAGGTGAAAAACAGGGAAGGTGCTGGACACTGACCATATACAATTTACTATTCCAACTCCAGTCAGATTAAAGTCAGGGAAGATGCTGGACAGTGACCCAATATAATTTACTATTCCAACTCCAATCAGGTGAAAAACAAGGAAGGTGGTGGACACTGACCATATACAATTTACTATTCCAACTCCAGTCAGATGAAACTCAGGGAAGGTGCTGGACACTGACCCTATAAAATTTACTATTCCAACTCCAGTCAGATGAAAAACAGGGAAGGTGGTGGACACTGACCATTTACAATTTACTATTCCAACTCCAGTCAGATGAAACTCAGGGAAGGTGCTGGACAGTGACCCAATATAATGTACTACTACTAATCCAGTCAGGTGAAAAATAGGGGAGGTGGTGGACACTAACCATATACAATTTACTATTCCAACTCCAGTCAGATGAAAAACAGGGAAGGTGCTGGCCAGCGACCCAATATAATTTACTATTCCAACTCCAGTCAGGTGAAAAACAGGGAAGGTGGTGGACACTGACCACATACAATTTACTATTCCAACTCCAGTCAGAAGAAACTCAGGGAAGATGCTGGACAGTGACCATATACAATTTACTATTCCAACTCCAGTCAGATGAAACTCAGGGAAGAAGCTGGACAGTGACCCAGTATAATTTACTATTCCAACTCAAGTCAGGTGAAAAATAGGGATTGTGGTGGACACTGACCATATACAATTTACTTTTCCAACTCCAGTCAGATGAAACTCAGGGAAGGTGTTGGACAGTGACCTAATATAATTTACTATTCCAACTCCAGTCAGGTGAAAAAAAGGGAAGGTGCTGGACATTAACCATATCCAATTTACTATTCCAACTCAAGTCAGATGAAAAACAGGGAAGGTAGTGGACACTGACCATATACAATTTACTATTCCAACTCCAGTAAGAATACATTCCGAGAAGGTGCTGGATAATAATCATATGAACTTTAATAATCCTAATACCATATTTTTAAATTAAAAATAAAGTATTTACGTCTCACTCTATATCTCATAACACATAATAAACAAACCTCCCAATGATATATTATATAACTGTATTATAAAATGTTATAAAAATGTTTAACCTTCCTAAATATTTTCTATATTATTATAAATTATTAAAAATATTTTTTTGTATTTTTATTTGAAATTTGTAATAACGTTTTAAAATTCCTAAAATAATTTCTAAATTTTGTTTCAACATTTTTTTTAGATTATTTAAAAAAATAATTATTTATAAAATTTTAAATATTTTTGTCAAATTTTTAATTTTATTAAATTCTCAATAAATTTCAATGATTTCACTATAAAATATATATTTTGAAGGTGAATAATCACCATTAAACACAATTAACCCCATATATATATATATATTTTTTAATTTTTCAAAATGTAAATTTAAAATTTTTGTTTTGCATATAATTAAAAAATATATTTTGTACATAATATTCCAAAATTATATACATAGTTTGAAATGATCCCCAACCTTATTCCTTATTAACCCAACATCTTGCTCCTAAAATAACATAATAAAAATATATTTTTTTTAATTTTTCAAAATGTAAATTAAAAAATTTTGTTTTGCATATAATTAAAAAATATATTTTGTACATAATATTCAAAAATTATATACATAGTTTGAAATGATCCCCACCCTTATCCCTTATTAACCCAACATCTTGCTCTTAAAATAACATAATAAAATATTATATTTTATAGAATGTTTTTAAAAAACTTTTTTTAAAACACTCCCCACCCTTATCCCCTAATAACCCAACATCCCGCTCCTAAAATAACATTCTAAATTTGTAAAAATACTAATTTTTTCATATTTTTTAATAAACTTTTTTTAAAACACTCCCCACCCTTATCCCCTAATAACCCAACATCCCGCTCCTAAAATGTAAAATACTTTTAGAAATTTAAAAATAAAATAAAAAATTGAATTCTTTAATTTTATAAAAAGAATTCTATTTTTTTTTAAATATTATTATTATTTTAAAACACTCCCCACCCTTATCCCCTATTAACCCAACATCCCGTCACTAAAAATAAACATAAAATACACAACTAAAATAATAATTACTTTTAACATATTATACATATGTTACACATTCTACAATATTAGCAGTTTTTTTTAAATAATATTAACATATATACATTTTTTGATATTTTTTACTGTCTATATATTTTTTTCGATATTATTTATATTCTATATATATTATTTTGATATTTTTATACACTGACAATTCGATATTAACACTACACAATATTTTTGATTCAATATTTTTACTTTGATATTTACTTAATGAAAACTATAACGATATTTTTTACCTCGATATAATTTCATTCGATATTTCTCTACCATCGATATTTTTGACTCGATATTTAGTCCATTCGATATTTTGAAGTCGATATTATGCCCAGTTACTATTATACATACAACCAAAGTACAGAGTAATAAATACAATTAAAAAAAGTGTATATACAATAAAACAAGAAGCAGAATATCAGTGTAAAAATGCTAAATAATGCCTTAATCAAGCAAGCGCACAGACTTCTAAGGGGCTTTATGGAAAAACTAAACTTTAATGGTCCCTATAGCTGGTATTTTTTTTTAAGTGGGGAAAGAGGAGGGAAATAGCTTTAGTGAGCATCTCCCTCACTGGTCGACATGTTTCAAAGCCTACCCCTAAGCTTCTTCTTCAGGACCGAATACAATGATCCCTGTTACCACTCTGACTGGTGCCCAGTGCTGTTAGCCTGTTAGGTGTTTTGAATTAATAGACGTCTGTGCAAAACATTTGTTTGATACCTACTTGGTAATATTCTTAACAGAACGAATAAGCAATTTCTTAATTGAAAACTTGGAAGGATAGAGGAAAAAGAATTAGTAGTCTTGACGTACTACGATTGTTCTCATTACATATTTTTACCGTAATCGTGTGAGGAAAGAATTGTGATATATATTTTCGTGAAATATTTTTCACTTCATGCACGATATCGTGTAAAAGAATACATGTGATTTGTGCTGCCCTCTGTTTTTTACAACATACAAGACACAACAATACATATAGCATTTAAGCCACTATTGCCCACGGCACGGGCCATACAAAATTCACAGCCCGGTCAGAAGAAAACCACATTCCCCAAGACTGCACCTCTACTCTTCAGTATCGCAAGATCATGATACTGCACGAGAAGGCGCATAAAGGAAGCCGCTTTTACCCGTGGCACGGGACACGCATAATTCACAAGCAGGGCCGGGCAGAAGGAAACCACAGCACCCAGACTGCTCCGCCAGTTAGTGACTGAAAGCAGTCGCTAACGTCGCTATGGCCTATTAGCAAGGCAGGCGTAGCGTTGGAGATATTCGCGCTTAGCGCGAATATCTCCAAATACTAACACCTGCCCAGACCAGTTCTTAGCCATGTTATCCAATGGAAGGTGGATACAGAGCTAAGAGCAGTTTGTCGCTAATGCGTGAATATCGCTGTATTCTAAGCGATATTCACGCATTTTCCCACTATCGATGGATATTTTAGCACAATGGAGAAAAACGTTGCTAATAGCATGTTTTCTCTGCTAACATATCCAACGATAGGCAGCGATAAAAAAATCATTGCTAAGCCTATTTAGCGATAAATATCGCTACTTGTTGTTAATATGCCCCCTAGACCTTTGTTGTTTTGAATTTGCCTTGGGTTTTGCCCCCTGAGGGTTGAGAGATAGGGAAGAGAAAAGCTGCGGAGGATTCAGGAAGTGGGCCAGCCAGGAAGGGGAAAAAGGTTAGGAAATCATCCAAACATTCAGGCAGCAATTTCGTCTTAGATCACATTGACTACCTGTGAAAAGGATGCAAAGGCATTCTAGATGCTGAGCCAGTTACCGCCCCATGCACGTCTGCTAGTACCATCAGCCCTAGAGGCTCACCAGCTATCCCAGATATGTTTAAGAGATCACTTTCCAAAAGCCCCCCCAAGCAAACTGGGGGTTGCATCCCATATTGTGAGGGTCCTCCCGCCTCCTTCTAACATCCCCTGCAGCCCGACAACACAGCTAGAACACGCCCTCCAATGTGCTAACAGGTTTACGCGCTTCTGAATTTGACTAATGATGCCAGGGACGATACTATCCTTCAGTCCCCTAAAACACTAGGGGTCCCATTAGGATGGGGGGCGGATTGCCTCCGCCAGGGTAGCGGTGGCCACCGCCACCCTGGCGGAGGCAATCCGCCCGCCATCCTTCCCTGCATTCCCCCCCGCCATATTGCGATGGCGGAGGGGACCGCAGCGGTGACAAACACCGCCCGCATGTTTTCCGCCCCGGTCGCCTCGCGGCCGGGGCGGAAAACCAGTAACATGGTGGCGGTGTCTGTTAGACACCGCGCGCCATATTGCAATGGTCTGGTCTCAATGCCTTTCCGTGGCGGCAATGCCGCCACGGAAAGGCATGCGGTGTTCACTCTGGGGGCCCCATGTGGGCCCACAGAGTGAAGTACAGGTGGGGGGTGCACATGGGGGGTACCTATGGTACCCCCTTCATTTGCATATACAAAGCGGCAGGCACCGCGCGGTGCCTGCCGCTTTGTATATGCAAATGCTGACAAGCATTTCTGATTCAGAAAAGGGGGTGGTGATGAACAGAGTGTCTGAATTAAGCAGACCACTCTTACCCAGTCCAAAGATCAGGGCTTGATCCATCACCGTTATTTATCTCACTGCACCATCCCAGCTCAGAACCTGGCTATATGCAAATCAGTCTGTCCCTGGCCCAGTGCATCATGGGAACAGGGCAGACTAAGCTACCAAGCCAATTCTTCACCAGAAAGGAGACAAGCTACCGGGGACCGGTTTCTGGCATTTCAGCCTTCTTCGGCCCGGCTTGCTTGAATCCTGATGGTGCAGTGAGAAAGGGACTCATGTCTGAGTATACCCTGCCACACCTATAGTGGCCAAAAACGATTCAGAAAAGGGGGTGGTGATGAACAGAGTGTCTGAATTAAGCAGACCACTCTTACCCAGTCCAAAGATCAGGGCTTGATCCATCACCGTTATTTATCTCACTGCACCATCCCAGCTCAGAACCTGGCTATATGCAAATCAGTCTGTCCCTGGCCCAGTGCATCATGGGAACAGGGCAGACTAAACTACCAAGCCAATTCTTCACCAGAAAGGAGACAAGCTACCGGGGACCGGTTTCTGGCATTTCAGCCTTCTTCGGCCCGGCTTGCTTGAATCCTGATGGTGCAGTGAGAAAGGGACTCATGTCTGAGTATACCCTGCCACACCTATAGTGGCCAAAAACGATTCAGAAAAGGGGGTGGTGATGAACAGAGTGTCTGAATTAAGCAGACCACTCTTACCCAGTCCAAAGATCAGGGCTTTATCCATCACCGTTATTTATCTCACTGCAGCATCCCAGCTCAGAACCTGGCTATATGCAAATCAGTCTGTCCCTGGCCCAGTGCATCATGGGAACAGGGCAGACTAAACTACCAAGCCAATTCTTCACCAGAAAGGAGACAAGCTACCGGGGACCGGTTTCTGGCATTTCAGCCTTCTTCGGCCCGGCTTGCTTGAATCCTGATGGTGCAGTGAGAAAGGGACTCATGTCTGAGTATACCCTGCCACACCTATAGTGGCCAAAAACGATTCAGAAAAGAGGGTGGTGATGAACAGAGTGTCTGAATTAAGCAGACCACTCTTATCCAGTCCAAAGATCACGGCTTGATCCATCACCGTTATTTATCTCAATGCACCATCCCAGCTCAGAACCTGACAAGCATTTCTAGCATTGTGGCGGGCGGTGCTGATCGCTCCGCCCGCCACAATGCTAGAAATGCAGGATGTGCCCGCCACAGTGGCGGGCACATCCTAATGCCACCCCCGGGACCCCCGCCCTTATGGCGGGCGGTCCCATTCCCTGCTAGGATGACGGGCGGACAAAGTCCGCCCGTCATCCTAATAGGCCCCTAGGAGAAACGACACCTGCACCCAACACAGATCTCCAGAACTTGAGCACTTATCAGCTCATTAATGATCTTAGGGCTGAAGTAGAGATTATGAGAATAATGATAGGTGGCCTCACAACGCTAGTAAAGCAACTACTCCAGAAGGTAGGTGAGGGTAGAAAAGATGGCGGCCGGTCAGTGAGCCCGGTCGGGAGCTCCTTGCCGTCTATGTTAAAAATGACCTAATACTCTGCGAGAGAACAGCAAGAACAGCACGAAAGCATGCAGGAAGACTTTCTCAAGTGACTACAAGCAGCAGGAGTCACGAAGCTTGACAGAAACCTATTGATTTCTCTTCCTCCCTACAGCGAATGACTGACTGCCGGAATTCAGGAGAAAACTAACCCGGAGTGCAGTAAACCACTTGGACCCTCCGTCTCCATTTCCTAATAACACGCATCGCCCGGAGAATCACGCTCAAAGGGAAAGCAAAGGGAATGCCAAAAAGAACTTTGGATTTACCTGAAGTCCCCGTTTTTCATCGGGAACATCAGGCGCTGGGTCCCGTGTATCGGGCGCTTGCTGGCCGGTGGGAGGCGGCTTCTCAGGCAAACAGGAACTGCCGGAGGGTCGCACAAAGAATCTCCGTCTTCTTCCGGGGCAAAGGAGGTGGTGACAGCATACACAGCACTGACGGCGGAATGAGAGGAGAGTGTATACCGGGATCAGAACCCTGTGTGGGTTCGAAGAAGGGCAAAGCTGACTAGAGGGGTCGGATTGAAAGCTTGTGGACAGTGAAGGAGCCCATCCAAATTTCCCAAACAACGGTCACGAAAAAGAAAAACTCTGGAGGTCCTAAAGATCGGTACATGAATCGGGTAAGCCGGGACAAAGCCTGGAGGTGGAGGAGGTGGAGGGTGGAGTAAGGGCTGAAGTCGTGGGGGAGAAGGTTAAAGGGCAACAACAAAGGCAACAACAACAAAACAGCCACTTTAGAACTGATCCCTGCGAAAAGGAGGGGGAGACAGCAGCTGGGGAGCCCAAAAAAATGGAGGAGTCAGGTCAGACCCCAGAGTCCAAGGGGAGATCCACATACTGTTTAAGAAATAGACAGTTCTTTAAGACAAACCAGCCTCCAGTCACCAAACATCCTGTTCCACCCCTAAGCACTAAAAGAAAATCTAAGAAACCCCCTAAAGTTCAAGCGAAGGTAGGAAAATCACTAAAAAAAACGGGGGGCATAGTAGATGTGCGGGAGGGGGCAGACAGTGCGAGGATTAAAATAACTCCCTCGTTAAGATCCTTCTTTAAATTACAAGAGCAAGGCCAGGAAAAGAAACGAGTGCAAGACTTACAATCAAAACCAGAATTACCTGGTCCTGAGCAGAAGAGGTCACGTGACCCCCTTATCTCATCACATACTCCACCCAGATCCACAACTGGCTTGGCTATGTCAGTAACAGGGGAAGCAGAATTAACCTCTCAAGCCCATTGCCTAAACCAAACCAAGACTCCAACCCCTTTTGTAGTTCAAACCCCAAGTCAGACGAGAACCTCCAACGACATACTCCTAGAGAAAATGATGGAAGAAATCAAGTCGAGATTTGAGATATCAGAAGGTAACTAAAGCAAGATCCAGGAGGCATGCGAACTTCTAGATACAAAACTAAATGCCTTAGGGGAAAGAGTAACAGCTGTAGAGGCAGAAGTAGTCTTACTAAGTAGAAGAGTGGAGTCTGATCAGAGAGAAATTAGAACGTTGAGAGAAACAGACAAAATTATCACCGACAAGCTGGAAACGTTGGAAAACCATTCCAGACGAAGTAATCTGAGGGTCCTAAATGTACCGGAAGGTAGGGAAGGCACAGACATTAAGAAATTCATTGTCTCTCTTTTAGAGGAATTCTTCCCATGGAGCAAAGACCTCGGACTAGAAGATGACATACAGAGGGTACACATGGACCCATTCGGAAAAAGTAAAGAAAGGAAAAATCCAAGGAAAATCTTGGTGAATTTTCGAACATACTCTCTCAAGGAAAGACTCCTGAGTGAAGCTTTGAAAACTGGATCATACAACAAAGACGACTGGTCCTTCAGGATCCGCTCTGATATATCAAAAGCTACACAAGACAGGCAGTGGGAGTTGGGTCAGATGATTCCTGAGCTGAAAGCACTTGGCGCTACAGTCCAGATGAAATTCCCGGCCTCCCTCCGGATTATGTGGAGAAATAAAATGCACAATATCAGAGACCCTAAGGAAGTCGAATCTTTTCTAGAACAGTTACGTGACCAGACGCGGAAATAATTCACACGGTATAATTGTAGGAAAATTGCACCAGAGTATTCTTAGTTTAAAAGAAATTAAGGCACGGAGCTCAAAGCGGGCTATTAACAAAGCCCAAAGAAGAAAAAGGGAGGTTTCTCCAGGGAGGGGGGGACTTTTAAATTTTTCCTTCTTAACATGTACACTTCGAAATAAAAACAAAAACAAAAAACAGAAAAAATCATGCACAGGAGTTGGGAGCAAGTTAGGGAAAAAAGCAGAAAAAATTTCCTCACAACAATCAGAAAAAAGAGAAGGGGTACTCGGGGGCCCGCAAAAACAAAAAGAAAATATATAGAAAAAAATGAAAAAAGACAAAACACATGTGAAAATAATCTCCTGGAACGTTAATGGTTTAAGAATCATGAGTAAGAGAAGGAGAATATTAGAATACTTTTAAAACAGCAGACAGTGAGATTATAATCTTCCAGGAATCACATCTGCTAAAAAAAGAGTGGGAAGACATCGTGAAAAAATTACATTGGGTAGACTCGTATATCTGCACTGACCAGGAGTGTGTTGTTAAGGGCGTTGCCATTCTTTTCAAAAAGTCTCTAAACGCGAAAGTGGAAGCTATAGAAACCGGTCCAAAGGGGAGATGGGCACTGGCCAAAGTGAGGATATGTAATAATGTCCTAACTGTGGCAGGCTATTATGGTCCAAACATGGACGACCCGGTTCCGTTGCAAACACTGTATTCGCAATTACTCTCAGTCTCGTCACCCATCATTCTCGGAGGTGACTTTAATATCATACTCGATCCAAAAACGGACCGCCTCCCCAGCAGAAGACAAACAACCATCCCAAAAAGCGGTGATCAGGGGAAATATCCTTAGCCTAGCGGCTCACAGATCAAAGGGAATAAAACAATCGATCCAAACATTGGAAGACAAGATCAAAAATCTGGACCTACAAATAGCTGCAGCAACATCTCCTTCTCATAAAGACCAAATGGAGGTGGATATATTATGTCAAAAAGAAAGTATAGTAGAAATCTTGGAAAACAAAGTTAGAGAAAAATGGGAAGCTAGCAAACTCGCCCATTACGAATATGGAGAGGGCTGTGGCAAGATGCTTGCTTGGAAAGTCAAGACAGATCAAGCCAGGAATAAAGTTGCTTGTATTGACCCTCGAAATCCAGCCGAGAATGGATCAGAAGAAGCTATAATAAAACAAGAATTTCTCGCTTTTTTCTCAGATCTGTATAAGGAAGATTGTAAATCCGAAATTGGAGAAATAAAACATTTCTTAGATCCCCTAAGTCTTGCAACCTTAACACCAGAATTGAGAGAGGAACTAAACGCAGAAATTTCAACTCAGGAAGTAGAAGAAGTATTAAAAAACCTCAAGAAAGGCAAAGCAGCTGGTCCGGGTGCTCTGCCAAACGAATTTTATACAAAACTAAGAGAGTCATTGCTTTCCCCCTTAACAACTCTGCTGAATAAAATCTTCTTAGAAAAATGTGACCTCCCAGATTCCTGGAACGAAGCCACAATCTCCATCCTTCTAAAACAAGGTAAAAGCCCAACAAAATGTGAATCATACTGCCCAATCTCTATCCTGAACTGTGACTATAAGATCTTCACACAGATTATGGCTAAGAGATTGGGGAAAATAGCAGGGCTACTAATAAATAATAACCAGAAGGGCTTTATTCCTGGAAGACAATTACAAGCTCTAACACAAGAACTGTTTGCCGCCATAGACATAGCCACCAACGAGAAACTTCCACTATCAATAATTATGATTGACGCTGCTAAAGCGTTCGATAGAGTTAACTGGGTATATCTGAGTAAAGTCCTGAAAAAATTCGACCTGGGGACAAATATCTTGAATATGGTGGCAAAAATGTATACTTCCCCTAGAGCACAAATCCTAATTAACGTTAACCTCACTACAAATATACAGATAAAGAGAGGAACAAGGCAAGGATGTCCCCTCTCCCCCTTGCTTTTCAATTTCTATATTGAACCAATGGCAGAGCGTCTTAGAATAGATCCATTAATATCCCCCTTCTCCTTCCAAGACTGGTCGAAGAAGATATCCCTTTATGCAGACGATCTGATGATCTTCACAGACAACTTAAGCAGATCTCTAACAACAATAGAAGAGACCCTGACCAGTTTCGGAGGTTTCTCTGGCTACCAAATTAATCAAGACAAGACAGAAACAATGAGCTGGAAGGACAATTCTATCAGTCCCTATAATAAGGATAAAATCAGATATCTTGGTATAGACCTAGTCAAAGAATTGGATAAAGTAACACATATCAATATTCAAAGAATTGAAAAGGAAGTTAAGAAGTTACTGAAAGTGTGGGGAGGACTACCTCTGACTCTACTAGGCAAATCCAACATAATAAAAATGTCAATTATACCGAAATTTACTTTTGCCTTTGGTGCCATTCCTCTGGAATCTAAAAGAGAAACAATAAGAAAAATCCAGGGTGAAATCTCAAGTTTTATCTGGTCTTCAAAAAACCCTAGAATCGCCTGGAGCAAGCTAAGAAGGAAAAAAGACCAGGGGGGAATCGCTAGTCCCGACCTCTTTGAGTATTGTAGAGCATTCCAATTTAAATAAAGCAGGAAGCTGTTAAATACATTCGAAAACTATCCGCAGTATCTCCAAACAATGACTAATAAAACCAGCCATTTCCTATACAAATTTGGACACCCCAAATTAAAAAAAATAAATTAAACTTAAGATGTTGAAGTCTGCGGCCAAATCTTGGTTTGGCATTAGATGTACGTTAAACATTCCCTACTATAGTGACTTGGCCCCTATATGGGACTCGCCTGGCACTCCGGAGTGTCTTAAAGACAAACTAGCACTCCCGATAAAATCAGCAGGAATAACAAAGTGGGGACATCTTATGTCTCAGAATAACCTACTGGATTGGGAGACCCTATCTTTAACAACGAATTCCTCTGTAGGTAAATTCAAGTACTACCAGCTATCTAGCTGGGTTAAATCCTTAAAAGAAGTCAGAGCGGGAAACTTAGATCTGGAAAAAGAAATGCTGAAAAAGGATGCTATTTGCAAAGAAATCTCGTATTGGTATTGGGCCTTGATCCTAGCAGGGGAAGAAGAATTTCAGATACCGGAGAGAGTATGGGGCAAAGATCTGCCGATGCTGGAGTTAAACAATCAATGGCAAGTATCTATGAGTAAATGCTGGACAATTGTAACATCAGCTGCCCTAAAGAGAAACCATTTGTTCACATCTCTATGGCCCGAATCACAGAATGAACTTAAGACTCACTCCTAAACTTACTAATATTTTGGTATTCACAGAATGCACTTACTACTTTTGGCATTCACAGAATGAACTTACTACTTTTGGTATTCACAGAAGTTAGGATCTTTTCTTAACACAAACTTAAGACAGACTTAAGAAAGACTTAAGTTAGGATTTTGTCTTAAGTCTGTCTTAAGTCTGTCTTAAGTTTGTCTTAAGTTTGTCTTAAGACAAACTTAAGACAAAATCTTAACTTCTGTGAATACCAAAGGTAGTAAGTGCATTCTGTGAATACCAAAAGTAGTAAGTTCATTCTGTGAATGCCAAAAGTAGTAAGTGCATTCTGTGAATACCAAAAGAGTAGTAAGTTTAGGATTGAGTCTTAAGTTCATTCTGTGAATCGGGCCCATAGAGTCTACTGGACCCCGAAAAAGTTGTCAAAATTCACTGGGGCGACAGTGAAGGCCTGCCCAAAATGCAGATTGGAAAAGGCCGATGACCTCCACATGTTTCGGCAGTGCCCCCTTCTCGACGGCTTCTGGAATGATGTGGGTAAGACACTAGATGGGGCACTAGGAAGACATCTAAATGTAAGTATTGATCAAATTATTTTTGGGGTAATGAATCCAAGTGTTCCAGAAAAACTTTCTAAAGTACAGGAAAATTTACTTTTCTTATTATTATTATTAGCTAGGAGAGAGATCTGTGTGAAATGGGTGAGTCCGGTCCCCCCGACACACAGTGAGTGGCTGATTTCAATATTAACAATATACAAACTAGACAAAAGAAAAGCACCCAGTAAAAAACTTAAATATTGGGAGATCTGGGAAAACTATCAGCTAGGATCAAGCTAAATTGTTTTGGAAGATAATCTATATGGGTATTGCCTCAATGGTTGGTACAGAATAGATCCATTTATGCAATAGTCCAATGATTATGTGTGAGCAATGGAAAGTCAGGAGAAGGCCTGCATGAGTAGCCAGAATGGCTAGCTCCCCCCCACGCGCTAAATCCTTCAACAAAGTAATGGAAATAAGGGGACCCTACTCTCTTCTAAACAACACAGGGGTACTGTCTAGATTCACACGTTCTGCTATACGACAGTGAAGGCAAAGAAGTAAAGAGAGAATATGGCCCGACAACTCCTTACTAATATTATTGCACTAATGAGGACTTAATAAAGCAACAAAAAAAAGCAACTTCTCCAGAATGGACCACAATTTCCATCACTTGCTGAATCCACCTTGGGAGCAGAAAATCAGACCACTTGCAACCAACCCATATCACATCGCCCCCCATACAAAAATGGGACCTCCTTTACTATGGGCGCTCTCACTCACACCTTGTTACTATTCCACACATACAAGCACAATTTTAAACTACCGGAATTCGAAATAATTATCCCCCCAAAACAATGGAAGAGAACAGCCCCCCTAATTGACTCGGGATTAGAAATAATAGCCTGTACCAGGGGCCAGTACTGTTAAACCAAGGTGGGACCCAGTTAATACCATCAGTCCCCCCATGTCTGTTACCTGTGTTACGTGCCCAGAAAACCTTTATGGTTAATTTCCCCGAACTCAGTGGAAGAATGAGGTATGAGGGGGAAGTTTATTTGATCAATAAAGCGATTCACTGGATACGCCACGTCAGGGGATGCCGATATGTGATTCTTGATAACATCGCAAGGGCAAGATGTACCTCCCCTGACCAACCTCTTGACTGCATTGAACTTACATTCAAAGGGGTAGATCTGGGCGAAAATCTCCTTGCCCTAGAATACCGAACTTGCTCCCCTGATGCTTCTCTAATCCAGTTTAAACGCTTTATACCTTATGAAGAGAGCAAGCCCCATCCTCCTCTACCCCTGGGTGGAACATCTAGAGGTTCCCACCTAGAGACCAAGGATTGACATTTGAGGGAAGACCAGCAGACTCTTAGGCCATGCCCCACACTTTCCATTTATGCAGATAACTGTTGTAGCCCACTGGATCTACATAAGTCATCATATACAAGGGGGGATGGACTTCCGCAAGTAGAAGGCAAGGGTAGCACTTTAATTAATCCTAGAGGGTCAGCATCCAACACAAACCCTAACACTCAAGCATTAACCCAGGGTCCAATTAACTATTGCCCTGCCAATTCAAACACTGCACTGACCCTTAGCCCTGAATCCTATCGACAGCTTAGAGTAATATCCTGGAATGTGGCTGGGATAAACGGCAAAACATCACTCCCTCACTGGAACAACTTACTTGAGGAATATTCACATTACTGTTCACCCGCAACCACAATAGGGAGAGGGCTTCCATCAGGGGTACTGATAATTTGGGTGGGGATCGCCCGGGATGCCAGATTACCCTTCACCCAAGCCATAGCCCGGACATTCTGGGGATCCGCATCAAGGGACCTATGGGGGGGGGCGATTCTATTGACTTGTTTAACATCAATGTAAGGGGGTGACCCAAAGGGAGTAGACCATTGCCCATATTTACCCACCTGGAAGAGAGTCTAGTTAGATGTCCAATTCGTTTGAGATTAAAAGTAGCAGGCGATTTTAAAAGCACCTTCGAGCCTCTCGATTAAGAGGACCTAACAGATTCACAAGCCGATGACCTTAAATGGGCTGTCCCCTCCTTAGACCTACCCCCAGATCAAAAATGGACACAGCTAGCGCTCCAAGTCAATGCCTTTAAAGTTGAGTACGTCTTGAAGGCTGCAAATGGAAGAACCCCTTCAGATAGTCAGGGTGCAAATACGTACAATTAAGTTAATTGTCCATCCCATATTGATTACATCCTCCTTGACGTGAGGCTCTGGAGAGATTTCCTCAGTATGAATGTGGGTGTTACAACCGACACCAACCATAATCCCCTCTGCCTTAGTATCAAGCTTTTGTGGGCAGCTCCTTGTAACCCCAAGAGCAACTCACCCCTGAGTCATACTAAGGAGATCTATCCCGCCAATGACAGGCGATCACTCAAATGGCAGAAGGTGGTTTTGCATGAGAATAAGATCAAGGGCATACAGCACGTTTGACAGTGGGCACCCTTGAGCTCCAGTCTTTAGCCAATAGTACCGATAGAATGGCCGATGTAGTTATGGCCAACTCTAGAATCTTTGATCGACTTAGTTCCTATTTTGTAGCACTGAGGACAGATCAAAAAACCTAATGTCTCACCTGGGGAAGTGTACTCGTGGTACACAAGGGATTGTAGAAGTGGGCGTTCGACTCTGCCTCAGCCATCAACGCCAAAAACTGCTCCCTAATTAAAGCTTCTAGGCAGCGTTACCAGGCAACTTTACGCCTAGCAAAGAGGGCGTGGATAAATCTCGATCACAGCAACTACTGAGAAAGATACCTGGTCATTTTGGTACCTATTTACTTGGGGCAATAGATCGGGGGCTCAATCATTCCCCAATCATATTACAGGCCAGGAATGGTACAACCACTTTTGGAAGTTTTACACAGACTCTGGGGACGCTCCTGTAGTGGAGGTGGCTGTATTTCACAACTAACCTTCGAACGATGAATTTTTTACTTTGGGTGAAATTGAGGCCTCTATAGGCTGAACAATCTAGTCTAAAGCTGCAGGGCCTGATGGTATCCCGGGGGATCTATTTTTAGTTGATATTTCAAGTTGGGCCTGTTACATTTTACCCCTATCAAATGCAGTAGCTAGCGGTGCCCAAGTCCCGGAGTTTTGGAAGTGGGCAGAGGTGGTCCCAATTTATAAAAAATGAGATAGACAGGAACCTTCCAATTATAGGCCTATCAGTCTGATTGATGCCCTCTAAAAGGTCTTCTGTAGAGCCCTCCTGCAGAAGATCCACCTGTGGGCAGATGATAATGCAATCTTATCCCAATACCAGGCTGGCTTCAGAGTAAAGACGGGACCCATCGATCAGGCAATCCGCCTCCCTACTCCTCCATTGGAAAGTGGTGGTGATTGGAAAGGGCAGTCTCTACTTAGCCTTTATTGATTTAAAGACTGCCTTTGATTTAATCCCCAGGCACAAACAATGGCTTCCCGCTATCTATTCTCAATTCGGTAGTTCGGTTGCACAAAGTGACTTATGCCCAGATCAGAGGGGGGGCCCAGGGCAATTGACCAAGCATATTCAAGTCAGCAGGGGAGTTCGTCAAGGCTGTGTTTTGGCGCCCACCCTATTCTCCTTGTATGTGAATGGAGTGGTCAGCTTTTTGCAACAAGAACCAGCAGACGCACCAACTTAGGGGAAAAAGTATCAACACTTTTGTTCGCAGATGACACCCTGCCGTTGTTAAAGACCCCGGCAGGGTTGCAGCTCCTACTCAACAGATTTCATATCTCCTGCAACATTAGGGGTTTGGATATTAACACCTCAAAAACCAAATGTATGTTTTTTAACCCCCACAAGTCCTATAAAGGCAATCTAATTCTAGGAGGGTCCCCACTGGAAAGAGTTGGTACTTTTGATTACCTTGGTGTTCGACTTTCAGTCAAAATGTCATGGAAGCCTCACCTAACTAAGATGCTATTGGGCCACATACGAGTCACCGAGGTCCTTAGGAAAGGAACATCGCTCTTCATATAGCAGACCTGCAGCTCCCGCCCTTCAGGTCTACGATTCAAAAGCAGTCAGCACAGCTCTGTATGAAGCAGAGCTGTGGGGAATCGATAAGATAACCGAGCTCTGCAGATCAGAGTACAAATTCCTAAGGGACCTGTGATGCCTTTCCAAAGTACCCTCCTCAACCGCCTAATGCTTGACATGGACAGGTGCTCCATCGGTGAAATAGCGAGGCTCCGCCCGCTGCTTTTTTAGTTTTGCATTAGGCTGACACCAGAGCTCCTGCCCTACGCGGAAGCCCTATCAGAGGTTATCTGACTAGACATGAGCATGAAGGTAGGCTGGATCAGAAATGCAAGAAGATTGATCTCTGAATTAGGCCCTATAGATCAATCAATCAATCAATCAATCAATCAGTACATTTGTGGAGCGCACAACTTATCCGTGAGGGTCCCAAGGCGCTGGGGGAGAGGGTGGTGCTACTGCTTGAATAGCAGGTCTTGAGGAGTTTCCTGAAGGTCAGAAGGCCCTGGGTCTGTCGTAGGCAGATGGGGAGGGTGTTCCAGGTTCTTGCGGTCAGGTGAGAGAATGATCTGCCACCAGCGGTCCCTTGACGGATGCGGGGGACTGTCAGTAACGCCGCCTCAAGATTCCAGGTTTCTTCCGTCTTGGAGCTGACTAGTCCCATTACCTCCAAGGACCAACAAATGTGGCAAGAATTCCAAAACGTGGCACAATCTGCTGACCCCTAAAGGGACAGGGAAGTGGGGGACGAAAAGGGTAGTGGATGGGGGAAAGGAAAGCGAAAGAGAGAAACAAACAACACTGGATCTCTTCTTGAGATGACTGTCTCTCTCTCTTTTGAAGCACTCTGGACTTTCTCTTAACTGTCGTGGTTCATAGACTGCAGTACTGTATTATAAGATCAACATTAATTACCACCAGTTTCTTATTGTTCTGCAGCTTTTTCAATAAATACAGTAAGAGTTAACTTTGTACATACCAACAATTTGAAAGCCCATTCCTGTGCTTCTTGTGCAAGTCTATGGAACGTCACTAAACATTCACTGAGCTGCTTAGGAACTTTTAGCACCTTTTAAAACATAAACGCACAGGCTAAATGTTTGTCCGTATACTATTGTTTCACCAAATAAAAGAACTGACCAAAGTGAAAGAACTGGTTAGTTTAACTTCAAATCACTCTCAGCATGCAACTGTTGCATCTTACCTTGCACTGATACGTGTGTGTCTTTAAAAGGGGTTCTGTGGAAATATAAAGAAAAAGAACAAGGAGCCCCTAATAACTACTACTCAATCCTGTAGATCGACAACAACTATACAATTAGTTTTGCAGTTTAAGTCACTGCAGTACCATGAGAAAACTTTGCAGTTTAAATCACCGCTGTAAAATGAACATTCAAATATAAGCCTAAAAGGTACAAAGAAAAACAATAACAGTGTCAATAAAATAAAAGGTCCGGCTTGTACTTTAGCCAAGGTTCAGTTTGGTTAAACTATTGTTTTTGCCAAGGTTCGTTTGTTGTCTTGGCCAAGGTTTGTTTCCTTATTATCAACAACAGAAAGGTCTTACTGTATCCTGCGATCTGCCGGAAGACCAAGTTCTGGGACTGGAAGGGTTAAGCAGGTCCGACTGAAAACGAGCTCCGACTCGAAAAACCGGAAGTCACTAGATCTGTCTCTGACGGAGCTTAGACATCGCCGGGATGCTTCATGTGTCGGGGAATCCTCCAATCGCTAGGTTGCTCCGAGGAAAAAACAGGCAAGTTGCAGCTGAGTTCTGGATAAGCGGGCGGGCCGGGTGCTGGGGAACGAGGTCCTGGAGACTCTTGAAGCGACGTGTAGGCTGTGAAGCGAAGCGTCGTTTCAGGGAACCGGCGAGCCTTTTATAGGCTATGTTTCACGTGTGGGGGAGCGTCGGTTGAGCGCACCTGCTCAACGTGATGCCTTCATGAATATTCATAGCCTCCTACAGATCCCTATGACAATAAGCATTGCGCTATACAAATATGTTACATAACAAGCATTGCTACCTCCAAAACACTACTTCTGCATTAACATGGTATTTTCCTATAGAATCTGTAAACTATGCTCAAGTTTTCTTGACAGTTTCCCCCCCCCAAAGGCCTTCTCAGGGGTCGTGGTTTATTGGGATTCAAAGCATGAAAAGAGCGAATCAGACGGGGGGCGTGAACATTGCTCTCAGGCTCCCAAGATCGTTCTGCACTATCATAGCCTTTCCAGTCGATTAGATAGTACAAACGCCCCCTAAGTCTCTTTGAGTCCAGTACTTTCTTGACCTCATACTCAATGTGATCTCCTACAACAAGTGGAGGGGGTTGAGCATCAGGACGGGTGTCAGGTTGTACAGGTTTTATCAGAGACACATGAAATACTGGATGAATTTTATAGTCTTGAGGAAGGGTCAATTTCACAGAAGCTGGGTTTATTATTTTTTCTATAGAAAACGGACCAATGAATCTGGGTTTTAGTTTTTTAGGTCCCTCAATCTGTATATTCTTGGTTGATAACCAAACCTGATCTCCAGGTTTATAAACAGGGGCTGGTGTCCTATGTTGATCAGCATAAAATGTCATCTTTTCTTTTTGCCTAGTCAATGTTAGTTTTACATTTTCTTGAAATTTACGTAAACTAGTTAATCTTTCTGAAACTGCCGGCATATTGGTTCCTTTTTCTGGAAATATAACAGGCAAAGTTCTGGGATGTTGGCCAGTGAGAAAATAAAACGGGGAACAACCAAGGGCTGAGTGCACAGTGTTATTATAAGTGAATTCAGCTAAAGGCAGGGCGTCTATCCATTCAGTGGTTAAAGTGGTGGTTAAACAACGCAAACTTTGTTCCAGGTATTGATTCACTTTCTCGGTTTGCCCATCAGTTTGAGGGTGGAAAGCTGATGATAAAGCTAAGTCAATCCCTAGATGAGTGCTCAATTGTTTCAAAAATGTAGACAGGAATTGTGGCCCTCTGTCTGAAATGATTTTTGGTGGCAGACCATGTAATTTTACAATGTTAGCTAAAAACACCTTACTGAATTCTTCTGCAGAGGGAAGTTTAGGTAACAGAATAAAATGCCCCATTTTAGATAACAAATCCACCACTACTAAAATAGTAGTCATTCCTGATGATCTTGGTAGATCTGTTATAAAATCTAAGCTGATAGTATGCCAGGGTGTCGGAGGTATCTCCATCGGTTGCAATAAACCAACTGGAAAGGAGTGTGAAGACTTTTGTCGGGCACACACCGGAAAAGTCTGAACATACTGCTGTATATCATATTTCATGCCTTTCCACCAAAAGTATCTTTGACACAATTCAACTGTTTTGTTAATTCCAGGATGAGCGACCATAGCTAAATCATGGTTCCATTTAATCACTTGTTTTCTCAAGTCTTCGTTTGGAATGAATATTTTATTTTTGAGATAAAATATACCATCTGATATAGAAGTTTGTTTTTGTGCAAGCCAATCCTTTTGATTTAGGTCTTTATTCTGATCTCTGAGTAAAGATAGGAAGTCTAGTTGAGTGATTTCTGTGCAAATCTTTTCCACTGGTATGATACTCTGCTGCCCTTTTTCAGTTTCTTTGTTTCTATCGCAAACTAAACGTGAAAGAGTATCAGATAACAATTGTTTGGTCCCAGGTCTATAAGTGATCATGAAATCGAATTCACTAAAGAATTGCAACCACCTCATCTGTCGTGGCGTGAATGCTTTCACTGTGGAGTAAAACTGTAATTTCTTGTGATCAGAGAATATGGTTATTGTATGCTTGGCCCCTAGGAGATGATGTCTCCATCCCTGAAAGACTGCCTTGATCGCTAAGAGTTCTCGCTCAGCGATTGTGTAATTCTGTTCTGCTGACAACAGCTTCCTGGAGAAAAAGGCTATAGGATGGAAACTCCCTGAACTTGCATCTTTCTGTAACAGAACTCCCCCAATTGCAGTTTGTGAAGCATCTGCTTCAACGAAAAAAGGTCTGTCTGGGTCAGGATGTGTTAGAATGGGGGCAGAAGTGAAGGCCTTTTTTAAAAGGTCGAAAGCTTGTTCAGCTTCTTCATTCCACTGAAATTTCTTTCCTTTCTGTAGAAGACTAGTAATTGGCACCACGATTTCCGAAAACTTCGAGATAAACCTCCTGTAGAAGTTTGCAAACCCCAGAATCCTTTGTACTTCTTTGACAGAAGTAGGAGTTGGCCAATCCAAAATTGCTTTTACCTTTTTGGGGTCCATGAGTATGCCTTCAGGGGACAACCAGTAACCTAAGAATTCCACTTTTGTTGTGTTAAAAACACATTTCTCGAGTTTGACAAACAAAGAATTATCTCGTAATTTTTGTAAAACCAATCTAACATGTGTCACATGATCTTCTGGAGTTTTGGAAAAAATTAGAATGTCGTCGATATATACAATGACACAGATGTCCAACAGTTCATGCAACACCTCATTAATGAAGTATTGGAAGGCTGCCGGAGCGTTGCAGAGACCAAAAGGCATCACTGTATATTCGAACAGGCCAAATTTAGTGCGGAAGGCAGTCTTCCATTCGTCACCTTCCTTTACTCTGATTAAGTGGTATGCCCCACGAAGATCCAGTTTGGTGTAAATTGTTGACCCTTTAACCTGATTTAACAGTACAGGGATCAACGGAAGTGGGTATCGATTTTTTATAGTAGCCTTATTAATCGCACGATAGTCAATACAGTCCCTCAAATCACCTATCTTTTTAGCTACAAAAAATAAAGGAGACGAGACTGGAGAGGTAGAATGCCGAATAAAGCCTAGTTCCAGCAATTCATCTAAGTAAGTCCGTAGATATTGGTTTTCTGGTTCCGTGAGTGCATAAACACGACTACAGGGTAGAACTGCTCCGGGGATTAAATCTATTCTGCAGTCATAGACCCTGTGAGGGGGCAACTTGGTTGCTTTTACAGGGTCGAATACATCCGAAAAATCGTGGAATTCGATTGGTAATTCCACCGAGTCTGATTGGGTAGCAGCACAGACAAGGGGTTGACTAGGGTCTCTATACTCTTGATAGCAATGTGTTTTACAGTGCATTGAATCCAAAGTTACGATACGCTTAACCCAATCGATTTTTGGGTTGTGAAGCTCCAACCATGGAATGCCTAGGATAACTCCAAAAGCGGGAGTATCAATAAGGTCAAACACAGTTAGTTCTGTATGCCCATTGTCAGATAGAAGAAGCAGTGGAGGAGTGTGAAACCTGATCAAACCAGACGAAAGTGCAGAACCATCAACAGCTCGCACAGGTTCTGGTTCCTTTTTTGGGATTTTAGTTAAGTTTAACTTTTTAGCGAATCCTAAATCAAAAAAGTTTCTGGTGGCTCCTGAGTCGATCAAAACAGGAATACTATGTTTTTGTTGGTTAGCCAAAATCGAAACCAGCCTAATTGTGAAATGACGAGGTACATGATGGGCAATACTAGTAATATATTGTGAGACCTCAAAAGTCTTATTTCCCGAGGGATCGGTCTCTCCTTCCCTCGAGAAACCTAGTTTTCCGATTCCTGAAGAGGATCTTGAATTGTGGCCAGGAGTTTCTTTTTACCCGGCCGAATCGGACACTCTTTGGCGAAATGACCTGGCTTCCCACAATAAAGGCATAGATTTGCCTTCCTTCTCCTATCTTTCTCATCCTGTGATAAAGGTCCTTTAATTCCCCCAATCTGCATTGGTTCTACTTGAGCATTCTTATCTTCACTACTCTTCTTTTCGGTTTTAAAGTGTAGAGCTCTGAAATCTGACTTGGGTCTTTCAGTTCTTCTCTCACCCAGTCTATGATCTAACTTGACTACGAGATCTTGGAATTCAGTAAAGTCATCAGGAAGGTTTACAATATGAGCCAGGGAGTCTTTTAATTCCTCCCTAAGACCCCAATAGAACAAAGATATTCTTTTATCTTCTGTCCACTGGGTTTCTGCTAATAAACGATTAAAGGTGGTCACATAAGAAATCAGGTCTCGAGAGCCTTGACGTAGATTCAATAATTCATTGTCAGATGCTTGTAAAAAGACATGTTTTGCAAATAAACTAGACATAGCAGTTTTGAAATGTGTTAGATTATGCAATAAAGGGTCATTCTTATCCACCAAAGGCATGGCCCAATTTGCCGCTACACCTCCTAAATAAGAGATAATGAAAGCTACCTTGGTGGTGTCTGAAGTAAAGATGTGAGGTTTGCATAAGAAATGTAACTGACACTGACTCATAAAAGTAGTAAAGTGAGTACTATCGCCAGAAAAGCGTTCTGGGTTGGCTAAAGGAACAGGCTGTGGGGAGACTACTGTGATCTGAGCAGGTTGACCTTGACCAATTCCAGAAGTAAGAGTTGGGTTTTGGAAAGGGGCCCGAACTTGGGAGGTGATAGAACTGGCCTTTTTGACTCCCCTTTATCTCTCCAAAAAGTGAAGCCATCTCTGGTGTTCTCTAACTCTTGTCTGAGGGATTGGTTTTCTAAACGTAAGTCCTGTATCTCATCGTTCATTTTGCGCACTAATTCTACTAACTGGGTGGCATCCATGTCTTCCATGGGAGTAGTCAACTACAAGAGGGAATATGGACTGTTGTGGCTTCGCTTTCTGTCAGTAACGCCACCTAAAGAGTCCAGGTTTCTTCCGTCTTGGAGCTGACTAGTCCCAATACCTCCAAGGACCAACAAATGTGGCAAGAATTCCAAAACTTGGCACAATCTGCTGACCCCTAAAGGGACAGGGAAGTGGGGGACGGAAAGGGTAGTGGATGGGGGAAAGGAAAGCGAAAGAGAGAAACAAACAACACTGGATCTCTTCTTGAGATGACTGTCTCTCTCTCTTTTGAAGCGCTCTGGACTTTCTCTTAACTGTCGTGGTTCATAGACTGCAGTACTGTATTGTAAGATCAACATTAATTACCACCAGTTTCTTATTGTTCTGCAGCTTTTTCAATAAATACAGTAAGAGTTAACTTTGTACATACCAACAATTTGAAAGCCCATTCCTGTGCTTCTTGTGCAAGTCTATGGAACGTCACTAAACATTCACTGAGCTGCTTAGGAACTTTTAGCACCTTTTAAAACATAAACGCACAGGCTAAATGTTTGTCCGTATACTATTGTTTCACCAAATAAAAGAACTGACCAAAGTAAAAGAACTGGTTAGTTTAACTTCAAATCACTCTCAGCATGCAACTGTTGCATCTTACCTTGCACTGATACGTGTGTGTCTTTAAAAGGGGTTCTGTGGAAATATAAAGAAAAAGAACAAGGAGCCCCTAATAACTACTACTCAATCCTGTAGATCGACAACAACTATACAATCAGTTTTGCAGTTTAAATCACCGCTGTAAAATGAACATTCAAATATAAGCCTAAAAGGTACAAAGAAAAACAATAACAGTGTCAATAAAATAAAAGGTCCGGCTTATACTTTAGCCAAGGTTCAGTTTGGTTAAACTATTGTTTTTGCCAAGGTTTGTTTGTTGTCTTGGCCAAGGTTTGTTTCCTTATTATCAACAACAGAAAGGTCTTACTGTATCCTGCGATCTGCCGGAAGACCAAGTTCTGGGACCGGAAGGGTTAAGCAGGTCCGACTGAAAACGAGCTCCGACTCGAAAAACCGGAAGTCACTAGATCTGTCTCTGACGGAGCTTAGACATCGCCGGGATGCTTCATGTGTCGGGGAATCCTCCAATCGCTAGGTTGCTCCGAGGAAAAAACAGGCAAGTTGCTGCTGAGTTCTGGATAAGCGGGCGGGGCCGGGTGCTGGGGAACGAGGGCCTGGAGACTCCTGAAGCGACGCGTAGGCTGTGAATCGAAGCGTCGTTTCAGGGAACCGGCGAGCCTTTTATAGGCTGTGTTTCACGTTTGGGGGAGCGTCGGTTGAGCGCACCTGCTCAACGTGATGCCTTCATGAATATTCATAGCCTCCTACAGATCCCTATGACAATAAGCATTGCGCTATACAAATATGTTACATAACAAGCATTGCTACCTCCAAAACACTACTTCTGCATTAACATGGTATTTTCCTATAGAATCTGTAAACTATGCTTAAGTTTTCTTGACAGGGGACGGTGGTGAGGGCGAGGTCCTCGGAGTGAAGCTGGTGGTTCGGGGTGTAGAAGGACCGTTCATTGCGGTACGCTGGTCCGGTGTTGTGGAGAGTCTTGTGAGCATGGGGGAGGAGCTTGAAGGTGATCCTCTTGTTGACGGGGAGCCAGTGTAGGTCTTTCAGGTGGGCTGTGATGTGGCTGTGGTGGGGGATGTCGAGGATGAGGCATGCTGAGACATTCTGTATGCGTTGTAGTCATTTCTGGAGTTTGGCTGGTGTTCCTGCATAGAGAGTGTTGCCATAATCGAGTCTACTGCTGACAAGGGCCTGGGTGACTGTCCTTCTGGTACTGGTGGGGATCCATCTGTAGATCATGCCGAGGGTGTTGAAGCAGCCGGAGGAGACGGCATTCACTTGATGGGTCATTGACAATGTGGGGTCCAGGATGACTCCCAGGTTGCGTGAGTGGTTAGTGGGCGTTGGTGCAGCTCCCAGTTCGGTCGGCCATCATGAGACCTCCCAGGCGGAGGGGGTGGATCTGATGATGAGGACCTCCGTTTTGTCTGAGTTTAGTTTCAGGTGGCTGATCGTCATCCATTCGGCGATGGCCTTCATTCCTTCGTGGAGGTTGGATTTGGCGGTGGTGGGGGCCTTGGTGAGGGAGAGGATCAGCTGGGTGTCATCGGCGTAAGAGAAGATGTTGAGGTTGTGCGATCTGGTGATGTTGGCGAGCGGTGCCATGTAGATGTTGAAGAGTGTCGGGCTGAGGGACCATCCGTGGGGTACGTTGCAGATGATCTTGATGTCTGTAGAGAGGAATGGGGGAGGCAGACACTCTGCCGGTGACAAAGGAGGTGGACCAGTCCAGTGCTCTGTCGTGGATCCCTGCGTTGTGGAGACGTGTGCAGAGGTTGTGGTGGTTTAATGAGAGGGTGGAGACTAGCTGGTCTTAGGTGACTTTACTCCAGCTGAAGGCAGCTGAGAGATCCAGGAGGATGAGGGCTGTGATTTCTCCGTTGTCCATCATGGCGCTGATGTTGTCGGTTCTGGCGATGAGGTTGGGGGGCGGAAGGTCTGGGGTGTCTGTGTCTGTCGGGGGGCCTGGTTGTTGAAGCTGTCATGGATGTCTGCAATCTTGCAGTGGAAGAGGGTGGCTAGGGCGTTGCAGAGGTCTTGTGATGGTGGGATGTCGATGGAGTTAGAGCTTGGGTTGGAGAGATTCTTCACAATGTTGAAGAGTTCTTTGCTGTTGTGTGCGTTGTTGTCAATGCGCTCTTTGAAGGAGGTCCTTTTGGTGGTTCGGATGAGTTGGTGCTGTCTCCGGATGGCTATTTTGTAGGCTGTGTTGCTGACTGGTGTTTGTTCATGGTGCCACTTCTTCTCGAACCTACGGCAGGCCTGCTTGGATGCCTGGAGGTCGGCGGTGAACCATATGGCTTTTCTGTTGGTGCGTCTGTTCGAGGGTTTCTTGATCGTTGTGAGAGTGTTGGTGCAGTCGTCAATCCATTGCCTGAGGTTGAGGGCGGCGGATTCAGTGTCTTTGGTGTTCGTTGGTGGGTTTAATGAGTGGGTGGAGACTAGCTGGTCTTAGGTGACTTTACTCCAGTTGCGGTGGGGGGCCCGTTGTGTGCGTTAGTGCGTGGTAGGTTTCTCGAAGGTGAAGTGGATGCAGCTGTGGTCAGTGGAGATTGGTGGTGTGGCTGAAAGTTACGCAGTTGCTGGCTGAGAAGATGGGGTCGAGCATGTGTCCGGCGGAGTGGGTGGGGGTCGTGATAAGCTGTTTTAACCGAGGTTGGCAAGGTTGTCGAGCAGGGTGGTGGTGTTGCTGTTGGTGTTCCCAAGATGGAAGTTCAGGTCTCCGAGGAGGATGTGGTCCGTGGACGCATGGGCTTTCATGCTGACAAAGTCAGCCAGAGAGTCGCTGTACTGCGGCCGGGGGACGGGAGGTCTGTAGATGATGGTTCCTCTGAGGGTGGTGTTGGGGTCCATGTGGATCTGGAAGTGCAGGTGTTTGGCGGTGATAAGCGTGTCGTCGGTGCTGGTCGAGATTCTGAGGATGTTTCTGTGGAGTATGGCGATTCCTCCTCCTGTGCCGTTGATGCGGTCCCTGCGGGTAATCTTGTAGCCGTCAGGGATTGCTATGGCGATGTCGGGTGCCAAGGAGGGGTTCATCCAGGTTTCCGTCAGGAAGGCGACGTCTGGGGTGGTGGAGTCGAGTAGGTCACAGAGTGCGATGGCGTGTCTGCAGATGGAGCGGGTGTTGAGTAGAACGCAGGTTGTTGCGTCCTGCTCCGGTGGAAGTGATGGTGGTTTGGAGGCTGGTGTATCTGCAGTTTCGGCAGGCGAAGGGTCCTTGGGTGCGCTTTATAGTGGCCCGGAAGCCGGTGTGTAGTTGGCCGGCATTGAGAGCGTGGAGGGTGCTGGTGTCGTAGCAGTGTTGGGCATCATGGGTTCTCGAGGGCCAGGGGTTCAGGTGCGGACTGGCGCAGACAGGCTTGCCTTAGGTGCGCCTTCGGCACCCGAGCGTCAATCTCTCTGCGCACGACCTTCATAAGAAGGGGAGGGGGGAGCAGCTGGGAGGCAGGAGCGGGACGAATTGGTGAGCAGGAGGGCGGGCCCGCAGGGGCGGGAAACCAGGCAAGCAGAGCGGGTGGACTTAACAGAGGGCACAATAAGGAAACAAAAAGGAATGGAGGAAATAAAAGCAGAGTAAAGTACAAAACAGAGCAATATCACAGCAAACTCAAAGCGAGGCACACAATAAAAAAAAGTGGCAGAGAGGGCACACAGATACCTATGGCCACCACTGGCCACCAGAGATGAGGCACAGGTGGTAGCCTTCAGGTGGAGGAGGGCCTCGAACTCTCGGCAGAGGCGGCAGCAGTGAGCTAAGGGACACGGGCACAACAGGTGGTGCTGTGTGGCGTGGGGAGCGACCTGCCTTGAACACAGTCAAGGGTCGCTCTCTTTACCGCGCAGCGGCCGCCATAAGAAGGGGAGGTGGGAGGGAGGAGCAGCTGGGAGGCGGGAGCGGGAAAAATGGTCTAGCGGGGGCAGGGCCGCACGGGACGCAGCAGCGGGAAACCAGGCGAGCAGAGCAGGCGGCCTTAACAGAGGGCACAGTAAGGATACAAAAAGGAATGGAAGAAATAAAAGCAGAATTTTAGTACAAAACAGAGAAAAATCACGGCAAAATCACAGCAAAGCACACAATAAAAAAGGAGCAGAGAGGGCACACAGACACCTACGGCCTACCACTGGTCACCAGAGATGAGGCGCAGGTGGTAGCCTGCGGGTGGAGGAGGGCCTCGAACTCACGACAGAGGCGGCAGCAGTGAGGTAAGGGGCACAGGCACAACAGGTGGAGCTGTGCGGCGTGGGGAGCGACTGGCCTGGAGCAAGATCACCCCGGAAGGAAGTACTCAAACAACACTATTGGGAATGGGTGGAGCAGCAAGAACTTGGCAAACCCAACCTGGGAAAACGTTCCACAGAATTTCATCTCTGAAAAGAGACAAGGTTCCTTGAGCCCTACCATGACATAATCCAGGTCCCTCGGAACAGGATGTTATATATTCATTTTAGGTCTGGTACCCGCCCTGTTTGTGAGGCAACAGCAAACTGGCATCGACGCGACCCAACCACAAGCAGTTGCCGAAGCTACAAGGCACCAGTGGAGTCCATTGCCCATGTTATGTTTACTTGTCAGACTTATGCCAAACCTAGATCTAAAAGGCTAAAACCGATCTGCCGGCAACTGGGCGCATGGAACCATCGGGATGCCTTGCGCATTTTAAAATCGGATTCCTGACCACTTTTCGCCTGCACAGTGGCCAAGTGTTTAAGACACACATGGAATATTAGGAGGAAGGCCCTGACAGGAGCGCCAAAGCATTCAGAAGGATGACTTCTCTACCTAGCTACACAAGGGTATATAGGCTGCCAACACATGTTCACTTCAGTTGTTATGCACTTGCACTTTATTGCACATAATCTCCCTATAATTATGTTTTGAGAGGGTCGAAAAGGCAACCAATATGACTGCTGGGTATGGGAGTATTTAAGTGTGACAACAACACTGTGATGTTCTTTCTTCTCCTTACACATTGTTTTGATTACAATATTGCAATGATGCACTAACCATTTTTAACATTGTCTTTTTTAATCTTATACTCCTCTTCTGCTGTAGCTGTGAATCTGTTATGCACATGCACTTTTTTGTGCATCATCTTTAGGAGACTATAAGTGTGACATCACTGCGATGTTGTCTCTTCTATCAAACCACTTAAAGCACTTTATAACACTGCAATGATCTGCTAACTGTTTTTAAGATTGACTCTCTGAATCTTATTCTACTCTTTTGCTGTAGCTGTGATTCAAAATGAATGGTATTTCCAAATGGGCATGTCATCCTTCTGCTGTGTCATAATGCGAATCACCAATTTCAGAGATGTTCAAATAACCACTACTTCTATCTTGAGCCCATTTCAGAAATACATAGGTTACCCTGATACCTATTTTTCATATTTCCCCCTATAAATTGATCTATATACAGTGCATCTCAGGTGTTCTTGGAGAACCTACAGACAAAGCAGCGAAAAGGTTAACCTTTACTTTTTTCAGTGATTATGTAGGTTTTTTTTGTTACCATACGTTACGCCAACCCGCTGCTGTACATGGCCTTCAGCTGTGTCTGGTGTAGGCTTGGTCACAGTTTCTGGCCTGTGGTCAGGCCCTGGTTGTGCCCACTTTCAGCAGATGCTCCACTACGCACTGCGCGCAAGCCTTGTACAGCAGGGGTTGGGTGTAGCATATGGGTTTCAGTTTAGGTAAGGGAGACCTATTGATTTTGTCAAAAGGTCACTATACCAAAATATAAAAAGAGTGCTTATTGGCTTTATGAAGAAATCAGGATATCAACCTATAAAAAGCACACCTTATGATCAGCAATTCTCATTGATGGCAATAGGGGTCAGATGCAATTCATACATTAACATAGATATTGTGAGCATGCAAAATTATAAGAACATGCATGCTGTCCTATCATCTTAAATCACAAAAAACACACTAGCCTTACAAATTGTGCTTGTTTGTTATGTCATGTTATGTTATGTTAAAAGCATTTATACCGCGCTCGGTCACCAGACGGTTTCATGGCGCTCAAAACAATTACGGGAGAACAGTGCACCAAAGTTAGTCATAGGCTAAATGGGAAAAGTGAGTTTTAAGCAATTTATTTATTTAACATAACTGGGGCAGAGTCTGAGGGAAAACGGAAGGGAATTCGACAATGTGGGTCCAAGAGAGAAAAACTCAGGCCACCATGTTTTTTACGTTTATTCCTAGGGACCATCAAAAGTTGTGTGAAGTGGACCGGAGATCTCTCGAAGGAGCATAGCGCTGGAGACTGGACGTAATGAAAGCAGGAGCTTGATCGGCAAGAGCCTTGAAGACAGCACAGCCGTGTTTAAACATGCAGCGATAAGCCACTGGGAGCCAATGCAATCTCCTTAACAAGGGCGAGACATGTTGGTATTTAGGCTGATGAAAGACAAGTCTTGCTGCCTGGTTTTGCACCAGCTGCAGCCGGCGGAGATGGTAAGCAGGTATCCCAACATAGAGGGAGTTAACGTAGTCAATACGGGTTGTGACAAGAGCCATGATGACGAGAATGAGTGCCTCGTGGTAAGAAACCTACACATTTTGCGAATCCTGCGCAGATGGAAAAAACAGGATGATGTAACTGCATTAATTTGAGGCTTCATAGATAGGTCACTACATATGATTACGCCGAGGCTTTTCACCGAATTAACAGGGCTGGGCAGGGACCCGAGGGAAGAGGGCCAAAAGCTGGAATTCCAGGGGTTAGTTAACCCACCCATCAGTACCAACTCCGTCTTGTTGGGATTGAGCTTCAGCTGGCTGTAATGCATCCACTCAGAGATAGCAAGCATGGTGGATTGAAAGTTAGTATAGGAGGAGGGGGTGGAATGAACAGAAAAAATCAACTGTAAATCGTCAGCGTAAATAAAAATGGTGACCGGGGTGTGACGGAGGGAAGCTATGAGGTGCTGCATGTAAAGGTTAAATAAAAGTGGCGACAGAGCAGAGCCCTGAGGGACTCCGCAGGAGAGGGGGGAAAAAGGGGCAGAGTAAGTGAACAAATGAACTGCCTGAGACCGCTGGTGGAGAAAAGATCTAATCCACGTAAGAGCCATGCCCTGAATACCCGCGTTGTTGACACGGTCGATCAGGATGGCATGATCGACCGTGTCAAAGGCAGCCGACAAGTCCAGCAATACAAGTGCCTGGGCGATATTCTTGTCGGTGCCTTTCCTCAGCACATCCATCACGGCCACAATGACAGCTTCGGTAGAGTGAGCTGGCCTAAAGCCAGCTTGCTGGTTATCCAAAAAGGAAGAGCCCTCAATGAATGCACTGAGACAACGAGTAACGTAGGTCTCCAAGATTTTCCCAAGATAGGGGAGAAGGTAGCTCAGCCGGAAATTACTCAGGACCGAAGGATCAGCACCAGTCTTCTTTAATATGGGAACTACAACCGCCTGTTTGAAAGAGTCCGGTACCATGCCGGTAGCGAGAGAGTTGTTAAGCAGTGCCAACGGGGGGTCTGTACAGGCCAGGAAGGCTTCTTTGAGGATTTGAGGGGGGCAGCAGTCATTAGGAGAGCCCGAGCTCACAGTGTTTAACAGAGAGATAAACTCGGTCGGAGAGATAGGGGGAAAAACATCAAAACAACAGGGGTTCATAGGGGATAGAGATGGAGGATTAGGGGAAAAGGGAAGAGGAATGTTGTTCTTTATGATGGCGATTTTATCAATAAAATATGAGTTGAGAGAATCACAGAGGGCTTGGGTAGGTTGTGGTTGAACAGTGACACGGTCCGGCGAAGTGAGCTCCTCGACAATGGAAAAAATGTCCTTAGCTTTAGAGGCAGAGTCCATTATTTTCTGGGAAAAATAAGTGATTTTGGCCAGTAAGATGGATTTTTTATACCCTTTCAACAGGTCGACATACACAATTTTAAATTCTAGGTCGTAGTTACGCCGCCATCGGCGCTCAGCTTGGCAGAGGGCCAGTTTATCCAGTTTCAGTTGATCTGTGAACCACCGCTGAGCGTCATGAGGACGTTTAGTTTTAATAGTTTTTAGCGGGCCACTTTATTGCTGGCAGACACCAGCCATTGTTCAAGATGACAAGCCTGGCCAGCCACCGAGACCTGATCCCTGGGGGCTGTAGTAGCTAAAATGGAATGAAATTCTGCGAGGTTGGCTCCTTTCCACTTACGAGCAGTGAAATTGGTAAAAGGAGTAGGGTGAATGGGCACAGTGAAATTGAGGGAAAAAGAAATAAAAGAATGATCAGACCAAGAGCAGGGGTAAATTGAAGGAGGGGAAATGTCAAGGTTGGTCGTCCAGACTTGGTCAAGAATATGACCCTTACTATGGGTGGCAACTGTTATGTGCTGACTGCAGTTCAAGCCAAGCAGAAGATCAGAAAATTCCTCCGAGAGATTACTTTCCAGAGGATCTGATGGCCAATAATTAAAGTCATCAATAATGAGAATTTTGGCATGATTGATGATTAGCTGGGAAACTAGGTCACCGAACTGTTGGGAGAAAAGAGGCATGTGATCAGGGGGACTGTAAACAAGGACACAGATAAAAGAAAACCTCGGAGAGGTAAATTTAAGAATGAGACTATCAGTTTTAAAGAGAGTGGAAGTTTCAAGAGTAACAGACTTGTACTGGGAGCGGATTATAGCTGCGACCCCCCCCCCCTCCTGCTCTCCCGGCGGCCCTGTTAGATTGTAAAATGTAGTAGCCGGTGGGGATAGCAGCAAGGATGTCTAAGGCAGAGTCCTCTGTTAGCCAGGTCTCAGAGAGAAGAAGGATGTCTACTTTATTATCATCCAGCAACTGAAATATCTCGAGCTGGTGTTTCACCAGCGAGCGAGTATTAAGACAAACTACCGCCAGGGAATGTGGTCCAGGAGACTCTACGCCGCGTAAGGTGATGGAAGAATCACTGCAGTGTGTAAGAGACCTCAATGCAGGAATACCTCGCGGGGGACACTGGGAGATCGAAATGCCACAATCCTGGGCAGCGCCAACAGCCCGGGAGTGAAGAGGCCCAGAGTGTTGGAGTCCGTGGAGATCCGCGGAAGAATAGGTGATCAGTTGGGCATAATGGCTGGCCGATGGCTGCAACTGGCCGCGGACGGTCACAGACGGGTTTAACTTAGGCGCAACTTTGGCGCGAAGTCGGCGCGCACGCTGAGCTTCCGCCATGTTCCCATCTTAAATACACCTAAGGGAGGGAACAACTAGCAACCTGCGTGGAGAGAGTGGCAGGCAGGAAGTGGTGTGGGTCGTGTTGCTCGCAAAGAGACCCTCCGCTCAAAGGCACACAGCCGCGGCGGAACGGGGTCAGGAGCAAAAAGAGCAAACAAGTAAGTTCAGTTTAGGCAGTTTTAAAATTGCATCAAGTGTATTAAAATCACACCGAGACAATAAACATAGTAACAAACAGGAACACAAAGGAGGCTAAGCGCAATGTGCACTGCGAGCAGCCTGGTCGCCGCTATTGTCTCAGGGAGCACTGAGCCCACCCCTAAAAGTAGCCTAAGTTCCACAACAACTAGCACGCTAACCTGAGTGGCAGGCAGAAATTAGTGTGGGGCGTGTTGCTCACAAAGAGACCCTCCGCTCAAAGGCACACAGGCGCGGCCGAACAGGGGTCAGGAGCAGAAAGAGCAAACAAGTAAGTTCAGTTTAGGCAGTTTTAAAATTACATCAAGTGTAATAAATTATTATGAAAACAACAATGGTCCCATGCAACATAAAGTAAAGCTTAGCAATGAATACAGACACAATGGACTCTGTATTAGAATGACTTGTCCAGACGGACAGTGGTCAAAACGTATTTAAATAAAGCAACAAAATAAAGAGAGAATATCCTTCGACAGTCTCACGTTGTGGGGCACAAGCCTGTACCTCAATTAAACACAAACACTTTAGTACATTCAAAGTGAAAAGGACATTCTAGGTGAAAAGAAAGGAAAGGGCTTTTAGGCAAAAAAGCTGAGTTGTTCTTCAGATTTTGATATGAACAGATACTTTGAAATGTGCCATTACATCAACAAGGTACACAATATACACATAGTATAAGGCACACAAATTGGTCGACGGCATTTCGATCCCGCTTTTAAATCAAAGGGATCATCATCAGGACATATGATATGTGCCTAATAATTGCAAGCCTCTTAAAACCTAAAAAGGAAAATAATGGAGAAAAGGGGGAAGTTCAGGGCATTATAAACTTTGGTAGGGTTCTTAGATCACAAAGTGATAATTTGTGCTCGAAGGTGCCACTAAAAAGTAGCTAGACAAAGTGGCTATGGTGATATACTCGTTAAGCATGAGGCAGAATTGTGGCAACTGTGGTTGATTACTGTGATAATAGGTCCCGTGGGTGGGAAACTCCTACCGTGATTGAGGTAAAGTGACCTGGAGAAGTACGCTCCACGTGGACGTGGAACTAACGTGGCTGTAGCCTATGCTGATTTAAAGGGCTGCCCTTCAGTTTGGATAAGTCAGGGCAGCCGCTCAGTCGGGTCCGCAGTGAACATGCCAGGTGAATTCGGCGAACTATTGGCATCGAGCAGTCGTGTACGCTGAACGCTTAATTATTGAAATCTAGGCGCAGTGGGGAGGAGTTGGTAAAAATTGAAATAAATGAAAAACGGCGCGGTGCAGTTAAGAGCTCACCATGTAAAATGAAGGCTTGAGATTCGCTCGGGGGAGGCAGTCACCTATGGGCAGTAATAAGGAAAATTGGAGAGGGAATGGAGAAAACCGGCAGACCCATTTAGGATAGGGGTTGCAGAGGATCTTACCAGGTGCAGGATTGGACATGCAGAGTCGGGGGTTCGGATCGTATGCTCTTGCTCGGGGTACCTGTGGGTTGGAAGGACAAGATTTTGAAGAAAATGGGGACGGGAGCGAGGGGTACTGGGAGTCAGAGGGGGTCAGATTACAAGAAAGGGACTCACCGGATCAGTCGGTAATGCGGCCCGCTCGGCAATGCGATCAGCAGTGTACTACTGCCTGAGCAGGACGCGCTCTTATTGATCAAAAGCGGAGGCTCAATGGAAAGTGAAGAGGGAGCGCTGGGAACGAGCGGGGTAGTGGCGGCCATATTGGAGTGGAGGGAATGGCATAGATTGGGGTGGAACGAGATATCAGGGTTACAAAGGTGGTGCCCGTGAAGTGATTAGGGGTGTGACAATCACAATAAGAAGGGGGAAGATATATACAAGGTAGCGCAGCCAGGAGAGACATTCATCTGGTTCCTTACATAATACAGTACACAGTCCAGAATCATTTGAAACATAGTGATGGAAGCACCGATTAGACCAAATTAGTCCAGTCTTCCTGAAGGTTCAGTCCAGTGTTTAAGCTGTCCGTTCTCAGGATCCATTTAAGCTCCTCCTTGTTAAGCAGTCTTGTGAGGTCACCTCCTCTCGGAGGGAGGATGACCTGATTAATCACTGTCCAGCGCACATCATCCTCATTGTGCCCTTTCTCAGTAAAATGTTCAACAAGGGGTGCATTTCCTGTTTTGCAGCGAATCCTGCTACGATGCTGAGAAAGCCGTAGTTTTATCTTCTATGTTGTCTGCCCCACGTAGATCTTATTGCAGGGGCAGAAAATAGCATAGATCACATTACAGCTATTACAGTTCGTGAAGGTTTTGTGCTCATTTTTTACATTCTCGAAGACAAATTCATTACCCTCAATACATGATACACATACAATACAAGAACCACATTTGTGGTGGCCCTTAACAGGAGGGAGGGACCAGTGGTCATTCAGAGTAGTATTTATGGTTGTTGTTGCTGGTAACGCAGCCCTAACAAGTTGATCCCTTAAGCTCTTATTTTTCTTGAATGCAAACAATGGTGTTTCTAAGTCCAATGACCCTGAGTTAAGGATGAGCCAATTCTTTTTGATGGACTTGCGCACTTTGTTAGAGATCGAGGAGAAGGTGGGAACGCATACCAGTTTTTCTGTAGATTTCTTGGGTTTGGGTGCTAGCAGTGTTTCTCGAGGGCTATACCACGCCCTTTTCATTGCATTTTTAACCAATCGGCGAGGGTAGCCCCTATGCTGTAATTTCTCAGATAAGGTATTTGCTTCTGTAAAGTAGTCAATTTTTTGGAAGCAATTCCTTGTCAGTCTGAGGTATTGAGAGTAGGGTAGGCTATCTCTAAGGGCCCTAGGGTGGCAGCTTTGGTAGCTAAGCAAAGTATTTCTTTCGGTCGGTTTGCGAAAGAGAGAGGTGTAAAGAAGACCATCCTTGTGTTGAATGCATAGGTCAAGAAAAGGTACACTGATTTTGCTATATGAGAGGGTGAAATTCAGGCCACTACAGTTGTTGCTAAGCCAATGCATGAAGGGATCCAAACTTTGAACAGGGCCTTCCCAGATGAGGAAAATATCGTCTATATAGTGTTTCCACTTTGAGATGTCTTGGTAGAAGGGATTGATGGGGAGAAGAATGGTGTTGCATTCAAGCCAATCCATATAGAGGATTGCCAGGGTTGGAGCAAAAATGGCTCCCATTGAAGTCCCCTCACTTGTTGATAATATTGGCAATCAAATGTAAAAAAGTTTTGTGGTAAGCAAATTTCGAGCAGTTGGATGATGAACAGAGTTGGCACTGTATGGGGACGCGGTCTGTTGTTCAGTATGGTTACGACGACAAACAGAGATTCTCGCTGAGGAATGTTGGTGTAAAGAGACTCTACGTCCAATGTACATAGAGTCTCTTTAGACGGGGCCAAAGGGGTGATTCTCAATTAAATTAATCATAAACATACTGTCTTGAACAAAGCAGCATGTCTCAGGCACAAAATCTTTGAGAAAGAAACTGACGTAATGGGCGAGTGGTTCAAGTATAGAGCCACACCCAGAGACTATTGGTCATCCAGGCGGGGAATCAAGCCTCTTATGAATTTTCGGTAGTGTATAGATCACAGGTGTTCTCGGGTTGGTCACGTTGAGGAAGTTGAGTTTGTGTTTACTTAAGAAACCCATGTCAAGACCCTCCTGTGTGGTTTGTCAGTTTCTGTAGTTCTTTGGTAGGATTAGTTGGCAACCTACAATAATGATCTGTGTTAGAGAGCTGTCGTAAGATTTCAGTTTTATAGTCGTTGGACCCCTGCAGGACAATCCCGCCACCCTTGTCGGCTGGTTTTATAACTAGATGGTTGTTGTCACGGAGGGTTGCAATTGCCAATTTTTCATCCAAGGAAATATTATATGGAATGAATAAATGGGATTTAGCCAGTTCAAGGGTTTCCTTGAGGATCACTTTTTCAAATGTGAGTATCTCTTCAGGAATCATGTTAGAGGATGGAGAGAAGGTAGATGGTGGTCTGAAAGGAGTGGCAGCTGTTCTAGGTTGAGCCGGTTTGTGCTCAAAGAAAGCACGGAGCCTAATATTCCTAAAGAAACCCAACAATTCTGTTTGCAGATCCAAAAAGTTTGGGTAGGTAGATGGAACAAATGATAGCCCTTTACTGAGAATAGAGATCTCGGAGCTGGAGAGGATGTGATCAGAAAGATTAAATAAAGGGATAGTCATGTTATCAGGGTTAGTTACCACTGGTAAAACTTCTGGCGGGTTTGTCTCTCGCCCGGTGGGTTGTGCCACCTTGGATGGCGTTTTACCTTGCCCCTTTTCCCTTGATCTGTATTGCCTCTCCCTAAAAATGTGGGTTCTGATTATGTATAGATGAGCTGGCACCTTCACCTGGATCAGAGCTATCAGAGGAATCTGCTGAGGAGTCTGTGAAGCCAACAATGGTGTTTCTTCTGTTGAACCTGCCCCAGGGTCTAGGGTTTTGCGCAGTTTGATTGAAGTTTCGGTTTGTGTAAAAATCTTTATGAAGATAAGGATATGCACGCTCTACTGTAAAAGACTTATTATCTTTTTTAACCTTATTAGATTTTTTATTTTGTTCAATGCGGTGGAAGTCTAGTACTGTTTTCTCAACTTTATCTAAAAGTTTTTTTGCGTCAGGGATGGTATTGTTATCATTAATTTGCTTCTCAATGTCTTTAATAAGTTCCGCTCATTTTTTAAGTTCCTCAGTTGCTGTTTTGATGCCAAGGACTAGCCAATGTCGGGAACAAGTCGTTCCTATCTTACTAAACCCTGTGATATATTTGGGATTATCTGTAAATACTCCTGGAATATTCCTTACTTGTAGGCCCAGGGGTATAGTATTTGATCTTAAATAGTCAGTGAGCATCAGTATCATCAGTTTAAGGCGTACATATTTCTTTTTTTGTTTCTCTGAGTCTTCGTGCAGATTGGATCCTGTTACTGGGGTATTAGAGTCTGAGTCCGTGAAAAGTGAGGGGCCTTCACAGATTTTTTGTATATACTCAATGGAGTATAGTGGAGCTTGATCGGACATAGCAGTTGGACTATTTCCGTGTGCGTAACTAAGGGAGTGTGAGAAAGAAAATAGTACACAAAGTGGAAGTGAGTAAAGGGGAGGAAAGGGAGTGGGCCACTAGTGAGAGTGGAAGGCCAGTTAATTGCCCTTGCAATCCTGCGATTGCGCAACGTATATTTTAAAACAACAAGAGGCCCCAAGTCAAGTAGGCACAGGACCTCGGGGAGCAATTATTATGAAAACAGTCTCACGTTGTGGGGCACAAGCCTGTACCTCATTTAAACACAAACACTTTAGTACATTCAAAGTGAAAAGGAAATTCAAAGTGAAAAGAAAGGAAAGGGCTTTTAGGCAAAAAAGCTGAGTTGTTCTTCGGATTTTGATATGAACAGATACTTTGAAATGTGCCATTACATCAACAAACTTTTACCAAAGGACAAGGGAACCCACTAGGTAAGCAAGGACCTGGGGTATCAGTTAAGTTAAAGACAATGGTCCTTGACAAGAAAGATCAACGTATCAATAATTATAGGCCACAATAAGCACTATAATGAAAAAAAGTCCAGCCGGACTTGAAATGTATTCAATGTTTGAATATATTAAATTAGACGAACCAACATTTAGACAGTGGGACACAGTCCTGCATCCACAATGCTACACTTACAATCAAACAATACTAATACTTGGGGTATTTCAGGCATATAAAAATTGGGAGCAAAGAGAAAATTTAAAGTGCATTTGCTTCACATATGTGGAAACGTAAGGAATTTAGGCACATAATAGTACACTACTGTTTAACCACATATCATGTCGAGGTCGTTTTAATCCTACTAGCATTAAAGGATCATCATCAGGACATTCATTGTTAGCCTGAATGCAAAAAGCCTGTATTGACAGGGAGGAAGGGAACATATAACATTTCATTAATCAACTGTGTTACTCACATGAGTTATCACGCAATTCCATGCCAAGCTCTTAAGGTGCTAGTTGGTCATTCAGGTGAGCATGTGTCAGACAACCTGTGCCAACCATACAAGGCGCGGTGGAAGGTAAGCAATGCCATGCTCGGAATCTATGGTGAACAAGTTGTGTTCAAAATGTGTATACCATGCTTATGGGTGAGTATTATCAGAGTAGTGGAAGGTCTAAGCCGTTCAGTGAACATCCATCAATTAGTGCAGCAAGATTTGGTGTACCCAACAGTTAGGTGCTAGAATTAATAGGGAATAATTACATAAGCTCAATGGGCCTGGTTGGGGCATGAACCAGTTTGTAGTACTGGAACCCAATGGAACGGAGTCAGCAATTAATTGAAGTGGTGCCTAGGGGATAAGTACCACGTAAGGAATCGGGCTTGAGCATGAAAGGAAGCGGGATGAGCGGGGAGGGGTAGAGTGGCTTACCTCAAAGAGTGCGGCCAGGGATTACCAAAATTCGATGAGGTAATTTTATACCGAGGGTGGAGCAGATTAGGGTATAGCCACCCGGTTGGTGTAACCTTGCAACCGGTCACGAAGGTCCAGGGGATGACGTTAGCCACTTGGAGATTAATTAGGGATCGTCGAGGACCAGAAAACGTCCCAGAGGGTACCTGGGATCAATTAAAGTGGATGTGAGTAAACACACACAACGTGTATTTAGGTACTTAGCAAAAACCTAATGGATCGGCCGTTTACCTGCGGACTGATAGTACAAGCTCCTGATGCAGAGCTGCAACAAGAGGGCGCGTTCCCAGAAGGGGTTCAGCGTTGGGTGGTAGACACAGTTGCTGCAACAAGGCACGTTCGAGTAGTGGACAAATTACCTAGGGCTGAAAAAAGAATTACTTAAAACTGTGCTAATTAAATGTGGGATTTACGTGTAACCAAACTCGACCAGCCAGTAGCTTACCTGCCGATTAGCAATATTAGCTCCAACAGCGGAGGCGGTGAAGTCAACAATAGGACTCCTATGGAGCGATTAGCGTGGAGCAACGAAGCCTGTAATAGGGCTCCTATGGAATAATTAGCGCGAAATCGTATGAGTGTCTGTCCCCTAATTCCTGCAAATACAGTCTAGGAATTGGAAGGGGCTTACTTCAGATTCGCAATGGAACTCCGAGAATCGTCCCGGTACTCAATAGCGCCGTGGAACGTTGAGTGTGGGCGTGTGAGGTAAAAATAGAAAACGTGGCGGCATGGAGAAAACCGCGGCGGCCATGATGGAATGGGAATAGTCACATTGGAACTGCCATGTGAGTTGAGGCAGCATAATGAACGGCTGACAATTTGGAGGTTACATTGCATAGAAGGAATATTTTAACAGGAGGTGTGAATTAGACAGGGTGGTAATGAGAATCGATCCGGTGCACAGGCGCCGTGGAACATCTGGGTGTGTTCGCATGCGGTGAGAATAGAGACCGCGGCGGCCATGATAGAATAGGAATGGGTACATTGGAATGGCCTTGTTTGGAGTGAGGCAGCATAATAACCAGCTGATATGTAAGAAGGTGACATTGGAGTAATAGGAAAGTTAGAAAGTGAATTCCAGAAGCATGCAGGTGATATGGCATAGTCAAGGCAGAATTACAGAATTAGGCACGATAAAAAACACAATACAGAATTGCGACATTCACAAGAATACGAAGGGTTACCAGAAATAAGGTCAATTCATCAATATGAAGATTGGACAATTGGTATTCACAAAAGTGAGGTCCAATCCTCATTACGGTTGAGCCCACTACGTATACTGTCAAAGAGTAGGATCATCTTGAGTTCTTCTCTATTGAGCAAAAGTCCAATGTCACCTCCACGAGGGGGAACCTTCACAGATTTCAGGACGGTCCATTTCAAATCATTGTCTGTATGTCCTTTGTCCGCAAAGTGGTCCACCAATGGGGCATTGGGAGTTTTACAGCGAATACGGCTGCGATGTTGGCAGATCCTTGTCTTTACCTTTTGTCTTGTTTGTCCCACGTATATTAATTTACATGGGCATTGGATTAGGTAAATGACATCATTACTATTGCAATTAGTGAAGCTTTTCTATTTTTACCTCACACGCCCGCACTCAACGTTCCACAGCGCTATTGAGTACCGGGGGGATTCTCGGAGTTCCATTGCGAATCTGAGGCAAGCCCCTTCCAATTCCTAGACTGTATATGCAGGAATTAGGGGACAGACACTCATACGATTTTGCGCTAATTATTCCATAGGAGCCCTATTACAGGCTTCGTTGCTCCACGCTAATCGCTCCATAGGAGTCCTATTGTTGACTTCACCACCTCCGCTGTTGGAGCTATTATTGCTAATCGGCAGGTAAGCTACTGGCTGGTCGCAGCTCCGCATCAGGAGCTTGTACTATCAGTCCACAGGTAAACGGCCGATCCATTAGGTTTTTGCTAAGTACCTAAATACACGTTGTGTGTGTTTACTCACATCCACTTTAATTGATCCCAGGCACCCTCTGGGACGTTTTCTGGTCCTCGACGATCCCTAATTAATCTCCAAGTGGCTAACGTCATCCCCTGGACCTTCGTGACCGGTTGCAAGGTTACACCAACTGGGTGGCTATACCCTCATCTGCTCCACCCTCGGTATAAAATTACCTCATCGAATTTTGGTAATCCCTGGCCGCACTCTTTGAGGTAAGCCACTCTACCCCTCCCCGTTCATCCCGCTTCCTTTCATGCTCAAGCCCGATTCCTTACGTGGTCCTTATCCCCTAGGCACCACTTCAATTAATTGCTGACTCCATTCCATTGGCTCGAGGTTCCAGTACTACACGCTGGTTCATGCCTGCCCCAACCAGGCCCATTGAGCTTATGTAATTATTCCCTATTAATTCTAGCACCTAACTGTTGGGTACACCAAATCTTGCTGCACTAATTGATGGATGTTCACTGAACGGCTTAGACCTTCCACTACTCTGATAAAACTCAAACATAAGCATGGTATACACATTTTGAACACAACTTGTTCACCATAGATTCCGAGCATGGCATTGCTTGCCTTCCACCGCGCCTTGTATTGTTGGCACAGGTTGTCTGACACATGCTCACCTAAATGACCAACTAGCACCTTAAGAGCTTGGCATGGAATTGCGTGATAACTCATGTGAGTAACACAGTTGATTAATGAAATGTTATATGTTCCCTTCCTCCCTGTCAATACAGGCTTTTTGCATTCAGGCTAACAATGAATGTCCTGATGATTATCCTTTAATGCTAGTAGGATCGAAACGCAGTCGACATGATATGTGGTTAAACAGTAGTGTACTATTATGTGCCTAAATTCCTTACGTTTCCACATATGTGAAGCAAATGCACTTTAAATTTTCTCTTTGCTCCCAATTTTTATATGCCTGAAATACCCCAAGTATTTTTATTGTTTGATTGTATCATTGTGGATGCAGGACTGTGTCCCACTGTCTAAATGTTGGTTCGTCTAATTTAATATATTCAAACATTGAATAAATTTCAAGTCCGGCTGGACTTTTTTTCATTATAGTGCTTATTGTGGCCTATAATTATTGATACGTTGATCTTTCTTGTCAAGGGCCATTGTCTTTAACTTAAATTACATCAACAAAGTACACAATATACACATAGTATAAGGCACACAAATTGGTCGACGGTGTTTCGATCCCGCTTTTAAATCAAAGGGATCATCATCAGGACATATGATATGTGCCTAATAATTGCAAGCCTCTTAAAACCTAAAAAGGAAAATAATGGAAAAAAGGGGAAATTTCAGGGCATTATAAACTTTGGTAGGGTTCTTAGATCACAAAGTGATAATTTGTGCTCGAAGGTGCCACTAAAAAGTAGCTAGACAAAGTGGCTATGGTGATATACTCGTTAAGCACGAGTGGCCAGAGACTGTGATGCGGCAGAATTGTGGCAACTGTGGTTGATTACCGTGATAATAGGTAGTTCCCGTGGGTGGGAAACTCCTACCGTGATTGAGGTAAAGTGACCTGGAGAAGTACGCTCCACGTGGGCATGGAACTAACGGGGCTGTAGCCTATACTGATTTCAAGGGCTGCCCTTCAGGTTGGATAAGTCGCGGCAGCCGCTCAGTCGGGTCCGCAGTGAGCATGCCAGGTGAATTCGGCGAACTATTGGCATCGAGCAGTAGCGTACGGTGAACGATTAAATATTGAAATTATTGAAATCTAGGCGCAGCGGGTAGGAGGATATCAAGTGTATTAAAATCACACCAAGACAATAAGCATAGTAACAAACAGGAACACGCAGGAGGCTAAGCGCAATGTGCACTGCGAGCAGCCTGGTCGCCGCTATTGTTACAGGGAGCACTGAGCCCACCCCTAAAAATAGCCTAAGTTCCACAACAACTAGCACGCTAACCTGAGTGGCAGGCAGGAAGTGGTGTGGGGCGTGTTGCTTGCAAAGAGACCCTCCGCTCAAAGGCACACAGCCGCGGCGGAACGGGGTCAGGAGCAGAAAGAGCAAACAAGTAAGTTCAGTTTAGGCAGTTTTGAAATTGCATCAAGTGTATTAAAATCACACCGAGACAATAAACATAGTAACAAACAGGAACACGAAGGAGGCTAAGCGCAATGTGCACTGTGAGCAGCCTGGTCGCCGCTATTGTCACCTATTGTACCTTGGGAACATGCTTTTCTAGCCTGCGCCATGAAAGTAGTATACCTCAACATATCTCAACAAGATGTTAATGCTGTCTTCACGATAAGAAAAATTGTTATGTGCAGATATACTATTTAGATGTATAACTTCTTATATTGTCTCTAAAAAAGATTTATTTAATAGAATTGAACTTTGTGAACCAATGTAGATTTTTTACATTTTCTTTTATTGATTAGATTATATATATAGAATATCGGATTTACACTTTTTGCCATTGAATATCACAATTAAATGTCTATATTACAAATTTCTAGGTTTCTCCAATCTATAATGTTACTCACCAGTGTTCTTAACCTGTGCGCCATAGAGATAATAGTAGGGTGAGCCTCTCTCTTAATATTCTTGCAGATTTATTGAATACATCGCTGTATCTATACCAAAAGATACGACTTGGAGAACATGCGGGAAACACCATTCGCATGCTAAGGTATGGAAGCCCAGCATGTGATCATTAGAAAGCTCACAATAGTACTCTGTTTTTAAACAATGTTAGCAAAGTATGCTTGTGGTTGCTTTCCTCCCAGTATAAATATGTGCATATAGCCTTCCTGTCTATGTATTTGATACACTGTGTACTGTCTGGTTCTTTGTACAGTGTAAATATATGTTGTTTTTAATCAATTTGTGTATATGCTGTAAATAAGTCTATGTTTTGTATATATTTTATAGCCTTGAAACTCGTCGGCTATCAATTGCATGCTGTGTTTTTATGAACAACCAATGAATAAAGATTAAAGAATAAAGAATATATTTTCGAAGGAACGACTCGTACAATGATTTACTAAGAATATATCACTTTGCTTTCTCTATCTGTGGACTATGGATTACAATCTCTGTCACTTATTTACTTAATTGTGAAGTTGAGTGCTGAACCACGTTGTGTATTTTGGTTTGGGGTTTCTTTCTCCCCGCATAGAGACGTAGGGGGGTCACGTCCACGCTCCAGATAATAATTTTTTCTATGATCACTCTGTATGGGCGAGTGCAGGACTTGTGTTCCTTGACTCTTCCTTGTGCTGTTGTTTTGCTATATAAAGCACAAGTATTGTCGTTTTCAAAAAATGACCAATATTGTATATTTCATTAATTCACACAGTGCAACGTGATTGTCATAAAAATGTACTAATGTTATATTTAAAAAAGCATCAACATTATTTGAGTTTTTTAAAAACATTTTTCAAGCTTCAAAATGCAGCCAAAGAGTCCATCACAAGGGGGCTCTGCACTGCAGCTGAAAAGTATACAGCTCCAGCTCAGAGTTTTTATAAAAAAGCTTCTGTAGGGTCATGGATTCAATGGCCCAGGTGTCTTACTGTTCTTCTAATGTTCACGGGGTGCTGCTGCACTCCCTGAAGTCTCCCACAACATAACAAAAAAGTTTGGGTCTGCCCCTGCCTCTTCTAGGGGCACCACCAGCAAGAAAATATGCACCTGAAAAAAGCCCTAGAGAATTATGGGGGGAATCCGTACTAGTAGTAGTGAATAATAAATATTCAGCTCTTTACACTCATTTGTTCTTCATTTTCTCCCATTTTTTTTATATTATAGTGGGTGTCCCGGCCCGGGTCCTTCCAGGACACCCACCAATTTTTATTTTACTAGGGGATCAGGGGGGAAACCCAGGGCACCAGAGGCCCCTCCGGCTCCCTGGCAAGCATCCATTATCGTTTTAATATTGGAGAGGGGCATGGGGTCACCCTCCCCAAGCCAATACTGGCTCCAGGGACTCCATCCTCCAGTGGTGAAATTAATTTAAAGGGAAGGGTGATGTGTGGCCCCTCTTCTGCGGCAAAATATTGTCTCCAGGGTCCCATTCCCAGGACCAAAATCATTTCAAAGGGTGAGGCGTGTGACCCCCTTCTCTGAGCCAAAACTTCCTTGGGATCTAAGGTGGGTGCACCTGTCTCTCCTGGGCACCCACAGTGCACAACTTTGGGGCTCTTGGGGACCCCCACACCAGGTTCAGACAGGCAAGGTATCCCCACCCTGCCCCCTGTATGTTTATTTATCATTTTTCAGAATAAGGGACTGAGTGCTGAATCCTAAAATGGCTGCCCCCACATCTTTGTTGATGTGGTGGGAGTCTATCAGTCCTTATATCAAGATCTGTTGGCTCAGCGCATCCTCCGTGGCATGAAATAGTTATATATTTTGAAACTCAATTTCTCTTAAATTACTGAACGGGATTACCCCAAATTACAAAAAGCATGCCTTCTGGACCAAGATCTTGCTTTCTGCCAAATTTGTCTTAATTCAATTCAGCAGTATTTTCGTGTATCGCAGTTCAATTTTCATATGGAAAAATGAATGCCACCCCTTTTTCTCACCACCCACTAGATGGATAACCCTGAAACTTTCCAGAAAGTAGCTGAGGTGAATGTGACTTTTGTGGGGAATATTTTGTCAAGATCATCAAACGTCACCAACATTTTAGAAAAAAAGAAGTTAGGCTCAGAATCAGCAGTTATAGTTACCTGAGCTAACTATAACTTACGCCCCGCAATGCAATGCTTATGACCTCAATAATTACACCACTCATGACATGGTTAGTGACATCACTGATGACATCTCAAATTACATAACTGACTGACATCAACCAGTTAGTATGAGTGTTTCATAAAAGTTTGTTAAATTTGAAGTTATGGGGCTACTACATATGTTACATTAGTATACTTTGTGTACTACTATATGAGTGGCTGTGTGACTGTCTGTATCAGTGTGTGAGTTGGTGTCTGAGTGGCTATATGAGGGTGTGAGTTGATATATTGATCTGTCAGTGGATGTGTGAGTGCTGTATATGTTTCTCAGTGGATGTGTGAGTAGTTCTATTGGTCTGTGAATGGGTGTGTGAGAGGCTGCATGGGTGTGTGAGTGGCTGTATGAGTGGATGTATTGGTAAATGTATAAGTGTGTGAGTGGGTGTTTGAGTGGCTAAATGGGTGTATGAATGGGTGTGTCAGAGCTATATGAGTCTGTGAGTAGGTGTGTGAGTGAGTGGATCCTGGGTCTTTGACTGTGTGTGAATGTCTGTATGGGTCTGTGAGTGGGTGTGAGAGGCTATATGGGTCTGTGAGTGGGTTTTTGAGTGGTTGTATGGGCATGTGAGTGGTTGTGTGGGTGTATGATTGGGCATATGGGTCTGTTAATGGGTGTGTTAATGGTTCTATGCAGACCCTCCAGGATTTTGTGATTTGCAAAAACTTACTAAAATCTGCAGTTTTGTAAGAAGGCAGTGCTTTTTACAAGATGTGCCCACATAATTTGGGGAATGGGACCTTCCTTGTATTGGTCCAGTGGTCTCCTTACCACTGGGCCAATAGAAGGATGGTCTCACAGCGCATACCTGCCCCCCTGGCCTGCTGCGTGCCCTGTGGGTGGCAGGCTCTAGATTTAAGTATCTGAAGGTGTTGAGGTGTTGCATGGCTGGTACAGAGGAATGTACAGCCATTATGCTGACACTACCTTTCCAGTCAGTCGGGGCACTTCAGCCTGCAAGACAGGTATGATCCGTTTTTAAACCCATAGGCACTGAGGGGATGAGGCGAGGCTTTCTGTTACTGGGTCAAGCAAGAAAGTCGAACACTAGTTGCATTTAAATACAGTCGATCCGGGGTGGAATTACAAACAATCATTTGCAATGCAATAGGTCTCACATTTGCGAGAGTTTGAGCTACTGGCATTGAAAATGACAATACTTTTTATTTATATGCTCTCATAAGCATGGACTCTAAGTGCAAAGTAGGTGTTTACACACCGCTTGCAGGTTTTCAAAACACATAAATAAAAAGCATTGTCATTTACAATGCCAATAGCTCAAACTCTTGCAAATGTGAGACCTATTGCATTGTAAATGCTTGTTATTTATGTATTTTCCTTCCCGACCCTAACAACAATGCCAATAGTCACAGGCAATTCAGTTGTTATGTGAACCCCTCTGGATGGCCTGAATTGTTAATATACATAAACAACATTATAGCTTATGTAATCAAACTGTTAAGGTTTTATACAGTGAACATTCTGCTCACAAATATTTCAATGTGCTGTTATATGTCAGAATGAAGAAAATAGAGGCAAAGTGAGATCAAACAATTGTCTTGGATCACACAATTTGGTTAAGAGAGAAGCTGGGATTGATTTCAGGGTTTCAGGTTTTGCATTGTGCAATTGTATTTTATCTTAGTTGATTAATCAAGTTACTACCTTTGTACACTTGACTCGGCAAGGGTACTGATAGCAGGCAGAGAAGGCTTACCCCTAGGTGCGGTAAAGTGATAGTAATTCAGATGCAGGTTAAAACAGTACTGCTAAATGTATGATTTTTATGGTGGAATGAAACCCTTAAAATACCTCAATGGCTCACTGCCCACACAAAATACATACTTTGCTTCCTCCACACCCACTTTACACGTCCATGCCCTACCTCATCAATGTGGCCCTCGAACACACCATAAACTATACTTTTTGGCCCCCAGGTGAAACGTTTGCGAGTACCTATGCTCTAGGTGCATGGAGCTGAGTAAAACATGAATTTATCATTGGAGAATTCGCCTGCATAAAACACTTTTTTTGTAGCAGCACTTTCTTCATAGCATCCTTTTTTTATAGTAGCACTTTTGTCATAGCAGTGCTTTCTCTTTCACACCTATTTTAGAGGCTCTGCATGTTAGGGGCACTTTCTTGTTCACCTTACCCCTCCCCCTTTCTGTACTCTTTTACTTAAGGAGTCAGTCAGTCAAAAATACTTTTATTCGATAAATTAATATCATAAAAAGACGTGATACAATTATACAAAAGAATATATACACAACATACAGCACAAACAATACATTTCATTTAAGAATATTTTTGCATAAATATTTATGTAAAACATGATATAAAGTATAATAGGCTGTATTAACCTCATTGTTTATCATATCATAATTGTTCTCATGGTGTAAGCAGATAAAGTTAAAAAAAAGTCCTAATCCAGATTGGCTAAAATAGGTAGTGCCCTGACTCTCCTATTCCTAATTCGTCCTGCAGCTACTAGGAAATTTGCAACAGAAAATATTATTCGGTGAGTATTTAGAAGTTGAAGATACAGCAGGGCTGGCCTAACCTGTATGAACCCAGCCTCCTTCAGGATAGGCAATAAAAACTTCTTCCTGATTTCGCTATAGAAATCGCAAAACATAAAAAAAATGCAAGGTGTCCTGCATTGAGAAGTCATCACAATGGCAGGGACTTGCCCTATCCGGGGTACTCCAACTAGGGAAGAAGCCAAGTGAAAAATGGATTAGGTTGAAATGAAATATAGTTAAAAGATGCCATGGTAGGGGCGGTTCACTATAGTGAGATAGAGTACAGGTCCGGGGGAACTAACTATAGCGTAGTTTACCCTTACAGTTGGCTTCCTGATTTCTATCTCCTCTCTCTCTAAAGATAACAGGTTCATCATGGCTTTTTTCGTCTGTGAGACGTCTGTTCTTGTTATCATCCCGGGAAATGAAAAGCTCAGGACGCCCTATTTTCTCCAGGCTAGATTTAACATAAGCAAGCCAAGGGATCTTTCCAACATTTTCTAGCATAAGGCAGTCTTTGAGTATACTGTGGTTCAGGGAAATTTCGTGATTAAGCAAGGTCTTCATCCAACACGTTAATGGAGCTGTCTTTATCAGATCTATTACGTATCCCACCCCCAGCTCAGTATGGATCGAATAGGTAGGGGAGGACTGGGGGACTGTTAAAACTGATCTCAAAAATGTGTTTTCAGTCACTTGAATTCTATCCTGAGCGGAATAACCCCATAGTGAGCAGCCATACGGCGTGTCCGCAAGACATTTAGCTTTATATACCTTCATTATTGCCTCTACTGGTCTGGCCCCCAGCCATTTTATAAAGCCCAACAGAGCTGATGTCGTTCTAGCGAATGCAATACTTCTGCTCTTGCATTGCGGGGCCCAGCTACCTCTTTCATCAAATAATACACCCAAGTAAGGGAACATCGGCACTCTGTTAATTACCTCGTCACCACAAATAAAAGTTTTAACTCCGCTTTTCCTAGCGCACATCCCTGCCAGCATTACATTTGATTTTTTTGTGTTAATTTTTAAGTCGAGGGACTCCATAAAACTCCCAAAGGCATCTAAGAGTCTTTGTAATCCTACACCCGTACGTGGCAGAAGAACGGCGTCATCAGCGTACAGGAGAACTGGTATAACCAGATCTCCTATACCCGGAATATCCTTAGACGCCACCCCTAAGGCTGGCTCCAAGGCATTAATATACAAGGTAAAAAGAAGGGGAGCCAGAATGCACCCTTATCAGACCCCCCTCTCAGATCTAAAATGGTTAGTGCAGTGCCCCTCATTTGTGGTCCTCACAGAGGCTAAAAGACCAGTATGAAGGTCAGCTAAAAAATATACTAGGGACGGATCAAAGCCCATGTTTAATAAAATCTGCCATAACTTTGACCTATTAACTAGGTCAAAGGCAGAAGAAAGGTCAATAAACCCCATGTACAATGATCCCTCTTATGCTTTGGCGTACTTCTCAATTAATAGCTGGAGATTGAGGCATTGGTCGAGTGTACCCCTTTTTGCTCTAAATCCATACTGAGCGTTTGACAGGACCCCTCTGTCTTCCAGCCACTCCGTAAGTTTGTGTAGGATAACACGACCCAAAATTTTTACGGAGGAATCTATCAGGGAAATCGGTCTATAACAAGAGGGATCCCACCTGTCTCCCTTCTTAAAGACCGGGATAATTATGGATTTGAGCCAGGAGGGCGGGATGTTATTTGTGGGCAGGACATTAAATACTTTTGTTAGAATTTGTGACCAGAGTTTTGGGGCCGCCATGATTAAGTCAGCTGGGACCCCGTCGGGGCCCGGGGCCTTGTTCTTAGTCATCTCCCCTAGCGCCCTTTCAACCTCTAAAACCTCAAAAGCCACCAAAGGGACCATACACTCAGAAAGAATAGGATCTGGGCCATTCTCCTTGATTGGCAAGCTGTAACTTTTCTCAAAATGGGCTATCCAGTCATCATCTGGTATGTTCGGTCAAGTGGTGAAGTCATATCATTTACGAGCAAGGGTTGATTTATCGTCGCCCAGAATTTCCCACTGTCCCTCAAGACCTCGGTGATGTAAGTTTGGACCACGCTTCCTCCTCTAGTTCCAGTTTCCTGCTATTTATTGCCTTTTTGAATGCTGTCCTAAGTCTCGCTATTAGCTCTATATCTTTGATGATAGCCTTTAAAGCTTTGAGGAGGGCGGCATGTGCCTTGGTACAACTGTTGTTAAACCACCTATTTCCAGTATTAGTGTTCCGGATTCTCCCTCTCTGTAGTCCTTGATTGATGTTAGTGCAGATGGAATTAAAGGCAGCAATCATTTGGGGGCCCTGCGTGTTGTTATCCAAACATACATCAACCTCTACCTCAGACTTGGATAGGACTTCCTGGAGGAAAGTTTCGGGGACAACTTTGGCCCATTTTAACCTTCTTCCCTGATCTGCCAAAGTAACATCATTCCCTCCCTTGTGGGGTACATCCTTAAACCCTAAGTGTTCCCCTGTCACCATCTCGAGAATTACAGGGTTATGGTCACTGAAAACAGAAACCACGGTCTTGTACCTTAAAACCTTACTTAAGGAGTCAGTTATATATTCGAAAGTCTGTGCCAGGTTACTAATAGTGGCATGCAACAATAACATGTGGGCACATAGCAGAATGTTTATCAGGGTTTTGTCATTAATATGGCCACTATGCAGGTCACAATTTCTCATTTTTGTTTAAAATCTGTTAGTGTATCTATTCCAGCAATTGCTTATATCGCGAGCGATCTCTTGACACCAGAGTTTCACAGCCTTAATGGTGATCAGACGAGCTAATCCCGTGCCCTTGTATTGCCCACGGGGTGGGAACTGTATATGTGTGTGTGCTGGTCTTTATATGGTGAAACAAAAGGGGATGATGGACGAAGCGATTGAGAAAATCAAACACTCACCCTCAGTCAACTGATCTGGGTTTAATCCATCACAATTCTTTAGCCCACTCGGCCACCCCAGTTCAAAAATGGCCATATGCAAATCAGTCTGACCCTGTGCCTCATGGGAACAGTCCAACCCGAACTGCCAAGCCATGTCTTCCCTGGACCTGAAACAAGCATCCTGGGACCGGTTTCGGATTCATAATCCTCCTCAGCCAGGCTATCTTGAATCCAGTGGCCAAGTGAGCAAAGGACTCACGTCTGAGCATACCCTGCCAACTTAGGGCGAACAAAGCGAAACAAAAGGGGATTATGGACAAAGCGTTTGAGCAAATCAAACACTCACCCCCAGTCAACTGATCTGGGTTTAATCCATCACAATTCTTTAGCCCACTTAGCCACCCCAGGCACAGGGTCGGACTGATTTGCATATAGCCATGTCTGAACTGGGGTGGCAGAGTGGGCTAAAGAACGGTGATGGATTAAACCCAGATCTTTTGACTGGGTGTGAGTGTTTGATTGATTCAGATGCTCCGTCCATCACCACCCCCTTTTTTACCGCTTTCGGCCGCCATAAGTGTGGCAGGGTATGCTCAGACGTGAGTCCCTTGCTCACTTTGCCACTGGATTCAAGCAAGCCGGGCTGAAGACGGCTGGAGTGCCAGAAACCGGTCCTCGGAAGCTTGTTTCCGGTCCAGGGAAGACATGGCTTGGCAGTTTGGGCTGGACTGTTCCCATGAGGCACAGGGTCAAACTGATTTGCATATAGACCTGTCTGAACTGGGGTGGCAGAGTGGGCTAAAGAACGTTGATGAATTAAACCCAGATCTTTTGACTGGGTGTGAGTGTTTGATTGATTCAGATGCTCCGTCCATCACCACCTCCTTTAGTACCGCTTTTGCCCGCCATAAGTGTGGCAGGGTATGCTCAGACGTGAGTCCCTTGCTCACTTTGCCACTGGATTCAAGCAAGCCCGGCTGAAGACGACTGGAATGCCAGAAACCGGTCCTCGGAAGCTTGTTTCCGGTCCAGGGAAGACATGGCTTGGCAGTTCGGGCTGGACTGTTCCCATGAGGCACAGGGTCAGACTGATTTGCATATAGCCTTGTCTGAACTGGGATGGCAGAGTGGACTAAACAACGGTGATGGATTAAACCCAGATCTTTTGACTGGTTGTGAGTGTTTGATTGATTCAGATGCTCTGTCCATCACCACCCCCTTTTGTACCGGTCTTTATATGGCACACACTACTGGGGAAGCAAAGGACATTTAAGTGAAAGAGTAGGAAGGGAATCAGAAACCCGAGCAGAGTAGCCTGTAAGGGTAGGTGTGGGGAAGGAATGTCTTTGGCCCAAGTATTCAAGGGCGCTGTCAACGGAGGTTGCGTAGCCCTGGAAATAGAGTGGTGACTTCATGTAACCCCACGCCCGAATATGCAGCTCCTCTTTGGCGCGGCTTACAGGAGGCCACAACAGAACTCAAAAATTAGGTTACACTTAAGATTTCTAGTCATAAAAACATTTGTTACCTGTTAACCATGGGCCCAAGAGTGATAGATTGAGCTTTGAAAGGGTCAAGCGCAGAGAAACTGCCAGCGCTTCTTGTTTTGCTTCAGCCGCGACCTGTCTGTCTCACACACACCATACCAATCATTACTAATTAAAAATGTGGCAATCAGCTGGTCGCCGCAACTTGTCTCGTGCTCTCATTAATGTATTCGAGCCATCTAGAAAAGCATAGACAACCCCTACATACTACTGTGTTCCTCCTACACAGCATACATTTACTCACTTTACAAAAGGTTTTTTGGAGGGGGAAATGAATGGTCCTGAAACAGTTTATTCACGCTGAGCTGAAAAGCCATCCACGACCCAAGGGAACTGCTTCCTAAAATGTTCTGCTGATGCATTATTCAGCCAGCACATTACAAAGCAGTTGGGTCTTCGAAGGCCGTATGAAACGGCTTGTGGAACAGTCAGGGCACCCTGTGCCTTTTAAAGGCAGACATAAAGTTTGTTCGAGCTGGTTTAGTCTCAGAGATGCAGGTTCGCTGGGCAGCCCTTTGTCACCAGGCATCTAAGATGCACGCAATAATTATAACGCACAGCATATGAAAAGAGTTTTATTGTCGCCACCACTGCAGGGCTTATACTGTCATACCGTGCTCACTATTAAAGTTAAAAGAAACAAGACTTTGTGGCGCTTGAGAACCTGGAAATGGGTTATAAGGGAGGGGAGACAACAGTGATATGCTGCATAAAAAATAGGTAATGTAAGATTAATTAAAGCAAAAACTTTAAAGGTTTTGGTTAATCAGAGCCAAATGTACTTTACTTCCAGCCTAGAACTTCTCGCCTCTAACTTAATGCGCCGAACGAACTATTGCAGCGCCAATGGTCTCAAACAGTGGATTCACAGTAAATAAGATGATGATGACAGCTATGTTAGAGAAGCGGGAGGTGGATGTGCAGCACACCATTGTCTGATGAGATGCAAATGCTGTGTGTACCCTCGGAAGCTTCTGATTAGTTGGGGGGATGGGGGAGCAAGGAGAGTGTAACTGTGCCTGCAGCCTAACTAACAAAGCTGCAGACTTTACCCTGGGGAACAGGGATGTAGTCTCGGCGTGGACTGCTTTAAATGTGAATGTTAAAAAATAAATGTAAACTTGGTCACGGGGCACTCCCAGACTGCATCGACATCGGGCAGGAGGCGGAGGGTGGGCCAGCGGGGAGAAGGCAGTGTGAACATATGAAATGAGAAAAGCATGTGCAGCGACGGCCAGGGAGCACACACAGGGCATTAGCAAAGAGTTCTCCAAAGAACAATTACGCTGTATGAGTAATGAGACAGTAGTTAGGAGGTGCTGCTTCCGGAATAAACAGAAGTTAGTATTGCATCACCAGCCAATGAAAAGGCAGCTAAGAAGAGCAATGCCACAGATAAACCAATGGCATGGGGCAGCACAATTTTCCTGGAAGTGGGTGGAGTTTCACACACCGTACTAATTACTAGAGGTCTCGGAGATACAGTGCATTTGCGCTGCCTATGCGAGACCTAAAAACAGAAATACCAAATGAGAAACTATGTTTTACCCCTTGAAAGTACAGTTTTCTTGTCTCCCGTAATTCCAAATTTAAATGTATTCAATTGATGTTGTTAACTCTGCGCAGGCTGAGCGCTATGTTTCCAGGAGCGAACAATGGTTGCCCGCGCTGCCACGCACCCAACGCGGGATTGGTACACATGATATGGGCTTGCCCTAGACTGGGGCATTACTGGGCAACGGTGTGCAGAATATTGACGGCAGTGGCCACGGCGCGCAGGAATGACACCTTGGAATACTGCATACTGGGTCTGGGACCCCGTGAAAAGAAGGGCAACCCGGGCTCACGTTTGCTAACCTTGCGATCCTTCTAGCCAAGAGAGCCATAACCACAAGATGGAGGACCTCTAGAGCCCCGTCCCAGAGGAATGGCACACCGAAATGTTGAAATGGGGTAGAGCAGAGGGGACTGAATTAAAGAGGGAGGAATATAGAGGCCTAAGGAAAACACTGATTTCGCTGAGCTGGTATGTAATGCTAGAAGACAATGCTGCGATAGATCTTTTATCCTACTAGGATATGTTGGGGCTGTCACAATGGGGTCTTATTTGTGGGTAGGAGACACTAGGGCTCCCCAAGTTGCCTGCGTGTTTAGATAGGTAAATCAACAGGATTGTTCAGTTACATTACGATGGATATTGAAACTGTGGTGCACACACCTGTGGATATGGATGATATGCAAATACCCCTGTTGGATAATAAGGGGGAAACTTGCGGGGAGGGGGGATGGCAGTGTGTTTGTTTTTTGTTAAAATGTTTTATCTACATTACACCCTGACAGCTTTAACACATTGCCATCTGTTTGCCACATTTCCAGTACGCACGGGAATACGAAGAATGACCTATATTGATATGCCTTTAGAGGCTTATTTTAATGATACTGGCTCAATGTATGTTGCAATTTGAAGATACTTATAGATACCCGACATTGTTAAAGAGTATTTTCCTATGCTGGTTGTAAACAAATCTTATTATGTCACATGGTTATATGTCCTCCTATATTGCTATATGACGTCTGGCTCAAATGTTCTGTAAATTCAATAAAAATCAATAAAAATAAAAAGGTACAGTGTTCTTGGGAGACGAAACATTCATTACTGCCACAGAAGGTCACCAGTACAATCAATGCTTTGTCACTAAGCTATTGAAATATCAACTTGAGACTTCAAACTTTTAACATACAAATAAAATTACAATGTAGATAATGGGCACACACACTCTAGAAAAGTGGCACATTCCATTATCTTCTAGCCAATAAAAGTTCCATACGGGCCAATTCACAGAACAAACTTAAGACAAAATCCTAAACTTACTACCATTTTGGTATTCACAGAAGGCGCTTACTCATTTTGGTATTCACAGAAAGCACTTACTCATTTCGGTATTCACAGAAGTTAGGACTCCTAACTTTAGGACTCCTAAATGCCTTCTGTGAATACCGAAAGTCTTAAAGTTAGTTTATTTCTCAGTTTAGGAGTCCTAACGTTAGGTGTTATATTTCTGTTACTGCACCACCCATGGTCGGAAGCATGCTCTGTTTTTTCCAGCTAAAGTGTTTATTAGGAATAATATTGGATATATATATGGCTGCCACGCTATTTCGATCAGCAGAGTATCAAATTCTGAGGAAGTCTTAACTAAGAACAGCTCCAGCACATGTGCATGTATTCAATTAGTACCTCCTTTGTCATTAGTGGCACAACCAATAATAAAGGAGAAACCCTAGACCTCGTTATCTTGAAAGGGCAGACCATCACTCTTTATTCCATTACCCCCTGCGATTGGTCCGACCACCACTGCATCCTCTTTTATATCAACAGAGAGGTTTCAATGGAAAAGGGTCAACCAACAAAATCAAAGATCTGGAACAGGGACCTCAGATCAATAAACTCAGTTGAACTAGCAGCCCATTGTAAATCTACTCTCTCCTCCCTATCTGACCTGGGTGAGGTGCAGCTATTAACCGACTCCTACAACTCGACCGTCTCCAACATCAAGGATGCCTCAACAACAATATCCAAACCGTGGCACAATAACAATCTAAACACGGAACACCGCAACCTCAGGGCAGTTGAACGTTCCAGGAGATCGAAACCCTCCTTGAAACAACTAAAACTCCTTACAGAAGTTAGGAGTCTTTACAACAAACAAATCAAATGCGCTAAAGCGGACTACTTTAGACACCAACTTGATAAAGTTGCTAACCACCCCAAGAAACTTTTTGAATTGATCAAACAGCAATCCGTATTAGGTACAAACCTCTCTGACTCTGGATGCAGCCCTCCCTCATGTGACAACCTTGCTGTTTTCTTCATTGAAAAATCAAGACTCATATCCATTGATTTTGCCTCTAAGAAGGCTCGCCTGCCATCCTCAGGGTCCGCATCACATCTTGACCAATCAGAAAAATGCGTACCTACTATCCTGAGCACTAAGAACAACGCATCATGGGGCACCTTTACCCCTTTCAGTGTAAAAGACATCTACAAGATTCTTCAGAATATCTAACCACTTCAATGACCAGCTATCCCCTGCCATTTTCAAAGAAATCAAAAATGTACTCATCCCCACCTGGACAAGAATTGTAAATGCTTCTCTATCACAAGGCATGATCCCTGACTGCCTAAAAGCAGCTCAGGTGTCACTTATACTAAAAAAACACTATCTCCAACATCCCCAACCCTAGCTAAATTCCTAGGAAAATGCGTACAATCTCAACTTTGTGCTCACATAGAAAACGCCCAACTCGTAGATCAGCATCAATCTGGCTTTCGGAAGAGGCTCTCATTCATGTTATGGATGATATCTTAAAAATGTTTGACCAAAATGAGACATGCCTCCAAATCCTCCTTGACCTTTCCTCAGCATTCAACATGGTTAATCATGACAACCTCCTTTCCATTTTGAAGAATAGGATGGGTTTCTCTGGTCGGGTGCTACAATGGTTCTCGTCCTTCCTCCACTACAGATCACAAAGAGTCAAGGCAAACTGAAGAACCAAATATTTAGAATACTGCTTCTCAGGGGTCTTACCAATAAGTAGTCCATTCAAAAGTGGCAAAGAAATCAACACAGAATCTGAAATATGAAAAGACATCTTTATTATGATTAATTGTGAGGCTCCGTCGCCCAGCCACTCTTAAAGCAACTGAATGAGGGAGTCTGTCTGCATGGCCTCGCACAGGCCTTTTATACAGAAAATTGTGCTCTAGGCACACACATTCCTTATTATTATTAGTCACTCCCAGGACGTGCACACAAAGCACCACTTTCAAGATAAGTCCAGGCTAAAAAAAGGATCGCACACATGTTTGGTTTCCTGTTCAATCAGGCCGGACAAACCCATCATAAAACCTTCAACTAGATCGATGAACATGTCTTAAAGGAAAGGCAGCAACAGATGGGACGGAGATAGAAGCGGTGGGAACGGTGCCATAAAAGATCGGACATGTCCTGCTCTTTGATCTTTATTAGGCTAGCTGCTGAACAAGGAACTGGCTTGGGAGGTTAGCCTCAAGCAACAGGGTCAGCTGTCGTCAGGTCATGCAGAAGTCAGCACAAACCCATGCTAAGGTTATGTCCTTTAAATGCTTGCTCTGCCATGGGGAGAGCCTACTGTAAGGGCAACGAATAACATGGCTGCTATTTACAAGATGAAACCCAAGTGTTCAATACAAAACCTTCAAATGTACAGTGAATCCATTGGTGTAACATGATGAAAATACTCATGCATACCGCATTCGCCATTTGCGGTTCACTGATACAGAATTCATAACAGAATTATGATATTTAAAACACAGGTTCAGAACCCCCAGAACCACAGAGCATCCTTTTGCCCTTACATAGGCAATAACCTATACTCATGCAAAATCTGAGTCCCTGTCTATATTCATCACTAGCTGGTGTTGATGTAAATACTGTACAAAAGGAATTATCAGTAAACTCTGACCTAACCAGTTCATGTTCAGGTAAAATATGAAGCTCATGTGAAGAAACAGTAGAAAAAGAAAGAGTACGTTGGGAAGTTGGTGCAGACGTCAATTGTGTAAGAGGAAACAAACCAAAATATAGTAGCCAATAAAATATATAAAAGTATTAAAATGATAGAGCTATACCGCACTTAGAGAACAATATTCTATGATTTCGTTTTTTCATCTCTTGCTTTTTATCGTAATTCCTCAATACAATCTCCATTTTCTAATGTCGCTCACGCAATCTTGGTAGAGTACTTCAGCTGTGATTATTAGCAGGTCATAGGGACACTGCAAGTCCTGCAGGCCTACTGCCACTACTCAGGTCACAAACTGAACCGTGTGTACTCCTACGTGACCCTGCAACTGGCAAATGGTAACCAATCAAAAATTTAACAAAAAACCATAATACAATTCAGCAAGGGAAAAAGAACAACAAAAAGTCAAATGCGTAATACTTGCACAGTCCTAAGCAGAAAGCAAATCCTAGAATTATCTAATAACGTTTTATATAGCTTCCTATGCATTTCAGTAATTCATTATATGTTTAAGTGAAACAATAGTGTTCCTGATCAATGCTCTCAGATGAAAAAGGGATACTGTTCCACAGAGAGTGGACTTTATTCTGCTTTTACTAAACAGAATAGTACTTTAAAACAATGCCAGCAAAGCAGCAAAAATTAGTTTCCAAACTTCAAGTCTATACAAGCTCATAGAAAATACCCAAAGTCCATCAAATCCGCTTCCAGTGTTTTCTTCGCGTTGGGCCTCTTCAAGTCAGGCTTTTCATGAGAAAACAATACTGTTTAGTTGGAGTGCTCTCCGGGCAAAACACTCACAGCTCACTCGAAAGTCTCAATGTCTCAAAATAATGCACCAGTGTCTCTTCTTTGTGGCAGACACTACAAATGATGTGCTGTTCATTCATCAAGGGCACAAAGCATCTCGTGCAGATCCAAGCACTATTTAGAAACGACCAGCAAAATCAGCAGCACTTTCAGGCTCCAACACTCATTATTTCGTGTCAGAGGACGCTCAAGCTGCTCTCTCATGGGCACCAGAATGTAGTGCCTTTTGCCAAACGTGGATCCTTGGGTGCACTGCCTTTCCACTGGTGCAAAGCAAAAGAGGTGTGAATGTGGCCAAAACTCGGGCCAAGGGCTCAAGGGAATGTACACTGACAGAGGTTTACCAGCACATAACAGGTACAGAGCCCAAACAACAAATAAACGAATCAGCTCCTCCTTTCTTCTGCAACGCCTTTCGCAAATCAAATGCCTTGCTTTGGAGGTACCACTGATGTCGCGCTGATGATCGCTGTTAAGCTTCGCGACTTTCTTGTTGCAAGAATTGAGGAGCCAGGAAATCTATTCATCTTAGAGCGGTCACTGATGGGGAGTGAGCTTAGTGTTGATCACAGGTCTGCAGGGAATCACTCTTCCTTTGACTCTGGAAGATCCAGCAGGACCCTAGTGATGTAGGATATGTAACACAATTGTTAGTTTCCTTCAAATCAAGCACAAAAAGCAGTTCATGTGTTTTAACAAGAGGACTGGTAAGCAGGTGGCCTGCAATCTGCAAGGGAGTGACAATGTGCCATGGGCATAAAATACAAGAGCAAAGGCAAAAGGGCAAAACAGTATCTTTAGAATCTTCAGTTATGTTCTTTTCATTATTCTCTGTCAGCTATAGCTACACAGGAATTCTATCAAAATGAATTTCCTCACACAGTGGCATTGTCTAATGGGGTAAATACATGTGGTCCCTCAATGACTAAGCCTAGGTGTTCATAAATTCCTTATCTAGAACATCTCGAATAGAAAAATAACATGATTCAGATTATTAAGGACATGAAGAAAAGTCCCTTAAAAAATGTGCATTAAGTGCACTATGCAACACAAAGGCTAATGATCAAATGTGAAGACAAAGAACAAACACTAGAAAGTCCTGGTATTTGCATGATTAGAACACATCTGATCCCTCCAAAAATTAAAGCAGCAGGAACACAAGAGAGCTAAAAAATTAAAAATAGACATTGGAACCAGCCTGTCACTACCTTGACAGTCAGTCTGAAAAAAACATTTTACATAACATGGGGGGTCCCTAATACATAACTACAGTCTAGAAGTGTGCACATAAACAATACACCCATAATAATAAATGGGCTGACTGGTGAAAGGGATATGGGAAAAGGGGAAATGGAATTAGGACACAACTAAAATGCCTAATAACTAAGCATAATTCGACATTGGTCAGGGGCGGAACAACAAAAGAAAAATCTATAGGAAGAACAAGAATTTGCTTGGGTGCCTCAGGCATGTGACACAGCACCAAGAGAACGGGGAATACACAAAAGACCAAAGTTACACAAATTCTAAATCTATATTCCTGTTCTCTCTTCAGGGAGAGGAAAAATAAAACCTGGCTTCCTTTCAAGGGACAAAAGCCATATGCTATTTGGGAAACAAAACATGATTAAATAATGCAATATAAAAATTAGGTCACCGTGAGTCACAGATCTATAATTCTATCCTTAGGTCCAATCAAGGATACATAACAATTTAGGGCTGCCTATTCCTTTAAGGGAATTTGCAGTAAGTAACATCAGGTGATACACTTTGAACCTGTTATATTTGTTTAGTTTTCTTATCAATATACCCAAACGTAGGCATGCACTGGTAAAAGTGCTGCCATTCTTCCTCACAGTATGCAAACCATATCTGTGAAATTTATCATTATACCAAATTCATCCAATAATTGTGTAGCGGTACGTATCGTCATACGGACCTCTTCAGAACACAGGAGAACTTGTGATGGTAACAACATAAACAAAACATACAAAAATGCAGCACCATGGCATGTGTATTTTATGCACTTTAAACCTGCAGCCAAAAACCCAATATTTGGGCCTGTCTAAATTGTCAGGTCCAAACTCCCACCATTTGACATTGAGCACAACGCAGTTGTAGGTCCATTGTCAAATATAATATGTCATGACAGCTGTAAATACCTCAAACAGAAACATGTACATTTTTTTTCTGTTAAAGAAATGACGCAAAAACACATCTTTTGTCAATTACCCAAACTCACGTGTCTTCTCTTCCTTAGAATAATCCATGAAAAATCTGTTGGCAAAAACAGAAAAATACACAACACAAAAAACATTGTAACATACACAAAACAAATTACTGTTTATTACTTAACTGTTAATGAGCAAATCTGTATTGTATGTAGGCCTGTAACCTATAACCTTCAAAATTTGGAAAAGGGCTGCACGTTATTTTCTATCTAAGACTTAATGCAACACTTCATTTTCTGTAAAATAAACGCAGCTAGCAAACATTATTTACCGTGGAAACACAATGTAGCAGTCCTGCCAAGCATTTAACATGATTTTCAAAGAAACCCCTTTTCATCTCCCTGTTTAAATCAAGTTCCTTCATGTTATTGATGTTTCCACAGAGAAACCAGAAACCTCACCCTTAGCAGCCCGTTCAGAGAGGTCATTCTGCATTCCTTGGAAACAAAGGCCTAATTAAGTGGCTGTAAATGTCAACACACGAGGGGCCTTCTCCATAATTTACGGCAGCGAGCACTGAGCCAGCCCTTGCAAATTCTCCCAGCCCCCGGCCTCTGCCACAGTGGAGCTGACAAAGCCAGTAGGCTCTATTTAATCCTGCAAGAATGCAACGTATTTTGTAAAATAATTTCCCTTTTTTTTAGGCGCCAAAATTATCTCAATTCCCATATCATTAAACTACATTCACTGTCAATATTCCTGAAAACCTACAGACACACAGACCAGTTTTTTTTAGAGTAAATGCTTATTGCAATCCTATGGCACACACTTCATCAGTGTTAAATAAGCAAACTTTCCGTAGGCCTAGCTTGAAGGTAGAACCTCCAATCCTGATATTAAAACAAGCCATTGCAGTGGCACATGAACCCACTGAATCATAAGAAAGCATAACCTTATATCAAAACCTAAATGCATGCATTTGCTTAAGGCTGAGACACTTTAAAGAGTACTCTGGAGGAAAGCAAAATGCAGTTTAAACAGTGAATTTACTCAAAATCGACTTTTACATTTTGGGCATTAAAAAAATAATATCCTACAATCTTCTTGCAGAATATGGATTACTAGAAAGTCTATTACATAATCCATGAGTCAGGTATATGAAAATAATAATTTATAGGTTATAAAAATGAGCTTGCTTGCGCCAATGGCAAGCGAATTTATACACATGAATTCTTGTCATTTTAGTGATGCAACATAACGTAAATCACATTTTAATGCTAAGAGGTCATAGTATGAGTGCTAAACTTTATAAGTATTAAAAAACGATTTTGGTAGCACTAATTTTTATTAATTATTTTTCCATATTTAATAATGTTTGTCTTCTAATAAAACCCAACTATTTCTGTTTGTGATTGTTTTACATATAAGAGTCCGCTACATTCCTTGCCTATTATTTAGATGCATCTACTCACAAACCTGAGCGCATATGCCTAACCTAAAAAGCGTCACATTTTGCGTCACTTTAGGGCCTCTGTTATATAAAAGGGCCTTCATGCAAAATTCCACCCGTGTTTAACTGCAAAAAAATTGCTGGCTGAAGAAACATTCCTATCAAATATACTGCAGCTAAAAACGTTTTGCCTGTGAACATTTAATACAGTGCATTTAAGTGAAAACGCTGTAAATGTATTTATTTCTGCGAAAACATGTAATTTCGTTTTTGGCTGGTTATATCCATTAAATGTGAACCACACACATTGGGCTCATCTCAGACATAAACAGAAAGTGTTGAAAACATGTAGGAAACACAATACAGCGCTCTCTAACCATTTCTTGTAAATCGCGCCGTCGCAATTTACAACAAAACTCACAAACAAAATAGACATGTAAACACACATTTTAACCACGCATTCAAACACACATTTAAACCCACAAATCAACACTCAGGACGAAAACAGGACAGTCCGGACTATACGTAGCTGTAAGTCATATTTACAAGAAACACTGCTCAACAGTGTAAAAACCAAAAATACACTCAATTCACTAGCTGTAGCTGGCAGAACACCAAAAATCGTTCTGCATATCCATTCATAAAATTACACAGAGCAAAGGATCCTTGTTATGTATTATATCATATTTTAGTTCTCTGGGGATACAAAATCACCAAGGAAGAAATATGTTTGTAAATCTAACCTATTTAGATAAACCGGCTAATTCAAGCGTGTACAAAGTTGGTCAATACAAAGCTCCAAATTTGCTAAGATCAGGCATCTTATAGCTCACTAATCCAGCTTCAAACTTCAAGGGGTTATCTCCATCGATACATTTGCAAATATGCAAACCCTCGGTTATTGAAAATTGCAATCTTCAAATAATACAAAGAACCAAACAAAGAACTACTAAGGACTGGGAGCGACCCACTTAAATCAAACAACCAAGTTTCAACAACAAAGGCCAAGTTTCAAAGTACAAAGCAAATGTCTCTTTTAAAAAAACTTACGCCAAAAAGGGTTGCTCAGTCAGGAGTGACATCTTTTGGAGAGTTTTAAGTCAGAAAAATCAAAAATATGCCAGGCCGCAAAGACAGAGAATCCCCCAGAACCTCCGTGCACAGAGTAACTCTTTTAGTAGATTTCTGTCTTGCCTTCCCCAGCAGAATTCTGTTCTCTGAAAAATTTCTCCTCCAGGTAGTCACTTCATGATGAGGCCCCCGTTGGTTGCGCCAACTGAAGAAACAAATGTTTAGAATACTCCTTCTCAGGGGTCTTACCAATAAGTAGTCCATTCAAAAGTGGCAAAGAAATCAACACAGAATCTGAAATATGAAAAGACATCTTTATTATGATTAATTGTGAGGCTCCGTCGCCCAGCCACTCTTAAAGCAACTGAATGAGGGAGTCTGTCTGCATGGCCTCGCACAGGCCTTTTATACAGAAAATTGTGCTCTAGGCACACACATTCCTTATTATTATTAGTCACTCCCAGGACGTGCACACAAAGCACCACTTTCAAGATAAGTCCAGGCTAAAAAAAGGATCGCACACATGTTTGGTTTCCTGTTCAATCAGGCCGGACAAACCCATCATAAAACCTTCAACTAGATCGATGAACATGTCTTAAAGGAAAGGCAGCAACAGATGGGACGGAGATAGAAGCGGTGGGAACAGCGCCATAAAAGATCGGACATGTCCTGCTCTATGATCTTTATTAGGCCAGCTGCTGAACAAGGAACTGGCTTGGGAGGTTAGCCTCAAGCAACAGGGTCAGCTGTCGTCAGGTCATGCAGAAGTCAGCACAAACCCATGCTAAGGTTATGTCCTTTAAATGCTTGCTCTGCCATGGGGAGAGCCTACTGTAAGGGCAACGAATAACATGGCTGCTATTTACAAGATGAAACCCAAGGGTTCAATACAAAACCTTCAAATGTACAGTGAATCCATTGGTGTAACATGATGAAAATACTCATGCATACCGCATTCGCCATTTGCGGTTCACTGATACAGAATTCATAACAGAATTATGATATTTAAAACACAGGTTCAGAACCCCCAGAACCACAAAACCACTCCCTCTACCAGGCCTCTCCAGTACTCATGGGTGTCCCCAAGGATCAGCCCTATCTCCTATCCTCTTCAACCTTTTCTTGGAACCATTAGCTCATTCTCTAAATTACATGAACATTCTTCTCCATATGTATGCGGACAATACGCAACTTTATCTGAAAATCTCATCTCCGGATGACATCATCTCACTTAACTCCACCCATATGTCTACGCAAAATTGGTTAACGGAGAACCATCTCCTGCTCAACACCTCCAAAACTGAATTCCTTCTTATCTCGCCTCCAAACCACATCCCCAAATTAGACCTTTGGTTAAATCACCTCACTGGTTTTAACTGCACCCCTCTCATCACAGAATCTGCCAAATCCCTCAGAATCACCCTGGACAATCACCTGAATATGAAAAGTCACATCAGCAATGTGTGTAAGGAAGTTAATCACTTGATGAGGGCACGTAGAAACATCAAACCATTCCACCGACAATCCGACTTCAAGCAGGTGGTCCAAGCACTTGTCTTGCAGAGGCTTGACTACGGCAGCACTACTCTCTGTGGCCTTCCCAAATACACCCTGGCTCCACTAAGGGCATCACTGAACGCTGCGACTACATTGGTGGCTGGTACAAAATTAAATGAGCACATATCCCCAGTCCTAAAATCTCTTAAATGGTTGCTCTATGTTCTGGTGCACAAAGCTCTGCATCTCAATACTCCCAGATACCTAGCGCAAAAGCTTTAATTATCGTGTGGTGGTAGAACCTCAGGAAGCGCTAACACTTTCCACCTGAAATCACTCATCCTTGGCAAAAAGAGAACTTGTCACCGAGCCTTCTCCGGCGCGGCCCCAAAGATATGGAACTCTCTTCCACCGGAAATTCGCAGAATCTCCTCAACGGCTGCTTTCAAACCTGAAGCCTAATGAATAAATTTTTACCATCATTGGGCTAGGTTTCTCCTGCTAGAAGCTAGTGATTTTAAAAATTGAATTTGCACACTTCATAATATTTGCCAAGCCACATACTTGCACCATAAAATAATTATTTACTCACCTGCTGCTCGAGCGGGGCAAAACAACATCCTTTGTGGGCAGTAGCGCTATCTTGGGTGAGGGAGACACTGCACTGCCTTCCTTAGCGCCATTTTGTGAGTCGCTCTAGGTGCTGGGCAGGGCTCTCTGGCTATTTGACTGCATAAATACGATGAAATGCTAGCGCGCAGCCTTAGACTGTGGGGATAACATCACGCTGCAGCAGGAAGCAGAATTACCTCATTTGGGAACTGTTTTTAATAATAATTTCGCTGTGAAACAGTTAGTTCTGTTTTTTTCAAAATCGAACCTGCGCACTTCATATTTGCCAAGCCACATACTTGCACCATAAAATAATTGTTTACTCACTCGCTGCTCAAGCGGGGCAAAACAACATCCTTTGTGGGCAGTAGCGCCATCTTGGGTGAGGGAGACACTGTCCTGCCTTCCTTAGCGCCATTTTGTGAGTCGCTCTAGGTGCTGGGCAGGGCTCTCTGGCTGTTTGACTGCATAAATGCTAGCACGCAGCGTACGTGCGCAGCGGGCGTGCCGATGGCGGGCCGGAGGCGCGCCAGAGGCAAGCCCGTCTGCGCCCATCCGCACCCAGGACGCCCTTAGCGCCAACCACGCTGTCCGTTTGGATGCAGTTCAGGGACGCCTGGTCTATGATAGGGATCAACTTCTTAATTTGGGTAAGTCACATAGCAAGGCAATATACCATGCAGGTTATGGGCTATCGGAGGGAAAGTTTCTAATTTGCGGACTGATCAATAGTCGGTCTCTTGTCAAGCATCATATAGAAGTCTTAAATCTAATCGAAGACATGGGATTAGACGCCTTGTTTTTAACAGAGACATGGATCACCACTGAATCAATGGTGGAAATAGGGCTAGCTTGCCCTAATGGATACAAAATTATTCATAAACCAAGAACTACAGGCACAGGGGGAGGCGTGGGAATAATTTTTCATGAGGAACTAAACCTTACGTCCCTATCGGTAGTGGTAGTAGAGGGGATAGAAACTATGGGTTTTACGCTACAGACACCTGGGGGTAACCTATTGTCAGGATTGCTATGCTATAGACCCCCTGGCAGCAATACGCAATATCATAACCTCCTAGATATTATTACCAACCAAACCTTGACATATACTAGGATGATTGTACTGGGAGATTTCAATCTTAGAGAGGAGGGGAATCTTAGTAACCATCTGAGAGACCTAAATCACACATGTGCTAACCTGAATCTCGTACAGCTAGTGGAACGGGCCACGCATCAAGGGGGCCACATTCTAGACTTACTGTTTGCCAATCAGGACTCCTCCAAGATACTAAATATACTGCCCCAGACTTGGACGGACCACCACCTAATTCAGTTTGAGATTAAGCAGCCCTGCCCAAAGGCCAAAAATAACCAGCAGAATTCCTACAGAAGTGGTAGGGACTGGGCAAAATTGGACAAGTCGGGCTCACTCTTATGCGATAAGGGAGATAATTGTCCTTCTTCTAGGATGACTGTTGAAGAGAACTATAAAATCTACACCAGTTATGTTACAGATTCTTTAGATCAGATAATTCCTGTAAAGAAGATAAAAAACAGGAATAAAACTACGGCCCCTTGGTACAACGAAGAGCTGAAACAGCTCTGCACGCTCCGCAAACAGGCGTAAAGGAAATGGAGAAGGGGATACACTGAGGAAGGCAAAAAATAATTGAGACTAATACAATTGAAATATAAAGTACTTATTCTCAAAACTAAGGCTGAATTCTATGCCACCTCCATTACACAAGCGCCGAATGGAGCAAAAGCTCGTTTTAAAATCATCAAAGACCCTTCGGCTTCGACATGTCTAAATAATAAGGTATCATCATCATAAAAATTATGTGATGATATTTCTCATTATTTTCAGGATAAAATTATAATAATTGCTTACACTCTTCATCCTAATAATGAAGGCATTGATGACTTAGAACTACCGGGGGAAGAAAATCCTCTTCAGCAAGCAGCCCTGGATGATTTCCCGGCTCTTACTGCTGATGTTTTAACAGTTTGGCGCACAGTGTCACATCGGGATCTCCTCTTGATCCCCTCCCGCCGAAAGTCTAGAAGACTTTTGGCAAAGAAACCCTCCAGTGGCTGAGGCAGTTTTGTAATCAATCACTGTTGGAGGGAACTGTCCCGGACTGCTGGAAACAGGCGGTGGTGACCCTGCTGGTTAAGAAACCTACCCTCGATCCATCAGTCCCGGCCAGTTTCAGACCAATTTCTCTTTTGCCCTCTCCGGTCAAAATCATGGAGAAGGCAGTCAGTGGAACACTGTCGTGTTTTCTGGAAGAAAATCTATTACTTGACAAAGACCAATTAGGGTTTCAACCGGGCCATGGGACTGAGACGGCGCTTGTCACCAAGATGGATAACCTGGGAATGCGTGCAGACAATGGGAATGTCACGGTTTTAGTGCTTCTTGATATGTTGGCAGCATTCGACACGGTAAACCACTCTATCCTAGTGGAGAGACTTAGCAGGCTGGGGGTGAAGGGGTGAGCACTGCAATGGATCCAGTCTTACTTGACGGGGAGACAGCAGGTTGTGTCCTTAGCACCATTTTCCTCTAGTAAATCGCCGGTAATATATGGAGTGCCGCAGGGCTCTGCGATCAGCCCCATTTTGTTTAATGTATATCTGCAGCCCTTGCTTCTTATTATTAAATCTTTTGGAGTTAGCCTAGTTAACTATGCTGATGATACTCAGTTGGCGTTCTCCTTAGAAGGTGAACACGCAATCTCCCTGGATACCTTCCAGCAGTGCATGCAATGCACGGCTGGCTGGCTCAGGGGAAATTCCCTTCAGTTTAATAGCGGAAAGACCAAGGTGCTCCGTAAGGATTCCTAAACCTCTACCTTGTGAACTCAAACTCACTCCTGTGGAGGGACCTATAGGGCCGGTCAAGAAGGTACGCAACCTGGGGCTTTGGATCGATGATAACCTCCATATGGAGTCTCATGCAAATAAGACTGCTAATCTATGCTTTTCCTTGATACAACTGCTGCGAAAAATACTACCGCTACTACTAATGGACTCTCGCCCGGAGGTGGTAAGAACCACAGTATTAAGCAGGCTGGATTATTGTGACTCTCTGTACTCGGGCGCCCCACGTTACATCATCCAGGGCTTGCAGATAGTACAGTCTGCAGCGGCGAAATTGGCGCTCAATAGGTCGCGCAGTTCATCTTCCACCTTGGCTCTTAGAGAGCTACATTGGCTGCCTATTAAGGAAAGGATGCATTTTAAGTCCTTATGTCTGATTTTCAGAGCAGTGCACAAACTGGGACCTATTCCCATGCAGGAAAAATGTAGGTGGTATCAACCCAAGCGGAATCAAAGCTCCTCGAGTGCCGGCCTTCTGTCGGTCTCCAGGTTCAAACGGGCCAAAACTGGAGGGAGGGCATTCAATGTGGTGGGCGGCCGCCTCTGGAATGAACTCCCCCTGAACCTAAGACAAACAGACACCCTTACTGAATTCCGTAAGAGCCTGAAAACTTGGCTCTTTCCAAAATCTTAGCCTTCCGCCTTCAATATACTCGGCCTGACCTCTTTTCCATCAAGGTTCCCTTTTCAGTCAAAAGCGCCAGGATGCCCGTAGGGTGACAGTCAGCGCTATAGAAGTTCTAAATTCATTCATTCATTCATTCATTCATTACTGTACAAACATTTGATGCTATCCTTCCTTACCTGTATAGTGTGCCTTCCTGCATAGCCTGCTATATACCAGTTTATTGTATTACTCGTCCTGTCTTATTTGCCTTGTAATTATGTGATTTTTCCTTGTTTTTTTGGGGGGGTATTCTTACTCAATGTTGTCATTGATCTTATGTCTTTCCTTTATCATTTATGTAAAGCGCTCTGATATCCTTTGGGATTTTGCTCGCGCTATATAAAACTTTATAAATAAATAAAATAAAATAAACCACTCACCCGGTGCAAGATACAGAGCACAGAGCTCTGCAGTTGAAGTAGCTGGGCTGTACCCCCACATCCCCCCCAAACACACAGTCACAAACACTCCTCCCAGCGCCCCAAGAGACAGCGTGACCCCAGGAGAGATTATGACCAGACACCTCCTTTAGTCCCAGGGAAATTCCTCCAAAGAGGATAGGGCTCATTGTTTCATGCACCAATAGTACACACAATTCATGAAATATTCGGGAACTGCAGTTGCTCCAGGTGGGGCTAAAACAAAAAAAAAGCATGACCAGTGCTTAATTTGGAAAAAATGAAGTCCCGCTGTGCAAATGTTTGTTGGAGGTCACAACCACTTTGCCCAGCCCCACCCACTTCCTTCCCTGGCTCTACCCACATACTATATTGACTCCCCCAAACGCTCAACTGGCACTTCTGAAAGTTAAATGTAATACCCGATCTGAATATCAGCAAGGGAGCCTTCCTCCAAGTAAAGTTTTGATGGAGGTTCCCCTGTCCCTTGAACATTTTGAAAAAGATTACATCAAAAGCGCATTTACAGCACAATTTTGGAATAACTTAGCTAAAATGACTAATGCATTGAAAAGGGACACGTACTGGGGTATGTCATTTTTAACAGAGTCTAATTGTGTGGCATGGTAAAATTGTGGACAAACATACACTGCGGGTTCTCAGGGTGCCCTTAGCAATGCGTATCTGCTTTAGGGTTTACAATATTCATCAATTCTGTAGTAGTAGATTACCCTTAAGGGTCTAATCTTATCAGGAGCATCACACACCACAGATTCAGTCACAAATAAGTCTTGTGCTTTTCTGATCTCTTTGAGTGTTCAGTTGTGTCTAACGTTACGGGGAAAGTTGTGCAGGGTAAGTAAGGCACAGGGCCCTGATTAGTAGATGGAAAACACCATTCCTGTCATTTGGAAGTTCCTATTTCTTCTGGTTTCAGGACATAGGTGGATAGATTGATTAATGGGCTGTCATGTCTGATGGACTTCTATGGACTCACCACCCATAGTGCTGCCAACGGGTGCGTTGCTAGGGACAGTTTTTCCTTCTCCAAGTTGGCAGTCAGTTTTCAGTGTCTGACCCCGCCTTTGGCTATCTTTTCCCCTGGGCATATAGCAGTTGAATCTTGAAACTTCATGCTTAATCTTCAACTTGGTATAGTCTCTCGCCGCTATAACAGCAGCGGGTAAGTGGACTCTGGCATTTTTATGTTTATGTGTTCCCTTGTGTGTATTGGTCGTCATGATTGGATCTTTGATCTAGTGTTGTGTTATTGTGTTTCTTTTGTAGGTGTCAAGGGATTCACCCCTTTCCATGGACGTTTTCATTACGGCATTTTTGAGTTTGACTTTGATAATGTGGGATATGGCACACCATTGATGGATGAGTGCTATACCTGTGGGACCACATATGTTAACCTTCCCTAGTCTGACCTACGTAGACTCTAAGCCGTATACATTTTTCCCTTATAGGTTGCCCACCCTTCCGCTGGGGGCGCTACATCCTTGAACTTAGGTCAGTACCCTTAGCTCTATGAACATTTTTGTTAATATTTTTGTATGTTAAGATACAGACTTTGATCTTATTGTTACTCTTCAGGCTCCCTTTCCCCCGTCCTGTGGAAGACCCGTAGCTGAGGAGTTTACTTACCCTTATTGCGTATGGGTCGAAACATCAACGAAATCCCCCTCAATGGGCCTGTACTCTATGTACCCCCTCCCCTCGACCATGATCACAGACGAAGCATCGCTGTTATGACAAACTAATAATAATGGCTATGTTTTGAATGACAGTAGGGACAGGCCTTTTCAATACTAAGGACTTTGGCCTTAGAGGATATTATACATTGAAAAATATTGTATTTTAATTTTTTCTGATCCTTTGTTCTTTCACATGAGCACCAATCTCTTCACTTCTCTTCACACTACCTGGTAGTAACCCCCCTCCATCTTCAATTTAATTGTATGCTCTGAATTTAAATGTGGATAATTGCCAAAAAAGAAAATTAAATGTGCTTTCGGCATAATTATACCAGTGGGTAATGTTTCATTTTGATTGTATTTGGCTTTGTTTCTCTTTTCTGTTTCAGGATTTAATAATTTATGAATAGGAAACACTTTCATCATTGATTGTATTATTTAGCAATAGTGTCTAGGACCATTTTGTCTTCTGTACAGGAACTTTACTGCAGCGCCAGAGCCCAGGATAGAGGGAGTATAGTTTGATGGATGACGCTTCGTCAGTATTCAACATTTTCCACTGACGAGCCTGTTCTGCCCTCCTTTGCTTCTGCTCTCAGCCTGCTGGGGCAGTAGAGTGCATGTGTGTCCACCATCTTGCCCGCCCCTCCTGCTGCCTGAAGGCAGCCATGGGTAGCAGCAAACTTCAAAACTGCATCCCAAAGTGCTGACCCTGCTGGCTCCTGGCTCAACAGCCCGGCCACGACTCCCATGGAATGGGCTCCCCAGCATACTATGCTGGGACTTTTATTGCACACCCAGCCTGTTCCCTCTTCTCCAGGAACAGAGGTGAGTGTTGAATGCCTGTCAAGGCACTGTCCTCTTCACACTACCTGCCGCTTATGGTTATTTTACCCAGACTTCCCTTTTCATATTGCATGTTATTCATGGTACTCAGATTCTGCTTCCTCATGCTTCTATGTTTACACTGTCTGTCCGATCAAGGTCACCGAGCTGCTGATCACCACCCTCTTGAACTTTCAGCATATCCGCCCTTCCCCCGAGGACAGCCTGCCAGCTGCGCACTCTGGCTTCAGCCCTGTGTGATGAGCCCCACCCCTGCAGCGTACAGGATAGATGTGGATGCTGAGCAGTATTCAGCTCGTAAATGGCCTGAACCATCACTACAGCTCCATGTAGCGCTCTCAGAGGTGACAAGTTCAGCGGTTTTCGTCAGCCGCTTCTCCCAGTGCGACAAAAAGGGGAGGGATGGTGACACCCTCAGTTGGGCGGACACTGAAGTGATGGCTCTGCCTGACATGGGCTTGCAGTGCTTCTGAAATGCACTAATTCACACAAATTGAAAAACAAAAACAAGCACAGTATCCCGTGCTTGCTATTAATCAAGCCCCGAGGTGAGCCAGGTCCCAGTGGCATGCCAATGTTTATTTAAAATAGGATGGGGGCACACCTAGCCCTCTTCCTAAGGCCTTTTTATGCCCGGGAACCACAACCTCCCTGGTGCTAAAAAAACATATAGGGGGACCGCACTGGCCCCCTGTGGGCCCCAGGGACCACCACCTCCTCAGGGCTGTATTTAAAAAAAGGAGGAAGGCCTCACAGACCCCCTCCTAGGGCTTTTAAAAACCCCCGGGGCATTATCCTCCCCGGGGGTAAATAAATCAAAATGCAGGGGACCACTACTTACCCGGGGCCAAATCCTTTTGAAAAAAAGGGATGTCCGAGCGGCCCCCTCTGCCATATACGGCTCCGGGGACACTAAAAAGGAAGGGGGCCACGCAGCCTGCCTCCTGGAGCCATACATGCCCTGGAGACCGCCACGCCAGAGGGCCGGCTCCTGCTATGTCCCTGGGTGCCCAACCCTGGGACATAGCTGTGTGCTTCAAAGCAAAAGCATCACTCTGCTTCCAGCATGTGGGAGCTGTCAAACTGCTCCCGCTTAATGGAAGCAGAGTTTTCATCTCTTTCCCAGCCCTCAGACATGTGGGCAGGGAAAGAGATGAAATTATTGCTCTCACATGCAGGGAGCTGCATTTCTAGCAGCTCCCTGCGTGCAACAGCAGTGCTGTCTCCTGCTGGAGGTGGAGAGCCGTCAGGGACTACGGGAGCCTCGTGGTCCCATTGCAGACTTGGTGCCATGGGTGGGAACGGGGCACCCAGGGACACATGGCTGGACCCCAGGGAGCCAGCCCGGGGAGGGGGGCTGAGCAGCCCCCCTACGTTATCTGTTTACACATATTCACTCTTGATATTTCTGGAAAGCCATGGCAATTTATCATTTTTTCCTGTTCCCTCCCTCAGAACTAGTAAGAAAAAGCACATAAATATGCATGTGTATCATAATATATTGGATAGCTTTATTCCAGATGTAAGACCCACTTGACAGCAACCAATATTTGCTATTAAATGCTCACAGCGGATGTTTTAAAGTAGCATTCATCAATGTAGATACATTAAGATTTGCGGTCATAAGCTGAATATTAAACTTACATAGCTCATTTTTAAGCACATGTTTTTGCAAAATGCAATTTTATATTGTATTTTAAAAAAGGGTGACTCAGAAGCTCTACGACTGGCATGCCTGAAAACTCAGATGATCAATCTACAGGTTTGTCAAAGTCTCTCCTTGATTCGCAACGCCCCTCAATGTACAACTTTTAACAATGGGTACATTTGGTTCTGAGCTGTTTCATACTCTGTTCCATTCTTCTTCTTGTGTTTATGCTTCCTAATGCAAATAATTGTAGGCTTGTGAGAGAAATCAAAAACAATTTCACTCATTTTACTGTGACGATGTGAAGCATGACTGACAAAGACAACGCTACTATGTACGCCTCTTCCACTGAGACAGAAGATTTGGGCCAGCTCTAATTCTGTATATTCTCCTTCTGTTCGAGATGCTCGTGCTCCTCTTCTTCCTTATTCGCTTTTTGCGTCATTTTTTCCCATTTAGAACTTATGTCTTTTTGAAGTTCTTCAATACCCCGGCTGATAGCGGCAGTTTTTTCTATCAGAGAGTTCCTGTAAAAAGGAGAGAGCCTATGACAGCTTTTAGCAATTGTGGCAGAGAATGAATATGCAGCTATTCTGAGAGAAAATGGTATATTGCAAAGAGTGACACTGGTACATATCACAGTTAGAAGATCTGCAAGAATTCAGTCAGTTCAAAAAATAGTCAACATCTCCTGTATACAATCTAGTTTCAAATATTCAGTCCAAAATTCCAAATAAAAATGAGAGCTCTATGTTGAGAATTCAATATATTTGAACAATAAACATTTTATTAAAAAGTCATTGCACATACCTGCATTGATATCCTTATGGAAAAGAGTGTCATATATTAGCATGAAATGCAGCATATTCATATTTCTGTTAAAGCTCCCATCTGGATGAAGAACTAAACCTCATTATAAGAACACTATAGGAGTTCCTAATAAATGCCCTCAACTCATGGAGCACTCTCTAAATTAGAGGTTAGCCACTAAAAACAGAGTTCAATATAAACTACTTGAAATTGATGTTTGAGGCTATCTTTAGCACAGTTCCCAACTATCTCTCCCAAACCCTGACCCAGTAAACCTCTTCATTTTGACCTTGAATACCAGAAATTCAAAAATGCGCAAGAAGCAATTTCAGTTACTCCAGATAGCATCATCTTATGAGGGTCTAAAATTCTCAAACCCAAGAGTCTGAGACAAGAAGTTTTTGAACTCGCCCATGAGGGACTCCGCGGGGTTGTTGATATGAAAGGAGCTTTAAGGGACTGAGTGTGGTCACCCCATCTTGAAGAAAGAAGGAGTTGAAAAAGAGTTAAATGCCTCTCATTTATGTCATCTAAGACAGTCTCACACCCATTTAACATGTCTGATCTCCAAAGCATGCATGGGAGAATATTTCCATTGAATTCTTTGGACCCCTTGACAACGGACATCACCTATGAGTAATTGTTGATGAATATTCCCGTTTTCCTCTGGTGGAGAGATGTCATCAATGACTCATGACAGAGTCATTGAAAGACTAGAAAGTATTTTTACAACTTGGAGTGACCCTTCAATTTTGGAATTTGACAATGACTCACCTTTCAACAGTCGTACATTTAAAGACTTTATCACACATTTAAATGTCAAGCATCAGAAAAGAACACCTCTCTGGCCACAGGCAAGTGGTGTGGTTGAGAGATTTATGAACACCCTCAAGAAGACCATTCAGTATGCTGCACTAGAAAAGCTTGAACTCAAATCAGTTCTTGAGTCTTTGTTTTGTGCCTACAGTTCAACTCCGCATTCTACCACAGGTGAAAGCCTTGCTGCCTCAATGTTCGGGAGAGCCATAGGCATCAAAGAGCCACAATGGACCAATGAGAGATCCATTAGTATTGATAAACTTCACAGTACTGACTCTTCTCACAAATGTCACATGAAGACCTATGTGGACAGACGCTGCTGTCCTCAGAACACTGTGTTCAACAGAGGAGACCACGTGATCGTAATGAAAAAACAGAAATGCAAATCTGATGCCCTTTTTGATGCTGACCCACTGAGGGTAGTGACCAGCAAAGGACACATGGTGACTTCTCACCATCTTGGAAAGTCCATTACGCGAGAGTCTTCACATTTTAACCACCTACCTTGACCTTCACCAACTCTAGATGTCAGGAGTGAGACTAATCCACCTGAGAGTCCGGAGAGCCCGATGACTGTACAGATGTCTATGTCACCAGTGTTAGTCATATACCCTTCTCCCATATCTCCTCACCCTCACATGACCAGATCTGGGCTATTAATTCGAGCACCAAAACAACTTATTGAAGAGTTGTAATGTCTATATCTATTGTTGGCACTTTATAAATGCTTATTATTATTATTATTTACAAGACCCTATAGCTACAGTAACATCACGTTTAGTGATGTTCCTTTGGGGATAAAATCTTCACCTTATATACAGGCAGTGTAAAGCCACTTAACGTGACTTAACGCTGCCTTGTAAATAAGACCCTCTTTCATGCTACACTTAGGGTGAAATGGGCAGGCAATGGGTGTTGTGGTGGTGGGCATTCCCCGGCAACACCCATTGATTTTGACACTGCCCCTTATTTACAAGGGTGGTGCAAATAGAAGGCAGCACCAAAGTTAAGCCCAGGGAAAACCTGGGGGCAAATCAACAAGGGCTGGCGATAAAATTATCGCTGCTTTAGCGTCCATTTTTGGGCGAAAAGCGGTGATAATTATATTGCATTATTTACAAGGACACGCTATAGCGTGTTTCCTTGATTCAGCTCCCGTTTTGTTCAGGCCTCGCTTTGCATCTCTAATGAGATGCAAAGTAGGCGTTCCCTGCGAAAACTAATGGAAAATGATCGCTAACTGTCCTCCGTATTTACAATACAGCCCAGGACACCTAAGCGATATTAAAAACAACGAAAACCGCTGTTATCGCCGGTATTGTACTTCTGCTTTTTTATAACTACCCTATCTTTGACATGGGAGGTGGATCCAGTGGCTGAATCCACATCTCCCTATCATCAAGATTTCCCCTATCACTGCGGGAATATCGCCGGATTTCCAGCGATATTCCTGCATAACGCAACTTTTGCTGGATTATTTATCACCCTGAAGATACGCATTGTTGATAACGCGTTATCCAAGTGATAAATTCCAGCGATAGGCAGCGATAAATATAAAAGCGCGCGTCGCGATATTTATCACCGTCTGTTGCTGATATGCCCCCTGGTCTTAACATGGCGAAACGAAGAAAAATGCTTTATTACTCCTCGTTTTTGCTGTTTTTATGTGTGTTGCATTGTACATAGACGCAGCAAATTGCTGTGAATTATTGTTTTTGTGCAGGAAGGTGTTCCTTCCTGCACATAAACGATCATTTAAAAAAATTATGATTTGCAACCTATATGTGCGCTGCACAATGCAGCACGCGTCAGAAGTTACAAATCATCATTCTGGATTGTTCATGTGCAGGAAGGGACACCTTTCTGCACATAAGCAATCATCCCCTCAGCGCAGGCACCTTTCCACTATGGTGCAAGGGTGCCCGCAGTGGTGCTAGGCAGCTGGATCTAGTGCCAGCGCGGGGAGAAAGGCAGGGGTGCGCATCCCAGTGTTTCTAAAGTGACGGAGCGCAGCAATCGCAATTTTTAAGCTAACCTGCGCACCACCACTTTCTTATACATATGACCTGTAGTATCTTGTGAGTTCGAGCTCACAGGACCCTTTTGCTTCCTGACGTACTCCGTAGAACAGTTACTTAAGTGAGTGGGTCATAGAATTCATGATATAGAATGTTCAGTTCACGGTTACATGCTGATGAATAAAGACTTGCAATACCAAGCTGCGTGTGTGGCATGATTGTTTACAAGTACCCAGGCTGGGGGAAGACGCTACATGTGAGAGTCAAAGTAAAGGTCAAACGGCGTATGATGTCACTCCACTGCCCTGGCATTTTGGTGAATTGACGCCCATGAACTAGGTTCTATAAGAGAGTGCTATTTTGTATTACCACCACACATACACAAGTCTTCATATGCATTGATATAAAAAAAAGAAGAGTGACTTAACATACTCTACCTTATCTCCAGAAGTATTGGAGTTCGAGTGATGTCTGCAAGGACTTCCCCAGTTTTTGGAGAGATGTTGTTAATAAATTCATAGGTATAAAATAGTATTGCATCAGGGATGATTAGCCAGTCACGCCGTACATGTCTCTTGGAGATGGCCTTCGCATCTAAGCCTGTGGTGGAGTATGACGTAAAAGGGACAGGGTAGAGAGCCCATGTGTGTGGAAAATAAACGATTGTGATGAAGGACATGGTAGAATAGATTGGAGCGAGACAAGAGCAGAGGACAATGAGAGGGTTTGAGGAGAGAATGGGACAGATGAGAGCGGTAGAGAGAGAAAAGAGCGTGAGAGAGGCAGAGACAGAAAAGAAATAGAGAAAAGAAGAGAGAGTATAGAAGAATGGGAAAAAAGAGAGCGAGATGATTAGTGCAATTTAATCTTTATTCACTGCAGTAAATCAGCAGTACAGTACCAACATGGTGTGTCCCAGAAAGCTGATAACTACCAGAGAGATTCGTAGCCATGTTCTAAACCTCATACATACATATGTCACTTATAACTGCACATCGAATCTTTAATTCCTGTATGTGAACTTGAGTATTAATTTAGCTCTGTAAATCTGCCTGCCCAGAGATATGCTGGAAAACTGCCTGAGAATACTTCACATTTTCGCGGGGTCAACAAATAGATACCAGGGGGCAGATTTACAATTACTGGCGCATCCCTGCAAATTAGCAGGGATGCGCCAGTAATTGTACGCCACAGCTACGCCACCCATGGTGCGCCGCATTTATAATGCGGCGCACTATGGGGCAAAAACGGCACAGATGCGTCACGCATCTGTGCCGTAAAGGCGGCGCATTGATAGAGTTGCGTCGCAAGCGCGACGCAGCTCCAGCAATGCTCTGGGGGGCCTATTCTTCCAATGCTGCGTCAAGCCTTACGACTGCTTCAAGCAGTCGCAGGATTTTGACGCAGCATTAGCCTCAAAGTGACTGAGTGAAATCTTGTAGATTTCACTCAGCCACCTTTAGGAGGCGTTCCTGCGCCGGAATGCCGCCCCTGCACAGGAAAGCCTCCTTTTGGCACAGGGCTTTACAACGTGACGCATCTCAGAGATGCGTCACGTTGTAAATACCCCGCACCATGGCGCATCTTTTGCACCACCGCTGCGTCACAAAAGTGATGCAACAGTGGCATAAAAGAGGCGCAAGGGGCTTGTAAATCTGCCCCAACTTGTTCTGTGTGCTGCTACAAGTGTACAGGTTCCAGCCCCTTACCTTTTATAGGGAGGCATTCTTCACATAAGAATGTTTTTTTATAGCGTGGACTAGACCCAGCTGTGACAGAGTGCTTTAAACAAGGCCAAATTAACAGTTAGAGGCAAGAGAGAGAGAGCGCTTACACAATACGGAAGAGTAAAAAACTGAATATGTCAATTATAATATCTGGATCTGTAATGTGAGTCAGCACTATCTAATACAACCACATAAGTAGAAAACACGGTACCATACCTTAAACAAAATGGGACAGATTTACAAGCCCCTTGCGCCTCTTTTACGCCACCCTTGTGTCGTTGTGGCGGGCGGTGCTGTGAGCACCGCTCGCCACAATGCTGGGAATAGGGAATGCCACCGCCACGCCATCATTATTGCAGGTGCGGGCGACTGCACCCCTGGCGGACGGTTCCGCATACTGTTACGGTGGCGGGCAGACTTTGTCTGCCCACCATCGTAATGATGCCCCTTGTCTTTGAAACTGCTTTATGCCTTCAGTGAGCAACTTGTATGTGCGTCTGAGCAGTAACCATACTTATATTTCTCAGTACTATTTCCATATAGATTTGTTATTACTTCGTGATTTCAGCATACTTTCTACTGCAAACTTGTCTCATACCCAGAGACTTTTAGTGTCTTTAATTATGCAGACACGAGGAGCAATCATCTCCCCTCCTATTTTCTTATCTTCTCCTGGTCCACTTGCTATTGAGTCGGATGATTGGTTACCCATCTTTGGAAACTATTTGGAGGCTCTAGATGGTACTAAGTTCAGTGCTACTAGGAAAATAGCACTTTTATTGAATAATTTGGGCAAGGAAGATCAACGCATCTTCAAATACTTAGCTACAGCCACCTTACCCAATGGTGATTCCATTGAAGATGTTTATGTTGAAGCAATACAGCGTTTAGAGTGCAGATTTGCTAAAGAGATTACCATTGTCATGAACCGCTACAAGTTTTACACTCATCATCAGGAGGAGAACCAATCCAATGATAACTTTGTGTCTAAATGTAGAGAACTTTCTTTAAAATGTAAATTTGGAGCAATGACAGACAAACTAGTTCGTGATCAATTGTTCATTGTATGTGTAAAAAAACTCAGGAACGACTCAGGGCTGCAAAAAATCCTTCACTAAAAGATGCCATTGAAATGGCTAAGGTAGTTGAACAATTTCAACATTGCATGCATGAATTAGGTAAAAAGTTTGATAGTAATCCATTTGGTGTATCTGTTGTATCATGAAAAGATCTTGATGTTGCAGCTGTATTCAAGTCTGGTAGACCTGTCCACAAAAATAGACAACCATCTAAATCTTGCTACAGGTGCGGTAGTCTCTTCCACAATGCTGACTATATCAAGTGTGTAACTATTGACAAAAATTGTAAGAAATGTGGCAGCAAAGGTCACTTTGCAAATGTGGGTAGAAACCCATTCAAACAGACAATTTCCACCGAAGATGAGAATTTTAAGTTCACAGCTCATGGTACTGACACCTTTTAAGAAGAATTTGAAGCTTTTAAGTGTGGCATTCGCATCCAGGACACTGACTAATTCTGAAAGAAATTATTCAGTTATTGAACGCAAAACTTTATCGGCAGCTTGGGGTTGCGAATATTTCAGAACCCACTTATGGGGTTCCAAATTCAAGCTGACATCTGATCACAAATCCTTGATTAAAGTGTTATTACCAGTTGGAACCCATAAATACTCTGTGAGGCTAGCTAAGTTAGCTTTTCGCTTACAAGAATATTGCTACAAGGTTGAGTATATACAAGGTAGGAGAAATATTCAAGCTGATTGCTTGTCAAGACTTTCTCTTGAGTGGGAAAGTGTTGATAAATCATCAGTTATAGCAAAGGAGGTGGGAGGTGCCATAGCTTCTGTAAAAAATGTGCTGAGTGTGGTTGAAGCTCAGGCCATCAAAGAAAGTGAATGGGTTAAAGAAATGTCCTCTGACAACTCCATGCATGAACTCAAACGCTTGATTTTGCAAGGCAGTAGGAGAGAAAGTACAGTTTCTCCTTCTATCAGACCTTTTGTGAAAGTAAAGATAAATTGTCTGTATGCGGCAATATGTTAATTATGATAGGATCATTCTCTGTTCCTCCTTCAGGGTAAAGGAACAAACTCATCAGATTGGCACAAGAGGGGCATCTGGGCCAAACAAGAACAAAGAAAAGGTTGAAAGTGAATTTGTGGTGGACTGGGATGGATGCCGATGTGAATAATTGGGTGGAGGAGTGTGAAGTATTCATAGAAAGTGAAAAGCGTTTAAGAGTGGGAGTGCAAGCAGTCATGGAACAGATAGCAGACCATGGGCAACCTTGGCATACCATCTGCTTGGATTTCATTGGTCCAATGAATGAACTCAAGAGTGATTGAAGGTTTGCCATGGTAGTGATTGATGTTCACGCCAAATGGTTCTTAGGAAAGTTCATGAAAGAAATCACTATGAAAGCCACAGTGAACACTTTGAACGAAATTTGCGGTAAAGAGGGGTTACCCTGTGTTTTGATTATTGACAATGGCACCCAACTAACTTCTGTGGAAATGTAAGCATTTTTTAGCTCTTTTGGTATCAGGCACAACTGCACATCACTCTATAATCCACAGGGCCATGGTGTGGTTGAGAAGGCAAAACGGTTGATCGAAGGTACCATTCAAATAGCCTTGACCTGTGGGAGTGAGGTAAACTTATTGGTTTTTGAAATGTTGTGGGCATACCGCTCTAGTTTGCATGGGGTTACTGGTAAAACACCTTTTGAAATGATGCTTGGGAGACTGCCGAACACCAAACTTGTTTCCACTTTGATTAAAGACCTTGGGGCATATTATCAAGGGCATTATCGCCGCTTTAGCAGGACATTTTCCTGTGAAAGCGGCAATAATTTTATTACCCTATTAGCAAGCTGTCTGTTATATTCTACATAATTATAACAGGTATTCTAGCCCTGCTGCCTCTAGCTGCTCAGCCAGAGTGTGTCTTAGTATTGGAATGTTGGTGTGCCTGTGATGTGTGGAATGCCTGGGTGACTTAGTGGGATGAATGTGGCAGTTGGAGATGGGCTGAGCAGCTGGGGAGGCTGCTCCTGGTGGGGCTGGTACCACACTAGGCTGGCTGGAGTACAGAGATGTTGATACCTTAACTGTAGACTGAATAAACAAGTCTAGAATACATCCTGTCTCCTGGTGTCTTTTCCACCAAGAACACAACACTGTCGCTAACAACAGTTAGCGACAGCTTGTAGGCGACAGCGACCAGTTTGGGGCCCGCTTTGCATGCGATATTTATCATTAATGACATGCAAAGTGGGCGTACCCAAACTGTTAGCGACTGAAAGCAGTCGCTAACATTGCTATCGCCTATTTTCAACGCAGGCGAAGCGACCAAAAAAATTGCGCTAAGCGCGAATATCGCCAAGACCTAACGCCTGCTCAGACCACTTCTTAACCTGTATATCCAATGGGAGGTGGATATTCAGGTTAAGACCCTATTGGCGATGATGCCTGAATATCACTGGATTTCCAGCGATATTCACGCATTGAGCCGTTATCGCCCGATATTTTATCGCATATGAGATAAACGTTGCTAATAGCACGTTATCTCTGTGATAAAATCCGGCGATGAGCGGCGATAAAAAAAATCGCTAAGCTCATTTAGTGATAAATATCGCTAGTTGTTGGTAATATGCCCCTAGTTCTTAAAAGCACTTCTCCCAGCACTTCTTCAACTTTGAAAGTTGGGAAAAAAATCTGCAGACTCATTTGCTCAGGCGATTGGGTGAAGCTGCGTAGTGGAAGATCTAGTGCAGGTTTATCCAAGTTCTTGGGGCCTTACAAAGTGACAAGTAGTTTACTTCATGCTGTTGTGCTTGACAATGGTGATGAATGGAACTGCAGGCGCGTAGCTGGATTATCAGAAAAGTGATGTTGATAATGTTGTTATCAAGCACTATGATCAAAGTCCTAGCAATATCTTCATGTCAATGTCTGGCAGAAATTTGGCTAGCCCTTCACATGCAGGTTCTGGTGCTCGTGGTATTACTCAGGGTGGTGGTGATGCCTCCACTGACTTTGAACTCTGTGTTCCTGTTGAAAGGGAAGTAAGACCTAGAAGAGGTCAACATCCTCCAGGATACCTCAACGATTATATTTGTGATTAATGTTTTACCATCTTTCACTTTTGTGCTTTCACTTTTACTTTTGTAAGATATGGTTTTAATTTTCCCTTTTGGCTATAGTTATTACTTTCACTTTCTTGCTTCTTTCTTTTCTTTCTTTTCCTTCTTTCATCTCTTGTCTCTCTCTTACTTTTCCTCACTTCTCTTCTTCTTATGGTTTCCTCTTTTCTCTTCTATTAATTATAGTTGTAAGGAAAGAGTATGTGTTGTACTTGCGGCTTACATGTCTTCTCTTTCATGTGAGGAGTGTGGAGAACGGTGCCTAGTGCGTTTCACATTCCACCAACAGTGGGGGAGTTCATGGGCGGTCAGTTGGTGACTGGCTGGCTAGGGATGAGCCACGCTTTCACCGCAGGCAGATACTTATATTTAAATAAAGTTTTACTTACCTGCTTTGCCTTTGAAGATTTGTTCTTTCGTCCTTCCAAGAAAGATCATATATACAAGGCAAAGTTAAGCCACCTTGTAAATATGGACCAGGGCACAGCGCCACCAGAGCGTCGCATAAAGTGACGCTTCTGTGGCGTGTTGACCTTATAAACATGCTCCACTGCATCATGTCATAAGGGTTCCTGCTTTGTAGTCAAATTAGTTTTTACGCAGGAAATAATACTTTCCTGTGCAAAAACTGTTCTTAGAGGCGTATTCCTCTTTGCATGTGTGCTCCAAAATGCAGCACACACGCAAAGAGGAAGTAATAAAGAGAGCATAAGTTTCCATTTATTTTTTTTGGAAGTGAGATTTTTGTTAGTTTGCACCTTTGTTGTTTATTTAGCTTTGAAAACGTATGCTCAACAGTAATCTTTCTCTTTATAATTTCTTTAAGGGTGCAGTACATTATGTGGCTAATAGAGTTCCCTGTCCAACTCCACATAGACACATAGTAAGAACATGTGGTACTACACCCTTTACTTGCTTCGTGGGATTTTTTTGTTCCTTATGTTCCTGCTAGGATATTTTTTGACAAAAAAATAAATCTAACAAACATTTTTATTTGCAAAACCAATAGCTCAAACTGTCACTAATGTGAGAACTAATAAATCGCAAATGCTTGTTTTGATTGAGTAAGGGGATTCTTCTCAAGCAACAACCACCATCCTGGTCAAGGTGAACCACACAAGTCACTGAATTAACCTGTGTTTGAAGAAAGAGGTGGTTGCAAGATGTGGCCAAAGGCCAGTAACTTTTGTCAACCTTCAACCTGGCTGTGGAGGGTTGGACTCATGACCTGCACAGTAGAGTAGCAGGCCTGCTATGGAGGGGGGTGCAGAGCCTGGCCAGAAGCCATGTTCTGCTGTTAACCCTCTGCTGAACACCGACTAAGGGTGTGCACAGTAGAGGGCTTGGCTGCTAGAAATGGTTTGGCTACAGATGCCACCCCTCTACTGTGCATGGTTGAAGGCCTTGCACAGTGGAGAGACTGTCAGCAAGTGAAAGCGTGGGCGCGGGGTCCGGCTTTTGCCAGGCATTTTGGTCATACTTCCACTGAGCTGCAGAGTGGAGGGTGCTAAGCATTGCCAGATGCCAGGTTCTACAGAGAACCCTCAATGGAATATGGCCAAATAATCTGTTCTGTGAAAGGGTTGGTTGAACATTGATGGTTAGGTGTATGCTCAACTTAGAATATGAATACAAAACAAAAGAAATCCTACAAAAACAAAGGTTAAAGTGACATTTTAGTTAGGTTTGATAAAAAGATATCAACGTGTTAGAAAAACAGAATCTCACTGAAAAAAGCAAAAGGTAAAGTGAATTTAGATAGTTTAAAAACAAGAAACCACAGGGTAATACAATATATAACCTAATCATTCAAGATGACTTAATTTTGAATGACAGCAAGAGAAAGCGCAAGAGCATTTGGTTTGTTATGGTTTGCATGTTCGCTGTGCGAGTTATGGATTGTAGTCCTAACTAAAACTGCATTTGAGTTGTTTTTCAGTATTAATTTGCAAAAATCAGAACTCCGCTTTAACTATGTTTTATTTCAGTGAATTTCCTTTTTTTAAGCAAATGTTATTGCGTTTTAAGGAACGCTAACCATAACCTTGAATTAACCTTTATATATATATTTGATCTAGACGTTTTTTGTTAGATTTACTTTCTAAAACTTGCCTAAAAGTAACTCCTATCAGTGCAAAGTGCTCCTTTGTGTTACTCTGGATCAGAGGGGCATTACTAGAATGGTACATGGACGTTCCCATGCAACCATCCATGCTTTATGATGCAAAACTCTATCTAATAACTGAGGTAGACAGGGTTCCACCAAAAAATAATGACACTTTGAAGCAGACGTTAACCCGTTTGCTGCGGGTGTCGGCCAACAGCCGTTGTGAGCACTACCTAGGTAGTGCTGCGCACGTCCGTTGGCCGACGCGGCCCCGCCCGCTTAATCGAACGCTCCGCTCTGGCGCCGTACATTCGTAGCAGCAAACGGGTTAAAAAAAGAAATATTTGTATTTATCCTTTCTTTTCCAACTTTGCATCTGAGGTGCATAGTACAACACACAAACAAAGTAGAAAATATTTTAAGTTTGTTTAGACATAGTATTTTATACAGTAAGGGTACCTTTCCAGTATGAAACCTATGCTAGACTCACATATATACTTCTGCGCTATGGTGCAAAGTTGTGTCTGTGGCGCTCTGCAGCCTAATTGTGTGCAGCGCTAGGCAGAGAGGAGGACAATGCCATATCTCTGTAGATATGGCGCTTTCCTCCTCTCTCTCTCTGTCACGCAACGCAGTGTAGCAACTTTGGGTGCTGCGATGAAGTGTGTTACAAGATCATATGGCTGAGATACCCGCCACCCCCTCTCAACACAATCCCCAAGGATGGGAAACCGGAAACGGTTCTGAACTTTTGGAAGGCGGGAGGGAGTGACCCTCCCGGCCGTATTTATTAAAATATGAAACAAAATAAAACATTAAAATAACAGTTTCATATTATGTACAATTTCATTTCCACATTGCGATGTTTGGCTAACCTTAACATATTCTCTAATACAAAGGTTCACCTAGCCGAACTAACATCCTACAAAAACTTTTAACTTGAAATTGTACATCCTAATGTTTAAGGGCCAACGGCAAGGTCATAACCGGTGTCAGATCCCTAAACCAGAAATATCCCCCTCACTTGTGAGGGGCGACCGCACAGAGGTGTACCTCAAGTGCATCTACCAATTTCCCTTGACTTGACGGGGGCCCCAATAAACTCGAAGCCATTTAAAGGTCGTCCGAGGACTCGTGTGAGGTGTTTAGAAGGTAGCGTAAACCCCCTCCCAAACCCCACACAACTTACCACATCTGCCGTCGCAGATGTCCTGGCCCCGGGAAATTCCCCAGGAGGGGGCTGTAGCCCCTCCTACACAGGAAGGGGCCTTGACCGCCTTTCCTTTCCTTTCGGCGGCCCATCCTTAGAAGGGACCGCCTCTCCGTTGAGGGGCCAATGGCCACCTCCCCCGAGCGCTCCCATCCGTAATGGGTGACGCCCACCCATAGGGATCTTCCAATTACTGCTCACCGATCATGACCTTACCGCCACAGGCCGGATAGTTGACCGGCTATCCGGACCCCCCACAACACTCCTGCCTAAAGGTCATGTCATAAAGTCTTTAGCCAAGCTATCAGGTCTCCTATGAGTAATTCGTTCCCCATCCGGGACAAATGAACACCATCCCCCAAATACATACTGTCCCCTTTAATACAACCATGCGACACAGAATGCAGTGTACTTGAACGGAACAATCTACTCACTTTATTATTAATTTTCCGTACTGACTGATTCAGAGCAGAAACAGAAATAGCCCCCCGCCACACTTTCCGTGGGATCATATGGGACCATGCAATTGTGCACCCTGGAACTCTTCTCGCTAACCAACAGTGGAAAGCATCGCCTCAAGAAGAAGTCGTCTACAAGTGGTCACTAAATCGTTGCCCCCAAGATGGACTATGACTATAGACGGCGGTGACCTCGTCCGCCCTAACAAACCCTCGAAAAATGATTGGAACTGGTCAATACAGAGCCCGCCCTTTCCGTAGAAGGACACACTGTACCCGTATTCCCCAGCCACGTGAATCATGTCACCTGCTTTGAATACGTCCGCGGCACGCCTCACGTATGAGTGGCCCACGACCCACACCTCCTTTTTCACAGCTGGTGATGTCTGACCGCTGGCCCCCTGGTGTCGGGTCGACTGCACAGTCCGCCCCGCCTCGTAGGCTTGCGCAACTGAAAACCAAACAAAACAAGAAGCGTGAGTACATCATTACAGCTTCACAACATGTGCAACCGCACATACCTCTTATAACAGTTCGAGGACCAACGCCCCACACGTTTTACTTGTTCAACATTCAGACCCCTGGCTGTAGCCTCTGTAGCAGCCCCTATCCGAAAGGAATGGGTCCCAAACTCGCCGGGGTTCAAGCCCGCGGCCGAAATCGACATCGCAAGCACCCGCTGGAACTGAAACCTCGTCAGTGGGGTGGCGTCAGCGTGTCTCAACAAGGTCCCCCCCCATGATGCCACCCTTTGCGCTAAATATTCCTCTACGCACACCACAGGGCACATGGAAGACCCGGGAATCCTTTGTATGATTATGCAGTCCCCAATGGCACCCTGATCGGTCTTGGACCTGACAAACGAGACAGTCATTGTCTCCCCCCTGACCTGAACGTGCTCTCGGCACAGTCCATTTAAAAAGACATATATAAAGAAAGAAAACAAAAATTTAATTTTGACAATTTTGAAAAGTGTAACTTTTGCTGACAGTGTTCTGAGTTTATAATGTCTATTTTCATTTCCTGGGGGATACTCATGGGTAGGTATTGGCTTCAAGGATGGGCCTGCAAGGGCGATTTTCTCATGTGTACTGATTAATTGCAGCACTGTCATTGTGAAAGTGTGTTTTTAACTAACACTGGAAGATAGAAGATTGGTATAACCTACATTTTTGTGCAAAGACCCAAAATGTTATAAACAAATTCAATACTGCGAATTTCAAGAAACAATTCACAGATAGACCTATTTTCTGTGAAATGCAAGGATTGAAAGCACTCGCAAACACACACATACACACACACATATGTGTATGTGAGTGTATATATGTATGTATATATATATATATTGAATTTCTAGAAAGGATGACTGCACTCGCGGGGGGTTAAATCCAAGACGGATTTATTTTGCACAAAAGTAACAGAGATCAAGACGCGTTTCGGCGATATGCCTTCGTCAGTATCAGGGGGTCGCCATGACGCTACAAAATATAAACAATGTTACCTCACACCATCTCACAGGATCTGTCTCTCTGAGACGCCATTTGTAGGTCAGGCAACATCGATATCGACGTAAAGTAAACAAACATGTTACTGGCATTGGAGTTAAGTAAACAAAATTGCCCAATTAATATAGCAATGAAATAAATGTGTACATAGCATAGATACCAATTAGCTCATTCATTGACGTTTCACATAATTTCATTAAGCAAATGCTTATTGGCTCGGTCACTCCCGGTCTGAACCAAAAGACTGATAAAGCCCTCGTATGGGCAAATAAAACACAAAATCAAATGCAAAGATTGTTGTACACAATTCAAAGGTTAAATTGTCAACATGTTACTAATCATCTCCAATGAAAATAATTCAATTCCAAACTAATAATTGCAAATACATCCTCAATCTAGATAATCAATTCATCTCTTTTGGCCTTAGGTCCCAGTGTGAGGACGTCTGTGTGAGTTATTGTCAAATATTATTTACAATTCATACAATGTTTACAGGTGTACTTTCAATTCCTCCCCCATATTCAGACCCAAAGGGGTTTTGGTTGCCAAATCAATAATGTAGCGAGACTCCAGTCTCCTGAGGCGCTTTTCTCGATCTCCACCTCTGGAGTCTCTAGCTACATGGTCTAGACAGAAATAACTCAGAAGTTTGCGGTTACTATTGTGATGGGTGTGAAAATGGCGCACTACCGGATAGTTACTATCATTGGGCCTGATTCACAGAATGAACTTAAGACTCAATCCTAAACTTACTACTATTTTGGTATTCACAGAATGCACTTACTATTTTTGGCATTCACAGAATGAACTTACTACTTTTGGCATTCACAGAAGTTAGGATGTTGTCTTAAGTTTGTCTTAAGACTGTCTTAAGTTTGTCTTAAGACAAACTTAAGACAAAATCCTAACTTCTGTGAATACCAAAAGTAGTAAGTTCATTCTGTGAATGCCAAAAGTAGTAAGTGCATTCTGTGAATACCAAAATAGTAGTAAGTTTAGGATTGAGTCTTAAGTTCAATCTGTGAATCGGGCCCATTCTTTTGTATAGCCCTTTGATGTTCCAGAATGCGGATCTTGGCTGGGTGTTTTCTACTCCCTATATATCTAAGGCCACAGCGGCAGCTCAGACAATATACTGCAAATGGTGTCAGACAGTTCATGAATTTCTTAATAGTCACTGGGTCACTCCTACCAGGTACATGATAGCATGTGATTCTCTTGCTATCTGCGCATGCTTTGCTCTTATTGCAGGGATAGAATCCTCCTAGACCCTGTATGCCTCTGTTGATCGGTGCTAAATGGCTCTGTACTAGTTGGTCCTTTAGTGATCTGGTCTTAGGAAAAGTAACAGGTGGTTGTGCAGGAATATCACAACCAATAATAGGATCGGATCTTAATATATTCCAATTGGAAAATATGATTTTCTTCAAGCTCTTGGCAGCATTAGAAAAGTTAGTGATGAGCCTGAGATTGTTGTTACTTGCAGTCTTATCTTTAGGATTTTCCTTGATTAAATCTGTTCTACTTCTGCCCTGGGCTTTCTTCCATGCTTCACTCAGTACTCTTTATAGCCACGTTCTCTATATATATATATTCACTGAGCTAACTATAATAATTTATGCCCCCGCAATGCACTGCTTCTGACCCCACATATTACATCACTAATTACGTGGTCAGTGACATCACTGATGACATCACTGAAGACATTGCAAATGATATCACTAATGGCATCATCCACAGAACCACTCATACTCCATACATCCTCTTGTATGTTCCGTCACACACACCCACACACCCACACAACCACTCACATACCCATTCACAGGCCCATATCAGTACTCACACACCCCCTGGGGTCATGCCATTTTGCTCTGGTGGAGGGGGTACCACGGTCCCACTCACTGGGCCAATTTCTGTGCCAGGGATCGAATTCCCCAGGACATGGCCTTTAAAAAAATGTTTAAATACTTGTGGGGATGGGGTCCGTGCCGTCCTCCTCCCAGGCTAATTTTGTCCCTGTGACCCCATCCTCCGGGGCCTGGCTAGTACAAATGAGGGATGGGCTGAGTGGTCCTCCTGTCAAGTTAGTCAATGCACTCTTACCTGTAGGGTGCTTGTTGGAGTTTCGCAGAGACTCTATGAGCCAACTTCCCAGTACCCTACCTTATAACCAGTGTATGTTTACAATCACTAAGGCTATCGAATAAGGGTCAGGGAGGAGGGCCAGATACTGGACGCTGATGTATTCCTGTTGTCAACCTGCAATGCAACAAAATGTGATTAGCTATGGTGTTGTGATTACAAAGAGTCTCACATTAGTACTAACATCCCTATCCCTAAGCGTGAGACTATATCGTTTTTTGTCCTACCTGTGATCTACAGAAGTGAGGCGTAGCGTCCTAGTAGTCCTGTGATGGTTTCAAGAAGCTGTTTGAGGGCGTGGTTGTAGATAGGCGTGGTTGCTGTGATGTATCTTTGACCAAAGATGTTCAGTGGTCTTCTCTGTGTTTGAAAGAATACAGAATAAGTTACTTGTTTTCCATCGCAGTACATTTTAACACTGTGTTTTTACAATACATTAGCACCTACTTGCCATTATCCCCATGAACGTGTTCCATCACGAAATGCTGTAAAAAATAATAATGTGACAACACTCTAATGTCCTTTAGATATTATGATGTGCCAAGTCACAAAAGTCTTTTCAATTGTTTTTTTTCAGCAGAAAAATGTTCCCAACATTTTCTTTAACCCTTTTAAATAAATGCAGTAATGTTCGTTGCTTTCTTGCGATGGGCGCCTACGGTAAAATGAAATATATTCACTTAGCTATCTCGGATGTTCTTTTCTTTCGGGAGATTCTCCGAAAATCATACCGGAATGTCTGCAAGCGGAGCACCGGAACCAAGAAGACACCAGCTGGATGCTGTGTCGTAACCAGGTAGGCATCTTAGGGAACTGTTGTCAACAGACGGAAGGCTAAGCGCTTTCCAGAACTTGGGTGTGGCTATATATAGTATTGCCACACCCAAGATGGCCGTCGCACGTAGTAGTGATGCAATGTGCAATGTCACTCGGCTCCTTTCCTTTGTGGCAGTTAGACAGAGATGATTGAAACGCAGCCCATTTCTTATGTACGCGAGTCTTTGCATGATTATTTCCATTTATTTCCACAACGGATTAGTATCTATTTAACTCACGAATAAATATACTGTTACACAAGACAACAAATATTAAACAAATATCGGTACTGCAAAAGCATTGATCATGGCATGATTCACATTATTTACACTAAAATAAAGGTTCTTAAACACATTTCTACATGAAACCTATAACGTGCTGGTTGCACCGGACAGGGGCGGGTTTTTACAAAGGAATTTATGGCTCATTAATGAGCAAGGAAACGCACACTGTGCCAGGCTTCATGTTTGTTGGGGTTGAGCTGAGGAATCATGATTGAACTGAGGAATTATGACACCTCCTACCTGGGCCGAATTCAGCCCCAGGAACCCCATCCTCCAGGGCCCTGCCTTTTAAACATTTTTAAAATACTAGTGTGGAGGGGGGCATGCAGCCCTTCTCCGGCCCATTTTGGCCCCAGTGATCCATTACCCCGGGGCCCGGCTATTTGCACAAATGGTGGAGGGCTGCATGGCCCTCCTCCCGGGGCCAAATTCAGCCCTAGAGACCCCATCCCGAGGTACAGGCCTCTTTAAAAAAAAAAATACTAGTGGGGTCGGGGAACCATGCAGCAGTCCTCCTGGGGCTGATTTCAGCCCCAGGAACCCCATCCCCTAGGGCCCTTCTATTTACAAATGGGGGAGGGTGGTCACATGGCCCCCTCTCTCTGGGCCAAATTTGGCCCCGGGGACCCCATTTCCCTGCAGCGTGACCCTTGGCAACCACTCTCCACTGGTAGCGCAAGGGGAGCCTGAAGACACCTGTTGTCCCTGCCAACTCCCCGCCTCCTGTGGGAGCCAGAATTGCTTTCAGACATAGAGAGCTGCTAAACATCCAGGTCCCTGTGTCTGAAAGCAATTCTGCTCCACTTCCAGGAAGCAAGAGCATTTCGGAGCTCTTGCTTGCTGGAAGCAGAGTGCATTTCTAAACTCTCTCTTGCGAGAAGCAGAGTGCTTTCTGTGGTCTTGGTGGAAGAGGTAAAGCACTGGGACATAAGAGGAGCCGACCCTGGGAGGTGGCAGTCCGCAGGGCCATCTATGGCTCCAGAAGGGAAAGGAAAGTCCCCTCCCATTTCAAATATATATATATATAAGCTGATTACAAAAGAAGCTCTGAAGCCCACTAACCATTTAAAAAAATGATTCTGCAGGAGTCGCAGATCCATCATTGCGCCTGCTGAAAAAACAAAATAACATGCTTTTTTGGCCCTGCAGGGTCCCTGTGGGACCCCCCACACCCCAGAGGCCTAGGAGGTCAGGGTATTCCTACCCTACCCCCTTTTCTTTTTCTTTTTCATGGTTTTTTTGGGGGACGCAGCTCAAGCCAAGTCCCAAGATGGATGCCAACAGTTCCAGGTTTGAAGTAGGCAGCCAATCAGCTCCCAGCACAAGATCGGGAGGGTCACAGAACCTCCTCACCCCTACATATACAGTGGAAAATTACTTTTAATAACTCCGTAACTACCGAACCGAATAACACCAAATCACAAAAAGGCATTTTCCTGGGCAAACATCTATCTTTCTGCCAAAGTTGGTGTAATTCCTTGCAGCAGTAAGGGCTATAGCAGTGTTTAAATTTCCCATGGAAATTAACATGGGAAAACGCATTTTGGGACACCCCTTTTTCTCGGCCCTCGCGTGACAAAGCACCCCAATACTTTCCAGACAGCAGTTGAAGTGAGTGGCAAACTAGTTTTGAAAATTTTGCGAGGATTTATCAAACAACGCTAATCAAAAAATGCTTTTCCTATGGCAACTACGTCCTAACTATAACTACCTACTGGAAACCGCCAGTAGTTTATATATATATATACTAATACCAAATTTGCCCTCAAGGAGGACGCACTCTCAAAGTAGGTAAACTCTCCTGAGTTCTTTATCTCTGGGCAAAACCAGCATCTACATGAAGAAAAGTTCCTTTTCTGACACATTTCGGGCCTCGAAAGTACTCAGGAGAGTTTACCTGCTTTGAGAGTGTATCAACCAAATTCGGTATGATTGATATATAGATATATATCCATATATCAGTTCAACACTGTTTACAGCTTCAAATCCTTCAAAACAACGGGTCCGGACCACGGTATTGTGCAATATTTTATCCTTTATTGGTGCAAGTCGGCATAACACGTTTTAGCTCTCACATGAGCCTTGATCACATGATGGAGTTCAGCATTATCATTGGTGTTTTTAAAGTGACTGGTGCAAGCGTAAAAACATTCACATGTGTAACATATACACTATGGACATAAAAAAGTTACTTCATATATATATATATATATATATGCGGTATGTTTCGTCCTTTAAATCAGCATGCAGCCAAACCTTATGAAAGACGAGACGAGACCCATTTCTTGGTGTTCAGAGTTTTATTTTGCCCAACACCAGTCTGCCATTGTATATATATATACATTACCTACTGTTATAGTTAGGTCCAAGTTTCCATAGGAAGAGAATTTTTTGTTTTGCTTATAACTTTGGCGTCGTTTAATGAATCTTCATGAAATTTTCAGAGCTAATTCTTTGTTCATATCAGCTCCTATGTTGTGGGAGTGATTCGTCAAGGGGGGCCAAGAAAAAATGGGGTTCCCAAAACGTCTTTTCTCCATGTTATTTTCCTTAGGAAACTTAAGACAAGGCTACAGGTCGAACGGGTGAACGGATTTACCCCAAATTTGGCGAGGAGAATGGTCTTGGTCTAGAAAGCATGCATTTGTTTATTTGGTGTAAATCTGTTCAGTAGTTTTTTAGAAATCTCGTAATTTAGAGATATCGATATTTGGGCATTCTGCCATCTGATTGGCTGAGGCGTTACGAGCACGTGCTTGCTGCTTTTTGGTTGCAAGCGCTGTGAGTGGTTGCAACTAGGAAGTGTTGGGCGCCATTTTGTGATTCTGTTGAAGCGAGTAAGGGAAAAAAAGGCATAAAAAATGGGAAAGAGGAGGGTAGGAGCACTGTAACCTCTGTGGGGTGTTTAGGGTGTGCTAGAGAGGGGGTGCGAAGTGAAGTATTCACCCGTACCGGTGTGAAAGTGCAGGGCTACGGAAATTTAGTGAGGTATTGCCTAGAGTCTGATGCTGCTAAGGTGAGCTGCTGCGGGACTCGGGGATTAAAGTGTGAGCCTAAACTGTGTGTCTTATGCTGTGAAGTCATGTGCCCTGGCCGCTGCAGTATACCTGTTGAAGTAGTGTCAGCATGTGTTTATATCTACAAGGATGAACTACTGACACCTACTAGTCTGCAAGTCCTGGGGTACGGAAAATGTGTAAGGTATTGTCTAGAGACTCTATTGTCTAGAGTCTCATGGTGCTAAGCTGATGAAAGGGGATGAAAGCGTGAGTCTAAATTGTGTGTCATATGCTGTGAAGTCATGTGCTCTGGCTGCGGTGCCACATCTGTCCAAGTAATGTCAGCATGTAGTTATACCTACTCGGAGGAACTTTTGTTTCGAACATTGTAACTTGTGTATGATGCTTAGAGGGTGTTATACAGGGAGTGTGAAGGTAAATTTGCTCGTATCAAATCAATTCGGTATTTGCAAAGTGCAAACTACAGACTCCTATGGGTCTGATGGCGCCGGACTTGGGGTAAAGTCACTGAACTACTGACCGCTATCGGTCTGAAAGTGCTGTGTACAGAAATTAAGTGAGGTATTGCCTAGCGTGTCATGATGCTAAATTGAGCTACTGTCGGACTCGGGGATGAAACCGTGAGCCCAAAGTGTGTGTACTATGGTGTGAAGTTATGTGCTCTGGGCGCTGTGTCACACCTGTCCAAGTAGTGACAGCAATATTTTATACGTAGTAGGAGGAAGTTTTGTTTGGAACACGGTAACGTGTATATGCTGTTTAGGTGGTGTTAAACAGGGAGAGCAAAGAGAGAGCAAAGGTAAATCAATACAGTATTTGTAAAGCGCAAACTACTCACCCCTATCGGTGAGTAGAGCTGGTGACCAAAGCGAGAGCTCTGTGCTGGAAAGTCAGATGGTCTGGCCACTGCGCCACAGCTGTGTGGAGAATACATTTTGGCGAGGGTCCAGGAGTTGTCAGTTATAGGGTGGCTCTAAAAAGAGCCCTTATGTTTATTAGTTGGAGCTACATTTAAGTGCGGATGCGCAGCTTCAAGTTATTCAGGAAAACTTGATTTCCTTGATCTGTGAAGTGCACACCATCACTTCAGTAGATATCAGCCATTTCAAAACGTATGTTGTTGTTGTTGTAGATGGAACCCATTTTGTAGTCTCTGAGGTATGCAGACACAGCTTTGTTGACTTTCTTCCTAGATTTTTCAATCATAGGACAAAATAGTTTTGACCATTTCCACTTCTGTCTTTGGCATATGTTGGAATATACAAAGACAGTTTGAGGCAAAAGTAACAATCAATTGTCCAAAGGTGTCCTTCATAAGCATTTCCAAACCTACCCCAGTCAATGTGCCTAGGTCGTTTCCACCACAGTGCACAATCATGAGGTCAGGGTGTTGGAGATGCAAACAGGTTTTAACCAAAGGCAAACATTGGTGCCACTTCCATCCTCTCTGTGACAAACCAATTAATGTCCACATTTTGTAAACCTAGGTCTAAGTCAATACGTCTCTGTTCTGCATACCTCTTGCACCTGAAAATATAGCTATGTCCTACGATCCACACTAGCATTTTGAAGGTATGGCTGGAAGGTATGGAAAGATGTCTGTAGCTTGTGCAGTTCCTTTGTAGAATAAGAGATATGTTTAAAGATGGGGAACTACTTTTTTTTGCCATACAATACGTTACTTGATTGGGAGATGAAAAGCAATGTTTTTTAAAAGTAGGGTGGACATTCGTTTTGTGGAAAAGCATCTTTGTGATTGGTTGAGCAGTTTCAACATGGAGTACATATCATAGGATAACATTTGTTCAACTCAACCACACCTGCTACTTGCATTTGGGAGGCACTGTTCGAACTCAATTGTGAACTTTTAACCTGCACATGCCGTTAAATGTTCAAGAAAATGTTCCAAAAAAATATCATTAGGTTTAAAAAAAAATGGATGAACTTTTAAACTGCACATGTTGTAGAATGTTCATAAAGTGGGTGGCTAAAATACGTTGCACTGCTGACAAAAAAACTGTTTATATGGAAAATTAAAATTAAACTAATAGAGAAAAGTTTTGAAACCTAAAAGAATCAAGGAACTATTCTAATTTGTTCTTTACATGTATTAATGTGTGGAGGAACAAAATTATAGAAACAACAGCATCAGGAAGAGGAAGAAGCAGGGAGTGGGGGGACGGGGGGAGATTGGCACAATGGCACACGTGCACAATCAAGTACTACACAAGTATAGACAAACAATGGCCAAGATGAAACACACCAACAAGGAGCACAAGTCACACAACGCGCCAACATCATACCACTGAACGAGCATAGAAGTGGAAACCAGGCTGCATTCATACAGGATGTGTACAAAAGCCGGTTGTGGGATGTCTGCGACACTGGTCATCATGGATGAGATGCCCAGCACATGGCTCATGGGCAGGTTCACTGTGTGTTATGCTGCCAAACAGCTGCTCCTTCGTCCCACGAGCCCCCACACTTTTGTGCGGTGCGCTGCTGTATTCCGTGCACTCGTATGGCACAGCATTGTAATGCCTATTCAGGCATGTCCTGCGGCATCTGCAGCGTCCCTTGTGCCAGGCTACACCAGAACCCAGAGACACACTTACCGCACATGGACATGTGCAAGACACCCCATTTCCTTTGCCGGATAGGCATACCCCTGCGCTGACCTGTGTACGTCGCACCAGCACATGCCTGTTGTGCATGGAGGAGGATGCGTGAGTAGCTACATGTCCAGGGTCACTGCCAACACTGAGGTGACATGGTAATGTCAGCTGAAGACAGCACAGTGTGATGTTGCAGGGCCCATGCTTATCATGCTAACAAAATGACCACAGGGACACACTTGTTTAGATGCAGTTTCTGGGGGAGTTGGCGGTCCGGGGGTTGTTGCGATGAGTGTTGTGGCCCTTATGAGTATCCCTGTATCATGCTCATTGAATCTGTGGCACCTGTGGCTCTTGGCTGTGTTTCCTTTTATGCTGCAGGTAGTCGTCCTGCTTAACACCAGCAGAAAGCAGGTGTAAAATCACTGGTGGTAACGTGGCTTATTGCCGGAATTTCTTTCACATTGGAGTTGTTGTGAAAGTTGTGATGTGATTTTTTCGTGTGCAGAACAGTATACGAACTGGGCAGTGTATCCAGTCAAGATCCAGTATCTGACGCACTATTCCCAATCAATATAAATACAATGAGATTTCTTCATTGATTTTGTGTGTACTGTGTAAGTGCAGCCACTACCTCAGTGCAATTGAATACAGTATTTTAGTATTTAGAATAAATCGCAAAGGTGCACCTCGTGTCTTTTTGCACGGGAACAGCTACTCTGCATTTCATTATCATACTGTAATGCAACTGAAGTTGAGATAAATCTACCACAGTATTCTGAAGATGGTGCAAACTGCAGACATCACCAGTATTTCCGTGATAAGTGCCCCAAAATTTATGGTGGATAACACTAAATAACAGTAATAAGAAGAAGAAAGAGTCACACAGCAGTTAAGAAAACAACAAAAAAAGGTTAATAATTTTTGGGGGGTCAAACTTAATTTTTTTATAAACATATAGAAACCATAAACTATTTTCAAATTTAATTATTAACATATATAACAAATAAACTAAAACAAAATTTAAGATAATTCATAGACAATAACAAGGTGGAAGACTCCTGTGGGGCCCATAGATGTCGATGACAGAGCCTGGAAAATAAAGCACAAAATAAGGACGTTTGTAACGCACATATCAAAGGACTGAGAGAGAAACAGAGAAGGAAAAACAAGCCAGAGAGAAAAAGAGAGGGAAGGAAAGGAAGGGAGTGAGAAAGGAAGAGAGAGATAAAAGGAAAGGAATGAAGAGAGAGTGAAAGCAAGAGAAAGAGAGAGAGAGAGAGAGAGAGAGAGAGAGAGAGAGAGAGAGAGAAAGGGAGAGAGAGAGGGAGAGAGAGACTGTCGCCTGAGTCCTGAGTCCTGAATGGCGGAGACCACATTAGCTTGTCCTCGGATGTGACAGATGTCACTGATTCCTGAATGGTGGAGGCCATATGAGCTTCTCCGCGGCCCGGCAGATCTCACACGTCGCTGAGTCCTGAGCCGTCAATGGCGGAGACCACCTCAGGGTTTGGTGCTGCTAAGCCTGTGGAACTCAAGTCCATGCCACGTGGTGGTAGGCCCCTGATGGCTACATGAGTTTCGGGTGGCACTAACCCTATGCATATGAAGTCCGCGCCAAGGGGATGTTAGGCCCCTGACGGCTATACAGCTGAGGGTGCGACTAACCTTCTGCGCAACTTTTTATGGACTCTTTATGGTTGAGACCTGTGTCGCGTCCGCCAGCTAGTCAGCACCGGCAATAAAGGATGTAACGTTGTTGATCTATTATATTTTAAATTTTAGGGAAGGAAAGTGGCCTACGAAGATTGGAGCAGTTGATAAGTTTTAGTCTGCTGTTTTAAATTGCTTTGTGAATTAGAGTGATCATAATAAATAAAAATGTAAAGTAGTCATAGAGATACATAACTGGTCTATAATGATTCAAAGAGTTGATATGATTACTCTGTAGTTTAAAATTGCTTTGTTAGTAACTGAGATTAAGATAATGAAAAAATTGGAAAAGTCATAGAGGTAGTGTAAGTGTGCCTCATAGTAAGTGGTATCAATGTTATAGGAAATGTGAAACATGAGTAAACTAGAAGGGGAGATATAATTAGTACAAGAATGTGAAAGTGATTTTGGACGTTTTCTTTCTGAAAGTCGGGGAAAAAGAAAATGACGGGATTTGCTTTGAGGAATTCGAAGAGATTAAATTGGCTCTTACACGATTTGGCCTTGAGGAGAAGTGTGGTAGAGAGCAAAAAGTCATTTATTGTTTCTAACATATTACTCAGAAAGAAAGAGCTTTTCTTTCAGAAAGTGGCGGGCACAGATTTTTTAGAGCACAACAGAGTATAAGCTGTTCATCGCATATCATTCGACGTCATGGAAAGTAAGTGTACTTTTGATGAGTTCTGATTTCTGATTTGTTGTATTATATGTTTTTTTTAACACAATCATTTTGATTGTGGTTTTTTTTCCCTGCTGTTATATGATGAATACCTTCAACTCACTGTTTTTAGTGAAATTTGATATATTCTGAGAACAGCAAAAATAAACTATTTAACATGTATAAATAATTCTATATTTTTTATTGTGATTTTAAATTTGTACTCATCTTGTCTCATGCTCACTTGTCTTTTACTACCTTATATCAATTCTCTTTACATACTCACATTTCCTTTTGTTTTATTCTCTTTCACCCTTGTTCTCTAACTCCACTTATCTTTCAACCTTTGTTTCCTTATTCCAACTCTGCTTTTTTCTTTTCTCTCATGCACCATTTTCTAGCTTTTAGACCCTCTGCTTCGCTTCTCTTTTCCATCTTTTCTCCCTTTTGTTTTCGAAATTAAATAATTTTGGGTTCTCCTTTTTTGTTGCAATCAGTTAGTGTAACTCACCTTCACTCATTTATCTTTCTTTGTTGCTTCACTCAGTCTGTATCTGACACTCTTTCCTTCACTTTCTGTGTCCCCTCTCTCCCTCACTCTCTTTTCCTTATTCACCCTTTCCTTATTTAGTTTACCTTACTCACATTCTTTTAGTATCTTACACATCTTTAGTTTATTTTTCTCTTCTATCCTTCTTTTCTGTCACTGAATCTATCCTCCTTTTTATTCACTTAGTAATTTACTCTATTTCTTTTTGACTCTGTCTGCCTTACACTGTTACTTTATTTTCCTTTCTGAATCTTTATCTCTAACTTTATTTCTTTGTAAAATGGTATGATTTTCAACCTTATACCTTGTCTTTTCTATTTTTTAAATACATGTTTTAATATTTTTCAAATTTTTGTTCTTTCTTTCACAGATTGAAATTAAAAAAATTATAAGTGATGGAGTTAACAACAACTATAAAGTAAGTATTTAGTACGTTTTCCCTTACATCTCTATCACATTCAACTTCTATTACTTCCACTGCTTTATTTCCTTAACCCTCAGTTTCCTTCCTTTGCTTTTTCCCTCATTCCTTTTCAATTACTTACTTACTCCACTCCTTCCACTCCTTTTGTCAGTCCCTCTGTTCTCACAGTTCCTCACTCCTTTTCACTCAGTCCGTCTCTCTAACACAAACTGTCACTGTCTCTTCACTCTTTTACAAGTTGTTCTTTATGCTTTCTCTCTGTAGTTCAAGCACACTATCTTATTTTCATTTTTTTGCTGCTTCAATTATTCTTTTTCTATCACTTCTTCTTTTCTTCTTTCTGTTTTTTCTCTCTGTCATTCCACATGTTTTAATCTTATTCACTACCATGCACCTTGTTTTAATCCTATTTACTTTCACTCACTGTTTTCTTAACACCTTCCCTCAGGGTTGTTGTTTTAGTCCGGTTCTATCCCTACCTCTTACTCCACATTCTTTACTCTCTTTTTAATTTGAAGATTCATTCACATTCTCCAAGTAACTCTTGTTTATTATTCTTCTACACTCTTTTGTCTTTCACTTCGTTTCTATTTTCTTTTTCTCAATTTTTCCCTCTTACAACTTTTCTTTGTATAATTATCTATTATACAGTATCTCTGTGTTACTCCCTCTAGCTGTCTTTCTTTTAACATTATTCTCTCTGTCTCCTTCCCTTATATTCACTCTTTATTTATTTATTTATTTATTTTTTGGTTCGCTTCCGGTTCGCGTACCGGCACGCGAACCAGGAAGCGAATCCAAAAAAAAGAGATTGCAAGAGTGCTAAACATTTTAGCAATTTTTTATAAATGGGAGGTAGTTCTGAAAATAACTTTTTTTTATTGCTTTTGTTGTTTTATATTTTTTTTATTATTTTTCTGAACATTGGTTTTTTTTTTGTATTTTTTGAACAATTTAAAAAAAAAATTGTTTTTTTTGAGGGGGAACAACGAAAAACAGGCATTAGAAACGGCTCAACAGGAGCAAAAAAATAATCACTTTTTGGGACGTTTTGAGCACTTGTGATTTTCATATGCTCTGTTCATTAAATTCACACTCATCTCGCCGTAACAAAGTAGTCCCCCACAATAAATACACACTAGCTTGATGTGTGCAAAATTGCTCTGGATACTGGGGACCGTCTCCCTCGCCTCTGGTCCCGAAAGACTTTCCTGTGTTGAGGTGGTGGCCACAGGAGTTGGTGGGTTTTCACGGAGGTTACGCACCTCAGCCACGCTGTAATATATTGGGTTCCTTTAATTATATTTTTTATCTGTGCCTCGGGACTGAACTCCTTTACAGATCAGGCATGTCACATGACGGGCATTGACCTTTTTTTGGCCTTGAGGGAATGTAAAAAAGTGCCAAATGAAATTGTCCTTGTGGTGGGATTTCCGGGGCTGTTCAGGCAAGAATACTCTCATGTACCTCCTCTTCATCTTCTTCCTCCTCTTCCTCAGGGTTGGGAAGGAACTGGGTAGGTGGTCCTTCCTTCCTAGGAGGGGGTGGTGGTGGTGGGGGTCCACCAGCTGCAGCTACTATTGAAGCCATCTCTTAATAATGAAAATAGGTCTTCCTCTCACAAAGTTGAAAGTCAGAGTGAGAAAAAAGGTGGGGGCTTTCATCATTTGGGAAAAGAAAATTTCTAAACCAATGAAAAGTGTTATTTTTAGGTCACATGACCTAGCCTTGCATCATTAGGAAACCAAAAGTGAAATGAACCAATAAAAAGTTTTATTAACAAGTCACATGACGTGTTAGGCTTACGTTACGCGTCCCGCTACGCACCCGGAGCGCTTCCGGGGTGCTGCGCTTTGCGCCTCGGTTCGCGCTCCGGAACACTTCTGGGTGCGCTAACGCGGCGCGTCATAAGACGCATTACGCGGCAACGCGATACGTCGCGCTTACGCGACGCGTCATGATGTTGTTTTCTAACGCGGCAGTTGCGCTAACGGAACGTTTACCGGTTCGCGGACTGGGTCACGGCACCAAATTGAGCTAACGGGAAGCTACCCGGTGCACGGACCGGTAGCGAAACAAAAAAAATATATATATATACATAAAAATATTATATTAAAAACTTATAAAATATATTTTTCGATTAAAAGAAGAATACATTTTACAGCTTTTGATATTTGCTATTAAAAAACCATTGAAATTCACTGAAAAAAACATAGGTTACAGACCATTTATAGTTAGGAATTAGCATTTACAAAACCTTGAAAATTCACTGAAAAAACCATAGGTTATAGACCATATATAGTTAGGGATTAGCATTTACAAAACCTTATTTTACTCACACAAAACCATTGAAATTTGCATATATAGTTAGTTGCACTAACTATATATCGCGCACCCGCAATCCACTGCTGATGATGTCACATATTACATCATTCATGACATGGTCAGTGACATCACTGATGACATCATCCAGTGACTGTATGTTTCTGTAAAGTTAAAATATGTCTTAATATTGAAGAATGAGTGTCTGGATGAAGGATTTAGTAGGTGCATGACTGACTGTATGAGAGAGTGATTAAATGTGTCTCACTGAGTGCATGGGTTAGTGACTAAACTGTCTTAATTTGTGCATCATTATATCTGTTGTTCTGTAAACTGCTGCATGTGTTGATCAGTAGCTATATGAGTAACTATATGGGTTATTGATTGGTTGCCCAAGTATTTGTATGGGAGAGTGAGTGTGTGTGTGTGTGGGTGGCTGGGAGGTGTGTGACTCTGTGCATAGATGTGTGAACAGTTGATTCACTAGATGTATGGGTTCAAAACTGCATGTGGAAACAGCTGTATGGGTGGTTGACTGTGTGCATGAGTGTATTGGTGAGTGAATGGATATCTCAGTGCTACATGTCAAAGTAAGTACATTTGTAAAACACAGTACATGTGAGAGTTGACATATATAAATTACTGTGTATAAGAGCCAGTGAATGTGTGAGTGGCTGCATGGATCATTGTAAACGTTTATCAGTGATTGTATAAGAGAGTAAATATGTGTTAGAATATGTTTCAATAAGTAAGGTGTGTATAACTGTATAGTTGAGGAAATGGAGGTGTGATTGATTCTTTGCATGACTGACTAGGTGTATGAGTTATTCCATGGATGAGTGACAATCTGTGAGTGTCTGTTTACACTGAGTGTATCTAAGGTTATATTAGAGTCTGAAGAGGTTCATCGTATTATCACATGAATGATGTCATCAGTGATGTTGTCAGTGATGTCATTTGAGATGTCATCAGGGATGTCATCAATTATGTCACTGACCATGTCATGAATGATGTAATATGTGACATCATCTGCACTGGATTGCGGGTGCGCGATATATAGTTAGTGCAACTAACTATATATGCGAATTTCAATGGTTTTGTATGAGTAAAATAAGGTTTTGTAAATGCTAATCCCTAACTATATATGGTCTATAACCTATGGTTTTTTCAGTGAATTTTCAAGGTTTTGTAAATGCTAATTCCTAACTATATATGGTCTATAACCTATGGTTTTTTCAGCGAATATATATATATATATATATATATATATATATATATATATATATATATATATATATATATATATATATATATATATATATATATATATATATATATATATATATATATATATATATATATCATCTGGGGAGAAAGGCTGTGGAGTGTCAACTGATTCTCCACCCTTCCAAAGTATGTGAGCACAGCACATTGCAAATGTGTAAAACTGATTCCAAATAAATAGTAGCTTTATCACTTCCAAAACAGACCAGGAAAATGAACCATTGACAGAAAATTGGAGGTCCTTTTAGGATGGAGGGGGATGAAGCAATAACAAGGAAGAAATATCAACACGAAATGTAGTCTGCATTCATTTATCCAAAGTTTCAAACCTTTAGCAATTTGGGATTTTTTTTAAGAGCCAACCTGATAGAGTTGTGCCGAGAAGCAGGATGAGAGTCACAGCTAATGTCTTGGAATGCATGGTTCAGTCTTCTGGTTCGACAAATGATGCGAAGAGCTAAGACAGAAGAAAACAAAAGTACAGGCTTGTATTCAGAATTAAGAGGATTACCAGTTTTTTACTGATATCATTTTAAAAACACTGATGCATTTTTCCTAATCTGAAAGGAATTCATATTTTACACCCTTGAATATCTTCACTTTCATAGTAGAGCTTGACAAATGAGCAGGTAAAAAGTAAGGATGCAGACTAGAGAACATAGATGACCTTGAAATGAATGTTTCTAATGCAATTGTTACTTGGCAATTTGGAAGCATAAGTACAAAAGCATGTTGTGGTCAAAAAACTGCCCCATTGGTAGAAACAGGCCGTTACCCAGCTCAAAACTACGTTTCCATATGAGCAGAGCACAAATTGTGATTCTGTAACAAATGCACAAAATCACATGTTCACGATTCCCTAATAGTAAATATCAGTGATCCGCAATTAGGAAATGACAAACTGTGCTGACCCCTTCCCCCTTGCGAATGGGTTACTACCACCTCGAAGTTGATGGTAACTTAAAATGATTTGCTTTTCCATTTTCGGTCGCAAAACTGTCGTACAAACCATTTAGTATTAGGACATGCCCCTTTCAAATACTGAATCGCAAAAGCAAAATGGTATTCTTTAACAAGTTACTGAGTTACGTTTTGCCTGCTGTACGTGACAAAATGCATTTTACCAGACGCTAAGCGCCTGATGGGCCATTTGCGACAAGTAAAATTTCCATCACAGTCTTGGCTCCAGATCTGAACTTGGTTAGTGATTTGGTTTTTGGAAGCGGTGTGTTTAGGGCATACCTTCTAAATACTGAATCGCAGTGCTATGTATGAATGTTTTGTGACCGAATTACGGTCACAAAACATTCATTTTTTATCAGCACCTCAAGGATGGTAGTTACTATTTACAAATGGGAAGTGGTCCCAAAGGGAGCTCTTCCCCTTTGTGAATGTTGAAAAAAATATTTTTTAAAGAGCCGCAGTGGTCTATGGGAAAATTGCCTACTCTCAATAGCGGCCAGTGGTGGGAGCTACGTGGGGCGGAAAGGCGGGGCGGGGGAGGGGCAGGGTGGGGGTAGTAAACACCGGAATATGGATTATTGCAGGTCAGTAAACAATTAAATGAATAAAAACGAATTTCATTGCTCGCCCTGCATTGCAAAATGCGATGCAGCGCGCGCTACGAAATTTGTTTTATTCATTCAATTGTTTACTTACCTGCAATCATCCATATTCCGGTGTTTACTACCTCCCACCCTGCCCCTCCCCCGCCCTGCCTTTAAGCCCCATGGAACTCCCTCCACGGGCCGCAACTGCCTACTCTTGTAGAATGAAATATAAACATTTCATTTTTTTTCAAACGCAGTCCATTTTGTTTTCCTTCAAGAAAAACGGGATGCATTAAAAAACAATCACAGACATGGTGATCTGCTGACCCCACCAGGCCACTATCTCTGTAATGGCTGCAACTCCTAATGGGTCACAAATTGCAACTTACTTCATTAATATTAATGAGATAGGTCTATTGAGAACCCACTAGGACCCACTAGGAATCGCCATTTCCAATATTAGGAATTGCGAGTTCCTAATTCCGATACACAAAGATTTACAACTAAGAACTCAAAATTCCTAAACTCTGTACATATATGTCCTTGGTTCTTTTATAATGATCAAATATAGAGGGTCATTAGGATGTCGGGCGGATTGCCTCCGCCAGGCTGGCGGAGGCAATCCGCCCGACATCCACTGCCCAATTTCCATCGCCATATTAGGAGGGGGACCGCGGCGGTGTAAAACACTGCCCGCCTGTTTTCCGCCCCGGTCGCCTTGCGGCCAGGGAGGAAAATGTTTAATATGGTGGCGGTGTCTGTTAGACACCGCCAGCCATATTACAATGGACAAATTGGCATTCCTTGCTGCCACGGAAAGGCAGGCCGTCTTTACTCTGGGGGCCCTCTGCAGGCCCCCAGAGTGAAGGAGAATGGGGGTGCACACGGGGGGGGGGTACCTGTGATACCCCCCACATTTACATAATCAAAGCGTCAGGCACCGTGCGATGCCTGCCGCTTTGGTTATGCCAATGCTGCATATCATTTTCAGTATTTTGGCGGGCGGTGCAGAGAGCAACGCCCGCCACAATACTGAAAATACAGGATGTGCCCGTCACTGTGGCGGGCACATCCTAATTCCCCCTACGGAACCCCCGCACTTATGGCGGGCGCTCCCGTTCTCCGTTAGGGTGGCAGGCAGACAAAGTCCGCCCGCCATCCTAATGAGCCCCTTAGTGTTGAACCGTTTTTATGGGTGTCTATGGTTGCCCATGTTACATTTGATGAAGCCATTTTGAAATAGGAGAGACATCAAGTTGTCAGACTACTTGTATCTCTTTTTCCCGTGAGGATTGTCATGTTTATTCTTCTACAAATGCAGTTAGTCATTCAAAGATTGCTATATTATGAGCTGTGATCAATGTAGAGGGGATAGAGTTTATGGAGCAGATTTAGGTGCAAAATACCTGGAAATATTATTTCCTAACATTATGCTCACGTTTAAATCTGGCTATTAAAACTTCATCCCCTCAGAATCAAGAAAAACCATGCACTCCGATTTTTTCTACACAGAATTCCCATTTTTTTGTCAATTAACACTCTCATTTGCCATGTACATGCTGTGGCCTGGTATGGGGACATTCTATGCTCCCCATGCCACAAGAGGGACTCAGTGGGAGGTTGCAGGCCAGACTGCGAATGCTGCCAAACCACATGTGATTTAACTGCCCGAATTTTCTAGTTGGTAAAACAGTGCCTGGTATACCTGCACCCAGGGAATCTGGGTGGGGAAACACCTGGTCATTTGTAATCTGACCCCAAGTCAAGTCAAGTCAAGTCAAGTCAGAGAATTTATATAGCGCACTACATACCCAGAGGGTCTCAAGGCGCTTAGGGAGGGGTGGGGGATTACTTGTCAAATATCCACGTTTTAAGTTGCTTTCTGAATGCTAGGTGGTTCTGGGTAAGGCGAAGGTAAGTGGGAAGTGAGTTCCAGGTTTTAGCTGCCAGGTAGGAGAAGGATCTACCTCCCATGGTGGTTTTGTTGATGCGAGGTACAGTGGCGAGGGCTTGGTTGGAAGATCGTAGTTGACGGGAGGGGGTGTAGAAGGACAGTCGTGTGTTGAGGCATTCTGGTCCGATTTCGTAGAGTGCTTTGTGTGCGTGGGTTAGGAGCCGGAAAGTGATCCTTTCATTGACGGGAAGCCAGTGGAGGTTTTTCAGGTGACCAGAGATGTGTTCTTTACGCGGGATGTCTAATATGATCCTGGCTGAGGCGTTTTGGATTCGTTGGAGTTTTTTCTGGAGTTTAGCGGTAGTACCGGCGTAGAGGGTGTTTCCATAGTCCAGACGGCTCGTGACCAGAGCGTGGGTGACCGTTTTCCTAGTTTCGGTGGGGATCCAACGAAATGTTTTTTTGAGCATGCGCAGAATGTTGAAGCAGGATGAGGAGACGGCGTTGACTTGTCTGTTCATTGAAAGTGAGGAATCCAGGATGACGCCTAGGTTCCGTGCGTGGTCTGTCGGGATGGGTGCTTTTCCAAGGGCTTCTGGCCACCAAGAGTCGTCCCATGCGGAGGGGGATGTACCTAAGATGAGGACTTCTGTTTTATCTGAGTTCAGTTTCAGACGGCTGTGTTTCATCCATTCGGCAACTTCTTTCATTCCTTCGTGTAGGTTAGTTTTGGCGGTGCTAGGGTCATTGGTGAGTGATAGGATCAGTTGAGTGTCATCCGCGTAGGAGATGATGTTGAGGTTGTGTTGGCGGGCGATGGCCGCGAGGGGGCTCATGTATACGTTGGAGAGGGTGGGGCTGATTGAGGATCCTTGTGGTACACCGCAGATGACTTCAGTGGCCTCTGACTTGAATGGTGGAAGGCGGACTCTCTGGGTTCTTCCGGTGAGGAACGAGGTGATCCATTCTAGTGCTTTTCCTTGGATTCCGATGTTTCTGAGGCGCTGTAGAAGTGTGCTATGGCAGACTGTGTCGAAGGCTGCGGAGAGGTCGAGGAGGATGAGGGCGACTGTGTCTCCCTTGTCCAGTAGAGTTCGAATGTCGTCTGTTGCTGCGATGAGGACGGTCTCAGTGCTGTGTTTTGCTCGGAAGCCGGACTGTGAGGAGTCGAGGGATTTGTTGTATTCGAGGAAGGCGGCGAGCTGGTTGTTGACAGCTTTCTCGATGACTTTGGCCGGGAATGGAAGGAGCGAGATGGGGCGGTAATTTTTGAGTTCGGTGGGGTCCGCTGTGGGTTTTTTCAGAAGGGCGCTGAGTTCAGCGTGTTTCCCGCTTTCCGGGAAGGTGGCAGAGTTGAAGGAGCAGTTGATGACGTCTCGGAGGTGCGGTGCTATGATGGAGTCTGCTTTGTTGAAGATGTGGTGAGGGCATGGGTCTGTGGGGGATCCTGAGTGGATGGAGTTCATCAGGCGGATGGTGTCCTCAGTGGAGATTGGGTTCCAGTCATTAAGGATGTTCAAGGGGGGTGGAGGTTCAGCAGATGGTTGGGTGGGTTGGTCTCCGGGTTGGTTGTCGAAGCTGTTGTGGATGTCTGCAATTTAGATCAAAGTAGATCTTCGGATATAGTCACCTGCTATATTTACTGTCCTGATGGCGAACTGTGTATCCTATGGAAGTAAAATATCCATTCGAAGTTGTGAAGCAGGACTAAACCATGTTTCAGTGAGTACAATAAAAGAAGGTGGAGGTGATGTTAGAGATTGATGTTTTTAAAGGGTGTAGCACAACAAATCTAGTAGCCCGGTTTGATAGAATAGTGATTTTCGGGAAAGGATATTTAAGCACACTGATTTAGTGTAATATTTGATTGGTCTGCGTCTTGGAGTTGTGGGGATCGAATGTATAGTCAATTCATTATCTTCATTAAATGAGCCCAGTGATCTTTGAGTGATTTGGGGACGCAGCAGCAGGAGAAAGTCCAGTTAAGAGTCTTCGTTAACGGTTTAGGGTAGCCTTTATTGGAGGACATATGTTTCAGTGACGGTTAGGGGCAAGAGGAAGTGCTTCCATAACTATATTCATTGAATTGATGCTTAAATGAATGACACAAATATTGAATACAAAAAATGTTATTTCATGAATATCGTGTCAAAAATATTGTCACTAAAAAAAATTGAGTCTCTAAATATAGAAGTTATGAATAATGTTTTTGGTATCTATTATTGTTTTAAAAATGTTGTATAATATTATTTACATTAAAATAGTTGTTGTAAAAATGTAATTCATGTAATATATTAGCTAATATATTAATTTTAGGTGTTATTCTTATTGTAATTGTTTTCTTTTTTAAGCATAGCTTGTAATTTTCAAATATACATTTTTTATATTTAATTAGAAAGTTATAATTCAGTAGCAGGATGCTCGGTTTGTAGTGAGATAGGGTGTAAAGTTATTTAAATTATGAATAATTGTTTTTATTTTGCAGTTTAGGTTGTACGTAAATTAAATATAAAATTGGTGATTTATTATGCAAATTGATTAATTGTCATATTATTTAACTGTGTTTAGTATTTTTATTGCATATTTGGATTTTTTTTATAGCTGAATTAGTCATTTAAAATGTAGCTATGGGCTGATGGGTTTGTAGGGGAATTGTTCATTAGATATGTCAAATATTTTAATTGATTATTGGTTATGTCATTTTTCTGCTGATTAATTGGTATATTTATTAATAGCATTTGTAAAAAAATGTTTATTTACCTTTGGTTTTAATCCTATTAGTTTTACGTAACTATTATGTTGCTATTATTGTTTTAATTAAGATGTGCTATATTTTTGGAGGGGTGTGAGTAGCAGTAAGGGACATATTATTTTTACATTTGTTTTATTTGTTACATTATTCTTGTATTATTTATTGTTTTTCTTACCTCATTTCATTATTTATAGACTATTTTCTTAATTTGAAAATGCTTTAATTATTTTATTTTGTTAGTCATTTAAATGTTTGTTGAAAAAGTATAGGGCTTTAGAATGACATATGTAATATGACTTCCCTGATTGCTGTTGCATTGGAGTGAGAATAGTGAATGTAACCTCGCCAACGTCCAACACTTCGCAACTATTTTTCTTAGATTGAAGTGGTAATAGTTAATGTGACCCCTTCAAAGTTCAACATTTTCTCTACTGTTCCTTACGTTGGTGTTCCAATAGAAAATCTAACCTGTTAAAAGCCCAGCGTTTTCCCCAATTATGCTTAAATTGGAGTATGAATAGTGACTCTAACCCCTCCAAAGTCCACCGCTTTCCCTCCTTTTGTTTCTTTAGAGAGGGAATACAAAATCTAACTCTTCCAAACGCTAACAGTTTTCCTACATTTGATAAAATCAGAATTAAATGACTAAACATGGCTCCTTTAAAGTACATTACTTTTGATACTTTCGTCATTATTTTTTATTATTGTGTATTTTTCTTTAATGTATAGGTTTGTTAATGTTAACATTTCTTACTTATTTTAATAATATATAATTATTTTTTGTTGTTTATATATGTGTGTGTGTGTATAAATATATATAATATATATATATTCATACACACATATATAAACAATTGAAAAATAAATATGTATGTATATATATATATATGAGTTGAGAATAACCAAAGACAACGATATTGCTTAAACTAGGTACAGAATCAAATTTCCACAATTTTAAATGGGCTAGTAATCAACCCAAGAAAGTCCAGTTTTGTGTAGTGTCCTTTTGGATTGGTTGAGGGAGAGAGTAGTGAATATGAGCATGCTAACATTATGCCATCCAATGCTGCAGTCCACGAACGGTAGCTAAAAAATCAAACATTCAAGCTTTTTTAAATTCATTTAGGCTGTAAAAGGGATGATGATTTCAAATGGAACTATAATGTAAATGGTAGAGTCGAAGGCAAGGATTAAAGAATCAATAATGCTAATGTACAGCCTCATTAGAAAGTATCTCATACGAGCTAAAATAATGCAAACCATTCTTTAATCACTTATGGACAAATTGTTTAGATTGCTTCAATTGGTAAACCTAGTTGGGCCAGAGAAGATGATATATTTACATCTGTCATTAAACGTTACCTTTGCATTGGTCTTTCCTTGTATCATATTGTTACAAGCTTGCCAACCCTTGCTGTTGTCTGTCATTAGGGGGGGGAGGGGGTAATCTTTTAACTGTGCATGTGTCAGCACTAGTATCAGTGGTTTTATCCGTTTTCTCAATATGGGAATTTTTGTTCCTTGAAACTTGTTTTTTTGTATGGTTTAGAACCATTGCAATTCTCATAGGACCGTCCAGTATAGTATACACAAACTGTATAAATAGGTAGTCGAATATGCATTTAAATGAGATATACTATTATTTTTTTTTAAATCATAAACTTATAAAAACATAACATATCTTCATGAGAAGTCCCTGGCTACATTACAAGTCATTTGTAGCAAGTGTTGCCTTTGATCTAGTTACAGCTACCAATTATAAAGCTAATTTACGGTCATTTTTTACTTACCTGTTCACAGGAGCCTGGCTGCTGCGCGTCTGCAGAAACAGAGAAGAAATAGATAGAAAACTGAAGCCAGAGGTCACGTTTGGAGAACAAATTGTACTTTGAGAAATGTCTTTATGTTTAATTCTTTAACACTGGAGGTATGATGTTTGTCTGACCCAACTGACTCAGAGATCTGTTCTATTATGGTTCAGACATTGTGAGAGTCACACAATTGTCAAAAACCCAGTCACATAGGACCCACTTTGTTTTTTTATTGAAATTGATCCCTTGATGACTTACGCCTGATGCATGTATCAGTATAATCTGAGGGTACCTCTTATCAGGGAACAATGTTGACTGAGGTGCACACTGTATTTTCTGGTAACAGAGTGGGCCAGGTCTTCCTAACAGTGCTCTGAATTTTAGATGAGTTAATAGGATGGTGTATTGCTTCTACTTACTGCTCCAGCTCACATCAAGGAATAAAAGTGGATTAGCAGTTTCTGCCAACATTTTAGACTCTTATGCAGACTCACCAACAGTAAAGGGAGCTGCAACAGGATCACTATGGCTGTAAACACTGCAAGCAGTATTCACAGTTTACATCCAAATGGCTATTCTCATCGATGCCATGCTAAGGATTGGTACATGTGCGGGATGAATGGACTTGCCTGCAGCACCTGATGGTGGCAACATAGGACCTTGCATCAGTCATTAATCTGAAATGCTCCTACCACTATGAAAATCTAGGAAGGATGACCAAAATAGCACCTCTATTCTTTACAATCTGAGGAAGCTATACAGGAGACATACAAGCACACTGTGGGGATACCTCCTGAGAGCTCTACTAGAGATCAAATGGCCTCTTGAGTAGAGTGAATCTACAGCCCAGCAGTTCAGACTCCTTCCTGGGCTGGGCTGAATGCTAAATATTTTTCCCTTGTGTGGTTAGTCCAGAAGTCCTGAATTACATTATACATGTCAAAGTGCAATCAAGATCTTGCACATGGGTGGAAATCCATCAATGTTTAATAAAATCAATGTTTAGGAATATCAAAGGAGAATCCATACTAATAATATAAAGAGACAGCCTAAACCTTTGAGGCGGGTAAACTCAAAAAGTACAGCACCAATCACAACACCCAATACAGCGTTGAAAAGGGCAGTTGCAGCAGAAGGACATAGGCTATGCAGACGCCCACCATATACATTTAAAAGGTAAAAGAACCGAGCCAGCAAAGTAGTCCCTTGTGGGCGTGTCTGCGTTGTGCTGTGGGCGTGTGCTGGGGGCGTGACAAACGCTGGGGGCGTGTGGTACGTTCCGCCCTTCATGCCATGTCTTTTATTGTGTGCTAATCCGACCCTGCTCCCTTTAAATACCCCTGCACCACATAATCATAACCCACCCTTACTCCTTAAAATACCCCAACACGCTTAAACACTAACCCATCTTAACCCTGTAAATATACCCTGTACCCCAAAACCCAAACCTATCCCTAAACCCTAAAAATACCCTTGTACCCCAAAACCCAAACCTAGCCCTGAACCCTATAAATACCCCTGTACCTCAAAACCCAAACCTACCCCTGAACCCTAAAAATAACCTGGTACCCCAAAACCCAAACCTAGCCCTGAACCGTAAAAATACCACTGTACCCCCAAACCTATTCCTGAACCCTAAAAATACCCCTGTACCCCAAAACCCAACCCTAGCCCTGAACCCTAAAAATACTACTGTACCCCAAAACCCAAACCTATTCCTGGACCCTAAAAATACCCCTGTACCCCATAACCCAAACCTAGCCCTGAACCCTAAAAATACCCCTGTACCCCAAAACCCAAACCTAGCCCTGAACCCTTAAAATACCCATGTACCCCAAAACCCAAACCTACCCCTGTACCCCAAAATACCCCTGTACCCAAAAACCCAAACCTATCCCTAAACCCTAAAAATACCCCTGTACCCCAAACCCAAAACTACCCCTGAACCCCGAAAATACCCCTGTACCCCAAAACCCAAACCTATCCCTAAACCCTAAAAATACCCCTGTACCCCAAAACCGAAACCTAGCCCTGAACCCTATAAATACCCCTGTACCTCAAAACCCAAACCTACCCCTGAACCCTAAAAATACCCCGGTACCCCAAAACTCAAACTTAGCCCTGAACCCTAAAAATACCACTGTACCCCAAAACCCAAACCTACCCCTGAACCCTAAAATACCCCTGTACCCCAAAACCCAAACCTAGCCCTGAACCCTTAAAATACCCCTGTACCCCAAAACCCAAACCTACCCCTGAACCCTAAAAATACCCCTGTATCCCAAAACCCAAACCTAGCCCTGAACCCTAAAAATAACCCCGTACCCCAAAACCCAAACCTACCCCTGAAACCTAAAATACCCCTGTACCCCAAAACCCAAACCTAGCCCTGCACCCTAAAAATACCCCTGTAGGCTAAAACCCAAACCTACCCCTGAACCCTTAAAATACCCCTGTACCCCAAACCCCTAACCTACCCCTGAACCCTAAAAATACCCCTATACCCCAAAACCCAAACCTAGCCCTGAACCCTAAAAATACCCCTGTACTCCAAAACCCATACCTATCCCTAAACCCTAAACCTACCCATGTACCCCATAACCCAAAACTATATCTGAACCCTTAAAATACCCAAACACCCCAAAACATATACCTCAGTACCCCAAAACATATACCCCTATACCCATACTTACCTTATCCAAACATTTAAAAAAAAAACATGCTTTTACCATTCATGCATTTACAATGAATTTCGTTGTAAATGTATGCGTGGTATCTATACTACTAATATAAAGAGAGAACAGAAACCTTTTGGCAAGGTAAACTCGGGAACCACAGCGCCAATCCACACACCCAATACATTGTTGGAATCCTCAGGGTGTGTAGATGGACATAGGCGACATAAAATAAAAATACAACGTAAATTAAAAAATTTAAATTGAAAAACAAAGTAGTCCCCTAAAACTAGCGCCGGCCGCGACGTAGCACTGACCGCGACCTAGACGTGCGTGATGACGACAGGTGGGGAGGAGCGGTGACGAGCGGCGAGGAGTGGCGGTGAAGGAGCGGTGACGAGCAGCAAGGAGTGGCGGTGAAGTCCGGAGCGCGGGGAGGAGCGGCGGCTCAGGTAAGGCTCAGGCGAGGTGGGAGGCAGGAGGCGGGCGGGAGGCGGGAGGCGATCTGGGCAATGTCGGGCGGGCGGGGGCCCGGGAGTGGCGCTGAAATCCGGAGCGCGGCTCAGGTAAGGCAGAGGCGGGAGGCGGGCGGGAGGCGGTCTAGGCAATGTCGGGGCGGGCGGGGGCCCGGGCGGGAGTGCACAGAAGCCTAAAATGCTGCCGCTAGCCCCCTCCTGCCCCGGGCAACGCCGGGGCGGGCTGCTAGTACATGATAAAGAACTGAGCCACCAAATGGAGATTTGTCTGAGTATTAAGCCTTCATTGGTTCATTATCATTTCGCACAGTTACATCACAGAAAGGACAGAGATGCTCCCTGAATAAGGATAAAAACCCACTGGTGGGAAATTATCTTGCTTCTCAGCCACTCATATTGGGTCACCCTAAAGGAGGGGATGAATGGCCCGGGGTTCCTTCTCGTATTATCTGCAATAGGAATGGAGCTGCTGCAGTATTGTCAGGCCCAAATTTCCCTCAATTTACTGCTTGAAAGGTGCAGTGGGTGGAAAGACCTTTGTAACTTGGAAAGGGCTACTTGACACTAATCTCTTCAGTCTGAAGGCCACCTGTGTGTCCAACTAGCCTGTGTGAGTAGTGTGTGGAGCCTATGACCTTCCTAGCATATAATTGCTGTGTTTGAGACAGACCTTCCAAAGAGCAAAGGCCTTAATTCATGTCTTATTTACGAGGACTCAGAAGAGAAGCCAGATCAGTAGAGTCAAGTGGGAAGTTGTTTCCTAGGTGTTGATGAACACAATAGGTTAGTGTACCTGGGCTCAGGGTCCAAATTGTTTCCAACCATGAGGAATAGTAATACAGCAGTACTAGCTAATGTTATGATTAATGGTAATTCACAAAGATCCAGTTGGAATTGTACAGTCATGTCACTCCTATCTCTAATGTGCAGAATAATTCCTTACAAATCCAGATCATGCAGCGCACAAAAACCTGGTACTTAAGAGTCACTGTTGGTGTGGTCAGGTAGAGTGTCTCAGAAATGGGGAATAACTCTTCCAAATGGGAGGGGCCTGTTGAAATCTAGGTATGAGCATAAGGATATACCCAAACAAATGTAGGTATTTTGCCGGTTTTACACAAATCACAAACATTTCACCCACAGCTACTCAATTCATAGCACAGGCAAAATATCTGTTGTAGCCCAACATTAAAGATGAACTTCAATAAAATATCACAGAAGTCAGTGAAGGCAGGGAATGACAATACCAGGACAAAGGAATAAAGGAAAGAGGAAAATGCAAAAAACTGTCTACATACATAAATAGTAATCACAATGTCAAAATGTTCACACATGGGAAAAAAGAAAAAATGGAACACATTGACATAGGAGACATTTCACACATAACATAAGCACAGATATCCAACTGAAAAACACTGAGAAATACATTGAGTAAAACATGCCTGTTAATGAATGGGGAGGGAAAGAAAATGCACTTTAACCACAACCATTGCCAACTGAGAGTCATCTGACCAACAACCAGGTACACACAGCTTAAATTCATAATAAGCAAGCCACAGATGCACCACTAATCTCACAATGTTCGAAAATATGTTTGTGTCAATGGCCCTCATCCTGAGGAAGAATTACTTAAGGAGGAGAGAGGATGAAAAAGCAAAGGATTGTTCTCTCTTGTATGGCTGAAGAAAAGATAGTGTTAAAATGCTGCTTCCCTCCTGATACTGGACATGGTTGCAAAATGGATGTAGGTGTTCACGTCACAGCTATCGCCCATGCCAAACCGTCCAATGTCAAAGTACTTTCTGAACTCCACTGGATCACTTTAGAGGATCTTTAGTGGTATCAGAGGTGTCATACCACTGGCTGCCTAATCCTATTGCTTGCACCTGGCCGCTCAACTGCAGCATTACATCACTATAGCAAATCTACTTTTTATGCAAGGTCACCCCACATGTTTAGCTTTTTTTTACCCTTTTTTGCTAGTATATGAACTCTGTGTACTTTATCCCAAAACAGAAGAAAGGTGTTTGTGCTCATGCTTTAAACATAGTTAAATTGGTTTACACATCATTGACATATTTAACCTACCTATAGGGCCCTAACATATTGTGAGAAAAATATATATAGGGCCTAGAAGTTAACTGCCGCATGTGGACTGCAACACCTATTGTGTGGGTCTGTAAAACATGGCTTCAGGCCTACTATGTGCAGCCTGACTGGAACCACCTAAAAACCTGCTGTCAAACCTGTCAAATAAACATTTTTGAAAGGTGAGAAACCTTGCTTTTAAAATTTCATAAATCACCCCAAAGTATACTTTGTCGTCCACAAGGTAGAAAGGCTGATATTTAAATGTGGAACATGTGTGAAAATAAAGTTGGCTTGTGCCTTTAGTGACTAACCCCCCAAAAGAAGTTTTCGCTGACAGAGCCACAGTCTCCCTCTCCGGCCTACTCGTATACCGCCCACCGGGATGCCCTAATCGATTCACTAGTGCCCTGATAGAAACCGTTACTACACTAGCAGCCACCACCCTCAACTTCACGATTCTGGGAGATCTCAATCCTCATTTCAACGACCCCCAGGACCCTGTGGCGTCCGATCTCCTCTTCAACCTTACTTCCTATGAACTGAAACTGGTCAATTCCGAGGCGACACACAACGAAGGTCATTTACTTGACCTGATTTTCACTAACATCCACGCGCTGAAAACCACACCTCCCCACCCTCTCCCATGGACTGACCACTTTTTGGTCCCTCTCTTCTGGCAAATCAGAGCCTTGCCACCTCAACCCCCCAAGACGCATGTCATGGACAGAGCCTGGTCCAAACTCTCTGTTGATGAATGGACCTCCATACTAGAACAGTCCTACCCCCCTGCTCTTGACCCGGTGAGTGCAGATACGAACCTTGAAAACTGGCTCACCCAATCACTCAACTCTATTCTCCCCAAGAGAAGCACTCAGAAAAAGGAGAAGAGAGCTGACTCCGCCCCTTCATACACACCCGAGCTAAAATTATGAAGGAAAGGATGTAAAAAACTGGAGCGCTCCTGGAGGAAAGACGGGACGAGATCCAGAAAAGATGAATATCGCACCGCCATGAGAACATTAAAAACGGTCCTGCGTAATACTAAGAGGCAGTTCTTCGATGAAAGAATAAAAAATTCCTCTAACTCCTCTAGAGAAACCTTCCTCATCATTAAGGAATTGCTCAAGGTGCCGGACCCCCATGTGGCTAAAGACACTTCTGAGGACAAATGTAACACATTGGCGAACTACTTTGATGCTAAAATTCAGAATATCTTAACTACCCTGCCCCAAGTCAATCACGGAATAGACTTAAGCAGTCAGCCAGCAAAACCAGCCATTCAGCTGGATACATTTGGTCCTGTGTCAGTGGACGAGGTACTCAAAACTTTGGCCATCATCAAAAGTGGCTCCCCTAGCGACCCGGCACCCATGCGTATCCTAAAAAAGATTGCACCCACCATCGCTACGCCTGTCACTGACCTTATTAACGCCTCGCGTCTTCAGCGAGTGGTTCCTCCTGGCTGGAAGAGAGCCATTGTCAAAGCCCTACTTAAAAAGCCGCTCCTAGATCCAGAGGAATTGGCCAATTATAGGCCAATCTCCCTACTGCCCGGACTTAGCAAGGTCACGGAAAGGCTAGTCAATAAAAAACTCTCCCACTTCCTGGAATCCAACGGCCTTCTCCGGAACTCGCAGACTGGCTTTCGCCCTGGACAGGCTACGGACACCGCCCTTCTGGCAGTCGTTGAGGAGGCTGGATGCATTTTGGATTCAGGAGGATCAGTGGCAGTGATCCTCCTGGATCTAAGTGCGGCCTTCGATACTGTTAACCACCAGGTCCTTATTCAGCGACTGACTGACATAGGGGTGGTGGGGCTTGTCCTGGCTCACGTCATTTCTGAGCAACCGCAGCTTCCAGGTCTGGGAGAGTAACACCCGATCGGCGGCAATTCCCCTCCAGTGCGGGGTACCACAAGGCTCCTCCTTAAGCTCCACATTATTCAATGTGTACATGTCCCCACTGGAGGAGGTGGTCGCCCCGTTCGGAGTCAAAATCGTGAGCTACGCCGAAGACACCCAACTTGTCGTCTCCCTATCCCAGCCTGACCAGGGACCGGGCACCCTCCACACTTACCTATCAAAAATATTCACTTGGATGTGTGAGTCTTCCCTGAAACTGAACGGGTCTAAGACCGAGATTATGCTACTAGGGCATAAAGGATCCACCCTCCCTCCGAACATCTGGCCCACCTGTTTGGGGGAGCCCCCATCCCCAAAAAAGGAGATTAAAGGTCTGGGGGTCTGAATGGAAAAGGACCTATCCTTTAAGACCCAAGCCAAAAAAATAGCGGGAGCCTGCTTCGGCCTCCTCCGATCGGCTCGGAAAGTCCTGCCCCTCCTTCCGCAGCTCTCTCGGAAGCTGTTTATCCAAGGACTGATCCTGACCAGATTGGATCACAGCAACGCCATCTTCCTTGGGGCACCTGAAACCACCTTCAGCAAGCTCCAACTGATCCAGAACGCTGCAGCACGGCTTCTCACGGACACCCCAGCTAGAACATCAGCTAAACCAGCGCTTAAACTTCTGCACTGGCTCCCAATATGCGATAGAGTACAATTTAAATCCCTATGTTTGGCACACAAATTGTTACAGGATAAGGGCACCCCCATCCTAAAGAACCTAGTCGTGCCCTACAAAGCCAACAGACCACTCCGCTCAGATCACAAATGCCTAGTCACAGTGCCCAGAGTAAAAAAGGAATATAGGAATCTGAATTTGCATACGAGGACCTATGTAGTACAAAGCACCCATAGAACAGGTTTAATGACCAAATTGGTACCGAGAAAATACAAAACAACCCTGAAAATGTCCAATGGGCTTTTTAGTCAAGTCAAGTCAATCAATCTTGATTCAGATAAAAAGATATCCATAAAAGAGTCATAACAACATTAACAAAAGATTGGGAAATACTTTACCTCACTTTGCAGTATATCAAGGAAATCAACTAGGCGATGTTAAACTATATATTGAGCCCTTCAAATCAAGTCAAGAATTTTCATATTTCATATCTCTTTTATCTAAAACATCTGACTTCATTACTGTAGTAACTTTGTTCAAGCTATACTTAAGATTTCCAAAAGTCACATTAATAGCATTCATATCTCATATCTCTTATAAATAACTAAAGCATCTCTCTTGATAGCGTTTATTATCATGACCCATCCTCATATGTTAATACTTCGAGGTATGAAAGTGACCAAACCCCCAATGGTGCCACATATGTAACATGAGGGCGACATTTAGCTGTATATAAAGTGAACAATTATCCAGTATTTGGGTGTCTTTCATAGATTCACATGCCTGAATCATTCCCCGTCGTCGAGACGGGAGCCTCCGGTAAATAAAAAATTAATGTCCTATAGACATACATAGAGAAAATAGGCCTAAGGGCCTCCCCTTAGTAGCCTTTCTTTGTCCTTATGTAAAAAGGACCAAACTCTCACAGTCAGCCAATCAGCTCCGACCTCCCTCTAGAACCTTCCTGGGAGGAGCCTCAGTCCCTCAGATTTTCTACCGCACGTTGTGCTAGGGAGTCTCCAGCCTGAGCTCTCCTCAGGTTTCCTCAGAATCATCTAACTTTCTTTGAAAGCAATCTCAACTCTTCAAGGATTACTTCACTACACTGTTCTGCAGTAAGTGTTTTCTTTCCACTACTTTCTTCAATGTCTGAATCACAGAAGAAAGCCCTTTTCAGGGCCTGCTCTTCATGTGGGAAGAAAAGGATCCATGTGGATGATAAGCATGACCTGTGCTTATATTGCCTTTATCCGGACCACAACTCGGACAAATGCAAAACAAGTAGGTCTTTCCCTAAAAAGACCGTGAGAGACAGAGAAGGGCGCCTTCTCATCTGGCTCGACAGGCTTAAGGACAGAGACACTCTGGAATCATCTGAAGGCAGTGTTTCCAAGTCCTCAGAAGTCTCAAAAAAGAGGCCTAGGGCGACTTCCCCTGGCCCCTCAGACACTCCTCCTAAGAAGGCACACAAGAAGTCTTCAGAGGCAAGATCCACCACATCTTCTGTGTCTGTTCAGGAAGACCGAACTTTTAAAAAGCCTGCTCCGTCATCTAGACATGCTCAGAGGACTACCTCAGTCACCACCACGGTGTTGACGACATCAGCGTCGTCGCCTTCAGCGTCGACGACGACGACTGCATCCTCGTCATCAGGTAGACCTGTCTCCTCTATTATTCTACTGACACCGTCGTCGACGACGAAGACCCTGTCGACGACGACATTGTCGTCGACGAGCCCATCATCGTCGAAGACACCGTCGATGACAACGTCGACGATAGAGTCGACGACGAAGACACCGTCGACGAGGGAGTCGACGACGAAGACACCGTCGACGAGGACACCGTCGACGAGGACACCGTCGACGAAGACACCGTCGACGAAGACACCGTCGACGACGGGCTCGTCGTCGACGAGTGCACCGACGACGACTACATCGACATCGAAGTCGTCGTCGACGACCAAGGCACCGTCGACGGAGGACTCGTCGTCTTGGCATGGAAAAAGTCCAAGCTTGTGGAGGTGTCGGCCCTCGCGCTACCACCGTCGATGACACCCTCGACGACGACAGCGTCAAATGCTACGTCTAGCAAGGCTACCAGGCTGCAAATTACACCGGAAACGACGTCTCCGAGTAAAGTGGAAAAACAGCCACCTCAGGAAATCTTCCAAAGTGAAGAATCGGAAGAGGATGACCACCTGGGTCCCGCTACTTCTATCTCGGACCTTAATGTCAAATGCCAAAGCACCGATGAAGAACAGGAGGACTTCACTTATCAGGAACACTCCGTCCAAACTAGTGTCCGCACGGAAGTCACCCCCATGATATGCCTACCGGCGGCACTCGTTAATGACCTCCGTTACCTTGTACAAGATTACAAACAACGCTCCCGGAGGCGGACAGTGGAAAACAGACACCTGCGATTTCAAAGAGCAGCCGCAAAAGTCTACTAAATCCATTCCAATTATAGAGTTCTTATGGGAGCAAGGTAAAAAATTGATGATAACACCCGCTTCTGTGCCCGCGTTGGTTCCACACCTGGACAAGAAATACAAAGCCCCGCTCACAGCGGCGGTTTGCCTCAACGGTCAACCCAAACTTGACTCGGTGGTTACGCAGGCGGCCCAGAAGAACTCCCGCAACCCGGCCTCACCGCTATCCGCCCCTCCTGACAAAGAAGGCAGGAAGCTGGACACGATTGGGAAAAGATTCACTACAACGTCGGCCATGTCCATCAAGGTAGCCAACTCCATCGCCTTGTTAGGTCGTTACAACCGCCAACTTTGGGAGGACATCGCCCCTTATATAAAGGAACTGCCTGACGCAGTCCAGGGTGAAGTCAAGGCTCTCCTTGTAGAAGGCCAAACTTCTGCTGCGGAAATAATTGACTGTGCTATCGACGCAGCCATGACTGGCTTCCGTCAGCTGGCTGGTGCTGCTGTTCTGCGCCGTCAAGGGTGGCTGAAAGCGACATCGTTCCGCCAGGAGGTACAAGCGAAGGTGCTAGACATGCCCTTCGATGGACAGCATCTTTTTGGGGACAAAATAGACGAGGCACTGCAGACCATTAAGAAAGACACCGATACTGCCAGGGCACTGGGCACTCTACAGTCGCGAAACCAGTCCTTTCGAGGCAACCGTTCCAGAGGTCAGTCCTCTTATCGAGGTTCCTATCAGAACAGGTCCTCGTATTCCTACAATAACAAGAACCAATACCAGCACAAGCAACAACGACAAGGTCGTCAGTCTTCATACGGACGATCTAACTTCAGAGGCAAGAATACCAAGAGGGGCGCTGGCGGCCGCCAGTGACCGATTACTCCAGCCAGTCCTACCACCCTCTCCATCCTTTCAAATTGGAGGAAAGTTGACCCATTTCCTCACCAATTGGCAACACATAACTACGGACCGGTGGGTTCTCCAAATGATACGATTCGGCCATTCTCTCGAATTCACCACAATCCCTCCCAACACACCTCCCCAAAGGCGAGCGCACAAACACCTACGCCTGCTTCTCCAGGAACTCTCTGTCATGTTACACAAAGGAGCCATCGAACAAGTCCCTGCATCCTTAAAGGGGAAGGGGTTTTATTCCCACTTCTTTCTTGTAAGACAGAAGGAGAACAAGTGGAGGCCCATTCTAGACCTCCGAGCGCTCAACGCCTTCCTACGGAGCCAATCGTTCGGGATGGTGACGATCCAGGAGATCCTGGGCACTCTGGAAAAGGGGGATTTCATGACATCCTTAGATCTCCAGGATGCCTATTACCACATCCCCATCCTCAAGCGCCACAGAAAATTCCTGCGGTTCGAGGTTGCAGGTCGACATTATCAGTTCAAAGTCCTACCGTTTGGCCTCAAATCCGCGCCGCGGATTTTCACGAAGTGCCTTGCACCGGTGGCGGCCTTTCTACGTCAGCTGGGTCACCAAGTCTTCCCCTACCTAGACGACTGGCTGGTAAAAGAACCCTCACCAGAAGGCGCGGCCGAATCCTCCAGCGCCTGCACCAATCTTTTTCAGAAGCTGGGATTAACCCTCAATCTCAAAAAATCCTGCATTATCCCTACGACAAAAATTACCTTCCTCTGGGCTACCTTGGACACAGAGTGCACCAGAGCTTTCCCCTCGAAGGAAAGGACGGACAAAATATTGTCCCTAGCCACGGCTGTGGCAACAAAGACACGTCTCAAAGTCCGAACTTACACATCCCTCCTGGGAATGATGTCCTCCTGTATACTTCTCATCCCTCGCTGCAGGCTCAGGATGCGCCCGTTGCAGGAAGCTCTCACGAGTCAATGGACACAAAGTACTGGCTCATTCGAGGACTTTGTACGGATTACACCAAAAATGACCAGAAGTCTGCAATGGTGGAGGAGTCGCAAAAACCTAACCATTGGATTACCGTTTCTCCTTCCGGCGAAACCTCTGGTGATCACCACGGACGCCTCCCTGGAAGGATGGGGCGCTGTTCTCCAGGACCTTCGGATCAGCGGCAAGTGGGACGCACAGGAAAAGCTGCTCCATATAAACCTCTTGGAGCTGAGAGCGGTCTATCTTGCTCTACAGGCCTTCCTACCGCGCATCCAGAACTCCCCAGTGCTCGTCAAAACAGACAACACCACGACGATGCACTATCTCAACAAACAGGGGGGAACGCGTTCGCTCTCTCTCTCGCACGAATCGCAGAAAATCTGGAACTGGCTAGTGACTCACGGGATCCAACTCAAAGCGGACTACGTACCTGGAAAAGACAATACCATCGCGGACGCCCTGAGCAGACAACGATCCCTCTCCCACGAGTGGGAACTGAGCGACAACGCTCTGGCTCACATCTTCTCTCAATGGGGCGTCCCAAGAATCGACCTGTTTGCCACCAAGGAGAACGCCAAATGCCCAAACTACGCAAGCTGGCGTCCCCAACAAGGGTCACTGGGAAATGCTTTTTCCATCGGTTGGTTCAGCGTGTTTGCGTACGCTTTTCCTCCATTTCCGATGATCCCGAGGCTCCTCAGGAAGATGAAGGCGGAACCCTGTACCCTGATACTGATTGCCCCGTTCTGGCCGAGGCAACACTGGTTCTCGGATCTGCTACGACTTTCCATCAGGTCTCCGATTCGTCTGAGGCAGCATCCGAACCTCATAACGATGTCCAACGGGCAGGTGCAGCACCCGAACCTCCGCTCGCTCAAGTTATCGGCCTGGCTCCTGAGCACAGAGAGTTCTGTGACCTAAACATCCCACAGGACTGCAGGGAGGTCCTGGCAAAAGCGAGAGCGGGCAGTACAAACAAAACCTACTCTCTCAAGTGGAAAAGGTTCTGCATTTGGTGTTCAGCCCAGGGCCTGCGACCGCTCGCTGTCACCCCTGAACAGATATTACCATACCTTCTACATTTGGCGCAGTCGGGACTGTCACATGCATCCATTAAGGTTCACCTGGCAGCTATCTCTAGGTTAACCAGAACTTTCACAGGACCTTCTCTGTGGTCAAGTAGGCTTGTCAAGCAATTCCTGAAGGGGCTCTACAGATCCTTCCCGAGGCCTCGGAAAGTCCCTCCGACATGGCAACTGAATCTGGTGCTCAACCAACTCATGAGACATCCGTTTGAACCCATTCATCGGGCATCTATCAAATACATCTCCTGGAAAACTGCGCTCTTGCTCGCCTTGACATCAGCCAGGAGAGTGAGCGAGCTACAAGCTTTGTCCATTCAGGAACCATATCTGCAGTTCAGGCAAGACAGGGTGGTGTTGAGACCGAACCCTAAATTCATACCTAAAGTACCTTCGGACTTTCATCTCAACGAACCAATTGTCCTTAGGTCCTTCTTTGCGAACCCTTCTACAGCAGCAGAAAGAGCTCTGCACTCTTTGGATCTCCAAAGATGCCTTAAGTTCTACCTAGACAAAACTAAGACCATCAGGAAATCTTCACAACTTGTCGTAAATAATTAATTTACCGTCTTAATTTCTATGCAGGTAAGTACTTAATCAATAATAACTCAAATCGGAAGAAAAAAGACAGAGTCCGTGGTGTTAGAGTTCTTAGGGGTTTTATTCCTTAAAAAGGAATCGTTCCGGAACTGGATATCATGTTCCTGCAACCACAAGGGGTTCAGGAAGGGATAGAGCAACATTTTATTGACAATACATAGCTTATATACTTAAGTTACATTATAGAAACTAATACAGTAGGCGTAACAGCTGAGAGAAACAAGATAAAACACACACGTGATACTTATACGTAATTAGGAGGCGTGAACTAGGCGTGAACATAGAGGTGTGTGCTAGAAACGTCACAGGTAGGTGTCATAAGTGGGTGGCAACAATAAGCAGAATCTTGCAATGTCAGCAGAAATCTGAGGCCTGGATGCGCGCGCAGCTGCATGACGTGTGATTGACGTGAAGCTGGAGGGTGCTGGGGACTTGACATTTGAACTAGCGGAAAGAGACAGAAGTCTGGCATGTCAGATCAACTCGTACTTCTATCATATCTGATATCTGGTGTTTTAGGAACTGAGTTATCTGGGCGGAAAGGTCTCTGGGGCAGAAGCTATTCTATACTGGCTGAGGGTGCGTGTATAAGCGCCTAAGTGTCTGCATGAGAAGCGTGGGGGCATGGGCCTTCCATGGTAGCATGGTAACAGGAGCTATGAATTACTTGCATAGAGACAGTGTGGCCGGGCCCTTTCGCTCTGCAGCTGGGGAATGTTTACTTAAACTAGTAGGCAGGAATGCATTTTCGAGGAGCAGACCAGATAATTCGAAGGTTGAAGTCAGTCTTGGCAGGCAGCAGGCTGAGCTAAGCGCGGTGGGCCGCACTGGAAGTAAGTCAGAGTTCACGGGTACAGAGGCAGCCTGGGCTGAGGCTTTCGGAGTCAGAAGCCAGAAAAAAGGCTAGATGGCAGAAATTCAGGGCCTACTTAGCCAGAGCTGAAAAACGTGTAAAGTACACCACAAAAAGACGTTGGCATGGCATACTTAGGAACTGAATATTCAACCCCTTCAGGGTGGGTCTGAAAGAGGACATGTTAACGTTGGACGCAAATGTATTTGCGTCTTCATAGCTGGCACAGGAGGGAAGTTACATGCACTTTAAGCTGGTACATGGAGACGGTGGGGTACACGATAGGGAACACAACTTGACCAAAAATTTATATTTCCTCATTCCCTCCTTGTTCCCTACGGACCCTTCATGATATCTCGATCCTCATGAATCGATCAGTCTGTTCTTGTAACATCATTTGCTCGTCTTTCTTTCTTTGACGGTTTGAGAGGAAACTGGAATGTCCAATGCATGATGTGGCACACAGTCCACAAATCGCTGGCCCACACTGTAGGCACAGGCAACAACTGAATACTATGATTAGGCCAATACCTAGGAAGGATAGGATCTTCCATCCCCAAGCAGTTAACGTTGTCCAGAACCAACCGGACCAAGTCCAGGTGCCTGGATTCTGATGTATCAGATTTGCAATTTTATGAAGACGTGTAATAGCTTTGTATACAGATGGCGCGTTTTCTGGAATGAAAACACAGCAACTTGACCCGATGACCTTACAAGCTCCACCTCGATCTGCCAAGATGACGTCAATAACAAGGCGATTTTGAAGGACAACAATCCGCATAGCAGACTGTTCCTCTGTTAAGTTACCTAGGGCAGAGGCAGTTTCATGTACTACTGCTTCAAGTGTTCTAGTTAATCTACGTATTGCTTTACTATTTTGGACGGGGCCTACGAAGAAAAAGAATCCTTTATTGAAATCTGTGTATTGCTCCCATGCCGTTTCAGTATAGTCGACAAGCGGGAGGTCTCTTCGGAGTCTATTGTTTACTAGATTTGAATTTCTATGATAATCAGGAGGAGCTAAGAAAACAGGGGGCAGAAGGAAGGCAATGTAACAGGTACCATCCCAATCTGGAGGTAGACTTATGTATGCGGTGTGGCCACACACAAAGTAGGAATGACGTCTAGCTCGAAATGAGGACCTACCCTCATCAGTGAATTCGACCACAGTAGTACATTTACTATGACCTAAGTGTACTGAACCCTTCTTTCTAACACAAAGATGACCAGTGACTGGTAATACTGACATGGCGGGGAGGGCGGGTGCAGCTTCGGACTCAATAGTAAGAATCATAAGGTTAACTGTGTAATTGCCTAACCCATATACTTCATTTTCTAGATCAGTTCCTACTGTAACAGATTGACCTTCACTGTCAGGGTAACAGGCGTAGAATAGAACTAAATTCAGGTCTCCCCAAATCCAGCCCCCTTCGAGGGTAACGGCAATATTAGAATCTATAGAATTTATCAATCTACTCCATGCACCGCAGGAGCCATTGTGAGAGAATGGATACGGAAAAAGAGGCAGAGCTCCCTGGTATTTCTGATGGGGAGGGAGTCGGCCACATACCCAGCAATTGGTAGCATTGCTAGTCTGATGGGAGTGATGTAACATGCTAATGAATGTGTTGTTGCGCAGCGCAAGTCTGTAAGATAATTCATGAGGCGGTAATGTACTAAAAGAATGTTCAGCAGAAACATTGTAAGCAGATTGTTCACGCTTGAAGAGAGGGTAGTATATGGAGAGCAGTATACTCGCCACAATAATCAAAAGGCTTATAAAAAACATAACCACTAATGTCATTATACAGTGACTGCGGAGTGATTTGCAATATGCACGTTTCTTGAATCGTCTCTCTCTCTCTCTATCTCGATCTAGGGGATACATGTCAGAAACTATTTAACCGATTCACCTAGGGGAGGACTTAAACAATTAAACTGTCTGACTTGCTAGATCGGAGCTTCAACTTGTACTCCTCTTGGGGAGTTTTTTCTTGTTCGGAAACTTTAAAGTGTCTAGGTTCAACACAGTCTTTGGTGGGGGTGGACGAGTCTGGGTCTGGTTTCAGTTCGTTGCACTTTTTAACATGACTCGTATGTACCCACCCCTTTCTGCCTTCAACTTTTACTGCGGTCCTCGTAGTGAGAAGGACGGTCTTCAGCGCTTTCCAGCGGGGCTCCAGCGGACTTTTCCTGTCGAAGTTCCTAATTAAAATCAGGTCCCCAGGACGGACATCATGCGGCTTTACATCAGTGTTGTCAGGGAAGGCTGCGGCAACCTGTGAACGACATGATTGGAGTGCAGACATCAAGGAGGCAAGGTAATCTGTCAACATGTTACAATCAACATCAGTAATTTTCTTAGGAATGGGCGTCCCCCACATATTCGGTGGTCTGCCAAAGACTACTTCGTACGGGGATAGTCCTGATCTCGAGTGGGCAACCATTCTCATGTAGAACAGTGCAACTGGCAGGGCGACTATCCAGTCGACCCCTTTCTCCTGACATATTTTAGCAAGGCGGGTCTTTAGTGTCTGATTATGCCTCTCTACAAGGCCTGCGGCTTCGGGATGTCGGACACAATGGAATTTCCACTGATATCCTAGCAGCAAAGAAACTTGTTTCATTAACTCGGATGAGAATGGCTGTCCGTTATCTGAGTACATGACACGAGGCAAGCCGTACCGTGGGAAAAATTCTCGAACCAGCTGCTTGGCAGTGGTCGGAGCAGTGTAGTCTGGGACTGGATATGCTTCGGTCCAACGGGAAAGTGCACAAACAACTACAAGGACATATTTGAATCCTCGACAACGGTCCATCTGGATATAATCCATCTGGAGGACTTCAAAAGGGTGATCGGGAGGATGAAATCCACCTTGCTCTACAGGGACGCTTTTACCTGGATTGAACTTACAACAGATCATGCAAGTACGCACTTTCTGTTTTGCTGCTGCTCGTAAGTGTTTATTGCTCCAGAGATTTTGTAAACTGTCTAACATCGCTTTTTCTCCTAGATGTGCTGGACTATGTGCTGTATTTATCATGATATCAAACCATTGAGTCAGGGAGAAACCATGTAGATTTTTCTTTCCTAACCCATCCTTGATCTGTCTGAATCCCTCCTAGTTCAGTCCATTTCTTTATTTCCTCTGGAGTAGCATGTGTCTGGATATCGATTACATCTAGGGTGGGATCCCTGACTGTCATACACTGTGTCGGTACTATTGTCTTTGTCACATCAGTAGTCTGGGTGTGGGTCAATGCTGTATGTTTTGCTGTCTGGTCTGCCAGGTCATTACCCTGGGAGACAGAATCTGTAACTTTAGTATGTGCTTTACACTTCATGACGGATATGCCCGAGGGCAAATGTATTGCTTCTAACAGTGCTTGAATGAGGGGACCGTGTTGGATCTTGGCACCGTGAGAGGTCAAGAAACCTCTTTCTTGCCATAACATGCCGAAGTCGTGTACGACTCCGAACGCATAACGAGAATCAGTGTATATGTTGACATTTCTGTTCTTGGCTAGTATACAAGCTCGGGTCAGAGCGATGAGCTCCGCCGCTTGAGCAGACAATGTGTCAATACGATGTGTTTCTTTAACTTCAGTTTCAGTGGTCACGGCATAGGCGGCCACTAATTCCCCTGTACTTGTTCTCATACATGAACCATCCACATAAAGTGTCAGGTCTGGATTTGTCAGTGGAACATCTGTTAAGTCTCGTCTAGGTTTTGTTACTGCATTAATGATCTCTATGCAATCATGCGGGGCTGGATCTGTCATAATTGTAGGTAACAATGTTGCGGGGTTCAGAATGCTACAGCGTCTGATTTCTATATGTGGCTGGAAGAGCGTCAATTCATAACCTGTCAGTCGTGCTATAGTTAAGTGCTAAGTCTGGGTTCTGTTTAAAAGAACCTCTACAGAATGTGGAACTTGAACTGTTAATGGGTGTCCTAAAACAATTGAGTCGCTCTGTCTGATTGCTAGCGCTGTTGCTGCTACTGACTTCAAGCACGCAGGGAGTGCCTGGGCTACTGAATCCAATGTACTAGAAAAATAAGCGCAAGGCTTTTGTGAACCTGCTTGGTCTTGAGTGAGGACAGACAACGCTGTGCCGTCCCGTTCTGTAACAAAAAGTGTAAAAGGTTTGCTGTAACATGGTGTCGCTAGAACTGGTGCTTGACATAAAGCTTTCTTTAATTCTTCAAAAGCCTGTGTGTGTTCCTGATTCCAAGGAAGGACAGTCGAAGTCGCTGCCTCCTGTGTCGTTAACTGAATGAGTGGTTTAGCTAGAAATGCATACTGGGGGATCCATTGTCTGCAGTACGAGGTGAGGCCTATGACGGCCCGCACTTCCTTTTGTGTCTGGGGTTGTGGCATATTTACAATTAACTGAATGCGATCGGGAGTGAGCTGTCTCTCCACTTTGGACAGCAAGTGACCCAAGTACACAACTTGCTGAACACAGAATTGTAGCTTCGAAGGAGACACCTTGTGTCCCTTGTCGGCCAGAAAATGTAAAACTGTCAGTGATGCTTGTTCACATTCGGGCTCACTTCGTGCGGTGATCAGCAGATCATCGACGTATTGCAGTAAAGCGGTGTTAACTGGCATTATGATACAACCAAGTTGTCTTTTCAGTGCTTGGCTATAGATGCTGGGGCTTTCTGTGAATCCTTGATGTGCGCGTGAAAATTTGAAACTTCGTCCATTTAAACTGAATCCGAAGAGATATTGGCTCTCCGGATCAATAGGTACACTGAAGAAGGCGTTCTTGAGGTCAATTACAGTGAAGAACGTTGCCTCTGAATCAATAGCAGTCAATAGGGAAGAGATGTCAGGAACCACAGGATACTGTGGAATAATGCATTTATTCAGTTCTCTTAGATCAATCACCAGCCGATATACTGGCGGTGCATTGGGATCAGTACGTTTAAGAATTGGAATGATGGGTGAATTACAGATATTGGAGTCGGTTTCTACGACCACTCCTTGGGCAATGAGCTCTTCAATGATTTCCAGTAAAGCCACTACAGCATCGGGTGGTAACTTGTATTGTCTGATTCTGGGTAAAACAACACCTGGTTTAAGTGTTACACGGTATGGTGTGATGTGCATACAACCTACATCAGTTGGGCCTTTTGCCCACAAGTGATCTGGTACATTTTTCAATCTGACATCAAACTCTCGTAAGACATAGTGACCCTTGAAATCCCGCAGAAAGAGTCTAACTCCCTCCGGGGAACAACATATAATAGCTCCTAGAGCCTTCAATGTTTTGATACCTAACAGATTTTCTGGGCATGATTTCGTAAGTAACAGGTCTGTAACACGTGATAATGGACCCACAGCCAGGGGAACGGGTTTCAATACTTCATTTACAATAGGCTGTCCTGAAAAACCAAGGGAAACATTCTGTGAGCCTGAGAGGGGTGCCCCTGGAACTTCATCATGGCTGATTGTGGTGCGACTTGCCCCTGTGTCAATTAAAAACTTTCTGTCTTTTCCCAATACTTGACTATGTACATAAGGACCCTCTTGATCTACAGGAATCTCAATAAGAGGCAAGCCACCTTCCCTCTCTAGGCTGTTTCATGTGTATCGTTGATAATCGGGGTAAGCGGACTGGGCATACTGGTACATCTGTTGTGAAACTTGCTGAGTTGCGGCAATGGGCTGTGGCTGTGATACCGCTACTGTCTGTGCTGCATGTGATGAAGCATGCATAGGCTGTGTATTCTGCATGGGCTGTACGTTCTGTGAAGTCTGTTGATGACCATGATCTTGTCTAGGCGGATGTGGTCTTTCTTTAGTTTTACCTGTTGCTATATTATGTTTCAGAACTGGGCATTCGTGTACGTAGTGACCTGGCTGCTTGCAATAATTGCATGTCCCTTTAACGGGAGCTGTGGCGTGACCTGTCTCGGTCGCACCCTTTCTCTGACCGTCGGCTGGAACCGACTGAGCTACTAACATTTTCATTTTCGTGTCTTTCATGCGTTTCTGTTCCTGATCTTGTTCTTCTCTAATTCTGTTCTGATGGTATTGTAGCATCTGTAACATCTGGGATGGCGTATTTGCCTGCCAAGTACTTTCAACTTTGTACACGCGGTTCTTAACTAATGGCAGGGAATTCTCGACTAATTTTGATACAAAAAGATGCGGATACGACTCGCTACTTGGTTTAAGGCCACTATTAATAATGAAACATTTCTCGAATCTTGAATAGAAGTCACTAGTATCTTCGTCGTGTTTCTGTTTACAGGACGAGATGGCGTCCCAATCTTCCTTTCTAGTTGTCAATAATCTTGGCTGAACCTGTACTATCAAACCTGGTAATGCTTTAGTTTTCTCTCCGAGGCCTACCCCTGGGACACGTTTGTTCTCTTCGTCTTCTATTTCTGCCCATACAATCTTTTTCTCTCCCACCTCCCATTCTTTTTCCTTGAGTTTCTCGTAGATGCCCGTAGGCAGCAGTACCTTTAACATTTTCATGATATCTTCATATGTGTAATCCCCCATCAGTAACATGTCTTTAAGTTCTCTGTGAAAACCTGCAGGGTCTTTATCATGACACGGTACTAGTTTCTTCATTTCCAATAGTTCTAACTTGGTCAGAGGCGTGTGTACATACACACGTTTCAAGTTATGATCCTCACCCATAACTGGATGTACTTCTCGTAAGGGGTTCTGACTTTCAATGCCATGCAGACGTTCCATATGGTACATTTTTCTTTCTGGGGGCGGAGCGGGGACATATTCAGAGCTTACGAAAGTGTTATATCTGTGTCGTTGTTCTAGAATTATTTGAATTAATTTGGTGCTTAAACCTCTCCATCTATCAGTGAGTAGCGCTTCTAATGTATCGTGTAAGGGACCTGGATCAGAATGTTGGTTTCTGTATAACGTGAGGAGGTGCTGAATCATGTATACACCTGCTAATTTCTGTTCATCTGGGGAAAGGTTCAGAAAAGTCTGCGCTACTGTGTCATCATTGTATATGTTCGGGTTGTCAGCCCATAATACTGCTGACCGAGCTAGTTCTTGTTCATCCATAGAATTGAGTACATGGTACCCCATTCGGTCTCAAAGCCTTTTATCAGTTTCTTGGAACTGATGTTCAGGGGAATTCGGGTTCGTTATGCCAGAGAGAAAAACTCTCTTGCTTTCTGGACGGATGCCTTTCCTAAGGTAAGTTCCCTTACCTACATACGCTATTGTGTCTGTAGTCGCTTCTTGTTCTTCGGGTTCTTCCTCCTCTTCGGAGGAGGCTTTCTCTTTCTCGTGTGCTTCTATTACTGCTCTTCTTATTTTCTTGTACATACTGGCTATGCAACCCCCTTTATCATGCTTTCCTTCAGATATATTTTGGCCCCACCTGTTAAGTGCATCTAATTCATCCTGTACTGTCCCAGGCCTGTCTCGTTCTCTGATTAGGCAATTTATAAAAAAACGTAGTATATATGCTTGAATGTCAACTTTCTGATGCGCCATGGCCTCCTTAATACTTCCTGGGTCCTGCCCAGTCTGGACAAAGTGATATATTCTATCTAGGTACTCTTTCATTCCTGGTAATAGCAGCAGGTAATCTGCAGCATGTCGTAAGCGTAATGATGCTAAAAACATCCTATCGTCTTTACCGGGTACTGGATCATATCTGCAAACTTGGAGCGGTTCTTTGAGTATATCGAGACGGGGTGATTGGAGTATAAAAGGATTCTTCAGATCCTTAAGCTGTAATCTGCGTGTTTGGGGCGGGGTCTGATGACCCCCGGTCGCACCTCCTGAGACGGAAGCATGGGCATTAGTTCTCTGTGGAGTCTGTATCTGTACTTGAACTTGTCTTTTAGTAGGATCAGGTAGAAGTGGTTTCGGTAGACTAATTTTAGGTGCGGAAAGTGGTGGAGGTGGTGGAACAGGGGGAATCTGTCGGGCGGGGGAACCTTGTTGTGGTACTGGCGGAATATGATCTTGGGGCGGGTTACCACCCCCGTCCCCGTCGGTAGGCAGGGCGCGGACAGGCAGATTGGTGTAAGCGGGAGCTACATCCTCTAGATAGGAATTCAGGAATATGTCTTTAGTGGTCCTGTGCATTACTTTAGTTGGGACTAATGGTGGCGGCAGATTTTTCGGTATTTCTGAAGTGGCTTCAGGCGAACCCTCGGCCACAAGATACATGCCATTTATAAGATTGTTTCGTGCGCGGTCTATTTGTTCTGATTTTACTCGAATCCCTTCAGTAACTAATTCGTTTTCTTGAGCTTTATCTGATTCTTTAAGTCTGTCTTCTCTACGGAGTGCTTTTTCTGTACGCTTATGTGATTCCTTACGCCAAAATTCTATGGCGTCTTTCTGAGATTGCCTGGCTTTCTTTTTCCATAATGCTTCTTCTACTTTCATGATGCACTCGGCATCCCATGTCCCGGTGGCGGGCCATCTGTGTCTTTCGTCTAGATGCTTAGCATAATCGGCCCATAAATCTAGATACAATATGGCATCTATGCCATGTTTATGATACATGAAATTTCCAGGCGTGTCCCTAGGGGGGATAGGAATTTCTTCCTCTAGCATCCCTTTCCTAGTTCCTATTTGCTTTAACTTGTTAAAAAACGGCATTTTGCTTACTTAGTACTGAATGCTCAATCCTTACTGCTTAAATCTAGACACAGCTAGTTACACAAGAACACAATAATGCACATTAAAACAGCTCACTCATACAACGACATTAATCACATGAAAAAACATTTAAAAACACATATGACTACCCCCTATACTAGATGTACTGCTAAACAGCACAGATACACTGCTGAGCACAGTGCAAGAACTGGAATCATCGGATATACTGCTAAACAGTACAGATACACTGTCTAAAACAGTGCAGACCGGACTTGTGTACCCAAACCCGTCTAGATACGTCCCGGCAATGGTACTCACCGGGAAGCACGGAAAACAGAAGGCCTCGGAAAACTCGACTGGACTGGACCGGACTCAACTCGACTTGGCACGTGGATACTTCGGAAAACTGGTGGGACTCTTGACACCTCGGACCTTGCTTCTTTCGGCTAGGCTCTGGTCGGGATCCTCCGCACTCCTCACCGCCTCGTCTGGGTGCTGATTGCAGTCTTCGTCACCTCCGTGGGCCAGAGGGAGATACAGGAAATCCTGCCGGTACGCGTAGGCTCCGTCTAACTGATGGCAGGGGACAGAGTTTGCAACGCACCAACCGGCGCGTGGGGTGGGGGAGGGGTCCCTATTCGGGCGCCAGAATGTCGTAAATAATTAATTTACCGTCTTAATTTCTATGCAGGTAAGTACTTAATCAATAATAACTCAAATCGGAAGAAAAAAGACAGAGTCCGTGGTGTTAGAGTTCTTAGGGGTTTTATTCCTTAAAAAGGAATCGTTCCGGAACTGGATATCATGTTCCTGCAACCACAAGGGGTTCAGGAAGGGATAGAGCAACATTTTATTGACAATACATAGCTTATATACTTAAGTTACATTATAGAAACTAATACAGTAGGCGTAACAGCTGAGAGAAACAAGATAAAACACACACGTGATACTTATACGTAATTAGGAGGCGTGAACTAGGCGTGAACATAGAGGTGTGTGCTAGAAACGTCACAGGTAGGTGTCATAAGTGGGTGGCAACAATAAGCAGAATCTTGCAATGTCAGCAGAAATCTGAGGCCTGGATGCGCGCGCAGCTGCATGACGTGTGATTGACGTGAAGCTGGAGGGTGCTGGGGACTTGACATTTGAACTAGCGGAAAGAGACAGAAGTCTGGCATGTCAGATCAACTCGTACTTCTATCATATCTGATATCTGGTGTTTTAGGAACTGAGTTATCTGGGCGGAAAGGTCTCTGGGGCAGAAGCTATTCTATACTGGCTGAGGGTGCGTGTATAAGCGCCTAAGTGTCTGCATGAGAAGCGTGGGGGCATGGGCCTTCCATGGTAGCATGGTAACAGGAGCTATGAATTACTTGCATAGAGACAGTGTGGCCGGGCCCTTTCGCTCTGCAGCTGGGGAATGTTTACTTAAACTAGTAGGCAGGAATGCATTTTCGAGGAGCAGACCAGATAATTCGAAGGTTGAAGTCAGTCTTGGCAGGCAGCAGGCTGAGCTAAGCGCGGTGGGCCGCACTGGAAGTAAGTCAGAGTTCACGGGTACAGAGGCAGCCTGGGCTGAGGCTTTCGGAGTCAGAAGCCAGAAAAAAGGCTCGATGGCAGAAATTCAGGGCCTACTTAGCCAGAGCTGAAAAACGTGTAAAGTACACCACAAAAAGACGTTGGCATGGCATACTTAGGAACTGAATATTCAACCCCTTCAGGGTGGGTCTGAAAGAGGACATGTTAACGTTGGACGCAAATGTTTTTGCGTCTTCATAGCTGGCACAGGAGGGAAGTTACATGCACTTTAAGCTGGTACATGGAGACGGTGGGGTACACGATAGGGAACACAACTTGACCAAAAATTTATATTTCCTCAAACTGTTCGTGGCTTACAGCAGTCCAAGAATGGGCCTGCCTCTCACGAAGCAAAGCATCTCGAGATGGATCTCCTCGGCGATTGCATTCTGCCATGACAAGGCCGGACGGCCCTTGACTGATCATGTTACTGCTCATTCCACCAGGGCGATGTCCACGTCAGCAGCACTCTTCGCTGGGGTGCCAATCTTGGACATATGCCGTGCGGCGACCTGGAAGTCACCGCACACTTTCTCCAGACACTACTGCCTGGATATCGAACTGCAGAAGGATGCGGCAGTGGGCCAGGCGGTGCTTCGCCATCTCTTTCAGTGAGGTGAGCCTTCCTACATCCCGCCATCCAGGTATGCACATTCTTTGCTCTTGTGGTATTTTACTTATGCTATCATTCCATGTTATGTGATAATATATGCATTGTCTACCATGACTGCAGAGCGACATTACTTCACAAATGTGCATATCTGATTGCTAGCTATTCTGATTCAGGCATGTGAATCTATGAAAGACACCCAAATACTGGATAAGAAATGCGTTACTTACCTGTAACAGCAGTTATCCAGTATTGGTGTCTTTCATAGATTCACATGCAACCCTCCCGCCTCCCCTGGAAGGACTCACATCCCTCTCTAACATTGTTACGTCTACCTAGCTGGGTGCGTACGAAAATCTGAGGGACTGAGGCTCCTCCCAGGAAGGTTCTAGAGGGAGGTCGGAGCTGATTGGCTGACTGTGAGAGTTTGGTCCTTTTTACATAAGGACAAAGAAAGGCTACTAAGGGGAGGCCCTTAGGCCTATTTTCTCTATGTATGTCTATAGGACATTACTTTTTTATTTACCGGAGGCTCCCGTCTCGACGACAGGGAATGATTCAGGCATGTGAATCTATGAAAGACACCAATACTGGATAACTGCTGTTACAGGTAAGTAACGCATTTCTTCTCTGTTTGGCTTATTTGCAATATTGGGGGAAATCTGAAAAGGTCTTATATAGGTCTTAAAAGTTTCACAGCCCCAGGCTTGCAGCTGTGTTCCCAAATTACCATAACTAGCAAATTGCATACCAAGGTATGGAAAATGGCCCTCACCCTTAATATGGCGACCCACTGTTTTTTTGCCCTTCCCTGCTTTGAAAGTTTCGATCAACAGCTGCAGCTGTAGAAGTTCTAGAAATCAGAACTGCATCATTGGCATAAAGCAGGATAGGGGCTGGACGATTGTTAGCCCTAGTTGCATCTGCTTGACCTTTTTGTAATGTCTCATCCACTCCATTAATGTATAATGAAAACAATAGGGGGGCAAGAGAACCCCTCTGTCGTATCCTGCACAATACCTTAGAGCGGGAGGTACATTCCCCGTTTGACCCGCAGCAAACTCGGGTAGTCAAACAGGCATATAGTTGTGACAAATTGAATAAACCCAATTGGGTGACCCAACTTTACCAATATCTCCCACAACATAGTACGATTCACTAAATAAAATGTGCCACTTAGTTCTGCACATGACAAATGGATGTGTTCCACTTTTGCTACAGTATATGTGCTGTGAAGCAGATATAAGTTAACATATTGTTCCATTGTGCCAACATCCCTCCTGAAGCCATATTATGTTCCTGTAAGAACATGACGTTGGATACCCATGTCTCCAATGTTTCCAAAAGAACTCTACCCATTAATTTAGCAGTAGAATCCATACGGATATTGGTCGGTAGCACCCGAGATCTCCTCTCTACCCCTTTTTTAAAATAGAAACAATACTACCATGACCACGAGGCAAGGAGAAACTGCACATGGCAGCATTGCAGACTTGCATCAGCATTTGGGGCCCATGAAATAACATATGAGTTGAAAATATCTATAGGTCCCCCAACTGGGCATGGTGCTTTTGCATGAGTGGATTTTCTCAAGGTTTATAGCTGATAATTGTTTAGGCTCTATTCAATATTCAATGGCATGGGTAGAGCATCCGGGTTAAATCTTCGTCCATGGTATTGTAACCAGTTCCCTGGTTATACAAGGGCCTCCACCCTAGGAGCAGCTGAATCTTTAAAAAATGGTTGATTGATCATTTCTCAAAAAAGAAAGTTATCATTAGTATCAGTGGCCTGTTCTAACCTAGCCCACTCCTTGTCTTGCATCTCTCTTCTCCTCTGGACCAGAGCTTGTTTATAAATAACTCTCAAGGTAGTAAGTTTGTCCTTATCTCGTGCAGGGATTTTCTCAGATCCCTGCTTCCACATGTGCAATTATGATCAAACCAGCCGTAAATCTTTTTAACATTAATCTTATTTATAGGTGTTAATTTATCGGCTATCTCAGCCATTAATTTCCTAAAAGTAGTTGCAATTAAGCTATAGAAGGTACTCCAATCAGTACAAGTTTTAAAGTCACTAATGTTTTCTTTTATTACTTTTTCTAAAAGGATGGTACCATTCACACTTGATCATCTAAGGCTAATGCCATTATTACCTTGAGTTTCTAGGTCTCTTGCGAGTTGCGGGCAAAACGTGAGGGAGGTATCAATGTTAAAAACCATCATCAGGGGATTATGGTTACCAAGGGCCTGATCAATAATTTTGGCGGTGCGGGTGCAGGCTGTACTCCACTACAGTGGCCTCACAGCACCAAGACTGGCCGCCACCTGCCTGCCAGATTATGACTTTTAAGTAGGCTGGCGGGCATCGCGGAGTTCCCAGGGTGGTGCCTCTCAAAAAAGCACCACAATGGGAATGCCTCACAAAACTCGAAAGTCAATGCTGTGCAGGAACTGTTGTGCATGCACATTGGGGGCACATGCAATGCCCCTGTGTGCATCCACAAGTAGAGGAGGCACAGGGGGCCCTGCAGGGTCCCCTTTGTTTCCTCTCTGCCAGGGTTGACATGGGATAGAAACCTCCATGTCAAAGCCGGAGAAGAGAAAACTCGTAATATGGTTGGCGGGACTGTGGCGGTCCCGCCAATCATATTGGTGCATCTGACCACCGCACCACCTCCAGGGAACAGTGGTTCCCTGGCGGCATGGGTGGGCCCAGATTGGTCCAACTACCTCACTCATAATGAGGCAGTGGGACCACCACTGCAGCACCTACATGAGTCTGTCAATCCTCGGATCTCCAGACTCATAATCAAGGCCTACGTGGGCTTGGGGTAACGTCAAAATATTCCACAATTCATATCCCAATTACAGAAACTAAAATATGGTCAATGATGGAATAATGGTCACTCCCTTGAAAATTAGGCATTGGTAATCCACCTGTCTAATAATGATATTCTAACAGTTCTAAATTATGTTTAAAAATGATTAAATTGATAGCCTCTCCGTACGAATTATGAGAAAAATTAGGCAAAACGTCTCCGTTTTCTTTTAAATGGCCACACATTTTGGCCATTTTAGTATCTCTCTGCGGATATTAAAATCCCCTGCCCTACAAGATTGCAATCATGTCTAACATGATGTATGAAGGATTACAGCTCCATTCCAAGTTCAACAATGACCCTAGATCCAGTGATGTCAAAAGCTTTTTTATAATAGTTGACAAGGGCAATGTTCAACTGTTCGTCTGTCTGCAGGTGACAAATCGGAAAATAAGGTGAGCTTGTTTAATACCTTTTCAATCTGAGCAGGGTAATTGTAGATAATAATAAAGCTAAACCCCATTTGAACCATCCAGCATCTATTGGAATGGCCAGGGTAATGACAGAAAATGGCCCTATACATGAAAATCGTCCACCGCCCATGTTTCCTGCAGATAGGCAAGATGGGATGTTTTAATAATGTCCAGCATTTGATATTTTTGATATTTGATATTTTTGTGCATTTGTAAAGCGCTAACGTTCGCTCCCAGGGGAGCATCATGGCGCTGAGCAAGCTGCGGGGAGTAACAGAAAAATGGATTTGGAAAATAAAGACTATATAGCTGCCAGGACGGAGGAGTCTAGTTGTTGGTAGACCCATGTCTTGAGAAGTTTTCTAAAGTTGTTTTCATTATCTATGGATCTGAGACTGACAGGCAGATTGTTCCAGGCTTTGGCGGCCAGAACATTGAAGGATTTCCCACCCTTGGTCTTGTATTTAAATCTGGGGATTAGGACCAGATTTGCCCCGGAAGATCTCAAGCAGCGTGGGGGGTTGTAGCGCATGAAACGCTTTGCAAAATAGCGGGGCCCTGTATTTTGCATTGTTTTGAAGACTGTAAGTAATAGTTTAAAGAGAATTCTTTTATGCAATGGCATCCAATGCAGTGAATTTAGTGCTGCAGACGCTGATGACCTTCTGGGGAGTTGCAAGACCAGTCGAGCTGCAGCATGTTGGATGCTCTGCAGTTTTCGGAGAGTAGATTTTTTCACTCCGGCCATGAGACCATTGCAGTAGTCAAGTCGGGAGAGTATAAGGGCTACCGCGACTGACTTTCTGGCTGCAATTGGAAGGAAATCGAAAAAAAATTTCAGAGATTTTATTAATCCAAAGCAGCGACCGGCAGTGGTCTTGACGTGGTCATCAAAGGAAAGAGATGAGTCAAATTGAACGCCTAGGTTTCTGGCTGATGGAACTGCACTTGGGGGGGCCTCTGATCCAAGGGGCCACCAATCTTTCGGACTGAAAGAAAGGTTTTTACCCAATGGAATGATTTCCGTCTTAGCGCTGTTGCATTTCAGATGGTTAATGTTTAACCACTCAAAGACATCAGAAAGACAATTTTTGAACCGGAGATCAATGTCAGTCCGCTGCTTGTCAATTGTGACGACCAATTGAGTGTCGTCAGCGTAAGACGTAACAAGAATCCCATGTGATTCTATCACAGCTAAAAGAGGTGCCATGTAAATGTTAAAAAACAAAGGACTCAATATGGACCCCTGGGGCACTCCAGATGTAATGAGTTTTTCGCAGGATAGGTGGGATCCAAGGGACACAGTCTGAGACCTGTTTGATAGGAACGATGTAATCCAGGCTAAGGCTGTATCAGTCACGCCGATCTCTCGCATTCGATTAATTAAGATGACATGCGAGATGGTGTCGAATGCTGCTGAGAGATCCAACAGGATGAGGACAGCCTGCTTGCCCTCATCCTGCAGGAACTTGATGGAATCAGCTAGTTCGATCAGTGCTGTTTCAGTGGAGTGACCTGATCGGAAGCCTGATTGCTGAGGGTGTAAGATGTTGTGGGCTTCTACATAAGTTTTTAACTCCTCATGCACTAGATGCTCCGTGACTTTGCCAAGAATTGGAAGCAGGGAGATGGGGCGCATATTCGTCAAATCTGTTGGTGATTTATTCTGTTTTTTCAACAGGGGTTTTACTGTGGCTTTCTTCCATTCAGTGGGTACAAGTCCGGATTCAAGGGATTCATTGATGATGACATTAATGTAGGGATTGACTGTGTCGATCAGGTGATGAAGGATGATGGGGGGACAGGAATCAGTGGGTGCTCCTGATTTACAAGCCCGGATTGCCTTGCTGGTCTGTTGCATTTCTATATCCCCTAGTTTATTCTCAAAACCCACAATGTTTCATGATATGAGAACTAGTTTAGCACTTTCATTAATTATGTTAGATGGCGAAAAAATGTCCATTGAGATATGGACCAGCTGTTTATGCACACTGCTAGTTGTTCGAGACTCAAAGGTCCCATATAGTAAGTCCTGTTCATCACAGCTGGAAAGGGGTGCAAATCTGTAGTAGGTTGTAACGCGTATGTACATATTAGGGTTAGACAGCGAGTCAGGTACATATGAACAAAGACTGGGTTGCATAAACAGTTTATCAGGATCATATTAGGTTTGTAAAAAACAAGAGGTTTAGCCCTTATGTCCCCATGTGTCTTTCCTTTCCAGTGATACATCCTTTCAAGGTAAAAAAAAAAAGAGATTTGACCACAATGTGGGATCAAAAAATCACAACAATGCATTCATCCTGTCCAATTTTCCTAGAAGGGGGTACCCATCTAACTCTTCATACCATTATCACTTCCTGGAATAAAAGGTTCGGGTCACAAATCCGGTTAGCCAACTAGTGAATTACCTTATTTTTGAAGTCACTCCAATTCTCAAATGATTGTGATTTTAATTTAGGGACAATTCTTCACACAATTACATGGGTGGAAGATGCAAGATATCTTGTGCTTGAGGCTGCAGTGTCCAGAGCTAAGAGGCTCTCCAGGATCTCAGAAGGTACCTGCTGAGGGGCAAGGAGGGAGCTCGCAGGCACACGAAGATTGGAAAAAGCCATGCCTGCCGGTCTTGCAATGGCATGAGGCTGATCTCTCTTGATCAAGACTAGGGCTTCATTTACAGATTTCTCCATTGTAGATGTCTTTCTTTTATTTCATGTATTTCCTTCACAAATATTTCACCCAAATTCTCGATCTTGGCATGTAAGTTCTTACATAACATTTCTGAGGATTTTGGTAGTATTAGATCCCTGTCCTCTTGAATGCCCTTAATTTTGATGCCATTCCCACGTGCCCTAATAAGTTATCTTACCTTCTTTAAAATGGGGTCTGGCTGGGCTCGTGGCTGGTAGCATTTCATTAATGGAGGGGTAGTCACTTTGGCTATTGCTAGATTCCTCAGAAATCAAAAGGGGGTCATGGGAAACACATGGAGGGTGGACAGGCTTGGATTGATTTTTGTCATGCCATGGCATGAAGGCCCCTGATATAATAGATCAATCTCATCATCAGCAGCCTCCATAGCGCTGCATAGGGCAGTCTTTGTTGCGGCCAACCTTTCTTAAGTATTAACAAGTTCTCTATTCAGCATTCCTTTCCATTTGTAAGGTAATTTGTGACAGCAATAGTGGACTTCCCAAGTTTTATGCATTTCCCTACTTTGAGCCTGCATTACTTTTTATTTGCCCATTGCTGATGTCTTCTTAGCTAATGAAATCTAAGGCATAAGCATCCTTACAGTACTATCAAAAATAAGTATTCTTACCAGAGCTCAGGACTCAAGTTTGGGGCCAAAGACTTGAAGATGAAGAGAGTGGATCCAGCCCAGCCTTGGTCAGATGCGGATGGGGGAGAAAAAGCCCACCCTAGACCCAAGTGTGGCCAGGCGCATCCTGCGCTGTGGGACAGTGACACACTTTTTCAAGCACTTGATGTGCTGGCAAGTGAAGTCAGGTGCGGGCTCCCTCGAGGTTTGTGGGACCTGTGGTCCCTAGCAGATGTTCTTGCAGCGGCTCTCCCCATGTCCATCAAAGGGTCAGCAGCGAAGGGAAGCTGACAGACCCCTCATCCGTTGCAGAGTATCCCTGCATATTCAAATTAATGGAAAGCATCAGCAGTGAAGGAAAGGTGACAGTTCCCTCATCTGTTGCAATTTGTTCCCTCAAGCATGGTGAGCCTCCCTTGCAACCTGGATGCTTGCCCGGGTCCGGTACGACAATATTGCCATGCCTCCTGTTCAGTGTTCTGTGAACTCTGATTCCGCCTGACCGACTCCCGCGCTGCTCCTGACAGTACACTCCAGCTTTCCTCTGTACTTGTTTTGAAAGATCTACTAGTTTTTAGTCAAAATATAGCACCTGAAAGTGAGTATTTAGCTGCCTTTATTTTCAGCAGGGTGCAGTTCTCAATTTGACGTTTGACTCTAGTCTATATTACCAGTCCTGGAGTAATTTCCGCACGCGTTATGGAGATCTTACAATCAGATCCCGAGGTATCATCATATTTTAATGATATCTATCCTATTGTTGATGATTTAGGTCTACACCTAACTAGACTGGACAGAGTGGTGACCCTTTTAACGTCACATGGTTACCAAATCAATATTAAGAAATAGAAAATTACCTCCCCGATGGTGACCGTCCTAAGATGCGAGTTAGCCAGTGAGGGCAAATGTTTAGCCCTGGATTTCCTTCAGTAGTGGGCTACCTTGCTGCCTCCTGAAAACACTGGAAACGGTTGCAATACCTTCTTAGAGTTCTCAGCTTTGGGCGTACTTACTTGCCTCATTATACTGAGCGGGTTAAGTCCTAGTATGACCTGAGTTATCCCACATTTTCCTATTTACGATGGCTTAGTGCGCACTCTGATATCTTGCATGCTCTACCAGCAGACATGCTTGAGACTAAATATTTACAGTTTCAGGATAATAAAATGAACCTAGTTATCAGAGCCATACCCTGTCACTATTTGTATTCCTATGTGACCTACAATGAAGGACAGACCATTCCTATTGCTTACAAGTCCCACTTGTTTTTTATAACTGAAGCCCCTTCGTATCCATTGAAAAAGCTTTGCAGCTGTACAAACTGCTATTTTGAAGGAACGCCCTTTGGCACAGGGAAACATATCATTGTGGTTTCTTCCATACCCCACTAGAAGTGGCCACCAAAGCAAGCATTCGTAATGCTCGTGCACTACACCCAAGATGGGTGCAGTGTGCCTCCCTGGCATAAAGAAACTTGAGGGGGCTCCCCTGCAAGGTACAAGGAGGGGCCCCCTCCATACTCATGAAGGAGCTCTCCAGGGAGAGTACTGTGCTGAGGGGGCCTCCTGGAACTTGGGGCCCTGTGTTATGTCAGTGGCGTGCCTCTTCTTTAAGTGCAGTGGATGTAAAGTTTAAGTATGATCCCACTCTTGAAACGCAAGCTTTCTCCAATATGAACATCACTTTACTCCAAATACCATGCCATTGAGTCTTATCATCAGAGAAAAATCTGTATTGATGGCTCTGCACAACTGCAGTAGGAACGAAATAGAAGTACTCCACAGCTTGAGAAGCAGTGCAAGGTCAGTAAAGGATAGCTAATTCCTTCCACAACGCATCCACACTAAAATCCTAGGAACCTTTCACCAACTCCTCCTACAATCTCCAACATCCCTTTTCGGTGAATTATTTGGACCACATTGGTCCCCTTCATTACATCATCCTGATATAAGTAGTCATAGATGGCAATAGATTTGTGTTCTCAACTCCTATGGATTTGGCCACAGAGAAATGCAAGTGCTTCAGCAGTAGTAAAGTATTTGCAATATCTAGTAGTGATTGGGTCAGTTCCTTCATTTCATACAGATAATGGTCTTGCGTTTGCCTCCATGGCTTACCAGGATTTAATGTCTGCTCTGGGAGTTTACTAGCATTTTCATCAATGTGGTAGATTGGATTGTTTGTTGACTGGGGTGTGCGCCCTGATCAAGCAACATCTACAATCCCTTGCAGGAACCACAAAAAGTCACTAAATTAGCCAGTGCTTAATGCTGGGTAGCTTAGCACAAAAAGCAGTCAGCTTTAACTTAGAAGCAATGTGTGAAGTGTTTATGCAACACATAAACAGTTCTAAGGTGAAAGCACAACACAAGAAAAATCCCAAACCAATTTAGAGAAATAGAGTACATTTTGATAATTATTTGACACCAAAATGACAAAAACCCAATCAGTAGAATCAAAGTGATGCATTTTTAATGTTTAAGTTTCAAAATGGAGCCTAAAAGTAAAGATCAAAGTGCCAATCGTGGCCTTGGATGACGTAAACAATTGCTGAGTGAACGCTGACAGAACAATAACGTTCGCGAGTCCCAGCATGGATCTTATGAACATACTTGCCACGCATTGCAGATTTGCACCACTTGGGCACAGCCCTAACCTTCACTCCAAGACTATTGAGTCAGGACTTTAACGTGTTCCTCGTCCTTACCGTCCCGGTAGTAATTTTAGCTTAAACCTTGATTGACTATTTGACGTATTTGAGCCACACTGACAGTGTCTGCACTTCTAGCCTTTCCATTGTCCTGATGAGACCCAAATGTGAAAAGGCCGAAACCCATCAAAAGGGAGGAGTCTTCTGTAATTTAAAAAGTTTCTATAAATGAAGTTTGCACCAACATTTAAAAAAACAGGTACTCATTGGTACTCATTGGTCCTTAATGAATATTGACCTAAGAAAGACTACCTCTTAATCGTGGATTGTAGCTTGATTCTTTTGAATACAGCCACACAATTTCCAAATAAATGGAAGACTGAAGTCTAATAGTTATATATGATTTTGCCTGTTCACATCGAATGAAAATAATTTTGTGTCTTTATTAATATGTATTGTTATTCATGTGACATAGTGTATAGATGTGTATGTGTCAATATATGTAAGCATTCATAGGTATGAGTACATACAGTATACCATTCTTTGTGTAAATAACCGTGGATATCTAGTCTCACAACACAGGGACAAAGTCAAAAGTGAAGGCCAACCGCGATGGATCTCGGTTTGGCTACAAGAAGTTGATTGTGCCCGGTCAGCGCTTACTTTCAGAGTTGAAAAATGTATGAAGAAAAGTGTTTAGGATTGTAAAGTTCAGTGGGCTGTAGTAGGTGTCCGAGTGAGGATGGCCTTGAGTCGAAGCCGCAGTGAATATTTCTACATTTTGACTTAGTCCCCGAAATGGAAGTCAAAAAACTCTAGTGGAACAAGGCAGAAGGCTGTGGCCAAAGACAGTTCCACAAGGTCAGATACCCATTTAGCTTAGGGCCAATGAAATGGATTTTCTTCTGCAGAGAAGAACACAGTGAAAGAAGATGCAACGTCAATCGTATCAGTAAATAAATTGATACTTGTATAGCGCACTACTCACCCGCAAGGGTCTCAAGGCGCTTGTACGAATACCGCTGTGGAACCCGTCCTGGCTTTCCCTGTGAGGCGTCCACTCCTGGGCACCCCCAGGGTGGAGGCCAGGCATCCTTAGCATTGTGGGGGCCGTTGTGGAGATTAAGCAAGCTATTGCCCAGAGTTGCAGAGTGGGACTCTATGATTAGAATAGACACCGAGGCGAGAATTATCAGGTCCGTGGAATTTTTGAGCCCAAGACCCGCCGAGGCGGGGAATTGAACCCTGGTCCCGGGCTAGACCTCTGCATCAGGGTCTGCCGCTCTAACCAATGAGCCACACTTCTCCACTCAGTGATGTACCTTGGGGGGATAGGTGAACAGGTTGGTCCCAGTCTCCCACAGGTTCTTAGACCACTTTTTGGCCAAATTTTGTCTAGTCACTCAGTTTTGGAAAATGGCCATCTGAGCACAAGTAGCACCACAACCAAGGGTCTAGGACTTGTGGGACAGCTCCTGTGGGTTCTGGACTCACTCAGGCCAGATCCAGGTGTTGGCTCAAGATGGTGGAAGCCTCGCCTTGATGCTCCTGTGGAGCCGTATCCCCGCAGATTGCCACCCGCTCCTCCGCACGGTTCTGATATGCTGGTGGAAAGCCCTAACATACACATCCGCGGCTGTGGCGTACGCGGCAAATATCCCTCTGTTGGGAATTCCAACACCACAAGGTAGGCTTATAGTTAGAGTGTTACGCACCTGTCAGGAGGCCGGTGTAATGGGAGTGGGCGCCTTTTTCGGAGATGACAACCTACTTGATCATGACGCCTTCTTGCAGGCCACTGGCGCCCCCCCCCGGTTGTATTTATTACATGCCACAATTACACATCACATACAACACAGGTGGGCACCGCAAGGAATCCAACTCCCACAGCACGAATTGGTCCGCTTATTGTACTACATGGGGGAGGGAGGACATCTAGTGCGTTGGCTATATACGGGCATCAGGATGCACGCTGCAATCCCAATCACGCCACTTATGCACGGGAAACATCCTTTACAAAGCAACTTTTACCACGCAGTGCCTTTACGATGCAACTTTTACTGCGCAAACCATTACAACGCATTGCACTGGGGGGGCGCTCTAGGATAGGGAATCGGTTTAATTTACTATCCAACACCTTCCTTACTATCCATGGGGACTGGAGTTGGAATAGTAAATTAAACTATTCACTATCCAGCTCCTCAAAGCACTATGCGTTGTAAAGGCATGCATTGTAAAAACCGCGTTGTAAAGGCATGCTTGGTAAAAGCATGCGTTGTAACGTCATACATCCCTTATGCACACTTGGGTCCAAGACACGGCCCGAATACTAACAGAGAAGGACTGGAACACGATTCTAGAACACCCCAGACGGGTCTCACGCAACGTTAAATTTCGATTCATACAAGTGATGGTTCTGCACAGAGCATACCTGACCCCCAAACGATTACATAAAATGTTTCCGGACTCCCCCCACAGATGTCAGCGTTGCGGAGAAGACGAGGCTGGGTTCCTTCATATGGTCTGGTCTTGCATGCGACTCCGTGAGTACTGGTCGGAAGTGTGCCTGACGCTGCGGACGGTCACGAGCCTGCCGGTGCCGGAAGAAGCAATGCCCTGCCTACTGGGGCTGCGTAGACGACCTAAGCCACTGAAAGCCCGACTGAAGTTGCTGGACCTAGCGCCCTACTGGCAATTAGGGCAATAACGATGAGGTGGAAATCCCCAGGATCACCAGGAACACACTTATGGCAGGCAGAGGTGGTGAAGTGGGGGCGGGCAGAGGGAGCAGCACTTAGGAAGGAAGAAGCACAGGGCCACCGGAAATACCCTATCTCCCAAGAATGGGAGGTTATACTAATAGCACTGGAGGACATAGTCCTAACCCAGGCACCTGCACCAGGACACGGATCACAGGGCTAAGATTGGGAAGACAAGGGCTGCCTTGTGGGGATCTGAGGGTTCCTGGATACTCGTACACCACGCCAAGCCACAGCACATACTAGAGTACATATGAGCCAGAGTAGACTGAGCTGAGAAGTAAGGGATTCCTAGACCACCGGGAGACAGGAGGGTGGGATTAACGTGGGGGAGGGGAATGGAGGGAGGGAGGGGGGAAGACGAGATAGTTTCTTTTTTCCTTTTGTTTAATCCCGCAAGCTGTTGTTGGCAGACATATGCATGTAACTGGGTTGCAATGTAGAATGTAAAGCGATATTGAACAACCACTGGATACATGTCTGAGAATAAGCCCGCATAGATGGGAAGTTCTGTATTGGGGAGAAAACGAAAAACACCGGCTGATGTACTGTTGATAACAAATGTAATGTCATGTCTCCTGTAACACAGCTGTGAATAAAGTTTTTAAAAAAAAGATGGTGGAAGCCTGTTATTTCCTTGTGGCTCTGAACAGGAGACCAGAAAACTAGCCCTTGGAGTCACTTCTAGCTGTTCTAAGTGCCGGTGTACATTCAGGACTGGCTTCTGAGTGTTCAAGGCAGGCTCCAGGCAGCAAAGCAGCCCTTCCAGGTTCAGCAGCCATCTGGCAGAGTGCACAGCAAGTCACAGCATCAAGCTGTCCTCTGAAAGTTTTCCCCAGATCCAATAGTGAACTGAACCGTGGTCCTAAAGGTCCTATTTTTATAACTTGGTGCCCTTGTCCTGGAAGGTGGGAGAAGCTTCTGGTAAGGCTCTTTCAAGTGCATTGGCTTCCCTGCCTCTTATACCCTAGCTCCAAGCTGGCTGCAGTGACAATAGAAGGTGGTTAGGCCCTTTGTGGGAAGATTGGGGACGGTTTATTCAGGTGTACGTGAGGCTGTGCTCAGCTTCGCACCCCATCTTGCCAGCAAATGACCCATACAGGCACACCTAACCCCTTTATTGGGTGTTTGTCTGGAAGGAGTTCACAAAGTCTAACTGTCAGCTACACCCAGTCAGGTTACCCAAGACATGCTTCAGGCACAAAGGGTTTAGGACAGGAAAATGCCAACTTTCTAAAAGAGACTTTTTAAAATTTGTAATGAAAAATCCAACTTTACCATTAAAAAGGGTTTATCGCTACAATTTTATAGGTTTATACAGCTTATTAAATGCAATAAGGAATCATTCGTTTTATTCTATGTGAGGAGTAGGCCTCAGAGTAGTGAAAAGTAATTTGAGAGTTATTCTCTACAAGGACATGTCCAAACTTTTAATTGCATAGCACCATGCTGTATGAGGTTACCTAGGGCCTACCTTAGGGGAGATTTATACCTAATAGAAGGGGAGTTTAGGGCTTGGCAAGGGGGTTTAAATATCAAGTCAATATGGCAGTGGAACACTGCATTTAGACTGCAGTGGCTGGCCTGGGAAATGTTTTGGAGTGCTATTTAAGTGGGTGGGACAATAAGTACAGCAGATCCACTGGTAGCATTTAATTTACAGCCCCCAGTATGTGGTATACCACTCTACAAGGGACTTATAAGTACATTAAATATTCCAGTTAGGTATATGTCAATCAAACAATGTTCATGGTAGTGAGCACAGTCATTTTAGCACTAGTTAAGAGTGGTAAAGTGTACAGAATCATAAGACCAACAAAAGCAAAAATGTAGCAAAAATTGAAGGTAAGTAGGCAAAATGTTTTGAGAAAGACCACCCTAAGTCTGGCAGGTCTAACAAGCAACCCATTTGAAGCTGAATCGAACATCGTCATTGAACGTGCTTTAAACAGACATGATATTGAATCAAAAATATAGAATAGACATAATATCGAAGTCAAAATATAGAATGGACAAAATATCGAATGGACAGAATATAGTGGTGAAAAATATTGAATTTAAGGTAAGTAATGTAATATCTATTTTTTAAATATAGAAAGTCAAAATATCGAAGTGTATAATATAGGTATTAAAATATATCGAATTTTTAATAATATCAAATTTTTTTTTTCAAAGGTATATTTATTGAGTTTAGAAATAGCAAGAAGAAACAAAGAGAAAGACACTGGTGCCAGATAGCAATTATTCCCACATATGGGATTCAGAGGGATCCATCACAATGGATTATGGGAGCACAACATAGAGGACCTGTAAAGCCGGTGCAAAGTCAATGTCTATTAGTAACAGTGATACAATCGGGTCTAAGTCCTGAGCACCCCGGCTGTTAACCCGCTACTCAATCGGTAGTCCAGTAGTCCGCTCCACCAGCTCGGGGAATAGCTGCTCTGGAGCCCTCCATAGTCCGCTTACAGCTGCCAGGCAGTGTCACAACCAAAAAACCAACAACCCCCAACAGAACCCCCCCTACCCTCACCCCCTCTCCCCCCACCCCACCCCTCGTGGTGGCGACCAAGCTCACATTCATATCCGAGTTCAAGCACCCCGCTAATTAAAATTGAAATAGGTGGAGTGCGCGTAGTGCTGAGAGGGACAGACTGCTGACGGGAGCCCTGAGAGAGAAATCGAACTAAAGGACCCCATTAAAACAAGAAATTCTTAAAGTTACCCAAAAATATATCAGACATTCTTTCCATACTCAGTAGACGCCACAGCCGCGCATGCCATAGCGAGATCGCCGGTGCGCTCGGTTTCTTCCAGGCTGCTGCCACTGTCAATTTAGCAGCACCTAGGCACAGCCAAATAATACGTTTGTCAGCTCTAGTTTGGTGTTCCAACATCGGATCACGGAGCCCGAGCAGGACATAATCCATGGACTCCGGGATCGGGTAACCTATCACCTCCTTGATATGGGAAAGTATCTCCAACCAAAAGGGCTTAATGGTGGGGCAGTCCCACCAAATATGGCGGAAGTCTCCCAAGGAGCCGCAACCCCGCCAGCACCTGGAGGCAGGACTCCCAATGCTCCATATACCTGGGACGAGGGAATATGACGGTGTCCAACAATAATCTATATATGAATGAGATCGTCCCCTTCATACAAGAAGTGCGAAGGATAAACGCCTCGAAGGGCGTCAATGGTCTCGTGGCCGCATCTCGTATTCCCGGCGAAGTGGCCCAGTGCAGAAGCTGAGTATGATGGAACCGTTCAGTGGGCTGGACACCATAGTCCCTCATGCAGTTCTGGAAGGTAAGGGGAGATGCCCCATGAAACAAGTGGGTTAGTGCTCTGCAACCGCCCTCTCTCCAAAGGTCGAATGATCCATCACCCATAGCCAGTGGGAAGGACGGATTCAGATGAATAGGGGTAAATGGCGATGGGAAGGTGGTCCAGCGTTCATCGCAGCTGACTGTATCCCAGACTTTCAGGACCGTGCTAGTGGGGGTGCATATATAAGCATTCTTAGGCCGATCAGTCTTAGGCTTCCAGGCCAAATCCCAAATGGACCTCCCAGCCACACTTCGCTCCATATGTAGCCAATGTTTCTCCGATAGCTGCTGTGACCATTCAACCAGCACCCTCAATTGCGCTGCTTGATAGTATAACTGCATGTCCGGGAACCCAACCCCCCCTTCCCCCCGCGGCCTTCGAAGGACAGCAAACGGGAGCCGCGCTCGGCCTCCCTGCCACACAAATTTCAGCATCAGGGTTTTAAGGCGACGGAAAAAATCCAACTCTACCGGTATGGGCAGAGCCTGGAAGAGGTATAAGAATTTGGGCAGCAGTACCATCTTAATTGCATGGATCCGGCCCATCCAGGAGATGAGTTTCGGCTTCCACTTCTCCAGCTCCCCACGGACCGCCGCCAGAGCAGGGGAGAAGTTAGCCGCGAACAGTCCGCCCAGGGTGGCGGTTAATCTAACACCGGGATACAGCAAAGAGGAAGAAGACCACGAGAGGGGCGTGAGAATGCGCAGCCGCTCCACTTCCGTGGGAGAAAGAGTCAAATTCAGAATGTACGACTTATCCAGGTTAACCTTAAAGCCCGCCACCTCTTCGAAGTCCGATAGGACCGCGTGAACATGGGGTAGCGAGTGGGCCGGGTCCCCGATCGACAGAAGTACGTCATCCGCAAACAAAGAGATCTTATGTTGTTCGCCAGTGAAGGGAAGGCCGGTGATCTGTTCCCTCTCCCTAATGGCAAGCGCTAGCGGTTCTATACTAAGAGCAAATAGGAGCGGGGAAAGGGGGCACCCTTGCCGTGTGCCCCGAGAGTGGGGAAAGCAGGCAGACCTATGCCCATTAACCAACACCCTAGATGTGGGCTGGTCATAATTAGCCCCGATCATCTTCACGAATTGAGGAGATATCCCAAAGGCCTCCAGCGTTAACTTTAGAAACCCCCAGTCGACACGGTTGATAGCTTTCTCCGCATCCAGACCCACCAATACAGCCGGTATGCGGAACCTGTTGGCCTTCTCGATCAGATGCATCACCCGTCGTAGATTATCATGGGTTTGCCGCCTGTTAATGAACCCGGATTGGTCGGGGTGGATAATAGCCGGCATCAAATCTTGAAGCTGCTTTGCAAGAATCGAGGAGTACAGTTTGGCATCGAGGTTGAGGAGTGCTATGGGGCGATACGAGGAGCACTGGGTGGGATCCTTCCCTGGTTTGAGGAGAATGGTGATCATAGCCTCGGCCATCGTTCCCGAGGTCTTCCCCTCAGTAGCCATTGCGTTGAAGAGAGAGACTAAGTAATCGCAGAGTTCTCCAGCAAAAGACTTGTAAAACGAAGCCGTATACCCGTCAGGGCCGGGGGCCTTGTGAGGTTTTAGAGCCTTTATAGCGTCCAGCACCTCGTCCCTGGAGATAGGGGCAGAGAGAAGCTCATTCCACTCCCTGGAAACTTGAGGTATAGGGAGACCAGTTAGAAATGCGGACTGAGCGTCCCTGTCCAGGTCCTCTCCTCTGTACAGATCAGCATAAAAGCGGCCAAAGGCAGCAGCCTTGTCCGCATCCCGATGATGTTCCTTCCAAGTCCTATCCTTAATGCCCCCAATGTACTCACGCTCCCGTTTATCTCGGAGTTGTCTCGCTAAGTGCCTCCCAACCTTATTCCCCTGCGAGTAGGAGGTCCTCCACAGGCGCAGGAGAGTGAATTCGGCCCTGTTATTATAGTGGGCCCGGAGCGTCCCTCGCACAGCAGTTAAAGGTCTTAGGGTCACTCGGGACGGGTTAGCTTTATGCGCCTGTTCTAACACCGCCAATTCAGCCTCTAGGCGCTCCCGCTCCTTCCTCCTCTGTTTATTAAGGTTAGCATTAAGACTCAGACAGGTACCCCGCAGCGAAGCCTTATAGGCATCCCAAGTGGTATACACCGAGGTGTCCGAAGGCGGATTAAGCTCCATAAAGTCCCGAATGGCCTTCCTCAGTTCCTTGCAAGAGGCATCATCCCGCACCAGTGCCGCGGGGAAATACCACTTCTTCCACCCGTCACCCCCCATCGACCACTGCAACCCTAGAACGATCAGGCTATGGTCCGACACAGAAAGCGGAAAGATGCTGGAAGCTTGGATGTCCCCCCGAAGTGCCTGGCTCACAAAGATGTGATCAATTCGAGAGTAAGACAGATGAACAGGTGAGAAAAATGTATAGTCTCTAGACTGGAGGTAAAGAAAACGCCAACTATCAATCAGTCCCAGGTCCCCAACCTGCCGCTGCGTCTCAGTGGAAACGACCCCAGCCCCCGATCTTCGTGTGCATGAGCTATCCAGGTCTTTATCCCACACCATATTGAAGTCCCCCAATAGGAACAGCTGGCCCTCCACAAACTCCCCCACCTTTCCCAACAGTGTTTGTAGAAAGCCATTCTGTGTAGCATTGGGCACATACACCACCACAAAAGTGCACATGCGTCCATACAGCGATCCCTTCACCATCAGCCATCGCCCCTCCTTATCTCCACTCACCCCCACTGGTTGGAAGTGGAGGGACGCTCGGAATAGAAGAGCAACCCCCCTGTGCTTAGTAGAGGCAGATGCCCTATAGATAAGAGGAAAGTGACGGTGTCGGAGCCTAAGCTCATCTTTCCTGGCCAAGTGAGTCTCCTGAAGACCAACCACATCAAGGTGATGGTCCGACAAGTACTTCCACAATTTCTACCGTTTCTGTGGGGAGTTCAGCCCCTTCACATTCCATGAGCCTACACTAATAGTCATGACAGATCAAGAACCCTCCCCTGTGCCATGTGAAATGCATTCTAGACCGGGATCGTCTCACCACCCTTCCTGGAATCCTGTCTGAGCCCCCAGTGCCGCTCCCATTCCCGCCCCCAGCCACCCAATGCCTCCCTCCCCGCACCACCCGCGTGCACACCTCCGCAAAGCGCAACACAAGAACACCATTCGAAAGCAGAGTTTTAAGAGCAAAACCCAAAGTTAAGCACCTCCTCGACCGGCAAAGTCTCACACACACCTCCAACCTCCCCCTGTCGCCCCCTTGTCCCAAGACCCCCCAACCCCTCCCCAAAAACAAAAAAACAACAGAACATAACTCAAGTAACTGAACCTGAACCGAGTAGTCATCAGTTCCAGCAGGCCAATGTTCGAAAGGTCCCCGCCGGACTGGAATCGGGGCAGGGGTATCGACCTAGCGACCCCCAGGGCCATGTTCCGGGGTGTCTCCTCCAAAAGTACAATCAAACCCCGAGAACCTCAGGCCCAGAGCCCCTCCGATGCCGTACTCCAGTACCGGGGTCATGCTGCCCCAGAGCTTGTCTGAGAGTCCGCCATAGTGATTGAGGCCACCGCGGCCCCCCTTTCTTGCACACTAGCTGTGGGGTCCGGCCGTCGCCGATCTGGTGAAGGGCCCACTCTATGCCAGGAGGAAGATCGATGCCGCCTCCTCGACGGCGAGCTATGGGCCTCCTGAGAGGGGGCCTCCTCCTCGATGCCCAGAAGATCTTTTGCTGCTCGCAGGGTATTGATCTGTACCAACCTATTCTGCCAGCGAAATATAATACGGAAGGGATGCCCCCAGGAGTAGGAGATATTGCGGTCCCGGAGGAAGGTGGTCACAGGTCGGAAGTCCCTCCGCTTCCGTAGCGTCGATGCCGCCAGATCCTGGTAGAGCTGCGGGCGTGGGCTCTAAATTGCAGTGAGGGGATGGTTCTAGCCTTTCTCAAAATGCGTTCCTTCAGCTGAAAGTCATGCACACAGACGAGGATGTTCGGGGGTGGGCCCCCACCCCTTCTGGGCAATCCCACCCTGTGCACTCTGTCCATCTTTATGTCTTGCACCTCTTCATCCTCCAGGATCTGCACGAACAGGGCCTGAACGTACCCACGTAGGTCCCCAGCTTCAGCGTCCCACGGCACCGCTTTGATACGAATGTTATTTCTTCTGGAGCGGTTCTCCAAGTCCTCTGCGTGGGTTTGCAGGTCCAGATTCTGCTTCGTGAGGCGAATGATGTCCTGTTGGAGCTGGTGTACATCATTCGCCATGCTCAAATCGTGGTCTTCAAGCGTCGCCACCCGCTCACCAATCCCATCGACATCTCTCCTCACCTCCCGGAGATCCGATGCCAGCTGCGAGCGTAGTTCGGAGACATCATCTTTAATGGAGGCGAAGAGTTCAGTCATAAACACTTTAGTAGCAGGTGCATCATCGTCCGATTGCCTCGAAGAGCCACTGGCGCCTGGCGAGGCCGGTTGCTGTGACCATTTAGGGGCACCATCCTTCACCATCTTTCCCCTACGTAGCGAGGAGGTCATGGCGAGCTATCACCGCTGTGTATGGCGGGTAAAGACACCAATGGAGGGCTTAACCGGGGTATTGAACTCGCAGACAAGGCGGTAGCGTATCCTTGCTGGTCCTTTCAGCGGCCCGGCCGCAACCCCCTCAGGGTGGCCACTGTCCAGCACAGAGTATCAAATGACCAGCGCCCACTTTAGGCCAGGATTTAGAGAAGGGACGAGAGAGCCACCACCACGGTCTCAATGCTCAGCTAGCCGGAGGTGTGTGAAGGCTGCGTTGGGTGCCCCCTAGCCAGCAGTCAATGCCAGAGAAAATGCAGGGCCGGACCTCCCACCGCCATCCAAGGACTCTTCAAAATGGCGCCGCTGGTGTGCCCGCCAATTCTGCCCACCTCGTGGTCAGGCGGCAAAGCGTCCGGCTCGCTCGGACCGTTCTCTGGGCTCCCCCGGTCAAATCCCAGCGTCACTCAAGGTAAACCATTACTCGGCTCCAGAGGTGCAGGCAGGCCGAGAGAGCACCCCCGGCGCCGCCGGCCAGGCCGCCGCCTATTCAGGTGCCGCTCCTGAACCACCTCCAGGCCAGCCCTGCAGATGTAGCGTCCCGCCATACTCCCTCCTCAGGCGCCGCTCTCCCCACAGTCGTTCCGGCTCACCTCCGTCGCGCTTCGGTTGTGGAAGCAACCAATCTCGCGCCAGCCGGTCTGCTTCCGCCGGGACTCGGCCCGCCGGTCCGCGGCCTCTCACTGCCGGTGTCGCCGCTTCTGTCCTCCGGTCCGCACCTGTGCACGGCGTCTCCGCAGGCAAGGCGCGTCCTCCACTCCCGTCAGGGCCGGGCCGGGATCGCCAGTACTGATCGGACCCTTGAAAGGCCAGGCGCCGCTCAGCCCGAGGCCGGCCCCCTTATTTCGCGAGGCCGCTGCTTTACAGGCCACAACTCGGTTCCGCTCTGGAGGGCGCCGCAGGTTCCAATTCGCCCCGCCGGCGACACCGGACCACTCCGCCAGCCTCCGCTGTCCAAATGGCGCTGGGCAGCACTCCCGGGTCCCCGCTATTCGATGCTATTTCGATTCGGCGTCGGAGAGGCTCTGAAAAGCGTCCTACTCCGAGGCCATCTTGGCCACGCCAATATCAAATTTTTTAAAGTGTTTTTTTATGTTATTTAATTTTTGCATAGTTTAATTCTGTAGCGGGTTTTGGGTTTATAGGGGAATAGGGTGGGAAGTAATTTAATTGTAATTAATTAAATATGATCATTTGTTTATTGGTATTCATTTTGAATTAATTGGTAATTAATTATTAATTGGTAAGTAATTATTAATTGATAATTAATTATGTTTAATTGGTAATTAATTTTTATTAATTGAATAATTGTTAATTATGTTCATTTTATTAATTTACTTTCCGTAGTGGGTTGTGGGTTTATAGGGGAATAGAGTGGGAAGTAAATTAATTGTAATTAAGTAAATCATTTTTATTTATTTATTGGTATAGATTTTCAATTTATTGTTAATTAATTGTTAATTGTTAATTAATTTTATTAACTAATATTTATTTGTATTTTTAATTGATTTATTGTTACATAATATTAAATTGGTAATTTATTATAATTAATTTTTTATTGGTATTGATATTTAATTACTTTTTATTAATATATTAAATCTTTACTTTCCCTACTGTTGCACTCTCTGGAGTGGCAATAGTAATTGTTACCCCTACGCTATCCAACGCTTTCTCTACAGTTGCACTCACTAGAGTGGGAATAGTATTTTTTACCCCTACGCTATCCAGCGCTTTCCCTACTGTTGCACTCACTGGAGTGGGAATAGAAATTTTTCACCCTCTCGCTATCCAACGCTTTCTCTACTGTTGAACTCATTGGAGTGGGAATAGTAATTTTTACCCCTACGCTATCCAATGCTTTCCCTACTGTTGCACTCACTGGAGTGGGAATAGTAATTTTTACCCTCCCGCTATCCAACGCTTTCCCTACTGTTGCACTCACTGAAGTGGTAATAGTAATTTTTACCCCTATGCAATCCAATGCTTTCCCTACTGTTGCACTCACTGGAGTGGGAATAGTAATTTGTACCCCTATGCTATCCAACGTTTACCGTACTGTTGCACTCACTGGAGTGGTAACAGTACATTTTACCCTCCCGCTATCCTATGGTAAAAATATTGTATATTTTTTATTAATATTATGTTAATGTATACATATGTGTTAAAATATAAAATTGTATGTTTTTTACTTAAATTAATTATTTAATAATGTTAAGGTTATTTAAGTATGTTTAAGTATGTTTTAATCAATTGGGGGCGCTAGAGGGCGCATGAGCTAATGGCCGCACTTCTGTGAGGCTCTGGCTGCCTGGCCAGTAATATCCTGCAATCATCCGCTTGACCTGGGGGTAGAGGCCTGAGACTCGCACCGAGTGTGGGACTACCCATCCTGCAGTGCCCACCCGAGTTTGGGGACGATTCGTGGTCCGCCTCCCGAGTTACGGGGCTTGGAGTGACCGCCGGGAGGAGGCATTGCGAAGGGCTGCTGCGGTGCGCGGATCGCTGACCTACGCGAGGCCGCGGCTCCACACGAGGTAGCTGGGCCTCGGAATCACCATCTACGGCCTGAAAGGCGGGAGCCCGGCGGACAACACTTCAGGGGCGTACTGCGGTGAGTCTGGACACCTGTTGCAGCGCCGCGGAGTAAGGCGGACAGACACGCAGCACCTGTGCTTAGCTGGTGCCCTTGGTATCATCAGCGCGGCCCTCCTGGGAGCGCTGACGGACTCTGTGGTGCTCCCGCCCCCGCTGCACACGCACCCGCTGGCTTCCCTGGACCTCCGGAGGGACGCGGCTGGATACCGATGCGGCGATTGTGAAGACGGCGAGCCGGATTTGGTGCCTGAGTTACGGGCGCTACGGGAGTGGATGGGGCCTCACCTCGCCATACTGACCGCCGCCTCCTAAATACTCCTGCCCCTGAACATTGCTTGTGCACATCCGAGCCCCACCTGCAGGGACGCGTGCACTAACAGCGCCCTGGACATCACGATTACGGCGCGGGGAGGTGCAGGGGGGCCCCTGTGATCTGCTGACCCGTGCCCCGACCAACTCAGACTTCGGTGTACCTGCCACGTGGAGGGCTGTCGGCTCGGGAGCCTTGGCCTGCGGGGGGGCCCATACTCTGCTGCTCGCCAGGGGTCAGCCCGCTGGGAATCGACTAATTGGGCGCCATGGGCAAAAATGACGCCAAACAGCCCAAGCTATCCTTCGAACCCCCCGCCGCCAGGAAACCGCTGCGGGGCACCGCGGGGCCCAGTGGCGCCCCAGGACCGTCGAGCGCTGAGACGTCCCCTGCCCCGGTGGCTCCGGAGCTGAGGCTGCTCATCGATGAGATGCGACAGGGCTTCGCGACAATCGTAGACAAGGTGGACCGCTTGTCTTCCAGGATGGACGGAGTTGCGCAGAAGATTGAGGTCCACGAGGAGCGCCTCACGGAGGCGGAGCGGCGTATCTCCACTGCTGAAGACACCTCCAACACCCACGAAACGCGTCTGACCCGTATGGACAATATCCTTAGGGTGATCGCAGCTAAGAACGAGGAGTTGGAGGCGAGGAGCAGACGCAATAACATCCGCGTCACGGGGGTTCCGGAATCCACCAACACCGGTCGAATGGAGGACTATGTGGAACGCATACTACTCACTGCGGTGGGCAAGGAGGCCTTCTCTAATCAATTCATTGTTGAACGGGCGCACCGCTCTCTGGGCCCAGTGCCTAAGCCGGGGGCGCAGCCGCGTCCCATTATTGCTCGGTTGCTTAACTACCGCGACAGGGACGTAGCGCTTAGGGCAGCTCGCACGAGCCGGAATCTTGCCTGCGATGGAGTACAGTTCTCCCTCTACCCAGATTTCACGCCCATGGTACAGGAGCAGCGGAGAAAGTTTCTAGATGTGAAAAAGAAACTAAGAGACATGCAGGTGGACTACGCTCTTCTATACCCAGCACGCCTCAGGGTGACCCATCAGGGCAAACAGTACTTCTTTACGAACCCGCAGCAAGCTGAGGACTACGTGAAAAGGATCCGCGCCGCCAGGAGGGACAGGCGCAACGATGAGGAGGATGAGGCAGGCGGCAATCAAGCGGAGCAGGATGAATAATGATGGGGGGTTGATCTGCGGCTGGCCGTCGACTCCTAGTTGACCTACTGCTGCTTGCTTAGGAGCTTGTACGCCCTGGAGGCTAGGACCACCCTGCGGAGTCACTGATGAGGGCTACCTCACATCCTTGGTGTGCTGCTGAGCGATTGTTGGCTCCTGAGCGTTTGGCCCGCTGCTGGCATGATGCTGGACTCGAACAGAGGTATGGCGCAGCGGAAAGACAAGTGGGAGATGGGAGGTAGGCATGGGGCGGATTATCTTACACTGCACACTGCCTGACGTGAGGGGCATTGGAGGGAAGGGGCCCTCACGAACGCTTGATCGCTGGCCCACTGGCGAACTGTGGAGACTCGCATTGGAACATTTGCCCTACTCCCAATAGATCGGCCGCGCCTGCCAGCGGTGCCACGAATAGACATTTGGGAGATGTATAGACTTTTTGCTGTGGGATGGCTGTGTTGCATGATGTGCGCTATTGATGAGATCAGAAATCTGCGCAAGTTGTAGGGGGTGCAGAAGGGAGAGGGGATACAGTTGGGACCGTGGCTGGCCCCCCTGCTCTCATTATTGACCAAGCTTGGGGACAAGCGAGTAGGTGTTACGATGGTGCGGTGTCTCGGCTTCGGCCCACAGGAGTTTTATATGCCAGGCACCACCCCTTCTTCTCTATATTCCCCGTATGTCATGCGTGGGATTGGAGGGGAGTGTAGGGGTGTATGGGTGCGTACCTCTTGTGCCCCCAGGAGGGAATGCCCCACATGATCTGGATACGGTTCTTGAGTTTGGGGACTGGGGTGGGGGGTGGGAATCTGTTACTGGCAAGTTTGGGTTGCTTCAGTGGGGGGGGGGTGGGATGGTACTAAGGGAGTTGAGATGCTGGGCGTGGAGGGGAGGGGGGAGTCTGATTGTTGGGCTGGGGGTTGTTGAAAGTGGCAGAATTGTTGAGGTTGTACTGCATGGCGGTAGGGCTATTACGGGGGATGCGGGGGGTGAAAGCATGGATGATCAATTGCGAAGTCGATCCCTGCATATGTTGAGACTGGTACTGCTTACGCTTCTGCAAAGGGCTGGGGCACTGGCACCTTGCATGCTTTTAGATTGTGATAATACTGACGGGTGATAATGCATTAGCTACTATATCCATGTTATCCTGGAATGTACGAGGGCTTAATAACCCCCGGAAATGTAGGAATGTAACTGCATATTTGGATAGGCATCAGGTGCAGATAGCGATGCTCCAGGAAACACATTTGAGCCCGAGTTGTGCTCCCCGCCTCGCAAGCAGGTGGGCAGCCGTGAGAGAATTTTCTTCCTATTCCACCTATTCTAGGGGGGTCGCTATCCTTATAAATAAACGGTTGATGTTCCAAAAGATGGGAGTTCGGGTGGATGGAGAGGGGAGGTATGTGATTCTGTGGGGACGGCTGGGTACCGATGTGATAATGCTTGTGAACTGTTACGCACCTAACATCGACACACCGGGGTTTTTCTTAACCCTCTGGGGTCACATGCTAGAGGTCGAGGCCACACACATAGTCTGGGGGGGGGATTTCAATCTCTCACTGCATCCGGGGATGGACAGGTCGGACGGGAGTGGACAATATAACACGAAAGCCAGGGATGCTTTACAGGGTATACTCACGGAGGCGGGTCTACTAGACAGCTGGAGGCACTTACACCCGGGCACTAGGGAGGGTACACACTTTGCCACATATGCACGCTCCTGGGCAAGGATCGACTACTGTCTTATCTCTCGAGGCCTAGCTGGAGGTCTCGTCCAGGTGAAACACCTGCCTCGCACATACTCGGACCACTGCCCTGTGCTGGCCGTTATTGAGATGCCTGGCTATGCGAGGATGCGCCCTCCGTGGAGGCTCTTCCCTTCGGCCCTACTTGATCCTGTCTTTAAGCAGGAACTCGGCGAGGAGATTGAGGCCTTCTTCCCTAGGAACAAGGGGTCTGTAGACAGGGTCGAAACGATATGGGAGGCCTTTAAGGTCACAGTGAGGGGCGTCACGATATCCAAGAGCTGTGGAATTCTGCGGGAGATTGTGCGTACCCTGACTACCCTTGAAACTGAACTTAAGGCACTAGAGGCGGAGATGGTCCGCGGCCCCTGCCCTGACCTGGAGAAGGCATTTAGAACTAAACTGTCGGCCTACGAGGTCGAAGCAGCCAGAGAAGTGAAGTTTCGGGGCAAATACTGGACAGCCAGACGGTATTGCGAGGGGGATAGGCCGGGGAAAGTCCTGGCAGCCCTTACCAGACATCAACGATTTGCCACGCATATTTTGGAAATCTCTGATGGAGAGGGCGGGTGTCACAGAGACACTGAAGGGATACAGGATACCTTCCTTCGGCATTATCAGCGTTTATACACTACCCAACAGACTGGGGAGGTGGATTTGGGCTCATTCCTGGATGATATAGCACTCTGTTGGCTAAGCGACAGTGATCGAGCATTCTTAGGGTGTCCCTTCGAGCTGGATGAAGTGCGTGAGGCGATCATGTCGCTCAGTAATGGTAAAGCTGCTGGGCTTGACGGCCTACCGGCTGAATTTTATAAGTGCTATATAGACATCATGGCACCAGTACTGAAGGAGGTATTCGAAGAGTCATTAGAGGAAGGGATACTGCCGGGCTCCATGAGGGAGGTGGCGATCACCTCGTTACTGAAACCGGGGAAGGATCCAGTGGATACCGATTCTTATAGGCCCCTATCACTTTTAAATTGCGATGCGAAGATATTAGCGAAAGTGCTTGCGACTAGGCTGTCCCTCCTCATGAACACTTTGGTGCTGCCTGATCAGTCGGGATTTATCCCGGGGAGGGCTACTTCCCATAACCTCCGTACGCTATTCTCCCTTGTGCCCACCATATCGCCCGAGCTCCCGGTTGCGGCAGTGTTTCTGGACGCCACCAAGGCTTTCGATTCGGTGGAGTGGGGGTATCTTTTGGCTATATTGAGCAGGATGGGCTTCCCCCGGATATTCATAGCCTGGGTGACGCTACTGTACACTTCTCCAGTTGCCAGAGTCATCGTTAATGGCGCGCTATCGGCACAGATGCCGATCACGAGGGGAACTAGGCAGGGATGCCCCCTGTCGCCTCTGCTTTTCGCCCTGTCCATCGAACCACTGGCCTGCAGAATCAGGCAATTACATAAGGCTAGCGCCTTTAATTGCAATCAACGCCAGATTGGCATATCCCTCTACGCGGACGATGTCACCTTGTATGTACGGCACCCGCAGCTCCATCTCAATACACTGCTGAGAGAATTTGTTTTATTTGGTGGCATCTCTGGTGTGCACATCAATTGGAAAAAATCGCAATTCTATCCCCTCACGGCTTCAGTGACCCGCTTTCCGCTGGATTATCCCTTGGAGTGGTGCGATACTGACCTAAAGTACTTGGGCATTGGAGTATCCCTCAACAAAGAAGACACGATTCGTATGAACTATGGGGTGGCCATCTCACAATTGACCGACAATGTGACTCGCTGGATGGCCCTGCCACTATCGATGGCAGGCAGAGCCTCCCTGATCAAAATGGTTGTCCTCCCGCGGTTTCTATACCTCTTCCAGAATATACCTTACTACCCGGGGGCCTACTTCTTTAAAAGACTTCGATCCGAACTGCTGCGCCTATTTTGGGGCGGCAAGCAATCGCGCCTTAGTTGGAAGCTCCTCACACAGCCGTACAGCAGGGGAGGTTTCGACGTGCCTGACCTGGAGGTGTACTACCTCAGCGCTCAGGCTCAACATGCCTACTATTGGGTGAACCCCGCTCCCTTCATGCCACAGGTCGCCGCGGAGGACTGGGTTGTACACCCGCTGCCGCTCAGGGGCATGCTGATGGGATTGGCGGGAGATATCGAAACGCCGGCTACCACTGTCACCTGCACTATAGATACATGGCGGAGGGTGACGAAACTGCTGGACGCGCCTATGCTCTACTCGCCGGCCATGCCCCTTGCATACCACCCGAAGTTGTCGCTCTTGACGGAACGCGGATTCCGGGCCATGTGCACCCGCTTACATGTTAATGTCTGGGGCGATCTCTTCCAGGATGGTCAGTTTCGCACCAAGGACCAGTTATTTCAGGGCACCCAGCCAACGCCGATGGAAGTGTTCTATTATATCCGGCTTCGCCAAGGTATGAGGGACATACTCCCGAGCTTCCCGGAGGAACCGGGCACTGTTCTGCCTCTGCACGTAATGCTGGTGTCAGACGGCAGACACTTGGTATCGAAACTATACGCTGCCATTCGGGAGCAGCGTCCCCCTGTTCAAGCTAGGGCGCGAGCTGCCTGGGACTCTGAACTCCCTACTGCCCTCACTGATGAGCAATGGACATATTGCTGCTCGGTCACTGCCAGAATCTCCCCCAGCTGTCGATTGAAAATTATTCATTATAAGTTCGTGCAGAGATACTATTATACTCCAGCTCGCAAGCTGCGTTTTCGACTATCAGAGGATGATAGATGTGCGAGATGCCGGGCGGAGGGTGCGGATTTCCTCCACTTGGCCTGGGAGTGCGGGGCGGTTCAGACATACTGGGAACAGGTACACGCTGCGCTCCAGGTAATGATAGCTGGCCCTCTCCCCATGGACCCAGTGGTAATGCTGTTGGGCTACACCAGGAATGTGCCCAAGACCGACCGCCGATATGTGGATGTCGCTTTGCTACTCGCTAAGAGGAGGATTGCCTGCAGATGGGGGAGGGGAAGGGCGCCGAAATTTAAGGAGTGGTTAGACGACCTCAAGTACTGCCAGGATCAGCATGGCGTATATGCAGAGCTGATGCCGGCTCGTAGCAAACCCTGTGACTTCTGGTCCCCCTTACAGGTGTACTGGCTATCTCAGACGAACCACAGTGACCCCTCTGGAGACGACGGGTCAGAGCCGGGCCCATGAGCGGGTGCTGCAGCCCTACACCACACTCACTGCCCTACTTTTCACACGTAGAAATGTGCACGAGATGCCCAGCCCGGGGAGGGATGGGGTGAATACAGTTGGGGCGACACTGGGACATCCGGAGGGAACAAGATACACACAGCATTGCTCACATGGATGGCCTTTCCTCATCTCCTGCTGATTCGGCACGTGGGCCAGTGGAAGTGGCTGGGCGCACTCACCCTGTGGATGCCGGCCGTTGTGGACGGCTGCTGTACTTAGGAGGGTAGGTCCCTGCTCTGGGGTGCACCCTGTTCGTGATACTCTCCCACTGACTGCCATCACCCTATGGGACGATGTAGCCCGCACTCACTGCACGTGCCGCACAGTCTTAAACAGGGTGGGGCTGGATGGTTGCTACCTAGTGCCTACACATGCTCGGCTAGGGCTGCCGGGATCACAGCACATGCTATATACCAGGTTGCCTTTCTGGTATGGTATGATCTAAAATCCTCGATGCTCCCGCCTCTGCTTGGGCAGAGGAGGGACCCTTGTGTGATGAGACCCCTCAGGTTAAAATGAAATACGCGATATATGCACTGTGCCAGCCATTGAGTGTAAGAGCTATTTACATTGTAAGTACCATGATCAGTACTGTATTGTGTTATAAATGCTTTGACTTTCATGCCTCTATGTTGAATGCCACTAATAAATAAAAAAAGGTTTAATAAAAAAAAAAAAAAGTATGTTTTAATCAATTATATTTATTATTTTGTTAACTTTAAATTATTTTTAAGATATTTTAAAAAAATCGATATTTTGACTAACTATATTTTTTAACAATATTTTTGATTCGATATTTTTGTACTTACCTGTTTGTAGATAGGACTTCGATATTTTTGCATTCTATATTTTGTCATCGATATTTTGGGTATTCTAAAGTTTACCATAATCTGTTTGGAGTTCAGAGAGCACTGAATAACTTGCCTAGATGAGTTCCTCAGTCCGACTGCACCGGTGGGCCTCCAACGGGCTCACAATACCCCAGCCTGGGTGCTTTGCCACACAGAGGTCCCAAGGATGGGGCCCAGGATGGGCCCGGTATGAGCTAAAGAGTGCGGACAAACAGGGGAAGCCTCCCTGGGCCCAAAGGACCCCCACATCCCACGCCTGTGGTGGTGCCGTAAGCCAGAGAACAGAACCCAGGGTGGGAGGGCCCACCACCAGAGCCCAGTCAGAGCTCCTGGGCCTGGCCGCATGGGGGGAAACCTCCCTGTGCCCACGGGATCTGATCCCAGGTGCTTTGAAACACTGCGGACCCAAGGACAGATAGCAGGATACGGGTTCCCGCCTCGTGGCCTGCAGGGCCCCCGGTCGGAGCTTCTTAAGCCAGCCAGGCAGGGGAAGCCTCACTGAGCCCGAAGGACACCCGTCCCTGGCCCATGGCGATGTGGCAGACAGGAGCTCAGAATCGGTGCATCCACCCCGGGGCCCAGTGAGGCCCTGGGCCCTGTCAGACCTCCTGGACCTGGCCTCACAGGGGAAGCCTCCTGGGCCTGCAGTAGCTTGTCCGAGGGGCTTGGCCATGTGTCGGGCAGAGGATGGAAGGATGTTTTACTCACATTTCTGTGATGGAAAGTGCTGGAATCTGGAGAGAGCCACAAATTTCCTTCTACACAGCATTTCGCCAAGTCTCCCAATACAAATGGTACCATACTTGTGTGGGTAGACCTAGTGCCTGCGAGAGGAAATGGCCCAAAACGCAACATGGAGTCATCGCACTTTTCCACCAAAAACAGACCCTTTTGTTTTACAATGAGCCAATCGGCTCATTTTACTTTCAATGTAATGATGTCAGAGCGCCATTGCACCAATCACCATTACACTAAAAAAGAAATGCCTTGCATGGCAGAGGAAGCTCTTCCCCTGCTCCAAAGGCTGAAAAATGAAAAAATAAATCCCTCTGCTGTAAAAAGCATAGGGAATTCCTGGGCATGTGCTGAGGGCGGAGCTGCTAAGTCCTTCGCACATGCCCACCATGGCAGAAGATGCAACCATTACATCTCTGGCACACACAGGGTTTAAACTACGCTACAGGCTGCATTGCCCAGCCTGAAACATGTTTTAAAAGGCTACGCTAATGGGTGGCTCACTGAGTGCTGCAGGCCCACTAGTGGTATTTACAGGCCCTGGGTGCATGCAGTAACATTTACTAGGGATTTACAAGTAAATTAAATGTTCCAATTTGGTGTAAGCCAATTGTACCAAGTTTTAGGAAGAGGGCATTAGGGCATTAGCAGTATTTATCAGTGTCAAAATGCACAGACTCATAAAAGCTAACATAAACGGGTTCAACAAAACAGGAATGGTGAAATCAAAACATTTGGGGTTGTCCTGTTTTGAGGACCATGGAAGCCTAGACTGGTTGGGCTATCCTTGATGTGAAACCAGACCTGGAAATGGACTCCAATAACTTCCGGTCCGGTTGAAGAGTCACTAGGGAGACCTTACGAAAGGTGGTCTCTGGTCAAAGCAAAAATTGCCACTTCTTCTAAATTGACAGGATCTTTTGCAAAAACGACCATTGGCAAGCACATGGTATAATGCTGCATCATCCTGAGGATGGACAACATCTCAGCAGTATGTTATGTTACCCACATTAGATAAAGAAATCAAAAGTGCAATAGGTGAAAGGATTCTGATACTGAGCTGTCAGATATTTGTAGTAGAGAATACTTACCAGGTCTGTCTAATCAAGTTGCAGACAACCACTCTGCCACTTCTCAGATCCCAGTAATTGCAAACCCAGCAATGGAATCAGAAATTGTTCCAACAAATGCTTTTATTCAGACCTAGGGCCCACAATTAAACAATGCTTTTCCTCCATTTTGGGTGATTCTGTGGAAGTGGGAATAGGGCAGAGTCAAGCAGCAGAGCTCATAATGGTAACACAGGTTTGGATATACTGAAGTTTGCTATGCCGGGCTACTAAAGTTTAGTAGTACCTCAATTTTGTAGCCACAGAAACTGACAATCCCGAAGAATTTAATGGGAGAGAATCATCATTTAATGCAGGAAGGTCTCCTCATTCTCATGGCATGGAGGATTTCAGGAAATTATGGAGTATAAGGGGCATTTGGGGATATGTTGAGACACTCTTCAAGGAATTCTGCATTTCAGATACTCTCAAGAGTTGCAAGGCAGCCTGGGTTAGAAGTTACAGCTAGTGTATGGAGTGGTGTTTGCATCCGTCTTCAGTAGCTGTAGTACACATACTTAATTTTCTTTTGCACTTGGTATAGTAGCATCATCACACTTATTTGACCTTCAATTCATATAGCTGTTCCATTTTGGCACATCATGTTTATGTTGATAGAGACAAAGTGGGAAAACACTATTCAGTTTGTTGGTTTCTGAAAGAGGTAAAGATGCAAATTCCTCCAGAACCACTTTAGGTCTGTATGCAAATGCTAAACAAACAGCAAGTTGCAGAGAGGTGTTGGACTCCACATTTCCACAGAAACTCAAGTTATGTGTGGTGACGTATATGAAGTTGTATGACAAGAGAACCCAAAAATAAGGCAGATGGGTGAAAGCCAATTACTCACAGCAAGGAAACCACCTCATCAAACTGTAGAATCACCCACTGTGGCTCCTTGGGTGAGGTGGGTGATGCAACAGGCTGGAATGGATGTGTCAAACATTGGTGTGCACAGTGAATATCAATGCCAAAATATTGATGGGAGACAATATTAAGGGCATAACATTGGAAATCAAATATAAACAGGTAATTCTAGATTTTTTATACCTAAATCTCTGTATATGTACTTTGACAATATATATTTATACATATCTTCAAGGTACATAGTTGTGGAGATAGGCTCCCATTATGCACTTACTCTTCGATATATTGTCCCTTGATAATCTGTCTTCAATTTTCTTGAACCACAATATTCTTGGAGTTGATATTCATGGCCTCAAAGACAATTAGTCAATTTAGTAGAAGACAATTTAGTAGAAGACAATTTAGTAGAAGTAAAGTAAAGTAAAGTAAAGTAAAGTTGAGAAATATCCTAATTTTAAGACTTTCGGTATTCACAGAAGGCATTTAGGAGTCCTAAAGTTAGGAGTCCTAACTTTACTACTACTAAATTCAGAAATATCCATTATGCATATCATTATGCATATCCATTATGCACTTACTCTTCGATATTTTGTCCCTTGATAATCTGTCTTCAATTTTCTTGAACCACAATATTCTTGGAGTTGATATTCATGGCCTCAAAGACAATTAGTCAATTTAGTAGAAGACAATTTAGTAGAAGACAATTTAGTAGAAGTAAAGTAAAGTAAAGTAAAGTAAAGTTGAGAAATATCCTAATTTTAAGACTTTCGGTATTCACAGAAGGCATTTAGGAGTCCTAAAGTTAGGAGTCCTAACTTTACTACTACTAAATTCAGAAATATCCATTATGCATATCATTATGCATATCCATTATGCACTTACTCTTCGATATTTTGTCCCTTGATAATCTGTCTTCAATTTTCTTGAACCACAATATTCTTGGAGTTGATATTCATGGCCTCAAAGACAATTAGTCAATTTAGTAGAAGACAATTTAGTAGAAGACAATTTAGTAGAAGTAAAGTAAAGTAAAGTAAAGTAAAGTAAAGTAAAGTTGAGAAAAATCCTAACTTTAAGACTTTCGGTATTCACAGACGGCATTTAGGAGTCCTAAAGTTAGGACTCTTAACTTCTGTGAATACCGAAATGAGTAAGTGCCTTCTGTGAATACCAAAATGAGTAAGTGCCTTCGGTGAATACCAAAATGAGTAAGTGCCTTCTGTGAATAACAAAATGGTAGTAAGTTTAGGATTTTGTCTTAAGTTAGTTCTGTGAATCGGGCCCATAATTTCAGGTATAAACACTTTGCCAGTTGTGGTTCTATTTCATTCAAAAATGGCTCAAAACAAAGGGTCAATTTAAACTGGAGGAATTGCATGGTAAGCCTTCCCAGTCTACTATTTGAAGTTACTTTGTACCTTTAGGGGTCGATTCCGATTCGGGAAAAACCGCTCCGAATAGCCGTTCGGAGCGTTTTTCCCGTACGAATCATACCCTGCAACGTCCCCCGTTCGTACGACGAAGTACGATTCGTACCAGGAGCAGGTCTCCGTACGAATCGTACAAAGACCGTACGACTCAAATCTCTGCACGAATCTCCCTCGGAACCCGCTGTACGCGACATCTGTACGGTTCGCAGCTGCTTTTTCCGACCCGGCAAGTACGATTCGTTTTGGGTACGCACCATACGACTCTTTTTCAACGAGAGCTGAAAACAGTCGTAAAAGCAGAGCTAGCCCCAAAACAGGTACAGAACGGCCCCCCCAGGGACGGTGCGTACACCCCATGATCGCAGGGGTACGGTGCGTACCCCCGCGATCTCGGAGTCTACGCACCGTACCCCATGTTCGCTGGGTGTACGGTGTGTACACCCTGCGATCGCGGGTTATGGTACGTACACCCCAAGATCACAGGGGTATGCACTGTACCCCTGCGATCATGGGGTGTACGCACCGTACGATGTGTAAGTGACTGTGTGCTTTTCTGAATGAATCGCCCTTACCTAACCTGGACCGTACGAATCGCGCCCTCATACTAGGGTCCGGATCGTTCTCATCGGGTCGGCATGTGTACGAGTCGTACGGTTCACTGTTTCAGCCTTGCAATACGTACGTATTGCGACGATTCGGACGGATTGACGGAATACGAATCGTACTACGCGAATCGGACGGACAGGTACGAATCGTACGGCGCCGGCTCCGGATGAAAATCGTACAGACTTTTTTTTTCCAGGATCAGAATCGCCCCTTAATGTTTGTTGTATCTTTGTCCAGGGCCGGACTGGGAACCAAAACCGGCCCTGTCAAAGTGCTCAGCTGCCCCCCACCAGTGGGGGGTTGGAGGTGCCGCCGAGCGCTTTGCTAGAGCCGGTTTTCGGCCGATTTTGGTGCAGGGACGATTTTGCAGCTATGCTGCAAAAACGGCCCTGTAACAAAATCGGCCCCCAGGGGCTCAAAACCGGCGCTCACCCTTGCGGCGCACCCGGGGATTGCACGGTGCCCGCTATGGCCAGTCTGGGCCTTTCTTTGTCCTTCTTAAAACCTATTTTGTGGGTTATTGGGTGTGTATTTGTTGTTTGCTGCTTGGAAAGCAGAATATGTTGTCTCTTTTGGAATTGTAGCAATATTACTGAGTATATCTCTTTACGTTGTACCTTTATCATTCTTTCTCTAATGTCCTGTCTCCATAATGAACACCCAATGAACACATCATAAGGTGCAATGTGATGCTATCGCCAACTTAAGCACCGCAAACAATTGCAAACGCCACCAACAGCTCTCCCAACCTACTAATTCAAATGTTAGAACCTTTGGCAGTGTCCTGCTCTGGTGCCGTTCTGGAGAGGGGTGGAGCTTGAGCTCACACAGGCCCTTGGGTGGGAGGTTCCCCACGACCCATTACGCTTGCTCTTGGGGATGTTTGATGGCCTCGATGGATCCAGGGCCGATAAGCACTTCCTGGGAACGACGTTGGCGGAGGCGAAGCGGGACATAGCAGCGCTCTGGTCCCAGGCCAAGTCACCTACTGTGAGGAAATGGAGGCGGGGATTGGACTGGTTTGGGGTCCAGGAGGATCCCCTCTTTGAGACCTCTAACTATTCGGCAAGGTGTGGGGCAAAATGGTTCAACCTATTACACGCTTGAAAGGTTTGAATGTGTTGTGTACATGTATTTCTATAAGCATGTGTCGTATTCATCCCACCTGTCCATCTTGAGTTCCTGTCGGCTTTTCTCAAATGTAATTCATCTCAATAATGTGCTTGATTTGCTACCGATGTATTTTTGTTCTGAAAATCACCAATAAAAATTTGATTATCAAAAAAATATACATATATTAGAACCGAGAACTGCTTTTCCATAAAGTAAATCACATATCAGCAACAGTGTCATGCATAAGCTGATTCACATACTGCCAAAACAAGATTGATCCAGCTCATACCACTGAAAAATCAAAAACCAGCAACAGCTTTTACCAACGACTAATTCAAATACTAGTGTCAGGCTTCTCCTCCAACTAATTCGAATGACCCCAAGCAAAATTATTTTTATGAATCAGCTAATACCACAGCAAAATCAGTACCTCAGTACAGATATTTTGCTGCTTTATTAGACATTTTTGAGCCACAAATGCTCACAATGAAATGAACATAGTACAGGTAATCCAAATACCACAGGCACAAAGTGTTCCTCTGATTCGGGCACAAGTTCTCAGACTCGAAGGTTAGTCAGTTAGACAGTAGTTCACAATGTTTCACATAAGCAAACATCACTCCAAATACATGTTCCTGCCCCCACCAATTTAATATTATTTGGAGTTTCTACATGTATTAAACTGAAAGACAACAACCTTACGAAAAAATTAAAAAGCAAGCAAGCAAAATGTAACTGTTAAATCTTAAACCGAATAGCAAACATTTGCTTGCTTCTCACTGCCCGATTTACAATTGGGTGGTAGCAAAAAATCCTATAGGCTGGGGAGGGAATGCTAATCCCTCAGAGGATTCCACTCGTGTAATTAACTCCACCACATGGATAGTATGGCGGAGAGGGTTATACAGCAGATGCTACTTTAATCTCCACAAATCAGTGGATTTCCAGTTACCACCCAACTGTAGGCGAAACCAGACTGCCTTCCAACAAACCTTCACTTGTCCTTTCCTTTACTTGGCAAATTCCCCTTTCATCTTACAACATCCACATAAATTTTCTTTCAGTTGCCTTAATTTTAGTTATGTAAAGGTTCACAGAACCTGAATCACACAGGTCTTCCCACTGCTACCGATAACAGTGTGTACAGAACAAAGTTTATTTTAACTTGTTTATTTTAGAGGAACATGATGAAACAACACTCTTTTGTGTGTTTATTCTGGAAAACTAATATGACTATTGGCCGATGTCTCTGTATTACCTTAGATGCCTGTTTTGTTCAAGGATGTGTTGAAAAAGCCTGACGTTTATGAAGCTAATAGAGTATATATAAGATGAATAAATGAATTTCACACTTGCAAGGCCTACTAATATCCAACTGTGGGACATATGTACATGCCCCTATGGCCACCATAGCGTCACTTTCAGTGATGTTGTGGTGGCGATAGGGGCTTTACCTTATTTTCAAGGGAGTGTTAAGCCACTTAACGTGGCTTAACGCTGCCTTGTAAATAAGGCACCCTTTCACGCTGCAGTTAGCGTGAAAGGGGAAGGCAATGGGTGCTGCGGAGGGCGTTTCTCCTTGTTTTTACAGTTTCCATGTGTGCTGCCCTGGGTCTGTATTTGTCACAGGAGGTGAGTAGAGAGCATTGCCGTAATGGAGTCGGCTGGAGATGAAGGCCTGGGTGATGGCACGTTTCAGCTTTGGAGTAGATATTTGAATACCTTACAAACCATGCAGAGGATGAAGAAGCAGGAGGAGAAGAAAGAGTTGACCCGAGTTGTCACAATTAGCTTGTTGTTTCGAATGATGCCTAGGTTCCTAGCGTGGTCAGTGGGGGTAGGAGTAGGTCCGAGTTCTGAAGGCCACCAGGATGCATCCCATGGGGAGCTTTTGTTTCTTAAAATCAGTACCTCTGTCATGTCTGTGTTGAGCTCCAGGCAGTTGTACTTCATCCAGTTGGTGACATGTGTCATGCAGTTGTGGAAGTTGATCTTGGTGGTGTTTTCGCAGAGGGTGAGGATGAGTTGTGTGTCATATGCATAAATAATGTTGAGTCTGTGAGATTCTAAGATGCTAGACAGAGGTATCATATAAGTGTTGAAGAGGGTGGGGTTGAGCCAGGATCCTTGGGGTACTCCGCAGATTAATTTATTGGGTTCAGAGGTGAAGGGAATGACCCCCACCTAGCTAGCATCAATGTAAACCCAGTTCTTTCAGCAATTCTAGCCTGGATCATCATCAGGCCCAGGAGTGCAGACCCCAGGGGAAAGGGTGGACCAAACAAGGGAAAATAGGGAGGTAACACTTTGTCAGTGACTGTCAAAGGCTGATGTAAATTATTGCCTCACAATGTGCCTTCACTGTGTATAATCTGGTAAATGGTACATCCTTGGGTATACAAGTAGATTTCAGTATCATGAACAAAATTTCAATTAAATAAAAATACAATAAATTATAAGAACTCAATTAACAGCGTGAGCCTAAAGAGGACTGTGATGAACACCATGGAGACTTCCAGAAATACAATCTCCTTTGACATACACCTGCAGAACAAAGCATTAGCACAGTACAAAACAAATAGTTGGTAACAAGGTAAGAATAAACAGGAAGTTATCTTGAGAGGGGCACCATGAGAGACCAAGGAGGGAATACAAATGACAAAAGTGTAGACACACAAATCCTGTGAATGAACTATAGCAAATAGTGAGAGCCACAACCATCCAAATTCGCTGTTGCTAGGTATAACGTTCATAGATATCAGCCTCCATATGCTTCTACTGGCTAGTGATACCCAGAACTGCTGAGTAACCTCAGCTTCGCAAAGGCCAAGCTGACCTGGAACTAATTCTTGTCAGAACTCAGTATTATTCGCTACGCACCTGCTCACCAAGGCCGCCAATCTCTAACAAGCAGTAACCTTCCTCGCTGGAATTATATATTAGTACACATTTTGTTTTGTCCTGAGCCTTGTTTATCCATCTTTTATGTTGTTGATTTCTGACACATGGTAACATATATATTTTTATGCCAACCTAAAAGAGATGGCTTTGCTTCACACATTTCTTTTAGCATCTTTAATTTTCTTATTCAGATCGATTCTTCAGAAATTCACTCAGGAAATTAATCTCCAAAGGAAGGAAGGATGGTGCACATGGGCCAAACGGAATTCCTCCAGCCCTCTTTAAACTTGATCCGGAATACTGGGCAAAATCCTTGACCCACCTTTTCATGTCTGTTAGCCAAAAGTCTTAAAATTAGGATTTTTCTCAGTTTAGTAGTAGTAAAGTTGAGAAAAATCCTAATTTTAATAATTTCGGTATTCACAGAAGGCATTTAGGAGTCCTAAAGTTAGGAGTCCTAACTTTACTACTACTAAACCGAGAAAAATCCTAACTTTAAGACTTTCGGTATTCACAGAAGACATTTAGGAGTCCTAAAATTAGGACTCCTAACTTCTGTGAATGCCGAAATTAGTAAGTGTCTACAAAAATGGTAGTAAGTTTAGGATTTTGTCTTACGTTAGTTCTGTGAATCGGTCCAATGTTTCCTAAGCTGTTTTGTTCAGCAGCTTGTCAGCCAGTACTGGTGCATCTATAAGTCAGGTTACTGACCCAAGTGCATATTTACAAGCCCTATGTGCTGCTGAAACATCACTTTTTGTGACATTCTGATGGCGCACAGGGCTGAGCCATAGCTACAAGGCCATGTAAAGCCACACTGTGTGGCTATTCAGAGCCTTGTGATATGGAGTAAGGTGAGGCAGTGTGATGTTAATCCCTTCACAACAATTTTAGCGATGATTAGGTGGCCAATGCAGTGTATGAGTAGTTGTGAGGAGTGGTGCTGAGCAACACAATGACAGCAAAGCAGAAAAAAACCCACTAGACCGGTGGAAGTCTGCAGAATATCACGTGCCAGTGCAGGAACACATTTTATTTAGAAGTACTGACTCACATGTAAGTGAGCAGCACAGGGGAGTACCTGAGGGCCTATTTAACTGGAGTGTAGAGGCGGTAGTGTGACACAGGATGCTAACTACCTGCACAGTGGCCATATTTAGCCTGTCCAATGAGATTGCACAGTCTATCACTGTTATTTCATGCCCCCTAGGCTACCTCTGACATCGGACGCAGTGTCCATCTTGAGGGTTGACAGCAAAGAGGAATCGCTGTGGTCTAGTGGCACAGTGACGCATGACGCCAAAATAATGTGACGCCCATCTTAAAAAAAGTAAAAGAGAGTTTGCTTCTGGCACATTTCTGAATGGTGATGCACACACCTCGTTATTTAACTTGGGTTTGGCATGCTTACCGGTGATGTGCACACTTTGATAAATTAGCAACATAGTCATAGCGCTGAGTGTGCAGCTTAAAAGTTAATTTTTGACAACACTGCTCACCGTGCGTTGCACATTGTTCCTGATGCTTCCATTGTTTTTAGAAGCAAGCTGTACTCAGGTTTTTTTTTATTATAGTGGCCTTTCTCAGTGATACGTACACTATTGATTTCATGACAGCTGCTTTCTCCTTAGGTTACTGTTACATAGCTTACACATTTTTTGGGGATGGTCAGGCTAGTTTTCAAGCATAGAATAAATGGAAGCTTCTGAGAGTTGTTACATTTAGGTTGACCCAATACCATCATCTTCACACATTTCTGTCATTCCACCACCTCGTTTTTTAATGCAACCGGGCTCTCCACCCATGCCTTGGGAAAATTCGGTCTTAATGTTTGATAACTACATTGAAGCTTTAGCTGGAGTAAAGTTTTGACTGACAAAGAAAAAGGCATTGTTGTTGAGTGCCCTAGGCAAAGTGGGTAAGGGGTGTTTGGAGACTCACCCTCAACTATTGAGGTGAATGGTCAACCCATTCCTGATGTCTTTAAAGAAGCCACGCGCAGGTTGGAAACTTGTTCCTCCAAAGAGGAGAATCTTCCTATGACTAGGTGTAAGTTCTATACGCAACACCAAAAGGTGGAGGAGATTATAGATGAGTTTGTAGCTAGATTGCGCGAGTCGTCTACAAAGAGACCGATTTATTGTACAGTGGAAAAATATATATTCCGGAGAGGTTATAGGCATCTAAGAATCTTATATTAAGTGATGCCTTAAGGATAGCTAAAGTGCTAGAGCTGTTAGAATTCTGCATAAAGGAACTGGAGAAGAAGAATCAGGGTGATGTCATTTCTGAAACTGGAGCTGTAACTAGATCAGGAGGTGAGTTCTTTACCACAGTTAAACCCGGCAATACTAAGGGGAGGAATTATGCATCATCTAGACAAGGAAACAAGGGCTGCAATCAGCGTGGGAGTGCGAGTCATGCCTCCGACTCGAAGTTTTGCTTTGTTAATAAGAATGCAGAAAATGTGGCCGTCTTGGCCACTTTGCAAGAATGTCTACAGGGGTAGGTAATGGAAGGGTGACCTGTTTCCCTGATGTACCTACCGAACCAGCTCAGGTGCCTGAAATGAATGGTAGTGTTGAGGGAGAAGCAGAAGGGTGAGGATGAATAGACTAAAAGCAATGCACAGAATAAATAAGTGTGATACTCATCTTATGTTGACACAGGTTCAATGTACACTATTGTGCCCAAGGCCATGTTTGATAAACTGTGGGGAAGGACATCACGACATGCTGACATAGAATTTAGAGCAGAAATACACAAGGAAAAATATACATAGCAGAGCAAGGTCCCCCAATTGTAGGGTGGGTACATCAATATGACTTGCACATTGTGAATCACAAGTAATAGTGATTGAGGATGAATTGATATCTGACACCGTGAGTTCAATGAGACAAGTGTTTGACAGCAATCTGGGAATGTTGAAGGGTTATGTACATAAAATAGTTTTTAAAAAGTGCTGTTCCTATTCAGCACAAGCTCAGAAGGGTCCAAGTAACTGTCAGAGAAGGTATAAAAGAGTTGATTTGGCAGAAGAGGGAATGATTGAATATAAAAAAATTGATACTTATGCTAAAAGGGGTGGGGGATATTTACCTAAATTGGATTTAAGAAACGTGTACAAGATCAAGCGCAATGAGGATTCAAAACAGCTCACTGCATTTTAACAACGGAAGAGACTTTTCAGTTTTTGCACATGCCTTTTGGGTTCTCATCAGCGGCGAGCATTTTTCAATGCATGACTTCTGCAGTTTTTCAGGGAATGGAAAACATTCTCTATTTTCAACGGCATACTGATTTTTGGTAATACCATCGAAGAGCTGAACTCGGTTTTGAAAAAAGCCTTGCAGAGGATTGCAGATGTGGAGCTCACTTTGCGTAAGGACAAATGTTGTTTCTTGTCAGAATAAGTAGAATACTTGGGGTACCTGCTGTCAGCTGACGGAGTGAACGCAAAAAAAATCTGTTGAATGTTTTAAGTTAATCAAACAAGAAATATGCAAGGCAGGAATTCTGGTGCCATTTGACATTGGCCGTAAGTCTGTCATAACAGTGGATGCGAGTGCAACAGGTGTAGGTGCCATTCCATCACAAAAGCACACTAGCATCAAGAACATTAATAGATGCTGAAAGAAACTACACCATAATTGAGAGAAAGCCCTTGCTGCAGCATGGGCTGCAGCGTACTACAGAACATACATATGTGGTGCAGAGTTTGTGTTAAGATTGGATCATAAGCCCCTGGTTAAGGTTCTTCTACTTGGTGGGGCTGGTAATGGTTCTGCCAGGTTGGCTGGCCCCGTCTTATGCTTAAAGACTAAACTATATATACAACACCTCCCCTTCCGTTCCATTTGTTGTCAACATTTGGAGTATGGGGAGGGGTAGCTCCTTGACCTGAATAGGGCTGTGCCTGGCAAGGTGAATGCTGGCTCAACCTCCTACTGTGCTTCTGATGGCAGAACGCCTCTATCTGAAAGGAAGGATGCAGCCTGATAAACAAAGTGCTCCAAGATTGAGCAGAACTGTTTCTGGCTGGGTTCAGTGACATGTGACTCTTTAGGACAAAGACTTTTGATGTATAAATACGGATCACTGAAAAAATATCGAGGGACAAAATATCGACTTGCCAAAATATCGTGGACAAAATATCGACAGTCAAAATATCGAGTTTGTATCTACAAACAGGTAAGTACAAAAATATCGAGTACAAAATATCGTTAACAATAATATAGATGTAAAAAATATCGACTTTATTAAAAACAGTGTTAAATTAAATTAATATTAAATTTTAATTACTAAAATATACTTAAAACGACTTAAATTAAATTATAATAATTAAATAATAAATGAAAATAATAAAAATAATTTTTTACAATCTTATTTGTTGACCCTGAACCCTAAAAATACTCCTTTACCCAAAAACCCAAAAACTGACCCTGAACCCTAAAAATACCCCTTTACCCAAAAACCCAAAACTGACCCTGAACCCTAAAAATACCCCTTTACCCATGAACTGAAAACTGACCCTGAACCCTAAAAATACCCCTTTACCCATGAACTGAAAACTGACCCTGAACCCTAAAAATACCCCTTTACCCATGAACTGAAAACTGACCCTGAACCCTAAAAATACCCCTTTACCCATGAACTGAAAACTGACCCTGAACCCTAAAAATACCCCTTTACCCATGAACTGAAAACTGACCCTGAACCCTAAAAATACCCCTTTACCCATGAACTGAAAACTGACCCTGAACCCTAAAAATGCCCCTTTACCCAAAATTTATCAATATTATTTAATTACCAATTAATTATTAATTAAAAATATTAACAAACATATATTAATTAATTAATTATTAAATTACTTCCCACCCTATTCCCCTATAAACCCACAACCCGCTACAGAATTACATTACGCAATTATTATAAAAACAAAATTAATTTAATAAAATATTTTATAACATTAATACACACTATTCACACATATTATTACATAAAAATACACTATAACATATTATATATTATTAAAAAATCGATATTTTTGCTATCTATATTTTATACAGTCGATATTACTTCACTTACCTGAAAAACGATATTTTTGTAGTCGATATTATGTCCAGTCGATATTTTGTCCAGTCTATATTTAAAACTCGATATTATGTCCAGTCGATATTTTGGAGTCGATATTTTGTCTCTATACCATAAATACCTGTGTCCAAACCTCTACAATTTGTATTGCTCCTGGATGTCAAGACAAACCTTTGTCCGTGTAACTAAGGAATGTGCAGGGGTTGGACTGCCCTTGTGCTTGTGTGCTGTTTCTGGGGTTGGCCTGTAGTGGTTAACAGTGGACTGGAAGAAGAGGGTAAAGGACTTTGGAGAAAACTTTCACAGATCTTGCAAAGCAATCACCCAAGGGCTAGAAGTTTCAGGCACATCAGACTTCACCAACAGCCTTCTGATTCCTCCCAGCGTGGATTTCTGTCTGCAGGTGAGGCTCCTGTGAGCTCCAGGATCTCTAGTTTTACTACAAAGAAGAGAGTGCTGAAATCGTCGCTAACCCACTTTGCGGGCCGCCGCAGCAGAGAGCGCCGTTTTGGCAATCGCACTGCTGCCGCCGAGTGCTCACATCAGTGAGATCATCGCTAACACACACTTGTGGGCCGCTGTAGCTGAGAGGGCCACCAAGGATCATCGCGCTGCTGCCGCTGAGTGCTCGCAACATCAGTTCCAGCGCATTGCACCAGGATCGTCGCTCCCCAGAGTAACGCCATTTCTTCGCATTGCAACCTACTCGCACACGCAGCAGGATCATCGTCTCGTCTCCTCCCTCGCGGCACGGATTCATAGCATCAACGGCCTAGCGTGAAAAAGTTGTAGCCCCGTCTCCGCACGCATCAGCATATCAGCGCATCGTCTCCTCCCTCGTGGCAAGGATTCATCGCATCACCTGCCTTGCGTGCAGAAAACCATTGCTACAGCTCAATTGCTACAATTTGTTTTATTTGCTCCGATATCCAGGTACTTTGTAAGTACAGACCACTGCTTTGAACTGAACTCCTTTTTGCACACCTTGAACTATCTTTGCAGCATTTCAAGAATAATCCTATTTTTACAGTATTGTGGCTTTTTACCATTACTGGTCTTGTGTTAAGTCTATATATAAAGATACTTATGTTTTATAACTACTTGTGTGGTCTCCCTGTGTAGTGTTCTTCACTGTGTTACTGTGTACGGTCATAAATGCTTCACACACTGCCTCTGAGATAAGCCTAACTGCTCGTGCTACGTTACCACAGGCTTGAGCAGGGGTTAGCAAAGGGCGTAGCCCCCTTACTCTGACTTGGGAAGAAGAGTCCCTACTTGGACAGTGGATAGCCATTGCCAACTAGAGACCCCCATTTCTAACATTGGTGGTCAGCGGTGAGGATCTAGATTTGTATTTCTGATCCGCATAAAGTAATTATAGTGTACACTACTAGTGAGTGCAGATCATAACGCAACCACATACGTTTTTGAGCCTGTTTGATCTGGGAGTAAGGGGCCTCTGTACAGATGAGTGTTGTTACCAACAACAAGGGGCCCCAAATCAGTCAGCAGGGACCTCGGGGAACAAATTTTGTACATGCAACACAGGTCCCATGCATACAGAAATCATATGAAAGGAATAAAATATAGACAGAGTCAATCTATATTGCGAGTGACATGTCCAGCCGGACAGCGGTCTTCAAAGTTTACTCAATATATAGTTCAATACAACACAAAGAGTACCTTCCACAGTTCAGCCAGTGTGGAACACAAGCCTGTGCCCAGCACTAGCAGAGCGGGTACAACGGTGGATATAGAGAGCGAAGGAGGGCTTCTTAAGGCAAAGCACGTTATCTGTCATAAATACAGTTGTACAGAATTTTTAACAAAGCACCATTACAGCACATAGTAATCACGTTTTAGTATTAGGTGCTCAGTAAGTCGACGGCGTTTTGGACCCCCTAGTAAATCACGGGGACCATCATCAGGACATTTCAGTGAAAGCCTTAACAGAAATTTAGCCTCTAAATGCCGTTATGCCTCAATCAGGGACGGCAGTGGTAAATGGTCGATAGCGCACACCCAGAGTCGGGCGCGTGAGTCCGCGGTATAATAATGAGATCCGTCGGAGCCAGGGGAACTGGGTCAGTCGGTCGGCAGTGGTGCTTCCTGGCGTCAGTACAGATGAGGCCAAATCATGCTTTGCACCCATAGACTTTGGTCATGGCTCAAGACCACACCAAGCATGTTCTAAATTTAGGCAAAGTTGGCCAAACTCTAGGCCAAGAGCTCAGTGTGTTCTGGTTGGCGCCTGGGCAGAAAGACTGAGAGCAGGGGATCCCAATGAAGCTGCTCTGAAGTGATTTCTGATATTATCTGTGACATCTGTTACATGTGAAGTTGTGAGCAGTGCATTAACATGAAGTTAAGGATACAAACCCCCCCCAAGGTATGAATTTGAATGTGTTTTTTTCGTTTTGGATGGTATCAGTGTGTTGCACCTCTGTACTTTAGTTTGAGATGTGAATTCTGTTAAAAGAAAACCTTTTGGATTCAGTTCTTAATGAGTTCCGCCAAAAAACCTCATGGGTTTACAATAACCCATGACATTTCTAAGAAGTTAGCACTGATTATCAAAAAACTATTTTGCCACTTATAGCACACCTTGTTCTTGTCTTGTAAAGGTTGTCTAACCTGCAGGTTGGTAATGTGTGTTTTGGCTGTCCATTACAGCCTTCTACCTGTCCTTTTGAAAAAGCAGTTTCACAATAAATTTTTTGGACTCATATGACATTTTTTTTGGGTGTGCCCTGGAGTGCTATACCAGGATACACAGAGGGTGTTTATAATTGTTTTTGGTGAGCCAGTGTCACATGTTTACTATATAGTGTGATGTTTACAAGTATCCCTTTGCCGATTGGCCTGTTCCGGTGAGATGATTTCCATTTTTGCATTGTTTTGTATGCTCATATACAAGGAGAATGTTATTAACAAGGGGTAACCCAATTGGAGTCAAAGGACCTGGGTATCAAGTATTATAGCAAAAAATGGTCCTAGACACTGATTCAACATATGCAATGTAAATATAAATTAAATATTCATTTCATTTCTGATCACCATTCGATTTAATCTCTTATGGTCGATATTAGTCAAAACAGAACAAACATAATTAGCCCGAGATATTTGTTGATGCAGAAGAACCACAAATGAAAAAAGATTCTATCTTGGTCACACCAAATCACGGTAGACTCTCTTATTTATTATATATTTTTGAAAAAACATAGACAATATTTACAGCATAAAAAAGAGAAAAACTTTTTTATATCACAGTTATTTACACAAGGGTTCACTATCAAGGAAACTTTAACGTGCACAGATTGGAGTGATAGTAAGTAATTGTGAGTGAAAAGGGCGACCAAAGAGGTCAGTGAGAAAGTACAAGTTAAAATATAGTAAAGCTTGTTTGACAAAGACTAAGGTATAGGACATGAGTTAGCCTGCCCTTGATGTTGTATTTGCAAAAAATATAATTCTTTCTTGCTGGCACGTGATTGAAAAAATCCTCCGTTTTCCAAATGGTATGAAGGAGAGGGACGGCAGAGAAGCAATATAGGTACAGGCTCAGGAGAAGTGTGTCGACATTTCGACCCAAAAACGAACAGGGTAACTTATGTCCTCAGGGGCGGGTCTTCATCAGGACAGGGGGGCGGGGAAGGAACTCACTATGCACGAAAGCAAAGCAACCCGAATGCGAGTGTGCACCTGCAACAACAGATAAACGGGCTAAGTATTTATACAAACGACACATACCTAGTGTCAGACATGTTTGAAAACAATATCTTAAAAGCACTCACCATTCAATGGTGTGCTACTAGGTGTGCAATGAGTCAACACCCCACCACTACGGTATAGGTCAAACGGGTGCCGGTGCTATAAGTCAAGCGGTTTCAACGTGCTATTCAGCACTGGGGGATGGAGGAAAAGATACCATCAGTACTATCCATAAGAACAGAAATTTCTTACATCATTCATGTTATAACGTAGCCCATCGGTGCGGTAAAATAACTACTACAGTCATGCGACACCAAACTAAATTCAGGGTACAAGAGCATTTGTCACTTCTATTTCTATTTTGTACAGTGACACAATGTACTATTCCTCATTGAATGTAGACACACAAGATCATTTCAAACAACCATAACATGGATAAAGTGCCACTTTATCTGCGGGTGATACTCACCAAAAATCGGTCCCACGCCCAAAACTCCCAACGGTGGATTACTTAGAGATGTGAGCTGTAAATAAAATAAATACACTACCATCAAAATTGGACTCTGATTCCAAATCCGAAAAAACAAGTATCTATTCCATTGCGTAAGATGCTCTGCAGGGCTGTCCATTTTAAGCATACCTTAAAAACATCAGGGGAACGTAAGCCTTTCAAGAAATCCACTCCGTCTGCAGACGCTGCCTCTGTATCCGTGACTGCGGGAAGGAACGCGGAAGTGGCGTGTACGCCAAAACTAAAACCATTCGTAACGTCAGTGTTCACGTCACTGGCAGCGTCATTGACGTCGCTACGCGTCTAGATCATTGCCTAGCAACCGACCAAAACCGACTCAACTGACTTGAACAATTTCAGACCGATATCTAACCTCCCCTGCTCGCTAAAACACTGGAACGCTGCGTACTCCTGCAATTGACGCATCATCTGGACAACATCAATCTCCTGGACCCCCTCCAATCTGGCTTCAGACAAGGCCGCAGCACAGAAACCGCGATGCTGAACATCATAGACGACATTCATGGTTCTCTCGACGCAGACAAGTGCTGCCTCCTCATACTCCTTGATCTCTCCGCAGCTTTCGACACGGTGGACCATAAGCTCCTCAGCACGACTCTGCAAGTAAGAGCTGGCCTCGGCGAGGTAGTTCTCGATTGGTTTTCCTCCTTTCTACATAACCGCTTGCAAATAATAAAAATGAAGAACTTCACCTCCGAAACCCAGCAAGTCAACAAGGGTGTCCCCCAAGGATCAGTACTTTCTCCTCAGCTCTTCAACATCTATATGGAACCGCTCGCCAAACTACTCAGGAATGCCAACATCCACTTCCACCTCTACGCGGATGACACGCAGATCTACCTGGAAACCTCTTCTCTTAATGACATCCACAGACTAAATGATGTCCTAAATGACGTTCAAGATTGGCTGACAAAGAATCACCTGAAACTCAATCCCGACAAGACCGAAACACTTCTCATCTCAAACAAAGAAGACAACCCTCAAATCACCGAGTGGCTGAAGTCGATCGATGCTCTTAAAGGTAATCTCACGCTAGCTGACTCCGTAAAATCTCTGGGTTTCACTCTAGACCCCAAACTAACCTTGACAAACCACTCGGCAAAAAGGGCATTCTTTAACCTCAGACTTCTGAACAAAATCAAACCTTTCATTCCCAACAAGGACCTCAAACTACCCACGCAATCTCTAGTTCTATCAAGACTGGACTATGGGAACACAATCCTAACAGGCATCCCCAAATCACACCTGGCTTCACTAAAAACAACACTTCATGCGGCAGCGAGAACGATCACAGGCTGCAAAAAATCTGACCACATCTCCCCAGCACTCAAAGAACTCGAATGGCTCCCTGTGGAAATGTGTAGTACCTTCAGAACGGCCTGCCTAACCTACAAGGCCCTCCATACAGGAAAACCAGAATACCTGGCAAACAAGCTCAAAAAAGCAGGCCAAGTTAGAAATCTGAGAAGCTCTACCTCCCTGCTGCTCATCCTACCAAAAACCAGAAAGAAGAGCACTGTGGACTGCTCCTTCACAGGAAATGCCACCAAAATATGGAACTCCATCCCCCGCACATCAGAACTATACCGTCCTATGCGTAATTCAAGAGCCAACTCAAATCCTTGTTCCTTATCCGTTCCCTAGGTCGTGGGTAACTAGGATCAGCAAGCATCCCCAGAACTATGTGGTATCTCTGTATCCTATTACCAAGAAGTCCTGCTGTCCAAGCTTTTCCTCCTTCCAAATTGTCTTTCGTTGACCGCCTTTATTTGTTACGTGTCTTGTTGTTCACCTTTTCATTCCCTTTACTGTAAAGCGCTCTGCTACCTTCGGGTCTTGTTAGCGCTATAGAAAACTTCTAAATAAATATTAGGTGAAATATAACATAATCCATCAATGTGTGCACACATATGCAATCAATTACCATAAGCTAAAAAACGGGGTGTACTCATGAATACAGAGGAGACATGTCCAGCCATAGACAAATGCAATTGTGCATGCGTACAACTTGTCCAGCTCAGCCATTGTACAGGGTTGCCATTTGTCTCGTGGTTTCTTCGTACTCATTCAGTCCCCTATTGACAGTATTATATATATGCATCCATTTGCACTCAGAGTGCTGGCAAAGTCACCACCTCGTACATTCATAGTGACCTTTTCGATAACCCACCATCTCAGGCTCACAGGGGAATTACCAAATTTTTAAAAATGCTCATCAAGTGGGGCCCCCTGGACTCTAAAGCGAATCCTGCTACAATGTTGCAAGAGTCTCGCCTTCACCCTTTGTATAGTTTGGCCTACATACATAAAACCACACGGGCACATGATGGCATATACCACACCCACCGAATTACAGTTAGTGAGTTGCCTCATTGTGTGTGTATAATCATTATATGTACACTGTTTGAGTTCCATAGTTAGGGGGCACGCTACGGTGGTATACCAGCCATCACCCACGCAACCTCAGGGATAATTTACCATACGGACAGTTCCTGAGGAATTGTACATGTAAGGTGGACTTTTTGAATGAGTCATCAGTTCTAATGGAACGCCTAATTGACAGGGGCTACCCATGTAGGCTCCTAAAAAAGCACGTAAGAAGGCTTGGTTTTGTCACAGGGAGCTTCTTTTAGAACCCAAACAGAAGAAGAACAGGAATGAGAGAATGACCTGTGTGACCACATTTAACACCAGGAGTAGTGATATCAAAAAAGTTATAAACAGTCACTGGCACCTGGTGGCTGATGAGGTAGGAATCCCTGATCCACCCATGCATGCTTTTAAAAAAGGAAGAAGTGTTCGGGACTATGTAGTCCAACTGCTACTTCCAAGTAAATCCAAGCAGACTCAGACTACCCTTTGGAATATTCCACCTGTACTGGGCCACTACAAATGTGGCACGTGTAAAGCGTGCCCCCTAACTATGGAACTCAAACAGTGTACATATAATGATTATACACACACAATGAGGCAACATACTAACTGTAAATCGATGGGTGTGGTACATGCCATCATGTGCCCGTGTGGCTTTATGTATGTAGGCCAAACTATACAACGGGTGAAGGCGAGAATCTTGCAACATTGTAGCAGGATTCGCTGTCGGGTCCAGGGGTCCCCACTTGTTGAGCATTTTTTAAAATTTGGTCATTCCCCTGAGAGCCTGAGATGGTGGTTTCTCGAAAAGGTCACTATGAATGTAAGAGGTGGTGACTTTGCCAGCACTCTGAGTGTGCGGGAGTGCAAAGGATGCATATATATGGTACTGTCAATAGGGGACTGAATGAGTACGAAGAAACCACGAGACAAATGGCAACCCTGTACAATGGCTGAGCTGGACAAGTTGTACGCATGCACAATTGCATTTGTCTAGGGCTGGTTCTGTCTCCTCTGTGTACATGAGTATACCCCGTTTTTTAGCTTATGGTAATTGATTGCATATGTGTGCACACATTGATGGATTATGTCATATTTCACCTAATATTGCAATGTATATTACCGCTACAGTATATGTATTGAATGCATTTTCATTTTGTTGCTTGTAATTAACTCAGTGTCAAATGTGATTGTGCATTTTGTATGTTGAGAAATAACTTTCCATCAAGTTCAATGTAAATAGCTTATATTACGATGTATCACAACCTTTCACTCTTTCAACCCCACTCATTTCCTAATTTTGTTTAGGCCGTTGTTGTGAGATTGCTCAAAAGAAAGGGTTTCTTTATACTCTTTCGCTGACACATGTCCGCACGCTTGACGGATGACACGTTGGGTTTGAATTGGTTGCTAGGCAACGATTAAGACGTACAGCGACGGCAATGCCGTTGCTAATGACGTGGACGCTGACGGTCCGAATGGTTTCTTTTTTGCCGTGCACGTTGGGTTTTGGTCGGTTGCTAGGCAATGATCTAGACGCGTAACGACGTCAATGACGATGCCAGTGACATGGACACTGAGGTTACGAATGGTTTTAGTTTTGGCGTACACGCCACTTCCTTGTTCCTTCCCGCAGTCACAGATACAGAGGCAGCGTGTGCGGACGGAGCGGATTTCTTGAAAGGCTTACGTTCCCCTGATGTTTTTTAAGGTATTCTTAAAATGGTCAGCCCTGCAGAGCATCTTACGCAATGGAATAGATACTTGTTTTTATCGGACTTGGAATCAGAGTCTAATTTTGATGGTAGTGTATTTATTTTATTTACAGCTCACATCTCTAAGTAATCCCCGGTTGGGAGTTTTGGGTGTGGGACCGATTTTGGGTGAGTATCACCCGCAGATAAAGTGCCACTTTATCTATGTTATGGTTGTTTGAAATGATCTCGTGTGTCTACATCCAATGAGGAATACTACATTGTGTCACTGTACAAAATAGAAATAGAAGTGACAAATGCTCTAGAACCCTGAATTTAGTTTGGGGTTACATTACTGTAGTACTTATTTTACAGCACCGATGGGCTACGTTTTAACATGAATGATGTAAGAATTTTCTGTCCTTATGGTTAGTACTGATGGTATCTTTTCTTCCATCCCCCAGTGCTGAATAGCACGCTGAAACCGCTTGACTTATCGCACGGTACAACCGTTTGACCTATACCGTAGTGGTGGGGTGTTGACTCATTGCACACCTAGTGGCACACCATTGAAGGGTGAGTGCTTTTAAGATATTGTTTTCAAACATGTCTGACACTAGGTATGTGTTGTTTGTATAAATAGCCCGTTTATCTGTTGTTGCAGGTGCACACTCGCATTGGGGTTACTTTGCTTTCGTGCATAGTGAGTTCCTTCCCTTCACCCCTGTCCTGATGAAGACCAGCCCCTGAGGACATAAGTTACCCTGTTGGTTTTTGGGTCGAAACATCGACACACTTCTCCTGAGCCTGTACCTATATTGCTTCTCTGCCGTCCCTCTCCTTCATACCATTTGGAAAACGGAGGATTTTTTCAATCACGTGCCAGCAAGAAAGAATTATATTTTTTGCAAATACAACATCAAGGGCAGGCTCAATCATGTCCTATACTAAGGACTGAACCTTAGTCTTTGTCCAACAAGCTTTACTGTATTTTAACTTGTACTTTCTCACTGACCTCTTTGGTCGCCCTTTTCACTCACGAGCACTTACTATCACTCCTATCTGTGCACGTTAAGATGTCCTTGATAGTGAACCCCTTGTGCACATAACTGTGATATAAAAAAGTTTTTCTCTTTTTTATGCTGTAAATATTGACTATGTTTTTTCAAAAATATATAATAAATAAGAGAGTCTACCGAGATTTGGTGAGACTAAGATAGAATCTTTTTTCATTTGTAGTTCTTCTGCATCAACAAATATCTCGGGCTAATTATGTTTGTTCTGTTTTGACTAATATCGACCATAAGAGATTAAATCGAATGGTGATCAGAAATGAAATGAATATTTAATTTATATTTACATTGCACATATGCATTTTATTTCGTCTGCTGAGGAAAACCATATGCAATCAATTCAAATGTGAGGCATTTCCTGTGGTGATTGCCATTGCAAAAAGTATTTCTCAAGTGGAAATCACACCTATATTACTTGCCATATTATGTATTCATTACTCAACCAATATGGATGTCTGTAATCTTCTAGAACACTGTGATGAAAGTGATCTGCACTCGTCCTTGGCACCCCAAAAAGCTGCAGGACACAGCATTTGGACAACTTCATTGAGTTTGAGGCGCTTTGTATGGTTATCAACGTGCTCTCAGAGCCAAATTGGGCATGGACTTCAGCAAAGCATGCCATTTGACCATTCAGTAGACTCAGGTATATTCAATGAGGAAACATAAATTCCCTTTTGAGTCCTCAAAATGGTTAGTTAAATGCGTTGATGCAACTTAGGACATTTGTATGTGCTCACAATCAAAGTCTATGTCACTCTGTGCTCATATATTTTGCAGGTTAGCATTTTTGAATATCCTTGATCTGATATGATGTATTTTATATGTACATTGTCATGTATTTTTACGTACGCAAAATGATTGCTCATCATATTCAGCTTCATATATTATATATCAGTCGTTCTTCTACAGGTTTTTACATTATGAGTTAATACATCAAAATAGATATATTGGGATTACTTCTACACTGCATGTCATTACTTCAGGAGGGTTTTTACATTGCAGGTAAAGTTGTAAGTAATACTTCTAAAGTTATTTTCTAAGGGTTTAGTGGTAAGGGGAGGTTTTAAACTTAGTTGGCAAGCCTTTGTTATTTAATGTTATTTCTATGTTTTTATTAGTGTAGTATATATTAGTTAGCTTAGTGTGTTACAGTAGGCCTTATATGTAATGTTTATTTGAAGGGTGTACATTTGTTCAACATTGACTTTAATGCTTTTTACTGTACTTTATCTTATACCAGGTTGTAAGTGGTTTGGGTGGATTGTTGTTTTTTTACTTTACTGATTTTTATTTTTGAAATCAGACATTATTTTTAAGCTAGATCTATAACAAGTTTTTTTAAAGATTTGTTTATTTTTTAACCCAAAATATTTTTTACATTTCGTTTGATTTTTTGGGCTTATTGTTTTCTATTTTTTTAGCTTTGCATGGATTTCCTGGATTATTCGAGTTAGATTTCATGTTCTCTTGTATTTTTTTGGATTGTCATTTCATTGAGCTGGACTTCAGGTACACAATTGTATTATTTTATTTATTTATGTTATTGGAAGGGAAATGTTAATTCTTTTGATGTTTTATTTCTTTATATAAACAGCTGTGGTCATAGGGTCTATTTACAAGATGGGTTGTGTCACGTTTGCACTACTCAACATAGTACATGCAGGACGCAAACCTTGAATAAGAATCATGACTTTGCATTGTCCTGAGTGGATCCATAAATCTAGAGTAAGGCAACTCATCACAAATTTCTGCGTTGCCTTACTCTGCACTGAGAAGGCGTTCCATGGGCTTTTCGTGGGCATTCCCACGCAACTCCCATGGTTTTGTACGCATTCCTAGATTAACCAGAACTGGTAGAGCTCTGAATGCGCCAAATAAATATGCCTTTCCAGGAGACGGGTAACGAAGAAAAGTATCTTTATATCTCCTCGTTACTACATCTTTCTAAGTGTGCTTCATTGTGCATCACACATAGACTGAAGAAAATGCCTCTCAGGATTGGTTTTGTTCAGGAAGGGGTCCCTTCCTGCACAAAAACAATCCTGCATGCAGCACAGGGACCCTTGCAACATGGTACAAGGGTGCCTGCTTTAGTGCTGGGCTGCGAAAAGGGGGAAGACAGGAATGAGCTGTATTGCCTTCAGAAAAGGTGCATTCCTGCCCTTTCGCGGCATGCAGTACAGAGCAGCAAGGTAACGTGCTACGCTGCACTGCATGACAGCTTCGTAAATAGGCCCATTATTATATTTTTACAGGAGATAGAAAACTGTTTGAAATAGTGTGTTATTTGGCATTGTACATTTATCTATTTTTAAATATTCACTATAGTAAAAAAATTTCAATCTGATTTTTTGTCTTTCAAATTCAGATTGATAGTTTAAATTAGCTTTAATAATATTTAGGTTAAGATATAAGGGGGGCGGAGCTTGCTGGCGTCCATGAAAGACGTGTGAGAGCTGAGCTCCTCGCCTGAGCCCCTTTAATATTCGTCAAAGATATCCTTTTTGACGCCTCACTGGCCCTAGCAGGGGCAGATTTTGCTTCTACGATCCCTGGAGCTGCTGGGGGCACCTTCCCGGGTCGAAATCGGTGGTGGCATCGATCAACAGGCCGGCGGAGTTTGGCGTGGCGGACCAGGCCGCAATCCGCGGACTATCCTTGGAAGCTGCCCGCCCTACGTAACGCTACGTGCGGCGTGGGGCCCCTGTGTGGTCCCGGACTGCCGGACTGCCTTCTACCCTGTGCTTCTCCTGGACTGGTTCGCACCGGTGCTTTACTCATTGATCACTGTCGCACTGCCCCTACGAGTGTGTCTACTGCGACTCATCGGCGGTGGCCCGGGGCGCTCCGGAGTGGCCCGAGAACCAGATGGCGGGAAACTGCACCCTACGACACCGCTACTCTAGCCTGCTTGGGGACTGTAAGGACACTGGTACCGGGACGTGTTCTTTGGAGTGTGCTGGCGCTTCTCGCCAACCAGCGGTGGGACCTGCAGCGTGGCGAGCGTCTGGAGGTTGGGATCGTCCCCCTGGTCTAGCCTGTACCACGCGGCCCGCGGCCGCCATTTTTGGCCTCCATTCTTTGCTACGCACCGGACTGCTTCACGGAGTTCGCTTCCCCGGCGCCCCCCCTGCATTGAGCTGCCTCTTGCTCTTTGCTTAGTCAACACACTGTGAACACCGCCATGGGGAAGGGCGACAGGAACCAGCCGAAGCTCACGTTCGAACAACGGAGACCAAGGGGCGCGGAGGGGGCTCCTCCGGACACTTCGTCGCAGACGGCTGATAGCTCGCTCTGCGCGGACATTCGCGAAATGCTCTGTACCATGGAGAAAGGTCTGCAGGAGAGTATGTCCGCGATTGGCACAAAAATTGACGCCTTATCATTCAGAATGGACCGGATGTCTGAGAGGGTGGACAAACATGCGGAGAGGTTGGATATGGCGGAGCGTAGGCTGACGGAGGCGGAGGAGGCCCAGACGGAGTGGGATAAGGGCCGTAAGCAGTTCGGCCGTCTCCTCCAGGTCATACAGGACAAAACGGAGGACCTGGAGGCGCGTTCACGGCGCTCCAACGTCCACATCACAGGGGTAGCGGAATCCACCAACACTGGAAAGATGGAACTGTTCGTTGAGAAGTTGCTTCACACGCTGCTGGGGGAGGACGTCTTCTCCCCCATGTTTATCGTCGAGAGGGCCCATCGCACTCTGGGTCCCAAGCCGCAGCCCGGCCTCCCGCCGAGGCCAATCATTGCCAAACTTTTGAATTACAGGGACCGCGATCTGGCTCTACGGCTGGCGAGGGAGAAAGGGGAATTACAGTTTGAAGGCATGAACATTTCCCTCTATCCTGACTTCACGGCGAGAGTACAAGAGGAACGGAAACGCTTCGCCCCCTATAAGAAACAGATGAGAGATATGGGGCTGGACTATGCCATGTTGTACCCGGCGAGACTCCGGATCAACAAGCAGGGTCACTCGACTTTTTCACCGACCCAGCGGACCTGAAAAAGTCGCTTAAGGAATGGGCCAAGGAACAGCGCAACACCCCGAGGGGTCAACGTACAGATGAGGAGGAGGCTGTGTCTTTGGATGGTCAGGGCTGATCTGTCCTTCGCCACAGAGCTAGGTTTGGCTGCGTCATCGTGAATGTTTGTGTTGCATTACAGTACCCGAAGTGCCTTTTCTTTGCCTTCATTTTTTGAACCACGATTGATGAGCCCGGAGTGGTGCCACTGAGCGGGGCTCTGACTTCTTCTGCTGTACTTCTGTTTTTGGGGGGGTGCTCCCTGTAGAACGTTGGGACTGGTTATCCACCACTCTACTTGCTTTCCTGCTGGAGCTTAGGTGGGGTGTTGAAAGCAATGGGGGTGGGGCGGGGAGCAACGACTGTATCTGGTCCTTGTTAGAGCGTATTATAGTCTAGCTAGAACCTCTGCCCCTGCGCTTTTGGCTTTTTGACTCTCTAGGGGGTCTTGGGTTTGTAGTGGGTTGTTTCGGGTGGGTTCGGGGTGGGTAGTGCCATGCTCTGTCTGACCGGGTTGGGGTTGGTCGGCTGTGGGTGGGTGGTTGTTGGCTATGTTCTTGTGCTGTTGCTGACATGTTGTATGGGGTTCGGGGTCTGTTGGGTGGGGGGTCTGTTTTTGCCGACTACTGCAATGTGTCTGATGCTTCGTCTGCTCTGCCATACTATTTTCTCTAACCTGCTATGTCGACCACTGAGTCTCTAGGAACAGAGAGCGCCCTAGGCTCTCTGCGATTGCTATCATGGAACGTGAGAGGGCTTAACGATTTCCGCAAACTCAGGAAGGTCTTAGCGTACTTGCAGCGTCACCGAATTGACCTTGCTTTGCTGCAGGAAACACATCTGCCGCTTTCCAGTCCTATGTTGCAAATGAGGGGTCTTGGTCCCGCTTGTGTTGATGCGGGGTTCACCACGCATGCTAGGGGGGTGCTCACCTGGGCTAATCCCAAATCCCAATTGTCGCTGACACGGGTGGCGGTTGACCCGGAAGGGAGGTATGTGGTTGCACGTTGTGTTGGGAAGGGTCATGATCTCTTGCTGGTGAATGTGTATGGCCCCAACTACGATTCCCCAGATTTCTATTCTTCGCTGGCTGACAGCTGCAGGCAGTTTGTGGGCTCTAGAATGCTGTGGGGGGGGGACTTTAACTTGGTGTTGAACCCAGAACTGGACAGATCTGCGGGCCCCCCTAGATCCCCTGCTGCTTCGGCGTTGCTTCTATTGTCGGAATGTGTGAAACTTGACTTGCTTGATGTGTGGCGTCATAGACACTCGGGGCGGGGAAGGTTCACTCATTACTCGGCCTACCACAACATCCATACGCGCATAGATTACTGGTTTGTTTCCCGCTCCCTGCTCGATGCGGTGAAGGGGTGTACGGTGTTGCCGCGCACGCTGTCTGATCACTCGCCCTTACTCTTATTGCTGGTGGCTCCTCCTAGGAGGATTCCCCCGTTCACCTGGAGGTTCCCCCCGTATTCCCTCCTAGATGAGGTTTTCAGAGGGGAACTGGCCGAAGACATAGAGGCCTATTTCGCAACCAATGTGGGTTCGGTAGACAGCGTTCAAGTGCTTTGGGACGCGTTTAAAGTGTACATCAGAGGGATGACTATGGCAAAGCACTCTGGGGTGCTCAAGGCTATCAGGCGCCGGCTGCAACTGCTTGAAACACAGCTCACTGACCTGGATCGGCAAGCGGTGGACTCGGGTGATGCCACTGACGCAGTCACACTTAAGTCCCTGCTAGAGGAATTTCAGGAGGAGGCGGATAGGGAAATTAAACATATGGGCAAATATGCGACAGCACGTGTGTATGGGGAACGGGAGCGGCCTGGTGCGCTCCTGGCTAAACTGATGCGCAACAGCAGGCCCCCATTGGTTATTGAGGAGTTAGTGACAGCTGCTGGGGAAGTGGTGGCGGAGGAGCATGATATCCTGGCGGAATTTCACTCCTACTACACGGCACTCTACTCTTCGAGGGATGCACACCTTGAGGAGGAAATCGACGACTATTTAAGCTACATCCAAATGCCCTTCTTGGCGACTGGCAGAGGGAGTTTCTTATGGCCCCAATCCAAAAGGAGGAGATAACCGAGGCGCTGGAGGGCATGAAGTCTGGTAGTGCTCCTGGAGCGGATGGTCTCACGGTGGCTTTCTACAAAGCCTTTCAGGACAAGCTTGACCCGTACTTGATGCTCTTGTTTGATGACATTTGTCAGCAGGGCAGCATGTCGAAATCCATGAGGGAGGCGCTGCTTATTACCCTCCCGAAGCCAGGTAAACTCCCTAATCAATGTGGCTCTTACCGACCGCTGTCGCTGATTAATGTGGACGCGAAACTGTATGCCAAGGTACTTGCGACCCGTTTGGCGTTGCTGGTCCTGGACCTTGTTGCCCCAGAGCAGGCTGGGTTTGTCCCCTCGCGCAATCTCACTTATAACATCCGCACGGTACTGGGCACGATCCAACATGTCAAGCACGAAAACAAAGCTGTAGCCATCTTCTTAGACATGGAGAAGGCCTTTGATTCTGTTGAGTGGTCGTTCATGCTGAGGGTCCTTCGTAAGTTTGGACTCGGTGAGCCGTTTCTACAAATGTTGGGAGCCCTATATTACAAGCCCACAGCGAGGATCAAGATAGGGAACCTAGTCACTGCTCCTATCGAGATTGGAAGGGGCACGCGTCAGGGTTGCCCCCTCTCTCCATTGCTGTACGCCATGGTGGCGGAACCCCTCGCCTGCGCTATACGAGAGTATCATCGGTTCGAAGGGATAAACTTTCCGACGTACCAGATTGGTATCTCAACATACGCGGATGACACTCTGTTATATGTCCGAGACCCGGAGACTAACCTCTCTGCGGTGCTGCGGGAAGTGGTGAGATTCGGGGCCCTATCGGGCCTTCGCGTCAACTGGAACAAATCTGTGGCGTTGCCCCTGACGCCGGTGACACTCCCTTTTGACTCGGAGTACCCATTGCAATGGACCACAGACTCCATCCGCTACCTGGGGATACGCATACATACTGACCCGGAGGTCCTGATTCGCGAGAATTATGGGGTCGCCTACTCCAAACTGGTGGATGATGTCGAAGTGTGGTCCAGACTCCCGCTTTCTCTCATGGGCAGGATAGCACTCATGAAGATGGTAGTGCTCCCCAGGTTTCTTTTTCTATTTACGAATATACCGGTGGTCCTTTCCAAAGCCTTTTTCCGGCAACTTACCCAGACGCTCATCCGCCTGGCGTGGGGGGGGAAGCAGCCGCGGGTGCAGTGGCAAACGCTCACCCTTCCGTATGAACAGGGGGGCCTTGGGGCTCCAGACCTGGAGCGGTACTATAGGATTGCTCAGGGAGCACATCTTCATACATGGATTCATGGGGATCCTGGTATCCTTCATGTGAAACTGGAACGGCTCTTTGCAGACCCCATCCCGCTCCCGGCAACAGTATGCTATCCGCCTGATCGGAGGGTCGGCAACCTGGACTCTATAGCGGCCACGAATCATGCTTGGCACGCACTGGTTGGCTCCCGAGAGAGTGTGCTGCTGTATTCACCTTTGCTCCGCGTGGAATGGGCAGCCTGGTTGGCCCCACTGATGGAGAAAGGCGTCCTGAAGGCGCTACGTGACTTGGGTATTGTTACCATGGGAGATCTCTTCTCAAATGGCACCCTGAAGACGTTGCAGCAGGTCCTTCAATCCTGTCCCGGGGCAAAGCTGCTCCATAGCTTTCAATATCATAGGGTTCGTAGAGCGGCCCTTGCCATGTTGGGCCCGGAACTGGCTGAACCGCAGGAAGTGCCGGAGCTCACGTATATAATCAAGACCCCCTCTTCTCGCAAACTGGTCACAGCTCTCAGGACACTGGGTGATAGACATCGGCAGTGTCCCCCCTCCAAAGCCCGGTTGGCCTGGCAAGCTGACCTCCAATCTCCTATCTCAGACGACATGTGGCGTTATTGCGCTACCAACACTAGGAAAATCTTGCTCAACGGTCGACACCGTCTGGTGCACTTTAAATTCCTACAGCGTGTCTACTACACGCCTGAAAGGCTGCATAGGTATGGGCTGAGGGACTCAGCGGAATGTGAGCACTGCCACTTTCACACGGCAGACTTTCTCCACATGGCCTGGACTTGTCCTGCCATTCATAAGTACTGGGTGGAGATCTTTGCGGACCTCAGCACTATTCTTGGTGAGGAGATTTTGCCCAATCCGGCGCTCGCATTGCTCGGTTTTTCCAAACCGCTTCCGGTGGCAATGAGGCGGCTTGCGGACATGGCGTTATTGACGGCAAAGCGTCTGGTAGCTCTGTGTTGGATGCGGGGGCCAGTTCCCGCTAAGAAGCGATGGGGGGCAGACTTACTTTACTGTTGCACGCAATCAGAGGTGTATAGTGAACTCCTGCCTCCGAAGAGTCGCCCCAAAAACTTCTGGGGGTTGTTTAGGGCGTTTCAGAGTGCGCAAGAGGATGGTGAGTCGGATCCTAAGGGGGGGGAGCTGGATATGCTGCAGGAGGATGGGGTTGCGACAGCTGTGGATGAGGAGTGTGGTAGTTGAGGGCCTTAGCGTTGTGAGTGAGTGGTGAATCGTGCCTGGTCTTCATGGTGTGTTGTGTTGGAGGGTTGCTTGGGACGGCTGTCCTAGTTGTCGATAGGCGCTATCCCCCACCTGAGCTTTATTTCGCCCTAGTGGACATGTGATTGACACCCATGGCCCTATTGAGGGGTTTGTGGTAGTGGTGAGTGGTGGGGGCGGGCGGGTGGACACAGGTTTAGGTAGTCTGGCTAGTTTTTTTTGGGGTGGGTGGGCTTGTGTTTGTCTGGGGGTTTTGATTCCCTTTCTACACCTTTTCTGGGTTCCCCGATGGAGAAACCCCGTCCCTGGGTATTCACGCAGTTCTTACTGGGTGTCTACACTGATCGTACTATCCTGACACGCCAAACTGCGCTTAGAACTGATATTGCTGGCGCTGCTGGGTGTGCTTTCTTTTTATATGTTGCGATCACTCATCGGCTGCTTCCATGGACTGAAGCTACTGCACACTTCTTCTACACCTGCAGTTACGCCGCCAGGCCTCCGGGCTGTTGGTCTTTACGGCTGTGTGTTTCACCTTTACCCAGGCATTGGAGAGTGACCTTTTGATGCCGCCGGCCTCCGGGTTGTAGGCGATGTCGGCTGTGTATGCAACTTGAAGGTGTAATAAAGTACAAATTTAATAAAAAAAAATAATAATATTTAGGTTCAATACTTATAACATAGTCAAAAGGAGAGTTGCAAGAAAACATGTCGGCCGGCTAGGTGCGAGCTGCGGGTGTCATTCAAGATGGGCGGTGTTTGTTAGGCTGCGGCGTACCGTGTGGGGTCCAGCAAGCAGTGCTTAGTTTGTAAAATATTAAGTGCAGGTGTTCAATTTTATTTAGGAGACCACACCCACTTCCTCTACTGGCTCCACCTACAGCCACAACTAGCACTGCTGAAAGACCGATTTAATACTCAATCAGAATATCATCGAGCAACTGACTACAAGAAGAAAGATCTTTCCTCCCAACTGTGACTCATATCATCTGATGGAGAGCTATCCAAAAAACCGGGGCAGTTATCAGTGTGCTGAAGAATTTTCAGGGTGGGGCCCTGATCTCATCAGATATAGGCCCACTTCCATCACTACCCTTCCCCCAAGGTTAATACCCAACCACCTATGACAGCCCTCTATTGAAGCAGAAGACCTACCTTCTCACTATGAGTGGAGATAGAAGAGGATTCCTGCTACCCACTAGATAGATTCAGAGCCCTCAGCACTACATGAACACAGTAGAAATCACCTATAACAACCACTAGGTCACTGTGGCATATAATTCATTACTGCCAAGTGGCCTACATCATGTTTGACCCCCAAACAGTTTGTGTGTTAGCTAACTGTGTCTCTAACACCTGGAATGAAAATTATCATTTGAAGCTACAGAGAATCCCTTGGCACATTTCATCTAAACATGCAAACACCCACACAGTACGCAAACACCATCCGCAGTCCCTTACACACACCATATGTATTGATCTTCTGAAGTATGTATTAGTGACTGGAAACAACTGTTCATGTTACATTTCATTTACAATTTATAACATTTTTGGATGGGTTTTCTAATTACCAGGACAGCAAAGACTATCGTCCCAGGCATTAAGCAGAGGTTAATTTAATTACTTTTTGTGGGTCACCCTATCAAAGATTTTGGCTGTTTCTTGGGTGGACTTTTTCACTTTTCAACCAACAACCCAATTTCTCAATACCAGTTGAAATCGTATTCATGAGTACTATCCCTAGTTGTATAATACGGCACTGAAAAATAGAAATAAAACAATATGTGTTTACATTTGACACAAATAGGGTTTTTGTTAAGTTACTCTTTATTTCAGAGTCTGATAGCTATTACATTATGAGAAGAGTATCAAACTGCCATGCTTTTTGGCTCCCCTACATTCCTTCCAACTTAACAACACACTCAGTAGATTGAAGGATGTCGATCTGTAGGGCCGACATTCCTACCGGCATAATGCGGTTTGTAGGAATACCATCTCTTTATAAAAAAGAAAAAAATATATGAAAAAAAATAGTTGACCAGGAGCACAAGACCTACCACTTGTGAACAGAACTTTGTTGAAATACCCTTGCTCAAGCTCTTCGCCTTATTTTCCAGCAACAATAGATTTCTGCAAAGGGAAAGAATGTATGCATAGAAAAAAAAGAAAAGCCTTCAGTACAAAATAGCGGAGTACAGTGGAAATTCTCATAAAACATGAAAAAGCAACATAATATTTCATTAGGGTGGTTATTGGTTTGCTTACACATGTATAAGCGTTTGGCTGCAGCACACTCACAGAGTGCATTTTGGACATACATTATGGATTAATCTATTGGCCGGTGGGATTTAGGGGTGTGGAAAGATGTTTTTAAGCATTGAGTGGAATGCAAGGTTAGTAGTTGGTCCATGGAAGTTGTGATTATTAATGTGTTCTCAGGAAAAACTGCAACCAGATTTTTTGTTTTATGTTAATATTAAGTAAATGTGATCATTCTTGGGGGCTTTGTTTGGGTTTTTTAGCAATTTTTCCTTTCTCTCTACCCTCATATTTTAAGTGAAGAGGGTATAACAAAAGGTGGGGGTCACTTGCTGTTGCCATCAGAAATGTAGAAAAATCTATAAGCATAACACTGTTTGATGAGCTTCGGTAGCTACCAGCTCTCTCCTTTTCACAGACAAATCTCAAAAACGAAGGATCAGTTTAATAATAATGATAATCTTTATTCGGAATTTCAAAGTTAGAAATCCATAAAAGCAATGATGATACATAATAAAACATTTGTAAAAAAAAGTTTTTTAAAAAATGCAAGATGATTTCATATACAATAATGGGTTTCACATCTGACAAAAATATGAATTTTTAGGAAATTACTTTAAAGGTTTTTTCTGTGTCTATATATGCACTTCAGAAAATTAAGAACATGGTAGCAAGTAGCTTCAGTATCCAAAAGCTGTAGGCACAACATGGCAGGGCGACATTGCCTAAGACCCCAGGATTTTAACAAAGTCAGTAGCCAAACTTTGCGATGTTCATGATAAAACTTGCAAAACAAGACAGTATGTAAGGTGGTTTGTACTGACTTTTCGTCGCAGGGGCATAGGGGTGGAGTCGAATCCCAAACGTTTGCTATTGGAAAAGCTACCAGTGAAACATGTTTAATCTGAATCTTGTCAAAAGAAAACGGTCAAAAATACCAATTTTAAGATTTAGATAGGGCTGAATTGAGAGAGTGGATTGGACCATTATCGCGTGTTGAACGGACGGCTTGCCTGCTTCAGATTGTAATCTCAGGTTTTCCAAATGTCCCAGGGCTAATGTTTTTAATTCTTTTTTTGAGAGTTCACTGATTTTTTCAGGAGTTGAATAATATTGCTCTGCCCCAAGGTCAATAAAAAAGTTCCTGATGTAGATTTTTAGGGCATGGTCTAAAGACATAGCATCTGCCACTATCATCTTAGTAAGGTCGTTTATTTCCGAGGTCCAGATGCGGCGCCATAAAAGTAGTGGTTGTATTTTTGCCAGGTCGTCAATGTATGGGACGCCTAATTCAACGTGGCAAGCATAGGTTGAAGATCGCTTTGAGGCCATCAGAAGAAACCTTAAAAAATTATTTTCTGCAATTTGCAAGGAAGAAACATCCATATGACCCCATACACTAGCTCCATATAGTGCTGTTGATTGGCATTTGGCTCTATATATCGCTAGCAGTTCCACGGGCGGTCGTTTTCCCAGTTTTTGTGAGAAAGACACCAAAGCCGCTAACGCTCTCTTAAAGCAGTGTTTCCTCGCTTCCACTGCCGTTTTCCAGGACAGTTTGTTGTCTATTGTGATGCCCAAATAGCAATATTCGGTTGCAGAGTCTATTTTTTGATTATTGAGGGTAATGTTTTTCAGATGTTTTCTCCCAGCACCTGCCGTCATCACAAAAGTCTTTTTCACATTTATGTGAAGGTCTAAAGTGCCCAGAAACTGGGAGTATCTATTAAGTGTCTTTTGGATTTCACAGGGGGTCCGTGCCAGGAGGACAGCGTCGTCCGCATAGAGTAGAGCGGGAATCGGGCGTTGTTTTGCCTGTGGGAGGTCCCGGGCGCCTTTCAAGAGCTCAACCTCCAGGTTGTTGGTGTAGAGGGAGAAAAGGAAAGGCGCCAGGACACATCCTTGTCTGACTCCACGCTCCACTCTGAAGGACGCTGTCAGCTCTCCCTTTGTGCCAAAGCGGACTCTAGCAGAGAGCTTGGAGTACATTTCCCTTAAAAAGTTCAGGAGTGGCGGGTCTAACCCCATTTGTGCCAAGAGGGACCATAATTTGGTATGAGAAACACAGCCAAACGCGGCGGAAAAGTCCACGTAAATCATATAGAGTTTGTCCTTTTTTGCGTGTATGTATTTTCCGATGATCATGGAAAGGTTTAGGGCTTGTTCCACGGTTCCAAAACCCTCCCGGAAACCAAATTGTAACTCAGACAATATGCCTCTCTCCTCCACCCAGCCCTGAAGTCGCTCCAGGATCATCCTGCCTGCTATCTTTCCCAATGAGTCCAACAAAGATATTGGGCGGTAGAAGGCGGGGTCCTGGCGGTTGCCCTTCTTAAAAATCGGAACCATCACGGACCTTGTCCAGGACTCCGGGATTCCTTTCTTTGCCGCTGCCGTACACACCCTGGTAATGATCAGGGCCCAAAGATCTGTATTGTACTTGAAGAAGTCAGCCGGGACTCCGTCCGGTCCTGGTGCTTTTCCATTTTTGCTTGAGTTCAGGGCCCGAAGTATCTCGGAGATTTCAAAGTCTATTTGAATGGGGTAGGGCGGAACTTCTAAATGTTCGTCTTCAGTTTCTTGTTCTGTTGATTGTTTTTGGAAGATTTTTGAGAAATGTGATACCCATTCTGATTCGTCTATAGCAACTTCGATTTTTGGATTTGTGTTGTCAGCCAAAAATGGGGCTCTTACTACTCTCCAGAAAGCCTGGCTATTTTTTTCCTGAGCACTGACGTGGAGTTCATCCCATAAGGCTTGCTTTAATTCCGCCTTTCTCTTTTTTCTAATGGTAAGGTATTCCTTTCTCAGAGCAGATATGGTATGGGGATCCCTTTTGTCTTTATTTAGTGCTACTTTGAGTTTTGAATGAGCCTGGGTACATTCTTGATTAAACCATCCTTTTATTCGGTGTGGTCCAGCTTTGTGTTTTGCTGTGAGTAGGGACTTGATTTTTGTCATGATTTGAGCGAAGTTGCTAAGGAGTTCCTCAGCTTCTATCGGTATATCTAAGCATTTCTTAATTTGAGGGTATACCGATTTTATCACTTCTTTGGTGAGTTCCTCTGGGCTTATCTTCCCCCACTTTATTGTGTACCCATTTAGTTGGCCCAGGTTTATATTATCCTGGGTCAGTGCACTAGCTATCGTCACAGGTAGGGATTGTTGGTAGTTTAAAATCATTTCCATTTTAAGAATAAAATGGTCACTTTGGGTGTTGGGGAGGACTTCAAAACGGTTAACTCTAGGTTGTAGGCTGGCTGATATTATAATATAGTCAACCGTAGTGCTAAAGCCTCTTCCTATGTAGGTCGGTTCTAGTGAATTAGTTCTATGATCTGGAATGTTTACTATTTGGAGGTCCAGGTCTGATAGAAGATCGTTCATTATTCCGCCCATATTATTGTGCGAAAAATGGTTAAGAGGATTACCTTCCTCTGTCACCATACCTGGACATTTTTGCTCTGGTTGGGTACAATGATGTAGGTTGAAATCTCCTGCCCATATTATAGATAATGGACCCTTTGCTCCTTGTTTCTGCCTAAGGGTAGTTAATTTTTCATGAAGGTGGACCAAAACTCTCTGGAGCTGTGATTCCTCGAGATTGTTATAGAAATTGATGAGGACGACAGACTCATTTTTGGGTAAGGAGAGACATATGATCTGGAAATTAGAATCCAGTTCAATGATGTTTATTTTTATATTTTGGATGGTGTTAGCTATATGAATATTTAATCCTCCCTTTGGTCTACCCTTTTGTCCCACCAGGGCAGGGGAAAATATGTCTTATACCCCTGCAAGTGGAGTTCTGTTGGCGACCACGTCTCCTGTAGACAGACTATTTGATGTCTGTATACATGGTGCATGATACTCCCGTCCTCAACTTTTGGCCTTAATCCCGCGATGTTCCAGGAGATCATGGCCAAAGATGGAGGATTATTTTTGGGGCTGTTATCGATTTGTAGGTTACTGAGAGTAACTGGGTCTTCAAGGATTAAAGGGTTATCTGGGATTGGCAGGTTGTCTAGTATTTTGGAGGCCTGTTCTTCTGGCTGTGGTGGTCAGTCGACACACTCTAAGCCACTGTACATGTTTGTTAGTGGCAATCCGTTCCAGCCATCCCAACGTGGAGGTTCTCTATAATTTCTCCACTGTTCTTGCCCTCTCCATTCTTCCCTTTCTCTTCCTCGATAATGAGGGCCCACTGTGTACCAGGGTCCATCCGTTTGCGAGGGACCATCCTGAAATCTGGGTGGATAAAAGAAAGAAAGATGCTTTATTCCTATCCCCCCATTTAAAGTTAGGTCCTCTCCTGAGCAGATGTATTCCACTTTTCTAGGGTCCTCAAAGGTGATTAGGACGCAGTCCCCCTGTATTGTTTTTTTACCATGACCAACCCAGGGGGCTCTTCTAACCATCAAAATTCTAGTGGAGCAGTAGGGGGGTGGATCAGTTTAATGCAAATACAATGCATCTACCACTGCACTGCCCCTATAAATACACTTGTCAATGCAGTTTTACATCTTATACACTTTCACACTTCTGGAAGCAAACAAACAGATACATTGATTAGTTCATACGCCCGCTACTAACTCTCTTCAGCTAAGCTGTGACAATGGCTGATTTTCGAGCAGCTGACCCCTCCATTCACATCATTTTAGACAACCCTTTCCAAAGAGTGCGGCAGCCAGGTTCTAAAACTGTACAAATCGAAGGGTGTCTTTTCAAAACTGTGGCTGCCCTCACTTTTTCATTAAAGCGTATTTTAGATGAACAGCAGGAAGCGTCTGTTGCGAGCTCTTGGAAGAAGTGGCGCAAATTTTTTATTTGACAGTTGATAGCTTTTCTGGGAGTTCTTGATGGGCTAAAAAGCACTAACTGATGATTTTTTACAAAAGGTGCCAGTATACATGTTTTCTGGGAAAATCAACGAAGCAGGGCGTGGGTATACAGGAAAAATGAATGAGTATAAAAATTTGTTTTTGCACGCTCATGTTTATAAATCTTCGTGCTCTCAGTGCACCAGTTCTTGCATGTTCCGACTTTAATAACTATTCGATTTACAACTTCCGTTTTTGGGAACTGAAATGGCACACACGGCTGACGCTGCAAAAACTGTGCTCTGAAGTACCCCATGAAAAAGGTAGCTGTGGAAAACGGGGTGTTAGACCTGGCACCTTGGCGTGAGTCTCCCTTCCACATTTTGCTGATATGCCTCAGATGTTTTGCTGGTGTTCGCTGCTCAGGGCAATGAGCCACGGCCAATCCATGCCGCAGTGCAAGTGCTCATGGGCCTGCAGCGCGGGTTGCGCCACCCACAGAAGCCGCCCAGTAAAATATGCCTAAGGTCTGCCATTGCAGAACCTGCGTGCAGTCTGGTACTGTCATGCTGGCTGGGTAAGTGCACACACTTACCAGCCTCTAACCCTTCCCTTTACTTCATATCAGTCACCCCTTTGGTAGGCCCACGGGCAGGGTGCATTGTAAGCATAAGGTAGGACAAGCCCTGAAGCGCGTGGCATGTCCTAATAGTGAACTACAGCCATTCTCGTTTTTCACTATTGCAAGGCTACCTGTTCTCGTAGGCCAGAATGGGCTGCTGGATTATTACACTCTATAAGCCCAGTAGACTCAGGGAACATGGTAGGAGGTCAAGTTTAGTATGCCTGAACTCAGAATAATAAAATACTCCTTTTAGTAAAGTTTATTTTAATATCCTGTGTTTGCAAATGCTACTTTTAGAAAGTTAGCATTTGCTTGCCTAACCATTTCGGCCCGCCTCTGCTTGCATGTGTATTTGCTGTCTGGGTTGGCTGAGAGACAGGGCTGGGGGAGGACAGGTGGTGAATAAAAAGATTACACCAGGATGGGTGGGGGGAGTGTCCCTTGACTCTGAATAGGCCTGTGCTCTGCCACCTCAATGCCGGCTCCGCCCCCTGGGGAGCGGCTGACGACTCTGCCCTACAGCTTGATAGAAGAGAGGGGAAGATCGTCAACGGAGTACTCCTGGACTGTACTTGTCGACACAATGCTGGCTCCACGTCCTGCGGAGCGTCTGCGGGGCCTGCCCTGCTCACTGAAAGGAAAACCCAGACTTTGCAAAACAAAGTACTCAAGAGCTGAGAGGGACTATGCAAAGGTCCCCCTGGCTGGGAAAGACAAAAGAAACGGTGTAAAAAAAGAGGAGCTCCGCTCCTACCAAATCAGATCCTGTTTTGACCACAACGAATCTCTGCCTGACTAGAAGGACCAAAAGAAGCTGAAGGAAGGAAACCTGCAGTGGTGCCTTGCTGAGAACGGAGAGGAAAAGACCAGAAAGGACTTTGAAGACTTGTGCCTGAAACGATCTCCAAGGGCTTGATCTCGAGCTTGCTCCCTGAACTGAACCCCAGGACCAGTGGGTTAAATTCTGCCTGTGCCTGTCTGCTGCTGGGCCCTTAAGTTCTTTTCCCTGGCCGGAGTTGTGACTCGGGTGCCTTCACCCTCCTAAGGTCGTGAAAGCTCGGAGCCTGGTGGCCCCGCACAGAGAGCCCCGCTCAAGCTTGAGTCGCTCTCCGCATCAGTGCCGGGCGGCCCGCTCTCCTGACACCTCGCCTGCTATGGAGCGCGTTGTGCGCCTCTCATCTTCTCCCGCCGGAATCTGCACGGAGCGCATCTGATAGCCCTGGATGGTCCGTACGTCGAAACGTACCCGACTGTCTCGCTTTGCCCTCCTGCATACCAAGGCCCGTGCCGCACCTCAAGAAGGCCTTCCGTACATTGGTACTGGAGGCCCGGTGCTGCACCTGTCTGCCCGAGAACGCGACAACCCACACAGATCCACAGGTACAACTCAGCATACTAAGAAGAAGTACGTCCCGCAGGCCTGAACGGCGCCTCACCCCGTGAGTTGCTCCAGACCCCAGATCGCCGCAACCATCCACCGCCCCGCTCACCCGCCTCGCACCTTAATCTGTGTGGCCTCCGGGATTGTTTCTGCGCTGAAAAGGCTCTAACTGCAGGAAAGCCTTCCATTCCTCCTCAGTGCAGGCCGCTAAGCGCTAACAGTTTACAAGCGCCCGAGAGTTTATTATAAAACTGGAAACATGGTGGGCCTCTGGTCAGCTGCGATGGCCAAAAGTAATACCACATCTAACAGGCCTCAGGGGCACGTCCTCAACTTTCACAGCTTTCCTTGCCCCCACCTCACTATCAGCCCGCCCTCAGCTAAATAATCCAAACGGAACGAGAATGACGACGCTCTTTGGTGAAAGGCATGCGTGCACTGCTGACATCCAGTGGTCGAAGTGGGGACAAAAAAAGTAGGGGAACTGTGGGCGGAGAATCAGGGGGCGGGATTAAGCAGAGGATTGGATTAGTGGGCGGAGTCGGAGGTGCGGCTAGAAATAGCAAACATACCAATTTTTAGTACGTTTGGCATTTCACTGACCAGTTACAGCTTATAACGTTATTTCATTCAAACAATTGATAAACATGTTTATTTGAGGTTTAATATATAAATTGTTTATATTTAAAGCATTTACAATGTGGGACATGTTTCTAATCACAGAATTTTCCAAACACGATTATAAGTGGAATCATAAGCCATTTGTCTCCGAGCCATGCAGTTTCTTTCATCGGCACTTCGCCTCCCTTTTTCTAACCATTTCTGAACATAAAATTCAGGTTTAAATTCTATAACAGGAGGCCTTAATATATTTAAGAACATTAAAGAAGACAGTAAGCATAGGCGGAAAATCCGTTCCGCTCGCAGATTTTCGGTAAATTCGCTATCCGCGAACTCTCGCGAATTGACCGAAAATCCGCAAATTCGCACGCAGCGGATTTTTTTTCTTTGTGATACAATATTGCGGCGTGCGGCGTTCACTTACCGTCATTCAGCGTTTGCCGAGTTGTTTTTCTCGATATTTTGCGAGTGCTGCGCCATTTTGGATCTTGCTGCTGGATCCCGCGGGAGTTTGGCGACTGCGATTATGTAATCGCGGCTTGCCACCTTGCACAGCACGCATCGCGAGAGTTCGCAATTGCGAACACGTAGATGCGGCGGGCAGCAACAATCTCGCACTCACAAAATTACAGAATTTGCAATTCTGCACAAGAAATCCACCAGCAAGCAGCATAAACCTTCTGAAAATGATGATTTTTATCAGAATAACTCCTCAGGTTGACATTTGCCTGCAATTTTTTTTGCAAGGAGTCTATTTTTTGGGGGGTGGGAGGAAGGAAGTGCCCCACAGTCTCCAACTTCCTGTTCCTGTCCAGCAGGCTCCTCCCAGTGCTTTCTTCATGTGCTGGTCACTTTCATTTGGATCTTGACCTGGAAGGATTACTTTTTGTGGATGCTGCGGGATATTTGGATTTGAGGCCTTTTTGACTTTCTTTGGATCACTTTTGGATTAGAAATTTCACAAGTAAGTTTGTTTGGGGCATTGCAGTTGCTGCAACTACAATTTTGGAATTTTCGATTGTTGGGCTGTTCTTGGGGCCTTTTGACCAGGGGTAGTGAGTGGTGCATGGGCCTAGTCTTTCTGTGGGGTGTCTTGAATTTAAACATCATGGAGGGCATGGATGGCATGGGATTCTGCTGATTTTTCTGTGTTTTTCGATTTTTGGGCTGTTGTTGGGGCCTTTTGACCAGGGGTAGTGAGTGGTGCATGGGCCTAGTCTTTCTGTGGTGTGTCTTGAATTTAAACATCATGGAGGGCATGGATGGCATGGGATTGCTGATATTTCTGTGTTTTTCGATTTTAGGGCTGTTGTTGGGGCCTTTTGACCAGGGGTACTGAGTGGTGCATGGGCCTAGTCTTTCTGTGGGGTGTCTTGAATTTAAACATCATGGAGGGCATGGATGGCATGGGATTGTGCTGATTTTTCTGTGTTTTTCGATTTTTTGGGGTGTTCATGGGGACAGGCCATGTGGGTGGGGGCCATTTTGAGTGCTGGTACAGGCAGGCCCAGGCCATGTGCTGGGAGGCAAGGGGCCATTTTGAATGCAGGCAGTGTTCTCAGGCCTGCACCCATTTTGCCTAGCTTTCAACCATTATGCCCAGGGGTAGTGAGTGGTGCATGGGCCTAGTCTTTCTGTGAGGTGTCTTGAATTTAAACATCATGGAGAGCATGGATGGCATGGGATTGTGCTGATTTTTCTGTGTTTTTTTATTTTTGGGCTGTTGTTGGGGCCTTTTGACCAGGGGTACTGAGTGGTGCATGGGCCTAGTCTTTCTGTGGGGTGTCTTGAATTTAAACATCATGGAGGGCATGGATGGCATGGGATTGTGCTGATTTTTCTTTGTTTTTCGATTTTTTGGGGTGTTCATGGGGACAGGCCATGTGGGTGGGGGCCATTTTGAGTGCTGGTACAGGCAGGCCCAGGCCATGTGCTGGGAGGCAAGGGGCCATCTTGAATGCAGGCAGTGTTCTCAGGTCTGCATCCATTTTGCCTAGCTTTCAACCATTATGCCCAGGGGTAGTGAGTGGTGCATGGGCCTAGTCTTTCTGTGGGGTGTCTTGAATTTAAACATCATCGAGGGCATGGATGGCATGGGATTGTGCTGATATTTCTGTGTTTTTCGATTTTTGGGCTGTTGTTGGGGCCTTTTGACCAAGGGTACTGAGTGGTGCATGGGCCTAGTCTTTCTGTGGGGTGTCTTGAATTTAAACATCATGGAGGGCATGGATGGCATGGGATTGTGCTGATTTTTCTGTGGTTTTCGATTTTTTGGGGTGTTCATGGGGACAGGCCATGTGGGTGGGGGCAATTTTGAGTGCTGGTACAGGCAGGCCCTGGCCTTGTGCTGGGAGGCAAGGGGCCATTTTGAATGCAGGCAGTGTTCTCAGGCCTGCACCCATTTTGCCTAGCTTTCAACCATTATGCCCAGGGGTAGTGAGTGGTGCATGGGCCTAGTCTTTCTGTGGGGTGTCTTGAATTTAAACATCATGGAGGGCATGGATGGCATGGGATTGAGCTGATTTGTCTGTGTTTTTCGAATTTTGGGCTGTTGTTGGGGCCTTTTGACCAGGGGTAGTGAGTGGTGCATGGGCCTAGTCTTTCTGTGGGGTGTCTTGAATTTAAACATCATGGAGGTCATGGATCGCATGGGATTGTGCTGATTTTTCTGTGTTTTTCGATTTTTGGGCTGTTGTTGGGGCCTTTTGACCAGGGGTACTGAGTGGTGCATGGGCCTAGTCTTTCTGTGGGGTGTCTTGAATTTAAACATCATGGAGGGCATGGATGGCATTGGATTGTGCAGATTTTTCTGTGTTTTTCGATTTTTTGGGGTGTTCATGGGGACAGGCCATGTGGGTGGGGGCCATTTTGAGTGCTGGTACAGGCAGGCCCTGGCCATGTGCTGGGAGGCAAGGGGCCATTTTGATTGCAGGCAGTGTTCTCAGGCCTGCACCCATTTTGCCTACCTTTCAACCATTATGCCCAGGGGTAGTGAGTGGTGCATGGGCCTAGTCTTTCTGTGAGGTGTCTTGAATTTAAACATCATGGAGAGCATGGAAGGCATGGGATTGTGCTGATTTGTCTGTGTTTTTTGATTTTTGGGCTGTTGTTGGGGCCTTTTGACCAGGGGTACTGAGTGGTGCATGGGCCTAGTCTTTCTGTGGGGTGTCTTGAATTTAAACATCATGGAGGGCATGGATGGCATGGGATTGTGCTGATTTTTCTGTGTTTTTCGATTTTTTGGGGTGTTCATGGGGACAGGCCATGTGGGTGGGGGCCATTTTGAGTGCTGGTACAGGCAGGCCCAGGCCATGTGCTGGGAGGCAAGGGGCCATTTTGAATGCAGGCAGTGTTCTCAGGCCTGCACCCATTTTGCCTAGCTTTCAACCATTATGCCCAGGGGTAGTGAGTGGTGCATGGGCCTAGTCTTTCTGTGAGGTGTCTTGAATTTAAACATCATGGAGAGCATGGATGGCATGGGATTGTGCTGATTTTTCTGTGTTTTTTTATTTTTGGGCTGTTGTTGGGGCCTTTTGACCAGGGGTACTGAGTGGTGCATGGGCCTAGTCTTTCTGTGGGGTGTCTTGAATTTAAACATCATGGAGGGCATGGATGGCATGGGATTGTGCTGATTTTTCTTTGTTTTTCGATTTTTTGGGGTGTTCATGGGGACAGGCCATGTGGGTGGGGGCCATTTTGAGTGCTGGTACAGGCAGGCCCAGGCCATGTGCTGGGAGGCAAGGGGCCATCTTGAATGCAGGCAGTGTTCTCAGGTCTGCATCCATTTTGCCTAGCTTTCAACCATTATGCCCAGGGGTAGTGAGTGGTGCATGGGCCTAGTCTTTCTGTGGGGTGTCTTGAATTTAAACATCATCGAGGGCATGGATGGCATGGGATTGTGCTGATATTTCTGTGTTTTTCGATTTTTGGGCTGTTGTTGGGGCCTTTTGACCAAGGGTACTGAGTGGTGCATGGGCCTAGTCTTTCTGTGGGGTGTCTTGAATTTAAACATCATGGAGGGCATGGATGGCATGGGATTGTGCTGATTTTTCTGTGGTTTTCGATTTTTTGGGGTGTTCATGGGGACAGGCCATGTGGGTGGGGGCAATTTTGAGTGCTGGTACAGGCAGGCCCTGGCCTTGTGCTGGGAGGCAAGGGGCCATTTTGAATGCAGGCAGTGTTCTCAGGTCTGCACCCATTTTGCCTAGCTTTCAACCATTATGCCCAGGGGTAGTGAGTGGTGCATGGGCCTAGTCTTTCTGTGGTGTGTCTTGAATTTAAACATCATGGAGGGCATGGATGGCATGGGATTGAGCTGATTTGTCTGTGTTTTTCGAATTTTGGGCTGTTGTTGGGGCCTTTTGACCAGGGGTAGTGAGTGGTGCATGGGCCTAGTCTTTCTGTGGGGTGTCTTGAATTTAAACATCATGGAGGGCATGGATGGCATGGGATTGTGCTGATTTTTCTGTGTTTTTCGATTTTTTGGGGTGTTCATGGGGACAGGCCATGTGGGTGGGGGCCATTTTGAGTGCTGGTACAGGCAGGCCCAGGCAATGTGCTGGGAGGCAAGGGGCCATTTTGAATGCAGGCAGTGTTCTCAGGCCTGCACCCATTTTGCCTAGCTTTCAACCATTATGCCCAGGGGTAGTGAGTGGTGCATGGGCCTAGTCTTTCTGTGAGGTGTCTTGAATTTAAACATCATGGAGAGCATGGAAGGCATGGGATTGTGCTGATTTGTCTGTGTTTTTTGATTTTTGGGCTGTTGTTGGGGCCTTTTGACCAGGGGTACTGAGTGGTGCATGGGCCTAGTCTTTCCGTGGGGTGTCTTGAATTTAAACATCATGGAGGGCATGGATGGCATGGGATTGTGCTGATTTTTCTTTGTTTTTCGATTTTTTGGGGTGTTCATGGGGACAGGCCATGTGGGTGGGGGCCATTTTGAGTGCTGGTACAGGCAGGCCCAGGCCATGTGCTGGGAGGCAAGGGGCCATCTTGAATGCAGGCAGTGTTCTCAGGTCTGCATCCATTTTGCCTAGCTTTCAACCATTATGCCCAGGGGTAGTGAGTGGTGCATGGGCCTAGTCTTTCTGTGGGGTGTCTTGAATTTAAACATCATCGAGGGCATGGATGGCATGGGATTGTGCTGATATTTCTGTGTTTTGCGATTTTTGGGCTGTTGTTGGGGCCTTTTGACCAAGGGTACTGAGTGGTGCATGGGCCTAGTCTTTCTGTGGGGTGTCTTGAATTTAAACATCATGGAGGGCATGGATGGCATGGGATTGTGCTGATTTTTCTGTGTTTTTCGATTTTTTGGGGTGTTCATGGGGACAGGCCATGTGGGTGGGGGCCATTTTGAGTGCTGGTACAGGCAGGCCCTGGCCATGTGCTGGGAGGCAAGGGGCCATTTTGAATGCAGGCAGTGTTCTCAGGCCTGCACCCATTTTGCCTAGCTTTCAACCATTATGCCTAGGGGTAGTGAGTGGTGCATGGGCCTAGTCTTTCTGTGGGGTGTCTTGAATTTAAACATCATGGAGGGCATGGATGGCATGGGATTGAGCTGATTTGTCTGTGTTTTTCGAATTTTGGGCTGTTGTTGGGGCCTTTTGACCAGGGGTAGTGAGTGGTGCATGGGCCTAGTCTTTCTGTGGGGTGTCTTGAATTTAAACATCATGGAGGTCATGGATGGCATGGGATTGTGCTGATTTTTCTGTGTTTTTCGATTTTTGGGCTGTTGTTGGGGCCTTTTGACCAGGGGTACTGAGTGGTGCATGGGCCTAGTCTTTCTGTGGGGTGTCTTGAATTTAAACATCATGGAGGGCATGGATGGCATTGGATTGTGCAGATTTTTCTGTGTTTTTCGATTTTTTGGGGTGTTCATGGGGACAGGCCATGTGGGTGGGGGCCATTTTGAGTGCTGGTACAGGCAGGCCCTGGCCATGTGCTGGGAGGCAAAGGGCCATTTTGATTGCAGGCAGTGTTCTCAGGCCTGCACCCATTTTGCCTACCTTTCAACCATTATGCCCAGGGGTAGTGAGTGGTGCATGGGCCTAGTCTTTCTGTGGGGTGTCTTGAATTTAAACATCATGGAGGGCATGGATGGCATGGGATTGTGCTGATTTTTCTGTGTTTTTCGATTTTTGGGCTGTTGTTGGGGCCTTTTGACCAGGGGTAGTGAGTGGTGCATGGGCCTAGTCTTTCTGTGGGGTGTCTTGAATTTAAACATCATGGAGGGCATGGATGGCATTGGATTGTGCTGATATTTCTTTGTTTTTTGTTTTTTGGGCTGTTGTTGGGGCCTTTTGACCAGGGGTAGTGAGTGATGGATGGGCCTAGTCTTTCTGTGGGGTGTCATGAATTTAAACATCATGGAGGGCATGGATGGCATGGGATTGTGCTGATTTTTCTGTGTTTTTCGATTTTTTGGGGTGTTCATGGGGACAGGTCATGTGGGTGGGGGCCATTTTGAGTGCTGGTACAGGCAGACCCTGGCCATGTGCTGGGAGGCAAGGGGCCATTTTGAATGCAGGCAGTCTTCTCAGGCCTGCACCCATTTTGCCTAGCTTTCAACCATTATGCCCAGGGGTAGTGAGTGGTGCATGGGCCTAGTCTTTCTGTGGGGTGTCTTGAATTTAAACATCATGGAGGGCTTGGATGGCATGGGATTGTGCTGATTTTTATGTGGTTTTCGAGTTTTTGAGGTGTATAACTGAACTGATGTTCCTCTGTCTTCCATTGATTTTTGGTGCACAAGACTCAAGAGAACCACCAGTGCCAGGAAGAAGTCCTGCAGCGGTGTGTATGTGCAGCATAACGTCACGCAACGTCACGTCTGGCCACAGACAACTCTGCAACTCGTGCAACTGCAGCCTGCTGTTTTGACCTCTGAAGAAGATGGCCCCAAAAAAAGTTCCCCATAGCTCCTCTAGCAAGAAAGTTGCCAGTAAGGAGCAGAAGAAGCAAGTTACCATGGAGACTGGTGTGCCGCCCGCCACATTTTTTGGGAGTAAAAATAAAAGTACGCCTGCAGCAGCAGCGGGAGCTGCTGGGGACCAAGCTGGGAGCAGCACCCCCGCTCCATTGGGCTCAATGCCACCACCACCACGCCAACTTAAGTCCAAGCCCTTGAGTGCTGCAGAGGCACTTAGTGTAGTTGTTCAATCACCATCGACCAGTGATGTTGGCTCATCACAAGAAAGTAGCAGCAATGTCCCTCAATCAGCACAGGTTGTTGTAACTCATCTGACGAGTGTTGAACAACCACAGCCGCAACAACAACCACATGTGCAAGTACAAGGCCAAGTTCATGTGGAAGGAGAGGCAGCGCAAGGTGATGCGCAAGCAGAGGTGCATGGAGGGGCACAAGTGCCCACAATAGTTGTTCCTCCCGAAGTAGGGGCACATCAGGAAATCGACAATCAAGCCGAGGTATCATTTGAGGAAGCCACTCCTCCTGATGATCATTCATTGTCTTCCACATCCCTAGCAAGGAAAAGATCAAGGGTGGTGTCTACATCTTCTTCAAGCCCACCTCCTTCTGATGATACGGATCTAAATTGGGAACCATCACTGCCGTCTGAGAGTGAGGCACACCATGATCTGACAAAGGTAGTTCAGCGTAAAAGGAAGGTCATCGAAACTCTCAAAGTTATGGAGTGTGATGAGGCTCAACAAGAAGTGGCGGATACTCCTTCTGATGAAGACTCTCACGACGACGACGCAGTCATCATAAAGGTCACTGCAGCCCCAGCGGGCATGCAGCAAACAGACATTTTGACCCTAGCCCGAGAAGCTGCTGAGCGTGATGATGTTGTCGACGAGGAGGCAATGGAAACACCACAATCATTGGAGTTAACTAGAACACCAACACCTACCGCTTCCATATTTCTTCCTCGCCAGAAGAGACCTCCATCTACCTCGACCTCATTTAGTGGTGGTGAAAGTGCACAACGTAGTAAAGTTCGGCAATACACATCCTCCACTTCATCTGGCATTAGCAGCATGACCACCACCAGTATCGCCGCCTCCTCCGGCCCCCACAGATATTTCAAGTCCGCAGTTTGGGACTTCTTTAGTGTTTGCTAAAAAAAAAGGGAACCTTCGCCATTTGTAGCATTTGTAAGCTTGCAGTTAGTCGTGGTAAGTTTGGTACCAACTATGGTACCGGAGGCCAGAGAGGTCATCTTAAGAGACAGCACGCTGTCCAATGGTTTGCGCACCTAAAGGAGATCAAGGAAGCCCGAATTGCAAGTCAAGAAAACATTGATGTTTCATCTGATGATGACGAGGAGGAAGAAGTGTCAAATACTTCACTTACACCCAGTACCCCTGTCAGCAGCACACCCCCTGTGAGCCACTGTTAGACCTAGGGTATCCTAGACTACATAGGGTAGCCTGGCACAGTAGGGGGGACAGCTAAACTCCAAGGCGTTGGTTAAGTGCTTACAGAACCCACTCACAGTATCCCAATGACTCACCACTAAAAATAAAGGACGCTACACCAGTTTAGAAAAATACCAGTACCTTTTATAAAAATTCTCTTTGTTCTTTCCTTAGGTAAAAGCAGTCTACATTTAGTTCAGCATAAGTTTTCATAAACAATTCACAATCTTCAATACTTTTCTCAATTCAGTGAAGATTAATCAAAGGTACATTACATTTGAGGTAAATCACCATCAGTTTCATCAATATTGCCTTTTCAATTAGCTGTTACAGAAGGGAAAATTCACTGTATAGGTTCAATGCGCCACTTTACATAAACCTGGCATGTACATTACCCATCTGCTCTCAGGTTCCAGAACAGCTCAACAGAATTCTACCCCCAGCAGCGTTCCTCACAGTATTTGCAACCAGCTAGATGGCTAAAAGAAGACAAGGCGAATTAATTATGCTACCTTTTGTCTAGACTTTTGCTAAACCCCTCTTGAAGTAGAACTGACTCCAAGGGATTAACTGCCTGGAAGGGTTTTAAAGGCGAGCTCTGATCGCTACTGGCACCCTGTGGCCCAGCTTTCAATACTCTTGCGCAAGGCACATGAACCCAGTACTGCGTTTCCCTTCTCACTCCCCCCTTAATATCTTATAGTTATACTTGGAGGGTTGGTAGTCAAGTTTCTAAAGTGTTTATTCCTGAAGGGTCGTCAGTTTACAGTTACTTCCACTATCGCCGCTTCAGGGGTCACTGTCAGCCGGCACTGCCGCCTCCCGCTTCCCCACGTTTTCCCCCGCTTACTTTCTTTTGACGAGAGCAACCCGGCTGGAGTTACTCGCTCGCTCCAGCGCTTGACTCCGACGCCGTAGGTGAGGGCTCCGGGGGTGACTGACTCAGGCGCCGTAGGTGAGGGCTCCGGGGGTGCGGGCGACGGGGGAATAATTGGAGTTGATCCGGCCAAGGCTGCTCCACCGGTGAGACCGTCGGCGCTTCCACCTCCTTCCGCACTCCCACAGGCCAAAGCTCCGCCTCTTCCGACCAGCTGGCTCCTTCAGGCGCGCCTCCTCTGATGCCGCCGGCTTCCTCCCGTCTCCGGACTCCGCCTCTCCCTCAGCGACGACTCCTCCCGTCAACACACGGGTCAGCTGGGCACCTCACTCGCCTCCGGACTCGCGTCAGGGATCGGCTTGGTGACGGCGTCTCTCTCAGGTAGGAGCCACAGCCGATTCTACCGCCTTTCTCCTCAGAGTGTGTCCCGGGCTCGAGTGCTATCGATGCGACTGTCCTTTCTCCTCGCCCCCGGTCTCCTGGGCCAGTCAACACACTCTGGGTCGAAGTTCACTTGCTCTGCCCACAGCCTTCAGGGCAGGCGGTCAGGACACACGAGGGTCACTTCACAGCGAGTCACGATGATTTAAAAACTTGTCACAGAGTCTCTGGTCACGGTTTAGCAACGCCGTGACAGTGGGGTTTGGTCAGCCTGAAAGGGGGCACTTCCCAATAGAACGACAGCCGGCCCCGCAGGTCGATCTTGTCACCACTGGTGCGCAATCCTCCTCCTCAAGTCGCCTCTCTCCTCACTGGTCACTCCTGAGACTGCACAAAATGGCTGCTGGTCATTGGCCTTTTATAGACTGGCCACAGACCCCTGGAAGCCACTAGATGATTCTGGAACCTTCCTCATGTTAGCCTATGGGTCTGCCTTTCTGGGATGTCCGTTATGGCAGTTGGTGGCCACCATTTTAGGTTCCTGAGGGTCCCTAAATTTTCCAGAAGCGTAACTAGGCCCCACAGAGTATGAAGGGGAAAATGGCCTCACAGTCTAGGAACACCTAGCCCCCTGACAGCACTGAAAAATCCTGGTGGACATAAAAATAAAAATAGAAACACTGGGAGGCTAAGGGGGACAAAAATAAATAATGATGGTTAGAACACCCCCAGATGCAGACAGGTCTAACAGCCACACTAAGAAGAGTGTGGGAGAGAGTGAGACACCAATGCGAAAAAGTTCATCAGCGAGCATAACTGGGTCGAAGAAGTCATCATCATCATCATCCCGTAAAATCATGGTCCAGGCCAACATTAGAACCATGTTGTTTTCAGAAGCGCCATATGATCGCAACCACCCACTGATGCGTCTGTATAACACTAAGCTGGCTAAAATGCTAGCTCTGGACCTTCTCCCTTTTTCTTTTGTAGAAGGGGTTGGTTTTCTAGAATTAGTGGCAGCGCTCAGCCCTAAATGGAAGGTTCCTAGCCGGTTCTATTTTACCAGAGTTGCGGTTCCAGCACAACATGAAGATGTGCTGGAGGTGATTGGGGCAGCTTTGCAGAAGAGTGCTGTTCACACTATACATCTGACAACAGACATGTGGACCAGTGCCGCAGGCGCTGATTACATGTGCATCACTGCACACTGGGTCTCTTTTTCAGGGGTTAAAGCAAAGCTAAACGCAGGTGTTGACCCGGACCAAGTTTTTAAAGCTGCTCGGAAACATGCAACACTAGCCATGTTTGGCTTGGAGAAACGTCATACAGCAGAAAACATTTTGAATGAGTTTAACACAAAGGTCTTTCACTGGCTGTCCCCCAAAAAAAGCCAGATTGGTTATGTTTCCACGGATAATGGCGCCAATGTAGTTAAGGCCATGGATCTGGTCACTATTTCAGAGTGCCATGTTTGGCGCACTGTATAAACCTGGTTGTTAAAAAATTCTTGAGTGAAGACAGTCCAGCGTGCGAGTTAGTGGCCACCTGCCGAAGAATGTGCAACCATTTCAGCCATTCTTTTAAGGCCCGGGAGCATCTAAGGAGCCTGCTACATGAACGTCGAATGCCAGTGAAAGCACTCATCCAGGAGGTGCCAACACGTTGGAACTCAACCTTCTACATGCTTGAGCATCTGTATGAGCAGTATACGGTACTCGATCACTATTTCTTAACACTGGGTACAGCTCACAAGGACCTGAGGCTAGATGCGGCGGAATGGAAGCTAGTTAAAAGCCTGACAGACATGCTTCGTCCTTTTGAGGTCTTCACGCGTGCAGTCAGCAGGGAGGACTGTAATTTGGGAAAAGCTATCCCATTGTTGCGCATGCTGGAGCACCAACTGAAGGCGGTGTCTTCTATATTTCAAAAAGATAAAGAAAAGAAAGACGCTTTTGTTTTGGCTGAGAAATTATTAGAGCGCCTACTTGGCGATGAACGTCTTAAAATGATCCACTCAGAACAGCATTACATTTGTGCTACTATTCAGGATCCACGCTACAAAAAGGCACTGGCAGGCAGAGCATTCTTTCCTTTTGATGATGAAGATGTTACAAAGTACAAACGTTGGCTAGCTGTGTCAGCCATGAGGTTTGAAAGAGAACGGCAGAAAATTGAAGGAAAAGGCAGTACATCAGCATCAGCATCAGCATCAGCAGGCCATCCCCAGTCAAAAGAATCCACTTCTGCACCTGTGGCTGTGGCAGAAGTGACCTCTCAGCCGTTAAAGACACCAGCAACCGGATCATCTGCACCAGACACAACAGTAACATTGGGTGAAGAAGAGGATTGGTTAACTCAGCTTGGGTTTGGTTCTCAAAAGGTCCCAGCAAAAAGTAAGCAAAGTGGAGGAACCTTGGAGAACCTTGAGTCGATGGTGCAGGACTATCTGAATGACTCAACAGAGGTCTATGTTAATGCTGACCCATTGGCGTATTGGCATGGGAAAAAATAATTGTGGGCACAGATCACCAACCTGGCTATAAACTACTTGTCTTGCCCACTCGCAAGCGTGTCTTCTGAACGTGTTTTCAGTGCTGCTGGTGGCATTGTAACTTGCAAATGGACCCGCCTCTCGCCCAAAAATGTGGAGAGGTTATCAATGATCAAGATGAATCAGCACCTCATACCACCAGATTACAAAGTACGAGAACACACGCCGGATGAAGACGAGGAGGACAACAACTTAGATGAGGGAATTTCTTCTCTGTTAGGTGACACTGACCTACTCCTGCCTGAATTCGCAGAGTATGAGGACAAACTCTTATTCTTATTCCCTGACACCGAGCCCTGAAAATGAGCCAATGAATCAATAACTTTCTTTTTTGTCCTTATTCACTTTTATTCCTGTGTGTCTGTCTTTCTTTGTTTTGCACAGTTAATATAATTAAAACTTTAATCACCTAATCACAAAAACAAGCCCATCAGCAGAACTGTCTTCACTTATTTGCTTATTGATTTGAAGGTGCCGCAGTCTGCATTCCTCAGGTTCACAAGTTCACAAGAACATGCTCCTCTATCCTCCTCCTCCAAACTCCTATTTCCCTCAAAGCAGAGGGCTGGATTACGCCCAATGAAGAAAGACTCTGCACTTGTGGGGGTGTTCTACTTCTTTGCTGGTGAGTTGGCGGGTCTTGGGGCATTGCTGGGAAGGTCTAATACCGGATAAAACTGGTTTTGACCAAATCAGACTTGAAAACGTTTTTGACTTTTTGCTCGGGGGCCTGTTTGGGGGGCTTCCTGGTGTTTGTGGGTGGGTTTCGGGGTCTGGGAGCACTGCTGGCTATTGATACTTTTGATTGCAAGAGGTTTGAAGCAAATTCAGGGTGGCAGAGGGGAGTTAGGGCCTAGCTGCAGAACGCGCGCGGAGTGATTTTGGAAATTGCCATGAAAATGACTAAGTCCCCATTTTTGTACTTTTGCTTTTTGGCTGTTTGGGGGTCTTCTATTAGTTTTCGCCTGGGTTGACGGCGTTGGGGCCATTGCTGGGAAGCTCTAATACCGGATAAAAGTGGTTTGGACCAAATCGGAGGCGAAATTTTTTTTGCGTTTTTGCTGACTTGCTTGTCTTTGAGGTGCTCTTTGGGGGGGTTCCGGGTGTTTGTGGGTGGGTTTCAGGGTCTGGGAGCACTGCTGGGACAGTCTAATTTTGATTGCATTTGCTTTTCAGGAAATCCGTGGTGGAAAACGGGAGTTATGACCTAGCTGCACAGCGCGTTTGGACCGAAGGCCGATAAATATTGTAAGTATGAGATTTTCCTTTTCGGCTGTTTGGGGGTGTTGTGCTATTTTGCGGGTGGGTTGGCGGGTCTTGGGGCATTGCTGGGAAGGTCTAATACCGGATAGAAGTGGTTTGGACAAAATCCATGAGGAAAAAGTTTTTGCTATTTCTGACATTTCGCTCAATTTAGCGTTTTCGGGGGCCTGTTTGGGGGGCTTCCTGGTGTTTGTGGGTGGGTTTTGGGGTCTGGGAGCACTGCTGACTATTGATACTTTTGATTGCAAGACGTTTGAAGCAAATCCATGGTGGCAGAGGGGAGTTAGGGCCTAGCTGCAGAGCGCGTGCGGAGTGATTTTGGAAATTGCCATGAAAATGACTAAGTCCCCATTTTTGTACTTTTGCTTTTTGGCTGTTTGGGGGTCTTCTACTAGTTTTCGCCTGGGTTGATGGCTCTGGGGCCATTGCTGGAAAGCTCTAATACCGGATAAAAGTGGTTTGGACCAAATCGGAGGAAACATTTTTTTTGCATTTTTGCTGCCTTGCTTGTCTTTGAGGTGCTCTTTGGGGGGGTTCTGGGTGTTTGTGGGTGGGTTTCGGGGTTTGGGAGCACTGCTGGGACAGTCTAATTTTGATTGCATTTGCTTTTCAGGAAATCCGTGGTGGAAAACGGGAGTTATGACCTAGCTACACAGCGCGTTTGGACCGAAGGCCGATAAATATTGTAAGTATGAGATTTTCCTTTTTGGCTGTTTGGGGGTTTTGTGCTTTTTTGCGGGTGGGTTGGCTGGTTTTGGGGCATTGCTGGGAAGGTCTAATACCGGATAAAACTGGTTTGGACAAAATCCATGAGGAAAAGCCTTTTGGCACTTTTTGTAACTTAGGGTTCGTTAGGGTTAGCCCTAGCAGCAGGATTGCATGTGTTTCGGGGTGTTCTAGATTTTTGCAATTGAGTTCTGGGGTCTTAGAGCACTCGTGGGAATGTGTAATTTTGGTTGCAAGTGATTTGAAGAAAGGGGGGATTTGGCATAGTAAAGAAAGCGTTTGCCACTATTCTTAACTTAGGGGGGGCTCATTAGGGTTAGCAGTATTTGTATTGCATGTGTTTGGGTGGGGGGCTGTTTGTGGGGGGGTTTGCGAGTCTTGGAGCGATGCCGGCTATGGATACTTTTGCTTGCTTGCAAGTGGTTTGAATACAATCCACGGTGGATAAAGGGGGATTTGGGCCTACTTTTACTTTCAAAGTACGTTTTGTCACCAGTTTTCTACTAGGCCTCGTTTTTGAGATCTGATTGGGGGTCTTCTACATTTTTGCGACTGGCTTTAGTAAGGGTCTGGGTGGGAGCACTGATGGGAAGGTCTAATTTTGTTCTAACAGTTTACAGTACACCTAGCTTGAAGGGAAAGATCCGCTAAATTAATTTGCCCATACTTATATATAATTCAAAAGGAGACTCAGACAGAGTACGCACTTTCAAAAATATTGTACTGTCCATTAGGAAACTCAAAGTGTGACTTTTTGCACTACAAAGCGTACATACCTTATATTTATTTATCAGTGGTGTTCTAATATCACTTTCTGTTTTTCCATCAATAATTACAGGCCGGGTTTCAGTCTGTGCAATGGGAAAAAAAGGATGAAGTCAGGCTTCACATTAGCGAGCCGCAATTCAGCATCCGCCAGGCAGGCAGTGGACAGGGTGTCTTCTGGTCACCAACATTGTTGGACGAAGCGTCAGCTGGAATGGAGGAGTGCCGCTAATAAGAGGAATGGTTTGATGCGTGCAACTTACTTACCAAATTCAACAGGACAACTACAACAACATACAGATAAATTATCCATTCTTTTTTTTAAAATTATTATTTAAGTAATGTTATTGCTGTGAACTTCTATGAGTGTGACTCTGCATTTCTTGGATCTCTATCTGCTTCTAAATTGATCCCTACAGCCTTTCTATAGGTTTTACTTCGGCTATTTTTTAAACCTAATTTAATGTAAGAAGTGTTTCTCTGAGTGCAGAGATAGGCAAGTGAAAACGCTGCAGCCCTGTACTGTCGCATTCTGTCATTCACGGTTGTCGAAAGTACTACTTACTTTTCAGTAACAATGCATGCAGCAGTGCATGCACTTCCTTTATGTCACTTAAAAGATTTATGGTTAGCTTTGTACCCAAAGGTTTCTTTATCTTCAATTATTGTTTGTCCATGCTGTGCTTTTTTTCTTCTCTCAACAAAACTTACCCAAAAAAAAAACATTCCCATCCATTTTCCAAACCCTAACCCTCTTCCCCCTAGCTGTGTGGTTTTGATTGATGTGTGACTAAATGACAGCAATAATTCCACACACTTGCTGGGGAGGATAAGGTCATAGCAACAGGCTGGTGAAGGAATCCGAGGATATATTCTAGACTTACTCAGCTTCAGTACTATTTCTTGTAGTAGTAGCCAATGTCAAAGAAATTCAACGCAAGTACTAGTTATACTTTCAATACTTTACCATTTGTTAGGCTACATTGTGGCACTGTTCTTGTGTACTGTCACCTGCTATATTCTCTATCGTACCGTTCTAATGCTACGGTAAGGACAAACAAGGTTTCATTTTCTTTTTTTTCAGATGATGCAACTGCCACTGTGTAACACCACTAGTACCAACGCAATGATGACATTTCATCCACCCAGGATTGCCATATCGCCATTTGACGGGCAGCCAGCCCTGTGCCTAGCCCTATTTCCAAACACAAATTACAGGTAAGATAAGCGTTTGGGGGGGGAGGAAGTATAATGGAGTATTACGAGAGACGAGAGACTGACGCTTGTACTAGTAAAGTCCTAGGACTATTGAATTCACTTACTCTGTGAGAGGCACTTAGTTTTGAAAACATTTGGGCAATTAATTACACAACTTGAATCAAGATGCCACTTAAGTGTCACCAAAACAAAGTTACTGTTAAACCCCCACCCACCAGCCTCAAAAGCAGTAAAAAAAACACGTATGCTAAGATAAAGTTTAAAGTATATTTACATCCCTGACAAAAATAATCTCCCACAAGACCCAACCCACCCCCACTCCCTAACCCCAACGAATGTCTGTGAAAAGTCCAAAAAAGTGAAAAAACCCAACTCCCAATTCCCACCCCCCAGAAGTCTTTAAAAAAGGGGCAAGGGACAGTCTCCTCCTACTGCTGGCTGCTGCTGTTGAATTTCCGGGCCAGGTCAGAATGCTCCTTGCGGAGGGTCTCGAGCAGGGTTTTGGTGTTGAGCAGCTCCTGCTCGAGGTAGGAAACCCTCAGGGAAAGGCGGTGCATACGTTTCTTGCAACTGCTGTGGGGGCAGCTGATTTCTTTGCTCGGCAGTGGGGAGTGGCTGCGGTACCCCGGCTCCGTACCGCTGGAGACCTGCGCCGTCTGGGTGACCCAGGGAGCGTGGAGGAGGATGCAGCTGTCCCGGTAGATGTTGTGGTAGACTGCGTGTCCCCCTCCTCCTGGGCCACCAGCCGCCGATATTCAGCGACAGTGGCCTCCAGCCTCCGTTGCCGGGCCCATCTAGCCAGCTCCTTCCGGGTTGGTTTGGAAGGAGCATCTATATGAAGAAAGAAATACATAGTCTGTAACCAATGCTCTTTAAGATTAACAAAAAATGATTCAGAAGAAAGTTGTGTCACAGTAGAAGTAGCAACTTGCAAGTGCAGTACATAACTATTGTGGCCAGTATCTATCTAACCTCCCACTTCTTCACCCTTGCTCTAACATTAGTCAGAGTTTAAGGAATCAATTCTACGAGCACCATGGACTCGCTCCATTAGAGTCGACTATGACAGTACACCAGTCTTATTCTTCTTCTTCTCTCTTGTTTAGCAAAATTGGTATGTTAACTTCTGCAAGCCGGCATAATGCCAGCGCAGTCAACTTGCACCCGAGGAAAACAGACGCCCGCCATGATGAGTGAGGCAGACTTGCGTTATTGTACCAGTCCAGTACATGCAGGTGGTGATGCTCTTACTTTTCTATTACGGGTGGCACTGAGAATACTCTGTTACAAGGGCTACTGCTTAATTAATTTAACTTTCACCCTACAGTGCCAGTGAATACTAGAAAAGGAAAATGAAGGAGATAAATAATCTGATTATCTATCACTGCACTTGGTATATATTTACTTACATATGGAATGAAATTAGGTGCTTTGCTTTTTATTGAGTGAACAGTGATACATCCACACATAAATGACCGAGTTCTACTAAACTTATTAACAGAGGTAGTGAGTGGCCATCGTAATAGCCGGATATATGCTGTGCTTGCAATACAAACTACTGCTACTACGCATGGTAGTATTCGGACAAAATTACAACTTCTTTTCCTTGCCTTTCCTACACTGGGACGGACGTGCGGGTGCGATGTTACATGCTCTTCAAAGTAACACTTAGTTCATCCAGTGACCGTCTACTCTCTCTAGATACACATATGCTATCTAAGAGTCAGATAGTACCATGATCCAGGCATCCATCCATTCAAACTATGGGGCAGATTAGGATTGCGGATTTCCCGCATCCTCCGGGCCGGCGGAATCCACCGCCGGCCCGGAGGATGCGGGAAATCCGCAGCGGACTGAAAAAGACCCCCCGCCAGATTAGGATGGCTGGGGGATCGTTTTTCAGTCCGCAGTTTTTCCGCCGCGGTCGCCTCCCGTCCGCGGCGGAAAAGCACTAACATGGCTGGCGGTGTCTATCAGACACCGCCAGCCATATTAGGATGTCTGGAGGAACACATGCCTTTACACTGCGGCATTTCTGACGTGCAAAGGCATACACATTTTTGTTTGGGGGCCCGTTGCGGACCCCCAGAGGTGAAGGGGGGTGGGGGGTGCACAGTACCCCCCTGCATTTGCCTGCACAAAGCGGCAGGCACTACGCGGTGCCTGCCACTTTGTGCATGCAAATGCACAACTTAAATTTTTATCATTGCGGTGGGTGCTGCTTCAAGCAGCACCCGCCGCAATGATAAAAATACAGGATGTGACCGCCAGGGTGGCGGTCACATCCTAATTACCATGGAGGGACCGCCACTGCCCCTGCGGACGGCCCCTCCTACTCTATGGTGGCGGACGGACTCAGGTCAGTCCGCCATCATAATAGGCCCCTAAATGTCAATCATTCTTCTTCATGTCTCTCATCTGGACAAACCTTACGTTTTCTCATGGGGAGCAGCACACTATGCAGTCTGCAATCTCAATAAGTAAGGAATATAAGAGCTTACCACTGCCCGCCACTACCGTGGCAACCCGCACAGCAGTTTGGTCTGGCACTTCCACCGCCTCCTCCCCAGAGCATACCTCCTCCACCTCCGTGCTGGGCCCAGCACCAGATGTTCCACCTACAAAGTACATTTAAGAATCTTAGATTTCATAGACATACACCACTCACTAGAATTTTGTCTAGGAATGAAGAAATGTGAATACAGAAACCAATCTAATAATTTGTGACTGCCTACTCTAAAGTAACATTTTCCAGTGAAGGGTCTTGTCTTGCTGCACTTTTTGGCAAATCTGATGAATGCTTGCTTTTTAACACGCACCATTTTTCTCATAACAGACAGAAGCTTCACTTCTAAGAAAAAATCATCATCATCACTACTAGGACAGAGGGACCAACGATTCATCACCAAAAAGAAAAATTAAAGTTCAAACCAGGTGTTGGCTCGGCTCGCCCACAGTAAATGTGTGAAATAAATCACTATTAGCACTTTTCCATTTTTAATCAACCGTTTCTGTTTTATGACAAGCTTGATTTTAATAAATATTTTTACTTTTAATAAAGTTTTAAAACTTAAATAGACTTTGTGGTTTTTGGTCATGAGTGAATGAGCAAAAGGTTTTGCAATTTGCAAGCATGAGCCCGTGCCTCTGACACTTCTGAACTCTGACTCCGTACTCTTGTCCTGCGTTGGATAATCATCATTGGGGATCAATCATCGATGAATTTGGGAGCTAAATGACTCTGCCACACTATCTAGTCAGTAAGGAGATTGGGGGTTCTTCAAAGTCTGATATCACTGAGGTATGTGGAAAGTCTACCTGCGCCTATTATAATTGATAAACAATGCACTATTTAGTGTCCATAGTTCTGTTTGTGCAGATTTGTCCCTGCAACAGTAGTAGAATGGATTGTCCTCCTATCCAAACCAAAAGTAAAGTAGTATCTTACTCTTTCTTGGTGGTCATTCACCTTTTTATTGTTGGCAATTGGCAAAGCATAAACATTTAGAAGACTTGAAAAGACATTATGGACAAACCCAGAGGACTGCACTCAGTGCATAGAGCTATTGTTGACTAGAATGGGAGTCCAATGGAATTGCCAAATGTGCAATCTTATTTAGCTACACAGACAGACTGATAAGAATAATCTAGTAATACCACAGGGAGTCATAGTCGAGGCAGGATAAGAATTTAGATACAGTCTACAAGAAGATCAAAGAAGATTTAGAAAAAATCGAATGAGGAACGCTAGGAAAAAATAGGTACTCTATATTAAAATTAAAACTTACCGGGGCCAGCAAAGGAGCCCTCGCCAGACCGATCCTGTTCAGCAGCAGCAGCAGCCTCCTCCAATGCCCTCTTGCCCCTGGGGGGAGCTGATGTACAACATGAAAGAAAGAAAGACCAGAAAACATGGATGATATTTGTCAACCAAATCAAACATTTCAAAAGAACAATAACAAAATATTTTGGCGAAATAGCAAATAGACAACTATTCCACGGGATATATTGACCGATCTCATGTGGTCTACTAAGTTATTAGTATTGCTTGATTTGCGGACCGTCGACTTGGAAAGTTCTTATGTAACTCACTAAACAAACTACTAAAAAGGTTCGCCTAGGACTGGCAGGCAGCAGTCCGCAGCACGCTAAGTGACAGACAAAGTCCATCGTGATTGCAGATCAGCGGCAACACTAAAAAGTTTCCTACTACATTAACCAGTCATTAAAATACTCAAACTATCAATCCACAAACACTATTTCTTCTTATCGCCATGTGTACAAAGGAAGGACTGGACTTGAGTCTGTAGGGGCTGATTTAGAAGCCCCTTGCGGCTCTTTTGCTCCATTGTTGCGTGACTTTTGTGATGCAGCGGCAGAACAAAAGAGGCGCCATGGTGCGGCGTATATTAACAATGTGATGCATATGTGAGATGCATCACGTTGTAAAGCCCTGCGCCATCAGGGGGCGTTCCGGCGCAAGGAGGGCGTTCCTGCGCAGGAACTCATCCTAAAAGTGACTGAGGGAAATCTACAAGATTTCAATCAGTCACTTTGAGGACAATGATGCGTGACTCAAACCCTGCGCCTGCTTGAAGCAGACGTACGGCTTGACGCAGCATTGGGGAGATAGGGCACCCCAGAGCATTGCTGGAGCTGCGCCATCGTTGCGACGCAACTCCAGCAATGCGCCGCCTTTACGGCACAGATGCGTAACGCTTTGGTGACGTTTTGGGCCCATGCTGCGCCGCATTGTAAATACGGCGCACCATGGGTGGTGGTGGCGTGGCGCACAATTACTGGCGCATCCCTGCTACTTTGCAGGAATGCGCCGGTAATTAAAAATCTGACCCTTAGTGTCTAGCATTACGCAGTTCTTTAAACTACACTCATACATATTTTCACAGGCCTATGAAATGAACACAAAATCGAAAACAAATAAGCATAGTAGCAACGCTACTGAGAAGGAGAGCAGTGCACCTGAAATGCACAGAAGATTTTGAAATATAATTTACCTATGATGTAATCAGCAGCATTAATGCTCTTGGTAAAAAAAAAATTGCAATATAATAACACACAGAGCAGGAGAAAACAGAGTAGTAAAAAAATAGCTACTACTACTCACCAAGCCCGGGGATCTCAAGGCCGAGCAGGTCGAGCAGATCGTGTTCCCGGTCCAGGACATCCGTCCAACGGTGGGTGGCCTGGTTGTAGGTGCGCCGGACCCGAGAGTGTTGGTACATGGCCCGGCACCTTCTCCCACCGCTTCCGGCGCTCCTGGATCCCGTACCCACTAGCGATCTTGCCGCCTGCCATGATGGTCCTGGGGAGGCGGCGCTGAACATAAAAAATTAGTGCGGCCACCTCCTCCGCGCTGAAGATCTCCCGGGGTGCGACCTGCTCCCCCCTCAAACGCCCGCACGGGAGCCGGGCATGGAGTGCGGGACCCTTCCCCTTCTCAGGATGCTTCCCGGCTCCCTTTACCATGGTCTGGGCAGAAAGGAAGCTAAATAATAAAGATGAAATAGAATAGGGAAGAAGAAAAGAAAAGAGTTTAAAAAAGTAGTTTAAAATTAACCAAAAGTAGCAGAAAACACAAAAATATAGAGCTAGAAAAATAGAGGGATAGATAATAAGTAAAATAGATTAAAAAAAACTTCAAACAAGCAAAGGATGGCAGAGATTCAGAGAGGATACAAAAAGCATGCCCAGAACCATAGCAATGAATGAGAAACAAGATGGCCGCGCCCGTTCACGACCGCGTGGGTAAGTTCGCGCGAGATTTTCCTCGCGATCACACGCAAAATTGTACTAGCGAGCCGCACACTTTGCGAGATTACACATCGCACCCGGAAACAGAAATATGCCATGCAAACAAGATGGCCGCGCCTGTGAACAACTGTGAGGGTAACTTTGCGCCGTTGCGCTACAAGCGGCTCGCTAAAATGCACAAAACCTTGCGAACTAACACGCCGCAAAAAAACAAATTGCATATTCGCACAAATTTGCAGTTTCCGAATTTGATCTCGCGCAAGTTCGTGCCCCGGGAATCCCGCGAAATTGCAGAAAAACGAGTTTTGCAAAACTGAAAGCACTCAGCAGGTGCAAAAGTTCAAACTCATCATTAGTAACCATTCCCTGTAAGGCTTCCTGAGGGGCCCCTCCAGAGTTCAGTTGCTAGTTGCAACTATTCTATGACCCTGCTCTGACCCTCACAGCAGGCTCATAGAATAGCTACAAGTAGGCCACAAAGGTCCTGGAAAAAAAAATTGCACTGCAACAGAAAGCAAATTACAGATAAGGAAGCAGGTGCCAGACTGGAATTTTAAAACAGTGACACATTAATAAATCAACCCCAAATTAATTCATGTCAGTTGAAGCAGGGCAGGTGTGCTTGCTTTTCCCACCCATAATCTACAGTGATGAACCAGAGGGTGGCATTGATGTACCAGAGGGTGGCATGGTTGAAACAGAGGATGGCAGTGGTGAAACAGAGAGTGCTGTGAACCTAGAAACAACTTAGTCACGACCGTTGCGAGCCAACAAGTAAGTTCGTAATTGCGAACTGGTACAAAACCCTCGCGAACTGGCAGAAACCCTTGCGAACACAAAAAAAATCCGCAAATTCGAGGATTTTGCGGATTGCGAGTTCGCAAATACGCAAATTCACGAACGCCAGATTCGCAAAATTCGCCCATGCTTAGAAGACAGACAATTGATTGATATTCTGTTCCGCAGGGGTGTGAGCACATCATTCATTACACTAAAGCCCCATTCACATTCAGCAATTGAGGTACAAAAGGTGTTTATAATGTGCACTAATGGTTTCAGGCTTTCAGGTATGCAATTTTTATTTTGTTTGTACTCTCTGAAACCAAGGATGTACTGTCTAGTATAAAATACATGCAACCTGCTACAAAGTTTTTGTAATTCTACCTCACTGTATAATATGTCTACTGGATCTAGCCAATAAAGTGGTTGTAGGAGTTTCATTCTATGTACTAACTCTTTGTATTCTATTTCGTCATTGTTTGTGGTGGTGTATCTAGAAACATTTGATGCATTAGACATTGTCATCCTTTTTCGCAGCTTATTTGCTAAGTTCCTAAAGAACTGTGCCCTACTGATGCTAGCGCATCCTTTGTTCGTTTGCAGTCCTACACCAGCAAACTGCATCCATTCAGCAGCATTTAATGCAGTTGTAGCAAAGGGCCCAGGTGAATCAGTCATTGATTCAAACACTAAACTCTGCATCTGTATTGAACGATCGGCCTCATATATGGTCATATCACGCTGCTGCAGCCTTCTGGATAGGTCACCCAATTCTGTGAGAGCATCATATAATATACCCATATTTTCAACAAACAGCAAGGAGGTTAATAAGCGGTTAAAACCAGCATATCTCCTCTGCTCAATGTCACTCCTCGTTGAGTCTTTGCAAAATACATGATTTGGAGTAAACATGATATGTTTACTAAGTGCTTTGTAGTTATTCCAAACATGTCTCCCAGATCTTTCACTTGAGGGACGATTTTGCAGCATTGCTGCAAAACCAAACCCCAGTTGCAAAACCAGTCTCCCATGCAACACCTACCGCATCACCTCCCTTTCACACAGTAAGGTAATGCATTAGTTTGTGCTGCATTGCACTACTCCATATCTATGAAGCCTTTTAAAGACATGGAAAGTGGCTTTACGTGGCTTTTCAAATATGACTTGGAGCTTTGCATTGTGCATGTGGCACATTGCAAGGTGCAAGCATGATGTAAGGCCCTTGAAAACATGCTCCTTAGTCTGGTGTGCATGCAAATCCTGCATTGCAAATCCCTGGTGAGTTGCATTAGTACTACTGGAACAATGCCTATGGAGGCACCAATGGGTGAGGTGGACTGGCCTCAATGGTCCTGTGACCTCAGGGACAGAGTCCCCTACACTCTAGGGTGTGCTGCTATGTAGGCCTGCCCGCAAGACTGAAGGTGAACTTCAGTATGGATTGTGGTGGACAGGGCTTCAAGGTTAACCAACACTGGCCACCGGTAGGCTTCACCTGCTGGTGCTAAGAAACCAGGGCTTCTAAGGTCTAGCTGGGCTTTCTAAGGACTATCATGGAATGTGCTCCCTCAGGAGTGGTATGATGGACTAGGCATGAAGGCTGAACCAGGTTCCCCAATTCCAAATTCGGTAGCTCTGGCCATAGTGCCACATCCTATCCCCCCGAACACCCTTCTGCCCTACTGAGTGAGTCGCACTGTCTTCAGCTAAAACCCAATTATGCCCCATTATAAACAGCTGGATGTGACTCATTTCAAATTATGCACTGCCTGAACAAAAGTAACAGCATTCTGGAAAAAGCAAACACTGATAGGGATTGCAGGATTATGTAAAGCATGCAAAATATAAGCAGAAACGACATGTTACCGTAATGCTTTTAATCTCATTGTTCAGAAATCAATGAGTATTTTTTGTCTCAAACATTGAGGACATGAATATAGGGCTCCTTCTGTACATATGTGTTAAGCAGTTCTCATAAGACAAAGGAACTCTTCAAGAGAATCTGATCTGACTCACGGAAACCCACAAGGACTCCTTCATATTCATGTCAGCCAGCAAGCTGCTCAAACATAGTATAGCATGTGCAAAGAAGAATGAGTGCTAGTAAGTAAATGTGGGTGCGAATGATTGAGTGCCTGAAAGTAACTGAGCATGAGCATGAGTGTAAGAGTGTATGTGGATGAAAGTGAGAGAAAGTGAGTGAGAATGAGTCCCGTAAAGTAAGTGAGAATGTAAGTTAGAATGAGGTAATCAGAGTAGGAAAAAGTGATACAGAGTGAGAGTGATAATGTGATGCCGAATGTTGAAGAGTGAGTGCAAGTGAGCAATTTAGAGTAAAAGGGAAAGTGAATGAGAATGAATAATGGGGGTAGTGAGCCTGAGTTAGATAACATGTGCGCAAGCATGACAAAACACAGTCCTTGGCAAAGTGGATGTAAATATTTACTTATGGGAGGAACATATTGTGCATCTTGAAAAAATTTGGTCAACTCCTGGTGAGCATCAGGCTATGTTGTCTTGGCACAGTAATGGCTTTTGAGAAAATTTGTGTAAAAATGGGTTGTTGAAAATAAAATGCAGTAGTTGCCCCTTTAGTTTTCTTTCTAAATTATCTTGGGAGTTGCAACACCTAGACTGCAAATCCTCCTAAAAAAAAAGGCACCCTTACTTGCTTTGTACACTCTAGTTCTGCTCTAGCATTACGCTACACTACTCTCAAGCATCACCAGCCATGGTGAGAAAGGGTATTGTGCAAAACTGACACAGTTTAATAGTTTATACATTTTACTGTTCCATTGGCATAACACTCAGGAAAAGAAAACTTGTTGCAGTACTTTAATGATCCTTCACGTTAAAGTATTGTGCTGCTAGTTGCAGATGGGTGTGGAAAAAGGTAGGGCCGATGTTGGTCGAGAACCTTTTGCCCGGCGCTAACCGCCTCTCATACCACTCAAATCTTTCAAACAAAGAGGCAGGCGCTGGAGACTGGAAGGCAGGAAACAGAAGTTTATTCCGACGGAGCAGAACACGTCAACTCAGACAACAGGGTATCTTCTCGAGGTGCTCTAACCGCATCTCTGAGGCCTGGCCTCTTATACACAAGTTTATTGCTTTATTGCATAAAAACACATCTTTGTCAACACTTTGATGTACGGAAAGACATCCTCGGAATCCCTGCTTCAAGCCAGTTCCCACACACATTTACAGTAGAAGTCCCCACCCCGGTCACAACAGGTGACGATTGTCGCGCAGCTGGGCATTCCGCCGATTCCCGGAATGCATGTGGTCGATCGGATCTCATGGGGTGGGGGCTTTGATCAGTTGTGGATCCTTTGATGGGGGAAGCTTCTTACTGTATGGAGGCAATAAACAGCATCCGCAGGGTCAGGTGGCGGCCTGGGAACGAGCAGGACAATCGGGCACAGAGGAAAAGGGGGTTTATCAAAGGATACGGGATCATGAAAGGAATGGAGGGAGGTGTTGAGCTGGGAACAGGATGGGGTTCCGAGGCAGAGTTGCGCTGGAGAGGGGTTTATGGCCCAAGCATGTGAGAGCGGGGGCTGTCAGCGCGCGGGGGATGCCTGCGAAGTTAGGAGAGAGAGAGAGACACGCTGGCTATCGGCAGTGGGCAGAGAGGCCATGGCTTTCAAAATGGCTGCCACTTACGCGCACGAATGGGCCTAAAAAGGGACAAGATGGCGCCGATAATGTTGATGCCGCAAACTAGATTTTAACAGTCCTCCCTTTTCAACATATCTAGCCAGCTTGTCTAATCGATATCTATCTTCATCAAGTTCCTAACCTCGACGTCGTACAATGCTCTCATGCGTTCTTTATCGAAGTCCAAAGTCTTAGGGCAGATACAATTCGCACATAGTGAACACAAAGGCGGCAGGCATTGGATTCCTAAGCAGAACCCACATATCACAACAACAGGTATTAGTATAATTGTAAATAACCTCCACCCCCAGTTCTTTACAGTACTCCAGAACCAACCACCAAGCGACCATTCTTCTTGTTCCTGGTGAACTTCTGAGGAAAGTCTGTGGAGATGTTCGATGGCTTTGTACACTGAGGGTGAATTGTCCGGTATATAGGTGCAGCAGCTGGACCCAATGATACGGCATGCTCCTCCACGATCCGCTAGAACCACATCTAGAACAAGGCGGTTCTGGAGAGCCACCAGGCGGACCGCTTGAAGCTCGGCTGTATTGTTCGTGAGGATGCCAGCTGTAATGTTCATCGTTGTTTCAACTGCCTGGGTCAAATGTCGGATGGCACGGATGTTCGCCATCGGGCCCCAGAGTGGAACAAGTCCCTTCATTGCATCGAGGAACTGTGCTCCGGTGGAGTTGTCTTGCTCAATGTCCTTGGCTCGCTTTTGTCTCTGATGATTCGCTGGAGCCACATAGGTCGGAGGAAGGATGAAGGCAATGTAACAGGTGCCCCCCCAGCCTTTGGGGAGCCAGGTGCAAGCCTTTGTACCACAAACAAAGTACATGTTCGGAGAGGAGACAAAAGAGAGTGGATCAGTGGAGTCCAAAGTACTGGTGATGCGGCAAGCGCTGCGGCTTACCAGCTGTGTCCCAAGCTCTTCGATGCACATAAGGCCTATGACGTTGATGACGGATAGGGCCACAGTCAGGGTGGCAGCTGTTCATTTCCGGAGGTAAGAGAAGGTGGGTCTGGTCGGATTGTTAAACACCTGCATTTCAATCCGTTCTTTGACGGGGATGTCCATGTTGACAGAATCGTTGGATGTCTGTGGGCAGAAGTGTGAAGCAGTTTTCTTCGTTTTGTTCTGCCAGACCCCATGAAAGAAATGTGTCATAGTTCTGCTGGAAGTGGCATCATCCCTGTAGCTTTCTTGCAAGAGGATCAGCCAGGCAAGGCAGGAGCCGTGAACTGAGAAGGGTGAAGGGATGAAGGGTATAGAGTGTCCAGTGGCGTGGGGTAGCAACCCACAGATCCAGCAGTTGGTGGCATCGGTAGCAAGATTGTGCTGGTGCAGCAGTTGCACGAAAGAGTTGTTCCAAAATTCTTTTCGCCTTTCTCGGAGTTGGGGTGAAAGAGAAATCAGATAATGTTCTTTCATTGTGGTAGGCTGTGCAGTGGTCAGGAATGTCTCATGAGCTGGTGCCCTCTCTTTCACAATCCAGAGGGTGGTCATGAGGAGGAGGCAAAAGAGAAGGGCGATAAAAAGTGCAATAGTCTTTGAACTGTGGATTTTGTCAGTCTTTGGGTTTCTGTAGCGAATCTTCGGATGTCCGGTTGCTTCCTTCATCTTAGTGCCGGGTGCTTCCATCATCTTCTTATCGGGCGCTTCCATCATCTTCTTATCGGGCGCTTCCATCATCTTCGAGGGGGCTCGGTAGCGGGCAGAACCACAAACTTCGTCTGGCTTTCTCTCCTGACAGCCTTAGTAGTGTTAGGCCACCGCTCTGAGAATTACGACTTAGTCAGTGGTCTTCTTAGCCGAAGCTCCCTCCTTTCGTCGCAGGTTATACCCTTCTCTGGATGGCACAGTGGGATCGGGAAATTTTGCTAATTCAAGTGTCTCTGTATCAGGATAGCAGTTCAGAGATGGCCGGTCTTTGTTCAGGAGCTCTTCCTGGGTAGTCACGTCTTCGGTCGTCGTCAGAGTCGAGGAGATCTTCTTACAGTGGTGTGCATGCACCCAGTTGCGCTTCCCTTCCACTCGAAGAGCTGTTCGGGTGGTGATCAAGACTTGCCAGGGGCCCGTCCACCGGGGTTCCAGACTCTTTGCACGCTGGATGTTTCGGATCAGTACATAGTCCCCAGGTTGAATGTCGTGTCCGGGACCCCTGGAAGCATCGGGAATGGCATGCAGCACCTGTTGGTGGATAACAGACAATGTCTTAGTCAATTTGTCCAAGTAATCAGACATTAGGACGTCCGGGACGTCATGAATAGAAGTCAGTTTTGGTGCAGACCAGATGCTCTTGGGCCGGCCGAAAACGACCTCGTAGGGTGTCAAGTGGTGTTTGGTGGGGGTGGAACGCATTGATAGCAATGCCAGTGGGAGAGCGTCTGGCCATTTCAGTCCTGTGGTAGCCACTATCTTAGCCAGCTTGAGCTTCAATGTGGCGTTATGTCGTTCAACTAGTCCAGCAGATTGGGGGTGGAAGACTGCGTGGAACATTTGTTTTACACCCAACCCCTTCAAAATGAGTTGGATAACTTCGGCTACGAAGTGGGGGCCATTGTCGCTCCACAAAATTCGACAAAGCCCTTAGCGAGGGAAGAATTCCTTTAGTAGTACCTTTGCAGTGGCCATGGCAGTGTTGTCACGGGTTGGATAGGCTTCTACCCACTTGCTAAATGCGCACACTACAACAAGTACATACTTCAGGCCTTGGCATCTTTCTAGCTTTATGTAGTCCATCTGCAGGACTTCAAATAGATGATTGGGGACCCCAACCCTCCCCAGGGTACTACAGTTCCTTTCCCAGGGTTGTGTTGCAGGCATATCAAACATTGTTGGACCAAACGTTTGGCGGAGTCTGCGATCTTATCATTGTGCCAAACTTTGGAGACGAGCTCGGTCATAGGGGCAGATCCTATGTGTGCAGGGGAGTGTGCCATGGTCGTTGCTTTGGGCCAATGGACTGGGTCAAGACAGACAAAGCACATCGATCCCTTTCGTGAGTGTAGAGGGAGAAGGGCTTCGTGTAGTCCGGGGTTCCTAGGACAGGGGCTGAGCAGAGGGCATCTTTTATTTCTATGAAGGAGGATTGACATTCAGAGGTCCAAGGGAGTGGGAAGGGAACATCTTTAGCTAGCAGAGAAAGCAGTGGTTTCACAATGAGGCTGAAATTTGGCAACCACTGTCGGCAGAAGGAAGTGAGGCCTAGCAGGGAGCGGACTTGTTTCTGGGTCTTAGGGACAGGGTTCTCTAGAATGGTTTGGATTCGGTCGGGAGTAAGTTTCCTTCCGTCTTTGGACAAAAGGTGGCCTAGGTAAGTGACCTGGGGTTGGCAGAATTGCAGCTTCTTTTTGGAGACCTTGTGGCCATTTTCCGCAAGGAAGTGCAGGAGTTGGATGGTGGCTGTGACTGCAAGTGGAGTGGTGTCAGCCGCCAAAAGGATGTCATCGGCGTATTGTATCAATACCACTCCATCTGGTAACTGGACTGCGTCCAGTTGTCTCTTGAGGGCCTGACTGTAGATGCTGGGACTTTCAGTGTAGCCTTGGGGTGCTCGACAGAATCTATATGAGCGGGCTTTTAGGGTGAAGCCAAAGAGGTATCGGCTGTCTGGATGGATGGGGATAGAGAAGAAAGCATTCTTTAGATCAATGACAGTAAAGGTGGTGTGAGTGGAAGGAATCAGGGTCAGAATAGTGGTGATGTCGGAGACCACGGGGTACTGAGGTACAACTACTTTGTTGACCTCTCGTAGGTCGATGATGAAGCAGTACGCTTTCTCATCTCCCTCTCCTTGTTTCTTTATGATGGGTAGGATAGGGCTGTTGCAAACATTGCTAACTACTTCCTCTACCACTCCTGCGTCTATCAGGGACTGAATAATCTTTACCAATGCCTTCTCGCCCTCGGCGATATCCGATATTGTGGAAGTTTCGGGAGTATTGCGTCCTGTCGAACAGTTATGTGCACTGGGTCAATCATCATGCGTCCTATGTCCGAGTCAGTTTTGGCCCACAGATACGGAGGCAGAGTGTCAAGTAGGGACGAGTCAGCGTCACAAATGGAAAACATGCGTCGGGAAGGATAAAGTCTGAGCAGAGCCGGGTTATCGTACAGAAAGACCCGAACTCCATCTTGTGAACACCTAATAGTAGCTCGGAAATGTTTCAGCAAGTCAAGTCCCATAATGGCGTCAGGGGTATTTGAAGAAAGCCGAAACGTCGTGTCAGTGATGTTTTTCTCTAAGTCAAAGGAGATCGGTGAGGACAAGGGGTTAGTGGAGGGCGTTTCATCGAAACCTATCGATGTTACAAGTGAGCCAGACAAGGGTGCCCTTGGAATCAGTCGTTTAGATAACGCACTACGTGTCGCGCCAGTGTCTACCAGAAATGGAGACTTCGTACCCAGGACCTTAGCGGTGACATAAGGACCTTGCTGGTCAACATAGAGCTCGACTGGATCCCTCCCTTGCCCTAGGCAGTCCTATGCGAAGTCGTGGGCGTCGTCGCAGTTAGACTGTTGGTACTGGTTCTGTCGGGGACGGTCAAATGTATTCGGTCTGCCTGATCTGCCGTTACTCGTATCATTCGTGGACCCTCGTCCCTGTCCTCTATTTCTCGTCCACCCGCTACGTCTTTGGGGTCCCTATTCTTGTTCATCTCCAACAGAACTGGACACTGGGATTTCCAGTGGCCAAATCCCTTGCAGAATGCACACTGGTCTTAGCTAATATCTTTACGTCCAACATAGGGTGCGGGAGTACGGTCTTTAGGGGTGGATTCCTAGGGGCATTCGTCTTATAATTCCCCTTGTACTGCTCTCGACCTACAGTCACCCCTTGCAACTCTGCAATCATCACCCTCTCCTTCAAGTCCTTTTTCTTTTTCTCAGTCGCCCTATCGTTTTCGTTTTTCTGATGCTCATAATATTGGGCCATCTGTAGGATAACAGCGGGTTTGGAGGCTGCCCAACTACTCTCGCTGGCCTGCAGTTTCTGAGAGACCTCCTGCGACAGACCTTTGACATAATTCTGGACAAACAGATGGTGTCCGGTTGCAGTGGTCATGTCCTGGCCGCTGTAATCGGAGAACACCGTTTCAAACCGGGAGAAGTATTCTGATACGTCTTCCTGGGGTTTCTGACGACAGGCCGTCAGTATCGACCAGTCTACTTTCTTTTCTGGGATCAGGGTTTTTAGTTTCTGCACAATTTTGTCTGGGAGTTCTAAAATGGATTTCAAAGGCTTCTGTCCAGGCTCTCGCTCTATCTATGCCATCAAGTTGTGACCAGGTATGTCCAAACAGCTCAAGGCGGTCGACTTTCCGGATTTGCTTCCACACATCAGCTGGCAGACATAGCCCGAAAAACAAATCGATGTCAGCTAGGGTCATAATCGTTAAACCTAGGGCTGTACCTAGTTCAGTATAGAAGGCAGTGGGGTTTTTACGTAAATCGGGCAGAGATTTCCGGAACGTCAGAATATCTTGCCGATCCCATGGTTGGTAGACCCAGTTATACACTACCCTCCCTTTTGCATCTTGGTGGTTGACGTCATCGTGTGTTCCCTGACCTCATGGGGGAACCCAGTAGGGGGCAGCCTCTCTTATTGGCATCATGGTGCTAGCTTGTTCTATTCGTGGTTCGGTCGCTACAGAAGTCGTAGGTTTAGCTTCTAACCCTTGTTCAGTGAGGTGGCGGAAAACCTCAAGCGTACGCACAAGGAGGTCCATCACGTCACACTCGCCCTCATCCCCGATATCGACCTTTCTGTACAGAGTTGTTAGGCTCTCGGGACCTTTGTCTCGATATCGGTCCTCATACGCATTTAGGGCATGATAACATAATCGTACAACAAAATGCCGTCTGTGGCTCCCAGCATATGAGTTGAACATATCCATGATGTGTTCCTCACTCTCCTTTCGTTCTACTAGTGTCCTTACTACCTTGTCAATCCCTGCTCGCTCATCTTTGCTCAACCTGTTCGTTCTTGTGGAATCTGTCTTTCGGGCCTCAGGGTCATCTAACATCGCTGCTTATGCTGTATCTAGTACAAGGGGTTCGGCCGGCGCGGAGGCCATGGGGGCCGAGGCCCTGGTACTATTCTCGCCTGTGCTTGGGGGCAGCGGGTGCTGCGCTAAAGGTTGGGAAGGGGCATATGGAGGGGGCATGTAGATGATCGGAGGACCTAATAAAAGATCATCGTTGGTTCGCTGTTTTGAGGGTAATTCAGGGTAGAGCGTAGAGGGTGTTCTAACAGGACACTGACTCGATGTTTCGGATTCTTGTTTCCGTTTGGCTTCCTCTCTCTCCTTTATTTCTTCTTCTAATTTTCTAGCAGCTACGTGGGCTGCCTTTCGTAGCTCTTTCTCTAATCTAGTTTCGTTTCTCTTTTTACGTTGTTCCGCTTCTTTGTGCCACATGCCGAGACTATCAAGCATAGTGGGCGTTGTCTTATTGTTACAAAGGGCTGTTTCTAGCGCGCTTATCTTATCTTCATCGAAGGATCCTATCAGTGGCCACTGACTTTTCTGATCCTTTTTCGTATATTTATGCCATAGTTTGCTATAGGCTATGGCGATTAATCCATGCTTCATGAACATGTCCTTATTAGGGGTGCCTTCCAGTGGAGCTGGATGGTTCATCTCTAATAAGCGGTCCGGGCTGAACCAACTACCAATCAGTGGGGAGAGGATAGGCATGAAAGATTACAACGGGGGACAAAGGTCCGCACTACCTATCCTTTCACTACTTGCAAAGACTAGACAGAATATTTCTATTCTTTGTTATTTGCAAGCAGAGAATATCTCAAAGAACCAATATCGAACAGTCAATGTTCGGACAATCAAACAATCAGTGGAGAGAATGAATAGGCACGACGGGTTACAACGGGGACAAAAGTCTGCGTTACCTACCCCTCACTACCTGCAAAGGAAGAGAGAATCTATTCTTCTCCGTTTGCAGACAGAGAATCTCCAGAGAACAATCCGCGAACAAACAATGTTCGGGCAAACAATCAATCAGTGGGGGAGAAAAATAGGCACGACGGGTTACAACGCGGGACAAAAGTGCGCGTTACCTACCCTTCACTACCTGCAAAGGAAGAGAGAATCTTTCTATTCTTCTCCGTTTGCAGACAGAGAATCTCCAAAAAGAACCAACAATTCAAAGAGTAATACTAGTATTTTCCAAACAATCATTTTGCAATTTGTCGCGTTACACGACCTTACCTGGACCGCATGGACAGTTTCTTGTCTTCCAAATCCGGCGCCCGATCGTCCTCTATTCTCCGTGACTGTCGCGGCACTCCTGATGGTTCCCAGTCAGGACCGTAGATCACTCAAGAGAGGTCTGTTCGGAACCAGTGAAGTTCGGATGATCGGCTGTCAGACGAGGGTCTATCGGGCAGGAGCTCTCCCGATCATTGCAGTCGTTCACTCTGTCGTCAGGACCTCTCCCACTGGATCCACGTGTCACTGATGGGCCCCACGTTTGGGACGCCAATTGTGGAAAAAGATAGGGCCGATGTTGGTCGAGAACCTTTTGCCCGGCGCTAACCGCCTCTCATACCACTCGAATCTTTCAAACAAAGAGGCAGGCGCTGGAGACTGGAAGGCAGGAAACAGAAGTTTATTCCGACGGAGCAGAACACGTCAACTCAGACAACAGGGTATCTTCTCGAGGTGCTCTAACCGCATCTCTGAGGCCTGGTCTCTTATACACAAGTTTATTGCTTTATTGCATAAAAACACATCTTTGTCAACACTTTGATGTACGGAAAGACATCCTCGGAATCCCCGCTTCAAGCCCGTTCCCACACACATTTACAGTAGAAGTCCCCACCCCGGTCACAACAGGTGACGATTGTCGCGCAGCTGGGCATTCCGCCGATTCCCGGAATGCATGTGGTCGATCGGATCTCATGGGGTAGGGGCTTTGATCAGTTGTGGATCCTTTGATGGGGGAAGCTTCTTACTGTATGGGGGCAATAAACAGCATCCGCAGGGTCAGGTGGCGGCCTTGGAACGAGCAGGACAATCGGGCACAGAGGAAATGGGGGTTATTCAAAGGATACGGGATCATGAAAGGAATGGAGGGAGGTGTTGAGCTGGGAACAGGATGGCGTTCTGAGGCAGAGTTGCGCTGGAGAGGGGTTTATGGCCCAAGCATGTGAGAGCGGGGGCTGTCAGCACGCGGGGGATGCCTGCGAGGTTAGGAGAGAGAGAGAAACGCGCTGGGCAGAGAGGCCATGGCATTTAAAATGGCTGCCTCTTGCGCGCACGAATGGGCCTAAAAAGGGACAAGATGGCGCTGATAATGTTGATTCCGCAAACTAGATTTTAACATGGGCAAATTGCGTTAAAGCCACAGTTTCGAAGGGGTAAACAAATGCCTATTTACTTTAATATCAGCTACTTCTTTGGATCTCTGTATCTCTGGAAAACTGGACCTAGAGAGCTTGATATTCACATATGCTGAACACATTGGTGGCACTGTGAATGGAAATGCGGGGCATGAACTGCACATCTTGTTAGCATTTAAAAGGCAAGAACAAAATCTAGCCGAGAGGGAAAACACTGAAAGCAAAAATTGTGCTGCTCAGTTTGAATGTAATTGCAAAGTGTAAAATAACTTATCTTGGCAGTTCTATGAAAGTAGCATAAATATACATTTGATGTGCATGTAGACTTAAATCTCTATTTGCATCCCACCTACCTTTAAGTACACGTCTCAGCACACCCATCAAATCACTTAAAGCTTTGCCACCGAGGTCACAGAGCACTGGCCCAAAATATACATGAAAAGCTCTAAATCTCTTTCAAACCACCCTGCAAGCCAGGTTTTTTTGATGTGGCCTCCTTTGACTAAGCGGGGCATTGAGGAGTACGTTGCACCTAATAACAAAACATCTATGTTCATCAGACCCTAAGTGGCCCAAGGACCTCTCGTTACCCAGCCCATTAGACACAGGGGTGGTCAAGGGTGGGGGCACCAAAGTACCCTGATGTGACCATTGTAATGGTCCCAGTGGGGGCAGGCAAGTAGCGTCCTCACTAAATGAGGTGTGAATCACGGCAGCAGCAGGGCCATCAGAGGTAGCAGTTTTCATGCTATTCTAAGACTGATGGTCCTTTAAGTGTCACTTTGCAGGCCCCTAGACACAGAGGGAAAGAGGAGGAGGTCCGGCGCACTGCAGAGGCCTTCCTCCATGTACAAGGTGCACCACACAGGCTGAAAAATAAAGTTGCCATTTTAAAGTAGGGCTACTCCTGCAGTCCCTGTAGCCCTGCCCTGTCCGATCCCACCTACTTCTAACACTGGGTGAAGGGCATACTCCCCAAACCAAAGGAGGAACCGGTCAAGGACAGACTCCGGCAGCTGCACTCACTCACCCTCCCACCCCCGATGCCCCCCACCTTCTCTTGCTGCTGCCATGATCAGGTACACTCGTAGCTCCATATAATGCTATTTTTAGACTACAGTGGGCTCTTCTAAGCGCTAGAAAGGTTAGTGCAGGGTCATAAGTATGGTGGTGGGTCTTTTCACAAGCGCATCGGAACCTTTTGCAGGAGCATGGCTGATGAGCCTTCAGGATGTCCCCTGTCGTGCACCCACTTTAGGAGGGGACACGCGACTTTTCCAATCTAGAAATGCTATTTTACATTTCTGAACATTAAGTTAATGCCCTTGTTTAAAGCACGCTGGACTTAGTGAAAGTTTGTATTCCCGGGTTGCTTGTTACATCTTGTTGCCCATTTAAACCTCTGAATAAATCCCTTAGAGCACGAGGTCATGTTTTTCTAAAGTGTCATTGCTTCCAAGCGCTCTGCTCAGTGCACCAATGTATCCGGTTCACTTTACACAATTTTAGGTGGAGTGAAACCCGGTTCACGTCCACACACAATATATTATAAGCAAGCACACGTGCGATATGTAGTGCTAGCTCTTGCTGTGTCTCCATGTAGTATGCCAGACACCATCAAGTACTACGAATGCCCAATTTCAAGGTACTGAATCCAGAGACCTCAGCAGGATGATAGACAGGGTAGGCCCTGTCTGAATTCGAACTGAAGCCTCGCAGGCAACAGATGCTCGCTGTACGCATTCGCATGATGCTTTCTCACGGATTCCCTGCCATGCGAAGCATTCCTGACGTACCTTAAAGGTTCCCTTTCTCACACGTCCAGTTGTGAGCAGTGTTGCCCTGCTTTCTTTATAGAATGATGAGGGGAAGGGGAGGAGGTCGGACGCACTGCAGAAGCTTTCCTTGATGTGCATGGTGCACCACACAGGCTGAAAAATAAAGTTGGGATTTTAAAGCAGGGCTATTCCTGCAGTAACGGTACGCTTATTTAAAACCAAGAAGTAGGGGAACGGACTAACATCATTTTTTAAGTAGGGGCACGCCGTGCCCTTCCGATCCCACCCAATTCTAACACTGCTGACATCACTAACGTGATGCAGTCATCATGCCCGGACCTGGGTGGGGCGTTCACTGCTGACATACCACGCTGCCATCCATACAGAATTGGGAACAGGACAGGTAAGTACATTCATTTTTAATAGTCACTGACTCAGGGCAGGGAGAAAAATTCAATAGACCCGGCCCTAAAATGTAAGTGCCGGTGCTAAGCACCGGAAAGCACCGGCACAAATTAAGCACTGCGGCGAGCGCAGGTAAGGATTCGGAGAGTGCAGTGATCCTTAAACCCAGTACAATTTATTACGTGGATACAGAGGAAAGCAGTATATGGGTGATAAACAATAATCGTGGGCTGTGCATGGCAGGTTCAGCTGCAATGAGTTCGGAGATACGGGAGGAGGCGGCAGAGGCGGAACCAGCAGGGCAAGTGGAGCTCCGCGGGGAGAGAGCCGCATTGGAGGCCGCCAATGGCCGCCGAGCAGCAGCCATAATTCTTTTTCGAGGGGGAGGACGGGGGAGAGGCAGGCAGGCAGACAGAACGACAGAGAACACTACGGAGGGAATGTCTGACTAAATATCGAAATCAAAAATATCGACATACAAAAATATCGGGACAAAAATATCGAAGTCAAAAATATCGGAATCCTATCCCTAACAAGGTAAGTACAAAAATATCGAAAAAATAATATCGTAGTACAAAAATATCGAAATTAAAAATATCGTTTTTTTTAAATGTATTAATAATAATGTTAAAATAATTATAAAATACATATAATGTTACAAATATTAAATAAAAATATTAAAACATAATAAAAAAATTAAAACGAATACATATACATTTAAAATAAATTAAAAACGTAATAATTTAATATAATTTTATATTTTGTAATTTCATTTAATTGATTTAATTTAAATTTATTTAATTTTTACCCTGTATGACTGTACCCCAAAAACCCAAAACTGACCCAGAACCCTAAAAATACCCCTTTACCCAAATACTGAAAACTGACACTGAACCCTAAAAATACCCCTTTACCCATGAACTGAAAACTGACCCAGAACCCTAAAAATACCCCTTTACCCATGAACTGAAAACTGACCCTGAACCCTAAAAATACCCCTTTACCCACAAACTGAAAACTGACCCTGAACCCTAAAAATACCCCTTTACCCATGAACTGAAAACTGACCCAGAACCCTAAAAATACCCCTTTACCCAAAAACTGAAAACTGACCCTGAACCCTAAAAATACCCCTTTACCCAAAAACTGAAAACTGACCCTGAACCCTAAAAATACCCCTTTACCCATGAACTGAAAACTGACCCTGAACCCTAAAAATACCCCTTTACCCAAAAACTGAAACCTGACCCTGAACCCTAAAAATACCCCTTTACCCATGAACTGAAAACTGACCCTGAACCCTAAAAATACCCCTTTACCCATGAACTGAAAACTGACCCTGAACCCTAAAAATACCCCTGTACCCATGAACTGAAAACTGACCCTGAACCCTAAAAATACCCCTGTACCCAAAATTAATTAATATTATTTAATTACCAATTAATTATTAATTAACAATAACAATAAAGTAAATATATTAGCACATTTGCTGTAATTAATTTAATTTAATAATTAATATTATTTTGCACAATTAATTAATTAAGAATAACAATAAATTATATATATAAAAATTACTTTAATTAATTTAATTAAATAATTAATAATAATTAATTACCAACAAATTAATAATTTTAAATATGAAAAAAAATTATAATAATTAATTAACTAATTAATAGAAATTAATTACCAATTAATTATTTAAAATATGTACAAACATATCTCAATTAATTAATTATTATTAAATTACTTCCCACCCTATTCCCCTATAAACCCATAACCCGCTACAGAACATATTTATCAATTAATAAATTAATTAAAAATTATTTAAAATGAATTCTCAATTAATTAATTAATAATTCCTACTAATTAATAATTAATTTAACATAATTAAATTACTTCCCACCCTATTCCCCTATAAACCCACAACCCGCTACAGTAGTAAAAGACAATATTAAATAAAATAACATTAAAAATAAATAATAAAACATAATAAATACAATATAATATACACTAAATTTATTTAAAAATTGATATTAGTAACATTAAAGTTATTAATTTCGATATTATTAACATCGATATTTACAACTTCGATATTACTGATATCATACCAATATCGATATTTAGACTGTCGATATTACTTACCTTCGATATTTTTGTATATCGATATTTAAACTTCGATATTTTTGCATATCGATATTTAAAAATCGATATTTTGTCTGTGTACCCTACGGAGGAGCAGTTACCCTCGTTAATGGCTCCAAAGGTATCTGTGCTTCGCGCTTGTTCCCAGCAGCAGTCCCAGGACACTCAGGTTCTAGGCTAGGTAATAGTGACTTGCTGGCGCTTAACCCCTTAAGTGCTGCTGACGGCCAACGGTCGTCAGCAGCGCTACCTCCCCAGTGCTGCGCACGACCATTGGACATCCATTCAGCACTGGTTCCAATGGACAGCGCAGCACTGGGGAGGGATGTTTACACGCAGCTAAGGTGTTAAGGTGGGGAGGCGTGTAGTAAGGCTGTGGGAGTTTCTGTTGGGGTAAGCAACCCCGGGGCTGAAGCTGAGGCAACAAGAGGTTTGAGTGGGATTTCTAGATACGAGCTGAGGAGTACGGAGATGGGGGCGCAGAAGAGCCTGCTTATTCAGTCAAGCTCTCCTGTTTCCATTAACAAAGAGCTTATAGAGATCAAGGCCAGAGGCAGGCTTACAGTTAAGAATAATAAAAAAAACAAAAGTTGTAAGAAATTGGGAAGGGGGGCTCACTAGATCGCAGGATCACACAGGATGATCCCAAAGACTCTGGTACTGAAGGGGAGATCCCCGACAAGGTTATCGGACCCACTGATATCTCCTAAAGCTAGACAGGATTGTTTGAGTAGTGAGAGTAGTGTGGTAGGTGCTGGGGATTGTTCGGGAGAGTTGTTTGATATAAACTTGGTTGATTGGTCCACCCATCTTTCAGGTCCTGCCTTTAGATATGGGGGGTGGTGACGTGGGTGATGATGTTTCATAGGCCCGGGATGGAGCAAAATTACGGGGCACATTTATGATAACTGGCGCATCCCCAGGGATGCAGCAGTTATTTTGCGCCGCTGCTCCGCCACCCATGGTGTGCCGCATTTACAATGCGGCGCACCATGGGTCAAAAACGGCACAGATGCGTGACGCATCTGTGCCGTAAAGGTGTCGCATTGCTAGAGTTACGTCGCAAGCGTGACGCAGCTCCAGCAAGGCTCGGGGGTGCCCCGTCTTTACAATGCTGCGTCAAGACCTACGCCTGCTTCAAGCAGGCGCAGGGTTTTGACGCAGCATTGGCCTGAAAGTGACTGAGTGCAATCTTATAGATTTCACTCAGCCACTTTTGCGAGGCGCACCTGCCCCGGAACGCCCACCCTGCGCCGGAACGCCCACAAGTGGCGCAGGGCTTTACAACGTGATGCATCTGCCTAGATGCGTCACGTTGTAAATGGGTCGTAGGGATGCGCCATGTTTACGCCGCAGTTGCGTGACGCAAACGTGGCACATTCCCAACATAAATCTGCCCCTACGTTTATTGCCGCAGGTTATACCCCCCCGAACTAAGTGCGGTTATTACTGGCCCACCATGCAGTTCGAATATATCAGGCGCAGAGCAGTCCGATCAGTTGGCTCAGCACACTGAGGGAGAGATGGAACAGGGGAGCAGCGATCTCTCTGTTATCGCTCTACTTAAAAAATTAAATATGGAGATGCATAAGAGATTTGAGGTATCTGAGTTGAATCAGGAAAGCATCAGGGCAGCGTGTGGTTTGTTAGAGAAGAAGATAGTTGATTTGAGTAGCCGTACGGTGGCATTAGAGGTTGAGGTTAAGGATCTTAGAGCGGAGGTGATGCTAAATCAAAAATAGTTAGAAGTAAACAAGATTAAGAATAGGGAGTATAAGTAGAGGGTAGAAAGATTGGAGAATATGCAGAGAAGAAATAACCTGAATGTAGGAAGGTGGATATCTGACTATGGTTGCCCCCAACTTTTTGCCTGGTGTTTTGCTGGTTTTTTGACTTAGTTGACCTGGGGCCCTGCTATTCAGGACCCCAGGCCCACTGCTCTCTCTGTAAAATGGATTCCATGTACCTTAGGTACATATCTAATTGGATACTGAGTCACCTTATCAGTCCCTGTACAGCATACCTTAGGTATCCAGGGCATAGGTGTACCCAGGCCTACCAGGGGGCTGCAGCATGTATTATGCCACCCCTGGCTGGCCACCCATATCTGACACAACTGGCTGCACGACAGCTGGGGCAAGGTGGTGTAATCACCCTTTGCTTTAGATATAGTATTCCTATATCTAACCCTAGAATGGACACATAGATTCCTATCAGTCACTCCTATGGCAGGCCTTAACAATCCTGAAGGCAGAGTGCTTGGAATTATGTGAGATGGTGCTCTGGCATGAGCTGAGCCCGTTTGCACCTTGCGGAACCAAGTCCTAATAGCTGTTCCATGATAACGCGTACCATATACTCTTAAGTGCATTATAATCCTCGCGGTTATTTGCTATCTTTGGTATCGCTTTATCAAAACATGTCGAGTAAGGTGTCATACGAATTGGAATACTAACCCCTCGCCAATTCTGGGGACGGGGTTAGCATTCCACCCTTCTAGAGGGACACGACATGTATGTAACTGTGAACCCCGGTTAAAGTTAACTCGAGCCTCAGCATCACAAAATGGATGCTGCCACCACAGACACAAGTCTGACCTCCTGCTGCTGGGAGTCCTTCCAGCGAGGAGAGCTTGGACAAAGGGTTTCCTGTCAGGGGCGGTGCTAGCACCATCCCAGACAGGGTTTTGTGTATCCCAGGTAGGCAGGGCTGAGAGGAAGGTGATTGCAAGTGGCACCCCGGTGCTCCCTGTGCATATGCCGGCTCAAACCAGTTCCAGGGGCACACCAGCCCCTGAGCTGGGGAAAGTCCGGACAAGGGAGAGGGGTATAACCACCCCCCTCCTGGTCCCACCTATGGGCAGGACCTAGTCGCGTGCCAGCCCCTTTTCTTAGAATAAAGGTAGGAGTGGGCCCCTTTCCCAAATTAGATAATCTTGAATCTTGAAGGACTTTCCACGAAAGGAACTCTTGACTTTCTTTGAAGGCTCTCCCTTGTGGCTAAGGAGTAGCCACCCTGCACCCGCAGGCACCACCTAAGCATCGCGGTTTGCTGCACGTCCATCCTCCGGATCAAGACTGCCCAGCTCGGCGAGACCCAGATTCCCTGGCATCTCTGACCTCTACCTGCATCATCAGCCCAGTTGAGATTCGTGGGTGTGACGAGACCTGAGGGACCGGCCATCTTCAAAACCTGCACGTCGCTTAACCAGCACGACCGCCGAGTGAACCTCGAGTGGGTGCACTGGGGTTTGAGAAGCCCCAACCCTGAGCAGCTCCAGCACCGAAGTCCAGCCCCCCAGCATCCCCGAGATCTGCGTGGGGCCCTTCTGCTCTTTGCTGCCCACCGCGTTGTCCCGTCACTTGCCCGTTGGCTAGTGGCCTTCGTGACGACGTACTGCGATGATTATACCGCTGGTCTGGTTGCTCCAGACTGGCCCTTGCTCCCTTCCAAAAGAGGAGCACCCCGGACCCTGCTGGTCCACTCCAGACGCCATCTTGACTCCACCGCGTGGGCTTGCCTTTGCCAAGGTTTGTTGCCCCCATCTTGGGTCCAGCATCACCGACAGCAGATACCTGCGTGGCACAGCTCGCACCTCCAGCCTGGTCGCCGACAACGCCTCCTAGCCCGTGTGACTGCAGAGTCCAGCGTCGCCCACTCACCTGGTCGATGTGACTTCATCCGGTGCCATCCTGGTGCCCACACAATCACTGGCTAGTGATTAAGAACTGAGTAACCTCTGCTTTCAGGTTGTCTCCATCACCGATCCAGGCTTGGATCCCATCGAACTTCTTCACTGGTCGCCTGCCAGCAACTTCTTCTTTCAGACTTCATAGACTACAACGAGGATTCCTGACTTCTTTTGAACCCTATGCAGCCGCAGCCCCTGGGCTAGGTAACCAGAGCATTTCTGTGCTCCAACGCAGGTTCACTATCCAAGTGTCCAGATCCTTTTTCGTTTTAAGTCTATCTAGTCGGATTCGTCCGAAAACAGTAACTTTAGAAATACTAGCCTCCATAGACTTTGTCCCGCATCCCGCGTGAGAGTGCACACTCTGCACCCGATCTCCCTAGGCCTCCTGCTCCTAACCTTAGGGTTCAGTAGCGTAGTCCTAGCGATCCTGAAGCCTCTGGATCTTGTTACTTATCTGCTAGTATTTCGCATTCCACTTTTTGTGTATATGGTTTTTCGTGCAACTTGAAGTATTTTCGTAAGAGTTTTGTATTGTGCTTAGCTCCCTGACTCATAAAGAGTTCAGGGTAGACTTGTTATAAGTAAATATCCTTTATTTTCATAACAACTTGTGTGGTGTCCTTTCACTTGGTGTTCAAGGGGTATATGTGATGGTAAAACAGCTGGCTTAACACGCCCTCTAGAGTTTAGCCTAAAGACTGCTTTTGTCCACGCTACTAGGATAGCTGGTCTATAAGGTTGACTTTCAACCAATCATCAATAAGGGTCGTTTGGTATGATACACAGTGATCACTAGAATAGTGAGCATTATATATCAGGCCAACTTCTCACACTGAACATTTTAAAACTCCCGGAGGGCAAAGAAGGAACTAATATTAGAAAATATAAAGTGCATTTGCTGAAGAATGAGTTGCAGTTGGAAAAGACAGAGGAGGAAATCTCTAGGGATATTCAGAGAATACACCGCAATCCTTTCAGGTTGAACCCGAATGTTGTTAAACTTAGGAGAATTTTGATTAATTTTATGACATATACTTTGAAAGAAAAGATCTTAGCAAGTGCTAGAAACAATCGCAATGGACCGCACACCGCTAGCCCCTCCTCCGGATCGCCCCGCGGGACTCTGGTACATGGAGTTCTTGAGTGGTTCACCCCAGTCGGTGCAAGTAGGTACTTGTTGAACTGATGATCTCTAGACCCGATACATGTCCCGGGTTTTTGGATATCGCCCGAGACATGGCTCGGGTTTCGGGATAACTTCCCTCATCAGTAGAGAAAATAGTTAGGGGTGGAAGAGAAGGCCGCCAAGCAACCGTCAAAGGCCTCGATGCCCGAACCAGCACACAGGTGCGCCATCCAGGAGCTCGTCAGCTCAAAGCTCAAGGGAGCCAATTTGTAGAAACAATCGCAATGGACCGCACACCGCTAGCCCCTCCTCCGGATCGCCCCTCGGGACTCTGGTACATGGAGTTCTTGAGTGGTTCACCCCAGTGGGTGCAAGTAGGTACTTGTTGAACTGATGATCTCTAGACCCGATACATGTCCCAGGTTTTTGGATATCGCCCGAGACATGGCTCGGGTTTCGGGCTAACTTCCCTCATCAGTAGAGAAAATAGTTAGGAGTGGAAGAGAAGACTGCCAAGCAACCGTCAAAGGCCTTGATGTCCGAACCGGCACGCAAGTGCGTCGTCCAGGAGCTCGTCAGCTTAAAGCTCAAGGGAGCCAATTTGTGGAAACAATCGCAATGGACCGCACACCGCTAGCCCCTCCTCTGGATCGCCCCTCGGGACTCTGGTACATGGAGTTCTTGAGTGGTTCACCCCAGTGGGTGCAAGTAGGTACTTGCTGAACTGATGATCTCTAGACCCGATACATGTCCCGGGTTTTTGGATATCGCCCAAGACATGGCTCGGGTTTCGGGATAACTTCCCTAATCAGTAGAGAAAATAGTTAGCGGTGGAAGAGAAGGCCGCCAAGCAACCGTCAAAGGCCTCGATGCCCAAACCGGCACGCAGGTGCGTCGTCCAGGAGCTTGTCAGCTCAAAGCTCAAGGGAGCCAATTTGTAGAAACAATCGCAATGGACCGCACACCGCTAGCCCCTCCTCCGGATCGCCCCTCCGGACTCTGGTACATGGAGTTCTTGAGTGGTTTACCCCAGTGGGTGCAAGAAGGTACTTGTTGAACTGATGATCTCTAGACCCGATACATGTCCCAGGTTTTTGGATATCGCCCGAGACATGGCTCGGGTTTCAGGATAACTTCCCTCATCAGTAGAGAAAATAGTTAGGGGTGGAAGAGAAGGCCGCCAAGCAACCGTCAAAGGCCTCGATGCCCGAACCGGCACGCAAGTGCGTCGTCCAGGAGCTCGTCAGCTCACAAGCTCAAGGGAGTCAATTTGTAGAAACAATCGCAATGGACCGCACACTGCTAGCTCCTCCTCCGGATCGCCCCTCGAGACCCTCAAGACTCAAGAATCGGGTAGAAGCGCACCCGCTGATACCTACTACATCAACCATCATGCTCCGGGGTCACACGCTGATGGGACGAGCAGTGTGCGACCTCATTCGGAAATACTATTTATACAGGCTCCCTTGAGCCAGTGGAGGTGATGACCTCGAGATAACGCACCTGCGTGGTATCTCTACCTACGAATATTTTCGGCAGCCCACGCAGCAACCCCGTGCACATGCCTAATCCCTGCTGAGGAGCGGTAATGACAGCAAAACACGTGTCCAGGCATGGCAAGCACATCAGTGAACACCCTCAAGACTCAAGACTCTGGTAGAAGCGCACCCGCTGATACCTACTACATCGACCATCATGCTCCGGGGTGACACGCTGATGGGACGAGCAGTGTGCGACCTCTTTCAGAAATACTATTGATACAGGCTCCCTTGAGCCGGTGGAGGTGACGACCTCAAGATAACGCACCTGCGCGCCATAAGAGGTATCTGTACCTATGAATATTTTCGGCAGCCCACGCAGCAACCCCGTGCACACGCCTAATCCCTGCTGATGAGCGGTAATGACCACGAAACACGTGTCCAGGGATGGCAAGCACATCAGTGAACACCCTCAAGACTCAAGACTCGGGTACAAGCGCACCCGCTGATACCTACTACATCGACCATCATGCTCCGGGGTCACAAGCTGATGGGACGAGCAATGTGCGACCTAATTCGGAAATACTATTTATACAGGCTCCCTTGAGCCGGTGGAGGTGACGTCCTCGAGATAACGCACCTGCGCCCCATAAGAGGTATCTGTACCTACGAATATTTTCGGCAGCCCACACAGCAACCCCGTGCACACGCCTAATCCCTGCTGACGGGCGGTAATGACCGCGAAATACGTGTCCAGGGATGGCAAGCACATCAGTGAACACCCTCAAGACTCGGGCAGAAGCGCACCCGCTGATACCTACCACATCGACCATCATGCTCCGGGGTCACACGCTGATGGGACGAGCAGTGTGCAACCTCATTCGGAAATACTATTTATACAGGCTCCCTTGAGCCGGTGGAGGTGACGACCTCGAGATAACGCACCTGCGCGCCATAAGAGGTATCTGTACCTACGAATATTTTCGGCAGCCCACGCAGCAACCCCGTGCACACGCCTAATCCCTGCTGACGAGCGGTAATGACCGCGAAACATGTGTCCAGGGATGGCAAGCACATCAGTGAACACCCTCAAGACTCAAGACTCGGGTAGAAGCGCACCCGCTGATACCTACTAGATCGACCATCATGCTCCGGGGTCACACGCTGATGGGACGAGCAGTGTGCGACCTCTTTCGGAAATACTATTTATACAGGCTCCCTTGAGCCGGTGGAGGTGACGACCTCGAGATAACGCACCTGCGCACAATAAGAGGTATCTGTACCTACGAATATTTTCGGCAGCCCACGCAGCAACCCCGTGCACACGTCTAATCCCTGCTGATGAGCGGTAATGACCGCGAAACACGTGTCCAGGGATGGCAAGCACATCAGTGAACACCCTCAAGTCTCAAGACTCGGGTAGAAGCGCACCCGCTGATTCCTACTACATCGACCATCATGCTCCGGGGTCACACGCTGATGGGACGAGCAGTGTGCGAACTCATTCGGAAATACTATTTATACAGGCTCCCTTGAGCCGGTGGAGGTGACGACCTCGAGATAACGCACCTGCCCGCCATAAGAGGTATCTGTACCTACGAATATTTTCGGCAGCCCACGCAGCAACCCTGTGCACACGCCTAATCCCTGCTGACGAGCGGTAATGACTGCAAAACACGTGTCCAGGGATGGCAAGCACATCAGTGAACACCCTCAAGACTCAAGACTCGGGTAGAAACGCACCCACTGATACCTACTACATCGACCATCATGCTCCGGGGTCACACGCTGATGGGACGAGCAGTGTGCGACCTTATTCGGAAATACTATTTATACAGGCTCCCTTGAGCCGGTGGAGGTGACGACCTCGAGATAACGCACCTGCGCGCCATAAGAGGTATCTGTACCGACGAATATTTTCGACAGCCCACACAGCAACCCGTGCACACGCCTAATCCCTGTTGACGAGCGGTAATGACCGCGAAACACGTGTCCAGGGATGGCAAGCACATCAGTGAACACCCTCAAGACTCTAGACTCGGGTAGAAGCGCACCCGCTGATACCTACTACATCGACCATCATGCTCCGGGGTCACACGCTGATGGGACGAGCAGTGTGCGACCTCATTCGGAAATACTATCTTAGCAAGTGCTCTTAAGAGGAAAACAATTGAAGTAGATGGTGCTAAGGTGGAGGTAACATCAGATTTATCATCCAATACTGCTAATAGACAATGGGAGCTGGGCAAAAGGATTGATCCGTTGAGGAAATTGGGGCTTCGGTCCAACTGAAATTTCCAGCACTTTTAAAAGTTATGTGGAATAACATGATACACTCCTTTCGTTTTGTTGATGAGGTTGACAAGTTTTTAGAGCACTGTCAATCTGGTGATACTTAAGTTAGGAAGTTTCATCGCCACATTCCATGTTGTTAGAAGTTTTGTTAAGTTCCTCATGTTCCTCTCTTAAAGGACTTCATGTGTTTACATCACAGTCTATTTAACTCGTAATGTTTTTGTTTTGTGAGTACCGCCCGTCAAGGGGCACCCATAGGGCTTATTAGCCATGGGTAATTAGTATGGGTTTTCCGGGGAGAGGGAGTGATTCCTAGGTTCCTGTGTGGGTGGGGGAGGGGAGGGGGATGGGAAAATAAATTAAAATCCTCAGATGCACTTTTGCTGTCAATGGAAAAGAGGGAGTGAGAGATTATGTGTTTATCTCTGGGATGAGTGGGGGTAGTTCTAAAGAGTTGAGAATTTTATCATGGATGTAAATGGGATGCGAGTGAAAAGAAGGGATTTGATTTTGAAATATTTGAGCGAATCTTCCGCCCAAATATTAATATTACAGGATACCCATTTATCCGGGGATTAGAGTAAGACGTTGTTTTCGGGTCAGCGGTGGTTGGCTCATGCAGTTTATACTCCCCAGACATCTGTTACCAAAGGAGTTGCAATTCTAAATAAACAAGGTTTAAATATTTCAGTGGAAGGGAAAGCGGCCAGGGTAGGAGGGAGGTGGCTGATTGTTAAGTCAAAGGTTTACGGGCAAGTGTTTATTTTTGTGGGCTACTATGGTCTAAACCAAGATGAAATAGGCCCTCTAGATGATTTGGCTAGGGAACTATATAACTTTTCGGCACAGATCATCATGGCAGGTTATTTCAATACAGTGTTAGATCACAAATTAGACCAATCTGAAAATAGTAGGGCAGCAGTGAATACTAAAATGTCAAATAGAGTCAGGTTGATGATGTCCCAGTTGGGGTTATGTGACATTTGGAGATGCAAGTTTGGACAGCAATTAGGGTTTACGTTCTATAATATAAAATACAATAATAAATCCCGTATTGATTATTTTTTGGTAGATCGAAGGCTGATTGATTCAGTTGCTCAGGTGGCTCATGTAGGAGTACACCTTTCTGATCATTCAGCTATATCTCTTCGGGTTGGTAATAAGGGATGGCACCGCGGGTTCAATTTGGAGGTTAGATTGCACAAAACTCTCTGATCAGGAAGCAGTAGAGCTCTTGAAAGAGGAGACAAAAGTATTTTTTTTAAAGAATCAGGAATCAGCTAGGATAGATATTGTGTGGGATGCGTATAAGGCATTTCTACGAGAGAGATTGGGAGCTTTGGCAGCTAGGAAAATGAGACTCTATTACGGCAAGGTTACAGACTTAGAGAAGAAGATCTGTAAATTGGAGGTGGGTTTGGTAAATTCTGGTAGCAGGGGGCCTAATGAAGGGGTCCTTCAAGAGCTTACTGAGTTAAAGACAGATCTTGTGGGAGTTCTGAGAGAGAGAGTTAAGGAGAAGTGGGACTCCAGTCAGCTTGCCCATTTTGAATATGGTGAGGACTCCAGCAAGTTGTTAGCGTGGAAGACAAAGAGTGACAAAGTTGGAAATCTCATTAAAGAAGTAAAAAATGTAGAAACGGGTCTGATGATTACAGATAATAAAGGAATATCTGCATCTTTTCACGCATATTTTGGGAAGGTCTATAAGGAGGATATGGTGGTTGAAGATCAGGCGGTGCAGAGATGGGTCGCACTTTTGGACCCCTATCGGATGAGCTTAAGGATGTGCTGAATCAGGAGATTACTGAGTTAGAGGTTGAGGAAGTCATGGGGGGGGGAAGAGGAATGGCACCTGGACCAGATGGCCTCCCGGCTGAAGTTTATAAACCACTGGTTGGAATATTAACACCGATTATATGTCAGTTGTTTAATGAGATATTTATGGGTGAGGCGTCTCTGCCTCCCTCCTGGAATGAGGCAAATATAACATTAATACCAAAGTCAGGGAAATCACCAAGGAGTGTTGAATTATACAGGCCCATCTCATTACCCAATACTGATTATAGGTTTTTTGCAAAAATTATTGCAGGGAGGCTGAACGATGTTACTTCACATTTAGTACATGAGGATCAAAGAGGTTTCATCAGGGGCAGATATTTGAAAGAGCTTACTTTTTATGTAAATTGTGGGTTTCTCCAGTCTCGCCACAAGAAACTGACTGGTTACGAGCTATGAGATTCATTGCGAAATTGGATATTTCGGATTAGACGAAGAAGAGATACAGATTTTGGACTCCTTTTTTGGCATCCTTTGGGTGAGGGTAGGTGATTTGGTTTCCAGAAGATATATATCCAATGCTTAAGCCTTAGCCTGCCTCGGCTGGTGAAAGTCTTCTTGGCTATTGAGAAGATCTGGTTTAAGTGGGACGCGCTGTGGAAGAAGTCCCCCTCTCCCTCCCCCACTAAGGGTTTTGCTTGGAGAGGAGTCTCTATTCTAAAAAGTGCAGTTGTATCCCTTCCTCTATAGCCAGTAAATGAGGTACAAAAGCCCAGTGTGGTTTTGTTGAGTTATGGGCAGTGAAAAGGCAAAAGAGGAAAAAAATTATAATAATTACTTATAAAGTATGAAGGTTTGTATTTTAGAAGGTTAAATGTGGTTGTTGTTTGGTGTTTTCTTTAAGTAGGGTTCTTGCTTTTGAGTCTTTAAATGGTAGGCCTGGATTGTTAGTAAAGAGTCTTATTTTAAATGCTAGGAGTGCATGCATTTATTTAGCTTGATAGAGGGCTTTGATTTGATATTGGGGTAGGGTCTGTTCCATTGTTAGCCCCTGGCAGCTTTCTTGATTTAAGTAAGTAAGTAAGTAATTTTATTTAGCATAGTTACTTAAAACCATTGCAATACAAAAACAGAATAAAAGAAGATTTTTTAAAACTACATGTTTGATAAAACCAGTAAAACACAATCACAGTTCCTCGATTCATTTAGGCACAAAATTTCATCCTGTTGGGTTAATCTTTTAAAATTTTGATTCAGTTTTGTTTAATAAAATATTGTTGATTTCCCGGTATCCTCATTTTCTCTTTAAGCCAGCCATGACGGTGGGCGCTGTTATGTTTTATCAGTTATATCGAAACCTTTAGAGATTAGTTTTTGGTGTCTTCTTATCCACTGCCTTCATAAATTTCACAAAACTACAGTTCAGCTGGGGATCCTGGGATGAAAAACAGGCAAGAACTGCATTCCTTCGTGTGTGTATCCCTCGTCGATTGATGTGGTGTTTCAGCAGATATTTCCGTTCATCCAGCAGTTTCTCACAGGAGCATATCAAGTGCAGCATGTCCTCTTGCGCTAGGCCGCATAACCGACAGAGGGAGCCTACTTTGACTTTTAGCCAGCGTGGGAAGTTTTGAGTGCAGGGTAGCAAGCCCAACCTATACTTTAAGAAACACATTTTAACAGATTAAGCATAACCCATACCAAAGTAGCTCTGTGGTGCTTTCGTTGAATAAGAGTTCAGGGTCATCCAGCCGTGCGTTCTTTTTTAAAGGGCTGCCTTATCTTGAACCCACGATAGTTGTTTGATGGATTTCTTGACCAGATTTTTAAATGTTGTATGGTTTACTGAGGTGTCCCAAAGCTGCTTTAATCCCGTGTTTGCCAGGCTGCTCGTGAGGTACTTGGCTGCTGGTGAGGATGGATGTTGCTCTAGCTCCATCCATAGGTGCTCGTTTATAGTTCCTTGTTTGGATTTCCTCACTTTGTCCCAGGCTGAAATATAGGCCCCCTGTCTTGCCAGGAGCTGTTGTTGGATACCAAATTCTAGCCTGATTTGTGCTGGTGAGGTTCGCTTGGGCAGGCTAAAAATAATCCTGTAGGCAGCTATAATTGTATTATCAAGGATCTTAGAGCCTCTGCCCCTAAGTACCTCCCTCCCGTAGGTAATTGTGGGGAGAAGTTTGGCGCGGATTACTTGTGCCAGAGGCAGAATAGAGGGTCCAGAGAGTATGCTGTTTAGCGAGCCCTTTTCCTCTGATGCTTGTTCTCTGGGTGGAAAACCGCCCCCTGTTGTCAATCTTTACTCCTAAATATTTGTATATTGACGTGTCTCCAATTTGTGTCTTGTTCAAGAACCACAATATTGATTTTCTTTTGTTCTTACTGATGGTCATCGACTGAGTTTTCTCCAGATTTATTGTCAGTTTGTTTGCTTTTGAGTAGTTGTGTGTTGCATTCAGAAGATGTTGAAGCCCTACCTTTGTGTGGCTTATTAAGACTATATCCTCTGCATATAGAAGACAGGGTAGTTGGAGCCCTCCTAGTTTAGGAGCGTGGGAGTTGCAGGATCAGTACAAGGTCACCTAAGAACAGGTTGAAGAGAGTGGAGGCCAGGACACAGCCTTGTTTGAGGCCCTTGTTGGTCTGTATGCGACTTGACAGAACTGATCCATCCCCCACCTTTATCTGTACCCAGGTCTCTGTATGAACGTTGATCAGCAGATCCAGCAGAGGTCTCGATATCCCCCAGCCATTCAGTTTAGACCATAAAATGTTCCAATTTATGTGATCAAAGGCAGCCTTATAGTCTATGAAACAGAAATGGATGGACATTTTGTTTGATTCCGCCTTATCTATGAGCATACCCATGGTCAAAATATTGGTCATTGTGCCTACTGATGTGGCAAAGCCTGTCTGGTTGACCGGAATTAGGGATTTCTCTGTGGCCCATGCCAACGGCTCCTCCAGGAGGATGCCTCGAAAATACTTTGCCTCATTATCAATTAATTCAGAAAAGGGGGTGGTGATGGACAGAGTATCTGAATTAAGCAGAACACTGCTACCCAGTCCAAAGATCAGGGCTTGATCCAACACCGTTGTTTTAGCTCACTGCACCATCCCAGCCCAGAACCTGGCTATATGCAAATTAGTATGTCCCTGGTCCAGTGCATCATGGGAACAGGACAGACCAAACTACCAAGCCAATTCTTATACTGGAAAGGAAACAAGCTTCCGGGGACCGGTTTCTGGCATTTCAGCCGTCTTCGGCCCGGCTTGCTTGAATCCTGATGGTGCAGTGAGCAAGGGACTCACATCTGAGTATACCCTTCCACGCTTATGGTGGACAAAACGATTCAGAAAAGGGTGTGGTGATGGACAGAGTATCTGAATTAAGCAGAACACTCCTCCCCAGTCCAAAGATCAGGGCTTGATCCATCACCGTTTTTTTAACTCACTGCACCATCCCAGCTCAGAACCTGGCTATATGCAAATTAGTCTGTCCCTGGTCCAGTGCATCATGGGAACAGGGCAGACCAAACTACCAAGCCAATTCTTATACTGGAAAGGAAACAAGCTTCCGGGGACCGGTTTCTGGCATTTCAGCCGTCTTCGGCCCGCTTGCTTGAATCCTGATGGTGCAGTGAGCAAGGGACTCACATCTGAGTATACCCTTCCACGCTTATGGTGGACAAAACGATTCAAAAAAGGGGGTGGTGATGGACAGAGTATCTGAATTAAGCAGAACACTCCTACCCAGTCCAAAGATCAGGGCTTGATCCATCACCGTATTTTTAGCTCACTGCACCATCCTAGCTCAGAACCTGGCTAAATGCAAATTAGTCTGTCCCTGGTCCAGTGTATCATGGGAACAGGGCAGACCAAACTACCAAGCCAATTCTTAGACTGGAAAGGAAACAAGCTTCCGGGGACCAGTTTCTGGCATTTCAACCGTCTTCGGCCCGGCTTGCTTGAATCCTGATGGTGCAGTGAGCAAGGGACTCACATCTGAGTATACCCTTCCACGCTTATGGTGGACTAAACGATTCAGAAAAGGGGGTGGTGATGGACAGAGTATCTGAATTAAGCAGAACACTCCTACCCAGTCCAAAGATCAGGGCTTGATCCATCACCGTTTTTTTTAGCTCACTGCACCATCCCAGCTCAGAACCTGGCTATATGCAAACTAGTCTGTCCCTGGTCCAGTGCATCATGGGAACAGGGCAGACCAAACTACCAAGCCAATTCTTATACTGGAAAGGAAACAAGCTTCCGGGGACCGGTTTCTGCCATTTCAGCCATCTTCGGCCCGGCTTGCTTGAATCCTGATGGTGCAGTTTGTAAAGGATTGGCGGGATTCCATTTGGTCCTGGAGCTCCCTTACTACTTTCCTTTCTTGAGTAATTGTGGATGGTTGACTATCTGTCGGCCCTCTCCCCTACCCTAGGTTTTTTGGTTCCGGGTTATTCCCAGGCCTTTTACCCGGAGTGTGTTCTTGCTTTATGATTTGTGAAAAATTAGTACCAGACATCTTGCTTCTTTTTGGCGACCGTTTCAAATCGGATTCAAGAGTTACTTTGCTGGCCCCGCAGGGTTGGAGGCGTGAGTCTTGTGATCAGGCTTCAGAATCTTCATGCATAATATGTTCCAGTGCTTCCAATCAATCAATCAATCATCGCATTTATATAGCGCGCTACTCACCCAGAGGGTCTCAAGGCGCTGGGGGAGGGGGGTCCGCTACTGCTCGAACAGCCAGGTCTTGAGTTGCTTCCTGAAGGTGAGGTGGTCCTGGATCAGGCGGAGGTGGGTGGGGAGGGAGTTCCATGTCTTGGCGGCGAGGTAGGAGAAGGACTGTCCCCCTGTGGTGGCTCTTCGGATGCGGGGGACGGCGGCGAGGGCGTGGCTGGTCGATCGAAGCTGGCGTTTGGGAGCGTAGAAGTTGAGGCGGCTGCTGAGGTATCCTGGACCTTGGTTGTGTAGGGCTTTGTGTGCGTGGGTGAGGAGACGGAAGGTGATTCTCTTGTTGACCGAGAGCCAGTGCAGGTCTCTCAGGTGTCCGGAGATGGGGCTGCGACGGAGGATGTCCAGGATGAGTCGTGCTGAGGCGTTCTGGATCCGCTGGAGTCTCTTCTGGAGTTTGGCGGTGGTTCCGGCGTAGAGGGAGTTGCCGTAGTCCAGTCGGCTGGTGACGAGGGCCTGGGTGACCGTCTTCCTGGTCTCGGTGGGGATCCACCGGAAGATCTTACGTAGCATGCGCAGGATGTTGAAGCACGACAAGGAGACGGCGTTGACTTGTCTGGTCATGGAGAGGGAGGAGTCCAGGATGAAGCCCAGGTTGCGTGCGTGGTCTGTTGGTTTGGGTGCGCTGCCTAGGACGGGGGGCCACCAGGAGTCGTCCCAAGCGGCGGGTGAGGATCCCAGGATGAGGACTTCCGTCTTGTCCGAGTTCAATTTCAGGCGTCCGTTCTTCATCCATTCGGCTACCTCTTTCATCCCTTCGTGAAGGTTGGCTCTGGCGGTGGTGGGGTCGTTGGTGAGGGAGAGGATCAGCTGGGTGTCGTCGGCGTAGTAGATGATGTTGAGGTTGTGCTGGCGTGCGATGTCTGCGAGGGGCTCATGTAGACGTTGAAGAGGGTTGGACTGAGCGAGGAGCCTTGAGGGACGCCGCAGATAACTTTGGTTGCTTCAGATCTGAACGGAGGGAGACGGACTCTCTGTGTCCTTCCGGTGAGGAAGGAGATGATCCACTCCAGTGCCTTCTCCTGGACTCCGACGTTGCTGAGGCGTTGTACTAGGGTACGGTGGCAGACAGTGTCAAAGGCCGCGGAGAGGTCGAGGAGGATGAGGGCCGCTGTTTCTCCGTTGTCGAGCAGCGCTCGGATGTCATCGGTGGCTGCGATCAGGGCGGTCTCGGTGCTGTGGTTGGCCCGGAAGCCAGACTGCGAGGGGTCGAGGGATCCGTTCGTCTCGAGGAAGGCGGCCAGCTGCTTGTTGACGGTCTTCTCAATGACTTTTGCAGGAAACGGGAGCAGTGATATGGGGCGGTAGTTCTCAGCTTCCAGCGGCTCCCATCGGCGGGCTCTAACAAAGCGTACAAACGCTCGCGCGCTCGCAGCCTTCAGGTCGTACAGATCGTTCAGGTTATTCGGGCCGTTCAGGATGTTCAGGGTGCTCAGGGCGTTTGAAGGTTTGCGACTCACAGCGGCGCCCCTCCACGGCTTCCAGCATCGGCTCCCAGCAGCGGCAGCGCCGGTCTCCACTCACGGACAGCTGACTCACTCACGGTCAACGGAGAAGGAGATTGCATTGAGGGAGAATTGATTTAAGGGAAACATCCTTAACTATGTGGGCTGACCCACGTGTGCCAATTCCGCGCAAAACAACAACACGGTTGCCTTAACCAAATAGAGTCAAAGTGCATCAGAAATCTGGCAAAGAGTGGGGTGTTACTGCAACAGAAACCCTCTTTCCTACATTAAGTAATAAATACAGTAGATTTACCAAGGTCATTCCATCCATTACTTTGATGCTGTTTGGCCTCTTGTCTGCATTCGCATGTAGCCTCCTGAATTCCCTTGTTTTTTTAAGCTGTCCATGTTGCCATCTCTGCTACCGCATCCTTGACCTCTGTACCCCTGGACCCCTTGGCTACCTTGTGATGACATTACTTCTTGTCACATGAGTTTGATTTTGGATTTTACTCCCACCACATCTGACTGTACAGATGTAGCACTTTAGCTGGCAATTAATCAAAAAGAGACTAGCTTGGAATGGGGTTTGCATGATATTTTATTATAATCATCATGGTGACTCAGTATTGTTTTGTCAATTGGTGGTGGCACCTGCAGGGTGTCTTTTGAAAGCCCTCACCCACCAACCTAGTTGGTGGCATGCTTCATCATCGGGCCCACCCAGTGACACCTAGCGTGTCCCGGGTGTGCTACGACGCCTGATTACAGCGGAGCAGGCTTAGAGGACAAGGCACTGAGCTGGTTGCACTCCTACCTTACGAACCGCTCTCAGAAAGTAGCTCTGGGCGCTTTTTCCTCTGAACCCAAACGGCTGTGGTGTGGTGTCCCGCAAGGGTCCGCCCTCAGCCCGCTACTTTTCAATGTTTATCTGGCCCCACTTTTTACCTTAATCGCCAAATGGGGGGTCAAGGCGATTTCGTATGCGGATGACACGCAACTAGTCTTCCCATACATTGAGGTGTCAGAAGCAGCGTTCAGCAAAATAAAAGGCTGTCTTAGTGACGTAGCCAGATGGATGAACACTAACAAGCTAAAATTGAATGCTAGCAAAACCGAGGTACTATTCTTTGGGAAAAGTACTCCACCCTCCCCTGACCTCTGGTGGCCCACCGAAATGGGTCCTGCTCCCACCCCTGGCACCAAGGCAAAAAATCTGGGTGTATGGTGGGACGAGACGCTTTCCTTCTCCTCTCACATACAACAAGTCACCTCTAGCTGCCACTATAAACTCCGCAACCTCCGAAAATTTCTCTCTCTTCTACCAACTGACTGTCGTAAATCGGTGGTCCATGCGACAGTCACATCCAGACTGGATTATTCGAACGGCCTCTATCTTGGCCTCCCAAAATATCTGACACAACGCCTGCAGAGCGTGCAGAATGCGGCTGCGAGATTGATAAAACATGTGCCTTTTAAACATCATATCTCTCCGCATCTTCACGAGCTGCACTGGCTTCCAGTGACAAGCAGAGTAAAATTCAAGGCGCTCACCCTAGCTTACAGAGCACAAAAAGGGACTTGTCCCAATTATCTGAAACTCCGACTCCCCCGCTACCATCAAGAGAGACACCTAAGATCAAACTCGCAGACCCTACTGGCTGTACCTCGAGCGAGAAGAGCGAGACTCGGAGGTAGATCTTTCTCAGTAGGCACTGCGAAGCTTTGGAACTCCCTCCCCCCTGCCATCCAATCTGCCCCGTCAGAAGCCATCTTTAGGAAACTCCTAAAGACTTGGCTCTTTGGACAGAAAGCCTAGTACCTCTCCCTGCATCCCTCTCTGCTGCTGCGGTTTCTTTTCAGCGCCGGGACACCTCCTCGCGAGGTAGCTGTTCGCGCTTTACAAGAATCAGTATTATTAGCAGGTATGTCACTGTGTGTGCGGTGAAGGGTGTTAAGTTTGTGAGTTTAAAACGGCTTGGCGGGGGTCCCAGTACCCAGAGGGTAAGGACACTTTATTAAATGGGCCCCCGTCAGCGGTTAAAAATAAGGCTGTGGGACGTTAGAGGCGAGTTACGACCTCCTACGTCCTTTGATATGTCAACATGTTTCAGCCAGTGCCATATCAATAATCTGGCTTTCTTCAGGACAGATAAAAAGTGTGTGCAATTAAAACTAGGGGGTGTGTAGTGCAGGCTATGTGTCTACACGCCCTAAAGTGTATCTAACTGTGAGAGGGGGGATTCCCTTCTCAAGATCACGCTCGTTTTAGAAATCCTGGTCAACCCCTTGCCACTTCAATAACCTTGAAGATAAATCAACCTACCCCCCCTTTCTGCCCCCCAACCCAAACGTTATTAGCACCTGACTGATACTACTAATCTCTCATGTCCAAAGCACTGAGAGCCCCTGTCTGTTACCACTGAACCATCTGCTCTGCCTGAAAAACACTCAATTAGTCCACCCTCCTGCACGTTAGGACACCTAGATAGAACTTCTCTAACCTCCAACAAATAGAGGTCCATACCCATCCTGAATAAGTGGACACCATCACTCCTGAAAAACTCCACAGCCTCGAACTTAATGTCCCTATGGCACACTTTCCCTAAACCTAGGTTCCTGCAAAATCTAGAAATCTCCAGATTGACCATCTTACACGCCCTATCAATCGCCCTGGGATTCCGCGCGCCCCTCCAAATTCTACGCGGCACAAGCTTAGTCCATAAAACATGGCAACCAACCACTTCTCCTTCAAAAGCACCAGATCCCTTTTCATTGCCCTTAACAAAACAACACCCTTTACCCCACAAAGGTCATTTTCCCCCAAATGGATTAACTAAACATTCGGACATTGACCCCCGACCAACCACTTATTCAAAAATGGAACCAACTCCCTCCATAGCATCCACCCCCCTTCCCTTTCCAAACAATTTTGAACAAGCGCTCATTAAAACCCAACAATCTCCCGAAATAACAACTGCCAACTTGGACATGGGCCCATTTTACAAAAGAGTGCCCCACTATCCAAATGGTCAACTCCGGAGAGCGTGGGCGGGCTACAGAACCTGAAACAAGAAAAAACAATATGAACTTTATTAAACAGAGGTTGCCGCAAGTGCTTCTTCTGCATTACTCCGCACATAGCGTTGAAAACAATTGGATGACCAGAGACCAAGACGCATAATATCCCCCCTAGACCAGCCTCGATTACCAGCTTCTGTTGCCGCCCCGATCCTAAAAGAATGTGTTCTAAACGTAGCCACATCCAGGCCTATCTGTCTCAATGCTTTACGCAGCACCATGCGCAGTTGATAATCCGTCACCCTACCCCCTTCAGCATATGGAAAAACCCTCACACTATCTTCCCAGTCAGATAGCCTCCTCCAACGCCTAGCCCAATGTAACGGGCATGTCAACACCGGGGAAGCTGCCTCCAACCAAACCCCTTTTCCACGACTTCTCTGATCTGTTTTTGCACTGGCCATCCAAATATGAACGCCTTTCTCAGCGAGGAAAACATCTTGCCAAGAGATACCTACTCTTAACCTGGAACCTAACAACTCGGAAACCCTAAAGGCTCCAAAAAACTTCCAGACCCTCAGAGTCGAAAACAAGCATGATTCAAAACCAACCCTGAAAACAACAGGTAACACTGCCAACAAACGCGCCAAAGTCTGCCAAGATTAAGGTCTTCGTGCCAAACGTTTACTGTCCCGCTCCCTCTCCCAACCTTCCAACATTCTCCTCCCCACCTCCCCTGCAGAAGGGGAATAGCCCCACAAAAGCTTTTCCATAAAGGAAATACCTGCTAATTTTCCTGCGATGGTGACCTTAGAAAGACCTTTTCCAATAAGATCTAGCGAAAACTGAATCACATTCTCTGAGCGCCTCCATGATTCCTTCCTCCGACAGGCACCTGATCCTAAGAATTCCCTCCAGGCCAAAGCGTAAGCTGCATGAGTAGAAGCTGACAATGAACCTACCACCAGCTGTACAACCCTACGTTGCCTACATACCACAGATGTTCCGGCATCAGTGTAGGTGTCCTCTCCGCCTCCTTGCCCAGTCCATGGTATCTCTCCCACTGCAAACGAGACAAAGCATCCACAATGTCATTGTCCACACCTGAGATATGCAGAGCCCTGAATGCAATATCATGTCTCAGGCAACCAAGAACAAACACCCGCAGCAACTTCAAAATCTGCTTGTCTCTTGCCGACTGTCTGTTGATGATTTGAACCACTGCCAAGTTATCAATCCTGAACAACACCTTCTTATGTGCCAGTTCCTCGCCCCACAACGTCAGCGCCACCAGCACCGTAAAAAGCTCCAAAAAGGCGATGCTCCTCCCACCATCTTTCCACTGTTCGGCCATTGCTCCGCACACCACCTACCCTGCCAGTATATACCAAAACCATCACTGCCGCAACATCTGAAAAAATCTGAACATCCCACTGAAAATCGTCTTCCCTGGCCATGGGTATACCATTAAAGGAATGCAGAAATGTTCTCCACATACGCAGATCCTCCTTCACCCCCGCCGACAAGCGGACAAGGTGGTGAGGCAGATGGTGTCCTGACAAAGCACGCCCCAGTCACCTGCAAAAGGTCCTCCCCGCCCTGACTACCCTGCAGGCAAAATTGAGATGTCCCAACAAAACCTGTATGTCTTTCACAGTCACTTTGTGTTGTGCAAGCATTCCCTCCAACAAATCCAACATTTTTTCTTTCTTCTCAACTGGCAATCAAGCCTGCATTCCAACTGAATCAATTTCGATGCCCAAGAAAGACATGGTTGTACATGGACCCATCGTTTTTTCTGGTGCCAAAAAACCCATAAGCTCATGGAACTTGTCCAGTGCTACTTGGCACTCTGCGGAGCCCGGGGAACCCACAAAAAAGAAGTCGTCTAAGTAGTGTGTTACCAGCCTCTGACCAGTGTGCAGTGTGAAATACCACTGTAAAAAAAGTACTGAAACACTCAAACACAGCACAAGACATTGAACAACCCATCAGCAAAGCCTTGTCCACTTACCATTGACCTTCAAAATGGATTCCCAAAAGATTCCAATCATTCGGGTGTACAGGAATCAAACAAAATGCAGATTTTATGTTGCATTTCGCCATCTCTGCAGTTCCGCCCACGGTCACAACCAGTGACATAGCAACGTCAACCGAGGAATATGACACTGAGGCTGCCTCCTCATCAATAAAATCATTGACCGAAAACCCCTCAAGCCATGATAGGTGTTGTATTAGTCTGTACTGTCAACCTCCTTTTTTGGCACCACCCCGATCGGGGACACAATCAAGTCTTCCAAGGGCCAGTCATGAAATGGACCCGCCATCCTACCTACTCGCACTTCCTTATCCAATTTGTCCTGTACCACTGACTTGTGTTCCAAAGCTGACTTCAAGTTTTTCGCCTACCGCCTCTGCCGTGGCCCCTTGTAACCCAAATGAAACCCCTCTTCAAAACCCTCCGACAATACCCGCTTGGCACTCAAATCTTCCTAATCTAAGGCAGCCGAGCCACTAACAAAGAACAGAGACGCGGGCGCTTCTTACTGCCCCGGCCCCCCCGCGCTTCGCTCCACGCGCTGGTGCAGAGAGGGCCCACTGCTCCTTAAGAAAAGCATCTGCTGGCTCCAACGCAGACAATACGGCAGCACTCCCACCGCCTGAAGTCCTCCCTCCCTCCCGATCCCCAAAGCTCACCTCCAGCAAACTGCCAGGACCCTCAAGCTGGGCCCGCCGCACCGGGACTGACTTAAGCGAACGCGGGCGGCCCCGTTCCACTGCTGATGTTATCCTGGGCCTTTTCGGCAACGTACTGCCGGAGCCTGCCTGCCGGCCTCACTTAAAAGACTAAGGGCCTCGAGTACCCAGACGCCTTCCGCCGCCATATTCCACAGCAACAAGACAGAGCACGCTAGTTAAAGAATGCCCTAAACCAAGCGAAATAAAACGCCTGACGAAAACACACTACATAAAGCAAAAATTTCCTAACTAACGCTCCCAGCAACCAGGTCACCAAGGACAAAATGGTGGCTGGGAGAAGCAGCCCAACGCTTTTCAACGTTGGGTTGCTTTTGGGCTATCTCAAAAGAAGCTCAAAAACCAAAATGCCAGTTTGATGTCACAAGCCCCCTCAAAATAGCCCGGGGGGAGGGACCTCCCTTTGGTCGGCCGCCCCCCCAAATCCCCCTTGCACACGACTGTAGCCTGTAACTTAGGCCAACGTCTGTTCCGTCAGCCATACTGCGAGTGTATGATGTGTGGGAGCTAGCCCCGGTTCCAGGAAATTAAACTTATAGCAGCATTGTGTAGATTAACTGACGGCCGTCCTTCGTCTCCGCCAGTGCATCCTTACCTCCTCCACAAGCAAGGTCTTTCCTCTAGTCTGTGCTTCTAGCCCTTAATTCTCCATTCAATTCAGGGCCGGCAGGGATAAACTTCACAATTAATCCACCTTGTAGATTGCTGATCCCCGCCTCTTCTTACAGCGAGCCTTGAGCTGTAAAAGTCGAACTTGGCCTCCACCTAACCAGTGTCCCAAGTATACAACTGTGCCTTGCCCTGCCAATCTGGAATGTGATTGCCTTGCCTTGATATTAAGGTCTGCAGCTTGCAGAGCCTTCAGGACCTTCCCAATGTGGATCAGGTGATCCTATCAAGGTAAAATATGGACAGCAATATCATCTAGATATGCTAAACAAAGCATTTCCAACCCATCTAGGACTTTATTTCCCAACCTCTGGAAGATGGCAGGGCCATTCTTTAACCCATAGGGCACAACAGTGAACTGATAATGCCTATCTGGGTTGGAAATGAAATGAAATGAAATGAATGAAACTTATATAGCGCACGACTTACCCTGGGGCATCTCAGCGCTTGCTTAGGGAACCCGTCCTGGTATTCCTCTGTGAGATACACTGGCAGGGTATCCACAAGGTGAAAGCCAGGCATCCCACCACGAGGGGCCGTTGTGGAGATTAAGCAAGCTATTGCCCAGAGTCGCAGAGTGTGAACCCGTGAGTCGAGAAGGCACAGGAGCGAGAATTAACGAGTCCGTGGAATTTTTGAGCCCAAGACCCGCCGAGGCGGGGAATTGAACCCTGGTCCCGGGCCGAACTCAAGCTCCAGGTCTGCCGCCTCTAACCCCTGAGCCACACTTCTCCACTCCAGGTCTGCCGCCTCTAACCCCTGAGCCACACTTCTCCATGCTGATTTGTCTTTTGCTCCAGGGGTGAGACCAATCTACCAGCACCCTGATGTCAAATCAAATCAAAGGTACTGAGAAATGTGGCAAACCCCAACCTATTAGCTCATCAGCTCTAGGAATTTGGTGTACATATGTCTTGTTTACTGCATTGAGGCCCCTATAGTGCTCACAAAACCTCAGCTCTGGTTTCCACCCTTGGAATGAGGTTTGGGGATTAACAAGTCTGGGTTGGCCTTGGGGCTTTAAGACGCTTCAATGGCTCCTAATTCCATCATCTTGCTGTCTTCAGCTCTGATGCCCTCTTTATTCTGATCAGACTGTCTGTATATTTTGTTTTTGACAGGTGTATTGTCACCAGTGTCCACATCATGGGTACACCGGGTAGTCCAACTAAGGGTTAGGGAGAAGAGCTCAGCATACTGCTCCAGGACTTGCCTGCAGTCTGCTTTACGTTGGGCAGAGAGGGTGTCTAAGAAGTCAACTACATCTATTGACCCATCTTTTGGGCTGTGGGAGAGGTCAGGGAGAGACTTGGGGGCCCATTAGGATGGCTGGCAGATCGCCCCCGTCAGGCTGGCGGTAGCCACTGCCGGCCTGGCGGGGGCGATCAGCCCGCCATCCTACCCTGAATGACCCCCCGCCATATTAGCATGGGGGACCTTGCGGCCTGGGCAGAAAAGGGTTTATATGGTGGCAGTGTCTATTAGACACAGCCAGACATATTATGATGGGCATTTGTGAATGTCTTTCCGTGGCGGCAATGCCGCCACAGAAAGGCATGCGGAGTCCCCCTGCGTGGGCCCGTTGCAGGCCCCCGCAGGGGGACTCCGAGGGGTAGGAGGTGCACATGGGGGTACCTATGGTTCTCCCCTGCATTTCAATGTACAACATGACAGGCACCTCGCGGTGCCTGTCATGTTGTGCATTGAAATGCACAACATGAATTTTTAGCATTGCCGCGGGCGGTGCTCTCAGCACCGCCTGCCACAATGCTAAAAATGCAGGAAGCGCCCGCCACTGTGGCGGGCGCATCCTAATATGTACAACAGGACCCCCGCCCTTATGGCGGGTGCTCCCATTCACTGGTAGGATGACGGGCGGACTTTCCTAATGGGGGCCTAACTCTCTGCTTCCTGATCCACATCAGTGACCATGAGCAAAGTCATATCATCCTTATCATAGAAAGGCTTTAGGCAAATAACATGGATGGTCCTATGAGGGTTCCTGCTAGTGCCTAGGTCTACCAGATAGGTGACCTCACCTTTCCTTTCAAGGATAGGGTAGGGGCCACTATACTTGTCCTGGAGGGCCCTAGGTGCCGCAGGCCCCAAAACCCATACTTTCTGCCCTGGTGGAACTCCACCAGGGCAGGCCTTTGGTCATACCAATGCTTCTGGAGCTCTTGGACATATTCAAGGTGTTTAGATGTGTTGTCCATGTTCTCTATCATTATTGAACCATAGTCCACAATGTCCAACAGAAGTACAAACCCTATTCCCTTCTGAGGTACCTTTCTGTGAATGAAAAGCAAGCATGGCAAATGAACATCCCATCTCCTTCTGAGTTTTCCAGGGAGTCCCAGGATCATCACTTTCATGGTTTTGGTGAATCTCTCAACTAAACCATTTTCTGGGGGTGAAAGGTGGTAGTGAATTTTTTAAGTCATACCACATTCATTCCACATTGCTTTCAGGTAGCCAGACATGAAATTACTACATATGTCTGGCACTACCTCCTTAGGAAACCTACTCTTGTAAAACTACTTAAGAGGGCCCTGGCAACTGCAGTGAGAGTCCTGAAGAGTATAGATTCAGGGAAACCTGGTAGTTTGATCCATTACTACCAGTATTAATCTGTTCCCTGATAGTGTTGTGGGGTTCAGGGGGCAATACCATCAACCCCTAACCTTTCAAAGGTAACCCCAACCACTGGAAGTGGAATTAAGGGGGCCTTTGGGTGGCCACCTGCTTTGCACTGACTTGGCTGGTAGCACAGGAGTTACAAAACCCCTTCACCTTTTATAGGGGCATTTTTAGCCCAAAACAACTGGCTGACTAGCCTACTCCAAGTCTTGCTCTTGCCAAGATATCCAGCTAAGGGGGTGTCATGCGCCAATGAGAGTAAAAGCTCTCTGTACTGCTGAAGTACTTACACTCTCCTAGTGGGACCAGGTTTGGGGTATCTGGCCTCAGTGTACAGAAGTCACTCCTCCCAATTGGTCCTGTGGGAGCCACTGACATCTCCCTTTTCCTGTGCAGCAGCTTGCTGTCTCAGGCTTTCAAGAATAGGTCAGGTCCTCTGTCCTTGGTACAGCTCTTCCCTAGAGTGTCCCCCTGAACCTAGGAGCTCTGTCAGGAAAGGCTTAAGTTCCTGGAGTTCAGTTCCCTCTGGAGCCGACAGGTCTTTTCCCTGAGGAGAGGGGACCTGAGTTTGAGGCTGATCATAATGCTGGCTTCTAGACTTCTTGCCTTTTCTCTTGGAGGGTTGGGACTCTCTTCCAGATTCAAACACCTCTTTTTCACCCTGGGCTTTGCTCTGTGCTGAGGTTTTTATGCACATCCATTCAGGGATTCCCAGCATGGCTGCATGGCCTCTTAGCTCTATCTCAGCCCATGCTGAAAACTCCAGATCATTCCCTAGCAGACATTCAACAGGAACTGCAGAGCACACAGCCACCTTTTTCTGGTCAGTAACCACTCCCCACTCCAAGGTCACAAAGCATTAGAATAAACCTTGGTCATATTATCAGCATTGGTGACTGGGTAAGTCTGTCCAGCAAAATACTGTCCTTGAGATACCAGTTTTTCATTCACCATGGTGACACTTGCACCAGTATTTCTCAGTGCTTCTACTCTGAACCCATTAATTAAATGTTGATGTTTGTATTTTTGCATGTTAGTGGGCCAAACAGCTAGGGCAACGACATCCACCCCACCCTCAGAGAATAGTCTGACTTGGTGAGGGCACACCATGGTTCCCATCCAGAGACTTATTTGAACACAAAAGTTGAAGCCTTTACAGCACATCGTTTATCATTATTAAGTAATGGTAAGGGTTGTCAGACCCTTAGGTATATATACCCTAAACTACAAAGGGAGAAGACACATCAATCAGAAACAGAAGTCTAGAAAGTTCACTCTTCATATTGTTCAGCAGTCTTTATTCATGGTATAAAAGTATTAAAATTCCCAGCACACGATTAGCCGATTAGGCTGAAATGTCATACAAACAACAATAAATATACTATATACAAAACATGCAACCATAAAAGACAACATCATACAATCTAAACATGTAACAGTATTTATGTTAGAGACTATATGACCGAAATATACTGATACAGACATGTACTTGTATTACATACAAAGATAAACCACATGACTATATATATCCAGTAATTACATTTCTTTTGTGCACCTATCAGGAAATTGTTAATAACCAAATGTATACTGTAGTCAAATACAACATATGAAAAGTGGTCGGCTATCACTATAAGAGAGCCTTTTGGACTTAACAAATCTTTAACATGATAACTGTTGGAGGTGACAGCGAAGGTAACATTTTTGATCAACTTGGCTGGTTCTGACAACCACACAGAGGTTGCATGTGACAGCATTTTTAGATCCCTGAGGAAATTTCAATTTCAATTTTTAAGTGATAGGTAATTGCTGGACATATATATATAGTCATGTGGTTTATCTTTGTATGTAATACAAGTACATGTCTGTATCAGTATATGTCGGTCATATAGTCTCTAACATGAATACTGTTATATGTTTAAATTGTATGATGTTGTCTTTTATGGTTGCATGTTTTGTATATAGTATATTTATTATTGTTTGTTTGACATTCCAGCCTTGAAAAAGTCTTAGGCGAAAGACAAAAAACGTGTCGGCTAATCGCGTGCTGGGAATTTCAATACTTTTATACCATGAATAAAGATTGCTGAACATTATGAAGAGTGAACTTTCTGGACTTCTATTTCTGATCGATATTGTTGTCTCTTCTCCCTTCATAGTTTAGGGTATATATACCTAAGCCCACCCTGCATACATTATACCTGATGCAAGTATAATGTGATGCAGGGCGTTACAATGTGTTGCCTCTCCTTAGATGCGTCACATTGTAAATGGGCGGAAATGTGGCACATTGTTTACTCTGCCGCTGCATCACAAAAAGTGACGCAAATGCATTGCAAAAGTGACGCAAGGGGCTTGTAAATCTGCCCCTTTGTTTTTATCTTTAGACTGGTCACCATCTTTCCCTGGCGGGTGTGTGTTTTAGCAACTCCTTTCTTCTGGTCACCCCTACCATGAGTTGTCATGGTCTCCCTAGTCTTGACCTAGTAGTCAGCCTTCTTTCCCAATTTTTGGGGAGATCCTGGACCTAGCTCCACCAAGTACTGAAGTAATTTTTTGGGAACACAGCTACTTAACAGCTGCTCTTTCATAATACGATTATAAAGCCTATCATAGTCTTGCACCTTGTTACCCTAGTCTTGACTGAGAAGTCAACACAATTTGCACAGGTCTGACTCAAGGTTTTACAAGTGTCCAATAACCAGTTCCTGCTCTCCTCAGTGGTGAGTTGAAAGAGCTCAATCAAGTTGTCTTTAATGAGGTCATAATACCCAACATCTGCCTCATTCATGTCAGGAATCTATCCCTACACTTTCTTGAAAACATCTCCTAGAGTAGAGAGCCCCAATACTTCTGGCTAAGTTTCCTCATTTTACAAGCCCGCTCAAAGGCTGCAAACCATTTGGTGATATCATCACCGTTTATATATTTGGGGGCAATCCCTTTGTGGATATTAGGGTCAAAAGATTCATTTTTCCCCCTAGTCATAATTCCGCAGCCACCATAGATGGGTCCTAGGACAATCTGAGCTCTTTCTTTTTCTATGGCTAAGATTTAGGGGGTTTATTTACAAGCCTTTTGCGCCACCGGTGCGTCACTTTTTGTGACGCACCGCTGGCACAACCTCCTGCCCCATATTTACATGGACACATAAAGCCACACTACATGGCTTTTCCTGTCCTTGTAAATATGGTTATATAACACAATAAGACCTGATCCTAATCTCATAACAGTCAAACTTGGATTTCAAGTATCACTATTTAGCTCCCACAATTTTGAGTGCTGTGCTGGCAGTTATATATATTGTCTCTCACTGAGAATTCCTGTTCTGTTTTCTTTAAAATTCTAACTCGGCTCCTCCTGTTTACAACCCAGTGAGTGGTGTAACAAAGAATAGAAAGGGTATGGAAAAAATTAGAGAAAAAAGATTCGAAAAAATGGTGAAAAGGTATGGAGTGCCTCACGGAAGTAAAACAATGGGACCCCACTGATAGGTTCTCACCAGTTGGCTAAGGTTCTCATCATCAGCACTACCAAACCATAACAGAAAACATGCAATAATTGTGAAAGTGGATAGATCATGTGGTGAGTGTAAAACAGTTGTGACGTAAGCGCTAGGATAGATCTCCCTACTGCTCACTGTTACTGACCCCTAACTAATTAAGTGGAACCTAATACTTTGGGACCACCTTATTAAATTAAGAACGAGCTAAACAACCACTAGCTATCCTTCTTTATTTTGTGCAGTGGGTCTGCTCACATTAAAAAGACACTCTGTTGCCTTCTATCTCCATAGAGGGCCAACATGTTTGATTGCCTACGTTTTATGGCAATTTATTCAGGGCGAGGGTCAGTTTTCACCACACTGCAGAAGAATCATGCGTGTATTTACCTGGGAGAACACATAAAAAACTCAAACAACACACTGTCAGTACAACATTGGGGGTTATGCACCATGTCCATTGAACACCCATCCTGCTGATGTATATTTACTACTTCATTGCCCCAACTGGGCATAACAGTGACCCCTTCTCAATTTAAGCATTTATGCGGTCACATTCCATCAGTATGTCCCCTGGCTGCTTATCCTCAGCCTGTAAGTCAAATAAAAGCACTGATGAATGTTACCCTCTGCTTCTTGTTATGTCGCCGGGTTTGTGATTCCATCATGCTAAAGGATTGGGTCACATACTACCATCATGCTAGTGTGAAGGGTATTATATATCTCCCCCTCCTCAGGATCTTCTTCATCAACTTCATCTAGTGTACTACAAGTAGTACTTCCCTGTCACCTGCATCTTCTGTGTCATTTCTATTACTTTGCATTGTTCTGAATCTATCATGCTCAGCAAGTAGAGTTTGGAGATGGGCCTTTGTAGGCCTAGTCCCCGTGGCAATGTCCCAAGCTGTAGAAAGGCCCTTAAGTTGAGCTAACTTAAGTTTCCTATAAGGACCCTGGTTGAGCACCTGGGTATTACCTCCAGTCTCAGACATGGTATTAGGTCAGTTGGACATTTTTGTAAGTTAGAAAAATCCAGCAAACTATACTTTAAGGCTTAACTGTCTAGGATAGTTTTTATAAATCTATTATTAACGGACTGGGGACTTAGCCAAGGCCCTCCCAGTTCAAGTTTTCGAAGTTTGAAAAAATGGACAAAATTCAAACCTCAATTTCTTAAATAATGTTAATTGTGGATTTACTTGCTGTACCATCAATTGACTAAGTGGTGTCAGCAAATGCAAAGTATTGTATCCCACCACTACCACCAATGTAGGACGTGGATCTTTGTATAGTTGACGTAAATGAGGTACACTGTGTAAAGAGTCCAGGCAAACCCCAATTGGTTTACAGAGGCACAAATGATGTCCCAAATGCTCTCTTTTGTGGTAGTGTGGGTGAGCAGTAAGGCATATCAGAGGGTAGTGCCATGCATTTGTTGACACACACAGCCAATAAATGAGAAACACACTCAAGAATAAATCAGAGACTTATTTAGTAAAATATGTCACATTTTTATATACATTTTGATACCTACAACTTTGATAGTACTTTTTAAAAATATTGATTTTAGCAGGTAATGTTCACTGAAATGCATTTTATGCACAATGCTTTCTTAAGCAAGGAGAGGCACATAAAGTATAAAATTATTTGCGTTCAGTTTCTGTGTGTCTCCTTTGGGTCTAATTGTCGTAGAGGGCCAAGGTCCAAAGTACAAGCAGCAGTTTCTCATTACCCTCCCTGGGGCATCCGGGTGCAGAAGTGCTGCTCGCGTTGGTAGCAGTGCAGTGCTACACCAGTAAAGAGAAGGGGGGCCACCTAGAAGCAGGCTGCAGGGGGATACCTTGGAAAAAGTCCGGAATCTCCGAATGAGAGGCTAGGGTCACAAGGGTTCTGGAAACAAGGGAGTACAGTCGTTCATCGGTACCCAAGCTGGGGGCCTCAGGTGAAGAGCAAAAATGTTGACTGGGCTCAGTATGTCCTGGACCCTTGCGGTCCTTGGTCTCACCAGTGGAGAGTGCAAAAATCAGGAAAGCTGTGCCAGTCTGGAAAAGGGTCTCTGCTGTGCTGAAGTCCCTCGATGGATGCTTTGTCTTGCAGTCGTTCAAGTCCTGACTGCACTGGCAGAGTCTTTGCTTGTTGTAAGTGGTCGGGTAGCTTGGTATTGGTCCTCTGGTTGGTCCTGATGTCCTCTCACATGGTCAGGGGACTTCAGGAGCACTGGGTCCTCTTCCTAGGGAGCTGCTGCGTCAAGCTAGCCCGAGCACTGCAACTCATTAGACCAGACTTTGCGTTTCGGTGCCTGCTAGGAATTTACAATGTGTTCGCAGCCCACCGGGTTCTTGGCAGGAGTTTAGTTGCAGGACGAGTCACTGGGTCACGATTGTTGAGACTTAGGGCCATATGTAGGTAATCTCTATTTACCGATTTTTAAATACCGAATTTTACCGATCGGTATTTAAGAATCGGTAAATAGGATGCAGATAAAAATTGGGTAAATTTTACCGATTCGGTAATATTTGTATTACCGATTCAGTATTTACTGATTCGGTAATTCCCATTCATTCCTATAGGCCTGGAGGCCCATAGGAATGAATGGGAAGTCATTCACTATTACCGATTCGGTAAATACCGAATCAGTAATAGGGGGAGGATATTCAAGGGTGGCAGGGTGTCACATTGACACCCCTGAATTGTGCATTTGTGCACATGTGGCGCACATACATGCTCTAAGGGCATGTATGTCTGCCACATGGCACTTTTAAAAAAGCACAAAAATGCTTTTTTAAAGGTATTCAATATTTACCACTAACTTGTAGTTGGTAAATAACAAATCCTTAATCAAAAATGCACTCACTTGAGTGCTCCCTACATAGGATTTAAGGATTCGGTAATTTACTGATTCGGTATTTTAAGAATTCGGAAATTTACCGATTCCTTCAATTACCAATTTGGTAAATTACTGAATCCTTAAATCCAGCCACCTACATTAGAAAAAGCTAAATACCGGTTGGTAATGGAAGATTTACCGATTTTCGGCCGTTACCGACCAGTATTAAGCTACCTACATATGGCCCTTAGTGCTGCAGGCAGGTTTTGGCGCCAAATATCTACAGAAGTCTTCAGTTCTCACTTTTTCTTGCAGCTCCAGGTGGCCTTTTCTTCTTGAACGGTTGAATCTTAGTTCCTGGTGTCAGGGGTGCCACCTAAACACTCAATTTAGGGGTGTTAAAGGGAGTGACAGGTAGCAGCCAATGGGGTACTTACCTTAGGGTGTCCACACTCTCTATATGACCAGTACCTGTGGGAAGTGGGCATAACTAAGACCCAGAAAACCTAATTTCCCCAAAACGAAAATGGTGGAATTCTAAAAGTCGGATCCACTTATGGTAGCCCACCTTAAGGGTGGACACACCTCGTGTCTCTAGCTAATGTTCCCACCTGTCCTGGACCATCAGGGCTAGGGGCAGGGGGTGGCATTTCTCCTGCCTGGGGAAGCCTTGGGATGCATATCAAAGATGGCAGAGGCCATTGAAGCCTCCTGCCTTGCTATGCTGATTACTTACCCATCCTGCTTGGAGAAGGTGACAACACCTCCAGCTGTAGCAGGCATTGTTTCTGCACTCAAAGAGCATGCGCTTTCACTTGCAGGGGCCAGAAACCTGTCTATGGAGGCAGGCTGGCCTACACCAGTCAGCCAGCACACCAGTCATTGTTAGGTTTTCAGGGGGCACCTCTAAGGTGCCCCCTGCTGCATGATTTAATAAATCTATCACTGGAGTCAGTGTGGGTTTACTAATATGAGATGTTTGACACCAAAACCATCATGTAGCTGTGGAACTCATATTTACCAATGTTCAGTAAGTGTACTCAAAATGGCTTGCCTTTCCAGTGTAATATCTAGGAATTGACTTAGACATCACAGGGGCATATCTACTCTGACAGATATGTCCATACCTGTAGCATAGTGCACCCTGCCTTACAACTATAAGGCCTGCTGTAGGGGTGTCTTACCTATACTTCATGCAGTGTCTGCAAGCATGGCACACAAGAGGTGTGTAATGTCTTCACTTTTCTCTGCATCATGGCACACAGCCTGCAATAACAGTGGCAGAATGTATGCTGCAGCCCTTAGGAACTCTCTTTAGCATCCCAGGGCCTAGTTACCATGGGTTCCATTTATTGGGGACTTATAGAGAGTGCTAAAGATATTGTCAATTGAGGAACAGTTGTACAGTTTAGGGGAAGGGATCAGCCACTGGGGAACTAGTTATCAGGAACCCGTGAGATTTCTGTTAAAATTTCATCAGGGATTCCAGGGACCCGGACCCTTGAGGGTGGCTTCTTTATGCCGGGGAATGGAGCCCCCGTTAATATTCCATCCAAACAAAGAATATCAAAGCCATTTTACGTGTCCAAATCTTTTAATTTCCAAAGTGACAGCATGCATCTCTCTTTTCCCTGTCAAACCCTGACACGTTTCAGCTCGGTGTTCCGCTTGATCACAGGTGGAAGGAATCACCTTCTCAGGGCATCCTTTGCTTTTTAAATGCTGGCATGTTCTGCCTGTTAGTTCATGTAAAATACAAAGACCAGAATGTGTCAAATGTAATTAATGACACTCATTGCAGTATACTAATGTCCTGGTTAAATACCATCAAGGCTGCTGCATCTTCAAAAAATTTCAAAATGCAGCACTGCTGGAAACATGTAAAACAACCACTTGCATTTGAAATGTTCAATCCAATATAATACAAATTTGTCACTATTCCATAGCGAAAACAAGGGGAACCCGGAAATGAAAAGAGTTGGTAATTACCCCTCTACTCCCTTTTCTTCTTTCCAAAGTCCAGTATTCCTTCGATACGCTTGCTTCCTTGCCATGCAATGGATTTTCAATAATATATATAGAAAATTCATCTTCACTTTCCATTAAATACACACACAGACGTCGTTGGAGGCCACACCCCATTTCTTAACCACTCTGCAGAGGGGCCTCCAGGCACCCTACTCGTTGGGGGATGAAGTCCCCTTGGCTGTTGAGGGTTGTTGGAGACTAAGAACCTTTATTGTTGTCACTAGTAAGTTCACCCACAGCGGGATTGCTGAGATGTCATTAAAGACCCTTCCACCTTTCTCAACCACTCTGAAAAGGGACCTCCTGGTGCGCTTCCAGTTGGGAGATGGACTATATGCACTTTAGAATTGAGACTCATGACTACCTAACCTACTACAATAAGTATCATTCTTCTAAATGTGTATACATTGTCTCATTGGAATTCAGACCTAATGCAACCTTAGTATCAAGTTCCAATATGTACCTTGATTCAAGTTGACGCAGCTGGTGTATTCTGTCTCCATCCCTGTCAGATTTGGGCATACGATAGATGGCATAAAACCATAGCAAATTTCTGTTGCTTTCATGTTTTTCTTCAAAATGTTGACCACTGTTTTGTATGGCTCTCATGTGTTCCAGCACCCATTTCTTTACTGGAAATATTGTGCTCCCCACATAGAATTTCTCACACGAGTACATCAATACAAACACACAAAAGTTAGTGTTTGCCCATTACCCTCTATGGTTGAATTATTGGGGGGGAGATTCTTATCACATTGGTACTGTACTTGCAAGCCTTACGCATAGTGCTGGTGTAGAATCCCTTCACTGTTATCTGGTTTGGGATATTATCAATGACCTAATTTTTACACAGTTTGTAACTTAAGGAAGTGCCCTTCCTAAAAGAGACCCTGGGTTGATCTGCAACTACATTGTCTAAAGTATGTTCTGTTGTTAGGCTTTACCAGTTTCTTCTCAGGCTTTTCCTCACTTCCTATGCGTTGTGGGTGTACGTGGTGATAAATCTCATTGTGGGTGTTTTCCAAGACAGAGGCCTAGTTTTGGGAGCCAGCACTACCTCTCTGATGACACCCTGTGCTTTCACCAATGAACTTCTGAGGACAGATTCTTTATACACTCTCTCTTTGAAGCTTTTGGTCATCACCTGACACTATTTTTGAAAACCCAATTCAGAGCTACAGTTCCTACAAGCCCATAGGATCTCCATATCAGGGATGCTGTTTGTTAGAATTGGGGTCTCTAGTTGGCAGAGGTAGGTACCTTTGACCAAATAGGGACCCTTACTTCTAGTCAGGGTAAAGGGGTACACACTGTAGATAACCCCTGCTGACCCCCTTGGTAGCTTGGCACGAGCTGACAGGTTTATCCCCAAGGCAATGTGTAAGGTAGTTGCACCAACACGCACAATAACTCAGTAACGCACCACAAATTGACACCACACAGGTAGTTATATAAAAATATATATCTTTATCTAATTTAGGCAAAGTAAAAATGTAAGGCCAACAAACACAGTAAGCTTCTGTAGTAATTAGACAGGAATAAGAGGTTTTCTAGTAGCCAAACAAAAACGATGTCTGCTAAGGCCTCTTTAGCTTATGATTCACTTGTCCCTTTCAAAAATAACGCATCCCAGCAAAAATGGAGAGGCAGCTTCAGCTCCAAAGCATAAGACAGGCTCTGTGTCCCCCCGGCGCAGCGAATACGAAATGCTGGGTGAATCCAGTCCAATTGGTCAAGGTTCGCGGCCTGTGCTTATACTAATTAACCCCCTCTTTGGAGTCAGCCAACAACAACGCGCTCGTGCATACTGTTCCACTCGTTTTGGTCCCAGCGCGAGGCCAGTTACCTAGTGACTCAGCCTGGATCCCGGGCGGCGCGGTCTCACTCTGGGAGAGCGCCCCCAGCCTCCGAACAGAGTGGCGTCCTCCGGGTATCCTCGGCGATGGGGGTTGAGGCGCGGCCCAATCCCAGCGCGGCTCAATAGGACGAGCCCTCGGGTGACGAAGCACTGCTTCCGGCGCTTCCCAATCCGTGCGCGGCTCACTAGACGAGCCCCTCCTGTGCGGCAGCTCTTCCAGGAATCAGCCAATCCCAGTGCGGCTCACTGGACGAGCCCCCAACAGCGGTACAATCACAGCGCGGCCCCTTCGGTTTTTCGTCCGCGGCCCAGGGCTGAGAACGGCAAGGTTCTCTGGTGATTCTAGGCCCCAGGCAGCGGCGGTGATATGCAACCCGGGCTAATTTAGGGCGCAGGTCGCTGACAGACCGCCCACGATGCCACAATGTTTTTTAGGGTAATTATTCACGGAGGGAGGCCCAACGATCTCCCGGCCACCAGCAAATATGTGCCGATGAGCACACCGATCCTTCCCCATGGCAGGCAGTTGAAGCAAAGCACAAAGGGTGATCACCAAAGGACGTTTTCCACAGCGTCTTGGATCTTTTTGGAAGCTTTTGTAACCCTGTGTTTCCAGGCACAGGAGGCCAGCTCTTCATAGGCCCTTGGAGACTCTAAACATACACAGCACACAGCAAAGTCTGGGTTGCAAGCAGGTAGGGGCACAGGACACAGGAAAGTCCCCTTCTTCTCCCCTTCAGTTGAAGCAGCAAGACAGGTCAGCCCCAGAGCACACAGCAAGGGCAGTCTTCCTCAGTTTCTCCAGCTGTTCTTCTTCCGGCAGAGGTTCCTCTTGATTGTAGAAGTCTGATTTTCTGTTGTCAGGGGTCCTATACTTATACCCCTAAAAGTCTTTGTTCTATTTGTGCAAGTGGGCCCTGAGCCCGCTCTGAACCAGTTCTGGGTGTTCCGTGAGCACGAATGGGCAGATTTATGATAACTGGCGCATCCCCAGGGATGCGCCAGTTATTTTGCGCCACTGCTACGCCACCCATGGTGCGCCGCATTTACAATGCGGCGCACCATGGGGCAAAAACGGCACAGATGCGTGACACATCTGTGCTGTAAAGGTGCCGCATTGCTGGAGTTGCGTCGCAAGCGCAACGCAGCTCTAGCAAGGCTCGGGGGTGCCCCATCTTTACAATGCTGCGTCAAGACCTACGCCTGCTTCAAGCAGGCGCAGGGTTTTGACGCAGCATTGGCCTGAAAGTGACTGAGTGAAATCTTATAGATTTCATTCAGCCACTTTTGCGAGGCGCACCTGCCCCGGAACGCCCACAAGTGGCGCAGGGCTTTACAACATGATGCATCTGCCTAGATGCGTCACGTTGTAAATGGGTCGTAGGGATGCGCCACGTTTACGCCGCAGTTGCGTGACGCAAACATGGCGCATTCCCAACATAAATCTGCCCATTTGTTTTTCTGGCTACGCCTTTCCTTTCAGAGTAAGGGGCAGGGTCGTCAGCCGCCCAGCAGGAGGTGGAGCCAGCATTGTGGTAGGCAGGCACAGCCCTATTCAGTTCCAGGTGCTATCCCCTCCCACCACTCTAGTTGCAAATGCAGTCATTCAGCCTAGGGCTGACCCAGCCAGCCTCCTGGGGACTCCCCAGTCCCTGTCATCCTCAAACCAGACAGTCAATCCACAAGCAGGCAAAGGCACACAGAAAGGTCAGACAAGAGAACAGCTACTTTCTAAAAGTGCTGTTCTCAAACACAGGATTTAAAAACAACCTTTCCTGAAAGATGTGCTATTAAATTCTGAGTTCAGGGATACCAGACTCTTATGTCCTATCTTGTTCCTATGGGAAGATATGCTGGTAGCCATTGGAGCCAGCATCCCCAATGTTAGCCTATGGAGCAAGATCGCCTTGCAGCAGTGACAAAACAAAATGGCTGTCATTCACTCCCAGAGCATGACACCTGCACTAGTACATGCTCTACCTTTCACATACACTGCACCCTGCCTAAGGGGGTACCTTGAGCCTTCCATAGGGGGGACCAATGTGCACGGAAAGGGAAGGGTTAGGCCCGGTCAGTGGGGACACTGACCAGGAGGACATGGGAGTTCACAGACTGCTCACAGGCACTGCAGTGGCAGGCTTGAGACACTATTTTAGGGCTACTCAAGTGGGTGGCACAATCAGTGCTGCAGGCCCCCCTGGTAGCATTTGTCATCACAAGCCCTGGCACACCTGGTGCACTTTGGTGTGCAGTCTAAATTTCGAGTTTTTATTATCGACTGAACAGAATATCGACTACAGAATATCGACATGGCAGTAATATCGAGGTAAGTAATATCGATGTTAATTTTATCGATTTTTCAATGTTTAAAAAAATATCGAAGTAAAAAATATCGAGTAGTTTATATCGATTGTACAATATATCGAATTTTAGTATAAGTAAAAAATATCGAATGTCAAAATATAGAGTGTTATATTATCGAAAGAGAAAATATCGAGTGTCAGAATATCGTTTTGTGAAATGTAGAATGTTTATAATGTTGTAGTTGTTTTTTTTCTGTAAAATATTATTTATGTATGTTATTTTATGTAATAAAATATATAAATATAAAAAAATAAAAAAAACATGTAGTTAAAAAATAATAAAAAAATTTAGGAGCGGGTTATTGGTTTTTAGGGGAATAGGGTGGGAAGTGTTTTAAAATATATATTCATTAATTTACAAAAATGTTTTAGAATTATAAAATTTTGAAAAAAGTTTGTTTTAGGAGCGGGTAGTGGCTTTTTAGGGGAATAGGGTGGGAAGTGTTTTAAAATAAATATTAATTAGTTTACAAAAATATTCTAGAATTGTAAAATTTTGTAAAAATGTATGTTTTAGGAATGGGTTGTGGGTTTTTAGGGGAATAGAGTGGGAAGTGTTTTAAAAGTTTTCAAATTTAAAATTTGAAATTAATTTTAAAATTTTAATTTTAAAAAATATGTTTTTTAGTAGCGGGTTGTGGGTTTTTAGGGGAATAGGGTGGGAAGTGTTTTAAAATATTTTAAAATTACATTTTGAAATTATTTTTAAAATTAAAATTTAAAATTAGAAATTAAATAGAAAATTGTATTGTATAAAATATTTGTGTTTTAGGATTGGGTAGTCTAATTTTTGGGGAATAGTGTGGGAAGTGTTGTTAAATATTTAAAAATTAAATTTCAAAATTTATTTTAAATGATTTATTTAAATTTAGAAATGTTATTGAAATTTTTTATTGTATTAAACATTTTTGTTTTAGGAGCAGGTTGTGGATTTTTGGGGGATTAGGGTGGGAATTGTAATAAAATATTTTAAATTTAAATTTCGAAATTAATTTTAAATTTAAAATTTAAATTTAGAATTTATTTTGAAATGTTTTATTGTATGAAATATTTTTGTTTTAGGAGTGGGTTGTGGATTATTTGGGGATTAGGGTGAGAGTTTATTAACATATTTAGAATTCAAATTTCAAAATTAATTTAAAATTTAAAATGTAAATTTAGAATTTATTTAGAAATTTTTTATTGCATAAAATATTTTTGTTTTAGGAGTGGTTTGTGGATTTTTCAGGGAATAGGATGGGAAGTGTTTTTAATCATTTTAAAAGTATATTTTGCATTTAATTTATATTTTTCAACTGTATTTAAATTTTATGTAGTAGTGATGTTTTGTGGATTTTTTGGGGCATAGTGTATGGATTATAATAAAATATATGATTATTAAAATATAACATTTTTGTTATTTAGAATTAAATAAAGAAAAATATTTTATGGGTGTGTTGTGAATTTTTAGTATGGTGAGTGTTTTTGAAAATATATAATTTCATAATTTCATTTAGGAAAATGTAAAATAAAAATTGATAACGTTTTTAATTGGTTGTTTCGTTAGAAGTGTTATTTTAATAATAGGTGTGTATGTTATGTATTATTATTTTTTTTAAATCATTATTACTATATAATTTGAAAAAAAATATTTTGGAAATGTTACATTATTAAAATGTTTATAAAATACATAATAAAATAATATAAAAATAAATTTGTAAAAAATACATTTCTAAAATATATTTGTTTAAAAAATCAAACATCGAAATTTGGTAAATGTATATTACCTATTCTTTGTAAATGAAATTTAGAAATTCTAATGTAGTTATTTTAATATTTAAAAAAAATTATATTTAAAAATAAATCTTTAATTTTATATTTGGGGGAGTTGGAATAGTAAGTTATATGGGTTTAGTGTCCAGCACCTTCCATGAGTTTATACTTGGTGGAGTGGGAATAGTAATTTGTAAGGAGTGAATGTCCAGCACCTTCCCTGAGTTTATACTTCTTGGTGTGGGAATAGTAATTTATATGGGTTTACTGTCCAGCACCTTCTCTGAGTTTATACTTGGTGGAGTGGGAATAGTAATTTATATGGGTTTACTGTCCAGTACCTTCCTTGAGTTAATACTTGGTGGAGTGGGAATAGTAATTTATATGGGTTGAATGTCCAGCACCTTTCACGAGTTAATATTTGGTGGAGTGGGAATAGTAAATTATAAGTATTGAATGTCCAGCACCTTCCCTGAGTTTATACTTGGTGGAGTGGGAATAGTAATTTATATGACTTTACTGTCAAGCACCTTCCCTAAGTTTATACTTGGTGGAGTGGGAATACTAATTTATATGGGTTTACCGTCCAGCACCTTCCCTTAGTTTATACTTGGTGGAGTGGGAATAGTAATTTATATGGGTTTACTGTCCAGCACCTTTCCTGAGTTAATACTTGGTGGAGTGGGAATAGTAATTTATATGGGTTGAATGTCCAGCACCTTCCCTGAGTTTATACTTGGTGAAGTGGGAATATTACTTTATATGGGTTTACTGTCCAGTACCTTTCCTGAGTTAATACTTGGTGGAGTGGGAATAGCAATTCATATGGGTTGAATGTCCAGCACCTTCTCTGAGTTTATAGAATAGTGGAGTGGGAATAGCATAAACTTTGTAGAGAAATACATTTTGGTTGGTAGAATATTAAAATTATTATTTGTATCAAAATATAATAACTATAGTAGTAATTTAAATTATTGTTACATTAGTAATAAATTGAAAAAGAAATCACAATATTTATGAGATTTAAAAATTAATCAATAAATAATTAAAATCATATTCTAATTATATTTTATTAGACAAATAAAAAACGAGACACACACATGGTTAAGTGAAAACATTTACAAACAGTTTATTAAGATATAAAAAGAAATGGGAAGTAGAGGAGAATATTTTATTTTGTAAGTCAATAGTCTTCAATAAAAAAATATAATAGCAAGTAAATATTTGTATATTAAAAATATTGATAAATTGCAGTGAAATAATTTTTATGTTTATTCACATATATTGAAAATGTAATTTTTCATAACAAATATAATTACATAGGGCCGATCCCGAATCGGGAAAAAACGCTCCGAATAGCCGTTCGGAGCGTTTTTTCCTGTACGAATCGTACCCTGCAATGCCCCCATATGTATGACGAAGTACGATTCGTACCAGGAGCCGTACTCCGTACGTGTCGTACAGAGACCGTATGACTAATCTCCGTACGATTCTTCCTCGGAACCCACTGCATGCAACATCTGTACGGTTTGCGGCTGGTTTTTTACGACCCAGCAAGTACGATACGGGTGCGCACCGTACGACCCTTTTTCTACGGGAGCTGAAAACAGCCGTAAAAGCAGAGTATGAAACGGCCCCCCCTGGGTACGATGCATACCGCCCATGATCGCAGGGGTATGCAACGTACCCCTGCGATTATGGGGTGTACGAGCCGTATCCCATGTACGATGGGTGTACGAGCCGTACCCCATGTACGATGGGTGTACGAGCCGTACCCCATTTACGATGGGTGTACGAGCCGTACCACTAGCGACATCCCTTTAGGCACACATCTTCCTCGTCTTTTTACATTGAAAAAGGCTTCCACACATTCTTCACTTAATTCATAGGAATTTTATTTGTTCTTTAAATTTCCTTCTATTAGTTTTCAATCATGATTTTAAGTTTTCAACATATCTTAACTTCAGACAATGTCTTATGACCAAATCCAATGCATTTCGGGCATTTGGTGTATGCCCTTCGTCAGGGAACAGAAACTACAAAAATAAATGCAATGGTTTGAACATTGCATTTATTTATGTTGAATGTTTATTGTTTTAAGAACTACGAGAAAACAGCACCCTAATATTATGTTTATATACATTTTTGTAGTGTCTGTTCCCTGACGAAGGGCATACACCAAATGCAAGAAATGCATTGGATTTGGTCATAAGATATTGTCTGAAGTTAAGATATGTTGAAAACTTAAAATCATGATTGAAAACTAATAGAAGGAAATTTAAAGAACAAATAAAATTCCTATGAATTAAGTGAAGAATGTGTGGAAGCCTTTTTCAATGTAAAAAGACGAGGAAGATGTGTGCCTAAAGGGATGTCGCTAGTGGTCCACTAGCTTCACTTCTCAATCTATGTAATTTAGACGTCGTAGGACTCTCGACGCCGCCTTTGGAGCACCACAAATACAAACTAATTGTTTAAACCATTACGAAAAAACGCTTTGCATTTGCCCTACTTCTCAACAATTGTACGAGCCGTACCCCATGTACGATGGGCGTACGAGCTGTACCCCATGTACGATAGGTGTATGAGCTGTACCCATCATACATGGGGTACGGCTCGTACACCCATCGTACATGGGGTACGGCTCGTACACCAATCGTACATGGGGTACGGCTCGTACACCCATGATCGCAGGGGTACGCACCGTACCCCTGCCATCATGGGGTGTACGGACCGTACGGTGTGTATGTGTTTGTGTGCTTTTCCGTACTACTCACCCTTACCTGACGTGGACCGTACGAATCGCGTCCTCATACCTCGGTCCAGATCGTACTTGTTGCGTCGTACGGCATGTGTACGAGTCGTACGGCATGTGTACGAGTCGTAAGGATCACAGTTTCAGCCTTGCAATACGTACGGATCACGACGATTCGGATGGATTCACGGAATACGGATCGTACTACGTGACTCGGACGGACGGGTACGATTCGTACGGAGAGGGCTCCGGAAACAAATCGTACGGACGTTTTTTTTTCCAGAATCGGAATCGACCCCATAGTGTACAAAATAAAAATATTTTAATAATAAACATGTTGAAAATAATTGTTATATTTGTTGTACATACAGTTTTTTATATTTTAAAGTAGAAATCATTGATAGATACATTTTTTACAGATTTCAAAATAGTAACATTTTAGTTGGTTACAAAATGGTAATATTTTAATTTAGAAAATAAAATTAATATTGAAAATATTAATAATATTAATTTTTACAAAGGTACATAATGAGAAATAATTTTCAAACTAAAGATACATTTTATAATAACATTAACTTATTTATAAGCATAATGTTTAACACAAAGTGAATGATAAAAGTACTTTCAACATTTTAATTAATTACAAAGTGTACATATAAATAATATTTTCTTTTAAATAGCTATTTAAATAACATTGTAAATAATTTTTTTAACAGATATATATTTATAATTATTTTAAAACATTATTATGAGAAATAATATATAATGTAAGACAATATTTTAAATTTTTAAGTGTATGAAAATAGAAAATAAATAGCCTTTTTAGTTATACAGGGACTATTTTTTAACCGTGTAATGTTATTTTGTCTGATTTGGTACTGGAACTGCTCGCGGTTGGATGCAGCGTCGCGTTGGAGAGGGTAAGTTTGTTTTTGTTGTATTTTATAAGTTAGTAAAGTGAATTTAAGTGTATGTGTGGTGTCTTTAGGTTTAGTTGGATTGTAGTATCGATCCTACATTGTGTTTTAGGTGTTAGCTCGAGTGTACGATATTTAGTGGCCCATTAGGATGTCGGGCGGGTTGCCCCCTCCAGGCTGGCAGTAGCCAACATCAGCCTGGCGGGGGCAATCTGCCCGACATCCTTCCCTGAATTCCCCCGCCATATTACAATGGCGGGGGGACCGCAGCGGAGAAAAACACCGCCCGCCACTTTTCCGCCCCGGTCGCCTTGCAGCCGGGGCGGAAAATATTTAATATGGTGGCGGTGTCTATTAGACACTGCCAGCCATATTACAATGGGCTTTGGCAGATGCCTTTCCGTAAAGTCATGCGGTCTTCACTCTGGGGGCCCCCTGCGGGCCCCCAGAGTGAAGGAGACTACAGGGGTACACACGAGGGGTACCTGTGGTACCCCCCTGCATTTGCATAATCAAAGCGGCAGACACCGCGTGGTGCCTGCTGCTTTGATTATGCAAATGTTTTTTTAGCATTGTGGCAGGCGGTGCAGACAGCACCGCCTGCCACAATGCTAAAAATACAGGATGCAGCAGCTGGATCAGGTACATCTGTGCCAACCACCCCACCCATTCCCACCACATCCCAGCAGACATCTGGGAGCCCTGACCATCATCCACAACAGAGCCAGTCTGACAATTGGGGACAAGGTTCGCCGGGCAACCACGAGGTGGCAGATGACACATACCACTGCCAGCACTCATGGGTCCCGTCAACCTGATGTGCCGACAAACACAGGCCGGGCTCGTGTGAGCAGGGGTGGTGGGAGTAGCGCAAGGCGGAGGCGAGACCCTGACCAGCCAGTTGCAGGGCCCGGTATGTCCGAACTCCGAGACATCATGGATGTATACCGGCGGGACACCAGGGAGTTCAGCCTGGTAGTGGAGGCCCTCAACAAAATGACAGATCAGCAGGCCCAGCTACATGCCAATTAAGAACAACACCAGGGACGGATGGAGGCAAGACTGGATGAGCTCCTGACGGTGCATAGGGAAATGAACCAATCACTCCGTCTGATCGCTGCCAACATGCAGCACCCTCCCTGTGTCATAAGGCCAGAAACATCTAGGCAAAGACCAACAACAGGCACAGGGAGGGAGGAGGAGGAGGCGGATTTGTCAGACGGAGCATCCCACGCATCATCAAGGCCTGCACGTGAGGGTCCCCCAAGGAAAAAGGGTCCTCCACGGATACGACGTTGAGAGGCAAAGGGCAGTGCACAACTCCCAGGTCACCTGGTTTGGCATCTTGCCTTCGTGTGCAGCAGCATCACCTCATTGACTTTCTGACTCGCCCACATTGACTTGCTGGTCGCAATGTGCCCAATGATGCCAAGCACTGTGGCCTGGACTCTGTTGGCTCAACCTGTAAGGCATCTCATCTCCAGCTGTGAACTTTGGATTCCTCCCCTTTTTGTACAGCACCTACTCACTTCTCACACACAAGATCTGTAAATAAATGTAAATAACATAATACGCAGTGGTGGAGACATTTTGTACCCAGATGCTAAAACATATGTGTGGGGACATGGAAATAATACAGGAGTATTGAACAAACTGCAGCCATCCACACACTGGGATCTGAGTCCGGTTGAGGACACACATAGGTCACAGTATTCCAACAACTACATACATGGATAGCAATACACACCTGTGATGGTTACAAAATGCAGAAGGGGGGGTTGGCTTGCAATACTGAAATTACAGACAGGTACTGAAGAGTCACTTGGAGCTGTACAGATCATAGGTAATATGTAGGTGTCCACGGAGGTAGTACCAGGATCAGTGTACAGAGGTATGAGAACTATCAGCCGCATGCAGTTGTACTGTGGATGTCATGAATGGTGGCCAGGCCAAGGGTGGCAGGACGGACTGCGGGCAACAGGGTGTTGGATGGTAGGCGTACATATCAGTGTATTGGCCTGGGTCTGTAGATTGCCTACTGAGCATGGCTTTGCACCTGCAGTTGACTGTGGGACTATTGTAGGTATCTCAGGTGGACGGTCATGTGGCAGTAGCAGGGGATGTTGAGGATGAGGTGTGCGCATGCACCCTGGAGTTGCACGAGTACTCCTAGAGTCTGGAACTCGTACCTGTGTAGAGGTTCTTGCTGTAGTTGTGCTGGCTGGTGTCATTGACGGCGACCAGGCTGAACACCACCTCGTCAACAGACCTCGCCATAGCCATCCCAGAAGACCATAAGATCCCCCGCCGACAACGCACCAACAGAGTGGGAGGGGGAATTGCCATCATCCACATGAACACTCCCAGAGTCACAACTAACAACAACGACCCACTCCACACCGCCTGGCACATGCACTTACAGATACACTCTGACGCCAACAACACCCTCAGAGGAACACACATCGATAGACCACCTGGACCACGACCACGATTCATCAACTCCATCCCTGACCTCATCAGCATGCACAGCCTTGGCTTCATGGATTCCATACTCCTTGGGGACATGAACTTCCAGCTTGAGAACAACAACAACGCAAGCTCCACTGCCATGATCGACAACCTCGTCAACCTCTGATTAAAACTACTCATGACAACACCCACCCACACCGCTGGACACACACAGGAAACCATCTTCTTTGCAACTCAACATGTCTCCTTCAACCACACCACCTTACACCACTGGACAGACCACATATGCCTCCACTTCATCTTTGGTAAACCCACCACACCACCCCGCACACAGTACATGCCACGCCTACATGCCACTCCGCTGTTGGTGCAAGTCCACTGTGGACTCAGTGACCTCCACCCTCGCCCTGGGACCACCCGCCAACCACACCTACCCTGACTCTGCTGCCATCAACCTCAAACAGTGGATCAACAACTGCGCCGACATCCTCGCCACACTCAAGGCCTCCGCCACATATCACAACAACAAGATAGCAGCATGGTTCACCAAATACCTCAGGACCTACAAGTGCACCTGTTGTAAGCTGTAGTGGATCTGGCTCCGCAACAAAACACCATACAGCCACACTGCGCACACGAACGCCACATGCAGATACCACCAACTCATCCGGACCGCCAACATGACAGCCGAGACAGCAACGCACATAATAGCAAACAGGACTTCAACATTGTGATTGAACTCACAACTCCCACCTACAACACCAATGACATAGCACCATCACAAGACCTGTGTGACTCACTGTCCACCTTCTGACCCTGTAAGATCATCCACATCCACAACATCTTCCACTCCACTCCCCCCCAAACGAGTACACCCCCCTTAGTCAAACATCCACAAAAATAAGCTGACAGCCCGGTACTACGTCAGCAATGAAGACAACATCAGGAGTATGGACTCCATCCACTCGGGATCCTCATCTGACATATGGCTACTCAGCATTTTAAAAAAATCCAGCTAAGCCAGCGCACCTCTTCTCCCAAAAACAATCCACATCACCTTCCAGACAGCTACCTTCAGTGGCAGCCGGGAGAATGCTGAGCTGAACATCTCAGTGAATATGCAAAATGCGGACCACAAATACCTCAAGAACATGTGGCCCATCTCCCCCTCACAGAAAAGGTCACATTGAAGATCGTCAACGGACTGCTGACCCGCTACCTCGAAGACCACAACATCATGGGACCATCCCAGTCTGCATTCAGCTGCTGCCACAGCACGGACACAGCCCTCATCACCGCCAACAATGACATCAGCATCCTCATGGACAAAGGAGAAACATCCGCCTTCATCCTTCTGGATCTCTCACCAGCCTTCCACAGGGTCTGCCAAGACACCCTAACAGCCCGCATGCATGATGCCGGAACCCTAGAGATAGCCCTGGCCTGGGCAACATCCTTTCTCTCCCACAGGGCCCAAAGCGTCTGCCTCCCAGACTTCCATTCCAAAACCATGGACACCATCCGCAGCGTCCCACAGGGATCATCCCTCTGCCCGACGTTGATCAATATCCACATGGCACCACTCACCCATGTTGCACTACAACATATCCTCACCATCATCTCCTACCCCAATTACACACAGCTGATCATATCCCTCACCAAAGAACCACAGACTGCCAAAGGAAACCTCCACAGAGGAATGAAGGCCGTTGCCAAAAAGATGAAGGACAGCAGGCTGGAGCATAATTCTGACTAAACGTAGGACCTGCATTCACAGCCCCACAACCTCAGCCTGTGACGACTCGTGTTGGCCAACATTGCTAGGAACTGCCCCAGAACACACCAAAAATGCACGCAACCTGTGAGTCATCCTCAAATCCTCCATCACCATGAACATGCAGGACAACGCCATCTCATCTTCCTGCCTCAACACCCTCTGCATGCCCAGTACGATCTTGAAATGGATCACCTCAAACTCTTGATAAACAGTCATCTGGGCCCACTCCACGAGCTCAATGGATCACGGGAACGCACCCTATGCAGCTACACAACCAAACACATGAGACGACTGCAACACATCCAGAACGCCTCGTCACGTATGATCGTCCATTTCCCCAACACGTCCACATCACACCACACCTGAGAGGCCTGCACTGGATCCCTGTCCACAACAGGATGCCCTCCAGACTCAACATCCATGCACACAAAGCTCCTAACCACGCCAGACCAGCATACCATTACAACCAACTCAGCTTATACACACCCACCCGCAGCTCCGGCTCTGCAAACCTCGCACTTGCCACAGTCCCTCACTTCCAGAAAACCACCATCAGTGATAGATCTTCCCCCTACCTTGCCTCAAAGACCTGGAACATACTCCCTATAAGGCTAAAACTTACCCAGGACCTGCTGGCCTTCAAAAGACTTCACCAGAATTGAGACCCTCACGGGTAGGTAGGGCGCTTTCTAATAGTATAGATTGATTGTTTGAGAGATGGCGTAGCCTAATTTTGTGTGTAGGATTGGAGAGCTGTAGATGATAGTCACAATGAGGGTGGAAAGGCGTTTGTTGTGATCCCGGATGTGCAGATGATTGACAATGCGGATTCTGTCCTTGGAGTTGTATGTGATTTTGAGGGTGTACCTCCTTAAGTTGGACCAATCATAATCCTGGTTTTGGTCTGTGGTCCCTGTGGGTTTTGGACTATCCATATATGAGGGCTATGTAGAAGCGCTGTTCTGATGTTGCGTGCTACCACGTTACAGTAATGAAGGCGATGTGTGGTGCAGTAGTGTTGACGAGGTAACACAGTATAATGTGGTGGCGCTGGAAGTTGTGTGTGTGTGCTGTACGAGGCCCATATCCTGTTTGCACGTAGACGCACTGTTAGGTGGGGCTGCATCGTGTTGCCAGTATGAGTTGCACACACAGGCTGAGAAGCTGTCATGGGTGTGTTTGTGGTAGCGTGATACCGGGTGAATGATTGTCTGGTGTTCACTGTGTGGAGGGTGGCTGGAGCAAGAGTCTGTTGAGTCACATGAGTCATGAAAAGAGGTGAGAGTCTTTCAGTGTGCTTGTTGCCAGTGTTGACGGACGTGCCCTTCTCATGGAGGTTGGGCAACAGTGGCACAGACATGCTGCGGCATGCTTTAGGAATAGATGGATGGAGTTGTGTCTTGTAGGTGTGTGTGGTGCAGGATCTGGCCCCTCGCTGCTGCGTTGTGGCTGGGGATGCAGCAGCACAAATGAGTGAACACATGACGGCAGAAGGGGTGTGACAACATGCTAAACAAGCACACAATTCAAAGGATTCTAACAGGGCACAAAGTTACATGTGTATTTGAAGGCTGGTGTGTCTGGTCACCCATGGCTCAACGCGAGGTAAATGACCAATCTGTTACATGGCACACACATTACATTGTCACACAGGGTAATGCTGAGCATCAATTGGTCAAGTGAGACAGTGCACCTGTCCCTGGCATCATGTGACAGATGCCCGTACTGAAGAGTGTGACATCCCAGTATTCATGTGAATTGCAACATGTTCATGATGTAGCTCATGTGACAAGTGTGAAGGTAATGTGAACAATATAGTGGGCCATCACAAATGTCATGTATCCACAGCCCAGCACACATTAACTGTGGCACTAGATCACATGCCCTCTTCCATAGAACTGTGTGCCACACCTAGGGCCTGCTCATGTAAGTATGCCATGCCAACACCTACATGGACATCCTCATGATGACCCCACACCCACATCCCTGCATGTGTTTTCCTGTTCTCACTATAGTAATGGTGCTGTGCGTGAACTTGTAGAACGCACTGTACACATGCATTCACTAGAGCGTGTGAAACGCCCAGTACCCCATTGGTACATGCGTGTGTACGGGTCGTCTCCCTATTGCATTGTACACATATGCGAGCAGAGCGTACCCCAATGGTACGTGCGTGTGTATGGGTCGTCTCCCTATTGCATTGTAGACATACGCGAGCAGAGCATACCCCAATGGTACGTGCGTGTGCACGGGTCGTCTCCCTATTGCATTGTAGACATGTGCGAGCAGCGCATACCCCAATGGTACGTGCGTGTGTACGGGTCGTCTCCCTATTGCATTGTACACATACACGAGCAGAGCGTACCCCAATGGTACGTGCATGTGTACGGGTCGTTTCCCTATTGCATTGTACACATACGCGAGCAGAGCATACCCCAATGGTACGTGCGTGTGTAAGGGTCGTCTCCCTATTGCATTGCACACGTACGTGAGCAGAGCGTACCCCAATGGTACGTGCATGTGTACGGGTCGTCTCCCTATTGCATTGTAGACATACGCGAGCAGAGTGTACATGTTGCACTTGGCCCTTCTGGCAGGTTCACCCCTACACTTTTTGCTTTTTAAATGTGAATTGGTGGTAGTGATTTTTGGTTTCTGCGCACTTTCACTGTGTCCCAGTGGGAAGTGCGTGCCCACTCTGAGTGCGTGGAGTAAGGTTGGCCTGCTCTTCCATAGGAATGCATAGGGAATGTCTGTGTCCCTGGTAGTTTCTGATGCATGAGGTGTGCAGGCTCGAGTTTGGTATGTGCGAACTCGTGAGATTTAATGCTGCACAATGATGTATGCGGCATGTATGTGTCTAGTGGGGAAGTGCCACTTCTAGACATGGCTGTGCGTGTGCTGTAAAGGTGCTGGCGTGTGATTGGCTGGAGCTGACTGGGATGCCAGGCTCCATGAGTCATGATGGGTCTGCCCGGAGGGGAGTGTGGAGATTAGCATGCTAATGGCTGGGGAGGAGTGCACCTGGGTCCTGAATAGGGCTGGGCTTTCCCCACACAATGCTGGCTCCGCCCCCTGTGGTGCGTCTAACGACCCTAGCCCTGCCAGTGAATAGGGTGAGGGGCTGAGCACATCAAGAGTGCTCACAGACCAGCTGCGACTGGTTCTTCCCCTCACCCTGCACCTCAGACAAAGGGTTTAACTGTATAAAAAGGGGCTGTGTCCCCTTGCAAGTGCTCTCTTCCAGGATCCTGTCTGAGGGGGGCTGTTGCTGTTGCTGGGCAGGAGGACCGCCACTTGGATTGCCTCCCTGCCTGGAGGCCCAGTGAGCTGGCTCTGGGCCTAGCCTTGCCCCCCCCCCCCGCCTAGAAGAACTTTGCTGGACCTTTTTGGGCTTATAGCACCTGGGAGTGCTGTATTTGATTTCTAGCGCTGAGAGCGCTTTACTTTTAACCCCTAGCGCGCTTTATTCCGCCTCTAGCGCTGAGGACCGCTTTATTTTGCTCATAGCGCTGGGCGCGCTTGTATCGTTCCCCCGAGCGCTCAGTAGCGCTTTTATGCCACTTCCGAGTACCCACCTCGGGGTATTCTTCATTTAAAAGAAGAGCCGGTGCCCACCCGGCCTTTGCCCCGAATCCCCACCGCAAGCACCAGGACCGAGAGAGTGCAGCCGCTGACGTCACCCGGGGAGCTGCAGAGCCATTGGTTAAGGCTGCGGGAGGCTCGCCGAGCGACTCGCACTGCGATTGGCCGCCTGCCTGAGAGGCAGGAAGTACCGCAGGACCCAGCTCATCGTCCGCTCCGCACCGGAGCACAGGAGAAGTCCGGCCGCGAGGCTCCCTGAGTGAAGGGAGAGCCCCGCACCGAAAGAGGGAACGGCCGCAGCAGAGACGGGGCAGCCGAGGCTCCGGAGAAGGAGAGAGCCCCGCTGGTAGAAGCCCAGCAGGAGAGTCGACGCCGCCAGGAGACGCTGCCTCCCTAGGTAGCCGGTGAGTTTGGGCGGGCTCCGGGGTCGCTTCTCTGCCCAGGGCTCCAGGGGTCATTGTCGTGTCGAGTCCCCAGGAGGGGGACTCCAACAAAGTAGGTGGCATCTTCGGTGAAGAGCCCAGAGAGGCTTATGGGGGACATTTCTTTCGTTAGAGCCCACAGGAGGCTCTTGGCTCATTTTTGTTTATGCAGAGTCCGGGAGGGACTCTAACAGGGGACAAAGTGCGTGGCAGAACCCCGAGAGGCTCAGGAAGAACCAGTACATTTGCGAGTCCCCAGGGGGGAGACTCTATCAAGGTCGCATTAAATCTTTAGAGCCTGCGAGGCTCTGGGGTGCATTTGGAGGTGGTAGAGCGGCTCCGGCAGGCAGCGGGCCGCTCCCCCCCACACCGGGCACCATTCTTCAGAGCCCACGAGAGGCTCCAAAGCACCACAGTTGTTTGCAGAGAGTCCAGAGAGGCTCAAGGGGGCCCAGTCATTTGTACAGAGCCTGCGAGGCTCCAATGGTGGCCCCAGTGTGGTCTTCAAAGCTTCCCAGCACTTAGTGGGCAGCTGCCACGTTTAGGACCCTGACTTTGGGACACAGGGCATCCTAGCCCTAGAGAGGCCAGTTGGCCTAGGGACAGTCATAGGTGGTGACTAAGGTGATTTCTGCATTAATGGTATGTGCGTGTGTACGGGTCGTCTCCGTATCGCATTGTAGACATACGCGAGCAGAGCGTACCCCAATGGTACGTTCGTGTGTACGGGTCATCTCCCTATTGCATTGTAGACATACGCGAGCAGAGCGTACCCCAATGGTACGTGCGTGTGTATGGGTCGTCCCCCCATTGCATTGTAGACATACGCGAGCAGAGCTTACCCAAATGGTACGTGCGTATGTACGGGTCGTCTCCCTATTGCATTGTAGACATACGCGAGCAGAGCGTCCCTAAATGGTACGTGCGTGTGTACGGGTCATTTCACTATTGTATAAGTTGCATTCACGATGGAAAACGCACCTTACTTGTGTGGGGATTCCAGATAATACTTAGGGAACATCTAGGGGACTAGTAGAATACCCAGAATGCAGGCTAGTTGTCAAGGAAACAGAAATTTGAGTGTGTTCTACAGGTGTTCTGGAAAAAGTCAGTTGGTCAAAACTATACAATGTTGCAAAATGTGTTGTGGTGCTAAAGCTCAGTTTTAAACCATGCAAATGTGTGTCATGGCCTTATGTGTGATGGGAGTGGATGAAACATAGGATGCAAAGTTATGTGGCCTATCACACTGTACTCCTTCGGCTGACAGCCCCTCAGCAGCACTGATTTAAGGATGCATGTGGCTGTGAGAGGGCACTTGCCTGCACAACATTCGAGTGGACAACACTGCTGCTGTCTCTGCATTCCCTGGACCCTGATTTTGCTGAGCATGGAGAGGGCATCTGCAGTCAGTGAGGAGGAGAAAAAGGCCCTGCTGGATGCCCTCCCGCCCAACTACAGCAAGCTGTATGGGAAACCAGGGATCAGATGAGTGATGACTGGACAACCTCGGACTGTGCACCTGTTGTGTGTGTGACACTACAGCCATTGTGTATTAATGGAACTGAGATGCAATGTTGTTTTGAGTGAGTGCCGTCTGTGTACATTGTGGTATCTCCCATGCAGTGAATGATGTGGTGAAATTGTGTTTACTGCTCACCTGCATTGTGCTAACTGTGACTTTCAATGCAATGTGAATCACAATTTCTGCTGTACCACACCTTGTATGTTTTTGTGGCATGATTTACTGAGGTGTGACAGTGTTCCCCCCAGTGTGACAGATGAATGTACTCACTGTTGATGATTGTTATTCACCACCTGTGTGGATGTTGGACAAATGCATGGTTTGAAGTAATGGACATGGAAGAGTGTGAATGTTCTTTGTCACCTGGCTAATTGGGTATGTGCGGTTTAGCAACACTGATGCATGACGTATGCCACAGCTGTACCCATCTGATGTGACAAGTGTGCAGTGCCAAGTGCATAACTTGGACAGTTAGCATGAAGCCTGTGTCACATCTTCATAAAGTGTGACATGTGCAAAGAGAGGTTGTATACACTGTTGACAATGACAATCAAATGATCTGTCCCAGGGTGTGCATGTGTGGTCTGCTGAGGGTTCTTAGGTGTATTGGGATATGTAACAGCATGTCACGTGCTGTCCAACACCCTGAAGTAGCATTTCCTGTGCAGTGTGTGCCATGCTCAGTGAGTGTTTAGCAGCCCTTATGGCATCTCTAGCCTTTCAAAGACATGTAGTACATTGGTGTTTCCTCACAGGCCACATTCACATGGTCAATGATGCAAGTCCGCTCAGCATTCCATGCCCTGTTGTCATTGTTAATGTGGTGCAAGTGTGTGTCTTTGAGACTTGGACCAGGTGTACTGATGTTGTTTCACTTTATCTTCCTGACAGGTATCTGCCTATGAGACGGGGGAGATCTGGTTTGCCATAGCCAGGGCTGTCACGAGTGAGGGGGGCCCTCGCAGGAGGATATCTAACATCCACAAGAGGTGGCAGGACATCCGGTGCTGGACCCGCCGTATCGCCCGTGTCCAGCTGAAGCTGTCACCTCCATGCGGCATGGCGGCGGATGTCACCTCACCCCCCACATGCTCCGGGTCCTGGAAGTGGTTTTCCCAGACCTCCATAGGCAGTTGCAGGAGGGACAGCAGCAAGGAGGGGGTAGGCACAAGTCTGTTTGTTGTGATGTGTGTCACATGCTACCAGCAGTGCTCCGAAGCCTGGTAACACTCCCACAGTTGGGGTGGGGTGGTCAGACAGGCACTTTATGCATTGTCAATTAATTGCCCCATATCCAGCAGATGCTCTTTTACATCCTTTCCCCTCCTCCACATTTGTCCCCTGGTTTGGGTCTTTCATTTTTGTGCATGTCCACCTAGGGTGCAATGTATTAGTATGCATCTTGCTCATGACATCATCATGTCGGAGGGAGGTCTGTGACACGTGTTGGTACCTTAACTGTTGCACTACATGTGCACTGTTTGGCCTTCATGATAAGTTGGCACTGATCATGAGTCTCTACATGGAGTTCAGCAGGGGTCTGCCTCAGTGGCCTTTGTCCCTGGTATACTTTGTACTTCTCATGTGTTAGCTACTTGTGCACACTGTCCATGTATACAGATTTTTGCTGGTGCATACTCCCACTGGGCAGTGCGTGTGTGCATATTCACAGGAAATGTTGCAGGTTGGTTGTAAGTAATATAGATGGGCAGCCACACAATGTGACCTTGGCTTACTTGATATAGCTGCCCAGTGATTGAGACCCAGATTATGAGTTCTCACTACTTCAGCTGTATCACTCACATTGACGGAGTGATTGGGGTGTTGTGCATGGGAGGTGTGATGGGCCTGCCCATTTGGCCTTGTCAGTGGGGTGCTGTGTATGTTATTTCTGATGTGAAATAGTCAGTGTGCACTTAGCCTGTGCTGCTGGACAATGCAGTCATTATTGGATTTACAGGCGATGTAATTGGCTCCCAGTGATGATCTTTCCACATCGTTTATTGCTACATGTATGGATTGGTGGTGCAACACAGTATTTTCTTGGTGTGCACACTAAAGTATTCCGATTTCCCATGTGGTTGCGGGTGTGTGAAGAATGCATCAATGTTTTTCACATTCACAATTGTAGGCACATTAGCTTTGTCATTTTTTGAATTTTGGACATGTGTGCAACTTCAATTGACAGCCAGTGTGTGTTCTGTGCTAGCAACTGTATGGTGTGGTGATAGTTGCCCCTGTGAGGAGTGTCATTACAGTGTGTGGGGATGGAGGGAGCCTCTCTACCAATTATATACTCACACAGAGTCAACAGGTCAGGGTTTTATCCATCACCTCTCTGTTGCCCACTCTGCCCCCCAAGTTCAAACATGGTCATCTGCAAATATGTCTGTCCATGTGCCTCATGGGAACAGTCCAGCCATTATTGTCAAGCCTTGCCTTCCCTGGACTGGGAACAAGGTTAATGGAACCACTTTCTGGCATTACAGCCATGCTTGTCCGTATACACATCTGTGTTTCACACAGGCCTGGCTGTAGACAGCTGTGATGCCAGTGAGAGGTGGTTGTACACCTGTTTCAGGTCCAGGGATGGCATCACATGGCAGTTTGAGCAGGACTGTTCCCATGTGGCACAGGGTGAAACAGATTTGAACATGACCATGTCTGGACGTGGGTGTCAGAGTGGGCAACTGAACGATGATTGATCTACACCTATCCTGTTGACAGGCAGTGGCTCATCATTGTGACTCTCATACAAGTGGTGGCCTTGTCTGTTACTTGTATCTTTGTATACAATGAGCGTTGTGTCTATTACAATTGTCGATTACTAGACTTATATGTGTGCTCAGTTATGTGGCATGTGACTCATGATGCATGCATGATTATAAAAGTCCACAAAAGAATATTTTGCAGATATGTCTGATGTGTACAGGCAACTGATATATTTGTCTTTTTCTCCTTGCCAACAGCATCATCACCACAAACTGTAGGAGACACAGGTACGGACCTGACAGAGGGACCCAGCAACAGTGCCACCAGCTTTGAGGAGTCAGAGGGAGACAGTGGCACAGAGGGTGAGGGAAGTGAGGCGGCCGGACCTCATGAGCACGACACCTCTTACCATGCGGACGGCACGGATTCTGACTTCCAGGAGGAGGGGGAATATGCAGCCATGCCATCTGCAACAACTTTGCCTGTACCCTCCTCCTCCGGAACCATCTCCACCCTCCCAGTTGTTAGGGTCCCTAGGGTCCGTGCTAGCCCCCATGTCTCCTTTGTCCCCATCACCGCAGCCCCTGTCCCTGTCTCCCCTACTTCCCTCAGTGCTGAGTCTGTGGACCTGCTCCGGCAGATCCAAGTTGGTCAGACATTGATGCTGACTGTCCTCCATGGCCAAACACACATCATGACCCAGTTGTTGTCGTACATGGAGGGCATGTCAGCAGCCATGTCTGGCCAAAGTCGGAGTTTGGCTACCATAGAGTCATCACTGACGGCAGCACTGTCCATCCTGCAGGGCCAGCCCCCCCCCACTCCTTCTGACCCATCCACATCACCCTCTCCCATACCTGTCCAAGTTACACACAGACGCCACAGGTCAGACACCACAACAGACACACCCAGCACACCCACACGCCAGACAAAATGCAAATCTCCACGCACCCAATCTCAAGGGGATGTAGGCACACCCACAGGGAGAGGGGACAGACACCACACACGCATCCACAGACGCACAACACCTGACTCAAAGTCCTCTACCTCCACCCCGATTGTGTCCCCGGGTTCAGGTGGTAGTTTGTCAGAACTGTCAGCAGTGTGCAGCGCTGAATATTTATCATCCTTTGGCACTGCACCAGACACTGTGGAGGATTCCACTCCACCTGCACCCACTACACCTGCCCTTCCCTCTCCTGTCCCTGCGGTGCTGGACAATCTCATGCCCCCCATGTGTCCTCAGACATCTGATCTCGATGTGCAGGCAAGTTTGGGTGTGACAACATCCACTAAACCACCACTGTTGGGGACTTTATTTGGACTGGCCATGGGCCTTCTGTGAGCCTGGACTCATTCTTTCATTTTTACATTTGTGACGCTGAATAAAGCTTTTCATTTTTCTTTCTGAACTTTTGCATTTCAGGACATTGCTTTGACTGCTGGGTGCCTGCGAGTTGTTGTGATGTTCCTGTTTGCTTACTGTCACATATGTCTATTTCCTGATGGTAATGATCTGAACCATGGTATGTTTGTGCTATCCCAATGTTGCATAAAACTATCTAGATTGGTGTGTCTGCAGTTTGCATGCAGACATTGTCCCAAAGAGTGTCCCTTCCTCAGTGACACATGTGATGTTCACTACGGACACTTACACATTAGTGGTGATGACTTTTCTGTTGATTCCCTATAAATGTGTACCTTCCCTTCATCAATGGCCATGCCTGCTCACAGATGAATTCAGATAATTGTTCAATGCTATCCATGCTACTCACTGTGTTTGGGTTTGTAGTATATAGTAATGCCTTCAGGCAGACCATCATACTTTCTCAGACTATGCATGACAATGTTATCAGCCTTGACGTTATGATTCAGAATGTACATTTCTAATCTTTGGACACACAAAATAGAATTTGTTTCTTTGTATCTAGGGGGTTTCTACCTTGTTACATCCATGAGGGTGTACATGTTGCACCACCTGGACATTCACATCATGTCCGGGATGTACATGACACTTTATTATTACATTTGTGCTTCGTTTGTTGGGTGGTCTGTTACATGACTGCACACTATTGAGTCAGGATGGAGGGGGGTGGGGGGGACGGGGGGTGCCAGCGACCTAGACAGGTGGATATACATGTGGGATCTGACAATACACCCACATGTGGTGTGTCACACACAGTGTGTGACAGGATGCCCTTCTCCGTGGAGTAGGTCACTGCTGTATGTGCTATTATGAGTGTTCCCAGTTAGGGATGTACACATACAGGCATGTACTTAAGGTTTGCTGTTGGACATGCACACCCCTATGTCTGGGCACTGCTGGGAGTCCTGTACATACCCCTCTCCTATGTCTGGGTACTGCTGGGGGTCCTGTACACACCCCTCTCCTATGTCTGGGCACTGCTGGGGGTCCTGTGCACACCCCTCTCCTATGTCTGGCACTGCTGGGAGTCATATCCACTGACCCCTGTCATCTCTGGACACTGCTGGGAGTCCTGTACACACCCCTCTCCTATGTCTGGGCACTGCTGGAGGTCCTGTGCACACCCCTCTCCTATGTCTGGCACTGCTGGGAGTCATATCCACTGACCCCTATCCTCTCTGGACACTGCTGGGAGTCGTGTACACACCCCTCTCCTATATTGGGCACATTAGGGGCCCTGTGCACACACGTCTCCTATGTCTGGGCATCCTGCAGGGCCAGCCCCCCCCCACACTCCTTCTGACCCATCCACATCACCCTCTCCCATACCTGTCCAAGTTACACACAGACGCCACAGGTCAGACACCACAACACACACACCCAGCACACCCACACGCCAGACAAAATGCAAATCTCCACGCACCCAATCTCAAGGGGATGTAGGCACACCCACAGGGAGAGGGGACAGACACCACACACGCATCCACAGACGCACAACACCTGACTCAAAGCCCTCTACCTCCACCCCGATTGTGTCCCCGGGTTCAGGTGGTAGTTTGTCAGAACTGTCAGCAGTGTGCAGCGCTGAATATTTATCATCCTTTGGCACTGCACCAGACACTGTGGAGGATTCCACTCCACCTGCACCCACTACACCTGCCCTTCCCTCTCCTGTCCCTGCGGTGCTGGACAATCTCACCGATGATGCCCCCCATGTGTCCTCAGACATCTGATCTCGATGTGCAGGCAAGTTTGGGTGTGACAACATCCACTAAACCACCACTGTTGGGGACTTTATTTGGACTGGCCATGGGCCTTCTGTGAGCCTGGACTCATTCTTTCATTTTTTCATTTGTGACGCTGAATAAAGCTTTTCATTTTTCTTTCTGAACTTTTGCATTTCAGGACATTGCTTTGACTGCTGGGTGCCTGCGAGTTGTTGTGATGTTCCTGTTTGCTTACTGTCACATATGTCTATTTCCTGATGGTAATGATCTGAACCATGGTATGTTTGTGCTATCCCAATGTTGCATAAAACTATCTAGATTGGTGTGTCTGCAGTTTGCATGCAGACATTGTCCCAAAGAGTGTCCCTTCCTCAGTGACACATGTGATGTTCACTACGGACACTTACACATTAGTGGTGATGACTTTTCTGTTGATTCCCTATAAATGTGTACCTTGCCTTCATCAATGGCCATGCCTGCTCACAGATGAAATCAGATAATTGTTCAATGCTATCCATGCTACTCACTGTGTTTGGGTTTGTAGTATGTAGTAATGCCTTCAGGCAGACCATCATACTTTCTCAGACTATGCATGACAATGTTATCAGCCTTGACGTTATGATTCAGAATGTACATTTCTAACCTTTGGACACACAAAATAGAATTTGTTTCTTTGTATCTAGGGGATTTCTACCCTGTTACATCCATGAGGGTGTACATGTTGCACCACCTGGACATTCACATCATGTCCGGGATGTACATGACACTTTATTATTACATTTGTGCTTCGTTTGTTGGGTGGTCTGTTACATGACTGCACACTATTGAGTCAGGATGGAGTGGGGTGGGGGGGACGGGGGGTGCCAGCGACCTAGACAGGTGGATATACATGTGGGATCTGACAATACACCCACATGTGGTGTGTCACACACAGTGTGTGACAGGATGCCTTTCTCCGTGGAGTAGGTCACTGCTGTATGTGCTATTATGAGTGTTCCCAGTTAGGGATGTACACATACAGGCATGTACTTAAGGTTTGCTGTTGGACATGCACACCCCTATGTCTGGGCACTGCTGGGAGTCCTGTACATACCCCTCTCCTATGTCTGGGTACTGCTGGGGGTCCTGTACACACCCCTCTCCTATGTCTGGGCACTGCTGGGGGTCCTGTACACACCCCTCTCCTATGTCTGGCACTGCTGGGAGTCATATCCACTGACCCCTGTCATCTCTGGACACTGCTGGGAGTCCTGTACACACCCCTCTCCTATGTCTGGGCACTGCTGGAGGTCCTGTGCACACCCCTCTCCTATGTCTGGCACTGCTGGGAGTCATATCCACTGACCCCTATCCTCTCTGGACACTGCTGGGAGTCGTGTACACACCCCTCTCCTATATTGGGCACATTAGGGGCCCTGTGCACACACGTCTCCTATGTCTGAGCACTGTTGGGGGTCATATCCACCCACCCCTGTCATCGTCGTGGAGAAGCGTGGCTCAATGGTTAGAGCGGCGGACCCTGATGCAGAGGTCCGGTCTGGGACCAGGGTTCAATTCCTGCCTCGGCGGCTCTTGGACTCAACCTCCCCGGACCTGATAATTCTCGCCTCGGTGCCTAGTCTAATCATGGGTCCCACTCTGTGACTCTGGGCAATAGCTTGCTTAATCTCCACAATGGCCCCAGCAGCGCTTGGATGCCTGGCTTCACCTTGGGGGTGCCCAGGAGTGGACATCTCACAGGAAAGCCAGGAAGGGTTCCACAGCGGTATAAATACAGCGCTACGAGAGCTCTGGGTAGAAGGCGCTATATAAATACAAACACATTTACATTTACATTTACATTTACATCTCTGGACACTGCTGGGAGTCCTGTACACACCCCTCTCCTATCTCTGGGTACTGCTGGGGGTCCTGTGCACACCCCTCTCCTATGTCTGGGCACTGCTGGGAGTCATATCCACCCACCCCTGTCATCTCTGGGCACTGCTGGGAGTCATGTACACACCCCTCTCCTATGTCTGGGCACTGCAGGGAGTCATATCCACCCACCCCTGTCATGCCTGGCACTGCTGGGGGTCCTGTACACACCCCTCTCCTATGTATGGGCACTGCTGGGGTTCCTGTACACACCCCTCTCCTATGTCTGGGCTCTGCTGGGGATCCTGTGCACACCCCTCTCCTATGTCTGGGCACTGCTGGGGGTCCTGTGCACACCCCTCTCCTATGTCTGGGCACTGCTGGTAGTCATATCCACCCACCCCTGTCATTTCTGTGCACTGCTGGGGGTCCTGTACACACCCCTATCCTATATCTGGGCACTACTGGTAGTCATATCCACCCACCCCTGTCATTTCTGTGCACTGCTGGGGGTCCTGTACACACCCCTCTCCTATGTCTGGGCACTGCTGCGGGTCATGTACACACCCCTCTCCTATGTCTGGGCACTGCTGGGGGTCCTGTACACACCCCTCTCCTATGTCTGGGCACTGCTGGGGGTCCTGTGCACACCCCTCTCCTATGTCTGGGCACTGCTGGGGCTCTTTGCCACACACCACTCAGATGTGACACACCGTACCCGACATTTCAGACGTGTGTGCGGCACGTATCACTATTTCAATAGTGATATGCACTAGCGTGTGGCGCACCATGCCCCCCCACACGTTGATGGCGTATATGTGCGGGACGTATCACAGTAGCAATGGTGGTATGCACTAGCGTGTGGCGGACCGTACATGTATAGTTCCGTTGTTGTGGTACGTTGTACTCACAGTCTGCGCCGTCGTCGATTTCTATGTACGAGGTCGTAGGCGTACTGAGCTGGGATGACACGCTTGAGGGGGTTCATGTTGTGTATGTCACGTACCGGGGTGTAGTTTGGGCCGGACTCTGGTTTTACGGCTGTTTACAGCTCTCATAGCAAAAGAGTTGTACGGAGTGTCTTCAACACGGATCGTACTTCCTTGTTCGGAAATGGCTGGCAGTTTACATACAGGCGTAGCGTACAGTGTCACCCGGAGACAATCTGTATGTAATTTCTAGTTGTACGGTGTTTGGTACGAGTCGTACGGAGTGGCGCATTGGGTTTGGATCGTACTTACTCGTTCGTACGTTGATGTTGAAGGTGTACGATTCGTACGCGTAAAACGCTCCGTACGGCTGTTCGGAACACTTTTTCCTGGATTGGAATCGACCCCTTAATGTAGATTTTTGTAGATGTCACCATATACATTGATTAAAATGATAATAGCAACCTTGTATTGCTGTGTGTGGGTATATTTTAAGGATACTGTTTATCATCGCTTTTTCGAAATCAATGATAATTATTTGTGGAAAATAGTCGTTAGTTTGTTGTTTGACTTTGGTTAGGATTTCTTGGTAGGTAGATTGTTGTTTGTTTGGTAGGAGGGCATATAGGAATGGAATATTAGCATTTTGGAAATGACCATGGATAGTGTACAATTGGTAAAAAGGTTTAGGACATACTGCAAAAGTACCATCCATCATCCAAGTTTGACATTGGTTTAGTTTAGTCATGTTGTCTGCAGTGGCAAACAGTATTACTCTTTTATCTTTTGAGTTGTTGTCATATAGTATAAATTATTGGATTTACGGGCGATGTAATTGGCTCCCAGTGATGATTTTTCCACATCGTTTATTGCTACATATATGGATTGGTGGTGCAACACAGTATTTTCTTGGTGTGCACACTAAAGTATTCCGATTTCCCATGTGGTTGCGGGTGTGTGAAGAATGCATCAATGTTTTTCACATTCACAATTGTAGGCACATTAGCTTTGTCATTTTTTGAATTTTGGACATGTGTGCAACTTCAATTGACAGCCAGTGTGTGTTCTGTCTGTATGGTGTGGTGATAGTTGCCCCTGTGAGGAGTGTCATTACAGTGTGTGGGGATGGAGGGAGCCTCTCTACCAATTATAAACTCACACAGAGTCAACAGGTCAGGGTTTTATCCATCACCTCTCTGTTGCCCACTCTGCCCCCCAAGTTCAAACATGGTCATCTGCAAATATGTCTGTCCATGTGCCTCATGGGAACAGTCCAGCCATTATTGTCAAGCCATGCCTTCCCTGGACTGGGAACAAGGTTAATGGAACCACTTTCTGGCATTACAGCCATGCTTGTCCGTATACACATCTGTGTTTCACACAGGCCTGGTTGTAGACAGCTGTGATGCCAGTGAGAGGTGGTTGTACACCTGTTTCAGGTCCAGGGATGGCATCACATGGCAGTTTGGGCAGGACTGTTCCCATGTGGCACAGGGTGAAACAGATTTGAACATGACCATGTCTGGACTTGGGTGTCAGAGTGGGCAACTGAACGATGATTGATCAACACCTATCCTGTTGACAGGCAGTGGCTCATCATTGTGACTCTCATACAAGTGGTGGCCTTGTCTGTTACTTGTATCTTTGTATACAATGAGCGTTGTGTCTAATACAATTGTCGATTACTAGACTTATATATGTGCTCAGTTATGTGGCATGTGACTCATGATGCATGCATGATTAGAAAAGTCCACAAAAGAATATTTTGCAGATATGTCTGATGTGTACAGGCAACTGATATATTTGTCTTTTTCTCCTTGCCAACAGCATCATCACCACAAACTGTAGGAGACACAGGTACGGACCTGACAGAGGGACCCAGCAACAGTGCCACCAGCTTTGAGGAGTCAGAGGGAGACAGTGGCACAGAGGGTGAGGGAAGTGAGGCGGCCGGACCTCATGAGCACGACACCTCTTACCATGCGGACGGCACGGATTCTGACTTCCAGGAGGAGGGGGAATATGCAGCCATGCCATCTGCAACAACTTTGCCTGTACCCTCCTCCTCCGGAACCATCTCCACCCTCCCAGTTGTTAGGGTCCCTAGGGTCCGTGCTAGCCCCCATGTCTCCTTTGTCCCCAGCACCGCAGCCCCTGTCCCTGTCTCCCCTGCTGCCCTCAGTGCTGAGTCTGTGGACCTGCTCCGGCAGATCCAAGTTGGTCAGACATTGATGCTGACTGTCCTCCATGGCCAAACACACATCATGACCCAGTTGTTGTCGTACATGGAGGGCATGTCAGCAGCCATGTCTGGCCAAAGTCGGAGTTTGGCTGCCATAGAGTCATCACTGACGGCAGCACTGTCCATCCTGCAGCGTCAGCCCCCCCCCACTCCTTCTGACCCATCCACATCACCCTCTCCCATACCTGTCCAAGTTACACACAGACGCCACAGGTCAGACACCACAACACACACACCCAGCACACCCACACGCCAGACAAAATGCAAATCTCCACGCACCCAATCTCAAGGGGATGTAGGCACACCCACAGGGAGAGGGGACAGACACCACACACGCATCCACAGACGCACAACACCTGACTCAAAGCCCTCTACCTCCACCCCGATTGTGTCCCCGGGTTCAGGTGGTAGTTTGCCAGAACTGTCAGCAGTGTGCAGCGCTGAATATTTATCATCCTTTGGCACTGCACCAGACACTGTGGAGGATTCCACTCCACCTGCACCCACTACACCTGCCCTTCCCTCTCCTGTCCCTGCGGTGCTGGACAATCTCACCGATGATGCCCCCCATGTGTCCTCAGACATCTGATCTCGATGTGCAGGCAAGTTTGGGTGTGACAACATCCACTAAACCACCACTGTTGGGGACTTTATTTGGACTGGCCATGGGCCTTCTGTGTGCCTGGACTCATTCTTTCATTTTTTCATTTGTGACGCTGAATAAAGCTTTTCATTTTTCTTTCTGAACTTTTGCATTTCAGGACATTGCTTTGACTGCTGGGTGCCTACAAGTTGTTGTGATGTTCATGTTTGCTTACTGTCACATATGTCTATTTCCTGATGGTAATGATCTGGACCATGGTATGTTTGTGCTATCCCAATGTTGCATCAAACTATCTAGATTGGTGTGTCTGCAGTTTGCATGCAGACATTGTCCCAAAGAGTGTCCCTTCCTCAGTGACACATGTGATGTTCACTACGGACACTTACACATTAGTGGTGATGACTTTTCTGTTGATTCCCTATAAATGTGTACCTTGCCTTCATCAATGGCCATGCCTGCTCACAGATGAAATCAGATAATTGTTCAATGCTATCCATGCTACTCACTGTGTTTGGGTTTGTAGTATGTAGTAATGCCTTCAGGCGCACCATCATACTTTCTCAGACTATGCATGACAATGTTATCAGCCTTGACGTTATGATTCAGAATGTACATTTCTAATCTTTGGACACACAAAATAGAATTTGTTTCTTTGTATCTAGGGGATTTCTACCCTGTTACATCCATGAGGGTGTACATGTTGCACCACCTGGACATTCACATCATGTCCGGGATGTACATGACACTTTATTATTACATTTGTGCTTCGTTTGTTGGGTGGTCTGTTACATGACTGCACACTATTGAGTCAGGATGAAGGGGGGGGGGGACGGGGGGTGCCAGCGACCTAGACGGGTGGATATACATGTGGGATCTGACAATACACCCACATGTGGTGTGTCACACAGTGTGTGACAGGATGCCCTTCTCCGTGGAGTAGGTCACTGCTGTATGTGCTATTATGAGTGTTCCCAGTTAGGGATGTACACATACAGGCATGTACTTAAGGTTTGCTGTTGGACATGCACACCCCTATGTCTGGGCACTGCTGGGAGTCCTGTACATACCCCTCTCCTATGTCTGGGTACTGCTGGGGGTCCTGTACACACCCCTCTCCTATGTCTGGGCACTGCTGGGGGTCCTGTGCACACCCCTCTCCTATGTCTGGCACTGCTGGGAGTCATATCCACTGACCCCTGTCATATCTGGACACTGCTGGGAGTCCTGTACACACCCCTCTCCTATGTCTGGGCACTGCTGGAGGTCCTGTGCACACCCCTCTCCTATGTCTGGCACTGCTGGGAGTCATATCCACTGACCCCTATCATCTCTGGACACTGCTGGCAGTCCTGTACACACCCCTCTCCTATATTGGGCACATTAGGGGCCCTGTGCACACACCTCTCCTATGTCTGGGCACTTTTGGGGGTCATATCCACCCACCCCTGTCATCATCGTGGAGAAGCGTGGCTCAATGGTTAGAGCGGCAGACCCTGATGCAGAGGTCCGGTCCGGGACCAGGGTTCAATTCCTGCCTCGGCGGCTCTTGGACTCAACCTCCCCGGACCTGATAATTCTCGCCTCGGTGCCTAGTCTAATCATGGGTCCCACTCTGTGACTCTGGGCAATAGCTTGCTTAATCTCCACAACGGGCCCAGCAGCGCTTGGATGCCTGGCTTTACCTTGGGGGTGCCCAGGAGTGGACATCTCACAGGAAAGCCAGGAAGGGTTCCACAGCGGTATAAATACAGCGCTACGAGAGCTCTGGGTAGAAGGCGCTATATAAATACAAACACATTTACATTTACATTTACATTTACATCTCTGGACACTGCTGGGAGTCCTGTACACACCCCTCTCCTATCTCTGGGTACTGCTGGGGGTCTTGTGCACACCCCTCTCCTATGTCTGGGCACTGCTGGGAGTCATATCCACCCACCCCTGTCATCTCTGGGCACTGCTGGGAGTCATGTACACACCCCTCTCCTATGTCTGGGCACTGCTGGGAGTCATATCCACCCACCGCTGTCATGTCTGGGCACTGCTGGGGGTCCTGTACACACCCCTCTCCTATGTATGGGCACTGCTGGGGTTCCTGTACACACCCCTCTCCTATGTCTGGGCACTGCTGGGGATCCTGTGCACACCCCTCTCCTATGTCTGTGCACTGCTGGGGGTCCTGTGCACACCCCTCTCCTATGTCTGGGCACTGCTGGGAGTCATATCCACCCACCCCTGTCATGTCTGTGCACTGCTGGGGGTCCTGTACACACCCCTCTCCTATGTCTGGGCACTGCTGGGGGTCCTGTACACACCCCTCTCCTATGTCTGGGCACTGCTGGGGGTCCTGTGCACACCCCTCTCCTATGTCTGGGCACTGCTGGGGCTCTTTGCCACCCACCAGTCAGATGTGACACACCGTACCCGACATTTCAGACGTGTGTGCGGCACGTATCACTATTTCAATAGTGATATGCACTAGGTGTGGTGCACCATGCCCCCCCCCACACGTTGATGGTGTATATGTGCGGGACGTATCACAGTAGCAATGGTGGTATGCGCTAGCGTGTGGCGGACCGTACATGTATAGTTCCGTTGTTGTGGTACGTTGTTCTCACAGTCTGCGCCGTCGTCGATTTCTATTTACGAGGTCGTAGGCGTACTGGGCTGGGATGACACGCTTGAGGGGGTTCATGATGTGTATGTCATGTACCGGGGTGTAGTTTGGGCCGGACTCTGGTTTTACGGCTGTTTACAGCTCTCGTAGCAAAAGAGTTGTACGGAGTGTCGTCAACACGGATCGTACTTCCTTGTTCTGAAGTGGCTGGCAGTTTACGTACGGACGTAGCGTACAGCGTCGCCCGGAGACAATCCGTATGTAATTTCTAGTTGTACGGTGTTTGGTACGAGTCGTACGGAGTGGCGCATTGGGTTTGGATCGTACTTGCTCGTTCGTACGTTGATGTTGAAGGTGTACGATTCGTACGCGTAAAACGCTCCGTACGGCTGTTCGGAGCGCTTTTTCCTGGATCGGAATCGACCCCTTAATGTAGATTTTTGTAGATGTCACCATATACATTGATTAAAATGATAATAGCAACCTTGTATTGCTGTGTGTGGGTATATTTTAAGGATACTGTTTATCATTGCTTTTTCGAAATCAATGATAATTATTTGTGGAAAATAGTCATTAGTTTGTTGTTTGACTTTGGTTAGGATTTCTTGGTAGGTAGATTGTTGTTTGTTTGGTAGGAGGGCATATAGGAATGGAATATTAGCATTTTGGAAATGACCATGGATAGTGTACAATTGGTAAAAAGGTTTAGGACATACTGCAAAAGTACCATCCATCATCCAAGTTTGGCATTGGATTAGCTTAGTCATGTTGTCTGCAGTGGCAAACAGCATTACTCTTTTATCTTTTGAGTTGTTGTCATATAGTATAAATGGTTCATTAATATGAGTTAGACAGAGTTCAGGGGGAAGTTGCACTTCTTCAAAAGTTTTAGGTGTGGTAGGAGTAGTTGATGTATCTCTTTTTGTCTAGCTATGGTTCTTTTAAGGGAATCTATACTTGGTAGTTGGCTAGAGGCATGTTGGGGTACAACACTTAAATGCTGTTTTAGAATAACAGTTGTTGCTACATCAGTAGTAGTGCTAGCTTCTTTAAGGGAATCAAGCATTTCTCTAATCTCTATTTCTGTTACATTGGGTGGGTGGTTATGTTCCTTAGTATAAGTCACAGTAGTTTCCTGAGTTATAGCTCTCCCATAACATTTGTTAGAATAGTATTTAGTGCATTTCCCCAAAACTTTCATATCTTTCTGTTTCTCTTGAGTATATACATATCCCATGTAACCAAGAAGTATTTTCCCTTTCTGAGAATACACACATTTTGCTCCTTCAGTCATGTTTGCTTTTTGGTGCTAGGAGAAATTAAAAATTACATTATTAGAAAAGTACTTAAATTATGTATTTAGTATTATAATAACATTAATTTGCACGTTAATTATTTACCAGTTTATTTCTTTGCTGAATTCAGGTGTTGCTTTTCTTCAAATATTTCATTTTTGTGTATTTCTTCAGTACCTGTTTAGATTGAGAACATTTGTTAAAGATTTTACATGTGTTTATGTTTCTTTTGTTGTGCTCTGCTAGCTAGTTTGTACTTAGTTTTCTATGTTTTAAGGTTTTCAGTAATGTTTTAAATTATATACCTACTTTTTATCTTTTTTCTTTGAAGTGTAGATGTTGTGCAGTTTTTCAATATTATCTTTTTATCTGTAGAAAACAGAGTAGGAATAAAAGAGATGTTTTAGTTATTTGTTTTTCAAATACAGGTTTGAAGTTTTAGATTTACGTTTTGGAAATATATTAAGGTGGTAGTACTTACTTTAGACAGGTGTAGCTGGTTTTTGGTAGAAGTCAATACGTTTTCTTTTAGCAATCTGGCAGAGTTCCTCCTTCCTTTTCTTTGGTGTTTTAAATTGCGATTTTAGCAGGTTTAATCTTTTTATAGGATTAGTTTAATTGTTTCTGAAAGTTTATTGGTTGTCCACATTGATAGCTTTTTCTTATTGGTTTATTTGAATTTTTTTACTTGTTTTGCGAATTTTTTTCCTTACATGGGGGACGCCAATTAATGGTTTTTTGTATGGGTAAGGCAATTTTTTGCAATGGTTAATGTTTATTTAAAATTGTTAGCAATGTTTATTGTATGTTGTATTTATTTTATAAATTAGACGCTCACATTACTGCCGTATAGCGGAATAAGGTTACTGACCTTGGACCCTTCTCTTTGACTTCCCGTGTGGGTCTCTGGAATCGCTGGTACATCTCGCCGCACCCGCTTTGCGGGTGCCGCTACGTGAGCTGAGGTCGGAGGGCAGAACCTGGAAACTGTGCCTGCGGACTTTGTGGAGCCGGGGAGCCAGCGGTAGCCTCAGGGGTGGAGCGCGGCAGGGACTCCGTTGCCCAGGAGTCCCTGCACAGCCAGGAACATTGCTGCCGTGCCCCCTGGTAGCCATGCCCCCTGCCTGAAACGCCCCCTACTTCAACTGCTCGCCTACCGTCGGCAGTCCGGGGCTGGCCAGGGCTGGGCTGGGACACCCCCCTGTCATCTGCTAATCCTGGCCGCAAGGGTTGGACTATTTTCAGGTATAGGGTGTTGCTATACCCCCACAGTTACTACCAATGTCCACACGCTCGGGGAAAATCTTAAGGGGAGGGTGAGAGGTGGGGCCCAGTACTATCATAGGAACTATGGACCAGTTCATTACACGAGTAGCTGCAGTTATTGAAAAAGAGATAGTAATGACAGATCGCCGCCTTTCACATGAACAGTTCCCGCCCAAGCGCTCTTCTCTGGGCTCATTATCCCAGGTTAAGTCTCCAGTATGCAGCTCGGTTCCCCTCTACCCCACCCCCTCTTCACCTGACCAGCTACGAATTGCTTCGCTGAAGGATAGTATAGACAGGCTGGAGAACCTGGTAACACCATCCATTCCCACTCCAGTAGTTGGTAGTGGACAGGACTTGTGCTCTCAGGATGTCCCAGCCTCTTCACCATGCCCGGTATCCTCTCCAAGTGGTTCTGGTTCTCCACACCCATTGACCTTAACGGTGTTGGCAACCAAGAACCCGCCTCTTGCCAAAAGGAAAAGGATTGCTAGCCCGCGTAAAGGTAGCTTCCTCAAACCATACAAGAAATCGAAGAAGCTTGGAAGTAGGGGTACAGGAAACACATTGGGGGAGGGTTTAGTTACGGACAACAACATCACTGAAAAAAGGGGCCACCATCCAGGTACAAAAGTTAAGGAAGCATGTGTAGTCCCCCCTTCAAATTGCCAACTGTCTGCAAGTCACGATTCGGTAACATTAGCACAAATTGAAAACTTGATGAAAACACTACTGTCCCCGATAGCTGATAGAATAAAGGGGCTAGGGGAAAGGGTGGACAGGTTTGAACAGGCAACCCTGGACAACTTCTTTTCATTGAAAACCCTCATCAAATTGCATTCTAGGATGAGGGAAGATGGACAGGGAGGGGTAGTTGGCAACCGGGTGATCCCGGATTCCCCGCAGACAATTTCCACAACAACATCCACAGCAAATACAGCAATTCCGCAGACGACTGATAATGCTCCTGCAGTATGCGTTGTGGATACCCCAGTGAGCAATACCCTGATTGCCCATGCACCTATGAGTATCCCCAAACCCCCTGAAGCCCCGGCGACGAAGTCTAGTAAGACCAAGCCGCCGGGAGGGAAGGGCTCTGGTAACATCATGAGCACATCGAAGGGGAAGGGTATTGGCAAGGGTCCTGATCGGGCATGCCCAGTTTCAACCTCCACAGGCATATCCAGGGCCACTCATTCTGAAGTTCCTGTGCCAAAAACTGCCCCAAAGTGCCCCCTGGTTAATCTGCCCCCTGATTGCCATCCGTATGTTGCCATCCTTACAAATGTACCAATCTTGAAGGATGAACAATACGAATCCCACCAAGCCCTCAAAAACAAAACCTTACATTGGTTAAAGACCAACAGACCACTTCCTAGGGGTGTTGACGGGCTGATCTTAGGAGTAAGAAGAGTAGGGTGGGTGGGTTACGGCAACAAGCAATTTGAAGGGGACTGTGTGATAGTTAATTTTAAAGACAGTAGATTAGCACAAGCTATTTGCAACCACAGGGATATAATTGGGGGTACCATCATTGGTGTAGGAGATTTGACCTACTTCTACCCAAGGCCTGTTGCATTCTCTATTTGCCCATATCCTGGCAGGGGTTGGAGTAATAGTCCATCTTATCCCGCTAATTCTGTTGGTCCCCAGTTTCACCCATGTGCTCCCTGGCCTGGGTTTGACTGGAGCCCTCCAGGATATTGAACCGATATCCACCAAGGGGAGGTTACCCGGGCCCAGAGTACGGATGTAGTTAGCGCAGCCCTTAAGCCACCAGTAGACGGCGACATTCCATTCGCCGGCCCGGTGGCATCTATTATTGTATTGGGAGATAACGCGCCCCATGGGAGATTAAGCAGGGGCAGTGGAACAGGAACCCTGGATCAGTTGGAGGGTGGAGATGGTCCCGTACTCCACGGCGAGCTAGCTGTGGCCTATCCAGTTCTTAGGATTTGCAGCTTGAACGTCGCGGGTATTGATAGGAAGTTGGGCCTGCCGGATTGCAATACCCTTGTGGAGGGTTACTCCATCTGTATCTTCCAGGAAACTTGGTGCAGGAGTCCTGTCACAAGGTAGGATATTCAACCCACTTTGTTCCAGCTGTTTCCCCGATGGCAGGGAAGGGAGGCCCTTCGGGTGGCCTCCTTATCTGGGTCGCAATCTCCTTAGGGTGTAAGGTGGAGGAGCACCCCACCAACTCTCCCGACCTCCTTAACATCACCTTAAGGATTCCCGGGGTGTCCTGATTTTGGACATCTTTAACATCTACGCTAGAGGAACGAAGGGTGGCACACAATCGGCCACCATTGCTCTCTTGGAAGGATTGCTTAGGCAGCATCCCCACAAATCCCACACCTTGGTGGCGGGTGATCTCAATTGCACGTTTGAGCCCCTTGATACGGATGATGTACTAGGCACAGATGAGGAGGACTCAAGGAGGGGGATCCCCGTTCTGGCCTTGCCCCCATTAAGAGGTGGACCCAAGTGGCTCTACAGATTAACTCCCTCAATATGGAATTTGACTTAAGGGCAGTCAATGGGAGGTCCAAATCAGATCTGAAAGGGGCCCACACCTACAATAGGCCAAATCATACATCTCGAATAGATTATATTCTTCTCGATGTATGTTTATGGGGTGCCCTAAGGGATATGGAGATCAAACCGACAATTGAGAATGACCACAATCTCCTCTCTCTTGTCCTCTCCCCCCAGTGGCTTACGGGTAGGGAGAAACCCCTCCCCCATACGGCCCCCAATCCCCAGGCAGTTACCATTTCTAATTGTGGCCGACGGTTGAAGTGGGCTACATTTTCCTTATCCCCAGAGAAAGTGGCAGCCGTAGGGTCTCTCCTGCTAGCAGCTTCAAATAAATTAGATTTGTCTTCCCAAGTGTTTGAGGAGGTATCGTTGACCTTCTGTAACCTAACCAGGGAATTAAGTAATCTATTTATTCTCCCTGGTAGGTGTTTGGGAGCTAACATCAGGGAGAAACCGCCTATCAAACAGGGATGGTACACAAAAAAATGCAGGGCCATGAAAAAAGCCTTGGTGGGAGCAGTCAAATCTAAATCCCAAGTAGCTACCAGGCTTGCAAGGAAGGATTATTACCGGACCTTGAGGGCAGCAAAAAAGGAGTGGGAGGAGAAGTTCTGGGCGGACCTCTTGACAGCTAGTATAGGAAGGGACGCCATGAGTTTTTGGAGCCTGATCAGGAACAGGTATAGGCCGGTTGCCACGCTGGTCACTTGTAATATCCCTGCTCAGAATTGGTATAACCATTTTGAGGCCCTTTATTCCCTGCCTGATGGGGTCATCAGCGATTCCTTATCCCCGGTGGTCGAGGCAATGGTTGGTCCACTCGATGTCTTCACCGCCAAGGAGGTTGAAGCCGTAATAAAGACCCTGGTCCCACTAAAAGCTGCAGGACCAGATGGGATTCCCGGCGATCTGCTACGAGCCTTTCCCAAAGAATGGGGCCAGCTGTTTGCCTCCATATTGAATGCAATTTTGGTTGGAGGTCCTGTACCCGATTCGTGGAAAGGGGCAGAGGTTTTCCCGATATTCAAAAAGGGATGTCGGGACAGCCCCGCCAACTATAGGCCCATAAGCCTTATTGACTCTTCCCAGAAGGTGGCAGGGAAGGCAATTCTGGGGTGGGTTCTCCAATGGGTGAATGATAATAAGATTCTGTCAGACCTCCAGGCGGGCTTCTGGTCGGGAACTGGAACTATCGAACAGGCCTTCAGACTAATGCTCCTGCACTGGAAGGTTGTGGTGCTGGGCAAGGGCAGTCTTTACGTGGCCTTTATAGACCTGAAGACTTCCTTTGACCTGGTACCTAGGGAGGAATTGTGGAGGGTCCTGCAGAACATGGGGTTGCCCCCTATATTCTGTCGCTCCTAATTAAACTACACTCAGGGAATTTTGCGCAGGTGCGGTGGGGTACGGGGGGAAAAGACCGATAGGATCCCGGTGTGCAGGGGTGTCCGCCAGGGATGTGTGCTAGCCCCCACCCTATTCTCTTTGTACGTGAATGGGGTGATGGAGCACCTACAAAAAGAACCGGCCGATGCACCCTCCCTGGCGGGCATCCGGATCCCCTCTCTGATTTTTGCAGATGATACTCTCCTCATTTCTAAGACCCCCCAAGGCCTGCAAAAGCTTCTCGACCGCTTCCAGGAGTTCTGTTCCCTGAGGGGACTGGTGATCAATATTGATAAGACCAAATATTTGGTCATGAATCCCCCCAGGAAACTAGGGCGTCCACCGGTCCTGCATGACTGTCCACTGGAGAAGGTAGCAGAGTTTGATTACCTGGGAATCCGGCTTAGTGACTCCATGAGTTGGACTCCGCATATTAATAAAATGCTTCTCAGTCATAAAAGGGTGGGCGGTGCGCTACTCAGGGAACACTGCTCTTCCCCCAAACATTGCATGGCCCCTGTTATTGATATCTATAAAGCTAGAGGGGTCTCTGCTGCATTATATGGGGCAGAGTTGTGGGGCACTTGTAATTTGGAGGTATTAGCCAAGGTGGAGAGCAAATTTTTGAAAGATCTGATGGCTCTCCCGTTGAGCACACCCACAGTTCCGGTATTACTGGACCTGGGATGCAGATCAATTGTGGATCAGGCACGACTACAGCCCCTGTTGTTGTGGGCTCGTTTGTGGAGGGTCCCCGAACTTGTCTCATATGCTGAGGGCCTGTCCGAGGTGATGGCCATGGGGGGTTGGCACAGGGTAAAGTGGTTGAGGGATGTCAAAAGCCTTTTGGGGGAGCTGGGATTGGCCGAAGCATGGGTTACTCGATCTGCCCCACCTAAAGCCACCCTGAAGAAACTGTACTGGGACTGGGTCTCTTTCAAACTCATTAGCAACCCACGGCACTGTAATTCCACCTCAGCTTTTCTAAGAATCAAAGACGGGGTGGCCTACGAACCCTATCTTGATTTGGTTTCCATCGCATTTGATAGGGCATTGTATTTTAGGTTTAGGGTGGGCACCCTACCAGTAGGTAATTTGCTATTGAGATGGAAATCGACCTCCCAGCATTCCCCCAATTGTGCCCTATGTACCACATGGGTGGAGACGGTTGCTCACATCCTTTTTGAATGTCTGGACTATTGTAACCCAAGGAAGCGTTGGCTTAAACCAGTGTGCAGAACATTTGGCACCCGCCAATATTCAGTGGCCCTAGGATTCTATTACCAGACACTTCAGCCCTTGTAGTTTGTGGCATCTCAAAATTTTTTAAATGGTCTTGGTTGATCCGTTCAAATAGGCTTTCTGTATCAATTTAATTCTTTTTTTAACTGTATTTACCTCAATGTTTTTATCGTCTTTTTTTATCCCTTTTTGATGTTTTGCCATGTACAGTTGTAGAATGCCTTTTTAAATATTTGTTGTATGTACTGCTTTTAAGATATTTTTATGTATCGAAATAAAGCTTAACAACCAATTTATAAATTAGAAAATGTATATTTGTGATGTGTATAATATTTTCTTTTTATTAGAAAGTGCATTTAGTGTGTATTTTTTAAAGTCGATACTATATACTTTTCGATATATTAGTATTCTATATTTTGATGGTCGATATTTTGGCTGTGTGTTATGTTAAGGATTTCAAGTCGATGTTTTTTACATGTGATAATATTGATTGTCGATAATGTTGTAGTCAATTATTTTTTTTATCGATATTGTGGTTTTGATATTTTTGTTATTTCTTTGATATTTTTGTTATTTCTTGTTTAAGTATTGGGAGTCGATATTTTTGTAGTCGATAATTCCTCATTGATATTTTGTCTAGTCGATATTCGGTCTGTCGAGGTTATGTCAGTGATTCGTGCACTTTACTATGGACTTCTTGCTAATACAAATATGCCAATCATGGATAGCCAATCATAATAACAATTTCCATAAGGAGCACTTACACTCTGGCCCTGATCAGCAGTGGCAGAGTGCCCAAAGCATCTAAACCAGCAAAAACGAAATCCAGCACAGCATCAAAAATACAGGAGGTAGAGGCAAAAAGATAGGGAGAAACCACGCCAAGGATGTCAGGTCTGAAACTGTTAATGAGATTTTATGGGGTGGCTGATTTGAGCGTGTAACAGGGTATTTCCCACAGGGCTTTTCTTATCCAACTTGGAATTACGGCCACATGTACAACCATTTTTAGCGGTCGCAAACGGCATATCGGTATATGTTATTCACTGAAAAAAAACAAAGGTTACAGGGACATTATAGTTAGGCTCACATTTCACTTGTATAAGATCTGAGAAATTCAGCAGCTATAGTTACCTGAGCTAACTATAATTTACACCCCCACAATGTACTGCTTATGACCTCACATATTACTTCACGCATGGCATGGTCAGTGACATCACTGAAGACATCTCAAAAACATCACTGATGACATCACAGATTACATCATACACAGATCCACTCACACCCCCATACAACCTCTCATACACCTACTCCCACACAACCACTCACATACCTACATTCACAGATCCATACAAGTACTCACACATCCACTCACTGATCCATAGAGACACTTACACATCCACTCAAACAGCCATTCACACAACTCCTAACTCACTGATAAAGTCAATCATGCACCCACTCACTCACTAATACAGCCACTCACACATCCAGTCATAACATACAGAAAAGTACACACCTGCTCATACACATTATAGCCACTCACAGAGTGTCAGTTATCCATACAGCTACTCGTGCACATACTCACTCACCCTTACAGATACTAACACATGTACCCACTAACCTTTATAGTCACTGGCACATCGCGGGACTAGCCGGGCTAAGCCCGGGCAAAGGGCGGGCCCTCTGTGGCCCTCAGAGGCCAGAGGAGCCCCTTATCCAGTTCCGATAAGACATTTGGGTGTACGAATGGCTATTAAGGTTTCTTTTGTGATTTATGAACAGTGAGTTTTATCCTGTAGCTTGTCGTTATTTAAAACCTACAGGCTATTGCTACTATGCCCCCCTTATAACTATTTGTGCTGATGTACTGATTGTTTTAGGCGGCCAATATGACCTCCCCGGTCCATTTAACCTAAGTTTGGTGGGTGGCAGTGAAAAACAGGGAACACTGGATAAGTATTTTAAAAAGGCTACAGCGGGAACAGAGAGAAACATCACCCTAGCTGAACGACGGGCTGAAAGACGACGCTCAGTCGAACTCATAAAGAATAAGCGGTCTTCCTTGGGCTCATTACAACAGGCTTTGTCCCCACTTCCTCCCATCGAAAGCGATGGGAACGAAGTCTCACCCAGTAATAGTAATGGCATTCCATTACTCCTTCAAAATACTTCCCCACCCATGGTCACAAATAACGACTTGCTCATTGATCTTTCGCTCTCCCCTGGAGTCATGACACAATCGGACGGGGCTTGATAGTGTCACCACTTCCGGAGGCTGATATTGCCAATAGCTATATAAACGTTCCGACAAACCCTCGACCCAAAGGTCCACCCCCTAAAAAAAGGAGGAAAGGGGGTATTAGACCCCGACTTAATGAATTAAACTACCGTCCTAAACCTAAGAGTCTTACACCCCCTACACCGGTGCCGCTTGTCTCATCCACTGAATCATCCCTCCCAATACTTGATCAACTGGGCGCTAACCTAATGGGTAACATTGAAAAATTATTGAGGTCGTTTATTTTACCCCTGGTAGAGAGATTGCATAAAATAGGCCATCAATTGGGTAATCTGGAACAGGCAATAATTGACATTAAACGAGGAGTGGGTGGTTCTGATATACTTCCTGCAGTATCAATCGTGAAGGAGGTCCCTTCAAACGTTATAGACTTATCAGTTACAAATCATGTAATGCCACCTATACCGGAAGCCCCAAAATTAACACCCACCAAAGGTTTACAGTCAAAAGATAAAAATAGTGCTAGAGCAGGCGAAGAAAAGGGAATGCCAAACACGCCTGTAAAAGTTGATAAAATTACTGGCCTCGAGGCGGTAGCAAGGCCCACCACCCTTAAGAAGCCTAACGTAGAGCTGGCCCCAGAAGCACTACCGTTAGTGGTGGTGCTCACCGGAGTTCCGCCCCTAGAGGAAGGTTTAGATGGAAAAAAGAATACAAACGAAAACCATAACCAACTAAAGAACAAGGTCATATTTTGGTTAAAGAAAAATCGATCACTTCCCCCCCATGTAAACGGTGAAATCTTACATGTGAGGCGCCTTCCTTGGTTAGGTCCTAGTGCAAAAAATATTACGGGGGATATTGTCATAATAAATTTTTGAGATCCCAGGGCAGTTAGCCACATTCTAGACTGGCCTTCTCCCAATGGTAGTAATGAAATTACAGCTCGAGACCTTATGTATTTCTACCCCAGAAACATGGTATTCCCGATTAATTCTAAACCATCGATTAAATACCAGGCAGCTGAATTAAGATCTCTATTTGATGACGTAACGCCCTACAATAGACCACATTTTGAAAAATGCGCTGAACGCCCTAAATTTCTATCCTACCAGCAGGCTGTTCCCTTTAGGCCTCTTTATTCACATAAGGCAAATTATCATCGGCCTACCCCTCAGTATTATACTGATCCGGCTAAGATCTGTTGGGATCATTATCCCCTACCATGGGCTGGCCCTTATACATGGGAAGGGAGACCTAATAATTATCTACCGTCAGTAAGACTTTTCATGCTCCCTACCCAGAATCGCTTTGACATTCTGTCAGGCTTAGACGATAATGAGTGACTAACCACCACCCCCACTCCATCAAACAGCCACAACCCCCCTATTTCGGACAGGCTGACCATGGCAGTAACGTATAATTCAAATGTGGTTTATTGTGGTGCCTTTGCTGATAAAAAGGATTTTTTAAACAAGGCTCAGGACAAGCGCGTTATGACTGCCAAGCACCATAGTAAAGTGCAGGACCCCCCCACCCCATCCCTCCTTTTGAAGATCCTTGTGGTAAAGCCTTACGCAATACTGACCCCCTTAACAAAATCAATGACGCCGGCCTCCTGAATGAAGGGCCTAACAACTTACAACAAAATGTCATTTCGTTGCCGCAGAAGCCAGCTCCGAATACTGAAACTCAGATCACACATGGACAATTTTCCCTTAAGGCCCCAAAGCGGTGTAGTCTGACCCTTTCTATCATATTTTGGAATGTTGCAGGTTTGCGGACTAAAATTGAGCAACCCAACTGGTTAGAAACTGTTAGAAATCATACTGTAGTATGCTGCCAGGAAACATGGTCTGAAACTGAAATACAATTACAGGGCTACAGATTATATTTTTCTAGTGCTTGTCCTTCACCTTCCGGCAGACCTAAGGGAGGCCTATCAGTTTACATAGCTAATACCCTTCCACTTAAGAAAATTACTGAGATAGCATCTGCAGAGAGCTATCAAATAATTAAATTCACAGTGGATCAAGGGCACATATATTTACTGGTAAATTTTTATAATAATATGTTACCCCTAGAATTTGTGAAAGTTGTTAATAAGATAACCACCATCATAGAGGAACATCAGAAACATTGTCTTTCTTTCCCTATTAAGCTAATCTGGGGAGGTGATTACAATATTCCTTTATGTAGTGAATACTCCAACTCTAATTGTGGTATTGTGGACGAGGAGGTGGGTCCTTTAACTCACTTCGCCCACTCAAGTGTCGGGAATATTTTAAACGAAAAACTTTTTATGTTAGGACTGGGTTTTGCCAATGAGTTAGTAGTTCCCCCAATAGATTTTTCTCCCACTTTTCATGGCAGGGGATGCAGCACCACTAATGATTTCATTTTGACCTCGAATCATATGAAGGATGACTTGCAAACATATCGTACTGGAGGTGACACCAGTATTGGGTAGACAGTCAAAATATCGAGTTGTTAATGTCGATGTACCATATTATCGAGTCCTAAATATCGATGGTAAGAAATATCGAAAACCAAAATATCGTCGTAGAAAATATCGATTAATGTGTGTGTCAAAAATATCGAAGACATGAACGTCGAAATCAGTAATATCGATGCAGAAAATATCGATTGTCAAAAATATCGATATGTAAAAGTGATGTTTTAAAGTATGTTAAGTAATGATATAGTTAAATGTTGTTTATATATAAGGTAATTTTTACATATAATTTTAATAATTTTAGTTAGAAGTGTAGGAGCGGGATGTCGAGTTTATAGGGGATAAGGGTGGGTAGTGTATTAAAAAAGTATAGTGTAAATATGGAATTATAAATTTCGCATTTGAAGTAAAATTATAAATTCGCAAAATTTAATTCAAATTATTTAAAATTGCGAAATTTTATATAAATTTATTGAGTATTGTTAAATTATTTGTACTTTGCTTTTGGATATATATTAATAAATTGTGTAAACATATAAAAAAAATTCATTTTTTACTAAATAATTGTATATTAATGTTAGGAGCGGGATGTAGAGTTTATAGGGGATAAGGGTGGGTAGTGTTTTAAAAAAGGATATTGTAATTGTACAATTTTAAATTTCGAATTTCCTTTAAATTTCAAAATTTCGAAAATGTTTGAAAATATGTGTAGTAGTTGAAATTTGATCGAAATTTAGGGAGTATATAAAAAATAATGATTAATTTTTGTGTATGTACAAAAAAGTATTATAAGTATTAAAATATTACATTACATTTTTATAATATTTGTACAATAAATTTCGGAGCGGGATGTAGAGTTTATAGGGGATAAGGGTGGGTAGTGTTTTAAAAAATATAGGGTAATTATATAAATTAACATTTCGCATTTTCATATAAATTTGCGAAATTTTAAAAATTTAAATAAACATTTCGAATTATGCGAAATGATATCGATTGTTATCGAATATAGTACATATTTTTTAAGTTTGCTGTTGTGTATGTACTAAAATAGATTTGTAATTATAATATTTTTATATATATTCTAAAAATATTTGTCTAATTATTTTATGAGTGGGATGTATAGTTTCAAGGGGATAAGGGTGGGTAGTGTATAAACTAAGTATACTCTAATCATAGAATTTAAAATTTCGCCTTCTATTTAATTTTTGGTTCTATTCGAAATTTTATATACATATTAATTAAATCCGAAATTATGAACACTATTATGTTTTTGTTCTAAATTGAGGTATTTTGTGTATGTAGTAAAAAGTATTAAAAATATATAATTTAGTAGATATTTACTAAAGAAATGTATCATATTTTTAGGTGTGGGATGTCGAGTTTATAGTGGATCAGGGTGGGTAGTTTTATCAAAGGTACATTTTGTGCGTTTAGGGTCTGTTTTTTGTGTATGTGCGAAGGGGTATTTTAAGTGTTCAGGGTCAGTTTTTTGTTTGTGGGTGAAGGGGTTTTGTAAGGTTTAAGGCTCAGTTTTTAGTTTGTGGGTAAAGGGGTATTTTTAGCTTTCAGGGTCAGTTTTTAGTTTGTGGGTGAAGGGGTTTTGTAAGGTTTCAGGGTCAGTTTTTAGTTTGTGGGTAAAGGGGTTTTGTAAGGTTTCAGGGTCAGTTTTTAGTTTGTGGGTAAAGGGGTATTTTTCGGTTTTAGGGTCAGTTTTTAGTTTGTGGCTGAAGGGGTTTTGTAATGTTTTAGGGTTAGTTTTTAGTTTGTGGGTGAAGGAGTTTTGTAAGGTTTCTGGGTCAGTTTTTAGTTTGTGGGTAAAGGTGTTTTGTAAGGTTTCAGGGTCAGTTTTTAGTTTGTGGGTAAAGGGGCTTTGTGAGGTTTCAGAGTCAGTTTTTAGTTTGTCGGTAAAGGGGTATTTTTAGGTTTCTGGGTCAGTTTTTAGTTTGTGGGTAAAGGGGTATTTTTAGGTTTCAGGGTCAGTTTTTAGTTTGTGGGTGAAGGGTTTTGTAAGGTTTCAGGGTCAGTTTTTAGTTTGTGGGTAAAGGGGTATTTTTAGGTTTCAGGGTCAGTTTTTAGTTTGTGGGTGAAGGGGTTTTGTAAGGTTTCTGGGTCAGTTTTTAGTTTGTGGGTAAAGGTGTTTTGTAAGGTTTCAGGGTCAGTTTTTAGTTTGTGGGTAAAGGGGTTTTGTGAGGTTTCAGAGTCAGTTTTCAGTTTGTGGGTAAAGGGGTATTTTTAAGTTTCTGGGTCAGTTTTTAGTTTGTGGGTGAAGGGGTTTTGTTAGGTTTCAGGGTCAGTTTTGAGTTTGTGGGTGAAGGGGTATTTTTATGTTTCAGGGTCAGTTTTTAGCTATAGGGGTACAGGGAAAACATACATTAAGATTCTATTTCAATTAAATTTATTATATTAAATTAAATTTAATTATATTACATTATTCATTTTTTAACATTTGATTTAATATAGTAATTTATTATTATTTAATGTCCTGCAGTTACTTAAATTAATTGTTAATTGGAGTTGGAAGAGTAAATTTAATATGTTCTGTGTCCTGCACTTACTCTAATTAAATGGTGATTGCAGTTCTAATAGTAAATTAATCACGGTTTTTGAGAAGCAATTACCTAAAGTAAATGGTTATTGGAGTCGAAATATTAAAAAATGTAATTATGTGTCTTTCAAATATTGATAATATATGTATATGGGTGTATGAATAATAATTGTTATAACTTCAGTGTATAGTATGTTATTTTTTTACATGTGGTATATAGAAATAGATAGAACATTACAGTTATAATACATTTGCAAAAATACATAAAAATGATTTTGTCATAGGTAATACAAAATAATGACACCAGTTTTTTTTCCTGTAAATTTTTTTATTCAACACTTGAAATATACGATCACATATACATTTTATCAAGCTATGTTTGGTATACATATAAACAAAAAAGGAGGACAATGTTCTTTTAATAATCACATTTTAAAGTACTTTTCTTGACAAGTACTTTTAATTTGTAGAGAAAAAATGGTTAGTTCACATAATGCAATGTATGATATTATACGTACATAATACAATTATTGTTTCGTAATAAAACATTAAACATGTGTAATGAAAAACATAAGTCACAAATTTTTCATACATATAGTGATATACTGATGATGATATTAACATATGAACACTTTTACATGTATAATATAATATAAATATCCTAATTAGAACATGTACATCATCATCAATGATTCTTTTAACATTACAATATTCTTATGTATGATTATTATTATTAATACATACGTTTTCATAATAACAATTTTCACATATTAGTCATATTGTAAACAATTAAATCTGATAAACAAATACAATATTACACATTTAGTTATATAATAATTTTAATAAATATTACATTAAATATTTATATATTTTCATACTTAATGTAATAAATATTAAAAGTATGTAATATATAATTAATATACAGGCAAAAATATTTTCTATTCACAATATACTATACAATTTTTTTTACATTACACATAATTTCGAGCCATATATATAACAATAATGGACATTTATAGTAGTACTTTTCACAGTTACATATAATTTGGATCGTTTATTTTGTAACCACTCTTTGTCTTTTTGCGTTATTTTGGTAAAGGGAAAGTCGCGGTTGGAAGCAGGTTCACTTTTGAGTAGGTACGATTCTACTTTTATATTTTTAAAGTATTGTAAATTAAAATTAAAGGTTATATTTTGTTATTTTGGGGTTGGTAATTAAAGTATGACTATTTACATATAATGGAGTGGAATCAATACGTATTTTCATTCACGACTTTTTGAGCCATTTAAAATAGTTGGAGTTAATGAGTATGTGGTATAATTTAATTAAAATAAAAATAAATAGGAATGTTATGTTTATATATTATGGGATACTCGTTAGTGTTATGTCGGTGGGATTGTTTAGCTGTTTTTTTTTCTCGTATTTTGAAACAGCTATTTCCGTTTCCGATAATTTTTTTTGGGGGGAAAGGAAGTGTGTTTCAGTTGTTAGAACGGAGATGATTTACATTCTTCCTTCATATTTTGAGTTCTGTGACATATTTTTCACACTTTAAGATAACAGTCGTTATTTTAAATGGCATTTAAATAGTCGTTTAATTTGGATGATGGATAGTTTTAGCAGAGTTAAAGAAAACATAATTAATGATTTGTTGGATTAAGTCTTTGATATTTACACATTGTATTGTCGGTAAAGGATTATCTTTATGATGTTCTATTTAAAGGTAAGTTATAAATTTATGTTATTTTATTTGGATGGAAGCAGTTTTTAAAAACAAATATTGTGATATAATAATATATTTATTTAGTCTTTTTAGAATAGTGTTAAAAAATAAATTAGACTAAATAAATATTTTTTTATTATATTAAAATATGTGTTTTATTAGATTAAGGATATTGTTTGATCTCTATCAATTAATTTAGTTATTGCAATTAGTTCAATGTTTTGGCTATCATTTTTAAATATTCCAGTCCTCTTGTTGTAGGATATAGTTGGACTTGCTGTTGAAGATATAAATACATTTGAGCAGTTTGTCTAGAGAGTTTTGGTTTCAGTTGTATGAAAGATTGCTGCATACGTAGTTCCTGAAAGCTTTGCTCTTTTTGTATAGCTGTGACTAGCTTGTGTAATGTGGGTGCTGTACGTCCAGTAGAAGAGAGGAAGGCATTGTGCCAACCTTCAACAGCATTGTTCGTTTTTGCCTCTTGGTTGAGTGTTGGTAGATATACATTCCACCAGGGAATTGCAAATTTTGGCTGGCGTCTGTGGCCTGACCTATGTAGTCTTCCTACCCAGTTGTCCTCAAAGTAATCTAAAAGTGGGGCGAGTCTTTGCTCATTTTGGGTGTAGAAAGGACTTTCAATTAACAAATTGTAATGTTCGGCCACATCAGTTACTGGTACATATGCCAGAGCAATGAGATGTTTGATTTGGCATGCAAAAGTTATATTTGTTGCATACTCAACACTAAGGACAGATTTTTGTAAATGTCTCCAGAGACATTGATTGAAATGAAAATAACATCCTTGAATGGATGTGTGTGGGTAAGTTTTCAAAATAGAATTAATCATAGCTTGCTCGAAGTCTATGATGATTTACATTGGGAAGTAGTCAGAAGTTTGTTCCTTTATTTTTTGTAAGATTTCCGAGTAAGTTGTGGCTTGTTTGTTTGGTAATAAACAATATATGAAGGGGATACAGGTATTATGATATTGCCCATGAATTGTGTATAACTGGTAGAAAGGTTTTGGGCATATAGAAAAAGTTCCATCCATCATCCAAGTAGTACTTTCAGTTAATTTTTTAATATTGTTATTAGTTGCAAACATGATTATTCTTTTGTCCTTGCTATGATTATCATAAAAAATAAATGGCTCGTCATTATGAGTAATTAAAAGCTCTGGCGGAATTATGACTTCTTCAAAAGTTTTAGGAGTTGGTATATTGGGTCTACTTGCTTTTTTTGTTCTTGCTATTGTTCTTTTAATGGAAGCAATAGATGGTAGCTGACCTCTTGCTTCTTTGGGAACTTTCGGTAGTAATTCTTTCAGAATTACGTTGGTAGGTAGTTCTGATCTGGTACTTAATTCTTTGATATTCTCAAGAGTGGATCTCACTTCTATTTCCGAGATGTTTGGTGGGTGATTATGTTCAGTGGTATTAATAACACTAGTTTCCCTTGTTGTAGCACGGCCATAACATTTATTGGAGTAATATTTTGTACACTTCCAATTCACTTTAAGGTCTTTTTGTTTCTCCTGAGTATAAATGTAGCCCATATAGCATAACAAAAATTTGCCTTTCTGGGATGTAATAAATGTTGCATCATCAGTCATTCTTGAGTTCTGGTATCTAGAAAAGTTAATATACAAATATTAATACAATCAGAAATGTATAAAAGATTTTAAATAAAGCTAGTATTCTTCTAGTAATGTACTTACCAGCAGTAATGTTCTATTTATCTAAAGTAGATGCTTGTTCAGTTTGATGTTGTTCTTCTATTGCCACGGTCTGTTGAGAAATAATTAAGTATGTTATAGGAAAAGTTACAATTTGTTTTGTGGTAACATTTTTTTTACTTTATAACGTCTCTAAAAATAGTTATGTTTATTTGGATTTAAAAAGAGAAATTTCCAAGATTATACTAACAGATGCATAAAAAGAGTCATTTTTATTTCTAGCACATTCTATAGAGTTTATAAAGACTAGTTATGTTTTATTTATGAACTTACCAAGAGAATTATAGTAGTAGCAGAATGTTTGTTCTTTGATGTGAATTATCTCTTTTCTGTATCTTTGAGATCTGTTTAGAGAGAAAGTTGATGAAAATGACTAATGCGTTTATATGTTATATAAATAATACACATTTGTTATAAAGCATTGTTACTTATTTGCTAAAAAGAACCGGGGATGACACATGTATTATGAGTAAAAGCACAAAAAAACATATTTAACAGGAAGATTATACTAACAGATGCATAAAAAGAGTCATTTTTATTTCTAGTACATTCTATAGAGTTTATAAAGACTAGTTATGTTTTATTTATGAACTTACCAAGAGAATTATAGTAGTAGCAGAATGTTTGTTCTTTGATGTGAATTATCTCTTTTCTGTACCTTTGAGTTCTGTTTAGAGAGAAAGTTGATGAAAATTACTAAAGCGTTTATATGTTATATAAATAATACACATTTGTAATAAAGCATTGTTACTTATTTGCTAAAAAGAACCGAGGATGACACATGTATTATGAGTAAAAGCATACAAAAACATATTTAAGAACAGGAAGAAAACATTTTTTATACAGCATTGTAACGTTTTTTCCTCAAAACCTTCTGCCTTCACAATATGTATTAAGATTTACAGGCTAAGAAACAAAGTATAGAGTTTTAAATTAGGACAATAATTGGCAAATAACGTTAACTAAATGTTAAACATATGTAGATACCTTTTTTAAATTTAAAGTGTCCTGTATCTTGAAGTTGAAGTATAACTTGATTTGTTTGTAGAGTCTGTTTAAAGGTAAAGTACATAAAGAAATAACAAATTAGGTTACAAATCTTGGTCTATAAGTAATAGCAAAAAAACATTAGAATTTATTAACAGAGCTATATGATTACTTACTTGTAGTTTCAGGACGAATTTTCTTGCAGAGAAGAATATAGATGGTGCTCCCAAAATTGGCAGTATGTGGTCACGAAGAATATTTCCTGCAACTTGTATGGCTGTTTGTGATTGGTTTATATAGTCTATGTGTAATTAAGTTTGCTATCTGATTGGTCAGATATGTAAAGACGAGTTACTATTGGTTAGTTTGAATTTTTTTTAAGTTAAACATTTAAGATATATCTTTTTATATAGTTTATGTTGAGGAATTGAAATGATATATTTATGTTAAAAAGAAACTCTTGTAATAAATAAAGATTATGTAAAATGAGAACTAAGTATTAAAAAAGTATGTTTACAAAGAGTTTATATACAAATTTCGTCAGTTTGCGAAAACACAATTTTGTACACTTAGGGCTCCATTAGGATGTCGGGCGGATCGCCACCGCCATGGTGGCGGTGGCGATCCGCCCGACAGAAATGCCCGCCCGCCACCCTTTCCCCCCCGCCACATTACAATGGCGGGGGGGAACGCAACGGAGGGAAACACCGCCCGCCACTTTTCCGCCCCGGTCGCCTTGCGGCCGGGGCGGAAAAGGAATAATATGGTGGCAGTGTCTAATAGACACCGCCAGACATATTATGATGGTTGGTGTGCAGTGCCTTTCCGCGGTGGCGATGCCGCCACGGAAAGGCAATTTACAAAAGGGGGTGGTGATGAACAGAGTGTCTGAATTGAGCAGACCACTCTTACCCAGTCCAAAGATCAGGGCTTGATCCATCACCGTTATTTATCTCACTGCCCCATCCCAGCTCAGAACCTGGCTATATGCAAATCAGTCTGTCCCTGGCCCAGTGCATCATGGGAACAGGGCAGACTAAACTACCAAGCCAATTCTTTACCAGAAAGGAGACAAGCTACCGGGGACCGGTTTCTGGCATTTCAGCCTCTTCGGCCCGGCTTGCTTGAATCCTGATGGAGCAGTGAGAAAGGGACTCATGTCTGAGTATACCCTGCCACACCTATAGTGGCCAAAATCGATTTACAAAAGGGGGTGGTGATGAACAGAGTGTCTGAATTGAGCAGACCACTCTTACCCAGTCCAAAGATCAGGGCTTGATCCATCACCGTTATTTATCTCACTGCCCCATCCCAGCTCAGAACCTGGCTATATGCAAATCAGTCTGTCCCTGGCCCAGTGCATCATGGGAACAGGGCAGACTAAACTACCAAGCCAATTCTTTACCAGAAAGGAGACAAGCTACCGGGGACCGGTTTCTGGCATTTCAGCCTCTTCGGCCCGGCTTGCTTGAATCCTGATGGAGCAGTGAGAAAGGGACTCATGTCTGAGTATACCCTGCCACACCTATAGTGGCCAAAATCGATTTACAAAAGGGGGTGGTGATGAACAGAGTGTCTGAATTGAGCAGACCACTCTTACCCAGTCCAAAGATCAGGGCCTGATCCATCACCGTTATTTATCTCACTGCCCCATCCCAGCTCAGAACCTGGCTATATGCAAATCAGTCTGTCCCTGGCCCAGTGCATCATGGGAACAGGGCAGACTAAACTACCAAGCCAATTCTTTACCAGAAAGGAGACAAGCTACCGGGGACCGGTTTCTGGCATTTCAGCCTCTTCGGCCCGGCTTGCTTGAATCCTGATGGAGCAGTGAGAAAGGGACTCATGTCTGAGTATACCCTGCCACACCTATAGTGGCCAAAATCGATTTACAAAAGGGGGTGGTGATGAACAGAGTGTCTGAATTGAGCAGACCACTCTTACCCAGTCCAAAGATCAGGGCTTGATCCATCACCGTTATTTATCTCACTGCCCCATCCCAGCTCAGATCCTGGCTATATGCAAATCAGTCTGTCCCTGGCCCAGTGCATCATGGGAACAGGGCAGACTAAACTACCAAGCCAATTCTTTACCAGAAAGGAGACAAGCTACCGGGGACCGGTTTCTGGCATTTCAGCCTCTTCGGCCCGGCTTGCTTGAATCCTGATGGAGCAGTGAGAAAGGGACTCATGTCTGAGTATACCCTGCCACACCTATAGTGGCCAAAATCGATTTACAAAAGGGGGTGGTGATGAACAGAGTGTCTGAATTGAGCAGACCACTCTTACCCAGTCCAAAGATCAGGGCTTGATCCATCACCGTTATTTATCTCACTGCCCCATCCCAGCTCAGAACCTGGCTATATGCAAATCAGTCTGTCCCTGGCCCAGTGCATCATGGGAACAGGGCAGACTAAACTACCAAGCCAATTCTTTACCAGAAAGGAGACAAGCTACCGGGGACCGGTTTCTGGCATTTCAGCCTCTTCGGCCCGGCTTGCTTGAATCCTGATGGAGCAGTGAGAAAGGGACTCATGTCTGAGTATACCCTGCCACACCTATAGTGGCCAAAATCGATTTACAAAAGGGGGTGGTGATGAACAGAGTGTCTGAATTGAGCAGACCACTCTTACCCAGTCCAAAGATCAGGGCTTGATCCATCACCGTTATTTATCTCACTGCCCCATCCCAGCTCAGAACCTGGCTATATGCAAATCAGTCTGTCCCTGGCCCAGTGCATCATGGGAACAGGGCAGACTAAACTACCAAGCCAATTCTTTACCAGAAAGGAGACAAGCTACCGGGGACCGGTTTCTGGCATTTCAGCCTCTTCGGCCCGGCTTGCTTGAATCCTGATGGAGCAGTGAGAAAGGGACTCATGTCTGAGTATACCCTGCCACACCTATAGTGGCCAAAATCGATTTACAAAAGGGGGTGGTGATGAACAGAGTGTCTGAATTGAGCAGACCACTCTTACCCAGTCCAAAGATCAGGGCTTGATCCATCACCGTTATTTATCTCACTGCCCCATCCCAGCTCAGAACCTGGCTATATGCAAATCAGTCTGTCCCTGGCCCAGTGCATCATGGGAACAGGGCAGACTAAACTACCAAGCCAATTCTTTACCAGAAAGGAGACAAGCTACCGGGGACCGGTTTCTGGCATTTCAGCCTCTTCGGCCCGGCTTGCTTGAATCCTGATGGAGCAGTGAGAAAGGGACTCATGTCTGAGTATACCCTGCCACACCTATAGTGGCCAAAATCGATTTACAAAAGGGGGTGGTGATGAACAGAGTGTCTGAATTGAGCAGACCACTCTTACCCAGTCCAAAGATCAGGGCTTGATCCATCACCGTTATTTATCTCACTGCCCCATCCCAGCTCAGAACCTGGCTATATGCAAATCAGTCTGTCCCTGGCCCAGTGCATCATGGGAACAGGGCAGACTAAACTACCAAGCCAATTCTTTACCAGAAAGGAGACAAGCTACCGGGGACCGGTTTCTGGCATTTCAGCCTCTTCGGCCCGGCTTGCTTGAATCCTGATGGAGCAGTGAGAAAGGGACTCATGTCTGAGTATACCCTGCCACACCTATAGTGGCCAAAATCGATTTACAAAAGGGGGTGGTGATGAACAGAGTGTCTGAATTGAGCAGACCACTCTTACCCAGTCCAAAGATCAGGGCTTGATCCATCACCGTTATTTATCTCACTGCCCCATCCCAGCTCAGAACCTGGCTATATGCAAATCAGTCTGTCCCTGGCCCAGTGCATCATGGGAACAGGGCAGACTAAACTACCAAGCCAATTCTTTACCAGAAAGGAGACAAGCTACCGGGGACCGGTTTCTGGCATTTCAGCCTCTTCGGCCCGGCTTGCTTGAATCCTGATGGAGCAGTGAGAAAGGGACTCATGTCTGAGTATACCCTGCCACACCTATAGTGGCCAAAATCGATTTACAAAAGGGGGTGGTGATGAACAGAGTGTCTGAATTGAGCAGACCACTCTTACCCAGTCCAAAGATCAGGGCTTGATCCATCACCGTTATTTATCTCACTGCCCCATCCCAGCTCAGAACCTGGCTATATGCAAATCAGTCTGTCCCTGGCCCAGTGCATCATGGGAACAGGGCAGACTAAACTACCAAGCCAATTCTTTACCAGAAAGGAGACAAGCTACCGGGGACCGGTTTCTGGCATTTCAGCCTCTTCGGCCCGGCTTGCTTGAATCCTGATGGAGCAGTGAGAAAGGGACTCATGTCTGAGTATACCCTGCCACACCTATAGTGGCCAAAATCGATTTACAAAAGGGGGTGGTGATGAACAGAGTGTCTGAATTGAGCAGACCACTCTTACCCAGTCCAAAGATCAGGGCTTGATCCATCACCGTTATTTATCTCACTGCCCCATCCCAGCTCAGAACCTGGCTATATGCAAATCAGTCTGTCCCTGGCCCAGTGCATCATGGGAACAGGGCAGACTAAACTACCAAGCCAATTCTTTACCAGAAAGGAGACAAGCTACCGGGGACCGGTTTCTGGCATTTCAGCCTCTTCGGCCCGGCTTGCTTGAATCCTGATGGAGCAGTGAGAAAGGGACTCATGTCTGAGTATACCCTGCCACACCTATAGTGGCCAAAATCGATTTACAAAAGGGGGTGGTGATGAACAGAGTGTCTGAATTGAGCAGACCACTCTTACCCAGTCCAAAGATCAGGGCTTGATCCATCACCGTTATTTATCTCACTGCCCCATCCCAGCTCAGAACCTGGCTATATGCAAATCAGTCTGTCCCTGGCCCAGTGCATCATGGGAACAGGGCAGACTAAACTACCAAGCCAATTCTTTACCAGAAAGGAGACAAGCTACCGGGGACCGGTTTCTGGCATTTCAGCCTCTTCGGCCCGGCTTGCTTGAATCCACGGAAAGGCATGCGGTCTTCGCTCTGGGGGCCCCCTGCGGGCCCCCAGAGTGAAGTACAGGTGGGGGGTGCACGTGGGGGGGTACCTGTGGTACCCCCCTTCATTGTCATTTGCAAAGCGGCAGGCACCGCGCGGTGCCTGCCGCTTTGCACATGACAATGTTAAAGTGCATTTTCAGCATTGTGGCGGGCGGTGCAGAGAGCACCGCCCGCCACAATGCTGAAAATAGAGGATGTGCCCGCCACTGTGGCGGGCACATCCTAATGGCACCCCCGGGACCCCCGCCCTTATGGCGGGCGGTCCCGATTTACGATGGGATGACGGGCGGGCAAAGTCCGCCCGTCATCCTAATGGAGCCCTAAATGTTACTTAATAAATTGAAAATACATTATTGAAGTCATTTGAAATGTGTGTATTACTTAGAGAATAGATTTATTGGTGTTATATATAAAAAATGGAGTATTATTTAGCTATCGATATTTTGATATAGACGAAAATAGTGCTATCGAAATTTTAGTATTCGATATTATTGTAGTGTGTTATATGTAGTATTGAGTGTCGATATTATGGTATTCGAAAATAATGCTAACGATATTTCTGTAGACGATATTTTTGTGCATCGATATAGTTTGCTCGAGATTATTGTAGTTTTCATGTTAAGTATAGGGTGTGGATATTAGTGCTATCGATATTTGACACTCGATGTTATAGTAGGTCGATTTTTTAGAAATCGAAATTCTGTCAGTGATTCGCCAGTATTGATCATTTCCCAAACAGCGTGACTATTATAGCTCCGTCTGGATTCTCCCCAATTGTTAATTCAGGCCTGCTGATTCAAAGAGCTCTAAACTTGGATAAAAGCAATGGATATTCGGGTAAATGGGCAAAAGTTGACCCAGACGCTATGACCCAAAATGTTATCGCTAAATCTCTTCCTATTTTGGAAATATGTTTAAACCCCCTCTCCACCGCAGAGGAAATATTGAATAATTTTACTAATATAACCAAAGTGATTAGCAAGGAGCTCCTCCGTAAACAAAAACAGAATGGCCAACATGATAAAGGTTGGTTTAATTCTGATTGTCGTAAAGCTCTATCTGCCCTAAAATCAGCCCTACATAAAACTAAGAGGGATCAATTAGAAATAAGGAGGCTGAGAAAACTCTATAATAAGGCGAAAAAAGATTGTAAACAAGAGAGGAAAAAAGACCTATGGGAGGAGCTCCATGAGAGTTGTAAAAGGAAAGACAGCTTACAGTTTTGGAAAGTGGTTAACTCACCCTTCCTGAACACTGCAAAAAATGGTCCCAGCGTGGAAGTAGCGATATCTGCAGAGGGTTGGGTTTCCCACTTTTCTGAGATTTTTGCGGGTGAGAAGGTACATCACAGTGAAAATCCATACCCATCGCCCTATCCCCTTGACCTTTCTTTCAGCCACGAGGAAGTAACAAAAGCCTGTCTTCCTCAAAATCTGGCAAAGCTCCCGGACCGGATGGTGTCCCACTTGACATCCATACGTATACCAAGGAGCTTTGGTCGCCGGTACTAACCAGAGTAATCAAAGCGGCATTAAAAGGCGGCCTTATAAAAACCTGGTCTACCTCTATCCTGCTCCCTATCTTCAAGAAGGGAGATCGTAATAATCCAGCATGCTACAGGCCCATTTCCCTCCTGGATTCGCTTGGCAAAGTGGCAGGTCGCTTAATTTTGGAGAGATTGCGAGTCTGGTCTGAAGATAACAACATCATGACAGACCTGCAATATGGTTTCCGGGAGGGACTGGGCACTGTGGAGCAAGCTTTAAACCGCTCACTTCTAATTGGGAAATATGTCCAGGCAAAGAGAGGCAATCTTCACCTGGTCTACGTGGATTTGACCGCAGCCTTTGACTGTGTATCGCACTCTAGGCTGTGGTCAATCCTCGCGGAAATGGGAGTGGACCATCATATAATATCCTTTTTACGTGAGCTGTACTCAGGTGCATCGGCAAGGGAGAGATTTGGGGTGAACGAGGAGCTCACGCATTCGTTTGGAGTAACCAAGGGAGTCAGACAAGGGTGTGTCCTGGCTCCTTTTCTATTTAATCTGTATACCAATGGTCTCGAGAAGGCCATGCTACAAGGGAGCCAGGACCTCCCAACAATTGCCCGTCATCCGATTCCCGCGCTACTTTACGCGGACGACGCAGTAATTATGGCTCGAACCCCAGTACAACTCCAGAACCAATTAAACTCATACTGTAAATTCATGGCTTCATTGGACTTAAAGGTCAATGTAAAGAAAACACTAGTCATGCACTTAGGTAAAAAGAGGTCTAAGAATAAACCGATTTGTATAGAAAAAGCTAAGTTGAATTGCACCAGGACCTATCCTTATTTAGACATACTCTTTGACAACACCTCCTCTTGGAAATCGGACATTGAAAGCAGATATCTTTTGTTTTTAAGAGCCTCCTTTGCACTGATTGCTTTCTCTTGAAAAATAGGTAAACCGCCCTCAAAAGAACTTTTGCAAATATACTATGCTAAGTGCCATAGCGCAGCCGTATAGCGCGCCGGGGTATGGGGCTATACACCTGAGATCACTTTGCAAAGGGTCGAGAACAACTTTATCCGTTATCTTTTGGCCGTTCCTCAGTCCTCTCCAACCTATGCTTGCCACATATAATTAGGAATGGCCTATATTGCTGATTATATAAAAATCCAGCCAATATTATTGTAGCATCGTATCTGGACAACGGAACAGTGTAGCCTAACCCGTGCACTAATAGTAGATTGCTTAGCCCTAGACAACTGGCTGGATGTCCCATGGCTGTCATATGTGCATAACTTTTTAAATGATTTGGGCCTCTCCAAATATTTTAAAGAACCGGTAGTCTTAAATACTGTTACCAGAAAGGCCTTGCGATCGCTTTGTTTATCTCATCTGGGAGAACTTCGTATGGCTCAAGAAATTCACAAAGTCACAAACTGCCATATTTTAACCATTCAATGTACTTTGGGCATCCAGCAGTACCTTACTTTCTGCCTATCTACCTATGAAAAGTATTTGCTAACTCGGTTAAGACTTAATTTGTTTTTTCACTTGGTCACATTACCAGGGAGACAGGACTGGTCACACTCCATCATCCAGTGTCCCTGCGATGGTACCTCTGAACAGTCTAATATTCACGTATTACTGTTCTGCAAATATTATTCTGTACCACGCAAACAATGGATTATTCCAATCCTACTGTCCCTGGGTTTGAGAAGATGCCGTCCAGCTTTTATGGCGTTACAATTTTTAGATACAGACTCAAATGCCAAATGCATAGCCATGTTTCTTAAAACCTGTCTGAAAATTCGAGCCACTTATGGAGATCCATAGCAATTTAAAAATGGTTCATTGATAATTGGTATGCTTTATTTTGCACAAATTAGCCGACAGAGCCCAAATTGCCCTTTTCCTTTTTATGATTTATTGTATGATTGTAAGGCTTTATCATATGTATTCATACATATATTGTTTAATACTATTTTTATCGTGTACCTATGACGTATGTGAAATTGTACATAATGATTGTTGCTTTTATGATTTTATATTGTCTTAAAATCGAATAAAGCTTTCTACTACTACTAGTCACTGGCACAAGCACATGCTCACCCATACAGAAACTCTCCCATTCACTCACTCACCCATACAGTCTCTCACACACCCACTCAATCATTTATATACCAATTATGCACCCACTCACTCAGACATAGAGTCACTTACACACTCCATCACTCTTCCATGCACTACTGTAGGAAGGTGGTTCTCTGTACAGTGCACAAAAATAAAGTACACTATCTAGAGAGCTTGGAGAATCCCCAATTGGTATACAGAGGTACAATTAGATAATCATAACTCTGTTTTGTGGTAGTGTGGTCAAATAGTTAGGCTTATCAGAGGGTAGTGCTAAGCATTTGTTGTACTCACAAATGCAATTAATGAGACACATCCTCAAGAATACATCAAAACCAACTTATAAAAATAATATACATTTTTACGTAATTTTTAAAACCAAGAACACAGTTCTAAGGAGAGTACTTTTGGAGTTACGATTTTTTAAAGTTCGGAAAAGATATCACTTTTATACACAATTTTGCAGCATTAAAAGTAATGGGAAGGAAGATGCATATAAATTCAGGCAATGCTTTCACATAGTTCACCTTTCCTATTGTAGGTCGATGTTGAGACCAGGTCTAAAGTTCCACCCAGAGAAATTTGGGAGTATCACAGATCGGCCAGGAGCAGTGTGCTGAGGGTTTTGGAAGCTGCCAGGCAAAGACAGAGGGGCCACTTGCTAGTACACTGCATAGAGGGCTTACAGGTAAGTTTGTAGGGTCTACTTGAAGGGAAGTGGTCGCAAGTGCTTGGGGACCAGAGGAGCACACCTGTTCAGACAATGCCGGGGTCGGGTGCAAAGCAAACAGGTCAGCTGGGCGTCGTGCATCTTGATGTCCCTGCAGTCAGGAGAAGGCAACTTGGAGAGACGATCATCGGGACAGCTGAGCCAATTAGGAAGTGGGACTCATATGTTTAGATGCCCCTCAAGGGGTGCTTGCTTCTGGTGCATCGGGAGTCCAGTGTGGGCTCTCCTTCTTGGTGTTTTCCGTTGGGGGTCCAGAGCCCCAGGCTTTGGTAGGTCTTGGTGCTTCCAAACTTGTTGGAGACGTAAATCTGACCGTTTGAAGATGCTGTAACTTTTCTTGCTTTGGTGCTGCGTCAAGGTCGTCGGGGAGCAGCAAGTGGACAAACCAGACTTCATGGGATTGGCGCCTGCGATGTGCATGGGCGTGGTACCTTCACTCCAAGGGAACTTCTTGGTGATTTAACAAAGTTTGTAGGTGCTCTGGGTTTCTTGGAGTCCTTTCAGGTTCAGTACAACACAGCAGGTGATGACTATTGAGTCCTTCAGGCAGCAGGCAGGGTTTGGCACCTTTTTCTTCTGAAGCAGGTCTTCAGTTCTCATGCAGCGTGTCTTCCTTGTCCTGGTCTTCTTTTGTCCATTGAATCTGATGTTCAGGTCTTGGGGTGCCACCTAAATACTGAATTTAGGGGTGTTACAAGGGGAGACACATAGTAGCCAATGGGCACCTACCTTTAGGGTGTCTACACCCTCTAGTCACCACTCCCTATGGAAAGGGGCACTACCCTGGCCCGGGTAGGTTGTTTTTCCACCATCCCAAGATGGTGGAATTTCCGGAGAGGGGTTTGAATTGCCTGCCATGCAGCCAGGGCCCGTGCAGGTCAGAGCGGTGAGGCCGAGTGGGGGGTAATTTTGACAGATGAGGTTGAGGGAAAGTAAATATTTATTTAATTTTCCCCTGTAGACGTCTGTTGAATCCGCCCCAACCCAGCCCCACCACTCTTACATGCACGGGTCGCGGCTGCTGCTGTAGGCAAAGTGGGTACTCTCCTCCTAATATAACTACTTTTCCTGCCTTTCCGCATGCAAAAAGTGGAGCAGGAAAGGGCTTGGCCTCCCCCACTATCAGGCGGTCCCTGGATGAATTTCAAAGGCAGCATTGCCTATGAAGCTTTACACCCAGGAAGGCCCAGCAAGGGAAGAAAAGAGGATGGAGACAAGGAGGGATTAATGGATACAAAGTGATAGATAAACAACAGCAGAAAGATGGTATAAAGAAGGAAGAAATAAGGACAGATGTAAAAAAACTGCAGAATAGAGAAGAGGGAAGAAAGAAGGATAGATGGAGGGAAGAAAGAAAGTTCATAAAGCCCTCAAGAAGAGAAATTTGCCAAATGACTGTTGGTCTCACTTGCTCAGGGTCATTTGGGACACTGTTGGAAGTGATTTACAAAAGGGGGGGGGGGTGGTGATGAACAGAGTGTCTGAATTGAGCAGACCACTCTTACCCAGTCCAAAGATCAGGGCTTGATCCATCACGGTTATTTATCTCACTGCCCCATCCCAGCTCAGAACCTGGCTATATGCAAATCAGTCTGTCCCTGGCCCAGTGCATCATGGGAACAGGGCAGACTAAACTACCAAGCCAATTCTTTACCAGAAAGGAGACAAGCTACCGGGGACCGGTTTCTGGCATTTCAGCCTCTTCGGCCCGGCTTGCTTGAATCCTGATGGAGCAGTGAGAAAGGGACTCATGTCTGAGTATACCCTGCCACACCTATAGTGGCCAAAATCGATTTACAAAAGGGGGTGGTGATGAACAGAGTGTCTGAATTGAGCAGACCACTCTTACCCAATCCAAAGATCAGGGCTTGATCCATCACCGTTATTTATCTCACTGCCCCATCCCAGCTCAGAACCTGGCTATATGCAAATCAGTCTGTCCCTGGCCCAGTGCATCATGGGAACAGGGCAGACTAAACTACCAAGCCAATTCTTTACCAGAAAGGAGACAAGCTACCGGGGACCGGTTTCTGGCATTTCAGCCTCTTCGGCCCGGCTTGCTTGAATCCTGATGGAGCAGTGAGAAAGGGACTCATGTCTGAGTATACCCTGCCACACCTATAGTGGCCAAAATCGATTTACAAAAGGGGGTGGTGATGAACAGAGTGTCTGAATTGAGCAGACCACTCTTACCCAGTCCAAAGATCAGGGCTTGATCCATCACCGTTATTTATCTCACTGCCCCATCCCAGCTCAGAACCTGGCTATATGCAAATCAGTCTGTCCCTGGCCCAGTGCATCATGGGAACAGGGCAGACTAAACTACCAAGCCAATTCTTTACCAGAAAGGAGACAAGCTACCGGGGACCGGTTTCTGGCATTTCGGCCTCTTCGGCCCGGCTTGCTTGAATCCTGATGGAGCAGTGAGAAAGGGACTCATGTCTGAGTATACCCTGCCACACCTATAGTGGCCAAAATCGATTTACAAAAGGGGGTGGTGATGAACAGAGTGTCTGAATTGAGCAGACCACTCTTACCCAGTCCAAAGATCAGGGCTTGATCCATCACCGTTATTTATCTCACTGCCCCATCCCAGCTCAGAACCTGGCTATATGCAAATCAGTCTGTCCCTGGCCCAGTGCATCATGGGAACAGGGCAGACTAAACTACCAAGCCAATTCTTTACCAGAAAGGAGACAAGCTACCGGGGACCGGTTTCTGGCATTTCAGCCTCTTCGGCCCGGCTTGCTTGAATCCTGATGGAGCAGTGAGAAAGGGACTCATGTCTGAGTATACCCTGCCACACCTATAGTGGCCAAAATCGATTTACAAAAGGGGGTGGTGATGAACAGAGTGTCTGAATTGAGCAGACCACTCTTACCCAGTCCAAAGATCAGGGCTTGATCCATCACCGTTATTTATCTCACTGCCCCATCCCAGCTCAGAACCTGGCTATATGCAAATCAGTCTGTCCCTGGCCCAGTGCATCATGGGAACAGGGCAGACTAAACTACCAAGCCAATTCTTTACCAGAAAGGAGACAAGCTACCGGGGACCGGTTTCTGGCATTTCAGCCTCTTCGGCCCGGCTTGCTTGAATCCTGATGGAGCAGTGAGAAAGGGACTCATGTCTGAGTATACCCTGCCACACCTATAGTGGCCAAAATCGATTTACAAAAGGGGGTGGTGATGAACAGAGTGTCTGAATTGAGCAGACCACTCTTACCCAGTCCAAAGATCAGGGCTTGATCCATCACCGTTATTTATCTCACTGCCCCATCCCAGCTCAGAACCTGGCTATATGCAAATCAGTCTGTCCCTGGCCCAGTGCATCATGGGAACAGGGCAGACTAAACTACCAAGCCAATTCTTTACCAGAAAGGAGACAAGCTACCGGGGACCGGTTTCTGGCATTTCAGCCTCTTCGGCCCGGCTTGCTTGAATCCTGATGGAGCAGTGAGAAAGGGACTCATGTCTGAGTATACCCTGCCACACCTATAGTGGCCAAAATCGATTTACAAAAGGGGGTGGTGATGAACAGAGTGTCTGAATTGAGCAGACCACTCTTACCCAATCCAAAGATCAGGGCTTGATCCATCACCGTTATTTATCTCACTGCCCCATCCCAGCTCAGAACCTGGCTATATGCAAATCAGTCTGTCCCTGGCCCAGTGCATCATGGGAACAGGGCAGACTAAACTACCAAGCCAATTCTTTACCAGAAAGGAGACAAGCTACCGGGGACCGGTTTCTGGCATTTCAGCCTCTTCGGCCCGGCTTGCTTGAATCCTGATGGAGCAGTGAGAAAGGGACTCATGTCTGAGTATACCCTGCCACACCTATAGTGGCCAAAATCGATTTACAAAAGGGGGTGGTGATGAACAGAGTGTCTGAATTGAGCAGACCACTCTTACCCAGTCCAAAGATCAGGGCTTGATCCATCACCGTTATTTATCTCACTGCCCCATCCCAGCTCAGAACCTGGCTATATGCAAATCAGTCTGTCCCTGGCCCAGTGCATCATGGGAACAGGGCAGACTAAACTACCAAGCCAATTCTTTACCAGAAAGGAGACAAGCTACCGGGGACCGGTTTCTGGCATTTCGGCCTCTTCGGCCCGGCTTGCTTGAATCCTGATGGAGCAGTGAGAAAGGGACTCATGTCTGAGTATACCCTGCCACACCTATAGTGGCCAAAATCGATTTACAAAAGGGGGTGGTGATGAACAGAGTGTCTGAATTGAGCAGACCACTCTTACCCAGTCCAAAGATCAGGGCTTGATCCATCACCGTTATTTATCTCACTGCCCCATCCCAGCTCAGAACCTGGCTATATGCAAATCAGTCTGTCCCTGGCCCAGTGCATCATGGGAACAGGGCAGACTAAACTACCAAGCCAATTCTTTACCAGAAAGGAGACAAGCTACCGGGGACCGGTTTCTGGCATTTCAGCCTCTTCGGCCCGGCTTGCTTGAATCCTGATGGAGCAGTGAGAAAGGGACTCATGTCTGAGTATACCCTGCCACACCTATAGTGGCCAAAATCGATTTACAAAAGGGGGTGGTGATGAACAGAGTGTCTGAATTGAGCAGACCACTCTTACCCAGTCCAAAGATCAGGGCTTGATCCATCACCGTTATTTATCTCACTGCCCCATCCCAGCTCAGAACCTGGCTATATGCAAATCAGTCTGTCCCTGGCCCAGTGCATCATGGGAACAGGGCAGACTAAACTACCAAGCCAATTCTTTACCAGAAAGGAGACAAGCTACCGGGGACCGGTTTCTGGCATTTCAGCCTCTTCGGCCCGGCTTGCTTGAATCCTGATGGAGCAGTGAGAAAGGGACTCATGTCTGAGTATACCCTGCCACACCTATAGTGGCCAAAATCGATTTACAAAAGGGGGTGGTGATGAACAGAGTGTCTGAATTGAGCAGACCACTCTTACCCAGTCCAAAGATCAGGGCTTGATCCATCACCGTTATTTATCTCACTGCCCCATCCCAGCTCAGAACCTGGCTATATGCAAATCAGTCTGTCCCTGGCCCAGTGCATCATGGGAACAGGGCAGACTAAACTACCAAGCCAATTCTTTACCAGAAAGGAGACAAGCTACCGGGGACCGGTTTCTGGCATTTCAGCCTCTTCGGCCCGGCTTGCTTGAATCCTGATGGAGCAGTGAGAAAGGGACTCATGTCTGAGTATACCCTGCCACACCTATAGTGGCCAAAATCGATTTACAAAAGGGGGTGGTGATGAACAGAGTGTCTGAATTGAGCAGACCACTCTTACCCAGTCCAAAGATCAGGGCTTGATCCATCACCGTTATTTATCTCACTGCCCCATCCCAGCTCAGAACCTGGCTATATGCAAATCAGTCTGTCCCTGGCCCAGTGCATCATGGGAACAGGGCAGACTAAACTACCAAGCCAATTCTTTACCAGAAAGGAGACAAGCTACCGGGGACCGGTTTCTGGCATTTCAGCCTCTTCGGCCCGGCTTGCTTGAATCCTGATGGAGCAGTGAGAAAGGGACTCATGTCTGAGTATACCCTGCCACACCTATAGTGGCCAAAATCGATTTACAAAAGGGGGTGGTGATGAACAGAGTGTCTGAATTGAGCAGACCACTCTTACCCAGTCCAAAGATCAGGGCTTGATCCATCACCGTTATTTATCTCACTGCCCCATCCCAGCTCAGAACCTGGCTATATGCAAATCAGTCTGTCCCTGGCCCAGTGCATCATGGGAACAGGGCAGACTAAACTACCAAGCCAATTCTTTACCAGAAAGGAGACAAGCTACCGGGGACCGGTTTCTGGCATTTCAGCCTCTTCGGCCCGGCTTGCTTGAATCCTGATGGAGCAGTGAGAAAGGGACTCATGTCTGAGTATACCCTGCCACACCTATAGTGGCCAAAATCGATTTACAAAAGGGGGTGGTGATGAACAGAGTGTCTGAATTGAGCAGACCACTCTTACCCAGTCCAAAGATCAGGGCTTGATCCATCACCGTTATTTATCTCACTGCCCCATCCCAGCTCAGAACCTGGCTATATGCAAATCAGTCTGTCCCTGGCCCAGTGCATCAAGGGAACAGGGCAGACTAAACTACCAAGCCAATTCTTTACCAGAAAGGAGACAAGCTACCGGGGACCGGTTTCTGGCATTTCAGCCTCTTCGGCCCGGCTTGCTTGAATCCTGATGGAGCAGTGAGAAAGGGACTCATGTCTGAGTATACGCTGCCACACCTATAGTGGCCAAAATCGATTTACAAAAGGGGGTGGTGATGAACAGAGTGTCTGAATTGAGCAGACCACTCTTACCCAGTCCAAAGATCAGGGCTTGATCCATCACCGTTATTTATCTCACTGCCCCATCCCAGCTCAGAACCTGGCTATATGCAAATCAGTCTGTCCCTGGCCCAGTGCATCATGGGAACAGGGCAGACTAAACTACCAAGCCAATTCTTTACCAGAAAGGAGACAAGCTACCGGGGACCGGTTTCTGGCATTTCAGCCTCTTCGGCCCGGCTTGCTTGAATCCTGATGGAGCAGTGAGAAAGGGACTCTTGTCTGAGTATACCCTGCCACACCTATAGTGGCCAAAATCGATTTACAAAAGGGGGTGGTGATGAACAGAGTGTCTGAATTGAGCAGACCACTCTTACCCAGTCCAAAGATCAGGGCTTGATCCATCACCGTTATTTATCTCACTGCCCCATCCCAGCTCAGAACCTGGCTATATGCAAATCAGTCTGTCCCTGGCCCAGTGCATCATGGGAACAGGGCAGACTAAACTACCAAGCCAATTCTTTACCAGAAAGGAGACAAGCTACCGGGGACCGGTTTCTGGCATTTCAGCCTCTTCGGCCCGGCTTGCTTGAATCCTGATGGAGCAGTGAGAAAGGGACTCATGTCTGAGTATACCCTGCCACACCTATAGTGGCCAAAATCGATTTACAAAAGGGGGTGGTGATGAACAGAGTGTCTGAATTGAGCAGACCACTCTTACCCAGTCCAAAGATCAGGGCTTGATCCATCACCGTTATTTATCTCACTGCCCCATCCCAGCTCAGAACCTGGCTATATGCAAATCAGTCTGTCCCTGGCCCAGTGCATCATGGGAACAGGGCAGACTAAACTACCAAGCCAATTCTTTACCAGAAAGGAGACAAGCTACCGGGGACCGGTTTCTGGCATTTCAGCCTCTTCGGCCCGGCTTGCTTGAATCCTGATGGAGCAGTGAGAAAGGGACTCATGTCTGAGTATACCCTGCCACACCTATAGTGGCCAAAATCGATTTACAAAAGGGGGTGGTGATGAACAGAGTGTCTGAATTGAGCAGACCACTCTTACCCAGTCCAAAGATCAGGGCTTGATCCATCACCGTTATTTATCTCACTGCCCCATCCCAGCTCAGAACCTGGCTATATGCAAATCAGTCTGTCCCTGGCCCAGTGCATCATGGGAAACGGGGCAGACTAAACTACCAAGCCAATTCTTTACCAGAAAGGAGACAAGCTACCGGGGACCGGTTTCTGGCATTTCAGCCTCTTCGGCCCGGCTTGCTTGAATCCTGATGGAGCAGTGAGAAAGGGACTCATGTCTGAGTATACCCTGCCACACCTATAGTGGCCAAAATCGATTTACAAAAGGGGGTGGTGATGAACAGAGTGTCTGAATTGAGCAGACCACTCTTACCCAGTCCAAAGATCAGGGCTTGATCCATCACCGTTATTTATCTCACTGCCCCATCCCAGCTCAGAACCTGGCTATATGCAAATCAGTCTGTCCCTGGCCCAGTGCATCATGGGAACAGGGCAGACTAAACTACCAAGCCAATTCTTTACCAGAAAGGAGACAAGCTACCGGGGACCGGTTTCTGGCATTTCAGCCTCTTCGGCCCGGCTTGCTTGAATCCTGATGGAGCATTGAGAAAGGGACTCATGTCTGAGTATACCCTGCCACACCTATAGTGGCCAAAATCGATTTACAAAAGGGGGTGGTGATGAACAGAGTGTCTGAATTGAGCAGACCACTCTTACCCAGTCCAAAGATCAGGGCTTGATCCATCACCGTTATTTATCTCACTGCCCCATCCCAGCTCAGAACCTGGCTATATGCAAATCAGTCTGTCCCTGGCCCAGTGCATCATGGGAACAGGGCAGACTAAACTACCAAGCCAATTCTTTACCAGAAAGGAGACAAGCTACCGGGGACCGGTTTCTGGCATTTCAGCCTCTTCGGCCCGGCTTGCTTGAATCCTGATGGAGCAGTGAGAAAGGGACTCATGTCTGAGTATACCCTGCCACACCTATAGTGGCCAAAATCGATTTTGTCCACCCTAAGCGTGGAAGGGTATTCTCAGATGTGAGACCCTTGCTCATTGCACCATCAGGATTCAAGCAAACCGGGCCGAAGACGGCTGTAATGCCAGAAACCGGTCCCCGGGAGCTTGTTTCCTTCCCAGTGTAAGAATTGGCTTTTGTAGTTTGGTTTGCCCTGTTCCCATCATGCACTGGGACAGGAACACACTAATTTGCATACAGCCAGGTTCTGAAACTGGGATGGTGCAGTGAGCTAAAAAACGGTGTTGGATCTAGCCCTGATCTCTTGACTGGGTGAGAGCTTTCTGCTTAATTCAGAGACTCTGTCCCTCACCACCCCTTGTTATAAATATTTTTGTCCACCCTAAGCGTGGAAGGGTATTCTCAGATGTGAGACCCTTGCTCATTGCACCATCAGGATTCAAGCAAACCGGGCCGAAGACGGCTGTAATGCCAGAAACCGGTCCCCGGGAGCTTGTTTCCTTCCCAATGTAAGAATTGGCTTTTGTAGTTTGGTTTGCCCTGTTCCCATCATGCACTGGGACAGGAACAGACTAATTTGCATACAGCCAGGTTCTGAAACTGGGATGGTGCAGTGAGCTAAAAAACGGTGTTGGATCTAGCCCTGATCTCTTGACTGGGTGAGAGCTTTCTGCTTAATTCAGAGACTCTGTCCCTCACCACCCCTTGTTATAAATATTTTTGTCCACCCTAAGCGTGGAAGGGTATTCTCAGATGTGAGACCCTTGCTCATTGCACCATCAGGATTCAAGCAAACCGGGCCGAAGACGGCTGTAATGCCAGAAACCGGTCCCCGGGAGCTTGTTTCCTTCCCAGTGTAAGAATTGGCTTTTGTAGTTTGGTTTGCCCTGTTCCCATCATGCACTGGGACAGGAACAGACTAATTTGCATACAGCCAGGTTCTGAAACTGGGATGGTGCAGTGAGCTAAAAAACGGTGTTGGATCTAGCCCTGATCTCTTGACTGGGTGAGAGCTTTCTGCTTAATTCAGAGACTCTGTCCCTCACCACCCCTTGTTATAAATACTGTTGGAAGTGAGGCCTATTTTGTTTTTTATGGCTAATCCCTTGCTCGAAAGTAAGGTCCTTCAGAAATCCGGACTGAGGGCGTATTTATGGGAGAGGTGGCGCAGGGTAATGCAGCACGTTACCTTGCTGCGCTGCCCTGTGCCACAGGGAACGGGCAGGAATGCATTGTATTTATTCAACATGGTGCATTCCTGTCCTTTTCACCTGAGCTGGTGCAGTTTAGGCAGCCTACCGTCAATGCAGGTACCCTTGCACCACGTGATGCCTCTGTTGCATGCAGGATTGTTTTTGTGCAAGAAGGGGGACCTTCCTGCAATAAAAGCAATCCTAAAAGGCTTTTTCCTCTTTCTTTGCATAGAAAGAGTTAAAAACGAGGAGAAATAAAGGGGCATATTATCAACAACTAGCAAAATATATCGCTAAATAAGCTTAGCAAATTTTTTTCTATCGCCGTGCATCACCAGATTTTATCGCAGAGATAACGTGCTATTAGCAACGTTTATCTCAAATGCGATAAAATTTCCGGCGTTAGCAGCGAAATGCGTGAATATCGCTGATAATCCAGCAATATTCACGCATTATCGCCAATGGGGACTTAGCCAGAATATCCACCTCCCATTGGATATAATGGCTAAGAACTGGTCTGAGCAGGTGTTCGTTTTCAGCGATATTCGCGCTTAGCGCAAATTTTTTAATCGCTACGCCTATGTTGATAATAGACGATAGCGATGTTAGCGACTGCTTTCAGTCGCTAACAGGTTAGGTACGCCCACTTGTCATTACCGATAAATATCGCTGACATGCAAAGCGGGCCCCAAACCAGTCGCTATCGCCTACAAACTGTCGCTGACTGCTGTTAGCGACAGCTTGCTGATAGGGAGATGAAATTATCGCCACTTTGCGGCCGAAAACGGCCACTAAAGAGGCGATAATTTCATACCGCCCGCCTTGATAATATGCCCCTAAGTTATTTCTCCTCATTACGCCTTACCTAGGGAGGCGTAGGATTTTGACGCATTTCCAGGTTTACAAGTCCTCGTTAATCTGGGAATACGTCAATAACCATAGGACTTGCATGGGAACACCCACCGCAACAACACCCATGAAACGCCTCCCTCGCGCACAGTGAGGCAAGGCAGAGATTTGTGCTGTGTTGCCTTACTACAGATTTGCAAATCCATTCAAAGCCACGCAAAGTGGCTGTGAGTGACTTCATGAATAAATATGACTGAGAGGCTTACGTCGTTCATGTACCACGCTGAGTGGAGCAAGAAATGATGCAAATCCCTCATAAATATGCCACCAACAGCCAGATTCATGAACGGGCCGTTTTGCGAGGCTCAAATAGCGAATCATAAGGAATCGCTATTTGAGACTCGCAAAACGGTATTCATGTAGGAATCGCAATAGTAATTGCGATTCCCACTTATTCCTTATTTGCGATTAGCTAATTGTTAATCGCAAATAAGGAATAACTCCCCATGCATTCCTATGGGCCAAAAGGCCCATAGGAATGCATGGGGAGTCATTCCTCATTTGCGATTAGCAATTAGCTAATCGCAAATGAGATTCCGAGTACAAGGGTGCCAGGGGTGTCCAAAGGACACCCTGTAGCACCCCTGCATGGAAATTAACACAGGTGTTGCACACACACATGTCCAAAGGACATGGGTGTGTGTAACGTGCAACTCAGAAAAATGCATTTAAATGCATTTTTCTGAGTTTCCGCAATTTACCGCGAGGTTTGACCTCCCCGTAAATTGCAGCCCGAAATTGCGATTTCGCAATTGTAAAATGGATGATGAATTACATTTAAGGAATATAAATGTAAATCCTCGCAAATATGCGAATTAGCAAATAGCGATTTTTTCATTTGGGATGTTGAATCCCAAATGCAAAAATCGCACTCGCAAAGGGCCAGATTCTCAGAATCTGGCCCTTTGCGAGCCGATTCGGCCTTGATGAATAAGGCTGCAAGTGAGGTGGGGCCGAGTGTGGCATTCCTTAGATGTGAGGTCCTTCAGAAATCGTACCAGAGGGAATAGGGGCCCGCATAGATCTGGACACACAGCAGCACATAGAGGCAACAGGACCCATAATGCTATGATATGAGATGGATGGATGGACGGACGAACAGATGAATGGATGGAGAACTGCAGGATGATTATGTCATTCACACAGAATCGCACAATTTTCAGTGATCTCCCGAAGCTTAACAACCAAAACCTACACCTGCCATGTTATGTTGCGTAAGTGAATTGGCCAGTAAAGCACTTTGGTTGTTGTAAAGCACTTAAAATGAGAATTCTTTCGCTCAGGATTAAATAACGTCATTAGTGTGGTCGTCAAGCCTGGGAACCTCACAGACTCCAACCGCAAACAAACCTGAACTAACCTTAAATTGAAGCGATGCAGGAACGAGGAGACCTATTTGTAAATAAAGAAACCTCACCCCAAATTCTACACAGTTCAACATTTAGGCTTTAGCGCCATCTGGTGGAATTTTGGAAAGTGGCACCTCCATCATACTTTTCTCAAAGGCGGCCTATATTAACTTTTAAATGTTTGTCTTCCACAATCTTTGAATGGGTACAGTATTGAATACTTCTTTAAATCGCAGCATCCTTACCTAAAATGTGAAAGTACAAAAACAACAGTTCTTTACTCTTTGGATACGATGAAGAACACATTACTATAGCAGAAAGTGAGTGTTCCCAAAATAATGCACTATTCGTATAAATGAACAAAGCACAGGACTATTATGTCCCAATACCCAATAACACCATTGGGCATATTTACAAAAAAGTGGCGGAGTGTATCGTTAGCCTTCTTGGCTTAATGACACGCTCCGCCACTTCTGAAACGCAGGGCTACACCATATGTACAAGAATATGTTGCAGCTCTGCGTTTCCCCATGTGCTGGCGCAAAGTTTAGCATTCTTGCGCCAACACAGGCACCCTTCCTGCACATAAACAATCTTTAAATTCCACTTTGCAATTTCTATGTGTGCTGCTTGTGAGAAGTTGGCCTGGTATATAATGCTCACTAATTCTAGTGATCACTTTGTACCATGCCAAGCAACCCTTATGATGATGGTTGTAATTCAACCTTGTAGACCAGTTATCCTAGTGGTAACGTGGACAAAGCAGTCTTAGGCTAAACTCTGAAAGGCATGTGAAGCCAGCTGTTATACCACACACAACCCCCTTGAATACCAAATGAAAGGGACACCACACAGATATATATTGAAAATATATATTGATTTATTAACTATAAAATCCCCTGGACTCTTTATAAGCACAGAAGCACAAGCGTTAAATCACAAGACAGTTTAAAATACACAAAAGTTGCACAATATGGATGAGCCCTAGGGGCCACCTAAACCATATACTAAGAAAGTGGTATAAGAGATACCAGGAGGAAAGTGAAGAGGCCTAGGGCCTTGGGAATTGCTGGAGCTATTCGAGACTAGCAATGACTAAGTCGGGAGAGGCCCACGGGACTCGGGTGCAGTGTTCAAAGTGCACGCACTTTCCAATACAAAGTCTATGGTGCGTAAAAAGTACAAAGTTAGAAAGTTAGGAACCTTCCGAGTGACCTACGGAGTTAAAACTTTAGACACAGGCCCTTGAGATGTGTACCAGTGCAGGAGCACCGGCGGAGCTGAGTTACCTCACCCACAGGAAGCGGGTGCACAGGGTCGAAGTAGTGTCGGGTTTCGTCACGCTGGTCGATGGTGCTTGGAGCTGAAGATGCTGCAGGCGGCTCGATGTGAAGAGTTCCGGTGGATCCAAGGGTGGATCTGAAGATGTGAAGACCTGAAAGCAGAGGGGACAGTCTTCAAAGTCACTAGCCAGTGACTACCGTGGAACCAGATTGGAACCAGGCGATGTCGGGTGCAAACAGGCGTTGTCGGGTAGCTTCTTTCTGCAGCCACGTGGATACCCGGGGTCGAGGACGTTCAGGAGTCGGTCACGAGCTGTCCCACGTAGGCTTCTCGCTGTTGGCGGTGTCGGAGACCTGATCGGAGCAAACAGGCCTTGGCAAATGCAAGCCACGCAGAAGTTGAAAGATGCTGTTCACTCGGACCAGCAAGGTCAGAGCGGGTGCTCCTTTTTACAGGAGCTTGGGTAGGACTGGAGCAACTAGACCTGCTGTGTAAATCGTCGGGTTCGTCGCCAAGATGGCCGCTGACCACGTGGCTAGTGGCCGGGATGGCGCGTCGAGTGGCACAATGCAAAAGGGCCCCACGCAGATCGTGGAGATGCTGGGGGGCTGATCTTCGGTGCAAGGGCTGCTCGGTGGTGGGGGTTCTCAGTCCCCAAAGCACAACGTCGAGGATGCCTCAGAAGCTGCGCAGTCAGCTTTTCGAGTGTCTTCCAAGAGGTCCGGTCCCACGTCACTCGGTGCCTCCACGGGTCCCTTCTTTGCAGGGACTGTGGATCGGGCTCTGAGAGGTCTGAGAGTCTGGTTCTTGTCGGGCTCTGGGCTCGGTCTCCGGCGGGAGGCGGCGGCAAAGCAGACGTCGAGTTGCTGGTTGGTACCTGTGTTCACAGGGTGGCCACTCCTAGGCCACAAGGGAGATTCTCTTCAGTCTTCTGTGCAGCAGAATGTCGAAGTCCAGTCTTCTTCTTGTTTAAAGTTGATTTCAGGATGATCTGCTGTGCAATGGCACTGCTCCCACTCTTATTCCAATCTGAGGGGTGGATCTCCTGCTAGGTCCCTCCCCTATGGGTGGGACCAGGAAGGGGGGTGGTTACACCCCCTCTCCTTTGTCCAGCTCCTCACCAGGACTGGGGCTGGAAAGCCCCAGAACCGGTTTGGGCTGGCTTATGCACAGGGACACCTTGTGTGCCCCAGGCATGTCTCAATCTATTCAGCCCTGTCCTACCCAATACACAAAACCCTGTCTGGGGTGGTGCTCGCACCTCCCCAGGCAGGAAACCCTTTGTCCAGGCCCTCCTCGCTGGAAAGACTCCCAGCAGCAGGAGGTCAGACATGTGTCTGTGGTGGCAGCATCCATTTTGTGATGCTGAGGCTCTGTTTAACTTTAACCGGGGTTAAGGCTACACACATGTCGTGTCCCTCTAGAAGGGTGGAATGCTATCCCCGTCGCCAGAACTGGCGAGGGGATAGTATTCCAATTCGTATGACACCTGACTCGACATGTTTTGATAAAGCCAAACCAAAGATAGCATTTAACCGCGAGGATTATAATGCACTTAAGAGTATATGGTATGGCAATATCCCGGAACAGCTTAGGGAGTGGTTCCCGACAGCTGCAGACAGGCTCAGCTCATGCTAGAGCACCATCTCACATATTTCCAAGCACTCTGCCTCCAGGATTGATGAGGCCTTCCATAGGAGTGGCTGATAGGAACATATGTGTCCAGTTTAGGGTTAGGCACAGACATACTGTACCTAAGTAAGAGGTGGTTACACCGACTTACCCCAGCTGAGTGATCAGCCAGTTGTGTCAAATATGGAAGACAGGCCAGGGGTGGCACAATACATGCTGCAGCCCCTGGTAGGCCTTGGATACACCTATGCCCTGGGCACCTATGGTACACTGTTACAGGGGCCTATAAGGTGAACCAATTCCAATTGTGTTATGCACCTAAGGTACATGGAGTCCATTTTAAGGAGAGAGCAATCAGCCTGGGGCCCTGAATAGCAGGATCCCAGGCCAACTAAGTCAAAAACCAGCTAAACACCAGGCAAAAAGTTTGGGGGTAACCATAGTCAGATATCCACCTTCCTACATAACCCCCCCCCCCCAAACGAAAGGAGATAAGGCTATCCTTGACCAGGTAAGCCTATATTGCCTAAGTGGCCATATAAGGAAGTACCAGCTCTGGCTTGGTAACCCCCTGTTTCATGGTCCACTAAGCAATCCCTCACCCTAAGGGTATCTGAGGGTCTCCACCATAGGGAATCTGTACCTGTGGTGTGTCTTTGCAAAGTCAAAGGCTGGTGTTGAGATGGAGTACTGAAGTGAGATTCCTCTGTAGGACTCAGCTTCCTCCAATCACTCTCCACCATGTGTGCCTTTCTTTCTTTGACTGAGTTGCACTGTGCTCTCAGGGTCAACCTCTGGCTACCTAAAGCTGGAGGCTGGGTCCCTCTGTTTGGCTTACTGGAGGGACAGGTCAGGTTTGGGGCCTTTTGGTCCCAGGTTTGGATGTGCCCAACAATATCCATCTGGGGGAGGTCCCTAACTACTTTTAAGGGGGATCCCTCAGGAGTTTTTAAAGTTTTCACCTCACTAGGGCTACTAGTTTCGGTGCCCCTAATCTGTTGATGGGGGTGCTTTATTTGACAGGGGACCCTTTGGGTCTCACTGTCCTTCTTGTCCTCTGCAGCCCTGGGCTGAGTAAGGCAAGGTAGAGAGGGGCAGGTTACCTGCTCCAGACTGGGTCCCACCTGAGAAGGGTCCACTGCCATCAGAGGCTCTGTCAGGCCAGGCCTAACAACCTCTGGGGCAGTTCCTTCATCAGGGGTAAGATCAGTTCCCTGAGGAGGCTGATCCTTTCCTAAAGTCTGGTGAGGGGGAGATTTCTCTTCCTCCTCCATGCTCTCTGTTTGGGTGGAGTGATCCATCATTTCAGGCTTCACTACCCATGTATCTGTTTGAGTTTGGGCTGTGGCCATCACAGCCCCACCAACCTTTTCAGGAGGAGACTCAGTTTGGGTATGGGCTGTTACTAGTACAGCCCTGCTACTCTTTTCAGGAGGGAAGTTATCTAAAGCTGGGGCTGAGGTTTGCTCAGCCCTCCCAACCTTTTCAGGAAGGACATCTTGAATTGGGGCTGTAGCCATTACAGCCCCACTAACCTTTCCATGGAGATTTACCATTCTAGAATGGGTTTGCTGTTCAACCTCAGCCCAGGCTGAGATTTCCAAATCATTACCCAGTAGGCAATCTACAGGCAAGTTTGCTGACACTGCCACTCTCTTTGGGCCAGTGACACCTCCCCAGCTAAGATTGACTACTGCCATGGGATGATTGGATTCTATGCCATCAATGTTTGTCACCTGATATTTGGCATCAGGTAAAAGTTGCCTTGAGGGGACTAGACATTCAGCCACCATGGTGATGCTAGCCCCTGTGTCTCTGAAGGCCTCCACTTTCAAGCCATTGATGAGGGGCTCTTGTCTATACTTGCTCAAAGTGTTTGGGCAAGCAGTGAAATTGGCAAACCCCATGCCAGTCTCATAGACAAGAGTATCTGTGTTAGGGGACCTGGATAGGCCAGAGTCCACCTGTCCTCCAAAAGTAAACCCACCCAAATTCTTGGGGGTGCTCCCACCACCTGGGGGACCACTGCTAACAGTGACAGGAGGTGTTGGAGCCTTTCCTGGAGGTATATTCTCTTTATTGCCATTCTTGGGACAACAGCTATCTGTTTTGTAATGCCCAACCTGTTTACAGGTATGACAATAAGGCGTTTTCTGGGTTGTAGAAGTGTCTTGGGACCCACCCCCATTCTTGGAGTTTTGGGGCCCTGGGGAAGTCTTTTCCTTACTTTTATCCCCACCCTTCTCTTGAGGCTTGGTAGTCTCTTTCTTTTGGTCACCACCCTGGTTCTTAGGCCTGATTCTGGTTCTGACCCATTTGTCTGCCCTCCTACCCAATTCTTGTGGGGAGGTCAGATCAGAGTCAACCAGGTGCTGATGTAGAAGCTGATTTTGACAATTACTTAAGATTTGCTCTCTCATAATTAAATTATACAATCCTGTATAGTCAGTAACCTTACTTCCCAGCAACCAGCCCTCCAGAGCCTTAGTGGCACACTCAACAAATTCAGACCAGTCCTGAGTCTGTGTCTTCTGGGTATCTCTGAACATTAACCTGTACTGTTCAGTGGTTAAGCCTAACCCATCAATCAGAGCACTCTTCAGGACCAGGTAGTTTCTAGAATCCCCATCACTAACTGTGAGGAGTCTGTCTCGGCCTCTACCTTCAAAGGAGCGCCACAAGATTGCTGCCCACTGCTCCTGAGGGATCTGCTGTACTCTGCAGGCTCTCTCCATTGCAGTTATCCATTTATGGATGTCATCCCCAGCTTTGTAGGGGGGCACAATCTTACTCAGGTTTCTTGTATCAAAGGACCTGTCTTTATTCTTCTGGATATTGCTGCCACCAGTGGATCCTAATCCACTCTCTCTAGGCTGTCTTGCTCTAGCAAGTTTCTCTTGGGCCAGGGCAATTTCTAACTCTTGTCTCTGGACTCTCAATTCAGCCTCTCTAATTTGAGTTTCTCTCAATTTGGTCTCATGTTCCCTTCTCTGAGGGCTAGTCATCTCCCTTCTGGGGTGACCATGAGAACCTCTAGAGACATGGGAGGTATTGGATTCACCTGAGTGATTCCTCCTCCTCCTATGCCCCTGGTTAAGTCATTTTGGGTGGCTGGGCAAGGTCAGCCTTGCTTCAGTCCCAAACACACTTAAGTTAGCCTGGTTCAGCCTACTGACCAGCACCTGACTATCTCTGTCATCATCTGACTCACTGCTTTCCACCTCCTCCTCTTCCTCCTCTTCCTCTACATCTACCTGAGGAGCTCCAGTGGTGGAGGCTTCCTCATCTACCAGGATGATAGGGGCAGGGGTGTCTACAGTGTCATCCTCTGAAGGATGGCCTCCTTCAGCATCCCCTGTGGGGTTTGCCTTAGAGGGCTTTAGAGTCTCAGACTGGTCTAAGAGCTCTCTTAGGTGGTCTGTAGTAGGGGAAGGCCCTGTCTTCAGACCCCTTAAGACACAAAGCTGTCTTAATTCCTTAAAGGAAAAAATAGCAAATTTGGATGGTGTCCTTGGAGGGTCACTCTCAACAGGAGTAAGTCCACTGGACCCTTCTGTTCCAGACATTGCTCTAGTGTGGGTGGATGTGTTGCAATCTACCTACACTGGTGTTTACCTACTAAACCTATCTAGTAGTTGTAGCTAGGGTGTGCTACTCCCTTTGCTCTACAACAACTAAGTTCAGTAGAACTTAAGTATACTAGTCTTGTTTTATATGTACCTAGAAGGTACCTGTATGATCTTTCAAATGATAATCTCAAAGATTGTAATGGTAAAACAACAGCAAGCTCAGATCCCAATCCGCTGCTCACCAATGTGAGAAGTTGGCCTGGTATATAATGCTCACTAATTCTAGTGATCACTTTGTACCATGCCAAGCAACCCTTATGATGATGGTTGTAATTCAACCTTGTAGACCAGTTATCCTAGTGGTAACGTGGACAAAGCAGTCTTAGGCTAAACTCTGAAAGGCATGTGAAGCCAGCTGTTATACCATACACAACCCCCTTGAATACCAAATGAAAGGGACACCACACAGATATATATTGAAAATATATATTGATTTATTAACTATAAAATCCCCAGGACTCTTTATGAGCACAGAAGCACAAGCGTTAAATCACAAGACAGTTTAAAATACACAAAAGTTGCACAATATGGATGAGCCCTAGGGGCCACCTAAACCATATACTAAGAAAGTGGTATAAGAGATACCAGGAGGAAAGTGAAGAGGCCTAGGGCCTTGGGAATCGCTGGAGCTATTCGAGACTAGCAATGACTAAGTCGGGAGAGGCCCACGGGACTCGGGTGCAGTGTTCAAAGTGCACGCACTTTCCAATACAAAGTCTATGGTGCGTAAAAAGTACAAAGTTAGAAAGTTAGGAACCTTCCGAGTGACCTACGGAGTTAAAACTTTAGACACAGGCCCTTGAGATGTGTACCAGTGCAGGAGCACCGGCGGAGCTGAGTTACCTCACCCACAGGAAGCGGGTGCACAGGGTCGAAGTAGTGTCGGGTTTCGTCACGCTGGTCGATGGTGCTTGGAGCTGAAGATGCTGCAGGCGGCTCGATGTGAAGAGTTCCGGTGGATCCAAGGGTGGATCTGAAGATGTGAAGACCTGAAAGCAGAGGGGACAGTGTTCAAAGTCACTAGCCAGTGACTACCGTGGAACCAGATTGGAACCAGGCGATGTTGGGTGCAAACAGGCGTTGTCGGGTAGCTTCTTTCTGCAGCCACGTGGATACCCGGGGTCGAGGACGTCCAGGAGTCGGTCACAAGCTGTCCCACGTAGACTTCTCGCTGTTGGCGGTGTCGGCGACCTGATCGGAGCAAACAGGCCTTGTCAAATGCACGCCACACAGAAGTTGAAAGATGCTGTTCACTCGGACCAGCAAGGTCAGAGCGGGTGCTCCTTTTTACAGGAGCTTGGGTAGGTCTGGAGCAACCAGACCTGCTGTGTAAATCGTCGGGTTCGTCGCCAAGATGGCCGCTGACCACGTGGCTAGTGGCCGGGATGGCGCGTCGAGTGGCACAATGCAAAAGGGCCCCACGCAGATCGTGGAGATGCTGGGGGGCTGATCTTCGGTGCAAGGGCTGCTCGGTGGTGGGGGTTCTCAGTCCCCAAAGCACAACGTCGAGGATGCCTCAGAAGCTGCGCAGTCAGCTTTTCTAGTGTCTTCCAAGAGGTCCGGTCCCACGTCACTCGGTGCCTCCACGGGTCCCTTCTTTGCAGGGACTGTGGATCGGGCTCTGAGAGGTCTGGGAGTCTGGTTCTTGTCGGGCTCTGGGCTCGGTCTCCGGCGGGAGGCGGCGGCAAAGCAGACGTCGAGTTGCTGGTTGGTACCTGTGTTCACAGGGTGGCCACTCCTAGGCCACAAGGGAGATTCTCTTCAGTCTTCTGTGCAGCAGAATGTCGAAGTCCAGTCTTCTTCTTGTTTAAAGTTGATTTCAGGATGATCTGCTGTGCAATGGCACTGCTCCCACTCTTATTCCAATCTGAGGGGTGGATCTCCTGCTAGGTCCCTCCCCTATGGGTGGGACCAGGAAGGGGGGTGGTTACACCCCCTCTCCTTTGTCCAGCTCCTCACCAGGACTGGGGCTGGAAAGCCCCAGAACCGGTTTGGGCTGGCTTATGCACAGGGACACCTTGTGTGCCCCAGGCATGTCTCAATCTATTCAGCCCTGTCCTACCCAATACACAAAACCCTGTCTGGGGTGGTGCTCGCACCTCCCCAGGCAGGAAACCCTTTGTCCAGGCCCTCCTCGCTGGAAGGACTCCCAGCAGCAGGAGGTCAGACATGTGTCTGTGGTGGCAGCATCCATTTTGTGATGCTGAGGCTCTGTTTAACTTTAACCGGGGTTAAGGCTACACACATGTCGTGTCCCTCTAGAAGGGTGGAATGCTATCCCCGTCGCCAGAACTGGCGAGGGGATAGTATTCCAATTCGTATGACACCTTACTCGACATGTTTTGATAAAGCCAAACCAAAGAAAGCATTTAACCGCGAGGATTATAATGCACTTAAGAGTATATGGTATGGCAATATCCCGGAACAGCTTAGGGAGTGGTTCCCGACAGCTGCAGACAGGCTCAGCTCATGCTAGAGCACCATCTCACATATTTCCAAGCACTCTGCCTCCAGGATTGATGAGGCCTTCCATAGGAGTGGCTGATAGGAACATATGTGTCCAGTTTAGGGTTAGGCACAGACATACTGTACCTAAGTAAGAGGTGGTTACACCGACTTACCCCAGCTGAGTGATCAGCCAGTTGTGTCAAATATGGAGGCCAGGCCAGGGGTGGCACAATACATGCTGCAGCCCCTGGTAGGCCTTGGATACACCTATGCCCTGGGCACCTATGGTACACTGTTACAGGGGCCTATAAGGTGAACCAATTCCAATTGTGTTATGCACCTAAGGTACATGGAGTCCATTTTAAGGAGAGAGCAATCAGCCTGGGGCCCTGAATAGCAGGATCCCAGGCCAACTAAGTCAAAAACCAGCTAAACACCAGGCAAAAAGTTTGGGGGTAACCATAGTCAGATATCCACCTTCCTACATAACCCCCCCCCCCCCAAACGAAAGGAGATAAGGCTATCCTTGACCAGGTAAGCCTATATTGCCTAAGTGGCCATATAAGGAAGTACCAGCTCTGGCTTGGTAACCCCCTGTTTCATGGTCCACTAAGCAATCCCTCACCCTAAGGGTATCTGAGGGTCTCCACCATAGGGAATCTGTACCTGTGGTGTGTCTTTGCAAAGTCAAAGGCTGGTGTTGAGATGGAGTACTGAAGTGAGATTCCTCTGTAGGACTCAGCTTCCTCCAATCACTCTCCACCATGTGTGCCTTTCTTTCTTTGACTGAGTTGCACTGTGCTCTCAGGGTCAACCTCTGGCTACCTAAAGCTGGAGGCTGGGTCCCTCTGTTTGGCTTACTGGAGGGACAGGTCAGGTTTGGGGCCTTTTGGTCCCAGGTTTGGATGTGCCCAACAATATCCATCTGGGTGAGGTCCCTAACTACTTTTAAGGGGGATCCCTCAGGAGTTTTTAAAGTTTTCACCTCACTAGGGCTACTAGTTTCGGTGCCCCTAATCTGTTGATGGGGGTGCTTTATTTGACAGGGGACCCTTTGGGTCTCACTGTCCTTCTTGTCCTCTGCAGCCCTGGGCTGAGTAAGGCAAGGTAGAGAGGGTCAGGTTACCTGCTCCAGACTGGGTCCCACCTGAGAAGGGTCCACTGCCATCAGAGGCTCTGTCAGGCCAGGCCTAACAACCTCTGGGGCAGTTCCTTCATCAGGGGTAAGATCAGTTCCCTGAGGAGGCTGATCCTTTCCTAAAGTCTGGTGAGGGGGAGATTTCTCTTCCTCCTCCATGCTCTCTGTTTGGGTGGAGTGATCCATCATTTCAGGCTTCACTACCCATGTATCTGTTTGAGTTTGGGCTGTGGCCATCACAGCCCCACCAACCTTTTCAGGAGGAGACTCAGTTTGGGTATGGGCTGTTACTAGTACAGCCCTGCTACTCTTTTCAGGAGGGAAGTTATCTAAAGATGGGGCTGAGGTTTGCTCAGCCCTCCCAACCTTTTCAGGAAGGACATCTTGAATTGGGGCTGTAGCCATTACAGCCCCACTAACCTTTCCATGGAGATTTACCATTCTAGAATGGGTTTGCTGTTCAACCTCAGCCCAGGCTGAGATTTCCAAATCATTACCCAGTAGGCAATCTACAGGCAAGTTTGCTGACACTGCCACTCTCTTTGGGCCAGTGACACCTCCCCAGCTAAGATTGACTACTGCCATGGGATGATTGGATTCTATGCCATCAATGTTTGTCACCTGATATTTGGCATCAGGTAAAAGTTGCCTTGAGGGGACTAGACATTCAGCCACCATGGTGATGCTAGCCCCTGTGTCTCTGAAGGCCTCCACTTTCAAGCCATTGATGAGGGGCTCTTGTCTATACTTGCTCAAGTGTTTGGGCAAGCAGTGAAATTGGCAAACCCCATGCCAGTCTCATAGACAAGAGTATCTGTGTTAGGGGACCTGGATAGGCCAGAGTCCACCTGTCCTCCAAAAGTAAACCCACCCAAATTCTTGGGGGTGCTCCCACCACCTGGGGGACCACTGCTAACAGTGACAGGAGGTGTTGGAGCCTTTCCTGGAGGTATATTCTCTTTATTGCCATTCTTGGGACAACAGCTATCTGTTTTGTAATGCCCAACCTGTTTACAGGTATGACAATAAGGCGTTTTCTGGGTTGTAGAAGTGTCTTGGGACCCACCCCCATTCTTGGAGTTTTGGGGCCCTGGGGAAGTCTTTTCCTTACTTTTATCCCCACCCTTCTCTTGAGGCTTGGTAGTCTCTTTCTTTTGGTCACCACCCTGGTTCTTAGGCCTGATTCTGGTTCTGACCCATTTGTCTGCCCTCCTACCCAATTCTTACGGGGAGGTCAGATTAGAGTCAACCAGGTGCTGATGTAGAAGCTGATTTTGACAATTACTTAAGATTTGCTCTCTCATAATTAAATTATACAATCCTGTATAGTCAGTAACCTTACTTCCCAGCAACCAGCCCTCCAGAGCCTTAGTGGCACACTCAACAAATTCAGACCAGTCCTGAGTCTGTGTCTTCTGGGTATCTCTGAACATTAACCTGTACTGTTCAGTGGTTAAGCCTAACCCATCAATCAGAGCACTCTTCAGGACCAGGTAGTTTCTAGAATCCCCATCACTAACTGTGAGGAGACTGTCTCGGCCTCTACCTTCAAAGGAGAGCCACAAGATTGCTGCCCACTGCTCCTGAGGGATCTGCTGTACTCTGCAGGCTCTCTCCATTGCAGTTATCCATTTATGGATGTCATCCCCAGCTTTGTAGGGGGGCACAATCTTACTCAGGTTTCTTGTATCAAAGGACCTGTCTTTATCCTTCTGGATATTGCTGCCACCAGTGGATCCTAATCCACTCTCTCTATGCTGTCTTGCTCTAGCAAGTTTCTCTTGGGCCAGGGCAATTTCTAACTCTTGTCTCTGGACTCTCAATTCAGCCTCTCTAATTTGAGTTTCTCTCAATTTGGTCTCATGTTCCCTTCTCTGAGGGCTAGTCATCTCCCTTCTGGGGTGACCATGAGAACCTCTAGAGACATGGGAGGTATTGGATTCACCTGAGTGATTCCTCCTCCTCCTATGCCCCTGGTTAAGTCAATTTGGGTGGCTGGGCAAGGTCAGCCTTGCTTCAGTCCCAAACACACTTAAGTTAGCCTGGTTCAGCCTACTGACCAGCACCTGACTATCTCTGTCATCATCTGACTCACTGCTTTCCACCTCCTCCTCTTCCTCCTCTTCCTCTACATCTACCTGAGGAGCTCCAGTGGTGGAGGCTTCCTCATCTACCAGGATGATAGGGGCAGGGGTGTCTACAGTGTCATCCTCTGAAGGATGGCCTCCTTCAGCATCCCCTGTGGGGTTTGCCTTAGAGGGCTTTAGAGTCTCAGACTGGTCTAAGAGCTCTCTTAGGTGGTCTGTAGTAGGGGAAGGCCCTGTCTTCAGACCCCTTAAGACACAAAGCTGTCTTAATTCCTTAAAGGAAAAAATAGCAAATTTGGATGGTGTCCTTGGAGGGTCACTCTCAACAGGAGTAAGTCCACTGGACCCTTCTGTTCCAGACATTGCTCTAGTGTGGGTGGATGTGTTGCAATCTACCTACACTGGTGTTTACCTACTAAACCTATCTAGTAGTTGTAGCTAGGGTGTGCTACTCCCTTTGCTCTACAACAACTAAGTTCAGTAGAACTTAAGTATACTAGTCTTGTTTTATATGTACCTAGAAGGTACCTGTATGATCTTTCAAATGATAATCTCAAAGATTGTAATGGTAAAACAACAGCAAGCTCAGATCCCAATCCGCTGCTCACCAATGTGAGAAGTTGGCCTGGTATATAATGCTCACTAATTCTAGTGATCACTTTGTACCATGCCAAGCAACCCTTATGATGATGGTTGTAATTCAACCTTGTAGACCAGTTATCCTAGTGGTAACGTGGACAAAGCAGTCTTAGGCTAAACTCTGAAAGGCATGTGAAGCCAGCTGTTATACCATACACAACCCCCTTGAATACCAAATGAAAGGGACACCACACAGATATATATTGAAAATATATATTGATTTATTAACTATAAAATCCCCAGGACTCTTTATGAGCACAGAAGCACAAGCGTTAAATCACAAGACAGTTTAAAATACACAAAAGTTGCACAATATGGATGAGCCCTAGGGGCCACCTAAACCATATACTAAGAAAGTGGTATAAGAGATACCAGGAGGAAAGTGAAGAGGCCTAGGGCCTTGGGAATCGCTGGAGCTATTCGAGACTAGCAATGACTAAGTCGGGAGAGGCCCACGGGACTCGGGTGCAGTGTTCAAAGTGCACGCACTTTCCAATACAAAGTCTATGGTGCGTAAAAAGTACAAAGTTAGAAAGTTAGGAACCTTCCGAGTGACCTACGGAGTTAAAACTTTAGACACAGGCCCTTGAGATGTGTACCAGTGCAGGAGCACCGGCGGAGCTGAGTTACCTCACCCACAGGAAGCGGGTGCACAGGGTCGAAGTAGTGTCGGGTTTCGTCACGCTGGTCGATGGTGCTTGGAGCTGAAGATGCTGCAGGCGGCTCGATGTGAAGAGTTCCGGTGGATCCAAGGGTGGATCTGAAGATGTGAAGACCTGAAAGCAGAGGGGACAGTGTTCAAAGTCACTAGCCAGTGACTACCGTGGAACCAGATTGGAACCAGGCGATGTTGGGTGCAAACAGGCGTTGTCGGGTAGCTTCTTTCTGCAGCCACGTGGATACCCGGGGTCGAGGACGTCCAGGAGTCGGTCACGAGCTGTCCCACGTAGGCTTCTCGCTGTTGGCGGTGTCGGCGACCTGATCGGAGCAAACAGGCCTTGGCAAATGCACGCCACACAGAAGTTGAAAGATGCTGTTCACTCGGACCAGCAAGGTCAGAGCGGGTGCTCCTTTTTACAGGAGCTTGGGTAGGTCTGGAGCAACCAGACCTGCTGTGTAAATCGTCGGGTTTGTCGCCAAGATGGCCGCTGACCACGTGGCTAGTGGCCGGGATGGCGCGTCGAGTGGCACAATGCAAAAGGGCCCCACGCAGATCGTGGAGATGCTGGGGGGCTGATCTTCGGTGCAAGGGCTGCTCGGTGGTGGGGGTTCTCAGTCCCCAAAGCACAACGTCGAGGATGCCTCAGAAGCTGCGCAGTCAGCTTTTCGAGTGTCTTCCAAGAGGTCCGGTCCCACGTCACTCGGTGCCTCCACGGGTCCCTTCTTTGCAGGGACTGTGGATCGGGCTCTGAGAGGTCTGGGAGTCTGGTTCTTGTCGGGCTCTGGGCTCGGTCTCCGGCGGGAGGCGGCGGCAAAGCAGACGTCGAGTTGCTGGTTGGTACCTGTGTTCACAGGGTGGCCACTCCTAGGCCACAAGGGAGATTCTCTTCAGTCTTCTGTGCAGCAGAATGTCGAAGTCCAGTCTTCTTCTTGTTTAAAGTTGATTTCAGGATGATCTGCTGTGCAATGGCACTGCTCCCACTCTTATTCCAATCTGAGGGGTGGATCTCCTGCTAGGTCCCTCCCCTATGGGTGGGACCAGGAAGGGGGGTGGTTACACCCCCTCTCCTTTGTCCAGCTCCTCACCAGGACTGGGGCTGGAAAGCCCCAGAACCGGTTTGGGCTGGCTTATGCACAGGGACACCTTGTGTGCCCCAGGCATGTCTCAATCTATTCAGCCCTGTCCTACCCAATACACAAAACCCTGTCTGGGGTGGTGCTCGCACCTCCCCAGGCAGGAAACCCTTTGTCCAGGCCCTCCTCGCTGGAAGGACTCCCAGCAGCAGGAGGTCAGACATGTGTCTGTGGTGGCAGCATCCATTTTGTGATGCTGAGGCTCTGTTTAACTTTAACCGGGGTTAAGGCTACACACATGTCGTGTCCCTCTAGAAGGGTGGAATGCTATCCCCGTCGCCAGAACTGGCGAGGGGATAGTATTCCAATTCGTATGACACCTTACTCGACATGTTTTGATAAAGCCAAACCAAAGATAGCATTTAACCGCGAGGATTATAATGCACTTAAGAGTATATGGTATGGCAATATCCCGGAACAGCTTAGGGAGTGGTTCCCGACAGCTGCAGACAGGCTCAGCTCATGCTAGAGCACCATCTCACATATTTCCAAGCACTCTGCCTCCAGGATTGATGAGGCCTTCCATAGGAGTGGCTGATAGGAACATATGTGTCCAGTTTAGGGTTAGACACAGACATACTGTACCTAAGTAAGAGGTGGTTACACCGACTTACCCCAGCTGAGTGATCAGCCAGTTGTGTCAAATATGGAGGCCAGGCCAGGGGTGGCACAATACATGCTGCAGCCCCTGGTAGGCCTTGGATACACCTATGCCCTGGGCACCTATGGTACACTGTTACAGGGGCCTATAAGGTGAACCAATTCCAATTGTGTTATGCACCTAAGGTACATGGAGTCCATTTTAAGGAGAGAGCAATCAGCCTGGGGCCCTGAATAGCAGGATCCCAGGCCAACTAAGTCAAAAACCAGCTAAACACCAGGCAAAAAGTTTGGGGGTAACCATAGTCAGATATCCACCTTCCTACACTGCTTAATACAGCACACACAAAAATTGCAAAACGGCATTTTAAAAAGATTATTGTTTATGTGCAGGATGGGTGACCTTCATGTACATAAACAATTATTGGCCTTTTGCTGTTTTCATGTGTGCTGCACAAGGCAGCACACATGTAAACGGCAAATAACGAGGAGAAATTAAACATTCTCTTCATTGTGCCAGGGTCTTAATTCTGGCGCTGCCTCCTGTTTACGCCTCCCTTGTGAATAGGAGGCAGCGTCAGAATCAATGGGTGTTGCATTGGAACACCCACAGCAAACCCCATTGCCCTTCCCTTTTACGCTAAGTATATCATGAAAGAGAGCCTTATTACAAGGCAGCATTAAGCCATGTAAAGTAACTTAACGCTGCCTTGTAAATAAGGCGAGGCTCCTATTGCCATCACAACGGCTTGTAAATATGCTCCTATTTTTTCTCCCCCTGAAAATGTTTTGAAGGAAGGAGTGAAACACAAGGTAGATGGGCAGTTCAGAGTCCACAGTGCCCTGACAGAGGCCAGCTGCTGGGTCACCTGCCTTTTCCTGGTGGGGTTGTTCCCTGCTCTTCCCCGGCCAGTTCCAGCTGGGACTGGTAGTCTCCCTCAGCCCCAGGTACTCGCCAGCTGGTCGGTGTTGCTCATCCTCAGACACTGGACCAAGGCGTTCACGAAGGACGTGTGTTCCCATGGTTCTTCAGTCCCAGGATTGTTTGGGCACCGCAATGGGGATCAGTACTGTATTTTACCACCCAATCCAATTGGGTGGTAAAATACCGAATCCAGGTGTGCATGCACATGTGTGCATGCACACCTATGCCATGTGACAGACAGACATGCCCTTAGGGCATGTCTGTTTGCCACATGGCACACATGCCTGTATTTGGGGTGCTAGAGGGTGTCAAAGTGACACCCCCTGCACCCTTGCTGCAATACGTATTAGGTATTCACCGAATCGGTAAATACCGATTTGGTAATTAATGCCTGATGATTCAATTAATGGGCATTACCGATTCGGTATTTACAGAATCGGTAAATACCGAATCTCAACGATTCGGTATTTACCGAATCTGAAATACCTACATCCCCACCGTCCATTTTACCACTTCTTAAATACCGAATCGGTATGATTCGGTATTTAAGAAGTGGTAAAATTAATTTCCCTACATTGGGCCCTATGTGCCTTAATATTATCCTCAGGCATCAGACTGGATCCAGAATCTTTAGTTGAGCAGTATCACTGTACACCAGAAGGTGGCATCATTCGGCTCCTTGTAGCATTGTCGGTGATGTCCGCTCCGGAAGTGACATATGCGGTGCCTAAAAAAGTTCCACCTCAGCGCACTGAATTGTTTCTTTTCGTGACTTTCTACACCAGAAGCGCAGAGCCATGAAGAACACTGACTACTGGTGTGCATGTCTAAGGATCTTAAAGAGGGGTTACTAGATCACTGTAATCTTGTTCGCAGAGTGGAGAGGATCGGTAAGAAATGTGCTGCAAGATAGAGTCTTTATCAGATAAGGTGTTACTGAAGGTAAGGAACTTGTTCATTTGATAGAGACTTCTGGACGCAGATTCCTTTCCTTAGAATAGATACCCAAGAAATACATCTCCAGGGCTGGATCTGCGAAACATATTATACTACACAATCCTGCAGGATAGAACAAATGAAGTGCCCATCACAACAGACCTAACTGTCTAGGCAGTACTGCTTTGCGAACATGTTCAGAGACACCCACGTTGCTGCCTGACAAATGTTCAGGAGCGGGACTCTGGGGCATATGTATGAAAGTTTGGTTTTGCAATTCTCAAATAGCGAGTTTTAGAGAATCGCTATTTGAGAATCATAAAATGAGATGTATGTAGGATTTACAAAAAGATTTTCAAATCCTACATATTCCTTATTTGCAAATCGCAAAGTGCGATTCGCAATTAGGGAAACCCTCCCCATTCATTCCTACGGGTCTAGAGGGCCATAGGAATAAATGGGAAGACATTCTCAATTTGCAATTTGCAGTTAGAGAATCGCAAATTGAGAATGCAATTTCAAGGTTGCAAGGGTGTCAAAAGGGCACCCTGTTGCACCCCTGAAACAAGCATGAGTGCACAAGTGGCGCACATACTTTGAAAAATGCAAAGAAATCGCAAATGACCACCAACTTGAAGTTGGTGGTAATGTGCGATTCCTTAAGGCCAAATTGCACTTTTTCTGTGCTTCTTCTTAAATGCAATCGCAAAATTGGGAATCGCAAATTTTGCAATTCCTTATTTTGGAGGCAGTTTTTCATTAATACATACCACTAAGCCCAATTGCGAATCTCGGCGTTTGCGATCGCAATTTGGAATGATACCTCTATGAGCTAACGCCGTGGTCACAGCATTGGACTGAAAAGGATGGGCCGCATTTCCCTTGCATTAAAGGGTGCTCTGGCTTAGAATTTGCCGCCTTACGCTTTCCGTAGCATTCAGGATCCCACTCTTTAAGAAAAAAATCTCAAAACGTTCCTCTTTATCTAATCAGCTTTCCCTCACTCCTCAAGGTTTGCACCGGGACACTCCTCAGAGTACCTCTGCAACCCTCCGGGGGCTGCTTCTTGTGTGGAACTTCAATGCATAGTACTATCCACCATGAGAGGATACATTTCTGCACTGTGTTCCTTTTCTTGGCATCACCATATCCTACGAAGAGCTGATCATCCAACCAGAACTCTTTGGTACGATCAAGTTAGAATGACAAACCTCTTTTTGGGTCAAGGCGGGGGAGTTTCTTCTCTTTAGTACGATGTGGTGGGGAGTAACAGGTAGGCAGAGTGATGGACTGCCCTACATGGAATAAAGTTACTACTTTGGTAAGAAGGACCAGCTTGTCTGGATAGAAAAAGACATATGGAGGGTTAACGGGGAATGTCTGCCAGCTAATGACCCTCCTGGAGATGTTATTGCTGTAGGAAGGTAGATACCTGACTATGGTTACCCCAGATTTTTGCCTGGTGTTTAGCTGGTTTTCGACTTAGTTGGCCTGGGATCCTGCTAATCAGGGCCCCAGGCTATCTGCTCTCTCTTTAAAATGGACTGCATGTACCCTAGGTACATTTCCAATTGAATACTGGGTCACCCTATGAGCCCCTGTACAGTGTACTATAGATACCCAGGGCATAGGTGCATCCAAGGCCTACCAGGGGCTGCAGCATGTATTATGCCACCCCTGGTTGGCCATTCACATTGACACAACTGGCTGATCACTCAGCTGGGGCAAGGTTGTGTAATCACCCCTTGCTTAGATATAGTATACCTATATCTAACCTTATATCTAGACACATATACGCCTATAAGTCACTCCTATGGCAGGCCTTAACAATCCTAGAGGCAGGGTGCTTGAAATGCTGAAACGGAAGTCTGGACCTTCATCACTCTACTTTGAAAGAAGACGACTAAAGAATCTCCCTTGTGGTCAAGGAGTGACCACCCTGCACAAGCAGGCACCATCCAGCGATCGACGACTTGCTTTGCCACCGCCTCCCGCCGGAGCCTGAGCCCAGAGCCTGACAAGAACTAGATTCCCAGACATCCAACAGCCCGATCCACAGTCCGTGCAAAGCTGAGACCCGTGGAGGCGACAAGAGACGTGGGACCGGCCATCTTGAAAAGTCTGTGACCTGCTAACTGTGCAGCCCCCGATGCCTCCTCGAAGCTGTGCATTGAGTATTGAGAAGCCCCAGCCCCGAGCAGCATCTGCACCAAAGATCAGCCCTGCACCCTCCACGAGTTCTGCGTGGGGCCCTTTTGCATTTTCCTTCTCGACGCGTCTGCCCGGTCACCTGCCCGTTGGCTAGGGGCCATCTTGGCGACTATCCTTTAAAACTACACCACTAGTCTAGTTGCTCCAGACTGGCCCGTGCTTCCCTCAAAAGAAGCAACCTCTCAGACCTTGCTGGTCTGAGTAAGAAGCCCACTTCGTATCCTGCGTGGGTTGCCTTTGCCAAGGCTTGTTGACTCCAATCCTAAAGCCGACACCGCTGACAGCGAGAGCCTTTGTAGGACAGTCCGTGCCTGCCTCCTCTTTGTCATTGACACCTCCTGGTCTACGTGGCTGCAGAGACAAGCTTCCCATCAGCACCTGATTGCTTCGCGACATCGCCTGGTTCCTTCCTGGTTCCTACCTGGTCACTGGCTAGTGACCCAGGCTCTGTCCCCTCTGCTTTCAGGTCCTCTTCATCTTTGATCCACCCTTGGATCCACCCGGACTCTTCTCTTCGGCCGACTGCAGCACCTTTTCTCCAAGGCTCCATAGAATTCCACCAAGAAACCTGACAAACTTTGGGACCTATGCACCCTCTTCCTGTGGGTTAGGTAACGCGAGTACTGCGGTGCTCCTGTAAAGAGTAACTCTCCGCGTGTCCTAGTTTCAAGTGGTTAGCTTCTAGTTCAGTCGGAAGACTCCCAAACCTTTAACTTTCTATTTTTACGCACCCATTGACTTCAATGTGTGCACACGTGTGCCTTTAGACACTGCACACGCATTCCGTGGACCTTCTGATCCCTAACCATTGTTAGTCCAGTGCAGCCCCAGGGATTCCCAAGGACCTAGGTCTTACCATTGTTCGTGACGTGGTACTTATACCACTTTATTAGTATATGGTTTAGCGGGCCACCCGGCTCTATCCATATTTGTGCAACATTTGTATGTTATATTAAGTTACTTGTTTTGCGCTTGTGCTTCTGTGCTCATAAAGAGTTCAGGGGATTGAAGTAAAATAAATACATATATATTTTGTATATATATCCTGTGTGGTGTCCTTTCATTTGGTATTAAAGGGATTTTAGCTTGCTGTTGTTTTTGCAATATTGTTTGAAAGATCATACAGGTACCTATAGGTACATATAAAACAAGACTTAGAATACTTAAGTTCTACTGAACTTAGTTGTTGTAGAGCAAAGGGCCCAGCACACCCTGACTACAACTCCTAGAGAGGTTTAGTAGGAAAACACTTAGGGGCCTATTAGGATTGCGGTTTTTCCGCATCCTCCGGGCCGGGGGAAGCCACCGCCGGCCCGGAGGATACGGAAAAACCACAGTGGACCCACCAAAGACCCACCGCCACATTAGGATGGCTGGTGGGTCCTGGTTTGCGTCCGCAGCTTTTCCGCCGCGGTTGGCTTACAACCGCGGCGGAAAAGCCCTAATATGGTGGCGGTGTCTCTCAGACACCGCCAGCCATATTAGGATGCCCCAAAAGAAATGCTTTTCTACGGCGGGTTTTCCGCCGTGGAAAAGCATACGGTTCTTCACTGCGGGGGCCTGTTGCGGGCCCCCTAGATGAAGGGGGTGAGGGGTGCACATGGGGGGTACCTATGGTACCCCCCTGCATTTGTATGCAGAAAGCGGCAGGCACCGCGCGGTGCCTACCTCTTTCTGCATGCAAATGCAATGACTGCATTTTTAACATTGCCGCGGGTGCAGCTAGAAGCCGCACCCGCCGCAATGTTAAAAATAGAGGATGTGACCGCCTGGGTGGCGGTCACATCCTAATCGCACAGGAGGGGACGCCGCAGCCAATGCGGACGTCCCCTCCTCCTCAGTGATCGGCCCCATAGTGTAGGTAGGTGCATCACCTTCACCTCAATAGAGAATGTCTGGCACAGGAGAGCCCAGTGGACTCCAACCTGTGGAGAGTAACCCTCCCAAGGTATCCTCCAGATTTTCTATCCTCAGTTTCAAGGAACTGAGACACTTGTGTACAACAAGAAAGCTGAAACAAGGGGCTAACCCTACCCTTCAGCAACTCCTAGAGCTCTTAGATGAGTCTGAAGCTCTAAAAACCTCAGGTACAGGCCCTACAGGGAATGCACATAAGGTCCTACCCTCTTCAGATGATGCCACTGACCCCCCTATCATAGAAGATGATGAGGATGAGATTGAGGAAGAATCTGGGGAAGAGGATGGTAGCCAGGTCTAAGTTAGGAGACTTAGCCAGGCTAACCTAAGCCAATTTGGGGCTGAAAATGGGACAGCCCCATTCAGGCCTCTAAGTAGGTTTAATCAGAGGTACAGGAGAGAGAGATCCCACTCAGGAGATTCTCATCACTCCAATGCTTCTAGGGGTTCTCAGAGGGGAATGACTTCTCCTCAGAGGAGAGAACACCAGGCTAGGATGAGGGAAGTCAATCTCAGAATTGAGAGAGAGCAACTTGCCCTAGCCAAGGAGAAACGTGCTTTTGAGAGAGAAAAGCAGTTAGGTAGGCTAGAGCCCACTGGTGGCAGCAATATCCCTAAGGATAAAGACAGGTCCTATGACAATAGACACCTGAGTAAGATTGTGCCCCCCTACAAAGAAGGGGATGACATCCACAAGTGGATAACTGCTTTGGAGAGGGCCTGCAAAGTACAGCAGGTACCCCAAAGTCAGTGGGCAGCAATCTTGTGGCTCTCCTTTTCAGAAAAAGGTAGAGATAAGCTCCTCACAGTTAGTGATGGGGATGCTGATAACTACAAAGTCGTGAAGAGTGCTCTGATTGATGGGTTTGGCTTAACCACTGAACAGTACAGGTTGATGTTCAGGGATACCTAGAAGACACAGACTCAGGACTGGACTGATTTTGTAGATTGTGCTACTAAGGCTCTGGAGGGGCCATTAAATTGACTAGACTGCAAGCCGTGAGGGCAACGGCATCATTCCTTCTCGCATTGCCGTGAAGGGAACGGCAGGACCTGCCACGCTGTGAGGGCAACGGCTGTAGTTCACAACATCGAACTACATTACCCAGCTGCTCCGGGGGCGGCGCACATCCCTGATGCTACCAACGTGCCCCGAGGAGCTTTAAGAAGTCGGAGCGCCGAGAACTTCCGGGGGCCATTAAATCGTCTAGACTGCAAGTTGTGAGGGCAACGGCATCACTCCTTCTCGCATCGCCGTGAGGGGAACGGCAGGACCCGCCACTCTGTGAGGGTAACGGCTGTAGTTCACAACATCGAACTACATTACCCAGCTGCCCCAGGGGCGGCGAACATCCCTGACGCTACCAACTCGCCCGGAGGCGCTTTAAGAAGTCAGAGCCCCGAGAGCTCCTGGGGGCCATTAAATCGACCAGACTGCAAGCCGTGAGGGCAACGGCATCATTCCTTCTTGCATCGCCGTGAGGAGAACGGTAGGACCCACCACGCCTTGAGGGCAACGGCTGTAGTTCACAACATTGAACTACATTACCCAGCTGCCCCGGGGGCGGCGCACATCCCTGATGCTACCAACGCGCCCGAAAGCGCTTTAAGAAGTCGGAACTCCTCCCGCATCGGGCAGGGCAGGGAGAAGCCCAGGACAAGGGCGGGGCCATCTGCGGCCATCAGGGGCCAGAAGAGGCCGGGCGGGCAACCCCCCTTGCATCTATTTGTCGATACATTGGACAATAAGGTACTGTTGATAATATACTGGCTTTTAAGCTAATTGTCGGCATGACGGGATAGAACTGTCTATTTTATTTAAATATGGACATGGTTTAATCCTGCCTCTACACACAAGTCTACAGTGCCTAAGATAGTTATTGTATTAATTAGTTGTTTTTAATTAATCTACCTCCCCCTTGATTCTGCTATTCAGCAAAATGGGCAAAAAGGTTTGTCTAGATAAAAATCCTCCACTAGTTCCGCATACACCCGTTCAGAAACAGACATCAATAGATAGGATGCTAGCAAAAGCTCTGGGGGCAGTAGCCACTGAAATAGAAAGGACGGAAAGGAGATTGTCAATCACACCTAACCTAGCCACCAGCACACTGATTTCCCAATTCCCTGATGAAACAGATCCATCACTGCATGAGCAGCCAAGTGATTCTCTCATAGATGTGGAAACCACAAATGGGGAAACCAGGATAGGTAGGACTCGTCCTAGGCCTGATAGACACACTAAAACTAATACCAGACTCAAAGCCAACCCGCAGCGAAAACAGAAAATTGTGCAAGGTAAAAGTGTGGATCCAGTACATTCCCCAAAGCATAATATGACAGGCGATCACCACGTACCAACTGATGAACACCCCAGGTGGGTCTTGGATTTGGTAACAAACCTAGAGACTCAGCTGAGAGTTATTGTCAAGGAGGAACTGAGGCCCATTTTAGAAAGCCTGGAGGGTTTAAAATTAATAATCGCAAAGGGAGCTGACACTAAGAATGCACCCCAACAAGACAGTAACATCAGACATCAGACATCAAACTCCCCAGTTAGAGACCATCCAGCTATTAGCACGAGTAAAAGAGTATTATCGCCAACAATTGACATAATCCCAGGAGCACAATTACAGGCAAGGTGCACCATGGAAAAAGAACGAGACAAACCTTCTACAAATCAAGCGGCGGGAAAAAAGGCTAAGCAAACTGTAACAGATCCCGCTGGGGACACTACAAAGAGTACTGGAAAAAGTCAACCAGTAGTAGGCTCTCTGTCTGACCAAGTTAACCTATTCCCTAAACCCCCAAACATAAACTTACCGCCTGCATCAACACCATATGTGCTGATTTTGGCTGGGATACTGGAGTTGAGAAAGGGGCAGACAGAATCCCATCAAGAATTAAAAAACAAATGCTTACACTGGCTAATCAACCATATCGATTTCTGCTACGAAAGCCCAGATGAAATTTTAACCCCTAAATGGGTGGGGTGGATTGGTCAGCGTAAGAAAGATATATATGGGAATTGTATAGTTATTAGTTTCAGGAATCCTGTTGTCACTAAAAGAACTTTAGCATCCGTGACAGGGAAGAGTTAGGATAACATTTTATTACTTCCCCTGGGTTTCTTTTACCCCCCTTTAGCAGCATCATTTAGATACCAGCATGTTAATCGCACGGGGTGGAGATCTCCTGAGCCAAATCATTTTCCGTTTAATAATGACCAAAATTGGACATATCCACATACCTTCAATATACCTACCTCCAATAGATTTAGCCCCTTGGAGGGGGTAGATTGACAGTTGGCAGTCCTTGCACCAATACAGGAAGGGATTCAGGACAACTTAGCGGACTCTGATACCGGACTATTAGCTCCTAAATCCTACTCCCCAAGGAAGGTAGATCTGGGCGGAGAACTCTTGAGCGGCGCCCGACCAAGTACCGCAATAGGGGATGGGTCTACTCTGCTAGTGGATCCTTCTAGCTGCTTAGTTTAGAACAGTGTAGAGAAAGTAGTCGCACAGGTAATTCCAAACGCAGGTTCTAACATTTGTTATACCAAGGTACTGGAAACCCCCAATATGAGCTTACCTAATAGAGACATTACAAAAATCCTGCCCTGGAATGTAGCAGGCATAAATAGCAAACTGGATGACCCGGAGTGGAGAATATTAATTGCAGATCATGATATTTGCATGCTACAAGAGACGTGGGCTAGAGATCAAGTCACCATGCAAGGGTTCGCTACCTTCCATATCCCAGCTACCCATGCGGGTGTAGGAAGTCCGTCGGGAGGTCTAATTATATGGATGGGTGCTCACCTAGGCTGTACTGCTTCTCAAATAGACATATCCTCTAAGGATGTACTATGCGTACAGTTGTTGTTTCCACAGCACAGCCCCATCACGTTAATCAATGTTTACTCAAGACCTACCCCGAGAGGAAAGGAGTTGTTTACCCTTGAGGAGCTGGATATAGTTTTATCCTCCACCCCAGTAAAAAACATGGTCATACTAGGAGGGGATTTTAATTGCCAATTCGAGCCCCTAGAGGGCTTGAATTGCGATATTTTTCATTTCATGAAGCTTTATTCGGTTTGTATAAAATGACCATAAAAGTACATAATACAGATCATGATTAAACAAATTATAAATTACAGATAAAAAGTACCAACAAAAACGGGCAGGGGATTTAAAATAACATGCCTTTGCGTACACTAATAGACTGATTTAAAAACATAGCAGTATAAAAGCAGATGTCGACAGAATTCAGGTTAAATATAAAATTCATTGCCTCATCAACTGTACGTACACCATATTTCACAAACAATGGTTTCAAATAGGTAATACGAAGGTTCATGTACAGTTTACATAACAATAAAAAGTGCAAAGTGCTCTGTTTAGAAATGCTGTCACACAAACATGGGCCTTTAGGATGTTTTTTAAGATTTGGTAAGGCAACCAAGTGGTGTGCTACTCCAAACCTCAATCTTGTTAGTACATACTTATGGGATGGCCTTGTCACCATGGTTAAATATAATGGAAAACCTTCTGTAGAAAGATATCTGTTGAAAAACATTACATTTGACAAAGACCCACTGACTAAAGCTCGCTTACTCGCCTTGTTGGCCAAAAATTTTGCTTTCAACTCAGCTTTAGATATCATGGAAGCAGCCCTAGGGTTGGTCAAACATTCAGATTAAATATTTCCAAAAAACAATCTGCGACATATTTTATCCAGGGAATTTTCCTAAGCCTATCCAAACAAAGGCAATCTTCAATGATAAGTCTATTAAAATTTTTATTTAATTTAATTTAAAGGAGCTTGTAAAAGCGCTTGGTGACGCCTCTCGGCGTGTCCCCGCGCTGTGGAGAGATGTGTGAAGGAGTAGAGGAAAAAACCCATCAGCAAGTGAAGAGGCAAGTTTTTAATTTCTTCCTAAACAGGATTTCATTATTCTCCATCCTGATATCCGCAGGAAGAAGGTTCCATTTCCTGGCCGCCAAAGTCCGGAAGGATTTGCCTCCCATTCTGACCTTTTTGGGGCGAGTGGTTCTGAGCAGACCCATACCTTTAGACCTAAGCGATCTGCTCGGTTCATAGACAGTAGCCAAATCCGACATGTAGGCCGGTGCTCTGTGATGAATTATTTTATGGCACCACAGCATAGCCTTAAAATCAATCCTTTTCCTGATGGGCAGCCAATGGAGGGCTACCAGAGAGGGGCAAGATGGAGCTCGCCGAGGGAGCCTTAAGACCAGGCGAGCTGCCGAATTTTGTAGCACCTGCAGCTTTTTAATATTTTTCTCAGATGTACCCATGAGCAGCACATTTCCGTAATCAATACGGGATGTTATCAGTGCCTGCGTCATGGTACGTCTGGAATTAATAGGTAACAGGTCAAGGGTACGGTTCAGAGTTTTCATTACCCCGAAACATTTGCCCACCGTTTTTCTAATGTGGCTGTCAAAGGACAATTTATTGTCCACCCACACACCCAAGTTCTTCGCCTCTCGGGATGGGGAGGGCAAAGGACCAAGGCAGCTGGGCCACCACTCATTCGTCCATTTAGCCTCATTGCCTCCTATGATGAGGACCTCCGTCTTTGACCCGTTCAGTTTCAGACAGTGGTCGTTCATCCAAGTGGCAAGTTTAGTCATACAGGCATTAAAATTGTCAGCTTCCTTGGAAGGGGCTTGGGTCAGAGAGATGAGGAGCTGCGTGTCGTCGGCGTAGGAGACAAGCTCCACGCCGAACGACTGCACTACCTCTGCCAGTGGGGCCATGTATAGATTAAATAGGGTAGGGCTCAGGGCAGAGCCCTGAGGCACCCCCTGCTCCAGCCTCACCCTATCGGAGAGAGAGCTCCCCCTTTGGACTTGAAAGCTTCTATCCAGCAGGAAAGCCTTCAGCCATCCCAGTGCCTTATTGGTGACTCCAGCTTTATTTAGACACTGTAGCAAGATGGAGTGTGCTACAGTGTCAAAAGCGGCACTGAGATCAAGCATGATGAGGGCCATTGTCTTTCCCTCATCTGCTCCCATTCGTAGGGTTTCGGTAGCCCTCAGGAGGGCTGTCTCCGTTGAGAACCCTGATCTGAAACCCGACTGGGATTTGTGGAAGACATTATGGGTCTCCAGATGTTCCATCAGTTGGGTGTTAGCGATTTTTTCTGCCAACTTGGCGACATACGGTAGAAGGGATATAGGTCGCAGATTTTTCATCCTGGAGCCATAGCATAAGCCATAGCATAAGAGGTCTTAAGGAAATTAAATCAGTCAAGAAATCAATGTCTAGTTCCCGATGGGTCAACACGGTAGGGGCGGATGGTGGTAAACACAAAAGCTTTTTCAAAAAAGTGTTTCCTCCAACTGCAAGTCATGGTTACATATGTGACCCCAAACAGCCGCCCCATACAGTGCAATTGAGACACATCTTGCTTGATAGATTTGCAGCATATCCCTAGTTCTTCTGTCCCCAACTTTTGCCGCAAATCTAAAAACACCCTGGGCGCTTTTCGCCAATTTTATGTCTGATATTATTAAATTCAGTGGACCATTTACTGTCATGAGAGAAGGTAATACCAAGGTAACAGAATTTGTCTACTGACTGCACCTTGTCAGAATAAATAAAAAAGGCATTAGATTTCCTTTTAGCCCCACACGTCATTACGTGTGTTTTCCCCGTTTTAATGGTCAGTTTTCTATCCTTAATAAACATAGAAAAATCTGTCGATTAAACGTTGTAGACCAAGGGGAGTTCTGATAAGAAGAACGGCGTCGTCGGCATATAATAACACCGGCACAGAGACGCCCTTAATCTACACGCTTTAAAATTGCATCAATTGCATTTGTGAATATAATAAACAATAACGGGGCCAAAACACAGCCCTGTCTAATACCTCGTTGGATGCCGAACTTAGTGGTACATTCGCCCTTGGTGCCATACCGCACACAAGTTTGCAGTTTTTGGTACAGTCTGGCAAGGAAGAAAATTATACCCTCAGGGGCTCCCAGCTGTAACAAAATTGGCCACAATAAAGTGTGGTCAACCATGTCAAAGGCGCTGCTTAAATCTGCAAAGCAGAGATATAAGCAACCGCCTTTGGCTTCAATATATTTGCCAATTATAAGATCGAGATTGATGCACTGGTCTAATGTTCCTCGTCCCTTCCTAAATCCATACTGCTATCGGCCAAAATGCCCTCTTGTTCAACCCACTCTTCAAGCCTGACCAGCATAACTCTACTCATAATCTTTATAGAGGAATCGAGCAGGGAGATGTAGGGCGATCATTTTTGACATCTGACCTGCTGCCTTTCTTAAAAATCGGGATGATGATAGATTCCCCCAAGGTTTTTGGGGGTTCCGAGCACACAGCTGTGTTAAAAACTATTGCCAGGAGGGGGCTCCAAATCTCTGGGGCTGCTTTGTAAACATCAATAGGGACCCCATCGGGTCCCTGGACTTTCCCCCCTTACTTGCACTAATTCCATACTTCACCTCAGGCACGGTAATGTCCAGAGGTAAAACGGGCCACCTGCTAGGGATATTGGCCCCGCGGTTATCAGAGTCAAACATTTTAGAAAAATGGGAAACCCAACCTTCGCTAGTGACATTAGAAGTTAAATCAGGTAGGTTTCCCTCCTTAAGAAAAGGGGAGTTAACCGTAGCCCAAAATATTATATTGTTGTGTAACTACGCTGCTTGGTTAAGGGAGTCCCAAGCTTCCTGCTGTAGCTCGCCTTTCCTCCTTTTCAGGGCTCTCTTATAGTCTACTCTTAGATTGGTTATAAGAGTATTGTCCCTGGGTTTTTGAGCAAGTTCATGTTTCAGCTCGGTCAGTAAAACAGTGCACGTATGGTCGAACCAGCCTAGGTTTGTTCTACACCTGTCTCTAAGTGGTCTGGTAAACCTGGCATCGATGGAGGTATTAATATTTATAAAAGCAGATAAACCCCTTTCATAATCAATGTTGTTTTCGAGGATAAGGGTGATATGGGTCAAGCATTCGTTAACAATAGAACTTGATAAATCGTTGGCTTTATCCCCTATCCATCTTAATCTAACCCCATTTGATCTGTGAGGTTCCACATTAGTGAGAGTAGTTCCTGTTACTACAGAACTCTCGCCCCAGAGAGTACATTCTAAGATAATATAATTGTGATCGCTTAGAGAGGTGACTTCAATCCTAGGGGATGCACAATGAGGGATAATATTAGAGGAGACGATCACATGGTCAATCACTGAGCTAGTTCTTAAAAGTAGGTATAGTCTGCCCATTTAAATCTTTAGCAAAATCCAAGATTTCCAGGTCATAACTGCCCATGAGACTATACAAAAGGTCTCCATAGCTGTTATGCCTAAAGTGCAGATCATCAGTGCCAACATTATTTATAACCCCACAGACTTTTTGGGTTGATAGTTCACATAGCGGGATGTTAAAATCGCCCACTCAAATAAAATTAAAAAAACATTATTTGCGTCATTAAGATTATCAATGGTGCTAGCTAAGTCTTTAACTACAGATGTCCTACGATCATCAAAAACATTATTATAGGGGTTAAGTAATAATACATTCCAACCTTCAAGAAAACAACGACCCACCACCACCAGCAACAGACCGCCCGCAGAAGCTGGAACAAGATCACAGCAGACCAGCTCGCCACCTCCCTGAGCCAGCACCCTCCTGCCAGCTCAGCGAACCCCAGCCAGGCCGCCGACAACCTCACGAAGTGGATCAGCAACTGCGCGGACGAACTCGCCCCACTGAGGACCCCGCCCAGCAGACCCGGCAGCAAGAAAGCCCCATGGTTCACCGACGAACTCAAGAGCTCCAAGAAGAACTGCCGAGCCCTCGAGAAAGTCTGGAGAAGGGAACCGACACCGGACAACAGGACCTCCTTCAAACTTGCCACCCGGAAACACCACCAGCTGATCCGCGCCGCCAAGAAAACAGCATTCAAGGACCGGTTGGACAACAACGCACACAACTGCAAGGAACTCTTCAACATCGTCAAAGAGCTTTCCAACCCCAGCGCAGGAAACAACGACATCACCCCATCGCAAGACCTCTGCAACTCCCTGGCTTCATACTTCCACAACAAGATCGCGGACATACACAACAGCTTCAACAACCAACCAACGCACACCATGACTGAACAACCACCCCCCACCACCACCCTCCACGCCTGGACCCCGATCAGCACCGAAGACACCATCCGCACGATGAACTCCATCCACTCCGGATCACCGACCGACCCCTGCCCTCACCACGTCTTCAACAAAGCCGACGCTGTCATCGCACCCCACCTGCGAGACATCATCAACACATCCCTCGACACCACCATCTTCCCCGAGAGCTGGAAACACGCCGAACTCAGCGCCCTACTCAAGAAACCAACAGCGGACCCCACCGACCTCAAGAATTACCGCCCCATCTCGCTCCTCCCGTTTCCAGCCAAAGTCATCGAGAAGACCGTCAACAAGCAGATGGCCGCTTTCCTCGAGACGAACGGATCCCTCGACCCCTCACAGTCCGGCTTCCGAGCCAACCACAGCACCGAGACCGCCCTCATCGCCGCCACCGACGACATCCGAGCCCTGATGGACAATGGAGAAACAGCGGCCCTCATCCTCCTAGACCTCTCCGCGGCATTCGACACGGTCTGCCACCGCACCCTAGTACGGCGCCTCAGCAACGTCGGAATCCAGGACAAGGCGCTGGAGTGGATCACCTCCTTCCTCGACGGGAGAACACAGAGAGTCCGCCTACCACCGTACAAGTCAGAGGCCACCGAAGTCATCTGCGGCGTCCCCCAAGGATCATCTCTGAGCCCCACCCTCTTCAACGTCTACATGAGCCCCCTCGCGGCCATCGTACGCAAACACAACCTCAGCATAATCTCCTACGCCGACGACACCCAGCTGATCCTCTCCCTGACCAACGACCCCGCCGCCGCCAGAGCCAACCTGCACGAAGGGATGAAAGAGGTAGCCGAGTGGATGACGACCAGCCGCCTGAAACTGAACTCAGACAAGACGGAGGTCCTCATCCTGGGCTCCTCTCCCTCCGCCTGGGACGACTCCTGGTGGCCTCCCGCCCTGGGCACCGCACCCAAACCGACAGACCATGCACGCAACCTGGGCTTCATCCTGGACTCCTCCCTCTCCATGACCAGGCAAGTCAACAACGTCTCCTCGGCATGCTTCAACATCCTACGCATGCTACGGAAGATCTTCTGGTGGATCCCCACCGAGACCAGGAAGACCGTCACCCAGGCCCTCGTCACCAGCCGACTGGACTACGGCAACGCCCTCTACGCCGGGACCACCGCCAAGCTCCAGAAGAGACTCCAGCGGATCCAGAACGCCTCAGCCAGACTCATCCTCGACATCCCACGAACCAGCCACATCTCCGGACATCTGCGAGACCTTCACTGGCTCCCCGTCAACAAAAGAATCACCTTCCGCCTCCTCACCCACGCACACAAAGCCCTACACGACCAAGGCCCGAGCTACCTCATCAGCCGAGTCAACTTCTACGCTCCCAAACGCCACCTCCGATCAGCCAACCACGCCCTCGCCGCCGTCCCCCGCATCCGAAGAGCGACTACAGGAGGAAGGTCCTTCTCCCACCTGGCCGCCAAGACCTGGAACTCCCTCCCGACCGACCTGCGCCTGACCCAAGACCACCTCTCCTTCAGGAAGAAGCTGAAGACCTGGCTGTTCGAGCAGTAGCGGCTCCCCCCCCCCCCCCAGCGCCTTGAGACCCCACGGGTATGTAGCGCGCTTTATAAGTGTCACTGATTGATTGATTGATTGATCATCGAGGAGCCAAATAATTTGAACATATGCTCCCACGGTCATGTACCTTTTAACTACAATCCGCCATTTGATGGAAACCAAAATCAAGAGGCCACCTTTAGCTCTCCCAGATGTAGAACCATGTGCTGGCAGGTTATAGGAGGCAAACCCCTCATAGTTAACCTCCTTTCTACTCCAGGTTTCCTGGAAACACAGAATATCATGGGTATTAATAAAGTCGTTCCAGCCCAGGGCATCCCCCTTTGTTTTCAACCCCGCAATGTTCCAGCTGATAATAGTGAAACCTTTAAGACCCCTTGTTCTGTTAATATTTTCAGGCAGGGACGTTCCATTAGGGTCAACTTCAGTATTAGGATTCCCGTTAGCTATATTCCCAATGCCACTAGACATATTATCGTCTGCCGCCATGGTCGGCTCGACATCAATATGCCTTTCTCTAGTACCACACACCTTGGCGTTCGTGGTCACACAAAAAGCGGGCCCACGTGACTGGGTTTGTCAATCATTCGAATCCAGGGAGCTTAGGGCGTGGAATCTATTCTGCGTCGGAATACCAGGGGATGGGGCAACAGTGGGAGTTGAAAAGGCTGTTTCTATTAGTATCAGGTGGCAATTTAATACGGTGAATTGCGATATTATATCTGAGGAGGGCTCGCTCCTCAAAATCCCAGAATCTGGCTGCCCTCCTGTGCCCAAATGGACACCTCCAGTCATTCAGATGAATTGCATCCTCTTAAATCATTCAATGAGAGCATGCAATGGCAGATCTCATTCTGACACATCATCTGCCCCTACTTTCCATAGTAAAAATCGTGGGTTTATACTGGACTACATCCTGCTTAATACTACTTATTGGGACAGGATGGTTGATTTTAAAATACTTCCCCGCATTGACAGGGACCATGATGCATTGGCAGTTGACCTCCACCCTGTAACTCCTACTGCACCACACTGCATTGATCCCCACAAGGACCAGGGAAAAATTTTATCTAACTGTAGAAAGCGTACACGATGGTTCAACTTTGTTAAATCCCAGAAATATATGGGCACCTTTTATAACACACTTCTACCGGTGCTCCTTGAAGCCTCTACTCTATAAAACCCTGATAGGGATTGTATGGAGAAAGAGGAGATCAGGGAAAATCTTGAAAAATTGAAGAAAATAACATTAGAATTCTTCTTCCCAAGTAATCGGACTAAATCAAGCAGGCCCGCGCCCCACCCATGGTATAATTCACTCTGCTGAAAATCTAAAAGCTCACTGGTGGCCTCAATCAAATCAAATGATCGTACCCAAATAAAAATCTATAGAAGGGCTTATAAAGAGGCTGTCCACGGAGCTAAACACAGGTGGGAAATGGAAAACTGGGATTGATTAAAAACTTCCCTTGGGGAAAGGGATATAAGATCTTTCTGGGGAATTGTAAACAGGGGCACCCCGGCTCCTGGAAAAGCAATTGAACCGACCCTGGGAGAAGAGGTTTGGCGGGGACACTTTGAATTTTTATACAAAGAGAACCCAGAGTCCCCCCAATGTGATGATTATTGGGCTGATTTCCAGGCCCCTAACATAACCATGCAGGAAGTAAAGGCTGCAATAGAGAAATTAGCCCCAGGTAAAGCCCCTGGTTTAGATAAAATCCCAGGGGACCTCTTCAGGAGCGAACCAGAAATTTGGGCCCCCTATCTGTTGGTTATTTTTAATGCAATTTTGTCTGGTATGAAAATTCCTCAAAGTTGGAAAGGGGCAGAAATAATTCCCATTTTTAAAAAAGGCTCCCCTTTATTGCCAAGTGATTACAGACCAATTAGTCTGATAGACATTCCACAAAATATGTTTGCACGAGTCCTACTACTGAGACTCCAATCCTGGATGGATGATGAGAGTGTTCTCTCTCCGCTCCAGGCAGGGTTTAGGGGAAAATTGTCTACTCTAGATCAGGTCTTAAGACTCCAGCTACTCCATTGAAAGATGGTTTGCCTTGAGAGGGGAAGCTTGTACCTCATATTTATTGATCTGGGGTCAGCTTTCGACCTGGTGCCCAGCTCAAAACTATGGTCTGTCTTATTGCAGCAGGGCGCCCGGCATACCTTGTACACCTAATACAACGCCGGCATGAAAACAACTTTGCGCAGATAAGATATGGTAAGGATGGCAATTTATCGGCCCCGATACCGATTGAACGAGGCGTGCGCCAAGGTTGCGTACTTACTCCGACACTATTCAGCCTTTATATAAATGACATGATCAAAGTGTTGACAGAGGAAAAAGACCTAGATGCCCCCAAAGTAGCTTTAAAAAAAAATCTTGCCGATGATGTTTGCCGCCGATACACTCCTGGTTTCTAAATCCCCCATGGGGCTTCAAAGGGTGATGGACAAATTTCAAATGTTTTGTGAGGATAGAGGGCTCGAGATCAACCTCCAAAAAACGAAATTCATGGTTTTCAACAAACTCAAGAGCACTCGTCCAAACCCATTACTAAATAATGTACCCTTAGAAAGAGTAGCAACAAAATGTTTTTTGGGAGAAACCCTTTGTTGAAAAGGGAGGGGGTTTATATATGTGCAAAAAATTACAAAAGTTCCCTTTTCATCTGTTCTTAAGTTGGGAGACTTGGGTCTCAAAAAGATCTTAATTAAGGGTAATAAGCGAACACAGGGCTTTTAAGAGTTTTAACCGGATTAACAAATTCACAAGTTTGCAATGTTGAGGTTTTTCAATTATCTACATCAGGCATAGGGCTTAACAATCAGAGTGAGGAAACAAAAGGATAAAATATATCTCTGGTATTTATTGTTTTACTTATTGTTACATGTATTGCAAGTTAAAAACATCGTATTTATTAATGTAAAACATTTCATAAAAAAACAGTTCATCACAAAAAAGAAAACAATATGTTGACGCGGCGTTTCGGTGATTTTAGTCGTCACCTTCTTCAGGACACTTTTTTCATTTAAAAGACAGTCTAAATTAAAACAAAGAAGTAAAAATGCTTATACACATGTAGCTCTATTTCATCGATTTTTTACAGAGATAAACAATTCTGGGACAAAGCTACCAGTATCGTTTCCACACTCCATTTATACTTTTGCATTTATTTAAAACAAAAAACATTGTCTGTCATTTAAAAAAACTTTTGAAACAATATACTTTACATTAGCCACAAACGATCATACTACCATTTAAACTAAACATGTCTCAATGCATATCTATATAGTATTTGTTGATCCGCAAACTCGTAATATTGCCCACAGCTTTTATTACCCATTGATCTAAAAAGGTATTATGGGACTCAACCATGTTTGGTTAGGCAAACTTACCTAACTTTGCTGCTTGGCTAGTCGCTTTAGTCAATGGGCGATTTCAAGCTCTTGCAGTGTATGTACCATTTCTAAAGAATGAAACAGAGCCAATCAGATACAATCCACATCCTATTGTTGGAACTGGTATTTCTATTCTTCTAGTTCATTTTTTACCTGTTTTTAATGGTCAGGGTTTGCTTTTCATCAATTGTTTTTCAAAAAACCTTTTCTACTGTAAGCCCTTCTGGTGATCCATTCAATTGCCACTATTTAAGAGTTAAATCATACTATTACATTGTATATTCCAGAAAGAGGATTTCAATTCATCTCATAACTCTTTATTTAATTAAAGTTATCAATCCTATTGTAAAGAACTTGTCTGGGTTTTATGTATATTTTATACTCAGGCTGTTGTCATGAACTAAATGGTCAATTTCGTGGAATTAAAAACAAATAATTTGTCCTTCACGGGTAAACGATCAATTCTGTTGTTGAAGGACATTTCTCGCATCCCCTTCTATTCATTTTCCATGGGTCTGGGGCGTGCCTGTCTTCCCCGTATTGTTCCTAATAGACAAGTATTTAGTCTTATTTTTTATTTACAAATGAGGATCCTCGAGAAGGATAGTGTCCTGCTTCTATTATCAGTGAGTTTCCTATGTCACGGATTAATATAACATTTCAGGTTTCAAAAGTGATTCATACTTCTATTTTTTAGATCCCACTCTGTTTAGTTGTTAAATACGGGTTATAAATACTCTATTACGCATTTCCCTCTTACCTTATTTCTTCTAATAACTTGGTCAGAAGGATGGCCGTCTGTATTAAGCTTGTTGCTCTAGGGGGGAACAAGTTTAAATTAACTAATGATCTTCTACAGCGCCTCGCTATATTAACCCTATTGCTGCTGAGTATTAATATTTTAATCTCTTACCTCGCGTTTTTTTTAAAAAGGAGGAAGTAAACTTCTTATTTTACTGCCACATAGTTTGCACCGTCCTTAAGGAGATCTTGCAGGGTGCTTTCCTTCAATCTATGGGAGGAGGGATAAATACCTCATGAGTTTTATATTAAAGGAATTTTAACTATCAAACTAATTCAAAGGGTCCCTTACTTGTTCTCCTTCTTCAAAAGCGGAAGACCTTACGGACCGTCCTTCAGGGCTGAAGTAGAATGGGTCTCTCAGCCTTTCCCTCTTTATACTGTCTCAAATTTACTCATTATCTTCTAATTGACTACATATGGGGGTTCTGGGTAACTCTGGTTTGTTACGGGCATTTTCGCGGTGGCCATCTTTGAGTGTCTTGTGACTGTTAGATTTTGTCTATTTACTTGGAATAAGACTCGCTAAGTTCTTATCAATTACCTATATTGTAGAAACGCTAATGCTAAAATTCTATATAAAATTTATGTTTCTACAAAAGCAGTTTATATTGAATATTTCGACGGATTCATGCATGTATTTGGTGCAAAATCGCTCCGTTGAGAAATGGTTCTATAACCTCTATTCATTTACAAGATTAACTTCATTTTCATTTTTAATTCTATCGGGCCGTTTTTCGGGCCCTTAACCAATGTAGCAAAAACGCAAATGGCTGTAGTTGGATCTAGATGATTTTACGGCGACCATCTTTCAGTTGTAAATGCTCACCGACTTTCTATCATTTATGTCATCTTCTTTATGCCAGCGATTGTATAATTCATTCATTTACTATTATATTTACAGGTATAGTCCTCTCATATATTGTCAGATATTATTCTATTTTTTTAGTGAAAAATCGATTTTTATTTTTTATTTCCAATTTTTAATTGTATTTTATTTCAAACCCATTTTATAAAAAGGAATTGTTTTCTATTATTCGCGATTGTTCGTGTTTATTTTATTTAGGCCTTACTCCTTTCTTATTCTATATCATGGCTAGTTCTGAAGAGCGATCGAGCCCTCAGTGTTAACAGGGGCCATCTTTGAGTGTGAATTCCGACTATGATTCATTCCTATCGTATTTACATCGTCAATATGACTCCTTTCTATCCTTATATTTTTGTAGACAAATTCAGATGGGGTTACACAAAGGTTTCCTTTCTTATCTAAACATTCTATGGTGATCAATCGATTTGTCAGATTTTTCAGATATCTTTTCATCACCATACCTTCTGGGTTTAACTTTATGGCGATGAAGTATCATAGTCCATTTGATCTAACAATACAATGTATATAATTGGGATCACTTGACCATTTGATTTGGAGACAGGCCAGTAGTATTCAATAGGGAGTTTCATTATTTAATTTAATTTATGGGCTTTGACCAGATCTCATTATACTTCTTTTTAGAAAGGCTTTCAAAGAAACATCATTTATATATTTTTGACAAATGCACCGTTTTAACTCGAGTTTTGAGGTTAGACACAAACCCCTATATGCTTCGTGAAAACTTTTAAAGGTTACATATTATTTGTCCAGATCTCACTTAAAGTATTTTGTCCCATTCTTCTTAACTATTCAGACCACTCCTGTATGTATCGAATTTAGACATATAGCATTGCTCCCTTTTTTTACATTTCGTATTCAGATCACCCCCTCTGTTGTTTAGTCTCACAACCTCTACAATCCACCACTTTAATCCGTCTATTGTGTGTTTGGCTGATTCCCAGTGTCCCACTAGGGGGGCATTTGTCCGCTTCGTCCGAATTGCAGACTTGTGTTCATTGAGCCTCAGCCTCATCTCTCTTCAAGTCTCACCAATGTATGCTTTCTTACACGGGCATTGGATCATATAGATTACATCTTGAGTCCTACAATTAACTAAATTATGTTGATGATGGCTTGTTCTATTATATGTAATTTTGGATCCTTTTATTATCAGATTACAATTTTTGCAGGACCCGCATGGGTAATTCCCAGCCGGGATTGTCCCATCTAGGGTCCCTACATTATTCCTCTTACCCTTGTCCGGATATGTGTGTACCAGACAGTTTTTTATTGTTTTGTTGCATCTAAACGCAAATATTGGTCTAGGTAAGGGCATTGAATTTGTATTCTGAAGCAAATTCCAATTCCTATTTATAAGGTTTTTGACCTTATTGCTGATTAGAGAAATTAGTGACACAGACCAATTTGTTATCTTTTTCTTGATCTTGTCTTTTGGGTTCAAATAGGCTTTCTCTATTGAAATATTTTGCTCTCTCATAGGCCTTTTTGATCATTTTCTTTGGGTAGCCTCTCTCTGTGAATTTTTTAGTTAGGGCTTTCGCGTGTTTTTCAAACTCATGTTTATCTGTACAATTCTGTTTGACCCTTAGGAATTGTCTGAAAGGTATGTGGTTTCTTTGACTTGCAGGATGGTAGCTATTGTAGTGCAACATAGTGTTGCGATCAGTGGGTTTGCTAAATAATTCTACTTTCAGAGTCCCTTCGACATTTTTAATTTTAATATCTAAAAAATCACAACTTTGATTACTATATGTGGAGGTAAATTTTAGGTTGTTGTCCCCTAAGTTAATCCACTCTATAAATGTCTTCAATTCTTCCTCATTTCCTGTCCAAATGCAGAAAACATTGTCAATGAAGCAGGCCCACCTTCTTATGTTTTCGAAAAATGGAGCCACTTCATTGAAAATATGCTTCTCTTCAAAGGCCGCTACATAGAGGCATGCAAGGCTCGGAGCACAGGTAGCTCCCATGCGTGTGCCTTTTATTTGTCTGAAGAATTCTTCCTTAAATAAAAAAATATTATTTTTTAGAATGATCTCTATACAGTCCACTATGAATCTAGAATGATCAGCCAGCTCTTCCTCTTCTCCTTTCAAAAGATTTTGTATCCTTATTTTGGTGTCGTTTTGTGGGATATTCATGTATAGTGCCTCTATATCTAAAGTCACTAGCCACTCATTATCTACATTAAAGGGTCTATTTTCAATCTTGCTGATCATATCTGTTGTATCTTTAATGTAAGCCTGTTGACGGATGACTAAGGGTTGAATACATTTGTCAACATACTGGCTTAGGGGTTCTGTCAGAGAATTCAGACTAGAAACTATGGGCCTCATGGGCGAATCCACACTGTTTTTATGCACTTTTGGAAGTTCATAAATGGCAGGTATAACTGGTGTATCATTTCTCATGTAGTTAAATTCTTCCTGATTAATTACCTCATCTTCCAGCGCAAAGTTTAACCTGTCAATTATTAATGACTTCAATTCTAACCATTCCTGTCTATTGGATGTTGCATAATGCAAGGGGTTCCTAAGCATGTCTCTCATTTTCCTTTCATAATAATCTGTATCAATGCTGCCACCTTTGTCACCTGGTTTTATCATTATATCCTTGCATTGTTCCAGGGATCGTAAAGCTGTTTTCTCCTTCTGGGTTAGATTATTTTTGATCCAAACGTTCTTCTAGCCCTTTCTCTATTACTTTTTCGAAGATATCTATTTCTTTACTGACCATCGGGCCAGTGGGCATCCATTTGGATTTAGGTCAGAGTCCTGATTTATTTTCTGTATTCCCTCTCTCCTTGCTTTCAAAGAATTTTTTTAACCTAATTTTTCTAAAAAAGCTCCAAAAAACTCTAAAAAGCCCTGTGTTCACTTATTACCCTTAATTAAGACCCTTAGAAAGAGTAACATCATTCACGAATCTAGGCATCACAATCACTGAGACAATGGATTGGGAGGCACACATAGGGAACTCAACACTAAAACTAGCCCAGTCTTCAGGGGGAATTCTGAAGGTCTACAATAATTCTAATAAAAGCATTGTCAGCCCGGCACTGAAGATTTATAAGGTCCAGGCCTGTGGAGGTGCATTGTATGGAGTAGAATTGTGGGGACACTGTAGGCCCAAGTCCTTACTGCAGATAGAGAACCAATACATCAGGAACCTTTTTATTCTACCGCGCAGCACCCCCTTAGTCCCTCTCCGTTTAGATCTGGGTTTAATGGAATTGGAGGATTGTTATGCCTTAGACCCCTCTTATATTGGCGTCGTATATGGTTGACCCCGGAACTTATCACCTACAGAAAGGAATTGTCTGAAGTACTAGAAATTAGGGGCGCTGCTAGGCTTCCTTGGTTCACCCACATTAAACATCTACTAGTTGGTATGGGTTTGGGGGAATAGTGGTCTGACCCGGAGACAGCTTGTTCCCAAGTTTCTAAAAAACAACTAAAAATTATTTACAAGAACTATAGAATGGGCTTGTTACACTCTAATTCCAACCTATGCAAAACAACCCAACCTTTTTGGAAATTAAGGACAGCCCCGTCTTTGAAAGAGTTCTTAACTCAATTAAACCCCCGACAGCTAGAAAACTCTATCTGCAGTTCAGATTTGGAGTTCTACCCCTGCGTTGTCTGACCTCGAAATGGAAACCGCAAAACGAGTCCAGGTGCCCCGCTTGTGACCATCCTGGGGAATCCGAGCTCCATGTCTTCTTTGCATGTCCGGGGTATAGCAAAATGAGAAGGAGATGGTTAGCCCAGATTTGTAGAAACCTAGGCAGGGGAACCTGTGTTGAAACATTCAGGATACTGAAATGTGACCCCAGCACCCCAATTGTCTATTCTGTGGTGGGGTTTCTATTCTCAATGTGGTGTACAAGAAGGATCTTTCTTAAATCTCCAAATGTCTTGGCAGCTAAGAATTAGCTATTGTTCCTTCATCTCTACTATCTGGTAATGGGTGGATGGAAAAGTCTAACAAGGGGGACAACTAAATGCAAATAAATTTTGAATAATGAACCAGGCACTTTGTAATTAAATCTCATGCTGCTGTGTAAAGACTTGGGGAGGAAGATATAACTTTGACTCTATTTTTTTAAACTATACGTTTTAATTCAATTTTAAATTGTATACACCTCATGGTTTCTGCTAAGATTTTTTAAATCGCCGAAATTAAATGTAGAGGGCCTGCAAAGTACAGCAGGTGCCCCAAAGTCAGTGGGCAGCAATCTTGTGGCTCTCCTTTTCAGAAAAAGGTAGAGATAAGCTCCTCACAGTTAGTGATGGAGATGCTGATAACTACAAAGTCCTGAAGAGTGCTCTGATTGATGGGTTTGGCTTAACCACTGAACAGTACAGGTTGATGTTCAGGGATACCCAGAAGACACAGACTCAGGTTTGGACTGATTTTGTAGATTGTGCTACTAAGGCTCTGGAGGGCTGGTTTTTGAGCAGCAAAGTACATGACTATACAGGATTGTATAATTTGATTATGAGGAAGCAGATCCTTAGTAATTGTCAAAAACAGTTTCTACACCAGCACCTGGTGGACTCAGATCTGATCTCTCCCCAAGAATTGGGTAAGAGGGCACACAAATGGGTCAGAACCAGGATTAGGCCTAGAAATCAGGATGGTGACCAGAAGATAGATTCTACCAAGCCTCAAGAGAAAGGTGGGGATAAATCTAAAGACAAGACTTCCCCAGGGCCCGAAAATTCCAATGATGGGGCTGGGTCCCAAAACATTTCCTCTAACCAGACAAAACCTTATTGCCCTGACTGTAAAAAGCCTGGCCACTGGAAGACTGACATCAGTTGCCCAAAGGCCAACAATAAGGAGAACATACCCCCAAGTAATACCCCCAGACCTCCTGTTACTTTTAGTAGTAATCCCCCAGGTGGTGGGAGTGCCTCCAAGAATTTGGCTGGGTTTACTTTGGGAGCTCAGGTGGACTCTGGCCTAACCAGGTCCCCTAACTTAGCTACACTTGTCTGTGAAAATGGCATGGGGTTTGCCAACTTCACTGCTTGTCCCAACACTTCGGGCAAGTACAGGCAGGAGCCCCACATCAATGGCCAGAAAGTTGAAGCCTACAGAGATACAGGGGCTAGCATCACTATGGTGACTGACAGTCTAGTTCCCTCAGGACAAATTTTACCTGGGTTCACCTATCAGGTGATCAACATTGACGCAGTGCAGAAAGATCATCCCATGGCAGTAGTAAATCTCAGCTGGGGAGGTGTCACTGGCCCCAAGAGAGTGGCAGTGTCTACAACCTTGCCTGTAGATTGTCTACTGGGGAATGATCTAGAGATCTCAGCCTGGGCTGAGGTAGAACAAGAAACCCATTCCAAAATTGTAGGCCTTCCAAAAGAGGTTATTGGGGCTGTGATAGCCACAGCCCCAGCCCAAGTAGAATTCCTTCCTGGAGAGGATGGAAGGGCTGTGATGGTCACAGCCCAAGCTGAAGCAGACTTCCCTGAAAAGGTTGGCAGGGCTGTGATAGTCGCATCACAGCCTACAACCAAACAGAGGTTCATATTATTAACAACTAGCGATATTTATCGCTAAATAAGCTTAGCGACATTTTTTTTATCGCCGCACATCGACGGATTTTATCGCAGAGATAACGTGCTATTGGCAACGTTTATCTCCAACGCGATAAAATATCCGGCGATAGTGGCGAAATGCGTGAATATCGCTGGGAATCCAGCGATATTCAGGCATTAAAGCCAATAGGGTCTTAACCTGAATATCCAAATCCAATTGGATATACAGGTTAAGAAGTGGTCTGGGAGGAGGAGCCAAGGCGGCGACTAAGATGGCCGCCTAGGCGCTCGGCTCCGCCGCTCGCCCTCGCCTTCCCTAACATCCTGACGCCCATCCTGCATTTCAACCGCACCCCCGTACAGCTAAGATGGTGCGGTGCCTGGCCGTGTAACTCTGGGCTGGCGGCCGCCCCGGATGGCTGAGAAACGTCGTCGCGAAGATCGCGGCCTGAGCCGGTGATAAGCCAGGACCTCGAGTGGTGGCGCGGCCGGCGAGGAGGTGATCAACAACAGCCCTGGCCGGGCAAAGAGGACCGGTGAATCAGGACGAAAATCACAGCTCGCCGATTTGAAGGGCGGACACAGGCTGTGCACGGCGTAATAACCCAGATCCTTCCCGCATTCATTTTGCTGACTCCCTCTGAAGTGGCTGTCCCGGGGATCGAAGATAGGCCCTCCGCCTGTAACGGAACTTTTTGTGGGCTGTCCGGGGGTGACCTGGGCCTCGGAGTGATCGCTCATCAGCTGTAGCAGGCGTCGAGATGTGTTCCTTCTCCTGGACACGACCCGTAAGGGGTGGGCGTTAAAGCACGATCGAAGCTTTTGGTGTGCTCCGCCGTAACCCACCCGTCCGCCACTAGCACACAATAGTATCCTGTCTACCTGATACGATGTGCTCTATCTCATCCGAGGGGTCCCCAGGGACAATGAGCTCAGCTTATAACGGCAGCGCAGAAATGGAGCTTACACTGAGGGATGTCCTTTTGGCTATCCACGACTTTCACTCCTTCCTGAACCACCGAGGGCCGACTATCCATGACTCATTGGCGGCCATTGCTCTTGAGGTGAGAACTAGAGGAACAGATGAGGATATTCTAGACCTGGCACATGGCTATGCCCACTCCTTTGAAACCGGAGACTCCCAGAGGCACACAGTGTTGGATGATGGGACTAATGAACTCATCGGCCGGATTTGCGCGATTGCTGGCTTTTCTATTCTTATGAATATTGTGCCACTTATCACACAACAACGCCGTATACTTTCGATGATGGAAAGCGTAACCTGGAGTAGAGGTGACAACACTGTGTTGCTGCCTTTGCTGAGCGCCTGGGTGGCTCTCACAAGGCTTATCTGCTTACGGAACTATCGGGTCGGGGAATTTGTTTACTTCGGTTCGAACTGGCCAGGGATGAGCGCTGATTGATTCTTGTACTATGTGGGTGGTCCCGGTGGAGATGCAGGGCTCGGCTCGCTACTGTGATTTTGGGGGGGTTGAAATGGACGTGCAATGGTGCCCGCTTCCCATCTTGGTGGGCTTACATATTTTTCTGGGACACGGTGGAGTGGGGGTGAGGGGGGAGTGGGATTGGGGGCCGGCGCGAGGGCCTTCCTCCTTTTCCCATATTCGGGGTTTTCCTTTGTTGGGGCGACAGGCATGCCTATGGGGGGGGGGGTAGTCCGTAGCCGTCCGCTGGTATGCAGGGTGGGGGGTTGGGGGATGGGGCTTGGTTTTCGTTTCCTCTTGTTTCTATGGCCCTTCTCTTTTTATTTCTCTTGTATCTCTTTCTTTATTTCTTATATATCTTAGATCAGACGAGGGGTCAGGTATTGTTCTTTTTGGGAAGAATTGTGGACTTTGTGCTCATGTTTTTTCAAATTGTTTATTGATTCTATGGATAGGACATCGATGTTAGTACATAGCCACTGAATGCTTATATACCCTGCTTTTTACTTCCCAATTATACTTTTATTGTGGGTGAATATCCTGTTGCATGACTTGTTCCATGTAAGACTTTGCTTTATTGTATGTCACTGGATCCTTCTATTAATACTATAGAATGAACCCTCTTAAATCCTGCTATATCATGGGCAAGCTTGAATATAAATCCTCAGGTGATATACCGATTGGGCGGGCACTGACTGGTGCGAAATGTAATATGGCTGAGATACCCGCCACCCCCTCTCAACACAATCCCCAAGGATGGGACACCGGAAACGGTTCTGAACTTTTGGAAGGCGGGAGGGAGTGACCCTCCAGGCCGTATTTATTAAAATATGAAACAAAATCAAAACATTAAAATAACAGTTTCATATTATGTACAATTTCATTTCCACATTACGATGTTTGGCTAACCTTAACAGATCTCTAATACAAAGGTTCTCCTAGCCGAACTAACATCCTACAAAACATTTGACTTGAAATTCTACATCCTAACGTTAAGGGCCAACGGCAAGGTCGTAACCGGTGTCAGATCCCTAAACCAGAAATACCACCCTCACTTGTGAGGGGACCAACCGCACAGAGGCGTACCTCAAGTGCATCTACCAATTTCCCTTGGACTTGACGGGGGCCCCAATGAACTCGACGCCATTTAACGGTCGTCCGAGGACTCGTGTGAGGTGTCTAAAAGGTAGCGTAAACCCCCCCCGAACCCCACACAACTTACCCATCTGCCGTCGCAGATGTCCTGGCCCCAGGAAATTCCCCAGGAGGGCCCGTAGCCCCTCCTATCCAGGAAGGGGCCTTGACCACCTTTCCTTTCCTTCCGGCGGCCTATCCTTAGACGGGACCGCCTCCCCGTTGAGGGGCCAATGGCCACCTCCCCCGAGCGCTCCCATCCGTAATGGGTGACGCCCCCCAATAGGGATCTTCCAATTACTGCTCACCGATCATGACCTTACCGCCCGACACAAAATAAATACGACAAATCTACCTAAATTACTAAATTACAAAAACAATTATAACTTATTACAAGCATGATTACTGATCAACACTAGTGCAAAACACTTTATTTGCAAAACATACCGAAAGTGACCATCTTTATTGCATATTCAAAAATATCACGACAATCATCACAACCTGCAAGAAATAGAGTTACCACATTAAAACTTTATTCAAAACAACTAGCTGTCCTCAGGGGCTGGTGGGTGGGTCAAAATTGGCTCTTCGTTCCGTCTCGAGCTCACGTGCAGCGGGGAGGTGCAGCTTCAGAGCACAGGAACAAGAGGATGCTTTCTTGGCTTGTTGCTCCTTTTATCCGTCTTCAGGGCGGGCGTAAACCCGCCCCCGCCTGCCTCCGAGGGCGTGGCCGGTCGCGTCAGTGTCTAGGACAACCCACTCTAGGGCGGGAAAAGGCGCGCCCCGGCTACGCCGCTTCGGGCATACCAGCCGAGACTCGCCTCCCGCCCAAGATGGCTTCCCGGGGGGATCGTGGTACTCCACCATACGTTCGGGGGGACCGAATGGTCGCCCCTTTCCATATGGCTGAGATACCCGCCACCCCCTCTCAACACAATCCCCAAGGATGGGAAACCGGAAACGGTTCTGAACTTTTGGAAGGCGGGAGGGAGTGACCCTCCCGGCCGTATTTATTAAAATATGAAACAAAATCAAAACATTAAAATAACAGTTTCATATTATGTACAATTTCATTTCCACATTACGATGTTTGGCTAACCTTAACAGATCTCTAATACAAAGGTTCTCCTAGCCGAACTAACATCCTACAAAACATTTGACTTGAAATTGTACATCCTAACGTTAAGGGCCAACTGCAAGGTCGTAACCGGTGTCAGATCCCTAAACCAGAAATACCACCCTCACTTGTGAGGGGACCAACCGCACAGAGGCGTACCTCAAGTGCATATACCAATTTCCCTTGGACTTGACGGGGGCCCCAATGAACTCGACGCCATTTAACGGTCGTCCGAGGACTCGTGTGAGGTGTCTAAAAGGTAGCGTAAACCCCCTCCCAAACCCCACACAACTTACCCATCTGCCGTCGCAGATGTCCTGGCCCCGGGAAATTCCCCAGGAGGGCCCCTCCTATCCAGGAAGGGGCCTTGACCACCTTTCCTTTCCTTCCGGCGGCCTATCCTTAGACGGGACCGCCTCCCCGTTGAGGGGCCAATGGCCACCTCCCCCGAGCGCTCCCATCCGTAATGGGTGACGCCCCCCCATAGGGATCTTCCAATTACTGCTCACCGATCATGACCTTACCGCCACAGGCTGGATAGTTGACCGGCTATCCGGACCCCCCACAACCACTCCTGCCTAAAGGTCATGTTATAAACTCTTTAACCAAGCTATGAGGTCTCCTATGAGTAACTCATTCCCCACCCGGGACAAATGAACACCATACCCCAAATACATACTGTCCCCTTTGATACAACCATGCGAAACAGAATGCAGTGTACTTGAACGAAACAATCTACTCACTTTGTTATTTATTTTCCTTACTGAATGATTCAGAGCAGAAACCGAAATAGCCCCCCGCCACACTTTTCGTGGGATCATATGGGACCATGCAATTGTGCACCCTGGAACTCTTCTTGCCAACCAACTTACTGTGGAAAGCATTGCCTCAAGAAGAAGTCGTCTACCAGTGGCCACCAAATCGTTGCCCCCGAGATGGACTATGATTATAGACGGCAGTGACCTTGTCCGCCCTAACAAACCCTCGAAAAAGGATTGAAACTGGGTAATACAGAGCCCGCCCTTTCCGTAGAAGGACACACTGTACCCGTATTCCCCAGCCACGTGAATCATGTCACCTGCTTTGAATACATCCGCGGCACGCCTCACGTATGAGTGGCCCACGACCCACACTTCCTTTTTCACAGCCGGTGATGTCTGACCGCTGGTCCCCAGGTGTCGGGTCGACTGCACAGTCCGCCCCGCCTCGTAGGCTTGCGCAACTGATAACCAAACAAAAACAAGAAGCGTGAGTACATCATTACAGCTTCACAACATGTGCAACCGCACATACCTTTTATAACAGTTCGAGGACCAACGCCCCACACGTTTTACTTCTTCTACACTCAGACCCCTGGCTGTAGCCTCTGTAGCAGCCCCTATCCGAAAGGAATGGGTCCCAAACTCGCCGGGGTTCAAGCCCGCGGCCGAAATCGACATCGCAAGCACCCGCTGGAACTGAAACCTCGTCAGTGGGGTGGCGTCAGCATGTCTCAACAAGGTCCCCCCCCATGATGCCACCCTTTGCGCTAAATATTCCTCTACGCAAACCACAGGGCACATGGAAGACCCGGGAATCCTTTGTATGATTATGCAGTCCCCAATCGCACCCTGATCGGTTTTGGACCTGACAAACGAGACAGTCATCGTCTCCCCCTTGACCTGAATGTGCTCTCAGCACAGTCCCCCCATCGTATCCTGCTTGTTCTTCGCCACTAGTTCGCTTACCCGCATAGCCCCATGGAATGCTAGCGCAAAAGCGGCTCGGAATAACACTGTTTCATACTGTGATGAACACGTTGCAGGGAGTACGGATAATAACAGGGCCAACCTATCCGGACCTATCGGGTGCCTCTCATCTGCTCTGCGACCCTCAAGGCGTTGCCACCCACGTAGCGCTTTCTGCACCACGAAAGACGCTGTCGGGTCCTGGATCCCATGAGCCCTTGCCATAAAGGAAATGGCGGCCCGATGCCTCTGGGCCGTAGCTACTGATTTGCCTGCCTGATGTAAAGACAGCAAAAATTTTACGACAAGCTCTTCCTGGCCCCAAAGCTCCCCCCTAGCAGAACCCAAAAAGGACCAATAGGAACGGAACGCCCCTTCATATGCCTTCCTTGTCCTGGGTGCTAAACTCTCTCCCACGAGGTTTTGTAGTTCGGGGCACCGAGAGACCAGAGAGCTTCGGGAAAGGGTGCCGCCACCGGGTCCGCTGTGGGCAGAAAACCCCAGAAGGCCTGCATACGGAAACGAGAAAGCGCATCAGCCGTTTGGTTCAGTACCCCCGGGACATGTCTTGCCCTAAAGAGCACATTCAACTGCATGCACAATAACACAATTTCTTTGAGCAGTCTCAGCATCCATTTGCAACGTGCTGCCTGACTATTGATACACTCAACCACGGTCATGTTATCAGACCAGAACACCACAGAGTGATCCCGGAACCCCTCGGGCCAAGTTTTCAGGGCCACCAAAATAGGAAAAAGTTCGAGAAACGCAATGTTACTCGTCAGTCCGCACTCATGCCACCATGACGGCCATTTTTGAGCCGACCATTGTGTGCCGAATATGGCGCCAAAACCTATACTCCCCGCCGAATCTGTCCACAGCCCCAGCTCCTCGGAGGACACCGCCGGTTTGTTCCAGACAATTCGACCATTGAAATCCGCCAGAAATGCCAACCAAATGCGCATGTCCTGGCGAACCTCTGCCGAGAGCCTCGTGCGGTGATGACCCTCCTTCAGGCCGACCATGGCTTGTGCAATCGAGCGGGAAAAGGGGCGGGCCATCGGCATTACTCTCAGGGCAAAATTCAACTGGCCCACCACTTGTTGCAATTGATGCAGTTTTACCTTAGTCTCACTAATACATGTTTCAAGGGATGCCCTGAATTTTAACACTTTTTCTCTTGGTAATCGAAAACAACCTTCTTCCGAGTCGAGCTCGATCCCCAGAAACTCGAGGGAAGTCGAGGGACCCACAGTCTTACCTGGCGCCAATGGCACCCCAAAATGGTTCATTAAGACACAAAATTCATTTAAAGCCTGTCCACATTCTGAATCCCCGGCTGCCCCCAGAAACAGAAAGTCATCGAGATAATGCATAACATGTTGAAAACCCGTCTTCTTTGTGAAGACCCATTGCAGAAAACAACTGAACTTTTCAAAATAGGCACAAGATATAGAGCATCCCATTGGCATACATCTATCCATGTAATAGCGACCCTGAAACATGAAACCAAGGAGACGCTGATCGTCTGGGTGTACCGGGAGCAACCGGAACGCTGACTCGATGTCTGATTTTGCCATCAGCGCATCAGGGCCCCAGGCGATTCAACATGGCGACGGCCTCATCGAAAGATGCGTACCGCACCGAACACACTTCCGGGTCTATCGCATCATTCACGGAAAGACCACGTGGGGCTGACAAGTTATGTATCAGCCGAAACTCACCCGGGTCCTTCTTGGGGACCACCCCTAGAGGGGAACAAACAAAGTTAGCAACCGGTGGCAAATCAAATGGACCGGCGACACGACCTCGAGTCACCTCCTTCCCAATCTTTACCTGTACCACCTCCGTATGCTGCAAGACCGACAGTTGATTCTTACAGTTTGCTACACCCTGAAAATCCCCCACTGGGATGCGGAAACCATATGAAAACCCGTTTCGCAACCCCCCAGCGGAAGCATGATCCGGGTATTCACTGAGCCAAGGGATCATTGCCATGGTATCAATCGGAGTAGGTAAAGACACCCCTCGGACTATTTCAGACCTGTTTGGCGCCTCCCCTACCACCGTTATCACCCGTTTTGGCTCTGCACATGGACTCAGGATGGGATGGCTGCCCACACCCCCCACATTCATGTCTGAACTTGCATGACCCCTGGGGCCTCGTACATTTCCCTCTGTTAAAATTCCAACAAATCCCCCTTTTACCTGCGTTGCCACTCGGCTTCGAGTGGTACTCGTTACCTGCACCCGTCCGAAAGGGTGTCCCGGAATATTGGCGGGAAGATTCACCCCCGTTACTCCCGGACAATGGCACTTTTAACATTCCTGAACTCTCCATTTTTTGCCATGAAACGGAGTCGTAACAATCCCACGTCAGAACTGGGTCGTGTTCTTTCGCTTTCCTAAAAATATTGTTATAACAGAACCACTGATTGCCCCCGTATGCTACGGAATACTCCATGATACGAGACTGATAAATAGGCAACTCGGTCAGCAACTCGGGCCTGCGCTCACCCATGATGGAGGTAAAAATGCCCCACGCTCTGCCCCAAGTACCAATGTTTTCGTCAACCTTAAAGGCGGCCATTTTTGCGCGCCAAACACTCGGATGCATGAGCTCCTTTTGGCTCTTAACATGCTCCATCTCGTAATGATCGGTAAGCAAAGAAAAAATGTTCACATACTTATTCGCCCAAATCTTTTCCTTAATTTCCAGTGGAACATGCTGAGCCACCTTCTCCCTTCGTGAAGGTACTGACCCCTCCCCCGCGATCGGCAAAGGCCGCTTACCTGAACCGGATACTGCATTAGCTGCCGAACTTGGGCCTGTTGCATTTTCCGCCGCCGGAACTGGCGGGGTAACAGAAGATGGTGCCTTCGCAGCCTCTCTAGATTCCCGCAGTTGTCTCATTACTGCCCGGGCGTCGTCAGCCGTGGTGCCCTCGCTATCTTTTCCCAACCACGCTGCCAATTGCGCCGCTAACTCGGGAGGCATATCTTCCCCGGTCACGGGGGTGACCACTACGGGGATCGGATGCCCCTCCTTCGGAACCGGGGTTGGCTCCTCAAGTGGGGTATCGGGAACCGGAGTCTCCCCCCCAAGTGCCCCTCTTCTGGACCTCTTGCCTCTCCCACCAGGGACTACTCCTGGTAAGGCTCGCTTCGGTCCTCCCTCCCCGTCTTTAGCCGCCATCTGCTTCTTCAAATCGGTTATCTCCTTCATGAGCATGCGGAGCATCTGATCGGTACCGACCCGCTTTCCGACTTTCTTGCCTGGCATTCTCAAACGAGATATCTGTAAGACAAAAGAGAGAGATTACAACGCTCAAAATTGGCTCTTCGTTCCGTCTCGAGCTCACGTGCAGCGGGGAGGTGCAGCTTCAGAGCACAGGAACAAGAGGATGCTTTCTTGGCTTGTTGCTCCTTTTATCCGTCTTCAGGGCGGGCGTAAACCCGCCCCGCCTGCCTCCGAGGGCGTGGCCGGTCGCGTCAGTGTCTAGGACAACCCACTCTAGGGCGGGAAAAGGCGCACCCGGCTACGCCGCTTCGGGCATACCAGCCGAGACTCGCCTCCCGCCCAAGATGGCTTCCCGGGGGGATCGTGGTACTCCACCATACGTTCGGGGGGACCGAATGGTCGCCCCTTTCCATTCCGCGCTTGCATATCCTGCTTGCAATATCTCACGCCAGTATCCCGATTATTGCCGTTCCACTAGTGGATATCCTGTCGTATGGCTCGCCCTTTCGGCTATCTGGTCTGAATATATGATACATCAACAAAATTATAAAATGAAACCTACTTTATCCTTTTTCTGATGTTTGATGCCAATACACAGTAGTGTAGTTATTTCTGGCTTTTTCCGCAGCGCAAGGTGGCCTGGAATGTTGTCAATTGTCATAGCGGCCGGCCCGAAGTGGTTGTAGGCAGACGCTGTGTACTGTGCATACGATAAATAAAGGTTTAAAAAAAAAAAAAAAGAAGTGGTCTGAGCAGAGGTTAGTTTTCAGCGCTATTCGCGCTTAGAGTGAATTTTTTCATTGCTACGCCTGCGTTGATAATAGGTGATAGCGATGTTAGCGACTGCATTCAGTCACTAACGGGTTGGGTACGCCCACTTTGCATGTCATTAGCGATAAATATTGCTGACATGCAAAGTGGGCCCCAAACCACTCGTTATCACCTAAAAGCTCTCGCTAACTGATGTTAGCGACAGCTTGCTAATAGGACGATGAAATTATTGCCGCTTTGCAGCCGAAAACGGCCGAAAAAACGGCGATAATTTCATTTTGTCTGCCTTGGTAATATGCCCCAGAGTTCCTTCCTGAAAAGGTTGGTAGGGTTGTGATGGTCACAGCCCAAACTCAAACAGTTTTTAGTGTTGTGAAGCCTGAAACTATGGATCACTCCACTCAGACAGAGAGCATTGGGGAGGAAGAAAAGTCTCCCTCCCCCCAGACCTTAGGTGAGAGTCAGTCTACTCAGGGAACTGACCCTACCCCTTGTGAAGGAACTGCCCCAGAGGTAGTCAGGCCTAGCCTGGCAGAGCCTCTGATGTCAGTGGACCCTTCCAAGGTGGGACCCAGTCTGGAGCAGGTAACCTGCCCCTCTCTACCCTGCCTCAGTCAGCCCAGGGCTGCAGTGGTCATGGAGGCCAGTGGTGGACCCCAAAGGGCCCCCTGTCCACAAGAACCACCCCATCAGCAGATTAGGGACACCAAAGCTAGCAGCCCAAGCAAGGTGAAAATTTCAAAAACTCCTGAGGAATCTCCCTTACACTTAGTTAGGAACCTCCCACAGATGGATTCTGTTGGGCACAGCCAAACCTGGGACCCAAAGGCCCCAAACCTGACCTGTCCCTCCAGTAAGCCAACAAAAGGGACCCAGCCTCCAGCTTTAGGTAGCCAGAGGTTGACCCTGAGAGCACAAGTCAAGGAAAGAAAGGCCTATATGGTGGAAAGTGATTGGAGGAAGCTGAGCCCTACATTAGAGGAGCTTCACTTCAATACTCCATCTCAATGAGCTGAACCTGTCTCCAGCTTTCAGAACCATGTCCTTATAGCTGTTCTAGGATATTGCCATACCATATACTCTTAAGTGCATTATGAACCTCGCGGTTAAATGCTATCTCTGGTTTGGCTTTATCAAAACATGTCGAGTAAGGTGTCATACGATTTGCAATACTACCCCCTCGATAGTTCTGGCGACAGGGGTAGCATTCCACCCTTCTAAAGGGAGAAGACATTTTGTTCCTACTATTCCCAGTTAAAGTTAACCAGAGCCTCAGCATCACAAAATGGATGCTGCTGCCACAGACACAAGTCTGACCTCCTGCTGCTGGGAGTCCTTCCAGCGAGGGAGGCTTGGACAATAGGTTTCCTGCCTTGGGAGGTGCTAGCACCACCCCAGACAGGATTTTGGGTCCGATTCAATGAATGAACTGAAGACTCAATCCTAAACTTACTACTATTTTGGTATTCACAGAATGCACTTACTACAAGCTTAAGACAAACTTAAGACAGACTTAAGACAAAATCGTAACTTAAGTCTGTCTTAAGTCTGTCTTAAGTTTGTTTTAAGACAAACTTAAGACAAAATCCTAACTTCTGTGAATACCAAAAGTAGTAAGTTCATTCTGTGAATGCCAAAAGTAGTAAGTGCATTCTGTGAATACCAAAATAGTAGTAAAATGTAAATGTAAATGTTTTTGTACTTGTATAGCGCACAGCTACCCGCAGTGGGTTTCCCGGCGCTTGTACGAATAAGTTTAGGATTGAGTCTTAAGTACATTCTGTGAATCGGGCCCTTTGTGTATTGGGACAGGGAGGGCTGAAAGGATTGAGACACTGCCTGGGGCACACAAGGTGTCCCATGCATAGGCCAGTTCAAATCCAGCCCCTAAGACTGGTATATAGGTAGGAGCTGAGCCTTAAGACTTTAGATTATCCTGACTGAAATGCTGAAATAAAACTCTGGACCTTCATCACTCTACTTTGAAAGAAGACGACTGAAGAATCTCCCTTGTGGTCAAGGAGTGACCACCCTGCACAAGCAGGCACCATCCAGCGATCGACGACTTGCTTTGCCGCCACCTCCCGCCAGAGCCCGAGCGCATAGCCTGACAAGAACTGGATTCCCAGACATCCAACACCCCGATTCACAGTCCCTGCAAAGCTGAGACCCGTGGAGGCGACGAGAGACGTGGGACCGGCCATCTTGAAAAGTCTGCGACCTACTAACTGTACAGACCCCGAGGCCTCCTCGAAGCTGTGCATTGGGGATTGAGAAGCCCCAGCCCTGAGCAGCATCTGCACCAAAGATCAGCCCTGCACCCTTCACAAGTTCTGCGTGGGGCCCTTTTGCATTTTCCTGCTTGACGTGTCTGCCCAGTCACTTGCCCGTTGGCTAGTGGCCATCTTGGCGACGATCCTTCAAAACTACACTGCTGGTCTGGTTGCTCCAGACTGGTCCTTGCCTCCCTCAAAAGAAGCAGCCCCTCAGACCTTGCTGGTGTGAGTAAGAAGCCTACTTCGTATCCTGCGTGGGTTGCCTTTGCCAAGGCTTGTTCACTCCAATCCTGAAGCCGACACCGGAGACAGCAAGAGCCTTCGTGGGAAACTTTGCCCGCCTCCTGGTTGTCGTCGACACCTCCTGGTCCACATGGCTGCAGAGACAAGCTTCCCATCAGCACCTGATTGCTTCGCGACATCGCCTGGTTCCTTCCTGGCTAGTGACACAGACTCTGTCCCCTTCGCTTTCAGGTCCTCTTCATCTTCGCTCCACCCTTGAATCCACCAGGACTCTTCTCTTCTGGCCGCCTGCAGCATCTTTACTCCAAGGCTCCATGGATTTCCACAAAGAAACCCGACACACTTTGGGACCTATGCACCCGCTTCCTGTGGGTTAGGTAACGCGAGCACTGCGGTGCTCCTGTAAAGAGTAACTCTCCTAGTGTCCTAGTTTCAAGTGGTTAGCTTCTAGTCCAGCAGGAAGTCTCCCAAACCTTTAACTTTCCATTTTTACACACCCATTGTCTTCTATATGTGCACACGTGTGCCTTTAGACACTGCACACGCATTCCGTGGGCCTCCTGCTCCCTAACCATTGTTAGTCCAGTGTAGCCCCAGCGATTCCCAAGGCCTAGGCCTTACCATTGTTCGTGACGTGGTACTTATACCACTTTTTTAGTATAAGGTTTAGCGGGCTACCCGGCTGTTGGACCTGGCCCTTTTTGGCAGGTTCACCCCAAAACTTTTTGCTTTTTCCTAGCCTGTTTCTGTGACCTGGTGATAGTGATTTTAGGCCTCTGCGCACTTTTTCACTGTGGTACAGTGTAAAGTGCGCGAGCTCTCTGTGTGTGTGGAGTAAGGTTCGCCTGCCCTCCCATAGGAATGCATGGGGAATGTCTGTGTCCCTAGTAGTTTCTGATGCGTGAGGTGTGCAGGCTCGAGTTTGGTATGTGCGAACTCGTGAGATTGAATGCTTCGCAATGATGTATGTGGCATGTATGTGTCTAGTGGGGAATCACTTTTTCGAACTCGCAGCATGATCACTTAACCGCCCGATGAAATTTCACGAACTAGAAAGCGGTCTGTGAACCCAGACGACACCGTCTACTTTTCTGACCTGATGCAGGCATATTACATCCTCAGGTTAATCTCCGTGGGTTCACACGTACCAAATTGACCAACTTAAATATTTCTCAAACCTTCAACAGTTTCAGAAGAAAATCAATGCCCCTGACGAAGGGCACAATGCCCGAAATGCATTGGGCTTAGTATAATTTTGATTTTTGAACTTTGTGAAAAATTAAGGATTACAATCAACGAAATTGAATGTTTCAATAAAACTTGATTTTGAAAGCATGAAGCATAAAGGACATTTCTAAACGCGGTGTGCATTTGAGGACGTCATTCCCGACTGGAATGACGCTACCACACTCATTACTTCAGCCTCCAAGACTCAGAAGGAGGAACTCATTTAGCACCTAACCACTTTCAGTACTGTTTTACTATCACAAGTAACTACGAGTGCGACAAGGTTCAGTCTTTAAACTTTCTCTAGTGGGGAAGTGCCACTTCTAGACATGGCTGTGCGCGTGCTGTAAAGGTGCTGGCATGTGATTGGCTGAAGCTGGCTGGGATGCCAGGCTCCATGAGTCATGATGGGTTTGCCCGGTGGTGAGTGTGGAGATTAGCATGCTGATGGCTGGGGAGGGTGCACCTGGGCCTGAATAGGGCTGGGCTTTCCCAACACAATGCTGGCTCCACCCCCTGTGGTGCGTCTGATGTCCCTAGCCTGGCCAGTGAAAGGAGTACCAGTTGTAGCTGGTTCTCACATTGCCTGCACCCTGCTAGTCAAAGGATTTTACTGTATAAAAAGGGGCTGTGTCCCCTCACAAAATGTTCTTGTTTCTGACTTGAATCCTGCCATAGGCGTGCTGCTGCTTGGGCCCAGGGGAAGGCTTGCCTCCCTGGGCCCTGCCCAGCCCCTGGATATCTGATGGACCTGGATGCCTGGAGGATCTTTTCTTTCTTGGGGTCCCCTTTGCTTCACTTTGCTCCCAGGACCTTTGTTTTTGAGATTCAGGACCTTTTTCTTAAATCCTGAGCTGCTGGGACCCCTTTACTATGGGAGTCTTTGCCTTGGGGGCTTGATGGACTCTGCCCCCTTAGCGCTTGGGAGCGCACTACCCTGTCCCTAGCGCTGGGAGCGCTTTACTTTCACCCCTAGCGCCTGGTAGCGCTTTATTTTGGCATGTAGCGCTGGGAGCGCTTTGCTTTTTTCCCAGGCGCTTGGAGGCGCTTTTGATCCGCTTCCTTGACGGGTGCCCGCCCCATTTCTGCTTTTGTTTCGTGCACCGAGGGTGCCCACCCCTCGGTGCAGCCCCGCGAAGGGAGTGCGGCCGCAGCCGCGGCAAAACCGGAAGTCCGGCCCGTTCCCGCTTGACTTTGGGCGGGGCCGGAATGGAGTCACTTCCGCTTCCCCCTGCCTGGGGGAAGCCGTGCCGTGGTTGCCGGTCTCCTGTAGGGAGAGGGAGACCGGAGATGCCTGCCTGCCCGCCCACCTGCAGCCTACTGGAAGAGCAGGCAGCGCTTCGGTGCTGAAGAGGAGCCCCACGCTGCTGGAAGGAGACCGGCCGTGCTTCCCGCCCCCGCAGGACCAGCGAGATCCCGGTGAGTATGGGGGCAGTTTTGTTGTACACACAGCGGCCCCGGTTGACAGCGGGCCGCTCCGAGGTAGAGAGGGAGCATTTGTTCTCCAGAGCCTACGAGGCTCAGACCAATTATAGACCCGTCGTTGGAGTCCCCCCTCTGGGGACTCGTGATCAAACTAAATGCCCCCTGAGCCTCTCTGGACTCGTCAATAAAGATGCCTTCTTTGTTGACGAGCCCAGAGAGGCTCAGGGGGCATTTCGTTTGATCACGAGTCCCCAGAGGGGGGACTCCAACGACGGGTCTATAATTGTTTTAGGAGCCTGAGAGGCTCAAGGGCATGCTTCGTGTGAGTGCCTGTGTGGCTCCAACGTGGGGGACATTCATGTTAAGATCCAGATGGCTCCCAACCTTTGGCGGCTTGTCCTTGCCCAGGCCCAGAGGGGCCCATGCTTATTAGAGGGGCATAGTTGAGGTCAGGAGCTAGAGAGCTCCATCGTTAGTACAGTGGTGGTTCCAGAGCCAGGTGGCTCATTGTGGCGCAACTTTGCTCCTAAGGGCTAGTGAGAGCCCTGTCGCAGTTTTGGCTGATTCCCAGCTGCCCAGCAATTAGTGGGCAGCTGCACCGTTTAGGCGCAATTTGAGAGTCCTTGTGTGGGACAGAGATGGCACAATGGAGCCAGGCCTGCTACAGCTGCGCAGCACTTAGTGCCAGCTGCAACGTTTAGGCCCTGTTGTTGTTCTCAGCTGCCCAGCAATTAGTGGGCAGCTGCAACGTTTAGGTTTACGCCGGTGGCGCACCCCTGACTAGCGCTGCATTGGTAGCGCGCCCTGACATTCTGGACACAGGGCTTTTTGAGTCCCCTTGTTGGATGGCCAGTTGGTCAGGGGGCTGGTATGTGGGTAGGGCGCAAGGCCCTAATGTGTTCTCTGCGCAATATGATTTTACTATGTTTTTGATGGTAATTACCTAAGGTGATGTTTGCGTAATGTGATTATGAGGTTATTTTACCTGTGTAGGTTTATGTAAGTGAGAGTTTACTTCATTGCGAGTCACGCCCCTAAATGTGAGTTACGCTTAGGGGGAGAGTCTAATGTGTTTAGCCTAGTGAGAGATTACCTACTGTATTTTTACCGGTTAGGCCCAAATGTGAGTTATACGTAATTTGCTATGCCATTATGCCTGCGGCACCTCTGAATGTGTTTTTTGCATTATGTGTCTTACCTACACCTCTGAATGTTTTTATGCATCATGTGTTTTCCTGTGCTGCAACTCTGAATGTGTTTTGATGCGTCATGAGCCTTGTTCCTTACACCGCTGAATGTATGTTTATACATCATGTGTCTTTCCTACACCTCTGAATGTTCTATGCATCAGGTGTTCTAGAAGTGCTATTTCGACTAAGTGCTGAGTCTGACAGTAGCCCACGTGGGCCTGTCCTGTGTAAATAATCCCATGTGAATATTGCCCGTGCCAGTTGGCACAATGTATATGTGTAATTTTTATCTGATGTGTTTTTACAATACAAAAGTTATTTTTATATAACCCTGTGTGGAGTTCCTTTTGTGGTGTGCCTAGGATGTTGTTGCTGTTGTGTGTGTGCGCAAATGCTTTACACCTTGCCTCCGGGATAAGCCTGTCTGCTCGTGCCAAGCTACCAAGGGGGTGAGCAGGGGTTATCTTGGAGTGTGACTCCCTTGCACTGACTAGAATGGTGGTTTCTGCCTGGCTTTGGCGTCAGCCTTAGCCAATCAGAAATCCCAGTTCTAACACCGGCCCTATCCATATGTGTGTTATATTAAGCTACTTGTTTTGCGCTTGTGTTTCTGTGCTTATAAAGAGTTCAGGGGATTGAATTAGAAATAAATACATATATATTTTGAATATATATCCTGTGTGGTGTCCTTTCATTTGGTATTAAAGGGATTGCATATGGTAAAACAGCTGGCTTCACATGCCCTCTTGAGTTTAGCCTAAGACTGCTCTGTCCATGATACCCCTAGGATAGCTGGTCTATAAGGTTGACTTTACAACCATCCCATAAGGGTTGTGTGGACTGGTGCAAGGTGCTCACTAGAATAGTGAACATCATATACCAGGCCAACTTCTCACAATTGCCATGAGGAATATTGTCTTGATGGTGAATATTGTCTTATTGGTGAAGAGTATGAGTGGGCAAGTATATAGCAGCACAAAGGGAGCCCACATCAGAACCAGGATTAGGTCCCACTGAGTCATAACAAAAGGCGTCGGCGGAAGCATGTGTTGAAGCCCTTTCAAAAACCTATTTCCAATAGGGGACATGAACAGTGATGGCTGGTCTGGCAATAACAAAAAGGCAGAAATGGCAGAGAGGAAACATTTGATGGTGCCCAAAATAGAGCCCTGCTGGGCTAAGGAAATAATAAACTTGTGAAGGAGGTGCAGATAAGGGAACAACTTTGTTCTCTGTACATCATGCCACAAACTAGTCTCAATGGCAGGCATATAACGTCTTGGTGGATGGATGCCTGGCTGCCAGAATAACAATGCAGATTTTGGGCGGAAAGCCAAAGCTGTCAATTGTCACTGCTCAATCTCCACGCATGAATACGGAGCGTTAACTGGTTCGGGTACAGTACCCTGAACTATTGCTGCAACAGGAGATCTTTCCAAAGAGGCAGCCTGATAAGAGGACAGATGCTCATGCTCAGGAGTTCTGGGTACCAAATTCTCCTGCCAAATCCGAAGCCACGAGGATGCCTTGGGCCCAGCCATTCCTGATCAATTTGGACAAGAGTAGTACTGGCTGAAAGGTGTGCAGGAGGCAGGAGACCACTCTGGCCCAAAAGCAAGAGCTACCTTGGAAACTCCAGCATGCAAAACTACTGGCATTGCACGTTCTAAGGGTGGTGAACAGATCTAACCAAGGCTCTCCTCACATTTAAAAGAGGACTTGCACCACCTCCGAATGGAGTTGGTATTCGTGATCCACTAGGCATCAATGGCTGAGTTTGTCAACTCTGGCGTTCAGAGAGCCCGCCAGGTGTTGAACTGCTAGGGAAACAACTTTATTTTCCAGCGACATCCAGAAGCGCAACGCCTATTGACAACTGGTTCATGACACCACCCGCCCTGTTTGTTGCAGTACCACATGGCGTTGGTGTTGTCAGTGAACACCTGCACCAGCCTTTCCCTTAACAAAGGAAGGAAGGCCTTTAATGACAGTAGGGTCACCCGAAGTGCCAGAAGATTGCTGTGAAGCCCAGATTCCAGGAGACCACAGTCCTCTGATCTCAGCAGTCAGCATCACCCACGTGGCCGTCCCAACCTGGGAGAGATACATCTGTCACTATAGTCAGCTCCGTTAGGGCAGGGAGAGAGGTCTACTGCTGACACGATCTTGGTTCATTAGCCACCACTGCAGATCTTTCACAGTTCCCTCCAAGATCTGGAGCATGGCAGAAAGATTCCTCAGATGCTGTGCCTACTGCAACTTCAGCTCCCAGTACACAGCCCACATATGCCAATGGAAACGAGCCACTAGCAGGATGAAGGAGGCCCAGCAACCTCAGAGTCCGTCCCACCGAAACTCAAGATAGAGGTTGAAACATCAGTTTCCTAGCCTGAATATGCTAGACTCTCTGTTTGGGAGGATAGGCCGGAAACTGCACTGTGTCCAGAACAACCAGATGAAAGGGAGAATCTGAAACGGAGTCAGGTGGGACTTTGGCATGCTGATAGTGAACTCCAGTAAGTGCAGGAGGTTTGCTATAGTCTGGAGGTGGGAGACGACTGCTTGAGCTAGCTGGTATTCAACAGCCAATCTTCAAGGTGACCTCCGCATTGGTGCTGCAAGCACCACTACCACCTTGGTGAACATCTGAGGCACTAATAAAACAAAATGGGAGCCCAGCAAATTGAAAATGCTCCTGGTCAAGCCTGAACCGCTTGTAGCAGCTGTGGGCCGGCAGGACGGGAATGTGGAAGTATGTGTCTTGCAAGTCCAACGCAACCATCCAGTCACCTGGGTCCAGGCCAGACAGAACCTAAACAAGAGTGAGTATCTTGAACTTCTTCTCCAGGAACATGTTGAGAAGGTGCAAGTTGAGGATATAACAGAAAACCTCTGTCCTTTTTGGGCACCAGAGAGTAGCCGGAATAGCAATCATGCCCTAATTCTGATGCCGATTTACAAAAGGGGGTGGTGATGCCGGCACCCTCTCTATGGCTCCCTTAGCCAAGAAAGCCAACACATCCTGACAAAGAATAGAGAGATGACCATCCATCAGCTTTTTGTTAGTGGGTTGCATGGGTGGGAGGTGTCCAGAAAAAGAAGGGACTAGCCCTATTGTATAATTTGCAAACCCCAACGATTGGATGTTACTGACCGCCAGCAGTGCAGGTGGTGAAATATCCAGAATTGTCCGGCCTCTCACTAGGTGCCCAATGTGTTGAAAGGGCAAGCTAAAGGGTTTGGAAGCTGCGGCTGCTGGGGGGTCTTACTCGACCTATGGCTCGAAGTCCCACGTGGTCTGTGGGAACTGTGTCCTTGGACAAGAGAAGATTGGGAAACCTGTTAGCCATGGTGGCTGCGCTGGTAAATACACTGTAGGAAGCCCCTTCCGCGGCCACAAAAGGCAGACTGGGATGATGACTTGGCGGTACTCCTACTGTCTTTGAAATGCTACAGCACTGAGCTTGCCTTATCTTCAAAGAGACAAGTGCCATCAAAGGGCATGTCCATGAGAGAAGCCTGGATATACCCTGAAAAGCCAGTGGTTCTCAGCCAGGTGTGTCATCTCAATACCACCAATGAAGAAATCGCTCTATGCAGCGAGACATCCATTCCACATCTGATGGTGCACTTTGTTTCATCTCTACCATCTGCAATTGCCTATGACAGTATGGCTTGGGCCTCCCCCAAGACTATAGGCAGCACTTGCACAACCAAATACCCGATCTTGTGGGTAAATGCAAAAGGCATGCAGTGTTCACTGACCACAATGCTATGCTGGCAGAAGAGAAAACCCTCTTACAGAAGATGTCCAGGCTCTTGGATTCCCTGTCCGGTGGAATGGAAGCGAATGTGCCTGGGTTAACTGGGGATGTGGAAACCTGAATGACCAGGGTATGCAGGGTGGGATGCTGAATGAGGAAACTAGGATCCCCTGGTGCAAGACAATGGTGGGGGGTAATATTCCCATTCACAGGAGCCCCTGTGCAGGGCTGGACCTGGCCCCAAGATGGACATCTGTAAGTGCTTCATTAAAAGGGAGTAAAGGTTTAGATGGAATAACTTCCGACTGAAGAACTTCTGTCAAGATGTTTGAGTTGACTGCCACTGAGGGTAGCGTAAGGTCCAGGACCTCAGCAGCCCTCCTCACCACCATAGCACCCTCCTCCATAGCCATGGTAGAGGAGGCCAAACCAAGGTCTGGGTAGGTGTTCAAATCACTGGCATCTGCCAATTCCTCCTACCAGTTGCCCTCTGCGTCTTCTACAGGGTACTGGTAAACATAACGATCTTCAGACCTCTCCTGTTCACCCCCAAGCCCAGGCTTCTCAAAAAAACAGACAATGGCTCCAATATGAGGTGTCTGCCTCCAGTTGGCACCGGCATCAGACGACGCCTGTCCATGTCGGAGTCAGGTCTGATGATGGGAATGGCGCCATTGAGGGGCGTCAGCACTGCAGCCGGTCAGGGGTGTGGAATTTAATAAAATATCTACTTGTCCATGGGTCAGGTTGCTTCATAAATCTACGTGTCCTGAAACAAAATCCACTTGTCCCTTTTGTGCCATGTAATACGGCAATAAATTATGGCAGCAATTTCATTTCATAAGAGCTCTGAAATGGCCTCTCTGATTGGTCCAGGGCTCCTTCCAAAGTAGGGTTTGAATACTAGCAATTCCCTTATGTTGCCACGTTTCCACAGATCTTCATATTGGTGCTGAAGGTAATGGTAAGCAACAGTTCCAGAGTTGGAATGCTCTTTTGAGTCTGTGCAAACCTATTCACTTGCATGTTATGGGTTTTCACCAACTCTTCTCTAATCATTCCCATACTGCGAAAGGTTGGAAATTTACTCCTGACAATGGCAGGCATAAAACTTCTACCATGGTTGGGAAAAAAGGGGTCGGAGGGAAAGTGAACTTGCAAACACTCAGATTTTCGCATGAGCAAATCTACACCTGCATATTTGCTCATGCTAAAATGCAGTTCACAAATATTTTCTAGGAGTACTATTTATTGGCCTACTTCTGTAAAGTGTTGTGAATTCACTAAAAGTCGTATATCTGTACTGAATGCAAGGACATGGGTGCACATTTGAGACTTTATTTAATAATTGGGCCTCTAATTAGTTCTGGTGTTAACCATGACCTTTGTGTTTTCTAAAATTCTGTCTCTCTCTCTCTCGCTCTCTCTCTCTTAGTCTATTGGCTAGCTTCATTGTCAGTGACATCATTCTGTTCTTTCACAAGGAGCATAATCAACACACAGTCGTTGTGTTCAGTGCCAGGATCTACTGTGGCAAGGTGTGCTTTTTGAGACTTTTTTTTTTGCTTTTGCCAATGTTTGTTATAAGGTTGAGGGCCCGGCAGCTCCCACACCAATAAGGTTTTACAAAAACCATGCCAAAACAAGTCACGCATTGACAAAACAAATGGCTGACCAACAATTCAGACTTATTTGCTTTACCAATGCTTGTTTATTTTTATGTTTCCCCTAATCTTATTAAAACAGATTACACTGATTTTCCTAAATGAATATTTTTGGGAAAAACTAGCACTTATCAACACATTTTACTAAATGATGGTGCAAAGAAACGGTACCTAAAATCTTTTTGCATTTTTTTGTGAACATTTTATTTTGAAAGCAAAGAATCATCAATTTTGCTTTCAAGCTTCTGCAAATATTTGCATCTAATCAGAAAGTATTCTGGGAGCAGTATACATAGCCTCATATTGCTAAACATTGAAAACCTGGGGACACATTTTTATACTGGAACCTCTGTAGAATGGCCTGAGGCCTGCTTTGCGCTCATGTTATGTTAGCATGGCTTATTTAAGCGACATTTTACCTTTTGCTGCTTTTGCACACGACATTGCATAAATATCGCTGATATGCAAAGCGGGCCCCAAATCGCTCGCTATCACCTAAAAGCTGTTGCTAACATCAGTTAGCTACAGCTTGCTACTATAGCGATAGAATTATCGCCGCTTAGGGGCCGAAAACGGCCGCTAAACCGGCGATAATTGCCTATCGCCCCCCTTGGTAATATGCCCCTTAGTGCCAGACATAAATGACTGTACAACTTGGGGTGTGATTTTTGCAGCAGTCTATACTAGGTGCTTCGGCACCCCGTCAATGGCTGTCCTACCCTCCATCATTAGGCGTGTTTAGGTTGAACACAGGCGGGAGGCGGCAGTGGAATTGGGAATGCGACTACTGGGAGCGTTTGACATGGTACGCGATCTCGTCCTTGCAAATGTTAAGGGGGATGCAGTAGGTTTCCAGGTGTCTAATGCTTTGCGCAATGTCCCCGCCGCCGACAAATCACGTCAGTTACTGAGTATTATTACAGTGGCTTATAAGACCGTTGGCCATAATAGTTTGAGTGTTAGGCCTTTTGCTAAAAAACAAACACAGCAGCAAACTCAACAAGGGTCATCTGATAAAGATGACAGCCCAAAAGTTCAGAAACAAAATTGGAGTAGGAACAAAAAACAGGGGAAACAGCAACAGAAACAGGGGTCTCGTCCTGCCTCACCTACACCTGCCCCTACTGAGCCTACATATGAGCTGCGCGACCGCAGTACTATTAAGTCATCTGATAGATTTCAGGTTCCTGAAGAACGTTCTCCTTGCTCTTTGCAGGAAACATCGGTCTCACCCACCAGTGGAGGAGGCGGCCGCAGAGGTCGAGGTGCCCAACAGAGCCATGAGCAGCCTTGCAAGGCTGACGGAAAAGGCAAGCAAGACGAGTCACCAAGACAAAGACCCCAGTTTCAAAAGAAAAAGGTTGCTGCAGTAACAGCGAGATATGCCACAGATAGTGAGAACGCAGCTTCGGAATCTGACATGGGTGCTGACGCTGTTAGACAGCGTGGCGGAGATTACCATAGTGCGAGAGGCCCTGCGTCCACTACTGAAGGTAACAGCGACTGACACCTTTGTTGTAGTTGAGGCAGCTGACACTAGAGTGGCTCCCCCTGACAGAGTTTATCCTTGTAACGAAGATGACATAGAATGTACCATAAAAGGGGTATTTTGGGAAAATCTTACTACTACCTATGACATTTTGTTGGTGGAGGTCTACTGGCCCCCACCTTTTTTCTTAGCCGCTCCCCAAGGTGAGGAGGTAATCCTCCCTAGTTTCGCACACACAGAGCCGAAAGAGCAAGTGCTGCATTTTCAAAAGATTGGGCTAAGGCGCTTGCGCCGGCATTGTACCGTACTCACTGTGGGTGGGACAAATTATCCCCTCAACATGAGATTCCTTTGTGGTCAATGCCACAGCCTCAACCCCAATACCCCATGCGGCGGGAAGCAAAAGATTCCGTTGCGGAAATCCTTGAACAATTGGAATATCAAGGTGTAATTGAAACGTCTGTGTCTCCGATGAATAACCCCATTTTTACTGTGACCAAGCCTGATGGTTCGTACCGTTTGATATTGGATTACCACCACTTAAACTCACATTGTCGTACGTGCGCGATGCAGAATACTCACAGTTCTGCTCTTGTGGATAGTCTTGTACGTAAAAGGTTTAAAACCACACTTGACATATCCAATGGTTTTTTTGCCCACAATCTGTCCGCACTTAGTAGTCAATGGACAGCTTTTACCAGTGGTGGCCAACAGTACCAATTTCGCCGTTTGGCTATGAGCTATAAGAACAGTCGGCGTCTTTGCCGCTCGCGTCGTCTCTCTCTTGGAGGATATCGACACAGATGCATGTTCGTATGTGGATGGTATTCATCTTACGGACGACGAATTATGGCCGCATCTGTGCCAAGTAGATCGCATAATTTGCAATTTTGTGGATTTTGGCTACAAATTTAACTTTGCAAATTCTCACATTGCAGAGAACACAGTATTGTTCCTGGGCTACAAGCTCAACAGTGAAGGTAGAGGTTTGGCTCCTCACTTCACTTTTGCGCGCTCCCACAACACTGAAGAAACTACAATCTGTACTCGGCTTTTTGAATTTCGGGCGTACCTACATTCCTGAATATGCCCAGCGTATCAAGCCTCTTTACGCTTTGATCAGTGGCGGTTCGTCCATTGGGGGCGTTGGGGCGTTGCCCCACTAGCCATGGACGACCGTCACTGACACTGACACTGTGAGCGCATACCAAAAAATATAAATTACAAGCGCAGCGCCGACAGTCATAATCAATTATTTATTTTGAGGTCGGAAGTTCGGAACCGGTCGGAGTAAGTCACTAACTAGTGACCTCATCACGATCGCGGAAGGGTGTGGGGGGCGGGCCTGCGGCAGTTACTTGTGAGTGGCAGGCAGGCAGCAGATATCAGCTTGGTAGGGAGGGCAGCTGCAGTGTGTGCGCATTTAGGACACGTCATTTTTTAGACTTGCCCACGCATGCGCACACATGCAGAAGCCCCTTCCCTCCTCCTCCTTCAGCACGGACACAGGTAGAGACCCAGGGAGCTGGGTCTCACTACGGGCAGTTTTAGCCCTGCTCGTTAACCAATCCTGGCGCAGTGGCGATGTTATGCTGCGCCAGGATTGGCTGAGATACCGCCGCGCTTGCTAAAAGAATTTAAACTAGGCCCGGCCACCACTGGTACGAGGAGCGCTGCACAGAAACCAGCATCAGACTCCAGCGCTGGGTGTCCCGGGCCCGGCCACAGCGTCAGCGAGGCCCGGAAGATTGCTGCGCCTGCGAGAGTGTCAGTGAGCAGTTAATGAAAGCTGCCCTGCTGCAAGACCATCAAACAGAAGGTGAGTGGCCCCGGCGAGGACATTTCCAGGAAAGGACCATGTGTATTAAAGCTGCAAGGGGCTTCGCCGGCCAGAAAAATACATATAATTAGGATGGCCTGATTGAACTTTTACATCCACAAGGGGTCGGTTCTACAATGAGTATGTTTTGGAAGGAAACGTCAGTGAGTGCAGACACCCGAGCACGCAGTTGTAAACTTCCAGGCTGTTATTAAGGAAAGCCCTTACATTTGTAGTCTCTGACCTCCCCTAATAATGACTCTAACTTCCTAAAACAGGCCGTTGTTCTGTCTCCCACCTTGACATCATCTAAACACAGCGCAGAATCCAGAGATTGGTCACGTTTTTTTTTTTGATTGTGCGTGCCTCTAGGAGCTGCCCGTGCACTGGTTATGTCGCTGCGGCCTCTAGGAGCTGCCCGTGCACTGGTTATGTCGCTGCGGCCTCTAGGAGCTGCCCGTGCACTGGTTTTGTCGCTGCGGCCTGACTGATGACTCATTTGATTATGGCCGGCTGTCGGAAGTGTAGATGCGGGAGTTCAACACTTCAGGTCGCACCAAGGGCCCTGCCAGATCAGCGCTGTAAGTGTATGCCCGATGCCACCCTGGGGTCCGCCATCGAGATGTTCTACTCCTGCAGACAGGCATGCTGTCGGACTCGGGGAGGAAGGAGGCCGAGATCAGGGAGCAGCAAGTAGCAACAGAGGAGGATAAAGAAGTTGGTGCAGCAGTTAGTTCATGCACAATGACAATGACTCAGCCGATCTGCTGCCTTTGGACGGGCTGAAGAAACTGGGGACATCAAAGCCGGACACTGTGAGTGAGCATTTACTAATTACATCCCTCCCTCACCCTTACTTTCACTTAGGAACATCTGTCTATATAGATAAATGACTGTTGTGACTGGAGTGGGGAAAGGACGTGTTCAAGGTGCGTGAGCACGCAATGATTATTTAGAGAGAAGAGGTAGTAGAATCCTATATGAAATGGGAGGAAATTACTCTTTCATTCGTTTAAGTACAACATGATTATTGTATGTTTTAATAATTATAGAACTGCTGTGCCTGTGTCGAAGTTTTATAGATTAAGCTTTGGTTTTTTATAATTTTGTGAAGTGTCACCATCCATCCATGTCGCAGCATAACTGTTCAATTACGAATCTTTTACTTGCTTTGTGGGACACCGCATTATCGCATCAGTTTATTGAAATGCAGCCTAATCTCAACTTAAGCATACTAATGTATTCTTACTTACACATGAGTTTAATGAAACACCACTCGACGAGCAGGTGGTTTGACAGTACAAGCAGCAAATTCGACATTCCAGTGTTTTGAGTCTCCGCCACAGGGCATATTTTTCCACAGAAATTGTACAAAGTCCATAGGGGAAAACGGAAATGCTAATTTGTGACTATTTATAAACATCTCTAAAATGAGTTCCCACATTTTAAAATTAGTGATGTCTGTGTGAGTCCTGGGTGAGTGATGTCTGTGACAGTGCAGGGGTGAGTGATGGTCTGTGAGAGTGCAGGTTGAGCAGTGTGCCTGTGTGAGTCCAGGGTATGTGATGTCTGTGTGAGTCCAGGGTGAGTGATGTCTGTGTGAGTGCAGGTTGAGCAGTGTGCCTGTGTGAGTCCAGGGTATGTGATGTCTGTGTGAGTCCAGGGTGAGTGATGTCTGTGTGAGTGCAGGGTGAGCAGTGTGCCTGTGTGAGTCCAGGGTATGTGATGTCTGTGTGAGTCCAGGGTGAGTGATGTCTGTGTGAGTGCAGGTTGAGCAGTGTGCCTGTGTGAGTCCAGGGTATGTGATGTCTGTGTGAGTCCAGGGTGAGTGATGTCTGTGTGAGTGCAGGGTGAGCAGTGTGCCTGTGTGAGTCCAGGGTATGTGATGTCTGTGTGAGTCCAGGGTGAGTGATGTCTGTGTGAGTGCAGGTTGAGCAGTGTGCCTGTGTGAGTCCAGGGTATGTGATGTCTGTGTGAGTCCAGGGTGAGTGATGTCTGTGTGAGTGCAGGGTGAGCAGTGTGCCTGTGTGAGTCCAGGGTATGTGATGTCTGTGTGAGTCCAGGGTGAGTGATGTCTGTGTGAGTGCAGGGTGAGCAGTGTGCCTGTGTGAGTCCAGGGTATGTGATGTCTGTGTGAGTCCAGGGTGAGTGATGTCTGTGTGAGTGCAGGGTGAGCAGTGTGCCTGTGTGAGTCCAGGGTATGTGATGTCTGTGTGAGTCCAGGGTGAGTGATGTCTGTGTGAGTGCAGGGTGAGCAGTGTGCCTGTGTGAGTCCAGGGTATGTGATGTCTGTGTGAGTCCAGGGTGAGTGATGTCTGTGTGAGTGCAGGGTGAGCAGTGTGCCTGTGTGAGTCCAGGGTATGTGATGTCTGTGTGAGTCCAGGGTGAGTGATGTCTGTGTGAGTGCAGGGTGAGCAGTGTGCCTGTGTGAGTCCAGGGTATGTGATGTCTGTGTGAGTCCAGGGTGAGTGATGTCTGTGTGAGTGCAGGTTGAGCAGTGTGCCTGTGTGAGTCCAGGGTATGTGATGTCTGTGTGAGTCCAGGGTGAGTGATGTCTGTGTGAGTGCAGGGTGAGCAGTGTGCCTGTGTGAGTCCAGGGTATGTGATGTCTGTGTGAGTCCAGGGTGAGTGATGTCTGTGTGAGTGCAGGGTGAGCAGTGTGCCTGTGTGAGTCCAGGGTATGTGATGTCTGTGTGAGTCCAGGGTGAGTGATGTCTGTGTGAGTGCAGGGTGAGCAGTGTGCCTGTGTGAGTCCAGGGTATGTGATGTCTGTGTGAGTCCAGGGTGAGTGATGTCTGTGTGAGTGCAGGGTGAGCAGTGTGCCTGTGTGAGTCCAGGGTATGTGATGTCTGTGTGAGTCCAGGGTGAGTGATGTCTGTGTGAGTGCAGGGTGAGCAGTGTGCCTGTGTGAGTCCTGGGGGAGTGATGTCTGTGACAGTACAGGGTTAGTGATGTCTGTGTAAGCGCAGTGTGCCTGTGTGAGTCCAGAGTGAGTGATGTGGATGGGTGAATGCTGGCTTAGTGATGTGTCAGGGAAGGGTGAGTAACTGTGCCTATAATGCAGGAAGAGAGATGCATCTGTGCAAGTGCAAAGAGACTTGTCTGGCTACTCCCAGAGATGTATTCGCCAAGCCACCTCTTTCTCAAATGTTCTTGAGAATGCATCATTTGCCCACTTTTTTCAAAATGTTCTCGTGGGAGAACCCCCGACCCCACAGTGCAGTATTTACGCCCCACCACTTTCAAATGTCACCAGCCGCCACTGGCTTTGATACAACCTTCTTTTTCCAAATCGTGCTGGCTCCCTGAGCATTCAGCCATCTTGCAATGTTTGCAGGCTGATCTGCTTGAATCTAAATTCTTGCTAACCCGTGATAACCACACCAACCTGGTAATAAGAATCGTGCCAGGTGCGATGAGTTTCACGTACCTCACTTTTAATGAGGGTGACACAGTCCCTATCGCTTACAAGTCACATTTGTACACTTCGGCTGAGTTTTTGTTTTCCACTGTGGAAAAACTTTTGACAGCAGTGCAAATGGTGATTCTTAAAGAACGTGCACTGTCGCAGGGAAAACGCATTTTTGTTTTTAATCCATATCCTGCCTTAGAGGCAGTGAGGAAAGCCAGTGTACCAGATTCCAAAGCTTTGCACCCTCGGTGGCTACAATGGGCCACGTCCTTGACATCTCCTGGTGTCACGTTAATTTTGAATTCCTCGTTGCAGACTCAAGAGTTCTTGCAGTATGAATTTGTTCATCCTGCTCCTCTGACTATGCGCCCACTTGAGGATTTCCGTTGTATCATTTACACTGACGGAAGCGCGCAAGCGGCTACGGTTCGAAGCACACATATTCTTCAGCCCGCGCAATTGTGGTTGGTACTATGGTGGATGGTGAATTCAAGTCCGATGTCGTGCATATTCAGACATTAGGGGACTATACTTCTCCAATTGACAGAGCTCCATACTCTGATGCTTGCATTAGAGTACACGGACCCCAGTGTGAATACTCATATTGTAAGTGACTCTTACTACTGTGTTTAATCATACAATGACAATCTACCCTTTTTTGACTCAAAATGATTATCGTGACTCCAAGGGGCGCACAATAAAACATAAAAGGATCTGGGTTCGAGTGGCTGAGCTTAAAGAGAGGCTGCCACTTGTCTTTGTAATTCATACTCTGGGTCACCAGCGTGTTGGAGTTCACGCTGTTGGCAACTGTCTCGCGGATGAGGCTACGAAGACAGCAGTTGCAACATATGCAGTAGCAGCGGTTACACGTTCCAAAAGTAAGATTGATGATGACATCTTGGCAGCTATTGGCAATACTGAGAAGGGAGGTAATTACCCTAGAGGTTTCCCTTCTAAATACTCTTATCATTTAAACCCTGATAAAGTTCCTTATGTGAGAATTAACGACTTTGGTGACAGGTTAATACCCAACGCAGACCGCAGGCAGCCTTTGATTACAGCAGCCCACGCTGGGATGGCCTCATCACATGCCGGCGAATCAGCTACTGTTTCTCTTCTCCAGCAACAATAGTGATGGCGGGGTTTGTACAAACAAATGCGTGATTATGTCCTTCAATGTGGCATTTGTCAGCAAATGAAGGGAAACATCCTTTACAACGCAACTTTTACCACGCAGTGCCTTTACGACGCAACTTTTGCAATGCAAACCATTACAACGGACTGCGCTGGGGGGGCTCTCTAGGATAGGGAATAGCTTTAATTTACTATCCAACACCTTCCCTACTATCCAGGGGGACTGGAGTTGGAATAGTAAATTAAACTATTCACTATCCAGCGCCCCAAAGCACTATGCGTTGTAAAGGCATGCGTTATAAAAACCGCGTTGTAAAGGCATGCGTGGTAAAAGCATGCGTTGTAACGTCATACATCCGCAAATGAAACCTTCTACTGCTACACGAGTGCCCAAACTCAGTTGTACATATCTAATAAACCACTTGTGTGTGTTTATTTAGATCACTGCGGTCCTTTCTCTTCTGATACTGCGTATAAGTACATCTTAGTAGCAGTTGACTCTTGCACGCCCTTTGTGTGGCTGTGGCCACAAAAGAGTGCTGATTTCCAGAACTGTCGTAAGGGATTTGCGTGTCTTTGTGGGAATTTTTGCGTCTGGTACCTTCAATTCGGACCAGGGTACAGCGATCGCCTCTAAGGCATACAAGGATGCCATGGCTTCATTGGGGGTCCAGGTCAAATTTTCGTCTCCATACCGGCCTGAGGGTAATAGTGTTGTGGAGCGGATGAACCATGACTTAAAGCAATCCTTGACAGCTAAGGTATTAGGAACTGGTAGAGACTGGCTTAACCACCTCAATAGCCTACAGCGTGCACTGAATAATCTCCCTAGAAGGTCTCTGGGTGGGCGTACCCCATACAAAATGCTCTTTGGCATCATGTTTGTTCCAGACCTTGATGGTCTAGACAAGGCGGTGGTGGCCGCATCCTTTGACATAGATGAACATTCTAATGCTTTGCAGAACCTATAAAAGACCAGAGACAGTCTTGCTAAGGAACACTTGCACTCCACATCTGAGGCTGCGTTGCAGATTCCAAAGTTGGAGAAATGGTCCGAGAGAAGATCGACAACAAGAAAGAATTCGGTCTTTCCTATCAGGCTCCAGTTGCCGTGTGCAGGGTACAAAAACAGTCATTTTACCTCCTCTTCCTGGTCGAAAGGGGAACAGGTACATCTCCGTTGACACTGTCAAACTATACAGGGTGGCCGATTCTTCATAGTATGACGCCTGTGGTTTCATGTCCAGGAAAGGTGCGACACTCTGTTTTAGTTCAGGATCCTGTCTTCAGGCCTGATGTTGCCATTGAGATGAGTACAGTTACTAATCCTTTATTGAATTCAACTGTTTGTGATACTCTTAATGATACAGAATATAGTTACCCCACCGACTTGTCTATGCCTGGTTTGAAGACCCGTGTGGCTAATCAATCCAGTTTTTCCTTTGACTCTGGCTCATCCACATCTAAGTCCCCTTCAAAAATTTCGATTTTTACTACCTGGTGTAAAAAACATTATTTGATTCCCCTTTGGACTTATATTGGCTGGTACTTTTTGCAATTTTTTTATTCATGTCCATCGGATTAGTGGTGTATTTTTTTTTGTTTTATTAATGACACTATGTTCAAAAAAGACCTTCAATTAGTCTAATTGATGGAACTTTGCCCCCCCCCCACTCCTCTTCGCACAAAATGAAGTGGGACCAGATATTTGTGAATAGAACTGCTTGGCCCGTTTTAGATGGGATTGTATGGGATGCTGTAAAGTTCCAGATACATGGTTTTTGTGGGGGATGTGGTTAAACAAAATATTCGCTCTGATGATTGGGACCTCCAGGCCGTAAAGGCTTTGTTTTCTGATTTGAAATATTATGCTGCCTTTGATGCTGAAGATTTATATTTAGAGTCTGCAAACTATGGTGATTTGTACTGTTACCAGCATTTTGGCAATCACTTTCTGCCTACAACAAATTCATTTATCCCAACATTCCAATGACATCATCAAGGGCCAAGCAGTAGAGCAGGGGTAAGCATAAGGAGAATGCACAAGACATGTTACATTACAACACATCCCCCTTTTATCAAAATCAACAAATGAATCATAAGCACACATGCAAAATAATTCACAAGGAAGAAAAAGTGCAAAGATGAAAAAGCACTAAGAGAATGTTAAGAAGATGCAGAAACAAGGAGTCAAATAACACAGTGATTCAACATCCAAGTACTAAACCTACTAACACTCAAAACACAATTAAATAAAGCCAGGGACAGATTTTTCACACCCAACAACGGAGGTGAACCATCCTCACCCCACCACCTTCCCATAGGAAAATACAATAAATTAGGGGAAACACCTCCCCAAAACCTTGAAACATATTGTCTAGGGCAAATCACCACCCTATTGGGAAAACACCTCCCAAAAACACAGAAACAAATTGTATAGGGCAAATCACCACCCTATCGGGAAAACACCTCCCAAAAACCTTGAAGCATATTATATAGGGCAAAACACCACCCTATTGGGGAAAACACCTCCCAAGAACCATAAAAAACTAATGGGGTGACAGACTTAAGTCACCCACAACCAAGAAAACGGCACATAGCCTATGGAGTAACCAACTAAGGTACCCACAACCCAAATGAGAGCACAAAACAATCAGACTCTCAACAAAAACCTTGAAAAACTAATGGGGTGACATACTTATGTTGTCACCCACAACCAAGAAAACGGCACACAGCCTATGGGGTACCCAACTAAGTTATCCACAACCCAAATGAGAGCACAAAACGCTCAAACACTCAACTACTCATACCACACACACTTCCCCATCACCATACAAAAACAGTAACGGCAGGACAAGGGAAAATCCACCATTACATACACCAATAACCAACACAGAATATGAAAGAAAGACACAAAGATTAAAGAAAGACAAAATCAGACATAGCATATAGGTGAATTACCACAAATAAAACATCACAAGCAAAACCATAAAGTCTTACAACAACTACATGTACAGCCGAAAACAAAAGACAAAAATAAAAATGAGAATTGTGTCCATCCAAACACAACCATATAAATCAAGAATAGTAATGCTTCCTAAATCATATTATAACTTAAGCAATTTCAAAATTAATAAAACTTTCTGTTACACTAGTCTTGACTACCCTGGCCCATAAATAATCTTAAACACCGGAGCTCAATTTATGCTCCCGAGCCATTCCACAAAAATGTTGAGAGACACAGCACTTGAAAGTATACAGTAGCCTTAACTAGCGTAGGGTCGTTTTTTTTTTTAACAACAGGCAGTCATTGCTCTTAAATTATTCTGCACATCGCATAGATCTAGACAGTTCAAACACTAAATACCACCTCTGAGTTTGCCCGCTGAAGAACAGCTCTGTCCAGCCTTGCCGCACGCAGATCCACCCACACACAACATGCACTGAGAAGCTAAGCATTTCAAAGAATAAATAAATAAACAAAAGACTTTAGCACCGGTGAGCGAACTCTCACCCGGGATCATGTTGCACAGCTCCTCGTGGACGGCACCGAAACTCACTCAGAAATGTAGGCGACGAGAGTTCCATTGTACTGCCCTCACTCCATGCAGAACATGTCACGTTTAAGTTTGCAACCATACTGTCCAAAAAAATGCTTTGCCGCGTCAGGTGTGCAACAAACTGAAGTATAGTAATAGAGTAATCCAAACAAAATGGAGGCACGCATACTTGACGCAGTCCAGGCTGTCTTACGGATGAAGCGTGCATTAAAACGTCTGCTGCAGCAAAGAACTTGCGGAGAAGTCGGAGAAGAAGGACGTCACAGAGCTTCGCTAACTCCCAGATGTATTCCGAAAACGTCATCAAATGAAAGGTAGCAGCGAAGCAGAGAAGATCGCTGCCGGCCAGCCGTCAGTCAACTGTCATCAAAGTGCAATACGGTGAGTAAGCGAACTAGCAAAGAACAGTGCACAGTAGACTTAAACTGTAGCAGTCCTGTGTTTACGTGCTAAATTCTTCCAATTCTTCAAAGTAGTCTCACCAGACGCTCACCAGACTGTGTATCATTTTTTTTTTAAACCAGTAGATGGCAGCAACATCCCTGGATTCACTCCAGATTTGCAAATAAATTGTTTGACACACAAAGCAGGCAAAAGGAATTGTGAAGCGATCTCATACGCTGATCATCCTGAAATCTCCGTCCAACTTCCAAAACATAACACAGCCTCCATTCACTGCTGCCAAATCCCAGCACACATCGCTGCTCTCTTGTGATGTGTCGAGACATTCACTTGAAACCAGATCAAGTTGCAGGTGCCAGTCAGTCAAGTCAAGATAAAGAGCAAGTAGGAGCAGAGATGCGCATCAAAAACCGGTTACTGCAAAGCATTACAGACCAATACATAGAGAAAGAAACTGGCACTTACATGAATAGGGCGACCGATGCTGTGGTCACTGGTGGGGTATTAGATGTGCCAAGTTTCTCCAAATCCAAATTCAAATCCAAATCCTTTAGTTTCTTGAAAGTCCAAAGTTCAAATCCATAGAAGTAGCACGCAGGTTCTTTTACATCGTGGCCAGTGTTACAATAAAGAAAGATCCGTAGTCTGTTGGTGTAGTTCAGGATCATAGCTTTATTTCCTCTTCTTCAGATCCATGAGATAAAGTAGAGACAGACTAGAGACCCCACCAGGAGCAGTTCCACTGCTCAGCCCCTCATGCCAACTGACATCTCCTTACTGTTCAACCATCCCAACATTCCAATGACATCATCAAGGGCCAAGCAGTAGAGCAGGGGTAAGCATAAGGAGAATGCACAAGACATGTTACATTACAACAGAGTTCTTCAAGATGAGTCAAATAAGAGCTCTTTTGTCCCAGAAGGAGGTCCCCCTAACATCTTCGCGTGAGACTTTCGTCCTTCACGTTGCAAATACTCGCACTGAGGTGAATGCCTTATTAAACACAGACCTGCCCCTGCATTTCGGTGCTTTGATTCACACAATCTTTAATGCCTCGTCGACCACAGGTCTGGCACACTTTTTTAAAGTAGGATGTTCTGACCTTGTGACCTCATTTCAAACGATATTTGGTGTGATACCTGTATTTTTTTCATTGGATTTTTTCGAGTGTCTTCGGTGGTTTCCCGTTAATTCTTGCTTCGGGAGCGGGCATACTGCTGCTAATTTGTTTACTCCAGAATGGAGGCACGATCTGTGCCCCACGATGATCTGCCCCGGCTGCTCCAGCTTCGTAACTGGATGCTAGAATACTATGGATCGCTGCCTCTGGAGACTCTGAGTGTGGCGTATGGTTTATCTTTCCAGTTCTCATTCTTCACTTGCATGCAGCCTGTTTTCCATTGCCTGGATTGTGGATTTGAATGTGCCCTGAATTTGCGTCTTTGCAATATGGTGTCTCCTGACCTGGATTTTAATCTAATAATGAGTCCCTTAGTTGCTCATGAAACAGGTTGTTCTAGTTTCGGGATTATGGCCTGCGCAGCGGCTCATGGGGTTCTAGGCAATTGGAACATTTGGACTGCTGCCAATGACTTTCTGGCACGCAGTTGTCTTGAAGTAAACCCAAGTTGTCCTCTGATGGTGCTATAGACTCCGGCAATTGAAGAACATGTATGTTCATTTCCATTACTTCATTGGATGGCTGAAATGTTCATGGATGATGACAACGACTTCCTATTGGAGGCGGTTGCAACGTACGGTGCATATATGCTGTTGGATTGAAGTGTGACTTTTTTTGCTTCATAGACATGTATTAATCTGGTGAAACATCTTTTTCTATAATGTCCTAGTGGTTTTTTAAAAAAAAGTTACAGTCTTTTTCACATCATGGCCACCCATGATTGTTGTCACTGACTTGATTTCTTTTTAATTCGGATTCTTACTCCCATTTATCAAGTTTGGCAAAATTCCTGAACTTGGTTCTGTCTCATTTGAACTTAAACTCTGCGTTCTATGAATCTTGCCCCCTTTATTGTGCGTTACCCGATCAAGGGAGGGTGTAGTATGGCCTGAGGCCTGCTTTGCGCGCATGTTATGTTACTATGGCTTATTAGAAGTTTAAACGCCATTTTACCTGTTGCTGCTTTTGTACACGACACTGCATTGCGGTTTTTGTAAGTTAGCCTTCACAAAGGTCTACACATGAGAAAAGGTTTATTTTCAACATCTCTAGACTTACATCATGCCACTAGTCTGCACAGTGAGTTCTGAAGCCGTCAAGGTTATCAATACATGTTAGCTGTCTTTCGGCATGTTCGGGTAACGTTTTCCTGACACATTTTGGCAGCTGTGAGCCAAGTAAGATTCTGGCGTCCTTATTATCAAACATCAGTCCTGATTTCAGACGCTTGGAAGATTTACGTTTCCAGGGATGCAGAGAGCCTATGCTGATCCAGATGTAATTTACTCTTACTAAACGGAAAGGTAATGGGGTCCCCCACACAAGCCTAAGAGACCTTCTATAGTTTATAATACATAATTCCTATATAGGGAGGGTGCTAAAACTAGGCGCTATAGGACCTGTTTTCACCATCATTGTAATATGATATCTCCTTTTGAATTTTATGGAATTGTAACCATGCTGACCATATTATTTGTAATCATATGTCTGCTTATGTTGGCTAAGATACTGCACATGAGATCACGTCGTTAAAATAAAGATTTTAACCTTACTGAGTCTCTTATTTACTCCTGTTGTGGACTGGTATGAGAGTATAACCAAAGAGTTTTCTCACTTCCCACCATTCCTGAGATGGTCCTAAGTCGCATGTTCTAGGTTGTCTAATGATTGGTTGCTTTGCTATAGGACGAAGAGCTAATGTGACACTGATGCTAGCTGGTTGGGGTTTTTCTAGGTACGGAGGTGAATTTCTGGTACACCACAAATCATTGGTGTCCTAGGTCTCTATGCACAGTTGTGTGTATGAGCAGGATCCTTGAAACACCACTGTCGGTAGTACTGTCTGAGCCTACAACATTTACTTAGATCGCTCACCCTAATAATAAAGGTTTTGCAGTAATGAACCATAAATACAAGTTTGAACAGCATTGCCATATGTACACAAATATTACCTTAACTGCAGGCAATGCCTTTCCCTGATCCATAATGTGATACTGTAAACTGGTAGCCAAAGGGTTTGAAATGTAGGGGGTTGGGCCTACTTGTCGCAAGGACAAAATACACATGAAAACCTGTTGTCCTTGACTCCAAAAAATAGGTCCCGGGCGCCGGGCTATAGAAATTCCAAATCCCTAAGCAGGTGCTGAGGAAGGTCCAGGTGACTTGACCATCGCCACTCCAGATGCATCAATGGATCCAAGGGGCCCACCTGACCTGAAGCTCGGGATCAAACTGTGAGCCCCAAGCTCCAGAGTCAGCTGCTCTGGCAGCTGCGCTACACCTCTCCCACTTCTTGATCTTCTTATGCTTGTGGGACTTACCCGATTTCCCCAGCAACTTCAACTGCGATGAGGAGCACCAGGAGTGGTTTCGTAAATCCACCTTTTGGGATATTTTAAGGAAGATCATGAAAATCTGTCCTTTCATCCCACCTCCGATGCATTAAAAATACTTGTTACTTTCTTGGCCCTCTCCAGACTGGATCCAGGGGATCCAATACCAGTATTTACTAACATTGCGGCAATTGCAGAATGCTGCAGCTAGACTAATACTGGATATTCCCAAATATGAACCAGGCTCCCACAGATTAAGAGCCCTCCACTGGCTCCCAGTGGACAGAAGGATTACATTTAAATCACAATGCCTTGTCTTTAAAGTTCTACTTAGTAAAGGGCCACAGTATCTGAGGACGCACCTGAAATGGTATGTGCCAGTCAGAAATTTAAGATTAACCAACTCAAAATTGTTACATATACCTAAGTTCAAGCAGGTAAGCTGGGGGGTTGGGGGGAAGAAGTTTCCTACTAGGGACAGCCAAAACTTGGAACCTCCTTCCAATTTCGATAAAAAGCATCACTTTGCTTATGTCCTTTAGAAGAGCGCTGAAAACCTGGCTCTTCTCCAAGTGATTCAGCCTGAATCCCATATCAGCATTACTTGGTGCCAACTCCAGTGCCAAGATGCCCTTCGGGCATTTGTGCCCTATATAGATTTATTATTTTAATCAAATGATCTAGGGACCCACCTCTCCTCAAAGATTTTGTCCGTTGAGGTATCAAGTGGCAAGAATCTTGAGGTAACGCTCCCTCAAGGCATTGGGGTGCATGGCACAGCAGTTGATATAGGTATTGGTATCTTGTTCGCACTCCAAACACCTGAGGAACACCAAATGTGGGTCTGTAACCAAAATCGGTCATGACAGGCAGGACACAGCCTGAACCTGGCCTTATTGGCACGCAACTTAACACACCAGGAGAAAATTTCCCCAAAGGTAAATCAAAAAAGACTTAGGGTAGCTCTTCCTGATTCTGTGCTGACTGGAGCAGAAAGAAAACAACATAAATCCGCACACTGAGGTGGCACCTATATAGGCACCATGTATGTCACTTACAGGGCGGACAAAGCCGACGACGCCACACAGAGCCAAACTACTTCACCTACCGGCACGCACGGGCACTGCTCAACAAACGTTTACGGATCCAGTTAGACGCTTGGGGAAAATTCTATGGTAAGGAATTTGCAGCTAGAAATCTCTATGAGATAGTCATGTATGAAATATTACATGCAGTCAACCCATGCTCATATTTAGATGATTTTCCTGTAAATCCCATTTCTGTGATCTTTATTGGTGGCTGTCCTCCCTACTTGTGTTTGTCCCACCCCTGAAGCATTGCATTTTCACACATGCTTTTAATGGCTATGACATAGCCTTCTACAGCTCTGCCGACAGATGTCATGGAATTTATTATTTATTTTTTCAATGTTATATTCTTGGCTTGCACTTTACTTAACTATACTTATCCCTTTCACCTCTAACTTCTGGTTCTCATCGCCACTAGGCTTGTCTCTTTTCCCCTCTATGGCCCCTCTATTGCTAACTTTTCTTCGCCTCTCTCCACCCACCCCTGTGTTGGTGCGAGGCCCCACCCACTGCTCTTCACTGCTGCTAGATATCCACCTGGTGTAGGGGGCAATAACACCCAGGCCTTCCTGACCATCTGGTTTCCCCTTTATTTACTGCCTACTCCACCTTAGAGTGCACCTCGAGCACATTTAGGGAAACAACAAATCTCACTAAAGCTGAGGATGTTCCCTTACAAGGTTGTGAGGAACTTCTTTTCAGATGGAACCTTACTTCACCCTTTTCCTGTAACTATCTCCTTCTTTATAAACCACCACACAGCAATGGAAAATTCCCAAACACCTTTCTGGAAACAGTTTCAAACCTCCTTGCACTGTATTCAAACCTATGCAACCTTTGTGACCTGAACATATGGGTTGACAAACATAATATGCCCCACCGCAGAATAATCCTCATTCAACCAACATCAGCTGATCCCAATATCCACACACATAACAGAACACATCCTAGCTGTTATTTTCACCAACCTAGACCTACTCACGTTCCAAAGTATTACTTCAGTCACATGATCAGATCATCACCTGGTGGTCTTTCAACATAAGACACCACAACTCACTACAGCTAAATTCATCTAACATGCAACTACATGTCGACCTTGGAATAAACTGAATTGTGAGGACCTAGAACCCCAGCTTAGCTCCATGACAAATCTGGACACAATAAATCTAGTTCAAAAACTCTAGGACGGGTCAATGAAGATTTTGGTATATTAATACCACTAAAAACATCTACACACGACAAAAGACTACAAGGCCCTTGGATGAATGTGAAATTAAAAAAGATACGACAAAAAACTGTTCAGCTTCAATGCACCTGGTTCAAAAAAATCAACCATCAAAACAAATAAGCCTACAGAGAGATAACAGAATGTACAAGCTATGAATAAAAAAGCTAAAAAAAAGGAAACTATTAAAGCAGAATTCACAATGCAAAATGTGCCAATAATTCTTATTTAACACACAAGAAAATCAACAGCACAAGCCCATTTCCAGCAAACCCCACCAGGATAAGTTAACATGGCCTCTTCACACTTTCATAGAATTATCATCAACTGAATGTCTGCATCTTTTATGGCAAGCAAACCAGCTTGTTCCACTCTGGCCCTTTTCAGGGGATGCCCCCAAAAATGCGAAAAAATATGGGGCCCCTAGATGGGGATGGAGATATAATATAGTTATAGTTGGGTATTAAGGCCCAGATGTGCAGGGGATTGGTGTAGGGAGGGCATCAGCATATTGGTTCATCATGGATCTGGGTTCAGTGTGACCTGGTTGAGGCCTGCATTCCTCCCCTATTGGACATAAAGTTTTCCCCCAACTATGTATGTTGTACTTTGACACAATGTACTGTGTAAGCATAAAGGAATTGTATTCATCATCAATTGGGATTTTCCTGCTTTCCTAAAATTCAAATAACATTTTCATTAAAAAAAAAATTTGTAACAAATTTAACCGCACACTTGGCGGAGAACATGGCGGCCGGTTAGGAGCGCCGGTCCAGTGCTCCTCGGTCCCATGGGCGGAAAAGCTGAACTACTAGTTTAATGCGGTCCTACAAGTATAGCGGGACACAGTTTTACATAGTTTAGCTTTGTGGTTATGAAATTTGAACGTAAGGAAAAATCAAAGGAAAGGAAAACACCCCCCCTCCCCGGAACAATACTCACCGCCGCCGGTGCAGGTCGCTTGTTTCGGCGTTTTCAGCGGAGTGAGGAGGCGGGTTCAAGCGGCCTGGAAAAGTATCGAGACAGTGTGCGCAAGTGGAGCGCGATCGGTGGGGAATGCGGGGGGAGCTTTTTTTGGAGCCACAGCGCTCACAGTGCCAAGGGCGGGCCAGCTTTCTGGTTTAGGTCAGAGACCCGTGCCAATCCCTGAGAGACCCAGAGGTGCACTTTGGAGTGGAGCGGAAGCGGTGCTAAGGCAGAGCAGGAAGGCTGCCACAAGGATTTCCTATCGGGCAAAGGTTGCAGTCAGCCCTGGCAGTAAGGGGGCTGATGAGAAGGAGAGGCCACAGGAAGAAGCACTGGAGGGTAGAGGAGAACAAGCCAAAGGTAGCAGAACCACCTCTTTAAAAAAAAAAGCAAGGAAGAAGACCGGGAAGGTTCTGAAGAAGGGCCCGGAGGCTAACCAAGTAAGTGAAGATACTGTTTGCTACTGGGGGAATGCTGTTTTAAAGGCAGAAGACAGAGCTCTAAAGAAAGGGGGAGGAGGGGAGGTAAAATCACTGCTACCTTAACGTAGGATTTGGCGAGAGATTGCAGCCCTGATTTTGCCAGTGATTTAGTAGGTGTTCTGCCTGAAACTGGGTCAAGGTATTGTTTGAGAAACAGAAATGCTTCAGGGGCAACCTTAAATTCAGAAGCACTACAGAAGGAGTGGGAGAGAAAGGATAAAATGAAAAAAATTAAGAAAAAGATTAAAGTAGTCTCCCCCCCACAAACTCTGGAGTCGAAAGTAGCCCCTTCACGTACTAAAGGGGTTACACAAAAAGTAAAATATATCCCCTCCCTACACACCTACTTTGAAGTGATTCAAACTTTCCCAAAAGACCCTAAAAGTCAAAGCCCCGGGAGGAGGAATGCAGAGTTACACTTAGATAAAACCACTCCACAGCGAACAATGGCGGAGAACGCTAGAACAGCAGGAATCCCACACAGCCCTAATCGCTTCAGGGAATTGGAAACAACAGAGCAAAGCAAGGAGGTGGAGATAACAGGGCAAAGTAAGGAGGTAGAGAGTGAGGAGAATAGTCAGACCTTACCCCAAAAGGCTACGGAGTGAGCCAGAAACTCGGACCAACTAATGAAAACTTTGATCAAGGAAATGAGATCAGGTTTTGCAATGTTGGAAAAAAACAGCTCAGAATCCAGGGAGTTTGTGAGACATTAGAGACTAAGCTGAATTCAATGATGGATAGGGTTACCACTCTGGAATCCAACTTGGAAGAGATAGATAAGAGACTCACTCAAAATAAGGAAGTCACGGGGGCTTTACAGACCAGTGAGAAAGAACTTCGAATTAAGATTGAGTCCCTAGAAAATCAAGCCCGTCGCAATAATTGAGACTCTTGCACATACCAGAGGCAAATGAATCAGGAGACATAAAGGCTTATGTAATAACCTTGTTGAATGAGTTTTTCCCCTGGATAAATATTGAGGAGCTCTCCGAAGATATGCGAAGGGTGCATAGAGACCCTTTTAATAAAAACAAAAACAGGACAAAGACAAGGAAAATTCTGATAAACTTTAAAACCTATACACTTAAAGAAAAAATCTGAAAAGAGGCAATAGCTGCAGGCTCTTACAAAAAGGATGGCTGGACTTTCAGAATAAGGTCCGATATTTCTAAAACTACACAAGACCACCAGTGGCAGTTAGGTCAATATATGCAAGATCTAACGCCTTGGGAGACAGCGTACAAATTAAATTTTCCGCAATGTTGAGAGTCATGTGGGACAACCGCATGTACAATCTGAAAGAACCACAAGAAGTAGAATTACTGTTAAACACAATTAGGGTACGGAAAGCCGAACCACAAAGTAAAAAAATTGCCCATGGGCTAAGGAACTCGAATAGGCAGGATAGCCCTGCCAAAGAGTAAAGGGAGGGTTCTCCGAGGGGGGTATTTCAGGGGGGGAGGAGGGGGGTCACAACTGCGGAAAGTAATATACAGTGCACGGTGTGGAAGCATAAAGGGAAAAAATTAAAAAAGTCTTGGTCCAAGTCAAGCAAAGCAAAGGGGGGTAGTGCCCGTAAAACTTATAATCATGGGGGTTCAAATTCTGGCGTGGAATGTAAATGGATGGCGAGTTAGAGCAAGAAGGCAAAGGATCTTAGAATATTTGAGAAACAAAGAATGGAATATAATTATCCTACAGGAAACCCATCTCTTAGAGTCTAAATGGAAAGAAATAATGAAAGGGCATCGCTGGGTAGAGTTTTACATCTGCACAAAACAAACATGCTGTATTAGGGGGGTGATTATTATCATCAAAAAATCTGCAAAAGCGCAGTTGGAATCTCAGAAAGTTGACTTGAAATGGAGATGGGTGGCTGGGAACACACGTATAGAGGGTAGAACATTAACTGTGGAAGGATATTCCGGGCCTAACATTGATGATCCCTCAACACTCCAGGAGCTCTATGCATATTTGCTAGAGGTTCCGTGGCCCACCATTCTCAGGGGCGATTTCAATATTCTGTTAGAGCCAGTATTAGATAGGAGTCCTCCGAAAAACAGTTACAACCTGCCTAAAATGAGGAGGTGGCTCAAATCCTACCCAGAGGATCTAGGGCTAGTAAATGTTTGGAGACTCAAGGGAGAAAAAATAATTAATCACTTGTTCACCTTTCAGAATTAAAAATTGGGGCACTCCTCTAGAATTGATTATTTTTTAATAGATAAAGTGTTACTGAGGGAAGTCAAGAAAGTTAGTCATTTACCTGAACACCTGTCTGACCACTCTACAGTCCTACTGGAATTGGATTTAAACAAGCTCAAGCCTCAGACTAGGTGGACCCTAGATAAAGTAATACTGGCAGAGAATAATATAATAGAGGCTTTAACACATTAAACCTTAATATATTTCCAACTTAATCAGGAACAAACCTCGTGCCATAATAGATGGGAGGCATACAAGGCGGTCCTCAGAGGCAAAATTATCAGTCTTACAGCTCACAGAAATAAAATAAAGAAGGAAGAAATAGAGAAACTGGAGGGTGAGATACATAGGTGGGAAAGAAAAATATGGATGAACCCTCAGTGGGAACAATAGAAACATTAAGGATAGAGCTAACAAAGGCAAAAAATGATCTAGTAAACGTATTACTCGCTAGAATCAAGAGGAAATGGGAAGCTAGTAAGTTAGCTCACTACCAATTTGGTAAGGGGTGCGCAAAACGTTTAGCCTGGAAAAGGAAGACAGAGCTAACCAAAAATAAAATTATAACTATCCAAGAGGCAAATAGTGCTAGCCCACTAGTGGAGGAAGCAGATATTAAAAACGCTTTATTTGAATTTTTCTCGGAATTGTATAAGGACAACACATTTAATAGCGAGGACTTAATGCAAGATTTTCATAATAAGTGGGCCAAACTGTCTCTGTCAGAAGAACAAAGAGGAAAGCTAAATGCGCAATTCTCTGAAATGGTAGTTGAAGAGGTGGTTAAGAGTCTGAAAAGTGCTAAGGCTGCCGGTCCGGACGCTGTGCCTAATGAACTATATAAAGTATTGTGTGGGGTACTGGTGCCAGTACTCGCCAACATGTTTAACGATATTTTCATAAAAGGACAATCACCCCCTAAATCGTGGAGTGAAGCCATAATATGCATAATATTGAAACCTGGAAAGACCCCAAGAGCTGCGAGTCTTACAGACCAATCTCTATGCTAAACTGCGACTATAAGATCTTTACGCAGCTATTAGCAAAGAGATTGGGAGTATGTGCAGGACAGCTAATACATAAGGATCAGAAAGGTTTTATTAGGGGGAGACAAATTCAGGCGCTTAGTTACGCATGAATTGTTGGGAGCGATTGATTTAGCTATAGAGGAAAATCTCCCTCTTTCGGTGGCAACCTTTGACGCCGCTAAAGCTTTCAACATGGTTAAGTGGAGCTTCTTACACAATACACTGGAAGCTTATAATGTTGGCCACAACCTTTTAAGAACTGTTAGCGCTCTATATACATCTCCAACCTCTTGTGTGCTGGTTAACGGGTCTTTGACAGAAACGATACACATAGAGAGAGGCACTAGGCAGGGGTGTCCGCTATCCCCCTTACTGTTCAACTTATCTATTGAGCCCCTAGCCTCTACTTTAAGAGCCAACCTACATATTTCTCCGTTTAGATGTAGAGATTGGGAAGAGAAGGTCGTGCTATACGTGGACGATTTAATGATTTACACTAATAACCTGGCTGGTTCCTTCCCGGAAATAGTAGCTACACTACAGCAGTTTGGAAGTATTTTGGGGTATCAAATTACCCAATCTAAAACTGAAATAATGTGCTGGAATGCACAAGTTATACACCCTTTAGAAAAAGCTCAAATTAGATATTTAGGAATCACAATTGTGAAAGACCTAAAGAATATCGCTCAAATACATTTTCATAAGGTCCTTTCAGAGGCTAAAAAGCTTTTCAATGCTTGGAGCTTCCTTTATCATTTATAGGCCAATCCAACTTGTTTAAAATGATGATCCTACCTAAATTTACCTTCCTTTTTAATTCAATACCGCTAGAATTTAACAAAGAAGCATTAGTCAAGGCTCAGGGGGAAATAAACAGCTTTATTTGGGCCTCCAAGGGGGTCAGAATTTCCATGAAGAAACTGAGAAGGAAACTGGAACATGGAGGGATGGCCACTCCAGACCTTATGCTTTACTACAGGGCCTTCCAATTTAAAAATATCAGAGTACTATGTAATAAACTTATTATCTTCCCAGCATATTTGAAAGCAATGGTGGGTCATGAAGGAGACTATTTTTTGTATAAATTCGGCAATACAACATTTTTCAAAAAGATTAGACTGAAAATCTTAGGGGCTGCCATTAGATTATGGGTTCAGCTGAGGCGCGTATGGAAGATTCCCTACTACAGTCAATACGACCCAATTTGGGACTCGCCGGGCATGCCTGAATGTTTAAAGGACGTGTTATCAACACCACTCAAAGACAATGGGATTGTGGAATGGGGGCAAATATTGAGTGGATCTATCATCATTTCCTGGGAAAAATTGGCAGAATTAACTGGCGGAACTCTCTCAAAACTTAAGTACTACCAGTTAGTAAGCTTTGACAGAACTTTGGGAAAGGACGGCCCAGGAAACGTGGATTTAGAGGGGAGGATAACACAAGCGCTTCAGAAGAAGGAAGTAGCATACTGGTATTGGGCGCTTATCAATGAGGGAGGAGAGGATTTCAGCCTACCGAATGAAGTATGGGGGAAGGCGCTGCCGTCGCAGGATGTATCGGTTTTATGGCAAGTATCTGTGGCTGCATGCAGGGATGTGATTAAGTCCGCACCCTCGAAAAAAAACTTCTTGTTCACTTTACATAGAGCATATTGGACTTATAAGAGGTTATCGAAGATGAACAATGAGAAAATCAGGAGTTGTCCAAAATGTAAAGAAGAAAAAAGAGCGGACGATATCCATATGTTTTGGCAGTGCCCCCACCTCCGGTCTTATTGGGAGAATGTAGGTAAGATCCTCTCCGAGGTCCTCAAACAAGAAATACAGGTGAGCGCCCATTTGATAATATTTGGGGTGAAAATAGATGCAACAGGGGGCTCTAGTCTTAACAAAAGACTTAGAAATCTACTATTTATGTTGGTGCTAGTGGCCAGACGCGAGATTTGCATAAAGTGGGTTAACCCTAACCCCCCCACAGTAGAAGAATGGTCGAATTCTGTTATTAGAATAAATAAACTGGATATGGCTGGGTCTTACAGCAAAAGGCTGGAGTTTTTGAACAATTGGGAACAGTACTGGGCAGAAAGGGAATAAGTAATTTTGAGCTGGCAACCCCTGAGGTCCAATGATTAAGCGCATTTAACAGTTTTGAAGCAGTGGGTACAGAATACAGCCCCTGAGGAGTGATCAAGCTACTTAAAAGAGGCCTAAAAAGCCGTTTGTAAACCCCCACGGAGTGGCGGGGAAGGGCTACGGAAGGTACAGGTAGTTAAAAAGGCTCTTACCAAGTGGCCAAATTGCAAAAACACTCGAATACTCAAAACCTTTGCGTGATGAGGACAAAAAAAAAGCACAAAAAAAACTTCAGCCGCAACCCCAGTCAAAATAATGATCAACAACTCTTTTGCAACAGGAGTTTTCCAGAAGACATACATATATAAGGGCATAATTTAAGAAAAAAAACCTGGGCCCTCAAAATCTTCAACAAAAGCCCTATTACAAACAGACTATTTCTGGGAAAATTTAGGGGCATATTCACAAGGACTTACCTCTGATTTATCTCCACCTTAACGCATAAAAAGTGGAGATAGAACTAACACCCCTTTCACAAGATGGTGCAAACAGCAGACATCGTCAGTATTCCCGCGATTACAGCCCCAAAACCTAACACCACGGCAGACACCACCAACTAACCCTAACGAGATGCAGAGTAGGCGTTCCTGTGCAAAAACACACACAAAAACAACAACACCACTTTCACAACGAACTGACAGATCCGTGAAGCGAACCAAAAACAGGCAATATGCTGCGGTAGCCGCAGGGAGGCAGGTGTAAAACGGACGACTAACTGCAGTAGGGAACGGAGACCCACACACAGCCATACCCGAAGAACAAACAACGCCATGGAGCTACTCATCATGCAACTCGGAGCCCCAACAGGGCCACAACAACCACCACCCCCAGGACCCGAACCCCCCCCCTCCCCGGACAACCACAGAGGCACTGCTGAGTAAGACAATGACCTACAGAAAATGCACCACTCTCACATTCCTCATGCCCGAGGAAGTCATTGCCCACTACAGGCTCAAAAGGACAACCATTTTCCACATCATGACCCACATCACCCAGAGGCTGACGGTCCCAACACAGCGGAGAACCAACATCCCTCCGCAGACAAAGCTGCAGGCGTTGCTACACCTGTTGGACTCTGGTACCTTCCAACCAACAACTGCCAGAGTCTGAGTGGTCTTACAGCCAGCCCTATCAAAGTTCATCACACCTGTCCTGGATGCCATCCTCAGCTTCATACCCCAGTACCTTCACTTTCCTGAACAAGGCGCAGGAACAGCTGGAGACAAAGCAAGGCTTCCACACCATAGCCGGATTCCCGGCCATGTTGGGGGCGACTGCACACATGTCCCACGTGTGCCCCCTGCGGATACAGCACACCACTACCGCTCAGAAAGCACACACATTCCATCAATGTGCAGGCAATAGTGGACCACCGGGGACTCTTCACCAATGTCATCGCCATTTAACCCAGATTTTTTGCCTGGGGGAGAATGTTTGCATTGTCAGCATTCCATCCATCATTTATTTGCTGTAACAAACTTAAGACAAAATCCTAACTTCTTGTTCTTGTTCTGCACAGAGTTAGTGGCCCCGGATGCACAGCGTCCTGCACGGCCCTGCTGCCACAGGCCACTGACTAGTGGGGCACTAGGGCAGAGTCACAAGTGCAGAGCAGGTTTCCGTAAATGACAAAGGGGCTTGATGGGGAGTGTCTCGGTGGACAGTGGAAGGTGTCCCCTTAAAGCATGATGAAGAGGGCAGGTCCACGCTGAAACAATCACTATGATGGATGTGAATGGAACAGACACATGTCAGACACCAAGTCTGGTCCAGCCAGATGAAGATGCAGAAAACCATCGGGCCATGGACTCAGACACCACCAAGGTCCAACCAGATAGTGACCATGACTCATTGCTCACAGAGTTAGTGGCACCAATGCTAGTAGGGGATGCCTCCTCCGATGAGGCGTGTCCAATGGTGTGGACTCCTCCACATCTTACCCAAGACACAGTTCCACATGTGTGACCAACTGGACCACAGTCTAGGCCTGAGGCAGCGGAGTGTCACCGGCCTAGGTTAGATGGCCCCACCGGTCTGCGTAGTTCAGGTTTAGTGGCACCACGGGACGGGGACTTGAGGTGAACGGGGTTGATGGCACCAGGTCAGTTGTTGATAGTGTTCGATCATCTCCGTGACTCTGATCCAGCTTTTGTCCAGACTGAGCCGCATCTTCCTCTTACTCCTCTCCGTGCATTCACTGGGGTGTACTCTGCCATTCATGATTCGCGACTGGATTCGTGCTGGATGTGGGACCTACTGGTCCACAGGGTAGGCCTGAGCCCTCATCCATGTGTCGCCGGCTTGCACTGAACAGGGTTAGTGGCACCACGTGTCTCTAGCTTGCGTTGAACAGCGTTAGTGGCACCACGTGTCACCGGCTTGCGTTGAACAGGGTGAGTGGCACCACGTGTCGCAAGGCTGCAATACGGAATTATGCCTCACTGATCGAAGGGAGTCTGGTTTACTGCCATTCAGGACTCAGGACACAGTTCCACATGTGGGACCTACTGGGTCGCAGAGGACGCCAGTGGAGTATCTCAATGAGAAAGGAGTAATGTGGGCCAGAATCGGGGAGGCCAGCGATGGTCTGCGAAGGCTGCAGAGGTAGCAGTACTGGTGTTTGGAGCTTGCACCGGCACGTGGTGGGCCCTCTTTAACACATGCCAGTGTAGGCAGTTGAGCCCAGCCTCGTTGGTGTGATGGGGCAGGCACAACGGGTCTGAAGACCAGCAGCCCGGGGTGCAGCAGGCGCACAGGGATACAGGCCCTGCCGCGCTCGGCGCAGGACTCGTGGCGGCTGAGAGGTGCTGCCCTGGCAGACGCGTTTTCCATTCCGAATAAGAACCATGACCAGTGCGACTGGCTTTTGCTTCACATCTCTACACAGGCCTGGCATACGCAGGACCAACCCACTATGCACACACATGCAGGGGGGGACGTAACGTGCAACATTTGCGTGTTCTGCCCCATGGCCTATGGGGACATGGTAGCATCCACTCCCCACTACACTCCATGCACCAGCAGTTGATCTCCACATGGCCATTTCCCTGGTTTGCACTCCGTGGTCTGTCCGGCACCTCCACGCCACACCTGGTATTGGGTAGGTTCACATTCCCTAGTAACTTGGGAAGCTGGCCACGACATTGTTGAGGAGTCCCGGGCGGTCCACTATAGCCTGCACATTCATGGTATGCGTGTGCTTTCTGTTGTGGTAGTTGTGTGCAGTGTGGGCAGGGGACACGAGGGGTACATGTGTGCAGATGATTGTCCCTGACACGTGAGGGAATCCAGCTATGGCCTAGGGGACTTCGTTGGTCTCCAGCTGCTCCTGCGCAGTGTGGGTGACGTGGGGGTGCTGGGGTACCAGGCTGATGTTGTCATCCAGGACAGGTGTGAGGACCTTGGATGGGGCTGGCTGTGTGACTCCTCCGACTCTGGCAGTTGTAGGTTGGATGGTCCCAGAGGCCGGCATGTGCTGCGCAGCCGGCAGCTTTGTCTGCGGAGGGATGTTGGTTGTCTGCTGGGTTGGGACCGCCAGCAGGTGATGTGGGTCAGGATGTGGCGGATGGCTGTCCTTTTGGGTCTGTAGTTGGCAATGTCCTCCTCTGGTGTTGGGTCTGGGGGGCAGGTGCGTATCAGGTGGGTGTGCTGTCTTTGTGTACGCTGCCTCTGTGGTGTTCTGATGGAACCTTGGGGTGGTGGCGGTCCTGGGGTGGTTGCAGTGGGTGTTGTGGCCCTTATGGGTAACTGTCTGCATGATCATTGTCTCCATGGCATCCGTGGGCCTTCAGGTGTGGCTCTTGCCTGGGCTCCATTTTATGCTGCAGGTAGTCGTCCTGATTAACACCAGCAAAAGGCTGGTGTTAATTCCCTGCTACTACTGCGGCTTATCACCTGGTTTTTTTGCGCTTCGCAGATCTGGCAGTACGTTATGAAACTGGTGTTGTGGTTTTTTCCTGTGTTTTTGCACGGGAATGCCCATTGTGCATCTCATTAGGGTTAGTTGGTGGTGTCCACCATGGAGATACATTTTGGGGCATATATCGCGGGAATACTCGCGATGTCTGCAGTTTGCACCAGCTTGTGAATGGGTGTTAAATCTATCTCCAATTTTGATGTGTTAAGGTGGAGATGAGTCCTTGTGAATATCCCCCAAGGTGTACAGCATTAGTGCACAAAAAAAATAAAATTGATGTTAAATATTATTTATAAAAATTAAACATATAGATGGATAGATTGATAGATTGATCGATAGATAGGCCCACAGATAGGTAGCTAGATAGATAGATAGATAGATAGATAGATAGATAGATAGATAGATAGATAGATAGATAGATAGTTTCAAGTTCAAGTTTAAGTTTATTGCTTGATTAATTAAAATCATCACAATCCCCCCCTACATAAAATAAGTGAGATTAATATACTCGAACAGCAAGAAATATTATTATGCAATTTCAAGTGTAAAAAATTCGGTTATTATAAAATCATTCTAAAACTATGTTTAGATCAGATTACAGCCAAAAAGTTAAAATTATATACCAACCAGATTAAAAGTATGGGGATATGTTACATGCAATTATAGTTAAAGATCATCCGCTTGCAATAGACAGCTGTTGACTAATCTCATCTTAACTCCTCGGCAAGACAAGATGCATGATGAGCCCTCCAGACAGCTTATCACTGCTTGTCTGCTAGAGCGAATGTTCAGATTGATGAAGATCCTCTTTAGGTATTGTCTCCTTTGGGTCAACATGGCTGGGCAGGCGCACAACAAATGTGCCAAGGTTTCCTTTTAGAATCCACATAAGCGACAATGTTCTGAGTTAAAACCTGTCACCCAAGAGGGTGATAAATCCTTAGAGACATACACCCCCATCCTGAACTTTAAAAATCACATCTTTAAATAGGAACTAAAATGGATAAGATAAGTAGGCTTGTGGCTTTAGAGACCTGTATGAATTCATGACTGTCCATCCGTGCCGTCTCTTTGTGAGTGCAAATTTATCTTCTAATAAAGATTTCTTTTTGCTTGCGACATTCACAGTTTTATTAAAGGACACTCGATCCATCTTGTTGTCCCAAGCTGGTTGGAGTTCCAAAGTGGCCAAAGATGAGCTCAAATAACTCCCCCAAGAATATGGGGTATCTTGCTCATTCTGTGACCTTACTTCGTCCCAGCAGAGTCTATTTAGAATTTCCACTTCGGATAGCCGGAGGGTGTGGCAGAATTTAATAAAGTTACTCACTGCCCTGTATTTAAGATCCTGAAGCCCAAATTCCAGTCTCACCTGGGCGGGCGAAGCACATTTTGGCAAATCAAAAACTGCTTTATAAATAGATAGATAGATAGATAGATAGATAGATAGATAGATAGATAGATAGATAGATAGATAGATAGATAGATAGATAGATAGATAGATAGATAGATAGATAGATAGATAGATAGACAGATAGACAGACAGACAGACAGACAGACAGACAGACAGACAGACACAGATAGATAGATAGATAGATAGATAGATAGATAGATAGATAGATAGATAGATAGATAGATAGATAGATAGATAGATAGATAGATAGATAGATAGATAGATTCAAGGAATAAAATCAAAGGTTAAAGCTTAGTTATTTTATGGAAAACATATTTCCCTATACAAACCAAGTTTAAACTACACAAACTTCAAAGATTCAAAAGTTATAGCTATAACTTTCATTTACAATTTATCTACTACCTTAAAAATTCTATCATGCACTGTGTTGTGACTAATAATGTAATTTTAGAAGTTGTTAGTGTTGTTATGAATACTATGATTTCACATGCCATAAGTTATCTAGCATGCAAGGGTGTAAACAGTGTATGGAAAAGGCATGAATTAAAGTTAATGTAGTGTGGCAATTAAGTAACGGTGGGCGGAGCTGGCGTAGTGCCTCAACGCGGAGCTCCACAGAGTTTGAAAAAACTCTGTGGAGCTCCGACCAAGACAAACAACGTAGTGTGTTTTTTCATTGAAGAAGGATGCGAGGTGCAGGGAGGAGAGTCACCAGGCAGTGGAGGCGGTAGACAAGCAGGTAAGTGCCTTCTTTTTTCACTTTTAAATCATTTGGGAGGGGGGAGGGAACGGCTAACTCCGCTCCGCCACGGAGGTGGAGTTTTGCCTACCTCTGAGTTTGCAGCGGAGAGCGAAGTAGGAACATCTCTGCAAACTCCGCTGGTGGAGCGGAGTTACCTGCCCAGGGTACAATTAAGGTGACAAGCTTGTGTTCGGAAGAGCTTGACCTATAGTAATTTGATGGTTGTGCGTAAATTATAACTTGAAGTTATAATTATAACTTTACCACTTTTAAAGTTAGTGTATTTTAAATTGGGTTTTATAGGTAGAATACATAAGTCATTTCTAATTATGAATTATCCTTTTCTCTTTGTTTCTTTGTATTGCATTTTAATTGTTTTTATTTTTTTAATAAAAATATTTTTCAAATCGCAGAGTGGAGTGTCACTGTTTGGAGTGTCATAAAGTAGAGTATAGTACAGTACACTGAAGTTGAGTGTTGTAGAGTCTTGTGTCATGGAGTGAAATAGAGTGGAGTTGAGTAAAGTGGAGTGACGCAGTGCACAGTGGAGTACAGTATCACCAAGTGTCACCAATAATGAGACAACTATATTCCCCTTAAAGAGGAGATAGTCCAGGGATATCGTATTAATGTTAGATATCAGATCAAAAACAAAGTGGCCTTTAAACATTTAGTCTCGCTACGGAAGCCAGATTTGGTGTTCATAACAGAGACATGGGCCAAGGATTGCTCAGGTCCCGATCTTGTAGAAGCAATTCCCTCTGGCTATAGCTTAGCCAGACTGAATAGGGTAGTCCCACGGGGTAGGGGACTGGGTATTCTTCACAGGGATACTTTTACCTGTCGCTCAGAGCCACGCACCTCATCTTCCGATCAGTACCAGGCTTTATACTTTTCAATAAATACCCATCCTACAGAAAGTTTTTCTGGTGTTCTCTGTTATCGGCAACCTAGTTCTAGGACATCTTTTAGTCAGGACTTTAGTTATCTCCTGGAGCCCGACCTGGAAAGAGCTAATTTCATACTTCTCAGCGATTTGTATTTTCTTTTAGATGATATTTTAAGTAATGCTACACAAATGCTTTTGGAAAGCACGAATTGTGGTTTTACACTGCTGGTTTCATGTCCCACACACGTAGCGGGTCACACCTTATATGGTATCTTCTCTAATGATCAACGAATTAAGGTGGTAGAGCCTCTACCGCTCGCCTGGTCAGATCATTTTGCCATTCCTTTCAACGTAAGGGTTTTGGCATCATGCAATGTTCTATATGGAAACAGGAAAGTGGATGATAGGCAGAATATCAGGCTTATTAGTAAGGAGGCATTCTCTAACCTCCTCACAAATCTCCAGCTCTCGGGGCATTCGGATGCAAATCTGGCTGCAGCTGAATTATCTAAAAAGTTGTTAGCAGTCATGGACACCCTAGCGCCTGTAAAAAGACATTACATTGCAAGAAAAAGGCCCTCCTCTCCCTGGTTTTCCGACAGACTTAGAAAGCTGAGACAGGTGTGCAGGAAACAGGAGAGGCTACGGCGCGTAGATCTAGCACTGTCAGGCAGAGAGCTGCATAAACAATGTCTGAAAAAATATAAAGCAGCTATCATGGAGGAAAAGGGAATGTATTACTCTAAGATCACAGAGTCGATCAAATACTCCAAAGAGCTCTTTAATATAATAACTCCCTCACTTCCCCCCAGTTACAGACCCATCGGAGTCTTCACAGGAGCTCTGTGATACACTATCAGTTTTTTTTCAGACTAAAATCTCAGATATCTACGCCCAGCCGCATAAATCCAATTTATAGCAACTCAGCCCATTCTCCACCTCAATGAAAGTGCTATTGGGGAGGAGACAACGGAGGCTGGAGGGGTGATCAAAACCAGTCTTCAGGGGGAGGCCAGAGGTGTGATCGAAACTACTCCACCCTATCTCACACGGAGGAAGCCCTTTACCCCCAGCCGGGTATGGCGCGTCTGGTGCCTATGTTTCGCTGGGGCCGGGGTCATGCAGTGTCCTATGGAGTCAAGGATCTTATGGAAGGGTGATGGCTACCGAAGGCCTTCGGGGTTGATGCGGGTTGGGGGCGTCCGGTACCGGGAGGATAGATGGCGGATATGGGGTGGTCGTCCTTTCTGTAGGGTCATGGAGGGAGCGGGGCGGACAGAGGACGGGACAACCGGGGGTTTCTGCTGCGCAGGGGTAACTGTCGGGGCGCTGAGGGTTGTGGGGAACCATGCCACGAGGCCAGGTCTAACATGTGTCCCCCCCAGCTGAATGGCAGGGAGAACTACCCATCCCCTTGGGGGTTCTCTTCACTGAGGCGGGAAAACCTGGACAGGCCATCAGCGTTGGTGTGGTCAGTACCGGGGCGGTGTTCTACGGTGAGGTCCATCCCCTGGAGGGAAATAGACCACCGCAGCAGCTCCTCTCATCTGCATTAACCATCGTGGGGGCCGATGGTCGGTTTGGACCCGGAAGTGAGTTCTGAACAGGTATGGCCGCAGCTTCTTCAGGGCCCAAACCACTGCGAAGGCCTCCCGCTCGATGGTGCTCCACCTTTGCTCCCGGGGTAGTAAATTCCGGCTAATGAATGCGACTGGCTTTTCTAGGCCTTTCTCGTTTAGCTGGGATAGGACTGCCCCGATGCCATGCTTGGAGGCGTCAGTTTGGACCACAAACTCCCGAGAGTAGTCGGGGGTCTGGAGTACTGGGGCGGAGCACAGGCAGTCTTTAAGGCTTCGAACGCCTCTTGGCAGGAGGTTGTCCAGCGCACCTTCTTCAGCTGTTTCTTGGAGGTTAACTCTGTGAGGGGGACTACTATGCTGCCATATCCCTTGATGAACCTCCGATAGTAACCGGTGTGCCCTAGGAAGGCCCTCACTTCCGCCTGGGTCGTGGGGGGTTCCTAGGCCACGATTGTGTCGATCTTGGGTTGGAGGGGGGCTACCTGTCCGCTCCCGACCTGGTGCCCTAGGTAGACCACTGATCCTTGCCCAATCTGGCACTTACTGGCCTTGATGGTAAGGCCCGCTAGACGCAAGGCCATCAACACCTGCCAGAGGTGCCGCAGGTGTTCGGTCCAGTGGGAGCTGATCACCACGATATCGTCCAGGTACGGTTAACCAGTCTCTGGAAGGTGGCAGGGGCATTTTGCATTCCAAAGGGCATCACCCGGAAGTGATAGTGTCCATCCGGAGTGGAAAAGGCGGATCTCTCCCTTGCCTCCTCCGTGAGCGCAATTGGCCAGTACCCGCAGGTCAGGTCTAAGGTGCTGAGGTAGTGGGCAGATCCTAGGCGGTCAATGAGCTCATCCGTGCGGGGAATAGGGTGTGCATCGGTTCGGGTGACCGCATTGAGCCCGCGATAGTCTACACAGAACCTCAGCTCGGGGGCGTTGCCTGGAGCGGCCGCCTTTGGAACCAGAACCACAGGGACTGTCAGAGGACTCGATCACCCCCAGGGCTAACATTTTAGAGACTTCTGCCTTAATGCAGGTCTGGACTCTGTCAGGGACGCGGTAGGCTCTGTGCCGTACCAGAGGGCTGTCCCCATTGTCCACATCATGGACGCACCAATCGGTGACACTGGGGACGAGGGAGAATAGGTCTGAGAATTGTCCCAATAACTGGTGACAGTCCTTGCGTTGTTCTGGGGTGACGGAGGAGGAGAGACTCACCCCCTCCATGGAGCCATCTTTTTCTTTAGCACACAGGAGATCGGGTAGAGGCTCAGTTCCGGGGGCACTGCACATCTACTAGGTAGGTGACTTGGCTCTTGCGCTCCACCACTTTGAAGGGCCCGGTCCACTTGTCCTGGAGGGCGCAAGGTTCCACCGGGGCCATCACCCACACCTGCTGGCCCGGTTGAAACTCGACCAGAGTGGCATTCTGGTCATACCAGTGTTTCATTTCCTCCTGGCTCGCCTCCAGGTTCGCCTCTGCGATTTCCCTGAATTTCCGAGTCTGATTCCGGAGGGTCAGGATGTATCGAAACACATCTGGGGGAGGGTCTCGGGGCAGCAGCCCTCCTTGACCAGGCTGAGGGGTCCCCGGACGGGGTGTCCATAGAGCAGCTCGAAAGGGCTGAACCCCAAGGACTTCTGGGGGACTTCCCGGTAGCCAAACAGGAGGCAGGTAGGAGGATGTCCCACTTGCGCCTCTGGGACTCTTCGAGGCCCATGATCATTCCCTTGAGGGTCCAGTTGAATCACTCAACCAGGCCATTACCTTTGGGGTGGTACGAGGTGGTGAATTTGTATGTCACCCCACATTGTTGCCACAGGGATTTCATATATTTCGAGATGGAGTTCGTTCCTCGGTCGCTCACGACCTCTCGCGGGAATCCCACTTGGAGGAGAATATCCCCATCAGGGCCCGCCCCACTATGGGGGCTGTCACCGTTCGGAGGGGAATGGCCTCGGGGTACTTGGTGGCATGAATCGGTGGCCCAGGGCGGTCCGGGGATCCAGGGGTCCCACAATGCCGATTCCCACCCGTTCAAAAGGGGTACAGACTACGGAGAAGAGTTGGAGGGGAGCCTTGCGCTTCCCTCCGCACTTCCCGCTGGCACGTCGGGCAGGACTTGCAGTGGGTCTCCACGTTGGCATGCATTCGTGGCCAATAGAAATGGGTGACCAGCCGGTGATAGGTCTTATCCTGTCCCAGGTGTCCCGCCAAGGGCGCATCATGGGCCAGGCCCGGGAGGAAGTCTCGTAATCATATTGGTACCACCAGCACCTGGCTGACCCTAGTTCGGCAGACTTTTGCTCACTGTACAAGAGGCCATTCTCCCAGTAAACCCAATGGGATCCGGACTGGTCGCCAGCAGCCTGGGCGGTGGCCTGCTGTCGCGGACCAACGAGGGAGGGGCAGGTGGCCTGCTCCTGGCAGAACTCTTCCCGGGAAGGCCCACCTTCTTGGCGCCACTGAGCCAACTCAGGTAGGTCGCCTAATTCGGTGATTTGTTCGACGGTAGGGCCTAGGGGGCCTGCGTCGAGGTCGATTTCTTCTCCCGTGGGGAGACCGAGGGGCTATGGTAGCCCGCCCCCTTCCCCGTTGTCGGAGGTCAGGCCTATGCTCTCTGGCTCCACCCCCCGGGGTGGGTATCTGGAGGTCATGGACCGAGTAGCGGCGCACACCCATTTGGGTAGGCCCAGCATCCCCAGGTGAGCCTTCCGCTCTACCTGCATCCACGGGGAGCTCTCCAGATCGTTGTCCAGTAAGTAGCCAGACGGCTACTTGAAAAGTACCGGAGACTCCCCCCTCCCCCCTCGAAGGGAATCTGAGCCATTCTGCAGAGACTGTCAGAATTGTCTGCCGAAATAACAGGGCAAAAGACGTGTGGTATCATTTGTTCTGCAGTGACCAGGTGACAGCGAACAGCCGTAACGCTAGGCCCGGTGTCGCGAAGGGCCCCTATGCGGCACCCATTGACCGTCACCCACTGCCGGTATTTCTTGGTGTTGGCCGGCAGAGGGGCTTCAGGGATAATTTCTCTATCTCCTAGGGAAAAAAGGGACATGGCTGCGGGATCCCCATCCTCCGTATCCTCAACCTCTTCTCCTAGGGCAACAGTGGCTATCTGGCGGGCTGAGGGGCCCGCAGCAACGGGCCTTTTGTTCATGGGACACTGGGGGTCACTGGCATAGTGGCCTGGCTGTTGGCATTTGTAACACCCTACATTGGATCTTGGCCCCTGCCTACCCGGGGGGGGGGGGGGCCTGCGCTGGACATGGAGGGAGATGGAAAGTTTTGGGGCTGGTTCCTTGGGGGGGCTACACTGGGGTCCTGACTGGAATTCTCGTTGTTTACCTTCGCCTCCCCTCCCTCTCTGGCGGGGAGGTCCCTGACCATTCCGGGCATAGTCCCCCATGGGGCCCCTGGGGAACTGGATGTTCACCCAGCGATCTGCCTCGACGGCGAGCTTTTGAGGGTCCGTCAGCTTGCTGTCAAGGAGATGCTGGCGCAGTTCTACAAAACAATTTGTGGACAGTTGCTCCCAGGCTATTAAGTCAAACAATTCCTCAAACTTGGTGACCTTGCTGCCCTTGATCCACCCTTCTAAGGCCTGGCTGTAAAAGTTAACATACACCACCCACGTGGTGCCAGGGATCTTTTTGCAGTCTCGGAATCGCTGCCTGTACATCATGGGGGTGAGCCCATATCTAGCTAACAGGGCCTCCTTGATGTGGCTGTACGAGTTCAGTACAGTGGATGGCAGGTCTAGCAGGGTGTCTCTCCCCTTGCTCAGGAACCGCCCCCACAACCCGGTCCCCCAATCCTTCTGTGGGACTCGGTGGGAGGTCATAGCTACTTCATAGGCTTTAAACCATTGCTGAATGTCGTCACTTTTATAGTACTCTTTCACCACATCTTTGGGGATGTGTACTTTAGCATCCACAGGGGGAGGGGTCCCTCGGTTCCCCAGGGGCCCGGTTTCCTCACTCCTCGCCTTGAGCTCGATCTCTTTCAGGCTGCGTTCATGCTCCAATTGAAGTTTTTTTTCCTTCATGCTCCCTCTGTAGTTTCTTCTCCTCCAACTCTCCTTGTAATCGCAATTGTTCTACGGCCAACTTTTTTCCGGCTAATTTGAGCTCTCCTTCTATTTTGATCTTAGCTACCTCCAGCTCGTGGATTCTGCTTCTCTCTCTTTCCGTCAGCTCCTCTGGGGACAGGCCCCTCTCTGATGCACTACTCCATGCTGGGGTGGTCGGTTCTTTCCCCCTCTAGGACTCTGGGTTCATTCTGCTGCTCCTCATCCATGCCGTTCCCTTCTGTTTGGGGGAGGGGGGCCCCAGACTCCACCCAGGCCTTCAGGGCTTTTTGGAAATTCTCCTTGGTGCTCAAACCAGTGGTAGCGATTTTAAAGTCTTTACAGAACTGTTTTAGGTCTCTATGAGTGTATTCCTCAAAACGGTCCTCTGGGAATGTTGAATTTGTGTTTGTTCCAGTGGGACTCATGGTGGTTCTTTCTTCTATCTGTTTTGGGTCTTCGTTAGGTAGTGTGTCAGCCGCTCACTATACGATCTCTAAATGTCGGCTCGGATCCTTCCGTTGCCACCAATGTTAGAAGGGGCGATCCCAGGGGGGACAGAGGACGTTCTCCTGACCACCCCGTGACCCACCTCTCCCAGGAACGCTGCCGAGCACAGGCGTGAGACCCTTACAGGAGAGGGCCTCGCATTTAGGATTGTACACACTGAGTTTTCACCACTCTATAAATGGACACCACACAGTGGGTTACTGAATAAAAGGTTCTTTTTCCAACAGTAGTTATAATGTTCTTTCAGGTCAAACTGTCAGGTATTTACATTTAGATCGAGGGTTCGTAAGTTCTTCGTTTGCGGGATGTGGGAAGCGGGACAGTCACAGTACTGGGGCCAGTACGAAACGTATCCGGCGCACGGCTCTCAATCCTCGAGCCGGAGGATACGGGGCTGCTGTAGATGTAGGTCGTACTGGTTGCTCCACTCACCCTCCTCGAGCCACGTTGTTTCGGTAGTTCCGTCGGTACAGCCAGACCAGAGTACCCCTCGAGCCGCGACCAGGTCAGCAGGGCTCGAGCAGTAGTGAACGGAGTGGCCTTCAGTTCTTGGGGAGCAGTGACCACGTCAGCAGGGCTCATGCAGAGGTTGTTACAGCGTCATTAGATTTCAAGGGAGCCGCAACCAAGTCAGCAGGGCTCACGCCGAGGTTGTTAAAGCATCGTTAGAGTTCAAGGGAGCCGCAACCAAGTCAGCAGGGCTCAAGGAGCTTCAGGCGGACGCTCTTCTCCGCCAGGATGAGCCTCGACCACGTCAGCAGGGCTCGCAAAGATTCCAAAGTTCGGGTAGCGATCTTCTTTTTAGATGGTTGAGCCGCGACCAGGTCAGCAGGGCTCTCTTCTTCCAGGATTCAACTGCCCGCTATTTCCAGACCGGGCCTTGTTATAGTCCTGTTTCCCCTTGAAGTCCGAGCCCTCGCAGGCGGCTATCTGGTGCCCGGGGGCTGATTGTCAGGGCTTCCTGCTACCCGACCCTTTGATCCCTTGAAGATGGGTCCAGGGGTTTCCAAACACTAAGCAGGGAGTGGGGCCAGCTCTCAGGGAAGCCGGAGGGGTGATCAAAACCAGTCTTCAGGGGGAGGCCAGAGGTGTGATCAAAACTACTCCACCCTATCTCACTCAGAGGAAGCCCTTTACCCCCCAGCCGGGCATGGCGCATCTGGTGCCTATGTTTCGCTGGTCCCGGAGTCATGCAGGGGGCTACGGAGTCAGGGATCTTAGGGAAGGGTGATGGCTACCGGAGGCCTTTGGGGTTGATGCGGGTTTGGGGCGTCCGGTACCGGGAGGATAGATGGCGGGATACGGGGGTGGTTGTCTTTTCTGTAGGGTCATGGAGGGAGCGGGGTGGACAGAGGACGGGCGACCGGGGGATTCTGCTGTGCAGGGGTAACTGTCGGGGTACTGAGGGTTGGGGGGAACCACGCCACGAGGCCAGGTCTAACACCGAGGTTACTTACTTTTCCTAATATGTCACAGGAGGTCACAGACCATTTACTAGAAGGGAATACTTCTGGTTCCCCTCTGGATCCCTGCCCCCTGAAGGTGCTACAAAATTGGCAGAGAAGCTATCATACCTCACCTTACCATTGGTCTGAATGTAGCGTCTCAAAGGGGCAATACCCTATGTCCTGGAAGTCTGCAGTGGTTAGGTCACTTCTAAAAAAGCCCTTATTGGACCCCATGGAACGGAAAAATTATTGGCCGATTTCCCTTTTGCCAGTCCCAGGTAAGATTTTGGAAACCTACTTAAATTCCCACCTTAGTGCTTATTTAAGGGACCATCAAATTCTTGATGGTAAGCAAAACGGCTTCAAAAGCTGTCATAGTACAGAAACTGCACTTACTGTGGTATTTAACAATATCCGTACCCAGGTGGATGCAGGCCAGACCACTTTGTTAGTCCTGCTTGACATTACCGCAGCTTTTGATACCCTATCTCTGCTGAGGCTTGTTGATCGTCTCAGGGAGATAGGGATCGGGAGTTCGGCTTTGGGGATTCTCGCTTCCTTCCCTAGTGATCGGACACAAACAGTGAAAATGGGCGAATTCTACTCAGCTCCGAATTCCCTATAGTGTTTAGTCCCTCATGGCTCCTTACTGAGCCCAATGCTATTTAATATCTATGTTGCCCAGCTGGCAAAGGTGGTGAAATCCTTTGGCTTGGAAGTGCTGCCGTTTGCTGACGACACACAAATATTAGTGTCCATCACTCTTAGGGTCAGTGACTCTGCCCCCAACTTCAAAAATTGTATGAAAGCAGTCTCCTCTTGGATGGTGCAAACATTTTTTTAATTAAATGGTGAGAAGACCGAAGTCTTGATATTCATGAACCAATTGGACACCTGGCCCAGTGACTGTTGGACGGACTCAATGGGCAAAATGCCCAAGCCATGTTTCCCTCGGGAAGATTTTAGGAGTCCTCGTGAACAATTTCCTTTCTTTGAGCCTACAGATTAACAGGAGACTGTCTACTTGTTTTAGGATAATTAGCATCATTAGGAAAATTTCCCAGTTCCTCAGATTTGCCCCTCGCAAACAAGCTGTCATTGTTTTAGTAATGTCTGGATTGGACTATTGTAATCCCCTCTATTTGGGTATTAATAAGGGACTGGTGCGACACCTACAGCTGGTGCAGAATGCCACTGCTAGACTGGTTATGAATCTGCCAAAATGCCACCCAGTCTCAACCTCTCTTCTCACATTGCATTGGCTTCCATTGGACCACAGAATCTTTTTCCAGCGCTATGCTCCCCTTAGGGAGCTCAGGTCAGCAAAAGAGGTTAAAAAAGGTGAAATGGGGAGGTAGAGCTTTCTCGACTGCCGCAGCTAAGTTGTGGAATTCCCTCCCGGAGGAAATCTCTGGGCAGTTGTCACATTTCCTCTTTCGCAAGGTCTTAAAGACCTGGCTGTTTACAACTACCCCTGTTTGAGCATGTTCTCTCCTGTCTGTACATCGTCTGCTATAGCGCCTTGACCCCCTTGGGCTAAGTTAGCACTCTATACATTTTATATTCATTCGTTCATTCATACAGTTAAGTGGTGTCGAGTGTCGTACCATGGAGTGGAGTATCGTAGAGTGGAGTGGTGTGTTGTACAGTGTAGTGGCGTGTTGAACATTAGAGTTCAGTTTTGTACAGTGGAGTGTCATCAACTGGAGTGTCATGAAATGGAGCATGGTGAAGTGCTGTATTATCAAGTAGAGTGTTATAGAGTGGCATGGAATGTAGCATTGGTGCAGAGTGCAGTGGCATAGAGTGGAGTTCAGTGGAGTAGAGTGTCATATAGTTCCGTGTTGTTGAGTGTAGTTTCACACAGTGGAGGAGCAGTGAGTCTTGTACACTAGAGTTTCGTTATTTGCGAAAACTCAATGCTTGGTAGAGTGTCAAGTTATAGTTAGTGTTGTCTGTTTAGCGAGCTATAAAGAGTGCGTATCGAAGTCCGTTACCTATATTAATTTGAAGGTGGTGGATAAATTGTAGATGAAAGTTAGAACTATGACTTTACAATTTTTATAATTTGTGTAGTTTAAACTCAGTTTGTATAGGGAAAATAATTTTTCCTAACTATAAACATTAACGTTTTGCTTTTTCATTAGTTTTCAATGTTTTAAAAAAAACTTTTAATATAAATGTGTTTGAAATTGTAGAGTCCAATGTCGCAAGTGGAGGCTTGCTATGTGGAGTGTCCTACAGTACAGTGGAGGAGAGGAGAGTGTAAAATTTATTGTCATCGGCTGGAGTATTGTAGATTGGAATTGAGTGAAGTAGAGTATAATATAGTAGCGTATAGTACAATGTAGTAAAGTGATATGTAGTGTAGTGGCATGGTGTCTCATCGTGGAGTCTAGTACTGTAACCTGGAGCAGAGGGTTGGACAGTGGAATGGCATGTCGAACAGTAGACTAGGGTGTTGCAGACTGTCATAGAGTGGAGTACAGTATTTTGGAGTGGAGTAGGGTTAAATAGAGTGTTGTAGATTGGAGTATTGACAAATGGAGTGCCATAGAGTACAGTGGAGGAGCGTGGAGTGCCGTGTTGTATAGTGGAGTGGCGAACCGTATAGAGAATTGTGATTGGTGTGTTGTTGAGTGTCATACAGTATATTAAAGTGGCGTAGAGTGGATGGGCAAAGAGTGGCGTAGAGTGGATGGCCATAGAGGGGAGCAGAATATAGTACAGTTTTGTAGAGTTGCATACAGTGGAGTAAAGTATCATACAGAAGAGCGGCGTACAGCGGACTGTTCTACAGTGGTGCATAGTGATTAGAGTGTAGTATAGTGGAGTATTGCAGAGTGGAGTGCACTGGAGTGGGGAAGTGTAGAGTGGAGTGACATGTCATAGACTATAGTGTCATGGAGTGCAGTAGAGTGGAGTAGCATAGTATGCAGTCAAGTAGAAAACATTGCACCAGCACTTTTGTTATGGACCCTGCACCAGACACTGCACGCAGCACTTTCTCTCTGACCCTTTCAGGCCAAGGATGAGGAGGAGCAGTCGGCGTAGGAACGCCATAAGTACTTGGCTGCACTCCCGCAGCACTTATGTTATGGACCCTGCACGAAACACTTTCTCTTGGACCCTTGCTGGCGACGGATGAGGAGGAGCATTAGGCGTAGGAACGCCATAAATACTTGGCTGCACTCCCACAAAGCAGGATGCAGGTGGGGCGTGCCCGGGCTCGTCTTAGCCCGTCATAGGCTGGAAGAGGCTGGGCTGCGCCTACACCCTTGGCTTTGTTCTGAGGGGTGCTGTGACTGTGACTGCTGTAACTCAGTGATAGATGCACTCCATCAGTGTGGGTGAGTCCTTTTTGTCACTCTGTTTGCCGCTTATCTTCATACACGCTTTCTTGAGTCCGGGACTTTCTCTGAGATAGACATTTTTGCATAACCGATCATGGTGGGAATGCAATTGTCATCTAGACTGAACATGCCATCTGCCCACTGGTTGACCACCTGTGATGAACGTTACAAGCTTGAAAATAATTATATCTACTGTTAAAAGTTTGAGACTGAGAAAAGACTACAAGTTGAATTCCTGTTGTGTTTATAGTGTTAGTTTATTAAAATGGGCCAGAGAAAAGCCACAAACTCTCAGGCTAAAACACAACCGAAACAGCCAGGGTTGGGGGTGGTCTCGTTTGACTTTGCTGAATTACTTAACGGGACAATGGGGGCCATCGAACAGCAGATTATTTCTGTTGAAGAGGCCATGAACCCGGAAAAAACAGGCCCCTTACTAGGTTTAATTAATGATGAGGTTGCACAGGATCTATGTGCTCCTTTATTAGAGGAACCTGGGGCAGATTTATGTCGGACATGCGCCACATTTAGGCCGCTGTTGCGTGACGCAACGGGGCGGAAACGTGGCGCATCCCTGCGACCTATTTACAATGTGACGCATCTAGGCAAATGCATCACGTTGTAAAGCCCTGCGCCACATGGAACCTGCGTCAGGTTTCATGGGGGCGTTCTGTCGCATGGTGGGCGTTCCCTCATAGGAAAGCCCCGTAAAACTGACACAGTGAAATCTACAAGATTTCACTGAGTCAGTTTTACAACGCTGCTGCTGTAAAGCAGGAAGGCAATCAACAAATGGAATGACCTTAAGTACTGCCCGGCGATGTCGCCTCTTATCCCACAGAGTATGAATCAATGAAGAGGCAGGCGCTGGAGACCGGAAGGCAGGAAACAAAGGTTTATTCTCTCCGGAGGAGAACACATCAGATCAGACCAACAGGGAATCTTCTCGAGGTGCTCTAACTGCATCTCTGAGGCCTGGCCTCTTGTACACGCATTTATGGCAGGAAGACATTCTTTATTATAATAAAGGTACTTTGAAGTGTGAAAGACATCCCTGGAATCTTCCGCTTCGGATCCGCTCCCACACACCCTTACAGTGAGAATCCCCTCCCCAATCATAATACAGGCTCGTCTTCAGATGGCAGGAACAGCAGGGCATTCCGCTGATTCCCGGAATGGGGCGGCGTGACGGATCTCATGGGGTGGGGGGCCTTAATCTACTGTAACTCCTTTGAAGAGGGGCGATTCTTTACAGTTGGGGCCATAAACTGCATCCTCAGGGCTAGGTGACAGCCTGGGACCGGCCTGGACAATAGGACACAGAGGAAGAGGGGTGTCAGAGGGTGCGACAGTGAATAGGAAGAAAGGGAGGTGTGGGGCAGGCACAGGGTGTGATTCACAGGGAAGAGCAGCGCAGATGGAGGGGTTTTATGACCCATGCATGAGGGAGAGAGAGAGAGAGGGTGGCCAGTGCGTGGGGGCGGGGGGGCTTACGAGGGTAGGGGGGGTCACGCTGGGGATCGGCGGTGTGCAGAGAGTGGGTCTGACCAAGGCATCTATAATGGCTGCCGTGCACGGCAAAAGTGTGGCATTGGGAAAAAGACAAGATGGCGCAGACAATGTTTATCAGCACAAATTAATTTTCCACAGTCCTCCCTTTTAACATTTCTCGCCAACTTGTTAATTCGGGTCGATTCCCATAATGCCACTTATTTCTGCATCATACAAAGCTTTCATGTGTTCAATCTGTAAGTCCAAAGTCTTTGGGCAAATGCAATTTGAAACTAATGAACACAGAGGAGGCAAACATTGGATACCCAAGCAACACCCGCATAGCACCACAATCGGAATTAGGATGAATGTGAACAACCTCCACCCCCAGGCTTTCAGTGAGTCCCAGAAACAGCTCCCAAGCGACCATCCTTCTTGTTCCTAGTGTACTTCAGATGATAGTCTATGGAGGTGTTCGATGGCCTTGTAAACAGAAGGTGAATTGTCTGGCACGTAGGTGCAGCAGCTGGACCCAATGATGCGGCATGCTCCTCCTCGGTCTGCCAGAACTACGTCTAGAACGAGGCGGTTCTGCAGAGCCACCAGGCGGACTGCCTGAAGCTCTGCGGTGTTATTGGTCAAGATGCCGGCGGTGATGTTCATGGTGGTTTCAACTGCCTGGGTCAAATGTCGGATGGCACGGCTGTTCGCCATCGGACCCCAGAATTCCCTTCACGGCATCCAAGAACTGTGCCCCTGTAGAGTCGGCCTGGTCGATGTCCCTTGCACGCTTTTGCCGGTGGTGGCTTGCCGGGGCCACATACGTAGGTAGACGAATGAAGGCAATATAGCATGTGCCCCTCCAACCTTTGGGGAGCCAGGTGTATGCTTTGGTGCCGCAAACAAAGTACATATTTGGAGAAGTAACAAAGGAGGGAGGGTCGGATGAATCCAGTGTTCTGGTGATGGTGCAGGCGCTGTGGCCCACCAGTTGCGTTCCCAGGCCTTTGATGCACACAAGGCCCGAGACGTTGACGACAGACAAGGCCACAGTCAGAGTGGGTCTGGCTGGGTTATGGAACACCTGCATTTCCACTCGCTCTTTGGCAGGGATGTCCATGTGAATAGAGGCACCAGAGGTCATACGGCAAAAAGGAGTGGCGGTTCGCCCAGTCTTATTCAGCCATACCCCGTGGTAGAAATGCGAAACAGTTCTTTCTGAAGTGGCATTGTCTTTAAAGCTTTCTTGCAGAAGGATCAGCCAAGCAAGACAGGAGCCGTGGATGGAAAAAGGCGAAGGAATGAACGGGATGGAGTGTCCAGTTGCGTGGGGCAGCAGCCCGCAGATCCAGCAATTTGTGGCATTAGCGGCAAGGTTGTGTTGGTGCAGCAGTTGCACAAAGGAGTTGTTCCAGAACTCCCTGCGCCTTTCTTGGAGCTGTGGTGAAAGGGCAATCAAGAAGTGTTCCTTGGTAGTTGTCGGCAGTTCAGTGGGGAGCAACGTTTTGTGAGCGGGTATGCTTTCTTCGATGATCCAGAAGGTTGTCATGAGGAGGAGGCAAAAGAGAATGGTAATGAAAATGGCTATAGTCTTTGAGCTGTGCAGCTTGTCAGTCTTTGGGTCTTGGTAGGTCATCTTCGGATATCCGGTTGCTTCCATCATTGGGGAATCGGGCGCTTCCATCATCTTCAGAGTGCTCGGTAGCGGGCAGAAACACCGACTTACTCTGACTTCTCTTCGGGCAACCTTGAGTGTGTTAGGCTACCGCTCTGAGATTTTACCTAGTCAGTGGTCTGCTTTGACGAAGCTCCTCCCTTTTTACGTAGGTTGTACCCTTCTCTGGACGGCACGGTGGGGTCGGGAAACTTTGCCAGTTCGAGTGCCTCCGTGTCGGTGTAACAGCTCAATGATGGTTTGTCTTTTGTCAGGAGCTCTTCTTGAGTCGCGATGTCTTCTTCCGTCGTCAGGGTTGATGGGACGCGTTTACAATGGTGCGCATGCACCCAGTGACGCTTGCCTTCTACTCGAAGGGCCGTCCGTGTAGTGATTAGGACTTGCCAGGGGCCCGTCCACCGAGGATCCAAGCTTCGGGCACGCTGGAAGTTGCGGATCAAGACGTGATCCCCTGGGCGATTGTCTTGTCCTGGGCCCCTGGAAGCGTCTGGGATGGCTTGCAGCACCTGTTGATGAATGACAGTTAAGGTTTTAGTGAGGGTGTTCAGATAGTCAGACATTAGGACGTCTGGGACGTCATGAATCGAAGTTGGCCTAGGCGCGGCCCAAATGTTCATTGGTCGCCCGAATACTACTTCGTAGGGGGTCAAGTGGTGCTTAGTGGGGGTGGAACGCATTGATAGCAATGCCAATGGAAGGGCATCAGGCCACTTCAGTCCGGTGGAGGCAACAATCTTAGAGATTTTTAGCTTGAGTGTGGCGTTGTGTCGCTCGACCAGGCCTGCAGATTGGGGGTGGAAGACTGCGTGAAATTTCTGTTTTACACCCAACCCTTTTAGGATAAGTTGGATAACTTCAGCTATGAAGTGGGGGCCGTTGTCACTCCATAAAATCCGACAAAGGCCATATTGGGGAAAAAACACTTTTAACAGGACTTTGGCAGTGGTCATGGTAGTGTTGTCACGTGTGGGATAGGCCTCCACCCATTTGCTGAAGGCGCACACGACAACAAGGACGTACTTCAAACCCAGGCAACGTTCTAGCTGAATGTAGGCCATCTGTAGGACTTCAAAGTGATGGTCGGGGACCCCGAACCCACCCCGAGGGACAACAGCTCCTTTCCCTGGGTTGTGTCGTAAGCAGATTAAGCATTGCTGAACTAGGCGTCTAGCAGAGTCGGGAATCTTGTCGTTGTGCCAGACTCGGGTGATGAGTTCAATCATGGGAGCAGATCCTATGTATGCTGGGGAGTGTGCCATAGTCAGTATGGGGATCAAGTAGGAATTGGGTAGCAGCCATTTGTTCGCGTCTTTTGTCAGCCAGCAGCCTACATCATCTTTCAGTCCCACCCGTGCCCATTCAGTCAGTTCGTGGGGGGAGCAGGCCATCTGTATGTCCCTAATGTGTTCTCTAGCGTCCTTCCATTTCTCCGTCTGTGACCTAGTCACGTACATGCGTGTGGTCGTCCTATTCTCGGCTGTGGTTCGGGCAGAGATGTCAGCTAGTGCGTTCCCTTGTCCAATGAGATCTGTCACCTTCTTGTGCGCCTGGCATTTGATCACCGCTAACCGCTTGGGGAGGAGGACTGCTTCAGTCAGAGCAGAGACTAGATCTCCATGAAGGATGGGTGTGCCATGTGAAGTCAGGAATCCCCTTTCTTTCCATAAGAGTCCAAAATGATGAACCACCCCGAAGGCATACTGGCTGTCAGTGTAAATGTTTGCAACTGTGCCTGCTGCTAGGATGCATGCTCGTGTGAGGGCAATCAGTTCTGCTGCTTGTGCGGGCCGTTGGGTGATGTGGGCCGTCTCAACTACCGTCCGGGCCGTGGTGTCTGCATAGGCAGCCGAGGTCGTGCCGTCGGGGAGCTTAATGCACGAGCCATCTACCCATAGCTCTCCATCAGGGTCTGGGATAGCAGTGTCACAGAGGTCAGCTCTACTTCTAGTTTGTTTGTCCGTGAGGGTCACACAGTCATGCATAGGGGACACATTGGGGTCGCCATCAGGGAGAGGCAACAGTGTGGCAGGGTTCAAAGTGCTACATCGTTTCAGTGTGATGTGGGGTGCAAGCAGAGTCAATTCGTAACCAGTCAGTCGTGCACTAGTCAGGTGCTGAGTCTTGGTCTGGTTCAGGAGGGTGTCGACAGCATGGGGGACCAGCACAGTGAGGGAATTCGAAAGTACAATCCCCTCACTTTGTCGGATAAAGACAGCAGCGGCAGTGTTAGGACCTTTCTTTCCTCACGTGTTCCTTATAGAATGTTCCCTGCGTGGAACACACTGTTAATTCTATTCTCGGCAGTTGCTGCCGGAGAGTTGCTGAAGCTGGACATATAATAAATTGTGGTCCAACTTACCTTCCGTGTGGACCCGTCTTCTCGGATCGGGTCCAGTCTCTAGTCTCTCTCCACCCCCGTTGAAGATCCCTGCGCTCAAGTGGAGTTTCTTCGCTGGAAGTGGAGAACGGCTCAACGGCCCTTCTTCGAGGACAAGGGTCGACGTCTCCTTGTGGCAGAGCTCTCACAAGCGGTCCTGCCGTGTTCCATTTTCTACAAAAACCCCAGATCTTCATGATTCAGGTACTTTCGTTCACTTTCCCAGCGCACCATTCTCGCGCTAACACGCGAACGTGCCTGACCTGCCTGACGGCGCATTGGGGACACATCACGTTACGTGCGGCGGCCATTTTGAGATGCAGTGAAGTAGTGTGGCTCACTGGTTAGAGGCGGCAGACCCGAGAGCAGAGGACGGCCCGGGACCAGAGTTTGATTCCCGGTGCGGAAGGTTTCTGGACTAGGGTCAGCGGACTCGATAATTCTCTAGCCTCGGTGCCCACTCTGATCAGCGATCACACTCGGCAACTCTGGGCATTAGCTTGCCTCATCTTCACTAACGGCCCCACCAGACCGCCGGGGATGCCTGGTCTCACCCTGGAGATACCCATTAAGGGACCATCTCTCAGGGAAGCCAGGAAGGGTTTCGCAGCGGTCGAAGCGCCTTGGGACCCTACGGGTAAGTAGTGCGCTATATAAATGCCAATACATTTACATTTACATTTACATTACATCCTAGCAACCAAATGCTAGCAATGCTCCGCTGACGCGCACAGCATACTGTTTGCGCTCAGCCTTCAAAGCCCTAATTCATCGCTGATGCGCACAGCTCAATTTAATGCCCTTAACCTTCGATGATGCGCACAGCTCCATGAACCAAGTTAACTTTCTTTATAATGCTTCAATGCATTGAATTATTATTAACGCAATTCTGAATGTACTAATCTACTTATTAGCACAAGTTATGGGTTATTGAGTGCAGCATTCCTCTGTATCTGTATTAGAGTGTATTTAATATTATTATTATCAAACTCAACAGGCTTGCATATGACATTTGCGTGTGTAAAAAAAAAATAGGAAAAAAGGTTTGATTTAATTACTGTTGTGTGTAGTGTGACAGCAACTCACCCACGCAATGGATCATATTTTGGCTCCTCCTCCTTACTTACAAACTGCCGGCACTCCCCCTGTCCCGTGAGAGCAGTGGAAAGACACTTTTGAGGCGTATTTAGAGGCTATCGATGGCGATACTTTCACTGGTAAAAAGAAAAAAGCCCTTCTTATTTATAACCTTGGCAATGAAGGTAGAAACATATTAAAAACTCTAACTCTTGAAGTGGTCAGCATTACAGTTAGTGGTGGCGATGCTGGAGAATCTCTTCTTATCGACGAATATGCCACGTTGATCAAAACTCTCGACAAGAGGTTCTCTCCCAAGAGAAACGTTGTACTTGAACGCCATAGATTTCTTCAGCGTTCCCAAACCCCTGGCGAATCAATTGACGATTTTGTAGCAGCACTTCGCATCTTAGCCATCAACTGCAACTACAGAGAATTCAGGGATGAAATCATTCGTGATCAACTCATCGAAAGGACTTCCAACAAGAAAATTCAAGAGAAGTTACTTGCTTCTGGCGATCCTGATTTAGAAACTGCTCTTACTTTAGCCAAAAGTATAGAACATTCCCAATTTTGTGTCAAAGAAATGAGTTCTCCCTCTACATCAGCAACATCTTCCACTGAAGTCAAACTCTTGAATTCCAAGCCTTCTTTCAAACCCAAAACATCTGTTTTGCCTAGTGTTACTCGTTCCGTTCCTACTAACAGTCCCTCCAGAAACAGACCTGCGCAGAGTGAATTGATATGTTTTCGTTGTGGCAGTAGGTCACACCTAGGTTCAGCCAAATTTTGTTTTGCTCTCAACCAAACATGCTACAAATGTGGGAACAAGGGTCACTATTCCCGGATGTGCAAAGCTATTTCCACGAACAAGCCTGTTCCCTCCATAAAACATATTTCAGAAGAATCTGATGAAGAGCATTACGAATTGTAAATGCTGTCTTCAACATTACACGAGGCCGGAGTAGTGGAGCTGTCCGCTTTGTCTGGTCTTCGGAAAAGGAAGTCTCCCTCTTGTTTAATAACAGTGGAAGGTGTTGTCTGTAAATTTCTTGCTGACTCTGGTTCTCCATTTACCTTGTTAAATTTCTCTGACTTTAGCAAACTCTCGAATGTACTTTTAGAACCTTCTAGTATCAAGATATTTGCTTATAATAGTAAGCGGGTTGAAGTTTTGAGGAAATGTTCTGCTAAATTTGAATTTCATGGCGATCACGTTATTTGTGTTATGTTCATAGTTAAGGATGGTACCAATTTGTTGGGGTGGGATGAACAAGGAGATTTAAACATAATTTTAGATCCCAATCATCCAAACATGGTGATATCCCGCAATGAATTGTGCGAATTCTACTCTGCAACGTTAGGATCACCAAAGGCTCTTACGGTATCGCATGTATCTAGCACCAAGTGGACTCTCATGTTTCCTGAAGTTTTTAGTGGTGAATTGGGCAAGCTCAAAGGTTTCCAACATAAAATAATTTTAAAAGAGAGTGCCATTCCTGTTGCCCATAAAGTGCGGAAAGTGCCTTTGAGTTTACGTGCAGAGTTAAAGAAGGAATTAGAGCGGCTATGTGCTGCTGGTGTAATTGAACCGATAGAAGGTTCTGAGTGGCTTGCTCCCATAGTTTTAGCGAGAAAGGCTGACAAATGCTTGAGGATGTGTGTTGACCTGCGTGATCTCAATGCCAACATTTGGATTGACCGGCAACTACTTCCAAATATCAACGAGATGTTAGCCACGCTTGAAGGTGCAACATTTTTCACCTCCCTAGATATTTCATCTGCTTATCATCAAATTGAGCTATGCCCAGATTCCAAGCACCTCACCTCCTTTGTAACTCCGGAGGGTGCTTATCGTTACATTCGCATGCCATTTGGTTTGGCTTCAGCCTCGGCTGTTTTTCAGAGGCTGATGAATAATCTGTTTAAGAACATCCCTGGAGTAGTCTTTTTCCAAGACGACATTCTGGTTCATGGCAAAACTGAACTTGAGCATGATGAGCGAGTTAAGCTTGTTCTCAGCATACTAAGGTCCAGTGGGTTAACCTTGAGGGAGGATAAGTGCAAATTTCTTCAAGATGGAGTAGACTATCTTGGTCACCACATTTCCCAAAATGGGGTGGAACCAAAAGTCAAAATTATTGATGCTATTCAGAATGCTCCCGTTCCTAGGAACAAAGATCAGTTACGTTCTTATCTCGGTTTGGTAGAGTATTACTCTAAATTTGTTAGGAATTTCTCTACTAAAACTGCTGCTATGCGTGCTCTACTCAAAAAGAATGTCAAGTTTGTTTGGGATAATGACTGTGATAGCAATTTTAATGTCATCAAACAAGAGATTATTGAAGCTCGTCCCCTGAATTTGTTCAACATCAATGACTTATGCATTCTTTCCACCGATGCTAGCAATGTGGGTTTGGGGGCTGTCCTTATGCAGAAAAGGGGTGATGGTCGCGAGGAAACTATTGCTTTTGCCTCCAGAACTCTGAGGGGTGCTGAAGAGACTTATTCAACTATTGAAAAGGAAGCACTAGCAATGTGGTGGGGTGTTTTGCATTTTAAAAATTTCTTGTGGGGGAACAGATTCATCTTGAGGACCGACCATAAGCCTTTGATTGACCTATTTACGACCAGAGGTGGTGGGAGGGCGACTCCTAGAGTCTCTAAGTGGCAATTCAGATTGCAAGAATTCCAGTATCAGCTTGAATATGTGGCTGGAGCGAAGAATTTGGTAGCTGATTGTTTATCCAGACTACCTCTCTCTGATGGAGACAATTGTGTTGTAAGTGATGATTTGGAAGTGGTTTGTGCTATTGGTTCCTTAAGTGATTCTGTTGGGTGTGCTCTTTCAGAATGTGAGTGGTTGGAGGGTGTCGCTTCTGATGATGACATGCAAGTGGTTGTTGATCTTCTCTCCAAGCCTTGGCCGTGTGAAAAAGCCTGTCCTGCCGCAATTATTCCCTATTTGCGTGTGAAGGATGAGTTGTCTCTTGTTGATGGAATTTTGAGAAGAGGTGGGTTATTGGTCGTTCCAGTTTCTATTCGTGAGAAGATTCTTGGTTTAGCTCACGAAGGTCATCCAGTGATCCGATCCATGAAACGCAGGGTGAGACAGGATTTCTGGTGGCCATCTGTAGACAAAGATGTAGAACATTTTGTGCGAGAGTGTTGTGAATGCATTGTCAGCTATAAGTCTCAGGTCACTCGTCCTCTTCCTGTTGAACCTATTTTTACGAAAAGTGTTCCCTGGTCCAAATTAGCTTTGGATATTGCTGGACCTTACGGTCTCGTTGGGTCAACTCCTAAATTTATCTTGGTATTGATTGACTATATGACTAAGTGGCCTGAAGTAAGATTTGTCGACTCCATCAGTTCCTCCGTAATAATTTCATTTTTACGTGACGTATTTTCCAGAGAGGGTTTTCCTGAAGAAATAGTTTCAGATAATGGCACGCAATTAGTTTCAGCTGAAATGTCTTCCTTTTTCAAGGAGATTGGTGTTAAACACGTTTGTACGTCACTATATCATCCTCGTAGCAATGGTTTGGTTGAACGTTTCAACCGTGTTGTCAAGGAACATCTTCAACTGGCTTTAGTGAACGGGTTGCAGTGGCGCCAGGCGGTTGCCGACATGTTGTGGGCTGTAAGGACTACTCCGCATGTTTCAACCGGGGTTGCTCCTTTTACCTTGCTGCGTGGCAGGATTGCTGGTACCAAGTTGAACAAAGAGTGGATGTCCAGAAAGATTGTAAGTGCCACTGAGTTAGCCAGAGTGGCTGACGTCAGGGTTTCAGTTCAGAGCAAGTACCGTACCGAATCAAACGTATTGTCTCCTTGCAAGGTGAAGGTAGGAGATTGGGTGAGAATAAAGAAGCCTGGGTTTCTCCGTAAGGGAGAGTCACGGTTTTATTCTCCCAAGAAGGTGACTGCTGTAAAAGATTACGTTGTGGTGTTGGAGGATGGAAGAGTTTGGAGTAAGAGTATGGTTTCCATTGTTCCGGAATCCATGGTTGAGAGGGTTGGAAAGCGGTTGGCAGTCAGTATTTCTCCATCTGATTCTGTGGCAGATAGCAATTCTCCATCTAATGCCAAAGCGTGTGGTGCAGTGCGTTCTGGTGGAAATCTTCCACGTAGGCAAACGTCCACCAGAGTCAGATCTATTCCTGCCAGGTTTCGGGATTTTGTGTTGAAGTAATCTCCTTACCAAAATTTGCTGTGATGCCTTTACATGAAGTTGGTGTTCCATTGCTAATGTTGAGATCTATTTATATTGTGCTTTCCTTCCTTATCTCTCATTCTTTCCATTATACATCTATTTCTCTCTCTAGCTTTCCTCTCCTTAGTTTTCTTTGTGAAGAAGGGGAGGTGTGTTAGGACCTTTCTTTCCTCACGTGTTCCTTATAGAATGTTCCCTGCGTGGAACACACTGTTAATTCTATTCTCGACAGTTGCTGCCGGAGAGTTGCTGAAGCTGGACATATAATAAATTGTGGTCCAACTTACCTTCCGTCTGGACCCGTCTTCTTTACAGGCAGCTACCGCTCAAAGGCAGGCGGGCAGAGCTGTGGCTACGGGGTCAAGAGTGGCAGAAAAATAGGCACAAGGGCGTTGTTTGGGACCTATGGGTTGTGTTAGGACAGACAAAGTGCACCCCTCCCTTTCGTGGGTGAAGAGGGAGAAGGGCTTGGTGTAGTCGGGGGTTCCTAGGACAGGGGCTGAGCAAAGGGCATCTCGTAGTTCTTGAAAGGAGGATTGGCATTCAGGGGTCCAAGGGAGTGGGAAGGGGACATCCTTCGCTAACAAGGAGAGTAGAGGTTTGATTATGAGACTGAAGTTTGGCAACCACTGTCGACAGAAGGACGTGAGGCCTACTAGGGAGCGAACTTGTTTCTGAGTTTTGGGTACAGGGGTCTCTAGGATGGCCCGGATCCGATCGGGTGTGAGCTTCCTCCCGTCTTTGGAAAGGAGGTGGCCTAAGTATGTCACCTGGGGTTGGCAGAACTGCAGCTTCTTCTTGGAGACCGTGTGACCGTTCTCTGCGAGGAAGTACAGGAGTTGGATGGTGGCTGTGATGGCAAGTGGAGTAGTATCGGCAGCCAGGAGAATGTCGTCGACATACCACTCCACTCCGTCCGGGAGCTGGACTGGGTCCAGCTGCCTCTTGAGAGCCTGGCTGTAGATGCTGGGGCTCTCAGTGTAGCCCTGGGGAGCTCTACAGAATCTATATGAACGGGCCTTTAGGGTGAAGCCGAAGAGGTATCGGCTGTCTGGATGGATGGGGATGGAAAAGAAAGCATTTTTGAGATCTATGACGGTGAAGACAGTGGTAGTGGAGGGGATCAGGGTCAAGATAGTGGTGATGTCGGAGACTACTGGGTACTGAGGTACACATACTTTGTTCACCTCTCGGAGGTCAATGATGAAGCGATAAGCCTTCTCGTCTCCCTCGCCTTGCTTCTTAACAATGGGTAGGATAGGGCTGTTACAGATGTTACGGACTACTTCCTCTACTACTCCTGCATCGACTAAGGACTGAATGATTTACTTACAATGCCTTCTCGCCCTCGGGCGATATCCGATACTGTGGGAGCTTTGGGAGCATAGCGTCCGATCGTACAGTGATGCGCACAGGGTCTATCACCATGCGTCCTACGTCTGAGTCGGTCTTGGCCCAAAGGTACTAGGGTAAAGTGTCTAGTAGGAACAAGTCAGCATCAGTGATGGAAAACATGCATCGGTGGGACAAGGCCTGAACAGATTCTGGTTATCGTATAGTATGACTCGTACTCCGTCTGGGGAACACCGAATGGTGGCTCGAAAGTGTTTCAGGAGGTCAAGGCCCATAATGGCGTCAGGGGTGTTGGAGGATAGCAGGAAGGTCATGTCCGTGATGTTGTTCTCTAAGTCAAAGGGAATCGGTGCAGATAAGGGATTAGTAGAGGGCGTTCCATCAAAGCCTATCGATGTCACGTGTGAGCCAGACAAGGGTGCCCTTGGAATCAGTGGTTTAGATAACGCACTACGTGTTGCCCCAGTGTCCACCAAAAATGGGGACTTCGTACCCAGGACCTTAGCAGTGACGTAAGGACCTTGCTGGTCAACACAAATCTCGACTGGATCCCTCCCTTGTCCCTGGCTGTCCTATGCAAAGTCGTGGGCGTTCTCGCAATCGGACTGCTGATACTGATTATGTCATGGGCGGTCAAATGTGTTAGGTCAGCTTGATCTGTCATACCTAACGTCATTGGTGTGTCCCCGTCCCTGGTTCCTGTTCCTTTGTCCGTTTGTCTCGTCCCTAGCCTCTCGGTTCTTGTTTGTTTCATGAAGGACCGGGCACTGTGACTTCCAGTGGCCGTATCCCTTACAAAACGCGCATTGGTTTTCATCTAAGTCCCTTCGGCCTGCATAGGGTATGGACGTTCGTTCTCTGGAGGGTGTATTTTTAGGGGCTGTCGACTGGTAGTTTCCTTTGGAGGGTTCCCTACCTATCGTCACCCCTTGCAGTTGAGCTATCATGACCCTCTCTTTCAACTCCTTCTTTTTACGTTCGGATGCCCTGTCGTTCTCATTTTTCTGATGCTCATAGTATTGGGCCATCTGGAGGATAGCTGTGGGTTTAGAGGCTGCCCAGCTGCTTTCGCTCGCTTGCAGCTTTTGAGAAACTTCTTGCACCAGACCCTTCACAAAGTTCTGGACGAACAAGTGATGTCCGGTTGCAGTGGTCATATCTTGGCCGCTGTAGTCGGAGAACACCGTTTCGAACCTAGAAAAGTAATCCGAAGCGTCTTCTTGTGGTTTCTGTCTACAGGCCGTCACTATTGAGCAGTCTATTTTCTTCTCGGGAATCAGGGTCTTGAGTTTCTGGACGATCTTGTCCGGAAGTTCAAGAATAGCCGTTACGGGTTTCTGTCCGGCTCCGGCTTGTCGATCTCATCGAGTTGTCTCCAGGTATATCCGAACAGCTCAAGGTGGTCGACCTTGCGGATCTGCTTTCACACATCAGCTGGCAGACATAACCCGAAGAACAAATCGATGTCCGCTAGGGTCATGATAGTGGAACCTAAGGCTGTACCTAGTTCAGTGTAGAAGGCAGTGGGGTTTTTTCGTAAATCGGGCAGAGATTTTCGAAACGTCAGAATATCCTGCCGATCCCATGGTTGGTAGACCCAGTTGTACACTACCCTCCCTCTTGCATCCGCATGGTTAACATCATTGTGTGTTCCCTGACCTCGTGGGGGAACCCAGTAGGGGGCAGCCTCTCTTATCGGCATCATGGTGCTAGGTTGTTCTATTCGTGGTTCGGTCACTACAGGTGTCGTAGGTTTAGCTTCCACCTCTGATTCAGTGAGGTGGCGGAAAACCTCAAGTGTCCGCGCAAGGAGGTCTGTCACGTCACACTCACCCTCATCCCCGATATCAACCTTTCTATACAGAGTCGTTAGGCTCTCGGGACCTTTATCTCGATATCGGTCCTCATAAGCATTTAGGACATGATAACACAATCGTACGACAAAGTGTCGTCTGTGGCTTCCCGCATATGAGTTGAATATATCCATGATGTGTTCCTCACTCTCCTTTCGTTCTATTAGTGTCCTGACTACCTTGTCAATCCCCGCTCGCTCATCTTTGCCCAACCTGTTCGTTCTCGTGGGTTCTGCCTTTCGGCCTCATGGTCATCTAACATTGCTGCTTGTTTTGTATCTGGTGCGAGGGGTTCGGCCGGCGCGGAGGCCATGGGGGCCGAGGCCCTGGCGCTACTCTCGCCTGTGCTTGGGGGCAGCGAGTGTTGCGCTGAAGGTTGGGAAGGGGAATATGGAGGGGGCATGTAGATGATCGGAGGACCTAATAAGAGATTATCGTTGGCTCGCTGTTTCGAGGGTAATTCGGGGTAGAGCTCAGAGGGTGTTCTAACAGGACACTGGCTCGATGTTTCGGTTTCTCGTTTCCGCTTACCTTCCTCTCTCTCCTTGATTTCTTCCTCTAGTTTCTTTGCGGCTAGGTGGGCTGCTTTACGTAGCTCCTTGTCTAACCTAGCTTCCTCTTTCTTCTTTCACTGTACAGCTTCTTTGCGCCACAGGCCAACGCTGTCTAGCATGGTCAGTGTCGTTCTACGAGTTTTTAGAACTTCATCTAGTTTACTTTCTTCAAAGGATCCTATCAGTGGCCACTGACTCTGGGGTTCCTTCTTCGTATACCTGTGCCTTAATTTGCTATATGCTATAGCGACTAATCCATGTTTAGTGAACATGTCCTTGTTAGGGGTGCCTTCCAGTGGGACTGGATGATCCACCTCTAACAAACGGTCCGGGCTGAACCAGCTACCACTCAGTGGGGAGAAGATAGGCATGACAGATTACAAAGGGGGACAAAGGTCCGCACTACCTATCCTTCACTGCCTGCAAAGACTAGACAGAATATTGCTATTCTACGTTGTTTGCAAACAGTGAATGCTTCAAGAGAACTAGATCCAAATAAACAATCAGTGGGGAGAAGACAGGCACGACAGATTACAAAGGGGGACAAAGGTCCGCGTTACCTATCCTTCACTATCTGCAAAGGGAGAGATACTCTTTCCATCCCTCACCGTTTGCGGACAGGGAATGCCTCAAAAAGGAGCTGCTCTGACAATCAAAGAAAATGGAGCTACCCTGACAATCAATCAATCAAACAAACAGTGGGGAGAAAAGATAGGCACGACAGATTACAAAGGGGGACAAAAGTCAGCGTTACCCACCCTTCACTGTCCACAAAGGAAGATAGAGTGTTTGTACTCTTCCCCGTTTGTAATCAGCGAATGTCTCAAAGAACCATCATCGTTTCACAATTTGTCGTTTTTACACGACCTTACCCGGACCGCATGGGCTGTTTCTCGTCTTCCACGTCCAGCGCCCGACTGTCCTCCAATCTCCGATATTGCCGCGGCACTCCTGATGGTTCCCAGTCAGGACCGTAGATCACTCGAGAGAGGTCGGTTCGGAACCAGTGAAGTTCGGATGATCGGCTGTCAGACGAGGGTCTATCAGACAGGAGCTCTCTCGATCGCTGCAGTCGTTCACTCTGTCATCAGGACCTCTCCCACTGGATCCACGTGTCGCTGGCGGGTTCCATGTTGGGCGCCAATTGTAAAGCAGGAAGGCAATCAACGAACGGAATGACCTTAAGTATTGCCCGGCGATGTCGCCTCTTATCCCACAGAGTATGAATCAATGAAGAGGCAGGCGCTGGAGACTGGAAGGCAGGAAACAAAGGTTTATTCTCTCCGGAGGAGAACACATCAGATCAGACCAACAGGGAATCTTCTCGAGGTGCTCTAACTGCATCTCTGAGGCCTGGCCTCTTATACACGCATTTATGGCAGGAAGACATTCTTTATTATAATAAAGGTACTTTGAAGTGTGAAAGACATCCCTGGAATCTTCCGCTTCGGATCTGCTCCCACACACCCTTACAGTGAGAATCCCCTCCCCAAGCATAATACAGGCTCGTCATCAGATGGCAGGAACAGCAGGGCATTCCGCTGATTCCCGGAATGCGTGCGGCGTGACGGATCTCATGGGGTGGGGGGCCTTGATCTACTGTAACTCCTTTGAAGAGGGGCGATTCTTTACAGTTGGGACCATAAACTGCATCCTCAGGGCTAGGTGACAGCCTGGGACCGGCCTGGACAATAGGACACAGAGGAAGAGGGGTGTCAGAGGGTGCGACAGTGAATAGGAAGAAAGGGAGGTGTCGGGCAGGCACGGGGTGTGATTCCCAGGGAAGAGCAGCGCAGATGGAGGGGTTTTATGACCCATGCATGAGGGAGAGAGAGAGAGAGGGTGGCCAGTGCGTGGGGGGGGGGCTTACGAGGGATGGGGGGGTCGCGCTGGGGATCGGCGGTGTGCAGAGAGCGGGTCTGACCAAGGCTTCTATAATGGCAGCCGTGCATGACAAAAGTGTGGCATTGGGAAAAAGACAAGATGGCGCAGACAATGTTTATCAGCACAAATTAATTTTCCACACTGCGTCAAATCCTTACGCCTGCCTAAAGCAGACGTAAGGAGTGACGCACCACGTTATGTATGGGTGGCCTCTGTACATTGCAGGAGTTGCGTCGCACTTGCGACGCTACTCCAGCAATGCGCCGCCCGTACACCACAAGATGCGTCACGCATCTGCCCTTCCTTGCACCATGGTGCGCTGCATTGTAAATGCGGCGCATCTGTGGTGCCGCAAGGAGGGAATTGCGTGACGCATCAGTTCTGGCGCATCCCTGCTGATTTGCAGAGATGCGCCAGAACTCATAAATCTGCCCCCTAGTACTAACTCAATTGCAAATGGATGCATACTGAATGTGTCTGAGCACATCTCAGTAATCAAGCAGGAGAGTGATTCTCACCCGCCTACTAAGCACTCAAGAAATCCAGATACCTTCCTCAATGGGATAGAGGAACCATTACCAGAGCTAAGGGTGATACCACCTAAACTGTGCAAAAAGACACTCAAAAAGGATAAAATCCACCCTCTACATAAGACAAGTAATAAGGAAAACCCCCTATCCAGTGTTTACTCGTGTACTCAGAATGATTGCTCTAGGCTAAGTGCCAAATTATACGCGCTAGATATTTATCTTAGAGAAACTTTAACCAACTTGATTAGCAGAGTTGGAGTGTTGGAAAATGTACAAAATAGATGCTTGAATAAGGGTCAGCTAAATGCCACAAAATAGGCCACTATTGGAAATATCGGTCCAGATTACTCAGAAAACAGTAGCCGGACACATACTCGATCCGTAAGATTAGCACTACCTAACCAAATAAATTCTGGGGATGCTTCTTGTATCAGGGACCAAAATAGATGAACTGTTAAACGTCCCACTCTTTATCCCTCAGTAAACTTAGCACCTGCTAGGCCTTTCGAATACCCATACGTCCCCTGATAACATAATTGCCCCAGTGATTGATAGTAAAAATCAGGGAGAGTACCCTTTGGCCAACTCTGGCGCCAAGAGTGTGAGTTTATCAATACCGCCTAGCAGTTATGAATCAGAAATGACTTACCTGGACCCACCCCTAGCTGTAACCCCTTATATTGTAGTGCTAGCTAATGTGTCTAGGCTACCCTTAGGGGTGACTGAGTCATGGGACACTTTGAGAAATAAATCACTAATCAGGTTGGGTTTAAAAAAACTGACCTAACGGAGAAGCTCTTGGCTGAGTTCGAAATGGCCGGAAGAGTAAGTTGGATAGGTAAAGGATATAAGAACCTTTATGGAGATTGTGTGGTATTGACCTTTAAAACCCTGCAGCTTGCACAAACAGTACTTTGCAGGACTGGCAATTATTCCATTACAAGGCAAGGTATCAACTTAGTTCCCTTGGGATTCTTTTATCAGCCTGCTAATAACAACTACTTCAAAGCATTTGGCCATCCACACAAAGTTAGTCATGGCCCATAATATAACGTCCCAGTTCACAACCGATTTTACATTATCCCAAACTTAGAGGAGGTTTATTTTCTACCATCAATAGCCACCAGGTCAGCAGAGATAAAGAAAAAACTCAGATCCCTACACAAGCAATACACCTAGGCTTTCAGTCGCTAGAACCATCAAGTGCCTTAACAAACTACCAACTTATCCTAGCCAAACAGCTATCATCTACCTGTAGGGTTCCTGACATTTTGATCATGCCTGATGGCATTGAGACAGATATTAATAATTTTCCATCTTCAGCTCCATCTGATGTCCCCATATTAACTTTCAATGGCACCAAGATAGAGATGAACAAAGGACACAATATAAAAGATTACTGCCATGTAATGTTTTGGAACGCGGCAGGTTTAAAAACTAAGGTGCCCAACCGGGTATGGCCTATTTACATCAAAGGTAATAAAACCTATCATACGTCAGCAGTTACATCATCCCACAGAAGATCAAAGAGGGGCCTATGTAAGTACATGTTTCAAACTGTATGCTTATAAGTAAAATTGTGTTGAATGTCACTGATAGGTATTTCCAACTTATTACCATGAACTTATGACAAATCACTTCGTATTGCTTTACTTAACTTTTATAATATTATTCCCCATGAATTGATTGAGGGGTTTCTGGGAAGAACAAGTTATCATCTACAAAGCCTGCAGGCCTCTACAACAAAGTATTTACTTATTATTTGGGGAGGGGACTTTAACTCAGTTTTATGTCAGCACGTTGATAGAGGTGTCTGTTGATGAAGACATTAGTCTTTTACATTTCCTGCACACAAACTATGTGGATTTATTAAATGAAATTATTTTTACTGTTGATTTAGGATTTGCTAATAATCTATGTTCCCCACTTATCACTTTCGGCCCCAAGTTTAATGGCCGTGGTACGTTTTTAACTATAGATTTTATCTTACTGTCAAGTTGTTCTATAGCATTTTAGGACTACAGTAATTTTCCCGATTCATGCCCTTATATAGGTATAAATCACCTTGTCCTTATATAGGCATAGAAATCAGAACCATATTTAGACATAGCTCATGCAGTCCAAATACAGCATGGCTACTTCCACTAGTTCCGAAAATCCACAACGATTTCTTGGAAAACTCGGCTTCAGCAGTTAGGGACTTTCCCTTGCGGGGTTTAGATGGGGCCATGCACATTAGATGGCTAAACTGCATAAAAAAATTCACATGCAATCTTGGCCATCCAGAATATTATAATGGCCCCAATACTATGAGTACAGTTGTCAGGAAAGAACTCAAAAGTAGTTGCCTGCTTTTATTGGACACAAATAGAAATACTACCAAAATTACAAAATCAACTGTACAGGTGCACCATCTTACCTAAACAACATTTAACTTGCAGCCGTACATAAGGATTATCATAAGCGACTACGACAGTTTCCTGCTAACCTGCTTCAGATTAGGCATTATACATAGATTCATTAGTTTTCCTGCATTGAATGGTTGGTCCAGACTGATGAGTACATGTCTGTGTGATGACTTATAGCCATATTCGTCTTTGCATGTATTTTTTTTCTGTAAATGTTATTCTGTCCAGAGAAGGAGGTGGATCATTCTGATTTTAAGATCACTCGGTTTTAGGCAGTCTGCCGTTTCTGGTCTTACAATCTCTAGAGAACAAATTTCTTATTACTTCTATTATTGTGTTTTTTAAAAATGTTTTTAAATGTAGGAAAACCATTATAATGCCAGACCCTCTGAGCGTGATTAAGTGAAGGGACTACAGTTTTTTTTATATAAAATGAATTGTTTGAGATTGTATATCCTATAATTTAAAAATTATTATATGAATTGATAATCCTGCTGTAATTTTGATGTGCTTTTATGAGTCTTTTAAGAAATCGAATAAAGCTTTATAAGACTGATTGATACAGTTGAGTAAAATGTCATAAATTGGAGCACCGTGTTTCACAGTAAAGTGTAGTTGGTTGTTGTACAGTATTTGAAAGTGATGTAAACTACAGTAGAGTAGAGTGGCATACAGTCTAGTTTCTTTTTGTAAAGTGCAATGGTGTACAGTGTTGTAGAGTGTGGTACAGTGGATTGGCACACAGTGCTGTAGAGTACAATGGCACTGAGCGGCGTAGAGTGGAGTGACATAGAGTGCAGTAGAGGAGTAGAGTGGAGTACTGTGTCAAAGTAGAGTACAGTAAAGTGGGATGCAGTGGCATACAAAGAGTTGCATAAAGTGCTGTATAGTGGTCTAGAGTATCGTATAGTGGAGAAGAGTTTTCTACTGTGGCATACAGTATAGTGCAGTGTTGTACAGTGGAGTTGTTGTATAGCATTTTAGGACCCTAGTGTCATTTTCCCGATTCATGCCCTTATATAGGTATAAATCACCTTGTCCTTATATAGGCATAGAAATCATAACCATATTTAGACATAGCTCATGCAGTCCAAATACGGCAAGGTTACTTCGACTAGTTCCAAAAATCCACAACGATTTCTTGGAAAACTCAGCTTCAGCAGTTAGGTATTTGTCCAAGAACTCATAGAGTTTTCAAAGAACTGAGACTCTTTGATGACGGTATTATGTCCACTTTTACGTCAAACTCGGCACCTTCAAGGTATAAATATGCCCACATTTGCCTAAGCAATGACACTGTGGTTTGGAGCAGTTTGACTATCTACTGGCCCAACGCATCCTGCTACATCAAGTACCGAAGGAAGCCGACCCTCCAGCAGATGCACTGAGAGAGACGCCGTCTTTTCTCTTACCCAGAAATCCAGCTCCAGTGTTTCCAAGCTCCCCTTGCGGGGTGTTGGGAAATCGAGTCCTGAGACATAGAGATACAAGACCTCCTTCATTCTAAACAAAGGTACGGAGCTGATTAGACCCTAAGAGAAATCTTGGATAGATTCTTGGCAAAAAGAATACTAAACTTATGCTACACTACACTTACTTCTTCCCTCGTACTAAACTTAGGTTAGGTACATCAGGGTAGGCGTATTTTAGAAGCACCAGTTGAGTACTTTTAGTCTTTATTTATTTATGTATGTATTTTATGGCTTAGAAAACATACCATGCTTTTACAGTGTTATTTTTTAATACTCTTCTTGCTATACTGATTATACTTTACAGCCAGTATTACAATTGTAGCAGTTCATTTCTTCTGCATGAGAAAGAAGACTGTTCAATAAATACTTTTCTTGAAAACGTCTTTCTCTGTATTTCTCTGCACCTCTGGTGAAAAGAAGCATGCACGAATGACAGAGTAAAATATCTATCTATTGTTTCCACGACTCTGAAGATACGTTTTATCTTGGGGAAACCAAGTTGTCATGTATATGCGGTTGTCAGAAACTAATCCCTTCTTGTTTATTCGAGAAAGTTTCTAGTGATCTCTGAGCTATCTGGCACTTACAATTAAGTTTAAAATATTTGATAGAGACCTAGTAGACATAAGTCCTACGTCACATCTATAGGATATATTATTCCAATGCGTCTATTGGGAGTATAGGAACAACACTACATGGCGTCCAACGTTTGGTAAGGCACTAATTTAACGCTAGATACTAAAGTAACTCAGTCATGCTTTTCACAGATACCCCTTTTTCCCGGAAAATACTCCAATAGACGTCTGGAGTGGGTTAAGGATAAAATATCCGCCATAACTGAGTAGGACGAAAAATCCTATATATTAGTTTTTGGTTTTGTTCAACGTTGAAGGATACAGTGTTCCAAAATATTGTGCAACTTATTGTTGTTTCTTTAAAACTTGCTTTGCAAACTTTCAGTCAACAAAATGGCCAACAATGATAATCCCGGGGCCAGTGGAATTGCAGTAAATGCAATCCAACCAAGTCTTGACGTTACAGGTTTCCGACAAGACGATGCGGATGCTATAATCATCCCGGAAAACGTAGGAAAACAATAGCTATAAAGCTTATAGAAAATAGGCCTAGCACCGAGAGGTGGTAGGGTAATTTTTGTCAGAGGCACATGAATATCGGCAGACGGAGGTATTCTATTCATGGATTATCTTCCCTGAAGCAAATCCAAAAGCACATGTGTTTAACTTCTGTTGGATAGAGGAACATCCAGCGGAATACGTTAGTTTCGAGGACATTGAAATTCCACTAACTTACCAAGAGCATCCGCTCTGGTTTAAAGGTGCCCTACAACATCAAAATTACATTACCAGGCTCGGTCCACTAGGTAGACCAGGAGCGACATGGCTGGTACTAGCTAGCTATACACCATATCCTGACATTGAAAGAATGACAGATGTAGAACTGTTAGCTCAGTTAAAACAATTAATTAAAATACATAGACAATTGGTACAATATGTCATGCAGACTCTAACAGTCCAACCTGCTATAAGAATTCCACAGCACACCTCTCATTAGGGGAACACAAACAAAATAACACCCCAGACCATACTATCGGTCATTGGTAAATTACCCACAAAAAGGTAACAAATTCCATTCTGGTTAGCTCAAAAAAATTACTCAGATCGAGGCAGTATTTCCCGATAGTACACCTCATGAGAAACACAGGATTCTAAAAATCTGTTTACCAATGGGGATCGTACCACACCTGGAGGACTGTGACACTTGGGGTACAGTCTTTGCTGCAGTCTACACAAAAACACATGGTGTTCTGTCCATGGCGGTAATACCAGACGTTCTGAAACAGATTCAAAATGAATACGGGGCAGAGCCTGCTTTAAATCTGGGTATGAAATTATTGAAAGATTTCAAACAGGTCTCAGCTATAATATTAGCTAATATTAAAGGTGAAGGAGCATCTGTGACAATCCGCCAAAAACTAAAAGAACTTGATGTAACTGAGCAACCATATGATTTGGCCAGAATAATAGAAACATCCTATGAAGAACTAGGAAGAGGGGGAGGGAAACCAGTAAAACCCGAACTAACATAAAATCCTGAAAACATTTTTATCAAAAACACACTCAGTACTCCTAAAAAGAAGCGGGAAAATACTAGACTGACACTTCCTAAAGAAAAGCGTCCTCAATCCAGTGGTAGGTCTCCTCAGAAGGAGCCCTCTGAAAAAAGGTATAACCGTAGAAACAGGGATAATTTGAGAAAACCTGATAGATATCAAGATACTGATACACGTTCCTCTCATACCTTTTAGACTTCCTCACAGATATCCAAAAGAAGAGGACGATCAAAACACAAGGAAGAACGTGTGAAGTTCAAAGACAATCAAGACGTTCTGAAAAATAGGAAAACTCAATTCACCAAACAGAAGGTAGCAAGTCTTAAAATCAGACATGCTGAGGATCTTGAGGACACAACTCAAGAACGGGGAGTGGGCCCAGACAATTCCGAACAGCACAGCAGAAGTTATCATAGCTCGCAAGATCCTGAAGGATCATCTGGAGACAGTGGACCTGAATGAATGCATTCAGGTTGAAACTGCTGATACCAGGGTTAGTGTACCCTATAGGTTGTATGAAGTAACACTCCAGATAGAAGGGGACATAACTAGAAAAATAAATGCACTCTTTTGGTAAAAACTATCTAAGGGTTATGACATCCTTCTGGCTGAAAAAGACTGGCCACCTGAATTTGTCAGGGAGTGCCCATATGGCAAAGAGATCATTATGCCAGCCTTCTCAAATCATTTTTCCTATTCATAAAAAATACACCTATGCCAGAAAGTGGGCTGTAGCCCAGGCTCCAGCATTAAATAAAAATCATGTGGGATGGGATGAGGACTCTCCTCACCATAAGATCCAGTTAAAAAATCAACCTACTGCCCAGAGGCAGTATCCAATTAAGCAAGAAGCTAAAAACAGGTCAGGGAAATCTTAATCAACTTGAATAGAAAAGGGGTGATTGAAACTTTGTTTCCTGTTTCCAAACCAGACAATACATATCGTCTAGTTTTGGACTACAGACATCTAAATTCTTGTTGCAAAACCTTTGCATTACAAATTGCACACAGTGAAGCACTGATGAATAACATTGTGTGCAAAAAATATAAAACAACATTAGATACTTCATACGGTTTCTTCTGTCAAAATATCGCACCTGAAAGCAGGTATGTGACCGCTTTCTCAGTTATGGGGACACAGCTTAACTTTTGTCGTCTCCCTCAGGGATTCAAGAATAGTCCGAGGTTGTTTTCAGCCAGAGTAACAGAGTTACTACAAACGTATGATGATGAGGCATTATCGTATGACATCTATATTACAGACGATTATTTGGACAGGCACTTGAACAGGGTGAACACCATAATACTCTGCTTCGCCTCTGAAGGGTACAAATTAAATTTTAAAAAATCAAGAATTGCCCACCTCAACGTCCTATTCTTAGGATACAAGCTTTCAAGTGAAGGCAAAAGCCTGGCAGCAAACTTTTGAGAAAAATGGGCTCTGCAGCAGCCTCCAAAAATGCGGAAAAACTTACAGTCAGGTCTAGGATTCCTGAATTTCGGAAGAACTTACATTCTAAACTACGCAGAAAAGGCTAAACCTCTCTACGAACTAATCAAACCTGATTTCAAACAAACTAATTGGACTCAAAAACACTCACAGAAATTTTGGGTTCAGTGCAAACAGACATGTTGGCAACAACCCATTTACAAACATGCGTAAACAAACTCAACCTTGTAATCCGAATCATCCCAGGGAGATGCGGATTCACATACCTAACCTTTAATGAAGGTGCAAAGGTACCAATAGCTTACAAATCACACTTGTACACACAAGCTGAAATGAAATTCACTTCAACTGAAAAATTCAGACAGCGGTTCAAACTGCAGTAGCAAAAGAGAGAGCCCTCACGCAGGGAAAACGCATACAAGTCGCACGCCTGTACCTGCCTTAGAGGCAGTGACAAAGGCAAGCATTCCAAATGCAAAAGCTTTACATCCAAGATGGATACAATGGATTAATTCTCTTGCTGCTACAGACGTTGAATACGTGTTTGACCCCTACTTGAAGACTCGAGAATTTTCCAATACGAACAAGAATGTCCTCTGCCCACTGGGATTCTGCCTCTAGAACATTACGGATGTATAATTTATACAGACGGATCAGCACAACCCGCAATTGGGGGTAAACAAGATTATAGTGCTGCGTGTGCGATTGTAAGAAGGTCGCTGGCTCGATGGTAAATTCCGACCTATGGTCACAAAAACTCAATCTCTAGGAGACTGTACAGCTCAACGAGCTGAACTACAGGCTTTCAAGGAGCAAAATATCGACCTGCCAAAATATCGTGGAAAAAATATAGAATGCCAGAATATCGAATTCCTATCTTCAAATAGGTAAGTACAAAAATATCGACTCCAAAATATCGTTGTAAAAAATATAGACAGTCAAAATATCGAGGGGCATCTTACCAAGCATTAGCGATAATTATCGCTATTGCTTGGTTAGCGATAAAAAATTATCGCCGAGCTGCAGCGATTTTTATCACAGATAAACCTTGGTATTACCAAGGTTTATCGCAAATGCGATAAAAATCGGCAATAATGCATGAATATCGCTGAAAAATCCGCGATATTCAGGCCTTACCGAGCTAATGCTTTTAGCCATGTTATCCACCTCCCATTGGATAGCATGGCTAAGAACTGCTCCTGGGCAGGTGTTAGCTTTTGGAGATATTCGCTCTTAGCGCGAATATCTCCAAAAGTTGGAAATAGGAGATAGCGATGTTAGCGACTGTTTCTAGTCGCTAACATCTTGGCACGTCCACCCACTTTGCATGTCATTAGTGTTACATTTTCTGACATGCAAAGCGGGGCCCAAGATGGTCCCTATCGAAGTAGGAAAGCTTTATTCGAGTTGCATACTCATAAAAGCACAACATATATTTTAAAACTTCACAATTGATATTAAAACATTTTAGTCAGATACATATTTATAAAACAGTTGTGCAAGTTTGATCCAAATAACAATTAGCACAGATTTAAAACAATAATCAAAACACATTTGAAGAGAGAGCTCTCCGCCTAATGGACCAGGCCCACCCCAAATACTTAGCTATTCCCATGACAATAGGCTCCTCCGTGGTGGTACAGATAATTCTCTGAGCCTCAACAGCACTGGATGTCCCAAGGTTCTTACAAACTGGGGCTAACCATACCCTTCTTGGGGTGGCATAGGCGTTACAAGCAAATAGGAAGTGACCCACACTTTCATTAATTGCGCCACATGCTGGGCAGCACAGGGTATTCAGACTCTTCCACCTGCCTGTTAAATGTCTCAGGGGGAGGGAGCCAGATCTTAGCTGGAAAAACAACTTCCTGTCCATAGGGACAGTTATGCTGTCCCAATACTGTTCTAATACGGGACACATTTTGCTTTCCAAGAAACGACCACCCATCGAATCAGATTTTACCCCCCTCCAAAGCCTACCATCTATCCACTCCCAGTATAGAGTTTTGAGTGTGTTTTTGCTTGGGAAAACTTCCCCCGCGGGATTATCATAGAGGTTGGAAAGACCCAGTTCACCTAACATTACCCTTAAGTTTTTCAGCCATGGTATTTTTTGGAAGGTGTCCATTTTAACTATTGCCAGAAACCCATCTGCGTAGTGCTTAATCTCGGGAGTGGACCAAAGTCGTCTCCAATATAAAATAGGACGCAATCTAGCTCGATCGCTGACAGATCTTCTCCCCAGGTCAAGACTAAGAGGGATTAGTGGGGTGCTCTGGGGGAGTCCCGTAATTCCCCTAAGGAACCTGTTCTCTGCTATCTGTAGGGAAGTAAACTTATCAAAACCCCACAGCTCGGCCCCATATAGGGCCGACCCTATTGCCCTTGCATCATATACAGCAAGGACAGGTTTTATGGGCTTTGTTTTTGATCTTTTGTGCTCCACCCGTAGTGCCCCCGAAATTTGCTGATGTTTCAAAACAGCTTTCTATGTGGTGGGACCAGCCGTGGTTATCTGCTATTTGTACCCCCAGGTAGGTAAACTCCCTTACTACCTCCAGCCCGATGTTATTCATGTATATCCTAGGGCGAGGTTTACATCCTCGGGAAAAAGCCATCAACTTAGTCTTACCTATGTTTACTTCAAGGCCATGCTCCAGACAGAACTCATCAAAGATATTCAAGGCACGCTGTAGCCCAGCCGGGGTCTTAGACATTATTAACGTATCGTCGGCGAACATCAGGATTGGAACCCTGATGCCCGCTAACGAAGGTGCATCCACACTAGCGTCCAGCATCCTGCCAACTATCCCATTAATATATAATGTAAAAAGCAAGGGTGCCATGGCACAGCCTTGGCGAACCCGTCTTTCCACTGGAAAGTCGATGGAGGTTTGAACATTCAACCCCCACTGGACTTTAGCAAAATTGCTCTCGTGCAACCTCATGATTAGAGTGAGCAATTCCACTGGAATGCCTATCCTATTTAAAACTGTCCAGAGCTTACTTCTTGGAACTAAATCAAAGGCAGCCCGCAAGTCGACAAAAGCGGCATACAGGCTGCCCTTGCCAAGAAGTACCGTCCCCCACCGCAGCATAGTAAAACGAAACACCTGGTCAATGGTGCTAGTGGCCCTCCGGAAGCCTGCCTGGAAGGGGGAAAGGGAGTCACTTTTGTCCACCCATTCCATAAGTTTGTTTACCACCATCTTCCCAATTACTTTTTGGATAGTGGCAATCAAACTTATTGGCCTATAATTAGCCGGAAGGGATCGGTCTCCTTTTTTATGGATCGGTATAATAATAGCTCCCTTCTATTGGTCTGGGACTAGCGCACCTTTTGCGATGGCATTCCCCAATAAAAACACATACCTAACCCACCTGTTTTTGTCATTTTTAAAAACATCCGAGGGTATCCCATCTAAACCGGGGGCCCTACCCCCTTGTGTGGAACTTATTGCAAGTTCAACCTCTTTGGCGGAAAACAAATTGTCTTTGGGAAATACAGCTAAAATTGTATCCCCTCCCACCATCTCCTTTGTCTCTGCATATTGGGGCCTGAAATAGTTCACCCAAGCGGACTCTGCAACATTATTATCTGGTTTGTTTGGGGTACCGCCTCTGCCCCACTTCACTATCTTCCAGAAAAGCCTGGAATCCTTGGCTCTAGAGGCCTCTTTTAGTTCATCCCACGTTTTCTTTGCCATGGAAATGCTTGTGTTGTATTGCTTCCTTGCTGCTATAATTGCTGCCCTATCCCCATTTCTAATAGCATTTCCCAAGGTTAATCTGGCGGCCCTACACTCTCGATTGAACCACCTAGCTGGTTTGGTGGGTACTGTACGATTTCCCTTACATGCTCTCACAAAATGGGGTTTTAAAAGGGAGAAGAGATTGTTATGAATAACAGTAATTGTACTAGATCCTGGGACTGTAGAGCTTGCTAGTTCCATGGAGACAATTGCGTTATCCACCTCGGAAGCGATAGAGTCCATAGATGCTGCATTCGCCAACACACATGGCCATTTAAGTCTGCGCATATCATTTGCCATGTCTGGGAGCAACCCATCACTTGCTTGGAGATTGGGCTGTGGTAACCTCCACCAGGTATGGGTCACACAAAGGGGGTTGTGATCACTTTCTAGCCTGCCCTTGATTTCCATGTCACAAACCCCATGCCAGAGGTTAAGACTACATATAACGTAGTCTACCCTACTTCTGTTGTGACCATTATCATATGTACACACACCCTCCTTGTCTCCCTTTGTTCTTCCATTGAGGGCTCTCATCCATGTTCCAAGCACATAGTATTTAGGAGAAGTATATCCTTTGTCCAGCGTTTAACAGGAGCTAGATTCAGATAAGGGACTCCCCATAGATTGTCCTCCTCCTGCCCCAATGGATCTTCAGTACTATCTAAGGGTTCGAAGGTCCTATTTAGCTCCCCAGCTATTATTATTCGATTTCCAAGGGACTTGGTTTGCAGAGAATTAGATAAGGCCTCTAAAGTGGGGGTACTCCCAGTATTGGAGCCTCTGGCATAGACATTATACAGATCTATCACACCCCACTTTGCTGATGAAATTCGCAACATTAAAATGTCTCTACAACCCAGATCCCACATTTTCACATTGGTATCAAAGTTCTGCCTAATCCAGACTGTGAGGCCTCCCATAGGTCTACCCCTGACACCTCTACTTGCTGGAATCGAAAAATTTAAATAAACTGGGAGATAAATAGGATCGCAAGCCCATGTTTCCTGTAGAAGGCATAGTTCAAACCCATTAATAAAATCAATCCATGATTGCGACATCAGCTTACTCCCCAGTCCTGCAATATTCCAAGATATAAAACTCCCTGGAGCAGATCCATCCCTGCATACTGTTCTTGTAATGGGCAGTCTAGGGGAGTTCATTGGACTACCACCCTGCTCTCCCCAGTTTTGGTCGTTACCCGTGGTGTTTTGTTCAACTCCTTGAGAAACAGTAGTGCTTAAAACAAATGGTTCCCCACTCCCCAAGTTTTGCATTAACCCCCCGACAGCTTCCTCCTCAAATACAGTCCTTTCACCATCATTTGTTTCATTTGACACAACATCAGTATTCAATGCAGGGACATCAGGGTTCCAACAAGACTTCCAACAAGATGTACCTCCCCTGTTGGGGTAATGGATGGTGGAGCAACCCTTACCATCGGGGGGTTGTTAGAGCTGTTTGGGTTCCTAGGCCCTCCTACTTTGGCACATATTTGCCTTGGGTAAAAAAAAGGTGAGGTCCACAATGCCAATTCCACCACTACTTGTACCCCAACCCTGCCTCGTTAACCAACCAGCCACCCTGGGGTCTTGAAAATTAATAACAATACAGTCCCCCCCCCAGATTTTTAAGAGTGTAGCCAATCCAGTCAATCCTCCTTACCCCTATTATCAACCCATCCACTTCCCCCGGTAATGGTCTATTTACCCTTAACCAGTGCATTACTTTATTTTTGAGCATCTGGAAGGTTTCTCTCGGTCCAACCAAAAGAGGTGGTACTGTAGTGTAGTTCCTAGTTTCCCACTAGGCCCTGCGCATTGGAATAACATAAACAGTAGTATCGACGTGGAACTGCAGATATTCCAGGCCTCCACTGACTATGCTAAACTTAATTGGGTTGTGTTACCAACTAGCTCAGAGGTCATTGGAAACTTTCTTCTCTGCATAGGAAGTGATCAGCTTCCTTGGCACAGATAAGAAGGGATTCAGCTTTCCAACAACCGTGCAACATGACAACTTTGCTCCTCAGATCAAGAGTCAATCTCTAGGGTCGTGTGAAACAATAGACATGTATTTCACTCAGTCAGTCTAGTGCAGTTTACTTTCACGAGATGTAGAGAATAGAGAGACGGGCGTTTGTCAATAAAGGGTTAACATTTATTGAACAGTCTTTCTTCTCGTACAAGAGAAATGTATTGCCACAGTTGCAATAATTGTTATTATAAAAAGTACGTACAGTAAGATAAGTATTGCGAAATAGAACTGTAAAAGCATTGATATGGTTTCTTAGCCATACAATGGTTTAAAAGTAATAAAACATATATACAGTCATATATACATTAGGCTAACATACTCAACTGGTGCTTCTAACTAAGCCTACCCCAGTGTGCCTGACCTAAGCCTAACACGTGGAAGGGGAGCAAGTAAGTAGCTTTAAGTTAAGTTGGTTTTGCCAAGGTTTGTTTCAAGAATTCTCGTCTAAGGGTTTAGTCAACACCATACCTCTGAATAGAATGATGGAGGATTGGTATCTCCTTCAGGGGTCTCTCTCGATATCCCAGTCACCCGCAAGGGTAGACCGGAAACGCCGGAGCTGGATTTCTCTGCACGAGAAAGGCAGCGGCTCTTCTTTCAGCGCGTCGAGGAAGGAGGGGGGACAGCGTCCGCGGGCAGCTGGAATCTGCTGGATGTCTTCGCAGAGGACGGCTGTTCAGCTCCTTAAGCGTATTGCACCATAGTTCGCGCTTTAGCAGCGATAATGGTATCAGCAGCTTCACCACCACAGGGACAGCAGGCTGCAGCGACAGAGTGCTAGCTTCACCAACACGGGGTCTTGCAGGCAGCTGGCATCAGCAACAGTAGCTCATTGCTTAAGGCAATGTTGGTAATATTTATACCTGACAGGTGCCGGGTTTGACGCAAGTTTGCTGGACATAAGACGTCAATTAAAGATGTCACTAGGAAGTGATAGTTATCAGTTGCTCATTAGAGTTCCATTACTAATCAAAACACAGCAAGCGGGGATTTCCAGGTTTGCTGAGTTTTTATCTTGTTGAAGAACTCGGAGTGTTAATCTAGGAATATCAGATAGTGACTTCTGCTCTGTCATTGCACTAATTGGTCGCAAAGGAAGTGGCAGAGAGAACTATGCTGGAATGTGGCTCTGTTCGTGTGAGGCCAGAGATGACTTTTCAGAAAATCGCACTTGAACGGTTATGCCAATATAGGGAATAAATGGATTTACAGCCGAATAGGGGCATAAGGTCACAGTATCGATCAGGAACCTAGATAAACACACAACACCCACTCCACGGGTTCATGTCCATCAACATTACTAAAACTAAAGCAATTAGATGCATATGTAACATTGCCCACCCCAAAATACATAAATGCATTCGAAATAGGCTTACTTGTAATACATGAAATTTAGGTATTGTACGTTTTTTAAAGCATAGTAATCATTCAAAAAATTATTGCATATGAAATCAATGAACGATTATGCATAAAGAATTACACATGAAGTATCTCTGACAGAAGAAAGGCGAGATAAATCATCACATAAAAATGCATTGTAATAACATGTGTGCTAGAGGCTGGTGTAATGTTGTTATGTCTCTAGATGTGTTTAGAAATAGAAGTGTGAAGCTTCTGTTCTCTAAGAATAGTTTTTACGTTAAGCAAAGAATTGTTCGTGCCAAAAAAGGGTCAATATTAAAAAAATTGTCCAATTCAAAGAAAATAGATTTCCAAAGCTCTTGGCAGTTTTTGTTGATCAAAACTGAAGGCCGAATTCAGAGTTCATGGGAACACTGTGTGTCGGAAAGCTTCTTAAAAGTTATTGTTTCTGTACGGGTGAGAACATCGTATCAGACAGGCTCTCAAAGAATTGGTCTACAAATTCAGGTGATAGTTCAACCAAATTAGATAGCGCTGAAACTTGACAGGTGTGAGAATGATTGCTGTCATCATAGTCGGGACCAGCAATGCTCACAGAACGTTGTACCTGGATGATGTTGCTTTTGTCACTCGCTCCACTGTTACCACTTGGCTGTAGTACAGGAGTCTCCACGAATGCCGTCATCAGGATTGGTAGCCGCTGGGGACAACACAATGCGTGAGCCGTTATTGGACTGAGCAAAGTATCGACGTCCATTGGTACTGCTGATGGAAGTGAAAGACAGATGTCCAACACGCATTCATCGCTGCAAAGCACACACCGTAGCACAGGTAAAATGCAATTTTGCCATATCGGTCTGAATGAAAGGAACCAGGTCATGTTTAGATCTCTCAGCCTGGCCAATCCAAGGACGTTAGTTATCCTGTCCCGGTAGCGCATTGCTAGGATTGTCTCTTCCATTCCCATGGGAGCTATGTCTGAGCCGAGGCTTGCCATAACGAAGCAGGAGGGTCAAAAATAAAATCCCTGCTACAAGTCCCAAAAATAATGGTATCCTCCAAAAACAGAGTGCACAAAATTAGGAACGATTCCCAAAATTGCCTGGAAGGGTGTTAGCAGTCCCGTAAAGACTGTTTTAAATATGCCTGGGATGCTTGTTGCACTAGACATGTTAAGGAGTTTGCTGTACATTTCTACGAAATGCACGGGGCAATTTGTTGATAAAAGGTCATGAACTTCAGTAGCTGTCCTTGCAACTAGAAGATCATACGTCTCTTTAGATGATGTTATAGGCACTGTTGTCTGTAAAAGTACAGATTTCATTTTGCTTAATGTATCAATTCGTATAGAATAGAGATTCAGACGAGGCCAGATGGGAGTCACTGAGTCTGGAGGCCCACTCGGAAACAATGCTTGCATACAGCATTTGACCATGGATGTTACTTCTACTAGATAACTTTTCCCTGGCACGAGGCCACAACATCTGTGATCTGTTCTAAGAATGTAACTCCCGTTCGAAAGTTGCATAAAGAAGGGCTCTATCTGAGTTGCAGGTGTGACTAGCTGGTGGCATGAAAGGTTGTTTGAATTTTCATCACATGCTCCGTGTAAATTAATACCCTGACACAAAAGTATACCGCTTAGTGAATGTTTACAGTTCTCACCACTAAGAAATACATTTTTGTCGCTGTCACTATAGCAAGAATGAGTGTATGGTAATTTCCATTCAGATTTTACATTTCCTTTACCCAATTGTTCATACTGGCCAGCAGGTATGTACTCAAGGCACTTTTTAAATCGGAAAGTTGTTATCGGAATAGTGATAATTCCGTGTATTATCCATTCAATGACAGGACTCTCTGACATTGTCAATGGTAATCTCTCGAGTTTTTCGATGCTCAGGATTGTATAGTCTGCTCCTTTCTGTGCCAAACTGATCTGTTTATCAGTAAGGTTAAAACTGGAAAATAATGACGTTGTGTTGATTAAACGCCAAGGCACATAGCCTGAACGAAGATTTTGCAGCGTCCAGCCTAATTCTATAATAGAGCGTAATTGAGACTGGCCATGTTGTAACATTAGCAAATCTCTGTCTATCACATCAAAGGCAGAGGATACAATATTGTCCAACGAATATATTCTGGAAGACAGAGTCATTAACCCATTGTCTGCCACAGAAAATGATTTCTCCAAATTAATACGATCAATTTCTCGTATTTTCTCAGCAGTTTCAATTTGCTTTACTTTCCAAGCCTCGTTGTAAGCAGCATAGATACTGGTCGCTATGAAACGCTTTTGACGCTGTTTGCGTGGTCCAAGAATGAAATCGCGCAAATCAGCACCATCTTTTAGTAAAGACAAGTGTTGCTTAATTTCAGCCAGTGTGGACGAAGTTAGCCATTCAAGGCAGAGTTTCCCTACACTGTATGTTGTTATTATCCCTGGATGTTGTCTCTGGGAATATCTTGAGTCTAATCTGGTCATTTTTAAACCCTGTGTTCTCTTCAGGAATCTATCTTGACAGCTATTTGTGTCTGTAGGCCAGATTAACCACTTTTTCCAATCAGGATGTGTTCTGTTGAAATGTAAAATTTGTGACACGTCCAACTCAATATCTGTGGTTGTATTCTCAGGTATTGGCTTTGGTATAGACGGTGTTTTAAGGTCTTTGATCTTAGCTAGGCCAAGACAGGATGTTTGGTGTATTGTGTCATTTAAAAATAACATTTGTTCTGGTATCATGCAGGTTCTAAATAGTGCTTCAATGCCTTGCACCTGCCAATCTTTTGTACCCCAAATTGTTTTCGTTTCAATATTATTTTTCCAATAATCAAAACCAAATGTCATCATTTTGTCATAAAATGCTTCTGAATATATCAATTTAGAATTTGTCAGCATTGTTTTCATTCCTGTTTTATCTAACAGTTTATAATAAAACGTTTCTGCATCACTGGTGTTAAACCCTGAGAAGTATTTGAATTTCTCAAAGAATGCTTTAGAACTGCTTTTAGGTGGTGTAGAACAATGTTCCCATTGATTATACATAAAAACATTTCTAGGCTGTGCAGATTTATGCAAGTAATGATCCCCATAGTGGGTATAACAGAATAACTGCTCATAACTAGATGAACCTTGTAAATAATCATGATCTGTGAATCTAGCTGACATTACTAAATCAGACATCATGTCATTAATACTGTTAAAGTCCCAATCATCAGAGAATGTACTAGGTGTCACAAAGTCACTTAAGGAAACCTTCAGTTGATGAGGATACTTCAGGATTTCGACCGGACCATATATCTCATAGTCTGTTTTCTCCCATACTACCCCACCAGGTATTGGAATTGCTGTGACATTTACTGTTGACAGTTCTCTTTTCTTCACGTGGGATGATCTGTGTGGTTTCAGGACTAGGTTGATGTTCTGACTTGCTGTGTCCATTGTAATATATTTTCCTTCAATGAATTTTCCCAAACACAGTACCATGATGAGCCAAAGCAGGAGGAAAAATACACCTAGACCGAACCAGAACTCTAGCCAAGGGGAAATGAGGTAGATTTCCTTCAGTTGATGAAAGAGTTCCGTTGCTTTTTCTTTAAAAGTCTTTTTAGTTTCTGGCATCACTTCGGGCTCGTTTTGATCTTCAGAGAAGTTGTCGAAGTTGATGAAATAACCAGAGGCAGTTCTGTCAATTGATGGGATTGTTCTTTCAATCTGTCTCTCGGTAGCACTTTCTGATGCCACATCATTGTAGACTGGTGTTGTTTCTTGACGAACTGTTTCAATCTGTGTTTCAAGAGGCACGAGTTCCATGGCATTATTGCATAGTCCTTCATTGTGCACTGCAGGCTGATCGAATGTGATTAGTCTTTCAGTTTGAACCTCTTGGATTGTTGCAAGTTTGGGTATTCTATTGTTTCTTGGGAGTCCACTGGGCCTACTGTTGATTATAGGCCACATGCTTGTGGTTTTACCAGATCGATAGACACAACTCTGTTCTCCTTTTTACCAGCAAGGGGCGGTAGCACAACTGATCTTGTTCCGGTGACTGCCAAGACAGGTACTGCTTTTCTGTAAGAAGGCCCAAATTCCTTCTTCACCGCGATCTTTTCTCTGACTAGATCCCCAATCTTTGGAATCCAGACAGGCCTTGCTGGGGCTGTTGCGGGTGGTGCCTCGTCAGTGGTACTTGGCTGTTGCTTTAACTTTATGTTGCTTAAGGTATTTCTTGTTTCATTCAGTTCCTGTAAAACAGCCAAACGATCTTTGATGTCAAAGTCTGTTGTTTTTTCTTGTACCACTGACATCTGACTATCGAGGTCCTGAACTCGCATTCTAATTCCGAACAATAGTTCGTATGGGCTGAAACCTTTTAGAGAATTTCTTGGCATGTTGTTAAGACTAGTTTGGACACTTATTAAATGTTTGACCCACCCAGCGCCTGAACCTAATACCTTCGCTGTTATAGATTGCTTTATGTCCCGTTTTTTTCTTTCTACCACACTATTCCCTTCCGGGGTATGACGGACAAGAATACCGCAACCCAATTCCCATGCTAGCCATGGCCTCCTTATAAGCTCGAGAGCTGAAAGCAGGACCCTGGTCAGAATGGAACGTGGTAATTGCGTATATGCCGATATGGACTCGCAAATCTTTTATAACCGTTCTAGCGTCAGCCGAGCGCTGGAGGCCTCATTTTTTAAGTGCTTTTCGTCTTAATGGTGTACACTGGGACGCGCTTCTCTTCTTTGATTGCGCAGATAGACCTCCTTATGCTGTCTAGAAGGGATCCTGAAACTACACTGGCCTGTTCATTTCTGCGATCTCGGTTGCAGTTTTCACAATTTTGAGCAAAATATTGAATATCTATACTCATTCCTGGCCACCAGTACTCTGATTGTAATTCTTTCAGAGAGGCTTTGATTGTTTGGTGTCTCAGACCCAACCCCATGTGTGCTTCCAGTAAGAGGAAGCCCCTCCTGCTCCTGTTTGGAATTACTCTGTCCCCCACTCCAGGGATTCGAGCAAAAGGAATGGAGTTTGCATCGATTATGTATGCATAATTGAGTGGATAGTTTACAGGTAGTGCTGCACAGTCGCCTTTTACGGTCGTTTTTACTGCCAGCATGGTTTCCCCGTCTATGCATTTATCTGTACGCTTTTTTGTGGCTATGGAAGCCGGTTTAGTTGCTTCCGCTTTGGCTGTATTAGCCAATGAATTCCCTGCAATGTGAACGCCATCCCGTCGAAGACTCTGTGCGTGAATCACGTGAGTCTTTTGTAGTTCTTTGTGTAAAAGAGCTACCTGTTCCCAAAGCAATTTATGCTTTATTGTTGCACCTGTGTCATCTTTGTAGTCATTTTCGATCCAACTCTGCAGTTTATTGTTGTAAGAATTGACGCAAAAATGAGAATCGCACACAACAAGTGTCGGGAATTCACGTTCTGCATTTTCGAGCGCCATCTTTAAAGATCTGATTTCAGTTCTTTGAACCGAACAGTTTCTTACAGATTCAGTTTTTGTTACTTTCAGTCTGAATTTACCGCACAGCCAACGACCTTTAATGATCGGACATGCTGCATCGTAGGATTTTCTCTCTACGTTGAAATGCTGTACAAAGCTATCTGTATAGATTATACAGGCGTATTGTGGGAGAGGCAGAATTTCGATTGGCAGAGGATATTCTTCTTCATATTCTAAATCATTCAGTTCTTCAAATTGCGGAGCGAAATAGTATTTCACGTCTTCCGCTCCTAGAGAATCTATACACTGTATCCATTTCGGATCCAGTGACACTGTAGGCAGGTTTACTGGGCTGAATAGCGCCTCGAAGGCGGATTCCGCTGTGAGGATATTAATCCTTTTGCCGTGTGCTAGTTCTCGTTCATTTGCTAATGCGATTTGCACTGCTTTCACAGTTCTTTCTGTGGGACTGAATGTTTTTTCTGCTTGTGTGTACAAGTGAGTTTTGATTGAAATAGGTACTGTTAGACCTGGCACCTTGGCGTGAGTCTCCCTTCCACTTTTTGCTGATGTGCCTCCGATGTTTTGCTGGTTTTCCGATACTCAGGGCACTGCGCCACGGCTGATCCGTGCCGCAGTGCAAGTGCTCCCTACTGTAAATTGTACATACGATTGGTATCCCCGATTGGTGCATTGGATCTGCTGTTAGTCCCTAGTAAAGTGCACAAGAGAGTGCCGGGGCTTGTAGATGCCAATACTGCTGGTGGGCTTGCAGCGCTGGTTGCGCCACCCACCGAAGCAGCCGTAAAGATGTGTCTGGGAACTGCGACCGCAGAACCCGCGTGCGGTCTCGTACTGTCACGCTAGCTGGGCAAGTGTCCCCACTTGCCAGCACCGACCCTTCCCTTGACTACATATTAGTCACCCCTATGGTAGGCCTGCGGGCAGGGTGCGTTGTAGGTGTAAGGTAGGACAAGCCCTGATGTGCGTGGCCTGTCCTAGTAGTGACTTACAACGAAGACCGTATTTCACTACTGAAGGCTACCTGCTCCATTAGGCCAGACTGAGCTGCGAGGATTATTACACCCTATAATCCCCGCAGGCTCAAGGAGCATGGTAGTGAGTCATGTTTAGTATGCCTGAACTCAGGATAATGAGATATTTCTTGTAGTCAAGTTTATTTTAATATCCTGGATTTGCAAATGCTACTTTTAGAAAGTTAGCATTTGCTTGCTTAACAATTTCAGCCGCCTCTGCTGGTATGTGTATCTGTCTGTCTGGGATGTGTGAGTGACAGGGCTGGAGGGATGACAGGTGGTGAATGCGCAGATTACACCTTAGTGGGAGGTAGGAGTGCCTCTTGACTCGAACTGTCACTGTGCTCGGCCACCACAATGCTGGCTCCACCCTCCTGGGGAGCGGCGGATGACTCTGCCGGCACCTGGCCCAGGAAGGGCGAAGCCCCCATCAACAAGGTACTCTGGCCACCCCTGTCCGGACAATGCTGGCTCCACCTCCTGTGGGGCGTCTGATGCGCCTGCCCCTCACACTGAAAGCAGAAGCCAGAGTACACCCGCCGGGGTACTCCAGAACTGAGAGTGGCTATGCAAAGGCCCCCTTGGCCTGCGAGAACAAAAGAATTGGCCTATAAAAGAAGGAGCCCTGCTCCTTGGAAGTTAGATCCGGTTTGGGCCACAGAAGGACTCTGCCCGACGAGAAGGACCGTGAAAGACAAGGAGGGGTGCTGACTCTTGCCTGTGTCTGGTGCCTTGCTGCTGAAGGAGAGACAAGAGAAAAGACTACGAGAAGACTTTTGCTTTACTTTGTGCCAAACTCTGCTGAAGAGATCTCCAAGGGCTTGCAACTGAACTTGCCCCCTGACCAGCGTCCCAGGACCAGTGGACGCTAACCCCCTTGGAAGAAAGCGACTGCGGGTGCTGACCATCGCTGCAGTACCGACAAAGAGGAATCTCCTCTAAGGCATCAACGTCATCCCGACCACCGTGACCGGGGCCCACAGCAACAGCGGGAGCAAAGCAAGGACCAGCCGCCGCTGGCCCGAACACCGTGACCGCAACTGCACAGGGCGCCCGAGGGCAAAGGGAAGGAGGACCCGTCCTTTCCGAGCTCTCAAGGAGACTGCATAGCGAGCAGTCACTCACCTGCAAGGACGGGCAGTTGCCCTACGAGAATCCACAGGGTCGGTAACCTGCCCGACAGCCCAGCTGTGAGCCCACAGCTGCACCGACATTTGGCCGGGTACGTCCTGCACTTGGGGACCGTACTGCCACTTGTCACCGCCGCACAGCCGCCGTCTCCAGGGTCGGAGCGGACGACGAGGAAAGGACCCTGCCGCCACAGAACATCGCTGCCCCGGTCGACCCGTGACCTGCTCGGCTGAAGAGCCGCAACGATCAGCGACCCCGGGAAGGCAACGCGACGTGGGACAGATCCCCTGGAAGCCGCCGGCTCCACAAAGAACCTTGAGTAACACCGGCCTACGGGCCTCAAGAGAACTGCTATAAGAACTGTGGTAACCTGAATCAAGTAATCTGCAACCGTTTTCATAAAGTATATTGACTGTATTCACAAGCCTGCTTAAAATCTATATAAAGATATATATTTTTACAGAATACAGTCTGGTCTCGTTGTGTGGTGGGTTGGTTGTAAAGGTGTACTATTGCAAGTGTTTAACCCTATGTGCCCCAAAGATTAGCCTACGACTGCTTAAGCCACACTACCTAGAGGGTAAGCAGAGGTTGTCTGGAAGGTAACCCTCAGCCCTGACGAGGAAGAGAGAGTCCCTGCTTGTCGCTAGTGTTGCACTGCGCCAACTAGAGCCTCCCCCTTCCTACATTGGACGCAGCGGTGAGGATTTCGAATTTACACTTGCGATATCTATACCTGAGCTTCTGACCACTACACAAGGATTACGGTCCAGTTACTTAGCCACAGACTTTGCTTTTTGAATTTTGCCGAAAGAAGATTCCGAGTGCAGAAACCATGCCGGGCACAAAGAGCCTGGATGGAGCGGAGTCCACGACCTCCGAGGTGTTGGAGATAGAGTGGGATGCCGCAAAGCTGGACAAATACTCAAAGATGGAGCTGAAGTTTTTCTGTAGGAAACTAAAGGTTCCGCACGCTGGTTGCAAAAACAAGCCGGAGCTCTACAAGGCCCTGAAAGCCTGGGTGGAGTCCAGAAAGACCCCGGAAGAGCAAGACGTCCTCGCCGAGCAGAATACGACGGAGGAGCAGAATGCGCTTGGGGATCTGATCGATCTAGAGAGGCAAGACAGCGAGCACAGCTTGGGTAAAGGCCTGTCGCCAGAGGAGCTGGCAGACAGGAAGGAAACCCGGAATCACAAGAGAAAGTTGGCAGAAATGAAAATCCAGCTGGAGCTTGAAACCAAAAGAATGGCGCTAGAAGAGCGAAAGCACCAGATGGATTATGAAGTGAAAATGAGGGAGATAAGTCTCAAGGAGAGAGGCTTGGATCGTCCTCCCTCTGGTGGCAGCACATCGCCAGTGCAGGTAGAGTCAAGAGTGCATATCCCGAAGGACGTAGTCAAGGAGTTCTTTAAGGGGGATGACATAGGACAGTGGTTTAGGGCATACGAGGTAGCCATGTCCTCCCACCGGGTCCCTGACAAGGATTGGGGAGCGGGGTTGTGGGGAAGGTTCCTTAGCGAAGGGAGAGATACCTTGCTAGATTTGCCCGTTGAGAATCAGAGATCCTATGCCCACATGAAAGAAGCTTTATTGAACAGGTACGGGCTTACCCCTGAAATGTATAGACAGAAGTTTAGGGGATGTACTAAGCGGCCTGGGAATACGTATGTGGAGTATGTGACTTACTGTTGCAGAGCACTGGATGGTTGGGTGAAAGGTAACAAAGTTAATGATTTTCAAGGTCTCTTTGATTTAATTGCATGGGAGCACTTGTCTGATCACTGTTTTCCTGAGTTACGCTAACACCTGATCGATAGCAAGCTGTCCAACCCGAGGAAGCTTGCTGAGGAGGCGGACCGCTGGCTCAGCACCAGGGTCCACAAGGGTCCCGTGGGAGACTCCGCCAAAAGTGGGCAGGGTCCCCAGCAGAAGAGTGGGGGGGACAAGGGGGGAAAACAGAAAGGGTTCCAAAAAGGCCCCCAAAGTAGTTCCCCAGGGAATCCGCAGCAGGGTTCTCAGCCTCCCCCACCCCCGAAGCAGAATGGGGCCCCGACAGGTAAACCTGTTCCAAAGGGGCCCTTCAATTGTTTCAAATGTGGCGAGCCTGGGCACATATCCAGTGACCCCAAGTGTCGCCTATTTGGAAAACCCGCACCCACTGGTGCTCCGCCCCGACAAGTGACTAGCGTTCACCTGGGAGAAGAAATGATGGTCCCGGGGGGTGGAGATCCCGTTCACATGACCCTGGTCTTGTTAGGAGACAGTGAGATGATCCCTACGAACTACCTGCCCTCTAACACTAAGAAATATGGACAGGTGGTGATCATCAATGGTAAGGAAGCCGAGGCTCTTAGAGACACAGGAGCCAGTGTGACTGCAGTGAGGCAGCACCTGGTGTCTCAAGAGCAGGTTGTACCCCATGCCTGCTTTTTGCATATCGCGAGGTACCACAGAAGTCCCTAGGGTTCAGCCCCTTTGAACTGCTGTACGGCCACCCCGTAAGAGGACCCCTGAGTTTGGTAAAGGAAGGCTGGGAGCAATCTCCCAGGAAACCTCCCCAGAATGTATATAGCTACATGCTGGCCTTCAGAAACCAAACCAGACGCTTCAGACAACTTGCCAAGGCAAATCTGGAAGCGAGCCAGGAGGAAATGAAGCGGTGGTACGATCAGAATGCCACTCTGGTCGAGCTTCAGCCTGGACAGGAGGTGTATGTCTTGGCCCCAGTGGAGCCCTGTGCCCTTCAGGATAAGTGGACAGGACCATTTGAGGTTGTGGAGCGCAAGAGCCCCGTGACATACTTGGTGGACATGAAAACGCCCAGGAACCCTTTGCGGGTCCTACATGTCAACCGCCTCAAGCCCCACTTGCGAAGGTCCGAAGTGGGCATGTTGTTGGCAACCGATGACGGAATGGAGGAGGAGTCGGAGCCTCTTCCTGACCTCTTGGTGGCCTGTGAGAAGGATGGGTCAGTGGATGGAGTTAACCTCTCACCCTCCCTGACCGCCGAACAACAGGAGGACTGCCGCCAGTTGCTGGGGCAGTTTCCAGACCTGTTCTCCCTGGTTCCGAGTGTCACAGATTGGTGCGTCCATGATGTGGACACTGGAGACAGCTTACCGGTGAAGCATAAGGCTTACAGGGTAACTGACAGGGTACGGGCCTGCATCAAGGAGGAGGTCTCCAAGATGCTTGCCCTCGGGGTGGTTGAGTCTTCCAGCAGTCCTTGGTCCAGCCCCGTGGTCTTGGTTCCGAAGGCTGCTGCGCCGGGAGCCACACCCGAACTCCGGTTCTGTGTGGACTACAGAGGACTCAATTCAGTCACGAAGACTGACGCGCACCCCATCCCCAGAGCTGACGAGCTCATTGATCGGCTGGGGGCTGCCCGGTTTCTCAGCACGTTTGATTTGACGTCTGGATACTGGCAGATCGCCATGACTGATGGGGCAAAGGAGAGGTCGGCATTCTCAACACCAGATGGGCATTTCCAGTTCCGGGTTATGCCATTTGGGATGAAGAATGCCCCTGCCACCTTTCAGAGATTGGTCAACCAGGTGTTGGCTGGACTGGACGAGTTCAGTGCCGCCTACCTGGATGACATTGCGGTGTTCAGCGGCACCAGGCCCGAACACCTGCGACACCTCTGGGAAGTGTTGATGGCCCTGCACAGAGCAGGCCTCACAATCAAGGCAAGCAAGTGCCAGATTGGGCAGGGTTCCGTGGTGTACTTGGGACACCAAGTTGGGAGTGGCAAGGTAGCCCCCTTGCAGCCCAAAATCGAATCCATCCTGGCTTGGGAACCCCCCAAGACCCAGACTGCAGTGAGAGCCTTCCTGGGGCTCACTGGGTATTACAGGAGGTTTGTCAAGGGCTATGGCACGATCGTGACCCCCTTGACAGAGCTGACTTCGAAGAAGCAGCCCAGGAATGTGATTTGGACTGACACCTGTCAGAAGGCTTTTGACACCCTGAAGACTGCCATGTGCACGGCGCCCGTGCTCCTGGCTCCTGACTTCTCCAAGGAATTCATAGTGCAAACAGACGCTTCAGAGCATGGTGTAGGGGCTGTTCTTTCACAGATGACTGAGGAGGGCTTTGACCAACCCGTAGCCTTCATAAGTCGGAGGTTACTTCCACGGGAAAGTAGGTGGAGTGCAATAGAGCGTGAAGCATTTGCTGTGGTCTGGGCGCTGAAGAAGCTAAGACCCTACCTGTTTGGGTCTCACTTCCGAGTTCAGACGGACCACAGGCCCCTCAGATGGTTGATGCAAATGAGGGGTGAGAACCCAAAACTGTTGAGGTGGTCCATTTCTCTACAGAGTATGGACTTTACGGTGGAGCACCGCCCTGGCACCGATCACGCCAACGCTGACGGTCTGTCCAGATTTTTCCGCCTTAGTGATGTGGAACTCCCTGGGGAAGGGTAGTTCCCCCCACATTTCAGCTGGAGGGGACACATGTTAGACCTGGCACCTTGGCGTGAGTCTCCCTTCCACTTTTTCCTGATGTGCCTCCGATGTTTTGCTGGTTTTCCGATACTCAGGGCACTGCGCCACGGCTGATCCGTGCCGCAGTGCAAGTGCTCCCTACTGTAAATTGTACATACGATTGGTATCCCCGATTGGTGCATTGGATCTGCTGTTAGTCCCTAGTAAAGTGCACAAGAGAGTGCCGGGGCTTGTAGATGCCAATACTGCTGGTGGGCTTGCAGCGCTGGTTGCGCCACCCACCGAAGCAGCCGTAAAGATGTGTCTGGGAACTGCGACCGCAGAACCCGCGTGCGGTCTCGTACTGTCACGCTAGCTGGGCAAGTGTCCCCACTTGCCAGCACCGACCCTTCCCTTGACTACATATTAGTCACCCCTATGGTAGGCCTGCGGGCAGGGTGCGTTGTAGGTGTAAGGTAGGACAAGCCCTGATGTGCGTGGCCTGTCCTAGTAGTGACTTACAACGAAGACCGTATTTCACTACTGAAGGCTACCTGCTCCATTAGGCCAGACTGAGCTGCGAGGATTATTACACCCTATAATCCCCGCAGGCTCAAGGAGCATGGTAGTGAGTCATGTTTAGTATGCCTGAACTCAGGATAATGAGATATTTCTTGTAGTCAAGTTTATTTTAATATCCTGGGTTTGCAAATGCTACTTTTAGAAAGTTAGCATTTGCTTGCTTAACCATTTCAGCCGCCTCTGCTGGTATGTGTATCTGTCTGTCTGGGATGTGTGAGTGACAGGGCTGGAGGGATGACAGGTGGTGAATGCGCAGATTACACCTTAGTGGGAGGTAGGAGTGCCTCTTGACTCGAACTGTCACTGTGCTCGGCCACCACAATGCTGGCTCCACCCTCCTGGGGAGCGGCGGATGACTCTGCCGGCACCTGGCCCAGGAAGGGCGAAGCCCCCATCAACAAGGTACTGTGGCCACCCCTGTCCGGACAATGCTGGCTCCACCTCCTGTGGGGCGTCTGATGCGCCTGCCCCTCACACTGAAAGCAGAAGCCAGAGTACTCCAGAACTGAGAGTGGCTATGCAAAGGCCCCCCTGGCCTGCGAGAACAAAAGAATTGGCCTATAAAAGAAGGAGCCCTGCTCCTTGGAAGTTAGATCCGGTTTGGGCCACAGAAGGACTCTGCCCGACGAGAAGGACCGTGAAAGACAAGGAGGGGTGCTGACTCTTGCCTGTGTCTGGTGCCTTGCTGCTGAAGGAGAGACAAGAGAAAAGACTACGAGAAGACTTTTGCTTTACTTTGTGCCAAACTCTGCTGAAGAGATCTCCAAGGGCTTGCAACTGAACTTGCCCCCTGACCAGCGTCCCAGGACCAGTGGACGCTAACCCCCTTGGAAGAAAGCGACTGCGGGTGCTGACCATCGCCGCAGTACCGACAAAGAGGAATCTCCTCTAAGGCATCAACGTCATCCCGACCACCGTGACCGGGGCCCACAGCAACAGCGGGAGCAAAGCAAGGACCAGCCGCCGCTGGCCCGAACACCGTGACCGCAACTGCACAGGGAGCCCGAGAGCAAAGGGAAGGAGGACCCGTCCGGTCCGAGCTCTCAAGGAGACTGCATAGCGAGCAGTCACTCACCTGCAAGGACGGGCAGTTGCCCTACGAGAATCCACAGGGTCGGTAACCTGCCCGACAGCCCAGCTGTGAGCCCACAGCTGCACCGACATTTGGCCGGGTACGTCCTGCACTTGGGGACCGTACTGCCACTTGTCACCGCCGCACAGCCGCCGTCTCCAGGGTCGGAGCGGACGACGAGGAAAGGACCCTGCCGCCACAGAACACCGCTGCCCCGGTCGACCCGTGACCTGCTCGGCTGAAGAGCCGCAACGATCAGCGACCCCGGGAAGGCAACGCGACGTGGGACAGATCCCCTGGAAGCCGCCGGCTCCACAAAGAACCTTGAGTAACACCGGCCTACGGGCTTCAAGAGAACTGCTATAAGAACTGTGGTAACCTGAATCAAGTAATCTGCAACCGTTTTCATAAAGTATATTGACTGTATTCACAAGCCTGCTTAAAATCTATATAAAGATATATATTTTTACAGAATACAGTCTGGTCTCGTTGTGTGGTGGGTTGGTTGTAAAGGTGTACTATTGCAAGTGTTTAACCCTATGTGCCCCAAAGATTAGCCTACGACTGCTTAAGCCATACTACCTAGAGGGTAAGCAGAGGTTGTCTGGAAGGTAACCCTCAGCCCTGACGAGGAAGAGAGAGTCCCTGCTTGTCGCTAGTGTTGCACTGCGCCAACTAGAGCCTCCCCCTTCCTACAGGTACCTTTTCTCCATCATTAGAGGTTAGGTACATGAATCCGCATCTTCCTGGGATGACTCGGATTACAAGATCGATCGTGTTGTCACGTGTATCTAATTTTGTTTTTGCTAACATGTCTGTTTGCAGCGATCTCAAAATTTCTGTGTGTTTTTGAGTCCAATTGATTTGTTTAAAATCAGGTTTAATTAGTTCGTAGAGAGGTTTAACCCTCTCTGCGTAATTAAGAATGTAAGTTCTTCCGAAATTCAGAAAACCTAGTATGGATTGTAAATTCTTCAGCGTTTTTGGAGCTTGGAGTACAGCGCACTTCTCTAAGAAGTTGTCCACTAGGCTTTTCCCTTCACTTGATAATTCGTACCCTAAAAACAGTACTGTCAGATGGGCAATTCGAGACTTTTTAAAGTTGAATTTGTAACCCTCTGCTGCGAACCCAAGTATAATGGTGTTCACTCTTTTCAAGTGAGTATCCAAGTCGTCGTCTGTGAGATAAATATCATCTACGTAAGACAATGCTTCATCATCATAGATTTGTAGTAACTCTGTTACCCTAGCTGAGAATAGTCCTGGGCTGTTCTTGAACCCCTGTGGGAGTCGACAGAATTTTTTCTGTGACCCAAATGCAGAGAAAGCGGTCAAATATTTGCTTTCTGGTGCAATGTTTTGACAAAAGAAGCCATTAGATATGTCTAATGTCGTTTTATATTTTGTCCTAACTATGTTATTCATTAGGGCTGCACTATGCGAGTTTTGTACTGCAAAAGTTTTGCAACATGTATTAAGGTGTCTGTAGTCCAAAACTGGACGATATGAATTGTCTGGCTTGGAGACAGGAAACAAAGGATTGTTCATTTGAGAGGTGCATGTTTCAATCACCCCCTGGTACTCACGTTGATCTAAGATCTCCCTGACTTGTTTTTTAGCTTCTTGCTTTATGGGATACTGCCGTTGGGCAGTTGGTTCACTTTTTAATTGGATTTTGTGAGGAGGTGAATCCTCATCCCATCCTACATGATTTTTATATAATGCCGGTGCCTGGGCTACTGCCCATTTCCTTGCATATGTATATTTTTTGTGAATCGGAATGTGATTCGAGAAGGCAGGCATAATCACTTCTTCGCCACGAGGGCACTCCCTGACAAACTCTGGGGGCCAATCTTTTTCAGCTAACAGAATATCATAGCCTTTTGAGAGCTTATCTCAAAATAGACCCTTAATTTTCCTAGTCTTATCACCCTCCATACGCAATGTTATTTCGTATATTTTATGGGGCTCGCTAAGTCTGGCGTCAGCAGTTTCAACTTGAATGTATTCATTCCTGTCCACTGTCTCCAGATGACTCATCAAGATCTTGCGCGCTATACTGATTTCTGCTGCACTGTCCAACATTGCCAATGCCCACTCCCCGTTTTTCAACTGTGTCCTCAGTATTCTCGGCATGGTTGATTACTCTAATACTGGCTACCTTCTTTTTCTGAAATTGAGATTTCTTATTTTGAGCAGGTTCCTTGTCTTTGGACTTGGTGTGCTCTCCTGGGTCTGACCGTCCTCTTCTTTCCGAATTCTGTGGAAAAGACCGAGAGGGACGTGTATCAATACTTTGATATCTATCAGGTTTTTTTAGATTATCCCTATTTCTAAGTTTATATCTTTTCTCAGAGGGCTCCCGCTGGGGAGACTGGCGTTCTCGAGTCGGAGTTCTTTCCCTCCGTCGAGGAGACCTTCCTCTGGACTGGAAAACTTTTTCCTTGGGAGTGGATTGTTTATTTCCATCCCTGCTCTTTTTAGGAGTATTTAAATTATTTTTAATAAATAATTTTACTAACTCTCTATAAGCCTTTGTTAATTCTCCTATGTTAACTAAGAGATCTTCTTTTGACATTTTTTCAATGTCAGGATGTGGTGTGTAGCTGGCTAGAACCGGCCACGTGGCTCCTAGTCTACCTAGTGGACCGAGCCTGGTAATGTGATCATTATGTTTTAGGGTGCCATTAAACCAGAGCAGGTGCTCTTGAAATTTAAGTGGAATTTCAATCTCCTCGAAAGGAGCGTACTCTTCCGGAGGTTTCTCTATTTTGTAATAGTGAAACTTTTTTGTTATAGCGTTTACCGCTGGAAAGTTGATCCATGAATAGAATACCTCTGTCTGTCGATACTCGTGAGCCTCTATCACGAAAATTACTGTACCACCTTGAGGTGTCAGTCCATTTTCTATAAGTTTTAAAGTTATAGATCTTCTTAAGTGTGCCCGGATGATTATAGCATCCGGGTCTGTGTATTCGGGACCTTGCTGAGTCGCATCTGCTGCGGCCCCAGTGGTTCCGTTATTTTCTGGCATTGTTAAAATGCAAGGTTTGCAGAGTAGGTCTCCAAGGAGACAAAGATTAGGTGCACAATATTTTGGAACACTGTATCCTTCAACGTTGAATAAACCAGAGCTTTACATAGGAATCTCTTCCTACTAAGGTCGGGCGGATTTTAACCTTTCACCCACTCCAGACGTCTATTGGAGTATTTACGGGAGAAAGGGGTCTGTGAAATATGCACGACTGAGTTACTCTAAAAGCCTTGCGTTAGTTTATCGCCTTACCAAACGTTAGGGCGCCATGTAGTGTAGTTCCTAGTTTCCCACTAGGCCCTGCGCATTGGAATAACATAAACAGTAGTATCGACGTGGAACTGCAGATATTCCAGGCCTCCACTGACTTTGCTAAACTTAATTGGGTTGTGTTCCCAACTAGCTCAGAGGTCACTGGAAACTTTCTTCTCTGCATAGGAAGTGATCAGCTTCCTTGGCACAGACAAGAAGGGATTCAGCTTTCCAACAACCGTGCAACATGACAACTTTGCTCCTCAGATCAAGAGTCAATCTCTAGGGTCGTGTGAAACAATAGACATGTATTTCACTCAGTCAGTCTAGTGCAGTTTACTTTCCCGAGATGTAGAGAATAGAGAGACGGGCGTTTGTCAATAAAGGGTTAACATTTATTGAACAGTCTTTCTTCTCGTACAAGAGAAATGTATTGCCACAATTGCAATAATTGTTATTATAAAAAGTACGTACAGTAAGATAAGTATTGCGAAATAGAACTGTAAAAGCATTGATATGGTTTCTTAGCCATACAATGGTTTAAAAGTAATAAAACATATATACAGTCATATATACATTAGGCTAACATACTCAACTGGTGCTTCTAACTAAGCCTACCCCAGTGTGCCTGACCTAAGCCTAACACGTGGAAGGGGAGCAAGTAAGTAGCTTTAAGTTAAGTTGGTTTTGCCAAGGTTTGTTTCAAGAATTCTCGTCTAAGGGTTTAGTCAACACCATACCTCTGAATAGAATGATGGAGGATTGGTATCTCCTTCAGGGGTCTCTCTCGATATCCCAGTCACCCGCAAGGGTAGACCGGAAACGCCGGAGCTGGATTTCTCTGCACGAGAAAGGCAGCGGCTCTTCTTTCAGCGCGTCGAGGAAGGAGGGGGGACAGCGTCCGCGGGCAGCTGGAATCTGCTGGATGTCTTCGCAGAGGACGGCTGTTCAGCTCCTTAAGCGTACTGCACCATAGTTCGCGCTTTAGCAGCGATAATGGTATCAGCAGCTTCATCACCACAGGGACAGCAGGCTGCAGCGACAGAGTGCTAGCTTCACCAACACGGGGTCTTGCAGGCAGCTGGCATTAGCAACAGTAGCTCATTGCTTAAGGCAACGTTGGTAATATTTATACCTGACAGGTGCCGGGTTTGACGCAAGTTTGCTGGACATAAGACGTCAATTAAAGATGTCACTAGGAAGTGATAGTTATCAGTTGCTCATTAGAGTTCCATTACTAATCAAAACACAGCAAGCGGGGATTTCCAGGTTTGCTGAGTTTTTATCTTGTTGAAGAACTCGGAGTGTTAATCTAGGAATATCAGATAGTGAATTCTGCTCTGTCATTGCACTAATTGGTCGCAAAGGAAGTGGCAGAGAGAACTATGCTGGAATGTGGCTCTGTTCGTGTGAGGCCAGAGATGACTTTTCAGAAAATCGCACTTGAACGGTTATGCCAATATAGGGAATAAATGGATTTATAGCCGAATAGGGGCATAAGGTCACAGTATCGATCAGGAACCTAGATAAACACGCAACAGTACATTGGTGAGGACCGCGACGTAGGGATGGGAGTCCGGGGTAAGATTCACAGGAGGTATCCTTTGAGGTGGCTTCGCTGGATAAGTTGGTGAATGTCTGGTTGCTGGGACATTGGGACAGGGTATAGGGATATTTGGTGTTCGCTGGGAGTTAGTGGGTACAGCATTGCTTGGCCTGGAACCATTGATACCCCCCGCTCCAACATTAGGGTGGGGTTTAAGAATGCTTGGTGGGGGCTGGGGGTTATTTGGAACAATGGTACTACTTTGCGGGCACTCTTTATTATTGCCCTTTGGCACCGGGTCTGGGACCTTAGTTACTTTTTCTCCTGTACTAGTACCCGTACGGGCTAGCACTACAGGGTTGGGCGATTGACTTGGTCCCTTTTTCTGAGACACGTTTGTAGTTCTACCTGACGGGGGTTTTGATTCTAGAATAGGCAGGTTTTTTGTCTTTCCCGTGGTTTCCTGAACCTTGCTATTCTCAATTAATGTAGGTTGTGATTTGATTAATGACTTTATGTGGAAAAAATTGTCTAAGGTGGCCTGCTCAAAATGATCCAAACGGTTAACTAGCTTGTTAACTTGATCCTCTATTGGTGTCAAAAGCGACCTTAATAGCTTTTCCAACTCGGGTATCAGTAGATCTGTCGAAAGGGCAATCACAGCCAACCCCTTCCCCTGGGAGTCATTAGAAGAAGGGTTTAAGCTTGCCAAGTCCACATTTCCCCCCTCATTTGATAGGTCACCACTTTCGCTAACCCCACTATTCTCCTTTTGGGTAGGTAAGGGTTTTTTTGCGACTTTCCTAACCTTGTTAGGGGGTTTTGAGGAGTAACATTTCCTCTGAGCAGTACTCCTTTTTCTTTTTGCGCATGGTTTTGAATCAGACACACTAGCTTCAACTATACTAGATGGGGAGTCTATGGGATTTACAGATGGAGTTGTGGACAGGGTGGTAATATCCAATCTCGGTGGCAAACCACCCTCAGGCTCCATAATTAAAGAGGAAACATTGGGTATTTCAAACACAGCAGGCAGGCTTATGGAGGACAAAGGGATAACCAATGCCGGGAAGGCTTGCGGCAGGCGTTTTTCTGTAGAATTTTTAAGGAGCTCAATAGACAGCCTACGCTCAGCTTGTTTTTCTGCTAAGGAGATCTCCTTATCAATATCTTGGACAACACGATTAAAAAATTTGTCTAAAGGGCCAAGGATGGTTGGTCCACCCTCAGCCTGAGAGGGTGCCAAGGTGGTGCTATTTTGCGTAAGAGACATTACTTAAAGCCCCCCACAACAAAACTACAAATATTTGATCACAATAGGGCACACATTTAAATGAGTCAGTGTAGTCCACCAAAGTAGCAAGAACAATATTGGTCCTACTCGTCAATGGGGTGGCCCAGCCCGGCCTCCTTCGGCCCCTGACGGCCATAGACGGTCCCGCCCTTGTCCCGGGTTTCTCCCGGTCGCTCCCGCGCGCTCCTGCGCAGCGGCAAGGACTACTCCTTATATGTAGGGGAGGTGTTCAAGGGCGGGGCAAACAGGGAGAGCGACCAGGTGGAGGTGATTACAGCGCAGGGACTCCTGGGCAATGGAGTCCCTGTCCCTCGCCTGGCGCTCGCAGCCCTGTGCTTCCTCCTCCTGCCCACGGTGTCCAATGGTAAAATCCTCAGGGAAGCGCCCTGACACACAGGCGAAGCGGGACCCGCGCAGTGGGTTCCGCGAGGTCTCCCAGCAAAGAAAGGCAGTCCAGCGGGGGAAAAGCAGCACACAAGGGTTCTCCTTCCTCAAAGCACAGAAAGCGTCTCCACCAAAGCAGCAGCTTGCAGGCACCTTTCACTCGGTGCTCAAGGGCGGGGCAAACAGGGAGAGCGACCAGGTGGAGGTGATTACAGCGCAGGGACTCCTGGGCAATGGAGTCCCTGTCCCTCGCCTGGTGCTCGCAGCCCTGTGCTTCCTCCTCCTGCCCACGGTGTCCTTTGGTAAAATCCTCAGGGAAGCGCCCTGACACACAGGCGAAGCGGGACCCGCGCAGCCGGTTCCGCGAGGTCTCCCAGCAAAGAAAGGCAGTCCAGCGGGGGAAAAGCAGCACACAAGGGTTCTCCTTCCTCAAAGCACAGAAAGCGTCTCCCTATCTCCTACTAGCTGTCGCTAACTGGTGTTAGCGACAGCTAGGTAATAGGGAGATAATTTTATCTCCGCTTTCTTGGCTTTTAAAGCCAAAAAAGCAGAGATAAATCCCTTGATAATATGCCCCCAAATGTTTTAAATGTCTTAAAAGTAATTTAAAATTAATATATTAATAAATATAATTAATTCAAACATACTTAAAATACTCAAATAAACGTAAAATTAATAAATAATGAATGTAACTAAAATGTTTGTAATTAATTTTAATACATATATATATATATATATATATATATATATATATATATATATATATATATATATATATATAAAATTTACTATTACCACCCCAGTGAGTGTAACCGTAGAGAAAACATTGGATAGCGTAGGCATAAAATTTACTATTCCCACTCCAGTGAGTGTAACAGTAGAGAAAATATTGGATAGCGTAGGGGTAAAAATTACTATTCCCACTCCAGAGAGTGCAACAGTAGGGAAAGCATTGGATAGCGTATGGGTAAAAATTACTATTCCCACTCCAGAGAGTGCAACAGTAGGGAAAGCATTGGATAGCGTAGGGGTAAAAATTACTATTCCCACTCCAGTGAGTGCAACAATAGGGAAAACATTGGATAGCGTAGGGGTAAAAATTACTATTCCCACTCCAGAGAGTGCAACAGTAGGGAAAGCGTTGGATAGCGTAGGGGTAAAAATTACTATTCCCACTGCAGAGAATGCAACAGTAGGGAAAGCGTTGGATAGCGTATGGGTAAAAACTACTACTCCCACTCCAGAGAGTGCAACAATAGGGAAAGCGTTGGATAGAGTAGGGGTCAAAATTACTATTCCCACTCCAGTGAGTGCAACAGTAGGGAAAGCGTTGGATAGCGGGAGGGTAAAAATTACTATTCCCACTCCAGAGAGTGCAACAGTAGGGAAAGCGTTGGATAGCGTAGGAGTAAAAATTACTATTCCCACTGGAGTGGGTGCAACAGTAGGGAAAGTAAATACTTCATATATGAATTAAATTAAATAAAATATTAATACCATTTACAAATAATCTAAAATAATTAACAATTTTATATAATATATAAATTAATCATTTAAAAATACAAATGAAATTTAATTATTAAAAAAATTACCTACTAATACAAGTTATTTACCAATAAACACTAAATTAATTAACAATTTTTAAAAAATTAAATATTACTACAAAAATAGGCAATAAATACATTTATAAATGTGATTATTTATAATTCAATTACTTCCAACACTATTCCCCTATAAACGCACAGCCCAATACTGAAAAGAAATTAATAAAATTAACATAATTACCAATTAATCAATTAATTAAAACTATTGACCAATTATATTTTAATTAATTACCAATTAATAATTAATTAACAATTAATTCAAAATAAATACCAATAAATAAATTAACATATTTAATTAATTATATTTAAATTACTTCCCACCCTATTCCCCTATAAACCCACAACCCGCTGCAGAAAATACATTAATTTAATTAACATAATTATCAATTATTCAATTCATTAAAACTATTGACCAATTATATTTTAATTATTTACCAATTAATAATTAATTACCAATTAATTCAACATAAATACCAATAAATAAATTAACATATTTAATTAATTATATTTAAGTTACTTCCCACCCTTTTCCCCTAAAAACCCACAACCCGCTGCAGAAAATACATTAATATAATTAACAGAATTATCAATTAATCAATTAATTTAAACGTATTACCAATTATATTTTAATTAATTACCAATTAATAATTAATTACCAATTAATTCAACATAAATACCAATAAATAAATTAACATATTTAATTATTTATATTTAAATTACTTCCTGCCCTATTCCCCTATAAACCCACAACCCGCTGCAGAATTATGTTACGCAAAAATTAAATACAATTAAATTAATTAATTAAAATGAATTATAAAATAAATATACACTTTTCACACATATACTAACATAAAAAACACTTTAAAAAATTCATATTATCTTACTTACCTTAAATTCAATATTTCTTTGTCAATATTCTGTCCATTCGATATTTTGTCCATTCTATATTTTGGATTCGATATGTATGCTATTCTATTCGATATTTTGCTATTCTATTCGATATTTTTGTAATCTATATTCTGTCCACTCGATATTGTGTCTATTCTATATTTTTTACTCGATATTTTGGCCAATCAATATTTTTTATTCGATATTATGACAGTACACCGCTTTCAAGATGGCGCTTGAAAATACCGATCGCGAATTCCCCACACTCATAGTGTGCGATTCGTATTAATGCGTCCAATCTTATAATGAATACTTGCAGACTTGGGTTCAAAACGGTTTCAAAGATGCAAAAGGTGGCACAATCAAGCATAAATGACTTTGGGAACACGTAGGTCTATTACAGAAAGAACTACAAAAGACTCAAGTGATCCATACACTGAGTCATCAGCGTGATGGAGTTTACGTTGCAGGGAATTCATTGGCTGATGAAACAGCGAAGGCAGCTGTGCAAACGGCTTCCGTAGCTGCAATCACTCGTTCAAAAACAAAAATAGACAGCGAAATAATCCAGGTTGTCGCCGCTTCTAATAAAGACAGCGGTAAAACGTTACCGAAAGGCTTTCCACTCAAGTACTCATTCGGAATTGGGGCAAAGTAGACATCCCCTCGCTCTGTCTTTCACTATCCACCACGATTCCCTCCCTGTTGCATGAGGCAGGCCCCCCTTTGCCTGTTCATATTCAGGCTGACAATATTCATACCTGGCTTGCAGACGCTCGGGATACTGTTGCTCCTTTAAAGAGGCTTAGGAATAAGCGTCCTCACGATGCACAGCGTTGGTTTTGTAAGGCCTTGACAGACCTGAAGCTTGCCCTTCGACAAACCGAGCGCAAGTGGAGAGCGGATTACTGTCCTTTCAAGAAGCTTACTTTGTTGGCCGCATTGAAAGAATACAAATCGGCTATTCTTGAGGCAAAAACCAAGTATTTTTCGGATAAAATCCTGAACTCCTCTAATAAATCTAGGGAGATCTTCACTATAGTTGATGAATTGGCTAAACCTGACCGGATCACGATGACCCCTTCCTTTTCTCAGCATCTCTGTGACTCCCTCAACAATTATTTTGTTGAGAAGATAGCCTTAATCAAAGCAAGTATCCCTACACCCGACTCAAGCTTTGATACAGGTAATATCCCCAACAATCCTTCCTCATTTTCGAATTTCCCGTTAATCACACGGGAAATGTTTGTATCTCTCCTTAGCAAGGTTCGCTCTGGCTCTCCCGCTGACAGTTGCCCTGCCCACATTGCCCGTGAGATCTTCCTCAGTCTCCCAGAGGTGCCTCTCTCGCTGCTCAATAATTCCCTTGTTTTGGGGATGGTCCCTAGTACATTTAAATCCGCCGTTGTTTCACCTATCCTTAAGAAACCTGGGGCAGATCAGGCGATATTGAGCAATTTTTGGCCAATATCCCTGCTCCCCTTCTTGGGAAAACTCTTAGAGGCCCATGTCTCTAGCTGCCTTGGCTCTTTTGTGGAAAGCTCCCAGTTTTTAGATCAACATCAGGCCGGTTTTAGACCGCAGGATTCCACAGAATCCGTGATGGTGGCAGTTCATGACGAACTTAGAAAAGGGGCTGATCAAAGCATCTCCCAGGCCCTGGTGCTCCTCGACTTGTCAGCAGCGTTCGACACCGTTGATCATTCCAACCTTCTTCAACGGGTCGAGAGCGCCGGCATCAGGGGCACCCCGCTTAGGTGGCTCACCTCTTTCTTACAAGATCGTAAGCAAGGTGTTCGTCTTGGCCCCTTCACGTCTGAAGCTAAAGGCCTTACTTTTGAGGTCCCTCAGGGTTCTTCCCTCTCCCCGTTATTATTCAACCTTTATATCTCCCCCCTCATTTCCAGCCTGCGTGAGAGACCAGGAGTCATCCTCAATTATGCGGAGGACCTCCAGCTCATTTTCAACATTGATTCCTCTCCTGCCTCTATTGAGAACTTTCAGTCAACTATGTCATACATCAGCAATTGGATGAATGCGAATCAACTCAAGCTAAATCCAGGAAAGACCGAGCTTGTGCTCACTGGACCTCCGGGCAACCCCTGGAACTTCGGTTTCTGGCCACACTCACTGGGAAGAGCCCCCTGCCCGGTGAGCTCGGTCAAGAGTCTTGGAGTCACCATCAGTGAGGATCTGACTATGAAATCCCAAATTAAATCTGTGATGTCGGCGTGTTTTTTTTATCTTAGCCGCATCAGAAAGATTAGCAGATTCCTCACTCATGAGGCCCTAGTCCAAGTTACACTGGGTCTGGTTATTTCCCGCATTGATTATGGGAACGCATTGTATGTTGGTATTCCTTTTTACCAGTCTCATCAACTTCAGCTTATCTAGAATCAAGCGGCTAAGCTGGTCTTTCGGCAGCCTAGGACTAGTTCAGCCAAGCCTCTCTTGAGGAGCCTGCACTGGCTCCCTGTGATCCAGCACAGCCTTTTCAAGGTGGGCTGTTTGACCTATCAGGCCCTTGCCCATCAAGGCCCAGCTTTCATATCCTCTTCGAGCTCCAACTTGCTGTTCATGTGCCCCTTCAAGCGGAAAAGGCTTGGGGGAATAAGATTCGCTTCTCAAGCTCCCCTTTTCTGGAACTCCTTGCCCCTGACCTCCATCTTATTTCTTCTTATCACTCTTTTAGGAAGGCCTTGAAGACTTGGCTGTTCTCTCAAGCTTTTGATTGATTATCGATTGATTAATGTTTCCATCTTGCAGTCTGCTCCTTTGTCTGTCCAAAAGCGCCAAGAAGCCGTTGGTGAACGTGCGCTGTACAAATTTCTTTTATCATGTCATATCATATAACTGATGCAAATAATGTTTCTTTTGCTCAAATGCCTGGAGTGGGGGATAGAGTAATTCCAAACATGGAACACAGATTAGGACTAATCTTAGCAGCACATGAAGGCTCGCCTCTGCACACGCAGCTGTTTCTGCCACAGGATGCACACACAGGTGTTTCCCCGACAGTGTCATTATTAAAGCAAAGATATTGGTGGCCGTGCATGAGGAAACCCGAAACTATGTTTTGGAATGTGAAATCTGCCAGAAAATGAAAGTTTCAACAGTGAAACGTCCCGCGCAGACGCCCCTTCATATTTCAGATAAACCACTAGCGTGTGTTTACCTGGACCACTGTGGTCCCTTACAAAGGGATGGTAACTATAAATATATCATAGTCGCAGTGGATTCCTGTTCAAGATTCATTTGGATGTGGCCTCAGTGCTCGGCTGACGCCTGAACTGTTATAAAAGATTTGCGGGTCTTTATCGGCACATACGCAACCGCACGCTACATTCTGACCAGGGTCCTGCTTTTAGCTTGCGCGCTTACAAGTAGGCCATGGCCAGTTTTGGAATTGCATTGAGGTTTTCAAGTCCATTCCATCCTGAGGGAAATTCTGTAGTGGAAAGAAAAAACTGGGACATAAAGCAATCTATAACAGCTAGGGTATTAGGCTCGGGTGACGGGTGGGTCAAACATCTAATAAATGTCCAACATAGTCTTAACAATCTGCCAAGAAATTCTCTAGGTGGAATCACTCGATATGAAATCCTTTTTGGTACTAGAATGATTGTCGAAGACCTTGATCATCATACTTTAGTGGTAGAACAAAAAACCTTTGATATCAAGGACTGTTTGTCTGTTTTACAGGACTTAAATTAAACAAGAAGAAGTCTAAGCAAACCGCCTGTCCCAGCAAGACATGTCTGGATTCCAAAGATTGGGGATCTGGTCAGAGAGAAAATAGCGGATAAGAAGGAATTTGGGCCGTCTTACAGAAAACCAGTACCTGTACCAGCAATCCTCGGATCGAGAACAGTGTTACTGCCGCCTCTTGCTGGAAGAAAGGAGAACCGGTTCGTATCAATTGACCTAGTAAAACCACACCATGTTGCCGATAATAAGTAGTAGGCCCAGTGGACTCCAAAGATGGAGCAGATGACCAAATCTTGCTACTATCCAAGAGGTTCAAACTGAAAGACTTATCACCTTTGAAGAATCTGCAGTAAGAAAAGAAGGACCGTGAAACAAAGCCATGGAACTTGTGCCTCTTGAAACCCAAATAACAGTTTGTCAAGAAACTCCCGTCTACAATGATGTAACATTATGTCAAGGGTACAAGCAGCTCCAGCAATTTCAATAATCCGGATGCAATACCAACAATTGACAGAACTGCCTCTGGCTATTTCATCAACTTTGATACCTTTTCTGAGGATCCCAGTGAGCCCAAAACATCGCCAGAAAACAAAAACAGTCAAGGAACAAGTAACAGAACTTTTTCACCCACTTGCAAATACATATCTGGTTTCACCATGGGTTGAATTTGGGATTGGTTAGGTGTACTTTTTCTCCTACTATGGCTCATTCTTGTTTTAAGTTTGGGAAAGCTGATAATTGGAAAATATAGTAAAATGGACACAGCATGTAGGAACATCAACTTGCTCCTGAAGCCACACAAATCATCTCATCGTGAACAAAGAGACCTGTCATCAGTAAACATCACAGCCGTTCCCCTACCAGGTGGTATAGCTTGGGACAGAATTGATTATGACATTTATGGTCCTGTCGAGCTGCCGCAGATTCCACACCAATTTAAGGTTTCCTTGAGTGACTTTGTTTCACCGAGCACATTTTCTGATGATTGGGACTTTGAGACTGTTAATAACATGATGGCAGACTTAGAAATGTCAGCAAAATTTGCAAAACATGAATACTTAGAAGGTTCATCAAATGATGAAGAAATGTATTGTTTTAATCATTTTTGTCATCATTATTTGCACAAATCTGCAAACCCTAAAAATGTTTTAACTTATAATCAATGGGAACATTGTCCATTGCCACCAAAGGGTAGCTCTAAAACATTTTATGAAAAATGTCCATACTTCTCAGGCTTTAATGTCACAAATCCAGAAACATTTTACTTTAAAAATGTTAATAAGAAAGGCATGAAAAGTATGTTGACCAATACTAAGCAAATTTATTCTGCAGCCTTTTATGCTCCATTGTCCACATTAGGTTTTGACTTTTGGAAAGACAACATTGAGACAAAAACTGTATTGGGCACAAAAGACTGGCAGGTGCAAGGTTTAGAAGCCTTATTCAGAGCCTGCATCATGACCAGAACAAATAATGTTTTTAAATGAAACTGTTCAACAAACATCTTGTCTTGGCCTGGCTAAGATAAAAGATTCAAACAAACCGTCCATACCTAGGCCCACACCTGAGAGTAATAGAACTAAAGATGAGCAGGTAGAAGTAAACTACATTTTACAACAAAACAGAACCATCCCTGATTGGAAAAAATGGTTAATCTGGCCCACAGACACCAAAAAACTGTCAAGATAGATTCCTGAATAAGACACAAGGGTTCACAGTAACTAGGCCAGATCCAAGATATATCCAGAGACAACATCCAGGGATAATAACAACTTACAGTGTAGGAAAACTGTGCCTTGAGTGGTTACAAAAATCCACACTCCCAGATCTAAAACAACACTTAACTTTACTTAACGATGGCATTGATTTAAGAGAATTCTTACTAGGACCTCGCAAACAACTTCATAAACATTTCCTTTTACGCAGGTATTTATGCTGCTTATAATGAAGCATTGAAAGTCACACAAATGGAAACTGCAGAATGAATACGAGAAAGTGATCGTATTAATTTAGAGAAAGTTCTCTCTATAGAGTTGATAACGGGTTGAAAACTCTGTCGTCCAGAATTTATTCTTTGGACAGCATTGTATCCTCTGCCATAGACATAATGGAACAGGACTTGCTCATGTTACAACATGGCCAGTCTCAAATGCGTTCTATAATGCTGCTAGGCTGGACATTACAAAACCTTCGTTCAGGCTATGTGCCTTGGCGTCTAATCAACGCCACGTCATTGTTTACTGGATTTAACCTTACAGATAAACAAATCTCTTTGGCACAAAGAGGAGCAGACTATACGGTGCTGAGCATAGAAAAACTGGAGAGATTACCATTAACAGTTTCTGAGAAACCAGCCATTAAATGGATGATACATGGCACCATCACGATACCAGTGACGATTTTCCAGTTTCAGTATTGCTTAAAACACATACCAGAAGGCCTGTATGAAAGGTTGGGTAAAGAGTACATAAAGTCGACCTTGGATTTACCATACACACACAAATGTTGGAGTGGGGAAAAGGAGGTATGTCTTAGTGGTAAAAATGGCAAAACCACATTGCGCGGTACACTTCTATGTCAGGGCATTAATTTACATAGAGCCTGTTATGGTTCTTCAAACAACTTATCATGCCACCTACAGGGTTCCCCGGCAGCAGTGATAGATCCAATTTTTAGGCAGTTTTCCAATGGAAGCTACATAATGTTTAATGATCACAGCTGTTGTGGAATGATGCCAGGAATAGCCTATCTCGTTAGTGTGTCAGCCAGGGTCACTTGTTGTATGCAAGTATTGTTTCCAAAAACTAAGACAGACGGGGAGTCACCGCTATGGCCTTCACTAAACATCACTTCTATACGAATTGATACTTTAAGCAGATTGAAAGCCATTCTTTTACAAAAAACTGTGACACTGACCTCGTCCAGAGAGACGTATGATCTACAAGTTGCAAGGTCCTCTGCGGAGATTCATGCCTTATTATCAACAAACTGCCCCATACATTTCGCAGAAATGTTAGGTCGTATCTTAAACATGTCTGATACCAGTGGTATTGTACATGTATTTAAGATGATTTTTTGGGACTGTTAGCACCCTTTGAAGCAGTCCTAGGCATTTTTCCAAACTTCGTGCACTCTGTGTTCAGTGGCCTGCCTCTCGTTTTGGGACTCATAGCAGGGATACTATTTTTATTCCTCCTGCTCCGTTATGGCAAGTCCAGTCACCAGCGATACCCAGATTACCATGGAGAACACTCTTCTGGCAATGCAGTATCGTGAACACATAACACAGATTCTTGGCTTGGCTCGTTTGAGAGATCTGAATACCATGTGGTTCCTTTCTTTCAGACCAATCTGGCAAGATTACATCTTACCTGTTCTACAATGCCTGCTTTGTGGAGCGGAATGCGTGTTGGATATCTGTCTAACACTTCCATCAGCACTGCCAACGGACGTTGACGCTTTGCTTGGTTCAGTAACGGCTCATGCATTGTGTTGCTCCCAACGGCTACCAATCCTGATGTGGGCATTCATTGAGGTCTCACCGGCTTTTCCAGCTGAGAGTGAGATACACGGCCCAACAGGCACACAGGTACCATCTACTGCGAACATTGCTAATGCGACTGACACTGACGGCGATGCTTCTCATCTGTGTACGATTGATCTACTTAATGAAGTGGTTCAACTTTCACCTACTGTGGTAAACGATTTCTTTGCCACCTTAGAAGATTTAGGGGCATATTATCAAGGACCGGTGTTAAAATTATCGCCATTTTATCGGCAGGAAACTGCCGATAAAACGGCGATAATGGGCTTGATAATACGCCCTTGTTAATTACCATAGAAGCCCATGTTAACATCAGAACATGGGCTTCTATGGGAATTAACAAGGGCGTATTATCAATTTTAACACCGGTCCTTGATAGTATGCCCCTTAATGTTTTCTCCTGACACTGAGAATAACTTTTGAAATTAGCACACAGCGTTCTATCAACTTTGAATTCGACCTTCGTTTTTTCAAAACAAAAAACTTCTAACTTTGGAATTCTATTTTTCTATGATTTGATTTGACTTTTTTCCAAAACTGGACTTTGGCACAAAGTAATCTGCTTAAAGTAGAACTAGAACAAGAATTCTTTGACTACTTCCTAGAAACAATATTTACCTTATCCACAAACCAAAACAGTTTATATATCCTGCTATGGAATGGTCTCGATTTCCTTTTCTTTCTGTACTAAGAGCCATTTGATAAATGTAATTTTCGTGATTCATTCAGTTAGCATTTCCAATATCATATTATATGCTTACAATGAAATAATTACTTTTAAATGCGTACTGTACAAATGCTCATTTTGTGTGTACAACCATTTTTAAATGCATTTTATGTATTTTTGGGTGGGATTGTAAACACATACTTTAGATATGTTTAAGTGCTTACATTTAGTAATGTTGAACATAATAAAGTGCAGTGGGTCTTGTATAGCATTTTAGGACCCTAGGTTAAATTTCTCGATTCATGCCCTTATATAGGTATAAATCACCTTGTCCTTATATAGGCATAGAAATCATAACCATATTTAGACATAGCTCATGCAGTCCAATTACGGCATGGCTACTTCCACTAGTTCCGAAAATCCAAAACGATTTCTTGGGAAACTCGGCTTCAGCAGTTAGGGACTTCCCCTTGCTAGAATATTGATTTGTCCAAGAACTCATGGAGCTTTCAAAGAACTGAGACTCTTTGATGACGTTATTATGTCCACCTTTACATCAAACTCGGCACCTTCAAGGTATAAATATGCCAACACTTGCCCAAGCAAGGACACGGTGGTTTGGAGCAGTTCGACTATCTACTTGCCTGACATATGCTGCTACAGCAAGTGCCGAAGGAAGCCGACCCTCCAGAAGACGCACTGAGAGATACGCTGTATTTTCTCTTGCCGAGAAATCCAGCTCCAGTGTTTCCAAGCTCCCCTTGCGGGGTGTTGGGAAATCAAGTCCTGAGACAGAGAGATACAAGATCTCCTTCATTCTAAACCAAGTACGGAGCTGATTAGACCCTAAGAGAAATCTTGGATAGATTCTTGGCAAAAAGAATACTAAACTTATGCTACACCACACTTACTTCTTCCCTTGCAATATAGAAAGGACGGTTGAGTGAGATTGCACAGAGTTGTGACAAAATCTGAGATCACAATATGAGGAGCTCTAAAGGATAAGGTGATGGCCATCCACCATCTGCCAGCGGTAAAGAAAATACCATACCATATAAAATCAGAAAACACAGATATATCCTGAGCTCGCAGCAACAGTAAGTAAGGTCCTTAATAAATCACGGTCGAGACAATCTTCTTATTTTCTTTTATTGTTTTGTAGTTCTTCATAAACAATCCTAGCCGCCAACATGTGTTTCGTCTTTTGTGGTGTAAGCCACAGACTTCCTCAGGGCTAGAATAGCACAATACATATGATAAGAAAAGACAAGAACAGCAGGAGCCATTCAACAAAGACATCTCTTAAACAAATCAGTTTGTCTCCTCATTGTAAAATAAAACAAACACAAAAAGGGCTGAACTCCTTTTCAGAGAAGATCAGCATATTAGATCAAACAGGCCAAAAGCAAGCGGATTTAACCACAGAGAACCTGTTAACCGGTGTCAGATGTTCAGTTTCGATAAATTGGAGATGTGTATACAGAAATTGTGAATAAATCATGTTGACCATCACCAATTACCACCTTGTATTGTGTTTCAAGTAAACAACTTCTTCCCTTGTACTAGACTTAGGTTAGGTGCATCGGGGTAGGCGTATTTTAGAAGCACCAGTTGAGTACTTTTAGTCTTTATTTATTTATGTATGTATTTTATGGCTTAGAAACCATACCATGCTTTTACAGTATTATTTTATAATACTCTTCTTGCTGTACGCATGATACTTTACAGCCAGTATTACGATTGTAGCAGTTCATTTCTTCTGCATGAGAAAGAAGACTGTTCAAAAAATACTTTTATTGAAAACGCCGGTCTCTCTATTTCTCTGCACCTCTGGTGAAACGAAGCATGCACGAGTGACTGAGTAAAATATCTATCTATTATTTCCACGACTCGGAAGATACATTTTATCTTGGGGAAGCAAAGTTGTCATGTTTATGTGGTTGTCAGAAACAAATCCCTTCTTGTTTATTCGAGAAAGTTTCTAGTGACCTCTGAGCTAGCTGGCACTCACAATTAAGTTTAATATAATCATTAGACACCTAGTAGACCCACGTCACATCTATAGGATTTATTATTCCAATGGGCAGAGCCTATTGGGAATATAGGAACTACACTACAGAATGAAGGGGTATAGACAAGAATAAAGTGTGAGAGAGTAGCATACAGTGTAGTACAGTGGAGCTTCATAGAGTACAGTGGTGTGTGGAACAGTAGAGCTGCAGAGAGTAGATTGCTGGAGTGTGGAGTGGAGTAAAGTCAGGTACAGTGGAGTAGAGTAGAGTCGAGTGGTGTAATATACTGTAGAGTAAAGTACAATAGAGTATATTGGTGTGTTGCAGAGTAGAGTGGCATAGAGTGAAGCATACTAGTGTAGCGTAGGTAGTAAACTGTCATAAAACTAGAGTGGGGTTTCGTACAGTAAAGTGGAGTGCTGTGCCATTTAGTGGGATAGAGTTTTGTTCATTGGAGTGTACAGGCATAAAGTGTAGTACAGAGTTGGACAGTGGAGTGTATTGGGACAGAAAGGAGTAGAAAGCCATAGAGTGTCACGAAGTATGGTAGGCTTTCATATAATGGAGATATATAAAATGAAGGAGAGTGTCATACAGTGGAGCGACGTAGAGTGGAGTGGCGTACACTGTAGTGGTGTAGAGTGGATTACTGTAAAGTTGAGTAGCATACAGTGGAATACTGTACAGTGAATTGTAGAAAATTGGAGTGGCATTGAGTATAACAGTGTAGAGTCGGGTGGTGTACAGTGGAGAGGCGTAGAGTGGAGTAGAGTACAGTGGATTTGCGTTGAGTGGGGTGGCATACATTTAGTGGCGTAGCGCAGAGTTAAGGAAAATATTATAACTCAAAGTGGCGTATCATATAGTAGAGTGGAATGCTGTGCCGTACAGTGTTGGAAACTGTCATAGAGTGGAATAAAGTGCTGTACAATAGAGTGCATGTGCATGGAGTTATGTGCAAATGTATACAGTCAAGTGTAAGGGGATAGAGCAGTAGAGTCTAGTAGAGTGGCATAGAGGGTAGTTGAGCTTTGTAGAGTGGAGTTATATAGAGTGGAGGAAAGTACACTGGAGTTCTGTAGAGTGGAGAGGTATACAGTGGAATGGCATAAAGTGTAACAGCACAGACCGTTGTGCAGTACAATGGAGTGGCGTGGAGTGGGGTAGAGTGTAATAGCATATAGTGTGGTAGAGTACAGTGGAGTGGCATAAAGTGGAATAGCGTAAAGTGGAGTAGCATAGGCTGGAGTGGTGTACAGTGGAGCGGTGTAGAGTGGAATAGCATAGAGTGCAGTAGCGTACAGTGGAGCTGCGTAAAGTGTAATAGCAGGTAGTGTAGTAGGGTAGAGTGAAGTGGCATGCAGTGAAGTGGTTTAAACTGAAATGGTGTATTGTGGGATGGGGTAGAGGGATGTATGATGTTACAACGCATACTTTTACAATGCATGCCATTACAATGAAACTTTTACAATGCAACATCCATTACAACGCATTCCATTACAACGCATGCCATTACAACTCATTTCTCAAAACTACCTTTACAACGCATTCCATTACAACGCATACTACCTTTACAACGCATACCATTACACCGCATACAATTACATTGCATGTATGGTAAGTATTGGATAGGGGGTGCAACAGTAGGGTAAGTGTTGGATAGTGTTGGATAGTGTAGGGGTAAAAATTACTATTCTAACTCCAGGGGGTGCAACAGTAGGGTAAGTGTTGGATAGTGTAAGGGTACTATGTGTTGTGATGGTATGCGTTGTAATGGTATGTGTTGTAATGACTGCATTGTAATGACATGCGTTGTAGTGGTATGCGCTGTAGTGTCATGCGTTGTAATGGCACATGTTGTAATGGATGTTGCGTTGTAAAAGTTTTGTTGTAATGGTAGTGCGTTGTAAAAGTTGCATTGTAAAGGTTGTTTACCGGGGTAGAGTGCAATAGCCTACAGTGGAGTGACATACAGTGGAGTGGGTAGAGTGGAATACCATACAGTAGAGGGGCAAAGATTGAAGTTGTGTACAGTGCTATAGGGTTGAATGGAGTGGCGTATAATGGAATAGCGTGCAGTGGAGTGGTGAAGAGTAGAATAGCATACAATGGAATAGCAAAGAGTAAAACTGAGTGGAGTGGCGTACAGTGGGAGTGGGGTGGAGTGAAATCGCATATAGTAGAGTGGCATAGAGTGCAGTGGCGTCCAATGGACTCATGTAGAATGGAGTGATGTAGACTGAAGTAGTCTACACTGGAGTCGCATTGAGTGGAGTAGCATATGGTGAATTGGCATACAGTGGAATAGAGTTGACTGGAGTTGTGTACAGAAGAATAGCGTGGAGTGGGATAGCATCCAGTGTACTGCGGTACAGTGTAGTGGTGTAGACTGGAGCGGCGTACACTAGAATGGGGTAGAGTATAATAGAATACTGTGGAGTTGCATAGAGTGGAGTTGCATACAGTGTAATAGAGTAGAGTGGACTGGAGTATGTGGAGTTGGGTGCAGTCTAATATCATAGAGTGAAGTGACATAGAGCGGACTGTTGTACAATGGAGTGGCAAAGAATGCAATAGTGTACAAACAAGTGAAGTATAATGGAGTGGTGTGGTGTAGACTGGAGTGGCATACAGTGGTGTGGCGTAGAGTATAATAACATACAGTAGAGTGGCATACAGTGGTGTAGACTAGAATAGCGTAGAGTAGAATAACGTAGAGTGGAACAGCATAGAGTAGAATAACATAGAGTGGAGTGGAATAGACTAGAGTAGTGCACAGTGGCGTGGGTTAGAGTAAAGCAGCATATAGTAGAGTAGAATGGCACCCGTTGGACTCGCGTAGAGTGGAGTGGTGTACAGTGGAGTGGTGTACAGTGGAGGGTTGTATGACAGCACATCGCAAACGGTAACATCGCATGCCCTCACTTCGCCGTTTTTAGATCGCATGTCCCTTTACATCGCAAGCAATGACAACGCAGCCAATCACGTCGCATCCCAATTGAAAACAATGCAAAAGACTTTAACACTGCATACCAACACGTCGCATGCAATAATGCAAATCTAATACCTGCCCTGAACCCTAGAATCGGGGTGGTTCGTGGATAGCAGAAACTCTCACCGTGGATAACGGATCAAAGTGAGGATAGCAGAAACTCTTTCCATTAAAGATAGTAAAGAGAACTCTTGATCGCAAGCAAGCGATATTCCTAAAGAGAACGCGGATAGCAGAAACTCTTATCGTAAAAGACAGTAAAGAGAATGCGGATAGCAGAAACTCTTACCGTAAAAGACAGTAAAGAGAACGTGGATAGCAGAAACTCTTACCCTAAAAGACAGTAAAGAGAACGCGGATAGCAGAAACTCTTACCGTAAAAGACAATAAAAGAGAACGCGTGATCGCAAGCATGCGATGTGCGTTGTACATGCCTGCGATGCTAATGTCATCGCGCCGTTGTGGCATGCGCAGTAAAGGCATGCGATGCCATTTACCCTGCGATGTAAACATCGCGGTGCAATGGCACTGCGATGTATTGACATCACTGTAATGGGTGTTTCCCACAGTGGAGTGGGACATAGTAGAGTAGCATATAGTGGAGCGGCATACAGTGGAATAGTGTAGGGTGGAGTGCTATACAGTAAAGTGCCACAGACTGGAATAGCGTATAGTGGAGTAGCGTCCTGTGCAGTTGTGGACAGTGATGTGGTGTAGACTGGGGTGGCATACACTGGAAGGTGGTAGAGTGCAATAGAATATGGTGGAGTGGCACAGAGTGGAGTTGTATAGAGTTTAATAGCATAGAGTAGACTGGCATAGAGTAGAGTTGTATACAGTGTAATAGCGTAGAGTGGAGTGATATAGATGGGAGTGTTGTACAGTGGAAAATCATAGAGTGTTATAGTATATAGTGAAGTAGCATACAGTGGAGTGACATATAAAGGAGTGGATTAGACTGGAGTGTTATGCAGTGGCATGGAGTACAGTGTAACAACGTACAGTGGAGTGGCATACATTGGACTGGGGTCCAATCGAATAGCGCAGAATGAAGTGCCATAGAGTGGAGTGCCCTACACTAGGGTGGCTTGAAGTGGAGTAGTGTAAAGTGGAGTGGCAAACAGGGGAACAGCATAGTGTGGAGTACAATACAGTGGAATGGCATAAGTTGAATACCACATACTGGACTAGCGTATAGCAAAGTCGCATTCAAGGAAGAGGAGTAGAGTGGAGTTGCATACAGTGTAGTAGCGTTGAGCGTACTTGTGTAGAATAAAGTTGTGCATAGTATCACAGCATGGAGTGGCGTAGAGCAGAGTGTTGTACAGTGGTGAGGCATAGAGTGTATGTACAGTGGAGTAGCATACAGTAGAGTATAATGGAGGAGCCTACACTGGAATGGCGTACAGTGGCGTGTTACAGCATAGAGTAGCGTACATTGGAGTGGGTCCAAACAAATACCATAGAATGAAGTGACGTAGACTGGAGTACCATAAACTGGAGTGGCTTTGAATGGAGTAGTGTACAGTGGAGTGGCATACGGTGGAATAGCGTACATACAGTGGAGTGTTGCAGAGTAGAGTGGAATACAGTGGAAGAGAGTAGAGTGGAGAGGCTTAGAGTGGAATAACATATAGTGGGGTAGCGTCCATTGGAGTGCCATACAGTGGAGTGACACAGACTGGAGTGGCGTACAGTGATGTTGAGTACAGTGTAGAAGAAGAGTGGAGTGGTGTAGAGTGGAATAGCTTATTGTGGAGCAACTACAGTGGTGTGGCATTTGGATGTATGTGAAATTTAGCAGTAATGTAGATTATGGTGTGCAGAGTAATGCAAAGCAGCGAAATTCGCTTCCTTGTGTTTCTCCTGATTTACCAAATAACACTTGGCCATGCGTAGTGGCCTTGCATTCTTTTGGAAATCTGACTTACTTATTGTATTGGCCATGTGTGATGCAAGGGTACAGCAATTCAGTAATACAACTGGGAATTCCTTTTTATTACGGGCCATGATAGACAATGATGACTTCGCAGTATGTTGTGGTACATGTTGATGACAAGCCAGTATGTAGTTAGGTAATGGCTGTTTTTAGAGAATGAAAAGGCAGCCATAATGTTTTTACTACACTTTAGCTGTGTTTAGTGTTAGGGCCTTAGATATAGGTAAGTAGTAGATCCCTACTTTTTACCACTTTATTTAAGTAGTAATGGGGAGGGTAATGTATTTAGTTTTTATATATATTATTAAATAAGTTTACAGCCATGTACTGTGGTAGCTTTACAAACTGTTGTGAAATTTTGCAAAAGTACTGCAGCAACAGATATCAGGAAGTTTAAATGCCTTATTCCACTCCCTTTGCTCTTCACCACAAAATTCACTACATTTAAAAATGTAGAAAATGCTGTAGGTTTGAAAAGGCTTGTGGTGATTTGTCAAATGGGTGGTAAGTTATTATGGAGGTAATACCTGAGGGATTCCTATCTTTAGGAATACTAAATGTTAGACCCGACAGCCTTAGGGTGGTCTTCTGCTAAACATTTTGATGTATCGACAACCTCATTTTACTATAGTCAGGCTCAGTATCTAAGTATTTTCAGTATCACAACAACATAATGTACAACATAACATTAATAAAGGATCAAAGCACATCTATGTTACTTTGATATTCACCTGCAAGCAGATGTGAACAAACTGACAACATCCCCATACAGAAAACTCCTGGCATGTAAATCGATATTACATGCCACGAGTGCTCACCACCATCACAAATAAAGCCCCATCGCATATGGGGAGATGCTGATAATGTAGTGATGAGGGGATTTTGAATCAGGAACTAAAAAGGGTGGAGGACAGATTCTCGAATAGAGGTTACAGTACAGAGGGGCATATTACCAAGCAATATCGATAACTATCGCTATTGCTTGGTTAGAGACAAAAATTTACCGCCAAGCTGTGGCGATTTTCATCGCAGATAAACCTTGGTATTACCAAGGTTTATCCCAAATGCGATAAAAATCGGCCGCAATGCATGAATATCGCTGAAAAGTCAGCGATATTCATGCATTACCGAGCTAATGCTCTTAGCCATGTTATCCACCTCCCATTGGATAACATGGCTAAGAACTGCTCAGGGCAGGTGTTATCTTTTGGAGATATTCGCGCTTAGCGCGAATATCTCTAAAAGTTGGTAATAGGAGATAGCGATGTTAGCAACTGTTTCCAGTCGCTAACATCTTGGCACACCCACTTTGCATGTCATTAGTGATAAATCTCACTGACATGCAAAGTGGGGCCCAAGATGGTCGCTATCTCCTACTAGCTGTCGATAACTGGTGTTAGCAACAGCTAGGTAATAGGGAGATAATTTTATCTCCGCTTTCTTGGCTTTTAAAGCCAAAAAAGCGGAGATAAACCCCCTGATAATATGCCCCAGAATTACTAACACAGACACGCAATAGTGTAGATGAAGTAAAACGAGACAGCTTACTCAACATCAACAAAAAATTTAAAAAAATAGAAATAAAATTGCATTCATTACCCCCTACTCAGCAGCAAACACGGAAGTGTGTAGAATAGATGATTCATTGAAGGAAGTCATTGGACTTAAACCGATGGTGACACATGACAGAGGCAAAACACTAAGACAACACTTGTGTCCAAGTTATCTACCACACCTCAAAATAGTGACTTGGCTACCACCCTCCCCCCTACCCTCCCAATTGTTTTTCACAAATGTGGCTCTTGATGTGTTTGTTGTTGTGCTCTAGACAAAATAACAATCTTCACATTCAACAAGTGCAAAACGTACAATATTGGCTCTTTCATTAACTGCAATACGGAATTTTGGTATACTGTATCAAATGTGTGTGTAATCGGATATATATAGGCAGCACAGAGAGGATACAATAGCACATCAGAGCAATAAGGAACAAAACTCCATACCTTCCGATTGCCATACACTACAATGAGATTCCCAAAAGCAATGATCTAGTCAACATTAACTTTCACGGTATTGAATGTATTGAACAGTTACCAACGGGGGAGGGGGGATAGAATGCTCAGATTAAGATAATGTGATTATTCAACTGAAGGGGGTAGAGCAGGGCCTCAACATTGACATTCAAAATGGATGGCTTCCTCTCAGCTTAAGAGAACAGATACATATAACAACAATGTAGTCATTAAAAATAATGCTTTATGTCTATTGCACATTATGATGTAACGATGCTGTGGATACTATGTCATATTGTTTGTGATGTTCGGAGACATTTGGATTCTATATGCATAACTTGTGTATTTGCTGTAAACCCAGGCATTAGGGGATACACTACAACTCTGTCATGCTTTCACCCCTCAACATTGATCACTGATGCCATCACATGTTTGCGTCTTCACCTCTAACAAGGTGCACAGGGGGGCCTTAGTTACCAATCCGAACAGAATTACCTGATTGACTTACTATCACACCCTCTACTGACTTACCTGGACAGGTGGTGTGGGTGGACTTATATGCGGCTTTGAGACTTATCTCATTCTCTCATGGCTACTCGTATGACAATGGATTCCATTTTGGTTGAGTGCAAAACCTTTTCAAAAAGACAACAACATTTTCTTTTTATGCATTTTTTCTTTGGCGTTAAAGTGGAGTACAACCACTGGGTAGCGCTCCGTCTACCTCTTTGGCAATAGGGACATACTCCTTGTGCGATACTCACACCACCATGCGCTTATGCTTCTTGATCGATGTGATAGGTACACATCGACCACAATCTTTTTTTAAATGCGTGTGTGGTCTGAATACACTTATGTGTATCACGCTCAACAGCAGGCACATTGGCCCTTTAACGGGTCGGTACCTGACATTGTTTTTCGCTCCACGACCACTCCAAAATCGCGGTCACTTTGGAGCATTCGGGCTGCAACACTGTGGTCCTTTGTCTGTCTTGCAGCTCCCCGCTCACTTCCGCATGTTTTAAATGGAGATCGGATGATTTTAGCGATCAAGGCGTTTCCAACTCCGGACACAGCAGAGAGTGAGTGAGTTGTTATCTCGTTGGAATTTCCAATAACTCTAGTTCTATGGTGGAGCGGTGTGGCTCACTGGTTAGAGGCGGCAGACCTGTAAGCAGAGAACGACCCGGGACCAGGGTTCAATTCTCGACGCGGCAGGGTCGTGGACCAGGGGTCGACGGACGCGATAATTCTCACCGCAGTGCCTACTCTAACCAGGGAAGACACTCGGTAACTCTGGGCATTAAGCTTGCCTCATCTCTACAACGGCCCCCCACAGACGCCAGGGATGCCTGGTTTCACCCTGGAGATACCCAGAAAGGGACCATCTCACAGGGAAAACCAGGACGGGTTCCCCAGCGGTCTACAGCGCCAGGACACTCGGGTAGAGTAAGAGTGCGCTTTACAAGAATCCCACATTTCTATGTTACTTTGGCTCTCCCGTTTTATATTGTATATGTTGTTTTCCTCACTCACTCACAACTACTGTAAGGGTACAACATTATATGCTTCACAATCGAATTACACTCATACTCCCCTGGATTTCCATATATCTGACTGGAGGTAAGTGCTAGTTACTCCTATTTCATAATGGCCTGTTGTATTTAAATCACTAGGTGGGCTAATTTTACCACACTCCTCTGCTGAGAATGTCTACCTGATAAATAGTTTTTATGCTGTTCTTCCAGAGTCTCATACTTAATCCAATCCACTTTTGGGACAACTATTCAACTTTCCAGAAGGATTTTGTTCAGACAAAATGTACCTTTACTTTTAAGTATGCTTCTTTTCTGCATCCCTTCATAAAACTCAGGGGTGAGTCTTATTAGGGCACTCTTTACTTTAACACTTACATGGTGGCTATTCTTTGCACCTTGGTATATCTCGTATGTGTTCGCCTATACGTATTGAGGGCTTGTCATCATGTAATTTCACCATACCTGGTAAGGAACATGGATACATTATGACCTATCATTGTGCCCCTCTGTGTCTGCTTTTACCAAGGGACAATTCTGCACTGCACACCCACAGGATACATTTGGTGTTTGACTGACTGTCATAGATCCCAATAAATAGACAACAGTATTTGTAATATCAGTATTATATAATTTTGCAGCCTTGAGAAAGTCCAGGAGGACGAAACACGTGTAGGCTGCGCTGTTTTGGACCCATACCTTAAGAGAATTGTACTGTCAAGTAAAAGTGCTGTGGAAAAATCTGACTCTAGTGGTTTTGATTTGATCTTTGTAACACAACTCTACTGAGAAGAGGAGTACCTCAATTTTTTAGATTGTGTGTGCATTTTCTTTTCTGTAATCCTTTTGCCTGCTTGCCTCCAATTTTGCTGATTTCGTTTTGTTGGCCTTAGGACTCTGAGCACTTTACCTCTGTCAACTGGTGCTAAAGGTTATGTGCTTTTCTTATACAACATGGTTTGATTGACTTTTCAACGATTGGCATATTTAATTTACCTTTGGGTCCTTAGTAGAGTGTGATACATGGGCTCAGGGCGTGTAAATTACATGCTACTAGTGGTCCTGCAGCACTTTAAACATGTCTCGGACCTTCCACTGTAGAGCCTGTATGTGCAGTTTACACTACCATGTTGCTTTGGCTTTTAAATCCCTTTGCCGTAAACTCTCCTTTTATTACATATGCCACCAAAGGTAGGACCTAGTTAGCCCATAAGGCAAGGTGTTGTGTAATCAAAAGGTAAGATTAGTACTTATAAGTTTTACACATCCTGGTAGTGAAAAACACCCACATTTGTTTTTCACTACTGTATGGCCGACCCCTCTTATAGGTTAACATTGGGAATCCCTTATTACAATTATTACCTGTAATTCGTGATTCAGAAGGTGTAGCTCTGTCATGTTTCATGTCATTGCAATGATAATGATAAATCCTCTTTACTGGTAAAGATGAATTCCTCGCTGCCATTTTAAAAATGCCACTTTTACCAAGATGGCATTTTTCTCTTCCTAGCCCTGTGTGCCTCTAAATATAAATGTAAAAAAAACCAGCTGCCTACTACCCTCTGCCCTGATGAGGAACTGGACTCATTGACTTGAACATGGGCATAGTGGCTTGCCTCCAGTTTTAAAACTTAGGTATATAAAAGTCTTACCCCCTGTTCCTGTGCCTGGTCCATCGGAAGGGGATCCAGGGCTTGCTCCAGTAGAATTGAAGCATTCTCTTCTATGTGAGCAGAATAAAAACATTGCTACTGGTGCGGGAACAGAAACGTCGCATCATGCTTGGAAGCAGTGCATCGCCATAGGAACCGACGCATCGGAATCACAGCCTCGCCGCCGCTGCAGGACAGGCAATCGACACAGACCCTTGACTGAGTAGAAAAAGCCCAGCTCATCGGCTTCAGAACCAACTAATTTCGGACCTGGCACTTCTTCTTTGGAACCGGTGCATTGCAATTGTTTGAGTGGAGAAATTCGATGCACCTCCCTGACTGTGGGATCAACACCGATGCATTGCTCGGCTGCACCATTCATCTTGTTATTTCTACCAGGATCAGGTTACTTTTGTTCAAAAGGCCTTATGTGGCTCCTGTATCTGGCCTGTGCTCAATGGCTGTAAGCCTGACCTCTTGACGTTGTCTGGTCCTGTGTAACCAGATAACCCCATAGACGAGTATTTCTTCTAAATACTAGTTTTCCACTTGTAATCTTTAAAAATTCATATCTCGACTTCTACTCATTGGATTGTTGTTGTTCTGTTTTATTTTTAGAATTATTATCAAATATTCTAAACTGGTGTGCAGCCTTTTTCTGGTGTTTACACTGAGTTATTGGTTGAAGTGTTGCACAAATACGTGACACATTGACTTAAGTTTAGCCAGCCTGCTCTGTACCAAGCTTCCAGAGGATGAGCACAGGTTAATTTATGGTGTGTATCAGACTTACACTAACTAAGATTGTGGTTCTTGCTTGGACTGTGCATATCTCTGCCAACCAGAACCCCAATTTCTAAAACTAATTATAAGTACAGAGAAGCAATCAGATTTAATGTGATTTATTTATTTTTATCTATTGTGTATGTTATGTATTTGATTATTGAGTTCCATAATCATGTCATCATAAATGTGCCTTTTAGTTCTTCATGTAGTAATTCTGAAACTTTACATATGAAGTCTAGTTTATTTTTTTGGGCGTCCTTGCTACTTTTGATAGGATTGTGCTACAAACATTAAGCTTTTTTTCTAATGGTAACTTATCATGTCCTCCATGTAGTAGTTTGTGTAGCTGATTGCTCTGTCACTTTTTATTTTGTTGCTGTTACAAAGGAGTACACGAGGAAGATGGTTTTTGGTTGGCTTGTGGGGCACAGTTTTATTTTGTGAGCCAGAGAGCATGCAAAGCAAACGTATGTAGATTACGATGTATTCTCTTTGTTATGTATTTGTTTATAGGTTTCCATTAGCATGTAACTATAAACGGGTCTTTCAGTTATTCATGTAGCAAATCTGAAACTTTAAATAGGCAGTCAATTGAAATTTTGGGCTCCTTGGTACTTTTAGTAGTGTTTGTGCTACATAAGAAGGTGAAAGTGAATGAAAGGTAATCATTGTCGAAATAGTAGTTTGTGTGACTCACCATTATGTACATTGTTCAGTTTGTTGCACAGGAGTCCATAAGAAAGATTGGTTTTTGGCTTGCTGGGCCAGTTTTATTTTGTGAACCAGAAAGCATGCAAATATTTACTTTATTTTTATTTAACATATGCTCAGTACAATGGACTGTGGTTAATACATATTTCAATGAAGTAGGGAAATAGATGCATTCTACGGGCCCGATTCACAAAGGTAAACTGAGACGAAAGTCTAACTTTACGACTTTCGGTACTCACAAAAGGCATTTACGAGTGATAAAGTTAGAATTTTGTCTCAGTTTTGGTCTCAGTTAAATTTAAGACCAAAACTAAAGTTCAACTCAGACAAAAGTCTAACTTTACTTCTCGTAAATGCCCTTCGTGAAAACCGAAAGTTGTAAAGTTAGATTTTTGTTTCAGTTTATCTTTATGAATCAGGCCCTTCATTTACAGTGTTCAATGATCTCCTGTAAGGGAACAAGGCAATTTTCCACATAAAGTATACCATCTTAGATTACTTACACAATTACCACTTAAAAATAATTGCAGTCCACCAGGGTGTACGTTTAGTAGCCCCTGTATGCCACCCATAGGCCACATACCTTTTCCCACTTGTGCGGAGAGCCTCTGCTCTGGTACACCATATTTTCAGCATAACTGCACCAATCTAGGCCAATCTTCCAATCTTGCGCTCTTGGTGGGCGGTCTGCCCCCCACACTCTTGCCATGTTCGTTTTTGCTATCATGCCTGCCACCATCGGCTGTATCTTTAGATTTTTCGGCCATACCTCTTCCCCCGTCACCTAGCCTCCATTGGGGCTTCGAGGCCCGTGTGCTCAATCATGACGTGCACCACCTCCTGCCAATAATGCTGAACAATAGCACATGCACATGCCAATAGAATGTGGAAGAAAGATCCCACCATCCCACACCCCCAGCACATTGATCCAAATTGCATCAACCCAATTTATACAAAAGTGTTCTAGAGGAATGCAATCTATGGACGATTCGTAGCTGCATTAGGCAAAGACAAGCCCAAATAGCGACCTCTCAAGGGCTCTGAAGTGCATCCACCCAGTGATCCTCCTCCAGCAGACCCAGTTCATTTTCTTAAACTTCCCCCAGGGTCCCCACAAGATTTTGGGCTAGATGTAGGTAATTTTATTTTACCACTTCTTAAATACCGAATTTTACCGATTCGGTATTTAAGAAGTGGTAAAATAGAGGGGGGGGATGTAGGTATTACAGAATCTGTAAATACTGAATCGTTCAGATTCGGTTTGTACCGATTCTGTAAATACCGATTTGGTAATGCCCGTTGATTCCTATGGGCATTGAAGCCCATAGGAATCAATGGGCATTACCGAATCAGTATTTACTGATTCAGTAAATACCGATTCCAGCAAGGGTGCAGGGGGTGTCACTTTGACACCCTCAAGCACCCCAAATACAGGCATGTGTGCCATGTGGCACACAGACATGCCCTAAGGGCATGTCTGTCTGTCACATGGCATAGGTGTGCATGCACACATGTGCATGCACACCTGGATTCGGTATTTTACCACCCAATTGGATTGGGTGGTAAAATACCGAATCTGAAAGGCCTTTGGGACTCGGAAGAGTCCCACCTGCATCTGGAAGTTACCGAATCGGTAAAACTACCGATTCGGTATTTTACTGATTCGGTAAATTTACAGATTCGGTAAAATTTACCGAATCAGTCAAATTGGCCCCCTACATCCAAAAAACCCATTTACCGGTCGGTAACGGCCGAATTCGGCCATTACCGGCGGGTAAATGGCCACCTACATCGGGCCCCTGGTGAGTTGTTAATGAAATTCTTGTACATGAGTGACGTGGCTTTAGCTATCATTGAGTCTAACAATAACCTATCCTTCGGGGTGTAGTCCAACAGTTGCTCCCCTTCAAGCACGTGTCTGCAACACATGAGACTTTTCATTTTGTGATAATTCCATCCCAAACGATATTGAGATAAACCATATATGTTGGTCGTACTCGAGGAAGCTGAGGGTTACACAGAGCTCGACTGAATCCTTTCTCCGGAAATACTGGCTTGGATACTTGTTGGAAGCTGTGAGTTTCTCGTACCCAAGGACGCCGGGGTAGAGAAACAGGGACGGACAACTGTTTCCCTTCTCCGAAACGGCCCTGTGTACATATCCCATACCTGAGGACACTGCTGGATCGAGGCCTATTTACATAAAAGCCCTTGTTTAATTATTGCGCACTTCTCTTCACAATCACTTAGGACAATTACAGATGACAAGCTATTATAACTGAAAAAAAAACGTGAAAGCACGGAGAACAACATATATGGTTTATCTCGATATTGTTTGGGATGGAATTATCACCAAATGAAAAGTCTCTGTATTTGAGGATTGAACCTTGAAAAAGTCGCTGGAACATTTTCCAACATGGCGACGAAACACGTGTTGGCTGTCTAAGAATCCAATACAATGCGCAAGAAGAAAATGAATAAAGAAAAGAGGAACCAACAACATTGTTTTTTTGTCTACTGTGTACTGATATACTCAACAATTGTATTTTGGGCGTGTGCTGGGGACTGTGTTTGTGTTGATTAGTTGGCCTATGCTACACTTTAGGGAGATAGGAAGCTCTCTCTACCCTGCAGCACCACTGACCATATAGGCTAGGGAACATATTAATGTGGATTTTCCTGAGGTGCCATAAACCTTAACTGTAAGTACCGAAATCTTTCTTTATCTGCCATTTCGTATTCTAGTCTCAGGTCATTGAAGGAGATCATTGCCCCCATCTCCATAAATCTCTGAGATGGTCAATGCCAAGGAGACCTTATTTACGAATTCTCTTCAGGTGCCCCACCTCTTCTAGCAAATTGCTATCCCATAGTGGAGTTCTCTCTGTCAGCTTGCCCTCTGAGACCAAAAATCTGGTGGACTCCCACCACACACGGACCACAGTCTGAGTGTGGATAGGCAGCTGCCCCTCCAGCTTCTTACAATAATGTACTGCTGGGTATCAGTGTCCGTCTAATACATAGCGATCCATCCGATGGCAGGTTCATTCCTATCTGCAAACAGCCAGTCATTGATGTTATCAGCAGGGCTGCCCAGTAATATTTCTTGAGATTTGGGACAGCAAGTCCCCCTTCACTCATCTCTGATGATTGCATAGGACAATCCTTGGACTGCCCAATCCCATAGGAGTTTTCGTAATTCGCTATTCACTTTCTGGTATTCTATAGGAGGTGTTATGCAGTATATAGAGCAGGCGAGGCAGAGCCATCTTTTTAAATAGAACAACCCTACCCATCAAGGACACCAGTAGTTTCCTCCAGTGTGCCAAATCGCTCCTGAGTTTCTCAACTTATTGGAACAGATATCAGTCAGGAAATTGTCCATGTTCCCTCGCTATCCAGATGCCCAGGTATTTAAACCTGTCTTTTACCTCCAGGGGTATTCTCCCTGCCAGGACGGGGGGACATCCCCCGAGATAGGGAAGAGGAGACACTTAAATATGAAGCAATCTATTCCCGGGAGATAGGACCGTGTCATATAATAAAATATTGTCAGCATATAAAGATAATACGTTCATCCCAACGTCCCTCTCCAATTATACCTGATACTAGCAGATATTAATTATTATTATTATTGTATTTCTTATATAGCGCCAGAATCGACCCCTGAAGGGGTATCTCCGCGCTTGCCTTGGGAACCCGTCCTGGTTTTTCCCTGTGAGATAGCCCCTACAGGGCATCCCCAAGGTGAAAGCCAGGCATCCCGCCGCGGGGGGGGGGGCGTTGTGGCGATTAAGCAAGCTTAATGCCCAGAGTTGCAGAGTGTGAACCCATGATTAGGTCAGGCACCGAAGCGAGAATTATCGAGTCCGTGGACATTTGAGCTCAACACCCTGCCGCGTCGGGAATCGAACCCCGGTCCCGGGTCTGACCTCTGCTTCAGGGTCTGCCTGCTCTAACCAGTGAGCCACACTTCTCCTTCAGCAGCTATTGGCTTAGGCGCCTGAGCAAAAATCATCAGGGACAACAGACATTCCTGCCCTTATGTTGTGCAAGGGTTCAGGACACTACTCCTTTGACTCCTACTCTTGCCTTCTGGTGCGATAGAGATTGCACCATTCACAAAAGCGCGGGTTGAAGCCCATCCTCGACATGGCAGAGAACATATACTGCCATTCAATACTGCCAAAGCTCATTTGCGCATCTAGAGAGAGCAACACCGCCTACTCCCTCCCCCGGACCTGGGATTTTTGGAGCCCCCATATAAGCAGGTTTGACCTAGTAGTTCTATACGGGTATAAAATAGGCCTAGGCGGTACATTCGGTTCCGCTTGTGGAATTTGGGTAATGTTGCGTTTCGTGGAGAACACGGAATTGCCAAAAATTCTGCAATCCACGACTTCGTGTTTGCAAGCTATTTCCCACCAAGCACGCAAACAGCGTTTGCGAACAGGACAAAAGCATAGAGAATGGACGGAACAAGCAATTCAGCATGTTCGCGGAACTCTGCGTGCTCGCAGAAAATTCTTTTCCGTTTCGCAGAGCTTTGCGTAGTGCGAATATGCAAATTCCGCCCACCCCTAGTATAAAACTGGACTGGTCAGGGTGGACCAAAGATGATATCACCAAAAAGAACCTGGTAGCTAGGACCTTTGCTAATACCTTGGCTTCTAAATTCACTAATGAGATGGGCCTGCAGGAGCTACATTCTTCTAGGGGTTTACCTTTTTGGGGGATGACCAATATAATGGCCAATCGCTGGTCTTCAGGCAGGCAGCCCCCTCCTAGCCATCTGGAACATATTAAGCATATGCTGCACAACCTTGTCAGCTACTCCTTTAAATAGCTACACCGGGATGCCCGTAGTCCCTACGGCTTTACCTGATTTTATGTCTCGGATGAATCCTTCCACTCCTGTCTCTCGTCAGCTGACAATGTAGTGAGGGAAATATCACATAGACGCACAGTGTAATTAACCCCAGACCTAAACAAAGTGGTAGTATATAGTGTTTCATAATAGTTGGCAAATGCTTCCGCTATGGCCTTCCCACTCCTATGTACAGCCAAGCTATGATTTTATTCGCCTCATCCCCTACATCATAAATCCTTTTCTGTGTCGCCCTCGTCTGAACTTGTGCCTCGTTTCTGGTTAAGTCTCTTAGTTCTAGTTGTTTGAGATGGAGCTGGTACCCTAGGGGAGAACCAGTAATCCCGTTGCGCACCACCTTGGCCACCAGCTGTCCTATCTTCCTTTCAATGTCTTTGTACTTAAGTCAACATTCCTTCCTCCGCCCACCTATCAGGGCTTGAGTGTGCCTTTGTAAGACAGTCTTATAAGCCTCCCATAAAGAACATGCTTAGTCAACCAACTGTCCCCTCGTTTTCTTGGAAATATTGCTCCGTCTGTTCCCGGATTTGATGTAAAGTACCCTAAGCCTATTCTGGGGGCATGATGGTGTCTCTTGTAGGACCCAGTAGCAGTACCTCAACAAGGGAATCGTTTGATATGCCGCATGCTATGTGCGACGTGCCATGAAACTACCTAGCATGCATACAGTGTGTAAGGATTTTATCTAATTGAGAATAACTACTGTGCACTGTGGAAAAATATGTGTATTGTCTTGCCGTCAGGTATGGCTCATGCCATAAGTCCACCAGCCCCATTGCTTCAAAAAACGCATTTAAGGGCTCTGGTCCAGCTCTAGCGCAGGTCCCGGTTCCATGTTCCTTTCCGGGTCGACAGCAGTGTTTATATTGCCCCCTAACACCAATGTACCTTGTGACATCTCCAAGAGTAGGGTACTGAGTGCTGGCAGGGTAATGGCGTGAAGGCGTGCCAGTACATAGACCGAACAGAGATTTATTGTCAGACCTTTCATGAGCCTGTTAATGCAAAGTATCTTGCAAGGTGATCGTGCCACGTTCGACTAGGTCTTGGTCTTGTCATTATGCCAACCCCCCTAGAGCCCAGGGTGTAGCCCGCATGAGGGAGGAGAATGTACCAATATTTGTCCACTTCTTTGTAGTGATTATCTTTCAAGTGTGTTACCTGTATAAAGACTATGTCCGGGGCATGTCTTCTGAGATATTGTAGAACTATTGTGCATTCAATATTATTACCCAGGCCATTGACATTCCATTTCATGATTTTCAAGGTGGCTCTTGAATGGGTTCCACTGGTTATATCTCATTTGGTCCCTTCTTGCTTCTTTGGGGGCTTGTCTCACTGGTTCGCATCGGCTCTGCCGTTTGTTGCAGAGGGAAGTGAGCACTTTACTCTCTACATTCTCTTCCGGCCTGGGGAGGTCGCACTCTAGTTCTTTTCAGCCCCAGACTATATCAGGGCGTGCTGGGTCGGGCGCTCAGCGGATGCGCTCAGCGGACACACCACTGGTGCGCCAAAGGTAAGCCCGTCTGCGCCCGTCCATGCCTGGACAGGGCCTTGAACCAGAAACCCTGGCCTTTTCTCTGAAGAACAGAGCAATTCTTTAACTTACTCTAGGGTACAGCTCCTGGGTCTACATAGGCAGGCCCGCAGTCATTGTCAACCCATGGACTTGGGGGCTTCAGCTGACAGTCATGCATATCAGTGCCCTTCCTGCAGCTTTTGCATGCTTCAGTCCTGTGTCAACGATGACTCTCTGCAGAGGCCTCTGCTCTAACCATCCCCCATAGATCATTCACTTTTATTTATTTTTTATTTTTATTTTTGGAGTCTTATACAGCGCTTACGAGACCCAGGGGTATCAAGGCGCTTTACAACATACATGAATAGAAAACATAAGCATTAAAGTACAGTGAGTATCATCTAGGCTATTTGGGGCCAAAAAGATCGAGGTCATTGGCCATATTATATAGATGACGGTTGAGGAGAAATTCTTTTAGTTGTCTCTTGAAGATCGTGAAGAAGGGATTAGTCCTGATGTGGGTAGGGATAGAGTTTCAGATTTTTGGGGCATTCCCAGAGAAGGAGCGGGAGAGGGCTTTTTGTTTATGTCTTTTTGGGGGGATTAAGAGGAGGGAGCTGGAGCTTCTGAGGTTTCCTGCCTAGCTTTTGCGAGTTTGGCAGGGATGTTGTCCGGTTTGCCTGTGTGCAAGGCTTTATGGGTGAGACAGGCAGTTTTGAAGGCGCAGCGTGCTTCGATGGGTAGCCAGTTTAGGGCCTGTAATGCAGGGGTGATGTGGTCATGTTTGTTGGTACCTGAGACCATTCTTGCTGCTGCATTTAGGATGGCTCTCATGGGAGCTGTGTGTGTATTAGCTGTCCCGGTTAGTGTGGCATTACCATAGTCAAGTCTGGACAGAACTAGAGATTGGGTTGAAATTTTCTAGGTCATTGGAGGGTATGAAAGGTTTGATTTTGTTGAGGAATTTTAGATCTCGAGGTACAGCTGGGTGTCGTCTGCATAGAGGTGGTAGGCGATGCTTGCTTTTTTTAGAATGGTAGTGAGCAGTTCCATGTAAATGTTGAAGAGTGTGGGGGAGAGGATTGAGCATTGAGGGACACCTCGAGTTGAGGGGGAGGTGTCAGACATTGAGTTTTAGATTTTTATGAGTTGGGAGCGGTTATGTAGAAATGAGGAGAACCATTTTAGGACATTGCCATCTGCTCCGACACGTTTTTGTGGGGCGTCTAAGAGTAGGTTGTGATCAACCGTGTTAAAAGCAGCTGATAGGTCGAGGAGGACAAGTAGGCAGCATCTGTTGGAGTCAAGGGATAGAGAGAAATTCTTTATTGTATAGTTAATAAAAACCATTACAATGTTACATACTATATTAGTTAAAAAAAAAGAAATATGCACTTGTTAAAAAATAAAAGAAAGAAAAACTAGTATTCAAGTTAAGACACTACTGATAAAGAGAAAGAACATTGGCGATTCTGTGAGTCCAAATGATTCTTGTACTTGTTCAAAACTGATAAAAGATACAGGTTAAAAAATTCCAAGAATTCTAATTTGTGCGGTTGGTTCTTTTGTTTTCAAAATTATTAACATACTTGATTACTCTACAAATACATTGAGGGTCCACTGAGTCCAGCATATGTAGGATCGCTGACCGGCATGTACGAATTCCTTTTTCGTTAAATTTTGCCTTTAATAAGCATTGGCGTTGACTGTCCATTGCCGGACAAATGCAAATCAGGTGGATTATATCTTGCACAGCGGCACCACTTACGTTGCACCCCTTTGAGCCTAATGATCTCCAGCCTGGTTGATCCGCGTTTGTGGGTAATTTTCCCATACGTATGTTTAGGTATTTATGTTTGTAGTCCGATGGAAAGGCAAGCTCGAAATATGGTGAGGGGACCAGCTTTTTGTGAGAACGTAATACCATCCATGCATGTGATCGATGTCTCAGGGTTGTCTTATCAACGTTCAAGGAATGCGTGTTGGCTGCCTTTTTTGTTATCTTCTTGAATGAGGATAAAGGTATATTCCTATCCCGCAATGATGCCAGCTCTGTGATATTAAGGGAAGATTTTAGGTGCTTCGCATACTTGGAATTAGGGTTGTTCTGGATGGCTTCCCATATTGCAGAGTTGATATCGGTTTCACGGTTCAACCAGATGCCGTACCAAAATTTGACTGTCTCATAATTTTTGTGCAATGTTTGTAACTGCAAGCCAAATTCGAGCCGTACCTGCGCGGGAGAGGCGTCACAAGGTACTCTAAATATGCGTTTATACACTCTTATCTGGATTTTATCTAAGAGTGTAGCACTCCTTCCGCAATGTAACACGCTACCATAGGCTATTGTAGGAATCAGTTTAGTTTTAATAACTGTTAAAAGGGGAGTGAACAGGGGGCCTTTTAACTGTTTTGATAAGATACTGAATGCATGTAGGAGGGCAGATCCTTTCTACTCTATAGCGTCAAACTGTGTGCGAAAGGTACACCATCTGTCTAAAAGTATCCCCAGGTACTTATAGCTTACAACTACTTCCAGTTTCTTGTTGTTAATGATAAAATGTGACTATTTTATTCGGCACTGGGTTATTATCATGACTTTTGTTTTCTTAATGTTTATTTCCAGGAGATTATGTTCAGTGTAATCCTCCAGTTCCTGCATGAGGCGTTGCAGTCCTTGTTTAGTATGACTGAGGAGTACAACGTCATTGGCATAGGAAAGATGTGTGAGGGGCAATGTTCCTAGCCGGGGAGGATGTGCGTTGACCCCATCTAGCCTTGATGACAAGTCGGCCATGAATAGATGAAACAAATGAGGGGCCAAGACAGCCTTGCTTTAGTCCCGTGTAATATTTCTAGATCATCATACGTACGTGGTGTATCATCTGGGCCTTTTTGTTTGTTTGTTTTGTTTGTTATATACGATGTTTGTCAAATCAAAGGTTGAGGTTGAGGTCATCTGGGTCTCGACGTTAGAGGTTTTGGATACCGGGGTTACTTTTGATGGTAAGTATGTTCTGGAATTTATTGAAAAGGTGTCATGTAGATGTTGTGTCCATGTCATTTCTGTAATGCATGTCGTACTTATCACATTTGTGGGTCTATTTAAAGAGTTTACCTGCAGCCAGAATGCTCTGGAATCCTTTTTTTTTACGTTATACAATATTTTTGCCCAGAAGCTGATTACCTTATTTTTTTTATCAATCCAGATTTGTTTCTTATATAATTTCTTGATGAGACGGATATCCTGCCAAGGTTTGAAATGCGGACCGTGACCTTGTGCTCTCCTCACAAATTGGCGTAAACTCCTTCTCAAAGAGCAGAAGAACGCAGGCTGTCATCCTGGGACCCTTTCAATCAGCTAAACTCTGCCCCTTGCGGAGTTCCTCAAGGCTCATCCCTCAGTCCGACACTTTTTAACATCTATGTGTCGGACCTAGCTAAGACCATCAAAGCACATGGGATGAGCCTTACCTCGTACGCCGACGACACCCAATTAGTGTTGGCAATTAAAGGCGACGGAGAGCAAGTAGCTGAAAAAATTAAGAAAGGGCTCCTAGACATAGGAGATTGGATGGCGACAAACTGCTTAAAGCTGAATTCAGAAAAAACTGAGGTACTCATCTTTGGTCCACTCTCCCCAGCATGGTCCACCTGTTGGTGGCCAGAGACCTTCGGGATTCCTCCTACGCCGACCTCGAAGGTCAGGAACCTGGGTATCACCTTTGATGATGGACTTAATTTCATGAACCATGCCAACAAAACCGTATCTAAAGCGCACTTGAAGTTAAAAATGATCCGCAAAATACGCCCTTTTCTTCCTGACTCTGCCATTAAGACACTGGTTTCTGCCCTTGTCCTCTCATCCCTGGATTACTGTAATGGTTTATTCCTCAATGCGCAAATCAGAGTAATTGCAAAACTTCAAACTATACAAAACGCAGCAGCTCGCCTCCTCATCGGCAAAAAAAAGTTCGAACCCATCTCCAAAAACATAAAAGATCTTCATTGGCTGACTGTACAAAAAAGAATTCATTTCAAAGCACTCTGTATAGTTTTCAAATCAATCAATAATCAAGGACCACATTTTCTAAGAGACCAATTACAATCCTACAAACCCACAAGAGCGCTACGATCAGCCACTCTCAGCCGACTGGTTGTCCCTCGAACCAAAACAGTCTCCTGGGGTGACCGACGCTTTTTGGTGGCGGCCCCCAGACTCTGGAACACCTTGCCTCTCAATATCAGACAAAGTGTTACACTGCTTCAGTTCCGCAAACTCCTGAAAACCTGGCTGTTCTCTCAGTAATCTCTTTTTCCACTCCGTCATATCTGATCCATTCAACCTATGCCCTCATATTTTCTTAGTTAATATTGGTTTTAGCGCCTTGACGCCCATGGGTATAAGCAGCGCTTTATAAATATTAAAAATAAATAAATAAATAAATAAAGAGCGGGTTGTCTGGTTAAGGTGGTTACAGTTTTGTTCGTTAGGCCTTGTTTTGACATTGGTCCCGGTCTTTGGTAAATTATTTATGAAGTCAGTCCAAGTTTCAACTGTTAGTTCGTGGGCCGTGGAGAGCCTTTGCATCAGGTGCTTTGCTTCAAGTGCTATTTGTGGTAGTGATAATGAGGTTGGATACCAACAGACACACAGGCGCTCTCCAGTAGTATTTACAGAGTAGGTCTATGTTGATTATCTAAATGGGTGCTTCAAGGAAAGAGGTGTGGGTCCAACACCTACAATGTTCCACTCAGGTAGAAACTATGTCAAATCAAAGTCTCTCCGAGCACTCTAAATTATATTAGTTCAAGTCCCAATATAGTTCAATCAAGTACAATCAAAACAATCAATTGGCAAGTGTCACTGTCCAAATCGGTAATTCACAAATCCAATCCTCTGGTTCAGAGTTCATCTGTCTTTATTTTCAATTTTCTTCATACATCATGGATTCTCTGTACATCAGCCAACACGTGTTTCGTCGTGTAGCTATCTTAACACTTTGACTTCCTCAGGGCTGCAAGTAAAACAGTACCCATGAGTCAATAGAATCCCCAGATATCTCTCAATTAGGAGTGTAGAACAGTACAAACACACCGTAGTGAAAATTGTTCATAGCCATAAAGACATTGGGCTATAAAGAGAAAAAGTCTAGAAGATAGTAAGCCACATCCCATTCACATCACACCTCATGTGCGTGGAGTCAGTGATAACTGAATGCCAGATTATAAGAACTGTAAAAAGCAGCATAACCTATTCGTGCAATACAAACATAATCAAAATTCACCTATAAGTATTAGAACTGGCTCCCAAATGTTATCACCTCAGTATTGATCCTCCATTCAATTCTACAACAACAAACACCAAATCAATTACATATTCTTATCTGGATATACTTGTCCTTAAGTTCAGTCTATGTCTAAGATATATTTAACCAGAATCGTAATCCAAGACAGCAGACACAGCCACAATGTAGTGGCCCTCAGTCTCAATAAGTGATAAATCCATGTAGGAATTGAGGCACAATCTCATTATCTATAAAAATTTGCAACCACTGTTCTATTCATAAAACAATTCTTGTATACTAATGTTACTACGCTACTTATCCTCTCCTCTCTTACTGCCGGACATACATATAATCACTATATATATGTTTCTATCAAAACCGTGATTTCCAAAAGAATCCCACGTTATATATTCTCGCACATAACAGACATTTCCAATTTCCAGTTCAAATATCGTCAACAAAATCCACTCATCCCGTTATTATGCAGATTCTGGTATGGAGGTGTACTGTCTTCGTTTCAATTTCCTCTATTGTTCAAATTCTACAAAACATAGTAGTAAACATATGCATGTTTCTCTCCATATCCCTTTCACTTGTTAGGTGTTCAACTATCATATCAACACAAAAATAACACAGTTAACTCACCCCGTACTAACGTGATCCCGAGTACTGGGTTTTTGTTTTTTCTACTTCTTAGCGTATCCGCTGTAATTATACAAACGGGGATATTTTGAGACATCTATTCATATTTATTGAGTATGAGTAAGATTCTAACTAGTCTATATCATGCCCTTACCTTCAAGCTTAACATTAAGTCCCTCCGATTATTATCTGGCGTTCCGCATGGGCGCCATCTTTAAACATCTATTTATACTCCCTATACGTAGGCGCCATCTTGTAGTGGAGTCTCTCTGGTCATGGGTAAATTAAGCTTCCGTCAAAACGTCATCAGTTAACACACATACTAACCTATGGTTCTATATTCAAGTCAACGCCATTGCAGAGTGACTATCTAATTTCTACCGTATCATCAATTACATGTCCGATACGTGAAGAATGTTTGTTCTTATTATTGTAGTGGGAGAAATATCGTGTTTCAGTTATCAGCCACTACCGTTAGTAATAACTATTAAATCATTCCCTTATTGCTATTTGTTATAAATATTCAAAATTACTTAACCTTTCTCTAAATAGACTGGCTCCCTGTCTTCCACAAGATTACCCAATAGCTTAATGTGATGCCACAGTAGTTAGAGTGTTAGGATAGAGTAGATCATAAACAACTGATCCCAATATAAAATTCAAGAAAAATTATAAAAAATAAATTAAAGTCAGAAATTAATTAAGTCCAAATAAATAATTAATGAAAAAAAGTGTGATTCTGTGGAGATTAAGATCGCATGCAGGTCACCGACAAAGTCCCTTGCCCAACTTCAATCAAGAAGTAACCATGTGATTCACCTATTTTTATCTCACAATTCTATTAAGAGAATTCATTAAATGTGCTAAGTACATTATAGTAAGAGGTTCATTTACATATTCATAATGACATTTCAGGAGGATAACATATCAGCTGTCTAGCATAAATCAACTATTCTATAACATTATTATAGTCCACATAAGCACCTCCCTACCATGGGGCATCTATGTCTATTGTCATATATTATCAATAATATATTTACAACTGTAGGTACAGGATTTATGGGTCATTATGCACAGTTCATCCTCACCAGTGTAAAATATTATTTAATTAAACAGGAATTCAGTATTTATAGATCATTTCCATAGTTATAATCTAACTCCAATAGATTATATAACATTATCGCTTCCTATCGGTACATATGATAATCAGCTGCACTGTACAAATACTCTGTTATTATCAGTGTTGTCCTTTTCATTTACAGCATCTATTCTTGACCCAGAAAGAATTGATACTCATTGTCAATGTTTAAGCCCTTATCAACTGCCCGTAATTTCATAATCCAGATCACCTCTCTACGTCTTACTTTCAGTAACCAGTTTCCTCCACGCACATCTGGGGTCACATGATCTATCCCAAAGAAACTAAACTGGTGATCCTCTCTGTTTTCCGAGTTTTGAATCGCATGAGCAGCAATTGGATACCTAGTATCTCCATTCTTCCAAGCCCTAAAGTGTTCAATCATCATGTCTCACAGTCTTCTAATTGTACTGCCTACATATATTAGCCCACGTGTGCAGGCTATAATATATACAACAAAAGTAGTCTCACAGTTGATATACGTATTAATCTGAAAAGTTTCCGAGCCATTGCAATTAAATTCCATCACCTTCTTTCTGGCCCATCTGCACGAACTGCATCGTCCGCATTTGAGGAATTCCTTGGTTTTATTAGAAAGCCATATTGTAGGGGTCTTAATCGGATAACTGGACTAAGGTCATTAGCCAATGTTTCCCCTTTCCTAAAGGTTATACACGGTCTCTCCCCAATATATGGCTGTAAGTCCTTATCTGCTCTGAGTAAATGCCAGTGCTTGTTGATAATCGTATGCAGTTTATGGCTCTCCACATTGTAGTGGGTCACCATACGTACATTCTCAGTTTTACGTTTGTCACCATTAGTTTCCTTGGGTAACAAAGTCTTAGTTCTCCTCAGTGCACACGCCCTCCTCCTTGCTTTTTCAATGACACTCTTCTCATAACCTCTTGCTTCAAAGCGATTAACCATATCATGAATATTCTTATGAAATTCTGTGTCTTCTGAACAATTTCTTATTGCTCTAACCATTTCTCTGTAAGGTATAGATTTTATCTGGCAGCTAGGGTGACAGCTTCCCGCGTGTAAAATAGAATTACAACTCGTTTCCTTGCAGTACATTCTAGAGCATAATTTCCTATTTAGTACATACAATTCAATATCCAAAAAAGTAATCTTGCTGTGATCATACTGAGTAGTAAAACGTAAGTTCACATCATTGCTATTTAAGTATTCAAAAAATCTTTCCAGGTCTTCAAGATTCCCGTCCAAATCATTAAACAATCATCGATGAAGCGTCCCCAGTATTGGATATACTCCACCCATTGTCGACCGCGATGGCCCCAGATCCACTCCGCCTCAAACCACCCCATGAAGAGGTTGGTAAAAGATGGAGCGAACCTGGAACCCATCGCGGTCCCAAGACATTGTCTATACCACTTCTGGTTATATATGAACACATTATTTTTCAATACCATCTCTATCATCTCCAATAGCATCTTTGTGTGTTCAAACAATTCTACTGGTCTTCTGTTAAGAAAGGTCTAAATAGCTGCGATCCCCAACTGGTGTTCAATATTTGAGTATAGCGAGACTACATCTAAAGTTACAAGATACATCCCATCCTCCCATTTCACATCTGACATTATATTCAACACGTGCTTTGTATCTTGAATATGTGAGGGAAGGTTTGACACAAATGGTCTTAAATAAATGTCTATAAATTCAGAGAGCTTCTCCGTTGGGCCCCCAATCCCAGAAATTATGGGTCGCCCAGGAGGGTTGTTTCTGTTTTTATGTACCTTAGGCAAGGTATATAGGCATGGTGCCCGCAATGTAACCAGTGTCAAATAATTATATTCATTTTCATCCAATAATGTCATATAATACCATGTCCTCAATTTCCCATTAACATTCTTTTTCAGTATCTCTAATGGGTTATCCCTAAGTGGCTTGTAGTATCTTTCATCATTTAGTTGGGATAAAACCTCTGAATTATATTGTGTGGTATCCATAACGACAATATTACCACCCTTATCGCCACTAGGATGGTAATACTGGTTTCTATTTTACATTCTGAAAAACGAACTATTTGTGAAGCACTCAAAAGGTGAGAGCCAATACACCTCTATGTTAGAGACCCTATAAGGAGTTGCAGCAATCAGGAAGTACTATAGGAAATAGAAACCTTTGAATCTAAGACTTTCCTATAGTTTAGTACAATTTTAGACAAATGAGTGAATGTTCGCCGAATATAATAGTTGTAATTTATGTTCAATCTAAGTTTATGAATAGGTTTTTCGTGTGGATTTAGTAATATATAATGTTAGTAGATAAGATATAGGCAGTCATAGTAATCATAGAGTTTTAGGCTAACTATGATTCCAGGAAGAGTCAAACTAAAAATCCCCAAATTGAATCTTAACTAACAGTTGAAGAAAAAGATAAAGAATTGTTTCCCCTCCCAACCCCTCCTTTTTCTAAATTTTTTAATTCATTAGGATATTGGCACCATGATCCATCTGTCTCTATTATCTTTGTTCATGACTACATTTCTTCTTTATGTATGGGTTTCTTTATTCCACATTTTAAATCTGGTTTGTACTATGCTCAACAGGTTTATACTGTACCTAATATGTTTTCTTTAAAAAAATTACTGTTAATATTGTCTTAGTCAGTAAATGTTGTTAGATGTCCTTCTCTAGAGGTACACCATATTGTTGTATTAATTATCTGGCAAGATGTTATGTAGAATTATTATAATCTACTACAAATGTTTATCATTGAAACACAAGAATGAGTGACCTAATATAATATATTCTTAAATTTTAGAATCATGCTGATATTGTCCTGATAAAGACACATTGTATGTGTCGAAACGCGTCGACAGACATCAGCCTCCTCAATAAGTTCTGGGAACCATCAATGTTTTAAAAAAAACTCTTTTCCTCCCCGAACATTATATATTGTCATGATTGAATAATTGTTTCATTTTTATTTCATTTTAAACATATTTTTCTTGTATGATTGAACATGCCCATATCAACTTTTATCATTATAATTAAATTTTCTATGTCATCATAGTACGTGGTTGCTCTATTTCTCTTCTTGTGTATGTTTTATTGTATTATACTACATTTTTTGCCAGATATTTACGTTGTTTTTGCCTGGGTAACTACCTTTGCCTACAGCGTCGTTGAGCCAGTATTTTAGCAATCTTATAGAACCTTACTTGGCAAAATCTAATCTCAACCTTCTGGGTGATTTAAATTTTCACCTGGATATGACCTTATGTAAGGATACGCAAACTCTTTTAGAAAATATAAACTGTTTGGGTCTACCCCAATTGGTTATGGGCCCACCCATAAAGCAGGTCATACTCTAGATGACTTTTTTACAAATTATCCCTGGATCATAGTAAGAGAACCTATAGAACTTTCCTGGTCAGACCATCATGCCATTCCTTACAATCTCCAGATCCTGGTCCCTCATACAGGTCCAAATAAGAAAAATACAATGAAGAAGAAGAGAAATCCAAGTCGTATCAGTAAGGAAGCTATTCTTAATACTCTTAATGATCATCAATGGCTCCCTCATTCTGTTGCCAATGTGGCAGTCACAGATTTCCCCCACTGGCTTCTAGTAGCTATGGACAGCCTAGCCCCCTTAAAGAGCATTATGCAGCTAGAAAAAAGCCCTGTGCACTCTGGTTTTCCGAAAGGTTGAGAAAACTAAGACAATCCTGCCGACAGCAGGAAATGATTTGACAATCAGACCTCAATCCTGCGGGAAGAGTCCTGTATAACAAAGATTAAGGAAATATAAGGTCGCAATCCTAGAGGAAAAAGTATTATTTTATTCCAAGGTCACAGAATCCCTTAGATCTCCTAGGGAGCTCTTTAATGTAATTAAGGGGCATAGAAACAGCGAATAGTGATAAACATCGCTAAGCGCGTTTAGCGATGTTTATCTTATCGCCGGCTATCGATGGATTTCATCGCCGTGATAGCGCTGTATCATCAACGCTTATCACAACGGCGATAAGAAATCCAGAAATAGTGGCTAATAACCCCATTAACTCTAGAAATCCAAAGATGAATTATCGGCGATAAGAGTAGAGCTCGCTGAAACTGAAGTGTGGTTTCAACCTTATAATCCACCTTCCATATGACATAAGGCAAAGTCTGCTTTTTTGCAGACGTTAGAATTGCCGATAATGGGGGCTTAGCGCGAGTTTAGACACCACTTCGAGGGTCCGGTGCCGGCTTGCTAATATGGCAAAGCCATGTTAGCGCGTATTTCAGATGCCTATCTTGCATCTAATTAGCAAAGCGAGGCGAGGCTTTAGGAAAACTGCTGCTAACATACGCTAATGCATGTTAGCAGCGCATTGTAAATATCGCAAATTTATAATCGCCGTTTTTCGGCGCATAGCGCCAGAAAAGCGGCAAAAGGCCTGTTGTTAATATGCCTCTAAGTCTCTGTCCGCCCCCTCAGCCGCTGTCCTTACTAACACTTTCCAGGACTTCCTTGATATCATGACTAGTTTTTTCCATTCTAAGATTTCGGAAATATATTGCTCCTTGGAGACCCTTAACGCTGGAACCCCTAAAGTAGTCTCTGTCAACTCCCCCCTCTCTCATAATAACTCAGTAACTTCGGCGTAGGCAGGCAATTTACAAAGAGGATACGGACCGACTGCTAGGTGGAATCACGTCTGGTTCTCCGTTGGAGCCCTGTCCACTGAGGATCATGAAACTAAGGAGGGATTATTGTTCCCCATCTAACCTCAGTACTTAATCTAGCTATTTCAGCTGGGCAGTACCCTACTTCCTGGAAGACTGCGGTGTTCAAATCTCTTTTAAAAAAGCCTTCTCTAGGGGGCATATTATCAAGCAGGGCGATTGGCAATTATCACCGCTTTAGCGGCTGTTTTCGCCCGCTAAGCGGCGACAATTCTATTGCCCTATTAGCAAGCTGTCGCTGACTGATGTTAGCGACAGCTTTTAGGCGATAGCGAGCGGTTTGGGACCCGCTATGCATGTCAGCCATGTTTATCGCTAATGACATGCAAAGTGGGCGTACCCAACCAGTTAGCGACTGAAAGCAGTCGCTAACGTCGCTATCGCCTATCAGCAAGGCAGGCATAGCGATGGAAATATTTGCGCTAAGGGCGAATATCTCCAAATACTAACACCTGCCCAGACCAGTTCTTAGCCATGTCATCCAATGGGAGGTGGATAACATAGCTAAGAGCATTTCATCGCTAATGCGTGAATATCGCTGTATTCTCAGCGATATTCACGCATTTCGCCGCTATCGCTGGATATTTTAGCAAAATGGAGAAAAACGTTGCTAATAGCATGTTTTCTCCGCAAACATATCCAGAGATAGGCAGCGATACAAAAATCGGCGCTGAGCCTATTTAGCGATAATTATCGCTACTTGTTGGTAATATGCCCCCAGGTTCCTATCTAGGGGAAAACCAGCTGCTCAATAGCGCGCAGCATGGTTTTAGAAGTGATCATAGCACGGATACAGTGTTAACCTCAGTACTCAACAACATCCGTGCCAAGGTTGATGCGGGACATACCACGCTATTGATCCTTCTTGACCTTACGGCAGCTTTCAACACTTTATCCCTCCTGAGATTGGTGGATTGGCTTTAGGAAATGGGGGAAGAGCGGTGCCCTTAAGCTGCTCACCTAATTTCTTAATGATAAAGCCCAAACAGTAATAATGGACCAATATTACTCTGCCCCTAACCATTTGTTCTATGGAGTGCCCCAGGGCTCCTCATTGAGTTTGACTCTGTTTAACATTTATGTTGCCCCTCTGGCCAGGGTTGTTAGATCCTTTGAGATGGAGGTGCTGTCCTATGCTGATAACACCCAAATTATGCTGTCTATCACTAACAGCATAGAGGCTTCTGCCACTGATTTCAAAAACTGCATGCAGGCAGTTTTCTCTTGGATGATGCAGAACTATCTCAGACCCAATGGGGATAAAACAGAGGTTTTAATCTTTGGAAACCAACAGCAAATTTTGTCCAATGCTTGGTGGCCTGAGACGCTTGGCCCCTGCCCCGCCCTGCGTCCCAAGGGAAAAATCTGGGAGTTATAGTAGATAACTCTCTCACCTTGGTACCCCAGGTTAACAGAACTGTGCCCACATGCTTTGAGATCATTAGGATTCATAGGAAAATCTTCTGTTTTCTTTCTCCCACATCTTGTAAGCAGCCAGTCATTACCCTGGTGTTATCGAGACTGGACTACTGTAATGCCCTCTATCTGGTCATTAACAAAGGGCTTATTCATCATCTGCAGCTGGTGCAGAATGCGGCGGCCAGACAGGTGATATACCTACCAAAATCCCATTCAGTCTCAGCTGCTGATTGTGAGCTGCACTGGCTCCCTCTATACTGGAGAATTCTGTTCAAGGCCCTTTGTCTTACCCATAAGACTTTTTATTGTCTAGGTTCAGAAGTCATTAGAGGGCTTATTCAACAATATGCTCCTACCAAGCAGCGAAGGTCTCCCACTAAAAATCTATTGGTAGTCCCTAGGTTTAAGAGAGTTAGATGGGGAGGGGCAGAGCCTTTTCCGAGGCTTCTGCTTGGCTCTGGAATTCCCTCTCCTCCTCAATTTCTGGACAGGTGTCCCATTCTCTTTTTCGCAAGGCCTTGAAAACCTGGCTTTTTCCAGTCCATCAGTATGAACTCTATGTGTTTTTCCGTCTGATGGCCCAACCAGCAGCGCCTTAGCCCTTCGGGCTGAGTTGCCCTTTATAGGACTAATATTCATTCCTTCATTCTAGTGTCCAGTGGGCATGGTGTGACAAGCGTCATGTTGGTGCCCTGGGAGGCATGTTCTGTGGTGTTTAAGGAGTTCCCCTGCCTCCCCATGTTTCACTAAGGCATGTCCTTGTGTTTCAGTGTCCTAAGGTCACGAAAGTCTTATATATAACTTCAAAACACAATTGAACACATTCACCATGATCCCAACAACATAACTTCCTCTACTTGCACAATGGGTCTAAACCACTCCCCACCCCAACTTGCAGAGTACCTGGAGCCCCATTGCTAACTTAACTATTCGTATAGTGAGCTAGTGCCACCAACAGGGTTCCTGGTCACTGCTTGGATGTGTCCCCCTATGATGATTTGTTTTCCTGCTCGTTCCCAGTTTAGCTGCCCCCCCTGCCCAGACCAACCATACTGTAGGTAGCGTTGCAGAACATAGCAGGATACTGAATGTTGAATATTGAGATTAGTCCATTTTTAAATATATAGGGACCTAAACGTGCCATCCTGTCAATTCATGGCCCTTGTTCATCCCATCTCCTGGGTCCCATCCACAGTCGAGTGTGCTGTGTTCTCAATGCCACCATCTTTCCGTTGATCCTGGGCTTGTTCCTGCCATAAATCTCGGGAGATCAGCGCCCCACCACCCGCCAACCCTATAGCCACGCCCATGCTTTATCCGGTGTATCAAAGTGGCAGGTTTTCCCCTTTGCCACCACTCTTGAGTCGTGCCAAGTAAAGAATCATATATTTATATTCTTTACTAAACAGCTCTCACTTTACTGCCTAGAAGCTCTGGCATTATCGCTGCACCAACAGTGTAAATCTGGGGAAAAACGTACCATGCCATTTTCATAATGTAGGTCTCCATGAGAGAGGGCCTGGAGGACAGTATCCCTGTCCCGGTAGGTCATTATTTTAGCAATGATTGTTCGTAGTGGGGCGCCAGGCAGTGGCTTTGGAACAAGTGCCCTATGTGCCCACTCCAATCTGAAACAATTAGACAGATGTTTGGGCCGCAGATGGTTATGAATAAGATCCTCCAGAAAGATGTCAACACTGGGACCTTCTGCCCCCTCACAGACCTGCATCACCCTTACATTGTTATGACGTGCTCGCCTTTCCCGGTCCTCCAGTCTAACTGCCATTATAGTATGTTGTTTTTGTGAAGTGATGCACTTGCTCCTCCAAATGCTTGGAAGTAATCTGCAACTGGGTGATACTTGTTTCAGCTGTGGTGACCTTCTCAGAGATTTTACGGAAATCTGCGTTTAGTAAATTAACTTCTGCGGTGACAGTGTCCAATTTTGGTTTGATTGTACCTTTTAAATCAGCTATGACCGCCATTATAGCCCTCGCTTTATCAGTCAATTGTGGACTGCTTAGACACAGCATGGTTATCCATTTTATTGGACTGGGCTAGTATTCTTCATTAGGTTTTACCATAGCCACTCCAGTTACGGGGGGCGCCGTCACAACTAGGCCCTATCTTCTACAGAAACTCCCCGGGGCTGCTCCTACATAGGCCACCCAGATAGTACTGCAAGCCCCTGGTCTCACCTGCTACCTCAGATGGGGCAGTATGGCCACTTCAGTTTGTGGATGAAATCTGGCCAATAGGTCCCAGGGATGTAAGGAGACACCACTTCAAAGAGCAAGGTCCCACTCATCTTCAGTCATATGCACCTTTTCATCTCAAAGTGCCAGTATGATATGTGCAGGTCACTCCACGCAGGCAATTCACCAGGGCGGGTATCACCGGCTCCGCATCTCTTTCAAGGTCTTTCAAGGCCCTTTCAAGGCCCCTGCCTGACCACCTTTTGTCCTGGGGCTGCACCCTACCTAAGCCCCCCTCACAGTCCTTTGCGACCCCAGATGTCTCCCTCAGTTGCTGCATCTCACCCAGGTCTGTCACTCAGCACCGGGCTCCACCCCCACTCAGAAGTCATGGGCTCCAGCCTCCTCTGGTCAGGCCCCAGTGGGGCTAACTGCTCCAGGTCTCGCCGAGCCACACTCGCTTCAGGGGCCGGGGAAGGATGGGGGACTGCCAAGGCCACAGGTTCCCCTGGTGGCGCTTTCTTTTACATGATTGTTGCTGCATGCTGTCTCTTTGGCTCCTGTCTTAATCGACGTCCAAGCCTCGCACAGTTCCTTTTGGTAGACGGGGGAGGCAACCACAGATTTCAGTGCCCCAGGTGTGTCTGCGTTCTCGGCTGCACCGCTCACTACACCAAAGACGGATATTATTTTGGATACTGGGGATTAACCGCGTTTTAACGGCAGAGGTATCTCGGATCTCTTCTATTGTGCGGCCATTGCTGTTGGCGCCAAGCCAGGCCCCCACATGAAAAGAAAATCTATGCAGATTAAGATGTATTCTTTTTGTTATGTATTTGTTTATAGTTTTCTATTTGCATTTGGAAGTGGCGCATGTCACCCAGGAGGGGACCCTCAATCGACAGGTTAGCGTTCTAGTCTTGACGCTGCCTCGCTCGCCCGACCACGCTCCTTGGCTTCATATGGAGCCAATGACCACGCAGCGGTGCCCTTTGATTATGAACTTATGTTGAGGGAAATCCAGGTCTTTTTATTGACATTGTGACTACACTTGTATTGATGGACCTGTGTTCAATTCTCCGGTGCGGCATTTTTAACTGTTTTAATTCTGTGGGTATTTTAAGTGTTAAGTTTTAAAGTGATTGCACACTTGCACATTTGGAAGCGGCGCACGTCACCCGGGGGGACTCTCAATCCACAGGTTAGACCTGCCTCGCTCGCCCAGCCACACTCATTCGGCTTCATAAGGAGCCGATGACACGACTGCACAACGGACGCGCGCAGTGGGCGCGCCAAAACCCGTCTGCTCCCTTCCACGCCCGACCGGGACCAGGGGCCAGGACCCCTGCTGGTTTCCTTAGGATAAAATATCCATACACCGCAGAGGAACTTAACATTTATAGAGGAAACTTGCTAAGTAAGTGCTCACACTCCATGCCACTGGATAGTTTTATTAAACGCTGCCAATTCTGTCAATTTAAATTTGTCCCGTGTTGGAAAATCCCTTAAACCCATTTACTAAAGAGGGTCTCAGACTGTTTCTACTGAATTGCCGCTCAATACCTAAACACGCAGTAGAAATCCATATGCTATTAGAAGAATAAAATACGGACATTCTTTTTCTTACAGAGACTTAGTTGAACGCAGATGCTAGCCCTGCCATTGTGCAAGCCCTTCCGCGGGGCTATGCAATACAGAGGCTTGACAGGGAGACAGGGAGAGGTGGTGGAATAGCCTTTATCTATAAGAATACATTCAGTTGTCGAATCACCATGAATCCTCTACCAGACTGTGAATGTCTTATTTTACTATTGGTACATCCCATGTCAGCAACCTTTCAGGTATTTTGGTGAATCGTACCCCAGGTCCTCTGGGCACATTTTGTAAGGAGCTCCCCGATATTGTAGCAGGACTGGCAAGCTCTCTCCCTAATTTTACCCTTCTTGGCAATTTAAATTTACATTTTGTTGTTGGTTCACTTTTATCCGCATTGGAAGTCATGGAAGGACTGGAGATGCTCCAACTCACGCACCTAGTCAGTGGGTCTACCCACAATAAAGACCATTTACTTGACCCCATCTTTTCCAATATCCCTAGCTTACAGGTCAAAGACCCCATACCTATACCTTGGTCTGACCATTTTTAAATTCCTTTTGTATGGCCTGCACCGGACACTCCTATTACGGCTGAGAGAAGCATTAGACATGTTTGCGCACTGGCAAAACTGTCAACCAAAGCATGGGTGACTATTCTGGAAGATACATCCCCACGTTTGACACCAACCCAGTAACTGTCACTCGATATCACTCTCCCAAAGAAACGGACTCATAATAAAGTGGGAGCCAACCACAATCCTTGGTAAATGCCCAAATTGAAGGAACTTAGACAGTCCAGTAAGAGGGTAGAGAGAAATTAGAGAAAATACCCCTCAGCTGCATACAAAATGAAATACAGAGATGGAATAAGGATATATAAACTCGAAATAAAACCAGCCAAATCCTTCTGCTATGAAAACAGAATCACTTCAGCAGCAAACTGCCCGTGTGAAATTTTTGGAATTGCTAAATCACTTTTAACTCCTCTTGTGCCCCCTATCGTCATTGCTGATATCCCTTTACGCTGCAATGCAATTGCAGAATTCTTTAATGATAAAATACAAACGATTTATAAGTCCTTTCCTCTGGAAACAGGCCCGCACTCCTCAGCCTCATCTAATTCCTCTACCTACCGGGGTGAACATCTGTTGGAAGTAATCCCTCCGCTGAACTTGATCTCACTCCGAGGGATTCTGAGTCAACTGAAATTAGGGGCTCCCACAGATGTTGCCCGGCCCAGCATTTTAAATCTAGTCTCTTGAGACTGTATCCCCCGTGATCTTAGAAGTGATCAACACTTCTTTAGAAAAGGGATTAGTGCCCCCCCTCTGGAAACAGGCAATGGTTGGAGCCTTTAAAAAAAATTAACCTCGACCCGAGGTACTAGCAAACTACCGTCCTATTTCTCAGCTAACAGGAATAGGAAAAGTGACTGAAAAGCATGTAAATTCTACGCTCTCAACCTTCCAGGAAAACAGTATTTGCCTTCATACCACACAGGTAGGATTCAGACCTCAGCAAGGTAGTGAGACTGCACTTGTGACTGTGGTGAAAGAACTAAGAAAAATTCTGGATGGAGGAGGCTACGCAGCACTTATTCTACTTGATCTCAGCGCAGCCTTAGACACAGTTAACCATCAATTGTTAATTCAAAGACTCAGGAATATTGGAGTTGTCGGATCAGCATTAAAATGGTTTCAATCCTTTCTATAGGATTGATCCTTTGTAGTCTTTGAAGAGGAATTTACCTCGAAGCCAATGCCTCTTAGATGTGGAGTTCCTCAGGGCTCATCCCTGAGCCTCACGCTATTTAACGTTCACTTGAGACCCTTGGCAGAAATAGTAACACCATTTGGTATCCAGATCATCTCCTATGCTGATGATACTCAGCTGGTGGTGTTGCCTAATCATGCTTAATCAGGCTTGGAATAATGCTTGGAAAAGGTCTCTAGTTGGATGGATAGCTCATGTTTGAAACTTAATGGAACTAAGACAGAGCTGATGCTCCTGGGTAATCATACAAATCAGAGAATAGACTCCCTCAGGCCTAGCTGTTTGGGCCCTCCTCCTTCCCCCAAAGACCACATTAGGAGCCTTGGGTTGTGGTTGGATCACAATCTGGATTTTAAGGTGCAAGCATGCAAGGTGGCAGCTTGTTGTTATGGGATCTTGAGAATGCTGGGAAAGATCCTCCCCTTGCTGCCTTTTTTGGCTAGAAGAGTGCTGGTCCAGGCACTAATTCTGTCTTGTCAGGACTACACAAATGCCCTTTACCTAGGAGCTCCACTTTCCACTACTAAAAAGCTGCAGATTGTGCAAAACTGCGCGGCACGTCTGCTTACAAATACTTTTAAACACACCTCAGCCAAACCTGGGATTACATCCCTTCACTGGCTACCCTTTCAAGAAAGAATCAAATTTAAGGCTATGTGTCATACACACAAAGCCCTCTCAGGTAAAGGTCAACCGATCATCAGATCTATCATTCAGCCTTATTGTTCCCTTAGGTCTTTAAGATCTGAAAACAAGCAGTTGGTAGCAGTCTTTCTATAAGCCTGTAAACATACCCAGGAGGGACGGTACTGGTCAAAAAATAGGAAAAAGTATGGACTACCCCCAAAATATCATGCTGGAAAACCGCTATGCTTCACTGACCTCCTTAGAGGAGATAGATTGACTGGGCAAACGCCCTAGTGATCCTTGCAAAATTGCTGTACCTGTTTTCCCCCAAAGCCACCAAGCTTCCGCCAGGACCAAGGTGGCAGAAAATAATATATTTCTATCGGAGGGAGCTACAATAAATAGTTCTACCACCAAGACTATGTCGGCCACAAATTGGGCCCACGGGAAAAATATTAACCCTGATTTATCAGTACAAATAAACTGCCAGGGTCTGAAAGATACGCACAGAGTGGAAAATAAAATAAGTGTAGAAGAGTTAGCCCTCCCACTAAATGCAATATATACTAGGTCAATATCCACAAACCTATCCACTTCTGTACACAATGACAATCTAACCCAGGGAACTGATATCACACATAGTGTTACAGTACTTTTTTGGGACGTTGCAGGACTTCGGTCAAAACTATCAAATCAGGTTTGGATACATTTTGTTAATAAATTAGACATATTATGTTTACAGGAAACATGGACCCGGGAAGAACTACACATCAAAGATTACAAAACTGTTTACACACCAGCTCTTCCATCAGTTAGTGGGAGGCCAAAGGGTGGATTATGTATCTATGTGTCAATTTTGTTAAGGCTTAACAAAGTACTGCTGACTATTTCAGAACACAATTATCAAGTATTGAACATGAAAACAGAAAAGTGTAATTGAGATATTGAAACAGCTTAGAGATAAAATGTTGAATATTCTGAATGATTATAGGGAGGATGTGTTACTATTTTGGGGGGTGATTTTAACACTGCCTTGTGTCCACATAGTGATGAAGTATTGTGTGGAATAGTAGATGTAAGAGACTGCAACATCCCTCATTTTTCCCATAATTTATAGGGGGATGCCCTGAATGAAATTGTATTCTTTCTAGACATGGGGTTTGCAATTGATATGACTTCCACACCCATCCCATTTTCGCAGACTTTCCATGGGAGGGGGTCAAATACAATCATAGATTTTATAATAACCCCAAATAGGTCTGCGTTGTGAGAAGTTGGCCTGGTATGTGATGCTCACTAATTCTAGTGATCACCTTGTACCATGCCAAGCAACCCTTATGATGATTGGTTGTAAGTCAACCTTATAGACCAGTTATCCTAGTGGTAACGTGGAAAAAGCAGTCTTAGGCTAAACTCTGAAAGGCATGTGAAGCCAGCTGTATTACCATACACAACCCCCTTGAATACCACATGAAAGGACACCACACAGATATATATTGAAAATATATATATATTTATTAACTACAAATATCCCCTGAACTCTTTATGAGCACAGAAGCACAAGCGTTAAACAAAATACAGTTTAAAATACAGAAAAGTTGCACAATATGGATGAGCCCTAGGGGCCACCTAAACCATATACTAATAAAGTGGTATAAGAGATACCAATAGAAAAGGAAACAGGCTTAGGGCCCTGGGAATCGCTGGAGCTGATCGGGACTAGCAGTGACTAAGTCAGGAAAGGCCCGCGGGACACGGGTGCAGTGTTTAAAGTGCAAGCACTCACCAATGCAATGTCTATGGTGCGTAAAAGTTATAAAGTTAGTTAGTTAGGAACCTTCCGAGTGACCTAGAAAGCTGAAACATAAGACACAGGCCCTAGAGGTGTGTACCAGTGTGGGAACACCGGCGTTGCTGAGTTACCTCACCCACAGGACGCGGGTGCATAGGGTCGAAGTAGTGTCGGGTTTCGTCACGCTGGTCGATGGTTCTTGGAGCTGAAGATGCTGCAGGCGGCTCGATGTGAAGAGTTCCGGTGGATCCAAGGATGGATCTGAAGTTGTGAAGACCTGAAAGCAGAGGGGACAATGTTCAAAGTCACTAGCCAGTGACTACCGTGGAACCAGATTGGAACCAGGCAATGTCGGGTGCAAACAGGCGATGAGGTGTAGCTTCTCTCTGCAGCCACGTGGACACGAGGGGTCGAGGACGTCCAGGAGTCAATCACGAGCTGTCCCACGCAGGCTTCTTGCTGTTGGCGGTGTCGGCAACTTGATTGAAGCAAACAGGCCTTGGCTAATGCAAGCCATGCATGAATCGAAAAAGGCTTATCACTCGGACCAGCAAGGTCAGAGCGGGGGCTCCCTTTTACAGGAGCGAGGGCAAGTCTGGAGCAACCAGACCCACAGTGTAGTTTGTCGGTTTCGTCGCCAAGATGGCCGCTGACCACGTGGCAAGTGGCCGGGATGGCGCGTCGAGTGGCACAATGCAAAAGGGCCCCACGCAGATCGTGGAGATGCTGGGGCGCTGATCTTCAGTGCAAGGGCTGCTCGGTGGTGGGGCTTCTCAGTCCCCAAAGCACAACGTCGAGGGTGCCTCGGATGCTGCGCAGTCAGCTTCTCGGGGGTCTTTCAAGAGGTCCGGTCCCACGTCTCTCGGTGCCTCCACGGGTCCCTTCTTTGCAGGGACTGTGGATCGGGCTGTGAGAAGTCTGGGTCTTGTCAGGCTCTGGGCTCGGGCTCCTGCGGGAGGCGGCAGCAAAGCAGACATCGAGTTGCTGGTTGGTACCTGTGTTCACAGGGTGGCCACTCCTAGGCCACAAGGGAGATACTCTTCAGTCTTCTGTGCAGCAGAATGTCGAAGTCCAGTCGTCTTCTTAGTTTCAAGTTGATTTCAGGATGATCTGGGGTGCTCTGGCACTGCTCCCACTCTTATTCCCAATCTGAGGGGTGGATCACCTGCTAGGTCCGTCCTCTGGGTGGGACCAGGAAGGGGGGCGGTTACACCCCCTTTCCTTTGTCCAGCTCCTTGCCAGGCCTGGGTCTGGAAAGTCCCAGGACCGGTTTGGACTGGCTTATGCACGGGGACACCTTGTGTGCCCCAGGCATGTCTCAATCTATTCAGCCCTGTCCTACCCAATACACAAAATCCTGTCTGGGGTGGTGCTCGCACCTCCCAAGGCAGGAAACCCTTTTTCCAAGCCTCCCTCGCTGGAAGGACTCCCAGCAGCAGGAGGTCAGACTTGTGTCTGTGGTGGCAGCGTCCATTTTGTGATGCTGAGGCTCTGGTTAACTTTAACCGGGGTTAAGGCTACACACATGTCGTGTCCCTCTAGAAGGGTGGAATACTATCCCCGTCGACAGAACTGTCGAGGGGATAGTATTCCAAATCGTATGACACCTTACTCGACATGTTTTGATAAAGCCAAACCAAAGTTAGCATATAACCGCGAGGATTATAATGCACTTAAGAGTATATGGTATGGCAATATCCCGGAACAGCTAAGAGAGTGGTTCCCGACAGCTGCAGACAGGCTCAGCTCATGCTAGAGCACCATCTCACATATTTCCAAGCACTCTGCCTCCAGGATTGATGAGGCCTTCCATAGGAGTGGCTGATAGGAACATATGTGTCCAGTTAAGGTTAGATATAGGGATACTATATCTAAGTAAGAGGTGATTACACCAACTTACCCCAGCTGCGTGATCAGCCAGTTGTGTCAAATATGGAGGCCAGGCCAGGGGTGGCACAATACATGCTGCAGCCCCTGGTAGGCCTTGGAAACACCTATGCCCTGGGTACCTAGGGTACACTGTTACAGGGGCCAATAAGGTGAACCAGTTCCAATAGTGTATGTACCTAAGGAACATGGAGTCCATTTTAAGGAGAGAGCAATCAACCTGGGGCCCTGAATAGCAGGATCTCAGGCCAACTATGTCAAAAACAAGCTAAACACTAGGCAAAAAGTTTGGGGTAACCATAGTCAGATATCCACCTTCCTACATGCGTCATGGGATCAAAGTTTTAAACCACACAAAAATGTCTTAAGTGATCACTTCCCTCAAAGCTTGGTGATATCAGTCCCAACAAAAGTAAGAAAAGTACACTCCAAAAGGAACCTAAAACTACAGTGTCTAGAAATACACAAAATAAATGGTTACTCATTAAAATGGGACCAGGTAGACCTAATTGTGATAATGAAAGTAGTAGTTGAAACAGAATGGATGACATCCTTAGGTGTCTTGAGGAGATTACATCATCCGAAGACATATTAGTGGCCTATACGCGTATAGTAGACACTATTAGGGACTCATTGAGAACGGAAGCTAAAAACGTGAAGCGCAAGAAAGATGGCTGGTTCGATAAAAAGTGTACGAGAGCATATACAAATTTTAAGAATGCCCTACATATGAAGGAACTGGATAGAGTAGAAATAACTCAAGGACAGTATACAATCAAGTTTTAAAATCAAGAAAAAGAACGCCCATCTGGCTCCTCCCCTTGTCAACCGCATATATCATGTGCCTCGGCCGGAAGCGCAGCGGACGAGCGCAGCGGGAGCGCCTAAGGCAAGCCCGTCTGCCCCTGTCCGCGACCGACCGAGCCCAGAGCCCGGGACCCCTGCTTCACCTACTCCATTACCATTGAGATATACCCAGGAAACCCTGTACAGTCTAAGGGACCTCTCATCCGCACCTTGTCGCTGTGTCATCTCCTTACAGGAGGGACATTCCCGCTGTTCAAACTGTACATACAGGTTGACTCCACATTTCCTCCTAAACCACGCTGGCTCGGGATGGCCCTGCTTAACTGCAGATCCCTCCCGAAGCACCAGGCAGAAATCAACATGCTCCTGCAGGACTCGGAAATTGAGGCCCTTTTTCTCTCAGAAACCTGGATTACCTCAGACTCAGAGCCAGACATCGTCCAATCACTCCCCCCTGGCTACCTTATAAAGCACCAGGACAGACCGTCCGGTATTGGAGGTGGGATAGCAATTATCTACCAAGACTACCTGTCCTGCCAGTTTAAGGATAGCCCCATCCTGGACTGTGAAAACGTACATTTCTCTATCCATCGACCCCCTTCCACAACCCTCTCAGGGATACTAGTTTATCGTCCCCCAGGACTGCAACAACGATTCTGTGATTCTCTAATGGACACCATCTCCTCCCTCGCCTGTCTATCCCCGAACTTCACGGTCTTGGGAGACCTGAATCTCCACTTCGATGACCTCTCTAATAAAATAGCTGCCGATCTCAAAGCAGATCTAGCCTCCCTGAATCTCCACCTACAAAATAGCCAGCCCACCCACAACAAGGGCCACTTGCTGGACCCCATATTCACCAACCTCACGAGATTAGTCGTGAATACCCCTCTCCCTGTCCCATGGTCAGACCATTTCTTAGTCCTCTTCAAGCTGCAATTCTCGGCTGAGGCACCAGAGAGACCTCCCCCCCAAGCACCTTCTCGCCCGTGGAATAATCTGGATACAATCTTTTGGGCACAAGTACTTACCTCCACCCTACCAGTACTGGACCCAGACCCCTCCAGAGCAGACGTCCAACTACACGATTGGATTAACCAATCCCTCGACGTTACTCTGCCAGTCAAACCCCTCCTCAGTAAAAAGAGAACAGCTAAATCCCCGTGGTTCACTCAAGAATTACGTAATCTCAGGAAGAAGTGCAAGAAACTCGAGCGCCTTTGGAGAAAGGACTGGGCGACGGAAAGCAAAAACGAGTATAGGGCCGCCATCAAGCACTATAAAAACTGTATTTTATTTATTTATTTATTTATTTATTTATTTATTTTTGTGATTTGTTGAGCGCGGCGAATACCCGTGGGCGTCTCGGCGCTAATTGATTCCATTAAAATCCCTGATCGCTCATGACAGGCTGTATTGAACTACTGATCGAAAAGCCAGGTTTTCAATAACTTTCGAAATTGCATAAGTGAAGGGGAGGACTTGATGCAGATCGGCAGGGAATTCCAGAGCTTTGAGGCCGCAACTAGAAAGCGACGGTCTCCCCAAGATACTGTCTTGGATCGAGGTACCACTAGATGATTCAAAGTGGTGGATCGAAGCATTCTGGTTGGTTTATAGGGTATCAGATTTGCCTTAAAGAATTGGGGAGCTTGGTCATGTAATGCTTTATACACTATGCATAGAGATTTAAATTTTATGCGGTTGCGGATTGTTAGCCAGTGATAGTTTTTAAGCGTGTCTGATACTGAGGAAAATTTAGGTGTTCCTGAAAGGAGCCGTGCTGCGGCATTCTGTAATGACTGAAGTTTATTTATAATCCTGGTTTGGGCATTTAAAAATAGCCCGTTGCAGTAGTCAAGAGAAGTTAACACTAGCGAGCTAACTAGTGTTTTTGCAGCAGTAGCTGGTAGAAAAGGAAGGACCTTCCTAATCAGCCTCAGTTTATGGTGGGCTGTTGCCGCTACCTTGTTAGCATGTGCCATAAAGTTGAGGTCCACATCAAAGGTTACTCCTAAGTTCCTGACCTTGGGTGTTGGTTTTGGAGGCTCACCCATTTCCGATGGCCACCAAGTTGATGACCAATCGGGTCTGAGGGGTCCAAAAATTAGCACTTCCGTCTTTCCGGAGTTTAGCTTGAGACAGTTGCAAGCCATCCACTCACTGATTGCGAGCATTCCGCGCCGAAATCGGTCAGCCACCTCAGGTCCATTATCTTTAATACCCAGAACCAGCTGGGTATCGTCTGCGTAAGAGGTTATGCTCATCCCATATGCCTTGATGACGTTGGCAAGGTCCGACACATAGATGTTAAATAGTGTCGGACTTAGGGATGAGCCTTGAGGAACCCCACATGGTAATGACAGATTAATGGATTGGTGAGGGCCAATGGTGACAGCTTGTGATCTGTCAGCTAGGAATGAGGCAATCAGTTTGCTCGCCGATTGGTGGATGCCCATCTTTTCGACACGGTCGATTAGAGTGTTGTGGTCGACCGTGTCGAACGCCGCCGACAGGTCCAACATGACCAGGACCGCTGTTCCACCAAGATCTCGGATGGTCCTAATGTCGTCCGCAGCCTTGATTAAGGCGGTTTCGGTGCCGTGGTGTTTTCGAAAGCCAAATTGTGAGTCATCCAGTAGATGGTGTGTCTCGATGTACTCAACCAGCTGTTGATTCATGGCCTTTTCGACCACTTTGGCTAAGAATGGTAGGCTTGCTATTGGTCTGTAGTTCTTTGGATCTGTCTTGTCCAAGCTGGCTTTCTTTAACAGTGGCTTCACAATTGTATTTTTAAGGGATTCTGGAAAGATTCCAGAGCCTAATATTGTGTTACAGACTGAAGTGATCATCGGAATGAGAGTATTCATCACTGGAGGGAGGACCGAGAAAGGACATGGATCCAGTATGGATCCTGTCTTAATGGAGGAGACTATGTTTGTGGTTTGTTCCATGGTCAGAAGTTTAAAACTCGTGAATTCATAGTCCAGTACTGACTTAGAGGGAGACGAGTTTGAGGGGTTAGAAGAGAAAGCCTGATAGATGTCATTGACTTTGGAATAAAAGAAATTAGCCAATTCATCACAAAAGGATTGAGAGACAGGCGGGGTAAGATCTGGGGCGTTGCCCGATAGTGTTCTAGTGATATCGTATAGTTGTCTGGATGAATTTTTAGCTTTGTCAATTTGTTCTGAGAAGAAAGTTTTCTTTGCTTCCGTAATCATGTCTTTATACAATGATAGTGACTCTTTATATTTCACTTTCTCGTCGGGATCGTAATTTTTTCGCCATTTCCTTTCCCTGGTTCTGTTGAGCTGTTTTTGTCTCCTAAGCTCGTCAGTATACCATGGTGCAGATGGAGTCGTTCTGTTGGTGGAGACTTTTTTAGTAGGAACTAGGGTGTTGGTGGCATTTCTTAGCCAATCATGAAATTGTTGTGTGGCGATGGATGGATCAGTGGAGAGTGATGGGCAGGAGCTGTCCAATAGCTTGATTAATTCGGAATGGTTAATATTTTTCCAAATCTTAAAAGTGGCTGGGTTCGACGGCACAGCTTTTCTCTTTGAGGTATCTGTTAGCGTCAGCTTATTAAATATGACATAGTGATCTGTCCATGGCATTGGTAGGATGTCAAGTATATGTAGGGTCTCAACATTAGAGAAAATACCGTCAAGAATATGTCCAGCTTGGTGGGTCGGAGACGTGATCAGATGTTTGAGTCCTACCATGTCCAGATCCATGATCAGGGACTGGGTATCCTTGTCTTCTTTCATATCCAGGTGAAAGTTCATGTCACCCAGAATTGTAAAAGATTCCTCCATGACAAGTGATTCCATGATTGTACTAAGCGTGTTTATAAAAGGCTTTCTATTTCCGGGGGGACGATATAAAAGTAGTCCTTTAAAAGTGTATATGGCAGTGAAACGAATGCTAAATTGAAGTACCTCACATGTGGTTACCGGGATGGGAGTTATTTTGATTGGAAAGTCTTCTCTGGCAATAATTGCCAGTCCCCCCCCTCGTTGTAATTTCCTATCCAGGCGGTAAATGGTGTAACCGTGAGGCACAGCAATAACCAAGTCTGGTCCAGATGCTTCATCCAGCCAAGTCTCCGTCACAAAAAGGACATCTAAATTGTTGTCTGTGATGAGGTCGGCTATTTCTTGTCTATGTTTGCCCACTGATCTCGCATTAATCAGGGCCATGAGAAAATCAATTTCTTTCGAAGCTGGTACTCCTTTAGATAGAATTTTTTGGTTATTTATAAAGATCGTGGTATTACAATTAGTACAGTTGATAGTCGTGTTGCGTGTAAGGCTGCTGGGGTCATGAACCAAGCATCGAGAGTTGGAAAGGGTGCGTAGATCTAGTAAGGAGGCTCGTGAATATGTTATCCTACTATCTGATGAGATTTGGCCAGGGGTCGGGGCCCTGGGCCCGGTCCCGGCGCGGACGGGCGCAGACGGGCCCGCCTTTGGCGCGCCTTTGGCGCGCCGCCGGCGCGCCCGCTGCGCCCGCCCGCTGCGCGGACGGGTTGACATGTCGTTTTTATCCCCAGATCTCGTGCGTAATGAGGAAAGCGGGAGGCGTCCAACAACTAGAACGCGACCCGTTCCTCAGCGCAAGATGGCGCGTGAAGTGTGTAAAAAGCCGGTGTCAGCCCGCAAATCGGCTGCACCGCGCCTTAGAAATGTTTGTGACAGCTTCAGCGCGAAGCAAGTCTCACGCTGAAGTAATGAAGAATTTCAGTTTTAAAAAATCAGTTTAAAATATTTACAGTCCTTAAAACCATGTACACATTCACAATTGATAGCGCGGTTCGAAAGTATAAGCCCCCGGCTTTCCGCCTCAGGGGTAGATTAACAGCAATCACCGATCTGCTGGTGCTCGGGATTTAAATAAGCAAGGAGGGCGGGAGGCGTCCAACAACTAGAACGCGACCCGTTCCTCAGCGCAAGATGGCGCGTCAAGTGTGTAAAAAGCCGGTGTCAGCCCGCAAATCGGCTGCACCGCGCCTTAGAAATGTTTGTGACAGCTTCAGCGCGAAGCAAGTCTCACGCTGAAGTAATGAAGAATTTCAGTTTTAAAAAATCAGTTTAAAATATTTACAGTCCTTAAAACCATGTACACATTCACAATTGATAGCGCGGTTCGAAAGTATAAGCCCCCGGCTTTCCGCCTCAGGGGTAGATTAACAGCAATCACCGATCTGCTGGTGCTCGGGATTTAAATAAGCAAGGAGGGCGGGAGGCGTCCAACAACTAGAACGCGACCCGTTCCTCAGCGCAAGATGGCGCGTCAAGTGTGTAAAAAGCCGGTGTCAGCCCGCAAATCGGCTGCACCGCGCCTTAGAAATGTTTGTGACAGCTTCAGCGCGAAGCAAGTCTCACGCTGAAGTAATGAAGAATTTCAGTTTTAAAAAATCAGTTTAAAATATTTACAGTCCTTAAAACCATGTACACATTCACAATTGATAGCGCGGTTCGAAAGTATAAGCCCCCGGCTTTCCGCCTCAGGGGTAGATTAACAGCAATCTATCAGCAGTATAAAAAACACGCAGGCAACCCTCTTCGAGGAAAAAATATTAGCGGCAGCCAACCCCGCTAAAGAAACTTATCGCATCGTACGCATACTCACCAAAATTCCAGACCCTTTACCCACACCCGACTCATCGGGCATTAGATGCAACCAACTAGCTGAGTTCTTTCCATCAAAAATTGATAAAATTCTTACTTCACTCCCAGCTCCCAATTCCTTTCAAATCCCCGCCACCCCCCCCCCCCCTCTGCTCCGAGGCTCCATGCCTCCAACCTTTTCCCCAAATTACCACAGAGCTATTTCTGTCCACTCTACAAATCGTAAAAAGTGGTGCTCCATCAAACCCAGCTCCCATGAGCAAATTAAAACTGGTCGCCTCCACTGTTGCCCCTCCTCTGACCCACCTCATTAACGCCTCTTTTGTACTTGGCTCTGTCCCAGCCAACTGGAAGAAAGCCACAGTCAGGGCTCTTCTATAAAAAAAAACACCTGGATCTCACGGACCCAACCAACTTCAGACCCATCTCTCTTCTCCCAGCTATCAGCAAAGTGGCCGAACAAATTGTCAACCACCAACTTTCCAATTTCCTAGAATCCAACAAACTCCTGCGCCAATCTCAGACAGGGTTTAGACCTGGACAGGGAACTGACACCGCTCTGCTAGCCATGGTCGAAGAGGCAAGAACCATCATAGATGCAGGAGGATCAGTGGCAGTGATCCTCCTCCACCTGAGTGCCGCCTTCGACACGGTGGATCATGCCATCCTCATCCACCGGCTAAGTTTTATAGGAGTCACTGGCTCCGCCCTGTCCTGGATCAAATCATTTCTGGAAGGAGGAACCTTCCAAGTGTCGGAAGGCACAGCTGTGTCCAAAGCCCTGCCACTACAGTGTGGGGTCCCCCAGGGCTCCTCCCTGAGCCCCACACTTTTTAACGTCTACATGTCCCCTTTAGAGGACATTATTTCTCCATTCGGCATAAAAACAGTCATGTATGCCGATGACACCCAGCTGGTGGTCTCCATAAACCAGCTGAGCAAAAGCCTAGACAATATGGCAAGGTGTCTCGAGAGCGTCTTCAACTGGATGTGTGAATCTCGATTAAAACTAAACTGAGAAAAATCCGAGATACTTCTCCTGGGAAATCCTCGCAAACTCCCTCCATCCCTTTCCTGGCCGCCATGCATGGGAACACATCCTACCCCGAAACCCGAAGTCAAAAGTCTTGGCATCTGGCTGGATCAAGACCTCAACTTTAAAACTCAGGCCAGAAAAACCACGGGCACTTGCTTTGGCCTCATTCGAATGGCGCGAAAAATCCTCCATCTGATCCCCTTCCAATCAAGGAAATTGCTGTTGCAGGGATTGGTGAACTCCAGACTGGACTATGGCAACGTCCTGTACCTGGGGGCACCAGAATCAGTTATTTACAGACTGCAATGCGCTCGGAACGCTGCTGCCAGACTCTTAACCGGAACCAAATCGAGATGCTCTGCTAAACCAGCACTCAAAAGCCTGCACTGGCTTCCAGTTAAAGAAAGGATCACCTTTAAGACCTTATGCATTTCACACAAAATAATGCAAGGCAGAGGCCCTTCGATTCTGAGATCCTTCGTCAAACCCCATCACTCTAATAAACAACTTAGATCAGATTCCCTCTCCCTGGCCAGCGTTCCCAGAATAAACAAGTCCCGATCCGGGGGCGCTTGTTCTCCTACAAAGCCCCAAAACTGTGGAACGCTCTTCCACTTGCCATGCGGAGAGAACACAGGGGCATATTATCAAGGGGGTTTATCTCCGCTTTTTTGGCTTTAAAAGCCAAGAAAGCGGAGATAAAATTATCTCCCTATTACCAAGCTGTCGCTAACACCAGTTAGTGACAGCTAATAGGAGATAGCGACCATCTTTGGCCCCGCTTTGCATGTCAGTGATATTTATCACTAATGACATGCAAAGTGGGCGTGCCAAGATGTTAGCGACTGGAAACAGTCCCTAACATCGCTATCTCCTATTACCAACTTTTGGAGATATTCACGCTAAGCGCGAATATCTCCAAAAGCTAACACCTGCCCTGAGCAGTTCTTAGCCATGTTATCCAATGGGAGGTGGATAACATGGCTAAGAGCATTTGCTCGATAATGCATGAATATTGCTGACTTTTCAGCGATATTCATGCATTGCGGCCGTTTTTTATCGCATTTGCGATAAACCTTGCTAATAGCAAGGTTTATCTGCGATAAAAATCGCCGATGTGCGGCGATAATTTTTGTCTCTAAACAAGTTAGAGACAAAAATTATCGCTAGTTGTTGGTAATATGCCCCATAATCTTTTGGCCTTTCGTAGGCAACTAAAAACTTGGCTCTTCCCATAATCTTTCACTTCTTCTACTCCCCCTCTGGAACTACAGGTCAATTTAGCGCTGGGACGCCCTAGCGTAGCTACGCGCTTTACAAATCCCCATTCAAATAAAAAAATTCAAACTAAAAGGAAATGCATGGGCTAAGTTATATAGGGCGAGTATAGAAGGGGACAGTACTGCTTTTTGGCGTGTGATAAACTCACCTTTTATGAGACCTGAGACAACACCGAGACTGGAAACAGCTATAAGTGAAGGCCAATGGGTAGAGGCGGCAGACCCGGGAGCAGAGGACGGTCCGGGACCAGGGTTCAATTCCCGACGCGGCAGGGTCGTGGACCAGGGTCAGCGGACTCAATAATTCTCACCTCGGTGCCTACTCTAACCAGGGATCACACTCTGCAACTCTGGGCATTAGCTTGCCTCATCTCCACAACTGCGCCCCACATACGCCGGGGATGCCTGGTTTCACCTTGGAGATACCCAGTAGGGACAATCAAACAGGGAAAGCCAGGACGGGTTCCCCAGCGGTCTACTGCGCAGAGGTACTCCTTTGGGAGTCGATTCTAGCGCATTACAAACCCACAATTAATTAATTAATTAATTAATTAATTTCTCCAAAATGTACGCAAAGAAAAATTAATTCAGCCGCCAGTTAGACTGTCCTGCATCTTCTAGTACCTCAAATGCATCCTTTCCAATAAATTTCGGGGCAGATTTATGAAGGGCTTGCGCCACGTTTACGCCGCCGTTGCGTGACGCAACGGCACGGAAACGTGGCGCATCCCTGCGCCCTATTTACAACGTGACGCATCTAGGAGATGCGTCACGTTGTACAGCACTGCGCCATGAGGAGGCGTTCCTGCGCAGGGGGGACGTTCCTGCGCAGGAACGCCTCCTGAAAGTGGCTGAGTGAAATCTATGAGATTTCACTCAGTCACTTTCAGGGCAATGCTGCGTCAAAACCCTGCGCCTGCTTGAAGCAGGCGTAAGGCTTGAGGCAGCATTGAAAGAATAGGCCCCACCAGAGCATTGCTGGAGCTGCGTCGCGCTTGCGACGCAACTCCAGCAATGCGCCACATTTCCGGCACAGATGCGTCACGCATCTGTGCCGTTTTTGCCCCATGGTGCGCCGCATCATAAATGCGGCGCACCATGGGTGGCGTAGCTGTGGCGCACTGTGGTGCATGTTAACTGGCGCATCCCTCGGGATGCGCCAGTTAACATAAATCTGCCCCATAGAGTTTACTTTGGACAAAGTTGAACTTGCCTTGAAAGCCAGTAAGGGTGGCAAGGCACCGGGACCAGATTGGGTGCCCATAGATATATTCAAACAGAACCTGGAGCTTTGGGCACCCTTAATAAAACAGGTACTCGCAGCAGCTTGCAAAGTTGGACTAGTAGGATCCTGGTCCGAATCATCAATGGTCGCAATCTTTAAGAAAGGTGATAGACAAAATCCCATATGTTATCGGCCAATTTCCTTGCTAGATTCGGTGGGAAAGGTGTTGGGCCGTATCATTTTAAATCACCTCCAGTTATGGGCTGAAGAAAACAATGTATTAACTGACTTGCAATTTGGATTTAGGGAAGGTTTAGGGACAATAGAACAGGCCCTAAATTAAAAAAAATAACAGAAAAATACACAAAAACCTAAAAAGGGAAACTGTATTTAGCTTTTGTCGATCTCTCCACCGCTTATGATTGTGTATCCCATAGGAAATTGTGGCAGATCCTCGAAGCAATGGGAGTCGAATCAGCCCTAATCCAAGCTGTAAGAGGACTGTATTCTGATGCCAAAGCTAGGGTAAGGTTTGTACCAAATGGGGAACATACAGCTTCTTTTGCAGTAGAAAGGGGGGTTAGACAGGGCTGTGTCCCGGCGCCCTTCCTGTTTTCTTTGTATACAAATGGTCTCAAACAGGAGATGCTTGTGGGGTGTCAGGACCTGCTTCAGGTAAAAAAATCGCTCATTATCTACCCTGCTCTACGCCGACAATGCAGTGATAATGGCCCAAACACCACTAGAACTGCAGCGGGCCCTACACAAATATAACAAATACATAGAAAGCCTTGATTTAAAGATAAACGTTACAAAAACGTATATATTGACTTGTGGGAAGGTCATTAGGAAGCAGAAAAACATTTTTATCTGTAACAACAAACTTGAAAACACAAAAACATATCCATATTTGGGCATCCTTATGGATAATAAAGGTTCCTGGCAACAGGTTATAAGGGTTAAAAAAAACTCTTATTCATGAAAACTACAACCGGTCTTGTGAATCTTGCACAGAAATTAGGTAAAAGGCCGCCACTGTAACTAATCAAGATCTACCAGGCCAAGTGCGTCAGTGTGGTTTTGTATGGGGCAGGGATTTGGGGATATTGTAACATATCAAAGTTACAGAAAGTAGAAAATCCTTTTATTCGCTATGTGTTGGCGGTGATCTACCTCAACCTGTTTGTCACTCAGAGCTGGGGCTGCAATATTTAACGGACAAAATAAGGGTCCAGCCAGTTTTATTGTGGCATCTGGACCTCAATATAAACAACTTTTAATCAGAGTGTTAGAAGAGATTCCCTTAAATTAAAGCAAGGCCTAGCTATTAGATGGTTGAAGTACATCAAAGATGAATTTTTTAATGACCCATCAAAGATTAACAATATTTCTAGGAAGGATTTTAAAAAACAATGCATGGCACATCTGGAAGAACTTAGATATGGAAGTGAAGCCCACAAGTCGTCAGTCTGCCTAAATCAGATGATTTTTTCGTCTGCAGAAATTCAACCATATTTGACCTATCGCAGAACTGGACATGATAGATTTGTACTGGTTCGTTTCAGACTAGATTCTTTCTACCATCTAGATTTATTCCCCATAACAAATGATTGGTCTAAAAATCTAGGACCCTGCCCTTGTGATGGGGTAGCACCCCAAACGACATTCCATACTGTTTTATTTTGTAAGTATTATGGGGAACATAGAAAAAGGTGGATCCTTCCAATTTTAAAAATATGGGATTTGAGGAAATGTCGCCTGACCTACTTTGCACTTCAATTATTGGAGAATGAATGTTATGCAAGAAATATAGCATTATTTTTAAAAGCTGTAATTAAATCTAAGAAACATATATGATTTTTAGGAACTTATATAAATTGTACAAACTGTTTTTAGAATGTAATTTTTATATGGAGAAAGTTATTTAACGGATATACGTGAAAAATAAATAAGAATATAATACAATGGGCGGTACCTTCTGGTAATTGCATTCAAATAAGTATATTGTATATCTGTGTATCATGCTTTTATGTTTTTTTTATTCTAAAACGAAAACCAAACAAAGTGATTTCTGATTCTGATATATATCAAGGGACACAATCCCTCCTCAGATCCGACAGATCTCATGATGATCTAATTGACCAGGAAGTGTTGGCAGCCATCTTGGACTCGAACTCTGCCGAGTTCACAAACAAATAGGCTTGTTGAAAGAATCTGCAAGACCCTGAAGGGCATGATTTGAGGCCTACCTAAGGCCTTGAGGAATAAGTGGAAAATCTGCTTGCCATGCCTGTTGTTTGGGTACAGGGAAGTACTACAGAAGGGAGTGGGCTTCAGCCCTTTTGTGATTCTGTATCGGCACCCTGTCAGAGGACCTCTGAGTTTCGTCAAGGAAGGATGGGAGCAAGCTCCAAGGAGGATTCCCCAGGATGTAGTGAGCTACATGCTGGCCTTCAGGTGCCAAATGGCTATGTTGTGGAAGCAAGCCGCAAACAAATTGAGTCAGGTTGTAATGAAAGAGTGGTATGACCACAATTCTACCACTGTGCAGAAAGTGTGGGTTATGTAACATGTGGAACCCAGAGACCTCCAGGACCACTGGACTGGGCCCTATGAGGCAACTTAGAAGAAGGGTATGGCCACCTACCTGGTGGATCTCAAGACCCCCAGGCAACAATACAGCGTGCTCCATATCAATTAGAGGTGGGCGTAGTTCGCGAAGTAGCGCTACGCGTAGCTATGTGAAGTGCACTTTGCACTACGCAAGCTACGCCTAGCACTAAGCAAACTGCGCAGTAGCATGTTCACACTGTGCAAGATGTCGTTTTCAATTATTGCACAGTGCGGACAAGCATCCGGCACTGTGTAATCATTGAAAACAGCATCTTGCACAGTGCGAGCTGTTCTTTTCTGTTGCTCGAGTACATTTTTACTCGATCTGCAGTTTTGTCAATGAGGACTGGTAGTTTCTCATCGCGAGTGGTCGCGAGCATGCGCGACCACTCGCAATGAGAAACCTGACCTCTCCGCGTTGAGAATCTCACCAGGAGGTTTATTTTCATGCTCGCTACCGGCAACTTGATGATGCTGATCCCGAACAAGGAAAAAGTCTCGCGAGGATGTCATTTTCCTTGCACGCGGTCGCCAACTTGACGTTGAGGACCACGAGCAAGCAAAATATGACCGCTGCACTGTTAAAGATTGGAGGGATTTGTTAGCATGAGCTGAAAGCCGTTTTGTATTTTGGCAGCCATTTTAGGTAGCCATGTGCGCGCCATGTGCTGTTTCCCTCTTCAGAGCCTTGCACATGCTCAGAAGGGCCTAGCTAGTAGAATGCACCTGCTCCTGTTATAGAACTGTCAGGCTATTTTTGCTGCTGTATGGAGGAGAAACTTGTGTTTGTTTGTGTTTTCTTGCTGTCATCAGTCTGTTATGCAAAATGTAATTTAATTAATATTAAATAAAAATATTAAAAATCCAGAAATTAACCATATGTTATTCTACATAACTGCATGTTACTATTAAATTGATAGAATAAGCAAATATGCAAATGTACAAACAGCCACAATGCTAAAAAGATAACATTAGAATTCACATTGAATAGGAATAAAATAGGCCTCAAAAACGAAATAGTGTGTTTTACAATAAATAAACAATTATAAAATGTTACAACATTTTCCTTAGATACATTGTGTTAGATATAAACAGGCAAACACATCATCTGAGTAAGTTGGATGTTGCTGAACTAAAACACATATTATAGAACATGCATTGAAATGCCTCAGTTTAAATAGACTGCCACCATGCTTACATTCCAACACTAAAAGCAGCTGTGTTTTAACTGTCCCTGAGCAGCAGCTGTTGTTTTGATTGTAGGCCACGGAGAGACAGGAATGTTGACTCACCTAGGATTTTGTCAGTTAAACACAGGGTAAAATCCTGCATTTCAGACTGTTGTTTTAAAAAGTTACAAAAAGGAGTTTCATTATTTTGGATAACAGGAAAACATTTAAAGTTAAGGCCTTTCTACATAAGCATATTCTTGGTTCTGATGTTAAATAATGATTGTCCTTTTAAAAAAAGTGGCGCAAAACTTTTCATGGTTCAAGTTAGGCTTCTGTGCTTAGGCTTATGAATGAATGCGTCTAAATATAATAGGCAAGGAATGAAGCTTGCTTTGCCTATGTGGAATTATCAACATGATTGGTTTCAGAACATCGGATGGGACGGGGAAACATGGCGGCCGCCGGTTAGGGCAGGTCGCGTCTCTGTAGTGGAGTTCCAGTTAGCCCTGTGGAAAACGCGGTGAGTTCGGCGTGTATTTCGAGCGTGTGTCTTGCGTGATCAGAGCAACTGACTTCCCCCCCCCCGAAAATGACGGACTTCATCTACTTCGTCTCTTCACCGTCTCCTCGCCGATGCTAATCGGTAATTTTCCAGGTTGCTGACGCTCGCACCCTCCATTGCACCTGAGACACCTACGTGATACGGAACCGAGGCTGGAGCAGAGCAGCGCGGTGCAGCGGAGCAGCGGGGGTGCTCTGTGTTATGTCCCCCACTCTATTGTCGACACCGGACTGCCGGGGGAAGGTTACTGGGGCTTACCTGCTGCTTCCTCTCCTACATTGCCGCAGGCTGCAGGCTGCTAGTGTTCGGCGTCTGACGCCCGAGGCTGCCTGGGACAGGAGCTAAGGCAGGCTCCACCCTGAATGAAGTTAGCGAGCAGCACGATTTTCACACGAAGCAGTTACAGACTCATGAGGCACAGGGGGCTCACTGCAATTCATCTGGCTTCCTGATTTTTTTTTTCTACTTCATTTTACCTTATTTCACGGAAGGAAAAGAATAAAAAGGAATAAATAGTAAAGGAAGCTAAAAGGAAATAAAAAAGGAGGTAAAACAACAGAGCAGACAGTGGCAGTATCTGCTTTATCTCAATCTAAAGGAGGAAAAAGTAAAAAGAAAAAGTTAAAAAAAAAAAAAAAATCACTGCAGTGTGGATGTGTGGAGGCAAGATTCCGCCTCTTGCTACACTTTCCCGGTGGGCAGAGGCAGCCGTGGAGCTGCGGAGGAGCCGCAGAGCGGCTGCTAGAGGTGATCTTAGCAGCCTTGCCTCACTATTAAAGTGCCCTAGCTCAATTAAAGGAGCCCAATCAGACACCCTCAGCCTGGGTAAAACCCGGGGGATTAATCGCAATAAGCCAAAGCCAAAGACAAAGACAAAGTCAAGGTCAGGAGTGGAATCAGAGGAGGAAGGTGTTGGGAAATTCTTCGTCCAGGCATTGCCATCTAGTAAGGAGTTTGGGAAGGGATGTGTGGACACTATAGCGAGCAAGGTTGGTGAAGGGGATTGGTCTCTAGACAGAGGGGCTGCTAAGGATAATACCCTTATTGATACCCTTTCTAAGTTGGGTCTCAGTCCGGGTGATACTAAGAAGGGATCTAAGGAGGGAACCAAGGACGTGGCCGTAGAATCAGAATCCGGACCTAAAAAGAGCATTCAGGGTCCTCCAGTATTTGTGTTTTCCGGATTTTACACCGCAAATTCTGCTTCTGCCACTGCTACTACAGCGACTGCAGCCAGTATCCCTCAGTTGGTTGGGCCAAAAGGACCTAAAGATTCAATAAGTGGAGCTAAAATAAGATCTAAAAAATCTAAAGGGAGTGTAGCGAAGCTTACTCCCTCACTTAGATCTTACTTTAAAGTGTTACCTCAAGTTCTAGAAATCCCCAGTGGACCACTAGAGGACAAAAGTAAGATGGGCGATACAGCCGAAACTCAAGATTCAGTCCCGGTGGAGGTGGAGGTGGTAGACTCAGATGCTGTTCATAATATCCCAGTAGAAGCTGGACTTCCTGCCGCTCAGGATAAGGATAAGGATAAGGACAAGGACAAGGCAGGCGAGACCTCGGAGTTGAGGGAGAAGATTTCTCTGGAGGATTTATTGCACGAAATTAAAACTGGGTTCGCTGAATCTAAGCGTAACCAGCTGGAGATTAAAGCAGCGTTTGATGCTTTGGATAAGAGAGTAGATCTTCTATCTGACAGGACAGATACTCTCGAGAGCACAGTTGCTGAACTAAAAGCTAAATTAGATTCTGCCAATGAAAAGATTTATTACCTAAGGCGAGACGGGAACGCAACAAAAGAGAGAGTGGAATCTTTGGAGAACTACTCAAGGAGAAACAACATTAGAATCCTAAAAGTTCCAGAAGGAAAAGAGGGGAGTGATATGAAAAAATTTGTAGCTTCCTTGCTTAAAGAGTCCCTAAACTTGGAGGAATCCACTGAGGAGCTGGAAAAAGACATTCAGCGAGCTCATAGAGATCCCTTCCGTTTAAAACAGGGAAGGTCTAAACCTAGGAAAATTCTAGTTAACTTTCTGACTTACGCCGTAAAAGAGAAGATTCTAAACTTAGCTCTAAAGGCTACTGCTTTAAAAGCTTTAGACTTCTCATACGTGGTCAGATCTGATTTATCTAAATCTACTCTCGACAGACAATGGGAGTTAGGCCAGAAGATGGAGAAGTTTAGGGCTCTGGGAGCGACTGTCCAAATGAGGTTCCCCGCTTTTTTGCGGGTAATGTATAACAATAAAATGCACAACATCCATTCTCCATTGGAGGCAGACGAACTCTTGACATCCATTTATGATCATCAACAGGGTAACATCTAGGGATAGTTCTTAGGTTAATATAGACACGGCATGGAGTCACTGAGTTAAAATATGTAGATGTAGACATGTAGATAAGAATAGAGGTGAAGGGTGAAGGGTACAGGGTATAGGGGATAGAAGGTTGAGAATAGGAGAAGGAAGAGGGGAAAAAAAAAAAAAAAAGGAAAAAAAAAAAAAAAAAAACGAAGGGATGAAAAGCGGGGAAAAAAAAAAAAAAAAAAAAAAAAAAACGGGAAAGATCAAGGGGTAGATGTATCAAGATTTACGTTAGCGATTTCTTAATAGCGAGTAGTAGCGAATCGCTATTAAGAAATCGTTAAATGCGATGTATGTATGTTTCTGCGACTTTTTTGCGATTCCTTAGAAGTCGCATTTTATTCTCAGAATTTTATGCGACTTCTTAATTTGCGAATTTCGCAAATTAAGAAATCGCAAAAAAGCGTGAATCTGCTGCTGCCAACTACAAAATAGCTGAGTCATACTCAGGAAATGGGCTTGATTACTTACACCTGCATGCCTGAGCCACACCCAGTGGCAGTTGGAAACCTGTTTGGCTGGAGAGAGGAGCTGCTTGACTACAGGATGGAGGCTGCAAATTCTGAAGGAGGCCCCTCTGTTGAGAAAAGAAAAAGGAAGCAAAAATTTTCTGAGAGGGAAGTGGAGACACTGGTGGAGGAAATGGCCTGCCATCATGAGCTTTTGTTTGGAAAGCAATCCAAATATGTTCCTGAAGTCAGGAAGAGGAAGTTATGGCTGGAAATCCAGGAAAAAGTCAATGCAGTTGGTGTCATCCCAAGAACAATTGATGAAATAAAAAAGCGTTGGTACGACATGAGGCTGAGGGCAAAGGAAAAACTTGCTGAAAGACTAAAGGATGCCAATAAAACTGGTGCAGGATCTTCAAATGTGGACCAACCAACCCCACATGAGGAGCTCATAGAATCTACAATTCAGCACGAAAGTGTTTCCGGAGTCTCAACAATTGACAGTTCTGATCACCCAGTTGCTGAACATGGTAAGCAGGATGCTTGACTTTTTCATTGCATAATTTAGAAGCATGAGTGTATGAGTGTGTGAGCATTATTCCATGTGTTTAATACATAACTGTTCTTAAATGTTAAAAATGATCCCCTTTTTTGTTCCACATTACTGCATACTTATGATATGCAGTACATTTAAGCTGCACCAACATACATGTTTCTGAATAATTACACAATACTACCTCTTTAGTTAGCTTAATTTAATAGTTATGAAGCACACGGACAGGCAAGCATCTCATGTGACTCTTTCTTTATTCCCAGATCATGTTGTAGATTCACATGATGGTGATGGGGGCCAATCCTCACAGGAACATATTACTGCCCCAGAAGAAGAAAATGTCAGTGATGACCAGGATTCATTGTCTTTCATGAGAAGAAAAAGAAAAGCAGTTGCACAACTGCAACCTTTTGAAGAATCTGATGATGAACCTGAGGGATCAGCAAATAACATAAATGTGTCAGAACAGGAAGTCATACATATTGACACAGTTAGTGATTCTTCTTCAAGAAGGACATACTCTAATAATAACACCAGGAGAAGCAGGGGAGAAGTCACAGAGGCAGCAAATGTTTTTGCTGGTTTGGAAAGCAACATGCTTTCAGTGCAACAAAAACAACATAAAGCATTAAGGTCAATTAATGCCCAACTAAATAAACTAAACAAGAGCAATGATAAGGTGGGTGATGGTATGGCCCGGATGGCTGACTCCATGGACAGACTTTGTGAAGCAATTGAAAGATCAGAGTCAAATAGATTGAGGGATTCTCGCACACATAACATCAGACTAAAGAAGTACTATGCAGCTATAAATAATCTGTGCTATGTGACAGCACAGAGTAATAGAAGAAGCATTGCCATGCAACGCATGGTTGGTGAATGCAGTTCAAATGTTGCCAAAGGCCTGGATAAAGTATCCCATTCTTTTGAATTATTGAAAACTTGTCAGAAAGGGGCAAGTGCGTTCTTTGAGGCCACTGAGTCTGAGGACACTTCCAGTCGAACCAGCAGTAACCCTACGCCCACTTTGGACACCCCTGACATGAGTAGTGGAACCCTTGGTAGCCAACTTACATGTGTGAGGAGAAGTGGGCCAGGCCAACGTAAGAGTAGCAGAAGGGGCAAAAAGTAAGAAGAACTATCAATATATATATTAAAAAAGAGAATGACACTGTGAGCAAACATTCTCAGATGTATGTCCTGTGGATTAACAGGTTCCAGGTTTTTGTTACACATCTAATTTTGCAAAATTAAAGGTTTACATAATGAATACAAAGATTTTGTGGTTTTATTTCTTACCTAGAAATAATTGTTAGTAATTTCTGCACGCCTTTGTCGCCCAGCCACAGCTCCTAAACCTGTAGCACATCTTCTTGGTGGAGGGACATCATCATTGTCTGAAGATTCAGGGTCACTCACTTCACATTCTGTTCCCTTTCTAATAGCCATGTTATGTAGCATAGCACAACTTGTAATTATTTTGCAACACAATGCTGGCTTATATTGCAAGGATCCTCCACTTTTATGGATTCTTCTGAACCTGCTTTTCAAAATTCCAAAAGTTCTTTCAATGACTCCACGTGTAGAACGGTGTGCCTTATTGTATCTCCTTTCATGTATGTTACTTGGATTTAGATAAGGTGTCAAAATGAAATCACGAACTGCATAGGCGCTGTCTCCTAAATTGTAATTTCAGAAATGTGACAAATTTAAAAATAGATTCACAAACGTTTCTAAAATTGATTTTGTGTTTTTAAGTAGCACTTACCAAGCAGAAATCCATCTCCAAATTCACCAGCACTCAAACGTCCATGTAATCCACTGTGTCTAAATATATATGAATCATGAGTGCTTTCTGGAAATTTTGCAACAATGTCAGTAATAATATATTTAGCATTACACACCATTTGAATGTTTAAAGAGTGATAATTTTTCCTATTCCTATATACATGCTCAGTTGCAGCTGGAGGTGTAATGGCAATATGTGTCCCATCTATACATCCAATTACATGTGGAAAATGGGCAATTTGATAAAAATCAAATTTAGAACTGTGGATATCTTGAGGTGTGCTGGAGAAGTAAATATGATGTTGCAACCTGTTCATCATTGCATCCAAAAATACCCTAAAAAACCTGGAAAAGGCACTCTGAGATACTCCTCCCACCTCTGCAATCACCCTTTGAAAAGATCCTGAGGCAAGAAGGTGCAGGGAACATAAGACCTGCACATGAGTTGGTATAGAATGTGTCCTGTGTGTCTCATGCTCCAAAAAAGGCTTTAACTCCTCAATTAAGTCCAAAATGGTATGTGGATGCAGTCTATATTTCTCAAAAATGTCTTCTTCAGTCTGTTGAAATAAGGTAATCCTCAGTTTGAAAATCCTTTCCTGCCTCTGTCTCATCTGTGCAAGAGCTTGGACGCGCAGTCTTCTAGCTATCAGGTAAAGTCCAGCCATGGTTGTGTTTAAAAAATCAGTTGGAGCTGTCTTTTAAAGATTCAAAAAAAATTACACCTGGTTTGATTTAGTGTTAAGTGCGAATTCTTATTTTGCGATTTACCGTTTTTCGCTATTTGCGATTCTTTGATACATTTCATAGCAACTTCTTAAAATGCGATCATGCAAAATAGAGAATCGCTAAGACATATTCGCATAAACAAGAAAACGCAAATAACGAAACGCAAAATATAGCGATTTCTTATTTTGCGCTGCGAAAAAATACATACATCCCGAAAAATGCAAAATAATCAATAGCGATTCGTTAAGGCCGAAATTCTGCGAATTTCGGCCTTAACGAATCGCAAAATGCTTGATACATCTAGGCCAAAGACTTTAAAAAAAATATATATATATATATAAAAGAAAAAAAAAATGTTTACAAATGAAAGAGATATATAGGTATAGTTGAAATTAAAAAAAAATAAATATATATATATATATATATATATATATATAAATATATTAGTTAAAAAAGGAAGATTGCATCAGAACAATACTCCCGTTATGTGTGATGGTGTGCATCTAACACCTAAACTTAACTAAAATCCTAAACTCAAGTATCTCTATTACTTTAGTTTACATAATTATGATGGTCTTCCCCTAGAAGCAATTAAGGCATGCCGGGATATATTTAACTATGTAAATGATCAGGGCATATGGAACTCCACAGAGAGGCAATTCTGGCGGCAATAGCCAGATTAATTAAGGGGGGGTTTTCCAGGGTGGGGGGGAAGGGGAGAAGGGGTAAAAATATAAAACATCCTCACTGTTCAGGCACAGTCTCAAACATATTAGTTCAACCGAGTATACTTTTATGCACACTTCACTCAACTCTTACTGGGAGATACAATCCTTTAGGGAGCTGGAGTAGGGGGAGGGGTCCGGACACTGGCTGATGGTAATTAAATTTCTGTCCTGGAATGTCAATGGCCTGCGTGTTAAGAGTAGGAGATATAGAATATTGCAATATCTGAGGGACTCACCGGCGCAGGTCATAGTCATCCAGGAAACACATCTTCTCCAACATGAAGTGAAGGAAATCCTGAGTAAAATCAGATGGGTTGACAGTTATATTTGCACTAATCATAATGCGAATATTCGTGGTATACTAATTATCTTCAAAAAGCAAATCAAAGCCCAGATTCTTGCATTTGAAGAAGATTTAAGTGGTAGATGGTTATATGCTAGGGTCAGTTTAGATGATAGTATATACAATTTGGTAGGTTATTATGGCCCTAATCAGGATGACCCTTCATATTTGATTAAAATCCAGACTAAGTTATTATTAACGCAGGGTCCGATAATTTGGATGGGAGATTTTAACCTGGTACTCAATCCAAAGCTGGATAAATCCCCTAATTCAAGGGCATTAACCTTTAAAAAATCCAGGCAGGTGTTGGGGGATGTTATGTCGACACTCGGATTGGCAGATCCATAGAGGGAGAGAGCTGGTAGGGCACTCGGGGTATCATACCACAACTATAAATATAATCACAAATCAAGGATTGATTACGCCCTCTTTAGTTACACACTTAGAGACCACCTTAAGGATGTAACGTATTTACCTTCACACTTATCAGATCATTCCGCCATTGTTTTTTGTTTGCAATCGGCTCAGCAAATCTCTCAGTCCTTGTGGTCATTTGACCGCACTATTCTTCTAGAAGAAGAAGAAACAGACCTTCTCATCCATGAAACAAAACTTTTCATGGATATAAACATTAATTCCACCCAGCTAAACACAGTATGGGAAGCCTTTAAAGCTTATATGAGAGGTTACATAACCAATAGGGCATCTCATCGAGGGAAAATCTACAAAGCTAAGATCACTAGCATTGAAAGGGACATTGCATTATTGGACCAACATATTGGCACTGGAATCGGAACCAAAATGGAGCAAGAACAACGTAAGGGGTTAAAAGAAAAGCTAGATAACATTCTTCAAGAAAGGGTCGCCCTAAAATGGGAAGCAAGTAAAATCTCCAACTTTGAATATGGTGAGTCTGCAGGTAAGGTCTTAGCGTGGAAAATTAAATCGGACCAGGCAAAAAAATATATAAAACATATCATGGTAGATGGAGAGGTAAGTGAAAGAACATCTGTTAAAGATATAGGGGAAGCATTTTTGGAGTTTTTTCAAAAAATATACAAGGAAGAAATTTTGGAGGACCCCATCTCAAATCTTAGATGGTTGGAGAAGATTACCCTTCCAACTCTTAGTTCCGAACAAAGCGAGCGTCTTGATAGGCCTATCTCAGAAGAAGAAGTGAAGGAATGCATTAAAAAGGTGAAGAGAGGAAAGGCAACAGGCCCGGATGGCCTCCCTGGGGAATTATTACGGGTTATAGCCCCGGAAATAGTTTCGGTACTGACAAGACTTTTTAATGACATCCTAATAAATGGTGTGGCTCCTCCGAAATCTTGGGGGGAGGCGACTATTGTCTTGATTCCAAAACCCGGGAAAGATCCAGCCAAATGCGGTTCATATAGGCCAATTTCACTTTTAAACAGTGATTACAAGATCTTTGCGGCTGTGCTGGCAAACAGACTTGCACGCGAGGTTGGGTCGATTATTCATACTGACCAAAAGGGTTTTATTAAGGGTAGACAACTTTCGGACCTTACATATGATTTGATCGGGGCAGTGGACATTGCCTCTACTTTTTCCCTTCCTTTGGCCATTATGACCCTTGACGCAACTAAAGCGTTTGACCGGGTAAATTGGATTTACCTAGCTGAAACCATGAAGAAATTTGCATTTGGTCCATACTTTCGAAGATCAATAGGACTCTTATATCAAAACCCCAGTGCTAGTATCATGGTGAATGGTGTGTGTACTCAGCCCTTCCAGATCACTAGGGGTACAAGACAGGGCTGCCCCCTGTCCCCTTTATTGTTTAATATATACATTGAGCCACTTGCACAATCGTTTAGGGACGACCCAAGAATTTCCTCATTTAAATTCGGTGGATGGGAAAGGAAAGTTGGCCTATATGCCGATGACATTGTAATATACACCAGCGACCCTGCAAATGCTTTCCCCGTAGTGGTCGAAAAAGCCAAAGAATTTGGAGGTATTTCAGGCTACGACATTAACGCCGATAAGACCGAGTTGATGACATGGAATATTGCCAATCCGGGTGTGGGGGTGACGCCCTCAACACACGCAATACGTTATCTTGGAGTTAAAATCACACAAGATATTGACGAATCAAGCAAAATCAAACTTAGACTTGGTTGCCAAAGAGTGTAGGGCTCTTTTAAGATCCTGGGTTGGTCTAAGACTATCAATTTATGGGAGGGTTAATATTGTAAAGATGTCCATCCTCCCTAAATTGACCTTTATCTTTAATGCAATTCCCATTGCTTTTGACTCTAAACAACTTCTTAAGTGTCAACAAGAAATAAACTCTTTCATTTGGGGGTTCAAAGCGACACGGTTGGCTTGGAAAAAATTGAGGAGGAGGAGGGAAAAAGGTGGTCTGGCCCTCCCAGACATTCAGTACTATTCATGGGCGTTTCAGCTTTCCCATTCGAGAATGCTTCTGAAGACACCAGACGCTACCTCAAATGGGAAGTTATTTAAAGCAATGTTGGTAGGGGCAAACCTTCCATTGGATGGGTTTCTTTTCAAGTTCGGAGAACAAAAGTTTTTCAAGAAGGTGAGGTTAAAGATTCTATTAACACAATTGAAGACTTGGGCACAAATTAAGCGCAGAGTGGGGTTGGCGTATTACTCAAACTATGCACCAATTTGGGACTCTCCCGGGCTTCCACCATGTCTACAGGACTCTCTGGCCACTCCTCTTTTGACAGCTGGGATCGCTAGATGGGGGGACCTACTTGGTGGAGGCACCCTGATACCGTGGGAAGCCCTTAGGGAAAGAGTAGGGTTGACTCTGTCAAGATTCAAATATATACAAATTAGCAGTTGGGCCAGAGAATTGAACAGGAAAGACTCTAATATCGGGAGAATTAGTCCTTTAGAACAACAGCTAATCAGAAAACAGACAGGAGGCAAAGAGGTGGCATGTTGGTATTGGTCTATACTTGAGGAGATAGATGGGGAGTTCCACCTTCCAAAACAGCTTTGGGGGAGTGAAATTGCGGCAATAGAGGAGGACAGTTGGACAGAATCTTTCACCCTCTTATATACATTGGTTAAACCCGCATGGCTTAGACGAAACCATTTGTTCACTTTACATCGGGCTTATCTCACTCCCCTACGTTTGTCCAAATTTCAAGAGGGGAAATGTTGTAACAAATGCAAACTCCCCTCAGCATCAGACACTCATATGTTCTGGGAATGCCCCCAATTAGCAACTTTCTGGACAGAGATTAAAGCTACTTTGGACTCGATTATTCAAATCGATATCCCCTTTTCTTTATCTCTTGTCATCCTTGGGGTAGTCCAGAACATAACTGGGGCAGCACGATCCTTTCTGTTTTACGCCATCCTGCTGGCAAGACGGCAGATATGTATGAACTGGGTGGACACCACCCCTCCCACCCACTCAGGATGGTTAAACTCACTATATGAAACCTCAAAAGTAGATCTGAGAAGATCATGTAGAGCTCAGAATCTCGCATTTGGAAATGAGGTCCTTTTTTTTGGGGTTTTTTTTTTTTTTTTTTTTTTGCATTTGGTCCATACTTTCGAAGATCAATAGGACTCTTATATCAAAACCCCAGTGCTAGTATCATGGTGAATGGTGTGTGTACTCAGCCCTTCCAGATCACTAGGGGTACAAGACAGGGCTGCCCCCTGTCCCCTTTATTGTTTAATATATACATTGAGCCACTTGCACAATCGTTTAGGGACGACCCAAGAATTTCCTCATTTAAATTCGGTGGATGGGAAAGGAAAGTTGGCCTATATGCCGATGACATTGTAATATACACCAGCGACCCTGCAAATGCTTTCCCCGTAGTGGTCGAAAAAGCCAAAGAATTTGGAGGTATTTCAGGCTACGACATTAACGCCGATAAGACCGAGTTGATGACATGGAATATTGCCAATCCGGGTGTGGGGGTGACGCCCTCAACACACGCAATACGTTATCTTGGAGTTAAAATCACACAAGATATTGACGAATCAAGCAAAATCAAACTTAGACTTGGTTGCCAAAGAGTGTAGGGCTCTTTTAAGATCCTGGGTTGGTCTAAGACTATCAATTTATGGGAGGGTTAATATTGTAAAGATGTCCATCCTCCCTAAATTGACCTTTATCTTTAATGCAATTCCCATTGCTTTTGACTCTAAACAACTTCTTAAGTGTCAACAAGAAATAAACTCTTTCATTTGGGGGTTCAAAGCGACACGGTTGGCTTGGAAAAAATTGAGGAGGAGGAGGGAAAAAGGTGGTCTGGCCCTCCCAGACATTCAGTACTATTCATGGGCGTTTCAGCTTTCCCATTCGAGAATGCTTCTGAAGACACCAGACGCTACCTCAAATGGGAAGTTATTTAAAGCAATGTTGGTAGGGGCAAACCTTCCATTGGATGGGTTTCTTTTCAAGTTCGGAGAACAAAAGTTTTTCAAGAAGGTGAGGTTAAAGATTCTATTAACACAATTGAAGACTTGGGCACAAATTAAGCGCAGAGTGGGGTTGGCGTATTACTCAAACTATGCACCAATTTGGGACTCTCCCGGGCTTCCACCATGTCTACAGGACTCTCTGGCCACTCCTCTTTTGACAGCTGGGATCGCTAGATGGGGGGACCTACTTGGTGGAGGCACCCTGATACCGTGGGAAGCCCTTAGGGAAAGAGTAGGGTTGACTCTGTCAAGATTCAAATATATACAAATTAGCAGTTGGGCCAGAGAATTGAACAGGAAAGACTCTAATATCGGGAGAATTAGTCCTTTAGAACAACAGCTAATCAGAAAACAGACAGGAGGCAAAGAGGTGGCATGTTGGTATTGGTCTATACTTGAGGAGATAGATGGGGAGTTCCACCTTCCAAAACAGCTTTGGGGGAGTGAAATTGCGGCAATAGAGGAGGACAGTTGGACAGAATCTTTCACCCTCTTATATACATTGGTTAAACCCGCATGGCTTAGACGAAACCATTTGTTCACTTTACATCGGGCTTATCTCACTCCCCTACGTTTGTCCAAATTTCAAGAGGGGAAATGTTGTAACAAATGCAAACTCCCCTCAGCATCAGACACTCATATGTTCTGGGAATGCCCCCAATTAGCAACTTTCTGGACAGAGATTAAAGCTACTTTGGACTCGATTATTCAAATCGATATCCCCTTTTCTTTATCTCTTGTCATCCTTGGGGTAGTCCAGAACATAACTGGGGCAGCACGATCCTTTCTGTTTTACGCCATCCTGCTGGCAAGACGGCAGATATGTATGAACTGGGTGGACACCACCCCTCCCACCCACTCAGGATGGTTAAACTCACTATATGAAACCTCAAAAGTAGATCTGAGAAGATCATGTAGAGCTCAGAATCTCGCATTTGGAAATGAGGTCCTTTTTTTTGGGGTTTTTTTTTTTTTTTTTTTTTTCCCCCAATATCCGATGATTAAGCCCATCCACTCAAGTTCAGTATGGTGGTATGCCCAGATTCCGACAAATATATACTGAATATCTTTGGCACTACGTTGCTTTGAGACATCGTCATAAGATGCATGGTTGTTCCTATCAATTCATAAAACTCTCTGCTAAGTTGTGAAGCGGCTCAATCTTCAGGGTTCTGCTCCTAGAGGCAGTGAGATGATTGATTGGTTGGTTCCTCTCGCATCTAAGGGACGTGTGTCGGGCAGATGAGGATATAAAAAAAATAAATAAATAAATAAAAATGATTGGTTTTATTAAACAATAAATTAACATGAAAAAATTATTAAAAAAATAAGTGTTCTTAAATTCGTTTTTTAAATATTTATAAAGCTTAAGACTCATACTGTGACCTCCTACAATTACAATTAAATTTAAGTTGTGTTGTACCACATAATGAGGAAATTTGCATATGAAATATCACTCTGTGCAGGCGTAATAAATTCATTTTTATAAGGGTATATATGATGTATTTCTGATTTCCCATTGCTGGGCTAGCTAGAGAACACTGTGGGGATTATGCAAAAAAATTATAGGATATTCACTTTTAAGTGCCCCAAATATCAAAGTCGAAATTGGGCAAAATGCACTAATTTAAAACCAAATTCTGCAAGTCAGAGCAGCTTTTTAAACTGCCTTGGGCTTCAGTAAATGCATACATTTAGGTATAAAACAAATAGCTGACCTCTATATTGTTAGACAAGTATACAGCTCACTGCTTATAATTGAAAATATGTATAAAAAACTAGCAGAAGTTATTCTCCTAAACTCTACACTGACAAACAGGGGGATGAGTGCTTTCCAGGTCTGTCTCTAGGGTGACTTTGAATTGGGACAGCCGCATGGAACCCCTTTGCACACAGAATAGGACAGCTGGGAAGGGTAAAATGTCAGTTCTATATTTAGAAGCCTGGCAGGGCTCCCAGAGCAAGATCTGCTTTGACTTCTTGACCTCTCAAAGTTTTTGAAAGAGGACAGGGGAGAGAAGGAGAAGTTTTACTTTTTTGGCAAAAGCAAGCACTTTATGGACTCATATGATAGAAAACTATATAATGGTATATGTGAACTTTGATTAACAGATAAGCTTTGCCATATTTATATACAGCACTAATGCTTTTAGTCTGAGGATTACTGTAAAAAAGCTGAAGCAATGAAATTTAGTTTGAATGAATTCGCCCTCATGTTACACTTGTACATTTGCTAAAAGGATTGGGGTTTGGGTATTCTTGTGCTATGTGCCTCCTATAACTTTGTTTATGCCCAGTTGCTACAAATAGGGGTTGATGGTGTTGACAGAAGTGAAACCTGTTTCAGGTTTCCTACTGTCAAAATGGGGGAAGGAGGCTAGCTCCTCTACCAATTAAGGCTAGGTAAAATGTATGTTGCTCTCTCTTTTTCTCAATTTTAGTTTTAGCCTGTCTAAGTTGTCTGTGAAATAGCAATGATACATTTAATTGGCTAATCAGTAATACTGTTTTAAACATTGTTAGCATTAATAAAATTAATAAGTATATATATATCCTGTTTGATGAAATTATGACAGGATCAGTAATCTAGATTGCTATTCCCTTATTTGACCTTTAAGGGGAACTAGAAGTGGGTACATTTTGTTCCACAAGTCTTAAGGTGATAACACCATTATTGTATGTTATTCTCATACTACATAGTTTTGCAAGGGCATTGCTAGTTTTTTATTAGCTAGTCTGTGTAAATAAACTGACAGTCCTTATTAGAGCTGATGTTGCATAGTTTGGATCATGAAAAGTAGAACGCAGGAAAGATGCCCATGTGATCCTTAGCAAAAAAATGTTTTGAAGGAAATGTTGTTTTATAGATAAGAAACCCTGTTGGGGGAGGAGCTTCGCGCGCATCCAAGATGGACGCGTGAGCACAGGGTTCCCGAGACCCTTTCCGCCTCCCGCATCTATCCTGCAACGTATCCTGATTTGGACGACGGGTACTTCTAGCCGCCGGGAACTGGACTTGCTGGACTTTGAAACTTGCGGCCTATATCGAAGACCATCCACGGACTTGAGTCCCCGAGGTACCCAGGTGGCAATTGAACAACAACGGCCAGTGAGACACATCCACTGCCCCTGTGGTACTTTCGGTTTCGTTCTTGGTCATTGTCTACTGCGACTTGCTGCCTGTCGACACGGCTGACCTGGGTCTTACTGCCAGCTCTACGCTTGTCCTCCGCCCTCGTCCCCTTGCCTCTACAAGTTTGTAGCGCAGAGAGCCATTCTAACCAGATCCCAAAAGTTCCGTCAGGGCTAGCCGCTCATCATGGCGGGCAAGACAGAGAACGAGAAGCGAGCAACCAGGGGCGCATACCGAGGGGGTGTTGCCCAATCCCATACTATAGATCGCTTCACCCGCCCGAAAGGATCCCCTGGCGGTGTGGGTAAAGTCTTGGACGAGACTGAAGATGGCTCTCCTGCAACTGAGGAGCTGACATTGAGGGATGTCATGGGCGCCATCGCAAGTTTTAAGACCTCTATGGGCAGCAGTACAAAACAATGGCTTCTAAGATAGACACAGTGGCGATCAAAGTCAATCTCATTAGGACGGACTTGGCGAAAACCAATGAGCGGGTCAAGTCCCTGGACATTAAGACTGCAAGCCTTACTACGGATGTCTCAGACCGAAGTTCGCAATCTCAGAACGTCTAACGACTTGTTTGCCCGTCGGCTGGATGATTTCGAGAGCCGGGCCAGACGCATCAATGTTTGCATCGTTGGTGTTCCGGAGAATTCCGCAGACTTATCCATAGACCTTCTGGTGGAGGACCTTGTGTTGAACCACTTAGCACCCAAGGGCCTCAGTAACTTTTTCACAGTGGAGCGTGCTCACAGAGTCCCCGGTGGGAAGCCCAAACTGGGAGCCGCTCCGAGGCCTATAATAGCCAGGATTTGTTATTTTCGAGACAGGGACGCTATTCTTCAAGCATCACGCACCAATAGTCCCACTAAATTTGAAAACGCGCCGATCAGTTTTTATCCTGACTTTACACAGGCGGTGCAAAAACAACATATGGGCTTTACGGGGGTGAAACGTCGACTTAGAGGCATGGGACTGAAGTACGTCATGCTTTTCCCGGCCCGACTGAGGATTGAATATGAGGAAAGTGCGCTTTTCTTTGACCGCCCCGAGGTGGTCAGTGACTGGCTCGATACTCTGCCGACACATCGTACCAGCCCGGAAAGTTCGAGGGGCCTGGAGGAACAGGAGTAGTGAGTCTGCGCCGGCGAGCCACCTTATGGCCTTATAGCAGTGGCTCTATGACTATTATGTGTATATAGTGTGAATACCCGGGGGTGGGGGGAATCGGAACTCTTCCTCCTCTAGGGGCTTTTTCTCTCTTATTGTAGGTTAGTTTAATGGGGACAACAGGCACACTGAAAGTTGGGGTGGCTTTTTGGTCTACCGCAGGGGTGCAGGGTGGGGGGGTGTGTTTTGGGGATTTTCTTGGGGGTAGTGGGGGGGTCTTTATTTCTTTGTTTGTTTCGAGACTGCGCTTTGCTGCATATTTTATCTCTTGTGCCTGTTTCTTGGTGGGGGATGCATTGTTCTCATTTCTGGGATGGGGTAGGGGGCTGAGGGTGCTGAGCTGGGACGTCAATGGTCTGGGCGATAGGATAAAGCGGGAGATAGTTTTGCAATACTTGAAGCGTCACTCCCCAGATATAGTTTTACTCCAGGAAACACATCTAATAGGAAACACATGCCACGCACTGAATAGACGGGGCTATCTCCTGGCGGCTCACTCTGGATTCACTACTGGATCGAGGGGGGCGGGCGTCCTTGTTAGGAACTCCCTCCCCCTGGAGATAGACGACACTGTGCTGGATGATAGAGGCCGATACGCGGCTATTACGGGCCGCTGGGAGGGGAAGACGATCTCCATCCTTTCTGTGTATGTCCCGCCTGGCCTACAGTCCACTACATTTTCTGATTTGGGTAAGGTGGTCCTGGGGTGCCCTGAGGGCATGTTGGTTGTGGGTGATGACTTTAATTCGGTTGTCAGTGGTAATGAAGATCGTAGCCCCCCCCAGAATTCTCCCGACAGCGCAATTATGGCTGGGCAACTTTTTGGAAGCACTGGGTCTAGTGGATTGCTGGAGGCAACTGCATCCCGAACAGTTACAGTATACCTTTTATCCGGGAGCACATGGGAATGTCTCGAGGCTTGATTATATCCTCATACCGGCGGTGCAGATGGTCTCTGTAAGGGAAATTAGACATCTTGCAAGGGGGATCTCGGACCACTCCCCACTCTGGCTTACTATTGACGTACAGTTGGGGACCGAGGGCCAGGTCGCTCAGATTAAGCCCTGGCACCTTCGTAATCCTAAAACTAGAGCCGAGTGTGGTTAAATGCATGGATTATTACTTGGCAGAGAACGAGGGGTCGGTGTCCTCCCCCATCTCCTTGTGGGAGGCTTATAAGACTGTGATTCGTGGTGAAACTCTGTCCTTGATTGCGAGTTAGAGGAAACGTAAGAATGAGGAAGTGGTGTGCTTGGAAAATGAAATTACTGCACTGGAGGAGAAGATGGAGTCTGGGGCTACACCCGAGGGATTACATTCTTTGGCCCTAAAACAGTCTGATTACAGAGCTCTGGTGACTGATGCGGCCAAGGCAATGAATCGTGAGCAACAGGGGTGTCTGTATGATGTTGGTGATAAAGCGGGAAAGTTGATTGCTTGGTTGGACAAAAGGGACAGATTGAATCGGGTGGTGCCTGTTGTTGAAAGGGCGGATGGAACGCGGGTGGTGGACCCGGTTGAGATAGTTGAGGTCTTTGCCCAGCACTTTCAGAAGGTTTACGCTCCGGTCTCGGACAGGCCAGAGGAGGACTCGCATCTGCTGCTTAGGGATATCGCATTGCCTAGCCTGTCGGAATCGGACAAGGAGCTTATGGAGGCGGAATTTTCCGCCGATGAAATAGCGCTCGCTATCCGCTCTCCTTGCTCGGGGAAGGCCTCAGGCCCGAATGGCATCCCGGTTGAGCTGTACAAGCTGTGCCCCGACAAACTGGCGCCGCACCTTCGTCGGATGTTTTCGGCATCGTGAGATCTCATATCCCTTCCCCGGGATCAGATACTGGCGTCCATTGTAGTCATCCATAAAGAGGGAAAGCCCCGCGAACAATGTTCATCGTACCGGCCGATTTCGCTTTTGAACGTAGAACCAAAGATCTTGGCGAAGCTTTTGGAGAATCGGCTGATAACGGTGGTTAGCGACTTGATACACCCGGATCAGTCTGGGTTTATTCCCCATCGAAACACTGCACTTAACCTTTGCCGTCTTCACGGCGTATTAGCAAGGGCGGGGTCTCTTAGTGAGCCGGCCATCTTGGTTTCTCTGGATGCCTCGATGGCCTTCGACACGGTGGAATGGCCATATTTGTGGGCGGCCCTTGCGAAATTTGGTTTCGGCCCTAACTTCATCGGGTGGGTTAGGCTTCTATATGAGCAACCGCTAGCCCAGGTGGTGGTCAACAGCAGGGCCTCGGAACCCTTTGTTCTCGGAAGAGGCACTCGGCAGGGCTGTCCTCTGTCGCCGCTGCTCTTTGCGCTTGCTCTTGAACCCCTTGCCGCGTGGCTCCGATGGGAGCTCTCGCTCAAGGGCATTAGGTGGTCCCCTGATTTCGAGGATCGCATATCGTTGTACGCGGACGATATATTGTTGTACCTCACTTCTCCTCGTAAGTCATTGGGAGTCTTGTTCGACGTTTTGAGTTCCTTCGGGAGAAATTCTGGCTTGGTCATTAATTGGATCAAGTCCTGTATTTACTCTCTTACAGGAGAATTGCCTCCCCTGCCCCGCATCTGTCCGATACCGGTTTCGAGCGTCGGCTTTAAGTATTTGGGGATCTACATTTCGTTGGACCCCGCAGTAGGATACAAGCGAAATTTGCTTCCTCCGCTTGCCCGGCCTAGATTGGATGTTGCGGCGTGGTGTGGCTTGCCGTTGTCCCCGTTGGGGAGAGCGGCCCTCTTTAAGATGATGTCTCTTCCCCGATTCCTGTACGCCATCCAAAACACGCTTGATTTGGTGCCTGCCAGTTATTTCCGCGAAATTGAGGGCCTCCAGAGGAAGCTGGTGTGGGGCGGGCGACCTCGCATTGCATTGGCGAAATTGACTTTGCCCTGGTATGATGGCGGTATAGCATTGCCCGATTTCAAACGATATTATTGGGCTTCCCAATTGTGTGCAGTTAACCATGCCATGTACGGTCCTGTTCCGAATCCCGCTTTCGAGATGGATAGATGGCAGCTACAGGGGGGCGACTATAATAGGGCGCTCTACTCTAGAGCTGCCAGGAAGAATCTGACGGGCCCCACCGGGGTGGCGGTACGAGTGTGGGGTAGTGCAACCGCGGCCACGGGGTGGTCGGACAAGCTAACTGGAGCAACCCCCCTGTACGCGGCGGAGAGACTGGGCAGTCTTTGGACGACGAAGGGATTTGATAGATGGGACCTCATTGGCATCAGTAAGGTCGGTGAACTTAAATGGGAATATAAATTGAGTGATAGGGAACGCTTCCGATATATCCAGGTCCGCCACGCGATCGAGTCGGTCTTCCCAGCCGGTACTACTATTCCGGAGTACTCTCCCCTGGAAGATAGAGTGCTTGACGGGTACGTCCGATATCACTATCTCTCTCATCTACAAAAAACTCATCAATGATCGCTCGGACCTCCTTGTACAGCTTCGTAGGGCTTGGACCAGCGATGGACTGAAGTTTTTATGTTTGTTTATAAGATATATAAAATGTGAAACCTATTATTTATCCTCCTTTCGCCACAGGTTCTTTATATTATCGTGCGTTATCGCTGCTGGGCCCTCGGGTTGTCGGCTGAAGAGCTGTGTATCATTGTGCTTTTGGTATGTCTTGCTACTGACCGGCCTCTGTGGTTGTAGGTCTGTAATTGTACTCATTTTTTCCATAATAAAGGTTTAAAAAAAAAAAAAGAAGAAACAAATTAGCGGTTTTAGATTTTCTGGTTGCTCCTATAACATGAGAGCATGGTCCTAAGCGTACAATGTAGGTGCTTTGATTAAGAAGAATCATGTCTGCAGTCCTGTACAAGTAATGTAAAGTTTATGAGCAAAAGTGTAGAACATTTCCTTTTTTTATTTTGAGGTTTTTCAGATTAGTACACAGGAATACACCAATGTAAGTATTTAGGGTATGTCTGTGTTGTTTTTCTCTTTTCCTCTGAGTTTAGTAAATTAATACACACTTCCTTGGCTGCTTGGGATTGGGTGATGTATTACTCTTGTCAGTTCACCAAAGAGTTCCTTTTATACTTGCCAATAGGTCCAGGATGTTGTTTTGTTTACACTCACATAGATAGATGAAGTGGTTCTTGGGTGCCTTGTTAATATATGGGGCGTCCCTAGACATTCTGAGACTATCCTCTCTGTTGATAGACTGTTTCTGTGCCTCGTCTAAAGACCTTTTGTTCTGTCCACCAATAGATATTTGCTGCCTTACAACCATTGCCAGAGGGGCCCGGACATCAGGTTCAGCCTGGGTAGTCGGCGTCAGCACCAGTCCAGCTTGAAGCCAAACTGAAGGTAACCAGGACAGACATTGCTGGCAACTAGGACCTCAGTGAAGGCGGAAGCACTGGGATGTAAAAGTGTATACCCCTGCCACTGTTTTGGGCGAAAGACGGGGTCAAAAATCAGAAAGGAGAAATTGTGGATCAAGTTTTAATGCCCAGTTGAGAGTCACAGACCAACCAGAATGGCGAGGAGGCTTTGCTTGAGGTGACCCCTTTTGAAACAAGGGTTGCTTCAGAGATCCTAGCATCAGGCCTCTGAATTCTGGTCCAGAAGTGAATGCAAGTTTGCTCCTTTGTTTGTTGGTCGGGAGATACACTGGATGCAATGTGTGGCCCCAACGAATGAGCAGTGCGCCAGCAGAGCAATATAGGAGTTAAGGAAGGACTTGAGTTTATGGTACAGGTGCTGTGTCTCTGGTGCTTGTTAGATTGGAATGAAGAAAACTGGTGCACTGCCTGAGACACTGGACAGGATTGCTAAGGGCATTTGCCCTGGTGGGTGACTGCCCTATCCTGAAAGAAGAGACTTTTTCCTTGAAATTGGGCTGTGATTTTTGAGTTGCGAGTTGTGCAGCTCCACTGTGGAAACAACAAGAGCCTGCCTGTGAGGCTCAAACGAACACAGGGAGAAGACTCCCCTCTGGTTGGTTGTACAGCAGCTTCAATTTCCCCATGAACGTCTTCTTTTTCCTGTTAATAAAATACCCCTTCAGTCATCCCGTTTTTTTGAGGAGTAGCCCTTTGCAGCTCTTCGCCCTAATTCCTATGGCACTGTGTGGTCCCCCTGGTCCCAAATAGGATTAATGTTCTAGCCCTCATAAAGGGAACAATGGAAAAGTTTACTAAAAATGTTTTTACTAGATATGTCCTGTTAGTTAATCTGAAGCTGAAATGCATAGGAGCCCTGAAAATATTTTTACTATACTGTTTTAGGATTTCCTTAGGACTAGGAGAACTGATAATTCTGTTTGTAATAGTGGTCATTACTCACTCCTGCTATCTGTATGTTAATTATGACCCAATGCTCCGTTCTCATTGTATTCTTGCATATACCTCATATATACCCGCTTAATGAAATCTTTACAATGGAAAATGCCCACCTAGCAATGAATTAGGATATTGATAAAATTATGAAAAGTAATGTGCAAATATTTTCTGTGTTCCTACTGGATCTTCGGAATGTCTTTAGCTCATGCTAAAAGGACCATCTGTTAAAGATTGGAGGGATTTATTAGCATGAGCTGAAAGCCATTTTGTATTTTGGCAGCCATTTTAGATAGCCATGTGCTGTCTCCCTCTTCAGAGACTTGCACGTGCTCAGAAGGGCCTAGCTAGTAGAATGCACCTGCTCCTGTTATAGAACTGTCAGACTATGTTTGCTGCTGTATGGGGAAGTAACTCTCCTCCCACTTTGTTGAGCAAGCAGATCTTGTATGCCCATATTAGTCATTTTGCATGCTTACATGTGCCAGGACTGCCCCTTGGTCTTATGCGGAATATGTAACCCTAAGCATATATGAGGCCTCTGTTTTCTGTACTCCTTAGACTGCCTCATTCAGTTGCTAAGACTTCTGTGTGACATAGTCTCCCTCATCTGAGGTGAATAAATGCATTCTTTTTATATTTCAGCTTCTGTGCCAATTTCTTCTTTGTTGGTTTAAAAGGACCAGGTATCAGTGAGACCCCTGAGAAGGTTTCTATGTTCTTCAGCACTACGCTACGCATGTGCTATGTGCAGTTTGCCTAATGCAAAGTTGCGCAAACTTCGCAAACTACGCAAGCGTAGTGTAGTGATTTGCCCAGGGTTAATATCAATCATCTAAAACCCCACTTTGAGAGGTCTGAGCTCCCAATGCTGTTGGTGACGGATGGAGAACAGGAGGAGGAGAATGAACCTCTCTCTGACCTCTTGGACTCCAAGGAGAAAGATGGGTCTATAGAGGGAATAACCCCCCCCCCTTCTAATCCTTGAACAGCAGATACTGCTACCAAGTGTTGGGACAGTACTTCTCTCTGTTCTTCCTTATTACTGTGACTACCCTCCTTAGTACCCATGATGTGGACACAGGCTAAGAACAAACCTGCTAAGAACAAATCTTACAGGTTGTCGGATATGATGAGAGCCAGCATTAAGAGTGAAGTCTTTAAAAAGCTGGAATTAAGGGTGATAGAACCCTCCAGTTGCTCCTGCTCCAGTCATGAGGTTCTGGTACCAAAAGCTGCCACCACAAGCACCATCCCTGGGCTGAGGCTCTTTGTGGATAATACAGTGCTAAAGACAGATGCTCATTCCATCCCCCAGGCTGATGAGCTTATTGACAGGTTAGGGGCTGTCCAGTTCTTAAGTACCTTTGATCTCACATCAGAGTACTGGTAGATTGCCCTAACAGAAGGAGCCAAGAAGAGGTCAACATTCTCCACTCCAGAGGGCCACTATAAGTTTAAAGTGATGCCCTTAGGGGCGTGGCTACGATGGCAACCTGAGAGAAGGCAAACCTGTGAGGCTCCCCGATCTGGGTCCCCCTTCGTGACCTTTTCACAACATCTGAACCCCTTTCTGGCGAGGTTCGGCGCTGAGAGCATTAACGCAGAGTGTGGCTTGCCACCGGTCTGTGCGAAAAACTGGGGAGCCATAGAACGGCAGCTCGGTGCTCCGAGGGGCGCTGAAGCATAATGGAGGCCGCTTGAGCTGGGCGGCCCCCGGAGCTCCTTCATTGCCTGCAAGCAGCCCAGCAGGAGCATTGCCTGGACGAGGTTTGCCCACAGTTGCCCCGGGGTCCAGCGAGGTGAGGCGGCGCGGCCGCTATACCGCATCGTCGAGCCTGCCATCGGGCTTGGGGCCTGTTCCCGGATCGTGGCCATCAGCTCCGCTGGGCCTGCATTGCGTGGAGCGCGGGACCTGAGCTTCTGTCGCCCCCCCGGACTAGAGGTGAGGCTTGGGGGCCAGCACGCTGACGCTGAGCAGCAGAGGCAGGGAGGGAGTGAGAGGCCCGCGCTGGAGTGAGGGCCTGCTGGGACGGCGCGAAAATTGTGGCCGGTGTGGCGGGGCTTGCGTGTTCGGCCCGTCGTTGGCTTTACCCGGACCGGGGAGCGCCTGCCAGAGACGGTGAGAAGCGGAGGGGGTAACCGCTGGTGCACTGGTGCTTGCAGCACCCCGCCTGGGGCTTCATGTCAAGGCGGCAGAGACACAAGTGAGGGCCTGCGGGGACCTGGTGGGCTTGGGAGGCAGCATGGGCTAAATCTATCACCGGGCCCACCCAGACCTGCTGCAGGTGCTGCTGGTGACCCCCCTGAAAGACTGTGTGCTACCAAGGGCTCGGACTGTGGGCCCGCCCCTGGCTCTTTGCTCCCGGCCCTCGAATAGGCCGGCTCTTGAGTTCCCACACAGCCGGTTTTGGAGGAGCAATATGGCCACCGCTGGGCGAAGAGGCGGTCGCACCATCACGGATATGCTCCTCAAAGGCACCCCCAAGGGAGACAAGGGCCCCCATCTCCGGTAGCAACAAAGCAACCCACAGATCAGGGAGACAGGGAGGTGCTCATAACCAAGTCGTTCCTCAAAGCCCTCTTCAATTCCTAACGTGAGGACTTTCAAACATTAAAGCAGGAAATGGCCAGAGAGCATCGTGAACTTCGCCGGGATGTCGATGGCTTAGGGGAGAGAGTGGCGGCTGTTGAGGAGGCGGAACAAAACAGAGGTGAGGAAGTGGAACAACTTCAACAAGAAGTCAACCGCCTCCGGGACCAACAGGTCGATCTTCAGGCACACGCGGAGGACCTTGAAAATCAGTCCAGGCGGAACAACATTAGGGTCCGCGGTGTTCCATCCAAGGCAGAGGGGGAGAATGTCACGAGCTTCCGCCAAGAAATGTTCCAGGAGATCTTGGGGGAGGCCAAAGACTTTGATATCCGCACAGAGTTGGTCTGGCGCGCCGCGCACCTGCACCCCCCGCCTGATATCCTGGCCTTCATGACCGATTTCCCCTTAAAAGAAAGGATCCTCCGGGAGGCGCGTCAGAAACAGCCCCTCAAATACCAGGGGCATGACGGAGGAGCTATGCGAGCATCTGAGATGGCCGCGTGAGCGCAGGGGTCCCGAGACCCTCGCCGCCCTCCGCACATATCCTGAAGATATCCTGATTCTGACTACGGGTTATTGGAGATGAAATTCGGCTGATACTTCTGCTCTTTTCAAAACTTAATTTGGACTTTGGGAACCGCAGCTACGTTGATCTGAACTTTTGAGGCCCACCCCATGGCGAAGCCGGGGGCTTGACTTGCCAGGACGCCGGGAAGTAGTTGAACAACAGCGGCTGAGGGGCTTCCCCCAGTAGCCCTGAACCAACTTTCAGTTTCGTTTTTTTCGTGGCACTATCAGATTGCAAGACGGTCCCGGTCTGCCCGAAGGCCAGCCTGGCTCAGCCTCTTCATCGTGTGCCTGCGGTATTGGGCTACGTTGTTGCCCATGCCACTTGAGCCCACTTTTGTAGACTCTGGTGATCTGCCTGCGTACGGCCATTTTCACCAGGTCTCGCGGCCCCTTCGGGGCACACTTTCCAAGATGGCTCACAGGGCCGACAACGAGAAGCGGAAAACCAAGACACCTCTACGCGGGGGACCGATACAAACTAACGTCATGGACCGCTATACCCATTCTAAAGGGTCCCCCGGTGGTACTAGCCGTACTTCGGAAGAAGCCAAGGAAGACCCAGCTGCGCCGACCGAATTGACTCTCCTGGATGTCATCGGCGCCATTGCTAGTATGAAGGCTTCTATTGGCCAGCAATATGAGTCTCTCGCTCTTAAAATCGACACGGTAGCCATCGATGTTACCCTGATCAGAGCTGCCTTGTCTAAGACCAATGAAAGGGTCAAGTCGCTGGATTTAAAGACCTCTAGCCTCACGACCGATGTGTCAGATCTACACCCTGAAATCGGTAATCTGCGATCCTCCAACGACCTTATGTCTCACCGACTGGAGGACTTTGAAAACAGGGCCCAGCCAACACATACGCATCATTGGTGTCCCTGAAAACCCTGAAAATCCCGCAACGGATCTCCTTCTGGAAGACCTTGTCCTAAATCACTTTGCTCCTACAGGTCTGAACAAATTTTTCGCTGTGGAGCGTGCACATCGTGTGCCGGGTGGGAAACCGAAGCCGGGTGCCCCTCTGAGGCCTATCATTGCCAGGCTTTTTCATTTCAGAGACAGAGACGCTATCCTGCAGGCCTCGAGGGTGAGCGGCCCTGTAAAGTTCGAAAAAACAACAGTGAGCTTTTACACGGACTTCACCCAGCTTGTTCAAAGGCAAAGGATGGTATTTCAGGGAGTGAAGCGAAGATTGCGATACGTGGGCCTGAAATACACGATGCTATTTCCAACCAGGCTTTGTGTCGAATACGAGGACCGGACATTTTTCTTTGACCGTCCTGAAAGTGTTAGTGACTGGCTGGATGCTTTACCAATGCAGAACGATCAAACTGAGCACCCTGGTGGTGCCGAGGGTGGTGTGCCGGAGCAAGAGTGACACTGTGGTTCCCGACTTCCAAGCATTTGACTTATCACACAGCTGGGTTTGATGATTCTAATATTATTGTGATTCATTGTTGTATGCCCGAGGGTGGCGGGGAAAACGAGACTCTTTCCTCCTCCGGGTTTCTTTCTGTAGATTAGTTTAATGTCAGGGCGACAGGCACACTGCAAGTTGGGGTGGCTTCTGAGTCTAACGCAGGGTTGCAGAGGGGGGTGTTGTAACGGGTTCAAGTTGGGGGGTGGAGGGGGGAGTTTGTGTGTTTGTTACTTTCTTTCAAGGCAACGTATTGTTCTCTTCTTTTATCCGGTCATTGTGTTCTTTGTGGGGCGGATTCTGCATTCCTTGCCGGGAATGGGGGTAGTGGGTTGAGGCTGATGTCTTGGAATGTCAATGGGTTGGGTGATAGGATAAAACGGGGAGTGGTACTGCAATTTGCGCCGCCTCTCCCCCGACGTCGTTCTCCTACAGGAAACACATCTGGTTGGGAATATGTGCCACGCCATGAACAGGCGGGGTTATCGTCTTGCTGCACACTCGGGATTTACTTCTGGCTCTAGGGGCGTGGGCATCCTTGTCCGTCCTCTCTCCCTTTGGAAATAGATGATGTAATCCTCGAGGATAGGGGGCGCTATGCCGCTCTCACTGGCAGATGGGAGGGAGGGACTGTTTCACTGATTTCCATTTACGTCCCGCCGGGTCTACAGACCTCTACTTTTGCCGATATTGGGCACGTAGTGCTGGGGCTTCCTGATGGTATCCTGGTTATGGGTGGAGACTTCAATTCGGTTGTCTCTGGCAGCGTAGATCGTTACCCCCCCCCCCCAGAGATCTTACCAAGTCTCAATCATGGCTGAGTGGGTTCTTGGAGACTTTTGGTCGAGTAGACTGTTGGAGGTTGATGCATCCCGAGCAGATACAATACACTTTCCATTCTGGGGCCCACGGCAGCCTCTCCAGACTTGACTACGTTCTGATGCCGGCGGCACAATCCTTTTCTATCAGAGAAATTAGACATCTTGCCCGGGGTATATCAGACCATCCCCTTTGTGGCTCTGCATGGATACTAAAGTGTGTGGCGAAGGATGGGTCGCTCCCATCAACCCTTGGTATCTTCGCAATCCTAAGATCCGCGCTCATTTGATAAAGCCCCTTGATCAATATTTTCTTGAAAATGTGGGGTCTGTGTCCTCATCTGTGTCATTGTGGGAGGCTTTCAAGACGGTCATCCGTGGGCAGGCTCTGTCACTAATCGCTGGTGCTAAGAAAACTAAACACGAAGAAACTGCTCGCCTTGAGACAGAGATAGCCGAGCTAGAAAGTGACCTTGAGTGACTCGTGCTAAACTACAATCCCTCGGCCTTAAGCAGCTAGACTACAGAGCCCTGTTGACTGATGCTGCTAAAGTTATGAATAGAGAGCAACAGGGTAGACTGTATGACGTTGGGGACAAGGCTGGTAAATTGATTGCGTGGCTCGATAAGAAAGAAAGGGCGAGTCGTGTGGTTCCCGTGATTGAGAAACTTGATGGAGTGTGTGTGACAGACCCGGCTGAGATTGTTGAGTGTTTTGCGGAATACTTTCGAATGGTGTACTCTCCGGTCTCTGCTAGGGCAGAGGAGGATTCTCATCTGTTGTTGCGCGACATTGCCGCCCCTATCAGAGGTCGACAGTGACTTAATGGATGCTCCACTTTCGGCGGATGAAATTGCCACCGCTATTCGTTCCGTTCGCTCTGGCAAGGCTATGAGTCCCAATGCTCTGCCCATTGAACTATACAAATTGCGTCCGGATAAAATGGCGCCGTATCTTCGAGATATGTTCCTGGAGTCGCAAGACCTTGGCTACCTTCCCCGTGATCAGCGTCTCGCTACGATCGTGGTTATCCACAAGGAGGGGAAGCCGCGGGATCGCTGTGCTTCCTATAGGCCCATTTCGCTTTTAAATGCCGAACCCAAAATTCTAGACAAATTGTTAGCCAACCGACTGATCAAGGTAATTAGTGACCTGATCCACCCGGATCAGTCTGGTTTTATCCCGCATCGCAACACTGCACTTAACCTGCGGCGTTTACATGGCGTTCTCGCGAGGGCGGCATCTCTTCATGAGCCGGCCATTTTGGCTTCCTTAGAGGCCACAATGGCCTTTGACACAATAGAATGGCCGTATCTCTGGGCCGCTCTCGCGAAATTTGTTTTCGGTTCTGGGTTTATTGGGTGGGTGAAGCTCTTATACGAGAAGCCGCTGGCTCAGGTGGTCGTTAATGGCCGAGTATCAGACTCCTTTACCCTCTGGCGGGGTACACGGCAGGGCTGCCCGTTGTTCCCCCTACTATTTGCCCTTGCTCTGGAACCACTGGCTGCCTGGTTGCGATGGGAACCCTCGATAAAGGGTATCCAGTGGACTCCGGATTTTGAGGATCGAGTATCGCTCTACGCAGACGATATCTTGTTGTATCTCACGTCCCCCCGAAAATCGCTTAATGTGTTGTTTGACGTGCTTACTTTGTTTGGAAAGAATTCAGGTCTAGTTATCAATTGGACTAAATCCTGTGTTTATGTGCTTTCGGGTGGTCTCCCTCCTTTGCCACGTCAATTTCCTATCCAAGTCTTGCAGACGGGATTCAAATATTTGGGGATTTTCATATCTTTAGACCCCACTGTCCGCTACGAGCGCAATCTGCTCCCCCCTCTTCAGAGGCTGAAACTTGATGTTATGCGCTGGCGTAGGTTGCCATTGTCACCGCTCGGGCGCGCGGCACTTTTCAAACTGATGTCCCTGCCACGATTTTTGTACGTGCTCCAGAATACGTTCAATATTATTCCGGCGAGCTATTTTCGAGAGGTGGAGAGCTTACAGAGGCGGCTGGTCTGGGACGGACGTGCGCGTATCGCCCTTACTAAGCTAACACTCCCCTGGTACGACGGAGGTATACCGCTTCCGGATATCAGGCGTTATTATTGGGCCTCTCGGTAGAGTGTGATTAACCATGTAACGTACGCACCCGGTCCTAACCTGGCATTCGAGATGGACAAATACCTGTTACCGGGAGGGAACTAAAATAGGGCGCTTTATTCTAAGGTAGTAGGGAGGAAATTATCTGGACCTACCAAGATCGCGGTACGAGTCTGGCATGATGCGAATGTGGCTTTGGGATGGAGAGATCGACTGACCCGTGCAACTCCGTTGTACGCATGTGAAAGATTGGGATGTCTCTGGAAAACGAAAGGTTTCGAGAAATGGGACATGATAGCTATCAGCAGGGTGGGCAACCTTTGGGCCAAGGCCAAAATTAAGACCTTTGAGGCATTAAAGATAGAATACGACTTGAGCTACAAGGAATTTTTCAGATATGCGCAGATTCACCACGCTTTGACCTCGGTCTTCACTGTTGGCTCCGACATCCCTGAGTCCTCCCCGCTCGAAGACCGTGTGCTTGTCGGTCATGTGCCCGATAGCATGATTTCATTAATATACAAAAAGTTGATCAACAATCGGGTGGATCTACTTGTACGTATCAGGGAGGTCTGGACTGGTGACGGTTTGGAGCTGGATGATGAGGACTGGCAATCCGCTTTATCCTCGCCTAAGGAGGTGGCTATTCCCGCCCGTCTGCGCCTTGTCCAGCTTAAAATTCTCCACCGTGTGTATGTTACTGGTCCCCGCTTGGTTCGTATGGGTTTTTTCCCCGATGGGTTATGTAAGCGTGGCTGTGGAATAGTTGGAACCCTCCTTCATATAATTTAAGAGTGTCCGGAGGTGTTTGCATTCTGAAACCGTGTGCATGCAGTGATGGAGAGGGTCACGGGAGTTGTATTGCTGCCTGAAGCCAGGCGCTGTCTGTTGAATGTGTGGGAACCAAATGATTACAATGTCGCTCAGACCCAGTGGGCGACCCTTAGGAACATGATTGCAAAGAGAGACATCGCACAGTTGTGGGGTTCCCAGCGGCTGCCCGCGGTATCGGTATGGAAGGAAAGCATGGATTGGTGTATGTTTAGAGAGAAGACTGTATATGTGTCTAGGGGTAGACCTAGGAAATGGAATAAAATCTGGAGCCAGTGGAATGCTTACCGTGGGAATATATGTACGCCCCCTTTCGTTGAGATCCTAGATGTCTCCCTCTCCCCCTGACCAGACATTCCACATACCTTTTACTTTATGTTACCATTGACTTGCTTCCCCGCTGACCCCCCTACTCTCTGTATTAGTTATATGCTGAATAACACTATACTCAGGAGTCCCTCCTTTGTGAACACATGTCCGTGTATATTGTACTATTGCCTTGTGTATTGTTCCACCTTTTTTTTCAAAAAAGGTTTTTTTAAAAATACTGTTCAATGTCATAAAATATAAAATCGGACCTACACAAATTCGCATTCTGAACGCAAACCACATATATACATTGATTTAAAACGCCGCCGTAACCCCGGGCTGTCGGCACAAGGGCTGTGTAATCCAGATATTATTGCATATACGAGAAAATGTTGCGGCCGGCCCCAGGGGTTGTAGGCAAGAAGCTGTGTAATGTTTAATGGTACAATAAAGGTCTTTAAAAAAAATGTAAAAAAAGAAAAAATACCAGGGGCATCCGGTGGCTCTGTATCAGGACCTCTCAGCCATCACCCTACACAAGAGGAAAGCATTCAAAGTAATCACCACGTTCCTGCGCGACAAAGGGGTCCCCTACTCTTGGGGTCACCCCTTTAGATTGATCTTTAGGTAGAATGGAACCCTGCACCAGCTCAGATCCTTGCAAGATACGTGCGCCCTGCTGGTCATTGAGCTCAACGACGATCCCCTCTCGCAAGAAGCCTCAACATGGAACTCACAGGATTCATCACTGCAACCCCCGGGGACGGATGGCAGCGGGTGGGCCGCAGACGCTCGCCCAAGGCCCACTTGAAACCTGATCCTGCCACGGTGGCACAAGAACAGGCCCTAGCCGTCCTAGAGGTGTCTAGAGACACGGTAGTAACGGACTGATCCCGCCGGTAGGGGATCTCTCTTCGCACTACGACCTTGCGGGCCCGAGGGGGGAGGGTAGTTGGGGGGCAAATGGGTCACCACTGCCACACGCTCCTTCACATAACTTCACCACAGGCCGGCGCTGAGTGCCAACTGGCCTGGGACTATGACACTATCACGGGGGTTCTCTGTTGGGGTTAGGGGACGGGGTGGGGGAGCTTGGGATGTTGGGGTAAGGGTGGAGGGGTTCACTATCGGATGGAGTTCTGGCTTTCTATTGACTTGTTTGGGATGAGGGGTGGCCAGGTTTGGGAGTGAGGGAGGGGGGAGTTGCGGGGTAGGGGGAGAGGGTGGGGGTGGATGCGGGGGGAGTTGCGAGGTTGGGGAATGGGGGGGCGAGTACCAGTGTGCCGGCAGGGGCAGAGGCCTGCAAGTAAGACGCAATGTGATGGCGATGGGCAGGCTGCATACCTATCTCTTAGTGGTGCCCTGATGGCTGATACCTCCTTGCGAATTTTAACCCTAAATGTGAAGGGCCTAAATAACCCCATCAAGCGACGAGCGGTACTGTCGTTCCTAGAGAACTCGGTCGCCGCAATATGCTTGCTCCAAGAAACGCACTTACTTCCCAAAGACTGGCACAGGATGCGGTCCCGGGCTTTCCCCCAACAACTCTTCTCTTCCACTGCCGACAAGAGAGCAGGGGTCACGATTCTGGTTGCCAGGCACTTTCCTGGTCAGGTTGGAGACAAAGTGGGGGAGATCAAAGGCAAACTTCTAGCCCATAGATTCACGGTGGGAGGCATGCAACTGACGGTGGGTACCCTATATGTCCCGAACACCGGACAGGAGCCTTTTCTACTGAATTCCTTGTCCGAAACCTCACGCTCCTCTGATTCCCTATTGCTCCTGGAGGGGGACCTCAATATAGTGATTGACAAGGACATTGACAGGTCAGGACACCTTTATGGCAGCACAGGCGCCATGTTCGAGGCGGGCAGGGAATGGTTAAAGCACCGGGGGTAGACTTGTGGCGGGCTAAGCTTCCTGGGACATCACACTTCACGTTCTTTTCACATGTGCACCACACCTACGCCAGATTGGACCATTTCTCCGGTTCCTCCGAGTTGGTACCCCGAGTACTGGACACGGATATTACCCCGGTGGCCATTTCAGATCACGCAGCAGTAGAGTCCCCACTGTCAGGAAACCCCCTGGCCGTTGGAGGCTGAAGGAACCCCTTCTACAATGCGCAGAGATAGCCCAGCAAATCCACCAGCGCATCACTGATTACCTTACAGTTAATGACCGCCCGATACCCCAGTGACAGTAGTGTGGGGGGCATTAAAGGCAGTGGTGCGGGGAGAGGTTATCGCTGTGGCAGCGGCGGAAGCCAAAGAACGAAGGGCAAAACAGGATGCTCTCACTGCCAAGGTGGTAGAGTTGGAACGTGTCCATAGCCGTAAGGGGGCCCCAAGAATTTGGAAACAGTTGAAAGTTGCCAGAGCACAACTAGTGGGCCTGGGCACGGATCGGGCCGAATACGCGGCCCTCCGCCGCCGACATACTTATTATGTTGGGGGAAATAGAACAGGATGCCTCCTTGCGAGTGCACTACAAGCTAAAGTCCACCGCTCAAAAATCTTATACCTGCGCGGCAAGGGGGGGAGGAGCTTCGGAACGATGCTCAAATAGCGGGGGCGTTTGGAGATTACTATGCGTGGGCCCCATACAAGAGGCGGATGCAGACACCTATCTGCGGGGCGCGGCAATTAATGCACTAAACTCAGCGAACGCGGGTGCTCTCGATGCGCCTATACTAATCGAAGGTTATCAGTGCCATTTCTCGTCTTAAATCCCTAAAATCTCCATGCCCTGACGGCTTTTCGGCCAGTTTTTACAAAACTTTTTGCCTGTTACTTGCGCCGGTCCTTACGAAGCTTTTTAACTCATTCTCTGGACCTGGCTCCATCCCGCCCGACATGCTGGAGGTGGATGTGATCGTTCTACCTAAGCTGAGCAAAGATGCAACTCGCTGCTCTGCTTTCCGGCCCATCTCCCTCCTTAATCTTGACCTCAAGCTCTTCACCGGCATTTTAGCCTCGAGGCTGGGACCGTGTCTCCCCGGGATCATTGAACCAGACCAATCGGGTTTTATCCCCGGTAGACAGTGTAGCGATAACACCAAACGCGTCCTCCACTTAATTGATAAAGCCCATTTACAGCAATCAGACTTGGTATGCTTAGCCATCGATGCTGAGAAAGCGTTTGACCGGGTGGATTGTTTTTTTTTAAAGAACGTGTTACTACACTTCAGGGTGGGTGAGCGCTTTCTGGCTTGGATTGCAAGCTGCTATTATCGCCCACAAGCGCGAGTCCGTCTCCACAGTCTATGCTCCAGCCCCTTTGACATTCAGCGCAGTACCAGGCAGGGGTGTCTCCTCGCCCCCCTCCTGTTTGCGCTCTCTATTGAGCCACTAGCTCAGAGGGTGAGCGACAATCCTGACATCTGGGGCATAACCTTTGGTGGAGACCCCCATCTGGCAGCCCTTGATGCCCCCGAGAGCTCAGTGCCAGCCTTTTTGGCAGAGATAGAGGCCTTTGGCACGGTGTCAGTCCTTAGGATGAATAGAGAGAAATCTCTGATCCTACCCCTCGGGAAAAACGTTGCTACTCGGGAAGGTGTGCCCTTGTTTGGAGGGAGGCTCTCAACCCAGATGCAACTTCCATATCTGGGTATTATTCTTATGCCATCCACCGACCAGACGGTGATCCTGAACTATGCCAACCTCACATCGCAGATTCTGAGGGACCTGGAGCGTTGGGCAAAGCAGGTGCTCTCTCTGCTGGGACGAGTCGCGGCGGTGAAGATGTCGGCACTTCCCAAGATACTATACGTCTTTTAGACAATCCCTGTGCTCCCACCCGCTGGGTCCATTAAAACTTTGCAAGCAGCACTTCAGCACTTTGTCTTGGGGGGTTGAGACCGCGCATGGGCAAACATCTGGCCTACAGGGGACTGGAGGTGGGGAGCCTGGGGATTCCTAACTTACTCCAATATTTCCAGGCGGCACAGCTGAGGTACTTAGTGGAGTGGTCTCGGCCCGAATCAGAGAAGAGACGGCTCTTCCAAGACAGGGCTATGGCCCTAACATCCCTGTGGAAGATACCCTTTCTTCGCTGCCAGCATAGACCGCGCTATCTCCGAAACTCCCCTATCACACTCGCGGTCCAGCAGGTGTGGGATGCAGTTGCCATCAAAAGGGAGCTCACAACCTTCCCCTCGCCCCTCAATCCATTATTGGACAATCCGGAGTTTCTCCTGGCACTGACCCCCACTCGTTCCCGCAATGGAGAGGCTCCAAATGTAGATCAGCGGGCCATCTCTTAGATGTAGAGGGCTTTATCCCACTCATCAAGCTGACCCACGGGTATGACATCACCTCACCTCAGCTTTTTCAATATTTCCAGCTCAGGCACTGGCTCACACACCCTGAGGTTAGTCCATTTATCGGCAGACGCATAACTGAGTTTGAGAGATGGCTGGTTACAAAGGCATTGGACCGTGGCCTTATCACAGGCCTATACAGGATGCTGTTTCCTCCCCCTCAGGTGCATTGCACAGCAGGGCAGAGAAGGTGGGAGGGGGAGCTCAGGAGGACACTGACATCCCAAGAATGGCGGTCGGTCTATTATAGGGCCATCCATACAGCTAGGAATACTGTGGGTAAGGAGGCTGCGGTGAAGCTCGCCACGTATTGGTATCTTACTACCGTCCGGCTCCATAGGGGCAACCCTTCCTGGAGCGCGTCCTGCCGGAGGGGGTGCGGGGAGGCGGGCACACTGACACATCCCTATGGAAATGCAAAAAAGTTGAGGCATACTGGACAACAGTCCTTAATGATATAGACAGCTCCTTCGACACCGAAATACCGCGGTTCCCAGCCTACACTATTTTAGGTCTCCCAAATGCACTCACGTTCCCTTTGAAATCAATACGGGGTCGTCAAATGCACTACAGGCCGCCTCCCAGCACATCCTCTCCCTTTGGGGGACTAACACGAAGCCCACACACACGGGCTGGTTACACAAGCTTTGGTTCACTCTAGGGATGGAATGCATCCAGGCTACAATCACTCAGTCTTCATCCACGTTCCGCACTGTTTGGCAACCATTACTCGCACTTCTCTCTCAAGAGTTTAATGAAATCACGTGCCCACAATACCTGAAGCACTGTAATTTAGCGTGGAGACACACTGGCTAGTGTAACCAGGCGCTGTATAAGTTCAGGATTATTATTATGCTGTCACAGAGACAATCCACGTTCAAGAGAATCAGCACACTGGTTGGGGAGGGGGCAGTTTTTGGGGCCGGGTGGGGTGATTGTTCATTCTATGTTTAATACTTAGGCTTCATGGACGCCTATTATTATATGCCATGACTCATCTGAAAGACACAACTTGTGAGCATTGGTGGGGACGTACCATCTTTAAGAAATATGCGCTACTTACTTTGATATGGCTCCTCCGATGTGCTCTTTACCCAATATTGTGGCATTGTTCGCGCTATGTGTCATTGCTGTTTATCCTTGAAACCAATAAAATACATTTGATGCCGTTTGGACTCAAGAATGCCCCTGCCACCTTCTAGAGGTTGGTGAACCAGGTCCTTGCTGGTACAGAGGCCTTCTTAGCAGCCTATCTGAATGACATAGCTGCCTATAGTAGCAGCTGGAAGGACCACATCTTTCACTTCCAGGAAGTGCTTCAGGCTCTGCAACAGGCAGGCCTGACTATCAAGGCCAGTAAGTGGCAGATAGGGCAGGGGTGTGCGGTGTACTTGGGTCACCTGGTGGGCCGGGGTAAGGTGCAGTCCCTCCAGGCCAAGCTAGAGAGTATTATGGCCTTGGAGCCCCCCAAACCCAGACCGAGATCAGAGCATTCTTCAGCACTACAGGAGGTTTGTCGCAGGATATGGCACTAATGTTGCCCACTTGACAAAGCTGACTTTTTAGAAGCAGCCCAGAAATGTGATTTGGACACAGGCATGCCAAAAAAGCATTTGACTCACTTCAGCAGGCCATGTGCTCAGCTTCTGTATTCATGGCCCCTGACTTCTCCCAAGAGATTATCATTCAAATAGATGTCCCAGAACAGGGCATAGGGCCAGATATATCACAGCGAAATGTAGAGGGCCGAGACCAACCAGTAGCCTTCATCTCCAGGAGGTTACTCGCCCAGGGAAAAAAGGCAGAGGGTTATAGAAAGAGAAGCTTTTGCTGTGGTCTGGGCACTGAAGAAGTTGATACTATAGCTATTTAGCACTCACTTCCTGATTCAGACTGACCACAGGCCCCTCAGGTGGATCATGCAAATGAGGGGTGAGAATCCCAAACAGTTGAGGTGGTCCATTTCCCTAAAGGATATGGATTTCAGTGTGGAACACAGACCAGGGGTAGACCACGCCAATGCTGATGGTCTACCAAGAAGAAAGGGGAGGGTAATAAGCTGCCTTTTAAACTATTTAGGAAGAGTACTGCAGGTAACACCCTCCTATGTGCTCAAAGCAGCCACCCCATCAACCTTATTGATAGCACCCCATAAGGGGAATTTCTGCAGGTGCACAGAAATTGCAGCTCCAACTGATGCTTTCCACATTGAATATGAGACTTTGTTTCAAGGAAAGGGGTTATAAGGACAAGTTTTTTAATTCTGCCCTCACCAAGGCCCAGAGTGGCAATACGGAAACCTTGTTAGCAGCAGGTACTGGCACGAAAATACACACTGAGAAACAGGTGAGATTCATCACCACCTTCAATCGCAAGGGTAGGGCAGTTAGGAACATTTTAAACAAACACTGGGACATAATATCCACCTAGGACACTCTTTCTGACCAAGGATCCCCCAATATTACATTTAGGTGGGTGTTTCCATGAAGGACAAACTAGACAGAAATTAGGTCATTTCCAATACAAAAAAAGGTTGAACCAGTGAAAGGCTTTTACAAATGTGCTAAATGTAATGCCTGTAAATCCATCCAGAATGTGCAGAATTACTTCAACCCACTGACAGGTACTTACAACCCTATTAATACATTTCTCAATTGCTATTCTTATATGTGTGTGTATGCCCTGATCTGCCCATGTGGTAAGCTCTACATGGGCAGTACTATCCATCCCATCAAAAAGTGAGTTTTGGAGAACATACGTGCCATTAAAAAATTAAACAAACAGTACTTGGTTGCCTGACACTTTGTGAATTTTCAGAAGGGTAAGAACGATTTGTTGAGATTGTTTGCCTTGGACAGGGTACCCCTGTAGGCCAGGGGGGTAATCGCACACAGAACCTGGGAGGTTTGGAATCTAGATACATTCCTGAACTCAACACCGAAATTCCAAATGGTTTCAACACTAATGAGAAATTGTCTGTTCACTTGGGGGAATAGCCGCAGAATGAATTGGGCCTGGACAGTTTTCTGGGAGCTGTGTCTCCTCAGTTTCTCCTCTCAGGTAGTCTTTCTTCTTTCTGGGCGGTCTCCCTTTTTTCTATTTATAAATCCATACATGTTATGATGTTTTTGTTGCTACTTTAGTCCATCTGAAACTATATGTTGAGATTTTCTGATGTTTTATGATCCACTTCATGTACAGTGAATTTTAATTGGGTGTTTTTCTATGTGTTTTATGTTTACACAAAGTTGGGGTCTCCATCCTAAAGTGCCATAACTGTGAGGCTTAATCCTGTCGACTTCTGATCATGGGGCCAAGTCACTTCCTTCTCTTCTTTTTTGTCTCTGTGGGAAACATTGAGATACGGCAGTTTTCTGTTTTTTCTTCTATTTTCTTTTTCTATATTCTTTTAGTACTATTGAAGGCTTTTCGTAAGCTATAGTTAGCGCAGGTAACAATAACTACTGAATTTCACTGGTTTTGTACAAGTGAAATCTCAGCCCAACTATAACATTCCTGTAACCGTTGTTTTTTTCAGTGAATAAAATGTATATATATATATATATATCATCAGTAAGGTCACTGACCGTGTCATGAGTGATATAATATGTGAGATCAAAAGCAGTGCATTTGCAGGTGTAAGTTATAGTTAGTTCAGCTAACTATAATGTCCCTGTAACCTAATATATATATATATATATATATATATATATATATATATATATATATATATATATATATATATATATATATATATATATATATTATACGTTATTACATTATAGTTAGGCTCACATTTCACTCGTACACAATCAGTGAAATTCAGCAGTAATAGTTAGCTGAACTAACTATAACTAATGCTTCCAATACACTGCTTATGACTTGACATATTACATTACTCATGACATGGTCATTGACATCACTAATGACATCTCAAATGACATAACTGATGACATCGCTGATGGCATCTCAAATGACATCATTCACAGAACCACTCCCACACCCTCTTACATCCCCATACATTTCATACACCCATTTCCACATGACCACTGAAATACCCAGTCACAGACCCATACACTCACACACCTACTCACTGATCCATAGAGCTACTCATACATCAACTCACCCATACAGCCACTAATGCAACCACTAACTCACATATACAACCACTCATGCTCCTACTTACTGACCAATAAAGCCACTCACACATCCAGTCATGCACTTACACATCCATTCATACACCCATACAACCACTCACACAATGAATCAGTCATCCATGCAGCTATTCACATACCTGCTCACTCACTCATACAGTCACTCACCCAACCACTCACTCACCCATAGTTATTCACACACCCTCACTTACTCATACATATACTAACATATTTACTCACTCACCTATACAGTCACTGAGATAAGCACATACTATTCCATACAACCTCTCACACTCACTTATTCACCCACATCTACTCACACACCCATTCACTCATGGAAAAAGCCACTCACACCTACTCACTCACTCACCCATACACCCACTTACACACACATTCATGCACCATACAGCCACTTATGTACCATATAACTCACCAATGCAGACACTTGTGTGCCTGCATAGTCACCCATTCAGCTCATGTACCCTCTCATTCACTGTTTACAGCCACTGACACACCCACACACTCACCCATACAGATACTCATACAGCCACTCACTCGCCTATACAAAAACTCACACACCCACTCACTCAAGTATACAGTCTCTCACATACCACTCACACTTCTATATGCCACATACACACCCACTCACTCACCCCTACAGACACTCCCACAGCCACTTACCTTAGTATATATGATTAACACTCAGTAACCTTTACAGAACACTCACAATCACTGGATGATTTCATCAGTGATGTCAAATCAAATAAAAGAAACTGTATTCGTCCAATGATGGCCATAAAAGACAGATTAATAAGCACCAAAAGGAAAGAGTATAAGTTGACCTTAGATAAAGCTCATAAGGAATGGGAGGTAAAGCTATAGGATGACGTCTACGAGGCAGCTGTGACCAAAGATATTAGAACATTTTGGAAATTGGTAGGAAGTGGTAACAGTGGTCCTTCTAGGGCAATTTCAGACAGAATCCAGCCAGAGGTCTGGCATGTCCATTTTTATGTTTACTTTAGAGATCAGGAAAGCTCCTTGGTCACGATGTTATGCAACAAAATGGTGTTACTCATTCCCCTGAAGTTCCTCTGGTGTTTGAGCTAAAAGATATGCTGGACGCAATTAAATCCCCTGGTAAGGCTGCCAGCCCTGATGGCGTTCAGGGTGACCGATTTCTGGCCGATGCTGAACCATGGGGCACTTTCTTTCAATAAGTTGATAAATTATATTTTGAAAGGGGAGACTACTCTGACCAGTTGGAAGGTGGCCCAAATTGTACCTATTTAGAAAAAGGGTGTGAGGGACTTCCCGCTAAACTATAGGCCTAAAAGATGTGGCTCAAAAAGTCTTTGCTAGACAGATCTTAGACAAACTAGATTTTTGGATAAAAGACCATCAGGCCCTTTCGCCACTTCAGGCTGGCTTTAGAAAAAGGGTCAGCACGATCAACCAGATCTTTCGATTTCTTATACAGAATGTACACCTCTATCTTGTTTTTTTCGATTTGAAATCGGCATTTGACTTAATCTCGAGGGGCTCACCTATGAGGATAGCTTGAGGAAAAATGGGGTCCCAAACAATACTTTAGATATACTGGTTTGTTTGCACCAGGATACTTATGCCCAAGTGAGATGGAGCCAAGGTAGAGAGTTGACAGAACCAATTGCTATTGGGAATGGTGTCCGCCAAGGCGGTGTCCTTGCCCATACCATTTTCTCTTTATATCTTAATGACCTGATGCAATGGCACTTTATCGATCATGTGGACCAAGATGGAATACACTAAAGATATAATGTACTGTGTGCCCTATTTGCAAGAAAGCAGAGGAAACATTAGCGTACGTTTTCTTTTTCTGTCCGAGGTATACTCGTCCTAGGAAAACATAGATTACACCCATTTTTTTAAAAATTAGGCTGCCGACAATCAGGGGTAGCCTTATGTCTACGCACAGTTGTTTGCGCAGTAGCCAAATTCCTTTATTGGAGTTGGATTATTAGAAGTAAGGCACTGGAATGAACAGCATATATAGACTCTCAAGGGTTACTGTTTAGCCTGCTCAGATTTATATATGCGCTAGAGTTAAAAAAGGCCTTCACTTAAAATTGCTGACAGTGATTGTACATATTGTTTTAGATAGTTCTTTCTAGCCTCGCCATGGGGGATGGGGCACAAAATGAGATTGTTAATATATCTTGTTTTTACTAGTATGGGGGTAGATTTTTAATGTCCTTTTAATTATATCAAATTTATAGCATATTATATGTAGGTCTTTTGTACATGGATTGATCTGTATTTAATGTAATGAAGTATTACTGGAATCTAAATCAGACATTTGTATGCATTGTATGTGCTTTTATGGGCGAATCTCAAGAACAAAGATATTTTGACTTGACTTGCACAATAGAAAGCTCAGGTGTTCTAGAGGCAATGCTGAAACCACTTTGTAAAACCAGATCCCCCACGCCCCTGTGGGAAAGGCAACAAATGTGTTTTGAAACATTCACATAAAGTGCAAAGTGCAAGATAAAAATATATAAATAAAAGTTTGTAATGAAAACCAATACTTCACATACATAACCCGTAATAAAAACAACACACACCAATAGAACGCACTGAAACAATAGTTCCTTATGAGCGATTAAACATAGGCAGTCACCCTTCCATGGTATTCCTGGCTCGGGCTGCAGATCTAAGAAAGGAACTCACCCTGAAACAAATATCTGGAGTATTCAACTAATGATACAAAGCTAGTCTACGTCTTTAATGGCCAAATTATTTCACAAGAGGTTTCAGAAAAACTCTTCACGGATAATCAAATAAATTGCAAAAAAACATAGAATGTAATAATGACTGCGCAAAGTACCCATCACAAGGACAACAGACCTCTGGTCTCTCCAAGGTATCAGACTAATTACTAATACTTATGAGCCACCTTACCATACCTGCTCTAAACCTGAAGAGGAGGCCCTGTGAGGTCTTAAGAAAGATAAAAAATGGGCTCCATTATGGCAAGGGACCTATAATAGGCCACACTGTGGAGCATATTAGCAAGGGCCATATCGCTGCTTTAGCAGCACTTTTAGCCGCTAAAGCGGCAATATTTTCATCGCCTTATCAGCAAGCTGTCGCTAACAGCTGTTAGCGACAGCTTTCTGACGAAAGTGAACGTTTTGGGGGGCGGTTTGCATGTCAGCGATATTTATCACTAATGACATGCAAAGTAGGCGTACCCAACTAAAAGACCACGGAAACAGCCGCTAACAGACCTAACGACCTATTAGCAATAAGGCCCCGGTTAGCGATGTAAAAAGTCACGCTAACCGGGGTTATCGCAGGAATTTTTACACCTGCTAAAATCCTGACTTAGCCATTATTCTCAATTGGAGGTGGATTCTAAGGCTGAATCCACCCCTGTCTATTAGCAAGGTTTATGTTAGCGATAAAAATTTTATCACTGTTTTACTTGTGTTTTTGGTGGATTTCGCCGCTCTCGCTGGATCTTTTATCACATTGGAGAAAACCGTTGGTAATAACGCGCTATCTCTGCGATAAGATCCAGTGATTACAGCGATAAAAAAATAATGCGCTAAGCTCGATTTGCGATATTTATTGCACGCCCTTGCTAATTGCCCCTGTATTTTTCTGTAGTTCAATTTAGAACCTTCTGGTTTCACAGAATTTCCAGAGGAGAGACTCAGAACCCTTGATTTGTCTGCTTACTTACTACTTATCGGAAACTTAAAATATTAAGCCAGCATCAGCACCTGAAATGTTTTAGAAATGTTACTTAGCTAGGGAATTGCACACCCTTTGTCAAGGATAAGACAATCGAGAATCACATCAAAATAAAGCTGTGCTTGTAAGTTGGCCCACACCTTAACCCAAAGCAATAACAGGGCCAACTGAACCATGTCCTCAATGAAGGGCTGGATTATCTCTGTGTACTATACAACTTGTGGCTGACAATGGTAAGTTTAAAAGCCTCCGGCATATTTGACTTTTCTCTAACTGAAGAGAGGAACTTTTAACATATCCCCAAATCCCCGCCCAATGCAGAGCAGCTGGGACAGATTGTGCCCCGTATACCTTTAAGAGGCAAAACAGCCCCCTCCTCCTTGATCCTGGGAGATTAAAAATGGCATCCACTGACCTGCTGAGCTTAAGACGAGCTGGTCAGCTGAGGCTGCTGGGAGTCATTGGTATTAAAGATTACTTCCAGATACCTAAAGTCTCTGACACTGCCCCAGGCATTCACTGACAATGGCAGCAGATGTTTGCTCAGTACCAATAACAAATGCTGAATTTACTGTGGTAGAAAGTCAGTCAACATTTGCAAGTGCCTCAAATCTATTATTAAAGGCTTCGAGTATGGAGAGATAATGCAATGCAAAATGTCAACAGGGCGTTGCGGGGAAGCCAAGTGAAACATGTTAGTTGGATGAGGGTCTAAAAGACCAAAAGTAGACAGATGCTGAGGGGCCAAATTGGCATTAGTTTGATTGCATGATACACCCACAGGGTTAATGCTTCTCTGAGGATGGCTACTCGAAGGTTTGTAAAAGAAACCTAGTGGGACCAGATAAATATTGCTCCTTGGAGCAATAGTCCAATGGGTGCTCAACAGTGGAATACGAGCTAGGTATGGGAATCAAAAATGTATGATGATAGTCACTTACTGCATCGCCAAGATCTAGTCCAATCCAGGCACATCTGAGCACCATTAGAATATATTTAGCATAATATATGGGAAATCATCTGGGCCGCACCAACCAATCTAGGGATTTATTAATAAGATGCTCAAAGGATTTAGTCTGCCCCCTTGGAAGGGGGGATGGGGGAATGAGCACTGTCACATAGGGAAACGCAACAGGTGGAAGACTGACAACCACTTTGTCTGGATCCGGCAAGAGCACTATGTGTCAAGCTGGCGGATTTGATGCAGGGGGTTCATACAAGTAGACTCCCTTCCTGCAGATATTGTGACTCCAGCCGAAGTGTCCAAGGGCACAAGTCCATTTGTAATCCTCAGTGGTTGGGGTGCACAAGAGTGATTCATGAACAAGTTCCCTCTGAGTGGAGCCTAGACCACAGGTGTCTTTAAGTCTAAGGTAAGTGCATATGTAGGGGCATACTCAGGCACCTATGGGCTTGGTCAACTGAGTGACAAACACGACGAACACAAGTTGAACAAGGCTGTACAAGGGGAAGGGATAACTGCAATAATAAAATGTCCAACCACTTAATCATGAGTGAGATTTGAGATTTATGCCAAGAGCTGAACCGTTCAAAGTATTCCTCCATTATGTGTGCCTTAGTATCTTGAAACCTTTCCATTATGACCTCTGTCCTTAAAGGGGGAGCACTACAGGAAGGCCATGGCTCAATCGCCGGTGACGTGGATGATAAGGCCTCTTGCCTCCTATCAGCACTGTTACTTGATGCCTTTTGGGGGATGCCTAGTTGTGATTTTCTCAATGATAACAAGTTGGAATTGTGCTACCTGAAGTGAGAGCACTCAGTGACTTTGGGGGGTCAAGAGGCACGCAGTAGGGCTAAAAGTTTCAATTAATGGTAACAATGGAGGTTGGAGTATGGTCCACAGTAGGAGAGTTGATCAAACTCAGATCCTCACCACAACTTTGATCACACCCAACACCTATTGATAACCTCCTCTTCATTAGTGCAAGCTCCAGTCTAACAACGCTCACAGCGCACTCCAATATACAGTCAATGGAGGTACCTTTGATTTGTGGGGTGACAGCAGGTCTACACCCCATAACGATAGTTCTAAGGTTAATCGTACTTAGAGAACAATAGAAAACAACAAAGGCGACAAAGGGGATAAGCGTCAAAGCCCAAGGATCAACAATCAAAAGTCAAGATAGTAACGCTTTACCAAACTGGTTTAAATAGAGCGCAGTTACAGAAAAAGTCCCTTCTAAGACGCCTAGCTAAGGGACCTGGCCCAACCCAGTCTCCACCGACCAATGACGGGTGCGACCTGCGCACGTCCCGTGCTGCGAGATGTCAGCAGCGTTTTCAGCACGTCTTTTGGAAGCGGCTTCACCCACCTGGGATGACACGAACAGTAACTGTGCCTCCTGGCGCATTGCAGGGTGGAACTTGTGATCCAAGAAGGTCCTTGTAAGCAGTGGGGATAAGTCCCCCTGAGACTTCCCAACAACGTCTCATGCCACGATTTGTCAGCATCACTTTTAGTGTGTTGGTTAAAGGAGGCCCCACCTCCAAGGATGACCATGACTGAAACTGCGCCTCCTAGCGTGTTGCATGGTGGAACTTGTGGTCCAAGTGGGTCCTTGTAGGCAGTGGGGTCAGGCCCTCTGAGACTTCCCCATCATCAGTGATGTCATTTGAGATGTCATCAGTGATGTCACTGACCATGTCATGAGTGATGTAATATGAGAGGTCATAAGCACTGCATTGCAGGCCGTAAGCTATAACTGCTGAAGTGATTTTGAACATGTGAAATGAGAGCCTAACTATAACGCCCTTCTAACCTTTGTTTTTTTCAGTGAATTTCGAAACTTTTTAAATTCTATTTCCTAACTATAACACCACTGTAACATTTCTTTATTTAGTGAATAAATGGATGGATGGATAAATAGATAGATAGATAGATAGACAGATAGATAGAAAGATAGATAGATAGATAGATAGATAGATAGATAGATAGATAGATAGATAGATAGATAGATAGATAGATAGATAGATAGATAGATAGATAGATAACAACTGTGCCAGCAAATGGTAATTTCAGAAAGACTGGTCAGGAGAATATGATGGCTGTGGCGAATGCCACTGAGGGGTCTAAAGAAATCATCAAGCCTTCCATTAGCTTTTCATTTAATGCGGGCAGAGCTAAAACGTGTTTAAAACTCATAGGGATGATTACCAATGCTAATGAATTTTTTGAATGGTTCTTGAGCAGGCAGTAAGGTAAAATAACAGTAAATGGAACCCTCCTGGATTCCTGCTCTTCCAATGTGCAGCTGCGTGGATCACTTGGGCAGGGCACTGCCTTTACCCCCGCTGCAGTACACTTCAGACAGCGCTTCTAGCCCCCGTGGTGCGCCCCTGGACTGCACTCGCCTCTAGCTGTCAAAGTGCTTTTTTTCTTAACCCAGTTTTACCAGGTTGCTGCTTAATATGGGCTTTTTAAAAAAAAAGGGTTTTCTCTTTTTTTCTTGACTGTCATATTACTGTGCAGCCTTTAGCCCTTAACCTCCCACCGCTTCCCTCACCCACACACTCATTACTAGCAGACTGGACTATGGAAACGCCCTCTACGAGGGAATCAACAAATACCTGCTACACAAACCCCGGGCCATCTAGAACACCACAGCAAGACTCGTCCTTGTTACGCTACGACATGAGCACATGACCCAAAACCTGCAGGAACTCCACGTTTAGAAGAGAGTAACTTTCAAGCTACTCACCCACGCCTACACAACCCTCCACAAAATCGGACCCAAATACCCCCATGAAAGAATCTCTTTCCATGCACCAAAAAGAAAACTCCGCTATGCCAATCTCACCCTGGCAGCAACTCCGCACACCTGCAGAACCAGGGCGGAAGGAAGAGCCTTCTCCTACATCACAGCCAAAGCCTGGTACGAGCTCCCAGTCACCATCACATGCTCCCCTACCCTGCACACGTTCAGGAAGAGACCTCAAGACCTGGCTTTTCGGCTGACCCAGAGCTGCATCCCCCCTCCTCCCAGCGCCTTGAGACCCTCACAGGTGAGTAGCGAGCTTTAAAAAACCCTGTTGATTGATGGCTATTAAGAGAGTTGTTTCCCTGTGTATATTACATTTACTTTCACTGCAATATAGGCACACAAATACATACATACACTAACACACATATATGCACAGAGTGTGTCTGTGTGTGTACATGTGTGTGACTTCATTTATGTATCAGAGAGAGAAAAAACATGAGAGCAAATAGGAAGACAGGATATATAAATAGGGTGTTTTATATGGGCCTTTCCCAAAACCTATAAATCACAGATGTGTACGCTCTGTGGCTACATTGACATTTACTTGTATCATTTATGTAGAAATTCCAAAATACTCTGGTGAATTATAATTTATCTGACACCAATCAGTTCATCACAATGTCTTTCTCAGTACAATACTTTATTCTTTGTCTTTCTTACCTACATGTATCCATATTGCAGTGAGGAAAGGAACAGGAATCCACTGTCTGGACCATCAGCTTCATATATGAAACAAACCAGATTTTTCCATTATTCTGACCCCGTGCGAAATTTAGGAAAGACAATCCCACAAACTATTTTATTTAATTTTTTTTTATTATTCCTTCATATTCAAACTTCACAAACAGTGTGAACTTGGTACAATACCTCAGAAAGTGAAACTTACAAAAAAAGTGCTGGTAACATTAAAAAAAACCATCATTCTTTAGCAACATCAATTACTCTTCCACACAAAACAGAAATCTTGTAAAAGTTTTTTTCGTATTTTAAGGCGTAATACTTCTGTATAAAGTATATGCAAGAGATAAACCTTCACAGTATTCCAAAAATGTCACAATAATATAATATAATAATGAAGCGCTACAGTTATTTTCATATTTTTTTTAATTTTTTTCTGTTTAAATAACAAATACAAGTCACAGGTAATATACGTGAGAAAAATACAAGGCTAATATTAAATGGCAGGTAAGGATACTGTCACTGTAAGAAAAACTGGCAGGATATGTGTGTAATTATTCTATATTTTAAAGCACTTGATAGAAAAGGCATATGCGCACTTTTATTCTTAGAACAATGTTCAATGTTTCTTGTCTGCTTGTTTTTCATATAAATGATATAACTGATGAGAATAACATGAAAACTATATATTTGCTATTTTCTGTATAGGAACGCATCATTTGCTCTAAAAGCTATTGGCCGGCTCAGCACAATGGTAATATGTGTACAAGTGTGTCTAACCAAGGTTGTTCACACACCAATACACACAAGCTCACGCACAAATATACAGAAATTGTACATATACCTGCAGGGCTCCCAGTCCAATATACTATCAACATAAGGAGTCTAATGTAGTGTGGCACAAGACTAGTAATCATCTGCATGAGAAGTATTGGTGATAGAGTCCGTTTATGGCAAAAACAAGATTTAGCACACCTGAATCATGACATTTACTTCTTAGTTGGAGGATTTCGGATTAACACACCTGAATTTACGCTGGTAGCAGTCTGCACGCTTGCCCGGCGGGCGGAGCTGGACCGCTAGAATGGGGCCGGTGCAGGGCCAGACTCCAACAGCATGATTAGCCAGCCTTTCCACGGCGGTGGAACCGCCATGGAAAGGCATGCAGAGAGTGTCCCAGGGGGCCCATTGCGGGCCCCCAATGTGTTTGGGGGGGGTGTGGGTGCACTGGGGGGGACCATGCTACATGTCCCTGCACCAGGTCGCAGGCACTCTGCAGTGCCTGCCACACAGTGCAGGGATATGCAGGACATGCTTTTTTGGACATCGCTGCAGTGCTGCTCGCAGCAGCAACCGCCGCAATGTTAAATGCTGCGATCCGACCGCCACGGTCGGATTTCGACTGCTGAGCATACTAATTGGGCGGTCCCGCCACCATGGAGTGATCACTCTGACCGCCATCCTAATAGACCCCTTAGTTAATAGAAGGAGATTAACACCAGCTATAAAGCACTACTTGAGTGAATAGCAGCAGTAAAACAAAGACTGCACGTGGTGAGCACTGCTGAATGAAGCTCCTTCTCCACATGGCAGTTTACCCTTCAAAATATAAACGTGTTTTTTTTTAGCAAAATCATTGTTGCTTGGTTAGAGTCATTCCGTTGCTAGAGAAGAACTTTTAACTCCTTAAAGAATGTCACCTCCACAAAATAAAATGTTTCTTAAGGATTTTAATGCAAGAAATTATGAACTGGTCACCCTGCATGTACTGATATCCAAACATTATTGGGTTGCTGTGAACCTTTTTTGTTGTGTTTTGTAGTTTGCCATTCACTTGATTTGCTGCTGCACAAGTGGGGACTTCTTCCTCCCAGGACTAAAGGCAGTGTAGAGAGAGGTTAATAATGCCACACTCTGCAAGCATACAAATATAAGCACCAGGGAATAGAAACAGCACTACGCATATCCGGATACACTAGCCCATTTGACACATGAGCTCATACGTACAAAGATGCAATGATGGATATAAAAATGTGCCTCTGACAGATACACAAAGCACACACACAACAAACACACAGATATAAAAAGACATCCACTCTGCTCAGAGTTAACAGGACAATAGCAGAATACCACGTCAATAAGGTGCTTAAAGGAGAAAAAAAGGTGCCGCTCACTTGGAAAGAGGCGTCACAGTAAGGTGCTTCAAAAGGTTTTCTTTATTGTATTGAGTTTCCTTTTTTATATCACACACTCCCAAAAACATAGTGGATTTGTACGTGAGCAAGGAACAGGCCAATAGTTTTTTTGTTATTTCAACCACTTACATGGATAAGAACTGTATGTATCGTTTTTGTTTTATTGGTTTTGTTGTTTGAGGTGGTGGAACTAAACAGTTTACTTTCAAATTATTTTGCAGTAGATATGCAAAAAATGTCATGTAATTGAAGGATGAAACAGCTGGTCAAGATCCCTCGTCTGTATCTATTTTGCCCCACCTTCATATTTTCTTATGTTTCTTTTTTAAATATTTTTGCCCACCGCAACCACAAAAATCAGAACAGAGATGGCTGCGATCACTACAAGTGGATGGTCAACTTTGCTATTGTTTGTCATTCTTTTCTGTGATCTGTTTCAAGACCCAAACCTTTTCCCTCTGCTGCTTCTGACTGAAACAAGTATGACAACTTTTCTGTGCATTAAATTTACATATTATTTGGAAGAGTAGTTCAAATTGGAGTTGAAACAAACTGGGAGCTCATTGGTACAAGGATTCTCTTCTCCATGGCTGTGGACATTCAGGGTTCCAGCAATCTGGAATATTCCTTTTAAAGTGCAATAATAGCAGAAATAAAGTGTCACATGGGTTGCTCTTTTGCTTTAGGCCTTCTAAGGTGGGTGAAAGTTTGATGGTAATGACTTCTTGGCTATGAAAATCTACTAAAATACTACTTCAACAATGAGTGTCACACACTTCATTCCAACAATTTCAATATTGTGGTCAGGGTGCTGTGCAGCAAATGAAACAATATTGGCTGCATTTCTAACCAATCATTGCAACAGAATACCTACGTTTCTAACATATATTGTAATGGCATGGGCAGGCTTTGTAACACAAGACCGGTCAACTGGTAGTCTCAGTGAACACAAATTAGCATAACCATTACAGCTCTGCTCTCTCCGATGAGAACATGCACTGACTGAGCAGTTCTAAACTTCTCACCAGAAGAGCTGACTAATCGTCAATAATATCTGGGGTAAAACACTGAAAGAATGGTGTGTATAAGTAACAGATTTCGGACATTTAGTGGGCAGGATGTGGGAGGTCACATGAAGATACTATCATTTTGTGTTGTAAGTGACCTAAACTTATGCTGTTAATTTGTATTCCCCAGGATGCTATTTAGCAAGCTAGAGGTTGATCGTGCTATTTTCTTATTTTCTCACCAGTGGTGCACATCATGCTGGGTGACAGTTATCATTTCTTTAGTTGGGCACAAACATTAGCTTATAAGACATACAAGTCTTTTGGAATGATACTTTATAGAGCCATGAGCTCCTGGCATAGTACTAAGAAGGTAAGATTTTCAGAAAAGTTGATGGAGCACCGAATTAACAATATGGAGAAAACTGTTTCAAAAACTTCAGGTTTGGGAAAACCTATCTTAAAAAATAAACCTCTTTTTAAATGCCATCCTTCCTTTCATGTTTACTTCTGAGATGGGGAACGAGCATACACTTGCACATTGCTGAAAGAGCTAAACTACTGACATAGAAGGGAGGACTCCTGTGGGCTGTCTTTTGTGGTGGGAAGCACTACCTGTGCAGATCCAATTGCACTGAAGATCTGTAGCTGTTTTGAAAACTAGCAGTTCACCTTGACACTCCTAGGGTGAGTGAGCAACACACAATGTCTTCAGATTTTTTTGTTAAATTAAAAAGACACTGTTGTTAATCATGAGACCCTGCATAAAATGCAATACCAAGCTTGTAAGCCTGCATCTAATATACCATGAGGTACCTTACCTTCTATTTTTGTAATAGGAGAGGAAATCACTCTTTTACTTCAGTTTGCCAGACGTACATGAATATACTGTACACGGGTGGTTCGATTCACCTAGGTGAAATTTTAGTGTGCATTTACAAAGGCAAATCTGATTTCTGATCACATAATAAGGCATTGTTGGGTTTTGCCATAATAAATGAGTTTTACTCTCAGACATTCTACTACTATAGTAGAATTTCTGTGTGTCAAAATATTTTCAACGGGTAGGATTTGTGAGCATTCACGTCAGAGTCCACCTACAAATATTGGCAAACACAACCAAACTTGCAAGTTTGTGAATACAGGCAAATATTTTCAGGCAGTTTTCTACCCTGAAAATGGTTTTAGACTTACTCGTTTGCAGGATAATATGGAGAAGGGACACAAGGAAAGTCAATGGGACTTACGCTTGAGTAAGGGGTTTCGTTTTGGGAGGAAAAACCTGCAATTCGAAATCCATTTTGCTATCACATTTTCACATGCGAAAATGTACACAAAATGCGTAACTGGATATGCAGAGGAGCATTCCTGAGAATCTTTATTAACTCCTGAAATTTCTGTAAATCTTATGAAAACAAAGGCATAGACCTACGTGAGCATATTTCTGAAGTTTCCAAGGAGATATTTATGAATTCGGCCTTTCATATGAATGCACAGATGAAAAAAAACCAATACAGTCAGATTTTATGTGACTGGTGATAAATCAATCAGATTGTACTGACCTCTTGAAATATTTTATCTCTATGTAATACATCCTTCCCCATTTTGTGCAACATTTTAGTGAGAGATGCCCTACATAAACTATGTGGCTGGAACAGGAATGTCAAGAGAACACCTAATGGATTTTTAGAAGGCACATCATTGTCATTGATCCACGATAAACAAAAAGGTACAAAAATATTTTTCAATTTTCTTCAAACATGAAGGGTGGGCTGAACAGTGTTTTGTTGACCAACACTACAATAAAGACACACCTAAAAGGCCATAGCAGAAAATGTAGAATTGTATTATTGAGCTAGTGAATTGCATTATTGAGCTAGTGGAATGGAGGAAGATTAACAATTAAGAATTTGTCTTGACAATTCTCCTCTACATTTGGCTGCACCACAGTTTCATAACAGTGGAAGGGATTTGTGCTGGTCCATGGCTCCCAGTTTGTTCTCTCCAACTGATTACAAGTTTGTTTGAAAACATTTTTATGGTGTCCCCTTGTCTCTCACTCCAACCAAACCTGGAACAAAGCCCAAATAAGCACCTCAGTTACAATCTTGTTTAGTAAATCAAAATTGCCAGACTTCAGACATGAAGTTTTGTGATATTGTGCTGTTCTCTTTCCAAGAGAGTTCCACTATGAAATCCAAGCGCTCTTATCTGGTTCACAAACACATTTACATTTGAGGTTAGGTGAAGCACTATGCGAAAATCTGGCTATGCTCCTTGGAATTAAATAACTTGTCGTGGATCACTTATTTATCATCACAGGCCGAAAAAATAAATGGCTCAGTAGACTGTAAACAAAGAGAATTTTGCACATCTCCAAGCTGGTTTCATTGAGGAGAACTGCACAAACTCAAGTGGTCCGCTATATCACAGCTGACATTTTCTGCCTTACATATAAGGTCGATCTGACTTCTTGGTAAAACTGTGTAATCAAATTATTTCCCTTTAGCTGCAAAACAAAGCCAGGCAGTTAAATGTAGCCAGACACCAATTATATGATAGACAATAGTACAGCACAGTATTTCAATAAATTAACAATATGGGCTGTTATCTGTATGCATCTGATTTCAGCCTGCAGTTCTTGGATCCCAAAGTCCTTTTTTATAGTGATACTACATTTAGCGGAGCAAAGTCCACATCAAAAGTTAAAGGAAAAAGTCAAAAGTATAAGGATACACATTTTAAAGCTTAAAGAGAATCTTGTTCATGTGAACATTTAAAATTCAGTTCCAAGACCTTTTAGGGATAATGTCCACTGAGTTTAATAATAAAACCCAATAACTGAGCACCAACAAAAACTTTGTTTATGTGCCCAGTATAAATATTAATTTCTATTCTTATTACTGTTATCTTTTCTATTGTAAAGCATGGCATTTTGCGTAAAAACAGGAAACAAAATGCAGCATAGGAAGGGGACATAAGTCAGACATATTTGTTGCCAATGCTGAGAGATGCTGTAAGTGTCACTTACATTTTTTTTAAAGTATTAATAAAATATTAAAGGGTAAAAGAGTAAAAGCACATTAGGAACTAAATCAGATCCAAAGCTGTAGCCAGTTCAGCCACCATGGTCTTTACCTCAATGAGGCTCAAATGAGCTGTAAATGATGTAAATTTTCTTAAGCATAGAGGAAGACAGTTACTCCACTTACTAAATAGATTTTTAACAAATGTTTGGTGGTTTTGAGAATAAGATGCTTCACATTAATATTTAAAATCACTTTAAAAAATTTGGATCAAGCGAAGTATGGCATGATAAATATTATCAATGGTTTGAGCCGGATTGTTCGCTGGAAGTACATTCCAAAAATCTGCAACCAAAAAGGAGAGGTGGATGTGTAGAGAACAAGGGTACACCTTTCATTTTCATACACAGGATTGCAAAGTACAACGACACAAACTCACAGTCCAGTGTTTCTGACATCTCATAAATAATAATACAAACATTTCATGAAAGGATAAAACACAAAACAATCTCCTTACTACTTTTCTGGAACAAAATAAACAGCAGTGTGGATACGAACTTCATCTTGTAACAATTACAAAAAAAATAACTAGCCCAACTTTTCACTTACATGACAAATCAGATTTTAACCTCAGAATTGCAGCATTTCCTTAAGGGCAAACTTTTAGTTTTTTTTTAGTTTTTTTAAACTTTTTTGTCGATTTGTTTTTTTTAGTTTTTTTAATAATGCCTTCACCAGAAAACAGTCTTATACCAATAAAATGCATTCAAAAATAGAAATTATTACACAACAAAAATATCTATCTTCCTTTCCAAAAGATACTTCACAAAAACATGGAAAAAAAATCTGTATTTTTTTTCCTTTTCTAAACATTTTGCTTTCAATCAAGGGCACACTTGTCAAGTTATTACTGTTTCCTTTTTTAATGAAATAAGGGTCGCTGTTGCATGAAATAGGAAGATGCCAAACAAATGATCGGGTGTGAGAGGAATAGCAATATCAAACGTATATACATCCACTGTTTATGAAAAAAAATAATCTAAGTTCAGGAAAACTCATGTAGGCATCTTCATAAATGCTTTGATCTGTCACTGTTAACTGTCATTTTAGGGTTATAATAAGGAACTCTTCTGGAAAATGTACATATCACTTGTTAAATTGGTGGTCTAAATGCTCCCAATTTAGACAGATATGAGAAATGATGCACAGAAAGGTGACATCATTTACTACGGAGCTCACAATATAGTTTTGTGGATAAACTGAGGATTGTAGTACAGGTCTTGTGTTTGTATCAGAAATGGTAGGCCTTAACCTAGAAGTCTTAATTCGGTAATAATACAAGTTACTAAACTATAAATGGGGCAGTGGCAGAAAGTACCTTGTGTTGGATTTACACTGTCATGTTTTTTGCCCTATTTTAAGATAAGATTCCATTGATTAGAAAAAGAAAATAGAAGTTTGACAATACACACACCGGCCTGCACACCTTTGTTATCCAATGTTGAAAAATAAGCACTATATAGCCTTGTTCTATCTTAAGAAATTAATAAATCTTGCATCCTAAAGTGGAAAAATCATAAAAATATCAGGAATTTTTTATGTTAATAATTTTTATTTTTTTACATGGCAAACGAGATGCAATATCATACCTGCATCAATACACCTACGGGTAAGGGTAACGTGGTCTAAGTTTCAGGTCGTCATAATGTTCAATACATACTGTAAAGTGCAGCATCTCAGTAGTATATTTAAAAGGCTGGGAAAAAGTATTACTGACTCATGGTTGGATGAGATGTGCTTATCAGTAAACAATAATGGGCTTGAAATAGGTCAGTAAGCTGAGTTTCTAAAAAAGCTAAATGTTTATTGATACAAACTTGCGTGTGGGTTTGTGAGTGTGCATTAAGGGTAGGTGCAAGAAAAGAAGGTTAACTTAATACTAGCAAAGACCCAATTTATATTGTAGAATATGAGCTTCTACATAAAAGAGTCGACCTCCTTGCTTAAGTCTATTTCACAACTTCAGGTACAAATTGAATGAACTTTAACCACATGGCTGCTGGGCGTTTTCCCCCCCAGTGCTGGAAAATGCCATTTTAGTGGCACTATGACGAGCTCAGCTCGTCATCAGCACACGACACCCGTGGGTGATGACGAGCTGAGCTCGTCATCAGCATCGAAAGGGTTAAGACCACCTTTGGTGGACAGAGAGATTTGAACTGCTGTGGAAGAAATTAGTACCCATACTTAAAAACCCCTGCATGTATATCCAATAGTCGTAAAAAGGACATATTGTGGGCTGCCTCATAACGGGATTTAAGAGTGAATTATAATATTTTAAATGTCAATGGAGAATTTACTGGCAGCCAAAGACACAAAAGCAACATAGTGCAGCCTTGTTGTCAAGGGTATCAAAATAGCACTGAGTATTTAGAGCACTTCTCTCAGAAAGGGCTTAAGTTGTTTTTGTTTATTTTTAAGAATGCCATTATAAATGTTGTTTAATTACTTAGGAAGTTTTGATAACCCTATAGGCGAATCTCAGTAGTTGTTTGTTTGGAGGGCTCACTTTAGGGAAACGGCTGTGGGAGGCAGGGATGGACATATAAGAGTTGAAAGCTAGAAAGTAGATACTTTAATGATCCATTTACACCTACGTGACATTGCATCCTGTTTTAACGGAATGAAATGTTTTGAAAGCCTTTTATTTATAATACAAACCTCTATAGGCTTTCCAAAGTTATTGGCTGTATGAATGCCCAAATATGTCTTATCTGACTCAAGCATAAACTGGATTCACCACTGATGAGAAAGACTCATCTAGCCAGTAGTGCTAAAGCCCTAAACAGGTAAATTAACAAAAAAGAGGTTTCATTTTCCTTAAAACCCAGAAATAGATCAACACCTCTAAATGAACATATAACTGGTGTTCCAATTGCTGTTAATCTGGGTTAATATCAGTCTCGAAAATGTATTGGACAGCATCATATAGGTTTTATATGTTTTCTTTTAATGTAAATTAGGCTGAATATGTTTTTTTGTTGCGGAACACTGTTCTAACACAAAAGCCAGTCTATTAAAACAGTAGCATTCTGAGAAGCTTGGAATATATAATGTTATTTCCCAGCAAATTAGTTAAATGAATATTGTAGTGTCTCAGAGACATTGTAGGTGGGGCCTTGACATGCTTCAAATATATCTACTGACTAAGGCAAGACATGTAGGCTATTCAGATGTATGCAGTAATACTTGCATGAGAGTCTGGGTGCTGGGGATATTCAATATTTTTTTCATCTACTACTCTGTGCCCTCTGCTAAAGTAATGAGCTACTCTGCCCTTCACATACCTCATTCCTAAACATGTTTCAACTCAAGTCACTGACCACCATCCAGTATGACACAGCTATCACACATCAAGCCAGTAAGCACCTGCTGGTAATGAGCAAATGATTACCAGCAGGTGGTTTGGGCCTGATTCAGATCTCTGCGGAAAGGTACTTTATCACAACAGTAACGAACATCCCATCCGTCAAAATATAAAACCCATAGTATATAATGGGATTTATATTTTGGCAGACAGATACCCGTCACCGTTGTGATGAAGTAACTCATCCACCGAGATCTTAATCAGGGCCTTAGTCTGCAAACACAAGAGATGAAGTATGACATTACAGAGACTGATGAGTAAATAACACTACAAATGTCATGAAAGGAATTTCTAAGTTACTCAATAACCTCAGCTTTACCCTTCCCAAGCAGGGCTGTGCAACCTGAAGGGTATTCTTTGTTATTTGTCATCACATAGCTAGTTATTTGTTTGCAGAACTGTTTTCATCATTATACTTATAGTTTTGGGCATGCTTGAAATTAGTTCAAATAAAATATCTTGGCAATCGTGACAATACAACATCAAGGAGAGATGGGATGGTAAAAGAGCTGAAAGGTTGAGCAGACTCAAATGAGATCTAGGCAATCGAGGTCCAGAAAAAGTGACACCCCTGCCTGAGCAGAGAATTCTAAGTATTTTACTCACTCTGATCATGCATATTCGTAAAAAAAATGTGTGTTAAAAGTATTTAAAAAATAAATAAGGTCATAAAAAAACATGCTTAACAAGACTTAATATGATAAATAGTAATCGAGCGACAGATTTCTAACTGATGTATCTGCAAACAAAACCACCTGAAGTACAAAATGGTGTAAAAAATGTTTCTATAACTAACTCTTTCTAGATCATTCATCTTAATTTCTTTTAACTGGACTCGCTGAAAATAGACTATTTTGACTAATTATGCCCGTTTTTGGCTGATGTCTAATGAAGTGCAATTTATGAAGATAGAGTTTTTACTTATTACACAAGGTGTTTTTGTTCCATAACTTTAATTTTCATGTTTGTCATTGAGAGAAACGTATATAACATAAGCAGAATTTATATAGCTAGTTTTACCGAAATTATTTTTTTTCATAAACAGCGGAAGATGTCAAATTACATTCCTCAGTGCATTGGCCTTTCAACCAAAAGGTAGTACAATTAAAAGAACAACAAATTCAACCACTCCCGTAGATTCTAGAGGCACATGATAGTACATGCGGATACACACCAGATATTGCAAAGGAAAATGAGCTGTAGCTGCAACAGTGACACAAAAGGTGCAAAACAAAGAGAGCAGAGGACAAGTGCTAAACAAAGAGTACTGAAACCGCACTCCCACTCGATGACGAGCAATCAGTAAAGAAGTGCGTGAAATTTCAGAATAGGAAGCCTTTTCTTTCACCTTTTTTTAATTTATCACTTTTTGAGACCTACAACTTCACATGTGCTGATAACAGCGTCTCTTTCCGTTTTTTTGGTCTACAGTAGAATTATATTTTATGAATAACAAAGTTATGAATACAAAATTGAGGGACTCTGCAATGACAGTATGATTCTGTGCGTCTGACTAATAACAGAGGCTATGTTATTCTCAAATTGAATAGAAAAAAATTCAAATAAAAGTAAGTATTAGTAAAAAGGAAAAGTTATATTAACTTTTATAAACACCAAATTTATTTGGGAGAGCGCTTGTCTCGTCTATACAAATGAACATCAAGCCAACTCAGGCTCGCACATTTATCCAAACCAGCCTTCTTCAGTGACTTAGGTCTGGGGATCAAAAACTAAGCGACATTGTTAGAGGGCACTACAATGTGAAAAGGTGGGTGTTACAGAAAGGAGGCACTGGATTGAGCGCTGTGTTTCTTCAGTTGTGTTGGTACAGAAATGCATGGAAGGTCACCTGGCAGATGTGAAAACAGTTGTACAGAACAGAAGTTATTTCCCCAAACTTTTGTAAGCTGGTCATAAGATTGTGGAAAACATTTACCACTTAACTAGGTCCAGGAATAGTTCTCAAACCCACATCAAGTTCCCATCTGCTCATGTGTTATGTCACTGGACATGAGAGGAAGAGGGAGAATCCTTCACTATCCATACCAATCCAAAACAGATTCATGCCCCTGCCAAGTGAAATAACTGACACAGGCACATTGTAGCGCTTTCTTTTCACTGAAATGACAGTCTGTTACCATAAGGAGTATCTGCTCAGCTCTTCACATTTTTTTTGTGGCACTGTTAGAGAAATTAGAGGCAGTTCCCACGACCCTGTTTTGTTCAGCTGAAATGTCACACCACTGTTAAACATTCTCAATCTGAATTAATGAGACCAATGTCATTGTAATCTTGCCTGTTACATGACTTGTGGCAAACGTCGTAAGAAATGTAATTAGACATAACATCAAAAATTGTAGGTGTATTAACAAAAGCGACCTGTTGACAGAGGTGTTTTAAGATACAATGTACAATAACAACGGACCAGCTCAAAAGAGACTTAAGTAAGATACATAAATGTAACTGCAGCCAAGATACACAGACAAGGACAGCAGGCTGAACAGTACACATTTCGACATCAATATGCCAATACTGTGCAATCTTTGGAGTAGATCAACTTTAGTTAAGGGTTCCTTTATGGAACGCTTATGCTCTTTTTGATTTTTTATTGTATTTCTCCAGTTTGTGGTACCTATGTTTAAATAGTGCAAAGATTATTTTCTCATACTATCATAAGTGCATTTCTGTACCTGCCCACGTGTTTTGGATGAAATATCTGTTGATGGGTCATTTAAGCAATTAGAGGGAGTAGTTTAAGGATGTAAGTAAAGGCGGAATTAAACTATTACTCTTTCTCCATGGTACAAGCTGGTATAGTCAACGTCCAATATAAAATAAAAGACATGTAGGAATGGCCAATAATATCTATATTTCGCTGTACAAACGTATGACTCAACTATACTAGGGATATCTTTTCATGAAAATATTTCAATGCCACAAATGAAATAAAGAAGTGTAGTTTAAAAGTGAGTTCCAACCGTCTTGTTCAGCATAGGCCTGTACGCTGTCTGATAGTCTGCTACAACCATCTGTAGTCACATTTAGACCACCACAGAATTGGGAAAGCTCCTAGCACCCTAACATACGTCCATACAAATACTGATGAGAAACTACTTAACGTACGGTGCCAAAAGTCCTGATGTACAAGCAATCACGAGCATCGGCCTTTGAATGTCACTGGAAATGTCAGTTGGATAAGTGTCTCCAAGGCAGAACTTAAGTCTGTTCTAAATCACCAGCCATGAAATACAATCTCTCCCAATATTGATTATATGGCTAACAGTGCTGTGCTAAACTTAGATAAAAGTGACACATCTAGTAGCTCTTAGTTCCCCATCTCTTTGGCTATGAACTTCTGTCACTTTTACAGACCCTTTAGCTTCAGCTGCCAAAAATAAGCCATGATTCTGCAGAACCACATAGAAAGGGATTTGTTCATACTTAGAACAGACTTTTTATTAGAAAAATTAAAAATGTGATTTGCAGTACTCACCAATGAATTTAGAATGATGATCTAAGGCAGAGGGTATGACCTTCTCAGTCCTCCAGAACCTACATATTTGAAGGTACCATCTTATAAACAAGCTATGTTTTATTTCCCTACCTAAAATGGACAGAGAATGCAAAAAAACCATGGAAGAGTTATATCATAGCTTTACTGATTAGCTTTCCAGTAGAAAAAATTATTTTCCCGCTTTGAAAAAGGAGGGAAGGGACGGTGGAGTGCAATCTGCTTTTTCAAAGAGAGAAGAATACCAGCCACAGTCCCCACATCTTGCTGTATTTTTCTTTCTTGTATTTAAACCTATATCATTCTATTTTCAGTAGTGCAATGCAGTGCAGTCAATGTTAGTGCAAAAATAATTTAAGAAAAAAAAGGAAAAAATGCCCTATAACGAAAACCATCAATTTCAAACAACGCTCATGGAAGGATACAGGTGACATGACATACTATCCAAGGGGCAGTCATCTCAGTGTTTTCTTGCAACACAAAAACTTTTACAAGTATTTTCAATGTGTTTTCTGGGGGCACCCAGCTCTAGTTATACCTACAAATAAATGATGTTCCAGCGTTTTTGTGGGCCAGTCCTCTATACTTTGGAAGCAGCTTTATATTGCTCGACGTCTGCTAGGTATACAGAGTGTCAAAGAGATTCCACATACCTACTAACTAACAAAGGAAATTTTAAAAACTACGCGATATTTCACAAATAAAATATCTTCAGCAGGGACTCTATTATCTCTTTTCACTGAGCCCAAAACACAAACGGATCTACATTGAAAAGATTTAAATCACAGACTGGGATAGTAATCTCACTGTGTTGTATTGATCACATAGGGATCTTAGTGGTTTTATGCACAGCGTCTGTCATTGAGCACAACTACTTTGCAGACACATGTTTATAGAAGTGGGGCTCGCACAAAACAAGTTCCACAGAAGGTAACATTCATCTCAGCGGTAAATATAGAACTTACTGTGGCCTTGCCTTGGGCCTGGGGAAACAAAGGTGTGTAGGCCCTTAAGTAATGCAGGTAAATCTTACAAAAGGAATTGGAATTCTTGAACTAATACCAGTTGTTGAGAAGCTATGAAACACACACGGCAAATATTTAGTGGTGCAGTGGTGATAGAAAATATGAGACTCAAGAGGGTCTGCAGTTTTAAAGATGGAGCAAACATAAGCTGACTAGAGAGGTTTATTAACCATGCACTCAAATCTGTATTTCATACATTTATTTATAGGGATTTAGCAATCAAAACAAACAAAATGGTTTTTGGTTCCACAATGGGATTAGTGAGATCCATAGAAAAAGTACATCTGGAATATATTCAACAAAGCAATGACAAGGGCCATCAATAAGTGATGTCACCCTCAACCACATGTCATAAATTAAAAGGGCATCCAGGAATCTTTAGTATTGATGATCACGAGTATTGTAAAACTGTATAGAGAATTGCTCTTTTTTTCCTTTTTACTGGATGGGCTCTCTCTAACAGTATGATTAAGTGTGCATTAATATTGATAGTGCAATTGCTTCTTTCACAAAGGCGTAAACAGCCTTTCAGGGATCCGACAACAAGCCCTTGTCACATAGACATTTAGGGAAGGGACAGTGGAATCCAGGCAAATCCCCTTTCAAAAAAAATAAAATACAAGACTTGTTAGTTACTAGTATTCCACAGTGTCTTTTGTCCCTTACTTCAAAGACATCTGCCATACAAGCACTCATAATGGCATTCTGTTGTATGACATTTTGAGAACTACCTTTCGGGAAACTCTCCCTCCAATTATGCAACAATGCTACAGAATTTTTAATATACACATTAGGCTGTTAAAGGGAATCACGCCATCATGTAATAAACGGGAAGACAATGGATCGTCTTTATCAATATTACGCGCCACAATAAACCCACACGATATCTCATTCAAGGGCCATTTTAAGAAAAAATCAGCACCAGTGAAGGATTATTTCACCTACATCTAAAGTAAATTGCTGGAAAGCTAGTAAAGTGTCAGTCAACATGCATTAACAAGAGTTAAGAAACGATAAAAGTTAGGAAGAGGCCATAGAGATTTCTTAAGAAAGAACACGTTTTCCACTGTAGGCATTTATGCCAAATATCGATAAGAGATTAGGAGCACCATGAATTCATCATACATTGCATGTCTATTTCTTTTGTCTCACGCTATTGTAGTTTTTCAACAATTGATAGCAATTTTTGGCAGTGTTTTACATGCTTATTAGCATGTGTCTTTTTTGCTTCATATTTGCCTCATCACAGGATCAGTTCTGGCTTTGATGTTTAGTGGTGGACACTCAAGTTGACTAATTGTGGCGCTGTAAGTTACGCCCAAAGTTAATACAAAAGGCCATGTTGTCTTTAATTTAAGAAAAAGCAACACAAGTTGCAAAAACCCATGCAACATTGAGTCTCTAATCAAGACTGGGTTCAAGCAAGGCGACTTCGTCTTGGAACAATAGTTTACAAGATAATGAGCATGGCGAGAAGAAGAGAAAATACATTTAAATTGCATCTTCAAGACAGAAGAAACCCCGAATAGTAATACCTTTAGTTTGTTGCTTATAAAAAAAGGTTGAAGGAAATATCCGATGTCCTACAAAAAATGTAATTTTTTTTATTTTGTAAAAACTTAACTGATCAGTAACCTAAGAGTTTAAAGAGAAATTCTTTCCTTAAAATAAGGTATACCAGGCTAAAGATTAAATGACTATCTTTAGTGTTTCCAGCATTCAACACAATTAGAAAGGATCTTTGTAGGCTTCATTCAACACTGATAGAAAACATACCCCTTGGGGTCTGTCTGCCTATCTAATTAAACTAATGTAAGTTAACAAATGTTTATGGCATCAGGGAAGGCATATCTTGTCTGTTCCATCAGCATGAAACTGTGTGCCATGGCCTTCAACAATGGTTCAACAACTAGTTCTTTGTGTAATGAGGCCAGACATGGAGAAGATCATTAAGCTTTCAAACTGGAAGACTTCAGAAGCCCCGACCTTTGAATAGAAACTAGGTTACTTGTCCGTACAAAGCATTTTGAAATTCAAATATCTGTGTTCAGATGACATCACTTCAAATACAATTTTATTTTGAGATTATTAATAACCGAAATGACTAAATGCTGAGCTGTACCTCTAGTAAGTGTGTACTTTCTTATTAAAGATCAGCTTGTGAAGTTCTTGATTTCCATTTAGCTACAGTTACATGGGTACTAATATACAGGATTCTCAAACAAGCAAGTGAGCAATCAATGCTTATGGCTTGCTACAGGTATCTTAAGTTTTCAGGAAATACTGGAAGCAGATACATTTCCCAGTACACCTAAATTGGTGTGGATGGCTGCGCTTTTAGCCATAAACTTTAGATCCATTCACCCACAATTCTCTCAGTATATAGATCGCACAGTTTTAAAGTCATATTTTTAAACCAAGCATTTTTTAAAGATTTCACAACTCTTATTCCTGATAAGGCGGATTTCTGACACCACCAACATTTGCAAAACCACCACAATAAACTGCAGTATGTTCCACTGTATAAAATATTATAGGTGGAAAATATTATAGGTGGACTTTCTGGATTATTAATGTGCTGCACCAATAATAAATGAAAATACTCATACAAATAACTAGGGTAATGACACAGCTATGATATACGTAATTAAGTCTTTGATCAGCATCTAAAGAATCTCTTGGATAGGCTAGAACTCTCTATAAACATTCCCATGTTTAATCTTTAATCAGATTTACCTGTGTTAATTATGGCTATTAAAATAATGAACAAGTGGTATCTGTGATTATTTTGCGATTTGATATCTATTCTAAGATGATCAGAGAACTGGAAGAAATATGGTACTATCAAAAACAAGAACATTAGTCATTGTTAAGGGATAATGGCTGATATCACTCCCTTCCACATGAGAAAATTTTAAAAAACAGAAAGAGTAGATAAACCTCTAGATAAGAATATCTATAAGAATGCTAGTACTAGTTGGAAACTGAGCTACCCAAGTGAAATATAGGCCGACATGCATCTCTACACTATAGACTTTCCTTTTTACTGGGGTTCTATTGAAGGGAAGTACAGCAAAACTGGAAATCTGAAATGCTTCTGAGTGATGTAAACCACAACCATTGTAGCAAATGATTTTGCTGCACAATCTCAAAAGATGCAACAGTTAAGTGGGTCTTCTGATATAAAATATATGAAAATACAGTTCTTCTGATGTACCTTACTTGATTTGACAAAGACCAAGGATGGGGCCATCCAGAAAAGAAAATATGTGGTTGTACCTAATGACAGGTAAAGGTCAGGAAAATGGCTTTTATATCATTGACAAAAAAACACTTGCAATGTTATTTTGCCTGAAGCATCGAAATTCTTGGCACTGTTCCTGCCAAAGACTCCATCTTATTCCGGGCTAATGATTATGGGACAATTGTGACAATGTTAAAAGGCAAAGCATTATCGGAAATGAGGAATGGAATACCCCAAAGCATAATTAATTTAGAATTATTTTACTCTATCTGCTTTTGTTTTTATGTGTTGACCTTTTCAAAGAACCAAAAATCCAGTTATTTCTCAAGTCACACAATTCACAAAATGGCTACCAACTGGATTTGGTTTATGGTGCTTCCCAGCATTTTAATAAACAAATGTATATAGCCTAAGTGCATGCGTTAGATAAGACCTAGGCGAACATTTTATGAGGTAAAACTAATTTGATTTCCACCAAAAAGGAGACTCAGTTTTTTAAGGTAGAGCTGGCACCTCAAATGAAACTTCCTTTTTGGAGTACAAGATGACTTGTAAAGGGAGGGAGATTAGTTATGGAAGAGTAAAGCAGCCCAGTCCATACACTCCCTTCACCGTAAACAACCTTAACAAGAGACTTCATTTCAGAATTGAGATGCAAACAGCAGGTGTGGGAATTTGGAATGTGTACGGATAACAATCTTCACTGAAAAGGTTAAGCTTCAAGAAAGGAATATTGCTCCCAAAGATCCATTTGGAAATCATTTCCCGGTGATGTTTTCCTGAAAGGAGGCACTTCTAAATATAAAAATGTCCATATTGCACTTAAAGGAAGAAGGGGTTTGTGTTTGTTTCACAAGTCACACTGTTTATGGTGGCTATACAACTGTGTTTATTGGGAGATACTTACACTACGGTATCAACAAAACATAGTATGCACTACCTTGGTGACATCATAACTAATTGTTGTTCGAAATTCTGCTACTGTAATTGGCCTAGCCTAACTTTCCTTTTTTCTGGGAAATCTGTAAGTGTCTCTAACTCACTTATGAAATGGTTAATTATGTTTGTTGGGAAAAAAAGTTTGTAAAAGAAATGCCGCTACCATTTTCTTTTTTGTGGATTATACATTAAGTGAAGAAGTTTCGTGGCATTCATTCATGCTCACAGTGTAAATGGGCAAATAGCAAATAATGTAATAACTTTTTGGCCAGTGTATTCCAGAACTTGGCTTCCAATCAACGCACAACATTTAGTTCCAAATATCAGACAAGTAGGAGTATTTGTGTCATGACTAAAAATTATAATATGAGGATATGGATGACATGGTTAGAAAAGAACAACAATAAGAAATCTTGGTATCTATTACGAATACACCTGCCCACTTAACTTAAACAATATCTTCTCTCATGTCTTAACCTCAAACCATTGGCCCTATGCACCCCAATGGTTATTGGACTTTTTCTTCACTTCTTTTGGGGAAAAGTGTTTCAATTTGAACATTGCCTGGTGCCCTCAGGACAAATTGGTTTAAATGCCAGTGTGGGCAGAGGAGGCAAAAGCCCTTTAAAATGCTCGATGAATACAGGCCCCAGTGACCAAGTCTGAAAGTCATAATTAACTCCCTAAACCCTATGTACCATACACTGGAACAGTAAGCTTCCTGTGTGACATCGGGCTCAGGAGTGGACTGGGTTGGGGGTGATCTGTGTCCACGGCCAAGCAAAGCATGCCATTAACATCAACCATGTGTACACACTATCTGAGAGTATTTGGGCAGAGTACAGGAAGTTCTCCCTTGCCGTTGGTGGTTAGTTTTAGGAGGCCTTGTTTGCCAGGGTTTTAAGTGATTTTGCTTCTCCCAGAAACCAAAGAAATTAGGCTAATTGTCAACTGGATGGGGCGGGTGGTTTGGTTAAATGATTTGGGTCGGTGGAAACATAAATCTAAGTGTATTGCTAAAACAACCCCCCTCCAAAAATAATAAACAAATGTGCATTTCAACGTGCCAGTAATGAAACTATGAAAAAGACCCTGCATGGAGCAGGCTCTTTCTTTAGAAACAAGAAGTGGCCAGTTCAAGACACAACAGTCTTGCACTTAATGTGCAATATGTTGTGATCTTTCATGAAGATCCAGACATTTAGAATACTCTTTTGAGCAATTTCTACAAACACACCTAAAATATGTTATGTGAATACCGTGCTGTCCAGTGACATGGTAAATATGTGCTTCTGTGTATTGTGGGAAGGGTTGTGGAAATTATCTTTTAATTCTATAATAAAATTTTTATATATTTAATAGTAAGAGGTCCATTTAAAAATGGCCATGCTTAAAAGAACAAGTTCAAAAAGCACTTAGGATTGCAAAGTCCATTGTATCTTGCTGTGGTGTTAGGGACGTCTGCAATCTTAGAATTGTTTGAATACTTTTAAGGTTTCTATGGTATGCAGTGGAATAGATGGTATTTTTCATTATAGGAAATGCGGCAATGTCTGGTATAATGAAGAATGGATACACTGCATAAAAGGAAATCATATGAACATAGAGAATGCAGAAAATGACAGATGAATTTCTTCTGGTATTGTTAGTAAACCACAACCTCCCACCATGCTGCAGTTTTCCTCAGCGTCCCACCATCTTTTGCCTGCATGTGTCACTTGAAACTAGGTCACAAAAATGCACTGTGCTACGCGGGCCAGTATCATGGGGTATATCAATGAAGTACTAAAACAGAGCATCTATCACCAGAAACCTACTGCAACATTTTTTTGTCAATTAACATGTAACTACCCTACAAAGACAACCTCTTTAAGGAATATGCTGTTTTATTTATTTTATTCAATCCCTTTCTCTAATTGTAAACCCTTCTGTTTTTCCCCCGATACCCACCCTTAGATTAACCTTAACCCCATTCTTTTCCTTACCACTGGCCCTTGCCCTTTACCAACTAGTTGTTACTTGTATTGTTTTTTCCTAACTCTCTCAATAACGTGGTCCATGCCCCTTTGCATATCCTTATCCCATACCCACAAAACACTCATCTAAACCTAACTATTAAAACCATCCTAATCCTGACTCTAAACATATTCCTTACCATGATATCTACCCTTAAGCTATCCCCAAACCTCGTTTATACAAGAACTGTTTACATTGACTTTAAAGATAACAAAACACCGGAAGTCCTAGCTTGGTTTATGAAGCATTTGTTGTGGGCGATTCTCTATTTAAGCACTCTGTCATGACATATTCCTGTGTTGCACAAAAGCTACTGCTTTCGGACTGATGCGCAGCCTATCTAGGGGGAAAGCGAGGCAGGGGGAGAGCTCCATGAACGCATATTAAAATAGCATGTTAATAACAGCTAATGGCCATCCCACTTTGGCATTCTCCATGTTGTTCCAAGGGGGCTAGATATTTAGTCTTACCCCCTGTGACGAACAGAGAGAACTACACTTATGACTTTCGTTTCCAGAGCTCAGCGGTGCATACAAGTGCAAAATCAAAGTGACAATAAATCTATTGTAAAGTCTGTCTAATCTACCTTTCAAAGAAGAAGGGTGAAAACCTCAGCATGACAAGAAGAAAGATAACGAGAGAGACATTACAAAGGGGCTATGACAAGTACATAAGAGTCGTAAGAGTTTTTACATCGTGTAGTGCTAAACTGTACGTACTAGCCTTCTCAAGGCAAAAAAGCATATTTAAAGGGAAAGGCAAAGGAGAACCGTCCCTTTCGCTCTAAGGTGAGCACTTAATGCACTTCTTTCTCTTTCCTAGGAAGTGGGACAAGTTTCTTCTTCCTCGACTCAAAAGAAAACAAAGTATTTCAACAAACTGCAGTTGTTTGCGGCAGTGTAGACAAAAAAGCCTCACTTTCTAGTTTTATCTTTTTTTTCATAAATACTTTCAAAAGAGTTAAAAAATAAAAGAAAGACTGCAATCTCCCTATTCAATTTGTGAATGCCACTTTTTGCCCCGTGATAAATTCAGATAAAATTGGTTTAAGCACTTGGTTGTGCTTAGCTATGTTTTTTTCACTGCCGTATTCTGTTGTCAAATAAAAATTCCTCCCTCTCCTCAAAATCAAACGTGCCGCTATGTTTCACGCAGACAAGCATGAAAACCCTGATACATCTCTTTCGTTTTTGCATTTTGCTCCAACAAGACTGTTGACCAAACAATGCTCTTGATCTTGTACCTTAAAGACCGCAGGTATGAATCACCGAAAATCTTGATCTGGTGTGTGTACAGTAAGCTCCTTGTTCACAATGTCCTTCTCAACAGCTCCAAGGCTTGAGCTGGAGATGCTGAAGAAATACGAAAACTATTTTCGTCGCTGATGATGTCTCTTTGATTTGAAATTCTTTTTGCTGTATTTTCTATGCCTCATTCCGAAGAAGGAAGGGAAAAAAACATTGGGAGGGGACATGAGCGAGGAATGGGGAAGACCGGGATGGGGCAGTAGAATCGCAGAAGTGAGCGATGCTGGATTTTCCTTCCCCATAGTCCTTCACGTCAACCGTACCTCTCTTCCCTCGACATCTTATACATCTTGCTGTAACGACAGACGTGTGGTGTGAATGCAGCTATCGATGGCCAATGCTCTTTGTTAAACAAGAAGCAATATTTCACAGTCCTGCCTTCAATTGATCAGCGCAGTCCAAGCAGCTAGAACTGTGAAAAATGTCCATTTGAAAAACACTGCAAGTGGTGTACTTGGTGACAGCAGGCCTTTTTAACACATCATATTTTTTGAGTAGTGCTGTACACAAGTGATTTTTTTAAATGGTCATTTTCTTTTTTTTTTTAAGAACGTTTATGTTTAGAGGCCAGTAGCTTAAGATCCAGCCAGTGGATCCATTAAAGCGTTACCAAGCCTTAAGGCCACCATCCATAGGGAACTGGGAAAAATATATATACGAAGATGTATGTCCCACGTTCTCCAGAAATGTAATGTACCAGCAGGCAATACAGTTCTTCATGTAGTACAAAACGGAATTTGTTTTAAAATTAAACAATACAAATTTCATAAATTCTAGTGCCATAGCTTTTTCTCCCACCCCAACCCACTTTTGCCCCCTTGATCGCCTCCTCCTCCTTTACCACCCTGTCATTTGTTCACAAGAAAGGTGGTTGGATTTTTCCAACCCTTCACTAGTCCTACCCCCTTGCTGCTGTTACTGTGATAATGGGAACTACTTATCCGTCTGACACATGCATTCTCATGTGGTCATTGAAAAGCTCGATTTGGTCAAATTTAGCCGGACAGACAGAGCAGACATAAGTTGTCCCCTCAATGCAGGCTGCCACTGCTCCACTTGTAGGGATGGCGAGGACACCTGCTCCCTCACTGCTGGCTGTGCCATTGGTGGAGCTGTGTAGGGCGACGTGCCTTTCCAACAAGGTCTTGTGGGAGAACTTTTTCTTGCAGATGTAGCACTCATAGGACTTCTCGCCCCGGTGGAGGCGCATGTGCACATTGAGGGAGCTCTTTTGGGTAAAGCGTTTATTGCAGATGTTGCACTGGTAAGCCCTCACTCCTGTGTGTGTCACCATATGTTTGATTAGGTAATCCTTCAGAGAAAAGGAGCGCCAACAGATGCTGCACTGGTGCGGCTTCTCACCTTTAGGTCAGACGGGGAGGGAGGGAAAGAAAGTAAATACAAAAATAAGTATTAATTTCAACGAACAGCAGGACAATTATTTAGGGATACAAATTATATCATAGAAATATTACATTAATTGAAAGGCATTTAAGGAATTTTGTTATTACTACATTTAAAAATGAACTGAAAGAGAACGGTTAATCACTTGTAAACTAAAAGCTAGTTTGGCAGAACTACGAACAACCTCCATTGTCTCTCTCAAAGCAATACACAACTGAGCTCCCTACTTAACAAATGCATCAATGAAATAGGATCACCTCCCCTGTGCGTAGTAACTTCCAATAGCTGAAAACAAATCCTGTGCACACGTTTTACAAGTAAATTGGTTCTTTAGTAAGAACCCAATGATTTAGGTAAGAGTTCAATAAATGAGGTCGAGATCCAGCGACGTATAGTAGTGTGTTTATGGTTCGGTTATGATCAGTACATATGAAAGCATAAATACCCGACACGTGTTTCGTCACACCGTGTGGAGGATGTAACTCTTCAGGGCTTTCATGTGTACTGATCATAAATGAACCATAAACACACTACTAAACGTCGCTGGATCTCGACCTCATTTATTGAACTCTTACCTAAATCATTGGGTTCTTACTAAAGAACCAATTTACTGGTAAAACGTGTGCACAGGATTTGTTTTCAGTTGTTCGGTAGGGGACTGGTGCACAAGTTACTACTTGTGTAACGATATATCTGTAAGAGACATTAGTTAGTGATAGATTCCTTACCTTAGAATATCCCCAGGCGTCAGACTGGATCCGGAATTTTTTTGCGTAGCAATACCCCTGCGCGTCGGTAGCCGTCGTCTGCGGCTCCGCGTCCGTCGGCGGCGGCGTGAGCGCCGGAATGACGTCGTCGGAGTACTTAGACGTCGCCCATGACGTCGTGGAGATAAAAATCCCCAAAGGCCGATGGAATCGGCGCCCAGCGGCCCCCTTCCGGCGCCTGAGTCGGACCGCAGGAAACATTGGGGGCGGCAACCACAGTGGGCGCCGGGGGCGACACCCTTGGGGACGGCGCCGGTAAGGTCGTAAGGTCGACCGGCGACGTCCCGGATCCGGAGCCGGATCCGGCGAGGTCCTGCGGCGCCGAGACCGAAGTCGCCGGCGGCGCCGGGGCCGAAGCACCCGACAGCATTGGGGCCGAAGCGCCCGACCCGTCAGAACCTCCAGACGGAACCGTTGGGCCCGAAGGCGCCACGGGAACCGACTGAGGAGGGAGGGCCCTCATGGCCATGAGGTACCTCTCGACCTCCTCCGGCGTCGCGCCGTGCCCCGGGACCCGAACCTGTGGGGCAGGCGGCGACGCTAGCGACTTCTGCGGAGCCGCGTGAGCGGTGTCGCCCGAGCCCCCGGCCGCATCGTGCGAGCGTCGGGGTGGGTCGGAGGATCGATGACGTCGCTCCGACCTCTCATGCCTCTTACCTGAGGACTTGGAACCAGACGATCGGTGTCCACTCCCGGAGCTTCGATGACTCCGACCTCGCGACCTGTCCCTCGACCTCCCGTGGGACCGGGACCGGGACCTGGAGCGGCGCGGGCCGACTGCCTCAGCTCAAGTCGCTTGCGGGACCGCTCCCGCCTAGCCTTCGACGTCAGGGCCCGGCAGTCGGAGCAGGTTCGATCATCATGGTCGAGGCCTAAGCACTTCAGGCACCGGCGATGGGGGTCCGTGACCGACATGAGTCGGTCGCACTTTGAGCAAGGCTTGAACCCGGGCATCCCTGGCACCGATAGAGTCGAAGACTCAACAAGAAAGAGTGATCAAAAAGACCAAAAAGTTCAGTCAAAAATTGACTGGGGGTAGAGCTTCTTCCGGATCTGCGGTAGCTGGCGCGGAAAAAAGAAGAACTGACGTCAGCGCGCATGGGCGGCGTCTAAGTACTCCGACGACGTCATTCCGGCGCTCACGACGCCGACGGCGGACGCGGAGCCGCAGATGACGCCTACCGACGCGCAGGTGTATTGCTACGCAAAAAAATTCCGGATCCAGTCTGACGCCTGGGGATATTCTAAGGTAAGGAATCTATCACTAACGTGTCTCTTTCAGATTCCCTACCTATGCAGGGGTTTTTCTGTCTGGTTTTGTTCCACTGACCTGTCTGCACCGTATTATCTGAACGTGAACACTATCTACTTATTTCCCACTCGCTAGAGTGCCATTTCTTCTTGTCCCTAACTCAAACCTAATCTCTCCTCGCGCCTAACCTCCAATAGCTACCCACTGCAGCACAAATACAATTCGAAACTTGCTGCCTAGTTCACTAAACCATCCAGAATGACAATCCACCTTACATCGTCAAATTACTCCACAAGTCTGGAGGCTCAAGAGCAGACTGACGAGTTAAAATGCATATTTATTGGAAGCTCACATATCTCTATCGCTCTGAAAAGAAGCCACCAGCACCATTTGGAACTCACTACCACATAAACTAAGAAAACTTCTTCCCATCATTACCTTACGGAACATCTCAAAGCCCATCTATTCAGTCAATTCCCCCAACATACAAGAACCGGTACCTTGTCATTATCTCAAGCTAACTGTTCCGATCGCCATTAAACGAATTTTGGGAATATGTCTGTCATTTTTCTTTCCATTTCTTTTGTGATTTCGGAATTGCATTCAAAGAGGAAGGATTTACAATTATATATACCCTTGAATCCATGCGGCCTTGTCTGAACCATTTGTGGAGTAAAATTGGGAGATCTGGTTAATTTAAAGACAGAAGAAGTTACAAAGCTCCGGATTATCTTGGCTGGACTTCATACGTATATTGTAATATGACATCATGGACGTCAAAAGAGCCTACATTATGGAATAACCTAATTTCATGATTGGCTCATTTATACATGTAAATCAACATACCATATATCTCTGTTTTGATTGTTCCACAGCAACATACTATTTGGATGTCATATTTTCTCGTTTAACTTTCCATCTAATTGTAGTAAGGCCTTTCTCTAACTACTATGAGAGATTTGGGTGGAGTGTTTCACATGCCATTTGTGTGAAGTTGAAAATATTTACAGTGGGAACGTTGCCACGAGGGATTGTTTTATTTTTAACTGCTCTGGATGTAGACAGCCCATTGATTGTAACCGTAGGGAGTCCTTTCAGATAAGTAAGGATGACTGGTGTATGGGAAAGTTGGTTATAATAATTCCCCTCGTGTTTTACATTTCTTTAGCTTTTTCATTGAGTTTCTCAGTTTTTTTAATTTTTTCATAAAAAGGACCTTAGTAGTTGCTTTGTTTTTCAAAATAAGTCTTTGGAAAGTCTGCCAGAAACCATGACAATCAGGCTGTTTACACAATTAAATTGATCCTCATTCTAGTAGCCTTAACCTATCCTCACTAATTAATCCATTTAAGGATTCGATCAGTTCAGTGATTTCGTCCAAAGATAATTTTTTGCTGTATCTCAATGATTCTATGAGGTCAAGTGCCTAGTCATTTCAAATAAACTGATTGCCAGAAGAGGCTCTGGTTGCTAATTATATCCAGGAAGCATAGCGCATTCAGTGAATGAACTTTGGTTGATCTTTGTTTAAAGTGTAACCAGAGGTCTCTGGGTATTCTTCAGTAGTGTTCATCTGAGCTGTGCTACTAACCTACTAAATGTGGTCACCGCCCGCACTCAGGTGCCATGTCTCAGCAGGTGCAGGGCATTATAGGGGCTGTGGGCAGGTGCAAGCAGATGGTACTTAACAATTCTTCGTACCAGGTGTCTTCTTATATACCCGCCTTTGGGCATTAGCCCTGCGTGGCTTCAGTCTCTGGGGTGGCTGTCGTGGCTGGTGGGTTCCGAGTGGTGCATTGCTCCTCCTACAGTAAAACACCGCTTGCCTAGCCTGACTTCAACAAAGCAGCTGTGACAGAAAATCCGCCTGAGCGGCAACCTGATCTGAGGGAAATGCTCTTGCCCTTCTAACACTACTTCTGATAGAACCCACCTGCAGAATGTTTCTAAACAACTAATGTTATTGTGTGCTATAGCTCTTGTTCATTTTCATTAATTCTTTCTTTATTCTAGTCATCTCCCATAATGAAACTCCCTGATATTATCCTTACCTGAAAGCCTGGATTCAGACATAGGACACCCCTGTACACTTACAAAAGACCTCTCTAGTTAACTACACTTATGAACAGTTTGTTCTATCCTAACCTTTGGTCTAAGCTTCTTTTCTTTAATTCATGGCTTTAAGTAACCATTCACTCACCTGTGTGGACGAACATGTGCTTCACATAATTCTGTTTGGCGGTGAAAGTCTTGTTGCAGAGAGTGCATTCGTAAGGCTTCTTCTCGCCCTGCCCGCCTGCTCCTGTATGTCCCACTGATGACACCAGGGCCTGTGGGGTGGGCAGCTGTGCAGTAAAATTGGACAGACTGGCCTGGGGCACCGTCACAAATTGAGTTTGTGTGCCAGTTAAAGGCTGGGGCAAGGTGAAGAGGAAAGGCTTGGGGCCACTGCCAGCAGCTTGTGTGGTAAATAGGGCAGGTAGGTAGGTGCTTCCAGCAGTGCCAATAACCTGGGTGTTGCTGGTCAGTGTCAAAGGCATCCTTAAGTTGCTAGTCAGGGTTTCCGTCTGGCGCAAATAGAGCTGGGTAGTTGGCAATGCGTGGGCAACAGATTGGCTGACAGAAGTCTGCAACACTGCCTTTTCGGTGCTGTCACTAATACTGAGTACTGTGCTATCCAAATCAACATTGTTGCTTCTCTCTGGTGAGGATGAACAGGTTTCTCGGTTCTGTGGATTCTCAGCCTGGCTCTCAGGGATTTCATCTTTAAGGTCGTTCTGTTCTGTCTGGGAGGCATCCTGTTGCCCCTCACGGTTAAGGCTGACCATGTACTGCTGCTCTAGTGAATCGGGTTCTGTGCTAATGGACGAACTGACCCCCGAGTCAAAACTTTCTCCTTTAGGCTCACTCTCAGTCCCCTCTGCTTGGTCAGTGTCTTCAGTGCATTCCTCAGACTCATTGCGTTCCAGGCCTTGTGGTCTCTGCTGCCCGTAGTAGTCATAATCATCCTCTAACTCCTGCTTGATTTGAATGTTTCCAACAAGGGTTTGAATGCGGACTGGCCTTGGTTGCTTGCGGCAGTGCGTGGTCTCAGGGGTGACAGAAAGGTACCGCCCCATTTGCCGGGAGTGTTCGTGAATTCGGGTAATCCAACTTGGGTCTTGCAAGTGATGCTGCCGGGGGAGGCTCAAGGCTGTTTCATGATGGCTGACAAGGGCTCCGCTGTAGAAAGAACGCTCCCCACTGCCATTCTGCATGGAACAGGCATAAAGGGCAGAGTAGATTCTGTCCACACTGTGCTGCTGATGACCCTGCAGGTATCCTGACTCAGTGTCACTACTCTGCCCTGACGTTCCCGACTCTGGAGTTCCCCTGGAAGTCTCCTGGCCAGAGTCCTGCATCCCAGAATAAACCCCCCCAACATTCTGTGAGACAATACGAGTGCACTCATCAATCACTGTCTTTATCTGCAGGATGCTGGCCGCTGTCAATATCTGCAGGGCCTCAGACTGTGAGACCCTCAGCACCCCACTGTACATGAAGTCGATGAGTTTTTGCACAGACTGGACCGACACCACTGAGGGGATCTCAATGTCGCTGTAGCCTAGCAGCAGCTTGTCTTGAAAGAAAGGGCTTCCAGCGGCCAGCACGCAGCGGTGGGCACGCAGCATGCTTCCGTGGATGCGGACCGTCACGTCACAGAAGTGGCCACGGTTGCGCTGCTCGTTGAGGGTCTCGAGCACAGAATTGCTGAAGTTGTGAAGATTGATGCTGTGAATGCGCTCTGTCATCCCCTTGCAAATGATGCTCCCTGAAACATAAAAAAATAAAGGCAAGATTAAGTAATAGTTGCTATTATTGTACTGTATTAACTGGAATAGATTCATATGACATCATCCACGATGCCCTAAAGAATTATGATAAATAATATGCTGATGTGGCACTTTTATTAATATGTAGTATAGCTTTCTATTTATTTTTAACATTTTAGTACAGTGTTATGATGGAGGCTATAGCACTTCCTGCATTTTTATATGAGTGCTAAGCGTACTACAAAGCCTTGCCTTAAACACTGCATCAGTGCGCAATGAATTCTTCAGAGCATCTACGGCATTCCCAAAAGGTTAATAAATATGGGTACAAACATCTTCCAATAATTAAGTGTGGAACTGTAAATCCAGTTAATCCTCACCGGGTGGGTGCTGGGTGGGGTGGGGGAGGTGCTGAGGGGGCTATTTGCAAACTGAATTTTGTAGTACTTATGTGGTAGTACAATAATACTAAAGTACTAGAAAATGCTGTTCACAAACCTACAAGTGAAAATCTCCACCTTCATCTCCTATCTTTTCTACGTAGAGACCCTCACATATGGAAGTGCCCTATTTAGGGGTCAATTACGATGTCGTTCGGAAAGGCTCCGAATCGGATTCGGGTCTGCCTAATCCGAATCGGAACCCATCTTTCTGACCGATTTGAAAAGCTTTCCAAGCGACCGATTACGGTGAACGAAAAACGTTTGGACCTTCCAAGTCGGTTCCGAATGGCATTCAGAGGAACCGAGTCGTCCGGAACCGACTCGTACAGGCCAACGATCCATGTTTCTGACCGAGCGATTACGATGTCAGATTCGGACAGCCTTACTCAATCAGTTATGACACAGATCGGCTGTCGTAATCTGAATTTGGGGGCTGGTAGCAGGCCCTTTAACCACAGCCTTCCGAATGGACCTCGTAGGGGTACCCAAGGGACCCCTCTTTGCAACCATGCACAGTGAGGCAGGCACCATGGGGTGCCCGCCACAGGGTGCATGATTTCCCCAGCCACCCCTTACTTCAAAGAGAGTCTGTGTATTCAGTGGGAACAGAGGCTCCCATTGAAGTCAATGGGAGTCCGACAGAAAACTATTCAGAACCATCGTAATTGGTCCCCGAATCGAATTCGGTCAGAAACCATTCTGAGCCCGATTCAGTCGGAATGCTTTCTGAACTAAATCAAAATCGACTCCTAAGTAGTAAATGTGGGAGTGACCAGGGGAATGGTTGGAAAAAAGGGCATACTTACTACTAATGGGACGATTCCGATTTCGGCCAGAAGGGCTCCATACCATGTTCGGAGCTCTTCCGACCGAACCGGAATGTGTGGGCCGGATTCCTTTCCGACGGAGCCATTCTGATGGGCTTGGTCGGAAAGGAATCCGACTCGGATTTCCGGATTGCGGACCACAGGCTCGGAGAGCCTGTCCGCAGTCCGGAAATCCTCCAGTACTCCCCCGGTCGTCTCTGTACTACCGAAGGAGTACGATGCCAGCTTTTCACTGCCTTTTCGTGCCGGTCTGTCCGGCGCGAAAAGGAAGTCAGAAGCTGTCTCTGGGGGCTCCAGCAGGGCCCCCATGGGTGTGAGGCAGCCAGATGGCGGCCTGGGGGCACATATGGTGCCCCTCCGTTGATTCCTGCACCCGGTGGCAGGCACCTTGGGGTGCCGGCAACAGGGTGCAGGGATGAACTGCGCCCCTGCTTTCTACATTGCAAGCATGTTTTCCGATCGGAAAGCATGCTTGCATTGTAAGGTATACGAATGCGACCAAACTCTGTTCAGTCGCATCGTACTAGCAGGGCTGTAACTGACAACAGCAGGTTGGTTGGTTACAGCTCCTGCCCGATGTCGGACGGACTCAAGTCCATCCGACATCGGTATAGGCCCCTAAATAGGAACAGTTCCTTTAGGAAGGAGTACAGAAGGGTTTAAGGAGGGTTATGGACGGGTTAAAAGAGGGACATACACCGAGTTATAAAAGAGTAATAGTATTGCTGTTCATAAATTGCACTTCTAAACTTTCTAAATGCAAAATGGGACAACAAACAGTAGTAAATTACTCTAGCTCAGAGTTGGATTACGTCCAGCACCACACATGACCGACCAGTAGTAGTGTAGCACGTTCTGATAGAAAATAATAGAGGTAGGGACAAAAAAAAATCCCAATAAAAATAATGTTACTTCAATGTTTTTTTAATATCTTAAAATATACATAAATATATTTAATGATTCTCAAAATAAAATATCTTGATAATATTATTATAATATTTTAACAACTTTTTATTACATTTTCAAAGTGATGTTGTTTTAAATTGTAGTAAAATATAATTAAACTACTTTAATTATTTCTATGCATCACTTTTAATATTTCTTAATGTATTAAAAAATAGTGTTTTAGTATTTATATTGTCTGCTACATTTAAAATAAATATGTAAAATTACTTTCCACTGATATTTTACCTAAACATATTATGATTCATTTTTTGTTCAGTTAAACAAACTCTTTTTCCTATACCAGAGGGAGACTCTGCAGTAAATGTGGCGATATCACTTTGGTAAAGTACAGAAAAATCTATAAAAGTTTATAAATAAATATATAATACATTAGTAAACATATTTCATATTAAATATTATTGTAAATGAAGGGCCTGATTTAGATCTTGGCAGACAGGTTATTCCGTCACAAAGGTGATGGATATCCCATCCACCGAAATATAAATGGGATTTATATTTTGGCGGGCGGGATATCCATCACCATTGTGAATGAGTCAATTATATTTATGTATATTTGTAACCATTTTACATAATTGCATTTAATTTAACATTTTTTCCTACGGTGTTTTATTTTAAGATCCTGCCTCCATTATTTTCTATGGGATAGTGTTGCAGTTACAGTGGTTGGTCATGTGTTATGCTGGACTTACTATTGTTTCTTTTTGGCAGCAGCAACTTACACTTGTAAATTTGGTACCAGCCCCTTTTTCAGCGGTTGGAGAATTATAAGTCTACACTTCTGAGTGACTTTACACTCAGATTTGATGAATAACCAAAAGTAGTAAAGTCAGTGCTTAATTTGAACTGGTGGTTTACGGTGCTCAGCACTGGCACTTAATTGCCAGCATCAGCGCCTATGACAATTTGCCACATGGTGACGCTGTCTTATGAATTTAGAGATGAGCACAACACCAGTTTAAAATTAATATAATATACATTGAAATTGACTAATACCTGCCAACCGAGCCATTCTTATAGCTTTGGAGGAATGGAATAGAGTTAATTGCCCCACTTTTAAGAGTGTGATATTTAGTTGTTATGTTGGCACTGTCATTGGCTGTGCTTGCAGGGGCAACGGATGGTGCACGCTGTAGTGGCCTCCTGTCAAGTGCCCTGGCACTAATTTATTTACAAATTAAGCACTGAGTAAAGTTACTTAAAAGTGTAAAAGCAAATTACTGTCTTTGTTAATTACCTTTGTGAATAGCCCAGCAGGTCTTTACAAAGTCACATACAAAGTTACATACCAATTCAACATGCAACGTGATGGAATAAACCAATATGAAGAAAAGTCACGTTTGATACAACAAAATTCTAGAAACCCAGATAACACAGTAGATTCATTAGTTTAGCTGTAAAATAAAGAAAAATCACATTTGATACGACAAAATTCTACAAACCGAGACAAATGAGCTAATTCATTAGATTAACTACATGATTTGTATTAGCAACTCAACGTTGCTAAACAGTTTAAAACTAACTAAGGTAAACATTTACACAAGAACACACCTTGTGAAACAGAATCCGCACCACTTTACCTCGGAAGCCATGTCACTAAATCTTTGTGGAAAATATTGTAGAAAGATCTTCCAATGTTTTTGTTTTAGAATAGTGGCGCTCTGGCGCTATCAGTTACAAACTATTACTTAAATTGTTAAAGTGTATTCAGAGCATTAGTTACAAGACGCACAAATATGCAGCCTGCTTGTACAGAGTGCTTTTGTTTTTTTTTCATATGCTGCAGAGCACACTGTAGTAAGTACTAGGGCCCTCATTTATGAAAAGTGAGTTATAGATATGTCAGTATTTCTAAAGTATCGGTAGGCGCAAAAATTACTCATTGCTGGAGTGTGTCACGAAAGTGACGCAACTCCATCAATGGGTCAATTCACATGGGCAAGTCCAATTCAAATGTGCCTACGCCAGTCTTACGCCTGCTGTGAGGCAGGCTTAAGATATTGTCGCATTTGCGTGCTCGAAGTGTCGCAGTGAAATCTCATAGATTTCACTGCTTCACTTCTACGTCACTTCTACAAGGCTTACTTGCGTCAGAACACCCACCCTGCATACATTATACCGGGCACAGGTATAATGTAGCACAGGGGTTTACAAAATGACGCATCTACCTAGATGCATCACTTTGTAAATATGACGCAACATGGCGCATTTTTTTACCTTGTTGGTGCGTCACAAAAAGTGACGCACCGGCGGCGCAAAAGTGACGCAAGGGCTCATAAATAAGCCCCTAGATGTTGAGTCTCTTTTAGGCAAAGTGATACTTTAATCTTAAATGTTCAGCTATGCTCAATTATTTCTGTAGCATTACACATCTTTATAGAAGAGAAAGCGCTACGTATGCTGATTATTCTTCACAAACATACAAAGTCTAAAGTACACTACATTTCCAAAGGAAACGGCATACACACACACATCCGAAAGAAGAGAATGCTGCCTACATTATACCAGCTAAGCAGTGGCTGGAAGTAGGAACAAGAGAAAAATGAGTACTGACAATGTCAAAAAGCTAAAAGCCTAGATACAACAATGAAGGTATAAACTAGTATAACTAGAGATACTCTGAGAAAAATAATTTTTTCCACAAAGACAAAGTATTTCATCAATAAGATTTTTTTTTTAAACAAGATGCATTTGTATTCCTCGTTTCAACTGTTCTTTTTAAATAACATATTTAAAATGTTTAGCGTTCTGGTTTCTCTTGCCAGTAAGAAACATCTCTCGATCATAGAAAAATAACCAATAACACTACAGAACCATCGAGATGCAGGTTGACACTATGGAAATAAGGGCCTTGTATTTGCACATAATAAAACTGAAGCCTGATTGGTCGTTATCAGGACCAGAAGCTTTTTCCCACAGTCTTTATATTTTGAGTGTCCACAGATGAACTCAAAAAACAACGACTGCCGACTGGTGATGAAGACACATTTTCTTTCGTTTTAGTAGAGGCTCAATCGGCAAAGCATATGTAACATTGTCAAGTACTTGTGAAGCCAGTATTTTGAATGAACACTGGAGGAGATAGTTTTGCAGATTTCGGTATAACCCCGCACTCTGATGCATTAGAAGAGCTGCCCATGGAGCCAGACACTTGGTGAACACACATAGAGCCAACTTTAGACTAAAGGGGAGTGCTCTGAATTGGTAGTGGCTACGATCAACTATGAAAGAAAGGTACTCCTGGTGACAATGTGGCACTGAAACATGAAAATATGCATTGCAGAGGTGAGGAGAGGCCAGGAAACCCTCTCTATCAAGAATCCTGCAAATGTTGGAAAGAATGTTAATCCTGAAGCAATGTCTCTTAGTATATCAACTCTGTAGCAACTCTGGAAAACCAAACTTTTGGAATACAAATCTGCAATCATTAAATCTAAATCTGCTTACTTCTGCTCCACTAAAAGTACAGCCGCCAACAGTTCCAAAAGTATTTTCCAGATCTTGAATAGCCTCACCCACCCTGATTGCGCTAAAAAAACGATCCCTCCCACACAAGCACTTTGCGACAATCTTGCACTGTTTTTCAAAGATAAAATTGAGACTATTATACATAACTTGAGCATTTCTCCTTCACTGGTCTGCCTCACCGGCCCTGGGGTTGACGCTACTGATTATGAAATGGTGAACCCAGGGTGCCAGCCTATGGACTGCTTGTGGGAGTTCCCCCCTATTATGGAGGCGGACTTCGACAGACTGGCTCGCGGGATTTCCTCGGGTTCACCTCTCGACCCCATTCCCCCTAAGATCTGGAAGGCCTTCGGAGAGGAACTCTTCTCCACTCTTTGCAGGATTTGTAATCAATCCCTGCGCTGTGGATTAGTTCCTGCTCCCTGGAAGCAGGCTCTTATTACGCCACTGCTGAAGAAACCCTCCTTGAATCCTGAGTGTCTACAGAATTATCGGCCTATCTCCCTGCTACCATTCCCGGCCAAAATTGCCGAGCGCTGGGTGAGCTCTTGTCTCTCAAAACATCTGGAACAGAATCACTTCCTGGACGAAATACAATTTGGCTTTCGTCCAGCCGATGGCACCGAAACAGCTCTACTCACTGCCATGGAGGACCTCCGTATGCGTGCAGACAGGGGCCAGGCAGCAGCCTTGATCCTGCTGGACCTGTCTGCCGCATTCGATACGGTTAATCACGTGATTCTATTGGAGAGACTAAGGGAGGCAGGGGTGGACGGCACTGCCCTGCTCTGGTTTCATTCCTTCCTGCGGGACAGGAAGCAGGCTGTGTCCCTTCCCCCGTTTCAATCCGCCTTCTCCCCAGTGCTCCACGGGGTGCCTCAAGGCTCGTCCATCAGCCCTATTTTATTTAACATTTACCTTAAACCACTGATTACGTTAATAAAATCCCACAGGCTAAAAGCAATCAACTACGCTGACGACACTCAGCTCATCCTCTCTTGGGAGAGTGAGGAATCGATCCCTCTGGAATCTTTTCATGACTGAGAGACACAGCTGGTTGGTTACACAAAAATTCCCTACAGTTCAACACCTCCAAAACCGAGGTTCTGTTCTGTGCCGGAAGTCGGATCCCCCGCCCGTTCCCGGCGGAGTTTTGGCCCCCTGAAGCCCCGGAAAAGCCACAGCCGGTCACCACTGTTCGCAATCTGGGTGTTATGATGGACAACAAACTCAGTATGGAAGCCCAGACTGCGAAAACAGTGTCCACCTGCTCGGCCCTCATGCGATCTCTTCGTAAAATCTTGCCACTTCTCCCCTTACAGGCCCGGGCTTTAATAGTCAGGTGTACCATTCTTAGTCGCCTTGACTATTGCAATGCGTTGCTGCTCGAGGCCCCAGCTGTATTGCTAGACAGACTCCAAAGAGTTCAAACTGCCGCTGCCAAATTGGCCCTTGGTTGGCCTAGGAGATCTTCGGCCACTGCGGCTTTGGCCGAGCTTCACTGGCTCCCTATGAAACGGCGAATGGCCTTTAAATCTCTCTGTCTTGTTTTTAAAGCCCTGCATGGAGTCGGGCCCGGCTACCTGCAATCCATGTTCACCTGGTACATTCCAACCAGATCCCTCCGATCTACAACAGCCTGTCTTGTTACAGTACCGAGATTCAAAAAGGTAAGGACTGGGGGGAGATCTTTCAAAGTTGCAGCCGCAAAACTTTGGAATAGCTTGCCCCTTGACATCCGCCAAACAACGGAACTTCTCCCTTTCAGGAAGCGGGTCAAAACCTGGCTGTTCCCTAAATGTTAAACTCTGGTTACTCTACTGATGTCCCCCAGTGCATCCATCTTAGGAGTTATCTTAGCGCCAGGATACCTGCAAGGTGACAGCCGCGCTATATAAATGCTTTAAATAAATAAATACATTTATTGGCTCCCTGAGGTCTGGGGGAGAAGCCACTCCCAGGAATGATTATTGAAGTGGAAGAACCTTGAATTGAAGCCTTGGTGTTGTTTGTGCCTTCAGTATATGTTACAAAGTATGTTTAATTAATTTCAGGGTATCCACCTGCAAGGTCAAGGTCTCCAGGTGCAAATGGTTCTCTTTCTTGGGAGGTCACCAAGGGGCCTTGAAAATTAATTCCATGGTGTGGTCCATACAGTATGATACACAATGTCCAGAAGTCAGAGCTGATATTGTACAAGACTGGAGGAAAAACCTGTATGTCCCCTTTCTTACAATTAGAGAGGCGTTCTACAAAATGGGCCGATCCTGGCTTCTGTTCAAAGAGACCTTTTGCCCTTGCACTGGGATTATGGAGGAACATAAGCACTGCTTCATATACTAGGTGTAGGACTGGTCCTGCTCCTGTAAGGACAAAAATGGCCTGGAAATCTCAGATATCTGCCCTTTTATCCACAGCTCTGGCTTGAATCTGTATGGATAGTGCTGAAGACACTGAAAGGTGACAAGAGCGATTTGGCTGGGTCTGTGTCAGTTTTGAATGCCTTAAGGCTTTGGTCTACGTGCTGGTCGACCATACACCGCCAATCAAATGTCATATACATGACCTTGGATCACACCTCAAGGAGGGGCTACGTAGCCAGTCACATCTGTATAAGATGTAGCCATCTCAACGGAAGCTGGCGTCTGAAGCACTAATCAGAGACGCTCATGTTAATTCTCATTTCTTTACAAAGGATTTGATTTGTTGGCTTATCCGTGGCAGTCCTCTAGCAATTTGTCAAGATACTGAGACATGTCTCATCACTGCCCCCTGTTGTACCGAGACAAAATAGCAGTTGTCCTAGCCATCTGGACAGACATTATAGTAAAGCTGTTGATTCTTTTGACTATAGTGTCAAGCCCTAAAATGATCGAGTCAATTCTAATCTGGTTGAAGAGACTATCTGGAGAGGAGTCTGAGGCCGTATACTTCTTGTCCAGAGATTACTGATGTGGAACCAGTGGCTGTATTCTTCATACATGTTAACCTCTTCGCTGCGGATGACGAGCTCAGCTCGTCATGAGCTACCGCGGTCGTGTGCTGATGACGAGCTGAGCTCGTCATGTAACGCAGCTTTTTGAAAATTGCTGCACACAGCGGGAAAAGCCGCCGCAGCGATGCGGTTAAGCCTTCCTTACAAAGGTGGTCTAAGTTGGGTGAATCCGCTAGACTTCATAAATTTGTTAAAAAGCAATATTTCTCAAAAACAGTCACTGAGAGCTAAACTTTTATTTTTTATTTAAATATTTTTATAAGAGCATTACAGAATAGAAGATAAAACCATAATATACATATATTATTATGGAACATAGAAAATACCAGATAACATAAAAAGAGAGTACATTATACTGTGTGGCAAAAAGCAAGGGTTATCATCCATAGCTGAATATTGACTGCGCCCAGTGTCAGGACTCCTGGCCCTCGACGATGCCAGCCCACCCGTCTGAGTTACGACGCAGCCACTCTACACGCACTCAACACCGGCTGGACCCCCGCTTGCCACCGAGCCACCCCGGAACGCACCCACGGACCCTTCACCTGCCAAGCCTGCAAATTCACCTGCCCCCGGACCTGCACCACACCACACCTGCCAAACCAAACACCAGCAACAACCACCTCAAGTGTATCCTGCTCAACAACCGCTCCGTCCACAAGCACGTCGAACTCTGGAACCTCCTCGACACAGCAGCGCCGGACATCGCCTTCCGCACAGAAACCTGGATGAACGCCTCCTCAGCCCCCGACATCGCCATAGCCATCCCGAATGGCTACAAGATCACCCGGACGGACTGCGTCAACCTAACCGGAGGAGGCATCGCCATCGTCCACAGAAACACCAACTCCGACGACACCCTCACCGCCGCCGAGCACCTTCACTTCCAGATACACACCGACCCCAAGACCACCCACAGAGGTACTCTCATCTACAGACCCCAGGATCACGCACACAATTCAGCAAAGCCATCACTGACTTCAGCAGCCCGCTTACCCTCACATCCTCAGACTACATCCTTCTAGGGAACCTCAACTTCCACCTGGAAAACAACAATGACAACAACACCGCCACCCTGCTGGACAACCTCGCCAACCTCTGACTCAAGCAACTGGTGAACACCCCCACTCACTACGCCGGACACATGCTTGACCCTGTCTTCTCCTCCAGCAACCACATCTCCTTCAGCCACTCCACCGGACTACACTGGACAGACCACAGCTGCGTCCACTTCAACTTCATGAAAACCACGACCCACCACCACCCGCAACAGGCTCCCCCGAAGATGCTGGAGCAAGATTACCATCGACCAGCTCACCACTTCCTCCCACCAACACTAAAGACTCCAACGAAGCAGCCCGCAACCTCACACAGTGGATCAACAACTGCGCTGATTCCCTCGCACCACTGAAGAATCCTCCCAGCAGACCCAGCAGCAAGAAAGTCTCGTGGTTCACCAACGACCTCACAGACTCAAAGAAATCCTGCCGTACCCTCGAGAAAGCCTTGCGCCACGACCAGTCACCAGAGAACATGACAGCCCTCAAGAACGCCATTTGCAAACACCACCAGCTGATCCGCACCACCAAAAGGACAGCATTCAAAACATGACTAGACAATAACACCCACAACAGCAAGGAACTCTTCAGCATCATTAAAGAGCTCTCCAACCCCAACACCAGCAACAACGACATCACGCCCTCGCAAGACCTCTGCGACACACTCGCCTCATTCCACCACAAGATCGCCAACATACACCACAGCTTCGGCACCCAGACCACGCACCCAACCACCGAACCTACACCCCCCACCACCACCCTCTGTGCCGGGACCCCCGTCAGCACTGAAGACACCACCCACGTGATGAACACCATCCACTCCGGCTCCCCATCTGACCCCTGTCCACACCACATCTTTAACAAAGCCCCCTCGATCATCCAACCCCAACTTCGGAACATCATTAACAACTCCTTTGCATCCGCCACCTTTCCAGAGAGCTGAAAGCATGCGGAGATCAGCGCCCTCCTGAAGAAACCCACCGCGGACCCCACAGACCTCAAGAACTTCCGCCCCATCTCGCTCCTCCCTTTCCCCGCCAAAGTCATCGAGAAGACCGTCAACAAACAGCTAACCGCCTTCCTCTAGACAAACGACTCCCTCGACCCATCGCAGTCCAGATTCCGAGCAAACCACATCACTGAGACCGCCCTCATCGCAGCCACCGACGACATCAGGTCCCTGTCCGACAATGGAGAAACTGCTGCCCTCATCCTCCTCGACCTATCGGCCGCATTCGACACAGTCTGCCACTGCACCCTAACAAACCGCCTCTACCGCGCCGGGATCCAAGGAAAGGCCCTTGAATGGATCACCTCCTTCCTCTCCGACAGAACTCAGAGAGTCTGCCTCCCTCCCTTCCGCTCAGAGGCCACCGAGATCATCTGCGGCGTACCCCAAGGCTCCTCACTCAGCCCCAACCTCTTCAACGTCTACATGAGCCCCCTCGCAGCCACCGCACGCCAACACAACCTAAACATCATCTCCTATGCTGACGACACCCAGCTGATCCTCTCCCTCACCAACGACCCTGCCACCGCCAGAGCCAGCCTCCAGGAAGGAATGAAAGACGTAGCAGAATGGATGAAGCTCAGCCGTCTGAAACTCAACTCAGACAAGACGGAAGTCCTCATCCTCGGACCATCCCCCTCAGCCTGAAACAACTCCTGTTGGTCCCCTGCACAGGGCACCGCCCCCAAGCCCACGGACCACGCACGCAACCTGGGTTTCATCCTGGACTGCTCCCTCACGATGACCAAGCAAGTCAACGCCGTCTCGTCATCGTGCTTCAACACCCTGCGCATGCTCCGAAAGATCTTCAGGTGGATCCCCACCGAAACCAGAAAGACGGTCACCCAGGCCCTCATCACCAGCCGACTGGACTACGGGAACGCCCTCTACGCTGGTACCACAGCCAAACTACAGAAAAGACTCCAGCGCATGCAGAACGCTTCTGCACGACTCATCCTAGACATCCCCCGACACAGCCACATCTCTGCCCACCTGCGAGACCTGCACTGACTCCCTGTCAGCAAAAGGATCACGTTCAGGCTCCTCACCCACGCTCACAAGGCACTCTATGACGTGGGCCCCAAATACCTCAACAACCGCCTCACGTTCTACACACCCACCCGACAACTCCGATCCGCCAGCCTCGCCCTCGCCACCATCCCACGGATTCACAGAACCACCACCGGAGGAAGATCTTTCTCCTACCTGGCGGCCAAGACGTGGAACTCCCTCCCCACCCACCTTCGACTGACCCAGGACAATCTCTCCTTCAGGAAGCAACTCAAGACCTTGCTCTTCGAGCAGTAGCAGTACACCCCACCCCCTCCCAGCGCCTTGGGACCCTTGCGGGTGAGTAGCGCGCTCTATAAAATATGTTGATTGATTGATTAAAATTCTTCACCCTCCGAATGACCAGGCACAAAATGAATGCCAAAGTCCTGGGATTCTTCCATCTCCTCAGAGTAAAATAGGGCTGGGGCAGGGGGAACAGGCACAAAAAAGGCCAGCAACAAACATGCTGATGTAGTAGTCACTGGCAAGGGCAATGACAAGGCAGCTACAGATGGAGAGGTCATCCATGACAAAGGAGTCACTGATGTATAGTGTTTGTGCTTCATAGCCATCAACAAAGAGGCATTGATAAGAGCACCATAGGAGCAGAAGCTTTCAAGGTTTCGAAGGGCATAGAAGAAAAAGTAAACAGTGAGTTGTCAAAAAAATGAGTGTTTTTAGCTTCCTTGGAGGTTTGCCACCATTTAGCAGAGGTCAAAGGACTCTCCATGGAAGAGACTCTGACAGTGCCCTTGAGCTGACCAATTCCAGCTTCCATTATTTAGCCTTAAGGAAGTGATGGGCAGTATGGTTGTGACACACAAGAAAAATAGAGTCCAGCACACAGCACATGGCTAATAAAGATCAGCCCCAGCAGTTTTCTGGTCACGGAGCCTGCAAATGGGAGTCTCTATTATCATAAACCTGTTGCATGGCACTGGCAGCAAACAAGGATGGCGGGTCAGACCTTAAAGAAATCTTTTGCCGACACAAGTTAGGAAAGAAGTGAGGAAAGCAACAGAGCGGTCTACCGGATCATCAGCCCAAATTTTTACAGCCGACCCACCTGGTAGCTTTAGTGGTTGATAAGGACGCTGGTGGCCCCCGGGGACCAGTTCACTCAAAGAAGTTGTAGATCAAGAATACCAGTGGGGAATCCAGCAACAGGAGGTCTCTAGTTAGCACGCCTTCAGCTACCTCTCCTCCCTCCTTCCCTCCTATTCCCCAATAGAAGGCGGTATTGGAGCCATAGTGGTGCCAAGGCACTAAGGCACGGAGTGAGCAGCCTGTGCTTCATGATGATGATGATGATGGTTCATGATCAGGGACAACCTGATCAAAAGGAATTTAGTGCACTTGACTAATAAGATAGGTTGAATACAAAATGTGAAATCCCTAGTAGCCGCAATTGGATCAGAGGGCTATTGGTATGTAAAGTACCCAGCACTACACCCTAGCAAAGATGTTGTCAGAAAGCAGTATTGGGACTGGGTAGCACAGGCTTCATCTATTAGTCCATCATGGGGATGTTTAACTATGGAGTTCAAGGATTTTAAACTGATCAGTTCATATGAACAATATTTAGACATTATCAAATCACCACCAGTAAGGAAACTTTATATGCAGTTTTGGTTTACTTCCATGCCGTTGATGCCGTGCAAAGGATGGTACTCTGGAATGGTAGCACTCCAGAATAGCACTGACTACCCTGATGAGAAGACAGTATGAGGAGACATTGCTCTTTCAAATTTCCACCTGCAATTGAAGTGCAGCTGGAGAATAAGTGGGCATTCGCCTCTTAGCAGGAAACAGAGGTGATGAATGACACAAGGGCAATGGGTTCGGATGATGGGCGTGGCTTCGGCGCCGATGTGAGCAGCAGCGGACTCCGGAGCTCCTCGTGGCTGCCCTCCATAATTACCGATCCTGATCTCTAATCTGGGTCCCCGGCACTGCATATTGCGGCGGAACACCCGGTGCCTGCAGTGGGATGAGAGCGGGATGCTGGTGAGGGCTCTAAAGGAAAAACAAAACAAGCTTTCCCCTTCCTTGCCGAGGACTGCTGCATTGAGAGCCAAAATGGCGGCCGTGCGCGGAGGAACGGATGCCTGACTGGGGGACCGGCTGCTGATGCGGGAGGTGCCTTGGGAGCGTCCAAGAACATCGCTGAGCCCACCGAAGAGGCGATTGCAGCTTTCCGGGACGCCCGAAGTAAGGAGGCATGGCATGACAGCAGGAGAGGACAGTTGTTCCCTGGCTGGCCGGCCGCGATTGCCTGATTATAAGATGGCGGCAACTGGGACATAGCAGCTAGCCCCATTACATTGGAGTTTGGCGCGGACTGCTACCTGGTTGATAGCACTAAGTGACGCACGTCTGTACCTGCGGAGCCCTGAGGTCTCAGCCGGGGTTCAGCGCCTGGCAGGGAGTGAATCGGAAGGATCGGAGTGGACTGCAAAGTGACCCTGGATTGAGAGGGGGTGGAGATTGCTGCCCCGGCTTGAGTATCGCCTCCCGGACTGTTAGGTGGGGTTTGCTCCTGGCTCCTGCCTTGTTTCGGCGTCGCTCACCATCGCTGCCTCCTGGATGCCTGGTTGTACCTGGTGGGGCTACCTCCTGCACCTGCCCATCCCCCCTGAATCTGCCTGCAGTGAAGAACGAAAAAATGGCGACCGTGCTCGGCGGTGCAGGCTGCTGCTCTTAGGGTGCGTGAGCTCCCCCACAGACTGGCTGGATTGGGTGATGGAGGGGGAGAACAAGGTGGGACTCCCATGCACACTCTTTAGTGCGCAGTCTGTGGCTGCGAGGCAGAGTTTGGAGAGACTGACTGGGGGCACCCGTGGCTGGTGGCACTGGAGGGCTATTGCACGAGACATCTGCGGCCTGAGAGAAAGTGGGACTGGCATGGAACTGATGGCACATCCCGGAGCTGCCGGGCAGGCGGTGGCACTGCTGTGAGTCTGGACGAGAGGCGAGCTGGGTCACAACCTTGCATGCTGCTTACCAGATACACTGATTGGTGTTTGGAACTGCACAGAGCGGGTCCTCTCTGAGATGTATCAACGCCTGGCAGGCAGGGGGTGGCTGGACTACGATCACGGACCTACACAGCTTTATTGAATGTCCTTGCGGTGGGGGAAAGGCGCAGACCCGGGGAGCTCCTGCAGGAGCGAAGGATTGCTCTAGGAGCCCTACATCGAGGGATCTGGCTGAAGTGGTTTGGCGACGGACGGTTTGACACAGCACAGGCTCGGAGTGGCATCTGAGGCTGCGATTTTCAGAGGGACACCGAAGAACTGTTGTGCCTTGCTGTAGAAGAGTGGGATCTTGGACTCTCCCGGCGCAGTTGGTCGAGGCTGAGGGAGCTTGTCGCAATGGGCAGGGTAACAAAGAAAAAGGGATTTGAGGTGCAGCGCATGGACGAGGCGGAGTAGCACACAGAGGACGAGGAGGGTGACGTTGGGAGGCGGAGGCCGGGGCGACCCTGGGACCCCATACTGGGAGAAATTATGCAGGCTATTGTGGCTTCGCGGGAGGCACTAGAGAAGCGGATGAACACCATTGGCTCGGATCTCACGCTCCTGAAGGACGACCACCGGAAGCTCAAGGAGAGAGTGGCGACCCACGAAACCAATATGAAAGACATCCCGGATATTGTGACTGCCATGCGACAATCTTTGAACAATGTCACGCAAAGAGTTAAAGTGCTGGATGTACGAGCGGAGGACAGTGAAGGGCGCTCGAGGCGCAACAATCTCCGCATAGTGGGAGTCCCGGAGCGTGAGGAGGGGGCGGATGCGGTCAAGTTCTTAGAATCATGGCTGAAAGCAGAGGTAGCACTGGAGGGGCTTTCCCCGTTCTACGCACTGGAGCGAGCACACAGGGTCCCGGCTCGCCCGCCTAGGCCTGGAGCTCCACCTCGTCCAATGATGGTGAGACTGTTACACTATCGCGATCGGGACTTTATACTACAGAGGGCTCGAGAGCAACAGAATCTGCAGATAGGGAACAGAATGGTGCTGATATTCCCAGATTACACCAGGGAAGTCCAACCTCAAAGATCGTAATTTCTGGCTGTTAAACAAAAACTATGACAGCTGCATCTCCCCTACGCCATGCTGTTTCCGGCTCGCCTCCGGGTGACGGCGGATGAGGAAACGCACTTCTTCACACACCGCAGGCAGCATGGGACTGGCTGGAGGGTCGTGGTGGCGCAGCTGCGCACGTCCCTGGGGCGACCTCGCCACGAGAACGGCTGGCGGGCACACCGCCGAGGTGGAGACCAACCACTCCAGTGGATCAGCGCCAGGAGAGAGACAGTGCGGTTCAGGCAGTAGTGGCCATCAGCAGGGGCGTGGTTAGCCTGGTCAGCATTGATACAGACATTGAGAAGAGTGGTACAGAGAGCCCGAGATCTGGTAGCGCTCAGGGACTCTCAGACATGGAAATGCCGGTCCTCACCCCGCAGACAGCAGATGGGATCATTGGGTGATGGGACTTTGGAGGAAAATCAGGAAAGCTGGTTAGATGTCTATTGTACTTTCTGGGCTCAGGGGCCTGTTTGAGATTGGGTAGCGTGGTGGGAAATGACCCCGATCGGCCATATATGTTCTTAAGGAAGGGGAGCTGGGGGGAGTTCTGGGGGCATTGTGCGTGAATCACACGTTACCTACTGGTTACGGTTCTTTGTATGCATATCTTGGTTTGGATGGGGACCTGTTCTTGTGTGCCTGTCCTGGGGTGTGGGAGTTGGGTAAAGTTTGAAAGTTGGGTGGGATGGTGGAAGGTCAGACATGCAGCTAGGGGGTTCTTAGAAAAGAGCATACACAAGTTGGATCCATGGGCACCTCAATAGGACTTAAAATTATGTCTTGGAATGTAAGGGGGATGCACACAATGTGTCGACGATATAAAATTTGCGCCTACCTGGTACGGAGAGGAGTGCATATTGCACTGCTACAAGAAACTCACTTGACGAAAGCGGAGGGGTTGGCATTACAGCTTCGCTGGAGGAGGCAGGTGTTCCACACTACCTACTTGGCCTATGCCAGGGGGGCCTTAATCTGGGTGCGGGCAGGGGTACCATTCCAGTGTGTACGATAGGGACTGGCAGCTACGCTGTGGGCTGACAGACACCTTGAGATCTCATCACCCTGGGGACCGCGATTACTCTTATTTTTCGGTTGTCCCTGAGTTACAATTCCGGCTGGACGCTGTATTGTGCTCCCCTGATATCCACATGATGATTACGATGAGTGAGTACCTGGCTAGGACAACCTCTGATCATAACCCTCTCTTGGCGTCTTCGAACGGAAGTATTGGAAGACCAGGTCGTCCGAACCACAATAGGTACTACTATAGAGGAATACTTTCAACAGAACATTAGGACATCCTCTAGTCTGCACAATGAGTGGGACGCATTCAAGGTAGTCATACGCGGGCGGTACATTGGGGAAGCTGTGGGAGTTCGTAGAGCGCTACTGAGTGAGGTATAACAGGCAGAACTGCGGCTCAAGGAGAAAGAAAGGGAGAGGCCTGGACGGGAGGACACTCAAGAAGAACTTTTGAGGGTGAAGGAAGAGTTGGCAACGCAAGTGGAGAGGTTGAGTTGCTTTGATTACAGGGCATACATGACACAAGCACATGCAGAAAGAGATAAGTCTGGAGTGCTACTAGCTTGGCTGGCAAATCCGGCGCATAGAGGTACACCGATTCTTGAAATACGGGAAGAAGGGGGGACAATAAACTATGGACAACAGGCCATTAACCTGCAGTTCCTGGAATACTATACCACCTTATATTGTAGCAGGTTGGATCCAAGAGAGTTAGAGGAAGGAGATTTCCTAGATATAGATCTCCCTCAGATGAGGTGGAAGAGGCGGAGAGCCTGGGCCGACCAGGGGAATTGGGCGAGGTCAGGGGAGCCATAAAACGTATGGCCAAGAACAAAACGCTGGGTACTGATGGGTTACCATCTGAGTTCTATGTAGCATATACCGATGTCCTAGGCCCACACCTGGTGACCCTCTATAATCGGTCGAAACAGAATGGATACCTCCCTAGTCGACAAGGGAGGCAGTGATCGTACCTCTCCTCAAACCGGGCAAGCCGAAGAGGGACCGCACAGCGTAACGTCCCCTGGCGATGTTAAACATTGACTACAAGATCTTGAGCAGTATCTTGGCCAATCGCCTGATGACACACATGACATCTTTGGTTCATGGAGACCAGGCTGGGTTCATTCCTACCCGGAACACGGCCCTGAACATCTGGAGATTATGTCAACTGCTACACTAGGCGGTGGCAGAGGGAGACGAGGCGTGTGTACTCTCGATAGACATCGAAAAAGCTTTTGATAGTTTAGAGTGCCCATATCTATATAGGGTTCTGAGAACCTTCGGCTTGGGTCCGGTGGGGCATGAAGCCCGACTGGTCCGGGTGGACCAACTACTGGATCACCGGCCCCAGGGGCGTAGAAAGGATCTTTCCAAGGACCTTCGTCTCGTAATTGAGGAGGGAGACAGGCCTGTAGGAGCTACAGACACCTCGTGGTTTCCCCACTTTGTGGATCACCTACGATTGTGGCTAAACGCAGATCCCTCGGGAGGTGACCAGCGTCTCGCGCCTCAAGGAGCATACTGCATAGATGCGATGCAATGTGGCTGGCCACACAGCCGAATGCCTCCGCCGGAAACACGTTGGGTCCCGGGGCCTTCCCCGTCTGTAAATCCCCCATGGCCTCTTCTACTTCCTTAACTGTGATTTCGACCTACAGCACATCCCTATCTGCCGCCTCCAGGACCGGAAGTTGCAAGGGGGCAAGGAAGTCACGACAGTCCTGGCCATCACGAGACGTGTGGAAGCGGTAGACCTCTTCATAATAGTGCGCAAAGTCCTGCGCTATGGCCCTACTTGTGGTGCTCACCGACCCATCCGAGTGTTCTATATTTGGTATCCAACTACGGTCCCGGTCTCTCCTTTCCAACCAGGCGATCATTCTGTTCGCCTTGTCACCCATGTCAATCACTCTGCGCTGGGTGTCTATTTCGTGCGCCCGCGCCTGTTCCGTCTGGAGATCCCTCCCTTCTTTACTGAGCAGGCGCGCCCTATGCAATCTAACTTGGTCTTGTTCCGGGGTGAGCCCCTCTCATTGTTCAGGGCCATAATTTCCGCCTCCAAAGGCTCCACCTGTGCATATTTATCTTTACGCCTCCGCCCTACTTCAGCTTGTACAAAGTCTCTCGCCACAGTTTTGTATGCCTCCCACACTATCCCGGGGGATTCCACGGAGCCTACGTTGTCAGCAAAATATTGATCCACTCTCTCCCTGAAGCTCTCTTGAAAGTCTTTATCTTTAAAAAGAAAAGAGTCAAGCCAAGGGGGATGCTCCAGTCCCGGGTGGGACCCAATAATTGGACCCCCACCGGTGCATGGTCTGAAATTCCTCGAGCATGAAGGTGTCCATCTCAAAACAGGTTCAGGCCGTCTGCGCGCGTGAAAATATAGTCGATCCTAGAGGAGGACCCATGGGCCGCTGATAGGTGCGTGTATTGTCTGAGGTGCGGATTGTGTGTCCTCCATAGATCAAGGAGACCCATTGCTTGCGTAAAGTCCCTGAGGTGGCGAGTCCCCCCCCCCCCCATCCAGCGCTGGCGACGACCTTTACAAGTCTATGGCCATCACATCGTTCATATCTCCACCCAGTACTAACGTACCTGGGGGAAATTCCAGCAGCAACCTCCCTACATCCGGTAGAATGGACGTGTGCAACCTCGGGGGTATGTAGAGCGAGCAGAAGTTCAGAGGGCGGCCCTCCCATTGCGCAGACAGTGCCACATAGCGACCCAGGGGATCAAACCAGCTTTGTCCCAGAACCAATGGAAGAGTATTTTTTATAAGTATACCCACACCCCTTAAAACTGTCGTAAAACCAGAGTGTGCACGGAGGGTGTACCCGAATCTGTCAAGGGCCCAACAGTGATTCCCCAACAGATGTGTCTCCTGTAGGAGGACGACATAAGGAGCATTTCTACGGAGGTACTTTAGAACGACCGTTCGTTTGATTTTATTCTGCAGGCCATTCACATTCCAGGATAAAATGTTTATATGTTGCGTCTTATGTGCGTGCGTGCCTGCCATGTCCTCTGCCAGTGCTGAATGTGAAAGAACCATCCCTTCCCTCCATCCGCTCCTCTCCGCACCATAGGTGTGTCGATGGAATCAGAACCATGATAGAATACAGAAACCACAAGTAAATAACTGAACCAAGTCCCCCGTTTCCCCCTCACAACAGCCCCCCACCCTGCTACCCTGCCACTCCGGCCAACCGCGCCGGACATCCCAAATCAGCAAACGATAACCTTAGGGGTGAGTGGTGCACCCAATCCCACCCTCCGGGGCTCTCCCCCTCAGACCCCCTATGAAGTACCATAAGTAATCCAACAAACATCCCAGCCAGAACCAAAGGCCCATGATGGATAAGGAACCTTCCCCTAATGAAAATAGTGCCCATCCACTAGGGCAAGGGCGAACAGCAATCCCCGGTACTTTAGTACATTTAAGTCCGATACGTACATGACCCCTGCTCAAAACAGTCTCACCACCTCCCCTACATGAGAGAGCAAAACGAGGAGTGTTCATAGTTACGGCAAGCATTTACAATGTCATCATACATTACATGTCCATAGGAGCTCGCCAGCCATAGTGGAGATAGTCCGACTCCTCACTCCAGATCCGGAGACGCTGAGATGATGCGGGTCCGCCTCCGCGCCCCCGGGGATGGATCTTCTCGGTGCTGCCACAGGTCCTTCGGTATCTCCACGGAGGAGGCCGGAGACCAGGGGGCTGAAGTTCTCCAACTACCCTCCCCATCGGGCTTCTCCGTCGTTGCCCGCGCCCCTCCAGCCAGGTGTGTGCCACCTCCGGGGTGGTGAAAAAGAAGGATTTGCCCTCCGCCATCCTTTGAGCCGTGCCGGGAAGAACATCATGTAGCGGAGGTCGCACTCCCGCTGTTTCCTCTTGACTGCGCCAAACGATCTACGCTCCTGCTAGACCTTGAGCGTAAAGTCCGGGAAGAAACGTATTGTAGGGTCCTCCACCCGCAACTCCCCCTGCCGCCGTGCCGCCTGCAGGATTGCGTCTCGGTCGCGGTAGTTGAGCACTCGCGCAATAATGGTCCGCGGCGGGAGCCCCAGGCGCGGAGGCTGGACCGGCGCCCTGTGTGCGCGTTCTATGATGAAGAATTTAGATAACCTCTTGGGTTTTAGAGTGTTCAAGATAAGGTCCTCTAGGAACAGCTCCACGCTGGCCCTTTCCATTTTTTCCGGCCCGCCTACCACTCTAAGGTTGTTCCTTCGGGCTCTCCCTTCCTGGTCCTCCAACCGAGCCGCCATCTGTTGGTGCTGGTGCGTGAGCCGTTGGACCTGTTGTTGCAGCGACTAGGCAGTCCCCTGTAGGTCTGTGATAGCAGTCGCGTTCTGTGTAGCCTTCTCCGACGTCTTGTTCAGATCAGCCCTCTGGAGCGTCAACTCGATGGACATTTTGTCTATTTTGGACTCCAGCGTGGTGCCAAGGGATTGAATGGCCTGCATAATGGAGTAGAGGGACGGCTCACGGGGCTCCTCAGATGGTCCAGGGTGGGGCAGAGCTTCACCGGCAGGGCCCGCCGTGTAGTTATCCATCGTGTTGGATTGAGGCGTCGTGCTGTTCTTGCCCCGCTTGGTCGCAGAGGGTGGCAGGCGGTCACTCACAAGTCACTCCACCAGGTCGCCACCCAGGGGCAGGGCCAAAATGGTTCTTGTGGACCAATCACGCACGGCCAGTCTTTGCAGCCAGAATGGGTCCTTCCGCCCGTGAAGCAGGCCCCCCCCCCCGTCGGTCAAGTCGAGTCACAGAACGAGAGGTCCGGTTGGTGAAGCGGCCCTCAGCGAAGGGAGCGCCGTCGTCCAGCGGACTCCACCATCAGCCAGAGAGGATCGTGAGACTTCCGTCCAATCCGCCCCCACGTGGCCAACTGCACACATAGGGGCTCAGCCACAGGTGTCCAGCGCCGTGGCCAGCTCTCCGCGCCACGGGACGTACCACTCCCAAGGTCACGCAGTGCTAATCAAGGCCACTGCCCGCTCTCCATTGGGGCCCAACAATCGTGCCTCACAGGTGCGTAGGGGCCAGCCGCGTCCGCCCCCCAGGTGCAGCGCCTCGTCTACCGGGGCCGGCAGGGCAGGGGGCCTCCCGACGACATCTCTGCGCAAGGCCGCTGAATTTCGGCGCCGACCTGGGGTTAGGGCACAAGCCGCCCCCACCGCGGCGGAGTGCAAAGCGGCCCAAAGCGGGTGCGTCCAGAGCCCCGGAGGAGTCCCTTCAGGAGGTGCAGGCCACAAGGCGCCAACGGCGTCACCGGCCGTCCGGCCCTCTCACCGGGGGCTCAGGCAGGTCACCTCCCGGTCCCGCAGCCGTCGCTGCCCGGGCCCAGTCCACACTCAAAGCCGGGTGGCAGAAGGCGCCGCGATCCGCGGTCCGGGGGTCTCCGGTGTCAGGCGCCACCCCCAGCCGCCGGCCAGTGTTCTCGTCCCACGCCTCTTCTAAGGCGAGGCCGGTGCTCCGCCGCCGGTTCCGTGAGGCAAAGGCCGTGGCTGGCCTCGAAACTCCGGCTCTGGATCTCCGTCACCCGGGCTCGGTTCAGCACTGGGGAGGGGACAGCCGGCGTCGGAGGATAAGGTCTCCTCGATTCCGGATCACCGGATCAGTGTCGGATATTGGGGGTTGAGAGAATCGCCTCCGGAGCGCCTCAAGACTAGGCGGCCATCTCGGTCGCTGCCAGGCCACGCCCCCTCAGGATGTCAATGTTTTTGACATTGATATTTATGACTCGATCTTTGTGTATGGGGATATTTTGGGCATCAATATTCTGTCAGTGAACCCCCGAAAAGAAAACATTTTTGGACAAATCAACAGGCTTCTTCACATGCCGGAATTGTTCTATCTGTAAATTGGGAAGAAACAAAACCAAAAATCTGAGTATTACCAACCATAAATACCAAATTAAAGAATGGATCAATCGTGAGAGCACATCAGACATATATGCAATTTTCTGTCAATGTGGTCATGTTTATATAGGCAGCATCATACATCCACTCAAACAGAGGATGCAGGAGCACAATAAGAATATTGACAAAATCAGTCACCAAGCTACCACTTGCTGACCACTTCCTTACAAATCACTTACATAAACGTACTTTCACCTTCCAGGGTTTAGAGAAACAGAACAAAAACCCCAGAGGTGGTAATCAGGAATTGGCCCTCTGGAATAGGGAAAGTGAGCTAATCCTGAAATTCAACAAAGTAAAAGAAGGTCTTAATAAAAATGCTGAATGACATACCTGGCTATTATAGGACTGAACAGAAGTCTACGTAAAGACAAAAGACATTCCAAGAACTGGTGCCCTTTTTAAATACTGCCAGGACACATAACAATATCGGAGTCTGTCACTTGAATGTATTGGTACATTCATATCACTTCTAATGTGAAGAATTGAATGATGAGACCTTGTACCTTTATGCTTTTTTGCTTTTTCTAATCATTTCCAATTTCTTCTTAGGAAAAAATCTTCCCCCTTCCCTCACTTTGCTCCCAAAATAACAATTGTAGATAATATAGTCACATCCTGTTCATTACTGGTGAATAGCTGCCCATCTAGTTAAGAATTAGCACATCCATTAATGAACTGGACGTTAACCCGACGACTGATAATGTATAAGAAATATTCTAACCTGAAACATGATTTACTTAGTCAGTTACCCTTCCTAAGATGACGTTTTCTGTTTTTGTCGAAAACATTCTGTCAAAACAGATACGGTATGCCTGCACAGCGTGAATCCCCCTTTTCAAGACGAAGTCCAGTGGATATTAAGACATCCGATCACCTTCGTAAAAGATAGCAAATACAGTGAAATGCTGGAACTTAACTCATTTCCAATTTTAAGATGGCGTTCATTGGAACATAAAGGGGCCCATTAGGATGGCCGGCAGATTGCCCCCGCCAGGCTGGCGGTAGCCACCGCCGGCCTGGCGGGGTCAATCCGCCCGCCATCCGCACCTATATTACCCCCGCCATATTAGTTTGGCGGGGGGACCGTGGCAGACAGAAAGTCTGCCCGCCGCTTTTCCGCCCCGGTCACCTTGCGGCCGGGGCCGAAAAGGATTAATATGGTGGCGGTGTCTATTAGACACCGCCAGCTATATTACAAATGGGCTTAGTTAGATGCCGCCACGGAAAGGCATGCGGTCTTCACTCTGGGGGCCCCCTGCAGGCCCCCAAAGTGAAGGAGAGGTGGGGGGTGTACATGGGGGGTACCCGTGGTACCCCCCAGCATTTGCATACACGAAGCGGCAGGCACCACGCGGTGCCTGCCGCTTCGTGGATGCAAATGCATACATGTATTTTTAGCATTGTGGCGGGCTGTGCAGAGAGCACCCCCCCCGCCACAATGTTAAAAATGAGCGATGCGCCTGCCACTGTGGCGGGCGCATCCTAATCCCCACCACGGGACCCCCACACTTATGGCGGGTGGTCCCAATCCCCGTGAGGATGGCGGGCGGGCAAATTCCGCCAGCCATCCTAATGACCTCCAGAGCATTCACACCCCTTTCAGAAAGAGTATCAAAGGATGAGAAAACCTCTAACTAATAATCATATATTATTCTTAGTTACACAATATCATGACACATACTTTTGATAACCAAACCCTAAAGGGACAACCAAGCATAACTAGTTTCCCATTTTATGATGGTGTCCAATATTATTCAGGACATTAAAACGGCTTTCGGAAAGCGTATTAAAGGCCGAGAAACTTTCTAATTAATAGTTACTCACTCTTCTTAGTTACATATTAACATGACTATTATCATATATCTCGATAACTGAGACCCACAGGGACAACCATGTATAGATGCTACATAACATATTCACAGGTATGGACTGGGTGGCCAGCAGAAAATGGCGTCCACCTTGAACCACCATGGTTGACTCTCCTAAATAACAACTGACAAAGGAGAACAGAGCCAAAATAAAATGACCCACATACGGGACGCCAATTTGTTGTGAACCGGACTGCAGTGACTTAACGGAGAACACAGACGTTTACCAGTAAGCCGAACTTCGAAGCTGTAATTAGCCTAGTGGTTTGGTTGTGTAGCAAAGGATACATGCCCTGACTATGTAGTGTCTTGAAGTTACCCGATTTCCACACTGACTTCGGACCAAATTGGTGTTTGGTAAGGTGACAACAATTTCCACACAGAATAGGACGCATCATAACAAAATTAACTAAGAATCTTAACTTTGGGCACATAATTATAATATGCAAATGGAATGATTTTATAAGGTTGCACGCATTATCTTTATTTGCGAGCACCAGGCCATATGCTGTTCTAAGATACAAATAATCTCTATACAGCACAATGTTTTCACAGAACTTTGATATGATGAGATAAGCTGACTAGGTTGTACACATCAGTTTGTTGCACAGGCACCAGAGCCATTTGCTGTTTTAAGATACAAGTAGTTGTTATGTAGCACATGACCTACAATATAAATAAACTGTGCACTTTCACAGAACCTTGATTTCGCAGTCACCAGAGCATCCCAAAGAGCACTACTATTGCTGTTATTTCACCTATGTAGAGACCGCATGCAGTTACCCAATTCATGCACTGACTTTGGACCTAACTGCGTTTGTTGAGGTGTAGGCAAATTCCACATAATATAGAACGCGTTCTAACCAAACAATAGGCGCTCACTAAGAACCTTAACTTTGGGCACCCAATTAAAATATTCAAATGAGATGTTGCACGCATTATCTTTGTAGAGAGAAGCACTGGAGTGCAATAGAGAGAGAGAGAGGGAGAGGTCTTTGCAATGTTTTGGCCACTGAAGAAGTTGATAACATACCTGTTTGGGACTCAATTCCAGGCTCAAATATACTACAGACCTCTCTGATGGCTAATGCAGCTGGGAGGAGAGAACCCAAACTTTCTTTTTGTTCTTCTGAGGAGTTTCCACAGCGAAATGCAACCTATCTGCCACATTGCCCGGGGGCTCATGACGCCGCCTGCAACGTTCCCGCTTTGACGCCCGTTCCAATGGTCTTTCTGGTTTGGACGCGGGCGGACTGGGAGAGGGACAGCATTGCCAAGCAGCCTCTACCGGCGAGTATTACCAGCGTCATTCAAAGTGCCAGGAGGCGCTTAAATTCACCCAGAGCCTCCCGCAGCGCGGGTTCTTTTTGTTCTTCTGAGGTGTTTCCACTGCGAGCTGCGACCTACCTGCCACATTGCCCGGGGGCTCAGGATGCCGCTTGCAACGTTCCCGCTTCGACACCCGTTCCGCTGGTCTTGTTGATTTAGACGCGGGCGGACAGGGAGAGGGACTGCATTGCCCAGCAGCCTCTACCGGCGAGTATTACCGACGTCATTCAAAGCGCCAGGAGGCGCTTAAATTCACCCAGAGCCCCCCGCAGCGCAGGTTCTTTTTGTCCTTCTGAGGTGTTTCCACAGCGAGCTGCGACCTACCTGCCACATTGCCCGGGGGCTCAGGACGCAGCCTGCAACGTTCCCGCTTCAACGCCCGTTCCGCTGGTCTTGCTGGTTTGGAGGCGGGCGGACAGGGAGAGGGACTGCATTGCCAAGCAGCCTCTACCGGCGAGTATTACCGACGTCATTCAAAGCGCCAGGAGGAGTTTAAACTCACCCAGAGCCGCCCGCAGCACGGGACGCACGCAGGCATGCCCAGACGCTGCCTGGGCGAAGCCCAGGCCAAGGGCGGGTCTGTCCGAGCCAGTCATCGACGGGAAGAGGCCGGGCTGGGCCACCCCTCCAACATTTACTCCGGGACTCTAAGTAAGCTTTTTGTTAAGGACTGTTTGCACTTAAGTGGGAGTGATAAGTTGCCAAGAACATCAATATCTGCAAAACTAAGCATATTTCCTTTCCTTTATAACTGGCACTAAATCTTAGTTGTGGAAATGAGCAAGAATACACGCAAAGTGGGGGCGGGAGTGGCAGGGACTTTGGATGCCTTCCTTACTTGGGCCGAATCCGTGCTTATGCACAAAATTGAGCTAACAGAAAGGAGGCTCTCACTAGATTCTTTACGCCTACCCATAGGACAAACTATCACTAAATATCCCATTTCTGGCTCAATACCATGCCCTCAACCGCTGTAAGACTTACAGGCAGTCCTCAGCTTGGCTCTCCAAATCTGGCCATTGAAGACAGCATATCCTCCACCCATGTTGCTTCTCCTACCAAGGTTCGCACTAGACAAAAAAAAGTAGCAGCTGCCCCCGGAAGTAATGTTCCATCAAAGAAAAGAAAAGCGCGTAGTGCCCCCAAAGCTAGCTCACAGGTCGCAAAACAAGCTAAGAATAAGAGCGCGGTTCCAGAGAGGGGAGGGACCTTAATTTCACCAGTTCGGGTAGAACAAACTGGGGGGGTGGGGTTGTAGTGGGCATGGATTCTGCCTATTCTTGGTCACAATACCCAGCTTTTACAGAGGTTAAAGATATATTCCTAAACATATGGAAGTCAAATTATTAGCTCTAATTGACCCTCACATGCTTAGATTAAAGGCAATAGAATTAAAGACTAGCCAAAATAGAGGACCAACTAATCAAAGCACCATCCAATCACAAAGGGAGCAGCCACACAGTAGCCATGGGGTCTAGTTGGGCTGGAAATTCACCTAGACCACAAGCACAGGCAGTAGCTCTCTTAAACTCTTTAACCCCTACCCTCATCCCAGTGTGCCCCCGAATTCTCCTGGACAACCTACATCAGTACCTAATGTCCTACACACACGCAAACAAGTGTTAAATGGCCCTTTCGGGAGACCGCGGGGGAAGGAGTGGAAAAGTCGATAACGGTTTTTCTTGATCTTCCACCAGAAGCAGCGCCCCACACTACAGTATTGGCCAATGTCCCGAGATTGGAATCAAGTGAGGAGGAACACTGGTCGTCACTAAAATACAAGGCCCTTCATTTTTTGGACCTGAAAACCGGGCTCGGAAATCATCTGTTTGAAGAATTCATGATGGTCAGAGGGTGGCCTGACTGGGAAATTCAGAAAAAAGCCTGGCTGGGGACAGTGTAGTTATATGTTTTAGGTCACCGAATATGGTTAGGTGTATTTTGGAAAGGGCAGCTCCTTTTACAATTCGGAAAGATGCTATTAATGTCCTCCCCCTGGGGTTCTTCTATCGAGCGAACGTAACCACAAGAGGGGGAATTTACAGGAATTCAGGACATTTGCCAGGCCCTACCAATTGTGCAGTCCTGATCCGCAATAGATACGAGGCACTGAGCACACTGGAGGAAAATGATTGACTGGGTTCTACACCTAAACACCTTATCCCGTGCTCTTAGCTACAAGGGACTAGGGAGAGCCGGGACTAAATTACAACAGTCCAAACTCAGGGAGCTTCCCTTTTGTAACAACTACCCCACCAGCTAGACCAAATACTAGAATCATCACCACAGAGTTAAGTGTAAGCCCCATTAAGATACCCCAAGAAGAAAGTAGCACACCGTTAGTCAGAACTGACACAAGTATAGTAAATGGGGGCAGCAGGGTGCACACTTCTGATGAATCTAGTAATGGGACACGAAATGCTGTCCTGACCTCATGGAATATTGCCGGATTGAAGAATAAACTACTGTCATCTGACTGGCTAACCTTTATCGAAACCAACAAAATAGTTGTCTTCCAAGAATACTGGACAGTGGGGCCTGAGTTTAGATTAGGTTACACACATTTCTATAAACCAGCTATTGCTGGCCATAGGGGAGACCGATGGTGGGGCTAACTATATGGGTAAGACAGAGCGACAGGTATACAGTTCAGCAGTTGGATACAGATAGTAATGACATCCTAATTATTAAGATTAGAGTCCTCGGTGTAGAGGACCTTGTACTTTTTAATGTATATGCTAAAGGGTTGAGTGGAGGGAAAGCCTCAGGCACTAACGGCCACATGCATCTATCAGCCTGATTCATGAAGCTAAATTGCGCTTGCAATAGCTGCGAAAATGCTATAGCGGGCGCAATTCCCATAATCGGTATTCACCACAAACATTGCGAATTCGCTAACACAGAATTGCGAAATCGCTAAAATATTCGCAGATTCTCGGCAGTAGACCAGTTGCGAATCGGAAATAGCGAGAAATCACGGATTCTGCGAAAATAATAGCGAAATTGCAATTTCCTCGCAATCGGGATTCATGAAAAATCGCAATTAGCGAAAACTCCAAAAATCGCATTTTGCGAGGCGCAATTTAAGGACAACCCAAAGCAGGTGGTAACCATCAAACCCATAGTAAAAATAATTTTGAAAAACCGTTGGCCAATCAGCAACTGGTGCTGGCCTGACCAAACACACTTAAGGAGAAGCAGTATCAGCATAAGGAGTGTCACAATGCCAGGAATGTACATGGTGGTCAGGCGGCGAAGGCTACAGCGAGCAGCACGGAGGAGACGCAGAATCCAGGCCAGGATATTCCGCCAGCGGGCCACCCTGCTGGGCCAAACCAGAGAGCAAATTTACGCAAAGTACCGCCTGAATGGGGCAATGATCATCAAGCTAATTCAGGACCTTGACCCCCTGATGCAGCACCCAACAAGGCGGACCAATGCCGTGCCAACACATGTCCAGGTATTGAGTAGCCTGCACCTCCTGGCCTCCGGGAGCTTCCAGGGGATAGTTGCGGCTGCTGGGGGGATATCCCAGCCCACCATGTCCCACTGCCTAGGGAGTTTCCTTGACGCAATGCTGACCCAGCTACACCACCACATCAAATTTCCAACAAGCCAACAGGAACTGGATGAGACCAAGCTATAATTCTACAATGTTACGCATTTCCCACACGTGATAGGATGCATTGACTGTACCCACATCCACATCTGCCCACCAGCTACAACGGAGTACATGTACCGCAATCGCAAGTTCTACCACTCCCTCAACATCCAGATGGTCTGCAATGCTAAGACATACATCACGGACATAGTGGCACAGTACCCGGGGAGTACACATGACTCATTCATATTCCGGCACAGCGGCCTCCACACACGACTGGCCAGGGGAGACTTTGGGGAAGGACACCTACTTGGTAAGTATACTTTGCCCACAATGTCATACTGCGATGTAGTAGCTGCGCTGCACAGGCACTCACCCTCTGCTCCTCTCATTCAGGTGACAGTGGCTACGCCCTGCGTGAATACCTCCTCACCCCATACCTCAACCCTGCTACACCACAGCAACGGCGTTACAACGTATCACACATACGCACAAGGAATTGCATTGAGAGAACTTTTGGGCTACTGAAGAGCAGATTCTGCATACTTCACAAGACAGGTGGGGCCATGTACTACAGTCCTGATGTGTGCTTCCGCATTGTGGCTGTGTGTGCAATACTACACAACATTGCTACCAAGCGCCGGATACCTGTCGACATCTCTGGCAGTGAATCGGAAGGGGACGACCGGCCACCTGCACATGCGCGCCATGCATGCGGGGAGAACCCAGCTGAAGGCCACAGACGCCGCACCCACATCACAATGAACAGTTTCTAGTGCACCCTCTCCCCTCACCCAACAAATCACAATTGCATGCAAAATGAAATAATGACAGAACGCCAATGTGTGATGCTATATTAAATATTATTGTTTGATTCACAATAATTGTGCATGTTGCCATCCTTCCATTGCAAACAGTATTGCCCCATACTGCTGCGTCCAATACACAGGGCAGGCTTATGTTCAGCCTGTGCCTGTACAAGTACATGTAAGTCATGTGCGCCTCCGGCGCGAAGCACCCAAGCGCCTCTCCGGCTCCTCCTCAGCCACCGCACGTGACCCTGCAGTGGGCCTGGTGCTACGTCTCAACGCCCCTACGTGTGAGGCAGAGTGGCTGCTCACACTTGACGTGCCCTCGCTGGCATCGTCCCCCCCCGACAGTGGCAGGTAGAGCGGGATGAGGTGCCATTATGGCAGTGGTGAGGTGCTCTAAAACCCTGGCCACATCCTCGCAGCATTGAATGAGCTGCTGCTGCTGCGCCAGGGAACGGCGCGATAGCTGCGACGTGGCATTACCGATCACATAGTTCGACCGAGTGTAAGCCGTCAGCCGCGTCAGTAGCTGCCGGTGGCGGGCCGTGTTGCGCTGAGATATCATGGCAGCTGTGTTGGCCTCCATGGCTGCCGTCATGCGGGCCATCCCCTCCCCCACACCTGCCATGGCTGCCGTCATGCGGTCCATCCGCTCCCCCACACCTGCCACATTGCGGCCAATGTTATACAGCTGTAACAGTATGGCCCCTTGCCGGCGTGCCGGCAGCTGGTGAATGCATAGCATTCTACGTTCGATACTCATGCTCGGCAAGCGCTGTTCAATCCCCCTCCTGGCGCTGGGAGCATTGGTCTGCAGGCGAGCCCTGCCACACCTGCTCTGCTGGCTGGCCACAGTGGTTGGCCGCTGTGTCACCGCTGTCGCAGGACCTGATGTAGATGCGCCAGCTGCTGGTGGAGTCGAGCTAGGCATAGATGGTGCGCCAGACGGTGGAGGCACAGTTGTAGTGGGCCTGGCTGCAGGGGTTGGTGCTGCGGCAGACGGTGGAGGCACAGTTGTAGTGGGCCGGGCTGCAGGGGTTGGTGCTGTGGCAGATGCTGGAGGCACAGTTGTAGTGGGCTGGGCTGCAGGGGTTGGTGCTGCGGCAGACGCTGGAGGCTGTGTTGGTAACGGCACCTCCTCGTCATCCTGTGCTTGCTCATCGATGAGCAGCCTCTCACTGTCGCTGCTGTCTGCGCCACCTGTGAGGGGAAGTGGACGTTCATTAGTTGCATGTATCTGTCACACGTGCAGTTGCTACATGCATGCTGGGTGACATTCCCTGATTGGCTATGGCATTGCGTACTTTTGAACCTGTCTGGCTGCATTGGGGTACTTGTACATTGTGGCCACACTACATGTCCCACAATGCTTTAGGGCATTACCTAATGTGCACCGATGGCATGACTTTGGAACATTATGGGAGGCTATAGGGTCATGGCCATTCATAGGGGACAGGGTCGCAGTCGCATGCCACTTACCTTGGCTCTCTTGGGTGGGGCGGGATGAGTCAAATCCGGTGACTCCAATGCACGCCTCGGCCTCCAGCGTGTCTTCGACGCGATCCTCCATGGGGGTGTTTGGAGGGACTGTAGGTCCTCCCCCTCCAGTGGCCAGGGACTCTCCCAGCCTCTCGGCAACCTTCTCCTTGGCACGACCTCGGAGGTCGTACCACCTTTTCTTTAGTTCATCAAGTGACCTGTCGGCCACACCCACAGAGTTCACTGCGGCCGCTATCCCGACCCAGATCCTGCGCTTCTCCTGCTCAGGCACCCTCCTTGACTCTCTCCCGAACAGTTTGGAGTGGTTCTCCACCACCCCTTCGATTAGGTGCTCCAACTCCTGTTCGGAGAACTTACGTTTTCTCTTGCGCCCGGTGGTGTTGCTGGGCCCAGGTACTGCCTCCTCAGCCATTGCTGCAGTGGAATTGTAAGTGGTAGTCCAAGTTTGCAGGTGTCCTTGCAGGAGCTGTCTCTGTTGCTGCCTCGAGGTCTGCCTCACTGAGGTGAATGGGGGTGGGAAATGGCTGCTTCCTGGTTGTGATGTCATCACTGTGCTCGTAATGCGACTTCCCGTTTTCCCGATCTCGCGATTTTGCGACCTCGCTTTTTGCGATCTCGCAATTAGCGATATCGCTATTTGCGATATCGCAAATCCGACACGGATGTTGCCGAAAATTGCGATTTTTCTGCGATTTTCGATAATCGCAAACGTTTTTTGCGGCCGCGTGCGAATCGCTTATTTTTCTCGCTAAACATCATGAATACCGTTCTGCGATTTCTCAATTGCGATTTCCCAGTTAATCGCTATTTGAGAATCGCAGATTCCGGTTTTCATGAATCAGGCTGAAAGTCCGGTTTTGCGATTCCTTATTTGCGATTTTTAGGGAATCGCAAATAAGGAATCGCAAAATGGGATGCATGATTAAAATCGCATAATATTTGCGATTCTGTAAAAATCGCAATTTTTACCGAATCGCAAATATTATGCGAATTCTATTTTGCGATTTCGCAATTCCCATTGATTCCTATGGACCAAAAGGCCCATAGGAATCAATGGGAAGGCATTGACATTTTGCGAATTTCAAATAGCGATTCGCAAAATATTAATGCATTCCATGGGTGCAGGGGGGGTCCAAAGGACCCCCCCTGCACCCCTAAAATGTATTCTGAAGTGCATGTTTCACACACACATGTCCTAAGGACATGTGTGTCTGTAACATGACAGTGTTTTAAAATGCACTTTTGAGCATTTTGATACATTTTCGCAAATTACCACGAGGTTCACCCTCGTGGTAATTTGCACCCCCTAATTGCGAATTCGCAATTTTTAAACTAATCATGCATTGCTGTTAAGGAATCGCAAATTTGCGATTCCTTAAAAGCAATCGCATTTTTGGAATTCGCTAAAAATTGCGATTTTGCCAAAAAAGTTTGATGCATTCCAAAAACCTATTTAGGAATCGCAAACGTCCGCATTTACCGATTCGCACCGTTTGCACTTCCTATATAGGTTGATGCATGTGGCCGTATGGCCCTTCTTGATTCCTACCTCAATTTGTACAAAGGAGAGGGAAACATAATGGTTGATGGGGACCTTAACTGCTCTTTTGAGCCGTTGGATACAAACGACATAGACTTAGGCCAAGAGGTAGATTTGCTATGGGACATCCTGCAATTAACATTGAATCTGATCAAGAAGTGGTCGGAGGCGGCCCTACAGCTTAAAGCGCTCTGCTTGGAGCAGGAATTAAGGGCAGTCAATGGGAGGGCGAAATCTGACTAGATGCGGGTTGAGGTAGTCGCATAGATTACATACTCATCAACAATGAATATTGGCCTAGTCTTCTAGATATGATCATCCGGGAGAGGGTGGAAAGCGATCATAATCCCCTGGTGCTAGCTCTTGTACCACTAGGTAATCGCATAGAAGACAGTTCTGCTGCAGGTGTAGAACTTCATCTAAGCAATGACACCAGGAGAGTAAAATGGTCGAACCTACTAAATAAAGAGGACCAGTTGGAGGCCATTAATAACTTGATGACTAAGGCGACCACAGAAATCCAAAATTGTCTTGAGCACCAGAAAAATAAGTCCAATGTTACTTTTGTTCATAATGAACTTTTTAATAAGCTTAAGGGCTTTTTTATAACTAATACAGTAAAAACTAAAAACTCTGTAAAGGCATTGGCAGACTCATGGTATGGGAAAACATGTAGGGTGGCATACAAGGCATTAGCCATGGCGATAAGATCCAAGGACAGGGCCAGGATTCACAATGCACTGGTGGAGTATAAGCTAGCACAATACAAAGCGAAAGTAGCTCCCAAACTCTAGGTTTCGCACTTTAAGACACAGTTTGCCAATGATGCCCGAGAATGTGAAGTATCCCAGAGTCCTCTGATTACCCAAGTTGGCAATCCTGTGCTGAACTTTACTAAGCAGGAGGTTGAAGCTGCACTTAATGCTGTACCGAGTGGCAGAGCGCCTGGGCTCAATTGTGTTCCTGCAGACCTGTTCTTTCATAATAAGGCTTTGTGGGTAACATATATACAGGTTGTAGTGAATACCATCGCAAAGGGTTCTCCAATCCCCGAGTAATGGACGGGTGCAGAGATTATACTGATTTTTAAAAAGGGGGACAAATCAGATCCTGGCAACTACAGGCCTATTAGCATAATACACTGCACCCAGAAGGTGACAGCCAGGCTTGTGCTAAGTAGAATTCAGGGTTGGATTGACGAGTTTGACATCTCTCACCTTTACAGGCTGGGTTTCGCTCACATCAAAGCACAATAGACCAGGTTTTTAGATTTGTTTTAATCTATTGGCGTGTGGCAATCTTTAATGGAGGTAGAATATACGCCGCTTTTGCAGATCTAAAGTTGGCTTTTGACTTAGTCCCGCAAGCTAAGTTGTGGAGTGTCCTTGCAGAACAGGGAATGCCTTTGGACCTGCTGGCTTTTTTAGTTAAACTTCATGACGCAAACTTTGCTCAAGTTCGCTGGGGCCAACATGGCCAGGTGACAGATAGATTCCAGATCGCTGGAGGGGTTTGACAGGGGTGTGTACTGGCACCAGCTTTATTTTCTCTTTACATTAACAGGGTGACCAAGTACTTTACAGACCATCCTACGGATGCAGTAACTTTAGATTGCAGGAAGATACCCCTGTTAATGTTTGCTGATGACACCCTGTTAATTTCAAAAACCCAACAAGGCATGCAGAAGGCGATAGGGAGATTTGAGATGTTTTGCCAGGATTTTGGTCTCAAAATGAACGTAGACAAGACCAAGTTCATGGTGCTACATAAACAAAAAACTGTAAGAGGGAGAGTCACCATAAACGATGTTATACTTGAGCAGACCCATGTTTTTACGTATCTTGGCATCACACTAGGCTCTAGGCTAAATTGGAAAACACATCTGGATCAGTTGTTACTTAAACACGCACAACTACCTGATGCTCTATTAAACACCGTTCATCCTTTACGAAGCCGATCGCCCTTGTGCTAAAAATCTATAATGCAAAAATCGCAGATTCGGTTTTGTACGGGGCTGAATTATGGGGTTTTAGCAATATAGCGGTACTTACGACCTCGCAAAACAAATCTATGAGGGGTAACCCAATCCACTCCATTAACACTATTATGATTTGGGAAGCCAGTTTTTAGAGGATGTGGCACACTACAGACCAGTGGCCTACTGGAGGAGGCTTTGGGTTACTCCCGAGCTCACCCAGTATGCACAAGCCCTACTTGAGATTAGGGACGCCGATAGTGCGGGAAAAATCTCATGGCTGAACAGGTAAAGGCCACTTACATTGCTATGGGCCTTAATTGGCTGTGGCAAAATCTGACAAATAGTGCATTTCCATCACGAAAGGATTTAAGGGGGCTTTACTGGAATATGGTCACTATGAAACGTTTTATGTCTTTGACGAGTCCCTCATTGTCAAGAGACTTTCTAGAGACCAAACATGCACCCGACTACGAAGTGTACTGGGACCTTATTATGGTAACCAGTGATAGGAAATGGTATCACCAATTTAGGATAGGTACCCTCCTATCAAAGCATTTACTGGTAAATGGGGCACAGGTTCCTGCACGGATTGTCCGTTTTGCCCGACACAATCAGAAAGCTCATATTTTATTTATTTGCCCTGTCTATAAGAAATTGAGGTATAAATGGCTGAAGCCCACTTGCCAGATGATGGGAATTACCTCAGGTACCGAAGCATTATGGATTCTAAAACAGATAAAAATGAATTAACTATAATCGCGACTGCAGAGTACTTGTTATGTGCGCTACTTACCCATGAGGGTCTCAAGGCGCTGAGGGTCTCAAGGCGCTCGAAGAGCCAGGTCTTGAGGAGTCCTCTGAAGGCGAGTAGGTCTTGGGTCTGCCGTAGGTGGGTAGGGAGGGTGTTCCAGGTCTTGGCGGCGAGGTATGAGAAGGATCTGCCACCGGGGGTTGTTCGTTAAATGCGGGGGACAGCGGCAAGGGCCAGCCTGGTGGAGCGGATCTGGCAGGTGGGGGTGTAGAAGCTGAGTCGGCTGTTCAGGTAGGCTGGTCCGGCGTTGTGGAGTGCTTTTTGTGCATGGGTGAGGAGCTTGAAGGTGATTCTCTTGTCGGTGGGGAGCCAGTGTAGGTCTTTCAGGTGGGGGGGTGATGTGGCTGCGGCGGGGGACGTTGACGATCAGTCGGGTGGAGGCGGTTTGGATGCGCTGCAGTCGTCGTAGGTGTTTGGCTGGGATTTCTGCATAGAGTGCGTTGCCGTAGTCCAGTCTGCTGCTGACGCGGGCCTGTGTCACCGTTCTTGTTTCGGTCGGGATCCACTTGTAGATCCTGCTGAGCATGCAGAGGGTGTTGTAGCGGGAGGAGGAGATGGCGTTGGCCTGTTTAGACATGGAGAGGGAGGAGTCGAGGATGAATCCTAGGTTGCGTGCATGGTCGGTGGGTGTCTGTGCTGTTCCCAGTGTGGTCAGCCACCAGGAGTCGTCTCAGGCTGAGGGGGTGGGTCCGAGGATGAGTACCTCAGTCTTGTCCGAGTTCAGCTTCAGACGGCTGTTCCTCATCCAGGTGACGACGGCCTTCATTCCCTCGTGGAGGTTGGTTTTGGCGGGTCCTTGGTGAGAGAGAGGATGAGCTGGGTGTCGTCAGCGTAGGAGATGATATTGAGGTCGTGTTCGCGGGCCACTTGTGCAAGGGGGGCCATGTAGACGTTGAACAGCGTCGGGCTAAGGGATGAGCCCTGGGAGACGCCGCAGATGATGTCTGTGGCCTCGGATCGAAAGGGCGGGAGGCGGACGCTCTGGGTTCCGCCGGAGAGGAAGGACGTGGTCCAATTAAGGGCCTTCTCTTGGATTCTGGCTTCTAGGAGGCGTGTCTTTAGGGTGCGATGGCAGACCGTGTCGAAGGCGGCTGACAGGTCCAGGAGGATGAGGGCTGATGTTTCGCCGTTGTCCAGTTGGCGCCTGATGTCGTCTGTGGCGGCGATGAGGGCTGTCTCGGTCCTGTGGTTTCGTCTGAACCCGGACTGGGATGGGTACAAGATGTTGTTGTCTTCCAGGTGGCGGGCCAATTGCATGTTGACGATTTTCTCGATGACCTTCGCCGGGAACGGGAGCAAGGAGATGGGCCGGAAGTTCTTGAGTTCCTTGGGGTCCGCCTTGGGTTTCTTGAGTAGGGCGTTGATTTTAGCGTATTTTCAGCTTTCCGGGAATGTCGCTGTTTCGAAGTTGTTGATGACCTTCCGTATTTGGGGTGAGATGGCAGCGTCTGCTTTGTTGAATACGTGGTGTGGGCACAGGTCTGACGGAGATCCTGAGTGGATGGAGTTCATGACCTTGCGTGTCTCGTCGCCGTTGACGTTGGACCAGGAGGTCAGGCGGTTGGCGCTGGTGGTGTTCACAGGGGACGTGGGGGGGAGGGCATGGTGTTGAAGCTGTCATGGATGTCAGCGATCTTGCGGTGCAAGAAGATGGCCAGTGAGTTGCACAGTTCTTGTGAGGGCCGTATGTTGTTGGCGTTGGCGCTGGGGTTGGAGAGTTCCTTTACGATGCTGAAAAGCTCTTTGCTGTCGTGTGCGTTGTTATCCAAGCGGTCTTTGAAGGAGGATCTCTTGGCTAATCTGATGATGTGGTGATGTCTGCGGGTGGCGTCCTTGTGGGCTGAGTGGTTGTCCAGAGTGCGTTCGTGGAGCTATATCTTCTCCAGTTTCCGGCATGTGCACTTGGAGGTCTGTAGCTCGTCGGTGAACCAGGTGGCTCTCTTGCTGGCGTGGTTGTTGGAGGGTTTCTTGAGTGGGGCAAGGGTGTAGGCGCAGTCGTCGATCCACTGTCTGAGGTTGCGGGCTGCCGTGTCTGGGTTTGTGGGGTCGGTGGGTGGGTTTTGGGCGAGGGTAGTGATCAGCTGGTCTTCAGTGACTTTGCTCCAACAGACTGAGTAATCAATAATGTCACTGGATACGATAGGTCTACCACAATGAGAGTGTTTAATCCATTTTTACTTAAACCCTGGTTTATTACACTATGGTTCGAGATTTCTGATATTTTTATTGCGTTTTTAAATGTGTTTTATAATAACTTATTGTATATTCGTATTTATTGATGGAGTAACTATGGACTTATTTCTAGTGTAATTTTGTTACTTTATGAGGATGGAATGTTAGGACATTATTGTTTTAAATGTAAATGTCTTTTATGATTTTGTATTGAATAAAGACTTTTTTGAATTGAATTGAATTGAGAACCCAAACTGCTAAGGTGGTCAATTTCCTTACAGGGTATGGACTTTACTGTGGAGCACCGACCTGGAACTGACAATGCCAATGCAGAGGAGCTTTGCGGAATCTTTCATTTGAAACCTGTCAAGGAAGAGGCTGATTAGCTCCTCACCTTTTGTCAGGGTTGGGAAAGTAAAAAAAAATCCTTTTTTGAGTGGTCACCCCCATTTTTTGACTCTGTGTACTGGGACAGTGCTAACCAAGCTCCAGTGAAACAGGTGATCTGACCCGTAAAACATATCTACATTAGTTAAAATCATTACTGACATATTTACCTTAAATATAAGGCCAAAGCATGTGGTGCCCAAAGTACATCCATAACATGCAAAGTTGAATGTCACCTATGGACTACAGCACTACCGCGCCATCCACTAGTGTGCAAGAAAACCATGAATCCAATTTTAACTTTAACATGAATGCTACTTGACATGCTAAAATAAACCCTTCTGACTAGTAAAAACCTCCTTTTTAAATATAATATTAATAAAGCACCACTAAGTATGGCTTGTAGCTCACAAGCCTGATCCATAATATTTAAAAGCAGAACATGTAGAAATTTGAAGTTAGCATGTCCTCACAGTCACTGGCACCTTAAAGCTATTTTCACTGCAGGAAGGCTAGCCGGCCCATAGAGAAACAGTGTGATGTTATATTGCATATGAATTCAGCTATCTCAGGCTGGAGACCAGCTAAAAAAGTAATCCAAGGACTATTTCTAATGTTTAGTAAAAACCCAACTTAATTGGTGAAGACAGAACTTTAATGCATATTACGGAAATGTGAATTTTAGAGAGTTACCTTTTCCCTGCCTGAAGCCACTGGAGATTAATTTGCATTAACCACCAACTGTCACCCCGCAAGCAAATAGCCTAGGACACAAAGGATATGCTGCAAGGTTGGGTAGGATTACCCCAGGGAACTTCTACCCTATTGTTTAGGGAGGTGTCACCCACCACCACCCACAGGCTAGTACCAGTCATAGAATGGGCATTCAATTGAAATGTAGAACAAAATAGAAAATGTGACTGCGCTATTAAATTCATTTTTAATTAAAACTTTAATTATTGGAAATATAATAAATTTAATTAAAACTACTACTCTGAAGTGAACATTAAAAACATATATCCACATTTAGAACAAAAATACTGTTCATGTGGATTACTAATTGTTAAAAGTGATGTAGAAATTATAGAAAATGTATTTAATTGTGTTTAATGATATTTGTTGTTAGATTATTTTTAAATTCGAAATAGGATATTAAAATATTTAATTAAATAATAAATATGTACCCTTTTAATATATTTCATAACAATATGCATTTGAATTGTAACTATTTTAATTTAACATTTGTAATTAATCTCATTTAACAATATTTTCTATGGAGTTTTACTTTAAGGCCCTACCTCCATTATTGTCCATAGGAGCATGTTGCAGTGACACTGGTTGGCCATGTGTAGTGATGGACTTACTACTGTTTCCCAAAAAAATCTTTCTATATATTTTCAAACTTTTAAAGATCACCATAATACAAAAACAAGGCATTCACATTGTACATGAAGCCAGTATATGTGTGTTGTTCAGGACATCAACAGATAGCAATTGGTCGAGCATTAGGGGCTCCCAACCCAGGCCAGAGACAGTGTATCAATGACCTGTGTGTTCCCCTCTGTACAAGCAGGTCGCCACCCACCTCCTTCCCCTGGTTTTATGAAGGTACTCACATAGTACCCCTGAATTCCTCCATGGACAACATATTTTGGAGAATTTGAGTGGGCAACCCTGTGCCCCGTAGACCGTCTTCTTGGCACGCATGCACCAGTCCATGCTGGACATCTCTGGAGAAATAACACTGCCCCCACAGCTAAACAATGTCTCTTTTAGACACCATTAGATCCAAATTGTAGAAGAGTATGGCATGTATAGAGAGGATATGGTCACTCCAGATCGCCAAGGCCACTAGCTGCGAGGTAAGGGTCAATGACTCCCGGGGGCCCACAAGATGCACCTCCGGACACCATCCCAGAACCCCTGGATCCCTGGACAAACCCACAGGGAATGCATCAGAGACCCCGGCATGTGGCATCCCTGCAGGCAGGCAGCCGCTACTATTTACTCCATTTTCTACAGACGTGTTCGGGTGAAATTGGCCCTGTGGAGTAATTTAAGTTGAATCCGGTGGAAGCCAGCTCTAATCGCCAACTCTCTGGTGTAGCAATTTGCCTCCCCCCAGTATCCATTCTCTAAGAAAGTAACAGAAACGTTAGGCCTCGGCCAGCTTGTACTGGCATTAGAGCTCCTTGAATGGGAGCAGTCCCTCCGGTCCCCATGTGTCCCTACTTTAGATATACTCACAAGGTCCCATTCTTTCAACCCGTTCAGGGTCGTCAGATCCTTTAGCAGAAATGAGTCCCACAATGGCGTTTCTAGTGTTAGTTTACCCTCCCATCTTAGCACTTTTCCTCCTTCCTTCCAAATCAGAATGACTGTGGTAGTCGAGACTGGAGTAGTAGTTCTGTAGATGTCTCTGGAGTTCCCCCCTAGCTGACATAGCCCTCCTGTCCGCTCTCACCACGGGCTCCTGTAGGTCTGCGAATGCCCAGTCATTAACGACCCGGACGTGAGAGGCCCAATAGTAAAGAAGCAGGTTTGGTAAGGCTATACCCCCATCGTAAGGGGATTGTGTTGTGTTAGTGTGTGGAGTGTTTCATTGGGGGTGCCATCGTCCCACAACAGAACTCTCATGATGCTATCCGAAAAAGGAGTGCAGGACTCCGTAGGGTGTATTGTGCAGCAATACAGGAATCAGGTCAGGGAGATCATTCTACACAGGGCTGCTCTACCCATTAAGGGGAACTTATCTCCAGTGCGCCATGCTGGTCTTATAGTTCTCAAATAGCTTACCCAAGTTACTGCACATAAAAACTGACTAGTCCTGAAAAATATATACACCCGAGGTATGTGAAAACCTCGGTTGTTCGCTGCAGTGTGTTCCTATATTCCGTCAGAGGACTCCAAGACATAATTGAATATGCCGTGGATTTATGCTACTTAGTACAGACCCCTGTATATTCTCCGAAGATGTGCAACATCTCTAGTAACAACAAACACACTAATTGAAAGAGGGTCTAAGGGAATATTTAAAGACCTAGCGTGAATATACTCCCCATATGAACCAGATACAACACATTACTATCCACGGGTCTAGACAAGCAAACAGACAGGCGGGAGAAACCTGAGAGAGTGTGATTTCTAACCTCTAACTAACTATTAAAAGGATTCTACAAAAGAAAGATCTTCTTATCATAGATGTTTCGAAGTCCTAATCACGAGGACGGATTCCCATCACTCACCGATGGTGACATTCTTCATCATCTGGGTCTCCTCCTAGTGCCATGCTAGTGACAATAAGGGCTACAACCCTTTCAAAAGAAAAGAAATGTGACCCATTAATCCATCACGATAGCTATTTGTTGAAAACTGTCTATTGCATTGTTTTAAGATTTGAGCACTGAGAGATGTTAATATGTTTTTTTTCTCTCAATGCCCAATTATAACTCACTTTCTCAAAACTATCTTTGCACTGCACATTTCTTTTCCCACACATAGTAGCTGCTCACATCTGTAGGTCAATTACTAAAGCACGTAATTTTGAGAGGACAATTAGCAGCCCTTGACTACAACATCCGCAAGCTCCCCATTCCTTTTGAAAGGGTTGTAGCCCTTAGTGTCACTAGCGTGGCACGAGGAGACCCATTAGTGAGTGATGGGAATCCGTCCTCATGAATAGGAATTCAAAACATTTATGATAAGAAAATCTTTCTTTTGTTGAATCCTTTTTATATTTAGTTAGATGTTTAGAATCACGCTCGTTCGGGTTTCTCCCGTCTGTCTATTTGCTTGCCTAGACCCATGGATAGTAATATGTTGTATCAACATCTCCAATATCCTGGGAATATAGCGTATAGGGTCCATCACGTATAAAAACATGTGCCTGCATAGAAGAAGCCAACATCCTCCCAATAATTGTCCCACCTGAACCCCCTCAGTTGTGCATCACAGCGAATCCAATTGGCCAGTAGTTCGACCACTAAGGCATAAAGCAGGAGAGAAAGGGGACACCCCTGCCTCATTCCCCTTTCCAGACAGAACTCATGGGAAACCACCCCATTCACCCTCACCCTCGCTACGGAATTTGTGTATAACTTTGTGCGCCAGGCCAGGAAGTTCGCTCCCAATCGCATTTTGCATAATACTACCGTGAGGTAAGGCCATTCCAGGGAGTCAAAGGCCCTCTCTGCATTGAGGGACAGCACTACTACAGCTCCTGTTCTGGCCAGAACCTCGAACAGATGCAGCAAGTTATGTTGTGTCGCCAAGTAGGGCATAAAGCCAGACTGGTCCACATGGACGTGTGTATCTATCACCTGGTAGAGGCGGCTAGCTCGCACTTTGGTTGGTATATTGGTCTCTGTGTTGAATAGGGAAATTGGTCGGGTGAGGAAAAAACCTCAGGGTTTCTCTGCTTATAAATGAGTGTAAACATAGCCGCTCGAAGATCCTGTGTCAGGGAGCACCTTCCCTGGCTCATAAACACATATGGAGGAATCTATAGGAGCCGTTCCCCAGTAGGCCTTCTCAGACATTACAAGAATTCCGAGGGATAGCATTTAGGGCCTGAATTCAATTCCTTAATGGCTTCTTGTAGCACAAGTTACTACTTGTGTAACGATATATCTGTAAGAGACATTAGTTAGTGATAAATTCCTTACCTTAGAATATCCCCAGGCATCAGACTGGATCCGCAAAATTTTGCGTAGCAATACCCCTGCACGCCGGCAGACGTCGTCCACGGCTCCGCGTCCTTCGTCGGCGTCGTTAGCGCCGGAATGACGTCATCGGAGTACTTAGACGCCACCCATGTGCGAAGACGTCAGTTCTGATACACTGCTTTTCCGCGCCAGATACGCAGAGCCATGATAGAACCAACACTGGTGCCAAGAAACTAGGGCCCTGAAAGGGGAGGACCTTAACCCTAGATATCGGTTCGCAGAACGGGGAGGATGGGTGGGTCGAATCTATAACTAACTAATGTCTCTTACAGATATATCGTTACACAAGTAGTAACTTGTGCATCTGAAAGAGACACAGTACTGATAGATTCCTTACCTTAGAATAGATACCCCAGCAATACCAACCCCGGTGGTGGGTCTGCGAACCAATAATCACACCAGAAAGTCCTCGAGGACAGAACGGCCAAAGAAGCCATCCCTCTGGACTTGGCTGTCCAGGCAAAAATGTCTTGCAAACATGTGCAGCACGGCCCACGTAGCTGCCTGGCAAATATCCTGCAAGGGCACTCCTCGGCTCGGGGCAGTGGTAGTCGCCGTGGCCCGGGTAGAATGAGCCCGTAGTCCCACAGGGGGTTCCTTCATTGCCAAGGAGAAACATGCCTGGATACACAAGATGATCCACCGCGAGATGGTCCGCTTGTGCACCGCCATTCCCTTCTTAGCGCCAACGTAACCAACAAAGAGTTGGTCATCCACCCGAAACTGGCGCGTGCAATCCAGATAGTAAGAGAGCGCCAGACGGTAGAGCCTCTCTTCTTCTTTCGAGGGATGCGGAGGCGGAAAGAAGGTGGGCAAGGTAATGGACTGCCCGATGTAGAAGGCCGTGACAACCTTGGGCAGGAAAGAAGGTCTCGTCCGCAACACAACCTTGTCCGGATGGAGGTGTAGAAGAAAGAGCCTGGAGCTCACTCACTCTCCTGGCAGAGGTGATGGCAACCAGGAAAGCAGTCTTCAAGGTAAGAGGACAGTTATGGAGCGGCTCAAAGGGAGCACACATTAGGTAGGTAAGTACAAGATTCAAGTCCCAGTGGGGCATCACGAAAGGAACAGGAGGGAACATGTGTGTGATGCCCTTCAAAAACCTATTTACAATCGGGGACTTGAACAAGGAAGGCTGATCAGGGAGCCTCTAGAAGGCGGAAAGGGCAGAAAGGTAGCCCTTGATAGTGCCCAGAGCAGAGCCCTGCTGGGCAAGAGAAAGAAGGAAGAGGAGAACCTCAGAAAGGGGTGCAGAGAGTGGATCCACAGCCTTTGCTGTGCACCATGCCACAAATCTGTTCCACCTGCAGGCATATACCGACTTTGTGGAGGGACGCCTGGCTGCCAGAATGACATTACAGACTTCAGGAGGCAAGTCAAATGAACTCAACTGTCGCCGCTCAATCTCCAAGCTTGTAGGTGGAGACTGGACAGGTTCGGGTGGAGGACCGTCCCCTGCTGCTGCGACAGAAGGTCCTCCCGAAGAGACAGACGATTCGGGGGATCGACTGACATGCTGAGTAGCTCGGGATACCAGTATCTTCGTGCCCAGTCCGGAGCCACAAGGATAACCTGGGCCCGGTCGCGCCTGATCTTCCTCAGCACTCTGGGCAGAAGTGGTATAGGCGGAAAGGTGTACAATAGACCGCAACTCCACTTGCGACGAAAAGCGTCTCCGAGCGAGTGCCGCCTTGAAAACTCCAACGCGCAGAACTGATGACATTGCACGTTCTCTTCTGTGGCGAATAGATCTAACCAAGGCTCTCTGCACTGCTGAAAGAGGCCTTGCGCCACGTCCGCGTTCAGACGCCATTCGTGATCCATCATGCACATACGGCTGAGTTTGTCCGCCCTGGCGTTCAGGGAACCTGCCAGGTGTTAAACCACCAGGGTCACGCCCTGATGTTCCAGCCATTGCCAGAGGCGCAGAGCCTCCTGGCATAGGGTCCACGACCCCACCCCGGAGAGAGGGGAGAAATGCCTTTAGTGCAAGTCGGATCGCCCGCAGCTCCAGAAGGTTGATGTGGAGCTGGTACTCCGCCGGAGACCGGAGACCTGAGACCTTTCCCTACCCCAACCGAGGAGGCACGCGTCCGTCACAACTACGTGCTCCGGGTGGGGTAGGGAGAGGGATCTGCCACTGACCCAATCGCGGTCCGTGAGCCACCACTGCAGCTGTTCTGCAGTGCCCTCCGAGATCAAGACAAGTTGCCCTGATGCTGGGCCCACTGAAATGTCAGGTCCCACTGCAGAGCCCGCATCCGCCACCGGGCGTGATGCACCAGAGGGATGCAGGAGGCCATCAGCCCCAGAAGCCGCAGCGTCAACCTGACCGAAACCCGGGATAAAGGCCGAAAGATCGGAATCAGAGCCTGAATATCCCGAACCCGCTGTTCAGGTGGATAAACCCGAAACTGCGCCGAGTCCAGAACCGCTCTAATTGAGAGGAGCTTCTGAGAGGGACACAGGTGTGACTTCGGCACTTTGATGGAGAACCACAGCAGATGCAGGAGATCGGCTGTAGTCTGGAGGTGGCTGATGACTTTCTGGGGCGAGCCCGCCTTCAACAACCAGTCGTCGAGGTAGGGGAAGACTGAAACCCCTAACCTGCGCAGATGGGCTGCGACCACCGCCATCACTTTGGTGAACACCCGTGGGGTGCTGGTAAGGCTGAAGGGGAGCACGGTAAATTGAAAGTGCTCGTGGCCTACCGTGAACTTGAGGTAACGCCGGTGGGCCAGCAGGACGGGGATGTGAAAATAGGCATCCTGCAAGTCCAACGCTACCATCCAGTCTCCTGGGTCCAGGGCAGCTAAGACCTGAGCCAGAGTCAGCATCTTGAACTTTTCCTTCCGGAGGAAGCTGTTGACGTTCCGTAGGTCCAAGATAGGTCGTAGGCTCCCTTTGCCCTTCTTGGGTACCAGAAAGTAGTGGGTGTAACAACCACACCCTACTTCTGGCCCAGGAACACGCTCGATGGCCCCCTTGGCCAAGAGGGCCGTGACTTTTTCTTGCAGAAGTTGCAAGTGATCCCCCGACACGTGGTGGAATTGCGGTGGCATGGCTGGAGGGGTCGCCGCAAAGGGGAGGGAGTAGCCCCTTCGGACGATTTGCAGCACCCACCTGTCTGACGTGACGGTGCGCCAGTGGAAGAGGTGATGGCGAACCCTGCCCCCCACTGGCGTCACATGGGCCTGAGCACGGACTAGGAGGGTTTTGAGGCAGGTGCTGCGGGGGAAGGTGTGGACTGGCCGCGCTGTTGTCCCCGACCGCCGCCAAGGCGGTTTCCACGGCCGCCACCGCGCTGTTGGACTTTCTGTGGCGCGTGGCTGGCAGCACGTGTGGGGGCGGCCCTTCCTTGGACACGAAAGGAGCGAAAGGCACCTGTTTGCTGGCGAGGGGCCGAGAGGCCCAAGGACTTGGCCGTAGCCCTGGAGTCCTTAAATCTCTCAAGCGCATGGTCTGCCTTGTAGCCAAAGAGGCGACGGTCATCAAACGGCATGTCCAGAAGAGTGGCCTGGACATCGGCTGAAAAGTTGGCGGACCTCAACCAGGCATGGCGTGGAACCGCCACCGTCGTTGCCATTGCCCTGTCCAGTGAGTCCGTGGTATCCAGCCCACACCGGATGGAATACCGCGCTCCATCTTGACCCTCCGCAAGGGTTTGGGTGAGTTTTGCCCGGACCTCCTCCGGACATTGTGGCAGCACGTCCGCGACCGCGTCCCACAGGGTGTGGGTGTAGCGGCCCAAGAGGGACAAGAACACCTTCTTCCCGAACTGCTCATACCTCTTGGATTCCCGATCGGGCGGAGCCGTCGGGAATGCGGTCTGGGAAGTGGAAGCCTGGATGACCATCGGGGGTGGGGTGGGTGGACAAAAAGCAAGGGTCGCCCAGGGCCGGGCTGTAGCGTCTGGCCACGTTTCTATCCACAGGCGGGCCTGTGGCGGGCTTGGACCAAGTGCCCACAAGAACGTCACACAAGGCCTCATTAAACGGCAGCAGAGGCTCACTGGAGCTTGCCTGCGGTTTAAGGAGCTCAGTGAGGAGGTTAGTCCTCAAGGCCGCAACAGGGAGCTCAAGGTTTAAGGCCTTGGCCGCCCGTGTCAACACTACACTATAAGCAGCCCCCTTCATCTGTAGCCACGGCGGGAGGGGAGACAAATCCAGTGTCTGGCGAAGTGTCAATCCCACTGGCCTCCCCAAGCTCATATGTCCAGTCCTGTGGTGACTGGCACTCCCGCGCCAGAGGGTCCTCAGACCCCTCCCAATCACCCTCGTCACCCATCTCCTGTAGTACTGGTTCAACAGATGGGTCCTGCTCATGGAAATAGAAATCTCCAAATGCCGTCGGTAGCGGTCCCCATCGGCGCCGCTCAAGTGCCAGAACCGGACCGGGGGTAGGATCAGGGACGGCACCCATAGCAGGCGCCGGGGGCGACACCAGTAGGGCCGGCGTCTGCGAGGTCGTGAGGTCGACCGGCGACGACCCTGATCCGGAAGCGGATCCAGAGAGGGCCTGCGGCGCCGGGATCGAAGTCGCCGGCGGTGCCGGGGCTGAAGCACCCGACGGCGTCAGAGCCGAAGCACCCGACCCGCTAGGCCCTCCAGCCGGGCCCGAAGGCGCCACGGAACTCGGCTGAGGAGGGAGGGACCTCAAGGCCATGAGGTACCGCTCGATCTTCTCAGGCGTCGCGTCTTGCCCAGGGACCCGAAGGTGTGGGGCAGGCGGCGACGACTGCGACTCCGTCGGAGCCGCGTGGGTGGTGTCACCCAACCCCCGGCCGCATCGTGCGAGCGTCGGGGTGGGTCGGAGGAACGATGATGTCTCTCCAACCTCTTATGCCTCTTACCTGAGGACTTGGATCCTGACGACCGATGTCCACTCCCGGAGCTGCGAGGGCATCCCACCCCGCGACCGCTCCTTGGACCTCCCGTGGGAGCGGGACCGGGACCAGGTGCGATCGTCGTGGTCGAGGCCTAAACACTTGAGGCACCGGCGATGGGGGTCGGTAACCGACATCAGTCGGTCGCACCTGGAACAGGGTTTAAACTCGGGCATCTCTACCGGCACCGTTGGAGTCGAAGACTCGAGTAGAGAAATGATCAAAAGGATCAAAAAGTTTACTCAAAAAAGACTAAGGGGTAGAGCTTCTCAGGATCTGCGCTAGCTGGCGCGGAAAACAGAAGAACTGACGTCAGCGCGTATGGGCGGCGTCTAAGTACTCCGACGACGTCATTCCGGCGCTAACGACGCTGACGACGGACGCGGAGCCGCGGACGACGCCTGCCGGCGCGCAGGGGTATTGCTACGCAAAATTTTCCAAATCCAGTCTGACGCCTTGGGATATTCTAAGGTAAGGAATCTATCACTAACGTGTCTCTTTCAGATTCTCTTCTACCTCTAGCTTTTGGTCCAACCAGGCCACATCCTCCAGGAATCGGGTTTGAGTTGGGAGGTCTACGACAAATCTCACAATTTCTGAAGAAGTGCACTGCACCCTGCAGCAGTACAAAGGCCTCTTCTGTCCCAGGTCCTATATTAGCGAGGTGCTCGTTCTGTGTTTATAAGTAACGCACCCATTGTTGGCCCGCTTACCTGTGTACTAAAAGGTCAATAGCTTGCCTGCCTTATTGCCCACCTCATTGAGGTTAGGTTGCTAACGGCAGAAGAGTGCCCTTGCTTCATCCTCTGCCACCTGTCTATGCTCCTCTTTCAGAAGTTCAATGGTCCTGCCTTGGGCCTGAATATATTCTAATTCTTCAGTCCCCCAGGTGCTGTTCTTCACTCTCTCCTCCCTTCTCATCTGTTTACCTGCTTGGCTGGTGATAAGCTGTCCTTGTGCCACTGTTTCAGAAGCTGCCCACAGTGTTACCCGCAACTCCACTGATCCTACATTCTATTTTAGGTAGTTTTTGATAAGCTGTCAGAGTTGTGTCCTGGTGTCTTAGTCCTGTAGGAGCCACAGATCAAGTCGCCAGTTAGCCCTCCCTAGAGCATTCCTGTGTGCATTGTAGTTGTGAGTGGTGAGCAGTCTATGAGATGCTCCTGAGCAGGAATCTGGTGTTTGTGAATCTAACACGTGCATTACCAGTATGAAAACGTAGACCAGTCTAGATAAGGGAGCCATGTTAGTTCCCATATAAGTCTATTCCCTCACCCCAGGGTGAGAGTCCCTACACAAGTCCAGAAGGCCGTACGGAATTGCCATAAAAGTTTATTGTCACACCCCCTGAGGCATGTTGGTTTGAATCAGTCATGGTCCTGTTGCTATATCTTGTTTATGTCACACCCTAGCAACATCAGCCGTGCCCCGTCCCTGGGGCCTCTGCCGGCCATTTCCCATACCATCTAGCATGAGTTATTGTAAACCAGGTGGGTAGTACAGCAACACCACTACTAGTTTTTACTCATTTCATTCCCCTTGCATCTCCACAAGTAGTTCCCATTATCAGTCAATAGGAGTGATCTGCGCATTAGGATGGTGACCCTCCCCCCAAGAACCCCAACTGAGCCAGGACCCTGTATTCTGCCCCTGCATGGCAATCCGCAGTTGTTGCCCACGAGCTGGGTCTCCTGCAGGAGTACCAGGTCCAGGCTCTGGGTTGACCTAGCCGCCATCCCTCTTTTCAGTATAAGGCCCAGTTTATTAACATTCCAGGTGAGGACCTTCAGATTGAGGTTCTGGTGTGACTCTGTTGAGATACCAGTATGTGCTTGTCAATGCCCCATGGTGCCCTCCATCCCAAATAATGAGAACTTGCATATCAGCACAGTTAAAATTGAAAAAGTTCAGCTGCTTCCTCCGCGACCACACTGGGTCCAGGGGGCAATTAGAACAGTAGAGAAAGATACAACCATAGTATCAGGGGGTGACATAACTCTTTCAATTTGTGGGGGGGCGTGGCTTAACAAAATGGCCGGCTAGATGCGTTTTCGTCCAGCTCCTGCCCCAGCGCTTCCATAATCCTGAATAATCCTGGCACAATACTGTTTCTGACACTGCTCCTGAGGTGAGAAGCCCCCCTGGACCTCCGCGGCGCCGGAGCTGCATAGAAATCCTTGCCCGCGACTGTGGGAATCCCGGTGGTCCGCGGCAGACCCACCAGAACCTACAGCCTGAAAATGGCAACCGCCGTGCTGCGGAGCGGGTGTGGTGCGCCGTCGCGACAGAAGAAGCCCTGGAGGTCGGCAGTGTCCCTGTGTGAGGAGGCAGGGTGGAGAGCGGACCCCGGCGGGGGAGTGCAGGCGATCGACGGCGGCAAGGTGCGGCCGGCCGGCGGATCTCCACGGACCCTCGGCGTCTGCACCTAAGCGATGCCGGTGCATCTACGCAGGCAATATTATCCTGACAAGCGCCGGGGGCAGCCTGGCTGACATACCCCAGGGCTGCAGGTGTGGCCCGGAGGCGGCGCGAGAGCTGGCCTGGACTGCATTGATGGTAACTTGTGGCCAGAACCGACAGGATTTGCGTGGCTGCCACTGGGGCCTGGCCGAGACTCGCGAGGCGGTCCCAGTTGTGGTTGCACTAGATAATCGCGCCCCCCCTTCCCCCCTGTGACGTGCCCTGTGAGGCACCCTCGAGCGGCCGTGCTATTATGGAGAAAGACCGGCAGACAAGGGGAGCCCAGGCGAATAGGATTGTGCAGTACACGGTCCCAGGCCCTAGATCGGTGGAACGCCCTAGAGTAGACCAGGAGATGGAGACCCACCAAGATGCAGCAGCCCGGGACAAAGCAGATATCTTAGCAGCAATTTGCGACTCCAGGGTGGCGCTGGAAACCAAAATGGACGGGATGGCCATGGACATCAACCATCTGCGCCTGGACCTCAGAAAGGTGGCGGACAGGGTTACCACCAGGGAGGGAGACCTGAACGTATTGCAATCCGAGGTCCGTCAGCTGAGGGAGACGGTCACAGCTCTCCAGGATCATACGGCCCGGTTGGAGGACCGGGCGGAGCATGCAGAAGGGCGGTCCCAGGGGAACAATCTTCGCTTCCTGGAATTTCCGGCACGGACAAAAGGGCTGGCGGCGGACCTATTCCTCGAGGACTGGATTGGCAAGGTGTTTCCAGATCTGCGACTATCCAAATTGTTTGTAGTGGAGAGGGCTCACAGGACCCTGGGGCCGCCGCCGAAGCCGGGATCCCCGCCTAGGGCCTTAATAGCCCGGTTCTTCAATTTTAGGGACCGGGACTTGATCCTTCAACATATTCGCAAAACAGGCCCGCCCAGATTTGACAACCATGACATCCATATTTTCCCAGATTATACAAGAAAGGTACAGAATCTCCGGAATGACTTTCTACGGGTTAAACGACGGATGCAAAGCTAGAATATTAAATATAGCCTGCTCTTCCCGGCCAGGGTCCGAGTGCAACACGGCGACAGGATACATTTCTTCGACCGCCCGTCGGACGCGGAACACTGGATGTCAAGTCAAGTCAAGTCAAGAGATTTATATAGCGCGCTACATACCCATAGGGTCTCAAGGCGCTTGAAGAAGGGTGGGGAATTACTTGTCGAATATCCAAGTTTTAAGTTGCTTTCTGAATGCTAGGTGGTTCTGAGTAAGGCGAAGGTGGGTGGGAAGTGAGTTCCAGGTTTTAGCTGCCAGGAAGGAGAAGGATCTACCTCCCATGGTGGTTTTGTTGATGCGAGGTACAGTGGCAAGGGCTTGGTTGGAGGATCGAAGCTGGCGGGAGGGGGTGTAGAAGGACAGTCGTGTGTTGAGGCATTCGGGTCCAAGATCGTAAAGTGCTTTGTGTGCGTGGGTTAGGAGGCGGAAAGTAATCCTCTTATTTACGGGGAGCCAGTGGAGGTTTTTCAGGTGACCGGAGATGTGTTCTTTACGCGGGATGTCTAGTATGAGCCTGGCTGAAGCGTTCTGGATGCGTTGGAGTTTTTTCTGGAGTTTTGCAGTGGTACCGGCGTATAGGGTGTTTCCGTAGTCCAGGCGGCTCGTGACCAGTGCGTGGGTGACCGTTTTTCTAGTTTCGGTGGGGATCCAGCGAAATGTTTTTTTGAGCATGCGAAGAATGTTGAAGCAAGATGATGAAACGGCGTTGACTTGTCTGGTCATCGAGAGTGAGGAGTCCAGGATGACGCCCAGGTTCCGTGCGTGGTCCGTCCGGATGGGTGCTTTTCCAAGGGCCTCTGACCACCAAGAGTCATCCCAGGCGGAGGGGGAGGTGCCTAAGATGAGGACTTCAGTTTTGTCCGAGTTCAGTTTCAGACGGCTGTGCTTCATCCACTCGGCTACTTCTTTCAATCCTTCGTGTAAGTTGGTTTTGGCGGTGTTAGGGTCTTTGGTGAGTGAGAGGATCAGTTGAGTGTCATCAGCGTAGGAGATGATGTTGAGGTTGTGTTGGTGAGTGATGGCCGCAAGGGGGCTCATGTATATGTTGAAGAGGGTGGGGCTGAGTGACGATCCTTGTGGCACGCCGCAAATGACTTCAGTGGCCTCTGACTTGAATGGTGGGAGGCGGACTCTCTGGGTTCTTCCGGTGAGGAACGAGGTGATCCATTCCAGTGCTTTTCCTTGGATTCCGACGTTTCTGAGGCGCTGTAAAAGGGTGCTATGACAGACTGTGTCGAAGGCAGCGGAGAGGTCGAGGAGGATGAGGGCGACTGTGTCTCCATTGTCCAGTAGAGTTCGAATGTCGTCTGTTGCTGCGATGAGTGCGGTCTCAGTGCTGTGTTTGGCTCGGAAGCCGTTCTGTGATGAGTCGAGGGATTTGTTCGATTCGAGGAAGGCGGCTAGCTGGTTGTTGACAGCTTTCTCGATGACTTTGGCCGGGAATGGAAGGAGAGAGATGGGGCGGTAGTTTTTGAGTTCTGTGGGGTCCGCTGTGGGTTTTTTCAGAAGGGCGCTGAGTTCGGCGTGTTTCCAACTTTCCGGGAAGGTGGCGGAGTAGAGGGAGCAGTTGATGACGTCTCGGAGGTGTGGTGCTATGATGGAGTCTGCTTTGTTGAAGATGTGGTGAGGGCATGGGTCTGTGGGGGATCCTGAGTGGATGGAGTTCATCAGGCGGATGGTGTCTTCAGTGGAGATTGGGTTCCAGTCATTAAGGATGTTCAAGGGGGGTGAAGGTCCTGCAGAAGGTTGGGTGGGTTGGTCTCCTGGTCGGATGTCGAAGCTGTTGTGGATGTCCGCGATTTTGTTGTGGAAGAATGAAGCTAGGGAGTCGCAGAGGGCTTGAGAGAGGGTGATGTCGTTGGAGTTGGCTGATGGGTTGGTAAATTCTTTGACGATGTTGAATAATTCTTTGCTGTTGTGGGCGTTGTTATCTAGTCGGTCTTTGAATGCGGCTTTCTTGGCAGATCGGATTAGTTGGTGGTGTATGCGGGTGGCGTTTTTGAAGGCGTCCCAGGTGCTGGTGTTGGGGTCTTTTTTCCAGGCCTTTTTGAGGGAGCGACAGAGTTTCTTGGATTTCTTAAGATCATCGTTGAACCATGAGGCGTTTTTGCTGCCTAGTTTGATTTGACGTTTTTTCAGCGGTGCTAGGATGTCGGCGCTGTTGGATAGCCATTGGGTGAGGTTGATGGCTGCTTGGTCGGGGTTTGAGGAGTGGGCGGGGGGGTTTTGAAGAAGCGATGAGGAGATCTGGTCGATGGTGATTTTGTTCCAGTTTCTTCGTAGAGTAGGTTGAGGATAGTTGTGGGATGTGGTCTTATTGTAGATAAAGTGAACGCAGCTGTGGTCCGTCCAATGGAGAGCTGTGGTGTGACTGAAGGAGACATGTTTGCTGGAGGTGAAGATAGGGTCGAGTGTGTGACCTGCAATGTGGGTGGGCGTAGTGACAAGTTGTTTGAGTCCGAGGTCGGCGAGATTGTCAAGAAGGGTGGTGGCGTTGCTGTCATTGTTCTTTTCCAGGTGAAAGTTGAGGTCTCCGAGTAGAATGTATTCCTCGGAGGGAAGGGCGTGTGGGGTGATAAAGTCAGTGATCTCGTCACTGAATTGAGCACGGGGTCCTGGTGGCCTGTAGAGGAGGGTGCCTCTAAGTGTGGTTTTGGGGTCGGTGTGGATCTGGAAGTGAAGGTGTTCTGCGCTAGCGAGGTTGACGTCAGAGCTGGTTGAGATGCGGATGGAATTCTTATGGACGATAGCGATGCCTCCTCCTGTTTGGTCGGTGCGGTCCTTACGGATGATCTTGTAGTCTTCCGGGATGGCAATGGTGATGTCTGGGGCAGAGGATGCGTTCATCCATGTTTCTGTTAGGAAGGCGACGTCTGGAGAGATGGTGTCTAGTAGGTTCCAGAGGTCGATGGCGTGCCTGTGGACTGAGCGGGTGTTGAGTAGTATGCAATTAAGGTGGTTGGTGTCAGATCTCTGTTGTGTGTTCGCAGATGGGGAGTTGTTCTTTGAGCCGTCGAACTTGCAGGAGTTGCAAGAGAAGGGTCCATGGGTGTGTCCAGGAGCGGCTTGGACGCAGTTGTGGGGGCGGCCGGGGTTAAGGGCTAGGAGGGTGGTGGCATCGTATGTAATGCGTGTGGGGTGGGAGGTGCGGGGGCCAGGGGGTCTGGCGCTGGGCGCGGTCCAGGCGCGGACGGGCGTAGACGGGCTTACCTTTGGCGCACCTTCGGCGCGGCCGTAGCGCGTGGACGCTGCGCGTAGGGACATGTGGCATAAAAGGAGAGTGGAGGGGGCGGAGCGTGGGAGGGGCAGCAGGGAGGCGGTAGTGTGGCTGAGGGGCGGGCCAGGGGATATCAACAACAAAATGGAGGGTCAAAGGGAAAGGCAGACAGGGGTAGCAAAAACACAAATGCGTCGAGTGAGCAGTACAATCAGAACAAATGCGCAGACACAAGCAAAAACGAACGAGTGAGCAGTACTATAAAAAACAAATGCACAGACACAAGCCAAAAATGATCCCAACAGCCTGAGCGAGGTCGCGCTGAATAAGGCAGATAGTAACAGTGGCGCTATGCGTGTAAAGCGCTATAATGCAATGGTAACTACAGTTCCGTGTAAAACGCGCAATAAACGATACCAGGGAGCGTTTCAGCTGATAATCAGGAGGAGCGTGGTGGAGCGACCGTTCTGAAGCTAGTCCAGGTGGTTGGACTTGTTGGGCCTGGCGGGCCATGACCACACACAGGGCCGGCAGGAGCAGAGACGGCGGAGTGGGCGACGGCGGAGCCAGCGGCGTGGAGAGGGAGATCAACCCCTGGGAGGACGTGCTCTCGCAGAGGGTGGACGTATCACTGAGAGTCAGGATGGCACTCTCCAGGTGGAACTGGAGGCGATCCTGACCCAGAACCAGTTCTCCCCATTGTGTTTGGTGCAGGAAACACAGTAAGATTCTGGAGGTGCCCCCAGCCCGGCTGTTGAACCTGCAGGAGACAAATGACTGGTGGACCCGGTGATCAAAGCGAGAAACATGGGGTCTTGGACACTGTGAGTATCTTTATTCTTCGACCCGGGGGGAACTGTACAGGCCTGAGTGACTTATAGAAGGGACCGTCCATCTGGAGACTGGAGGGACAAAGGGAGGAGGGGAGCTGGAAACCTGTTTATTACAGCGGCTACACTATTGTGCCAAGTATAGAATTAACTGGCCGGCTGTAGAGTGCTGAGGCGGCCGGCTAGGCCACTGGTCGGGCAGGGCTGCGCGGTACCAGTCAGTCGGCTGAACATCCAAGCAAGGGGAGAGGGACTCTTAGGGACTTGTGAACATACAATTGTTGTGTTTTATTTGCTATTCACTGATTGCAAGTTGAGGGGGTGGTCTAGGGGGGTGGGTGGAGCTTTGGGGCGGGGTTCGGAGTCTTCTGACCAGGACTGGGTTAGGAGATGCAGTACTACCGCCTGTGGGTGGGGGGTGTTGGGGTTCCTTGTTTTGGTTGTGTAGGGGACGCTGCTGGTCCTAATCGTAACCTTGTTATGGGATGTATAAGTTGTCTGCTTCTTGGAGGGTCACATTACACTGCGGTGGGGGATCACTTGTATGCTAGCTGGGTGCTACGATATCATGAACTGCTGACTCATGACAGGTGATACACAAAGGTACAAATTGGTAACGTGGAATGTCAGTGGGCTCAATAACATGATTAAGCGAATTAGGGTGGCCACCTACCTCCGGCGCTATGGGGTCAGCATTGCATTGCTACAAGAGACGCACCTTTGGGTAGACTGTCTCAAGTATGTCCAGCGTAGATGGCGGGGGCAGTTTTTCGCCACATCTTACTCCGGGTTTGCTAGGGGTGCATTAATATGGGTGGCGCCGGGAGTCCCTTTCAAGGCCATGCACACTAAACTGGATCCGGAGGGCAGGTTTATGATAGTGGTGGGGACGTTAGATGGGCGTAGTGTATGCTTGGTGAATGTTTATGCTCCGAACAGTGATGATGGCAGTTTCTGGGTCGGGTGCTGGGACAGTTAGACCTGGACACAGACACGGAGCTACTTGTTGCAGGGGACTTCAACTGTGCCCTTGATAGGGAACTAGATGGATACCCCCCAAAATCAGATGCCAAACCTAGGATGAGGGGAGAAATGAACCAGATTCTCCAGAGTTATGACCTGTTGAATGCATGGAGGCACCGCAACCCAGCCCGTCGGGTGTACTCGTGCTACGCACCTGTTGCCAATACCCATAGCAGATTGGACTACTTCTTTCTCCAGGGAACGGCAATCTGTTGAGTAGCGGAGATCCAATATTTGGCTCGCTACCTGTCCGACCACTCCCCGCTCCTGCTCACGTATTCGGTAGACAGACCATGGCCAAGATCCCGCCCCGGAGGCTCAATACGGAGGCCTTGGCCGACCCTACCTATAAGGATACTATTTTGCAGGGGCTCGAGACGTATCTGGAGGTGAACTGGGGCCCGGTTAGCACCAGGGCGACTGAATGGGATGCTGTGAAAGTGGACGGAGGTAGGGGTAAAAGGGTGTTGGAACGGGATCTCCGGCAGTATGAGGACCATCTGGCAGTGATGGAAAAAGACTTTCCCACAGACAAGGAGAGGCTGCCTGAATGGACGGCCACGCGCCAGCAGCCTGGGGGACACGTGGGCTGCGCTCGGTAAATTCAATAGAACAGCCAGCAGGCGGCAATGGTACTCGGAGGGCGACAAGGCTGGAAGGCTGCTGGCGCGTCTAATTCGGGTGGAAACTCAACCCCACCCGATTCTGGCACTGAAGAATGAGGTGGGCCAGATGGTGTATACTCAAAAGGCGATTAATTATGTATTTCGGTCTCATCTATGTAAAATATACTCAGAGTCTCAGCCTTCTGCGGGCCCTGAGGGCGTGGACGCAGACAGTCAGGAGGAATTGGGTGGGCCCCTCCGGGAGGAGGAATTACGAGCCGCGATCGCCCACCTGCAGACAGTAAATTCCCCAGTGATGGACGGATAAACTGCTGAACTCTATAAAGAGTTCAAGGGGGTTTTGGTCCCGAAACTCCTTGAAATTGCAATAGAGGCCTACGACCGAGGCTCGCCCCCAGATTCCATGTGGGCAGCGACGATAGTTAGGATCCCCAAGCTGGGTAAAGATCCTCTTCTTCCCTGATCGTATAGGCCTATATCCATGCTGAATGTGGATTTGAAAATTATCAGCCAGGTGCTGGCCAGTAGACTCCTCCCCTACCTTAGGTGACTGGTCCACGAGGACCAGTCGGGTTTTATCAGGGCAGGAATATGTTGCGGAACATTCGTCGCCAGGCCCACGTCATGAAAGCCTTAGGGGGACGGGCCCAGCAAAAAACACACTAGTATTTCTTGATATCGAACAAGCGTTCGACTCGATCCGGTGGGCCTACCTCTGGAAGGTGCTTTTGAAACTGGGATTGGGGGAGGGGTTTGTAAAGTGGATACAGCTTCTTTATACTAGGCGAGTGGCCAGGGTCCACACGGGAACGATACGTGTCGGACAAAATACCCATAACAAGAGGGACGCGTCAGGGGTGCCCTCTCTCTCCCTTACTCTTTGCCCTGGCAATGGAACCGTTGGCATGTCATCTCCGCACGGTACTTGAGGGTCGGGGCATTTGAGTGGGGGGATATGGAGCACGTGGTGTCCCTGTATGCGGACGACGCGTTGATTTATTTGAATAAGCCGACACAGTCATTGCCGGCCTTGATGACCACACTGTCGCGGTTTGCAGCCGCTTCTGGTCTTGCGGGGAATAAAGCAAAATCTCAGCTCTACGCGATTGGAGAGCAGTCCGACTGGGAGGGGGTCCAACCCCCGGAGATGGGACTCCCATGGGTAGATGATACGCTTCGCTATCTGGGGATCTGGATTGGAAGGAACTCGGCCACCTTCTTCCAGCAGAACATGGGTAGGATAATCCGGGGTCTGCGGGGGAGTATCACATTCTAGAACACCCTTAAGCTCTCCTTGATGGGGAAGATCGCCTTAATCAAAATGGTGGTCCTCCCGCGCTGTCTGTACACAATGCAAGGGTCCTTTTATGAACTCCGCACCAGGTATTTCGAGAACTAGATTCCCTGTTAGTCCTCCTATTGTGGAACAGGAAACGAAGTAGGGTGAGTCTAAAGGTCCTGAAGCGTAGGAGGATTAGAAGTCCCAGATCTGGAACTTTATTACTTTGCGTCACAACTGCAACATGCTATTGCATGGCTGGATACGGACCCCTCTTGGGAGAGGTCCTTGTTGGCAGGCACTTACATGAGCGGGCAGTTGGGAGCGCTGCTATGGCAGGTGAGGGGCGACAAGACCACGGCCCCCCGAAGTGCGTTTGGTGGCCACGATATGGGATCGAGTGGTACGGCGCCTAATTTGCGACAGGCCGTTCGCACCCGACATGGATCTCTGGTTGATGCCACCCTTTGCCCGGATAGAACAGGTCATGTCAACAGACAAGTGGAACGAGGGAGGCTGCCTGATGCTAGCTGACCTTTATCCAGACGATAAATGTATCGGCGGTGACCTCCTTCGAGCTGGGACTGGGGCAATTTCTCCAATACGCTATAATAGCCGCAACCGCGCGGCAACTCTGGCCCTCGTTTCCGGAGGCTCCGGTGCACACCCGCACTCTGGTCACCATATTGGCAATGGCAGGGGCCGTAAGTTTGTGACTCACCTCTACAGGGCATTAAGGGAGGATAAAAAGTTGCGGACCCTGACGATAGAAGATAAATGGCAGCAGGCATGTATGCAGGAGATTACCCCCCGTGAGTGGGAAAAAATACACGAAAGTGTGCGGAAGGTATCAGTGAGCAACCTCTTCAAGCAAATCCAATATAATATTATACACATGACTTACCTCTCACCAAAGCGGCTCCAGGCCATTGATAGTACCAGAGATTCCTGCTGCCCGAGATGTCGCAGTGCACAGGCGGATTTTATACACATGGTGTGGCGTGCCCTGTGCTCCAGTCATACTGGGTGAAGGTTTTGGAGGTTCTGGCGAGGGTGACGGGGTGGATAGTAGACCTGGACCCACGTGCTTGCCTCCTGGGCTTGATCCCCGGGGATCCCAAACGGAAAGTAAGTACGAGATTCCTAATGGTAGGCCTAGTCACAGCCCGGCGTCGTATTGCAATCCATTGGTTGTCCCCACAGGGCCCGATGCTGCTGGAATGGAGGGCCGACCTCCGGGAGTGGGCACTGGCAGAGGAAGGGCACAGGCAAACTACCTGAGGTCTTACTGGCTTGGGGGGACAATGCTTCAAGAGTTGGTGGGACAGGACGCCCAATTGACACAGGGCAGTTCGGCAGTTCGGAGTCAGTACCCATTGGGCAGGGGGAGGCTCCAGTTCAGGAACAAGTGACACACGGTGACCCACCATAGGGAGGACGTGACTCGGACCCTATCTTTTTTTCTTTTATGGACCCGGCAGCAGGGGAGGGGGTGGGCGGGTATGGGGGGGGACATGGTTGGGGGTGGGTGGGAGTTCTCATACAGTTGTACAATGTTTCAGCGAAAATGTAACCGCAAATGTGGTAGACGAAGGAACCTCCACCATCATCGTCATCATTATACAGCCTGCCAATTGTTGTTGTTGATATACGGACCTCTTCAGAAAAGGCGGCTACGCTGTATGTTTGTACCTTGCTTACTTTATTGTGCTGGAGATGTAAACCTAATAAAGAAATTTACAAAAAAACTCTTTCAATTTGTGACTCCCTTGTGCCGATCGCCCACCGCTTCAAGGTCATCTGAACATTTTAGGATAGTGTCCCCACTTCGATGTTAGGGTCCGCTGTGACCATCAGTTCTGCCGTGTCCTGCATCCCCTGGTACCCCAGGCCAACTGCCGGGCTCCACCCTGTGGGGGACTCCCATCTCAGTGGTCTTCTTGGATGGGGAGTCCCCCTCTGCCTTTTACTGTTAACTGGTTTCCAGCCCTCAAACCATTCATCGGTTTCTTCCAGGGTTGAGAAGAACTATGACCTGCCTTTGGACCTTTGTAGCGGAAACCATGATATATTGAATGTCCCTTTTGTGCAGTTTAGCTTTTCTGCTTTCAAAGGATCTCCTTTTCACCTGTTCCTTGTACGTAAAGTCTGGGAACACCATAATCATGGTGTTTTCGTATTGTAGTGGAGCATTAGTGTGTGCTACTACAAGGATGGTGTATCAATCCCTATAGTTGAGGATCCGAGCAATAAGCGTGCCTTAGGTCCAAGTTGAAAGAGGGGGTATCCTATGGGGTCTTTTGACCACAAAGTGTGCAACAGGGCAGTGGGGTGAATACTTTTTCTAATAAACTCCTTTAAAAAGCACTCCAGGTCTTTGCCCTTGCTACGTTATGGGAGGCCTACCCCTCAGAAACTGTTGGGCTATGATCATCCCTCAACACTCTCCGCTCTCCTGTACAAGAGTTTTTTACAGTTGGATCTTCTGAGGACAATATCAATGGCTACTGTATCTATTTTGTGCTCTAATATGGTTTTAGAGTCCATTATGGTCTGAACCAGGTCTTTGAATAATGGATTGGGCCTTCTTATGTTTCATGTTTGTCATCCAAGTGTATTTGTCTAGTTGTTGGCCTGCATCTGTTTGTGACCTTTATCCTGACTCATAGTGGTGTTGTGCAGCAACGTGGCACTCCTGACCTCTGCGCAGTTCCTTCAGTTCAGTTGTGTTGCTTAGTTATCCCCTCCTGTAGCACTATGTGTCTGGGTCTTCATCAAGTCTCAGGCCTTGCCCCCTCTCTGGTGCTATGGGCATGCACAGGGGTGGGGGATGTTGTTTAATGGTTGATATGTTGAAAACAAGTCCAATACAATACACCTTGGCCATCTCCTCTCCTGGTCCAGTAGCTCCCAGGCTGTGAGTGTCATTTTTTCCACAGGGGGCTCTACATCCTCCAGGTCCCCCAGGTAAGGGATCCGGGAGGTCCTCAGCAGCACCAAATCAGGTAATCCCCAACCCCGGAGTTCACAGCAGGGGAGGAGGGCATTGCTCCAGTGCTGTGGTGCAGCTGGTTGGTCGGCCATGGACTGCATCCGGCTCTCTTAAGTACAGAGCACCATCAACCCACCTCTGCCCGCCTTCAGCTACTCTCACATGTCCCTCAATTTGTTTCCAATAAGTTTCTCCCAGAGATTGCCATCAGGCTGACAGCATGGGCAGCAGCAGGCCCTTCAGTCCTTGGCCACTCCCTGGTCTCTGCAATGCTCTCAGGGCCACGACATGGTGCAGTCTCCTCCTGGCAGAAAGCCCCCGGGTCGCCTCAGTTCTCCCCCAAGTGCCTTGCTCACATATAGGCCTCCCTTGCGGTGTTGGGTGTTCCCACCTGTAGTCTCCCGGATGCTGGTGGCCCTTTCAGGCTCCCCAGTGCCTCTCGTCCCTGGCAATTGCCATCTTAGATCGCTGGGCCGGCTCTACACTAGACCGTTCACACACCGACGAAGAGCCACCAGCGTGCAACATCTACCTCCAAGGGGGGGCCCTTTCCGCTGGGCCACAGAAAATGCAGGTGAGGGTCCTCAGGTGTCATCCATTTGGCAGGATTCTGCCAAATGCGGGAGAGCTTATCGAAAGCACAGAATTAGGCTGCCATGTTCACCAGGTGTAAGACATGGCCCCTACTGGGCTTTTTATTTACCAGTAACTTGCATTCAGAGTTTGTGAATACCTAAAAATAGTAAACTTTCTCAAAAGTGTAAACTTAATCAAAATAGTAAGTTACCTTTGTGAATAAGGCCTGCATGTTTCTCCTACATTTACATGTATTCTGATTTATTTTCCGAATCTAATGATCTCATCAACACTGATATTTCTATAAGTAGGCTTTCCATGTCAACAATATCTACGGTTAACCATAGTTGCACAGGATTTAAATTGAACTACATGGTACACTTTAGTTGCAGAGTTCGATTCCACATGAAAGTTTTACTGAGTTTAGTATATTCTTTGGTATATAGCAGTTCCATTCTCTGTTGGTACAGAGGTTATTTTCCACATTATAAATAGTACCATATGTTTTGAAAAGTCTTCTATACACTATTTTCTTACTTTTCCTGCATTACAATTATTATGACTGATGTGTATTTAGTTCTATTATTTATGTTAGATTTCAAATGTGCAAAGCTGTTAACGATATTACTGTCACTGAAACATAATTGAGTATGATTTCTATTTCCAGAAATCCAAAATGTTTTTCTATTTTGTTCAAATATTGTTTGGGCACCAGCGCTCACAGGTAGCAGTAATGGTGTACACTCTAAGCAGAATTACACAGTACTATACACCTGCTGGATTTGAGTCCCCATTATAGATTTTGTGGTTTATATTCTTCTTGTTATACAGAGGTTGTATTTTCCATTGTTGCAAATTGTACAGACCCGACCAGAATCCAAAATTCTTTTGTATTTCCCCTTTTACAAATTTCGCTTCACTTTTTGTTTTTATTGATACGTTACAGAACACATGCAATCTAGACATGTATGACATGGTTTGTGTAAACTTCACTTTTGCAGTGCCTCTTCTATGTAAGAATTATTTGCCCTGCCTCAGCCCAAGATGATTTACTGTATTTACCTATATTTTGCATCAATCATTTTACTAACGAGTATTCCTTCTGTATTTACATCGCAACAGGTCTCTTCATGGGCATTAGTGACTGCAGGGCACTAAACATTTCAATATTAAGCTCCGACAAACACTTCTCCGTAGACCTTTCATAGCAAAACAAGCTTCGGGTATACCTACTACCATTAGTAGGTCAATTTCTATGTAATCCTTACTCTTGCTCATAGATTTCACGTTAGCTCTTAGATTTTTAAGTAAGATTACTCGTTGCACCTGTTTTCTCCTCTTTTGTTTTACCTCACCAGTAGTTTTATGGAAACATTTACCAGAGAAGTGGAACCATGTATTTTCAACCTGAGTCTTACTATACCTTTTACTTTATTTCACATTTAAGTTCCTGTCATCTCTACAGGACACATATTGACACATGGTAATAGCAAAAGAAAACGAACTAGTGATATAAAAACTGAAGGATAAGTGTGCAGGATAGAACTACTTTCGGATATACAAAATAGATAAGGAATATAGATAAGATTCCCAAATCATTTTGAACTGCGATTTTGTTCTAATGCAAGTGAACTAACTAATAGCCTTATTACGGTACCCTCATTGTCAGCCCTAACGGAACTGTGATGTCCTTTTAACACATACATTACCTAATTTATTCAAATGATACTATTGAATTTGTATTTAATACACCTAGTTCTGACCATTGATGAAGATTGCGAATTGCTTCATTTCCCAAAACGTCTCTACATGATTAGTTTAATTATGGCCTGTGAGCATAATGCCTTAAATTCAATATCATTAATTCAACATTTAGACATTGATACTGTATTTAATTTTGGTGAAGTGCATTTTACTTTCTTGAACTCATCTTTTGAATTGCTGTTTTCTCGTTATTTTTCTCTACATATAATATTGACTTATTATTCATAGGTCTGTAAGCAAATCTGTATTTATTTCTCTTGCTCTGATGTAATTTTAGAATAGTATTTTGTTTGTACAGTTCATTGTATATAGTTTTAAGTCACCATAAATGAATTTAATTACAACGTATTCAGCTTTACAGCCAGCAAAAAGTGAAAGAAATACACTAGAACACAGGTTGGCTGTTTCAGGATTAAGTTATTAATGTATATGCAACTTTGGATTAAGGAACTGTTTGAAGAATAAAAAGTGACTGGTTAAAGTACAAATGTTTGAGATAACTAGTCTAAGGTTATGAATCCTGTTGTGGATGATCCTATATAATGTTATGTTAACTGATGAATTTATATTTCCTATACATTTTGTGCCCCACTACCAAAGTATGCAACATACAAAGGTTGTTTCTGGGATGATTATTGTAATAAAAGAAAGAATATCGAAAATCTGTTCTTATGAGGTGTCACCGTCGGACTTTTATGCTACTTGAAACAAAACCTTCCTCAAAAGTTACCTTCAAAACCTAAACCACAATATTAACCCTACATCTAACACTTCTCCTATACCTAACCCCATACTTATCTAAGTTGGTGTAGTGATATTCTGAACTGTGGTATTCTGTGCAGGGGTATGCATTACTATATGGTGTCTGAAGTAATTGTACATCAATGTAGCTGATTCTCATTATCTGAGGTGCATCTCTCATTTGGCTCAGTTGTCTGCGAGTAGCACCACTTCATGATTGTCATTTGTCACTATATAAATACAGTAGGGTTAATGGACAGTGGCTTAGCCCCTAGTTACCCAAATTAATTCCAGTAGTTTGTTCTTGCCTTTTCAAATGAAAGACTTTGAGGAAGATTATGCTGTTCATTCCAGACGAATGTAAGGCCATGGTGGTTAATTCTGATATTAAATCAAGATTGAATTATGCCAATGTTTTGTATTCAGGACATTCATCTAAACCTTTCCAAAAGCTTTAGTTGATTCAAATCAAGCAGTGAGGATTATGGGCAATCTTTGAAAATGTAATCAGGGATTCAAGGAACAGTGGGCTCTCCATTGGCTACTACTGTAAAAGTGGATTATTTTTAAAGGTCTAAGCTATTGTCATAAAGCATTTCATAAAAAAGGCCCCATGCTCTATCAAAATCTGCTTCCCAGATACTCCTGACTGACGTCCTTTAGATCCACAATTTTGCCACTATTATTCCCTCTACAGGTTTCTCGGAGCACAGCAGGAGGGACAGCTTTTTCATTTCTTGTATCATCTCTGTGGAATTCTCACCCATATATCCATCCGAATGTGGTAAGTGGTCCTGTCCGTATACAGTCTTGTGGTTATTACAGAGTAGCACCGCCCATTCTAAACAGACTGTGGCGCGGAATTAGTCAGAATCATTTATTTTGTTGAAGAAATGGCTCGGGTTGCTGAAAGAGGCATCATTTAATTTCCGACAGTCACGAGTGCATACCAATTAAAAGTAAGTGCATACATTGATGTATCGAGTATACGGGAGTATACGGGAAATCATGTATTAGAATAACAACAATGAAATACGTGTATTTAATCTACTTTACAGTTAACGCAGTACTTGTCACCGGACCGCGAAATAACTATGGAAAATTGTGAACCTCGTGCAAGTTTGAAGGCTTAACCTTTCGGTCCCCACCTGCACACACATACGTAAGTTTCACGCACTCTGGGCCATATTATCAAGAAAAGGCGATACATTATCGCCGCTTTTATCGGCAGGAAACCAGAACCTGGGCTTCTATGGGAATTCACAAGGGCATATTATCAAGCCCATTATCGCCGCTTTAGCGGCAGCTTCCTGCCGATAAAAGCGGCAATAATGTATCGCCCTTTCTTGATAATATGGCCCTCTAACCTTCAGTAGATGGGCTATAACACAACTATGGAGATACGCTGAACGGCAATGTTAGTTAGTTAGATAGGTGTACTCTTGAGGTATGATGATGCATCTGCTCCCTCAAATACTCAAATGACTTCCTATGTGTTGTTCTTCACCATGGCTGCGATCACACCTGCACAAAGTATGTCTCAGCCTCAAGATACTGTAATAAACAAGTTGCTGAAAGTAATGCTTGAATTAATCTCAACCAGTCTCAGGGCCCGATTCACAGAATGAACTTAAGACTCAATCATAAACTTACTACTATTTTGGTATTCACAGAATGCACTTACTACTTTTGGCATTCACAGAATGAACTTACTACTTTTGGTATTCACAGAAGTTAGGATTTTGTCTTAAGTTTGTCTTAAGACAAACTTAAGATAGACTTAAGACAGACTTAAGACAAAATCCTAACTTCTGTGAATACCAAAAGTAGTAAGTTCATTCTGTGAATGCCATAAGTAGTAAGTGCATTCTGTGAATACCAAAATAGGAGTAAGTTTAGGATTGAGTCTTAAATTCATTCTGTGAATTGGGCCCTCAATTCCTTGGGCCACATTCCCATCCTTACACAGTCACCCACTGTGGCACTCTAAACAGATACCAGCCATATGCAAATCAATCTTGGTTGTGTTCCAATAGGAACACTCCAACCTGAAATGCCAGGCCACACAGGAGCACAAGCAACCCCAGACCTGTTGTGGCCGACTTAGTTCTCCTCAGTGAGTGTTAGACCTATTAGCCTTACGGTAGTCTTCCCAGTAACTTTTTGCAATCCTCCTCTATTTTTTACTTATCTTGTTTTTGCTGGACTTAGGACTCCGTGTAAACTCAGAGGCAAATTGTGTTACGCTTGCATCACCGGATGTATGATGTAACAACGCGTGTTATTACAACGCGTTCTGTTACATCGCAGTTGTTACAACAACTGCATATTACCACGCTATGCCTTTACAACGCAAGTCTTTACATCGACTTGCGCTAGGTGGCGTGCTAACATTAAAAAAGTGTAATTTACTATTCCAACTCCAGTCCACTTATCAGTAGGGAAGGTGTTGGGATAGTAAACTACACCATTTTTAATATTAGCACGCCATCTAGCGCAAGTCTATGTAAAGACTTGCGTTGTAATGGTATAGCGTTGTTACATACAGTCGTTGTAATGACCGCGATGTAACAGCATTGCGGTGTACTAACCGCGTTGTTAAGGATGTTTCCCACTGTAATACATGCTAACCAGTGCTAAAGTGCATGTGCTCACTCATTAAAACATGGTAATATTAGCTTAACGCCACTTAGCGTATTTAACTTACTTGTAAGGCCCTAGTAAATGTGGCACTCCAGCTGCCCAGGGCCTGTAAATTAAATGCTACCAGTGAGCCTGCAGCATGGATGGTGCTACCCACTTAAGTAGCTCTTTAAACATGTCTCAGGTCTGACATTGCAGCATGTGCGCGCAGTTTAACTGACATGTCGACCTGGCACAATAAACCTTTTTCCAGGCACAAACCATACCTTTTTATCCATTTAAGTCACCCCTAGGGTAGGCCCTGGACAGCCCAGAGGGAACAGTGCATTGTATTTAAAAGGTAGGGCATTGCACTACTTTTACATGTCCTAGTAGTGAAAACTCTTAAATTCATTTTTCACTACTTCAAGGCCTACCTCTCCCATAGAATAACATTGGTGGTTACCCTATTACATTGAATAAGCTGCAATTACTAAATGGAATCAGGTACCCTGCTCATGTTTGGTGTCTTTGGAATTGTAATGAAAAATCCTAACTTATGGTGAAGTCTGATTTTAAATTACGATTTTGAAAATGCCACTTTTAGAAAGTTAAAGACACACAGTTGGCATTTTCTTCCCTTAGTCGTTTAATGCCTGTAGCCTGTAGCCTGTACCAGGGTCACATGAATGGGTGTAGCTGACAGTTGAGCTTTGTGTATTCCTCCTAGACAGCCAAACACAATAGGGAGCTTAGGTGTACCACGATGGGCTGTCGCTGGCAGGATGGGAGGGAAGAGCTGGACACAGCCCCACTTACACTTGAATAAGCTATGCCTTGCCTCCACACAAAGGGCTGCATACCCCCTGTAGTTAGTCTGGAGCCAAGACAGGGGAAGCAGGATGCCTGGGTACTTCAAAGTGAAATCTCTAGAAGCTTCTCCCTCACTTCAAAGGCACAATTGAGTATAAATACTGGACCTCAGACGTCAACACTTCAGTACACTCCCAGGAAGAAGGACTGCTAGGCTGCTGAAAGACTACCACTCTGCTAGACTGCTGCCCTGCTGGCCAACTGCCTTGCTGTGCTGACCTGCTACTTGCTGCACTATTGACTGGGTGAGGAGGACTGGACATGCATCTCCAGAAACCAAAACCACAGAGAGACTTCAAGGGCTAGTTGGCTGGCCTCCTGACTTGAGCCTCAGGGACAGAGGGCTCATCTGTGAGTCTACCTGCCACGTATTGCCACCCCAGTCCTGGACTTTTGGAAGTGGGCTTAAGGTGCTCAGCCGGACTTTGTGGAATCAGCAGAACCAACGCATATCCTCTGCTGCGAAGTGCAATCGCAAGCAGAATCGGCGCACCACTGCTGCTGTGTGGGTCAGAACTGCTGCAAAGATACACACTGCATTGCGGGCCAGCCACTGCCGCATTGGAACCACCGCTGTGCAGCACATTTTCAGAACGGGCTCTCGCATGCCTCTTCAATGGCAGCCTCAACTACGATGCTGGAATCTGTATAACAGCTCCTCAGTACTGACACATCGCTCCGAATGTGCAACGCATCCTCGACTCCAGATTTCGCGTCACAAGCCTATCTTGATAGGATCTTCAACGTTGATGCATTAGAACCTCACACCTTAGCCTCGCAGCATCTCAGAACCAACACATCACTTCGGTTGTGTGAAACATCTTTGTCATGGATCCTCGCAATATTCTGCGAACCAGGACTTAAGGTACTCGGTTCAGCTGGCCTAACTCGGTCCCTGTAGCCGGCACATGCTCCATAGTGGTCAGTCTGAATTTGTGACTCGAAAAGGGAGAGTTTATTATCGTAGCCTCCCACAGGAATGCCCGAGATAGCTGGCTCACGCCAGATGGCAATTGCCAGAGGCCCCACCACTAGTGCAAATAAAAGAAGGGACAACAGGACCCCTGCCTAATGCGACAATAGATTGGGATAGGGGCAGTGAGTTGTCCGTTAAGACGAATGCGTGTAGAAGGTTGCGTGTAGGAAGCTATCAGTCTGGACGTCATTATAGGACCTATTCCCACTTTGCGGAGGACCTCCTTGAGAAAGCACCAATCCACAATAACAAAGGCTTTCTCAGCATCGAGAGACACCAAGCAAGCCGGTATATTCCTTACCTGGGCCTTTTCAATGTGGTGAGCTATCCGGCAAATGTTGTCAGCCCCTTGCCGTTTTTGAATGAATCCCACTTGATCTGGGTCTCTAAGATTTGGGAGGCGAGGCTCTAGGCAGTTCGCTAAGATCTTTATACAAATTTTTGCATCAGTATTTAAATGGGCAATGGGTCGATAGGAGGTAGGCAAGGTAGGGTCCTTTCCAGGCTTCAGGATGAGCACTATTTCCACTTCAGACAAAGTTGGAGTAAGACCAGTGGTGTCTGTAAAACTGTTAAAAAGCTGAAGCAGGTGGTCCCGAAGCTGCGGATAAAAAGCATGATAAAAAGCTACCGGAAGCCGACAGGGCCGGGTGTCTTACCCATAGGACGCTGCTTCAGGGCTTTGGCTGCTGCGAAATGGATGCTTTGATCAATGCCATAGGGTGGGGAATGATAGGTTCCCAAGGGCAGGAGGCAAGAAAGTCTCTGATTACCTCAGAAGAACAGGGGGCATTCGCATATAGTTTACTATAAAAATTTGAGAGGGTTAAACTCTAGTCGGGTTCCAAAATGGCCAAAGTGCCATCAGGGTGTTGAAATATGGGGATATGTGCTCTCGTGGTATGGGCTCGGAGTCGTTGCTCCAGGCCCACCCCAATCTTTTCCCCCCTGCAAAGAATTTTTGTTTAAGGGCTCGTAAAAGCTGCTCTGCCTTATTAGTGCGGTGTAGGCGTAATTAGCCCCGTAGCTCGGCCAATCGCCGTTTATTATGGAGAGATGGACGTTGATGGTCCTAACGTTCCAAAGTTTTGATGTCAGCTGAGAGGGATGGCTCCAACAGGTGGGCTTCAAGGGTCCAGGCAATTGCAATAGCCTCCCGGATGGTTGCCTTCAAGGCATCCCACCTGACCGTCTCCGAAGTGTTGGGGGATTGTATGTCCCCGCTAGATCAGCTACCAACGATCAGAACTGGTGTAGGGGAAGACATGCTTTCTCCGGAAGTGTTGAAGTGTACAGCTTCCCAGAGTTTTCCTCGCTCCTTCGGACGATCACAGAGGGTTTTGGGTAGATCCTACAGAGCAAGCGGCTCCCCGCAGAGCACCCAGAACCGCTATGGCCACAGGCACATATGTGGAGCTCACCGATGATCTTCCGAGCTCCCCTCGCTGTTCCCCCAGACCCCGATGACCTGACTCAGCCAGGGGGCAGGCATGCGCAGTGGCACTCGGTACTCAGGCCCAGCAGACACGGATCCCAGCCGATGCGGGATGCTAGGTTTGCATGGCTATGTGATAGAGGGATCCTCCCGGTAACCAAGACCACAGGAGAGTCTGGTCACCAATTGCCTTCTACTCTCAATTCCATGGGTTTCACCTCAGGGAACATGGTGTCAAAGCGCTGCAGCCAAAAATCAAAGAGCATCGGCAAGTCCCACGGCTGTCTCTCTCAGCAACAAGTCATGGGGCATCAGCGGAGCTGCTTCTCGGTCCGCATACTAGTCCCCGGTCTCTCTCCCAGCGTGTCGAGCCCCAGCAGCTGGTATACAGAAATCGCCACCAGCTCAAATCAATGCCTATAAGAGCGCAACTCCAGATAAGCAGACGGTGGTGTTTTGACCAAGGATGCGGTAGGCCCAGCAGTCCGATGCCACGCCGGGGGGAGCCCCGCAGGCTGCAGCACTTCCCCGCTGCTGGTAAAGCAGGCCCAGGCATGCGCTCTCACCCGCCTCGTCTGGGATCCAGAGTCCGGCCCACCTCTCCACCAGCGTAGAACCCCCAATTCAGGGGGAAGCCCCGCTGAGGCCTCTGGGTCCACAGGCTCTGATTCCGCTTGTGGGAGAGTCAAGGGCCACACACTGGTGAAATTGCGCCTCAGGAACACTCCGCTCCAGGTGTCGCCACCGCGGCGTCGGAAGTTCGCAGAGTGCCCCGACAGGCCTCTCTTCGCCCAAGATGGCAGAAGTGATTCTCGACATAGTCGCCCCAGACCTCAGACAGCAGGTCGCGGGATCGCCTCTCTGCACTCGAAGGCACCACCGGGTGCTCCCCTGCCAGGTTATATGTCTGGCGGTAGCCAGAAACCCCGGTGGACGGGATTATGAGCTTTAGTAGGACATGATGAAGCGGAGATTCAGCAAGATACGTCTCGCTCCATTCGCATCTTGGCCTCACACATTTTAAGCATACCACTTATGGGGAAGCCACTATAGTACCAATTTTTAAAAAAGGGGGATAAGAGCACACCCCATTGTTACCGACCTATTTCCCTGCTTGACAGTATGGTACAAATACTGGGCAGGGTTATTCTGGCTAAACTAGAACTCTGATGTCAGAGACCCAAGCGTTGTCAGACTTCCAATTTGGGTTTCACCCAAGTCTAGGAACAGAAGAACAGTCAATTCCTATTTAATAGTTCAAAAATATGCAAAAGCCCAAAAAGGGTGTACACATCTAGCCTTTATGAATTTAACATGTGACTTTCATATGGTGGAGCGTTTAAAATTATAAGCACTTGTGGCACTGCTAGGGATTGAAGAAGCGATCATTACATTGCTCACTAGGCTTCACAAGCAAACATCAGCAAGAGTCTGTTATAGTAGGGATGGTGACCTAACAGAAAAATGTCCCTCCAGTGTTGGGGTTAGACAAGGATGCGTGTTGGCACCATTTCTCTTTTTACTTTATATTAACGTGCTGGGGTAGTATCTGTGTAAGGCAGGGAAGGGACATCGGAGGGCAAATTCTATGTCAGGACCGGAGGCTTCAGATTATGCTTTTCTCTCTCCGCTGTTTATTCAAAAGTAACCGCATAGCAGCCAGAAAAGCAATAAACATGAAAAAAATATCACATATGCCAAACATAGGGCTAATAAGAGAAACAGAAAAAATCAGAACACATTTAGGGAACTACATATCCCATCAGTCAATGCTCATAGTCCTTCTACAGTGTCCACAATCCTTAAGGTAGGGCATCCATCTTGTGGTCTCTTCCTCTTTCTTCGCAGCCAGTTAAGTGCTTTTTTCCTTGCTCTCCCTCGTTATCGCAACTGTGGGGGTGTTTTGGGTTCTAGGCACTGTGTATTTGTAGTTTGGCTTAGGGGCTCTTCATTGATATTCTCGTGCGCGTTTATCTTTCAGAGCCCTTGTATTTTGTCGCGGGGACGTTTCTCCCCTGACGCGACTGTCCCCGAGAGTTGCGGCGCTGCCTCCTGCCGCTAGAGGGAGGCGTTGGGTCTCTTTTCTCCTCAGCGTGGTTCCCTGTCAGTCGGGAGCTGCGTTGAGGAGGAGAGCCACGCCGGAGCCTTCCTCTGCCGCCGCACCTTGACGCCCTGTTGGGTTGTATTGCCCCAATTTTGATTACGCCCTTGATGGGTCTGTACTAGCGGATTACCGCAATTTACGCCTTCGGGCTGTACATTTCCAGCACTTTTGGCGGTTAGTCCGCTTGCCAGCGTATACCTTAGCAAGCGCGCAGGGAGGCGGCTTTGGCCCGGTCTTTGCTGAGAGGGCCTGCGGGCTGGGTGGAGTGCTGCCCCTATACTCCCTGGCTAGCCAGTGACAAAAGCCTTTGCTAACCTTCGGTTGGCCCATATTCCTGGACCCTAGTGCCAGTTGGAAACTTCCGCCCTTCCCGCAGCGTAGCAAAATAGGCAAGCATGGCGGAAGGATATTATGTAGAGGAGGAGGAGACCCATCAGTATTTTAGGGATGATGAGTTTTATGATGCAGTGGATCAATCTATCTACAGGTGTGTGCAGGAGATAGTGGGGCCTATGGAGGATCGGCTCTCGGTCCGTATGGTGGAGGAGTGCGCAAAGCTGGCTCCTGCGTCAGTGGGTGCCCCTGCGGGTTCCCAGTCCCTAGGGGAGGGACATCCACCAGCACCCAAGAAGGTCTGTAGGGGGGTGAGCCCTTCGGTGCACACGGGGACAGCCCCTTCCTCCCCGGGAGGGCTCTCCCCTGCGGACACCGACGACGACGAGGATTCGGTGCGGTCTTGGCGCCCGTCTGCTACTTCGACTGAATTGCCTCAGGACGCCTCAGGTATGCTGGACCCGGACGATATAATCCATCCGAGGTCGGCCGCCTGGACGCCGGGCGACAAAGTCGCGAAGTTCGTGGCGGGGCGCCTCCGCAAGCCTCTAGAGAAGGAGGCACGTAATTGCCTGAGGGGAGAATGTCCGCGTCCAACACTCGAAGGGAAGGTGGCCATGACTCCGGAACTGGACGAGAAAATGGCCACCTTTATGGCAAAATTTGTGAAGGACCCTCGCAAGGGCATCGACCGCTCTTGGCGGTCGTGCCAAGATAAGCTTTTAGATACCATAGGCCCCCTGACGAAGATCTTAGATATGGCGGAGGAGGCCAAGGCGTCGGGCTCTACCATAGCCCCTGACGTTTTATCTAATTGGGCACAGAGGGCAGTCATATTCTTGGGCAACGCCAACTGCGCTCTCTCTACCGAACGCCGGCGCTCGCTGCTCATTAAACTAGATCCCAAGTTAGGGGATCTGGCCTCTTCAGAGGCTGGCACAAGGCAGCCTGTTTGGTGACCCGTTTATAAAAGAACTGGGGAAGTTTTTTTCCACCTTTTCCTCCCTAGACAAAGCCAGTCCACCATCAAAAGGGAGTTCCAGCAGCGTTTTTCTAGGGGGGCCGGTCGTGGTAGGGGCCTCACGACCGGCCGAGGCGGTCAGAACCAACCTAATAAGGGGCAAGGCTCCGGCAGAGGCCAGTACAACTCCTCGGCCAATTACAACAACTTTTATCCCACCAAGGGCCAACGGTTTCGTGGAAGAGTTGGCTTCATGAACGAAGCAGGAAACAATAGTTCCCATGGTGAGTGTAATCCCTCGGGACCGAGTGCTAATAGGAGGGCGGTTGGCTTGTTTCCCGGAGGACTGGGCGGCCATCACGAGGGACGCCTGGGTTCTTCAGACTGTACGAGGGTTCCGTATAGAGTTTTACGATCAGCCCTTCCAGGTGAGCGCTCCGCACCCGATTATTTTCTCCCAAGAAGATGGGCGGTTGATCGACGAAGAGGTCTCAGAGCTGTTACGCAAAGGGGCCATTTGCCGATCAACGAGACACCCCTCCGGTTTCCTCAGCAATGTTTTCCTAGTGGAAAAGACAGACGGGGGCAAGAGGCCTGTTATAAACCTTCGGGAGTTCAACGGCTGGTTGGTGTACAACCATTTCAAAATGGAGGGTATTCACCTACTGAGAGATGTGCTTTTGACAAACGACTGGATGGTCCGACTGGACCTCAAGGACGCTTATCTGGTGGTTCCCATACACCCGCCTCACCGTCGATTCCTACAGTTTCTCTGGCGGGACCAGATTTTCTAATTCACTGCACTTCCGTTCGGACTTTCCTCGGCCCCCTGGTGTTTCACCAAGCTGCTACACCCAGCATTGGTGGTCCTTCGGAGTCAAGGCATTCGGATGATCGTCTATCTGGACGACATCCTGCCTATGGCTCAATGTCCCAACAAGTTGGTGCTCCAACTCGACCAGACAATTTCTGTGTTGCAGGGTCTGGGTTTCATTGTCAACAGGGACAAGTCTGTCTTCACACCCTCCCAAACGATGGTGTTCCTGGGGTTCGTGGTGGACTCGGTGCAGGCGTCTCTGAGTCTTCCTTCTCAGAGGATGGCCAAGATCCGGCACGTGCTTCGTCAGACGATCGCCAAGTCTCACACGTCCCTACGACAGATTGCCAGGGTAGTAGGGCTTCTTTCATCCTCGATTCAGGCAATCTTTCCGGGGCCACTTCATTATCAGGCCCTTCAGCGCCTCAAGGCTTACCACCTCAGAAGGGGCCTGACTTACGAGCAGTTGGTTCCTCTCTCGGAGGAAGTGAAAGGAGAGATGTCCTGGTGGCTCTCCCATATGGAGGCGTGGAACGGCCGGGCAATTTTCGGGTCGATTCCGGACTTAATAATAGAGTCGGACGCCAGCAGAACAGGCTGGGGCGCCCGCTGCATGGATTTTTCCACAGGCGGCGGTTGGTCGTTAGAGGAGCAACAACTCCATATCAATTGTCTAGAGCTCCTGGCGGGCTCTTTTGCGGTCCGTTGCTGGACCAAGGACTCGGCGAAGTCATGTGTACTTCTACTGATGGACAACATCTCAGTTGTCCGATATGTCAACCAGCTGGACGGCCCTCGGTCGCGGGCCTTGGCAGATCTGGCAAAAGACTTTTGGGATTACTGCCTAGCCCATCAGGTCTCGGTGACGGCGGAGTACCTCCCGGGCCAGGCCAATCAGTTGGCGGATTGGCATTCGAGGTACCTGCGGGATTCGAGTCTCTGGAAGTTGGACGCATGGGTGTTTCACTGGTAAGAGACCATGTGGGGCCCGTTCTCTGTGGATCTGTTTGCGTCCCGCCTCGATTTCCAGTTGCAGAGGTTTTTCAGTTGGAGACCGGATCCCCTGGCGGAGGCAACCGATGCGTTCCTCCAAGACTGGAGTCGGGAACAGCCCTACGCTTTTCCCCCATTTTCGATGGTGGTGACGTCGGCGGCCCATCTTCGCCGCCAAAGAGCGGACGTGGTGATGGTGACGCCCTGGTGGAGGTCGCAAGTTTGGTTTCCGGTCCTTCTGGAACTTTCTTGGGATTCTCCAATCCCACTCCCCCGGTTTCCTCGTCTCCTTCTCAATCCGGACGGGGAGCCTCATCATGCAGGATTCTCTCCGCCTCATGGCGTGGCAGCTTTCCGGAGACGTTGGTCGCTCCCAGGTCTTTCGGGCTCGGCTGAGTCCTTCTTGTCTAAAGTGTGGGCCGACAGTACCACAAAGAGGTACCGCTCGGTTTGGTCCAGGTGTGTTCGTTGATGTCTTCGACGGGACCTGGATCCCCTGGTCGCAGGTGTCGTTTCCATCTCAAATTTCCTAGCGGAGCTGGCGGCGGATGGGCTGACCTACAGGACAATCAACGCAATGCGTTCGGCAATCTCGGCAGCGCATGAATTTGATTTGATTTGAGGATTTCTAAAGCGCGTAGCTACCCTTGGGCGTCCCAGCGCTAAAATTAAAGCTTGACGTATCTCCAATGGGTGGAATTATTTAGGGAACAACCAGGTTTTCAGCAGTCTGCGGAATGCGAGAAGATTGTTTCTTTCCGGATGTTAAAGGGAAAGCTGTTCCAGAGTTTAGAGGCGTTGTAAGAAAAGCTGCGACCGCCAGCGCTAGCCTTTCTTATTCTGGGAATGTCTGCTAAAAACAGGGTGTCTGATCTGAGTTCTCGGGAAGATTTATGTCGCTTAATTAGGGGTCTCAGAATTGGTGGGCCCTTGCCTTGTAGGATCTTGTGGGAGATGCACAAGGTTTTGAAGGAGATACGTTCTTGGATGGGAAGCCAGTGAAGGGCCTTGAGGGAGGGTCTGGCTGAGCATCTTGATTTTGTTCCCGTCAGTAGTCTTGCTGCGGTATTTTGGGTGTGCTGCAGTTTCTTTATGGTAGCTATGGGTGCACCTAGATATAGGGCGTTTCCATAGTCCAGTCTTGATAAAATGAGGCCATGCATCAGGATTTTTCTAGACTGGGGGGGAATGAGCGGGAGGATCTTGTGGACTACTCGCATGAGCCCAAAGCAGGTTCCGGCTGTCTTTCTTGCTTGGGTTCTTAAGTTGAGCTCCTGGTCAAGCCAGAAGCCAAGACTTTTGATTTCTTGTTTTGGTGTGGGAGGGATGCCCATACTGGCTGGCCAGGCAAGGGTTGAGGGTAGTTTGTTTGGGTTGCCCAGAAGCATGACTTCGGATTTCTCTCCATTGAGTTTGAGCCTGGAGTCGCCCATCCAGATAGAAATGTTGTGCAGGCAGGAGACTAGTTTGTCAATTGATTGGTCTGCTTGGTTGATGGAGACGACTAGTTGTGTATCGTCTGCATGCATGACCGCCTTAATGCCGAATGGAGTGACGATGTCATCCAGGGGGGCCATGTAAACATTAAAAAGTGTGGGGCTCAGGGAGGAGCCCTGAGGGACTCCACAGTTCAAGGGGAGAGATTTGGATTGTCTGTGGCTGTCGGCCACTTTGAAGGTCCTGTTTTCCAAGTAGGATTTTAACCAGGCCAAAGCGAGGTCTGAGATGCCCGTTTTTTGGAGACGGTGTAGAAGAATGGTGTGGTCCACCGTGTCGAAGGCAGCACTCAGGTCCAGGAGGATCACTGCCACTGATCCTCCTGCGTCTAGAATAGACCTTGCCTCCTCAATCACTGCCAGAAGGGCGGTGTCAGTCCCTTGTCCAGGTCTGAATCCTGTCTGTGAGCGGCGGAGAAGACCGTTGGACTCTAAGAATGTTGAGAGTTGTTCATTAACGATTCTCTCCGCCACCTTATTAATGCCCGGAAGGAGGGAGATAGGTCTGAAATTCGAGGGGTCCAGTGGCTCCAGATGAGGTTTTTTTATGAGTGCGCGGACTACAGCATTTTTCAAGCTGATGGGAACTATGCCGCAGGCGAGCGAGGCATTTATCAGCGTCGTAAGATGGGGAGCTATGATGGGTGCTACTAGTTTGAGTTTGCTCATGGGGACTGGGTCATCTGGTGAGCCACTCTTCACACGGCTGAGAGTATCCAACAGTTTCTCGGTAGAGATGGGAAGAAAAGCATTTAGCGTTGGTGAGTCTGGGTTGACGGGCCCAGGTGGGAGGCCCATGGCGGGATTGGTGTTTGGAAAAGTCATTATTATTTTTGAAATTTTGGCCGAGAAGAATTCAGCGAGTTGGGTGCTTCTAGCACCGGAGGGGTCGGCAACTGGTTGAGGTTCGGGTACTTTCAAGAGACTTTTTACTACGCGATAGGTCTCCCTGGAGGAGTTGGATGCAGCCATGATCTTTTCTTCGTAGTAAGTGGCTTGTGAATTTTTAATGAGACGTTTGTATTGTTTCATAGTTGATTTATAGGATTCTTTATTGTTAGGAATCCAGTCTTTTCTCCAGGTACGTTCCAGTCTCTTACATTTTTTGCGTAGATCTCGTAGTTCCGGGGTGTACCAGGGGGATTTATAAGAGTTTCTCTTACTAGGTAGCTGTTTAACGGGAAGAACTGCGTCCAAAGACGAGTTTATCCATTCTCGGAGTTGGTTGTCTGCTAACAAGGGATCGTGACTCAGGGTGGGGGAGGTAGCTAAGAGTTGGAGGGACCAGGCATCCGTGTTTAATTTGTTCCATGGGCGGGATGGTGCTTGGGGTGTAGGGTTGGGGGTGGATTGATAGGAGATAGGGATATTGAACAGGATAAGGTGGTGATCTGTCCAGGGGATGGGTAGGGGAGCGGAGGCAGACAGTTCTTGGATGTTTGAAAAGATGGGGTCCAGGAGGTGACCCATTTTGTACGTGGGCAGGAGGTTTTTCAAGGAAAAGCTGATTGCTGAAAGGTCTTCCTTGATGTCTTCCGCTATTTTATTCCCTGGATCGTCAAAGTGGATGTTAAGGTCTCCTAGCACTGTAAAGTTGGAAGATAAACAGGCTAGGGAAGTGGTAGTCTTTACCAGGGAGTTGGGAAATTGTTCGAGAGGACCCGGACGTCTGTAAATAAGTATACCGACAGAGTCTTTTCCGGTGAGAGTTGTAGCGAGAATTGAACATTTTCGCAGTTAAGGATTGGGCTGTCCTAAAGCTGCCAGGTAAGATGGGCTTTAGTAATTGATTGCGAGTCCGCCTCCTGTCCCTTTTGGTCTGTCCAGGTGTTTAATCGTGTAGCCTGGAGGGAGGGATTGGACCATGTCTGGATCTGATGAGGGACTGATCCATGTTTCCGTGAGGAATAGTGCTTCAAGATTGTAGTTCTGAATAAGTACATTTATTTCGGTACTATGTTTTGGTAGTGATCTACAGTTGAGTAGAGCCATTTTGGATGTCCGTACTTTGCGGGTTGAGAGCATGTTAAATCTGTATGCACAATGTTTACATCCGTCATGCTTTCCCTCTGGGGAGATTGAATGGAGACAGAGATCAGGGGTGTTTGGTATTAGCTTCCTGATAGTGTCTGACGAATATGTAGTGGGGGCTACAGTACGGGGAGTAGGGGTGTTGGGCCTTGGGCTCGTACTGACGCGGACGGGCGCAGATGGGCTTGCCTTAGGCGCGCCCGCTGCGCTCTTCCGCTGCGCGTCCGGTAGGGGCACATCCTTATGAGGACGGAAGGGGGCGTAGCCTAAGGGCGGTGGGGGTGGCCTCACTTCCCTGCGATTTGGCGGCAAATTAGTTGTCCGGTCCGCGGCAGCGTTTACCTCGGCTGCGCGGTCTGAGAGCAGCTCAAAGGAGGGGCGAGTGCTCTGGATTAGCGTGCACCAACAGGTGATATCATTTTTAAAAAACAGCTATTAATCAGTGCTTTTAAAACAAATTGGCAATCGTGGCTCCCGGCTTCCGCCTCAGGAGTGTTTAGTCAGGCTAATGCGGTTGATTTCCTCAATGCGTCTTATATAGTCTTCAGGGGGCGTGGCATAAGGGCGTTGGGCGTGGCTGCACTTCCCTGCGATTTGGCGGCAAATTAGTTGTACGGTCCGCGGCAGCGTTTACCTCGGCTGCCTGGTCTGAGAGCAGCTCAAAGGAGGGGCGAGTGCTCTGGATTAGCGTGCAACAACAGGTGATATAATTTTTAAAAAACAGCTATTAATCAGTGCTTTTAAAACAAATTGGCAATCGTGGCTCCCGGCTTCCGCCTCAGGAGTGTTTAGTCAGGCTAATGCGGTTGATTTCCTCAATGCGTCTTATATAGTCTTCAGGGAGCGTGGCCTAATGGTGGTGGGCGTGGCCTCACTTCCCTGTGATTTGGCGGCAAATTGGTTGTCCGGTCCTGGGCAGCGTTCACCTCGGCTGCGCGGTCTGAAAGCAGCTCAAAGGAGGGGCGAGTGCTCTGGATTAGCGTGCAACAACAGGTGATATAATTTTTTAAAAACAGCTATTAATCAGTGCTTTTAAAACAAATTGTCAATCATGGCTCCCGGCTTCCGCCTCAGGAGTGTTTAGTCAGGCTAATGCGGTTGTTTTCCTCAATGCGTCTTATATAGTCTTCAGGGGGCGTGGCCTAAGGGCGGTGGGCGTGGCCTCACTTCCCTGCGATTTGGCGTCAAATTAGTTGTCCGGTCCGCGGCAGCGTTTACCTCGGCTGCGCGGTCTGAGAGCAGCTCAAAGGAGGGGCGAGTGCTCTGGATTAGCGTGCAACAACAGGTGATATAAATTTTAAAAAACAGCTATTAATCAGTGCTTTTAAAACAAATTGGCAATCGTGGCTCCCGGCTTCCGCCGCAGGAGTGTTTAGTCAGGCTAATTCGGTTGATTTCCTCAATGCGTCTTATATAGTCTTCAGGGGGCGTGGCCTAAGGGCGGTGGGCGTGGCCTCACTTCCCTGCGATTTGGTGGCAAATTAGTTGTCCGGTCCGCGGCAGCGTTTACCTCGGCTGCGTGGTCTGAGATCAGCTCAAAGGAGGGGCGAGTGCTCTGGATTAGCGTGCAACAACAGGTGATATAATTTTTAAAAAACAGCTATTAATCAGTGCTTTTAAAACAAATTGGCAATCGTGGCTCCCGGCTTCCGCCTCAGGAGTGTTTAGTCAGGCTTGGATGGAGCCCCTGTCGGGGAACAACCCTTGGTTTGCAGGCTTCTTCGGGGTGTACGTCTTTCTTTACTCCCGGAGCCGAGGTATTCAGTCTTGTGGGACGTGAATGTGGTTCTAAACCTTTTTCATTCCTGGCAGCACAACCAGTATCTTTCTCTGAAAGAGTTATCGGCAAAGTTGGCTATGCTTTTGTGTTTAGTGTCCTGTCGCAGGGTTTCTGATGTGCGTGCCTTGGATATTTCTGCACGGATGTTTTCCCCTGAGGGGGTTACGTTTACTGTGGGACGCCGTACAAAGTCCGCTACGAGGTCTATCTCGTACCCGGCCTTTGTGGACGTTCCCAAGCTTTGTGTGGTGCAGTGTTTGAAGACATACAAGGACGTTACAGTGGAATTTCACCCTCCGGGTGAGAGGCAACTTTTAATTGCTCTTCGAAAACCGCACAAGGCGGTGTCTTCCCCCACTATCGCCCGTTGGGTGCGGTGGGTGCTCCAAGAAGCTGGCATTGATACTAAACAATTTGGAGCTCATTCTGCTAAAGGCGCCATGGCCTCGAAGGCTTTCTCCTTGGGAGCACGTTTGGAGGACCTGATGCATGCGGCGGATTGGTCCTCGAATTCCACTTTCAAGCGGTTTTATTTCAAGCCTGTGGTGGATATTGCAAGTTTGGTGGTTAATAAGCTTTGAACAAGCATAATCTGAAGCCTTCTGTCCTGACATAGAATCGAAACTTGCCTAGCATTGTAACGGTAAGTTTCAATTCTATTAAGGACACGGAGGCGAGGATTATCACACCCACACTTCCTGCGGAAATCCCTGCCCGTATTGGTGTAAGTAATCAGTTTATCTTTAAATGCAATCATGATGGTCTTTTTTCCTCTGGCGGAATGGCAACGCTCACACTGTTGTGTTTTTCCTGCTTGGTAATGATGGCGCAAAGCAAGACCGTTGAAGATGTGGCGTGTCTCGCGCGAAGAAAGAGGAAGAGACCACAAGATGGACGCCCTACCTTAAGGTTTGTGTACACTGTAGAAGGACTATGAGCATGGACTAATGGGATATGTAGTTCCCTAAATGTGTTCTGATTTTTTCTGTTTCTCTTATTAGCCCGATGTTGGGCATATGTGATATTTTTTCCATGTTCATTGCTTTTCTGGCTGCTATGTGGTTACTTTTGAATAAACAGCGGAGAGAGAAAAGCATAATCCTCGCCTCTGAGTCCTTAATAGAATTGAAACTTACTGTTACAATGCTAGGCAAATTTCGATTCAAGTCAAATCTCCTTGCTGCTATACGCAGACGACGCTGTTCTTACAGCGAGAGCAGTAAATGGCCTGCAAACCCAGCTTGCTGCCTTTAATTCATTTATGAATGATTTGGGACTTAAAACTAATCGTACCAAATTGTTCATAATGAATTGTGGCCCAAACAAAGGTAAGACGAGGACATTTTTGCTGGGAGGGGAAGAAATTAGGGAAAAAATATGTTATTGTTTCTGGGCGTGCTTTTTGTTGTGGATTTTAATTGGAAGTTTTTATTGAATGTTAGAGCAATGCAATTTCAAAGGTCGATTGATGCTGTTTTTAGATGTCATAAAAGATTAGGACACAAGCCAATCAAAGAATTGCTCTATGTTTTTAAAAGTAAAAGTATTTCTGTTGTCTCTTTTGGTGCAGGTTTCTGGGGACATATTAGTTGTAATCTGTTGCAAGTAATAGAAAACAAACTGATATGGAGACTGCTGGCAGTGTCTCAAAGTACCTCTGTATCTTTTTGTCATGAGGAAGCTGGGTTGGGATTTCTAGAAGAAAATGGTTAAGAATTTGGTACAAACCCGAAGCCCATATTAGCAGAGCAGTACTGAGAGACTGCATGACTTTAGATAACTTCCTAGAGATACCTTGTCTTCGCATGGATGGAGTATTTCTCCAACCCAGATGCCCTTATAGATGTTTCTCCTAATAGAATTAAAGCACTTTTTTTATCAACATTCCCAGACGTTTTGTTTTGGAGAAATTCTTTCTGGGAGGATGGAGTTATATCATCAACCCCAAGTACAACTTGCACGTTATTCGCAGCTAAGTCAAAATGAGAGACAAATATTTTTGCTGCCCAGGTTTTGTCTTAAAACAATACATTTTCTGGCAGCTTTTCCAATTCAAGGCAAGTGGTTTTCCATACTTTCCCCCGTCCCTGTGATGGTTTATACATCAAAGCACCAAGCACTTTATTTCATTTTTTAAACTCTATACCCCCAGAGAAGGCAATTTCCTCATCCGTTACTATTAGTACAGGAAACTAGGTCCCTTGAGATAGCCTTGACCTATTTACTATTCTTAGACAATGTAGATACTATATACGCGGTCTTAAACTATTATTTAACTGAACTTAGGATGCACAGTAAATATTATCTGTTTATTATGTTTTTCTTTTTAAATGGGTGTATTTAAAAAAATGAATGCATTCATTTATGATTTTTATTTTTATATATTTTTATTAAACACCTTCAGTTATATACAAATTAACATAAATATATTGATAAAAGAAAACTTACGAACGTTCCAAATGGATAGATCTTGAATGAAAGAGTAATAAAGAAGATTCTAGCGCAATTAACCGGCATATACACATTATTAGGACATGTAAAACTAAACAAACAATGAATTCAATAAAGCAGATTTAGCTCATTGAATTGTGCAGAGAATGAATGAGCTCCTTTCTTATTTTCCAATCTATACCAGGGGCCCAAATATTTTTCCCTAGTTTCCTAGCTTTCCACCCATTCTTCTCATACAGTCCCTTTTACAAGTTGTACATAGCCAAGTGTCTTAAAAGCCATTGTTGAAATGGGGGGGTTAGGATCCCCCAGGCAGAAGAAATTCATATTCAGACCACCGCCATGGCAAGAAATATAAATTCATGGTGATCTAAGACTGTATCCTGCTGAGTCACGCCATGAACCATCAGCTCTGCAGTAAGTTTTATTTGGATCCGCAGAGTTCGCCCCAAAAATTGTTCTATAGCTCTTTTAAGGGGTTCCAGCACTGGGCAAGTGGCCAACATATGGACTAAATCTGCGTCGTCGCCCTGGCAGCGAGGACAAAGAATATCTTCCGTCGCCCTCATGCCCCCGCCCCTCCCATTGAGCAATCTTAGCTGTGGCATAATAAAGAGAAAAAATTGTTTTAAAATATTTAGCTTGAGGACTCGCAACTCCTAAAACCGTATTGCCAAGCTTCAGTGACCCCATAAACTCCTCCCCTTCAACATTCAGCTTCTGCTGCCATTTCTCTAAGTGTTTGTCTAAATCGTCGCCCTGTAATTGTGTCAGCTCCCTATAAATTTGGGTGATAGAGCACCCGTCTGAGTTTTGAACCACGTCCATAACTGGATCTCTAGCAAAAGCTTTCTCTCATCCTTTTTCCGTAATATAGATGAACGAATCTGACAAAATTAAAAAAATTCCCCACGATCAAGGTTATAAAGAGTTTGGGCTCTTTCAAATGTGATCATTCCATCAGCGTCATGAAGGTCCCCCATCTTCTTCCCCTAGAGTGTCCCAAAGCTGCCTAATACCATCCTGAAATATTTACGGGAGGGATGGGTTCCAGAACAGAACAGTGTAATAATTCATTCTACATAACCCCAACTTTTTTCTAACACCAGTCCAATCCGCAGCTTCTGCACTGAGAGTCTTAAATGTGACTTTTTAATAGAAAATGGCTTCGGTGAATCTCAGAAGCCAATTATGGGCCGCTTTTTCAACCAGTAGTTTGTGTACGTCTGGAGGAGTGTCATTTCTCCATCGATCAGTGACCGTTCCCCCCAATAACACTCTGATGTATTGGATCACCGCCGCCCAATAATATATTTTTAGATCCAGGACTGCCCAGACCCCCCTTTCCCTTCTTAAGGTCATGTATCTGAGCACTCTTCTTGTTTTACCTCGAACCCAAATAAAGAGATTAATCAATCTGTCCATTTCTTTTAACTAATAATTCTCAAATTTTAGGGGTATCGTTCTAAATAAATACAAGACTTTAGGCAGAAACAGCATGTTGATGATGTTACAACGTCCCACAATCGAGAGATGTAAGCTATTGAGTCTATCAAAATCTTTCTTAGCTTTTTGAATCACAGGGGCAAGATCGTTTTCCACTACTTTGTTCAAATCTGATCTTATGGTAACCCCAAGATAGGTAGCAGACTCGATAGAATAGAAATTCTGCCATTTACTACAATTTGTGTCTTTTCCCTCTATTGAGCTTGTAGCCTGAAGACATTCCAAAGCATTCTGCCTCCTGCTCTATCTCCCTCAAGGCCCAAGACGAATTTGCAGTGGTTATCGCCAAATCATCTGCGTAACCATTCAGCTGTATAGTGAAAATTGCCTCATTTGCCTCAATTCTCCTGATCAGGGGATCGAAATAAAATGCAAATAGGAGGGGAGAGAATGGACACCCCTGTCTTGTCCCCCGTGTGATATCAATTGGGTCGCTCTGTCCTTCCATCATCTGCAGTGGAATCTTGGGGCTCTTATAAAGTGTTTGAATTGCTTTAACCCCTTCCACACTCATGACGAGCTGGGCTCGTCATGGTGTAGCCTCCTCATACACTGATGACGAGCCCAGCTCGTCATAAAACAATGAATAAAGCAATTTCCCAGCACAGGAGGGGAATTGCCTTAGCAGCCATGGAGTTAACACACCTCTTTCCAACCCCCACATTCTCAAGAGTGGCCCACAAGACCCTATTGAATGCCTTCTCAGCGTCTAGCAAGATAAGCGGAACAGGGTCTCGTGTGACAAAGGTACCATCAAACAGGGTAACAACTCGGCGAATATGTTCAGGGTGCGTGCCTCTTCATGGGATAACCCTGTGCTGGCAGGGCAAGATCACCTTCCCAATCATGGAGCTTAAACGATTCGCTAAAATTTTGGAATACATTTTTGCATCACTATTTATTAAACTGATCGGTCTATACGAGCCTGGTTTATCAGAGGGCTTTCCTTTCTTTAAAAAAATAATAATCATGCTAGCCTCCGCCCATGGATCAGGAGGTGCTTCCCCTTTCTATGCCTGGCGCATTACAGAACTTAAATCCTCCCCCAAAAGTAAAAAGAAAAACCTATAAAATTCCAAGGGGATTTGGTCTGGACCGACTACCTTTCCTGATGGCAATTTCATGAGGGCTTTTTGTATTTCTTCGTCTGTGAATGTGTCCTCTAACGTCTTTGAGTCTCCTTATGATAGTGTCTCAACAGTGAATGATGAGAAATAATCTATAATATCCTTGGGCTCACAATGCCTGTCTTCCCTATATAACGCTCCATAATAATTTTGAAAAACAGAGTGTATCTCACTAGGTATTGTAACTGATTCCCCCTTTGAGTTTTTAATCTGTAAGATATCTCCTGCAGTTATTTTCTGCCTAGTCCTTGCCGCTAACATATACCCGACCTGTTCACTATATTGATAGCAAGATTGCCTCCAGGTTAGACAGTTTCCTGCTACTCTGGCTGCCATGTGTTCACCTGTTGCAACCTTTGCTAGCACCAATTTCTAAAGGATCTCATCTGTATTTGAGCCATTGGCAATAGCCCTGGCAAGCTCTTCTTCTAGGTTTGATATATTGCTATACATGGACCTTATGTCTTGTCTCATTTCTTTATTCCGGTTCAAAGCGAAGCTCAAAGTTTCCCCTCTTATTCCAGCCTTTAAAGCATCCCAGACAATTTCGTACCCAGCCCTACCCCTGTTGATCTCTAGCAACTCCCCAAGCCATTTGTTCATATGTAGCACATATTTTGGATCATGCAGCAGGGCTCGCTCAAAAGTCCAAGTGCGTTCAGGTACCAACCCCCGCAGTGCATTGAACCTCTAGCACTAGAGGATTGTGGTCTGAGATAACCCGGGGACATTTTCTGATGGTGCAGGTGGGAAGGAGAGAAGGCGAGACTACACAGTAGTCTAGTAGGGCAAACGGTCTGTGTGGAGCCGAATAGTATGTGCTGCCTCCCTCCTGTGGCTTTAGTTGCTCCCAGGCATCCACCAGCCCATTATCCTCCATCATTTTAATAAGTGGCTTATGCACTTTTTTTCCAGCCTGTATAATTACTTGGATTTATCTCCCAAAGCCCCCATTCCATTTATATTGAGATCCCCACACGATGACCGGCAGGGGCCATTTAGCCAGTTCCACACTGAGAAATTCTCAAACCCTGCTTTTGGCCTTCAACAATTGCCCATCTGCCTATCCTATCAGACAAACATGATTTAAACACAATCCCCCCCCCTTTCGTGCCATGATTGCTACCCCTCTCGCCCTGATCCCTTGTGTGGTGTAGGTTATCAAATGAAATCCCAGCTGTTCTAAAAGAAACTAGGGCGTCCCTTCGATGTGCGTTTCTTGTAAACAGATTATGTCAGCATATAGTTCTTTAAGTTGTTCTTTAACCATCCTGCGTTTAGCCGCATTGTTCAGCCCACGCATAAAACTAATGGTTTACCAGCCTGTCCCCTCAATCCATCCCTACCCTTTTCTGTTTGTTGTCACCCTTCCCTAACTTCCTCATTTGAAGGTGTTTGTTTTAGTTTTACTCCCCCTCCAGTAAGCTGTTGCTAGCCTCCCTATTGCCCTCCCTGCCCTTGAGGCCCGCCCCCCCTTCCACCACTCACCTGTAATGTGAGACAAGCAGACCAAAGGTCTCTGTGGTGGAGCCTGATTGTCGGCTCCCTTTGCTGCCTACATATTATGTGTTCCTCTACCCCTTCCACCCCTATTTTTTCTGGCATGTGATTGCTCAGTTTTAGACCCTTTTTTTCCATCCCTATGTGCTCCCTCCTGCCATAAAAAAGTTATCCCCAAAGAAGAAAAGAAGACAGTTAAGCATAGAAAAAAATGATAGATACATTGAAGAGCCGGATAACACATCTCCCTGCTTTAATTCAATCTAGCAAGTTAAGAGCAATAATTATAGATCCTTGACATTAACTTTGAGTTTTTCAATATAGTCTTTAGCTTGGATCTCAGATGTAAAGACTCTTGTAGCGTTCTTATGGATAATCTTCAGGCGGGCAGGGTTCATCAAGTATACTTGTGCTCCTATGGCTTGAGAGGTCTGAATCAATTCTCTTCATTTCCATTGTCGCTTGACGGTCACATGGCAATAGTCTGGGTTTAGAAAGAAGGACTGATTTTCGTTAGTCCGTCTAGCATTCGGGCGAGCCTCTGTATATACTTTCTCTCTCAGCAAAAAGTTCCCAAAGTAAATTAGTATTGCCCTTGGCATTGTTGTTCCTTCTCTGCCTGGCTGCTGTGATTTTTTCAGGGTCAAAGGGAAGCGGTGAACCCACTGCAGCTCTATCTCCCAATTCCAGTGTTGGAGCCCTGGAACGGCTCCCTTCATTAGTTTCAACACATAGGCCCATATGTCATTTCCTTCTACTCCTTCTTCTATGCCAAGAATCCATAGATTATTTTGTCTTTGTCTATTCTCAAAATCGTCCATCTTTCATTGAAGATCTGTGAACTGAGTTGCATAAGATTCAGTTTGTGCTTGAGTTCTGACCAATCCGTCTTCAAGAGTGCTAGTCCGCTCTTCCACCAGCGTCAGTCTCAAATTCATCTCTGTGCAAGCTTTGGCCATTTTTCTCATAGCCCCCTGAAGTTTTTTTTGTTTCACGTCGGTTTTTCTTACCATCCAATCGAGTGTCTTCTTGCAATTGTTTGATAGATTCATAAATCAACTTCAGGGAGAGCTCTCCGGTTTGTGTCGACATACCACAATCAGCGTCCTCCTCCCGTCCCGATAGATCTGGATAAGGACTCCGGGTCGCGGGGTAATCCCATTTTAAACTGGGGTCTCTATTACCCCTGGAGTTCTCTTCTGCATCTTTTTCCATTGGGTGGGAATTTCTCTGCTTCTTCAGCAGCTTCTTTGTCTGTACTACAGTATCCTTCTGATAGGTTCTTAAGCCAGAGCTGCGCACTGCTACTGTCTCCTACGTCAGAGGAGCTAACTTCAAAGCCATCTGTCACTGAGACAAATGTATCCCCATCCTCAACAGAGTCTTCCAGCCCCTTAAGACATGTTGCCTCCTTAATTAATAAACTTGTGTTCAATTGGGTTTCAGTACCCTCAGCCTTTTCCTGTACCAGGGGAGAGTGAGCTGTTTTTGGTGACCCATCTACTAATACTGAGGCCAGATCAGATGGTATTTGCCAGGTTTTCCCTGGCAGCCTTTCCAGGGGCGCCTCACGCTTGCTGTTTGCTGCAAAAGTCATGTCATGTACTAGGGGGAAGCGCACACCCCTCAATATTCTTTTTTGTCTTGGGGTTGCGATCAGTCTGGGGGTCAAAGAAAAACAGTCTATAATACTATGCTGCACTACTTGCACTGCCTGCTCTTGGAGTGTCACCTGTGAGCATACCTTGGGATCAGTTGGACAGTTTTTCCCCCTTTGCCCCCCAAGTCACTCTCAGTGAGATCGATATGTTTGAGGCTCTCACACATCTCACCTTTCTTAGCCCCGTCTGGTGCCTGTCTCCCCTTCTGTGATGTCCTAGGGGTTGAGTTCAGGCTGCCCCCAGTCTTTGTTTCCTTAGGGCAAAATCCCTGGGTGCTAGCGTTTAGCTCCATGCCTGCCAGCCCTTCCTGGACCTTCAAGCGTGCAGCACAGCTGGGTTTGGGTGGCATCTTCGTCTCCACCGAAATGTTGGTGCGGCTCTGGGCCGTTAGCCCCTCCCCGCCAGACTGCAATGGCTGCCGAGCGAAGATTTCTACGAGTCTCCCGGGCAGCAGAAACAATCACCGCAACCGGCGTTTCAAAGGAGCAAAGAGACCGAAGGATGCCAGATTGAAGTTGGTAAGTCATGGGGGAGCGCTGTTTTTACTTCAATTAGAGCTAGATTTAGGCACCATCTTTCTCTCTCATTTATGATTTTATATGTAAATGCATTGGATTTTGTGCAAATGTTTATGTCTCAAACAGAGCCAAATAAAGTAATTTTATTGATTGATTAACACCTGAACAGGAAGGCATCCTTTCTACAGCATTGACAGATCATACAACTCTATTTTTCCACAATATTTGATTTAATAAATGGAAAGAAAGCAGTCACCAATAGCCGAAAAATGCATAATTGAGTGTATCCTGCTGATTCCCTTTAAGAAACATGTTCTAAGGATGAGAGGGCTTGTGTACTTACAATCAGATGACACTGTCTCTTTGTACGTGTCGATATCTTGGGCTGATGAGACTAAGCTCTGAAATGGACTAGTTACAAGGTTCTGTCTGCAATGGCCTGGGTTGGCTCTGTGAATTTCCAGCTGAGTAATATCATTCTCCCCAGATACGTCAATGTTCAACTGCGTTGAGATTATATCTGAAAAAGAAAATACTTTGTTGTCTGACTTGACAGTATTTTAGAAAGATTGTATTTATTGAATATGTTTGCACCAATCCATTAAACATAACTTATATTATGCATTTGAAATCATGTGTTTTTTCAATATACTTCGATTAACAATTACCAACAGGCAGAGTTTCAAACCATAAATCACAGTTGCACAAATTGCACTTGTGGAAGTGTGCATTTAGAAGAACTAGAAAAAGCAAGCATTGCATGCACACCATGAGCTAAGCATGCACAAATGCAGAATTGTCTCACTTGTGCATTTGAACAAATAAAGGTCAGGAAGTGGACAGGGTATTTTTGATTCTCTAAGAGATACACAAAACAGGACATTCCCAGATTCCTTTGCACATCTACACACTTGTGAAACTGAAGAGTGAGAGAGAGCAAGAGAGAGTCATCCTGACACTCTCTGAAACTCAACAGAAGAGCTGTATTCCAATAAAGCTTAAATGCAGCTGTACAAGTATGCAAACAGGTAAAGGAAATATTATTATACTTACACAAAAGGTCAAAAAGATATGCCCCATGATTCTGGCCTCCATGCAGCAGGAACAGGATGACACTGCTTCATGGGTTGTGAAAGGCCACATGAAATGCATATACAGGCTCCAGTATGTTCAAAGTTGTGCAAAGGTGCCAAAACTAGTCATGACAAGGACAACAAATAAGATATCCCATCAACGGCACTGGAGGAATACCCAATGCTTTTGAGATGTCTACCAAACAACATTTACACCCCAAAAAAATATGGTTATTATCCAAGATCCTGGCATACAATGTGCAAAGCAGTTCTGTGGGTCACATACTGACAAGCGGGAGTAACATTGGTTGAACTCAGATTAAGGACATTTGCTACCGCCTTTAACTGCAAATCTCGCAGGTCATTCCAAACCATCCGTCCTATGTTAATGGTCAAATAATGCAAAGACTGCTCATGAGGACTCCTGTTTAACCCTTTTTGGGTCTGAAAGGGTAAAGGCAACATCCACTGCTCCAGTGAACTAAGGTACACACCACATACCTTACACTATCCTTTCATTTTTCATCCCCAAAGTTACTCCAATAAAGCCATACAAACATATGAGCATCGAATGTTTCTCTAAACCTACCTACCTCATTCATCTTCCACTGTACATTAACAAATGACATTCCGTCCACATTATTCACAATTACATTTATAAATTCAGTGTTTACAACATAGCAGTCCCTCGTTCACGCATTTACCATCTACCTTACTTACAAATAACGGATCTAAACCGAGATTTCATAGATGCATTTGTAAAATTTACATCCAACATCCCACCCCGCCTAGATTAGAAACATCAACCTCTCATAGCGTTCCACTAACAAGGACTCGAAACAAGCTTTTTACAGCAGTTATTTAAGATCACACCAAAAACTAGCCCAAAAATCCCAGGCTAACTAACTTACACAAATCATTATTCAGGCTGACTTTCCCATGAAAACGTATTACACAGGAGCTCAAGACACAATAGTGAATATCAATTTATCAGGGAAACGTGTGCAGTGACACCAGATGATGGCCATCGCAGAGACACAACATACCCACTGCATGAGCACCTATGTCAGGCACAAAACTGTACTTTTTAACAGAAATTGATTTCACAATGAAAACAAGAAATGTTAGCCAAAAACATTTTAAACACATTTTAACTAGAGCAAAATCCATGCAGCCTGTGGTGCTTTTTTGTAAATTTTCTGGCGCAGGAATCTGGGCAACAGAGAGCTTTACAAAGAGCTATATCAAAAGATACCTTAGATCAGTTGCTGCCCAACATAAAAGTAGAAAAGAAGCACATTAGTTTTGGAGGCGTATTCTGAAGAGGTAAGTCTTCAAGTTCCTTTTGATTGAGTGGGATGTGTTCCACAATTTGGGGCCGTATCATAGAAAAGTCCAGTTTAGTCCTGTTTTTTAAGCTTCTTTTTAGTTTTGGGATTTCCAGGAACAAGCGAGTTTAATTCTTGTGTTTAGCCAACCTTTTGTGGTGTGAAGTATGTTTTTTTGATAAGTAGGGAAAGCAGAGCGTATAGATGTCCATGTTATGCAGGCAACAGTTAAGTAAGCCATTGAAGTTAGCCAATACAAGTTCTTTAGGATGTGGGTGATGTCATTTGACTTCTTTGCACCCAGGACTGCTTTCTGCGGGATAGTTTTGAGAGCGACAACTGCAGATTTGGGGAGGCCATAAGGAGGTGTGTGTTTGAAATAAAGTTGGTTCTACAGTCCTAAAGACCTACTTGGATGAAGGGTTTAAGTTTCCTAGATAAATGAAATGATGCAATCTTTATAATATTTGTGATGTTCTTGGTCATATTATGCTTTTGATTGATGAATAAGCCTAGTGATTTGGAAAAGTGGACCAGTGCTGGAAAGACATTGAGAGGTTAGTGTTTCAAGCCGTTTTTAGGTCTCAACTGAAACAGCACATGGGCTGTCATGTGAGATACATTTTGTTAGCTTAAAGTGGGCTTAGAGGCGGACCAATGCTTACTATTGGTTGGCTTCATTATCACTCTCATTTCCTTGCTTCTCTTTGGTCAGCATGGGGTGACTTCACTTCTTTTTCATGTGTTGTTTCTGCCCTACAGCATGGCACAGGTACTCGCCTTCTTCCACTGCACATGCTTGTCGAGCTACTTTTTTCTTGAAACTAAGCACTCCATTCGAGTTCATGAGTTTAAAGGTCATCTTCCTCATGCTTCTACCCCATTCTACTCCTTGTTGTTGCCTGCTTCCTATCTCTTCATGTTGTTACTTGCCCCTCTGACCCTCTCCATATTGATGCTTGCCCTGCCATCCTCCTGTCCCTTTCCGTGTTGTTACTTTCCCTCTCTGTATTGATGCTTGCAGCCTCCCACCCTCCCGTCCCTCTCCATGTTGTTTCTTGCCCTCTAACATGCCTCTCCATGTTATTGCTTGCCCCATATCATCTCTCTCTGTGGTTGCTTGCCCCTTCTCACCCTCTCTGTGTTGTTGCTTGCAACTTCTCAGCCCATCTTACATTGTTGCTTGCCTCTACCACACTCCAGTCCCATCCTTTGGTGTTGCTTGCTGCCTCCCACTCCATACCACATTGTTGCTTATAACCCTGCCACCCATCCACTCCAGCCTGCGTTGTTGCTTCTCACCTCCGGTCGGCCAGAAGCAAACAAGCATGGGCAAAGCCAATGGATTTCACCTATAAAACCTATTGGTTTTGCCAATGCTTTTTTGTACTAGAGGTGTAGTTCATGGCAAAAGAGCAGTCGGAGTTAAGTTTTGAATAAGTTCAGATCCAATAAAAAAGAGCTCCATGAATTACATTTTCAAGGACATTTTTTAAGGCTGTTATATTTGACTACTTGAGTATTTTGAGGTAAAGCACTTTTGCCTTGATTACAAGTTGGCCGGATCATAATTACTGCATGTTTTATTGGCGATGCGATTCGGACCAATTGCAAGCTTTATTGACTGCAGTTTTTGTGCACATGAAAAATTTAATAATAAAAAATACACCAAGATTAATCTCACCTGGTAACATTGGGGATAAACTCCGGGAGATGTGTCCCAATTGAATATTCCATGAGCAAAATTAAACCTGGTGCAATACTAGGCCTGGGCGCTAAATTCGGTTCTGCTGCAGAATTTGTGGAATATGGGTAATTTCGCTTTCCGTGGAGAATTACCAAAAATTCCACAATCTGCGACTTCACAGAATTTTTTGCTTGTTCGTGCTTTCAAAATGCGTGTTCGCAAGATATTTCTCCCCGAGCATGCAAACTGCGTTCGCGAATAGGAAATAAGCATCGCGAACTGGCGGAACAAGCAATTCCACGTATTCGCAGGACTTTTGCATGCTCGCGGAGATTTTTTACCGCCGAGCTTTGCGTACCGCGACTACGCAAATTCCGCCCACCCCTATACAATACCATTCCCAATTTCACCACCTTCAGTAATACCAGTTGTCAATAGATGAGATTTAGGAATCATATTCCAGGTTTCAGAGAAAACTTGAAAACCAGTGGAAATACCACGGAAACATCCCACCAGCTCAGAGCAGGTGGCATTTCATATTGATTTATAGAAAATGATCAAAAGAGGCGTTATTAAGCAAAATATGATAATGGAAAACATACAATTTTTGAAGTTCTTATCACATGCTAAAATAATTAACAAAAAACGAACAATTAGTAAAGTCCAACTACTGCAGGTGCCCACTCAGCTGCATACCAGTGGAACTCACCTTATTCGCACACTTTTACCCAGCACCGCTAAGGCGGAGGAGCGTAGTGGCTTCGTTTATCATGTGCAGGTGGGGCAGGGCTTTGTGACGTCAGAACACTTCAGGGGGAGCAGTGGTGGCACTCCACAAGTGCACATGAATGTTTAGTCGGCTGATTTGGGCCAGCCAAACAGTCATGCGCACTTTGCATGTTCTTGCCCCAGGCTGCATAACAGGTCAAGTCAAGTCAGGGATATTTGTATCGCGCACAAATCACATCCGGAGAGTCTCATGGCGCTAGGAGACGGCTTTGACGAAGGAAATAGGATGGTTTAACTTGCAAAAATCCAGGTTTTCAGATTCTTTCGAAAAAGGCTGTGTTCAGGAATAATGCGAAGACTAAGGGGCATTTTATTCCATGAGGCAGGGGCGAGAAAGGAAAACGCACGACTGCCATTTCTGGAGGTTTGTATTCTTAGGGGTGTCAGCCGGGACTCATTGCTGGATCTGAGTTCTCTTTGGGGCTGGTACCATCTTAGCTTTTTAGACCAGTATCTTGGACCATTTTTATACATATGTTTCTGCACCAGACAGAGTTTTAAAGAGAATTCGCTTCTTTACCGGGAGCCAGTGAAGACTTTTCAGGCACAGGGCTGATGAATATCTTTACGGAAGGTTGAGGACCAGCCGATCCGCAGTGTTCTGAAGAACCTGGAGTCTGTTCAGGTAGTGTTTGTTTATGGAAAATAAAAGCGCATTCCCATAGTCCATTCTATTTATGATTAGACCCTGAACTAGGGGTTTCCTAGCCTCAATGGGGATCCATTTAAAAATGTTCCTCAAACTTCGCATTAGCCCAAAGCAAATACCCACAATGTGATTAATTTGGTTTTCCATGGACAATTTATTATCCATATAAACCCCAAATTCCGGACTGACTCCTTGGGCATTGGACAGCTGCCTAGTTCAGCCTGGGTGGAGAACAAGCCCAGGCTCCTAGTCCCCATCTAAGCGCCCAACCACAGCGCACAGACCAATCACAATGCTGCATTGCAGCATTGTGGTTGGCTATGGGGAGCCTGGGTGCTTCCTGCTGTCGGACTTCAGACAGGAAGAAGATAAGAAGATGAAGAGGACAGAGGAGAGGCAGCGTTCAGCTGTAGCAAGGTAAGCATTTTTTTCTTCTTTTTTATTCCCTCCTTCTCTGCCTCACCACCCCCGTCTGGTAGCAGACGCTACTGGATCCAGGTCACATCCTAACAGTGCGCCAACAAGCGGATGCAGCTGCACAGAGCCACAGCATTGAAGCCTTTCAGAAGGAGACACACTAGACTCAGCAGGACATGCATTGAACCCCTAAAGATGACTTCATCTTACTTGCTCACAACACAGAGGTAGCATATGGAAAGTATACATTACCCTCTGCCTACCAAAGGGGACACACTGCAGCCTAATATGGGGGTACACAGACAAAATATCGAGTTTTAAATTTCGATATACAATGATATCGAAGTTTAAATATCGATGGGACAGAATATCGAAGGTAAGTAATATCGACAGTCTTAATATCGATATTAGTATGATATCAGTAATATCGAAGTTTTAAATATCAATGTCAATAATATCGAAATAAATAACTTCGATGTTACTAATATCAATTTTTAAATAAATTTAGTGTATATTATATTGTATTTATTATGTTTTATTATTTATTTTTAATGTAATTTAATTAAATATTGTCTTTTACTACTGTAGCGGGTTGTGGGTTTATAGGGGAATAGGGTGGGAAGTAATTTAATTATGTTAAATTAATTATTAATTAGTAGGAATTATTAATTAATTAATTGAGAATTAATTTTTAATTAATTTTAATTAATTGATTAATTGATAAATATGTTCTGTAGCGGGTTATGGGTTTATAGGGGAATAGGGTGGGAAGTAATTTAATAATAATTAATTAATTAATATATGTTTGTACATATTTTAATTATTAATTAATTGGTAATTAATTTAAATTAATTAGTTAATTAATCAATATAATTTTGTACATATTTTTAATTATTAATTAGTTGGTAATTAATTAATATTAATTAGTTAATTACATTAATTAGAGTAATTTTTTATATATAATTTTTTGTTATTCCTAATTAATTAATTGGGAAAAATAATATTAATTATTAAATTAAATTAATTACAGCTAATGTGCTAATATATTTACTTTATTGTCAATTAATAATTAATTGGTAATTAAATAATATTAATTAATTTTGGGTAAAGGAGTATTTTTAGCGTTCAGGGTCAGTTTTCAGTTTTTGGGTAAAGGGTATTTTTAGGGTTCAGGGTCCGTTTTCAGTTCTTGGGTAAAGGGGTATTTTTAGGGTTCAGGGTCAGTTTTCAGTTTTTGGGTAAAGGGGTATTTTTAGGGTTCAGGGTCAGTTTTCAGTTTTTGGGTAAAGGGGTATTTTTAGGGTTCAGGGTCCGTTTTCAGTTCTTGGGTAAAGGGGTATTTTTAGGGTTCAGGGTCAGTTTTCAGTTTTTGGGTAAAGGGGTATTTTTAGGGTTCAGGGTCAGTTTTCAGTTTTTGGGTAAAGGGGTATTTTTAGGGTTCAGGGTCAGTTTTCAGTTCTTGGGTAAAGGGGTATTTTTAGGGTTCAGGGTCAGTTTTCAGTTTTTGGGTAAAGGGGTATTTTTAGGGTTCAGGGTCAGTTTTCAGTTTTTGGGTAAAGGGGTATTTTTGGGGTTCAGGGTCAGTTTTCAGTTCTTGGGTAAAGGGGTATTTTTAGGGTTCAGGGTCAGTTTTCAGTTTTTGGGTAAAGGGGTATTTTTAGGGTTCAGGGTCAGTTTTCAGTTTTTGGGTAAAGGGGTATTTTTAGGGTTCAGGGTCAGTTTTGGGTTTTTGGGGTACAGGGATATTTTTAGGGTTCAGGGTCAGTTTTGGGTTTTTGGGGTACAGGCGAACAGGGTAATAATAAAAAAAAATTACATTAAATCAATTAAATGAAATAAAAAAAAAGAAAATTACATTAAATTATTAAGTGTTTTATTTATTTTAAATGTATATGTATTAGTTTTAATTTTGTTTTAATATTTTTATTTAATATTTGTAAAATATATGTATTTTAAAATTATTTTTACACTATTATTAATACATTTAAAAAAACGATATTTTTAATTTCGATATTTTTGTACTACGATATTATTTTTTCGATATTTTTGTACTTACCTTTATGAAGATATGACTCCGATATTTTTGATGTCGATATTTTTGTGCCGATATTTTTGTATTTCGATATTCTGTCTGTCGATATTATGTCAGACATTCAATATGGGCATACGTACTGCCAGAAAGCCCCCACTTCCCCACAAAGGTACAGTGCCTCGTAACAGGTTGATTCTAGGCACTTGCCTGCATGCTATTGCCCAGCCAACCAACAGTAATGCCCTGAAGCAGGTACTAGCAGCCCTACTGAGCTTGGTTTAACAATGCATTGTATTCTCACTTACACACAAATAGAAAATCATGTAATGGCTCTTTTATATGATTGGGGGCTTCCCTACTGTCGTAGATGCATTAGACTGCACCCATATTGCATTAATATCACCCTTGCCGCAAGAAAACATATTTCACAATTGCAAGATACAACACACAAGCAATATACAAATGGTGTGTGATGAGGATCGGAATATAACACATTGCTATGCCTATTATCCTGGATTCATTTAAACGATTATTAGGTAATCACATGATTCCAAGAACATTGCAGAGAGGGCATCCAGAAAGGATATGGATTACTACATCGATAGGAACCCATTCATAGTATTGCACATATTAATGCTTGCGGTTAATGTGACAGGACATGGAGTGTTGTGTTGACCATCTTCCTCCATCCTCAATGGGACTCATCACACACAGCTACTATATTAGAAATAGTTCATTAGCCATTTCTAGGAGAATGACTATAACTTTCATAATGCATGAACATTCGAAAATATAAGCAACACTGTTCCAAGATGACTAATACCCATGCCTAACGATGAAAAGGAGTGAAATCAAGACACATCTGATGATAAGGAACAGGCTTTGGCCAACAGAGGCATTGTTCTATGGGAGGAAATGTAGCTGCTACAAGACATGATCTCATTTACAATTATTATATATACATTTTTAATCAGATGCAGTAATAAATGAACCAGCACATAACAGTTCAAAATTGTTTTATTGCAGTGAAAGTAAACAACATAAAATGAAGTGAATCAATCCTACTACTTAACGTCAGTAAGTCAAAACAATGTTTACGCGGCAAAAGACATAAAAGAACATCAACACATCAGTACACAACAACAATAAATCATTTAAAACTCCAACATATCAACACAGAGAAATACAAATAAAATTATAGTACTACATGAATAAAAGTACTTGTTCCTGGCATCTGATACATATCACGAGAACTGTCAACACACTTATAATAAAACATTATATACAAAAATTCAACAGATTCATTTTTTTAAAATCTCAATAGCTAGAGCTTTATAAAATTCACAGTCCTGATCATACCTTTTACTAAAAATAATGGCACTCTTTATAAACATTTAGACCAGCATAGCAGAAATCTGCTGTGTATAATTTCAGTAAAAATATCACTGCTAGCTTATACTATCTAATATTAGCATAGTGAAGAATTGGAGCCGAGAACGAATAACATGGTGTTAAATATAATGTGCAAGAAAGCATGAGGTCGCATAGATACGCTATCACAAGTGCATATATGATGGCACTGTTCTGAAAAAGGTGCACTGAATAGGAAAGGCTGTAAAACAACCTAAAACAAGTTAAAAGAAAACAATGCCTGGTATTTGTTATAATTGATAGATAAGGTTCCATCTTTCTTTTGCTCACCATGCCACCCCAGTTTAGAACTGGCCATATGCAAATCAGTCTTGATCCTGTGCCTCATGGGAACAGTCCGGCCCGAACTGCCAAGCCAGGTCCTCACTGGACCGGAAAAAAGCATCCTAGGACCGGTTTCGGGGTTTCACCGCTCATCAACCAGGATAGCTTGAATCTAGTGGCACAGTGAGCCCAGGACCAATGTCTGGGCATACCCGGCGCACTTAAGGCAAAGAAGCAAAAGACACAGAATTGTTGGACGGAATGCAGAACAAATCAAGACATTCACCCCCAGTCAAGAGATCTGAGTTAAATCCATAATTCTTTTGCACACCATGCCACCCTAGTTTAGACCTCGCCATATACAAATCAGTCTTGACCCTGTGCCTCATGCGACCAGTCCAGTCCGTACTGCCAAGCCATGTCCTCACTGGACCGGAAACAAGCATCCTAGGACCGGTTTCGGTGTTTCACCCCTCATCAACCAGGATAGCTTGAATCTAGTGGCACAGTGAGCCCAGGACCAACATCCAAAGCAGCCAGACGTTTGTTTATTATCAACCAAATTGAACACGCTAGCAATCCCCTAAAGCCCTTTTTAGGTCGAGTTTACTCGAACCTATTACTGCTGAAACAAAGTCTCTCAAACCAACCAGTCGGATTTCCGACAATGCGTGTTAATTGTTCATCCGTGACTTCTCGAGCGTGCGCTTGGCCCGTTCCCTCCCACTTGCTGGCATCCCCCCCCCCCCCCCCCCCCCCCACCAGGCTCGCACTTCTCCAGCGCGCCAAGAGCTTCACTTCAAAGGGATGCCTTACTCAAGTGTGGCATTGACGATCGGAGCTGACACTCCCCAGCGCTGCCTCATCGTCGTTGCGCTTACTCTTTCAGTGCAGCCTTGTTCTTCTTAATCGCGCCATTGTCCCACATCAGCTTCCTGATCAGCCTTATGCCTGTTTCACAAGCGCGCATCCATTCCCTTAATCGCGGCATCGTCCCTTTACTTTAACATGCTGAAAGCTAATCCTCCAGTGCCGCGATTGATGTAAAACAAAAGAATTCGAAAAAAAAACTATTTGTTTACTTTACAGCTGGCATCTGCCAGGCCGCGCAATGTCTTAAATTATTTTCAGCTGTCCTTTCCCTTAATCGCGTCATTGTCCCTTTACTTGAACATGCTGAAAGCTAATCCTCAATTATTTTATTAAACGTGTTTGAAAATGTGAAAACTTTCAATAAGCACCTCTACCCGCGGTATCTAAGTGCATTAAAACTATATATAACAGTCCTGCCGAGCTTCTGTTAGTAGCAGTGAATATTTCTACAGTCGGCTATTTTTGTGAAGTGGAATCCATGAGTTGCAGGTTGAGCTGCATTATACACTAGTGCACGTGTAAAGTGCTCCAATGCCTTTGGGTCAAGTTTGCGATATATAAATGGACTTCTGTTTTTGAATAAATAAAGAAACTCAAAGGAGATTAGTTGCTTATTCAAATGAAACTAAATATAACAGTCCTGCCGCGCTTTAACTCCCTCCCCCTCCCTCACCACAGAGCGCGTATTTTTATTATTCATTTTTAGCCCATGCTACTCTTACATGTAAAAATGCCAGCACCCTCCCATCTTAGTCAAACATTACCGGCTTGTTTTTTTTGCTGCGCGGCGCCAATGCTTGTTGTTAGCTTGTTGGGATTTGCTGTCCTAATCCTTCTCTGCCAACGTTTTGTTCAGTTAGTCCATAGCTTCCTTTTTGCCACTTCCCTGTAACGTGAGAGATGCCCAGTTCTTAGTTACATTGGCAAAGTGCACATGATGAACGAGTAAACATATTAAAGAGAACCTTAAAAGAAAACACTACTACATTGTAGCATTGTAAAATAATTTGCAGTGTGGCTATACCAATTTTATCCTCTTTTTTTTCTAGTGCTTGCTTGTGCGTGCACTAGCGGCGCATGTGGCTTCTGCTGTTTCATTTAGGTAGAATATGGCATATACTAACAGTATTATGCGAGGTGGCGCGCGTTTTTGTAGTGTTCACGTAAAAAAAAAATGGCCTCCCATTTGGAGGGTTTTCTTTGATGTCACGGCTAGGCGGGAGGCTCGACTCTGTTTCGGTCATGCTCCGTGCGCTGCTGCGCCACATTGGTCACAGTGAGTGCACTAAGCCCCCCCAATCTCCCTGTCTCAGGGACACCATAGGCGGGTAAAATCAAATCTCACCGTTGCCCCTCTCCTCTTTCTGAAATGGGGATAGCAGAGAGAGCAACGTGCCGAGTCGAGTATGGCCACGGTTCACTGCACTGTGCGACTAGCAGCGGTGGCATTAGAGCACAGCACAGGATGTCCGTGGCATGTGTTAAGGGCCCGCATCCTGGTCTTGTACAGCATACAGCAAACTTTTCTTTGCAGCTGATTTCTTTTATTATTCATGGCTAAGATAAGGCAGCTTTTATTTTTAATGAGCAAGATAGAAGAGTTTCAGGTTTACTTCAAATAATCCTTTCCTTCAGGGAAAACATGTGCGTGTTATAAGAAGCATATTACGAAATTGAGTTTTTATTGCTATATGTATTGAACAGCGGTTCATCTCTACACATCTCTTTTCCCCTGCTTTGACAGATATAACTCAGAAAAGAGATTAGTGATGTCCCTTTACAGAGCACCTTAGTTCCTCTCATTTTTTCCACACTAAAAACAAAGCACTGTTGTCAGCATGATGCTGCTTTTGGACAGAGTCTGGTGCCCTCTCTGGGATCACGTGAGACCCCCTAGGGGAGCCAGACCCCAACAGTTTAAAGACCCCTGCTCTAGTGCATGTTTCGTTTGACTTCTCTTCATTGCATAATCAGTGTTGTCTGTTTAAAAAAACTGTTTTTGAAACATGGGTTTCGCGCGATGAAATGAACTCCCTCCATGTGGCCACTGACCACATCAGTTCAGTCATAATACTGACGGCATACCACAACCACGTGCCAAGTGCGACTGTGTCACATGTCGCACCTTAAGCCAGTCCAGGAGTCTTGGGGAGCGACAGTGTGCATCCTGGAACTTGTAGTTTCACTTTTCCTTCACACTTGTTGGATTCCTCGAAGTCACACTGGGCCGAGAAGGTTGCAGGCTCCAGATGCGCTGTGGTGTTTGCTGAAGTGCAGACCTGTCTGCGGGATCCCTGGTCACCTCGGCATCTGTGAAGGGCCCTCTTTTCTCTGAGGCGCCCTGGCTGCTGCACACCCTCCTTCCTGCCTCTGATCTGTGTGCATTCATCTCGCCACTTCACCACTTCACTACACCCCTGGAGCAGCGCTCTCAAAGCCCCACCGCCACGTGCCTCCTTGTTGTTTCCCTACCCGTTCTATGCAATTCTTTTATACTATTGTTACAATACAAGCTTTGCTTCTCCTTCCACTCGGACGTTCCAATTTGTCCACAGCTTGCTTTCTCGTACTTAGAGTAACACCAATAAAAATGAGCTTGCTACCTCCAACCCGAAGACTGACGATTTTTCAAGCCAAAACTGCTTTATTTATGCTGTCCCCCGTCCAAAATTACCCCCGCTTTTAAATAAATCAATGGAGAAAACACATTTCCCGATTTTTTTAATCCCATTTTCATGTTCTAAAACGTTGTTTGTATGAAACCCATGAAGTCCGCTCTCAATTACTCGCTCACTAATAAATATACCCTTGGGCGCTGCATATATCTCATACCGGCACCACCTAATAGCATCCCGGGGCGATATCTGGTTCTCTCGCTAAGCCGTTGCTGCTGCTCGTTTCACTTTTCTAACAAAATACATCCGGTGCCACGCACGTCACTGCTGACAGCGTGATGAACTCAAAGAAACATCATTGTTAAGGAAACCCTTGCTCCTATGCTCACATTGACCTGCTTGTCATCCACCCTTTTGCCACGTTGCCCTTTTCTTCTGATTCAGCATTTCCGTTCAACCACACACAACACCACACACACACCCCACACACACCCCCACCCACCCACACACACACACACAACCCCCCACACACACAACCCCCCACCCACACACCCCACCCCACACACACCCCAACCACACCCCCACACACACACAACACCCCCACACACACAACCCCACAACCACACACATAACCCCAAACACACACAGCCCCATACAGATACAACCCCCCACACACACAACTACACCAACACACAACTACACACACACAAACACACAACCACACACACAACCACAAGCACACACACAACCACACTCTACCACACACAAACACACTCAACTACACACACAACACACAACCACACACAACCCTAAACACAACCCCAAACATAACACACACAACCCCACACACACAACCACAACCACACAACCACAACACCACAACCACACACACAACCATCTATCTATCTATCTATCTATCTATCTATCTATCTATCTATCTATCTATCTATCTATCTATCTATCTATCTATCTATCTATCTATCTATCTATCTATCTATCTATCGCCCTCAATCTATCTATCGCCCTCAATCTATCTATCGCCCTCCCTCTATCCATCTATCGCCCTCACTCTATCTATCACCCTCACTCTATCGCACTCACTCTATCGCACTCACTCTATCTATCGCATCACCACAGCATCACTCAGCACCACTACAACATCACTCAGGGGCACCACAACATCACTATGCGCTACCACAGCATCACTGAACGCCACAGCATTACTCGTCGCCACCACAACATCACTCAGTGCCAACCCAGCATCAATCTGTGCAACCATTCAACTACTGGTTCAAATATGTTCTCTCAATGTTTCAAGCTTTATTACAGAAGTCACAAAAAGATGTTAATATTTCACTTCTGTTCTTGGATTTTTGTCACAATAAAATACACTGAACATAATCTTCACAAAAGTTATTTACAAAAGTTTAAGCTATTGCTATTATAAATTACAATAACTTTTATTTAAGTATTAATTATTAAAATAAATTAAAAGCCATTGTTATGTGCAATAGCAATACATCTAAGCCATGTAAATACAACACATATTGTATTACAAATGCTATAGGTGTCACATTTGCTAAAGTTATAACTATTTGCATTGTCAATGACAAAGCTATTATTTTTTTGTGCCTTTCTGCCCCCTGTTAGACTCTTTTTTTGTGCCGTTCTGCCCTCTGTTAGACTTGTTTTTCCATTGTTTTTCTGCCCTTCTGCCCTCTGTTAGACTCGTTTTTTGTGCCTGTCTGCCCTCTGCATCACCACATCATCACTCTGTGCTACCCCAGCATCACTCATCACCATCACATTATCACTCAGCACCACCACATTATCACTCAGCACCACCACAACACCACCCAGCGCCAGCCCAGCATCACTCAGCGCCACCCCAGCATCACTCAGCGCCACCCCAGCATCACTCAGCACCACCACAGCATCACTCAGCACCACCACAGCATCACTCAGCGCCACCTCAGCATCACTCAGCGCCAGCCCCAGCATCACTCAGTGCCACCGCAGCATCACTCAGCGCCACCCCAGCATCGCCACCCCAGCATCACTCAGCGCCACCCCAGCATCACTCAGCACCAGCCCAGCATCACTCAGCGCCACCACATTATCACTCAGTACCACCACATTATCACTTAGCACCACCACAGCACCACTCAACACCACCACAGCACCACCACAGCATCACTCAGCGCTACCCCAGCATCACTCAGCACCACCACATTATCACTCAGCACCACTCAGCAGCAACGCAGCACCACCACAGCACCACCACATTATCACTCAGCAGCACCACTCAGCACCACCACAGCACCACTCAGCACCACCACAGCATCACTCAGCACCACTCACCACCACCACAGCATCACTCAGCGCCATCCCAGCATCACTCAGCACCACCACAGCACCACCACAGCATGACTCAGCGCCACTCTTGCATCACTCGGCACCACCACAGCACCACTCAGCGCTACCCCAGCATCACTCAGCACCACCACATTATCACTCAGCACCACCACAGCACCCCTCAGCACCACCACAGCACCACTCAGCAGCAGCACAGCACCACTCAGCACCACCACATTATCACTCAGCACCACCACATTATCACTCAGCACCATCACAGCACCACTCAGCACCACCACAGCACCACTCAGCACCACCACAGCACCACTCAGCACCATCACAGCATCACTCAGCACCACCACAGCACCACTTAGCACCACCACAGCATCACTCAACACCACCACCGCACCACTCAGCACCACCACATTATCACTCAGCACCAACGCAGCACCACCACAGCACCACCACATTATCACTCAGCAGCACCACTCAGCACCACCACAGCACCACTCAGCACCACCACAGCATCACTCAGCACCACTCACCACCACCACAGCATCACTCAGCGCCATCCCAGCATCACTCAGCACCACCACAGCACCACCACAGCATGACTCAGCGCCACTCCAGCATCACTCGGCACCACCACAGCACCACTCAGCGCTACCCCAGCATCACTCAGCACCACCACATTATCACTCAGCACCACCACAGCACCCCTCAGCACCACCACAGCACCACTCAGCAGCAGCACAGCACCACTCAGTACCACCACATTATCACTCAGCACCACCACATTATCACTCAGCACCATCACAGCACCACTCAGCACCACCACAGCACCACTCAGCACCACCACAGCACCACTCAGCACCATCACAGGATCACTCAGCACCACCACAGCACCACTTAGCACCACCACAGCATCACTCAACACCACCACCGCACCACTCAGCACCACCACAGCATCACTCAGCACCACCACAGCGCCACTCAGCACCACCCCAGAATCACTCAGCGCAACCCCAGTTTATAGGTGTCACATTGTCACTCCCTTCGGCATCAAAACAGTAATGTACGCCAACGACACACAGCTGGTGGTCTCCATCAACCAATCAAGTACTAGCCTAGACAACCTGGCCATGTGTCTAGAAAGGGTCTCCCAATGGATGTGTGAATCCCGACTAAAACTAAATGGAGATAAATCGGAGATTCTTCTCCTGGGTAATCCGAACAAGCTCCCCACAAACCTTTCCTGGCCACCTTGCATGGGAACTCACCCAACCCCCAAAACCGAGGTCAAAAGTCTCGGCATTTGGCTGGACCAGGACCTTAATTTTAAAACCCAGGCCAGAAAAACCTCAGGTATTTGTTTTGGCCTCATCCGTATGTCCCGAAGGATTCTCCACCTGATCCCCTTCCAGTCTAGGAAGCTACTGATGCAGGGGCTGGTGAACTCCAGATTGGACTATGGTAATGTCTTGTATCTCGGAGCCCCAGCATCAGTCGTTCAGAGACTACAGGTGGCTCAGAACGCGGCAGCCAGAATCCTAACGGGAACCAAAGCAAGATGCTCGGCGAAACCAGCTCTCAAAAGCCTTCACTGGCTCCCAGTGAAGGAGCGAATTACCTTCAAAACCCTGTGCATCTCCCACAAGATAATGCACGACAAAGGCCCCCCAATTCTCAGATCCCTGATGAAACCCCATCAGTCCATCAAAAATCTAAGATCGGACTCTTTCGCCCTTGCCAGCATCCCAAGAAGAAGAAAGTCTAGATCCGGCGGCCGCCTGTTTTCCTACAACGCACCAAAACTATGGAACACCCTCCCACTGGCCATGAGGAGAGAACACAACCTCCTCACCTTTCGGAAACAATTAAAAACCTGGCTCTTCCCTTAATTCCTTCTCTCTTACTGTCCCTCTCCCTCTCTGGAATACAAGGTCTTGTTAGCGCTGGGATGCCCGAGGGTAGCTATGCGCTTTATAAATCCCAACTCAAACTCAAACTCTCATTTGCGAAAGTTATAACTATTGGCATTGTAAATGACAAATCTATTAATTTAGCTATTTTCAAAACCAACACATAAATAAAAAAATTGTCATTTACAAGATCAATGGCTCAACCTTTCCTAATGCGAGACCTATTGCATTGCAAATGCTTGTAAATATAGTAAGGGACTTTATATCCCCAAAAGTCTGTAGACAGTCCCCAATGGAATCGCAGGAGTTTTGCAACTCTTTAGCAAACTATTTCCAAGAAAATATATCCAATATCTATGCAAACTTTCCATCTACAGTCCCCCTTAACCCTGAACCTCTTACTAAACCGAAGGGCTCAGGAATGATAGCATGTAGTACTCTAGATCGTTTCGCATTAACATCGATTGAGGAGGTCTCTCAAGGCCTGTCCACTGCTAAATCTGGTTCGCCCCAAGATCTTTGCAGGCCAAAGACAATGGCTCTCCTAGCACCGAGTTGTGCCCCTGCAATCCGAGATATCTACAACGACTTAATACAATCTGGTACCATCCCAATGACTTGGAAGGAGGCGTTTGTTCACCCAATATTTAAAAACACAACAGGGGACCCTTTGATATTCAACAACTACCACCCTATTTCCTTGCTACCACTTCTGGGTAAGCAGCTGGAAAGTATTATAAACAGACATCTAAGTTCATACCTGGAATCCAATAACATTTTGGATCCATCGCAATCTATCTTCCGACCGGGCTTCAGTAATGATACCGCCATCCTGGCTGCGACTGACTACCTTAGGCAAACAATAGATGCAGGAGGATCAGTAGTACTGATACTCTTAGATCTCTCCGCAGCGTTCGATACTATCTCGCACTCAAAGCTGGCGGAAAAACTACTCTCCTGCAGTATCCAAGGGACAGCCTTGAAATGGCTCCAGCACTTCATGTCAGAGAGAATGCAAACCATCATGTTAGGGCCCTAGATGTCCGAAAAATGCGTCTGGATAGAGGTGTACCTCAGGGCTCTTGCTTAAGCCAAACTCTATTTAATATATATATGGTTCCTCTGGCAAAAATAGTTGAAGAGTTAGGATTTGAGATAATCTCATGTGCTGATGATACTCAGTTTATGTTCACTATCAGCTCAAATCCAGATATAGAGAAGACAGGATTCGCCACTGGAATGCTTACAATCTCCAGGTGGATGACGGATAACTGTTTTCAACTGAACCCGGGCAAAATCGATGTCATGCTAATGGGGAAAGCCTCAGATATTTGGTCGAACGACTGGTGGCCCGCTCACTTGGGAACAGCCCCTGTTCCTAAACAATGTGTTACAAACCTAGGTCCAAAGCTGGACCAAGCGCTGACCATGAAAGACCATATTGCTGCCACTACCAATTCCTGTTACTACAGTTTACATCTGCTTCGAAAAATCCTTCCCTATATGACTACCACTCATCGCAGAACTCTAGTTCAGGCTATGGTTATCAGTTGTTTGGACTATGGAAATGCTCTGTTGGCAGAAGTGGGAGAGACCTTGCTCGTCAAATTACAAGTGATACAGAACACTGCAGCCAGAATGATTCTAAACTGCCCAGCAGGCTCCCCCTTGGCCCCTTTGCTCAGAGAACTGCACTGGTTACCAGTAAGGAAGAGATAATTTTTTTAAATCTGTTGTCTCACCTATATTGTCTTGAAAGGTAGAGGTCCCCATTATCTGCAAAAGAAACTCTTAAAATACTCACCTTGCATAAACCTCAGATCCAGTACATCAGGCATTCTACAGGTACCCCGAATTTGCTTGACCCGTACAGGGGGCAACGTATTTTCATATCTTGCCCCAAGATACGGAAATAAGCTCCCTATTGCCCTGTGCAAAATCAGCAGTTACAGTATCTTTAGGAAACAATTAAAAGGTTTTCTGTTTTAAATTTTGCCTCTGATCCGCGTTCGGTTTCCTTCAACATCAGGGTGCTAATTTTCTAGGCAGCGCTGAGATGCCCCAGGGTGAGTCGTGCGCTTTAGAAATAAAGCTAACATAACCAGGGTCCACAATCCCTAGTGATGATCTGACACTTGATCTACATCAAACATCAGGTAGCTTAACGGTCCTATCCAGGAATAGTGTCGGGCTGAGTTCTAAGGTTGCCTCCCAGGACTGGAATACCTTTATTGGAAAGTTTGATATATATGCGCTTTTCAAGAAACTTTGTCTGTAGAACAACTCCATCACCTGGGGTATTTAAATTATCATGTCCTGGCTATCCAAGGTGGTAAGGGTCGCTAATCGGTGAGTCTCACACTTTGGGTTAGACAGGATATTGGCCTTAAGATGCTGGCACTACTGACAGAGAATAACAATATTTTTGCTATCAGGTTGGTCTGTGGCCCCTACGGTAACATTGACATCTACAACCTATATGCAAGAGGCTACAGCGGGGCGCAGGTCTGAAGCTATCCTTGCGGTAGGCGAGCTCTTAAATAATCTTTCCTGGGATGCCTCTGTTGTTATAGCAGGGGACTTATACTCGATTTTTGGAACCTCTTGATGGTGAGGAAAATTACCTGGTGGGGGAGGAGGATGACCAGTGGGGTGTCCCACGCCTGGAAATACCTCCAATTAAAAGATGGACCGAAGCAGCCATTCAAATGAAAGCCATATGTCTAGAACACGGCTTAAGGGCGGCCGATGGCAAAACCGTCTCCGACAGGCACATAGCAAATACAATCAACAGTGGCCATCACTCAAGCCGGATTGACTATCTTTTAATCAGTTTGAATTTGTGGCATTCTCTCGAGGACATGGCCGTGCGGGGCCGTATGGAGAGCAATCATGACCCACTCTGCTTTATGTTTGTATTCAGGGAATTAACACATATACAAACCCACAAATCATTTATTACTGGTGCGACCTTCCAACGACATGTGGCAAGTTAAATGGCCCATGCATAATTCTAGAACGCCCGGAAATACTATACACTATAACCAGCGATGTCAGAAACAGGTTAGTAGAGATGGAGACCTCTCTTCTTAACTCCCAGCCCTTCAAAGAAATAACATTGTTGCACAATATATTATTCATTAAAATGTGTTCATATTTCCAAAGACCTTTTAGGGCCAAGGCCAAGGGCACCCAGTTAAGGCATCACTGGTATTTCAAAGACTATAAACAAGCCTGTGGTTCCCAGGTTGAGGCAATTAGATCAGGTGACTTGGTTAGAGTACAAAACGTGAACATAAGTTATAAAAAGGCAATGGCAATTGCTAAAACAAGCCTTTGCAACGCAACAAGTCTTGCATTTACCCGAGATTGAGCTATTGGCATTGTAAATGACAATGCCTTTTATTTATGTTTTGGTTTTTGAAACATAAATAATTGGCATTATCATTTACAATGCCAATAGCTTAAACTTGCGTAAATGCGAGACCTATTGCATTGCAAATGCTTGTTACAAGTTGAAGTAGCAGCTGCTGTCAGGGAGTTGGTTTGTTCACTCGTCGCCAGCTCTGCAAGAAGCATTCTGATATCAACTACTGTAGACATTTTATTTCAGAATTTAGCAATAAGTCTTAAAGATTACATTGTACGTCAGCGCTCACCTTATCTAAGAAAACCAATGTCCTGAAACTATATCAAACTAAATTAGTACCCCATACATCAGAGTGCAACCGTTCATGACAAGAAGCTTGTACAGCTGACATGAAACAATAAAGTTTAGAAGGTAGTAATAGGAAGGAAATGTCCCCAATTTCAAATGAATACGCCGATTCACTTCCTGTTTTCGGCTTTTCCGTAGCTCTAGGTTTTGCTTTTTAAGCTTATATATTTTGTCTGTTTCTGTGAAGTCCATCTTTCTTCATTAGAAAAGAAAAAGTACAGCCTTCCAAGGTCATCCATTTTGCTTGCGCCTTTCACAGACATGTCCCGCGCGTACCACAGAGCCTTTCGTTGACCTACAAGCCACAGGATGTTGGTAGTGATAAGGTAATGATTTACACACCCGCCTGCGTGCGCCCGGCACAGGCTTTCTCAGTGATGTTTACGGCATATGTATTTCCTTGAAGAAGCGCCAGCGGGCTGTGGTTGCACCCCATTCGAACCTTGTAAATGAAAATGTTATTCGTTTCGGTCATTTTTAAGTCTTCAAGCAACAGGGCTGGATGAACAACGGGAGGGCGGGCGGAGGGGAGAAGGCGCAGACAACAGGGAGGGAGGGAGGGCTGGTGGGGAGATTTTTAAGGCACCGACAACGCGGGCAGGGTGGGGTGAGGGTAGTAGGCATGGACAATTGGGGGGAGAGTGCACAGACAACAGGAGGTAGGGCGGGCGTGGGGAAGAAGGCACCAAAGCACATCGTGGCTGCAGTAGGAGAACCTCATTAACGAAAAGAGTGCTCACAGTCTAAATAACAGTACCTTGTAACACTCAAAGTAAAGGGGCCAGTCCCCATGGGAGGTGACAAATGAAGGGGAGGCGGGACTAAGGAGGGACTAACAAGCCTATCGACTAATCAGAAGCCAGCATTTAGGACAGACAATGACACAAGCCAATCACAAATATGGGCAGAGCTTCTATTAATCTACTCCACTACAATACGCCTTGCAGACAGCGCATCTGCGCTGGCTCTAGCCTCAACCTAAAAACCTGGGATGAGAATAGATAGCAGGACCTAAAGCAGGCATATGTTAGTAATAACGCTCAATGCTTCTGGAATCTGGTAAAATGGGGTAGAGGTGGAGTTGCACCGTACCCTGAAAATCATGTAGAGCCCGGTATTTGGGTTAAACACTTTGTAATATTGTAATATGCAATTGATGATACGGAGGATTGTGAACCTTTTCTGATTCATTTTTACTCAAATGATAAAGTATTTGATCGGGCAGACGTAAGTGCAGCCCTTACTGCCATTACAGGTGGGAGAGCACCAGGTATCAACAGTGTTCTTGCAGACATCTTTTTGCTGGGTAAGTCTATATGGAGTCGATATATTCTGCTATTAGCAAACACCATCGCCCAAGGTGCCCCCATTCCGGACACTTGGCAAGGGGTGGAAATTATCCCAGTATACAAAAAAGGGGACAAGTCTTTGCCAGGAAATTAGAGGCCAATAAGCCTAATAGATTTAAAACAAAAAGTGGTGGCCCGGCTTGTCCTGGCAAAGGCCCAAGAATGGATAGACAAGAACAATATCCTTAGCCCTCTCAAGGCAGGTTTTCTGGCTCCCATAAGCACCACAGACCAGTTCTTGCAATTTGTCTTAATATATTGGCGGACTGTAGCTCTCGGCAAGTGCAGTATGTATGCTGCCTTTGTCGACCTTAAATCGGCTTTTGACCGGGTATATGAACAAACTATGGGTGTACTACAAGAGATGGGGATGCCCATCGATTTACTTCCCTCATTGCCTGCCTCCATGAGAACAACTATGCACAAATCCACAAGGGGACACTGGGAAATTGGAATGACCCCTTTCCTGTAGAGAAGGGAGTACGTCAAGGATGTGTAATGGCTCCTACATTATTCTCACTTTTTATTAATAGAGTTGCCAACTTTTTATCTACTATTCATACAAACGCACCAGTTTTAGCGAGTAAAAAGATTCAGATTTTAATGTTCGCAGATGATACATTCATTATCTCTAAAACTCCCAGTGGGTTACAGCGTGCACTGTGACATTATGAAGAATTCTGCCTTTTACGTGGTTTAAAAATGAACGCAACAAAAACTAAGTTCATGACTTTAAACCAGCACAGATTGTTCAAGGGTAGTATGGTAATGGACGGTTCACCCCTTGAACAGGTCGATGCATTTATTTATTTGGGTATTATCCTACAGAAGGAACTGAGATGGAAGCCACATATTGACACCATGACATTAAATCACCGGCAATGAGCGGGTGTCCTAAGAAATTAATTTGAAACATCTTTGACCAAGCCCCTTAGTCCGGTGTTGCAAATTTATAATGCCAAGGTGGTGTGCTCAGTTTTATATGGTGCTGACCTATGGGGCCTTGAGAAACTCACACAGCTAGCTACATAAGAGAATAGGTTTCTCAGAGCGCTAACAAGTTTCAACAAAGTACACCCATTCTTCCCCGGCGGAATGACCTAGGTAGAAAAGCTCTGGTAGATCAAGCCAGGTTACGCCCAATTCTATATTGGCGCAGAATCTGGTGCACGCCGGAATTGGGTATCTTTGCAGAGGGTCTTATGGATATCATCGACACTGACCATTTTCATAAAATCAGCTGGCTGTGTGATACCAGAAGTTTCTTGGCCAGAATGGGCCTGTTGTATCTGTGGGAAACCTCATCTAGCTCCCAATTTCTACCAAAAGCCTCAATCAAGGAAATTGATCGAACACGATGCGATTAGAAGTAGTGATTGGACATCGTTAACGGGGAGCTTCTTACAAAGAAAATCCTGGCTGAGCTTTGAGTATTACTGGGATGCATTCTCAAAGTCCCTTGATCATAAATTGCATTTTCAATTTAGAGTGGGCTGTTTACCACTAAAGTCTTTTACTGCTAAATGGATCAAACCAGGTGACAACAAATGCCCTATTTGCACTGATCTAGAGGAAACCTATTTGCATGTATTGCTTGTTTGCCCTGCCTATTCTGGCCCCCGAAAAGTATGGGTGGAGCAGACATGCAGGAACATGGATACTAGATCATGTAGTGCTGCCCTGAGAATTATGTGCACTGATTCATCACTCTGCTATGCAATCCCAGTGGCAAAGTTTTTAAGATGGATGTGGTCTACAAGATCTCCACTAACGACAGTTGAAAAATGATTTTGGAATCTTGATACCCGTGAATATGTAATTAGTTTTAATACTGAAGTGTGGTGCTTATTAAGGATTTTAACAATTTAGCCATCAAATTGTGATATACAGTTTACACCTCCTATTACATGACTTTGTTGCATTATAATGTACTGGGAAGAATTAATTTCCTTTATGCCCATATGCACAATTTTTTATACAGATTATAATTTTCATTTATTGTTTTAATAGTGTTTTATGCTCAATGCTTTTATGACATGTATTGTCCAATAAAGCTTTCTTTGACTGATGGAATATAGCTCCAGAGTCTCTATTCCAGAGTTATCACGTTGTTTCTGATTGTTCTCTCCACCAAAGTTTGAAGATGCATGCATTTTTGAGCCCAGAAGTGGGGACTCCTTTGTTTGATTTGAAATGAAGTGGGGTGCCTTGATGAACATATGGCATTTCCATATACCTGAGTCCTCTTAAGCCCTCCTCATTTGAAGGTGCCATTAGGTATCTCATAGCTGGTATAGTTTCAGCTAAGTCACTCAATTTACAGTCATCTTTCTCAAAAAAAGTCTACCTTAATCACTATACCTTCTCCCATATTAGGACTCTTTGCTGTTTTCTCTGTCAGGGTTTGGAATGAGCGATCATGGGTCAATCATTGTCTCGGCTAGTGCTTCACCACATCCCCTTTACTTTTTTTGGGGGTTGGGTAAATAAATTCACAGGATTAGCCTCTACTTCAGTCTCTATGTGAGGGATTATGATTGACTCTTGTTGGGACAGATAGATTTCTCCACAAGGTGATTCTCCAGTAAGACATTTCCTGGTCCAGAGTTTTGCTCAGTTACGTGGTTTGGAGGTGCTACATTTCAGATCATAACTCTTGGTTCCATAGGCGGCAGGGCAGATGTGATTATCATCAAACAGTGCCTATTCTTTCTTCTACGGAATCAATTTCGGTTGTCAGGACACCCAAAACAGAATTCAGATAATTTGTAATGGTTTTTGGCCCCTTCGCTCCGCCAGTTTTAGTTTTCAACCCCATAGCTTTTCTCTTCCCCATTATGAGCAGGCAGAAAGTGAATACAAAAATAAATATTGTACCTTAATTGGGAAGTTGAGGGTTTCGGACCAAGAGGGGTGGCCAAGCCAAGACTCCTATGGACGCGGACAGGCACAGACTGGTCCGCTCTTTGCCTGGGCATGTGCCCAGGAGCTTCCCGCACTGCGGGGATCCTTCTTGCCCTTTATAGCACTCACCAGTGCTTCCAGCTGTAGTCCCCGCCTTCGAAGCAAGGGGGTCTGGGGCTTCAGACCTGGTCCTGGCCCACTTGCAGATCAACTATGATGGCAAAAAGCAAGTAAGAAAGTGCCCTGTCCTGCAGGGCTCCTTATTGGCCTTTATAATGATCACAGGCACATCCAGCTGTGGTCCCTGCTTTCCACCTAGGGAGGTCTTGGGGTGAAGTCCTGGCAGCCTCTCAGGACGGATATGCAGGCAAAAAGCAAGAAAAAAAAGCATTGACTACTTAACATAAATTGAGCCAACCCTAAATTATATAATAACTTCAAATAACCCTAAAACACCCCTTTTATATATATGAATGGCAATAACACAGCCGCCCGCAAGAAGGACAATACTAATTCACATCTGATTACTACCCATGCTGGGCTATACAACCATTTTCAGGGAGGAAACGGGTCAAGCCAGGGTTTGAGAATTCTCACAAATGTTTATGGGCATTCATAAACATAAGGCAAACCAATTTTTGGATAAGCCCACTTTCCACCGCTTGAGTGGGATCTGCTACTGCAGATTTCGTCGCACTCATGCCAATTTTCTCGATTCTGCCAGAAGGCATGGTATTTTCTCAACATCCTAATCAGTCCAAAGCACTTTCCTGCCACCGCAGTGATTTGACTCTCAAATGAAATTTTTTAATCAAACCAAACACCAAGCTTCTTAACCTTGGGTTTGGGGACAGGTCTTGGACATAACTACTTAGGCCACCATGCAATTGACCATATGTTTAACTGATTGCCCAGGGTCAGGACCTCAGTCTTCCTTGCATTGAGCTTGAGACAATTTAGGTCCATCCACTTTGCAACCTCTGTCAGACATAGGGAGCGGTCATGTGGGACATGTTCTGTGACAGCGTGATGATAAGCTGCATATTATCTGCATATGAAATTAGGGTAAATACATAGGGTTAGATGATCTCCCCCAGTGGTCGCATGTACACATTAAACAAAATTTGACTCAAGGAGGAGTCCAGTGGCGCTCCTTGTTTCAATGGAAGCACCTCTGACCAGTAGGGTTTTTGTGACACCTGAAAGGTGTGCCCATGCATAAAAGTGGCGATCCAGCTTAGTGCTTTAGGGCCCCCCGTAGTTCCAGAGTCTCACAATCAGGATGTTGTGGGACAGTGTCAAATGCGTCACTAAGGTACAGTAATAGAAGTGTCACAGAGTCACCTACATCTAAAATCTGACGGATAGACTCTTTCTCCAGCAACAAGGCAGACTCAGTGCTGTAGAAGGGCCGGAAAACAGATTAAGCACTGTGTAGTACTTCATGGCTCTCTACAAAGCTCAAACACTGTTTTTTAACACATTTCTCTGTAATCGTGGAGAATAATGGTAGAAGCTAAAGCAGACAATAGTTTCTGGTTTAGAGGAATCCAACAAAGGTTTTTTCAACAGCTGTACCAACACAGCATGCTTCTTTCTCCCGGGTACCTGACCCAGGGCCAGGGAGCAGTTAATCAGTTCACGTAGAACTGGGTGAACCACCTCCACACATCTTTCCAAAATGGACAGCTATGCTGGGCCCAGCGGCTTGCTGACTTCACCACAGCAGCTAGCATGGTAAGCTCCTCAGGCTCAATAAGCCTGAAGTTCAGTAGCCCATTGCTGTTCTCCGAACACTTGAACCAAACGCTCATACATTTGGCTTCTCTGGCATCTCCAGACAAAAACAGCCATGTCACAGAACTCACATGGATCCATCGCTCCAATTGTCCATTTCAGCATCTCCAGCCCCCGCACCACCGCACCCAAGACGACCACCGTAGATGGAACAAAATCTCTGAGACCACAGGGCACATGCCCTCAACACCTCCAACCACGCTCCTGTCACCAACCCCAAGGAGGGAGTAAAGAACTTCCAGCGCCTGGATCACCAATTGTGCCAACATTTAGTCCCTATCAAGAGCAACATCCAGAGAAAATCCTCCAAAAAGCCCAGCTGGTACATCCAGATGGTGCACCAGCAGGACACTTCTGACAAGGCAGCCTTCAAAATTTCACTCAATCTCTACCACCACCTGCTGAGGGCAAAAAAGAAGACAGCTCTTGCCGTACGCATCAAAACCAGCACCAATAAATCTAAGGAACTTTTCAACATCGTTAAGGAATTGTCCAACCCGCTTGCCAATGAAATTAACATCACACCCTAACAGGAGCTGTGCGACAACCTTGCTGTCTTCTTCCACAACAAGATCGCAACAATATACAAAAACTTTGAACCCCCAACCCACACCTACGGGACTTCCTTGACAGACATGCCACCATTGCAGCAGACACAAACCCCATATTGACTACCTGGAACCTCCTCCACCATGAAATCCAACCACTTCGGAGCTCCCACACACCCATGCCCCCTCCTCATCTTCAACCTCGAAACCAAAGTAAAGGCCAGGAACTCACCACCCAGATCAACACCTTATCACCACTGCAAGCTTTTCGGATGCCTGTAAACATACCGAAGTTAGACCAATACTCAAAAAAAGCTTCCCCGACCCTAGCAAACTCAACAATTACCAGCGAATCTCCCTGCTCCCATTCCCAGCGAAGGTACTGGAAAAGATCATCAACAAGCAACTCATGACACACCTGGAGCATAAACAGTTATTCAACTCCTTTAAATCTGGCTTCCACTGCCACTTCCACACACCGAAACCACCTGATCGCAACCACTGATGACATACGAACCCTCCTCGACAGAGGAGAAACAGCAGGTCTGATCCTCCTCGACCTCTCAGCAACGTTCCACACATGCTGATCAAAAGCCTCCACCACATTGGCATCCAAAGGGACGTGCTCAAATGGATCATCATCTTCCTAACGGGAAGAACCCAGAGGATCCATCTCCCATCTTTCATCTCTGAACCAAAGGAAATCACCTGTGGTGTCCCCCATGGCTCATCCCTCAGCCCCATTCTCTTCAACTCATATATGACCCCGCCGGTCAACATCATCATAATTTCCAACGCAGATGACATACAACTCATCCTCTCACCTATGACCCTACCACCACCAGAACAAACTTCCACAGATGCACGACAGTCATCACCGACTGGGTGCAGAACAACTGCCTGCAGATAAACACAAACAAGATGGAAGTACTGGTCTTTGGCAACAGCGACAAAACATGGAACAACTCCTGGTAGCCATTAGAACAAGGACCCACACCCACTCTCTCCGACCACACAAGAAACCTTGGAATCATCATTGACAACAAGCTCACCAGCAAATCACAGATCAATGCCATCTCCTCTGCCCGCTTCCTCATTTTGAGCATTCTATGTAAGATCTATAAGTGTCTACCCATACACTAGACGTACTGTGGCACTCATTACCAGCCAAATGAACTGCGCTAACTTCAAACCATACAGAACACAGCAGTCAGACTCAGCCTCGGCGTACTCAACAAACCCACATCACACCTCACCTCAGCCAACTCCACTAGCTCCTCCGTACAGAAGAGATGCCAACCCATGCACACAAGGTGCTACACACCTATGGGCCTGCCGACATTAAACACTATTCACACAACTGAAGAGACCGGAGAAAGATCCTTCTCTAGCTCTCCTGATATAGACTACAAATCTCACAAAAAGAGAAGAACAATGCTCAGTGCTGTAAACCACAGCATACTCGAAAGTGGAAATTATCCCACTAGTGACTGTTTTTATCAACATAAGGGAGAAAAAAGAAGGATAAAGGTGAAGTGTTTTTGCAAACCAGAGTCTAAAAAGAAAGCTTGTTAAAGACTGCCCTCACCCAATAACTAGTGGCATGCGTCATCTTTGAGCCGCTGCAGACATCCTGGTGCAGTCAAACACAGAGGGTGGAGCGCTGATTTTTAGAGAAAAAAAAGAAGATAGCACTTTTAATGAGGGATCCCAAAATGCATAGAAAATATAGTAATAAAACTGCCTAGGTCATAACCATTATACTTATTTTATTAGTGGTCCCACTTGACAGGGTTAAAAATAAAAGTTGGGTGTGTAGGAGAAGGTACCTTTCCAACATCACTTCTGCTCCTACCGACATATTTCAGCCAATCATCCTGGCCCTAATGGGTCTCTGGCCTTCCTCAGGGTCCTGATCCCTTTAGGTTTCTTGAAAAATTCAATAATTTGGCTTTAGCCAGCAATTTAAACAATACATTTTGCCTTACTTGGTTCTTGTAATGTAACCACACTTGTCTTTTTTACCAGAGTTTCATTAGTATTTCTCTCAACTCGAAGTTCGGCATCTCCCGAAAAGCCACTCTAAGCCTTCTGACAGACTTTAAAGTAATATTTAATTACCATTAAGAAAAATCAACCCATCACTAAGAAGGGCCTGACCTGTGGCCAAACCCTACAGCCAACCCCACGAAGTGTTGACTTCTGGCTGTGCTTGGTGGGGGTTAGCCACAAGGCCTGGCTTGCAGCCAGCCCCTGTGGCCAACCACCCTAAAGGAAGCCAACGACACACGGTCTTTGGTCATTTAAGGGGGGGCGTGGTCCCCCTCACCATGCCAGTTATAGCCCTGGAGACCCCATCTCCCAGGGTCATATATATTTTGAATAGAAAGGGGCAGCATCAGGCCCTGGGGACACCATCCCCTAGGTCCCTATTATTTTAAAGGGGGAGAGGGGCCACATGGCCTTCTTCCCCATCCTCTGGCCCTTTCTTTATTAAAGGGGAGGGGGCCTCATTGACCCCCTCCCAGAGCCTTATGAGGTCCTAGGACCACATCCTTTAGGGGTTCTTTATTTTTTTATTTAAAGGAGGGGTCAGATTGTCCCCCTCTGCCCAAGCCTTATTAGGCTCTGGGGACCCAATCCATCAGGGCCACTACGTAAAATAAAGGGGAGTAGGCTGCACAGTCCCATCCCTGAGCCATTATCAGCCCCAGGGACCCCATCACTGGGGACCGCATAAATTAAAAGTGGGTCCTAAGTGTCCACCCAGGGCACTCACCATACACTCAAAGGGGCAGCAGGGGGAACCCCAAGGCCACAGCAAACTCCCCGCAAACAGCCAGCACTGCTCCCACCCATAGTGGGCAGCTGCTTATGCTGTACCTCTGGGTCGGAGCACTATTTTGATCTGTTTCACTGCCTGCATCAATGTTGGCAGTGCAACAGTTCAAAGTCTGCTCCCAGCCGGTGAGAGAATTTTTAAAGCTCCTGCCGACAGTTTGGCTAGAGTTTTGAAAATGCTGGTGCCAAGCAGAAGTAAAAACATATTTTCAAGCCTGCTCTGGTGCTGGTAGGGAAACAACTGTGTCCTGGGGTTGGGCACACGGGACAGGGCATGTGAGCCGGCCCCAGGGCATCAGATCCCATGCTGCCCCCTCCCTTTTAATTAGTTTAGCGGTCCTGGGGATGGGGCACGGGGAGGGAATAAGTGCGGCCTCAATACAGTGGGCCCCAGAGGATTGTCAAGTCAAGTCAAGTCAAGAGATTTATAAGGCGCGCTACATACCCATAGGGTCTCAAGGCGCTTGAAGAACGGTGGGGAATTACTTGTCGAATATCCAAGTTTTAAGTTGCTTTCTGAATGCTAGGTGGTTCTGAGTAAGGCGAAGGTGAGTGGGAAGGGAGTTCCAGGTTTTAGCTGCCAGGAAGGAGAAGGATCTACCTCCCATGGTGGTTTTGTTGATGCGAGGTACAGTGGCAAGGGCTTGGTTGGAGGATCGTAGCTGATGGGATGGGGTGTAGAAGGACAGTCGTTAGTTGAGGCATTCGGGTCCAAGTTCGTAAAGTGCTTTGTGTGCGTGGGTTAGGAGGCGGAAAGTAATCCTCTTATTTACGGGGAGCCAATGGAGGTTTTTCAGGTGACCGGAGATGTGTTCTTTACGCGGGATGTCTAGTATGAGCCTGGCTGAAGCGTTCTGGATGCGTTGGAGTTTTTTCTGGAGTTTTGCGGTGGTACCGGCGTATAGGGTGTTTCCGTAGTCCAGGCGGCTCGTGACCAGTGCGTGGGTGACCATTTTTCTAGTTTCAGTGGGGATCCAGCGAAATGTTTTTTTGAGCATGCGAAGAATGTTGAAGCAAGATGATGAAACGGCGTTGACTTGTCTGGTCATCGAGAGTGAGGAGTCCAGGATGACGCCCAGGTTCCGTGCGTGGTCCGTCGGGATGGGTGCTTTTCCAAGGGCCTCTGGCCACCAAGAGTCATCCCAGGCGGAGGGGGAGGTGCCTAAGATGAGGACTTCAGTTTTGTCTGAGTTCAGTTTCAGACGGCTGTGCTTCATCCACTCGGCTACTTCTTTCATTCCTTCGTGTAAGTTGGTTTTAGCGGTGTTAGGGTCTTTGGTGAGTGAGAGGATCAGTTGAGTGTCATCAGCGTAGGAGATGATGTTGAGGTTGTGTTGGTGAGCGATGGCCGCAAGGGGGCTCATGTATATGTTGAAGAGGGTGGGGCTGAGTGACGATCCTTGTGGCACGCCGCAAATGACTTCAGTGGCCTCTGACTTGAATGGTGGGAGGCGGACTCTCTGGGTTCTTCCGGTGAGGAACGACGTGATCCATTCCAGTGCTTTTCCTTGGATTCTGACGTTTCTGAGGCGCTGTAAAAGGGTGCTATGACAGACTGTGTCGAAGGCAGCGGAGAGGTCGAGGAGGATGAGGGCGACTGTGTCTCCATTGTCCAGTAGAGTTCGAATGTCGTCTGTTGCTGCGATGAGTGCGGTCTCAGTGCTGTGTTTGACTCGGAAGCCGTTCTGTGATGAGTCGAGGGATTTGGTCGATTCGAGGAAGGCGGCCAGGTAGAGGGAGCTGCACACCTGCCATCCCCAAATATACTTCGGTGCCCTGAGGGAGTGGGTTACCGGGGCCAAAAGCAGCCTGGGCAGGGAAGCCGCATGCCCCCATCCCCTTAAAAAGTAATTTGGGACCCACAAAGAATTAGGTCCCTGGGGCCAAAACTGACCTGAGAAGGAGACCTGGTGTCCCCCTTCCCCTAAAAACAATACTTAAGGTCCCCAAGGATAGGGCCGCCAGGTCCAAAATCGGCCTGGGGGAAGCCCTCATGCACACCCCTCCCGAAACAAATTCAAAGCATCATCCCCTAGGCCTTTGACCACCCCGGAGGGGTTTTAAAAAGAAGCACAGGAGACCGTTGATTTTGCTGCAACCTCTCTGGGATTTGTCAGCAATCTTTTTTTATTTAAAACGTTCTTTTAACCTTTTTTTTAGGACTTGAGTCCGAGTCCTAAGATGACTGCCATCACTTCATGGAAGAGGGGGTGGCAGCCAATCAGTTCTCACATCTGTTAGCTGAGCCGATCCTCCGTGCCATGAAATAAACAAGTTCTTTAACCTAAATTTCTCCAAAATTACTAAATGGATTTACAGCAAAACACAACAAAAACAACCTTTCTGGACGAAGATCTAGCTAGCTTTCTGTCAAATTTGGTGTAAATCCGTTCAGCGGATTGGGCTAAAGTGGTATTTAAAGTACCTATGGAAAAATGCACAGGGAAAAGACCTTTTGGGACCGCCCTTTTTCTCGCCCCAGCTTCACAGATCACCTCAAAACTTTCCATGCGCCAACTGGTCAAAGAGTAGCACTTTTTAGGAAAGTTTTGTGGAGATTTGGCGAACAAGACTTTAATTATTGCAACAGAAATTCAATGTATGGCTTCATAATTCAAGATAAAACAAAATGATTACAAAAATACCGGTAAGTAGAAAAAGACTTGACAAAAGCTAATTTAATGACTTCAAAACATTTCCAAAAATCCAAAGCTTTTACTTTAATGTTATCTCAAGAACTGTAAAAAACACAGGCATATCAATCTGGATAGACATAAGACACCTTTTAGCTCTGCCATTAAAACTTACGCCACAGCTAAATATTATACCAATATATCTCACAGCTAAAAAATAGTATCACTCAACCCTATCAATTTCAACAACACCAGATACTTTATAAGTCTACCATTCTACATCAGAACTGAAAAAATTGCCCCATCAGGATCGGCTGTATGTGTCTGAAGAGTGCTAAAAACTAGAAAGTGAAAGTTTCCACACAAGTTGCAGCACAAAAAGAGCCATGTTGCATGTTAATCAACACCACTACATAATAGACCAGTGATCTATGTCTCCTATTCCCACTTGAGAGGCAACCAGCATTGGACAAACACAAGCATAAAGGTCCAAAGGGTGAGGGGCGTGGCTTACTGAGCCAAGATGGTAGACGCACCTTGAGAGTGCTCCCTGACCCCTCTACCATTTTCTCAAAATCCTCACGTCCTGCGGGCCATCCTGCCCTGAAATCCATCGTCCCCGTCAGCGCAGCACCTCTGCCCTATTGCCGCCTGGCTTGAGCAGGGCGCCGGGGCTGTTGCAGAAGCGATTCCCCTAGCCTGGCCCTAAAGCCCTGTGAAGACATCCCTCATCGCCCCTTCTTGTCCTGCCTCTAGTAGGTCTGCAGCCCGTCTTGCTGCGGCTGGTGCTAGGGTTTCAGATTTGCCTCACCCCCCCTTGCTACTCATCAGGGTTGAGGCCTGGGGGGTGGAGCTGGCCGTAGGCCTCGAGCGGCACGGGGCCTAGGGGGGGGGGCGCCTCTTCCACCGGCCCCTCTGGCCTCTCCGCTTTCGCCCTACCCGAGTGACACCTTGTGTAACATGTGGGCTTTGCGGGCAGGAGGCTCCCTGCGGCCCTGTTCCGGAATTCTCTCCCCCTTTGCTGCTGGTGGACCATCCTGCCTGAGGAAGTGGAATCGGCCGCGCATATCCTTTGCTCTGGCTGCCCCCTACTTGATGTTGGCCCGTCTATGGAGGACCACCGGCGCCCTGCTGCAAGGCCCACCTGAAGAGACTCTCAGAGTCCCCTGCCCTGCGGAGTGCCACGATGGGGAGAACGGATAGACTGACCAAGACCGCTGCTACCTTGACCAAAATGGACCGATTCACCACCACAGACGTGGGAGCGACCGGGGGTACTGCGGACCAGGAGCCTCCAATGCCCGTGGATTTGCCCACTATCCTACAGGCCATTCACGCCTCACAATCCTCGGTGGAGGGCAACCTCGCAGAGGTGCGAGTGGATGTGACGCTCATCCGGCAGTACCTCCGAAATACCAAGGCTGAAAATACCACAGAGACTGAAACCCGAATTTCAACCGAGGAAGATGACGTCCGGCAACTTAAGGGGCAAGTGTCTCATCTCCAGTCTGGCGGAAGATGGGGAAAACAGGTCCTGGCGCAACAACCTCTGCCTGGTAGGAATTCCGGAGGTATAGGATCAGGGCCGTACAGTGGACTTCCTGGAGAGGTGGCTGCGATCATGGGTCCCTGAGGGCTCGCTCTCCCCATGGTTCGCGATCGAGCGGGCCCACCGTTCTCTCGCCCCTAAACCACCACCAGGTATGGCCCCCCGACCAGTCATAATGCGGGTTCTCAATTTTAAGGACCGCAACACTATCCTGGCTGAAGCCTGCAAACAGCAAAGGCTCCACTATGTAAACCCCGCAATCATGTTCTTCCCGGACTATACTCATGAGGTCCAGGGTCAGCGCCTCTCGTTCGGTGATGTCAAACAAGAGCTAAGAGCACTCAACATCCAATATAGGCTCCTCTTTCCAGCACGCCTGCGAGTGGTGTATGCTAATAAGACCCTGTTCTTTGACTCTCCTACTGAGGCCTGGGCTAGGGCGAAGGAGAAGCGCCCTCTACGAACCAGTAACCGGATTCCACTGCCTGGGGAGTTGGATAGCAGGCCCGTCCACCCCCGCCTTCCGCCCCACGGCCGCAGCGCAACCGATTCTGCAGGTACCGTGGCCAGAGACAAGCCTGATCAGACTCCCCGTTGGGCCCCTTTCAATAGCCAATATTGCTTTCTGAAGAATCCTCGGCTGGGAGGAGATCCAGCTCATCCGGCCACCTGGACCGCTGGGTATTTCGCCTTGGCCCTCATTGCTGGACTTCCCAGACATGGATCTTTCCCATAGCCCGAAACTTCTGTGAGACCCTGCTTGAATTTGTCTCTGGCTGCTGATAGAATTCACTTTTTCGATGCCACACCCATCCCTATCTACATATGCAAGTTAGCATCATGTGTCTAACTGATGAAGTATACACTTACGTTTTTGCGTTATACTTACTACTTATATGATTATTCATTTATATGTGTGATGATATTTGGTTTTCCTTAGCTTAGCTCGTGTGCCTCAATTTTGTGTATTCCTCTGTGCCTGCGAGTCGCACTCGCTCATTCACCCCTCCCCGTAGGAATAGGAAAATCACTAATGCAGCAGTTTTCGAAACTAACAAGTTTCTTATCAGTAGTGTTCTCATGCCCCAGAGACGCTGAGGCTCGGCTCCGCGGCCTTGGGCAAAGATAGCAGATGTATCCCTCGCAGGTGCAGATGCCTCTTGTATGATGCCATTGTTCCTCTGCCTGAGTTTCAGTAATTTTCCAGAAGGGGCGTATCCTAATTCACTGTACCATGTTATAATGTACTGCTGTGATGATATGAGTTAGTCCTCTCGGCGCACTCTTAGGGGTGAGGTCGGACAGGGCCCTCTCATATGGGAGTTTGTGGCCTAATAAAATTACTTTGTTTATTCTTCTCCACTGTCCGGCTGACTTTTTACTGAGTAACTATAGGTGAGTGTGGTAAGTCACTCGGGTGGATTTGAGGCACGCTTATCAGATGGCGCCCGAACAGGTGCCCCGCGATAAGGATCTTTCTCACCCGTAGGTGGGTAGCAGAAGACCGGGGACCTGCTGGTCGGCACGGTGGGTCCGGGTACCCATTTGATGCCGAGCTTGGTTCTCGCAGCGCTGCCCCACCCTGCTGATCGGGAGAGGTCCCGGTTCGGATCTTATGCCGGGGTCCAGAAGGAGGAACCTGGAGCTGACCGTGTTGGTCCTGGCAGCCGGAGGTGGAGAACGGTAGAGGTCGGTACCGCATACGGAAGGTGAGTGGTCCACCTGTTGTTGTTTGCAGGAGCTGGAGTGCTCCGGGAGACTAGGGTGTCTCCAATGGTTTGAGGAGCCGGTACGCTCCTGGGGCTAGTGTGCTCCGGGGAACTCAGAGTGCGAGTGGTGCTCTGACAGACTTAACGGAGGTTGGGAGAATATTTTTGTATCTTGTTTGCAGTCATCCGACCGGGTGGTACTGTGGTGAAGGCGTGGCTCATTACGGGTAAACTCTGGAACTCGCCCTGAACACCTAGAGTGGTGGTTCGGTGGAAGTGAGTTCTGGGTCTCCTGTGGTAAAGTGCGCAGTGATCCGCAGTGCCGCTCGGGTGGCGGATGTGTTCTCCATCCTCAGAACAGTTAGTGTACTGTTCGGTCTGCGGTAGGGTCCAGGTTCCCCAGGACTTGGTCAACGGGCCTTGTCCCATTTTGGTAACACGTGTTTGGTAGGATCTATATGTGTAGGATGTGTGTGTGTGTTGATTCCCAATGTATATTATATGTGTGTGAATGAGTTAGGAGTTAGTGACTAGAGGTAACGAATTTTGTGAGAAGGTGTTCTTGCATCAAGGTAGAGATGCCGTGTTTTAGTAAGTTGCGGTATTTCGGATGCTGTTGTCGTGTATCGGATTCTAGACTGGCTGAAAGCCAACCTGCACCTCCGGAGGGCACCCCAAATTTTGACATGTATGTCAAACATGGATTGCCCCCGATCCTGTTTGGCACTCTATGGCACCAATATACCAGCGATAATGTGGATTTGCAATGGCCCCTGACAGGTTCCTTTGAGATAGCTAAATTGGATTATTTGCAAGATAAATTATTTGCTAGGCGCAGTCGTCAAAGCATGTTCGATTCCTTAAGGATGTGGCAGAAGGAAGTTAGAGAACGTAAATTGAGAGAGGAGAAGGCGGCGCAGAAAAAGGCAGCACAGACAATGGCACAGAAAGCGAGAGAACACACAAAGAACGAGAATGAGCAACGCTTGGAGCGCGCAGATAGGCTTTGCAGGTTGAAAGAAAATAAAAGTTACGTAGTACGTGAGGATGAACAGGATGAGATGGAGGATATTTTGAATACTCGACCCCCTCCCCCTTATGCCCCGCAGCCGCTGTATCCTACCCTACCAGTTCCGACCTCTCCTGATGGGGTTTCGGATTCACAAGCGAGTGCCCCACACCAGCCCGGCGCAGCGATCTCTACCTCCCCGTCATCGTTGGCACCCCTCATTTCCCTGCTCCCGGCGAGTTCACCCGCTCCCTCCCAGTTTTCCCTAGCACTCCCTACTGTCTCTGCCAGCACTACCCCTAGTCAGGAGTTGTCGACGCCAAGTAGAGGCGCAGGTAGTGGATTGTTTTCTCAGGTACGAAAATTGCTTACACGTTCTACGGTTGGTTTAGACGAGAAAACAGTGGTGGCCAATCAGCCCTGTCAGTGGGCCAGGAACAACATTTATTCGTTTGAAGACATTTGGTCCACGATGAAAGATTTTGAGCCTTTGATGCAACAGCATGCTCTGTGGCACATGTCGAATACATTGATAACATTATGGGAACAGGGGTATGGAGGTGTGGCTCTAGCGACTTTCTGAGATGTAAAAAATGGAGCCTATAGAGCTAACACTGGGGTAAAAGAGGTGATGCGCAGCTTACGAGCCATATTGTAGTATAGAAATGAATTACCCTCTGCAGGTTCCCCTCATTTTCCTGGTATACATCCAATGCGCGAGGTGCATCCTATTTTTCACCTCGAGACACCCGAGGTGGTAGATCCGGTCACAAATGCTGTCACAAAGGCCCGCGTAGATGCTCATTTTCAGGAGCAGTGGGTATATACACCATGGAAGAGAAGTGACGTCTTAGCTTTGAAGGCTCAGCTACCAGACTCTAGAAAGAATCCGACTGCTTATTATAAAGAACTGACGGAAGCTGCATCTTCCACTGTGATGACTTTAGCTGATATTGAATTGTATTTTGGACTTTTGGTCCCAGTAGATGTGTGGCGGCAAGTGAAGGGTACAGATCATGTGGAGGAGTTAGGTGGCACGTGGACGGAATTGCAGGATTGGGACAAAGAACGTAAGCCAGGGGAGAAGCCGAAAGCCGAGATTTTGGCATTACCGGGGCGAATTATTAAGTATATGCACACTCTCATTCCCCCGAAAAAAGTGGACTGGGATAAGTTGACTGCATGTAGACAGAAAAAGGATGAAGCGGTCTCTGATTTCTTTACAAGGTTTGAGGAGACGTTTATGGATTTCAGTGGGCAGGATATGTCACAGGACGGAGGATTACGACTTTTTGTTAATAGGTTTGTAATGAACTTGTTACCCTAAATTTCGGCAAGGTTGCAGGCGTCGGAGAGCACGTGGACGACATCCACTCCCTACGGCATTCTTAGCATGGCTCAGTATTATGAGCATAGAGAAAATGAAAGTAAGGACAAGCAGGAAAAGAAGGCCAAAGATTTAAAGACGAGGGTTTTGTTGCAGCAAGTATCTAGGGGTCGAGGAAGAGGTGCTTCGCCTGGAGCAGCGGGATGAGGAGGAGGCGGCTATGGGAGAGGTGACAATAGAGAGCGATTGGGACCGAATCAATGTGCGAAATGTAAACAGGAGGGGCATTGGTGGAGAGATTGTCCTCTGTTTCAGTCGAATACTGGCCACGGCCGGGGACGGGGAAGAGGTGACTCTCGGAGACAGAATGTACAGTCAGATGGGGGTGAGAGACAAGGGGGAAACTGTTTTGACAATAGCTCAGATAGACAGCACTTCCAGAGGGGTGGCGGTCAGTATTACAATGATGACTATGCTATGGATGATTTGACAGGATTCTCCCATAATTAGGACAGCGTAGGACAGAGCGAGGGGCCAGTTTCTGTGGAAGTTGATCAAAGGGGACCCTATGTAACAGCGGATTTATTGGGGTCTCAACAGAAAACAGAAATTTTTAGTAGATACGGGTGCGATGAAAAGTTCTGTGGCTCGTTCTCGGGTCCCAGGGGCGGCTCTGTCTGGCAAGAACAATATCTCTGTGGGTTTCTCAGGTACCCCGGTGATTAGCCCCATTTCTAAACCACTTACTCTTACGATTGGCCCTTTCACTGTTGATTCACCCTTTCTATTGACTTCTAATTGTGGCGAAAACTTACTGGGTTTAGACATACTGAAGAGGTTGCATGCTACCATTTATTGTTCCCCGGACGGTGTGTACATCACTCTGGGCCCTAATGTTGCTCGTCCACTACAATGTTTCTCGAAAGATGACCCACTGCCACCTGAATTCAGAGGTATCCCTGAGAGTTTATGGGCCACCAATGATACAGATGTGGGTAACATGGATATTGCCCCAGTGACAATAAAGGTTAAGGTGGGAGCAAAATTGCCCAGAATACCACAGTATAGGATATCTAGGGAGGGAGAGAAAGCCCTGTTACAAATAATACAGGATCTGATCCAGTCGGGAGTGGTGGAGGTGACGGATTCTAATATATGTAACAGCCCCATACTGCCGATCCTTAAAAGACGGTCACCTGATGCTACCGACGATGCACCTGATGTTTATAGGTTTGTGATTGATTTGCGCCACGTAAACAAGGTAGTGGAGCCCCAATACCTGGTGGTGTCTGACATCACTACGATACTGACAATGATTCCCCCATCTGCTAAATATTTCTCTGTTTTGGATCTGAAGAATGCTTTCTTCAGTATTCCTGTGCATGAAGACAGCCGTTATCTCTTCGGATTCTCATTGGCTGGCCGAAGTTTTAGGTTTAAGAGCGATTTAATGGCACGCTTAAATAAAAAATGGCCTAAATACAGGAGACGACCAAACAAAACAACTGCCAGTACTGTGAATACTATTTAGTTTTCAATCATCTACGCGCTAAGAATTAAACTTAGTGCGGAATGGGAAATGAATTTCATGGAATTAATCACTTTTATTTTTCAGAATATTTTTCAAACAATTCGTTGGTTAAAGTTCACCAAATTTTACAAATATAGAGAACACAAGCAATACAAGACATATCTATAAAAATGACATTATCATAAAAAGTTTAACAATAACAAGACACAATCATCCCTGGTTGATCAACATTTGCATTCAAACATTCACTCTCTCTCTCATCCAAAACAAACATACATACAGACAATGATATTTACAAATTGCAATGTCAATAATTGAAATCATACAATGACAGAGGAAAACACCATAGCAATATTTTCAGAATTGAATGTCTTATTTGGAAATTTTTTTGCAATCCTGTGTGATATTCAAAAAGTCTTATGGTGTGAAAACACGGTCTACGCGTTTCGAACCCTTAAGGAATCGAGGGTTCTCATCAGGACCTCAAAGCTGTAACAAGAGAGAAATGGGGGTCACTAATGCGAGCTATTAAATGGGTTACTGCCTGTGACCACTCACAAGACGCCTCTTACCTTGAATGAGGATGTGCATTGTGAATGAAAAACCGGGCGCGGCACCACTGTAACAGAAACGTGAAGGACCACTTTTAAACAAACTGCCTATCTTTAACAACAAAGCACAAAGCACCAAGCCTGCCAATTTCATACTTACATGTGTTTGAAGGGTGTGGTGTGCCTCAGGGATCTGTGGGGAAAAGAGAGCTAGATTGAGCTATCGGGCTGTAGCAGCGGAGGGGCAAAGTGTGGGACCGGCGGTCTTAGCTTACTTTTGTTTGTGGACCGGGTCGGGCTGTATCCGTTCTCTACCAAGGCGGGAGTCACGGGTCAATGAAGGACCTAAGAGTAAAGTAATGCGTCAGAGTCTTGGCTCGTAGGGGAGACAGCTATCATTAATATTATGGCGTTTCGTTTTGAACGCGCAAGGCTCACCTTCGTGTGACCGGCGTCGCTGCCTTCGCTCGAGTCTCTGTGGTTTCCCAAGTGTAAACTCGTTAGTTGGACACGCCCCTTGGCTGTTTTGAAGTCCTCACACTCTGGCTGGGGATTCTGGGTGATGTAGTGCCAGTGGGCGAACTAGTCGAATATTCCATAATTTGGGGCGAAAATATGCCGGAGACTTGCTCCGTTTAAGTGGAACTGTCAACATGCTAAAAATGAATGTCGGTTAAGGCATATTGATGTTTTCTAGAAGTTGGTCCTAACGTTCAATTGCTGGTATGTACAGGGTTCGGTGGTGCTCGAGAGATGTTTCTTTGCTGGAATGGACTTTGATTCCTATATTGATGAAATTTAGGAAGCTGGGAGTCCCTATGTGTCTATCTGTTCATGAAGTAGGAAGGATTCAACTTAGTTTATATAATTCTGACATTTCATTAAGACCCTCTCCCACCGTGTTGAACTTAAGTATAAGCATCGCTTGTTTTTGGAGTAGTTTCTTGTCCAGGTTGCCACCTCTAGGGTCCCTATCAACCTTCAGGATGACTGTCCATTTAAGCTCGGATTCATTGTGTTTCATTGTTAACCAATGGTTGACCAAAGGTGCTGTCAGTATCTTATTTCTTATCCGTGACTTGTGTTGTGTGATCCGGGACCTCACTTCCTGGTTGGTTTTACCAATATATAATAAGTCGCACGGGCATTTGATACCATAGATTACGTTGCGTGACTTACAATTGGTAAACGAATTGTGTTTCCAGAAAATGTTTTTATGCTGGAACACTGATCCTTCTTCTGTAGATGGACAACATACGCAGGTGCCGCATTTTTTGTGGCCTACCACGGGAGGAAGACCAATGTAGCTTCTGACTGTTACAGCATCTTTTTGTGGCATCGCTGCCCTTACCAGGTGGTTTCCAATGGTCCGGTTCTTTTTGAAAGCGAATAGAGGCTTTGCCTTGAATCCAGTGCTGATGTTTCTAATTAGGTGCCAATTTCTGGCTACCGCCTTTTTAAGCAAGTTCGAATTTGGACAAAAAGTGGAAACAAAGACTAATCTGTCAGTATCTTTTTTTGGTTTCCTTTCTAGTAGACTTTCACGTGGCGTCCACCACGCACGTTTGATAGATCGTTTGAGAAGTTTTTTAGGATATCCTCTTTCTAGGAGATTTTCAGTCAGCTTAGCAGCGTTCTCCATAAATTCATCCTTGGAGTGACAGTTGCGGCGAATCCGTAAGTACTGTCCATACTGTAGGTTGTCTTTCAAGCTTTTCGGATGATTACTCTTGAAATGGAGTGCTTTGTTGCGGTCTGTCTCTTTTTTATATAGGGTGGTTACTAATCCGCCATTACCTGGGTAGACCACTACATCCAGGAAGGGTATTCTTTCTTTGGAGAAGTTAAGACTGAATTGAATCTCTTCCGTACGATGATTGAGCCATAGGTGGAATTCTTTGAGGCCTTCCTCCTGGCCTGTCCATATAAAAAAGACATCGTCTATATATCTGCTCCAATATTTAATATATTGTGCAAAAGGGTTGTTTTTATAGACGAATGTTTCTTCGTATGCCGCCATGAACAGGACGGCCAGTTCTGGGGCGAAAGGACACCCCATAGCCACTCCACTTGTCTGGTAGTAAAAATCTTCATCAAATCTGAAGTAATTTTTCTTCATGGCAAAACTAGCCAATTTCAGGATGAATTCGGTCGGGACTTTGTGAGGCTGTTCTCTTGTATCCAAGAAGTGTCTCAAAACATTAAGGCCTTCGTCCTGTGGTATCTGGGTGTACAATGACACCACGTCCATGGTTACCAAAAAATGACTCTGTTCATCGAATTCCATGGCTAGTTTTGCCATGAAGAAAAATTGGCGGATTAGTAACCACCCTATATAAAAAAGAGACAGACCGCAACAAAGCACTCCATTTCAAGAGTAATCATCCGAAAAGCTTGAAAGACAACCTACAGTATGGACAGTACTTACGGATTCGCCGCAACTGTCACTCAAAGGATGAATTTATGGAGAACGCTGCTAAGCTGACTGAAAATCTCCTAGAAAGAGGATATCCTAAAAAACTTCTCAAACGATCTATCAAACGTGCGTGGTGGACGCCACGTGAAAGTCTACTAGAAAGGAAACCAAAAAAAGATACTGACAGATTAGTCTTTGTTTCCACTTTTTGTCCAAATTCGAACTTGCTTAAAAAGGCGGTAGCCAGAAATTGGCACCTAATTAGAAACATCAGCACTGGATTCAAGGCAAAGCCTCTATTCGCTTTCAAAAAGAACCGGACCATTGGAAACCACCTGGTAAGGGCAGCGATGCCACAAAAAGATGCTGTAACAGTCAGAAGCTACATTGGTCTTCCTCCCGTGGTAGGCCACAAAAAATGCGGCACCTGCGTATGTTGTCCATCTACAGAAGAAGGATCAGTGTTCCAGCATAAAAACATTTTCTGGAAACACAATTCGTTTACCAATTGTAAGTCACGCAACGTAATCTATGGTATCAAATGCCCGTGCGACTTATTATATATTGGTAAAACCAACCAGGAAGTGAGGTCCCGGATCACACAACACAAGTCACGGATAAGAAATAAGATACTGACAGCACCTTTGGTCAACCATTGGTTAACAATGAAACACAATGAATCCGAGCTTAAATGGACAGTCATCCTGAAGGTTGATAGGGACCCTAGAGGTGGCAACCTGGACAAGAAACTACTCCAAAAACAAGCGATGCTTATACTTAAGTTCAACACGGTGGGAGAGGGTCTTAATGAAATGTCAGAATTATATAAACTAAGTTGAATCCTTCCTACTTCATGAACAGATAGACACATAGGGACTCCCAGCTTCCTAAATTTCATCAATATAGGAATCAAAGTCCATTCCAGCAAAGAAACATCTCTCGAGCACCACCGAACCCTGTACATACCAGCAATTGAACGTTAGGACCAACTTCTAGAAAACATCAATATGCCTTAACCGACATTCATTTTTAGCATGTTGACAGTTCCACTTAAACGGAGCAAGTCTCCGGCATATTTTCACCCCAAATTATGGAATATTCGACTAGTTCGCCCACTGGCACTACATTACCCAGAATCCCCAGCCAGAGTGCGAGGACTTCAAATCAGCCAAGGGGCGTGTCCAACTAACGAGTTTACACTTGGGAAACCACAGAGACTCGAGCAAAGGCAGCGACGCCGGTCACACGAAGGTGAGCCTTGCGCGTTCAAAACGAAACGCCATAATATAAGGCTGTAGAGAATGGTTCCTTTCCCCAAGAGACGGACATGGCGACCATTGTGGTTCTTCCCAAGTCTCAGCCGCCCTGGCCACGATGTGCGGATTACGGCCCTATCTCCCTCATCAATACTGATGTAAAACTATTCGACACGGTCCTCGCCCAGTGGCTCAAACCCCATTTATCTGTGCTGGTTCACCCCGATCGGTGCGGGCTCATGCCCTCATATGGTACCCGGCACTGCCTGCGTAGACTGCCATTGGCCTTGGCCCATCGCCACCTGCTCACCCCATACCTTGCGATTCTTCTTGTAGACTTTGAGAAGGCTTTGATTCAGTGGACTGGGGATTTTTGTAAGACGTTCTCGACGAGATGGGATTCAGTCCCCGCTTTTGTGCTTTCGTGCCATGGTTAGTGTTCTTTACGCCCATCCACAGGCTTGTGTCCTGGTGAATGGGGTTCTGTAAGAGCCATTCTCGGTCTACAGGGGAATGAGGCAGGGTTGCCCTCTTTCCCCCCTGCTCTTCGCTCTGGTGATGTGGAGCCCTTGGCCTCCTTGATACGATCGTGAGAGCACGTGCAGGGATGGAATTGACCCAACACCAAAACTGACAAAATCACTCTTCATGCGGATGATATCCTCATCTATTTAGCAGATCCCGCCTGGTCAGGCCCCCACTGTCTCCGCATCCTGCACTCCTTCGAACGGGCCTCGGGCCTCTGGCCTCCGGCTGTACCCCGACAAATCGGTCCTGGTTCCCCTCCACCTGTCCTGAGAATGCTTCGATTGGGAGCCCAACATACCACTTCGCCGTCAATCATTCAAAAACCTGGGGATATGGATGACTCTACTCCCTGACCTTAGCTAGGTCCTCAACGTCACTCCCCTGGTAAGATGGGCTAAGGCGGACCTCCAGAAGTGGCAACCACTGCCCCTGAACCCATGGGGAGGGTCGCCCTCTTTAAGATGATGGTTCTCACCTGGTTCCTCTACGTTCTTCAAAATACCCCCCTATGCATCCCCAGGACCTGGTTTCGTGAATTGGATAGCATGGCCAATAAGTTCCTTTGGGGGAAAGGTAGCTGGCGCTGAATGTCTGTAGGATCCCCTCGTTTAACGGGGACTGGGGATTGCTCACCTATATTTGTACTTCCTTACCATGCGCCTACTCTCTATACATGATTGGTCTAACGGGGGATGGTCTGACCCGGCTTACAGGTTTAAATTGGGGGGATTGGGCCTAACCAAGGTTCAGTCTATGCTTTATGGGGCTCCTATCCCGTCCCACTTTCCAGAGGTGATGCGCTCTGCATTACTGGCCTGGCGGGCCGCACTGCGACACACCAAGTGGACACACACACTGACCCAGTGTACACACCTGTCGCAGGGGACCTGGATCGAAGAGGTTAATGGGCTGCGGGATTTCTGGGCATGGGACCTTTTAGGAATCCCACAACTAGGCGGTGTATGGGTGGGGGATCACATGTGTCCCTTCAAAGACCTTCAAAGTAGATACTCCCTGCATCAGTCGCAGTTCTACAGGTACCTGCAACTGAGACGTGCTCTCCATACGCACCTCACAACAGGTACACGGCTTCCTGACCATAGCCCGCCTGAGGCACAGATTATGTTGGGGACCTGGGGATGGCATCTCCGGTATCTACAGCACACTTATCAATAATACCCCTACTTCCCTGGATCGATTACGAGCTCAATGGGTGCAATGGGTGGGTACCCTGGAGGAGGGAAGGATTGACTCAACGCCCTTATGGCCCTAGGATGGTCACCGCCTCCATCAGGCTAAGTTTGGTACAGCTCTACTATTTACATGCAGCCTACTTCACGCCGGTGCGCCTTTACCGAGCGGGATTTAGCCCGACCTCCGCCTGTACTAGATGCGGTCACGATCCAGCTGATTTTCTCCACATGGTGTGGGAATACCCCTGCTTGACGCGGTTCTGGGAGGATATTGAGGAGGAACTCGCCGAGATATTGGGGTGGTAGGTTCCCCACAATCCAAAGCACACGAATCCTGGCTATTACTGACGGGTTGGATGGGTCTAGGAACTAGAAGTTGTTTTTCACTACAGCAATGGTAGTAGCCAAAAAGGACATAGCGGCCTCCTGGAAATGCCCTGACCCCCCCGAGTCTTAGACGCTGGCGGACTGGGGTGGATTGGTGCGTCATGCAAGAAAAAATTATTTTTGAGGCACGCGGGTGTCCAAAAAAACTTCAGAGGGTCTGGGGGAGATGGTTTGGGGGTATGGTTTAGTGTCAAGGAAAATGTCCAAATCCCTTTTACCTTGCATTTATTTGTGCCTGGAAACTGGGTCGCACAAAACCTTGTATTTACTCCTGGACTTTCATGGTATTGTGATGACTGGCTGGTGTCTACTGTCAAATCATTAAAATCAATAAAAATGTGATTATCAAAAATAAAAGTTCCAAAGGGTGCTCTCGTTACACAGTGGGTAGAATCTTTGATTAGTTCTCTTCACTCCCATAACACATTCCTCAACCTATGGAAGTCAAGGAAGGGATTAAATCCATCTGAATTCCTGACTCCACAAGAGTGAACATAACAAATCCTTACGTCCAGTTTAAGCATATTGTTAACAGAAACATTTTCAGGTTACATTGATACTTAAGGTAGATTGAGCAGCCTAGTACACCAAAAGGCTAATGAGGCCTAAGTAATGGTTTTAACTCTGCAAGCCATCACAGACCTTCAAAGATGATCACTGATAAAAAGACAACTAGATCTTGTGTCATTGTATGGAAGTAAAGTCTTCTCCTAACACTCTTACACTCTCAAGTACCTACTCAGAACTATTTAACTGAACAGTCAGGACACCACATGACTGATAATAAACAAATAATCCTAATCTTTCTATCCCTCACCAGTCCACTCTAAAGGCAATATCCATCTTTAAGAGAGGCTGTCTCACCTTTAGACTACTCACTGCAAAGTGGAAAATTACTAGTTAAAAAGGTAACCATTACTGGTTTCATGCTCATGTTGCACTTTGAAAATGCAAATACTTGAGATTTACGATAAAGGAAACTCTTAAGTAATCCATCTCCAGATGTGGTCCTACATTCTCCTCTCACTCAATAGCTGGCCAGCTTCAGTAGAGATCTCAATAACTGCTTTCCAGAATGAATTAAGAAGCAAATCTCATACACACACACCGTCCTTCATTCTTGGAGATTTGTTTCTAAGCTCTTGTACTTTAGATTTTATTATCATCCATCTCAAAAAGTCAATATTACAGGATTGAGAAAAGGCCAAGTAAGCTCTGTTGTTATGTAAAGCCATGGCTTCAGATCTGTGAGCAGGTGCTCATCTTACAAAGATATCTTATCTGCTTATATTGCTCGAAAGTCCACTTGTGCAATGTACACTGACTAACGAGTTTTCCACAACCAATATAACTGGAGTTTGGCAATACAATTGAAAATTCATAAACATACGAAGAAAGAACTTGAATGGCTGAATGTGAAACTATCCCAGAAGTTGTCCGCACTAGTACAATAGGTACAATCAGATGGGACCCAGATGTCCAAAATGGGAAACCCCTAACCCATAAACCAAGTTCTGTGAGAATGGTAAGGGACAGAGCTGGGTGACAGAATAATCTTTTGCATTATAATTCCAAAATGGAAGAGTGATCCAGAATAATGAAAGGATAAGTCTTTTTTTTCTAGTAATCCAATTTGATTCCCAAATGGGAAAAAGACAATATCCACAAAACATTCAACATGTGTTTCGCCCCCTCCCGGCGTAGAGGCCTAGGGATTTCTCAAGGCTGACAATATAAAAAGTACAATTTGAACCCATATTTGGTATTGCCATTGGCATAGAGGCCAAAGGGAAAGTAAGAAGACCAGAAAAGCACACGGCAGAAACCTGCATGAACCTAACCCAAAAGAAAACAGCTGAAATAGAAAGAGATATGATTATCAAGTTATCAACAGATAGCAAACACACAATGTGCAATAATGAATAGAATATCAATGTTAAAAATATCGATGTTCAAGGTATCGAAAAAAATATACAGACAACAAAAATATCGACTCCCATACCTAGACAAGTACAAAAATATTGAAATGAAAATATTGATGTAAAAAAATTTAGATTGATTTAAATATATATAATAGAGTAACATATATTAACCATATTAAATTGTAATATAAATGTTAACAAAATAAATTTTATTTAATATACATATTTACAAAATATTACAAATAAACACAAATAAACGCAAATATATTTTATACATATATATTTATTTTAAAATAAGTAATACACTATTAAATTTTATTCATTTTCAAGCTTTAAAATTATATAAAAAGAAAATATATATATATATAAATAATTTTATATATTAAAAAAATCCTAGAATGAATTAAAACATTAAACTATGAAAAAATATTTAAACTTAACTTGCTCAGTACAATCAGTGCACCAGTAGGAAAAAAGTTGGATAGCAAAATAGTTAAATTTATTATTCCAACTCCAGCAATTACAACAGGAGGGAAAGTGTTGGATAGCGGAGAGGCAAAAATTACTATTCCCACTCCAGTGAGTGCAAAAGTAGGGAAAGTGTTGGATGGCAAAGGGGTACAAATTACCATTCCTACTCCAGTAAGAGCAACAGTAGGGAAAGTACTGGATAGCGGAGGGGTAAACATTTACTATTCCCACTCAGTGCAACAGTAGGTTAAATGTTGGATAGCAGAGAGTTAAAAATTACTATTCCCACGCGAGTGAGTGCAACAGTAGGGAAAGTGCTGGATAGCGGAGGGGTAAAAATTACTATTCCAACTCCAGTAAGTGCAAGTGTAGGGAAAGTGTTGGATAGCAGAGGGGTAACATTTACTATTCCCACTCCAGTGACAGCAACAGTAGGGAAATTGTTGGATAGCAGAGGGGTAAAATTGACTATTCCCACTCCACTGAGAACAACAGTATACAAAGTGTTGGATAGCGGAGGGGCAAAAATAACTATTCCCACTCCAGTGAGAGCAACAGTAGGGAAAGTGTTGTATAGCGGAGGGAAAAAAATACTATTCCCACTCCAGTGAATGCAACACTAGGTAAAGTGTTGGATAGCAGAGGGGTAAAAATTACTATTCCCACTCCACTGAGTGCAACAGTAAGATAAGTATTGGATAGCGGAGAGGTAAAATTTACTATTCCCACTCCAGTGAGTGCAACAGTAGGGAAAGTGCTGGATAGCGTAGGGTAAAAATGACTATTTTAACTCCAATGAGTGCAACAGTAGGGAAAGTGCTGGATAGCAGAGGGGCAAAAGTTACTATTCCCACTCCAAAGATTGCAACAGTAGGGAAAATGTTGGATAGCAGAGGGGTAAAAATTTGTATTCCCACTCCACTGAGTGCAACAGTAGGAAAAGTGCTAGATAGCGGAGGGGTAAACATTATTATTCCCACTCCAGAGTGCAACAGGAGGGAAAGTGTTAGATAGCAGAGTAGTAAAAATTACTATTCCTACTCCCTTGAGTGCAATTGTAGAGAAAGTGCAGGATAGCGGCGAGATAAAAATTACTATTCCCACTCCGGTGACTGCAACTGTAGGGAAAGTGCAGGATAGGGGAGGGGTAAAAATTACTATTCCAACTCCAGTGAGAGCAACATTGGGGAAAGTGCTTGATTGCAGAGGGGTCAAAATTACTATTCCCACTCCAGTGATTGCAACAGTAGGGAAAGTGTTGGATACGTGACATCAAAAAAACTATTCACACTCACTTAGAAAAAAACAAATATTAAAAATGTAAATAAATTATAAAAAATGTATAAACAAAAAAAAATATATATATATATATATATATATATATATGCTGCAACAACCTTTCTTGATTCAAAAAAGGTATTTGGGACACTCCAGGATGCTCAAAATTCAATTTATTTGCAACGAAAACTTACAAACCGAGGCGTTTCGCCACAAGGCATATATATATATATATATATGTATATATATATATATATATATATATATTACACATATAAAAAGAACACATATTATATTATTAATTATATACAACAAAAACCTACAATTATTATATGAAATAAAATAAATACATTTACAAAAAATAATTCTTTTAAACTAGAAAATATTTACAAACAAAAAACATTATTAAAACATACATGCATTAATTGTATTTCTTAACCTATACACCACACCAATACCTAAACACTTCAACATGTTTTATTACATGTATTTACATAATTAACAACATTAATAATGAATTAAAATAAATATTATTGATAAAAAACAAATAAACATTGACTACACACTCTTTAACACTCTAATATCCACAACACACAGCTAAATTAAACTATAAAATAATAAAACACAAAACTTATTTTAAAAATTAAAAACTATTCATATTAACAACTAATAATTTAAATATTTAAAATGTATTTAATACACTCCCTTTACCTCTTTAAAAGTAAAAACAACACACACAAAAATTAACAATTACCCACAATAAATATCAAATATTTACCATTAATTAACAACTATATGTTAATTAAATAAATACAAATTACTTCCCACCCTTAAGTCCTATAAACACAATAAAAACACGCCTACATTTAATTACACAATTACTACAATTAATTAGCAACCAATTAATAATTCAATTACATTTAAATTACTTTCCACCCTTTACACCTATAAAAACCACAACACAGACCTAAAATTAATTACAATTACCGAAATGAATTACAAATGAATTATTAAAATTAACAACCAATTATTTATTCATAAATTACAAATAAACTACTTCCCACCCTTTACGCATATAAATACCACAACACACACCTAAAGTTAAATACAAAATTAACAAAAGTAATAACCAATTAATTCATTAAAATTAATTACCAACCAATTATTAATTCATCAATTGAAAATAAATAACTTCCCACCCTTCCCAAGCTTTACACCTATAAACCACAACACACAACTAAAATGAATGACTCAATTACCAAAATTAATGACAAATTAGTTAATTGACATTAATTAACAACCAATGAATTCCTAAATTTAAAATTAATTACTTCCCAGCCTTTACACCTAAAAACACCACAACACACACCTAAAATTAATTACAAAATTACCAAAATGAATAACCAATAGTTAAAATTAATTAACAATCAATTATTAATTTTTAAATTAAAAATAAATCACTTTCCATCCTTTATACCTATAAACACAACACACACCTAAGATTAATTACACAATTACCATAATTAATTACCAATTAATTAAAACGAATTAACAACCAATTATTAATTAATAATAAATTACTTTACACTTTTAAAACTATAACAATTCAATTAAACAAAAAATAATAAATAAAAATGAATCAATACATTTAATATAATTAAATACTTCCCACCCTATTCCCCTATAAACCCACAACCCGCTACGGAACTAAAAACGCAAAATTCAACAACAAAAAAATCATAAATGTCATATAAATAAATTACTTCCCATGCTATTCCCCTATAAACCCAGAACCCGCTACTGACCTAAAAGCACAACACTCTAATAAAATAAATTATTAACTACTAAAAATTGAACACATGTATTAAAAATAGAAAAAATTATAATACAAAAATACATATATATATATATATATATATATATACATATACATGGAGCCCCAGTTCAACCCCTGCTACATGGACAGTCGTGTATGGGGGTTGGTGCAGTATGGGGAGCTGAGGAGGGGGTCACCACGCAGAAGTCAGGATGAAGTGCCGCCCGCGATACGTCATCATCCCGCTGGAGTGCCCGACCAACGCAAAGCACTCTGGTACCTGTAGTATAGAAGCACTGGGCGTCCTACAGAGAACACAGGCAGCGAATCACATTCCACGCTGTCTATCCGAGGGGCGGAACTGACTCTCACCTGATGGGAAAGGAGAAGGTATTTCATACATCTTTGTTTGCCCGCTCCATGCAAACACCTCATGGCGCTGACGAAGGCTGAACTATGCCGAAATGCATTCGCCCTATTGCTGGTGTTCGTGGCATTAAGAGACCCCTTCAAAGAATCCTCAGTGTGGTTTCCACTTCTTGCTGCTGTTGGGGAAGATTTACTTTCATATTTTAGCGCGACTGCCAGTTATGCGCTTTTGGAAACCCTTGCACCCTCGAGGGTCCCGGTCAAATCTGGGTTCTGCCTTGCAGTTTGTGACGTTTTCCAGGCTACTGGGCTGACCGAATCCCACCCTCGGACACTTCAAGACTACCGGCAGTGTTGGAGACATTGTGCCCCACATTGGGAGAACTGGAGCCCCAGTTCAACCCCTGCTAAATGGACTGTCGTGTATGGGGGTTGGTGCAGTATGGGGAGCTGAGGAGGGGGTCGCCACGCAGAAGTCAGGATGAAGTGCCCGCGATATGTCACATCACCCCCGCTGGAGTCCCGGACCAACGCAAAGCACTCTGGTACCTGTAGTATAGACGCACTGGGCGTCCTACAGAGAACACAGGCAGCGAATCACATTCCATGCTGTCTATCGAGGGGCAGAGCTGACTCTCACTTGACGGGAAAGGAGAAGGTATTTCAACCACTTTGTTTGCCCGCTCCATGCAAACACCTCATGGCACTGACGAAGGCTGAACTATGCTGAAATGCATTCGCCCTATTGCTGGTGTTCGTGGCATTAAAAGACCCCTTCAAAGAATCCTCAGTGTGGTTTCCACTTCTTGCTGCTGTTGGGGAAGATTTACTTTCATATTTTAGCGCAACTGCCAGTTACGCGCTTTTGGAAACCCCTGCACCCTCGAGGGTCCCCGTCAAAGTAGGCTTCTGCCTTGCAGTTCGTGACTTTTCCCAGTGTAGTGGGCTGACCGAATCTCACCCTCGGACACTTCAAGACTACCAGCAGTGTTGGAGACATTGTGCCCCACATTGGGAGAACTGGAGCCTCAGTTCAACCCCTGCTAAATGGACTGTCGCGTATGGGGGTTGGTGCAGTATGGGGAGCTGAGGAGGGGGTCGCCACGCAGAAGTCAGGATGAAGTGCCCGCGATATGTCATCAGCCCCGCTGGAGTACCGGACCAACGCAAAGCACTCTGGTACCTGTAGTATAGACGCACTGGGCGTCCTACAGAGAACACAGGCAGCGAATCACATTCCACGCTGTCTATCCGAGGGGCGGAGCTGACTCTCACCTGACGGGAAAGGAGAAGGTATTTCAACGACTTTGTTTGCCCGCTCCATGCAAACACCTCATGGTGCTGATGAAGGCTGAACTATGCCGAAATGCATTCGCCCTATTGCTGGTGCTCGTGGCATTAAAAGACCCCTTCAAAGAATCCTCAATGTGGTTTCCACTTCTTGCTGCTGTTGGGAAAGATTTACTTTCATATTTTAGCGCGACTGCCAGTTACGCGCTTTTGGAAACCCCTGCACCCTCGAGGGTCCCGGTCAAAGCTGGCTTCTGCCTTGCAGTTTGTGACTTTTCCCAGGGTACTGGGCTGACTGAATCCCACCCTCGGACAGCTCAGGAGGGGGTCACCATGCAGAAGTCAGGATGAAGTGCCCGCGATATTTCATCACCCCCGCTGGAGTGCCCGACCAATGCAAAGCACTCTGGTACCTGTAGTATAGACACACTGGGCGTCCTACAGAGAACACAGGCAGCACATCACATTCCACGCTTTCTATCCGAGGGGCGGAGCTGACTCTCACCTAACGGGAAATGAGAAGGTATTTCAACCACTTTGTTTGCCTGCTCCATGCAAACACCTCATGGTGCTGATGAGGGCAGAACTATGCCAAAATGCATTCGCCCTATTGCTGGTGTTCGTGGCATTAAAAGACCCCTTCAAAGAATCCTCAGTGTGGTTTCCACTTCTTGCTACTGTTGGGGAAGATTTACTTTCATATTTTAGCGCGACAGCCATTTAGGCGCTTTTGGGAACCCCTGCACCCTCGAGGGTCCCGGTCAAAGCTGGCTTCTGCCTTGCAGTTCGTGACTTTTCCCAGGGTACTGGGCTGACCGAATTCCACCCTCGGACACTTCAAGACTACCGGCAGTGTTGGAGCCATTGTGCCCCACATTGGGAGAACTGGAGCCCGAGTTCAACCCCTGCTAAATGGACTGTCGTGTATGGGGGTTGGTGCAGTATGGGGAGCTTAGGAGGGGGTCGCCACGCAGACGTCAGGATGAAGTGCCCGCGATACGTCATCATCCCAGCTGGAGTGCCCGACACACGCAAAGCACTCTGGTACCTGTAGTATAGACGCACTGGGCGTCCTACAGAGAACACTGGCAGCGAATCACATTCCACGCTGTCTATCCGAGGGGCGGAGCTGACTCTCACCTGATGGGAAAGGAGAAGGTATTTCAACCACTTTGTTTGCCCGCTCCATGCAAACACCTCATGGCGCTGACGAAGGCTGAACTATGCCGAAATGCATTCGCCCTATTGCTGGTGTTCGTGGCATTAAAACACCCCTTCAAAGAATCCTCAGTGTGGTTTCCACTTCTTGCTGCTGTTAAGGGAAGATTTACTCTCATATTTTAGCGCGACTGCCAGTTACGCGCTTTTGGAAACCCCTGCACCCTCGAGGGTCCCGGTCAAAGCTGGCTTCTGCCTTGCAGTTTGCGACTTTTCCCAGGGTACTGGGCTGACCGAATCCCACCCTCATACACTTCAAGACTACCAGCAGTGTTGGAGACATTGTGCCCCACATTGGGAGAACTGGAGCCCCAGTTCAACCCCTGCTAAATGGACTGTCGTGTATGGGGGTTGGTGCAGTATGGGGAGCTGAGGAGTGGGTCGCCACGCAGAAGTCAGGATGAAGTGCCCGCGATATGGCATCACCCCTGCTGGAGTGCCGGACCAACGCAAAGCACTCTGGTACCTGTAGTATAGACGCACTGGGCATCCTACAGAGAACACGGGCAGCGAATTACATTCCATGCTGTCTATACGAGGGGCGGAGCTGACTCACACCTGACGGGAAAGGAGAAGGTATTTCAACCACTTTGTTTGCCCGCTCCATGCAAACACCTCATGGCGCTGACGAAGGCTGAACTATGCCGAAATGCATTTGCCCTATTGCTGGTGTTCGTGGCATTAAAAGACCCCTTCAAAGAATCCTCAGTGTGGTTTCCACTTCTTGCTGCTGTTTGGGAAGATTTACTTTCATATTTTAGCGCGACTGCCAGTTACGAGCTTTTGGAAACCCCTGCACCCTCGAGGGTCCCGGTCAAAGCTGGCTTCTGCCTTGCAGTTCGTGACTTTTCCCAGGGTACTGGGCTGACCGAATCCCACCCTCGGACACTTCAAGACTACCGGCAGTGTTGGAGACATTGTGCCCCACATTGGGAGAACTAGAGCCCCAGTTCAACCCCTGCTAAATGGACTGCCGTGTATGGGGGTTGGTGCAGTATGGGGAGCTGAGTAGGGGGTCGCCACGCAGAAGTCAGGATGAAGTGCCTGCGATATGTCATCACCACCGCTGGAGTGCCGAACCAACGCAAAGCACTCTGGTACCTGTAGTATAGACGCACTGGGCGTCCTACAGAGAACACAGGCAGCGAATCACATTCCACGCTGTCTATCCGAGGGGCGGAGCCGACTCTCACTTGACGGGAAAGGAGAAGCTATTTCAACCACTTTGTTTGCCCGCTCCATGCAAACACCTCATGGCGCTGACGAAGGCTGAACTATGCCGAAATGCATTCACCCTATTGCTGGTGTTCGTGGCATTAAAAGACCCCTTCAAAGAATCCTCAGTGTGGTTTCCACTTCTTGCTGCTGTTAGGGAAGATTTACTTTCATACATAGATAATATATATATATACTAAAATACATAACAATGATAAAAAACAATATTTTTAACAACAATATTTTTGCAAACGATATTAAACACTTAGGGGCCTCGAACGTCCCCGTACGTAGGATGTAGTACGATGCGTACCCAAAGCAGTTCTCTGTCCGAATCATACCAAAGAACGTATGACTCAATAATCCATACGAATCGCATTCGGAATGTGCAGTACGTGATGTCCGTACGGATCAAAGCATCATTTTCCGACCCAGCAAGTACGATTCGTCCAGTCAACACTCCGTACAACTCTTTTTTTACGAGAGCTCAAAACATCCAGAAAAGCAGAATTCGACTCGAAATGTGAGCAAAACGGACCCCTGGTACAGTTCGTACACTCCATGATCTTAGGGGTATGGTTCGTACAACTATGATCATGGGGTAAGGTTCGTCCGCCCCATGATCGTAGGTGTACGAACCGTACCCCTATGATCATGGGGTGTACGAACCGTACCCCTACAATCATGGGGTGTACGAACCGTACCACTACGATCATGGGGTGTACGAACCGTACCCCATGATCGTAGGTGTACGAACCGTACCCGTACGATCATGGGGTGTAAGAACCGTACCCTATGTGATTTTGTGGCTCTCTGTACGAATTGCTCATATGCAACATTTACCATACGAATCGGGTACTCATTCCCCAGTGCGGATCGTACTTGTCGGGTCGTACGGCATGTTTACGATTCGTACGGTTCACTTTCAGGGTCCGTATCGTACGGATTTTCCCTTGCTTTTTGTACGGTTCGCAACGATTCGGACGTATTTTTTTTACTACGGATCATACTACGCGATTCGGACAGATTTGTACGATTCGGACGGAAACGGCTACGAATTCGAATCGTCATACGGATTGGTTTCCTGAATCGAATCGACCCCTTAGATATTTTCAAAATCAATATTACTTGCCTTAAGTCAATATTCTTGACATTGATATTCTTGCTGTTGATATTTCTGACCCACGATAATAATGACTCGATATTTGTGCAACTCGATACTTTGTACTCGATATTCTATCTCTGCACCAATAAATTTCAAATAATAATTCGGGGCACATCACAAAACCAAAATCCAAATAGGTGAACATTGCATTAAATTATAATGTGCAGAATTTATGTCATTAGAGTGATCGGTTCATGCAGTCCTTTAGAAAACACCATGACAATACAAATTAAGTCATTATAAACATTGTATAAGTGTGATAAAGCAAACAAATATCCATATGTGCAAAATACTTATAAAAATGTCATACACATCCCGAATTGTGTCAGGAATCCAAGACATATCGGAATACTCAGAACGTTATGTTTGGGATGACAGCTGTCCGCATGCTGTCTGGAAGTGACTGCTGTTTCTTTTCTGTAGAGGCTGGCATGAATATCATTATTGTGAATATAGAATTCTTAGATCCAGATACTCTATTTCAGTGGTGCAAAATTTGTCAGTAGTATTAATGTTCCAAAAATTATCATCAAGTTGATTGAGAAAGGCTTTCAATAAGTTTACATATCCTTACCAGATGCAGAAATTGTTGTCTATGTACCGACCACAAAACAATAATATGTGATGTGGAATCTGGGAATTGATTATAAAATGGTTCCACACTGCCAATGAAGACACAGGCATACGGTGGCACAAATTCTGCGCTCATATCAGTCCCGCATAGTTGACAATACTATTGTTTGTTAAAGCTGAAAATGTTATTTGTAAGGCAAAATGTGAGCATGTTCAACATCATCTGATTAGATTCTAAGAAGTTGATTGGTTTTGTCCAGAGAGCTTGTTGTGTTGCTTCTATACCATCAGCATGTTTTTTTGTTGTATACAGACTGACAATGTCAATGGTGACTAGAATACTATTTGGTGCCCACCTGATGTTTTGCGTTTTGATTAGCAAGTCCTTTGTGTCGTGAATATAAGTGTGAAGATCCTTTATGAGTGGTTGTAAATGTTTGTCAATGTATTCTCTGATTCTAGAAAACACTGAGTTGACCTGCTATTATTGGTCTACCTGGAGGTGGATGGCCATTTTTATGGAACTTAGGTAACAGGTAGAATGTGGACATAGTTGGGTGTGTGACATACAGATAATTCTTTCCTTCATCATACAATAGAGGTCCCATTAGTACCAGCCCTCCAGCAGACTTTTGCTCTTGACTGAATGTCAATAGTTGGATCACGGTTCAAGATTTGATAGCAACTGGTATCAGAAAGCTGACATGTGGCCTCCAGTATATAGTCATCTGTGTGAAGTATGACTACATTGTCACACTTATCCGCTTCTTTAATGATTACATCCATACATTGGTGCAATGATCTTACTGCCCTGTGTTCTTTTAAGTAGATATCTATACTAAAGCGAGAACTGTGAACCTCTGAGGCGGGTAAACTCGGGAACCACAGCGCCAATCCAAACACCCAATACATCATTGGAATTGTCAGGGTCTGCAGAGTGACATAGACTACATACCACAAAAAATATATGTTCCTTAAAAAATATACGTTCCAAAAAAAAGTAGTCCCTTGGAAGTAGCGCCGGCCGTGTGCGCTAACGACGTGCGTGCTGACATCATCAGGAGCGCTTGGAGGAGCGGAGGACAGGAGCGCGGGGAGGAGCGGTGAACTTTGGCGGACTGGAGTGGACTGAGGTAGGTCAAGCGCGGGGAGGAGCGGTTAACTTAAAAGCGCAGGGAGGAGCGGTAAAGTTTGGCGGACTGCCTGCGCGAAGCCTGATTGCCCCCGGACAACGTGGGGGCGGGCTGCTAGTTTTGAATACAGAATTTGGCTTCCTTGTTGTATTTTTTATCTTCTTTATCCAGATCCAAGGAAGCTGCCAACTGGAAGGCATTTAAACTGTTACCAGGTGGTAGTTGGGGGCACAAGGTAGATTTAGTTTTCAAGGATGGAGTATTTGTAGCACCTGTGTTAATTCCTAATTCAGCTGCTAGATCCATGATGCTCCTAATGTCAGTTTCAGATTCTGACAAATTTGTCAGTTAGTTGAAATCTTTAAAGTCCTGCGCTGACACAGGTGTAATATTGATCATTGAGTATGGTAGAGGTCTGGAAGGTTTGTCATTAAAGAAGGGCTTGAGTTTTCGAATGAATTTGAATAAATTAATTTGGGTTTTGGTGATATCCCAAATGACTGTTGGGCAAAATCAAAGTCCGTTTTTCAGTGTACCTATTTCAGTATTGGATAGGACAGTGTTAAAGAGATGAACCACTAGTTTTTTAATGTTGATTGGACTTTCTCCATTTCTTTTTCCTGTGCTTGTGCTGTCACCACTTTTGTGACTGGATTTTGCTTTTTGTATTGCAGGTTTTGTGGAGAGAGTTTTGGTATTTTGGACATTTGTTGTCCGTATACCTAGTCGAGGGTGTCAAACCTCTTTGAAAAAGTCTACTTTGCATGTCAATGCACCTAAGACTCGACCCTGTTCAGGTGATTTGATGTCCGAGTTAGACATCTGTTTAGGTTAATTAGCATGTTCCGACCCTATTGATGGATTAGGTATGGAATAGTATTTTTTAGCAAAGGTGTAGACCCGTCCTCACTGATAATCAAATGGATCTCTTCCAAATTTAAATCTTTTCAAGTCTTCTAAAATTCATCAATGATATTATTTAAAATATCATCGCTCTATTTTTGTAATCTCTCCCATAACGGCTCCCTCTATACGTTTAGCGAGATCATCCACTTCTTGTATTGCTTTCTCATATTATTCATCCAATATATCGATAAGTTGTTTTAGCATATAATTAGTTGCTTCTTTTAGGTTACGTTCCCATCTTTGTATTTGATTAGGCTTAGTAGTATCACTCTATGGAAAGATTAGGATGTGTAATCCCTGTGCAATTCGACCTCTATCAAGGTACATTTTTAATAGTGCAGATTCCCAACATTGAGAAGTTTCATTTTTCAAGGCTTTTTCTAATGCTTGAAATGTAGTCCGTGCTGAAGAAGGGTTGGGTTGGGCCATATGTGCTTGAGGATTCGGATTAGCAGTGAAGATTTCAATTTAGGATAGTCAAGAAGTATGTCTTTCTTGGCAGAATGCCTTGGGTAAGGTACACAAGGAAAAGCACTAGTATTCAGTTTAGATATTCACACCCCCTAGTGTACGGTTTCAGATGTCTGGGACTGACAATAGACTTAGATGGCTGAAGGGGTAAACTATCTCAGAGTTTGTCCATTCTAGTTCAATGGGTCCAATCAGATGGGGGTCAGATATCCAAATTGGGAAACCCCTAACCCTTTAATAAACCTTGCTGAAGCGCTAGTGACTCTATTTGACCGAACTAGAGGTAAATGCCTTTAAAAATCACAGGCTATTGAGCCACTTAAGCGCACCTTTTACTTCACTGAGTCATTTCTCTTCTGTGCCAGCTTTGCGAATTCTCACGGATAGTAGAAGGTTTCCTTTGGCCAAACGGTACAGTAATTACACTGTCATGTTTTGAGTAAGTGCTTTTCTGTAAATTAAGGGGAGAACTTACTTTCTTATCGATCATTTTCTTTTGCACAGATTAATAGTTCTCACCAATTTTGGTTTCAGTGACTTACTACTTAACACATTGGGCCCATCTAAACTACAGCTCACCGATTTAGGTCTGGGGACCTAGATCAATAACCTTCTTCTCCCTCTTTACGATTTTGGACCACTGACCCTGAGAAGGGGTGTGATTCTACCCAACAGGGGAACAATTAGAAATTACATTTGGTGCCTTCATAGTGGCAACATATGTATATTTCAAACAGTATTCCTCAACAGACATTTTCAAGTTTCCACAGTTATCTCAAATACTCAATTAATCTTCACATTCATTCACAATTGGATCATGGTATAACCCAAAGGATCTTGCTCTTGCTCTGTGATTTAATATTTGTAATTGATTGTGTTTTTTCCTACATTGTTCCTTTGTTCCCTCCCTCTGATGGGATGGTGCCTTCTATTAATTTTCTTGGACTCCTGACACAATTTGGGGCGTAGCTGTACATTTTTATATTTCACAAAATTTTTATTGAGAGAGTTTGGTAGTGATATGAACAGAACAAATAATAGCAGATAAAGTCCATGGTACAAGTACATAATAAATCGAGAAGCGGTGAAGTAACATAATATGGAGTAAACATAACATGCGGGGGGGGGGGGAAAAGTAAATAGGTAAATAAAGAAAATGTCAATTAAGCGTCAAGTCCGTACAACACGAAGGGATATGTCAGCAGGCAGATAGATCGGTCATATAGCACAGCAGGGTGAATCACAACCAACAAATGACATATTGAGAGATTGCTTGCCACAACAAAGTTTTAGGTGTCTCACGGAGGTTTGAAGAGATCAAAGTGAGCGTCAAGTGAGACCCATATTTTCCTGTGTTGTGGTCGCCAGGGGTGAGAGGCAAGTGCAATGGTATCGGCACCCCTGAGGTTAGAAACCCAGTTGAGCCAATGGGGGAAGGAGGATTTGGCTGTATTTTTCCAGTTGGACCTTATGACTTTAACCTCCGCCGTCAGTAAAAGATCAAGTAGGGCTTTGTCATTTTCATTTAAAGTGACAGCTTTGGAAGAACCCATAACTAGAGTAGCAAATTCTCTCGGGAGAGAAACGTGCAGGGCTTTGTTAACAAAGTCAAATATCCTGTCCCAGTATGTGGCAACCCGGGGGCATTTAAATATTAGATGTTCAAGGTCTCCTCCCGCTTCCAAACAGTTCCAGCAGGAGTCATTGTCTTTGATGTTGTGCAGAAAAAGTCTCCTGGGGGTCCAAAAGGCTTTGTGTAGGAGCCAGAATTTAGTTTGGGATAGAGTTGGGCTAATTTTGTGTTTTGTGGTCGATTCCCAAATTCTGGCCCACTCGTTATCAGATGTGGGAGTGGAGGAATATGATTCCCAATAGGATTGTAGTGCAGAGACCAGGTTAGATGTCTGTGGTTTGATCATTTTGTACATTCTGGATACCTGGTGGCCAAGTCTATTAAGGGTGGATAAAAGGCCAGGGAGTGAGGGGGATGTGTTGCCCAAGTTTGCTTTGGTTAGGGCCACCTTAACTTGTAGAAAATAGTAGAAGTCAATGTTCTCGAGTTGAAATCTATCCTGTAATTCCTTGAATGTGAGTGGTGTTTGGCCCTCGTAGAGGTGGTGAGGGAAGTGTATTCCCTTCCTGATCCAAGAAGGATTATACAGCGGTTTACCTTTGTAAGTTATAGTGTTATTCCGCCATAGAGATTCCCACTTTGAATTGCGAAATTGATGGGGTAGAGATTTACTTATATGGAGGAGGGCGTTCTTAGTGTTTTTAAATATGATATTAGAGTCGATATCGGGACGCACTTTGATGGTAAGGAGGGAGGAGGGGTCAAGGCCTTCCACTAGGGATTTTTCGATGTGTAACCACACAGGTGTGTAATCAGGCTGAGGTGTGGGCCAGATCGCACCTTGCCTGGCCAGGAAGGCGGTCTGGTAGAGTCTAAAGTCGGCCAGATTGACGCCACCCAAGGATTTATCTAGTCGTAGCTTTTTCATGCTGATCCTGGCTTTTTTCCCCTGCCAGAGGAAGGAGGTAATTACCTTATCCAGTTTTGAGTGGAAATCGTTAGAGAGCGTTAGGGGAAGCATCGAGCTCAGGTAATTGACCAATGGGGAGATCATCATTTTTATCGTCTCTATCCGACCCCACCATGTAATGAATCGCGGCGACCAACCATCCAAGATTCTTTTAATTTTCGCTAGTGTGGTCGATTCATTGTGCTTGAGTGTACTTAGTATGTTGTCGGTGAATTCTATTCCTAGGTACTTAATGACATCCGGTTGCCAGGCTAGACCTGAATTTCCAAGGACCTCTTTGGTAGTATGTACATTAAGGGGTTTAACTTCGGATTTGTCCTTGTTTAACTTATAGCCGGACAATGCCGAGTACTTACTGATGGAGGACATAAGCCCCTTAATTGATAGGGTTGGGTGTTCTGTGGCTATTAAGATGTCGTCGGCATATGCCGCTAGTTTTATCTGAGTGTTTCCGAATGTGACACCTGCGATGTCCTCATTTTTCTTGATGTCGGTGAGTAGTGGCTCAAGAGCCAGCAGAAATAGAGCCGGTGAAAGTGGGCAACCCTGTCTAGTTCCTTGGAATAGGCGGAACGGGTCAGAGAGTGTACCATTAATAGATATACGGGCAGAGGGGGCGGAGTATAAGGCCATCACCATTTTAATGAAAGAGTTACCCAGATTGAATGCGCCCATACAATGCTGAAGAAATGGCCATGAGACTTTGTCGAATGCTTTCTCAGCATCTAGGGTTATTGCAACCATCGGCATTTTGCAGTTTTTCGCTTTTTCAAGTATGTGGCATAGGAGTCTGGTGTTGTCATTCGACATCCTGTGTTTCAAAAATCCTACTTGTGACGGACTTATCAATTTGGGCAGCACGGCGTTTAGTCTAGTTGCTAAGATCTTGGCATAGATCTTGCAGTCAATATTTATGAGTGAAATGGGGCGGTAATTTTTTGTCTGGAGGGGATCTTTCCCTTCTTTGGGTATAACAATTATTGTGGCTTCACTCATCGAGGGAGAGATACTCCCACTGGTGGCGGTGGAGTTGAACACGGTTTGGAGTGTCGGGGAGAGTTGGCTGTCAAAGGCTTTGTAGAAAGAGGCAGAGAAGCCATCAGGGCCCGGGCTTTGTTGCTTTTGAGTGTTTTTATGGCCGTCGAGATTTCTGTGATGCTGATGGGGGACCCTAGATTTAATTCGTCTATCTCTGAGAGTCTGGGGAGGTCTAGGGCCTTTAGATAATCTATACATGTCTGTGGGTCCAGGGGCTTATCATTCCTGTATAATTCTTCGTAAAATTGCTTAAAGGTATCAAGAATCTTGGACTGGTTGGTGTGCGTATTATTCGCAGGATCTTTTATAAAGGATATGGTTGTTAGTTTCTGCTTGTGTTTAAGGTAGGAGGCCAACAGCTTCCCGGCTCTGTTTCCCTCACACAGCTTCAAGGCTTTGAAGCGGTTGATCCACACGCCTGCTCTCTTGCTCACAATGGAATTATACTCGTATTTCTTTTTTATGAGTTGGTCAAGGGGTTTGGAGTCTTGAGGATTGGTTTTGTGTAAGGATTCTAGTGATCTGATCTCCTGCTCCAATTGCTCCAGTAGCTGTACATTTTTATAATTATTCTGCACTTATGTTTTTTTTTACTTTTTCACACTGATCTATTGCTGATAATTACTTAATTTTTATTGTCATGATGTTTTCTGATGGACTATGTGAACTAAAACCCCTATTAACATAAATTATGGGCATAATAATTGTATGCAAGTTTCACCTATTTGGATTTTGGTTTTTGGGATGATATCCAAATTAATATTGGAAATTCATTATTGCACACCGAGGGGGCCGATTCTGATTCGGTAAACCAATCGTACGACCGAATCGAATCTGTAGCCCTTTCCGTACGACACGTACAATTCCGTCCGAATAGTGTAGTACGATTCGTTTGAAACATATACGATCGAATCATTGCAAACCGTACGAAAAGCAAGGGAAAATCCATACGACACGGACCTTCACAGTGAACCGTACGGGTTCGTTTCGTAGGCAGTTCGAGTTGAAATCTGCTTTTCGGACGTTTTGAGCTCCCGTAGAAAAAGTCGCAGGAGTGTTGACGAGATGAATCGTACTTGCTGGGTTGGAAAATGCTGCTCCGATCCGTACGGATGTCGCGTACTGCGTGTTCCAAATCGCACTTCATTGTTCGCATGGGGACATTTAAGAGTACGATTCGTATAGGAAATATGCTCCGTACGGCTATTTGTAAGGGATTTTACAGAATCGGAATCGGCCCCTGAGTGTTCGCCTAACTAATGGCTGATTTCAACTGGTTTATTTTGGATTGGGTTAACATGTTTTTCTACCTTGGATTTTCTGGTCTTCCCCCCTTCCCTTTTGCCTCTATGCCAATGGCAGTAACAAATGTGGGTTCAAATTGTGCTTATTTTCCACAAATGTTTTGTATATTGTCATCCTTGAGAAAGCCCCAGGCCTGTGTGCTGGAAGAGGGTGAAACACATGTTATCTGCTGTCTGGAGAATTTATTTTTTCCCCATTTGGGAATCAAATTGGATCTCCAGAAGAAAAAGACATCCTTTAATTATTCTGGATTAATTCTTCCATTTTGGAATTATAATACAAAAGAATATTCAATTACCCAGCTTTGTCCTTCACTATTCTCATTAGAAGACAGAAGCTCAACATAAAATAGCTAATGTGCAAATTGTGAGGCTCAGACACTGTGTTTGGGATACATGACTTCTGTTTGTTTGGATGGCCAGGAAAATAATACTTGTTCCCCTGAAGAATCTCATTCACTTCCCTCCACAGTCAAGCTTAAACATTGACTTACAATTTTGAAACATTTATACAGTTCTGAATCAAACACTTGACAAATGAAAGCAATACTATTATTATTTTCAACTTATGTTGGCAAGTCTGAATATAAACTAAATCAATCTTTCCAATTCTTGCAGTGGCACCCCATTAAATACAGAACCTCCCTGAAATATTTTGCTGAAGGCACCTTGTTTTAGCTATAATTATTCCAGGTCAATGTTACTGAAAAGGCAGCATCACTTAAAAGCTAGGACATATTATATCAGATTAATACTTGGAAAAAGCTTCATTTTCTCCACACATTCTAATATCTTCCCTATACCCAAGCTACCTGTGTCCTAGGATCTCTGCTTTACCTCTACGGGGGCATCCCGATTTTGGTACTGAATATCAGTGGTGAATGAACAAGGATCCTTTTCACATGGTGATGCACGAATCAGAGAATTCTTCACTGCTTTGCATTTTTAGAAAAATCATGCCACTTTCTTGAAGCTTTGAGCAACTGAGTAGTTAATTTCAATGATGTTCAAATTTTTCTTGAGAGTTTAGCTGGGAAGATCTCAGGTTAATTGAGAGGAGAATCCTCCTAAACTTTTAGCCCATATTCATTGCACTGTGGTGTATTCCCACCATTGTGCACCATTTAAAGCAGGGGAATAGGAACGAAGTAGAAATTACATGGTTGGGATCTTTGCCTGTGTTGCCCAATAACTCTCTGTACCATAAGCCTGACTGTGCTTATTGGGATAGTATAAGTGTGAAGATGTGCAGCACAATGGCTGAAAAGAATTTATGCATTAGCAGCTTTGAGCCATACCATGTGCACAGTCTTCATGTTTCATTTTCATGATATATTTTAAATTTTTAAACATCAAGTGCAGCACGCTTTAAGGTACCAGTATTATTGTTTTGTTTTACTTTTTTTAATGTATTGAAACCCAATAAAATATTGATATACACAGTCTTTTTGAGAGGTATAATCCATGCCTGAGATGGCTTGGCTAAACGAGAAAGAGGCAGGAAGAGTCACTTTGTAAAATCATTAGTTTACAAATCAAAATACTCCATACCCCTGAATGCATATGCACTTACAAATGCAGAGATATATTTTATACTATGTATTCATGCATTCATATATGTATATATATATATATATATATGTTTGTATAAATACATATGTGTATATATATATATATATATATTTATATATATAATTTTATATATCTGCACAACTTTTCCCACCAGGGAAAAAACGGGTCGCACAGCCAGCTGGCTGTGCGACCCGTTTTTTCCCTGGTGGGAAAAGTTGTGGAGATATTGAGCGGCGTTGGTTCAGCCGCAGGACAACGCACATGCATGAGCGCTGCACGAATCCCGAGTGTGGAACCATTGTGGAGATAATTTTATATATGTTCACTGAAAAAAACAAATGTGAAAGTAACGTTATAGTTGGGTATAGTAATAACATTGTTTAATTTCAACCCGTGGCTTCCAGTGCTCAGCACTGGCACTTAATTGTCAACACCGATACCTATGATGGTGAGCCACATGGTGGTGCTGTTTGTGTATTTCAGAGATGAGCACACTGTAGTTGTTTATGAAGTCAATAAATATTTAAAATGTCTTATCCCTCCTGCTCTAGAAATTCTTATTGCTTTCGGGGCCGGAATAATCTGATTGTCACAATTGTAGGAGTGTGATTGTTAGTACTTATATTGGTACTGTCACTGACAGTGCTGACAGGAGCATTGGGTGGAGCAAGCTGCAGCGGCCTCCTGATGAGTTTCCTGGCACTTATTTTTTACAAATTAAGCACTGGGTAGTAATATTTGATTTTGCTGTAAAAAAAACCTTGTAAACTCACAGAAAACCTATAACTGGCCCGTAAAGTAACTCATCAATGATGTCATATAGCAAGTCAAGTGATGAGGTGTAACTTACTGCGTGCTGAAGATGGCAGCATCCGTGCGTAACTCCAGGGGTAGCTTAGATGTCGGCGGTGCTGCGTCAGCCCCTCTGCTGTGTTTCTCACTGTGTGGTCTGTTTTAGATAGGGTATGCACAGCGGTTATGATTTTTCTGCTTTTCATGACAAATGGGGCCCATGAGATACGATAAAAGTAGCTGCTTCTCTCCCTCAGAACTGGCCGCCATTTTAGCTGTGAGAGGAGTTAGCTTACTCCTCCAGGAAAATGACTGACAGGCTCCTCCTTTAAAAGAATGTCCATAACTGTAAAGGCATTTTCTGCACATGAGCTGCCTCTACACTTAAATGCAAAAACAACAGTTGATGGACAGAAAGCAGAACAATGTCATACATTCACCCCAGTACCGAGATCTGGGCCTAAATCCATCGTTGTTTGCACTCCACATCACCCCAGTTCAGACATGGTGATGTGTGAACGATACAACAATACAAACCTAACAGAGTTCTACGTTCAGCCACCCTCAGCCAACTGGTCATTCCTCGCACTAAAACGGTTTCATGGGGCGACCAACGCTTTTTGGTGGCTGCCCTAAAGCTTTGGAACACGCTACCCCTAAACATCAGGGAGAGTTCCTCTCTCCTTCAATTCCGCAAGCTTTTAAAAACCTGGCTGTTCGCTCAATGATTATTCCTTCCTCATGTTAACCGTTACAAATAACTGGTTTTACTAGCGCCAAGACGCCCAAGGGTAAATGATGAGCTTTACAAATATTAAAAATAAATAAATAAATAAATAAATGGCCATATGCAAATCAGCCTTGACCCTGTGCCTCATGGGAACAGTCCAGCCCGAACTGCCAAGCCATGTCTTTTCTGGACCGGAATTAAGCCTCCTAGGACCGGTTTCTGGCTATCAGCCGTCATCAGCCAGGATAGCTTGACTCCAGTGGTGTGGAGAGCATGGGACTCACGTCTGAGCATACCCATCCCACTCGGTGTGACACATGCAAAAACAACAGTTGATGGATAGAATGCAGAACAATGTCATACATTCACCTGAGTACAGAGATCTAGGCCTAAATCCATCGTTTTTTTGCACTCCACATCACCCCAGTTCAGACATGGACATATGCAAACCAGCCTTGACCCTGTGCCTCATGGGAACAGTCCAGCCCGAACTGCCAAGCCATGTCTTTCCTAGACCGGAATCAAGCATCCTAGGACCGGTTTCTGACTATCAGCCGTCATCAGCCAGGATAGCTTGACTGCAGTGGTGTACAGAGCATGGGACTCACGTCTGAGCATACCCATCCCACTCGGGGTGACAAATGCAAAAACAACGGTTGATGGACAGAATGCAGAACAATGTCATACATTCACCCCAGTACAGAGATCTGGGCCTAAATCCATCGTTTTTTTGCACTCCACATCACCCCAGTTCAGACATGGCTATATGCAAATCAGCCTTGACCCTGTGCCTCATAGGAATAGTCCAGCCCGAACTGCCAAGCCATGTCTTTCCTGGACCGGAATCAAGCATCCTAGGACCGGTTTCTGGTTATCAGCCGTCATCAGCCAGGATAGCTTGACTCCAGTGGTGTGGAGAGCATGGGACTCACGTCTGAGCATACCCATCCCACTCGGGGTGACAAATGCAAAAGCAACAGTTGATGGACAGCATGCAGAACAATGTCATACATTCACCCCAGTACAGAGATCTGGGCCTAAATCCATCGTTTTCTTGCACTCCACATCACCCCAGTTCAGACATGGCCATAAGCAAATCAGCCTTGACCCTGTGCCTCATGGGAACAGTCCAGCCCGAACTGCCAAGTCATGTCTTTCCTGGACCGGAATCAAGCATCCTAGGACCGGTTTCTGGCTATCAGCCGTCATCAGCCAGGATAGCTTGACTCCAGTGGTGTGGAGAGCACGGGACTCACGTATGAGCATACCCATCCCACTCGGGGTGACAAATGCAAAAACAACAGTTGATGGACAGAATGCAGAACAATGTCATACATTCACCCTAGTACAGAGATCTGGGCCTAAATCCATCGTTTTTTTGCACTCCACATCACCCCAGTTCAGACATGGCCATATGCAAATCAGCCTTGACCCTGTGCCTCAGGGGAACAGTCCAGCCCGAACTGCGAAGCCATGTCTTTTCTGGACCGGAATCAAGCATCCTAGGACCGGTTTCTGGCTATCAGCCAGGATAGCTTGACTCCAGTGGTGTGGAGAGCATGGGACTCACGTCTGAGCATACCCATCCCACTCGGGGTGACAAATGCAAAAACAACAGTTGATGGACAGAATGCAGAAAAATGTCATACAATCACCCCAGTACAGAGATCTGGGCCTAAATCCATCGTTTTTTTGCACTCCACATCACCCCAGTTCAGACATGGCCATATGCAAATCAGTCTTGACCCTGTGCCTCATGGGAACAGTCCAGTCCGAACTGCCAAGCCATGTCTTTCCTGGACTGGAATCAAGCATCCTAGGACCGGTTTCTGGCTATCAGCCGTCATCAGCCAGGATAGCTTGACTCCAGTGGTGTGGAGAGCATGGGACTCACATCTGAGCATACCCATCCCACTCGGGGTGACAAATGCAAAAACAACAGTTGATGGACAGAATGCAGAACAATGTCATACATTCACCCCAGTACAGAGATCTGGGCCTAAATCCATTGCTTTTTGCACTCCACATCACCCCAGTTCAGACATGGCCATATGCAAATAGGCCTTGACCCTGTGCCTCATGGGAACAGTCCAGCCCGAACTGCCAAGCCATGTCTTTCCTGGACCGGAATCAAGCATCCTAAGACCGGTTTCTGGCTATCAGCCAGAAATCGGTCACTTAAACACTTAAACCGGTCACTTAATCACTTAAAGGCATTTTTGTCTCTCTCCTGGTAGAGGTGTCTCTTCATTTTAATGAAATGAACAAATTAAATATCAGTATTTCTAAAGCACACAGCTACCTCCAAAACCACTTTGGAGGTAGTTGTGCGCTGGGGGCCGTCGGTGAACATTAAGCGAGCATTTGCACAGAGTCACATAGTGCTGGGCTGACCTGCAGACGGGACAGGGGATCGAACCGTGAACTCTGTAGTCCGAAGTTAGGCACCCTAGCCGCTGCGCCACAACTCTTCTTAATGGCTTTCTACTGATTCCTAAAGGATTCTCTTCAGCTGTTGAAACTACAAGAGCACTATGCCAAAATTGAAAAGGTTTCTAACAGCATTTTTGTAGAGGATTTCAGTTAATGCTCTGTGTCTCCTTTTTACTGTCATGCTGTCATGAATTTCTAGCTGCTGCATCAGTTTTAGGAGTATATGTGGTAGAGCAATAATTACCTAACACTGGCTGCGCCGCTACGCTCATTTTGTTTTACTCTAATACATGGGCAGGTCGAAGACCTTGAAAATTGTACTTGAAGGAATAACCTGCGTATTTACGGCCTTCCCGAAGGCACCAAAGAGACGGACTCTATCTCTTTTTTCACATCTTTTTTACCTCAGGTCTTGCAGTTACCGAAAAGTCGGCAACTTAACATGCAGAGAGCTCACAGATTAGATTGCCCTCCATCGACAGCTTCACCTCCTAAAAGAATTAGAGGTGTCATTCTTTACTTCCTAGAGTATACAGATGTAATACATGTTATATCTGCTGCACGTCGCCTTAAAAGAATCTCATATTCAGGAAATGCTTAATATTTTTCGCGGGACTATGCCAAGGCTACGGCAGACAGGAGAAGAGACTTTCTGAGTATGAGATCTGTCCTTCGCTCAATAGGAGCCCCCATACACACCCAAACCCCTAAAATTACTGTTGCCACCCAAAAACCCACACCCACCCTATACCCTAAAAATACACTTGTAATCCCAAAAACCCATACCCACCGTAAATCCTAAAATGACCCTTGTCACCCAATAACATCTCCCACTCTAAACCCTAAAATTACCCTTGCCACCCAAAAACCTATACCCACCATTAACCCTAAAAATACACTTGCCTACCAAAAACCAAAACCCACCCTAAATGTACTCTTGTCACCCAAAAAACCATACCCATCCAAAACTTAAAAAATACCCTTGCCCCAAAAACCCATACCCGCCCTAAACCCTAAAATCACCCTAGCCACCCAAAACCCCATACCTGCCATAAACCCTAAAAATACCCTTGCATCGCCAAAAACCCATGCCCACCCTAAATCCTAAAATTATCCTTGCAGACCAAAAACCCATAAACCCAAAACTTAAGAAATACCTTTGCTACCCAAAAACCCATACCCACCTCAAACCCTAAAATTACTCTTGCCACCCAAAACCCCCTACCCAACTCAATCCTTAAAATTACCCTTGCCAACCAAAAGCCCACCAACCTAAAAATACCCTGGACACCCAAAAACCCATACTTGCCCTAAACCCTTACAAATGCACTTGCCACCCTACTTACCAAACTACTTACATTTAAATGTAATTTTGTTTTACTACAAGTATGCCTTTACCTTTAATGCATTTACAAATGTTGTTCTACCTTCGCTGTAAAGGCATCTCAATGTTCAGCCTTTGTTGTAAAGGCTGTTTCCCATTATTACCATATGTAACTATAATGTCATTAAAACCTTAGATTTTTACCAGGGAATTTCTAGAGTTTTTTTTTAAGGTAAAGTAATATTTTATTACCATAAGGAATACCAACCCCATGATGCACACAGCATTTGGCCATGCTCAGAGTTTGGTTGGCCGCACAAAGGCCCTGCATCCAACCTCCTGTGGGCAGCCAAAACCAAGCCACACATGGCCCAGCAGGCCAGGCCCTGAGTCTAACCCCTCGCAGGCAGGCAACTGCACGCTGTACACGCCATTCTCCCTTGCTCGGCATGGGGTTGACGGCAGGGTCTGGCCCTGCGCTCAACTCCCACTGGTGTCCATCCCTTCCCCACTGTGTATGTGCCATGTATTGGCAGTTGGGAACAGAGCCTAGGTGTCATTTTAAGTAAGGGAGACATACTGACTTTGTCAGCATCAGAAAACACAAAAATTTAAAAAGTGGGCCTATTGGCTATTGAAGAAGGCAGAATGTCAACCTATATTAAGCACATGATTTGTCTTTGTCAAAAAACAATAATTATAATGAAATGTACATTTCATTATTTCACACATTGCAATGATTAACGAAAGTTATTAAGTGCAGGTATAGAACCCATCCCAAGGGGGCTCTATACTTCAGCTGAGGCGCCTACAGTACCAGCTCTGGGTGCTTTTACAAAAAAATTGGTAAACTCTCCAGGGGTCATGGATTTAATGACCGAGGAGACTTACAGTTTTAATGTTGCTGGGGGCTGCTGTACTCCCTGCAGCCCCTGAAAATTTAAAAAAATGTTTGGTCAGTCCCCTGCCTCTTCTAGGGGGTACCACCAGCAAGACATATGCACCTGAAAAAAGCCTGATGGCATTATGGGGCATTCCTTGGTAAGAGATGTAAATAATAAATGAGTGACACTTGCTGCTCATGTATTATTCCTTTTTTACCCGTATTGTTTTTGCTAATATTATTATTATAGTGGTGTCCTGGGATACCCACTGCTTTTCATTTTCGTTAGAGGATCTGCAAGGAACACCATGGCCCCACTAGCTCCCCTGCCAGGACCCATCCTAGTTGCCAGAGGGATCTGGCAATTATTATTATTATTTTTTTATTGGTGAGGGGGTGTGTGTTCCCTGTTCCACACCAACATTGGCCCTTAGGACCCCATGCCCAAAGGTAAACATTCATTTAAAGGGGATAGGATGTGTGGCTACCCTACTCAAGCAAACACTGGCCCCAGGGAACCTATCTCCCAATTAGTTCAAAGGAAAACAGGTGTGCAACCCTTGCCCTCTCCAACTGGAGACACCCATTACCTGGGTGGGTACCCCAATCCCATCTGCGGCACCAACATGTCACAATGTTAGGGGCTGTTGGGGAGGCCAAGGTCCCAGCCGGCAGCCCTGCATACACCCACCTGGGTGCAATAAGAGCCTGCTTAGCTCCAGATGGCGGGAGCAGGTTTTATTCTCTGCTCCTGTCTTTGACTAAAAACAGCGTTTCCGACACAAGACGCCGGGATCCATTCTCTTCGAGACATTGGGGAAGCCAGACGACTGAACATACTCTATCCTCATGAAAATCATCCCAATATTTCCATAAGAAAATCGATCTGGCCCCTCTTCTAGATGCTCATATCCTAAGAGCAAGTATCTACAGCGCCGAGATATTTGAATTGATTTATTAGTATCACCAGATGCATACCCATTTCTAGAATTAATGAAATCCTTTACGTCGCGATCAAAATACATTCAAGGAGATCACACGTTTACATATCAATCCTGTATCTGCACTTCCCCTACTATTACGTTAGGTCTACAAGATTGAACCAACAAATAGCTAGAATTTCTGACTAGCTTCTCCGCTCATCTTAAGCTGTTTTTAGTCAAAGACGGGTCACCTGATGAAGGCTAACGAGTCGAAACGCGTGTAGTGTGTATCTACCGCTTTGCCTACATCATGTTCATTCATCTTCCTTTGTCTGATTTTATGTCTTGTCATATGTGTATTGTTGCACCTTTAATGATAAACCAGTATTGATTTAGAAATGTATAAAAGGCTTCTTTAAAATTATTTATCAGTTATCTTCTAAAAAATTCAATTAAAAAAAAATATATATATTCTTTAAAAAATCAAACAAAAATAATAAATTTTGAATAAAAGTACAACTAAGTGGTCCATGATCATTTATATATAGTGGGTTCTTATATCACTATTCATTAATGTGTTATGTGTACTAGTTATAGACCTTTTTCAAACTAGATACTCTTCCCCATGTATAACTAGTGTTTTTCATATATAGGGGTCCCCTACTTCCTAAAACTTCCCTAAGGAGGTTCACATCATGAGCTACTGTCTCAATCGTCCTCTCCAACGCCAATGTAGTGTCTTTAATAGCTGCTAAGATTATCGTTGTGTGTGATTCCGAATCTTTCCCCACTGCTGGCGGTGAGTGTTGAACTGCCGCCCCCATCTCCCCCTGTGTGTTCTCTCCCCTCGGCCGCTGCACAGGTTTGTTACGCACCATCTTCTCACCCTTGCCCCATTCGGGAGTACAAAGATCTCTGTCTTCCTTTAAGCCGAAGCCATCTTCTACAAGGTAACCGAGTGCTCTAGTGGCCTTTCGTCTTATTGTGAGGTATATGAACTCATGGCCGTCGCCGACAGGGCTGTGTTATTTACACTGGGTTACAACTCTCTTCATTTACTGCAACTACGGCATGAGCACCCCTCATCCGTCCTCGCCGCTCCTGAGGTCACTGTCTGGTGTTTACCTTGCATCATGCTACTCTGCTCTTCAACCCAATCCATTTGCCTCTCACCATGGCACTGATACCACGGATGTTTTGGACCACTACTCCAGTCTTAGTCCGGTACTGAGAAGGGGTGAGAAACAATACCTGGGCTCTTCCTGAGCTTTTGTCAGTGCCTTCTTTAATTTGCTACCCCTGTGTCTCCCTTCAGGCTTGGTTGGGGCAGCCCTTCTGCATTTTGGGGTAGGGGAGGGTGTCCCGAGGGAGGCCCTTCAATTACGCCACTGTCTCTAAATTCTTTGTCTGGGACCCTCAATTCGGAGGTGGGGTCTTCAGGGTCAATTTCATGGTACTATTTTCACTAAACACGGCGAGTCTTACTGTGTCCTCATGCCACCAAGGAGGGGTGGGCAGAATCTGCCAGGGATCGCTAGCAAGCTGGCATCAAGAATGTTAAAAGTGCTGGATGCTCCGCCCAGTAGTGGGGAAAGGACAAAGGAGGGGATCTCTCTTCCCCCCGCTCCCTTCGACTCAATACTTTTAGCTGAAGGTTTATATATCGGGGGCCCAGAGGCCTCACTGATTTGCCATATCTCCCTGAGAACCGGCGCTTGGGCAGGGACCTTTTTCCGGTGCCCAGTGTTGTTGAAACAGGCTGGTTGCTTCCTCTAGCAAACCGGGGAAGAAGAGAGCGGAGGTGACACCCCCACCGCGCCTCCTCCTTCGGTCGCTTGGGCAGAGGTACACAGTCCAGAATTATATACCCGGGGTCATTAGGCCTTACTGCTTTATCGTTCCAGACAGACAGACAGGCCTTGGGAGGGGCTCTGTACCTACTGTATGGCGTTGCTTACAGCCAGTTCTCCATCCTCGTTCCTTGGTTGCGGATCAGGGTTTGTTTCAGTCTCCATGCGGCCTTCCTCCACTCCATGTCAGGGCCTCTACTGCCACAGCGTCATGTTGTATCTCTGAGCCACACTAGTAAAGCACTGCCCACTTTCGGTACTCCTCTCAGCCAGGGCCTCGTCTCTTTATCGGGCCCTCCTCCCCTACTCGGGCAGCTAACTGACATCCCTCAGATAGGGTATTGTCAGGATAAATGGCCTCACATCAGCCATAACTTGCCGGAGCTCATCAGTAACGATGCTGCCTCCATGCTCCTCAAGCCATGCACTTTCAAGGCACTACATATTAGGTAAACAACAGGGGGTGGTGATGGAAAGAGTTTCTGAATTAAGCAGAATACTCTCACCCAGTCAAGAGATCAGGGCTTAATCCAACACCGTTTTTTAGCTCACTGCACCATCCCAGCTCAGAACCTGGCTATATGCAAATTAGTCTGTCCCTGGCCCAGTGCATCATGGGAACAGGGCAAACCAAACTACCAAGCCAATTCTTTCACTGGGAAGGAAACAAGCTTCCGGGGACCGGTTTCTGGCATTTCAGCCGTCTTCGGCCCGGCTTGCTTGAATCCTGATGGTGCAATGAGCAAGGGACTCACGTCTGAGTATACCCTTCCACGCTTATGGTGGACAAAATAATTAAACAACAGGGGGTGGTGATGGACGGAGTTTCTGAATTAAGCAGAATACTCTCACCCAGTCAAGAGATCAGGGCTTAATCCAACACCGTTTTTTAGCTCACTGCACCATTTCTGAGTCCCCGGAAGCTTGTTTCCTTCCCAGTGAAAGAATTGGCTTGGTAGTTTAGTTTGCCCTGTTCCCATGATGCACTGGACCAGGGACATACTAATTTGCATATAGCCAGGTTCTGAGCTGGGATGGTGCAGTGAGCTAACAAACGGTGTTGGATTAAGCCCTGATCTCTTGACTGGGTAAGAGTATTCTGCTTAATTCAGAGACTCTGTCCATCACCACCCCCTGTTGTTTAATTATTTTGTCCACCATAAGCGTGGAAGGGTATACTCAGACGTGAGTCCCTTGCTCATTGCACCATCAGGATTCAAGCAAGCCGGGCCGAAGACGGCTGAAATGCCAGAAACCGGTCCCCGGAAGCTTGTTTCCTTCCCAGTGAAAGAATTGGCTTGGTAGTTTAGTGTGCCCTGTTCCCATGATGCACAGGGCCAGGGACAGACTAATTTGCATATAGCCAGGTTCTGAGCTGAGATGGTGCAGTGAGCTAAAAAACAGTGTTGGATTAAGCCCTGATCTCTTGACTGGGTGAGAGTATTCTGCTTAATTCAGAGACTCTGTCCATCACCACCCCCTGTTGTTTAATTATTTTGTCCACCATAAGCGTGGAAGGGTATACTCAGACGTGAGTCCCTTGCTCATTGCACCATCAGGATTCAAGCAAGACGGCTGAAATGCCAGAAACCGGTCCCCGGAAGCTTGTTTCCTTCCCAGTGAAAGAATTGGCTTGGTAGTTTAGTTTGCCCTGTTTCCATGATGCACTGGGCCAGGGACAGACTAATTTGCATATAGCCAAGTTCTGAGCTGGGATGGTGCAGTGAGCTAAAAAACGGTGTTGGATTAAGCCCTGATCTCTTGACTGGGTGAGAGTATTCTGCTTAATTCAGAGACTCTGTCCATCACCACCCCCTGTTGTTTAGTTATTTTGTCCACCATAAGCGTGGAAGGGTATACTCAGACGTGAGTCCCTTGCTCATTGCACCATCAGGATTCAAGCAAGCCGGGCCGAAGACGGCTGAAATGCCAGAAACCGGTCCCCGGAAGCTTGTTTCCTTCCCAGTGAAAGAATTGGCTTGGTAGTTTAGTTTGCCCTGTTCCCATGATGCATTGGGCCAGGGACAGACTAATTTGCATATAGCCAGGTTCTGAGCTGGGATGGTGCAGTGAGCTAAAAAACGGTGTTGGATTAAGCCCTGATCTCTTGACTGGGTGAGAGTATTCTGCTTAATTCAGAGACTCTGTCCATCACCACCCCCTGTTGTTTAATTATTTTGTCCACCATAAGCGTGGAAGGGTATACTCAGACGTGAGTCCCTTGCTCATTGCACCATCAGGATTCAAGCAAGCCGGGCCGAAGATGGCTGAAATGCCAGAAACCAGTCCCCGGAAGCTTGTTTCCTTCCCAGTGAAAGAATTGGCTTGGTAGTTTAGTTTGCCCTGTTCCCATGATGCACTGGGCCAGGGACAGACTAATTTGCATATAGCCAGGTTCTGAGCTGGGATGGTGCAGTGAGCTAAAAAACAGTGTTGGATTAAGCCCTGATCTCTTGACTGGGTGAGAGTATTCTGCTTAATTCAGAGACTCTGTCCATCACCACCCCCTGTTGTTTAACTACATATTAGGTCCCAGCATACCTAAAAAATTGCATATGTTCTCACAAACCTTACAGGCGCATTCGCTCGTCCAGACTCCTACTTGCACACAATCTATGAATGCAGTAAAACAATATCCAGCTAATTGAGCCTTGTCGTACATCGCCCCTAAAGTGTGGACCGACCTGCCGCTACACATAAGAGCCTCTCTCTCACTTCCAGAATTCCACAAGAAGCTGAAGTTCTGGTTTTCCGAGTAGTCCCATTAAGCCTTAGGTGTGGTTAGACTCACACCAGCTCTGCAGCAGGATATCCTCCCGGGTGATAGTGCACTCTACAAATCTGCAATACTTAACAAGTTATTAAGGAAACAAAAAAACCAGGGACAAGACCATTTCGGTCTAAAGCACGTTGGGTCAAGGCACCATTATCACATCTTTGGGGCATATTACGATGGTGGGCGGACATTGGTGGCCAGGTAACCCTTTATGAAAAAAATGTGTGAAAGGGCAGCAGTGCAGGGAACAGCGGCAGCTGTCAGCAAGGAGCAAGAAGTGCAGGAGCCGCTACTCCGCTCTCCCATGGCCTCTCGCAAGCCGGCTTGCACCTCATAGCTGTTAGCCTCGTGAACCTCAGCCTCTGCTTGCCAGCTGCGCCCTTCCCTAGCCCGGCTCTGCTTGTCCTCTGTGCCTCTCACCCAAGTATGGAGCAGGGGCCCCTCCTGACTCCCTGGATGCCCACTGTTGCTTGCCGTACTTCGGATTGTGTTTTCATTTCACCACTGACCTTCCTGGAAGATGGCAGGATTAATTATGGGAGCTTCCATCTGATTGTGGAGAAGTTTGCTTCTGATTGCAGAGAGAGCTGCATTGAAGATCAGTGAGTCTCACCTTCTGGAGGAGAAAGTGCAGTTTCTGGGGTGACCTGACAAGATAGTAGTTGTAAGGGGGCTTCATTTTATTTCCCTCAACGCCCATTTCACCAGCAGTCAGTTTCCACTAGTGTAATTGTGAACTTTCTGTGTTGAGTCATTTTTTTCGGGGGCGGGGGGATGTCGAGACATGGTTGAAAAGTACAACATGGCACATCTCCCCCCCTGCTTTGTAAGGCACAGGAGGAATACTGGAGGGGTCAATAGCAGGGCTAACCTTGGCACTGGTACAACTGCCCGTGAGTGCCACTGTTCGAGAAGGCATCATGTAACTGGCAGAATTTATTTTGATTAGACCAAGTGCCCAAGGGTAGCAGGTGGAGATCAGATCATGTGCACAGAGCAAAAGGGGAAGAGAAACTACTTATATGTAACAAGGTTGGGAAACATGAAGGCTGTGCTAAGTACTTCAGTAAATGTTTATTATAGTTTGGGGCAAACCCCTACCCGTCAAGGAGTAGAGTAACAGGCCTATCTGCTGCAGTCTTACTATAAGGTTCAGCAGTAAGAGTGCAGCTGACCAGTGAGCAGATACACAATAGGCATGCGGAAGTGGACGACTTCAATTTCGCCCCAATCACGCATGCACAGTGTATATCTATGCACAGTGGCGAGGTAAGGGATGCACTGCCAAAGTCAGCACATTTTTCCTTTCCAAGGATGAACAATTGGTTCGACCTGAGATATAAAGTGTCCTATCTTCAGATGTGAATGTTTGCCTGTGACAGTGAGGTTCAGAGGGAGCACTAATTAAATGATTTCATGTTGTGCCAGGCGTTTAAACCACCAGGGGTGTTTTGGGTTTCATTCTCGTAAAGAAAGCTTTGAACTAATTGTAGAAAAACAATGCATTTTTCACCACAGTTTCAGTCGAATTGGCTATGTATATGTAGTATACATCAGTGGTGGTGTATGAAAGTATCCAGTATAGCGCAACAGGGCCAAACTATTGGCAATAAAGAACTATACAGATCTCTCACTATAACAAAGCAACAGCCCGGGGGTTTACATATTTATAGTATCAAATTGTTGTCAAAATATCTACTTCATCTGTTTTACTGATTTTCTGTTATTGTGAAATCTTCAATTGAGTTATAGCACAAACTCCAAAGCCTCCCCGTGTGCCTACTTTAATTAAATAAAACAATATAAAAAACAGAAGAGCAGAAACACAATTTTCAAAGGATGGAGGCCTATAATGTACTGAATATAGTCCTGCATACAAATGTGATGTAACTGGTACCTCTCTGCGCCACTCTCTCATAAAGCGATTTAAAGGTGAGGATTGTGGTGGCATGCTAAACCACAAGAACTATGCGTAGATACATTTAATACAAGTCATTTTTTATTTATCTTTAGAGCTGGTAGCAGTTCTAAGTCGTAGGAAATAAGTGTCAAAATATCCAAAGAATTTAACATTGGGGCACATTTTCAGAAATAGCATCGCATAATATTAAAACGAGTGACAAGGTTACCTTTATTACTCACAGTAAATTATTAAGTCACAAAAGAAAGTGTATTTGAATTTTTCTACCCTCTTCATTTTCCTTGTTCTACCCTCTTCATTTTTCATGTTAACTAAATAGTTAGAAATATTTTAAGGAATAGTTTTACTTGCATATGCGGATGGCTTCCCATATTGATGCAAACGTGTAACTCCAAATAAATGCATTCTTGCAGGGTTTGAGCTTTTTTCCAATAAATAACGCGGTGTGTTTGCAGCTGATTAAAAAATACCAAGCGCTGTTTTTTCACCGAGTCCATAAAATATACTAAAAGCGACAAAAATGAAAGAATTCATATAAGAATTGTTCACTCTCGAGATTTTACTGCCAGGTGCCATGTTATTTTGCTTTGGAAACTAACACCCGCTGTGTAATAATTGAACTTTTCTGCTCGTGTTCAACAGTACTCTGACACGCCCCCTGCCACCTGTGGCTGGAGTCCCCTGCCCAAGGCTCCCTAAAGAGAATATTTGAGTATACGAAAATCAAGTAGTGGAGCTTCAGAACGCCTTAGAAATTTGTTTGTGGCAATAAAGAATTCAAAAATAGCACTTTTTATGTCTAAAATTAAGTTGTTTTACAGCCTTTTAAAGCTTGATGTAGTCCCTCATTCAACTATAGAGCTCAATATTTTCAAGGCAAATTAAGTGAGCTTATGTCACTGAAAAAAAATGAATAAAAGTACTTAAAATCCCTTGAGGTAATAGTAAGAATTTGTTAATAAATAGACTCAAATGAAATAAAAAAAACAGGTCATCGAGTACAGAATCGTTCCTCATTGGAAAAAAACAAGAAACATTCTCCCATGTTAGATTGCTGGACTAGCTTAACTTATCATCTATTAAAATGAACATACATAAGAACATGGCTGTCACAATGCTGCTCCTAACAACGTGCAACTCTGACCCTGAGTTGGAAAGGGCTATTCATCTATAATATTCCTATTGTGACGCTGATAGATAGCACGTGTGGCCCCTCACCACATTGTAGGTTAGGGTTTGCCACACAGGGCCATGGGATGAAAAATGAATAAATATGATTGGCAGCATAGAAATATTTCCAAAACGTAAAGACTGCAAAGTGAAACAATACTACATTTGTGCTACTAGAAAATAGTGCCCTAAATTTCAGTAAATAGAATGATCTTCCTTGAAGTTCCTGATCTTGGCTCCCTCCGACAATTAACTCTAGGGGAAAATGTGATTTTTTTGACCCTTTGCTTTGTTCTAAAACTGAAAAAAAATTGCTGGCCTCACCTTGGCCCCATATCTACTGTAAGCTGGAGTGGTGCCATTAACTTTGCTTGCACTGGTCAAGCGGTCATTACATCCTGGGCATTTGTAAGCGCGAATCAACAACGCTGACAGAAATACGTCTGCACTTCTCGGATGAATACAAAACTGTCTATCTCGGTCACCCCTTCCGCCAAGCCTGGTTTTTGAAACCAAATAACATCAACACAAAACTCAGTTAAGCAGTGAAAAGCAGAAAAGTTAGCAGCTCGAAAGAAAAAGCGAAATACATTCTGATTCACTAACCAGGCTCTCCTTGGGGAGAATACGTACGCTGTTTGTAGCGACTAGCGAGGATTTTTCCCTTTGGGACAAGAAAATTATCACATATGTCTGGCAAAAAACGAGGGCGTGACCAACCTTTTTTTGCTGCCACTCGTACCGTGTTGCCTAGAGATGGCAGCAAAGTATCGTCTGACTTTCGGATGCTGCCACGCCAAGCCTGCACACCACTGGAATCTTTCTGCCGGTCAGCATGCCAGCAGTTGGATCTTTTTTTTTATCTCCCTTTTATGTTAAAATTAAACAAAAAGCGACGTTTCTGTGCTATAGTAAAAATAAAAGTCCGAATTAAAAGGAAAAAACAAGTTGCAGAGAACCAAATTAAAAAGGCAAGCCAGCCATTGCGTAAAGAATGCAAAACAGGGCCAGGAACGTTGCAGCAACAGGAGGGCTTAGTCACATCATGGCCTGCTTCGCTGGAGTGTGATTGGCTGGCTTCATCATTCGAAACTCCAAAGCTCACAGGCGGCTGGCTGCTGGGCCCTATTGGAAGCTTCCCAGTGACAAAAAAGTACAAACATTTCATGACTCGACTTCCAAAGCTATTTCCACATTAACAGTGTGCAGCTCTGTGTTCATTCCAATTGAATCAGAGAAGGAAAAAAGAGGTGTATTAACTTTTTTGTGCATGTGCGCCTATTCATTGACTAGTAAATACAATGTTTGATTTTCTTTTCTCTTGGTTTTATTAATTTATCCCAGAAGGGAAGAACACGCCTTTTCACTTATCTTCCCAACTAGCACCCACCAACCTGTTCATAGTTTCGAGCTAAAAGTAGATTTGTCTTTTTCGCCTTTGGCATGTGTCTAGGAGCCCTGTGTCTACAAACGGAAGTTTAACTACAAATATTTCCTAAGCCACATTATTTAATTATCCTGCTCTTTATTTTCCTTTTTTTAAATTTTTTTTTATTATTGAAGCCGGAGTTTAAAAACATGAACATATACATATTGCACCATTATACCATAAAAGAAGAAAAAACAACAAATCTCATCTAAGACAGTATGAACAAAGTAAATTCCAAATATGTTATCACACTATAACCAGGACTACGAAAAAACATTTACACAATTAAAGGCCATTGATCGAATCTAACACCATAACCTAACCCACAACAGCATAAAAACAGAGTCTCCCACCTCCCCTAGCGTTAATCAAAATAGGTACCCCATATTTTATTAAATTTCTTAGTGCTTCCCACCCGTAGTGCAAAAATGTATTCACTTTTTTTAACCCATCTCATCTTCTGACCCCACTCCAGGACCGAGGGGATCAAATCTGTACGCCATTTTTGCAATAACAACGATCTTGCAACTGCCATTGCTATATACAGTAACTTAATCATTGGGTCTGTAAAGGGGAGATCCGGATCAAAACCAAACAAAATTAGGCTATCGTTCACTTCCAGCTGGATGTTACGTTCCTGTTCCAAATAGGTAAATAAGTCTACCCAATATTCTTTAACTATTAGACAATTCAGCATACTATGTGACCAATTGGCAGATGGATGGTTCATACAACGAAAACATTGAGAAGACTGGTTAACATACATCTTCGACAAGAAGCAGGTAGTTCGATACAATAACCATTTGCTGAAGAACAACATCCTACGCCAGTTTGCCCCTCTCAATGAGCTAAAATTAAGCCTGTTGATGGTTAACCAGATATGGGGTGAAATATCACAATTCTCATGTTCTGCCCATTTATTAATTGCTTTTAACTCGAGATCCACCCCGTTTACGGACGCTAGATATTTCTTCCAAGCACCTGGTTTCCTTTATGATACTCTAACCAATAATTCATCAACTAGCTGGTTCTGGTCCAATAAAGAAGCAGCATCTATTTCCCAAAAATATTTATATAGAATACCATAAGAATTAGTCAAGATAAAATAATTTGAGATAGATTGGGACATTTCTGCTACTGTCACCCAAATTCCATTCCTCAAGAAATCTGACACTTTAGTATACCCAGCTATCGCCCATTTAGACGCCAGATGGAAAGGCTGTCTTACCCCTGCCAAGGGTGGTATGTGGGAATCTAGGAGCCTAGTGTAACTTTTCCCGATTCATGCCCATATATAGTTATAAACCATCCAGTCCTTATATGGGCATAAAGAATCATTGCCTTATTTAGTTATAGCCGGCGCAGCCCTAATACCGCATGGCTACTTCCACTAAACTCCGAGAATCCACATTGATTTAGTGGTAAAACCAACCCTCAGCAGTCAGGAACCTCCCCCTGCTTGAATACTGATTTATCCAAGAAATCCGAGAGTTTTCAAGGAACCTAAGGCACTAGGGACGATATTATGTCCAATCTTACGTCAGACTCAGCCCCTTCAGGTGTATAAATATGCCTACATTTGCCCAGTCAAACACACGGTGGTTCCGGAGCAGATCGACTAACTACTTCCCCGACGCCCTTCTGATGCAAGTACTGAAGGAAGCCGACCCTCCAACTGACGCACTGAAAAGACGCTGTCTTTTCTCCTGCCGAGAAATCCAGCTCCAGTGTTTCCAGGCTACCCTTGCGGGTTGCTGAGAGATCGAGTCCCGAGAGAGAGATAAAAGACCTCTTTCATTCTAAAACGAAGGTACGGAGCTGATTAGATCCCTAGAGAATTCTTGAACAGATTCTTGGCAGAGAAATACCAAAACTTAAACTACTCCTCACTTACTCCTCCCTCGTACTAGGCTTAGGTTAGGTACACTGGGGTAGGCGTACGTTAGAAGCACCAGTTGAGTACTTTTAGCCATCATTTTACCACTGTATGTATTTTATGCTTTTTATGTATTCTAAGTTTATGGCTTAGAAACCATATCATGCTTTTACAGTACTATTTTATAATACAATTCGCATTATATGCCTCGTACTTCTTAGCTAGCATTTCCGTTGTAGTAGTGCATTTCTTATGCTTAAGAAATAGGACTGTTCAATAAATACTTTTATTGAAAACGCCCGCTTAAATCTAGTCAAATACTGTGCAAAATATGCGTCATAATAACCCCTAATGTTTGGAAGTGCTAACCCTCCCTGGTCCAAATCTTCATATAAAGTGCTAAGTGCTATACGTGGGGTTTTCTTTGCCCAGGGGAAAGCTGTAAACATGGACTCGACCTGAGAGAAAAAAAAACCCCGATAAAGTGCATGGTATTGAAGAAAAACAAAAATTTAATAACAGCAGGACAGACATTTTAATTAAAGCAACTCGACCCAAGATGGACAGAGGGAGCATACTCTATCGAGAAAACACCCTCTGCACTTTCTTAATAAGAGGAACAAAATTCAATTTATATAAATCGTCAACTGACTCGGAATAATAAATCCCCAGATATCTCTTTGTGTTTGTACAAACCGAATTAAAGATATTGGGTGCAGATCTAAGGCTACCCTCCCACATTGTAATACTTCGGGCTTTCCTTTATTTATCCGATAACCCCCTAATGCTTTAAAAGTTATCAAACAACTTGAAGACTTTGGCTTGAACCTCAACTGTTGGTTTAATTATGAGCATGATATCGTCTGCATATAATTTTAATTTTGGCATTGATGGAATTGGGGGGCAAATATCAGCACAGTTCCGAATGGCTATTGATAAGGGATCGATGAAAAAGGCAAACAGAACTAGTGATAAAGGGCACCCTTGCCTTGTGCCACATTTATTTTTTAAGGATCCTGCCACGGCCGTATTGATGATTACATTAGCTACAGCATTCTCATACAAATTCCGGATTAAAGATATAATTTGCAACAGAATATTAAAAGACTGTAAGATTGAAAACAATGTCTCCCAAACCACAAGGTCAAAAGCCTTCTTGGCATCCAATAATAAAACTAAGGCAGTTATCTTGTGAATATCGAAGTAATCCAAAGCCTCTGATAAAAAATGGATATTCGTGGCTAATTGTCTGCCGGCTAGAAACCCATTTTGATCCATATGGATCAGCTTTGCCGCACACCTGTTAAACCTCAGAGATAAAAGTTCGGTGACAATTTTGTAATATGAATTGAGCGTAATCTGACAATAAGAATTGGGTTCCATCTTGTTCTTACCCTTTTTCACAAAACTTACAATGTTCCCCTGTCTAAAAGATTCAGGAACTACCCCTCCTTCTAACAAAGAATTAATTAAAAAAAAGAAAAATTCTGACAATGCCTCAAAAAAAACTTTATAAAATTCAGATAGAAGTCCATCTGGACCACAAGCCTTACCATTAGGTAGACTCTTCACTACTTCCTCCAACTCTTTAAGTGAAAAGGGATTGACCATAGAGCCTTTCTCCATTTCAGAAAGCTTCGGGGGTGGATTTTCATGGAGAAATGTTTCAAGTAAACGGTCCTCCACCATCTGAAGTTTACCATAAATAGCCTTATAATGGGCAAGCATAATGCTTCCAATCTTCCCTGGATCTTCAGTGCACACTGCCGTCCGGGGACAGTTTAGTGACTTGATTTGGTTCACGTCCGCCTGCTCTTTGGCCTGCCATGCCAAAAGTCTGTGCGTGAAATTACTCTCTTCATACATCTTCTGTCGAAACTTTTGATAAAAAGTTTCACTTTGAGTATAATACACAGAGCTAAGCTCACGCTTAGCCTGCTCAAGCTGTGTTTTAATAGAGACAGAGGGACTATGTAAAAATGCCTCGTGAAGGGCTTGGATCTTGTCTTCAAGTTTTGTCTTAGCAAGCCTAGCTTTTTTGCAATTGCTGCATCTTTACCCATTATTAACCCCCGAACAAACGCCTTAAGGGAGTCCCAAACTACATTTGGGGGGTCGGACTGAATATTCTGAATTAGAAATTCTTTATTCTCTGAGCCCATAAACTCCACCCACTCCGCATCATTAAAATATTGTTTGTTAAAAACCCATCGTTTCGGAAGTCTCAAGCCTGTCCCTAAATGGATTTCAAATGTCAGCATTGCATGATCAGAAAATCCATTAAAAAAAAATGTTGTTGAAAAAAATCTAAGCACTGTGAAATCCCCAAAAAATCAATACGAGAGGAGGAGCTAAACCGGCCTGAGCCACACATAAATTTACTTTCCAAAGGAAACGCGACTCGCCAAGGGTCGCCTAGATTTAGCATTGCTCCATAATTTTTCAAAACCTTAAAAGACTTTCAGGCACATGCATCAAAGCTTTTTGCGATCGCAGACGGTGTGAATCTCAAAAATCGGCCGTTTGCAATCGCAAAATCAGCTTTTGGGGTGCATCAAGGGTGAAGGCCCTCGCAATTTAAGAATTTGAGAATATTTGAGAGTTCTCAAATTGCGATAGCATTTAAGGAATCGCATTTTACGATTCCTTAAATGCAATGCATGAAAGTTTTAAAAATAGCGATTTCGCAATTAGGGGGAGCAAATTACCATGAGGTTGAACCTCATAGTAATTTGCGAAAACTTTGAAAAATTTCGTTTTGTGCATTTTTCAAAGTTTCATGTTGTGCACACACATGCCCTAGGCATGTGTGTGCACAACATATGTGCACAGATTAATTTCAGGGGTGCAACAGGGTGTCTTTTGGATACCCCTGCACCCTTGAAATCGCATTCTCAATTTGTGACTCGTCAATTGCGATTCACAAATTGAGAATGCCTTCCCATTCATTCCTATGGGCCTCTAGGAATGAATGGGGAGGTATTCCTTAATTGCGACTCGCAATTGCGACTCGCAATTAAGGAATGTTTAGAAATCCCAAATTTTTCAGCGATTTCTTCATGAATAGGCTTTTGCGATTTCTTAATTGTGATTCCTTAAAAATCGCAATTAAGAAATCGACAAGCCAACAATGATGCATGTGCCTGTTTGGTTTTATCTACCTTTTCCCATGTACTGAGGAATCCATAAGGGGGTTCATCAAGATATTAAAATCCCCACTCACAATTAAATCCCCCGGAACCTGAGTTAGTGGCTGGCATAGCTCCTCATATGCTTTAGCATTATCCTCCACAGGTGCGTAAAAACTCACAAATGTAAGAGGGGTGGACTTTGATCTGAAAGAGCACCTAACCCAACACCACCTCCCCTGTTGATCTTTATCAGAATTAATAAATTCTGCTTGTATGTTTTTGTTGGAAAATATAGCAGTCCCTCTATGGTGAGGCAGAGGACAATGAAAAACCCCTATAAGCTGCCCAGGATTTAAACATAGAGAATTCTGGATGTTTGATAGTTGAAATGTGGGTTTCTTGCAAAAGAATTACCCCAGGATTTTCTGACTTTAACCATACTTCAATAGCACACACTTTTCTCTGATTATTCATCCCATTTACATTAAATGAAACAACTTTCAATGTTAACATGTTGACCATAAAAAAAATATTTCCCTTCCCCCCCCAACAGCCTAAACCCACCCCGCTTCAGACTAGGACTCAGAAATAGATGCAATAAAACAGCTTACGATTGAAAAACAACCGGCTTCATTTTTCCCCTTCCCCCACAGTGACCCCCCCCACTCCCCCTGAAAAGTGAATCTTCTTCCCCCACCACACCCTCCACTTCTCCTTCCCCCAGTTCAACTCGGGTGTCGTGTTATTACACCCCGGTGACCACGCCCTCTTCCCCCCGACAATGAGGCTACCTTTCTCTTATAGTACCTTAGACAAGAATCCTGACAAATAGATCTGCTAATTGGCCTCCCCATCTGATCTCATAGCAATAAACATCAAGGCATTTCTTACCACCCTGCCCACAGAAAAAGGAAAAGAGGAATAAAACCCAACATAACGACAAGCTGAGTCCTGTTAATTAAGCAAGGACTACAATTTACCCTCCTAACCCTTTGCACCCTGAGAGATCTCTTTTAGAAACTCTTGCGCCTCATCTACATCCATGAACATAACAAATTTTCACTTCACCAGAACTCTTAGCTAGGATTGCTGGGCAATTGAGGCTTGTGCCCCATTTGCCTTAAGTAGATGAAGGATTTTACCGAAATCCTTCCTGTGGCGAGCTGCAGCAGCTGTCATATACGAAAAGATTCAACACTTAGAAGTCTCATTCACCACAAATTGCCGCTGTTAAATAGTTTTCGTTAAGATTGTCTCTTTTATCCGGAAGTCAGCAAAATTAATCAGTATAGTACGTGTAAGTGACGAATTAGGAAATGGATGAGCCGGGACACGATGGGCCCTTGTAATTGTAAGATCCCCTTGAAAATCAGGAATAACTCTTTGTTTAATAAAAGTGTTCACCAATTCAGGGTTTGAGACCCTTCCACTCTTTCTGGCACACCTACTATACGAAGGTTCGATCTTCGTGAATGACTCTCCAACTGTTCTATTTTATTCTCCAGCACAATTTTACTATTAGTGGCTGCTTCGAATTCCTTCCTGACAGAAGACAACTGATCTTCTAAGGCCGATATCCTTTCCTCAGCCTCCTGAAATTTAACTGGAAAAGTTCCCATTGTATTTTCAATCTTCTCCAGATGAAGATTGAGAGAGGCCAGCTCCACATTCTGTGTTTTTTTCATGTCTCGAACCTCTTCTAAAATCAGGTTCAACATATCCTTGATGCTCATTTGAAAGCTTTGCCCTGATTCTGCCAGTAAATTACGATTGAGGTCGCAATCCAGGCTCGTATTGGGGCTGGCCAGAGCAATAGTTGGAAATGAAGCTCTTCGCTCTTTGCCCTTCGCCTTCCTCCTGCTGTTGACATACAGACTGAGCCACATTTGTTAGTGCTGTCCATAGGCTCTTTAAGGAACCTGCCTCCTGATTGCCTGCTTGCACATTTCTAAGATTCAAAGGAATTACCAGAGAGGCCCTGCTCTGGCTCACGGAAGCTTGAACAGTCTCTCTGTCAAAATGTATAGGATGTATGGGATCTAATAGGTCAGACACTTCAATGTTGATGGCGGAATCAGCTTTTTTGGAAAGTGGTTGTGGTTTATCTTGTAATCCCTCAGGCCCAAAGTCTGAAGCATCAATCCTATATGTGGATTCTGTGATTTTGGCAATTCCGGAGGAATCCTTACTAGTCTGCGGAGACAAATTAGGGCTAGGAGAAGAGGCCTGCAGCATGGGCTTTTTAAGGAAAAGTGAAAATTGTTTGAGTCCTTGCGTATCACTCATTTTCTTTTGTATAACTGATCCTTCTTCTTGAAAACATGGGGGAGGGCTTGCGATAACTCCATTCCTCCCATGATCTTCTGCTGGCGGAGCTAGCTGTTGATGAACTGTAGCAGCAACTAAATTCCCCTCCTCTCCCTCTGAACTTTCAAACGTACAGTCGTGGCTACGGCCGTTAGGGGTAATTTCCAACCCAGCAAGACGAGCTGCCTCTTTTGCCTATCTAACTTCCTCAGCTATGAGCCGGCGGGTCTTCGTTTTAGCGAGGCAAGCATTTATTATCTTCCACATCTTGAATATATAAAGAGATCAGGCCCCTTTTATATCGCATGGGGAGTTGCGTGGAAAGACTCGCGACTACTGAACAGGAATCAACCCGCCTTAAGGTCTTTGCAAGGTCACCTCTTCCCGCCTCAGCCCGTAGAATTTAAGCTCACCTCAGGGAGCAAACCGCAGCCAGAGCCACAGACAAACAGCTGCCCAGAGCAGCAGTGCGGCTACCAAAGGATGCCAAAGAATGTAAAAGAAAAAAAAATGCTGTCCCACAAAAAGCGAGGCAGGCGAGCTCTCACTTCTGCCTTCACCTCGTCACAAGTGGCAGTGCCAAACTATCTACCGCAGAGCAGCTGCAGTCTGTCTCCCCACGTATGCAGGTCCTGGACCGGGACCCCAGACTCCTTCTTCCTTGCCTCACTTTCGGAGAACCATCGTCCCAGCAGTCCTCAGTCAGCCAGGGCTTTCCGACGGCCAACAAGCTGACAAATCACCTCCACACAGCGGCCGACAGCAAACGCCGTAACACTTTTCTTTTTCCCCGCCTGTCAGCTGCGTGAACAGGGGAAACGCCAGGAAAAACGGCGGGTACGCCTCAGAGTGCCTTGGTCAGCGCCGCCATTGCAGGGGGGTGGAGCAGTGGAATCACCTGTGGCTACTGAGAGGCGTAGCCATTCCTGCTCTTTATTTTCCGTCGTCACTGTAAAACACGTGTTACTTCCTTCTCGCCTGCCTGAACTATAAAGCCTCGATACAAAAGTTCACACTACAAATTCAGTCCAATGGTTTCTCACGGTGGGGCTGATTCACAAAGGTAAATTACACTTTTGTGTGAGATTAATAATTTTTTGGTATTCACAAATTACGAGAAATCCGCACATAAAAAGATAGGCCTGTCTTGTCTTTTTATGTTCGGAGTTCTCCGACCGACTGCGGAGTCTCTACAGTCCTAAACTCTGAATACCAAAAAAGAGTAAACTTACACTATAGTTCAAGTTTACAGTTCTGAATCAGGCCCAGTGTCAATTGACCCACCTTGTATTTCTGATTGTCACCTATCTTTCTAATTGTACCTCTAGTCTTGCAGACTTTTTTGTTTTCAAATTTCAACGATCCCTAACCCTGCTGCCTCGGTGGAATTGAACTACAAAAAAGATGTTGTGCTTGCCTCAAAATCATGAAAGTCAGATTCTTACTAACACACACTCTGAATACTTGCGTACATCAAGAGACACTTAGCTGTTCCTAAATCAACACAGAAGATCAATGCCAACACACGGTTGAAACCCATGAACAAGCCAATGGTACGCAGAACTGATCGAAATATGTAAATTTTCTGACTTCTAAATTCCAAAATATGTTAACAGTGTATGAAAGTTGGCAAACGTATTTGAATGGAAGAAAAAGGAACATGTTCTCACTTACAGTAACTTTGTCACTTTTGAGTCAATTAGGCATAAAACAAATCACACAAGACTATGCCCTGGTAGTTAAAAAAAGAGCCGGATTGGAATAAGGTGCCAAATACCCTGGCTCTGCCCGTGCCACATTCACACACATTACTCAGTTCCTCAATTTAGTCAGCTTAACTGTAATTAAACTTTATTGCCAATTACATAAAATTTTGACAATATACCTATTAGCAGGGGATAGCGCTTGCTGCACCAACAACTAAACCGAAAGTTAACAACGATACCCCAAAGGGTACTCTATAAACAAAGAGGTTGTGTTATGCAGTTCAACATAAATCAATGATTATCACAAAACCGCCTCTCATTTTCGAGTTTTCTACCGTAAAAATAAAGGGCCAGATTTAGACTCAGGCCCATCAGATACTCGATCACAAAATGCATTATATCCTAGGGCACTTGTAATACGGCAGACGGGATATCCGTCATGTTTGTTGTGATGGAGTATTTTATCTGCCAAACTCAAAATTAGGCCAAAAAAGCTTACGCTTCCCAGCAAGCGTGAATTCCCTTTTCCAAGAATTAAGAGTTTGGGCCACTTTCTTTTAGCCCTCACATTTAGTAAAGCTTACCAAATGTGGTCCCAAAACGTTGGTTGAGTTAGTGATGTTTGATACATGCGGGTAATCACAATGGCAAATTGATAAGGAGTATTAGAGTTATAGCAGGTGGGCAGATTTGCATCACTCTAATGTCGGGCCTTATTTCTAATACTTGGAAACATTATCAAGCAGTCATCTTTGACCAGACCAAGCATCACACTACTGTGCTTGGCATGGCTTCTTGTGGCAGACGGGCATCTCTTCTCAGACATATATTCAACAGTGTTCATATGGCCACTTAAAAAGTAGTTTTTTTTTAATGGCCAGGCATGTGTATGTGTGTGGATAGTGATCCGATCTGTTATAATATTTAGTTATGCGATAAAATATTTTGTTATGCAATGAAATAAGTGAGCATATTTTATCTTTTTCTGCAAACAGCTTTGTGTTGTCTATGTAGAACTTCAGATTGCATCTCACATCGAGTGTGCAAGTTCAACTTGAAAGAAGTCAAGTCATGTTGTTTAATTGTTATGAAACTCGGCAATCATATCATGACTGATGCTAGATAGCTATGGAGCAACACTTTGTTCCCTCGAAAATCATTCATCTTTCAGAAGGAAAGAGCATTGGCAAACAAGTCAGGCATTCTCTACCAGCCTTTTGCTTTGTCCAAGTTCATTTAATTTTTTCATGGTTCTCGCAAAACTTTATTGCTGAGGATGCTGCTGGGTCCCGATAAATCAAAAAAAAAAAACAATGCCGTACATTGCCACAGAAGTTCACTGCACTTAAGAGTAGGAGAACTACTTTGTGTGCACAAGTGTGTCACAACCCTTGTAATACGGCTTGAGGGATAGCAAGACTAATCCCACCTTCTCTCCTTAGAGTTTGTCCCAATTCCTGCATTAGTATTCAGGATCGATTTACAAAAGAGGGTGGTGATGAACAGAGTGTCTGAATTGAGCAGACCACTCTTACCCAGTCCAAAGATCAGGGCTTGATCCATCACCGTTATTTATCTCACTGCCCCATCCCAGCTCAGAACCTGGCTATATGCAAATCAGTCTGTCCCTGGCCCAGTGCATCATGGGAACAGGGCAGACTAAACTACCAAGCCAATTCTTTACCAGAAAGGAGACAAGCTACCGGGGACCGGTTTCTGGCATTTCAGCCTCTTCGGCCCGGCTTGCTTGAATCCTGATGGAGCAGTGAGAAAGGGACTCATGTCTGAGTATACCCTGCCACACCTATAGTGGCCAAAATCGATTTACAAAAGGGGGTGGTGATGAACAGAGTGTCTGAATTGAGCAGACCACTCTTACCCAGTCCAAAGATCAGGGCTTGATCCATCACCGTTATTTATCTCACTGCCCCATCCCAGCTCAGAACCTGGCTATATGCAAATCAGTCTGTCCCTGGCCCAGTGCATCATGGGAACAGGGCAGACTAAACTACCAAGCCAATTCTTTACCAGAAAGGAGACAAGCTACCGGGGACCGGTTTCTGGCATTTCAGCCTCTTCGGCCCGGCTTGCTTGAATCCTGATGGAGCAGTGAGAAAGGGACTCATGTCTGAGTATACCCTGCCACACCTATAGTGGCCAAAATCGATTTACAAAAGGGGGTGGTGATGAACAGAGTGTCTGAATTGAGCAGACCACTCTTACCCAGTCCAAAGATCAGGGCTTGATCCATCACCGTTATTTATCTCACTGCCCCATCCCAGCTCAGAACCTGGCTATATGCAAATCAGTCTGTCCCTGGCCCAGTGCATCATGGGAACAGGGCAGACTAAACTACCAAGCCAATTCTTTACCAGAAAGGAGACAAGCTACCGGGGACCGGTTTCTGGCATTTCAGCCTCTTCGGCCCGGCTTGCTTGAATCCTGATGGAGCAGTGAGAAAGGGACTCATGTCTGAGTATACCCTGCCACACCTATAGTGGCCAAAATCGATTTACAAAAGGGGGTGGTGATGAACAGAGTGTCTGAATTGAGCAGACTACTCTTACCCAGTCCAAAGATCAGGGCTTGATCCATCACCGTTATTTATCTCACTGCCCCATCCCAGCTCAGAACCTGGCTATATGCAAATCAGTCTGTCCCTGGCCCAGTGCATCATGGGAACAGGGTAGACTAAACTACCAAGCCAATTCTTTACCAGAAAGGAGACAAACTACCGGGGACCGGTTTCTGGCATTTCAGCCTCTTCGGCCCGGCTTGCTTGAATCCTGATGGAGCAGTGAGAAAGGGACTCATGTCTGAGTATACCCTGCCACACCTATAGTGGCCAAAATCGATTTACAAAAGGGGGTGGTGATGAACAGAGTGTCTGAATTGAGCAGACCACTCTTACCCAGTCCAAAGATCAGGGCTTGATCCATCACCGTTATTTATCTCACTGCCCCATCCCAGCTCAGAACCTGGCTATATGCAAATCAGTCTGTCCCTGGCCCAGTGCATCATGGGAACAGGGCAGACTAAACTACCAAGCCAATTCTTTACCAGAAAGGAGACAAGCTACCGGGGACCGGTTTCTGGCATTTCAGCCTCTTCGGCCCGGCTTGCTTGAATCCTGATGGAGCAGTGAGAAAGGGACTCATGTCTGAGTATACCCTGCCACACCTATAGTGGCCAAAATCGATTTACAAAAGGGGGTGGTGATGAACAGAGTGTCTGAATTGAGCAGACCACTCTTACCCAGTCCAAAGATCAGGGCTTGATCCATCACCGTTATTTATCTCACTGCCCCATCCCAGCTCAGAACCTGGCTATATGCAAATCAGTCTGTCCCTGGCCCAGTGCATCATGGGAACAGGGCAGACTAAACTACCAAGCCAATTCTTTACCAGAAAGGAGACAAGCTACCGGGGACCGGTTTCTGGCATTTTTTTGTCCACCCTAAGCGTGGAAGGGTATTCTCAGATGTGAGACCCTTGCTCATTGCACCATCAGGATTCAAGCAAACCGGGCCGAAGACGGCTGTAATGCCAGAAACCGGTCCCCGGGAGCTTGTTTCCTTCCCAGTGTAAGAATTGGCTTTTGTAGTTTGGTTTGCCCTGTTCCCATCATGCACTGGGACAGGAACAGACTAATTTGCATACAGCCAGGTTCTGAAACTGGGATGGTGCAGTGAGCTAAAAAACGGTGTTGGATCTAGCCCTGATCTCTTGACTGGGTGAGAGCTTTCTGCTTAATTCAGAGACTCTGTCCCTCACCACCCCTTGTTGTAAATATTTTTGTCCACCCTAAGCGTGGAAGGGTATTCTCAGATGTGAGACCCTTGCTCATTGCACCATCAGGATTCAAGCAAACCGGGCCGAAGACGGCTGTAATGCCAGAAACCGGTCCCCGGGAGCTTGTTTCCTTCCCAGTGTAAGAATTGGCTTTTGTAGTTTGGTTTGCCCTGTTCCCATCATGCACTGGGACAGGAACAGACTAATTTGCATACAGCCAGGTTCTGAAACTGGGATGGTGCAGTGAGCTAAAAAAACGGTGTTGGATCTAGCCCTGATCTCTTGACTGGGTGAGAGCTTTCTGCTTAATTCAGAGACTCTGTCCCTCACCACCCCTTGTTGTAAATATTTTTGTCCACCCTAAGCGTGGAAGGGTATTCTCAGATGTGAGACCCTTGCTCATTGCACCATCAGGATTCAAGCAAACCGGGCCGAAGACGGCTGTAATGCCAGAAACCGGTCCCCGGGAGCTTGTTTCCTTCCCAGTGTAAGAATTGGCTTTTGTAGTTTGGTTTGCCCTGTTCCCATCATGCACTGGGACAGGAACAGACTAATTTGCATACAGCCAGGTTCTGAAACTGGGATGGTGCAGTGAGCTAAAAAACGGTGTTGGATCTAGCCCTGATCTCTTGACTGGGTGAGAGCTTTCTGCTTAATTCAGAGACTCTGTCCCTCACCACCCCTTGTTGTAAATATTTTTGTCCACCCTAAGCGTGGAAGGGTATTCTCAGATGTGAGACCCTTGCTCATTGCACCATCAGGATTCAAGCAAACCGGGCCGAAGACGGCTGTAATGCCAGAAACCGGTCCCCAGGAGCTTGTTTCCTTCCCAGTGTAAGAATTGGCTTTTGTAGTTTGGTTTGCCCTGTTCCCATCATGCACTGGGACAGGAACAGACTAATTTGAATACAGCCAGGTTCTGAAACTGGGATGGTGCAGTGAGCTAAAAAACGGTGTTGGATCTAGCCCTGATCTCTTGACTGGGTGAGAGCTTTCTGCTTAATTCAGAGACTCTGTCCCTCACCACCCCTTGTTGTAAATATTTTTGTCCACCCTAAGCGTGGAAGGGTATTCTCAGATGTGAGACCCTTGCTCATTGCACCATCAGGATTCAAGCAAACCGGGCCGAAGACGGCTGTAATGCCAGAAACCGGTCCCCGGGAGCTTGTTTCCTTCCCAGTGTAAGAATTGGCTTTTGTAGTTTGGTTTGCCCTGTTCCCATCATGCACTGGGACAGGAACAGACTAATTTGCATACAGCCAGGTTCTGAAACTGGGATGGTGCAGTGAGCTAAAAAACGGTGTTGGATCTAGCCCTGATCTCTTGACTGGGTGAGAGCTTTCTGCTTAATTCAGAGACTCTGTCCCTCACCACCCCTTGTTGTAAATATTTTTGTCCACCCTAAGCGTGGAAGGGTATTCTCAGATGTGAGACCCTTGCTCATTGCACCATCAGGATTCAAGCAAACCGGGCCGAAGACGGCTGTAATGCCAGAAACCGGTCCCCGGGAGCTTGTTTCCTTCCCAGTGTAAGAATTGGCTTTTGTAGTTTGGTTTGCCCTGTTCCCATCATGCACTGGGACAGGAACAGACTAATTTGCATACAGCCCGGTTCTGAAACTGGGATGGTGCAGTGAGCTAAAAAACGGTGTTGGATCTAGCCCTGATCTCTTGACTGGGTGAGAGCTTTCTGCTTAATTCAGAGACTCTGTCCCTCACCACCCCTTGTTGTAAATATTTTTGCCCACCCTAAGCGTGGAAGGGTATTCTCAGATGTGAGACCCTTGCTCATTGCACCATCAGGATTCAAGCAAACCGGGCCGAAGACGGCTGTAATGCCAGAAACCGGTCCCCGGGAGCTTGTTTCCTTCCCAGTGTAAGAATTGGCTTTTGTAGTTTGGTTTGCCCTGTTCCCATCATGCACTGGGACAGGAACAGACTAATTTGCATACAGCCAGGTTCTGAAACTGGGATGGTGCAGTGAGCTAAAAAACGGTGTTGGATCTAGCCCTGATCTCTTGACTGGGTGAGAGCTTTCTGCTTAATTCAGAGACTCTGTCCCTCACCACCCCTTGTTGTAAATATTTTTGTCCACCTTAAGCGTGGAAGGGTATTCTCAGATGTGAGACCCTTGCTCATTGCACCATCAGGATTCAAGCAAACCGGGCCGAAGACGGCTGTAATGCCAGAAACCGGTCCCCGGGAGCTTGTTTCCTTCCCAGTGTAAGAATTGGCTTTTGTAGTTTGGTTTGCCCTGTTCCCATCATGCACTGGGACAGGAACAGACTAATTTGCATACAGCCAGGTTCTGAAACTGGGATGGTGCAGTGAGCTAAAAAACGGTGTTGGATCTTGCCCTGATCTCTTGACTGGGTGAGAGCTTTCTGCTTAATTCAGAGACTCTGTCCCTCACCACCCCTTGTTGTAAATATTAGTATTCAGGATAGCAGGAAGCACCTATTGAAACTTGGGAAAAGAGGGGGCAAGGGAAGAGAGAGACAGCGAGACCCTCATTTCCAGCAGGATGGTGGTTAAAAAACCTGCACTGGACATTAAGAGGTACAGCGTTGAAGAGGCGTTGAAGAGGCATCAAGAAGAAATGTGAATTTGCAATACAATAGGTCTCGGATTTGAAAGAGTTTAAGCTATTGGCATTGTAAATGACAATTATTTTTATTTATCTCATTGATAATTAACACACAAATAAAAAGCAATGTCATTTAACATGCCAATAGCTCAAACTCTTGAAAATGCAATACCTATTGCATTTCAAAGAAGCATCTACCATTGTCCCGGGCTGCGTGGAGAGGGAAAGCACGCATGGCACGCTGAATGTTGCATGAAAATGATGAAGCAAGCTTTTTAAATAAATTGTGTTTTTATTCGCTGAATTAAACTCCCATAATTAAATAATAATATTAATGAGTTTATGCATGATTTGTATTAATTCAACCTAGAATAATGTGCATTTACATGAACATGTGGGAACTAACATTGTTGCATTCGCCAGTATGTTTTAAAATAATAAATTAACTTTCTCTTTTCATTTTGTCAACATTAATTGCGGCTGTTTAAATAATAGCATGTGCTTATTTTTAAATGTGCTTTCGTCGATGTCGTATCTTTAATGTGGTAAAAGCTCGTGGAGAATCCTGCAGCTCGTGTGAAAAGTCTTTATGTTTGCTGCTTTCTCCGTGCTTAAAGCTAGGTAACATAAACTAATGGGTTAACATTAGTGAAGGGGGTGGGTAACAGAATGACTTTCATTACTCAAATTAATTGATGTTTTGTGTTTCCTTGCATACTAGAGCTTCGAAAAAGAGGCCTGAGGCCTAACTTAAAATGGGTGTTTTTGGAGTCCTGTCATGATGAGCCGAGCACAGCAAAGAATAAAAAGTTTGTCGTTCATAATCTGCAGAAAACAAAATACGAGGAGCTGTGCAGGATGTGCTCCGTGTTGTATAACTTTTCCAAGGACAGGATATGGCAGAAAAGCCAAAGCTGAGGAAGCAACAAACTGTTATTCAATAAAATATTGCAAAGAACCTCGGAAGCTAATGTCACTTGTAGACAATGAACAATAACCTTATAGAAGAGCATGATTTCGGAATGAAGAGGCAATGACTTCATGTGGACTGACGGTTGTTAGCCAATTGAATCGCAGGATGGCTTTCTAAAACTATTCTTTTAGCTAGTTTTAGATAGAGGAAAGGTATAAAACCTGGCCCCTTGGGAGGAGCTCCGCTGGCTCGTTCCTGAATCCTGAGAGCGTGAGATGCTGACGGACTTTTAACTCACGTAAGGGAGAATGAACTAATGCTTTTCCTTTTAGGTTTAAAATAAGTTTAGTTAGGGAAATAGGGTGTAGGGAATTAGTTTCCTTTTGCTTAAATACTTTTCATGCTGATTTGATTTGAACTGACAGTCTAATGTGCCTTTACTTAATAAAATGATGCTTATTAAATGCTAATAAAAGATTTAATATTTGAAAATGCTCTTTACTTGATAATAAAGCTAATAAAATAGATTTTAAAATGACAAGCTGGTCTTAGTTATTTAGAGTCTTGTTACCATTATTTAATCCATTGCCTAGGTGGCTTAATTATTAAAATGACAATGATAAACTGCAGTTGTATATAAATATAAATAGTTTAGTGAATAGTTCCGATTCATTAAGTCACATGATTCAGTTGGCCAATTCTTGTCTCAGTCATTTATGGGCCTTGTGATGAATTTATGAATAATGGTGAATAACATGCTGTGGAGTAGTGCTTTTGAGACAGAATTTCTTTAGGCTCGCTGGATCAATTCTCTGGTAGCAGAGGTCGGTTACTATGGTAACTGACATGTTACATGGTAATTACATAGGATACATGTTTAATACATGTTAAGTTTGTCTAGTTGTTATATGTAGTCGAAAGGTTTTTTCCAGCAGTGTGAAAATTCCTGGTTAAGTTGCCGGCAGTGTAGTGTGACAGGTGAAGTTACACAGTGGAGAAGTGTGGCTCAATGATTAGAGCGGCAGACCCTGATGCAGAGGTCTAGCCCGGGACCAGGGTTCAATCCCCTGACTTGGCGGGTCTTGAGCTCAAAATTCCACGGACCTGATAATTCTCGCATTGGTGCCTATTCCAATCATGGAGTCCCACTCTGCAACTCTGGGCAATAGCTTGCTTAATCTCCACAACGGCCCCCACAACGCTAAGGATTCCTGGCCTCCACCTTGGGGGTGCCCAGGAGTGGACACCTCACAGGGAAAGTCAGGATGGGTTTCACAGCGGTATTCGTACAAGCGCCTTGAGACCCTTGCGGGTGAGTAGTGCGCTATACAAGTATCAATTTACATTTTACATTTTACATTTACAGTTCATTTGTCTGTTTCAAATTAGTGATATTGATATATCATTAGTGTTGTCGACGTACAGCACAAGTTTAGGGATTTTAGGTATGACAGGTTGTATGTATAGTGAGGATTGCCTATGAAACTGTAGCTTTGAGTATAGGGACTAGGAGCTAGTTTTTAAACTCGCTGCGAAAAGAATAATAGGATCTTTCCAAGCTTGAGTGAAGGGTGAGGAAGCATCGTCTATTCTTACTGTCGATTGAGGATTTCTATTGGTTGGTTAAAGTCCTGTCAAAGATTTCATGTATACATGGACAGGGTTTTCCGTTTGAATGCGTAAAGAATGATTTTGTGAAAATAGCGTCGTCTATTTCACAAGAGTGAGAACTTGAATGTTTGATAAAAACGATCATTTTGTTTAGCGAAACAGACAGATGGTTTGTTTTTCTGTAGTTACTAACTGAATTTCATTGAAAAGAATTGTTTTAAAATGGCGCTGTGAAAATATTTTGTAAAGGAGGGGTGAGTTTGTGGAGCGGAGACAGCGGCAGTATACGTCACAGGGTTCGCGCTGCGATTGGTTGACATACGTCACAGCAAGTGCACTGATTGGTTCACGTGACCAAAACGAGCTGTTAGCTGATTGGTTCTTTCTGAAAACAGTATTTTCATTGGTTGAGCAAGGTAGTGACGTGGCTTAACCTGATTGGCTTGTTGGTGAGTTTCGCGCACGGATTGGCCAGAGTAGCGGAACAACAAGGAAATACTTACGATCTTTTCTAAATTAAACGGAATAGTTTTAAATCATAAGGTATTGGTACGATAAAGATGAAAAGAAGCCTTCATGGTTTCAGAAATTTAAAAATGTATTCAACCCTGATAAGAAAATTGAACTGTGTGGTGGAAAATTATTTCATAAGTACAAAACACCCGCAGCATACATGGAAGGTGAATATGGTTATCATACTGTCCTCTGGTTTGAAAATTGGATGCAATATAAGGTGTATTAGCGTGGCCGGAAGACGGATCATTTAATGTTAAAGTTTTGAAAAACCTGAGAGAAAAAATGATGGCTCTCACGCCAAAGCCTAGACCTACTCAATTTGAGGCTTTAGTTGAATGGGAGATTGAAATGATGGAACTCAAACGAGAAAACAGGGGAATATCAAGAGGTCTAAAATTAGACATAAATAGAGAAACTCATCAGAGACGCATAGAGTGCGTCGTTGGAGAAAAGCAGACATGTATGATGGTTTGTACCCAGTTAGGGAGATGGTTGTTGAAACATCAGGTCAGAAGAATACTCGAAAGAAAGGTCATCTTGATGAAGAATTAGATGATGCGGTTTTAGAAGAAATTTTTACTAACCCACCACCTTATCAGCCAAGTTCTTCACAGTCTACCCCGAGAGTTTCTTCAGGAATCTCTCCTAGTGCACCTTCTAGAGAAGCTGATGAAAATTCACACAGATTTTTAAGATTACCTGAGAGAGTAAGGTCAAGAAGTAAATCTAATACCCCAAGAGAAAACAGAAATTATCCAGAAATTCCAGAGCAGAGAAATGAATTTCCGAGAAATGAAAAGAGAACAGAGGGACCTGAAAATATACCAAATATTTCAGATTATTTAAGAGCAAAAGGGGAATTAATTCAGCAATTAACAAAAGTGATGGAAGCAGTAGCAGTACCAGTAACAATTGGTCCTGTTGAACCAGTTTTTGAGCAAGGAGAAAATAGACATTCAGCTCTGACTGTTCCATTAAATGCGGAAATTCAGAAAGTGGCTGAAAAATGTTATTCAGAATTATCAGAAATCCATCGAGAAAAAACAATGCCAAATTTAACTTTTAATCAAAGTTTGGCAAATGGTCAGACACCATCAGCTGCAGAATCTGATTCTGGATCATCAGAAAAGAGCATGAACAAAACAGATTTGGCACAGACTCCATTAGTTCCACAAGTTCCTGAATGTAAACAACTTGATGTTGCAAAATTAAAAGCAGATTTAGAAGAATTAATTATTGGCACACTTGGAACTGACTGTTTGAAGCAATATCAGAATGATGAATTGTTATTTATCTGTAAGAGTATACAATGGAAAACGAAAAACAAATATGATCAATTTGAAGAAGTGGCTGCTGAATTAGACATAGATTTGAGTCGACAGAAACATTTGCAAAAACATTACAGAGTAGATTTTTCTGATAACCCATAAAAAAGAATTAATTGTGTTTCTAAAAAGATTAGGTGAGTTAAGTAAATGGAGAGTGAAATGGACAAAGAAAAGAGAAGAAGAAAAAAGAGAAAGAGGAGAAGTCGTAAATTAGTTTCCTATGAGGGAAATAGCTGGCGGAGGTTATGTTCATGTCCCATGGACAAGACAGGACATTTTGCTCTTTACAAATGATTTTCCTCGGCTGAGAGAAAAGCCAGTAGAATGGTATCGTCAGGTAGACAGATTTATAGAGGTTTCAAAAGTTCTGTGGATTGATCTTGATGGATTCTTTGACATTGCTGTCCCATCAGATCTTTGGACAGAATGCAAAATTTCTGTAGGTTGGCCCAGAGAAGAACCAGCTCGAAATAAAATAACAGGTGCTCCTTCAGCTGATGTCATGGATTTCTATGACAAAGTAATTGTGTGGCTGAAAAACAAGATTTCTCCAAAAGAAGTAGATTGGGTTAAAATTGACAGAACAAATCAAGAACCAAAAGAGTCGGTGCATTCATTTTATGAAAGATTACTGCTGGTATTTAAACAATACAGTGGTTACGAAAAATTCAGTGAAAAGGATATGAGCCATTTTATTTACAGATTTGTTTATGGCTTAAGACCTGAAATTGGTGAGATGATTAGAAACGGAATTGTCGGCTGGCAATCACTTACAGTTGATGACATTCTGAGAAAAGCAAAATACTGCAGTGATGAAATAGATGCTAAGCAGAAAAAGCTTAATGAAAAGGCAATGTGGGCACAAGTGAAGGTAGCTGAACTGCAAATAGCAACCGTAGAAAATGAAAATGTTCAGCAGAATCAAGGCAAGTTTAAAGGGAACTTCACCAAACCAAAATGTAATGTAAATATTGAAGCGCTTAAACAGAAGCTCCCATGTTTTAATGCGGTGAGATTGGACACTGGAAGCGTAAGTGTAAGAATCCGCCCAGAAATTAAAAAAATGAATCATTAAATCCACAGATGCAGAATGAGATAAACCAGCAGCAACAGCTACAGCGACAGTTAAATGAAATAAGTCAGCAGCAACAGCTACAGCGACAGTTAGTGAATCAGCAGAGCCAATTGAATCAGCAGAGCCAAATTCCACAGCCACCACTTCCAAATTGTATGAATGCACAAAGGTTCAGTCCTGAGACGGGATTCTGCGGAGCTGAGCAGGTAAATAGATCGCAAAGAGTGAATGTGTCAAATGTCTCTCAACAATTTCGGTTAAAAGAAAATGAAAGCAGTGACTCAGAGGATTACTCATGACGGTGCCTGAGAGAGGAGGAAGAGTGTGTGCTTGGAGCCACTCTTGAGGTAGATCAGTCAGGTCCGTTTGTAAATGGTAAAGTGAATGATGTAGAAATCACTTTTCTTGTGGACACTGGTGCTACCCGTTCTACTGTTAGATCAGTGGAAATTGAAAACCTTCCTCTCTCAGGTGAGTCCATCCAAGTAGTAGGTGTAGCAAATCAACAAATTAAAACAGACTTGACAGAACCAGTCAATATAGAAATTGGAAATTACAAGGACAAACACAGATTTGTTGTCTGTAACAGCAGTCCTGTTAACCTGTTAGGGAGGGACATATTGTGTATGATGAACTGTAAAATATATTGCTCACCGGATGGTATTGAGCTCCAAACTTTAGAAGAAGATTTTCTGTACAAATTAACAATGCTAATGGTTGAGGAAGAAAACAAACTGTTTCCTGCTTTTGATAAAAATAATTTGCCTGAAGAACTGAAAGATGCAGTTAATCCGAAAATTTGGGATTTAACTGGAGATGAAATGGGTTTAATGAAACATGTGGACCCAGTACAAATTACTGTAAAGCAAGGGATAGATTTTCCAAACATTCCCCAGTACAAAATGAAAGCTGAAACTATTGAAATTCATAAAACAAGGTGTTTTAAAAGAAATTGAGAGCAGCCCATGTAATTCACCGATTATGGGAATCAAAAAGGCAAACAGAACTTTCAGAATAGTTCAGGACCTGAGAAAGATTAATCAAATTGTTGTTCCTTGTTGCCCGGTTGTACCAAACCCAGCGGTAATTCTATATCAGATTCCGCATGATGCAGAATGGTACACGGTCATAGACCTGTGTAATGCCTTCTTTACAGTTCCACTGCATCCAGAGAGCCAACAAATTTTTGCGTTCAGATTCCAAGATCGTATCTTAGCATGGTGTTGTATCCCTCAAGGGTATACTGAGAGTCCATCTATCTTTAAACAATTGCTAAAGAAATCTTTGGAAGATCTAGATTTGCCTGGAAAATCAACATTGGTCCAGTACATTGACGATCTCCTAGTGGCTGCAAAAACATGAGAAAATTGTGTAACAGACACCATTACACTTTTGAATCATTTGGCAGTTGAGGGGCATAAAGTGTCACCTGCAAAATTACAGTTTTGCAAACAAGAAGTAAAATACTGTTGTAATGTAACAAATACCTTGGTCACAGAATTGCAAAGGGAATCAGACAAGTGACAATTGAGAGAATAAAAATGATTCAAGCAATACAACCTCCAACAACACAGAGACAGGTCAGAATGTTTCTAGGAATGGTAGGTTATTGTCGCCAATGGATTTGTGGATTTTTAGTAATTGCGAAACCACTACAAAGACTGACAAAGGCAGACATAAAAGACCCGATTACTTTGACAAAAACTGAGTTAGAGGCTTTTGAAAAGCTAAAGAAAAGTCTGTGTGAAGCTCCAGCATTAGGGATTCCAGACTATGACAAGGAGTTTGAGCTGTACTGCAGTGAAAGGGAGGGTTGTGCATTATCAGTTCTGATTCAGAGACCTGGAAAAATGAGAAAGCTGATAGCTTACTTTTCAGCTGTTCTTGACCCTGTTGCAAAAGCATTGCCAGGTTGCTTAAAAGCAGTGGCTGCAACAAGTGTAAGCCTTGAGCAAAGTGAAGGAATCATAATGGGGTTTCCTGTAAAAGTGTATGTACCTCATTCAGTTGAAACTCTCCTTACCAGAAGTAAAAGACAACACTTATCGAGTAACAGGTTGACCAAATATTAAAAGGTTATTCTTGGATCAGATAATGTATCAATTGCAAGGTGTGTGAATCTTAACCCTTCTACACTATTGCCTGATGGTGTTATTACTGAAATCAAAAATGAAACTGATGTTGATCATGAGTTGTTGGATGTTTTGAAATACTGTACCACACCTAGAAAAGACATAAAAGATGTGCCTTTGCCAGAGTCAGACATTGTTTACTTTGTTGATGGCTCCTGTCTAAGAACAGATGAGGGCATTCTGAGAGCAGCATATTCAGTTTGCACAGTTGCAGAAGTAGTTGAAGGTTCAACTCTTGAAGGAATTCGTTCAGATCAAGTGGCAGAATTAATTGCTTTAATTCGTGCATGTGAAAGAGCAAAGGGAAAAAAGGTTACCATAGTGACTGATAGTCAGTATGGATATGGCATAGTCCATGACTATGGCCAGCTCTGGTCTCAAAGAGGTTATTTAACTTCTGCGGGAACACCGATCAGAAATGCAAAATTGATCAAAAGATTGATCAATGGCATTCAAGTACCTGAGAAAATTGCTGTTGTGAAATGCGGAGCTCATAAAAAAGGTGAAGACTATATTACTAAAGGTAATTCTTTTGCATATGAAACTGCATGTTATTGTGCGAAAAACAATTTTTCAATTAATCGGGAAAAAGACAATGATCACATTCTGAACTCTCTCATGCTAATATCTGTAGTTGAAACATGGCAGGGAGTAAAAGATCTACAAGATGAGGCAGATGAGGAGAAGAAAAACACATGGCTGAAAGAAGGTTGCAGACAGAGGGAGGAAGATGAGATTTGGGTTTACAAAGATGGCAGACCTGTTATGCCAAATTGCATGATTGCTGACATGGCACGGATGTACCATGGTCCAGGACATTTAGGAAGAGATTCTATGATTAGGATGTTCAGGCAGATTTGGTACAATCCAAAATTTAGGATTATTGCGGAATCACTTTGCCAGAGACGCTTGATCTGCCAACAAATCAATCCAAACAGAAAAACAGTTGTAAGCATGGGAACCATAGGACGGGAGGGTGGTCTTTTGACCAGGTTGCAAATGGATTTCATTGACATGCCAGCCCACAATAAACTGAGAAATGTCCTTGTGATTGTCTGTCTGTTTTCAAGATGGGTGGAAGCGTTCCCAACACGTCACAATCTCTCAATTACTGTGGCAAAATTGCTCTTAAGGGAAATACCAAGGTATGGATTTCCAATCACTGTTGAAAGTGATCGTGGCACACACTTTGAAAACAGATTGCTAAAATTGATTTGTGAAGCTTTCAACATAAAACAAAAGCTACACTGTGCATACAGACCAGAAGCATCAGGCGTTGTTGAGCAAAATTAACGGAACAATTAAAAATAGAATTGGAAAAATGTGTCTAGCTACAGGAATGAAGTGGACAGATGCACTTCCACTTGTCTCAATGTCCTTGAGAAGCACACCTGATAAAAAGACAGGTCTAAGCCCCCATGACATTCTAATGGGAAGGGTAACGAGACAGGCATTTATTCCAGTTGGAAAGATATTGAGCATAAATGAAAGTGCAATTATGGACTAATGTAAAAATCTGTCTGACGTGGTAACTTCTGTATTCCATCAGGTGGGAACAGATGTGATTTCAAAAGAAAAGGAGCAAGCTCATGATCTGTTACCAGGAGACTGGGTCAGAACAAAAGTTCACCGGAGAAGAAACTGTTTAGTACCCAGGTGGCAAAAAGCAAGACAGGTGATATTAGTCACAACAAATGCAGTTAAATGCAAAGGTTTTAAAAGGTGGGTGCATGCAAGTCATACCATTCATGTACCACCTCCTGATAATCCTGATGAGGATAGTGACGACACAACAACTGATTCAGACTCTGAAGAAGAACCTGAGAATCCAGATTCTGAAGATCGACAAGAAAGTCGACATCTGGAAGATTCTGATGTGGATCAGGCATTGAATGAAAAAGATCTAGAGATTGTGATTCTAGATTCAGAAAATGATAAGAATGTTCTAGAAAAAGAAACAGAAAAAGAATCTAAGTCAAAAGAGATTCAAGATCAGGAGAGTATTGAAAAGCAGATTGAAAGCTCTGAAAGCAGGAACAAGAATTCTGAAACTGGGAAGTTAGAAGTAATTCCAGAAGAGGAGGAGGACCAATTACCAAGTACCAGCTACAAGGATGATGTTCCTAACGGAGTGAAGCTGCCGAGTAAAGAAGTTCCTAGATATAGAATTTAAATCTCTGAGACAGATTCGGATGAGAGTGATGAAGAGTCTGGAATAAGGAAATTCAGAAAAAGGGCTTGGAAAGCTGAATGTAACGAAACTGAGCCTAAGACGAAACTCTTAAGAAAAGGAGATAATTGGCCAAGAGAAAATCTAAAATTCAAATTGGTGAATAAATCAAAGGAACAGATTAACGAGATTTCAAGTCAAAAGGGTGATTCAGATAAAAAAGGTCAAGCAGGAAAGAAAATTGAAGTAATTAGCAGTAGGGGCAAAAGACCATTAAAGAAAAATCAAAAGTATAAGTCCCCTGAGTGGACCTACATAATTATCCCACCAGTAGTGGAAATCAGTAGTAGTAGTCAGGAGGACTTGGAAGAAAACAGTGACATTGATTAGAAATAATTTTCTTTAGTTTATTTTTGGCATAAGGCTGAAGAAATTGTGTTAGGTGACACAAGGTCGAAGAAATTGTGTTAGCTGGAAAAACACTTTGAAGTAAGACGCAAGGTCGAAGAAAAGCTGTTAGAGGGTTACTAAAAAAAAAAAAAAAAGGGGGGAGGTGTATATAGTACTATTTTTAAAATTTTGTTTAAAGTAAAAACTTTGTAAAAAAAAAAAAGGATGCCTAATACTGACAATTCAAGGTGTGCTATCTTTAGGAGATGTTGTAAAATGTCTTCTATTTGTGTGATTCTAATTATTTTAGTTTGGGTAATTTTGGCAGTCATCTTTCCTTTTGGCATAGACAAAGAGGACTATAAAGCTAACACGACAAGCACAGCTGAGTCTAAACAAGCTGTTCATGATGTTGCAGGCAAAACTAATAGAATTATTGAGCACAAACCAGAGATCCACCAAGATAGATCTGTTGGTGGTTTTTCTACTAATTCTTTTTCAAGACTCCTGTCAGAATATGTAAAAGTCATGGATGTGAAGGATTGTTACGTTTGTGTGAAGCTTCCTGCTTCAGTTTCAGAAGGGGTCAAATATAACATGCTTCCCCTTACTTATGGCATTACATGCAGTGTTATAGCTAACTTGTTCTATCAAACAGGTCGTCTTGAGTACTATTACTCAGACTACGATGACATTTTTGCTAACTTGAAAATTGTAAATAGCTTAAACAAAGTCAGACCTGCTAAGCAGATAAGAGAATTCTTTTTGGTGACTAATGAACTTACCTATGAATACGCTTACAAGAACAATTTAACTTGCAAAATGAGAGATGAAGAAAGATGTTTTCTCAAGTTGGTTGAGGAGAGATGGGCGATTTATAAGAGAAATGAGATGTTGAAACAGACTAAATCCAAATTTTGGCAGCTCGAGGATGAGAAATTCAATGGCGGAAATAGTTATGCTGTTATTCACATAGATGATCCTGTTAGTGGAAAATTCTGTATTATAAGAGACAACACATTATACGACAATTATTTTGTCGGTGCTAGTCAATGCGAGGATACTTATCGTATCATAGGGGGATGGGGATTTAAAGGTGGCAAATATCCAATTTTTCCTGGAATTTATTTTGTTTGTGGGAACAAAGCTTACTTTAGTCTCCCAAACCATTGGTATGGGACGTGCTACCTTGGTCTCGTTTTTCCAAAAATTTTCCATGTGGACAGAAATGGAGAAGGTTCATTCGAAATTGGCACCTGAACAGGTACAAGAGAGAAAGCTTCTCTGAGATCATGGGAGACATATTTGGTGCATTAATTCCTATGGTGGGAATAACCCTGAATGCAATTAAAATTAGAAAGGTCTCCACAATTGTTGACAGATTGTCCACTGATACTGCAAGTGGTTTTCAATTAGTTAACACAGAACTTGTTGCCACCAGAAGTATGGTTATGCAGAACCGTCTTGCATTAGACATTCTGCTAGCAAAAGAAGGAGGAGTCTGTGGGATTTTACATGTCCAGCATTGCTGTACTTATATCCCAGATAAGAGCCAGAATATAGAGATGCTTATCAAAAATATCACTGAATTTCACTCAGAAATAGAACCCATGGAAAGCGACACTTTTTCAGAACGTTTGAGCAAAAGGTTTGAAGCTATTGGGAAGTGGTTTGGAGAAATTGGCAGTTCAATCATTGGCAAAGTACTTTATCCTGTAATAATCATTGTTATAGTGACACTTTTGTTAAAAATTAGTTGTATGATTCACAAGAGAAAGAAGCATGTGAGGGAAAAGAGAAGAATTTACAAACTCAGAAAGGCTCAGGAGAAGGAGATAGAAATGGAAGAGTTTCGTAGGGCTCAATATGAGAGTTCCAGACAAACTGCTGAAACAGGGGTTTAGAATTACTAACACAGAGAGTGTTCATAATATGATGTCTTCAAAAGTTAAAATTTTGGTAAAATTTTTGGGTATAGTTTGGTGATTTTGAAACCATCAGATGAGGGAGTTGATGAAGCGAGCTTTTTAAATAAATTGTGTTTTTATTCACTGAATAAAACTCCCATAATTAAATAATAATATTAATGAGTTTATGCATGATTTGTAATAATTCAACCTAGAATAATGTGCATTTACATGAACATGTGGGAACTAACATTATATGCTCTTGTTGCATTCGCCAGTATGTTTTACAATAATAAATTAACTTTGTCTTTTCGTTTTGTCAACATTAATTGCGAATGTTTTAATAATAGCATGTGCTTATTTTTAAATGTGCTTTCGTCTATGTTGTGTCTTTAATGTGGTAAAAGCTTGTGTGAAAAGTCTTTATGTTTGCTGCTTTCTCCGTGCTTAAAGCTAGGTAACATAAACGAATGGGTTAACATTAGTGAAGGGGGTGGGTAACAGAATGACTTTCATTACTTAAATTAATTGATGTTTTGTGTTTCCTTGCATACTAGACCTTCGAAAAAGAGGCCTGAGGCCTAACTTAAGGCCTCAGGCCTCTTTTTCGAAGATCTAGTATGCAAGGAAACACAAAACATCAATTAATTTGAGTAATGAAAGTGCAGGATGTGCTCCGTGTTGTATAACTTTTCCAAGGACAGGATATGGCAGAAAAGCCAAAGCTGAGGAAGCAACAAACTGTTATTCAATAAAATATTGCAAAGAACCTCGGAAGCTAATGTCACTTGTAGACAATGAACAATAACCTTATAGAAGAGCATGATTTCGGAATGAAGAGGCAATGACTTCATGTGGACTGACGGTTGTTAGCCAATTGAATCGCAGGATGGCTTTCTAAAACTATTCTTTTAGCTAGTTTTAGATAGAGGAAAGGTATAAAACCTGGCCCCTTGGGAGGAGCTCCGCTGGCTCGTTCCTGAATCCTGAGAGCGTGAGATGCTGACGGACTTTTAACTCACGTAAGGGAGAATGAACTAATGCTTTTCCTTTTAGGTTTAAAATAAGTTTAGTTAGGGAAATAGGGTGTAGGGAATTAGTTTCTTTTTGCTTAAATACTTTTCATGCTGATTTGATTTGAACTGACAGTCTAATGTGCCTTTACTTAATAAAATGATGCTTATTAAATGCTAATAAAAGATTTAATATTTGAAAATGCTCTTTACTTGATAATAAAGCTAATAAAATAGATTTTAAAATGACAAGCTGGTCTTAGTTATTTAGAGTCTTGTTACCATTATTTAATCCATTGCCTAGGTGGCTTAATTATTAAAATGACAATGATAAACTGCAGTTGTATATAAATATAAATAGTTTAGTGAATAGTTCCGATTCATTAAGTCACATGATTCAGTTGGCCAATTCTTGTCTCAGTCATTTATGGGCCTTGTGATGAATTTATGAATAATGGTGAATAACATGCTGTGGAGTAGTGGTTTTGAGACAGAATTTCTTTAGGCTCGCTGGATCAATTCTCTGGTAGCAGAGGTCGGTTACTATGGTAACTGACATGTTACATGGTAATTACATAGGATACATGTTTAATACATGTTAAGTTTGTCTAGTTGTTATATGTAGTCGAAAGGTTTTTTCCAGCAGTGTGAAAATTCCTGGTTAAGTTGCCGGCAGTGTAGTGTGACAGGTGAAGTTACACAGTGGAGAAGTGTGGCTCAATGATTAGAGCGGCAGACCCTGATGCAGAGGTCTAGCCCGGGACCAGGGTTCAATCCCCTGACTTGGCGGGTCTTGAGCTCAAAATTCCACGGACCTGATAATTCTCGCCTATTCCAATCATGGAGTCCCACTCTGCAACTCTGGGCAATAGCTTGCTTAATCTCCACAACGGCCCCCACAACGCTAAGGATGCCTGGCCTCCACCTTGGGGGTGCCCAGGAGTGGACACCTCACAGGGAAAGCCAGGATGGGTTTCACAGCGGTATTCGTACAAGCGCCTTGAGACCCTTGCGGGTGAGTAGTGCGCTATACAAGTATCAATTTACATTTTACATTTACAGTTCATTTGTCTGTTTCAAATTAGTGATATTGATATATCATTAGTGTTGTCGACGTACAGCACAAGTTTAGGGATTTTAGGTATGACAGGTTGTATGTATAGTGAGGATTGCCTATGAAACTGTAGCTTTGAGTATAGGGACTAGGAGCTCGTTTTTAAACTCGCTGCGAAAAGAATAATAGGATCTTTCTAAGCTTGAGTGAAGGGTGAGGAAGCATCGTCTATTCTTACTGTCGATTGAGGATTTCTATTGGTTGGTTAAAGTCCTGTCAAAGATTTCATGTATACATGGACAGGGTTTTCCGTTTGAATGCGTAAAGAATGATTTTGTGAAAATAGCGTCGTCTATTTCACAAGAGTGAGAACTTGAATGTTTGATAAAAACTATCATTTTGTTTAGCGAAACAGACAGATGGTTTGTTTTTCTGTAGTTACTAACTGAATTTCATTGAAAAGAATTGTTTTAAAATGGCACTGTGAAAATATTTTGTAAAGGAGGGGTGAGTTTGTGGAGCGGAGACAGCGAAGCTGCAGCGGCAGTATACGTAACAGGGTTCGCGCTGCGATTGGTTGACATACGTCACAGCAAGTGCACTGATTGGTTCACGTGACCAAAACGAGCTGTTAGCTGATTGGTTCTTTCTGAAAACAGTATTTTCATTGGTTGAGCAAGGTAGTGACGTGGCTTAACCTGATTGGCTTGTTGGTGAGTTTCGCGCACAGATTGGCAAGAGTAGCGGAACAACAAGGAAATACTTACGATCTTTTCTAAATTAAACGGAAAAGTTTTAAATCATGAGGTATTGGTACGATAAAGATGAAAAGAAGCCTTCATGGTTTCAGAAATTTAAAAATGTATTCAACCCTGATAAGAAAATTAAACTGTGTGGTGGAAAATTACTTCATAAGTACAAAACACCCGCAGCATACATGGAAGGTGAATATGGTTATCATACTGTCCTCTGGTTTGAAAATTGGATGCAATATAAGGTGTATTAGCGTGGCCGGAAGACGGATCATTTAATGTTAAAGTTTTGAAAAACCTGAGAGAAAAAATGATGGCTCTCACGCCAAAGCCTAGACCTACTCAATTTGAGGCTTTAGTTGAATGGGAGATTGAAATGATGGAACTCGAACGAGAAAACAGGGGAATATCAAGAGGTCTAAAATTAGACATAAATAGAGAAACTCATCAGAGACGCATAGAGTGCGTCGTTGGAGAAAAGCAGACATGTATGATGGTTTGTACCCAGTTAGGGAGATGGTTGTTGAAACATCAGGTCAGAAGAATACTCGAAAGAAAGGTCATCTTGATGAAGAATTAGATGATGCGGTTTTAGAAGAAATTTTTACTAACCCACCACCTTATCAGCCAAGTTGTTCACAGTCTACCCCGAGAGTTTCTTCAGGAATCTCTCCTAGTGCACCTTCTAGAGAAGCTGATGAAAATTCACACAGATTTTTAAGATTACCTGAGAGAGTAAGGTCAAGAAGTAAATCTAATACCCCAAGAGAAAACAGAAATTATCCAGAAATTCCAGAGCAGAGAAATGAATTTCCGAGAAATGAAAAGAGAACAGAGGGACCTGAAAATATACCAAATATTTCAGATTATTTAAGAGCAAAAGGGGAATTAATTCAGCAATTAACAAAAGTGATGGAAGCAGTAGCAGTACCAGTAACAATTGGTCCTGTTGAACCAGTTTTTGAGCAAGGAGAAAATAGACATTCAGCTCTGACTGTTCCATTAAATGCGGAAATTCAGAAAGTGGCTGAAAAATGTTATTCAGAATTATCAGAAATCCATCGAGAAAAAACAATGCCAAATTTACCTTTTAATCAAAGTTTGGCAAATGGTCAGACACCATCAGCTGCAGAATCTGATTCTGGATCATCAGAAAAGAGCATGAACAAAACAGATTTGGCACAGACTCCATTAGTTCCACAAGTTCCTGAATGTAAACAACTTGATGTTGCAAAATTAAAAGCAGATTTAGAAGAATTAATTATTGGCACAATTGGAACTGACTGTTTGAAGCAATGTCAGGATGATGAATTGTTATTTATCTGTAAGAGTATACAATGGAAAACGAAAAACAAATATGATCAATTTGAAGAAGTGGCTGCTGAATTAGACATAGATTTGAGTCGACAGAAACATTTGCAAAAACATTACAGAGTAGATTTTTCTGATAACCCATAAAAAAGAATTAATTGTGTTTCTAAAAAGATTAGGTGAGTTAAGTAAATGGAGAGTGAAATGGACAAAGAAAAGAGAAGAAGAAAAAAGAGAAAGAGGAGAAGTCGTAAATTAGTTTCCTATGAGGGAAATAGCTGGCGGAGGTTATGTTCATGTCCCATGGACAAGACAGGACATTTTGCTCTTTACAAATGATTTTCCTCGGCTGAGAGAAAAGCCAGTAGAATGGTATCGTCAGGTAGACAGATTTATAAAGGTTTCAAAAGTTCTGTGGATTGATCTTGATGGATTCTTTGACATTGCTGTCCCATCAGATCTTTGGACAGAATGCAAAATTTCTGTAGGTTGGCCCAGAGAAGAACCAGCTCGAAATAAAATAACAGGTGCTCCTTCAGCTGATGTCATGGATTTCTATGACAAAGTAATTGTGTGGCTGAAAAACAAGATTTCTCCAAAAGAAGTAGATTGGGTTAAAATTGACAGAACAAATCAAGAACCAAAAGAGTCAGTACATTCATTTTATGAAAGATTACTGCTGGTATTTAAACAATACAGTGGTTACGAAAAATTAAGTGAAAAGGATATGAGCCATTTTATTTACAGATTTGTTTATGGCTTAAGACCTGAAATTGGTGAGATGATTAGAAACGGAATTGTCGGCTGGCAATCACTTACAGTTGATGACATTCTGAGAAAAGCAAAATACTGCAGTGATGAAATAGATGCTAAGCAGAAAAAGCTTAATGAAAAGGCAATGTGGGCACAAGTGAAGGTAGCTGAACTGCAAATAGCAACCGTAGAAAATGAAAATGTTCAGCAGAATCAAGGCAAGTTTAAAGGGAACTTCACCAAACCAAAATGTAATGTAAATATTGAAGCGCTTAAACAGAAGCTCCCATGTTTTAATGCGGGGAGATTGGACACTGGAAGCGTAAGTGTAAGAATCCGCCCAGAAATTTAAAAAATGAATCATTAAATCCACAGATGCAGAATGAGATAAACCAGCAGCAACAGCTACAGCGACAGTTAAATGAAATAAGTCAGCAGCAACAGCTACAGCGACAGTTAGTGAATCAGCAGAGCCAATTGAATCAGCAGAGCCAAATTCCACAGCCACCACTTCCAAATTGTATGAATGCACAAAGGTTCAGTCCTGAGACGGGATTCTGCGGAGCTGAGCAGGTAAATAGATCGCAAAGAGTGAATGTGTCAAATGTCTCTCAACAATTTCGGTTAAAAGAAAATGAAAGCAGTGACTCAGAGGATTACTCATGACGGTGCCTGAGAGAGGAGGAAGAGTGTGTGCTTGGAGCCACTCTTGAGGTAGATCAGTCAGGTCCGTTTGTAAATGGTAAAGTGAATGATGTAGAAATCACTTTTCTTGTGGACACTGGTGCTACCCGTTCTACTGTTAGATCAGTGGAAATTGAAAACCTTCCTCTCTCAGGTGAGTCCATCCAAGTAGTAGGTGTAGCAAATCAACAAATTAAAACAGACTTGACAGAACCAGTCAATATAGAAATTGGAAATTACAAGGACAAACACAGATTTGTTGTCTGTAACAGCAGTCCTGTTAACCTGTTAGGGAGGGACATATTGTGTATGATGAACTGTAAAATATATTGCTCACCGAAGGGTATTGAGCTCCAAACTTTAGAAGAAGATTTTCTGTACAAATTAACAATGCTAATGGTTGAGGAAGAAAACAAACTGTTTCCTGCTTTTGATAAAAATAATTTGCCTGAAGAACTGAAAGATGCAGTTAATCCGAAAATTTGGGATTTAACTGGAGATGAAATGGGTTTAATGAAACATGTGGACCCAGTACAAATTACTGTAAAGCAAGGGATAGATTTTCCAAACATTCCCCAGTACAAAATGAAAGCTGAAACTATTGAAATTCATAAAACAAGGTGTTTTAAAAGAAATTGAGAGCAGCCTATGTAATTCACCGATTATGGGAATCAAAAAGGCAAACAGAACTTTCAGAATAGTTCAGGACCTGAGAAAGATTAATCAAATTGTTGTTCCTTGTTGCCCGGTTGTACCAAACCCAGCGGTAATTCTATATCAGATTCCGCATGATGCAGAATGGTACACGGTCATAGACCTGTGTAATGCCTTCTTTACAGTTCCACTGCATCCAGAGAGCCAACAAATGTTTGCGTTCAGATTCCAAGATCGTATCTTAGCATGGTGTCGTATCCCTCAAGGGTATACTGAGAGGCCATCTATCTTTAAACAATTGCTAAAGAAATCTTTGGAAGATCTAGATTTGCCTGGAAAATCAACATTGGTCCAGTACATTGACGATCTCCTAGTGGCTGCAAAAACATGAGAAAATTGTGTAACAGACACCATTACACTTTTGAATCGTTTGGCAGATGAGGGGCATAAAGTGTCACCTGCAAAATTACAGTTTTGCAAACAAGAAGTAAAATACTGTTGTAATGTAACAAATACCTTGGTCACAGAATTGCAAAGGGAATCAGACAAGTGACAATTGAGAGAATAAAAATGATTCAAGCAATACAACCTCCAACAACACAGAGACAGGTCAGAATGTTTCTAGGAATGGTAGGTTATTGTCGCCAATGGGTTTGTGGATTTTTAGTAATTGCGAAACCACTACAAAGACTGACAAAGGCAGACATAAAAGACCCGATTACTTTGACAAAAACTGAGTTAGAGGCTTTTGAAAAGCTAAAGAAAAGTCTGTGTGAAGCTCCAGCATTAGGGATTCCAGACTATGACAAGGAGTTTGAGCTGTACTGCAGTGAAAGGGAGGGTTGTGCATTATCAGTTCTGATTCAGAGACATGGAAAAATGAGAAAGCTGATAGCTTACTTTTCAGCTGTTCTTGACCCTGTTGCAAAAGCATTGCCAGGTAAGCATGAGCGGATTTTGCGGATTGGCAATCCGCGAATTTTGCGGATTTGCGGATTCGCAATCCGCAAAATCCGCGAATTCCCGCGAATTTGCGGATTTTTTTTTTTTTTGTGTTCGCCCGTGTTTCTGCCAGTTCGCGAGGGTTTTTACAATTTCGCAATTTGCGAACTTACCTGTCGGGTCGCAAGTTTTGCGAACTTGTTGTTTCTACGTGTCCAGCCTGTTTGGGACACTCTTCTTCATCACTGCCACTCTCTGTCACCACTGCCACTCTCTGACTACTCATGCCACCCTCTGGCCCACCCATGCCACCCTCTGTTTCATCACTACACCCTCTGGTTGTCCAGTGTACATTATTTTCGGCAAAGCAAAGCACACCTTCCCTGCCTCAAGTGACCTGAATTAATTTGGGGCTGATTAATGTGTCACAGAATATTTTTTTAGCTGGCACCTGCTTCCTTAGTGCGCCCTGATTAGTGATCTTTTGCACTTGCTAAGTGCTTTCATTGTTGCAAAATTAGTTACAACACCTGCCCTGCCCCAACTGACAATAATGAATTAGGGGCTGATTAATGGATTTTAACTTCCAGCCTGGCTCCTGCTTGTCTCCCTTAGCTGTAATTCAGGACCTTTGTGGCATATGTGTAACTATTCTGAGGTTCAGAGCAGGGTCACATAATAGTTTCAACTGGCAACTGAACTCTGGAGGGGCCCCTCAGGAAGCACTACAGGAAATGGCTACTAATGATGTGCCTGAACTTTTGAACCTGGTAAGTAGTTACTTTCAGTTTTGCCAAGATCGTATTTCTGCAATTTTGCACTTATTCGCGGGGCGCGAACTCACGCGAACAGTGCGAGCAGTGCGAGCAAAATCCGCTGCTCGCGGATTTGCGGATTTTGCGGGAAATTCGCAAAACTCGCGGATTGCGGATTTCCCGAAAATCCGCAAAATCCGCGAGCGGAACGGATTTTCCGCCCACGCCTATTGCCAGGTTGCTTAAAAGCAGTGGCTGCAACAAGTGTAAGCCTTGAGCAAAGTGATGGAATCATAATGGGGTTTCCTGTAAAAGTGTATGTACCTCATTCAGTTGAAACTCTCCTTACCAGAAGTAAAAGACAACACTTATCGAGTAACAGGTTGACCAAATATTAAAAGGTTATTCTTGGATCAGATAATGTATCAATTGCAAGGTGTGTGAATCTTAACCCTTCTACACTATTGCCTGATGGTGTTATTACTGAAATCAAAAATGAAACTGATGTTGATCATGAGTTGTTGGATGTTTTGAAATACTGTACCACACCTAGAAAAGACATAAAAGATGTGCCTTTGCCAGAGTCAGACATTGTTTACTTTGTTGATGGCTCCTGTCTAAGAACAGATGAGGGCATTCTGAGAGCAGCATATTCAGTTTGCACAGTTGCAGAAGTAGTTGAAGGTTCAACTCTTGAAGGAATTCGTTCAGCTCAAGTGGCAGAATTAATTGCTTTAATTCGTGCATGTGAAAGAGCAAAGGGAAAAAAGGTTACCATAGTGACTGATAATCAGTATGGATATGGCATAGTCCATGACTATGGCCAGCTCTGGTCTCAAAGAGGTTATTTAACTTCTGCGGGAACACCGATCAGAAATGCAAAATTGATCAAAAGATTGATCGATGGCATTCAAGTACCTGAGAAAATTGCTGTTGTGAAATGCGGAGCTCATAAAAAAGGTGAAGACTATATTACTAAAGGTAATTCTTTTGCATATGAAACTGCATGTTATTGTGCGAAAAACAATTTTTCAATTAATCGGGAAAAAGACAATGATCACATTCTGAACTCTCTCATGCTAATATCTGTAGTTGAAACATGGCAGGGAGTAAAAGATCTACAAGATGAGGCAGATGAGGAGGAGAAAAACACATGGCTGAAAGAAGGTTGCAGACAGAGGGAGGAAGATGAGATTTGGGTTTACAAAGATGGCAGACCTGTTATGCCAAATTGCATGATTGCTGACATGGCATGGATGTACCATGGTCCAGGACATTTAGGAAGAGATTCTATGATTAGGATGTTCAGGCAGATTTGGTACAATCCAAAATTTAGGATTATTGCGGAATCACTTTGCCAGAGACGCTTGATCTGCCAACAAATCAATCCAAACAGAAAAACAGTTGTAAGCATGGGAACCATAGGACGGGAGGGTGGTCTTTTGACCAGGTTGCAAATGGATTTCATTGACATGCCACCCCACAATAAACTGAGAAATGTCCTTGTGATTGTCTGTCTGTTTTCAAGATGGGTGGAAGCGTTCCCAACACGTCACAATCTCTCAATTACTGTGGCAAAATTGCTCTTAAGGGAAATACCAAGGTATGGATTTCCAATCACTGTTGAAAGTGATTGTGGCACACACTTTGAAAACAGATTGCTAAAATTGATTTGTGAAGCTTTCAACATAAAACAAAAGCTACACTGTGCATACAGACCAGAAGCATCAGGCGTTGTTGAGCAAAATTAACGGAACAATTAAAAATAGAATTGGAAAAATGTGTTTAGCTACAGGAATGAAGTGGACAGATGCACTTCCACTTGTCTTAATGTCCTTGAGAAGCACACCTGATAAAAAGACAGGTCTAAGCCCCCATGACATTCTAATGGGAAGGGTAATGAGACAGGCATTTATTCCGGTTGGAAAGATATTGAGCATAAATGAAAGTGCAATTATGGACTAATGTAAAAATGTGTCTGACGTGGTAACTTCTGTATTCCATCAGGTGGGAACAGATGTGATTTCAAAAGAAAAGGAGCAAGCTCATGATCTGTTACCAGGAGACTGGGTCAGAAAAAAAGTTCACCGGAGAAGAAACTGTTTAGTACCCAGGTGGCAAAAAGCAAGACAGGTGATATTAGTCACAACAAATGCAGTTAAATGCAAAGGTTTTAAAAGGTGGGTGCATGCAAGTCATACCATTCATGTACCACCTCCTGATAATCCTGATGAGGATAGTGACGACACAACAACTGATTCAGACTCTGAAGAAGAACCTGAGAATCCAGATTCTGAAGATCGACAAGAAAGTCGACATCTGGAAGATTCTGATGTGGATCAGGCATTGAATGAAAAAGATCTAGAGATTGTGATTCTAGATTCAGAAAATGATAAGAATGTTCTAGAAAAAGAAACAGAAAAAGAATCTAAGTCAAAAGAGATTCAAGATCAGGAGAGTATTGAAAAGCAGATTGAAAGCTCTGAAAGCAGGAACAAGAATTCTGAAACTGGGAAGTTAGAAGTAATTCCAGAAGAGGAGGAGGACCAATTACCAAGTACCAGCTACAAGGATGATGTTCCTAACGGAGTGAAGCTGCCGAGTAAAGAAGTTCCTAGATATAGAATTGAAATCTCTGAGACAGATTCGGATGAGAGTGATGAAGAGTCTGGAATAAGGAAATTCAGAAAAAGGGCTTGGAAAGCTGAATGTAACAAAACTGAGCCTAAGAAGAAACTCTTAAGAAAAGGAGATAATTGGCCAAGAGAAAATATAAAATTCAAATTGGTGAATAAATCAAAGGAGCAGATTAACGAGATTTCAAGTCAAAAGGGTGATTCAGATAAAAAAGGTCAAGCAGGAAAGAAAATTGAAGTAATTAGCAGTAGGGGCAAAAGACCATTAAAGAAAAATCAAAAGTATAAGTCCCCTGAGTGGACCTACATAATTATCCCACCAGTAGTGGAAATCAGTAGTAGTAGTCAGGAGGACTTGGAAGAAAACAGTGACATTGATTAGAAATAATTTTCTTTCGTTTATTTTTGGCATAAGGCTGAAGAAATTGTGTTAGGTGACACAAGGTCGAAGAAATTGTGTTAGCTGGAAAAACACTTTGATGTAAGACGCAAGGTCGAAGAAAAGCTGTTAGAGGGTTACTAAAAAAAAAAAAAGGGGGGGGGTGTATATAGTACTATTTTTAAAATTTTGTTTAAAGTAAAAACTTTGTAAAAAAAAAAAAGGATGCCTAATACTGACAATTCAAGGTGTGCTATCTTTAGGAGATGTTGTAAAATGTCTTCTATTTGTGTGATTCTAATTATTTTAGTTTGGTTAATTTTGGCAGTCATCTTTCCTTTTGGCATAGACAAAGAGGACTATAAAGCTAACACGACAAGCACAGCTGAGTCTAAACAAGCTGTTCATGATGTTGCAGGCAAAACTAATAGAGTTATTGAGCACAAACCAGAGATCCACCAAGATAGATCTGTTGGTGATTTTTCTACTAATTCTTTTTCAAGACTCCTGTCAGAATATGTAAAAGTCATGGATGTGAAGGATTGTTACGTTTGTGTGAAGCTTCCTGCTTCAGTTTCAGAAGGGGTCAAATATAACATGCTTCCCCTTACTTATGGCATTACATGCAGTGTTATAGCTAACTTGTTCTATCAAACAGGTCGTCTGGAGTACTATTACTCAGACTACGATGACATTTTTGCTAACTTGAAAATTGTAAATAGCTTAAACAAAGTCAGACCTGCTAAGCAGATAAGAGAATTCTTTTTGGTGACTAATGAACTTACCTATGAAAACGCTTACAAGAACAATTTAACTTGCAAAATGAGAGATGAAGAAAGATCTTTTCTCAAGTTGGTTGAGGAGAGAAGGGCGATTTATAAGAGAAATGAGATGTTGAAACAGACTAAATCCAAATTTTGGCAGCTCGAGGATGAGAAATTCAATGGTGGAAATAGTTATGCTGCTATTCACATAGATGATCCTGTTAGTGGAAAATTCTGTATTATAAGAGACAACACATTATACGACAATTATTTTTTCGGTGCTAGTCAATGCGAGGATACTTATCGTATCATAGGGAGATGGGGATTTAAAGGTGGCAAATATCCAATTTTTCCTGGAATTTATTTTGTTTGTGGGAACAAAGCTTACTTTAGTCTCCCAAACCATTGGTATGGGACGTGCTACCTTGGTCTCGTTTTTCCAAAAATGTTCCATGTGGACAGAAATGGAGAAGGTTCATTCGAAATTGGCAAACACCTGAACAGGTACAAGAGAGAAAGCTTCTCTGAGATCATGGGAGACATATTTGGTGCATTAATTCCTATGGTGGGAATAACCCTGAATGCAATTAAAATTAGAAAGGTCTCCACAATTGTTGACAGATGGTCCACTGATACTGCAAGTGGTTTTCAATTAGTTAACACAGAACTTGTTGCCACCAGAAGTATGGTTATGCAGAACCGTCTTGCATTAGACATTCTGCTAGCAAAAGAAGGAGGAGTCTGTGGGATTTTACATGTCCAGCATTGCTGTACTTATATCCCAGATAAGAGCCAGAATATAGAGAGGCTTATCAAAAATATCACTGAATTTCACTCAGAAATAGAACCCATGGAAAGCGACACTTTTTCAGAACGTTTGAGCAAAAGGTTTGAAGCTATTGGGAAGTGGTTTGGAGAAATTGGCAGTTCAATCATTGGCAAAGTACTTTATCCTGTAATAATCATTGTTATAGTGACACTTTTGTTAAAAATTAGTTGTATGATTCACAAGAGAAAGAAGCATGTGAGGGAAAAGAGAAGAATTTACAAACTCAGAAAGGCTCAGGAGAAGGAGATAGAAATGGAAGAGTTTCGTAGGGCTCAATATGAGAGTTCCAGACAAACTGCTGAAACAGGGGTTTAGAATTACTAACACAGAGAGTGTTCATAATATGATGTCTTCAAAAGTTAAAATTTTGGTAAATTTTTGGGTATAGTTTGGTGATTTTGAAACCATCAGATGAGGGAGTTGATGAAGCGAGCTTTTTAAATAAATTGTGTTTTTATTCACTGAATAAAACTCCCATAATTAAATAATAATATTAATGAGTTTATGCATGATTTGTAATAATTCAACCTAGAATAATGTGCATTTACATGAACATGTGGGAACTAACATTATATGCTCTTGTTGCATTCGCCAGTATGTTTTACAATAATAAATTAACTTTGTCTTTTCGTTTTGTCAACATTAATTGCGAATGTTTTAATAATAGCATGTGCTTATTTTTAAATGTGCTTTCGTCTATGTTGTGTCTTTAATGTGGTAAAAGCTTGTGTGAAAAGTCTTTATGTTTGCTGCTTTCTCCGTGCTTAAAGCTAGGTAACATAAACGAATGGGTTAACATTAGTGAAGGGGGTGGGTAACAGAATGACTTTCATTACTTAAATTAATTGATGTTTTGTGTTTCCTTGCATACTAGACCTTCGAAAAAGAGGCCTAACTTAAGGCCTCAGGCCTCTTTTTCGAAGATCTAGTATGCAAGGAAACACAAAACATCAATTAATTTGAGTAATGAAAGTGCAGGATGTGCTCCGTGTTGTATAACTTTTCCAAGGACAGGATATGGCAGAAATGCCAAAGCTGAGAAAGCAACGTACTGTTATTCAATAAAATATTGCAAAGAACCTCGGAAGCTAATGTCACTTGTAGACAATGAACAATGTCCTTATAGAAGAGCATGATTTCGGAATGAAGAGGCAATTACTTCATGTGGACTGACGGCTGTTAGCCAATTGAATCGCAGGATGGCTTTCTAAAAGTATTCTTTTAGCTAGTTTTAGATAGAGGAAAGGGAGGAGCTCTGCTGGCTCGTTCCTGAATCCTGAGAGCGTGAGATGCTGACGGCCTTTTAACTCACGTAAGGGAGAATGAACTAATGCTTTTCCTTTTAGGTTTAAAATAAGTTTAGTTAGGGAAGTAGGGTTTAGGGAATGAGTTTCTTTTTGCTTAAATACTTTTCATGCTGATTTGATTTGAACTGACAGTCTAATGTGCCTTTACTTAATAAAATGATGCTTATTAAATGCTAATAAAAGATTTAATATTTGAAAATGCTCTTTACTTGATAATAAAGCTAATAAAATAGATTTTGAAATGACAAGCTGGTCTTAGTTATTTAGAGTCTAGTTACCATTAGTTAATACATTGCCCAGGTGGCTTAATTATTAAAATGACAATGATAAACTGCAGTTGTATATAAATATAAATAGTTTAGTGAATAGTTCCGATTAATTAAGTCACATGATTCAGTTGGCCAATTCTTGTCTCAGTCATTTATGGGCCTTGTGATGAATTTATGAATAATGGTGAATAACATGCTGTGGAGTATTGCTTTTGAGACAGAATTTCTTTAGGCCCGCTGGATCAAAAGCATGGCGAGACTAAAGTAGGAGAAAAACATTAAAGAAAATAGTGCTTACAGACTAAATGAGACAGAGTGTGTAACAACAGAGGTAAAAGGGTCGGTCCTCATGGGAGGTTACAAATGAAGACAGGGCGGTGCTAAGGAGGGACTAACAAGCCTATTAGAAACCATAATTTAAGAAGGACAATGATACAGCCCAATGCAAGAATATGGGCAAAGAGTGGGCGGGGCTTCAAGTCCATACTCTAATACAGCATGCCTCGCAGAGCAGGGCATGCGCTGCCCAGGCTCAGCCTAAAAACAAGAGACATTGAATATTTGAGTAACTGGACAGAACAGGTAAGTATGTTGTCAGAAGCGTGAGGGATTACCCACTGTGTGAGGCAGCATAGCTGTAACTAGCCTACAGGCAAACCAGGAACCATGCCCTAGAATCAAAGATGAAATACGCACCACTCTACTTGTCTTTTAATTCCACCCCTTTCTGATATATCGTCTTCTACTTCTCTTCTACTTCTCTTTGTCTGCTATAGTTTCCTCTCTTTTTGCTCTTTCTCACACTTCTTTATCCCACATACGTATACAATCAAACATATCCTAACATACTGAACTTTTTTTAAATCGAATGGCCGATTCACAGGCTATTGAAAATCGGACACTTACTATGTGTATTTGTTCGACAATGAACCGTACATTATGGGACAAATACCATATTTAATATACATTTCTCTATTCTTGGTACCACAAGAGCAGCAACACCATTTACAGAGTGTGCTGAGAAAAGGCATGTTTTCACAAGTATATGTAAAATATTACTACTCCAATCAAATATTCCAAAAGGAGAAAAATCTCAACATTACCTTCCTTCAGTCTTTGCAAAGAATGAATACCAAACCAAAAAACCAAACCAAGAATATCGAGAGGGACTCTTCAGCGACCTTACCAAACAAAAGTCTCCAACTCCCACCTGGCGATCTCTGGTCGACCTAATGGTCGTTGCAAAATACGCCAAAGAAAGCCCCAGTCGAGATCGGCTACTACCAAGACTACTAAGAGTCAAATCGGGAAAACCGGAAGTCACGTCGGCCTGCAAAGACACATGTCTTCTCATGAAGTGCACATCCTCCGTTGAGACCACTCCTTCATACGGCTGTGTCTCCGATGGGGCCCCACGTGCTGGGCGCCAAAGGTGGAAATGTACCCAAAAGTATGCACACTAGTGCAGGGTCACCCTCTCGTCCGCGGGTCCAAAGACTAACAAAAAGAGATCAGCACTGGAGTTGAAGTAAAACAACAAGTTTATTAATCACTCATGAGCTATCGGCAACCATGGCAGATGGATGACCACTTGGTCAGCAAATAGGGAGAGGATGCAGGAAAGCTTATGGCAGCAGTAACCGATCAATAGATAGCCTCTAAGACCAGGTGCACCAGCAGCTACAACCCCCCAGTACGCACATTGCTGAGCCATTTCAAAAGAGGTCACCTAAAGTGGATGACACAAGCAGAGTGAAAAGGCGAACAGCAGAGGACGAAGGAAATGAAATGGAACGCAAAATGGCTATTGTTTATGCTAATACAAAATAGTACACGTTTCCACAACTCATCCTGTGAGGTGTCCAGAGTCTGTCTGCACACCAAGCCCTCGGTTTGGGTCATCCAAAAATTAGCAGGACCAGGGGCGTCATAGGAACTACACGACAATAGACTAGAAAATCTAACAGAGTGTCTAAGCCATAGTCCCGTTCAAATTTGGGAGTATGCACTTGCCCTGTCATGGAGTGGAAACACATAGAGATGTTTAAAATAATGTATTCTTCCTTACTAGAAAAGAACCTCCAGTCAATTCTGTGAAGTAGTTCAGTAAGCCACAATCATCATCAGAGCTCAAAAAAAGGCAACATTCAATATGCTAGTCATTGTCAACGATATACCTCATTTTCAATGATAAGGTGATTTACTTCTGATTTTGTGGTCAATCTGACACGCTGCTTTATCTGACATGCTGGTTTGCTTTAATATTTGAAATGGATAGAATCAGGGCTCTGAAAACCAGTTCTGTAGCTGTTAGGTTTTAACAATCAGAACAAAAGAGTGAAGTGAGTGAAATTATAGTATTTTTAAGATTGTTTACTGATGAAGATCTAATACTTTTCCCCAAGAAAGTTACAGGAAGCTGTAAAAACCTATCAGTATGCCCTTTCTACGACTGTTAGAATATGCACCAAAAGTAGTCACACATTATTTTACTGTTTACTCAATGAGGGTGATGCAGATGGAGACTTCAATACCAAACGTAGAAGGCAGACATTACCTAAAGGTCACTAACTCATGCACTTCTATGACATTTAAATTGTAGAGCCTAAAGAAGTCCAAGCGCTGAAAATCCACTGAGATGCTGCATGATACAATTTCAGTTTGTGAGAGGAATAAAATAGATTGCAGAATCCCACGTTTTGCAGCAGTTGAGGTGTTTTCTTGATAGGAGAAATGATACATGGTCAGGTGGTGAAATGGGTGGAAATCAGTGTCCGACTACAAAGTCAGCTAAAACAATAGTAAACATGTTATTTGTATTCTGCACAATCACATTTCATCAGACTAGCTAGAGGAATGTGGCAGATTAGGACTTACATTATGAACAGGATTTAAAGGGTGCGATGATAAGATCAACATTTTCACAACTTCCACTACTGATCACATATACATAAACATGAGAGCCATTGCAGTGTTGGGAGTGGGGAAAGGGAAATGGAACAAAAGAGAAAAGAGACACACAGGACTCTACCATGTCTGCCAAGTCACTTGGCTGGTCAATGAGGTCTGAGGAATTTAGGGGCATATCATCAAGACAATTATTGCAGCTTTAGTGGCCGTTTTCGGGTGTAAAGCGGCGATAATCCTAAAGCGGTATTAACAGGGACACGCTAACAGGCATTAGCGTGTGTTACCTTGTGTTATCACACATTTCAGTAATGCCTTGCATTTTATCGCTAATTAGATGCAAGGTAGGCGTTCCTGACATTCACCACATTGCAAAACGTTGATATCGCGGCTTCGCGCTATCAACAAGGATGCCCCATACCCGCGTTGTGACTATTAAAGTCGCGCAAGGACCCAATTAACCCTGGTTTCTAATGCCAGGTTATTTTCTGACTTAGCCATATTGCCCTATGGGGGGTGGATTGTCATGCTAAATCCACCATGGCTTATCATCAACTAATTCCCCATCTCTGACATTTTATCGCTGGATTACCATTGCAGCTGGATATTTTATCGCTTTGGAGATAGCCGTTGATGATAACGCGCTATCTAAGCGATAATATCCAGCGATAGCCGGCGATAACTTTAATCGCGCTAAGCACCCTTAGCGATAATTATCGCAGGGCCTTGTAGATATACCCCCTCGTGAGTTCCTACAAAACAAAGAGATATATAAGTGTTCTGTCTTCTGCAGATTAAATGCAATTACAATCAAGAATAGATATAACGAGATAGATTTTCCTGAACTCAATCTCTGTTCAACTAACTGTATGTAGTTCAATACGAAATCAGAAATTCCTAAATACTGATCATACAAAAATAAGCTTCTCAAAAGTGGCACATCTACATATAGTTCTCTCTATGATTTTTATAACTACCTCTTGTGTAATTACAACACATTCTCATGCGAAGATGAATTCTAGTCTCTACTTGAGTTCTGCAAATTGGAAAGATAACCAGTAACATGAAGATCCAGCTGTTCCTAAGTCTTGCAAAGGTACGTTTTACTGAAACCTGTAATACCTTATTCATGAAAATGTCACTAAGCGGTCAAGAATGATTCAAGTTTGTTTCATTCAATAACATGACTAAGAAGAGTCGCAACTTACACTTAGTAGACTAGCCCCATTTTGAGTAGTTTGAAAATAGTTCACATTCGAAGTTCGTTTTCCTCAACAATACTCTGACCAGAGGTCCTAGGGGTCTCCTAAAAAATCCAGGAAAGGCAAAACCACAATTGACATAATTGTGTCTGTGGCCTTGAAGAGTAACACCGGAGATGGTTTACTGTTTTTCCCATGAAATAAGAACTGCCCACTCAACTGAGGAATTTTCATCGTAACCCAGTATTTTGAAAAGAACAACTGTATCGGAAGATTCTTATTAGGAGCGATTTAAAATAAAAAGCAGAAATATGGTGAGCCATATTGGTGTCCTAACGTTTTCCTAAAGTTCACTGGCTCTACTTGTGCTTAGGTCCCCAGCATTCTCGTACTACTTCCATGCACTGCAATTTTATCTCAGCATGGTATGAAGAATATAATTCTTTGTAGGTCAGGTAGTTTAGAACTTTAAACAACAGAAGGGTTCAACAGTATTATCCGAAAAACACAAGAGAGTAAGTAAAAAAGAAATGTCTTTGCAGCTGAGAGACTTGTATTTATCCTACATAAGTGTTCAAGGTTGGAAAGTACCCGCCGACCAACATGGCTGTGCGGCTTTAAAGCTCCGGGACCGATGCCCGAATCCTGGTGGCTGCGCAGGCCGCATCAGCCTTCATCTGCACACTGGGGTGATAAGGTGACCCCCATGGCCCTAGGGCACTGCTATGACAACCTGGGTTGGATCGTCTGGGCCTCCCGGCTGAGGGGCATAAACACTGCTTGGGGAGGACACGAGGAGCCTGGCCCGCCTAGGAGACCCTGTGGCAATAGGGTCCGCGGATGAGCCTGAGGCAAGGGTGGCGGATCCCCAACTGGACCCCGCTCCCCCCATACAACTTGACAGACCATCTGAGGCTTGCCTAAGCCACTTGCGAGAAGCCCGGATCAAGTGCTGCTGCTGCAGTCGGATAGGCCTGAGACCGCCTCACTCCTACTGCTGCGAGGTGGCTGCGGCCGGAGGGGCAACTCGCGGGTTGTTTCTGCTTTGCCTCCCCCGCCTCTCTCCTGGACACCGGTGGTGGTTGCTGGTGTCTGGACGGAGGGCACTACGGTTAGCAGCAGCAAGGAGTGGCTCGGAGATTTGGTTGCCCCCTGCGGCTGTCTTACTCCTCTCATATTGACTTGCACACCTGTTGGAGGGTCCTCTCGGTTTATAATAGCCCCCTCACGAGATATAATTGCTGGACTCTCCTGCTTACCCTGATAGCCGGGTGCAGGCATGCGGAGTGGGTCCGGCCGCTACTCTTGCCGCCGCCCATGACTACGCCTGGGCCATCTACATATGTTGCAACTGGGGGCACCCCCCCCCATTTCTGGCAGCACTTGATTAGTGCTGGCAGAGAATTCGCCTAGTGGAGGCCTCCTCTCTCCTTCACTGGGCCACCTGCTCTAAACAGCCTGCTCTTGCTACTCTCAGCCCTGGTCCCCTGCTTGGCACAGAATCTCCTGCCTGCTCTCCACAGTCGCAAGGCTGTTGTGCCCCTCATTCCCTGCAGACCATCTCCTCCTTTCAGATTTGTGCTAGGTGCATATCGCCTAGCTACCCCACAGCTGGCTGGGCTTCTTGGACTTCCCTGTGTATATTACCGAAACTCAGACAAACAACGCAGACTAACATTCGAATTATCCAAAACCACAGACTACTTGTGGTCAACATCGGATGCGGAAGGTCCCCGTGACTCTAGGCGCCCCTCGAACTCAATGGATGGCACGGCAGCAATCGTGGCAGAGCAGCGGGCAGGCTTCAGAGCCATGGACACTCGTCTTAATGCTCTGGTCTCCCGACTTGATTGCATGGGAGAGCGCCTAGAGCAGCATGGACAGCGCCTGGATACAGTGGAGAAGCACGTGTCAGGGGCCGAAGACACTTTGGATGCCATGGCACGCCGCTTGGAAAAAACAGAGCGGCGCTATTAAAAATGAAGATTTGGAGGCCAGGTCACGACAAGACATCATACGGATCAAGGCATTGCAGAAACAACGAACATGGGCCCCCCTGAACTTTTTGAGGAGTCCCTGCTCACTGACCTCTTTTGCCTGGAGCACTTCACCTCCACCTTAGTCGTAGAACGATCGCATAGGTCTTTAGGCTTGCGGGCCCCCACTGGCGCTCCTTCGCCATATATTTGCATGACTCCTCAACTACAGGGACCGAGACACTGCAGTGTGCCTAGCTCAAGAAAAAGCACCTCTGTTGTACCAAAATACCACTGGATGTAAATGTTTTTAATTTTGTATTTTTTAGAAAAAACAGTTTTAATAAATTACAGCCATTACTTCAATAACTGCATGTTTTGTGCCAATACGTTGCAAACACTGTTCTCAGCAGTGACCTTTGTGACTGTATCTTGTATGTATGCAGTTTGATTGGAGGGTAAGAGGTCTTTATTCATAAGGTGTGAGTATAAAATAATTCCAGAGGACGCTATTTTAAAATGTTCTGTCTGAACCCCAGTCCTTTGGGTTTCCAAGGGTTCCTCTCTTTTTCTTAATAGAAAAGGTAACAACGCCAAGGTGATGCTTTGCAAAAACGGCTTCGAGTATAGTATTTTGTATCTGGCCAGGCTTCGAGTTGTGGTTAATGACAAAGCAATATTATTTGATACTCTGGCTGAGGTCATATCCTTTTGCAAGCAGCACAATCCAGCGCAACCGATGAACATACTACTCCAGAACTGGATGGACCATCAGGTGCAGAACCGTTCAACCTAGGCTGAGGCCCAACCAAACCACACTGTGGACAGCTGGATGCCCTCCTCTCCCCCTATCTTTTGTTGATCCTCCCTAAGCCCCCCAGAGATATTTGTTAACTGCGTAGCCTTTTACTATTTGACTCTAACGATAAATGTTTCAAAAATGGGCATTCCCCCCTTGTGGTGTTCCTCACCCCCAAGGACTACTCCAAGTACCATGTTTGGTTTTGAATGTCTTATTTTGATATATTGGCTATTTGTTGATGCCTCTAGGTTCGGTGTGGATGGGGGTATTGGTATTGTTTGAATAGGAATGTATCTTTTGTCCACTTTCCTCTCTTACTATCATTTGTGGTAGGCAGTCTCTCAAACACCGATCTTTTCTCCGCCTTAGTGGATCTTCCTCCTCCATTTTTCCCACAGCTCGAATGGCAGGCTCTGTTAAGCAACATGTAGACCTCACACTCTTCACGTTGAATATACAGGAGCTTAACAACCCCTGCAAAAGAAAGCAGGAACTGTCACTCCATATGGTGGCTTTGATGCAGGAAACGCACAGCCCCGCCCTGCCCCCACCCCTCAACCATCGCCCATATTCGCTGCCCCTTGGGGAACTCACAGATATTTCTGCAACCAACTACTGCTCCTACTCCCGCAGTGTTTGTAAACTGATTAATAAACATGTTCCCTTTCATCATCATACAATTGCTGACCAGCAGGGCCTTTACGTTTTAGTTACAGGCACCCTCATAGGGAGTAAGGTCATGCTCCTCAATGTATATGCCCCTAATGTCGATGGCAACGCCTTTTTTTCACAACATTTCTGTACTCCTGAGCAGTTTTGACCCAGATGTACTCATACGGGGGGGGAGGGGGTGACCTAAACCTCGCTCTCGACCCATATCTAGACACAACCAGCACCTGCCCAAGCGGCAAACCTCAGGCACTTCATGCACCCCGAAAGTGTTTGGAGGCGGGGCGATAGTGCAAGGGAGTGTAGGCGGTGGAGCAGGAGCCGCTGCTGTGGAGCTGCTCAGGTGTGCGGAGTGTGGAGTTTTGAGCGAAGTTCGACCGGAGCCACTGCGGAGGAGCTCCGAGCTCGGAGCCCGAAGCCCGGAGCCCGAGAGCTCGGAGCCTGCTCGGAGCCTGCTATACTGCCAACAACAGCAGCTGCCGCAGCCGCCGCAGCTTTGCGCCCGTAATCGAACAAGGGCCTTGAGCGGTAAGCGGCGAGCGGTGTGAGTGGTGTGAGCGGGCGAGCAACCAGAGCCGGGGGGAGCTGCCTCCATCCATCTCTGCGACCAGCGCCTGCGGTTGTCCGCCCCAGCTCCGGTTTCCGCTCACGCTAGTGGGTCCCCCGGCCCGGCCCCGGCCCCGTGTGCGCTCCGGTCTTTGTTGCTGGAGCCTTTCACTCTCAGTGGGGCAGAAGGGAACTAGAAGGGAAAGCCGCAGCGTGCCTGTGGATTTAAAGGAGCACCGGCTTTGAGCACCCTATAGCACAGAAGCAGTGAAGAGAAAGCGATACCACTGAGCGAGAGTACGCTGTCAAGGTTCAGGAGGTAGGAGTCAGGAGAGACAGCCAACAGGAGCAGGGAGCTCCTCAATCCCGAGGCTTGTCTAACTGTCAGGTCACAGTGTGCCATACCGGTGAGACGCGGAGAGGAAACCCCAGGTCAGCAGCAGTCGGCGGCTGGCAGTGACGGGGGTCAAAAGACGAGGGATATACAGCGACAAATACCGGAGACTGCAGTAGCGGCAGCGGAAATCGGCATTGGGCAATTTGGCAGTTGGCAATTTCGGCAGCGGCCGTGGTAAAATACGTGAAAGACGTGAGTAATCTAAGCCACAGACCGCAAAGCCGCGACAAATATTTTTAAGCATAACATCTACAATAAAAGATTTTGCAGAGGAATTTAGGGGGAGTTGGGCTTTAGGAGGCGGTGAGAAGCCAGGGGATCCCATCGCCTCTACTACACAGGTACTATACTGGAGCAAATGGAGGCGTTTTCGAGCTAGTACCCCGGTAGCATTTCTGTTTTGGACCACAATTCTCTGCCTTAATAAGTACACGTTTTAGACGCTCAGACCTCTGATACCCCATCCCTTTAACTACCCAGTCTCCTATGCCCCACGTCCGCAGGTCATTTTGGGGAGCCATAGGAGCCACTGCAGAATAGGCAGCAGGAGTGGAGTTGAAGTGGGAGTGGGCCAGAGTGAACAGTATCATCGTCAGAGGGTCAGAGTGAGTCACAAACATTTGTCTAATATTGTCTAAACCAACAGGAGGCATCTGAAATAGTATAAATACAGAGAGATACTTGAGATAATCGGCATTTCAGGCCAGACCACCAGAACGCCAGAGTGAGATGTAATATCGCTCACACTAGCAGGAGGCTTTTTGAACATCTTTGGAACATCCGTAACATTTTGAGAAATTGGTAGCCTAAGGGTAGTAGGCAACCAGATCGAATAATCGAACTAGGACCATGCGGTCAGGAAAAATCCGACAAGTACCTATACATAAAAACAAAAGAAGAGCGGCTACAAAAGATCAAATCAAGCAAGCAAACAAAAACAAAACAAAGGAGATTGCCGGTAAGGAGCAAAAGAGCCTGATTCCAGTCCCTACGCCAGAACCATTTAAGTTTGGGGAGAAAGACTTAAGGCACAAATTTCATTTTCTAAAAGTCCAAATGGCGGCAATCTACGCAACAACTAAAGAAGCACAAAGCTTACAAAGTCCAATAAAACCAATACATTTAATCACACCAAACAAACAGGAAGGAAAAGGCCAGGCACAGCGGGATCCATTGAGAGAAAAGCAAGAACAACAATCACGACTACAGACACAATGCAAAAAAACAAACAAATTAGAAGGCAGTACAGGTATACTGACCCAAGAAAAATCAACGATCAAAAATTGGTTGCTAAAAACTACAGCACAGATTCATGCACCCATTTGCCAACTCATGTCCACACCGGGCAAACAACGAATAAAATGGAAAAAGTCTAACTTTAAAAAACGATCAAAGTCAAATTGGGTGTCAAACACAATCCCAAGGAAAGGTACAAAAGATAGACTGGACAAGATCTTTCTCAATTTTTGAGGAAGATGAACTCCTGAAGATGCTAGAATTAAATACACAAAATGTAGAGGAATCGGGGGAAAAAAGGCAAGCGGAAAACAAAGATACAGAGCCTCTGAAAATAAGAGAAAAGGGAGAAAAACTAGAAGCTAGCCGAACCCCCCAAAAACGTACATCTAGCCCTATCCGATGGATAGAACATAAAAATGAGAAAAGTGACCATCTACAAGGAAACACAAAAAAACACTCGCCAATAACAATTTCCTCCGCCAGGGGCCCCGATTCAACCAATAAACATACAGCCTGTCCCTTGGAGTGAATCATTACTATGAAATTTACAGCAAGCAATCGACGTCCTAAATTTCCAATCTGACAAGCTAGATGTTCAGGTGAAGTTAATTAATCTAATCGCAATACATATAGTGGGAATAAATAAAAAAATGGATACAATCTAAGTCCACATCTCAAAAGAAACAAAAAAAGACAACCAATCAAAAACTAAATCAATGGAACAAAATTGCGTCTGTGGGAAGATAATAGATAAACTGGCCTCATTACCAGAAATATTGTCAGAAATCCTACATGTGACACGCACAACAAGGACATCTGGAGAAACACCCCACCAAGAAAATAAGGGCGAGGCCTCAAAGATCGAAAAGCAAAATAGAACAAGTTCAATCATTGAGAAGGAAAAAGTCATAAACTTAGCTGAAGTAAGTGAAACAAATGAAAGAGGACAAGGCGAAAATAAAGCACTCTCGTCACTTTGCACAATAGAAACTCAAACCAAAAGACAACGTAAACGGGCACGGAAAGCAAGGAAGAATGCCATTAAAACCAAAAAAGATAGTCAAAATTATGCCATATTTGCACAAAAGAGGAACAAGAGCATAATTGATCAGAGAGAAGAATCTGACACAATAGAATCAAACAACCAAGAGGCAAACATAGAAGGAAATACAGAGCCATCGAAAAATTCAAGGCATAAGACGACAACGTCAAATACAAAATGGAAATTAAAAAATGAAGAGAACGCAGAAATAAAATCAACAAATAAAATAACAAGTATAGGGGACGATCCAGTAAATAATCAAAGAGGATCAGCCCACAAACAGCAAAAACCTCAGGAAAATGTCCAAACACAAAAAAGCCAATGCGAATTAAAGGCGCAAGATCATATAAAATCGATCACAGGGGAAAACAATGAAAAACTAGCAAATCAAATTAAAAAAGAAATGAGCTGCAAGGCCCAAGCAGATCAATCCATAAGTATGAACACCCATTTAACAATCACGGTAGGAAATAAAAGAAGGTTATGTAACGCACCCCCGGGAATCACACAAAGGGATTTCAAGAGGCCAACAACGAGTCACAGATCAGTTGAGCCAGAAATATGGTATCACAGAGAAGCGGGGACATTATCAGGGTCCAGTCCATCAGAAGTATCCATTGTCGAACGCCTAAGACAAAATAACCCTCGAGACCAAACAGAGAAAAAAGTGAATTCAGTCAGAATCAGAAATTCCAAACGGTTCCTATAGAGACAGGCTGCAAATTACTATTCAGGCCAGAATACCCGACAAAAGGAAATATGGACACGCCGGGGGAACATATTGAGGCTAATTAGAGAGATTCCGAAATTAGGGGGAATAACATCAAATGACCTCATAGCAGTAGAATTTGTCCAAATGAATAAGGAGACAAACTGGGAAATAAATAGCACTACATGGGCATCAAAAGAGATAACGGAACTCATCTTCTCCACAAGAGCAGACTTTGCTTCATGGGGCATAATACTGGTGTATCCTACGCCCATAAAGTATCCATACCCACTATTAAACAGCGTGGAACCCCAATCCACAAATATAAAAGGAAAAACATCCTCCATTTTAATAGGAGCAAGAAATAAGACAATCAATAAGACAATCAAACAACAAATAAGGAGGGAACCCGCGTTTAACAGTACAAAAACAGGACAACTAAACCATCGGCCGGAGGGAGATCAGGATTGGTCTTGGATCCCACAAGTATTGAATTCTCTTCGATCCTTATGGAAGCAATTCAGACCGCAAAGAGCAAATTCGAAACATCGAGGAACACAAGACACTTGAGAGAAAAATAAGAATTTGCTCTTGGAACGTCCATGGTTTCAAAGAAATGGAACAAGACCAAGAGACTATTTCCTTCCTGAGTAAATTTGACATAATTCTCTTGCAGGAAACATGGAATGTTACCCCCAGACAAATTGCTGGATAAGAAGAAAATCACATAATGGCAAAAGAAATCGCAAAGTATGGACACTCAAGGGGGCTGATTATCTACATACATAACAAATGAAATCAATTGGAAGACAGAGATAATGGATCCAGGGGTAAATTGGATACAAGTCACAAAACTAGAAAATAAACAACCTATAAATGGAGTATACATCCACCCTGAGAAGTCTACAAAAATCAAAAAACTGTTAGAGCTAACAAACCTAATAAAAACATTACGAACAACACACCAATTTCACGGGATGCTAATCACAGGTGATTTCAATAGTAACCTGACAAGAGTCAAGGGTAATAAAAGCAAAATCCAAATAATATGGAACGATCTGGAATCTTTGGGACTAGTGACACTAAATGGAAACACGAAGGGCGATCAACCTGCAAGAATCACCTTTTCGTGTGGAAACAAAAACTCCACAATAGATTTCACATTAATAAGCAAAGACCTTATACAGCTGGCCAATCACTTCGGCATTGTAACACGACCGGAAAGTGACCATTTCCCGCAAGAAACTATACTAAGCTTAAACATCCAACAAAAAGCCAGTACTGCGTCACTAGCTATAATCCCGGAAATATATAATCTAAGGAAATTCAAATGGAGAGGTCCCATAATTAACGAGATAATGGAAACAATGTATACACACGTAAATAACACGGCGGCCCTGGAATTCCATTCACTCCTAAAAAATTGGGAGAACTTACACACACTTGTGTTAGAAAAATTTCCATCAAAGTTAGTAGCGAAACGTGTATATGACTCCAATAAAGAGCCATGGTATACCACAAAGCTAAGAGATAAAAAAAAAAGGAAATTGCTAAAAAATTAAGATTAAAGGCTGCAACAAACAGACTGGGAAATGATATAGAAAATAGCGAGATAAAGAAAATGAGAAAAGAATACAAAGAAGAATGTAGAAAGGCAAAAATGCTCCATACTGGGAAAATATGGGAAGATCTGCTATGGACAAGTAAACTACCAAACAGCAGTGAATTTTGGGGCATAATCAATAAATTATCGAAAAGAACAGGAGCGCAGCAAAATATAGGAATAAGTGAAACAACATGGCTGCAACATATTGACAGCCTGTACAATACCCACACTTACCAACTCCCGTGCAAAGAATTAAGCAAAGACACAGCAAAAGGAACAGAACACATGAAAAAGAAGAACGGGAAGAAGAAAGAACCAGTGGGGAACCTGAAGACCGATTCACATTAACAACAGTGAAACAAACAACCTTTTTGATAAAAAAAATTGAAAGCCGAAGGAGCCGCAGGTCCCAACGGGCTACGAAACGCCCTATTTAAACAAGACCCTGACTTCTGAGCAAACTATCTCACTCCACTTTTTAACCAACTGTTTATTGACAATAAGATATCATGGTCCTGGTATGGTAACATCTTTCACCCTATTTATAAAAATGGGAGCAGAATGGAACCCGGAAACTACAGGCTGATAGCCCTCATCGATGTAGAGGCAAAGCTTTTTGCATCTTGCATATTACGTCATTTACAGGAATGGATAAATAAAAACAAAATAGTTCCAAAGTTCCGAACGGGTTTTAGGGAAGGCATGGGTTGCACCACAAATCTTTCAGTACTGGAGTTATTAATAGAAAGAACAGAAAAAAAGAAGGCAGGATTACTGGCATGCTATATTGATTTAAAATCCGCCTTCGATAGAGTTCCAAGAGACCGTTTGTGGAAAAAACTAGAATCATGGAGCCTCCCGCAGAAACTAATAGATATTATAATAGCTTTATATAGTGAAACATGGGCCAAAGTAAAGCTTGGAGATGGGAGAAGGATTTCATCACAAACAAACATACAAAATGGCCTAAAACAGGGCTGCGTGCTCTCTCCAAGCCTATTTAACGTATACCTAGCAGATTTAAATAGTCACCTACAACAAGTAAACGGACATCCACCAAAACTGGCAAATGAATCAATTCAGTTCCTACAATATGCCGATGACATCATGGTATTAAGTCAAACCCCGATAGGCCTGCAAAGGGTCATAAACAAATTAACCGAATATTTTGACCTAGTAGGCCTGGAACTGAATAATAAAAAAACAAAGGTAGTAAGACTGGCGGGCCCAAGCCGAGGAACATTTAAATGGTATGCAAATAATACACAAATTGAGGAGATAACTACATATAAATATTTGGGTATTAAACTGAGCAGAAACATGTCCCTGGTGGACCAAAAACGGGAAATCACAGCTAAAGCCCAATCGCTCACCTTTGCCTATAAACTCCTCCAAAAGAAACTAAAATGCCCCTCATATGGTCACCTTTTAAAAGTAATGGCAGCCCAACTGCTACCAACCTTGTCTTATGGGTTGGAAATATGGCACGGGAAAGAAATTGAAACCCTTAACAAATTACAGACTAAAGTATATAAATCCGTGTTCAATCCTTTTAAAGGATCATCCCCAGCGCAAATACGCCTGGAATTTGGTCTTCAAAACCAAGTCTACCAAAGGAAAGCTGTCTTCGCAAAATAGTGCTGGAAACTTAGAGCATCAGAAACAGGATCATTGATCTATGTTGGCTGGAAATTAAGAAACAATATGACCAAAAAGAACCAAACACTTGGGCGACTTGCGAACTGCATTGGAAACACTAAACATCGAGGAAATTTGGAACAACCATTTGGAACAAACAGCATTTAACAACATTTGTAAACTAAATGCAAAGTCACTATCCTTGGTAGAAGACAAAAGGAGTTTGGCCAAACGCCGGCATGCATGGACTGTAATCAATTCATATAAAAGATTAAAACCACAATTTTATCTTGAATCTCACTTCCGGCTATCGCTAAAAATGAAATTCATGGCATACAGACTGGGCGATCATTGCGCAAAAGACCTGATTCCGACGTGGAAAAGTAAACAGCAAGAAAAAACATGCCGCCTATGTGGGTACCACACAGAAAGTTTGTACCATCTAATGTGAACGTGTGAGACAGTAAAAGAGGAAAGAATAACATTGTTGAAATCAGTTTTAAACTCTTTAAAAATTCGCACCTGCAGGCAGGCGGTCGGTCACAAGTTGGATGGGTGCCTTTTCGAACATTCTTATATGCCGTGGAGTAAAATTCATGACTCTAGTAGAGACTTTACTCTCGAAAGCTGAATAGATTAAGACTTGGGTCTGGAAAGCGAACTTCTTTTAGAAATAGTAATCATTTTAAGAATATGATTTTTATTTTTATTTTACATTTGATTGTTATTTTTTATATGTATACTTTAGGGTTGTGATAAACCAAATAAAGTTAACTTTGACATGCACTCCGTTCCGCATTAGCTGATCACTCTCTCAGAGAAGTCTGCCGTGTCCCACATTCTGATACCACAGCTCATAACTTTTCTTTCGTCCTCACGCAGTCTGGATACAGCTGGATTATTAGTTTATCTCTGAGCATGCCGCCCCTTGGATGTGAGATATCCAAGTGCTACTCCGTAGGCTGTCGGACCATGCCTCTGTTTGGCTGACACTTGTGATGCCCTATGGTAGCAGGTGAGAACTTTGATGGTCCATTCCCTCAACTGTCATATTCGACACTGTATTTCATTCAGAACTGCGAGATGCGATTATTGAGTATTTGAGGTTAAATGCAGGCACAGTCGACACTCACGCTGTGTTATGAGAGGCCTTCAAAGCATACTTCCAGGGAGTTTTCATATCAAAACAAGCCACTGCGTAGGGAACAGGCTGAGTGGAATACGACTTACAATCACTTGACATCTCCAATTCCCCACACCCCATCCCTGATTATTTATTCAAACAAGCCCAGCTGCTGACTGAATTTAGGGACTTGGGGGAAAAGGAGTCCAATCATCTCGGCAAATATGTGAAACCTTGCTGATATGGCGAAGGTGAGCAACCCAGACGCACCCCACCTGCCCCCCCAGAACAGGGATGCATTATTAAACTGCAATCCCCAGCTCGCCCCCTGATCACAGCGGTCAAAGATATATTGCAAGAACTAATCCCATATTATTAATCACTATATATTACACGCCTCTGCCCTGACAAGTAGTCCCATGTTAGCTACATCGAAGAAATAGCCATGATCAAGCCCACTACTGGGCAATCCCAGTTCCTAGCCGAGCCTTTCACCTCGGAAGAGATCCCCTTGGATATTGACTCTCAGGATGGAACTTGATGGCCTCAAGGGCACTTTTTATAAAGCTTATAAGGGTCTCCACGTACCTTGTCTTTTGGAGGTTTATGCTGGGGCCCAAGACAGTGGAATACTCCCACCCTCTATGAGGGTATGAGGGAGGCTGCGATCTCTTTATTATTGAAACCTGATAAGGACATTCTGCTCTTCTTACAGGCCCTTGTCCCTGTTAAACTTTGATAACAAGATCTTTGTCAAGGAGATGGCAAACAGGCTATCACTCTTCTTAGACCAAATCATCTCGCCTGTCCAATCTGGTTTTATCCCCCACAGATCCATGTTACTTAATTTGCGTACCATCTTTTCAGTCCTGAACAGGATATCCCTGGAGATACTAGCCATGGTGGCCCTTCTGAATGCAGAGAAGGCATTTGATTCCCTGGAGTGGCCTTTTTTGCTGCCCATTGGGTGCGTTCGGGTTAATGGCTAACTTTACGACTCCTTTCTATCACACGTGGCACCAGACAGGGATGACCCCTCTCCCCGATAATGTTTATCATTGCAAAGGACCCCCTTATTCGCCATCCACCTGAAAAAAAACAGCACCTAGGTCTTCATTTCAAATAGGGCCCACTACTCATATCAATGTACGTGGACAACATCCTACTATTTTTTAAGAATGATTTTAGCCAGTGTGATAATATAGGATGCTCACACTGATTATCACAAGAACTGGACACAGTAAAATCAAGTACATCAACGCCAATATTACCGTTTTATTGGTCATCTAGAAAACTTCAACCAGCACAGACTGTGCTAATAATGCCTTAATTCTCCAGGATACCGCCTACAGATTGAAGTAAAACGTCTGGCCTAAAGGTATGCACTGATAATACCCCTTCTAAATTGTAATCTGGTAATCTAAAGTATAATAGAGTAAATCTCAGCACATCTCACAACAGATTGACCATAAAAAAAGTGTTCACCTTATTACACCCATTGATTAGAAATACAACAGCGACGACCAATTCCATACTGATCTGCAGCAATCGGCCCTACCGACCTTTAAAATTACAAACATGTATTGGAATACTGGAGGCACTGAGCTGCCTCCTCGTTTCGTGCACTACAGTCTCACTCAGAATTCTCGTCTGGTCCACACCTCAATACTTACAAGAGAAATTAAGAGTTAAAGCCTTCGATGGATTCCAGATTCGAGCTCTCCACAATAAACAAGTGAAGCTCTGCAGTACAGGAACTCCTAATGCAATAACGCGTCCTATTCTACTGGGAAACAAACAAATCATTAGATATCGTAAATGCACTTCTTTAAATAGGGTTACAATACCTGGCAGTTACTGTGGTTCGTCCGAACAGATGAGCAGTGGTGAGTAGTCAGTGAAACCACAAGTGTTTGTACTCACTCATAACTTCCATGGATTTCACAAGATGCACGTCGCTAAGGAAGCAAGAGCAGTGCTTCTGAAAGTCCCATCCAAACCTCAGTACTCACATAATTCAGCTTATATCTTCTGTTATCTGTTGTGCTTCGATCTACAAACGCACATTACATTCTTCCAAACACTTTTTGGTCTTTCATTAATTTAAACCTCAGTCGTTAAAGTGCCTTAAAATGCCAATAACTTACACACCAACGTCCAAACGTTACCCGATTTTCTGCAACACAAACGGGCTGTATTTTTTTGGTTCTGCTTCTGCTCTGGACAGTAAAGGGCTTGTTCCTAGTAAGGTGGTCAACTTCCAGGGCGTGGACTGCATAAATATCATAGTTTAAACACCTTTCAGTTGAGTAATTGTCCTCAGGGAAGCTAGACTAAACTCCTAGTCAGTGAAAGGTGACGTTTCTGGAGCTGAGTCCAGCTAAACCACAATGTTTCGTCTAAAAACCAAGTCGAAAATGGAAGCAAGTATAGGAAAACTTCTGTTTAGTGCTTTTGTAGCCTTGTGTACACCGTGCACGTATCACCCGAATCTGAGCCGCATTTCAACATAAACACAGACCAATCGTAAATCTCTGTTACGTTTTGTTAAAATGTATTAATGTTTTTAGCAAATTTATGACAATTAGTTTTACCAGCCGTGTCATCAAAAAGTACCCGTGAAAATGTCTCCCTTTCTGAAATCTTAAACCGCTTCAACCTAATGCCCACAAGGCTGTGCTGTTGCACAACAATGGAAACCCGTATTGAAAAACCCAGTTTTATACTTTCTCTGTGACTCGGTTTTGGATGCTACATTGTCAATAAATAATACTATACACGTGATTTGTGAGTAAACTGATGGTCACGGGGTTTAATGCCAAAAGGTACGCTTATCAACCCATCATTGCAATAATTATAATAAGATAATATGAGTATAATGCAAATGTTATTAACCTTATAATTTAAAGGCGTTTAAGGGGTGCTTTGCACACTAAATAAGGTATAGCTATTGCTGTGTATGCTATATCATAGATAACCTGAAGTGCCACATGGACTTCGGGTAAAAAAGAGACTTTATGTAGATTAGTATTCTTGTGAGTTGTTGTGTATATGTTTGGGGGTTGTTTGGCTACATGGAAGTGCCTTGTTTTTTTGCAACAACATTTGTCCTATTTATTACTGTATTTTTACCAATGGAGAAAACTGTATTATAAGCGGTTATTCTCTATAAAGCGTCCAGCCCTTATCGCAAGAAAAAAGTGGATTCCTATTGGCAATACTGCTTTCAAATATGGAGCTATGTTATACCTACAATAATAAGCATAGCTCGTTTATTAAATAAATCAGAGTGTAAAAAAATGCATTCCTAGCAATGCTAAGGTTAGCACATCCTTCTTTTAATCAGTGACACCCGTGTCTGGATCAGTTCTTCCTTCTACAAACCTCTTTAAACTAGAATTTTAGTCTCGTTAGTCTAGTTGAGATGAACCACGATTACGATTCCCAGAATGTAATAGGCAGTTAAATGATTTCCTGGGGGCTGGGACGACATCATGGCGATCTTGATTCGTGGTTATCTGGTGAACTTTTCATGCCTTAATTTCAGTTGTATGTGAAATGAGTGTCTCCGTTTTAATACCTTTAAAGGACAACTCCACCAGCACTAAAATCAAAAGCTGCGGTTGCACAATGACGCCACTGTTGTTGCCTTTCTGGGGGGGGGTCTACATGCATTTGAGCCAGTACGCCTGATTGGAGTGTAAAGCGGATAAAAATAAGCCATTGTTCTAACACACTCGAATATCTCGGTGTTCCAGTTTCAGAATGCAAATCTTTCTTAATTTCTTTTAAATGTAATATTGGCTAGGTTGCCAGATAACGATAGTCTTACATACACCTGTGGGGCATGGTGGAGGACATGGTAGTTTTACCTTCTGTGGAGAGCGACCACAATCTCTTGTCCCTCACCCTGTCCCACAGGTGCGTCAACAGCACCGTGAGTGGTTCTCCTTGTAACCCCGCGCCAGACCTGTCAGTGGTCACGAACTGTGGGCGAAGGCTAAAATGGGCGAAGCTGGCTCTTTCGGAGGAGAAAACCTCTGCGATTAGGCAGCTTCTGGTTTCAGCCCTGGCCAATCTTGATTGCCAAGAGGAAGGGCTGATGGAGGTGGCACCTAGGTTTTGTGACATAATTCAGACCATTGGCGACCTTTTTGTAGTCCCAGCCCACCCGAGCGGAAGGAAACCTGGCCTACGACCGGGTCAGGGCTGGTACAACCAAAAGTGTAGGGAGGCGAAATCACTTCTTATTGAGGCAGTCAAGTCCAAATTGCCGCTTAGGACTAGGGAGGCCAGGAGACACTACACACTCTGCCAGAAAAACGCAAGGATGGAATGGGAGGATAACTTCTGGCAGGACCTTCTGGCTGCCAGCCGAGGGAAAGATGCTAAAGGTTTTTGGGACATGGTGGGTAAAAGGAATCGTCCCGCCGATTCCCGGAGGACTTGTGCGATTAATGCCCAGACCTGGTTTTCCCATTTCCAAAATCTGTACTCTGCTGTTGAAGGCCCCCTTAATGATCCCTTTAACATCCCAGCCTTTACTCTAGACCGTGACCTGGATCTGTTTTCCCCCCTTGATGTAACAAAGCAGATCAAAACCTTGGTCCCCTTGAAAGCAGCTGGCCCGGATGGCCTACCAGGGGACATCCTCCGTGCTTACCCGGAAGAATGGGGGGCTCTAATCTCTGCACTCCTCAATGCAATCATGGGGGGAGGGCTTGTGCCTGACTCCTGGAGAGGTGCAGAGGTGGTCCCCATTTTTAAAAAGGGCAGTCGGGATTTACCCGGGAACTATAGGCCTATAAGCCTAATAGACTCCAGCCAGAAATTGGCCGGGAAAACCATCTTGGGGAGAATTACTCAATGGGTGGACGACAATCACATTCTGTCCGACATGCAGGCTGGGTTCCGTTCGGGTACAGGAACTATTGAACAGGCCTTTAGGCTTTTGTTGTTACACTGGAAGGTGGTGGTGCTGGGCAAAGGCAGTCTTTATCTGGCCTTTATTGACCTTAAGACTGCCTTTGACCTAGTACCAAGGGAGGAACTTTGGAGGGTGCTTCATGGTTTAGGGATGCCCCCATACCTATTGAACCTCCTCATTAACCTGCACACCAACACCTATGCCCAGGTTAGATGGGGGTTGAATGGGGAAAAGACCGATAAGATCAGGGTCGAGAGGGGAGTAAGACAGGGCTGTGTTTTGGCCCCCACCTTATTCTCCCTCTATATTAACGGGGTGGTAGATCATCTATTGGGCGAACCATCAGATGCCCCCAGCCTGGGTGGAGTAAAAATTCCAACTCTGTTGTTCGCCGATGACACCCTTCTCATCTCCAAAACCCCCCAAGGTCTACAGTTTTTGCTGAACCGCTTCCAGGATTTCTGTACCACTAAAGGCCTTGTCATTAACATAGACAAGACTAAGTACCTAGTCATGCACCCACCCCGCAAACTTGGTCGCCCTCCAATCCTGAACTCCATACCCTTAGAAAGAGTGGCGGAATTTGATTATCTGGGGATCCGCCTGAATGATGCAATGAGCTGGTCTGCCCACATTGATAAAATGACTCTGGCCCACAAAAGGGTGGGGGGCGCCCTTCTTAAGGAATACAATAACTCCTCCAAACATTGTGTTGCACCCACACTGGAGATCTATAAAGCTCGTGCAGTCCCTGCTTCTCTCTATGGATCGGAACTGTGGGGTTTGGGCAAAGTCGATTCATTGAGTAAGGCCGAAAATAAATTTATCAAGGATCTTCTTGCTATTCCATCAAGCAGCCCGACCATCCCAATGCTCTTGGACACTGGCTGTAAAGCCATAAGGGACCAGGCTCGGCTTCGCCCCCTTCTGCTCTGGGCACGTTTGTGGAGGGTCCCGGAGCTACAATCGTATGCCAATGGTCTAGCAGAAGTGATGCATGCTGACGGTTGGAGCAGCATCAAATGGCTGAAGGACATAAAACATCTTTTAGGGGAACTGGGTTTGGCTTTTTGCTGGCATAGTCACTCCGCTCCACCTAAGAAGATTCTAAAAAAACTTTACTGGGAGTGGGTTGACGTGAAGCGTTCTAGTAGCCAGCAGCATTGCAAAACCACCGCAGTTTTCCTGTTGTTCAAAGACGTTGTCTTGTATGAGCCATATATGGATATTATAACAGTGGCTATGGATAGGTCCTTGTACATTAAATTTCGGCTAGGAACCTTGCCTTTGGCGGATCTCTGTTCAAGGTGGAATAAAGCCCAGCCCACATCACGCTTTTGTGCCTCTTGTCCGGACAAACCAGAGACGGTGCCACACTTCCTTTTCGAATGCCAGGACTATGGTCGCCCCAGATCGCGTTGGCTTGCCCCCATTTGCAGAGAACTGGGGACTCGTCAGCACTCTGTTGCCCTACGGATTCTTTTAACTAATACAGCCCCTCCTATTGTTTGTGCTGTAGCAAAATTTTTAAAATGGGCTTGGTTGTTAAGACTTAGAAGACTGTCCATAACAATTTAATTCTTTTTTATCTAATTTATGCTGACACACCGTGTTTTAATTATCATCCCACTTGTACAGTCTTATTTATTTCGACATGCTGTTTTTATCTTTTTGTACTGCTTTTATGATATGTGCATATCGAAATAAAGCATCAATCAATCTACAAACCTCTTTAAACTAGAATTTTAGTCTCGTTAGTCTAGTTGAGATGAACCACGATTACGATTCCCAGAATGTAATAGGCAGTTAAATGATTTCCTGGGGGCTGGGACGACATCATGGCGATCTTGATTCGTGGTTATCTGGTGAACTTTTCATGCCTTAATTTCAGTTGTATGTGAAATGAGTGTCTCCGTTTTAATACCTTTAAAGGACAACTCCACCAGCACTAAAATCAAAAGCTGCGGTTGCACAATGACGCCACTGTTGTTGCCTTTCTGGGGGGGGGGGGGGGGGGGGGGGGGGGGGGTCTACATGCATTTGAGCCAGTACGCCTGATTGGAGTGTAAAGCGGATAAAAATAAGCCATTGTTCTAACACACTCGAATATCTCGGTGTTCCAGTTTCAGAATGCAAATCTTTCTTAATTTCTTTTAAATGTAATATTGGCTAGGTTGCCAGATAACGATAGTCTTAGGGGCAGCCAATGTACAGACATGGCCTGCTAGGGCCTCGACGCAGAGAGAATACAGGGATAAATCATTCAACAAGCACCAACACAAATATCTGGCTGAAGGCAACGATGAAATAGTCCACTAGAATTGCAGGGAAAGAAATGGACACATGCAAGATTATCGAAAATGCTTACAACATGTTAGACAAGGGAGAAGCGGGCCTTATAGCACTGCTGGACATACTAGAGACCTTTGACAAAACTGATACTCACAGACACGCATGGGTTTTCCTGAAACGGTTCTAACTTGGTTTATCTCAATTTCGCCAACCGTAAACGGAGTGTAAACGAATGGGAGATTTCTGTCCCCCAGTCTATCCCAGCTACCATCATTTTTAACCTGTACTTGAAGTCGCTTTGTATCCTAATGAAAAAGTTAAGGGTGTCTATCCCACAACATGCAGGTAGCAAGCACATGGGTATACAATTTGCCACCTTCGATGATGTTGTCATTCTCAAAAAACTGCATGAAAAATATTCAAAAAATGGATGTTAGTGAATTCCAATGAATACAATTTTGAGAACACCAAATATATACTTCGATGCAGAGAACACACACCAAAAATAAACCGAAAAGGGATTGAAGAACACTTCTCAAGTACAAAGCACAATTAGTGCGGGAAGCCTCACGTTTGTCGAGGTGTATAGAACAGCTTCTTTCAGTAACAATCTGATTTCCATGGTGGCATTCGAGCAATTGTCATGCCTAAAAAGCACTGTGGAAACACGCCCTCATTGTTGCTCCTAGAAATTATATAGCTCTCATGAAAGCACTATTACACTCAGCTGCACAACTGACTACCGATTAAAAACACCTATGCAATACCACCCGCTCTGAAAGTTCTTTACTGGCTGCCCTTGGAGGCAAGGATAGAATTCAAACATGTCTGTTTAACATGTAAAACATTGAAATGTCGGCAACCTAACCATCTATCTCCTGTCATATCCCTGTTAGAAGATGGGAGAGTCTCTAAAAACAATAACTCCTCTAAACAGTCAAGATATACATTTTCAGCGTGCTCGCACCTCTTACTAGGGCCTCATTGAAGGCAGCAGTATAATCTATGGGACAGATCCTCGATGGAAGGTCTCAGACAGACTGGGCGAATAATCTCTGAATGAAGATCAAGATGAGTAGCCACAATATATCGCCCAGTAATGATATTTTGACGGTGACCGCAGAAGTCTTCTGGATCTTTTGTGGCAAGAATTCATTCTCGATCTCCTAGATTAGTTGTTGTTCACCTTTTACAATCTGTGGACCCCTACCTAATCATTACTGGAACCATAGCTGAAATATTACTGGAATCTGAGGACCCCCACAGTGTTATTCCTGCATGCCCAGGAGCCTGGCCTAAGCATTTTCAATTATTTGAACCACAAAAAAATACACAGAAAATCCAGAAACAAGTATCCATCTAACACATACACAACTAATGAACTATTTTAATTCACAAAGCAATATAAAAAAAATCAACATTTTGATTGGAAGGTTGGAGCTACCTTAAGTTCAATTGAGGCCACTCGTTGTCCATAAAATACATTCTGTTTGATGCACTTTCACACATTTATAGAATGTTTTTAAAAGTTCAGTTTTACATTTTACTTTTTATTTATGTACACTTTATTACCCCTGGGGTGAAGCGAGCAGTTTGCGAGGGCCGTTTTCGCCCGATTTTGTTACCTGGGGCCGATATTGCCGACCCCGGTAACAAAAATGGCCCTCCAGGGACCCAAAACCGGCCCGCACCCTAGCGGCCTACCGGGGAAACGCCCGGTGCCCACTATGGCCAGTCCGGCCCTGATGGAGTGCCATTTAGTGACCGGAGACTCTGTATGGTATGGAAATGCCAGTAAGTAGAGAAATGCAGACAGAGGAAAGACTGTAGCTGAGGAGCTGCAGGTGGTGGTGGTTCTGTAGCAAGAGTGGTTGTTGGCAATCTGAGAAGAACACACTCAGAGTCATCCTCACTAAAAGCCAAGACAGAGGCTGAAACATTGGGATCATAGCCAAAATGTCTTGGACTCCCCGCTCTGGGAGAAAGGCAAGAAAAAATACCATATCCAGATGGGTTCAATGAAAGAAAGCATTTGCGAAGGTGCCAGGTGAGACTACGGTATGTTGATGGTGAACCCCAAACAATATTCGGAGGTTTATCATCATATGGAGGGGATTGACAGCGAGTTGGGGCGAGCCTGAGTTCAACAGCAGTGGCGTCACTAGGGTTGGTGTCACCCGGTGCGGGTAACTCATGGTGTCACCCCCTCACGACTTACCGCACCGAACTCCTCCGCTCCGAGTCCGCCAGTGGACACAGTTGGCAAATAACAGGACCATAGCACCCTATCAAAAATTATGCCACATTACAATATGTGATTTCCCTTTTCTTTCTGCATAGTTTAGTCAACCCTCCCACATAATGTGGCCCACCTCTGCTGCGTAATTCCAGTGGCCCTAGTACGAGTGGCATTAGGATACTAAATGGCCCCAGCCAAGGTGAAGGGCAGTCAAGGTACTGGGGAGTTGCTTGGTAATGACTAGCAGCTACAACTGCTGTGAAACTAATTTCTAGTTCTATTAATTTTAAGGATGTTTACCTTAAGTGGATAGCTTGGAAATCTCCTAGACCTTAGTTTGAAATCCTCTGAAATATAGGCATTTAATCTATTCCATCTTCTAGTCTGTATGAAACCCTGAAATTGGAGGAGTTGGCATAAGCACTTCACGTTGAGCATTGCATAGCCCTATACAAATACATTTTGCATTAGATGTCATAATCTGTAGGGGACATAAAAGCTGAAGCCTGGTTCACACTCATCATTAATAAACAAATATACATTTCTTGATAAAGCTGGTTGGTTTATCATAGCTCAGATCGCAACGTGTCGGAATATTGCCTCAAATCTACAAAATAGAATGTGAAAACTATTGGTAAAGAAATTAATATTTAAACTCTCAAAATAGTTTGAGCCGACAGAGTTGAACTGTTATGGAATAGAATGCACTTTACTCAACCCAGAGTGCTTCTAACGACAGCCTCAACTTCCTACTACCTTTTGACTAGTAGAGATGCTCCTAACACATAAGCAAATTAAAGGCTATTTCCTCTTGCATCCATCTTTCTTGTTTTGGCATTCTCTTCCCAACTTTTCTTGCTCCTTTCCCAATCCTGCTCATTAACTTCCTGCTGCTCCTTCCCTCTTGCAAGCTCCCATCTCTACCTTTCCTCACCTCCCCTTACTCTCACGGCTCCTAATTTTGACATCATGTCTACACATTCACATCCTGTCTATCTATGTGCCCCGTCATCCACTTGCAATAAATTATTCCAAAATCGGAAATTACTAGTTTTAGAACATTCCTGTGCCTGCAGAATTAAAAAGGAAAGACATTTTAATTGGCCTTCAACATGTTTCATGCAATATTTCCATTTTTGCGTGCTCCAGCAGCAAAATTCCAAGATGTGGGAACAGGATACTTTAGAGCAGATTTACAATAACTGGTGCATCCTTACATATCAGCAGGGATGCGCCAGTAATTGTGCCTCACGGCTCCGCCACCATGGATGCGGCGCATTTACAATGTGGCGCACCATGGGGCAAAAATGGACAGATACGTAACGCATCTGCTGCCGTAAGGCGGTGCATTGCTGGACGCAGCTCCAGCAAGGCTCTGGGGTGCCCTATCCTGAAAGTGCTGCGTCAATCCTTACGCCTGCTTCAAGCAGGCGCAGAGTTTTGACGCAGCATGGCCTTAAAAGTGGCTGAGTGAAATCCTGTAGATTTTACTCAGTGACTTTTAGGAGGCGTTCCTGCTCCGGAACGCCCCCCCCCCCCCTGCAATGGAACGCCTCCCTCTGGCGCAGGGCTTTACAACGTGATGCATCATGGAGATGCGTCACGTTGTAAATACCCCGCACCATGGCACATCTTTTGCGCGGCCGCTGTGTCACAAAAGTGACGCAACAGTGGCGTAAAAGAGGCGCAAGGGGCTTGTAAATCTGCCCCTTAGTTCCTGATCCGGATTTCACCAAATTCTGTGATTCTGGGAAAACTGCCTAATTCCTTTATCTGCCCAAAGTTCGATCCCTGTTTCTATTTATTTGTAAACGCTGAAAAATACTGAACATATGTTATTGTTGCGATACGTTTGACGGATGGCCGGCCGATAGCTGCGCATAAGGGAGATTAAAAAGAGATTTCCAAATGAAGTTTACATAGCTGCACGTGTGGGTATCTGTTAGTACTGTTATGCTAATATTTTCCTGTATGTGCATGCATATTTTCCTGTATGTGCACTGTTGCACTCGGATTAAAAATAACCAGGGTTATGCTAATATTTTCAGGCGCATATATGTGCCATGGTGCAAGGAGGGAACCTTCACTTCAACTAGCTGTGCACTGCTCTCCCATCTCCAAGTGCAGGTTCCAATCTCTCAGCCGCACTCTCTTGCATCACACTGCTCCTCATAACTTCCTGCTCCCCACCAGAATGTGCACTGTTGCTTTATCCTCCTAATGGGCCACAAAAAATAACAAACAAGGTTATGTAAACCATCCTCCACTCGGATTAAAAATAACCAGGGTTATGCTAATATTTTCAGGCGAATATATACTTTATTGTATGTGTCTCCTTAACACACTAACGGTGCAAGTACTGTACACGTTTATCACTTAAATAAAAGTGAAAAGATACTACTTCCAACTTAATTTCTAATCTTCACCACTGAAAAATATGGATAGATGCCAATTGGAGAAAAATACATGCGACCGAATCCAGTCTGAAATGTGAAACATCCATACTTTAGAAGCTGGGTCTCTACTTATAACGAGAAAAGGAGGGGGGCTGTGCGAGTGTCCTGACCCCTGCATCCTTTGTCTGTTTCCAAGCTGTGCGGGTGGGGGCACTGGCAGTGCACGGGCCGACTCTGTCAGGGAAGCCGAGCTCAGGGCACACTGCAGTATTTTGTTAGCAGGTGCGCTTGCAGGGTAGAGGCGAGGCTGCAGAGCTGTGTTACACAGTGTAACCAGTCAGATTGGTGTCACCCTATGTATGGTGTCACCCGGTGCGGTCCGCACCCCCCGCACCCCCCTAGTGATGCCGCTGTTCAACAGACAGACATTGAGGTAGAGTAAGACTGGTACCACCGGTAGCGTCCTCTCCAGCGCGGGAGCATGCAAATGAAATACGCCGCACATTGAGCTCTGCACTATACATCTTCATTATTCAACATACAGGTACACACTGCAAGCATTGCAACACATTATAACCACACCTAAATACCTTCTAAGAATTTGTAATTTGGTAATTCCTGTTTGAACTCCACCAAGAACCATAAAGGTTCTAGCATGTAACATCTCATGACACTACAACCCACAACTTCTGCAGGTGTAACACCACCATCACTTATGTGAACACTTGAGTGGCACTGGTGAACCCACAAGGGAGCACTACAAAGTGAAAATGCTCCTGGCGCACAGTGAATCACAAGTAGCGTCTGTGGGTCTCTAGGACGGGATATGGTGATGGAGCGAGGTGGAAAAACAAAGTTTTGTATACCCCTCATAAAGTCACTTCCTCATAACAGTAACATGAACTAATTGTGTGGGTTTGAAAATTAACCAACCTAGAATAGAATGCACACACAAAAGTACACATGGGAAACTAATTTGCTTTTGTTGCAAACCATAATCGACTAATTAAAATGATGACGTCACATTTTACTCTAACGCAAATGCTATAACCCAATCTAAAGCAGAATGAATGTGCTTTCATTTGTCTGTTTGTGGCATAAAAGATGAAGAATGGTAAGTAAACTATGCATATATGTTGCTTTATTTGCTAGGTAATAACTAACAGGGATACTTTAGTGGAGGGGGAGGTAAACAGAAGGGTTGTAATTCAACCGGTTGTGGACGTTTCTGTTACTCACAGATTAAAGCGCAATACGCATGTGCAACAACGCTTAGAATGAATGTGAGATGGGTATACTCAGACGCGAGTCCCATGCTCTCCACACCACTGGATTCAAGCAAGCCGGGCTGAAGACGGCAGGAATGCCAGAAACCGTTCCTCGGAAGCTTGTTTCCGGTCCAGGGAAGGCATGGCTTGGCAGTTCGGGCTGGACTGTTCCCATGAGGCACAGGTTCAGACTAATTTGCATATGGCCATGTCTGAACTGGGGTGGTGTGGAGTGCAAAAAAACGATGGATTTAGGCCCAGATCCCTGTACTGGGGTGAATGGATGACATTGTTCTGCATTCTGTCCATCAACTGTGTTTTTTGCATTTGTCACCCCGAGTGGGATGGGTATACTCAGATGTGAGTCCCATGCTCTCCACACCACTGGATTCAAGCAAGCCGGGCTGAAGACGGCTGGAATGCCAGAAACCGGTCCTCGGAAGCTTGTTTCCGGTCCAGGGAAGGCATGGCTTGGCAGTTCGGGCTGGACTGTTCCCATGAGGCACAGGGTCAGACTGATTTGCATATGGACTTGTCTGAACTGGGGTGGTGTGGAGTGCAAAAAAACGATGGATTTAGGCCCAGATCCCTGCACTGGGGTGAATGTATGACATTGTTCTGCATTCTGTCCATCAACTGTGTTTTTTGCATAACCGAATCTAAAGCAGCATGAATGTGCTTTCATTTGTCTGTTTGTGGCATAAAAGATGAAGAATGGTAAGTAAACTACGCATATATGTTGCTTTATTTGCTAGGTAATAACTAACAGGGATACTTTAGTGGAGGGGGAGGTAAACAGAAGGGTTATAATTCAACCGTTTGTGGACGTTTCTGTTACTCAGAGATTGAAGCGCAATACGCATGTGCAACAAAGCTTAGAATAAATGTGAGCTGCCTGTGCCGTGCAGTATGGGTCACAGACAATGTGCCCTGGAGACCTGACTGTATGCCAACAAAATCGAACTTCAGAGTCGTGAGCATGGGAAGAAAGGTGAAAATATCAACTTAAGGACACAAGTGAAATGGACATAAGCTAAAACAAAGACCACTTTCATATTTGATGATCGCGCACAATTTGGACAGTAGAATGATGAGGTTATGCTCATCCGCCCCTCGATTTGTTCAATCAGAACTATTAAAGACCCCAAATGTTTCAAAATTTAGATAGTTTAGCTAGTAAAAAAGGTATAAAAGAGTATGTTCGGGCTTAAGAAAAAAGCTTCTTTTTCGATTTCCATCTTTGTATCCCGACATGCTGCCGGATTGCTGAATCTTTCCTGAGGCGTAAGGACTTTGACATTTTCTGAACTTTAATTTTTCTTGAATGGATACGGAGTCTTTAGATGAGATGACAATTAGAGAGAATAGAGAGATGATTTTGGGGGAAAAGCTTCATTTTCGATTTCCATCTTTGTATCCTGACATGCTTCCAGATTGCTGAATCTTTCCTGAGGTGTAAGGGCTTTGAAATTTTCTGAACTTTAATTTTCCTTGAATGGGTACGGAGTCTTTAGATGAGATGGCAATTAGAGAGAATAGAGAGCTGATTTTGGGGAATTATTCTGTCCTATGCTAATATCTTTCCTAAATTGTGATAAATAATTTGCTTATTTTCTGAATTATTGAACTAAAATAAATATAAATGTTTGAATTTAATTCTTCTTTTTCTAGGCTATTTTACTGAATGAATAAAGTAAAGATCGAATAAATAAAGGTCATGCTAGAAGATTTTCACTTTAGAATAAAAATTAAGTAAATGGAGAATTAAGCTGGTCTTGTTTATCCTTTAATTTTTACTAGCAGATCCATTGACAAAATGATGGTGGTGTGATAAACCATGGTAAAGAATTAAAACTGCAGATGTACATATTATAAATAAGTTAGCGTTTAATTAGGACACTCCGCTATGATACAGCAGCCCTCCTCCATTGTGAATTATTCACCGAATCCTTGAAGTAGGGTGAATGTGGGTACAAGTGACTCACAGTGTTATGGGCCCCACTGATGAGTAGAAGTGAGATTCAGTTTCTTCAGGGAAAAGGTGATTTGGTTTAAAGAAATTTCTGGATGAGCGCTGCATCAATGGAAATAGGTGTAAAGTACTACAAAATGTTATTCAAAAACCTATAAGTGTAAATCTCCATCTCTTCTATATTTGTTATGGAAAGTTCCTCACACATGTAAGTTTACAATATAGTGGTAAATGTGGATGGGATGAGTGGTTGGTCATGTCTGGTAGTGCTTCTTTTTTGGCAATAGTAACTTACATTTGTAAATTTGTCTCAATCCCCCTTTTCAGTGGGTGGAGACATTTAAGTCTACACTTCTGAGTAACTTTTCACGTGGATATTGTGAACAGATGAAAGTAGTACAGCTATTCAGAAGTTCAAGAGTAAATTTTACGTATAAATTACTCACAGGTGTGTTACCTTTGTAAACAGCCCTGTTAGACTTCAACTGTTGAGAAAGCTTCTTCTGGAAAGTCCTGCAGTCCATGCCTCCTCATGGCAGGCTTCTTGGCACCAGGTCTCTCTCCAGCTTGGTTTCCTGCAGGATCTAGTCCACTTTAGTCAGCTTGGCCCTCTTGGATTCAGGAGTCCTTCTGTTTTTGTGTCTCTGAAGCAGGTAAACAGGAGTCCAACTATTTGACCCCCAAACAGCAGTTTCAGTCCCTGGGTGTCAGCTACCAGCAGGAGTCCTTGAGTTCTTGTGTGAGTCCTCTTCTTCCAACGGGGTCTTCGGTTGGAGTCTTACTAGGACCATTAATGTTCAGAGCAGGTGGTGATTGATATGCCAGATATATCATGTGGACTAGCCACTGACTCGAGAAAATCTACCACCTGATACTATTCTCTCAAAGTTCACACCTCCTTTTGCAGGACTTCTTCTCTGCCTTACAGTAAAATGATCCATAATTCCCTGTTTCAACTTGGCAGGACTTGGCTTCTGCTTCTTGACCACTCCCCTTCTTGACAGGACAAAAACTGATTTTCCCTCATAATGGGCCTGATTCACAGAACTAACTTAAGACAAAATCCTAAACTTACTACTTTTGGTATTCACAGAAGTTAGGATTTTGTCTTAAGTTTGTCTTAAGATAGACTTAGGACACACTTAAGTTAGGATTTTGTCTTAAGTCTGTCTTAAGTCTGTCTTAAGACAATATATTCTGTTCCTACAAACTTACTAAAAATCTTTTTGGACTCATAAGACTTTCCTATACTCTCACAAGCCGTTCTCTCACTTTGGGAATTAAGGTACCAAACTGCTTAGTTCACCTTTCACACCCGACTTTCTTTTGACCATGGCACAGGTTGGCCCATAGCAAGAAAAGTTCATTTAAACATCCAAATATTGTATTGATTCATGGATGCTCATAAATTAATCATGGTACATATGCTCTTATTACACATAATGAGAACCCCCAGTATGCATGCACCTGTCTGTTGTCCAGTTTCATGTTGGCCCTGAAGACGGTGAAGCAAAGTAATGACATCACCGAAACGTACGTAGGCCGTACGTACCAGAGACCCTCACATTAAATTAAAATCAAACTCCGAAGAAAGAAAGGAAAAGACTACTAAAGACTATTAACCCTCAAAACAAAAGGGAAGACTTAATACTACAGGTTCTAGTCATATTCTGAGGAGTCTACGAGAGGAGACTTTATATGTTTTTTCACTTTTTTCACTGTTGTTTGTTGTGTTAGTAATGTCAGGACAACAAGTATGAAAGTTTAAGCATGTATGAATGACGGTATGAGTGAGAGTCACCCTATGTGTATTATTTAGGGGTTTCTGTGAAGACATGATTTAACCTTGCATTTTTTAAACCTATTTGTACATATGTTACCATGTCACTGTTTTGTAATTTTGATAAAATAATCACTAGAAAATAAGAAAAATAAAACTGTTAAGAAAATGATTTAAAATAAATGAAAGAAATTAAATACAAATTCTAAGTCTAAATGAATTACTTCATGTCTCGTGTAGCATCCTGTATGTAATTTTGAAGAGACTTCAATGCTCAGGTGTAAAGTAATATAGGTCAGTATAGAGGTCCCCCCCTTTTCTTGGTGAATACATTGGAACCACTATATAAGCAAATGGAATTAGGCAATACTTGATTAGCTGCAATTGTTTCCTTAGTTCCGTTGTGAGGTTTTGGTTAATTTAATTACTTCTGTTGTTTGATACAGAGGCCCCTGAGGAAGGGACCAATGTCACCCTTTACTATGATAGGTGAGAAATAGAGATTTTAATTCAGCATAGGCCTGTTAGAAAATAGTTTAGCTGGACCTACAAATAAAATAGTTTTTATGCTTAATTTTTTTTTGACTGCACTAACCCCAATATGTAGTATGCCCTAATTTTAGGCAGGTGTAAGATACTATAAGGTCTTGTACGAATGTAATCAACACTGCACAACGATGGAGGGATCAATGTTGGCACCAGATGTCGACCAGCATACTAGCGCCAGAGAGCAGGGGGACTTCAGCAGAAACAAGTATACAATCGATAAAACATTTAGGTAAAGCCATCAGCAAAAGGGCAGGGAACTGGGAAGGAAGAACACAACAAAAGTGTTTAGATCCAAGGCAGGGTAGACATACTGTACAGGAGCGGAAAGACAATACTACTACAAGATGTTGCCGAGCACAGTGCTATCCTTGAAGTGGTGTTAAATGCCATTTGCTCATGATTACCTACAAGTGAGTTTCACATTTGGAAGTTCACACAGCGGTTGGCGATCTAGCTGTTTTTAGGGGCACTTGTCCCCTCTTCCATACTTCAACCCTAGTCTAGTCTGCATCAGGTAACCCCAACCCTGTCTGTATCAGGTAATTCTGTAATTCTCTTTGGCAATAATAATGCAATGCCAACGCTCCCTTCCTATGCGAGACACCAAGTAACCTTGCCTGCGCCATCCCAAGCTCCTCCGCATGGAGAGGTGTAAACTGTAGACTTGTCCTGGGAGCTGAGGCTTCCTATGTGTATGTTGATTAATGGAACATGCTCTTGGGGAAACTCAATGTTGCTATATTTGCATTATCTTTAACCGAATCTCATTTTATGAAATTCTGATGTTGATGTATAATTTCAATGGTGGGCGTGGCTTGGACGGCAATGTGGACGGTCGTCTGAGTCCGTCAGCTCCGTATCCCTGAGGGAAAACGAACCCGCCAAACCAGCCAAATTCTACAGCAAAGCAGAGAAACGGGCAGGGGAAACTTCCAGGCAACAGGAAAGCTGACCGGAAGCAAGGGAAGCAACAACAGCACCGAGAAATCAGCTCCGAAACTTTGCCGAGAGCAACAACAACAGGAAACACAAAATGGCGCCCTGAGCTTGCTGGAGACAACAGCGAAGCAGCAACAGAGCAACAGAGCAACTAAAAGCAAGCGGAGAGGAGCGCAAAGAAAAGAAACACCACAACCACGGAAAGGCGGAAAAGGAGAGGCACATCACGCATTTTGTGGCTGGAGGTACTTACAGGAGAAGCGCCACGGCAGACACCCTGCTTCCGCACAAAATAAGGCGAACACACAAGGCACAGCGGGCAGGTGAGGTGAGGTAAGCCCGCTAGACCCAGCGGAACGAAGTGGTGCGTCAAATCAGGAAGATCGGACACCGGAAGCGACAGGGGGAAAGGCGCCATTGCCGGAAGTCTTCTCCAACTCCAGGCGGAAGACGTAGACCGGAAGCGGAAGAGCGTCGAGCGACCATCGCCGGAAGGTCCTGCACGGACGAGGAAACTGCAGGGAAATCACAGCGGTAGGTCGCGCACCAGCCCCCCCTGTGCGGAACAGCTGGGAAGAGCACGAGCGAAGCCGGAGGAGGACGCCAGACTCAGCAGCGCGGAGGAGGCAGGATCACTGCCGGTGGTGCAAGCGTGGGGGCGCAGAGCGGGAGAGAGCCATAACGGAGCGGAGAAAGAAAAACAGGCGCGAGTGACAGCACCAAGGGAGGAGGAGTGTTCAAGGAGAGGCCGGCATACCTAGCGAAGGGCGTGCAGTGAAAAGCAGTGAAACACAGCCACACGACAAGCACTGCACAGCAACGGTCAGGACACAGGAAGGCAGCAAGGCAGCAAGCCGAGCCGGGCAGGGGACTGAGGGGGAGCCCAAGATTACGCCAAAGATTCGGCAGAGCTAAGGGTAAGACCCCTAAAAGGCACACGCAACGAACGTGCAAGATCAGCAGTAAGGACACAGCAAGGCAGAAAGGCAGCAAGCCAAAGCCGAGAAGGGGTCAGAGGGGGGCCAAAGATTACGCCAGAGCAAAGAGCAAGACCCCTAAAGGCACACACAGCGAGTGCGCAAGTCCAGGGCATGAGCCATTGCCAAGACCACAATACTGGAGCTAGGTGGCCTTAAGGCAACGGGTCCAGGAAGCGGAACAGCCCTCAGCAAGACAGGAGACAGCGGAAGGCGAGCAGGCAGGGCCAGATAAGAAGCACAGCCACAACACACCAGCCTACTCCCCTGAACGCCAGACGCAAGGAAGCGGCTCCAACGCATCAGGAGCAAAGCGGTTGGATAAAACGCGAACGAGACAAGGCACACGCTGGCAGGACTTAAGGCAAAGACCAGAACGAGGCACATCCGAGAGCCTAGCAGATACAGACTGCAAGGCATTTTTGCGCCAACGTCAAAGGCAACAGACCTACCCAAGACGATCCTAGCGGAAGGGCAGCTAGGCAACATCCTATCAAGGAGAGGCATTGGAACAATGGCAGGCAACGATGGGAAGGCAGTTGGAGACCAAAAAAAGCCAAAGATAGACAACCAAGGATCGCCTCTGAAAAACAATAAGAGCGAAACAGTCACCCTAGAAACGATCCTGCGGAGAGTAAACGAAGGGAACGAGGTGGGGAAAGAGACAAAGCTCAAGGTGGAGAACATGCAGCTTGAGATGGCGGCTATAAGAGCGGACCTCCACAAAACAAACACAAGAATTGAAGCGACAGAAGGCAGAATAAGCTCAATGGAAGTCGAAAGAAGGGATAACACCAAAGCCATAGCTGATCTGCAGAAAGTCACGAAAGCCATGCAAAAACAGCTAGCGGAGAAGGACGACAGGGCAAGAAGAGGCAACGTAAGGATCCTGGGAGTGCCGGAGGGGACAGAAGACAAGGCGGGATCTTGCGCAGCAATGCTAGAGGAGATGATCCCCAAACTCACTGGCATCACATTTGACAGAAGGTTCGAGGTGCAAAAGGCATACAGAATACCAGCAGGAAAACCAACAACAAGCAAGGGGCCGAGGGCAATAATATGCAACCCGCTTAGACTAAGCCAAACAGACGCCATCTTCGCTTTTGCTAGAAAAAAACAGAACTTGATGTGGGGAGGAAGCAAGATTGTACTAACCCAAGACTACTCCAAACCAACGGTAGGATCAAGAAAAGGCTTCCTGGCCCTCAGAGAGACACTGCGCAGAAGAGGCGCCACCTTCGGCTTCGTCGGCCCTGCCAGATTCAAAGTAACAGATAAGTGGAAAGCAATGATTTTTGAATGCCCGGATGAACTAAGGAGATACCTGCAAGGTCCACCCGTGGAGGAGATGGAGGATAACAGGAGCCCAGGAGCGGCGAAAAGAAGTGCCTCACCAGACGAGAACGCACACTCTGAATAAGAAACACTATATACGCCAAAGGAAAAAAAGGAAAAGAAACAAAAACACCAAAAAAACACAAGAAAACATATCTACCTCATTATACCCAGGACGGAAAAATAAAAGGAACTATAACTAGAATGAAGAGCCCGACTGCAGATCCAGGACTACGGATCAAGGTCTCCCAGCAGCTAGCAGTTGGCAGCGAGAACAATGAACCCAAGGTTAACTAAGGCACAATCTGAACGAGACAATCAAGAGGCGGCGGAGGACGGTGCCTTTGCTCTTTCCTTGGTCTCATTTTCTCCTCACATCAAAGCTACACCAAGGAAGGAAACTAACTCTACCTCAGGGAAAGACGCGGAGTGAAGGAACTTTGTCGTCGCACACCCACTCAGCAAGTAAGGGAAGGGGGGAGGCGGGAGGGACGGGTGGGGGAGAGGGGTCGAAGGAAGAGGGGGGGAGCGGGGAGCACATACATGGGCCTACTTACTATCATCTACTTTCTCTCTATTTTCTCTTTCTCTATACACTCACATGGAGGAGCAGTACACGCAGGAGTAAGGGGATGGACCCACACACAACTCTGAGACCAATAAGACGCAGAGGAAGGCCACTGGTAATGCGAAAAACAGAGCAGTATAAATGACAAACAGCAACCAGAGTAGCATAGCCTCTGACATTAAAATAGTGTCCCTAAACGTCAAGGGTCTGAATAGCCCGGTGAAAAGGAGGAAGGTGCTCGAACACCTCAGGAAACTCAAAAGCGACATATATGTGCTCCAAGAAACGAGATTACAAGCAGAAGACATCAGACGCATAGGGGCCAGTTGGATAGGCGAGGTGCAGGGCTCACCAGCACAGAATAAGAGGAATGGGGTAGTAACAATCGTAAGCAAAAACTCCAAAATAGAAGTTGTAGACTCTCAAGCAGACACCCAAGGAAGAACGCTTATAACGACGCTCAGAAGAGCGGGGGAGACATTCCATGTAGCAAACATATATGGCCCCAACAGTGATGACAGATCATTCTGGGAGGGGGTGGGTGCACAACTATATACTCTACCTCTAGGAGATCTGCTGATCGTCGCAGGAGATATGAACCAAGTCCTTGACCCAGCAATTGACAAGCATCCATACAGACCAAGCCAATCAACAAGCAATCCCTACATCCTAAAGAACCTCTGCTCCAAACTAAGACTAAGAGACCCATGGCGCATGAGCAACCCGGATGCCAGAGAGTACACATTCTACTCCAACCCACACAACTCATATAGCCGAATAGATTACATCCTAATGTCAGAAACACACACCCACCTCATAGACCACACAGAGATAGGACCCAGAACAGTATCAGACCACTCGCACATAAGCCTAACACTATCGGGCAAGCACAACGAAAAGCCAACCCGCAGATGGCGATTCGATGACAGCCTGCTCCAACACACCTCAGCGAAAGCCAAGATAGAGGAGGCGATAAAAGAATACTTACTAATGAACGACACACCAGACACAAACACGGAAGGAATATGGGACGCCCTGAAGGCCACCATCCGGGGAACAGTCATGACACTCAAGGGCAGGATGAACAAAGACAGGAACAAGAGAATTGCAGACCTAGAGAAAGAGATTAAAAAACTTGAGAACAGCCACATAGCCAGAATAGAAGACAAGAACACACTCACAAACCTGACTAAACTAAAGTATGAACTCAACAGAATACTGAGCGAAAGAGCAGGCACTTGGATTAATAAATACAAATCTATTAACCTATGCACTGCAAACAAAGCGGGCAAAAACCTGGCATCCTACCTGAGAGGGAAACAGAAACACCACACAATAGGAGCCATCAAAGACAAACACAGCATATCCCAGACCTCAAACAGAGACATCCTAGAGGTCTTCAGGGACTTCTATGAGAGACTGTACACCAAAGATGAAACACTAAAGAAGGACGGGGGAAAAGAGTTACTAGAGAACATAACCACACCCACACTATCAGACCAAGAACGAGACATCCTGGAAATGACCATAACGGAGGATGAGATAGAGAAAGCCACGCAAAGCCTCAAAGACAATAAAGCACCGGGCCAGATGGATTCACAGCTGGCTTCTATAAGCAGTACCTAAACACACTTAAACCCACAATGAAGGAGCATGTGCCAAGAGCGGACACATGACACCCTCAATGGCTGAGGCAAACATAATTGTTATACCAAAAGAAGGGAAGGACGCGACAGAGGCGAAGAACTTTAGACCGATCTCCCTCATAAACGTGGACTGCAAGATCTACGCAAAAATATTGGCCAACAGACTCAACGCATACCTACCGAAACTCATACACAACTCTCAAGTAGGCTACCTTAAAAACCGCATGTCACACGATAACACGAGACTTCTATGCCACATAATCAACCACTCCTCCCGAAGCGACAACGCAGCAGTCATGATAGCCCTGGACGCTGAGAAAGCCTTCGATAGAGTTTCATGGCCCTTCTTAGACCGATGTATGGGGAAATTCGGGCTAGGTCCAAACTATAGGAAGATGGTTATGGCCCTATACGAGGACCCCAAAGCAAGGGTGGTGGTCAACGGAGGCACATCAAACATACTCAACCTGGGAAGGGGAACCAGACAAGGATGCCCTCTGTCACCAGCCCTATTCCTTCTAGCCATAGAACCGCTCCTCACGAACTAATGTGGATATTGTAGGGATACCAATAGGGGGAGAAACTTTTAAGCTAGCGGCATACGCGGACGACGTACTAATAGTCACAGAAGACCCAGAAAGATCCATCAAAGCACTGACTGACACCATTGACAAATACGCCCAGGTCTCAGGGTACAAACTCAACAAAGACAAATCGGAGTGCAAACCTTTAAACATCCACACAACAAGAACAGTATTAGGAACGTCAGGACTAACATGGCAACCGAAACCCATAAAATATCTAGGTATCCTCTTTGAGAGAGACCTAAGAATGACACTGGAACACAACGAACACGCAACAATTCAGAAAATTAAAGACAGAGTAGAAGGGTGGTCCCCCAAATTCACAACATGGTGGGGAAGGATAGAAGCAATAAAAATGATGCTAACACCGATGGTCAACTATATGCTAACCATGCTCCCACTCACTAACACAGAGGGCTTCCACAAGAAACTAGACAAGATACTGAACAACTTCCTGTGGAGGGGGAAAAAACCCAGAATAAGCCTACACAAGCTAAGGCTATCAAAAGATCAGGGCGGCCTGAACATAACGAACTTCAAACGATTCCAGATAGCATGCATAGCTAGACAGGGGCTACACTGGCTAGACCCAAGACAGGAATACACCCCAGCATGGCTAACATTTGAGCGTGGACTATTAAAAGGCATGAACCCCATCACCCTCCTGACAGCCACACGACACCCGGCAGTGAAGGACAACCCCGTCCTCAAGAACACAAAGACAGCTCTTCTGAGCGTCGACAAACTACTGACAACAAGCATCAGGGGTGGCCAATTTGAATCCCTCTGGCATAACCCCATTTTAAGATACAGGGATAAGGTTCTAGACATGCATGAATGGTACAGACATGGCATATCGACGGCCCAAGACCTTCAGAGACAGGGCGCGAACACAACTTTTTACACACTCAAGGAAATGCACAACCTGCAAAACATAGAACTCTACAACTTCCTGAAAATCAAAGTAGCAATTAGGAAGGCAAACTTAAATAGCCGGACACCATCACTCATACAACTTGCAGCCAGTCTCAACACACTAGGACACCAAGTATCTCACCTATACAAAGCCCTACGCCCCAAAAACACCAAACTCAACGATAAGGTCACAAACTTCTGGGGGACGTTAGCAGGGAAGGAACTGAGCGAGACCGAGAAGGCAGAATTATGGAGATCGACCACTAGGAAAAAGATAACTGCTTCGCTAAATCAGACCAAATACTGGTTAGTGCATAAGGCATACTGGACACCGGCCCGCCTATCCACCCTGGGGATCCGAGAGAGTGACACATGCTGGAATTGTGACAAAGGAAGGGGAGACTTAGAACATCTCCTGCTCAGCTGTCCACAGATCAGGGAATTCTGGGATCGAATTGGGAAGCTTATCAATGAAATCACTGGGGTAACAATACACATAGATTTCCCAAGTCTAGTCCTGGGCTTTGCATCCCCGGCCATCACAACAACAGAAGACCGTGACCTTATTGACCTACTGCTGACGGCTGCAGTCAAAATAATCCTAAGCAACTGGAAAGACACCACAAAAGCTACACCACAGGCGTGGCTCAACTGGGTCACATTCCTGAGAGGGGCAGATAACATTAGAGCGAAACACTCACCGAAAACACACAGGCAGTCAAACATATGGGGGCCCCTAGACCTCTACCTTTCATCACATAAACCCCCCTAGGCGCAGAATCTAGACATCCAGCAAGGGACACACCATGGGGACCCACGCTCTAACAAAAGAAACCAGCAAGGAAGAATCCTCTTCTATCTCTTCTCTGACCTCTATCCTTCTCTATCCTCTCTATCGTCCGGGGCGATATACCCACCAGGCAGCGCAAAGGGGGAGACAGAAGACAACGCCAAGCAAGACTCGGAAAACGGACTTATTTTGAACTATTCGAACTATCCGACTTTTCATACCATTGCAAAGATCGAACTATTGCAGGACAATATTGCTATACCCCTCCCCCCCCCCGTGGCGCCTTCTTTTTCATTCCTTTCTTCTTTTCACTCCCTCCTCTCTCTTTCCTCCACCCACGTATGCTCCATGTAAATATATATTTTTTTATATACAATAAAAAATTACAGAAATGAAAAAGATGTATAATTTCAATGTTACATACAATGTTACAATTTATAGTGAGTGAGTACGCATGGCTCTGTAGAGTAGAAAAAGTAAAAAGTAAAAAGAAAATGTACTAGACAAATATTCTAAGCAAACTATTTATTCTTTATTACAGTGTGCATTTTAAGTATGAATAGGGTCAATCACTACAAGGCCAATAGGCATAAACAACGTGTATTCACGTGGTACAGCATGGAGAAAGGGCAGTGTGTGACCTAAATGAAGAAGCTGAGTCATTGATGAGGTCCTTGATTCAACTGCTGCCATTAAAACAACAGGTGATACTCAAGCTGCAGTATGATACTGCCAACTGTGATAAGATGGTTCCCACCTGGCTGAAACAATACCACCCACAATAAAGAGGTAACTGCTGGCGGTCACTCTCAATACCACTGTTAGTCCCTGCTGTAAAAAAAAAAATACTAAAAGGAAACTGTGGTAATCTGTACCAAAAATAAGATGGCCTCTCAGCTGGTTTTTAAAAGGTCCCAAATAATACCCAGATGCCCGTATCTAAAGAATATGCTATGGCGTGGCTACAAAATACTGAGATAGCACCGGAAGAGTGTTTTGTGTGTCAAAGTGCTTGTCCTTAACGCCTTTGAAACTTACATTAATTATAAGAAAAGCAAATATTTCCTAAGGCAGTAATGTGTTTCCCTGCCAGAAATAATCAGAATAGAGAAACCTGAAGTGTGCTGCTTTTGGTAATATTTAAAGGCAGGCCTCTCCACAGATCTGCTAAATGGCAGAAGACAAATCGGGATGCCATCATATTGCCATGTTGCCCACAGTGACACATATTTGTTTTGCTGATGGCCTTAAAACCTCAAAGGATCTGTTGTGGTCATGAATATCAGCCGGAGGCACCATGGGGTTCAATGAAGTTTATTCGTCATAGCACAACACCAGCGCGCCCGTTCTCTTCCGCCAGCGAAGCCTCACTGACCGAGAACCGGCGGCGCTCACCTTCGAACGTTGAGCGTCGGGACATTCCACTGTGGCGCAGGGGTGCGACCACAGTCAAGTCACAACATACCCTCGGGGGGTGCGACCACAGTCAAGTCACAACAGGATCATTATTAGTCCCAAGAGTAATTTCCATGTGAGATTGAATTATGTGTGAAGGGTTCTTGGTGTGGTCAAGCTCTATTGTTTTAACACTTTTTTTACTGAGATTTGGAGAAATAATGTGCTGTAATGCAAAGACATGAAGCAGTACAACATAAGAATGAACATGAAGCCTTTTTAGTTAATAAATTAGGCTGGATGAAGATAATTTCCATTGTAGGAATTCTCTTAACAAATTATATTAAAAAAACCTAAACAATGGACACCGGCAAGGAACCAAAAACCCCAAACACCACTCCCACCCAGAGGAGTCCCACTGCTTCCCTACCCTCCGAGTCTACATCCATTTAATAAATAGATCGTTGAAAGAAGAAAATACTATTGAAGAAACATTGATACAATAGAGCAAAGAAAGAATGAATACAAAATGAAATCCTCACTCAATTCACTAACGCTAATAAAAAACGGATGCCTGTTGGCATTTGTAACGTGGTGTTTGGACAGAATATCCGAACCAACAATATTGGAGGTCAAAATATTGTGTCAAGAATATCTAGGACAAAAATATAATTAAGGTAATTTTCTATAGCTTAGTAAAATTGTACTATATATGACCCTTCATATATGCTCCATTATAGAGAATAAGGTATATAGATGTGGAGTTAAGAATAATAACTCTATACTTATCTATTTGCTCTAACCTTCTCGATATTTGGTCCTCGATATTTTTGACATGATATTCTGTCCATATGATATTTTTGGTTCTGATATTCTGTCAGATATCCAGTAAAGTACGTGGAAAAAAGGAGGGGATATGAGAGCCTCAGGAGGCCTGATGTCATCTTTGGTATTTTCTGTAAACATATGGTGTATTGTAACCCAATATATTGCAATAGGTCCCTTAACACCTTAGATGCGGCGCAAATATCCCTCCCCAGTGCTGCGCTGTCCATTGGAACTAGTGCTGAATGGACGTCCAATGGTCGTGCCCAGCACTGGGGAGGTAGTGCTGCCGTCGGCCAACGCCCCGACGCAGCACTTAAGAGGTTAAGTAGGCCTCTTTTCCATGTTTATAGAGGGCTGAGCTCTCTGCTTGAGCCCCCTTAATAACCTCCGTTCTCCCAGCTGAATTTCCAATGCAATGATGTTGTTCTCCAAGGGATCAACAGGGTAAGATACATGAATTTTGAAACAACCTGATTTTTGGGTCAGGGAAAGGTGCCCAATAGGCAGTGTTGTAAGTGTATAATGCCTGTGTGGTCCGTGGCATGAGAAATATAAGCCAGTATTTCAGCATAATGCCTCACTTTGTAACAGGTCCAAATTATATGGACGATAGCCGCTTGGGAGATGCAACAGTGGGCACAGGCATCCGAAGCAGTAGAGTAGATTGTAGCGTTCTAATCTAGGACCCTGATCGATACTGTGACCTTATGCCCCTATACGGCTATAAATCTATTTATTCCCTATATTGGCATAACCGATCAAATGCAATATTCAGAAACTCGTCTCTGGCCTCACACGAACAGAGCCACATTTCAGAATCGCTTTCTCTGCCACTTCCTTTGCAGCCAATTAGTGCAATGACATAGCAGAAGTTACTATCTAAGATTCCTAGATTAACACTCCGAGTTCTTCAACAAGATAAAAACTCAGCGACCTGGGAAAACCCCGCTTGCTATGTTTTGATTAGTAATAGAACTCTAATGAGCACTGATAGACGATCACTTCCTAGTGACATCTTTATTGACGTCTTATGTCCAAAAACTTACGTCAAACAAGGCACCTTTCAGGTATAAATATTACCAACGTTGCCTTAAGCAAACGCTAGCTGCCTCAATGCCATCGCTGCTGACGAAGCTGCTGTTATGCTGATGATACCATAGCTGCTATCGCTACTGCTATCGCTGCTAACTAGCGAACGATGGTGTGGTGAACTTAGGAGCTGAACAGCCGTCCCCTGCAAGAGCCCAGCAGAAGCAAGCTGCCCGCAGACGCTGGCCCTCCTCCTCCTCCTCGACGCGCTGAGAGAGACGCTGTCTTTTCTCCTGCAGAGAAATCCAGTTCCGGCGTTTCCAGGCTACCCTTGCGGGTGACTGGGATATCGACCCCCTGAAGGAGATACCAGACCTCCATCATTCTATTACAGAGGTATGGTGTTGACTAAACCCTTAGAGAGAATTCTTGAAGCAAACCTTGGCAAAATCAACTTAACTTAAAGCTACTTAATTACTCCCCTCCCAAGTATTACGCTTAGGTCAGGTACACTGGGGTAGGCGTAGTTAGAAGCACCAGTTGAGTATGTTAGCATAATGTATATATGAATGTATATATGTTTTATACATTTTAAACCATTGTATGGCTAAGAAACCATATCAATGCTTTTACAGTATTATTTCGTAATACTCATCTTACTGTACGTACTTTTTATAATAACAAGTCTTGCAATTGTGGCAATTCATTTCTCTTGTACGAGAAGAAAGACTGTTCAATAAATGTTACCCTTTATTGAAAACGCCCGTCTCTCTATTCTCTACATATTGTGAAAGTAAACTGCACCACCACTGACTGAGTAAAATAACTGTCTATTGTTTCACACGACCCTAGAGATTGACTCTTATCTGAGGAGCAAAGTTGTCATGTTACACGGTTGTTGGAAAACTGAATCCCTTCTTGGCTGTGCCAGGGAAGCTGATCACTTCCTATTCAGTCAAGAAAGTTTCCAGTGACCTCTGAGCTAGTTGGTAACAAACCCAATTAAGTTTAGCATAGTCAGTGGAGGCCTGGAAGATCCGCACTTCTACGTCGATACTACTTTTTATGTTATTCCAATGCGCAGGGCCTATTGGGAAAATAGGAACTACACTACAAGATCAGGAGTTAAGTATACACTGTGAACTGAAACTGATATTGACTACATTTGCAACTGGCATTTCGCAAAACCGAATGCGGGTAGTCTAAGATTTTTTTTGCCAGACCTTTTCATTAAAAGGTGGACGTACAGCGGACTCCCATTTATCTCTCAGCTGAAGTAAATTCTCTCTTGGGCCTGGTATAGCCGTGTGATCAGCCATCTACCATAACCTATAGTCTACAACATTTGGGGAAGAGCATTAGTTTATCGCTCCTGATCTTCTATGTTTCAAAACGTCTTAAATGCTTCCCCTGTTGTACCATATAAGAGCAGTTAACTCTCTGCAGTACACACTGTTCTGCTAGTTCCTAGAAACTAAGATGTGAGTCACTAGTGAATAGGGCCCCAATTGCACTAATACCCACTTTAACCTATGATGAATATACTATAGTTTAAAGCGCGCTTCACCGCTTGGGGAAATCTTTGAATGGAATAGCTGGGGCATAGGGCTTAATTAATTCCGAGTAAGAGAAACAGCTTTTTATACAACAGAGAGCAGATGGTTACCAGATGGTCACCAGCACTACTGGCCACTGAAAGCAGGGCCCTAAGAAGAGCCCCCTCCTGGATCTGAGTTTGAGTGAAGCCCGTCTCCCAGAGAGGGTGACAAGCCAGCCAGTAAGCCACCCACTGGAGTTGTGCGGAGTAATATTAGCCTAGAAAGACTGGGGTGCTCAGACATTACCAGCAGTCAGGAGCTTACATTTGGCTAGTGCTAGGTGCTTCTTACTTGATCTAAAAATTAAATCACTCAGGAGGGAACAAAACACTTGAAATGTTTTAGGCAGAATCTGGATCTGGAGGTTGGCAAAATAATAAAGTATGTGTGGGAGCTTCAGTATTTTGGAGAAGGCTATTGGCTCATCATAGAAATAATGAAAATCCAAAAGGAGAAAAGTGATCATAACAAGCCAACAGCCTTCACCAGATTGCCCTCCAATAAGTCTGCTTACGCATGCTAGATTTAAATGCCCAGATAACAAATGATGTTCTGTACAGAAGCATCAAATGGATTGCTATGGTTGTTGTTACAAAAGACAACAAACCGTTTCCATTTAGCAGCATAACATGCTCTAGTAGTAGGCTTTCTAGCCTCTTCGAGAATATTCATACAGTCTGGTGGTCATTATAAATAACCAAACTCTCTGGCTTCCGGTGCCAAATCACTAGGTTGAGTTCTTTGGGATTTGGCTGTCTGATTTCTCAATGGCTCTGAGTAAGGAGACAGGGTGTGAGATTTAGCTTTTGATGTGGAACCACTGAGAGTTCTAACTGGGTGGTGTGCCATGGTTGACAAGCCCATGTGGGGGCTAAAAAGATCAGTGTGAGCGACGTTTGTCTGACCTTCCGAACCAGTAATAGAATTAACAGGAGAGGTGGAAAAAAGTAAACAAATATACCTGACCAACTCATCCATAGACCATTGCCTTTGCATGCTTGGTGTGGGAACCTGGATGCGAAGGTTGGTCATTTTGCATTGTGCACTGTGGCAAATAGATCTATTTGTGGAAATCCCCATTTTTTAAAGTAAGGAAGAATAACTTGGGGATGAAGTTCCCACTCGTGGATTTGCTGCCTGTGTCTGCTAAGCACGTCTGCAATCTGGTTGTCTACTCCTGGAAGGTGTTCTGCGAGGAGATATATGTTGTGGTGAATCGCCCAATTCCAAATACTATGCGAAGTCGCGACAGCTGGAGAGAGTGTGTCCCTCCTTGTTTTTGTAGGTAATACATTGCTGCGTAAACAAAGAGAGAGCGAGGGTAGAGAATCACTCTTCAACCCCTACTAACAGCATTCAAACAACAAAAGAGTGATCAAGGGTGTGCGTTTAAACGGAACTATAGGTTATACAACCCTATGATGAAGCATGTCACCGACCAGGTCGGTGAGTGAGGGTTCTTCAAACTAAACTGGTATTTGTCTCCTCACTAACCTTTCCCCCACCTCTTTTGTTTGTCTTCCGTTGCTTAAACTTCTTGGGGTATATAACCCATAGTTTGGTTTAAACGCACACCCTTGATCACTCTTTTGTTGTTTGAATGGTAATACCTTGCTGTCATGTTGTCTGTGCGGACTAAGGCAGTCTTCCTAGAAGTTGAGTGAGAAAAGCTTTGAGTGCAAGAAACACTGCTAGCAGTTCTGGGTAGTTGATGTGGAGAGGTTTGTGACTGTGTGACACCAACCCTTGTACTGTGTGATGTTGAAGATGAGCACCACAACCAGTTAGAGATGCGTCTACTGTCAATACAATCTGTGGAATCGGGTCTATGAAGGTCTGCCCCTTTCTTATGTTTTGAGGGTTCCACCACTGCAGAGAGCGAGGGTGGTGAATGTCTACCAACACTAGATCAGTTATTAGACCCTGTGATTGATTCCATTGACGTGCTATACATTCCTGCAGAGGTCGCATGTGAAGCCTTGCATGAGGTAAGATTGCAATACAGGATGCCATCATTCAAAACAGTTGCATGAAGACTCTAGTGGTTGGTAATGATTGATTGGAGTGAAACTGTAATATTGTGACCTGAATATTGTGAATCCTGGCGACATTGGGAGTAGCTAGAGCTTTGAGAGTATTGAGGAAAGCTCCTAGATTTTTATTTTTATTTATTTATTTAAGAGGTTTTCTACAGCGCTGTCAAGACCCAAGGGTATCTTGGCGCTTTACAGCAGGCATGTAGCAAAAAATCAACAGAAACATGACATATGAGCGATATGACAATCATCGAGTGACAAAGTATAGAGCGGCGTAATTGTATTGTAGAGCTTCTTTGGCTTCAAGATTCTTAGGGGTCGCATAGCTTTGTGGTTGCTGGCTGTCCTGTGTTATCTACAACCACGGGAATGGTTGAGGAACAAAGATTTGAGTTGACATTTGAATTCGACTAAGGGCTATATGGTTCTGATGTGCGGGGGGTGGAAATCAAAATTTTGGGGACGTTTCCCGTGAAAGAGCAATCCCCTGTTCTTTTCCTTCTGGTTTTAGGTGGGATGAGTAGGAGGGAGTTAGAGCTTCTCAGATTCCTGGATTGGCCTGCTTTTTTTGAGGTTTTTTTGCCAGGTATTCGGGTTTGCCTGTATGGAGGGCTTTTTGGGTTAGGCATGCCGTTCTGCAGTTACTTCGCATTTCTACTGGAAGCCATTTGAGTTCTTTGAGTGCAGGAGAGATATGATCAGGTTTTTTGATGCCAGTGATCATTCTGGCTGCCGCATGTAATGTTGTTTTGATCGGTGCCAGGTGCGATTTAGGAATTCCTGTTAGGACTGCGTTCCCATAGTCCAGTCTTGACAGTACCAGAGATTGTGTGGCCAGTTTGAAATCCTTGGTTGGAATGTAGGGTTTGCTTTTGTTCAGAAGTCTAAGGTTAAGGAATGCACTTTTGGCCGAGTTCTTAATGTGTTTCATCATGTTCAGTTTTAGGTCTAAGGTGATGCCCAGAGATTTGACAGAGTCTGCTAGAGTAAGATTCCCTTTGAGCGCATCGATCGTCTTTAACCATTCGGTGATTGGTGGGTTATCCTCCTTGTTCGAGATGAGGAGTGTCTCGGTCTTGTCTGGATTTAGTTTCAGGTGGCTGTTTGTCAGCCATTCTTGAACATCATTCAGGACATCATTTAGTCTTTGGATGTCTTCGAGAGAGGTAGTTTCCAGATAGATCTGCGTATTGTCCGCGTAGAGGTGGAAGCGGATGTTGGCTTTGCTGAGTAGCTTGGCGAGCGGTTCCATATAAATGTTAAAGAGTTGTGGAGAGAGCACCGATCCTTGGGAATGCCCTTGTTGACTTGCTGGTTTTTCGGTGGTGAAGTTCTTGATTTTGATTTTTTGCGTGTGATTGTGTATAAAGGAGGAAAACCACTTGCATTGTTGTCTGAGTTTGTAATATACATGTTTGGAAAGTGTTTGCTTTGATAAGCCAGTCGTCCAGGTAAGGAAAGACATGTATACATTGTTTTTGCGAAATGCGCGGCTTCTGCAGTGAGACATTTGGTGGTACCCTGGGGGCTGTGGTGACGCCAAATGGAAGTACCTTGAACTGGTAATGTTTGCCTGCTATCACAAATCTGAGGCGGGATGGTTTGGAATATGAAAGTAGGTGTCCATTAGATCTAGCGTAGACATAAAGTCGCCCCTTACAACCGGGGAAGTACTTGTTGAAGAGTGACCATGTGAAAATGCACTGACAATATGTACTTGCTTAACTCTCTGGGATCTAGAATAGGACTCAAAGAGCCATCCTTTTTGGGAATGAGAAAGTAAAGGGAATAAACCCCTGACCCGTGGTATTAAAGTGGAACTGGTTCTATAGCCCCTTTGAGTAATAAAGAGTGAACGTCTTGTTGAAGCAAGTGCTGGTGGTCTGAAGACATTTTGTGTGATCGAGTAGGAATGTTTGGAGGATTGTTTGTAAGCTCCAGGCAATAGCCATGTTGGATAATTCCAACCCCCCATTTGTCGGTTGTTATTGATTTACTAATGGGGAGAAAGTTTTGATGTCTCCTCCCGACAGGTGTGGAATAGTCGTCTGGCAGTGCTAGGAAGTCACTGTTTTCTTGAGGAAAGGGAAGTGCGAGGTGTGGTGTTTTTCCCCTATGAAAAAAACCTTTTGTAAAGGAGGATTGGGAATTGCTTTTATATGAGGAAGTGTTCTGGTCCGTGCCTGTAGACTTGGACCCTCCCCTATAAAAAGAGCGCCAAAAGGAACCTCTATTAGAGGGATATTGAAGCGATCCCATCAATTTTGCCACATCTGTGTCCTTTTTCTTCTATCTAACGCTAAATCAACTTCAGGACGAAAAAGGTGTTTTTTATCAAAAGGTATATTCAGTATGGATTGTTGGACTTCATGCTTGAATCCTGAAACCCATAGCCAGGCATGACGTCTCAGTAAGATGCTGGTATTCTCTGGCTGCGGTGTCAGCAGCATCTAGTGTGCATCTGATAGAAGCATTGGAAATTAATTCCCCTTCTTGGACTAAGTCCTGAACTTTTGCCCTATGCTCATCTGGGAGAAATTGCAATAATTGTTACATTTCATCCCAGTGGGATCTATCATACCTTGCTAGTAGGCCCTGCGTATTAGCAATACGCCATTGATTAGCTGCTTGTGCCGCTACACATTTGCCCGAAGTATCAATCGGCTACGACTCATTATCTGGGGGAGGGGCATCCACAGATGCTTGAGAATTAGTCCTCTTTCTGGCATTTAACGCCACTAAAGAATCGAGTGGTAACTGACCCTTAATAAGAAATGGGATCTGTGAGGAAAGATTTATATTTTTTGTCTACTCTAGAAGTAAGAATTCTAGCATGGACAAGGTCTTTAAAAATATCGTCTGTGTGCCTTAACATACCCTAGAACAGGGGTATTCAAACTGTGGTGGCGACCCCCAGGGGGGCCGTCGAGTGATAGAAAGGGGGTCACCCCTTCCCAGCCACACTTCTGCTCAGGCCCATAGATTCAGCCCCTCCTTCCCCTCGTGTGTCTCAGCCTGGGCGGTAGCAGTGCAGCTCGAGCTGCTGGGGGCTTGGCTGGGAAGTGTCTGGAGTCTTATCTCCAGCACACCCGAGTTTTTCACAGGTCATTAAAGATCATTAGCATATTTACATACCTTTTGTAAACTGGTTACAGAGGCTTCGTATTTTTTCTAGTTCCAGTACCCCCTGGGCCCCCACTCTGCCTATTCCTTACATTTGCATTTTACATTTACTGGTGTAGTGTGAGAATGAATTCCATGAAAAGAAATATAAAGTAGGATTGCTTAAAGAAAATACCAGCCCTGTGTTGTTTAAAGAGCCTGCAAATATGTCCTCTTGACACTAAATAGAGTTATAAATAAAAAAATATGTATTCATTTGTTATGTGACTTTTCTGTCTTTGTTCCCTTTAATTATCAGCCATTAATCATTGAGGCAGCCCTAGAACACATTTAAAAGTGCTTTCTATTTATAGTTGCTGTTCTAAGTATGCACAGATAAGAGTGCAGAAAATACAGCTTTAGGTGTCTGCTTATTTTTGTACCATCTGGGACATCAAAAATAATGAGCAGGCAACCCTAATCATAGGACAGGGTGTGGGACAGCAGTGATAGGGGAAGAGAGGGAGTACTGGGGTTGGTGCAGAACAGTGATTAATTTGTGATAAAACATTTGTCAGGGCCCTCACCAGTAGACCACTGCAACTTTAACCACCCACCCATTGCCTTGCTTCCTCGGCCAATTACAATAACTATGCAACTACGCACCATAACACTTGCACAAGTGTCACTATTCAGACTATTGCAAGCCTCCAAAGCTATAAGAATGGCATGAGAGTCAGGAGTTTATCATTTTTAATGTATATTGAATTAATAAATAGCTGTTCTGCTCATCTCTAAATTACACAGATTAGACAGAGCCACCATGTGGCAGACTCTTATAGTGCCAGTGTGCACAATTAGGTGCCAGTGCCGAGCACTCAAAACCACCTTCTCAAATTAGGCACTGGTGCTGAGGTAACAGGGGAGAGGGACATTAGTTGAAGAAGGTGTTTAAGGACAAAGGTGTGGAAGATGAATGGGGGGACTGAATAGGTGTAAGATACAAATAGACAAAATTTGAATGGAGAGACTTGAGGTGAATGAGAAGTGCTGAGGGGCACGGAAGGTGACGGGGCCAGAAGGGCAGTGAGATAAATGTGAGAGACTGTTAGAGATGAGGGCAGTGAAAAGACAGAATGGCAGAAGGTGGTTAAAGGTGAAGTGAGAGGTTGAATGGGAAGAGTTCAGGAATTGTATAAAGGGGTGATAGAAGTGACCTGCAAATTGAGAGAGGGGTCCGGGATTAGAAGAGGAGAGGGGGCGAGAGGAAAGAGGCACAGGTAAACTGCTTAACTCTGCACAAGACCGCCAGGGTTTTAAGGGACCCCTGCTGGTCCCGGCCAGGGCCAGGTGAGCTTCTAATGTGGCAGCACATACTCCTGTGGAGTGGAAGGCCCATCACATTGGTTAAATACACATCTTTCTGATGTTAATTGCTGTATTCTGGTTATAAACTGGTACTGATAGGGTGATATTGATTCTCAGTGTTACTGTGTGTAAAAAACAATGGAGCAATGCTAACCCAAAATACGCGTCATCACATAACATTATTTAAATTTTCTTCCTACACAATTTGGTCAAGCCTGTCAAGTAATTTGGTGCTCACTTGCCTCATAATCCAGTAGCCCTGCCTATAGGTTTAGACATTTTTGTCAGGGGGTCCTTACGCCTGAAAATGTTGACAGGGGGGGTCTGTGCATCCTAAAGTTTGAAGACCCCTGCCCTAGAACAAAGAAAAATACCTCACTTTGGCCTGACAGAATTTATAGTGAATCTTCTTGACATAGCTATGACAGGAAATTTCTTCATATTCAGAAATTATTTATTTTACCAGACAAAGATCGTAGCCATGGGGGCCAGCTTTGCCCCAGACATAGCCAATCTTTCTAGGGACGTCTATGAGGACAGCTTTATGTACAACGATGAAAACCCTTTTTTTGCCAATATTATCCTTGGGGAAAGGTATATTGACGATGTCATCATGATTTGGATAGGTGAACAAGATAGACTGCAAGAGTTTTGTACATGGCTAAATAACAGATCAATAGACATACTATTCACCATGTCACTCAGTCAGGAAGAAATTGATGTCCTAGATTTAAGAATTAAAGTCATGGGAAACACTTTATACACAACACTCTTCAGGAAGCCCAAGGAGCAGAATACACTACTCAGATTTTCAAGCTTTCACCCTAGGAACCGATGGGACAATCTCCCATATGTGCAGTTCCTGAGACTACGTAGAAATTGTACTCACAAGGCAGATTTCATCAAGGAATCAGACCATCTTCTCATGAGACTGAAAGATCGTGGGTACCCCAGAGGCCTTCTTAAGCGAGCCAGGAAAAGGGCCTGGTACTGCCACAGAGAAACACTACTTGAGGTCAACGATGACCAAAAAAAAACAAAGGATCGTGTAGTCTGTGTATCTACGTATGGTAACAGAAGCAAAGAGGTCAGAAAGATCATTAATTAACATTGGTGTCTGATCACTGACGAAATTAGCACTACAGAACCACCTTTGTTTGCTTTAAAAAGGGGTAAAAATTTCTGTGACTATGTGGTAAACTCATATTTGATGAATGCACCTGCTCCTGACCTCAGAACCCAACTAATGCTACCACCCATAGTGGGACACTATAAGTGTGGACACTGCAAGGCGTGTGACCTGACTGGACAGGTACTCAGGGAAGAATTTCACACTTACACATCACATTAATTGCAATACGTAGGATGTAATTTACATTATCATTAGCCCTTGTAACAGGATTTATGTTTGCCAAACCAGACAAAAAGTTAAGACCTGTATTCTGCAGCATTGCTCAAGTATTCATTGTAAAGTTCACGTGCTCCTTTAGTAGAGCATTACAACCTTCTACATCACCCAACAGACAGCCTGAAATGGTGGGTACTAGAAAGAATTCTACAGATCCCTTGAGGTGGGGATGTGAAATCTATTTTGAACCTTTGTGAGTGCAAGTGGAAACATCTCCTTGATTCAGTCAATGAAGGGTTAAATGAATCTGAAGAGATATCAAGACAAATGTCCTTACTATGCACGGGGTAAACCCTAGCTATAGCCAATTTCTGCTTCTAATGAAGAACGATGGTACTATTACTTAACTGACTGGCTGTGTCGCAAACTGCAATAAGTTGCTCGAATGATATGAATTAATATGTCTGTTTGACCATCCAATGACTGTAATGTATCACATGATTACATATCGCATGTTCTGAACAAAGTTATAAGGGTTAATAGAATATATGTGAAAGTTGCTTATTGCAATTTGGATTTTTTTTATTACTATGTAAGCCATACCTCCAGTGATTATTATTACTATTTATTACTTGTATTTATCATATTGTATAAACTGTGACACACATGAGCCATCTACTCAGCAAGTCTAGGAATGAGTGTGTCATTATGTATGTGAGACAGTCTGTACGCTGATCCTGACCGGTGGAGTCACTATTGTAAAGGTATCTGCTTACACATGTTTGATCCTGTAAATGCTTGTAAGCCAGCGATATCATTTCCCGTTTTTCCTTGAGACGATACTGATAAATACTCAAACTAGGGTTGTATTAGTATGTTATACATGAATACTTTACCGCGCTAATTAATGACTTTAAAAGATCCTTTCTTCTGTTTTAAAATAGTGACACATTTTGAGACACAAATGTGCTGAAATGATACATTGTCACGACTTGAGAATATTTGATTACCGAGAGAAACATCACTGACGTACAACGTCTGTGAGCAGCAGCCCTTGCTGGCGCATGCACGTTAACAGCCTGTCCATTCACGGTGTAAAAGAAGCATCCTCGAACACATCTTCTGAGATGTGTTTCTTCTAAACCGAGCACACTGACCGTTCAGCGGCCGGAGGTAAACTCTTTTGAATCCTGCACACACACTTTTTAAAAATGACGAGTCATACTCTCACTCTTGGGAAATCACAAAAGCTTTTCCTTCGATGTATTTTATTAAAAGGGTACTGGGAAAGCAATCCGTGCTCCCGTATCCGGAAGAGACATTTAGTTTCCCCTTGCAAGAGGAAGTACATTCACGGGCTGATTAACGATAAAGAGGTGATTGCAAGTTTTCAACCGTTCTCGAAGGTAGGCAGCTCTTTATCTGCAAAAGACCTAAGTGTAATTCATTCGGTGATCTAACATAACTTTTGCTAGCGCCTGTCATTGTTATGTTTCACAATACAGGAACGAATCCATGAGACGGGATAACTTTCCCTAACTGCGAGAAGTTAGCCTCGCAGGTGAGCATTAATCGTTTATGCATACCTTACACAACGACCTAAGTTGATTCATCAACACTGACAATTAGTATATATATATTTTCCTCACCAAGCAGGCTGTGTACCAATATGTTCCTAGTTCTGATAAAGACCCCATTGTGATGTTGCCCACTTACACCTGTTCTTTTGGGGATCGAAACGTCAACGTGATAAGAACAGAAAGCAAACTTGGAAAACAGCGCGTATTCCCACGTGTGGACTAAACTTGTATAATATAGTAAAAGCAACAAGAAACGTAAATGAAAAAAAGCTGATAAGAATGAGTAAAGAGATGAATACGCCCAAGATGGCAAATTGTCGCTGTGCATTGGTTTGGGGAGAAAGGTCTTCCTGTTTTGTGGTTATTGTCTAAATTGTGTCATTTAGGCATGACACGAAGCCAAGTTGCACGCAAATTGAATTATAATGGATTATAATGGAATAAATTGTGAACTACGGTGTGCATCCCAACCCCCTACATTTCTTCAAGTTTAAAACGGGGGCAGACTGCCAGATGAAGAGCCTCTGATCTTAGTGATCTCGGAGGGATGTAGGGAATGAGCAGGTTGGCAAGTGCTGGCGGCGAAGAGTTTCATGATTTTAAAGGCCAGACAGAGCACCTTAAACTTGATCCGCTGTCTGACCGGGAGCCAATGTAGGGCCGAGATGGTACCCGAAGCAGAACAATGTCTGGGAAGACCCACAATGGCCCGCGCCGCAGCATTTTGAACCCTTTGGAGCCTGGATGCTTCAGCCTGGTTTACCCCTAACATCAGCGAACTTCCGTAGTTCAGCCGGGATAGAATCGATGCCTGGACCACGAGCTGCCGGGTGGGGGAGGTAAAAATATTTCAAAACCGGCCTTATGCCACGCAAGATACCGTAACAAGTGGCAGCAACCCTCTTCGTGTGGCCTGTAAAGGTGAGCGCGGGATCCAGCCAAATTCCTAGGTTTTTCACACCGGAAGCTGGGATAGGAATAATGCCCAGCTCTGGAGGCCACCACTGGTTTCCCCATAGCTCAGCATGTTTCCCCTAGACCAAGACCTCAGTTTTGGTGGCATTCAACTGTAGGCAATTGGTACGAAGCCAGCTCGCGACTGCCACAAGTCCAGCTCGGAATCTGGGGGCCTCCACTTCAGGGTCTCCACTAAGTGTCACCGCCAGCTGCGTATCGTCAGCATATGAGGTCATCGTCAGACCCCACTGTTTGACGACTGCAGCTAGCGGTTTCACATAGAGGTTGAACAAGGTGGGGCTCAACGAGGAGCCCTGTGGGACCCCCAGGTCCAAGGGATGAATAGTGGATTGGCAGGGTGGTATTGCCACTTTGAAGGTTCGATCTGAGAGAAAGGATCGAAACCACTGGAGAGCGGTGCCTGCTACTCCAGCTTCCTCTAAGCCAGTGTTCTTCAATCTGTGGAGCGCGCCCCCCTGGGGGGGCGCGACACCTTCCCAGGGGGGGCGCGAACTCCACTTAAATCTGACCTTTGTTCCCGGCGTCGCTCCATTCTTCTTGTAGGATTCTGGTATGTCTAAGGGGGAGGGAGGGGAGATCGATGGGGCAGGACGTGCCCATTCTTTTGACATGTTAACTCTCCCAGGAGGGGGTTAATTCGCAGAGCTGACAGCTTCAGCTGCAGTGGGAGGCACGGAGCCTCCTCTGCTAAAACCGAAAGCAAACAAACAAACAGACTTTCGGTTTTAGCAGTGGAGACACCTCGCCTCCCACTGCAGCTGAAGCATTTCATCTCCGTGAAGTAACCCCTTCCTTGGAGAGTTAGCTCTTCGTAGAAAGACAAAGTTTCCAGAGTTCGAGTCTCGGCAATAAAGCTGAGCATCCTGTGATTCTGGGCAAATCACAATCCCCCCGTGCCTAACAAAACAGTCCAACTATCATGAAACTGTGCTGCTTATATTTAAAATCTCCCAATTCCGCAAGGGGCCCTTTAAGCAGTATGAATAACTTGAATAAACATTTTAAAACATGCATTGAACATCTACCAAGCAGTGGACATAACTGTCAAATATTTATGTGCACTAAATGTTGCTTCCTTACAAATACATTGTTGCTATTAGCTCTTCTTGTCGGTCTTTTGATTTGAGAGAAGTAAAGCTCGGCTGCCAGCATATGGTGCGATGAAATGTGTATGTGTTTGAGTGCGTGTGGTAGTTGCCTGCTTGGAGTTTAAGTGAGAGGGTGGGATGCTGATGTTTCAAGGTAGTTCATACTTTGAGGGCGTGTTTGTTTTAAGTGGGGATATTGTTCCCAGCAAGCACTCATGCAAAGCAATTATTATTATTACTGATCCGACAAGCTTTTTGGACAGATTTGTAGTAGTGCAGATAAGTGATGTCCGGTTCCTGTAACAAATTTATATAATGAATTGAATGGATTTTATAGTCCTAATCGTGGTATATAAACTGCTTCCTTGGTAAGTGTTGAGCAGTGGCAGGCAGGAAATCAAGGAGACCGCTATCATTTCATGTTCTGTATAAAAATGCACATTTAAGTCGTTCCAAGCAGATGTTTCTGGCTCTTTGTGTAACTATTTCAGGAAGCATCTTAAGGAGCCTAATTCACCTGGATTCTGTCCCTTTATTTTCATGGTATGGATTGCACGTAGGTGGGAGGTTGTCATTTAATATCGAGTCTATATCATCTGTGGGCTGTAAATGCATATATGTATGTGTGAAAACCATTAAAATCACACCGCTTCGTCCCACTCTGTACATCAGATGTGTTAGCGCCGACTTAGCCCAGTTACCATGTGCTTTTTGTTGATTTAAACAAAATTCAGAAACTCTTTGAAGATGTGTTTGAACTGAGGGGAAGCCATGGTAGTAAGAGCTCCACGCCTCTTTGTACAACGAGGATTTCTACTTACCAATAGAAGTGAAATATTACCTCAGAATGTGACTGCTCACAGCTGCTGGTTTCCACGGAGGGACCTTCTTCTGGTTCCAACGGCTATTTTAGAAAGAAGGGGATGGGGGGGTTCTTGTTGTTGGAAAGAAAGGCATGGGGCTGCCATTGTCTGCTTCTCCAGGGGGGAAAAAGTGCAAGGCCACTATAGTAAAAGCGTGCCGTGCTTGCGAAATATATAAATAAACAATACATATAAAAGGGGCAAGGTCAGAAGAAAATAAAGGCATGCGGTCACGCGCTGCCAAATAAAACAAGTGGTGCGCACGTCACGCCTCTGTGGGCACAATCCTAGCTCCTCCCATGGCCTATTGGTGTCGATTACGCGCTTAAAATTTCTGTCAGGTGGTGGGGGGGCCCAACATCCAAAAAAATTTAGCTGGGGGGGCTCAACCAACAAAAGTTTGAAGACCTCTGCTCTAAGCGTTGGATCAGTATATGGTGGGACACAGTATCGAAAGCAGCGCTCAGATCTAATAGCAGGAGCGCTGCCGTACGTCCGGAGTCAAGCACCAGGCGTAGATGCTCGATAATATAGAGCAAATCGGTCTCGGTACTGTGTCCTGGCCGGAAGCCATTCTGGCTGGAGTCCAATATCTGATTATGAGCCAGGTGCTCAGACAGGATCGAGTTAACATGGGCTTCGGTAACTTTAGCCATCCAAGGCAATAGAGATATGGGACGGTAGTTCTCTGGCAAAAGGGGGTCGGAATTTGCCTTTTTTAAGATTGGGGTAACTACCGTCTGCTTCCATGAAGAAGGAACCGTTCCGGTTGACAACAACATGTTGATTAGATTTAGTATAGGAGCTCGGCACAGCGGGGAAAGTGTACTAATAAGAGCTGGCTTCCGCTGGTCCAGAGGAGAGCCTGATTTAACGCTGAGGCTATGTTTGTCAAAAGCCTCAGTGGACAGATCAGGTAAGAAAGTCAACGTCTCATACCCCAAGAGATTAGGGTCAACTAACTCTGGATCCGGCCGACACAGGTCAAATCCTCGGTATATTTTCTGCACTTTCTCCAAAAAGAAAGTTGCCAAATTCTCGCAGTGGGAGTCAGTGCAGATCTCTGCCGAGGTAGCTCTTTTATTCATAAGGTCTTTCAAGACCTTGAATATTAGTTTAGATGGATTAGTGCTGGCTAGAAATTCCTGAGCATAGAATGCGGCCCGTGTTCTGCAGATTGCCCTATGATAGAACTTAAGTTTGGCAAAGTACAGGGTTTTCAGGGCAGGATCATAAGATCTTCTCCAATCCCTCTCCGCTTTCCGGCAAGTTTTTTTAAGCTCGGCAAGGGACTCATTATACCACGGGCTGGGTACCTTCGAATGACCTTTCGACCAGCGCATGGGTATAAGGGAGTCAAGAGCGTCTGAAATCCATGTGCAAAACAGCTGGTAACCATGATCCACATTCAAAAAAGCGCTCAGGGGTTTCTGCTCCAGTAGCTTATAGAACTCTTCAAGTTTAAGCTTGTGCCAATGCCTTTTAAAGATTGGCCTATCCACAGGTTTAAATGGCTTATCGTGAATAGGGCAAAAGGCTTCCACCAGCAGGTGATCCGTCCATCCCATCAACATCGGGTCAGACACCTTCACTCTCACAAGAGTGGAAAAAAAGGGATCAAGAATATGACCTCCAGTGTGAGTGGGAAGAGTTAAAAGCTGGACAAGTTGAAGACCTTCAAGATCCGCGAGCAAGGTGTTAACGGCTGTGGACGACCTGTTGTCAAAGTGAATATTAAGGTCACCCATGATGTTGAAATTCGCACAGCCGAGCGCTAAGGAGCTTACCATATCGGCGAGAGCGGACTTGAAGGCTGAATCATTGCCAGGTGGGCGGTAGATGAGCATACCGCTGAATGTAAAATGATGACTAAAATCCACTTTGAATAGACGCTTTCAGAAGCAGGCAGCCCGAGAAGTTTCCATTCAGCAGGAAAGCAGGATTTAACTGCCATGGCGATGCCGCCTCCTCTCGTAGTCCGATTCAGCGTGAAAATCGTATAATTCGGAGGAAAAGCAAGATTCAGAATAGCGACATCCGAGTCCTGAAGCCAGATTTCGGTAAGAAGAAAAAGATCGGTCATTTCTGTTATAAAAAAAAACAGTGTTGCCTTTTCTAAATGTTTGTTTAAAGGGTGTCAATCAATGGTCCTTTTGTTTATGTGGATACATCCCACTGATTTAAAGTAATCTATGTGAATCTTTATTTCGACAAGAGAAAATTGTCATAAAATAATACAGCAATAAAACAGTTAAAATACTACTATAAAAATGATTAAAAGCAGAAGTATTAAAACCAATCCACAGCAATGACTATATCTAGTAAAAACAGTTTGTCCCTCCTACCCAGGTAGAATTAAAATGCCAGCCCCAATGCAGTTCTATGAATGTGCACTCTTTGACCTGCTTTATAAATTAGCCACAAGTGTCCTTCTAATAATCCACATTGCTGCTAAGAACTTAGTAACAGCACAGACCACAACCGGTGAAAGATCCGTCTTTAAAATCCTGAACGCATGTAGACAGTGGATTATCCCCAAATTTTTACATATTGAGATAATCCACCTCCGTCTTGGGTTTAAATAAGCGGGACAAAAGAAAACAACATGGACCTCGTATTCTAGGTCTGCAGTGCACCCTGGGCAATTCTTGGGCGATAGAGCACACCATCTAGATGTAAGTGATCTAATAGGTAGGAAACCATGCCGCCATTGGAGAAAGATCTTCCTCGAGACTGCAGGGCTAATGTCATCCAGGACTTGCTCCAAGTAATAAGAATCCTTAATCAGTAGAAACGTGGCTGTGAGTGTACCCGGTTGGGCTCTAGATGATAAAAGGGCCGTTTTGTTATTCGGATATAACTGAACCAGTTTTTTCCGTGACATTCGAAGCACAGGTATGTTCCGGGTCTGACCACATTGCTGCAAGGCCAAGCTTCTCGAATTCCTCTCTAACATGCTTAAAGCAAGGAAGTTTACCCACATTGGGCCACCCTAAAACTTCGATTAGCTCTTGCCTAAATTTACTCAGCTCTGGGGTAACCCAAAGTCTCCTCCAAAAAGTTAGAGGTCTAAGGGCCAGTTCTTCTTCAATAGGTCTAAGGCCAAGATCCAGTCTTAGCGGCACTAGTGGGGTACTCGAAGGCAGGGCTACCATCTGTCTTAGGAATCTATTCTCCACGACAGTTATTGCTGAACCACTCTTGTAACCCCACAGCTCGGCCCCGTAGGACACTGCCCCACGTGCCCGCGATTTATAAATTTCCAGTGGTGGACCAATCGGCTTAAACATTGATTTACTCAAAAGTTTCAGGATTCCCCCAGCTAGCTGGGTCATCTTGAGTTGCATTTTCAGCTGATGCTGGATCCAAGTAAATGATTCACAAAGGGTAAGCCCTAAGTACTCAAAGGTGTGTACCCTTTCTAGCCTGATTCCATCTATCATGGGATTTGGGTGTGTTGTTGCAGGGGGATTAAAAATCATAAATTTGGTTTTTAAGGTGTTTATTTCCAAGCCCCGCTCTTTACAGACAGTCACAAACCCATCCAAAACTCGCTGAATACCCATTGGAGTTTTAGAAAGTAGTAAGGTATCGTCCGCAAACATAATCGCGGCGATCCAGGACCCTGCGAGTTTTGGGGCATTGCTATCTGGTACTGCCTCCAGGTGTGCGATTACCCCGTTGACATAGAGGCAAAACAGGGTGGGCGCCAAGACGCACCCCTGCCTTTCCCCCCTGTCAACGGGGAATCGAGCTGTCAGTGAGCCATTGCTACTACACCTGACTTGTGCATAGTTCTCAGCATGTAGTCGAATTAGCATGTTCAGGAGTGGAGCTGGAATTCCAAGTTCCCCGAGTACAGTCCACAGCTTCAGACGTGGGACCAGATCGAAAGCCGCACGTAAGTCGACAAAAACAGTGTAGAGTGACCCGCCCCCGATCTTGACGGTTTTCCAATAAAGCACATATAAGCGAAAAAACTGATCCGTGGTGGAAACATTCTTCCTGAATCCTGCCTGGAAGGGGCTCAGGATAGAATGTTCCTCATCCAATCTAAATGGCGATTTAAGATCAGTCCCGCAAAAAGCTTTTAGGGCACGTCAATGAGGCTGATTGGCCTGAAGTTGGCTGGGAGCAGAGGTGAACCCTTCTTAAAAATAGGGACAATCTCTGCCCCCAGCCAAGTACTCGGTACCTCCATACCTCCCCATATAGCATTAAAAATAGCCGCCAAATAAGGTGCCCATACCACAGGTTCATGCTTTAAAAGATCTCCTGGTAGTTTATCTAGGCCTGGAGCTTTATTTGAGGGAAGCTTTAGAATAGCTGTCTCTACCTCCCGCACAGAAAACTCATACTCTTTTATTCCACTCTTGATATTGGGGGAGAGTGCCAGCGGGTTAAGAACATCCAAGAGGGATTCCGCCTGGTATAGGGTGAGGAAATGCTCTTCCCACACCTCGGCAGCAACATTAGGTGCCACAGCCGCAATTGGTTCAGCCGACCCAGTATTTACAATTTACCAAAGGTTCCGGGCGTCTCTTCCTGCCAGGCTCGATGTTAGATTAGCCCAATGGTCCACCTCCCACTCAGCTTTGGCGTGATGTATTAGCTTCTTATGCGCAGCCCTTTTTACTTTAATCAGTGCTCTATTCTGGTTTTGTTTCAGTGCACTGAGGAGCTCTGATTTTGCTCATCTACATGCTGGGTTAAACCAGGTAGATTTATTACCTGGTTTTTCCCTTTCCCCACAGGATTCAGGGACTCAGCTAAACTGATAGTCAGTTCCTGATGCAAGGCCCCAAGCCGAGAAAATACTAAAGCGGGGGTGAGCTCAGCAGTCAGGGCAAGAACAGCTTCCAATGCTGTCGCTACGTGGGCATATATCTCTGCCACTAACTCAGGGCGGGTAACTGCTTTGTCCCATCTAATTCTTCGTCTGTTGCTGGAGAGGAGAGCCCGGTTGTCCGATCCACACCCTCCCTTGGGACTATCCTTAGAACAGCCGGGGGATAGGAAATCTAAGATCAAAGGGTTATGGTCACTTTCGCCCCTGGCTTGCACCTTAAAATCAATAACTTTGTGACAAGCGCAAGCCTCGACAAATATATAATCCAGACGAGCCTCTTGGCCAGGTTTATTATAGGTGTAGTTTGTGGGCGTATCCGAAATTATACGGCCATTGCATGCCCTAATTGAGTGATTTACAGTCAGTGCAAGAATTTGTACCGCCAGCGGTGCCCATGACTTAGGCGGGGGGCCCACTACCGGGGGTATTTTCCAATAGTCATCCTCTTTCAAAATTGCGCCATCCATCAAATCTGTCAATGGCTCAAAGTGGGAGTTAAGGTCACCATCTACCACAAAAGTGGCCCCCTGGGGAATCCTAGTTAGGAACGTGGAGAGCTCCTCGATGGTTTTAGACTCCGCTGTGAAGCTTACTGGTCTAGAATAAACATTGACCAGAGCGAGTTTGGAGGCGTCTGGCCATTCCAGTAGGATGTATTGTACATCCTCCGATGTGGTCTCCAAGATCCTGGCGGTACACCCCAGATGAATTTTCACCCAGATTGTTAGCCCCCCCGATGCCCCCCCCCCCCACACTTTGCGGGTATAGAGAAAGAAGCAAAACCGCACCTGAATTGCTCCTCTCTTGCCCAAGTTTCCTGAAATTTCATGTCGATGAAAGAATCCCACTCTGGACAGGGCAATTAGATGACATAGAGTGGTCCTTCACCCCATCTGGGATGAACGCTGTATTAGGAATGATGACTGCCCTAACCGGGGGGAGATTATTGAGCCCACCCAATTCCTCCTGCACTTGCCCCATATCTCTGTTCGGCCCTCTTCCTTCTATCAGAATGGGCTGTGGCTTGCTAAACCATCTCGACCCCCCAATCTTTTTCTAGTTTGAAGTCAATCAACCTGGTCCAAGGAGTTGTACCTGTTTTCATGAAGGTACTTGACATACATGGGGTAGTGTACGCGATTATGTCTAGGCCCTCCGGTGTAACTCCTGGCACCCACCCTTGTCCACCCTTCTTCACACACCATATCACCTGGATTGTTTGGGGGTGGGTAAAAGAAAGATAATGGGCGGGCCTGGATTATGGTGCCGACAGTGCCACCCACCCAGTTACATATATGGGAGACTGGCCCCGCGTTCCTAAAATTGACAAGGACACAGTCCTTTAAAGTTTTGGATGTTGGTCCCACCCATGGGACCCTTCTGACGATGATAATTTCGGTTGCCTGATGTGGTGGGAGGGGTCTATGGATGTTCAACCAACTAACCACTTTGTTTTTTAGGGAAGAAAACGTTTCTGGAGTAGAGCCACTAAGCTCAGGGACACCTGTTAATACCACTACTAGGGGAGCCGCCTCCGGAGGCAGGTTAAATACCTCGCTCCACCTTACACGGCCCCCTCTGCAGTGGATCGCTCTACCATCTCCTGTCCCATATCACTACCTCTGGGGGGATTAGCCCTGGCCACACCCGCTGGCACCTGTGCCATCGTGGGATTGGTTGCTGGAGCCAAATTGATGATAGGGGGGGAGCGGAAACTAAAGGTACCACCCCAGCACCAACATCATGGCCCTGCTGTATTATTGAGACTGATTTAAGATGGTTCATAACCTCCTCAGTTGTCAGTTCAATAGTTTGGAGCCTATGCTCAATAGAATTAAGTCTGTCCACCAGAGGGTTGAGCAAGGATTTCAGGGTATTGCCCATGGCAAGGATCAAGTGGTCCGCCCCTGCCTGCACCGTGTCCCCAAATCTGAATACAGTGGGCTCAGTTGGCACAGAGACCTGGGGAAATACATTTATGGCAGCATTAGTTACTGGGGAGCTTCCCTATTCCCAGCTTGATCCATAAGGTGAATAACTTTGGGTCCCTTGTCGAGTTTTGCCTTTTTCCCACCCCTCGCCTGAGCACCACGTTTCCTCTTTGGGACAGCCCCTTCCCGTGTTCCCTGTGACAGTCTACATGCAAGATCCAACCCGCCCTCTGATAGCCCAATATTAGCAGTACCAACAGGAGGTGATAGAACTACCACCTCGGGAGCAGTCGGTGGAGGAGCACTAACCACTCCTGGGTTATTGCCCAGGTCTTGCAGGACAGCTGTAATAGTCTGATCAATGCTGTACAGTAGAGTAGTAGAGGATCCCCCCCCCCTTTCTGGCGTTTTGGCACTGGCTATAAGACCCAACGAGGATCTTCTGAGACTGTCAATACCCAAGGAAAGACGTTTCTCAACCACAGCAAGCTCATTAGACAGTACAGAGTTTGCTCTAATCAGGAAGCTGTCCAGTGTACCTGAAACTGTAGAGCTTGAAACAGTAGCCTTGCTCCTTGTCTCATGGAGCGACATAATTCACGATTACACAGGTTCTCAAGGCTGGATCAAAATAGGTATCCTTGAGCAAATCAGGTCCAAGAGGGTAGGCCCGGTCCGGTCCTGCTCAGTCTGTAACAGGCTAGAACGTGCCCGCCCTTTGCCCGTGCTTCGCCCGGCGCTCGCCCGCACGCGTTGCGCGTGCGCGGATAGGGAGGAGCGTAAATACCGGTGTACGGTGGCGGGAAGAGGACCAGCTGCGGCTGATGACACGCCGCACTGCAGGCTGGTCCTCGCAGTCCCGCGATGAGCCCTTAGATGGTAAGCGCCTCCTCCAAGTCCGGTGCTCTTTCCCACTAGAGCAACACCAAAGAACTCCAACGCGTGAGGAGATGGTTTGAAGAATTAAAGGGCAAGATTCCCTGGAGTCACCAGCACAAACTCAAACTGTTCGACTGCACCAGATATGCTGCGGCAGTAAGGGGATTTATCCAGGCGGTGAACGGTGGCAGGAAGAGGACCAGCAGGGGCTGATGACATGCCGCACTGCAGGCTGGACCTCGCAGTCCCGCGATGAGCCCGTAGATGGTAAGCACCTCCTCCAAGTCCGGTGCTCTTTCCCACTAGAGCAACACCAAAGAACTCCAACGGCAGAGGTGATGGTTTGAGGAATTAAAGGACAAGATTCCCTTAAGTCACTAGCACGAACTCAGACAAAACTGTTCAACTGCACCAGGTAGGCTGCGGCAGTAAGGGGATTTATCCAGGCGGTGAACGGTGGCGGGAAGAGGACCAGCTGCGGCTGATGACAAGCCGCACTGCAGGCTGGTCCTCGCAGTCCCGCGATGAGCCCGTATATGGTAAGCGCCTCGTCCAAGTCCGGTGCTCTTTCCCACTAGAGCAACACCAAAGAACTCCAACGCGAGAGGGGATGGTTTGAGGAATTAAAGGGCAAGATTCCCAGGAGTCACCAGCACGAACTCAGACAAACTGTTCGACTTACCTCTTCGTGGCAGACCCTCTGCTTTTATACTGTTGTATTCTCTAGGTTCTGCATGTTACTGGGACATCCCATTATTATTAATGATTTAACACACCCTTGAGCATAGGGAGTGTTTGATTAGATGTATGTGATCCTAGGGTGTGTGTTAGACCTGGCATCTTTAGCGTGGTTTCCCCCTATCTTTTTACCTCTACCTCCTGTATTTTTGATGCTGTGATGGATTTCGTTTTTGCTGGTTTAGATGCTTTGAACACTCTGCCACTGCTGATCAGTGCCAGAGTGTAAGTTCTCCCTATGTAAATTGTTATCATGATTGGATATACATGATTGGCATATTTGTATCACCACAAAGTCCCTAGTAAAGGGCACTGGGTGTGCCAGGGCTGGTGATGATAAATGCTACTAGTGGGCCTGTAGCACTGATTGTGCCACCCACATGAGTAGCCCTAAAATGGTGTCTCTGGCCTGCCACTGAAGTGCCTGTGTGCAGTCTAGGAACTGCTGTGTACTCCTGGTCAGTGTCCCCACTGACCAGGCCTAACCCTTCCCTTTTTGTGCACATTAGTCACCCCTATGGAAGGCCCAAGGAACCCCCATGGGCAGGGTGCAGTGTATGTAAAAGGTAGAGCATGTACTAGTGCAGGTGACATGCTCTGGTAGCGAATTACAGCCATTTTCGTTTTTCACTATTGCAAGGCTATCTTGCTCCATAGATTAACATGGGGGATCCTGGCTACAGTGGCTTCCAGCATTTCTTCCCATAAGAACAAGATAGGACATAAGTATCTGGTGTCCCTGAACTCAGAATTTAATAACACATCTTTTAGGAAAGGTTGTTTTTAAATCCTGTGTTTGAGAACAACACTTTTAGAAAGTTGCTGTTCTCTTGTCTGACCCTTCTGTGTCTGCCTTGGCCTGTTTGTGTATTGACTATTTGGTTTGAGAGTGACAGGGGCTGGGGATTCCCCAGGAGGCTGGCTGAGTCAGCCCTAGGCTGAATTACTGCATTTGCAACCTGAGTGGTGGGAGGAGTTAGCATCTGGGCCTGAATAGGGCTGTGCCTGCATGCCAAAATGCTGGCTCCACCTCCTACTGGGCGGCTGACGACCCTGCCCCTCACTCTGAAAGGAAAGGAGAAGCCAGGCAAACAAAGTGCTCAAGCAACACCCAGAACTGGTTCAGACCGGGCTCAGGGCCCACATGCACAAAGAGAACACAGACTTTTAGGGGTATACGTACAGGACCCCTGACAACAGAAAATTAGATCATCCTGGAATCAAGAAGGAACCTCTGCCAAGGAGAAAGCTGAATCTGAAGAAGGAAGACTGTCCTGCGGTTACTCTGCAGGACTGACTTGTTGCTTTGCTGCCAAGGAGAGGGGAAGGACTTTGCTGGTGTGCTGTGTCCCTTGTCTTGAAGGAATCTCCAAGGGCCTGAGAAGAGCTGGCTCCCTGTTCTGAAGACCCAGGAACAAAAGGACTTCCCCCCAGCTTCCCTGAACTTTACTGAGAGAGTTCTGTCCTTCCTAGAGTGCTTGATCCAGTTGTGGGGCCTCTGGAAGTTGTACCTGTTCTGGGAAGCTTGAAACTAAGCTTGAGAGACTTTTGCAATTGAAAAGTGTTGCATCGCTTGCTTGCGGAGCGCATCCCCGACAGTGCGAGAAGTTTCCAGCCGCTACGAAGGTCGAGATCGTCGCAGCGCCTGACGCCGCTGCCAGAGCCGTCGCATCCTTCGTTTGCGGGACGCACCAGACCGGTGCGGGAAAGTCGAACATCGCTGCGAGTGTCGTCGCTGAGCCTGTCGTCGCTGGGTGAGATCGCCGCACCGCTTGCTTGCGGACCGCATCACGCCGCTGCGAGCATCGTCGCAGAACCATCGCATCGAGGAGCTGCGAGAGAGAGGATCACCGCTGGACCGGGCATCGTTGCCCCGGAGATCGTCGCAGCCCCTACGAGATCGTCGCATCGTGCCTTTGCGAGAACAAACTTCCTACGGAAACTACGCACCGGAATCCATACAAGTGGCCTTCCTCCCCATACAGACCGGATTCGTCGCAACACGCCCGCTGCTGCAGCGGGGCTGTCGCATCGCCTCCCCAAGGTCTCAGGAGCAACGCATCGCTTGTTTTCCCCCGCACCAGCTTCTGCTTTTGGAACTTTGTCACAACTAAAAGGTACTGTGAGTAAACGTGACACAACTGTGAACTTTTCACGCATCTGTGGATTATTTTATCGCAACCTAAAGAACTTTGATTACAACCTTAAGAACTCTTTTGAAGCCATATTCTTGAACTGTGTATGTTGGATTTTTGTCGTTTTGGTCTTGAGTAGTTTAGCTTAAATACCTTTATTTTTATAAACTGTTGTGGAGTCAGTTTGTGGTGTTTTCACTGTGTTGGTACAAATACTTTACACATTGCCTCCTGAATATCCTTGACTGCTTGTGCCAAGCTACCTAGAGGGTGAGCAGGGGTTATCTCAGAGGGTTTCCTCCTTACCCTGACTAGAATCAAGGGTCCCTACTTGCACTGTGGTACCTACCTCTGCCAACTACAGACCCCCAATTCTAACAGTGTAGAAGAGAACATTTTCCTCTAAAGTCTCTTTATGTTTTTCCGCCCCATGGTATTCTGCTGCCCTAGCAATAAGCAATTGGTATGACAGGTTGTCATCAGGTGGAGATGGCCTGGCAAGATAAAGATCTGGGTCTGTATCTTGTTGAGGATCAGTGGTGTAATCTGTCTGAGAATCTGAAAGTTGTGCATCATCATTGTCAGTGTCACCTGTGTCAAGTTGAGGTGGAGGAGAAAACTTACTAGGTGTAATATTTAATGGATCAAGCTGTGGTGAAGAAGAAGGAGGAGATGAAAATGTGTGGAAAGGACTGGTGCCTACACTTTTCCTCTTTAAAGGGATTTTGTATGGGTCATCATCATCGGGAAGCTTGTGCTTAGATGGTGATTTAGCATGAATGGGTCCTGTGTAGGAATGAATTTACAGTTCTTTTTCTGTTTGGATCCAATTTAATAGATGCAGCATCTATATTTGGATCCGGTTGTGTTGCAGGCAAGTCTTTGCTTTTTGGCATCGTAATTTCCGGAGCCGAGCCAGAAAGTCCTTTTTGTGTTGAAGGTTTCAACTTCAAGGGATCCTTGGGTTTCAGTGTCGAAGGTTTCGGATCCGAAGTTTTTGGTTCGGAACCGATCATGGGTTTGGAGTTTGGAGGTTTCTGCTCGGAAGTAGGCTTTGGCCGACTCGGTCCCTCGTCGGAAGGCTTTTTTTAATGTTTCGGTGCCGAGCCCGAAGGCGGATCGGATCGTGAGAAACCTCTTCTTGGTGCCATTCTTGGCTTTGAGGCGGAGGTGGTGCCGAAGCCCTAGATATTTTAGGGATGGTGGGAGGGGGGATAAGGTGTCTTTGGTAGTCACGTCTCCTTGTCCCTGCGGCACATCATTGTCTTCGGGGGTGATCTGCTATTCTGTACCGGAGTCGGACGCAGTCAAAGCCAGCTCTTCTTCTGCCGCTTCTACCTCTTCTTGTTCGGAATCCTCGCCAAAGAGATCCGGTGTGACATCCAACTACTGCATCTCAACGTCGAGCCCGACGATCACAGAGAGTTTTCTTTGATCTGAAGGATCGGCATGCAGTCGCAGCTCGGGAAACAAGCACAAATTACAAATTGATGAGAGTCTGCGCGCTGATATTTCGCGTGGCACAGAGAACAGAATTTAAATGGTGTCCGTTCCATTGACGAGGAGCCAAACGGACGCGGATGGGCCGAAAGGCCGCCCGCAGATCTTTGGACCGAAATGTTGAAGTCTTGAATTTATATTCGAATCGCAGAGAGAGAAGCGCGTTTGAGAACAATACCGTCGAGGTAGAGAGAAGTACGCACCGAGTGGAAACCTGAGGATCGATTCCGAAGCGGAGCACAACAATACCCGTCCGAACCCGATGGTGGAAAAAAACTATCTAATAATGGACTTATTGCCCGTGCGCACTATCACCGAAAGGAGGAGTCACATTCCTCATCAACAGAAAGACTTTTTCGAACAAAACAACTTGCAAACATCAGGACCCAATACTAGATGGCACAAGTATACAAAGCATGTGATCTACAGCTCACATGCCTCAAACATAAATTTCCATCTGAAGAAATATTTTGTTTTTAATGTGCATTAATAATTATTAAAAGTGACGTATAGAATGAAATAAAATTAATGTAATTTTTTTTACCAAAATGCAATTTTACATTATTTTCTGTGGGAGGGTATTGATGCATCAGTGGTTGGCCATGTGTAGTGCTGGACCCACTACAAAAGTATAAGTTACTAAAAAAGTCTAAGTAACACATGTAGGTTACTACAAGTGTAAGTTACTACAAAAGTGCAGTTTGTGAATAACTCTTTGTAGTAAGTTTTGCAGTACTTCTGTAGTACTACAAAACATTCTACAAAGCGATCTTTGTGAATCAGGCCTTGAATCTCTTAAGGAAGAAGCAAGGGAAAAGGGCACTAAGAATGGCAAATACTTTTTCTTACCTTTTATTAAATAATAAAAAGAACAACTGTACAAAGATGTATATGGTTCGTAGTGTAGGGTGACCTAGGAAGGATCTGACAAAATCTCTCACTGATGTGCTGACAAACTGGAAAACATCAGGAATATAAACAGATTGCGAATGAAGCCCAGATAAACAATACATGGATAGTGCCTCTTTCGAGAACTTTCCCAAACACTCTAAATAAGAAGTGAGTTATGAATTAAGCATTTGAGAAAATCAATATAAGTAAGATAAAGTACAGATTGACTTTGCTTTTTCAATTTCATTGTAAAGGTCGGTACAGAAACATAGCAAGGCTGTGGTTTTCTATTGGCACTGAGTTGACCTAGAAGCAGCTTGTTATCAAACCATTTAGATTAGGGAATGCTGAGCATAAGCTGTGTGGTGCAGCTTTCTTTGTTTTGCTGGTGATGTGAAGCCTCCTGGCAAGTTTCTTTTAAACATGGGGTCACGGGAGCTGGGGATTGGGGCAGCTGAGAGAGAAAGCAGAAATTACATTTCTGATTTCTCAGCATAGCTCCCAAAATAGTACTGAAGTACTTGCAATACATACAGATTGAATCATGTTGATGTTGTTAGATGCCTGCCATGGTCTTGGTGGAAGTCATACATACTACCTGGTAATAGATACTGGAAGGGTTTGGTGTCAAAGCAATACATTATTTTCTGTACATTGATATGTTGTTAACAGGTGTTAGTAAATGGCATTAGCAAGGATTAGGTAGGCAATGCAACCAGCTACGTTTCCATTACACCAATTCTACAACACCCCACTTTAGATATTCATGCACAAGGCTTAATGCAAAGTTTTACAAGCTGTGTTCAGTTCTAGTGGAAATAAAGGGTTAAGGCACCGCCTTACATCCAGGGTCGGATTAAGACCTTCTGGGCCCTAAGCACTTAAAGGATTCTGGTGCTCCTATAAATATATATCTAATCCAAAATATAAACACTAATAAACCATAACATAAAATTATATTATTCGAAATGAAACAAAACTTACAGTAAGATGGAAAATAATGTTTCTTTTTGTATATTTCCATTTTATTCATGAGCTCAGCTGCACCATTACTATATGGTCCATGGTAAATCTTCTGTGGTGCGACCCTTCGCTTAATGCCCTACAGTGGAGTGAGCGGTCTGGCATCAAGAGCTGTAGGGCTGGGAGAGCGATCCTTGGGACTGCAGCCCAGGGGCTACCGCGGAAACAAAGCATCGCCACTCAAACACTGGGCCCATAATGCAAAGACCAAACGTAAACATTTCAAATGTTATCAACGCTCATTGTAGATCCGCAGTATCCATCACACGCTGCTTCCACCTCGCGTTTACTATACGTATATATCCTGACAATGCGTTGATGGTTCGCTGCTAGAACTGTTCCGGGTGGTATACACACAAATATAAATATATTCTGGTCGGAGTCAGGAAACAAAAGTAATGTACCTAGGTAGTGGTCACCCCGGAATGGAAGGCTGAGATCAGCATTTGAAGACAGCTCAATCATTGTTAGTAAGTACTGCGGATGGTTCGATCTTTACGTACATTTTTTTGGTTAAAAGTAAATCCCATTTCCTGATAACGGTGGAACCCTGCAAGGTTGACCATGGTACTTCATTCAATACCTGAGGCTATGTCTTCCCTGTCATGGACCACAGACAGACACTCACTCCCACCACAGGTAACTTCACCAGCCTGGAGACACAGCATGGAGGCAGTTTGTTTACGAAGCCCACCCAACCCCTTAGAGCTGAAGAGGGGACAGTAAGACATACTCACAAGAAAGGAGATCGGCGCCTGTCACCGCTTGCGTGCCTCGGTCCCAGCCTACTGCAGATGTTCACCGGGCCCGGGAGCAGGGGGAGGCAGCATCTGGACTGCAATATAACAAAAAACAAAAAAAGAAACCGTCAAAGGAGAGGCAAGGCAGTGTGTAGACAAGCCCCCTTCTGGCTCCCACCAACCCAATTTACCCCCCCTCCCCTCCCAACTACAATTTAAAGAGGATAGTGCCCCGTCCATAAGAATGAGCAGGGGTGTTTCTGTGTACCCCCTTCCCTTTGGAGGAGTTCCTCGTTCAAGCCCAGTGAGCCACAATGGGGTTCTTGCGTGGTCTGGAGGTGACACGCCGCCCCTGGAGCGGGGGAAGACAGCTTCGGCGCAGAGGTGAGCAGGGGACAGGATAAATGCAAAGTACACAGACTTCACGCTTCCCTTCCTAATTCGCGACAGGCACAGGCGTGAAATGGAAGCTGCAGCCTTCCAGGAAGCGTTTACCCAAACATAGCTTCTTCTAGCTAAGCCTCACCCCACAGAGAAGCGAAGCACCACGCAGAACAGAACATATTTCTTTATTGAATGACTGAATGAGTGCATAACTTTGTCCGGTTATTTCTAACCATAAAGTGCATAACTTGAATAGATACAAACATTTAAAAACATGAAACAAATTGTTAAAATACCAGCATTGTAATACATTAAAATCAGTTATAAAATGGTCCAATGATATTCAGGGACATCATCTCTTAAGGGATTGGTCTATGTCCTATTTTCCAAGGTTTACCGTCTCTTGTTTTGTGATGTCACACAAGTTAAAACTATACATGTCGCGAGGTGGGTGCTTAAAAAAACACTGGTGGTAGGTCCCTGAATTTTTTGTTGCAGTTGGGCTGACTTGACTTTGCGCTAAAATTTGTAGGTCTTGGTCAGCTGTACGGAGTAGATTATTTACCAGGGTGACACATTTTACTCATCGGCATACCAGTGAAATATGTCTTTATTGTTACTGGAGTCTTTCGAACATTCATTATTGAATTACTTTTTATTTAGCGCTTGATACTACACTGCCACTGTTTCTAAGCGCTGTAAATAACAGACTTCACCATTAATTAATTTGATAGAGCTCAATTAACTGGCCTTGAAAGGATAGAAGGTTAAGTAAGCCTTGCAAACACAAAGAGATGCAGGACGGAGCACTGACACTTTTCAGACACTCACCCCCAGTCACAGATCTGGGTTTAATCTATCGTCGTTCTTTAGCTCTCTTCGCTACCACAGTTCAGACCCACTCATATGCTAATCAGTCTTGAGCCTATTCCTCATGGGAAAAGTCCAGCCCCAACTGCCAAGCCAAGTCTTCCCTGGTCCTTCAAGCAAGGGGCTGCTGATTAGGCCTTCCTGACAACTGCCCTTTGGTGGGTGATAGTAGAGAAGGGGTGAGTCAACAGATTCTGTTGTTAAAGGTGAGGAAGGTTCTAGGCAGAGCTGCTTACACATCATTGGGCACTTCTTTTGGATACTCCTGCTTGGAGCCAGCCTCATCTCCAACTACCTGCTTTTAGGACCATCACCTTGCACAAATGCTGCATCTGTACTAAAGTCAGAAAAGTACATTTGAAAGTGAACTACCAGAACCTTAGAAAGTGTATCAACATCCCCTGACTAGAAAATATGCACAAAAGTGAAACACACATAATCCAACTTTTGTGTGGCAATACACCTAGTGCCGACCATGAGCTGATTGAGGTTCCCCCAGATACCTGCATGATTCATTTAGCGAACAATGTGAAATGTCCTCCATCATCAACATCAGTGAGCTGTTTGGAATCTCCATTGTGACCGTAGTGTCTTGGTTCTGCCACCAAACTGTGGATACTGCCACAGTGGCAGCAAAAACATACTCGACGGCCCAGTGGTTGCAACTGCCAACCGCTGATCCCAGCTTGCCGTGCTACACCAATGCAAATGTGACTAGAGAGGTGGGCTGCCTCTACAACATTACTCCCAATGCAAGAGGACTTTGTCATGTCACACCGAAGAGTGCAGAACAAACACTGATCTCAGCCTGCTATGCTGCAACTCCATGTGATCCAGCAGGCAAGGCCGTGCTCACCATCCTTCTGGTCCTGCTAGAGATCTTTGTTGTGTGACCGTGATGAGAACGGATGACCACTCCATGCTAAGCAGTGCTTCAGCCAGCGCAGTAACACAGGGCCCTGCCTGAAAGGCTGCATCTTGCTGTAGTAATGCACGTTTCAATCCAGTGAGTGGGCTGTCCACATTATACCAAGATATGAAACCGAATGCCCTGGGGCAGTGACTTTTTAGCCATTGTAAAGTACTGCACCTGAGACGATTCTCCTCTGATATGTCTGTCCGTCAGATATTCTGTATATATTGGTGAGAGCTAAAGCCATAACTTGACATCACAGTTGTGGGGTGGGGATAACTGCCCTTGATCCAAATCCCAGTGGATGCAAGCACTGATGCTTTGGTTATAGCCCCTAGAGAGTAAAAGAACCATGCACCTGACCCCCATTATTTGGAATAATATTACCTTTTGCTGTATTAATAAATAACTACTAATTTTATAATTTTACAAGAAAAACACTGGGTGGGAATGCACCATATTGTGTCTGCTGGTTGACTACTGAGTTTGAGGTTTTTGTTCCTCCCACTGTCTTTCTGAGAAGTCTTGTAATGCTAGACCTGGTTACAATGCGAGTCAAGTGTGGAAAGCGTGAACTTAGCATAGTTTGCAGAACAGGACAGACAACAAGAAACCACTGGCAAACAACCTCACACCAAGGTTGGAGCCCATAGCCCCTGCCTGCCCTGTTCTACTCCCTCGCTTCCGAACGGGGTCTGATATCAGTCAAATGGAATGAGGGAGAAACATTTGGTGTCAGGATTAGTAAGGATGAGATTGAGAATACTCTCATTCAAGTGTGTCGCCTGGGAGGATTGGTGGTCTACATAATCTAGAATAAACATAAAATCTGATATTGGATTTGCCACAGTAAATGAGCTAGTCCATAAGAAAGATATTTTGGTGAGACATCATTAGTTTCTGGTAACATTTTATCACACTTCCTGGTTTCTCAGCTTCGGTAGATGATGGATGGTGTGTAGGTACATAATAGTGGAAGAGAAGTGTAGAGAATAGTTGTAGAGAAGTGTGGCTCAATGGTTAGAGCGGCAGACCCTGATGCAGTAGTCTGGCTGGGACAGGGGTTCAATTCCAACCTCGGCGGGTCTTGGGCTCAATTTCCTCGGACCTTATAATTCTTGCCTCGGTGCCTATTCTGATCATGAGCCCCACTCTGCACCTCTGGGCAATAGCTTGCTTAATCTCTACAACGGCCCCAACAACGCTGAAGATGCCTGACTTCACCTTGGGGGTGCCCAGGAGTGGGCTCCTCACAGGGAAAGGCCAGGAAGGGTTCCTCTGCGGTATTCGTACAAGCGCCGAGATGCCTCCGGGTAGTCGTGCGCTATATAAGTGCGTAATTCATTCATTCAATACTGAAATCACAATCTTTAGCCATTTAAATGTATCATAGATCGAAGTAGGTATAAACCTGTTTTCGAGATGTCCTTGTAAATGACTGCTACACTACCTTATAATATATGTTGTTGATCATCAGTGATTGCTTTCTAATCGAGTCAGTGATTTGACACAAAGAAAGTAAAAATCATAGTCGGAAATTAATTTGACGATTACATGATGAGGAGGTTAGCTGGCCTGGCATTTAATACCATCCACTTTGGGTAAAAGGTGGTGCTTGGAATATACAGCAAATAGGTGTGAGTACATATGATACTGATGAGGTTATCTGAATTGGTGTGTTTGGAGTGAGAGCCTTACGAGACTGATGGTGGAAATAGACAGAAGAGCTCAATGTTGACATGTTGAGTTTGCTGTGTGTGTTGGTAACCTTAGAGTATCACAAGTGGACTGCCGGTTAGAGAGGAGTACCAGACAGTTGAATGACTCACATGACCTGGTTTAACACGTTCAGCGCGGCGCAAATTCCTGCGCTGTGCTGAACGTTCCATTGGGCCTATGGAACCATGACGGAACGGTTCCGTCATGAGCACAGGCCAACCGACGCTCATGATGGAACCGTTCCGTCATGAGCATGGAAAGAGTTAAAAAGTCTTTGCATACATACTGGTGTCCCAATATAAGGTGGTACAAATTGTTAGAGCACATCGCCAGAAATAATTTTGATTCCAATTCAATAGGTTGACTTCAGAGCGACAGAGAGTGGTTCATCTACAGATGCAACTACGGCTCATAGGATTCACCAGTAGCACTCTGGGAAGCCTTTAAGGCATTTATTGGAGGCAGAGTCTTAAGTTTCACAACTGGAGGTGTCCCAATTAGAGACTCTCCTTCTGCAGCTGCAGTCCTGCTTTGTCATGGACCCAGACAGTGAAACCGTCCGGAACATTCAGCACAATAAAACAACACTGATGGAAACCTAACTGGGAGAGGCTAGAGCATCTTGGCTAGCTCCTTGAAGCTGCTTATACCAAATGGGTGCATAACAACAGTTGATAGACAGAATGCATAACAATGTCATACATCAAGCTATCCTGGCTGAAGATGGCTGATAGCCAGAAACCGGTCCTAGGATGCTTGATTCTGATCCAGGAAAGACGTGGCTTGGCAGCTCGGACTGGACTGTTCCCATGAGGCACAGGGTCAAGGCTGATTTGCATATGGTCATATCTGAACTGGGGTGGTGTGCAGTGCATAAAACAATGGTTTTAGGCCCAGATCTCTGTACTGGGGTGAATGTATGACATTGTTCTGCATTCTGTCCATCAACTGTTGTTTTGCATTTTGTCACCACGAGTGGGATGGGTCTGCTCAGACGTGAGTCCCATGCTCTCCACACCACTGGAGTCAAGCTATCCTGGCTGAAGACGGCTGATAGCTAGAAACCGGTCCTAGGATACTTGATTCCGGTCAAGGAAAGACATGGCTTGGCAGTTCGGGCTGGACTGTTCCCATGAGGCACAGGGTCAAGGCTGATTTGCATATGGCCATGTCTGAACTGGGTGGTGTGGTGTGCAAAAAAACGATGGATTTAGGCCCAGATCTCTGTACTGGGGTGAATGTATGACATTGTTCTGCATTCTGTCCATCAACTGTTGTTTTTGCATATACCAAATGGGTAACAAAGCAGGGAAATTGCTGCATTAGAAATGCAAAAGCAGTGATACAAAATAAACAGTGAAATACTAGAATATGGCAAATAAAGATCCACAGGAAACCGAGCCATTATACAAACATTTGCAGCTTACTAACCATACTGGTCCAAAGGTGCTACAGGAGTTTATTCAGGATCAGCCAATACAACAACTTACAAATAAAGAGTGGGAAATTCTATAAAGAGAAATTATGGAAGAGGAGCTTTGGCGGTCATGATCCAACTTCAGAGTGGAAAAACACCTGGTCATGGGCGTAACGAAGCCCCCCGCAGCGCGGGGGTAGGGTCCCCAAGCTCCAGGGGGGCCCCTCAGCACAGCACTTCAGCCGGAAAGCTCCTGATAGAGTCCGGAGGGGGTGCCCTCCACATACCTTGCAGGGGGGTCCCCTCAATTATCGTTACACCAGTGCACCTGGTCCTTGCTGGTTTCCCACTGAAGTTTTTAAACGTGTATCACATGTGGTCTACCTACCCTTAAAGTGATTATGGAAGTGTCACTGAAAGGTGGGGAATTGCTGAGCAGCTGAAATAACAGCAATGCACAAACCTGACAGACCACCAGAGTTATGCCTCCCCTACTGTATAATCTTCCTAAGCAATGTAGAGGCTACAATTATAGCCAAGGCGGTGGTCTCACGGCTCCTTGGAGTAACTGACTCTCTAGTGCAGCTGGATCAAAGTGACTTTATACCGCAGTAGTTTACTCAGCATAATATTATACGCTCTGGCTTCGGATGCTACCCTAGATAGCCCTTAAGCCTTGTTGGTCTACCTTTAATGCCCAGGATGATCTGGGTGGAGAGCCCTATAGATGCTTACAGTTTTTGGTGAACATTCAAGTTAGCAATGCAGCCAGCAACATAAAAATAGAACTATGATGAGCAGCGTTTGCTATCTAAAGCAAGGGACGGGGGTAAGTAATGGAAGCTAGCCAGGCTGCAGCATTAAGCAAGAAATATCTTGTGTAACGATAGGTAGATAATGAGCTCCGGTTTAAAACCACTGGGCTTTAAAACATTGGGAACCATGGCATTTTGTAATGCGCCTGAACAGACCGAGTTTTACTTTTCAAAAGGGACAATAAAAGTAACACAAGTTCGGCCAAGCAGTTGTATGTTACAGACAACTAGTTCATTTGTTATAGTGGTTATCGAGCTATAGTCTAGTACATAAGTCATGCTAGATACTGCATGATTGGTCACGGTAGAGAAGAACATTTCATTTCCTTGTTACTGTATATTTCAGCGTGCTGAGTATGCTAGTTATGATTCCAATTACACAATCAGTTACATTCTCACGGAAAGCCTATTTCTAATCAACAGGAATATGTAATTCGGGTTTCATTAAAGTGTAGGACATGTTTTGAATTACACCTAGTATAAACTTTAGAATACACTGTAATTGTTAATTACTGTATTGGAATTTATCAATGCGCTTTTTTTTAAAACTAGATCATGTTTGGTAAGGAGTGCGTTTATTTTAAAAAGCATTTCTAGGTATCAAGTGATGCATGACAGAAAGTTTCCTAGCAGACATTTAAATGAATTACTGGCAAAATGGATATATGCTGAGAATTTTATTTTTCATTTTGGTAACAAAAACGGAATATTAAACCACTGAATAAGGGCTTTGGTGTATAGTCCTAAATGCATTAGGGGTTGGGGAGTTAAAACAACGTACGGATTATTGATGATGGGCTTATTTCAGCAGGAAATAATTATATTAAACAAAAAAGCTTATAAACAATTAAAAATACAGATATTTTTGTTGGAAATTTTGATTGAATGTACAAAAAAAATTACGCTCATAAAAGAAATGTGGGTTGTTCGACACAAGAATGGCTGTGCAATACAGGATGACATTTACCCCATGTGGGAGAAGTGCTAAATATAGTATTCAGAACCCAGGGGTCAGTGGATTACACTTGCAATTGCACACAAAACAATAAGATTTGGACAATAAGGACAAAAATTTGATCAGATCGAAAGGATACAAGAGAGTGCTGAAGAGATCATCAACACTTGTAAAATGTTCAAATTCCCAGTTTGATAGCGGAAAAGGTGCAGCTAATATAGGCTTATACTACCACTCATCGTACCTAGTAATTGTAAATGAGTACTTTAATGATCCACTGACAAACTTTACCTTCCCAGCTAGGAAAGGGTAGAGGGGTGATATAGACCCACTCAAGGTCACCCCTAAATCAGATTGACCTGGACAGCGCCTTGGGTGTAATGAAAATTTGGTATTTGTTGTGGGGGTGGAGGTCATTGCTGGATGACGGCAGGAGGTATGATTAAGATAGGAGGAGGGGAGGGGTATATGGGGGGGCTAACAATTATGCTGAAAATAAGACCAAGTGAGATGGACAAGCTGCTGTTTGCGTAACATTACATTCAAGCAGCTCCCTGCAGCGCCTCTCGAAATATTGGTGCCCCTGTGCCCAGCTCGCCCATGCCCAAGGCCAGCCCCTGGACCCACGGTATTTATTTCCTTTATGGGGAAAGACCAAACCGAACTTCTCTCCCCTGCACAAATGAGTGTAATAAAATGATGGCGAGAGACCCTGCATATCACAAAGAGACTAGGCAAACCCCACTATGAATAAGAAACATGTTAATCCATTTATACACCTGGTAGGGCTTTCATGGCTGGGACACCATCGAAATCTCTGAACTGGAAACCTGCCATGGTCATGTGCTTCTATACAGATCTAAAATCAAGCTAAGAAATGCATGCACACGAATTCTCTAGATATATCCAGTGTAGACACGTTCTGTCACCATACATCAAAGACCTGACAGACCTTTCAGAATGTAGCCTTCTCAAAGGGAAATTACCGATGGGGCGCATGCGGAGACACGATATATCCAAACTATATTGTTCACTGGTGAATGATACTCCCAACACATTTGATAATCAAAGACAAGTTTGGAAAGGGGGTGTGGGAAAACTCATTGACAAGGAGGGGAGGGAGAGCCGAATGGCCATGTGGGAAGTAGTGATAGCCATCCAATTCCGTGTAATTCAACTTAGATATTTGCATCTGATTTGTCCCAACTGACAAACTGTTGCACTTCAGAAGGATTTATTCTCCTGAATGTCTGAGGTGTGGCAATCAGCCAGGAGATTTCCTTCACTTCATATGGCTGTGCCGCAAAATCAGGCCTTTCTAGGAGAAAGTACGATGTAATTTGGAGGATGTGACTGGCTGGAAACTAGAAAGCGACCCCAAGTTTACCCTACTACATGTGTCCTCGAACTTGGTCATGAAAAGATACAAGCTAGAACTCGTGCACATTGGTTTGGTCACTGCAAAGGCAGACACTACTACAAACTGGCAAAACAAGGACCCATCGGATCTTTAGGCATAGGTGTGAGGCAGAGACCACTGTATGACTCTGTAGTGTCCTATTTATAAATCTAGAGCATGTCCCCAAAAGTACGCCAAAACATGCGGAGATTGGATGGATAACCAGGGAATTTAGGGGTGGAGCACTGTAGAGGGATATGAACAAATAACAACATGCATGTATATGTAACCACTGATGCTCACATGAGAACTTGAGCAATAAATGCCCAGATATGATGGGAAAGATAATGCTGCACTGGAAAATGTCAGCCATTACCCGAAGATGTGACTCTATATTAATGGTGTACTGCTAATAAAGCTGCTTAAAAGAAGAGAAAGTGGTACATGGCAGGGCTGCCCGCTCTCACCCATGATATTTGCACTAGCATTGACGCCACTGGCGGCCTGGGACCGCAACAATCTGATAATAACTGGCATAGAGACAGGGGGCGTATGGGAAGATAGAAAATCACTGTACGCAGATGATGTGCTCCTTTATCTGGCGAAGCCCTTTAGATCAGTACACCGGGTGCTGCACATCTTCCAACTGTTCCGCAGTTACTCAGGATATAAGATAAACTGTGACAAGACCCTGATTTTTCCATTAAAGGGAGACATCCGGGGGCGTGGCCAAGATGGCGACCTGAACGGACGCGGTCTCTATGGCTCCCTGCCCTGATCCCTACCAGCAACCTTTAAAATAGCGATATCCCCTCCAGACCTGTGGCGGACAGCTGCCGGGGGATCCCTGCGGTGGCGGCGCTGCGGCCGGACCGGCGCGGCTTCCAGTGGGGCCCGGAGAGCGAGAGACGGTCAGCCGCGGCCTGGGCGCGGGCACCCGCCCGGAGTACAGGAAGGCGCCGCGCCGGATGAAGGCAGACAGCGGAGGGCCGCGGGGATCAGCCCGGAACCCTGGGACTCAACTGCCGGACGCTGGCTGCCTGTGCGCGACCCCTGACCAGAGCTAGGCTCCGGCTGCTGCACCGCGAGGCCGGCAGACAGAAGGGAGGTGCACTGGTCGGCGGCCGCGAAAATTGAGGCCCCGGCTTCAAGGCCTACGGAACCTGCGCGCGCTCGCTAGAGGCGCGAAAACGGAGCAGCCTGAGGGAATGGACACAGCGGGGGCTCCCTGAGCTCGTAAGGAAAGGCGGGGTACGGTCATTGCCTGCAGCTACTACGACCTGGTTGGCAGAGGGGAAGAGAGCCCACCGGCGATCGCAGACATCGAGGTCCTGGCTCCTGGGGCCTAGGGAGGCCTGCCACCAACTCCGGAGGAGGATAGCCCGGCGGCCCCTAGTGCGCTCCGGAGGAGCGGGAGATGCTGGGAGCTCCCCCCGCGGCGGACTGAGGTGAGGAGAGACACTGGAGGGTTGGAGCAGGAGCCCGGGGGGCATAACCGAGCCCCCGGAGTAACCAGTAGGCTGCTTGCCGCCGAGGGGGGTAGGAGAGCCCCGCCAAATGCCCCGAAGGGGACACACTGCTTAGAGAGGCCCCTGGACACGGAGACATCCCCGACAGCGGGCCTTGCTGCGTAGTCATTGCCCTCACCAAACAGGCGCCCACAATCTGCACCGCGGGGCCCAAGCTGGACTAGTTTGCATGGACTGGGCAACGGGGCTAGTGTAGACGGGAATGAGCACAGTCCAGGTACAGGGGTTGCTGGTGGTCACTGTCCCGCACTCACCCATGCAGAGGAGACACACGGAGGGAGGAGTGAGCGCTGCGAACGGGGACAAAGGCCTGGCATCATCAGCGGTATGGCGAATGCAAACCGTAGAGGTACCCGCACGATTACGGACATGCTGTCGAAGACTACCCCCAAAGGAGGGAAGACCCTGGCGCCCCCCTCGCCATCGGCTGCCGCGGAGGAACCCCGACCAGAGAAGGAACAGGCACCCATCACGAGGGCCTTCCTAGAATCCCTCTTTAATACACTGCGGGAGGATTTTCAGGCGCTAAAGCAAGACATAGCGGGGGAGCAGAGGGCGCTCCGTCGCGATCTAGATGGCCTTGGGGAGCGAGTGGCTGCAGTGGAGGACACCGGTAATGCCCGCAGCGCAGAGCTGGCTGGTCTTCAGCAAGAGGTGCTTCGCCTTCAGGAGCAACAAAAGGACCTTCAGGCGCATGCAGAGGACCTAGAGAACCGTTCAGGCAGGAACAACATCAGAGTCCGGAATGTCCCGGTTAAGGCAGAAGGGAACAACGTGGCCGGATACCTTCAGGACCTCTTCAGAGACATATTCGGGGAATCGCCGAACTTTGTTGTCCGCATCGACCGGGCGCACAGGGTGGGCCTGGCACGGCGTGCACCGGCTCCACCGCCGGACATTCTGGCCTATCTCCCTGACTTTCCCCTGAAAGAACGGATCCTCCAAATGGCGCGCCAGAAGCAACCTCTGCAGTTCCGGGGTGACTCCATCGCCCTTTTTCAGGACTTATCGACCATCACACTGCGAGCTTTTAAGAGGGTCACATCGTTCCTCCGCGAAAACGAGATCCCCTACTCCTCGGGTCATCCATTTAGAATTATCTTCAAATGGCAGGGGAAGCTACACCAGCTCCGTTCCCTCACGGACACTTGTGCACTACTGAAGCTCGATCCCCCAGACGAAGAAGAGTCAGAGGAGAGCTCGCTGCCTGGCACGCAGGAGAGACCCGCACAACTTTCTGGGGAAGAATGGCAGTGGGTTCGGCGCCGTCACCGGCCGCGGGGACACCTTAAACCGGACACGGCGACAATTGCACAGGAGCAGGCAGCAGCCATCCAAGAGGTGGTTAAAGAAACCACGGACTCATCCTAAAGGGTGGCTTCAGGAGGGGATCACTCCAATATTTGTGGTAACGAGTGGGATGGGCGGAGGGCCAAGAGGGTTGCTGCCACCACGTCTCCCACCAAACTGATGTTCTACGGACCTATGAATTGGTTGAATATGCCCGGGACTATGGTTCATACTGGTATTTTGACTTTTGGGGGGTTTTGGGGGCTCAGGGAGGGACTGGCAGTGGGGGGGGACCTGGGGTGGGGGGTGGGGGGATGTGGGAGTTTGGGGATGTTGGGGGGGAGGGGGATGGAGGGTGGGATCTCCTTGTCCGCATTATTCTGCGCCTCACCTGGGGCTGCCTAGGCCATCGCGCGCACCTAGTGGGACAGCTTGGCAGCAGGCCGGTGCGGGCCTGATGCCGCACGTAGTGGCTTGAGATGACACACCACCTAACAATTCTCTCACTTAACGTGAGAGGGCTTAAAAACCCTATCAAACGCAGGGCGGTCTTGTCTCTACTGGAGCATTCAAAGGCAGACATTTGCCTCTTGCAGGAAACCCACCTGCTGCCCAAAGATCACCACAGACTCAAATGCCGATCCTTTCCCTGGCAGTTCTTCTCGTCTGCTAACAAAAAGGTGGCCAGTGTGGCGATATTGGTGGCCAAGTCATTTGGGGGTAGGGTCATGCAGAGGGAGGTGGAGATCAAGGGTAGGTTGCTGGTACATCGTTTCCAAGTTGCGGGGCAGACACTACTGGTGGGCTCCATCTATGCACCCAACGAAGGCCAAGATAAATTCCTACACACTGCACTGGAGGCCGCCACTGCTAACACACATCCACATATCCTACTCGGGGGTTCCACAACACAGCGGACCGCTCCAGCCAACGGTCCGGTCAGGTGGGAGCTCTCTCAGAGGCGGGACACGCACATCTAGCAGACCTGGATCTCGTTGATCTATGGAGACACTCACACCCACGGTCAACAGCATACACCTATTACTCCACAGCCCACAAAACGTATGAACGACTCGACCACTTTCTGTGTTCCTGCCAGCTGGCGCATCAAGCGGGCGACGTGGAAATACTCCCGGCCTCTCTGTCTGACCACTCTCCTGTAGTGGCGTCCTTCCGGGTATTGGCGGCGCCCGGCCGGCAGCGGCATTGGCGGTTGCGCGATAACCTTTTACAGCTTCCGACCACGCAGGAGCGCATTAATACGGCGCTCGCTCAGTTTCCCTCCCACAACGCCAACGGGGACACCTCTAAAGCGACGCAATGGGCGGCTCTCAAGGCGGTTCTCCGCGGCAAATTCATCTCTATGGCCACCGCTAACAACAGGGAGCGCGCGCAGAAAAGGGCCGAACTCACTCAGCGGGTGGCGGAACTGGAACAGATGCACCAACGCACCGGGGCTGCACGGGCATGGCGGCAACTCTGCACAGAACGGAAGATGCTGGCGGCATTAGACCAGGACGTAGCGGAATATGCTGCCATGCGTCTCCGACACGTGTACTATACTGGGGGTGATCGTTGCGGGAGACTGCTGGCGAGCAGGCTGCGGGAGCAGCGCCAGAGGCAGCAGATCCAGACCCTCCAGCCCAGCACTGGCGACGCCATCACTGAAGATGCTATTAATATTTATCAAAGAAAGGAAAACATGAGGGCAATGCCATTACCATACAGACAAAATCGACCGGAGAGATACCTTAAATGCCTATCGGAAGAAGAAACGCTATCCTTATTAAGGGACTATGAAACCACTGACCTGGAAAGAGGGGAAGATATTAAAACAGTTCAGATTGATGTGAATAGAACAGCAAAGCTAAGTGAAAGGAGAACTAATCTTAACAACTTACAGCAAGTCCATCTAATCGACGACACACAGAACACTGAAACAAGGAAAGCAGGGAAACCTTTGAAATGCCTACTTCTCAACTGCCGATCCGCAACAAAACATGCATCAGATATAGCTGACCTTATCATGAACAAGGAAATTGATGTAACAATCCTGACAGAAACGTGGCTATCGGAATCCTCATCACCTTGTATGGACCTACTGGTACCCCGCAATATAATATAGTGAGACTTGATAGACCAAAAAAGTTAGGGGGTGGGATTGCCTGCATTTACAGATCGGAGATAGAGGTCATCCAAGAACTAACAGAACCACTCGAATATTGTGAACACCTAAATCTCAAGATTAGATCAACAGAGAATCAAAGATGCAACCTGCATGCAATCTACCACCCTCCAGGCAATAACACATCGTCCATAGATCAATTAATGGAAATCATCACTACCATCTCCAATGCCGAAACTAACAACATTGTTCTAGGAGACTTTAAATTTACACTGGAATGATAAAGATGACAAACAGGTCAATGCTCTTAAAGACCTTCTAGAGGAGCTAAACCTTAACCAAGCATGCACACAACCAACACACATGAAGGGAGCCACATTAGACTGGATTATTTCTAAGACGAACATTACCTCAATTACAGCAATTGAGCCATGTGACTGGTCAGATCACCATGCCATAACCTTCCTGATAAACACAATGAAAAATACCAATACCAGACAACCTACCAGACACAAGAAATGGATGCGAGATACCAAAGATCCGAATATGAAACTACTTATAGAAAGTTGTAAGAAGAACCTGAACCCACCAAACAATATGACGAAAGTGGAGGATCTCACGAATCATTACACTACAACAGTGTCGAACATAGTCAATACCACAATGCCACTAAAACTGAAAAGAACAACAGAGAAGATCAAAAATCCATGGTTCAGTGGAACACTGAATGAAGCAAGGCGGAAACTGAGACAGGCGGAAAGAAAATGGAGACAACACCCAACAACGCCCGAACTGAATACACTCAGAAGAATCCGGAGCGAATACAATAAAAAGATACTAAACTCCAAAAAGGAATTCATTAGATCAGAGCTAGATAATGCCAAAAATAGACCGCGGAAACTATTCGAGATTTTAAAACAGCAATCCAATAAAGTGGCTAAAACGGCCCAAGAAACGACTAAAACTCAACTAAGCTGTGAAGAGTTCTCATCCTTCTTCACAAATAAGGCTAATACTCTGGAAAGAGAGCTCAGAAAAGAAGCTGACAACAATGCTAATACAGACAACCGTACATCGCAAACAGCTAATATCATCTCAGATAACTCCCATACCACAAAAAACTTGTCGCAATGGGACAACTTCAAGATACTTGACCAAAATATCGTCACCAAAACACTATCAGACATCAAACCCAACAACCATTATAACGATCCACTCCCTTCAAAATGCATCAAAGAAATAAATCACATTGTGATTCCCATATGGACGAAAATAATAAACGCCTCCCTATCCCAAGGGACTCTTCCAGATTGCCTAAAAACTGGTCAAGTCGTTCCCATCATCAAAAAACCTTCAGCGGAACAAGCAGATCCAAACAACTTTCGCCCAGTGACCAACATCCCGATTCTTGCCAAACTAATTGAGAAATGTGTTCAAAACCAATTAAGCCAACACATCACTAACTTCTCACTACTAGACGATTGTCAGTCAGGATTCAGAACAGGTCATAGCACAGAAACAGCGATCCTTCACATTGTCGATGATGCGCTGCAAGCATTAGACCTTAACCAGACATGTCTTCTTATCCTCCTAGACCTATCATCAGCATTTGATACGGTAAATCATGAGAAATTATTGAATAGGCTCCATGACAGTGAGGAAATATAAATTTTTATGGTCAGAAATGTTCCCTAACGTGTACCCCACCGTCTCCATGTACGAGCTTAAAGTGCATGTAACTTCCCTTCTGTGCCAGCTATGAAGTCGCAAATACATTTGCGTCCAACGTTAACATGTCCTCTTTCAGACCCACCATGAATGGGTCGGATATTCCGTTCCTAAGTGTGCCTTGCCAACGTCTTTACATGGTGCACTCTTCACGTTTTCCCTGGCACAGGCGAGTTAGGCCCTGATTTCTGTCATCGAGTCTTTGCCTGCCTTCTGTCTCTGGATACTGCAGCCTGGACCTGCATCTTTATCCCTGACCTTTGTCTTACTCCCTACGCGGCTGGCGGTGCCAGGCTCAGCCTGTTGCCTGCCAAGACTGTATTTTGCCTTCAAGTTATCTGCTCCGCTCCTCGAAAATACATTCCTGTCTAGTAGTTTAGGAAAACATCCTTCCCAGCTGCAGAGCAAAGGGCCCGGCCTCACTACCTCTATGCAAATACTTCATAGCTCCTGTTACCATGGTAGGCCCATGCCCCCCTTGCTTTACACGTAGACACGTAGACGCATATGCACGCACTAGCAGTCAGTATAGAATAGCTTCTGCCCAAGAGACCTTTCCTTCCAGATAATACAGTTCCTTAAACACAAGATATTAGATACGATTTGGGATTAGGTTGTTCTGACATCCCAGACTTCTGTCTCCTCATGTAAGGCTAAATGTCAAGTCCCCTTCACCCTCCAGTTACACGTCAATTACACGTCATGCTGCTGCGCGCGCATCTCTGCCATGTATTTCTGCTGACACTGCAGGATTCTCCTATGGATCCACCCACCTGTTACACCTCCATAATGACGTTTCTAGTACACGCCCTTATGCACGCCTTCTGTTACGCCTTTTTCATTACGTATGTGTATTCTTATCTCTTCTCTCAGCTGTTACGCCTTCTGCATCTGTCATTAATGTAATGCATTTACTATATATATGATATTCTGTCAATAAAGTATTGTCTATCCCTTCCTGAACCTTCGTGGTGATGGAATGCGATTTGCCTGGTTCGAACCATATAACCAATTCCTTTTTAAGGAATAAAACCCCTTTTAAAACCTCAAATACCACGGATTCTGCCTCTTATTTTTGACTGAGTTATTCTTATTGAACTTTACAGCATAAATTAAGTATAGGTAATTTATATTTACCACATAATTGGCGCCCGAATAGGGACCCCTCCCCCACCTTACGCGCCGGAGGTGCGTTGCAGGCCCGGTCCCCTGCCACAGCCGGACGGACAACTACGCGTTCCCGCAGGATTTCCTGTACCTCCCTCAGGCCAACGGAGGTGACTGAGGCTGCGATCAACACCCAGACGAGGCGGTGAGGAGTGCGGAGGATCCCGACCAGAGCCTAGCTGAGAGAGCAAGATCCGAGGTATACGGAGGCCCACCAGGTTCCGAAGTTCCGAAGTACCTACGTCACGAGTCGAGTCCAGTCCAGTCCAGTGTCGAGTTTCCGAGGCCTTCTGTTCCGTGCTTCCCGGTGAGTACCGTTGCTGGGGACGCATCTAGACGTGCGCATTAATTTGTGCCGGTCAAGACGGGGTGGGTACACAGACCCGGTCTGCACTGTTTTAGCGGTGTATCTGTACTGTTTAGCAGTATATCCGGTCTGCATTGTTTTAGCAGTGTATCTGTACTGTTTAGCAGTACATCCAGAATCATGCAATTAGCTAGTTTTTTTCTAATTATTGTTGTTCGTTTTAAAAATGTTTTAATGTGGTTTTAAATGTCGTGGTATGAGTGATTGTTCGATCTTTATTACTGTGTTTATTGTATTAACTGTGTTCAAGTTCAAGTAAGTATCAAGTATCAAGCAGCACGGCTGAAACATGCCGCTGTTCTCTAAATTAAGACAGATAAAAACTAGAAAAGGGATACTCGAGGAAGCTGTTCCTATTCCACCTAGGGACACTCCAGGGTACTTTATGTACCATAAACATGGCCTAGATGCCGTATTATATCTCGATTTGTGGGTGGATTACACCAAAGATTTAACAGAGAATCAGAGATGGCCCGCTGCTGGGACATGGGATGCTGATTGCATCATGAGAGTAGAAGAAGCATTATGGAAAAAGAAAGCCAGACAGTCACAGAAGGATGCCATTGAATTATGGCGTAAAGAATCGCATAGACGCACAGAGAAAGCGCTCAGAAAAGAAGAGAAAAGTAGGGAGGAGTCTGACAAAGCCCGAGAAAACGTATTAGTTGAGGAAGGTATACGAGTAAAAGCAGAACAAGTAGACAGACAACGAAACACTCTTATGAATGGTATGTATCCTCTTATGGCCGAGGGTTTACCTAAGGCCACCCCGGAAGTACCAAAAGATCTGCCACCTCCATTGCTTCCGACTAAATTACACCACAAGACCGCAAAGGACATTTTCCTTTCTTCCTATTTAGACGATGCAGCCCCCGAATATGTTAATGTTCCGCCGCCCCGCACCCCACCTGTTGACGGCGCTCGACCCCGAGATAATCCGCCCCCACCTCTGCAGCAACATACTCCTCCTCCCGTTCCACACCTTCCGCCCGTTCCTCCACTCCTTCCTGCACCTATTCTCCCTACCTTCCACCCAACAAATCCTTTTGGACCTGGCACCTCAGGAGGTGCCAAAGGAGGTTTTCAGACCCCACCACAAGCACATCGATTGACTTATAGGGATTTAGCACACCAACGTACACCTCAAACAGCGAATTACGACATACATGAGCCTCTCACAGACTGTAGATATGATCCAGTACCCGGTAAAGACGACAGAATGATGCTATCATCAGTACGTCTACGACGAGTTGCAAACTATTTAATGATACTACCAGGAATGATTGATCATCTAGACAAAATATATCACTTTGTCCAAACAGGGCAAGGTCCTGAAAGTATTGGCGAGGCCATGGCATACCAGAAAGTTGACACTCAAAAACTGTTGTTACGTTTCTTCATAAACTGCTTGATAAGAAACAGAGATAGGCCTGGTGTAGACCAGGAAGAAATGAAAGCACTTAACAAATGGGGTCAGAATATAGCAGACGGAAAACATGATAAACAGAGTAGTATAGAAAATATGTACCGAAGGATCCGAAAAGCAGTAGAACAGATACATGAAAGAGAACAGCCTGAAAGAGAAATAGATGCAGATAAGACTGAATCCACGGAGGAGGAGGAACAACCAGAAACGACAACAGGACAATTACAATTACCAACTAGAGAAATGATAGCTTATGTAGGTAAGGGAAGACCCTTTAATAATTCAATGCGTCCGGTACGCCCAGAAAGTAAGAGACTTTTTCAAGCTGCCATGTCAAATCCAAAGACGCCTGAACACTTATTTCAAGCTACTGATAAAATACTTCGAGAACGAATGGGGTACCATGTACTCGATTCTATGGATGAACAAGAATTAGCCAGGTCAGCAGTACAATGGGCTGACAGTTCTGATAAATATAGTGATGATGCGCTAGCACACACGTTTTTGAATCTTTCACCAGACGAACAGCGTTTAGCTGGTATGTACATGATACAACATCTCCTTATATTATATAAAAGCCAACACTCTGATCCAGGTCCCCTACCTGAGATATTGATAGAACTACTCATGAGGAAATGGAGAGGTCTAGGTACAGATTTAATGAAAGTAATTCTAGAACATCGGCACAGATACAGTGCCTTACTGTGTCCACAGCTTGATCCAGCTCCCTCCATGGAAAGAAAAACATATTACATAGACAGACAGAATCCCTTACGAGAAGTACATCCAGTCAAGAATGATGATGATACTTTTAGACGCGTGTTTGTGTACACGCCCATAACTAAAATAGAACTATTGGAAATGAAAAAATTAGTGCCCAGCCATGACAAAGATCCAGCAGGTTTCCACGGTGAAATAAAAGACATGCTACTGATGGGTGATTATACCTATCCCGATATCATGAAAATATTGAAAGTATTATTGCCTGCCGGTATTTACGAGAAACTCAAAGAAAAAGAATGGGAGGTGGGAGAGCAAAAGATTGAGTGGGCTGCATTAGAAAACGAAGAAAACACTCGAACTCCAGGCCTAGGGCTTGGGGACAAAACTAAAGCATTACCAGGATTGTTAGTACAAGTATTACCACGTTTATTGGCAACGAAAAAGGAAGACTGGGATGCAATCTCAGCCTGCAAACAGAAACCCGATGAAGACACTAGTGATTTTTATTCCCGATTTGAGAAATGTTTTGGTATTAATAGTGGCCTGAAAGCAAGTAGCGAGTCATATCCACATCTTTTTGTATCCAAATTAGTCGAGAATTCCTTGCCCCAGGTTAAGAACCGAGTATTGAAAGTTGAAAGCACCTGGCAAGCTAATACCCCTTCACAAATGTTACAAATGTTACAGTACCACCAGAATAGAATTAGAGAAGAACATGAACACGAACAAAGACGTATGAAAGACACGAAAATGAAAATGCTAGTTGCTCAGTCAGTTCCAGCTGACGGTCAGAAAAAGGGTACAACACAGTCCAATAATTCCGCAGGTCCTGTTAAAGGGACATGTAACTACTGTAAGCAGCCAGGTCACTATATAAACGATTGTGCAGTTTTGAAACATAATATCTCTACGGGTAAAACTAAAGAGAGACCACGTCCACCAAGACAAGACCAGGCCCAACAACAAGTACCACAGAATATCCAGCCTATGCAAGCCTCACAACAGACAGTACAGACCGTAGCAGTGCCACAGTCACAGCCCATCACCGCAACACAAAACACGACACAACAGATGTACCAGTATGCGCAAAATGATTATCCTGACTATCAGCGATACACATGAAACAGCCTAGAGAGGGAGGTTGGCTTGCCTCTTATTGAGGTTCCTGTAGATCAAGAGGGTCCTTATGTACATAGTCAAGTATTAGGGAAAGATAGAAAGTTTTTAATTGATACAGGGGCAAGCAGGACAACTATCAGTCACGACGAGGTTCCAGGGGCACCCCTCTCAGGCTCACAGAATGTTTCCCTTGGATTTTCAGGAAAACCTATTATTAACGAAGTATCACAACCCCTTCCTCTTGCAGTTGGTCCATTGACACGTACTACAGATTTATTGCTAACAAAATCGTGCCCAGAAAACTTGTTAGGTATAAAGACACTGAAAGCTCTAGGGGCTGTGATTTGCTGTTCTCCGGAAGGAGTGAGATTGTTCCTACGTGACTTTAAGGGTCACTATGTGTTGAGAGATATTGATCCCAGATTACAGAATGTCCCTGCACATTTATGGGCACAAGGCCCCACTGATGTAGGTTGTATGCACATCACACCATATCGAGTCACACTCAAGCCAGGAGTGGTATTACCACGAATGCGACAATACAAGTTACCCCCAAATGCTGTAGTGGCTTTACTGCAAATCATTGACGAGCTCATTGCACAAGGAGTGGTCGTGGAAACTGACTCCAATGTATGTAATTCCCCTATCATTCCAATTCTTAAACGCACCGATCCAAATGCACCCCCAGTTTATCGATTAGTTATTGATCTGCGCGAATTGAATAAATGCATTGTACCACAGTATCCGGTGGTTCCGGATATCTCATCTCTATTGACAGCCATTGATTCCGAAGGAGCGTTCTTTACTGTAATTGATCTGAAGAACGCTTTCTTTAGTGTTCCAATTGATCCGGAAAGCCAATACTTGTTCGGATTCTGTTTAAATGGACGAAGCTTCAAATTTGCACGCGCACCTCAAGGATTCACAGAAAGCCCCAGCATCTATAGCCAAGCACTGAAAAGACAACTTGACAGTATTCATATGCCTGATAACACTGCTCTGCTTCAGTATGTCGATGATCTGCTGATCACCGCTCGAAGCGAACCTGAATGTGAACGAGCATCACTGACGGTTTTACATTTTCTGGCCGACAAGGGGCACAAGGTGTCCCCTTCAAAGCTTCAATTCTGTGTTCAGCAAGTTGTTTACCTTGGGCACTTGCTGTCCAAGGTAAACAAAGGGGGGAGACAGCTCACACCTGATCGCATCCAGTTAATTGTAAATATGTCACGACCCAAGACACAGAAGGAGGTACGGGCCTTCATAGGCCTCACTTCATACTGTAGACAATGGATTCCCCAATACGCATTTCTAGCAAAGCCACTCATTCAGTTGACAACCCAGGAGGCAGCGTCTTCGACTGTCCTTCCTTGGACTCAGGAACATACACAAGCTTTTGAAGACTTAAAGAAAGCCTTATGTCAAGCACCTGTTTTAGCAACACCATGTTACAGTAAGCCTTTTACACTTTTTGTCACAGAACGCGAAGGTACTGCCTTGTCAGTACTCACCCAGGAACAAGCAGGTTCACACAAACCGTGTGCTTACTTTTCTAGCACATTAGATCCAGTAGCCCAGGCTCTGCCTGCATGCTTGAAATCAGTTGCAGCGACAGCTCTAGCAATCAGACAAAGTGATTCTATAGTATTAGGACATCAGTTGACAGTACAAGTTCCACACTCTGTGGAAGTTCTTTTAAACCGAACACAGACCCAGCACTTGACTATAGCACGATTGACAGGTTATGAATTGACATTGTTTCAGCCACACATAGAGATCAGACGCTGTAGTACATTAAATCCTGCCACACTTTTGCCATTAAGTGGAACAGACCCATTGGCACATGATTGTACTGAAGTCATTACTATTACGACGAAACCTAGACAAGACTTGACAGACACTCCATTACCAGATCCAGACCTGACACTTTATGTGGATGGTTCATGTATGAGAACAAGTACAGGAGAGTTAGTGGCCGCCTACGCAGTCACGACAGACACTGAAGTCATAGAAACAAATTGTATTGACACCCTGTCAGCTCAAGCAGCAGAGCTCATCGCTCTGACTCAAGCCTGTATTCAAGCCAAGAACAAGAGAGTTAACATATACACAGATTCCCGTTATGCATTCGGAGTTGTGCACGACTTCGGTGTATTATGGAGAGAGAGAGGTTACTTGACTTCTCACGGTGCCAACATTCAACACGGTCCCCTCATTCAAGCCCTGTTAGATGCAATACATTTGCCTACTGCTATATCCATCATGAAGTGTAAGGCACATACAAAGGTCACCGATATCATTTCCCAGGGTAACGACCTGGCAGACCGAACAGCCAAGCATACAGCTCAGAATCAGATTCATGCAACTGACTTGACAAAGACAATAGTTCCGACACCGACACACTGCATGACAGTTAGGGATCCCGCCCATGATGTAATTGACATACAGACACATGCTACACCAGATGAAATCAAGAAATGGACTGAACTAGGAGGGATCCAAACAGATCAGGGATGGATGACGAAGGGAAAATCTACATGGTTTCTCCCCGATTCTATGGTTCAAGTTATCATTAACACAGTACACAGTCCTGCACATTTAGGAGAAAAAGCTATGCTAGACAGTATTCAAAACATCTGGTTCAATAAACATTTACGAGCAGCAGCCAAACAGAAAGTGCGTACTTGCATGATTTGTTGTCAGTTCAACCCAGGTAAAAGCATTCCTGTAGAGCAAGGTGGATTTCATCCTCCCGATCACCCTTTTGAAGTCCTCCAGATGGATTATATCCAGATGGAGCGTTGTTGAGGATTCAAATATGTCCTCGTAGTTGTATGTGCACTCTCCCGATGGACAGAAGCATATCCAGTCCCAGATTACACTGCTCCGACCACTGCCAAGCAGCTGGTTCGTGAATTTTTCCGCAGGTATGGTTTACCCCGTATCGTATACTCAGATAACGGTCAGCCATTCTCATCCGAGCTTGTAAAACAAGTTACACTCCTGTTAGGCTATCAGTGGAAATTCCACTGTGTCCGACATCCCGAGGCAGCAGGTCTCGTGGAGCGTCATAATCAGACTTTGAAAATTCGACTTGCCAAAATCTGTAGAGAGAAAGGAGTTGATTGGATAGTAGCTTTGCCAGTCGCACTCTTTTACATATGAATGGTCCCACACTCCAGAACAGGGCTATCCCCGTATGAGGTGGTCTTTGGTAGGCCACCGAATATGTGGGGGACGCCTTTGCCTCGAAAAATTACCGATGTTGATTGTATTATGCTGACCGATTACCTTGCCTCCTTGATGTCTGCACTACAATCTTGTCGTTCACAGGTAGCTGCAGCCTTTCCCGACAACACCGAGGTGAAGCCCCATGAAGTTGTTCCAGGCGACTTTGTCTTCATAAGAAATTTCGACCGACGGAGTCCGCTGGAGCCCCGTTGGCAGACGCCGAAATTAGTACTTTTGACGACGAGGACAGCAGTGAAAGTCGAGGGCCGTAAGGGCTGGCTTCACTCGAGCCACATAAAAAAATATCACGGACTGCCTTCTGATTTGGACTCTCAGCCCTGCCCTCCTCCACAGACTGACTCAAAACTCCCCCTGGTTGAGAAAACCGCTTCCCAGGAATATAAGCTGAAACTAAGGTCTAGCAAGTCAGACAGTTTAATTGTTTAAGTCCTCCCCTAGGTGAATCGGTTAAATTAGTTTCTGACATGTATCCCCTAGACCGAAATAGAGAGAGAGATAGACAGAAACAGCTCAAGAAACGTGAATATTGTAAATCACTCCGTAGTCACTGCATAGTGACACTATTGATTATGTTTTTTCTAAGTCTTTTGATTATTGCTACAAGTATACTGTTACACATATACTACCCTATTTTCAAGCGTGCACATTCTGCTTTCAATGCTACTGCTGAACATTCTTTTAGTGAATTACCCCCGCATGAATTGTCCTACAGACTTGCGCTGCGCAACAACACCTTCATTAGTATGTTACATCACTCTCATCAGACCAGCAACGCTACAAATTGTTGGATATGTGGCCGACTCCCTCCCTACCAGAAATACAAGGGAGTTCTGCCCCTCTTTCCGTACCCGTTCACACATAATGGTTCTTGTGGCGCATGGTTTAGTTTGATTAATTCTTTAGATTCAAATACCGTAGTTTACCAGGGCAACTGGGTATGGGGAAACCTGAACACAGTTCTGCATAAAGTATGTTTCCCTGACAAGGAGGGACTTCCCAAAAGGACAGGGACTGATCTAGAAAATGAAGTATATGGATTAGGTAACTTTACACTCAACCTCATGATTCTGAATGTTGAATCCGAAGCTGCACCAGTCTTGCCTGCTATGTCAGTATTACCAGTCAAAGGTGAATTATGTGTTAGAAAGAATGGTTCAGTACACCTAGGTCATAGTAAATGTACTACTGTGATCGAATTCAGTGATAAGGGCAAGTCTGCGTTTAAAGCTTCACGTCATTCCTACTTCATTTGTGGTCATACCGCATATATACGCTTACCTCTAGATTGGGATGGCACCTGTTACATTGCATTCCTTCTGCCACCTGTTTTCCTAGCCCCTCCTGATTATCATAGGAATACCCATCTAGTACACAATAGACCCCAGAGAGATCTCCCGATTGTCGACTACACTGAAACGGCATGGGAGCAATACACAGACTTCAATAAAGGTTTCTTTCCCTACTTAGGTGCTGTCTTTAATAGTAAACTGATACGCAAGTTAACCAGAACCCTCGAAGCAGTAGTGAATGAGACCACTTCTGCCCTAGGCAACTTAACGGAGGAGCAGTCTGCGATGCGGATTGTTGTTCTTCAAAATCGTCTCGTCCTTGACGTCATCCTGGCCGATAGGGGCGGAGCTTGTAGAGTCATCGGATCGAGCTGCTGTGTTTTCATTCCAGAAAACGCGCCATCAGTATATAGAGCCATCACTCGTCTTCACAAAATTGCAAGTTTGATACACCAGAATCCAGGTACCTGGACTTGGTCCGGTTGGTTCTGGACTACGTTGTCAGCCTGGGGATGGAAGGTCCTATCCTTCCTAGGTATTGCCCTTCTCATAGTATTCAGTTGTTGCTTGTGTCTACAATGTGGGCCAGCGATTTGCGGCTTGTGCGCCACATCATGTATTCCTCATTCAAGTTCTCATTCAAAACAACATAAGAAGAAAGAAGAGCAAATGATACTACGTGAACAGATTGATAGATTTATGAGTATTGATATATCATGAAGGGTCCGTAGGGAACAAGGAGGGAATGAGGAAATATAAATTTTTATGGTCAGAAATGTTCCCTAACGTGTACCCCACCGTCTCCATGTACGAGCTTAAAGTGCATGTAACTTCCCTTCTGTGCCAGCTATGAAGACGCAAATACATTTGCGTCCAACGTTAACATGTCCTCTTTCAGACCCACCATGAATGGGTCGGATATTCCGTTCCTAAGTGTGCCTTGCCAACGTCTTTACATGGTGCACTCTTCACGTTTTCCCTGGCTCAGGCGAGTTAGGCCCTGATTTCTGTCATCGAGTCTTTGCCTGCCTTCTGTCTCTGGATACTGCAGCCTGGACCTGCATCTGTATCCCTGACCTTTGTCTTACTCCCTACGCGGCTGGCGGTGCCAGGCTCAGCCTGTTGCCTGCCAAGACTGTATTTTGCCTTCAAGTTATCTGCTCCGCTCCTCGAAAATACATTCCTGTCTAGTAGTTTAGGAAAACATCCTTCCCAGCTGCAGAGCAAAGGGCCCGGCCTCACTACCTCTATGCAAATACTTCTTGCTCCTGTTACCATGGTAGGCCCATGCCCCCCTTGCTTTACACGTAGACACGTAGACGCATATGCACGCACTAGCAGTCAGTATAGAATAGCTTCTGCCCGAGAGACCTTTCCTTCCAGATAATACAGTTCCTTAAACACAAGATATTAGATACGATTTGGGATTAGGTTGTGCTGACATCCCAGACTTCTGTCTCCTCATGTAAGGCTAAATGTCAAGTCCCCTTCACCCTCCAGTTACACGTCAATTACACGTCATGCTGCTGCGCGCGCATCTCTGCCATGTATTTCTGCTGACACTGCAGGATTCTCCTATGGATCCACCCACCTGTTACACCTCCATAATGACGTTTCTAGTACACGCCCTTATGCACGCCTTCTGTTACGCCTTTTTCATTACGTATGTGTATTCTTATCTCTTCTCTCAGCTGTTACGCCTTCTGCATCTGTCATTAATGTAATGCATTTACTATATATATGATATTCTGTCAATAAAGTATTGTCTATCCCTTCCTGAACCTTCGTGGTGATGGAATGCGATTTGCCTGGTTCGAACCATATAACCAATTCCTTTTTAAGGAATAAAACCCCTTTTAAAACCTCAAATACCACGGATTCTGCCTCTTATTTTTGACTGAGTTATTCTTATTGAACTTTACCGCATAAATTAAGTATAGGTAATTTATATTTACCACAACAGGATGGGTCTGTCAGGAAATGTGCTAAAATGGTTTGAATCATTCCTTCAGAATAGAACGCAAAGATTCTTGGTCAATCAATCACTCTCAACATCAAGCCCTAACTCAATGGGAGTCCCTCAAGGATCTACGTTATCTCCATCACTATTTAATCTTTACATTGAACCTCTCACAGAAATCCTTCAAAATTCAAAAATATCCTATCACATGTATGCGGATGATACGCAGATTTACGTCAAGATAACATCCACGGAGGACATCAAGAGAATGAATGAAACCTTAAAAACATCATTACAATGGCTAGCTGACAATCATTTGAAATTAAATGCACAAAAAACTGAATTCCTACTAATCACACCACCAAAGAAACTCACAGAAGGGAAAGAATGGTGCAACTTGATAACAGCGTTAAACTGCACCCCCACTCTAGTTGGCTCAGCGAAATCACTGGGAATCATACTTGATGAGAACCTAAACATGAAAGCCCACATCAAAGCTATGGCAAAAAGCGCACGCTATCACCTGAACTACATTAGAAAAATGAAACCATTCATATCCGAGCCGGATCTCAAACTGGCAGTACAATCACTAGTCATCTCCAGGATTGAATATGGATGTACAACGCTAGCAGGGCTCCCAAAAATATCAACAGCACCTCTAAAGGCATGTCTCAACGCAGCTGCAAGACTGATAACCGGATCGAGAAAATTCGACCACATATCTCCACACCTGAAAGCATTAAACTGGCTACCCTACGAAGCCAGAATCCAGCTACAAATGGCATGCATAACCCACAAAGCGATACACCACAACACACCTAAGTACTTGGCTCAGAAAATTAAAATATCCGGAGGAAATAGACCGGCCAGGAGTGCAAAGGAGCTGGTGCTAAGACCAGCCATCTTCAAAAAGAAGAAAACGTACGACAGAGCCTTCTCAGGAGCAGCACCAAGGATATGGAATTCACTTCCGCCGAGCATAAGAAAAATTCCAGACACTACATCCTTTAAAAGGGAAACGAAGAACTTCCTAATAAATAAGTTCCTTCCATAGGCTGGGCCCTGGTCAAGAGGTCACTTGAAAAATGTTTGAAAACAAAAAGCTACACAAATAATAGACACCTGAGATATTTTAGCCAGACTCAAATATATATCACATCTTGGATATATTTTCTATATAACTATTAATGTAAAAATTTCAGACAGTATCATACTCTGTATATATTTCTACGGTATAATGTTTAATGTGTAATGTCTATCTATTGCTACTTTATATACCTACCTCATAATTTTGAATGTATAATGTCTATCTATTGCTACGTTATATACCTACCTCATAATATTGAAAAATCTACAAAGTGAATAAACAGTTCCCTCCATAGGATGGACCCTGTTCAATAGGACACCTGAAAAAGAATTGAAAGCAAAAAGATACACAAATAATAGACACTTGAGATATTTTTAGCCAGATTCAAATATATATCATATTGGTATATATTTTCCGTATATCTATTATTGTATAATTTCAGATAGTGTCAAACCTTGTATATATTGTACTGTATAACGTCTTAATGTTCAATGTCTATCTCATGCTACTGTAAGTACCTACCTCTGAATATTGAAAAAACTACAAAATCTTGTCTATAACTACCTCATATAATGTAAAGCGCTCTGATACCTAAGGGTCTTGTTCGCGCTATAGAAAACTCTTTAAAAAAAAGTAAATAAATCGCTGCGGCTTTCGGCGATTTTTACGCTGACCTCTACACGGCAGACGGTCTCGACCTGCAGGATGGTCTAAGCTACCTGCAGGGTGCAACTCTCCCGTCGCTCAATGAAGCACAGACGGCATTCCTTGACCGCCCCCTAGGCCTGGAGGAGGTAATCTCGGCAATTTCTCGCTTGAAACTGGGGAAATCCCCTGGCCCGGACAGTTACATGGCGGCCTTCTATAAGACCTTCTGCCAGCTAGTGGCCCCGCTACTGAAGGATCTTTTCAACACCTTCGACACGCCTGGCGCCATCCCCTCGGACCTGCTGGAGGCAGCCATCTCGGTGATCCCCAAAGAGGGGAAGGATCCTGCACGCTGTGGCTCCTACCGACCGATTTCCCTGCTGAATATCGACCTAAAGCTCTACACCGGCATCCTGGCCAGTCGTCTTGCGCCCTATATGCAACAGCTGGTGGAACCAGATCAAGCGGGCTTCATTCCACAGCGGCAGACAAGTGACAACACTAAATGAGTCCTTCACCTCATCGAGGCCGGTTCTCGTACAAGACAGGACTGCCTGCTCCTCACGATTGATGCGGAGAAGGCTTTCGATAGGGTGCACTGGCCCTATCTAGAGTTGGTGCTGCAGCGGTTCGGAATCGGAGACACACTCTGAAACCGTATATTCAACTGCTATCGCCAGCCAAATGCCGCAGTCCGGGTCAACGGTCACACGTCCCCGAGGTTCGCGATTGGCAGGGGTGCCCACTCTCTCCCCTTCTTTTCGCGCTCTACATGGAGCCGTTGGCATGTCGGGTGAGAGATCACAACCTCATTACAGGCATACCGTTTGGTGGGGACACACACAAGATGAGTCTATATGCGGATGACATCTTGCTTTCCCTGACCAACCCAATGCAATCCCTCCGGGCACTTTTTGTCGAGCTCCAGACCTTTGCACAGGCTTCAGGCTTCACGATCAACGTGGCAAAGTCCGAAGCTCTGAATCTGTCACTGTCACCGGAGGTGTTGGAAGAGGCCAATGCTGAATTTGACCTTCAGTGGTTGGAGTCCACCATCCCTTACTTGGGGGTCTTACTGGCCCCGACAGTGCAGGCCTCCGTGGACACTAATTACACCAAGCTCAGCTCCCGACTCCGGGACACCCTCGGACGGTGGAAGCATTTGACCCTGTCCTGGCTGGGCCGGATTGCTGCCGTAAAGATGACTCTACTGCCCCAAATTTATATATTTCAGACCCTTCCTCTGCTCCCGCCGGTGGGATGGCTTCAAAAGACCCCGGCAGACCTCACCAATTTTATCTGGAATGGCCGCCGCCCGCAGTTTAAGCACAAAGTAGCCTCGCTTCCCCCTGAACATGGTGGCGTGGGCGTGCCCGACCTCACTCTTTATTTCCAGGCAACTCAGTTGCGCACTCTGGTGGAGTGGTACCAACTGGAATCCAACTGGAATCCGCCAAACACTGGCCCTTTCAGGACCAGGCGGTTGCTGGGCGTACACTCCAAGGCATCCCGTTTTTGCCACGCTGCCATAGGCCTCCTAACCTTTACGCCTCACAGATCACTAGCACCGTTCTGGATGTGTGGGACAAGGTGGCAGTCAAACGGGACCTCACCTCCTTTCCCTCCCCCATGACGCCGATCTTTGATAACCCTGATTTCTCCCCTGGCCTCGACCCCCGGGCCTACGCGACATGGCGGAAAACGCAGTGTAGAGATGCGGGACACATGTTTGATCTGAAGGGCATTCTCCCATTCCAAAAGGTGAAGGATGACTATGGCATACCTGAAACGAATCGCTTGCCCTACCTACAGGTCCGCCACTGGGTTCTGCACCCGTCCGTTCGGCCCGGCGCGCAGCAGCACCTTACCCCATATGAGAAGTGGCTGTTGACACGAACATCCGACAAAAAGTTAATATCAGACCTATACCAGCACTTACTCCTCACCAACATTTACACATACAATGCAGGGATGGCCAGGTGGGAGAACGACCTGGGGAGACAACTCACACGCAGGGAATGGGAGGGAGTTTATTACAGAGCTAGACACTCCGCCCATCACACGGGTCTCACCGAAACTCTGACAAAGGTTGCCACCTACTGGTACCACACGCCCGAGCGGCTGCATCAATGGGATCCTCGGGTCAGTGACCGCTGCTGGAGGGGGTGTGGGGAACTGGGTACGCTGGAACACCTGCTTTGGAGCTGTGACCGCCTGCAGCCATACTGGACCTTGATACTGGATTTGGTAGATTCCCACCTAGATACCCAGCTGCCAAGGTTTCCGGCGTATTTCCTACTGGGCCTCCCTAACACCCTGATGTACCGCCTTAAATCCTGGAGAGGGAGGCTTATTGCGATCGCGCTTGGGGCTGCTCTGCAAAATGTTGTGGCACGCTGGAGGGCCGTCCAGCCGCCGTTGCAGATGGGCTGGCTACATAGGCTGTGGGCGATCCTGGGAATGGAGAAGCTGTCGCTGGCCAGGGCAGGGAAGATGGAGGAGTTTGCAGCACTTTGGCGACCGTTCTTGTCTCTGCTGACGGGGGAGTTCCGGGGGCTGAGCTGTCCCCGCTATTTGCGACTGTTGTGCCTGGCGGACACTCCGCTTCCGGAGCCCAAGACGCAGCCACACAAACGCAGGGCACTGAAGAGCTACGCACCCGATGGCACCCACTAGATTGGTGGTCCCCTATAGTAATAGGCTTTGCGCTGTGGTCAAGGAGATGGGTGGTTGTGGGAGGTGGGGGGGGGGGGGGGCGAGGGGGGGTTGGGGCTTGTTTTTTCTTTCTTCAGTTATTCTTGCAGACTTGTCCTCGATTGTCAGCGTAGCTTGCATATGCATCTCAGCTTTTTTGACGCGGCCGGCCCAGCTGGGTTGTAGGTGGCTTGCTATGTTAACATTAGCAGTAGACGCATCTACTGGCCGTATTCACGCTCTTGAACTGTACATGGCCGCCGCGTACTCCGACGGATGCATTGGGGTTGTGAGATGCTGTGTTTTCCAGTGCTGCACAATAAAAAGATTTAATACTAAAGGGAGACATCCCATGGAGACTGATTTAAATGACACCATTAGTAGTCAAATATGAGGTCATGTATCTAGGCCTAAAAATATCCGAGAAAGAGGAAGATTTCCTGGCGGGAAATCTATATCCTCAAATACAGCGATTGAAGAACGATGTTGAACACTGGAGGAAATTGCTGATATTATTGATGGGCAGGGCTGTGATATTTAAGATGATGTTATTACCCAGACTGCTGTTCAGCATGCAAAATACCCCATACAAAATACCAAAAAAGGTGTTCCAAGAAATCAACAGTGAAGTGCGGAGACTCCTAAGGGATGGAGGCTGCGCCAGAATAGCATTGAGTAAGCTACAAAGAGTGATGTATAAAGGGGGACAAGCAGTTCCAGATATCCGAAAGTACTACTGGACATTTCAACTAATTGTGGTAAATGACTGGGCCTATTCAGACCGGAGCGATTCGGCTACCAGGAGTGACGATTGGGCTGTAGGGGAAAGAGGATATCCGGCGGCATTGTATGGCAGAAGTAAGGAAAGACTGCTCTCACTGCATACACAGACAGTGGTGTGGGCCTGGCGAGAGGTGACCAAACATTAAGGATGGGAGGGGAGGCTGCCAGAAAAGACTCCCTTATGGGACAGTAATCAGTTGAGAGAGGTGGGGAACATGACTGGATTAAAAAAATGGGAATTATTAGGAATTAACAGCCTGGGGGATATTTGGACGGGACATGCACTGATTATGTTTGAGACACCGCAATGCGAATATGACTTGGCCAATACAGAAAGGTATAGATACGTGCAGTTGGGCCACGCCTTGCATAAATATATCAGGCAAGGGGAAACTCTGGTGGAGTACTCACCATTGGAAGGTAGACTGCTAATTGATCACATGACAATTAAAGCCACCTCACTAACGCATACGAAAATAGTATATACTCTCCCAACCCAGTTGATACCCTGAGAGGAGCTTGGGAATTAGATGTGGGACTCCTGGAAGACGAGGACTGGGAGGAGGCAGAGCAGAGTCCTCACGAAGTGTCGGTGAGGGCTAGGTTGTCTTATTCAGTTGCGTATCCTCCACAGATCATATGCCTCCATGACACAGCTGCACCGGTGGGGTCGGGTACATCTCAATCCTGTGCAAGGGGATTGCAAGTTCCACATTCTTTGGGATTGCAAGTACATTCACCACTACTGGAAGGAAGTAACAAGAATAATGACGGAAGTCTCAGAGGAGGAGATCCCATTAGAACCACGATGGTTAACATTATGTGTAACAGGCGAGAAAAAGTGGCCCAAGTATGTAATGATTTGGCTGAAAAGTGCAGCTATAGTGGCAAAACGGAATATTGCCAGTGGGTGGGAGGCATCCAGACCAACGGATATTAGGGCCTGGGAAGAAGATTTAGACTGGTACTCAGGGGCTGAAAAGGTAACTTATGCAGCTAGAGGGTGTCCACGAAAATGGGACTAAATATGGGGGCGGTGGAATACGCACAGAGGAATTAAAAATAACATGTACATTACAGGGGACTGATAATGCGGGCAGGGAATGTATATGAAGAAAAGAAGTGTTGTCTCTCAGGGGTACGACAACAGCAGCAGATGTGGGGGTTGTGAAAATACGAATAATATGTTACATTTACGAGATGACAAGAATGTGTTCATGTTTAACTGTATAAGTGTCTAAGAAATTGTACCGAGCGTAATCAATAAAAATGTTTTTAAAAAAGAGAAGAGAAAGTATGTTGAGACGATTGATTTGTATTTGTATAAAGATTTGTATCAAAAGAAAAAATATATAAATAAATAAAGAAGCCAGCAGATTCCATATTCGAGCATCAGCAGTTTCCATATCCAAGCATGCACTCTATAGGCAGTTGCCTCTGAGAGTTTTTGAAAGGCTTATTAAAGGTTCGTATTACTGAGGGTTGCATAACTGAGACTGGGCAAGCAGGATGGTCTGGGCAAGCAGGATGGTCATATATGACTACATTAAATATGTGTGCGATGCAGAAAGTGGATCACAAATTAATTGACGGTTCCTTCTGCATCACTGTATCTTCACTGACAGTCATAAAAGGTAGAGCACAAGAGCAGCCTATTCCCAAACCACAAGTGGTATTTAGGGATGCATAACACAATATCACACATAGCGCTACCAGTATTTGGTAATTCTAGCCACAAATATTCACCAAAATAGTTTGACCAATTACAGTGTCTGCTCTGGAATCTGAATCTAAACAATAATGTTCAATAAATTAAGGACAACTTTCGAAGTAGAATCTTTACAATTGTTCAGAGGAGCGTTTGTTCATCCAAGCCACATAAGTGGAATGGTCCATAGGCTTTCCTATTAGCAATCTATTCGCTAGTTAATAAGAAAAAAAAACAATACATTCGACAGTTCGTCTCACCACATACTGTTCAGATCGTGGGTACTCGCAAACATTTTCCCAGGGGCCCAAAAATTTGGTCTGATGTGACTAAGGGTCGCATTGATGCCAGTGGGGTGGGTTTGGGAATGGGTGGTTTCAGGGGAATAGGGGTGGGGGGTCGTTGGTGGTATGGTGGGTCTAGGGGGAGTGAAACATATACATCTGCTAAACTGCACAATGTGAAACTAGAAAACCTGAGATTAATCCTGGCTTCCCCACTTTACTTAAATCGTGTGATCCTAGGCAATTGTTTCATTTCACATTACCTCCCATTTCTTCACTATCACATAATAGAGAACATTGAAATACATGACTTCAGGATGTGCACTGTACAAAACCCTGTCAAGTGTTTGATTTAATAAACTATCATGTTATTAATGTATAGTAGAAATGCAGGCCACCCACAGAGTACACATAGCAACTGACGTGCCTCTTTGTTCACAACTGGCGTTGTTGTCAAAGTGTGGGGAAAGACTGGATGTTTCTGAATTCATGTTTCAAAACTATCACTTTAAAAATACTTCTCAATGTACTGATATAATCTGATGTACTAAAGTGAAAGGTTTTGCATTTTAATGAAATCCATTGTTGAAGAGGCTTTATCATATATTTGTTTTAAAGGTTTGCGGCAAGATGTCTTTAAAAATGAAGGTGTTCCTAAAGTTAAGTGGTGCAGGACAGCCTACTGACTTGCTTTCTTTAACTTAAATAAACAGGCAAGCATTTATTTAAGGCATAATTGAACAATTGTTAATGTATGTGCTGAGGAGTAAACTGCAGCCCAGTGTTGCTGTTAGAGGTGGGGTTGGGGGCGGGGGGGCATGTCAAGGTCAGGAGGATCGTACTTAGAGTATCACTGGTTTTCAAGGCCCTTACATATCAGCTCATAGTTAACAAAAAAGTGATCACATTTTCTTATAACTTAAAAAAAAACCATTTATTTATCATTTTGAAAAGGAAAAAAGAAAAATAAGATATTTCTAGGCAAATATACCATTGATGCATCAACGAAATTAACAAGACCAATGAGCAACCATGTAGAAGAGGGAGAGCAGCGCATAACACACAATAGAAGCCATAGTATTAGTTCGGGCACTGACCATGTTGAAATATCCTTACAAATCACGTATTACATGCACCCATAAACTATACAGTCAAGAACAGAATACAAACAAGGAAAACCGAAAACTTAATCCACATCTTAGGTGTTCAACTAGTATGTAACATCAAAGCATCGTCTGACACTGTTAGGCACATCGAGTGGGATTGAAGCAAGGGAAGTAGTGCGTGCATCATTAATACGTCCGTGTGTGCAGTTCTATCCAACCCCTTCTGGGACAATGGAGCTCATCGACTGAGATTGTTGTTCCTCAGTAATCTTAGTAATGTACGAACGATATGGGCCCCAAATATTACCGGACGGGATGCAAGTGGGATCTGTATGGAGTATTCTACGCAATTAACATTACAAAAAGCCATGCTTCTAAGCCAAGATCGTGAGCTTGGAGCACGCCTAGAGCACCAAAGCAGCGCAACTTTGCGCTTCGCCAGCAGAAATCCGAGGGCAGCTAGTTGCGGACAGGGCGCGGAAAGTTAGCGACATAGCCCAGTAATGCAATTTCGGGGGTGGAAATTAATACCATGCCCAGCATATCGCCAAAAATGAGATGCACCTGGTCCCAGAAGTCATGGAAAAGAGGGCAGGTCCAGGAAAGATGAGAGAAATCAGCCTGTGGAGCTTTACACTTAGGGCAGCAGTGAGGCTTGCAAGGGTCAATCTTATGCGAAAGGGCAGGAGTATGATACATCCGTCTCAAAAACTTAAAGTGAATGAGTTTGTGTCTGCTGTTGATGGACACGTCCCCCGTGGCCCCACAGCACAGTGCCCATTGATCGTCTGTTATCGGGTAACCCAAGTCCCCCTCCGCTCGTATCCTGGAGTCCGAAGAAGGAAGCAAGACCAAACACAATTTGTACAGCTTAGAGACCACATGTGACCCAGTCAGGCTCTGTATGATAAATGTGAGTGGTGTGGTGTCGTCAGGGGGAATCGGAAACGTGGGAAACTCGGCACGTAGCACAGACCGGATTCTAGTCAAAATGAAAGAGTCCATAAAGGAACGGGTGGCAAAACGTCGGTTTTCAGATGTGGAAAAGACATGACCCTCTGGGAACAGGCCGCCTATTGTGTGGATTTGATATTTGGACAATGTGCGTTGAACCACGGGTTCGCTGGTTATGGGGAGCCAATGAGCATTGGGCAAAGGAAGGGGGAACACAATCGGTCCATTTGAAGCAGCCTGCGCAGCTTTTCCCAAGCCCAGCACGTTGACGAGACCGTTTGTATATCCTGCGGATCACGAGTAATACCCTTGGGGAGACCAGAGTTAAGCGGCACAGGCAACATCAGGTCGGCCTCAGGCTTCAAATATAAAATCCTGGCATCAGGGTGGAACCAGGAATAGGAGTAGGAGCATTGTGCCACCAAGAAATAAAGATAAAAATCGGGTACCCCAAAACCACCCCTCTCACACGGGAGCCTCAAGACACGCAAGGACACTCGTGGAGGCTTTTCACTCCAAACTAAACGCAACAGTAAGGAGCGAAGTTGCGAAAAAAAGTCTTGGTAAGTGGTGTTGGGATATTATTGAAAAGATATAAAAACCGAGGAAGTACAATCATTTTTATTATAGCAATCCGGCCGGCCATGGATAAAGGGAGGCGAATCCATCGCTCTAGTCGGTCTTCCAAAAAGTCAAGAGCGCGGCCAAAGTTCAGCCTAACAATGGAAGCCGTATCTAGGTGGATATGGTTCCCTAAATACCGTACCGAATCAGTATTCCATTCCAGAGGAAAGTTCCATTGTAATGGGGGTGAGTGGAAAGATGACGGAATTGTGCCAATTAATGCAGAGGCCCGAGTACTCTCCAACGCGGATTATTTCAAGCACTAAAGGCTCTAGGTTGGCCCGAGGCATTCTTACATACAAAATGGTGTCATCGACATATAAAGAAAGCAGGAGAGGCCCAGTGTGAAACTGGAGACCCCGATGGAGGTGTTTCTCTTGAAAATGGCGAACCAAAGGGTCCATCGCTAGGATGAACAATAAAGGGGAAAGGGGACATCCCTGTCGCGTGCCACGTGACAATGAGAACATCTCAGAAATGGTACCATTCAAACATAGCCGGGCCGTAGGCGCGGTGTATAACAAAGCAACTCTGGACACAAACACCTCCGGCATGCCCATACGCCTCATAACTAATTTAAAAAAAGGCCACTCTAATGTGTCAAACGCTTTCTCAGCGTCCAAAAACACAGCGGCGGCCGGGGTAGAGGGATCAATCCTATGTAAAACCGAGAACAATGTCCTCAAATTTAAGGAGGTGGACCGATGTGGGAGAAACCCCGACTGTGCAGGCGAAATAATGGATTCCATCAAAAGCGAGAGTCGGATGGCCAGAACCTTAGCCAGTATCTTATAGTCTAGGTTCAGTAAAGAAAGGGGTCTGTATGAACCACAAGAGGAGGGATCTCGGCCAGGCTTAGGGAGAAGGACAGTAACCGCCTCACGGAGGGTCGGTGGTAATATGCCAGACTCTAGTGCCTCAGCATATACCTCCACCAATCTCGGAACCAACTCTTCTTTGTACGCTTTATAAAAATCAGCAGAGAAGCCATCAAGGCCCGGCGCCGAGGAGCCTTTCAATGCATCAATGGCTTCTATAATGCTATCCGGAGTGATGGGTGTAGCAAGGAATTCCTGCATATGTTTTTCGAGATAGACCATGGCGATCTCATTCAAGTAAGGACCGGGGTCCCTCCGGTCCCCGGACAGCGTGGATGTGTAGAGAGATTTGTAGTATGACAAAAAACCATCACAAATGTCAGGGGTGGAATAAAATCTTGTACCCTGTGAGACTACGATTTCCGAGATGTATGATGCCTGGTGCGGAGGACGGAGCAGCTGTGCCAATAATTTGCCAGGTCTATCACCCTCTCCATACTGGCGTGCCGTGTATTGTTTGCAGAGAAACCGCAGTTCCCGTTCTGCATTCTCCCTAAACTCTAACAGTAGTTCCAAGCGCTTGGCTTCGCCAGCCTCTGTCGGGTTTATCAACAGCTCGCCGTCTATCGCCGAGATGTCCCTCTCAATACGGGATAAAGTGGAACGGATGTCTCACAAGGCACCCACATGTTTTGCAATGCACACCCCTCAAATAGTGGCCTTGAACCCCTCCCACAGTGTAGCCCAGGACCCCACAGATCCGGTGTTCAGGTCAATGGCACTCCGGATCTCCTCAGTGAAAACAGGGTCAGCTAAGGCTCTACCGGGGAAACACCACTGTTTCTTTTTATCCCCAGTCTGGGTATCTGCAGCGTTAGGACAACAGGGGAGTGATCCGACAGCGTTCGCGGAAGGGTAAGAAGGCCCTCGGCCCAACCAGCAACCCCAGGGGAAAGGAGCCAGTAATCAATTCTAGTTCTAGTGTTATGGTACCCAGAATGATGCGTGTAATCAGGGGAGTGCGAGTAAAGTTGGGCTTCTATGTCAATGAGGGAGTAATGGGAGCAAATATCAGACAGCACTGGGCGGGACCGGGCCTTAATATCAGGGGAAGGGGAGGTGCTGTCCCTGGCAGGTTCATTAGCAAATTAAAGTCTCCTCCAACAACCAACAAATCAATGTCGGAGTTAAACAATTTCACCTGCAAGGCCTGAAAAAAGGAGGGAGAGTCGGCGTTGGGACCGTAAACTCCTACAAATGTAATCTTGTAACCCATAAAAACACCAGTGACAATCACATATCTACCCTCTCTGTCTGTGGTGCTACTGGACAACACAAAGGGCACCCGCCTATAAATAAGCATGGCAACACCTCTACCATACCTACTAAAATTAGAGAAAACTCGATGGACACCCCAACTCCTAGCAACGGAGGCTGAGTCTGCTTGTGCCAAGTGTGTCTCTTGTAGGAAAAGTACATCGATGTTATGATGTGCTACATAATTAAAGACCTGTTTGAGTTTTCTAGTATTGTTCAGGCCCCTAACATTCCAGGACATCAAAGATAGTCTGGAAGGCCCAGACTGATGGCCTACCTTGGCCGTAAAACAAGAAAAAAGAAAGGCGTGTTGAATAATGCGCTACTCAATCCAATCCGAACTGCACCAAAAGTGCCAACATAGTGAAATATACACAAAAACAAAATACACCCCACCCTCCACCCACCACCCAGCCTCCTTACATCCCCGTAGAGGCAGTCCGTCCCTGTATGCACGTATAGCGGAACTAAAGAATACCTATGATAATAACCAATTAGTGAAATAATGGAACATCAAAAAAAAAACAAAGGAAGAAGGGCAAAAGGGCATTCGCCATGAGGGGTAGCAACGCCATGCCTAACGGGCGTCCCAATTATTAATGACATCAAAAAACAATGTATAGCAAAAAGAGCGCAAGAAAAGCCCACATCAAACCCTTCAATACAATGAGCAGCACAAATAAAAGAGTTGTGTCAAGACATCATCCCGGACCCCGGTCAACAAAGAGGTCAACGCTGTTCTGCGAGTCCCCGTGGGCCGGGGAATGTAGTGTGGAACCGCGGGCCGCCTGAGACCCCTGCTTTCTGTAGTTCTGGCAGAATTCCTGTGCCTCCGTAGGGGAATCAAAGATGCGATATCTACCGGCCACATCAACCCTTAACCTCGCTGGATACATCATTCCGTATTTAAGGCCCAGGTTGCGCAGGGTCGCCTTAACTCCAGAGAACTTGCATCGCGCCTCCTGAACCATCAATGTGAAATCAGGGAAGGACACGGTACTGCCCTGCCACTGAACCTCTCCCTTCTCTCGTGCAGCGCGTAGTGCGGCATCACGGTCGCGGAAGTTCAGGAGTCTGGCAATGATCGGGCGGGGAGGCTGCCCAGTGAGAGGACAAGGTCCAAGAGACCTGTGAGCGCGTTCCACCACAAAACCAGTCGTGAAAGTATCTCTGCCAAACACATCAATGAGTAACTGTTCAACGAAAGTATCACAGCGCCCTGTCGCTGTCGTCTCCGCCACGCCAATTATACGGATGTTGTTTCGTCGGCTACGCGCCTCCAAATCTTTACTTTTTATGGCCACCTCTTTTAGTATCTTTTCAACGCGTTCCAGCCGTTTGAGCGATTTCGTGGCGTTGTCTGCAATATCCGAGATTCTGGATTCCGCCACGTCCAGGCGGCGATCATGGGCCTGGACTTTGGTTCCCATATCAGCGAGTTTTTGCTCAAAGCTATCAAGCGACTTGAAGCCAGCCCGCATTCCACCTAGCATAGCGGTGACCAAAGAGGTAGCATCTCCGTTGTCAATAGCTCCGGTGGCCCCAGCAGAGGAGCCAGGAGGAGCTTCAGATGTGAGGAGGGAGGTTTTGTCAAAGCTAAGTTTGCGTTGACTGGGATCTCTCTTCCCCATGGTCAAATCGAAGTCAGCTACGAGGTGTTGAGGTAAAATTGTGCAGCCGAAGTAATGAGGAAGGATGGAAATGAGGTGGCCCAATGTGAGCCCCCAAACACTAGGAGCACCAAATCAGGAAGCAGCACTGCAATGTGGGGTGACCAGCACTCAGGCAGTATAAAAATGTCCGACTCGTGGCCCAAAGCTTTTCCAGCCAGACACTGCAAATTGGGGGAAGTGGCGCTCCAGCCTCTCGGCCATACCCGGTAGGTATACTCCACTCACTTCAGCAACCAGTGCTCGGCGCAGTAATTTCGCCCGCCTGCGAGGCCCAGGTCCAACGCAGTCCCCGCCGTGCGTCCAGCATATACAGCAGTGGGGGCACCCTCCGTGTGAGGTTCAGGCAGGGCCGCCACTAAATCAGCCAGGGTTGTCACGCGGGGCACCCAACGCCGCTACCAGAGACCCCCGCCGCCACAAACCACCCAGCCCCACCCCGAAGCCCGAGGCCCGCCGGCAAGCCCGCCAATCGAGGACCCGGCTCCAGGACACGCCAAGGCCCGAGAGCCGTGGCACTGTCCCAGGAGGCCGGCACCCCCACAGCGCAGCCACAGCTAGTCAGGCAGCGGGGAGGAGATGCCAGCGGTCAGCACGCACAGGGGCAGCAAGCCCGGCAGGGGCACCCTGAGCAACCACTTACCCGGTGATCAGGCGCAGATAGGGAGGACGCCGCCAATGCCAGGGAGGCATACAATCCCCTCCGCCACGTCGTTCAAAAACGCTGTCCCCAGAGCCGCAGGAGTCACCAAGGTGCGCGGAATCGCTTCCTTTTCCGGATCCAATTTGATGTGGGTAGGATGATGGCGGATTACATGTTATTCGGCAATATTGGGAGCCCGGGCGGCGGAGCTTCACGCGGAGGCAGCCATTTCAGTCGCCTCCGTGGCCACACCCCCCATTTTCTTATAACTTTTATTTTGTCTAGATAAAAAAAAATATTTTAACATCCAATGAATGGAGAGACCTTTCAGCTTAAGGTAAATCATTAGCAGAAAAAAATCATAACAAGAGTCTTATTGATGTGGCGATCAGAAAAAAACTCTGGGTAGGAAAGGCAGAGTTGAACACTGTATAATGGTTCCCAAGCTGAGAGGGCCTGCAGCTCAGTAACCTATGGGCAGAAGTGATAGAATCAGCAATGCTACCCTCGAAAATAAATGCTGTCAAGTGGGCTTAATGTATTCACTAGAATGTCAACCAGATTAAGTTTCCCTGCAAAGGAATGTATCAGAATGAGAGGGAAAAGCTCTGCCAATTTTTCTCTCAAAATCCTTTAGGAATAGTATAGTAAAGAAATACCTTTGAAAAGGACTCTTCCTGTATATAGTATGTGATCGAGAAAATTTGTGGTTTTGACCTGGTTAGATATGGAATACATTAATTTATGTTTCTTCTTGACAGAAAATCAGGTGACTACGTTACTTTTGGCCCCACAAACAAAATCTTTTCCACTTAAAATAATATGCTAACTGGATTATCTTTTGGCTTTACTTAAGACTTTCATACATTATGGTGGTAAGTGCAAATGCCATAGCCTTGCCAGCACTTCTAATAATGTCACGTTTAGATACAACACTTGGTTGGCACTGGGGTGTGGACAGAAGATTTGGTGTACATGGAAGAATACTAGATCTTTCTAAGAACATCTGGAACAGATTTGGAAACCACTATAGTCTTAGTTGTTTATGTGCACTTAGAATCAACTTGGCTTTGGATTGTAACAGTTTATTATTCAGAACATATGCTAGCAGAGAAATCAATGGAAACAGTAAAGACATTTCTCTGACCAGTTCCTCAAAAAGACACCACCCAGAGAGCTGTGGGTATCTATATGTGAAGGCTTGTTCTTTTGTGCTTTGATCCGTGTCTAATGAGTCTATCTTTAGAAGGACCTAATCTCCAAAAATGTTTATCAAAACGTTGTTAGTGATATTCTTCCTAGTACTTTCTCAGTATGTCTGCTTGGGTACTGTGCTTCCCTCAAAGATTGACTGCCTTCATGAACAGATTCTTTAAAAGAGGACAATTCTAGATTACTTATGTTCTAGGGAGAGGGATCTGTATCGGTTTCCCCCATGTTTGTTTAACAGTGCATTGTGAGGGTGTTGTCAGTTTTGATTATAATTGTTTTCTCGTTAGGAGATGGTAGAAAGACCTTGAGAAACATAAACTGTCCTGAATTTTAGAGTGGTTTATATAGTGTTGAGCCTCTTTCTACTACCAGAGGCCCTCAACTGTCAGAAACATTGGAGCAGCATTCTAGCCTAACATGGAAGTGTCTTTGCCGTACCAGGTAGGAAGATCTTGGTAGAAGGAGTAATTGCTTCAACAGGTCTTTCTGACGGCTGCATCACAGAAGTCGGTGCTTGGCTAACACTTTTAGATGAGGCTTGTGGCAATTGCTTGGTTCAATACACTTCATTGTTGCAGCAGTCTCACACAGAGTCTGACACTGGGCACAATGAAGATACAGGAATCCACTGACTCAAGAAGATGGAATTCTTTGGGAAACTGTAGGCATCGTTATTCTGAGTATTTGATTACATTTCTGGTAAATCAATGACCTTAAGAGGGTATGTAGGCACGGCGCACAGCCTTATTTAATAGTGGGGATTGTATTAGAGGGTATTTCCGTTCAGGTAATTTTCAGGTGCTCCGGCAGGTGACGTAACTGTCTGGGTACGCCAAATAACTTTTAAAGGGTTGAGTGCATTACCTCTAGTGTAAATGCATCCCTGCATGTGGGCACTCTGTTGTGGTTCGTTGTAGTTAAACAATCGACTCCAATGAATATAGCCAATGAGTGTTCATTTGATTTCAAAGATCCAAAGTTTACTTGCAGGCTTTAAACTGATACATTCTCAGTTTTCAATGTTCAAACATTTTCAAAGTTCATAATTAGTGATGAAACCAAGGTTAACCATGATAGCTCCGATGCATTTCGAGCCGGTTGGCCCTTTGTCAAGGAGCGCTACAAAAGAATGCAAAATTACGTTCTCATCAATATGCGAAAATACGGTAACTAAATAACATAATATAACATGGTGACACATTTGGTGCATGCTTATCGGGTAGTGCGGTGTGGCATGCTTAAGGAAACGGGGTGAAGGGGTGGGTTGTATGCAGGTTGAGTGAGGGGGGATCGGGGGTGATGGCCATCACGGGAAAAAAAGTGAAATGCACGTGAGTTGTGAGTTAAAATTAAAGCGCTGAGTTCTCAATGGGAAAGAGTTAGTTCCTAAAGTGAAAACGTCGAAATTCTAACATAATTAGACGATGACTAGTGCTCAAAGGGTTGTATCTAGAGCGTTAATGCGACGTGCTTTAAGAGCGGGATCAAGAAAGGTTTGAAAAATGCCTCGTCCAAGCGAGACTTACGATTCAAGTTGCGTTCCCGCAGTCAGTCTGGGAGCCTGAAATCAATGGGCAGGAGAAAAAGGTTACAAGAGTGTCTAAAATGCAATAACGCATTCGCGTGATACTCCGGGAAGAGTGAAAAACTTACGAATCCGGTCGGCGTCTCAATGCGGAGTCTTCACTAGGCGTGCTGCTGGCCTGGCGGAGTTTGTGAAACTCTGTGAGGCTCACAAGCGGAGTGCTCGGTGAGCTCAGATTGAATGGGATGGGTGGCCATAGACATAAAAAACGGACTGGGGGATCGGTCGCCATACGGGCGGCCATCTAAGAGTGGAGTGGAGTGAAAGTGGTAGAAAGGGTTGTGCTGGGTTGGTGATGGGTTAGTGGGGAATGTGTGATATACAAGCATGGCAGACCGTTACAGGCGGCGATGTGCATAACATGTACCGTAAAGGTACTATAAATAACAACTTAATTCCAAACGATCATTGAGGCCATGAGGCTTCATGGCTTGAAGTCTATAAATCCAAGATGTTTCTCTCTGGAGAAGTGTTTTGTTGATGTCTCTTCCTTCCAATCAATGACCTTCTCACCTCCAAAAGGAAACACTTCCATTAGTATTTGCCAGCATCACCTCTAGATAGTATTATATTGGGTCTGGATTTGATGTGGGCTTGGCCAAATTGATATGGATACCTTGTCGTCTTAGTGTTGGGAGATATACAGTTCCTGGCGATGGGAAGCGGGGAACCAGATCGGGGAGCAACTGCCCTCCTCTGTGCAGCGGTCTGGTGGTGGTTTGTGGGTACCTGGTGGTTGTCATGTCAGCAAGATGAGCAGGGCTGCTTCAACCCACAATAGACCCACAATTTGGAATGTGCCCGGCCTCATTTTTTGAACATGGCGATGTGCAACTTTGCCTCCCGCGTCCTGATGGCCTTAAGATGCACCCCGGAACATGTGTCAAATTACCTAGAACCATGCTTGGATCTGCGCAACTGCTCAAAAATGTCTTGATCAATCTGACGCCTTGAGAAATTCAAATGGTGAGGGAATTGGGTTTAGATATGCACATCAGAAAGATGCAAAGAGCTGTGCTAGAGGTCAAGGTCCCTTGAAGAAGAGGATCAATTATAGAGTACTACGCTGAAGAGAACAGTGCTTGGATGCATATTGTACAATACAGAACAACCTTTAATATGTTAAGAAAAGTGCACAAAACTATCAACAAGTCCTACTTATCGGCAAACCGATAAACCCACTAAATAGTAAAATCTTGTCCTCCACCGCACACAAGGATGAAAACATTTACAGTGCAAGAACAGCAAAGCTAAAAACTTCCTGGATCAGAAGTTACTAAGAGTACGAATGTAAAGTTAGAAAGGAATTCGAAATGCAGGGAGATTTCTGAAGATTTACCCTACATTTACTTGGTACGAAAACAAGCATTTACAATGCAACGGTCTCGCCTTTGCAAAAGTTAGAGCTGTTGGCATTGTAAATGACACATTTTTCTCTATGTGTTGTTTTTGAAAACAGATAAATGGCATTGCCATTTACAATGACAATAGCTTAATCTCTCGCAAATGTGAGTAGTGAATAGTTTTAGTAGAGTTAGTAGTAGATAGAGCGAGTAGTATAGTGATTTGAGAGTAGAGCCTAGTAGAGAGTGAGTAGTAGAGAATGAGTAGTAGAGTAGTAGAGAGTAGTAAAGCGAGTAATATAGAGTTAGTAGAGTTGTAGATGGTGAGTAGTAGATAGTAGAGAGTGATTAGTAGAGTGTGAGTAGAGAGTAGTAGAAAGTGAGTAGTAGAGTGAGTTGTAGAATATTAGAGTTCGTACTTGAGAGTAATAGAGTTATTAATAGAGAGTGAGCAGTAGTGAGTAGTAGAGTTGTGGAGTACTGTAGTGAGTATAGTGAATAGTAGAGTGTGAGTAGAGAGTAGTAGAGTGAGTAGTAGAGAGTGAGTAGAGAGTGAGTAGTAGAGTGAGTAGGCTGTATTAGAGAGTTGTAGAGTAAGAAGTAGAGTACTAGAGGGAGTAGTAGAGAGACTAGTAGAGAGTGTTAGTAGTAAAGAGGGAGTAGTAAATACGAGTAGTAAAGTGTGAGTAGTAACGTCTGAGTAGTAAAGTCTGAGTAGTAAAGAGTGAGTAGTGGAGGGAGTAGTAGAGAGTAGTCGAGTAGTAGAGTAGTAGTGAGTATAGTAGTAGAACGAGTAGTATAGTTAGTAGAGTTGTAGATAGTGAGTAGTAGATAGTAGAGTGATTAGTAGATTAAGTAGTAGAGAGTGAGTAGTAGAGTGAGTAATAGTGAGTTGTATTAGTTAGTGGTAGAAAGAGAGTGAGTAGTATAGTGATTGGAGAGTAGTAGAGTGTGAGTAGTAGAGAATGAGTAATAGAGCAGTAGAGAGTAGTGGTGAGTAGAGTAGTTGAGAGTAGTGGTGAGTAGAGTGGTAGAGAGTAGTAGAGCGAGTAGTATAGAGTTAGTAGAGTTGGAGATAGTGAGTAGTAAATAGTAGAGAGTGATTAGTAGAGTGTGAGTAGAGTAGAGAGTAGTAGAAAGTGAGTAGTAGAGTATGTAGTAGAGAGGGAGTAGTAGAGTGAGTAGTAGAGTGATTAGTAGAGAGCGCGTAGTAGAGGAGTAGAGAGTGTGTTGTAGAATATTAGAGTTTGCAATAGAGAGTAATAGAGCTATTAATAGAGAGTGAGTAGTAGTGAGTAGTAGAGAGTTGTAGAGTACTATAGAGTACAATAGTAAGTAGTGAGTATAGTGATTAGTAGAGTGTGAGTATATCGTAGTAGAGTGAGTAGTAGAGAGTGAGTAGTAGAGTGAGTAGGGAGTATTAGAGAGTTGTAGAATAAGTAGTAGAGTACTAGAGGGAGTAGTAGAGAGAGTAGTAGAGAGAGTATTGGAGAGTGAGTAGTAAAGAGTAATAAAGTGTGAGTAGTAAAGTGTGAGTAGTAAAGTTTGAGTAGTAAAGTTCGAGTAGTAAAGAGCGAGTAGTAAAGAGTAGTAAAGATTGAGTAGTGGAGTGAGTAATAGTGGGTAGTAGAGAGTGCGTAGTAGAGTATTAGAATGAGTACTAGAGAGTAGTCGAGATTGAGTAGTAGAGTGAGTAAAGAGTCTTAGAGAGTTGTAGAGTAAGTAGTAGAGTAGTAGAGTGAGTAAGAGTGAGTAGTAGAGAGTGCGTAGTAGAGTATTAGAGTCAGTACTACAGAGTAATAGTTATTAATAGAGTGAGTAGTAGAGTTGTAGAGAGTACTACAGTGAGTAGTAGTGAGTATTGTGAGTAGTAGAGTGATTACTAGAGAGTAGTCGATATTGAGTTGTAGAGTGAGTAGGGAGTATTAGAGAGTTGTAGAGTAAGTAGTAGAGTAGTTGAGTGAGTATTAGAGAGTGAGTAGTAAAGAATTAGTAGAAGTAAGTGAGTAGTAGAGAGTAGTAGAGAGTGAGTATTAGAGAGTAGTAGATAGTGAGTAGTACAGCGTGAGTAGTTGAGAATGAGTAGTAGAGAGTGAGTAGTAGAGAGTAGAGAGCGAGTAGTAGAGCATAGTAGAGAGTAGTAGAGAGAGTAGTGGAGGGTGGAGGGTAGGGTGAGGGGGGAGTTTTATGGTGAGGGTGGAGTTGGTGGGTGGAGTTGGTGGAGTTTGAGTTGGAGGGTGGAGTTGGAGGGTGGAGTTGGAGGGTGGAGTTGGAGGGTGGATGGAGGAGTTGGAGGGTGGATGGAGGAGTTGGAGGGTGGATGGAGGAGATAGAGGGTGGAGTTTGAGTTGGAGGGTGGAGTTTGAGTTGGAGGGTGGAGTTGGAGTTGGAGGTTGGAATTGGAGGGTGGAGTTGGAGGGTGGAGTTTGAGTTGGAGGGTGGAGTTGGAGGTGGAGTTTGAGTTGGAGGGTGGAGTTGGAGGGTGGAGTTTGAGGATGGAGTTTGAGTTGGATGGTGGAGTTGGAGGGTGGAGTTGGAGGGTGGAGTTTGAGTTGGAGGGTGGAGTTGGAGGGTGGAGTTGGAGTTGGAGGGTGGAGTTGGAGGGTGGAGTTGGAGGGTGGAGGTGGAGTTGGAGGGTGAAGTTAAAGGGTGGAGTTGGAGGGTGGAGTTGGAGGGTGGAGTAGGAGGTTGGAGTTGGAGGGTGGAGTTGGAGGGTGGACGTCGGAGTTGGAGGGTGGAGTTTGAGTTGGAGGGTGTAGTTGGAGGGGGGAGTATGATTTGGAGGGTGGAGTTGGAGGGTAGAGTTTGAGTAGTTGGAGGGTGGAGTTTGAGTTGGAGAGTGGAGTTTGATTTGGAGGGTGGAGTTTGAGTTGGAGGGTGGAGTTTGAGTTGGAGGGTGGAGTTAGAGGGTGGAGTTTGAGTTGGAGGGAGGAGTTGGAGGTGGAGTTTGAGTTGGAGGGTGGAGGGTGGAGTTTGAGTTGGAAGGTGGAGTTTGAGTTGGAGGGTGGAGTTTGAGTTGGAGGGTGGAGTTGGAGGGCGGAGGGTGGAGTTGGAGGGTGGAGTGTGGAGTTGGAGGGTGGAATTGGAGTTGGAGGGCTGGAGTTGGAGGGTGGAGTTGGAGTTGGAGGGTGGAGTTGGAGGGTGGAGTTGGTGGGCGGAGTTGGAGGGTGGAGTTGGAGGGTGGAGTTGGAGTCGGAGGGTGGAGTTGGAGGGTGGAGTTTGAGTTGGAGGGTGGAGTTTGAGTTGGAGGGTGGAGTTTGAGTTGGAGGGTGGAGTTTGAGTTGGAGGGCAGCATTGGCCATATGTCCCAACCTTCCCTCCCAAACACCTCCCCTCACAGACACCTTCCAGAAAGCAAGACTATTGGTTACTTCAAGGGAACGGGGAGACACGGACAGCAAAACATCGAGCGCATTAATAAACGAAGACAGACCGAAATTACAACAGCCAAGAACCATGGGAGAAGGCTACGAGTAACAATTAGGATTTTTCTTTGTTGTCAAACGGAAGAAAAACATTTTGAGTTTGATTTGTCATCCGCAGCAATGAGGCAAAATATTACCTTTGTAATGCTGCATTCGCAATCATTGTTCTTCTGAAAATTCCGGCCTTGTCTAATTAGGGCGAAGCATGATAATGATGGAGCGGCACGGCCCGGAGACGCCTTGAGTTGGTATATTAATTGTGTTTATGGAAAGGAGCATGAATTGCTTTTTTTTCTCGTTAACATTTCATATCTTAGGTCGGTCATTAACCGCATGCGCGCTAGCGGGTTTTCCTGCTGCGCGCTGAAAATTCGAAAATCGCTCGTTGCGTGACAAAGCCAGCTCGTCATGCGCACAGCGCAGGTAACGCCCATGACGAGCTGGCTTTGTCACCAGCATCGAAGGGGTTAATTTGCCCCTATTTTGCTTTTTATATAAACAAGTACAATACTTGCTACAAAAGATACCAAGAGGTTTTAGGTAGAGCCCGCGAAAGGTGCATGTCAGGTATTTAGTGTCCGTACTCGGGGTGGAGGCTTTGGGAGCCAAGGTGCAGGACTACCCTGGCCTCTGTGCCAGCAATGCAGGGCGCATGCGGAATGGCAATGGGGGGTGGGGGCACACACGCACCGTGAGTTAAATATAGTCAGCCCTTGGCCGTGGCGAAAAATGGGCGGGCTTGGGTTACACGGCAGCAGGCTGCTGCTGTTTGTTGTGAGCGGAGCGGGCACGGGCGGGGCAGAAACACTTGAAAGGTGCGTGGAGAGCGGGGCTCTACAAGAGTGGTCGGATGGGGCTAGAGAAGGAATCCACGCAAGTGGAAAGCATGCAGACAGCACAATTTGAAGCAAGCAGAGAGATGTGCAAACAGTAACCTTTGTTGCAAGTGAAGAGCCGCCAAGACATCAACATTTGCTGCAAGCAGAAAGTTGTGTTGGCGGTAAGATTTTCCAGAAGTGAAAGGTGCTCAGACATCAGCGTTCTCCACAACTGCACAAGTGTGCGGAGAGCAAGACTCGATGCTAGCAGGCAGGATGCGGGGGTACTCTGCTCGAAGGGAAAGTTGAACGCGAGTGGAGGCATTGTCAACACAAAGTTTGTGTCCTTGAGAGGCAGCAAGCCCTGTCCTTTTCAGAATGGGGGGCGTGTTTTTTGACTGTTGTTTACATTCCAGCCAATGGAGAAGAGGGGAGAAAGAAAGTCAAAAACACGCCCCCCAATCCGAAAAGGACGGGCTTAGATCCAAGGAAGAACGTCATTGGGAACTCTTCTCCAATGGCTGGCCACTGTTTAGGAGGCCAGCCAATGAAGAAGAGGGGCGGAGCTTAACCTCGCTGGAGACATTCACTCTATCCCATTAAGTCTCCCCAGCAAGACTGTGCATTTACACAGTCTTTCGCAGGCGGAGACTTAAAAACTGTGAAATTTCCATGTCTGCACTTCTTTCCCCAAGGTCTAGATAAAATATTGTATCCCTGCTCATCATGAAGGCCTGTAAAATTAATTTAAATCACATATCCTTCAGGTCTTAAGGATAGGTAGGTGAGTAAACAGAGGAGAGCTTAACAAGGGGACCTTGAGACAAGACGTCAGAAGAGTCATTAGAGGGCTTAATAGGAACAACTGTATTAGAGGTAACACCACGGAATTAAAGGCAGACATTACATAGTACGTAGACTGATAACAGTACCCCAAAGACCGGAAATAATAGTGACTGGCATATACAGCCATCATTCGTATTGATAAAATAAAGAGAGGTGTGGTGCTAAGTGCAGATACTGGTATAAGTAAACACAGGCCAACTCTTCTATCCAGCCCACGAGGGCACGATCCGGGGGTACACGCGGGTGGACGAAAGTCCACCCACTGATTTCACAAGGTGGACGCCGTCCACCCTGCCAAGAAGTTGGGCCCCATTGAAAAATATGCTGATTTGTCCCAATGTAATTTGCAAACACAGGGACACTTTCAGCAGTGCCTGTTGTTGTCTGCTTTCGATCCACAACAACACAACGTGCAGGCAGGGAGGGGGTTTTCTTAGTTTAGACTCCTGCTGGGCCCATAACAAATGCCGAATATTAGGGGTCATCAGGCCACCTTTTGTTGGAGTCTCCTGGCTGGGAGCAGTCAAGAGCCTCACACTTGATGTAAATGAAGCAGAGGGGAAACAAAGGCTAACACCTTGTTAGCACTTCACACATACTTAAGAGATGCAGCTTTTCACTTTGTTCAGGCTCTGTTCAGGAGATATGCATGTGCTGTAAGAATGTCAGATGTGTTGGTCTTTCCCAGTATTTACACAAAATAAATAGAATGTATATAGTTCTTACTAACCCTGAGGATGCGTTTAATAATTTAAATATCACATTTTTTTCTTGTAAAGCACTTTGGGTAGAGGAAATTTACTTTAGGAAAAGGCAACATTGTTTTATGTGTACCTTAAACATTTTTTAATCTCCTGCCTAAATCAGGAGGGTATCCCTGTATACTCGAAATGTGTTCCAGTGTACTCATGATAGACATGTTAAACTTAAGCCCTCGCAATATATGCGCGGGCTTAAGTTTTTATGTCACTTCTAATAATGACACGTCCTGTGATGTCACGCGCCGTGATGTCACTTGTATACTGATTAACTAGGTTAGAACCCCCCCCCCCCCGCCGCCCCCCCACACTTATGTTTTTAGGACTTGTGCCCTGAAGACCACTGTAAAGTATCATTTAGAAGCCGAATACAAGACAAGTTTACATATATGGCAGGTTTCGAGTACTTTGTAAGACCCTAGATCGAGCAGTGTGCCACGAGTCAAGCAGGAGAACGGTGCAACACTGTGCCAGCCCAGGTCCGAAGACTAAGCTGCGCAGATCCTTCCCGCATTGAGACAGCGGTGCTGTGACAAGGAATAGCCTGCTGGGTAATGTAGTCCCTGAACCCGTCTGATCCCATTTGTTAGCAGCTGTGCTCAGATCAGACAGCCGCCGCTCTAAAGGAAAGAGATTAGAGCAATAGTCTTGTTCCGGCCCCATTGATTCTCCAGCCGTTGTCTGGTTTCTGTCTCATTCGGCGGTGGTTGCAGTTACTACAAGTGGCATGAATCATGTCTCTGTTGGAAACAGAGCGCCAATTGTCTTACATAACCCCTGGTAAGTGAAAGTCTAATAATAGCAAGTCATTTCCAGGTAGGGAATCTGTCTAGCTTCCAGACATACATGGGCACGGCTGTGCGCGCGCACACGCACAGCCACGCCGCTGCTCGCCGTGCTGCTCCAATAAGTTCTGTTATCGAGCCATGGCCCATCCAGGCCGCGGCTCATTCCTTAAGCAGGATGAAGCATTATTGTGTAATTAAAGCAGATGATGTTAATGGCACTCGCAGAACGCAAGCTGGACTGGCAGGGTTTCCTGCACGGCTGCACAGACAAGGATGCAATGAATGATTAGATTCTGCTCGGACAGCTTGACAGGCAGCTCGGCCTGCCTGCCTCTGGAACGTTCCCTGACAGCAAAAACCCTTGAATTTCGACATTTCCTTTGTTACCGACAGCCCAGCGTTTCCTAATTATTTAAATGAATAATACCCTCTGGGGAAGGCTGCGTCATTTAGCAAAGGCTTCGAGAGCTGCTTTGTTCCCATCGAGCAGTGTATATATATATATATTATTTACTACTTTAAAATCTGTTATTTACGCCAAACAAACCCTATCTGGCGGGACACCCCCGGATAGGGTCCCCAATTCTGGAGAGGGACAAGGCGCCACAGCACCGAATGTGCAGTGTACTCTCTTTTGCAGAGGTGTACAAGTGTGTTTCGATGCAATATTCGGGGTAATGATTGCCCCTGAAATCACATGCGAACGAACATACAGCACCATGGGACCAAACATGTTGACCTGACATGGTGCAACACCTCTCGGGTAGTCTGCCAACAACCTCAATCAAGCACCCGCCAAAGATGATGGTTCTCTGGCATATCCTGCCACAGCTCACGAATGTCAATTATTTTTTCTATAAGTGACCAATAGGTGGCAAATAATTAAGTCTATTGTACACAGATTTCACGTTTGAACACTGTGGACCTTAGTCGCTGAAAAAAATCGAAAATGCAACGTGAACGTTGCAGTAACATAATACTACGTTGTACGGTTTCTACTCCCTCAAGTCACCCTTTTCTGGGTAATGAATTGCTCATTTTCTCCTGAAAGAAGTATAAACAAATGAAGCTTTTATTTACAATACATTAGTACTAGATCGATCACCCTTATTCAAGACGAGTTCTCAGTTGCTTCTGCAATCACAGTATCAATATACAAGTCCTTTAACTACTTTTAAATATGTGTCATGGTTACCACAAATAATAGTGACGCCGTACTCCAATAAAAGAAAACAATCCCACAAGCAGACACGTTCTTTTCAACTAGTCGAGCTTTTGAGGCAGGTACACTTCTATGTCAAACCGCTGCAGTACTTTCCAATCTAGTGGACGTGGGGGACTTCTCACTAACCACAGAACAAGACTTTCATACGCCTTGTCAACCAAGGAGGCAGGGTGAGCTTGGTCAAACATACATAATGTGTCATTTTGCACCCGGAGACAGCAAGCAGTACCTTCTGTCTATTTATTTACCCCAGTGGTATCTGGCTAGAAAGAAGCTAGCCAACAACCACAGCTGGATGGTGTTCTTGAGTGGTCAGTGTGCTAGGGAAGGATAACACGCTATGCTAACGCGACCGCGCAGCCGGCGCGCTGATGGCAAGCCCGTCTGCGCCCTTCGCCAGAACCCTTGCCCGTTTAACAAATATCGCTTACTCCAGAACCTAATTAGTTGACCGTAACAAGGGTAAGTGTATAAACTATGCTTTGCATACGTGGGAGTTGAATACTAGCTCCATTACATGTCCACTATGCAACTATTATTTTGCTGATTCCAACCGCCAGGCCCCACTATCGCACACCTCTCAACATGATAACACCTGCCACGGGCTAAATCTGGCACTCTCAAGGCCATTTTACTTCATGCCAGATCAGCCATTAAGCACAAGCTGGAATGTTTGCTGCAGACAACTCATCCTGATCTAATTTTCCTCACGGAAACTTGGGCCACTACAACTGCAGGAATGGGTGGCAGCTTTGCCCCCTGGCTATTTATTAGCAGCCTTGTCCAGACTCGGACAATAGGGTGGAGGCACTGCTATTTTATAAATAGAAAAAAAATTAGGATTATTTTTGGTTCTGCACCCTTGTCTGGGGGAGAAGCTATGTCATTTAACATTAAAATTAATAACAAGCTCTCCTTCCCCGGGTTGCTCCTCTATAGACCTCCCAGTCCTAAGGCCCATTTCATACAGGGCTTACTTTCTCTGCTGGGATCTTGCCTAGACACTTCCTCGTTTACTATTTTAGGGGATTTTAATTTTCACTTAGAGCTTCCTACAAACTCTTCGACTAAGACACTACTTGACAACATGGAAGGTTTTGGCTTGTCAAAGATAGTCGAGGGTCCCACATATAAAGCGCTCCACACACTTGATGGTATTTTTTACCAACCAGGCCACCATTGTAATTTACTAAATTCTGCCACTTACATGAGCAGACCACAGGGCAATATTTTTCACTTTTCCCAATACACAGACTCCATCTTCGACGGCAAAGCACCCACCACCAACTTCCGCTCGATCCTTGTAGAATATCAATTCTGACACCCTAGCTAATCTGCTAGGCAATAATGTACCATTACTAACATGTGATCCCAACCGGGATGCAGCCAGCTATGACTATTGGATTAGATCCGCTATACATCAAGTGGCCCCGTGAGATTGATCAACCAAAGAAGGCACAGAGCCACCACCCTCGACAAATTCTGCAGAGTTAAATACTCTGAAATCCAAGTGCAGACGACTAGAATGTACCTGGAGGATAGACTATAGTGTAGAAGGAAAAAATTGCTATAACCAGGCTCTAATGGAATACAAAGCTGCCATTATTATAGTAAAGAAGGAATTCTACACTAATAAAATGGAAATGTCTAAGAACTCTACTAAAGAGCTAAACTCCAACAGGAAAATAAGTTTAGTCCTGATTAAACTCTATGTGACAACAAGGCGTCCTTCTTTCAAACCAAAATTCAATCTATCTACACCGTCCACTGCCCCCCAAACCTTACCCCTTGACGAACTGGAGTAAGGTCCAGCAATATCCAACCGTTTGGTTAGTTTCTCACCAATTACGGTTGATTCTGCAAATAATCTTTTGTTGATCATAAAGTCTGGCTATCCAGATGATCCATGTCCACCAGACATGATTCATGGGGTCTCAAACTTAATTAGTTTGACTTTTGCCCCTCTACTAGACACCGTCATAAAGTCTGGTGACTTTCCGTCAGCATGGAAGAAGGCTTGCATTAGGCCTATCATAAAGAAACCCACCCTGCACCCCTATGAATTCACCAACTACCGCCCTATTTCCTGCCTGCCTTTGGCAGCTAAGGTTCTGGAGAAAGCCTTAAATAAAGAATTAAATGACTACATTGACAGATTAGACAGCCCTCTACATGGCTTTCGGTCAACCACTCTACTGAGTCCACACTAGTCATGGCCACGGAGGAACTTTGATGGCAAATTGATAAAGGTGGCAGGGCGGTCCTGATCCTGTTGGATCTTTCCGCCGTGTTCGATACGGTGAATCATTCCGTTCTCACGTGGCAGCTGGGGGCAATTGGGATTCGGAATTCCGCTCTGGCCCTTCGTACCTCCTTCCTGACAGGGAGAGAACATAACATCTACTGGGATAATCTTAAGTCAGACAACTTCCACCTTCTGTGCGGAGACCCTCAGGGCTCAGCGCTTTCGCCCACACTGGTTAATATATATGTGACTCCATTGGCGAAACTGGTCAAGCACCGTGGCTTTTTGCTCGTGTCATACGCCGATGACACACAAATCATAATTTCCATATCTTCTTCATGATAGGTGCCCTCAGTCAGGTTTCTGTTTGGCCCACATTATTCAATGGATGAACCTTAATTATCTAAAATTGAATACTCAGAAGACGGAGGTGATGGAGTTCGGCCCCGGACCTCCCATTTGGAACCCTGACTGGTGGCCGGCAGAGGCAGGAGCCTGTCCACTCCCTGTGACTAAAATGAGAAACCTGGGTGTGGTGTTTGACACCAAGCTCAGCTTTATTGGACAGATAAACCAGGTTACCTCCGCGTGCTACTCCACCTTAAGAATTTTTGCGCTAGCGCTTGAGCCGCTGCCGACACGTTGGTGTGGGGCATTGATACAGGGGGTGTTTGGGAGGAACGGATCTCCCTGTACGCTGATTACGTTTTGCTCTACGCACACCGCCCCCGGTAAACTTTACATAGACTTCTCCATATCCTGAGAGCTTTCGGGGCGTACTCTGGGTATAACATCAATTGGGATAAGTCCCTAGTGTTCTCGCTGGCGGGGGCACCTCAGGTGCTATCGTCAGCTTGTCAGGATTTGGTGTGCAAGGAAACCTTCAAGTACTTGGGTATTTGGATCACAAAGACAGAGGTGGATTTTATGCGCTTGAATGTCTATGCACAATTGGTTAGACTGAAAGAGGATGTGGCAAACTGGCAAACATTGCTGGTATCGCTTAAGGGCCATGCTGTCCTGTTTAATATGATGGCCCTCCCGCACATGTTGTATGCACTACAGAACACCCCCTTTTTGGTTCCTGGTAGTTTCTTTCACGCCTTTGAGGCAGAGCAACGCACGTTATTGTGGGGAGGCGGTAGCCCTAGGATCGCCCTATGAAAACTCCAGTTGGGGGTATATGATGGGGGGGACTGGCGGTTCCGGATATCAGAAAGTTTTGCTGGGCGACACAGCAGCCAATATTAATGGGTGGGTTTTTTCCTCCATGGAGGAACGGGCATATCGAGTGGACCTTATGGCCATGGGTAGGGGAGGTTATCTCTCGGCCCTATACAGGAAGCGGAGGAGCGACTCCACCCTCCCGACTTACACAAAGGCAGTGACTGCAGTGTGGCAACAGGCGACCAAGATGACTGGGTGGGGAGCTAAACTCACGGAGCGAACCCCGTTATGGGGAAGGGATTATCTGGCGGAAACTGTGCAACTAAAGGTCTTCCGGGGATGGAGCAATATTGGCATTAATCTCCTGGGTGATGTCTGGAAGAATGGGAAGATGTTATTTATTTCTTTTGTTTTATTTATTTTTGAGATTTTTAAAGCGCACAAATACCCTGGGGTGTCTCGGCGCTACGGACTGCAGTAAATGACAGAAGCGTTTAATGATTAAAAAGCCAAGTTTTGATCAATTTTCTGAAAGTGAGCAAAGATTGACAGGATCTAATCTCCAATGGAATGGTGTTCCATAGCTTAGATGTGGTGACCACGAATCTTCTGTCACCCCAGGAGGATGTTTTCGTGCGTGGAACCTTAAGCTGAAAACCAGCGGATGACCGGAGTGCTCTGTTGGGTACATGAATTTATAGGTGATTTATCAAAGATTCAGGTCCATTTTTACGAGATGCCTTGAAAGCAATGCGGAGTATTTTAAACTTTATCCGGTTCTTTACCGATAACCAATGATATTTCTTAAGTATGTGGGAGATGGGTTTGAATTTAGGTGTTCCTGATAAAATTCTTGCAGCTGCGTTTTGAACGGGTTGTAATTTTTGAATGACCTTCTTTAGGGCATTAGCGCACAGTCCATTGCAGTAATCAATAGAAGACATCACCAAGGTACTGACTAGTGTTTTACCTGCATTTAGAGGAAGAAATGGGAGAAGTTTGTAAAACGCCGTCAAAGCTACTGAGTTAGCGTGTGATACAAAAGACAGTTTTTCATCAAATGTGACACCCAGATTCCTAACCTTGGTCACTGGAATAGGTGGAGTGCCCATGGAGGGGGGCCACCAGATTTGAGACCAGCAAGGGAGCAGTTTATCAAAGGTCATGACCTCTGTTTTTCCAGAGTTCAACTTAAGGCAATTGCTGGCCATCCAGCTACTGATGGTGAGCATGCTCTCCTGAAATCCTTTCTCCATTGTTGTTATTTATGGCCAGTACCAGTTGAGTATTGTCTGCGTAGGCGGTAAAGCCTATCCGATGAGCCTTGATGACTTTGGCTAGGTCCGACACATAGATATTAAAGAGAGTTTCAAAAGAGACACATAGATTCTGCCGCCTTGCAGTTGGAGTACCAGATGGGGGAGCGGGAGTTTCTGCGCTACTTACACTTTAGGCATGCATTACACTGTCATCTGAAAGTCACAGATCAGCTGCCAGAATATGCCCCCTGGAGGATACGCTGCTGCGTGATCCAATGCTTGATAAGGCTATCTCAATCACCTTAAAAAAACAAATAAATAACATGCCGGACCCTCTAGGAACCCTGTGGGAAGCCTGGGAGACAGATCTTGGACTCCTAGAGGATGACGACTGGGCAGAGGCTTTACAAAGCCCTAGATAAATAGCGATAAAGGCAAGATTTCGCCTAATACAGCTCCAAATTCTGCATAGGTCATACATCCCCAGGACAGTGCAATACCGTATCAGCTATTGTACGTCTGCAGAATGTGTGCGGGAATGTGGGGAAACTGGGATGTTGTTCCATATCCTTTGGGCATGCCCTAAGATGCAAAGCTTCTGGGAGAACCTAGCCCAGGTCATGTCTGCGGTAGTAGGCGCCACTGTGCCAATAGATGCCAGGTGGCATGTCCTGGGTGTAACAGGAGACATAGTATGGCCCAAATGGGCCACAGTCTGGCTCGCACTGGCGGGAGTAGTAGCAAAAAGAAATATTGCCAGACTGTGGGGAGTCGCTGAAATCCTAATGGTGGAGGGCTGGGAAAACGATCTGGACTGGTGTCAAAGGGCGGAACAAACGGTGTACCAAAGCAGAGAGTGCCAACGAAAATGGGAAAGATCTGGGGAGCCCGACGCTGTTCAATATCTACATGGCACCGCTCGCCCACTTCGCACGACAACATAGCCTCAACATCATCTCCTATGCCGACGACACCCAGCTGATCATCTCCCTCACCGAAGACCCACACACCGCCAAATCCAATCTCCACAGAGGAATGAAGGCCATCACCGACTGGATGAAGGACAGCAGACTGAAGCTGAATTCAGACAAAGCGGAGGTCCTCATCCTCGGACCCACCCCATCAGCCTGGGACGACTCCTGGTGGCCCACATCGCTAAGCACTGCCCCGGAACCCACCGACCACGCACGCAACCTGGGGGTCATCCTCGACTCCGCCCTCTCCATGACCAAGCAAGTCAACACCGTCTCAGCGTCCTGCTTCAACACCCTCCTAATGCTACGCAGGATCTTCAAATGGACCCCCCCCCCCGACACGAGAAGAACCGTCACCCAGGCCCTCGTCACCAGCAGTCTCAACTACAGGAATGCCCTCTATTCAGGAACAACAACCAAGCTCCTGCGACGACTACAACGAATCCAGAACGCCTCGGCACGACTGATCCTCGATGTCCCCCGACGCAGCCACATCACCCTCCATCTGAGAAGCCTGCACTGACTCCCCGTCAACAAGAGCATCACCTTCAAACTCCTCATCCACGCACACAAAGCACTAGACAACACCGGACCTACATACCTCAACGACCGACTCAGCTTCGACACCCCTACCCGCAGCCTTCGCTCTGCCAGCCTCGCCCTCGCATCAGTTCCTCGTATCCGGAAAACCACCGCCGGCGGCAGATCCTTCTCCTACCTCACCACCAAAACCTGGAACACTCTCCCTACCAGCCTACGACAGAACCAGGACCTGCTGGCCTTCAGACGACTTCTCAAGACTGGCTCTTCGATCATTAGCACCCCCCACCACACCCCCCCCAGCGCCTTGAGACCCTCATGGGTATGTAGCGCGCTTTAGAAATGCAGTGATTGATTAATTGATTGATGGCCTATGTGGGAGATTTTTCAAGTGCTTGAGAGAAGCCTTTCAGCAGGGTGCAAGTGATTTCAGATTATCCATGGTTACATGGGGAACAGTCAAGATTTTGGGGAACTGTGCATTGTGAATGATGATGTATTTTGTATGTGCTTCCCCACAGCTAAATATATTGTACAATTTTCATGGAAGCATGTTGTTTATGGTTAATAAAAAGATTTTTTAAAAAATAATTTTGCGGGAGTTTCTCAACTCCCGATGGAGATAAGAAAAACGGTGTTGATAGCTCTCGTTCTGTCTCGAATTGATTATTGCAATGCTCTTTATCTTGGGGCCGATAGGAGACAATTGTATAAAATGCAATCCCTACAGAACGCAGCTGCCTGGACTCTACTGAACCTTCCTAAATATAGTCACTTATCTAGGGCCATTAGAAAACTTCACGGGCTCCCTGTCAAGGAGCAAACTGAATTCAAGGCGCTTTGTTTGGTTCATAAAACCTTACATGGTGGAGGACCCACAGAATATTTCCAATTATTCCAATGGTACACTCTGGGTCGCTCCCTGAGGTCAGCAAACCAAGCACTGGCTAGGGTCCAAAAAGTCAAGAAGACAAAATGGGGTAGCAGAAGTCTCTCATATTTAGCTTTCAAATTATGGAACGAGTTGCCACCTATGATCAGATTCCTATCGGTCCACACACATTTTGAGCCTGTCTGAAAACCTGGTTCTTCCCTGCTAAGTAACTACCTTCTCTTCATAGGCTTTCCTATATCTCTGCTATCTTAGCGCCAAGATGCCTCGGCAATCGAGCACTTTATACATTTTTACTTACCTACTTACTTGACGTACAGGATATATGAAATAGAGATGTACTGTTATTTTGCATATTTAATATTCTTTATTTTGCAACCTAATTAGAAGTTTTGAATGTCACCTTTTTAATGTATATATTTGTATTCATTTATTTAAAGTGTTTGTACTACTTTAAAACACAAATTGTCAACTGGGAGCGCACAGGGGGAAGTAGAGAAGCTGATTCGGCTTCAATGAATATGCCAGAAAGGGGGAGCCAGAGGTCAAAAACGTCTGTAAGGCTAAGGCCAAATAATATTTCTAGTGATAGAAAAACATTTAACAGGAGGTTTATATATGTCAGTATTCCTTTGTAAATTCTGTATTAAGATTGGTGTAAACAAATCATATGATACCATGCAGACGTAGACGAATATCTGGATAATGGCAGTAAATGCTGATTCAACCAGGGCTCCTTTGTAGCTGTATGAAGGCCAGTCGTACTCCTCATTCTCTGTAAAGGCATAGCACCTCAGGTAGATAAACTGGGAGAAGGGAGAATGGGGAAACGGGTAATGTAGGAAGAGGAAGAAAGAAAGCTAGATTGGTCCTGTTCAAAGTCAGTAACTTGCAAACTGTGTAGCTGTCACCACTAGTTGCTGATTAGAATCTTTTAGCAGTAACATGCCCTTATGCCCAGGACATCAGGGCCTGGATTACAGATCAGGTGCACTGATCATATCTGTGCCACAATGCATCCTTAAACAGGTGCGTCAGAAGCAAACACAATCAGTACGGCAGATTACAATGAATGTGCTGACCTCAGTGGGGCCATAAACTCTGACTGAGCGGCTGCTTTAGCCAGAATGTGTGCTTAAGCCTTTACTTCTCCCTTGGCAGAAAAGTGTTCTCAGTGCTGCGTCACTGCTGTGTCACCGTTTACTTAGATTGTTTATCAGGCAGTAAGGCTGCAAAAGCACAGCACCCAGGATAATGTACTGCATGACTAAACACTTATAAGGTCCCAAAGGCGAGACCTATTGCCAATGCGTGTCTCAGTTGGATGACTTCGGCATCCAGGTCGCTCATTCACCTTCCTAGTCCTGATGAAGACCTGCATTTGAGGCATCCAGTGGTCCCTTTCCCTCCCAGGTGTGGGATCGAAACTTCGGTCACAATTTCAATCAATCAGAGTACTTGTAAAGTGCGCTACCTACCTGTGAGGGTCTCAAGGCGCTGAGGGGACGGGGTGCCGCTACTGCTCGAAGAGCCAGGTCTTGAGGAGTCTTCTGAAGGCGAGTAGGTTTTGGGTCTGCCGTAGGTGGGTAGGAAGGGTGTTCCAGGTCTTGGTGGCGAGGTAGGAGAAGGATCTGCCGCTGGAGGTTGTTCGTTGGATGCGGGGAACAGCGGTGAGGGCGAGGCTGGCAGAGCGGAGCTGGCGGGTGGGGGTGTAGAAACTCAGTCTGCTGTTCAGGTAGGCTGGTCCGGCGTTGTGGAGTGCTTTGTGTGCATGGGTGTGGACCTTAAAGGTGATATTCTTGTCAACGGGGAGCCAGGGTAGGTCTCTCAGGTGGGGGGTGATGTGCTGTGGCGGGAGACGTTGACAATCAGTCAGGCGGAGGCGTTTTGGATGCGTTGTAGTCGTCGTAGGTGTTTGGCTGGGATTCCTGCGTAGAGTGTGTTGCCGTAGTCCAGTCTGCTGCTGACGAGGGCCTGTGTCACCGTTCTTCTTGCTTGGGTCGGGATCCACTTGTAGATCCTGCGGCGCATGCGGAGGGTGTTGTAGCAGGAGGAGGAGGAGACGGCGTTGACCTGTTTAGACATGGATAGAGAGGAGTCGAGAATGAAATTTGCTTGCATTGTTTCAATATATACATGAACTCGCTTGCAAAAGTTCCAGTTAACAGGGAACTCAAAATCTGTATATTTATGCAGTTGATATTCTGATCTTCTTATGGCTTGAAATAATCCCTTCATGCATTCTGCTTTCCAGCAGGTCATGAACTATCATTGTTGAATTAGTCATCTTTGGTAGCTTCCACTTGCTCCTTTTTTTATGGATACTGTGAAAGCTTCACCTTTTTTTTACAGAGAACATCCAAAGTACAGCAGTTGCTGCTATATGTTCTCGGCTGGACAATGCAAACTCCCTCTATTTAGGAATCCCCACCCTGTCAAACACTGTATTCAATAAAAATCACTACCTATTATTTTCAAAGTCCAGCAAGTAAATTCTCCTTATTTTATATACTGCACTCTTTGTTCCTGTGCATCCGACTGGTGATACCAACCTTTTCTAAAAACAGAATTGGCAGCTAGTGGCTCAGTTTATACTGCCAAACTTCGGAACTCTATTCCCGATGGGATTGTCCATGAACGAAATATATCAATTAGAAGAAGACTTACAACTTGGCTTTATGGCAAGCCTATTTACGTGTCTAATCCTTACTGATTACTGATGCAGACTGCACATAAGACTACAAAGAGCATGGTGTCACTGATACCATGGTGATGAGTGAGCAGGGTGCAGGCCCAAAATGACTTTGGGCACAACGCCTCCTCAGATATGCTCACAGTGGCATGCAGAGATTGCTAAACTAAATCCAAATTCTGCCACTCATCACAGCAACAGGTTTTTGTTCTTACCCCATACCCGACTGCCAGACGTGGAATGGCACTCCTGTGGAGTAGCAGTCTTTTTCCTCTCCCCTCACATTACAACCACCAGGTGTGTAAATCCAGTATAATGAGAGTGGGAGCACATGTGGTGAAACGTTGGATGAGGCTCTTATACAATGTATGTTCCTTTCGCAGCCGTTCTTCGGCTAGGCAGGGGGTGACCATGAGCAGAAAAGCCATGGCTCAGGTCCAAGTTTGGAGAAAGCCAGGCATACAGACTACCTTTGGGCAAGTGTTCTAACTTCACCTAATTCATTTCAGAGACTCTGTCGAAACCCCTTAGCTCAGGAAGAGTACAGTATCATGTATTTCACCCCCCAGAAACAATCTAGACAGGAACACAAACACCAGACTTGACTTACAGAGAATGCTGTGCGAGAGCATGACAGTTCAGGTGACCTCCTCTTGGCAACTATGGTTGCTTCTCAAAATGCCCTTACATAAAAAAAGAATCGATTTTAGCTAAGGTTTACGTCAAGAGAGTTTGCTTTGATGTGCTGATGTGTTTCTATAAATATACGGAGCACATAATATGATCTTTGTTAGTGTACATTGAACAATCAAAATTTAACTCTCCACTCAACAAGGAACCAAAAGCAGTCACAAGCCTTTTGTTTGATTATTCAATCATGAACATATGAAAGAAAAGATATATTTTAATTTTGTTTTTCCATTGCATTGCCTGTAGAGTTAAAGTGGGGATGAGAGGACAGCACTTAAGCTAGTTGGGCTAGGGTCAAGAAACGTTTCACTTTGTGGTAATAGTTGATGTGTGGAGAGTGAAGAAAAGCTTAGTTCTATGCTGGTTGGGCTTGGACCTGTGGTGTTGGGCATATACTAAGCATTGATTTTGTAGTTGTAATTCTATGGATTGTTGGTTTGATGATTTGAAGAGGGATGCAATGTGGGCAGACATTTACAATTTGATGGTTGGAGTGACAGAGGGCTCTCCAAGTTTTGTCGTAGTTAAGGTGAGGGGAGTATTTTTATTTTCTCAAATATGGCAGTGACATAAGTTTGGACCCTGTAGACATTGGGACGATTAACAAATGTAATTTTAATGATCTTCATCGTAAAATGTTTCTGGCGGCCAGCCCAGCGGGTTGTAGGCCCTGACATGTATCTATAACCAATACGCATACATTCAATAAAGGTCTTTAAATTTTTTTTTAATTTTAATGGAAGAGCAGAATGAGGGTAACACAGCCCTCTATTGGTGGTTTGAGATTTAGTATTTTGATGGTTAGGGAGTGACGGGGATTGAACCTGGAAATCGAGTTGAGGTTTGTCATTTTCATAGTTAGCGAGTAAGGGATTCAGGGCCTAGTATTGGTGAGTGATGTTGTTCATTCTGATAGCTGTGGAGGTAATTAAGCTTTGTTATGGAACAGAAGAAGGAGGTTTAGTATTTTAATTGCTGAGGAGGATGTGAGGTAAGTGGCCATTACATTAGTGGAGGAGCTTCATTGCTTTCACCGCTATGGTGTGAGAGATGTTTGAACTTATGTTTGTGAGTGCCGTCAAGTGACTGAAATTTGGGGATGTGGCCTTGTTTAGTTGGTCGGATAATGTTATGCTGGTGGTTGGGGAAATAAGGAATGCTTTAGCTTCTACCTGTGATAAAGTAGGAGTTTGGCATTTTCAGAGCTTTGTAACTGAAGGAGAAAGCTTGAAATCGAATTGGACGTTTACCATTTCCTAATGGCTGGAGTGAGGATAGTTTACCCTTCCATTGGCTGGGTAGATGTTTTCATTCTTGGAACTGTATTGGTGGTGAATGGCACGAATGGCACTCTGATGTTTGCCGGGAGAGGGGTTGAAGAGGGGAAGAGATGATTTGCATTATACTGATATGAGTAGCTTGGAGGTTGTGGGATTGATGTGAGAAGAGGAAATTGTGGGCCCCTTAACCGCTTCACTGCTAGGCCTCCACCCCCTCCCCACCCTCTTTGCTAAGTCTTTTTTTTGGGTATTTGGGGTAGTTCGCGCTTAGGCCCCTGTAACATTTTGACCACATAAGATAATCACGCCAAATTTGCATCCTTTTCTTCCAACACCATGGGTATTTTACAGGTACCCCAGGAGGGGACCCAAAAATTAGTCCAAATACAGCAACATTTGGTTTTGAGGGAAAAAAGTGCTGCAAGTGAATTGTCTGGTTTTTTCCTGCAATTGGTATCAACAAAGGGTTTGTGGGGCTGTAATTACCATTTTTCCAGCATTTCGGGACTGACAGACTTTCGTCAGAAAACCAACATTTATTACACAGTTTTGGCATTTTACTGGGATATAGCCTATTTTTACTATTTTTTGTGCTTTCAACCGTCTTCTAGTTAATGGCAGAAATGGGTATGAAAGCAATAATGGATGCCGTAGGTGGATGGGGAGGGTGTTCCAGGTCCTGGCGACAAGGTGGGAGAACGGAGTTGGGCTGAGGGATGAGCCCTGGGGTACAAAGCAGATGATCTCGGTGGCTTCGGAGCGGAAAAGGGGAAGGCGTGCGCTCTGTGTTCTGCCAGAGAGGAAGGAGGTGGTCCAGTCCAGTGCCTTCTCTTGGATCCAGGCATTCTGAGACATGTTCGTAGTGTGTGGTGGCAGGCCGCGTCGAAGGTGGCTGACAGGTCCAAGTGGATGAGGGCTGCCGTTTCTCCGTTGTCCAGCAGGGACTTGATGTCATCGGTGGCGGCGATAAGGGCAGTCTTGGTGCTGTCGTTGCTGCGGAACCCGGACTGGGAAGGGTCCAGGATGTTGTTCTCCTTGAGGTAGCGGGTCAGTTGTTCGTTGACGGTCTTCTCGATGACCTTTGCAGGTAAAGGTAGCAGAGAGATGGGCCAGAAGTTCTTGAGGTCCTTGGGGTCCGTCTTGGGTTTCTTGAGTAAGGTGTTGATCCAGCATGGATGGTGTTCATGATCTTGATGGTGTCATCGTCATTGATGTTGGTCCAGGAGAGCAGGCAGTTGGTGCAGATGGTGGTCGTGGGGCGGAGGTCTCAGTGGTTGTTGGGGCGGTCGTGGCATTGAAGCTGTCGTGGATGTCTGAGATGTTGCGGTGGAAGAAGGTGGTCAGCGAGTCGCGCAGGTCTTGCGAGGGTGGGACATAGTTGGTGTTGGAGCTGGGGTTAGAGAGTTTCTTCACGATGGTGAAGAGCTCTTTGCTGTTGTGCGCATTGTTGTCTAGGCGGTTTTTGAAGGAGGCCCTTTTGGCGGATCTGATGAGGTGATGGTGTCTGCGGGTGGCGTTCTTGTGGGCTGCGTGGCTGTCTGGTGTTCGTTCACGGTTTTAACTGTAACTTCTTCTAATTGTGACAGCAGTTTGCAACCAATATACCGTTACATCCGCTGGACCTTTCTGGTTGTGAGAATACATAGGACTTGTAGGTTCACGAAAAACCAGATGAACCCAGAGCCAATAACTGAGCAGCGTCCTGCAAAGGTTTTTTATTATGTACCGGGTATATAGCAATTACTTTTGGAAAATATATACATGGAAAAATCAGTATGAAAAACACCTATGTATTTCAGAAATTGGAACAAAATATAGAGTTTAGAAACAGTAGATATTTGCACATTTCTGAAATTGTGAGTACAGATACTAGCATGAGACTTATAGATTATTTTTCAAAATGACTTTTTTTTCACACATTGTCTTTCATTTGGAAGGCAGAAATGCATCGAAAGTCAATAGGTAATAACAGTTGCTCTACAATTCTGTGTTACGCTAAGTCTCCCGATAAAAATTGTACCTCACCTGTATGGGTAAGCCTAGTACCCGCAACAGGAAATGGCTCAAAATGCAATGTTGACACACTTTATTTTTACAGTGAAAACTGACCCATTTTTGCAAAGTGTCTAGCTGCAGATTTTGAAGCCTAGCTCTGCCGGCACCTATGGAAATCTAGCAAACCTATACATGTTTGAGAACTAGACACTTAGGGGATTCCAGGATGGGTTGACTTGACTGGCTCTCACCAGGTTCTGTTACCCAGAATCCCTTGCAAACCTAAAAATGTGTAAAAAAAAAAACCACATTTTCCTCACATTTCTGTGGTGGAAAGTTCTGGAATCTGCCTGGATCCAAAAAATTCCACCCACCACATGTTCCTTGAAGTCTTCAGAGATAAATGGTACCTCCCTTGTGTGGGTAGGCCTAGTGCCTGTGACAGGAAACGGCCCAAAACACAACGTGGACACACCACATTTTCACAGTAAGAATGGACCCTTTATTTGCAAAGTGCTGAGCTGTAGATTTTGAACCCTAGCTCTGCCAGCACCTAGGGAAACCTAGCCAACCTATACATTTTCAAAAATAAGACACCCAGGGGAATCCAGGATGGGGTGACTTGACTGGCTCTCACCAGGTTCTGTTACCCAAAATCATTTGCAAACCTAAAAATGTGTCCAAAAAACAAATTTTCCTCACATTTCTGTGGTGGAAAGTTCTGGAATCTGCGTGGATCCACAAAATTCCACCCACCCTGCGTTTCCAAAAGTCTTCAGAAAAAAATGGTACCTCACTTGTGTGGGTAGGCCTAGTGCCCCCGACAGGAAATTGCCCAAAACGCAACATGGACACACCACATTTTCACAGTGAAAACAGACCCTTTTTTTTGCAAAGTGCCTAGCTGTAGATTTTTAACTCTAACTCTGCCAGCACCTAGGGAAACCTAGCAAACCTATACATATTTAAAAACTTGACACCCAGGGGAATCTACGATGGGGTGACTTGACTGGCTCTCGCCAGGTTCTGTTACCCAAAATCACTTGCAAACCGAAAAATGTGTCCAAAAAAACAGATTTTCCTCACATTTCTGTGGTGGAAAGTTCTGGAATCTGCGTGGATACACAAAATTCCACCCACCCTGCGTTTCCGAAAGTCTTCAGAGAAGAATGGTATCTCACTTGTGTGGGTAGGCCTAGTGCCAGGGACAGGAAACAGCCCAAAACGCAACTTGGACACACCACATTTTACAATGAAACCTGACACTATTTAGCAAAGTTCCTAGCTGTAGATTTTGAACCCTAGTTCTGCCGGCACCTTGGGAAACCAAGCAACCCTATGAATTTCTGAAAACTAGACACCCAGGGGCATCCAGGATGGGGTAACTTGTCTGGCTCTCACCAGGTTGTTACCTAGAATCTCTTGCAAACCTCAAAATGTGTCCAAAGAAACACATTTTACTCACATTTCTGTGGTGGAAAGTTATGGAATCTGTGTGGATCCACAAAATTCCACCAACCTCGCATTCCCCAAAGTCTTCAGAGAAAATGGATACCCAATACCCAAAAGCCCAAAACCTATTGACCAGACATCAAAAGTACCTATCACAAAACAACCTGGTTTTGCAAGGGGGGTTCCATGAGTTTTTGGTCCCGGGCTCGGCGGCCATCTAGGGAAACCTACCAATCCCACATATTTCTGAAAACTAGACACCCTGGGGAGTCCAGCAAGGTATGGCTTGCGTGGGTCCGCCAACATTTCCCTACCAAGAATACCCTGCAAACCTCAAATTTAGCTGAAAAAATCAATTTTTTGAAACCTTCTGTGTGGGAAAGTGCTGGAATCTGCATGGATCCACAAATGTCCTTCTACACAGCACTCTCACAGATCTCACAATAAAAATGGTACCTCACTTGTGTGGGTGGGTGAAGTACCAGAGACAGGCAAGGGCCCAAAACGAATTGAGGAGACATCAAAATCACAACAAAATGACATATCACAAAACAACCTGGTTTTGCAAGAGGTGTCACCTGGGTTTTTGGCCCCAAGCTCGGTGGCCATCTAGGGAAACCTACTAAACCTGCACATTTCTAAAAACTAGACACCCAGGGGAGTCCTGCAAGGTATGGCGTGCGTGGGTTCCCCAACATTTACCTACCAAGAATCCCCTGCAAACCTCAAATTTTGTTGAAAAAAATCAATTTTTTCTCACATTTCTGTGTGGAAAAGTTGTAGGATCACCGGCCTAACACATATTCCTTACCACTCAGCGTTCCCACAGGTCTCCCGATAAAAATGATACCTCACTTGTTTGGGTAGGCATAGTGGCTGCAACAGTAAAGGGCCCAAATCGTACTGTGGAGACTTCAAAATTACCTATAACAAAACTTCCTTGTTTAGGGGGCACCTGGGGTTTTGGCCCCGGGCTCGCCGCCATCCAGGGAAATCTACCAAACCCACACATTTCTGAAAACTAAACACCCTGAGAGGTCAAATGAGGTGTGACTTGCGTGGATTCCCCAACGTTTCCCTACCCAGAATCCCGTGCAAAGCTCAAATTTAGCTGAAAAAAAACCACATTTTCCACATATTTTTGTGTGGACTCACCATGGCGCCACAAATGTCCTACCCCACAGCAGTCCCCTTAGTGTCCCGAGTAAAGGTTTATACTGCTGATACTCCTTGGTACAGTAAAGTGTGATGAGATGAAGGATGTTTTAACAATGGGAGGGGGTTTGTTACCAGGGAATATTTATTGACCTAGCATTGCTACAATCCCTGACGTACATTTACAAAGAACAAATAATAGCAACGGGTCAGAAAAAGGTATAACTATCTATAGAAACCGTGTAGTCTCAACAGGGTACAATCACGAAATCCAAGCAAAGTAATTTGTGGTGAAAAAATTGTGTTCCCATCAGATACCCATCCTGTGCCGCCCTACATCATTTGGGATCCTTCACCCGAAGGAAGTGGTAAAACATCCACTATGGATTAGGTAGATTGTAGCCTAACCTATTCGAAGGGTACACAAATGTGGTGATGGTATTTGTGTACCCTTCGAATAGGTTAGGCTACAATCTACCTAATCCATAGTGGATGTTTTACCACTTCCTTCGGGTGAAGGATCCCAAATGATGTAGGGCGGCACAGGATGGGTATCTGATGGGAACACAATTTTTTCACCAAAAATTACTTTGCTTGGATTTCGTGATTGTACCCTGTTGAGACTACACAGTTTCTATAGGTAGTTATACCTTTTTCTGACCCGTTGCTATTATTTGTTCCTTGGAGATGAAGGATGAGCATGAATCAGCAGTGTCAAAGAATGGACCTTGATTCTCCTTCTATGACTTGAACTTAAAAGCTCCAAGGAACAGACATAGCTACCCAGTAGCTACCTTGATTTCTTACAAGGATGTGTAGGAAACAAATGTTGATTTGGAGAAGGCTGCAGTACTTCAGGAGGAAAAGCCAAATGCTCATAAACTTCCCAGATAACAGAGAAATACAGAAGAACTGTTGCCCGGGGAACCAGACCACAGAGGTATAGAAACTATGTGCAAGGACTTGAGAAAGCACAGTCGGATCGACAAACTGCAACTGTTTTGTGATGCAAGGCACTTCTTCCACTGTCTGGCTTATATACCTAAGGGAAAAGAATGACTTACAGGAAACAGTAAACACAATATTCACCAAGATATATATGGAAGTAATCAAAAGAAAATATTCAGCAGTGTACATCTTGAAATGTTTTTCAAGGTTAAAGAAAAACCTGGCTTGAAATGTGCTCTTTCTAGAATCTTCTGAGAGGCAATATAACCATGAACAGCACATCCATATGGATTCTAATACTTTATCCAAGCTACGTCTTCATAGGAAATCCATCTAGCCAGCCTCTGCTCGGAGGGAAGCTGAAACACCACTTTCTCGCCAGCCTCAGCCACCAGTGAGCTGGTAGATGCCGCCTGACGTCCATACAGCGAACACCCTAGCTGTAGACAACCAGCAGAGGAACCACTGGCGCAGATGCTGTCCCATTGGCTGACATGAAGAAGAATCACTGAGCAGTACTTACAGAGGCAACAGGCAAGAGGCTGTGGAGGAAGGTATTGTTATCAAAGCTATTTTGAGGCCGAGAATAATTTCAGGTGTTTTTGCTTTGGAGCTGGTTGTAGTCAACTGTCTTAGAATTAGTGGTGGGTTTGAACTGAGATGGTGGGTCTACCGAAGGACAAGCCGGCTTCTTGGACATTTTAAATGGTAACAAGAACAACTACTGTACAAGCAGACGTTTAGTGCAAGATTTTGGTAATGCTTTGAAAGTCCAGTACAATGTGAAAGCCAACCAGCACACATTTATAGCTACTTTGGGCCTGATTTAGATCTTGGCAGACAGGTTACTCCATCAAAAGGTGACGGATATCCCTTCCGCTGAAATATAAATCCCAAAGGATATATGGGAATCATTTTTCAGCAGACCCATTTTTCAGCAGACCCAGCTGATCCTCTCCCTCACCAACGACCCCGCCACCGCCAGAGCCAACCTTTACGAAGGGATGAAAGAGGTAGCCGAATGGATGAAGAACAGCCGCCTGAAACTGAACTCGGACAAGACGGAAGTCCTCATCCTGGGATCCTCACCCTCCGCCTGGGACGACTCCTGGTGGCCCCCGCCCTAGGCAGCGCACCCAAACCAACAGACCACGCACGCAACCTGGGATTCATCCTGGACTCCTCCCTCTCCATGACCAGACAAGTCAACGCCGTCTCCTCGTCGTGCTTCAACATCCTGCGCATGCTACGTAAGATCTTCCGGTGGATCCCCACCGAGACCAGGAAGACGGTCACCCAGGCCCTCGTCACCAGCCGCCTGGACTACGGCAACTCCCTCTACGCCGGAACCACCGCCAAACTCCAGAAGAGACTCCAGCGGATCCAGAACGCCTCAGCACGACTCATCCTGTACATCCCCCGTCGCAGCCACATCTCCGGACACCTGAGAGACCTGCACTCGCTCCCGGTCAACAAGAGAATCACCTTCCGTCTCCTCACCCACGCACACAAAGCCCTACACAACCAAGGCCCAGGGTACCTCAACAGCCGCCTCAACTTCTACGCTCCCAAACGCCAGCTGCGATCGACCGGCCACGCCCTCGCCGCCGTCCCCCGCATCCGAAGAGCCACCACAGGGGGACGGTCCTTCTCCTACCTCGCCGCCAAGACATGGAACTCCCTCCCGACCCACCTCCGCCTGACCCAGGACCACCTCGCCTTCAGGAAGCAACTCAAGACCTGGCTGTTCGAGCAGTAGCGGACCCCCCTCCCCTAGCGCCTTGAGACCCTCTGGGTGAGCAGTGCGCTATATAAATGCTTTGATTGATTGATTGATTGAGACGGGATATCCTTCACAATTGTGACAGAGTAAACGGTCCGCCAAGATCTAAATCAGGCCCATTGGCATTTATTTTTAAAAAATCAAGTGTTAAAAATCTCTGGCTGTCTTAAAGCATTTAGCACGTTTGAGGGGTGGGCGTAAATTGTGCAAATTCATATTTACATGAAATTAAAGCAAAATTCTGAAAGATAACGTGGAATTACATGGAGCATAACCAAGCATTTTGTACTATTTTCTTAGCGCAAATGGCACCCTTCCATCCAAAATGAAGCTAAAGATGCATGTTGTGGTAAGAAAATAGTGCTTAATGCATCAGAACACTAACAACAGCAGTCAGCAGCTGCTTGAGCTCATTAAATGTGTTATTCTGATGCTACTTGGATAGGATATTTGTGTCAAATTACTAATTATTACGCAAACAGGTACTATTGGATAATTGTTGGTTATTTTGTATCAAAAGAGTAATTTTGGCCAGACTTAGTCATTTTGTCTATGACCACTAAAATCCCCATAAGGGTTATCTGGATTAGTACAAGGTCCTTCACTTAAATAAGTGTGCACCATATACTAAGCCATCCTCTTATATATTCCATTTGCAACAATCATTAATCTGTCTATACAGAGGTATTCGGATTGTATAGAGAAAGTGAGAGAGCAAGGGACACAAAGGACAGACACAACGGGAGAAAAATAGTAAGCAATTAACATACTTTTCAATTGGAACAATAATCTGCTATGATAATTAAATAAAAACTAAGGCTCAAGAATCAGCTGGCCATGTTGGATATACATACGTTCGAAATATTTTTTCATAAATAAGAATATCATTTAATGGTCATATACTGCAGTCTCTACAAATGTAATTGGTTTTAAGCGCATGTCAACAGGGTTAAAATTAACCAGCTCAGTAGTATTCATCACATAGTTCTCAGAAGTATAACGCTGAATGGACTTGCAGGGTTTGGAACCTGCCACCTCTGATGGACACATGGATCTTTTATTCTAATGAGTTATCTTACAATTTGACCAATGACCATACCCACTGTTATGATAGAAACACACACACTTCTTGTGAAACTAGATGATTTGAAGGGAAAGTTGCATCCATCTTTTGCATACTGCTAAAGACAGCTGACAGGCACCAGGGCCCTGATGTATGAAAAGGTTGTTTAGCGATCCCTAAATTGCGATAAATACAAGATCGCAAATTACATATTGCTAAATATGCTTTAAGCTGAGTTTTGTAGGCAGATAGTCATTAGTCAGCATTCAGAATTTTTAAAGATCAAATCGGAATTTGCAAGTAGGTATGATTCACAAACTGCAACTGTCACACCAGCAACAAGCGATGACCTCACCTTTTTCAAGAAGTAAATTTACTTCCAGCTGCACAGAAAACTTCTCTCCCTGCACAGAACTATTTCCCAAGACAGCATCCAACGAAGAGGAGGTGTGCAGGAAGACAAAAAACACATTTGGCAACCACGAGCTGGAAATATGTGTAGAGGATTGTCTCTGAGCATGACAAGGTATTTGGAAAATCACCCATGTCTGTTCCTGATGTAACTAGTCACCCTTCACACCTATGGAAGAATAAACTGAGGCCAGCTTCCAGCCTGGGGCATCTATTATTTACACATCAACCCCTGTATCTGATGCTCCAGATCAGTGCATTACAGTATACTCATATAAATATATCTTAATGAGTATACAATATTTTATAAATAAAAACGCAGACTGGATGTGGTAATATAATGTTCATTATTAGGGAGTACTCATAATAGTGTCTTATAAAACTATAATAAGAGTTGTCAAATAAATCCATTTTAGATTTTCATAAAGTTCAAAACAATACAATAGGGGTAATGTGCCGTGTGCTTTAACACCACAGCTTACAATAAAAACATTTTCTTTACATTTTTACCTCGATGGCCTATATAAAATATCTTGTTAATCGTACATAAACGTTTGAAATCTACCTCTTACATAAAAACAAAAACAAATAATAAATAAATGGTTATATAGTGTTAGCAAAATAAAAATACATACTTATCAATAATAATAAAAAATATGTTCACTGTAGTTTGATCAACAGCTCAACGTACCTACAAAACACCACCAGAAACCAAGAATGTTGGTGATTCCTCCTGTCACACAGAAGACCTAGCTCCAACCAGTGCTTCCTCAGCAGTAAGTCAACTACAACCAACACCATCCCTTCCTATTTAAAAAGAGAAAGAAGGGCTTTACGGCCTACTGTGAGGTCCAAAGTTAGAAAAGTCCTTGAAAGCTTCCCTACCCAAGCACAATTCCATGCACTGGACCAATCAATATTGAAAATCCAAAGAAAGAAACACAGAATGCTCTGAATTGGGTAGACAGTTAGCAAAAGTAGGCAATGCAGCAACTAGATCAGGCTTTGAAGACTTAACAATGGCTATAAAGGATATGGTCACAAACGTGGGTCAAGACTCTTCATCACACAGGCGTCAACAAAGATACATGAACAATCGCCTCCAAACGTCTCGGCTTGTGTTGAAAGGTTGGCTACAACCACCTCATCTATATGTCAGAGAACTGCTAAGCTACAAGTAAAGTTAGTACACCACAGTGGTAATATAGCAACAATTTCTAACTGCGCCTAATTCCCATTGCATGGTGAGGAGTCCCTGCATCAGAGTCACACTAATTCAGAACAATTTGTTTTGTCTATCTAGCCTCAGCAGTGGAGGCAAAACAACATTTGCTTGAGTTCCCAACTGAGATGGAATTTGTTGATTTCATTATGCTCCCAAGCAGGAGAATATCCTTTTCCAGTGGGCTAGGAAATGTGAACTTCAGCCCATATAGATATCAAAGGCACATACTCCCTTAGACAAACCAGACAATCCACCCCACTAGATGTGGCACAGCCATGGGTAGCTGATCTTGCCTCTAATGAGCAGAGCTCCATAACCCATGGATGGTGTTTCTTTCACTAAACAGATACTATAAAATGTTCACTTACATCCGCTTAGAACATTAATTGATACAACATTCATGGTGCACCCTACTGTGGCACTCAACAACACATAAGACATATTACTTCTAGTAAGAGCATTTTTTATGTTCCATGCAATTATGCACATTTGCTGTTCCATAGTGCTGTACATAACGTAGCTGCTTTACACAATAGAAATGGGTAATAGTATGTACACTTTACCATATTATATCACATTCTCTGACCACAACTACTTTTTCTAATAACGCTCTACTGAAATGCAACCAAAGTTTTCAGATTGCATTTTCTTTAAAGAAAACAAAACATTATAACTTTTGTATCTTGTGACAAACATGCTAGCCTTCCACCCATCATTACCTGTACCGCACAGTAAATCTATATGCTTACTGCAGACCATCGTGAGAGAAAGCCCAATCACTTCAGACCAAGGTCCATCCTTTCTCTTCTTAACTTTTGCCAGTGCAGTTAGACAGAGATCAATGCCTTCCAATTATCAATCATTGATCATTTCTCTCACATCTGTGTACTTGTACAGTCTGCTCTTATTGACCAGTGTTTCGTAAGCAGACGTTTCCTTTGTTAGTAACCAATCAATGTTATAGACCTTGTCTGCCCGCTGCACGCCTGCATTTGTTGCTCTTAGTAGCACACATGAAGTAAGAAAGTGAAGCTACCACTCGTCTTTTAAAAGTGTACTTTAACAAGTGGAGTCTCTAAAAGTGAATTTTAAGGGAAACACACATTGGGCCGCAGAAAAAAACTGTACATATATGCACACGCACGTGTGTATGTATATGTATATACATATATGCGAGAGGAAAGGTCTCCGACACGAGACCGGCTCCGCTCCACTCTGGGTCGGTGCGAGTTCCGGGTGCCGGTGAGTAATTCCGTGTGTCAGGTTGTTCCCTGAGGCTTGTGAAGAAGAGCTTTTCCTCGAAACGCGCCAGCCAGTAAAGTGAAACTTTGGTTAAAGTCACCGTGGAGTGAGAGTCTTTCTTTCCTGTGGGAACAACCTAACACGGGAAATTTCTCTTGTATATACATATATATATGATCCGACAACACAGTACATCAGCTGAAGGCGCACTTACCAGCTGGTGCGTGCGGCAAGGCTGAACTATCCTTGAAAATATATTCACAAATCAGAAATAACGCAGCACTATCCTGGGGATTTAGTGATTCATTTATTAGCAACCATCTTACTCCTCCTACGCATTTCAACCAAGCAGTTATTGGTCACGGTACATAGCGATAGTTCATCTTCGCTTTTACCTATTTATACCTATCTTGTCAGAGTGGACTTACTAGTATCTACATATTTCATGGCTTGTGTTCTATTATGCATGATCATATTGACTAGTAAACATGCTGTTACATTTAGTAGTCTAATGCCAATTATTTCATGATGTTGATCTGTTAGTTCAGTCTCATGCCATTGTGTACTAGTGACACATTCAGGCATTTACCAAGTCTGTCATATACATTTTAGTAATTACTACAGATCACACAAAAACAAGATTATCAGACTGAGTGTCCCCATCCCGATATATATATATATATATATAAATATATATATATATATATACACACACAAAGGATTCTTGAAATCCGAACGAACCGCGTCTCTCCTTACCTCTTGGTTTGAGGGCGACTTGGCAGAATACATTTATGCTGATTCTTCTAAACTCCTCGAGTTCGTGCCTTCTTCCATGAAGTTTCTGTGGGAGCTGGATGTTTGTGTTTATATATATATATATATATATATATATATATATATATATATATATATATATATATATATATATATATATATATGTGTGTGTGTGTGTGTGTGTGCGCGACTGCACTTGGGATTTCGTCTTTTGATATATTATATATAATAATATATATATATATATATATATATATATCAACAACCAGAGCTGTGCATTAGATACCTACACCTGAGCGCGCTGAAGAAAGCTGATTGCTGAAATGCGTCTGCGAATAAAAGGTGGTTTTAAACTTTCCCGGAGTGCCCGTGTGTGCTGTACCTTGCATGCGTTGGAGCTTTTGTGTATATATATATATATAAAACAATCCTCAGCAACCTCTCGCTCGGGGCCCAATGCAGGAACCCAATGCGCAGGAAGGAAGACGGAGACCTCAGGTGCAGTGAGCAATTATCATATTTATTGTACCCTCGAGGAAGCGGCACACAGCATGACGTTTCGGCCTACATATATATATATATATATCCACAAGGTACCTTTATCCGTTAGAATAAAACGTCGCCGACACTCGGAAAGTTGCTGTGCACGATAGATTTTAATAAGGCAGGAAAACAACGTGTTTCGCTTTACAGCTTGATCACGTTTACAAAGTGAATCACCAAACAATTGTCCTTTTACGGTTTCTCTGAATCTAGAAAAAGGACAAACCACCAAGTGTATAAAACATAGGTAACTTCATGGCAGACATGTTTTAAGGAGCAAAAAGAGTTATGTGCATATTGCATCCACGATGTAAATAAATTAATTATGGTTATCGTCATGAACGAAATATAAGTAAATGACAGGAAAAGCCAAGCAAAACACCAAAATATAGTTGTTAATTTCATGTGAAGCAATTGCGTTCTAGCGTTCAGCCCCTTGATTGTGTGATACAAAATCTCAAAGCTTTATCAAATACACAGACCATTTTGCTTGAGTGATAGTGATCTCAGCGAATGAATTACAGGAGGCCATGCCCAAGTGGGCAAACGTCCCCGTCATAACAGCACACAATATTCATTCTAGTATGGAAAAGGTCCAAGCCCCAGTGGGCAAATTAACAAAAAATATTTACAATAAATGCAATTGAGGTTCTGTGCAAAGTCCACGCCCCAGTGGGCAAACCTTGTGTATAACAGTTCGTTAGATGTATATCCGTCAAAGGAGTGTTTCAAAACCAACGCTTCCATTAATTTTCAAAGCGGTTTGCTTGGCTAGGTTTACTTGCTCCAAACTCAGTCATATCAAATCATGAGGTACCTAAACAGAAAATATCAAAGAGGGGAGGGGAAGTTAAAAACATTTTAACTAAAATGCTGTGCAGACAGTATAATCATTTCATATTTACAGATTCATTCAGCAAGGTGTACTGCTAGTTCTTCATGCAAATTCAATCCATTAGGGGTCATACTCTCAAAGTCAATGATGTAACGTGACTCGAGTTGTCGTAGTGTAAGTTTCTTGTTACCACCACGTGTGCCAAGGGCAACTTTGTCTATAACTACCATCCTCACTAGGTTTTCGTTCTGAAAATGATGGCTGGCAAAATGGCGAGCCACCGGGTACTGTAGGTTGAGATTTTTGATCGCCCTTAGATGTTGAAGGACTCGTTCTTTCGCTTTCAGAATAGTGCTACCTACGTACCAGAGGTTGCATGGACAGATGAGTACATACACACAGTAGGTTGTGTTACATGAAAGGGTCTTTTTGATCAAGAAAGTATTGCCTGTGGTTGGAACTATAAGTTCCTTGCAGTTAGTGCTATTCCGACAGGCCTTGCAGGATCTGCAACACTTGAATCCTGGAGTGTCTTTTGGCTCTATTTTATCCACCACAATATTCTTGCTCAACTCATCTTTCAAGGATCTGCATTTCCTGAAAGTGATCTGGGGGTTGTGGCCCAGATAGGGTTTCAAATGATGGTCTGTTAGCAGAATACTCCAGTGTCTATTCAGGATTTTACGGAGATCCTGTGACTGTCCAGAATAGGTGGTAATGAACCTTACTTTTTCATCGTTTTCCTTGATCTTGTTAGGATTGAGAAGTTCATTTCTAGTTTTCGCATCTACTCTTTTACAGGCTTGGGTGATCGTTTTATTTCTGTAACCCCTTTCTCGGAATCTGTTACACATGACTTCCTTCTCCAGTTCAAATGTTGCCGCCGTGCTGCAGTTCCTCTTCGCCCGTAGAAGCTCACCATACGGGATGCTATCTACTAGGTTTCGAGGGTGGGCACTTCTGGCATTCAACAGGCTGTTGCCCCCTGTGGGTTTGCGATAGAGGCTGGTAGTTATAGTATAACACTGTACCTCAACTTTAATGTCTAAGAATTCGATCGAGTCTTTCTGGATGTTTTCTGTGAACTTCAAATTATAAGTATTTATGTTTAAGGTCTTGACAAAATCCCTAGCTGAATCAATGCTTCCATTCCAAATCATAAAAATATCATCGATGTACCTAAGCCACAGGGCCACTTTGTTGTTAAATTCGGCTAAGTCATTGGACACCTGCTCCTCCCACCAACCCATGAAAACATCCAGAAAGACTCGATCGAATTCTTAGACATTAAAGTTGAGGTACAGGGTGATACTATAACTACCAGCCTCTATCGCAAACCCACAGGGGGCAACAGCCTGTTGAATGCCAGAAGTGCCCACCCTCGAAACCTAGTAGATAGCATCCCCTATGGTGAGCTTCTACGGGCGAAGAGGAACTGCAGCACGGCGGCAACATTTGAACTGGAGAAGGAAGTCATGTGTAACAGATTCCGAGAAAGGGGTTACAGAAATAAAACGATCACCCAAGCCTGTAAAAGAGTAGATGCGAAAACTAGAAATGAACTTCTCAATCCTAACAAGATCAAGGCAAACGATGAAAAAGTAAGGTTCATCACCACCTATTCTGGACAGTCACAGGATCTCCGTAAAATCCTGAATAGACACTGGAGTATTCTGCTAACAAACCATCATTTGAAACCCTATCTGGGCCACAACCCCCAGATCACTTTCAGGAAATGCAGATCCTTGAAAGATGAGTTGAGCAAGAATGTTGTGGTGGATAAAATAGAGCCAAAAGACTCTCCAGGATTCAAGTGTTGCAGATCCTGCAAGGCCTGTCGGAAAATCACTAACTGCAAGGAACTTATAGTTCCAACCACAGGCAATACTTTCTTGATCAAAAAGACCCTTTCATGTAACACAACCTACTGTGTTTATGTACTCATCTGTCCATGCAACCTCTGGTACGTAGGTAGCACTATTCTGAAAGCGAAAGAACGAGTCCTTCAACATCTAAGGGCGATCAAAAATCTCAACCTACAGTAACCGGTGGCTCGCCATTTTGCCAGCCATCATTTTCAGAACGAAAACCTAGTGAAGATGGTAGTTATAGACAAAGTTGCCCTTGGCACACGTGGTGGTAACAAGAAACTTGCACTACGACAACTCGAGTCACGTTACATCATTGACTTTGAGAGTATGACCCCTAATGGATTGAATCTGCATGAAGAACTAGCAGTACACCTTGCTGAATGAATCTGTAAATATGAAATGATTATACTGTCTGCACAGCATTTTAGTTAAAATGTTTTTAACTTCCCCTCCCCTCTTTGATATTTTCTGTTTAGGTACCTCATGATTTGATATGACTGAGTTTGGAGCAAGTAAACCTAGCCAAGCAAACCGCTTTGAAAATGAATGGAAGCGTTGGTTTTGAAACACTCCTTTGACGGATATACATCTAACGAACTGTTATACACAAGGTTTGCCCACTGGGGCGTGGACTTTGCACAGAACCTCAATTGCATTTATTGTAAATATTTTTTGTTAATTTGCCCACTGAGGCTTGGACCTTTTCCATACTAGAATGAATATTGTGTGCTGTTATGACGGGGACGTTTGCCCACTTGGGCATGGCCTCCTGTAATTAATTCGCTGAGATCACTATCACTCAAGCAAAATGGTCTGTGTATTTGATAAAGCTTTGAGATTTTGTATCACACAATCAAGGGGCTGAACGCTAGAACGCAATTGCTTCACATGAAATTAACAACTATATTTTGGTGTTTTGCTTGGCTTTTCCTGTCATTTACTTATATTTCGTTCATGACGATAACCATAATTAATTTATTTACATTGTGGATGCAATATGCACATAACTCTTTGGATTGGTGTCGTTACAACGCAGGCTATTACAACGCCTGCTGTTACAACGCGGTTTTTACATCGCATACCACTACAACGAATAGTGCTTTTAAGTGCTGGATAGTGATTTATTTAATTTACTATTCCAACTCCAGTCCCCGTGGATAGTAGGGAAGGTGTTGGATAGTAAATTAAATATATTACCTATCCCAGAGCACCCCCCAGCGCAATGCGTTATAATGGTTTGCGTTGTAATGGTTGCGTTGTAATGGTAGTGCGTTGTAATAAATGCGTTGTAAGTGATGTTTCCCAACTCTTTTTGCTCCTTAAAACATGTCTGCCATTAAGTTACCTATGTTTTATACACTTGGTGGTTTGTCCTTTTTCTAGATTCAGAGAAACCGTAAAAGGACAATTGTTTGGTGATTCACTTTGTAAACGTGATCAAGCTGTAAAGCGAAACGCGTTGTTTTCCTGCCTTATTAAAATCTATCGTGCACAGCAACTTTCCGAGTGTCGGCAACGTTTTATTCTAACGGATAAAGGTACCTTGTGGATGTATTGGGTGACCGGTAGCCCTACGCCGACCCACCCGTGAACGTGACTGAGTGTCAACCGGAACTTTGGTGTTGATATATATATATATATATATATATATATATATATATATATATATATATATATATATATATATATATATATATATATATATATATATATATATATATATATATATATATATTTATACTTAGGTAGTTACAGTTAGGATTATGTTTTCATAGGAAAACGTTATTTTTTACTTGCCTATATCTTTGGTGCCGGTTTTTGAATCTTCTCAATTGTTTTTTAAAAGTGTGTAGTTGGGTCTTATTGTGTGCATGGACAGCAACTAGAGTGCTAACAATCTGATTTTATGCCAAAAGTGTGGCACACCTGAACGCCATCTTGATTGAATCTAAGTGGAAAGAGGAAAGCATTTTCTACTGAGGATACTACATTAAATGAGGAAATCGGAGAGCTTCATAACAAATAAGTCTCCCAAGATGGCCATCAGAGAAAAAAGAGCCCAAATGTAGCACAAATATTCCCCAAATGCTGTCCAAGACAGAAGTGTGCAAACACTTTTTTGTTGTTTTTATTTGCAGTTTTATAGCTCAGACTACTTTACATGAGCATCAGTTACAATACACAAGGACACATTCTTTTTGGTTCTAGGCATGGGGAGATCAAATGATTTTCCCAGAATCACAGGATGTTGAGGTGGCACCAAAACTCGAATATAGTTCCCCAGTTGCAAAGTCTGCAGCTCTAGCCGTAATGCCACATTCTCTTCCCTAAATGTAACATATAATCAAATGATAGACTAGATAAAAAAAATCAAGATAGCAAGTAATTTATAAGTGCTTGGTTACAATTTGACACTCAGAAAATGTGTCCTCATTTTAGTTTTTTAGGTCACTAACAATGATTTCTAAGGGAATAAAACCCTCTCATTTTTATAATTTCTAAAGGAAATGCTTTAGGTATTACAGTTTTGATTACATCAAGATGACATCAGGCCTGCCCCACTGTTGTAATAAATATAGGATGTTAGCAATCTAGTTGTTCATTAAAATACTGTGGGAAGGCAGCGGGCAGGGGCACAGACTCGGATAATTGAGGGCAGGGAGGAGGGTGCAGAGGCAAAAAGTTGACCACGATGGACAGGCATGATAGGCAGTGGCAGCATAACAGACTATGGAGGACAAGGGGAAGGGGGCAGGGGCTACAAATCAACCAAGCAGGACAGGCAAGAGAGGCTGTGGCAAAATAAAAGACCATTGTGGGTAGAAGGAAGAGGCAGTGGTAATACAACCATACATGCCAACAGACCCTGTTCAGCCAGAAAACTCCCAATGCTTTTAAGCCCAAAAGAGCTTTATTTTATTTATTTCCTGCCTAAAATCTCCTCTTTTTCAATGCAAGTCTAGGGCTAAAATCAATTCCCCAATTTTTTCCCAAAACTTTCCTCTTACCAAGATCAAAATGTTGACTAGTATGGTGCATTGGATCACGGAGGTCAGGAGGAACGGGGTAGGGAAATGGACTTGGATAACAGAAGGCAGGAGGGAGCTGGGCAGGGGCACCAAACTGACCTTATAGGGTAGGGATTGCACAGCACAATACACCACACAGGGCAAGCGGGGTGACAGTGCAGCACAATGGACAATAGAAAGCAATGTGGAGGGGAACAGGACTATTCACAAGGACAAAAGAGAGCAGAGGGGAGAGAGGCAAGGGCAGCAAGCTGACCATACCGGACAGACTGGAAGGACAGCTGCAGCATAATGCACAATGAAAGGCAGGAGGGAGGGGGCAGGGGCACAACAATGGAACAGGTAAAGCAGAAGGGCGGGGATAGGGGCCTGCACAAGAAAAACGGAGGGCAGGGCGCAAGGGGGTAAGGTAGGAGCAGCAAGCTGACAATGGAGGTCAGGCGGAACGGGCACTGGAACACAACATGTCATGGAGGGCAACAGTAAGACTATAATGGCATACAGACAACAGAGGGAAGGTGGGGGTCAGGGGCAGCAAGCTGACCACACTGAGCAGGTGGGAGGGGCTGTGGCAGCACAAAAGACCATGTATGACAAGAGCAAGATTTAGTGGCAGCACACCTATCATGGTGGGCAATGGTCGGGGCGGGGGGCAGGAGCATGCACAAAGGACCATGGAGGACAGAAGGGAGGGGTAGGGGCTGGACACCAACAAGAAAGGACAGGGGAAAGGGCTTCACGATAGACCACATAAGGCAGGCAGGAGGAGCCGTTGCAGCACAACAGGGCATGGAGGATAAAAGGGAATGGCAGCAAATTGGATCATGGAGGACAGGAGGGAGGGGATACAGGCATGGAACTAGGACAGGAAGAGTGGAGGTGGCAGGGTCAGGCAGAAGTCATCTAACCATGCTGGGCAAGTGAGAGGGGCAGTCCCCGTTCAACAGAACACTCAAGAGTAGATAGAAGGGGCAGTGGCAGGTCCACGGAACAAGGTGGACAAAAAGTAGGGACCAGGGGCAAGCACACAGACATCAGAGGGCAAGGGGATAGAGGGTAGGGGCAGCAAGCTAGGCACAGAGGCTAAGCAGGAGGGCAATAACGGGACATAGAATTGGGCATTGGAGGGCAGGTGGTGTGGGCAGGGACATTAAACTAAATGCTGGGCAGTGGCAGCACATCAGGCCATGCAGGGCAGTTGGGAGGAAGCTGGCCGATGGAATCGGACAACAGAGGGTAGGGAGGAGGTGGATAGGGCAGCAAGCTAACTGTTCAGGGCAGCCAGGAAGTGTAGTGGCAGAACAACAGCCACACAGGATTGTAATGAGGGAGCAAGAGCATAGAGTTGGACAAGGGGGGGCGGGGGGTTGCAGCAAAATGCCATGCCAGGCCCTGCGTCTAAAACCCCCAAGCACTGAAAGGGGCATCTTACTTAACGCAATGTTTTTTTTCTTCAACCAGACATCCACTGAAAAAACAAAGGTTACAGGGGTGTCATCGTTAGGTTAAGATTTCACACACACAAAATCATAGAAATTTACTTTTATAGTTAGAGTTATTTGCAGTAACTATAAAAATGTGCCCTATGGTAACTATAAGTCGCACCCTTGCCATGCACTGCTAATAACCCCAAATATTACATCACTCATGACACCTTCTATGACATCATTGATAGTATCACTGTAACATTTGCAGTAAAATTATTGAAGAGAGACCTGTACATGGCAGGGTGCGAGTTATAGTTACCATAGCGCATGAGTTATAGTTAATTGAAATAACTAACTATAAAAGCTGAATTTCTATGGCTCTGTGTGTGTAAATTCGGTACCTAACTATAACGTCCCTGCAACCTTTGTTTTTTTAGTGAATATATATATACACACACACACACACACATATATATATATATATACACACACACACATACTTGCAAACCTATTTAAAATTCGGATCACTGAAATAATATCAAGCCCATTAATATCGACTTGCAAAAATATCGATGAAAAAATATCGAGGGACAAAATATCGACTTTCTATCTTTATACAGGTAAGTACAAAAATATCGACTCTAAAATATTGACTGTAAATAATATAGACTGTCAAAATATTGTTTTTTTTATATGTCTTTAAATTAAGTTAAAACTAATATAAAAATAAATATATTTAATATAAACTTAGTTAAAATGATTAAATAAATGTAATATTAATAAATAATTAATGTAAATTACAAAAATAAAAACATAATAATAAATATATATATATATATATATATATATATATATATATATATATATATATATATATATACATATTAATAACTAAACATATATAATATTTTTACCGTAGCATAGCAAATTGGTTAAAATTTATTGTAATAACTATAGTGAATTCTACAGTAGAAAAACGCTGGATAGCGTAGGGGTAAAAATTACTATTCCCACTCCAGTGGGTGCAACAGTAGGGAAAACGTTGGATAGCGTAGGGGTAAAAATTACTATTCCCACTCCAGTGGGTGCAACAGTGGGGAAAGCGTTGGATAGCGTAGGGGTTAAAATTACTATTCCCACTCCAGTGGGTGCAACAGTAGGGAAAACATTGGATAGCGTAAGGGTTAAAATTACTATTCCCACTCCAGTGGGTGCAACAGTAGGGAAAGCGTTGGATAGCGTAGGGGTAAAAATTACTATTCCCACTCCAGTGGGTGCAACAGTAGGGAAAGCGTTGGATAGCGTAGAGGTAAAAATTACTATTCCCACTCCAGTGGGTGCAACAGTAGGGAAAGCGTTGGATAGCGTAGGGGTTAAAATTACTATTCCCACTCCAGTGGGTGCAACAGTAGGGAAAGCGTTGGATAGCGTAGGGGTTAAAATTACTATTCCCACTCCAGTGGGTGCAAAAGTAGGGAAAGCGCTGGATAGCGTAGGGGTTAAAATGACTAATAATTAATTAACAATTAACAATTTTAATTAATTTACATAATTAAGTAATTATTATTAAATAACTTCCCACCCTATCCCACTATAAACTCACAACCCACTACAGAAAATAATGTACTAAATATTAATTATTTATCAACTAAATATTTATAATTATTTACCAATTACATTTTAATTAATTACCAATTACTAATTATTTAACAATTATTATTAATTAACATAATTAATTAATTATTATTAAATTACTTCCCACCCTATCCCCCTATAAACCCACAACCCGCTACAGAAAATATTTTACTAAATATTAATTGTTTATCAATTAAATATTTATAATTAATTACCAATTATATTTTAATTATTTACCTATTAATAATGAATTAACAAATATTAATAATTTACATAATTAATTAATTATAATAAAATTACTTCCCACACTATTCCCCTATAAGCCCACAACCCGCTACAGAAAATATTTTACTAAAAATTAATTATTAATTATTTGTTATTTTTTACCAATTATTTTTTATTTATTTACCAATTATTAATTAATTAACAATTATTAATAATTTACATAATTAATTAATTATAATTAAATTACTTCCCACCCTATTCCCCTATAAACCCACAACCCGCTACAGATTTATATTACACAATTATTAAAAATTATTAATAACTACCTTATTTTCGATTTATTTTTGTCTATATTCTATCTAGTCGATATTTTTGATTCGATATTTTGGCTATTAATATCGATATTACTCGATATTTTTGTAGTCTATATTATGTCTGGTCGATATTTTGGCTAGTCTATATTTTTTACTCAATATTTTGTCCAAACGATATTTTGGAATCGATACTATGTCTGTTTACCTTAAAATTCATGTGTTACATTCTTAAGTTACATTTATAATGTAGAAACTAGCCAACGCACATAAATTTGCAAAACATAGAGTTTCACTTACAACCTTTACTGAAGAAGTATTCAGTGGATCACTTTGACCTAGCAAACATTAAGGATGGGCTTATCTTCCCACCTGTGGTTATGTTTCCAGCTCAGTCTTTGTGTAACAGCATGCCTGCTCATATGCACTACAGACTGGTTTATGATTTGACAAGTTCACTGCGTATGTGCTGCTCTCAGTCCCAGATGTCCTCTCGCTGCTGGTAGTGGTGACTGTAAGCCTCACTCTTTTGAATCTGTCTGCACTAACTGTCACGTAGATACCAAACCTTCTTCAATCACCAGCAACAGGGTGCATTGGAAAATGGTCACTGGTCTACTCTTTTCCGTATGATGAAGAACATCTATGACCACCCCACTACAAGAATATCAACACCATTATCTTTTTGTGGCGTCCCTTTTACGGATTGTTACCCTCCTTCATCTTAATTTGTATTCTTTATTTGAAACCTTAAGGTGTACGTATCATTACTTACTGATTTAGATTTTACCAGTTATGTTAACAGAGAATTGCATAGCCCCGTTTGGCCATTAGTATGGCCAAACAGGGCTTCATGTCCTGTTTTTAAGATTCAGACACAAAGCGGAGTCTGTTTACTGGTTGCGCTGGATCATTACTAGTGTACTAGTGTAAGTGCATATATATGTTTGGTTGTACTGTAAGAAAAGGACATATAAATTTACGACTTGGTTGCAGCAACCATTAAATTCAAAACTCGTGAGTAGGTGCTGAACCACTGGATGATCTAGATAACTAACAATGAGGTAGCCTTCGGCACTCAGACTTTAGGGCTACTCTGAACGTCTCCAAAACCTGGAATCTAATTCAAAGTCCTGTCTACATGTTTCATGCATTCGTCCTGGATCTGGAGATTTGTGCCCTAACTTACCACTCAGGAGGAGCTACATTCTGCCAACACTGCATTAGTTTGCACTAAGTCATAGCTGTAATGTTTCCTTTGAGACCGCAGAGGCAACAGCATTAGTATTCATCGAGTTCTCAAAAAAACTCTTTTGCTTTATGTCAGAGAGCGCACAACAGTGCAATTTCATTACTAATGTAACCAGGAAGAAAAGACCATGTCTTAACACACCTGGGATGTCTTCAATGGCTCACAGTCGCTACAAGAGTTATGTTACAAACACTCTGCATTACGCATCACATGTTGCATGATAAAGGAAGTGCTCTATGGCCCAGGAATTCTGTCAATATTATCCGAAAATAATCCTGAAGTCTGAAGTCTGAATCTAGCCATCTTTGATCCGTTCAGGCACATGGATACGAAGCGATAGGCAGCAGTACCTTTTTAATCCCAGTCGCAAGAGCAAGACAAAGGGATGCACTCGGTGATGACATCCACGTATTTCAGAATGAGCCACAGACCTGTAAAGCCATCAACACCCAATGAGCGCGTGCGCTTCGGAAGACTCGTGGCATACTGTTACTGATGACTAAAGACTCGATTCGTTGATCCCTCAGTGGGGGCGAGAGCGGGTTCTATTCATACGCAGCCACGCACAGCCAGGTTAATTCACCTTTCAGACAATCCAAGGACTGCCTAACATTTAAAACAAAACACCCGAAACCTGTATCACTCTACATGTAGGAAATGATGTGGGTGTTAGCAAGGCAGTGGGAAGTACGGAAGGAGGTGTTTTTGTGGACTGTATGATATTGTACGTGGGAAGTAAAGTATTTTTTGACAGACAGCATGTTGACAAATGTGAACATTTCTCTTTTGAAATATGTCAATGTTAGACAAGAATGGCTAAGCAGCAATAAAAGCATTTCAATACTCTGCCATTAGGAAGAGTACTCATACGTTAAATAAATATATTTAAAAAATAGACTGTGCGTAAAAATTCTTCCAGGTAGTCCAATACTGATAAAAGCCTCTTACAGGAGATGCCCCTTTATAACGCAAATCAAAACGGAGGTATGGAACACAGATAAGCATTGAGAGAGCCAACAGACGTGGCTACTGCATAGTGCATGTATTTAACCCCTCCCATGCTGAGCCACGTATAGCGGTTAGAACGCTCACACGCAGGGCTAATTCCCGTGCTGTGCGAGCGTTCTACAGAAACAGGTGTGGGCGTGAGGAACTTAGCTCGTCATGAGCACACGACCACCGTGGCACATGACGAACTGAGCTCGTCACGAGCACAGGGGCGCTGTGCGCTCCCCCCGCCCCCGAGCACAGCAGGGGAGTCAGCCTCGCAGGCAAGAGGTTAAAGGTGAACAACACAGATGCCCATGTTCTCAAACCACATGCACACAAGCCAACACATCCAAAGAACCCCATTTTCAAAGTCCAACAGATATGCAGGCACTCATGCAAGGGGCAGGCTGGCCGTAGCGGGCACAGGCGTATCCCCAGTGGGCCGCCACGGTGAGGGGGGTTTTAAACCCCTGGGGGGCCAGTTGCAATATTCCTTCCCTGCAACAAAAGCGGCACAAAGCTGAGCTTTTTGCCAGGGCTGGTTTTTGTTTCCAGTCTGGTCCTGACTCATGCACACAGACCAATAAATAAAGCTTCTTGTGTACAAAGACCGAACTCCACAACTACCGACCAACCTCCCTGCTCCCGGCCACAGTATTAAAAAAGGCTATTAACCAACAACTCTCCTCATATATGGAATGGAACCTCCTACTAGACTCCTCCCAATCCGGATTCTGCATCAACCACAGCACCAAGACAGCCGTTATTGTGCAACCAACAACATATGAGCCCTACTCGACCAAGGACAAACCTGCGTCTCTGATCTTCCTAGACCTCTCGGCAGCCTTCGTTATGGTCTCCCAGCACACACATCACAAGACTACACAACATAGGCATTAAAGAAGCCACTCTCAGATGGATCGCCTCTTTCCTCACCTAAAGCGCGCAAGTAGCCTTCCCCAAATGCAAGGAAATCATCAGTGGAGTACCCCCAAGTATCCTTGCTCAGCATCATACTCTGCAACACTTATATGACACCTCTGACCAGCATTGCCAAAACCCACGGACCCATATCATATTCTACACTGATGCACAACTTATTCTCTCCCTCTCCGAAGACAACACCAACTTGCACAATTGCATGACAAACTTTGCCAACTGGATGTAGGACAACTGTCTGAAACTCAACATGGACAATACATAGGTACTGATGTTCACAAACAAAAGCTCCCCATGAGATGCATCCTAGCTGCCCTCAAAACTCAGATCTACTCCTACCCTCACTGCCCATGCTAGGAACGTAGGTATCATTCTGAGCAAGAAGCTAACCATGACGGCTCAGTTCAACTCAGTCTCCCCCTCCTGCTTCTTCATCCTCAGCATGCTTCTTAAGATAGTCAAATGGCTATCCCATAGCTCAAGACGCACCGTCACCCAGGCCCTCATCTTCAGGTGACTAGGCCACGGCAATGCTCTCTACGCAGGGATCGCAGCTCACCTGTTCCGAAGACTACAGACATTACAGAACACTTCAGGTAGATTCGTCCTTGATCTCCCTAGATGTAACCACATCACCCCCTACTTCAGGGAACTTCACTGGCTCCATGTACAAAAAAGATGCCAGGGCAAGCTAATTACTCATGCATACAAATCCTTACACAACAGCTGACCCCCCTACTTGAACCACCGCCTGACCTACAATCAACAACCAGACACCTCCGCTCCGCGTCTCTTTCTCTAGCCCTCACCACCCACATCCGGAGGAGCAGATACAGAGGTTGCTCCTTCTCCTAGCTAGAAGCGAAGACATGGAACGAGCCACATTTTCATCTACGAACATCCTCATCTATTCCAGATTTCCAAAAGTCCCTGAAGACATGGCTGTTCGGCTAGTGAACTGGGCCTTGCCAGTGCCTAGATACCCTACGGGTGACAAGCTAATGATTGATTGACAGCTGATAGTCAAAAGGAAAGGGTAATGTGCATCAGCAGAAAATAGGATGATATGCAGCAAAACGAACAAAGTGAAGTGCAGCAGAAGAGCAAATGTTGATGTGCACAATGGAAACACTACTGATGTGCCTGAGCAGAGCTTTGTGTAATGCACATTATATAAAGTAGTAGGAGGCCACAGGATGATGTAAAGTAGGGTCACTTGATGATTTGCAAAGGGGAAAACATATTGAATTGCTGCATGTCAGATGTGAACTCTTCAGTGAGTCTTGTATTTTTGGTCAGCAGCGTCCGCTTGCTGTGATCTGTTAGCCTATAGCTAGAATGATAAAAACAAAACTCTTATCTCATGGAATTTCAAAATCTATGGACTACAAGCACAGGACAGGCTGAAGATGTCATATATGACGTAGGCCACTTGAGTACTACTCAAAATAGTGGCTGGATGCATAGATGGATGGATGGATGGATGGATGGATGGATGGATAGATAGAGAGATGGATGGATGGCTGGATGGACAGTCAGACGGACGAACGGGTATGAATTGCTGCATAATGGTTTCTGTAAAATAGAAATCCACAAGTTGAAGGTAATAAGTTCTGGTTTTATTCATAAGAAAGATCCCATCCACAGGTGAACATCCAGCCAGCATCAAAGTAGGGTTATAACTGCCTGCTGAACAAAGCATAACATTCCAGGAGATGTGCAGGAGATTCCAGTGCTTCATGACATCAGCGCAGCTATGTCATGAAGCACAGATGCCCACAGAACCACGATGCCACACATCTCCCTTCTAACAAGAAGAACAAAATTATGAAGATAAATGAGTAATCATTAAAACATAAATCACACAGTCACATAGTCTTTTAAATACTCAGGAGAATGAGAAACTCTAGCAGACTTGCGAGGAAGTGAGGAAGGTTCATCTCTAGTAGTTTGACAATCACGACTAGAAGAAGCCTCCACAAGATCATTTCTGACCACCACCACCCTGTTCAAATTCCAAACTCGATGGTCTGCAGTTTTGATGGCGTTCTTAAAAACTTTGATGACACGAATAGGCTTCTTAAAGGTAGCAGAAAGAGCCTTATTGTTTTTGCAGGGATTCTTAATAAGCACCCAATCGCCCACTTTGACGGGTGTGATTTTTACACAATTCCTTGCATCAAAAATTATTTTTCTATTCTCAGTTCTAGAAGATTCACGCAACATCCAATCATCACTCACATCAGGAGAACTTGGTTGCAGATCATTAACCCATGCAGGCACCACAAGGGTATTCGGAGTACGCGATCTAAAAAGTTCAAAGGGGGTCCTCCCAGTAACAGCATGGGGAGATATCCTATAAACTTTAACCTTCTTAAACACATCTGTCCTCCAGTCTGTGCCAGCAGACTTAGCCATCCTGATAGTTTCTTTAAGGACACGGTTGAATCTCTCCACTATACCGTTGGTTTCTGGGTGGTACAAAGATGATTTTTTGTGTTTAACACCTTGTTCTAACAGAAATTGTTCCATCTCTTTAGACACTAACTGAGGACCATTATCCGTGAGAATGGTGTTAGGAATGCCCTCCCTTGCAAAAAGTTTGGCCAGGAAAGCCACCACATGCCTAGTCTCGATACCACGAGTAATGGCAATTTCTGGCCACCTGGAAAAGAAATCAACAAGGACAAGAACATACCACTCACAACCAGCTGACACACTAGGCCCCAAAATATCTAAACCAACCTCTTTCCAAGGTGCATTCGGTCTGTCCCTAACTACCATAGGCTGAACTTTAGGTTTTGCCACCCTCTCACTAAGAGCACAATCTATGCAATCCCTAACCTTACGCTCCACTTCCAAATCCATATTTGGCCACCAATATGACCTCCTCAAAATCTCCTTGGTCTTCGAGACTCCTAAATGTCCAATATGCGCTAAAGACATAAGCTCATCCCGAAGAGCTAGAGGTGGAACTAATCTAGTGCCCCTAAAAAAGTAAACCATCTTGCTCTGAAAGCTGATCCTTAACATGCCAAAATTTCTCAAGCCCTTCGTTTGATTTAGGTTTAACCTTCCATCCTGTCATCAAGAGCTTAAGTACCTCCACAAGAATCAAATCTTCTTGTACCATCCTCAACCACCTCTCTTTATCAATGACAGCCTCCTCTACAACACAAACCATTTCATCATCTTCATCAAAATCTTCCTCACCACTAGTCTCAGAAACAGGAACAAGGCGAGATAAGGCATCTGCCACCTTGTTTTCCACACCAGGTAGGTATTTTACATCAAAATCGTAATCTTGCAACCCAACAACCCATTTCGTGATCCTACCAGACACTGCATCAATACCCTTTTTCTTCAAAATTTCACAAAGCGGCTTGTGATCCGTCCTAACCTCAAAGGTAGTTCCCCATAATAAGTTTTTAAGCTTCTTGACTGACCAGTAAACAGCAAGTGCTTCACGCTCAATCACCGAGTAGCGAGTTTCAGCTCCCTTTAAACTCCTTGACAAAAAAAGAATGACCCTCTCAGTGCCTTCAAATTTCTGTATAAGTACCGCACCCAAACCTTTCAAACTTGCATCAGTAATCAAGATAGATTTTTCAGAAGGATCAAAACTGCTCAACTTCGGGGCAGAGGCTAGTTTCTCCTTGATGACCTCAAATTCGTGCTGACATTTTTCTCCCCAAATGAATTCCACTCCTTTCTTCAACAAATATCTCATGTTGGCAAACAAAGAGGCAAAATCCCTCACAAACTTGCTATAATATTCAGCAAGGCCCAAAAAACTCATCAATTCTTCCTTGTTCTCTGGAGGAGACATCTTAGAAATGGTAGAGATCAAATTCTCTATAGGTAAAATTCCTCCTTCAGTGATTGTGTGGCCTAAATAGTCTATGGAAGTTTTCCTAAACTTGCATTTCTCAATCTTGACAGTTAAACCTGCACCACATAGTCTTTCCAACACAGCAAAGAGCCTAAAATCATGCTGCGAATTATCCATGCCAAACACGAGAATATCGTCTTGATAGACTCTAACACCTTGTAAACCTTTGAAAACCTTTTCTAACGCCCTCTGAAAAACCGATGCGGCTGATACCAAGCCAAATGGTAGTCTCACGAACCTAAAAGTGCCATAAGGTGTCACAAAAGACGTCAAATCCTTCGAATCCTCCTCCAACCTAATCTGATGGTATGCGGACCTTAGATCAATGGTGCTAAAAATTTTAGCACCTTTAAGTAACATAAGCATGTCCGCAATCTTGGGTAAAGGATAATGATCTGTAACCACACACTTGTTGAGTTCTCTTAAATCAACACAGAGACGAAGAGAGTTGTCCGATTTTTTAGCTGCAACAATCGGAGCAACCCTTTCCGTTCCCTCTACTGTTTCTATAATGCCCCCCATGACAAGTTTGTCAAGTTCAGCTTTAACCTGTTCCCTGACAGCCACAGGTACATTTCGTACCTTGCAGCAAACAGGTACAGCATCCTTTTTTAAAATGATACGATGACAATAATCATTCAGACACCCCAACTCTTCAGAAAAAACGTTAGGAAATTTCATTTTCAGCTCACTAGTGAAATCCTGAGAGACCAGTGAAACAGTTTGAGAAGTGCAGGGAAAAGGCTCTTTTAAAACAATAGGTGGTGTCGAGTTTGGATCAAGTATTACGCCCAAATCCTTGAGTGCAAACCAACTTATTATGCTATCTCCTTTTTGAGAAACATAAATCTTTGCTTTGGTCAATCTATTTTTATAATTGATCATCCCTTCAAAAACCCCAAGTAATTTAATGGGTTGTCCAGCATAACCAAAAGGCCTTATATCAGGGCGAGACAGTTCAAGCTTTTGTCCCAACTTATTCAAGAAAAATTCTTTTGCTACAATGGTGATTTTTGCCCCAGAATCAAACAAAACTTTTGTGGGAAAACCTTCTACAAGAATTTCATCAGAGGGAGAATTCTTTGCTTCTTCAGCACTTACAGTCTGTATACAGATTTGACCACAATCTACGTGCTCATCTGAATTACTATCATTTCCAAAATCATAAAATATCTCATTCACTCTACCTTTGTAGTTTCCCCCTCTACAGCATGTCGTAAAGTGTCCTTTTCTTTTACATTTACCACAATACGCCTTCCAACCTAGACATTGTCTATCGGTAGCAAAATGCCCCATTTTACCACACCTGTAACATTTTACTTGGGAGAAATCAAAACTGTTTTCTTTTTTTTTTATAGGGTATTTTGCTTGAAACATTTTCGCTTTTAGACTCTTTCTGGTGATTGTCACCTACTCTAGGAGTAGATTTTACAACATTCACTATTTCTTTAGCAGTTTTGTTCTCACCATTTTTCTTTATGACTTCCACACACTTGATAGAATGTTCTATTCTCTTTGCAATAGTAAGCACTTCATCTAAAGAAGGCTCGTCCTTTTGCCACAATTCCTCCCTTACTTTTTCAATATAACATCCAAGCATGAACTGATCCCTTATATGTTCATCAAGACTTGCACCAAATTTACATGAGGAAGCAAGCTTTCTTAAAGCTGTTATATAATTCTCAATTGTCTCTTCTTCCATTTGTGTTCTCCGACCAAAATGATACCTTTCTAAAATTGTGCTGACTCTAGGAAGATAATGTTCATCCAGCTTAGCAATACATATCTCATACTCATTTAAACTACCATCATCAAGATCAGGCAAATGATCGAATATTTCCTGTCCTTCTGCCCCCAGACAATGTAAAAGTAAAGCTGTCTTTCTTTCGGCACTCAAGCTAGATCCACATACCCTTGCATACCTTTCAAACACTTTTCGCCATTTTTTCCATCTGATAGGTGGATCCCCAGGTGAGGACAAGAAGAAAGGGGGGGCAGTTACATTTTGCATGTTGCTAATAAAACAGATGAACAAAACAAACAAAACACAAAAAAAAAAACTTAATCCAAGTGTGTGTGTGTCACAGTAAGTGCACACACAAGAACAGCTTCCAGTAAGAGTTCAGTGTGTGTGTGTCACAGTAGCAGGACACACAAAAGTAGCTTCGAGTGAGTGTGTCACAGAAGATAAACAAATGGTTGAAATCTTGGAGAAGAAAACGAAAAGTCAAAACAGTACCTTTAGATGTTTGTAGAATACGTGGCAATCATTGAATAGACAAAAGACTTCAGCGTAATTTCCAAAATGTTATCGATAGTCAGAGTCACGAAACGCAATTAAAGCGTAAGACGTGTACTCCAAAGTAGAAAGCAGCAGAGTGACCTACACAAGATGGCGCCCACGTCAGCGTCACTCCCAAGGTACTTTGCGGCACGCTTACGTCCTTCCCAGCAAGCCTTGCACACAGACGTAGAGACGAAGGTCTGCCTGCCTCCGAAGCTTCGAAATTCTCTGAAGGCTGCTCGGACGATATGGCGTTCTCTTTCAAGAAGGCAGCTCGCGAGGACGTTGGGCAGGTAGGACTTTTTAAAAGATGCAGATCGAAGGCGTTGTGTTCAATCAACGCGAAAATGTAAAATTAGATGATCGCGAAGGTCTCAAAAAAGGTCGCGAAGGTCTCAAAAAAAAATACTCACGCTGCTAAATAGCCAAGAGTGAGAGTCAAAAATAAAGAAAGATATTAGACTCTGTTTTCTCTTACCATAGGAGAAAGACGAAATTGAAGTCTTCTTTTAAAGTTGAATGCCACCGAAATATTTGTCTTCTTCTTAAGTTGAATGCCACCACAGTACCTCATGAAAATTTTTCAAGTCAAGTTTGTGGAAATGTTTTAAAAAAAATATATATATATTAGAGGTAGGTGTTGAGATCTTTTCTTGTTCCAATATATCCCATCCTGCGTCGCCAAATGTAAAATAGAAATCCACAAGTTGAAGGTAATAAGTTCTGGTTTTATTCATAAGAAAGATCCCATCCACAGGTGAACATCCAGCCAGCATCAAAGTAGGGTTATAACTGCCTGCTGAACAAAGCATAACATTCCAGGAGATGTGCAGGAGATTCCAGTGCTTCATGACATCAGCGCAGCTATGTCATGAAGCACAGATGCCCACAGAACCACAATGCCACAGTTTCTCCTCCTCAACTGCAGCCGTGCGTTTTTCCACCTGAGCAATTCGATCTGCCTTATCCGAACATAATTTATTTGTCTTCCTTATAGCCCCTTGGAGCTTCTTGGTAGCGTTTGCTTTCTTGCCTTGCCTCCCCCTGCATTGTTTTCAAAGTCGGGTATAGCAGATCCAGTGTTGGTGTGGGTCTAGTGCTGCTCCCCTCCCCTCCAGCTTCCTCATCGATCACCGTTGAAGTATTGCCATTCCATACTGTTAAGCTGGGTGCTGAGTGGTCCCATTCCATCTGTCATGCAGCTGACTCAGGGGATCTGCCCTTCATTCTTGCTCTCCTCCTTGAGCTCCTGGACTTGCCTTGTATCTTTAGGAGTGTACTGGGAGACTTCTCATCCGTTTCGCTCCCATGTGTTGTCTCCTGCTCACTGACCTGTGAGGTATCGTTACCATCATCCACATCTGTATCATCGTTTAAGGAGAAAAACTTATCCCCATCAGGAGAGAGCAGCGTTGCCCTCCCCTCCAATCTGTATGGGATTGCATATCCCATCCTCCTGGGCCTGTAAGAGGTTAGAACCCACAACAAGGACCTCACTACTATCCTCCAGCGAGCCAGTTTTGCCGCCATCAGTAAGGTTGGTAGAAAAATTTATAGAGCTCATTGGTCGCGTAGGACTAATAGGGTCACAGCCTGCTTGGCACCCCATTCCCCCTCCTTCCCGCTCCTCACTATTAATCTCACCTCGAGAAAGCAGTGGCAGAGGCGTGTCATTAACAGCAGTGGCTTGCTGAATCATGCTATTGCCAAGTGCAGCATTTCCAACCACTCCAGTACTTGCGCCAGAACTACAAGTCCCAGCATTCGCCAGGCTTTCTCTTGGAAGTTCGTTCCGTGTAGAATCCTCTCCCCATGCATTTTTTAACTCATTTTCATTAACCACGTTGATAGTGGGCAGTGGATCTGTGTGTGTCACCAGAGCTCCCTAAACCTCCACCAAAGGTTTAGCCATGAACAATACGGCCCCCGGGCCCCCAAACCCTCCAACACAGTGGGCTGCCTCATATCGTTTTCGCTCAGATGTGCTGTGCAGAGCCTTGTCCCCGAGGCTACAGCGCCTTCATGATTTCTTTGCTCCTCTGTTTTTTTCCTGGGTCCGCCGCACCACGGCTGACCCAGTTTCCCGGTGGAGTCAGCGGCAGCCTCATCACTCTCAGGAATTCTCCCGTGATCTTTCACAGCAGTCGGATCCTTTCGATCCTTGAGGATTTTCGGTGCCATCCCAAACCGCCACGAGCCAGCAGCAGACACAGCAGTTCTACTCCAGACCGCAGCCACCGCAGCCGACCAGCTCCCACAAGCCGAAGAATGCAACAAACGATGTAGACGATGCAGGTAAGCGTAGACAAGCTACGGATATTACTGGTTGTCACTCGTTCTACTCTCCCCTATATAGTACACTGTCCTATATAACCATTGCAACTAATGTTAAATCACTGCTGTTCTGGGTCTCCATTTGGATAAACTAAAGTGCTCTAGTTACTCAATTTATAATTGAGGTTTGAACATTAAGGTATGATCAGTGAATCCTGTGTATTGCTTATCATTGTAATATTTTAGGCTTGTGCGACTGATCCTTTTTATGGTCTGGCTTGACAGTGCAGTTGTTGCCAGCCAATTACGTGAACATCATTAGAGAGGGGCTTTGGTTCTGTCCACATGTAAGGATCCAGGAATACATGCATTAATTGGGCAGAAGTTGTGGAATTCTACAAAATATATGTGCGTGCCCTCCAGGTCCGGGCGGCTGTGATCATTATGTTGATTTATCCAGCTGCCTAAGATTTAACCTTCAGGGGCACACACAATATTGGAATATCATTAAGGTATCCTAAATAACTGGATAATTTGGGTTGTTTTCCTATGGCAGCATCACAGATGGGAGGGAGGAAGTCATTAACCTACCTGGATTTTTAGGTCAGCCTTGACAGTGTAACTTTCACCTGACATTTTAATCGACACCAATATTATTCTACTGTTCTTTGCTTATACACAAATACATATCCATTTCCATGCTATTTGCTTGTAATGCTTCACATTACTATAACATTCATTAAAAGCCAGACCTATTGGCATTGTCAATGCTTTTTTAATATCAAATAATCAACAATCTTTATTCTGTCTGTAAAATCAAAACCATAAATCTGCACTAAACATTTAAAACATCTCGGTTTCACAAAGATTTCGATCTAACACTTATACTTATATATCCAACATGGTTTCCGTACTGAAATTCTAAATAGTAAAGCTCATCACAAACAGATAAAAAGTTAAAAATATGAAAAATACAATCCCACAGATTCGAGTCATTGATTTCCTTATTTGTTTTCAACAGCAGCTAAAAAGCTAGCAACCACATAACAGACCAGTACAGGAGAGGCTGCAGATACAACAAGGAAGGCTGCACTTGTCTAAAAAAATTCAGCCGCCTTAACAGAGAAGCCGGAAAAAGTTGTCTAGGTTTTTTATAAAGTCTGCAAAACATAATAAAGTGCTTAGTGTCTTGGGAGGAGGTGCCATCGCACCCACAATGGCCAGGTTGTCTATTGGGTTCCATAAAATCTGTGAACTGAGGACGTGGCTAGCAGAACATGAAAATGGCCGCAACCTAGGAGAGCTCCGCGCTCGAAAAAGTTTCTCCCACTAATCCTGTCATTAATCAGGCGGCACAATTGCACAGAAAACAACAACGGTGGCATCGGAACGGCTGGTGCACAGCTGAGGCAGGTCCGGACACCCAGAGAACGCGTGGCCGTGACCGTGGTGCGGAGTTGCGGCATGTGAGGGAAGTGGAAGCCGGGGCCTCGCGCAACCAGAGCGCCGAGCAGGATGTAAACCGAGCCAGCCTGGATTTCCCATAGGAGGTGGAGGGACCCAGGCAGCCAGGAAAGAATTAAAGCCTCTGAGGGACAAAATTCAAAATGCCGCATATGAACCGCTGAGGCGCCAATACCCAACAGTGTGAGAATAGCAAGAGCGGGCCCAGCCGGGGCGAAACAGGCGTGGTGACCGGAGATCGAGCGGCGCATTGTGGCATGGGCAGGGGCCCTACTCCTGTGCTAACGCCACAAGGACCTCACAGGTGGTGTATGGGCGATCCTCAGAAGGACCTCATGCTGGTGTCGGACTCCGGAGTGTCCACAGCATGCCCAAGAGGTGGATTCCGGGGGGGTCGGGCGCCCAGCAAGAGGGAAACGGCGTGGGCCTATACCAGAGAGATGCCCGCACACAACAGGACTGCAGCGTTGACATTAATAAGGTTGGGGTAGTCAGTACTGTGTGGCCCCATACTTCAGGCCCAATAGACTTTCCTACCTCTCCCGGCTCTCCTCTGGCGATATAGTGTCGCGGCCACTTACACTTCATCAATAGGATGTAGAGACATGCCTCTAGTTGAAGAGGCTAACACATATAGATATCCTGGGCCTCGGCAGCGCCTGTGAGGGGCAAATAATCGACGACTTAAGCTGCGCCAAACTGGGGGACTGTTTCTGCAGTGGATGGGCCTTAAAGACTCCAGGTGAACTGTGACACTAACGGCAGGCTCCAAGAGGGAATGACACGTCAACACTGAGGATACGCTAGGGCAGGGTGACCACAACGTGGTGGCGCTAGCTCCTGGTGGTGTGGCAGTGGGAGGCAGGAAAACCAAAAGGCCACGTGTGGCTGACACTGCCGGAGGCAAGCAGCGGCGACTACTCCTCTCCCTCCCCCCGCAGGGCCTGGTGAGATATCCGGAAGTCTGGACACCATGGGGGGCCGGGGCCAGCGCATCGTGCAAAATATCAAGTTGGACAAATATGCTTACCACAAATAACAGCAGGATAAACCAGCGACAGTCACAGAATGCGGGGATGGCCCGCAGATTGAGAAACCCAGGGAGGTCATCCTACAAGATGTCATGGCCACCCTGAACAAGGTCCAGTCTATTGGCACAAACTCAACAGACATTTCGCTAATACATGCACACATCTCCAAAATGGGCACGAGAATGACGGAGGTTGAAACTACCTCTCCATGAACATGGCGGCATTGAAACACCAGGTGCGACACCTAGAACTGGCAAATAAGTTAATGGTAGCCAAGCTTGAGGACCAGGAAGACAGCTCAAGATGCAACAATGTCCGCCTGGTTGGTGTGCTGGAGAGCATGTCGGGACAGACCCTGGCCCTATTAGTTGAAGACCTCATCAAGACTCAACTGCAGCCGCGTGGACTGTCAAACTTTTTCTCAGTGGAGAGGGCACACCGAGTGCCTGGGGGCAGACCACGGCCGTCCTCCCCCCCAGGCCAGTACTAGCACGCATATTTAACTTCCAAGATCGAGATACGATTCTACAGGCAGCGTGAATAGCCCCCTAATACGTGTTGAAAACTACACTGTAACCCTCTTTCCAGACTATACGGCAGCGGTGACTAAACAACGTCGTAACTTTCTGAGTGTCAAGAAAGAATTGCGCAACAGAGAACTCAAGTAAGCCATGTTGTTCCCTGTGAAACTGAGGGTAGAAGCAGAGGGAAAAAGCTGGTTAATACGACACCCGAAGAAGCCCACAAATAGCTGGAGGGATGGCCCCCAGCCATGGGACCTAGAAGGCAGGAACAGAAACAGAAGCACCAACTTAGGGAGCCGACATTATCAAGAGGGAAGTAGTAGGAAGTACGACAGAACACAGATGAGAACTGAGATTAAACCTCCAACTAAGGGCTCCAGGATTGAATAGTGTGGATCCCAGCTGGACAGACTTGGGGACCAGATAACACAGCAATTTGCTGGGAAAAAACTACTGCCAAGGATCGAAATTGATATAACGCACAGTGCTGTCGGGCGCCTTCGCTGTTGTAAAGTTGTAATTTTAGTATGCATAGCTAGACGCCATAGAATGCAAATTTAAGGGGATGAATCAAAGAGATGGCTGAGTAACTCGCCCCCTCACGTACATACAAGTTATGCTAAATAAGCACTCTGCTGAGTTGGGGTGGGTGTAGTTTTAGGTCCGCCAGGCAGGGATGGAGGCAGGGAGGGGGGTAGGAGGTGGGGACCAGGTATATGAGTTATTGTTTGTTTTGTTACGGATACACGGTGAAGTAACTCCCTACATGCATTGTGATAACATTCCGCCTATGTTGTGACGCACTCCTCGCTACTACACATACACATCTCGAATAGAAACACTGACTGACGTTTCGACCACCCAGTCCTCGACTTTTGACACAGCGAGTCCTCCTTTCTCTGTGATGCCGTGGAATGTAAATGGTCTTGTTGACAAGATAAAGAGGGGGCTGGTCGTACAATACATTAAACGTAAAAGTCCGGCTGTAGCACTGGTACAAGAAACACATTTGGTGAGTTTGGCTTGTAGGGCCCTGGACAGATTGGGTTTTAAAATGGTAGCACACTCAGAATTCACCTCGGGTTCTCGAGGGATGGGGATCCTGATCAATAAACGCTTTTCACTGATAATAAATGGGTCCTGGGCGGATGATCAAGGGCGTTTTGCAGCGATAGCATGACAGTGGGAGGGACGGCCGTACAACCTAGTATCAGTTTATATCCCACCGACACTGCATCAGGCGACCTGTTAACACTCCTGCAGGGTGAACTGATTCTGGGGGGAAATTTCAACGCTACTGTTGTCGCTGTCATAGACAGGAAACCCCCTAGTGACACAAGTGGTGCAAACCTCAAATTAGTAGAGTTCATTGACCCCATTGGTCTAGTTGATGTTTGGCGAACCAGGTACCCACAGGAGCGTCAATACACCTTCCATTCGGGAGTACATATAGTCTTTCAAGAATAGACTATATTTTTACGCTGGCAACAGGTTTAGAGAGAGTGCTAGAGGTCCTGCACCTGCCCAGGGGCATCTCAGACCACTCACCTGTTCTAATCACATGTCCTTCTTATGCCCCGGGTCGCCACTGAATTATTCCGCTCTACCCCGGATATCTTATAAACCACAAGATTGGTAAAGGTCTACTTACAGCCACAGGACAATATTTTTCAGAGAACGTGCACTCAGACAACTCTGTGGGAGGCATCTAAAATGGTGCTGCGGGGCCACGCAATCTCAGTAATTATACGACATTGACAAGTCTCCAACAACAGCAGATCGAAACCCTGGAACAGGGGGTAGGCCAGGCAGAGGAGGAACATGCCAAAGACAGCAATGATACTACGGCACATAAGTTAAACCTGGCACAACAGGAATACAGGGCCTACGCATGGGAGGAGGCTAAAACTAGACTCCCCAAAATACAGCACAGTGATTGGTGATAAAACAGGAAAGCTCCTAGCCTGTTTAGACAGACAGGACAGGGCAAGTCAGTGGGTGGCGCAACTCAGGTTGGAGAATGGGACTATGTCCACAGACCCACGGCAAATAGTTGATACATTAGCGGTCCACTACGAAACGGTATACACACCCACAGCCAGAACCACAATAGAGAATAATCTAGCCTTCCTCAAGGACATACAGATGCCCGCACTAGCCGACAGTGCAACTCAAGCAATGGCGGCAGATCTGACTCCGGACGAACTCGCACTGGCAATAGGCGCATTACATACGGGGAAGGCCATAGTACCTAATGGTATACCAGTAGAATTCTGTAAGAAAGCAGCAACTCAACGCTTACCACATCTGCTTAGCATGTACAAAGAAAGGGGAGGGGGGGTTGCCAAGGGATCAACGCTTAGCGACGATAGTGGCTATACATGAGCCAGGTAAACCGCTGCAGGAATGCATGTCTTACAGGCCGATTCCCTTAATAAATGCAGAAGCCAAAATATTGGCTAAAGCATTGGCCGTCAGGCTGCAGCCTTAGCTCACAATATTGATCTACCCGGACCAATTGTGTTTCATGTCGAACCGTAACAAGGCGCTCAATCTAAGACGCCTAAATAGTGTTATGGTGCGTATGCCACTATTGTAGAAGATGCTGTCATTCGTTCCCTGGATGGACGCATGGCATTCGACCTAGTCGAATGGCCATTTCTCTTCGTGGTCCTCAGACACCTAGGGTTCGGTCCAAAGTTCTGTGCATGGGTACAGTTACTGTACACAAAACCGCTGGCGCAGGTGGTGGTGAATGGTCGCATCTCAGGGGACTTCCCGCTGGAACGAGGGACAAGAAAGGCCTGTCCCCTGTCACCGCTCCTGTTTGCGCTGGTGCTGGAGTCACTGGCAGCATGGATACGACAGGATCTGGTTATCCAAGGGTTAAAATGGGCAATGGGATGGGAAGATCATATTTTGCTATACGCGGATGATGTGTTGTTATACCTGGCGTCCCTGCGCGTTCTTTCAACTGTCTATTGGATATTTACGCGGCGTATGGGAGTCTCAGGCTATACCATAAATTGGACAAAATCGCTCATTTATGTACTCCATGGTCCCCCTCTGCGACTCCCACGTGATTGTAAAATAGCTAAGATATAAGCAGGAATGGGCTTAATACCAAAACTCATGGCAATATAACTGAATTTACACAGGATTTACCTGACGGAGGAAAAATTAAAAATAAAACATTCAATTTTTCATCTCACATCATACATATCTAAAGCCCTAACACCTTCAAAGATACTATCCTAACACACCATTCTCATGCCCGAGATGTAAAATCCCTAGCGTAACTTTCTTTCACTTGTTTTGGAATTGCCCAGTGCTACACTCCTATTGGAATGCAACACATACCTCACTACGCGAAGTAACAGGGCTAACAGACCTTACCACATGGGATGCCTGCGAATTGGTCATATTCAAACGTCGCAAACACCACAAAGTTAAGGCGTGGTTTGCATCTCTGACCTTCCTATTAGTTAAGCGGGGAATTGCCATGCACTGGAGAACTCCGTTAGGGCCTCCATTAGCAGCCGGTAGGAGCAGTCTCTAAATGGTGAGCATCGACCTACGATATGAGGAAGCCTGAGGCATGCATAACCGCCATATCTCCATGCAATAGGCGATGTTCTTACATACCTTTGAACATACCCTAAATCACACAAGGTCCCCCTGTCATCGCCGCACCCCCTGCAAACCACTTTGTATGCACCCACCTCCGAGTGCGGATGAGGAGACCCCCCCATCCAAACCCAACACATAAGTCGCGACTGAGTAGCAAACACAAATAACCCCCCGAGCCTCATTAAAACCTACATTTCCGATGCACTCTCCGCGCAAGCACAAACGTGGACTCTCAACACTGCTCATCCAAGCCCATTCTCCTGTACCTACCCTCACACAGTGTACTCTCCATTCAGTTTAATCCCCCCAGTTTATTTACTGTTACATCACCATGATTAATGGACTCTTACATCTATCCATGTTCAAGATGAGGACAAGATGCAGTTGCGATATAATAAAATGTAAATCACACCCTCGCTAGGTAACAGGGTATGGGCTAGGTATCGATCAGAACACCAACCCTACCATACATCAGTAAATATTGCGAAATGGCAACCAATTGCATGTAAGAACTCTTATGTGTATCTTGATCGAAGCTGTTCTAATACTTCACTTATTAACAATAAAAACCAAATAAATACAGTTTACAAAAAAAAAGAACTACAACAGACATGCATATGAGGACATGGCGCCAGAGATTTATGAACCAGTCGCACCCAAAATTGCTGCGCTGCATTACAAGGACAGAGCAGGACAGCGTCATATCTACAGAGATATGGCACTCTCCTCCTCTCTCCCTAGGTGCATAAGTAGGCTGCCAAGCGCCACACACGAACCTTTGCACCATAGTGCAAAGGTGTCAGTGTGAGTCTAGCAGAGGTTTTGCACTGGAAGTGTGACCTTCCAGTATAAAATACTATGCCTAGAAAAACTGTAAACTTTTCCTACTTTGTATGTGTGCTGTACAATGCAGCATACATGCAAAGTCTGAAAACAAAGGATAAATAAAATAATTTCTCTTTTTATCACCAACTTCAAAGTGGTGTTATTTTTTGCAACAAAACCCTGTTTACTGTTGTTAGCTAATAGGGGTTTGGATCAAAAAGCATGGATGGAAGCACAGGAACGCCCATGTATCACCCACGTAATGCCCCTCTCAAAAAGAGTAAGTCAAACCAGTGTTCTGCGCTGCTTTGTGTTACCTTTTTGCAACTTTCTAGTTTAAAACCTGTTTGAGCTGGAAACTAAATTTAACAAAAAACGTTTTGCACAGATTTTCAACCTCAGCTCTAAAGGTTAGTAAATCTGCTCCTATGTGTTTTCTTTGTCTCTACTGGGTATAGCATGCGCTTGCAATTTGAATGTATTTTTATAGATTGCTGTGAATTTTGTAAACAGGTGGATACATAACTACTATCTGGAGATAACTGAAAGCAGATACTAATTTGAACCCAAACAACTGCATTACACTGATTGTGCATCTGGAAACAATGAACCTGACACTGACGTAATTTACAGACTGCAACCCGTGTATTTAGGAACACAAAGAACCTGACTGTGATGTCATTTAATGACAGCAATTTCCATACAAACATTGATCTCTTATCTATGTGAATTTGAAATATAATTATACATATTTTCTCAGGCACGGATTTCATAAATAGGCACAAATCTTAAATTCAGGGAGGGCAAAAGACAGACAAACATTTATGAAGGCAGGAGCCCAACAGCAATGGCTATCAAAACCAGGTATCACCTTAGTAACTAGGTATCCCCTACATATTTTTATATTACGGAATTTAGATTTTGTATGAAGCAGCTAATCAGATGAATGCATTTTAAATTGATCTCAATGCATGACAAACGTACAGCATATTCTAGAAACCGCCAAGTTAAAGGCAACATTTCATTTGGGGCAATTGGCCTTGTTAGATCGATCGGCAAACAAAAATTAGTTGACAGGGATTGAGTTATTTTTGATTCGCAACAATGCCAATCAAGGGCAGCAAAATACAGATCCTAACTGCATTAACTGAGGCGCTCACTATAGCTGTGACCACACCTCAGTGACATAGCAACAAAACCCAGTCATATTTGGTATTGTAATCTATAACACATAAGAAAAACAGCTAATTTATTTCTTGCTCTGTAAATTTGAAAACGAATCACTACATAGAAGACTATGGTTTAATTATCACATAAATGTTCAAGTTAAAAAGAAGCAGAAATACTGAATTATTAATGGCTCCACAGGTTCTGTTAATTTATTGTTTTGTCCCTTTCGATGCTATTCATCAATGCTTTCCAAAAAGTGGGGATGTTTTATAGAGCAGGGTGACACCATTTCTTAACACACTATTTTAACATGTTGCCTCACAAAGGTTTCTTACATTATTCGTGGTAATGCTAGCTCATCAAACTCCGCACAATTTCTAGTTCTATCTTCTTGACCCCACACCTGGTTGCTTCGGTGGCACAGCACATTTAAAACGATTACTGATAATAAACCATGCCTCCCTGTAAGGAGTGTGTCACCAAGGGTTTTCTTATCCACACCTCATTACTGACCTCCTCTCAAGGGTTGCTCAGTTTTTTCTGGGTCCGCCCTTGTTTGCAGTTGTTTACGTCTGTCGTACGCTAATGACGAGCTGAGCTCGTCATGTACCGCGGGTTTTTTAAAAACTCAGCGCACAGCGGGAAAACGCGTAGCGCGCATGGTGTTAAATGGCCAAATTCTTACCTCGTCTTTAAACCATACTGGCTGAATGAGTATCATCTGCTGTCATACAGGCTTGCTGTTGTGCATATTTAGACAGGAGCTTTAAATGTCGGCATAAATGCTATTCTGATGCGTGTGCTGGCCTCTACCTAAGCAAAGATGTCTAGAGACCAGGGCACTGGCTATCTCTAATTAAACAAGCATTGGCAAAGCCAATAGGTCTGATGTTGGCCTCCTGCCTTATGGCAATTAGTATGTTGTTTTGTAAGATGTTATTGTTATGGAATATGCTAGGCCCTCATTCTAAAAAAAAACTTGCTAGAGGAAAAAATAATTTTGAGTCTAAATAAAAAAAGATTACCTTAGTACTCCCAGGCACTGAAGGAAAATACTTTGTGTGTGGATGTGTTCCTTGTGAAAGGTTCCCATGCCGTAATTCGTAGTGAAGTTAGTCAGTTGTTGAAGTGGACTGATGAAACATTACCCCTTAGTGCTTGTTGGAGTGGGTGGAAGAAAAATGTGAATGACACCAGCTACAGACTAATGGATGAAGTGTGGCTGAAACCCTTATAAGTAACTTTGCTATACACATATTTGAGTGAAATCAAAAGCTATTGGCTACCACAGACCTAATAAAGCCAGTCTTGCATTGACTGCAAGCCTCTTGCCTCTGAAAAAGAAAGAAAGGCAATAAAAAATGCATGAAAAGGACAAGTTTATTTGATTTGGTTCTCCACTGAGAGCCACACATGTTCCATGCATAATATACAATGTAAAACTGTTTTGTAAAAGATAGGTTATTCATCCAAATACAAAGTTAAAAAGGGTTTTAAAAATTTGTAAAAATTGTAGCAAACAAACTCGTTTGGCGGAGCCTTACATAGTATGATCAATTCCTGTACAGAGTTAATAGTACATTTGATATAAATTGGTTGTAAAAACCTTTTTCTTGCCTTTACCACAGTCTCGTTTAGGCAAGTGAACAACAAATGTTCCAAGTCCTACTCTCCACCATTACACAGATTACAGATAATGCTTGGATTTTCTTTTTCTGCCACCTATATGTAACTGTTTTGAAAGGAAGTATCCCAAATCGGAACAGCACAATCGATCTCCTGACCCCATGCTTTAAATTGAAATTGATATACTGCTGTTTTCTTAAAAGCTATAGATTCTGCGACATTTTCATATAAAGGCAATTTAGTGCAGTGCTGGGAGTCGAGGTCGAAACTTAGTCTTGGAGTATAGTGTTTTAAAAAGAGCTTCAGCTGAGCAGGTGACCATGATTGTAGCAAATTAATATTAACATCGGATAACTTAAAAGCAGTTAGAATATTCCTTGAGAATACATATTTAAACAATTCATTTTCAAATGTTTCTATTTTAAGCAGAGATCGAATCGTTCCTTCTTCCGCATGGAGGAGGTTGTATGCCCACCTGATGATATTGGCAATTCCTCTAGCATAGGAGCTTATTAAAGAGAACTCGAGGCGGAGAGCTTGTACCGGTACAGCCTGAGATAGTTTTGTTAGTTTCCAGAGAATCTTCCCTTCTTTTAGGTCTAGAAAGCTCCAATGGTTTATTGGTATATATTCGAGAGAGTATGACAGCACTGGTGGAATCTTAGCGCCTTATACCTGAAGCAGAGAAGAGAAGTGTCTTTGTCCAGATGCAACATATAGCCGTGAAAGTGCCCCCACGTGAACAACAGATTTACGGATCAGATTCTGAGTATGGAGCCTATTTTGTAACGTCTTGGTGAATATTCGACCTAAATAGGTATATTCATTTACCACTTCCACCATTTGTCCCCCTAGAGACCAGTTGAATTTGGTACTCTGTTTCTTTCCTGAAAACGGAACTATTTTAGTTTTCGCGATGTTCGGAATTAAATAGTTTTCCTCCGTATAGTTGTGAAGTGCTCGGAGGCTTCTTTGCAGACCAAATGGTGTTAGGTCAAAAATAATTACATAGTCTGCATACATCATGGTGTGAATTTTGTGGAAGTCAATTTTGGGTGGAAAGTTGCATATCTGTTTAAAGCATTCAGGCATATCGCTGAGGTAAAGGGAAAACAGTAGGGGAGCAAGAAGGCATCCTTGCCTCAGGCCATTTTGCGTCAGTATAGGGCTAGTTAGTCCCTTTTCCCTCCCCATTTGAACCTGACACCAAGTATCGGAATGTAGTGATGTTAATATATGAAGTAATTTATCCGGGATGCTGAGTTTTCTCCAGAGTGTTCCTCTGTCCACTCTATCCAATGCGGTGGTAAAGTCGATAAAAGCTGCATACACAACCTGGGATTTTATAGCCACGCATTTATCTAAGATAGTTTGCAACACAGCAATATGGTCGATGACCGAGTGTTTTGATCTGAATCCCGCCTGATATAGGGGGATTAGTCCAGATGAAAAGGCCCAGTCCTTAAGATGGTCTAATACTGCTGCTGTGAAAATATTTCCTGTTGCATCTAATAGGGCTATCTGCTTGTAATTGCCAGGATACAGCCTTGTACCCTTTTTGTGTATATGTATTACAATGCTTACCTTCCATGATTTGGGGATTTCCCCTGTGGTAAAATATGGTTAAAGAGGGGAGATAACATCTTGCTCCATTCTTTGGGGTTGCATTGGAGGACCTTGATCGGGATTTTGTCAGGAACCATTGCTCCTGTCGTTCTCGCCTTTTTTATTAGTAGTTCAATTCACAAAGAACTACATGCTCCGATATTTGAGAATGTTATTTCTGGATTTCTAGCAAAATTATAAATCATTTCTAGATTAGTATTTACTTTATATAAATTGCTAAGGTATAATTCCGATTCTGTCAGAGGCACCGGGATAGCTTGTAATGCTTTTTTCGTTCCTGTTTCTTTTGCAATTATATTCCAATAGGCACGTTGGTTATTTTGTTTGGCTGCAATCTGCATATCTACCCAGTTTTTATCCTGAGTTATTCTCTAATTTTTTTCTTTTTCTCTTTTACGTTGGTTTTTTAATTTTTTGATTTCTAGCTGTTTTGATACAGAATTTTCTAGAAACTGTGATCTTATCAATGTATTTAATTGTTTTGTATTAGTATCAATCTTTGTTTTTTTTGTTTTGACTCTTTGTTGTTCTTGATTGAATCAGCTTTTCCTGTAGTTTTTGTATTAACTTTTTGATTACCATTTCAAAGTTTATTATCGAGTTTGTTGAGTGATTTACTTGCAATAATTGCGTTGAATCGATTATGGTGATAATTTTATTAAGTGTAGCTGAATTCCAATAAATCCGTCATTGCATCTTGCCAGGAGCCCTTGTTAGGCACCGAGGGTGTGTTAAACCTACATTACCAATTGGAAGAGGCTCTTACTCCCTTTTTGAGTAAAATTTGTAAAAGGGATAAGAACCCAAATGAAAGTCATTTAGAGTTAGGTAATCCTTGGTACAATAAAGAATGTCGTCTAGCAAAGTCCCACTTGATTCAGGCTGTTAAAACTAAGAAACCCAAGTGCATAAGAGAAAGTAGACATGCATATAATAAAACCCTGACTCAAGCGAAAAAAGTGTGGGACGATGCATTATGGGATGATCTACTAACTGCAGCTAAATTGAGAGATCGGAGTACCTTTTGGAGTTTAATATCGGAGGGGAATAAAAAGGGTAGATCATCTAAGGATATTTACCTAGACGAAATTTTACTAAACTCTATTCACATGATGAAGAGGGGTTGCCCATACAAGTTCAAGAGAGTAACTTAGCATTGAGTATTGCTCCTTTACGATTTAGTATAGAGGAGACCATGCAGGCACTACAGGCCATTAAAGCAGGTAAAGCCCCAGGACCTGATAAGATCCCCGGTGACTTATTAAAGCACGATATGGAAGCATGGAGACCTTATATTAACTTTTTATGTAACTCCATAGTGGCTGGAACACCGATTCCCGATAGTTGGAAAGGGGCAGAAATTGTAACAATTTTTAAAAAAGGGGATCGTTATGACCCGGGCAATTATCACCCAATTAGTTTAATTGATCTTTTACAGAAGGTTTTTGCCAGACACATTTTAAATAGACCTTTAGAATGGATAGAGGAGACCCAGACACTGACCAAATACCAAGCAGGTTTTAGGTCAAATACCAGCACAGTGGATCAAGTATTTAGATTCACGTGCATCTGCTGGAAGTATATTAATATAAGAAAGGGCAGCCTGTATGTGGCGTTTATAGACTTGAGGGCCGCCTTCGACCTCGTCCCACGTAATCTCCTGTGGACCACATTAAGAAATATGGGGGTCCCCGGTGAGCTACTCCAAGAACTCATCAGACTACACACAGGGAACTATGCCAAAGTCAGATGGGGGAAGGGAGGCGAAGTATCAAAGCCCATTCCTGTGAGCCGTGGCATGCGCCAGGGCTGTGTGCTGGCGCCTACGCTCTTCTCATTATATGTTAATGATATACCAACATATTTGAGGGATTATAATCACGACTCCCCGAAGCTAGGAGATGAGGCAATCACGGCACCTCTTTTTGCCGATGATACAATCCTCATCACTCAGAGTCCGAAGGGTCTCCAAAATCGGGTGAACAAATTCTATGGTTACTGTGTAGAGAAGGGGTTAGAAATAAATTTGTCTAAAACGAAATATATGTCCATAAACCCGCAAAAGTCCTTTAGGAAGAATATGGCCTCAAATAAACAAAAATTAGAGTATGTGGAGAGTTTTAACTATCTAGGTATTATGTTGGATAGTACCCTTTCATGGACGGGGCATCTGGTAAAAAGTAGATTGTCTTTCAAACAAAATTCGATGCCTATACTAAAAGTGCACGGCGCAAGTCATTCTAAAGCTATCACGCCGGCACTTGAAGTATTTAAGGGAAAGGCCCAATCAGCGGCACTTTATGGTGCTGAGGTTTGGGGGCACTGTTGTAAAAGCAACTTTGAACGGGAAGAAAATCACTTTATACGTAGGTTGTTAAAAATACCAACTAGAACTCCCCTAGTTCCAGTGTTTTTGGATATTGATCTCAAACAAACAGATTACCAAGCAATCTTAAGGCCATTATTGTATTGGGTAAGGCTCTGGACAACTCCGGAGCTGTGTAATTATAAAAGTGGATTGTTAGAAGTTATTCAGATTGATGAGTACAAGAAAATTGGATGGTTAAAACATATTTCCTTTTGGTGTATTAGGTTAGGGTTATCCCATTATTGGGAAGAGCCTCAGAATATGACACCTCCATGTAAAAAACTTCTAAAGTCCACTTTCTGATCTTATGTCAATGGTGAGCTACTTCATAGTTCATCAATTGGCATATTGACCCAGAAATTCTTAAATGTAAAGGATAATGCTGTATTTGAACCGTTTATGGACGAGATAGGACCACCACTAGCAAAAATGTTATATTTGCAATTTAGATATGGAGTGCTCCAGACGAATGCAAATACCTGTAGATTGGGGGAGGGGGGGGGGGGGGGGGGGGGTAAAAATGATAGCGGTTTTTGTATTCTCTGCCCTCAAAAGGCAAAAGAAGATGACGTCCATCTAATGTGTTTTTGTCCGGTCTATAAGTCATCTAGAGACCGTTGGATCAGACCCCTCTGTAAAAACATGGGTGTTAGATCCTATAAAGAAGCAGAGCGTATAATTAAGTCTAATACCTCTCAACTGGTAGTGGTTTGTATAAGCAGGTTTTTATTCAACGTGTACCTAATTAGAAAACAGCTTGGCTACAAGCTGTAATGTAATAATGGGGTCCGTAGTCTTCTTCACCCTGCATAAGTTACCATAGATAGCATTGATTTTATTTTTAAACATGGTTTTTAAAGGTTTTAGTCTGGCTTTTAAAATATGAAAAATAACTCTTTTATCTAAATTATAAAGTGAGATCTTGTTTTAATGTGACATTTGTAAATTAATTGATATGGATTAATTGTTTGATTGCCCCGTTTCATTCACTGTAACTTGAATATGTGACTAATTGCTGTATAGGGTACTGTATATGATTGTCTGTAAATGTTTTTCTTTTGTACTTCCTGCTTTTATGGCTATATTAGCCGAAATAAAGTTGAAACAAACAAACAATAAATCCGTCTTTGAGCCTGATTTACCAAAACTGTGCTATGTCTATACATAATGTGACCTGACGAGGAAGGTTGTGTCTTCCACTCGGTTTTTGCTTGTAGAATACCATGATCACTACCATAGACGAAATTAGTTTTGAGTTGTAAAACTGTTCCAAACAAATCAAAGCTACAGATCATGTAGTCTAGGAGTGAGGAACTGCAATTTCCTTGTCTTGTATTTGTGGCGGGAATGTCTCCTTCTACATTGCCATTTAGTATTATTCCCCTTAATATTGGGAGTGATGCTACTGGGATTTTTCCTCTTTTGTCCGCTTTGTTTTCTTTAGGAAATACTGGAATGGAGAATCCCTGAGCCTCTTCTTTGTGCCAGTTTGCCCATTTTAGGATTACCTCATTTGATATTTTCCCATTGAAGTCACCCATAGTAAAAAGCGATGGATAGCCTTGTTTTTCTACTGTTTTTACGATGTCTTCTAGGATATCTAAAGCAAGTACATCCATTTTTGCTCCAGGGGGGATATAAACATTATAGATTAGTAGGTCGTTTAGGTCTTCTAGAGGATTTATCCCAAACTTAATCTTAATACATTGATTCTTTGAGTTAGTTGGGATTATTTCTTGGGCCCATTTGTAATCTTCACAAAGCAAGATCGCTATCCCACCTTTCGCATGTCCCCGATCATCCTGCTCTGCGGTCTTGGACGAAATTTAATGTAGACTAGGTTTCTTGCAGGGCCACTATTGCTGGACAATTTTTTGTTATTTTAGGCATCTTTTCTTGAGTATTGCCTGCCATATTCCAAGAGGAGATCATCAAGCCTATGCTAAACGTAAGATTTGTTATCCTTGATTTGTTTGTTACTATTCAGGGTCTCCGAAATCCAGGCCCATGAATAATCCCTCTTTGTTGTTTCCCTGTTTGGAGTATTTTTACTCCATATTTTTCTTTCGTCATTCCTTATGGAAACAAATATGTTTTCTGCGTTCTGGTCTGGGGGGCTGTTTGTGGTGTTAGAGGTTTGATTCCATCGCTGCGCTTTAAGAGGATCTTCTTTTATTTGTAGCTTTTGGGCTTGATGGTTTAATACTGGAGTCAAATCATAGCCGTATTTGTGTAGAGTCTCACTCTCCTTTAGTATAATTCCTGGTACCACTGGAGACCAGAATTCTACAATCGCTTTTGTTGTTTTAGTTTTTACCGGGAACGTAATTAATTTTATTTCGTTTCTTGCTAAGGTTTGCGACGGCTGGATCTTTTGAAGCAGACTAATGATTCGGTCGCGATTTAGTGGAGCTTCACCTGAAGGGAATAATTCTATGATTTCCAGACAAGTAGGCCTGATCTCCTCTATTTGTGGATACTTTTCCTGGATAGTAAAAGTTCTTTTTGGGATCTCTCTTAATGCCGGGGTCGTAGGTCCATGACCTACTGTTGAGAAATTAGTTGCCTTTGGATTAAGATTGTTAGGTTGGTTAGAATTATCTCTTTGGATTTTCACCAGCGACTTCTGTTTTTTTGCCTTCGGGGTCTTGGGCATTTCTACACTTTCCTCTTTAGCTAGGAATACGATTGATGTAGGGTGATTGTTTTGGAATCTTGCTTTACGGGCTTTCTTTTTCTCAATTCTTCTTAACACCTTTCTCTTTTTCAGTTTAGTCTTGTTTTGTTTTCTTTTGCTCTTTGTATTTTCTGGACCCTGTGTGGTTTTATTAGAAAGCTCAGATTCAGCAGTTGTTTTAAAATGTGGTATTACGGGACCGCTCAAAGTCAGTTTGAGTTTACTTATTGCAAAGATTGGATAGTATGCTACCGACCGTTGATGTTTCTCTGGTTTGGTTTCCTCCTTGAAAAGTTTTCTGAGTGAAAATATCTGGGTATAGTCCTGTTTGTCCTTGGGTTCCTTAGATAATTTCCTCCGGTTTGAATTGCAGTTTCTTTTTTCGATGGGGAAGAGCTTTTATTGTTTCCACTTTTGAAATGGGAGAGTTTTCCCAATTACATTTGCCACAGCCTCCTACTTTTGATGTAGATTTGAATTGCTCTTTCTTCCTTTTTTTCTCTACGAGATATTTTAACATTCTTAGTTGGGTATTGAGCATTTGGGCAGAATTTTCCAGAATATTCCCTAAATGAGTGAGAACTGATTCCAGGATGCTTTGCAGAGAAAACAGAGATTTGGATACTGGGGTGTAATAATTCGAGAGTCCTGTGTTTTTAAAAAGAGAAAGATCTGGTGATTTTTCAAGGAATCCCTCTACATCAGATGTTTTTTGTGGGGTACTATTCTGAATATTCTGCGTCTCCTTTTGGGGTCCCATGTGAAATATCAGATCTTTGATGTTAATATCTGGACAGGTGATGTTATATTCTTGAGATTGTGGTATTTTGGATGATTCCGGTGTTATTGATTCCAATACAGTAGAGATCGGTGTTGACCCCTCCAGGTCTATTAAAGTACTTTTTGGGCCAATCTCTGGTGATCTTTGATTTTGGATTTGGGTTTGGTTGATGGCTTGTATTCCATCCTTTCCAGCCTCATTATTCCCTTTTTTGTTTTGAGTTATTAGATGGTCTTTTTGTAGTTGCCCCTGTTCATCTAGGTTTAGTTTTTTAATTCCAGGGCTTGCTACAGACTTTCTGGCTCTTGTAGTTTTACTAGTGCTCTTTCTAATTGCTTCTTCTGTTCCCATCCTTTTCATGAATATGGTTCTTGATCTTAATTTTTTATAGGCCATTACAGTGTAGAAGATTCACTTAGAAATTGTCCTAGTTGAAATTTGAGTCGTCCTGTTTATGCCACAGAGGTATTACCTGGTGGATCTTGGCCAGCCGTGCACTTAATCTGCTGACCCCTGCTCCTCCCTACTTTTGGTCCAACGTTAGAGGAGTTATACCCTTATCCAATTGCATTCAACACAGCCAGGGAGGTTAAGCTCCAAAGTGCCATTACGCCGGTGTGCCGCTCATGCACCACCGAACCTAGCGCCAAGTACCCACTCCCATGCTAACGGTGTCTTATGCAATTATAGAATTCACTCTGACATCAGACCTAAGTTACCAGTAGTTAGTTGATTGATTATTGAGATACTACCATTTAGATACAGCCTCTTTCTCTCAGCCCGTTGCTGTAGCTGTGGTATTGGACGCTTGGCAGCTAATGGCTAGCGGCTGGCTGCTTGGCCGCGGTAATGCTGGAGTTTAGCGTCCGGGCTTACCACACACTACTCACAGCTCTCTTCCGTATCCCTCCTACGGTCTATCACGGCGTGGGTGGGAGCCGATACTAATGCCGCTACTGGTGGTGCCGCCACTGCGGGGGACCCGCGGGAGGGTGCCTGGAGGGCCGCAGGACCAGGTTTACACACACACTCGCAACCTGCTCACCTCTGTTCCGGTCCGCTCCACTTGCCTCCACCGCCGTTGGTTCACCAGCTCATTTACTGTCTCTTCCGCTGGGCTCGTTTTACCCCCTCCTTCCACTTACTGCCGTGCTGACTCTCCCATGCCGATGAACTGCATGCGGTGATGGCCGGTGGTGGGGGCGGAGAGGGATGTCTCACTAGGAAAACCTCTCTGCTCAACTTTACCCCCACAGCCTCTCACCACTGCTGGTCTCCGGTCAGGGCCGCTGCTGCCCTTCCTCCAGCTCCTCCGGCTCACAACTTGCAGCTCACACTCGCCACTCCCAACTCGCACAGGTTCTTTCTCCCAAGATGCACCTCAGGCATACCTCCGGTCACAATGAATCTCAAAACCCCAGCAGAAGTGGACAAGAAAAGGACAAGAAAGAAGGAAAAAGAAGAAATGAATGAATTAATATGAAAAGCGAAAGAAAGAAGGCAAAAAAGGAAAGAAAGGGAGAAAAAAAAAGAAGGCAAGAAAGCAAAGAAGGAACAACCGCAAGAAAGAAGGAGAAATCGAAAGAAAGAAGGAAAGAAAAAGAAACAGATTGAAAAAAAAATAAAGAAGGGAAAAGAAGGAAGGAAAGAAGGAGACTAGAAAATGAGAGTAAGAATGAAAGATGGCAAGATGGAAAGAAAGACACAAAAAGATTATGAAAGAAGGAAAGAATGAAAAAGGCAAGAAATAAGTAAATTAGGAAAGACAAAAAAGTGAAAAGAGAATAACGTAATACAGAACTGTCCCTATGGTCACTTCAATCAAAATTATGAAGGCATTGAAATCCGGCTCCCCTTCTGACCCCTGTCCCGCCAGAATTTTGGCATCCATCGCTGAGGTACTGAATCCTACCGTTAACATAGTTCTTGAATCTATCCCTTTCTGGTGGTGTGATGTCAGACAGTTGGAAACATGAAAAGATACTCCCACTTATTAAGAAACCCTCAGCTGATCCTTCGATGGCCAGTAACTACAAACCGATATCTCTGCTGCCTTACTTCCCCAAGGCATTGGAGACGTATGTTAACACTGTGATGTGATGTGAGAAAGATTTATATAGCACACGAATGCCCAAGGGCGTCTAGGCGCTCATAGCGCCAGAAAGAGGCCTGAGTTCCAGGTGAGGATCATTTAGATTGAGTTAGTTTGAGAAAAGCCATGTCTTTAACAGCTTTTTGAAACCGAGTAGCGTTGGACAGCTCTTGATGTTTATAGGAAGTGAGTTCCATAGTTTTGCTGTGCCAAAGACAAAAATTCTTCCGCCCCAGTTGACTTTCCTGAATTTTGGGGTCCGAAAGAGTTTGCTCTGTACTGAGCGAAGGTGTCTTCGGGGATGGTACCAAGTGAGATGTTGTTTCAGGAAGGCTGGTCCCATACCATGTTATGCCTTATATGCTGGGCAGAGGGCCTTAAAATCTATTCTCTTTTTCATGGGGAGCCAATGGAGTTTTTTTAGGCTTTCCGAGATAGGCTGACATTTAGGGATGTTCAGTATTACTCTGGCAGCTGCGTTTTGAGTCCGTTGGAGCTTGGCCATATGCTATTTTTGGATGCCTAAGTATAGAGCATTTCCGTAATCCAGTCTAGCCAATGCTAGAACTGTGACTAGCGTCTTCACTGCTTCAGGGGGAATTAAAGTACTTATTTTTCGTAAGGATTTTAACGTCAGGAATGTCATTGATACAACTTTGTTAACCTGATGTGGAAAGGACAATTTGTCACCAAAGATGACGCCTAGGTTCCTCACTTTTTGAAGTGGGGTGGGGAACGTACCCATGCCATGGGGCCACCAGTTCTGAGCCCAGAAAGAAGTGTCTGATCCAAATAACAGGACCTCTGTTTTAGTGCTGTTGAGCTTCAGACAATTCGACCCCATCCATAGGTTTATGTGGTACATACATTGTCTAAAGTTATCTGCTGTGTCTTCAGGGCTGCTTGAGATTGCAACCACAATTTGGGAATCATCGGCATAAGATATTACTTTAAATCTGTATTTCCTGATGATACTGGCCAGAGGAGTTACGTAAAGGTTAAGCAGAATAGGGCTCAGCGTGGAGCCCTGCGGCCACATGGGAGCGTACATTCCTCTGAGCGGGAGCTGCTGACCTGGACATATTGATGTCTGTTGTTCAAATAGGATTTGACCACTTTTAGGGCAGAGTTCTTGACTCCTGCTTCTTCGATCCGTTTGATTAGTATGTCATGGTTCACAGTGTCAAAAGCCGCCGACAAATCCAATAGGATTAGGGCGGCTCTGGCTCCAGTGTCCAGAATTGCCCGGATCTCCTCTGCTGCCATGACCAGGGCGGTTTCTGTACCCTTGTCTGAAGCCGTACTGGGAGGAATCCAGTAGGTCTGCCGAGGAGATGAAGGCTGTTAGTTGGGATTTCAGCATGTTTTCCAGTACTTTGGCAGGGAAAGGAATTCTGGCTATAGGCCTATAGTTACTGGGATCATTGGGATCCGAGTTGGCTTTTTTTAGTAAAGGCAGGATTGACACAGTTTTTCCATGCGTCTGGAAAGACCCCAGATGTTATGACTTCTTTATAGAGTGTGCTGACTTGTTCACTGAATGTATCTGGTGCCAGGTGGAATATCATGGGTGGGCATGGGTCAGATGGTGCTCCAGATTTAATGGATTTGATAGTTTGTGGGGTTAATTCAGTGTTTGGTGGATCGAAGAAGTCTAGGATGCTAGTGGGACATAGGATTTTTGAGGCGAAGGTGGTTGTCATGTCGTCATCCCAGTCTGAGAGGGACTTGAAGATGGTGAGCACCTTGTCTTGAAAATATCCTGCAAGTTGGATGCAGAAAGCTATGCTGGTGTCTTTTTTTTGAGGTTCTGGGAGTTTGACAAGTTACTTTAGTGTTGAAAATAATTCTTTACTGGAATTGCCTGCTTGTTGTATTTACTTTTCTCGTCCATTATCATCTTTTTATATGTGTTCAGTGATTGGGAATATAATTCTCTTTCAGCAACAGTATAGTTGCCTCTCCAGCGCCACTCGACTTTTCTACAGATCTGCCTCTGTTTACGCAAGGCATCGCAGAACCAGGGTTCAGATTTCTTTGTGTGCTTGCTGGTAACACTCTTTTCTGGTGCCAGCAGGTCTACTGCGGACCTAACTCAGTTGTGAAAACTGTCTGCCGCTAGGTTTGACTCTGGTTTCGGGTCGGGATAGGAGGATGCTAGGGTATATTGCAACTGATGGGGGGTAATGTTCTTCAAATTGCGTCTTTTGAATGTCTTATGGGAGATGTGTGGGTTGGGAATGTGGTGTGTGGTGGTTACTGAGAAAAGGATGGCTCTGTGATCTGACCATGGCACTGGCAACACTTCTGTTATTTTAAGGTGGGGATTAGATGTAAATACCCCATCCATGATGTGGCCAGCGTCATGTGTAGGGTGCATGGCTTTCTGCTCCAGCGCTGCATTGGCCATTGCCTCTATTAGTGATAGTATATTATGGTCTTCTAAGTTTTCTAGGTGATAGTTAAAATAACCAAGTATGCAATAGTGCTCAGAGCCAGTGCTGGCTTCTAATATTGGGCTTCTAATTTCTTCAAATTTACATTTGTTTGTCGTGCATGGGGGTCTATATAGTAAGGTTCCGTTGAAGGTGTAATTATCGCTTAGGGTGATGCAGAAGGAAAACAGCTCGCAGTCTGAGCTGCTGCCTGCTGGGAAGCCTTTAACATCCAGAGAGTTGTTAGCTATGATCGCTAGGTCTCCACCCAGTTTGGATGGTCTGTCATTTTTTATAATAGAGATAACTTGGGGTATAGCTAGGGCCAGTCATCACTGACTTTGTAGAGGCTACCAATGTCTTGCATCCAAGCCAGTCAGGCTTCAGAGCCAATTTCAGCATGGAGACGGCCTTACTAGAAGTCTCTGAGACTATTAAAACTACCCTGGACAGAGGAGGGAACGCTGTGCTGATACTGCTAGACCTGTCTACGGCTTTCGATACCGTGCCCCACAATCTCCTTCTGCGCAGACTTCAGGACTGCGGCATTAGGGGCACGGTCCTTAGGTGGGTCTCCTCCTTTTTGGAAAGCCGCCAGCAAACTGTCTGGTCACCACCCTTTTTGGCCATCATTCCTCCGATGGATTTAGGAGTGCCATAGGGCTCTGTCTTAAGTCCAACCCTGTTTAATGTTTATATGGCACCCCAGCTCCTATAGCTGAACAGCACGCAGCAAAAGTTGTCTCTTATGCCGACGACACACAACTGTTGTTCACATGTGAGAAAGATGCGGCGTTAAGAGGCAAAGAAATCCGCTTGTGCCTGACCAAGGTGTTTGACTGGTTCAAACCCAACCAACTGCTATGTAACTCAGATAAGTCTGACATTATTTTTTGGGACAGACTCCTGGGGATGAATGGCGCCAATCGTGGCCCCAGAATCTGTCCCCCCCCTATAAGCCCTGTGACCACCGTAAAAAACCTTGGGGTCAATCTGGACACAGACATGTCTATGAAGTCCAATGTACCATCTGTGGCCTGCACCAGTTTTGGGCTGCTAAACACAGGTTCCATTAGAGCGCTGGACTAAATTACAAGGTTGTATAATCCTGCTGTAGCTGGGCATTACCTAAATATTTTGAGAGGAGCTGGAAAAAATGAAAAAATGTAAAACATTGGGTTTTTATAGACCACATACTTTTAAACATTCCTCAACTCCTGCCAGTACTATTATCATTTTGGTGCTGATAATGAGAATTTGTTTGCGTGTCTGATGTTAATAAATCCACATCACTGAAAGTGGTGTTTGAGTGCAAACGGGACAATGTATGAACCAAGCAGAAAAGAAAGCCCTTCTCCTTTGAATCAGAATCTCAGCTGGCTAAAACTGCCTATTGTAATGGTAAACGTCAACTCAACAAAACCCCTAAGGAACAACTGTGGTGGTTTGCTTGCCGTTGGGCTCCTGCTATTTTGCTGATGTAACATCACTTGCCAAGGAACTCATACCATCTGGTAGCTAAAGTGTCCACAAAACGAATAATAGAGGACACAGAGACTATAGCAGCCTCCCTTTGTATCTCAAAGTCTATGGGCCTGATTCACAGAACTAACTTAAGACAAAATCCCAAACTTACTACTTTTGGTATTCACAGAAGTTAGGATTTTGTCTTAAGTTTGTCTTAAGACAGACGTAAGACAGACTTAAGACAAAATCCTAACTTAAGTCTGTCTTAAGTCTGTCTTAAGACAAAATCCTAACCTCTGTGAATGCCAAAAGTAGTAAGTATAGGATTTTGTCTTAACCCTTTCGCTGCGGCGGCTATTCTGCCGCAGCGCTAAAGGGGCGGGGCGGCCGCCGCATGCTGGTGACAGAACCGCTCCGTCACCAGCTACATGAGCATGAGCTGTGCTGGTGACGGAGCGGTTCCGTCATGACCCGCCCCGCTCATTAAGACTGCCGCGCAGGCGCGAAATCAGAGCCGCGCAGGCGTGGCGGCCGGGCCATGACGGAACCGCTCAGTCATCAGCACAGCTCAACTGTAGCTGATGACGGAGCGGTTCCGTCATCAGCAGGGGAGGGGTTAAGTTAGTTCTGTGAATCAGGCCCTATCTGCTTGACTGTGTACAACAGACGTAGAACTGCAGAATGTCCCAGCTTGGCCAGTCTGGATAAAGCCAAATCTTCGAAATCCAGGATGTGCCTACAATTTCATGATATTGAGTTCCTCTGGGTGCAAATCACACTTGATAGCTCTACTGCCTGGAAGCCAACCTGCAGGAATGTATCACTAAATGCTCAGGCGTGTCCGGTCTTTATCAATGTGCCAACATATCCTACACAGAGGAAAGCTCTCAAAGTTAATGATCAAATCACTTTATTAAAGTTACAGAGTTCGCATGTTCCTAAACTGAAGTGCCAGGACAGATGTTTGAAAAGTTGGCCACGATTTTATTAGGATCTGCATTAACTTAATGCCTTGATTACTGGGGTGTCTGGGCACTCCTGTGCCAGCCACGTTTTCCATTGTGTGCACAAAGTTTGAACACCAATCTTGGAGGGACACTTCCCATGACATTTATATATTGTGCCTTGATGACATATATGTCATAAGGGAATAAAAGGTACATTTATTTAAAATGTATATGTACGACAATAGAGCAGTCTAGGCCTTAATGCTATTTCCAGGCACTGAAAGCAATGTAACAAGGAGAAGAATTCCTCAGTTCAATGCATTTGACGAGGCCCCCCTTTGAGAGAGTGGTCTATGGGTTTGGGAGTCAGAAGTGGCTAGCAAAATGGCAGCTCCTCTGGGTTTCTTATAGTGTTCCTTACGGGTATTATTTCTCTCTCTTATTGCTTAGTATTAATCTGTAGAAGCTCCAGCAGCTACTGAAAGCAATGAATACCGATTTTCAGAACAATATGAGGATAACACCATGGTGATATTCTACCTGACAAAAGACCCTGATAGCTATCGTAAGAAGATAAAAGAGGCGATGATGAACACCTGCAAGTGGATGAATAAAAATCGATGAGCCTTAATGAATTCAAGGCAGCATTTCTACAATTAGCACATTAAGTGACCTTTAGACTAGGAAACTGAAGTTAACGAAAGGGTTACCACCCACTGCAAAACCTTTGATGTTCATTTGCATATCGATAACCATTTAATTGTTACTGTAGCTGCTGCAAACTATCATCTTCACCTGGCTCCTGGAAGATTGTGGGTAACAGACGGGTCAACGTTGGGGCCAAATTAAACAAATGCAACTTTACTTGCTGGCACCTTACAAGCTAATTTGCAGAAACCATTCGTTTTGTACAATTCAGCTGAAAGGTCAGTAACTCACCAAAAAGCACAGACTTTGCCTGTGTTAAAATGTCTGCACTGTCTTCTTGTCCAGGCTAGGGTAAAATTCAAATATGAATTTCTACATAAGACTGGCGAGGACTGTGTTGATCGCCTTAAAGATCTTTCCCTCCAGGTCTTGTCAAACCAAGATAGGGACATGCTAGCGCAGGACTTGATGATCAAGGGTCTGTGCTTGCAGTCTGAGTAGCAAAAAGATACATTGGATTGCGCATGACTGTTGTGACATCAGACGCCAAGCGCTGTGCTGTGCTGTTGCCAAGGAGGAGATACGCGGGGCTGCTCGAGGCAACCAGGCTCCGGGAAAAAAAGCCCTGAAGCACCCCCCCCCCCGCCTCCCGCTGCTACAGCCACCACTTACCCACTGCGAACCCCGCTGCCAACCTCGCGGCAGGAGGAGGCCGCTTCGAGGGCTGATCAGGAGGGGGTTGTGGCGGCCGCCAGAGGGCGGGTCTGCAGGACGGTGAAGAGGCAGAGGAGCGGCTGGGAACGGCTGGAGCACACCGGCATCATCGGCATCACCGGCATCACCGGCACCATCGGCGCAGCCTCGGCCGCAGTGAGGAGGCGCGGGCGGAGGAGCAGCCGGAGCACTGGGCCCCCATGCCCGGTCTACAAGCCACGCAGCTAAGGGCAGCAAAGAGGAGGTGGAGTGGCCAGAGCTCACCAGCCGGCCGCAGTAATGAGGTGGAGGAGCGGTTAGAGTACATTACCACCACCAGCGGCAGTCGCGGCACCGGAGGCCAGCCAGTCAGCCAGCCAGGTGAGAGATCGACTAGAAGTGCCCTGTGTGCCCCGACATTTGCGACCTGGGTTGGGCTCTTGGCCAACGATTTGTTCCATCAGCAGCCACCCCTAAGCCCACGGGGCTAGTCAGTGCAGGGCTGCTTTTACCGATGTACTGCCGCTTAAGAGATCGCCAAGTAATAAGTCTAACTTGCTAACTTGCTAACTACTTGCTAACTGCTGCTTATAACAGGGAGGAGAAGCTGGAAGCAGTAACGAGCAGCGTGGGAAGTAGCCATAAAAAATAGGTAGAAGTTGGAGGTATAGAGCCGGAAGCGCTAGCAGCAGAGGAGCCGGGCATAAACCAGAGGAACCAGAAGAAACAGGGTCTGCGCCCCCTTCAGACTCCACTCATCCTCAGTGCCAACAAAATATACAGGGAATCTACCCCGTAGCTGGGTAGGGTGCTGCAAGAAGAAAAAACATCCCTCCTTGGGAGGTCAGCTGAAATAGCCATAATACCAAACGCAAAAACAACCTGCGCGAGCAACCAGTAACTCCTGCAATAAAAAAGGCATCAATCAACAAGAGCTAATTGACTCCTATCTCTCACGAGTAACAGGCAACAAGTGCCAGGAAACGACACCTCCCAGAGAAAGTTAAGGAAGTGCATGCCGGTCTCTAGCACCTGGGTGTGCGCCAAAAAAAGATAGTGTCGGGGTTTTTGCACAGATGCAATCAGGAACCATCCGTCAGGGGGCCACAGAAAGACCGCAAAGGAAACAAGAAAACAAAAGCAAAAAACCAAAACTAAAATCACAAGAAGAGGAGGTCTCACAAACCGACATCGGCGAAAACGGAGCGGGTCAAAGGATAGGTTGGTCTCAGTCCCCACCCCACCAACAAAGTTAAACTCTAAACTGACCCATCAAACAGTGATTCAAAAGACCCCATGGCGGCTATGTATGCCCCCCAAAAGGAATCTGCTCTATTGCCAACCCCAATACAGCCTGTTAAAACACAACCTTTTCTTAGAGGTACCCCAGGAATGTCGGACAGCGTATCATCAAAAGTACAATTTCTAGAGAATCAGTTGGCTCATACTGATGGCAGGAAATTGGTATCAGTAGCAGCCCAGGTGCACCAGGCAGCTATTGAAATGCCAGGACAAACCAAAATAAAATCGGGAGAATCAATTGAAGCTCATAAAGAAACCACAGCAAACGTAAATATAATTAATACCGGAGATACTGCGGAACCCTTGGATCTAGAGGCCCCTGTGAGGATAAGCAGAGAGAGTGGAAAATCCCACTCCTTTCTAGAAGGATCAATACAGCAACAAAATGATCCTTCACTTATAGTAAATCCTAACGTCGGCGAACTTCCCCAAGAAAAAAGGAACAGTGCCCAGTTAACACAAGATGGTCAAAGGAGGAAAAAATAGATCTAATAAAATCAGCAGCAAGCGTAGCTTCGAAGGAATTGCTGATCGGAAAAACGCTCTCAATCATAAGCGAGGCGAATCTAATTGAAATCTTGGAGTCTCTAAAAGGGATGGGACAGGATATGGAGCAACGTACCCCGAGTCCAAAGAAAACAAATCCACAAAGAAGAGCCATTTTGGTCTTGTCAACCCCTCTGAATCCTCAAAGAAAATAGGATGACAACACAACAGAACCACAGGAGGATGGCCACAGTCCTACAACAAAGAAACGACTAATCCTGTCATCACCAATAACCATCTCTTCCGGAAACGGGTCAAGCCCTGGCTCGTCAGCACTGGCTCAACATAATGATGACCATCACAACACGAAATGAGCTGAAACGCTGTTTCACACCCTGGAACAATCCATAAAAGTACAACATTTTCAATCTGACAAAATGGACGTTCAAATTGACTTAATCATTCTGATGGCCAGTCATACCGCTGGAGTAAAAAACTGGACGTAATAACAGCGCGATTAACAAAAAAATAAACCCTAGACAGGCAAAATGACACAAATAACCAACTAGCCACATGCCACTGTAGCTCGATCATAGAGAAACTGGCAATACTACCGGAACTTTTAAAAGATATTCTAGGGGCAGCAAAACAGTCCTTAAAAACCCACTATCAAGAACCCCTCAAAAACCGATCGTGCAAGAGCAAACCTCTAACCTACCTAAAGTTAACAACGAGGAAGCAAAAAATAACAACGAACCTCAAATAAACTCAGAACTTGAGATAAACCAAAGTCAACGCGAAGATCAAATAGCAGCATCACAGCCAATAACAAAGGTGGGAGTTAAAATCACAAAACGGGACAGAAAGGGCGCAAGGAAGGCCAGGCTAAAATATAATAAACTACCAAGCCCTGCCCCGGTTAAATTATTTCCACTCTTTACAGCAAAACCAACCACGGAAATGAAAGCAACGTCTCCTCCATATCTGAGGCAGGATGCACCGAAGGAAATCAAGCACATTTTTCACAGTCCTCCTTTGCAAAAAGTCAAGCACACGGCAAAACCTTTTTCTGTGCTACAAAACAAGCAGAAGTTAGAAGACCAGTGCGTGAGGACAAAGCAATTGGTAAAGAAACCCGGGTGGTGCAGCAACCAAAGAAGATAAAATTACATGAGTATGAAGAGGATGAAGTAGTACATACGGAAAATCAGCAATCGCCGAGATATTGCAGCCCGAGGGGTGGCAAAGTACAAAACAGTCAACAATTTACATGGCAACAAGTAGAGACACACGGGGGGCACCTTAGCAGAGCATAAGCAGCTTGGAGGGCACATTGTCAACCAGCCCTGAAATCCCCCACAAATAAATTGCTGTAATACTAAGGGGAAAGGATCGCCACTGTAAGCTTTCAGTCCAGGAGCAAGCGGACCCACAAATAAGGACGTTGACGAGAAAAAATGTATGCCCTTCAACCCCCAGGCAAGAAGTAAGTATTAAAAATTCAACAGGGTATGAACAAGGAAGCAGTGAAGAACCCTCACTAATCCTTACAGGACCAGGGGGAAGAAATGAAACCGCACCACTGTCATTTGAAAAGTAAGTTGGAATTGACTCATGAGAATTGAAGCGGTCTTTTATCCTGGAATACTCATCAAAAGGCACCCAAGACAAGCTCAACAGGGGAGACCTCTTGAGACTTTTCCATGAAATCCCTGAACTAAAAGGAATCCGTTCGCGTGACCTAATTTCAGTGGAATTCAAGGAAACACCCCAAAGGGGGGTAGAGGAGTCCCTGACAGCGTGGGCGTCCAAGGACCTGTTGCACAACATCGCAGCTATAAGCGGAAGATTTGAGGCATGGGGAATCAGGCTTAAGGCAGTGCAACGCCCAAAGTACCCGTATCCCTTTCTAAACAATCTAAATGAAGAGCAAAGCCCGCAAAGACACCAGCACACATGTTTACGTGGAGCACGTTCCAACTCACCAACAATATCCCTGCAAAACAATAGGCACCCCAAAAGCAAAAGCCTGGGTACCATCGGGGGAAGCCTGCAGGAAATCAAGGACTGGGCCTGGATTGAACAACGCTGAATGATAAGCACTCCTAATCAAGGAATACAAACACCGGGACCGGCAAGAGAAAATAATGAATTAATTAACATCTCGCTCTGTTCATGGAATGTGCATGGCTTTAGGGACATGGGCCAAGATCAAGATACCGCAACCTTTTTAATGCAACAACAAATAATCCTGCTTCAGGAAACATGGAACATGGGGACAACCTCAATACCTGGTTTTATCGAACATCATTGCCTGGCAGAAAGATACTCAAATTTTGGCCATCCGAGAGGGGGCTTATCAACCTTTATAATTCAAAAATTGAACTGGGAAACCGAAGAAATAGATACATGGGCAAATTGGATCCAAGTGACCAAGGTCACTGGTAAGGAACAAACCATAAAACTCCACCTAATAAATGTCTACATTCATCCGGAGAGAAAGAAGCAAAATGGTAAATATATAACTCTTATAAAACGACTAAAAGTATTGCAGAAAAGCCACACAAATGCTCATATGGTGATCGTCGGCGATTTTAACACCAATCTTTTAGCGACTAAACGGGGAAGAAATTGTAAAGCTACGAACGTTGCGTCTGATTTCGTCTGCAAACTAGCAGCACTCGACCTAATAATCATAAACGGCAAATCCCCGTGGGACTCGCCCCCTGTGGCAACATACCTGAGTGGAAAAGTCGCGTCGACAATAGATTTTATCATCACCAGCATAAATCTGTTCTCAGAAATAAACAGTTTTAAAATAATTCCACGAGTAGAAAGTGACCATCTGCCGCTAACACTGAATCTGAAGAATAGTACAAAAATTGCAAAGAAGAGTAACGCCATTATGCAGTACCAAGAAGCGTTCAATTTGCGTAAAGTAAAAAGGCGAGGAGTGGCCCCACAAGTCATGGAGGACAAAGTAAAGGTCTTCATAGAAACCCAAAGCCCAGTTCAAGAACAGGCGCACGTAAAGCACTGGGAGCAACTGGCCGAGTTCTTGCTTCAAACCTTCCCGGTTTCCAAGCCACAGAGGTGTTCAAAAACAGTCAGGCGGGAGCCATGGTTTAATCAAGATCTCAAAATGTGCAAAAGGGAGATCGCGAGAGAAGGGCGACGCCTATCCCGAGAGGGAGAAAAGGGCCTAACAAAAGAAAAAATAAAGTTGCAGGCACTAAGGAGTGCTTATAGAAAGAAGTTGGGGAAAGCAAAACCAGTATATAAAGAAACAATCTGGCAGCAACTATTATTAACAGCTAGCAAAAAATCTAACAGCAGCGATTTCTGGGGGATCATAAATACTTTAACAGCTGGTCCAACACTTCAGCAACAGGCAGGAATCTGGACAGACCATGTAAACTCCCTGTTCAACAAATTCACGAGGGATCTAGAACAACAACCCCAGGGGCCACACCATGACCAAAAGGAGGCTCAAGTCGGACCCAGTCATGTAACTTCAACAGACAATTCAGCCCACTCAAACTCCTCTTTCAAAGAGCAAACTCCTCTGACGAATGCGAAAGAACTGAAAAAACGCATAACGAAACTAAAGTCTGAGGGAGCGGCTGGGCCAAATGGCATACCAAATGCAATTTTCAAGAACAACCCAGAGTTGTGGTCTGAAATCCTAACTCCAGTCTTCAATGAGATTTATGTATATTCTAATATCCCAGTTTCCTGGAGGGGGACTGTCATCCACCCCATACACAAAAAGGGAGATCACGACAAGCCAGGGAACTATAGACTAATCTCTTTGATTGACGTGGAAGCAAAATTATACGCCTTTGTGCCTACTGAACCATCTGCAAGGCTGGATGGAGGAAAGAAACATCATCCCCAAATTTCAAACAGGATTCAGGCAAGGCATGGGCACACAATCGAATCTTGCAACTCTAGCTCTCTTGACGGAACAGGCGCAAAGAAGGAAAGCCCGCCTCTTCGTCTGTTTCGTGGACATCAAATCAGCATTTGACAGAGTGAGCCAGAATCATTTATGGAGCAAACTTAAAAGATGGGGCCTACCAAATGAACTCCTCACCGCCATCATAACCTTGTACACTGACACCTGGACAAGAGTTAAGTTGGGAAATGGGTTGAGCACCACCGGAAGTATCCTTACACAAAGCGGTCTGAAGCAAGGCTGTGTCTTGGCCCCTAGCCTTTTTAATCTGTATTTATCGGATATTGCCCAACACTTTGAAAACCCAGACTGCCACCCCCCGAAACTGGCAAATGAGCCAGTCGCAATCCTCCAATATGCAGACGACATAGTCTTGCTAAGCCAAACCCCAGTGGGGCTACAAAGATCAATAAATAATCTGGCATCCTACTTGGACTCGGAACAGCTAGAGATAAACAAAGATAAAACAAAAGTGTTCGCCTAGTTGACAGTAGGAAATTAAAGTTTAAATGGAGGGTCAAGGGGGCTTACGTGGAAGAAAAAAGTTCATACAAATACCTGGGAGTAATAATCGGGCAGGGCACAAGTCACAAAGAACACAAACTGGCCCTGAGAGCAAAGACCCAGTCCTTGATCTATGCTTACAGATCCTTGCGCAGAAAATTGGACTGTCCAAACCATTCACATCTGTTAAAAGTTATGGCTGCCCAAATCCAACCAAGTTTGTCCTACGGCCTCGTCCCCTGGTGTGGCAAAGACTCACATTTTCAGAATGAATTGCAGTCAAAAATCTACAAATCGGTTTTTGATCTGCCAAAATGCGCCTCGCCTTCCCAGGTAAGACTGGAATTTGGGCTCCAGGACCTTAAATAATAGGAAGATGAGCAACTTTATTAAATTCTGCCACACTCTCCGGTTATCTGAAGTGGACACTCTAAATAGACTCTGCTGGGACGAAGTTAGGTCACAGAACGAGCAAGAAATTCAAAATTCTTGGGGGAGTTTCCTGATTATATCTCTGGCCACTTTGGAACTTCAACCAGCATGGGACAACAAGATGGATCGAGTTTCCTTTAACAAAATTGTGAACGTCGCGAGCAAAGAGAAATCTTTACTGGAAGATAAATTGGTGCTCACAAAGAGGCGGCACGGATGGACAGTCATGAAATCAAATAGGACTTCAAAGCCACAAGCCTATTTATCTGCCCATTTTAGTTCCTACTTGAAGAGGTGCTTCTTAAAAGTTCAGGATGGGGGTGCATGTCTCCAAGGATTTATCCCTCTCCTGGGTGACAGGTTTTAACTCAGAAGGTTGTCGCTTATGCAGATTCCAAAAAGAAATTCTAACCCTTTGTTTGTGCGCCTGTCCAGCCATGTTAAGCCAAAGAAGACAGTACCTAAAGGCGACTTTTATCAACCTGAACATTCGTTCTAGCAGACAAGCAGTGATAAGCTTGCCGAGGAGTCAAGTATATGAAACTCGTCAATAGCGGCCTATTGCAAGCGGATGATGATAATCATAATCACATGTAATACATCCCCATACTTTTACTTGGGGGTACATACATTTTACTTCTTTGCTGCAACCCGATTTTAACATAGTTTTAGTATGATTTTATAATAACAGAATTTTTATACACTCGAAATGTATGGCAGACAGACCACAGATGTAATACGATTGCTTGCATAAGGACAATCCTAGCTGCCTGTGTAGATGCACTTTATTTATTTTATGTTGGGGGGTGGGGGGTTGTGATGATTTTAATTAATCGAGCAGTAAACGTTAAACTTGAAACTTGAAACTTGACTTGATGGTAGAAGAGGTGGAGGGGCAATCAAAGATTTGCAATCTTGGAAGGCGGCTGGGCCCAACGGACTGCTCCTGGAACTATACAAGTGTGGGGCTGACAAGGTGGCAGAATACATGCTGGCCATGTTTCAGGTGGCTAGGAAAGAGGGCGACCTGCCAGTAGACCAGATGTTGGATACTACTGTGGTCATCCATAAAAAAGGTAAGCCGCCTGCAGCTTGCAGCTCCCACAGGCCTTTATCGCTCTTGAACCTGGAGGCCTAGGTCTTAGCAAAGGCCTTGGCCAATAGACTGAGGATAGTGATAGCCACGGTGGTCCACCCAGACCAGTTCGGGTCTATGCTGCACAGGGGTACCAGATTCAATTTGAGGCTGCACTATGGGGTCTTACCCATGACTCAAGCTCGTCAGACTAAAGACGCTATTCTGCTCTCCTTAGATGCAAGGATGGCATTCAATAGTACTGAATGGACGTGGATCTGTTTGCTGCACTTGCCAGACAAGGAATTGGCCCCCTGTTCTGTACTTGATTTAGACTCTTACACCATGCTTGAGGGTCAGGGTAAACAGGCGTAGTCCCATCCTTTCGCCCTCCACAACAGTACAAGAGAGGGCTGCCCTTTATTTCCAAGGATTTTTGCTCTGGTGCCAAAGCACTTGGCTTCATTGATTCGTCAAGACACCCTCCTGGAGGGAGGGACTGGAAGGAACGGATCGCCCTTTATGCTGACGACATCCTACTTACTATACGCTACCCAGCCACACATCACGGTAGATAGAATGCTCCATATTTTTCAGCTTTTTGGGAGCTACTCTGGCTATCAAATTAATTGGGATAAGTCCCGTATATTACCCCTTGTCCAGCGTAGCCCATCTCTATCGTCAAGGTGTGTAGCCCCTATAGTGACTGATGAGTTTCCATATCTGGGCATTTATATAATGCAAAGTACTGAGGGATTGGAAAGGAACTTGTTTCTGTAACTGAAGCACTTCCGAAATGAAGTTACTCATTGGCAGAAGCTACCGGTGTCCGTTATGGGACGGGCTGTGCTCTTCAAGATGATGGCCCTTCCCCAACTGCTCTATGTCCTCCAAAATTCCTCCGATAGAATGCCGTCTGAATTCTTCCATAGGGTTAACTGTGAATTGTGCGAACTCCCGTGGGATGGGATAGTTCACATATCTCACTCTGCAAGCTACAACAAGGGGTATACGAGGGTGGGCTAACAGTTCCTGATATACGTGCCTACTACTGGGCAGCCCAATTGACTGTAATCAATGATTGGGTGTTCATGAATGTGGAGAAAGAGGCCTATCAAGTTAACAGAGAGGCTATGGGGAGCCGCCGCTACCCAGCACTACTGTACCGTAGGAAACAAGAGAAGTCTCTGCCAGGCCCGGACCGGCCGCTGAGGGCACCGGGCAATCCCCCGGTGGGCCGCATGGTTGGGGGCCGATTTTGGGCCCTTGGGGCCGTTTTTGTTACAGGGCCGTTATGCTGCAAAAACAGCCCTGTATCAAAAACGGCCGAAAACCGGCCCTTTCACAGAGCACGGTCGCACCTCTTCCCCCTCCCCTCTCCTCCCGGAGCGGGGGAGGGGGGCCGGCCGAGCACTTTGCCAGGGCCGGTTCTGGTTCCCAGTCCGGCCCTGGTCTCTGCCAACTCACACTCAGAGAGTGGTGAAAGCTTAGAGGGAGGCCACCAGATTTCAGGAATGGAGGGCAAACTCACAGACAGGATACCACTTTGGGACAGTGATTTGCTGAGAGAGGTCAGGAACCAGAAGGGCTTTCATAAATAGGGGCTGCTAGGTATCGAGCACTAAGGAGACGTTTGGGGAGGGGGGCACTGCTGACGTTTAAGGACCTAAATCAGGAATACAAGATAGAGGAATCAGAACGATTTAGGCATTTACAACTAGGTCACATGTTGAGCTGTCCTGTACTGGGGGGAGAGAAGTTGCCGGGGGACACACTGCTGGTGGACCCTATTCCAGACAAAGCAAACTCTCTGACACATAGAAAAAGAATGACCAACTCCCCAGACAGTTCATGCGAGAGGCATAGGAGGGTGACATTGGAATTTTCAAAGATGACGACTTGGTGGAAGCACTACAGAGCCCAAGGGAGGATGCAATATGTGCCCACTTTTGACTAAGACAACTTAGGATACTCCACAGATCATATTACTCGAGATCACTTCTACACTGCCTGGGGCGATGCGCTGGGGCGATGCGACACTGCCCAGTGACATGGGGATGCGGTATGGTGGGTTCCTTATTTAATATCCTCTGGGACTGCCTGCCACAGGGTCCAGCAATAATGGAAGGCAATGGTCCATGTTATGGCACAAGACACGGGTATCACTATCTCACTAGAAGCTATGTGGCATGTGCTATACATTCCGGGTGAAGGATGGCCCAAATATCGGAATATCTGGCTAATGTTAGAGGTTGGGGTGGCTAAGAGAAACATCACAAAGGCATGGGGAGTGAGTAGATCCCTGAATGAGCGAGTCTTGGAGGTCGATCTTGATTGGTGCCAGAGGGCGGAACAAGTGGTTTACCAAAGTAGGGGTTGTCCGAAAAAATACAAAAACATTTGGAAACAAAGGTGCGACTGCAGGGAGCTGTAATGGGTTGTTATGGGGTGGTTGGGAGGTAGTGGCAATATTTTTTCATGTGAAAATCTTTTTATTTAGCAATTGCTCAGTGGACAGAAGTAGGTGCAATATTGTACGAATAAATTGAAACATTACAAAGAAAAGGCTCAATGGCATTACAATGGCAGTTAGTGTCACCCAAAAGTACTCATCACAGTTTGAAATTCTAGCATAGAATAAATACTATCAAAATTTTGATAGTATTTATTCTATGCTAGAATTTCAAACGGAGATGAGTACTTTTGGGTGACACTAACTGCCATTGTAATGCCATTGAGCCTTTTCTTTGTAATGTTTCAATTTATTCGTACAATATTGCACCTACTTCTGTGCACTGAGCAATTGCTAAATAAAAAGATTTTCACATGAAAAAGAAGCTTCATTTCTACGTAAGATAGTTCAGGGTAATGCTCCGAGCTATTTGAAATACAGGCTGCACATCTATCAATTTCTGCAGTCTTTACGAAAGCACCTAATTTGTAAAAATGTAAGTGCCAGGGCCAAAAGTAATCCACTGCAGCTGCATCACACAGAGCTCCTGCCACTGCTGCAGAACGGCAGTGCCAGATTACCTAGTAATAATGAAATGAAATGAACATTCAATTTGTAGACCTCGCTTTTACCGAAAAGTACCTTGGAACTAAATACTAGCTACTAGGAGAGCAGAGAGGCATATGAAGCTACATAAGGATAAAGCTAAATCGAAAACGGCCACGCTTTTAGGGCTTTCCTAAAGAGAAAGTGGCTTTGGGTAGATTTGATATCTAAGGGGAGAACATTTCAAGGTCTGGCTATTGCCCAGAAAAACATTTACCGCCCCAAAATGAGTGGGTTTCTTTGTTAACTACTAAATTCTTAGAAAATGTAGATCTGAGGTTTCTTAGCAGAACATACCAGTTAAATTTCGATCTAACACCATGGGGCCACACATAACGGTAGGCTTTGTGTGCCCATCAAAAAGTTTTATACATACCCGTTTTGTCACTGGAAGCCAGTGCAGACTGGATAGTTCTGTGGAAACCAATCTAATTTTTGGAATTTACAATATAAGTCTGGGAGCTGTATTTTGTACTGCTGAAATTTGAAATTTATTGAGTGATACTTGCTGTATGTTCAAATATTACGCATTGCAAAAGTCCATCTGGGACAGAATCAGAGCAACCACTACTGACTTTGGTAAATTGAGTGGAATAAAAGGGAAGAATTTCTTGAGAATTCTAATACTATAGAAGCAGGAGGAAATGACCTGACTCATATGGGGAGAAAATGTGAGCTTATCATCAAAAATTACACCAAAGGTTTCTCACTCTGTTTAAAGGATTGATTAGGTAAAGCCTCCAGCTCAGATGGCCATCAGAAAGGAGACCAGAAGGTTAGACTTTTACTGAAAAGTAAGACCTCAGTTATTTCAGCATCGAGCGTCAAATACTTATTTTTCATCCAGAGTACACAATCTTTGCATACAGTTGTGAAATCTCAGAGTTGTCTCTGCTTTGGTACTTGAAATTGATACAATAATATGCATGTCATCGGCATATGACACTACAGAGAAGCCAAACGTTTGGATCAGCTTAGCAAGAGGAAAAACATAGACTTAAAATAGTGTTGGACTTAGGGATGATCACTAAGATACTTCAAAAGGGAGAGAGAAGGTGGTCGATGAAAAGGTGTTGATGGTAACGGTCTGGTCTCAATCTGTAAGGTAAAAGCTTGGAATGTCCAGAACTTTGTTTCTAATTCTTTGTTGATTTAGGTAAGTAATCAACACAGAGTGGCTAACAGTGTCAAACGCTGCTGAGAAGTCAAACAGGATTTGAGCTGCTCTGCCACCACCATCGATAATAGATCAAATTTTGTCTGTAGCAGTAAAAAGACTTGTTTCTGTGATCTGGTTGTTTCTGAAACCAAACTGAACTGTCTCTATGGAGCGCATGCTTATCCAGGAAAAATATAAGCTCTAGATAAACAGCTTTTTCTAATATTTTCGCTGGCATAGGTAGGACTGATAGAGGATGGTCGTTTTTCAAATCTAAAAAATTAGAGGAGGGTTTTTTTATTAGAGGGATAACCATTGCTGTTTTCCAAACTTTTGGGAAGCTACTGGTGCTAAGTATATTGTTTAAAATCATGGTGAGACTCGTAGCAAAAATATCAGGCACCAAGTGCAGGCAATGGAGATCCTGACTTGATGGAGCAAATAGGTCATGCTCCTTTTTTAGTGTAATGTGCACACAGATAGACTTGTGTGGATTCACTGACAAATAAAAATACAATATCCTTTTGACTAGAGGATGCAGATTCTTACTATATCGAATTTACTGTGTTTTGAAAGAAATTTGTTAGCTCATTGCAAAATGATGGAGTGATTCCGTTATTATTAGTTGGACAATTTGTGAGGCTTTTAATTGTCCTAAAAAGTTACTTTCAAGAATGTGTTGCAGAAGCAATCTTGGCCGACAAGTAATTCAATTTTGCCTGGTGAATAAGAGCTGTACACTCATTAATTTATAATTTGTATTTCTCTTTTTCAAGGACATTATGTTTTTTTCCGCCATTTTTATTCTTGTGTCTGGCATTTTGTTTAAAAACTCCAAAAGTTTCTGAAGCTGTCTGCACTCTCTGCTTGGTCATCGTTGTTTTAAGAGAAGCAATAAATCAAGAGTATTAAAGACCCAACTTGTGTTATCAAGAACATTGTGGTCCACATCTTCATTTAGCTGAGGACTAGAGTTTGTCAAAGCCTCAATCACGTTTTCTGAAGAGATTTTGTGCCAGGCATGAGTTTTACGTGCTTGGCCAGAAATGGGTAAAGATGTACACCAATCTAATGATTTCAGCTAGAAAATCACTGCTTTATAAGCTGACTAGATGAAAGGTAATGTAGAAACATAGTTTAGGGAAGAATGGTTTGAAAAAAGACTATCAAGTGTGTGTTTAGCCGAATGAGTAGGGCTGGTTTAAGAATAAGTGTGACACTGTAAACTACTGCAGTTCATACCAAGCTGTAGGGATGGCCTGGAAGTGCAACCTTTATCATTTGTCAATATACTGCATTGCAAAACACTCATGCTATGCTCAACATTAGGTTGAGAGTACCACCGAATAGTGTAACCTCTAAAACAAGTGCAGGTGTTTAAAAATAGGAGGGTGAGGCGTGGTCCAAATTGGAGAAGTTCCTTGTTGAAAGTGACAATAGGACATCGTACCCACCATAACCCCGTGTTAGGAGTAATGATAATGTAACTTAGGAATTTTCTAATGTGTTTCTACAAACTGGCAAGCATGACAGAATTGCAGCCAACGTCCTATCGAGAATTACTAATTTGGAGGTGTGTTCTGAAGGGATCCATATCCTGAGGAATGCCAGTGACCCATGTTGGGCAATGTAAAAAGCTGAAACATGTTGATATCAGATAGAGGGAAATAGGGTTCTAAACTCCCTGGTACACCCCATTAATGTTTAACTCTGCCAAGGAGGACCCATAATAGAATTATTAAGGGACCCCATTAGACAGTTTTAAATAGATTTTTCTGCTTAGTTGATCCCTAACAGTTTTCATAAAAAATACAGTGCTCCACCCTGATTGGTGGGCTGCACCATGGTGTGTCAGCGGCCCTTTGATAAAGCACCCACTATCTAGCAAGTGAGGGCAATTTTAAAAACCCTTAGGGATTTCCAAACGAGGTTTTGTCTATATAGATACAGGTAGTGCAAAGGACATATTTTCCCTTCGTTGTGTATGAAAGTTTAAACATAAGTGCCTTCGCCAAGCATGGGCAAACACTGGCAGAAATGGAATGCTGCTAAAGATACATGGACAAATAGCTGTTGATACCACTTAAGGCCAGGAGGAGGCAGGTCTGAGGTTGGTCCTTTTCCCCCGCAGGAATGACTGATGAGGCAACATGATATTTACTGAGCTACTGCTAACCATTTAGGAATTGTTTACAAACCTACCTATTTTAACGGAGAGGATGCTAAAGGCCTCAGCATTTTACTACCTTATTTGGCTTTTGTGCCATATAAATGTGTTTTAAGTTAGAACTTGGATAAGATCAGCAGCAAACACCTGGGTAGAATTCAAGGGCATTCCCAACGGTGCCATAACTCGCCTCACTGCATCAAATGTGCCTCACTGTTAACAACAGTCTCAAGTGTCAAACATATTTTGTTACTCTAATGTGATCAAACTGTTTTTTTGAAGGGGGTTGGGGAACATGCCGTCCGCGCCTTGCTGGTTCCATTTGCCCGGTCGTCACCTAAACCCTCAGGACTTCTATGGCTCAAAGCTGTGAGCTGGGGATGACCTGGGACTAGGGACTAGGGCTAGCATTACGGTGAGCCTCTCTGCTGGCAAAGTTCATACACTCCGTGGGGGTTATATTTACCAGGCTTCAGAAGCTCTTCAGGAGCATGCACAAAGTGGTGATTGCTAATGCGACTGGCTGGCTTTTTGGTTGGCTAGAGGGCCCACAAATCAGTAAACGAGCTGGTAGACTACCCCTGAAGTACAGTACTCTTCCAGATACGTTATCTTCGTGGTAAGCTGCCTAAACCAATTACATTTTTTATTTGTTACTTCTTACCACCTACCGGCGATAACGTACGGTACCTGGACTGACACTGGCTGAACAGAGCACATCAGATGCTGGTGGAAGAGCCCAACAAATCATCTTACATGAGTTGACAGTGGCCCAACTTCTGGAAAAATATGATAATTATCCATTGCTTCAGTTGAGGGGGGTTGGAGTCTGAAGTGGGGAAAAAAGGGCCAGGGCCATCATGGATAGGATTGTTGTTATATGAGCAGACTAACACCCAGCATTGAAGCACATGTTCAACTTTGAGGTAAGTGTAGTTTGTCTGAATGGAAGTTCTGTTTACTTTCTATTCCTTTCGCTGCCTTAATAACCACCAACATAGGGACCAGCAAAGGCAGTTCCAGGGTTACCATAGAGTAAGTGAGAATTAGCAGTTACTACCCTAGCTACTCCCAATTGATGTCAAAACTTTAAGGGGTAAACAAGCACATCTTCAGTTCACAAGCTTCAAAAATGTAGCTGTTGAACCCTTATGTAAAGATGGTTGAAAACCAGGGTTCGACTGGCTTCTAGGGCAATCAGGCAGTGCCTGAAGGGCTGATTTGACAGATCAGTGCACAGATCGTTTTTTGGCTGTCTGTGACCCTGTTTTGTTTACTGATGGGCCAATGGCTTCTGTTGATTTATGTTAGAAATTGGGTTTATGGGCGGCAGAGGTATGCACTTGGTCGAAGCAGGAACCACAATCATAGTTAGGGAAGTGTATGACGCACTAAACGTTTACCTGTGCTCGCCGTCTGGTAACTTGGCACAAGGCAGTCAGGCAAAATTAAAGAGGCAATCTGTAAAGTATCTGTGCAAACACACACACATTAACACAGTGAAAACACCACAAAGGTACTGCACACCAATTTAGAAAAATAGCCAATAATCAAATATGCTAATCATGGAGAATACAAATGCCATTATATGTTAGACAGAGACCATGCACTTTAACACTGGTCCGACATGAAAAAGTGCACATAATCCTAAAGACAGCAAAAACTAAGTTCAGCACCCAGTCAAAACAGGAGGTCAGATAACAAAAAGTCAGAGGAAACCACGCCAAAAGATGCCAGGTCTAACAATTTCGCTAAAATTGCTAATATTACCATAAATATTGCCTGCAGCAAACACAAATGAATGCAGTCTCCTATACCAAGCAAAACAGATGTGTATCTTCACAAGGTCAAAACTGCCCCTATTTGAAAGCACGAGTCACGTTTTTAGCTATCTAATTCACTAAAGGGACACTTTTATTTTGGTGCCAGCACCATTTTCTATCCCAGTCCGAACCTGTCCAACGCATAATTCATTGTTTCCCCTCCTTTTAATTGGGCTGCGAGTCCTTTGTGGGTGGAAGAACGCTCTGCAAATAATATACAAGTAACACCGAAGAGCTCTGCCCTAGTCCAATTTAATCCCCACAAAAGAAATTACTTATTTTCTTTTTTTCTATTGCACTGGCTTTACCGCAGTCCGTTGACACGATCTGCTGTGCGGTTATTATAGAACCAGTACGAAAATGCGCTAACAGCAATTAGGGAAATTACTTAAGTGGGAAATGACTAGTGTGAACCAGCAAACAAGACGCTTAAAAAAATCCAGCAAATAAAATGCTAAATAGGAGATGATTTAACATTCATGCCGTGAGTTCTTGGAGATTTGTGAAAGGCAGAAAGGGAGGTGCAGTAGTCAAGAGGATTTAAAGAGGCAGACTACTCCATTTTTAGGGAGAAAAGAAAGCGAATGTCGCAAAAGAGTACAGAAAATCATAGCTGCAGTAAGAACATTTGCAGATTTGGGGGCATGGAAGAGGTTGCCAATGTTGCTGGGTGTCGATGGAAGTACCTTACTACTTCCACTGCATTTGAAAGAGTGTGCCCTGGTCATCAGCTGAAAATCCACCAGTAAGCAGGGCAGAACGAGAAACAATCACACGCGCCAATCACAATACCCCATTAGCAATTAGTGCTGGTACAATAATTCAAGAAACACAGTTACACCTTGGCTTCAACATAACACAGCCTGATAGCACCAACATCCTACAGCCACACAACCAACCCATATTATTTTATACAAGCACAGTAGTAAACATAAGTATGTCAAACAAAGCCAAATAAAATAAGAAGCAGTTGGCAGTTGCTGTTGGCAAAAATGTTGTTGCAGGTTTATTTCAATCTGGTAAAGGGCTAACTTATGGGCGGTGCAATAGACAGCCAGTGATGAAATCAGCCTAAACTGGCTGCCAGCATGATTAACCAACATACATTGGGGGTACATCTTAAGACCTTGTCAGAACACCTTTCTAAGGGTTACAGGGCAATCAGGGGCTACAGGGCCCAACCGTGGGGTTGTTGCCTCTAACTCCTGACATACCAGGCCTAACATACTATGGTCCGGTCCTGAGTAACTGGGCCAAGTTCTACCCCCTTTTGCACTAGCCTGAAAGCATGGGTCAACTAGTCAAAGGCTATTCAGGGGGAAGTAAGCGCAAGTTATAACTCAAAATACCCAGTGGCTCCAATAAGATGATCCAGTATATGTCCAGTACAATAATGATCATTAGTGTAAAAAACAGTATTTATTAAGAACACTAAACACAACACACTTAATAACCTACATAAGTAGCCTCTCAAAATTAGCGCACTCGTGTTTGTCATGGCAGTCATGGCAGTGCTCTCCCCTGCAGATCTTTCTGGTCCCCCCTCTCCTCCTCCACGCTATACTTGGTGTCTCTTGGGATTTTAGGAGCTGACCCCAGGTGCTACCGAACTAGCAATGCGCATCAAAGTCTGGCTTTGAAAGTTTTGAATTCCCTGAGCGGTAAACCACAGAGCTGCACAAGTCTCAAACTGGCCTGCGGCCGTGCTTCCACCTTACCCTAATCACTGCCTTCCGAGTTCAGGAGCCGGTTGCTTCTCTCACCTGTGCTCCACAAGGAGCATTGCATACCACACCTTATGCCTAGTCAGCAGGATCAGCGCACTGAGGCAGTCACAAATGGCGACAGCTTCCAGATGTAGTGGTTTCTGACTGTAATTTAGTGAAGCAGCAGCACTCCTACAGGCAGATTCCAAACTTGTTCCAGAAGTCCCTCCACCTTTCGCAGGAACTCATCTGACACGGTAGCGGCTCCAAGGGGTCAAGTGATCCTCTTTTGGCATACGAGGGCACAGACACGGCCGACAGCCCCAATGAGGTGGATCCCTCGGGCAATGGGCCCAACAACTTGAGTGACCCCTCATGGCATACAGAGGTCACAGACATGGGCGACGGCCCTCAGTATCAGCTGCCCGGGAGACAGCCCCCAACAGTCTCAATAGTAGAAGGCTATGCCCCATTCTGAAACACAGGTGTCAAAGACATGGTTGACGGCCCAAATGAGATCCGCGACAGCCGGCAACTTCAAGGCAGCCTCAGCGAGGGTAGATGACTCATGCAAGAGAGCGCAATGCTCTCTTGCTACACCAGTCCAACAGAACAGTGCTCTTTACACTCTGCTCACCAGAGGCCACTGGTCTTGGCAGGCAGGTATAAGGCTGGCTTCTGGGTGATGGCTCCTCGCCCAGATTGGAGATTGGTAGACCTTAGCCCCCAATCTTGGTTCCAGCAGCAAGAAGTTTTGGCAGTCTTCCCTCTCTTGATGAGGCAGTGCTGTTCCACAAAGTATGGCCCTCATACCCTGATTTTTCTAATCCAAATTCCAGACACTAATGTGATTGAGTGCCTGGCATGGTCTTTGAAATGTGTGATGGGTTGTAAGCTCCTTTGCAGTGCTGTCTACACTGCAGTGCCCTCTGTCAAGACTGCCAGAGAACGAATGGCCCCTATTCTGATTGATCCACATCACAGGCCAAGGAGGTAACTGGGGATCACACCTTGCTGTAAGCCTTCACTCAAATGTATCCCATAAAGGTACAAAGGACTACACATTTCTCTCTATCATAATTTCCTGGTAATGCAAACATTATCAGTCCCATCATTTCCTAGACAATGAGCACAACCCCACTAACCAGTAACTCCTCCTGGAATTACAGAGCCCTCTGATGTGCACAGAGGATGCTATGCTCCTCTCCCTTCAGTGTGCGTGTGTGTGTGTGTATGTGCATGTCCTGCCCCGCACTCAAGAATGTCAGAAACACAGATCTCCTGTCTGATGGATGCAGTACTCAACTCTCCAGACTTCCTAAGTAGAACCCATAAGCCTTTACTATGCTCGTGTCACATAAGACCAGGTAAAGGCATTAGCCCTCTATCTTCAATCGGTTAGAGCTTCATGCCCCATCCAGGTCTAAGCATACCAAATTACCATGAGGCAGGCCTAGATCATAGTGCACACGCATGAATCGTATTTGCCCATGACTATAACCCCGTACCGAGGAGCAAATATCGATGCAGATGCAGCAGGGGCACTCGGGATAGGAGCTTAGCCTAGTCACCATGCAGGGGACGTTTGTGTCCCAACACATCTCACCTGACGCATCACTACAAAAGGCTTACAAGCAGTTAGCATGCATCTAGAGGGGCATAGCCCCAAGTGCAGTAGCTCCTACTATGGTGGGATGATCACAGGACAGCCCTTCAGCTGCTCAGGCTTGCAACCATACATAGGATTCAGAGGCGCCGTCACTTTAATTTAATACTCCCCCAAATGCCACTAGGGCTATTCACATTTCCATTGCAATAATAGTAGTATAGTGGGAGAAATTCTAGAGCCAAGGGAAAATGTCTAGAAGTAGAGTTTAAGCAATCCTTATTTCCTTTTAAGCACTGGAAATAATGTATTTTGCAAAAGGGCAAAGAAATGTTTCCATTATAGCACCTCGTCATGCAGTTCCTTCAGGCCACGGCTTTTTACTGAAACTGGACTGATTTCTGACTTGAGATCTGTGTCTGTGGTTATATCCAATTGAAAAAGAATATATAGCATTAAGTATGCTTAGCCACAAGGGCCTTTATGGTCTTGAGTCCTGCTTTTCTCATTTTCAGAATTTCCTGGAATTTCCTGAAGTTTCATGTCTCAAGGAGGAGAGTCATCTCACTAAGTAATGACTTAGACACCCCCCCCGACGCCGTGCTTGTGCCCGCCCACACGTAGGAAGAGCAAGTTTAGGAGCAAGCTTTTAGGTGAAGGTCGGGTTGTCGCTCTCTGAAGCAGTCCCCTGAAGTTACACATACGGACATCTCCCCCGATACGACCCCCTCAAACAACGTCCTGATGCAGTCAAATCGGCCCGCCTCACTTTTGAGACCCCTTGTACAGGTCTTTCAGTGAGCCTCTAACTAGGGTGACCAACTGGAATAGGTGCAAATTTAGGACGGTGAGTGTAAAAATTCAGGACAATGGGACAAAATTCAGGTAAAAAATTCAAGACAAAAGGTCAAAATTCAGGATAAAACTTCAGGACAAAGGTAAATTTTACAGACATGTCAGAGGTGGTCGCGCAATAATATATAAGTAAGTAAATAGACAACCACCTAAGTACAAGTCAAAATAAGTTTATATTAGGTTGACACAATCGTGCACTTCACAGTTTTTCAGTATGGCCGCAGCTTGCTACCTTAGACGGTTAAAAATTCGCATCTTGCTCCAGCAGCTACATTAGTCACCAGACAATGGTGAACCACACCTGAATATAAGTGAGGCCGCTTTTATTGTTGATTGAAAACTACTAGATATATAGGGAACTTTGCAGTGCCAGCACCCAGTAACAAAACCGCTACCAGAACCACCCGCCCCACCTCCCTAACCCCCCTTTCCTGCCTCTCAGGGAAACACCTGACGCCCGGTCAGGCCAATGGTGCCCCTCATCTACACATAGACCGCCTCTCATGAGTATTTACTGTCTTTTATAGTGTTACTCATCCAAAGTATTAAAGGCAGGGTGTCGGAGTGTGTTACATCACACACACATTATATAGGGACAATGACTCATATTAACGTGAAAGTCAATGTATATGAAATTTTACTTCAGCTAATGGGTGCTACAAGGTGTAATCATTCTTTTATCTATCAATCAGTCTTTCACAATTCATTCTGTTGTTCCATCTATGTGCCCATCTATAACCAAACATATTCAACCATTTGCAAACCTATCCACCTTATATTCTTCCATCCATCATTTCACTCATCCACCCATTCACTCATCCATCCAATATTCATCTATTCACCCGTTCACCCATCCATCCGTACAGTCATCCATCCACTCTTCCACCCATCCATCTATTCACCCATCCACCCAATCACTTATCCTTCCACCCATCCTCCCTTTCTCTCTCCATCCCCCTTTCACTTATCCATCCACCCAACCAACCATTCATCTACTCATCCATTCATGATTCCATCCATTGATCCTATCACTCATCCATCCTTTCACTCATCCATCTAGCCGTTCTCTCATCCATCCACCCTTTCACTTCTCTACTCATCGATCCATCCTTTTGTCCATCTACCCCCTTTCACTCACTCATCAATCCTTACATCCACCCTTTCACTCATCCATCCATCCACCCTTTCACTTATCAATTCATCAATCCATCCATCCTTTCACTCATCCATCCACCAAATTCACTAGCCCGTCATCTACCCTTGCACTCATCCATACATCGTTTCACACACCCATCCACTCTTTTAACCATCCATCTACCCTTCCATCCATACATCCATCTATTTACCTTTTCTCTCATCCATACTTCCACTCATTCACTCATCCATCAATCCTTTCTTTCATTATCTATTTCATTCAGTAATCCATCCAGCCATTCACACATTCCATCACTTATTTACTCACCAACCTTTTCACATTATGAGCTGAGCCTTTGTCTGCAGAGTTGCAGACAGAAGAGGCCCATCAAGAACTTCACCTTGCTTTAGATCCTAAAATAAGGGGTGGGGTGGGGGAGAGTTCACTATGCCCCTTCACATAGGCAGTCTGAAAACGTAGAAGTCATGAGTCATGCATGATGCACAGTGCCAGGATGTGAAGTGACTGTGACATGGTGTTGTTTCCAGGGCTTTAAGTGATGTAAAAAAAACTAGGGGGGGAGGGGTCTCTTCAAAGGGGGTGTTCAATGTAATTAAGGGTGTGGTTTAAAACACCTAGGCTAAAAATCTGCGCTTAGCATAGTGTTCCACACGACTGGTATTATATTGTTTCTGTCATTGCATCCAGATATATAGTACAGCAAATATCATTACACCAACAACAAGCCAGAACTATTGGCTTTGTCAATGGTTGCTAGTTGCTTAAAATAAAAAAAGCAGCAACCATGGCTTTGTTGAATATAATATTGAAAATACAGTTCTAAAGGGAGACAGTGAAAGAACGATAACCCGTTCTTTTAACTTGTTTTTACAGGCTTCTTTATATAAACTGCTTTCTAACAATGCAGCATTGGCGTTTTACCTTTTATCTAACAGAATTCCCTGCTGTACACTGAGGTAGGAGGAGGCCACCACATGCTTTAACACCCTAGACTGCCCCATTGGCATTCTGTATGTGGCAATTACCCGGCATACAGAATGAAGATGGGCAGGTGGGGGATGATCTTGTGCTCCAGGAGGAGTGTGAGGTGGCCCCATCAGGGGGGTGAGGTCTCTCACAGGGGAGCAGTGCTGCTCCCTGTGATGGACAAAATTACAGACAAAAGGCATCCGTAAAAGGGATCCTCATGGACAACGGACATGAGGTCCAAATTCCGGACGGTCCGCGAAATTTAGGGACGGTTGGTCACCCTACCTCTAACATCTTTAATGCCGCCACCGTGCTTAAAGCCACATCACTGCGCCCACAGAGGCGAGTGGACTCGGATGTACGACTGGATGGGTTAGGCCGTGCATGGTGCATGCCGTGAGGTGTGTAATACAGGAATGTTCACGGAAGCGTCCACTGGGATTACACTGTGACATGGGCCACAGGGGAGATTGCAGAAAGGGGGCCCAGCTTAAATTGTGCACTGAGGAACTCAAGGAACCTACGGTCGCTGTAGCTGTAGCTAGAGACTCCTGAAATGCCAGTGAATCCCAAAGAATCCAGCTATTATCTGTATGTACCCTACCAAACCATAATATCAACCATCTCATTCAGCGTGGGTGGAGGCGACGGGCAGCAAGACCAGGGGGAGGAGGTAAGTGGACACCAACTGGTTAACCTGTCATATTACTATACTGGACCTGTAATTTACTGCACTATCCACTATCTGCTGCCTTTTCCTACCCCTTTGCTGTGTGCAGAGTGCATCCAGGAAAAAGAGTCTGAATCCCATAAAGTATTGACTGCTGCTAAGAGTGGGCATGTCTGCCCTTGGGCTCTGTATTCTCACTTACATTTTTACTAAGATGTACTTTTGTCCCTTTAACAGGTAAAAATTGTCAAAAGGGCACTTAATGTGAAACAAAATTTTGGAGAAAAAGTGTCTGGTCACACCACACCCATCTTACTTCTGAGATGGGTGCTATTTCCACTGAATTGGAAAGCCGCATTGATGCGGTAAATAAACTAATTACAGCAACGGCAGAATCTGCTCAATTTGCAATGGACCTTGGTCCTTCTGCTGATCCTGCTTCTCTCAATAAGGAATCCTTGACTAGTAATGCTGTTGTAAGGTCTGCTGATGTTTTCATATAGCGTCACAGCTCTCAAGCGGCCAAAAGAAAAAGGCATAGAGCTCCATCTTAAAGATTCTGTCTGTAAAAAGTTCAAAAAAGCCCCACACCAAGTCAGTTGAAACGCCTTTTACTAATGACTTCCCTGCAAATACTGTGAACACTGATATTAAGTAGGCTATATGGAGATTAGGTATGCCATTCTTTATCAGTCTGAAGAGTTTCCTGGTGGCTTTTAGGTTGGATGTTTTCTCCCACTTAAAGGAACTGGGAGAGAAAATGCATACGCTTCATCTCTATATCAGGCTAGGGCCAGCCTCTTCATTTAGTCAGAATATCTCTTATTGTACTCCCTCAAACATATGTCATGTGCCTAATACTTGCCCACCTCTCCCAATGCCAGTTAATACACAGCTCCTATTGTGGTGCAGCCCATTTCTTGGCCAGATCCTGATCAGACTCTGCAGCCAGAATTTAGTAATCCCTCTATACCTATTGAGGTTCCCTCCAACTCCTCAACAGCAACGGCCGGCAGTGGGAGTACCTGCAGGCCGGTGACGTGGGGAGGGGCAGGGTGGGGGGTAGAAATGTATGGATTATGGAGTTTCACAGGTAAGTAAACATTTAAATAAATAAAATAAATTTCGTTGCGCGCACTGCAACGCATTTGGGGATGCAGTGTCCTCAACGACTCACGACATGACTCATTTTATTTATACTACATATCGGGATGCCTTGAATCAGTGCCTAATGAAATTTAATTTATGGTTTAGCACAGATTTGTTTAGCGATCACAATATTGCAATATTGCTTTGCCCACTTTCATAGGTAAGGGCAAAGGTTCAATAATTGATTTTACCATACTTTTTTCACATATTGTTCCCAATCATTCAGGACTCCTATATTGTTCCGACTTAAGTGGCCATAATTCAAATGTTTTAGTATTGTTCTGTCTTTTTTTAAACCCAGAAAGGCATAATTATCCCTTTGCCCTAGAACTTCCTAATAATAAGGGCATTCGACTTAAATGGAATAAAGTGGACCATAACCAATCTTTATATAAGCTGACTTCCTAACGCTGTGATAATTTCATGAACTGTTTTTCTGACGAGTCTAACCCTGGTCAAGATGTAGAAGTCTTCCAGGGAATTTGTCATCATGTTTCTTGCCTTCTGAAAAGCCTATTGCCTTTCAGTGCCCACTGTCCCTTCAAATGCTTCAAATTCAGCTGCACTACTGTTTTTAAACAGCTAAATCAGGCTTTTAAGTCACCCCGCCACACTCCGCCGGAATAAAGCTCTGGTTTAATCTCTAAAGGGTTCGTACAATCCTACGTTGGAAGCTAGAAAAATGGAAATTAGAAAGTACACCTGGGATGGTCTCCAAGAAGCAGCCGCCATTAGGGACTCAAGGGCAGTCTGGGAAGTAGTTAATAGACCTTTTTTTTCTGATGACAGTCAACCAAAATTACAATTTCTTACCCATCCTGATAAATGGGTTGTGCATTTTTCTAAAATCATTCATGATGAGGATATTTTTCAACACATAGCAGCAGCCTCAACTCCATCCAGTACAGACACGCTTGCTTTAAGTAATGCTATTGATACCAATGCAGTCTCCAGAGCCGTTTTAAAATCATTTTTATGAAAGGCACCAGGTCCACATGGGATTCCTGCAGATGCCTTTAGACAGAACCCATTACTTTGGACGCCCCTGTTGACTAACTTTTTTCAAAAAGCGGTAGGTGGAAATCTCCCAAGCACTTGGAAGGAATCAATATTGGTACCTATTTTTAAGAAAGGGAGTAAGAACCAATCCTCCTGTTATAGGTTCATTTCTCTCCTAGATTCCTCAATTAAATTCTTAGGGCGGGTCATTCTCTAACTCCTAGAGAAATGGGCCTCGGATATTATGCTTTTTTCCGAGGCTCAGTATGGTTTACGCTTAGGAGTAGAACCATTGAATAAACACTGAATCCACTAATGATCGGGGATAAATAAGTCCAGCACTCCACATGGGCTTTAAGGCCTGTCGAGTGCCTTCAACCTAGTGGACAGAGGTAAGCTATGGATGATGAAGGAGCAAGCTAGGATTATCCCTGCCCTGAATTATCTACTAAAACGCTTGCATTGGAGCACTAAAATACTGGTGCGTTATAATGTAAATTGAGATTGCACCAGTACTTTTAGCTCCAACAACGGTGTACGGCAGGGCTGCATATAAGCCCCCTTTTGTTTTTTTATATTAACGCCTTTAAAAAGTAGTTAGTGCCAAGAGGAAAAGACATTCCCAGATTTGGTTCCAGCGTCGTCCTGGTTTTATTATATGCGGACGATGCAGTTTTTATTGCCCATACAGAAAATGGCCTCCAGCCTTTGCTGGATACATTTAATAATTTTATGGCAGGACTAAAATTAATCATAAGAAGTCTTTTATCATGACATGTGGTCCAAAGAACACGCGCTCCCGTTATCATCACATCGCAGGGATTCCCATAGCTATGTAACCAATTTAAATTATTTAGTGGTTTTGGTATTGGCAGATTTGAGTTGGGGTAATTTTTGTCATAGAGAGAAGGTAAATTTGCTTGGGCAATTGATACAATTTTCAGGTTTTCAAAAAGACAAGCAAACCCATTACAGGGCTTATTTCTCTAATTTCCCAGGGGACTCATGGGGCTGGCATCTGGGGCTACTCTCAGGTGGGCAACCTCCAAACAATGGAAAATCAGTTCCTCTGCAGGTTACTTGCCGTGCCGAGGAGTAACGCAACATTGATTACTCATTTGAAAGTTCGATTGGCATTTTTGGAGGATCTAGTTCAGGTTGCCCTGCTGTTGCTATGGGTAAAGATCTGGTACCCGCCCCACACATCATTCAGTTAAATGATTCTGATTCTTGTAGACTGTATTACATTAGATCATGCAGCCGCAATCCCTTGGCTCGCTTATGTCCAAAAGATTTTGTCTAAATTATTTCACAAACCTCCAGAAATCAATGGATGCTCGAAATAATTGGTTAAGGGGAGAGTCATCAGCAGGGATAATGACCTATCCTTTTTCAAAATGGTTACCAATGTTGTCAAGCTAACTTTTCACAGCAGAGATTTAATTGAATGTTCACATGTAAGTGGCAACAGTTGATTATCTAGTAGGGGGACAAGAAGAGAATATAGGTATTTTAGTCCGAGCCTCTCAACCAAGAGCCACTAGCCTTGAACTATTTTTGCCAGACCACCAACATCTGCATGCATTATATGTTATATTTTTCCACCTCGAGTGATCCTCCAGGTCTTTGTTCTTAATGCAGACCGCTTTCAGTTCACATTGCAACATCGTCAGAATCCCATCCGCCTGGTGCTGCAAGTCCTCTATTTCTGATATCTGGGCTTTAGCTTGGCATCATGTCAAACCATCCGCTTCTGGAACTTGTCAAGTCGAGCCACCAGGGAATCGATTTTAGTACCGATAGCTCACAGGCGATATTGGGTCAGCATCTGGGGAGAAAGTAGGGGCATTGGCCTCCTCAGTGTTCCGTGCAGCCAAAGGTTTTTTTAATCAAAAAGTAGCTTGGACTCTCTGTTATCCACTTTGCCCATGGCAAGGACTGTTTTCACGGCTCAATGCTCTGTCACTCAGGGTCACCTCCCTGGGGACATACCAAGCGCATGTACAAGGTGTGGCCAGAGCAGCCCCAGATCCAAGCTGCCGGGTAGGGGAGTTCACTCTTCTCACAGAAGCCAGCATCCCAAAATGCCCTGGCTCAGCCCAAGATGCTGCTTCTTCCTAGATGTGTGGAGGTTATGGCCATAATCTGACCAGCCAGGAGGTTGAAGACTGAAGGACCAAGTCCGAAGCCCTGAGCTCTCCCCGGGATGACACATAGGCCTAGCTGGGGCAGGAAGTGCCTGGTCACCCAATAGCAGTGCAAGTCCCTAAATGGCCCCAACGGTGCCTCCCCATCAGCTGACAGAACACGCACTCCCTAGCAGCAGGCGCCAGCGAGTGCTTTACCCCCAGTGATAGGTATTGTCTTAGAGAGCCACAAGGTCCCATCCAAGCTTCAGGGACGCTGCAAGTTTCTGGCCCCGGGCAGGCACCACACCCGTCCGTGGTCTGTCTTTCTCTCAGGGTACTCGCTGCAGCAACTGGGCATGGGAGTGCACTAGATTAACGGGTAAGCAGTTGTCATGATACTAGGTGAGACTTAATGGCACTGTAGCAGCAATTTTACCAGCAGACCGAAGAGGACCGTAAATTAGGCAGCCACCTTTGGTGCCGGCTCTCTGGAGACCCTGGAGCATCCTCATATTTAATGATCTGTATAAATGAGTCTACTCCATCTATAAAAGTATTTTATCGATGAGATAAATTTTGATGCATTACACAGTGAAAATCGTAGTAAACGGGTGAATTTCTGGTATGGTAAAATGCACAAGTTTAGTATTAGATGTGTGCCTGAAAATCTACATTCATAATAGATTTTTATGTGCAAGTCATGGGTTTTAATGACTCCCAAAAAAAGTAATTTATTTAAGTTTAGGTCCACAACTCAAAACTATTGTTTTCATTTTTTTGATAAAACAAAATAGCCCTCTACAATTTTCTTCATGCTGTGAAGGTTCGGCTACAACACAGTTGTAAAGCTACCATGGACAAAACAATTCTAGAAATTCTTTGTTCACTATGTACGACCCCAAAATGTTGTTTTGAGTTATTTTATTCATGTGTGCAAGGTCGTTTGACACATTTACAATGCAGAATTTAGAGACCCATTGGAGACGCACGTTTTAAGTATGCGTTGCTTTTTCACGTCACAATTACCTGGAGCAGAATGCTTTTACCGGCAAGTATCATTGTTTTGCAAGGGAGCACGAATTTGGGATCGATGACCTTGCTCACTTAGCTTACTGTCCAGAAAATGAATTATTTTCCAACGTAGAGCTAGGATTGAAGTGGCATGCTGTTTGCAAGTGGAACATAAATGCTGTGCTTCTTTTGTCATCAACGTCGTAATGGTTTTCTAATTGAGAATTGTATAAACTCAAACAATGAAGACTACACAGGACTAACAAAAGGATTAGTTACTTACCTGTAATCCTAGTTCTCTTCCAGGGGTATCCTCATCAAAGTCATAAGCATTAGAATATTCCCGCCCATGCGCGGGACCCCGGAAACAATATATTATATGTGCCCCACATATACATATACATATATATATAAATATATATATATATATAAAAAATTAAGCAATTGCAGCCAAATAAAACAGTAGAGCTGGAATATGCTGTGAAGAATTTTCACCATACATGTGTATTAGCATTAGAAACATGAGAAACAACACCAATAGTTGTTTAGAAACTGTTTTAATGCTTAGAAAGCAGTAGAAATTCTTATAACACACTGTAAGCATATACAGCTCCCAGGCTGCATTGCAAATACCCAGTCTAAAAAGACTGAAAAGCTAACTGTAGCTGCATGTACCAAAACTGACGCTGTGCCTTTAAGGCACCTCTGCCCCTAGCTTCCCATCATGCCTCAGGGGTTACAGTTAGGTCAGTTGTTCTTTTCGGAGACTGAAAACCAAACCATGGTAATAACAGGTTAAAACATCTCCTATTTAATAAACAAAGTCCTTTGCCCGGGGAGGCGGGAGGGTTGCTTATGACTTTGATGAGGATACCCCTGGAAGAGAACTAGGATTACAGGTAAATAACTAATCCTTCTCTTCCAGGGGATCCTCATCAATAGTCATAAGCATTAGAATAGAGTAGCGAGCCTCACCTCATCCCTGCGGGCAAAGGAATCAACAGATAACATTCATATTCGTAGGCCCAAAAAGTAGGCCTTATTCTACCCAAATAGGTTTCTCAAGGAGGCTTGTCCTACTTGAGAATCCGCTCTGGAATCAGACTCTAGGCAATAATGCCTTGTAAAGGTATGGACTGATTTCCATGTCGCAGCCTTGCATATTTCTGACATAGGAATGTCATGTAAAAACGCTACTGTGGCTGCCTTCCCTCTAGTGGAATGAGCTTTGGGTGATTGTAACAAAGGTTTGCCAGCCAGCTGGTATGCTAGTTTGATACATGAGACAATCCATCTGGAGATGGACCTTTTGGCTGCTGCAAACCCGGTCCTCATTGAACCATAATTGACAAAGAGCTGGTCTGTCTTTCTGGTGCCCTTCGTTCTTTCTAGGTAAAACTTTAGCACCCGTTTAAGATCCAACGAGTGCAACGACCTCTCAGCTGGGGTCGATGGGTTAGGAAAGAACGAAGGAAGGGTAATCGTTTGGTTTATATGAAAATCCGATACCACTTTTGGAAGGAAAGATGGGTGAGCCCTCATTACCACTCTGTTGTGGTGAAACACAGTGTAAGGTTCCTTGGTGCAGAGTGCTTGTATCTCGCTAACCCTGCGCGCAGAGGTTATTGCCACCAAGAAGGCCGCCTTCCAAGTGAGATGCTGCAAGGAGGCCTTGTGTATAGGCTCAAATGGTGTAGACATCAGCCTGGAGAGAACCAGGTCCAACTCCCAGGGAGGAGAAGGATTTCTCACAGGGGGATAGACCTTCTTTAATCCCTGAAGGAAATCCTTAACCACTGGGACTTGAAAAAACAATGTTTGTGTAGGTGATTTTCTGTACGCTACTATGGCAGATAGGTGAACCGTAATAGAAGCGTATTTCAACCCTGATGTCGCTAAGTAAAGGAGGTATGGAAGGACTACCTCTTCTTGTCCTTTGGTGGGATCAAAACCATGGTCCTTACACCAAATGAAAAATCTTTTCCACTTAAACGCATAAGACGCCCTTGTGGAAGGTCTCTTTGCCTCTCTTAAAATATTCATACATTCTGGAGGCAGATTTAAGTGTCCGTATTGCAAGACCTCAGGAGCCATGCAGTCAGGTTCAGCGACGGGAGGTTGGGATGCAGGATCCTCCCGTTCATTTTGCTCAACAGGTCTGGCCTGCACGGCAGGCGTCTGTGTGGACACAGCGACAGATGTAACAGGTCTGGATACCACCATTGTCGCGGCCAATCCGGAGCAATTAGGATCATGTCCATGCTCGATCTGATGAGCTTGGCCACCACCTTCGGAATCAGTGCCAGAGGAGGAAACGCATAGGCGAACATTCCTGTCCACACCAGCAGGAGAGCGTTCCCTTGCGTCCCTGGCCGGTGGAACCTGGACGCGAAGGCGTGGCATTTGGCGTTTTCGTCGTCCGCGAATAAGTCTATGTCTGGACGACCCCAGCAACGGAAGAGTTCTTCGACTACTTCGTCGTTTAGCACCCAGTCTGGCTGATCTTCGAAGTGCCTGCTGAGTGCGTCCGCTTTTGTGTTTAGCTCGCCTGGAAGGTGTACTGCCACCACCGACAGTCCCCGAGCCAGAAGCCAGTGCCAGATTGTCTGGGCCTCCTGAGACAGAGGGCGAGATCGAGTTCCTCCCTGCTTGTTCAGATATAACATAGTTGTAGTGTTGTCCGTCTGAACCAGGATTTTGTCCGTTGTTATTGCTGGAAGGAACGCTTTGAGCGCCAGATGAACTGCTCGAAGTTCCAGCATGTTGATGTGGTATGTCTGAAGGTTGGTCGACCAGCGGCCCTGAATCTGACGATGACCCATGTGAGCACCCCAGCCTTCTAGAGATGCGTCCGTTACCACAGACAGCGAAGGAAGAGGTTGCTGAAAAGGGACTCCCTGCAAGACATTCCGAGGGCGAGCCCACCACTGTATTGAGGTCAGTGCTGCTTGAGATAGGATGATTCGATCCTCCCAATCTCCAGTCGCTTGGTCCCACTGATCTTCCACAGACTCTTGTAGAGGTCGCATCCTCAACCTGACGTTCGGTATTAGGAAGATGCAGGACGCCATGGAGCCCAGTAGAGACGCCACTTCTCGCACCTTTGGACGAGGAAACTGAAGTAACTTTCTGCATTTCTGCCCCATGGAAGATAGTCTCTCCTGCGAAGGAAACGCTCTTCCTAAATTTGTGTCTAGAACTGCTCCCAGATAGTGGATAGTTTGTGTGGGGTGCAGGACCGACTTTTCTGTGTTCACGTGGAGGCCGAGCCTGTGTAGTTGTTGAAGACACAGGTGACAGTCTTTGGTGGCTTGACGAGGGGACGGACTCTTCAGGAGACAGTCGTCTAGATATGGGTACACAAAGAGACCTTTTTTGTGCAGACATGCCGCTACCACTGCCATGCACTTGGTGAATACCCTTGGTGCGGATTTTAGTCCGAAGGGAAGCACTTTGTACTGGTAATGCTTGTTCCCTACCAGAAATCTCAAGTACTTCCGATGACCTGGTGTTATAGGAATGTGGAAGTACGCGTCCTGTAAATCCACCGAACACATCCAATCTCCAATTTGTAGATGAGGACATATCTGATGAAGTGCCAGCATGCGAAACTTCTCTTTGACCACCACCTTGTTGAGGGTTCGAAGATCCAAAATCGGTCTGAACTTGTCCTCTTGGTCCCTTTTGGGGACTAGAAAATACCTTGAGTACACTCCTCTCCCCCTTTGGGATGGGGGTACCTCTTCGATTGTGTTTTTCTTTAAGAGAACGCTCACCTCCCTTTTGAGGAGGTTTAGATGGTACGAGCGAGTCTTTTTTGGAGGAATCGGTTGTGGTCTCTTCCGGAAACGTAGCGCAAATCCATTGCGCAGTATATTCAGCATCCACTGATCTTTTGTGATGCTGACCCACTCTGCCAGGTGTTGCGAAGCACTTCCTCCCACTGGAGTGGGCAACGGCGCCAGAGGAAGCCACTGCTCAGGCCTTGCCTCCTCTAGACGTGGCAGAGGACTGATGATGTCCGCCTCTGCCTCTGCCCGATTTTCCTCCTCTGTATTGCGCCTTCCCTTGTGGCATGTTTTGAGACCATTGAGGGGTTTGAACCCTCTGTTGGCCTCCCCGGTTCTTGTTGGTCTTGAAGCGTCGCTTGAACGGCTCTTTCTTTTTCTCCAGACCAACCGCCTTCACTGTGTCCAATTCTGTTTTCATGCGGGTCATTTCCTGATCGGCATGCTCCCCGAAGAGTGAAGATCCTGAGAAGGGCAGATTGAGGATGCGCTGCTGGGCATCTGGTTTGAGACCAGTTAAACGCAGCCAAGAAGATCTCCTCGCACATACCCCATGTGAGTAGGCATGTCCTGCTAGAAGGGCGTTATCTGCAGATGAACTAATCATTTGGTTCGCCACCAAACAGCCCTCCGTCACTGTTTCCTCAAAGTCCTTCTGGTCCTCCTTGGGCAATTTCTCTTTGAATCGTTCCATTAATGTCCCATAGAGCTCTATCGTACCTTCCGAGAAGTGCTGATGCACTAGAGACTTTGAGGGATGAAGCTGCTGTGCTGGACACCCGGCGTCCCCAAGAATCCTGAGTCTTGCTGTCCTTGTCAGGAGGAACTGAAGAAGAAGGAGCGACCGTGTGATTCTTCTTAGCTGAGGCTACTATAACTGAGTCCGCAGCAGGCTCTCCCTTCACAAAGATAGGATCCGAGTCGGCCGGCCTATATTTCTTTTGGATACGTGCCGGTACCGCCCTGATCGTTGCTGGCGTGAGGAAAACCTCTTTGATTGGGTCCATTATCCCTGGAACCAATGGGAGCAAAGGCCGTGTATATGATTTGTGACAAAGGGTCTCAAAAATCATAGTAGTGGACACCTCTGGAACAGCCATCTCTATATTAAGTTTGTGAGCACCCCTTTGTAAGACGTCCAGATACGTGTTGACGTCGTCAAGCGGGGAAGCTCTGGAGCGAGGGCTGTCTGCCAGCGTTGGAGAGTAATCCCCTTTAGAAGATCTAGATGAAGATGAAGAGGAGGATGATGGAGTTCTCCTCCTCCTGTGGTGAGATTTCTCCTTCCTCACAGGTGATCTTCTAGGTCGTTCTTCCCTTCGAGGAGAACGTGATTTCCTCTGATGCTCCCTTCGTGGAGATCTCGATCTCTCAGTCCGTACCTCCCATCTCGGTGTTCGAGATCTGGATTGCTCCCTCCTTGGTGATCGGGAGACCCTGGGGGTATGCGACCTTTCCGCTCTCCTCTCCCGAGAGCGTGATCGGTGCCTGATAGGGCTCTTTCTGTCTGCCTCTTCTATCAGTCTCTGAAGAGGTGATCTGTGGAGTGGGCTTACATATCTTCGCAGCCTCTCCGTTGCTCCAGAATCCTTCCACTTGCTCAACGGAGCATTCCATCTTGGCGAGAGTGTTGTCTTTCGCCGGGGCAATGGACTTCTACTCCTGGAAGAGGGCCTCGATGAGCTAGAGGTACTTGAGGAGGAATGGTGAGAAGCCGATTGCGTCACTAGAATAGTTGAAGGCACTGAAGGAGATTTTCGTCTCACCGGTGTTGGAAGACGTCTCAAAAGTCTTTCCCTCGACGTCGGACGCCTCTGCGGCGTCGACGGAGTGATAACCTTCGACGTCGAACGCCTCGACGCTGACCCGTGGTCTCTCGACGTCGATGTCGAGCCGATGACGGAGTCTTCTCCCTCGACGTCGAACGGCGTTGCCCTGCCTTCGACGGAGGTCTCGACGTTGAACGGCGTTGCCCTGCCGTCGACGGAGGTCTCGACGTCGACCGACGTTGGTCTGTTGGCGACGGAGATGGTAATCAACGGTGTCCTGTCGTCGACGATGCCCTCGACGTCGACCTGGCATGTGGCGACGGCGGAGGATCGGACACCCTCGACGTCGAGCGCCGACGCGCCGTCGACGATGATCCCTTCCTCGACGACGATCGTCCGAGGGGGCTCTTGTTCCTTGACGCCGAGCGCCTCCGTGGAGACGTCGGCGGAGGTGTCACACTCTTCGAAGCCTGTCGACGTAGAGACGACGGCGAGTGTGATCTGTCTCTCGACGCCGACCGTCGCCTGGTTGACGGCGGCGGAGTTGACTTATGTCTTGAAGCCGATCTTCTCGTCGACGGCGATCTCGTGGCTTCTCTCGACGCCGATCGTTGCCTAGTTGACGACGGCGGAGCTTTCTTCGACGTCGGTGAACTTCTTTTCGACGACGATTTCCTCATCGACGCCGGTCCCGACGTCGACGGAGCTTTTTCTCTCGAACTGTCCATCAGATGCTGTTTTTTCAGCGCCGAGCCCGGTGCTGAGGTTGATGGACGCTCTGACTTGCCTTTGGAGGGAGTTCTAGGTCTCTTTGAACTCTTCCTCTCTGTAGATCTTCCCCTCATGGATCTCTGGGCCAGACCATAGAGCCTGTTCCTCTCTCTGTCTTTAAGAATTCTGTCAGACAGATTTTTACAATGAGAACAGTCTTTAGGATCATGATCCTCTGGCAAGCATAAAATACAGACCTCATGAGAGTTCGTTTTTGCCTTCTTGTGGCCACAAGAAGGGCAATCATCAAATAATGAGGGCATCCTGACAGGAAAACCTCACAAAAAATCGACTGCAAAGCAGTTATTTACTTGACCCTGATGTTAAAAGTCAAAGTAAATCAAAAAATTGTTCTTTTGAAGATTTTCTGACTGAAAAAGGCAGAAAAGTGTGGAGCTGTGTATCCAGGGTCCTTCCTGAAGGAGCCGGAAAGAACAACTGACCTAACTGTAACCCCTGAGGCATGATGGGAAGCTAGGGGCAGAGGTGCCTTAAAGGCACAGCGTCAGTTTTGGTACATGCAGCTACAGTTAGCTTTTCAGTCTTTTTAGACTGGGTATTTGCAATGCAGCCTGGGAGCTGTATATGCTTACAGTGTGTTATAAGAATTTCTACTGCTTTCTAAGCATTAAAACAGCTTCGAAACAAGTGTTGGTGTTGTTTCTCATGTTTCTAATGCTAATACACATGTATGGTGGAAATTCTTCACAGCATATTCCAGCTCTACTGTTTTATTTGGCTGCAATTGCTTAATTTTATATATATATATTTATATATATATGTATATGTATATGTGGGGCACATATAATATATTGTTTCCAGGGTCCCGCGCATGGGCGGGAATATTCTAATGCTTATGACTATTGATGAGGATCCCCTGGAAGAGAAGTCTTATTATTCAGAATAGTAACCTTTTAACTATGTCAATCTGTAAAATGATATTAGTGCCTCTGACCTCGGCAACGTATGCAACAGTTTGTGGGCATGCTTAGCCCCTGTTCGCACTCTGTTCATTGATGGAAGTCCGAAATTAGACTTCCATCAAATCTTAGGTTCAACAGGACAGTGAGTATTTTAAATCTGCTCATTAAGCATTTGGGAACTCAACCATGTGAGCTATCAATGCTTTGCAGTCATTGTAGGTCTGTACGAACAACCGATGCACTTTTGAGATCAGAAGGGTTTGGGGATCCCTTTTGCTGGTAGTTACCACTGCACTTTAAACTTTCTGAATACTTTGCCTTAATATACCAACAATTGAGAATTTCAGTGACCTTCGAACCCACGATCCTTTTTATAATAGACTGAATTGTCTGGAAAGGAAGAATGCTTCAGAATAGTTTCAAGTAATAATCAGAGGTAGCCATTATCTAGCCTGTTAACCTGGCTGTCCTCTAATTAAATTTAAAACAAATCTAGCCACGGCAGCAAGGTCAAATGTTCCTGCTTGACCTGCATCTTAAAACCACATCTCAGGAGGCAACTTCTCGAATGACCAAAGAGATAACTTCAAAACTTCTCATACACAAAACTGCTGATACGCTGCAGTGAATCTTTCTTTGTACTTCTTATGTCTAGATACCCTAAATAAACCTACCCTTCGCCCATTCAGGAGAAAGTAAAAATCTCACCTCTCCCTCATTTCCCGAAATGCAACGCTCTTAGCCCTCTGTGCAACAAATGTTCACCTATTTACTAGGGGCCTAATTTATGAAAGGTGACGCATCGCTGCGTGAAAATAGCGATGCGTCACTTTTCACTGCGCCATCCTTGCCAGACCAATGATGCTTCATATTTACAGTATGACGCATCATGTCGCAAGGAGTTACAGGTTCGTCAGTATTTCTGACGTATCTGTATGGCGCAAAAGTGACGCATTGCTGTAGTGTGTCACAAAAGTGACGCAACTCCAGCAATGTGTCCTTTCACATGGGGCAAGCCCCATCTGAAAGGGCCTGCGTCAGTCTTACGCCTGCTGTGAGGCAGGCGCAAGATTTTGACGTAACGGTGTCCTAAAAGTGACGCTGTGAAATCTCATAGATTTCACTGCTTCACTTCTACGACCCTTCCTTGCGTCAATACGCCCCCTTGCATACATTATACCTGGCGCAGGTATAAGGGAGCACAGGGGTTTACAAAGTGACGCATCTACCTAGATGCGTCACTTTGTAAATATGGTGCAACAAGGCAAATTTTTTACTCCGCTGGTGCGTCACAAAAAGTGACGCAAGGGCTCATAAATGAGCCTCATGGTATCTTCAATCGTAAACTAAGACCTAACCTGTAACTTTTTTGCTCAGTGTATCCTGTTCTGTTGAAAGATAATTGGGTTAAGTTAGAGGTAAAGAGTCCTACAGTGGTGAAGTTACACTTCATGCAACTACTCAATAAATTAAATATAGAAATAATTATCTGCACACTATCTGAAACACTGCTATTTGGATCACCACTAGAAATTATATTATACAGGTGTTAAACTGTCCTTAGTGTATGGAGATGTTGCATCAAAAGAACTTGTTTTAGGCATATTCAAATAGAAGCAATTCAGATTTATCCATGACTTAACTAGCTTATAAAGTAGATTTTAAGAATGCAGATCTTGCTCAGGGTCATCTAAATGCTTTACCATTATTTGTACACCTCCTCCATTGTAGTGAAATTACATATAAGATAAGGAAGGTGAATTTAGGAAGTAATTTATCATACATCAATGCAGTCAGAGGATGTAACAAACGAGTCTGCAATTTCAGCCTCACTAAAGATAAAATTCTCATTTGTATGCATGAATAGAAATTAAACATTTGTAAATGCTAATGAAAAACCTTATGTCTGATGTAAATTCAGCAAGGAATTGCTCATTTTTGTCACTGCTCAAAATTCAGGATAGCGAAGGGCAAACTGGCACCAAAAGGAGTCCTCGGCTATAAGTAAACTCAGGAATGATTTATCCTGAAAGAGAAGTTTCTGAACCTCAGTGGAATACTAGAATTTCCCTGTTACATGAAAAAACTGATTTAAACTGTACCCTAATCAGAGAGAAGGCTTTTGCAAAGGGATATTGTGCCTCTTTTCAACTTCGAGTTTTGTGCCGAGTTTTGTGCTGAATGGAAGCAGAAATGAGGCTGAGAGTGCAGGACCTGGTAAGCTGTGCCCTAAAGGTAAGCTGTGCCCTAAAGAGCCGTAACTAGAGTGAAACTGGTCCTAGGATGATTGTGTCTAGTTCAGGGAGGACCTGGCCTGATAGTTCTAGCTGGACTGTTCCCATGAGGCGCAGGGTCAAAACAGATTTGCATATGGCTGGGTCCAAACTGAGCTGGCATGGTGGGTGAAAAACGATGGATTGGGATGCGGTGCCAAGCAGTTGCCAGTGGCTGGTCTTAATTCAAGCTTACATTCATCACCTTCTTGTTTATTCATTTGACACCTCATGTGTAAGCACAACTACAAGGATGATCCAACAAACGGGATCATCTTTCCAAACATCAAACAAGACACCCATATTTTCATACATAGTCCATAATAAAATTAACACCACACTCTGCCACATGAGCACATCAATCAAGGTTGCCTGTACTTGGGGTGGCGCAGGAGAGCTGGCGAGCAAGATGGGCACACCTGTGAACGGCTCCTGCCATGCAGCGTCAACATCCAACGAAATCCAGTCCCAGGTTGCTGCAAATCACAGATCAGAAGCCGGCATGGCATAGCCGAGGCACGGCTGCCTCATTTGGAGCCTTAACAAACCGGAGCGGACTGAACCGGAGACAAATAGGCAAGCTGAATCCTTGCAGGACACAGCAGAAGACTGCGCTTCAAGATGGCAGCTGCACTGTGGAGAATGGCCGACTTCCTCATTGTGCTGAGTAGAGTTGGTGGCCTGAAGCTGGGCGGGGAGCGGTGAGGTCTGCAGGCTGTCCCGCTCCCCAGTGAGGGGGCATTCTCGGATGTGCTGTTGAGCGATGGTGCTTCCCAAGGCAACAGGGCGAGCACACGGCCAGTGGTGAGGAGAGCCCGGGAAAGGCCAGTCTCTGGCCAAGGCTGCGGTCTGCGCTGCTGCTCGGCTGCCCTCCATTGGATGATACCTGGACTGCAGCGCGACATGATTTCGGCTATCTCGCTCAGTGGAGGGCTGTCGCGACTGGGCAGCCCAGAGATCCTGGGACTTTGAACCCCTGCTGACCCAGCTGCACGGCCGCCCACTCGCCAACCCCGATCGAGTACCAGTGCACGCTGCAGGCCTGACACGACTCCGTCCCGGCCCACTGGAGCACCATCCGTTGCCCCACCTGAGGACCTCTTGTGCTGCCCCTTATTTAAGAGCATTCTGCTGTTGCTGTCCAGAGAGGCCACGGTCTGCTCATGCCCCTCCTTAACAACTTGGGGATGCAAGGCGAGACTACAGGGCGAAGGCAAAAAAATACTCCTCTCTCTGGACAGGTGCGTTCCCGCCAAGATCTCTACCAGATTTCTGGATGGCCAGATTTGTCCACTGATGCTTGCTCTACGCTTCCTGTGTCTGTGGTCAACACCACCATAACCAATGCTATGTGCAAAACTGAGGGCAGACAGATGAAACTCCAATTGGATACCCGTAAGTCCACTCGTGTGCAGGGCAGTGGCGCTGATCAAAATGTGTCTGAAGGCTCACAACCTGGGGTGCAGACTGATACCATGGACATGGAGTAACTTCTAATAGCAATGCAACAAACCCTCACCTCCATTAAGAATCCATAACACAAAAGCTAGAGAAAAAAAATCTAGAGAAACAAGAAGGCTTCATCGGGGAGGCAGACAACAGAATCTCCGCAGTTGAAGACTTGACCTCCCAAAGAAATGAGCAACTCCTTAAGATGGAACGGGTTTTAAAAGTCATATCTGCTGAAAATGAAGACCTAGAAGCGTGCTCGCACAGGAATAACATACTGATCCTAGGAGTACCCGAATCTACTAACACTGGGAGGATGGAGGGCTTGGTGAAGCACCTGCTCATGACACTATTGTTGTGGAGAGGGCCCACAACTCACTCGTGACTAGCTAGGCCTTCTCCTGGGAATCCTTTGAGGCCAGCTCTTCATTACACCCTAAAAAGAACCTGTAATGAGGCACTATAAGATTATTTTTTCAGACTAAACCAACCAGAGTAATGACAGAGGAAAACACATTTGGGTTTTAGTATCTCCCTCTGAAATCACCTGTAGCAGACTGGAGAACACAGCCAAGAACATTTGCCTTCAACAGAAACTAAATTTAAGTATGCCTTCCGTCGTACATACTAGGGTAACAGAAGATGATCACTCTTCCCAAGCATCAAGCATCTTCCCGAGATGAACAGTTCGGGTCCTCTTGCTCTAAGATGTGCTGATCTAGTTCCCTTTTTCCTTCATCTGTGTCATCGGACCTCACACTAATATATATGGGAGAACTACAGGCAGGATATAAAATACTCATAAATTTGATATCAACGAAAAGTAATTTGATGCCATAAAGTGGCCAGAAGATGATATGTGGGATTGCTAGAACGCCACTCTGTACATAAACAAATAGATAGTCCTGCAAAACATGTTAACTTTCCACATGACCTCACCTGTGTATAGCCAGCAACAGCAATTCATTCATTAAGTCAAACTGAATACAGTGTAACACAAAAAATCCAAATAAATCATTATATTGTTAGTTTCCCGTATAAAACACTACAGGCCTTATAGTGAAGCCCTTCGTCAAATTTATGCCGCTATTGCGTCACTTTCTGTGACGCTGTGGCGGCGTAAATAGTGGGCCACGTTGCTCTTATTTATGAAGTGATGCATCTAGGCAGATGTGTCACTTCGTAAACCACTGCACAACATTATACGTGCGTCAGGTATAATGTATGCAGGGTGGGTGTTCCCTTACATCAAAGACTCATAGAAGAGGCACATTGAAATCTGGAAGATTCAGTGTGCGACTTCTAGGATGCCATTGCATCAAAACCTTACGCCTGCCTCATTGCAGGCGTAAGAGTGACGCAGGCCCTTTCACATGGGGCTTGCCCCATGTGAAAGGAAACATTGCTGGAATTGCGTCTGTTTTCAGACACACCCCAGCAATGAGTCACTTTTGAGGCTACAAAAACATCCGTAATATGGACGTATCTGTAACTCCTTGCGACATGATATGTTGTACTGTAAATACGCCGCATCCATGGTGTCACAAGGAGGGTGCACTGAGAAGTGTTGCATTGCTACTTTGTCGCAGCGATGAGACACTTCTCATAAATAAAGCCCTACTTTTTTTTTCCACAGTCACATGTGTTGCTTATCCCCTGGTACATTTCCAGGGGTCTCTGTGGGAAAAGGCCTTTAGGCTAAATTATTATATAACAGTGAGTTATTATACACTGAGCAACATTAAGCTGATTTTAAAGAACATAAAAGGGAAAGATGCTTTATTCAGTGATGTGAAAATCGTTCACCGAATCGAATTTGAATTTGACGTTGGCCCAGTGATTTTATTAAAGAACAATTTGGAGTCCCGAAGAATAAAACTGTACTACCTCCAAAGACTGACACATTCGACAACCTGTGAGTACCTTCTACTGACAAATAAGGCCCGTGATTGTCCATTTCCGGCGACTGAATTTGAACCGCTGATTTCCACTAGAGGCAGAAAACCAATGTCGGCTTGATTAGGCGCAGTTGGTAGTGTTGCACCATTCCAACATGGCAGCGCTCTAAAAGAGCGCCTGCAGCACCCGCACTGACAGCAGGCACACTATTGTTGCGGGAGCATGGGTTAGACGGATGATAAAGAAGGGCATGGCCGGCTTCCTTCTCACTGGCACTGTGCAGCACACAAACAGATGAAGCCCAGCACAGGTTGACATATTCTTTCATTAGCTGGGATGCTGCGATAGGTCAGCCAGTTTCCCTCTACAGCTGTGAAAGGTTGCTGCGACACTGGGAATTTGCTGTGCTGCTTTCGGAGATTAAGGGAATATGATTTGGCAACATGAAAAGTCACAAATAAAAAAAAAACTATAAGAAAAGAACAGCTGAACCCTTTGCGGAACAAGTGCCAGCATTTTCATTCGCGACTAGCTTTGCCATTTCCTGTTTTTCATTGCCGAAGCACCGTACCGTGTGATTTTTAGGCCACAGTTATTTCTCACATTAATTTCTTGAAGTTCCTGGGGTCTGCAGTTGAGACCGATAGGCAAGCATAAGAAGTCAGCTTGTGCCAGACAAAGGGGGGGGGGGGGATTTCAAATTCACTGCAGTACATCACCTCAGCTGTGTATCCTGGAAGGAGCACACAGACTCAAACAACAAGTCCTGGATTCAGGGTGCCATCCAATCGACTCTAAGCTGCGGTGGCCTACTGGCACCATATCATGGTAGTAGTATCTTAGCGAAAAGTGGACACTCCCTTTCCTAATGCACCAGGAAATCATAATCATCAAATCCCACGAGCAAGAGCGTCTAATGTTTCAGAGGAGCATAGTAATAATTTCCACAGGATATGATTCAGATATTGTCGTTGACGCCAAGAGTAAACAAGCATCTCTCCAGATGCACAGCTACAACCACAAACGTTCAGCTCGTTTTTTTTAAATTTTGTAAACCTTCGCTGGCAGCGCACATATGGCATTTAGTGCAGCTTGGCCCTTGAAGGTGACGAGATGCCGTGTTGCTTAGGGACAGGGCCTTTCTCCCCTACACCGCTAAAACCTAAGGAGGTTGTCCCCGTTCCAAGTCAGTTTTCATCTGCCACTTTTTTCATCGTCTATTTAAATCTGAAAACTTGATTACATGTTTCAGCAAAATAAAATAAAGAATGTGAACTTTGAACTCCCCAGAGAATGGTTTGTGTGCACGCATCTTTACATCGCTGTAAATGTTCACAGGCCGGAACCTCTATGAGCAAGAGATTCAAACACACGAATGTCTGATCTTAAGGCAGATGGTAACCCAGACGGCGCTCCCACACTAGCAGTACCAGCAGTCCTGCCAAAGTGACAACACTGCTTGAATCGGGCAAAAAACCACCAACTGTAACGGGATAATTGCAAATAACAGGACCTATCGCTATCAGATCAGACAATTACCACCTGTGGCGCTTCCTACTTGAGTAGTTGCTGAGACTGACCCTTTTAGAAAGTGCTGTATCTCCAGTGGCTATACACTCTATTTAAAGCTTAGCCTTTTCCAAGGTATTCCAGAATAGAAAGGGCTAAAGCAAAAGACCGCCAGTGGCACAATCAATGGTTGTAACCTGACTTGGCTAAAAGTGTTGCTATTGACCCGCCTTGGTTATCTGCTGCCTTCAAACCAGGTCCTCAGCAGACACTTGATGGAGCAGGGGAAATACAAAAATGTTTGTACCCTTCGAAGTTAATGCCCTCATAGCTTTAATATTAATAACCGTGTGAAGCATGTGAATTAATCAACAAATGCACCTTTTATTTAGACATTACAATAGGGAAACTATCAGCTATATTGCAAAAATCAAATTCATTATTAAAATGCTAATCAAATTAATATAGGTTTGTGATTACATAGAAAAGAAGAGTAAAGTGCATGTATTTTTGCCTGTAGTAGAATTATATTGTGGCAAAGAATGCAGATGGTAAGTATAATGGCTTTGAATGGCGCTTTTGCTAGGTAATACCTAACATGGTTAATTAGAATGGTGGGCGGTAAACAGAAGGGCTTATATTCTATATACAATTTCTGTTATGTTTGCTTTCATATTAGTTCAGATTCAGCTCAGCTAGGCCTTGTGTGAAAATGGCTGATGTGAAATGCGACGGCGCAAAAGAAAATAAAGATGGCCTCCGGACATGATCAGAATGGATGTTCAGTCACAAGTGTATGGCCTATGCCCGGAGTGAGAGATGTCAAGGCCATCTTGACCTGCAACAGGAGTTGTGCCAAAGAGACTATTCTAAAAGCATGGGAACGGATGAGAGAACTGTGCTCCAGAGGATGAACAGAATCATGACCGTGAAAAAGTGTTACAAAGAATTTCAACAAAGTATAAATGAAAATATTTATGAAGTAATGTGAAAATTCAGAAAGATTCAGGAATTTGTGGTTTGAGCTAGGAGGACAATGAGGTGACCATCACCACCCCTCCAGTGGACCAATCAGAAATGAATGTAGCCCCTAAAAGTTTCAATTTTAGGTATATAAAGTTAGTGAAAGGGTATGAAAGAGCTTGTGCTTATGACGAGGTGTGTTTTTTTTACTTTTCGCACCTTTGCTCAGAACGACATGCTGTCAGTTGAGACAATTTTCTTTTATGGTGCAGGAGACTTCTAAAGTTTTGGACTCTGAACTCTGATGGGGAAAAGGAACGAGACCGTCACGGGAATTCTATCTCGGGAGGGAGACGTCCGAGGAGGTTAGAGGGACAGTCAGTCAGCTTGGGAACCTATCCTCTAATCTACGGTTTATTTTCGGGTGAACCATTCTCATAATCGGCCTACGGCCAAGAGTAATTAGTATTTTCCATTTTCTAATTTTCCTATGCTTAATTGTGTTAAAATAATGCTTAGATGTATTTGCCTAATAAAACCTATTTGATTTTGAGTTATTATTAAAAGAATTTCGATAAAATCGTATGAAAAATAAACTCGAGTCTGTGGTTATTAGAATAAAAGTCATGATAAATAGATGCTTAAGTTTTAAATTGTGATTGAGCTGGACTTAATGCCAACAACTGATTCCTACTAGTTGGTCCATCGACCAAATAGCGGAGTACCTTGATATTTTTAGAACTAACAGCTATCAAAGTTTAATGTATAAAATGTATATAATTATTGTATAGGTTAACTAGCAGCCCGTTCCGACGTTGTCCGGGTATGAATTGCTGCCAGCCAGTAGTATTTAGGTTTTGTAGGATTTCGTTTTGATAGCATTTCTTATCTGTGACAGGCCTGTGAAACGTTCCGATTCACAGTGCACTGCTGATGCCCTTAAGAGTGTACGTTCAGTAGTGTGTGAACTCGAGTTTCCCTACTTTATTATATAGCGCACACTCGACAACATGGCATGAGCACAATTTACATTACAGAAGAACACATTCATTTGTGGTAGGCACGGGGAGACAAAGCGATTTGCCTGGAATCACAGGATGTTGAGCTGATGCCGAGATTCGAACGTAGCTCCCCAGCTCTAAAGTTCGAAATTCTAGAACTTGTGGCGGGAGGTGTGTCTAAAAGTGTATGTCGGTGCTGGCCATCAATGAGAGAGACCTGTGTATTTTTCAAATCGGTGGTGAAAAAATATGAGTATGTTGCTGGAGATGTGGGCCGCCGTGCCACCAATGTACTTACCGGGGGAGGGTAAACACCCATTATTCCGCAACTTTCTTTCCGCATACCATCACTCCGCATACTTTCATTACGAAAGTACCATGACTCCGCAATGCCGTTATAACGCATGGCATTACATTTTAAATGCTTTTACCACGCATACATTTACAACGAAATTCATTGTAAATGCATGAATGGTAAAAGCATGTTTTTTTTAATGTTTGGATAAGGTAAGTATGGGTATAGGGGTATATGTTTTGGGGTACTGAGGTATATGTTTTGGGTTGTTTGGGTATTTAGCGGTTTAGGGATAGGTATGGGTTTTGGGGTACAGGGGTATTTTTAGGGTTCAGGGCTAGTTTGGGTTTTGGGGTATTTTTAGGGTTCAGGGCTAGGTTTGGGTTTTGGGGTACATGGGGTATTTTAGGGTTCAGGGTTAGGTTTGGGTTTTGCGGTACAGGGTTATTTTTATGGTTAAGGGCTAGGTTTGGGTTTTGGTGTACAGGGGTATTTTTAGGGTTCAGGGGTAGGTTTGGGTTTTGGGGTACAGAGGTATTTTAAGGGTTCAGGGCGAGGTTTGGGTTTTGGGGTACAGGGGTATTTTAGGGTTCGGGGGTAGGTTTGGGTTTTGGGGTACAGGGGTATTTTTAGGGTTCAGGGCTAGGTTTGGGTTTTGGGGTACAGGGGTATTTTTAGGGTTCAGGGGTAGGTTTGGGTTTTGAGGTACAGGGGTATTTATAGGGTTCAGGGCTAGGTTTGGGTTTTGGGGTACAGGGGTATTTTTAGGGTTTAGGGCTAGGTTTGGGTTTTAGGGTACAGGGTATATTTATAGGGTTAAGATGGGTTAGTCTTTAAGGGTGTTGGGGTATTTTAAGGAGTAAGGGTGGGTTATGATTATGGGGTGCAGGGGTATTTAAAGGGAGCAGGGTGGACACCCGGAGCTGGAATGTACAGAACCTGGGAAGAAAAAACAATGAAATATTGGGCACAGCGCTCGCTTTTTTTTTCTTCGTAATCCCGCGCCCCGCACACGCCCACAGCACACGATATGAGACATGGCATGAAGGGCGGAACGTACCACACGCCCCCAGCGTTTGTCACGCCCCCAGCACAAGCCCACAGCACAATGAAGACACGCCCACAAGGGACTACTTTGCTGGCACGGTTCTTTTACCTTTTAAATGTATATGGTGGGCGTCTGCATAGCCTATGTCCTTCTGCTGCAACTGCCCTTTCCAACGCTGTATTGGGTGTTGTGATTGGTGCTGTGGTTCCTGAGATTACCTGCCTCAAAGGTTTGGGCTCTCTTTTTATTATATTAGAGTAGAATTATATTAGTATAGATAAGGTACCCCGCATGTCTTGCAGCTCGTCTACTTATCACTGATTCAGGAACTGTGTGAATGTGTGAGGTTTTTCGGTGTTATGGGCCCCACCGATGAGTAAATTGTAGGAGTTTTTTCCATGGATTGCATGGATTGGTGACACAGGTAAAGGGTTTTATGTTAGACCCGCTGCATCACACTTTGCAGTGATTCACTTCCCTGTGGGACTTTAATATAAATATTACTCACAGGCCCCTTACGTTTTTTTTTTTTTTAACAAGGATGGGGAGATATCGTTCTTTCAGCAACATAACTGAAAACCCCAAGACCTAAAAGTATCATCTGGCTCCCAGGGTTGGATATGTCCCGCTTCCCATGATGATCTTGATGTGGTCATCTGCTTACCACAACGTGAATCTAACCAAAACAGAATTGTTTCTTCTTTCCAACAGCAAATTCTTCCACTAGGTCAAAAATGGCTCAAAGTCATGAATCTTTAAGGCTACTCCCCCTCACGCGTGCGCCAAATCCATTAACTTTCAAACCACGCAGAGTCTCTTCCAAGAATATTTAAAGTGTGTCCAGCTATTAGGCCACGGTTTTAGTTTTGGGGTTCTCTCACCTTGATTGAGTACTCCATAGCTGATAACTGCTTTGACTCCTCTGTCTCTCCTTTACCATGCAGTCATTCTTCACATAAAAGACCAAAACAAGTCCATTTCACCCCAACCTGTTTGGCTCCAGCTTTATTAGCTCTCTCTGCATACTCCACACCCCATGCTAATCTTACAGCATCATTTCCAACGCCAAAACCTTAACAACCTTTCATACCATGCTCCATCTTAGTTAAGAGCTATTCACCTCCGAGTTATACTTGAACGTTGGGTACAAGAGAGAAAAACATGTCACACAATCTCCATCTTTGCTCTCAGAATCGGAATCCTACTTTCAAATATCTCTCTTAGGTAGTATCTACACTGCGACTACACAAGGTAATTTCAAATGGCTGAACTATTCCTATTCTGTAACTCAGTACTGCTCTTTGCAGCTTCTAGAAATTAAGGGTCTGATTTAGATCTTGGCAGTCCCGCTGCCAGTCTGACGCAACGGCAGTCCCAAGAACTCCACTGAACCTACGGCGGTTCTCCTGTCGTATTTAGATGCTGTGGTTGTGTATACAGGATATCACGGATGTGGCGATGTTTCACCTGGCTCCTAGTACTCCGCTGCTGCTGACCAGGCGGTCATGCGCGGAGCGGATTTAGATGTACCCGATGGGCTGGCGGTCTACGAGTGGTGTTCCCCTAACGGAGTGAGGGTATGGGGTGGACAGACCTGGAAGTGGCATTTTTATGTAAAGGTAAATTAAATATATGTTGTGTAGGAGTCCATAAGTGCATGTATGTAATATGTAGCGACCATATTCCTCACAATCTGCTTTGCACATACACACACCATTCACTGTACACCTGCACACACCACAAACACCTATCTTTGATTCAGTTGAAAGGTGAAGCAGGGCAGGAAGGACCTGGACGAAGGAAAGGAGGACAAAACTGCATCCTGAACCCTGAAAAAAAATTAATTTTCACCCCATTTCTACTTATAACGCCGAACCAAAGTCTGAGGGATTATTGTTGGAATTATCTTTGAAACTGGCCATATCCAAATCTGGAGGGATGGGAATCAGTGCTGGACTTCAGCCACAACCACCTGCCGCCCAGTTCGTCATAGGGCGGGGAGCAAATTCCTGGCGGAGTCGGCGGACCACGGAGGTATTTTCTCCCATTGTTAGCCAACATACAAGTAGGCGGGCTTGAAGACTGCAAAAAAAACACTTCATCGCAGTCCTGGCAACATCTAAATCAGGCCCTAAGTTTGAGCTTTATAAAGAAACCTTTATTTTAAATTATTATCACCCGTACAGTGTTGGTTTACCAATCTGGGTGTCAACATACAAGTCATTACATAAGCTTACCCAGTATTTTCCACAAATCTATGCCTTATCAAGTGTACCTGGTATTGGATGAGAACAGTACAAAAGAATGTCTTCACCAAGCACTTGCAATATTTATATTACTGAAATCTTTTACATCTGTAAATTTCAAAAACTAAGTGCAAATAACGTATTTGGCACTGCACCGCGATTAAGCAGCTAGAGTGCACTACACGTGACAAAGTCTTGCTTCTGTCAAACGCCCCACTTACATGCAAGGCCACAGTGAAAAGGAGATGCGGCCTAAGAGCTTAGGTACAGACTGAATAGGGAAAACCTAAATGACAATCCAATTTGCTGGCCGTAAAGATATCAAATTAGTTAATACAAATTGCTTAATATCCTCCTGTCTCTCTTCCGATAATCTGTCAAAAATTGAAGCAATCCAAACAAAATCAGCCAAATGTTAGTATACACGGTATATAAATAAGAAGACATGTATAACTTTCAAACCAGGCTGAAAACACTGAAGAACTGATGTGCAACAAACTGATCGACTACAGAAACAACGTGTGTATCCCTTTGGACACAAAACAGACGAGCATGGAAGACGGTTTTGATGCCACTCACATAGGGACAAAGTGTTGACCAGCAACCGCCTTCCATAGCAGAGTTGTTTTGGTGGTGGGTGGTGCCCGCTACAGCTTTGTGCTTGCAAGGCTCTCTCACATGGACGTCACATCTAAGCTGGAAGGATCAACCGCAAGCATTGACAATGTAGAGGCCAAAAATTCCTTTCAATTGATTCTTGGAGCTGGGGAATGACGAGCAGTTGTGGCGTCTACAATGTGCAGACATAGGTTCATAACAGCAGAGGGTATGGTTCGTTACTGAAGAATGAAAGTCGGAGGAGCAAAAACAAACATTTACTAACTGAGCACCAATTAAAAATGAGGCAGACTGTTTATTATCTTATGTATTTATTTTAGCCATTACGTGCGATACATGCCTATAATATGGCCCTGTGCTGAGGGAATGATTACGAGCTTACAGAGAGCTACACATACCTACAATGTGCCCCGGAGCTGCGGGAATTGATTACGAGCTTACATACACACCTAAAATGTGACACACACGATGCTGTTGGAATTGATTACGAGCTTACAGAGCGCTATACATATCTAAAATGTGACCCGGTGTTGCAGAAATTGATTATGTGCTTACAGAGCAGCACACATACCTAGAATGTGGCTTGGCACTGAAAGAATTGATTATGTGCTTACAGACCGCTACACACACCTATATTGTGACCTGGAGCTGTAAAAATTGATTACGAGCTTACAGAGTGCTACACATACCTATAATGTGACCCGGTGCTGCAGGAATTTACTACAAGCTTACAGGGCAGCACACTTACCTATATTGTGGCCCAGCGCTACGGTAATTGATTACGAGCAGGAATTGATTATGTGCTTACAGAGCGCTACACATACCTAGAATGTGGATTTGAGTTGGAAGAATCGATTATGTGCTTACAGACCGCTACACACTGGGGGGCATATTATCAAGGGGGTTTATCTCCGCTTTTTTAGCTTTAAAAGCCAAGAAAGCAGAGATAAAATTATCTCCCTATTACCTAGCTGTCGCTAACACCAGTTAGCGACAGCTAGTAGGAGATAGCGACCATCTTGTGCCCCACTTTGCATGTCAGTGATATTTATCACTAATGACATGCAAAATGGGCGTGCCAAGATGTTAGTGACTGGAAACAGTCGCTAACATCGCTATCTCCTATTACCAACTTATGGAGATATTCGCGCTTTTTGCATGTATCGTAATCTGATGGACGGTGCCTGCTAGGCACCGCCACCATTTTAGGCACCCTGCACTGTCCTCCAGGCAATAGCGGAAGGACCACCACATCAGGGCCGGAGGTTGCCACCGCCGGCCCTGCGGTAGCAGTCCTTTCGCCATCCTAATCACTCCCATAAGTCTGGGAATGAAGAAGAGCAGCTAAAGGGAATTCAGAAGAGCCGGATGGGAAAAGCAGGAAAACAGGGTTCTGGGAATCCAGGACGAGCAAGATTCTGGGAATGCAGGGAGAACAGAATTCCTGGACCAGAGGGAGGTTATTTTAACCTATTTAGGGTAAATTCCCCATCACAGTCAAGAAATCGAAGATGCATGGTGTATTCCTGACTTACCTTTATCTCTTGTCACCATTAAACCTCAGTTTTCTTCATGTCATTATTTGCTTTTGCAAATGTATGCACTTTTAGTTTTCTTCAGGCTCAGTTGATGCATTAGCAAAGCCCTATCACAGGGGAGTTGCGTAGTATAATTTTTTTTAAATAAGTATTCTAAAAGTTGGCTTATAACAGCATGCCTCAAAATACCCCTGCATACAAATCCCATCAACTTGACATAGACCAGTTTAAAGGCCCTGTTCTGTCACAATTGGTTTGCTAGTAACATTGTTGGCGCCAGGTACATTTTGGTGCCAAACCCTTCTCCCTAGAACACTTTTCCTCTCTCTTTACACAGAGGAAAAGTCAGCCTAAATTAATGAAGCATGTGGCTTTTTATTATAACCGAACCACAAGAGCGTGTTAAAGACCCGCCAGCACGCTTAAACTGCTTTAGAAGATGTATTAGTGATGTTTAAGGTGGTAGGTGCTAGATCCTCTCTGGACCATGCTTTCTCTAAGAATGAGGGGAAAAATCTGAGCTTAATGAAGTGCTTGGTCGTCTCGTTGGTCCACTTATTCTCCAGTGTCCATAAAAATGCAATTTGGTCTATGGTTCAGACACTCATTTTGACTCCCTTCCAATCCTGTCTTAAATCTCACAAAGCTAGGTACAAGTTAGAGGCAATTTTTTTGGATAGTATTTTCATGTTGATATTCCATATTGCAAGCTCCGAGAGGATATAAATGTTATTTCAGGAGCAGATAAGTGACAATACAGATTTTGAATCTATTGCACAATTGGACTTTTTTTTTCTTTAACTTTTCCCTTTCTGAGGCTTGCTGCATGGGCATCTGTCGTCAAGGTCTGCATGTAGAAACTCATATTGGTGTACTAGCAAGTAGGTTGTTTCATCTGTTTTACCTCATGTGGTCAATCTAAACTAAAGTAATATTGTCATTACCACACTGAAGTTGCTTGCCCTTTAGTGGATAAGGATGCTATAATTCCTCGCCTTCTGTTACATGAGAACAATCCCAGTGATTTTCCCATCACACCTGCTCAGTTTTTATTAGGTCTCGCGCCTAGCTGTGCACCTTGCAGGAGTGTGATACATTTTGTAAGGGAAAAACGGGGAATCTAAGCTGACATAGGAATCGCACGCGCTCGTGCGTGTGCGTTTCCTTTTCAGCTACCCCATTGGCCTTAGAGTGCGTCTTTTAATGAAAGACTGCACGCTATTGGCCAAAGGCGAGCCCATTGCTCCGCCCACAGCCTATTGGTGTCTATTACACGCTTGGTGCGTGTGATAGACACCAATAGGCTGTTACGTGGTTTCAATGGTCTTGCCCAGACACGGGCGCGATAATTGAAACCAAAACCAGGGCTTGCTGTGGTGCGCGTGCACCACTCGCGGGCTTCAACATGTATCCAGACATAAAGATACAACTGCTGTGTGCTCTTCTGGTTGGACTGGCCTTCAGCTGCAGGAAGTAGATTTTTGGCACTGTGCCTTTAGAGAGGTGCAATCTCACAAAGAGCTGTGAGGTTTATTGGCACTGTATTTAACCAGTCGTGTTATACCGGTTTTATAATCTGACTTTGTTTAGAAGTATTGTTTGGAAAGGTGTTTAACAGATTGTAACGATATATCAGTTTTCACATAGAACCTACACAACCCTACCAAACCCCATGTTATAATCTAGCGTCCCCCCTCACGCGCATGCCTGTCTGCACACACATCAACACTTGAACTAAGCGCCTTTCGAAGCAATAGAGGTGGGGTCAAGGTCCCCTCTTCCTCGTTGAACTTTGACACCATCACGTGCCTGACGTCATTGCCTAATTGGGTAAATCTCGCTTGCGCACATTTAGTCACAAGTCACGCTCGGATGGCAGTGATGGAGTCACGCAGTCCCAGGAGAGGCTCTTGCAAGACAGCGCAAGTCCAGGTTGAGTTCACTTCCGTCAGAGACAATGCAGAAATGAATACCTCATCCTCCTGCGCTGAATATGTTGATATCTGAGGTATTTGATGTAGCATGGGCGTAGCTCCAAGAAGCAGGCGAGCGCTTTACCGGGATGGTTCTTTTACTCTGGTGGGAATCTCCCGAACATAAACCATCTCTTGACCCACAGCCTCGTCCATGTACAAATTAAATGAAAATAATTTATAAAGTGCACTAATCCTCAAGAGCTTCTTGGCGCTACAGAGTCACAGGTCACAATAGAAGTCAGAACAAAGCAGAATACTTGGAATCTGAAGCAACCTCACAGTTATAGGACAGTTACAGACCAAGGCGCTGGAAGTAGGGGTACGGGGCGTGCTGCAGCGCCCCCAAAGTAAACATGCTGAAGGTCAGAAGGTGAATGAGCAATAAAGAGACCTTTCATTTTTGTCTTTATCTTGTCACATTTGCTATGCCTTAAAGACAGAGGTCAAAAGTCAGCCATGTCTTCTGAGACATTGCTGTTCATCCTTTTAATTTTTGTTTTTGCCTTGGGCGCTTTGGCGGCCCCCTCCCTGGGCCGCAAGAACCGCGCTGCACTCATTAAACTCCAGCGGCTTCTGAAGTCTACACACGCCGCCACTGGGCACGAGCCGCAGGACACACGAAAGTTACAGGTACCGCGCATGCGCAGGCAGCCCTCGCCCTCCCAGGTCTCCTCCCGGGCCCGGATGTGGAGCTGCTTTCTGTTTTGCTTGTTACCAGAGTCGCCGTCCATTCAGCATTGTTCAGTTCCTGCCCCAGTATGTCCATCCAGAAAGCCCACCCAGTCCACTCTTAGCGGTTGGCATTTATTGCTGCTCATCAAGAGGTGGACTCTGTATCCAGGTGACCTTTCGACGTCTGCCCTCGTTTGACCTTGTGTGTCTGAGGTTCACTGTTGTGTCTTGCCCACTTCTCATGTTAGGTTCTGGTGGTTCCTGCAGAGATCAGAAACGGATTGACCTGCAGTCCACATTCTTCTCATAGAGTATCAATCAATGTCATTTCCCTTCCTCAAAGCAATCTCCTAATGTAACTATCCGATTCTTAGACCAGGTTTCTTTCCCTAGGTTACCAAACTCTCCCTGTTCGTGCTACAGGGCTGTCAGAGGGTTGGCATCCGTGTACACGGGGGTGCTTGCTTCTCCCTTCATCTTCCCCAGCTTTTAGGTCCAGTTCTAATTAGCAATATATTGTGACCCAACCTGGAGCAGATGGCAGATAAGGTTCTCTTCTTCAGGCCTGTGAACCTGGTAGACAGCCCGTTGCTTTCACCACATTCTGAAAATCATTTTCAACCGCACCTTTTTTAGCCGAACCAGCGAACCTGTGCTGAGCGTGCTGCGGGACCCTTCTGCTGCACATGCATGTCAAAGTAAGGGTTACATCGTATGAGCTGGCTCCCCTAACCATCGTTTTCCTGTGTCTGGTGTCTGTTGACTCAGCACTGGCTCATTCCTGCTGCTTTGCACCATAGGGTTTTCGATGGTTGTGAAAATTTGAATAGTCCGTCTGCATGCAGCTTCCAGGAAACTCACTTTATTGTCTGCATCTATAAATATATATATTTTATGCTGTAGCAGTTGAAAACAAGCATTTGCAATGCAATAGGTCTCGCAGTTGTGAGAGTTTGCGCTATTGGCATTCACTTGTTGGTTTTTAAAACATAAATAAAAGGCATTGCCATTTACAATGCCAATAGTTTAAACTCTCTCAAATGCGAGACCAATTGCATTGCAAATGTTTTTTTTATCACTATGGTCACCCACTTCATAGGGCGACATGCACACACCTTTCATTTTACATTGGCGCTGCGCTTTGTTTTAGCACGGCACACGCTTGTTCTTTATAGCTTCCTAATTGGATAGCGCAGGCAAGGAGTCACTTCCGGTTTCATCTCCAGCACATGGGCCAAGCACAGATTGATTGAGCTTAATTTGTGTCTCTCCTCTGATCACGCTGTTTCGGGGACTTGTATATATGTCTACGTGTTGCCAGTGTTCCTTATTTCCCCACCCACTCACCACTCCTACATGCTGCCGACACCCCTCTCCCCATTCTCACCATCATCCGCGCTTATTTACCAGATAGGGTGGGTAGCTTTCCTGGGCCATCGTTTTTTAGTCTTTACAACACCTATCTCCATGACAAGGAGACAAATGCAAGTCCCTTCAGTGAGCTCTTCTGTACTCCGTCTGTAAATGAGCTGTACTTTTGAACCATATTTTTCCTTGTATGGCTGGCTCCTCTGTGGTGCCGCTTGCACATTTTGTTTGGCTGACACTTTATAAGCCTTGGAGACCCCGCCTGCATTTCTTATCTCACTCCAGGCTGATCTCTCCTACCCGGCTTCCACCACGCCATCATCAACTTCCTCGCCCCTCTAATCATAGAGTCCAAGCACCACATCTTCCTTGGCAACTTACACCTCAACGACCCCACAGATACCAACTCCACCAGTCTTCTGGAACGGAAGAGCAACACCGGTCTCACCCAGTGGGTCAACAACCACACATAGCACAGGACACATGCTTGACCCGATCTTCACCCCCAGCTACAGAGTCAAATACAGCCACACCACAAAACTCACCTGGACCGACCACGCCATCGTCCACTTAACCAACGCAGGATCACTGTGCACAGCCACCAGACCTTCCAACACCTCCTTCTGCAGCTGGGGCAAAGCGACATAGACCCAATGGACAGACTCCCTCAACACCACCGAGTCTGACCCCACAACCAACCTAGAACAGCGCCGACCAAGTAGCCCCCATCAAACAAGCCAAGATCTACATATGCACCAAACAAGCCAGCTGGTACTTATCAGAACTCAGAACAATGCCAGCTGCAAACAAATGGAGAGAAGATGGCACACCAGCAGAGACACTATAGACCGCGCCACATTCAAGTCGGCCCTTAATAAATGCCACCAACAACTCTAAGCCGCAAAAAAAGACGACCTAGCAAACCGCAGTGAAGCAAGCGCCTATCACACCAAGGAACACTTCAGCATTGTTAGGGGGTTCTCCTGCCGACAGAAATGGCAGTGAGCAGGAGGAGAGAAAGCAAGCGCTTACAGCGGCACAAGGACAGAGTCAAAGTCCTGATGGACTGAGCAACCAAACTACCTTATAAAGTATTGTCAATTCAAAATGGCTAAAGAATAGAAAAGCCAAAAAGTTAATTTAGGAAATAAATCCAACCATGCTTGTATGAATAACGTTCAAAAAAATTAATTGCTCCCTTATAGCAAATATGACTCCAGAAAGTCTTTTTGCTATGGACTTGTGACGGCGTTTCAACCCTATAGTTGTTCATGGGCCCCCATCAGGACGTCTGAAAACAATTTGAAATAGCAAGATATATATAAACAGAATAAATCAAAGAAATCAAATTAAGAGATCAAATTAAATGCTTCCCATACCATGTATCCAACAACGAGGAATGCTGTAATGTTTGAATTACACCACTGGTAATTACTCAAGCCGCATCCCAGTCAATCGCTCTTTTGTACACCATGCCACCTCAGTTTACCCCACTCTCTTCTCTCAGTTTAACCTCCTTAGCCCTGGCTTGATCTACTCTTTTGAAGGTTCGAGATGGGGCCTGACTCTAAAACAATTTTCTCAGGGGGGCCCAGTGTAACACAGTTTCAAGACCACTGCTCTAGAGGCAATTGATTTGTTACTTAACTTAGTTCTGCCTTCGTGCTCATCTATTAATGAATACTTTCTCATTGTCAAAATGTTATTTATCACTAATGTCAATACTTTTACTTTATCCCTGCCTTATAAATAATACTTTATCCAATGCCTTAGAACAAAATTCTCAACTTAAAAATTGTGTCTCAGCCTCCACCTTTGTCATTCCAGCATCCTTCCTTATCAAACTTGCATTTCTCTAATATAAAAGCAAATAAAACACCAAGCTCAATCAATATGGCTTTTACCCTCTTACTTTTACCTTCTTAAAATTAAGTCCAGTCAGTCCATTAATTCAATTAGCTTGCATGATAAAAAGGAGTATTTTCTCAATCTGCTGTTTTAGGTACCCTTGATCATTCATTTTCATTCGATTCTTTCACCCATCATACACTGCCCACTCCCTTCTCAAGAATCAATCAAGCAGTTAATTTCCTTTTCAAAATGAAGCAATATATATTTTTTGCTTTTAATTGCATTTGGCCAAGTGGATGTAAGAGGTGGTGTAGTTGTGAATCATTTTTTAGTAACCTTTACAAAGGTCTAAAAGCAATCAGGACTTCCGCATATATCCACATTTACTTAAAAAAGGTTCTAATAAAGGATCTAACTTTCTCATCCTCATCCTGCCATTGAGCATTTAAAAGCCCTATAAAAAGTAAACGGATGTGCAGAAAACATTTAGCTTCTGTCTGAAGCAAAATATACATTTAGACCAGCCAGTACGGGTAAACAACTTGCTCAAGCGATATTAGAAAAAAACATCTTTGCTTGTTTCACAGGATCTATAATCAGAAGTTAGTCGAAGTGGTGCAGTCTGAAAAAACACATTACTGCACTCTACTGGTACACTTAGCAGCCATTACCTCTTGCAAAAAAAACCTATCACAAATATAAAAAAAAAAAAATCTGTTAAAGACTTCTTACAAAGTCTTAATAAGTTTGACATTCCCTTACGGCTACTGTCCTCTTCCTGGGCACTAGTTGTGGTTTTGTCTAATATAATGTGCCCCCTACTACCATTTGAACCTATTCATAAGGCTAGTCATCAACATATTTCCTTCAAGGAAGCCATTCAGTGGCTATAAATTCCACCTGTATGGATAGTAAGAGACAGGCCATGTGTTGTAAGGAACCTTACAATGTTTTCCAAGACAAGTCAATGATGATAATTTATCCAAGCATCCTATCAAAAGTGGTATCTGATTTCCACATTAACCAGACAATTTCCTTACAGACTTTCTGCCAGAATCCATTCTGTCTAGCAGAAAGGGCGTTACATTTGCTGGATGCCGAGAGGGTTTTGAAATTCCATTAAGATAAAATCAGACATTAGACAGAATGACCATACTTCTGTTAACTATTGTTTAAGAACAGGGTTAGCCCCTTCGAAACAGTCCATTTGTAGGTGGATTGTTTTCTGTGTCTCAGTATGTTACAATCATGCCAACAAATATTTCTTGGGCAGAGAAGAACAGACAGCGCACACCACAAGAGGCAGAGTGGCTAAAACATTACTGATGAGAAACTTCTCCATTGCACAAAGGTGGAAGCCAGACAACTGGGGGTTCCTACATACTTTCACAATACAATATTATGTTCACACATTCCAGAGCTGATGCCAAAGGGGTTCATGCCTCTCTAGGAAATCTTTTCGGCTAGTACTCTGGTATGGTTTTACCCTTTGTAATTTTTCTCTATCTTTATTAAGGATGGCCGTGCTGTTTTATTCAGTGGTATTGGTTAATAATGAAGATTCCATGGAGGAGAAGGAACAGTTACTTTCCGGTAATCTTAGTTCTCTTTCAAGAGATTCATCATTATATTCATAAGCAGCCTTCCCTCTTCCCCGGAGATAAATAAACGGAATTACTTTCAGTTTTACAATGATGCTTCATCTCCTTAAAAAAGAACTGTCTGAACACAAATACCTGGGCCAGAAACTCACCATCTCAGGCGGCTACCATATGCTAAGAAGCTCGAACTAATTCCTACAGAGCAACCGAGGTTCCAGAAAGAGAGAACCTACCCTTGGCTCCATTACTGGCAGTGCCCTCAGGATCTGCAACTCTCTATACCACTGGAGATTTGCACAATCACCTCCACTAGAGCCTTAAAGAAGAACGTGAAATCTCTCCTGATTGAAAGATACCTAATGTGCTGACTGGAACTGACCACAGAGGAATAGAAGTCATAGGCCTCGCTCCAAGAGCTATGTTCTGATCTGACATACTCACTCACTGTGACTCATCTTGTGACCTCGTTCACTTTTTTCTTGTTGCTTGTTCCACCAGGACCAACTATCCTTGGTTAACTATTATATGCTTACTACCTTTCATATGTTCTCATGTGCAGCACACATATACCCTAGTGTAATGTTCACGCTTTATAACACTCCATAAATAAATAAAGAAAAAAAATAAACGGTCACCTTTTAATCGTTAAAGGGGCAGCACCGGATTTCCAAGCCTTTCAGGCTTCAGCCTAGTCCAGTACATTATCCCTATTTTGTCTCAAACGTCCTTTAGAAAAAGCTTTGTGAAAGAGTTTACATGTGACTATGGTATTGCTGCTGTCTAAGTTTGCATTAAATATAATTAATACATTTTTAAAAATGTGGCCAATATAGTCTGTGGACTGTTCTGTAATATTTATTTTTTCTTAGGAAACATTATTTTTGTAAATAGAAACATATATCCATTTATATATACATATTTGTTAAAAGTTCTCTGGGATCCCATATGTGGGTGGGACAAAGTAGTGCCTATGACTAATAATGAGGATACTCCGGAGAAGAAAATGTATGCCACACAGAGGATTTGAAATTTTGAGCACTTCCTGCAAACATGCATTCTATGTACTGGTCTTCACACAGCTGTCCTGAAAACCTTCTTTATTAAGCATGAAAACTGAAAGTGCAATCACAACAAATGAAAGAATGACCATATGAATATTAAATCGAGTTTTATTGATCTAATTTTTGTGATTAATATTAATAAATTCACACCTAGCTTCTAAGTTTTGAAAAAATAAACTGTTTTTTTGTGAATATTTTTATATTATGAAAATATAGGTTGCAGAGTGAAGTACTGCTAAACAAGTGGCTATGTTATTGCAAATGCTACTTACCAGTATGCATCTGTTCTTGGCATGTAGGGCTGCTGACATTCATATCTGTGCATAGATCGCCGCCTAGTGTTGGGTCCGGATGATTGCACATTGTTGTCCTGGAAGAGTCTTCGAAGTATCACGAGATAGGTGGCTCCTCCCCTGGACTACAGTGCGCATGGGCATCGCCTCCATCCCCAGATTGTTTTTAGCCATTGGCAGAGATGGAGTGACATATGTGAGTGATGCCCTATGCTAAGAGTATGAAAATATGTGTAAAGAAAATACTGCAGCTGCTACAGGCGCCGGGGAGGAGGGCGGGCGATATGAATGTCAGCAGCCCTACATGCCAAGAACAGATGCATACTGGTAAGTAGCATTTGCAGTTCGAGGCATGTGGGCTGCTGAATTCATATCTGTGCATAGAATACATAGCAGTCCCTCCATTAGCGGCGGCCGCCCGTGCCAGCTGCAGCCGTTTGAAAAAGCGTTTTGAGAACAGCCTGGCCAACAGCTGCCTGCTGTTTAGAGTGCACATCTACACAGTAATGCTTAGTGAAAGTATGTGTGGTAGACCATGTAGCTGCTCTACAAATATCTTCTAAGGGAATGTTACCTAGGAAAGCCATAGAGGCCCCCATCTTTCTGGTGGAGTGGGCTCTTGGTGGAATTGTGAGAGTGCGTTTAGCTTTAGCGTAACAGATCTGAATGCATTTCACTATCCACCTAGCGATCCCAGCTTTGGAGATAGCATTTCCCTTGTGGTGTGAGGCAAAAGCAACAAAGAGTTGCTTGGTCTTACGAAAATCCTTAGTCCTGTCGACGTAGTACATCAAGGCTCTTTAAACATCAAGGGTGTGGAGCATCCGCTCCGCCAGTGACTCTGGGTTTTGAAAAAACACTGGTAACTCAATTGTTTGGTTCATGTGGAATTGAGATACAACCTTGGGTAAGAATTTAGGGTTAGTGCGGAGCACCACCCTGTTAGCGTGTACTTGGAAGAAAGGTTCCTGGATGGTGAGCGCCTGCAACTCGCTAACCCTCCGTAGCGATGTAATTGCTACTAAGAAAGCAACCTTCCAAGTTAGAAACTGAAGCTCACAAGAGTGCAGTGGCTCAAAGGGAGGACCCATCAGCCTTGTAAGAACCACATTGAGGTTCCATTCCGGAGCTGGTGGTGTCCGCGGTGGAATGACTCTTTTGAGTCCTTCCAGAAAAGCCTTGATAGCAGGGACCTTAAAAAGGGATAGGTGTTGCCTATTCTGAAGGTATGCTGCCATCGCAGACAAATGAATGCGGATGGAAGAGTACGCCAAATTGCATTGGTACAGGTGGAACAGGTAGCAAATAATGTTCTGAATGGAAGCGTCCAGTGGGTCAATATTGTGGTTTACACAGTACATGACAAAACGCTTCCACTTGGCTGCGTAACAAGCTCGAGTAGTGGGCTTCCTTGCCTCCCGAATGATGTCCATACAATCGGGGGGAAGATTGAGGTAGCCAAACTCTAGGACTTCAGGAGCCAGATCGCCAGGTTGAGCTGTTGCGGATCTGGGTGCTGAATGTCGCCATGGCTCTGCGTCAGAAGGCTGGGGGTGAGATGAAGCCTCTGATGCGGTACCACGGAGAGTTCCAGAAACGTGGTGTACCATGGTTGGCGAGCCCATGTTGGAGCAACTAGGATGAGAGTCATCGAGTGCTGCCTGAGTTTGCGTGCCACCAGCGGTATCAGAGGTGCTGGGGGAAAAGCGTACGCAAATCTGCCTGACCAGTTCATCCACATCGCATTGCCCTGTGATTGCGGGTGTGGGAAGCTGGCGGCGTAGCTTTGGCATTTTGCGTTCTCCTTTGTGGCGAACAGGTCTATCTCTGGATGACCCCACCTTTGGAAGTACGGTTGGAGTACTGATGGGTGTATCTCCCACTCGTGCATTTGGTGGCTGTGCCTGCTGAGCAGGTCCGCCATCTGGTTGTCTTTGCCCGGGAGATGCTCCGCCATGAGGAAGATGTTCCTCTGAATGGCCCACTTCCACATGCTCTGAGCCAGATGAGACAGCTGCGGAGAGTGTGTGCCTCCCTGCTTCTGGATGTAGTACATGGCCGTCATGTTGTCCGTCCGGATCAACACGACCTTGTTGGACAGATGTACTTTGAATGCCTTTAAAGCCATGAAGATTGCCATCAGTTCCAGAACGTTGATGTGCATCTTCCTCTGCTGTAGTGTCCATAGTCCCTGCACCGTGTAATGGAGTACATGCGCTCCCCATCCCTGGAGAGAAGCGTCCGTTGTCAGGATAATCTGTGGCACAGGCTCCTGGAACGGTCGGCCCTTGCAAAGGTTTTGTGGATTCCACCAATGCAGAGAGTTGTACGCCCGACCGCTCACCAACACTAAGTCTGTCAGTTGCCCATGAGCCTGAGTCCACTGACGTGCCAAGCACTCCTGAAGCGGACGCATATGTAGTCTCGCGTGCGGGACGATGGAGATGCAGGAGGCCATCATGCCTATCAACTGCATGAACACCTTCGCTGGAAGCGAGTGCTGAGGTCTGAATCGTTGGATCAGAGTCTGGATGCTGGCGATTCTCACTGAATTTGGCTGCGCAGTGGCTGCCAGCGTGTCTATCGTCGCGCCCAGATACTGCCGTACATGGTGCAGGAGATGAATAGTGCGTGACACGTGGTCTGCGCACTGCTGTTCTGTACTTGCCTGAATGAGCCAGTCGTCCAGATAAGGATAGACGTGGACGTTTTGGCGTCGCAGATGCGCCGCCACAGTCGCCAGGCACTTTGTAAAGACTCTTGGCGCTGTGGTGACCCCGAACGGCAGAACCCTGAACTGGTAGTGCTGGTCTAGGATTGTGAATCTGAGATACTTCCTGTGGGAAGGATGCAGGGGAATATGAAAGTATGCATCCTTTAGGTCCAGTGTGGCCAGGAAGTCCCCCTGTTGAAGCAGAGGGAGAACCTGCTGTAACGTGAGCATATGGAAGTGCTCCGAGAGAATATACCAGTTGAGGGACCTGAGGTCCAGGATGGGCCTGAGGGATCCGTCCTTTTTGGGGATCAGAAAGTACAGGGAGTAAACCCCTGTTCCCCTTTCTTGCAGTGGAACGAGCTCTATTGCCCCTTTTTGCAGCATGACTGTGACCTCCTGCTGCAACAAGTGCAAGTGCTCGCCGGACATAGGACGGCTTCTTGGAGGTATGTTTGGTGGAGTGGAAGTAAGTTCCAGACAGTAACCGTACTGGATAAGAGATCTCACCCACCTGTCCGTGGTGATGGATTTCCACGCGGGCAGGAACTGCTGGAGTCTCCCCCCGACCGGTGTTGCGTGGTCGGGGGGCAGTGACAAGACGTCACTGCTTGTTGGCGGTGGTGGACCTGGAGCTATTGTTTCCACGTCCCCTGCCCTTGACATTGTTGCCTCTGTAGCCACCTCTACCCTTGTTGGTGTATGAGGTCTGGGTATTGCCCTTATAGTACTGTGTGGATTGCGATGCTTGACCCCTGGAGGTGCCTCTGGAATTGGAGCGGCGAAAGGAACCACCCCGAAACTGCTGAGATTGGAGGACCCCCATCGACTTAGCAGTGTCCGTGTCCTTTTTCATTTTTTCCAGTGTCGCATCCACCTCGGGGCCAAACAGGTGGTCAGGATTAACTGTTTGGTTGAGTATGGTTGTTTGGATATCAGGTTTAAAGCCTGAGATTCGAAGCCATGCATGCCTTCTCAGCAACACACTAGTGTTGATCGCCCTGGAGGCAGTGTCAGCCACATCTAGCGCACATTTGATGGAAGCGTTAGTGATTAGCTTGCCCTCCTGAATTAACATCTCCCCAGCCTCCTTGTACTGGTCAGGTAGGTGCTGCAACAGTGTTTCTAGGGTGTCATAGTGAGCCCTATCGTAGCGTGCAAGAAGGGCCTGCGTGTTTGAAATACGCCAGATGTTAGCTGCCTGCGCAGCAATCCTTTTTCCTGAGGCCTCGAATATTTTCGACTCTTTGTCTGGGGGAGGAGCGTCACCAGTAGTGTGTGAATTCGCACTCTTCCGAGCGTTGGATACAACCAAAGAGTCCAGTGGCAAGTGTCCCTTGATGTATGTTGGATCCGAGGGCGCTGCCTTATATTTCTTATCAATGCGAGGATTGATGACACGCGCCCGAGTGGGCTCCTTGAAGACCTCCGGCGCGTGCTTTAGCACCCCTTTGAGCATTGGCAATGTCTTGACTGACTTCTCTGCCCCTGAGAAAGTGTCAAAAAAAAATCCACATCCACAGGATCTGAGTGGAGCTCAACATCATGGTTGGCTGCGGCCCTCTCAATTAGGGCGTTGAAGGCCGCAGAGTCCTCCGTCGGTGAGGTCTTTGCCGCAAAGAGTTGCGGTTCCTGACCCGATTGCGGGTCATCTGGGTCGGCTCCGGCCGACCAGGGTTCATGTTCCTCCTCCGGATCCGAGTACGCCGGATAGTTGTACTCGACTTCCTCCTCATCGTCACCTTCCCCTGCGTTAGAACGCGTAGGAGAACGTTCCACTTGTTTGGGAGACGAAGGCTCCATAGGGGCCGAAGCGCCCGCCGAGTCCTTCTTGTTTTTAAGAGGAATCCGAAAATGTTCAAGCACCGGTTCCGTGGTGATTTTCCGTTTGAGGAGGGACAATTTCCCAGTATTGGCGTCGATGATGACCTCACGGCGCTCTTCCTCAGCGAGTGGCTGGAGCCGAGGCTTCGACCCCGCCAGCGACGCTTTGGGCGTTGACACCTCCTTCGAGGGCACGTCCGCCCCCTGCTTCGGAGCGAAGGCTTTCGGCGTCGACTTTGGCGGCAGGGTGTAGCGAATAGGCGTCTGCGCCTTCGCCGGCTTCGATGCGGGCTTCGGCTTCACTCCCTCTGGTTCGGGAACCTCAGCGTTTCGAATCCGTTGGAGGGATTCAACGACCTTCTTCGTCAAGGCTGGAGAGGGCTTGACTGTCTCGAGCGATTTCCCTGAGTCGGGAATCGAGTCTGCCGGGGGCAGCGTCTTCGGAGTCGACACCTTGCCATCCTTGGCCCCGACGGTCGGAGCCGGCACAGCCGGAGCCTTGGAATCGCTTTGGCGCTTCTTCGGAGCCTTTCTCGGGTCGTCGACCTCGACCATCTTCGGCGCCGACGCAGCCGCGTCGGCCACCTTCGTCTTCGGCGTCGACCCCGAGGTCTTGGGGTCGGCCATTTTGGCGTGGCTTTTCAAGTCGGCCATTTTGACTTTCTTAGGTGTTGACGCCTCTAGAGCCTTCTGTCCCACCAGTGGAGCTTTCCCTTTCCCTTTCGGTTTCGAAACCGATGGTGTGGATCCCGATGGCTTCACTTTCGTTTTCTTCAACGGGAGTGGCGCCTCAGAAATGTCCGCGGCCGGGCCGAGAGGCGGGGCAGTTGGACTATTAGCAAGGTCTTGGGTAAGGCCCGAAGGCGATCCCTCGACCTGGGCCGTATGTTGGGGATTAGCCCCTGAAGCAGTCTGGGGGTGCTCTTCCTCCGAGCTATCCCCCACGGTGGCAATGGCCCCATCGTCGTCCCCTACCTCGTCGCCGGCTTCATCAAACTCCTCATCTTCTGCGTCGTAGTCCTCTCCCTCCGACGCAGGGCTAGAGTCCGAAACCTGAAAGACATTTTCGTCTTCTTCAAATGCTTCAAAGATGTTGTCCGGCGGGGGCGCAGGGGGCGCCGACAACTGGGCCTGGAGTCGAGCGGCCCGACGATGCTTTAGGGTCTTCTTGCACCGGAACTTTGAGCAGGCCATACACCTGGCCTCGTCATGGTCCGGTGATAAACACTTGTTGCACACAGGGTGCACGTCGAGGTGTGAATACTTGGAGGTGCACACCGGGCACCTCTTGAACGGAGTCCGTTCCATGTTCAGGAACTTGGAGCGTCGAGTAGGCCCGTCCGCGCCGAGAGCACGCGGAGGGGCAGGAAGCGTTCGGAGCTGAGAATAAGATAACCCGAACGAAACAATACCGACGTCCAGCCTAAAGACCTTTTGGTCTCAAGTAGAAACGTAAAACTACTATCGGTTCCGACAGAGGGAACCGAAACACATCCGAACCCAATGGCGGAAAAAAACAATCTGGGGATGGAGGCGATGCCCATGCGCACTGTAGTCCAGGGGAGGTGCCACCTATCTCGTGATACTTCGAAGACTCTTCCAGGACAACAATATGCAATCATCCGGACCCAACACGGCGATCTATGCACAGATATGAATTCAGCAGCCCACATGCCTCGAACATGTACTTCCACATGGAATCCGAATGAGCAATAGTTCTAATTCCAGGCCCACTCGATGCTCATAAACTGAATTTCGTAAATTTGCCTAACTTGCCTGGCATTAAGTTAGGCTATATGTCCTACCTCTAATAGACTAAAGGGAGGGATAGGGTTTCAGAGGAGACAAAGAGGCGCATTCTGCATACCAATTCCAAATCAACCCATTGTACGCCAGCTGCAAAACATTATTTTGGAGGTGCATTGCTGCAAAGTGGTACCACATAAAAACCATGTCTGTTCACTCAATGCAGTAGCAATTGCCTACGTGCGAGGTGAAGAACATGAAAACAATATTCATGATGTTTTTCAAGCAACGCTGAAAATGTAGATATATAATTAAGTCTACCCTACTTTGACTGACCATGCTATTTAAGAGGGAGAAAGTGTGTGTGTTTGTTCGTTTGTTTTTGGTGCATATTTGCATAGGGGTTTCACATTCAACTTGTAAGAGCTGTTTGACATTTTATATTTTTCAAAAAGAACAGATGATGGGCACAATGCTGTACAATGCACACATTCACACCCAGATCTGGATTTAATCCATTGTTGTTTTGCTCACTACGGCACCCCAGTATGGATCCAGCCATATGCAAATCAGTCTTGACCCAGTCCAGCCCGAACTGCCAGGACAGGTCCTCCCTGGAACGGAAGCGAGCATCCTGAGATCTGTTTCGGGGTATCTTCAACACAAAAGCCGGGCTAGATTAAATCCAGTGGTATAGTGAGCAAGAGACCCACATCTGGGCATACCCTTCCCACTTAGAGCGACAAAAGCAACAAGCATTTGCAATGCAATAGGTCTCGCATTATTTAAGTTTGAGCTATTAGCATTGTAAATGGCAATTGTTTTTTGCTTTGTGCTATAGTTATTTTTTTACATAAAAAGCTATATATAAAATATGTTTTATTAAAGTTATTTATGCAGTATCTAAATTTTGTTTGCATAAAAGAGTACAATAATATCTTAGTAAAAAAGTCAAATATTTTAATGGTAATTCACCAAATGTTCATTTATGTGTTGGTTTTGAAAATAGCTAAATTAATAGCTTTGTCATTTACAATGCCAATAGTTATAACTTTCGCAAATGTGACACCTATAGCATTTGTAATGCAACATTTGTATTTACGTGACTTAGATGTATTGATATTACAAATAACAATGGCTTTTAATTTTTTTTAATACTTAATAAAAGTGATTGTAATTTATAATGGCAATAGCTTAAACTTTTGTAAATAACTTTTGTGAAGATTATGTTCAGTGTATTTTATTGTAACGAAATCCAAGAACAGAAGTGAAATATTAACATCTTTTTGTGACATTTGTAATAAAGCTTGAAACATTGAGAGAACATATTTGTGCTGTGGTGGTGCTGAGTGATGCTGTGGTGCTGCTGAATGGGGCTGTGGTGGTGCTGAATGGGGCTGTGGTGATGCTGAGTGATGCTGTGGTGGTGCTGAGTGGTGCTATGGTGGTGCTGTGGTGGTGCTGTGGTGGTGCTGAGTGATGCTGTGGTGGTGCTGAGTGGTGCTGTGGTGGTTCTGAGTGGTGCTGTGGTGGTTCTGAGTGATAATGTGGTGGTGCTGAGTGACTGTACTCACTGTCACTCTGCACTCACTGTCACTCTGCACTCACTGTCACTCTGCACGCACTCTGCACTCACTGTCACTCTGCACGCACTCTGCACTCACTGTCACTGCACGCACTCTGCACTCACTGTCACTCTGCACTCACTGTCACTCTGCACGCACTCTGCACTCTGCACGCACTCTGCACTCACTGTTTATGCACGCACTCTGCACTCACTGTCACTCTGCACTCACTGTCACTCTGCACTCACTGTCACTCTGCACTCACTGTCACTCTGCACTCACTGTCACTCTGCACTCACTGTCACTCCGCACTCACTGTCACTCCGCACTCACTGTCACTCTGCACTCACTCTGCACTCACTCTGCACTCACTGTCACTCTGCACTCACTGTCACTCTGCACTCACTGTCACTCCGCACTCACTGTCACTCCGCACTCACTGTCACTCTGCACTCACTCTGCACTCACTGTCACTCTGCACGCACTCTGCACTCACTGTCACTCTGCACGCACTCTGCACTCACTGTCACTCTGCACACACTCTGCACTCACTGTCACTCTGCACGCACTCTGCACTCACTGTCACTCTGCACTCACTGTCACTCTGCACGCACTGTCACTCTGCACGCACTGTCACTCCGCACTCACTGTCACTCTGCACGCACTCTGCACTAACTGTCACTCTGCACGCACTGTCACTCCGCACTCACTGTCACTCTGCACGCACTCTGCACTCACTGTCACTCTGCACGCACTCTGCACTCACTGTCACTCTGCACTCACTGTCACTCTGCACTCACTGTCACTCTGCACTCACTGTCACTCTGCACGCACTGTCACTCTGCACTCACTGTCACTCTGCACTCACTGTCACTCTGCACGCACTCTGCACTCACTGTCACTCTGCACGCACTCTGCACTCACTGTCACTCTGCACGCACTCTGCACTCACTGTCACTCTGCACGCACTCTGCACTCACTGTTTCTGCACGCACTCTGCACTCACTGTCACTCTGCACTCACTGTCACTCTGCACTCACTGTCACTCTGCACTCACTGTCACTCTGCACTCACCCTGCACTCACTGTCACTCTGCACGCACCCTGCACTCACTGTCACTCTGCACGCACTCTGCACTCACTGTTTCTGCACGCACTCTGCACTCACTGTCACTCTGCACTCACTGTCACTCTGCACTCACTGTCACTCTGCACTCACTGTCACTCTGCACTCACTGTCACTGCACTCACTCTGCACTCACTGTCACTCTGCACTCACTCTGCATTCACTGTCACTCTGCACGCACTCTGCACTCACCCTGCACTCACTGTCACTCTGCACGCACTCTGCACTCACTGTCACTCTGCACGCACTCTGCACTCACTGTTTCTGAACGCACTCTGCACTCACTGTCACTCTGCACTCACTGTCACTCTGCACTCACTGTCACTCTGCACTCACTGTCACTCTGCACTCACTGTCACTCTGCACGCACTCTGCACTCTGCACACACTCTGCACTCACTGTTTCTGCACGCACTCTGCACTCACTGTCACTCTGCACTCACTGTCACTCTGCACTCACTGTCACTCTGCACTCACTGTCACTCCGCACTCACTGTCACTCCGCACTCACTGTCACTCTGCACTCACTCTGCACTCACTCTGCACTCACTGTTACTCTGCACGCACTCTGCACTCACTGTCACTCTGCACGCACTCTGCACTCACACATGCAACAGTAATGTAAAGCTCTCAATGGACCTTAATCGGAGCGCGTTTCTGATTTAAAAGGCTGGCATGAAATAAATTAAGCGCATGTAAATTAGAAAGGAAAAAAAAACGAAAAAGCTATTAATATTGGGATAGAGTTTACGACATGCAGAAACCACACAGATTAAAGATGCAATCTGGCTGGGGACAAATGCCCACAGGCAAGACAGCAAACTAGAGAGCGCTAGAGTAAGAGTCTTCAAGGAACAAGAGCGGACGCACCGTAATCTCTTGGTGCTCACAGCTGCTTGGAAACTGTAATCAACGAACACGGGGAAATTCTCCGCATCACTGCCTGTAATTCTCTCCCAGCCTTCCACCAGCCCATCCTCTATGCACGTATGCTCATGTTACGCTTAATAAAATATTGACCTTCTATTCAATAAAAAGTGGTGCTATGTCCTTTATACAGCCACTCCATGTAGGCTCTGCGTCCCCACGCTCCAAGAGAAGCAAGGCACAAAATGTGCACTGCATTCAGAAATAATTTTTTTTTAAACATGCCCTAGCTGCGTAGTTGAGGTTCATTTCCGTCATAATGAAAACAAAAAACCCAACATGAAGATAAATCCTTCAGAAAGAATAACCTTAGCAATTGTGTGCAAATGGTGTGTGATAATTAATAGGAAATGTAATATAATATTAGGAGTGTGCGATATTTGCGTAAATTCTTTTGCAAAAAATACATGGAATTCTTCAATAAGTACACGAAATAACAAAAAAACATCGGTCCAGCATTTGGCAGCTGTTTTGCCATGTACATCCTCGCATTCATTCTTGGATACAAGGACATATTTTGCACTAAGAAAAAGTCGCAAAATCACGCGTGCACGAACAGCATCTGCACACGTTCTCTTTGCAAACCTTGTTTCCTGTGTTTATGCCATGGGATATTGACCCGAACAGAAGCTTCTTTACTTGATCTGGTCACGGTGTAATCACGTAATTGCCATGATTTCATCACAAATGTAAAGCAAATGCCAGAAATTAACTGAGATTACACTGTGTAACAGAAATTTCACCAGGACATACATAAAACCACAGAATTAGCGATAGCATCATAAGCGTGTCCTTTCACTGCAATTGCTTAATCCTCTGCATGTACACGGAAATCATTTGTCAAATATCAGGAAATGTAATCAAATAATGGAACAAAACAATTAAATGGAAAGGATAGCAAGGGTTATGAAAACATGTTCTTTGCTCACATAGATTGATTATGCACTCAGCTGTCTGTTGTACGTGCACCACAATATGCTTACAACGTGTGCAGTCTCCGAAGCTGTACGTCGTTACCGAAAGCACAGTGACAGTCCAGTATGCAAATAAACACAGTGCTAGGTGCTTGTGTGCTGACAAAATGGCCGTCTCTTCATCGCGGGCGCACTCTGGAAGTCAGGCAGCCTTTGTTTGGACGTGGGCGGGGCTCGTCAAAGAAACAGGAAGTAACTGCCGAGGAGGACGTCCGAAACATGCAGGCTTCACGCTGAAGTCCCGGGGCGCTTCAGAGAGACCGGGCGAAAGAGCGAGGGCAGACTGCATGGTAACAGAGGCAACACGGGGCTCCCGAGTGGTGAGGAGACCCCTGCGGCGTGCCAAAAGACGGCCCAGGAACCTGCACACCGAGCCGGTAAGTGAGAGCTTGCAGGCGGGGCGGGGCGGGGGGATTGTCTGTGCGTGTACTCTCGTGTGTGGGCGGCGGCGGCTGGGGGGGCGGGGGCGGCGGCGGCTGGGGGGCGGCGGCGGCGGCGGGCGGGGGGGGGGGCCGCCTGGGGAGGTGTAGTGTGTGTCTGTATGTGTGCGCTAGTGTCTGCCTGCGTGTGCATGTGTTGTGAACAGCCTGCTCTGTGTGTGTGTGTGTAGGTGCGGCGGCGGCGGCGAAGGGGGGGGGAGGGAGGAGGTGTGGCTGTGACTGTGATGTGCGCGGCTGTGATGTGCGCATGCGTGAATGTTGACGCGCGTGCACGCAGCTCAATCCACGCTCGTCACAGTTTTGTGTCCCTCATTCCCCGGTGTCAGGCAGCTATAAGTCTCCGACCCTGGACGCATCCTTCGGATGCGAATTCCAGGGCGAGACCTAAAAAGAACAGATGATGAACGGAATACCGAACAATGCAAACATTCAACCCAGTCACAAACCTGGTTTTAATCCATCGTTTTCTTGCTCACCAGCCCACCCCAGTTTGGACCCAGCCATATGCAAATCAGTCTTGACTCTGCAGCTAATGGGAACAGTCCAGCCCGCACTGTTAGGCAGGGTCCTAACTGAACTGTTATCAAGCATCCTAGGAACGGTTTTGGCGTATCAGCCAGGCTAGCTTGAATCCAGTGGCACAATGAGCACTGGGCCCCCATCTGGACATACCCTCCCACTTAGGGAGACAAAAGCAAAAAGAACAGATGATGGACAGAAGAACAATGCAAACATCCAACCCAGTTACAGATCTGTGTATATTACATCATTGTTTTGCTCACCACGCCACCCCAATTTGGATGCAGCCACATGCAAATCAGTCTTCACCTGCATCTCATGGGAACAGTCCAACCCAAACCGCCAGGCCAGGTCCTCCCTGGACATGAAACAAGCATCATCCTGACCGGTTTTGGGGTAATACCCCTCATCAGCCAGGCTAGCTTGAATTCAGTGGCACAGTATGCAACGGAGACCCATGTCTGGGGCATACCCTTCCCACTCAGGGCGACAAAGGCAAAAAGAATAGATGACGGACGGAATGCCAAACAATGCAAACAATCAACCCAGTCATAAATCTCGGTTTAATAAGTTGTTTTTTTGTTCACCCGCCACCCCCAGTTTGGACCCAGCCATAAGCAAATTAGTCTTGACCCTGCTACTCATGGGGACAGTCCAGCCCAAACTGCCAGGCCAGGTCCTCCCTGAAATGGAAACAAGCACATGTGTCAGGCTTTGGGGTATCACCCCTCATCAGCAAGGCTAGCTTGAATCCAGTGCCACAGTGAGCATGAGACTCACATGTGAGCATACCCTTCCAACTTTGGGCGATAAAAGCAAACAGAACAGATGATGGATGGAATGCAGAACAATGCAAACAATCACCCCTAATCACAGATCTGGGTTTAATCCATTGTTTGGTTTTCTCACCATGCAACTCTGCCTGCATCCATCAATTGTTCTTTTTGCATTTATCACCCCGAGTGAGACGGTATGCTCAGACGTGGGTTCCATAACACTGGAGTCATGCTAGCCTGGCCAATGAGATGTGATACCCCAAAATTGGTCCCAGGATGTGGGTCTCTGATTCAAGGAGGGCCTGGCCTGGCAGTTCAGGCAGGGATGTTCCCATGGGGAGCAGGGGCAAGACTGATTTGCATATTGCTGGGTCCAAGTTGGAATGGCATGGGGAGCAAAAAAACAACAGATTTAGGCTCAGATCTATGTACTGGGGTGACTGTTTGACATTGTTCAGCCTTTCCGTCCATCAATTGTTCTTTTTGTATGTTCTACTTTTCATCACCCATAGTTGCCATCCGGTGTTAGGCACACTAAATTCAGCTTCAAAGAATGCCAAGATATCTCTTAAAGGAAAAAAGTAGTAGAGCAACTGCAAGTGAAATCCGTAATTTCCCAAAAAAAGGGTTGTGAATTGTGATACGCCCTATTTTTTTTAAATACATTTTATTATGTTAAAAGTTATATAAGGGGCAGCGCTCCTTAAGCCAGGAAACAACCGCCATTACGAGCAGTACAAGTCATTGTGTATGACAATTAAATTATATAGTTTATCACAAACATTAAAGAAACAATATAACATAAGCACTATAAAACTCCTTCCCCTCAATGGCACCCTCACACAACTACATTGCTGTTATCCCTGCTTATCCCTTCTTCAACGGCATTGTCCCTCGATAGATGTACTATCCTCTGACATGAGGACTACAAATAAGGACACAAATAGATGCGTCTACTGCACCCCCTGGCTTTAAATATCGGGATCTCCAGCCCCATGTTAAAGTCTAATCCATTCTTCCATGCCGAAATAGAAGGTCGGCCCATCTCTTCCAGATTTTGGGATGTTTTTGCGGGCACCCCCTGGCCTTAAATATATGGGTTCTCCAGCCTCATGTTAAAGTCTAATCCATTCTTCCATGCCGAAAGAGAAGGTGGGGTGGCTGCTTTTCACTGCTGTGTAGTAAACCTGGTGGAGCTATTTGAATTGAATGAGGCGCAGTCTCATGGAGATCGCTGCTGCCCTAAGAGATGCTAGTGCATTCATCCAGTCATCACCGTCCAACTGGCCCACGCCCCCCTCCCAGGTCTCCCTGAGTTTATTTAGTGTGGTGGAGCTATGTGTCACTAAGGATTGATAAATCTTTGGAGTATTATAATCCTGTAAATCCCCCATAAAAACGTTGGCTTCAACCGGACTGCACTCAGGGAGCGCCTCTAGCCCTAGAATACTTGGTGAGATAGCATGTCGAAATTGGAGATATTTATAGAATTGAGTTTTTGGCATGCAGTATTCTTGTTGGAGCTCTTGTAAGGACTTAGGGACTTTGCCATGCATTATGTCACCCCGTGTGGAGATCCCAATATTATCCCAGCCTTTAAAGCAGGCGAGCGCCGCCAGCTGTAACAGCTGCCCATTGTTCCATAGGGGAGTCTCTCTAGTGAGTTTGTTCCACCATCCCATCTTACAAAGAGATTGTTTCCAAACTTGAAAAACTACCTGAGTGGCAGATGGTAGGGAATTGCGCAGCTGTGCGGAATACAGAATAGTATGTACAGTGGACTCACCCATAACTCTCTGTTCCACTGCATAAGCTGGGTCCTCTCCACCCCCATACCACCACTCATTTAATACCAGTAGCTGTGAAGCCATATAGTACAACTGAATATCCGAAGTTGCCAGCCCCCCACAATAGGTAGATTGAAAACAGATCCGTAGCGCCACCCTGGAAGCGCTCCCCGCCTACAGAAACTGTCCCAGCACCCTTGTCGAAACCACGAGGGGAGCACCAGATATGGATGGTTTTGCAGTTGATACAGCAGTCTAGGCAAGGACACCATTTTGAAAATAGCTGATCTGCCGTATATTAAAAGGGGCATAAGCGACCGAGTTTTCATCTCCTTCTTCGTTAGCGCCCAGACTGGCGCCACTTTCCTATCCCACGTGGCTCCGGGCGAGTCTGATCGAAAGACTCCTAGGTATTTCAGGCTCTCCGACGATGTCCGAACCGCCTCGGTCCACGATCCCAAGTCTATTGCCTCCCCCAGCGCCTGCAAAGAAGATTTGCTAGGGTTCATGTATAGCCCGGATGTTTCGCGGAATATTTGCATAATGCGGAGGAGCCTGGGCCCTATTCTGTTGATATTTGTTAAAAAGAAAAGGACATCATCTGCATATAAGGCAATATGATCTGAGAGCCCGTCTTCCCATTCAAACCCGGCCACTTGCGCATCTAATCATACCCATGCCACCAGTGGCTCCATAGCCAGCGCAAAGGTTTACAGTGACAGAGGACACCCCTGACGAGTGCCCCTGCCAATTGTGAATGTACAGGATACGGAGCCTGCCACTCTCACCGATGCAGTAAGGTCTGTGTATAGCAGTTTCAGGTAGGCCAAGAATCGAGGACCTATGTTGAGACGATCTAAGAGTGCGAAGAGGTATACCCAGCTAAAGGAGTCGAATGCTCTATCCATGACCGCCAATAACAAGACCGCCAGCACTCCCCAACCCTGGATGGCGTCTATGGATATATGTGCCCACCTAATATTATGCCGCGTGGCCGCTGAGGCATAAAGCCCGCCTGATCTGATGGATCAATGTAGTTCGCTCCGTGTAGGTGTGTCTTCTGGAGCATTAGGATATCCGCCCGATATCGTTTGGCCTGATGGAGTATGGCCCCTCCCTTCACTTTATCCAGGGCCTCCTGACATTCCAACTGACTATTCGTAGGTCTCTGGCGCAGAGTCGCACCCTATTTATCAGGGTAGCCATCAATGGACTTTCGAAGTGTGTCTCATGTGAGAGCCATAAGCCAATGAGTAGATATGTAGTGTGTGTGCCAATAACATTGTGAAAACAAAAAACAAACCAAACTTTCCCCAATTCAATTAACCCCCATACCTCAAAACAACTGAAGTACCTGTAGCGGCGGAGGTGGCTAGTGAACCCCAATGGGAGTCCCCCGCCCTCCCCCCAATGGATCCCGATTAACGTGCTCATACTCAGCGGTAGTCCCCTGAGCAAGAAGAGTTTGAACAGAGGTATTGGCCCCTGCTCACGTTTCGTCGATTAGTATCGAGGACACTTTTTGCACCCCATCTTGGAGAGTTTCAATGGTATCACGGTGCCAAGGACCCCTGCCGGATCGCAGGCGTGGATCTGCCAGGGTCACTGCAGGATTGAGAGCGACGCCTCAAACGCGACCTCCTGGATCCTTTAGGATTAGGTATGGAGGGTTTGCGTGCAATCTCGCTGGACGAACAATCTGACTCCAGCCTGGTGTCGTCTAATCTGCACAGTCTCATCTGTCCAATGAAAGACTTCCTCCGGCGAAACAAAGAAAAGAGTGCGGGACTGGTACACCACCCACAACTTGGCCAGATACAACAAGGCATAGGGGAGCTTCAATTCAAGGAGACGGGCATTGGCGGGCAAGAAGGATTGTCGTTACTGCTGGACCATTTTGGTATAGTACAGGAAGATAAGAATATTGTGTTTTCGTATGTTAAAAGTTATTTGAGCCTGGCCTGTTTCAGGATCACAGCCCTGTTGAGATAGTTCAGGATTTTGGCAATTACAGGCCTCGGCCGGGCACCCGGGGGTGGCCTTTGCAACAGGGCCTGATGCGTCCTCTCGATGATAAAGCTGCTCGACAAGGACTCCGGAGGGTGCCACCCCACCAGCCACTTAGTGATCTCCACTCTGGTCCATGATAGTGGTCCCTGGGCCAGTAAAGCAATATATCATACTCTGTTTAGCGGATCCCACACCTGGTTTTATCTTTTGTCATGGCAGTGACCAGGTAATTATAGTGAACAGTGGTTGTTTGTTCGTGCCCTCAACCAAGCACCCTCCACGATCTTGCGTAGTGGTCACTACCAACACAGCGTCAGGCCTGAGAGGCCGGCACGGTCACAGGAAATCCGGCACATGGAACTAGGGTAAATCGCCAACACCCACAAGCCTCACCGGAGGCTAGCCCGGCCGCTTCCGTAAATGGCTGCCCCCCCTTCCCCGAATGAGTGTCTCACCGTTACTGCGGGGAACGCTGCTGGGACAACCAAAAGATCAGACTGATGTACACCTCGGCCCCCGCTCACACGGCCGTATCTGTAATGTAAGGGGCTCCAGCGCTTCGTCCAACTGCGCCACAGTAGGCCCTCAGGTCGTGATGTCTCCAGCTGCTGGGCGCGATAACTCCATGAGGTCCGCAGGTGGGCCTTGCCCTTCCGTATTGGTCCCGGCCTCGCCTACAGGGTGCTCTCTTCCCCAGAGCCGCCACAAGGCGTCTTTGCTCAATTGCCCCACCTCAATCACCAATATGATGCTCTGGGGGTGACTGTTAATGGTGGCTGTTGGACTTGGCCTTTTTTGGTTAGAGTTCCCTAAACTTTTTTCATTTCCCGTAGACCTTTTTTCTGACATTGTGTTGCCAACTTAAATGCTTTGGAAACGTTGCTACTGCTGATCAGTGTCAAACTGCAAGTGCTCCCTGTGTTAAGTGTAATGGTAATTGGTTGTCCATGATTGGTATGTTTGCCTTACTAGTAAAGTCCCTAGTAATGTGTCCCAGGGCTGGTAATGCAAATGCTACTAGTGGGCCTGCAGCACTAATTGTGCCACCCATACAAGTAGCCCTTAAGAGAGCTCAGGCCTGCCACTGCAGTGCCTGCACATAGTTTGTTAAACAGCCATGTTGTCCTGACAAGTGCACCCAATTTCCAGGCCTTACCCTTCCCTTTTTATGCCCATCAGACACCCCTATGGTAGGTCCAAGGTACCCCTCTGGGCAAGGTGCAGTGTATATGAAATGTAGGACATGTACTAAGGTGTGTACCATGTCCTGATAGTGAAATAATCTCCATTTCGTTTTTCACTGTTGCAAGGCCAGAATGGGGAAGGCTGTGTAATATGTTTCCAGCCTATCTTCCCATAGGCTTAAGATGGAGAGGTGATGTTCAGTGTGCCTAAACTCACAATTTAATAACATCTTTTTGTAAAGGGGGTTTTTGCATTGTGTGTTTAGAAATCACTCTTTTAGAAGTGGCTGTTTTTTTGCGTTGTAACATTTCTGTGTGTCTCTGCCTCGTTGTGGATTAATTGTCTGAATTTAAATATGATAGGCTCTGGGGAATGTCTTGACCCAGGCGAGGAGATGAGACAGCAACAGGCTGACCTGCATCTGGAGTGTAGGGAGGAGGAGTAGCCCCTGGAGGTGAAGAGGCCTGGGCTGCTGCCATAAAACAATGGCTCCATCTCCTGCTGAGTGATTGAGGATCCAGACCCCCACTATCAACGGAAGAAGGTGTCACTGGCAGGGAGACACCCAGAACTGGTTTGGACAGGGATCAATGCCCCCCTGAACTTAAAGACTTCAAAGACAATTAGGGGTACAACTATGAGAGCTGAAACCCCTAAACTTTGGAATGGAACTGTTCAAGACTGTAAAGGATTCCCTGTTGTGGAAACTCAGGAACACAAAAGTTTCTAGGTGTGTCTCAGCGACGCTGTGTGATTATGCTTTTTGCAGCCTGAAACCCTCGTAAGAATTGCCCTGTGATCATGGGCACCTGGAGTCCAAGTGAGTCTAAGCGACGATGTGTGCGTGCGCTTTGTGCAGCCTGAGACCTTCGCCAGGATTGCCCTGTGATTGTGTGCATCCGGAACTCAAGTGAGTCGCAGCGACGATGTGTGCCTGTGCTTTGTGCAGCCTGAGACCTTTGTGAGGATTGTCCTGTGATCGTGTGCACCCGTAACTCAAGTGAGTCTCAGCAACGCTGGGTGTGTGTGCTTCGTGCAGCCTGAGACCTTCGTGAGGATTGCCGTGTGACTGTGCACACCCAGAGCTCAAGTGAGTCTCAGCGACGCTGTGTGCGCTGTTGCAGCCTGAGACCTTTGTCATTGCCATCGGCCCAGACCGGCATCCTTAAAGGAGCGGTGCTGCCTACCCGAGCCTGCCTTTGCCAAGGAGGGACCTCGAACCATCCCCGTCGGGGTGTGCATGATATTTGGTTCTCAACTAGGTTCTGGCTTAACAAGAAAAGGAATTACTCTAAAACCAGCAATACATATGTGCAGATAATCAACATGAAAGTTTACCCAATAAATGAAGGAAATGTTATGGTATTTGCCAGGGCACGACTGTGACAGTCCCTGTGCAATCGACATTGTGCAGACCGACCTTAGCAGAAAGTGTGAGATCGAAATAACGTGAGATGGCCATGGTGGAACATATTTGCAGAGCGGTACTGGCAGATGATTTGCTCCATGGCACGCATCTCTGCCATCTGATGGTTTGCCCTGGCAGAGTCGAAAACTGAAGAAACCTCATGTCACATACTCCCAGCAGGTTTAGAAGTAGCATCCGTTAGATGAGGAGAACTGCATAGGACGCTATCTGCTATTCTGCTTTCTGGATTCTGAGTATTTTTTGGCAACCCTGACAGCAGCAGTTCTGCAATGAAGCAGTAGCCATGGTCCTGTGTTCTGGTGTGTGAAAGAGCAGCACTGGTTTTAGAGATCTGAGGAGGGAGTGGTGTTGGTGCATTAGTGGGCCAGCATTTACAGCCACATTCACTTTAGCTACTCGCCACCATAAAGACTACGCATCCAAGAATATGCAGTTTTGCTAGTAATAGTGAAGCACAAATAGTATTGGGTAAGAGGTGTCGCTGTGCAAAATGGTGGAATTGACTGACAGCGTTTTAAACAAATGATATTCACATGCTGGGTTGTTGGGGTGGGTTGTGGGCGGATGCTGGGGCTGGGGCTGGAGCTGAGGAGGGTGGGAAAAGCCAGTAGAAGCCGTTGCTCCCTAAATGTTGAAATAAGGGCTATTAAACTTGATTAATTACGTAGTTAACGATTTAAGAGAGCAAAGGAATAACTAAAATCACTTAACTTGTTTGGATAATGACATGAAATCATAAATGTTGAACTAATCTTACAACATATGGTTAACCTGTGGAATATGCTAACAAAGGAGAACTAATCTTCTAGTAACAGAATTATATTTGTATTACTTTCATTAGTAACATAGGGCCAGGCCTCCTGATTTTTAGCAAACTCTTGCCCACCTATTCTTTGTGGCATGCTTCATCATCGAGTCCTCAACCAGTACACGTTTTCGGTACCCAGAGGACTCAACCTCTCTTATGGGGGGAGCACTTTCATATTACCTCTAATTTCAGTTTTATGGGCAGGGAGAAAGGAGGTTAAAAATGCCTAAGTAGTGCTAGTTTTATTTTTTATACAACAACAAGAGTACGCTTGGCACCAATAGAAACAAGGATTGGGCGTATGCGGACAGCTTAATGGATTTCACGTTCCCATGTCAACATGTTTTAGCTGGTTAAGGTACAGCCTATCAGGTCACCCAGCTTTCATCAGGACCCTCCGAGTCCTGCACAGTTCAATAATCAATATTGTAGGTGGTCCGTGAATTCCACACATACCATGCACACACTTATACCATCGACTGATATTGCAATTCCCAACATCACCCATCTATTTTTTAATTTTTTTATTATTTCTTCAGGTGTAAGTATTCATTAGAGGGGCCCCTTGCGCCCCAAAGGAAGCCATGGGCAGGTTACACACAGCATCAGACTTGTTACAAGACCGTAGCCGGCAGAGCAGCTAGTAAGGTCCATAGTCTCCTACATTTCACTAATCAGTTGAATAACCAGTCATAATAAAAACATTTTTTTTGTAAGGTGCTATTATACTACCACGTCCTGAAAGTATTTATTTATATTTATATTTATATAGCATGGACATGACCCAAAGGTGCCAGAGAACTTTACAGGAGAACTATTTTATTACATAGAAGTTACAGATGGTTTAAGATAGGCAATACAACTATAGGTAATTATAAAGGTTGAAAATAGAAGGTAAATCATTACATAAAATAGAATGTAAAAATCCGTAAAAAGGTTGATGTAGTACACAGAGTGTACTAAGGTATGTATGGCAGTGAAAAGGTTGAGGTAGTATACAGCCTTAATTAGGTTGAGTTAGTATAGGAGTTTGTGCTAAGAGTAGATAACAGTGTTTTAGCTAAATTACTATTGGAAGATTTTGAACGTCGTCAACAAGGTAGGTACGTGCAGATTAAGAGTTAGTGAATTCCAGATTCTCTTTGCGCTTCCAGAGAACGATTGTGCCATCAGTTGTTCCCTTTCAAAATACGGGGGTTCAAGGAGCATTGCATCTGTGTTTTGTGATGGTCTGGAGGCATCTGATAGCTTGAGTTTGTCCACCATGTAACAGGAGTGGACGTGTGCAGGGCTTTATGGGGATGCAGGTAGTCTTATAGCCACCCCTTTGTTTTAACTGGTAACCATTGGAGAGTGAGCATCATTAGGGTTAAGTGGTATTTATTTTGGACCCATTGACAAACCGTGTTGCAGAGTGTTTTGAGGAGACCGGTCAGAAGACAGTTACAATAGCCTATTCTGGAGAGCACCAGTGTATGAGAAAGAGATTTAAGATCTTGCTCTGGGATTTAACAGCGAATTCCTGACAAAAGGTGTAGCAGGTGTAGTTGATAGCGAGTTCTTTTGGCCATGTTGCTGATTTGAGAATGTAGTTTGAGTCTTTTGTCAAGCATGACTTGCAACTGTCAACAAAGGTGAGTTTACTGTTGAGAATGTTATGTGTGTTCATCCAGGATTGCAGTGGAGGTGTTGATTTCAAAGAGGAGATAAGGAGAAATTCAGTTTTAAAAGAGCTTAGCTGTAAGTTATGAGAGGTCTTCCAGTTGTGAACAGAGTTTAGGGTAGTGGCAAGCAATGAAATATTGTTTAGTGAGGAGAACTGAAGATACAGCTGTGTGTCGTCTGCGTTTGGTGGTAGAAGATACCTGACTTCTTAAGAAGGACTCTGAGTGGTTTGATGTATAAGTTCAATAGGGTTGGGGCAAGGTTGGACTCATAGGGGACCCCTTGAACCTCCGCAATCAGTGAGGAGGGATGGTCATCAATATTTCCCTGTTGCGACTTGCCCATGAGAATGAAGTGAACCATTTCGGGAACAAAGGATGATCATAGGTCAAGAAGAGTCAGAAGGCAAGGGACGGCAGAGCATCGTCGTCCACCTGTAACAGAGTGGTTTCTGAGCTGAGGTCTTGATTGAAACAAAATTGGAATTTATCTAGCAGGTCGTTGTTTTTGATGTGTTGGGTGAGTTGCTATATTACACACTTTCAATGATTTTCTAGTAGAAAGCAAGGTTGAAGATCGTACAATAGTTGTTGAGGTCATTGATGTCTGTCAAGTTGGTTTTTTTTAGGAGAGGGGTGGCTTGCTAATTTTGAGGCAGTTAGGAAATGTTCCTCAGCTGAGAGAGATTCACAAGTGTGGAAGCACGTGAGTATAAAGGTATCAAGGAATTTGTAAAGCGTACTACTCACCCGTGAGGGCCTCAAGGCGCTAGGGGGGCGTGGGGTGCTGCTATTGCTCGAACAACCAGGTCTTGAGTAGCCTCCTGAAGGTTAGTAGGTCTTATGTCTGCCGTAGGAGGATGGGGAGGGTGTTCCAGGTCTTGGCTGCGAGGTAGGAGAATGATCTGCCACCGGAGGTTGCTCTTCGGATGCGGGGCGGTGGCGAGGGCGTGGTCAGCCGAACGGAGCTGGCGGTTCGGGGTGTAGAAGGAGAGTCATTGAGGTATGCTGGTCCAGTATGGTGGAGTGCCTTGTGTGCGTGAGTGAGGAACTTGAAGGTGATCCTCTTATTGACGGGCAGCCAGTGCAGGTCTCTCAGGTTGGGTGTGATGTGGCTGTGTCGCGGGATGTCGAGGATCAGGCGGGCCGAGGCGTTCTGTATGCGTTGCAATATTTTCAGTAGTTTGGCCGGGGCTCCTGCGTAGAGGGCGCTTCATTAGTCCAGCCTGCTACTGACAAGGGTCTGGGTGACCGTTTTTCTTGTGTCGTGGGGATCCATCTGTAGATCTTGCAGAGCATGCGGAGGGTGTTGAAGCAGGAGGATGAGACGGTGTTAACTTGCTTGGTCATGGAAAGCGTTGAGTCGAGGACGAACCCCAGGTTGCGTGCATGGTCAGTGGAGCTGTTCCCATGGTGGTCAGCCCCCCAGAATCGTCGTAGGGTGGGGGGTGGAGCCGAGGATGAGGACCTCCGTCTTGTCCAAGTTCAGCTTCAGACGGCTGTTCTTCATCCATTCTGCAACGGCTTTCATTCCTTCGTGGAGGTTGGTCTTGGCGGTGAGGGGGTCCTTGGTGAGGGAGAGGATCAGCTGTGTGTCGTCAGCGTAGGAGATGATGTTGAGGTCGTGCAGTCCAGCGACGTGGTCAAGCGGGGCCATGTAGATGTTGAACAATGTCGGGCTGAGGGATGATCCCTGGGGTACGCCGCAGATTATCTTAGAGGCTTCGGAACGGAAAGAGGGGAGGCAGACGCTCTGGGTTCTGCCGGCGAGGAAGGAGGTGGTCCATTCCAGGGCCTTGTCTCAGATTCCTGCGCTGTGAATGCGTGTGCGTAGGGTGCGGTGGCAGACCATGTCGAAGGCGGCTGAAAGGTCCAGGAGGATGAGGGCAGCGGTCTCGCCGTTGTCTAGCAGGGCCCTGGTGTCATCTGTGGCAGCAATGAGGGCAGTTTCGGTGCTGTGGTTGCTGCAGAACCCGGACTGGGACGGGTCTAGGATGTTGTTCTCCTCGAGGTAGCGGGTCAGCTGTCTGTTGACGGTCTTCTTGATGACCTTCGCTGGGAACGGGAGCAGGGAGATGGGCAGGAAGTTCTTAAGGTCCCTAGGATCTGCCTTGGGTTTCTTGAGCAGGGCGTTGATCTCGGCGTGCTTCCAGCTCTCTGGGAAGGTTGCAGTTTCGAAGGAGATGTTGTTAACCTTGCAGAAGTAAGGTGCGATGGTGGCGCTGGCTTTGTTGAAGATGTGGTGTGTCTGCTGGAGATAGTGGAGGGGTCTGCCTGAAGGCAGAGCAGGGCATAGAAAGAGAAACTGGCTCATATGTTCCGCAAGTGTGCAAGTGTCACTGTGAGTCCACTTGCCATCAGTGGCTGATTTAGGATGGACTAGCCAAGAAGGTGCACACAAACTGTGACACGACAACAGAGGCAAAGGAACCCTTGGTGATATTGGATACCTCCAAAACGGTGATGAAACCCATAACATTGGAAGGCAACAAGCTTGTTAGGACACCTAAAGAACACTAAGGTATACAACGGAGTCCTTCGTAAAGGAATCGATTCCAACTGAGTTTGCGGACACAGAGGCTGTGCGGGGGGGGGGGGGTATGCACTGACATAGCCCACCTATCTCTCACATAGTGGAAAGCTGCAAGGTGCCCTGCCCCGCAAGATAATCATGCGAATTTTGCACCACAAAGACAAAGTGGAACTTTTACTTACTACATGGAAGTAGAAACAGATTGAGCATACTGGATGCCACATCTTCTATCAAGACGATAGTACTGAAATACTGAAACACAGAAGATACGCAGTTTGGAAAAGGTGAAGCTTTGCTTCTTTAACAAAAATATTCCATAGGTTATAATCCCACCAACACATCTACACCTCTATGTGACTGGCAGGAAATACTTTTTCAATAAATCAGTGGAGGCACTACATTACCTGACACATTTGACTTCCTGGGGGAAATGATAGTTTTTATTTAGGTAACCTGGCGGACCTATTATCATTGAAGGGGATGGTCAAATGAGAGACAACTGAGATGCGATTTATATAAATGAGTCACTGCTGAGTCTGACTTGAGAGTGGCTACGTCTACCGCAGGATGTGGTCAGTGATGCAGACAATGTTCGGCCATCTTTTAAACTGTACACGTAAGATGGGGACCCACACTTCGCAGATACATAAATTGGAGAGTACAACCTCGATCGTGAAGTGAGACCTGGAGAGGAATAAGAGGAGAAAGTGTATTATGAACAATTTACTTTTTCTTTTTCTCTGAATTGAAAATAATTGCCTTGCGTATGTGATGATTATTCAGGGTCATTAAAAGACATTGCATAAGAATGCGTTCTTGATGTTGCAGTGAAGAGAGTATTCTTTGCGGTTGTGGTAATGTAAAAAAAAAGAAAGAAGGACTCTATGCTGCTAACTTCCCCCACATACTCACGCGTATCCAAGTAGAGCTCCATAAGTGGAAGCCCCTCTTTCTGACCTGGTTAGGTCGAGTCCACGCCGTAAAGATGACACTTCTCCCCAAGCTCCTTTACTTATTTCAAGCTCTGCCCATAGAATTGGAAAGGCACTTCTTTCGGCGCGTTAAGACCATGATCTTGACCTTAATCTGGCAGGGGGGACGTGCTCGCTCCTCTTTTTCGATACTTCGTCGCTCTCGATCGAAGGGTGGGGTCGGACTTCCAGACATCCATTTATATTATAAAGCTGCCCACCTAAGAGTACTGATCGAATGTTCAAAGCCAGAGTCCGATAAACACTGGCTATATATGGACCGTAGTGTGACAGGAAGGACTATCAGGGACCTGATCTGGCTCCCTAAACACAACAGACCCAGGAACACCTACATTACCACTCCTACACACACTACCCTTAAGTCATGGGATTCGGTGACAGGCGATGAGAGGTGGACCTCATTTCCCTCTCCCTTCACGCCGCTCAATTTTAATCCTGCATTCTCCCCAGGCCTACAGGCGGGTCCATTTGATGCTTGGAGGGAGGGGGGATGTTTAGCCCTAACACACCTTTTCCATAATTTTGATCCCCTCACTTTTGACAACTCAAAAAGGACTATGACCTAGAGAAATCAGAAAGATATAATTATAACCAATTATTGCATTGGGCTCTCACACCACAAGTTAGGGAGGCGGCCACTCGTCCCCTCACAGAATTTGAATCTTTCCTCACTAAGTCTACTTCTATGAAAGGCGGGATTTCCTTTACATATATGGCGGGATTTCCTTTATATATAAGTTTCTCCTCACCACTACGATCTTCCCGCACCCATGCTATATGTCCATGTGGAAAGGAATACTACAACGAGCCATCTCGGACGATGAATGGTCCCATCTATGGTCGGATATCATGAAATTCAACCACTCCACGGACCTTCAAGGAAGCACACCTCAAGACCATGATGGACTGGTACCTCCATCCCTCCAAGCTCAGACAGATCTTCCCCAATACGTCCGATAGGTGCTGGTGGGGTTGCGGGCTATTGGGGGACTTCCAACACATCTGATGGGACTGCGAGAACATACGGCCTTTCTGGGAAGAAATACTCGCCCACATTAAAGATATGCTGGGATACCCTATTTCAACTTCTATGGCAGGAGTTCTTCTGGGACTCCGGGACCCCTCCTTGGAACACCAGACTCGGGCTCATAAAAATATCATGTGGCTCTGTATAGGGGCGGCGAAGACCACATTGGCAGCCGCCTAGAAGAGGAGGGAAGCTCCGACAATCTCTCTCATTCTAGATTATGGAAATTGATTAGTTTGGAACGAATGTCGGACGTCTTTAGGGATAATTTCAAGAACTTTAAATTTAAATGGGGCCCCCTAGTCACCTTTCTTTCCCGAGGTCTGCCATCCACTGTTTGCTCTTCTTCTGTCAGAGCCCTGCACCTCTTTCAGATATGTAGCACCATCTATCAACAAATTGAAGTACATGTTTTCTGTATGCCGCCACCATGGTAAGGGAGGAGGGAGGGAGATGGGAGAGGGGGTTTATTTACCTTTATGTTTATTGCTCCACAGTTGAGAGCTGTTCAATATGACTCGTAGTACTCTATGTAAAGCTTTTTGACCAGAAGGAATCAAAGTCGGGACACCACGAAGGATGTTGGGACGCTGTTTTACCTGTTTGATGAAGTGGGCAGGACACAAGGAATTGCCCTAAGAACCAGTAACGCTAGAAACTGTACCCCTTATCTACGCAGTACATTGAGATGGGGCCGGGGACAATCAAAGGTAATGTGTATTCTGCACAGTTTAAGTCCTATAAATCTCTGTAACGTCTCCGGTGGTACTACCATATGCTGTATTATGTCCAAATCCCAATAAAAATGTTTGCCAAAAAAAAAGAAAGAAGAACGAAAAAATACAATAGGAGGCGAATGAATCTCAATATGGCATGTTATTGACCTTCAAAATGTACATTTTCTAAAGCTATCAGCCTTCAAGAGGGCACAGAAAACTAAACACCTCAAGGGAGCTTATGGCATCAGATACTAGCGGGGATACGACTGAAGGGGGGGGAGTAAAACGCGAAAAAATGTAAGACTTACGAATGTACCTTACATTCAAATGCTATGTCAGGCGATGCTCTGTGTAAAAAAAACAACCAACTCAGGGATCTGGAATTCCTTAAGCCCATCGCCCAGGACACATTGTTTGGGGTCAAGGGCAACATGTTATCATGTGTATTTTTGTCCTTGGGACAAGTAGGCCTAACCCCCTGCAGCACAAGCCCTTTGGTTGCCAGTTTGCCCTACCACATTATGGAACAAGGAAGGGCACTGTGTGCAGTTAAGGTAATGTTTTAGCAATATGATGCTATATATAATGCTCCCAGAACGCTCTCTGATTTGATGCAAATATTTGCAGAGGTTCAAAAGCAAAATTGATGATTATTTGCTTTTAAAAAAAATGTGGATTATAAAAATGAAAGCAGGAAAAAAACATTTAGATAAACTACTGTAAATTTACAGGTACCATTTCTTTGCAGCATAATTTAGTAACATGCGTTGATGCATGCTAGTATTTCCCAAAAATATTCATAATGGAAAATCACTGTAAGCAGTATCAATAAGATAATGGGAAACAAAAACAAAAAAGCATTGGCAAAGCCAGTAGGTCTGAAATTGATGGTTCGCTTTTTAGTTTTGTCAATTTGTGAAAAGTTTTGGCATGGTTTTTGTAGAATTCTATTGGTGTGGATGCAGCCAGGCCCTCACCATTATATCAAACATTGGCAAAGGCAAAAATTGTTTTTGGTGTCAAAAAGCACACAGTGCCACTGAACAAAACTACTTTGTGTGCCGATATGCTCCTGGTGAAACAGCAGAATGATATCCCTAACAGTGAAGCCAGCTGACACAGGGAGAGAGAGACAGAATTTTAATAAACGCAAAAGGTCAAGTTCAACACTAGACCAAATTAGGGGCCCAGTTATTAAAGAAGGTCTCAAAAGTAAACCCATGGAATATGCCCTTGCATTAAGTGCAGTTTTATGGCTTTTGTGAATTTACAGAAGTAGGACAAGAAATAGTACTTCTAGAAAATATTTGTGAACTGCATTTTAGCATGAGCAAATATGCTTATGTAGATTTGCTCATGCAAAAATCTGAGTGTTTGCAAGTTTTCTTTCCGTCCAACCACTTTTTTCCCAACTCTAGAAAGTTTACGTCTGCCATTGTCAGGAGTAAATTGCCAACATTACTCAGTATGGGAAAAGATTGGAGTTGTTGAAACCTCTGAAAACATGCAGGTTAGTAGGTCTGCACAAACTCAAAAGGGATTCTAACCCTGGAACTATTGCTTACTACTACCTTCAGCCCCAGTATGTAGATCTACAGAAAAGTGACAACATAAGGGGATGCCAGGATAAAATTCAAAACTCTGATCATCACCCACCGGGCCCTCCATAGTGCTGGTGCAGAGGACATTAGGTCCTTGGTGTCAACCTACGCCCCTGGTAGGGCCCTGCGCTCGGCCAGTAAGAATCTGCTAACTGTCCCCCGAATTGCTAAGGCGAGATGGGGAGGTAAGGCGTTTTTTTTCCTTGCCCCCAAACTCTGGAACCAGCTCCCTTTGGAACTCAAGAACCAGGAGTCCCTCGCCCTCTTCCGTAAAGGCCTCAAAACCCTGCTTTTTGTTGAAGCCTATCCCTAGCTCTCCTATGCTCATTAGTTGCACCTGGCGATTTTCCATCCTCCGCGCCTTGACGCCTCCGGGCAAAGTCGCGCATTACAAATCTCCAATCAAATAAAATCAAATAGCAAGTATTCAAACACTACTATGGTATGAGCCCTGGCATAATCAGAGAGTCGTTATCAGAGCTCTTATATAATAAGACTGCTGTCATAATTTGTTGCCACACTACATGGCACCAAAGGGACAACTGGATTTTGTTACAGGACAAGTAGATTTATGAAGCAACCTGCCCCATGGACAAGTAGATATTTGATTAAATTCCACACCCCTGTTGCCTAAATACCTGCTTTGGACTACACCTACAGAAATGGGCCCACTCCTGCCCTTGTGCAACATGATGCTCCCCCTTGCCCTTCACTGTGCTTTAAAGTGACCTTGGCGACATGTTGATGCATTATAAAACAAATAAATGTAGATAATGAACAATAACAGCAATAGTTCTCTTTGTAGTCCTAATTTGTCTGACTGCCAGTTAAGGACCAATGTGGGAGATTTAAGCAAGGAGCTCAAATTAACAAAACAAATCTCTAGATTTGCGTAGCTGGCATAATGGTGGTAACCCCCAAATATCAAGGTCTCTTTCCAACGTTTGACAATGAACAAGCAAACTTTCCCTGAACTAAAGTTTTTTAACCACTGTCATTGCAGCTTTCCTCATGAATTTAGCATTGGCAGCCTCCTACAAAAAGCAGGCAACCTTAAACTATCAATAACGTTTTTCCTAACTCTAACGAAATGCAGGGTGCACTTGCCTGAGTCCACCAATGTCACACCTGAAAAAGGCAAATTAAACGTGCCTGTAACTTTAGGGCCTGATTTAGATCTTGGCAGACGGGTTACAGGTTACTCAGTCAGAGCAGTGACGGATATCCCATATGCTGCAATATAATCCTATTATATACTATGGGGTTTATATTTCAGCGGATGGGATATCAGTCACTGTTTTGAAAGAGTTAGCCATCCGCCAAGATCTAAATCAGGTCCTTAACCTTTTTCGCCTCCAAAATTTAACAAGTAATCATTTCTTAACCGGCAATGATCAAGATCATTTTGTCTGATCTTAGACAATGAGCAGGTACACTCTGCCTTAATAATTTTCATCAGCACTGCATGTTGAATAATATGCTAACTTCTGCTATTTCCTAACCAGGAGGTGGCTTTATATATAATCATGGAGTAGCCACAGACTTTAATACTATAGCAGGCTACAATAAAAATCACACAACACCAAAACAATTGCAATGAGTCAAAGAAACATGAAAAAGTCAGCGATCCACAATGTAAATCATGACAGTGAGAGACCAAGACTCTGCCGCCCTAAAAGAAGTCCACTGAAAAGTTATGAGATATTTGATAGTGAAGAGGCCTGAGCCAAGAGCTGGAACAGATTGCGTACAGAAGAAAGAGCCTCTGTGCTCTTGTTCAAAGAGCTTTTCTTCCTGTTTTTTCCTCTTCTTCCTCACTGAAATGTGGTATTCAGGTAGCTTCTGTGAAGTACAAGATACCAGAAAGGCATCAGACAGCCGTGTGAAAGGGAGAAATCATCAAAGCATTGATTTTACATCGACAATGACTCCAAAAGTCCCTTCAAAAGTAACAGGCAATTTATGTATGTATTGGGCAAAGTGAAAAAGCCAAGGCCAATAATGATAAATTTGCCTTACTCAGACAATCTGAAAATGAACAATAAGGAATACAGCTTCAAGAGAGTGCCCAAGAGTTAACAAATGTGAACATTGACTTTACAAAAGAGAACAGACTTTGAGTATTATTAAACAGCTAAAACAAAGAAACAAACAAGTAACGAGTGCTCTGTGCAAATGATGGTAACACACCAAAACAAGATGCCATACAAGACAATCGGCCAAGTCATAAATGACAGACTACAACAGAAAAATAATTAAGTGTACAAAGCAGTTTACCTTCCATCACTGGCACACAACAAGCAGACATGATACTACCAAAAAAGGACCGTGAGGGTTACAAATATGGGTAAACAGAAGGAGGGGTGAATGAGCACAATGGGGTGCATGCAGCAGATGAACTCATGATGCAATAAAGCAAACTATGATAAAACAGCCAAATGCAATCATGAAGGATGAAAAAAAGCGTCACGTGAAAAAGACGGCTATTCAGTTCACCAGGAGGGCAAGGAAGGATGGGAGGCAACAACGTGAATCTGATGGGTGCTTTTCTCTGCTATATTGCAAAATACTACCTGAGAATCAAAATGAACATTGCGATAGGGGAACATCCCCGGCATCCTCAAACCCTTCGTAAAGGCAGTATGAAAGGTCAATAAAGCACTAAAAACCAAGAGCTGAAATGAACTTGAAAAAAGGCAATGGGAGCCTCCAGGAAGTGAAAATATTTATGCTACTGAACAAATAAATTGCATGCATTTCAAAATACAGAGACGGCATAGCAGTGCATATATCAGTTTCAGTAGGATGATGTTCATAAACACTACTAAATTGTATTTGCTTTGGAATCAGTAATGTCTGTTGAAAAACCCCTGTAAGACTCAGTACATAAAAAGTTAAATAATTTGAAACAAAACACAGTCATAGCAAAGAAATCAGTTCTACTGCAATTCCCAATACATCCAAGAAAAATCACTGTATGACTATAACATGGCCTTCACTCTCTATTTTTAAGTTTTCACTTGACCAAGACATGATACTTTGTATTCATGTGCATAAGAGCGCCATCCTTTGTCAAACTTAGTGTGATAAGTACATTGGACTCCCCTCAAAGTTACATTGAATCAATCAAGGTAGTGGTCACTTGTGTAAAATACTGTGTTAATATTATTCCATCTCAAACCTCTAGATCACAGGCCAGAAGGTACAGAGCATTAGACAGTGTGCTAAGGGTCCAAAGGAAGATAGACTTTATTTTCCTATTGTATCTGAAACACCACAAATCTTACATGAGAAACACTGTAACAGGCACCATTATAGCTTCACTAGTGGTTCTGTGAGATTCGCTGAAGGCAGAGGCAGCAGGCTCAATAACAGATTCAAGGATTATATTCACAGGATCACCACTGAGAACATTTCCATGATCTATCATAGTTAACCTCATCAGTGCGGTGCAGATTTACCGCCGGTGCTGGGCCCTAATGAAAATGGGTGTGGTCATGATGGAACGGTTCCGTCATGAGCACAGCTCGACCGATGCTCATGACGGAACCGTTCCGTCACGAGCATCGAAGGGGTTAAACTGTGCTAGATCATACAAAGTTTCAGGGCACTGCTATTGGGTCTGTATAAGACCTGTACGTTGTTAAAGTTCTGAGACCTGGTTACTGGGATATCAGCTCTCTGCCATATATAATAATATAAACCTGCAAACACCTGGCCAAGTCATCCTCCCTAAAAATGGCACCCCTCTACCAAGTGGTGGTAGCTGTTTTATGACTAGAACAATATCTTTATTTAGAGGTACAACTATGTTTTTGACACTGATGAGAGTGATCTTGCATAACGGTACACATTTAGCGGTTTTAAAGTGCTTAACAAAACCGCACTTGTTTATGCATCTTCAGACTAAGGGCCTAATTACGAGTTTGGAGGATGGGATACTCCTTCACAAATGTGACAGATATCCTGTATACTGTTTTAAAAGTTTGATAGGATATAATGGAATTGTAATACGGTGGACGGGATATCCGTCACATTTATGACTAAGTATTCCATCCGCCAAACGCGTAATCAGGCCCTACGTGTAGTGCTTGCCTTCTATCATTGTGAATTTCAGTATAATGGTTCTGACCAGCAAACATGAAAAGAGTTGCCATTTCACTAGGGAAAGTTATATTGACCTTTGTTTATATGTAGAACGTAACACTTTTTTGTTTATGTTATTGCTTTTAATTAATGTAATTTTATTCACGCCCTGCTCGATAAGTGTGAATTAGCTCGCCTATTTTGTTGCTGAGTAACTTTGATACCAGCATGGGTTTGTGCACAGCAGTTGAAAGGGTGCTTGCAACCAATCATTTGAGTAGTTTTAGTGTAATGGAGAACACTTTATGCTCAGTGTCGGCTCCTTCGCTAAGGCGAGGAGCTGTACCCCACTGATCAAATCAAATATAAAAAGATAGTAACTTATTATTATCATTTTATTGTTCCTATTGAAGCCTTTGGAGGCCTTTGGAGGGCGGTACTGGCCAGAGCAGGAAGGGGAGTGGTTTGCACTCCTTAAGTGTTCATGACTGCTTGGCAGGCCACACAGTCCTGTGCACCCTGCATCTTCCCCACCAGTCTTGCTTTACACAGCCTGGTGAGGAACATGCAAAGCCTTCCAGTCCCCGTCTGAGCGTATGGTTCAGCGCTCAGACCAATCACAATGTTGCATTGCAGAGTTGTGATTGGCTATGGGGAACCTGGGAGCCCAGGTGCTTCCTGCTGTAGGCGGAGACAGGAAGAAGAGAACGGACGAGAGTCAGCAGCCGGCCAGCCCAGGTAAGTGATTTTATTTATGTTGTTCTCATAACCCCCACTCCCGCCACAACCCTGCCACAACACTCCTGATTTGTAGCAGCCGCTACTGTTTAGGCTACATGACCACGAACAGCCTACATTTTTTTGTGGAATAATGGTTAGCAAAAAGAGCTTATTGAACAGGGCATTTCAACAGAACATGTTTTACAATATGCTGTACATGGCTAGCTGATGGAGAGTAATGAAAATGGTGCTTATGAAAATGCTCACGAGGAACATAGCTTTTATCTCATCCAAGTCTTTTAAACCGAGCTTAAGATATGCTTTTTTATTGCCAAACAGGTGTAAATGCTCGGTTTCCCAGGCCTCAAAACCTACTAAAATGGTGTGAAATGTTCTACTGCCTGAACATGCATCCAGTTTCTTCTTTGCCCACGCCTCAACTTCATTCATTATCCTCTTAATTTTTTCATGGACACTAGCTCTAAGGGAACAGGTGAATTTCTTTATGAAGCCTAACTTAAGAAAGAAACAGAGTGTGCTTCTGGTAACAAGGGAAGGCACACTCCCTTGTAAAATGTTTATAAGGCAAGCCAGGTTAGAGTGGCTACACTGAAAGAGCAATCACCAAGAACTACCTCTCTTTATATATAATAATATTTTCACATTATTAGAAGCCATCCCACTGGAAGTGTGGTGCGTCTGGGAGGGAAGGGTTTTCAATGCTATTATACTTCTATACTGTATAAGATACTTATTTGTTTACATTGAAACCAGCAAAAACAGGCATTGGAAAAGCTAATCAGTCAGAACGTGGCAAGCTGGGGCTTAGGTATTTTTTTTGTATTATTATCAGAAGCATATGGCAAAAAAATACCACAACCTAACCTTGGCTGTCGTATGTCTGCAATATAAATTTTATTTTTTTATTTTTATTAATTGATGTCGCTGTTTTACTAGTGATTATATATTGAAATACCAAGCTTTCAGTTGCATCACGCATTTTTTTTATTATTTGTGAAGGAGAGAGAAATAAATCACCACATAACCAAACGGTGCAATCGCAGGCAGCGACAGTGTAAAAATGTCCCTTTATAAATGCATCTTTTGAAAGGGGATACAAAAAGGAAAGACCCTTTAACTGGGCCCCTAAATGCAGGCAAAATACCCAATCTTTACAGTTTTTATCAAATAATGAAGTTTAAAAAAGGACACTTTGAACCAGCTTTGTCATTTAAGAGAAAGGAACTAGTTTAAGGTACAAGGGAACAATCTGCACAAGCTTTGTGTAATCACTCAAAGTGAATTTGGCAAAGCGGGTTTACCGACTACCACATGCTATATGCTATTATTTGCGAAAGCACAATGTGAATGAAAATTAAACAGAACAATAGATGAACCTACTGACCAAAAGCCCCTCTCTGTGAATCTATGATGTGTGAATGTTTAGGAAAAACAAAAGTCTAATGATACAGCTAAGCTGTGTCAAAGGCCAGTCCTATTTAAAAAGTGAGGAAAACACACCCATGTACAGTAGGTGTCAGATTAATCTTTCGGGTTTATCTTTTAAGAAGAATGAGGATGTTTTAAACTAATCTCGGAGCTCATAGTCTCATATGAAAACATACACCTAGTAAGTGGGAGCAGAGGCACTGCATGATATCGCATTTGCCCTACAAACGAAAAGACATTTCTTTATACCATTGTACCCATACAGGCTTGAAATTATAACTGTGAGTCTTCTGTTGCAGTATGCATGGATGGAGTACCTGTCTGTCGCTGTAACTAGAGTACAGAAACTCTAGTGTAATGCACACGTGTACTTATGGCAGAACACTGGACCATAAAAATTCCAAGCACAAGAAATGGCTTGCTACCCGGGAGAGGCAAAACACATACTACTCCAGAGCACACAGCAACCTCTCCTGCATTGACTACAGGCACACGTTTATGAACAGTTTTGACGGGGCCCAATTGGCCTGAGGCATTTGCGATCATGCGCTCAAGAGGGTAGTATTTAAAAGGAAAGGAGATAGGTGAGACAGACAAAGTGCACTTAATCCCTGGCACCTCAAAAACAGCAAGCTATTAACAGGATTGCGACAAAACACAAACTATTACTTCACTCACCACAACGGAATGGTTGATTTGGAGTTCACAGGATTGCGACAAAACACAGACTATTACTTCACTCACCACAACGGAATGGTTGATTTGGAGTTCACACTCATGGGAGACTTACAAAAAGGTGTTAAGGGGACAGGCACTTTCCTTGATATTGGGGAAAAAGATGAAGTAAAGAAAACTGGAAGAGCTAGGAAGAGAAAGTCAGGAACTAAAGTCTCCTCACCCACCAGGCAGACATACTACTCAAATATCAGCTGGCCCTCAAACACTGGCAATACATAGACATAGAGAGGATAGTGCGAAAGGCCTTCTACTTGCCTCGCAACCAGACAGATATAGGCAATAAATCTAGAAATTACTGGCCTGGTTTGATCATAGAGATCGACAAAGCAACTGGGTCACCGAGATCAAAAATAATGGGGGGACTCCTATCTGAGGGAACTCGAAAATAGCAAATGAGTGTGCAAGACATTAAGCTAAGATATACTCACAGGTGACCACCAAGTCCATGACAGGGGCAGGAACTCTGCTCCAGGACATATGATTGACATGACTATTCAGTAAGGATAGACAAGACCTGGAGGCACAACTAGAGCTTAGAGAAATAGTTGCTGCAATTAGATATCTACAATCTGGAAAAGCTATGAGACCCCAACATGATCCCCATAGAACTATACAAACTTTTTGCTATAAAATTATCATCACACTTACTATGCATGCACAAAGAGGCAAAAGAAGCGGGACAATTTCCAGCTGAACAAAGACTGAGCACCCTAGTGATTATACCAAAAGAAGAAAACCTCCCCATGAATGCACCGCATATAGGCCGATCTCACTGCTTAATGCAAAAATCTAAATATAGGCCAAGAGGCTGACGACCAGCCGTAAAAAGGAGATCACATCCCTAACGCAACTGGATCAGGCAGGCTTTATTCCCAACATAAGTAAGTTTTCAAGTGTAATAAGGAGACAAAAAGGGTTTGTGTAAGACAACAGCATATCATTGGTAAGTGAACCTTATCCAATCCAAAAACGATCCTATTGCTTCTCATTGTGATTTTGTTCTTTTTCTATGTGTGCTCGGTAACAACAAGATTCTCACAGAGCTGTTTTCAAAGCAGAACCCAACATGGCTAAAGGCACCCATGTAGATAAGAAGCTCCCACTTTCCCTGATCATATCCAGTGATAGTTTTGCACCTTTGGGATGGAACTGCTGAAGTTTCCAATTCAAATCTACATTCGAAAATCGACACAGGAATGTGATTCAAAATCTTTCTAAATCTTCAAACAAACCAAAGTGATGTGGCCCTCGAAAATTCTGACTTGTTGACTTACATATTTACAAAAACCTGCATCTACCTTGTGCATTGTGTTGACTCTATAGACGTCTACCTTACTCCCTGTATTGTCAATCAATTGATCAGGATTTATAAAACACGGCTAATCACCTGATAAGGCACCAAGGCGCTTGCAGGCCCCGGAGGCTTATTAGAACAGCCAGTTTTGAGGGCCATTTGGAATTCCAGGAGTGATGTGATGGTCCGGAGGTGCGTGGGGAGGCTGCTCCAGGTCTTTGCTGCAATGTGGGAGAAGGAGCGTCCTACACCTTTGCTTCAGTAGATGCATGGAGTACGAGTAAGTGAAAGGGAAACAGAGCTTAGAGACTTGTAAGCATGGGTCAACAGCTTGAATTGGCATCTCTAATGGTACTGGGAGCCAGTGGAGTTTCCTGAAGTGAGGTGTGATGTGAGTTCGTCGGGGAAGGCCGAAGATGAGTCTGGCTGAGGCGTTCCGTATGGTTTGAAGTCTCTGTAGAAGGTGTGCGGCGATTCCTATTTAGAGAACATTGTCGTAGCCCCGTCGGCTGGTAATGAGGTCTTGTGTCATGATAAGTCTCGTTTTTAGAGGTAGCCACTTGAAGATCTTACGTAGCATTCACAGAGTGAGGACGTAGGCGGAGGAGACGGCGTTGATCTGTGATTGTTTGTTCTTGATGCCTGCAAACATACATGTGATTTAAGGCCCACCAGCAAACTTACTTATAAACTTTTCAAAACGGTAAACAAAACACACATGAAAGTGACAGCTTGATAAAAAATATCAGCGGGGAAGCATATTCAACAAACTGATGCTGTCAATCTGTTCGGACGTTTACAACAAGGTGCCCAAAACTGCTGATCTAAACATTTTTTTTAAGTCTTACTCAGAATTCTATTAAGCCCTGGCGCAGCTCAGCGAGCATTCCGGGGCCTTAAACCTTGGCTGCACTCATGTGCATGGTGCATCTGCAAAAGTTTCAGTGCCCTCTGCCCTAGGCGGTGTATGAAGTGGAACACGTTCAAGTAGCCACTCACGTCCTAAAAGCAACTACGTATTCCTCTGAAACATGAGTATTATTTCTACACAGAAACTATTTCAATATTGCAGAGAAATGTGTGCCGCCTACATTTAGGGGAAATTAGAATAACAACCCAAGCCTATCCATTTCTGTCCCTTTTTGAAACGTGAAATATGTTTGCTTTTAGATGGTAAACATGTACTTGCAATTGTTATCTGTTGCCTTTATTGAGAAGGCACAGTGAAGTCCCTCGCGGAGTTGGGGAGCTTCACCTCAGTTTGTATGAAAAATACCAAGGTTTCAAGACCTGGAAATACATGATTTAAGAGTCGGACACCGACATTTTTATTACAATAACGTGTTTTTATGTAGCACTTTATATCAGTCAATTTACTGGGACTACAGTTTGCTTGCAGTAGCTCAGTTGCCCCTCTCCTAGTTCTCCTCTCCTAGGTCTTATATAAAATGTGTGCTTAGCAGCATGGAAAAAGGGGGCGCTATCGGAGAATGGCTGCCAAAAGTTTGCGCTTCCAGGAGGTGAAAGAGGTGGGCTGGCAACCAAAGAGGTACATCTTGCACCTGCGGCTGCCAGGAACGCCCTCATTAGTACATTCTGACACCCATGTGGGCACAGCTTATTATAACAAAACAGATCCAAGGTTCCATACACTGCTGGGGTATTAGCTCAGAAGTTCTTGGTGCCTCCGGAAACAATTATGAAGTGGTAAAGCACTGACCAATATTACCTGTCCCTCGTATATTAAATGTTTTACATGCACAGGTGTCACAAGCTACTTTCGGAGATGGAATTGAAATGAGGCTCTCATCAGTTAGGGGCTTTTCGAAAGTACATGGTTTGAGTACACAAATTAACACCGTGAGTCTACTGTTTATGTAAACAGGTTTCATTATATTCCTTGTTACCCTTCTTCATCGGAAATCATTTAATTTGCTGTCACTGAAGGTACTCTTAACCACATATTTATTGTAAGCTAGAAGATCAAGTAAACCAGACATCCTATTACTCGGCCACATTTTGAGGGCAAAACTACTCTTCTTTACATTCGGATATGTTCATCCGGAATTTTAAAGACACGGAGAAGCATTGCACCACACAAGTACTACTGTCACTACACAGCAATACTTGTAAGACCAGTGATCATGAATGAAAAAGACATGAAATAAAAATTCATAAAATAAAAGCATAGCCATTTTAATCTCCTTGAGCACGTGGACACAACCATTCTCTAAATCTAGATGGGTCATTTTAAAAAATGTCTAGAGTAGTGTCTGATTTAACCATGTGTGTTAGCTCCACTTCTCTTCTGTGTTTACATCAGAGTTCATGATTTACATATAAATCTCTAGACAAAGAAATGTCTGGGAGCAAAATAGACGAGAACCCATCCACTAACCATACCTTACCTTCCAGGTGTAGGGGCCACCAAGGATGCTGAGTTATGTAAAATGTCACACACACATATTCAGTAATTGTGGAGTGGCGTGGCCGACGCAGTAGCCACGGGTATAACTAGAAATGTGCTACCACCTGAACTGAAGATAAATTCTGAGAATAACACTGCTGCCACTGGAACTTGCTTACAAGTCAAACAGTTTGCCATTTATCAAAATAGTATGCTACTTACTATTCAGTAGATATCATCCTTTAATTAAGACATCACATGTACAAAAGACAGTACGATGGTGCAGGTCATGTTCCACACCACACTAAAAAACATTTTTGAAATTGCAAAACCTATAGGACTGGCATTTACTGCCAGCCTCTTAGCTTTGCCAGTGCTAGTTTTGTCATTGTGTTTGCCAAACTTAATTGTTTGGAAAGTTGTAGGACACTTGTCATTCTAAAAACAAATTGGCTAAAAGCACAAATATTTTGGGGTCTCAAAAAGCACGCATTTCCATATTAGTTCCCGGCACTGAAGGGAGAGACTTTGTGTGTTGATGTGCTCTTTTTGAAAGAGCTGAATGCTGTCACTCATCCTAAAATTAGCAGATGACTGAAATAGAGTAACCCACTGGCCCAGGCTGAATGCTAGAGTGTGCGGCAGACTAATCTGAATGACACAGTAACAGATCAGTGGATGACGAGGGCTGCCTGAAAGCCCCTTAAAGTAGTTCTGTTATACTTATCATTTTAGTAAAAACAAAATGTCTTGGCCAAGGACAGAGCTCAACCAAGAGTAGTTAATATGAGACAAGTTTTGGTGTAACCACGCAGTCATAAACTGCTGCACGATGAACAAAAAAAGCCCTTTTTATTTACTACTGATGCTGCAATATTATCTATAACACAGCTTTGAATATTTACATATAAAACAGTCGTAAGCATCAGTTTTGTTAAATAATAATGATTTTGTTCTTTTTAACACTTGAAATGACTGACTAATGAGGTAGCAAAGGCACCTTTTGAAGACAGCAAAAAAATGCTAAACTACTGTTGCCCAACAACCCTAAAAACAGGCTAGCTCACCTATGAACCTGCAGATAAAAAAACACGTTAACGCAGAGTTTAACCAACAACAGAAACTGCTAAGTCAGAGTTGAGTAAGTGCCAAACCAAATGCTACACAACAGGAACGTGATGCAAACCCAACTGGTACATAACAAACTAATATCTTTCTTCATCCAAGCATCTGCTGAAAAGATAGACTCCAATCGTTCTTTCTAAGGATGTGCCGACAGCTTCCATATTTGTTGAGGGTAACCTCCTCCTCTCAGGCTGGCATCAAATAAACAAGCTGGCCAAGTCAGTATGAGACACCAGAAAAAACAAGTTTATGGGGGGGAAAACATAAAATTATGCCCATCCCTTTATAACTTTGAAAGATTACTTAGAGGGGAAGCAAATAAAGCAAACTGCTCCTCTGCCACAAAATACACAATCACTTAATCTACTAGATATAAATGAAAATAACTTGGTAAACATAAACCAGATATGCTAATGATTGTTGTAAAGAAAGCTATGTCTAGTATTAAATAAATGTGAAGAAGCCTCGCATCTAACCTCAGTGAACACTGTAAGGCTGTTTGCTAAAGTATGTTTACAGTTGTATAGTAGCATATTTTTATTTGCATATGCACATACTGTACGTAGTCTTCCACTGCAGCCCTTCAGTGTCCCAGTTCACCAAACACCCTGTCACTTCCATCACCTCCCACCGTCACATGCCTCCTCACTAGCAGCTTCACCAATCAGCATACCATTTAGCACAATTTCATTAACATACACTGCATGCTTATTGCGATCCCAGTTGAGTGTCATAATAAAGCACATTATTACGTGACAGAAAATAATATTAGTCGTCGCCTGTCAGGAAACTGAGAATTCATATTTTACTGTGGGAATCCTGGTGGTACACGCGAGACACTTTCCAGGCTGCAGATCCACGGAATTCAAAAGTTCCAAAATGCAATACCTGGACAACACTGTGTACCGGTTTTGTTGCATGGAAGACAAATATTTCTTTACACCTTGAGTTCTTTGCGTATCAGTATGACATGGAACTGCTATTTACTGCTTGAAGTTGTGATTGCGATTAATATTTATATTTAGCACAAACGGGTTACATTACTTACATATGTTACTTCCATATTATTAATATAAGTTACACATTATTTAAACTGGTACATCCTACTAAGTTCTATCAGACTTTCGTAATATACTAATGTGCCAAAATCAGAAATTAAAATGCACAAATGTGCTGCATCAACATGTCAAATATGTGTCTTCATTTTGTTATTCATAAACTTTTACACCGACAGACTAATACACATCCATACAGATAGACTCAGCAATTCACTACATTCCACATAGTCTGCAGTTTTGTTTTTGGCTTATTATACTAGGATTGTGTCTTCTTACACAGGACACAAAATATGCCCACCCAGAAACTGCAGCATTAGAAGCAATGAATATATCCAGGAGCATCCCCTCTACCAGTACCTTTCCAACGAAAGACGCTACCCACAAGAAATCATAGATTGTGTCCCCGAGGACTGCTTCCTTGGTATGGGGTGGGGAAGCATGTAACATTCCCAATTTAAAATGAACCATATTTCGGATTTTTTTGTGAAGCCCACAGGCTTCGAGTGAATGATGTGGAAGTCTGCATCCTTTTTAGGGAGGTGAGCCAACAGAGGCACTCCCTGGTACCGACACAACACCCACGGGGCAGGGAATGGAGCCTCCCTGGGTGTGCTCCTGTTCTGGTGATTAAAGCTGCCATCGCTTCAAGTGGCTGACTCGAGGTACAAGCAGCACACTTCTGTCGGCTGCATACATCGCTACTTCCACCGGTCCCAGCGCTGTACAAGGCGTACAGCCACTGACACACAGGTGAGAGGGTGGGGGAAGGATAGGAGAGTTGTACAGGCTAGGCTGACTAGCCTTGGTACCCGTGGGGAAAGCGAACTGTACTTTCTAACCAGTTGAACTTCTGCCAAAAACCTTAACCAAGGATACGTCCTTCTTCTTGTCGAGGACGCTGCACTAAAGCCAACTTTTTAAGAGTAAGAGCACACGGTGATAAAAGCGGGACTGGGTCAATACCGAATTAAAGCTACTAGAAAAAATACGAATATGATCAAAACACAATTCAAAGAACTAGAAAAAAGACAGACATATGATCCCGAACTTTTCAAATAAGCTGAGCTTTATTTTAAATCTACTCGTTTTTTTAAATTATGCGTTCGAAAGAACTCTTTGTTCTCGTCTGAAAAATGCAGGAGAGTGAGAGAGCGAGGCAGAAATGGGCTCGGCGGCCAGCCCCTGAACAAGTGCAAACCTCTTGGCTCCGGGGCTGGCTGGGCGCCAGCAACCCTACCGCTGTCTTCTGAGGAGACAGGGAAGCAGAGAGAAAAAAAAACCCAGCCCGGGGGGCGAGCACTCAGCGGGCTCCTATTCCAAAACTGTGAGTGTCGGCCAAGCGTTAAAGTAAACTCCCGGCCGCACCTGCCGGCGAGGTGAACTGAGGTAACCCCAGGCACGGCCCGCTGCCGCCCCCGGCCTCCGCCCCCTCTCTCCCAAAAGAGCCCGCCCGCAGCCCTGGTCCCCTGCGCAGCGCGCGCCTGCAGCCGCCACCGCCGCCCCCAAGAGAAGAGCAGCAATCACCTCTGCGAGAAGGGTTAGTGATACGTCTCATACCTGCTGCGAATGCTAATCAGCTCAGGACCTCTGCTTTCCTTTCCACTCTTTCCTTCCAAAAATTATTTAGTGCCTCCTCCACTACCTCCTTCAGAGAGGGTGGGCTGGGAAGAAGAAAAAAAAAGCTCCTTTGTCACACACACTTCCCAAGTCCCGATACTTCTTTTTTTGTAAAAAAAAAAAAAAAGAAAGAATATGGCTCCAGAGCTGCTCCTACTCTTGGTATTGATTGTCGCTCTCTCCTGCTCCCTCCCCTGCCCTCCTCCTCCCTGCGCCTGTCTCTGTCTCTTCTGAGTGGTCTATTGATAAGTCCCCAGAGGCACTGGGTCAGCCTGCCCGTAGGAAACCAGACACAATGCACAAATCTCTGAGTGCCATTCTGCCATCAGCAAGCAGACCACGTTTAGGTGGTGCTGGGGAGGGAGGCGGGAGGGGGTTCGAGACGGAGAGGGAGAGTGTGAGAAAAAGACTGATTGGAACAGAAGGGAGGGAGAGTGAAGCCCGCCAGGGAGAGAATGAGAGAGAGAGGGGAGCCAGAGCGACACTGCCAGTCAGGTTAATCATCCCCACTTTAATTAGCTGTTCAGCTCAGACATAAAACAATTGTGTTTGAATGATCTGTCAGCGGGCTCGACTGTACCAAAGGCGAAAACCGAATATTAAACAACAAAAAAGCTCTTGGTGTGCTCTGTCATAGCAAGGTTTTCATGTCAGTAACTTGCAATCCGCCCAAAAAAGTATATATATTTGGATCCGGTTACGAAATGGGACAAGATCTTCCCATTTGTGGACCCTCACCCCCGCCCCTTCCCTAGTGGTGCAGACAGACAGACAGGTGCGTCAGCCGGCAAGCCGACGTCACGCGCGAGATCCCGCGCTCACAGTGGTTAAAGTTCAGAATGTGACAAGGAAGGCAGAGCCAGCATCCTCCCCGTTTGTCCTCAGATGCACCAGAAGACTGGAAGAAAACAGCAAACGTTCCGAAAATTCAATCATGTCATGGATTAGGCGCGCGCCTAGACCAATGTGTGGGCTGCTGGAGGCTTTATAAAAGGCGTTTTCAGGTGTTTCGAAGCACAAAACACAAACGATGTACGTGATCTCATCATTGGGGCGGCATGGCATGATCCCATTATTATGCAAAGTGAAAAACAGGTGACAGTGAAAATAACCGCCCTGCCAGCCACACGTGAATCTTTGTTAAATTATTTTGTCACACAACAAATCTATAAATAATTTATCACAGAAGTACATTTTCCTGAGAATAAATTGCCAAGCTAATCTGAGTGTTTGTTTGAGAACAATAAAACTAACTGATACAAAAAGTACTTTATTTGGCATCCCATAATAAAGCAATCGATCCAAAAATCGTAAGGAAATGAAACCCTCGGCAAAAACAGGTCGTTAACAGCCTGCATTGTATTAAAATGTAAGTAACGCAAAGCAAGTTGTCTCGGAGAGAAAGATATACATATAAGTACTTCCAGGGTCAATATTGGCACACGTTTTAAAACTATTAAACTTTAATTGCAAAACTGCAGGTCGACTATTGTATTTTAATATGAGAGAGCAACCAAAACAAAATATACCTCACATTTTTAAAATTCAAAGAAAATAGATTCAGGCTTCAAGAAACTATAAACTACGGTACGCATACTTAGCGGTGAGTACAGAACATGGAGAGTCCAGTTTCTTTTTCATTTTAAAGATCGATTCAAGTTTTACAGGAAAATAAACTCAAACACGTATTTAAGGTCGACCAAAAGAAGGCTGCAGACTGAGACTTTCATACTGCCTTGTAAATTAAATAGTGAAAAATGAATTTAGATCTCATAAGTGTACAGTCATTTTCTACAGGTAAAAAAGGCCGTGCCCTTCATGGAGTAGCATCAGAAAATGTTCACCCTTCAGCTGGCTCACAAGTTCCTTTCGGGTGGCAGCAGCATCCCAATAGTAGTGAATAACCACAGATTAATTTATGCTCCCCAACAAAGATAATCTCTTCAAGTGATGTACTGCCCATATCATCACTACATAGACTGAATCATAAGATTCCCAATGAACCATTGCTCTTTTTTAGACCTATTTTTATTGCTTTTAATAAGTAATTTTAAAATGCTTTTTAAAACATTGTATGTATGTACTTTCATGTTCTTTAATGGTATCTTTTTAAGTACCGAATAAAGATAATTTGAATTTGAATTTGAAAGTGATGTACTTCATTTCTTCCCTAAAATAGCACACATTCAGAAAGAAGTGAGGGCTGGGAATTAGTTCTAGAAATGAGGACATTCAGTTTAGGTGTATGGAAGCTAACACCTGGAATAGTTGTCCTTGTGCAGTGGTTCGAATTGTTTAGATATAAGGTTTACTCATCTGCTGATGAGGTTGACATCAGCAGATCCACCAATGGTTCGCACTGCCCACTCACTCCATTGACCTCTTTGAAAGAAAGCCACTTAAACAGAAGGGGGCCCCTGACATTGAATAAAGGTAGAGACACTGGGGAAAGAGACACAAACTAATAATACAAAAATTCTCTACCTGTATTGATCAAGGAGGCGCTAAACGTCGCCAATGGATAAACTCCAGAGAAGCAGGCCTATCAACTGAGGCATGCAAGAGTAATAAATTCAAGGTATATCAAAATGTAGTAATAATTAATTCATACATTTTTATACATAACTGGTCAATAAGCGAAATAGATTACATCCCAACAACCCATTCATTCAGACATTCATACCAAACAACTCATACGCAACACATTCTCATCCGTCCTGAAACTCAGGGATCCACACATACTAGCAGCGGTAAATACAATGTTTGCAAATGTGGACCACAATGATCAGAAATAGTTGTTGCATAAACAAAACTTTTGCTTGAATAAATATTAAAAAGAAATATTTTCCAGTTAATGTTCAGGATTATACAATAAAGGTGAACAGATGTAATAATCAGTTTTGTATGGTCCACAATAGATTTTTATATACAGTGCCGACGCGCGTTTCGATGTGTTACCTTTTGACGGAGTTCCTCACCCCCTGTCATACTCGGAAACCCATCATCTACGGTATACCAAAAACACACAAAGATGAGACCAATCCTCCTCTGAGACCTATCATTTTTACTATAGGGGCTGCCACCGCACCCTATTAAAATATGTGGATCGCTTTTTACAACCGATAGTGGCGAAAATACCATCTTATGTGAAGGACACGCGCCATTTTATATCGAAAATTGAGGGCCTCCCATATGACCAGGACAGGGAGATGTTGGTGACTACGTACCTAGAGTCCTTATATACAAACATTCCCCAATCATGAGCGCTCAGAGTGATCAAAAAGTACCTGGAAGAGGAGGATGGGTGCAGCAATGCACATTTTATGCTCCAATGTCTTAGCATCATTCTCAGTGAAAACTTTTTTGAATTCGAGGGAGAGTATTTCCAGCAAGTAAAGGGAGTAAGCATGGGGCCCCTAGGGTGGCATGCTTTTATATGGACTACTTTGAAAACATCAATACCTATAATGAAGTTGCCCCTTTTGGTGAAAATGTATGTCACTGGTTACACTTCATAGACAATATTTTTTTTGTCTGGAGTGGTGAGCAGGGAACTTTGGAGGAATTTATCCTATGGATCAATTCAGCAGATACTAATCTGAAGTTTACGGCACACATGAGCAACCAGAATCTGGAATTCCTTGATGTCTGGATTGAACATCTATATTTCAAATTATCGGTCTTACTTTTCACTAAGCCTACAGCAAGAAATACCCTGCTATATTATAGCAGCTATCATCCCAGATGCCAGACGGATGGTATTCCATTCAGTCAATTTCTGCGCCTCTGCACAAATTGCACTACGGTGAAAGACTACATGGCCAATGCCGAAACTCTGAAAAAGAAACTAATGCTGAGGGGACATCCTGCCAGAATCATCAAGGATGCCCTAAAGAGAGCTAAATACTACGACAGTGAGACTATGTTCCAACCCAGAAACAAGGATCAGACTGATCAACTGGTGTGCGTCATCAAACATTCCAACTATGATCACAAGATACGGCAAATTCTCAATTCTCAATGGCATATCTTGAATTTAGACCCACTACCACAAAGGATCAACAAACTGATCTTCGCCTTCAAAAGGAATAAAAATTTAAAGAACTTCCTGGTGAAGGCTAAGAGGCCCTCTGAAAATCGTTTCACTCAGAAGTCCATTACTGGCAATTCACCGATCCTTGGCAACCACATGTGTGGGACCTGCCAAGCCTGCCCTAATGCTATTGTTAATGATCAGGTTTGTATTAACAACCGTACGATATCTCTCAAAGAAATGACCAATTGTCGATCAGCCAATATTATTTATGCAATTTTTGTCCCTGTGATTTAACCTGTATTGGTGAGATTGGTAGGGAAAGCAGATTCCGTATGGATGAAAACAAATCAAACATGTAGTTAGGCAAACGAGCAGCTCCCCTGGTGAACCATTGGATTGAAGCCCAACATACTGAATTCGATCTTCTCTGGATTATATTAGAAAAGATCCATGCTCCCAATTGGTCCTATGTTCCGGCGATACGCAGAAAGAGAGAGGTATTTTGGATCTATACCCTCAATACAAAAGAAAAGGGACTCAATGAAAATCTCCCCTGGGAGAATGCATTACATGAATGACGCAGTACCTGTGGAGCGGGTTCCACCCACACTAGATATGTTCTTCCTCATTTGTTTTTATCCAGGGTCTACATTTATTGTTGTGCTGAAATGTTGTATTTTTCAGCGCCCCCCCCCTTTTTGGAAACCTTTAAAATAATTTTTTTGTTTCTTTTGGAATCTTTGTTCGACTTATAAGTTCTAGCTAGGCAGCCTGCGTTGTATTACTTTTCGGGTACGCCTGTTTTTTCAGATTGCCTTGATATCTGTGATTCTGATTAAACTGCGTTTTTTAGATACATCACTACATAGGATTATTTACCTATTAGCAAGTGGTCCTTTATGAAACTCCTGATATGAATATGAGGAAAGTACACTTTTTTGATGAGCTTCAGAATGTAACTTTCAGTGTAGCCCTGATGTCCATCACAAACCACACCATTTGCCTAGTTGACAGACACTTCAACAGCGTTTAGCCCCTGACGTGATTTTGAATAACTCATACTTTTCTGATTATCCCTACGCTTCTTTGTAATGACAGGGGGCGTGGCATTACATGCCGGCCTCCACGTTGCCCTTCCGGTTTAGCGCGATATTTAAATCTTGCTAATTACCGCAAGTACCTTTGATCCATTTTGGGCTTGATGAAGGACGCTTGTGTATATAGTTGAATATTTTTATCCAAAAGGTGAGCCCCTGCAAGACCTTTAATCTTGGTCTTGTTTCTACGCACCTAGTTAGAACTTAGTTCTACCTATGCAGATGCTGACTAACTGTCTCACCTGGTCTTTCTTTCAGACGGAGACTTGGCTTGGTTGGACTCGCATCCTAACAAGATTCACACTTTTTAGGTAAATATGTCGGATGTGTTGGGAAACGTGTTCTTTTGAAACATCTACCATGAGTGGCAAGCAATTTCTTTTCCTCCCGTCACCATGGCCATGGATAGATTATCCTGGGGAAAGTGACATGGGTTGTGAATATCTTTTACCTTTTCTTTCCATCCATAGAAATTATTATACCCTGTCCCAACGGAGAGGGTTGAGATATTCGGTGCTGCATATTTCTCCTTTGTTTATCAGGACTCCCTCGCTTGAAAATTCTATTTGGCTTCTTTACTTGATGATTGCTGCATCTACACCCAACGAGTACTACTATTTTGCAGCAGTAAGAAGCTTTGCTTCATGTTCAATGTGTGAGCTATATGAAAGGCATTCTCGTGCAACGCTGACCCCACTATATCGTGCCTATTTATTTCTAATAGGTACCTTTTTGCTTATCAAGTCCCGTTTTTCTGGCCTCAACCAGTTCTTAAGTACTTGAGTTAAGGTAGCTTTACAATTCATGTGTTTCTCTGTACTTATTGTACACTGGAAATGTATGGTATTTAAACTTTTGTATTCTCATTAATCTTTGGTGTCTGCACCAGGCCTATATTTCCCTATTTTCTCATTCGCAGTGGAACTACACTAAACTTGGGCTGTGAGCTTTGGGTATATATGTGAGGAGTGTACTATGGTAATCCTGGTGCTTCCTACATCTCATACTAAAATCCAGCTTGAGGCAGCCACTGTACCCTCAACAAGCCCATAGACAGAAGTGTGGTAGGACAAAAGCTGATTTCTTTGGTCAAAAGGGTTTGTTTTGACCAGTTGAATTGAAAGTTTTACTCTGCTATAGTCAGGCTACAATGGTAGGTCTAAAGCCATGTTTGCACTGAAACTGCAGTGGATGATATAATGGGTGCTGCAAACTACTAGTGGCATTTAACATCCAGGCTCTGGGTTCAATTTGAACCATATACTAGGGGCTTATAAGCAAGTTATATATGCCAATTAGACATAGGCCAATTCAAATGTTTAAAGAGGGAGGACATGCACTGTACCACTGCTTAGCAGGAATAAAGTGCACAGAGTTCTAAAGCCAGCAAAAATATTGGATACATCAAAAGGTGAAAAATCCGGGGTGTACACGCAGAAATTGTGGATTTCCTAGACATAGTAAGGAATTTAAATCCCTTATAGTGTGTCCAACGCACGACTGCAAAACCTAAACTACTTGCTCTTGACCTGTTATGAATAAAGCTCCTAAAATTCGTTTACACATTTTACCCCTAGAAACTCAGCCAGATATTGCTGTCAAATATTTCGTACCGACTCTGGAAACCAACAATCCCATGGTGTTTGTAAGCTTCTCAAAATAAGCCTCACTTCATCATTCATTATTCTAAGCCCAGCTATATTACAAATGTTCATATCTTCAAGGGGGCCAGGGGATTACCGACCCTGGGTTATGTATTTATATGTTCCTTTTCGATACATTTGATAATTTATAAGTCTTTTTCCAACTTTACAATATTTTATTTTCCGTTTGGGCTGTTCAGGAGAGACCTTGTCATTTTTTTACATTGTAGAAGTAAATTGTGCTGCTCCTGCCGACAGTATAGCTCATTATCGACCTTAGAATTGCCTTACTTACATCTATTACCTTGTGACGTTGTTGGGCAATGTTAACATGAATTAATTAGGTAAACCCCGCCCTCTCTATTTCTAATACTCTCATTCTACCACTTTCCACTCCTATGTATTATTTTGATTGCAATATCTTTGCGCTCGGTTTCGTAAATGCCTCGCCCCCCCACCCTCCCCCCGTCAGTATCTAAGTTTTTCTGGGGCATCCACAAGGCAGTAGACTTAGATCATCTGCAAAATAGCCACTGTTTCCTTCAGGCATCTCTTTAATGCTATTGAAAAATATATTGAGATCAACAGGTCCAAGTACTGATCATCTAAGTAATAAACGATGGCTCTTTCTTTCCAAAGTGAACTCTGTTTATCAGTGCACTGTGTGTACTTCACTTGAACCAGTTCCTTATTCAATTTGCACACATCAACGACAAAATAATGTAGTTTGGCTATGAATCGGGGTAAACCTTGCTTCTGGAATACACTATCTTATTACTCTAGTAATGCTTGTTCATCAAATTCCTACTCTTTCAAAATGTACAAGATAGTAATATCGATTCCAAATCATGTTGCAATAGACCTACCTCATGAATATTAATGAGGTAGGTTGCAGTTAGCGACCCATTAAGAATTGCAGTCATAACAGGGATGGTGGCCTGCAAGGGTCAGCAGACCACCATGTCTGTGATTGTTTTTTTAATAAAGTAGACCTTTGTTTTTGAAAATGTATCCCGTTTTCCTTAAAGGAAAATTAAACTTTGAAGTTTAATTTTCTAAGAACAGGCAGTGTTCCAAAGGACCACTACCTGCTCTAAAAAAATATTTGGTTCAACATTCACAAAGGGTAAGGGACCAGTGGGGACCCCTTTACATTTACGAATGGTTACCACCACCCTTGAGGTGTTGGTAAAAAATGAATGTTTTGCGACTGTAATCTAGTTGCAGAATGTTCCTATATACCTCTGCAATTTAATATTAGGAAGGCTCTTTTATACATTTTAAAAACTTTTTTTTGCTGTCGCAAACAGCTCAAATCGGCCCATTTGTGACTTCAAAAAAGGTTTTGTACAAATGACCCTAGGTTCTTTGTTGTGTTTTTCATTCATTGAAGAAGATGAGGACTTTCTCAGGGCCTTTCAATGACTTGTAAAATGTTTCTATAAACTTTCCCCGACTGTGTCCTTATATTATATATAGTTAGAAACTGACATGTAGTAACAGAACAGTGTCACTACTGTAAGACATACACATGCGAAAGGAGCTAAGACACCTTGGGCATAATGAGTCATTTATTTTCTTTGTGGTTTTCATCCCAAAATTTTAGCAGGAATTACCCAGCTCTTTGCTGTTACGCTACTGGAGATGAAGTTAATATGGTGAACCACCACCTACATGGGAAGATACTAGTACAAGCCACAAGGGAGCTTTAAGATGAACAGAGCTTTTGACCCAACTAATTTCATGAGCATTTTAATTGTGGGGTTGAGCAGAAATGAATTTATTATGGTGCCAGTTCAACGTTTATGGTTATAGCCTTGATGCATGTATTATTTAAAGCTACAACAAAGGTTGTTGACGTGCCTTAATGACTGTGAGGCACAATTCCCTGGGGTCTTCAGGTGAAGAATGTCCCTGTGATTTTTACTGAGGACACAGAATATAAAAAAGGCTTTAGCTTTATTAATACCAAATCCACACGATCGAAACTGCAAAGAGATTGTGTTGTAAAGAAGAAGAGGAAATAGAGGAGCTTACACAGGCTATAAAGAACAGTCAGGTAGTTACTAGCGCCAAGACACTTCTTGAAAAGATAGAAAATGAGATCCAGGCCTTCAAATACAACACGATTAATGATAAAAGTTCTAAATTCGAAAGAGATACAAAGGCTTTTAAAATCGAACAGGTATACCCCTTTCTTAAAGAGGACTATTACACTCACGTAGGGCACTATTTAATTATCAAGGTCGATCAAGGTATAGGTTTACAACCTTTTCAGAAACATCATCATCTGGTTCTTCGGGATCAGACAATAGACACAATAACTCTTAAGAAACAGGTTTCTTTTTTAGAAAAGGGTCAACACCCGAAGATAAGATACAAAGCACCATGGGAAATGAGGACGAGGAACCGATCCTACAAATCTTAGGTGGACCTAGTTCTGTAGTCAACTTATCATCAAAGATACTGTCTGCCGATGACGAGGCTTTGTTAAATCTGAGCCTCAAATTCGTGCCATCCAAAAAGACTGACTATACAAAGCTTAAATTGGAAGTGATTGAGTTTTGCAGAAAAATTAGACTTAAGGCCTCTTTTGCAAACCAACCTGCAATTGCGAGTAATGAAGTGACCGGACTAAGAAACAAATCTAAATTTGTTCCTAATCAGAATATTCCAAAACAAATATTAGCATTTGAACAGGTTTTGCTGTCACCTATTAATAAGCTTGAAAAGAGAAAGAGCTATGTTCAATAAAATATCGGTCAAAAACAAAGAGAAGTACTAAAGAGCCTGAAGGAAGATTCATCTGTGATAATAAAACAAGCCGACAAGGGCGGGGCGGTAGTAGTGTGGCCCCGTGATATGTATCTAGCTGAGGGACTCAAGCAGGTCAAGAATGAAACTTGGTATCGACAACTATCAGATGATCCAGTTAGACAGATCCAAAGAAAGATTGCAGAGATCTTACAAGTAGGCAGAGATGAAGGTTTTTTTGGGGAGCAAAGGAACACGACTATCTTTTAAAAAAATTCCCCAGGACCCCTGTCCTTTACCTACTGACAAAAATTAACAAAAACTTGAGTGAACCACCAGGACGCCCGATAGTCTCGGGGTGTGACTCATGCCTCGAGCCTATCTCAAAGTATGTAGATTTCTTCTTAAAGCCTTTCCTTAGAGAAGTTAAATCTTTCCTTAGAGATACAACAGACTTATTGACGAAGGTGGAAGGAACCCTCTTTGACCCACAGACACAGATAATGGCCACGATGGACGTAACATCCCTCCATACGCAGATCCCACAGGATGAGGCGTTGGAGGTGATGGATAAGAGAGCGAGACCCCATAGAGTGCCCACCTCTTTCATCTTAGATTTCTCCAAGGTTGCATTAAAAAATAATTATTTTTCTTTTAATGATCAATTCTTTATCCAAGTGAAGGGGACTGCCATGGGGTGTCCTTATGCCCCAGAGATGGCATATATGAAGAGAAATTTGTGGAGACTAATATTCCATTCAAAAATCACATCTCCCAGTGGTTACGCTATATAGATGATATCTGGCTCCTGTGGCAGGGGAGCCAGGTAGAACTATTGGCATTCCACAAATGGCTCAATGCCAGACACGCAGACATAATATTTTCCTTTGAACACAGCAAAACTAGGATGACGTTCCTGGATGTAGAACTCACATGCGTCCAAGGTCTGTTAAAAACATCGCTGTATAAAAAAGCAACTGACAAAAATACCATCTTACATCACAGGAGCGCCCATCCAAGAAATTTAAAATCAAATCTTCCTTATGGGCATTTATTGCGTATAAGGAGGAATTGTACAGAATTGAGTGACTATGAACAACATGCTCATAATTTCTGTGGAGGAATGAAACAGAGAGGTTACCCGAAAAAACTTTTAAAACATTCATTTAAAAGAGCACGGTTTACACCTTTTGAATGCCTCTTGCAAGTCAAAAAGAAACCAGAACTAGACAGATTAGTATGTGTAACAACTTATGGACCGGACACACACAAAATGCGGCAGACGGTACTCAGTAATTGGCACCTCCTGGAGGGCCTGGAATGTTCTTTTCCACGACCCATTTTCGCCTATAAAAAGAACCAAAGTATAGGCCAACAGATTGTCAGAGCAGATGCTAGATTACCAAAAGTGAAAAGTGACTTGCTGTCACAATGGAATTTGAAACCTGTTGAGGGTCACCACAAATGTAGGAACTGCGTGGCGTGTCCGAATACCATCGAAGGGAAGGAATTTTGCCATTCAGGAATTAAATGGAAACATCTTGAGGTCTCAAATTGTAAGACCAAAAACGTAGTTTATGTAATACTGTGTCCATGTGTGAAGGTCTATATTGGCAAGACCAATCAAGAAGTCAATCTGAGGATCAGCCAACATAGATCACGCATAAAAAAGAAAGTAATGACGGCACCTATGGTCGAACATTTCGTCAACAAAGGACCTGATGAGAATGATTTCAAATGGTCAATTTTGTTTGTAATGAATCAAGCAAACCGTTCTCCTGATGTTGACAGAGTGTTGTTACAGAAGGAAGCGTATTTAATTTTAAAATTCAACAGCACGCAGACAGGGTTCAACAGTCTGTCAGAGTTAGCAAGACTGTGAATCATATCAATGTCTGTTCAAAAGGTAAACACACAATATAATGGTGTTCAAAATCCTCTGTCTTTTCATGAGGTGTCTTGGTTCTCATTGACGATAAGTATGGGTGTAAACACTTCCAGTAAAACTAGAATTGTGTACCTCATAATTCCTATCATAGCAAATTGGCCCCTGATATAAACTGAAAGTTGACCAACGTTTGTTGGATGACAAGTGTAAAATGCTAAAATGCAACTTTACCCAGCTTAATTTAAAATTAGTAGCTCCACCACTTCTGCATAAATTGCCATGAGAAATAGTGATTAAATGAATGTTTTTGATATAAGATATCATGGTACTTGAGCGGTCTCAAACTAGGTACACATTCCACTATTTCAAAATACACAATGTGCTTTAATTATTTTCAAAAACTACGTGCCCCACAATTCCGTGTTTCACACCACAAAGAAACAAATTGGGAAACTACCAAGATGGCCGCTGCCTTTAGCCGATAGAGAGACAGACTGGGGCGCAATCAGAATGAAAGGTAAATTTAATGCTTTTAACCGGTCGTTGGTTGAGTCCAGGTTAGCGTTTTAAACGTAGGAGTGAACACAATCTTAAACAATCGTTTTTGTGTTAACAGGGACCCTTGGATCCTGAACACAACAAGGTCACAAAAGAAAAGTACGCGACACTGGAAACAGGTTCGCTATCGTCAGCGAGTGCTCAAGAGAACGTTGCAACAATGTTGCAAGCGCGTTTAAGCATGAGGGTCTAAATATTTCCCCGTTTGCCTTCTTTCCGACAGTTCGGTGATGGCCTGTTACAGCTAACTGTCGAATAATGAATACGACCTCCATTTTCCATAATATTCTCTAAAGTACGTTATATAAGCGACCCAATAATTAAACGCAATATTCGTTTACTGGAGGTTTAAATGGTAATAGCTTTCATTTTCCCCATTAGATATTATGGTGTGATTAAAACTGGAATTGGCAAGTACGAAGTGGGTAAAGCACATCCCCATACATGGAGTGACTTCATACCGTCCCTTGATTCTACAAATTACTGCTTGTGTAAATAAGAAAAGCGCCACCAAAAAGCCCCCTTTTTCCAAAAATCTGGTAGGTTGATTGAAATAGATTCATACAGGCACAATCTTGTGCCAAACCCTATTAAGTGTGACTTAAATAGAGAGGTCTCTTCAAGTTGGCAAATAAAACTTTATTGTTTTCTTTACATCCTACATAGATAAATGACAAAGCCCTGATGAGACTCCAGGAACTGGTTTAGTGGATTCGAAACGTGTCGGTGAATGTGTAGGAGTCAGATTTTGGCATCAATAACGCAAATTAACAATTGCTTTCATTTAATGATTGTACTCCTTATTATTTTTTGACTTTGTCTAAAAAAATACAGATTCAGATTGTTTTGTCTTATGTAAAGGTTTCTCTGTGATGTATGATGTATATTGTTTTCATTTAGTAAATATATGAAAAGTGTATTGATGTTTGTAAATTGAATTGTATATTAGTGTAAATAGATGTATGTACAGTAGTTCAATTTTTTTGCACAATTGAACAAAAAAAAGTTTTTGAAAAAAGATAAAAGAATGGTATAAATAAAAATACCAGGTCAAACCAAAAAATTGTCGTTTGGCTTGTCTAAGTAAAATCAGGTATAAGTAAGGGTGCTGGAGGCAAAATTCTTGTGTTTCACGTTAATGACTGTGAAAAGCATACATTAAAGCCAATAGGTATTTAAGGGTAGATTGTTATAATACTATATAGATGAGTATTTTGTTGAACGGCCTCTCACAGATTACTGTAGTAGGCAGGAATTTTGGTGTGGCTTCATTTGTCTGACAAGCATTGGAGATAGATAGGCACAATGGTGATCCTTGTCAGGGTCATTTAGGGGTATTGTATATTCGGTAAACTATAATTTTGTATCAATTAGTTATTTTACTTCAGTATGCCTCATGGCTGCCTTGTGGCAAAGCTTATCCTCAATTCAGTAATCCTTTGTTGGTATGGTCACAAGCCTTTGAAAAAGGCTATAAGCCTCATTGGCTCGCAGGAAAAAGGTATGTTCAATGTAATACATTTGACCTTTTTATTGTGAAAAGTTACCACAAAGGCTGTAGGCCTGGCTTATTTAGTATGAAAAGAAGTTTGTGAAGCAAATAGGTTTTTAAGGATGGATTGTTATTATACTGTGTTAAAATCTGCAGAGAAGTATTTTGCTACATGGAATCTCAAGACTACTATAGTGGACAAGGGTATTGGTGTTAGAAACCTCCGAAGACAAACCCTGGGTCAATATTGGTCTTGGGTTACTTGTGTCCTGGCTGAAAGAAAACCTAGTTTGCCAGTTCAGCCTGGACTGTTCCTACTGGAGCAGGGTCAACACTGATTTCCATATAGCTAGGTCTAATCTGAGGTGGCATGGAGGGCAAAATGTATTATTTATTTATTTATTTATTTATTTATTTAAGAAACTTGTAGAGCGCGCAGTTACCCAACGGGGTATCCCGGCACTAGATGCAGACAGTAGCAAGAGGCACAGCAACACTCCAAGGCGGCAGACTCAGTCAGGGCAGTTAAAGAGCATGGTTTTTAAGTACTTATGAAAGGTAGGCAATGAGTCACAGTTGCTAAGAGCTACTGGAAGAGAAATCCAGAAGTTTGGTCCTAAAATGGAGAAAGAGCGCCCCCTAATGCGAACTCTGCTAAATCTAGGCGTGGTAAACAGTGCGAGATTAGCTGAGTTAGTGATCAGGAAGGGACATACGGGGACACCAGATCTTGGATACAGGAAGGGGCGAGACCATGTCTAGCTCAAAACATGTAGCATAAGGGTTAAAGTTGATCCATTTGTCAACTTTCATCCAGTGCAATTTATGGAGCCAGGGAGAGATGGAAGCATGTCTCGGCAACCTGAAAAAAAGGCGGGCGTCTGCGTTCTGGATAATCAGCGCTCAGATTTCCATAGTCCAGTCTGGACGTTACTAAGGCCTGCATCACTGTTCTCTTGGAGCTTAGAGGAATCAGCCAAAGGATTTTCTTGAGCCATTTCATAATGAAAAAGCAGGAGGAAATGAGCTTGGAGACATGCGGTTTAAGGGAAAGATTCTTATCACTGGTGAAACAGAGATTCTTAACCTTAGCAACCGGTGTGGGTAGAGTCCCCAATAAGGCGGGCCAGTGGTTAATTCCCCAAAGTTCAGGATTATTACCCAGGATTAGGACTTCAGTTTTTTTGCCATTGAGTTTAAGGACATTTCTGTTCATCAAGAGCGTGACGTTGAGCAGGGCTTGCCTGAGGGGGGGAGGGATCTTTATTTTGAGCATCAGATAGTGAGAAAATAAATCTGAGAGTCTTCCGCGTATGAAAATATGGTGAGACCAGACTCTTCAATCACGTCCATCAAAAGTGAAATGTTAAAAAGCAGAAGGCTCAGTGTAGATCAAAAGAAAGATGAGTTGGACTGCTACAACAACCAATTTCCAGTAGTTAAAGATAATGCATGCATCCTCCCACCACCTTTTGTACGTTTAATGTCATGCTCAGAGGTGGGTCCCTAGCTCACCCTGGCACTCAAACTAAGCAACACCGCCTCAATCAGGACGAACCCTGTGTTGGGTTGCTTGTGTTCCAATTCAGAGAGCCCCTGGCTTAGCCGTTCGGGCTGCACTGTTCCTACTGGAGCAGGGTCAAGACGGATTTGCATATAACTGGGGCTAATATGAGGTGGTATGATAAGTAGAAGAACAATGAGCTGGAATGCTACCCCAAGTGATTGCCAATGGTTAGAATTACTGCAAGCAACCTCCCATCATCTTTTGAATGTTTGAAACCCTCAAGTTAGATAATTTTCATAGTTATAATGAATATTAACCTCCCTTCGGAATGGGTGTGTTTTGTTTTGTTTTGTTTTGTCAGCTGTCATTTTATGTATGTGTAATGTTTTCCCAACCACTCTGTGACTGGTTGGGAAAAGCTTTTGTTCACTTCAATGGGCCTGAGTTGGTTATGGTGACAAGCCAGGGATACCGTCTGTAAGCCTCATTGGCTCACTGGGACAAGTTATATCCGACGCCTTAAGTTTGAACTGTTATGAAAAGTTACGACAAAGGCAGCAGGCGTGACTTTTTTTTTTACAACACATTTTATTGTTGACAAACATAAGAGCCCTGGCAAAACCAGAGTAGCACATTGTATGGGTATCATGGCAACAGTAAGGATTTCAACTTTTACAATATATAGTTATCGCAAGTTGGAAAATGCAAATACCTGAATTAAACTGAAACAAACATTTGAAATAAGAAACAGCAGTGCCACGATGTCAGTATATAAGTTGCTATATAAAAACTCTGATCAAGATAGTTGAATACAGGCATAGTTATTATCAGTGTTGGTAGCCAACATTTGATCTTCATGGCAAATCTTCATTGTGCAATGTAGGGGGATAGGTTCAAAATAAAGACCTTGATAATCCACCCACCGTTTCTATATCTTCGAGTATTTATGGAGGCATCCCTGAGCTTTAAAACTTGGTATTTCGAAAGCCATGGAAAAGTCAATGCCCTGTTTTGATGACTTTTTAATTATGAAAAGTATATGTGAAAGCCAATAGGCCTTAAAGGTTGCTTGTTATTACACCTAGTGAAAGCCTTCTGAGAGGTATTTTGTTAAATGGAATATCATTAATTACCCTAGTAGGTAGGGGATTTGGCGTTTATTTTACCCATTAAAAAAATCTGGGGGCATATTATCAAGGGGGTTTATCTCCACTTTTTTGGCTTTAAAAGCCAAGAAAGCGGAGATCAAATTATCTCCCTATTACCTAGCTGTTGCTAACACCAGTTAGCGACAGCTAGTAGGAGATAGCGACCAACTTGGGCCCCACTTTGCATGTCAGTGATATTTATCACTAATGACATGCAAAGTGGGCGTGCCAAGATGTTAGCGACTGGAAACAGTTGCTAACATCGCTATCTCCTATTACCAACTCATGGAGATATTCACGCTGAGCAGTTCTTAGCCATGTTATCCAATGGGTGGTGGATAACATGGCTAAGAGCAGTAGCTCGGTAATGCATGAATATCTCTGACTTTTCAGCGATATTCATGCATTGCTGCCGATTTTTATCGCATTTGCGATAAACCTTGGTAATACCAAGGTTTATCTGCGATAAAAATCGCTGCAGCTCTGCGGTAAATTTTTGTCTCTAACCAAGCAATAGCGATAATTATCGCTATTGCTTGGTAATATGCCCCCTGGTGATTGAAGATCTGCAATGCTATAACCATTGCTAAACTCTCTTACTAGATTCTGCAATGTTTAGTTGTCTGCCAGGCTCTTGCAATAAAAACACCCATTGCAGCATAGTGCAAAGAGTCAGCCTACATCAGTCACTAGATCTATGAGTGACAATTATGCCTGACCACTTGTGTACCTCCACCTAAAAATGAGTGTACTTTAATGCCAATGCTAATGGACCAATAGTTCTTTAGTTTCACGTTTTCTCTTTTTATAGCCACCCCGACCATGTCTTTCCTTCTCCTTTTTTACGTATTAATATTTTCGTTGTATACTGCACTCAGTGCTGCTGAGCCCTAGTTTGCTGCTCATTTCATCTGCAATATGCTGCATCCAGCGTGACTAATGCTTCTAAACAAGACAGCTATCTTGTTACGGTACAGTTCATACCGTAGTACTGGTTAGCGTTCTTACACTACCAACACGTTGCATCTAAACATGGCGGTCACGCTAGAACTTTAAAAACAACAATACACCAGGTGCAATAACATTACATTACGTCCGGCCGCTGCTATGTTTAATTATTTGTTTCCTACAAGCATGCAGTTTAGGCAGCACCATGTTTTTATATCTACTTTTGTTCTTCTAATTTATCTTACATATGCTTGTTGAACTTGTGTGTGTTTTATTTTGATGGGTAAGTGGCTAAATGCAAAAATTAATCAATGGATTGGTCAATGAATGCATGAGTGAAAGGATGAATGTCAGAGTGCATTTATGATGAAGGTATTTATTGTAAACCATTCATGGATGCTCTTTTGTTCAAGTCTGCAAAAATGAGATGCCTAAACCAAAATTTTGTAAAATGGACTTGTGTTAAGACACTACCAACAATAAAATGACAATAATTTTTCTAGTTCTCAAAAGACAGAAAGTTTGTGTTTTTGAAGATCTACAAAGTCATCCTTTTATTTCTGGGTTCTCATTACGAGAGATAGGTTCTTCAATCCCTCTAGACAATCAGAAAGGTAAACCTCATGTGAAACCATCAAGAAAGTATGTTTTTGAGCTCACACCAAAGGTTTGATACTCAACAGTGTCTAAAGCACAATGTATTTTTGCTAATGAAGGGCATGTTTTTAAGCTTCAAAATACATTTCAACAGTGTTTTCGACTCCTCGTTTATATGCTGATAGCCATCACAGCCCAATCATCACTGAGATTTCAGATGTTATGTGCCCTAATCATTTGGAGCCTCCAGCAGCCCTCTCCAGCTCCGGGTAGATTATAAATTCTAGATCAACAATATGTTGTAGGTATGAAAAAATGACAGATCACAACATTTATCAGGAACAAGCCAACATGTTAAAAAAGTTTGCTTACTATGCAATAATACTTTCCCCGATTTTATCACACCATATTTCCTTGGGGCAGAACCTCACGACGTCATGGCACAAGGCTGGCCAATGAGCCAAAGCTGATGATGAGGCATTTTATTCTGTGCCACATTGTTCTTAACCCAACACAGAGGAAAACCATATTGCAACTCAGGGTGTATCCAACTCACTGCATATCCAAACACATCGTCCAGAAACATAGAAATAAACAGGGAAAAGCCCAATACAAATACCTCTCTGAAATAATGTTTTGATACAAGAGAGAGGCATTCACCTGCTGTTCAGTAGTACTACATTCTCTGGAGAAAGTACATACAAATACATGAGAAAACGGATCCCAAAATGTCCATGTTCAATACCGTATAACTAAACTCGTTCAATTAAGACGGCATAAGTCTTTCAGAAAAAACTCTAACTCTTTCAGGTTGATTTTATACATAAAATTCAATGTTCTATCCAACACATGCCTTCCGCACTAACAAGAAATATTAACCCCTAAATGATGTGTACTAGGCTTTCTTTTTTTTAACCGTTTTATTGGTTTTCATGAAACAGCAAAGAATAAACGTAGAGGTCATTTCAGCTATCATGTCAGGTATTGCAGCATCAAAGAGGTTTGTACAATGGAATATATGACGTTACAACGCAAACAATTACAACGCGTGCTTTTACATCTTGGTTTTTTCATCGCAACTACCATTACATCGCATGATTATGCAACGCATGCCATTACAAGGCATTTTTAAAAACTACCATTACAACGCATACCATTACAAAGCATACCATTACAATGCATAACACTTTTAGGGCAACAATAGGGTAAGTGTTGGATAGTGTAGGGGTAAAAATTACTATTCCAACTCCAGTGAGTTCAACAGTAAGGTAAGTGTTGGATAGTGTAAGGGAAAAATGACTATTTCCACTCCAGTGAGTACAACAATGGGGAAAGTGTTGGATAGTGTAGAGGTAAAAATTACTACTCCCATCTACCCCAAAACCCATACCCAACCTAAAAGTAAAAAATCTCTATTATTTACCTTATAATGCGTTGTAATGGCATGCGCTGTAATAGCATGCGATGTAAAGGCAGTTGCGTTGTAACAGCTGTGTTGTAAAAGTAGTGCAATGTAATGACGGGGTACACATCCTTTACAACGCAACTTTTACCACGCAGTGCCTTTACGACACAACTTTTACATCGCAAACCATTACAACGCATTGCGCTGGGAGGCGCTCTAGGATAGGGAATAGGTTTAATTTACTATCCAGCACCTTCCATACTATCCACGGGGACTGGAGTTGGAATAGTAAATTGAACTATTCACTATCCATCGCCCCAAAGCACTATGTGTTGTAAAGGCATGCGTTGTAAAAACCGTGTTGTAAAGGCATGCGTGGTAAAAGCATGCGTTGTAACGTCATACATCCTAATGACGGCTTTGTAATGGATGTTTCCTGTACAATGGTGACTGCATCTTATCAAATGAACCAAGAGGACACACTAAACATTAGTCACTATCCACAATACAAACCTATTTGGTCCCCATGTACATATCAGTGCGAGATAATTCCAACCTAACTAGTTTCCTGAAACAGCTCAAAACCTTTTTGTTTCAGTAATTAGTAACCTCCTGCTCTTCTGAGGGCATCTTCTGTTTTAGTTTCAGCGCCTGGACGCCTCAGGGCAACTGTAGCGCTTTACAAATCCCATTTTCATTTCATTTCATTTTTCATTTCCAACTAGGAATTTTACCCCTCCTCCTCAGAGCTTTTATCAGTGCTAAAGACTCCATCCTCATTGAATTTCTCAAGCAATAGAGCCCAGACCATTATTTCCTCCGCCACCCCTTCAACGGTGCCTGACAAGCACATGTGGTGCTCCTTCACCACCCCTCATTCCATTAGGTCTCTCAGTGACTGAGCAACCAGTGTCACCTTAGTGCCCAGCCACCCAATGGCCATGCAACGTTTGGCAAGGAGAAAAGCCAGCTGAGCGAGTTTGTAGAGGATTTTACAGCCCCCAAGTCTTCTCACCACACCCAACAAGCAAACATTCCTAGTAACCACAAACCACCAAAAAGTTTGGCTCCTATTCCATTCCCAAGCCAGATGCAGAAAGGTAGTGTTTACCTTTCCACAGCATACACATTTAGCCCCCATAGAGGGATCCATTCTATTTAACTTATAAGGTCTTACAAAGGTGCGGTGTAGAAAATGAAAATGGATCCACTTAAACTTATTATTACAAGATACCATGCACACCAGATCTGATGCACAACATGCTGCATCTACTATGCTCCGGTAAAGAACTCACAATAGCACAATAGAAATTTCTGAAACAACTTTTCAATCAACGAGGGATTCACACCAGGAGGCAAGATCTGCTGGCATGTTTTGCACCTGTTGATCCACAATTGAACTGCAGAACAGTAAAATATCTGAGACTGTGCAGCAGCAAAATGCCAGATATACAGACAATAGGAACCTTGCCAGAAAAAATATATGCAAATGTACAAGGGGTCTGAGGGCACTTCGAACATATAATTCAAGTTGATAAAACTGACATGTTATTTATGCTACTATATCTGCACAAAATTAGCAAGCATTTATAGCACTGTTTTTAGATACAAGAGTTTTATATATGTACTAGCAGCCTGTCCCGACGTTGTCCTGGTATGAATTGCTGCCGGCCAGTAGTATATTGTTTTGTAGGATTTGATAGCATTTCTTATCTGTGACAGGCCTGTGAAACGCTCTGATTCACAGTGCACTGCTGATGCACTTAAGAGTGCGCGTTCAGTAGTGTGTGAACTCGAGTTTCCCTACTTTATTTTTCCTTGCAATATTATATAGCGCCAACTCGACAACATGGCATGAGCACAATTTACATTACAGAAGAACACATTCATTTGTGGTAGGCACGGGGAGACAAAGCGATTTGCCTGGAATCACAGGATGTTGAGCTGAAGGCGAGATTCGAACGTAGCTCCCCAGCTCTAAAGTTCGCAATTCTAGAACTTGTGGCGGGAGGTGTGTCTAAAAGTGTATGTCGGTGCTGGCCATCAATGAGAGATACCTGTGCATTTTTCAAATCAGTGGTGAAAAAATGTTGTATGGAGATGTGGGCCGCCGTGCCACCAAAGTACTTACCGGGGGAGGGTAAACACCCATTGTTAGACCTGGCACCTTGGCGTGAGTCTCCCTTCCACTTTTTTTGCTGATGTGCCTCAGATGTGTTTGCTGGTGTTCGATGCTCAGGGCACTGCGCCACGGCCGATCCGTGCCGCAGTGCAAGTGCTCCCAATGTAAAGTGTATGTGTAATTGATTTCCATGATTGGATTATTTGGTTTACTGTCAGTCCCCAGTAAAGTGCACGAGGCGTGCCGGGGCTTGTAGATACAAATGCCGCTAGTGGGCCTGCAGCGCTGGTTGCGCCACCCACAGAAGCGGCCTCGTAAGATATGTCTCGGTCCGCCATGGCTGACCCCGCGTACAGTCCCGTACTGTCACGCTGACTGTGCACGTGCCCACACTTGCCAGTCCCAGAACCTTCCCTCACCTTCATATCAGTCACCCCTATGGTAGGTCTATGGACAAGGTGCATTGTAAGCGTAAGCTAGGACAAGCCTAGAGTGCGGCATGTCCTAGTAGTGAATTACCGCCTCTCTCGTTCTTCACTATTGAAGGGCTACCCGTTCTCTTAGGCCAGATGAGCTGTTAGAGCTACTACACGCTATAGCCCAGGCAGGCTCAGGGAACACAGTAGCAAGTCGAGTTTAGTATGCCTGAACTCAGAATAATAAAATACTTCTTTTAGTAAGGTTTTTTTTAATATACTGTGTTTGCAAATGCTACTTTTAGAAAGTTAGCCTTTGCTCTCCTAACTGTTCAGCACACCTCTGCCAGGATGTGTATCTGCTGTCTGGGTTTGTGTGAGTGACAGGGCTGGGAGATTCCCGGGGGATAGTCGGGTGCTCAGGAGGGGGAATGAGATGCTTACAGCAGGATGGGTGTGCCAAGTAGTCCTTGACTCTGAATAGGGTTGTGCTCCACCACCACAATTCTGGCTCCACCGTCTGATGTCTCTGCCCGGCACCCTGAAAGAAGACGGCAGCGTCCTGTCAACAAAGTACTTCAGAACCGGGTTGAACCAGGCTCAGGCCCCCTGGCCTGCAAAGACAAAAGAAATGCAGTATAAATATAGGAGCTCCGCTCCTTACAAATCAGATCCAGTTTTGACCACGACGAACCTCTGCCTGACTAGAAGTACCAAGAGAAGCTGAAGGACGGAAACCAGTCTGTATCCTGTAAGACTGGCTTGCAGTGGTGCCTTGCTGAGAACGGAGAGGAAGGGACCAGATAGGACTTTGTAGACTTGTGCCTGAAACGATCTCCAAGGGCCTGATCGAGAGCTTGCCCCCTGAACGGAACCCCAGGACCATTGGGTTCTATCTGCTTGTGCCCGTTTGCTGTTGGGCCTCAGTTCTTATTACCTCGGCAGAGTTGTGACTCGGGTGCCTTCGCCCTCTCCCAGGTCGTGACAGCTCGGAGCTTGGTCGCCCCGCTGTAGAGAGTCCCGCTCATTCCTGAGCCGCTCTCCGCTTCAGTGCCGGGCTGCCTGCTCTCCTGTCACCTCGCCGCTTACGGAGCGAGCTTCGCACCTCTCATCTTCTCCAGCCGGAATCTGCACGGAGAGCATCTCATAGCCTCGGACGGTCCGTACGTCGTGACATACCCGACTGTCTCGCTTTGCGCTCCTGCATACCAAGGCTCGTGCCGCACCTCAAGAAAGGCCTCCCCGTACCGTGGTACCTGAAGCCTGGTGTTGCACCCGTCTGCCCGAGAACTCGACGCCCCTCACAGATCCACGAGTCAGACCCTGCGTGCTAAGAAGTAGCACGGCCCGCAGGCCTGAACGACGGCTCGCCCCGTGAGCTGTACCGATCCCGGATCGCCGTAACCCTCCACAGTCTAGCTCCTTCACCTCGCTCCTCGATGAGGATTGAGCCGGAGAGATCCTCTGGAGAACCGTCTGTCTCGTTCGGGGTCCGCCCTCACAAGTAGCCGTACCTGAAACGCCTGGGACTTCCACCAGCAAGGTACACTTGAACTCCGTCTCGAGTTCATATCGGATCCAGGGTCCGCAACCTTCTTATTTCCCTGTCATCGTACCTTGCTAAACAACGAACACTGAAAGACTAAGTTTGCCTATTGTAATCTGGTGACCTCAATTTACTAAACGTTATCCTGGTGTTGTGATAATCCTGCTTGAATCTATCTTTTATATAAAGTATACATATTTTTGATACAACTATACGACTGGTGTTCATTTGTGGTGGGTCAGTGGGTTTACTGTGTGTGATCATGAATGCTTAACTTACTATCGCCCTGAGGATTAGCCTTGTCTGCTCGCGCCACACTACCTAGAGGGTGAGCAGGGGTTATTCAAAGGAGTAGTTCCCTTGCCCTGACGTAGAGCTGAGGGTTCTTGCTTGTCACAAGTGCGTACCTGTGCCAACCAGAGACCTCCGGTTCTAACACCCATTATTCCGCAACTTTCTTTCCGCATACCATCACTCCGCATACTTTCATTACAAAAGTACCATGACTCCACAATGCCATTATAACGCATGGCATTACATTTTATATGCTTTTACCACGCATACATTTACAACGAAATTCGTTGTAAATGCATGAATGGTAAAAGCATGTTTTTAAAAAAATGTTTGGATTAGGTAAGTATGGGTATAGGGGTTTATGTTTTGGGGTACTGAGGTATATGTTTTGGGGTGTTTGGGTATTTTAAGGGTTCAGATATAGTTGTGGGTTATGGGGTACAGGGGTAGTTTTATGGTTTAGGGATAGGTATGGGTTTTGGGGTACAGGGGTATTTTTAGGGTTCAGGACTAGGTTGGGGTATAGGGGTATTTTTAGGGTTCAGGGGTGGGTTTGGGTTTTGGGGTACAGGCGTATTTTAAGGGTTCAGGGCTAGGTTTGGGTTTTGGGGTACAGGGGTATTTTAGGGTTCAGGGGTAGGTTTGGGTTTTGGGGTACAGGGTTATTTTTATGGTTCAGGGCTAGGTTTTGGGGTACAGGGGTATATTTAGGGTTCAAGGGTAGGTTTGGGTTTTGGGGGGACAGGGGTATTTTAAGGGTTCAGGGCTAGGTTTGGGTTTTGGGGTACAGGGGTATTTTAGGATTCAGGGGTAGGTTTAGGTTTTGGGGTACAGGGGTATTTTTAGGGTTCAGGGCTAGGTTTGGGTTTTGGGGTACAGGGGTATTTTTAGGGTTCAAGGGTAGGCTTGGGTTTTAAGGTACAGGGGTATTTATAGGGTTCAGGGCTAGGTTTGAGTTTTGGGGTACAGGGGTATTTTTGGGGTTTAGGGATAGGTTTGGGTTTTGGGGTACAGGGTATATTTATAGTGTTAAGATGGGCTAGTGTTTAAGGGTGTTGGGGTATTTTAAGGAGTAAGGGATGGTTATGGGGTGCAGGGGTATTTAAATGGAGCAGGGTGGACACCCAGAGCTGGAATGTATAGAACCTGGGAAGAAAAAACAATGAAATATTGGGCACAACACTCGCTTTTTTTTTGTAATCCCGCGCCCCGCAGACGCCCACGCCCCCATCACACGCCCACTGCACACGATATGAGACATGGCTTGAAGGGAGGAACGTACCAAACGCCCCCAGCGTTTGTCACGCCCCCAGCACAAGCCCACAGCACAACGCAGACACGCCCACAAGGGACTACTTTGCTGGCACGGTTCTTTCACCTTTTAAATGTATATGGTGGGCGTCTGCATAGCCTATGTCCTTCTGCTGCAACTGCCCTTTCCAATGCTGTATTGGGTGTTGTGATTGGTGCTGTGATTCCTGAGATTACCCGCCTCAAAGGTTTGGACTCTCTCTTAATTATATTAGTATAGATATAGATATAGATGTGATAGTTTGTATTGCACAGTTTTATTTAACTATGCAAATAAACTACTTGACTTGAGCCCAATCAGAGTATGTAACTGGTTCCGCTAGTTCACTTTCCCAGGCTCTATATGCTGCATAAGGTTGCTTCAACCGTTTTCCCCGAGAGCTCTATATAACAGTGTGATCAGTTGCCGTCCCCACCAAACATCTCTGAGGACTGTGCGCAACACTTTCCAGGTTGGCGTAAAGCAAATAAGGACCAAGACCGATTCTGAAAGTGTCCTGAGTGTCTTGGAAAGTGATAACAGTCTTGCCCGGATAGAGATTACCCGCCATCTGACAACCCCCAACCTCCATTGTTCCATTGACATGTTGATATCTATGGTTCAAAGGGCACAGGATACCATAATCGCAGATCCCTTTAAAATGGGGTTCTATGTAGTACTTTCTTAACCAACTTCTCGCAAATCACTGCCTTTGTTGTGACTAAATATGAAACTGGGCATACCGATCTACTCCCACGCATCAATAATTGTAGTAAGGTGTCCTCCTAAATCATGTTCCAAAGCAGCCTCTTCTCTCAATTATCCGGTTCAACAAAACACCTTGCAGCATGCAGCAAATGCACTGTATTAAAGTAAAATGTTATGTGATTTTCAGGGGGGTACCATAGAAAAAAGGAAAGTACAACATGAAACGGCTGTCAGAAAGTGCCATCATAATCCCGACAGCGGTAACACCATCTGTTGGGCATTATGAGGCCCTTACAACTGGCAAGTGGGCTCCTTGAGCCGGTCAGAACCAAGTCGGATTTCCTGGCTTGCTCTGACCGCCGTCATTGAAACACTTGGAAATTATGGAATCCATGCTGAAGACCAAGGAGATTAGGATCGCAGACTACAGTATGCCTTAGCACAAAGGTTGTGTATGCATACTCAAACAGAACTGTCACATAAACATACAACTATCTAGTAACTAATGTAAGTCTCCTCCATGCAAGGTTCTCTTAGAGAAGCTAATGTACAGGGGCATATTATATATTGATGTGCAGATATCTGAACCACAACACAAGGATGTTTTGACATTGGATAGACGATGTGTACAAGTGGGAAAGATACACTGTTATGACAAGTTCACATATACAGCTACCACTAAGGTACTGAAGACAAACCACCTCTTATTGTCGAGCATATTTTTCTAATTTGAATATGCGGGATGCAGTCTGAAGAATGTGCCCTACATCTGGGACATGACCACCTCTTCCTCTTTTATAATTTCTACCAAGTGACTCTATGTAGCCTGGCACGTTTTGGGGATTTGCAAAGCCCCTAAAAGAAAAAGACTACGGCCAATGCTCAGACTACTTATGAAGCTTAAACATTATGTGCGCTGAACAACATCTATGTATAGTTTCCAAAAAAATATGAACTCGAAATTCATCTCTCCTTTTACAGTAGAATATTCCAAAGCAAAATATTTCATTTAGAAACAACAGTACCTACCAGTTTTATTGAAACAGGTGTACACCGAGAGGTTTCTAAGTAACAACGTCTGAAACTTTTCTTACCTATCAATGAAGAGTATGAGGAGCACAGATAAAACAGGAAGGCACTTTCAGCAGCAGTGATTTCCAGTGTTCAGTTTTCTTTCCCTCCCCTGCTCGTGTTTTCTCTTCTTCTAGAAGCATTAATCCTTAGTCTCTGATTGTTTCTTGAACAACCCTAGAAGTGGATACAAGACAAGTTGAGCATTAAATCATCAAAGATAAGGCTTTTTCAATATTTTCTTTAAGAGTAAAGCTAATAGGGACCTCACTTTCCCGTCGTCAAATAACCGGAAGCCAAATACAAAAGTAGTCATTGGTAGAAACATGTTAACAAAAAAAATACTCTTGGTTTTGGTCTTCTTACATGTAGAGTGGAAGTGGGGCGTTTATACATAGTCAGTGCTTTTGATAGGGGTAAGTAAGGAGTTCCAGACCTGGAGAACAGTCATAAAAGGGGACAAAGTTGCAAGGTTTGTTTGTTCCTCAGGTATATATGTCCGTAGTATTATTTTTTCATATTAACTAGCAAGGATGATGTGTTAAGCATTTTATGAAGAGTCTAGAGCACTCAGCAAACGAACAGATATTCACATTTGACCTGACTCAGGGAAGTGCCCCTTTACGTTCTGAATGCCATACTGAATTTAGTTGCTTGTGTTAGTGAAACCCACACTAACTTGGTAATATCATACTTCAAGGACACCTGTAGGTAGTACCTATGCATTTTTTCTTCTCAAATAACCGCTTTTCCACAAATAAAAGAACAACATTAATATTAAGTTCAGATATTCGGTAAAAAAACAAATAAATATAACCTGTAGTCGATAGTACTACTATTCTCCAGTGCATAAAGGATATACACACATGCTCCGACAAGGCACTGACAAATAAAGCTTTTTTTAATCTGAGTTTCTGCAGAACCCATTCTGCCTGTAATCAGCACATGTGTATTTTGAGAAACCTGTCTTAATGTTGACAACATTCAGGTGAAATTGCTCCAAAATGTTACATGCCATTGACCTTGCTATAATACGCTCAGGAAAGGGAGGAGGATGTCTGATTTGTCCATAATATAAATCAACAATTTAATGAATCAAATATTCATTTTTAACAATTTAATTTCTGTGTAATGATGTAGTATTCATCTAAGCCAATCGGCATTCTTCAACAGAATGTCCATTGTGGCACAATACCCATGGCTTTACAATAAGTGTTACAAAATGATGATTATATAATGTTGGTTTCTCTACGTCGTATGTACAACACTTGTAATAGGATTAACAATGTGCTACTACCTTAAAAATAAGGATCATGACTTATGAATCTTTCAATAGTAGGGATGACCAATTCAATGGCAGGAATTTTAAAACCGGTGATTACCACTTGAACCTATGGTGTTCCTTCCATCCTTTACTCACAAGGTTTTTCATATGTTGATACTTTGTACTGCCCTTAAAAAATGCCCCAAAACATACCCAATTACAGATATTATGGGTATCCTGGAGGGCTTGCCAGTCCTCCATCAGTCAGTGGTCACTGATATAGTCAAACACAGGAATGCACACATGTTTTGGTGGTCATGTGTTCCCCTGGATTAAACCCAACCCCCAAAATCATACTCACTTTGTTTATACGGGTGCATCCACATTTGACTCCTTCTTTGTGAAGTGGAGGGGCACAGGGTTCTATCCTACATCTATAGTTTTAATAACTAGATCTCATTTCTGGCAGCACTATGTCCATTCATCAGTACATTGCTGACGCACAGCTCAGATGGCCTTGTTATAATTATCCTCTGCAGTGAAACCAAGCTATCAAACATGGATGTCCCTTGAGGTTCTGAACCATAACCCTATGAAAAGAGAGTTTCAGTTGTTCAAAACCTCTATTTCTTCTACCCCATTTAGTCCTGGCTTACTCCAATCTTGAAATCTCACTACTTTTGGCTATTTACTATTTATAGTAAAATTACTAACAATTGTAGATTAACAGGTTTACCCACCCCCAAACTAATTTGGGAGCTTTTCAATTGGAGCCTAATTTGTGTAGTGATACTACCAGCGGCTTTTATACGTAGGCAGAGGTCTCTGCCTCCGGAGCAAAGATCTCCATATGGTAAGGAAAAAAGCGAAAAAATTTACAAATGTTAAACATATTTTGTATGCTAAATCCTATCGTAAATTCATTTTATATATTTATTTTATATGTAGAACAAAATTTATAAAAAGGATACAGCACTATTAACTTCATTTTGAAATAAATATTGCATTACTTAAAATGTTTTTAAATAAATAAAAATTATTATTTAAAGATTTACTTTAAAATATCCCATCCTAATTAAAATTTCAATATTATGCTTTACAATTTCTAAATGTTATGTACAGAATTAATTTAAGTTTATTTATTGTTTTTAAAACATGAGTTACATTTATTTTTACATAATAACTATTATTAAAATTATTTATAATAAACTTTATATATATATATATATATATATATATATATATATATATATATATATATATATATATATATATATATATATATATATATATATGCAGTATGTAGTCTACCGAACACAACCAATCTTGCCGTGCAGAAGGAAAAAGCGAGACCCAAAATCTTGGTGATGTTATTTTATTGCCCAACACCAGTCAGCCATGACGCGTTTCGGCTCTGAAAAGCCTTGATCACATGACACAGTCATGGGGGCTGGCCACCCATTTTTAAAGTGCTAGAGTGCCCATTGCGTAATAAACATAGTAAACATACTATCAAACTTTCTGCATAAACGCATAAAACATACTGTGCAAAAATGGCAAACCTGGATTATTAAAAGTACTAGCAGCCCGTCCCGACGTTGTCCTGGAGCAATTAGGCTTCAGGGCCCCCGCCCGCCCGACATTGTCCGTGGGTCCTCCGGAGCCTTCCTCTATATATTGCAGTATTATACCTCTATGTTTACTTTGTACGCTTTTGTAGCAGCCCGTCTCAACGTTGTCCGGGAGCAATTAGGCTTCCGGGCCCACGCCCGCCCCGACGTTGTCCGTGGGTCCCCCAGAGCCTTCCTCCATATATTGCAGTATTATACCTCTATGTTTACTTTGTACGCTTTTGTAACCTGCACACGTAATTTTTTCCTCCTGTAATGCACCGTTTGGCTCACTTTTTTAATGCTCCGTTTGCTTCCTTTTGCTACCTGCACACGTCACTTTTTCCTCCTATACCTCTATATTTACTTTCTACGCTTTTGTAACCTGCACACGTAACTTTTTCCTCCTGTAATGCACCTTTTGGCTCACTTTTGTAATGCTCTGTTTGCTTCCTCTTGCTCACGATGTACGCTTTTGTAACCTGCACACGTACCTTTTCCTCCAGTAATGCACCGTTTGGCTCACTTTTGTAATGCTCAGTTTGCTTCCTCTTGCTCACGATTTTCATTTTTGCTTCATTTTTCCGCTGCTCACCGCTCCTAAATAAATAAATAACCTACCTCATCCGCCGCTCACTGCTCCTCCCTCCTGTCCGCCGCTCCTCACCGCCTGTCCGCCGCTCCTCACCACCTGTCCTCTGCTCCTCACCGCTCCTCCCCGCGCCATGTCCGCCGGTCCTCCTCGCGCTCCTGGACGTCGCCCTCCCCGCGCTCTTCACGTCGGGCATGCACGTCTCGGCCGGTGCTTCTTCCAAGGGACTACTTTTTTTCGGTACATTTTTTAAATAACGTATATTTATTAAGTTTATATAGCCTATGTCCATCTGCACACCCTGACGATTACAACGATGTATCGGGTGTGTGGATTGGCGCTGTGGTTCCCGAGTTTACCCGCCTCAAAGGTTCAAAGTTCTTCCTTTATAATAGTAGTATAGATTTATGACTGTAAAATACATTTAAAACTCTCCTTTAATTTATTTTAATTTAATTGCGGGTTTATATAGCACTAGGATCGACTCCCGGAGGAGTATCTCCGCGCTTCGACCGCAGGGGAACCCGTCCTGGCTCACCCTGAGAGATGGTCCCTAATGGGTATCTCTAAGGTGCGACCAAGCATCCCGGCGGTCTGGGGGGGCCGTTGTGAAGATGAGGCAAGCTAATGCCCAGAGTTACCGAGTGTGGTCCCTGACTGGAGTAGGCACCAAGGCGAGAATTATTGAGCCCGCTGACCCTGGTCCACGACCCTGCCGCGTCGCGAATCGAATCCTGGTCCCGGGCCGTCCTCTGCTTACGGGTCTGCCGCCTCTAACCAGTGAGCCACACCACTCCACTTAAGCCAAGTTCAGAGTAAAAGATGTCGCACAGTCGAGACTAATAGACAATAAGATACAGACCAATCATGATAAAACATAAATAATATGAATGTTTTAAAACACATAAATATTACCAATCTGTACCGCTGTCTAAAAAAAAAAAATATATATATATATATATATATTATATTATGTAAAGGAGTCACAGTATCACTTAATGCAACTGAACCCGCTGTATAATAGATTCTTAATACAGGGGTTAATATGTGCAAAGCAAGCAACTTCACATTCACCATGGTTACATCCTGTGAACACACAATTGAGCCCATGTGGGCTACTCCTGTCGATTGTGCAAACTCTGCTGTATGTGCAAATGTACGCAATAGTAAAATCACTGTGCTACCAAAGTGTGTAAAAAGAAGTGTGCATAAGTGTTAAAAAATAGACAAAATGTCTCATGTTTCAAAAAAAGGTTTCATAAAACCACATGTGAAGGTTAAGGGTAGTTTTGGCAAAGCTTCAAATACAAAGGCATTATTAGATACTAAAATTGATGAACAATGGAAACTCATTACAGGTAAGTATAGCAGTCCTCACTGTTGTTAAGCCCGTTAGGCATCTTGATATCAAGCATGATGATATATCTGGTTTCTAGTTTGCGTAATAGTGTTTCTCTATCACCACCCCTTCTCTGGGGTGGCACACAATCAATTACAAAATAGATTAACCCAGCGGGATTTTTCCCGTGATATGTCTCAAAAAGTATCCCATCCTAATTAAAATTTTAATATTATGCTTTACAATTTCTAAATGTTATGTACAGAATTAATTTAAGTTTATTTATTGTTTTTAAAACATGAGTTACATTTATTTTTACATAACTATTATTAAAATTATTTATAATAAACTTTATATATATATATATATATATATATATATATATATATATAAATAAATAATACAGTATAACAAATTTGAATAACTTTTAATTTAGACAAAACAAATGTAACTCATTTTTAAAAATCAATAATTACATTAATTTAAATAAAATCTTGACCTAACTTTTAGTAATTTTATTGCAAGATGAATTTAAACATTTTATTTTAGGTTTCAAATACATCTCCGCTTATAAAAGATAGGGGAGGAGTAGGCGGAGACCTCTTCACATAGGTTTGTGAATAGCATTTTGCAGTACATGAGAAGTAATATTGTATGACTATTAAACTACTATAAAATGAAGTTTGAGAATGGGCCCGAATCGTCATGAAATTTGCCTTTTCTTGCAAAAACCATTGGGTGAGCATTACTGTGTGTCTCTGTGTATATCTATACTAATATAATAAAGAGAGAGCCCAAACCTCTGAGGCAGGTAATCTCAGGAACCACAGCACCAATCACAACACCCAATACAGCGTTGGAAAGGGCAGTTGCAGCAGAAGGACATAGGCTATGCAGACGCCCACCATATACATTTAAAAGGTAAAAGAACCGTTCCAGCAAAGTAGTCCCTTGTGGGCGTGTCTGCGTTGTGCTGTGGGCTTGTGCTGGGGGCGTGACAAACGCTGGGGGCGTGTGGTACGTTCCTCCCTTCATGACATGTCTCATATCGTGTGCTGTGGGCGTGTGATGGGGCGTGGGCGTGTGCGGGCGCGGGATTCCGAAAAAAAAAGCGAGCATTGTGCCCAATATTTCATTGTTTTTTCTTCCCAGGTTCTGTACATTCCAGCTCCGGGTGTCCACCCTGCTCCCTTTAAATACCCCTGCACCCCATAATCATAACCCATCCTTACTCCTTAAAATACCCCAACACCCTTAAACACTAACCCATCTTAACCCTATAAATATACCCTGTACCCCAAAACCCAAACCTATCCCTAAACCCTAAAAATACCCCTGTACCCCAAAACCCAAACCTAGCCCTGAACCCTATAAATACCCCTGTACCTCAAAATCCAAACCTACCCCTGAACCCTAAAAATACCCCTGTACCCCAAAACCCAAACCTAGCCCTGAACCCTAAAAATACCCCTGTACCCCAAAACCCAAACCTACCCCTGAACCCTAAAATACCCCTGTACCCCAAAACCAGCCCTGAACCCTTAAAATACCTCTGTACCCCAAAACCCAAACCTACCCCTGAACCCTAAAAATACCCATTTACCCCAAAACCCAAACCTAGCCCTTAACCATAAAAATAACCCTGTACCCCAAAACCCAAACCTACCCCTGAACCCTAAAATACCCCTGTACCCCAAAACCCAAACCTAGCCCTGAACCCTAAAAATACCCCTGTACCCCAAAACCCAAACCTAGCCCTGAACCCTTAAAATACCCCTGTACTCCAAAACCCAAACCTATCCCTGAACCCTAAAAATACCCTTGTACCCCAAAACCCATACCTATCCCTAAACCCTAAAACTACCCCTGTACCCCATAACCCAAAACTATATCTGAACCATTAAAATACCTAAACACCCCAAAACATCAGATCCCTTGATTCTTTGTGTCATTGTTGTTGCTATTTGCAACTCTTCCAAGGTTCCTTCCTTTCATAGTTCTTCCAACACCTCTGAAGTAGTTAAATTGTTTACTGCCAGCAAGTCTGTATCTTTGTCGTGGACTTTCAGAAGTCTGGCCTCCTGTATTGTTGGTTATAGTTTGAAATATTTATACAATTTGAGTTTGCAAACTAGCTTGAACAAATTAATTCTGGTTTGTGTGTACTCTAAGCGGTTTTGTGGGCAGAATGTTATTCCCAATTTCAATACTGAATCTTCTGCGGGGGTTAGAATTTTAGGAGTAAAATTCACTATGGTCAGTTGGTCTGTTTCATCTACCATCTGCCTCACCTCTTGCTCCGAGTCACTTGAGGTGTTTGATTGTTTCTTGCCCTTCCCCTTCCAGCCGACCCTTCTGGTTTGGCTTCTCCTTCCGGGGGTTTGCTCTCCCCCCCTTTGCCATGACTGGCGAATTATGTTGAACTCCTCCTGAAAAGGAGTCTTCCGCTGTCCCCCAGAGGGATCTGCAGCGTCGTCCTTAGAGTGTTCATTTTCAGTCATATCTGACTCTGAGGTCTCAACTCGGGCTGATGTCGCCGTGGGCATGGTCTTCTTCTTTTGCACTTCCTTTCTCAATTGCTCAAACTTCTTCGCAAACGTCAACACCCTCCCCATGGCGTAGTCCTTCTTGTCTCGCTCAAACTTTTCTTGTTTCGTTGTTTTATCTTGATTTCATATTGGGAGAGTCTCTTTTTCATAGCTGTCCTCAACAGGTCTTGCTGATTCTTGTCTGCAGCCTTCATTAATTCCTCTTCCAAGTTTTCAATCTCCTTCAGAGCTTTATCTCTATCGCTCCATGCAAATTTGAATGGTATATTCAGTGTCCCCTTACAGAATAGTGCCGTATGCACTGCCCATTCTTCTAGGAGGAGTGGATCTGGGTTCTCATATGATGGTACCGTGTACACACGTAATCCTCTAGGAACCCTTTCCACCTCAATGTAATTTTGTAATGAATTGGCCTCCCACCACTTCTGAACTTCTCTTTCATATAGCCTTTCCAATTTCATATACTATGCTTGCAGAGTGTTAGGGATATCTCGTGTTTCTATTGCCCTTGACTTCAAGACATCCAATGTTCTCTTTTTAAAAATATCTGCTGGTTCCTCTGTTGTATAACATTTTAGGACCCTATTGTAATTTTCCAGATTCATGCCCTTATATAGTTATAAATCATCATATCCTTATATAGGTATAAGAATCATAACCATATTTAGACATAGCTCATGCAGTCCAAATCCGGCAAGGCTGCTTCCAATAGTTCTGAAAATCTACAACGATTTCTTGCAAAACTTGGCTTCAGCAGCTAGGGACTTCCCCTTGCTCGAAAACTGACTTGTCCAAGAACTCATGGAGTTTTCAAAGAACTGAGACTCTTATGTCCACCTTTACGTCAAACTCGGTACCATCAAGGTATAAATATGCCCACACTTGCCATAGCAAGCACACGGTGGTTTGGAGCAATTCGACTATCTACTTGCCCGACGCGCCCTGCTACAGCAAGTGCCAAAAGAAGCCGACCCTCCAGCAGGCGCACTGAGAGAGACTCTGTCTTGTCTCCTGCTGAGAAATCCAGCTCCAGTGTTTCCAAGCTACTCTTGCGAGTTGTTGGGAAATCGAGACCTGAGCCTGACCTTCTTCATTCCAAATCAAGGTACAGAGCTGATTAGACCCTAAGAGAAATCTTGGACAGATTATTGGCAAAAGAATAATACATTTATGCTACACCTCACTTACTTCTTCCCTCATACTAAGCTTAGGTTAGGTACATCGGGGTAGGCGTATTTTAGAAGCACCAGTTGAGTACTTTTAGCCTCTGTTATTTATGTATGTATTTAGCTATGGTTTAGGAACCATACAATGCTCTTGCAGTATTATTTTATTCTACTCTTTTTACTGTATGCATTATATTTTGCAATCAGTCTTACGATTGTAGCAGTTCATTTCTTATGCTTGAGAAAGCAGACTGTTCAATTAATCCATCTATCTATTTCTCTGCACCTCTGGTGAAACAAAGCATGCACGATTGACTGAGTGAAATATCTATCTATTGTTTCCACAACTCTAGTGACCTCTGAGCTAGCTGGCACTCACAATTAAGTCTAATATATTCAATAGAGACCTAGTTGACCTCAGTCCTACGTCAAATCTATAGGATATATTATTCCAATGCGCAGAACCTATTGAGAATATAGGAACTACACTAAATGGCGCTCAACGTTTGGTAAGGCACTAATTTAACGCTAGATACTAGAGTAACTCAGTCGTGCTTTTCACAGAGACTCCTTTTTCCCGTAAAATACTCCAATAGACGTCTGGAGGGGGTTGAAGGATAAAATATCCACCATAAACTGAGTAGGATGAAAAATCCTATGTATTAGTTATGGTTTTGTTCAAAGTTGAAGGATACAGTGATCCAAAATATTGTGCACCTTATCTTTATTTCCTTGAAACTTGCTCTGCAAAACTTCTTAACAAAATGTCAGACGATGACAATCCTGGAGGCAGTAAATACAAACCAACCAGGTTTTGACACCACAGGATTTAATGAAGACGATGATGCTATAATCATCCTGGAAAATGTAAGGAAAGCCATAGCTATAAAGCTTATAGAAAATGGCCTATCACCAAGAGGTGTTAGGGTAATATTTTTCATAGACAGTGGCGGTTTTACCATGGGGGCGTTTGGGCGCCGCCCCCCCCTGCTTTCTCGCCGTGTGAGAAGAAGGCAGAAACAAATGGTAGTTATTTATTTATAACTACCATTTGTTTCTGCCTGCCCTTCTCGCACACCGAGAAAGCAGTCAGCAAAACTTCCTGTTTACTCGAGCCTCAGGGCAGGGGGGAGTGGCTTGGGGGAGTGGCTTGCCCACTGTTATTAATACTGACTGTTTGGACAGCCTGAGAGGCTGTCCAAACAGACAGTATTAGCAACAGTGGGCAAGCCGCTCCCCCAAGCCTCCTCCCACTCTCCGTTCTGCAAGATGCAGACTAAGAGAAATGACGTGCTTAGGGCAGCCGGCCGAACCAATCAGCGCCGGCTGCCATGGAGGGGAGGGAGGCTGCCTGCAGCCTTCAGTGATGACTTTGACAAGGCATTCGAAATCCAGGATGGCGGGAGTCTGCAGGCTCGGGACAGGACTCGAGTCGGGAGTCAGAGCGAGAAGCCATTAAGGTACGTTTTTTTACATTTATTTTATTATTCTGAGTCAGAGTCTGTTTATGTTATTAACGGGGCCGTTGTGATGGTTTTATTTTTGTGACATTCAACAGCAAGGGAAACTGTTTCCTCTGCCATTCACAAGCTAATTGGCCTGGAAGTCTGTTGTAGTTTGGGGGTAACGCTGGTGCAGTACCATCTGTTTTTTTCATGTAGGCCCTTCAAACGAGGTCTGTGTTTACTGTGCTGTCGGGCAAATTGAAATACATGTACAGCATCTGTGATATGACACCGAACTATTCCCTTGAACTAACGCTGCAGACCTGCCAGACTCTATACTACAAACAGCCGTCCATTATGCGTGTCACGCGGCATTTACATCGTCATTACGGATCATTTCAGAAGGGAAATTGAGATCTTAGGCTGATCATAACTATTTCAAAACCGATTCATATCTACCAAGAGGGCATACGTCAACAGTAGAGCTGGAAAGGGCATGCGTGGCTCGTATTGGTAACTAGTCAAGTTTGTATAGGGCTATGCAGGACCAGCTAACAAGAGGAGTGAACACAGAATCTTGGCCTTCTAAGTTCAGTGGCAGAGACATGAAACAGGCACTTGGAATGCATATTTGGCTGATTTGCGTGAGGTTACGGGGTGGGAATGAAGAACCTTAATTGTCCAATTAGAAGCAGCGTCCCTTATGCAACACTTGCACCAACACTTGAGCACCCTGACTCGAAATCACGTTTGCCCCTCTTTCATGTTTGCAGTTTGTTTTTATTTTATCGTCTTCGTCTTTTTCATGTGTGAGTGTGTGGGAAGTCTGCAGGACTGTTATCTCGTGTGGTGCATATTATGAAATCACCGGCCAACTTCTCTAACATTCTAATAGCCTCTAGTCTTTGTTCCTGTATGGACTTTTCTCCACCGTCAATTTTACGCCCCGCCTATTTCAAATGTCACCAGCCGCGACTGGTCATAGAGGCACATGAATATCGGCAGACAGAGGTATTCTATTCATGGATTATCTTTCCACAAGGAAATCCAACAACACATGTGTTCCACATCTACAAGATGGAGGAATCTCCAGTGGATACGCTCCTTTCGAGGACGTTGAAATTCAATTAACATACCAAGAGCATCAGCTCTGGTTTAAAGGCACCCTACAACATCAAAATCACATTACCAGGCTTGGTCCATTAGGTAGACCAGGAGCAACATGGCTGGTACTAGCCAGCTATACACCACATCCTGCCATAGAACAAATGACAGGTCCAGAACTATTAGCTCAGCTAAAACAATTAATCAAAATACATAGACAATTGGTACAATATGTCATGCAGACTTTAACAGTCCAACCTGCTATAAGAATTCAACAGCACACCCCTCATCAGGGGAACAAAAACAAAATTACCCCACAGACTATACAATCAGTCATTGGTAATTGGGTATACAGTCAAAATATCGAGTAAAAAATATAGAATTGCAGTAATATCGAAAGAAAAATATAGAATGGACAGATATAGTCAACAAAAATATCGAATAGAATTGCAGTAATATCGAAATCAAAATATAGAATGGACAAAATATCGAATGGACAGAATACAGTCAACAAAAATATCAAATTTGAGGTAAGTTAATATTGATTTTTTAAAAATATCGAATTTTTTAAAGTGCTTTTTTATGTTAGTATATGTGTGAAAAGTGTATATTTATTTTATAGTTTATTTAAAGTAATTCATTTTATGGTATTTAATTTGTGCGTAATATGATTCTGTAGCGGGTTGTGGGTTTATAGGGGAATAGGGTGGGAAGTAATTTAATTATAATTAATTAAATATTTTAACTTATTTATTGGTATTTATTTTGAATTAATAGTTAATTAATTTTTAATTGGTAATTAATTAAAATATAATTGGTAATTATTTTTTATGAATTGATTAATTGATAATTGTGTTAATTGTATTAATTTATTTTCTGTAGCGGGTTGTGGGTTTATAGGGGAATAGGGTGGGAAGTAATTTATTTCTAATTAATTAAATGTTTTAATTTATTTATTGGTATTTATCTTGAATTAATTGTTAATTAAGTTTTAATTGGTAATTAACTTAATTATAATTGGTAATTAATTTGTATTAATTGATTAATTAATAATTATGTTAATTTTATATATTTAGTGGTATTTATCGTGAACTAATTGTCAATTAATTTTTAATTGGTAATTAATTTAATTATAATTGGTAATTAATTTTTATTAATTGATAATTATGTTAATTTTAATAATTTATTTTCTGTTGCGGGTTGTGGGCTTATAGCGGAATAGGGTGGGAAGTAATTTAATTGTAATTCATTACATTTTTGAATTTATTTATTGGTATTTATTTTGAATTAAGTTGTAATTATTTTTTAATTGTTAATAAATTAATTAGTAATTGGTGATTAATTTGTATTAATAGGTAAATTTTTTTAATAAATAATTTGTATTTGTATTTTTAATTGAATAATTATTATATTATATGAAATTAGTAATTACTTTTAATTAATTTGTAATTGGTGTTAATATTTAATTAATTTTTATTCATATATGAAGTATTTACTTTCCCTACTGTTCCACTCACTGGAGTGGGAATAGTAATTTTTACCCCTACGCTATCCAACGTTTCTCTACTGTTGCATTCACTGGACTGGGAATAGTAATTTTTACCCTTACGCTATCCAACGCTTTCCCCACTGTTGTACTCACTGGAGTGGGAATAGTAATTTTTAGCCCTACACTATCCAACGCTTTCACTACTGTTGCACTCACTGGAGTGGGAATAGTAATTTTTACCCCTACGCTATCCAACGCCTTCCCTACTGTTGCATCCTCTGGAGTGGGAATAGTAATTTTTACCATCCCGCTATCCAACGCTTTCCCTACTGTTGCACTCACTAGAGTGGGAATAGTAATTTTTACCCCTACGCTATCCACCTCTTTCTCTACTGTTGCACTCACTGGTGTGGTAATAGTAAATTTTACCCTCCCGCTATCCTACGGTAAAAATATTGTATATTTATTATTATTTTATGTATATATATATATATATATATATATATATATATATATATATATATATATATATATATATATATATATATATATATATATATATATATATGTATTAAAAAATTAAATTGTATGTTTTTTTAACTTACATTTATTATTTATTAATTCTAAGGTTATTTAAGTATTTTTAGTATGTTTAAGTTAATTATATTTATTTCCAATTACTTTTAAGACATTAAAAAAATTTGATATTTTGGCTAACTATATTTTTTGCAACAATATTTTTGATTCAATATTTTTGTACTTACCTGTTTGGAGATAGGGATTCGATATTTTTGTATTCTATATTTTTTCCTCGATATTTTGGTAAGTCTATATTTGTGTCATCGATATTATGTCAGTGATCCGGTAAATTGCCTGCAAAAAGGGAACAAATTCCTTTCTGGTTTGCTCAAAAAAATTACTGAAAGATTTCAAACAGGGCTCGGCTATATTATTAGCTAACATTAAAGGTGAAGCATCATCCGTGGCAATCCGCCAAAAACTAAAAGAACTTGATGTAACTAAGCAACCGTATGAACTTTCAGGATAATAGAAAAATCCTATGAAGAACTAGGCAGACACAGTTTGGGAGAGAACCCAGTAAAACCCGAACTAACAGAAAATTCTGAAAAAGTTTTCATCAAAAACAATCTCATTACAACTAAAAAGAAATGGGAAAATAGTAGACAGTCACTTCCTAAAGAGAAGCCTTCTCAATCCAGAGGTAGATCTCATCAAAAGGAACACTCTGAAAAGAGGTATAACCTTAGAAATAGGGATAATTTAAGAAAACCTGATAGATATCAAGATACTGATACACGCTCCTCTCCTACCTTTCAGACTCCCTCGCAGAAATCCGAAAGAAGAGGAGGATCAGAACACAAAGAAGAACACGTGAAGTCCAAAGACGATCAACAAGTTCCAAAAAATAAGAAAACTAATTTCACCAAAAAGAAGGTAGCAAGTATCAAAATCAGACAAGCCGAGGATCTTGAGGACACAACTCAAGAACGGGGAGTGGGCCCAGACAATGCTGGACAGTGCAGCAGAGGTCACCATAGCTCGTAGGCTCCTGAAGGATCATCTGGAGACAGTGGATCTGAATGAATGCATTCAAGTTGAAACTGCAGATATCAGGGTTAGTGTACCACACACGTTATATGAAGTCACACTCCGAATAGAGGGGGACATAACTAGGAAAATAAAAGGGTTATGACATTCTTCTGGCTGAAAAAGACTGGCCACCTGAATTTGTCAGGAAGTGCCCACATGGCGAAGAGATCATTATGCCAGCCTTCTCAAATCATATTCCTATTCATAAAAAATACACCTATGCCAGAAAATGGGCTGTTTCCCAGGCTCCAGCATTATATAAAAACCATGTGGGATGGGACGAGGACTCTCCTCACCATAAGATCTAGTTAAAAAAATCAACCGACTGCTCAGAGACAGTATCCAGTTAAGCAGGAAGCTAAAAAACAGGTCAGGGAGAACTTAGATCAAGTTGAGTACCAGGGGATGATTGAAACATGCACCTCGTCCAAGAACAATCCTTTGATTCCTGTCTCCAAACCAGACAATACATATTGTCTAGTCTTGGATTACAGACATTTAAATTCCTGTTGCAAAACTTTTGCAGTACAAAATGCACACAGTGCAGCACTGATAAATAACATTGTGCGCAAAAAATACAAAACAACATTAAATATTTCAAACGGTTTCTTCTGTCAAAACATTGCACCGGAAAACAAGTACTTGACCGCTTTCTAAATAATGGGAACACTTTTGTCGTCTCCCCCAGGGATTCAAGAACAGCCCAGGATTATTTTCAGCCAGAGTAACAGATTTACTACAAATGTATGATGATGAGGCATTATTTTATGTCGATGACATCTATCTTACAGATGATGATTTGGACAGGCACTTGACCAGGGTGAACACAATAATACTTGGATTTGCCTCTGAAGGTTATAAATTCAACTTTAAAAAATCAAGAATTGCCCACCTCATCGTCCTATTCTTAGGATACAAACTTTCAAGTGAAGGCAAGAGCTTGGCAGCAAACTGCGCGCTGCTCAACCTCCAAAGATGCTGAAAATGTTACAGTTAATTCTAGGTTTCCTGAATTTCTGAAGAACTTACATTCTAAATTACTCAGAAAGGGTTAAATCTCTCTACGAATTAATCAACCCTGATTTCAAACAAACTAATTGGACTCAAAAACACACAAAAATGTTGCCTTCAGTGCAAACAGACATGTTAGCAACAAAACATTTACAAACACGCGACAATGTACGCAACCTTGTAATCCGAATCATCCCAGGGAGATGCGGATTCACATACCTAACCTTTAATGAAGGTGAAAAGATACCAATAGCTTACAAATCACACTTGTATACACAAGCTGAAATGAAAGTCACTTCAACAGGAAAAATTCTGACAGCAATTCGGACTGCGGTAGCAAAAGAGAGATCTCTCGCACAGGGTATACGCATTAAAATCGTTACTCCTGTACCTGCCTTTAGAGGCAGTGACAAAGGCAAGCATTCGGAATGCAAAAGCTTTACATCCAAGATGGATACAATGGGTATTGCTGCGACAGACGTTGAATACGTTTTTGATCCTTACTTGAAGCCACAAGAATTTTTCCAATACGAACAAGAAAGTCCTCTGCCCACTGAAACTCTGCCTCTAGAACATTACGGCTGTATAATATATACAGACGGATCAGCACAGCGCCCAATTGGGGGAAAACAAGCTTATAGTGCAGCGTGCGCGATTGTTAAAGGTCGCTGGTGCGATGGTAAATTCAGATCGATAGTCACAAAAACTCAATCTCTCGGAGACTGTACAGCTCAGCGAGCTGAACTACAGGCTTTTAAGATGGCGCTGGAAAATACCGATGGCGAATTCCCCACACTCATAGTGTGCAATTCGTATTACTGCGTTCAGTCTTACAATGAATACGGGTTCAAAATGGTTTTAAAGACGCAAAAGGTGGCACAATCAAGCATAAATTGCTTTGGGAACAAGTAGTTCTATTACAGAAAGAACTACAAAAGACTCACGTGATCCATACACTGAGTCATCAGCGTGATGGCGTTCACGTTGAAGGGAATTCATTGGCTGATGAAGCCGCGAAGCTGTGTAAACAGCTTCCGTAGCTGCAATCACTCGTTCAAAAACATAAATAGACAGCGAAACAATGCAAGCTGTCACTGCTTCAATAAAAGACAGTGGTAAAACATTACCAAAAGGCTTTCCACTCAAGTACTCATATATAACTGATGCGAATAATGTTCCGTTTGCTCAAATTCCTGGAGGGGGGGATAGAGTAATCCCTTACATGGAACATAGATTAGGACTAATTTTAGCAGCACATGAAGTGCTTGCCTCTGCACACGCAGGTGTTTCTGCCACAGTTTCATTATTAAAACAGCGATACTGGTGGCCACGCATGAGGAAACAGACCAGAAACAAAGTTTTGGAATGTGAAATCCACCAGAAAATGAAAGTTTCAACAGTGAAGCGCCCGGCGTAGACGTCCCTTCTAATTTCAGATAAACCATTAGCATGTGTTTATCTGGACCACTGCGGTCCCCTTCAGAGGGACGGTAAGGATTAGTTACTTACCTGTAATCCTAGTTCTCTTTCAGGGGTATACTCATTAAAGTCATACGCACTGAATAATCTCCGCCCGTGAGCGGGAACCCGGAACATATAACAATATACATATATATGTGTAATATATAATAATTAGTACATAGTACTAAACCAAAAAATACACATATACATGTATAAACCATATTATGCAGCCCAACATATTGTATAGGCTAATAAGGCCTTATTACAAACTTTCTGCAGAATGAAAATACTCCATACATCAATGCAATAAACAGGCTAGAGCCTAGAAATGCATTTCATAACATAAATACCCTTTATTTTCATCAAATAATCTGTTGTTAAAGGCAATTAGCCTTACAAGGCTGCATATGAATAAATGTCTGTGTACAGAAAATCAGACTGGCACCTTGCCTTTAAGGCCCCAGAGAATCTGAGCACTTTGCCTTTAAGGCCTCCAGGAGCAACCTTGCTCCCATCATGCACCACAGGTGACAGTTAGGTCAGTTCTTTTGTACGGTAGGGTAACCTTTAGCCGGAACCTGCACTTAAAAACCTCATAATACATACTGAAAAAACCTCAATGCTACTGCTCGCCCGGGGAGGCGGGAGGGTGCTTATGACTTTAATGAGTATACCCCTGAAAGAAAACTAGGATTACAGGTAAGTAACTAATCCTTCTCTTCCAGGGGATACTCATTAATAGTCATAAGCACTATATAGAGTAGCAAGCTCATACCGACAAGACGCGGGCGAACAGAAAACAGCATAGCAACAAATTAAATACAGTGTTCAGCTAGAACTAGCAAACAAATTTCTGAGCGATGCTTGACCAACTTGCGCATCAGCCTGTGTGTCCGAATCAAGACAATAATGGCGTGTAAACGTGTGCACTGAGCGCCACGTCGCCACTTTACATATCTCAGACATAGACACATTCTTAAGAAGAGCTGTGGTAGAAACTTTTCCTCTCATAGAATGGGCTTTAGGTCTTCCTGATAAAGACCTATGTGCTAGCTGATAAGCCAGAAGGATACATGACACAATCCATCTAGAGATGGATCTCCTGGATGCTGCCAAACCAGTGTTAGTAGGACCATAATTGATAAATTAACGGTCTGTCTTTCATAAAGCTTTCGTCCTGTCTAAGTAAAACTTTAAGCCTCTCTTCAGGTCCAAAGAATGCAGAGCCCTTTCAGCAGAACTAGAAGGCTTTGGGAAAAAAGTAGGCAATGTTATGGTTTGGTTAATATGAAAATCCGACACTATCTTGGGCAGGAAAGTAGGATGCGTCCTGAGTACCACCCTATTTGCATGAAAGACAGTGAACGGTTCTTTACAACATAGAGCCTGAATCTCGCTAACTCTATGAGCAGAAGTAATAGCTACAAGGAACGCTACCTTCCAAGTCAAGTGTTGCAAAGAAGCTTTATGTATAGGTTCAAAAGGAGCACCCATTAATTTGGTTAACACCACATTAAGCTCCCAAGGTGGAGAAGGAGACCTGACTGGTGGATACACCTTCCGTAAACCCTCCAGAATATCCTTCAACACAGGCATCCTAAAAAAGGATATCTGAGTGGGCGACTTTCTGTAGGCTGTGATTGCAGCTAGATGGACTTTAATGGAATTAAACTGCAGGCCAGATCTTGCGAGGTATAACAGATAAGGTAAGATCACCTGTTCCTGACCATGAATAGGGTCAAGGTAATTATTTTGACACCACAGGAAAAAACGTTTCCACTTGAAACCATAGGATTTCCTTGTAGAAGGTCTTTTTGCCTCTATTAGAATGTGCATACAATCCGGATTCAGCTGCAAGTGTCCATATTGGATGACTTCAGGAGCCATGCTGCCAGGCGTAAAGATGACAGATTGGGATGAAACACTCGCCCCTTCTGCTTGGACAGAAGATCCGGGCGACATGGCAACCTCCTGTGTGGCACTTCCGACAACTGAAGGAGATCTGGGAACCACCACTGGCGAGGCCACTCGGGAGCAATCAGAATCATCCTGGAGTTGGTCTTGTACATTCGGTTGATTACTGTCGGTATCAACGGTGTTGGTGGAAAAGCGTACAGTAAGTTCTGATACCAGTCTATCAAAAGGGCATTCCCTTGCGACCCTTTCTGGGGAAATCTGGACACGAAGACGGGGCATTTTGTGTTTGCCGCGTCTGCGAACAGATCGATATCTGGTGTTCCCCATGACTGGAAAATACTGTGTACGACTGGTAGAGGCTTATCGACAACTATTGATTTTATTATTACCTCCAGTAACCTCAATCATAGACTCATGGGGGTTACGAACATCCAATCACCCATAAGTGACCACCTTCCACAATCTGTCAAGGTAGCAGATTTGTTCCCAGACCCATCGACGGCCGCGCCTCTTATAGAGACAGCGGTTGATGTTGTCCTTGGGAGACAAAACGGGTACACACTTAAATGGAGTAAAATAATCCCCACAACCTTTTTCGAGAAACTATGGGAGATGTGCTCAAATAGCTTTATGATTTACCTAAGTGAGAACTCTACTAACGATCAAATTATTGAGCACTTTGGAACAATAGCTACAAATATAAAAAGTAGCCTAAGGGTGGAGGCAAAACGCAGAGGCAAGGGGCCCAAGAGTTGGTTTAATACTGCATGTACAAGGGCTTTGAAAAATTTAAAACAGGCAGTACACAGATGCCCTAGGGATAAAAATGAAATAAGAGAGTGTAGGAACATATATACTCAGGCCCTGAAAGCAAGGAGAACCGCATTGAATAAGGAGGCACTAGATTCCCTCTGTGAGGCCTCGCAATCTAAAGATTCTGTTGCATTTTGGAAAGCAATTAACACCCCTTTCCCCTATGAAACCCATAAGGCACGAATCGAGATTGCAATAGATGAGGACAAATGGGTAGAACATTTTTCAAATCTCTATAAGGCACAGGATGACATCCATGGTGGGGGTATTAACTCTAGCCTGGATGCACAACAGAGTTACAACTTGATTACAACAATTGATGAAGTGCTTTTAGCCTTGGGGTCAACTAAATGCGGTAAGGCTGCCGGACCCGATGGGATTCCGGCAGACCTTTTCAAAGCGAATATTGAAATCTGGGGGCCAATGTTAGTACAACTTTTTAATGCAGCTCTCTCATCGGGTCTAAAAGAATCCTGGTTCACCTCAATCATTGTCCCGATTTACAAGAAGGGGGATAGGAACAGCTGTGCCTGTTACAGACCAATCTCCCTTCTTGATTCCTCAGTAAAAATTTTAGGACGTGTTGTATTGGCAAGACTCCAAAGCTGGGCAGAGGAAAACGATATTATTAGTGATTTGCAATTTGGTTTCCAAAAAGGGATTGGCACAATTGAGCAAGGGTTAAACCTAATGCTTTTGCAGCATAAATATATAAGGATTAAATCCGAACGCTTGTATTTTACTTTTGTCGATCTTTCCTCAGCGTTCGACTGTGTATCACACTCTAAACTGTGGGATATAATGAAAGGTCTGGGAGTGGACAATAACATTATCTGTTTTTTGAGGGAACTCTACAGTGGAGCTACAGCCTCTGTTCGTTATGGCAGGGGAGGAGAATGCTCCAGGCAATTTAGTATAGGTCGTGGAGTGCGGCAAGGTTGCGTATTGGCACCTTTTTTATTCCTTCTTTATATCAATGGTCTCGAGCGTCACCTGCTGCATGAGTGTAGGGATATGCCCAGGGTGGGGAGGAGGGAAATCCCTGCGCTCATGTATGCAGACGACGCAGTACTCATGGCACGCACTCCCTGTGCTTTACAAAAACTAGTAGTTAGCTTAGAGAAATTTATGCTGAACCTGGATCTACTAGTAAACTGTAGTAAGACCTTCACAATGAATTGTGGCCTAAAACCAGGTAAATTAATGAAGCGTATTTTCTTAAACAATGTGCCGCTGGATAACACCCCAACCTTTTCTTATTTGGGCATTTTATTCCATGAATCAGGTTCCTGGACAAGCGCTATTAAGGCTAGAACTTTTTTATTTATGAAAACGATCATGGCTTTACAGAACTTTGTTAAGAAATTGGGCAGGAAGCCGATAAAAGAAATGTTAACCATTTACAAAGCTACATGCTTGTCTGTGGCTATGTATGGCTCAGGTCTATGGGGATATGCAAATGTTGATCAAATCCAGCTGGTAGAGAACAAATTTCTGAGGGGAGTTCTAGCAGTTCCACAGTGTGCAGCCACATTTAATTGTCACGCTGAACTTGGCCAACCCTACATAACGGACATTATCAGAATCCAACCTATCCTACTGTGGCACAGGATATGGACTACTAACGAATGCGTTATGAACCGGGCCCTGCTACGTGACACCCTCAGTTTGGACCATGCGGACAGAATGGAATGGCTGAGCTACGTAAAGCACTTTTTGACCGAGATTGGTTTACATTCATATTTCTCGGATCCAACCTCAATGGACACTATTCCTAGGAAGTTACTAAAAACTATCTGCCTGGACCACTTGCTGGATAAGAGGAAGAGAGTGGAAATTTTGAAATCCACAGTACACTCGCATCTTCCTACCCTCTGTGACACTAATACTGTACAGCCATATTTATCCCTGCCCATGACTAACTATGATCGCTTTCTTTTAACTCGTTTTAGATTTTGTATATTTTTTAGATTAGTGTCTTTTCCATGTATGAACTCTTGGATTCATATTTTGCCCACCTGCTTATGTGATGGTACATCGCAACAATCTGATATTCATATCCTTTTCTTCTGCAAATTTTATACTGCTATACGTAGGAAAATAATAGTCCCTTTTTTAAAAAACATGAATTTAACCAGATGTCGCCCAGCTTTTTTAGAAGTACAGAAAATGGACACGATTTTAACTGTTACTGTGATTTTAAACTATTTAAAAAGTGTTTTTAAATTCAGGAAACAAATCCAAACTGAAACATCATTGACTCCCTATCGATCTACCTCACTGTACTACTAATCATGAGAAGTATCTATTGTAATTACTGTACTACTGTATTTTGTTTTGTGTTTGTTACTTTTATGGTTATTTGCTTTTAACCGAATAAAGTTTATTGAACTGAACTACTGTGTACGACTTCTTCGTTGAGTACCCGATTGTGAGCTTCGACGAAGTCTCTGCTGAGATCGTCCGCCTGCGAATTGAGAGACCCTGGTAGGTGGACAGCTGTTATTGACAAGTCTCTTGCTAGAAACCAATTCCAGATGGTCTGGGCTTCTAGGGACAGAGTCCTGGATCTGGTACCCCCCTGCTTGTTTAAATAATACATTGTTGTTGTATTGCCTGTCTGCACCAGGAGGGACCGAGTCTGTAGAGATGGAGCCAGAGACTTTAGAGCAAGATGGACAGCCCTGAGTTCGAGCAGGTTGATGTGATATCCTTTCTCGAAATCTGACCATAGCCCTTGTACCTGAAGAGGGCCCATATGAGCACCCCAGCCTTGGAGTGAGGCGTCCATGATCAGAGTCTGCGTTGGAGGGTCCTGATGAAAAGGCACTCCTCCCATCAAGTGTGTTCTCTTCATCCACCACCTGATGGAATCTTTTGCAGACTGGCGGAGACAAATCCAATCCTCCCAGCATCCCGTCCTCTGCTTCCACTGATCTTCTAGGCACTCCTGCAGAGGACGCATGTGCAATCTTGCGTTTGGAACAATGAAAATGCAAGAGGCCATGGACCCCAGGAGAGAGGACACTTGCCGAACTGTCGGGTAATTGGTCTGAAGAAGAAGATGACATTTGGACTTGATCGATACCCACCCCTCCTCCGAAGGACACACGTTTTCTCTTTCTGTGTCCAGCTGGGCCCCCAGATAATGGATCCGCTGTGTCAGATTCATGATAGATTTCTGGAAGTTGACTTGAAGACCCAGCCTGAGCATGAGGTGGAGGCATATCGACAGATGCTCCTCCAAGAGAGATGGGGACGAACTCTTCAGAAGCCAGTCGTCTAAGTAAGGATATATGAAAATCCTTTTCCTTCGAAGAAAGGCTGCAACTACCGCCATACATTTGGAAAATGTTCTGGGTGCTGACTTCAGGCCGAATGGAAGCACTGCATACTGGAAGTGATGAGCAGATACTTGAAACCTGAGAAATTTGCGATGTTTCTTGGAAATGGGAACATGAAAATATGCATCTTTCATGTCGATGGAGCACATCCAGGCCCCCTGATGAAGCTGGGGGAAGATCTGATGAAGCGCTAGCATCCGAAATTTCTCTTTCCGAATGTACTTGTTTAAAAGCCTCAGGTCCAGAATAGGCCTGAATTCAGCTTTCGGACCCTTCTTCCTCACTAGGAAAAACCGTGAATACAAGCCTTGATTTCTCTGCTGAGGAGGAACCTTCTGTATGGCTTTCTTTCCTAGGAGTATTCTTGCTTCTTTTGTAAAAGCTTCAAATTCCAATGTAACATTGTCTTTGGAGGAACGAGAGGAGGTGGCTTTTTGAAACGGAGATGGTAACCGTTCTGAATGATACCAATCACCCATTTGTCCTTTGTCAGCTGCTTACACTCGTTTAAGAATGACACAATGCTTCCTCCTACCGGAGTGGTCCACAGCTGAGGAGGAAGACTCCCTTCATTGTTTTTGAGGTTGTTTGGCAGCAGCGAACTGCTGTCTATTCCCTCCTCTACCTCGTCCAGGGCGATGCTGTTGGATCTGCGATCTTTGTTAGTTCTGACCCTGGTTCTGCGACCAATTTGTTTGTTGATTCTTTTGTTGAAAATGCCTCTTGTCGTTGGGACGAAAAGTTCCTCGACGTTTACATTCTCTTTTCTTCTCTAGGCCTACAGCCTTTAGAGTATCCAACTCCACCTTCATTTTTGCCATTTCGTCGTCTGCATGAGACCCAAACAATGTAGACCCACTGAACGGCAAGTTGACCATTTTCCTCTGGGCTTCAGGTTTTAGTCCAGTAAGACGCAGCCAAGCTGAACGCCTAGAACAAATGCCACGCGCATAGCCATGCGCTGCAAGGTCCGCAGAGTCGGCAGCTGCACTAATACTTTGATTGGCAACCAAACCTCCTTCGCCTACAATTTCCAGGAAGTCTTTTTGATCTTCTTTTAGAAGCTTGTCTGCAAACCGAGCCACAGAGTCCCACAAAAGACGATCATAACGGCCCAGTAAGGCTGCTGCACTGACCACTCTCATCACCGAACCAGCAGTGCTACACATCCTCCGACCTAAGGAATCCATGCTCTTACTGTCCTTCTCAGGTGGGGCAGAGGAAACAGAAGTTGCAGAATGCGCCTTCCTGGCTGCCGTCACTATAAGGGAGTCCGGAGGCGGATCAGAACGTAAGAATATATTATCTTGGTCAGGAGCCTTATATTTCTTCACAATTCTAGAAGGGCCTGAACCCACCGTGGATGGAGTCAAAAAAGTTTTCATAGCAGGCTCCAACAGACCAGGAACCAAAGGCAGAAGATGTCTAGCAGAAGTCTTGTGATGCAAAGTCTCAAAAATGACCGAAGATGTCACTTGGGGAACTGCCATCACAATGTTGAACTTGTTTGCTGCACGACATAACACATCATTAAAGGTGCCTAAGTCATCCACTGGGGATACCCTCGAAGGGGGACTTGACGATATTGTAGGAGAATAGTCTCTATACGTACTTCTACTTGGAGATGACGATGAAGACTATGTTGTAGGAGTCCTATTCCGCCTTTCAGGAGTAACCGACTTCCGCCGTCAGTGTTCTCTAGAGCTAGATCTGCCTCTTACCGGAGACCCAGAACGTGATCTCCTAGGAACCACAACCTTTTGAGGATCAGCAACTCTCATACTAGTTATATTAGCGGTCGGTTGCATCTTCCAGTGTCGTAGGTTTTCCAACCACCTCGGTGACATGCTAATCGGCTGTGCTGCACGCTCAGGAGAGCCCTCCGGCGAAATTTGCACAATCTGAATTCCCAGTGAAGATTTGGAAGACTTTGAAGAGCTACTCCGCTCAGACTGTGGTTAGCCAGATGGAGTTTGTTCTCTGGGAACTAATTTCCTTTTCTCTGACACCGACTGCCTTGAAGTGTATATTCTGTTCTGAATAAGTACGATCTTTGTTATCCCAACTGAACATCAGTAACCAAAGTTAAATTGGTCATGCTGTAGACCATTAAATGTATCTGCAATCAGGCCACAATTGCCATGTGCGGATATCACGAAATCCCAACTTCTAACAGGTTATGTCGCAGGAAGTTGCTGACGGGAAAGGATTCACAGTTGGGCTTCTCGAGGATTACCTAATGGGACGGTATATGATTCCACAGTCCCTTGGGCTCCCTTCTATGGCCAAATCTAACGAGAGGCTACCTTTTTAGTGATAAAGAGTTCTGCTCTCTGTGGGGATCCGAGACGACACGACTCGGACCCCGACAGAGAGCAGAACTCTTTACCACTAATAAGGTAGCCTCTTGTTATATTTGGCCATAGAAGGGAGCCCAAGGCACTGTGGAATCATATACTGCCCCATTAGGTAATCCCCGAGAAGCCCAACTGTGAATCCTTTCCCATCAGCAACTTCCTGCGACATAACCTGTTAGAAGTTGGGATTTCGTGATATCCGCACATGGCAATTGTGGCCTGATTGCAGATACATTTAATGGTCTACAGCATAACCAATGTAACTTTGGTTACTGATGTTCAGTGGGGATAACAAAGATCGTACTTATTCAGAACAGAATGTACTACTAGCTGCAGCATTTTTAATGAGGCGATACCTGAAGCCCATGCTCCAATCAGGAAACGGGAATTCGATCCCTACAAGTTACCATCAATATTATCCTAGGGGCGATTATACACACCCCCCCTGGTTTTGGCAGATAAATTACATGTCTTGATTAAGGTGATCATAATAAGGAGACATCACCAAAACACGTCGACGCAACTAAACTGTATAATTCAAGTCTCCAACACCATAATAGATACGCTGAGGTGGTAGCGATTCAACTCTGATGTTATCAGATCGGAGCAAGAATATACAAATTTGTATCCAACAATTGTATGTTGTAACTGTTCTGTCTGCTTGTAATTGTGCAGGTCGCAATTATATGTACTGTTTCAATGTTACTTCTGTTTTAGTTTAGAGATCTAGTTCAGTTATCCCTATTATTTGTCTTTTTTAATATATTCAAAATAAATGAATTTTTAACTTTCCCTATAATTTTGATGTGTGTACTTGTCACGTCATAAAGTTCATTATTTTAAACCTGTATTGAGTTGCGCCTTAAGGGAACCCTTTCTCTTACTTTGGAAGAAAGGAGAGCCAGTCTGTATCAATTGACCTGTTAAAACCACACCATGTGGCCGATAATAAGTAGTAGGCCCAGTCGACTCCCAAGATGTAGCAGACAACCAAATCTTGCTACTATCCAAGAGGTTCAAACTGAAAGACTCATCACATTTGAAGATTCTGCAGTAAGAACAGAAGGACTATGCAATAAAGCCATGGAACTTGTGCCTTTTGAAACCCAAATAACAGTTCGTCAAGAAACTCCGGTCTACAATGATGTAGCATCTGACTATACTAACATGTCAAGGGAACAAGCAGCTCCAGCGATTTAAAATAATCCGGATGCAATACCTCCGGCTATTTCATCAACTTCGATACCTTTTCTGAGGATCCCAATGAACCTGAAACAGCGCCAAAAAACAACACTTTCAAGGAACAATTAACGGAACGTAAAGAGCTTGCAAATCCATATCTGGTTTCACCATGGGTTGAATTTTGGATTGGATTAGGTGTATTTTATCTCCTACTATGGCTCATTCTAGTTTTAAGTTTGGGAAGGTTGATAGATGGAAAACACATCAAAATGGACACAGCAAGTAAGAACATCAACTTTCTCCTGAAACCACACAAATCATCTCATCATGAACAACGAGACCTGTCATCAGTAAACATCACAGCGGTTTCTCTACCAGGTGGAATAGCATGGGATAGAACTGATTATGACATGTATGGCCCTGTCGAGCTGCTGAAGATTCCACACCAATTTAAGGTTTGCTTGAGTGATTTTGTTTCACCTAGTACATTTTCTGATGATTGGGACTTTGAAAAGGTCAATAACATGATGGCAGATTTAGAAATGTCAGCGAAATTTGCAAAACATGAATACTTTAAAGGTTCATCAAATTATGAAGAAATGGATTGTTTTAATAATTTTGAACATTATTATTTACATACTCTAGAAATGTTTTAACTTATAATCAATGGGAACATTGTCTAACACCTCCAAAAGGTAACTCTAAAACATTCTATAGAAAATGTCCATATTTTACAGATTTTAATGTCACAAACCCAGGAAGTTTTTACTTCAAAAATGTTAATAAGACAGGCATGAAAAGTATTTTGACAAATACTAAACAGATTTATTCTGCGGCCTTTTATGCTCAATTATCCATATTAGACTTTAACGTTTTGAAAGACAACATTGAGACAAAAACTGTTTGGGCACAAAAGACTGGCAGGTACAAGGTTTAGAAGCATTATTCAGAGCCTGCATCACCCCAAAGCAAATAATGTTCAAAAATGAAACTGTTCAACAGACATCTTGTCTTTGCCTGGCTAAGATAAAAGATTTAAACAAACCGTCCATACCTAGGCCCACACCTGACAGTAATTTAACTTCAGATCAGGAGGTAGACAGAATAAATCCTGAATGGAAAAAATGGTTAATCTGGCCCACAGACACGAATATCTGTCAAGATAGATTCCTGAACATTGGGTTTACAGTAACTCTGCCAAGATATCCAGAGAGACCACATCCAGGGATAATAACATCTTACAGTGTAGGAAAACTGTGCCTTGAATGGTTACAAAAATCCACACTCCCAGAGATAAAACAACACTTAACTTTACTTAAAGATGGCGTTGATTTGCGAGAATTCTTCCTTGGTCCTCTCAAACCAAGTCAAAAACGTTTCATATACGCCGGTATATAAGCTGCTTACAATGACGCATGAAAAGCCACGCAAATGGAAACAGCAGAAAGAATACAAGAAATTGATCGTATTAATTTGGAGAAAGCACTCTCTGTAGTTGACAATGGGTTAACAGCTCGTCGTCCAAAATGTATTCTTGGGACAGCATTGTATCCTCTGCCATAGACATAATGGAACAGGACTTGCTAATGTTACAACATGGCCAGTCTCAATTACGTTCTATAATGCTGTTAGGCTAGACGTTACAAAACCTTTGTTCTGGCTATGTGCCTTGGCATCTAATCAACACTATGTCATTGTTTTCTGTATTTAACCTTACAGATAAACAAATCTCTTTGGCACAGAGGGGAGCAGACTATACGGTGCTGAGCATAGAAAAACTGGAGAGATTACCATTGACCGTTTCTGAGAAGCCATCAGCTGAATGGATAATACATGGCACCATCACAATACCAGGGACGATTTTCCAGTTTCAATTGTGCTTAAAACATATACCAGCAGGCCTGTATGAAAGGTTGGGTAAAGGATACATAAAGTCGACCTGGGATTTACCATACACACACAAATGTTGGAGTGGGGAAAAGGAGGTATTTCTTAGTGGGAAAAATTGTAAAACCACATTGAGCGGTACACTTCTGTGTCAAGACATTAATTTACATGGAGCCTGTGAGGGTTCTTCAAACAACTTATCGTTCCACCTGCAGGGTTCCCCGACAGAGGTGATAGATCCAATATTTTGGCAGCTTTCCAATGGAAGCAACATAATGCTCAATGATCACAGCTGTTGTGGAATGATGCCAGGGACAGCCTATCGGGTTAGTGTGTCAGCCAGAGTCACTTGTATGCAAGTATTGTTTCCAAAAAGCAAGACAGACGGGGAGTCGCCACTATGGCCTTCACTGAACATCTCTTCTACACGAGTTGATACTTTAAGCAGAATGAAAGCCATTCTTTTACAAAAAACGGTGCCACTGACCTCGTCCAGAGAGACGTATGATCTGCAAGTTGCAAGGTCCTCTGCAGAGATACATGCATTATTATCAACAAACTGCCCAATACATTTCGTAGAAATTTTAGGTCGCATCTTAAACATGTCTGATACCAGCGGTATTGTACATGTATTTAAGATGATTTTTTCTGGACTGTTAGCACCCTTTAAAGCAGTCCTGGGCATTTTTCCTAACTTTGTGCACTCTGTGTTCGGCGGCCTGCCTCCCATCTTGGGACTCATAGCAGGGATACTATTTTTATTACTCCTGCTCCGTTATAGCAAATCCCGCCACCAGCGATATCCCAAATTAACATGGAGAATGCTCTCCTGGCCATGCAGTATCGTGACAGAATAACATAGATCCTTGGCTTGGCTTGTTTGAGAGATCTGAATACCACATGGTTCCTGTCATTTAGACCAATCTGGCAAGATTGCATCTTACCTGTTCTACGATGCCTGCTTTGTGGAGAGGAATGCGTGTTAGATGTCTGTCTAACACTTCCATCAGCAATGCCAACGGATGTTGACGCTTTACTGAGTCTGGTGACGGCTCATGTACGGTGTTGCCCCCAACGGCTACGGATTCTGATGACGGCATTCATTGAGATCTCACCGGTAATTACAACTGAAGGTGAGATGCGCGGACCAACAGGCACACAAGTACAATCTGCTGCGAACATGGCAAATGCGACTGACGCTGATGTTTCACATCTGTGTACAATCGACCTTCTTAATGAAGTGGTTCAACTTTCATCTACTGTGGTAGACGATTTCTTTGCCAGCCTTGGTGTTCCATACAGATATTAAATAATGTAGGGCTCAGACTCGAGCCCTGAGGAACCCCATGGCTCGCCTTCCTGAGAGAGGATTTAAAGGGGGGGCAGTGCAGTTGAAAGCTCCTGTTGACCAAGAAGGACTGCATCCAAGCAAGGGCGTGTCCCTTTACTCCCATATCAGATAGCCGAGACAGCAGCGTTGAGTGCAGTACGGTGTCAAAGGCTGCACTTAGGTCTAAAAGTACCAACACTGCTGTCTCTCCCTCGTCCACTATGTGCCTTAGACTCTCGGTGGGAAAAAGTAGGGCTGACTCAGTAGAGTATCCAGCTCTGAAGCCTGATTGTGTGGGATGCAAGAGAGAATGTTCTTCCAGATAGCTCATGAGCTGCCTATTCACTACTTTTTCCACAATCTTAGCGCAGAAAGGGAGGAGGGAGATAGGGCGGAGGTTTTGGTATTGGGAGATGTGGATGTTGGCCTTCTTTTTAAGGGGGATTACTTGGTTGGTTTTCCAATCATCTAATACCTGGCATTCTTGAAAGGAGAGCGACACAATAAGACTGATGTGGTCAATTATTGTGGTCTCCATGACTCCTTTGCAGCGAGTCGGCGGGCATACATCGCTCGGAGAGCCAGAGTGTATACTATTTGCGATGCAAAGTAACTCTTTTTTTTCAGGGGTGGTGAAACACGTGAGACCAGGAGTTTCCCGGTTGCTGTTAATGACTAATTCAGGTTTATTTAATATGTCCTCATCCTTTGTACAGGTGGCATGAATTTTATCGATCTTGCTTATGAAGAAATCAGCGATGGAGTCACACAATTCTTTCGAATAAGTATCTTGAGCTTCCAATCTGGTTAGGATCGTGAGTTCTTTGTCGATAGTAAAAAGTTCTTTAGTGGGGTTGTCCGCTAAGTCAATTCTGCTTTTAAGGTGGCAACTTTTTTCAGATCTCACTAGTTTATGGTAATTGTTTAATTCTCTCTTATAAAGTTATTTATCCTCCAGTTTGTAGTGTTTTCTCAAGCTGCGCTCTAGAGTTTTGCATCTAGCTTTGGCCAGTTTTAATTTTTCTGAAAACCAAGGAGCGGTTTTGGATTGCCTAGCCGGGGGCTTGGATGTCCAAGGAGCTATCTCATCCAGAGCAGTGGACAACCATTTTTCAAAATTCTTCCAAGCCTCCTGAAGGGAGTTACTTTGCGGAGGGGGATTCTTTGGAGAGCATATCTAAAGGCTACTTGATTAAAATGTTTCCAGTTTCTTCTTTTAAGGGAGGGTGGTTTAAAAAATCTGTTTTCTATAAGTGTGTTATCAACCAAGAACGGGATCACGAAGTGATCAAACCAAATTATTCTAACTGGAGGGAAAGCTTTAATACCCTCCCAGTTAGCAAAAAATGGGGTCTAGGAGATGGCCGTGTAGGTGTGATGGGGCATCGGATTGTAGATTTAGCCCTAAGGAAGCTAAGGCTGTCGCCACCTCCTGTGCCTCCTTACAATCCTTGTCGTCAAAATGAAGTTTCAAATCACCTAAAATGATGAACTTTTTGTATCGGAGAGCTGGCTGAGTGATGAGATCTAAAAGTTGACTACCAAAAGGACCAGCTGCTCCAGGCGGGCGGTATACCAACAGACCATTAATGATATTTCTCGGTCCTAATTAAATGGTGAATAGGCCGTTTCCCTATGAAGTGCATTGGCTTTCACTAAGGTGCATTCAAGCTCAGACTTATGAATGAGGGCTATCCCTCCCCCTCTTTGTTTGTGTCTGTCTAAATGGAGTAGACAGTAGCCAGGGGGATAGCCTCCAGCGCTTCAGGGGAAGATTCCTCGTCCAGCCATGTCTCGGTGAGGAAAAGTACGTCGGGATTATTAGTAGTTAATAAATCATGTATTTCCAGTTTGTATTTTTTCAACGACCTACAATTTAATAATATCATATTGGGTCTAGAAGTTGCCTGTATGTTGTTCTTAGGGGATTGAAAGGTTTGGTCACATAAATCACAAGCCATAGGGAGTAAATCAGCTTGATAGCTGTGATCACAACCGTAAGCCACACTGGGACGTAATAGAAGGAGCTCTTGTTTAGTATATTGCATGTAGTACCTGACAGATGCCAAGTTGTCGGATGGCTTCAGGGGACTAAGAGGACTAGCCCCGCGCCCGGTCTGTCGCGGACGGGCGCAGACGGGCTGGACTCTGGCTTGACTCCGGCGCGAATACGGCGCGCCCGCTGAACGCGTCCGCTGCGTGGAGCCATAGCCGTTTGTTTATATACTGGTGACTCACCCAAGATGGCCGCCGCTATCACTCCGCCCGAGTCCCAGGTAGATCAGCCATAAAATCGTCCGGACACTCTGGGGGGAGGCAGCGCTGACTTAAGTAAGTGCAATTAAAATTATACAAGTTTAAAATGATATCTACACCCTCAAATCGGTGAGACACTAAGCGTCGCGCAAAATCGGCGCGCTGGTGCTGGGGGGGAACGGACACACAGGGCAAGTGCTCAGATAAGATTTCGATAGCAGGACAAGTAAAGACCGCCCGGCTCAAGCCTCAGGCATTTAATGCAGTAATCTCAATTTGTATATTCTGCTATGGGATGGTCTCAACTTTTTCTTCTGTAACTAAGAGCCATTTCATAAATGTAATGTTCGTGATTCATTTGGTTAACATTGCTAATGTCATATAATATGCTTACAATGAAATCATTGCTTTTAAATGCGTACTGTACAAATGCTTGTTTTATGTGTACAACCATTTTTAAATGCATTTTTATGTATTTTTAGGTGGGATTGTAAACACATGCACTAGTTTATATGTTTTAGTACTTGAACTTAGATGAACATGATAACGTGGAGTGGGTGTTGTATAACATTTTAGGACCCTATTGTAATTTTCCCGATTAATGCCCTTATATAGGTATAGATCACCATATCCTTATATAGGCATAAAAATCATAACCATATTTAGACATAGCTCATGCAGTCCAAATACGGCTGGGCTACTTCTACTAGTTCTGAAAATCTACAAAGATTTGTTGGAAAACTTGGCTTCAGCAGCTAGGGACTTCGTCTTGCTCGAAAACTGACTTGTCCAAGAACTCATGGAGTTTTCACAGAACTGAGACTCTTTTGATGACGTTATTATGTCCATCATGCGTCAAACTCTGCACCTTCAAGGTATAAATATGCCACACTTGCCATAGCAAGCACACAGTGGTTTGGAGCAGTTCGACTATCTACTTACCCGACGCGCCCTGCTACTGCAAGTGCCGAAGGAAGCTGACCCTCCAGCAGACGCACTGAGAGAGACGCTGTCGTTTCTCCTGCCGAGAAATCCAGCTCCAGTGTTTCCAAGCTACCCTTGCAGGTTGTTGGGAAATCGAGTCCGGAGCCTGACCTTCTTCATTCCAAATCAAGGTAAGGAGCTGATTAGACCCTAAGAGAAATCTTGGACAGATTCTTGGGAAAAGAATACTACATTTATGCAACACCTTCCCTCGTATTAAGCTTAGGTTAGGTACATCGGGGTAGGTGTATTTTAGAAGCACCAGTTGAGTACTTTTAGCCTCTGTTATTTATGTATGTATTTAGCTATGGTTTAGGAACCATACAATGCTCTTACAGTATTATTTTATTCTGCTCTTTTTACTGTATGCATTATATTTTGCAACCAGTCTTATGATTGTAGCAGTTAATTTCTTATGCTTGTTCAATAAATCCTTTTATTGAAAACGCCCGTCTATCTATTTCTCTGCACCTCTGGTGAAACGAAGCATGCACGATTGCCTGAGTGAAATATCTATCTATTGTTTCCACCACTCTGAAGATCAGTTTATTCTTGGGGAAACAAAGTTGTCATGTTTATGCGGTTGTCAGAAACTAATCCCTTCTTGTTTATTCGAGAAAGTTTCTAGTGACCTCTGAGCTAGCTGGCACTCACAATTAAGTCTAATATATTCAATAGAGACCTAGTTGACCTCAGTCCTACGTCAAATCTATAGGATATAATATTCCAATGCGCAGAGCCTATTGGGAATATAGGAACTACACTACACCTCCCTGCGATCTGAAACACTGAACATGTCCATTTCACGTTCAGTTGGAGCTCCGGGCCCGGACTCCTCTCAGGACTGCTGCCACTACTCTCTCCCTCGCCTGGGTCTGGACTATAACACAGTTCCACACACACGCTATGGCGGGCTTACCGCTTAGATCCTGGCTCGCCGTGCGTGTACTGATGTCTCTACTTCCTCCGTGTATTATTGTTGTTTCCAGCTGTAGTCCAGAACGGTGCCAGCACTTGAAAATATGCTGCTACTCTGCACCGGCAAAGCGCGGCACCCTTAAGGCGGGTGTTTTGAATGTGGCGATGCCCTGCAATATAAATTCTCGCTCCCAAATTCCTCTCAGTTACATGCAAGGAATCCACAGCACTCAAGGAGGGTAGTTTATCAGTCTGATTTATTTCGGCATGTACAACAGACTTGTTTCGCAGCTAGTCCTTCCACGGTGTTGTTTACGCATTGTATTGCGAGGCGCCTTTTTTAATACACATGATCGTTTCAAAGCATTAGAAACAAAAGAGGGGATGACAGCCAGCATATCGCGGGCGCCATCTTTAAATTGTGAATTTGTCACATTTTATCAATGATATATTCAATACACAGCACCATGGGTTTTAAAAAACGGGAAAATGCAATCAATTTGTTCCCTCAGATTGAATACAGTGACCCATTCAGCTTTACTAAAATCTCGCCGTGGATCGACGTTTAGCAACCTCTATATAGAGGTTGCTAGCCCTTCCTCATATGTTCTAACGCCTGTTCGCACAATTTGTAACAGCACGCTCGGAGTCGCTTCATGGGGATTTTAATTCAGCCACATGTAACCAGGTTAAGCGTTTCGACCGTGCAAGCGGTCTTTGTCAAACATGATGTCGCTGCCATTTTTTTAACCTTTTATACTAGTGCAAGTATTTTTGAAGTGACAGTGCAACATTGTTAATTAAGTTTCACAATGAACAAATAAAGTGACAGTGCAACATTGTACCAACAAAAGGTGACATGTGCAATCACAGTTTCCAGACCCAATAGCCTATGTGTTGTGAAAATGAGCGTTAAGAATACCACATTAAAATTGTCACAATTTCTAGCAACAAACAAACAGCGTCTGTCCATTTACGAACATTGAAATGTATTAAAAAATATTCATTTAAAAGGCATTAAAAATATATGGGACTAGTTTTGATCACCATGTCTCAGGCAAGTGCCTGATTAATGCCTTATTTTTATTGCCAGACCCAAACTCCCGGGCCTATTAAACACTCTGGGGGTCGATTCCGATTGGGAAAAAAAACGTCCGTACGATTTGTATCCGGAGCCCTCTCCATACGAATCGTACCTGTCCGTCCGAGTCGTGTAGTACAATCCGTATTCCGTGAATCCGTCCGAATCGTCGCGATCCCTACGTATTGCAAGGCTGAAACCGTGAACCGCACGACTCGTACACATGCCGTACGACTCGTACACATGCCATACAACCCGACGAGTACGATCCGGACCGGGGTATGAGGACGCGATTCGTACAGTCCACGTCAGGTAAGGACGAGTCGTACGGAAAAGCACACAAACACATACACACCGTACGGTCCGTACACCCTATGATCGCAAGGGTACGGTGTGTACCCCTGCGATCATGGGGTGTACGAGCCGTATCCCATGTACGATGGGTGTACGAGCCGTACCCCATGTACGATGGGTACACCCATTGTACATGTACATGTACATTGTACATGCGTACCCCTGCGATCATGAGGGGTACGCACCGTACCCGGGGGGGGGGGGGCGTTCCGTACCTGTTTCAGCGTGAACTCTGCTTTTATGGCTGTTTTCAGCTCCGGTAGAAAAAGGGTCGTCCGTTGCATACCCGACATGTATCGTACTTGCTGGGTCGTAAAAACCAGCCGCAAACCGTACAGATGTCGCATACAGCGGGTTCCGAGGGAGAATCGTATGGAGATTAGAATCGTACGGTCTCTGTACGACTCGTACAGAGTACGGCTCCTGGTACGAATCGTACTTCGCCGTACGTACGGGGGACGTTGCAGGGTACGATTCGTATGGGAAAAACGCTCCGAACGGCTATTCGGAGCGGTTTTTCCCGAATCGGAATCGGCCCCTCTATGTACAATCACAATGAAAAGTGCTTTGTGCAATGTCTCTCATACAGTAAAGTGACCTGTGCCTTGTGCAAATAACACATTAATATTCAAATTTTCATAATAACAAGAAGTCTCTTCCGTTGAACGAATAAGTGCAAATGCCATGAAAAATGAACAATGTTCAACTTTCCCAGAGTTGTTCAATCAGTTATTACTCCCCACTATTTTGGGCAAGTGCCCTCAATCCTTCAATAAACAACAAGGTCGGTCACACACAAATGAAAAACTTAAGTGCTGTGCAAAAGAAACTATGTGCAACAATAACGTAGTGATTTAAAATTCAAGTTTCATAAACTTCAATCAATTGCTTATTTCTGCGAGAGCGTCAGATTTTTTTAGTCTTGAAGACACCATGTTCTAACTGGCTCATTTGGCAATCAGTTAACATCTATCTCTCTACAGATGGACATGTAGATCTTCTTCAGTATTATGTCCAATAGGGAACTTAATATTGAAACTTAGAATGTATCTTGATTCGAGCAGTCTCAGGGACCATTCTCTGTTGCCCCCTCTCAATCTTTGTGGCACTTGATGTAATACAAAGTATCTCAGATCATCCAACTTATTGTCATGAAACTGCTGGAAATGTCTGGCCATGGGGTACGCCTGATCCCTATTGTTAATCGCTCTAATATGTTGTAGGATGATGCACTGGTAAAATCGTACTGCCTATGTACAATTGCTGCACCTTAGAGCATATACTACAAATTGGCTTCTGCATGTCAAAGGCTTCAAGACCTGCCACTTCTTATCTGTAAACGGTAAGGGTACCTCTGTTGTGTTTTTCCATACCTGCATGCCTTACTCTTATGGGGTTTCCAAAGGGAGGGAGGCGAAAGGACACTATTTACCACTCAAGATGGTGGAAGGTCCAGTAGCAGCTTAGTGTCCGTACTAAGTACTAGAGATACAAACAAAAAGAGGGGGTGCTGCACTGTTCCTGGAGAGAGGTGAGGAATTTAGGGAAGATTTAAGGAAGAGATTTACCTGGCGTGACCAAGGGTGTTGCAATGGTACCCTGGGGCATCCATTATGTTGGATGTAATGGCCTCACACACCCCGAAGAGTGTCATGCTTCATCATCGGCGGTTGCTCCTCGTCGGGGAGGCGGTGCAACCCCCGACGGGCTCACCTCAAAGAGGGGCTCTTTGGCGGAGATCTTTTTCCAACTGCCTTTTGGTGAAGTGTGGGTATGTGGGCAGGATGGTGTATTCCTATTGAACTGGTTAAAAATGTAGCAAGGGGTACCGGAATTACCTTTATTCTGGGGGTCCTCTGGCTACAGTTAAAAGGTGGGGCTAGCTTCCTAGGTGTCAACTAGTTAGGTTTGTGTGACCCTAGAAGAGGCTAGGAGTGCATGTGGTCAACATGTTTCTCGCTAGGGCTATAGTAACCGCGATTCTTCAGGACCAAAGTGAAAACAACAACATGCTAATCTCATATATGTTGTATTTGTTACCTTAGTGGATCCTCCTATGCCTATACATAGAGAAGGGATAAGGAAACAGTCATTATATTCAATACAAATATGTGAGTCACAAAAATGCCAGGGAGAAAATGTATACATATATACTGACATGCTGGTGGTACTGAGGGTGATTATCCACATCCATCGCATGCCAAGTGTACTGAGCGTGCAATGTTCAAGGTGAGTAGCACACACAATAACTAGAACTGTGACTAGGACTGTGATAAGTGAGGGTAATGATTAAAAACATGGAGATTTCTTGTTAAAAATGCAGCAGTATATCAATGATTGCCTGCCTGTAGTGTTTGGAATACTGGGCAGGTCTATAGTGCAGACACCAGTGGGCAGTTTACACAAAAGAAGTAAGCAACATTCACTGTGACCTGTGAATACAAAACCGACACTAGACCCACTTAGTATAGTTCCCTACTCACCTAATGGTCATGTGTTAGAGGCCACATGAGGGATCGGCGGTGTGGTACTCCAGAGTTGAGCCCTTATGATGTGGCTAGATAGGAGGTGGAAAAAAAAAAAAAGGGGGGAGAGAGCGTCCCTGCATTACAAACGAGTGGGCTGCCTCATGCCCAGTAATCAGTATGGGACGAAGGGCTCCATGTACGCCCTGCGTGTAGCGCTAAGCGCACTCACCTTCAGCGCTCCGAGTCCGTGTGCGTTGACCTACCCCTTACCGCCGAGCTCGAGTAGATGACTGAGCTCGGCGGCGGGGCTATTTCAGCAACAACGGACACCCTGCGCGCCACGTCTGAGTACCGCCCCCTGTTAAAGATCACGTGTGCGAGGCCGGTTTTGTAGCGGCCATCTTGAGGTAGCGGAGTGCACTGGCTTTGGTACCGCTAGTTCCGCTTTGTGGGGCCATAATAAAAGGGACCAAGCTGCACTACAGACATGGCTGGGGCATATATGCATACGGTGTTGGGGGATATAATTAATATGCATAGTAATGTATACCTTAACGGTACAAAATAGGTTAATGCATATAAGCAAAAAGGTTCGCCTGGTGTGGGTCGTCTATCGGTTGCTAGGACTGCTGCGCTGCAGATCACTAAACCTATTCAGGTAACCCCCAGACGATTAAGGTGTGGGTGGGGGGGGTTGAAAAACCAAAGATTAACCAGACCATGTACAAGCCTTCCAGTGTCTGAATAAGGTCCCTATGTGTAATTGGAACAGGGAGCATATGAGTAGGGGGACCAATGGGTGGGTTTAGGTCAACAGTGGTAACAACATGGGTGGGTAGTGACCTCGAGTTGGATAGATTCGTCTTAAATGCTTGTGTCTGATGTCTAATCATAGGGATGTGGTTGGTAACAGTGTCTCATGGGGGAACTCCAGAGTTTACAATGAATGCCAGGGAATGTCTTCGTTCAGCCCCTGTTTATCAGAGGACAGCCGATGCACCCATCTCTGTTCCTTGTTGAAAAGGGCTTTTGTAGGGCAGTTAGGGCTGGATTCCAAAACTACCCATTTCAAAGAATTCTCATCGTGGTTGGATTCCACGTAGTGTTTGCACATTTTAGTGTGAGTTTTTTTGCAGCGAAAATTGCTCCGGTGTTCTATGATTCGGGTCTTGATGGGGCGGGTGGTCATCCCTATGTACTGTAGACCACACGGGCACACTAGCAAATATATACAGTGTGATGTGTTGCAATTTGTGTGTTGCCTGAGCTCCCATTTGAAGTTCTCTGAGAGTTGTATGGTTTTAGCAGTAAGGGTGTATCTGCAGACCCCACACATGCCACAAGGGTAGTGGCCCGTCACTGGCGGTAGATTCCATAGGGTTAGTTGGGTTTCTTTTCTCACAAGTTTAGGCCTAGTGCTGATCAAAATGTCTTTCAAATTCTGTGACCTCTTGAACGCAAACCTGGGTGCATCTAAAGTCATGTCTCCTGTGTTGAGTATGCCCCAATGGTGTTTAATCGTGTTCCTGATTTTATTGGACAAAGGGGTAAATGTGGTTACACAGGTGATTGGTTGGTCCTCCACAGGGGCTCTCTCTTGCCGTTCAAGTAGGGCTTCTCGGTTGTTGTTTCTGGCCCGTTTTCTTGCTTTTCGGACATCACTTTTGGGATAACCCCTGTCTAAAAGGTTCCTTGAGAGAATTGCGGACTCCTTCTTATAATCAGACACAGCACTACAATTACGCCTGATTCGTAAGAATTGACCAAAGGGTAAATTGGTACGTAAGGCCCTTGGATGGTGACTCTTGTAGTGCAGTAGGCTGTTGCGGTCTGTGGGTTTACGGTACATGGTGGTACTTATGGACCCTGCTTCCAATTTGATGGTTAGGTCCAGGAATGCAATTTCATGAGGTGAGGATGCCATAGTGAAGTGTAGGTGAGGGTTAAGTGTGTTGACCCATACCAGGAACCCTTCGTGTGAGTTAGGTGGACCGCTCCATAGGATCAGGATGTCGTCTATGAAGCGTTTCCACATTTTGATGTGATTCAGAAAGGGATTGGACTCATGATGTATATGGGTACCCTCAAATTTGGCCATATACAGACAGGCCACCGAAGGGGCGAAGGTACTGCCCATAGAGGTCCCCTGGGTCTGGTGGTAAAACTTGCCTCTATATTCGAAATAGTTTTCCGTCAAGGCTAGGGTAGCGCACTCCATGATAAAGGTTTGGGGAGTGTGAGAGCTCCAAGACTCTTGACCCAGTCTCTCCTCGATTACCTCTAGAGTGGCCCTCTGGGGGATGTTTGTGTAGAGGGCTTCAACATCTAGGGTAATCAGGAGGTCGATCTCTTCTGTGTCCTGGACTGTATCCAGTATTCTTAGAACATCTGTGGTGTCCTGAATGTATGAGGGGATGCTTTTCACCAGGGGTTGCAGGAAATGGTCACAAATTTGTGAGAGAGGCTCTAACACAGAGTCTATTCCCGAGACAATAGGCCTCCCTGGTACTGGTCTAATGGCTTTGTGAATTTTAGGCAGGATGTAGAAATAGGGTACCCTCGGGTCCTTTTTCATGAGAAATTCTGCCTCCTTTCTGCTTATCCATTGGTCACATTCAGCACATTCATTAATTTAGACAATATTAAATAGGTATAGAAGCCCATAAGACAATGGATCTTAATCATGCTCACTTCAGCCAAAATGAGTGTGATTTTATTTTGCAATTAAGTCAGTAATACGTACCACAGAAAGTAAGAAAAATATTTCAAGTATATAAAATATGTACAATCTGAACGTGATTTTGTGAACCCCAGTGGAATGACCATAACCTAACAGTGGTGCAAGAAAAATTGTAAGATAACATAAGTGAAGGCAGTGGTTATTGGAAGCATAGGGGAATAGGAGCTTTTAGAGTTTATGATACATTGGATTGTATTGTTTTTTTTTTAAGGTTCTCTCTTTATGCAGTCGACGACGTTTCGACCCATTCGAGATACGGGGTCTCTTCAGGACGGGAGTGCTGGGGACTGGTAAGAAGAGGTATGATAAGAAAAGAGTGGTACAAAGGTGGAATTAATCATGGTCTTATGGGGATGGTGAGCAGGAGCTTACCATATTAGAAACGGAGTGCACACAGATAATGGTATTTTAAGGCAGATGTCGATTCAATTGTAGTCCGTCGAATATGGGTACCTATTTAATGGGAAAATGGTGAGGATGGCACAAGGTGACAGTGCTGGGAGAATTGGTAAGTATAATTACGGCTTACCGGGTTAGAATCAATCTATGGCATGTACGCACAGCGCCACGTCTTACCCAGACGGCAGGGTAATTCCAATTGCTTGAATTGGGTGTAAGTGGGTGATACACCAGGTCCGCTAGTCAATTACAGAACCACATGACTATGTTCCCTTGATTAGGGCAAGCCAATAGGGTAAAGGTGAAGATCAGTAACAACGTCCCGCCGTGAATGGGAGTAGGGAAAAAAAACTACAATTCAGGTAAGGACTTACCCGATCCGGGCTGTGGTATACAGTAACTTAATTATGGTTGATACGGCTGTCACGAGCTGGGAAATGTAAGGAGTAGAGACAGCGTAAGGATCAATTCCGTAAACCTAACAAGGAATAAAGGAGATCCATCTCTGGTCACTTACTTGCGATACGTGTACAAGTGGAATGTCGAGCCGTGTCCTGTGGTGAAGACGTATGTTGAGAGCTGTGCTATAATAACGTGGTAAGACGTCCAGTTGCCGGTGAGTGCATGCGCAGAAGTGAAATTCTGTGTGTCAATAAGGCAGCCATTTTTCCGTGGGGGTTTAATAATGGAGAAGGAGAAAAAGGAATGTCTATACTAGTGGGCCAATTGGAAGGGGGTTCTGCAGTGTGAGTCTGTATTGACAGTTACACAAAGGCATTTGTATAATAGGGGTGATGAGCCGAAATATATGTCGATTCAAGCATGCGCAGTGATATCATAACATGAATCACGGCGGCCATTATTAAGCGGGGTATTAATTGGAAGTGTACATGAAGGGATAAATATATGCGGTTCAGCAGAGGTTAACCTGCATTGATAAAAGTGTCCCGGTGACTAAAAACTATTTAAGGCAAAAAGTAATAAAGAAATGTGAATCTTTGCAATCATTATTACAGATGGTACGGTGCCAAAATGGTATACATGCAGAGACAAAGGATAAGATCTCTAGGCATGATGGCAGCAGTTACATGGCAGTCGCAGTCAAGTAAGACAAGTTGTGATAAGGTTTAAACTCAATTAACATCAATGTAACTAGACAATATTTTTAAAAAAGCAGTGTTTCTTTAGATCAGTGACTTTGATGAATATTCACAATACTTATTTATGAAAATGATTGTGCCCAAAAGATATACATGCTGTGACATTGGTTACGATTACTTGGCATGATGGTAGTGAACACAAAGCCATCGCAGTCATTGATGGAAATTAGATGGCAGTAATTAAATAGCCGTCACAGTCACTGATGTACATTAGGAAACAATTTTGCTGACATAGTGTGGCAACCTGAGAATTACATCTTGGTACACAAGTTTAGCGTGCTAGCAGTGTTACTTTAGGCTAATGAATCTGCGCCATTCCTCAAGGCTGTTCAAACCATTTCTAATGGAATCCCACTTCTCTATCCGTTTACATTCTAGGGACTGTAGAACGAAGGACATATTGCCTCCCCTGGGTGGTATTTTGGCTTTCTCAATAACTTGCCATTTGATGTTGTCAGCAGTGTGCGCTTTGTCCTTATATGGCTGTACTAGGGGGGCATTTTCGTCTGTGCATCTTATTCTACTCTTATGTTGGCTTATTCGGGACTTCACTGGTTGAGTGGTCTATCCAATGTATATCAGACTACAACGGCACCAAATGCAATGAATCACGTTGGGCGTTGAACAGTTGGTAAAGGCACGTAATGGAACCTTTGTGTTTTCATGTATGAAGTCTTTAGTGTCAAAGGTTAGGTTGCATGCTACACAACTTCCTCATCTGTAATGACCAATAACAGGTGGTAGTGACCACAGGCTTTGAATAGTATATTTAGGTTTCATGATGCTGGTGTCAAAGTGGACCAGATGGTCCTTTATGTTATTTGCTTTTTTGAACTAGAATATTGGTAGCTCTTGGCAGGTGCTAAGCATGTTGAGTGTAGGCCAATGCTTCTTGATGGTTTTAGTGACCTGTGTGCTTAAAGGACAGAACGTAGTAACACACATGCTTCACTTAGGCTGGTCTTTAACTTTACTTGTTAATAATACTTCTTGGGGGTTGTACCAAGCCCTCTTCATTGAGGTTTTCACAAATCTTTTAGGATATCCACTCTCGCATAGTCTATTGCTCAAGATATTTGCTTCTAAGAAAAAATATTTTTTCTCTGTGCAATTGCGCCTGAGCCTTAGGAACTGCCCATACGGTAGTGCATCCTTCAGGGCCCTGGGATGGTAGTTGTTGTATTGTAGGAGTGTGTTTCTGTATGTTGGCTTGCGATAACGGGTCACATTGAGCTGGTTATTGCGGCATCTGATTAAAAGATCAAGGAAGGGAACACTTTCTCTGTTCGAATTGTAGGTGAATTTTAGTGCTGACTGACATTGATGTAGATATTTCATGAATAAATCCAGGCTTCTTTCAGTGCCTGCCCATATCAGGAAGATATCGTCTACATAGCGCTTCCAGCACTTGATATTATTGAAAGGGTTGATCTCGGTATTGATAAATTTGCTCTCCAGATCACCCACCTAGAGGTTGGCCAAGTTGGGAGCAAAAATAGCTGCCATCGAAGTTCCTGAGCATTATTGATAATATTTAATATTGAATCTAAAGTAATTCATAGAGCAATTTCCAATAGATCTGTGATGAACTCTGTGGGGACTGTCATAGGTGTTGGATGAGAATTTAGGACAGCTGTGATGACATTGATGCTGTCTGGCTGTGAGATGTTCGTATATAACGACTCTATATCCATGGTGACAAGTATCTCTTATAAAGGGTCATAGTCCATTACCTCTATCAGATTTATCATGTATGGACTGTCTCTTACGTATGCAGGCAGAACATTGACAGAGTCCTTAATAAATCTGTTGACATAGTGTCCCAAGGGTTCAAGTATTGACCTACAGCCGGACAGAAAGGGTCTACCCGGAGGATTGGTCAGATTTTTGTGTACTCTGGGCAAAGTATAAAGCACAGGGGTCCTTGGATTCTTTTGGTTTAGAAAGTCAAATTCAGGTTTGGTTAGAAAACCTTCATCTTAACCGCTTATGGTCACCTCTTGTATCCGTTGTTTGTCATTATCTAGTGGATCTCGGGCGAGTTCTTTGCAGTGGTTTACGTTAAGTTGTCTCATTATCTCAGCTTCGTACTTAGGGCCCCATTAGGATCGCGGACGGTCGCAAGTCCGTCCGCGACCCCAGAGTAGGAGGGAACCTCTGTATGGCCTGCAGAGTTCCCTCCTGTGAAATTAGGATGTGACCGCCACCCTGGCGGTCACATCCTCTATTTTTACCATTGCGGCGGGTGCGGCTTCAAGCTGCACCCGCCGCAATGGTAAAAATGCATACATTGCATTTGTATGCTGAAAGCGGCAGGCACCGTGCGGTGCCTGATGATTTCTGCATACAAATGCAGGGGGGTACCATAGGTACCCCCATGTGCACCCCCCAACCCCCTTCACCCAGGGGGCCCGCAACGGGCCCCTGCAGTAAAGTTCCACATTCTTTTCCACTGCGGAAAACCCGCCGCGGAAAAGCATTTTTTAAAACCCATCCTAATATGGCTGGCGATGTCTGAGAGACACCGCCACCATATTAGAGCTTTTCCGCCGCGGTTGTAAGCCAACGGCGGCGGAAAAGCAGCGGACTGAAACCAGGACCCACCAGCCATCCTAATGTGGCGGTGGGTCTTTGGTGGGTCCGCATTGGATTTTCTGCATCCTCCGGGCCGGCGGTGACTTCCGCCGGCCCAGAGGATGCGGAAAATCCCCTATCCTAATGAGCCCCTAAGTCCTTTCCTGGTTGACAATACCTCCACCTTTGTCTGCTGGTTTCAGAATGATTGTGTCGTCTTTCTTTAGGTCACTGAGCCAAGTTGTTTGTTGCGAGGTCCCTGGGCTATGTGTGACTAAAGCCTGCTGCAACGATCTTGCTTTGCGGAAGGTTATTAGTGGCCCACTGCCTAACTTATGTCTCAGAAAGGCATCCCCTTGTGGTACACGCCAATTCTTCTGCATAATTGATGTTATCCCTTTATGCTGTTTACTGTAGCCTGTGATGAAACGGAATTGTGGTTCTACTTTTTCTTTGGACTCCCTGTATTACATGAGTTGGCAAAAAAGAGCTGATCCCGAGGATTTGCATTCGTCTTTTCTCTAACTGCTCTAAGAAGTTGTTTACTGTATCCCCGTTGTTCAAACCTAGCATTTAAGTCCTCCTGTGCTTTATTCAGTTTATTAGGGCAGCTACAGTTCCTTTTCACCCTCAAATTCTCAGCATATGGATGCTATTCACCAGTTTGGAAGGATGGAAGATGCCAGCATGGAGTATTATATTGCACACTGTGCTTTTTCTAAATGTTTTTGTATTTATTTCACCATCCTTTATGTACACTATGAAATCAAGGAATTGGACTTCCTCTCTGCTCAAATGTGATGTGAACTTCAAATTTATGTCATTGGTTTTAATCCTTTCAATAAATGACTCTGCTGTTGATGTATCACCTCGCCAAATGAAAAGTTCATCAATAAAGTGGGTCCATAGGACCACATTATCATACAGTTCCTGGGCATATTCTACAGCGAGCACCTGCTCCTCCCACCAGCCCATATGCAAATTAGCATAGCTGAGGGTGAAGAAGGTGCCCATTGCCAATCCTCTAACCTATTAAAAGAGGTCCTTGCCAAATAGGAAGATTTTCTTTTTCAGAAATCAATTAAGTATGTCAACCAGCATTTCTGTATGCCTATACAGTGTGAGCGGACGCAAGTTCAAATAGTACTGCATCACCCTTTCACCATCCTCATGTGCAATGCTGGTATATAGGGAGCAGACATCTAATGTTATCATGATAAAATTCTCCTCCTAATTGATGTCATACACTTTTTTAAAAAAAATCTCCTGTGTCCTTCGTGCAGAATGACAAATTTTGTACATACTCCTGCAGGAAAACGTCTAAAAACCTGGAGGTGTTCTCAAACAGACTTCCAATTGCCGAAATTATCGGACTGCCTGGAGGTTTACTCACACTCTTATGTACTTTCGGTATCAGATATAATACTGGTGTTACTGGTGAATCTACTTTAAGCAACTTATGCTCTGCCAAGGATATGAGACACACAGATCTCCAATGGTCTATCTGTAAGTAGAAACTGGTGGTGGTGGTCTGAAGTGTACCTTCATCAACCCTCCGATAACATCGCCTATCCTTGAGTTGAGACCTTGTTTCTTCTTGGTTCATGGCAATTGGACAAAGGACTATATTACCGCCTTTGTCCGCTTGTCGGACCACTAAATGCAGCCTTGCTTGCAGCTTCTTCACAAGTTTCCCATAGCCTATATCCATTACATGGGTGGTACTCTTGGCCTATTGATCTGTATACAGCTGTTTCAAATCATAAATAACCAACTCAGTAAAGAAATCTATGGAATCTTTCGGGATCATAGGTATGAATACAGAATGGGTTTTAAAAGGTGTGCTTGGCTTATTATAAACGCTCAAACCTTGTTCCCTTAGTAAGGCATCATCAATTCCCCCGTATGCCCCTCCCGTTTCCAAACTGTCCAGGTCCCTCAAAATTCCCAAATCTGAGAGCTGCAAAGCAGTGGTATCCTCCATGGCCTCAATGTGCTGCCCTTCTGCGGGCCTCAAACTGAAAAATACTTGGCCAGCCTGAGATTACACGGAAATTTAAAACAACCAATCCGTGTTTGCACATAGTCCATGTCTTCGGGGATACAGTAAGAAAGACAGCGTGACAGAATTTTTGTTTCCTCTGCATTTAATATTAGGTCAGACAACTTTATGATGCTGATGTTATTGTCCCTTATTTGTTCTTCTTGTCGCTCGATTTCTTCATCGTTTGCTCTCCTTGTTCTCCTTGACCTGCGGTTTTTCCTCTTCCTCCCTCCTCGGAAGGTTCTTTTTTGCCCCCATAGTGGTCTTAAATTGGGGTTCCTATCCCACCGCAAAAACTTAACTAGTCCTTCACATCCTGCTTGTCTGCCATGTGTCCTCGTTATGGGTGTCCGCTTCAGAGCTGAATTCAGACTTTGACTCCTCATTCCATTGTGCTGCATTGCCTCTGGGACCAGTAGCCATCTTCTGTCGCCAGATGTTCTCAAAATGTTTTGAAAATGTGAAGATGTGGCTCCTTTGATAGCCTAGTTTATCTCCTCTGAACTTCATCGCTTTTTGATCTTTAATGGTCTGCTCATATTTTTTGATGGTCTCTTGCAACTCCAACTATGATTTTTTGATGGTGTCCTGATCCGGTAATTTGTGTATCAATCTCCTTGAGTAGGGCTTGCCTATCTATACCCGCATATTTAATTAAAATTGCCAACATACACCTAGATGAATCCACGTTATTCTCGGCCCACTCCCGCAACATGTCTGGAATTGGATGTTCATATGTGTGTGCAATTAGTATGTGCAGGCCTCTGGGGACCCGCCCCACTTCCATATAACGTCAGTGATTTGTATAGATATATTTATTTAATAATTTAATTTATGGTCTGGCTTGACAGCGCAGCTGTCACCAGACAATTATGTGAGCATCACTAGAGAGGGGCTCTGGCTCCAACCACATGCTTTGAGCCTGGAGTACATGTTTTGATTGAAGAAGTTGTGCGCTACCCAAAAGTGTTTGCCCTCTACACAGCTGTAATCATCTTAACCAGTTGGCTGAGCTTGAATTTTCAGTGGAACACATACATAACAGTGTAATGCTGGTAAAGTGTCTTAGATAAATAGTTAATTTATTGTGTTTGTCTTTCTTTGAAAGCAGCGCAGATGGGAGGAGGGCTACATTAACCAACATAGATTTTTAGGTCTGGTTTCACAGTACAACTGTCACCTGACTTTTTAACCTACCCCAACATTATTGCACAGTTCTTGCTGCCACACAAATACACATTCATTTTTAATGCTATTTTCTTGTAATGTTTCACATTACCATACAATATTCATTTAAAGCCAGACCTATTGGCATTGCCAATTCTTGTTTTAGATGAGATTGTATTTTATTTCTAGGTTGCTTTTTGTGTTGTGTAGTGGATTTGTATTTTCGTGTAATTATGTGTTTTTGTTTCACATCTCCATGGCTAGGTTGAGTTTAATCATGTTTAATAATTGTCAAATAATAACAATTATAGGGGGCGTGGCTTAGGCAGCCAGCATGGCGGTCGTAGCTTGAGCGAGCTCCGTGCGTCCACCGTACATAATCCGTCTTACATCCTCCTATGCCTGAATTTGGAGCAGTTAATCCGTGTCGCCGGTGATGGGGACCCACCTGGTGTGCCGCTGTGGGGTCCAGGACTGATTCCGCCACAGGATTACCGCCGGATTATGATCCGAGAGTGCGGGCCTGATTGGGCTGCCGCACTTGTGACGAGAGCCTGGAGCGTGTCGAGAACCCGGGGAGATTTGAGTAGGAGCGTCTGATGGGCGGGTTTGGGTGCGGCCGGTGTCGTGCGACCTCGCCTTCAGGCCTATTTGGGTTGGGCTTTTGGCCTTTGGTGCTTGGGCTGCGTCGGCCCATCTAAATTCCGGGCTGCGGCCGCGGGCTCACACGGGCCTGAGTGCCGCCCGGTGCTCTTATTGCTCTTGGGGCGTTGGTCGCGGCGATATCTTGCTGAGCCCGCGGGGCCCGCCCTACGCCATTCGCCACCGGAACTGGGGTGAGGCCTGCCACATTAAGGAGAAGCCAAATTTAGACAGCGTTGTACCCTACATCTCGTATAGTTGGAGGAGCAGCTGCCCTGGAGCACGGGGGTGTCGGGGTTCTGCTGCGTACTGGCGGTTTGGCGAGTTAAGGTTCCTCTAGGGGGCCTGCTTGGCTGCCCGCTGCTGGTTGCTGAGGCGGCCGGTTTAGTTCCGGTGTGGCTTGCGGCCTAGTGGTGGACGAATTCCGTGAGGGCCGGCCGCGGTGTGTCACCTGTCCATCCCCCTTAGGAGGCTGGTTGGCGCCCCTGGGACTGTGTCCCCTCGTTGGCCGAATTTCTTCCCCAGTGACTAGCGGCCCAATAACCCAGTGGCGCCAAAATGTGAAAAGATAAACCTGGCGCTGTGGGCCCAAAGCAGAGCACCCTGGACAAATTTGCTGTGTCTTCAGGAGCGGGCACTCCACCGCCCCTATACCGGACAATGCAGCCTTATTGGCTGCTATTATGCATGCAAGAGACACATTGGAGGCCAAAATCGGGGTAGTGGGTGCCGAGTTCTCGTTCTTGTGGCAAGACCTGAGAAAGGCTGTGGACTGCATCACCGAGGCGGAAACGCAGGTGTCATTTATGGAAGATACCGTGCAGACCCTCCAACACCAAGTCAATAAATTGACGGTGATTTCTAAAAACTTGCTGCCCGAGAAAGTGAAGGTTCAGGATTAGGCAAATAAATAATTCAGACACCTTTGAGTGCAAATGCAGTAGATGTGGTCAAACATTAGAACCAGATGAGATGATATTAGGAACCTTTGATCTTTCCCGATAAGATACCCATCAAGTGACCAAACCCGCATTCATGTGTAAAGATGTCACAAAACAGGCAGGACAAGCTGATAAATTGTCTGAATTGCCCAGAACTTATGATGCAGATTTAAGCAGAACCAAGAGCTTGCAGAAAGGTTATTGTGTATGTTTTGATGATATTACTATCTGCAGTATTAGAACACCAGGAATGAAAAGGCAAAGTAAGTAATTAATTTGTTGCAACCGAAAATGGAGTGAGCTAGGTAAGTAGGACGGCAGATGGGTGAAGAAGAGAGATTAAAAAAAAAAACGACGAGCTGCCTCTGTCTTTAATGGGTGGAGAGGGCGATTCAAAATTTTCATTGAGAGAAGCGCCTGGTGGAGGTTATGTCCATGTGCCTTGGAGTAGGAATGATCTCACATCATTCACCAATAATTTCCCAAAGTTGAGAGAAAATCAAGTAGAAGGGTATACAGAGAGCGATTCATGAAGATTTCACAAGTCTTCTGAGTGGATTTGAATACCTTCTTCGACATAGTGGTACCGAGTGATGTGTGTGTAGAATGTAAAGAGGCTGTTGTGTGGCCAGAGAAGGAACCGCTAAAAAATCTGATATCACATGCCCCATCACCATTAGTGATGAAAAAGTATCAACAGAAGATGACCTATTTGGAAGAGAAAATACCAGATAAATACATTGATTGGGTTAAGATTGACAGGATGACCCAAACAGTCAGTACATGTCCATTATGAGAGATTGTTTCAGGTGTTGAAGCAGCATAGTGGAATGGAGACTCTCGAAGCTAAAGACATGGGAATTCTAGGGTCCTGGTTTGGGACAGGATTGAGACCTTAGATTAGCTTGATGATTCAACAGCTTTTGATCTGCTGGCAGAATAAATTGGTTGATGAAATTTTAAGATATGCTAAATATTGTAGTGATAAAATGGAAATGAAGCAGCAGCGATTGAAGGAGGAACTGATGGTGGCACCGATGAAAGCAGAACAGAGAGGAAGTCAGAGTCAGACTTTAGTAGGGAATGTTGGTCCTATGCAAGGAGTGCATCAGCAGAAGAACTCCTATGATGCAAGGTGGAAATAGGTTCCAGCAACAAGGTAGAGGGTGTGGTATTCCAATTGACTTGAGTACTGGGATTGACATGGCTTGGCAATTCGGGCTGGACTGTTCCCATGGGGCACAGGGTCAGACTGATTTGCATATGGCCTTGTCTGAACTGGGGTGGCGGAGTGAGCTAAAGAACGAGGATAGATTTAACCCAGATCAGTTGACTGGGGGTGAGTGCTTGCAATGATCAACACTCCGTCCATCCTCCCCTTTGGTTTTGCTTCATTCTGCAAACACGGCACGGAATTGTGGGACACCACCACCACGTTACCACAGATGTCGCCATCATTACTGAAACGAGGCTCAACCCCTCCTCGAACCCCGACATCACCACTGCCACTCCTGTAGGCTACAACATGATACACTGCGACCACACCAACAAACAAGGTGGAGGAATTGCCATCATCTTCAAGGAAACCATCAGATGCACCATCACCAATGACAACCCCACACCGCTCATGGAACACCTCAACTTCTTCCTACCAACGAATGCAAAGATCACTATAAGAGGCACCCTTGCCTACAGACCCATGGGACCCCAAGCAACATTCTGCCGCGTCATCTCCAACCTCTTAGCCTCCCTAGCAATCAACTCTCACCACTATGTCCCATTCGGCGACCTCAACTTCAACATTGACGCACCCAATGACGTCAACTCCATTACTCTACTAGAGAACAACATCGGCCTCACTCAACTGGTCTCCGAACCTGCACACAAAGCCAGACACACACCAACCTAATTTTCACCTCCAGCGACAGAATCGAATTATGCCACACCTCAGAACTCACCTGGACTGACCCAACTATTGTACACTTCACCATCACCGATGGCCAGTACTAGGCGTCAGATCTCTCCTCACCACAACTGGATCAAGGTCACCGAAACTCAGTGGTCTCAGACCCTCACCACCTCCCAATCCGAGGCCTCAACAGACCTCGACCAGGCCGAGCAGAGCTTCACAACCTGGATCGCTAACAGTTCCGACAGAATCGCCCCACTGAAACCTACAAAAACCAACAAGACCTCCAAACATGCCAGCTGATACACCGCAGAACTCAGGACCACCAAGTGCAACTGCCACCAACTGGAGAAAAAATGGCGCGCCACCAAGAACCCCGCTGACAGACGTGCTCACAAAAGCAAGATTAGCAACATCTACAACACTTTTAACCTCCAACCCACCACCTCCAAACCAAACAACCCCAACCAGCCAGCAAACATCCTGGTCTCCGTTCACCCCCCTGACCACTTCACCCATCATGTCTTTCATCCACTCAGGGGCGCCCACCGACCACTGCCCCCATTTCCTCTACAACCATGCTATTACCCCAATCAGCACGCAACTCACCAACATCCTTAGCATCTCCATCTCCACAGCAACCTTCCCAGACAGATGGAAACACACAGATGTCAGACCCCTCACAAAAAAAGCCTCTGCCGACCACAGACATCTAAAAAATGACTGTCCTATCTCCCTGCTTCCCTACCCGGACAAAGTACTCAAGAAAACCATCAACCAGCAGCTCACCGAATTCCTGGAATAAAACCACCTACTGGACACCTACCTCACAATCAGGATTCTGTGCCAACCAGAGCACTGAGACCGCTCTGATCGCTGCCACAGACGATATCCGAGCACTCCTCGACATGAGAGGAACTGTGGCCCTGTCTTTCCTTGACGTCTTTGCGGCATTCGAGACCGTCTCCCACAACATCAGCAGACTCTACAACATAGGAATACACAAAGAGGTCCTCAGGTGGATCACCTCCCTCCTTAAAGGACACACAGAGCATCCAACTGCTTCCCTTCACCTCCTCACCCAAAGACATCATATGAGCCGTATCACAACGATCATCCCTCAGCCCCAACCTGTTCAACATCAACATGACTCCCCTTGCAGATGTCATTAGATACCACCGACTCAACATAATCTTCTACGCAGATGACACTCAACGGATCCTCTCACTGACCGACGAGTCCTCCAACTGTAAAACCAACTTTTGCGATGCCATGACCAAAGTAGCCAAATGGATGAGAGAAAACTGCCTCCAACTTAACTCAGAGAAAACTGAAGTACTGATCTTCAGGAAGAATACTTCTGCATGGGATCACAACTGGTGGCCTGCAGAACTTGGACCTACACCCACACCAACCGGCCATGCAGGCAACCTCGGCATCATCCTCGACAGCCAACTGACGATGAAACAACAAGTCAACGCAGTCGTCTCCTGCTGCTTCCACACACTTCGCATGCTCTGCAGAATCTTCCGCCACTCAGGTCATCTTCACCAGCTGCCTCGGCTATGGCAACACCCTCTACGCCGGCATCTTCACCAAGTTCCTCAGAAGACTCCAGACTTTACAGACTCATCCTGGACCTCCCCAAACAAGACCCACATCGCCCCCCACTTGAGAGACCTCCACTGGCCCCCCATCCAGAAGAGATGCCAGTTCAAGATCCTCACAGACGCTTACAAAGCCCTCCATAACCTAGGACCTACCTACATGAACCACTGACTCAACTTCCACCAACACTCTAGGCACCAGCGCTCCTCTTCACTTGCCCTTTCACACACCCCTGCATCCATTGCATCCATAACGGGGGCCACTCCTTCTCCTACATCAACGCCAAGAACTGGAACGGCCTTCCCCTCCAGCTCCGTACAGCCTCCTCACTGACAGACTTCAGCAAGAGACTCAAGACCACAGAGATACATCGCCCAGATTTCCCTAAGGGGTGACAGTGTTGTGAATTACAAATGTTGTTTGATTGAAATCAAGGTTTACACAGCCTCAGAACATTAATCCTGTATAACGATTTAGAAAAGGGGGTGGTGATGAACAGAGTGTCTGAGTTAAACAGACCACTCTTACCCAGTCCAAAGATCAGGGCTTGATCCATCACCGTTATTTATCTCACTGCCCCATCCCAGCTCAGAACCTGGCTATATGCAAATCAGTCTGTCCCTGGCCCAGTGCATCATGGGAACAGGGCAGACTAAACTACCAAGCCAATTCTTCACCAGAAAGGAGACAAGCTACCGGGGACCGGTTTCTGGCATTTCAGCCTTCTTCGGCCCGGCTTGCTTGAATCCTGATGGAGCAGTGAGAAAGGGACTCATGTCTGAGTATACCCTGCCACACCTATAGTGGCCAAAAACGATTTAGAAAAGGGGGTGGTGATGAACAGAGTGTCTGAGTTAAACAGACCACTCTTACCCAGTCCAAAGATCAGGGCTTGATCCATCACCGTTATTTATCTCACTGCCCCATCCCAGCTCAGAACCTGGCTATATGCAAATCAGTCTGTCCCTGGCCCAGTGCATCATGGGAACAGGGCAGACTAAACTACCAAGCCAATTCTTCACCAGAAAGGAGACAAGCTACCGGGGACCGGTTTCTGGCATTTCAGCCTTCTTCGGCCCGGCTTGCTTGAATCCTGATGGAGCAGTGAGAAAGGGACTCATGTCTGAGTATACCCTGCCACACCTATAGTGGCCAAAAACGATTTAGAAAAGGGGGTGGTGATGAACAGAGTGTCTGAGTTAAACAGACCACTCTTACCCAGTCCAAAGATCAGGGCTTGATCCATCACCGTTATTTATCTCACTGCCCCATCCCAGCTCAGAACCTGGCTATATGCAAATCAGTCTGTCCCTGGCCCAGTGCATCATGGGAACAGGGCAGACTAAACTACCAAGCCAATTCTTCACCAGAAAGGAGACAAGCTACCGGGGACCGGTTTCTGGCATTTCAGCCTTCTTCGGCCCGGCTTGCTTGAATCCTGATGGAGCAGTGAGAAAGGGACTCATGTCTGAGTATACCCTGCCACACCTATAGTGGCCAAAAACGATTTAGAAAAAAGGGGGTGTTGATGAACAGAGTGTCTGAGTTAAACAGACCACTCTTACCCAGTCCAAAGATCAGGGCTTGATCCATCACCGTTATTTATCTCACTGCCCCATCTCAGCTCAGAACCTGGCTATATGCAAATCAGTCTGTCCCTGGCCCAGTGCATCATGGGAACAGGGCAGACTAAACTACCAAGCCAATTCTTCACCAGAAAGGAGACAAGCTACCGGGGACCGGTTTCTGGCATTTCAGCCTTCTTCGGCCCGGCTTGCTTGAATCCTGATGGAGCAGTGAGAAAGGGACTCATGTCTGAGTATACCCTGCCACACCTATAGTGGCCAAAAACGATTTAGAAAAGGGGGTGGTGATGAACAGAGTGTCTGAGTTAAACAGACCACTCTTACCCAGTCCAAAATTTTTCAAGCAAGCCGGGCCGAAGACGGCTGAAATGCCAGAAACCGGTCCCCGGTAGCTTGTTTCCTTCCCAGTATAAGAATTGGCTTGGTAGTTTGGTCTGCCCTGTTCCCATGATGCACTGGGCCAGGGTCAGACTAATTTGCGTATAGCCAAGTTCTGAGCTGGGATGGTGCAGTGAGCTGAAAAACGGTGATGGATCAAGCCCTGATCTTTGGACTGGGTAAGAGTGGTCTGCTTAATTCAGACACTCTGTTCATCACCACCCCCCTTTTCTGAATAATTAATCCTGTATAGCCACAGAGTGTACCATGACTGAGAATGCTAAATTCTAATGAGCCTAAGGCTCTAGTGATGCACGTTACACAATTGAAAGCAAGTCCTAAATTTAAATCAGAATTTGTTACAGAACCAGAATCCATTTCAGCAATTTCTTATGCTTGAGACGCTTGAGGGCTACGGCTCAAAGCAGTCACAGTGATGGAGCCAAGACTGCATACTTGGCGCAGTCTTAAAGGTAGAACAGAGTGGTTCATTTGTAGAAGGTGAGGTGAATAGCCACTCCGTATCATTCTTGATTGATACTGGTGCTACCCGCTCTACTGTTAGAACAGTAGAAGTTCCAAACGTACCCCTCTTGGGGAAAAAGAATCGAAGTTGTATGAGTTGCACATAAGCAAATGACAAACGCTGTAACAGAAAAAGTACCTGTAAAAAATGGAGTCCTTTGAGGAGAATTGCCAGTTTTTGGTGTGTGACTCAAGTCTTGTGAGCTTACTAGGACGCAATTTATTGTGCAAGTTAAATTGCACTATCTTTTGTACCTCGAAAGGAGTACAATATCAGACCTATGATGAAGATGTAGAATTTAAACTGATGAGTCAAGGGCCAGAAGCTAGGTTGTATCCCGTAATGATATCCGAGGACTTACCACTAAACCTTAAAGATGTAGTGAAGCCTAAGGTCTGGGACTTTTCAGGAAAATATATGGGTCTCATAAAAGGAGTTGTGCCTGTTTGCATAAAAGTAAAATCCAATATTTAGTACCCAAGAACCCCACGGTATAATCTAACTCCTGAAACTACTTCTGAGGTTACTCCAGTTATTGAGTCAATCTCACTCAGCCAGAACCCACCCGCCAGCACAACGGACCCCATCGAAGCAGCACGCAACTTCACCAAGTGGCTGACCGACTGCGCCGACGACCTCGCGCCACTAAAGATCCCCCCCAGAAAACCCAGAAGCAAGAAAGCCTCCTGGTTCACTGACGAACTCAAGGACTCCAAGAAAAACTGCTGCACCCTCGAGAAAGCCTGGCTCCTCGACCAGATCACAGACAACATGACCGCCCTCAAACACGCCACCCGCAAGCACCACCAGCTTATCCGCACCACCAAGAAGAAATCACTGAAGGAACGACTGGACAACAACGCCCACGACAGCAAAGAACTCTTCAGCATCGTCAAGGAGTTCTCCAACCCCAGCACCGGCAACAACGACATCACTCCTTCACAAGACCTCTGCGACTCTCTCGCCTCGTTCTTACAACTCAAGATCGCCGAAATCCACAAGAGCTTCAGCGCACCATCCACGCACCCAACTGTCGAACCAACGCCCCCCACCGCCACCCTTTTACCTGGACCACGGTAACCACCGAAGACACAGCTCGCACGATAACCACCATCCACTCCGGATCTCCAACCGACCCCTGCCCCCACCACGTCTTCAACAAGGCCGACTCCATCATTGCACCCCAACTCCGGGACGTCATCAACACCTTCTTCAACACCGCCACCTTTCCGGAGAGCTGGAAGCATGCCGAGCTCAACGCCCTACTGAAGAAACCAACAGCTGACCCCACCGACCTCAAGAACTTCCGCCCCATCTCGCTCCTCCCTTTTACCGCCAAAGTCATTGAGAAGACCGTCAACAGACAGCTTGCAGCCTTCCTCGTGACACACTGATCCCTCGACGCCTCGCAGTCCGGTTTCCGAGCCAACCACAGCACCGAGACCGCCCTCATCGCAGCCACCGACAACATCAGAACCCTGCTCGACAACGGAGAAACAGCGGCCCTCATCCTCCTGGACCTCTCTGCAGCGTTCAACACTGTCTGCCACCGCACCCTAATTCAACGCCTCAGCGACATCGGTATCCAAGAGAAGGCACTGGAGTGGATCATCTCGTTCCTCGCCGGAAGAACACAGAGAGTCCGCCTCCCCCCATTTCGATCCAAGGCCACCAAAGTCATCTGCGGCGTACCGCAAGGATCATCACTCAGCCCCACCCTCTTCAACGTCTACATGAGATCTCTTGCAGCCATCGAACGCCAGCACAACCTCAACATCATCTCTTACGCCGACGACACCCAACTGATCCTCTCCCTCACCAGAGACCCCGCCACCTCCAGAACGAGCCTACACGAAGGTATGAAAGACATCGCCGAGTAGATGAAGAACAGCCGCCTGAAACTAAACTCAGACAAGACGGAAGTCCTCGTCCTGGGACCATCGCCCTCCGCCTGGGACGACTCCTGGTGGCCCCCCGCCCTGTGCGCCACTCCCAAGCCAACAGACCACGCACGCAACCTGGGCTTCCTCCTGGACTCCTCCCTCTCGATGACCAGACAAGTCAACGCCGTCTCCTCATCATGCTTCAACACCCTACGCAAGCTCCGCAAGATCTTCCGATGGATCCCGACCGAAACCAAGAAGACGGTCACCCAGGCACTCGTCACCAGCCGACTGGACTACGGAAACACCCTCTACGCCGGAACCACAGCCAAGCAACAGAAAAGACTCCAACGCATCTAGAACGCCTCCGCCCGACTCATCCTGGACATCCCCCGACGCAGCCACATCTCCGGCCACCTGAAGGACCCGCACTGGCTCCCCGTCAGCAAGAGGATCACGTTCAGGCTCCTCTCCCAAGCACACAAGTCTCTCCACGACCTGGGCCCCAAGTACCTCAACGACCGCTTGACCTTCTACACGCCCACCCGCCAGCTACGTTCTACAAGCCTCGCCCTCACCGCCGTACCACGCATCCAAAGAGCCACCGCCGGAGGCAGATCCTTCTCCTACCTGGCGGCCAAGACATGGAACTCCCTCCCCATCCATCTTCGGCTGACCCAGGACCATCTCGCGTTCAGGAGACAACTCAAGACCTGGCTGTTCGAGCAATAGCAGACCCCTTCCCCCAAGCGCCTTGAGACCCTGCCGGGTGAGTAGTGCGCTATACAAATGTTATGATTGATTGATTGATTGATTGATTGATTGATACAACAAGGCATTTTGAAGGAGATAATGTAATTCACCCATTATGGGATTGCAGAAGCCCAGTGGTAAATACTGCATAGTGCAAGATATGCGAAAAATCAACAACATTGTTATTTACTGTTGTTCTGTGGTACCGTATCAAGCTGTGTTTTTTGTTTAAAATTCCAATGGAGATCGAGTGGTTCACTATCATCAATTTGTGTCAGGTCTTTTCCTCTATAGCATTACATGAGGAAAACCAGCTTCTCTTCACTTTCCGGTTCCAGATCCGTGTTTTTGCATGGTGCCCAGTCCCACAAGGGTATTCAGATAGTTCTTAGATTTTCAGTCAGATCTTTAAAAACATCTTGAGTCCCTAGTCATGCCCAGCAACTCAGTCCTAGTGCAGTACTTAGACGATCTGCTGGTTATGTCAGATACACAGGAAGCTTGTAAACATGACACAATTGCATTGCTAAACCACTTGGCTGAGAATAGACATAAAGTGTCCCTGAGTAAGTTGCAGTATTGTCAGAAGGAAGTTTTGTTTCTAGAACATAACATTGAGAAAGGAACAAGGAAGGTGTCTCAAGAAACAATCTCAAAGAGAAGTCAGGATATTTTTGGGAATGGTGGCCTGCTGTCGTCAGTGGATACCCAACTTTTCCCTACTTGCCAACCCTTTACAGAGGCTGATACACAAGGATGTGTCTGAGCCAAAACCTTGGGATAACACCTATTTGATTGCCTTCCTAGAGCTGTGAAAAAGTATCTGTCGTGTTAGTGCATTTGTAATGCCTGATTACAATAATGTTTTTATTCTTATCTGTGTGTGCTCTCTCAGTGCTTACACTAATGCATGTAAATGGGAGGCGACATGTGGCTTACCTTTCTTCTAATTTTGATCCTGTGGCCGCAGGACTGCCTGGGAGCCTTAAAGCAGTGACAGTAGTTGTATTATTATTGCTAACTCCCTTTGCATCTCAGTCAACTTAAAACGATTCATCAGATGAGAGATTGTAAATCACACACCTGTGTGCTCTCACAAACCAAGTGTAATTAACGATGATTTCTTGTGAGGCCAAGTTTAATAAACAGAGACTGAGATAAATATGAAAGACGTTTATGTATTTTATTAATTGATGCTAAAAAAATAATGAGAACAGAATCTAAAAGGATTTTATATTTCGAAATACAAAATTATGAAAATGTAATTCAATGAATAACATAAAACCTTCAAAAATAGATTTTCAAGTCAAATACCTAATGGCATATTTTTTTCTGATTGATTAATGAATGCTCCCAGGTGCCAATACTGATTCTGGAATATTACTTTCCAGCAGCAGCAGTTGGCACAGCTTCGCTTCATAGTGTCATTTTAAAAGTTTGAAATGTTATTAATGGCGCGGCCAAGAGTGCAAAAGTATAACTGCCTTTCACACAAGAAGTAATAGTAATTAAAAATTACAAAGGAAAAGAAAGTCTTTTCTGGCAAGAACATGTGATTCAGTAGCTTAGGTCCCATATTTAGGGAGCGAGTTCATGGTGCAGTCGACTGGAAACTCCATGATGACACATGTGTTTTAAAAACAGAGTCAGCTCAACCTGAGATGGCAGAACCATGACAATAGTAATATACATGTTGTTATAGGGCCTTCACATAGCCTACTCCTGAATAATCCACTTAATTACGTATCTACTCTGTAAAATGGACAAGGACATCATTGCTGAAGTTAAGGTGCACAGTGCACGTCATTGAAACTTGTCCATGCCATTTAACATTGGTATAAAACAGTCTTTAGTTGGCCTAACTTTAACCTAACACGGAGAGCACATGCTCTGCCTGACTCAAGCATTATTTACATATTTACATTATACCTCCAATGTGAAACAGCGGTACATTGTTACTATTCGCTAGTCGAATGAATGTATGAAAACTTATTTTGAGATTATCTCTAACACTCTGCTTGTCCAGAAAATATACTTTCCTCACCAGATTCTGTTGGCTAACTGAACCTCACTTTAAATACACATTTCTTCAATGTGACTGTGGTGGTTTTATGTTAATGTACAGAGGTGGTCTCCATTACGTCCGTATTCTTAACTCCTTCCCATTTACTCACAAACGTTTTTCAAGTTGCAGCTGACAGTCCTCTAATATTAATTCAGGGAAAGAAGGGTTTTACTACTTTACCTCAATACAATCTTAATGGGTTGGGACGTTCACCTGAAATACTACTAAACCCAGTCTCCCTCTCATTCACAGCAATCCTGCCTAGGAAGGGAGGCGTGGTCACTAAAAACATATGAGGGTTCAGGAACCTGGAACTTCTCTCACGATAAGCTTCAGAGAGGCCAGACTAGCTCTTAAATTATAAACAACACCAGGGCATATCTGTATGAAGGATTATATCAGAGTTACCTGTGTAAAGCTGTAGCACCAGGGCTCTGCCCTTTCTTCGCATTACTCTTGGCTGCCATCTCTCCTTCCTCCTATAATGGCTTACATCCTCTTCTTCATCTCAGCACCAACATTCTATTGGACATTAAATATGCTTCAGCACTGGCTGATACTAGCCCACTCTGCTCACCGGCACTCACAAAGGCATCGGTTATACAGACCAGTTACACGGGAAAACAAGAGAACCATGAGACATGAAACTCTCAATGAGTAAACAAACCAAGGCTACAGTAAATGCTGCCAAGACTGAATAATGTTTGGGCACTAAATGGTTCACCTGTGTCACGCTTGCTGATAGTTACTCTTATGCAGACACTAAAACTGTCATCCTAATAGTTATTACAGTTGGATGACACATCGGTATGAGAAACGGGCAGTATCCAAACCTGCCCTTAATGCTGTCCAGGAGCTAACAATCCTTATAAATAGTGGTCCGAGAGTCTGAAGTTTTAGACAAAGCGCTGAATCGCCTTGAGAATAGGAGCTCTGTTGTAGCACAGCCGAGCTGCTAACAATTTGAGCATTTTTAATATTCTCATGAATATTTAATCATTTGAAATTATAAACTGGCACCGTCCACATCTCCACAGAATAATAGAGCAGGTTCTTATGCACATGATGTACTATCACAGAATTTGGCAGAAGTTATTTTTAAAATAGGGACACTAGCAAAAAATGGTTAGACAATACCAATTGCTTTTCATCAACACAATATTAAAGTTATGTCTTTATAAGCTAATTCTGCGCCACAATCAACAATCTTAGACAGCTCTGGGTAATGATATATTAAATACTTTCCAGCACACAGAAATACCTGATATCTAATTTACATGAACACAGTTGAAATAACAATGGCTCACAATGCATACAACGCAGTGCAATTCAAAGCCCAGCGTTACTCTGCCCTGGGAAGGCATTCCATCGGCGTTGCAGTGGTGTTCCCACAAAATTCCTATGAGTTTGCCGCAGTCGCAGATTTACAAAACCTTGTAAACCTGGGAATATGCAAAAAATATACGCCTCCTGAGGAGAAACAATTTCTCCTTGTTACTTCCTCTTTCGATGTGTGCTGAATTCTGCTGTACACATAGAAATAGGAATATGTCTCTCAGGATTGTTTTTGTGCAGGAAGGTGTCCCTGCATGCAACGCAGGCACCCTTGCACCATGGTATAAGGGTGCCTGCGTTTTCATTAGGCAGACCATTGTGCACCAGTGCAGGAGGAAAACACAGGCATGCCCTTTCCCAGTGACGGAGCGCAGCAAGGTGACTTGCTGCACTGCACTGCGCCACTATTACATAAATATGCCACATGGTCTTTGAAAACCAATAAAAAGTGCTAAAAAGGCTTCAAAATTACAATAATTGTATTGTTAGATGACACCAAATGAAATTCTGCCAATGTAGCAAAGACCACGACAAACATTCTCAGTGAGTCTTGCCTATTATCAGATTACTACCTAGATCTGCCTGAATGAGGAATTACAACAAAATTCAGCGAAACTCACTAATAGCCTCTTTTCCTTTTTTGTTCTGGCAACATTCATTAATTTAATACTTTAGCTTGTCAGGGTAAATCATGTGTACCCACAAACTTTCTCTCTGGGGCCAAATTTACAGTGTGGTTTGTCGCCGAGGGCTGCACCGGTGGGGGCAGGGTCAGTGGGGGAGGGGGCAGGCATAGAGCAACAGAAAAACTGTGACCATGAGGTTGAACACAGGTCCCTGCAGCCATCATCCCCTTTGTTTTTGTTTTTTTTGTCTACTGCGCCACCAGACCCGGCATACACACATCTCTTTCTCTGTCTCCCTCCCACTCTGTCTCCCTCTGACTGTCTCACTCCCTCTCTCTCTCTCTGTCTCCCTCCCTCTCTCTCTCTCGGTCTCTCTCCATCTGCTTCTCTCCCTCTATCTGTCTCCCTCCCTCTATCGCTCTCCTCCCTCTGTCTGTCTCCCTCCCTCTGTCTATCTCCCTCTGTCTGTCACCCTCTGTCTGTCACCCTCTCTCCCTCTGTCTCCCTCCCTCTATCTCCCTCCCTCTGTCTCCCTCCCTCTGTCTGTCTCCTTCCCTCTCTGTCTCCCTCCCTCTCTGTCTCCCTCTGACTGTCTCACTCCCTCTCTATGTCTCCCTCTCACTCTCTCTGTCTCCCTCTCTCTCTCTCCCTCCCTCTGTCTGTCTCCGTCTGTCTGTCTCCCTCCCTCTGTCGCCCTCCTCCCTCTGTCTGCCTCCCTCTGTCTGTCTCCCTCGGTCTGTCTCCCTCTGTCTGTCACCCTCTGTATGTTTCCCTCTGTTTGTCTCCCTCTGTCTGTCACCCTGTCTCCGTCCCTCTGTCTCCCTCCCTGTCTGTCTCCCCCTGTCTCCCTCCCTCTGTCTCCCTCCTTCAGTCCGTCTCCCTCTCTCTGTCCGTCTCCCTCTGGCTCTCTCTCTCTCTCTCTAAGTCTCCCTCTCCCTCTGTCTCCCTTCCTCTGTCTCTGTCTCCCTCCATCTCCCTCCCTCTGTCTCCCTCTCTCAGTCTCCCTCTCCCTCCCTCTGTCTCCCCTGACTCCCTCCCTCTCCCTCTGTCACTCTCTGTCACCCTCTCCCTCCCTTTGTCTCCCTCCCTCTTATTCCTTCCCTCTGTCTCTCTCTCCCTCCCTCCCTTTTCCTCCCCCTCTCCCTCTGTCTCCCTCCCGCTATCTGTCTCCCTCTGTCTGTCTCCCTCCCTCTGTCTCCTCCTGACTCCCTCCCTCTGTCTCCCCTCTGTATCTCCCTCTCTCTTTCTCCCTCTCTCTGTCTCCCTCTCTCACTGTCTCCCTCCCTCTGTCACCCTCCTTTTGTCTCCCTCCCTCTCCCTCTGTCTGTCTCCCTCTATCTCTCTGTCTCCCTCTCCCTCCCTCTGTCTCCGCCTGACTCCCTCCCTCTGCCTCCCTCCCTCTCTCTGCCTCTCTCTGTGTCTCCCTCTGTCTCCCTCTCTCTGTCTCCCTCTCTCTGTCTCCCTCTTTCTGTCTCCCTCCCTCTGTCTCCCTCTCCCTTCCTACCTTTCCCTCCCTTTCTCTTCCTACCTCTGTCACCCTCTCTCACCTCACTGCGTGTTTGTCAGCCCGGGCTGAGACAGCTTTCTGGGCACACACACAGCCGCACCCGAGCACTTCACAGGTCTTTTAAAGACCATTTACATGTTAATGAGGCTTTCTTGTATTTTACCTCTTCTTAGCCCCCTGCATCTCCACTCTGACTGTTACTGGAATCGCCCAGCCCCCACAACGCAGGGTCTCTCAGAGTCGCGCTGCCGGCAGTGTTTGCCGACACTCTTTAAAAGGAATTTAAAAAAACACGGGCACAATGTCTGCAAAGTTCGAGGGCCGCCAAGGAAGGCCTGCCGGGCCGCTGGCAGCCCGCGGGCCGTACTACGAGTATCCGTGGTTTAAATACACGGTTAAATTCAGATTTGCATTGCATTTTTTCCCCTCATTCTTATGGGCCTTTCTTGGCAATAGCTACAACATCTAGTATCCATAGGTAATGGTAGAAATAACATGCAGTCATATATACGTACATAGCCTGAGAACCATCAACAATAAATCAAGTAACAGTGAGGAACAGTTAGCGTGATAGGATAAAAGATGGAAGAAGTAGTAGTCACCACAAACTCAAAGCTATAGTGGCAGGGAGGATGATCAAATAAATTGTTAGACCTTGATATAAGTTAAACTAAACATGGAATATTGACTAACTACATAAGAATATAGTATCACCATATGTACACTGAGTTTTATTTATTTATTTGTGCATTTATAAAGTGCGCAGCTACCTAACAGCGTCTCCCAGCGCTGAACATTTGGAGGCAAGGCAACTTAGATAACAGGCAACAGGCGTAAAAAAAAAAAAAGAGAAGGAATAAAGGTGACATGTGGAGGCAAGGCAACTTAGACAACAGGTGTAAAAAAAAAGAAGGAAAAAAGCTGTTCCATTGGTACACGATATAGCTGTAAAACAATCATTCCCAAAGATTCCAAAGTAATGTAAGAAGTAAGGCTGTCCAATTGGCGGTTTAAAACAATAAGCAATGCTTACTCTGTATGTAGAGAAAGCATTCAACAAAGTAAATTGGCAGTTCCTTATGGAAGCTTTGAAATAGCATGGTTTGGGGCCCAAATTTCTCCAACCTATTTCCTTACTTTACTCGTTACCTCATGTCACAGTATTAGTAATTGCGTGCAATTACCTTATTTTCCTCTGAAGAAAGGTACCAAGGATGCACTTCTCTCAGTTATTATTCATTTTAGCACTAGACCCCTTCTTACATCTTAAACTATCCAAAAACTTACATGGATTTCAGGTCATTGTAGGAGAGTAGGGTCTGCAATCCTATGATCACCCAGATTTTTTGCTTTTGTTTCACTGGTTTACGACTTTCTCTGGCTGTGGGCCTGCTAATCAGACCCACAGCCTGGCTGTTCTCTTCCTAAATTACGATATGTACCCTAGGTGCATTTACCAATTGGTACTGGGCCACCTTATCAGACCCCGTAACGCAGGGCATAGGTGTACCCAGGGCCGCCAGGAGCTGCAGCATGTATTATGCCACCCCTGGCTGGCCTCTCAAATTTGACACAACTGGCTGCACGACAGCTGGGGCGAAGACATGTAACCACCCTTCGCTTTAGGTATAGTAGCCCTATATCTAACCATACACTGGACACCCGAGTCCCTATCAGTCACTCCTATGGCAGGCCTTATCAATCCTGAAGGCAGAGTGCGTGGGCTCGTGTGAGTTAGGTTCAGGCCCGAGCCGAGCCCGGCTGCAGCTTGCGGGATCAAGGCCCAATAGCTGTTCCATGATAACGCGTACCATATCGGTAACTCCGGTATCGCGTTATCAAGGCATGTCGAGTAAGGTGTCATACGAATCGGGATGCTGCCCTCTCACCAACCCTGGCGACGAGGTTAGCATTCCGCCCTTCTAGAGGGACACGACATGTACGTAACTGTGAACCCCGGTTAAAGTTAACTAAAGTCTCAGCTCCACAAAATGGATGCTGCCACCACAGACACAAGTCTGACCTCCTGCTGCTGGAAGTCCTTCCAGCGAGGAGCACTTGGACAAAGGGTTTCCTGTCGAGGGCGCTGTTCGCACCGTCCCAGACAGGGTTTGTGTATTCTGGGTAGGTAGGGCTTTGGCGAGAAGGTGACTGCGGAGTGGCACCCCGGTGCTCACTACGCATCTGCCGGTTAGAACCAGTTCCAGGGGCGACAGCTCTGGCCTGGGGAAAGCCCGGCAGGGGAGAGGGGCGTAACTACCCCCCTTCCTGGTCCCACCCTTAGGGCAGGACCTAGTCATGTACCCACCCCTTTCTTTAGAATAAAGGCCGGAGCGGGGACCCTTCCAAATTAGATCATCTTTGAATCAAGAATACTTTCTACGAAAGGACTTCAAGACTCTTCTCAAGATTTCTCCCTTGTGACTAAGGAGTAGTCACCCTGCATCAGCGGGCACCAACTAAGAACTCTGCGGGTTGCTGCAAGTCCTTCCTCAAGGATCCGACGGCCCAGCTCGACGAGAACCGGCTTCCCTGGCACCTCTGACCTCTACCCACGTCATCAGCTCAGCTGTGATCTGTGGGTGCGACGAGACCTCGAGGGACCGGCCATCATCAGAACCTGCACGCTCTTAAACCAGCACGACCATCGAAGCAATTCCCTGGTGAGTGCTCTGGGGTCCGAGAAGCCCCGACCCTGAGCCGCTCCAGCACCGAAGTGCAGTCTCCCAGCATCTCCACGATCTGCGTGGGGCTCTTCTGCTCGCTGCTCAGCACGTTGTCTGGTCACTTGCCGCTGGCTTGTGCCCTTCTGTGACGACATCCGAGAATCCTCACTGCTGGTCTGGTTGCTCCAGACTGGCCCTTGCTTCCATCCTTGCGAGAAGCACCCCGGACCCTCCTGGTCCACTCAAGACGCCATCTTAGGCCCATCCCGTGGCCCCGAGATTTGCCAAGGCTTGTTGCCCCATCCTGGGCCCAGCGACGCCGACAGCATCATCCTTCGTGGGACAGCTCGCACCTCCACCGTGGTCGCCGACAACACCTCCTGGTCCGTGAGACTGCAGAGCCTAGCGTCGCCCACTCACCTGGTCGAGGTGACGGCCAACCGGTGCCTTCCTGGTACCCTCTGACTACTGGCTAGTAGTACGAACTTGGTCCCCTCTGCTTTCAGGTTTCATCAATCTCCGATCCAGGCTTGGGTCTCTACGAACTATTCAGCACTGGTCGCCGGCCAGCAACTCCTTTCTTCCGGCTCCTGGCTCGTCAGCGAAGACCCCGACGCCTGTAAGACTTGTGCAGCCGCAGCCCGCGTGGCTAGGTAACTCGGCATTTTGGTGCCTGCATAGCCTCCTTACTCTAGGGTCCCGAGTCCCTCGCTTCCGACTTGCCTTATCGGGTCCGCCCGAGACCTTAAACTTTCCGTGTCCTCGGACACTTGTTTTAATTGTGCACTTGAAGTATTCTCCTAAGAGATTTGGTTTGTGCTTAGTACCCTGTCCTCATAAAGAGTACAGGGCTGTTGTGATTCTTAATAAATATCCTGTTTATTTTCATAACACTTGTGTGGTGTCCTTTCACTTGGTGTTCGAGGGGTACATGTGTGGTAAACAGCTGGCTTAACGCGCCCTCTCGAGTCTTTAGCCTTAGACTGCTCGTATCCACGCTACTAGGATAGCTGGTCTATAAGGTTGACTTACAACCAAACACCATAAGGGTCGCTGGAACGATACATAGCGGTCGCTAGAATAGCGAACGTTGCATATCGGGCCAACTTCTCACATTGGTGAGCAGCGGTTGGGATTTGAGCTTGCTGTTGTTTTACCACACGTATCCTAAGAATATCTTGTTGAAAGATCGCATAAGTACTGTTAGTACATATAACTAAAGCTTAGAATACTCTGAGTTCTACTGAACCAGCTGTTGTAGCTCCTCAAGGCTTAGCACACCTTGGCTGCAACTCTTAGCAAGGGAACAGTAGGGAAACACATAGTGTAGGTAGGTGCATCACTTACACCACACTAGAAACAGTATGTCGGACAAAGGAGGAAACTCTGAGTCTCCCCTTGTGTCAGTTGACCCTCCACAGGTCCTCCCTTCAAGATATACTGCGCTTAACTTCCATGAGTTACGACAAGTATGTACCTCTAGGAAGATTAAGCAAGGGGCTAACCCCACCACCTCCTTTCTGATTGGTCTCCTCGAGACTTATGATGCCAGAAAGGCTGAGAAGCTTCTTAGCCATTCTAATCCAGAAGGAGACATGCCTCCCCTCGAGGGAACCCGAGACGATCCTGACCTCATCCACCTCGCAACTGAGAACGAAGATGGGGAGGAGGATGAGGATGAGGATCTCTCTGGGGATGAGGCAGATAAGGGACAGGTAGAAGTCGTCAGACTAAGCAGGTCCAACTTAAGCAAACATGATAGCGGTACTGGGGGACCCCTGGGGCCACTATCAGGTCAGCTTAACATTGGGAATGGACGAGCCAGATCTCTGTCGAGAGGCTCTGGCAGATCCCTTCAAACCAATGGCTCTCACAACTCGTCTCAGAGAGGGATGACGTCCCCTCAGAGGAGAGTGTACGAAGCTAAGGAAAGGGCAGCTAATCTAAGGATCGAAAGGGAAGAACTTGCCCTGGCCAAAGAGAGGCTTGCCTTTGCAAGAGAGCAACAGTTAAGTGGGGTAGTCCCCACTGGTGGCAGCAATGTACCTAGCAATAGGGAAAAGAGTTTCGATACGAAACACCTTGGGAAGATAGTGCCCCCCCTTTAAACAAGGGGACGACATCCACAAATGGATTACTGCTTTGGAGAGGGCCTGCACTGTGCAGGGCGTTCCCCAGAGTCAGTGGGCAGCTATCTTGTGGCTCTCCTTTGAAGGAAAAGGAAGAGACAAGCTCCTCACCACAAGGGTGGAGGATGCTAACAATTACCAAATCTTGAAAAATACACTCGTTGAAGGGTTCGGCCTAACCACTGAGCAGTACAGGGTGCTGTTCAGGGATACCCAGAAAACGCAGTCTCAAGATTGGTCTGATTTTGTCGATTGTGCCACTAAGGCTTTTGAGGGCTGGTTACTGGGCAGTAAGGTTACTGATTACGAAGGATTGTATAATTTGATGATGAGAGAACAAATTTTAAACAATTGTCAGAACCAGTTGTTGCATCAGCATCTTGTCGACTCGGATCTGACCTCTCCCCAAGAATTGGGAAAGAAGGCAGACAGATGGGTTCGTACGAGAGTTAAACAGAACCAGGGCCAGAATCAAGGTGGTCAGAAGAAAGCAGACCAGAAGGGTAAAGATTCTAAGGGGGAACAAAATGACCAGAAGTCTTCGACAGGTCCCCAACAACCCAAAGAGGGTGGGGGTCAGGCTCCCCAAAAGAAGAAAGAAGGCCAATCCAAAAGATGGTGCCAGTACTGTAAAAGTAAATCTCACTGGTTTAGTGAGTGCACCAAGAAAGGAGGAGGGCAGACTCCTGCCACTGCAGCCCCTAAGGCACCTGTGCCCCCTAGTACAGTCAGCAGTGGTAGTGCGCCTCCCAAGGGTTTAGTAGGGTTAACCCTGGGTTCTGAGGGGCGTGACAACCTAGTTGGCACACTCACTCAGGCTGTCCTTGTCAGTACAGGGGACGCAGACGTATCCCCTGACGTAAGCCCCAATTCTTTGGGCAAATACCGACAGACGCCTTTCATAAATGGAAAGATGGCTCAGGCCTATAGGGACACTTGTGCCAGCGTCACCATGGTGACGCCTAACTTTGTGGACCCTGGACAGATCATGCCAGGTACAGAATTCCTGGTGACCAATGCAAGCAATGTCACTACCAATCACAGTATGGCAATTGTAGCTTTCTCCTGGGGAGGGGTAACTGGCCAAAAGAAGGTTGTAGTTAGTCCAGACCTCCCAGTGGATTGTTTGTTGGGCAATGATTTGGAGTCGTCACAATGGTCAGAAGTGGAGCACCGGACTCACATGGAAATGTTAGGCTTGCCAGCACATGTGTTCGCTGTGACCAGGTCACAGGTCAGGAAATGCCCCACTGAACAGGTGCTGGATCCTGGAACAACGGACCAGACACCTCCCAAGAAAAAGAGCAGTAGGGTTAAGGCTGCGCCTTCCCCCTTGCCCCAGGTCGAGGATCAAGTCTCAGAGGAGGCTGACCTACAGGAATTGCGGGAAACTGAGCCTAGGGAATTCGAACTTGATCAAGTTGAATTCTTGGGTTCAGGGGGACCCTCAAGGGAAGACCTGGGGAAGGACCAGTTAGACTGCCCTTCTCTTGAACCCCTCAGACAGCAGGCTGCTGCTGAGGCTGCTGGGAACGCCACAGGTACCCACAAGGTATACTGGGAAGATGGACTCCTGTACACTGAGTCAAGAGACCCCAAGCCTGGCATGACCAGGAGGCTGGTTGTACCCTTGTCTCAGCGTGGTTTCCTACTTACCTTGGCCCACGAGATTCCCTTAGCAGGTCACTTGGGCCAGACGAAAACGTGGGACAGGCTTGTCTCGCACTTTCACTGGCCACACATGAACGAAGATACCAAGGAGTTTTGCCGCTCCTGTGTCACTTGCCAAGCCAGTGGTAAGTCAGGTGGCACGACGAAGGCCCCCCTTATACCACTGCCTGTGGTGGGGGTACCCTTTGAACGGGTGGGGATCGACATCGTCGGTCCCATGGAACCACCTACAGCATCAGGGCACAAGTTTATACTGGTGGTAGTGGATCATGCCACCAGGTATCCTGAAGCTATTCCCCTTAGGACCACTACAGCACCTGTTGTGGCAAGAGCCCTAGTTGGAGTATTCTCCAGAGTGGGCTTCCCTAAGGAGGTCGTCTCCGACAGAGGTGCAAACTTTATGTCGAGCTACTTAACTGCTATGTGGAAGGAATGTGGTGTCAACTACAAGTTCACTACACCCTATCATCCACAATGCAATGGGCTTGTTGAGAGATTCAACAGGACCCTTAAAGGGATGATTCATGGACTACCTGAAAAGCTTCGGCGTAGATGGGACGTCCTGATCCCCTGCCTCTTGTTCGCCTACAGAGAAGTCCCACAGAAGGGGGTTGGCTACAGCCCTTTTGAACTTTTGTACGGGCATCCTGTAAGAGGACCCCTGTGTTTGGTGAAGGAAGGATGGGAGAGACCTATCAAAAAGCCTGCAACCAACATAGTGGACTATGTGCTCGGCCTCCGCTCGCGGATGGCTGAGTACATGGAAAAGGCATCTGAAAACCTTAAGGCCAGCCAAGAACTCCAAAAAGCTTGGCATGACCAAAAGGCTGTCTTGACTGTTTACCAGCCCGGACAGAAGGTGTGGGTGTTGGAGCCAGTGGCCCCAGCAGCACTCAAGGACAAATGGTCCGGGCCCTACACCATCCTGGAGAAAAAGGGAGAGGTCACCTACCTGGTCGACCTGGGAACTCCCCGGAGCCCCCACAGGGTGCTTCATGTCAACAGGCTCAAGGCATATGTCGACAGGAAGGACATGAGTTTGCTCATGGCCCTAGATGAGGGACAGGAGGAGGAGAGTGACCCTCTCCCCGACCTGCTCACTCAGAATCCTGACGATGGATCGGTAGATGGTGTTGTCTTTTGTGGCAGCCTCTCCGAACATCAACAGAGAGACTGTAAACAGGTTCTTCAGTCTTTCAGACATATGTTTTCTCTAACACCCAGTCAGACCGATTGGTGTACCCATGAGGTTGACACTGGTGACAGCTTGCCCGTGAAGAGTAAAATCTACCGGCAGCCTGATCACGTTAGAGACTGCATCAAGAGTGAAGTGCAGAAAATGTTGGAGCTGGGAGTCATTGAGCCCTCGGATAGCCCTTGGGCTAGTCCCGTAGTTCTAGTGCCGAAACCTCACACCCAGGGTGGTAAGAGAGAGATGAGGTTTTGCGTAGACTACAGGGGTCTCAATGCAGTCACTAAGACTGACGCCCACCCAATACCAAGGGCAGACGAGCTTATCGATAGATTGGCTTCGGCCAACTACTTAAGTACGTTTGACCTGACAGCTGGGTATTGGCAAATCAGGTTAGCTGAGGACGCCAAGCCTAAAACCGCATTTTCAACCCCTGGTGGGCATTATCAGTTCGTGGTGATGCCCTTTGGTCTGAAAAATGCACCTGCCACCTTCCAACGGTTGGTGAATCAAGTCCTTACTGGGCTGGATGACTTCTGCGCGGCGTATCTTGACGATATCGCTGTCTTTAGCTCCACCTGGGAGGATCACCTGGTCCACCTGCGGAAGACGTTAGAGGCACTGCAAGCCGCAGGTCTCACTATCAAGGCCACCAAGTGCCAGATAGGGCAGACACAGGTTGTATACCTGGGCCACCTTGTAGGTGGAGGCCAGGTTCAGCCACTGGAGAGCAAGATACAGTCAATCAGGGACTGGGCTCCTCCAACCACCCAGACTCAGGTTCAAGCTTTCTTGGGCCTGACTGGATACTACCGGAAGTTTGTCAGGAACTATGGTTCCATCGTGACACCATTAAACGAACTGACAAGCAAGAAAATGCCAAAAAAGGTTCAGTGGACAGCGAGCTGTCAAAAAGCATTCGATGACCTAAAGCAGGCCATGTGCACGGCGCCTATCCTCAAGAGTCCGGACTACTCCAAACCATTCATTGTCCAAACAGATGCTTCTGAGTTGGGTGTGGGAGCTGTTCTTTCTCAACTGAATTTTGATGGTCAAGACCAGCCCATTGCTTTTATAAGTAGAAGGCTGACCCCTAGAGAGAAGAATTGGTCAGCTATTGAGAGGGAGGCCTTTGCTGTGGTTTGGGCCCTGAAGAAGCTGAGGCCATACTTGTTTGGCACTCACTTCAAGATTCAGACCGACCATAAGCCCCTCTTGTGGCTAAATCAGATGAAGGGTGAAAACCCCAAACTGCTAAGGTGGTCCATTTCCCTACAGGGGATGGACTTTACAGTGGAACATAGACCTGGTACTGATCATGGCAATGCCGATGGGCTCTCCAGATATTTCCACTTAGAACAAGAAGACTCACCTGGTCAAGGTTAGCTTATTGTTCCGACGTTTGGGGGGGGGTCATGTAGGAGAGTAGGGTCTGCAATCCTATGATCACCCAGATTTTTTGCTTTTGTTTCACTGGTTTACGACTTTCTCTGGCTGTGGGCCTGCTAATCAGACCCACAGCCTGGCTGTTCTCTTTCTAAATTACGATATGTACCCTAGGTGCATTTACCAATTGGTACTGGGCCACCTTATCAGACCCCGTAACGCAGGGCATAGGTGTACCCAGGGCCGCCAGGAACTGCAGCATGTATTATGCCACCCCTGGCTGGCCTCTCAAATTTGACACAACTGGCTGCACGACAGCTGGGGCGAAGACGTGTAACCACCCTTCGCTTTAGGTATAGTAGCCCTATATCTAACCATACACTGGACACCCGAGTCCCTATCAGTCACTCCTATGGCAGGCCTTATCAATCCTGAAGGCAGAGTGCGTGGGCTCGTGTGAGTTAGGTTCAGGCCCGAGCCGAGCCCGGCTGCAGCTTGCGGGATCAAGGCCCAATAGCTGTTCCATGATAACGCGTACCATATCGGTAACTCCGGTATCGCGTTATCAAGGCATGTCGAGTAAGGTGTCATACGAATCGGGATGCTGCCCTCTCACCAACCCTGGCGACGAGGTTAGCATTCCGCCCTTCTAGAGGGACACGACATGTACGTAACTGTGAACCCCGGTTAAAGTTAACTAAAGCCTCAGCTCCACAAAATGGATGCTGCCACCACAGACACAAGTCTGACCTCCTGCTGCTGGGAGTCCTTCCAGCGAGGAGCACTTGGACAAAGGGTTTCCTGTCGAGGGCGCTGTTCGCACCGTCCCAGACAGGGTTTGTGTATTCTGGGTAGGTAGGGCTTTGGCGAGAAGGTGACTGCGGAGTGGCACCCCGGTGCTCACTACGCATCTGCCGGTTAGAACCAGTTCCAGGGGCGACAGCTCTGGCCTGGGGAAAGCCCGGCAGGGGAGAGGGGCGTAACTACCCCCCTTCCTGGTCCCACCCTTAGGGCAGGACCTAGTCATGTACCCACCCCTTTCTTTAGAATAAAGGCCGGAGCGGGGACCCTTCCAAATTAGATCATCTTTGAATCAAGAATACTTTCTACGAAAGGACTTCAAGACTCTTCTCAAGATTTCTCCCTTGTGACTAAGGAGTAGTCACCCTGCATCAGCGGGCACCAACTAAGAACTCTGCGGGTTGCTGCAAGTCCTTCCTCAAGGATCCGACGGCCCAGCTCGACGAGAACCGGCTTCCCTGGCACCTCTGACCTCTACCCACGTCATCAGCTCAGCTGTGATCTGTGGGTGCGACGAGACCTCGAGGGACCGGCCATCATCAGAACCTGCACGCTCTTAAACCAGCACGACCATCGAAGCAATTCCCTGGTGAGTGCTCTGGGGTCCGAGAAGCCCCGACGCTGAGCCGCTCCAGCACCGAAGTGCAGTCTCCCAGCATCTCCACGATCTGCGTGGGGCTCTTCTGCTCGCTGCTCAGCACGTTGTCTGGTCACTTGCCGCTGGCTTGTGCCCTTCTGTGACGACATCCGAGAATCCTCACTGCTGGTCTGGTTGCTCCAGACTGGCCCTTGCTTCCATCCTTGCGAGAAGCACCCCGGACCCTCCTGGTCCACTCAAGACGCCATCTTAGGCCCATCCCGTGGCCCCGAGATTTGCCAAGGCTTGTTGCCCCATCCTGGGCCCAGCGACGCCGACAGCATCATCCTTCGTGGGACAGCTCGCACCTCCACCGTGGTCGCCGACAACGCCTCCTGGTCCGTGAGACTGCAGAGCCTAGCGTCGCCCACTCACCTGGTCGAGGTGACGGCCAACCGGTGCCTTCCTGGTACCCTCTGACTACTGGCTAGTAGTACGAACTTGGTCCCCTCTGCTTTCAGGTTTCATCAATCTCCGATCCAGGCTTGGGTCTCTACGAACTATTCAGCACTGGTCGCCGGCCAGCAACTCCTTTCTTCCGGCTCCTGGCTCGTCAGCGAAGACCCCGACGCCTGTAAGACTTGTGCAGCCGCAGCCCGCGTGGCTAGGTAACTCGGCATTTCGGTGCCTGCATAGTCTCCTTACTCTAGGGTCCCGAGTCCCTCGCTTCCGACTTGCCTTATCGGGTCCGCCCGAGACCTTAAACTTTCCGTGTCCTCGGACACTTGTTTTAATTGTGCACTTGAAGTATTCTCCTAAGAGATTTGGTTTGTGCTTAGTACCCTGTCCTCATAAAGAGTACAGGGCTGTTGTGATTCTTAATGAATATCCTGTTTATTTTCATAACACTTGTGTGGTGTCCTTTCACTTGGTGTTCGAGGGGTACATGTGTGGTAAACAGCTGGCTTAACGCGCCCTCTCGAGTCTTTAGCCTTAGACTGCTCGTATCCACGCTACTAGGATAGCTGGTCTATAAGGTTGACTTACAACCAAACACCATAAGGGTCGCTGGAACGATACATAGCGGTCGCTAGAATAGCGAACGTTGCATATCGGGCCAACTTCTCACAGTCATTAACACTCATTTCAAGCGTACTGCATATGCCGATGACATTCTTATTTTCATTTCACAACCTCAAATGTCACTAGCATCTTTCTTCGGATATAAGCTCAACCTGGATAAGTACGACGTACTACCTCTTAATGCATTTGTTTAAAGGAGCCTTTTACTATGGCAGGACTCTCTTGGAATCCTGTAAAGATTAAGGGGCCGATTCCGATCCTAGAAAAAAATTGTCCGTATGATTTTCATCCGGAGCCATCGCCGTACGATTCGTACCCGTCCGTCCGAGTCGCGTAGTACGATCCGTATTCCGTCAATCCGTCCGAATCGTCACGTCCGTACGTATTGCAAGGCTCAAACAGTGAACCCTACGACTCGTACACATGCCGTACGACCGGACCAGTACGATCCGGACCGGGGTATGAGGACGCGATTTGTACGGTCCACGTAAGGTAAGGGCCATTCGTACGGAAAAGCACACAATCACTTATACACCGTACAGTGCGTACACCCCATGATGTTATGTTATTTATGTTATGTTATTTATTTTTTGTATAGCGCACGGATGCCGCAGGTAAGAGGCGTCCCGGCGCTTGGAGAACTGAATAACACAACACATATGAGAAGGCGAAGGCAAGAAGACAGACTAAACTGTGGATTTTAAAATATGCAACGCGATCCACAGCACAGCGCTAGTCAAGGTATCGCTCTAAGCGCTTCTGTAACGCGGTGGTCACCTGCTCCAGATAGCAGGGGTACGGTGCGAACCCCTGCGATCACGGGGTCTACGCACCGTACCGCTCGATCTTGGGGTGTACGCACCATACCCCGTGATCGCAGGGTGTACGCACCGTACACCCAGCAAACATGGGGTATGGTGCGTACACCCCAAGATCGCGGGGTACGGTGCGTACACCCCGTGATCGCAGGGGTACGCACCGTACCCCTGCGATCATGGGGTGTACGCACTGTACCCAGGGGGGGGCGTTCCGTACCAGTTTCGGGGAGAACTCTGCTTTTACGGCTGTTTTCAGCTCCCATAGAAAAAGGGTCGTACGGTGCGTACCCGACACGAATCGTACTTGCTGGGTCGGAAAAAGCAGCCGCGAACCGTACATATGTACCGTACAGCGGGTTCCGAGGGAGATTCGTACGGGGATTTGATTCGTACGGTCTCTGTACGATTCGTACAGAGTCCAGCTCCTGGTACGGATCGTACCTCGTCGTACTTACGGGGGACATTGCAGGGTACGATTCGTACGGGAAAACGCTCTGAACAGCTATTCGGAGCGGTTTTTCCAGAATCGGAATCGACCCCTAAATGTTTGGCAATTTTCTATACCAATAATCTCAGAGATACATTAAAAATTAATCTTGATCTTGATAGCATAATTACCAGATTTGCACACGTTATTAAGGGTTGGTCACCCCTCTTCTTATCTTGATGTGGATATCTTGACAACATTAAAATGATGATTCTTCCAATTATAATTTTCTCTCCTCAGATGTTACCAATTAAAATTCCCAAGAAATACTTCATTCCTCTGTATACATTGTTATCTAAATTATTATGGATTGAGAAAAGGTCTTGCATATCACTGAACAGACGTAATCTCCCAAAAACTGTGGGTGGTGTGTACTTTCCTGATTTCTATCTTTACTATAAGGCATTCAGTATTAAACAGATTCACTCCAAAAAAGCCTTAGAATCCTCCATGATCTTTCCCTTCTCCCACAAAGAGATTATATGTCACAACCCTCTAAGTTTTAGTTATCATCACTTATTTCGCACTTATGTTCCTCGATCAAACCGCTTTTCCGGTGTTCAATACTTCCACTTTTCAGTAATTTCTCTAAAGCCCCATCTGGTATAACAAAATGCTTATCCATAAAGGGAAACCTCATCTATGGAATAGATGGATTGACAAAGGTTTACTTATTGTTTCCCAATTTAGCACAAATAATTCAGTTATTGTATTTCCAACACTATCCCAATTATTTAATTTACTATCTTCATTCCATAATCAATATTACATATTACATGATCTTCTTTTAGAATGCCTAAATAGTTTTCCCAACCATTGAATACTGCTGATGTTATGCAAACACCTACTCATTCACTGCATAAAACTCATACTGCTGCTCTAATTTATAAAACACTTATCACATCCACTCAAGCCAGACCTTAATCTAAGCAGGAAACATGGGAAACTGATTTATAATATTGCTGGCTTCTTTTTTTAAGGGACAAACAATGGGGACATGTCGTTCAGCTTATTTAACTCAAACATTATAATATTTTTACATTAGATTATTTTATACACCTGCTCATATGTTCAAACTCAAACTTCTTAGGCAAGATACTTATTGGCGACGTAACTCCCATTCTGGCACCTATGTTCATATGTTCTTTTAATGTCAAGCGGTTTTTGATTTCTGTATCCAGGTATGGGACAGAATTGCTAACATTACTGGTATTTACAAATAAAAATCTTTAAACAAAAAAAGAAATAAGCAATTGTACAATAAGAAGAATGCTTTCTCAGCTGTATGGGACCACTAAACAATTGAAAACATGAATATGGACTCGGACACGAGCATGTGTGTGGACAAACAGCGATTCAGAAGTCTCCTAAAACTATTATCCATTCCCCTGTGATTCTAGGTTAGCCCCAAGGACCTGTATGGGTTTCTGAGGAATCCCACCCTGGCCCTCAGTATTCCGGATGAAGACTAGAAAAACATAGAAACAAAGCAACAAGGGGTAAAAGAAATATACCAGGAGTTTGGATATATACAGTGTTGGACTTTTTGCAGGGTCACCCCAGAACTTTTTGCCTTCCTCTTGTATTATTTCTGACCTGTTGTTGGTGGTTTTATGGGGACTTGATTACAGCTGTTCAGTGCTAAAGTGCCCGTGCTCTCTATGGTAAACTTGGTAAGATTGGTCTACACCGGTTTGGCATATTTAATTTACTTATCAGTCCCTTATATAGCCCATATACCCAGGGCCAGTAAATTAAATACTACTGGTGGGCTTGCAGCGCTGCTTGCGCCACCCACCGAAGTAGCCTTTCAAACCTGTCTCAGGCCTCTGCCACTGCAGGTCCTGCGAGCACAGTTTACTGCTGCTGTGATGTGGCATATAAAGTTGTTGCCACGTCTGCAACTCCCCTTTTAATACATATCAGTCACCCCTAAGGTAGGCCTGAGCTAGCCCTATGGGCAGGGTGCGGTGTAAGTAAAAGGTAGGACATGTGCGTTAACTGTGTGGCATATCCTGGTATTGACAAACAGCCTATTTGATTTCTCACTGCTGTGAGGCTGCCCTCTCATAGGGATGCATTGAGGATTCCCTGATATGTACTTCAGTTTTAATTTCTGACATGAGATGGTTAGCATACCATGTGTGGTATGTTTGGAATAGTAGTGATAAATACTGCTCATTGGTGAAAGCAGATAAATTATTACTATTTTTGAAATGCCACTTTTAGAAGTGAGCATTTGCATGTGCTATGTGTCTTTGTGCCCTGCCTGGTGTGTACTGACCGTCTGGTTCTGACTGATAAGGAAGAGGAGATGTGCAGATAGTCTGTGGTGGGGGGGAGGGTGAGAGAAGAGGGGTGTTTGAGGTGTGTCCTGCCTTGCCTAGGTGATTCAGCACTAGACTGAACAGACCGTGGCTGGATTTAGAGTAGCTGCGTTTCCCCTAGCACCTGAATAGGCCTGGTCTGCATTTAGAGTGGTAGGAGGAGTAGCACCTGACCCGGAATAGGGTTGTGCCTGTCTTCCACAATGCTGACTTTGCCCCACTGTGGTGTGTCTGGAGCCAAGGCTTACACCAGTAATGGGGGTTGTTGTACACTAGTAATTATGTTCCAAGTTCTCCCAAAACAAAGACTTGGGCACTATAAGTAAAGGGGTTGTGACCCTATGTAGAGGAGAAGACACTCAGTTGACTGCCTGGAGGAACCGCCATCTGGGACTACCTACTTGTGGGACTGAACCTGCTGCCTGCTGGGCAGTAGAAGGGACTGCCACTCTGCTAAGGGACCCTGTCTGCTGGCCTACTTGTGCCCTGTTCTCTGGCCCAGGGATTTACCGGGGCTGTGTGACTGGCCGTGGATAATTGGAAGCTGTGCTGGGTGAGCGCTGTGTTTGCCACCCTAGGAGTTGCTTTCATTAGCAGCGCAAGTAGAGCGTTGCAGGGTGCTTCCCTCTTCACTTTCAGTGCCTGAGAGGGAAGGGCTATAGCTGCATCACCAGGAGCCCCTCTGCACTGTGCAAGGTCTGGAGACCGCCTTTTCTTTAACTTGATTTGTGCTCAGAGCAGCGCATGTGAGCACTATTTGGGAGGAGGGAGAAGCCGTATTGGCGAGCGAGGCCTGACTTCTGGAAGAGCCTAGGAGCCCCACTTGCGTTCTACTGTGGGCAGAGTCCAGAAAGGGTCTTGTGAAATTGCACCCATGCGACACGGGTCACGTTGCAGTCCTAGCAACCCTGTTCGGCTCCCCCTTGAAGTAGCGCGACTTTGGAAGCTGCTGAGGGAGCCAGAAAGGAAGAGCGAGGATTCCAGGTACGGGTAGTCCTCTGCGTTGCCCAGCAGCGCCGACGTTCTCAAGGGGCGGGGTCAAAGGCAGGAAAGCCAGCAGAGACTTGGCTCTGCATATTGACCAGCTGTTTCCTCTCTTGCTGGCCGCCGCAAAAGAAAGGGTCCAGGCGGGAGGTCCTGGCCAGCGGAGTCTTTCTACCTGCACCAGAGTGGAGAGCTGGTCCTGACAGAAGGAGGGCGGCATCCTCACGAAGCCCGTACCACTGCAGCTGAACTGCCAGGTCAGTGCAGTGGGGGAGCCCGGGAAGGTCTCCCGTGTGGTGAGCTCGCATGGGCCCACCGTTATTGAACCGCCGTATTTGTTGTTGGTATTCACACCGCATGCCTGAAGGACTGCCAGGGGCCATTTCTGTGAAGGAAAAGGGACTGAGTGAGGTCTCCCCGCCTACGGGGCAGTACTTTTTTGGCAGGATAATGAGTAGGGGCACAGGAGTTGCATAGTAGGCACAACATTTATGATACATGTATTATGCCTCACTCTAATTACCTCACATTGCCTGCCCGGAGATGATGAGTTATGTGATGTATGCCTTGCTTTGGTCAGGATAACAGGCATTACTTCATAGAGTACATTATATGTACAGTGAGGTGATGGTGGTATGTACAATATTAGTAATGGTATTCCATGATGTGTACACAGCTGCAAGTGTATGGTGCACTGCTGATGAGGTTTTGTGCCTAATGCTTTAAGCTAAGTGCAATCCTACCAGTAGTTACTGGTGACCATAACTGTAATGTTTATGACAGTGGCCTGATTGGGCAAGCAATTTATGTATTTCCTGTGACGTCATGACAAGTGCTTAGTGGCACAGTGCTTTATGTGATGTGTTCTAATGTGTTTTTATGGATAATACTAAGGTTATTTTAATAGAACCTTGTGTGGAGTTTCTATTGAGGTGTGCCTAGTGTGTCACTGCTGTGTGAGTGTGTTGCGCAAACGCTTTACACATTGCCTCTGGGATAAGCCTGAGTGCTCTGCTAAGCTACCAAAGAGGTGAGCAGGGGTTATTTTCAGGAAGTAACTTCCTTGCCCTGACTAGAGTGGCGGGTTCTGCCTGGCTTAGGTGCATAACCTAGTCAACCAGAAACTCAATTTCTAACACTGGTTGTCAACTGTGAGGATTGGGCTTCCGTTTGCGCAGTATCACAGTGATGCATGGTTGCACAACAAACTCTGTATTTAAACAATCATGTGTTTTGGATTTCTCCTGAATTTCTCTCATTAGTCATTTTGTATTGTGTACTCCTGCTTCAGCTCGTACACTTGCACTTGTGTATTTAGTGCCTTGCCAAAATGGAATCTGCCTTTGACCTAAATGACCTGTTTAAATAATCTGGCGGAGTTAAAAGGGCTCTGCAGGGAGAGGAAAATAGTAGTGACTGCAGAAGACACCAAGCTAGGCCTTCAGAAAGTCATGTTCAAGTGGCAAGAGGATGAATGGAAACATGAGTACGCTGGGTGGAAGGTTTCCCAGTCAGCATACCCAGAGGGTGGTGGTTTTGAGGGAGACCCTGAAGAGTCTGAACAGGAGGGAGGAAATGGTTGGGCAGGGACGCCAGTAGGTAGTGAGGACCCTCACTGACCTGCTCATCTGCTTTGAACTGAGGAACTGCTTTTTTGTCCAAGTCCCAAGCCGCATTCCCTGAGGTAGAGGTCGGCTGGTGGGAGCGTTACTGCAATCGGCAGTTTTCCATCTCGCTCTCAGCGCGACCCGCCCAGGTTGCAGTGCATTGCTTGTGCCCTGGAAAAGCCTACCGGGGGACTGCGAGGCCCAGAAACCACCGCTCTTTGCAGCCGGCGCCTCTTCCCCCGTCGGCCACGCCCACTGAATTGAACGCTGCTATAAAACCTTTCGCGCCACCCGCTGCGCGGGTGCCGCTCACTGACCTGCTCATCTGCTTTGAACTGAGGAACTGCTTTTTTGTCCAAGTCCCAAACCGCATTCCCTGAGGTAGAGGTCGGCTGGTGGGAGCGTTACTGCAATCAGCAGTTTTCCATCTCGCTCTCAGCGCGACCCGCCCAGGTTGCAGTGCATTGCTTGTGCCCTGGAAAAGCCTACCGGGGGACTGCGAGGCCCAGAAACCACCGCTCTTTGCAGCCGGCGCCTCTTCCCCCGGCGGCCACGCCCACTGAATTGAACGCTGCTATAAAACCTTTCGCGCCACCCGCTGCGCGGGTGCCGCTCACTGACCTGCTCATCTGCTTTGAACTGAGGAACTGCTTTTTTGTCCAAGTCCCAAACCGCATTCCCTGAGGTAGAGGTCGGCTGGTGGGAGCGTTACTGCAATCGGCAGTTTTCCATCTCGCTCTCAGCGCGACCCGCCCAGGTTGCAGTGCATTGCTTGTGCCCTGGAAAAGCCTACCGGGGGACTGCGAGGCCCAGAAACCACCGCTCTTTGCAGCCGGCGCCTCTTCCCCCGGCGGCCACGCCCACTGAATTGAACGCTGCTATAAAACCTTTCGCGCCACCCGCTGCGCGGGTGCCGCTCACTGACCTGCTCATCTGCTTTGAACTGAGGAACTGCTTTTTTGTCCAAGTCCCAAACCGCATTTCCTGAGGTAGAGGTCGGCTGGTGGGAGCGTTACTGCAATCGGCAGTTTTCCATCTCGCTCTCAGCGCGACCCGCCCAGGTTGCAGTGCATTGCTTGTGCCCTGGAAAAGCCTACCGGGGGACTGCGAGGCCCAGAAACCACCGCTCTTTGCAGCCGGCGCCTCTTCCCCCGGCGGCCACGCCCACTGAATTGAACGCTGCTATAAAACCTTTCGCGCCACCCGCTGCGCGGGTGCCGCTCACTGACCTGCTCATCTGCTTTGAACTGAGGAACTGCTTTTTTGTCCAAGTCCCAAACCGCATTCCCTGAGGTAGAGGTCGGCTGGTGGGAGCGTTACTGCAATCGGCAGTTTTCCATCTCGCTCTCAGCGCGACCCGCCCAGGTTGCAGTGCATTGCTTGTGCCCTGGAAAAGCCTACCGGGGGACTGCGAGGCCCAGAAACCACCGCTCTTTGCAGCCGGCGCCTCTTCCCCCGGCGGCCACGCCCACTGAATTGAACGCTGCTATAAAACCTTTCGCGCCACCCGCTGCGCGGGTGCCGCTCACTGACCTGCTCATCTGCTTTGAACTGAGGAACTGCTTTTTTGTCCAAGTCCCAAACCGCATTCCCTGAGGTAGAGGTCGGCTGGTGGGAGCGTTACTGCAATCGGCAGTTTTCCATCTCGCTCTCAGCGCGACCCGCCCAGGTTGCAGTGCATTGCTTGTGCCCTGGAAAAGCCTACCGGGGGACTGCGAGGCCCAGAAACCACCGCTCTTTGCAGCCGGCGCCTCTTCCCCCGGCGGCCACGCCCTCCTTCCTTCCTCTATATCTAGCCAGTCTCTAACGCGCCGCGGGTCGCGCCGCGGGTCGCAGCCCGGGGCGAAGACCCGGGCAAAGACCGGGCCGTTTTAGGCCGTTAGAGGCTGGTAGAGACTGGACTGGGCCACCCCCCTGATATTTATATTTTTATCTGATCCTTCCCCACTGTATCATTTTACGAACTACCCCAGACCCATAACTCAATAGCAACAGTAATGGTCCTTACGAGAGGGAACAAAACCAAAACCAAAGCCCCCAGCGCAGCGGGCAAATTGCTAGGCCCTATGGATGACTTTTTAGCGAAGGCCAATACACTTATAGACGAAAGCATATCAATTATCGAAGAAAGGGTCTCCCTAGATCTGGCATTCGCAAAAAGATCCTCATTAGGTATCTTGGCGGAAGCCAGATCTCCAGCACTAGGAGCCTCAAACGCTGAGTTGGCGCTGACTAGAGAGAGACGCAGCCTACCAAATACAGTAGATCTGTCAGTATCTCAGCTAGCGGACTCTCAACTTAGCTTTGATCTAGAAAAAACTCCAGAACTGCTTCCAACAACACCTGTGCAAATCTCCTCTTCAGAAAAAAGAATAGAAAGGGGCAGGAGGGAGGGAGCAATTAGCAAAAAAAGGGCACCTAGAAACCCCACTACACCAGTAAATTTGACAATACCACCAATCATCCCACAAATCCAAGATGATAGGGCGTCACATATTGAGATTCTAGCATCAGTCCATCAGGTAGAGAAGGAACCATCTTCCCCGATACTCTTGGACCCTCACTCCACTAAACAAGCCCAAGTGGATTTGAATGTTGTTGAGGCCCAGGAATTAACTCTCTCTAGCATAGCCAATGTAGTCAAACATGCATTACTACCCCTAGAACACCGGTTAGCAGTTATAGAATCGCAAATTTCCAAATTTCTAAAAAATCAACAGTCATCTCTTCCGCCATGTCCTCAAAAACCGGGCGGAAATAACAGTAAAAAACCAATTAATACTAATGCACCTAATGTCAATCCATCTTTGCCCAACCCACAACAAAAGACCCTCCGAATAACCACTCCAAATTTGCCCATTAATAAAAACACCATTAATTCGACCAAAATAACAAAAACAGCAGCAGCCCAAAGCTCCACTAGCAACTCACAACAGACAAATACTTTGATCTCTCCAGCTGCGGCTGCTACTATTGCCACGACCCCGACGGCACCTAGTAGTTCAGCCAATAAAACCCCAGGGAAAAATATGAATAAAACAACAACGAAAACCTTACCCCCTCCACCCGTACCACCAAAAACACCTGCGGATAGGCCCAAGAGAAATACTGCGAGGAATCCTGGTCCCCCAAGACTCCCAGCAGAGTTCCCTCCTGAGGCCTCACTCTATGTGGTGGTCATGGCTGGAGTTCCTGAATTAACAGACCTTACCCCAGAACCGGTCTGGTCTCTAAAAAATAAAGCCCAGCATTGGCTCCAAACCAACCGCCCAATTCCATCCTCCTGGCGTGGAAGAATCAGATCTGTAGCTAGGGTACCGTGGGTGGGCAACACTAGAAAAACCATTCCTGGGGACTGCATAACAATCACATTCGAGGACCCTCGAATAGCGGATTATGTTTGTGCCTGGGAAGACATTACCCCAAATGGAGGAATCAAGATCAAGTCACTCTCCTTCTTTTACCCCTTTAGGCAAGTGGACGGATATATACAGGAGCAGGAACCTCCTTGGTCCGTCCCATTCCCCAGGCAGGATGACCAATTAAACATCAGATATCATGGTCCTCCTAACCTTTACGAGCCAGACTACTCCTGGCACACAGTGAGACAACGCCACCAGGGAGGAAGGTGGGATGACAGAAGACCTTACACACAATGGCCCCCACATAGAGATCAATCACGATGGGACCCCTGGCATAACATCCCGCTAAACAATAGGTATAGCGGCCTAGAAATGGTCGACTGACCATCAACAGAAATCCCTCCCACTGACATCCAACTATCCTCCCCGTCACAGTCCGTTATCACCTCCCAAGCCATTGGTAACAAGGATTCCATAACCTTAAAAGCAGAATCTGGTGACGACTCTCTATCTATCATAGCATCCTATTGGAACATTGCGGGCCTACGAAATAAAATCGAGGATGGCTCTGCGCAGAAGTTCCTAACCCCATACCAAATAATTTGTCTCCAGGAGACATGGTCTGTAGAAGAACTACACTTACAAGGCTATAAAACTTATAACGTCCCAGCACTAACCAGTACAATGGGCAGACCAAAAGGTGGGCTCACAACCTACATCTCAAACTCCCTACCTCTTAACAAAGTGGTTACACTCTCCCAGGACGCTAACCACCAAATCCTATCACTAATCCTTCCCATTAAGGATACAATTATCTTGACCAACATATATAATAATTTGTCGGAAGAAAATTTCATAATTCTTCTTACTACTCTAACCGACAAATTGAAACAAGCTCATCACCGGAGCCCTGCAAATAAGGCAACTTATTTAATTTGGGGAGGTGATTTTAATCTCCACCCCTGCACAGCCCCTAATTTACTGTGCTGTGGGATAGTGGACGATTTCAACGTCCCACTAGCGCACCTCGCTCACACTAAATTAGGAAATATAATTAACATCGCCCTATCAGATCTGGATCTTCAGATCGCCAATCATCTAAAAGCAGACTCAAATGAATTTATTCCGACCTACGTGGGCAGGGGACATAAGACCACAGTAGATTTTATATTTCTCTCCCAAAACCTAATGACTAAACTTAAAGATTTTGAGGTCATTGTCACTCCCCTCAGCGACCACGCAGCCTTAACAATAACACTGTCTATGCCAGCCAATGCCTCCCATAAATTGGAGATGGCGACTACCCTCACGCAGAACAAGATCCAGGTTGGTAAACGTAATGGACTAACAATCAAATGGGCCAAAATCAACCCATCTGACATAATGAAAAAATTAATAACTCGGTCCTACCCAAACATAGTGAAATGCCTGGATCTAACAACTAGCCATAAGGAAGTCCTTAGAAATTTTAACTTAATATTAGATGCCATAAAGGACCTACTTACTTCAAAATCCAAATCAAACCGCGCCATAAAACCAAAATGGTTTAATCATAACTGTACAGCGGCCCTATCAAAGTTAAAATCTGCACTTAAAAATAACCCACGCGATGCGGCCCAGATCCAGCTCCTGAGGCGCCAATATACAGGGGAAAGAAAGCTGAGAACGGCCCAACTTAAGCAAAAATTATGGGACGATCTCCACCAAGGCGCAGTCTCAAAAAACAGTGAGCTGTTCTGGCGCACAGTCAGAACCCCATACCTTACAGAAAAGGATACCCCGAAAATAGAAGTCGCTATCGACGAAAATACATGGGTTTCCCACTTCGAGGAAATTTTTAAAAACACCCTACCAACAGAATCCCCACCCCCCAAGGTGAATTATCCTATTCTGGTTCCCTTTGAAATTCCAGACCTCATAGACGCCCTGCAGAGTAGCAAATCAGGCAAGGCACCAGGACCCGACGGGGTCCCGGTGGACTTTTTTAAAAGCAACCAAGACCTTTGGGCCCCCATTTTAACTAGAGTATGTACAGCGGCAGCGAGTGAGGGAATTCTAACCTCTTGGACAAAATCAATAATGGTCCCCATCTTTAAAAAGGGGGACCGGCAAGACGTAAAATGCTACCGGCCCATATCACTGCTGGACTCACTCGGGAAAGTAGTGGGGAGAGTGATTCTAGAGCGCCTCCAGCAGTGGACTGAGGACCGGGGCATAATTTCGGATATCCAATTCGGCTTCCGAGAAGGCTTTGGCACCCTAGAGCAGGTCCTCAACCTTACCCTAATAATGGGGAAATACACACAGGCCATCCCTACCAAGATATACATGGTCTTTGTCGACCTTTCCGCAGCTTTTGACTGCGTTTCACACACAAAGCTGTGGAAGGTCTTAGCCCAATTGGGAGTAGATCCACCCCTTTTAGATTTTCTCAGAGAGCTCTATACCGGGGCTACAGCCAGAGTACGCTTTGGCGTAAACGGAGAGTTGACGTCCCCGTTTAGCGTAGGGCGTGGGGTCAGGCAGGGATGCGTCCTGGCCCCCTTCCTCTTCTCACTCTACACCAATGGCCTGGAGGAGGAGATGTTGAGGGGGGCCCAGGACCTCCCACGCATAAATCGCCGCCTGATCCCTGCCCTGCTCTACGCGGATGATGCCGTTATCTTAGCACGAACTCCCAGAGAACTCCAGAAAGCAGTGAGCAGATACACGTCCTTCATGGGCAACTTAGACTTAAAGGTGAACGTGAAAAAAACGTTCGTTATGACAGCTGGCAGAGGCCAAAAAAGAACATATCCCACTCTGCTGAACAACCAAAAGCTTGAACGTACCCCCCACTATCCCTATTTGGGGGTCATGATAGATGATCAACTCAGTTGGAAGCAAGCAGTGAACACAAGGGCACTTCTATTTAGGAGATCAATTGCCGCTCTAATAACTTTCTCTCAGAGATTAGGCAAAAGACCACCAGTAGAGCTCCTCAAGATTTATAATGCCAAATGCCAGGCAATTGCAACATATGGTGCAGGAGTCTGTGGGTATACAGACATCAGTCCCATCCAGAAGGTGGAAAACACCTTCTTAAGATTTTTGTTAGCTACCCCCAAAGGCACCTCAACCTACGCAATGCACCTAGAATTAGCTATTCCTTACCTAGAGGATCTAATTAAAATAGAACCTCTGATGTTGTGGCGCCGCATTTGGAGGTCAAACAAAAATGCTCTGACACAAGCTATCATTGCAGACTCAATGAGCATGGACAATTCTGCAAAAATAAAGTGGCTTTTATATGTTAGGAATTTTTTTAACGATCTAGGCCTTGAGAATTACTATTTAGACCCGGCATCTATTACGGACATTTCAAAAAAAGATCTTAAACAGAAAGCACTAAGTCACCTGGAATCTTTAAGACTCGCATCCAATTCCTCAAAAACTGCAGTGATCCACGCAAACATGATCCAAGTAGCCTTTGTCATTCACCCGTACCTGGAACTCCAAATATCAACTTACGAGAGAATGTTAATCACAAGATTTAGGCTAAACACCTTTTTTAGAATGGTCACTTTTCCGTCACAAAACTGTTGGGACGCTATACTGCCGCCTTGTCCTTGTGACGGTTTATCAAGCGCAGTCGAACTTGCATGTGATCCTGCTCTGCAAATACCATCAAGCCCATAGAAAGATCTGGCTTTTACCGATACTCAAATCTTGGGGATTGAGACAGTGCAGACCTGCTCTTTTAAGATTGCAAATGCTGGAAACAGTGAATGTCTGTTATTTTGTTAGTAGTTTCCTAAAGTGTATCATGAAACATAGAAAAAACTTCTAAAAACTATGTTATATCCATCACAAGCGGTACCTTGCACATTTTGATTAATCTTTTTTTAATTATGAAATGAATTTTATCTGAAACGTTTGTAACATGTGTATTTTTACAGTGTTTGATATTCTGTGTTCTTTTATGGTTTTTCCATTGTGAACAAGCCGAATAAAGATTTATATATATATAGTGAGGACCCCGTAGAGATGGTCCCATGCTGGGTCTAGTGTTGGGGGTAGTGCCTCATTCCGTTCTCTGTCCATGGAGGACTTGGCGGAAAGGAGGGAAGAAAGGGAGCACCAGCTGGCTTTGGACAGGCTTAGTTTGGAGCATGCCAAGGAGCTAGCGCAGCTGGTTGTGTAGGAGAGAAAGGCTGATGTGGAGAGAGCATTAGTTCAGGACAGGATGGCGGAGGCAGAGAGGACCTTCGCCAGAGAAAAGCTACCTCGTGAGAATAGGTTGTCCCCTGTGTGGAGTTTGAGTGTTCTGGATTCACCAGTGAGGGTGGAGACCAATGGTGGCAGCAATGTTGTGTCCAATGTAAAAACTTCCACTCCCAGATCCCAGAGCATGGTACCTAGTTCCCAGGAGGAGGGTGTCACACCTAAAGGGTATAGGTTGAGGATCAGGGACAGTAGGACACTGTTTCACCAGTCTTGGAGGGAGTTTGTGGAGAATTCTGTGATGCGCTGGAAGGATGGGTGAAGGGTAGCAAAGCAAACAATTTTGAAGGGCTGTTCAATCTGGTTGTCAGAGAGCACATGTTCTGTTGTTGTTTTCCAGGGCTACGCCAACACCTGTTGGGGTGTAAGATCTCTGATCCCAGAGAACTTGCCGCGGAGGCAGACCTCTGGATGAGTACCAGAGGGTCTGGAAAGGCATTTGGGAGTGATCCTAAAGGGAGTGGCCCAGGTATTTCCCAACCAAGGGTGTTGGGAAAGGTTTGTGATAGCCCAGATAAGTCCCAGTGTAGTCAGACAGTCTGTACGGAACCATGTCCTGTTTCAGAAGAGGAGTGGGAATGGGATGTGTCCCAAGGTGGCCAAAGTCCAGTCCAAGGACCTAGGTTAGTTCCAGTGTCCCTACCATGTTGTCTTCTGGGGGTACCACTCCAAGTGGGAGGGTGCAGAATTCTGGACGAGTGTGCAGAGGGAGGGAGTACTTGCCTCTGGCCCCGGTTCAACCTGAGGGTTTGGTCCCTGAGTTGGTTGACCAGTTGCAGGGTAGAAATCCTGAACCTGTGGAAGAAATTTGTGGGAGGGCTGATACCAGCGCTCTGACAGTTTTTGGTTCTGAGGGTACCTCTCCTAGGAGGAGGTTACGGAACCCCAGACGGAGGGGGAGGAAAGCCTCTCCCATGACCCCTGGTAAGCCTGAGGATGCAGACCTGGTGTTGAGGGAACAGTGACAGAATAGGACTGCACTGATGAGAGGTAGAGTGGGGGAAGGATACTATATACCTGGGGCAACCACCCCCCCTCTGTGAGATGGCAAGAACCAGAGACATCTGCATGGCCTAGGGCCTGGTCCTAGCCACGGACAGCTAAGGAATACCCATGGGTTAGCTTAGTTGGTCCTAAGAGCAGAGACAGAGGGATCCACATGGGTTCAGATTGGCGTAGAACTGGAAGGTGTCCCTGCAGTTGCGGTCCTACCCCACAGGCATCTGCTTGCATTATTCATGTGACCCTCCCACACTTCATATTATACATTTCTTCACAATAAAGGAAAAGTGTTCGACATTGAATCAATACTTCTAGTTTATCATTCACTTTATATGTGATCCTCTGGCTGTGTGCAATTCTATGAAGCTCAGTTCGCCATTTATCATAAGTGGGGGTAGTCTCTTGTCACCAATGTCAGAGTATACATAGCTTTGCTGCTGTTTAAGGGGTCGCTAATCATCTGTCGGTGTGCATACTCAGACCAACAATAGCCAAAACATCATGTAAGAGGGCCAAATATGGGGAGGGCTGGAAAGCAATGGTCCTCAGTGGCTGCAGTTTGGTCCAAACTGTATTTCAACAGGGTTTCAACATCTGACATTCCCAGAGAATATGTTAAATGTGACAATCACCCATGTCACATCTATAAAACCTGGAGTGACCAAACAAGCCCACATTCTTCAATTTAAGGGATGTTCAGTACCAATCATTTAAAATCTTGTACAGAAATTTTCAAGTTCACTCTCTATCCATTTTACTATGATAGTGTAATAGTTTGGTCCAGTCTTCCGGGAAATAGTCTTTTCCAAGTAGCGTCTTCCAGTAAAGCCCAGCGATGTTCTGAACCTCTGAGGAATGTAAGTTATAAGTAATAACTATTTACAGACCTGAAAGAACCACAGATACTCAAATATTGCGCGACAGGTGCCACCGGCAGAACAGCTAGTGGTTTTCTCAAACTGACGCTGAGAAAATGCACCAAATGCTAATACCTCCAATAGCCCATTGCTAAAAGCCCATATTATAATCTGTGGCTCGGAATATTTTTAATACGTCCATTTTGAGAAAGTTGATCAAAATAATGTAGACCAACTGCATGTCAATTTGGCCACGAAAACACCCTGCCTCATTTCTGAATCTATTATGCCATACTGGTGCTCCCTTATACAGCGCAGATTTTACCCAAGCAGAAAAGAGACAGTCTTCCAGGCTCCCAGTGAATGGATTATCTATACTGGTCTCCATCTTCTCAGTCATGTAGATTGGTGGAACGGGTCTATGCAAATCAAGAGTTTGTGTTCCAGCAATACCCATAGAGGCACCTCCTGAAAATGCTGCCAACAGCATGTCAATTGTGATAAATGAGAGACTATACATCTACATAAGAGGCAATCAAATTAACTCAGTCATGGTATGTGCCCAGAGCTGAGATGCTTTCAGTCTCGGCCTACACGAATAGTCAATTTGTACCAATAATGCTTGAGGAATACAGAGTGGTGCTTGGACAAAAAAGTTAATTGAAGCAAAGCGTGATCATTATTTTGATGGTTTAAATCCTGCCTCATAGCACATGATCTGATGAGTTCAAACCAAAAAGTCCTGCTTAGTGCAGCTTATAACAGACTGTTGGACTTGGCCCTCTTGGCAGGGTCATCCCTGAACTTTTTGCCTTCCTCCAATTGTCTCTCTGACCTGTTTTTGTTGGTTTAATGACTCGGGCGCTTTACCACTGCTGACCAGTGCTAAAGTGCATATGCTCTCCCTATGAAAAAGTGTACATTGATTGATTTCCATGATTGGTTCATTGGATTTACTGTCAGTCCCCAGTAGAGTGCACCAGGAGTGCCAGGGCTTGTGAATGCCAATACTGCTAGTGGGCCTGCAGCGCTGGTTGCGCCACCCACAGAAGCAGCCTTTTAAAATAAGTCTAGGTCTGCCATTGCAGAACCTGCGTGCAGTCTGACACTGTCATGCTGACTGGGCAAGTGCACACACTTGCCAGCCTCTAAACCTTCCCCTTACTTCATATGAGTCACCCCCATGGTAGGCCATAGGGCAGGGTGCATTGTAAGTGTAAGGTAGGACAAGCACTGATGTGTGTGGCATGTACTAATAGTGAATCACAGCCAATTTCGTTTTTCACTATTGTAAGGCTACCTGTTCTCATAGGCCAAGATGGGCTGCTGGAATTATTACACCCTATAATCCCAGCAGGCTTAGGGAACATGGTAGAAGGTCAAGTTTAGTATGCCTGAACTCAGAATAATAAAATACTTCTTTTAGTAAAGTTTATTTTAATATCCTGTGTTTGCAAATGCTACTTTTAGAAAGCTAGCACTTGCTTGCCTAACCATTTCAGCCCGCCTCTGCTAGGATGTGTATGTTGCTGTCTGGGTTGTGTGAGTGACAGGGCTGGGGGATGACAGGTGGTGAATGCAAGGATTACACCTTAGTGGGAGGTGGGAGCGCCCCTGGGCTCTGAATAGGGCTGTGCTCTGCCACCACAATGCTGGCTCCACCTCCTGGGGAGCGACTGATGACTCAGCCCGACACCTGGCCCAGGAAGAGGGAGGGCTGTCAACAGAGTACTCCTGGCTGCCCCTGTCATCACAATGCAGGCTCCACCTCCTGCGGAGCTTCTGATGTGCCTGCCCCTCACACTGAAAGGAAAAGCCAGGAACAGCACAACAGAGTGCTTCAAAACTGAAATAGGCTATGCAAAGGCCCCCCTGGCCTGAAAGAACAAAAGAAACTGAGTATAAGTATAGGAGCCCTGCTCCCAAGAAACTAGATCCTGTTTCCCACAACGAACCTCTGCCCAACTAGAAGGAAGAAGAAGAAGCTGGAAGGACTGGCCTGCTGTCTGCCTTGCTGAGGAAGGAGAGGAGAAGACTTACTAAAAAGACTTGCAGACTTGTGCTTGAAACTTTCTCCAAGGGCTTGATTGAGCTGGCCCCCTGAACGGAACCTCAGGACCAGTGGGTTACTTGTGCCTTCGCTCGCCTTGTACTGTGAGCCGTTTGTGCCTCTTGCTGGAGCTGAGACTGCGCCCCCATCGCGCCCCTCCTAGGGCTGTGGCACTGAGGAGCTCGCCTGCCCTTCACCCGTGAGAGCCTAGCTCCGTTGGAGTCGCTCTCAGGCTGCCTGCTCCTCTACCCCGCCTGCCATTAGGAGCGCGCTGAAGCGCCCTCTCGCCCCTCCCGCTGGAATTCCTCCGAGGCTGGTGATTGCCGATGGAACAGCCGCCCGCACGTAGGAACGTGCCCTGCTGTCCTGCTTCACCCGCCCCTTTGGAGACTTTACAGGCCACGCCGCCCCCTTTGGGAGACCCCAGTAGAGTCGGTACTGAGGTCGTGGGTAGGCATGGGCGAATTTTGCGAATCTCGCGTTCGCGAATTTTGCGGATTTGCGAACTCGCAATCCGCAAAATCCGCGAATTCACGCGAATTTGCGGATTTTTTTTTTGTGTTTGCGCTGGTTTCTGCCAGTTCGTGAGGGTTTTTGTACAATTTCGCAAACGCGAACTTACCTGTCGGGTCGCAAGTTTTGCGAACTTGTTGTTTCTACGTGTCCAGCCTGTTTGGGACACTCTTCTTCATCACTGCCACCCTCTGTCACCACTGCCACTCTCTGGTTCACTCATGCCACCCTCTGGCTCACCCATGCCACCCTCTGTTTCATCACAGCACCCTCTGGTTGTCCAGTGTACATTATTGTGGCAAAGCAAAGCACACCTTCCCTGCCTCAAGTGACCTGAATTAATTTGGGGCTGATTAATGTGTCACAGAATATATTTTTAGCTGGCACCTGCTTCCTTAGTGCTTCCTGATTAGTGATCTTTTGCACTTGCTAAGTGCTTTCATTGTTGAAAAATTAGTTACAACACCTGCCCTGCCCCAACTGACAATAATGAATTAGGGGCTGATTAATGTGTCACTGGATTTGAACTTCCAGCCTGGCTCCTGCTTGTCTCCCTTAGCTGTAATTCAGGACCTTTGTGGCATATGTGTAACTATTCTGAGGGTCAGAGCAGGGTCACATAATAGTTGCAAGTAGGCAACTGAACTCTGGAGGGGCCCCTCAGGAAGCACTACAGGAAATGGCTACTAATGATGAGCTTGAACTTTTGAACCTGGTAAGTAGTTTCAGTTTTGCTAAGATCGTATTTCTGCAATTTAGCGCTTATTCGCGGGGCGCGAAGTTGAACTGGGAAGCCGCGAACTCACGCGATCAGTGCGAGCAAGCCATAAAATCCGCTGCTCGTGGATTTGCGGATTTTGCGGGAAATTTGCGAATCTCGCGGATTGCGAATTTACCGAAAATCTGCAAAATCCGCGAGCGGAACGGATTTTCCGCCCATACTTAGTCGTGGGCCGCGCCTGCCTGTGCGTACACACCCGCTGCCTGCAAGGTCCAAAGTCACACTGGTGCCCCCAAGCACACCAGACCGCTACGAGCCGTCCCACTGCCCGAGGGACGACTAACGCCAGAAGTACGTCTGCGCTAAGAAGTGCACCAAGAGCCTGATTCGTCTCCCTGCCTCGTGGGACGACTGAATCCTTGACCCACGTTTCAAAGATACATCTATTGTCCATACCGGGCTCGGGGCCCGCAACGTTTTATTTCCCCGTGCTCCTATCTCTCACCAGGTACGTGCCTACCTCTTCAGAAGCCGTACGCGAGGCACGTACTACAAAGGAAGGCCTCTGTTCGTTTAGAAATACGGAGCGCACAAAAGAGGTGCGACTCGTACCCTGAGCACCGCGAGATGTGTGCAAGTTAGACGGGCTGCCTCGTACGCCTCGTAGCTTGAAGCTGTACACTGCGTACGCCGGCTCACGCGAGATGCGTGAGCCGCGGTAGGGTCTCTTGTATTTCACCGGTGAAAGCGCACAGAAGGGCTACGAAGCATCCAGCTGGGCCTCAAGTAACTAAAAACCCTAGAAAAAGCATTTTTAAGGACCAAAGACCATTGTCAAGTAAACTCAACCTGTTGTTAAAGGAACTTTGATCATTTGAACTGTAACAAAGAACTTTTGCCTATTTTTAGGATTTGGTGGCCCAAAACTGTGTTGAACTGGTCTTGTGATAAGTCACTGCTGCAGAGATATATCCATACTAATATAATAGAGAGCCCAAACCTTTGAGGCGGGTAATCTCAGGAACCACAGCACCAATCAAAACACCCAATACAGCGTTGGAAAGGGCAGTTGCAGCAGAAGGACATAGGCTATGCAGACGCCCACCATATACATTTAAAAGGTAAAAGAACCGTGCCAGCAAAGTAGTCCCTTGTGGGCGTGTCTGCGTTGTGCTGTGGGCGTGTGCTGGGGGCGTGACAAATGCTGGGGGCGTGTGGATCGTTCCGCCCTTCCTGACATGTCTCATATTGTATGCTAATCCCACCCTGCTCCCTTTAAATACCCCTGCACCCACATAATCATAACCCACCCTTACTCCTTAAAATACCCCAACACCCTTAAACACTAACCCATCTTAACCCTATAAATATACCCTGTACCCCAAAACCCAAACCTATCCCTAAACCCTAAAAATACCCCAGTACCCCAAAACCCAAACCTAGCCCTGAACCCTAAAAATACCACTGTACCCCAAAACCGGAACCTACCCCTGAACCCTAAAATACCCCTGTACCCCAAAACCCAAACCTAGCCCTGAGCCCTAAAAATACCCCTGTACCCCAAAACCAAAACCTAGCCCTGAACCCTTAAAATACCCCTGTACCCCAAAACTCAAACCTAGCCCTGAACCTGAAATATACCCCTATACCCCAAAACCCAAACCTAACCCTGAACCCTAGAAAATACCCCTGTACCCCAAAACCCATACCTATCCCTAAACCCTAAAACTAACCCTGTACCCCATAACCCAAAACTAAATCTGAACCCTTAAAATACCCAAAACACCCCAAAACATATTCCTCAGTACCCCAAAACATATACCCCTATACCCATACTTACCTTATCCAAACATTAAAAAAAAACATGCTTTTACCATTAATGCATTTACAACGAATTTTGTTGTAAATGTATGCGTGGTAAAAGCATATAAAATGTAATGCCATGCGTTATAATGGCATTGCGGAGTCAAGGTACTTTTGTAATGAAAGTATGCGGAGTGATGGTATGTGGAAAGAAAGTTGCGGAATAATGGGTGTTTACCCTCCCCCGGTAAGTACATTGGTGGCACGGCGGCCCAGATCTCCAGCAACATACCCCTATTTTTTCACCACCCATTTGAAAAATGCACAGGTCTCTCTCATTGATGGCCATCACCAACATACACTTTTAGACACACCTCCCGCCACAAGTTCTAGAATTGCAAACTTTAGAGCTGGGGAGCTACGTTCGAATCTCGGCATCAGCTCAACATCCTGTTATTCCAGGCAAATCGCTTTGTCTCCCCGTGCCTACCACAAATGAATGTGTTCTTCTGTAATATAAATTGTGCTCATGCCATGTTGTTGAGTTATATAATATTGCAAGGAAAAATAAAGTAGGGACACTCGAGTTCACACACTACTGAACGCGCACTCTTAAGTGCATCAGCAGTGCACTGTGAATCGGAGCGTTTCACAGGCCTGTCACTGATAAGAAATGCTATCAAAACGAAATCATACAAAACAATATAGTACTGGCCGGCAGCAATTCATACCCGGACAATGTCGGGACGGGCTGCTAGTATTTTTATATAAAGATTACGTATTTTTACAGAACCAAAGCCTGGTGTCCATTTGTGGGGGGAATCAGTGTGTTTTACTGTGAAAGGTCATGAATGCTTAACTAGCGCCCCGAATTTTAGCCTTGTCTGCTCGCGCCACGCAACCTAAAAGAGTGAGATGGGGTCATTCTGAGGAGCAGTTCCCTTGCCCTGAGTAGAGTGGTGATTTCTGCTGGGCTTTGGTGCCAACCTCAGCCAGCCAGGAATCCCATTTCTAACACAGACAGTAAATTATTGTCTACCATTTTCATTTTAATATGATATATTATCCATACTAATATTAATGTCAAGATGGCAGAGGCTGGCTGGTACCCATTACATATCAAACCTATAAAGGGTAGCCCTGGTACTCACCCTGGATATTGGGAGAGGTTAGTGCCTATCCCAGTAGATCCTATTGCCAGTAAAGTGTGAGAAGGTCTCAATGATAGAAATCACAAAGGGAATTAAGATTCCTGGGATGGGCAACATTAGTAAAATATTGTCTGCATACAAAAATGCTTTGGCTGTACCTACCCTGGTGCCAATCCCAAGTGCTATCTGAGATAGCCTGACAGCCGCAGCTAAAGGATATACTGCCAAAAGGAACAAGAGTCGGAACACCTCCGATCAAACTTCTTTTTGGCGTTGAGTGAGATAGCTAGTACTGCTATAGGGTAGTCTTTAGTCTGCCATCGGAGATGTGCCAGTGTTCGTATGTAAATTTGAGATGTATTTCCAGGTACGAATCTCTCCTGAAAATCATGAATTAACATGGCAGTAACTCTACACAATCTCATTGCTAACATCTTTGTCAATATCCTGATGTCCTAACTGAGCAAAAATATTGGGCAATAGTTTGAACGTTTCATGGGGTCTTTATTCGCCTCGGGTAAGATTTTTTGACGACTTGTTAGAAATAAATCAGAGGGAGTGTTTGAGTTCAGCCTCCTTAGCGGCATGGTGGAATAAGGGGATAAGAAGGGTTTTCCAACCATGTAACATTCTCTTGGATACCCATTGTCTTCTTCAGATTTACAGGTTGATAGTATGGAGATTGCTTCAGCATATTCCTCTTTAAAAAGTTCACCCTCAAAAGCTCTCTACCCACTCAGGGAGGTACAGAGGTCGATAGAATTAGTTTATCTGTTCCTGCATGTCTTTTTAGTCTGAGCCATATGATAGCTTTAAAAAGGAGACAGCAAGCCAGCAATTGCCACAGGATGCTCCCTAGCATCTCTCATAACTGCGATTGTCAGCTGAGTCTCTCTTTGACTGAGCTGCCAAAAGAGTGTGGGCTTTCTCACCATGTCCACATCGATTTTGCCTCAATTTGACCAAGATTTTTTCTATGGATTCTATAAAAAAGGTGTTAAGAAGCAACATGGCTGTTTCCAACAAACATTTTGCCATATGTGAGGAGATCTCAGCATATTGTTTACAGAGATCTCTCAGGGGTTACAGGTCTTTTAGGGATCATTTGTTTGCAATGGTAGATCCAATCATTAATAATACCCTCCAAATGGCCTTTCCTTTAGGCTCAGCTGCCGAAGTTGCTGATCCTTCATTTTCTGCCAAATATGTACGCAGGTGCTATTTAAGGTTTTTTTATTCTGCGTGTAAGAAATAGGAGTATTCGTTGAGGCGGATGAGAACCCACCTCATATAATAATCACAATCCTTGGGAGGGTGAACCACACAGTTACTAAATAAACTTGTACTTAACCATCTGGTAGCTTTGCTCAAACCAATCAGGCTTAACTTAGAGGACATGTATAAAGTATTTAAGCAATCCTAAAGCAATCTAAGTGTAGAAATCAATATAGTCTGGTAGACAGCTCTTGTAGTGTAGTTTATTCTTTAAGTTACAGCTTAGTAAATTCCAATGTAAGTCCTAATATAAGCACCACCAGGAGTAGCCTCCTGGCTGTTCAGCCCATCTTCTCCAACAGCTCCACCTTCAAGTCCAAACCTCCATAACATACCAAATGACATCATATAGCTAGAGCATCAGGCAGAGAACCAGGGCCAGGGAGATGCATTACATAAGAAGCAGATTACTACCTTAAGAAACGCTGTTTACCAGTATTCTGTGCCTAAATTCTACCAACCACCATAATGCTGTCAGACATTTTAGGTTAATCTAAAGTAAACCAACCTTCTTGATTGGTCCAGTTTCAGCAAAGGACTTTGCATGGGAGCCATTCTTGAATAAGGAGTACAACCCCACATTTCCTACAGCACTTCTGGGAGGTGGAGAGATCCCTATGTGGTCCTACTACTGCTGATAAGCTCCCCACCCATTGCTATATTCTCTTCCTTTGTGTTTAAATAAAGTTATATGTCTTTCTGTTTCACATAGTGTAACATAGCATTAACATTCAGCCTGACAACTGCTAAAGGAGTAGCAATTGTATAGCACCACTGCTTAAACTAAAGGAGAACTGACTCGCTATTATACATTTCGCTCAATATGCGAGAGAATGATGAGGGAAGAATTTTTGTTGCACTGTTGGAGGAGTTATTGGTAGGGCTGTATAGCAAAATGGGGAAAATAGAGACACAATCTAAAGCGGACAAACTTGCTTGAGCGAAAAGTGATGCGCAAAGAGTCTTATGAGGCAACAGATCTAACGCTAAAAAAGGAGGTCTTTGTATAGGAAGAAAGAGATAGAAAAACTGGAGTGAAGGACCAAGGTAGCAAGGATCTCAAGAAAAGGCTTGGCTCTGCTATCTATGTGTCACAAACTAGTGTGCCACAAGCAATTTCAAACGCTGTGTAACACCACACACCATGCCCTAACTAAGTATGTCTCCCCAAAGCATTAGGGTCTACAGTATCGACAAAACAAAAACAGAGAGCGCAAGGAAGGTCCATACACACCAAGGAGAAAAAACAGAAAAGTGCAAAGAAGGTCCATACACACCACGGAGGGAGACTGAAGAAATGTGGATATGTAGCAAGATGGAGATTGTCTTAAGGAAATATACGTCTTTAAGGAGCACCAATGAGACACTGCTACTCATTTATTGCTACATGGAGCAAATATGGATGTGGGAGGAGACATTACAGAGTAGAGAGAACACTCCTCCAAATCAATCAGGAATGTACCCAAACAGTTAACTAGCAGGTCACAACCATCTAAAACTCAGATCATAATCAATCAATCAATCAATCTAAAAATTAATATATAGCGCGCTACTCCCCCGGAGGGTCTCAAGGCGCTGGGGGAGGGGGGGTCTGCTACAGCTCGAACAGCCAGGTCTTGAGTTGCTTCCTGAAGGAGAGGTGGTCCTGGGTCTGACAGAGGTGGATGGGGAGGGACTTCCATGTCTTGGCCGCCAGGTCGGAGAAGGATCTTCCTCCCATGGTGGCTCTTCGGATGCGTGGAACGGCGGCGAGGGCGTGGCTGGTCGAACGAACCTGGCGGGTGGGGGTGTAGAAGGTCAGGCGGTTGTTGAGGTACCTGGGGCCCAGGTCGTGGAGAGCCTTGTGTGCGTGGGTGAGGAGTCGGAATGTGCTTCTCTTGTTGACGGCGAGCCAGTGCAGGTCTCTCAGGTGTCCGGATATGTGGCTGTGACGGGGGATGTCCAGGATGAGTCATGCGGAGGCGTTCTGGATGCGTTGGAGTCTCTTCTGAAGTTTGGCTGTGGTTCCGGTGTAGAGGGTGTTTCCGTAGTCCAGTCGGCTGGTGACGAGTGCCTGTGTGACCGTCTTCCTGGTTTCGGTGGGGAACCATCGGAAGATCTTTCGGAGCATGAGTAGGATGTTGAAACAAGATGATGAGACGGCGTTGACTTGTCTGGTCATCGAGAGGGAGGAGTCCAGGATGAAGCCCAGGTTGCGTGCGTGGTCCGTTGGCTTGGGTGCGCTGCCCAGGGCAGGGGGCCACCAGGAGTCGTCCCAGGCGGAGGAAGATGGTTCCAGGATGAGAACTTCCGTCTTGTCTGAGTTGAGTTTCAAGCGGCTGTTCTTCATTCCCTCGGCTACATCTTTCATCCCTTCGTGTAGGTTGGTTCTGGCGGTGACTGGGTCGTTGGTGAGGGAGAGGATCAGCTGAGTGTCGTCAGCGTAGGAGATGATGTTGAGGCTGTGTTGGCGTGCGATGGCCGCGTGGGGGCTCATGTAGATGTTGAAGAGGGTAGGGCTGAGTGATGATCCTTGTGGTACGCCGCAGATGACTTCGGTGGCCTCGGATCTGAACGGGGGCAGGCGGACTCTCTGGGTTCTTCCGGCGAGGAACGAGATGATTCACTCCAGAGCCTTCTCTTGGATTCCGATGTTGCTGAGGCGTTGTACTAGGGTGCGGTGGCAGACCGTGTCGAACGCTGCAGAGAGGACCAGGAGGATGAGGGCAGCTGTTTCTCCGTTGTCGAGCAGGGCTCGGATGTCGTCAGTGGCTGCAATGAGGGCGGTCTCAGTGCTGTGGTTGGCTCGGAAGCCAGACTTCGAGGGGTCGAGGGAACCGTTCGTCTCGAGGAAGGCGGTAAGCTGTCGGGTGAAGGTCTTCTCGATGACTTTGGCAGGAAACGGGAGGAGCGAGATGGGGCGGTAGTTCTTGAGGTCGGTGGGGTCTGCTGATGGTTTCTTCAGGAGGGCGCTGAGTTCGGCATGCTTCCAGCTCTCCGGGAAGGTGGCGGTGTCGAAGGAGCAGTTGATAACGTCTCGGAGTTGGGGTGCGATGACGGAGGTGGCCTTGTTGAAGACGTAGTGGGGGCATGGGTCAGTTGGTGATCCGGCGTGGATGGTGCTCATTGTGAGGATGGTGTCTTCGGTGCTGACCGGGGTCCAGGCGCGGAGGGTGGTGGGCGTCGGTTCATTGGTCGGGTGCGTGGGATGTGTGCCGAAGCTGTTGTGTATGTCGGCGATCTTGCTGTGGAAGAACGAGGCGAGTGAGTCGCAGAGTTCTTGCGAGGGGGGGATGTCGTTGGTTCCGGCGCAGGGGTTCGAGAGCTCTTTGACGATGCTGAAGAGTTCTTTTCTGTTGTGTGCGTTGTTGTCTAGTCGCTCCTTGAATGCTGTCTTCTTGGTGGTGTGGATCAGCTGGTGGTGTTTGCGGGCGGCGTTCTTGAGTGCAGTCATGTTGTCAGTAGTCGGGTCTTTGCGCCAGGCTTTCTCGAGGGTGCGGCAGTTCTTCTTGTAGTTCATGAGATCGTCGTTGAACCAGGAAGCCTTCTTGCTGCCGGGTCTGCTGGGGTGGTTTTTCAGGGGTGCGAGGTCGTCAGCGCAGTTGGTGATCCACTGTGTGAGGTTGTTGGCTGCCTGGTTGGGGTTCGTAGAGCTGGCGGGAGGATTCAGGTTCAGGGCTGTGAAGAGCTGGTCGGAGGGGATCTTGTTCCAGCTCCTGCGGGAACTTGTTGCAGGAGGTGGTGGGTCGTGGTCCTACTGAAGCTGAAGTGGACGCAGCTGTGGTCTGTCCAGTGGAGACCGGTGGAATGGCTGAAGGAGACGTCCTTGCTGGAGGAGAAGACGGGGTCGAGCGTGTGTCCGGAGTAGTGGGTGGGGGTGTTCACCAGTTGCTTGAGTCCGAGGTTGGCGAGGTTGTCCAGCAGGGTGGTGGTGTTGCTGTCCTTTTTGTTCCTTGTTGATAATCGGAATCAACAGTACAAACATCAGTTTTGTATTGTTTGGAAAAGGTGAACATTTAACATTTCACTCACAGGGCCACCTCCCACAAGAGTCTGTCAAGCAGGTGCCATAGCTGCTGTCATGGTCTATAAAAGTCCGGCATTAAGGATCAGGAGCTTGATGAGACTAGATTTGACGGAGAGAAGGCCAATTAATGTTGGCAATGAGACTCAAAGATAGCACTCCCAGAAGCATAAAGAGGCAGCCGGAACACAATATCCATCCACACTATAGCATCCATCAAGATGTAAAAATCAGAAACAACTAAAAACTTCTCAAACTTCATTTAATGGGAGGAAGCAAACATTTTCAGATATCATCAGCATCCTGCGGACAAGTACTCAGTCAAATCGGAAGGCTGTTATCTCTTGAATCTGGGGTCGCTTTGAATGGGGAACGTGACATGTGCCTGCCTTTGTACAGTGTCTCCACAATCTGATGAAGTTCTTCTATGTCAGATTCATGCTGCATGCTCCCTGACAGCCTAGTCTGTTTCATGGGCCAGCCATATTAATGCCATGACGTCTCTTGGACTGAGGAGTGCAGTGTAGTTGCTCTTGCCTGTTGTCAATTCACCCAGCAAATCTCAGTCATCCGGGTCAGTGAATTCTCAGGGTGATCAGCACGTAGGGGTGATCTAGTATACCTTATTGAAGTCCCACGAAAGGCATGCTCTGATCGGTTGCAGTGTCCAACCTGCAGTTGCGTTTAATACTCAAATGTTATTGTGCTCTCAGGAATTCCAGTGGTGCAATGTATTGCAGTTGAAGCAGGTATGGCAGCATTTCCATCAAAAAACCAATCACATCATCTTGTTAACCTTGATCCCATAGTGGCAGATGTAAACTCTCCTAGCTCGACCTCGCAGATCAGTGATTTTATACTTGAGAAAACAACAACCCGACTCCAGTCAAAAAGCTAATCATATTGGGTATTAATGTCCTATGGTCTCTTTTCTGCTGCACATAGTCACAACTGGAGTGCAGAAATATCTGTTTTATACAGATTTGACTTTCAAAGTAGATCCATCTCACATTTGGCACCTAATCCTTGGAACACATTGTCACATGAATTAAGATTTGTAAAAGTGGAAGCTACTTTCAGGAAAAAGTTAAAGACATGGTTATTTCTGCAGTACTTTTAACATACTTACTTATTTCTCTTTCACAGCTCACTCATTTAGCGCTGGGAAGCCCTCGGCAGCTATGTGCTTTAGAAATCCATTTAACATAACACAATATAATAGTTTGATCACCCTTTATTGAGTTTATATTGGCTAAAATGGCATCCACTGTTGTGTCAGCAATCCTGGGGGTTTTGGGTTTGAAAAATTGCCTGTTGCGTGCTGCCTTCTCCGAGAACAGAAACTGGTGTGCAGAAGATTTAAACGTCATGTGCCTTTAAGATCCAAGTTTGACTTACTCTGTCAGCATTTATTTTGAGTATGTGACGACATGACTCGGAATTCTCTACTCTACACTACTCTCCACTCTACAGTGCTATGTTCTAGGTACCAATGTTTGGTTACGCAAATTTGTAGAGCGCACTATCACCCAGAAGGGTATCCTGGCACTGAGCAGGTGTGAGTTTGAGCACACCTAGGGCCTAGAGGGGCTATTCAAAAACCTGGGTCTTCAGCTTCTTGCAGAATTCAGCAAGTGAGGAGGAGGCTCGTATGTGTTGTAGCAGGTCATTCAATGCTTTAGGCAGGATGTAGGGGAAGGCTTGGCATCCAGATCTGGCTTTTCTGTATGCGTGGGATTTGTGCAAGTAAGAGTCCGCACAAGCGTAGATGTCTAGAAGGTTTGAGAAAGCAGATGCGATTATTGAGGTATACTTTGTATATGTCTTTCGCCTTAATTTCAGTGAGACAGTGGTCCCTAGTGTTCATTTGAAGTCCTACCTATGGGATGACAACATGGAGCATCCTGCAGCAGCAATATGGCCCTTGACCATTCGTCAGTTAAGTAAATCAGGATTGCGTACAATCCCAAGATAAATCCCTATCATCTTCCAAGCTCCCTAGTCTGTGGCCTTCACAGTTGAAGAGGGGGAGGATGAGGAAGGAGAGGGGGTGGAGGAAGAGGAGGATATTGTAGGTCCCACTCAGCAAATCTATCTAGTGAAGACATCAAGGCTGGCTAGCAACAACTATACCTGCTCTTGCGGAATATGCAGGTGTCTCCTGACCCCTGTTCTCAGACTGCTATTATCTCAGTTGAGTCCCTTCCTCCATCCTCCAGTGGAGGTGCACATCTAGTTTTCACATAATCTTCTGAGGGAGAAGAACCCCCAAAAGTCAGGGGTTTTTTCCCATTCAACATTTTATCTCTCACAACCTCAAGATGTCAGTTCTCTACATAATGGACAAACCACTGGCATTATCAGATGGCTACACATGAGGGAAGCAGGTGGGTATGGCATGAGCAACTTCTATTCTCTGGGAGGATCCGTTTTACTGACAACAATTTTCTGTGTGGGGGCATATTGGTTTAATGGGAGAGACCCTGCACAGCATTGAAACCAAACAGGAACAGGCCCAATGTTGATGACTGAAAGATAGAGTTACATCTTGGAGAACACTGAGACATTTCACCAAGACATGGTGAAGTTGTACCCAGAACATTTTTGTTTGTCGAGAGAGCAGTATGCAAGGTGTCATATCTTGGCCTTCGCGAGGAAACAGGTAATATCACACAGGTGCCTGTGTGAAGCTGCAAGGCCAAGTAACACACATGAGTCATCACCAACTGGCAGCACCCAGCCCTCCCACGACCCCTACTAGTATCCCTGCTCTATCTCCACAATCATAACACCAATCTTATGTGCGCCTAGTATTGCATAGCTAGACATGTGAATGATTATCCCCTGCTCCCTAAGTCCCCCTTCCTGTAGGTGTAGATAGTAACTACCTCCCCATTACCAATTTACCCACCACTCATTCACCCATTCTCAAACAACAAACCCAAGCATTTAGAATTACCAATCACAACACAATTAATGTTTCTAGAAACACTTAGATTAATAAACATTTTACACAGATATTTTTTGATTATACCTTTTCAACTGTCTGTCATCTCAAGTGTGTCTGGCCATAACGATGTGTATGAGAATAATGAAATGGAATATGTTAAGACAGTTGATCATTTAACATCAAAGTCTAGAGCAAAACACTTATAAACCTCTACAAGAATAGCCAACACACTAAGCTCCTCCACCGACACACAAAAGTGGGGTTGCAAGGTGGACCACTCAACACCTAAGAATCTGTCCATGCTTGGATAGGTTAAGTGACAAAGAGGAAATATATATTGAGGAACATGACAACACTGGTAGGGGAGGGTTAGGAGTCCTGCAGTTCCAGATGTCATGAGGCATCAGAGCTCCCCGTGCTGATCAGCCTGCAACTCTCAGTGAGCCTTCACCTCTGCCACCACCTCTTTGACACCCTCGAGCAGACAGGCTGGCCACACACCAGGTGCAAAAACAACAGTTGATGGACAGAATTAAGAACAATGTCTTTTATTCACCCCAGTATAGAGATCTGGGACTAAATCCATCGTTTTTTTGCTCACCATGCCATTCCAGTTTGAACCCAGCCATATGCAAATCAGTCTTGACCCTGTGCCCCATGGAAACAGTCCAGCCCGAACTGCCAAACCAGGTCCTCCCTGGACTGGAAACAAGCATCCTAGGACCGGTTTCGGGCTTTCAACCCTCATCAGCCAGGATAGCTTGATTCCAGTGGCATGGAGAGCACGGGACTCACGTCTGAGCATACCAGTCCCACTCGGCGTGACAAATGCAAAAACAACAGTTGATGGACAGAATACAGAACAATGTCATACATTCACCCCAGTACAGAGATCTGGGCCTAAATCCATCGTTTTTTTGCTCACCAAGCCATTCCAGTTTGAACCCAGCCATATGCAAATCAGTCTTGACCCTGTGCCCAATGGGAACACTCCAGCCCGATCTGCCAAGTCAGGTCCTCCATGGACTGGAAACAAGCATCCTAGGACGGGTTCTGGGCTTTCAGCCCTCATCAGCCTGGATAGCTTGATTCCAGTGGCATGGAGAACTGGGGTGACGGAGTGAGCTAAAGAATGATGATGGTGAAGTGAGCTAAAGAATGATGATGGATTAAACCCAGATCTGTTGACTGGGGATGAGTGCTTGCAATGTTCAACACTCCGTCCATCATCCCCTTTGGTTTCACACACCAGGTGCCTTATGGCCTCCAGGAAAGCAGCCATGGTCACATAGCCAGGGGCAAAGGTTGGAAACTGCACGAGGGGAGCAGAGTGTCAAGGTTGAGGATGTAATGTTTTGTATACCTATCTGTTTATATTAACAATTGTTAATTTATTTATACATCTGCTAAAGTATACTTAAGTTTTACCATTATTGCACATTTTAATCATATTTTAAATGCATTACCCTCTTGTTATTCTATGTTGTGCAATGCACATTTTAACCTAACTGTTCAAGTAAAGTGTAGCCTGCTTCTGAAGCTGGCAAAGCCGAGAAAGAACTGCAGGTTTAATGAAGTCAGCCGTTTTACCATAGCTTGTATCTCTATCTGAGAAGGACCCAGCACCTGCTCGTTCGTGTCTATCTAGTGTCTGTAGTTTCTGTTTGATCACGTCATTGATTCCGATTACTGCATTGAAACAAATTGTATAAATGTAACGTTGAAATACATAAATCTCCGACGATCAGATGGTGGAGGCAGGTCCCTTTAAACGACAGCTTGCACTAAAAATATGTTTTATGTTTGCTCTCTATTTTTGCATTAAACGTGCTACACTTCTATGAGATTTCCAGAGTGTCTTCTTTGTTTCACTACGGCAAATCTTGCTATTGGCCATTCTTCCGGGCGGGCACTGGCAGTGGGAGAAGGAGAAACAGGGGCTGCAACAGGAGTCCCTGTTGTTGTTGGTACTTCTGGACATGTGGAGGGGGTGTATGCAGGCTCTGAGGGCAGTTGGACCCACGTTTTCTCTATAAGTGTTACATGTTGTTGGGCACGAGGAGCCCAAAATCTTCCTTCTGCGGGCAAGTCGTGTCCAGATGAATCCCCCATTCACTGGTTTCTACAGACTCTGCCCAGATTCTTCTAGATTGAGAGCGAGTCACTCTCCTGGCGGTGCAACCACCTCATCCCCCCCGCGCCTTCCTCCCCCCACCCCGCCGGATGAATGCTCCCTTCTCTTTTGTGGAGGTCTCCTCTTCCAGTCACGCCTAGCACTGTCTAAGTGGCATATTTACAATTACTGGCGCATCCCTGCAAATTAGCAGGGATGCGCCAGTATTTGTGCGCCACAGCTCTGCCACCCATGGGGCACAAACGGCACAGATGTGTCACGTATCTGTGCAGTAAAGGTGTCGCATTGCTGGAGTTGCGTCGCATGCGTGACGCAGCTCCAGCAATGCTCTGGGGGGCCCATTCTACTAATGCTGCGTCAAGCCTTACGCCTGCTTCAAGCAGGCGCAGGGTTTTGACGCAGCATTGGGCTAAAAGTGACTGAGTGAAATCTTGTAGATTTCACTTCAGCCACTTTTAGGAGGTGTTCCTGCGCAGGAAGGCCCCCCCTGCACTGGAACGCCTCCTTAAGGCGCAGGGCTTTACAACGAGACGCATCTACCAGATGCGTCACGTTGTAAATAGCCTGCACCATGGCGCATCTTTTGCGCCGCTGCTGCGTCACAAAAGTGACGCAACGCCGGCGCAAAAGAGGTGCAAGGGGCTTGTAAATCTGCCCCTTAGTCCCTAGGCCTCGTGTTTCCCTTGTTGCCCTCCCTTCCTTGGCTATCTGCTGAAAATGAAAGGCGCCCGCGTCCACTTCGTTATGTAAATTAACACATATTTTAATATTAGAGTATTACATGAGACAAGGAATGAAAATGTTCACACTTTGCCTTGCAAGGCTGATATTTCCACCTGCCACTTTTATCAGTGGGAAACTGGTTACCAATGGTGCAGATGAAGAGCATATTATTTCTCAGTTAAACATTATTATTTACGTATGGTATAAAACAGAAATGCTACCATAACATATGGGATGCCTAGACAGTCCCACCCAAACATTCCCTTGATTGCAAACTGGAACATTTGAATAATTTATAATTGATACAGCATGCAAGGGTATTATGTGGGCATGTGATAGCTGATAGATGTAATTTTACATTGCATGACATTAGATTTCAGTGCCCAGTTTACTTGGCTTTTAAAAATTGTCAAAGACGTGTGTTTTACACTAGCTGTAGATTCGTCGACGTTGTCGACGACGTCGTCGAGGATGATGGGCCCGTCGACGAGCTGCTTTTAGATGACTTGATCTTCGTCGACGGTGTTCGCGTCGACGGTGTTCGCGTCGACAATGGAAGCGTCGACGATGACTTCTTCGTCGACGGTACAGATCTGACACTCGTCGACGAGATCTTCACAATAGAAGTTATGGGTCTCACCTCCTGGGCTGTCGTCGACGAGGTGATCGTCGTCGACGCAGTACTGCATGACATAGTACATGTCGTCGTCGACGTAGAGGCTACAGTCACCAACTCGTCGTCGCTGAAGACGTCGATGGATGCGTCGACGAGCCCGTCGACGAGCCAATGCCAGATTTAACAGAGGAAGGCAAGGCTTTGGGCGCAGACGTCAGAGAACCAGGTCCCGTAGACGTGCCCTGAAGCGAATCCTGTGGGGAAACAATCCTGGATGATTCCAACAGTCTACTCTTCTTCAGAAAAGGAGATGGAACCTCAGTTTCAGACCCACGCTTCTGAGAGGATTTAGAAACACCAGATGATAAACTTTCTACCTCAGAAACCACAGACTCTGAATTCTTCAACTTCTGTAGCCACAGAAGGAGACAGGCCTCTCTATCCCTCAGAGTCTTGGGAGGAAAAGTGCGACAGTACTTACAGTTTTTCACCTCGTGGTCTGGGTAGAGACAGTAAATGCATTTACTGTGTGGATCCTCATGGGAAAGGCGCAGTTTACCACAAGAAGGGCGGGCTTTAAATAAAGATTTCTTATTTGAAGACATTTCTGAAGAAATAAACAGCTAGAGTTGGAGAAAACTGAGCAGAGCTCAGGGAGACTCCCTTCACACGACGTGCGGTAGAAAATCTGAGGACTTGGGCTTCTGAGGAGAAGGTTCTGAATGTGAACCTACACATAATGACTCTAATATGCTACTAAAGTGAGTTCTCCCTTAGACTTTTCAATGGGCCTATTATGTTCTAAATTACAATTTTATTACATTATATGTATGTATATTTTTATTTATGATATTTTTCATGTATACATGCATATGTTATTGCTATTTTATGTACCGTGGGACTCCCACTTCGACGACGGGAAATATTCAAGCATGTGAATCTTTGAAAGACACCCCCTAATACTAGAGAACTCCTTATCTCTTCTTTCTGTCAGGCTGGAGCTGGGAAACCCTTGTTGGGTAGCTGTGCGTCTTACAAAACTAACTTAACCTAACATAACTTAACATAACAAAACAAATAGGTGTATATTGTGCAACATGCAACAGGTACTATAATTTTGTTCACTACTTCTGGAAGCAACTGCCTTTATGGTCATAAGATCTGAAAGATGACCTTAGGATACCAAAAATGTTCCCTTAATGATGGTTTGCATAAGTGCGAATGTTCTTTTACACCCCTGTTGAGGCTGCGCAGTTGGAAGATGGAAGGATGTGGGGAGATGGGCAGTGGTGTAACACAAAATGATGCCCCTCCCTGCAGAATGGGATGAGGGGCCGCAAAGTCTGCCATGTCTCCCAAATATGTATTGGTCTTCTACTGAATGGGGGCTCCATATGTAGTACACCACTGGATAGGGACAGAGGGTATACTCGACATCAACTCCAACAAAAAACATGAATCCATATGTGGTGAACTTGAGAATACCGCAGACATTATATACATATATGCATTCACTGAAAGTCTTGAGGGTGTATATAGTGAATGGGCGAGGTAATCAGTTACTATGTTTGTAATACCATTTAGTAGGTATATAAGAAAACCCAGTGTGACTTTGCTGAACTTACTTAGAAGACAGGTCACCAAAATTCCCAGCAACCAACTAAGGTGCAAGATTAGACTGTTGGAAAACATAGCTATCATGTGTACACCCAGGATAGTCAGGACACGTCAAGGAAGAAGGCCCTCACATTGTTGAAAGCCCGCACACTGATGCCAGTAGTGTATTTTGTGGACATGGTCTCCCCTGTGGTGGGATAGCTGAAGTGCACCATGGGTGAGTCAATGTCACTCAATACCGGTTGGGAGTGGGCAGTGGCGCAGACTTCCACTGCCATATGTTGGCTTTCCACCAGTCACTGTGACATGGTGATAAACTGATGCACTTTGTGATGCATCTTTAACTGTAGCAAGCACCATGATTAGACTACCTATGACTGGCTGCGAAATGCGCATTGTGGAGAGCGAGAGGGATCAGGAAGTGGAGTGGAGGGAGAATTTTGACGTGAAAGGTGTCCAGGAGGAGGGCCATTGGTGGAGGGAACACCTGCTTCCATCAAGAGTCACAGCTTCCCAAAGATGCTGATCTTCTGCCTGCCTCTGGGCGCAGACTAGCTTGCCTTTGGCGCGCCTTCGGTGTGCCAGCCCCGCACGTCCGTGTTCATCGGGAATGTATAGGCTAATGCCTATGATGCAACCTGGATTGCTAACACAGCTGAGGAAGCAGAAACCGATTGGGTGGCAGTGAGGAGCCCAATAGTTGCCCCAGCCCTCCACACACTAGGCGTGTCAGCTGTGGCGGACCAGGACTGGAGGAAAAGCGAGATGCGAATCGCAGCAGCTAAGGAGGTGTAGGCAATCAGAATCCAGTAAAGTGCGCGTAGGTCGGAAAAATTGTTAAAAAGCATCTAGTAGCAGGGCAGGAAACACTAAATACTACAGCTGTCAGCTGCGCACATCCGTTTACATCGGGAATATATAGGCTAAGACCTATGATGCAAACTGGATCGCTAACGCAACTGAGGAAGCGGAAACTGCGTGGGAAACAGGGGCTCAAATTGGATCATAAATTCAAAGCTGTTCTGAACAGGGCCCCCCAAAATATGGTTGGCCCAGGGCCCCCAAAATCCTTAAGATGTCCCTGCTTGCGGTACCAGTGATTAGCCTTGGGTGGCATGGCTTACTCCAAAGCTTATCTGGGGTACAATTCAGCCCGTTAGGTCAGGAGTTCTACTGGAGTAGATGTGGTTGTAACTTTGGTATGGCTGTGTTTGGATATTAGCATGTGACTCCTTAATCCTTCCTTAATTTTCCCGTCACTCCACCCATGTAAGAGTAAATATATCCCATTTTCCTTCCAGTCCCTCCTTGCCCTTCCCACATTAACCCTATCAACAGAAAATTTTATTTGTGGGGTCTCCTCATTTGTGGGTGGAGAGCACCACATCTAAACGCCAAGACAGGTGTAGGTGGATCACCCAGACCAGATGGCTATGTGAACGAATCCAAGTATAACAGACACAACTGTGACAGATCACACATTTTGAAGTAGCAGGCAGAGAAATACAATACAACAACACATAAATGGAGTCTTTAACCAAGGGCATGGGGGAATTGTTCTTGAAACTGGTATGAGAGATGAAATAATATCTGACAGCTGGAAAAAAGCAAGGACGCACAACTACATTATGAAAGCCATACCTGTGACCAGTCACGAAAACCCAAAGAAAAGAAAGAAAAGTAGTATCAGTGATAACGACAATGGTACGATGAAGGCACAACAAGAAACTGAAAATCATAAAAACACGTACGCATATGCATGACTATGGGCCATATGTATCAACATTCTGTCTTGCGATTCCTAAATAGCGATTTTCAAGGAATCGCTATTTAGAAATCGCAAAATGGTATGTAAGTAGAAAATCGATTATTTTTAGCGATTCCTTAAAATTCCATAATTGCGATTAGCAAATTGCTAATCGCAATTAAGGAATAATTTCCCATTCATTTCTATGGGCCAGGAGGCCCATAGGAATGAAGGGGAAATTGCGAATAGCAAATTGTGAATATTTTCAAGGGTGCAGGGGTGTCTCAAGAACACCCTGCTGCACCGCTGAAAATGACATGTGTGCGCATATGGTGCACATACATGCCCTAAGGGCATGTATGATGGTCAAATGGCACCTTTTGATTTTTAAAAAAATGAGTTTTTAAGAGAATTCGCAACTTACCACCAACTAGAAGTTGCTGGTAATTTGCGATTCCTTAATGGCATTTTGGAATGTTTTTTTCCTTGATACATTGCATTTAAGGAATCGCAAAATTTGCAATTCCTTAAATGCAATCGCAAAATAAGGAATGGCAAATTTAGCGATTCCTTATTTTGCAACAAAAATGTTTCATACATACAATTTAGCGAAAATGGGTTCGCAAACGCCGGAATTCTGCGAATTTCGGCGTTTGCGAACCCATTTTGCCTTGATACATATGGCCCTAAGTTTCATGACAAGAAATGACAGGTATCAGGTATGAGCAACACACCGTCATAACCCAGAAATATTGATGATTGTGATTACATGAATTTGAAAGCGCCCACAAGAGGGTTGTGCTCCTCGTCATAAACCCACAACATTGCTGTGACAGTGTGCTGCTGCACAGCATTAAGTGACCAAGAGCAGCCAGACTCCATGATTAACGCAAATAGCATGGCAGCTGCAGGAGCCAAATGTAGAGGTCTTCTAAGACCCTTAGTTCAATAATGTTATCCTGTCTTAAACAGCCATTTTTGCAACACAGACAAATGCCATCATCCCTGCCAATGCAGGTATAGATTTAACTGGGCAGACTGTAGTTTGTAAGCATGTTTTGTCTTGTCTACACAGCAGAGGCGTGCCAATATGTCTGAAGGTGTAGTGTACCAGTAGTAGACAGTAGGAGTGTACCAGTGCAACAGTTATAGGGAAACATCTACTCCTTTTTAGGGCTCGCCTGCTGTGCGCATGCGCATAGCTGGCGAAGCTCTAATGTGGCTTATCCAGAGGTTAACAAGCACTGGCGAATTCCACTGACGATTGTATGCAGTGCATGTGCTTTTTAGGTGATTGCGCAAGCGCAAGCCCAAAAAAGCGCGTGCACAATGCCACCAGCCGCCTGCCTGCCTGCCTCGCATTACCACATCAAAGGCAGCCCGCCCCCCTCCCACAGCTTCTCTAATTATTCACGGCCTCCCGGCCGTACTTTACATCACGCCTGTTAGACCATGAAGTTCCGTCCTGTGTGATTTTATAATAAACTGATCTGTAAACTTCGTTACATAAACAGCTACGCATTTGAATTAAGTTACATACTAGTAATTTAACAACAATATTTAAGTTACAGTCAAGCTTGATGTGCTTGTTTCTAGATTGCTTTAGTTGGAGTCTGGTCTTCGAAGCTGGTGTATTAATGCAATATTCTTGCCTGGTGGCATTTACATAGCCTGGAGGTTTTGTTTGATAGGATTTTAAAGTTTGTGTTTTTTGTTTCTGCTCATTGCACCTTGTAATGCACGGAGCTGCAACTCAAATTAAACCACTATATAATTATCCATTTGTTTACCTTCTATTGTGAGCATTCTTTCATTGGTCTTGCATCGCAGGGTCCAATGCTCTTGTTGGCCTGTTTCTGAGAACCTTGTTGCATAGTTTGGTAGAGGCTACTATGCCATGGGCCCTGCACCTCCTCCTCTGACAGCGTGTGTGCGCTCTCAAACAGGAACCGGTTGCTTCTATATAACCACGTAAAATAAAAAAATGTAGTCTCCCGATTTAGTCATCGTTGATAAAAGTGGGTACTGCTAATTTTATTTTTTTATAGGAAAACTCACAAAATGTTGTGAAATAACACAAATGGCATATCAAGTGAACATTAAACGCAAGAGCATACCATTTGTTTTAAAGGCACTAAAGAAGGAGTGGTTTGCGGAGTAAATGTGACTTTTTTCCCTCAAACTATTCTCCCGCAACACATTGCTGCTTTAACCAGTCCTCTGCAGCAAATAACTAGACAATGTCATTCTTGTGTCATTTTTGACATTTTGCATAATTTTTGTAATGCAAAGTGCACAAATTTGGCAAGCTCAATAAAAAAAAGAAATTGAGGCCTAATCAAAGTCAGCACTTGAAAGTGCATCTACTTTGTTACAACAGATGCCCCCACCACACAGCTCCACAGATGCACCCACCACGCAGCTCCACCGAGGCACCCACCACACAGCACCACCGAGGCACCTACCACACAGCTCCACCTATGCACCCACCACACAGCTCCACCTATGCACCCACCACACAGCTCCACCGATGCACCCACCACACAGCTCCACCGATGCACCCACCACACAGCTCCACCGATGCACCCTCCACACAGCTCCACCAAGGCACCTACCACACAGCTCCACAGATGCACCCACCACGCAGCTCCACCGAGGCACCCACCACACAGCTCCACGAGGCACCTACCACACAGCTCCACCTATGCACCCACCACACAGCTCCACCTATGCACCCACCACACAGCTCCACCGATGCACCCACCACACAGCTCCACCGATGCACCCACCACACAGCTCCACCGAGGCACCTACCACACAGCTCCACCGAGGCACCTACCACACAGCTCCACCGATGCACCCACCACACAGCTCCACCGAGGCACCCACCACACAACTCAATAGATGCACCCACCACGCAGCTCCAGCGAAGCACCCACCACACAGCTCCACCGAGGCACCCACCACACAGCTCCACCGATGCACCCACCTACACAGCTCCACCGATGCACCCACCACACAGCTCCACCGATGCACATACCACACAGCTCCACCGAACGACCCACCACACAGCTCCACCGATGCACCTACCACACAGCTCCACCGATGCAGTCACCACACAGCTCCACCGACACAGCTCCACCGATGCACCCACCACCCAGCTCCACCGATGCACCCACCACCCAGCTCCACCGATGCACCCACCACACAGCTCCACCGACACAGCTCCACCGATGCACCCAACACACAGCTCCACCGTGCCACCCACCATACAGCTCCACCAAGGCACCCACCACACAGCTCCACCGATGCACCCACCACACAGCTCCAACAAGGCACCCACCACACAGCTCCACCGATGCACCCACCACACAGCTCTACCGAGACACCCACCACAAAGCTCCACAGATGCACCCACCACACAGCTCCACTGAACGACCCACCACGCAGCTCCACCGATGCACCCAGCTCCACCAATGCACCCACCACACAGCTCCACTGATGCACCCACCACACAGCTCCACCTACACAGCTCCACCGATGCACCCACCACACAGCTCCACCGAGGCACCCACCACACAGCTCCACTGATGCAGCCACCACACAGCTCCACCGACACAGCTCCACCGATGCAACCACCACACAGCTCCACCAACACAGCTCCACCGATGCACCCACCACACAGCTCCACACATGCAGCCACCACACAGCTCCACACATGCAGCCACCACACAGCTCCACCGACACAGCTCCCAGATGCACCCACCACCACCAATGCACCCACCACACAGCTCCACTGATGCACCCCCACACAGCTCCACCTACACAGCTCCACCGATGCACCCACCACACAGCTCTACCGAGGCACCCACCACAAAGCTCCACAGATGCACCCACCACACAGCTCCACCGAGGCACCCACCACACAGCTCCACGAGGCACCCACCACACAGCTCCACTGAACGACCCACCACACAGCCCCACCGATGCACCCAGCTCCACCAATGCACCCACCACACAGCTCCACCGATGCACCCACCACACAGCTCCACCGAGGCACCCACCACACAGCTACACTGATGCACCCACCACACAGCTCCACCGATGCACCCACCACACAGCTCCACCGATGCACCCACCACCCAGCTCCATCGATGCACCCACCACACAGCTCCACCGACACAGCTCCACCGATGCACCCACCACACAGCTCCACTGATGCACCCACCACACAGCTCCACCTACACAGCTCCACTGATGCACCCACCTACACAGCTCCACCGATGCACCCCCCACACAGCTCCACCGATGCACCCACCACACAGCTCCACCGAACGACCCACCACACAGCTCCACCGATGCACCTACCACACAGCTCCACCGATGCAGTCACCACACAGCTCCACCGACACAGCTCCACCGATGCACCCACCACCCAGCTCCACCGATGCACCCACCACCCAGCTCCACCGATGCACCCAACACACAGCTCCACCGACACAGCTCCACCGATGCACCCAACACACAGCTCCACCGTGCCACCCACCATACAGCTCCACCAAGGCACCCACCACACAGCTCCACCGATGCACCCACCACACAGCTCCACCAAGGCACCCACCACACAGCTCCACCGATGCACCCACCACACAGCTCTACCGAGGCACCCACCACAAAGCTCCACAGATGCACCCACCACACAGCTCCACTGAACGACCCACCACACAGCTCCACTGATGCACCCAGCTCCACAAAGGCACCCACCACACAGCTCCACTGATGCACCCACCACACAGCTCCACCTACACAGCTCCACCGATGCACCCACCACACAGCTCCACCGAGGCACCCACCACACACCTACACTGATGCACCCACAACACAGCTCCACCGATGCACCCACCCCACAGCTCCACCGATGCAGCCACCACACAGCTCCACCGACACAGCTCCACCGATGCAGCCACCACACAGCTCCACCTACACAGCTCCACCGATGCACCCACCACACAGCTCCATTGATGCACCCACCACACAGCTCCACACAGGCAGCCACCACACATCTCCACCGACACAGCTCCCCCGATGCACCCACCACCACCAATGCACCCACCACACAGCTCCACCGAGGCACCCACCACACAGCTCCACTGAACAACCCACCACACAGCTCCACCGATGCACCCAGCTCCACCAATGCACCCAACACACAGCTCCACTGATGCACCCACCACACAGCTACACCTACACAGCTCCACCGATGCACCCACCACACAGCACCACCGAGGCACCCACCACACAGCTACACTGATGCACCCACCACACAGCTCCACCGATGCACCCACCACACAGCTCCACCGATGCACCCACCACCCAGCTCCACCAAGGCACCCACCACACAGCTCCACCGATGCACCCACCACACAGCTCCACCGATGCACCCACCACCCAGCTCCATCGATGCACCCACCACACAGCTCCACCGACACAGCTCCACCGATGCACCCACCACACAGCTCCACCGATGCACCCACCACACAGCTTCACCTACACAGCTCCACTGATGCACCCACCACACAGCTCCATTGATGCACCCACCACACAGCTCCACACATGCAGCACCACACAGCTCCACACATGCAGCCACCACACAGCTCCACTGACACAGCTTCCCCGATGCACCCACCACCACCAATGCACCCACCACACAGCTCCACCAATGCACCCCCACACAGCTCCACCTACACAGCTCCACCGATGCACCTACCACACAGCTCCACCGATGCACCCACCACACAGCTCCACCGATGCAGTCACCACACAGCTCCACCGACACAGCTTCACCGATGCACCCACCACCCAGCTCCATTGATGCACCCACCACACAGCTCCACCGACACAGCTCCACCGATGCACCCAACACACAGCTCCACCGTGCCACCCACCATACAGCTCCACCAAGGCACCCACCACACAGCTCCACCGATGCACCCACCACACAGCTCTACCGATGCACCCACCACAAAGCTCCACAGATGCACCCACCACACAGCTCCACAGATGCACCCACCACACAGCTCCACCGAGGCACCACCCACACAGCTCCACTGAGGCACCCACCACACAGCTCCACCAAGGCACCCACCACACAGCTCCACCGATGCACCCACCACACAGCTCTACGGAGGCACCCACCACAAAGCTCCACAGATGCACCCACCACACAGCTCCACAGATGCACCCACCACACATCCTCCACCGAGGCACCCACCACACAGCTCCACCGAGGCACCCACCACACAGCTCCACTGAACGACCCACCACACAGCTCCACCGATGCACCCAGCTCCACCAATGCACCCACCACACAGCTCCACTGATGCACCCACCACACAGCTCCACCTACACAGCTCCACCGATGCACCCACCACACAGCTCCACCGAGGCACCCATCACACAGCTACACTGATGCACCCACCACACAGCTCCACCGATGAACCCACCACACAGCTCCACCGATGCAGCCACCACACAGCTCCACCGACAAAGCTCCACCGATGCACCCACCACACAGCTCCACTGATGCACCCACCACACAGCTCCACCTACATAGCTCCACCGATGCACCCACCACACAGCTCCATTGATGCACCCACCACACAGCTCCACACATGCAGCCACCACACAGCTCCATCGACACAGCTCCCCCGATGCACCCACCACCAATGCACCCACCACACAGCTCCACCGATGCACCCCCACACAGCTCCACCTACACAGCTCCACCGATGCACCCACCACACAGCTCTACGGAGGCACCCACCACAAAACTCCACAGATGCACCCACCACACAGCTCCACCGATGCACCCACCACACAGCTCCACCGAGGCACCCACCACACAGCTCCACTGAACGACCCACCACACAGCTCCACCGATGCACCTAGCTCCACCAATGCACCCACCACACAGCTCCACTGATGCACCCACCACACAGCTCTACCTACACAGCTCCACCGATGCACCCACCACACAGCTCCACCGAGGCACCCACCACACAGCTCCACCGAGGCACCCACCACACAGCTCCACCGAGGCACCCATCACACAGCTACACTGATGCACCCACCACACAGCTCCACTGAGGCACCCATCACACAGCTACACTGATGCACCCACCACACAGCTCCACCGATGAACCCACCACACAGCTCCACCGATGCAGCCACCACACAGCTCCACCGACACAGCTCCACCGATGCACCCACCACACAGCTCCACTGATGCACCCACCACACAGCTCCACCTACACAGCTCCACCGATGCACCCACCACACAGCTCCATTGATGCACCCACCACACAGCTCCACACATGCAGCCACCACACAGCTCCATCGACACAGCTCCCCCGATGCACCCACCACCAATGCACCCACCACACAGCTCCACCGATGCACCCCCACACAGCTCCACCTACACAGCTCTACCGATGCACCCACCACACAGCTCTACCGAGGCACCCACCACAAAGCTCCACAGATGCACCCACCACACAGCTCCACCGAGGCACCCACCACACAGCTCCACCGAGGCACCCACCACACAGCTCCACTGAACGACCCACCACACAGCTCCACCGATGCACCCAGCTCCACCAATGCACCCACCACACAGCTCCACTGAGGCACCCACCACACAGCTCCACCGAGGCACCCACCACACAGCTCCACCGATGCACCCACCACACAGCTCCACTGATGCAGCCACCACACAGCTCCACCGACATAGCTCCACCGATGCACCCACCACCCAGCTCCACCGATGCAGCCACCACACAGCTCCACCGACATAGCTCCACCGATGCACCCACCACCCAGCTCCATCGATGCACCCACCACACAGCTCCACCTACACAGCTCCACACATGCAGCCACCACACAGCTCCACACATGCAGCCACCACACAGCTCCACCGACACAGCTCCCCCGATGCACCCACCACCACCAATGCACCCACCACACAGCTCCACCGATGCACCCCCACACAGCTCCACCTACACAGCTCCACCGATGCACCCACCACACAGCTCCACCGATGCACCCACCTACACAGCTCCACCGATGCACCCACCACACAGCTCCACCGATGCACCCACCACACAGCTCCACTGATGCACCCACCACACAGCTCCACTGATGCACCCACCACACAGCTCCACTGATGCACCCACCACACAGCTCCACTGATGCACCCACCACACAGCTCCACCGAACGACCCACCACACAGCTCCACCGATGCACCCACCACACAGCTCCACCGATGCAGCCACCACACAGCTCCACCGACACAGCTCCACTGATGCACCCACCACCCTGCTCCACCGATGCACCCACCACACAGCTCCACCGACACAGCTCCACCGATGCACCCAACACACAGCTCCACCGAGCCACCCACCATACAGCTCCACCAAAAGACCCACCACACAGCTCCACCGATGCACCCACCACACAGCTCCACCGACACAGCTCCACCGATGCACCCACCACACAGCTCCACCGATGCAGCCACCACACAGCTCCATAGACATAGCTCCACCGATGCACCCACCACCCAGCTCCACCGATGCACCCACCACACAGCTCCACCGATGCACCCACCACACAGCTCCACCTACACAGCTCCACCGATGCACCCACCACATAGCTCCATTAATGCACCCACCACACAGCTCCACACATGCAGCCACCACACAGCTCCACCGACACAGCTCCCGATGCACCCACCACCACCAATGCACCCACCACACAGCTCCACCAATGCACCCACCACACAGCTCCACCTACACAGCTCCACCGATGGACCCACCACACAACTCCACCGATGCACCCACCTACACAGCTCCACCGATGCACCCACCACACAGCTCCACCGATGCACCCACCACACAGCTCCACCGAACGACCCACCACACAGCTCCACCGATGCACCCACCACACAGCTCCACCGATGCAGCCACCACACAGCTCCACCGATGCACCCACCACCCAGCTCCACCGATGCACCCACCACACAGCTCAACTGACACAGCTCCACCGATGCACCCAACACACAGCTCCACCGAGCCACCCACCATACAGCTCCACTAAGGCACCCACCACACAGCTCCACCGATGCACCCACCACACAGCTCTACCGAGGCACCCACCACAAAGCTCCACAGATGCACCCACCACACAGCTCCACAGATGCACCCACCACACAGCTCCACCGAGGCACCCACCACACAGCTCCACCGACACAGCTCCACCGATGCACCCACCACACAGCTCCGCCTACACAGCTCCACCGATGCACCCACCACACAGCTCCATTGATGCACCCACCACACAGCTCCACACATGCAGCCACCACACAGCTCCATCGACACAGCTCCCCCGATGCACCCACCACCAATGCACCCACCACACAGCTCCACCGATGCACCCCCACACAGCTCCACCTACACAGCTCCACCGATGCACCCACCACACAGCTCCACCGATGCAGCCACCACACAGCTCCACCGATGCACCCACCACCCAGCTCCACCGATGCACCCACCACACAGCTCAACTGACACAGCTCCACCGATGCACCCAACACACAGCTCCACCGAGCCACCCACCATACAGCTCCACTAAGGCACCCACCACACAGCTCCACCGATGCACCCACCACACAGCTCCACCGATGCAGCCACCACACAGCTCCACCGATGCAGCCACCACACAGCTCCACCGACACAGCTCCACTGATGCACCCACCACCCTGCTCCACCGATGCACGCACCACACAGCTCCACCGACACAGCTCCACCGATGCACCCAACACACAGCTCCACCGAGCCACCCACCATACAGCTCCACCAAAAGACCCACCACACAGCTCCACCGATGCACCCACCACACAGCTCCACCGACACAGCTCCACCGATGCACCCACCACACAGCTCCACCGATGCACCCACCACACAGCTCCACCGATGCAGCCACCACACAGCTCCATAGACATAGCTCCACCGATGCACCCACCACCCAGCTCCACCGATGCACCCACCACACAGCTCCACCGATACAGCTCCACCGATGCACCCACCACACAGCTCCACCTACACAGCTCCACCGATGCACCCACCACACAGCTCCATTAATGCACCCACCACACATGCAGCCACCACACAGCTCCACCGACACAGCTCCCGATGCACCCACCACCACCAATGCACCCACCACACAGCTCCACCAATGCACCCACCACACAGCTCCACCTACACAGCTCCACCGATGGACCCACCACACAACTCCACCGATGCACCCACCTACACAGCTCCACCGATGCACCCACCACACAGCTCCACCGATGCACCCACCACACAGCTCCACCGAACGACCCACCACACAGCTCCACCGATGCACCCACCACACAGCTCCACCGATGCAGCCACCACACAGCTCCACCGATGCACCCACCACCCAGCTCCACCGATGCACCCACCACACAGCTCAACTGACACAGCTCCACCGATGCACCCAGCACACAGCTCCACCGAGCCACCCACCATACAGCTCCACTGAGGCACCCACCACACAGCTCTACCGAGGCACCCACCACAAAGCTCCACAGATGCACCCACCACACAGCTCCACAGATGCACCCACCACACAGCTCCACCGAGGCACCCACCACACAGCTCCACCGAGGCACCCACCACACAGCTCCACTGAACGACCCACCACACAGCTCCACCGATGCACCCAGCTCCACCAATGCACCCACCACACAGCTCCACTGATGCACCCACCACACAGCTCCACCGATGCACCCACCACACAGCTCCACCGAGGCACCCATCACACAGCTACACTGATGCACCCACCACACACCTCCACCGATGAACCCACCACACAGCTCCACCGATGCAGCCACCACACAGCTTCACCGACACAGCTCCACCGATGCACCCACCACACAGCTCCACCTACACAGCTCCACCGATGCACCCACCACACAGCTCCATTGATGCACCCACCACACAGCTCCACACATGCAGCCACCACACAGCTCCATCGACACAGCTCCCCCGATGCACCCACCACCAATGCACCCACCACACAGCTCCACCGATGCACCCCCACGGCTCCACCTACACAGCTCCACCGATGCACCCACCACACAGCTCTACCGAGGCACCCACCACAAAGCTCCACAGATGCACCCACCACACAGCTCCACCGAGGCACCCACCACACAGCTCCACTGAACGACCCACCACACAGCTCCACCGATGCACCCAGCTCCACCAATGCACCCACCACACAGCTCCACTGATGCACCCACCACACAGCTCCACCTACACAGCTCCACCGATGCACCCACCACACAGCTCCACCGAGGCACCCACCACAAAGCTCCACCGAGGCACCCACCACACAGCTCCACCGAGGCACCCATCACACAGCTACACTGATGCACCCACCACACAGCTCCACCGAGGCACCCATCACACAGCTACACTGATGCACCCACCACACAGCTCCACCGATGAACCCACCACACAGCGTCACCGATGTAGCCACCACACAGCTCCACCGACACAGCTCCACCGATGCACCCACCACACAGCTCCACCGACACAGCTCCACCGATGCACCCACCACACAGCTCCGCCTACACAGCTCCACCGATGCACCCACCACACAGCTCCATTGATGCACCCACCACACAGCTCCACCGATGCAGCCACCACACAGCTCCATCGACACAGCTCCCCCGATGCACCCACCACCAATGCACCCACCACACAGCTCCACCGATGCACCCCCACACAGCTCCACCTACACAGCTCCACCGATGCACCCACCACACAGCTCCACCGATGCACCCACCACACAGCTCTACCGAGGCACCCACCACAAAGCTCCACAGATGCACCCACCACACAGCTCCACAGATGCACCCACCACACAGCTCCACCGAGGCACCCACCACACAGCTCCACCAAACGACCCACCACACAGCTCCACCGATGCAGCCACCACACAGCTCCACCGATGCACCCACCACACAGCTTCACCGAGGCACCCACCACACAGCTACACTGATGCACCCACCACACAGCTCCACCGAGGCACCCACCACACAGCTCCACCGAGGCACCCATCACACAGCTACACTGATGCACCCACCACACAGCTCCACCGAGGCACCCATCACACAGCTACACTGATGCACCCACCACACAGCTCCACCGATGAACCCACCACACAGCTCCACCGATGCAGCCACCACACAGCTCCACCGACACAGCTCCACCGATGCACCCACCACACAGCTCCACTGATGCACCCACCACACAGCTCCACCTACACAGCTCCACCGATGCACCCACCACACAGCTCCATTGATGCACCCACCACACAGCTCCACACATGCAGCCACCACACAGCTCCATCGACACAGCTCCCCCGATGCACCCACCACCAATGCACCCACCACACAGCTCCACCGATGCACCCCCACACAGCTCCACCTACACAGCTCTACCGATGCACCCACCACACAGCTCTACCGAGGCACCCACCACAAAGCTCCACAGATGCACCCACCACACAGCTCCACCGAGGCACCCACCACACAGCTCCACCGAGGCACCCACCACACAGCTCCACTGAACGACCCACCACACAGCTCCACCGATGCACCCAGCTCCACCAATGCACCCACCACACAGCTCCACTGAGGCACCCACCACACAGCTCCACCTACACAGCTCCACCGATGGACCCACCACACAACTCCACCGATGCACCCACCTACACAGCTCCACCGATGCACCCACCACACAGCTCCACCGATGCACCCACCACACAGCTCCACCGAACGACCCACCACACAGCTCCACCGATGCACCCACCACACAGCTCCACCGATGCAGCCACCACACAGCTCCACCGATGCACCCACCACCCAGCTCCACCGATGCACCCACCACACAGCTCAACTGACACAGCTCCACCGATGCACCCAACACACAGCTCCACCGAGCCACCCACCATACAGCTCCACTAAGGCACCCACCACACAGCTCCACCGATGCACCCACCACACAGCTTTACCGAGGCACCCACCACAAAGCTCCACAGATGCACCCACCACACAGCTCCACAGATGCACCCACCACACAGCTCCACCGAGGCACCCACCACACAGCTCCACCGAGGCACCCACCACACAGCTCCACTGAACGACCCACCACACAGCTCCACCGATGCACCCAGCTCCACCAATGCACCCACCACACAGCTCCACTGATGCACCCACCACACAGCTCCACCGATGCACCCACCACACAGCTCCACCGAGGCACCCATCACACAGCTACACTGATGCACCCACCACACACCTCCACCGATGAACCCACCACACAGCTCCACCGATGCAGCCACCACACAGCTCCACCGACACAGCTCCACCGATGCACCCACCACACAGCTCCACCTACACAGCTCCACCGATGCACCCACCACACAGCTCCATTGATGCACCCACCACACAGCTCCACACATGCAGCCACCACACAGCTCCATCGACACAGCTCCCCCGATGCACCCACCACCAATGCACCCACCACACAGCTCCACCGATGCACCCCCACACAGCTCCACCGATGCACCCACCACACAGCTCTACCGAGGCACCCACCACAAAGCTCCACAGATGCACCCACCACACAGCTCCACCGAGGCACCCACCACACAGCTCCACTGAACGACACACCACACAGCTCCACCGATGCACCCAGCTCCACCAATGCACCCACCACACAGCTCCACTGATGCACCCACCACACAGCTCCACCTACACAGCTCCACCGATGCACCCACCACACAGCTCCACCGAGGCACCCACCACACAGCTCCACCGAGGCACCCACCACACAGCTCCACCGAGGCACCCATCACACAGCTACACTGATGCACCCACCACACAGCTCCACCGAGGCACCCATCACACAGCTACACTGATGCACCCACCACACAGCTCCACCGATGAACCCACCACACAACTCCACCGATGCAGCCACCACACAGCTCCACCGACACAGCTCCACCGATGCACCCACCACACAGCTCCACTGATGCACCCACCACACAGCTCCACCGACACAGCTCCACCGATGCACCCACCACACAGCTCCGCCTACACAGCTCCACCGATGCACCCACCACACAGCTCCATTGATGCACCCACCACACAGCTCCACACATGCAGCCACCACACAGCTCCATCGACACAGCTCCCCCGATGCACCCACCACCAATGCACCCACCACACAGCTCCACCGATGCACCCCCACACAGCTCCACCTACACAGCTCCACCGATGCACCCACCACACAGCTCCACCGATGCAGCCACCACACAGCTCCACCGATGCACCCACCACCCAGCTCCACCGATGCACCCACCACACAGCTCAACTGACACAGCTCCACCGATGCACCCAACACACAGCTCCACCGAGGCACCCACCACACAGCTCCACAGATGCACCCACCACACAGCTCCACAGATGCACCCACCACACAGCTCCACAGATGCACCCACCACACAGCTCCACTGATGCACCCACCACACAGCTCCACCTACACAGCTCCACCGATGCACCCACCACACAGCTCCACCGAGGCACCCACCACACACCTACACTGATGCACCCACAACACAGCTCCACCGATGCACCCACCACACAGCTCCACCGATGCAGCCACCACACAGCTCCACCGACACAGCTCCACCGATGCAGCCACCACACAGCTCCACCTACACAGCTCCACCGATGCACCCACCACACAGCTCCATTGATGCACCCACCACACAGCTCCACACAGGCAGCCACCACACATCTCCACACACGCAGCAACCACACAGCTCCACCGACACAGCTCCCCCGATGCACCCACCACCACCAATGCACCCACCACACAGCTAAACCAATGCACCCCCACACAGCTCCACCTACACAGCTCCACCGATGCACCCACCACACAGCTCTACCGAGGCACCCACCACAAAGCTCCACAGATGCACCCACCACACAGCTCCACCGAGGCACCCACCACACAGCTCCACCGAGGCACCCACCACACAGCTCCACTGAACAACCCACCACACAGCTCCACCGATGCACCCAGCTCCACCAATGCACCCAACACACAGCTCCACTGATGCACCCACCACACAGCTACACCTACACAGCTCCACCGATGCACCCACCACACAGCACCACCGAGGCACCCACCACACAGCTACACTGATGCACCCACCACACAGCTCCACCGATGCACCCACCACACAGCTCCACCGATGCACCCACCACCCAGCTCCATCGATGCACCCACCACACAGCTCCACCGACACAGCTCCACCGATGCACCCACCACACAGCTCCACCGATGCACCCACCACACAGCTTCACCTACACAGCTCCACTGATGCACCCACCACACAGCTCCATTGATGCACCCACCACACAGCTCCACACATGCAGCACCACACAGCTCCACACATGCAGCCACCACACAGCTCCACTGACACAGCTTCCCCGATGCACCCACCACCACCAATGCACCCACCACACAGCTCCACCAATGCACCCCCACACAGCTCCACCTACACAGCTCCACCGATGCACCTACCACACAGCTCCACCGATGCACCCACCACACAGCTCCACCGATGCAGTCACCACACAGCTCCACCGACACAGCTTCACCGATGCACCCACCACCCAGCTCCATTGATGCACCCACCACACAGCTCCACCGACACAGCTCCACCGATGCACCCAACACACAGCTCCACCGTGCCACCCACCATACAGCTCCACCAAGGCACCCACCACACAGCTCCACCGATGCACCCACCACACAGCTCTACCGATGCACCCACCACAAAGCTCCACAGATGCACCCACCACACAGCTCCACAGATGCACCCACCACACAGCTCCACCGAGGCACCACCCACACAGCTCCACTGAGGCACCCACCACACAGCTCCACCAAGGCACCCACCACACAGCTCCACCGATGCACCCACCACACAGCTCTACGGAGGCACCCACCACAAAGCTCCACAGATGCACCCACCACACAGCTCCACAGATGCACCCACCACACATCCTCCACCGAGGCACCCACCACACAGCTCCACCGAGGCACCCACCACACAGCTCCACTGAACGACCCACCACACAGCTCCACCGATGCACCCAGCTCCACCAATGCACCCACCACACAGCTCCACTGATGCACCCACCACACAGCTCCACCTACACAGCTCCACCGATGCACCCACCACACAGCTCCACCGAGGCACCCATCACACAGCTACACTGATGCACCCACCACACAGCTCCACCGATGAACCCACCACACAGCTCCACCGATGCAGCCACCACACAGCTCCACCGACAAAGCTCCACCGATGCACCCACCACACAGCTCCACTGATGCACCCACCACACAGCTCCACCTACACAGCTCCACCGATGCACCCACCACACAGCTCCATTGATGCACCCACCACACAGCTCCACACATGCAGCCACCACACAGCTCCATCGACACAGCTCCCCCGATGCACCCACCACCAATGCACCCACCACACAGCTCCACCGATGCACCCCCACACAGCTCCACCTACACAGCTCCACCGATGCACCCACCACACAGCTCCACCGATGCACCCACCACACAGCTCCACCGAGGCACCCACCACACAGCTCCACTGAACGACCCACCACACAGCTCCACCGATGCACCTAGCTCCACCAATGCACCCACCACACAGCTCCACTGATGCACCCACCACACAGCTCTACCTACACAGCTCCACCGATGCACCCACCACACAGCTCCACCGAGGCACCCACCACACAGCTCCACCGAGGCACCCACCACACAGCTCCACCGAGGCACCCATCACACAGCTACACTGATGCACCCACCACACAGCTCCACCGAGGCACCCATCACACAGCTACACTGATGCACCCACCACACAGCTCCACCGATGAACCCACCACACAGCTCCACCGATGCAGCCACCACACAGCTCCACCGACACAGCTCCACCGATGCACCCACCACACAGCTCCACTGATGCACCCACCACACAGCTCCACCTACACAGCTCCACCGATGCACCCACCACACAGCTCCATTGATGCACCCACCACACAGCTCCACACATGCAGCCACCACACAGCTCCATCGACACAGCTCCCCCGATGCACCCACCACCAATGCACCCACCACACAGCTCCACCGATGCACCCCCACACAGCTCCACCTACACAGCTCTACCGATGCACCCACCACACAGCTCTACCGAGGCACCCACCACAAAGCTCCACAGATGCACCCACCACACAGCTCCACCGAGGCACCCACCACACAGCTCCACCGAGGCACCCACCACACAGCTCCACTGAACGACCCACCACACAGCTCCACCGATGCACCCAGCTCCACCAATGCACCCACCACACAGCTCCACTGAGGCACCCACCACACAGCTCCACCGAGGCACCCACCACACAGCTCCACCGATGCACCCACCACACAGCTCCACTGATGCAGCCACCACACAGCTCCACCGACATAGCTCCACCGATGCACCCACCACCCAGCTCCACCGATGCAGCCACCACACAGCTCCACCGACATAGCTCCACCGATGCACCCACCACCCAGCTCCATCGATGCACCCACCACACAGCTCCACCTACACAGCTCCACACATGCAGCCACCACACAGCTCCACACATGCAGCCACCACACAGCTCCACCGACACAGCTCCCCCGATGCACCCACCACCACCAATGCACCCACCACACAGCTCCACCGATGCACCCCCACACAGCTCCACCTACACAGCTCCACCGATGCACCCACCACACAGCTCCACCGATGCACCCACCTACACAGCTCCACCGATGCACCCACCACACAGCTCCACCGATGCACCCACCACACAGCTCCACTGATGCACCCACCACACAGCTCCACTGATGCACCCACCACACAGCTCCACTGATGCACCCACCACACAGCTCCACTGATGCACCCACCACACAGCTCCACCGAACGACCCACCACACAGCTCCACCGATGCACCCACCACACAGCTCCACCGATGCAGCCACCACACAGCTCCACCGACACAGCTCCACTGATGCACCCACCACCCTGCTCCACCGATGCACCCACCACACAGCTCCACCGACACAGCTCCACCGATGCACCCAACACACAGCTCCACCGAGCCACCCACCATACAGCTCCACCAAAAGACCCACCACACAGCTCCACCGATGCACCCACCACACAGCTCCACCGACACAGCTCCACCGATGCACCCACCACACAGCTCCACCGATGCAGCCACCACACAGCTCCATAGACATAGCTCCACCGATGCACCCACCACCCAGCTCCACCGATGCACCCACCACACAGCTCCACCGATGCACCCACCACACAGCTCCACCTACACAGCTCCACCGATGCACCCACCACATAGCTCCATTAATGCACCCACCACACAGCTCCACACATGCAGCCACCACACAGCTCCACCGACACAGCTCCCGATGCACCCACCACCACCAATGCACCCACCACACAGCTCCACCAATGCACCCACCACACAGCTCCACCTACACAGCTCCACCGATGGACCCACCACACAACTCCACCGATGCACCCACCTACACAGCTCCACCGATGCACCCACCACACAGCTCCACCGATGCACCCACCACACAGCTCCACCGAACGACCCACCACACAGCTCCACCGATGCACCCACCACACAGCTCCACCGATGCAGCCACCACACAGCTCCACCGATGCATCCACCACCCAGCTCCACCGATGCACCCACTACACAGCTCAACTGACACAGCTCCACCGATGCACCCAACACACAGCTCCACCGAGCCACCCACCATACAGCTCCACTAAGGCACCCACCACACAGCTCCACCGATGCACCCACCACACAGCTCTACCGAGGCACCCACCACAAAGCTCCACAGATGCACCCACCACACAGCTCCACAGATGCACCCACCACACAGCTCCACCGAGGCACCCACCACACAGCTCCACCGAGGCACCCACCACACAGCTCCACCGACACAGCTCCACCGATGCACCCACCACACAGCTCCGCCTACACAGCTCCACCGATGCACCCACCACACAGCTCCATTGATGCACCCACCACACAGCTCCACACATGCAGCCACCACACAGCTCCATCGACACAGCTCCCCCGATGCACCCACCACCAATGCACCCACCACACAGCTCCACCGATGCACCCCCACACAGCTCCACCTACACAGCTCCACCGATGCACCCACCACACAGCTCCACCGATGCAGCCACCACACAGCTCCACCGATGCACCCACCACCCAGCTCCACCGATGCACCCACCACACAGCTCAACTGACACAGCTCCACCGATGCACCCAACACACAGCTCCACCGAGCCACCCACCATACAGCTCCACTAAGGCACCCACCACACAGCTCCACCGATGCACCCACCACACAGCTCCACCGATGCAGCCACCACACAGCTCCACCGATGCAGCCACCACACAGCTCCACCGACACAGCTCCACTGATGCACCCACCACCCTGCTCCACCGATGCACGCACCACACAGCTCCACCGACACAGCTCCACCGATGCACCCAACACACAGCTCCACCGAGCCACCCACCATACAGCTCCACCAAAAGACCCACCACACAGCTCCACCGATGCACCCACCACACAGCTCCACCGACACAGCTCCACCGATGCACCCACCACACAGCTCCACCGATGCACCCACCACACAGCTCCACCGATGCAGCCACCACACAGCTCCATAGACATAGCTCCACCGATGCACCCACCACCCAGCTCCACCGATGCACCCACCACACAGCTCCACCGATACAGCTCCACCGATGCACCCACCACACAGCTCCACCTACACAGCTCCACCGATGCACCCACCACACAGCTCCATTAATGCACCCACCACACATGCAGCCACCACACAGCTCCACCGACACAGCTCCCGATGCACCCACCACCACCAATGCACCCACCACACAGCTCCACCAATGCACCCACCACACAGCTCCACCTACACAGCTCCACCGATGGACCCACCACACAACTCCACCGATGCACCCACCTACACAGCTCCACCGATGCACCCACCACACAGCTCCACCGATGCACCCACCACACAGCTCCACCGAACGACCCACCACACAGCTCCACCGATGCACCCACCACACAGCTCCACCGATGCAGCCACCACACAGCTCCACCGATGCACCCACCACCCAGCTCCACCGATGCACCCACCACACAGCTCAACTGACACAGCTCCACCGATGCACCCAGCACACAGCTCCACCGAGCCACCCACCATACAGCTCCACTGAGGCACCCACCACACAGCTCTACCGAGGCACCCACCACAAAGCTCCACAGATGCACCCACCACACAGCTCCACAGATGCACCCACCACACAGCTCCACCGAGGCACCCACCACACAGCTCCACCGAGGCACCCACCACACAGCTCCACTGAACGACCCACCACACAGCTCCACCGATGCACCCAGCTCCACCAATGCACCCACCACACAGCTCCACTGATGCACCCACCACACAGCTCCACCGATGCACCCACCACACAGCTCCACCGAGGCACCCATCACACAGCTACACTGATGCACCCACCACACACCTCCACCGATGAACCCACCACACAGCTCCACCGATGCAGCCACCACACAGCTTCACCGACACAGCTCCACCGATGCACCCACCACACAGCTCCACCTACACAGCTCCACCGATGCACCCACCACACAGCTCCATTGATGCACCCACCACACAGCTCCACACATGCAGCCACCACACAGCTCCATCGACACAGCTCCCCCGATGCACCCACCACCAATGCACCCACCACACAGCTCCACCGATGCACCCCCACGGCTCCACCTACACAGCTCCACCGATGCACCCACCACACAGCTCTACCGAGGCACCCACCACAAAGCTCCACAGATGCACCCACCACACAGCTCCACCGAGGCACCCACCACACAGCTCCACTGAACGACCCACCACACAGCTCCACCGATGCACCCAGCTCCACCAATGCACCCACCACACAGCTCCACTGATGCACCCACCACACAGCTCCACCTACACAGCTCCACCGATGCACCCACCACACAGCTCCACCTACACAGCTCCACCGATGCACCCACCACACAGCTCCATTGATGCACCCACCACACAGCTCCACACATGCAGCCACCACACAGCTCCATCGACACAGCTCCCCCGATGCACCCACCACCAATGCACCCACCACACAGCTCCACCGATGCACCCCCACACAGCTCCACCTACACAGCTCCACCGATGCACCCACCACACAGCTCCACCGATGCACCCACCACACAGCTCCACCGAGGCACCCACCACACAGCTCCACTGAACGACCCACCACACAGCTCCACCGATGCACCTAGCTCCACCAATGCACCCACCACACAGCTCCACTGATGCACCCACCACACAGCTCTACCTACACAGCTCCACCGATGCACCCACCACACAGCTCCACCGAGGCACCCACCACACAGCTCCACCGAGGCACCCACCACACAGCTCCACCGAGGCACCCATCACACAGCTACACTGATGCACCCACCACACAGCTCCACCGAGGCACCCATCACACAGCTACACTGATGCACCCACCACACAGCTCCACCGATGAACCCACCACACAGCTCCACCGATGCAGCCACCACACAGCTCCACCGACACAGCTCCACCGATGCACCCACCACACAGCTCCACTGATGCACCCACCACACAGCTCCACCTACACAGCTCCACCGATGCACCCACCACACAGCTCCATTGATGCACCCACCACACAGCTCCACACATGCAGCCACCACACAGCTCCATCGACACAGCTCCCCCGATGCACCCACCACCAATGCACCCACCACACAGCTCCACCGATGCACCCCCACACAGCTCCACCTACACAGCTCTACCGATGCACCCACCACACAGCTCTACCGAGGCACCCACCACAAAGCTCCACAGATGCACCCACCACACAGCTCCACCGAGGCACCCACCACACAGCTCCACCGAGGCACCCACCACACAGCTCCACTGAACGACCCACCACACAGCTCCACCGATGCACCCAGCTCCACCAATGCACCCACCACACAGCTCCACTGAGGCACCCACCACACAGCTCCACCGAGGCACCCACCACACAGCTCCACCGATGCACCCACCACACAGCTCCACTGATGCAGCCACCACACAGCTCCACCGACATAGCTCCACCGATGCACCCACCACCCAGCTCCACCGATGCAGCCACCACACAGCTCCACCGACATAGCTCCACCGATGCACCCACCACCCAGCTCCATCGATGCACCCACCACACAGCTCCACCTACACAGCTCCACACATGCAGCCACCACACAGCTCCACACATGCAGCCACCACACAGCTCCACCGACACAGCTCCCCCGATGCACCCACCACCACCAATGCACCCACCACACAGCTCCACCGATGCACCCCCACACAGCTCCACCTACACAGCTCCACCGATGCACCCACCACACAGCTCCACCGATGCACCCACCTACACAGCTCCACCGATGCACCCACCACACAGCTCCACCGATGCACCCACCACACAGCTCCACTGATGCACCCACCACACAGCTCCACTGATGCACCCACCACACAGCTCCACTGATGCACCCACCACACAGCTCCACTGATGCACCCACCACACAGCTCCACCGAACGACCCACCACACAGCTCCACCGATGCACCCACCACACAGCTCCACCGATGCAGCCACCACACAGCTCCACCGACACAGCTCCACTGATGCACCCACCACCCTGCTCCACCGATGCACCCACCACACAGCTCCACCGACACAGCTCCACCGATGCACCCAACACACAGCTCCACCGAGCCACCCACCATACAGCTCCACCAAAAGACCCACCACACAGCTCCACCGATGCACCCACCACACAGCTCCACCGACACAGCTCCACCGATGCACCCACCACACAGCTCCACCGATGCAGCCACCACACAGCTCCATAGACATAGCTCCACCGATGCACCCACCACCCAGCTCCACCGATGCACCCACCACACAGCTCCACCGATGCACCCACCACACAGCTCCACCTACACAGCTCCACCGATGCACCCACCACATAGCTCCATTAATGCACCCACCACACAGCTCCACACATGCAGCCACCACACAGCTCCACCGACACAGCTCCCGATGCACCCACCACCACCAATGCACCCACCACACAGCTCCACCAATGCACCCACCACACAGCTCCACCTACACAGCTCCACCGATGGACCCACCACACAACTCCACCGATGCACCCACCTACACAGCTCCACCGATGCACCCACCACACAGCTCCACCGATGCACCCACCACACAGCTCCACCGAACGACCCACCACACAGCTCCACCGATGCACCCACCACACAGCTCCACCGATGCAGCCACCACACAGCTCCACCGATGCACCCACCACCCAGCTCCACCGATGCACCCACCACACAGCTCAACTGACACAGCTCCACCGATGCACCCAACACACAGCTCCACCGAGCCACCCACCATACAGCTCCACTAAGGCACCCACCACACAGCTCCACCGATGCACCCACCACACAGCTCTACCGAGGCACCCACCACAAAGCTCCACAGATGCACCCACCACACAGCTCCACAGATGCACCCACCACACAGCTCCACCGAGGCACCCACCACACAGCTCCACCGAGGCACCCACCACACAGCTCCACCGACACAGCTCCACCGATGCACCCACCACACAGCTCCGCCTACACAGCTCCACCGATGCACCCACCACACAGCTCCATTGATGCACCCACCACACAGCTCCACACATGCAGCCACCACACAGCTCCATCGACACAGCTCCCCCGATGCACCCACCACCAATGCACCCACCACACAGCTCCACCGATGCACCCCCACACAGCTCCACCTACACAGCTCCACCGATGCACCCACCACACAGCTCCACCGATGCAGCCACCACACAGCTCCACCGATGCACCCACCACCCAGCTCCACCGATGCACCCACCACACAGCTCAACTGACACAGCTCCACCGATGCACCCAACACACAGCTCCACCGAGCCACCCACCATACAGCTCCACTAAGGCACCCACCACACAGCTCCACCGATGCACCCACCACACAGCTCCACCGATGCAGCCACCACACAGCTCCACCGATGCAGCCACCACACAGCTCCACCGACACAGCTCCACTGATGCACCCACCACCCTGCTCCACCGATGCACGCACCACACAGCTCCACCGACACAGCTCCACCGATGCACCCAACACACAGCTCCACCGAGCCACCCACCATACAGCTCCACCAAAAGACCCACCACACAGCTCCACCGATGCACCCACCACACAGCTCCACCGACACAGCTCCACCGATGCACCCACCACACAGCTCCACCGATGCACCCACCACACAGCTCCACCGATGCAGCCACCACACAGCTCCATAGACATAGCTCCACCGATGCACCCACCACCCAGCTCCACCGATGCACCCACCACACAGCTCCACCGATACAGCTCCACCGATGCACCCACCACACAGCTCCACCTACACAGCTCCACCGATGCACCCACCACACAGCTCCATTAATGCACCCACCACACATGCAGCCACCACACAGCTCCACCGACACAGCTCCCGATGCACCCACCACCACCAATGCACCCACCACACAGCTCCACCAATGCACCCACCACACAGCTCCACCTACACAGCTCCACCGATGGACCCACCACACAACTCCACCGATGCACCCACCTACACAGCTCCACCGATGCACCCACCACACAGCTCCACCGATGCACCCACCACACAGCTCCACCGAACGACCCACCACACAGCTCCACCGATGCAACCACCACACAGCTCCACCGATGCAGCCACCACACAGCTCCACCGATGCACCCACCACCCAGCTCCACCGATGCACCCACCACACAGCTCAACTGACACAGCTCCACCGATGCACCCAGCACACAGCTCCACCGAGCCACCCACCATACAGCTCCACTGAGGCACCCACCACACAGCTCTACCGAGGCACCCACCACAAAGCTCCACAGATGCACCCACCACACAGCTCCACAGATGCACCCACCACACAGCTCCACCGAGGCACCCACCACACAGCTCCACCGAGGCACCCACCACACAGCTCCACTGAACGACCCACCACACAGCTCCACCGATGCACCCAGCTCCACCAATGCACCCACCACACAGCTCCACTGATGCACCCACCACACAGCTCCACCGATGCACCCACCACACAGCTCCACCGAGGCACCCATCACACAGCTACACTGATGCACCCACCACACACCTCCACCGATGAACCCACCACACAGCTCCACCGATGCAGCCACCACACAGCTTCACCGACACAGCTCCACCGATGCACCCACCACACAGCTCCACCTACACAGCTCCACCGATGCACCCACCACACAGCTCCATTGATGCACCCACCACACAGCTCCACACATGCAGCCACCACACAGCTCCATCGACACAGCTCCCCCGATGCACCCACCACCAATGCACCCACCACACAGCTCCACCGATGCACCCCCACGGCTCCACCTACACAGCTCCACTGATGCACCCACCACACAGCTCTACCGAGGCACCCACCACAAAGCTCCACAGATGCACCCACCACACAGCTCCACCGAGGCACCCACCACACAGCTCCACTGAACGACCCACCACACAGCTCCACCGATGCACCCAGCTCCACCAATGCACCCACCACACAGCTCCACTGATGCACCCACCACACAGCTCCACCTACACAGCTCCACCGATGCACCCACCACACAGCTCCACCTACACAGCTCCACCGATGCACCCACCACACAGCTCCATTGATGCACCCACCACACAGCTCCACACATGCAGCCACCACACAGCTCCATCGACACAGCTCCCCCGATGCACCCACCACCAATGCACCCACCACACAGCTCCACCGATGCACCCCCACACAGCTCCACCTACACAGCTCCACCGATGCACCCACCACACAGCTCCACCGATGCACCCACCACACAGCTCCACCGAGGCACCCACCACACAGCTCCACTGAACGACCCACCACACAGCTCCACCGATGCACCTAGCTCCACCAATGCACCCACCACACAGCTCCACTGATGCACCCACCACACAGCTCTACCTACACAGCTCCACCGATGCACCCACCACACAGCTCCACCGAGGCACCCACCACACAGCTCCACCGAGGCACCCACCACACAGCTCCACCGAGGCACCCATCACACAGCTACACTGATGCACCCACCACACAGCTCCACCGAGGCACCCATCACACAGCTACACTGATGCACCCACCACACAGCTCCACCGATGAACCCACCACACAGCTCCACCGATGCAGCCACCACACAGCTCCACCGACACAGCTCCACCGATGCACCCACCACACAGCTCCACTGATGCACCCACCACACAGCTCCACCTACACAGCTCCACCGATGCACCCACCACACAGCTCCATTGATGCACCCACCACACAGCTCCACACATGCAGCCACCACACAGCTCCATCGACACAGCTCCCCCGATGCACCCACCACCAATGCACCCACCACACAGCTCCACCGATGCACCCCCACACAGCTCCACCTACACAGCTCTACCGATGCACCCACCACACAGCTCTACCGAGGCACCCACCACAAAGCTCCACAGATGCACCCACCACACAGCTCCACCGAGGCACCCACCACACAGCTCCACCGAGGCACCCACCACACAGCTCCACTGAACGACCCACCACACAGCTCCACCGATGCACCCAGCTCCACCAATGCACCCACCACACAGCTCCACTGAGGCACCCACCACACAGCTCCACCGAGGCACCCACCACACAGCTCCACCGATGCACCCACCACACAGCTCCACTGATGCAGCCACCACACAGCTCCACCGACATAGCTCCACCGATGCACCCACCACCCAGCTCCACCGATGCAGCCACCACACAGCTCCACCGACATAGCTCCACCGATGCACCCACCACCCAGCTCCATCGATGCACCCACCACACAGCTCCACCTACACAGCTCCACACATGCAGCCACCACACAGCTCCACACATGCAGCCACCACACAGCTCCACCGACACAGCTCCCCCGATGCACCCACCACCACCAATGCACCCACCACACAGCTCCACCGATGCACCCCCACACAGCTCCACCTACACAGCTCCACCGATGCACCCACCACACAGCTCCACCGATGCACCCACCTACACAGCTCCACCGATGCACCCACCACACAGCTCCACCGATGCACCCACCACACAGCTCCACTGATGCACCCACCACACAGCTCCACTGATGCACCCACCACACAGCTCCACTGATGCACCCACCACACAGCTCCACTGATGCACCCACCACACAGCTCCACCGAACGACCCACCACACAGCTCCACCGATGCACCCACCACACAGCTCCACCGATGCAGCCACCACACAGCTCCACCGACACAGCTCCACTGATGCACCCACCACCCTGCTCCACCGATGCACCCACCACACAGCTCCACCGACACAGCTCCACCAATGCACCCAACACACAGCTCCACCGAGCCACCCACCATACAGCTCCACCAAAAGACCCACCACACAGCTCCACCGATGCACCCACCACACAGCTCCACCGACACAGCTCCACCGATGCACCCACCACACAGCTCCACCGATGCAGCCACCACACAGCTCCATAGACATAGCTCCACCGATGCACCCACCACCCAGCTCCACCGATGCACCCACCACACAGCTCCACCGATGCACCCACCACACAGCTCCACCTACACAGCTCCACCGATGCACCCACCACATAGCTCCATTAATGCACCCACCACACAGCTCCACACATGCAGCCACCACACAGCTCCACCGACACAGCTCCCGATGCACCCACCACCACCAATGCACCCACCACACAGCTCCACCAATGCACCCACCACACAGCTCCACCTACACAGCTCCACCGATGGACCCACCACACAACTCCACCGATGCACCCACCTACACAGCTCCACCGATGCACCCACCACACAGCTCCACCGATGCACCCACCACACAGCTCCACCGAACGACCCACCACACAGCTCCACCGATGCACCCACCACACAGCTCCACCGATGCAGCCACCACACAGCTCCACCGATGCACCCACCACCCAGCTCCACCGATGCACCCACCACACAGCTCAACTGACACAGCTCCACCGATGCACCCAACACACAGCTCCACCGAGCCACCCACCATACAGCTCCACTAAGGCACCCACCACACAGCTCCACCGATGCACCCACCACACAGCTCTACCGAGGCACCCACCACAAAGCTCCACAGATGCACCCACCACACAGCTCCACAGATGCACCCACCACACAGCTCCACCGAGGCACCCACCACACAGCTCCACCGAGGCACCCACCACACAGCTCCACCGACACAGCTCCACCGATGCACCCACCACACAGCTCCGCCTACACAGCTCCACCGATGCACCCACCACACAGCTCCATTGATGCACCCACCACACAGCTCCACACATGCAGCCACCACACAGCTCCATCGACACAGCTCCCCCGATGCACCCACCACCAATGCACCCACCACACAGCTCCACCGATGCACCCCCACACAGCTCCACCTACACAGCTCCACCGATGCACCCACCACACAGCTCCACCGATGCAGCCACCACACAGCTCCACCGATGCACCCACCACCCAGCTCCACCGATGCACCCACCACACAGCTCAACTGACACAGCTCCACCGATGCACCCAACACACAGCTCCACCGAGCCACCCACCATACAGCTCCACTAAGGCACCCACCACACAGCTCCACCGATGCACCCACCACACAGCTCCACCGATGCAGCCACCACACAGCTCCACCGATGCAGCCACCACACAGCTCCACCGACACAGCTCCACTGATGCACCCACCACCCTGCTCCACCGATGCACGCACCACACAGCTCCACCGACACAGCTCCACCGATGCACCCAACACACAGCTCCACCGAGCCACCCACCATACAGCTCCACCAAAAGACCCACCACACAGCTCCACCGATGCACCCACCACACAGCTCCACCGACACAGCTCCACCGATGCACCCACCACACAGCTCCACCGATGCACCCACCACACAGCTCCACCGATGCAGCCACCACACAGCTCCATAGACATAGCTCCACCGATGCACCCACCACCCAGCTCCACCGATGCACCCACCACACAGCTCCACCGATACAGCTCCACCGATGCACCCACCACACAGCTCCACCTACACAGCTCCACCGATGCACCCACCACACAGCTCCATTAATGCACCCACCACACATGCAGCCACCACACAGCTCCACCGACACAGCTCCCGATGCACCCACCACCACCAATGCACCCACCACACAGCTCCACCAATGCACCCACCACACAGCTCCACCTACACAGCTCCACCGATGGACCCACCACACAACTCCACCGATGCACCCACCTACACAGCTCCACCGATGCACCCACCACACAGCTCCACCGATGCACCCACCACACAGCTCCACCGAACGACCCACCACACAGCTCCACCGATGCACCCACCACACAGCTCCACCGATGCAGCCACCACACAGCTCCACCGATGCACCCACCACCCAGCTCCACCGATGCACCCACCACACAGCTCAACTGACACAGCTCCACCGATGCACCCAGCACACAGCTCCACCGAGCCACCCACCATACAGCTCCACTGAGGCACCCACCACACAGCTCTACCGAGGCACCCACCACAAAGCTCCACAGATGCACCCACCACACAGCTCCACAGATGCACCCACCACACAGCTCCACCGAGGCACCCACCACACAGCTCCACCGAGGCACCCACCACACAGCTCCACTGAACGACCCACCACACAGCTCCACCGATGCACCCAGCTCCACCAATGCACCCACCACACAGCTCCACTGATGCACCCACCACACAGCTCCACCGATGCACCCACCACACAGCTCCACCGAGGCACCCATCACACAGCTACACTGATGCACCCACCACACACCTCCACCGATGAACCCACCACACAGCTCCACCGATGCAGCCACCACACAGCTTCACCGACACAGCTCCACCGATGCACCCACCACACAGCTCCACCTACACAGCTCCACCGATGCACCCACCACACAGCTCCATTGATGCACCCACCACACAGCTCCACACATGCAGCCACCACACAGCTCCATCGACACAGCTCCCCCGATGCACCCACCACCAATGCACCCACCACACAGCTCCACCGATGCACCCCCACGGCTCCACCTACACAGCTCCACCGATGCACCCACCACACAGCTCTACCGAGGCACCCACCACAAAGCTCCACAGATGCACCCACCACACAGCTCCACCGAGGCACCCACCACACAGCTCCACTGAACGACCCACCACACAGCTCCACCGATGCACCCAGCTCCACCAATGCACCCACCACACAGCTCCACTGATGCACCCACCACACAGCTCCACCTACACAGCTCCACCGATGCACCCACCACACAGCTCCACCGAGGCACCCACCACAAAGCTCCACCGAGGCACCCACCACACAGCTCCACCGAGGCACCCATCACACAGCTACACTGATGCACCCACCACACAGCTCCACCGAGGCACCCATCACACAGCTACACTGATGCACCCACCACACAGCTCCACCGATGAACCCACCACACAGCTCCACCGATGTAGCCACCACACAGCTCCACCGACACAGCTCCACCGATGCACCCACCACACAGCTCCACCGACACAGCTCCACCGATGCACCCACCACACAGCTCCGCCTACACAGCTCCACCGATGCACCCACCACACAGCTCCATTGATGCACCCACCACACAGCTCCACCGATGCAGCCACCACACAGCTCCATCGACACAGCTCCCCCGATGCACCCACCACCAATGCACCCACCACACAGCTCCACCGATGCACCCCCACACAGCTCCACCTACACAGCTCCACCGATGCACCCACCACACAGCTCCACCGATGCACCCACCACACAGCTCTACCGAGGCACCCACCACAAAGCTCCACAGATGCACCCACCACACAGCTCCACAGATGCACCCACCACACAGCTCCACCGAGGCACCCACCACACAGCTCCACCAAACGACCCACCACACAGCTCCACCGATGCAGCCACCACACAGCTCCACCGATGCACCCACCACACAGCTTCACCGAGGCACCCACCACACAGCTACACTGATGCACCCACCACACAGCTCCACCGAGGCACCCACCACACAGCTCCACCGAGGCACCCATCACACAGCTACACTGATGCACCCACCACACAGCTCCACCGAGGCACCCATCACACAGCTACACTGATGCACCCACCACACAGCTCCACCGATGAACCCACCACACAGCTCCACCGATGCAGCCACCACACAGCTCCACCGACACAGCTCCACCGATGCACCCACCACACAGCTCCACTGATGCACCCACCACACAGCTCCACCTACACAGCTCCACCGATGCACCCACCACACAGCTCCATTGATGCACCCACCACACAGCTCCACACATGCAGCCACCACACAGCTCCATCGACACAGCTCCCCCGATGCACCCACCACCAATGCACCCACCACACAGCTCCACCGATGCACCCCCACACAGCTCCACCTACACAGCTCTACCGATGCACCCACCACACAGCTCTACCGAGGCACCCACCACAAAGCTCCACAGATGCACCCACCACACAGCTCCACCGAGGCACCCACCACACAGCTCCACCGAGGCACCCACCACACAGCTCCACTGAACGACCCACCACACAGCTCCACCGATGCACCCAGCTCCACCAATGCACCCACCACACAGCTCCACTGAGGCACCCACCACACAGCTCCACCTACACAGCTCCACCGATGGACCCACCACACAACTCCACCGATGCACCCACCTACACAGCTCCACCGATGCACCCACCACACAGCTCCACCGATGCACCCACCACACAGCTCCACCGAACGACCCACCACACAGCTCCACCGATGCACCCACCACACAGCTCCACCGATGCAGCCACCACACAGCTCCACCGATGCACCCACCACCCAGCTCCACCGATGCACCCACCACACAGCTCAACTGACACAGCTCCACCGATGCACCCAACACACAGCTCCACCGAGCCACCCACCATACAGCTCCACTAAGGCACCCACCACACAGCTCCACCGATGCACCCACCACACAGCTTTACCGAGGCACCCACCACAAAGCTCCACAGATGCACCCACCACACAGCTCCACAGATGCACCCACCACACAGCTCCACCGAGGCACCCACCACACAGCTCCACCGAGGCACCCACCACACAGCTCCACTGAACGACCCACCACACAGCTCCACCGATGCACCCAGCTCCACCAATGCACCCACCACACAGCTCCACTGATGCACCCACCACACAGCTCCACCGATGCACCCACCACACAGCTCCACCGAGGCACCCATCACACAGCTACACTGATGCACCCACCACACACCTCCACCGATGAACCCACCACACAGCTCCACCGATGCAGCCACCACACAGCTCCACCGACACAGCTCCACCGATGCACCCACCACACAGCTCCACCTACACAGCTCCACCGATGCACCCACCACACAGCTCCATTGATGCACCCACCACACAGCTCCACACATGCAGCCACCACACAGCTCCATCGACACAGCTCCCCCGATGCACCCACCACCAATGCACCCACCACACAGCTCCACCGATGCACCCCCACACAGCTCCACCGATGCACCCACCACACAGCTCTACCGAGGCACCCACCACAAAGCTCCACAGATGCACCCACCACACAGCTCCACCGAGGCACCCACCACACAGCTCCACTGAACGACAAACCACACAGCTCCACCGATGCACCCAGCTCCACCAATGCACCCACCACACAGCTCCACTGATGCACCCACCACACAGCTCCACCTACACAGCTCCACCGATGCACCCACCACACAGCTCCACCGAGGCACCCACCACACAGCTCCACCGAGGCACCCACCACACAGCTCCACCGAGGCACCCATCACACAGCTACACTGATGCACCCACCACACAGCTCCACCGAGGCACCCATCACACAGCTACACTGATGCACCCACCACACAGCTCCACCGATGAACCCACCACACAACTCCACCGATGCAGCCACCACACAGCTCCACCGACACAGCTCCACCGATGCACCCACCACACAGCTCCACTGATGCACCCACCACACAGCTCCACCGACACAGCTCCACCGATGCACCCACCACACAGCTCCACCTACACAGCTCCACCGATGCACCCACCACACAGCTCCATTGATGCACCCACCACACAGCTCCACACATGCAGCCACCACACAGCTCCATCGACACAGCTCCCCCGATGCACCCACCACCAATGCACCCACCACACAGCTCCACCGATGCACCCCCACACAGCTCCACCTACACAGCTCCACCGATGCACCCACCACACAGCTCCACCGATGCAGCCACCACACAGCTCCACCGATGCACCCACCACCCAGCTCCACCGATGCACCCACCACACAGCTCAACTGACACAGCTCCACCGATGCACCCAACACACAGCTCCACCGAGGCACCCACCACACAGCTCCACAGATGCACCCACCACACAGCTCCACAGATGCACCCACCACACAGCTCCACAGATGCACCCACCACACAGCTCCACTGATGCACCCACCACACAGCTCCACCTACACAGCTCCACCGATGCACCCACCACACAGCTCCACCGAGGCACCCACCACACACCTACACTGATGCACCCACAACACAGCTCCACCGATGCACCCACCACACAGCTCCACCGATGCAGCCACCACACAGCTCCACCGACACAGCTCCACCGATGCAGCCACCACACAGCTCCACCTACACAGCTCCACCGATGCACCCACCACACAGCTCCATTGATGCACCCACCACACAGCTCCACCGAGGCACCCACCACACAGCTCCACCGAGGCACCCACCACACAGCTCCACCGACACAGCTCCACCGATGCACCCACCACACAGCTCCGCCTACACAGCTCCACCGATGCACCCACCACACAGCTCCATTGATGCACCCACCACACAGCTCCACACATGCAGCCACCACACAGCTCCATCGACACAGCTCCCCCGATGCACCCACCACCAATGCACCCACCACACAGCTCCACCGATGCACCCCCACACAGCTCCACCTACACAGCTCCACCGATGCACCCACCACACAGCTCCACCGATGCAGCCACCACACAGCTCCACCGATGCACCCACCACCCAGCTCCACCGATGCACCCACCACACAGCTCAACTGACACAGCTCCACCGATGCACCCAACACACAGCTCCACCGAGCCACCCACCATACAGCTCCACTAAGGCACCCACCACACAGCTCCACCGATGCACCCACCACACAGCTCCACCGATGCAGCCACCACACAGCTCCACCGATGCAGCCACCACACAGCTCCACCGACACAGCTCCACTGATGCACCCACCACCCTGCTCCACCGATGCACGCACCACACAGCTCCACCGACACAGCTCCACCGATGCACCCAACACACAGCTCCACCGAGCCACCCACCATACAGCTCCACCAAAAGACCCACCACACAGCTCCACCGATGCACCCACCACACAGCTCCACCGACACAGCTCCACCGATGCACCCACCACACAGCTCCACCGATGCACCCACCACACAGCTCCACCGATGCAGCCACCACACAGCTCCATAGACATAGCTCCACCGATGCACCCACCACCCAGCTCCACCGATGCACCCACCACACAGCTCCACCGATACAGCTCCACCGATGCACCCACCACACAGCTCCACCTACACAGCTCCACCGATGCACCCACCACACAGCTCCATTAATGCACCCACCACACATGCAGCCACCACACAGCTCCACCGACACAGCTCCCGATGCACCCACCACCACCAATGCACCCACCACACAGCTCCACCAATGCACCCACCACACAGCTCCACCTACACAGCTCCACCGATGGACCCACCACACAACTCCACCGATGCACCCACCTACACAGCTCCACCGATGCACCCACCACACAGCTCCACCGATGCACCCACCACACAGCTCCACCGAACGACCCACCACACAGCTCCACCGATGCACCCACCACACAGCTCCACCGATGCAGCCACCACACAGCTCCACCGATGCACCCACCACCCAGCTCCACCGATGCACCCACCACACAGCTCAACTGACACAGCTCCACCGATGCACCCAGCACACAGCTCCACCGAGCCACCCACCATACAGCTCCACTGAGGCACCCACCACACAGCTCTACCGAGGCACCCACCACAAAGCTCCACAGATGCACCCACCACACAGCTCCACAGATGCACCCACCACACAGCTCCACCGAGGCACCCACCACACAGCTCCACCGAGGCACCCACCACACAGCTCCACTGAACGACCCACCACACAGCTCCACCGATGCACCCAGCTCCACCAATGCACCCACCACACAGCTCCACTGATGCACCCACCACACAGCTCCACCGATGCACCCACCACACAGCTCCACCGAGGCACCCATCACACAGCTACACTGATGCACCCACCACACACCTCCACCGATGAACCCACCACACAGCTCCACCGATGCAGCCACCACACAGCTTCACCGACACAGCTCCACCGATGCACCCACCACACAGCTCCACCTACACAGCTCCACCGATGCACCCACCACACAGCTCCATTGATGCACCCACCACACAGCTCCACACATGCAGCCACCACACAGCTCCATCGACACAGCTCCCCCGATGCACCCACCACCAATGCACCCACCACACAGCTCCACCGATGCACCCCCACGGCTCCACCTACACAGCTCCACCGATGCACCCACCACACAGCTCTACCGAGGCACCCACCACAAAGCTCCACAGATGCACCCACCACACAGCTCCACCGAGGCACCCACCACACAGCTCCACTGAACGACCCACCACACAGCTCCACCGATGCACCCAGCTCCACCAATGCACCCACCACACAGCTCCACTGATGCACCCACCACACAGCTCCACCTACACAGCTCCACCGATGCACCCACCACACAGCTCCACCTACACAGCTCCACCGATGCACCCACCACACAGCTCCATTGATGCACCCACCACACAGCTCCACACATGCAGCCACCACACAGCTCCATCGACACAGCTCCCCCGATGCACCCACCACCAATGCACCCACCACACAGCTCCACCGATGCACCCCCACACAGCTCCACCTACACAGCTCCACCGATGCACCCACCACACAGCTCCACTGATGCACCCACCACACAGCTCTACCTACACAGCTCCACCGATGCACCCACCACACAGCTCCACCGAGGCACCCACCACACAGCTCCACCGAGGCACCCACCACACAGCTCCACCGAGGCACCCATCACACAGCTACACTGATGCACCCACCACACAGCTCCACCGAGGCACCCATCACACAGCTACACTGATGCACCCACCACACAGCTCCACCGATGAACCCACCACACAGCTCCACCGATGCAGCCACCACACAGCTCCACCGACACAGCTCCACCGATGCACCCACCACACAGCTCCACTGATGCACCCACCACACAGCTCCACCTACACAGCTCCACCGATGCACCCACCACACAGCTCCATTGATGCACCCACCACACAGCTCCACACATGCAGCCACCACACAGCTCCATCGACACAGCTCCCCCGATGCACCCACCACCAATGCACCCACCACACAGCTCCACCGATGCACCCCCACACAGCTCCACCTACACAGCTCTACCGATGCACCCACCACACAGCTCTACCGAGGCACCCACCACAAAGCTCCACAGATGCACCCACCACACAGCTCCACCGAGGCACCCACCACACAGCTCCACCGAGGCACCCACCACACAGCTCCACTGAACGACCCACCACACAGCTCCACCGATGCACCCAGCTCCACCAATGCACCCACCACACAGCTCCACTGAGGCACCCACCACACAGCTCCACCGAGGCACCCACCACACAGCTCCACCGATGCACCCACCACACAGCTCCACTGATGCAGCCACCACACAGCTCCACCGACATAGCTCCACCGATGCACCCACCACCCAGCTCCACCGATGCAGCCACCACACAGCTCCACCGACATAGCTCCACCGATGCACCCACCACCCAGCTCCATCGATGCACCCACCACACAGCTCCACCTACACAGCTCCACACATGCAGCCACCACACAGCTCCACACATGCAGCCACGACACAGCTCCACCGACACAGCTCCCCCGATGCACCCACCACCACCAATGCACCCACCACACAGCTCCACCGATGCACCCCCACACAGCTCCACCTACACAGCTCCACCGATGCACCCACCACACAGCTCCACCGATGCACCCACCTACACAGCTCCACCGATGCACCCACCACACAGCTCCACCGATGCACCCACCACACAGCTCCACTGATGCACCCACCACACAGCTCCACTGATGCACCCACCACACAGCTCCACTGATGCACCCACCACACAGCTCCACTGATGCACCCACCACACAGCTCCACCGAACGACCCACCACACAGCTCCACCGATGCACCCACCACACAGCTCCACCGATGCAGCCACCACACAGCTCCACCGACACAGCTCCACTGATGCACCCACCACCCTGCTCCACCGATGCACCCACCACACAGCTCCACCGACACAGCTCCACCGATGCACCCAACACACAGCTCCACCGAGCCACCCACCATACAGCTCCACCAAAAGACCCACCACACAGCTCCACCGATGCACCCACCACACAGCTCCACCGACACAGCTCCACCGATGCACCCACCACACAGCTCCACCGATGCAGCCACCACACAGCTCCATAGACATAGCTCCACCGATGCACCCACCACCCAGCTCCACCGATGCACCCACCACACAGCTCCACCGATGCACCCACCACACAGCTCCACCTACACAGCTCCACCGATGCACCCACCACATAGCTCCATTAATGCACCCACCACACAGCTCCACACATGCAGCCACCACACAGCTCCACCGACACAGCTCCCGATGCACCCACCACCACCAATGCACCCACCACACAGCTCCACCAATGCACCCACCACACAGCTCCACCTACACAGCTCCACCGATGGACCCACCACACAACTCCACCGATGCACCCACCTACACAGCTCCACCGATGCACCCACCACACAGCTCCACCGATGCACCCACCACACAGCTCCACCGAACGACCCACCACACAGCTCCACCGATGCACCCACCACACAGCTCCACCGATGCAGCCACCACACAGCTCCACCGATGCACCCACCACCCAGCTCCACCGATGCACCCACCACACAGCTCAACTGACACAGCTCCACCGATGCACCCAACACACAGCTCCACCGAGCCACCCACCATACAGCTCCACTAAGGCACCCACCACACAGCTCCACCGATGCACCCACCACACAGCTCTACCGAGGCACCCACCACAAAGCTCCACAGATGCACCCACCACACAGCTCCACAGATGCACCCACCACACAGCTCCACCGAGGCACCCACCACACAGCTCCACCGAGGCACCCACCACACAGCTCCACCGACACAGCTCCACCGATGCACCCACCACACAGCTCCGCCTACACAGCTCCACCGATGCACCCACCACACAGCTCCATTGATGCACCCACCACACAGCTCCACACATGCAGCCACCACACAGCTCCATCGACACAGCTCCCCCGATGCACCCACCACCAATGCACCCACCACACAGCTCCACCGATGCACCCCCACACAGCTCCACCTACACAGCTCCACCGATGCACCCACCACACAGCTCCACCGATGCAGCCACCACACAGCTCCACCGATGCACCCACCACCCAGCTCCACCGATGCACCCACCACACAGCTCAACTGACACAGCTCCACCGATGCACCCAACACACAGCTCCACCGAGCCACCCACCATACAGCTCCACTAAGGCACCCACCACACAGCTCCACCGATGCACCCACCACACAGCTCCACCGATGCAGCCACCACACAGCTCCACCGATGCAGCCACCACACAGCTCCACCGACACAGCTCCACTGATGCACCCACCACCCTGCTCCACCGATGCACGCACCACACAGCTCCACCGACACAGCTCCACCGATGCACCCAACACACAGCTCCACCGAGCCACCCACCATACAGCTCCACCAAAAGACCCACCACACAGCTCCACCGATGCACCCACCACACAGCTCCACCGACACAGCTCCACCGATGCACCCACCACACAGCTCCACCGATGCACCCACCACACAGCTCCACCGATGCAGCCACCACACAGCTCCATAGACATAGCTCCACCGATGCACCCACCACCCAGCTCCACCGATGCACCCACCACACAGCTCCACCGATACAGCTCCACCGATGCACCCACCACACAGCTCCACCTACACAGCTCCACCGATGCACCCACCACACAGCTCCATTAATGCACCCACCACACATGCAGCCACCACACAGCTCCACCGACACAGCTCCCGATGCACCCACCACCACCAATGCACCCACCACACAGCTCCACCAATGCACCCACCACACAGCTCCACCTACACAGCTCCACCGATGGACCCACCACACAACTCCACCGATGCACCCACCTACACAGCTCCACCGATGCACCCACCACACAGCTCCACCGAACGACCCACCACACAGCTCCACCGATGCACCCACCACACAGCTCCACCGATGCAGCCACCACCCAGCTCCACCGATGCACCCACCACACAGCTCAACTGACACAGCTCCACCGATGCACCCAGCACACAGCTCCACCGAGCCACCCACCATACAGCTCCACTGAGGCACCCACCACACAGCTCTACCGAGGCACCCACCACAAAGCTCCACAGATGCACCCACCACACAGCTCCACAGATGCACCCACCACACAGCTCCACCGAGGCACCCACCACACAGCTCCACCGAGGCACCCACCACACAGCTCCACTGAACGACCCACCACACAGCTCCACCGATGCACCCAGCTCCACCAATGCACCCACCACACAGCTCCACTGATGCACCCACCACACAGCTCCACCGATGCACCCACCACACAGCTCCACCGAGGCACCCATCACACAGCTACACTGATGCACCCACCACACACCTCCACCGATGAACCCACCACACAGCTCCACCGATGCAGCCACCACACAGCTTCACCGACACAGCTCCACCGATGCACCCACCACACAGCTCCACCGATGCACCCACCACACAGCTCCACCTACACAGCTCCACCGATGCACCCACCACATAGCTCCATTAATGCACCCACCACACAGCTCCACTGATGCACCCACCACACAGCTCCACCGATGCACCCACCACACAGCTCCACCGAGGCACCCATCACACAGCTACACTGATGCACCCACCACACACCTCCACCGATGAACCCACCACACAGCTCCACCGATGCAGCCACCACACAGCTCCATAGACATAGCTCCACCGATGCACCCACCACACAGCTCCACCGATGCACCCACCACACAGCTCCACCTACACAGCTCCACCGATGCACCCACCACATAGCTCCATTAATGCACCCACCACACAGCTCCACACATGCAGCCACCACACAGCTCCACCGACACAGCTCCCGATGCACCCACCACCACCAATGCACCCACCACACAGCTCCACCAATGCACCCACCACACAGCTCCACCTACACAGCTCCACCGATGGACCCACCACACAACTCCACCGATGCACCCACCTACACAGCTCCACCGATGCACCCACCACACAGCTCCACCGATGCACCCACCACACAGCTCCACCGAACGACCCACCACACAGCTCCACCGATGCACCCACCACACAGCTCCACCGATGCAGCCACCACACAGCTCCACCGATGCACCCACCACCCAGCTCCACCGATGCACCCACCACACAGCTCAACTGACACAGCTCCACCGATGCACCCAACACACAGCTCCACCGAGCCACCCACCATACAGCTACACTAAGGCACCCACCACACAGCTCCACCGATGCACCCACCACACAGCTCTACCGAGGCACCCACCACAAAGCTCCACAGATGCACCCACCACACAGCTCCACAGATGCACCCACCACACAGCTCCACCGAGGCACCCACCACACAGCTCCACCGAGGCACCCACCACACAGCTCCACTGAACGACCCACCACACAGCTCCACCGATGCACCCAGCTCCACCAATGCACCCACCACACAGCTCCACCAATGCACCCACCACACAGCTCCACCGATGCACCCACCACACAGCTCCACCGAGGCACCCATCACACAGCTACACTGATGCACCCACCACACACCTCCACCGATGAACCCACCACACAGCTCCACCGATGCAGCCACCACACAGCTCCACCGACACAGCTCCACCGATGCACCCACCACACAGCTCCACCTACACAGCTCCACCGATGCACCCACCACACAGCTCCATTGATGCACCCACCACACAGCTCCACACATGCAGCCACCACACAGCTCCATCGACACAGCTCCCCCGATGCACCCACCACCAATGCACCCACCACACAGCTCCACCGATGCACCCCCACACAGCTCCACCGATGCACCCACCACACAGCTCTACCGAGGCACCCACCACAAAGCTCCACAGATGCACCCACCACACAGCTCCACCGAGGCACCCACCACACAGCTCCACTGAACGACACACCACACAGCTCCACCGATGCACCCAGCTCCACCAATGCACCCACCACACAGCTCCACTGATGCACCCACCACACAGCTCCACCTACACAGCTCCACCGATGCACCCACCACACAGCTCCACCGAGGCACCCACCACACAGCTCCACCGAGGCACCCACCACACAGCTCCACCGAGGCACCCATCACACAGCTACACTGATGCACCCACCACACAGCTCCACCGAGGCACCCATCACACAGCTACACTGATGCACCCACCACACAGCTCCACCGATGCACCCACCACACAGCTCCACCGATGCACCCACCACCCAGCTCCATCGATGCACCCACCACACAGCTCCACCGACACAGCTCCACCGATGCACCCACCACACAGCTCCACTGATGCACCCACCACACAGCTCCACCTACACAGCTCCACTGATGCACCCACCTACACAGCTCCACCGATGCACCCCCCACACAGCTCCACCGATGCACCCACCACACAGCTCCACCGAACGACCCACCACACAGCTCCACCGATGCACCTACCACACAGCTCCACCGATGCAGTCACCACACAGCTCCACCGACACAGCTCCACCGATGCACCCACCACCCAGCTCCACCGATGCACCCACCACCCAGCTCCACCGATGCACCCAACACACAGCTCCACCGACACAGCTCCACCGATGCACCCAACACACAGCTCCACCGTGCCACCCACCATACAGCTCCACCAAGGCACCCACCACACAGCTCCACCGATGCACCCACCACACAGCTCCACCAAGGCACCCACCACACAGCTCCACCGATGCACCCACCACACAGCTCTACCGAGGCACCCACCACAAAGCTCCACAGATGCACCCACCACACAGCTCCACTGAACGACCCACCACACAGCTCCACTGATGCACCCAGCTCCACAAAGGCACCCACCACACAGCTCCACTGATGCACCCACCACACAGCTCCACCTACACAGCTCCACCGATGCACCCACCACACAGCTCCACCGAGGCACCCACCACACACCTACACTGATGCACCCACAACACAGCTCCACCGATGCACCCACCACACAGCTCCACCGATGCAGCCACCACACAGCTCCACCGACACAGCTCCACCGATGCAGCCACCACACAGCTCCACCTACACAGCTCCACCGATGCACCCACCACACAGCTCCATTGATGCACCCACCACACAGCTCCACACAGGCAGCCACCACACATCTCCACACACGCAGCAACCACACAGCTCCACCGACACAGCTCCCCCGATGCACCCACCACCACCAATGCACCCACCACACAGCTAAACCAATGCACCCCCACACAGCTCCACCTACACAGCTCCACCGATGCACCCACCACACAGCTCTACCGAGGCACCCACCACAAAGCTCCACAGATGCACCCACCACACAGCTCCACCGAGGCACCCACCACACAGCTCCACCGAGGCACCCACCACACAGCTCCACTGAACAACCCACCACACAGCTCCACCGATGCACCCAGCTCCACCAATGCACCCAACACACAGCTCCACTGATGCACCCACCACACAGCTACACCTACACAGCTCCACCGATGCACCCACCACACAGCACCACCGAGGCACCCACCACACAGCTACACTGATGCACCCACCACACAGCTCCACCGATGCACCCACCACACAGCTCCACCGATGCACCCACCACCCAGCTCCATCGATGCACCCACCACACAGCTCCACCGACACAGCTCCACCGATGCACCCACCACACAGCTCCACCGATGCACCCACCACACAGCTTCACCTACACAGCTCCACTGATGCACCCACCACACAGCTCCATTGATGCACCCACCACACAGCTCCACACATGCAGCACCACACAGCTCCACACATGCAGCCACCACACAGCTCCACTGACACAGCTTCCCCGATGCACCCACCACCACCAATGCACCCACCACACAGCTCCACCAATGCACCCCCACACAGCTCCACCTACACAGCTCCACCGATGCACCTACCACACAGCTCCACCGATGCACCCACCACACAGCTCCACCGATGCAGTCACCACACAGCTCCACCGACACAGCTTCACCGATGCACCCACCACCCAGCTCCATTGATGCACCCACCACACAGCTCCACCGACACAGCTCCACCGATGCACCCAACACACAGCTCCACCGTGCCACCCACCATACAGCTCCACCAAGGCACCCACCACACAGCTCCACCGATGCACCCACCACACAGCTCTACCGATGCACCCACCACAAAGCTCCACAGATGCACCCACCACACAGCTCCACAGATGCACCCACCACACAGCTCCACCGAGGCACCACCCACACAGCTCCACTGAGGCACCCACCACACAGCTCCACCAAGGCACCCACCACACAGCTCCACCGATGCACACAGCTCTACGGAGGCACCCACCACAAAGCTCCACAGATGCACCCACCACACAGCTCCACAGATGCACCCACCACACATCCTCCACCGAGGCACCCACCACACAGCTCCACCGAGGCACCCACCACACAGCTCCACTGAACGACCCACCACACAGCTCCACCGATGCACCCAGCTCCACCAATGCACCCACCACACAGCTCCACTGATGCACCCACCACACAGCTCCACCTACACAGCTCCACCGATGCACCCACCACACAGCTCCACCGAGGCACCCATCACACAGCTACACTGATGCACCCACCACACAGCTCCACCGATGAACCCACCACACAGCTCCACCGATGCAGCCACCACACAGCTCCACCGACAAAGCTCCACCGATGCACCCACCACACAGCTCCACTGATGCACCCACCACACAGCTCCACCTACACAGCTCCACCGATGCACCCACCACACAGCTCCATTGATGCACCCACCACACAGCTCCACACATGCAGCCACCACACAGCTCCATCGACACAGCTCCCCCGATGCACCCACCACCAATGCACCCACCACACAGCTCCACCGATGCACCCCCACACAGCTCCACCTACACAGCTCCACCGATGCACCCACCACACAGCTCTACGGAGGCACCCACCACAAAACTCCACAGATGCACCCACCACACAGCTCCACCGATGCACCCACCACACAGCTCCACCGAGGCACCCACCACACAGCTCCACTGAACGACCCACCACACAGCTCCACCGATGCACCTAGCTCCACCAATGCACCCACCACACAGCTCCACTGATGCACCCACCACACAGCTCTACCTACACAGCTCCACCGATGCACCCACCACACAGCTCCACCGAGGCACCCACCACACAGCTCCACCGAGGCACCCACCACACAGCTCCACCGAGGCACCCACCACACAGCTCCACCGAGGCACCCATCACACAGCTACACTGATGCACCCACCACACAGCTCCACCGATGAACCCACCACACAGCTCCACCGATGCAGCCACCACACAGCTCCACCGACACAGCTCCACCGATGCACCCACCACACAGCTCCACTGATGCACCCACCACACAGCTCCACCTACACAGCTCCACCGATGCACCCACCACACAGCTCCATTGATGCACCCACCACACAGCTCCACACATGCAGCCACCACACAGCTCCATCGACACAGCTCCCCCGATGCACCCACCACCAATGCACCCACCACACAGCTCCACCGATGCACCCCCACACAGCTCCACCTACACAGCTCTACCGATGCACCCACCACACAGCTCTACCGAGGCACCCACCACAAAGCTCCACAGATGCACCCACCACACAGCTCCACCGAGGCACCCACCACACAGCTCCACCGAGGCACCCACCACACAGCTCCACTGAACGACCCACCACACAGCTCCACCGATGCACCCAGCTCCACCAATGCACCCACCACACAGCTCCACTGAGGCACCCACCACACAGCTCCACCGAGGCACCCACCACACAGCTCCACCGATGCACCCACCACACAGCTCCACTGATGCAGCCACCACACAGCTCCACCGACATAGCTCCACCGATGCACCCACCACCCAGCTCCACCGATGCAGCCACCACACAGCTCCACCGACATAGCTCCACCGATGCACCCACCACCCAGCTCCATCGATGCACCCACCACACAGCTCCACCTACACAGCTCCACACATGCAGCCACCACACAGCTCCACACATGCAGCCACCACACAGCTCCACCGACACAGCTCCCCCGATGCACCCACCACCACCAATGCACCCACCACACAGCTCCACCGATGCACCCCCACACAGCTCCACCTACACAGCTCCACCGATGCACCCACCACACAGCTCCACCGATGCACCCACCTACACAGCTCCACCGATGCACCCACCACACAGCTCCACCGATGCACCCACCACACAGCTCCACTGATGCACCCACCACACAGCTCCACTGATGCACCCACCACACAGCTCCACTGATGCACCCACCACACAGCTCCACTGATGCACCCACCACACAGCTCCACCGAACGACCCACCACACAGCTCCACCGATGCACCCACCACACAGCTCCACCGATGCAGCCACCACACAGCTCCACCGACACAGCTCCACTGATGCACCCACCACCCTGCTCCACCGATGCACCCACCACACAGCTCCACCGACACAGCTCCACCGATGCACCCAACACACAGCTCCACCGAGCCACCCACCATACAGCTCCACCAAAAGACCCACCACACAGCTCCACCGATGCACCCACCACACAGCTCCACCGACACAGCTCCACCGATGCACCCACCACACAGCTCCACCGATGCAGCCACCACACAGCTCCATAGACATAGCTCCACCGATGCACCCACCACCCAGCTCCACCGATGCACCCACCACACAGCTCCACCGATGCACCCACCACACAGCTCCACCTACACAGCTCCACCGATGCACCCACCACATAGCTCCATTAATGCACCCACCACACAGCTCCACACATGCAGCCACCACACAGCTCCACCGACACAGCTCCCGATGCACCCACCACCACCAATGCACCCACCACACAGCTCCACCAATGCACCACCACACAGCTCCACCTACACAGCTCCACCGATGGACCCACCACACAACTCCACCGATGCACCCACCTACACAGCTCCACCGATGCACCCACCACACAGCTCCACCGATGCACCCACCACACAGCTCCACCGAACGACCCACCACACAGCTCCACCGATGCACCCACCACACAGCTCCACCGATGCAGCCACCACACAGCTCCACCGATGCACCCACCACCCAGCTCCACCGATGCACCCACCACACAGCTCAACTGACACAGCTCCACCGAGGCACCCAACACACAGCTCCACCGAGCCACCCACCATACAGCTCCACTAAGGCACCCACCACACAGCTCCACCGATGCACCCACCACACAGCTCTACCGAGGCACCCACCACAAAGCTCCACAGATGCACCCACCACACAGCTCCACAGATGCACCCACCACACAGCTCCACCGAGGCACCCACCACACAGCTCCACCGAGGCACCCACCACACAGCTCCACCGACACAGCTCCACCGATGCACCCACCACACAGCTCCGCCTACACAGCTCCACCGATGCACCCACCACACAGCTCCATTGATGCACCCACCACACAGCTCCACACATGCAGCCACCACACAGCTCCATCGACACAGCTCCCCCGATGCACCCACCACCAATGCACCCACCACACAGCTCCACCGATGCACCCCCACACAGCTCCACCTACACAGCTCCACCGATGCACCCACCACACAGCTCCACCGATGCAGCCACCACACAGCTCCACCGATGCACCCACCACCCAGCTCCACCGATGCACCCACCACACAGCTCAACTGACACAGCTCCACCGATGCACCCAACACACAGCTCCACCGAGCCACCCACCATACAGCTCCACTAAGGCACCCACCACACAGCTCCACCGATGCACCCACCACACAGCTCCACCGATGCAGCCACCACACAGCTCCACCGATGCAGCCACCACACAGCTCCACCGACACAGCTCCACTGATGCACCCACCACCCTGCTCCACCGATGCACGCACCACACAGCTCCACCGACACAGCTCCACCGATGCACCCAACACACAGCTCCACCGAGCCACCCACCATACAGCTCCACCAAAAGACCCACCACACAGCTCCACCGATGCACCCACCACACAGCTCCACCGACACAGCTCCACCGATGCACCCACCACACAGCTCCACCGATGCACCCACCACACAGCTCCACCGATGCAGCCACCACACAGCTCCATAGACATAGCTCCACCGATGCACCCACCACCCAGCTCCACCGATGCACCCACCACACAGCTCCACCGATACAGCTCCACCGATGCACCCACCACACAGCTCCACCGATGCACCCACCACACAGCTCCATTAATGCACCCACCACACATGCAGCCACCACACAGCTCCACCGACACAGCTCCCGATGCACCCACCACCACCAATGCACCCACCACACAGCTCCACCAATGCACCCACCACACAGCTCCACCTACACAGCTCCACCGATGGACCCACCACACAACTCCACCGATGCACCCACCTACACAGCTCCACCGATGCACCCACCACACAGCTCCACCGATGCACCCACCACACAGCTCCACCGAACGACCCACCACACAGCTCCACCGATGCACCCACCACACAGCTCCACCGATGCAGCCACCACACAGCTCCACCGATGCACCCACCACCCAGCTCCACCGATGCACCCACCACACAGCTCAACTGACACAGCTCCACCGATGCACCCAGCACACAGCTCCACCGAGCCACCCACCATACAGCTCCACTGAGGCACCCACCACACAGCTCTACCGAGGCACCCACCACAAAGCTCCACAGATGCACCCACCACACAGCTCCACAGATGCACCCACCACACAGCTCCACCGAGGCACCCACCACACAGCTCCACCGAGGCACCCACCACACAGCTCCACTGAACGACCCACCACACAGCTCCACCGATGCACCCAGCTCCACCAATGCACCCACCACACAGCTCCACTGATGCACCCACCACACAGCTCCACCGATGCACCCACCACACAGCTCCACCGAGGCACCCATCACACAGCTACACTGATGCACCCACCACACACCTCCACCGATGAACCCACCACACAGCTCCACCGATGCAGCCACCACACAGCTTCACCGACACAGCTCCACCGATGCACCCACCACACAGCTCCACCTACACAGCTCCACCGATGCACCCACCACACAGCTCCATTGATGCACCCACCACACAGCTCCACACATGCAGCCACCACACAGCTCCATCGACACAGCTCCCCCGATGCACCCACCACCAATGCACCCACCACACAGCTCCACCGATGCACCCCCACGGCTCCACCTACACAGCTCCACCGATGCACCCACCACACAGCTCTACCGAGGCACCCACCACAAAGCTCCACAGATGCACCCACCACACAGCTCCACCGAGGCACCCACCACACAGCTCCACTGAACGACCCACCACACAGCTCCACCGATGCACCCAGCTCCACCAATGCACCCACCACACAGCTCCACTGATGCACCCACCACACAGCTCCACCTACACAGCTCCACCGATGCACCCACCACACAGCTCCATTGATGCACCCACCACACAGCTCCACACATGCAGCCACCACACAGCTCCATCGACACAGCTCCCCCGATGCACCCACCACCAATGCACCCACCACACAGCTCCACCGATGCACCCCCACACAGCTCCACCTACACAGCTCCACCGATGCACCCACCACACAGCTCCACTGATGCACCCACCACACAGCTCTACCTACACAGCTCCACCGATGCACCCACCACACAGCTCCACCGAGGCACCCACCACACAGCTCCACCGAGGCACCCACCACACAGCTCCACCGAGGCACCCATCACACAGCTACACTGATGCACCCACCACACAGCTCCACCGAGGCACCCATCACACAGCTACACTGATGCACCCACCACACAGCTCCACCGATGAACCCACCACACAGCTCCACCGATGCAGCCACCACACAGCTCCACCGACACAGCTCCACCGATGCACCCACCACACAGCTCCACTGATGCACCCACCACACAGCTCCACCTACACAGCTCCACCGATGCACCCACCACACAGCTCCATTGATGCACCCACCACACAGCTCCACACATGCAGCCACCACACAGCTCCATCGACACAGCTCCCCCGATGCACCCACCACCAATGCACCCACCACACAGCTCCACCGATGCACCCCCACACAGCTCCACCTACACAGCTCTACCGATGCACCCACCACACAGCTCTACCGAGGCACCCACCACAAAGCTCCACAGATGCACCCACCACACAGCTCCACCGAGGCACCCACCACACAGCTCCACCGAGGCACCCACCACACAGCTCCACTGAACGACCCACCACACAGCTCCACCGATGCACCCAGCTCCACCAATGCACCCACCACACAGCTCCACTGAGGCACCCACCACACAGCTCCACCGAGGCACCCACCACACAGCTCCACCGATGCACCCACCACACAGCTCCACTGATGCAGCCACCACACAGCTCCACCGACATAGCTCCACCGATGCACCCACCACCCAGCTCCACCGATGCAGCCACCACACAGCTCCACCGACATAGCTCCACCGATGCACCCACCACCCAGCTCCATCGATGCACCCACCACACAGCTCCACCTACACAGCTCCACACATGCAGCCACCACACAGCTCCACACATGCAGCCACGACACAGCTCCACCGACACAGCTCCCCCGATGCACCCACCACCACCAATGCACCCACCACACAGCTCCACCGATGCACCCCCACACAGCTCCACCTACACAGCTCCACCGATGCACCCACCACACAGCTCCACCGATGCACCCACCTACACAGCTCCACCGATGCACCCACCACACAGCTCCACCGATGCACCCACCACACAGCTCCACTGATGCACCCACCACACAGCTCCACTGATGCACCCACCACACAGCTCCACTGATGCACCCACCACACAGCTCCACTGATGCACCCACCACACAGCTCCACCGAACGACCCACCACACAGCTCCACCGATGCACCCACCACACAGCTCCACCGATGCAGCCACCACACAGCTCCACCGACACAGCTCCACTGATGCACCCACCACCCTGCTCCACCGATGCACCCACCACACAGCTCCACCGACACAGCTCCACCGATGCACCCAACACACAGCTCCACCGAGCCACCCACCATACAGCTCCACCAAAAGACCCACCACACAGCTCCACCGATGCACCCACCACACAGCTCCACCGACACAGCTCCACCGATGCACCCACCACACAGCTCCACCGATGCAGCCACCACACAGCTCCATAGACATAGCTCCACCGATGCACCCACCACCCAGCTCCACCGATGCACCCACCACACAGCTCCACCGATGCACCCACCACACAGCTCCACCTACACAGCTCCACCGATGCACCCACCACATAGCTCCATTAATGCACCCACCACACAGCTCCACACATGCAGCCACCACACAGCTCCACCGACACAGCTCCCGATGCACCCACCACCACCAATGCACCCACCACACAGCTCCACCAATGCACCCACCACACAGCTCCACCTACACAGCTCCACCGATGGACCCACCACACAACTCCACCGATGCACCCACCTACACAGCTCCACCGATGCACCCACCACACAGCTCCACCGATGCACCCACCACACAGCTCCACCGAACGACCCACCACACAGCTCCACCGATGCACCCACCACACAGCTCCACCGATGCAGCCACCACACAGCTCCACCGATGCACCCACCACCCAGCTCCACCGATGCACCCACCACACAGCTCAACTGACACAGCTCCACCGATGCACCCAACACACAGCTCCACCGAGCCACCCACCATACAGCTCCACTAAGGCACCCACCACACAGCTCCACCGATGCACCCACCACACAGCTCTACCGAGGCACCCACCACAAAGCTCCACAGATGCACCCACCACACAGCTCCACAGATGCACCCACCACACAGCTCCACCGAGGCACCCACCACACAGCTCCACCGAGGCACCCACCACACAGCTCCACCGACACAGCTCCACCGATGCACCCACCACACAGCTCCGCCTACACAGCTCCACCGATGCACCCACCACACAGCTCCATTGATGCACCCACCACACAGCTCCACACATGCAGCCACCACACAGCTCCATCGACACAGCTCCCCCGATGCACCCACCACCAATGCACCCACCACACAGCTCCACCGATGCACCCCCACACAGCTCCACCTACACAGCTCCACCGATGCACCCACCACACAGCTCCACCGATGCAGCCACCACACAGCTCCACCGATGCACCCACCACCCAGCTCCACCGATGCACCCACCACACAGCTCAACTGACACAGCTCCACCGATGCACCCAACACACAGCTCCACCGAGCCACCCACCATACAGCTCCACTAAGGCACCCACCACACAGCTCCACCGATGCACCCACCACACAGCTCCACCGATGCAGCCACCACACAGCTCCACCGATGCAGCCACCACACAGCTCCACCGACACAGCTCCACTGATGCACCCACCACCCTGCTCCACCGATGCACGCACCACACAGCTCCACCGACACAGCTCCACCGATGCACCCAACACACAGCTCCACCGAGCCACCCACCATACAGCTCCACCAAAAGACCCACCACACAGCTCCACCGATGCACCCACCACACAGCTCCACCGACACAGCTCCACCGATGCACCCACCACACAGCTCCACCGATGCACCCACCACACAGCTCCACCGATGCAGCCACCACACAGCTCCATAGACATAGCTCCACCGATGCACCCACCACCCAGCTCCACCGATGCACCCACCACACAGCTCCACCGATACAGCTCCACCGATGCACCCACCACACAGCTCCACCTACACAGCTCCACCGATGCACCCACCACACAGCTCCATTAATGCACCCACCACACATGCAGCCACCACACAGCTCCACCGACACAGCTCCCGATGCACCCACCACCACCAATGCACCCACCACACAGCTCCACCAATGCACCCACCACACAGCTCCACCTACACAGCTCCACCGATGGACCCACCACACAACTCCACCGATGCACCCACCTACACAGCTCCACCGATGCACCCACCACACAGCTCCACCGAACGACCCACCACACAGCTCCACCGATGCACCCACCACACAGCTCCACCGATGCAGCCACCACCCAGCTCCACCGATGCACCCACCACACAGCTCAACTGACACAGCTCCACCGATGCACCCAGCACACAGCTCCACCGAGCCACCCACCATACAGCTCCACTGAGGCACCCACCACACAGCTCTACCGAGGCACCCACCACAAAGCTCCACAGATGCACCCACCACACAGCTCCACAGATGCACCCACCACACAGCTCCACCGAGGCACCCACCACACAGCTCCACCGAGGCACCCACCACACAGCTCCACTGAACGACCCACCACACAGCTCCACCGATGCACCCAGCTCCACCAATGCACCCACCACACAGCTCCACTGATGCACCCACCACACAGCTCCACCGATGCACCCACCACACAGCTCCACCGAGGCACCCATCACACAGCTACACTGATGCACCCACCACACACCTCCACCGATGAACCCACCACACAGCTCCACCGATGCAGCCACCACACAGCTTCACCGACACAGCTCCACCGATGCACCCACCACACAGCTCCACCTACACAGCTCCACCGATGCACCCACCACACAGCTCCATTGATGCACCCACCACACAGCTCCACACATGCAGCCACCACACAGCTCCATCGACACAGCTCCCCCGATGCACCCACCACCAATGCACCCACCACACAGCTCCACCGATGCACCCCCACGGCTCCACCTACACAGCTCCACCGATGCACCCACCACACAGCTCTACCGAGGCACCCACCACAAAGCTCCACAGATGCACCCACCACACAGCTCCACCGAGGCACCCACCACACAGCTCCACTGAACGACCCACCACACAGCTCCACCGATGCACCCAGCTCCACCAATGCACCCACCACACAGCTCCACTGATGCACCCACCACACAGCTCCACCTACACAGCTCCACCGATGCACCCACCACACAGCTCCACCGAGGCACCCACCACAAAGCTCCACCGAGGCACCCACCACACAGCTCCACCGAGGCACCCATCACACAGCTACACGGATGCACCCACCACACAGCTCCACCGAGGCACCCATCACACAGCTACACTGATGCACCCACCACACAGCTCCACCGATGAACCCACCACACAGCTCCACCGATGTAGCCACCACACAGCTCCACCGACACAGCTCCACCGATGCACCCACCACACAGCTCCACCGACACAGCTCCACCGATGCACCCACCACACAGCTCCGCCTACACAGCTCCACCGATGCACCCACCACACAGCTCCATTGATGCACCCACCACACAGCTCCACCGATGCAGCCACCACACAGCTCCATCGACACAGCTCCCCCGATGCACCCACCACCAATGCACCCACCACACAGCTCCACCGATGCACCCCCACACAGCTCCACCTACACAGCTCCACCGATGCACCCACCACACAGCTCCACCGATGCACCCACCACACAGCTCTACCGAGGCACCCACCACAAAGCTCCACAGATGCACCCACCACACAGCTCCACAGATGCACCCACCACACAGCTCCACCGAGGCACCCACCACACAGCTCCACCAAACGACCCACCACACAGCTCCACCGATGCAGCCACCACACAGCTCCACCGATGCACCCACCACACAGCTTCACCGAGGCACCCACCACACAGCTACACTGATGCACCCACCACACAGCTCCACCGAGGCACCCACCACACAGCTCCACCGAGGCACCCATCACACAGCTACACTGATGCACCCACCACACAGCTCCACCGAGGCACCCATCACACAGCTACACTGATGCACCCACCACACAGCTCCACCGATGAACCCACCACACAGCTCCACCGATGCAGCCACCACACAGCTCCACCGACACAGCTCCACCGATGCACCCACCACACAGCTCCACTGATGCACCCACCACACAGCTCCACCTACACAGCTCCACCGATGCACCCACCACACAGCTCCATTGATGCACCCACCACACAGCTCCACACATGCAGCCACCACACAGCTCCATCGACACAGCTCCCCCGATGCACCCACCACCAATGCACCCACCACACAGCTCCACCGATGCACCCCCACACAGCTCCACCTACACAGCTCTACCGATGCACCCACCACACAGCTCTACCGAGGCACCCACCACAAAGCTCCACAGATGCACCCACCACACAGCTCCACCGAGGCACCCACCACACAGCTCCACCGAGGCACCCACCACACAGCTCCACTGAACGACCCACCACACAGCTCCACCGATGCACCCAGCTCCACCAATGCACCCACCACACAGCTCCACTGAGGCACCCACCACACAGCTCCACCTACACAGCTCCACCGATGGACCCACCACACAACTCCACCGATGCACCCACCTACACAGCTCCACCGATGCACCCACCACACAGCTCCACCGATGCACCCACCACACAGCTCCACCGAACGACCCACCACACAGCTCCACCGATGCACCCACCACACAGCTCCACCGATGCAGCCACCACACAGCTCCACCGATGCACCCACCACCCAGCTCCACCGATGCACCCACCACACAGCTCAACTGACACAGCTCCACCGATGCACCCAACACACAGCTCCACCGAGCCACCCACCATACAGCTCCACTAAGGCACCCACCACACAGCTCCACCGATGCACCCACCACACAGCTTTACCGAGGCACCCACCACAAAGCTCCACAGATGCACCCACCACACAGCTCCACAGATGCACCCACCACACAGCTCCACCGAGGCACCCACCACACAGCTCCACCGAGGCACCCACCACACAGCTCCACTGAACGACCCACCACACAGCTCCACCGATGCACCCAGCTCCACCAATGCACCCACCACACAGCTCCACTGATGCACCCATCACACAGCTCCACCGATGCACCCACCACACAGCTCCACCGAGGCACCCATCACACAGCTACACTGATGCACCCACCACACACCTCCACCGATGAACCCACCACACAGCTCCACCGATGCAGCCACCACACAGCTCCACCGACACAGCTCCACCGATGCACCCACCACACAGCTCCACCTACACAGCTCCACCGATGCACCCACCACACAGCTCCATTGATGCACCCACCACACAGCTCCACACATGCAGCCACCACACAGCTCCATCGACACAGCTCCCCCGATGCACCCACCACCAATGCACCCACCACACAGCTCCACCGATGCACCCCCACACAGCTCCACCGATGCACCCACCACACAGCTCTACCGAGGCACCCACCACAAAGCTCCACAGATGCACCCACCACACAGCTCCACCGAGGCACCCACCACACAGCTCCACTGAACGACACACCACACAGCTCCACCGATGCACCCAGCTCCACCAATGCACCCACCACACAGCTCCACTGATGCACCCACCACACAGCTCCACCTACACAGCTCCACCGATGCACCCACCACACAGCTCCACCGAGGCACCCACCACACAGCTCCACCGAGGCACCCACCACACAGCTCCACCGAGGCACCCATCACACAGCTACATTGATGCACCCACCACACAGCTCCACCGAGGCACCCATCACACAGCTACACTGATGCACCCACCACACAGCTCCACCGATGAACCCACCACACAACTCCACCGATGCAGCCACCACACAGCTCCACCGACACAGCTCCACCGATGCACCCACCACACAGCTCCACTGATGCACCCACCACACAGCTCCACCGACGCAGCTCCACCGATGCACCCACCACACAGCTCCGCCTACACAGCTCCACCGATGCACCCACCACACAGCTCCATTGATGCACCCACCACACAGCTCCACACATGCAGCCACCACACAGCTCCATCGACACAGCTCCCCCGATGCACCCACCACCAATGCACCCACCACACAGCTCCACCGATGCACCCCCACACAGCTCCACCTACACAGCTCCACCGATGCACCCACCACACAGCTCCACCGATGCAGCCACCACACAGCTCCACCGATGCACCCACCACCCAGCTCCACCGATGCACCCACCACACAGCTCAACTGACACAGCTCCACCGATGCACCCAACACACAGCTCCACCGAGCCACCCACCATACAGTTCCACTAAGGCACCCACCACACAGCTCCACCGATGCACCCACCACACAGCTCCACCGATGCAGCCACCACACAGCTCCACCGATGCAGCCACCACACAGCTCCACCGACACAGCTCCACTGATGCACCCACCACCCTGCTCCACCGATGCACGCACCACACAGCTCCACCGACACAGCTCCACCGATGCACCCAACACACAGCTCCACCGAGCCACCCACCATACAGCTCCACCAAAAGACCCACCACACAGCTCCACCGATGCACCCACCACACAGCTCCACCGACACAGCTCCACCGATGCACCCACCACACAGCTCCACCGATGCACCCACCACACAGCTCCACCGATGCAGCCACCACACAGCTCCATAGACATAGCTCCACCGATGCACCCACCACCCAGCTCCACCGATGCACCCACCACACAGCTCCACGGATACAGCTCCACCGATGCACCCACCACACAGCTCCACCTACACAGCTCCACCGATGCACCCACCACACAGCTCCATTAATGCACCCACCACACATGCAGCCACCACACAGCTCCACCGACACAGCTCCCGATGCACCCACCACCACCAATGCACCCACCACACAGCTCCACCAATGCACCCACCACACAGCTCCACCTACACAGCTCCACCGATGGACCCACCACACAACTCCACCGATGCACCCACCTACACAGCTCCACCGATGCACCCACCACACAGCTCCACCGATGCACCCACCACACAGCTCCACCGAACGACCCACCACACAGCTCCACCGATGCACCCACCACACAGCTCCACCGATGCAGCCACCACACAGCTCCACCGATGCACCCACCACCCAGCTCCACCGATGCACCCACCACACAGCTCAACTGACACAGCTCCACCGATGCACCCAGCACACAGCTCCACCGAGCCACCCACCATACAGCTCCACTGAGGCACCCACCACACAGCTCTACCGAGGCACCCACCACAAAGCTCCACAGATGCACCCACCACACAGCTCCACAGATGCACCCACCACACAGCTCCACCGAGGCACCCACCACACAGCTCCACCGAGGCACCCACCACACAGCTCCACTGAACGACCCACCACACAGCTCCACCGATGCACCCAGCTCCACCAATGCACCCACCACACAGCTCCACTGATGCACCCACCACACAGCTCCACCGATGCACCCACCACACAGCTCCACCGAGGCACCCATCACACAGCTACACTGATGCACCCACCACACACCTCCACCGATGAACCCACCACACAGCTCCACCGATGCAGCCACCACACAGCTCCACCGACACAGCTCCACCGATGCACCCACCACACAGCTCCACCTACACAGCTCCACCGATGCACCCACCACACAGCTCCATTGATGCACCCACCACACAGCTCCACACATGCAGCCACCACACAGCTCCATCGACACAGCTCCCCCGATGCACCCACCACCAATGCACCCACCACACAGCTCCACCGATGCACCCCCACGGCTCCACCTACACAGCTCCACCGATGCACCCACCACACAGCTCTACCGAGGCACCCACCACAAAGCTCCACAGATGCACCCACCACACAGCTCCACCGAGGCACCCACCACACAGCTCCACTGAACGACCCACCACACAGCTCCACCGATGCACCAAGCTCCACCAATGCACCCACCACACAGCTCCACTGATGCACCCACCACACAGCTCCACCTACACAGCTCCACCGATGCACCCACCACACAGCTCCACCGAGGCACCCACCACAAAGCTCCACCGAGGCACCCACCACACAGCTCCACCGAGGCACCCATCACACAGCTACACTGATGCACCCACCACACAGCTCCACCGAGGCACCCATCACACAGCTACACTGATGCACCCACCACACAGCTCCACCGATGAACCCACCACACAGCTCCACCGATGCAGCAACCACACAGCTCCACCGACACAGCTCCACCGATGCACCCACCACACAGCTCCACCGACACAGCTCCACCAATGCACCCACCACACAGCTCCGCCTACACAGCTCCACCGATGCACCCACCACACAGCTCCATTGATGCACCCACCACACAGCTCCACCGATGCAGCCACCACACAGCTCCATCGACACAGCTCCCCCGATGCACCCACCACCAATGCACCCACCACACAGCTCCACCGATGCACCCCCACACAGCTCCACCTACACAGCTCCACCGATGCACCCACCACACAGCTCCACCGATGCACCCACCACACAGCTCTACCGAGGCACCCACCACAAAGCTCCACAGATGCACCCACCACACAGCTCCACAGATGCACCCACCACACAGCTCCACCGAGGCACCCACCACACAGCTCCACCAAACGACCCACCACACAGCTCCACCGATGCAGCCACCACACAGCTCCACCGATGCACCCACCACACAGCTTCACCGAGGCACCCACCACACAGCTACACTGATGCACCCACCACACAGCTCCACCGAGGCACCCACCACACAGCTCCACCGAGGCACCCATCACACAGCTACACTGATGCACCCACCACACAGCTCCACCGAGGCACCCATCACACAGCTACACTGATGCACCCACCACACAGCTCCACCGATGAACCCACCACACAGCTCCACCGATGCAGCCACCACACAGCTCCACCGACACAGCTCCACCGATGCACCCACCACACAGCTCCACTGATGCACCCCCACACAGCTCCACCTACACAGCTCTACCGATGCACCCACCACACAGCTCTACCGAGGCACCCACCACAAAGCTCCACAGATGCACCCACCACACAGCTCCACCTACACAGCTCCACCGATGCACCCACCACACAGCTCCATTAATGCACCCACCACACATGCAGCCACCACACAGCTCCACCGACACAGCTCCCGATGCACCCACCACCACCAATGCACCCACCACACAGCTCCACCAATGCACCCACCACACAGCTCCACCTACACAGCTCCACCGATGGACCCACCACACAACTCCACCGATGCACCCACCTACACAGCTCCACCGATGCACCCACCACACAGCTCTACCGATGCACCCACCACACAGCTCCACCGAACGACCCACCACACAGCTCCACCGATGCACCCACCACACAGCTCCACCGATGCAGCCACCACACAGCTCCACCGATGCACCCACCACCCAGCTCCACCGATGCACCCACCACACAGCTCAACTGACACAGCTCCACCGATGCACCCAGCACACAGCTCCACCGAGCCACCCACCATACAGCTCCACTGAGGCACCCACCACACAGCTCTACCGAGGCACCCACCACAAAGCTCCACAGATGCACCCACCACACAGCTCCACAGATGCACCCACCACACAGCTCCACCGAGGCACCCACCACACAGCTCCACCGAGGCACCCACCACACAGCTCCACTGAACGACCCACCACACAGCTCCACCGATGCACCCAGCTCCACCAATGCACCCACCACACAGCTCCACTGATGCACCCACCACACAGCTCCACCGATGCACCCACCACACAGCTCCACCGAGGCACCCATCACACAGCTACACTGATGCACCCACCACACACCTCCACCGATGAACCCACCACACAGCTCCACCGATGCAGCCACCACACAGCTCCACCGACACAGCTCCACCGATGCACCCACCACACAGCTCCACCTACACAGCTCCACCGATGCACCCACCACACAGCTCCATTGATGCACCCACCACACAGCTCCACACATGCAGCCATCACACAGCTCCATCGACACAGCTCCCCCGATGCACCCACCACCAATGCACCCACCACACAGCTCCACCGATGCACCCCCACGGCTCCACCTACACAGCTCCACCGATGCACCCACCACACAGCTCTACCGAGGCACCCACCACAAAGCTCCACAGATGCACCCACCACACAGCTCCACCGAGGCACCCACCACACAGCTCCACTGAACGACCCACCACACAGCTCCACCGATGCACCCAGCTCCACCAATGCACCCACCACACAGCTCCACTGATGCACCCACCACACAGCTCCACCTACACAGCTCCACCGATGCACCCACCACACAGCTCCACCGAGGCACCCACCACAAAGCTCCACCGAGGCACCCACCACACAGCTCCACCGAGGCACCCATCACAGAGCTACACTGATGCACCCACCACACAGCTCCACCGAGGCACCCATCACACAGCTACACTGATGCACCCACCACACAGCTCCACCGATGAACCCACCACACAGCTCCACCGATGCAGCCACCACACAGCTCCACCGACACAGCTCCACCGATGCACCCACCACACAGCTCCACCGACACAGCTCCACCAATGCACCCACCACACAGCTCCACCTACACAGCTCCACCGATGCACCCACCACACAGCTCCATTGATGCACCCACCACACAGCTCCACCGATGCAGCCACCACACAGCTCCATCGACACAGCTCCCCCGATGCACCCACCACCAATGCACCCACCACACAGCTCCACCGATGCACCCCCACACAGCTCCACCTACACAGCTCCACCGATGCACCCACCACACAGCTCCACCGATGCACCCACCACACAGCTCTACCGAGGCACCCACCACAAAGCTCCACAGATGCACCCACCACACAGCTCCACAGATGCACCCACCACACAGCTCCACCGAGGCACCCACCACACAGCTCCACCAAACGACCCACCACACAGCTCCACCGATGCAGCCACCACACAGCTCCACCGATGCACCCACCACACAGCTTCACCGAGGCACCCACCACACAGCTACACTGATGCACCCACCACACAGCTCCACCGAGGCACCCACCACACAGCTCCACCGAGGCACCCATCACACAGCTACACTGATGCACCCACCACACAGCTCCACCGAGGCACCCATCACACAGCTACACTGATGCACCCACCACACAGCTCCACCGATGAACCCACCACACAGCTCCACCGATGCAGCCACCACACAGCTCCACCGACACAGCTCCACCGATGCACCCACCACACAGCTCCACTGATGCACCCCCACACAGCTCCACCTACACAGCTCTACCGATGCACCCACCACACAGCTCTACCGAGGCACCCACCACAAAGCTCCACAGATGCACCCACCACACAGCTCCACCGAGGCACCCACCACACAGCTCCACCGAGGCACCCACCACACAGCTCCACTGAACGACCCACCACACAGCTCCACCGATGCACCCAGCTCCACCAATGCACCCACCACACAGCTCCACTGAGGCACCCACCACACAGCTCCACCGAGGCACCCACCACACAGCTCCACCGATGCACCCACCACACAGCTCCACTGATGCAGCCACCACACAGCTCCACCGACATAGCTCCACCGATGCACCCACCACCCAGCTCCACCGATGCAGCCACCACACAGCTCCACCGACATAGCTCCACCGATGCACCCACCACCCAGCTCCATCGATGCACCCACCACACAGCTCCACCTACACAGCTCCACACATGCAGCCACCACACAGCTCCACACATGCAGCCACCACACAGCTCCACCGACACAGCTCCCCCGATGCACCCACCACCACCAATGCACCCACCACACAGCTCCACCGATGCACCCCCACACAGCTCCACCTACACAGCTCCACCGATGCACCCACCACACAGCTCCACCGATGCACCCACCTACACAGCTCCACCGATGCACCCACCACACAGCTCCACCGATGCACCCACCACACAGCTCCACTGATGCACCCACCACACAGCTCCACTGATGCACCCACCACACAGCTCCACTGATGCACCCACCACACAGCTCCACTGATGCACCCACCACACAGCTCCACCGAACGACCCACCACACAGCTCCACCGATGCACCCACCACACAGCTCCACCGATGCAGCCACCACACAGCTCCACCGACACAGCTCCACTGATGCACCCACCACCCTGCTCCACCGATGCACCCACCACACAGCTCCACCGACACAGCTCCACCGATGCACCCAACACACAGCTCCACCGAGCCACCCACCATACAGCTCCACCAAAAGACCCACCACACAGCTCCACCGATGCACCCACCACACAGCTCCACCGACACAGCTCCACCGATGCACCCACCACACAGCTCCACCGATGCAGCCACCACACAGCTCCATAGACATAGCTCCACCGATGCACCCACCACCCAGCTCCACCGATGCACCCACCACACAGCTCCACCGATGCACCCACCACACAGCTCCACCTACACAGCTCCACCGATGCACCCACCACATAGCTCCATTAATGCACCCACCACACAGCTCCACACATGCAGCCACCACACAGCTCCACCGACACAGCTCCCGATGCACCCACCACCACCAATGCACCCACCACACAGCTCCACCAATGCACCCACCACACAGCTCCACCTACACAGCTCCACCGATGGACCCACCACACAACTCCACCGATGCACCCACCTACATAGCTCCACCGATGCACCCACCACACAGCTCCACCGATGCACCCACCACACAGCTCCACCGAACGACCCACCACACAGCTCCACCGATGCACCCACCACACAGCTCCACCGATGCAACTACCACACAGCTCCACCGATGCACCCACCACCCAGCTCCACCGATGCACCCACCACACAGCTCAACTGACACAGCTCCACCGATGCACCCAACACACAGCTCCACCGAGCCACCCACCATACAGCTCCACTAAGGCACCCACCACACAGCTCCACCGATGCACCCACCACACAGCTCTACCGAGGCACCCACCACAAAGCTCCACAGATGCACCCACCACACAGCTCCACAGATGCACCCACCACACAGCTCCACCGAGGCACCCACCACACAGCTCCACCGAGGCACCCACCACACAGCTCCACTGAACGACCCACCACACAGCTCCACCGATGCACCCAGCTCCACCAATGCACCCACCACACAGCTCCACTGATGCACCCACCACACAGCTCCACCGATGCACCCACCACACAGCTCCACCGAGGCACCCATCACACAGCTACACTGATGCACCCACCACACACCTCCACCGATGAACCCACCACACAGCTCCACCGATGCAGCCACCACACAGCTCCACCGACACAGCTCCACCGATGCACCCACCACACAGCTCCACCTACACAGCTCCACCGATGCACCCACCACACAGCTCCATTGATGCACCCACCACACAGCTCCACACATGCAGCCACCACACAGCTCCATCGACACAGCTCCCCCGATGCACCCACCACCAATGCACCCACCACACAGCTCCACCGATGCACCCCCACACAGCTCCACCGATGCACCCACCACACAGCTCTACCGAGGCACCCACCACAAAGCTCCACAGATGCACCCACCACACAGCTCCACCGAGGCACCCACCACACAGCTCCACTGAACGACACACCACACAGCTCCACCGATGCACCCAGCTCCACCAATGCACCCACCACACAGCTCCACTGATGCACCCACCACACAGCTCCACCTACACAGCTCCACCGATGCACCCACCACACAGCTCCACCGAGGCACCCACCACACAGCTCCACCGAGGCACCCACCACACAGCTCCACCGAGGCACCCATCACACAGCTACACTGATGCACCCACCACACAGCTCCACCGAGGCACCCATCACACAGCTACACTGATGCACCCACCACACAGCTCCACCGATGAACCCACCACACAACTCCACCGATGCAGCCATCACACAGCTCCACCGACACAGCTCCACCGATGCACCCACCACACAGCTCCACTGATGCACCCACCACACAGCTCCACCGACACAGCTCCACCGATGCACCCACCACACAGCTCCGCCTACACAGCTCCACCGATGCACCCACCACACAGCTCCATTGATGCACCCACCACACAGCTCCACACATGCAGCCACCACACAGCTCCATCGACACAGCTCCCCCGATGCACCCACCACCAATGCACCCACCACACAGCTCCACCGATGCACCCCCACACAGCTCCACCTACACAGCTCCACCGATGCACCCACCACACAGCTCCACCGATGCGGCCACCACACAGCTCCACCGATGCACCCACCACCCAGCTCCACCGATGCACCCACCACACAGCTCAACTGACACAGCTCCACCGATGCACCCAACACACAGCTCCACCGAGCCACCCACCATACAGCTCCACTAAGGCACCCACCACACAGCTCCACCGATGCACCCACCACACAGCTCCACCGATGCAGCCACCACACAGCTCCACCGATGCAGCCACCACACAGCTCCACCGACACAGCTCCACCGATGCACCCACCACACAGCTCCACCTACACAGCTCCACCGATGCACCCACCACACAGCTCCATTGATGCACCCACCACACAGCTCCACACATGCAGCCACCACACAGCTCCATCGACACAGCTCCCCCGATGCACCCACCACCAATGCACCCACCACACAGCTCCACCGATGCACCCCCACGGCTCCACCTACACAGCTCCACCGATGCACCCACCACACAGCTCTACCGAGGCACCCACCACAAAGCTCCACAGATGCACCCACCACACAGCTCCACCGAGGCACCCACCACACAGCTCCACTGAACGACCCACCACACAGCTCCACCGATGCACCCAGCTCCACCAATGCACCCACCACACAGCTCCACTGATGCACCCACCACACAGCTCCACCTACACAGCTCCACCGATGCACCCACCACACAGCTCCACCGAGGCACCCACCACAAAGCTCCACCGAGGCACCCACCACAGAGCTCCACCGAGGCACCCATCACACAGCTACACTGATGCACCCACCACACAGCTCCACCGAGGCACCCATCACACAGCTACACTGATGCACCCACCACACAGCTCCACCGATGAACCCACCACACAGCTCCACCGATGCAGCCACCACACAGCTCCACCGACACAGCTCCACCGATGCACCCACCACACAGCTCCACCGACACAGCTCCACCGATGCACCCACCACACAGCTCCGCCTACACAGCTCCACCGATGCACCCACCACACAGCTCCATTGATGCACCCACCACACAGCTCCACCGATGCAGCCACCACACAGCTCCATCGACACAGCTCCCCCGATGCACCCACCACCAATGCACCCACCACACAGCTCCACCGATGCACCCCCACACAGCTCCACCTACACAGCTCCACCGATGCACCCACCACACAGCTCCACCGATGCACCCACCACACAGCTCTACCGAGGCACCCACCACAAAGCTCCACAGATGCACCCACCACACAGCTCCACAGATGCACCCACCACACAGCTCCACCGAGGCACCCACCACACAGCTCCACCAAACGACCCACCACACAGCTCCACCGATGCAGCCACCACACAGCTCCACCGATGCACCCACCACACAGCTTCACCGAGGCACCCACCACACAGCTACACTGATGCACCCACCACACAGCTCCACCGAGGCACCCACCACACAGCTCCACCGAGGCACCCATCACACAGCTACACTGATGCACCCACCACACAGCTCCACCGAGGCACCCATCACACAGCTACACTGATGCACCCACCACACAGCTCCACCGATGAACCCACCACACAGCTCCACCGATGCAGCCACCACACAGCTCCACCGACACAGCTCCACCGATGCACCCACCACACAGCTCCACTGATGCACCCACCACACAGCTCCACCTACACAGCTCCACCGATGCACCCACCACACAGCTCCATTGATGCACCCACCACACAGCTCCACACATGCAGCCACCACACAGCTCCATCGACACAGCTCCCCCGATGCACCCACCACCAATGCACCCACCACACAGCTCCACCGATGCACCCCCACACAGCTCCACCTACACAGCTCTACCGATGCACCCACCACACAGCTCTACCGAGGCACCCACCACAAAGCTCCACAGATGCACCCACCACACAGCTCCACCGAGGCACCCACCACACAGCTCCACCGAGGCACCCACCACACAGCTCCACTGAACGACCCACCACACAGCTCCACCGATGCACCCAGCTCCACCAATGCACCCACCACACAGCTCCACTGAGGCACCCACCACACAGCTCCACCTACACAGCTCCACCGATGGACCCACCACACAACTCCACCGATGCACCCACCTACACAGCTCCACCGATGCACCCACCACACAGCTCCACCGATGCACCCACCACACAGCTCCACCGAACGACCCACCACACAGCTCCACCGATGCACCCACCACACAGCTCCACCGATGCAGCCACCACACAGCTCCACCGATGCAGCCACCACACAGCTCCATAGACATAGCTCCACCGATGCACCCACCACACAGCTCCACCGATGCACCCACCACACAGCTCCACCTACACAGCTCCACCGATGCACCCACCACATAGCTCCATTAATGCACCCACCACACAGCTCCACACATGCAGCCACCACACAGCTCCACCGACACAGCTCCCGATGCACCCACCACCACCAATGCACCCACCACACAGCTCCACCAATGCACCCACCACACAGCTCCACCTACACAGCTCCACCGATGGACCCACCACACAACTCCACCGATGCACCCACCTACACAGCTCCACCGATGCACCCACCACACAGCTCCACCGATGCACCCACCACACAGCTCCACCGAACGACCCACCACACAGCTCCACCGATGCACCCACCACACAGCTCCACCGATGCAGCCACCACACAGCTCCACCGATGCACCCACCACCCAGCTCCACCGATGCACCCACCACACAGCTCAACTGACACAGCTCCACCGATGCACCCAACACACAGCTCCACCGAGCCACCCACCATACAGCTACACTAAGGCACCCACCACACAGCTCCACCGATGCACCCACCACACAGCTCTACCGAGGCACCCACCACAAAGCTCCACAGATGCACCCACCACACAGCTCCACAGATGCACCCACCACACAGCTCCACCGAGGCACCCACCACACAGCTCCACCGAGGCACCCACCACACAGCTCCACTGAACGACCCACCACACAGCTCCACCGATGCACCCAGCTCCACCAATGCACCCACCACACAGCTCCACCAATGCACCCACCACACAGCTCCACCGATGCACCCACCACACAGCTCCACCGAGGCACCCATCACACAGCTACACTGATGCACCCACCACACACCTCCACCGATGAACCCACCACACAGCTCCACCGATGCAGCCACCACACAGCTCCACCGACACAGCTCCACCGATGCACCCACCACACAGCTCCACCTACACAGCTCCACCGATGCACCCACCACACAGCTCCATTGATGCACCCACCACACAGCTCCACACATGCAGCCACCACACAGCTCCATCGACACAGCTCCCCCGATGCACCCACCACCAATGCACCCACCACACAGCTCCACCGATGCACCCCCACACAGCTCCACCGATGCACCCACCACACAGCTCTACCGAGGCACCCACCACAAAGCTCCACAGATGCACCCACCACACAGCTCCACCGAGGCACCCACCACACAGCTCCACTGAACGACACACCACACAGCTCCACCGATGCACCCAGCTCCACCAATGCACCCACCACACAGCTCCACTGATGCACCCACCACACAGCTCCACCTACACAGCTCCACCGATGCACCCACCACACAGCTCCACCGAGGCACCCACCACACAGCTCCACCGAGGCACCCACCACACAGCTCCACCGAGGCACCCATCACACAGCTACACTGATGCACCCACCACACAGCTCCACCGAGGCACCCATCACACAGCTACACTGATGCACCCACCACACAGCTCCACCGATGCACCCACCACACAGCTCCACCGATGCACCCACCACCCAGCTCCATCGATGCACCCACCACACAGCTCCACCGACACAGCTCCACCGATGCACCCACCACACAGCTCCACTGATGCACCCACCACACAGCTCCACCTACACAGCTCCACTGATGCACCCACCTACACAGCTCCACCGATGCACCCCCCACACAGCTCCACCGATGCACCCACCACACAGCTCCACCGAACGACCCACCACACAGCTCCACCGATGCACCTACCACACAGCTCCACCGATGCAGTCACCACACAGCTCCACCGACACAGCTCCACCGATGCACCCACCACCCAGCTCCACCGATGCACCCACCACCCAGCTCCACCGATGCACCCAACACACAGCTCCACCGACACAGCTCCACCGATGCACCCAACACACAGCTCCACCGTGCCACCCACCATACAGCTCCACCAAGGCACCCACCACACAGCTCCACCGATGCACCCACCACACAGCTCCACCAAGGCACCCACCACACAGCTCCACCGATGCACCCACCACACAGCTCTACCGAGGCACCCACCACAAAGCTCCACAGATGCACCCACCACACAGCTCCACTGAACGACCCACCACACAGCTCCACTGATGCACCCAGCTCCACAAAGGCACCCACCACACAGCTCCACTGATGCACCCACCACACAGCTCCACCTACACAGCTCCACCGATGCACCCACCACACAGCTCCACCGAGGCACCCACCACACACCTACACTGATGCACCCACAACACAGCTCCACCGATGCACCCACCACACAGCTCCACCGATGCAGCCACCACACAGCTCCACCGACACAGCTCCACCGATGCAGCCACCACACAGCTCCACCTACACAGCTCCACCAATGCACCCACCACACAGCTCCACCAATGCACCCCCACACAGCTCCACCTACACAGCTCCACCGATGCACCTACCACACAGCTCCACCGATGCACCCACCACACAGCTCCACCGATGCAGTCACCACACAGCTCCACCGACACAGCTTCACCGATGCACCCACCACCCAGCTCCATTGATGCACCCACCACACAGCTCCACCGACACAGCTCCACCGATGCACCCAACACACAGCTCCACCGTGCCACCCACCATACAGCTCCACCAAGGCACCCACCACACAGCTCCACCGATGCACCCACCACACAGCTCTACCGATGCACCCACCACAAAGCTCCACAGATGCACCCACCACACAGCTCCACAGATGCACCCACCACACAGCTCCACCGAGGCACCACCCACACAGCTCCACTGAGGCACCCACCACACAGCTCCACCAAGGCACCCACCACACAGCTCCACCGATGCACCCACCACACAGCTCTACGGAGGCACCCACCACAAAGCTCCACAGATGCACCCACCACACAGCTCCACAGATGCACCCACCACACATCCTCCACCGAGGCACCCACCACACAGCTCCACCGAGGCACCCACCACACAGCTCCACTGAACGACCCACCACACAGCTCCACCGATGCACCCAGCTCCACCAATGCACCCACCACACAGCTCCACTGATGCACCCACCACACAGCTCCACCTACACAGCTCCACCGATGCACCCACCACACAGCTCCACCGAGGCACCCATCACACAGCTACACTGATGCACCCACCACACAGCTCCACCGATGAACCCACCACACAGCTCCACCGATGCAGCCACCACACAGCTCCACCGACAAAGCTCCACCGATGCACCCACCACACAGCTCCACTGATGCACCCACCACACAGCTCCACCTACACAGCTCCACCGATGCACCCACCACACAGCTCCATTGATGCACCCACCACACAGCTCCACACATGCAGCCACCACACAGCTCCATCGACACAGCTCCCCCGATGCACCCACCACCAATGCACCCACCACACAGCTCCACCGATGCACCCCCACACAGCTCCACCTACACAGCTCCACCGATGCACCCACCACACAGCTCTACGGAGGCACCCACCACAAAACTCCACAGATGCACCCACCACACAGCTCCACCGATGCACCCACCACACAGCTCCACCGAGGCACCCACCACACAGCTCCACTGAACGACCCACCACACAGCTCCACCGATGCACCTAGCTCCACCAATGCACCCACCACACAGCTCCACTGATGCACCCACCACACAGCTCTACCTACACAGCTCCACCGATGCACCCACCACACAGCTCCACCGAGGCACCCACCACACAGCTCCACCGAGGCACCCACCACACAGCTCCACCGAGGCACCCACCACACAGCTCCACCGAGGCACCCATCACACAGCTACACTGATGCACCCACCACACAGCTCCACCGATGAACCCACCACACAGCTCCACCGATGCAGCCACCACACAGCTCCACCGACACAGCTCCACCGATGCACCCACCACACAGCTCCACTGATGCACCCACCACACAGCTCCACCTACACAGCTCCACCGATGCACCCACCACACAGCTCCATTGATGCACCCACCACACAGCTCCACACATGCAGCCACCACACAGCTCCATCGACACAGCTCCCCCGATGCACCCACCACCAATGCACCCACCACACAGCTCCACCGATGCATCCCCACACAGCTCCACCTACACAGCTCTACCGATGCACCCACCACACAGCTCTACCGAGGCACCCACCACAAAGCTCCACAGATGCACCCACCACACAGCTCCACCGAGGCACCCACCACACAGCTCCACCGAGGCACCCACCACACAGCTCCACTGAACGACCCACCACACAGCTCCACCGATGCACCCAGCTCCACCAATGCACCCACCACACAGCTCCACTGAGGCACCCACCACACAGCTCCACCGAGGCACCCACCACACAGCTCCACCGATGCACCCACCACACAGCTCCACTGATGCAGCCACCACACAGCTCCACCGACATAGCTCCACCGATGCACCCACCACCCAGCTCCACCGATGCAGCCACCACACAGCTCCACCGACATAGCTCCACCGATGCACCCACCACCCAGCTCCATCGATGCACCCACCACACAGCTCCACCTACACAGCTCCACACATGCAGCCACCACACAGCTCCACACATGCAGCCACCACACAGCTCCACCGACACAGCTCCCCCGATGCACCCACCACCACCAATGCACCCACCACACAGCTCCACCGATGCACCCCCACACAGCTCCACCTACACAGCTCCACCGATGCACCCACCACACAGCTCCACCGATGCACCCACCTACACAGCTCCACCGATGCACCCACCACACAGCTCCACCGATGCACCCACCACACAGCTCCACTGATGCACCCACCACACAGCTCCACTGATGCACCCACCACACAGCTCCACTGATGCACCCACCACACAGCTCCACTGATGCACCCACCACACAGCTCCACCGAACGACCCACCACACAGCTCCACCGATGCACCCACCACACAGCTCCACCGATGCAGCCACCACACAGCTCCACCGACACAGCTCCACTTATGCACCCACCACCCTGCTCCACCGATGCACCCACCACACAGCTCCACCGACACAGCTCCACCGATGCACCCAACACACAGCTCCACCGAGCCACCCACCATACAGCTCCACCAAAAGACCCACCACACAGCTCCACCGATGCACCCACCACACAGCTCCACCGACACAGCTCCACCGATGCACCCACCACACAGCTCCACCGATGCAGCCACCACACAGCTCCATAGACATAGCTCCACCGATGCACCCACCACCCAGCTCCACCGATGCACCCACCACACAGCTCCACCGATGCACCCACCACACAGCTCCACCTACACAGCTCCACCGATGCACCCACCACATAGCTCCATTAATGCACCCACCACACAGCTCCACACATGCAGCCACCACACAGCTCCACCGACACAGCTCCCGATGCACCCACCACCACCAATGCACCCACCACACAGCTCCACCAATGCACCACCACACAGCTCCACCTACACAGCTCCACCGATGGACCCACCACACAACTCCACCGATGCACCCACCTACACAGCTCCACCGATGCACCCACCACACAGCTCCACCGATGCACCCACCACACAGCTCCACCGAACGACCCACCACACAGCTCCACCGATGCACCCACCACACAGCTCCACCGATGCAGCCACCACACAGCTCCACCGATGCACCCACCACCCAGCTCCACCGATGCACCCACCACACAGCTCAACTGACACAGCTCCACCGATGCACCCAACACACAGCTCCACCGAGCCACCCACCATACAGCTCCACTAAGGCACCCACCACACAGGTCCACCGATGCACCCACCACACAGCTCTACCGAGGCACCCACCACAAAGCTCCACAGATGCACCCACCACACAGCTCCACAGATGCACCCACCACACAGCTCCACCGAGGCACCCACCACACAGCTCCACCGAGGCACCCACCACACAGCTCCACCGACACAGCTCCACCGATGCACCCACCACACAGCTCCGCCTACACAGCTCCACCGATGCACCCACCACACAGCTCCATTGATGCACCCACCACACAGCTCCACACATGCAGCCACCACACAGCTCCATCGACACAGCTCCCCCGATGCACCCACCACCAATGCACCCACCACACAGCTCCACCGATGCACCCCCACACAGCTCCACCTACACAGCTCCACCGATGCACCCACCACACAGCTCCACCGATGCAGCCACCACACAGCTCCACCGATGCACCCACCACCCAGCTCCACCGATGCACCCACCACACAGCTCAACTGACACAGCTCCACCGATGCACCCAACACACAGCTCCACCGAGCCACCCACCATACAGCTCCACTAAGGCACCCACCACACAGCTCCACCGATGCACCCACCACACAGCTCCACCGATGCAGCCACCACACAGCTCCACCGATGCAGCCACCACACAGCTCCACCGACACAGCTCCACTGATGCACCCACCACCCTGCTCCACCGATGCACGCACCACACAGCTCCACCGACACAGCTCCACCGATGCACCCAACACACAGCTCCACCGAGCCACCCACCATACAGCTCCACCAAAAGACCCACCACACAGCTCCACCGATGCACCCACCACACAGCTCCACCGACACAGCTCCACCGATGCACCCACCACACAGCTCCACCGATGCACCCACCACACAGCTCCACCGATGCAGCCACCACACAGCTCCATAGACATAGCTCCACCGATGCACCCACCACCCAGCTCCACCGATGCACCCACCACACAGCTCCACCGATACAGCTCCACCGATGCACCCACCACACAGCTCCACCTACACAGCTCCACCGATGCACCCACCACACAGCTCCATTAATGCACCCACCACACATGCAGCCACCACACAGCTCCACCGACACAGCTCCCGATGCACCCACCACCACCAATGCACCCACCACACAGCTCCACCAATGCACCCACCACACAGCTCCACCTACACAGCTCCACCGATGGACCCACCACACAACTCCACCGATGCACCCACCTACACAGCTCCACCGATGCACCCACCACACAGCTCCACCGATGCACCCACCACACAGCTCCACCGAACGACCCACCACACAGCTCCACCGATGCACCCACCACACAGCTCCACCGATGCAGCCACCACACAGCTCCACCGATGCACCCACCACCCAGCTCCACCGATGCACCCACCACACAGCTCAACTGACACAGCTCCACCGATGCACCCAGCACACAGCTCCACCGAGCCACCCACCATACAGCTCCACTGAGGCACCCACCACACAGCTCTACCGAGGCACCCACCACAAAGCTCCACAGATGCACCCACCACACAGCTCCACAGATGCACCCACCACACAGCTCCACCGAGGCACCCACCACACAGCTCCACCGAGGCACCCACCACACAGCTCCACTGAACGACCCACCACACAGCTCCACCGATGCACCCAGCTCCACCAATGCACCTACCACACAGCTCCACTGATGCACCCACCACACAGCTCCACCGATGCACCCACCACACAGCTCCACCGAGGCACCCATCACACAGCTACACTGATGCACCCACCACACACCTCCACCGATGAACCCACCACACAGCTCCACCGATGCAGCCACCACACAGCTTCACCGACACAGCTCCACCGATGCACCCACCACACAGCTCCACCTACACAGCTCCACCGATGCACCCACCACACAGCTCCATTGATGCACCCACCACACAGCTCCACACATGCAGCCACCACACAGCTCCATCGACACAGCTCCCCCGATGCACCCACCACCAATGCACCCACCACACAGCTCCACCGATGCACCCCCACGGCTCCACCTACACAGCTCCACCGATGCACCCACCACACAGCTCTACCGAGGCACCCACCACAAAGCTCCACAGATGCACCCACCACACAGCTCCACCGAGGCACCCACCACACAGCTCCACTGAACGACCCACCACACAGCTCCACCGATGCACCCAGCTCCACCAATGCACCCACCACACAGCTCCACTGATGCACCCACCACACAGCTCCACCTACACAGCTCCACCGATGCACCCACCACACAGCTCCACCGAGGCACCCACCACAAAGCTCCACCGAGGCACCCACCACACAGCTCCACCGAGGCACCCATCACACAGCTACACTGATGCACCCACCACACAGCTCCACCGAGGCACCCATCACACAGCTACACTGATGCACCCACCACACAGCTCCACCGATGAACCCACCACACAGCTCCACCGATGTAGCCACCACACAGCTCCACCGACACAGCTCCACCGATGCACCCACCACACAGCTCCACCGACACAGCTCCACCGATGCACCCACCACACAGCTCCGCCTACACAGCTCCACCGATGCACCCACCACACAGCTCCATTGATGCACCCACCACACAGCTCCACCGATGCAGCCACCACACAGCTCCATCGACACAGCTCCCCCGATGCACCCACCACCAATGCACCCACCACACAGCTCCACCGATGCACCCCCACACAGCTCCACCTACACAGCTCCACCGATGCACCCACCACACAGCTCCACCGATGCACCCACCACACAGCTCTACCGAGGCACCCACCACAAAGCTCCACAGATGCACCCACCACACAGCTCCACAGATGCACCCACCACACAGCTCCACCGAGGCACCCACCACACAGCTCCACCAAACGACCCACCACACAGCTCCACCGATGCAGCCACCACACAGCTCCACCGATGCACCCACCACACAGCTTCACCGAGGCACCCACCACACAGCTACACTGATGCACCCACCACACAGCTCCACTGAGGCACCCACCACACAGCTCCACCGAGGCACCCATCACACAGCTACACTGATGCACCCACCACACAGCTCCACCGAGGCACCCATCACACAGCTACACTGATGCACCCACCACACAGCTCCACCGATGAACCCACCACACAGCTCCACCGATGCAGCCACCACACAGCTCCACCGACACAGCTCCACCGATGCACCCACCACACAGCTCCACTGATGCACCCACCACACAGCTCCACCTACACAGCTCCACCGATGCACCCACCACACAGCTCCATTGATGCACCCACCACACAGCTCCACACATGCAGCCACCACACAGCTCCATCGACACAGCTCCCCCGATGCACCCACCACCAATGCACCCACCACACAGCTCCACCGATGCACCCCCACACAGCTCCACCTACACAGCTCTACCGATGCACCCACCACACAGCTCTACCGAGGCACCCACCACAAAGCTCCACAGATGCACCCACCACACAGCTCCACCGAGGCACCCACCACACAGCTCCACCGAGGCACCCACCACACAGCTCCACTGAACGACCCACCACACAGCTCCACCGATGCACCCAGCTCCACCAATGCACCCACCACACAGCTCCACTGAGGCACCCACCACACAGCTCCACCTACACAGCTCCACCGATGGACCCACCACACAACTCCACCGATGCACCCACCTACACAGCTCCACCGATGCACCCACCACACAGCTCCACCGATGCACCCACCACACAGCTCCACCGAACGACCCACCACACAGCTCCACCGATGCACCCACCACACAGCTCCACCGATGCAGCCACCACACAGCTCCACCGATGCACCCACCACCCAGCTCCACCGATGCACCCACCACACAGCTCAACTGACACAGCTCCACCGATGCACCCAACACACAGCTCCACCGAGCCACCCACCATACAGCTCCACTAAGGCACCCACCACACAGCTCCACCGATGCACCCACCACACAGCTTTACCGAGGCACCCACCACAAAGCTCCACAGATGCACCCACCACACAGCTCCACAGATGCACCCACCACACAGCTCCACCGAGGCACCCACCACACAGCTCCACCGAGGCACCCACCACACAGCTCCACTGAACGACCCACCACACAGCTCCACCGATGCACCCAGCTCCACCAATGCACCCACCACACAGCTCCACTGATGCACCCACCACACAGCTCCACCGATGCACCCACCACACAGCTCCACCGAGGCACCCATCACACAGCTACACTGATGCACCCACCACACACCTCCACCGATGAACCCACCACACAGCTCCACCGATGCAGCCACCACACAGCTCCACCGACACAGCTCCACCGATGCACCCACCACACAGCTCCACCTACACAGCTCCACCGATGCACCCACCACACAGCTCCATTGATGCACCCACCACACAGCTCCACACATGCAGCCACCACACAGCTCCATCGACACAGCTCCCCCGATGCACCCACCACCAATGCACCCACCACACAGCTCCACCGATGCACCCCCACACAGCTCCACCGATGCACCCACCACACAGCTCTACCGAGGCACCCACCACAAAGCTCCACAGATGCACCCACCACACAGCTCCACCGAGGCACCCACCACACAGCTCCACTGAACGACAAACCACACAGCTCCACCGATGCACCCAGCTCCACCAATGCACCCACCACACAGCTCCACTGATGCACCCACCACACAGCTCCACCTACACAGCTCCACCGATGCACCCACCACACAGCTCCACCGAGGCACCCACCACACAGCTCCACCGAGGCACCCACCACACAGCTCCACCGAGGCACCCATCACACAGCTACACTGATGCACCCACCACACAGCTCCACCGAGGCACCCATCACACAGCTACACTGATGCACCCACCACACAGCTCCACCGATGAACCCACCACACAACTCCACCGATGCAGCCACCACACAGCTCCACCGACACAGCTCCACCGATGCACCCACCACACAGCTCCACTGATGCACCCACCACACAGCTCCACCGACACAGCTCCACCGATGCACCCACCACACAGCTCCACCTACACAGCTCCACCGATGCACCCACCACACAGCTCCATTGATGCACCCACCACACAGCTCCACACATGCAGCCACCACACAGCTCCATCGACACAGCTCCCCCGATGCACCCACCACCAATGCACCCACCACACAGCTCCACCGATGCACCCCCACACAGCTCCACCTACACAGCTCCACCGATGCACCCACCACACAGCTCCACCGATGCAGCCACCACACAGCTCCACCGATGCACCCACCACCCAGCTCCACCGATGCACCCACCACACAGCTCAACTGACACAGCTCCACCGATGCACCCAACACACAGCTCCACCGAGGCACCCACCACACAGCTCCACAGATGCACCCACCACACAGCTCCACAGATGCACCCACCACACAGCTCCACAGATGCACCCACCACACAGCTCCACTGATGCACCCACCACACAGCTCCACCTACACAGCTCCACCGATGCACCCACCACACAGCTCCACCGAGGCACCCACCACACACCTACACTGATGCACCCACAACACAGCTCCACCGATGCACCCACCACACAGCTCCACTGATGCAGCCACCACACAGCTCCACCGACACAGCTCCACCGATGCAGCCACCACACAGCTCCACCTACACAGCTCCACCGATGCACCCACCACACAGCTCCATTGATGCACCCACCACACAGCTCCACACAGGCAGCCACCACACATCTCCACACACGCAGCAACCACACAGCTCCACCGACACAGCTCCCCCGATGCACCCACCACCACCAATGCACCCACCACACAGCTAAACCAATGCACCCCCACACAGCTCCACCTACACAGCTCCACCGATGCACCCACCACACAGCTCTACCGAGGCACCCACCACAAAGCTCCACAGATGCACCCACCACACAGCTCCACCGAGGCACCCACCACACAGCTCCACCGAGGCACCCACCACACAGCTCCACTGAACAACCCACCACACAGCTCCACCGATGCACCCAGCTCCACCAATGCACCCAACACACAGCTCCACTGATGCACCCACCACACAGCTACACCTACACAGCTCCACCGATGCACCCACCACACAGCACCACCGAGGCACCCACCACACAGCTACACTGATGCACCCACCACACAGCTCCACCGATGCACCCACCACACAGCTCCACCGATGCACCCACCACCCAGCTCCATCGATGCACCCACCACACAGCTCCACCGACACAGCTCCACCGATGCACCCACCACACAGCTCCACCGATGCACCCACCACACAGCTTCACCTACACAGCTCCACTGATGCACCCACCACACAGCTCCATTGATGCACCCACCACACAGCTCCACACATGCAGCACCACACAGCTCCACACATGCAGCCACCACACAGCTCCACTGACACAGCTTCCCCGATGCACCCACCACCACCAATGCACCCACCACACAGCTCCACCAATGCACCCCCACACAGCTCCACCTACACAGCTCCACCGATGCACCTACCACACAGCTCCACCGATGCACCCACCACACAGCTCCACCGATGCAGTCACCACACAGCTCCACCGACACAGCTTCACCGATGCACCCACCACCCAGCTCCATTGATGCACCCACCACACAGCTCCACCGACACAGCTCCACCGATGCACCCAACACACAGCTCCACCGTGCCACCCACCATACAGCTCCACCAAGGCACCCACCACACAGCTCCACCGATGCACCCACCACACAGCTCTACCGATGCACCCACCACAAAGCTCCACAGATGCACCCACCACACAGCTCCACAGATGCACCCACCACACAGCTCCACCGAGGCACCACCCACACAGCTCCACTGAGGCACCCACCACACAGCTCCACCAAGGTACCCACCACACAGCTCCACCGATGCACCCACCACACAGCTCTACGGAGGCACCCACCACAAAGCTCCACAGATGCACCCACCACACAGCTCCACAGATGCACCCACCACACATCCTCCACCGAGGCACCCACCACACAGCTCCACCGAGGCACCCACCACACAGCTCCACTGAACGACCCACCACACAGCTCCACCGATGCACCCAGCTCCACCAATGCACCCACCACACAGCTCCACTGATGCACCCACCACACAGCTCCACCTACACAGCTCCACCGATGCACCCACCACACAGCTCCACCGAGGCACCCATCACACAGCTACACTGATGCACCCACCACACAGCTCCACCGATGAACCCACCACACAGCTCCACCGATGCAGCCACCACACAGCTCCACCGACAAAGCTCCACCGATGCACCCACCACACAGCTCCACTGATGCACCCACCACACAGCTCCACCTACACAGCTCCACCGATGCACCCACCACACAGCTCCATTGATGCACCCACCACACAGCTCCACACATGCAGCCACCACACAGCTCCATCGACACAGCTCCCCCGATGCACCCACCACCAATGCACCCACCACACAGCTCCACCGATGCACCCCCACACAGCTCCACCTACACAGCTCCACCGATGCACCCACCACACAGCTCTACGGAGGCACCCACCACAAAACTCCACAGATGCACCCACCACACAGCTCCACCGATGCACCCACCACACAGCTCCACCGAGGCACCCACCACACAGCTCCACTGAACGACCCACCACACAGCTCCACCGATGCACCTAGCTCCACCAATGCACCCACCACACAGCTCCACTGATGCACCCACCACACAGCTCTACCTACACAGCTCCACCGATGCACCCACCACACAGCTCCACCGAGGCACCCACCACACAGCTCCACCGAGGCACCCACCACACAGCTCCACCGAGGCACCCATCACACAGCTACACTGATGCACCCACCACACAGCTCCACCGAGGCACCCATCACACAGCTACACTGATGCACCCACCACACAGCTCCACCGATGAACCCACCACACAGCTCCACCGATGCAGCCACCACACAGCTCCACCGACACAGCTCCACCGATGCACCCACCACACAGCTCCACTGATGCACCCACCACACAGCTCCACCTACACAGCTCCACCGATGCACCCACCACACAGCTCCATTGATGCACCCACCACACAGCTCCACACATGCAGCCACCACACAGCTCCATCGACACAGCTCCCCCGATGCACCCACCACCAATGCACCCACCACACAGCTCCACCGATGCACCCCCACACAGCTCCACCTACACAGCTCTACCGATGCACCCACCACACAGCTCTACCGAGGCACCCACCACAAAGCTCCACAGATGCACCCACCACACAGCTCCACCGAGGCACCCACCACACAGCTCCACCGAGGCACCCACCACACAGCTCCACTGAACGACCCACCACACAGCTCCACCGATGCACCCAGCTCCACCAATGCACCCACCACACAGCTCCACTGAGGCACCCACCACACAGCTCCACCGAGGCACCCACCACACAGCTCCACCGATGCACCCACCACACAGCTCCACTGATGCAGCCACCACACAGCTCCACCGACATAGCTCCACCGATGCACCCACCACCCAGCTCCACCGATGCAGCCACCACACAGCTCCACCGACATAGCTCCACCGATGCACCCACCACCCAGCTCCATCGATGCACCCACCACACAGCTCCACCTACACAGCTCCACACATGCAGCCACCACACAGCTCCACACATGCAGCCACCACACAGCTCCACCGACACAGCTCCCCCGATGCACCCACCACCACCAATGCACCCACCACACAGCTCCACCGATGCACCCTGTTGGACAGGCCACATGACGGGCCGCTCTCCCCCGGCTCGACCAGGCCCGAGCCCAGTCACGCAAGCACCACACACCACCATTGCACGCCCTGCGTCCCCTCAGGGACCCCTGCCCTCGAACATGATAACCTCGTGGGTCCGATCCACTGCCGGCCCATGCACCCAGCCCGGGCCGCCATCTTGGACACCTCGCCACGAGGCCGCCTGGCCCCCGATCGACCTCAACCCTGGGCCTAGCCCAGCCTCAGACAATCCGGCACCACCCTCCACCCAGGAGGTGAGCGGGCTACTTGGCAAGTCAATGGGAGAAAGAGGTGCCGATGGCTCTCCCCCCGCCCAGTGCCGCTCGCCCATCGCCTCCCCGGGCGCTGGCTCCACCCCCCTGCTGGGTGTCTGGACTCCCTCATCCCGGACCTCCCGACCTCCAAGTGCGAGGGTCCGGACATCAAAGCACGCCAGCCCTATAACTGGGGCAGCTCCAGAGCAGGAAGTCAGTTGTATCTTGGAGTCGAGAGACGTAAGAGGAACTCATCCTGGACGGACTACTGGCGCTGCCGTAGCTCTGTCCTGTGCACCATCGTCCTGCCTGTTGGCGCTGCCACAGCCGTCGTAACCTTCATTCTTCACCGTCGTCCGGATCTGCTGGCGAGGCCGCGGACCGTTGTAACCATCATCTTCATCGGGACCTGCTTGGCTTCTCCACGGCCCGTCGACCATCCTTCATCCATCTCGGGACCTGCTTGGCTCCTCCACGGCCCGATCAGCAACCACGCCGAGCTCGAGGATTGAGAGCTATTTAACTCATTGGTAACTAAGACTGTCCCGCTACCCTTTCTCCTCAACCAGAGATCAGAACCGAGGGGACCCCTGAGTCCAGACCTCCTTGTATCATAACGACGTAACCTAAGAATTGCATATAAAGTCTCGTTAACCTTCAATCTTGTGTGGTGTCCGTCTGTGGGGGGGAAGTTACTTACCTGTACAGTCGTTGGAGACGGCTCTCCCTGGAGACCTCTCCCCGTAATCTCGGCCGACCCTCCCGGTCCGTCTAACATTGGTGGCCAGCGGCGCGATCCGAATCACCGCATAACGTACAGAGAGTAGCTCACCCCACAACGAACAACAAATGTCGACTAAAGAGAGCGGATCAACTGAGAAGTTCCAAATGGAAAAACTAGAGGAATACAGCCATCGTGAACTAAAGCAGTTCTGCATCGAACTAGGTATCGCTACCACCGGACTAAGTACCAAGGACGATTTTAAGCATGCCCTAGAATCTTGGGCAGAGACCGGGGATGTCGAAGCCCCTGAGCAAAGCACCGCGAAAAATACCAACACGGCCCCTGAGGGGCAAAGAACCAGTCTCTCGCAAGACGAGATCCAAGAAAGAGAAAAAGCCCGACTACACGAACTCGAAATGGCCCGACTCAAGATGGACATAGAACTCAAATTGGCCGAGCAAAAAATAAACTTAGAGCACCTTCGCCTCCGAGAAGAAAGAGAGGAGAAACAGAGGCAAAGGGAGCTCGAGGAAAAAAGACTAACGTACGAGCACGAACGGAACCTAGCCGAGATCAACCTGCGCAAACAAAATAAAGAGTTAGGGGTGCCCGACAGACCGTCCACCCCAGGGACCGCGGAGAAAAAAGTGCACATCCCCAAGGATGTGGTCCGAGAATATTTTCGAGAAGACGACATCCAGCAATGGTTTAAGGCCTATGAAATCGCGATGACTGCGCACCGGATCGATAGAGCCGACTGGGGAGCCGGCCTATGGGGCAAATTCCTCAATGAGGGCCGCGATACTCTGTTACAGCTCCCAGACCACCAGATGACCTCCTACGACCATATGAAAGCGGCCCTCCTCACCCGCTATGGCCTCACGCCCGAGATGTACCGTCAGAGGTTCCGAGACTGCACACGCATTCCAGGTACAACTTGGGTGGACTATGTAACGTACTTTAGCCGAGCCTTCGAAGGCTGGATCAGAGGGAACAACGTCACGACCTACGAGCAGCTGTTCAATCTGATGGTATGGGAGCATCTGTCCAACAATTGCTTCATTGAACTACGCCAACACCTCCTCGACAGCAAGTTAACCGATCCCCGGCAGCTCGCAGCCGAAGCTGACCGGTGGGAGATCACCAGAGTGGGCCGGAATGGGTCCTACGAGCAGAACAGGAACAACAATGGTCACTACCGACCCAGAGGAGGAGGAGGGGGCCAAGGACGAGGAAGAGACAATACTCCGGCCGCCCCCGCTACCAGCACCACCCCCCCGGCCAACCGGGGCAGCACCCCGGCGCGACCGGGATACAGAGCCAATGTTACATGTCACCGATGCCAACGAGTCGGCCACTATGCAAACGACCCAAGCTGCCCGCAGTATCAGAGTCCAAGACCCCGCCAGGTGGCCGCCGCGGCACTAGGGGAAGAACAGATCTCCGAGGAACAAGAAACAGGCGAGCAAGAGTATCAAGAGTGGGAGCCAGCCGCCATGACTCTCGCGTGCTTAGGGGGAAGAGACATGGTCCCGCGGGTCCCCCTACCCGCTAACACCCAGAAGTACAGCCAATGGGTGAGCATCAATGGACAACGGGCCGAAGCCCTTCGAGACACCGGGGCCAGTGTGACAGCCGTCCGCTGTCATCTGGTGACCCCAGAACAATATCTACCGAACGTTCTCTGCCCTGTGCGATCAGCCGACAACTCGGAAAGTCTGTGTCGGATGGCCTGCGTCCCCTTTGAGTGGGGAGGGGTCTCCGGCATGTTGAAGGTAACGGTCCGAGACGACGCCCCCGTGGAATGCCTCCTCGGAAATGACCTGGAAAGCTCCCCGTGGGCAGCCGTGGAGCGAAAAGAACACTTGGGGATGTTGGGCGTCCCAGACTGGGCGTGCGTCACCACCCGGTCCATGGCCGCCCGTGCCAACCATCACCCGGAAGAACCCGAATGGCCGGCGCCACCGCCTCCGGTCGCCCCCGCCGAGACCCCCGACCATGGCATCCCCCTCGAACTTGCTCAACCTTCCGACCTCGCTAATCTTGATCAGTGGGCTCAAGAAGGGGGACCCACACAAGAACAATTTCGTCAGGAACAGAAGACCTGTCCCTCCCTTGAGGGACTCCGACAACAAGCGCTCGCCCAAAGCGCCGGGGATACCTCCGGAACTCATTGGGTCTACTGGGACAATGATCTATTGTACAGCGAGCAACGAATCGCCGAGCTGGGGGCCAACCGAGTACTAGTGGTGCCCCTCCGCTTTAGAGACTTCCTGCTAAACCTGGCCCACGATGCCCCCCTGGCAGGGCACCTGGGACAGGATAAAACCTACAGCCGCCTAGTGACCCACTTCTTCTGGCCCAAAATGAGAAACGATGTGCACCAGCATTGCCGATCTTGCCCCACGTGCCAAGCCAGTGGGAAGAGCGGCCGCAAATTAAAGGCTCCCCTGCAACCCTTTCCAGTAGTCACAACCCCATTTGAGAGGGTCGGGATAGACATTGTGGGACCCCTGGACCCGCGTACAAGACAAGGCCATCGCTTCATCCTGGTACTAGTGGACCACGCCACCCGCTACCCTGAGGCTATTCCTCTCCGGACCGTGACAGCCCCAGTGGTCGGCCGGGCCCTGATGGGGATCTTCTCCCGTGTGGGGTTCCCCCGGGAAGTCGTCAGTGACAGAGGCACGAACTTTATTTCTAAATATATGAAGTCCCTCTGGCAACAGTGTGGGGTCACCTACCGCTTCACGACCCCCTATCACCCCCAAGGAAACGGACTTGTTGAGCGGTTCAATCGCACGCTAAAAGGGATGATCGGGGGATTGGAAGAGCCCCTCCGTCGCCAGTGGGACGTGCTGCTGCCGTGCCTCCTCTTCGCCTACCGGGAGGTCCCACAGAAGTCCCTAGGCTTCAGCCCCTTCGAGCTGCTCTATGGGCACCCAGTACGGGGGCCACTCAGCCTGATCAAAGAAGGCTGGGAGATGCCTCCGGCCAAGAGTCCTCCAGATGTCTTCCGGTACCTCCTCACCCTCCGCAACCAGTCCCGGCGGTTCAGAGACCTAGCAAAAGCCAACCTAGAGGCCAGTCAAGAGGACATGAAGAAATGGTATGACCAGAACGCCTCATCCATTGAATTCAAGCCGGGGCAACAGGTCTGGGTAATGTCCCCCACAGAACCGTGCGCTCTCCAAGACAAATGGACGGGACCCTTCAAGGTAATCGAGCGCAAGGGTCCTGCCACCTATCTGATCGATATGGAGTCCGCCCGGAATCCGCTCCGAGTCCTCCACACCAACAGACTGAAACCCCACTTTGCACGAACAGAACTCAGCCTCTTGATGGCCACAGACAATGGGGTTGAAGACGACTCCGAGCCTCTCCCTGACCTCTTGCGGACCCAGGAGCAAGACGGCTCCGTGGATGGGGTCCGACTCTCGGAGACCCTCACCAGAGAACAACGGCAAGAGTGCCAAGCCCTCCTATCACGGTTCGCCAGTCTGTTCTCCCTCACCCCGGGTGTCACTTCCTGGTGTGTGCACGATGTGGACACCGGAGACAGCCCTCCTATCCGCCACCGGGCCTACCGCGTACCTGATCGGGTACGGGCCTGCATCCAGGCGGAAGTAGCTAAGATGCTCACGCTCGGGGTCATCGAGCCCTCAGACAGTCCATGGGCCAGCCCGGTCGTACTGGTCCCCAAAGCAGCCGCCCCCGGGACCACACCAGAACTCCGGTTCTGTGTCGACTACCGGGGCCTGAATGAAGTCACCAGAACGGACGCACACCCCATCCCCCGGGCAGATGAACTGGTCGACCGAATGGGCGCTGCCCGCTACCTCAGCATCTTCGACCTGACGGCAGGTTATTGGCAGATCGGCCTCACACCCCGAGCACAAGAACGCTCTGCCTTCTCCACCCCCGATGGCCACTATCACTTTACGGTCATGCCCTTCGGCATGAAGAATGCCCCAGCGACGTTCCAACGGCTCGTCAATCAGGTCCTGGCGGGGCTCGAAGAGTTCAGCGCCGCCTACCTGGACGACATCGCTGTGTACAGCCACCATTGGACCGAGCACCTCCACCACCTCCAAGCAGTGCTGCAAGCCCTTCAGCGAGCTGGCCTCACGATCAAGGCCAGCAAATGCCAAATTGGACAAGGGTCGGTGACCTACCTCGGACACCAGGTGGGAAGCGGCCTAGTGGCCCCCCTACAGCTGAAAATTGCCGCCATCCAGAACTGGCAACCCCCTATCACTCAAACTGAGGTGCGAGCCTTCCTGGGCCTCACGGGCTACTACCGAAGGTTCGTGAAAGACTATGGTACCATCGTGGGGCCTCTCACCGAACTCACGTCAAAAAATCAGCCCAAGAAGGTGAACTGGACCCCAGAGTGTCAAGCGGCGTTCGAACAGTTAAAGGCCGCCATGTGTTCCGCTCCTGTGCTCCAGGCCCCAGACTACAGCCGGGAGTTCGTCGTCCAGACGGACGCCTCCGACCAGGGCATTGGGGCGGTCCTGTCCCAAGTGAACACCGAAGGCCTCGATCAACCGGTGGCCTTCATCAGCCGGAGACTCCTACCCCGGGAACAACGCTGGAGCACCATAGAGAGGGAAGCCTTCGCTGTGGTATGGGCCCTCAAGAAGCTCCGGCCCTACCTTTTTGGCACCCACTTTCGGGTGCAGACTGACCACCGACCCCTGCAGTGGTTGATGCATATGCGGGGGGAAAACCCAAAATTGCTACGCTGGTCCATCTCCTTACAAGGTATGGACTTCACAGTCGAACACCGGCCTGGGTCCGACCACGCCAACGCCGATGGCCTGTCCCGGTTTTTCCGCCTCGACGAAGAGAGTCCCCAAGAGGATGGGTAACTCTCCCCGCCTTCAGCTGGGGGGGACGCATGTTGGACAGGCCACATGACGGGCCGCTCTCCCCCGGCTCGACCAGGCCCGAGCCCAGTCACGCAAGCACCACACACCACCATTGCACGCCCTGCGTCCCCTCAGGGACCCCTGCCCTCGAACATGATAACCTCGTGGGTCCGATCCACTGCCGGCCCATGCACCCAGCCCGGGCCGCCATCTTGGACACCTCGCCACGAGGCCGCCTGGCCCCCGATCGACCTCAACCCTGGGCCTAGCCCAGCCTCAGACAATCCGGCACCACCCTCCACCCAGGAGGTGAGCGGGCTACTTGGCAAGTCAATGGGAGAAAGAGGTGCCGATGGCTCTCCCCCCGCCCAGTGCCGCTCGCCCATCGCCTCCCCGGGCGCTGGCTCCACCCCCCTGCTGGGTGTCTGGACTCCCTCATCCCGGACCTCCCGACCTCCAAGTGCGAGGGTCCGGACATCAAAGCACGCCAGCCCTATAACTGGGGCAGCTCCAGAGCAGGAAGTCAGTTGTATCTTGGAGTCGAGAGACGTAAGAGGAACTCATCCTGGACGGACTACTGGCGCTGCCGTAGCTCTGTCCTGTGCACCATCGTCCTGCCTGTTGGCGCTGCCACAGCCGTCGTAACCTTCATTCTTCACCGTCGTCCGGATCTGCTGGCGAGGCCGCGGACCGTTGTAACCATCATCTTCATCGGGACCTGCTTGGCTTCTCCACGGCCCGTCGACCATCCTTCATCCATCTCGGGACCTGCTTGGCTCCTCCACGGCCCGATCAGCAACCACGCCGAGCTCGAGGATTGAGAGCTATTTAACTCATTGGTAACTAAGACTGTCCCGCTACCCTTTCTCCTCAACCAGAGATCAGAACCGAGGGGACCCCTGAGTCCAGACCTCCTTGTATCATAACGACGTAACCTAAGAATTGCATATAAAGTCTCGTTAACCTTCAATCTTGTGTGGTGTCCGTCTGTGGGGGGGAAGTTACTTACCTGTACAGTCGTTGGAGACGGCTCTCCCTGGAGACCTCTCCCCGTAATCTCGGCCGACCCTCCCGGTCCGTCTAACACACCCCCACACAGCTCCACCTACACAGCTCCACCGATGCACCCACCACACAGCTCCACCGATGCACCCACCTACACAGCTCCACCGATGCACCCACCACACAGCTCCACCGATGCACCCACCACACAGCTCCACTGATGCACCCACCACACAGCTCCACTGATGCACCCACCACACAGCTCCACTGATGCACCCACCACACAGCTCCACCGAACGACCCACCACACAGCTCCACCGATGCACCCACCACACAGCTCCACCGATGCAGCCACCACACAGCTCCACCGACACAGCTCCACTGATGCACCCACCACCCTGCTCCACCGATGCACCCACCACACAGCTCCACCGACACAGCTCCACCGATGCACCCAACACACAGCTCCACCGAGCCACCCACCATACAGCTCCACCAAAAGACCCACCACACAGCTCCACCGATGCACCCACCACACAGCTCCACCGACACAGCTCCACCGATGCACCCACCACACAGCTCCACCGATGCAGCCACCACACAGCTCCATAGACATAGCTCCACCGATGCACCCACCACCCAGCTCCACCGATGCACCCACCACACAGCTCCACCGATGCACCCACCACACAGCTCCACCTACACAGCTCCACCGATGCACCCACCACATAGCTCCATTAATGCACCCACCACACAGCTCCACACATGCAGCCACCACACAGCTCCACCGACACAGCTCCCGATGCACCCACCACCACCAATGCACCCACCACACAGCTCCACCAATGCACCCACCACACAGCTCCACCTACACAGCTCCACCGATGGACCCACCACACAACTCCACCGATGCACCCACCTACACAGCTCCACCGATGCACCCACCACACAGCTCCACCGATGCACCCACCACACAGCTCCACCGAACGACCCACCACACAGCTCCACCGATGCACCCACCACACAGCTCCACCGATGCAGCCACCACACAGCTCCACCGATGCACCCACCACCCAGCTCCACCGATGCACCCACCACACAGCTCAACTGACACAGCTCCACCGATGCACCCAACACACAGCTCCACCGAGCCACCCACCATACAGCTCCACTAAGGCACCCACCACACAGCTCCACCGATGCACCCACCACACAGCTCTACCGAGGCACCCACCACAAAGCTCCACAGATGCACCCACCACACAGCTCCACAGATGCACCCACCACACAGCTCCACCGAGGCACCCACCACACAGCTCCACCGAGGCACCCACCACACAGCTCCACCGACACAGCTCCACCGATGCACCCACCACACAGCTCCGCCTACACAGCTCCACCGATGCACCCACCACACAGCTCCATTGATGCACCCACCACACAGCTCCACACATGCAGCCACCACACAGCTCCATCAACACAGCTCCCCCGATGCACCCACCACCAATGCACCCACCACACAGCTCCACCGATGCACCCCCACACAGCTCCACCTACACAGCTCCACCGATGCACCCACCACACAGCTCCACCGATGCAGCCACCACACAGCTCCACCGATGCACCCACCACCCAGCTCCACCGATGCACCCACCACACAGCTCAACTGACACAGCTCCACCGATGCACCCAACACACAGCTCCACCGAGCCACCCACCATACAGCTCCACTAAGGCACCCACCACACAGCTCCACCGATGCACCCACCACACAGCTCCACCGATGCAGCCACCACACAGCTCCACCGATGCAGCCACCACACAGCTCCACCGACACAGCTCCACTGATGCACCCACCACCCTGCTCCACCGATGCACGCACCACACAGCTCCACCGACACAGCTCCACCGATGCACCCAACACACAGCTCCACCGAGCCACCCACCATACAGCTCCACCAAAAGACCCACCACACAGCTCCACCGATGCACCCACCACACAGCTCCACCGACACAGCTCCACCGATGCACCCACCACACAGCTCCACCGATGCACCCACCACACAGCTCCACCGATGCAGCCACCACACAGCTCCATAGACATAGCTCCACCGATGCACCCACCACCCAGCTCCACCGATGCACCCACCACACAGCTCCACCGATACAGCTCCACCGATGCACCCACCACACAGCTCCACCTACACAGCTCCACCGATGCACCCACCACACAGCTCCATTAATGCACCCACCACACATGCAGCCACCACACAGCTCCACCGACACAGCTCCCGATGCACCCACCACCACCAATGCACCCACCACACAGCTCCACCAATGCACCCACCACACAGCTCCACCTACACAGCTCCACCGATGGACCCACCACACAACTCCACCGATGCACCCACCTACACAGCTCCACCGATGCACCCACCACACAGCTCCACCGATGCACCCACCACACAGCTCCACCGAACGACCCACCACACAGCTCCACCGATGCACCCACCACACAGCTCCACCGATGCAGCCACCACACAGCTCCACCGATGCACCCACCACCCAGCTCCACCGATGCACCCACCACACAGCTCAACTGACACAGCTCCACCGATGCACCCAGCACACAGCTCCACCGAGCCACCCACCATACAGCTCCACTGAGGCACCCACCACACAGCTCTACCGAGGCACCCACCACAAAGCTCCACAGATGCACCCACCACACAGCTCCACAGATGCACCCACCACACAGCTCCACCGAGGCACCCACCACACAGCTCCACCGAGGCACCCACCACACAGCTCCACTGAACGACCCACCACACAGCTCCACCGATGCACCCAGCTCCACCAATGCACCCACCACACAGCTCCACTGATGCACCCACCACACAGCTCCACCGATGCACCCACCACACAGCTCCACCGAGGCACCCATCACACAGCTACACTGATGCACCCACCACACACCTCCACCGATGAACCCACCACACAGCTCCACCGATGCAGCCACCACACAGCTTCACCGACACAGCTCCACCGATGCACCCACCACACAGCTCCACCTACACAGCTCCACCGATGCACCCACCACACAGCTCCATTGATGCACCCACCACACAGCTCCACACATGCAGCCACCACACAGCTCCATCGACACAGCTCCCCCGATGCACCCACCACCAATGCACCCACCACACAGCTCCACCGATGCACCCCCACGGCTCCACCTACACAGCTCCACCGATGCACCCACCACACAGCTCTACCGAGGCACCCACCACAAAGCTCCACAGATGCACCCACCACACAGCTCCACCGAGGCACCCACCACACAGCTCCACTGAACGACCCACCACACAGCTCCACCGATGCACCCAGCTCCACCAATGCACCCACCACACAGCTCCACTGATGCACCCACCACACAGCTCCACCTACACAGCTCCACCGATGCACCCACCACACAGCTCCACCGAGGCACCCACCACAAAGCTCCACCGAGGCACCCACCACACAGCTCCACCGAGGCACCCATCACACAGCTACACTGATGCACCCACCACACAGCTCCACCGAGGCACCCATCACACAGCTACACTGATGCACCCACCACACAGCTCCACCGATGAACCCACCACACAGCTCCACCGATGTAGCCACCACACAGCTCCACCGACACAGCTCCACCGATGCACCCACCACACAGCTCCACCGACACAGCTCCACCGATGCACCCACCACACAGCTCCGCCTACACAGCTCCACCGATGCACCCACCACACAGCTCCATTGATGCACCCACCACACAGCTCCACCGATGCAGCCACCACACAGCTCCATCGACACAGCTCCCCCGATGCACCCACCACCAATGCACCCACCACACAGCTCCACCGATGCACCCCCACACAGCTCCACCTACACAGCTCCACCGATGCACCCACCACACAGCTCCACCGATGCACCCACCACACAGCTCTACCGAGGCACCCACCACAAAGCTCCACAGATGCACCCACCACACAGCTCCACAGATGCACCCACCACACAGCTCCACCGAGGCACCCACCACACAGCTCCACCAAACGACCCACCACACAGCTCCACCGATGCAGCCACCACACAGCTCCACCGATGCACCCACCACACAGCTTCACCGAGGCACCCACCACACAGCTACACTGATGCACCCACCACACAGCTCCACCGAGGCACCCACCACACAGCTCCACCGAGGCACCCATCACACAGCTACACTGATGCACCCACCACACAGCTCCACCGATGCACCCACCACACAGCTCCATTGATGCACCCACCACACAGCTCCACACATGCAGCCACCACACAGCTCCATCGACACAGCTCCCCCGATGCACCCACCACCAATGCACCCACCACACAGCTCCACCGATGCACCCCCACACAGCTCCACCTACACAGCTCTACCGATGCACCCACCACACAGCTCTACCGAGGCACCCACCACAAAGCTCCACAGATGCACCCACCACACAGCTCCACCGAGGCACCCACCACACAGCTCCACCGAGGCACCCACCACACAGCTCCACTGAACGACCCACCACACAGCTCCACCGATGCACCCAGCTCCACCAATGCACCCACCACACAGCTCCACTGAGGCACCCACCACACAGCTCCACCTACACAGCTCCACCGATGGACCCACCACACAACTCCACCGATGCACCCACCTACACAGCTCCACCGATGCACCCACCACACAGCTCCACCGATGCACCCACCACACAGCTCCACCGAACGACCCACCACACAGCTCCACCGATGCACCCACCACACAGCTCCACCGATGCAGCCACCACACAGCTCCACCGATGCACCCACCACCCAGCTCCACCGATGCACCCACCACACAGCTCAACTGACACAGCTCCACCGATGCACCCAACACACAGCTCCACCGAGCCACCCACCATACAGCTCCACTAAGGCACCCACCACACAGCTCCACCGATGCACCCACCACACAGCTTTACCGAGGCACCCACCACAAAGCTCCACAGATGCACCCACCACACAGCTCCACAGATGCACCCACCACACAGCTCCACCGAGGCACCCACCACACAGCTCCACCGAGGCACCCACCACACAGCTCCACTGAACGACCCACCATACAGCTCCACCGATGCACCCAGCTCCACCAATGCACCCACCACACAGCTCCACTGATGCACCCACCACACAGCTCCACCGATGCACCCACCACACAGCTCCACCGAGGCACCCATCACACAGCTACACTGATGCACCCACCACACACCTCCACCGATGAACCCACCACACAGCTCCATCGATGCACCCACCACACAGCTCCACCGACACAGCTCCACCGATGCACCCACCACACAGCTCCACCTACACAGCTCCACCGATGCACCCACCACACAGCTCCATTGATGCACCCACCACACAGCTCCACACATGCAGCCACCACACAGCTCCATCGACACAGCTCCCCCGATGCACCCACCACCAATGCACCCACCACACAGCTCCACCGATGCACCCCCACACAGCTCCACCGATGCACCCACCACACAGCTCTACCGAGGCACCCACCACAAAGCTCCACAGATGCACCCACCACACAGCTCCACCGAGGCACCCACCACACAGCTCCACTGAACGACACACCACACAGCTCCACCGATGCACCCAGCTCCACCAATGCACCCACCACACAGCTCCACTGATGCACCCACCACACAGCTCCACCTACACAGCTCCACCGATGCACCCACCACACAGCTCCACCGAGGCACCCACCACACAGCTCCACCGAGGCACCCACCACACAGCTCCACCGAGGCACCCATCACACAGCTACACTGATGCACCCACCACACAGCTCCACCGAGGCACCCATCACACAGCTACACTGATGCACCCACCACACAGCTCCACCGATGAACCCACCACACAACTCCACCGATGCAGCCACCACACAGCTCCACCGACACAGCTCCACCGATGCACCCACCACACAGCTCCACTGATGCACCCACCACACAGCTCCACCGACACAGCTCCACCGATGCACCCACCACACAGCTCCGCCTACACAGCTCCACCGATGCACCCACCACACAGCTCCATTGATGCACCCACCACACAGCTCCACACATGCAGCCACCACACAGCTCCATCGACACAGCTCCCCCGATGCACCCACCACCAATGCACCCACCACACAGCTCCACCGATGCACCCCCACACAGCTCCACCTACACAGCTCCACCGATGCACCCACCACACAGCTCCACCGATGCAGCCACCACACAGCTCCACCGATGCACCCACCACCCAGCTCCACCGATGCACCCACCACACAGCTCAACTGACACAGCTCCACCGATGCACCCAACACACAGCTCCACCGAGCCACCCACCATACAGCTCCACTAAGGCACCCACCACACAGCTCCACCGATGCACCCACCACACAGCTCCACCGATGCAGCCACCACACAGCTCCACCGATGCAGCCACCACACAGCTCCACCGACACAGCTCCACTGATGCACCCACCACCCTGCTCCACCGATGCACGCACCACACAGCTCCACCGACACAGCTCCACCGATGCACCCAACACACAGCTCCACCGAGCCACCCACCATACAGCTCCACCAAAAGACCCACCACACAGCTCCACCGATGCACCCACCACACAGCTCCACCGACACAGCTCCACCGATGCACCCACCACACAGCTCCACCGATGCACACACCACACAGCTCCACCGATGCAGCCACCACACAGCTCCATAGACATAGCTCCACCGATGCACCCACCACCCAGCTCCACCGATGCACCCACCACACAGCTCCACGGATACAGCTCCACCGATGCACCCACCACACAGCTCCACCTACACAGCTCCACCGATGCACCCACCACACAGCTCCATTAATGCACCCACCACACATGCAGCCACCACACAGCTCCACCGACACAGCTCCCGATGCACCCACCACCACCAATGCACCCACCACACAGCTCCACCAATGCACCCACCACACAGCTCCACCTACACAGCTCCACCGATGGACCCACCACACAACTCCACCGATGCACCCACCTACACAGCTCCACCGATGCACCCACCACACAGCTCCACCGATGCACCCACCACACAGCTCCACCGAACGACCCACCACACAGCTCCACCGATGCACCCACCACACAGCTCCACCGATGCAGCCACCACACAGCTCCACCGATGCACCCACCACCCAGCTCCACCGATGCACCCACCACACAGCTCAACTGACACAGCTCCACCGATGCACCCAGCACACAGCTCCACCGAGCCACCCACCATACAGCTCCACTGAGGCACCCACCACACAGCTCTACCGAGGCACCCACCACAAAGCTCCACAGATGCACCCACCACACAGCTCCACAGATGCACCCACCACACAGCTCCACCGAGGCACCCACCACACAGCTCCACCGAGGCACCCACCACACAGCTCCACTGAACGACCCACCACACAGCTCCACCGATGCACCCAGCTCCACCAATGCACCCACCACACAGCTCCACTGATGCACCCACCACACAGCTCCACCGATGCACCCACCACACAGCTCCACCGAGGCACCCATCACACAGCTACACTGATGCACCCACCACACACCTCCACCGATGAACCCACCACACAGCTCCACCGATGCAGCCACCACACAGCTCCACCGACACAGCTCCACCGATGCACCCACCACACAGCTCCACCTACACAGCTCCACCGATGCACCCACCACACAGCTCCATTGATGCACCCACCACACAGCTCCACACATGCAGCCACCACACAGCTCCATCGACACAGCTCCCCCGATGCACCCACCACCAATGCACCCACCACACAGCTCCACCGATGCACCCCCACGGCTCCACCTACACAGCTCCACCGATGCACCCACCACACAGCTCTACCGAGGCACCCACCACAAAGCTCCACAGATGCACCCACCACACAGCTCCACCGAGGCACCCACTACACAGCTCCACTGAACGACCCACCACACAGCTCCACCGATGCACCCAGCTCCACCAATGCACCCACCACACAGCTCCACTGATGCACCCACCACACAGCTCCACCTACACAGCTCCACCGATGCACCCACCACACAGCTCCACCGAGGCACCCACCACAAAGCTCCACCGAGGCACCCACCACACAGCTCCACCGAGGCACCCATCACACAGCTACACTGATGCACCCACCACACAGCTCCACCGAGGCACCCATCACACAGCTACACTGATGCACCCACCACACAGCTCCACCGATGAACCCACCACACAGCTCCACCGATGCAGCCACCACACAGCTCCACTGACACAGCTCCACCGATGCACCCACCACACAGCTCCACCGACACAGCTCCACCAATGCACCCACCACACAGCTCCGCCTACACAGCTCCACCGATGCACCCACCACACAGCTCCATTGATGCACCCACCACACAGCTCCACCGATGCAGCCACCACACAGCTCCATCGACACAGCTCCCCCGATGCACCCACCACCAATGCACCCACCACACAGCTCCACCGATGCACCCCCACACAGCTCCACCTACACAGCTCCACCGATGCACCCACCACACAGCTCCACCGATGCACCCACCACACAGCTCTACCGAGGCACCCACCACAAAGCTCCACAGATGCACCCACCACACAGCTCCACAGATGCACCCACCACACAGCTCCACCGAGGCACCCACCACACAGCTCCACCAAACGACCCACCACACAGCTCCACCGATGCAGCCACCACACAGCTCCACCGATGCACCCACCACACAGCTTCACCGAGGCACCCACCACACAGCTACACTGATGCACCCACCACACAGCTCCACCGAGGCACCCACCACACAGCTCCACCGAGGCACCCATCACACAGCTACACTGATGCACCCACCACACAGCTCCACCGAGGCACCCATCACACAGCTACACTGATGCACCCACCACACAGCTCCACCGATGAACCCACCACACAGCTCCACCGATGCAGCCACCACACAGCTCCACCGACACAGCTCCACCGATGCACCCACCACACAGCTCCACTGATGCACCCCCACACAGCTCCACCTACACAGCTCTACCGATGCACCCACCACACAGCTCTACCGAGGCACCCACCACAAAGCTCCACAGATGCACCCACCACACAGCTCCACCGAGGCACCCACCACACAGCTCCACCGAGGCACCCACCACACAGCTCCACTGAACGACCCACCACACAGCTCCACCGATGCACCCAGCTCCACCAATGCACCCACCACACAGCTCCACTGAGGCACCCACCACACAGCTCCACCGAGGCACCCACCACACAGCTCCACCGATGCACCCACCACACAGCTCCACTGATGCAGCCACCACACAGCTCCACCGACATAGCTCCACCGATGCACCCACCACCCAGCTCCACCGATGCAGCCACCACACAGCTCCACCGACATAGCTCCACCGATGCACCCACCACCCAGCTCCATCGATGCACCCACCACACAGCTCCACCTACACAGCTCCACACATGCAGCCACCACACAGCTCCACACATGCAGCCACCACACAGCTCCACCGACACAGCTCCCCCGATGCACCCACCACCACCAATGCACCCACCACACAGCTCCACCGATGCACCCCCACACAGCTCCACCTACACAGCTCCACCGATGCACCCACCACACAGCTCCACCGATGCACCCACCTACACAGCTCCACCGATGCACCCACCACACAGCTCCACCGATGCACCCACCACACAGCTCCACTGATGCACCCACCACACAGCTCCACTGATGCACCCACCACACAGCTCCACTGATGCACCCACCACACAGCTCCACTGATGCACCCACCACACAGCTCCACCGAACGACCCACCACACAGCTCCACCGATGCACCCACCACACAGCTCCACCGATGCAGCCACCACACAGCTCCACCGACACAGCTCCACTGATGCACCCACCACCCTGCTCCACCGATGCACCCACCACACAGCTCCACCGACACAGCTCCACCGATGCACCCAACACACAGCTCCACCGAGCCACCCACCATACAGCTCCACCAAAAGACCCACCACACAGCTCCACCGATGCACCCACCACACAGCTCCACCGACACAGCTCCACCGATGCACCCACCACACAGCTCCACCGATGCAGCCACCACACAGCTCCATAGACATAGCTCCACCGATGCACCCACCACCCAGCTCCACCGATGCACCCACCACACAGCTCCACCGATGCACCCACCACACAGCTCCACCTACACAGCTCCACCGATGCACCCACCACATAGCTCCATTAATGCACCCACCACACAGCTCCACACATGCAGCCACCACACAGCTCCACCGACACAGCTCCCGATGCACCCACCACCACCAATGCACCCACCACACAGCTCCACCAATGCACCCACCACACAGCTCCACCTACACAGCTCCACCGATGGACCCACCACACAACTCCACCGATGCACCCACCTACACAGCTCCACCGATGCACCCACCACACAGCTCCACCGATGCACCCACCACACAGCTCCACCGAACGACCCACCACACAGCTCCACCGATGCACCCACCACACAGCTCCACCGATGCAACTACCACACAGCTCCACCGATGCACCCACCACCCAGCTCCACCGATGCACCCACCACACAGCTCAACTGACACAGCTCCACCGATGCACCCAACACACAGCTCCACCGAGCCACCCACCATACAGCTCCACTAAGGCACCCACCACACAGCTCCACCGATGCACCCACCACACAGCTCTACCGAGGCACCCACCACAAAGCTCCACAGATGCACCCACCACACAGCTCCACAGATGCACCCACCACACAGCTCCACCGAGGCACCCACCACACAGCTCCACCGAGGCACCCACCACACAGCTCCACTGAACGACCCACCACACAGCTCCACCGATGCACCCAGCTCCACCAATGCACCCACCACACAGCTCCACTGATGCACCCACCACACAGCTCCACCGAGGCACCCACCACACAGCTCCACTGAGGCACCCATCACACAGCTACACTGATGCACCCACCACACACCTCCACCGATGAACCCACCACACAGCTCCACCGATGCAGCCACCACACAGCTCCACCGACACAGCTCCACCGATGCACCCACCACACAGCTCCACCTACACAGCTCCACCGATGCACCCACCACACAGCTCCATTGATGCACCCACCACACAGCTCCACACATGCAGCCACCACACAGCTCCATCGACACAGCTCCCCCGATGCACCCACCACCAATGCACCCACCACACAGCTCCACCGATGCACCCCCACACAGCTCCACCGATGCACCCACCACACAGCTCTACCGAGGCACCCACCACAAAGCTCCACAGATGCACCCACCACACAGCTCCACCGAGGCACCCACCACACAGCTCCACTGAACGACACACCACACAGCTCCACCGATGCACCCAGCTCCACCAATGCACCCACCACACAGCTCCACTGATGCACCCACCACACAGCTCCACCGATGCACCCACCACACAGCTCCACCGAGGCACCCACCACACAGCTCCACCGAGGCACCCACCACACAGCTCCACCGAGGCACCCATCACACAGCTACACTGATGCACCCACCACACAGCTCCACCGAGGCACCCATCACACAGCTACACTGATGCACCCACCACACAGCTCCACCGATGAACCCACCACACAACTCCACCGATGCAGCCACCACACAGCTCCACCGACACAGCTCCACCGATGCACCCACCACACAGCTCCACTGATGCACCCACCACACAGCTCCACCGACACAGCTCCACCGATGCACCCACCACACAGCTCCGCCTACACAGCTCCACCGATGCACCCACCACACAGCTCCATTGATGCACCCACCACACAGCTCCACACATGCAGCCACCACACAGCTCCATCGACACAGCTCCCCCGATGCACCCACCACCAATGCACCCACCACACAGCTCCACCGATGCACCCCCACACAGCTCCACCTACACAGCTCCACCGATGCACCCACCACACAGCTCCACCGATGCAGCCACCACACAGCTCCACCGATGCACCCACCACCCAGCTCCACCGATGCACCCAACACACAGCTCCACCGAGCCACCCACCATACAGCTCCACTAAGGCACCCACCACACAGCTCCACCGATGCACCCACCACACAGCTCCACCGATGCAGCCACCACACAGCTCCACCGATGCAGCCACCACACAGCTCCACTGACACAGCTCCACCGATGCACCCACCACACAGCTCCACCTACACAGCTCCACCGATGCACCCACCACACAGCTCCATTGATGCACCCACCACACAGCTCCACACATGCAGCCACCACACAGCTCCATCGACACAGCTCCCCCGATGCACCCACCACCAATGCACCCACCACACAGCTCCACCGATGCACCCCCACGGCTCCACCTACACAGCTCCACCGATGCACCCACCACACAGCTCTACCGAGGCACCCACCACAAAGCTCCACAGATGCACCCACCACACAGCTCCACCGAGGCACCCACCACACAGCTCCACTGAACGACCCACCACACAGCTCCACCGATGCACCCAGCTCCACCAATGCACCCACCACACAGCTCCACTGATGCACCCACCACACAGCTCCACCTACACAGCTCCACCGATGCACCCACCACACAGCTCCACCGAGGCACCCACCACAAAGCTCCACCGAGGCACCCACCACAGAGCTCCACCAAGGCACCCATCACACAGCTACACTGATGCACCCACCACACAGCTCCACCGAGGCACCCATCACACAGCTACACTGATGCACCCACCACACAGCTCCACCGATGAACCCACCACACAGCTCCACCGATGCAGCCACCACACAGCTCCACCGACACAGCTCCACCGATGCACCCACCACACAGCTCCACCGACACAGCTCCACCGATGCACCCACCACACAGCTCCGCCTACACAGCTCCACCGATGCACCCACCACACAGCTCCATTGATGCACCCACCACACAGCTCCACCGATGCAGCCACCACACAGCTCCATCGACACAGCTCCCCCGATGCACCCACCACCAATGCACCCACCACACAGCTCCACCGATGCACCCCCACACAGCTCCACCTACACAGCTCCACCGATGCATCCACCACACAGCTCCACCGATGCACCCACCACACAGCTCTACCGAGGCACCCACCACAAAGCTCCACAGATGCACCCACCACACAGCTCCACAGATGCACCCACCACACAGCTCCACCGAGGCACCCACCACACAGCTCCACCAAACGACCCACCACACAGCTCCACCGATGCAGCCACCACACAGCTCCACCGATGCACCCACCACACAGCTTCACCGAGGCACCCACCACACAGCTACACTGATGCACCCACCACACAGCTCCACCGAGGCACCCACCACACAGCTCCACCGAGGCACCCATCACACAGCTACACTGATGCACCCACCACACAGCTCCACCGAGGCACCCAACACACAGCTACACTGATGCACCCACCACACAGCTCCACCGATGAACCCACCACACAGCTCCACCGATGCAGCCACCACACAGCTCCACCGACACAGCTCCACCGATGCACCCACCACACAGCTCCACTGATGCACCCACCACACAGCTCCACCTACACAGCTCCACCGATGCACCCACCACACAGCTCCATTGATGCACCCACCACACAGCTCCACACATGCAGCCACCACACAGCTCCATCGACACAGCTCCCCCGATGCACCCACCACCAATGCACCCACCACACAGCTCCACCGATGCACCCCCACACAGCTCCACCTACACAGCTCTACCGATGCACCCACCACACAGCTCTACCGAGGCACCCACCACAAAGCTCCACAGATGCACCCACCACACAGCTCCACCGAGGCACCCACCACACAGCTCCACCGAGGCACCCACCACACAGCTCCACTGAACGACCCACCACACAGCTCCACCGATGCACCCAGCTCCACCAATGCACCCACCACACAGCTCCACTGAGGCACCCACCACACAGCTCCACCTACACAGCTCCACCGATGGACCCACCACACAACTCCACCGATGCACCCACCTACACAGCTCCACCGATGCACCCACCACACAGCTCCACCGATGCACCCACCACACAGCTCCACCGAACGACCCACCACACAGCTCCACCGATGCACCCACCACACAGCTCCACCGATGCAGCCACCACACAGCTCCACCGATGCAGCCACCACACAGCTCCATAGACATAGCTCCACCGATGCACCCACCACACAGCTCCACCGATGCACCCACCACACAGCTCCACCTACACAGCTCCACCGATGCACCCACCACATAGCTCCATTAATGCACCCACCACACAGCTCCACACATGCAGCCACCACACAGCTCCACCGACACAGCTCCCGATGCACCCACCACCACCAATGCACCCACCACACAGCTCCACCAATGCACCCACCACACAGCTCCACCTACACAGCTCCACCGATGGACCCACCACACAACTCCACCGATGCACCCACCTACACAGCTCCACCGATGCACCCACCACACAGCTCCACCGATGCACCCACCACACAGCTCCACCGAACGACCCACCACACAGCTCCACCGATGCACCCACCACACAGCTCCACCGATGCAGCCACCACACAGCTCCACCGATGCACCCACCACCCAGCTCCACCGATGCACCCACCACACAGCTCAACTGACACAGCTCCACCGATGCACCCAACACACAGCTCCACCGAGCCACCCACCATACAGCTACACTAAGGCACCCACCACACAGCTCCACCGATGCACCCACCACACAGCTCTACCGAGGCACCCACCACAAAGCTCCACAGATGCACCCACCACACAGCTCCACAGATGCACCCACCACACAGCTCCACCGAGGCACCCACCACACAGCTCCACCGAGGCACCCACCACACAGCTCCACTGAACGACCCACCACACAGCTCCACCGATGCACCCAGCTCCACCAATGCACCCACCACACAGCTCCACTGATGCACCCACCACACAGCTCCACCGATGCACCCACCACACAGCTCCACCGAGGCACCCATCACACAGCTACACTGATGCACCCACCACACACCTCCACCGATGAACCCACCACACAGCTCCACCGATGCAGCCACCACACAGCTCCACCGACACAGCTCCACCGATGCACCCACCACACAGCTCCACCTACACAGCTCCACCGATGCACCCACCACACAGCTCCATTGATGCACCCACCACACAGCTCCACACATGCAGCCACCACACAGCTCCATCGACACAGCTCCCCCGATGCACCCACCACCAATGCACCCACCACACAGCTCCACCGATGCACCCCCACACAGCTCCACCGATGCACCCACCACACAGCTCTACCGAGGCACCCACCACAAAGCTCCACAGATGCACCCACCACACAGCTCCACCGAGGCACCCACCACACAGCTCCACTGAACGACACACCACACAGCTCCACCGATGCACCCAGCTCCACCAATGCACCCACCACACAGCTCCACTGATGCACCCACCACACAGCTCCACCTACACAGCTCCACCGATGCACCCACCACACAGCTCCACCGAGGCACCCACCACACAGCTCCACCGAGGCACCCACCACACAGCTCCACCGAGGCACCCATCACACAGCTACACTGATGCACCCACCACACAGCTCCACAGAGGCACCCATCACACAGCTACACTGATGCACCCACCACACAGCTCCACCGATGAACCCACCACACAACTCCACCGATGCAGCCACCACACAGCTCCACCGACACAGCTCCACCGATGCACCCACCACACAGCTCCACTGATGCACCCACCACACAGCTCCACCGACACAGCTCCACCGATGCACCCACCACACAGCTCCGCCTACACAGCTCCACCGATGCACCCACCACACAGCTCCATTGATGCACCCACCACACAGTCCCACACATGCAGCCACCACACAGCTCCATCGACACAGCTCCCCCGATGCACCCACCACCAATGCACCCACCACACAGCTCCACCGATGCACCCCCACACAGCTCCACCTACACAGCTCCACCGATGCACCCACCACACAGCTCCACCGATGCAGCCACCACACAGCTCCACCGATGCACCCACCACCCAGCTCCACCGATGCACCCACCACACAGCTCAACTGACACAGCTCCACCGATGCAGCCAACACACAGCTCCACCGAGCCACCCACCATACAGCTCCACTAAGGCACCCACCACACAGCTCCACCGATGCACCCACCACACAGCTCCACCGATGCAGCCACCACACAGCTCCACCGATGCAGCCACCACACAGCTCCACCGACACAGCTCCACTGATGCACCCACCACCCTGCTCCACCGATGCACGCACCACACAGCTCCACCGACACAGCTCCACCGATGCACCCAACACACAGCTCCACCGAGCCACCCACCATACAGCTCCACCAAAAGACCCACCACACAGCTCCACCGATGCACCCACCACACAGCTCCACCGACACAGCTCCACCGATGCACCCACCACACAGCTCCACCGATGCACCCACCACACAGCTCCACCGATGCAGCCACCACACAGCTCCATAGACATAGCTCCACCGATGCACCCACCACACAGCTCCACCGATACAGCTCCACCGATGCACCCACCACACAGCTCCACCTACACAGCTCCACCGATGCACCCACCACACAGCTCCATTAATGCACCCACCACACATGCAGCCACCACACAGCTCCACCGACACAGCTCCCGATGCACCCACCACCACCAATGCACCCACCACACAGCTCCACCAATGCACCCACCACACAGCTCCACCTACACAGCTCCACCGATGGACCCACCACACAACTCCACCGATGCACCCACCTACACAGCTCCACCGATGCACCCACCACACAGCTCCACCGATGCACCCACCACACAGCTCCACCGAACGACCCACCACACAGCTCCACCGATGCACCCACCACACAGCTCCACCGATGCAGCCACCACACAGCTCCACCGATGCACCCACCACCCAGCTCCACCGATGCACCCACCACACAGCTCAACTGACACAGCTCCACCGATGCACCCAGCACACAGCTCCACCGAGCCACCCACCATACAGCTCCACTGAGGCACCCACCACACAGCTCTACCGAGGCACCCACCACAAAGCTCCACAGATGCACCCACCACACAGCTCCACAGATGCACCCACCACACAGCTCCACCGAGGCACCCACCACACAGCTCCACCGAGGCACCCACCACACAGCTCCACTGAACGACCCACCACACAGCTCCACCGATGCACCCAGCTCCACCAATGCACCCACCACACAGCTCCACTGATGCACCCACCACACAGCTCCACCGATGCACCCACCACACAGCTCCACCGAGGCACCCATCACACAGCTACACTGATGCACCCACCACACACCTCCACCGATGAACCCACCACACAGCTCCACCGATGCAGCCACCACACAGCTCCACCGACACAGCTCCACCGATGCACCCACCACACAGCTCCACCTACACAGCTCCACCGATGCACCCACCACACAGCTCCATTGATGCACCCACCACACAGCTCCACACATGCAGCCACCACACAGCTCCATCGACACAGCTCCCCCGATGCACCCACCAACAATGCACCCACCACACAGCTCCACCGATGCACCCCCACGGCTCCACCTACACAGCTCCACCGATGCACCCACCACACAGCTCTACCGAGGCACCCACCACAAAGCTCCACAGATGCACCCACCACACAGCTCCACCGAGGCACCCACCACACAGCTCCACTGAACGACCCACCACACAGCTCCACCGATGCACCCAGCTCCACCAATGCACCCACCACACAGCTCCACTGATGCACCCACCACACAGCTCCACCTACACAGCTCCACCGATGCACCCACCACACAGCTCCACCGAGGCACCCACCACAAAGCTCCACCGAGGCACCCACCACACAGCTCCACCGAGGCACCCATCACACAGCTACACTGATGCACCCACCACACAGCTCCACCGAGGCACCCATCACACAGCTACACTGATGCACCCACCACACAGCTCCACCGATGAACCCACCACACAGCTCCACCGATGCAGCCACCACACAGCTCCACCGACACAGCTCCACCGATGCACCCACCACACAGCTCCACCGACACAGCTCCACCGATGCACCCACCACACAGCTCCGCCTACACAGCTCCACCGATGCACCCACCACACAGCTCCATTGATGCACCCACCACACAGCTCCACCGATGCAGCCACCACACAGCTCCATCGACACAGCTCCCCCGATGCACCCACCACCAATGCACCCACCACACAGCTCCACCGATGCACCCCCACACAGCTCCACCTACACAGCTCCACCGATGCACCCACCACACAGCTCCACCGATGCACCCACCACACAGCTCTACCGAGGCACCCACCACAAAGCTCCACAGATGCACCCACCACACAGCTCCACAGATGCACCCACCACACAGCTCCACCGAGGCACCCACCACACAGCTCCACCAAACGACCCACCACACAGCTCCACCGATGCAGCCACCACACAGCTCCACCGATGCACCCACCACACAGCTTCACCGAGGCACCCACCACACAGCTACACTGATGCACCCACCACACAGCTCCACCGAGGCACCCACCACACAGCTCCACCGAGGCACCCATCACACAGCTACACTGATGCACCCACCACACAGCTCCACCGAGGCACCCATCACACAGCTACACTGATGCACCCACCACACAGCTCCACCGATGAACCCACCACACAGCTCCACCGATGCAGCCACCACACAGCTCCACCGACACAGCTCCACCGATGCACCCACCACACAGCTCCACTGATGCACCCACCACACAGCTCCACCTACACAGCTCCACCGATGCACCCACCACACAGCTCCATTGATGCACCCACCACACAGCTCCACACATGCAGCCACCACACAGCTCCATCGACACAGCTCCCCCGATGCACCCACCACCAATGCACCCACCACACAGCTCCACCGATGCACCCCCACACAGCTCCACCTACACAGCTCTACCGATGCACCCACCACACAGCTCTACCGAGGCACCCACCACAAAGCTCCACAGATGCACCCACCACACAGCTCCACCGAGGCACCCACCACACAGCTCCACCGAGGCACCCACCACACAGCTCCACTGAACGACCCACCACACAGCTCCACCGATGCACCCAGCTCCACCAATGCACCCACCACACAGCTCCACTGAGGCACCCACCACACAGCTCCACCTACACAGCTCCACCGATGGACCCACCACACAACTCCACCGATGCACCCACCTACACAGCTCCACCGATGCACCCACCACACAGCTCCACCGATGCACCCACCACACAGCTCCACCGAACGACCCACCACACAGCTCCACCGATGCACCCACCACACAGCTCCACCGATGCAGCCACCACACAGCTCCACCGATGCACCCACCACCCAGCTCCACCGATGCACCCACCACACAGCTCAACTGACACAGCTCCACCGATGCACCCAACACACAGCTCCACCGAGCCACCCACCATACAGCTCCACTAAGGCACCCACCACACAGCTCCACCGATGCACCCACCACACAGCTTTACCGAGGCACCCACCACAAAGCTCCACAGATGCACCCACCACACAGCTCCACAGATGCACCCACCACACAGCTCCACCGAGGCACCCACCACACAGCTCCACCGAGGCACCCACCACACAGCTCCACTGAACGACCCACCACACAGCTCCACCGATGCACCCAGCTCCACCAATGCACCCACCACACAGCTCCACTGATGCACCCACCACACAGCTCCACCGATGCACCCACCACACAGCTCCACCGAGGCACCCATCACACAGCTACACTGATGCACCCACCACACACCTCCACCGATGAACCCACCACACAGCTCCACCGATGCAGCCACCACACAGCTCCACCGACACAGCTCCACCGATGCACCCACCACACAGCTCCACCTACACAGCTCCACCGATGCACCCACCACACAGCTCCATTGATGCACCCACCACACAGCTCCACACATGCAGCCACCACACAGCTCCATCGACACAGCTCCCCCGATGCACCCACCACCAATGCACCCACCACACAGCTCCACCGATGCACCCCCACACAGCTCCACCGATGCACCCACCACACAGCTCTACCGAGGCACCCACCACAAAGCTCCACAGATGCACCCACCACACAGCTCCACCGAGGCACCCACCACACAGCTCCACTGAACGACACACCACACAGCTCCACCGATGCACCCAGCTCCACCAATGCACCCACCACACAGCTCCACTGATGCACCCACCACACAGCTCCACCTACACAGCTCCACCGATGCACCCACCACACAGCTCCACCGAGGCACCCACCACACAGCTCCACCGAGGCACCCACCACACAGCTCCACCGAGGCACCCATCACACAGCTACACTGATGCACCCACCACACAGCTCCACCGAGGCACCCATCACACAGCTACACTGATGCACCCACCACACAGCTCCACCGATGAACCCACCACACAACTCCACCGATGCAGCCACCACACAGCTCCACCGACACAGCTCCACCGATGCACCCACCACACAGCTCCACTGATGCACCCACCACACAGCTCCACCGACACAGCTCCACCGATGCACCCACCACACAGCTCCGCCTACACAGCTCCACCGATGCACCCACCACACAGCTCCATTGATGCACCCACCACACAGCTCCACACATGCAGCCACCACACAGCTCCATCGACACAGCTCCCCCGATGCACCCACCACCAATGCACCCACCACACAGCTCCACCGATGCACCCCCACACAGCTCCACCTACACAGCTCCACCGATGCACCCACCACACAGCTCCACCGATGCAGCCACCACACAGCTCCACCGATGCACCCACCACCCAGCTCCACCGATGCACCCACCACACAGCTCAACTGACACAGCTCCACCGATGCACCCAACACACAGCTCCACCGAGCCACCCACCATACAGCTCCACTAAGGCACCCACCACACAGCTCCACCGATGCACCCACCACACAGCTCCACCGATGCAGCCACCACACAGCTCCACCGATGCAGCCACCACACAGCTCCACCGACACAGCTCCACTGATGCACCCACCACCCTGCTCCACCGATGCACGCACCACACAGCTCCACCGACACAGCTCCACCGATGCACCCAACACACAGCTCCACCGAGCCACCCACCACACAGCTCCACCGATACAGCTCCACCGATGCACCCACCACACAGCTCCACCTACACAGCTCCACCGATGCACCCACCACACAGCTCCATTAATGCACCCACCACACATGCAGCCACCACACAGCTCCACCGACACAGCTCCCGATGCACCCACCACCACCAATGCACCCACCACACAGCTCCACCAATGCACCCACCACACAGCTCCACCTGCACAGCTCCACCGATGGACCCACCACACAACTCAACCGATGCACCCACCTACACAGCTCCACCGATGCACCCACCACACAGCTCCACCGATGCACCCACCACACAGCTCCACCGAATGACCCACCACACAGCTCCACCGATGCACCCACCACACAGCTCCACCGATGCAGCCACCACACAGCTCCACCGATGCACCCACCACCCAGCTCCACCGATGCACCCACCACACAGCTCAACTGACACAGCTCCACCGATGCACCCAGCACACAGCTCCACCGAGCCACCCACCATACAGCTCCACTGAGGCACCCACCACACAGCTCTACCGAGGCACCCACCACAAAGCTCCACAGATGCACCCACCACACAGCTCCACAGATGCACCCACCACACAGCTCCACCGAGGCACCCACCACACAGCTCCACCGAGGCACCCACCACACAGCTCCACTGAATGACCCACCACACAGCTCCACCGATGCACCCAGCTCCACCAATGCACCCACCACACAGCTCCACTGATGCACCCACCACACAGCTCCACCGATGCACCCACCACACAGCTCCACCGAGGCACCCATCACACAGCTACACTGATGCACCCACCACACACCTCCACCGATGAACCCACCACACAGCTCCACCGATGCAGCCACCACACAGCTCCACCGACACAGCTCCACCGATGCACCCACCACACAGCTCCACCTACACAGCTCCACCGATGCACCCACCACACAGCTCCATTGATGCACCCACCACACAGCTCCACACATGCAGCCACCACACAGCTCCATCGACACAGCTCCCCCGATGCACCCACCACCAATGCACCCACCACACAGCTCCACCGATGCACCCCCACGGCTCCACCTACACAGCTCCACCGATGCACCCACCACACAGCTCTACCGAGGCACCCACCACAAAGCTCCACAGATGCACCCACCACACAGCTCCACCGAGGCACCCACCACACAGCTCCACTGAACGACCCACCACACAGCTCCACCGATGCACCCAGCTCCACCAATGCACCCACCACACAGCTCCACTGATGCACCCACCACACAGCTCCACCTACACAGCTCCACCGATGCACCCACCACACAGCTCCACCGAGACACCCACCACAAAGCTCCACCGAGGCACCCACCACACAGCTCCACCGAGGCACCCATCACACAGCTACACTGATGCACCCACCACACAGCTCCACCGAGGCACCCATCACACAGCTACACTGATGCACCCACCACACAGCTCCACCGATGAACCCACCACACAGCTCCACCGATGCAGCCACCACACAGCTCCACCGACACAGCTCCACCGATGCACCCACCACACAGCTCCACCGACACAGCTCCACCGATGCACCCACCACACAGCTCCGCCTACACAGCTCCACCGATGCACCCACCACACAGCTCCATTGATGCACCCACCACACAGCTCCACCGATGCAGCCACCACACAGCTCCATCGACACAGCTCCCCCGATGCACCCACCACCAATGCACCCACCACACAGCTCCACCGATGCACCCCCACACAGCTCCACCTACACAGCTCCACCGATGCACCCACCACACAGCTCCACCGATGCACCCACCACACAGCTCTACCGAGGCACCCACCACAAAGCTCCACAGATGCACCCACCACACAGCTCCACAGATGCACCCACCACACAGCTCCACCGAGGCACCCACCACACAGCTCCACCAAACGACCCACCACACAGCTCCACCGATGCAGCCACCACACAGCTCCACCGATGCACCCACCACACAGCTTCACCGAGGCACCCACCACACAGCTACACTGATGCACCCACCACACAGCTCCACCGAGGCACCCACCACACAGCTCCACCGAGGCACCCATCACACAGCTACACTGATGCACCCACCACACAGCTCCACCGAGGCACCCATCACACAGCTACACTGATGCACCCACCACACAGCTCCACCGATGAACCCACCACACAGCTCCACCGATGCAGCCACCACACAGCTCCACCGACACAGCTCCACCGATGCACCCACCACACAGCTCCACTGATGCACCCACCACACAGCTCCACCTACACAGCTCCACCGATGCACCCACCACACAGCTCCATTGATGCACCCACCACACAGCTCCACACATGCAGCCACCACACAGCTCCATCGACACAGCTCCCCCGATGCACCCACCACCAATGCACCCACCACACAGCTCCACCGATGCACCCCCACACAGCTCCACCTACACAGCTCTACCGATGCACCCACCACACAGCTCTACCGAGGCACCCACCACAAAGCTCCACAGATGCACCCACCACACAGCTCCACCGAGGCACCCACCACACAGCTCCACCGAGGCACCCACCACACAGCTCCACTGAACGACCCACCACACAGCTCCACCGATGCACCCAGCTCCACCAATGCACCCACCACACAGCTCCACTGAGGCACCCACCACACAGCTCCACCGAGGCACCCACCACACAGCTCCACCGATGCACCCACCACACAGCTCCACTGATGCAGCCACCACACAGCTCCACCGACATAGCTCCACCGATGCACCCACCACCCAGCTCCACCGATGCAGCCACCACACAGCTCCACCGACATAGCTCCACCGATGCACCCACCACCCAGCTCCATCGATGCACCCACCACACAGCTCCACCTACACAGCTCCACACATGCAGCCACCACACAGCTCCACACATGCAGCCACCACACAGCTCCACCGACACAGCTCCCCCGATGCACCCACCACCACCAATGCACCCACCACACAGCTCCACCGATGCACCCCCACACAGCTCCACCTACACAGCTCCACCGATGCACCCACCACACAGCTCCACCGATGCACCCACCTACACAGCTCCACCGATGCACCCACCACACAGCTCCACCGATGCACCCACCACACAGCTCCACTGATGCACCCACCACACAGCTCCACTGATGCACCCACCACACAGCTCCACTGATGCACCCACCACACAGCTCCACTGATGCACCCACCACACAGCTCCACCGAACGACCCACCACACAGCTCCACCGATGCACCCACCACACAGCTCCACCGATGCAGCCACCACACAGCTCCACCGACACAGCTCCACTGATGCACCCACCACCCTGCTCCACCGATGCACCCACCACACAGCTCCACCGACACAGCTCCACCGATGCACCCAACACACAGCTCCACCGAGCCACCCACCATACAGCTCCACCAAAAGACCCACCACACAGCTCCACCGATGCACCCACCACACAGCTCCACCGACACAGCTCCACCGATGCACCCACCACACAGCTCCACCGATGCAGCCACCACACAGCTCCATAGACATAGCTCCACCGATGCACCCACCACCCAGCTCCACCGATGCACCCACCACACAGCTCCACCGATGCACCCACCACACAGCTCCACCTACACAGCTCCACCGATGCACCCACCACATAGCTCCATTAATGCACCCACCACACAGCTCCACACATGCAGCCACCACACAGCTCCACCGACACAGCTCCCGATGCACCCACCACCACCAATGCACCCACCACACAGCTCCACCAATGCACCCACCACACAGCTCTACCTACACAGCTCCACCGATGGACCCACCACACAACTCCACCGATGCACCCACCTACACAGCTCCACCGATGCACCCACCACACAGCTCCACCGATGCACCCACCACACAGCTCCACCGAACGACCCACCACACAGCTCCACCGATGCACCCACCACACAGCTCCACCGATGCAACTACCACACAGCTCCACCGATGCACCCACCACCCAGCTCCACCGATGCACCCACCACACAGCTCAACTGACACAGCTCCACCGATGCACCCAACACACAGCTCCACCGAGCCACCCACCATACAGCTCCACTAAGGCACCCACCACACAGCTCCACCGATGCACCCACCACACAGCTCTACCGAGGCACCCACCACAAAGCTCCACAGATGCACCCACCACACAGCTCCACAGATGCACCCACCACACAGCTCCACCGAGGCACCCACCACACAGCTCCACCGAGGCACCCACCACACAGCTCCACTGAACGACCCACCACACAGCTCCACCGATGCACCCAGCTCCACCAATGCACCCACCACACAGCTCCACTGATGCACCCACCACACAGCTCCACCGATGCACCCACCACACAGCTCCACCGAGGCACCCATCACACAGCTACACTGATGCACCCACCACACACCTCCACCGATGAACCCACCACACAGCTCCACCGATGCAGCCACCACACAGCTCCACCGACACAGCTCCACCGATGCACCCACCACACAGCTCCACCTACACAGCTCCACCGATGCACCCACCACACAGCTCCATTGATGCACCCACCACACAGCTCCACACATGCAGCCACCACACAGCTCCATCGACACAGCTCCCCCGATGCACCCACCACCAATGCACCCACCACACAGCTCCACCGATGCACCCCCACACAGCTCCACCGATGCACCCACCACACAGCTCTACCGAGGCACCCACCACAAAGCTCCACAGATGCACCCACCACACAGCTCCACCGAGGCACCCACCACACAGCTCCACTGAACGACACACCACACAGCTCCACCGATGCACCCAGCTCCACCAATGCACCCACCACACAGCTCCACTGATGCACCCACCACACAGCTCCACCTACACAGCTCCACCGATGCACCCACCACACAGCTCCACCGAGGCACCCACCACACAGCTCCACCGAGGCACCCACCACACAGCTCCACCGAGGCACCCATCACACAGCTACACTGATGCACCCACCACACAGCTCCACCGAGGCACCCATCACACAGCTACACTGATGCACCCACCACACAGCTCCACCGATGAACCCACCACACAACTCCACCGATGCAGCCACCACACAGCTCCACCGACACAGCTCCACCGATGCACCCACCACACAGCTCCACTGATGCACCCACCACACAGCTCCACCGACACAGCTCCACCGATGCACCCACCACACAGCTCCGCCTACACAGCTCCACCGATGCACCCACCACACAGCTCCATTGATGCACCCACCACACAGCTCCACACATGCAGCCACCACACAGCTCCATCGACACAGCTCCCCCGATGCACCCACCACCAATGCACCCACCACACAGCTCCACCGATGCACCCCCACACAGCTCCACCTACACAGCTCCACCGATGCACCCACCACACAGCTCCACCGATGCAGCCACCACACAGCTCCACCGATGCACCCACCACCCAGCTCCACCGATGCACCCACCACACAGCTCAACTGACACAGCTCCACCGATGCACCCAACACACAGCTCCACCGAGCCACCCACCATACAGCTCCACTAAGGCACCCACCACACAGCTCCACCGATGCACCCACCACACAGCTCCACCGATGCAGCCACCACACAGCTCCACCGATGCAGCCACCACACAGCTCCACCGACACAGCTCCACTGATGCACCCACCACCCTGCTCCACCGATGCACGCACCACACAGCTCCACCGACACAGCTCCACCGATGCACCCAACACACAGCTCCACCGAGCCACCCACCATACAGCTCCACCAAAAGACCCACCACACAGCTCCACCGATGCACCCACCACACAGCTCCACCGACACAGCTCCACCGATGCACCCACCACACAGCTCCACCGATGCACCCACCACACAGCTCCACCGATGCAGCCACCACACAGCTCCATAGACATAGCTCCACCGATGCACCCACCACCCAGCTCCACCGATGCACCCACCACACAGCTCCACCGATACAGCTCCACCGATGCACCCACCACACAGCTCCACCTACACAGCTCCACCGATGCACCCACCACACAGCTCCATTAATGCACCCACCACACATGCAGCCACCACACAGCTCCACCGACACAGCTCCCGATGCACCCACCACCACCAATGCACCCACCACACAGCTCCACCAATGCACCCACCACACAGCTCCACCTGCACAGCTCCACCGATGGACCCACCACACAACTCAACCGATGCACCCACCTACACAGCTCCACCGATGCACCCACCACACAGCTCCACCGATGCACCCACCACACAGCTCCACCGAATGACCCACCACACAGCTCCACCGATGCACCCACCACACAGCTCCACCGATGCAGCCACCACACAGCTCCACCGATGCACCCACCACCCAGCTCCACCGATGCACCCACCACACAGCTCAACTGACACAGCTCCACCGATGCACCCAGCACACAGCTCCACCGAGCCACCCACCACACAGCTCTACCGAGGCACCCACCACAAAGCTCCACAGATGCACCCACCACACAGCTCCACAGATGCACCCACCACACAGCTCCACCGAGGCACCCACCACACAGCTCCACCGAGGCACCCACCACACAGCTCCACTGAATGACCCACCACACAGCTCCACCGATGCACCCAGCTCCACCAATGCACCCACCACACAGCTCCACTGATGCACCCACCACACAGCTCCACCGATGCACCCACCACACAGCTCCACCGAGGCACCCATCACACAGCTACACTGATGCACCCACCACACACCTCCACCGATGAACCCACCACACAGCTCCACCGATGCAGCCACCACACAGCTCCACCGACACAGCTCCACCGATGCACCCACCACACAGCTCCACCTACACAGCTCCACCGATGCACCCACCACACAGCTCCATTGATGCACCCACCACACAGCTCCACACATGCAGCCACCACACAGCTCCATCGACACAGCTCCCCCGATGCACCCACCACCAATGCACCCACCACACAGCTCCACCGATGCACCCCCACGGCTCCACCTACACAGCTCCACCGATGCACCCACCACACAGCTCTACCGAGGCACCCACCACAAAGCTCCACAGATGCACCCACCACACAGCTCCACCGAGGCACCCACCACACAGCTCCACTGAACGACCCACCACACAGCTCCACCGATGCACCCAGCTCCACCAATGCACCCACCACACAGCTCCACTGATGCACCCACCACACAGCTCCACCTACACAGCTCCACCGATGCACCCACCACACAGCTCCACCGAGACACCCACCACAAAGCTCCACCGAGGCACCCACCACACAGCTCCACCGAGGCACCCATCACACAGCTACACTGATGCACCCACCACACAGCTCCACCGAGGCACCCATCACACAGCTACACTGATGCACCCACCACACAGCTCCACCGATGAACCCACCACACAGCTCCACCGATGCAGCCACCACACAGCTCCACCGACACAGCTCCACCGATGCACCCACCACACAGCTCCACCGACACAGCTCCACCGATGCACCCACCACACAGCTCCGCCTACACAGCTCCACCGATGCACCCACCACACAGCTCCATTGATGCACCCACCACACAGCTCCACCGATGCAGCCACCACACAGCTCCATCGACACAGCTCCCCCGATGCACCCACCACCAATGCACCCACCACACAGCTCCACCGATGCACCCCCACACAGCTCCACCTACACAGCTCCACCGATGCACCCACCACACAGCTCCACCGATGCACCCACCACACAGCTCTACCGAGGCACCCACCACAAAGCTCCACAGATGCACCCACCACACAGCTCCACAGATGCACCCACCACACAGCTCCACCGAGGCACCCACCACACAGCTCCACCAAACGACCCACCACACAGCTCCACCGATGCAGCCACCACACAGCTCCACCGATGCACCCACCACACAGCTTCACCGAGGCACCCACCACACAGCTACACTGATGCACCCACCACACAGCTCCACCGAGGCACCCACCACACAGCTCCACCGAGGCACCCATCACACAGCTACACTGATGCACCCACCACACAGCTCCACCGAGGCACCCATCACACAGCTACACTGATGCACCCACCACACAGCTCCACCGATGAACCCACCACACAGCTCCACCGATGCAGCCACCACACAGCTCCACCGACACAGCTCCACCGATGCACCCACCACACAGCTCCACTGATGCACCCACCACACAGCTCCACCTACACAGCTCCACCGATGCACCCACCACACAGCTCCATTGATGCACCCACCACACAGCTCCACACATGCAGCCACCACACAGCTCCATCGACACAGCTCCCCCGATGCACCCACCACCAATGCACCCACCACACAGCTCCACCGATGCACCCCCACACAGCTCCACCTACACAGCTCTACCGATGCACCCACCACACAGCTCTACCGAGGCACCCACCACAAAGCTCCACAGATGCACCCACCACACAGCTCCACCGAGGCACCCACCACACAGCTCCACCGAGGCACCCACCACACAGCTCCACTGAACGACCCACCACACAGCTCCACCGATGCACCCAGCTCCACCAATGCACCCACCACACAGCTCCACTGAGGCACCCACCACACAGCTCCACCGAGGCACCCACCACACAGCTCCACCGATGCACCCACCACACAGCTCCACTGATGCAGCCACCACACAGCTCCACCGACATAGCTCCACCGATGCACCCACCACCCAGCTCCACCGATGCAGCCACCACACAGCTCCACCGACATAGCTCCACCGATGCACCCACCACCCAGCTCCATCGATGCACCCACCACACAGCTCCACCTACACAGCTCCACACATGCAGCCACCACACAGCTCCACACATGCAGCCACCACACAGCTCCACCGACACAGCTCCCCCGATGCACCCACCACCACCAATGCACCCACCACACAGCTCCACCGATGCACCCCCACACAGCTCCACCTACACAGCTCCACCGATGCACCCACCACACAGCTCCACCGATGCACCCACCTACACAGCTCCACCGATGCACCCACCACACAGCTCCACCGATGCACCCACCACACAGCTCCACTGATGCACCCACCACACAGCTCCACTGATGCACCCACCACACAGCTCCACTGATGCACCCACCACACAGCTCCACTGATGCACCCACCACACAGCTCCACCGAACGACCCACCACACAGCTCCACCGATGCACCCACCACACAGCTCCACCGATGCAGCCACCACACAGCTCCACCGACACAGCTCCACTGATGCACCCACCACCCTGCTCCACCGATGCACCCACCACACAGCTCCACCGACACAGCTCCACCGATGCACCCAACACACAGCTCCACCGAGCCACCCACCATACAGCTCCACCAAAAGACCCACCACACAGCTCCACCGATGCACCCACCACACAGCTCCACCGACACAGCTCCACCGATGCACCCACCACACAGCTCCACCGATGCAGCCACCACACAGCTCCATAGACATAGCTCCACCGATGCACCCACCACCCAGCTCCACCGATGCACCCACCACACAGCTCCACCGATGCACCCACCACACAGCTCCACTGATGCACCCACCACACAGCTCCACTGATGCACCCACCACACAGCTCCACTGATGCACCCACCACACAGCTCCACTGATGCACCCACCACACAGCTCCACCGAACGACCCACCACACAGCTCCACCGATGCACCCACCACACAGCTCCACCGATGCAGCCACCACACAGCTCCACCGACACAGCTCCACTGATGCACCCACCACCCTGCTCCACCGATGCACCCACCACACAGCTCCACCGACACAGCTCCACCGATGCACCCAACACACAGCTCCACCGAGCCACCCACCATACAGCTCCACCAAAAGACCCACCACACAGCTCCACCGATGCACCCACCACACAGCTCCACCGACACAGCTCCACCGATGCACCCACCACACAGCTCCACCGATGCAGCCACCACACAGCTCCATAGACATAGCTCCACCGATGCACCCACCACCCAGCTCCACCGATGCACCCACCACACAGCTCCACCGATGCACCCACCACACAGCTCCACCTACACAGCTCCACCGATGCACCCACCACATAGCTCCATTAATGCACCCACCACACAGCTCCACACATGCAGCCACCACACAGCTCCACCGACACAGCTCCCGATGCACCCACCACCACCAATGCACCCACCACACAGCTCCACCAATGCACCCACCACACAGCTCTACCTACACAGCTCCACCGATGGACCCACCACACAACTCCACCGATGCACCCACCTACACAGCTCCACCGATGCACCCACCACACAGCTCCACCGATGCACCCACCACACAGCTCCACCGAACGACCCACCACACAGCTCCACCGATGCACCCACCACACAGCTCCACCGATGCAACTACCACACAGCTCCACCGATGCACCCACCACCCAGCTCCACCGATGCACCCACCACACAGCTCAACTGACACAGCTCCACCGATGCACCCAACACACAGCTCCACCGAGCCACCCACCATACAGCTCCACTAAGGCACCCACCACACAGCTCCACCGATGCACCCACCACACAGCTCTACCGAGGCACCCACCACAAAGCTCCACAGATGCACCCACCACACAGCTCCACAGATGCACCCACCACACAGCTCCACCGAGGCACCCACCACACAGCTCCACCGAGGCACCCACCACACAGCTCCACTGAACGACCCACCACACAGCTCCACCGATGCACCCAGCTCCACCAATGCACCCACCACACAGCTCCACTGATGCACCCACCACACAGCTCCACCGATGCACCCACCACACAGCTCCACCGAGGCACCCATCACACAGCTACACTGATGCACCCACCACACACCTCCACCGATGAACCCACCACACAGCTCCACCGATGCAGCCACCACACAGCTCCACCGACACAGCTCCACCGATGCACCCACCACACAGCTCCACCTACACAGCTCCACCGATGCACCCACCACACAGCTCCATTGATGCACCCACCACACAGCTCCACACATGCAGCCACCACACAGCTCCATCGACACAGCTCCCCCGATGCACCCACCACCAATGCACCCACCACACAGCTCCACCGATGCACCCCCACACAGCTCCACCGATGCACCCACCACACAGCTCTACCGAGGCACCCACCACAAAGCTCCACAGATGCACCCACCACACAGCTCCACCGAGGCACCCACCACACAGCTCCACTGAACGACACACCACACAGCTCCACCGATGCACCCAGCTCCACCAATGCACCCACCACACAGCTCCACTGATGCACCCACCACACAGCTCCACCTACACAGCTCCACCGATGCACCCACCACACAGCTCCACCGAGGCACCCACCACACAGCTCCACCGAGGCACCCACCACACAGCTCCACCGAGGCACCCATCACACAGCTACACTGATGCACCCACCACACAGCTCCACCGATGAACCCACCACACAACTCCACCGATGCAGCCACCACACAGCTCCACCGACACAGCTCCACCGATGCACCCACCACACAGCTCCACTGATGCACCCACCACACAGCTCCACCGACACAGCTCCACCGATGCACCCACCACACAGCTCCGCCTACACAGCTCCACCGATGCACCCACCACACAGCTCCATTGATGCACCCACCACACAGCTCCACACATGCAGCCACCACACAGCTCCATCGACACAGCTCCCCCGATGCACCCACCACCAATGCACCCACCACACAGCTCCACCGATGCACCCCCACACAGCTCCACCTACACAGCTCCACCGATGCACCCACCACACAGCTCCACCGATGCAGCCACCACACAGCTCCACCGATGCACCCACCACCCAGCTCCACCGATGCACCCACCACACAGCTCAACTGACACAGCTCCACCGATGCACCCAACACACAGCTCCACCGAGCCACCCACCATACAGCTCCACTAAGGCACCCACCACACAGCTCCACCGATGCACCCACCACACAGCTCCACCGATGCAGCCACCACACAGCTCCACCGATGCAGCCACCACACAGCTCCACCGACACAGCTCCACCGATGCACCCACCACACAGCTCCACCTACACAGCTCCACCGATGCACCCACCACACAGCTCCATTGATGCACCCACCACACAGCTCCACACATGCACCCACCACACAGCTCCACCGATGCACCCCCACGGCTCCACCTACACAGCTCCACCGATGCACCCACCACACAGCTCTACCGAGGCACCCACCACAAAGCTCCACAGATGCACCCACCACACAGCTCCACCGAGGCACCCACCACACAGCTCCACTGAACGACCCACCACACAGCTCCACCGATGCACCCAGCTCCACCAATGCACCCACCACACAGCTCCACTGATGCACCCACCACACAGCTCCACCTACACAGCTCCACCGATGCACCCACCACACAGCTCCACCGAGGCACCCACCACAAAGCTCCACCGAGGCACCCACCACACAGCTCCACCGAGGCACCCATCACACAGCTACACTGATGCACCCACCACACAGCTCCACCGAGGCACCCATCACACAGCTACACTGATGCACCCACCACACAGCTCCACCGATGAACCCACCACACAGCTCCACCGACACAGCTCCACCGATGCACCCACCACACAGCTCCACCGACACAGCTCCACCGATGCACCCACCACACAGCTCCGCCTACACAGCTCCACCGATGCACCCACCACACAGCTCCATTGATGCACCCACCACACAGCTCCACCGATGCAGCCACCACACAGCTCCATCGACACAGCTCCCCCGATGCACCCACCACCAATGCACCCACCACACAGCTCCACCGATGCACCCCCACACAGCTCCACCTACACAGCTCCACCGATGCACCCACCACTCAGCTCCACCGATGCACCCACCACACAGCTCTACCGAGGCACCCACCACAAAGCTCCACAGATGCACCCACCACACAGCTCCACAGATGCACCCACCACACAGCTCCACCGAGGCACCCACCACACAGCTCCACCGAGGCACCCATCACACAGCTACACTGATGCACCCACCACACAGCTCCACCGATGCACCCACCACACAGCTCCACCGATGCACCCACCACACAGCTCCACCGAACGACCCACCACACAGCTCCACCGATGCACCCACCACACAGCTCCACCGATGCAGCCACCACACAGCTCCACCGATGCACCCACCACCCAGCTCCACCGATGCACCCACCACACAGCTCAACTGACACAGCTCCACCGATGCACCCAACACACAGCTCCACCGAGCCACCCACCATACAGCTCCACTAAGGCACCCACCACACAGCTCCACCGATGCACCCACCACACAGCTTTACCGAGGCACCCACCACAAAGCTCCACAGATGCACCCACCACACAGCTCCACAGATGCACCCACCACACAGCTCCACCGAGGCACCCACCACACAGCTCCACCGAGGCACCCACCACACAGCTCCACTGAACGACCCACCACACAGCTCCACCGATGCACCCAGCTCCACCAATGCACCCACCACACAGCTCCACTGATGCACCCACCACACAGCTCCACCGATGCACCCACCACACAGCTCCACCGAGGCACCCATCACACAGCTACACTGATGCACCCACCACACACCTCCACCGATGAACCCACCACACAGCTCCACCGATGCAGCCACCACACAGCTCCACCGACACAGCTCCACCGATGCACCCACCACACAGCTCCACCTACACAGCTCCACCGATGCACCCACCACACAGCTCCATTGATGCACCCACCACACAGCTCCACACATGCAGCCACCACACAGCTCCATCGACACAGCTCCCCCGATGCACCCACCACCAATGCACCCACCACACAGCTCCACCGATGCACCCCCACACAGCTCCACCGATGCACCCACCACACAGCTCTACCGAGGCACCCACCACAAAGCTCCACAGATGCACCCACCACACAGCTCCACCGAGGCACCCACCACACAGCTCCACTGAACGACACACCACACAGCTCCACCGATGCACCCAGCTCCACCAATGCACCCACCACACAGCTCCACTGATGCACCCACCACACAGCTCCACCTACACAGCTCCACCGATGCACCCACCACACAGCTCCACCGAGGCACCCACCACACAGCTCCACCGAGGCACCCACCACACAGCTCCACCGAGGCACCCATCACACAGCTACACTGATGCACCCACCACACAGCTCCACCGAGGCACCCATCACACAGCTACACTGATGCACCCACCACACAGCTCCACCGATGAACCCACCACACAACTCCACCGATGCAGCCACCACACAGCTCCACCGACACAGCTCCACCGATGCACCCACCACACAGCTCCACTGATGCACCCACCACACAGCTCCACCGACACAGCTCCACCGATGCACCCACCACACAGCTCCGCCTACACAGCTCCACCGATGCACCCACCACACAGCTCCATTGATGCACCCACCACACAGCTCCACACATGCAGCCACCACACAGCTCCATCGACACAGCTCCCCCGATGCACCCACCACCAATGCACCCACCACACAGCTCCACCGATGCACCCCCACACAGCTCCACCTACACAGCTCCACCGATGCACCCACCACACAGCTCCACCGATGCAGCCACCACACAGCTCCACCGATGCACCCACCACCCAGCTCCACCGATGCACCCACCACACAGCTCAACTGACACAGCTCCACCGATGCACCCAACACACAGCTCCACCGAGCCACCCACCATACAGCTCCACTAAGGCACCCACCACACAGCTCCACCGATGCACCCACCACACAGCTCCACCGATGCAGCCACCACACAGCTCCACCGATGCAGCCACCACACAGCTCCACCGACACAGCTCCACTGATGCACCCACCACCCTGCTCCACCGATGCACGCACCACACAGCTCCACCGACACAGCTCCACCGATGCACCCAACACACAGCTCCACCGAGCCACCCACCATACAGCTCCACCAAAAGACCCACCACACAGCTCCACCGATGCACCCACCACACAGCTCCACCGACACAGCTCCACCGATGCACCCACCACACAGCTCCACCGATGCACCCACCACACAGCTCCACCGATGCAGCCACCACACAGCTCCATAGACATAGCTCCACCGATGCACCCACCACCCAGCTCCACCGATGCACCCACCACACAGCTCCACCGATACAGCTCCACCGATGCACCCACCACACAGCTCCACCTACACAGCTCCACCGATGCACCCACCACACAGCTCCATTAATGCACCCACCACACATGCAGCCACCACACAGCTCCACCGACACAGCTCCCGATGCACCCACCACCACCAATGCACCCACCACACAGCTCCACCAATGCACCCACCACACAGCTCCACCTGCACAGCTCCACCGATGGACCCACCACACAACTCAACCGATGCACCCACCTACACAGCTCCACCGATGCACCCACCACACAGCTCCACCGATGCACCCACCACACAGCTCCACCGAATGACCCACCACACAGCTCCACCGATGCACCCACCACACAGCTCCACCGATGCAGCCACCACACAGCTCCACCGATGCACCCACCACCCAGCTCCACCGATGCACCCACCACACAGCTCAACTGACACAGCTCCACCGATGCACCCAGCACACAGCTCCACCGAGCCACCCACCATACAGCTCCACTGAGGCACCCACCACACAGCTCTACCGAGGCACCCACCACAAAGCTCCACAGATGCACCCACCACACAGCTCCACAGATGCACCCACCACACAGCTCCACCGAGGCACCCACCACACAGCTCCACCGAGGCACCCACCACACAGCTCCACTGAATGACCCACCACACAGCTCCACCGATGCACCCAGCTCCACCAATGCACCCACCACACAGCTCCACTGATGCACCCACCACACAGCTCCACCGATGCACCCACCACACAGCTCCACCGAGGCACCCATCACACAGCTACACTGATGCACCCACCACACACCTCCACCGATGAACCCACCACACAGCTCCACCGATGCAGCCACCACACAGCTCCACCGACACAGCTCCACCGATGCACCCACCACACAGCTCCACCTACACAGCTCCACCGATGCACCCACCACACAGCTCCATTGATGCACCCACCACACAGCTCCACACATGCAGCCACCACACAGCTCCATCGACACAGCTCCCCCGATGCACCCACCACCAATGCACCCACCACACAGCTCCACCGATGCACCCCCACGGCTCCACCTACACAGCTCCACCGATGCACCCACCACACAGCTCTACCGAGGCACCCACCACAAAGCTCCACAGATGCACCCACCACACAGCTCCACCGAGGCACCCACCACACAGCTCCACTGAACGACCCACCACACAGCTCCACCGATGCACCCAGCTCCACCAATGCACCCACCACACAGCTCCACTGATGCACCCACCACACAGCTCCACCTACACAGCTCCACCGATGCACCCACCACACAGCTCCACCGAGACACCCACCACAAAGCTCCACCGAGGCACCCACCACACAGCTCCACCGAGGCACCCATCACACAGCTACACTGATGCACCCACCACACAGCTCCACCGAGGCACCCATCACACAGCTACACTGATGCACCCACCACACAGCTCCACCGATGAACCCACCACACAGCTCCACCGATGCAGCCACCACACAGCTCCACCGACACAGCTCCACCGATGCACCCACCACACAGCTCCACCGACACAGCTCCACCGATGCACCCACCACACAGCTCCGCCTACACAGCTCCACCGATGCACCCACCACACAGCTCCATTGATGCACCCACCACACAGCTCCACCGATGCAGCCACCACACAGCTCCATCGACACAGCTCCCCCGATGCACCCACCACCAATGCACCCACCACACAGCTCCACCGATGCACCCCCACACAGCTCCACCTACACAGCTCCACCGATGCACCCACCACACAGCTCCACCGATGCACCCACCACACAGCTCTACCGAGGCACCCACCACAAAGCTCCACAGATGCACCCACCACACAGCTCCACAGATGCACCCACCACACAGCTCCACCGAGGCACCCACCACACAGCTCCACCAAACGACCCACCACACAGCTCCACCGATGCAGCCACCACACAGCTCCACCGATGCACCCACCACACAGCTTCACCGAGGCACCCACCACACAGCTACACTGATGCACCCACCACACAGCTCCACCGAGGCACCCACCACACAGCTCCACCGAGGCACCCATCACACAGCTACACTGATGCACCCACCACACAGCTCCACCGAGGCACCCATCACACAGCTACACTGATGCACCCACCACACAGCTCCACCGATGAACCCACCACACAGCTCCACCGATGCAGCCACCACACAGCTCCACCGACACAGCTCCACCGATGCACCCACCACACAGCTCCACTGATGCACCCACCACACAGCTCCACCTACACAGCTCCACCGATGCACCCACCACACAGCTCCATTGATGCACCCACCACACAGCTCCACACATGCAGCCACCACACAGCTCCATCGACACAGCTCCCCCGATGCACCCACCACCAATGCACCCACCACACAGCTCCACCGATGCACCCCCACACAGCTCCACCTACACAGCTCTACCGATGCACCCACCACACAGCTCTACCGAGGCACCCACCACAAAGCTCCACAGATGCACCCACCACACAGCTCCACCGAGGCACCCACCACACAGCTCCACCGAGGCACCCACCACACAGCTCCACTGAACGACCCACCACACAGCTCCACCGATGCACCCAGCTCCACCAATGCACCCACCACACAGCTCCACTGAGGCACCCACCACACAGCTCCACCGAGGCACCCACCACACAGCTCCACCGATGCACCCACCACACAGCTCCACTGATGCAGCCACCACACAGCTCCACCGACATAGCTCCACCGATGCACCCACCACCCAGCTCCACCGATGCAGCCACCACACAGCTCCACCGACATAGCTCCACCGATGCACCCACCACCCAGCTCCATCGATGCACCCACCACACAGCTCCACCTACACAGCTCCACACATGCAGCCACCACACAGCTCCACACATGCAGCCACCACACAGCTCCACCGACACAGCTCCCCCGATGCACCCACCACCACCAATGCACCCACCACACAGCTCCACCGATGCACCCCCACACAGCTCCACCTACACAGCTCCACCGATGCACCCACCACACAGCTCCACCGATGCACCCACCTACACAGCTCCACCGATGCACCCACCACACAGCTCCACCGATGCACCCACCACACAGCTCCACTGATGCACCCACCACACAGCTCCACTGATGCACCCACCACACAGCTCCACTGATGCACCCACCACACAGCTCCACTGATGCACCCACCACACAGCTCCACCGAACGACCCACCACACAGCTCCACCGATGCACCCACCACACAGCTCCACCGATGCAGCCACCACACAGCTCCACCGACACAGCTCCACTGATGCACCCACCACCCTGCTCCACCGATGCACCCACCACACAGCTCCACCGACACAGCTCCACCGATGCACCCAACACACAGCTCCACCGAGCCACCCACCATACAGCTCCACCAAAAGACCCACCACACAGCTCCACCGATGCACCCACCACACAGCTCAACTGACACAGCTCCACCGATGCACCCAACACACAGCTCCACCGAGCCACCCACCATACAGCTCCACTAAGGCACCCACCACACAGCTCCACCGATGCACCCACCACACAGCTCTACCGAGGCACCCACCACAAAGCTCCACAGATGCACCCACCACACAGCTCCACAGATGCACCCACCACACAGCTCCACCGAGGCACCCACCACACAGCTCCACCGAGGCACCCACCACACAGCTCCACTGAACGACCCACCACACAGCTCCACCGATGCACCCAGCTCCACCAATGCACCCACCACACAGCTCCACTGATGCACCCACCACACAGCTCCACCGATGCACCCACCACACAGCTCCACCGAGGCACCCATCACACAGCTACACTGATGCACCCACCACACACCTCCACCGATGAACCCACCACACAGCTCCACCGATGCAGCCACCACACAGCTCCACCGACACAGCTCCACCGATGCACCCACCACACAGCTCCACCTACACAGCTCCACCGATGCACCCACCACACAGCTCCATTGATGCACCCACCACACAGCTCCACACATGCAGCCACCACACAGCTCCATCGACACAGCTCCCCCGATGCACCCACCACCAATGCACCCACCACACAGCTCCACCGATGCACCCCCACACAGCTCCACCGATGCACCCACCACACAGCTCTACCGAGGCACCCACCACAAAGCTCCACAGATGCACCCACCACACAGCTCCACCGAGGCACCCACCACACAGCTCCACTGAACGACACACCACACAGCTCCACCGATGCACCCAGCTCCACCAATGCACCCACCACACAGCTCCACTGATGCACCCACCACACAGCTCCACCTACACAGCTCCACCGATGCACCCACCACACAGCTCCACCGAGGCACCCACCACACAGCTCCACCGAGGCACCCACCACACAGCTCCACCGAGGCACCCATCACACAGCTACACTGATGCACCCACCACACAGCTCCACCGATGAACCCACCACACAACTCCACCGATGCAGCCACCACACAGCTCCACCGACACAGCTCCACCGATGCACCCACCACACAGCTCCACTGATGCACCCACCACACAGCTCCACCGACACAGCTCCACCGATGCACCCACCACACAGCTCCGCCTACACAGCTCCACCGATGCACCCACCACACAGCTCCATTGATGCACCCACCACACAGCTCCACACATGCAGCCACCACACAGCTCCATCGACACAGCTCCCCCGATGCACCCACCACCAATGCACCCACCACACAGCTCCACCGATGCACCCCCACACAGCTCCACCTACACAGCTCCACCGATGCACCCACCACACAGCTCCACCGATGCAGCCACCACACAGCTCCACCGATGCACCCACCACCCAGCTCCACCGATGCACCCACCACACAGCTCAACTGACACAGCTCCACCGATGCACCCAACACACAGCTCCACCGAGCCACCCACCATACAGCTCCACTAAGGCACCCACCACACAGCTCCACCGATGCACCCACCACACAGCTCCACCGATGCAGCCACCACACAGCTCCACCGATGCAGCCACCACACAGCTCCACCGACACAGCTCCACCGATGCACCCACCACACAGCTCCACCTACACAGCTCCACCGATGCACCCACCACACAGCTCCATTGATGCACCCACCACACAGCTCCACACATGCACCCACCACACAGCTCCACCGATGCACCCCCACGGCTCCACCTACACAGCTCCACCGATGCACCCACCACACAGCTCTACCGAGGCACCCACCACAAAGCTCCACAGATGCACCCACCACACAGCTCCACCGAGGCACCCACCACACAGCTCCACTGAACGACCCACCACACAGCTCCACCGATGCACCCAGCTCCACCAATGCACCCACCACACAGCTCCACTGATGCACCCACCACACAGCTCCACCTACACAGCTCCACCGATGCACCCACCACACAGCTCCACCGAGGCACCCACCACAAAGCTCCACCGAGGCACCCACCACACAGCTCCACCGAGGCACCCATCACACAGCTACACTGATGCACCCACCACACAGCTCCACCGAGGCACCCATCACACAGCTACACTGATGCACCCACCACACAGCTCCACCGATGAACCCACCACACAGCTCCACCGACACAGCTCCACCGATGCACCCACCACACAGCTCCACCGACACAGCTCCACCGATGCACCCACCACACAGCTCCGCCTACACAGCTCCACCGATGCACCCACCACACAGCTCCATTGATGCACCCACCACACAGCTCCACCGATGCAGCCACCACACAGCTCCATCGACACAGCTCCCCCGATGCACCCACCACCAATGCACCCACCACACAGCTCCACCGATGCACCCCCACACAGCTCCACCTACACAGCTCCACCGATGCACCCACCACTCAGCTCCACCGATGCACCCACCACACAGCTCTACCGAGGCACCCACCACAAAGCTCCACAGATGCACCCACCACACAGCTCCACAGATGCACCCACCACACAGCTCCACCGAGGCACCCACCACACAGCTCCACCGAGGCACCCATCACACAGCTACACTGATGCACCCACCACACAGCTCCACCGATGCACCCACCACACAGCTCCACCGATGCACCCACCACACAGCTCCACCGAACGACCCACCACACAGCTCCACCGATGCACCCACCACACAGCTCCACCGATGCAGCCACCACACAGCTCCACCGATGCACCCACCACCCAGCTCCACCGATGCACCCACCACACAGCTCAACTGACACAGCTCCACCGATGCACCCAACACACAGCTCCACCGAGCCACCCACCATACAGCTCCACTAAGGCACCCACCACACAGCTCCACCGATGCACCCACCACACAGCTTTACCGAGGCACCCACCACAAAGCTCCACAGATGCACCCACCACACAGCTCCACAGATGCACCCACCACACAGCTCCACCGAGGCACCCACCACACAGCTCCACCGAGGCACCCACCACACAGCTCCACTGAACGACCCACCACACAGCTCCACCGATGCACCCAGCTCCACCAATGCACCCACCACACAGCTCCACTGATGCACCCACCACACAGCTCCACCGATGCACCCACCACACAGCTCCACCGAGGCACCCATCACACAGCTACACTGATGCACCCACCACACACCTCCACCGATGAACCCACCACACAGCTCCACCGATGCAGCCACCACACAGCTCCACCGACACAGCTCCACCGATGCACCCACCACACAGCTCCACCTACACAGCTCCACCGATGCACCCACCACACAGCTCCATTGATGCACCCACCACACAGCTCCACACATGCAGCCACCACACAGCTCCATCGACACAGCTCCCCCGATGCACCCACCACCAATGCACCCACCACACAGCTCCACCGATGCACCCCCACACAGCTCCACCGATGCACCCACCACACAGCTCTACCGAGGCACCCACCACAAAGCTCCACAGATGCACCCACCACACAGCTCCACCGAGGCACCCACCACACAGCTCCACTGAACGACACACCACACAGCTCCACCGATGCACCCAGCTCCACCAATGCACCCACCACACAGCTCCACTGATGCACCCACCACACAGCTCCACCTACACAGCTCCACCGATGCACCCACCACACAGCTCCACCGAGGCACCCACCACACAGCTCCACCGAGGCACCCACCACACAGCTCCACCGAGGCACCCATCACACAGCTACACTGATGCACCCACCACACAGCTCCACCGAGGCACCCATCACACAGCTACACTGATGCACCCACCACACAGCTCCACCGATGAACCCACCACACAACTCCACCGATGCAGCCACCACACAGCTCCACCGACACAGCTCCACCGATGCACCCACCACACAGCTCCACTGATGCACCCACCACACAGCTCCACCGACACAGCTCCACCGATGCACCCACCACACAGCTCCGCCTACACAGCTCCACCGATGCACCCACCACACAGCTCCATTGATGCACCCACCACACAGCTCCACACATGCAGCCACCACACAGCTCCATCGACACAGCTCCCCCGATGCACCCACCACCAATGCACCCACCACACAGCTCCACCGATGCACCCCCACACAGCTCCACCTACACAGCTCCACCGATGCACCCACCACACAGCTCCACCGATGCAGCCACCACACAGCTCCACCGATGCACCCACCACCCAGCTCCACCGATGCACCCACCACACAGCTCAACTGACACAGCTCCACCGATGCACCCAACACACAGCTCCACCGAGCCACCCACCATACAGCTCCACTAAGGCACCCACCACACAGCTCCACCGATGCACCCACCACACAGCTCCACCGATGCAGCCACCACACAGCTCCACCGATGCAGCCACCACACAGCTCCACCGACACAGCTCCACTGATGCACCCACCACCCTGCTCCACCGATGCACGCACCACACAGCTCCACCGACACAGCTCCACCGATGCACCCAACACACAGCTCCACCGAGCCACCCACCATACAGCTCCACCAAAAGACCCACCACACAGCTCCACCGATGCACCCACCACACAGCTCCACCGACACAGCTCCACCGATGCACCCACCACACAGCTCCACCGATGCACCCACCACACAGCTCCACCGATGCAGCCACCACACAGCTCCATAGACATAGCTCCACCGATGCACCCACCACCCAGCTCCACCGATGCACCCACCACACAGCTCCACCGATACAGCTCCACCGATGCACCCACCACACAGCTCCACCTACACAGCTCCACCGATGCACCCACCACACAGCTCCATTAATGCACCCACCACACATGCAGCCACCACACAGCTCCACCGACACAGCTCCCGATGCACCCACCACCACCAATGCACCCACCACACAGCTCCACCAATGCACCCACCACACAGCTCCACCTGCACAGCTCCACCGATGGACCCACCACACAACTCAACCGATGCACCCACCTACACAGCTCCACCGATGCACCCACCACACAGCTCCACCGATGCACCCACCACACAGCTCCACCGAATGACCCACCACACAGCTCCACCGATGCACCCACCACACAGCTCCACCGATGCAGCCACCACACAGCTCCACCGATGCACCCACCACCCAGCTCCACCGATGCACCCACCACACAGCTCAACTGACACAGCTCCACCGATGCACCCAGCACACAGCTCCACCGAGCCACCCACCATACAGCTCCACTGAGGCACCCACCACACAGCTCTACCGAGGCACCCACCACAAAGCTCCACAGATGCACCCACCACACAGCTCCACAGATGCACCCACCACACAGCTCCACCGAGGCACCCACCACACAGCTCCACCGAGGCACCCACCACACAGCTCCACTGAATGACCCACCACACAGCTCCACCGATGCACCCAGCTCCACCAATGCACCCACCACACAGCTCCACTGATGCACCCACCACACAGCTCCACCGATGCACCCACCACACAGCTCCACCGAGGCACCCATCACACAGCTACACTGATGCACCCACCACACACCTCCACCGATGAACCCACCACACAGCTCCACCGATGCAGCCACCACACAGCTCCACCGACACAGCTCCACCGATGCACCCACCACACAGCTCCACCTACACAGCTCCACCGATGCACCCACCACACAGCTCCATTGATGCACCCACCACACAGCTCCACACATGCAGCCACCACACAGCTCCATCGACACAGCTCCCCCGATGCACCCACCACCAATGCACCCACCACACAGCTCCACCGATGCACCCCCACGGCTCCACCTACACAGCTCCACCGATGCACCCACCACACAGCTCTACCGAGGCACCCACCACAAAGCTCCACAGATGCACCCACCACACAGCTCCACCGAGGCACCCACCACACAGCTCCACTGAACGACCCACCACACAGCTCCACCGATGCACCCAGCTCCACCAATGCACCCACCACACAGCTCCACTGATGCACCCACCACACAGCTCCACCTACACAGCTCCACCGATGCACCCACCACACAGCTCCACCGAGACACCCACCACAAAGCTCCACCGAGGCACCCACCACACAGCTCCACCGAGGCACCCATCACACAGCTACACTGATGCACCCACCACACAGCTCCACCGAGGCACCCATCACACAGCTACACTGATGCACCCACCACACAGCTCCACCGATGAACCCACCACACAGCTCCACCGATGCAGCCACCACACAGCTCCACCGACACAGCTCCACCGATGCACCCACCACACAGCTCCACCGACACAGCTCCACCGATGCACCCACCACACAGCTCCGCCTACACAGCTCCACCGATGCACCCACCACACAGCTCCATTGATGCACCCACCACACAGCTCCACCGATGCAGCCACCACACAGCTCCATCGACACAGCTCCCCCGATGCACCCACCACCAATGCACCCACCACACAGCTCCACCGATGCACCCCCACACAGCTCCACCTACACAGCTCCACCGATGCACCCACCACACAGCTCCACCGATGCACCCACCACACAGCTCTACCGAGGCACCCACCACAAAGCTCCACAGATGCACCCACCACACAGCTCCACAGATGCACCCACCACACAGCTCCACCGAGGCACCCACCACACAGCTCCACCAAACGACCCACCACACAGCTCCACCGATGCAGCCACCACACAGCTCCACCGATGCACCCACCACACAGCTTCACCGAGGCACCCACCACACAGCTACACTGATGCACCCACCACACAGCTCCACCGAGGCACCCACCACACAGCTCCACCGAGGCACCCATCACACAGCTACACTGATGCACCCACCACACAGCTCCACCGAGGCACCCATCACACAGCTACACTGATGCACCCACCACACAGCTCCACCGATGAACCCACCACACAGCTCCACCGATGCAGCCACCACACAGCTCCACCGACACAGCTCCACCGATGCACCCACCACACAGCTCCACTGATGCACCCACCACACAGCTCCACCTACACAGCTCCACCGATGCACCCACCACACAGCTCCATTGATGCACCCACCACACAGCTCCACACATGCAGCCACCACACAGCTCCATCGACACAGCTCCCCCGATGCACCCACCACCAATGCACCCACCACACAGCTCCACCGATGCACCCCCACACAGCTCCACCTACACAGCTCTACCGATGCACCCACCACACAGCTCTACCGAGGCACCCACCACAAAGCTCCACAGATGCACCCACCACACAGCTCCACCGAGGCACCCACCACACAGCTCCACCGAGGCACCCACCACACAGCTCCACTGAACGACCCACCACACAGCTCCACCGATGCACCCAGCTCCACCAATGCACCCACCACACAGCTCCACTGAGGCACCCACCACACAGCTCCACCGAGGCACCCACCACACAGCTCCACCGATGCACCCACCACACAGCTCCACTGATGCAGCCACCACACAGCTCCACCGACATAGCTCCACCGATGCACCCACCACCCAGCTCCACCGATGCAGCCACCACACAGCTCCACCGACATAGCTCCACCGATGCACCCACCACCCAGCTCCATCGATGCACCCACCACACAGCTCCACCTACACAGCTCCACACATGCAGCCACCACACAGCTCCACACATGCAGCCACCACACAGCTCCACCGACACAGCTCCCCCGATGCACCCACCACCACCAATGCACCCACCACACAGCTCCACCGATGCACCCCCACACAGCTCCACCTACACAGCTCCACCGATGCACCCACCACACAGCTCCACCGATGCACCCACCTACACAGCTCCACCGATGCACCCACCACACAGCTCCACCGATGCACCCACCACACAGCTCCACTGATGCACCCACCACACAGCTCCACTGATGCACCCACCACACAGCTCCACTGATGCACCCACCACACAGCTCCACTGATGCACCCACCACACAGCTCCACCGAACGACCCACCACACAGCTCCACCGATGCACCCACCACACAGCTCCACCGATGCAGCCACCACACAGCTCCACCGACACAGCTCCACTGATGCACCCACCACCCTGCTCCACCGATGCACCCACCACACAGCTCCACCGACACAGCTCCACCGATGCACCCAACACACAGCTCCACCGAGCCACCCACCATACAGCTCCACCAAAAGACCCACCACACAGCTCCACCGATGCACCCACCACACAGCTCCACCGACACAGCTCCACCGATGCACCCACCACACAGCTCCACCGATGCAGCCACCACACAGCTCCATAGACATAGCTCCACCGATGCACCCACCACCCAGCTCCACCGATGCACCCACCACACAGCTCCACCGATGCACCCACCACACAGCTCCACCTACACAGCTCCACCGATGCACCCACCACATAGCTCCATTAATGCACCCACCACACAGCTCCACACATGCAGCCACCACACAGCTCCACCGACACAGCTCCCGATGCACCCACCACCACCAATGCACCCACCACACAGCTCCACCAATGCACCCACCACACAGCTCTACCTACACAGCTCCACCGATGGACCCACCACACAACTCCACCGATGCACCCACCTACACAGCTCCACCGATGCACCCACCACACAGCTCCACCGATGCACCCACCACACAGCTCCACCGAACGACCCACCACACAGCTCCACCGATGCACCCACCACACAGCTCCACCGATGCAACTACCACACAGCTCCACCGATGCACCCACCACCCAGCTCCACCGATGCACCCACCACACAGCTCAACTGACACAGCTCCACCAATGCACCCAACACACAGCTCCACCGAGCCACCCACCATACAGCTCCACTAAGGCACCCACCACACAGCTCCACCGATGCACCCACCACACAGCTCTACCGAGGCACCCACCACAAAGCTCCACAGATGCACCCACCACACAGCTCCACAGATGCACCCACCACACAGCTCCACCGAGGCACCCACCACACAGCTCCACCGAGGCACCCACCACACAGCTCCACTGAACGACCCACCACACAGCTCCACCGATGCACCCAGCTCCACCAATGCACCCACCACACAGCTCCACTGATGCACCCACCACACAGCTCCACCGATGCACCCACCACACAGCTCCACCGAGGCACCCATCACACAGCTACACTGATGCACCCACCACACACCTCCACCGATGAACCCACCACACAGCTCCACCGATGCAGCCACCACACAGCTCCACCGACACAGCTCCACCGATGCACCCACCACACAGCTCCACCTACACAGCTCCACCGATGCACCCACCACACAGCTCCATTGATGCACCCACCACACAGCTCCACACATGCAGCCACCACACAGCTCCATCGACACAGCTCCCCCGATGCACCCACCACCAATGCACCCACCACACAGCTCCACCGATGCACCCCCACACAGCTCCACCGATGCACCCACCACACAGCTCTACCGAGGCACCCACCACAAAGCTCCACAGATGCACCCACCACACAGCTCCACCGAGGCACCCACCACACAGCTCCACTGAACGACACACCACACAGCTCCACCGATGCACCCAGCTCCACCAATGCACCCACCACACAGCTCCACTGATGCACCCACCACACAGCTCCACCTACACAGCTCCACCGATGCACCCACCACACAGCTCCACCGAGGCACCCACCACACAGCTCCACCGAGGCACCCACCACACAGCTCCACCGAGGCACCCATCACACAGCTACACTGATGCACCCACCACACAGCTCCACCGAGGCACCCATCACACAGCTACACTGATGCACCCACCACACAGCTCCACCGATGAACCCACCACACAACTCCACCGATGCAGCCACCACACAGCTCCACCGACACAGCTCCACCGATGCACCCACCACACAGCTCCACTGATGCACCCACCACACAGCTCCACCGACACAGCTCCACCGATGCACCCACCACACAGCTCCGCCTACACAGCTCCACCGATGCACCCACCACACAGCTCCATTGATGCACCCACCACACAGCTCCACACATGCAGCCACCACACAGCTCCATCGACACAGCTCCCCCGATGCACCCACCACCAATGCACCCACCACACAGCTCCACCGATGCACCCCCACACAGCTCCACCTACACAGCTCCACCGATGCACCCACCACACAGCTCCACCGATGCAGCCACCACACAGCTCCACCGATGCACCCACCACCCAGCTCCACCGATGCACCCACCACACAGCTCAACTGACACAGCTCCACCGATGCACCCAACACACAGCTCCACCGAGCCACCCACCATACAGCTCCACTAAGGCACCCACCACACAGCTCCACCGATGCACCCACCACACAGCTCCACCGATGCAGCCACCACACAGCTCCACCGATGCAGCCACCACACAGCTCCACCGACACAGCTCCACCGATGCACCCACCACACAGCTCCACCTACACAGCTCCACCGATGCACCCACCACACAGCTCCATTGATGCACCCACCACACAGCTCCACACATGCACCCACCACACAGCTCCACCGATGCACCCCCACGGCTCCACCTACACAGCTCCACAGATGCACCCACCACACAGCTCCACCGAGGCACCCACCACACAGCTCCACTGAACGACCCACCACACAGCTCCACCGATGCACCCAGCTCCACCAATGCACCCACCACACAGCTCCACTGATGCACCCACCACACAGCTCCACCTACACAGCTCCACCGATGCACCCACCACACAGCTCCACCGAGGCACCCACCACAAAGCTCCACCGAGGCACCCACCACACAGCTCCACCGAGGCACCCATCACACAGCTACACTGATGCACCCACCACACAGCTCCACCGAGGCACCCATCACACAGCTACACTGATGCACCCACCACACAGCTCCACCGATGAACCCACCACACAGCTCCACCGATGCAGCCACCACACAGCTCCACCGACACAGCTCCACCGATGCACCCACCACACAGCTCCACCGACACAGCTCCACCGATGCACCCACCACACAGCTCCGCCTACACAGCTCCACCGATGCACCCACCACACAGCTCCATTGATGCACCCACCACACAGCTCCACCGATGCAGCCACCACACAGCTCCATCGACACAGCTCCCCCGATGCACCCACCACCAATGCACCCACCACACAGCTCCACCGATGCACCCCCACACAGCTCCACCTACACAGCTCCACCGATGCACCCACCACACAGCTCCACCGATGCACCCACCACACAGCTCTACCGAGGCACCCACCACAAAGCTCCACAGATGCACCCACCACACAGCTCCACAGATGCACCCACCACACAGCTCCACCGAGGCACCCACCACACAGCTCCACCGAGGCACCCATCACACAGCTACACTGATGCACCCACCACACAGCTCCACCGAGGCACCCATCACACAGCTACACTGATGCACCCACCACACAGCTCCACCGATGAACCCACCACACAGCTCCACCGATGCAGCCACCACACAGCTCCACCGACACAGCTCCACCGATGCACCCACCACACAGCTCCACCGACACAGCTCCACCGATGCACCCACCACACAGCTCCGCCTACACAGCTCCACCGATGCACCCACCACACAGCTCCATTGATGCACCCACCACACAGCTCCACCGATGCAGCCACCACACAGCTCCATCGACACAGCTCCCCCGATGCACCCACCACCAATGCACCCACCACACAGCTCCACCGATGCACCCCCACACAGCTCCACCTACACAGCTCCACCGATGCACCCACCACACAGCTCCACCGATGCACCCACCACACAGCTCTACCGAGGCACCCACCACAAAGCTCCACAGATGCACCCACCACACAGCTCCACAGATGCACCCACCACACAGCTCCACCGAGGCACCCACCACACAGCTCCACCGAGGCACCCATCACACAGCTACACTGATGCACCCACCACACAGCTCCACCGAGGCACCCATCACACAGCTACACTGATGCACCCACCACACAGCTCCACCGAGGCACCCATCACACAGCTACACTGATGCACCCACCACACAGCTCCACCGATGAACCCACCACACAGCTCCACCGATGCAGCCACCACACAGCTCCACCGACACAGCTCCACCGATGAACCCACCACACAGCTCCACCGATGCAGCCACCACACAGCTCCACCGACACAGCTCCACTGATGCACCCACCACACAGCTCCACTGATGCACCCACCACACAGCTCCACCTACACAGCTCCACCGATGCACCCACCACACAGCTCCATTGATGCACCCACCACACAGCTCCACACATGCAGCCACCACACAGCTCCATCGACACAGCTCCCCCGATGCACCCACCACCAATGCACCCACCACACAGCTCCACCGATGCACCCCCACACAGCTCCACCTACACAGCTCTACCGATGCACCCACCACACAGCTCTACCGAGGCACCCACCACAAAGCTCCACAGATGCACCCACCACACAGCTCCACCGAGGCACCCACCACACAGCTCCACCGAGGCACCCACCACACAGCTCCACTGAACGACCCACCACACAGCTCCACCGATGCACCCAGCTCCACCAATGCACCCACCACACAGCTCCACTGAGGCACCCACCACACAGCTCCACCTACACAGCTCCACCGATGGACCCACCACACAACTCCACCGATGCACCCACCTACACAGCTCCACCGATGCACCCACCACACAGCTCCACCGATGCACCCACCACACAGCTCCACCGAACGACCCACCACACAGCTCCACCGATGCACCCACCACACAGCTCCACCGATGCAGCCACCACACAGCTCCACCGATGCACCCACCACCCAGCTCCACCGATGCACCCACCACACAGCTCAACTGACACAGCTCCACCGATGCACCCAACACACAGCTCCACCGAGCCACCCACCATACAGCTCCACTAAGGCACCCACCACACAGCTCCACCGATGCACCCACCACACAGCTCCACAGATGCACCCACCACACAGCTCCACCGAGGCACCCACCACACAGCTCCACCGAGGCACCCACCACACAGCTCCACTGAACGACCCACCACACAGCTCCACCGATGCACCCAGCTCCACCAATGCACCCACCACACAGCTCCACTGATGCACCCACCACACAGCTCCACCGATGCACCCACCACACAGCTCCACCGAGGCACCCATCACACAGCTACACTGATGCACCCACCACACACCTCCACCGATGAACCCACCACACAGCTCCACCGATGCAGCCACCACACAGCTCCACCGACACAGCTCCACCGATGCACCCACCACACAGCTCCACCTACACAGCTCCACCGATGCACCCACCACACAGCTCCATTGATGCACCCACCACACAGCTCCACACATGCAGCCACCACACAGCTCCATCGACACAGCTCCCCCGATGCACCCACCACCAATGCACCCACCACACAGCTCCACCGATGCACCCCCACACAGCTCCACCGATGCACCCACGACACAGCTCTACCGAGGCACCCACCACAAAGCTCCACAGATGCACCCACCACACAGCTCCACCGAGGCACCCACCACACAGCTCCACTGAACGACACACCACACAGCTCCACCGATGCACCCAGCTCCACCAATGCACCCACCACACAGCTCCACTGATGCACCCACCACACAGCTCCACCTACACAGCTCCACCGATGCACCCACCACACAGCTCCACCGAGGCACCCACCACACAGCTCCACCGAGGCACCCACCACACAGCTCCACCGAGGCACCCATCACACAGCTACACTGATGCACCCACCACACAGCTCCACCGAGGCACCCATCACACAGCTACACTGATGCACCCACCACACAGCTCCACCGATGAACCCACCACACAACTCCACCGATGCAGCCACCACACAGCTCCACCGACACAGCTCCACCGATGCACCCACCACACAGCTCCACTGATGCACCCACCACACAGCTCCACCGACACAGCTCCACCGATGCACCCACCACACAGCTCCGCCTACACAGCTCCACCGATGCACCCACCACACAGCTCCATTGATGGACCCACCACACAGCTCCACACATGCAGCCACCACACAGCTCCATCGACACAGCTCCCCCGATGCACCCACCACCAATGCACCCACCACACAGCTCCACCGATGCACCCCCACACAGCTCCACCTACACAGCTCCACCGATGCACCCACCACACAGCTCCACCGATGCAGCCACCACACAGCTCCACCGATGCACCCACCACCCAGCTCCACCGATGCACCCACCACACAGCTCAACTGACACAGCTCCACCGATGCACCCAACACACAGCTCCACCGAGCCACCCACCATACAGCTCCACTAAGGCACCCACCACACAGCTCCACCGATGCACCCACCACACAGCTCCACCGATGCAGCCACCACACAGCTCCACCGATGCAGCCACCACACAGCTCCACCGACACAGCTCCACTGATGCACCCACCACCCTGCTCCACCGATGCACGCACCACACAGCTCCACCGACACAGCTCCACCGATGCACCCAACACACAGCTCCACCGAGCCACCCACCATACAGCTCCACCAAAAGACCCACCACACAGCTCCACCGATGCACCCACCACACAGCTCCACCGACACAGCTCCACCGATGCACCCACCACACAGCTCCACCGATGCACCCACCACACAGCTCCACCGATGCAGCCACCACACAGCTCCATAGACATAGCTCCACCGATGCACCCACCACCCAGCTCCACCGATGCACCCACCACACAGCTCCACCGATACAGCTCCACCGATGCACCCACCACACAGCTCCACCTACACAGCTCCACCGATGCACCCACCACACAGCTCCATTAATGCACCCACCACACATGCAGCCACCACACAGCTCCACCGACACAGCTCCCGATGCACCCACCACCACCAATGCACCCACCACACAGCTCCACCAATGCACCCACCACACAGCTCCACCTACACAGCTCCACCGATGGACCCACCACACAACTCCACCGATGCACCCACCTACACAGCTCCACCGATGCACCCACCACACAGCTCCACCGATGCACCCACCACACAGCTCCACCGAACGACCCACCACACAGCTCCACCGATGCACCCACCACACAGCTCCACCGATGCAGCCACCACACAGCTCCACCGATGCACCCACCACCCAGCTCCACCGATGCACCCACCACACAGCTCAACTGACACAGCTCCACCGATGCACCCAGCACACAGCTCCACCGAGCCACCCACCATACAGCTCCACTGAGGCACCCACCACACAGCTCTACCGAGGCACCCACCACAAAGCTCCACAGATGCACCCACCACACAGCTCCACAGATGCACCCACCACACAGCTCCACCGAGGCACCCACCACACAGCTCCACCGAGGCACCCACCACACAGCTCCACTGAACGACCCACCACACAGCTCCACCGATGCACCCAGCTCCACCAATGCACCCACCACACAGCTCCACTGATGCACCCACCACACAGCTCCACCGATGCACCCACCACACAGCTCCACCGAGGCACCCATCACACAGCTACACTGATGCACCCACCACACACCTCCACCGATGAACCCACCACACAGCTCCACCGATGCAGCCACCACACAGCTCCACCGACACAGCTCCACCGATGCACCCACCACACAGCTCCACCTACACAGCTCCACCGATGCACCCACCACACAGCTCCATTGATGCACCCACCACACAGCTCCACACATGCAGCCACCACACAGCTCCATCGACACAGCTCCCCCGATGCACCCACCACCAATGCACCCACCACACAGCTCCACCGATGCACCCCCACGGCTCCACCTACACAGCTCCACCGATGCACCCACCACACAGCTCTACCGAGGCACCCACCACAAAGCTCCACAGATGCACCCACCACACAGCTCCACCGAGGCACCCACCACACAGCTCCACTGAACGACCCACCACACAGCTCCACCGATGCACCCACCACAAAGCTCCACCGAGGCACCCACCACACAGCTCCACCGAGGCACCCATCACACAGCTACACTGATGCACCCACCACACAGCTCCACCGAGGCACCCATCACACAGCTACACTGATGCACCCACCACACAGCTCCACCGATGAACCCACCACACAGCTCCACCGATGCAGCCACCACACAGCTCCACCGACACAGCTCCACCGATGCACCCACCACACAGCTCCACCGACACAGCTCCACCGATGCACCCACCACACAGCTCCGCCTACACAGCTCCACCGATGCACCCACCACACAGCTCCATTGATGCACCCACCACACAGCTCCACCGATGCAGCCACCACACAGCTCCATCGACACAGCTCCCCCGATGCACCCACCACCAATGCACCCACCACACAGCTCCACCGATGCACCCCCACACAGCTCCACCTACACAGCTCCACCGATGCACCCACCACACAGCTCTACCGAGGCACCCACCACAAAGCTCCACAGATGCACCCACCACACAGCTCCACAGATGCACCCACCACACAGCTCCACCGAGGCACCCACCACACAGCTCCACCAAACGACCCACCACACAGCTCCACCGATGCAGCCACCACACAGCTCCACCGATGCACCCACCACACAGCTTCACCGAGGCACCCACCACACAGCTACACTGATGCACCCACCACACAGCTCCACCGAGGCACCCACCACACAGCTCCACCGAGGCACCCATCACACAGCTACACTGATGCACCCACCACACAGCTCCACCGAGGCACCCATCACACAGCTACACTGATGCACCCACCACACAGCTCCACCGATGAACCCACCACACAGCTCCACCGATGCAGCCACCACACAGCTCCACCGACACAGCTCCACCGATGCACCCACCACACAGCTCCACTGATGCACCCACCACACAGCTCCACCTACACAGCTCCACCGATGCACCCACCACACAGCTCCATTGATGCACCCACCACACAGCTCCACACATGCAGCCACCACACAGCTCCATCGACACAGCTCCCCCGATGCACCCACCACCAATGCACCCACCACACAGCTCCACCGATGCACCCCCACACAGCTCCACCTACACAGCTCTACCGATGCACCCACCACACAGCTCTACCGAGGCACCCACCACAAAGCTCCACAGATGCACCCACCACACAGCTCCACCGAGGCACCCACCACACAGCTCCACCGAGGCACCCACCACACAGCTCCACTGAACGACCCACCACACAGCTCCACCGATGCACCCAGCTCCACCAATGCACCCACCACACAGCTCCACTGAGGCACCCACCGCACAGCTCCACCGAGGCACCCACCACACAGCTCCACCGATGCACCCACCACACAGCTCCACTGATGCAGCCACCACACAGCTCCACCGACATAGCTCCACCGATGCACCCACCACCCAGCTCCACCGATGCAGCCACCACACAGCTCCACCGACATAGCTCCACCGATGCACCCACCACCCAGCTCCATCGATGCACCCACCACACAGCTCCACCTACACAGCTCCACACATGCAGCCACCACACAGCTCCACACATGCAGCCACCACACAGCTCCACCGACACAGCTCCCCCGATGCACCCACCACCACCAATGCACCCACCACACAGCTCCACCGATGCACCCCCACACAGCTCCACCTACACAGCTCCACCGATGCACCCACCACACAGCTCCACCGATGCACCCACCTACACAGCTCCACCGATGCACCCACCACACAGCTCCACCGATGCACCCACCACACAGCTCCACTGATGCACCCACCACACAGCTCCACTGATGCACCCACCACACAGCTCCACTGATGCACCCACCACACAGCTCCACTGATGCACCCACCACACAGCTCCACCGAACGACCCACCACACAGCTCCACCGATGCACCCACCACACAGCTCCACCGATGCAGCCACCACACAGCTCCACCGACACAGCTCCACTGATGCACCCACCACCCTGCTCCACCGATGCACCCACCACACAGCTCCACCGACACAGCTCCACCGATGCACCCAACACACAGCTCCACCGAGCCACCCACCATACAGCTCCACCAAAAGACCCACCACACAGCTCCACCGATGCACCCACCACACAGCTCCACCGACACAGCTCCACCGATGCACCCACCACACAGCTCCACCGATGCAGCCACCACACAGCTCCATAGACATAGCTCCACCGATGCACCCACCACCCAGCTCCACCGATGCACCCACCACACAGCTCCACCGATGCACCCACCACACAGCTCCACCTACACAGCTCCACCGATGCACCCACCACATAGCTCCATTAATGCACCCACCACACAGCTCCACACATGCAGCCACCACACAGCTCCACCGACACAGCTCCCGATGCACCCACCACCACCAATGCACCCACCACACAGCTCCACCAATGCACCCACCACACAGCTCCACCTACACAGCTCCACCGATGGACCCACCACACAACTCCACCGATGCACCCACCTACACAGCTCCACCGATGCACCCACCACACAGCTCCACCGATGCACCCACCACACAGCTCCACCGAACGACCCACCACACAGCTCCACCGATGCACCCACCACACAGCTCCACCGATGCAACTACCACACAGCTCCACCGATGCACCCACCACCCAGCTCCACCGATGCACCCACCACACAGCTCAACTGACACAGCTCCACCGATGCACCCAACACACAGCTCCACCGAGCCACCCACCATACAGCTCCACTAAGGCACCCACCACACAGCTCCACCGATGCACCCACCACACAGCTCTACCGAGGCACCCACCACAAAGCTCCACAGATGCACCCACCACACAGCTCCACAGATGCACCCACCACACAGCTCCACCGAGGCACCCACCACACAGCTCCACCGAGGCACCCACCACACAGCTCCACTGAACGACCCACCACACAGCTCCACCGATGCACCCAGCTCCACCAATGCACCCACCACACAGCTCCACTGATGCACCCACCACACAGCTCCACCGATGCACCCACCACACAGCTCCACCGAGGCACCCATCACACAGCTACACTGATGCACCCACCACACACCTCCACCGATGAACCCACCACACAGCTCCACCGATGCAGCCACCACACAGCTCCACCGACACAGCTCCACCGATGCACCCACCACACAGCTCCACCTACACAGCTCCACCGATGCACCCACCACACAGCTCCATTGATGCACCCACCACACAGCTCCACACATGCAGCCACCACACAGCTCCATCGACACAGCTCCCCCGATGCACCCACCACCAATGCACCCACCACACAGCTCCACCGATGCACCCCCACACAGCTCCACCGATGCACCCACCACACAGCTCTACCGAGGCACCCACCACAAAGCTCCACAGATGCACCCACCACACAGCTCCACCGAGGCACCCACCACACAGCTCCACTGAACGACACACCACACAGCTCCACCGATGCACCCAGCTCCACCAATGCACCCACCACACAGCTCCACTGATGCACCCACCACACAGCTCCACCTACACAGCTCCACCGATGCACCCACCACACAGCTCCACCGAGGCACCCACCACACAGCTCCACCGAGGCACCCACCACACAGCTCCACCGAGGCACCCATCACACAGCTACACTGATGCACCCACCACACAGCTCCACCATGGCACCCATCACACAGCTACACTGATGCACCCACCACACAGCTCCACCGATGAACCCACCACACAACTCCACCGATGCAGCCACCACACAGCTCCACCGACACAGCTCCACCGATGCACCCACCACACAGCTCCACCGACACAGCTCCACTGATGCACCCACCACCCTGCTCCACCGATGCACCCACCACACAGCTCCACCGACACAGCTCCACCGATGCACCCAACACACAGCTCCACCGAGCCACCCACCATACAGCTCCACCAAAAGACCCACCACACAGCTCCACCGATGCACCCACCACACAGCTCCACCGACACAGCTCCACCGATGCACCCACCACACAGCTCCACCGATGCAGCCACCACACAGCTCCATAGACATAGCTCCACCGATGCACCCACCACCCAGCTCCACCGATGCACCCACCACACAGCTCCACCGATGCACCCACCACACAGCTCCACCTACACAGCTCCACCGATGCACCCACCACATAGCTCCATTAATGCACCCACCACACAGCTCCACACATGCAGCCACCACACAGCTCCACCGACACAGCTCCCGATGCACCCACCACCACCAATGCACCCACCACACAGCTCCACCAATGCACCCACCACACAGCTCCACCTACACAGCTCCACCGATGGACCCACCACACAACTCCACCGATGCACCCACCTACACAGCTCCACCGATGCACCCACCACACAGCTCCACCGATGCACCCACCACACAGCTCCACCGAACGACCCACCACACAGCTCCACCGATGCACCCACCACACAGCTCCACCGATGCAACTACCACACAGCTCCACCGATGCACCCACCACCCAGCTCCACCGATGCACCCACCACACAGCTCAACTGACACAGCTCCACCGATGCACCCAACACACAGCTCCACCGAGCCACCCACCATACAGCTCCACTAAGGCACCCACCACACAGCTCCACCGATGCACCCACCACACAGCTCTACCGAGGCACCCACCACAAAGCTCCACAGATGCACCCACCACACAGCTCCACAGATGCACCCACCACACAGCTCCACCGAGGCACCCACCACACAGCTCCACCGAGGCACCCACCACACAGCTCCACTGAACGACCCACCACACAGCTCCACCGATGCACCCAGCTCCACCAATGCACCCACCACACAGCTCCACTGATGCACCCACCACACAGCTCCACCGATGCACCCACCACACAGCTCCACCGAGGCACCCATCACACAGCTACACTGATGCACCCACCACACACCTCCACCGATGAACCCACCACACAGCTCCACCGATGCAGCCACCACACAGCTCCACCGACACAGCTCCACCGATGCACCCACCACACAGCTCCACCTACACAGCTCCACCGATGCACCCACCACACAGCTCCATTGATGCACCCACCACACAGCTCCACACATGCAGCCACCACACAGCTCCATCGACACAGCTCCCCCGATGCACCCACCACCAATGCACCCACCACACAGCTCCACCGATGCACCCCCACACAGCTCCACCGATGCACCCACCACACAGCTCTACCGAGGCACCCACCACAAAGCTCCACAGATGCACCCACCACACAGCTCCACCGAGGCACCCACCACACAGCTCCACTGAACGACACACCACACAGCTCCACCGATGCACCCAGCTCCACCAATGCACCCACCACACAGCTCCACTGATGCACCCACCACACAGCTCCACCTACACAGCTCCACCGATGCACCCACCACACAGCTCCACCGAGGCACCCACCACACAGCTCCACCGAGGCACCCACCACACAGCTCCACCGAGGCACCCATCACACAGCTACACTGATGCACCCACCACACAGCTCCACCATGGCACCCATCACACAGCTACACTGATGCACCCACCACACAGCTCCACCGATGAACCCACCACACAACTCCACCGATGCAGCCACCACACAGCTCCACCGACACAGCTCCACCGATGCACCCACCACACAGCTCCACTGATGCACCCACCACACAGCTCCACCGACACAGCTCCACCGATGCACCCACCACACAGCTCCGCCTACACAGCTCCACCGATGCACCCACCACACAGCTCCATTGATGCACCCACCACACAGCTCCACACATGCAGCCACCACACAGCTCCATCGACACAGCTCCCCCGATGCACCCACCACCAATGCACCCACCACACAGCTCCACCGATGCACCCCCACACAGCTCCACCTACACAGCTCCACCGATGCACCCACCACACAGCTCCACCGATGCAGCCACCACACAGCTCCACCGATGCACCCACCACCCAGCTCCACCGATGCACCCACCACACAGCTCAACTGACACAGCTCCACCGATGCACCCAACACACAGCTCCACCGAGCCACCCACCATACAGCTCCACTAAGGCACCCACCACACAGCTCCACCGATGCACCCACCACACAGCTCCACCGATGCAGCCACCACACAGCTCCACCGATGCAGCCACCACACAGCTCCACCGACACAGCTCCACTGATGCACCCACCACCCTGCTCCACCGATGCACGCACCACACAGCTCCACCGACACAGCTCCACCGATGCACCCAACACACAGCTCCACCGAGCCACCCACCATACAGCTCCACCAAAAGACCCACCACACAGCTCCACCGATGCACCCACCACACAGCTCCACCGACACAGCTCCACCGATGTACCCACCACACAGCTCCACCGATGCACCCACCACACAGCTCCACCGATGCAGCCACCACACAGCTCCATAGACATAGCTCCACCGATGCACCCACCACCCAGCTCCACCGATGCACCCACCACACAGCTCCACCGATACAGCTCCACCGATGCACCCACCACACAGCTCCACCTACACAGCTCCACCGATGCAACCACCACACAGCTCCATTAATGCACCCACCACACATGCAGCCACCACACAGCTCCACCGACACAGCTCCCGATGCACCCACCACCACCAATGCACCCACCACACAGCTCCACCAATGCACCCACCACACAGCTCCACCTACACAGCTCCACCGATGGACCCACCACACAACTCCACCGATGCACCCACCTACACAGCTCCACCGATGCACCCACCACACAGCTCCACCGATGCACCCACCACACAGCTCCACCGAACGACCCACCACACAGCTCCACCGATGCACCCACCACACAGCTCCACCGATGCAGCCACCACACAGCTCCACCGATGCACCCACCACCCAGCTCCACCGATGCACCCACCACACAGCTCAACTGACACAGCTCCACCGATGCACCCAGCACACAGCTCCACCGAGCCACCCACCATACAGCTCCACTAAGGCACCCACCACACAGCTCTACCGAGGCACCCACCACAAAGCTCCACAGATGCACCCACCACACAGCTCCACAGATGCACCCACCACACAGCTCCACCGAGGCACCCACCACACAGCTCCACCGAGGCACCCACCACACAGCTCCACTGAACGACCCACCACACAGCTCCACCGATGCACCCAGCTCCACCAATGCACCCACCACACAGCTCCACTGATGCACCCACCACACAGCTCCACCGATGCACCCACCACACAGCTCCACCGAGGCACCCATCACACAGCTACACTGATGCACCCACCACACACCTCCACCGATGAACCCACCACACAGCTCCACCGATGCAGCCACCACACAGCTCCACCGACACAGCTCCACCGATGCACCCACCACACAGCTCCACCTACACAGCTCCACCGATGCACCCACCACACAGCTCCATTGATGCACCCACCACACAGCTCCACACATGCAGCCACCACACAGCTCCATCGACACAGCTCCCCCGATGCACCCACCACCAATGCACCCACCACACAGCTCCACCGATGCACCCCCACGGCTCCACCTACACAGCTCCACCGATGCACCCACCACACAGCTCTACCGAGGCACCCACCACAAAGCTCCACAGATGCACCCACCACACAGCTCCACCGAGGCACCCACCACACAGCTCCACTGAACGACCCACCACACAGCTCCACCGATGCACCCAGCTCCACCAATGCACCCACCACACAGCTCCACTGATGCACCCACCACACAGCTCCACCTACACAGCTCCACCGATGCACCCACCACACAGCTCCACCGAGGCACCCACCACAAAGCTCCACCGAGGCACCCACCACACAGCTCCACCGAGGCACCCATCACACAGCTACACTGATGCACCCACCACACAGCTCCACCGAGGCACCCATCACACAGCTACACTGATGCACCCACCACACAGCTCCACCGATGAACCCACCACACAGCTCCACCGATGCAGCCACCACACAGCTCCACCGACACAGCTCCACCGATGCACCCACCACACAGCTCCACCGACACAGCTCCACCGATGCACCCACCACACAGCTCCGCCTACACAGCTCCACCGATGCACCCACCACACAGCTCCATTGATGCACCCACCACACAGCTCCACCGATGCAGCCACCACACAGCTCCACCTACACAGCTCCACGATGCACCCACCACACAGCTCCACCGATGCACCCACCACACAGCTCTACCGAGGCACCCACCACAAAGCTCCACAGATGCACCCACCACACAGCTCCACAGATGCACTCACCACACAGCTCCACCGAGGCACCCACCACACAGCTCCACCAAACGACCCACCACACAGCTCCACCGATGCAGCCACCACACAGCTCCACCGATGCACCCACCACACAGCTCCACCGAGGCACCCACCACACAGCTACACTGATGCACCCACCACACAGCTCCACCGATGCACCCACCACACAGCTCCACCGATGCAGCCACCACACAGCTCCACCGACATAGCTCCACCGATGCATCCACCACCCAGCTCCACCGATGCACCCACCACACAGCTCCACCGACACAGCTCCACCGATGCACCCACCACACAGCTCCACCGATGCACCCACCACACAGCTCCACCGAGGCATCCACCACACAGCTCCACCAAGGCACCCACCACACAGCTCCACCGAGGCACCCACTACACAGCTCCACCGATGCACCCACCACACAGCTCCACAGAGGCACCCACCACACAGCTTCACCGAGGCACCCACCACACAGCTCCACAGATGCACACACCACACAGCTCCACAGATGCACACACCACACAGCTCCACCGATGCACCCACCACACAGCTCCACCAATGCACCCACCACACAGCTCCACCAATGCACCCACCACACAGCTCCACCAATGCACCCACTAAGCTCCACCGATGCACACACCACTCAGCGCAACCACAGCATCACTCAGCGCAACCACAGCATCACTCAGCGCAACCACAGCATCACTCAGCGCAACCACAGCATCACTCCGCGCAACCACAGCATCACTGGTTCAAATATGTTCTTTCAATGTTTCAAGCTGTTTTCAAGCTTTCATGCTTTATTACAAATCACAAAAAAATGTTAATATTTCACTTGTTCTTGGATTTTCGTCACAATATAAAACACTGAACATAATCTTGACAAAAGTTATTTACAAAAGTTTAAGCTATTGACATTACAAATTAAATAACTTATTTAAGTATTAATTATTTAAAAAAATTAAAAGCCATTGTTATTTGTAATATCAATACATCTAAGTCACGTAAATACAAAACATGTTGCATTACAAATGCTATAGGTGTTTGCAAAAGTTATAACTATTGGCATTGTAAATGACATAGATATTAATTTAGCTAGTTTAAAAAATAACACATAAATAAAAAAAAATCATTTATAAGACCAATAGCACAAACTTTCCTAATGCGAGCCCTATTGCATTTACAATGCTTGTTGTTCTGAGCCACCATTTGGGTTATCGTAACTTGGCCTTCTCTTTTGAGACGCATATGGGGGTCAGTGTTGTGTTGGCCGTTGTCAATATGATGGCTCATGCTAGAACAGGCACTGAAATAAGCTTTTGTGTATCTAATCCCGCCTGTTGTGCATGATGTAATCAGTAATGAACCAAGTGATACTGTACCTTAACCTCCCATTCTGCGTCCTCAATCTGAAGTTGGGCGTTCTGATGTGCCTTATGTACCATTCTATCTATAGCAGCCTTTCAAATGAATTATCAGTGCTACTAGCCATCTACTGTATAATCTGTGTAACTGCATGTGCATTTATATATTAATGCAAACGTGAGTTGTTGGCAGACATGCTGTATTTCACAATACCTGATGTCAATTTTTAATGCAGCTAGTCACCTCTTCCCCACTCCCTTAATAATTCCTGCTCGTTCACTGTGATTCTATCTATCAATCAATCATATCACTGCTCTAATGCAATTTGTATTTGGTTGTAAATTGAAGGAGATTCTAATTATTGGGCAGGTGCAAAATTATAATAGACCAATGATATTAGGCCAATAGATTTAGGCCTCCAAAGAATATGGAAAGCACCATATAAATGATTCTCCATTTCATAAGCTGTGCACTTGTAGCACTAAGTCCTGATCTCATCAGAAGCGGTCGCTCCTCAGGCTGCTCCCTGCTCTGCCTGCCGCTTGGTATCGTAGCGCTATACCGCCAGACTTCTGTCTGCTACCTCGCCTTGCTCTCATAACTGCTATTGCCTGTTTGCTTATTACAATTATATCGTAGCGATAGATTGCCTGATTGTTTATTAATTGCTTATTATAACTATATCGTAGCGCTAGATTGCCACAGTGCGCTTTAACGCTTTAATTGCCAAAGTGCGCTTTAACAATCTTTTCAATTGTGCTGTGCTGCCTGTAGAATTCATTTGTGCCTGATAGTGCCGGTGCCACTGCCATTTGCATCGCGTTTATTCTGATTGTGCCCCAATCCTGTTTCGCTTTTGGCTTGCTGCCATTTTGTTGTTGTTGTTGGGCCTCCCTGCCCGGCTCTCCACCCCGCTCCCGCCTCCCAGCTGCTCCTCCCTTGCCCCTCCCCCTCCACTATCCGCATATGACAGATGCCTTCGCGCGCAGCATTCACGCGCAGCGGTCGCGTCCCATGCGCGCAGAAGGTGCGCCAAAGGTATGCCCGTCTACGCCCATCCGCGCCTGGACCGCGCCAAGCGCCAGACCCCCTGCCCCCCGCAAAACCCATTCCACCCGCATAACATACGACGCCACAACCCTCTCAGCCCTTAACCCCCGCCGACTCCCATACTGCTACCAAGCCGCCCCAGGACATACCCATGGACCCTTCACCTGCCACTCCTGCAAGTTCGACTGAACCAGGACCCACACCAAATCCACAAACTCCAAACAGGGCTCCAACACTAACCACCTAAAGTGCATCCTGCTCAACACTCGCTCAGTCCACAGACACTCCATTGAACTCTGGAACCTACTCGACACTACATCGCCGGACGTCGCCTTCCTTACAGAAACATGGATGAAAGCCTCATCAGCGCCCGACATCGCCATAGCCATCCCGGACACCTACAAGATCATCCTAAAAGATCGCACCAACCAAACAGGAGGAGGCATCGCCATTGTCCATAAGAACACCATCCGCATCACGACCAGTTCCGATGATAACCTCGCTACCTCCGAACACCTTCACTTCCAGATTCACACCGACCCTAAAACCACACTCAGAGGCACCCTCATCTACAGACCACCAGGACCCCGCACACAATTCTGCGAAGACATCACTGACTTCATCAGCCCACATGCCCACATGCCCTCCCCTCCGAGAACTACATTCTACTGGGAGACCTCAACTTCCACCTGGAAAAGAGAAACGACAGCAACACCACCACCCTTCTGGACAACCTGGCCAATCTCGGACGCAAACAACTCGTTGACACCCCCACCCACTTTGCCGGACACACGCTTGACCCTATCTTCACCTCCAGCAAGCACATCTCCTTCGATCACACCACAGCTCTCCATTGGAGGGACCACAGCTGCGTTCACTTCAACTAAAAAAAGTCTACGACCCACAACCCCCCACAACCTATTCCTCAAAGAAATTAGAACAAAATCACCACCGACCAACTCTTCACATCGCTTCACCAAAACCCCCCAGCCAAATCATCGGACCCAAACCAAGCAGCCACCAACCTCAGACAATGGATCACCCACAGCGCCGACGAACTAGCACCCTTGAAAAACCATCTAATCAAGCAAGGTAGCAAAAAAGCACCCTGGCTCAACGATGACCTTAAGAAATCTAAGAAGTTCTGTCGTACTCTCGAGAAAACCTGGAGAAAAAACCAAACCACTGACAACCTAGCCACCTTCAAGAACGCCATACGCAAACACCACCAACTGATCCGATCCACCAAGAAATCAGCATTCAAGGATCGACTTGACAACAATGCCCAAAACAGCAAGGAACTATTCAACATCGTCAAAGAATTTACTAACCTCACCGCCGGCACTAACAACATCACCCCCTCCCAAGACCTCTGCGACTCTCTATCCTCATTCTTCCACAACAAAATCGCCGAAATAATTTACAGCTTTGAAAACCAGTCCGAAGACCAGTCCACTCCACCCACCTCCGAACCAAAACCGCACTCTAACAACCTTTGCGCCTGGAACCCAATCACCACCGAAGACACCATCCGCCTGATGAACTCCATCCACTCAGGATCGCCAACCGACCCATGTCCCTACCACATCTTCAACAAAGCAGACTCCATCATCGCACCCCATCTCCGCAATGTCATCAACTGCTTCTTCAACTCCGCTACCTTCCTGGAAAACTGGAAACATGCCGAACTCAGCGCCCTTCTGAAGAAAACCACAGCAGACCCCACCGAACTTAAGAACTACCGCCCCATCTCGCTCCTCCCATTCCCTGCCAAAGTCATTGAGAAAGCCGTCAACAGTCAGCTCGCCGCCTTCCTCGAATCCAACAAATCCCTCGACCCCTCACAGTCCGGCTTCCGAGCCAAACACAGCACCAAAAACGCCCTCATCGCAGCAACAGACGACTTCCGAACACTACTGGACAACGGAGAAACAGTTGCTCTCATCTTACTTGACCTCTCCGCAGCCTTCAACACAGTTTGTCATAGCACCCTCATACAACGCCTCAGCAACGTCGGAATACAAGGAAAAGCATTGGACTGGATCATCTCGTTCCTCACCGGAAGAACCCAGAGAGTCCGCCTCCCCCCTTTCAAATCAGAGGCCACCGAAGTCATCTGTGGCATACCACAAGGATCATCACTCAGTCCCACCCTCTTCAACGTATACATGAGTCCCCTCGCATCCATCGCACGCCAACACAACCTCAACATCATCTCCTACGCAGACGACACCCAGCTGATCCTCTCCCTCACCAAAGACCCTAACACCCCCAAAACCAACTTACACGAAGGAATGAAAGAAGTAGCCGAGTGGATGAACAACAGCCGATTAAAACTAAACTCGGACAAAACGGAAGTCCTCATCTTAGGATCATCCCCCTCTGCCTGGGACGACTCACGGTGGCCACCGGCCCTGGGAACCGCACCCATACGTACGGACCACGCACGTACCTGGGCTTCATCCTGGACTCCTCCCTCTCCATGACCAGACAAGTCAACGCCGTCTCATCATCATGCTTCAACATCCTACGCATAGTCAAAAAAATCTTCCGTTGGATCCCCACCGAAACAAGAAAGACAGTCACCCACGCACTGGTCACAAGCAGACTGGATTACGGAAACACCCTTTATGCCGGAACCACAGCCAAACTACAGAAAAAACTCCAACGCATCCAAAACGCCTCAGCCAGACTCATATTGGACATCCCTCGGCAAGCTCACATTTCCGGCCACCTGAAAGACCTCCATTGGCTCCCTGTTAACAAGAGAATAACGTTCCGTCTCCTCACCCATGCCCACAAAGCCCTCTACGACCTAGGACCCGAATGCCTCAACACGCAGCTATCCTTCTACACCCCCTCCCGCCAACTACGATCGTCCAATCAAGCCCTCGCCGCAATTCCGCGCATCCACAGATCCACCATGGGGGGAAGATCCTTCTCCTACTTAGCGGCCAAAACCTGGAATTCTCTCCCCACCCACCTCCGCCTTAAACAGAACCACCTCTCCTTCAGAAAGCAACTAAAAACTTGGATATTCGATAAGTAAAGCACCTCCCTCCCTCAAGCGCCTTGAGACCCTCTGGGTGAGTAGTGCGCTATACAAATTTTAGAACTTGAACTTGAACTAAGTGCAACACTCTTAAATAAGCGAGTTGTCTATAGAAATACTTTTGTTAATACATTACCACATTTTTCTTCTTCCCTTCCCAAAAAACTTAACCCATTTAGGTTAAATTTGGGGATAATAAGTTACCAATTTCTATAAATATATCTGATGTGTCTCTTAGTCATACTTGAGTTAACATTAATTAGAAGATATTGGAGAAAAAAAAATATATTATCTCTGATCCATTTAATATATATATTTTTTAAAACAATTATTAATAATAATAAATTAATATAAGATTATATTTTTATATATGTACTTTTCATGCTTCATGTTTAATAATAAAAATATATATATATTTCAGCATCAGGGAATATTATACATTTTACTCATGTCTGACTCAGATTCAGACCAGGCTAACGCAGCCAAATCTGGTTTTACTAGCGAATCTATCAGAAACCTTATTCACAAGGAAATGAGATTGTGTATGTTCTCGACGCTCTCCCAAGTCATGTCCTCTAAAAGATCATTCCCCTCCGAGGAGGATGACCTTCCCGACGCGGACTTTACAGATGAGAACAATCTTGATGAGTTAAGGGGTAAGAGGCAAGAGGCACAAAAAGACAAATAATACTGAGTTTACCCCAGAGAGCACGGGAGGTCCTAGCACCTCGAAATTTACAGGAGGTCTTCGCACCTCGATTGCCTCAGGTGTCCTCAGTGGCACGAAATTAATGGGTGTCCCTCGCGGCACAAACTATCAAAGTGCTCAATAGGATATGAACGATCTGGATTCTATTCCCAATGACAATGATGATGCCTCTGAATTCCCGGATGAGTACATCCTTGACCTTGATGAGGATGATCAATAATTTGGCTCTCTCCTCTTTAATGATAATACCCCTTCTTCTTCTAAAGATAGCGTCTTGGACCCTATTGGTGAAGAGATGTTTTCTCCCTTTAATATTAAACACCCTAGAAGCTCTGACTGGAGCCCCCACGACCATGTGTCTAAATGTATTACTAAGTGGCTTAGAAATCCCTTGGAGAGGGAGACGCGCAACCTCTTAAGGGCCGAATGCACCAGGCCTTCTATCGAGGGTACATTCTGCCAGACCCCAAACCTCGATCCAGAACTAATTACCTACCTTTTTTAACTTGGCAGAGACCCCCGGAAAAGGCTAGAAAGATCCCTGAAGATCTGCCAGGACAAAGTTCAAGACATCCTGGGTCCCTTGACTAAGATAATTGATGCTGCAGAAGAGAGCTACCTCAAAGACTCGCCTCTCGACACACGAGTTCCACTATTACAAAATAGGGGATCCACCGGAAGAGTACGCTCCTTTCGAGGAGATTGAAATCCCATTAAAATTCCAAGAGCACCTGCTCTGGGTTAAAGGCGCCATAAAACACAATGATCATATTACCAGGCTCGGTCCACTAGATAGACCAGGAGCAACGTGGCCGGTTCTAGCCAGCTACACACCACATCCGGACATTGCAAAAATGTCAAAAGAAGAGCTGTTAGTACAGCTAAAAACATTAATTAAAATACATAGACAATTAGTCCAATATGTAATGCGGACTGCTACAGTCCAAACAGCTGGTAATGTTCCACAGCTGACCCCTCATCAGGGGAACACCTATAAAATTACACCACAGAACATACAATCATGTCTTGGTAAAACACCCATAAAACAGGAACAAATTCCTTTCTGGTTAGCGCAGAAAATTACTCAAATAAAGGCAGTATTTCCGAATACTACCCCTATTGAGAAACACAGAATCTTGACCATCTGCCTTCCAATGGGGGTCGCACCACACGTGGAGGACTGTGACACTTGGGGTACATTCTTTGCTTCCATTTACACAAAAACACATGGTGTTCCGTCCATGGCAGTAATACCAGAAGTGCTAAAACAGATTCAGAATGAATATGGTCCAGAACCTGCTTTAACTCTTGGTATGAAATTACTGAAAGACTTCAAGCAGGTCTCGGCTATATTACTAGCCAATATAAAAGGAGAAGCAGCATCTGTGGCGATCCGCCAGAAGTTGAAGGAAACAGATATAACAGATCAACCAATTGAGCTTGCCAGAATTATAGAAAAATGTTATGAAGAATTAGGTAGAGACAGCTTGGGTGGAAAACCAGTGAAGCCCCAACTGCTCGAAAATCCTGAAAATGTATTTATTAAAAATAATTCAAACACTCCGGAAAAGAGCTGGGATGGAAATAAACAATCCACTCCCAAAGAAAAAGTTTTCCAGTCCAGAGGAAGGTCTCCTCGACGGAGGGAAAGAACTCCGACTCGAGAACACCAGTCTCCCCAGAGGGAGCCCTCTGAGAAAAGATATAACCTTAGAAATAGGGATAATTTGAAGAAGCCTGATAGATATCAAAGTATTGATACACGTCCCTCTCGATCTTTTTCGCAGAAATCGGAAAGAAGAGGACGGTCAGACCCAGGAGAGCACACCAAGTCCAAAGACAAGGAACCTGCTCAAAGTAAAAAATCTCAATTTCCAAGAAAGAAGGTTGCCACTATTAGAGTAATCGAACATGCAGAGAATACTGAGGACACAGTTGAAAAACGGGGAGTGGGCACAGACAATGCTAGACAGTGCAGCAGAAATCACCATAGCTCGCAAGATCCTGATGAGTCATCTGGAGACAGTGGACACGAATGAATACATTCAAGTAGAAACTGCAGACACCAGACTTAGCGAGCCCCATAAGATATACGAAATAACACTGTGTATAGAGGGTGATAAGACTAGGAAAATAAGGGGTCTATTTTGGGATAAACTCTCAATAGGCTATGATATTCTGTAGCTGAAAAGGATTGGCCCCCAGAGTTTGTCAGGGAGTGCCCTCGCGGCGAAGAAATGATTATGCCTGCCTTCTCGAATCACATTCCGATTCACACTAAATATACTTATGCAAGGAAATGGGCAGTAGCCCAGGCACCAGCATTATATAAAAATCAAGTAGGATGGGATGAGGACTCTCCTCCTCACAAAATCCAGTTAAAAAACTCAACCGACTGCACAAAGGCAGTATCCCATTAAGCAAGAAGCTAAAAAACAAGTCAGGGAGATTTTAGATCAACTTGAATACCAGGGGTTGATTGAAACATGCACCTCTCAAATGAACAATCCTTTGTTTCCTGTCTCCAAACCAGACAATTCATATCGTCTAGTTTTGGACTACAGACACCTTAACGCATGTTGTAGAACATTTGCAGTACAGAATTCGCATAGGTCTGCACTAATGAATAACATAGTTAGGAAAAAATATAAAACGACATTATACATATCAAATGGTTTCTTTTGTCAAAACATTGCACCAGAAAGCAGATACTTGACCGCTTTCTCAGTAATGGGGTCTCAGAAAAATTTCTGTAGGCTCCCACAGGGATTCAAGAACAGCCCAGGACTATTCTCAGCCAGAGTAACAGAGTTACTACAAATGTATGATGATGAAGCATTATCTTACCTAGATGATATCTATCTCACATACGACGACTTGGAGAATCACTTGAAAAGAGTGAACACCATTATACTTGGGTTCGCAGCAGAGGGTTACAAATTCAACTTTAAATGTCCCGAATTGCCCATCTGAAAGTATTATTTTTAGGATACGAATTATCAAGTGAAGGAAAAAGCCTAGCGGATAACTTCTTAGAGAAGTGTGCTGTACTCCAAGCACCAAAAACGCTGAAGAACTTACAATCGATTCTAGGTTTCCTGAATTTCGGAAGAACTTACATTCTAAATTATGCGGAGAGGGTTACACCTCTCTATGAACTAATTAAACCTGATTTTAAACCAATCACTTGGACTCAAAAACACACAGAAATTTTGAGATCACTGCAAACAGACATGTTAGCAAAAACAAAATTAGATACACGTGACAACACACGCAATCTTGTAATCCGAGTCATCCCAGGAAGATGCGGATTCCCGTACCTGACTTTGAATGAGGGAGAAAAGGTACCAATAGCTTACAAATCACATTTGTACACAAAGGCTGAAATAAAATTCAGTTCAACTGAGAAAATTCTAACTGCGGTTCAGACTGCTGTAGCAAAAGAAAGGGCCCTAGCACAAGGTAAACGAATAATAATCGTTACACCCATACCGGCTTTGGAAGCGGTAACTAAAGCGAGCATTCCTAATGTTAAAGCTTTGCATCCGAGATTGATTCAGTGGGTTAATTCTCTTGCTGCAACAAACGTAGTTTACGAATTTGATCCTAACTTAAAGACACAGGAATTTTTACAAAATGAATATGAATGTCCTCTGCCAATTGAAATCCTGCCTCTAGAAGAATACGGAAGTATAATATATACTGACGGATCAGCACACCCCGCAGTTGGGGGCAAACAAGCTTACAGTGCTGCGTGCGCGATTGTTAAAGGTCGTTGGCACAAAGGAAAATTTAGACCAATGGTCACTAAAACACAATCTCTAGGAGATTGTTCAGCTCAACGAGCAGAATTGGTAGCATTTAAGATGGCGTTAGAAAATACCGATCGCGAATCCCTCACACTCATAGTGTGCGATTCATATTATTGCGTACAATCTTATAATGAATACTTGCAGAATTGGGTGGAAAATGGTTTTAAAGATTCAAAAGGTGGCACAATCAAGCATAAAATGCTTTGGGAACAGGTAGTTCTTTTACAGAAAGAACTACAAAAGACTCACGTGATACACACTCTGAGTCATCAACGTGATGGCGTTCACGTTGCAGGGAATTCATTGGCTGATGAAGCCGCGAAGGCAGCTGTGCAAACGGCTTCCGTAGCTGCAATTACTCGGTCACAAACAAAAATAGACAGCGACATTCTACAAGCTGTCAGTGCGTCAGTAAAAAATGATATGAAAACACTCCCAAAAGGCTTTCCAGAAAAGTACTTATATTTTAACAGATACAAATAATGTTCCTTTTGCTCGAATCCCTGGAGTGGGGGATAAGGTAATTCCAAACACGAAACGGAGAGGTTTCCTCACACAGGAAGCACATATGGGGGAGGGTCTGAGACACCAAACAATCAGGGACTCTCTGAAAGAATTACAATCAGAGTACTGGTGGCCGGGAATGAGCGTAGATATTCATGATTTTGCAAAAAATTGTGTAGACGGCAACAGAGATCGCAGTGGAGAACCGGCCAGCGTAATGTCAGGAACCCTAATAGAAAGCATAAGGCGTTCTATCCGCGCAATCAAACAAGAGAAACGCGTCCCATTGTACATCATTAAGACAAAATCCACTTAAGAAATGTGGCCCCAGCGTTCGGCTGACGCCAGAACGGTTATAAAAGATCTGCGAGTCTTTATCGGCACATACACAATTGCCATGTTCCATTCTGACCAGGGTCCTGCTTTTAGCTCTCGAGCTTATAGGGAGGCCATGGCCAGCATGGGCGTTGGCTTGCGATACTCTTGTCCGTCACACCCCGAAGGGAACAGTGTGGTAGAAAGAAAAAACCGGGACATAAAGCAATCTATAACAGCGAAGGTATTAGGTTCGGGTGATGGGTGGGTCAAACATTTAATAAGTGTCCAGTTAAGTCTTAACAATTAGAATTCTCTAAAAGGTTTCAGCCCATATGAACTATTGTTCGGAACTAGAATGTACATTCAGGACTTAGATAGTCAGGTATCAGTGGTAGAAGATAAGAATAAAGACTTTGACATCAAAGACCGTTTGGCTGTTTTACAGGACTTGAATGAAACAAGAAAATCCTTAAGCAACATAAAGTTAAAGCAACAGCCAGCTACCACTGACGAGGCACCACCAGCCCCGGCAAGGCCTGTCTGGATTCCAAAGATTGGGGATCTAGTCAGAGAAAAAATAGCGGTGAAGAAGGAATTTGGGGGGGAGGAGCTACGCTACGATCCAAGATGGCCACATAAGCTCCCGGCTCCACCGACCTCCACCGGCAGCTCGTATATCCTGCCCTTTATCCTTCCAGCACGCCGGACTCCCACATGTATGAAGTGCTCCTGACTCCTGCGGTGAAAAACCCGGACCCTCCAACTTACCGGGTGACAAAGTTACGTCGAATTTACTTCTCGGCCTATTCCAGAGCTTCCACCGGGACCTTGATTTCTGACCCATCCGGGTTGGATGTGATCAACATCGGCTGTGGGACCAGGGTTGCTTCCGGTCTCCCGACCTCGGTCCAAACCTTCTAATTCCAGTTGGCAACTGAGTAATCGGCTTCATTCAAGGACACGGCACAGTGATGCATGTGATATCGGTGACCACGGTCGGGGGTCCTATGCCCGGTGACCCCCTGGGGAGCCCGGGTTGTCAGGCTGGCCCCCGCGAGTGGCGAAATACCGACCCTGCCTGTTGTGTGAGCTCTCGTTGTTGTCATAAGCCCCGTGTGTGCCTAGTTCCTGGACGGTGTTTCAGGGATCCGAATCCTGCCTCGTCTCATGCCGGAGTAGATGGGGGATACTGACGGTACACCAACACTGAGGTCCGTAATGGCCGCCATTGGGGCGCTCCGCTCTCACTTTGCCGTCCTGTGCCAACGGATGTCTGTAAAGCTGGATAACGCGCACTTGGAACCGGAAGCGGATAATCCGACAAGCTGTCAGCATGCGTTGGACCCCGTGGATTATTCTCCGCACCATTTAGAGACCCCCGGACGGAAGCCTGTTTTAGCCTATTTTGATGACTCTGGTCTTATGGAGGGTGCACCTGTTATCGTCGTTGGCTTTCCCTGCTCCATTCCTGTTCGACGGAACATTGTTGCTAAAGGTTTTTAATGCCAAGGACAGTTCTTCAGTGACTTTCGGAGAGGTTTGCCTTCCTTCTTCATCCTCAATTGTTGAATTTCAGATGCCGCCATTTTGTCTCCTCTCCTCGATCCGTCGCCATTGTTTTGAACTGTCTTGGACGCTTCGCCTTCTTCGCGATTGTTGTGGCTTGGACGACATGGGCTTTCGTGAAGAACCGAACTGGTCAAGGTTGACTTTGACATTCGGGGTTAGCTTTTCTATCTGTTTTATGCCGGATATGCACCGTGTATGCTATTGGGAGACGGGAAGTTTTTATTGGAGTTCTCCCCATGTACGTGTTCAATACTTGCTTTAATAGTCGACATGGAATTTGGGGAGGCTGCTGCTGGTGGGGTGTAATGAGGACCGGGAGTGTGTCTATTACTCTCCTCCTCCGCTTTCTTCCCTTTCTTTAGGGCAGTTCTGGGGCGACAGGCACGCTGTTAGTGGGGTTGGCCGTAGCCATTACAGGGGTGCAGGGTGGTGGGTGTTGGGGGGGGGGTTATTATTTTAGTTTGTTTTGTTCTATGGTCTCTTTCTCTTTCTTTTCTCTTTCTCTCAGGTGGGGCTTTCCTTCCTCTTCAGTAGGTTGGCTGTCTCTCTCTATCTCACTTCTTTCTCTATCTGGCGTCTATACTTGCCTATGCCTTACTTCTCTGGAGGGTGGGTTTTTCGGGATGATGCTCTAGCTGAATCGCTCGCTATTATACAGATTTTGGCTCCTTGTTTGCCTTAGCAGGCGTAGTATGTTTAAGGCTGTAATGTTCATCACCTGGTTCTGATTACATTGCGGGGTGCGTCCCCCCCATCTCTTCTTAATTCTATTCTATGGTGTGACGCCATCGATAGTGCAGCCACTACTGCTTCTTCATAACCAAAAAAATGAAACCTTTGATATCCTTTGCTTAATGGCACATGCAATCATAAGCTATGCTTGTCTCGTTGATATTACGCGGTCGTATACATTTGCATGCCACCTGAATCTATATCCTGAGTTTGCGGCCGGCCCCTGTGGTTGTAGGCCTGCGCTTGTAATGCTTTGATAATTCAATAAAGGTTTTCAAAAAAAGAAGGAATTTGGGCCTTCTTACAGAAAAGCAGTACCTGTCTTAGCAATCAACGGAACAAGATCAGTAGTACTACCGCCCCTTGCTGGTAAAAAGGAGAACAGAGTTGTATCAATCGACCTGGTAAAACCACAAGCATGTGGCCTATAATCAACAGTAGGCCCAGTGGACTCCCGAGAAACAATAGAATACCCAAACTTGCAACAATCCAAGAGGTTCAAACTGAAAGACTAATCACATTCGATAAGCCTGCAGTGCACAGAGAGGGACTATGCAATAATGCCATGGAACTTGTGCCACTTGGAACACAGATTGAAACAGTTCGTCAAGAAACACCAGTCTACAATGATGTGGCATCAGAATGTGCTACCGAAAGACAAATGGAAAGACCAATCCCAACAATTGACAGAACTGACTCTGGCTACTTCATTAACTTCGATAACTTTTCTGAAGATCAAACCGACCCCAAAGTGATGCCAGAAACAAAGACTTTTAAAGAAAAAGCAACAGAACTCTTTCAACAAATCAAAGAAGTATATCTGGATGCACCATTGATTGAGCATTGGATTATTTCAGGGGTATTTATACTCCTACAATGCCTAATTTTACTTTTAATTTTAGGAAAGTTTATTACAATTCAATGGACACAGCAAGTCAGAACATCAACTTAGTCCTAAAACCACACAGATCATCCCACGTGAAGAAAAGAGAACTGTCAACAGTAAATGTCACAGCCATTCCAATACCCGGGGGGGTAGTATGGGACAAAACTGACTATGAAATCTATGGTCCGGTCGAAATCCTGAAATATCCTCATCAGTTCAAGGTTTCTTTAAGTGACTTTGTAAAACCAAGTACATTTTCTGATGATTGGGATTTTGAAAGTATTAATAATATGATGTCTGATTTAGTGTTGTCAGCAAGATTTACAGAGCATGATTACTTACAAGGTTCGTCTAGTTATGAGCAGATGTACTGCTTCTCACACTATGGTGGCCATTACTTGCATAAATCTGCACAACCTAGAAATGTTTTTAAATATAACCAATGGGAACATTGTGCTACTCCACCTAAAAGCAGTTCAAAAACATTCTATGAGAAATGTCAGTACTTCTCAGGGTTTAACACCAGTGATGCAGAAACGTTTTATTATAAACTGTTAGATAAAACAGGGTTGAAAACAATGCTGACAAATACTAAATTGATATATTCAGAAGCATTTTATGAAAAAATTATGACATTTGGTTTTGATTATTGGAGAAATAACATTGAACCAAAAACAATCTGGGGTACAAAAGATTGGCAGGTACAAGGCCTAGAAGCATTATTTCGAGCCTGCATGATCCCAGAACAAATAATGTTTTTAAATGACACAATTCACCAAACAACCTGTCTTGGCCTAGCTAAGATTAAAGACCTTAACAAACCGTCTATTCCGAAGCCAATACCTGATAATGCAACAACAGATATTGAAATAGACGTATCTAAAATTTTACATCTAAACAGAACACATCCTGATTGGAAAAAGTAGTTAATCTGGCCTACTGACACAAACAACTGTCAAGATGACCAGACAAGACCCTAGATACTCCCAGAGACAACATCCAGGGATAGTAACAACATACAGTGTAGGGAAGCTGTGCCTTGAATGGCTAGAATCATCCACACTGGCAGAAATTAAGCAACACTTATCTTTACTTAAAGATGGTGCTGATTTGCGCGATTTCATTCTGGGACCTCGCAAACAGCGTCTAAAACGCTTCATAGCGACCAGTATATATGCGGCTTACAACGAGGCTTGGAAAGTCACACAAATTGAAACAGCTGAAAAAATACGAGAAATTGATCGTATTAATTTGGAAAAATCACTTTCTGTAGTGGACAATGGGTTAATGACTCTGTCCTCCAGAATATATTCACTGGACAGTATTGTATCATCTGCCATAGATATAATAGACAAAGACTTGCTAATATAACAGCATGGCCAGTCGCAATTGCGTTCTATTGTACAGTTAGGCTGGACGCTGCAAAATCTTCGTTCAGGCTATGTGCCTGGGCGTTTAATCAACACAACGTCATTGTTTTCCATCTTTAACCTTACTGATAAACAAATCAGCTTGGCACAGAAAGGAGCAGACTATACAATCCTGAGCATCGAAACACTTGAGAGATTACCTTTGACAATGTCAGAAAGTCCTGTCATTGAATGGATAATACACGGAATTATCACTATTCCGATAACAACTTTCCGATTTAAAAATTGCCTTGAATACATACCTACTGGCCAATATGAACGATTGGGTAAAGGGTAGATTAACTCAGCATGGAAATGACCATACACACACACATGCTATAGTGACAGCAACAAAAATGTATTTCTTAGTGGTGAAAACTGCAAACATTCACTAAGCGGTATACTTTTGTGCCAGGGTATTAATTTACACGGAGCCTGTGAAGGAAATTCTAACAACCTTTCTTGCCACCAACATGTCACACCTGCAAAGCAGATAGAGCCTTTCTTTATGCAGCTCTCGAATGGGAGTTGCATTCTAATAACGGATCACAGCTGTTGTGGCCTTTTGCCAGGGAAAGCATATCTCGTAAGCGTAACTTCCATGGTCAAATGCTGTATGCAAGCATTGTTTCCAAACGGCCCTGGAGACACTGAGACTCCCATTTGGCCTCGTTTGAATTTCTCTTCTATACGAATTGATACTTTAAGCAGAATGAAGTCTGTGCTTTTGCAGACAACAGTGCCCATCACGTCATCAAAAGAGACGTATGATCTCCAAGTTGCAAGGACAACATCAGAGATTCATGACCTTTTATCAACAAATTGCCCCGTGCATTTCACAGAAATGCTTAGCCAAATTCTTAACATGTCTAGTGCCATAGGCATCCCAGGCGTATTTGGCCCATTTTTTCGGGACTGTTAACACCATTCAAAGCAATTCTAGGAATCCTTCCTAATTTTGTCCATTCAGTCTTTGGCGGCATACCCCTGATTTTGGGACTTGTAGCAGGCATTTTATTTTTGACCCTCCTGCTCCGATATGGCAAGCCAAAACTCAGACATGTCTCCGGCAGGGATGGAAGAAACGATCCTAGCAATACGCTACCGGAACCGCATAACTAGAGTCCTTGGATTGGCCAGGCTGAGAGATTTGAACATGACCTGGTTTCTTTCATTCAGACCTATATGCAGACCTGCATCTTACCTGTGCTTCGACGTATGCTATGCGGAGATGAGTGTGTGTTGGACACCTGTCTTGCACTTCCATCAGCAGTACCAATGGATATCGATACTTTGCTAAGTCCTATTACGGCTCACGCATTGTGTTGTCCCCAGCGGCTACCAATCCTGATGACGGCATTCGTTGAGACTCCTGTGCTACGACTAGGTGGTAACAGTGGAGCGAGAAATAAAAGCGACATCACCCAGGTACGACTTTCTGTGAGCATTGCTGATCCAAATTATGATGATAGCAATCATCATCACACCTGCCAAGTTACAGCGTTATCGAACTTGGTCGAACTGTCACCTGATTTTGTAGACCAATTCTTTGAGAGCCTGTCTGATATGATGTTCTCCCCCGAACAGAAACAATAATTTTTGAAAAGCATTCCGACACCCATGAACTCTGAATTCGGCCTTCAGTTTTGATCAACAAAAACTGCTGAAAAGCTTTGGAACTCTATTCCCCCGTTCAACAAGAATTTTTTTTAATTGAACAATTTTTTCAAAATATTTACTTTTTTGGCACGAAAAGTCTTTGCTTAAAGTAGACCTATTCATAAAGAACAGAAGCTTCTATTTTTTAGGTACTTCTAGAGACATAATAACTTTTACACCAGCCTCTAGCTCATGTCACAGCAAATGCATTTCTATGTGATGAAATTATCTCGCCCTGCTTTTCTGTATAAAGAGATATTTCATGTGTAATTTTTTCGCTAAATCGTTCACTGATTACATATGCTATAATTTTGAATGATTTCTATGCTTAAAGACGTACAGTACAAATAATTCCATGTATTTCAAATACGCCATTTCGAATGCAAATATGTATTTTGGGGTGGGTAATGTTACACAGGCATCTTATTGCTATAGTTTTTAGTAATTTGATGGACATAAATTCGTGGAGTGGGTGTCGTGTTCTAATCTAGGACCCCGATCAATACTGTGACCTTATGCCCCTATACGGCTATAATCCACTTGTACCCCTATAATGGCATAAACGATCAAGAGCAATATTTCAGAAACTCGTCTCTGGTCTAACACGATCAGAGCCACATTTCAGAATCGCTTCCTTTGCAGCTCATTAGAGCAAATGACACAGCAGAAGCCACTATCTAAGATTCCTAGATTACACTCCGAGTTCTTCAACAAGATAAAACTCAGAAACCTGGGAAAGCCCCGCTTGCTATGTTTTGATTAGTAATAGAACTCTAATGAGCACTGAGAGACGATCACTTCCTAGTGACATCTTTATTGACGTCTTATGTCCAAAAACGTACGTCAAACAAGGCACCTTTCAGGTATAAATATTACCAACGTTGCCTTAAGCAAACGCTGCCTCAACGACATCGATGATAGCGATGGTGTGGTGAACATAGGAGCAGAACAGCTGTCCCCTGCAGAGCCCAGCAGATGCAAGCTGCCCACGGACACTGCCCCTCCTCCTTGACGCTCTGAGAGAGACGCTGTCTTTTCTCTTGCCGAGAAAATCCAGCTCCGGCGTTTCCAGCCTACTCTTGCGAGTGACTGGGATATCGAGTCCTAGAAGGAGATACAAGACCTCCAACATTCTATTTCAGAGGTATGGTGTTGACTAAACCCTTAGAGAGAATTCTTGAAGCAAACCTTGGCAAAACCAACTTAACTAAAACTGCTACTTACTTACTCCCTCCCAAGTATTAGGCTTAGATCAGGTACACAGGGGTAGGAATAGTTAGAAGCACCAGTTGAGTACGTTAGCTGAATGTATATATGAATGTATATATTTTATTCATTTTAAACCATTGTATGGCTAAGAAACCATATCAATGCTTTTACAGTATTATTTCGCAATCCTCATTTTACTGTACGCACTTTTTATAATAACAAGTCTTGCAATTGTGGCAATTCATTTCTCTTGCACGAGAAGAAAGACTGTTCAATAAATAATACCTTTTATTGAAAACGCCTGTCTCTCTATTCTCTGCATCTTGGTGAAAGTAATCTGCACAACTGACTGAGTAAAATAACTTTCTATTTTTTCACACGACTCTAGAGATTGACTCTTATTCTAAGGAGCAAAGTTGTCATGTTTATGCGGTTGTTGGAAAACTGAATCCCTTCTTGTCTGTACCAGGGAAGCTGATCACTTCCTATTCAGTCAAGAAAGTTTCCAGTGACCTCTGAGCTAGTTGGTAACAAACCCAATTAAGTTTAGCATAGACAATAGAGACCTGGAAGACCCGCACTTCTACGTCCATGCTATTGTTTATGTTATTCCAATGCGCAGGGCCTATTGGGAAAATAGGAACTACACTACAACCTAAAAGACGCCTACTTTACAATTTCTATGTACACCAACCCTTTCTTCAATTTATTTGGAAGAACCATCTCTTTCAATTCAAAGCCATTTCCTTCGGCCTTTCCTCAGCCCCTTGGTGTTTCACCAAGGTGATGAGGGCTGTCGCCTTGTCTCTAAGGGAAAGGGGTATTTGTCTCATCATCTACCTGGACGACATTCTTATCCTGTCTCAGGATTACGATCAGATCACCCGAGATCTGGGAGTTGTCATGGGCCTTCTAGAAAGTCTCGGTTTTATTATAAATAAGGAAAAATCCATACTGTCTCCCTCGAAAACTATGGAGTTCCTGGGTTTCACCGGGGGCACTGTCTTCTCCTCATTCCTCCAAAGAAGATTTCCCAAATCAGGAAGGAGATAAAACATGTTCTAAAACATCAAAATCTCTCTTTGAGAGAACTGGCCAGGCTCTTGGGCCTTCTCTCTTCCTCTATTCGAGCTATCTTCCCGGGCCCTCTAAATTATTGTGCCCTTCAAAGAATAAAAGCGAGAGCTCTGAGGTCAGGCCTCTGGTACGGAGATCGTGTTTCCTTGAACCAGGAAGCCATCTCGGAACTGACCTGGTGGTTGGACAATCTGGACGCATGGAATGGGAGAGCTATCTTCAGTTTAGCTCCAGACTTTATTTTGGAATCTGATGCGAGTCTTCATGGCTGGGGTGCCTGTCTCCATGATCAGAACACTGGAGGGGTCTGGTCTCAGGAAGAATCTTTTCAACACATCAATTACCTAGAGTTAACCGCAGGACTTTATGCTCTGATGAGTTTTAGACATTCTCTTCAAGGCAGATCAGTTGTTGTGAAAATGGACAACATCTCTGATGTCGCCTACATAAACCGTTTGGGTGGTACCAGATCGGAGGACCTCTCCAACCTGGCCAAGAAACTTTGGATCTTCTGCCTGGAACACAAAATCTCTCTCAGGGCAGAATATCTCCCGGGAAAATCCAACCTCTGTGCGGATTGGAAGTCGGGGTTCCTCTTAGACTACAACGACTGGAAGCTCAACACGTCTTTCTTCAATTCCCTGAATAATTTCTGGGGCCCTTTCGGAATAGATCTCTTTGCGAGCAGACTAACATTCCAATTGGAAGATTATTACAGCTGGATGCCCGACCTGGGTGCTCTTGCATTGAACGCCTTTCTCCAGTCGTGGGAGAGCATCAACGCTTATGCCTTCCCTCCATTTGCCATGATCCAGAGAGTCCTTCAGAAAGTCAGACTCCAACGCTGTTCAATTGTCCTGATAACCCCGTTGTGGCCATCCCAGGCATGGCTTCCTACTGCCCTAGAACTAACTTACGATCTTCCCTTCCTGATTCCTTCCCTGATAGACCTCCTTACAGACGTAGATGGTTAAATTCACCCTCTTCTTCAAACAGGGAATTTGAACCTTCTTGCCTGCAAGGTGTCAGGAGATCCAACAATCTCACAAGACTTTCGTCAACAGCTTCTACTCTCCTCGGAGAATCTTGGGACCCTGGCACACATTACCGGTATAACAACATTTGGAAAGTATGGTTACATTGGTGCTTGGAGAGGGACTTGGATCTCGTGGAGGCACCTATCGTTGATATAGTTAATTTTCTTGGAGAACAATTCGATAGAGGCCTGAGTCACAGGTCTATCAATTGTTATAGATCTGCTATTTCCGCTGGTCATTCCCTTGTCAACAATAAAACGGTAGGTAAAAATCCTATTATTTGTAGAATATGTAAGAGTATAAGGATTAGGAGACCTCCAAAACCTAGATATCAATCTCTATGGGATGTTAAGTTTATTCTTGATATTTTCTGTACTTGGCCAGATAACTCTCTTGAGCAGAAAGAACCTTTCTTTCAAATTAGCCACTCTTCTTTGTTTGATTTCGTGTCGAAGAGTTTCCGATGTTAAAGCTCTGGATATTTCTTACAGATCCTATGATATGTTTGGAGTCAAATTTGAGTTGCATAAAAGAACGAAAACTATGTCTGATACTATTTTTATCCACGCTTTGCCTTGTGCAATAAACTTTGTGTTGTTCACTGTATGAAAGAATACGATCTGAAAATGAATTCTCTTCGCCCTTCTGGTGTGGATCAATTGCTTATCTCCTTTGTTAGACCTCACAGAGGTATTTCATCTGCCTCTATTGCAAGATGGGTTAAAACTGTTATGGGCGGGGAGGCCTGGCCTGAACGTGAAGCGGTGATGGGCCTGAACTCCCCTACCTTCCACCAAGTGAACAATGGTGGCGGACCAGATCCTCGCTAAAAGACACCTCTTTGATGCTCTTGATCGCGTTGCTGCTTGATACCAGGGATGTGTTTGTTCTTTGGCTGGCCAGCTGGACTTGGTGTGTTCTTAATGTACTAGGCCCCGCAATCCTGCTGCTGAACACGAGTGACCCTGAGGTACGTCCGAGGTGCCTTGTCATGATTTAGGGGTACATCTCCCAACCGATGCAAACCTGCCGGACCTGCTCTGTTCCCCAAGGCCTAGAGACTGCTCACAAACCCAGGGGGCGCCGGCTAACGTTGACCATTAAACTATTGGCCTTGCAAGAGACGTCTCCCGGCCTCGCCCATCACCTCTGGACCATCGACTCGCCCTGTCACGACCCTTCTCGCCTCCACCCCACTAAAACATCTAGGAACTGAGCTGCTAAGAATATTGAGAGTTTGTCCTCAGCCTACCTAGTGGCTCTACCGAGTTCACAACCGGTACACATCCTTCAACCCACGGTGAGATGGCGGGCAGAGGGCCCAGAAACCAGACTTTCCAGGCAAAATTGGACAAATACGCATACAACGCCACCTCAGGGCAAAGCACAGGAAAGTGACGGAGGGAAGAAGGTAACATTGGAAGACATCATGAAGGCGCTAGCAAATGTCCAGACGACAGTCGGAACGATCTCTACGGATGTATCCCTGCTGCGGACGGACCTCCACAAAATGGCGGACAGAGTGAAAGACGTGGAGATAGTGGCAAAATCCCTGGTCTAGGACACCTCGGACCTCCAGGTCTCGGTGGCCCGCCTGGAAATGGACAACAAGCTGCTCATGGACAAACTGGATGACCAGGAAGGGCGAGCTAGACGGAACAACGTCAGAATTATAGGCATTCCGGAATCGGAATGGACCCAGGCAATGGACCTTTATGTTGAAAACCTGATAAAAACTAAGTTACAGCCGAAGGGACTCTCGAAATTCTTCTCAATCAAGCGCGCTCATAGAGTGCCTGGTGGAAGGCCGAAACCGGGGACGCCTCCGAGGTCGGTACTGGCACGTCTTTTCAACTTTAGAGATCGCAACGCCATTTTGCAAGCGGCAAGGATCTCCCCGCCTGTTAGGATCTTGAACTCGACCCTCTCCTTCTTTCCGGATTATACTGCAGTCGTCTCTCGGAAACGTCGTAGTTTCTTTGAGGTTAAAAAACTGCTACGGGCACAAGAATTGCCATACTCCCTGCTATTTCCTGCAAGGCTGAGGGCGATGGCTGAGGGGAAAACATGGTTCTTCGACACGCCAGAGACGACCCACGAGTGGCTAGAGGGATGGCGTCCAGTGAACAAAAAGGAACGGAGACCGGGATCACACCGCCGCCGAGAGGGGGGTAGACTCCCCAGAAGATTCGGGCCCCGGGAATTAAGAGTCCTACCGCGACCTGCATCCTGAAGAAGAGTAAGACTAACCAGGCCGCAGTCAATACTTTACACTAGAAAGTACGGCACTATGAACACTGACAATTGAGCTGCCTTGAAGTTCTGGACTGGGGGGAGCCTAAGGGACTCCAAAAGGCTGCTGCCTCAAAGGACTCTCCCCCGGCACGCAAGTATTGCAGTTCTGGGAGGGACAAAAAAGCACTCTGCAAAGTTGGGGTGGCGGGCAGTTGTAGGTTCGCCTGGCAGGGAGGCAGGGAGGGTGGGTGGGACGTGGGATGGGAAGGTAACTTATGCTACAGTTTTTGTTAAGTATGCGATTGTTTCTTATTTGTTTGTTCGACTCAATCTGGTTCTGACAGCACTATGGGACGACACTTTGACACTATGGGCCGCACGCATCTCTAGATTCTTGATTCACTTCACCACACATAATGATTGGCGGGTCACCTGCAATGTTGAATATTGGATGTACCCTACTATAGATAATGGCTGAAACTGTTTCGCTTGAGCCGCGGGCTCACCGGACAACTCTCACCCTTCTCACCTGGAATGTCAGGGACTTAGGGGACGGACAAAGTGAAAAGAGGCCTAGTACTACAATACCTGAAACGCTGTGGCCCTGCGGTGATCTTTCTGCAGGAGACGCACCTGGTTGGGTCAGCGGTTCGAGCTATAGATAGATGAGGTTATCGGATGGTGGCCCATGCAGACTTCTCCTCGGGCTCCAGAGGTACGGGGATTCTTATTAGGAAAAACTTCCCATTAGCGGTGCAACAAACACGAGTTGACTAACAGGGCCGCTTCGCAGCGCTGACCTGTCGGTGGGAAGGTAGGTTATTTAATTTGGTCTCTGTCTACATACCGCCCGCACTCCATACACAATTCCATTCCGCTCTTACGGCGTTTCTATTGACCTTCCCGGAGGCGACACTACTAATGGGGGGCGACTTTAATGACATACTGGACGGCTTACAGGACAGATTCTCTACTAGGCCTACAACTCAGAGTGGGCAACGTCTTCTTGGTCTCATAGATGCCCTAGGGCTTACACACAGCTGGAGATTTAAGCACCTAAATGAGGCACGGTACACCTTCTATTCAGCAGTACATGAATCTCTCACACGTATCGATTATTTTCTAGTGTCAGCAGACGCCCTGTAGGGTATAGAGGAGGTCATTATTCGTCCCAGAGGCATATCGGATCACTCCCGAATAATGCTCAAATACACCCATCATCAGGTCTGCCGAAGACGCATGTTCCTGGTGCATGCTAGCTTCCTTCAGATTCCACCCATTCAGTCAACCCTTGCACGTACCACTAAACAATTCTTCCAAGAAAACCAGGGCACGGTGGACTCACCCAGTACGCTCTGGGAGGCGTATAAAGTTGTCCTCCGGGGACAAGCTATGACATCCATTCTGGGACACAAACGGGGGCGTTAGGCAGAACTGGACAGGCTCGAGGCTGAACTTACCATGGCCATAGAAGAGCAGGAGGCCCACCCTTCTCCGGGAGCCGCCAGTGCGCTTCGCCTAAAACAAACGGAACTTTTGGCCCATCAGAGAGAACTAGCGATAACCAAGATACAAGCCACTAGACACAGGGTGCATGGACTGGGAGATAAGGCAGGGAAAATGCTGGCCTGGCTGGATCGGAAAGAGAGAGCACGTAAAGTCATTCCACAACTAACCTCTCCTACAGGCTCCCCGATTTCCGACCCTGATGGTATAGTCAATCTCCTAGCTGACCACTATGAACAAATCTATGCTCCCCGGGCAGCCTACTCAACTGCTGAGGCATATGACTATATCAAGGATCTGTCAATACCCAAGCTCTCCCCGGAGGCGGCGCTCCTCTTAGAGGCTGACATTACCACCGATGAAGTGCAGACAGCTACCTATGCCTTAGCGTCTGGCAGAGCACTGGTGCCGAATGGGCTCCCAGTTGAAATGCATAAGAGACTAAAACAATCGACAGCCCCCTTTTTCCTAAGTATGCTCTACGACAGTCTAAAATTAGGAGAGCTGCCACGAGATCAGCGGCTAGCCACGATTGTTGCGATCCACAAGCCTGGCAGGCTTTAGACGGACTGTGCCTCATACCGTCCGATCTCACTTATTAATGCGGAGCCTAAGATCCTTGCAAAATTACTAGCGCTGCGACTCACTCCTCATCTAGCGACATTAGTGCATCCGGACCAATCTGGCTTCATGCCACATCGGAGCACGGCCCTTAACCTCCGACGGCTTCATGCAGTCTTGGCACGTGCCCCCTATCTCAAAGACCCTGCTGTCATCCTCTCCCTAGACGCCACTATGGCGTTCGACACGGTCGAATGGCCCTACTTGTTCGCAATGCTCCAACATATGGGTTTTGATCCCAAATTTTGTGCCTGGGTTTGTTTGCTGTACACTAAGCCACTAGCGCATGTTGTCGCAAATGGACACATTTCACGAGATTTCCAACTTGGCAGAGGCACGAGCCTGGGATGCCCACTGTCTCCTTTGCTATTCGCACTGATCCTGTAACCACTTGCGATCTGGATCAGATGGGAACCCTCCATCAAGGGGCTCCGGTGGACTGACATATGGAAGGACCGTATATCCCTATATGCGGACGATATTCTTTTGTATCTCACCTCCCCGAAAAAATCAATTCTCAAATTACTGAATGTGTGTGAAAAGTTCGGTAGAGTGTCAGGATACAAGATTAACTGGACTAAATCCATCCTGTTTATCCTTTCTGGTCCGCCGCCTATTCTGCCATTGACCTGCCCGTTAAGGGCGACCACAACTGCATTCAAATACCTGGGCATCTACATAACACCAGACCCTGATGAATTTTACAGTTTAAATCTCAGCCCCCTTTTGGAACGTTTCAAACGTGACGTGAAGGTATGGCAGACTCTCCCTCTCACGCGCCTGGGAAAGGCAGCATTGTATAAAATGATGGCTCTCCCCCGCTTTCTTTCCTTACGTTCTTGAGAATACTCCCTCCTTGGTCCCTGCACGGTACTTTAAAACGATTGCGTCGTTAGTATCTCACCTGCCTTGGGGTGGAGGGACGCCCCGAATATCGCAAGATAAATTGACTAGAAGCTGGTACGATGGGGGAATTGCACTTCCAAATGTAGAACTCTATTACTGGGCGGCACATCTTAAGCAGATTAATTTTTGGTTACATACCCCGCAAACTGAACCTACGTACCTTGCTGACAGACACTCTTTGGAAGGCAGGGGACTGCTGGGTAATCTATACAGCCCCGGTCCACCCTCAGACTTGATAGGCCCAACGCAGCACTCCGTGCAGCTTTGGTACCGGGCCAACATGCGGCTCAAGTGCTTGAGAACCATCACCCAAATGACACCACTGTGGGACTCAAGCTGGCTGGGCTTCCTCCGAAATAGTAAGGGATTCCAGACCTGGGATAACATTGGTATTTCAGTGGTAGGAGATTTATGGAAGAAGGGTAAGGTGGTAGACTTCGCCCATCCACAAACACAATATGAAATGTCACAAACAGAGATATTTCGATACCTTCAAGTTAAACATGCACTACAATCGACTATACCGCTTGGTACTGTCTTCGAAGAATCCACTCCTCTCGAGGATAGGCTCTTGACCGAACACATGCAGGAGAGGGCCACTTCCCTCACATACAGAAAGCTAGTTAATAACCTCCCGGACGTTACAGCCACACTGAAACAAAACTGGTCTGAGGAGGTAGGCCCCCTTGATGACTCTGAATGGCAGGAGGCCCTTGCCTCTCCACGTGAAGCGGCGATCCCCGCTAGTCTAAAACTGATCCAACTCAAAATATTGCACCGTACGTACTATACTAGACCACTCCTACACAAGATGGGAAGAGCTGTGCATAAACTCTGCCTACGTAATTGCGGGGGGGAGGGGACATTTTTCCACACTATCTGGGAGTGTAGGTTAATATCAATATACTGGAGAGCAGTGATGCGCACGATCTCCCAAACAATAGGCATCTCCCTGCTGCCGGAGCCTCGGCGATGCTTACTAAATGTGTGGGAACCAAATGACTTGAACCACCGGCAGCAGGACTGGGTGATGTTGGGCATGCTGATGGCAAAACGCAATATCGCCTGGCTTTAGGGCTCTGCAGTGTCACCGACACTGCATAGTTGGTGTAAAGATATGGAAGGGCCGATGGTGGCGGAAAAGGCTGTATATGTCCATCATGGTTGCCCAGGCAAGTGGGGTGAGTGGAACACGTTCAGGGGTGACATCTGCGAACCGCCGAACAAATCTGAGGAAAATGAGGAACTAGACTAATAATAACTGCTTGGATGTATAGCTGAGGAAGCGATGTGCTCTCAATGTCATGTTTACTGCCTGAGATTTCAAAGTGAATGTAATTGCGAAAGGCCCGCTATTGTGTCTATATAACTGATGTAACAGTCTTATGCAGAATTGTCCTATTTGCTGTGTTGTTACAAAATAAAAACAAATTTAAAAAATAATAAAAAGAAAAAAAAACTGTTATGGGCCTTTCAGTTATCGATCTGTGTGTATTCAAACCACATTCCATTAGAGGTGCTATGGCCAGTAAGTCATTCTGGTCAGGTGGTAAGTTGGATGATATACTCAAGGCTGCTGATTGGTCTAATTCCAGGACTTTTGTTCATCACTATTGCAAACTAATCACTCATATGTCTGATGTTGTTTAACATGGCTACCAACATGCATAATGGTAGCCTCCGGTCTTGTAATGAAATTGCGATTCTCCTATTAACATGACTAGAGAATCTGGATTTCATGTAAGACACGGGGGCTAGCATTATCCCTCCCACCCTTCCCTTTGGGTGGTTGATGGTTGGTTTTGATTTACTATTTGACTCTTACGATATGTTTATTTGACTAACTTGCTGTTATGCTCTTGTTTTTCCTTTACAGGATTGTTCCTTTTTTTTGTATTCCTTGTTCATTTACATCTTTTTCTTTTCAGATAACCTCTTATGAGTTCATTTTCATGACTCCAGTTCTTCGGATCTCTGAGGTTTCGTTCATCCTTCATCTTTCTTGGAGTTGTGGAGTTTCGTTGGACCTTCGTTCAAGTTTTGTTTTTTTTAAACACATTTTATTGACAGATCACATTGAAATCGCAGAGCTCTGTTCCCCAGAGGCAACTGCCAACTATTTGAATGTACATAACACATTGCAATCCATCATGTTTTGACGTCAAAAAAGTATAAAATGAATGCAAATTAACCACCCTCCCTCCGCCCCCCCCAACACCCCTCCCACCCCCACAGATCCCTCCCCCCTAGCACAGTTCCATACAATGTCAGCAATTTGTGTACACATAGCCACTGGCACAGCACGCTCAAACATCCAATATTGGGTCCTGTTCCGGCGGAGGCTCAAGCCAGATGCCCCTGAAATCAGCCCAATGTTTCCAGATTTTATAATGTTTCCGAGGGCAGCCTCGGGGAAGAAATATGGGCTTCTCCATCTCCATACAAAAATCAAGCCCCCTCTTCCACGCCACCAACGTCGGAGCCCTCGGGTCCTTCCATGCCTTCGCTATATCTCTTTTGGCAATTGTGAGACCCATTAACAACAAGTGCCTTTTGTAAAGGTTACCCCCCACTCCATCCAACACATGCAGTAGTCCCAGGCGCGGCCTGCGGGGAAGCACCCATCCAAGGACTTCATCCAGGCCATTCCAGACCCCATTCCAGAACCTGTCTAAGTGTCCACAACTCCACACTGTGTGAACGAGACTGCCCTCCTCACATCCACACCTAGTACAGATCGGGGATGCAATGTCTGCCACAGCCTCTGCCGAGTGAAATATACCCTGTGCAAGTTTTTAAATTGGATCAACCTCAGGCGGACAGAGATGGCCGCTTCTCTGGGGCCTGCCAGTGCCTCATTCCAGTCCTCCTCTTCTAGCGCCCCCACATCAGCCTCCCAGGTCAACTTTAGTTTCTGCAAATCGGAAGAGCAATGTATAATAAGGGATTGATATATTTGTGATATTTGTTTGGTCTCAATGTCTCCCATAAACACCCGAGCCTCTAGCGGACTAAATTCGGGAGAGATGTCAATGCCTCTATATATGGGGTAATGGCATGTCGGAATTGTAAATAGCGGAAGAACTGAGCGCAAGGCATATGGTATTCTGCACTCAAGTCCTGGAACGACTTAAGCGACGTCCCCGCCATGACATCTCCCAGTCTTGAGATCCCGATATCATCCCACCCCGCAAAGCCCTGAAGGGGCTACCAGGTCTGGGAGGCGGCCATTTCGCCAGAGAGGAGTTTCTTCAGTCAAGGTCTGCCACCACCCTATTCGCTTGCCGCCAAACATCAAATACTACCTGCGTCACTGACGGCAGTGCCCTACGCCTCTGCGTTGCATATAGCAACGTATGGAACATGTGGGGCTCCATAAGGAACCGCTCCAGCGCATAGGCCGGGTCCCCCCTGTCTCCATACCACCATTCATTCAGTACGAGGAGATGCAAGGCCTGATAATATGAGCAAACATCAGAGGTCGCCAAACCACCACCATATGTCGATCGGAAGCAGGTGCGAAGCGCTACGCGGATCGCGCCATCCACCCCTAGGAATTGTCCCAGTGTCGAGTCTACTTGCTTAAACCATGAGGGTGAGATAGGATAGGGATGATTTTGCAACTGATAAAGCAGTCTAGGCAGGGCCAACATTTTAAAGATGGCCGACCTACCATAGATTGTCAGTAGCATGCGGGACCATACTTTGATATCAGCCCGGGTGCGCTCCCAAACTGGCGCCACATTGCGCTCCCAGGATACAGCAGGGATCTCAGACAGGAACCCCCCAAGGTATTTAATGCCATCTACTGCGATCTGAAGGGCCGACGCCCAGTCTCCAACTGCCGGGCCATCCCCCAGCACCCAAAGGGTAGACTTGCGTGGAATAACATACAGGCCCGACGTCTCGCTGAAAATTTGTAGGATACGCATAAGGCGGGCCTGACCTATTAAGGTCCGTTAAGAAGAACAGGACATCGTCCGCATATAGTGCGATTCTATCTGAGAGACTGCGTTCCCACTCGAACCCCCGCATCTGCGCATCCATCCGGACCCACGCAGCTAACGGCTCCATGGCCAAGGCGAAGAAGTAGGGCGAGAGGGGGCAGCCCTGCCTGGTCCCCCTCCCTATAGCGAAGCTCGGAGACGACACCCCCGCAACGCGAACTGAGGCAAACGCACATAGAACATGAAAACGGGTCCCAGATTCAGTCGGGCAGGAGCGGGAACAGATATATCCAGCTAAGCGAATCAAACGCCCTGTCCATGTCGGCCAGGAAAAGTGCCACCCGCTCTCCAGTGGAACGAATCGCCGCCACCGCAACATGAGCCTTCGTTCAAGTTTTGGGACATTTCTTTTCTCCTTTACACCACAGTTAAAAGAGGCTGATTGCCTAGTGCTTAGTTCTATTGTTTGGTTTATAATGTCCTAATGTGGAACTTTTACTTTGTGACATATGCGGCTGCTTGGGTCTGCATTAAAAGATATAAGCATAATGCTAGCCTCCGTGTCTTTAATGAAATCCAGATTCTCTAGCCATGTTAATAGGAGAATCGCAATTTAAACGTATAAACTTACTTTGTACAGTAGCAGTATCGTAGCCAATAAGGTCTAACCAAGGCGAGAGTATTGCTTACTAAAACTTTTACCTCATAACTTCAAAACAAAACACTCAGTAGATAAATGCCGTAGATAAAGGTTGAGTAATCAAATGGGCCCCATTACATGATTTCATATGCCTAATCAACAGTTAAAGCACGGTTTCTTCCCCAAAGAAAAAATTCCACTATCTCATATTCATTCTTTCAACAAACCTGTTGATTTACATGTGATGTAAAACAATCCTGTGATGCTTAACGTTACGCCACACTAATAGCAAGCCAAATGCTTGCATGTCTCCAGATACAAACTTAGCTCCATTCTCACAATCTCGCACTGCAAACCTTCACTTCTGAAGCCCCCTAAAAATAGTTTAACACAGGGATAGTGTTAGGTTTCATCATGAACCTTAGGTCACCATAACTTACATTAATAGCCCACCAAAAGCAAGATGGCTCCTTTATAGCCTCAATAATCTCAGAATCGATATTAGGTCATCAAAAACCAGATCTGGACTCTGAACTGACAGCCCCAAGACAGCATTCATCTCACCATCTGTTAAATCCATAAATCCAAATCACTTTAAGCGTTTATTGGAAGAGCATTACAGCAACATGTCCTTTATGTCGGACAGGTCCAGATCTCTCTCTGGTGAAACCCAGGTTTCCAAGATCAACATTCACTTGGAATCCAGAATGCATTACAAATGAAAACATGTCATGTGCCAAGAACCTATGATAATTTATGCTAAATCAAAATGTAACACATCTCCTTTACAAAAGAAAACATAATAGGAGGAGACAAAAAACAAATAAACCTACCTATACATAGATTAGGTAAAAGTACAAACAACAGTTATTTGACAAATTGTGCAAACCTCTTGGGTAAATGTCTAATTCTTCCAGTCCCCCCTTACTCTGGAGGCTACAGAAACAGTAGACACTTTTACAGGCTCATGAGACGTCATGTTTCTATTGTTATTCTCATCACCACATTCATGAGACGATCTCACACCCATACTCACCAGGAAGGCATCATTCCTTCCTTCAGTGTTCTCACCTCCATGCTCTTTATCACTGCATAAACCTCCACCAGTACACTTCGCAACCCTCTTCACATTCCAGACCTTACCATCTCGAGTCATCGCACAATTAGGAAAACCTTTAAAGCCTTCATGGCCCTCCCGAACCTAGCCCACCCTTTACTCAAAACTTTGGGTTTGAGAACCCTTACCCAGTTACCAGGTTTGATATTATGTACCCTCACCTTCCATTTAGCATCATACCATTCTTTAGACTTGTCTTGTTTTCTTCTCACCCTTGGGATTGAGAACCCTTACCCAGTTACCAGGTCTGATATTATGTACCCTCACCTTCCATTTAGCATCATACCATTCTTTAGACTTGTCTTGTTTTCTTCTCACCCTTTCAGCAATGTCAGATACTCTACGTTCCTCTTCATGTCCCCACTTCTCTTTGAACCACCATAGTCAAAGGCTAGAAGCAGCATCCCGGCCCTTTAGCAACTTTAAAGGGCTAATTTCTGAAGTGGAATGGGGAGTTATGCGGTACAGCCACAATCTTTTGCTGAAATTATTCCTTCCCCCTTGGAGAATAGCTTCCATCACATAGTTCTTCAACTCTCGGTTGAACCTTTCCGCCTGGCCATTATCGTTCGGTTCATATGAAGCCCTAGTTATACACTTAACACTGCAATATTTAAGAAAATATTCCATCACTGCACTAGTGAGTTGAACACCATTGTCCGTAACTAGGACAGATGGACATCCTCCATCAGTAAATATCTCTTTGAAGAACTCAACCACCGCCCCGTTGTGGCTTGTGACACAAACTTGACCTCTGGCCATTTGGAATGATAATCAATTACAATTAAATCAAACCTAACATCCATCAGCAGGAAGTCAAAAGGTTCAGATATATCAAATGCCACCTTTTGCCATGACAACTCCAGCCACTCACAATTTTTCCAAGACGGAGTTCTGACCGTCAAAATCTTTTTACTCCCAGCACACACATCAGACTCTTTTTTATGGTCCTATCAATCATCCTATCCATTCCTGGCCACCAAAGATGAATGTGGACTAAACACTTCATGAGAGACATACCCTGATGTCCCTTGTGGGCCAACTTAAGAATGATGATCTCATGCATTCCAATTGGCGGAAAACACATTTTCCCTCTTTAAATAAAAAATCATCTTCAATCTCCATTTCCTCTGCTACTTCGTACATGAGGAACCATTCTGATTTTATTTCGCTCCTCTTAGACCATCCTTCCAAAACACTCTTCTTGGTAATTTGCTATATCTCAGCTGCTAATTCACATTCTTTCCAAAACTCTTCTGAAATGTCTTCAAATTCACTGATATATACATCTTTAATGGTGGCAAGCGTCACATCCTCTTTCGATTCACTTCCCTCATTATGCGGACATGGCAAACATGATAGACAATCTGCTGTCACATTTTATTTTAGCAGATACATATTCAGTTTTAAAACAGTATTCTTCTAACCTTGAGGTGAGCCTAGCAATACTTTCTGCAGCGTTTCACCCTCCTCCAGGGGACTGAATATTTACTAACGGTTTATGGTCAGTCCTCAGAATGATTTTGCTCCCCCCAAACATAATTTCTTAGGTGTTTAATGGCCTACACACAAGCTACTAACTCTTTCTCAATCATCACATATCTACGTTCTGTCCCACTCAAGGTGCGGGAGACAAAGGCCACCTTCCACTCTTTACCACTCTCTGTACGAGCACACTACCCACTCCATAAATGCTAGCATCCACAGTGATAACACACTCCTGTCCTATGCAGAAAGGTTTCATAGTTGGAGCTGGCAATATTTCTTGTTTGATATTTTCAAAAGCTCCTTGTTGTCTGTCGGACCATACCTAACTGACATTATGCCTCAATATCTCTTTAAGAGGCTCCATTTTAGTAGCAAAAACCTCTATAAATGTACTGTACTACTCGCACATGCCAGCGAATGAAAGCAACTGCTGTTTGGAGGAAGGTGCAGGTGCATCTATAACAGTGCCAACATTGGACTTCTTCGGTATTACTCCTTTGCCTGACAGCGTATGTCCCAAATATTCCACAGATCTTTTAACCATCTTTCATTTGTTACCCTTGAGAGTTAAACCATGTTTTTCTAACCTGGTACATACTTCGATCAAGTGCCGCATATGTTCTTCTTCATTGTGAGAAAAAATCAAAATGCCATCCTGAAAACACTTAAATAAATCACCAACATCGCTAAAGATATGAAACAAGGCCCTCTGAAAAACTGAAGCTGCAGAGGCTAACTCAAATGGCATTCTCTTAAATTGGTACATACCTTATGGAGTAATGAATGCAGTTAAGTATTTAGACTCTTCAGCTAAAACAATTGAATGATATGCTGATCTGTGGTCCAATGTGGAAAATATGTTGTCGCCTTCTAACATGGAAACAACCTTATTCATATTAGGCAACGAATGGCAATCAATCAAAATATTTGCATGTATGATCTCAAGTCAACACACAGACACAATTTTCGGTTAGGATTACGGATCAATAAAGTGCGAGAAACCCATTCAGCTGATTCAATTTCTTCAATAATTCCTTCTCTGACTAATTCCTCCAACATCTCCTTCACTTCATATCTTACATTAATAGGTACACTTCTCAATTTATGAGACTGCTACAGTATTACCCTTTAGCATAATTTTTTGCGTAAAATTTCTCAGTATTCCTAGTTCTTCTGAAAACACATTGCCAAAGCGCTCTCTCAGCCATTTTACTGCATCACACTCCCCCATGGAAGATATACAACTATCATATCCTTCTTTACACACTGTGACAGGTTCCTTGCCCCTGGGGTTCAATATAATGCCCAGTTCCCATTGATCTTTCTAACCTAGAACATTCACCCCTTTCACTGCGACATAAAGATTAATCTGGGCTCTCCTCCCTTTGAATTCCACAGAAACATATCCATCCATCCAGATGACAGAGCCATCAAAACTCTACACTACAACATCAGATTGATTTAAGCAATTAATGTTCCATATACCCCCACATTTTTCTAAAAAGTACTTTCTACTAAAAGTGGTCCAACGTGATCCCGTATCTGCCATAAACTCTACCCCCACTCCTGAAATACGTACAAACCAATTGGTAGGTTTCCTCTCTGTTTTTCCATCTCAACTCTCCTTAAAAGACAGTACTTCTATTGTTATTTGTAGTACACCTGCAATCACTCTCTTGTTTCTTCTCACACGTGTCAGCCATATATGACACTTTACTTCAATTTCTCCCTCGATCCTTGCATACACGCGCAAAATGCCCTATCCATCCACACTTCTTGCACTCTATATTTACTGCTGGACACCCTGGATATGATGGCATGTGCCCATTGTTACCACATCAGTAGCACACTCCTCCCTTTTCCATTTCCCCACATTTCCTGTTGCCCGTATAAATCTTTCCCTGTGATCCCTCAAGTAAGATCACCTCAAGGTCAAGATGAGATGGATGTATACAAGGAAGCTATAATGAGTTTGGAACTAATCAAGCACAATGTAACACCATGCTTTTCTTTTTTAAGTAGTCTTCTATACTGTTTTGGAGGCAAAGTCTCGCCCAAAGTTCAAATCATATTCTGATGTATACAAAAATGAAGCAACTTTATCCTTACTGTTAGGAGAAGGAGTACCGACAATAGCTTGAAAAGTGGGTAGCCTCTATTTTGATTCCATATTCATGGATGGAATGCCCCACAAATTCCACTATTGGTTTATAAAATTCACCTTTTTCTTTCTTAACTGTAACACCCCATTTACAAAGCCTTGCAAAACAACATGTAAACAGCCTAATACAGTTCTACTTGGCTCTTTTAAAAAATAAAAGTGTTGCAGTGAAAAGCCCAATAAACCTGTGAAACACTGATGCCGCCAAGGCAAAACATAAACGCCTTGTTACTAAATTTAGGAGAGCCAAACACAATGAAATGAAAAGAATCAGCATCTAACTCAACCTGGTAGTATGCTGATGAAACACTAACTGTAGAAAACCTCTTGGCACTTCATAGCACTTCACAATGAGAGGATGATGTAATCAATGTTCGATAGGGGGTGATTACCCGAATGAACAAGTTACTTTAGTGCGGCTTAATGGTTAGAGCAGCAGACCCTGATGCAGAGGTCTGGCCCGGACCAGGGTTCAATCCCCACCTCGGCGGGTCTTGGGCACAATTTCCTCGGACCTAATAATTCTCGCCTCGGTGGCTATTCTATTCATGGGTCCCACTCTGCAACTCTGGGCAATAGCTTGCTTAATCTCCACAACGGCCCCAACAGCGCTAGGATGCCTGGCTCCACCTTGGGGGTGCCCAGGAGTGGGCACTTCACAGGGAAAGGCCAGGAAGAGTTCCACAGCAGTATGTGCACAGCGCCTTGAGACCCCTTCAGGGGTGATTTGTGTGCTATATAAAAGCACTACATTTACATTTACAGTTACCTCCTGCACTGCTTCTTCTAGTTGATACTCCATCAATCCATCTAACTGCATATTGCTCACCTTTAGAATATCCTGCAGGTCCCAACCTAGAGCTGGGACACTGTTTCAGTAGAGCTACCACCTGCCGGTAGGTGGTGCCAAACAGCTCTAAGCTGGCTGAATACTGCTCAGGAAGTGAAATAGCTGTGTTGCATATTATTCCCTTTCCATGTCTTCAGAGGAAGAGTGTAAAACAATTGTTGGAAACAGGGTGCTGGTCTCTAACGGAGACCTTTTCAATTGTTAAACAGAGACCACTCCACAGAACAGAGAGGTGGGAGGGCAGTGAGGAATCTCCGGACAGAGTATCCACCGGAAAGAGTGTTACAGAAGGTAAGTAACTTGTTCTTCAGATGGATTTTCACCTATGTAATACATACCAAAGCAGTAGATCCCAAAGAGGAGGGACTAAGAAGTGGGCTCAGATCAAAAGGTCTGGTGGAAGTGAGCAAAGTGACCTCGTTCTCAAGGCAGTAATGCTTTGTGAACGTATGCACTGACGCCCATGTCAAAGCTTGGCAGATGGTGAAAGGTTGCACACTAGGTTTTGGTCAGTGTGCAGGTTTTTCACTTGGCAGCGCAAGCATAACCTGATGGTTGTCTGTTCCATTAGAAGCCCGTGTCCAAGGAGCCATTGACACGCAGAACGGTAGGCCCAAGACAGGTGGCGCCCCAAATGGCAGTATGTCAAAGTCCAAACCGCTGAAATTTGAGAGTAGCACAAAATATGAAAAGCACAATCGATTGCAACACTGTCAACAACAGTAAAGCAACAGAGGAAACATATCAAAACGGAGTTGAAACACAGAGCGGAGCAGGTCTGAATCCGACAGTGGGAGAAAACAATTAAACAATGGAGTCGAAGCCTATGCGCAATATCACCAAGAGGAGGAGTCTGTCACTCAACCTCGCCACTCGAAAGACTTCTTTAAAGAAAAACAACTTGCACAACTCCGGACCCAACAATAGATGGCAGGAGTACGCAGAGCATGTATATCTGTAGCCACACATGCCAACGAACTTCCATATTTCAAATCCTCCTCCTTATGACCAGCTACTATACTCATTCTCTGCTTAGAACTTAACTCCTCCATTGGAAGCTAAAGTGGCCACTTTGGACTATAGAACCACATTTTCTTAGTGCAACCTATATATTCGTTACTAGCTTTCCTATGCCAAATGCTTTTTCCCAATCATACAAAATATTTTAGCAGATGCAATAACATGTATTTATAATTCGCCCAGTCTGTCACTCTGTTTTTCTTTCCACGTCTTTCAAATGATCAGTCCATGTTTTCTGCACCTCACAAAGTACAAAGAGTAATCACCGATTATGTGAGTAAAAATGTAAAAATATTTTGTAAAAGTATGTTTTATGAATAATGAACTTAAATTTGAGTTAATAAAAAGGCTCCTGATGTGGAAGCAATTCTAGTATTTGCAATATTCTATACCATGTTCAGTCTTGAAAAGTGCCAAGAGAGGTCAAAATATGTGTTGGCTGAACACTATAATACGTTACAGTAGAAGGGTAAACCCATTAAAGTCACTGGGACCTGGGTGCAATGCGATACAATAGAAGAGGGGTCCCAGTACATAATATTAAATCAAAAAGAGGTAATTCATAAGATTATTTGTACATAGATACAAGGAGTTAAGAACTTAATTGAACACACTGTTGTTTAATCACAATGTGAACAGGGATACATTATATCATACAATTACAAAATTTCTTATGGGAATAACATTAGTGCCCCAGAAAGGAAAGGAGGTGAATGTGAGAGGACGGTTCGTGCAGGTTCAGATAAATACACAATATTGCTCATTAGCTAAAGAGGTTTATAGATTAATCAGTGCTACCTTCAACATAGAGCCAGCATAACAAAAGAAGAACAGCCAATGTTCAAAACACATTTCAGTGAAGCCATGCTACATGTGCATTATACAAATCTCCTCAATATGGATAGCGCAAGCTGGTTGGGAGGTAGGCTGTCAACGTTTCGACCCCAAAGTAACGTTAGGTATCCATGAAACCTTAAAACGGGGTCTTCAACAGGACGGTGACAGTGTCGGTGTGGGTGGGGGCCTGGTTACCGTGAAAGAACAATCAAGGGTTGGGCCATCTGGCTCCAATTCGGGGAGAATAAAAGGATAAATTAGGACCAAGGTTGAAACATGTTCCTAAAGGTTGAGTTCAAGGCACAAATGCCTGCTGCCGCGTGGGTCAGTGGTTATTGGATCAACAGGAAGGCTAAGTCTACGTTGGCATACTCGGAAAAAGCCGCCGTCTAAATCAGCAAGATCTGATAAAGAGGCTGCCAGAGTTGCCTACGGGGGTCCTGGAGAGATGCCGTTCAATGTACAGTCTAACAGTATAATAAGCGAATTGAAGAAAATCACCAATAATAATTTTTAAAAATTTCTCTCTACATCTTGCTCGCCTATTAAATTGTTGTGCGCAGTGTTATAAGTCTTTAACATACACTCTTATGTTTTGGCATTCCAAGCCTTTCTAATATCAACACTGAAAGTGAGGGAGGTAGCTGTAGGGTGGTGCACGGCGTGGCTTACCCCTTTGATTGTAAATGAAATATGGAGACCTGTGATCTAGGTAGTACTCCTTTTCTGCTTCTATGTATATGTTTCCAAGTTTTACATTTACCAATTCACTTTGTTGGCGCACTTTCTACATTTGGGCACAATGGTACGCATATTCAGCAGGCCCTTTTCCTGCGTGGTCATGTATTCTACAAGGATGCCAGTGCTGCCTTTTCTTATGAAGTGCAGTGCAGTGCAATAACCACAAATATACTCCAATAACGTTATTGAACTCAGATTATAAAATTGTCACCAAATTGCTATCACTTCGGTTTAATAGATATGCGGAGCAATTGATCCATTGGGATCAGAATGGTTTTATTGCAGGTCGGTAGCTTGCCACCAATACACATTACTTAACTGAGGCACTGGACTAATTTGATACACAGAGGATACCCGCATTACTCCTTCTATTAGATGTCGAGAAGGCTTTTGACCTTGTTGTGTGGGAGACATTGTTTGGGATTTTAGGTCATTTTGGCATTCCCCCCACGATTACGACTTTGATTCATAATCTATATAATAATGCTGAATCTAATGTTATTATCAATACGTCAGTGATCGGGAGGGTTAAAGTAAAACGGGGCACAAGGCAAGGGTGCACTTTATCGCCGGTACTATTCGCTTGTTTTATTGAACCGTTGGCAGTAGCAATAAGAAACTGCGCTGATATCCGTCCCCCAATTCCATCTATGGCGAAGCTGAAACTATACTCCGATTACATTATGCTTATTATTAAGCCAGAGATAGAGGTCCAGGCTAAAGTTTTCCAGCTTTTTGAAGATTTTGAGGCTTTTGGTTGGTACCGCATTAATAAAAGGAAAACTGAAATCTTACAATGTGGGGGAGCAAGCTGGGATCTGCACCCTGATATCGTTCCTTGTGTTAATACCAAACCTAAGAGATATCTGGGTGTATATTTCTCTGAAAGAATTAATGATCTATACCACCTAAATTTTGCTCCGCTCCTTCGTAAAATTCAAGCCTTGTTTTTACGCTGGAACTCTCTCCCATTATCCATCTTGGCTGAGTGGCCCTGATTAAAATCTCTGTTCTTCCTTTGTTTAATTTTTTGTTTTTCAACCATCCCATGTATCTTATCAGGCTCCTTTTTTACCCAAGTAGAGTCAATGTTTACTACCTTTCTTTGGGCAAAAAAGTCATCACGTATTGCACTTAGCACTTTATATGAAGAAGTGGATCAAGGAGGCTTAGCTCTTCCGAATCTCAGGGATTATTACTATGCTTAGTTTGCACAATATTTATCTAGATTTAAACCTGAATTACAGTAAATCTTTTTATAAATAGTTTTGTGGATCTTATGTGCAAGGAAAGTCAGATCCACTCCCCTCTGTTAATCTTCAAATCCCCTAAACTGGTCCGCTATAGGTGTCTCCATTGTTTTTTTTAAAAACGACAGGCACTTTATAAAAGATACTCCATCCCTGTAATCAATTTAGCCAACTTATTATCTAGCATTTTACCATTAGCAGGTATCACGCAATCTTCAGAACTCATCTCAAAATGGGCCTCGGTAGGATTCCATAAGGTTTCAGATTTTCTGAGGAATGGAAGATGGCGGACTATGACAGAAATGTTGCAATTGATCATTAATGATTTTATTCTCTTAGGGTCATATAACATCTTCCATAAATTTCTTGTCGAACTAGATGTTTCTCAAATTGGCGAACAATATCAGCTGGTTACCGAACTCTTAGAGGATACATTTGTTAGTAATCCCGGGGAATGGAGAAAGCATCAGGGGTATGGATCTTGGACAGAAGGCAATTAAAAAATGGAAGGACCATGAAGATGTTGAAATTTCTGTTAATTTATGGTCGGCTATTAATAAACTGAATTTTAGAACATTAAGAGGGGCGAATTGACGAAGGATGTTGTTTTTCAGTAAATGGCAACTTTACTGAACCCCTCTTTCTCTTTAAAAAATGTATGCCAATCATTCAGCGCACTGCTTTCACTGTAGCATTCATCCTTTAGCCAATTGGTCGCATATTATGTTGTAATGCCCTAAGATTCAGAAGTACTGGGAGAACATCTTTTGCTACTTGCTGTATTCAATTAGTAGTGAACGATTTGTTAATTATCTTCGTTTTTGACCCAGATCTCTTTTTTTGTGACCAATTGTTGAAATTTTTATACATTGCAATGGCAGTAGCTGACGGTACTGAAAGATAAATGGGAATCGGACCTCGGCAGGGAGATCCCCAACACGACTTGGACACAAATAGTGCGGCGAGCGCGAAAGAGCACGAGAAATGCACGTTTCCAGCTAATACACTTATATGTCCTCCACAGAGCCTACCTAACACCTGGTAAAATTGGGAAATATTTCGGGGGGGGCTGACGCGGCATGCCCCAGATGCACTGAGGGGCGGGTGGAACTGGGCCACATGCTATGGGATTGTCCTCACCTGCGGGAATACTGGCAGGAGATTGGCGAGACACTTAACGAAATAACAGACAGAGAGTTAGATTATGATAAGGCCATTAGTATATTGCACTGGTTCCCTCACACGCCCAAAAATAAGGTCACAAGTAAATTTATAGATATAGGCCTGCTCTTGGCCAAAAGAGAAAGAACGAGGAACTGGAAATCGAGAACGGGCCCTATATACAAGCGATGGGTTAATGAGTTTCTGAAATGGGCAGCCTGTGAGAGTACACTCCGATATCAACTGGCTCGCTGCAAAGCAGATGACAAAGCGCTAGATGCAGCAGCTGCGTGGGAAGCGCTTGTGCAAGCCTTACGTGACAGCGCGTCTCTAGACAGAGAGGGTGCTCCCAACTTAGATGCCACAGCCCCGACAACACACAGGATACATCTATCACTTAGACATTTATTGACTCCTGACTACATGCATGAACGCAGGCTGACCGCGAGCACAAGCGTAGATGGAGGGACTAGTGGGGGGGTGGGAGGGGAGTTGGAATGTTAAGCCGATGTAGGGGGCTCGAGGGGGGAGAAAAGAGAAAACGGACAAGGGAATTCCCTGCGCAACGGCTGCAACTGTCACTGCATTACTGGGATTAGGGTTCCGTTGCATTACGCCGCCCGACCTCCGGGTTGTAGGCTTGAAGGCCGTGTACAATAGTCAACGAATGATGAGGGGCGCTGACAGCAGGTGAACGATACCTAAATATATGTACCCTGTATATTATAAGTCTGCAATAAAAACTGTTTTAAAAAAAAATGTATTTATTGTACTGCAATTTTATGGACTTCAATAAAAAATTATAAACAAAATAAAAAACACTGATAGTGAGGGAGGAATCTGTAGGGTGGTGCTGGGCGCGACTTACCCCTTTGATTGTAAATGAAATATGGAGACCTGTGATCTAGGTAGTACTCCTTTTCTGCTTCTATGTGTATGTTTCCAAGTTTTACATTGACCAATTCACTTTGTTGGTGCACTTTCTACATTTGGGCAGAATTGTCCACATATTCAACAGGCCCTTTTTCCTGCGCGGTCATGTATTCTACAAGGATGCCAGTGCTGCCTTTTCTTATGAAGTGCAGTGCAGTGCACTAACCACATATATACTCCTGAAAGTATTAACTACTAATCAAATATGGATACTGTCTTGTATTAACTTGAAGCTTCCTTTGACACTGAAATGCTTGCAAATGTTTCATGACCCTAGTAAGTCCGCAAGCCAAAGTGCTGAGTGTTGTACCTTGCACATTTCCCAACAACATAATCTCGTTTTCAAACCTGGCAAGGAAAGCAGAGTTTTGTGCGAATAATAGGCCAGCATTTTGTGCGTGAATGATATGCCGTTTAATGCTTCCTTGTGTAGAAGATGCTGACACCCGCACATTAGAAACGTTTTTGCTGAGATCATTCAGTATGCTAACATTCTATATGCAAAAATGCTCCACTACCCGACCTCCCAACTAAAATAGCAATATGTTCCAACAATAGGCCCAGGTAAAAAACGAAAGTTCATGAACGTTTACCTAAATATAGAGTCCACGTGAGGGATAGAAGATCACAAGATTCCACAATATGTCCCACAGCGATAATAGTAAAATCCATTGTGTTAAGTGCACCAAAACTCTGTTAGGAAAAATGGTCAGGGTGTGTCTTCTACCTGACAGAGTTCATGTGTTTCTTTTTCACCTCATATAGCTGACCGAGAACATTTTAGACCTCACAGAGTTTCTTTAGCTCATATAACTTTATGTGTGTTCATTTGCTATGGGTGCACTTTATGGGAGTAATGTATACTTCCGAGGTCACCTGCTCTTTCTCACATGCTAGTGCTCTGTATTTGTATATTTTTTGGTCACTCACATACATAGCTCTCTATGTATATATTTTCAGTCCGAGTTTATGTGTGTTTGTGTATGCATCCAGACCAAGGGTGTGGTGTCCCTGGCCGACATTTTTATATTTTATGTTCCACAGTTCATGTATTCTACAGCAGCTCTCACACATAAACCCAGACCTGTCTGTCCCTCTATCCACGCTTCAAGTGGCAAGCCTCATATTACTGCTGCTATCCCTGACTCTAAGCAGCAGCCTGACACATTTTCTTATGGATTAGCCTGGTAATACCGTTACAGGAAATTACTTTTCATATGATTCACTTAGGAACAGAACATTCTTTGGGTGTGGGATTAATTAATTCTGTGTTGCTCACTTCCACGCTTCTCCATTGTGTTGAGATAATCTGATTACTTTTTAATGTGAAGGCGTTAACCCCTGGATAAACTCTTAGGTCCAGGATTTTGCATCAGAGGATTGCATTCTGCATTATGTTTAAAGACATGTACTCACCTCAGCAGGTTATTGATACCACAGCCTTTGAGTTGGATGGACGCACAGCTGTACATAGGCTATGGCAAATCGAAGTACCTGAGCTGAAGATCACTGATTTATCAAGATCTGAAAACAAAATAGTCTTTTTAAAGGGGTCAGCCAATGATTGAGGTCTCATTATGTGACATCATCAAACAACGGAATGTTCTAAAATGCTTATTGTTGGTGGCTGTTAGTGGTGCAGGATCGGGTCAGGATAACGGATCCTGTTATCAATAGTGGACCCCTCTTAAAATTAGATTTGTCTTCTTTTTGCAGCTACTTTTTAATTTGAATGTCTGAAAATGAAGTGTCGCTCCTCTGAAAATGAATTTATGTTACTTTCTTTTCAGAAAAGATCATTAATATATAGTGTGTCCCCAGGCGAGCTTTAATTAAGGCAATGCCCTTCACTTGTCTGATATAAGCATTCTGGCTATATTGGTTTACACTAGAAATCGAGGTCGTTAAGTATGTGTTTCTCAGTATAGGATGTTTTTCAACTGTTCAAAAAAGCATTTAGCATAACAACAGAAAAGAGCATAAAGTGACTCTGAACCTGCACCAACATCACGAGGGTGCCAAGGTAGTTCGGTTGGTTTAGTAGCACTGAGTTGTGGGTAACCTACAGAACAAGTATTCCAACCCAGTGTGGCCGACTCATCACCACTGAAGTACACATAGCACTGGTTATCCAAAGGCCGAGACTCTGTGCTCCATAAATAGTCAGTATTGCTGTTCACTGACAACGGTGCTGCTCTCCTAATGACGCCATCCACGACGGATTAATACATCTGAAACGTGCGGGTCCAGCCATGCCCCACCCTGCATGCGCTGCTGAAGGGAACACTACAGTCACAGTGCGTACTCGCCTGGTTCTGCTGTCCCGGGCCCAGCAGAGGTGCACATGTAAACATGTTTCTTAAGACTGTACCTTCCGCTTCAAAAGCAACATAGGATGTGTGCTGGCCCTGTACAGAAGGATGGTGGGTCCTGCACCTACCGGGCATGTGGGCTAGAATATCAAATGCACTTGCAAGGGAGAAGCCTTATAAACAGCTAATATTGAAAACGTTTGCACAGGTGATCAATGTGCATTACAAAAATAAACGCTGCTGTCACAGAGGGTGAGGTTCACGGCCCCCAGAGACAGGAGCCCCTTGTGTCACAGAGGGTGAGGTTTACGGACGGTCCCCAGAGACAGGAGCCCCTTGTGCTAACAGAAGGGCGATCCTGGAAGTGCAGACCTGCCAGAACTGCTCTCTGGAGGAAAGAAGCGAGTCGCACTGCTGCAAAGGTCAGCAGTCCGGCTGAGAGCCGGTTCCCACAGTGTCAGCCAGAACATCGTGTTTCTGAAGGAGGAAATGGCAGGAAGTACAGGATTTAGGGCTCATCGGGCTGTGTGGGGTGACAAGATGACTAATGGCAATACCGCCTTGGAGAAATCAAGGTGTGACATGCAACTGTACTGGAGACCAATACAACGCACCCTGTAGCCTTGAGAGATGGTAGGCCAGCATGCACAGTGGTATCAGAGTCCGCTCTTTCATGGCAACTGTTCCTGCGGACATGGAGATGATATCATGGGGCTGTGTACAAATGTACAAGGAACCACCACAATGAAGAACCAAGACGATAGATCGACTGTGGATGTCAGGATATCATTTACAATGTGCTGGTAGCCAACGAACTGTAGAAGTGTTGTCCCAACACCCGATGGATACCAAATTATCGTGTATAGTTGTGTCAGGAATTCACTACAACATTGAAACAGCTCACCCAACCTTGTGGATGTAAAGCACTTCAATTTAGGAGCAGCCACTGCAGTCTTAAATATGTGTTGGTGCATTGTACAACTATATCACAAATACCATATCATGGAATGTGACCTGCAGACATAGAGAAATAACAGTGTCACTGTTATATACAATTGTACCACTACAACATGGATTAAGAGTTTCATGAACCACAGTACCAGCATCCATTGCAATGTGACAAGCCCTAGAACCATTCAGAAATCAGGTTGCACTGTACAGTCTGAGGGCCCGATTTACAAAGGTAAAGTTAGACTTTTGGTCTGAGTTTAGACCAAAAGCCTAACTTTACCTTTGTGAATCGGACCCCAAGTACGGTAGACACCAGCAACATTAGAACAGCTTTGGGAAAACGGAAATTTTATGAACAAATTATGCAGGGACACACTGCAATATGGAAATAGCACGTAAAGCCTAAAGGAGATGCCGATATCATATACAACAGTACAGAGATCTCTACAAAGTGTTAATACCTACTGTAGAATTAGAGAAATCATGGAGTCATTTACAAATTGACTGAAAATGTCTACAATGTAAAAACCACTCTACATCTTTCGAGAAATACGAGTGGCACATAAAAATGCACCAAAAACTGTGCAAAGCCGGAAACTAATCCTACAGTCTAAGGAAAAATGTTAGGGCCTTGCACAGGAAACCGTTGCAACCAGAGTAAATTCATGAAACTTTGGGAACATTGTTAAATGTCGCATTGCAGTACTGGAACCTACTACAATTTGGGGAGAGGCCTTACAGTGCTAGGAAAATTAGGTTGTCATCGATCTACATCATAAACTACTTCAATAGGAAAACTACTCATATAGACTTTGGAAAATCAAGGTGTCATGTACAATTATACTGCTACAACATGAACATATTCCTGCAGTCGTGGGGTGACTAGTGTGCCATGCATTTCTCTATAGGAAACATCTACAATGCGAAAACAACTCTTCCACATCTCAAGAAATCAAGGTGACACATATCACTGTACTGGAAACCACTGTAAAACTGAATAACAAGCTACTTACCTTCAGTAATGCCTTATCTGGAAGAGACTGCATTTAGCTGGATTTGTTACCTCAGAATTATCCCCAGGCGTCAGACTGGATCGGGAAATCTTTCTGAGCAGTCCCCTTGTGCTCTGGTAGGTGGCACAGTTCAACTTCACATGGCATTTTCAGTACAGGAAGAAACATGTGCGGTGCCTACACAAGCGCCATCCCAGCACGAAGACCTCAGTTTCATGACAACTTTTCAGCGCCAAAAGCACAGATCCATACTGAGGTATTGAACCAGTGTGCCAGAGTGAGGTCCTCAAGGATCTCTTCAGATGGATGTGACAGACCACAGAGCGGGGAGGTTGGGAGGGCGGTAAGGAATCTGTGGCTAGATATAGTATCTACCAGATAAGACGTTACCAAAGGTAAGTAACTTGTCCTTTGATACAGACTTCAGCAGCAGATTCCTAGCCTTAGAATAGATACCAAAGCAATATCTCCCTTGAGGTGGGTCTGTAGTCGGTTTATACTAAGAAGACTTGGAGGACCGAACAGGCGAACTGCCCATCAAGCCGGATCTGACTGTCCAGCCAGTAGTGCTTGGTGAACGTGTGCAAAGATTCTGTTGTATCCACCTGATGTCCAGGACAGGAACTCCGAAAGCTAACAGAGTGGTCACAGTCTTAGCTCTGGATGAAGGACCCTGCAATCCCTCAGGGGGTGCTTCTTAGTGAGTGAATAGAAAAGCTTTATTCAGAGGACAATCCACCTGGAGATGGTTCTCTTTTGCACTGTTTTGCCTCTTTCGCCATCAAAGCCCACAAAGCCTACGAAGAGGTCAATAAAATTTGTTTTAAAAATAAAATCTGAACTTTGCAAGTACTGGGGAGATGTTTCACTCACACATGATAGCTCTAGTGAAAAGCTTGGTACATGCTGATCGGGAAGGTGATTGGGAGCTGCACGTGAAGACCAGGAGTCACTGATTACTGTGTTCAGTGAATTTGATTTCATAAACTACCTTAGAGATGGGCCCTGGTATTTGGAAAGAGTGAAGAACCAAACCTAGCCTTTAAGACAGAGATCGAAGGTTCCTTGATGTTGCTCTAGATTTGAAACTGGAACAGACGATCCAGAGATCAAAGACAAGATTTTAGGAATTGCTGGTCAGACATATGTTGCTGAATGGGAGCTGGTGTAGCATGAAGTTCTTTCCATTTACAATGTCTTCAGAGAGATGACAAATTCAAAATGAATGGAGCATTGTGAAACTGTTCCTCACCACCAACTTGTGGGAAAGAAAGGGGGATGTATTATTAAACATGTTGACAGCCTTCTTCATTTCATACAGCAGAAAGGAAACCCCATTCAAATGACTGAGCCTGTGTGACTACACAACTTTGAGACCAAATAATATTTGGATAACGATGTAAAGACATGTCTACTAGGTGTACTGGAACATGGATTGAAACTATACGCAGAGCTGAAGCAGGAGAGTTTTGTATTGAAAGAGAAAAATCTGTTTGACATATTCACTAAAGCTAAACCACCACGCTGTAATTCCCAGAGTTAGAGTTTCATCCAACCAGCCACTACAAAACAGGTTGCAAAAAACAACTTTCGCAAGCTCATAAAGAGATGGATGTAGCAAATGAGGAGAATTTTTCAAGGACATTTTGTCGTATGATCTTCTTCCAACAAACGCATTATTTGATGGCGATGCTGCAACCAAACCAGTAAAGCACAAACTCGAACAAGAGCTAAAAAAAAAACCTTTCACCTGAAGAATTTCAATTCGAAAAGGTGTCCTTATTGACTATAACTCTCAATTGTGAATGGTCAAGTTTCCATCCATGCAAAACTGTGGAGAGGTTATTCTGAGTGATTTACAGATATCTAAGTTAGTGTGCACCTTGCAAGAACTGCACATTGTCTTCGACAGTTATCTTGACCTATCTGTCAAAGAATGTGAGAATCAGACAAATGTCTACAAGTGGAACAAATGACCTTGCCTGCATCAAAAATTTGACATCTTTACCTGTGCAGCTTGATAAATTCTTGTCATCAACATCGAGCAAGATGAATTTGGAGATGTTAACTCGGAAAAACAATGCTGATGCTTCATTGAACACTGAATTTCTAATTATTGTAAGTGGAATGATTGTCACTGAGGAATTGGTGCCTGCAGAGATATATTCAAAAGGTACAGGCCATACTGTTTAAGAACTTAACAGCAAATTGGAGGAAGTTGACCTTCGTGTTATGTCACATGTTGAGTGGGCTGTTCGAATTGATTCCAACCGAGTCATTGTACTGTCAAATGACAAAGATGTTATTATTGTGCTACTTAGATTTGTTGCAATGTTCACAAGTCAAGGATTGTCAGAGGTATGGATACGTTATGAAACAGGTGAGAAAAGACATTTAATCCCGTTTTATACTCTGTACAAGTAACTTGACCCAGAGATGCCCTACCAAAGCACATATTCTTACGGGTGATGACACTATGAGCAAAACTGGAACAAAGTTGGAGCATTAAGAACAATTGTTACTTACCTCCAGTATTGGTGTCTTTCATAGATTCACATGCTGGAATATTCTCAGTCGTCGGCGTGGGAGTCCCACGGTAAATAAAATAGCAATTATATACTATATATATATATATATATATGTATATATATATATATATATATCTGGAACACTCCAAACTTTCTCATCCAAGTAAGGCACTGACTCCGTGAAAATTAGTTGATTCCAAATAAATTTATTCTCTCATTTAGGCTGCTTGACGCGTTTCGGCGGTAAGCACCCGCCTTGTTCACAACATCATGACAGACTGTGATTGTATTTATACCCCTTAGTCATTGCATTACATCATGCACGTTGAACTCCTGTTTCCATGCACATTTTAGCTTGTTTTTCACATTTCACACTCTAGTCAAACCCAGTTCCCATGGTGATATGGGGCGTCGTCCTCTTTAGATTGACATAAACGAGTTACTTTCATTTTCACTGTTAATTGATTACATCATCCGCCCCCATGCTTGGTTTCGTTACTATAGAAACCCTCCTGCCACATGAGCCCAGTGATTTCCTCATTCCTGCCTTGCCTGTCAATCGCTGTGTGTGTGCCTCGCTTATGCCTAAACGGACCGACCTTCACGCGTCAAATCGCGTTTTAAAAGACTTCCTCGGCGCTGGTGAGTTTGTAAACTTTCACACTAGGATATTTCTACTGTTTGTTTTTGTTTCAGAGGTGTCGGGCCTGCGGCGCTAAGCAATTATATATTAGGCGCGTGTCTGAGCGGGTGCATTTGGGGAATGCTATGGGGATAATACGTGCGCGTTTGTAACACACACGATTCACTTTGTTCTAAAAGGCGCGCGTTTGTCATTCCGCCTCGTATTTGTGTTAATGGACGCCTGTGTGAGCGGGTGCAGCGGGGGATGTTGTGGGGATATTGTGAGCGCGTTTGTAAACACGATTACTTTGTTTATTAGGCGCGCGTTTGTAAGCACACCTCGCATTGTAATTAAAGGGCGCGCGGGGTTAGTTAGGGAAAAATCCTGCTATTGCTACAGAGTGCTAATGCATTACCATAGCGCCTGCCTTCTACTGCTGTTGCCTTATCTCCCAGTGGACAAGGTCACCCATTCCTGAGCTTTAACATTTCTAACATTAAATACGCATTTCATTTATTCATCATTTCCTAGTGGACAAAAATCTAGGCGTTATTCAATGCCTTGCGCTGATGGATATTAACATATCTAGCAATACAATATGACATCTAATAATGGTCCCTATTCCTAATACATACATGCATTACTTTTCGGATAACCGATGTACAACATTAGCAGTAATTCCCAATATGTTGACATATTTGTGCGTGAAGTGATTTATCTAAGATGCTGCTATGGCAGGCTACAACTGCTATAGGGGTCATGATAGTGCTAGTTTATACAGTGATAGTAAATTATTAAAACTGAACAATAGATGTTAACTGGACGGGAGGGGGGAAGGTATCTCTGACGGGATTTTGGGCGTTGTCATCAAGAACCATGCTATCATAGTTAAAGATGGACACTGAGTGCTTCATCAGAGTTAAGACCATTCGGTATCTTAGAATTGAGCATTATAATATACCGTGATTCTAGTCTTCTCAAACTCTGCAGGCGATTGCCTCCTCTAGGGTTTTTTGGCACATTGTCAATGACGAAGTATGTTAATACTCCTATATCCCCTGCATGGGTTGTATTTATGTGCCTGGCCACAGGGTATGCTGGGTCGTCATTATTCACAGCGCGGAGGTGTTGGAGGACTCTGATATGTACAGGGTGGATGGTACTACCAACATATCTTTTACCACAGATGCAGTTTAGAACATACACCGCATGGTCCGTCTTGCAATTGTATTTGCCTCTGATCTTGTACGGCCTCTTCCTAAAGGGTATTTCTACTTTTGTGGTATTTATCCCATGCTTACAGGCTTTGCATTTAGTGCATTTGCTGAACCCTTTGATTTTTGACAGCCAATCATCCTGTTTTTTAATGGCCGGTGCATTGCAAACTAGGTGCTCCCTCATGGATTTAGCCTTCCTAAATGCTATCATTGGTCTATTGCCACATAATTCTCCAATTACGGGGTCTCTTCTTACTAGCGGCCAATGTTTGGTCAATATTTTTCTGACCTGGTTATGGTAGGTGTTAAATCCTGTAATCAATCTTGGTGGCTCTGGTTTGGGAGTTTTCTCTGTATTTTCTTGTTTTTCGGCAAAGAGGAGATCTTTTCTGTTGGTCTTGCTACACTTTATGTTTGCTCTGTTACATGTTTTTTGGCTGTATCCTCTCTTTCTTAGTCTTGTAAACAGGTTTTGTTTTGCCTCATCTAGTCCTGTCTTGGTACTGCAATTTCTAGTCATCCTTAAGCATTCTGCGTAGGGAATTGATTCCTTTAGGTTATGAGGATGGAAACTTTGTGCGTGTAGCACCGAGTTCCCAGCTGTGGGCTTTCGATATGTTCTCGTTTGTATTCTACCCTGATCTACATATAGTTCTATGTCTAGGAACTGAATTGAGGTGGGGTTTGTAGTGCAGGTGAATCGCAGATTAAGTGCGTTTTCATTTAGCTCTGCAGCAAATAATTCTGCGTCTTCTTTAGGACCTTTCCACAGTATAAAAATGTCATCTATGTACCGCCTATACATTATCACATTTATAGACCGAGTAGTTTGGTGTCTAGCCATGAGTATCTGTTCCTCCCACCAGCCCATGTGTAGGTTCGCATAGCTGGGGGAGAAACAAGTACCCATGGCCGATCCCTGGATTTGCCTGTAGTGGAGTCTATTGAAGATAAAGTTATTATTAGTCAGACACCACTCCGTCATTTCCAACAACATTTTAGTGTGATTATATAGTTCAATCGGTCTCTGCCCTAGGAAGTGTTTCACTGCCCTTAATCCGTCATGGTGTCTGATGCTGGTGTATAAGGATTGTACATCCAGGGTCATAAACACATAATCATCTTCCCAATGTACATCATACACTTTACGTAAAAAGTCACTCGTGTCTTTTATGTATGCCGGCAGGGCTTTCACATAGGGTTGTAGAAAATGGTCTATAAAGATGCTGGTTTTCTCAAACAGGCTACCAATGGCTGAGATTATCGGTCTTCCCGGTGGTGTTGTCTCATTTTTATGAATCTTTGGGATGAGATATAGTTGGGGGCATATTGGGTAGTCCGTCTTCAAGTATTCAAATTCTTCTTTGCTCAACAAACCTGTGCCTTTCCATCTATATAATTCATTTGTGTATTTCTCTTGTACACTCACCAGCTGCGTCGGAGTTATTCTGGTGTAGCAATCCTGGTCTTGCAATTGCGCCATTGCTTCATCGTTGTACATTTGTAATGGCCATAGCAGAATGTTTCCTCCTTTATCAGACCACCTGATAACAATGTCTGATCTCATTTTTATTTTTTCCATTAGTTTCTCATACGGCCCATTTCTGTTCTGATATTTTGTATAGAACTCTTCTGAGCTTTTTGTAGACAATTCCTTCAAATCTTTGATTACATACTCTGTGAACAGGTCAAGCCCATCTTTTGGCGTTATTGGCATAAATACAGATTTTGGCTTAAAGTTGGTTTTTTCTGTTTTGTAAATGTCTATGTCTGTGATTTCTGCAGCCATTCCAGATGACACCAAGTCGTTTGTGTTGTCTTGTTCAATGTCAATCATATCTCTCAACACATTCATATTTGCCACACTGAGTCCTTGACTGGTTTGGATGTTCCCTTCAATTACGTCTTTTTGGTTGAGGGTGTTCGCAAAATGTTTCTGGAGTTTCAACTTCCGCATATATTGAAAGAAATCAATTCTGGTTTGAGCATAGTCAAAGTTTGTGTGTGCACAAAACGTTAGTCCCAAGGATAAAATCTCTATTTCTTTTTGCGATAGTTCCATGTTAGAAAGATTGATTACTGTGTTATCTTTACTTGTTGTGTTTCCTGTCATTATCGCTGAGATTTCTTTTTGTATTGTTTCTTTGCTGTTGCTGTTGGTTTCGTTTTTTCTTTGTCCTTTTCCCCACCGTCTGTCTTTCCGGCTGCGACTTTTTGTTTTTGTTGGGAGTCCTGTTTTGAGGTTGAGTTGCTCCTTTGTTGATATGGTCTTCTTGGTCTCAGCGTTGTGAGGCGTTGTACCCGTAAAAAAGCCAACTCCTGTGCTGGGGTGGGTATTGGTCCAGTGGCTCCCAGCGGGTTATTTATTTCATTCTCTGATTCATAATCAGTGCTCAAGTCTGGTTCACTCTGTTCTCCTAGGGTCCCAGTACTGGTCATGCTCTTGGGCAATGGTTGGCTGGGTACTTGGTCATACTTTCTTGCGAATGTATATATTCTTCCAGTCATGTAGTCTTTCCGGTCCCTTTGAAATTTTATGGCTTTTCTTTCTTTTATTTCTTCCTCATGTTTTAGGACTCTCCCTTTGATTTCATCCAAACTTTTGGCTATTTCTTCCTTGTTTTCTTTGGTCATGCATTCACGATCAATCCTCAGTTTCTGCAGTTTCAACCGGATTGTGTGGTGCTTCGCACCAACCCTACCTTTTTACCTAAGGTACCTTCAGATTTCCACATCAATTAACCTGTTCTTCTGATGATTTTCTTTGCAAACCTTCAGTCTCCTGCGGAACAGCGCTTGCACTCCTTAGACATTAAGCGGTGCTTGAAGTTCTATATCAACAGAACTGCTCCATTTCGCAAATCTGATCAGCTCTTCGTGGCTTATGGACGTTTTCAAAAGGGGCGTCCATTTACCAAACCTACTATAGCACGTTGGGTGTCTTCGGCCATTGCTTTCTGCCATCAGGGGGCTAGTAAGCCTCTGCAGTCTTCGGTGAGAGCCCACTCTACCAGATCGATGGCGTCCTCAAGGCCTTATTTGCTGGTGTCCCGTTGCATCAAATTTGCAGAGCAGCCACGTGGTCCAGCAGGCACACGTTTATGAAACACTATTGCCTGGGTGCCATGAATGAAGCCGATACCGCAGTAGGACAAGCTGTGCTTCGTAATCTTTTTCAATAAGGTGAGCCTCTGTTCTGCTGTCCTCCTATTGGTTTCCAAGTATTTATTGACTGTAGATATATATATATGTATCCCATACATATGCTTTTCAGTCTTCTCATATGCTTTGTAACTATGGAAACTTTTGCTTGGTGCTGACTGCTATCTATTCTATATCCAAGCATGTGAATCTATGAGAGACACCCTAATACAGGAGAAGAACAATTGTTACTTACCTGTAAACAGGTGGTTCTCCAGTATTGGTATCTTTCATAGATTCACATGCGACCCTCCCTCCTCCCCTCAGAGACTCTCTTCTCCTCATAGACTCTTTGGTCACTCTTGTGCTACGAAAATCTGAGGTGCTGAGCTCTGAGGAGAAGGTTCTAGAGGGTTGCTGACGCCTGATTGGCTGCAGTTTGGACCAACATAATGACAAGGATAGACTGCATATGTTTTTTTTTCCTTTTACCATGCATTCCTATGTAGAAATATGGGTAGGCACTTTATGCCTTTTTTCTAGTACATATTTCAGGTTTCATGTTGTTACATATATATATATATATATATATATATATACTATATAATTGCTATTTTATTTACCGTGGGACTCCCACTCCAACAACGGGGAATATTCAAGCATGTGAATCTATAAAAGACACCCTAATACTGGAGAACTGCTGAACCTGTGAAGATTCTAAAAGGATCTGCTGGGACAGAAGAAGAGTGTGACTTTAAAGACGTAGAAAAATACCTTGTGCATGTGTGGAAAACAACTGTTACACATTTAACCATCTTCAAGAGATCAACCCCGCTAAGTATCCTTCCACCGAGGACTCATTAAAAGAGCGTTCTTCTTGATCAGAAGATGAGTAAATGTTTTGGATCATGCATATGTAGAGAAATATTCCTGTGAATTTGGTTGTGAAGCTATTGATGGGGTGCTGAAACCACAAAATTTGTAAAGCCACAGAACGTACATGTGCACTTGCAAAACCTGTGCTACACCAAGATGTCCCAGTCAATATGCTCCTCCCAAATGTTCACTACTGTAATTGCCATTATGCTATGTACTAACTGTGTATCATAACTGCATTGTACCACTGGAACCATTGTTTTCCATATAAACTAATCGCCCTGGTTCCGTTGTGAGTAGGGTTCCCTTGTTTTTGCTTTGTGGCCTCCCAAATTGTTCAACATTCTGCAAATGTACCACGAGCGATTACCAAAACAAATAAAGTGAACTATGAAAATGTGTCTAAAACCGGGGTGATAAACATAATTTACTTTCATATTCAGATCAAAAACATTGTTTAGTGCAAACATAAAAGGATTAAAGCAATTATTATTTGTTTCATTTCTATGTTTCTTCTTCGTCTATTATAGTCGCCATTTTGGGAAACGGCAGATGGTTTGCTCTGAGGAGTCATTATCTGTCTCTATAAGACTATTGGACTCCAAAAACCAATGTTTTGACACCAAAATTAAGTACACGCGTCTCATGGTGCCAGAAATATTACATCATCACTGCAACACATCTGCTATTTTTAAAAATGACGGCCAGAAAAATTCAGCCCGCATCAGCAATGTCTACCAAAGCTAAATTACTTCTCTAATGATCTAAAAACAAAAGTCAAAACTGAAAATGTCTGAACAAGATGTTTTTTTACGGGTATATATTAGGGGGTTAAGATTAATGTTAGTGCCCCTGCCTTTATGTCTTTGGGATATCTGTCTTATGTCTTTTTGAGGTGGAGTAGCAAAGCAATCTGTTTCTCAAAAGTAAATGTCCTCATCCTTGGAAAGAGGCTCCTATGGCTTAGGCAGCAGTTTTGTGAACAATCTGCCCATCTGCGGGTAAATAAACAAAAGCTTTTGGTGAGCATCTAACTCCTCCTGCAAGTGTTGGAGAATAGATTGCTCCAAATGTTCGGAGCTGGCCATCAACGGTGTTTTCAACACCGATTGCATCGTCTGTGTCAGTGCTGACTATGACAGGCTGTTGTTGAGACACTAGGTTCAAGGCACGACCCCTTCAGTGGCGGTGCTCTGCCTGTACATGTGGCTGTTGAACAGACCCGGGTTATGTGTGGGTGCCAATCATACTCATGGTCAAAGTCTTCCATATTTGAGAAGCCTCAGGATCTTACTGTTGTTTTCATCGGAGTCAGAGGGTGAGCTCACCTCCGAACTTGACCAGATGGGCCTTCGAGGAACCCGCTTCTTCCTCCACCTCAACGTCATGCTCCCCGGGGAAGTCAGGGTGTTGTCGGACTCCGGCCTCTGCATTCTCCAATGGGCCCACTTACGTCTTCTTCGACTGGAAGGTGAAGCGGGTCCGACGTTGGGCTCAGGGGAGAGGTAGAAATTGTAGACCTGATGGTAGATCCTAGCAACTGGGAATGGCACTGCGGGAAGTATTGAAAGGGTGCCCTTCCCATCAGTGACCTGGCATTCTCATCCACGGATTTCTGGAAAAGATGGGCAGAGGGCCCAACGAGGAGAGAAAGGAAAATAAGCGGGATCAAAGCTTCATCACAGCGAGTTTCCCTGTAAGCACACCAGTCAAGCAATGTTGTGGGCCCGTCGGCGGGCGCTGTTAGGCTCCAAACACAGAGCCTGATTGGTACACGTCAGAACCCAATGGTGGAAAAATACATTCTATGCCTATGTGCATTGCCAACTAAGGGATGAGTCATACCTCATGATCCGAAGGACTTGTTTGACGAAAATAAAGTTGCAAATGTATGAGTTAAACACTAGATGGTAGGAGTATGCAGATCAGTTGTATCTACAGCCACACACTCTGACCAATAGATTTCTGAGCAAATCTCACTTAGGTATTGGTGGAAATATGTATTGTATTTCTTGCCTGGGATAAAATAGCTATTTATAACAATAAAATCATTGGCTCTACAAAGATCTTTCTGTCCAAATCTACTTTCAATAGCCATGGTTTTAGGAGATAAATATTATAAAAGCATTTTCGGTCAGTAAGCTGCGTTGATAATCAACTTCAATGGGATGGCCATGAAGACGACCATGGGAGCCACAGCTGTGAAACAGTAAGAATGCTGTTATCTTCAATGACCACCACATCTCCTTAAATTACAATAGGGAAACCTCTTTAGAAAACAAACAAAGTCTGGGAAATTGAAATGAAGTTTTAGCCCTGCTACGTTCCAAGTAACCAGGGCACGACTCCATTGGTCATATTAGGTCACTAACATTTGCAATTCAGAAAACAGATATATTTCTCATATTATCCACATTGTCAGTAAAGGCCCTTTCTTTTCTCATGTGCACATTATTCTACATTTTTAACGTGTGCATTTCACTTTACAAAGTCAAACTGCAGTTTCTGATTGAGAGGCTGACAGCCCAACAAGACACCCAAATGTAATACAAATATCTTTCTAGACTGTATTTTAGTTCTTTGTGATAAAATGTCAGTATGCTTTTTTACAATTCAGAAATCAAAAATACAAATCAAAGAATTGTTATTCTACCATTCATTTTCATCTGTATACTGGAGCAAAGCAGTTCTGATGGCATATTTTGCGATGGTTGCATCCTGTAAATTCACATAAGATGGACCTCCCCAATAGAATGTGTTAAACGAGCCCAGGCTCCCATATGTTCTAATACATTCACTGATACGTCCATTTGAATCTGTATATATACTCAATGTTCTTTGCAGTCTAAAGACATCTTTAGAGATGTTGGTACATTACCCTTGGTATCCAACATCTGATCACGAGCTACCAGTAGCACATTGACACCTCCACAGTAGTTCACAGCATTAAGTTTGTGTTCTTTAAAAACACTGTCAAATTTTTCTTTTAAAGTTAAGAGAAGGCTCTGTTTATGTTACACTATTTTCTTCAGATTGCAGATAACAGGGCCTGATAATGAGCAGTGCTGAAGTCAGGTGTATGACCCAAGGCAGAGAGGTGAAGATCTGAAGCACTGAGGTATTTAACCCTCAAATAAGTCAACTTAATATTGGAGTGTGAGAACAAAATGATGTTTATGAATACTTTGAAATAGTAGAAAATTAAACTGAAAAGTTACCTTAATGATTCAATTAACTCTTCATTTACATTTTTTCCCATTTTTAAGTGTCACATTTACAAACAGAAGGCCTCTTGCTCCAAATAGCGAGTAGTTACTGAATTTGATCCGGAGTTGAATAATAAAGATGGAAATACCTACGTTAAAATGGTAGCCTCCATGATATCTGGATCACTGACAGAATATCGACAGACAAAATATCGACTTGCCAAAATATCGAGGTAAAAATATAGAATGCTAGAATATCGACTTCCTATCTACAAACAAGTAAGTATAAAAATATCGACTCCAAAACATCGATAGGAAAAAATATAGACAGTCAAAATATCGAATTTTTAAAATATCTTTAAAGTAATTTTAAAGTATATATATATATATATATATATATATATATATATATATATATATATCCATATTATTAACAAAACATATACAATCATTTTTGATATACTATTCACACTCCAGAGAGCGCAACAGTAGGGCAAGCGTTGGATAGCGTAGGGGTAAAAATTACTATTACCACTCCAGAGAGAGCAACAGTAGGGAAAGCATTGGATAGCGTAGGAATAAAAATTACTATTCCTACTCCAAAGAGTGCAACAGTAGAGAAAGCATTGGATAGCGTAGAGATAAAAATTACTATTCCCACTCCAGTGAGTGCAACAGTAGGGAAAGCGTTGGATTGCGTAGGGGTAAAAATTACTATTCCAACTCCAGTGAGTGCAACAGTAGGAAAAGCGTTGGATAGCGTAGGGGTACAAATTACTATTCCAATTCCAGAGAGTGCAACAGTAGGGAAAACGTTGGATAGCGTAGGGGTAAAAATTACTATTCCCACTCCAGTGAGTGCAACAGTAGGGAAAGCGTTGGATAGCGTAGGGGTAAAAATTGCTATTCCCACTCCAGTGAGTGCAATAGTAGGGAAAGTAAATACTTCATATATAAATATAAATAACATAAATATTATTACCAATTACAAAATAATTAAAATATTTTACAATTTTATAAAATATATTAATTAATCAATTAAAATTACAAATAAAAATTAACTAATAATAAAAATGACCTACTAATAATAATTACTTATAATTAAATTACCTCCCAAGCTATTCCCATATAAACACACAACCCGCTACAGAAAATAAATTACTAAAATTAACATATTTATCAATGAATCAATTAAAATGAATTACCATTTTTTTAATTAATTACCAATTAATAACTATTTAACATTTAATTCTAAATAAATACCAATAAATAAAATAACATATTTAATTATTTATGATTAAATTACTACCCACCCTATTCCCCTATAAACCCACAACCCGCTACAGAAAATAAATTACTAAAATTAACATATTTATCAATTAATCAATTAAAATTATTTACCAATTATATTTTAATTCATTACCAATTAATAATTAATTAACAATTAATTCTAAATAAATACCAATAAATAAAATAACATATTTAATTAATTATAATTAAATTACTTCCCACCCTGTTCCCATATAAACCCACAACCGCTACAGAATTATATTACACAAAAAATAAAAATTAATGTTAACTTACCTTAAATTCGATATTTTTGTTGCCTATATTATGTCTAGTCGATATTATGTCCATTCTATATTTTTGATTCGATATTATGTCCATTCTATTCGATATTATTTTTCTAATCGATATTTTGGTAGTCTATATTATGTCTAGTCGATATTATGTTCATCCTATATTTTTTACTCCTTATTATGTCTAGTCGATATTAAAAACTCAATATTTTGATTCTATACCATGATATCTATTTAAGACCTTTTTTATTGAAGCTTGGTAGCAGCCCCGGACACTATCAATGGGAAGACCGTTGCTTTATGAGCTTTTAAAAGAAATATACAAACAATTATTACTATTACTCTCACTCGTCTCAATAATCGCCACAAGCTTGGATTATAAGATAAAAAAGAAGATCTATCAAAGTCTTACACATGGAAGAAAAAATTAATAATTAGTAGAGCAAATCTTTAACCCAGAACCCCTTAGTGGAGGACTATAGGTGTATTGAGAGAAATGAGAGAACCAGGGATATTGCAGTGCCATTTTATAGAAAACCTGTGCACATACCATTCATATAGAGTTCAAACATCTTTTACATGATTGTTAAGGAAATGTCTCCACTGATTCTGTTTTATATTTATAGAAACTAAACCCAGATTATCATAAAATAGGAGTGAATGTACAGCTGGCTGGCTTTAGTGCCTTAAGCATTGGTCCACATACTGAAGCAGTACAGTATAATAGAATGCGATATATGCTGCAACTTCAGGGTTTCCTAGATTTCCCCCCACTTCTGGCTAGTAGCTGCATCGTTTTGCTTATGGTAGGCTCCATCCTACATTGTTTAACATTTTCATCTAATTCCTAAATTCCATCTCACATCCACTGATCTCCATCATTCCCAGGTATCTCCAAGGCCTGATGCAAGGTAACCATGGGATTACTTTGCAGGCACACCTTGTGTGTTACTAGATATCACTGTCTGCTACATGAATAAGGTAATAAACAGCTGGATGGGCCATCACTTGCTCAAAGGACTAGCTGCATATCTACGTCTGCTTCCTGGAAAGGTCTTTAGTTCCAATGAGCAGGGAAGTACAAAGAAAAAGTTTCATCCTTACTTTCCTTGCAAGGAATGCATGTCATGACTGCAATGAAAACTCAGGTTCTGAAATACGCCTGAAGACATAGAAATCTCTACAGACAAACGTTTATAAAAAAATAGATATGTCCACTTATGGGATCTAGAACCATAAACTAAAATGGCTACCTGAAATTTGTAAACAACGACACAAATGGTGATGGAAAGAAATGCTTGAAATAAGTCTAACCACTGGCAATAGCTCGGGCTAGCATTCCAATCAATCGCTCTTTTGTCCACCATGCCACCTCTGTTTATACCCATCCATATACAAATCAGTCTTGACCCTGTTCCAACAAAAACAATCCAACCTGAACTGCCATTCCAGGTTGTCGGGTGTAGCTTGGTTCAGGTGTCACAGTGAGCACGAGACCCACCATTCCTTTTCCCAAACAGTTACAACGCTTGAAGTAATTGTATTGAAACAAGCCCTATACAATAAAACTGAATAAAGATAAAAACATTTAGAGCCACATTTACCCTCTAAATGTAGACTAGAGACACATTTTCAACAAATCACAGCACAGTTCAAGGAGACTAGTGATGACATATTCCACTTGCTCACTGTTAGTATTTTCAACATTTAATGACACCATTAGGTAGATGTACATTTTGAAGCCACCTCCTTTGCCAGAGGAGTATGTAGAAGACCTATTGATCATTTCGTACTAATATTTTATATATGAGCAGAGCACAAAAAATTAATAAGGAGCTAGCAGTATATAAAAACATATTGATATTGTGATAGCAACCCAACTCCACAGATGTTGGCATCAGCTTTCCATTACTGCATTTTTCCATTGCTTTTGGTTGCCGGTGACACTATTTCTTCCTGCTGTTGGGAGACCTCCTTCAGCTTTTTAATGTGGACCATAGAGAGCGATCCAATAGCAATTAGGAGGATTCGGAGCATGCGCAGTGCAGCGTGGAGGAGGAGCCTGGAGGAGCCTGCTCGAGTCCGTTCGAGACGCGAACTGCGGACTGCCGTCTGCCATCAAGACTGTCACTGAAATTGGGAGATTGCTGAGCTGAGATGAGCCGGTGCCGGCGTCTCAGGGGGAGCTGGAGAACCGAAGCCGGCGGTGTGGTGGGCGGCTTGCAGTCGCAGGGTTTGCCCGAGCTGGAAACCGAGCCAGGCAGCTTGAGCGAGATGAGAGGAGTGGGAGCGGCACACTGGAGGAGCGGAGCAGAGCTTGCTGTGCAAGCAAGGCAATGTGGTGCTACCTTGCACCCTCACCCCCAAGCTGGTTGTTCTCCTTTTTTCCTGTAACAGAAGATTGTGCAGGTCTGACGGGTGACACACACACAGCAGAGGAACGGAGCCCCGGTGGTGCACAACTAGTGTGCAACGGCTGGCTGGCTGTTTTCCTGTTTTCTTGCAACAGAGGATTGGTCAGATCTGACAGGTGACACACACAGCAGAGGAGCAGAGTGCCTTGTTTGCCCGCCTCTCTTCTCTCATCTTTCCTCTCCACGCCATCTCTACGCCAGCTCCAACATACCACCTGACCCCAGTCCCATGCCCCCCCGCCGCCCCGAATTTACCCAGGGAGTTAACCACACAGCAGGGGGCGGAATGGTCACAAGAACGCTCAAGCCCTGAGACACTAAGGTGACTTGCTGGGCAACCGTCAAGGCTTTAAAAAGGCGCCAACCCAACTGTATCCCGATGCATTCCGCGATCAAAGATCAATCAAAGAGCAAAGATTAACGATTAACCAAAGTCCAACAAAAGGAGACTCTGAAAACTTTGTAACTTTAATATCTACTCCAGTGTAAGAGCAGGATTAAGCCAAGCAGGCTCACAAGGGGCCAAGGGCCACAAGGGACATGGAGTAGCAGCTCGGGAAGATCAAGCCCAGTGCCACTTCTTCCAATAAAAGCAAATGGGCCCCCCAAAAAAGTGCAGACAATAGTTGATCCCGGAGGAAATCTCTACCACCCACCCCTCCAACAAAAGAGCAACAAGGTCAATGAGGAGTAAATCATTAACGGATTGCCCTAATGGAATGCCACAAGACACTGAGCAAAGGGGTTTGATACGATACTGCTTCAAGAAAAATAATTCACTATGTAGCGACCACAGCACCCTCCAGGAGGCACCACCTTATGCCCTAAGCGGGCCCACGATACAAGACCCAAAAGGCCGAGCAGTCATTTACCCACAATCGAGGGTAAGAACTCCCTGGTCAGCAAGACTAGCGACACAGCCTCAATGAAAACCGCCTCTATTATAGTGACAACGGCGCAATTTCATCAAAAGGACACCCATAGCCTAGTAACTCAGAAAGAGGAGACCATTGTGCTTCCGCAAGAGATAACAGACACAAAGTCCACGAATCAACAGTCCTACCCAGTCACCTTGGGCCTAACGTCCCCCTTGATGGGGGGACTTACAGCCTCGTTCCTTCACAATTTAGACGAAAAAATAGAAAGATCCCTCAAATTAACAGTGAACCCTCTGTAGACACTAACTCCAGCGTCAGCACCCCCACAGATCCCTAATCCAAAAGCAGACCATTATCATTGCGACATCAGTGATGACACGGAACCAGAGAAAAAGCCCCCAAAAGAGGAAAACAGCGACACCAATAAAGCCCTGCTATGGCAATCAACTAAGATAGAAGTACACATTGATCTCTTAAAAGCAATCGCAGGCTGCCTGGCTAACCTAGGATCCAGGGTAGAGGTCCTAGACAATAGGCTCTCCCAGTACCTCGCCTCCAACCCGGGGGACTGCTCCTGTTGCTGTTCTACCCTGATGGAGAAATGGGCCTCCCTCCCTGAGGTGCTAGTAGAAATAATGGAGATCGCTAAAGGTCGCAGGGAGGCACAGACCCCCAGCAACACAGCTGGCAGGGTGGTGACCAATAGCCACCTCTCGGAGACAAGACAGACAGCAGGGGCCGGACCGGGACAGATGGAAAAAATTTAACAGGGCAATGATGTGACACACATGATCAAGAACCCCGCCAGCACCTCAAAATTAGCCAAAGACACACAAAGCTCCAACAACAGGGGCAGAGGGGTCAGTGACACACCCATAATAGTCTTTCAGGAACACTCCTTAAACACAGAGGCTACATACAGAGCTAATTTATCAAGGAAAGCAAAATAGAAGCTGAAGAAGCAATTAAAAAAGACAAAATCAAAAGGGAAACATCTCCAGCTACTGAACATCGACTATCCACCTCAACAAGGTGCCTCCAAAGTTACTCCACCATACCCAATTTTTTCATCCAATAACTGGGGGAGTAAGGACCCTGTGGGCCCTCGGATTCTGGGAAACCAGTCAACGAACACACCATCAACCTCAGTGCAATGGGCCAACAGCCACCTGCAAGGCCAAATCAGCACACAGACAATGACGCAACTGTAGGAACAAGCCCGGTACTTCCTGACACACTCCCTCGGTTAGAGTCGGTAACAGCTTCATTGTGGCCGGATGCTACAAATACACCACAGATGCATCTCAGGCATCAGTCTGGCTCTAGGGACAAGCAAGGATACAGCAATCGGCCCCAAGCAGGATCAGTCACAATCAGCCAGATAAGCACGATCACAGGAACAATCGTGGCAGAGCCTGCGTGGGAAGGGGAAAAGCGGTCCAACCATCGGGCGCAACAACAGCGGCCTACGAGGTAGTCCTTCCTCCGAGATTTCACAGCACAGGACAGCATGATATCCTCAACAGGAACAAAATTCTATGCCTCTTTAAACACCTGGCCAATCTAGAAAAGACCCAAACGGGGGAGGTAGTTTGGGTGGAAATTCGGAGAATGACGGGGGACACACATGGCAATTCAACAGTGGTAGGCCTGAAGTAAAAAGAAACTCAACAGTCCATCTTGAATAACACCACACAACTCGCCGAGTGGGGCATAGACGTCAAGCTGGTGCTGCAATATCTAACACGTCTTACCATTAATCAACAGTGGCAAATCACCCTGGTCGGTCCTGCACGGAACAAACAGCACAGGCTCTTGGGTGGCAGTCAGTTGGGCCCAGAGATCCAATGGTTATTAGGATTTTATGCAGAAACAACCTTCGTGATATTCGTGTAGCCCCCATCCCCCCATCCCTGGCTGCACCGGATTGTCAGAAATGATACCGCAACATTCCTAACAGCTGAGAATGTCGGCCCAGCAGGGGAGAGGTCGGGAGAGGAGTGTCCAGCAAGCAGCAACTCACCATAATTTCTTGGAATTTAGCAGGGATTGGCAAAATCAAAGGAAACGAAAACCTGAAGAAGTTCCTGGAAACCGGGGACATACTCTGCTTCCAAGAAACATGGGTGCTGTCCAGAACTCCACTGGCTGGGTTCCACAAGCACTTTGTCCCAGCTATAAAGAGGAAGCTCTTTGGCAGACCGGCAGGTTGACTATCAGTTTTAATTAAACACGAAAGCGCCCTCGAAGCCAGAGACATCAACCTGAACTCACCAGGGCTGCAAGCTCTACAGATCGGAGGCCTGGCTCAGAACTCACAACCATTGCGCCTGCTGATAATAAACTATTATATTAATCCCACGCAGATCACCCTGAAAAATCAGTTGGGGATACTGACGCAGAAAATTGATGACCTACTATTCAAGCATCAATCACATCAGGTCATCCTAGACGGGGACTTCAACCTGAAGGACCTCAACAAAGTTGACTCCTCTCTTCAGAGACATTGTTGGGCAGCACCCCTTCAAGTCTTTCTTAACAATCTCAAACTGACCTCAACCTACACATGGAAAAAAGCCAGTTCAAACGCATGGGAACCATTACCCACTTTCCGGGATTCCTCATGGATCGACTACATCATGGCCAGTGAAGGGATGGCGGCCAGGTTGAAAGATTTTGTAGTTGAAGATCGGACGGATAGTGATCATAGGACACTGAGAGTGGTGTTTTAGCTGGAAGTTCCGTCAGCCAACAGACTCCAACCTATTGGCGAATCATTATGAAAGATACACCGTCCTAAGGAGAATAAAATGGTCCGACAGGATAGAGCACATTCTCGAAACATGGCTGGAACAAAAAAATTAAGGAAACCTGTCCCCTACACGTTCCCCATAAAAGGCTGGGAAAACATGGCTGAGGAACACCCAGCCCCATTGCACCAGGGCCAAAGGGCAAACAAGATCTGGAAGCATCTTGTCAAACAAAGACAGCAAACAACTCCTGCATAAGGCACTCGCAAGCAACAAAAAAAAGGAGGGGCGAATCAGAGGGCCCATCCATGGTTTCATTGAGGGTAGCCCTAAGGAAAGAAAATATGGGAACATAAAAAAGCCAACATAGAAAGGGAATGGTTCAGGGGCGGAGCTTGCCGGCGTCAATGGTGGACGCGTGAGAGCTTGGCTCCTCGCCTATGCCCCTTTATTATCCTGAAATTACATCCTTCAAAGTGTCTAGCCTGGCCCTAATTGCTCTGTGCTCCCCCCGGTGGCCCCCGGGACCTTGAGGAGGTGTTCAGAGACCTGACCAACCGCGGCTCGTAGCGAAGCAGAGAGAGTGCCCCGGCGGCGGCGGACCGGGCCTGAAGCCGCGGCCTGCCCTGAATTGCCAGCCGAGCGACGTCACCCGACGTGCGGCTGGGGCTGCGCTGCACGCGCCGGGGGCTCGGACCCTCCGGCGAAACCGGAAAATTTGGAGGGCGATGACCAGCGCTCTCCCCCCCGCCCCCCCGGAGACTACTGCGCCTCGGATATAGGGGCATTGTAACTCGCGGTGCCCTCGCTGGCTGCCCAGTGGCGACCACAAGCTGTGGATTGAGGTGCACCCCGGGAGACGGGCTGCAATTGACGGAGTACCTGGCGGCAGGGGAGCATACGCTCTGGGCAGGAACCCGGCTGGAGAAGTGCTGCCTGGGGCATGGTGACGCCGACGGGCAACACGGGTACACTGCCCGATCTTTGACGCCGCCCTGAGCTTCAACTGTGAGTACGCAGCGGGGATCCAGCAACTTGGTGGTGCACTAGTTTGAGAAAGCGCTTGCTGCGGACCCCCGCTGTTGAGCCCGGTTTACAGCCGAGTGGATGCGGTGGTGAACGACGTCGTGGGTGCGTGTGGAGGCGGCCCTCGACAGTGACCAGTAGCTGACTGCAGGCCTTCACGGTGGCCGCCATTTTGGAATCTGGCTACACTGGAAGTTGAGCTGGCGCTGGGGTAATTGCGCACTGCGGTAGCGGCTAGACCTAGGTGTAGACCTACAGTGGTGCTGGGCCGTGTTGACCTAGGCGGCCGCGGTGATAGAGGCGACTGCAGCTGCGAGCCCTGACTAGGGCGGCTTGACCCCTGGAGCCTCGAGGAGTAGTGGGCGTCCTGCACTTGGACAATCTCAATACTAGGCTGGATCCCTGGCATAAGAGGCTCGCAGCAGAGGAGCAGGGTTGTGCAGTATAGACCTTGCGAGTTCGGTGGGGCGGAGCCACTGCCGACCGCTGCTGGGCACCGATCTGGTGAAACGTGCAACAGGATCCCAGAAATTGCCTTCCCTACTACGGCTGGGTGTCCCCACAGGCGATCTGGTCTTGGACGCGGGGAGCGTGTAGACCTCTGAAGCACGCGGCACACCTCTGGAACGCTCCAACTGGGTACAGACGACGGCGCGGCGGGCCTCCTTGATGTCCAGCAGAATAGCCATGAACGCAGGCTAAACTCTCCTTTGAGCAGCGTCGGACCAAGGGGAAGGAGGCGCCAGCTACAGAGGCGTCCCCGAAGGGGGCTGCCCCGGATGGATCGGCGGGCACCGATCTCCGAGACCTGCTGGTTTCCATGGAAAAGGGAATACAAGACAGTATAGCGTCCATTGGCACCAAAATTGACGCCCTGTCATATTGAATGGATCGCATGTCGGAACGTGTTGACAAGCATGCTGAACGTCTCGACATGGCGGAAAGACGGCTGACGGAGGCGGAGGAGGCGCAGTCGGAGTGGGACAAAGACCGAAAGCAGTTTGGCAGACTTCTACAGGTGATCCAAGACAAGTCAGAAGATTTGGAGGCGAGGTCACGGAGATCCAACATTCGTATCACGGGAGTGGCGGAGACCACTCAGACCGGTAAAATGGAGCTCTTCGTTGAGAAACTCTTGAAGGTGCTGCTTGGAGAGGATGTCTTTTCACCCATGTTCATTGTTGAGAGGGCCCATCGCACCCTGGGTCCTAAACCTAAGCCAGGCGCACTCCCCCGCCCCATAATAGCGAAACTTCAGAATTATCGAGATAGGGACACGGCGCTTCGCTTGGCCAGGGACAAAGGCAAGCTGCAGTACGAGGGCATGGACATCTCTCTGTACCCGGATTTCACCGCTAAAGTACAGGAGGAAAGGAGGCAATTCGCTCCTTACAAAAAGCAGCTGCGTGAACTGGGTTTGGACTACGCCATGATGTATCCCGCAAAGCTCCGGATCAACAAGCAGGGGCATTCCCACTTCTTTACGGACCCTAGGGAACTCCAGAAGTCTTTGAAGGAATGGTCCAGAGAGCGTAGGGACGGACAGAGGAACCGCTGCGACAACGCTAATGTTGCCTCGCAAATGGATGAGCAAGACTGAACATGCAGTGACAGTGTGCCTTGAGCGAGACTCTGTTAAGCTTGGAACATTCCCTTCTGGTGGGCTCACGCTGCACTGGGGGCGGTGTGCGGTGGCTTTGACCTGTATTAGCGGCTCCCACTGGACCATGTGCTGGAGGAGCCCAGTGGGCACACTGGTGGGTGAAAATGTGCTGCATTATCTCTGTGTTTGGGATAGCTGGGAGGAATCCTTGCCCTGGGCTGATGCTCCGTGTCGATGATCGCATTACATGTTAGGGTGGCTGGAGAGGCAGGGGACGCCGGGGAGCCCTGGGACATGGGGGGGGGTGAGGTAGATCATACCTTTGGACTTGTTGATCGGGGTCATGCTTATGGCACGGAACTACCGACTGGGGCCAGGCAAAGGGGCGCGCTAGCTTTGTGGTGTTGTGCAGAAGGGGAACTGATTCTGACTGGCAACGTCCGCCCCGGCGCTTTTGGCTGTAAGGCTCCGATGTGAGCCAGTTAAAGGGCTGATTTGAGTCCGTTATTTCTGGGATGAAGGGGGGTGGTTATGGGCTCTGTCTGACCTGGTTGGGGGTGGTCGGCTGTGGGTGGGCTGGGGGTTGGTTGGCCGGGTTGGGGGAGGCCTACTTTATGCGGGGGGAGCTATGTTGGGGAATGTAATTGCTGTTCAGATTGTGGGGTTTTGAAATTAATGCCAAGCAATGTGTTGCCTGATGATAAGACAAGTTTGAGAGCATGCCATGACAGAATTGCTATCAGCGACCTATGGTGTTCACCGCTGGGATGACTAGCGCTAATGGAGGAAGCACCACACACACCCCGCTGGAATTAAAGATGTTGATGTGGAATGTGCGAGGGCTCAATGATTACCGTAAATTACGTAAGGTTCTAAGCTACTTGCACAGACATCATGTTGACCTAGCTCTCCTCCAGGAGACATACTTCCCACTCACTAGCAGGATGTTGCAGGCCAGGGGGCTCGGGGGACATATTGTGGCGGCAGGTTTCACGACACACTCCAGAGGCGTGCTTACCTGGGTCAGCCCTACCTCCCAACTAAAGCTAGTTCCACTGGTATCTGACCCGGAGGGTCGGTTTGTTATAGCTAGGTGTGTGGGTAGGGGCCTAGATCTGTTGGTGGTTAATGTCTACGGACCAAATTATGATAGCCCTGACTTCTACACAAATCTATCGGCACAATGCAGAACACACGCTACCACTAGAGTACTGTGGGGAGGTGACTTTAACTTCGTATTTGACCCTGCCCTGGATAGGTCTTCGGGGCCTGCTCGGAGGCCTGTGGCCTCGGCCGCACACATGAAGGCGGAATTAATTAAATTGGACCTGGTGGATGTGTGAAGAAGTAAGCACCCCACGAAAGGTAGCTTCACTCACTACTCTGCATTCCACAATATACACACCAGAATCGATTACTGGCTAGTATCACAGGCTATGATAGATAGCGTTCGGAGATGCGAGGTGCTCCCCCGTACTCTCTTGGACCACTCCCCCATACTGCTGCACCTAGTGACCCAAAGGAGGACTATCCCCCCCTTTACCTGGAGGTTCCCCCCTTATTCCCTGCTGGATGATGCTTTCCGGGGCGAACTGGCGGACGATATTGATACTTTTTTTAAACAAACCTGGGGACTGTAGACAGCTTTCAGACTATATGGGACACGTTTAAGGCCTACATAAGGGGCATGGCGATGTCCAAACACTCGAATGTGCTTAGGTCTATTAGACGGGATTTGACAACACTGGAATCCCAACTGTCTGACTTGGAGGGACAACAATTGGGTGATCCTGGGTCTACCACTGATTCCCAACTTAAACTCCTGCTGAGCTAGCCGACAGGGAGGTACTACACATGGGCAAATACGCGACGGCACGAACTTACGGGGAGGGGGATAGACCGGGGGCACTTCTAGCTAGAATTGTACGCGGTACCAGAAGACCTCTTGTGGTGGACGAACTACACACACCAGAGGGAGAGGTAATCTCGGACGAGGAGGAGATCCTTCAAACATTTCGGCAGTACTATGCCGAGCTGTACAAGTCCAGATCACTGCGAGTTGAAGAAGAGATAGATGACTACCTCGAACATATGGCTATGCCATTTTTACCGGACTCAGACAGAGAATTCTTGATGTCCCCCATACAGGAGGACGAGATACTGGAGGCATTGACGAGCATGCGATCAGGTAGCGCACCGGGCTCTGACGGACTGACAGTGGGCTTTTATAAGTCGTTTAAAGACAAGCTGGTCCCGCACCTGATCACCCTCTTCGACGATATTTGCGAGGAGGGTACTATGCCCCTCTCAATGAGGGAGGCCCTGCTCGTCACCATTTTAAAGCCAGGGAAACCCCCGGAGTCCTGCAGTTCATACAGGCCGCTCTCCCTGTTAAATGTGGACACAAAACTCTTTGCTAAAGTGCTGGCCAGCCGCTTGGCGCTATTGGTGCCGGACCTGGTAGCCCCTGAACAGGCAGGCTTTGTCCCCAATAGGAACCTGACATATAATATTCGGACAGTGCTAGGGACAATGCAGCACGTGTGTCAGGAAAACACTGCCTTAGCAGTTTTCCTGGATATGGGAAAGGCCTTTGACTCTGTGGAGTGGCCTTTCATGATCAGAGTTCTTAGGAAACTGGGCCTGGGAGAGCCGTTCTTACAGATGCTGGGAGCCCTGTACTACCAGCCCACGGCAAGGCTGAAGATAGGGAATAGAGTGGCGGACCCGTTTGACATCAGCAGGGGTACAAGGCAGGGGTGCCCTCTTCCGCCCCTTCTATATGCACTGGTTGCGGAGCCACTGGCTTGTGCTATTAGAGAATATCACAGCCTGGAAGGTATCAGCTTTCCTACATATAAAATAGGCATCTCAACGTATGCTGATGATACACTTCTGTATGTCCGCGACCCAGAATCAAACCTTTCAGCCGTTCTGCCGGAGGTCGTGCGCTTTGGCGCTCTCTCCGGGCTGAAAGTGAACTGGGATAAATCAATTGCCTTCCCGCTGACGCCCGTGACGCAGCCCTTTGACATGGAGTACCCCTTGAAATGGACCACTGATTCTGTCAGATACCTAGGCATACAACTGCACACTGACCGAGATGTTTTAGTCAGGGACAATTATGGCGTAGCGTACACTAAACTTGTAGAGGATGTGGATACATGGTGTAAACTTCCGCTATCCCTCATGGGCAGAATAGCTATCATGAAAATGATAGTACTGCTGAGGTTCCTATTCCTCTTTAACAATATTCCAGTAGTCCTGTCGAAGACTTTCTTCAAACAACTTACGCAAGTGCTTATCAGGCTGGCGTGGGGGGGCAAACAACCTAGAGTTCAATGGGCGACTCTGATGCTCCCTTGTGAAATGGGGGGCCTGGGGGCTCCTGATATGGAAAGGTACTACCGTATTGCGCAAGCGTCCCATTTACACTCGTGGATTCATGGGGACCCGCGCATACCACATGTGACGTTGGAGCGCCTGTTTGCAGAGCCTCCCCCCCTTCCGGCCACCGTCTGTCTTCCGGAGGACCGCTCCATTGGCCAATTGGACTCCCTCAAGTCTACCAATCACGCATGGCATGCATTAACCCGTGCGCGTGGCTGTCAATTCTTGTATTCGCCGCAAATGCAGATTGACTGGGTGTTGTGGCTGGACCCACTTAGGGAAAAGGGAGTTACGGAGGCGCTTCGTGCGCTGGGGCTCACGAAAATGGAGGATCTGTTTGCGGCAGGGGTCTTGAAGACATGGGATCAGCTCCTCCCCATTCCTTCGGGAACTACACTATTGCAGCGGTTCCAGTTCCATAGACTCCGGTCTGCGTTCAAGGAAGTATTGGGCCCTGAAATGGAGGAACCCTCGGAGGTCCCTGAGCTCACCTATGTTTTTAAAAACAAGTCTCCCAGTAAACTAATCTCTAACCTAAACAGGTTGGGTGTTGCACACTAGCAGATCCAGCACCCCAAGGCTAGAGAGGCGTGGCAAAGAGATTTGCAGTCACCGATTGATGACGACATGTGGAAGTATCGCTGCTCCAGTACACAAAGACTTTCTCTTAACGGAAGGCATAGACTGGTGCACTTTAAGTTTCTTCAGCGGGTATACTATACTACAGAGAGGCTTCACCGGTACGGACTGAGGCAGTCGGCGGAGTGTGAACGATGCCACACGCCGGTTGCAGACTTTATCCACATGGCATGGTACTGCCCAGGCATCCAGAAATTCTGGGCGGAGGTTTTCTCGGAGCTCAATGCGATCATGGGCTCGGAGCTGACTTATGGTCCTGAGCTGGCTCTGCTGGGGTATTCTAAGCCTCTCCCTGCGTCTCCTCGTCGACTAGTTGATATGGCCTTATTGATTGCTAGGAGGGTGGTGGCCCAGTGCTGGATGAGGGGGCCTCTCCCCACCATGAAGAGATGGGCGGGTGACTTACTCTACTGCTGCACTCAGTCAGAACTTTATAGTGAGCTGCTCCCCCCTAGAAGTAGGCCTAATAACTTTTGGGGTCTCTACCAGGCAACGTGCAGCAGGGTGTGGAGGAGAACTCAGATGGTGCCGAGGCGCTGGACCTCCCGGAATCCCCGGAGGGTCAGGTGGTGCAGTTGACATAGTAATCATCGGGGGGGCTGCGGGAGAGGGGCGTGCGGGGATTAGTAATAGAATGAGCAGGGTCCTGTCCGGGTGGCTTGGGGTGGGTTGAAGGGTTCCCAGGGTACTGACTGTAGGTAGTGAAATATTAGCACACTGTCACCTCCGATAGGAGTATGCTACCAGGAACATTATTGCAGGCACACGGGGGAGGGTGAGGGTTGGTTGGGGTAGTTAGTTTCTGGACTCTTTTCGTATTCCTAAGGCCTTAGACACAAGCGAACACCAGATGCTTGCAAGCGCTTGTGGTCCAATATACTCTGCTGATTGGTTGTGACTAAACAATGTTAACTTTGACGGATTGCTGCCTTGTACGCCGCCGGGCCCCCGGGATGCCGGCTAAATGGCTGTGTCCAACATAACTAAGCTAAGCGATCCAGATGCACTGTTATGACTGACCATGTGTAAGTATGTGTTGTGCAAGCAAGCTGTGTTTCATAAAGAATAACGGTCTTTATTATTAAAAAACAGAAAGGGAATGGTTCAGAGTTTTCTCCCTGCTCAAGCAAAGGAACCTCGCAGGACTAGGGACACACATAAACCAGCTGAGCAGTCGAGGGGCCCGAGAGCGTAGCCGAAAAAGAATGGACTATTTACGTGAAGCAGCTATATATAATCATACCCACTAACATGGCCAGTACAGAGGGGACCAGCCGAAGCGAAAGGACGAGCCGGGCTAGCCAGTGCAAAGCCAGGCAACATGACTCTCAGCGCAGGCAACTCACCAATGGAAGCTAGATCACAGACGGCAGCATACGGTACTCAAGTTGTATGGACAAACCCGCAAATGGTCATTAAGACTATTCAAAATATGAAGTACGACGGGCGCCAGGGCCCAACGGGATCCCAGCTCCGGTTTTCACATTGGCACCCGAATTCTAGGCAGCAATTCTAACTCCACTCTTTAACCACACCTTCTTAACAGCTACAACCCCAGATTCTTGGAAGGGCTCAATATTTGTACCGATTTTCAAAAAAGAGGATCGACTCAAGCCATCTAACTACAGGCTTATAGCAGTGCTTGACTTGGAAGCAAAGGAATATGCCTGTCTTCTACTGAAGGATTTGGAGAAGTGGGCCAATGAGAAAAGCATAATACCCTTTTACCAGAATGGCTTTAGGTCACAGTCATCAACTTTGGACAACATACTGGCACTGACTTATTTATCATCTCAGGCAACCCTTAAGAATCACCCAGCACTTTTCTGCTGTTTAGTTGATTATAGTAAAACCTTTGATAAAGTAGTCCGCAAATGATTATGGTGGAAGCTAGAAAATTGGGGCATTCCACCAAAACTGTTGAAGGCAATCAGATCACTTTACGAAGATACTTGGGTGCTGGTTAAAACCAGCGGCCGCACAGTGTCCCCTAAAATACAAACGGAAAACGGGTTGAAGCAAGGATGCGTGCTGGTCCCCATTCTGTTCAATCTATACACAACAGACCTGGGGGACGCCCTAAAAGGAGCTAGCCTAGTAGTTCCTAGGCTCGGAAAATTGACGTTGCCGATGCTACAATACGCCGACGACACAGCTATGCTCAATCATACAAGGGTGGGCCTACAAAGAGCCCTAAATGCATTAAACAGTTTTAACAACATAAGCTACTTAACAATCAATCAAGGAAAGACCGAGGTGGTCATTTTTGGAACATTTCATTGGAAGAAGAACATACAATGGCTTATGGGCAATCTATAAATCAACACAGTGGATGCATATAATTATTTAGGAGCTTGGCTGATGGAGCGGGCCAAGGAGAAGGCCCACCTGAAACAACTGAGCTCCAAGGCCACAAAGGTTACAAACCTACTAAAACAATTAGGCCATCATCTGTTTAGCCCATCAGCTGGTCCAATATTAACGGTCCTAAAAGCTAAATTATTACCAGCAATTAGCTACGGCCACCTGGCCTTCCCTGGGTTATTGGATGCCGCCCTTAACTCAGCCCAAGTAAAAGCATATAAAGCTGTGCTCCATATTCCTAGGTCAGCCAGGAACGCAAGGCTAAGACTGGCGATAGGCCTAGCAAGGCCAGATCTGACATGCCAGGGGGAGATTATAAAGTCATATTTAAGGACACTGAGGGCCCCGGTCCACTCCTTGAAATATCACTTGAGAATTATCTTTGAGGGATGTTTTTTTTTTTTATCTTAGGAATTTTGTATAGCTCTTGCTAGACCCAAGGGTATCAGAGCGCTTCACATCAAATACAATAAAGTGTAAACATATGATACAGGAGGAGGTGGAGGGAAGGGAGCAAGAATATGGGTGAGGTGGCAGAGGAGAGGAGGGTGCAAGCCATGTCTGATGATCATCTGAGCGCATTAGATAATTAAACCGTTTATGTACAAAATAACAACAAAAAAAGTTTTCTTGATCCGAGTCATTGTTGTCCGTCTCGAAATTTGGGTAAGACGGAGTGTTGGCTAGGGAGCTACCTGGGCTCTGTCAGTCCGCTCAAGATTGGTCGAGGAAGAGGATTTTGAGTAGGCCTGGCACATTAACCTAGGAAAAGCGCTTAAAATACTGAAGATCAAGGAAGACAGCATACCACGGCCGGACATCACCATGAACACTTGGAAAAGATCCATAAACCAGCAAGTTCTCGTAACCTACCTTGATCTGGACATAAAATCTCTCAGTTCAAGCGCCCGCCTAGATCTACTGAATAACTCCTACAAAGCAGGCAAGGCACAACCTTACCTAAGTAAGGCTCTTACTCATTGGTCCGAAGCAAAATACTCTACATGAGGCTAACCGCACTAGGAATTGCCGACTTCAACTCCGCATGGGCCCGCAAGGGGGAATCTACAAACTGCAGACTATGCCCCTACATGAGGGAATTCTGGCTGCAGCTCCTATGTTGCTGCCCGCACATCAACAACGATCGCTTGCGACTCATGCATCCAATCTGCATTACGAAAAGAATAGAGACCTGCAGCCAAGCGTCAGCATTGTGCCTATCCACCACCGACACAACAACACTAGCAAGACTGTCAAAATGTATCCATCAAATCAGGATCGCCCTAAAAGCCGCTAACGAAAGCAACAAGACTTTGGCGAAGGGCACCGCAAATCTGGTGGAGGCAAGCTCTCAGCGGTCCCAAACATCCCTATCCTGTCAATCTAATGATAGGCGCTAACATCAGCGAGGGCCAAAAGGAATGTAAGAGGCGACGTCCATTATCTTGTATAGCGGTTTATCCAGCGAGGCTCAAAGGGGACTTCATGAAAGCGCGCTAGGCCACATGGCACTGACTATAATTCCCAGGGAGGAACGATTGTGTCAGCACAGGGGTGGGGGGCTCAATTTTATGTAAGAAAAACAGATGTTTTTAGATCATGGTTTTAGCCTTCATACGCTAATTGTTTTTACTATAATGATTTTAATTAATTGAAAAGTTAATAAATAAATACAAATGCAATTAGGAGTAATATGAAAATTCACAAAGTGAATCTTGGAGTGAGAAAGTGCCATGAAGGTAAATGACAAACTGTGTTTTAGGAAAAGTATCCAAAAATTTATATTTCACTAATCGATAACATGTTTTCAATGTTTTGGTTCAAAATAATCAAGAAATTATATAAATAAATCTTGACCAATTCTCTCAGTACAATTAACACATTTGCTACCTAAATCAAAAACCATGGAAAAGAAGTGAGCGATGACCAGAGGATGTGAGAGAGAAACAGAAACAAGGATGACAGAGATTTCCCTACTCACACCAGGACTATTTATTACAAAATATCAAAGGGTACAATATAGAAATTGCAATGTGAAGATGCATAAAGTCATCGCCATGACGGCATTCAGTAGTAGGGCAATACAGAGTAATAGGCAAAGTCAAGGAATATTCTAAGTCTCAGTGAGCAGCAAATCAATAAGAAATCAGACAGCATTCCAAATAGCATTGGAAAGCTCTCTGGCCAACCCCCAAATTTGAGGGTTTGTATAGGAAATCTTCTCATAGGATATAGTGAAAACCGCAGATTCATTATGGTGAGCAAAAGAATACAATTCCAGTAATTTAGAGCACAGAACACTAGAGCGTCATACTGCCTTACCACCTAAACCTAAGAACTACCCCACCACAAGAATGCTGATTCAGTCCACTCTATGCTATAGGCATCTGGGTTTGGTAGCACAAACTAGTTACAAAAATAACATGAATGAATGTAATATCGCATGAAGGTGGAAGAAACCTTGAGACAGATATAATACTGAGCCCAAATTAGAAAATATCTGAGAACCAAGCTCTTCAATAAATGCTTTGCCGACTGAGCCAACTGTACTGATCCCACCAGAAACAAAACATACAAAAACAACCAACAACCCAGCTGCTACATGAACAACGTCAGTGAGCCCAAACGACACAGCACATAAGTTGGGAGAAAATGGAAACTCGATAATAACACCACCGCAGGATCCACATACAAAGCCACACTCAACCACCAAGAACTACAGCAAAGAAAATTGCCCTAACTCTCAGACTCAACTCCAGCTCCAACAATGGCAAAGAACTCTTCACCACAGTCAAGGAGTTCTCCTAATCTGCAGCTGCCAACAATGACAGCATCTCATCCCAAGCCCTCTGCAATGCTTCCCAAACTTTTTGAACAGAAGATTTCCAAGATCTACTACATATTCGATCCACAGCAAATAGATAAGTATTCCACCGACCAGCCAGAAACCTCCTTCATCATCAAACAGCAGCTAAACAATTAGGAGCCACATGCATTAAGCATTTTTGCGGTTGGAAACGGACGATTGGTCTGTTTCTGACCGCAAAAATGCTTTTACATATGTATGAAACACAAATTGCAATTCAGTATTTGGAAGAGGAGTGTTTAGGGCGTCCCTTCCAAATACCGAATGGGATGTATTAATGTTTTGCGACCAAATTATGGTCGCAAAACATTTATATTTTACCGACTCCTTGAAGGAGGTGGTAACCCATTCGCAAATGGGAAACAGTCCCTGGGGTCCTCTTCCCCTTTTAGAATGGAAAACATTTTTATAAGAGCAGGCAGTGGTCCCACAGACCACTGCCAACTCTTAAAAAATTAAACTGCAATGTTAAATTTGTTCTTTTTAAATGTATCCCATTTTCCTTTAAGCAAAACGGGCTGCATTTGAAAACAAAAAATACTGCTTTATTTAAAAGCAATCACAGACATGGTGGTCTGTTGACCTCGGCAGGCCACCATACCTGTGATGGTGTGGATTCCTAATGGCTCGCTAATTGCGACCTACCTCATTAATATGCATGAGGAAGGTCTATTTGCGGCCCATTAATAATCGCTAATGAAACTGAAAAGAGTTTCATACATTAGGATTAGCGATTACCTAATTGCAATTTGGAGAAAATCGCAATTAGGTTATCGCTACTTGTAATAATGATACATGTGGCACTAGAAGCCTTTCTCTTACAAAGAAACCACAACCCTGATGAATACCATCCACTCAGCAGTACCCTCATACTCATGCCCCCACTTAATATACAGCCTTCAAAGAACCATCATACCTCTGTGCTCACTGTAATCATCGACACCTCCGTAACCACTGCCAACTGCCCGTCTTGCTGGAAAAATTAGGAAGTCAACACCATATTGAAAAAACAAACAGTGGGTTCCAACACCCTCATCCGCTACAGACCCATCTCACTCCTGGTTTTTCCCGCTAAAATCATTGAGAAAGCCATCAATTCCCAATTTGCAGGCCACCTAGAACTCCACCTACTCTTAGACAGCTCTCAATCAGACTTTGGCACCAACCACAGCAAAAGACAGCCCTCATTTCGACCACTGATGAAATCAGAAGCATCCTGACCTCATTGTCGTCGACTTCTCTGCAGCTTTCAATACGGTCTCCCACAAGTCACTCATTAGAAAGCTTCTGCACTTGGGTATCTGCGGACCACCCCTCAAGTGGGTATCCTCCTTCTTCATAGACAGAACTTGATGAGTTAGACTTCCCCCCTACACCTCAGAACTCAAGATAATCATTTGTGGAGTCTCTCAAGGATCATCCCTCAGCCCAACACTCTTCAAAGTTTACATGACACCCCTTGCAGACATCGTCAGAGCCCTGGGCATCAACATATTATCCTATGACACACTGCTCATTGTCTCCTTTACTGACTCAACTAGCACTGCAAAAGCAAACTTCGCCACCCGCATGAGCAACGTCACTGCTTAGATGAAAACCAACTGCCTCCAGCTCAACACAGACAAAACGTAAATTCTAATCTTCAGTAACAACCACTCCACCTGGGATGCCTCTTGGAGCCCCTCCAAACTTGGCCCCCCAATGATACCTGCGGACCAGTCAAAGAACCTCAGAATCATCCTAGACACCAACCTCTCCAAGAGTAAACAGATGAACGCCGTCTCATAATGTTTCCACATCATGAGAATAGTACCCAAGATTTTGAATGGATCCTACTGCACACCAGGCGAATGGCCGGCCACCCAGGCTCCTATCACAACTTGATTACATAAACACCCTGAACATCGTAATCCCAGCCAGAACACCGCCGTCAGACTCATCCTGGACATCCTGCGAAATACACATCACTCTATATATACCTCAACAATCTCCACTAGCTCCCAGTCCAAGAAAGATGAAAGTTGAAGCTATTCACCCACGCGTACAAAGCTTTCCAAAACACTGATCCAGCATAGCTCATCCACCGCCTCAAGTTCTACCGACCCAGCATACACATTCATCTGCGTCCCAGGCAAAAGCACATCTCCCTCACATCAAGAAGACCAGATACCGAGGTCAGTTCTACTCATCCGTTACAGTCAAGACCTGGAACAACTTCCTGCTACACCTCAGAACTTCCCTCATGTACTTCTGTAGGGACCTCAAGACATGGTTCTTCCAGACAAAACAGACATGATATCATCCTCCCCCCTAGAGGCCTGTCCTACTCAGCACCTGGATACCTCACAGGTGACTAGCCGAGATCTACAAATTCATATAACATAGCACATAACATAGAATTTGGAAATAAACATAACTTTGCTTGACAGTGTGCAGCAGAAATATTAAACGGTAAATTTGCAAGATCAGACAATCATTCTGAACACAATGGCGTTGAGACCGAACTGAGGCCTAGTTAGCCTAAGGCAAGAAAAGGCACTTTAACAGATCATAGGAAAATCGTTTCAAAGGCAATAACATTCAATAAGTGTAGACATGCACTTTAGAGTGTAGATCCATATTCTGCACGTAAAAAAAAATCTCTGCAATGCTTAGATGTAAGCTATCAAATCCAAAGACGTACGCATTTCTTTTGTAAATCTAGCCTTGTTTACACAACGAAAGCTGCTTCTTTAAAGTAGAAAAGGAGTTGTTCCAGGTAGTTTATATTTCAGCTAAAGCAGTTTACCGTCCGTTTGCGGCAATTTTATTGGAAACACAAATTAGGAGAAACACAAAGCGCTCTTTGACAGCACTTTGTGAACACGCACGTTGGGTAGCACAATGAAGGAAAAGCTTATGGGACACGGGGAACAGAAATTATCTGTAAAATTATTCTTTAAAAAGATCCAACTTTTTCCCCAAAATGACACTCACTCTAAGCTTACTGGCTGAAGGAAACAGACAACACAGATATCACTATTTTAAGGTGCTATTAGAACTAATGTCACAATTACCCAACATACCCCATCCAAGAAGGAATACTCACTACTGCAGCTACCATTACAGCATACGCCCAAGCCAGCCATAGCACGCCACTAAATGTACACAAAGCACTGCGCAATATTGTTCTTAAAGCTGAGCTGCAATCTCCTAATTAAGGATTAATAGGAATAAAGCAAATAGGGCACTGGAAGCAGGCGACAGCAGCTCGCCAAGCACAGAAGAGACAGATTGCTGCAAAATTAAATTGAGGGTTTTACTGGGAAATAATTGTTGTCTATATATTACGAATAACCATCATAAAGCATGATTTCAAATTGAACACGGTGGCTGAAATTTAATCTCAAGCTTCTTCTGCCACTCATAAATGTTCATAAACGTCAAAAGACCCCCTCGATTGAATTACAGTCTGTGTGCGATGCGGGCCACGTGTATTAATCTGCATATGTAAGAATCCTCCTTTATTGTAATATGTGCACTCCACTTTTCATGGTTCGTCACGTACCTTGCAGGTTCCCTTCTACAAGAGAATGTCTGTCCTGAATATCATCCAATCTGAATCGCAGTCGGCAATTTTTCAAATCAAGTAAAAATTATGAGCGCTCCTAAGGTATAATGGAGGCTTCCTAATCCAGAAATCCAGAAAAAAATTGCAAGAGTGGATCAATGTTGCTGGGATGCACTAGCACCAGAGAGGGCACCTTTTTTATACTGTCAATTTGGGTAGATGAGAATTAACATGCCTGCTGCACAGATTGTGTTGTAATATTTAGAAGATTATAAACCACTTCATAGCCCTGACAAGACGCGGAAGTGCACTAGCTCTACACAATAGTAGACTGTGCTTGGTAGAGTGCTGAATTGCAGAGTGAACTAGGAAGCCTTACGTTGTTGTACGAGCTGAACAGAGAAATGTTTTCATGATGTTAGTCACTGCGTTTAAGCATTGTGTGCAGCTAGTAAAAGCCAGGAAACAACGAAATCGCTTTTACTTTAGTTAATTGTTGGGTCTTCCTGGGAGGGTGGGAAGCCCTTTTAGTGTCCTCTGTGTTGCTCTAGTTGTGTTGCTGCAATCGTGTAGCTGCGCCAATGTCTGGAGTGGGATGAAACAGTGTGAGATCTGGTTTTGTCTGCCATCCTTGAAAGGGGGTGGGGGTAGGTTCTGCTTCGGTGATGCAGGTGCACGACAGAGAAGTAACTCGCATGAATGCACTGTTTACCCTTGAAATGCACTATAAAGTCAACCTAGGAAAAAAGGAAAAGCAACCCACAGGAATGCAATGATTACAGGCTTATGCATATGTAGTTTCGCGACCTGGGAGGAGGCAGGGTTTTCGGTGTGCTTGGTCACTGACCTGATAGGACCTGGGTAAATGATGACACAGACACAGAGTTTATGGAGGTCTTGTGGCGATCTGCATTAGGGGGTCCTCCGGGACTCCCTGACCAAGCCTAGAAGTTCCCACTATGTTTTACTTTACCCCACGTGGCCCTGAGGTTTACTCAAACTTCCCCTGGCAGCGAGGGGTGTACATATAGAAACACTCTGTATAAATGAATGTATGGTCCGGCACTCCAGTTACGTCACTGGAGCAACACTACATTCCGACTCAAAAATATCAAAACTGGAAAAACACAGGCATATTGTGATACAGCACAAAAAGAGTAACTAATCCTTAGAAAATGCTGGCCAAACGGATATGTTGCACCATCATGCAGTGATGCTATCCAAAGGTCACCCGACCAACCAAACAGATCGAGTAAACCAACAACACTGGTGAGAGCAATACGGACTACAGTGCGTGTTCATACTTATCGACGGCATTACATGGTCCTTCAGCCTCTTCGAAGGCGCACAGCCCTTTTGCAGTTCGGTGGGCCTATGTCATCATTGTTCTGTACCCGTGATGCAGAACTTGGAAAAACACCACTTGACACTGTAGGAAGGAAACCATGTTTCCGGACTCGGACGTCATATGCTCCTCCAACAGGTGCTCATTGCCAGACAGGCCCTCGGAGGCCCTTGTGTCGTGGTGAAACTTCTTGAACGCAGACACATTCCTAGTGATCTCTTCAGTGCCCTGACCAGCAGTAATCTTTATGGCTGACACGTGAATGATGGTCCACGGGAACCTCTCGAAAGGTAGCCTACACTTGCTTCCCAGGAAAGGATCAGGCAGTCTTCAACTGCAAACGGGGGGAGCTTCGCATGCCTGCAGTGACTAGCTTTTTCATTGGTTGTTTTTACTCTCTCTTGTACCCGATGGTCATCACTGGAGGCAGGTGTCCACATGCTGTGATGGGGGATTGTGTCTCCGATTACTCCACCCATGGAACGGTGTCCCGGAGCTCGTCCTGTCTTGGGGTGTGGGGTTCAATGATAGTCAAGTAAGAAAGAGTAGATGGCAAGGTCAGGAGCTTGGAGACTGGCAGAGGCGATTTGGATGACCTTATTTACTGTACGCATAGACCTGTCCAGGGTGGGCTCCGGGTGCCACCAGTCTTCACCACCTGGGGCAAGAAGGCAGTCGTGAGCAGAACGAATGCTGTGCGCCTAGGACACACAGCCTCTTGCAGCAGATCAGGGTTGGACAGAGAGGAGGCAAATGTTGTTACAGCCACCATGCAGGCCGGGTGGGCTCCGGGTGCCACAAGTCAACACCGCACGGGGCAAGAAGCCAGTAGTGATCAGCTTAAACGATGTGCCCTTAGGACACACAGCCGCTTGCAGTACATCAGGGTTGGACAGCAAACCACCATCGTCGCCAGTGAAGTGTTGCAACTTGGGAAGAGGCAAGGTCTTTGTGTGTGCTTGGCCCCTGATCTGATAGGACCTGAATTAATGTTTTTTAGAGTGTTGCAATTAATTTATTCATCATAGAAAATCATCAGTTCCCAGAGCCATGACACGTTTCGACCAAATGGTCTTGATCCCATAATTTTTTTTTTTGTAGAATATTTTTATTGGCATTTTATTAATATGCAAGATACATACATCGTGAAAGATCATTGGAAGGCATACAGTACAGTTTCAACATGTCATTCAGTTCACAGGTGTTGTAACATTAGGTATGGACATGAATTATAACACATCAAACGTCCTTGTTTCTAGGGGCGGTGTGCTTATATAGCCCGTACAAACATATGTCGTTCCCTGTAAGACATAATGTTGCTCTTGTGCTGCCCTGCTGTGTCGGTGTTGGAGAACACTGCGTGTTGTGTTTTATTTCAATAGGGAACATAACTCTTCAACATGGGTAACTAGAACTGGGATTCAATGCATAGGAGATATCACATATTAGTGAGGGCCAATAGGCCAATTAGTTGGCGTCAGTCTCTAGTCTGTGGGGTGCAGGGTAGGGGGTGGGTGTATCTATATGGGATGTGCTGATTGCTTTTCCTATTCAGGCTGGAGGCCACGCATTTCTACATATCAATTGTCACGGTGTGGTGCTGTGCTCCCTCCGGGCGTGCCTCCTCTACTGGAGGTAGGGTGGACTGCGTGGGAGGTTCATCTGTTGCTTTCTGTTTGAAGCCATAGAGTAGTGTGGCCCATTGCATGGAAATGTGGAGTTTGCGAGTGCCTTGAATTTCTTCAGATCTAAGCACCTCCTCTTCCGAGACCCTCCACTTGCTATCCGCTCCCTTCCAAGCCGCAATCGGTGGCCCTTCCGGTGCTCTCCAATGCATGGCTATGTATCTCTTTGCTAATAGGATTGGTAGGAAGACAAAACGTGACTCCACTTTTTGGTGCTTTCAACGCTTGGCTCTGCCCAGCGCAGAGGCCTCCCATGTGTTGAGACCTGTAAGCCCTGTTATCTCTGGTAGGGTGGTGTGTATTGTGGTTCAGTAAGTGTGAAGTGCTGGGCAAACCCAAAACATATGGAGGAAGGAAGCGCCAGGCTCCGGGCATCTGAGGCAGGTGAAGTGTGTGTTGGGGTAATAGCGCTGGAGCATTTCTGGGGTCTGATATGTGCGGTGCAATATGTGGTATTGTATGTTTTTGAAATGATAGTTGTGGGACACCTTTTTTGGAAACTCAAGTGCACGTTCCATTCTTTATTGTGGAGGGGCCTTTGGAACTCTGCTTCCCATTTTACTCGGAGTGGGGTAAGAGTGGTCGCGCCAAGTGTCCGCACTGTTTGTACAGCCATGCCACTAAGTGTCAACCCAGACACATCTGCAAGATTGTATGTAAAACTGGGTGTGTGGGTGGTTGCGTGTCTATTGTGCGCCACATTCGGGGGCAATCTATCAATAGATGCCTATGTGTGAGAAATTGTCCATTTGGTAGGTCTGTATCGGCGGCGAGTTCAACGAACGTCTGCAGTTGCCTGTACGCAAATATGGCACCTGCTTCTCTGATTGCTTGCTCAGTCCACTTGCGTAATGCGCGCTCTGTGTAGTGAGTTTAGTCTCTAGGAAAGCCTACAAGTGGTTGGATGGGAAGTACATAGGGGCTATGCGGCTCATTTTGTGTATGCATTTTAGACATGCTTGTGCCACTGCTATCTGGAATGGGCCGTCTTGAATAGGCTCGGCACCTTGTAGCAGCATATGATGTATGGTTGGGACTGTAACCGGTCCTGCAATAGTGTGCGTTTCCGTCATTGCGTGCCCTGAGGTCCACGGTGGACCTCAGGGCACGCAATGACGGAAACGTACCCGGGCCGCTAGGAAGTATGCCTCAAAGGAGGGAGCACCCAGTCCTCCCTGGTCAATAGGCAGCTGTAGTTTGGCGAGAGCCATTCGTCTGCATCCTGTCCCCCAGATGAGGGTGACAAGGGGGGCATCCAGCTCTCAGAAGAAGGATCGGGGAGACCACTGGGAGATTGGTAAAGTAATATAGTAGCCGTGGGACCAGTATCATCTTGGCCACCGCAATTATCCCAATGGGAGACAGTGGGAGTTCCTTCCAGAAATTCACAGAGGAACGTACCCCGGCTAGTGCCCTACGATGGTTTTCCTCGTACACGTCTTTTGGCGTGTGGTATAGCCATACTCCTAGATAGCAAATTACTTTGGCGCTCCATGATATGTGTTGCCTGCCCATTAGCAGATGATGGGAGGGAGGTCACCTGAGAGTGGGTATATTGTGGACTTAGTCCAGTTGACCCTTAGACCTATCACCATTTTGAAGTCTCGAAGGGTATCAAATATAGGGGTGAGGTCTGATGTGATGTCACAGATGTAGATGAGCACATCATCTGTGTATAGTGACACCGTATGGACCGTGCCCGCAATTGGTATGCCCCATTCTTCTCCCTCCCTGCGGAGGCGGATCACGAGTGGCTCCATCGCCATCGCAAAAAGCAGAGGGAGAGCGGGCAGTCCCGCCTAGTGCCCCTGAATATTGGGAATGAAGACGACCGGCAGGGCCCCAGTTTTACACTGGAAGTCAGTCTAGTGTATAGGAGCTTAGTGTATGCGAACAGTCGAGGTCCCACTCCCATCTGCCGGAGGAGGTAGGGCCTACTCAGGGTATTGAAGGCCTTCTCAAGGGCCAAGACCAGGCACGCTACACGTGGGAAATGATTGCGAACCTTATCCTGGACATGAAAAAGGCATCTAATGTTGTAGGAGGTTTTTCTTCCTGGCACAAACCCACAATGATCCGGGTGTATCAGGGTTGGGAGGATTGTGGAGTATCTCTCTGCCAGTATTTTCCCGAATATTTTATAGTCTGCTGGCAACAGGGCTAGGATAGGATAGGATAGGATGTGCATTTGTAGAGCGCGAATTGCTGCCCGGAGGCGTCCAAGCGCTAGGAATACCTTGGATCCGCCCAGTGGCCCCGGAGGGGAGAGAATGGGGATTGGTTAGACTTAATGAAATAAGAAGGTTTTCAGCTGTTTGCGGAAGGCTGAGAGGTTGGGGTTAGCTCTGAGATGCAACGGAAGGGCGTTCCAGGCCCTGGCAGCATTATAGGAAAACGTCCTGCCTCCAGATCTGGATCTTTTAATTCTGGGGGCCATTGCAAGGAAGGTCTGGCTAGAGGGTAGGCTTCTGTTTGGCGTGTAGTGGGTAATTAGGTCCCGCGTAATCCTGGGACCAGTGTTCCAGAAGGACTGGTGTGCTATACACATGGCTTTGAACTGTAGGCCGGTATGATCCCACAAGGTGGGGGTCCCTATCCGGCTTTGGAAAGGAAACTATTACAGATTCACACATGGATTGTGGTAGTTCTCCCTCATCTAAAACCGACTGGTATAGCTTTACCAGCTGCGGTACCAATTATATAGAGAAGGTATGAAAAAACTCCAGCGGGAAGCCGTCCAGGCCGGGTGCTTTGCATGTAGCCAGCGCCTGTAGTGCCTGTGTGACGTCCAATGCTGTGATTTTCTCGTCTAACGTCCGCCGATCAGTCTGCATTATACTAGGCAGGGGGAGTGTGCTTAAAAATCGGTGGAGTGATTCCGAGGCTACTGTGGTGGGGGCAGCATATAGTTGTGTGTAGTGTTGCTCTAAGACGTCTAGGATGGAAGCTTGTGAATGTACCAAGGTTCTGACTGCATTGCGTATCGCGGTGATCGATGGGAGGGTAGTGTCTTGTTTCACCAGCCAGGCCAGTAGCGCACCTGCCCTATTACCCCCTTGTGCATCTTCGTTGGGTGCGCTCTAAAATTGTACCTACGGAGGTCTGCTAGCTCCTCTGCATATGTGGTTTAGTGCCTGTTACTTGGGTCGGTGTAGCTTTTCCTCTATCCGCTGCTTGCGTTAATGTGGCCAGTGAGTGCTGCTTTTCAGCTATTCTTTGTTCTAGGGTTTTCCGCACCCCTGAAATGTGTTGTATGCATGTGCCCTTAATCATCACTTTGAATTCGTTCCAATTATATGCGCATTCTCGCTGAAGTAATCCTGCATATCTGTCGCTTGAGTTTGTGTAAATACTGGCTCCTCTAGACATTCTTTGGGCAGCAGCCAAGTGGGGCCCGGGGGCCTGGGTGGTTGCCACGTTAAGGTGATCAGGTGAGAGTCATGGTCAGATATGACCCTACCTAGATATTCAGCCACCTGTATCCTTTTACCAGAAAATGATGAGGAAGCATAGGACTTGGAGTAATGAAGATTACCTGTAAGTAAATGAGGCATTCTAAAAGAGCCAACAAGACACTGAAATAAAAGAGGGGCTAAGTTTTGCAACCAAAAGTTGGCAACAAAAAAAACCACACAAAAATCAAACCAAAATAAATAAAGAGGGGAGTTCCTAAAAACAATTTCTGATTATGGTACCATGGAAATCATAGATATGGAGATTATAGAGATGGAAGCAATGACATGACATGACATGACATGAAGAAGACATTTGTATACCGCACGTACACCAGCGGTTTCTTGGCGCTTTGGGACTAACTGAGACTTAACAGCAGAGCATGAGGATATTAATCATAGGCCTGTGCAAACCGGATAGGAGCTGATGTGACGTAGGTCAGGCGAAAAGGAGTTCCACAGGCGAGGGGCTTGTGATGCAAACCTGAGGCTTCCAAGCCTTTTGCGCTTGAACTTGCAGGTGGAGAGAAGATTGAGTCCAGCAGACCGAAGCGTTCGGGAGGGGACATATCGGTGGAGCAGAGCACCTATGAAGGAAGGACCTTGGTTCGTAGGGGCTAGGTACGTGGTGCAGCCAACTTTAAAGAGACTGTGCTGGACTATTGGGAGCCAATGTAGGCTTTTCAGTAGCGGTTTTACAGAGCAGGACTTAGGTTGACAAAAGATCAGTCTGGCGGCCTGGTTTTGGGAGAGTTGGAGTTGGTGTTGGAGTTGGTGGGATTTGTACAGGGGAATCCCGATGTAGAGGGAATTCGCATAATCAATGCGAGACACTACTAGACCCAGTACGATGTGGACCAGGGCATCATGGGTAAGAAATCTGCTGATCTTCCTGATGCGGCGCAGGTGGAAAAAGCAAGCCGACATCACAGATTTAATTTGGTGAGTCATGGACAGATTGTTACTGATGGTAACTCCAAGACTCTTGACCGAGCTCGCTGAACGGGGGGCTACACCCAGCGTGGACGGCCAGAAGCTGGGATTCCATGGATTATTTGGGGGACCAGTGAGCACCAGCTCGGTCTTGTCTGGGTTGAGTTTCAACTGGTTAGCATTCATCCAGCTGTGGAATAACAGCATTGTGCTCTGGAAGTTTTCTATAGAGGACGGAGAGGAATCAATGTTGAAGATGAGCTGCATGTCATCTGCATAATTGAAAATGACCACCGGTTTCTCCCTAAGTTTGGCAATCAGCGGGAGGATGTAAAGATTGAATAGCAAAGGGGAGAGGTAAGAGCCCTGTGGGACCCCACAAGTAAGATCCTTCGGCTCAGACATAAAAGAGCCAAGTCGAACTGCTTGCTTACGATCTTGAAGAAATGAGGTAAGCCATCTGAGCGGTGTGCCCCTGATGCAGGCATTCTCGATCCGCTGAATAAGGATGGAATAATCAACGGTATTGAATGCTGCCGACAAATCAAGGAGCACCAGGGCCTGGGAGATGTTCTGATCCGCTCCCCTCCCGAGTTCATCGTGGACTGCTACCACAACCGATTCAGTGGAGTGCTGAGATCTGAATCCGGCCCGGTGCTGGTCAAGGCACCCAGAGTTTTCAATGAAGGAGCTCAGGCATCTGGCGACATGAGCCTCCAGCAGCTTACCCAGAAAAGAAAGCAGGGAGATCAGCCGAAAGTTACTGAGGATGGCCGGATCCGCCCCTGGTTTCTTCAGTATGGGTGTGACAATGGCAGATTTAAAAGAGCTGGGAACGGTACCCTGGCTGAGGGAGTTGTTAAGCAGGGGGCCTCAGGGAGGTCAAGGAAAACTTTCCGAGCAACATGGGCTGGGCAGCTGTCGGAAGGCGAGCCGGAGCGGACTCTGCAAAGGAGCGGGGTGAGTGTCTCGGCGGTTATAGGGGGAAAATTCAACAGTGAGAGAGGATTGATTGGGGGGCTGCCCATGTCGAATCATGGGTCGGGGCTCGGGATGCTTGCTTTGATAAGGTCGATCTTCTCAACAAAGTAGTTGTTGAGGGAGTCACAAAGAGTCTGGGAGAGTGGTGGGGGCAACGTGATCCGGTCAGGATTTGCTAACTCGTTGACGATCGTGAAGATCTCCCTCGATTTATTTGAAGAGCTAAGAATTTTCTGCGAAAAGTATTCAGTTTTAGCGCTAGAATGGCGGCCTTGTATTCTTCCAATGCCGACAAAAAGATAAACTTCTTATCAGGACAGTAGCGAGCCCTCCACTCGCGTTCTGATTGGCGTAGTGCAAGTTTCATATTGGAGAGGTCACTAGTGAACCAACGCTGAGTGTCATGGGGGCGTTTGGTCCTGAGTTTCCTTAGTGGGGCAAAGATATCCCGAGCGTCTGCCAGCCAGTTGTGAACATTCTCTGCCTGAGTGTTGATGGGCAGAGGAAGACCGTCCTCCCCAATCAGATGAGGGATCGTGGAGGCATTGAAAGACAGAGTAGAGGAAGGTCAACTCAGCCCCAATTATGAGTTGGTGGATGGTTACAGGGCCGTGTTGACACCATAGAGGGCATGGGGACCATAAACGAGATGGAGAAATGATCAAACCAAGCGCATGGGGAAATCTGGACATCAAGGATGTCCTGATTCGATGACCAAATTTGGTCAAGAATATGACCCTTAACGTGAGTAGGAGCGTGAATGAACTGGGAAAAATTGAGGCCGACTAGCAGGTCAGTTAACTCCCTGGAATGGGCACTTTCGTGCAGGGCATTGGGCCAGAAGTTAAAGTCCCCGTTTACAAGGATGCTGGCATGGTTAATTGCCAGTTCAGCTATCATGCTGCCAAAATGGTGCAGGAAGTTGGGTGACTGACCAGGGGGACGATAGAATAGGGCAAACGTAAGGGGAAGGGCTTCTAGCTCTAGTTTGAAGAGAGCATAGTCAACTGAGGGTATTGGGAGCATAGTGAACAACTTGGATTTAAGGGAGTGAGAAATGATGGCTGCCACCCCCCCTCCAGTTTTACCCTGGGAGCGGTTAGCCTGAAGGACATAGTAGCCATCAGGGACTGCTGCCAGTATGTTTGGGGAGGACTCTGCCGTGAGCCAAGTCTCCGTTAGTAAGAGTATATCCGGCCTGATGGTATCGAGGAAGTAGAAAACCTCTACCTGGTGCTTGGCCAGCGATCTCGTATTAAGGTACCAGATGGACAGACAGTCCCGTCTGGCACACGGCCTATCTGAGGGCAGAGTGATGGGTGGAGGGTCCGAGTCAGAGTCCTCAGAAGGTGGTACAGTAGTGGTCGGGGTGTAAGGGGAGGATTGCACTAGATTAGGGCGTATCGGATTGACTCGATCTATCATAGGCATAGGGGGGGGGGGGGGGGGGGGTGCTTTATCCCGTAATGCCAGCAGTTCCTGCACCAAGTGCACCCAGGTTGAAGCTTGACGGGCAGGGGGACTGGCCCTTGGTCCCAGCCGGGCGCGGACGGGCGCAGACGGCTTGCCTTAGGCGCGAGGCGCGCCCGCTGCGCGCGTCGTAGGATGCATCGGGATATAGGAAGAGAAGGGGGTCGGAGCGCTAGACCGCTCACCTCCTTCTACTGGAAGTGAAGAATCCCTAGCAGGTGTCGCGGCCAATGGGCTCCTTCCACATCAATCGAGCTTGCAATCAGCTCGCTGTGGAACAGGGTGTCCAGCGGCGCAGCCACACACACAATGGAGGAAGTGCGGGGAAACTTAGTTTTTAAAAACAACACACCCAGCTCTAGTCAGCTAAGGTGAGGATAAACACAGCAATTAAAAACTACACCCACAGCTCGTGGTCAGCTATGGCGAGGAAGTTGCAAAGATCCACAGTTAAAATTAAACACACAGCTATTAATCAGCTCTAATGATAATGGCACAGAGGTATACAGTTGGTATTTTACAAAGAAAAACGATTTCAATCACCGCCCAGCCGCAAGCAGCAGTGCGTTTCACAGGATCGGTTCACAGAAGAGCTGCATTATATCAAGGAAAGTTTCCAAAGGTGAAGCTTAACAAGAAACTAAACTTGAATACAGAAGGGAGCTTTTGATTCTTTTATGAAGTAATACAAACATTCTGGCTTTACAAGCTGATGCACAATAATAACTCTTGTACATACAAATCAAATTCTCAGGCCACTGGATACAGTGGATTAAAAGTCTGTGAAGTTCAGTGATGTATTTCAGGACTAATGCATCATGACTTCACTCTCCTTGGTGAATTTGCAATATCCCGGCTAGACTGCAGTTAAACCATATAGGGCCACATGCAGCAACAGAAAAATATTGACACTGATGTAGCAGAATTAGTTCAAGTAAAGAAAGCAAGAAAAGGTGATGTGCGGCCAAAAGGAGTAAAAAGACTGAAATACACTCCGAAACAAAAATCACCAGACATGATAATTGAAGTACCAGATCAGACTGAGCAAAGTGAGTCTGGAGAAGAATCAGTTCGTAAAACGAAAAGAATAAGAGTTCAGAACAAGAAATACACAGCTCCAGAAGGACATATCTAGTTTTGGAAGAAGATGAAAACACAGATCAGAGCAAAGAAAACGCTGGTACAGAACAAAGTGAAGGAAACGGTTTTGAACCACCTTAAAGAACAGTGAAAAATGAAGGTGCAGGAAATGTGAGAACTCATTAAAAGAATTGCAGTAAATCGTAGTTTTAAACATAGCTGTATTAATGCGTGCCTATGTAGTATCTTACTACTAATGTTGGTGTGGTTAACACTAATTGTTGTGTTGTGCCTGACATAATAGTAACTAATCACAACAAGCATTGTTAATGTTTTTAATATGTGCTGTAGAGCATTGTGAATGTTGTGCAGCATGTTTAAAAGTTATGTTATAATTAAAAAAGTGTTATAGGCATTTTTGTCACCTTACATATAACCTAGAAAACATTATATACAACTGAAGTTACCTAATAAAAACCAGAATTAACACTCAAAATGTGTTCTAGTTTTTGTTGTTTATGCAATGCTGTAAATGTTCCCTGCCTGTTCTAATGCTTTATTGTTATAATTTTTATTGTTAGGTGGGGGCAGTTCATCATAGTAACATAACATAACGTGTATTTGTAAAGCGCACTTTCATCCGCAAAGGGTCATCTTGACGCTGAATATCAGACGTCTACTGGTTACACACCTCAAGAGTACTCATTTTCCCGACCTCAGAAAGGATGAAAGGCTGAGTTAATTTTCTGGGATTTGGACCTGTGACCATGAGGTTGAACACAGTCCCCTGCAGTGAGCACAAATACATGTAAAACCCGGGAAACATGGTGTAAGTTGAGCAGTGTGCATGTGTGTATAGCACAGATTAAGTATAGAACACAGAATATGCACCACACATGGAGCACATGGCAATGTGTTGTAAAATATATGCACAGCAGAGTTCACAGTAGGGCTCTGTTGTGGCAATACATACTTAGAGCTTAGTGTACGCAAAGTGCGGGGTAGAAAGGGTGCATGTAAAACACAGGTAAGAGGGCGATAGATGTACAACACCGAGACCACAGAACAAGGCAGGCCACGAAACACAAGGTAGGTAGTAGTATATTGCATGTGTCCCAGTGCTGACAAAATGCTCAAGGACAATTTGCTGTGGCCAGCCCAGAACCGAGTTCCAACTAAAGAATACTTTTCTCTATTCTAGCATTGCTGCGGGGCAAGGCATTATATGCTAAAACACCTTCTATCGAGGTGTTCTGAGAGTGGAGTATAATTTACGGCTGAGAACATTTGATTTTTAAACTTGTATGTAAAGTTTGCATTATATCATACAAAGACTAAAGGGCATTTGAGAAATTAAGCCAAATTATGAACGAATCAATGTAGCTAGTTTGAAACCTAATTTGTGTTGGGAGGAAACAGTTACATGTAACTTCACTAGGCTTATAGTAAAGTGGAAAGATGAAAAATTATGTGGGAATGAATTGTCAGCAAGGAATATTAGGTAACAAGTGTAACAAAGATCTTCATGAAACCAATAAGGGGGATCTAGGAGCGTAAAGGGGATTTTGGTTAAGTATGGACAACAGGAAGGTGTTAAGAAGTCCTCAGACGATGGCAGAGGTACGGTAAAATGGTCTGATCCATGAAAGTGGAGGAAGTCTAGCATAACTCTTTGAAGGCAGAGAACTTGGATTGGAAAAAGTATCCATTTGCTTTTGATTAGAAGGGGGTATATGCTGAGCTATGTGATGCAGACTACGTGCCCACAGATAGACTTGAATGAGGTGCCAAGTGAGAATGTTGTGGATGTTTAATGAAGATGGATTTGATGGTAGAAGTATAGGTTTTGATGGTTATATTGTAAGCACAAGAAGCGGTATGAGGGAAATAGTTGCGACCTGAGAAACAGCACTTGTGTTGGCGTTTAGGTTCAGGGTTTTTCTTTTAGGCTGGGAGGATTTGTCGCAGCGGTAGCTTGTATTTGGATGGCTTGCTTTGTTTATTGTTTTTGGATATCTTCAATTACTTCAAATAGTTTGGATTTTGTGTTAGTTTGTTCGTCCCCTATATTTTCCATTTTAGTATTAGACTGTGTGTGCGTATTGGTAGTTGGTTCGTGTTCATTGTGATGTACGTCATGGAAGGAGGCGTAATTCAAGATGGTGAAAGGTGAATAGAAAGCATAAAGTTGGTGTGTGGAGAATGAGTAGCGCACAGGATACAGATTGCTTAGTGGGTGTGTGTGTGAGTCAAAGGATATGTAGTATGTGCGGACTTTTGCAAAGTCCCTACTCCTATTGCAATGCATAATGCCTTATATACTAGATTAAAATTTTCTTCAGCTTGTTTCTCTTATCACACATCAATACTATAACTATTTATTACACAATTATTGCTTGAAATAGCCAGGAGGTAGGACAGCAAACGCACACATGTACCGAATTTACGGAATGGTTCCCAGTTGCAATTTGTTACTGGGTGAGATTAGCAGCACTAAATACCAGAAATCATGTTTCTACAATTTAACCGCCAATAACTCCTGAAATATTTAACAATGTTAATACCAGATCTGCCACAATTCTCATATTTTATGGAATATCCTATATCAGATCCAAACAACGCGTCGTGTCCAAGTAACAGGGTTGAGTAATAATAGCCAACTAGGATATAGTGGGCACCTCTGACTTGTCCTCTAGGTTGAATGCACATTGAGCGATAACCCCCTGGGTCTCATCAGCACAGACTCTGTGCACTTTCAAAATACACCTTAAAATGTAGCTTCTTCAGATATCCCCAAAAGTAAATTTTCAACTAACTTTACTACTGCAACGAGACCTCTAAAATATACACTTATCAACACATTCTCACAAAACACCCGCTTAACTGTAACCCTACATTTATTTCCGCCCAAAACTACACAATTCCCTTTAACGTGTAGAAGTACGCCGGCGACCTTGCCTGTACCGGACTGCGCAAGGGTTCCCCCTAGTGCCAGCAGTAGCAAGTTGAGACCCCAAGTAGCCACCGCCATCCTGCTGTTTAACAACGACCTCGACGGGAAACTGGCAATTTTCAGGGGTTAAACAGTCACTGTCTTCTCGTCAGTTGGGACTTCGGTAAACTCGCAGGCTGAATTCTGTCCTCTCGGGTGAAAGATTCTGCAACAGGTTCAGTACCGTTGATACTTCTGTACCTGTGCGATTTGGGTACCTGAGGCGTAGAGAGCAAAGATTGGTGAACTCTCCCCAGCACAAAACAGAGAGAACACGTGACCAAAAGGAGGGAGGTGCAGCATCCGCTGGGCTCTAGGGAGCGTGCAAGCAAATCATGCGCTGCTCAGAAGCAAGAAACTGAAATACAGAAGGAAATCCCAGTGACTTTACCAGTATGTCGGCCATGTTGTAATCAGTGGCATACAGGATCATAGTTTTAAGAGTACCCACCCACTCCCTTTTTTCTAGGGACACAAGCTTATACTCAAACTTCCGAAGATGGGAGCTAACACCAGCGGTTATTTGGGGAGGGGTTGGGGGGAGAAATGAGAAAAAGTGTTGCGCAAAGAAGCGTGTGTTTTCCCCCAAAATTCACTCAACAAAAGGTTCGCTGTTAGTATCATCATCTTACCAGCTTTCAGGAACAACTGGAGCCGTATTAAAACAAGCGTAGTCGCTTTCGGATTAATAAGTAACCTGATCCTCCTGGAATGCAGCTGGCACACTGAGTGCTGCTGCACACTCTGCTCATTCCTGAGATCCATAGGCAATAGGAGTGAACCTTGACAAAAAAGGCGGGACATACCCCCGCCTTTGGCCATTTGCGTGGTTTCATTTTTTAAAGCCACACGCAATGGCAAATAAAATGTGTGGGTGTGAACAAAATCACACGGAGAAGTCTGTAGAAAGTTGAGAGTGCTTACAAGAAGCCTCGCCATAGAGCAGCGCATGCGCGCTGCGCAAGGATCGACCTAAAAATAATACTAATGGTTTGATGAGTGAAAAAGTAGATACTGAAAGTCTTAAAAAAGACTCACATACTAATTTAGAGAAGATGAAAGATGACAGCATCTATCATCAATATAAGTCAATTAATGACTTCGCTAAATGTCTTCACAAAATTGTTGTATGAATATGTTGATACAATGGATGCAAGAGATTGTTACATTTGCATGCAATTACCATCGTCTGTCTCAAAGGGGGTGACCTATCATCACCTACCTTTAGGTATGGTCTGTCTTGCAGTGTACTAACTAGTCTACTTTACGAGAAGGGAAGTTTACAATATTTCTATTCTAACATGGATCTAGTATTTTCAGAAATTCCCATTAGAAAGAACATGAATAGAATATATAGTGCTAGAAATGCAGAGTATATGGGAGAATTGTTCCATACTACACAGGCAAAAGATACAGTATATGCACATAGACACAACCTTACTTGTAGTTTAGGGTTTGAAGAAATAGAATTCATTATGATAGAAGATAGAAGACAAGATTTTCAGAGAAAAGCTGCTGAGCAAAAGTCTCATGTACCCCCATGGGCTTTAAGAGAAGGAGATTAAAAGAAAGGCAAAACTTACGCTGCCATGACTCTAGACTGGTATCATAGAGGGAAGGTTTGTTTTCTTAGACAAAAGACTGAATATAACAATTATTTCCTTGGTCCTAGTGAATGTGATCATACCTTTCTAATAACGGGAGGACGGGGACTAAAAGGAGGAATTGATCCTGTTTTTCCAGGAATATATTATGTGTGTGGTGAGAATGCCTACTATAGGTTGCCTGAATATAGGTATGGATGTTGTTATTTGGGAATAGTGTTTCCCAAAAATTTAAATTTAGATAAGGATCATATTATCATAGAATCAATGAAGTAAAGAAAGGACTAATATGATATAAGAGTGGAACACGTTTTTCAGAAATAATAGGGAATATTTTTGGAGCATTGATACCTTCACTTGGAGTTATTCTGAATTTGCATAAAATTAGAGAATTGTCCACAGTGGTTTATCGTTTATCAACAGACACTGCTGGTGGGTTTTTAATGAGTGATACTGAGATGGTGGCAATTAGGTGTATGGTTTTACAAAATCAACTTGCCCTTGATGTATTATTGGCTAAAGAGGGTAGAGTTAGCAATCTGTTGAAAATACAACAATGTTGCACTTATATCCCTGACAAGAGTAAGAGTCTTGGGGGTATATTAAGAATATTACAAATCTTCATCAAGATTTGGCCGAATTGGAGAAACTTGGTAAGAGTTTTTCCTCTGTGGGTGATTGGTTTTCTATGGAAATAGTATATTAGGGAGAATACTAACACATATTATTGCAGTGGCTATAGTGGTACTAATAATATATCCGACAAGTGTTGTAAATGCAAGAGAGATTTGTCTGAAAATAAAAGAAGGGCAAGAAAGAGAAAAAGAGATGCAATAGAATTAGAGGATATGAAAGGAAATTACTATGAAGTTATGAAGAATTTAGATGGAATAATGGTGAAACAAGAGAGAACAACAGCCTTTTAAAAGTGCTAATATGTATTGGTGGGTATTTTGGTGATGGCTCAAAAAAGCCGTCAAAGGGGGATTGATGGAGCAGGTTTTTTGTGAATAAAACCTGCTCAAATTGAACCCTCAGTCACATTTACTAACAGTGTGCGGTGAAAATTTATGTGGAAAAGCATCTAACATGAGGGAGAATGCTACTGCGCAAGCGCATACAAAGGTACTGAACTAGGCCGCAAATGGCTTTGTCAAAACAAAAGTAAAAGACTAATGCTGCTTTAAGCATGTTATTAACGTTTGCTAGGAAAATAATTTTAACATGGGTTGCGCATGGATAAATGCAGCAGTTAGGTTGGTGTGTAGTGAAAAAGCATTACAAGTGAATAATAATGCCTGTGTTTGTTTCCCATAGAAGTATACGTTTCTGCTCTGCATGAACTTATGGGGTTAAAAGGAATAAAAGGAAAATGCCTGAAAATTAACATCAGAAAACGAAGGGAAGGGAAGGTGGACAGAGAGTTTGTACTTCAAAGAATCCTGAGTGCCTGCCAAGAACTTTGCATTAAAACATGATTTGATTCCTCGCGAGAGGCATGAGCAGTACAAATGTTATACAAAGTTTGCTACATAACCTGAATGTAAGAAGAAAACATTTGATAATGAATTGAATTATATTTCCTGGGGTGGAAGTTGTTGTGTTGAAATAAATAAAACAGTGGGGCATTTAATGTGATGGACATGCCAATAGTGGTGTGACCATACACCCCCTTCCTTAACCAATCAAATGTAGAATGACCCATCCTTAGATACTAGTGTGGGTTGGACATTTAAGCTTTAGGGTATAATTGAGGTGCCTGGTGGGAGGGGTTAGCATTGCACGTTCTGATGGTTGAGGTGATCAGACTGTTTAGGAGATTGTCGCTATCGTCAGTTTGCTGTCTTTTTCCTGTCTACTGATTCCTGTCTTAGTCTGTGCCTCTTCAAAACTCCCTGAGGGGCTTTTATGCTCTCATGGCCAGAGAGTAGATTTCATATTCCTACTTGGGTTAGTATAGACAGAAACCTGAATTTACATAATCATTTGGAAATGTATTTTGTCTCTGATACTTTTGTCTCTACGCCTTTCCACTCCTTTATGCATTGTCATTGATATGAATTAGTCATTTTCTCTTCCAATGTTGTTTGCTCTGTGACGGTCCATGGTGTGTGCTGTATGCTGGTACTGATGAGCATTATTTCACATTAATTAGATAAACATCATACATATACATATGAGTCTGTATTTATTTAGAGGTGTATATATTTAGTTTTTTTGCCAAACCCTGTCAACTATAATTAGATTGCATCCCCATAATTGGCATACTAGAATGAAAATACAAATTGGTGATTGGTAACTTTGATTCACTTATGGACATTCACTAACCCAGCATGAAGGGAATTGTTTGTAAGAAATTATTAGCCCCAGATCTCTGGATCATACCCTACATGTGCCAAAGAGCAGGCGGGGGCTTACTTGGGTGATCCCGGGTGCAGCGAGGCTGAAATTGCGGGGGAGTTCAGATTCCTTCAGTTGCCCCAGTCAAGCTGGAACGTAATGCTACTACAGGCCCCAGGCTGCAGTCCACTGGGGTCGGCAATCATGGGCCTGTATGACTGCCAGATGAGCTCTCCCGCCAGCCGCTACGCTGAACTTCCACCCCCCCATGCTGCGAAGATGCGGCTGAGAAGAGAAGTGTGAGCGCAGCTTGTGTCCTGTGGGGATCCCTTCCGATGGGCCTCTTGTGGGGCCCTGGTTGCCGTGCGTTTCAGGAGATTTAGCAGGCTGGACCACAAAACACCGGTCTTCCGCGCACAGCACTTACTGTAGCCCGCGGCCGCTGCTCTAACTCCTCACTGACGCCCCAGGGCTCGTTTCCAGGCTGAGGTCTCAGGGGGAGCGGATGCTCTCCGGTCGACTCCCAGAGAGCCCAAACCAGCTCTGGAGGGGGCCTTAGTGTCTTTCCTTGCTGTGTACCGCCGTACCCGTCAATGCCTCCTGCGGCCCAAGCGCTCGTCTGCGACTCTTTCTCCCTGATACTGAGGGACGGCCTGGCCTGCATTGCGAATAGGCTGTGGCACGATTTGCTTCCTCTCACACCATCCGATCGTGCTTCTCAGCGCGCCAGGGCAGCCGCCGCCTGATTTGATGACGACCCTTGAGGCTTTGCTGAACAGAGAGTGCTATTAACAGTGTTTTAGTCCAGGCAGGGTGTCTGGGGCACTCCTTGCATGCTGCATTAACATAAATATGACTTTTTGTTGCTTCCATGCAGGAGTCTTAAATGGAAAGTGCAATGGTGTTTCTCGGTATTGAGACCTTGAAACTTGGAACTTTGCATTTGGAAGTCAGAACTAAGCACCTTATAACTGGATTTTCGGCTGCGGTAAAACCTATCGGTTGCAGCAAAAAAACGAGTTTAACTCCTCAATTCTTTTCCTGCCACAACTGTGCTTTAGGTGTTAACTGAATGGAGGCACATACAAAGAATTCATGTGGTGTAGCAAGGATTAATAATAAAATAACTAAATAAAAATCGAACAAATATTTGCTTATCCTCTAGATTCTCTTCCTGTATGTAGAATTTCACGTCTACCAGCAAACACAAAAGTACAATGGGTGAGACTGTATTACATCCCCAGGTAGTTGACAAGATGTCTTTCACTAGAGTGTCAAAGAGGGTCAGAGTAACCTCCCTCTATGTATGTGTCTCTGAGGATTCACTTTCCATAGAATGATTTCACCTGCTACATAGAGGGCCTCTCAGTCAAAGAAAACGATCTTATTTCGAAACAGAAAGATTTGAGGCATTCAAGTCAGTTTGCCTTTTATACTCAAGCAGCCGATCTTGAATCGGAGTCAATGGGTGCGAGCTCTTGTTTACAAGGCTGAGTGGAATGTAATCTATTCAAAGAGTAGGAACATTCTTCCTGAGATAATGCCATTCATGGGGACTGCAAACCCTCCCATTGAAGATTCCTGACCTCGAGAATGCCTCGGAGTAGACAGAATGCTTATGAATGCACAGAAAATGATCATTTCTGCAGCGTAGCCTCTATGCAGTACTTGGCAGGATGGTAAACAAACTCTTGGACACTAGGACGAGCGCATTTTCCAGGGCTCGGGGCACACTAACCCGAAATATATTGTACTAAAGGAAGACAGCTCTGCTGACAAAGCAGGAGTAGCTCAAACAACATATATTTTTTATTAAGGATGATGCGGAATCTGCTCTTACATGGAGAGACAAACAAGACTAAACCATTATATAAGTTAAAACAATTTTACTGCATGTTGCTGTGGGGACCTCCTGCAAGAATTAAATGCATGACCTTAGCATGCTGTTCCTTCCACGGTCACACATACACTTACTCCCACGAGGACTGGCTTGGAATAAAATGTACACAAGAAAGCCATCTTTGAAAACTAAGAAGGGAAAGACAGGGAAGATGAGGGGAAAGTTGAGAAGAGAGCAAGGGGAAAACCTAAGCACCATAGGGAAAGGCGGAGCTTTTCTTTCAATTGGGAGCAACAAGGGGTACTAATGCCTTTTGGTACCCCTGGCACTTTTGCCAATGGTCATGCATTAACAGCGGGAAGAAGTAGTGCCTAGGCCTCTGTCACTGTAGTTTGCACCAGCTGCCCATCACGTAGCCCAAGTTGTAATCTGAGAAAAATATGCGTGCAAGGGCCTGAAAATGTTCTTAGAGGTTTGCCGCTGGCGTTGCAGAATGTCAAGGTTGTCTCGGTCTAGTCTTGATAACATCTTATGCCTTTGTTTTCCACCTCCCTACGCTTCCCGTCTCTCTCACTCCTGCATGTTCTTTTCCATCCATTCTTTCTTCCCTTCATCACTATTTTCCTATCCTTGACTTCCTCCATTCTTCATTTTCTGTCTTTCTCTCTCTTGCTCTGGACCAGTCTCTGATAATGAAAAATAAGTACAGTTGGTGAACACCACTGGAGAAAATGAAACACTGTCCTAGCGAATATGACATGTTAGTCCGCATGCGTTTACAATGCCTGCCATTACAATGCGGTATTTACAACGACTGAGTTGTTAGTTCGGATACCTTTACAACACAAGTCGGCACAACGATTTGCTGTAGGAGGAGATGGATGTTGATTTACTATTCCAACTCCAGTCTGTGCAACAGTAGGGAAGGTGTTGGATTTTAAATCCAACACCTTCTGCCCCCTAACGCAAGTCGCTGTTACGACTTTCGTTGTAATGGTATACAATGTAACAACGCGGTGGTTGTAATGGCATAAGTTTCCTCGAATGCGTGGTAAACAATGTTCACCGTCCTAGCTCCTCAAAAACAAACAGAAAGCAGCAGAGAAGCTAAGGGGTCAATACTGTGATGTCATCAGGAGTTACAGAGATTGGAATTCCAGATTTTGGTGAATGGATATCCAAAGAAAGCGAGTGAAGAGGCGCTAGAGGGAGAAAGTGAGATGGTTATGGAAGAACATTAAGAGTTTGAGAGATGGAGAGAATTATGTAGGAAAGACCAGAATACATTTAAAAAACTTCTGACTCCACAAACATAATAATAGCAAATAAGAAATACAGTTCAGATAAAAGTCTCCTCTGTAGCTTCTGCTTGCTTGAGACTCAGCATACTACTTGGCTCTAGACTGAAGGGAATACTGACAGTGTTACCAACTCATGCATTCCGTCTTTTGCGTAGATATCAGTTGCTATTCCTCATAATGTCTTACTTTCAGCTGGCCCACCAACTCTTTCAGAACACAGAGCATGGATTTTCTGTCTCTTTCTTCCCGGGCAGGCATTCTCTCTCTCCTGATGTGGCTTTAATCCTAGGTCGGTTCCCAGAGTTTTACCTTTTGCTACACACCAGAGCTATTCATGCACCTCTGCACTGTTGGAGAGTCCAGATGGGGCCTTCTGGACTTTTCCAGACGTGGTCCCCGTTTTTGTCTCATCATGGTTGAACCAAGCATCCAACTTCCTGCCCTCATTACAACTCTTGCAGAACTGATGTCTCTCTCAAGAGTCTCTGACTTGATCTGTCTCGATTTCTCAGTTCCATTTACAGCTAAAAAAGCCTACTTTGCCCATCCTACATCAAAAGGTATGTTGACCTGCTAGAAGCTAGATGACTTCTCCTCGTATGATGGGAATACTGATTTCCTTTTTGATTTCTCCTGCATCTCGACTAGTGCGATTCCTTTGCAGCCAGACATGAAAAAGTGAGCAATAGAGATCTGAAAAAGCTCCGCTCCTCTATTATAGTTAACAGAAAAATTGGCAAAAGCACATGGTTCTCCAGGAAAATACTTAATATATCTGCTGCCTACCTGTATCTAGTAGTCGTGGTAGTTCAGTGAGAAAGATGCAGGAAGATACCCGTGCCTTTTCTCTTCCTGAATATAAAGAAGACACATTTAATTCAATTTCATTGTCTATAAAAGAGAAATCAGCATACCTACGAACCATATCAACATCATCTGCAATCTTATATAAAGAACGTGCAAATACTGTGGTTATAGAAAAACATTATTGAATTTTGTTGTAAGCTTGAAATACACACCAACGTTATTCAAATGAAATCTTCCACCATAATTTCTTGGGACATATGCAGCCCTTCAAATGGCTATATCGTACTGTGTACAATACATCACTGTTGATCATAGCTGTTAGACATGGCATCTTTGGCGTGGTTTTCCCCTATCTTTTTGCCTCTGCCTCCTGTATTTTTGATGCTGCGCTGGATTTCGTTTTTGCTGGTTTAGATGCTTTGGACACTCTGCCACTGCTGATCAGTGCCAGAGTGTAAGTGCTCCCTATGTAAATTGTTATCATGATTGGATATACATGATTGGCATATTTGTATCACCAAGAAGGCCCTAGTAAAGTGCACTGGGTGTGCCAGGGCTGGTGATGACAAATGTTACTAGTGGGCCTGCAGCACTGATTGTGCCACCCACATGAGTAGCCCTAAAATGGTGTCTCGGGCCTGCCACTGCAGTGCCTGTGTGCAGTCTAGGAACTGCTGTGTCCTCCTGGTCAGTGTACCCACTGACCAGGCCGAACCCTTCCCTTTTTGTGCACATTAGTCACCCCTATGGAAGGCCCAAGGTACCCCCCTGGGCAGGGTGCAGTGTATGTAAAAGGTAGAGCATGTACTAGTGCAGGTGACATGCTCTGGTAGTGAATTACAGCCATTTTCGTTTTTCACTATTGTACGGCTATCTTGCTCCATAGATTAACATGGGGGATGCTGGCTACAGTGGCTTCCAGCATTTCTTCCCATAGGAACAAGATAGGACATAAGTTTCTAGTATCCCTGAACTCAGAATTTAATAACACATCTTTTAGGAAAGGTTGTTTTTAAATCCTGTGTTTGAGAACAGCACTTTTAGAAAGTTGCTGTTCTCTTGTCTGACCCTTCTGTGTGCCTGGGCCTGTTTGTGTATTGACTGTCTGGTTTGAGAGTGACAGGGGCTGGGGATTCCCCATGAGGCTGGCTGAGTCAGCCCTAGGCTGAATGACTGCATTTGCAACCTGAGTGGTGGGAGGAGTTAGCACCTGGGCCTGAATAGGGCTGTGCCTGCCTGCCACAATGCTGGCTCCACCTCCTGCTGGGCGGCTGACGACCCTGCCCCTCACTCTGAAAGGAAAGGAGAATCCAGGCAAACAAAGTGCTCAAGCAACACCCAGAACTGGTTCAGACCGGGCTCAGGGCCCACTTGCACAAAGAGAACAAAGACTTTTAGGGGTATAAGTACAGGACCCCTGACAACAGAAAATTAGATCATCCTGGAATCAAGAAGGAACCCCTGCCAAGGAGAAAGCTGAATCTGAAGAAGGAAGACTGTCCTGCTGTTGCTCTGCTGGACTGACCTGTTGCTTTGCTGCCAAGGAGAGGGGAAGGACTTTGCTGTTGTGCTGTGTCCCCTGTCTTGAAGGAATCTCCAAGGGCCTGAGAAGAGCTGGCTCCCTGTTCTGAAGTCCCAGGAACAAAAGGACTTCACCCCCAACTTTCCTGAACTCTGCTGAGAGAGTTCTGTCCTTCCTAGAGTGCTTGATACAGTTGTGGGGCCTCTGGAAGTTGTACCTATGCTGGGAAGCTTGAAACTAAGCTTGAGCGACTTTTGCAATTGAAAAGTGTTGCATCGCTCGCTTGCGGAGCGCATCCCCGACAAGGCGAGAAGTTTCCCGCCGCTACGAAGGTCGAGAACGTCGCAGCGTCTATTGCCGCTGCCAGAGCCGTCGCATCCTTCGTTTGCGGGACGCACCAGACCGGCTCGGAAAAGTCTAACTTCGCTGCGAGTGTCGTCGCAGAGCCTGTCGTCGCTGGGTGAGATCGCCGCAATGCTTGCCTGCGGTTCGCATCACGTCGCTGCGAGTGTCATCGCAGAAGCCATCGCATCGAGGAGCTGCGAGAGAGAGGATCACCGCTGGTTCGCGCATTGTCGCCCCGGAGATCGTCGCAACTTCAGAGATTGTCGCATCGTGCCTTTGCGAGAACAAACTTCCTACGGAACCTACACACCGGAATCCATACAAGTGGCCTTCCTCCCCATACAGACCGGATTCATTGCCACACGCCCGCTGCTGCAGCGGGGCTGTCGCATCGCCTTCCCAGGATCTCAGGAGCAATGCATCGCTTTTTTTCCACCGCACCAGCTTCTGCTTTTGGAACTTTGTCGCAACTAAAAGGTACTGTGAGTAAACGTGACGCAACTGTGAAATTTTCACGCATCTGTGAATTATTTTATCGCAACCTAAATAACTTACATTAAAACCTTAAGAACTCTTTTGAAACCATATTCTTGATCTGTGTATGTTGGATTTTTGTCGTTTTGGTCTTATGTAGTTTAGATTAAATACCTTTATTTTTCTACACTGTTGTGGAGTCAGTTTGTGGTGCTTTCACTGTGTTACTGTGAGTGTTGGTACAAATACTTTACACATTGCCAACTGAATAGCCTTGACTGCTCGTGCCAAGCTACCTAGAGGGTGAGCAGGGGTTATCTCAGAGGGTTTCCTCCTTACCCTGACTAGAATCAAGGGTCCCTATTTAGACAGTGGTACCTACCTCTGCCAACTAGAGACCCCCAGTTCTAACAATAGCATATTAATTGATTATATATTCTATCATCTAGAACCTACAGTTTCCTTGGATAACATATGGTTTCCATCTTTAAGAAGCTTAATGCACAAGTTACTTACCTTCGGTAACGATATATCTTTAAGAAAAAGCAGTTAGTGTTAGATTCCTTACCTTAGAATATCTCCGGCCGTCAGACTGGATCCGGAAAGTTTTGCGTAGCAGTACCCCTGCGCGTCGGTAGGCGTCGTCTGCGGCTCCGCGTCCGTCGTCGGCGCCGGGATGACGTCGTCTGAGTACTTAAACACTGCCCTCACGCACTGACGTCAGTTCTTATACACAGCTTTTCCGTGCCAGGAACGCAGAGCCATGATAAAAATCAACACTGGTGCCATGAAACTAGGGCCCTCAAAGGGAAGAACCTTAACCCTAGATATCGGTTCGCAGAACGGGGAGGATGGGTGGGGCGGTAAGGAATCTAACACTAACTACTGTTTCTTACAGATATATCGTTACCGAAGGTAAGTAACTTGTGCATCTGAAAGAAACAGGTTAGTGTTAGATTCCTTACCTTTAGAATAGATACCCCAGAAATACCAACCCCGGTGGTGGGTCTGCGAAACAATGATCACACCAGAACGGCCGAAAAAGCCATCTCTCCGGACTTGGTTATCCAGGCAGTAGTGTCTAGCGAACGTGTGCAGCGAGGTCCACGTAGCTGCCTGACAGATGTCCTGCAAGGGGACTCCCCGAACCAGGGCAGTAGTAGCCGCCGTTGCCCTAGTGGAATGGGCCCTCAGCTCAACAGGAGGCTCCTTTTTAGCCAATGCACAACACAACCCACAGAGAGATGGTCCGTTTGTGTACCGCCCGTCCCTTCTTAGCGCCCACGTAACCAACAAAGACTGGTCGTCAACCCGGAACTGGTAAGTGCGGTCCAGATAGAATGAGAGCACACGTTTTGTGTCCAGACATTGGAGTCTCTCTTCCTCTTTTGAGGGATACGGAGGCGGAAATAAGGTGGGCAAGGTGATGGACTGTGCGATCTGGAAGGCTGTGACTACCTTGGGCAGGAAAGAGGGACGCGTTCTCAAGACAACTTTGTCCGGATGGACAGAAAGGAAAGGAGGTTTGGAAGAAAGAGCCTGGAGCTCACTCACTCTCCTGGCAGAGGTGATGGCAACCAGGGAGGCAGTCTTAAGAGTGAGAAGACGAAGAGGGCAATTGTGAAGTGGCTCGAAAGGAGCGCACATCAAATAAGTAAGAACAAGGTTCAAGTCCCACTGAGGCATCACAAAAGGAACAGGAGGAAAGATGTGAGTGATGCCCTTCAAGAATCTATCTACAACAGGGGACTTGAAGGTGGCTAACGACTGTCTGGGACGAGCCCGCCTTCAACAACCAGTCGTCGAGATAGGGGAAGACTGACACCCCTAACCTGTGCAGATGGGCTGCGGCCACCGCCATCACTTTCGTGAACACCCGAGGGGCGCTGGAAAGGGCGAAGGGGAGCACGGTAAACTTGAAGTGTTCGTGGCCTACCGTGAACCGCAGGTAACGCCGGTGGGCCGCTAGGACGGGGATGTGAAAATATGCGTCCTGCAAGTCCAACGCTACCATCCAGTCTTCTGGGTCTAGGGAAGCTAAGAGCTGAGTCAAAATCATCATCTTGAACTTCTCCTTCGGGAGGAAGCCGTACGATCCGCAGGTCCAAAATAGGGCGTATTCCCCCTTTGCCCTTCTTGGGAACCAGAATGTAGTGGGAGTAACAACCACACCCTACTTCTGTCCCAGGAACGCGCTCGATGGCCCCCTTGGCCAAGAGGGCTGTAATTTTCTCTTGCAGAAGTTTCAAGTGATCCCCCGACACGCGGTGGTACTGCGGTGGCATGTCTGGAGGGGTCGCATCGAAGGGGAGGGAGTAGCCCCTTTGGACGATTTGCAGCACCCACCTGTCCGATGTGATGGAGCGCCATCACCTCCTCTAGGAGGAGGTGATGGCGAACCCTGCCCCCCACTGGCGTCAAATGGGCCTGAAAGCTAGGACTAGGAAGGCTTTGAGGCATATGCTGCGGGGGATATGGACAGGCCTCGCCGCTGTCCCCTGGCACCGCAACGGGGGTTACCACGTCCGCCACCGCGCTGAATGTTAGTCTGTGGCCCGTAGCTGGCAGTACGTGAGGGGGTGCCCCTTCCTTGGCCACAAAAGGAGCGAAAGGCAGAAGTTTGCTGGCGCTGGCCCGACAGGCCCAAGGACTTGGCCATAGCTCTGGAGTCCTTGAAACGCTCAAGCGCACTTTCTGCCTTGTCACCAAAGAGGCTACGGCCATCAAACGGCATGTCCATGAGGGAATTCTGGACATCAGCCGAAAAATTGGCGGACCTCAGCCAGGTGTGGCGGCGAACCGCCACTGTCGTGGAAATCGCCCTGCCCAGCGATTCTGTGGTATCCAGCCCACATCGGATAGAATACCGTGCTGCATCCCGCCCCTCCGCAAGTGCTTGGGCGGGTTTGACCCGGGCCTCCTCCGGGCAAGCTGGCAGCACGTCCGCAACCGTGTCCCACAGAGAGTGGCTATAACGGCCCAAAAGGCAAGCGGTGTTGACCGACCGCAACCCCAAACTAAGTGAGGAGAACAGCTCTTACCAAACTGCTCATACCTTTTGGATTCCCGATCAGGTGGTGCAGTCGGGAATGCGGTCTGGGAGTTAGAGGCCTGGATAACCAGGCTCTCGGGGTTGGGTGGGTGGACAGGAAGCTAGGGTCGCCCGGGGCCGGGCGGTGGCGCCTAGCCACGTTCCGATCTACAGGAGGACCTGTAGCGGGCCTGGACCAAGTGCCCAACAGAACGTCAGTAAGGGCCTTATTAAATGGCAGTAGAGGCTCCGAAGAGTTTGCCTGCGGTTTAAGGACCTCAGTGAGGAGGTTAGTCCTCACGGCCGCGACGGGGAGCTCAAGACCCAAGGCCTTGGCCAATCTTGTCAGCACAATGCAGCCCCCTCCTCCGTAGCCTCCGAAGCCATGGTCGAGATAGGGGAAGACTGACACTCCTAGCCTGTGCAGATGGCTGCAACCACCGCCATCACTTTCGTGAACACCCGAGGGGCGCTGGAAAGGGCAAAGGGGAGCACGGTAAACTCGAAGTGCCCGTGGCCTACCGTGAACCACAGGTAACGCCGGTGGGCCGGCAGGACGGGGCTGTGAAAATATGCATCCTGCAAGTCCAACGCTACCATCCAGTCTTCTGGGTCTAGGGAAGCTAAGAGCTGAGCCAAAGTCAGCATCTTGAACTTCTCCTTTGGGAGGAAGCCGTTGACGATCCGCAGGTCCAATATAGGGCGTAGGCCCCCTTTGCCCATCTTGGGAACCAGAACGTAGTGGGAGTAACAACCACACCCTACTTCTGGCCCAGGAACGCGCTTGATGGCCCCCTTGGCCAAGAGGGCCGTAACTTCCTCTTGCAGAAGTTTCAGGTGATACCCCGACACGCGGTGGTACTGCGGTGGCATGGCTGGAGGGGTCGCCTCGAAGGGGAGGAAGTAGCCCCTTCCGACGATTTGCAGCACCCACCTGTCCGATGTGATGGAGAGCCATCACCTCGGCAAACCCTGCCCCCCAATGGCGTCAAATGGGCCTGAAAGCTCGGACTAGGAAGGCTTTAAGGCATATGCTGTGGGGGTGGATATGGACAGACCTCGCCGCAGTCCCCTGGCACCACCACGGCGGTTACCACAACCGCCGCCGCGCTGGATGTTAGTCTGTGGCCCTTAGCTGGCAGGACGTGAGGGGACGCCCCTTCCTTGGCCACGAAAGGAGCGAAAGGCAGAAGTTTGCTGGCGCTGGCCCGACAGGCCTAAGGACTTGGCCATAGCTCTGGAGTCCTTGAAATGCTCATGCGCACTGTCTGCCTAGTCACCAAAGAGGTGACGGCCATCAAACGGCATGTCCATGAGGGAATTCTGGACATCAGCCAAAAAGTTGGCAGACCTCAGCCAGGCGTTGCGGCGAACCGCCACCGTCTTGGAAATCGCCCTGCCCAGCGAGTCCGTGCTATCCAGCCCACATCGGATAGAATACCGTGCTGCATCCTGCCCTTGCGCAAGTGCTTGAGCGAGTTTGACCCGGGCCTCCTCCGGGCAAGCTGGCAGCACGTCAGCAACCGTCTCCCTCAGAGAGTGGGTATAACGGCTCAAAAGGCAAGCGGTGTTGACTGACCGCAACCCCAAACTAAGTGAGGAGAACAGCTTCTTACCAAACTGCTCATACCTTTTGGATTCCCGATCAGGTGGTGCAGTCGGGAATGCGGTCTGGGAGTTAGAGGCCTGGATAACCAGGCTCTCGGGGGTGGGGTGGGTGGACTGGAAGCTAGGGTCGCCAGTGGCAGGGCGTTGGTGCCTAGCCACTTTCCGATCTACAGGAGGACCTGTAGCGGGCCTGGACCAAGTGCCCAATAGAACGTCAGTAAGGGCCTTATTAAACGGCAGTAGAGGCTCTGAAGAGCTTGCCTGCGGTTTAAGGACCTCGGTGAGGAGGTTAGTCCTCACGGCCGCAACGGGGAGCTCAAGACCCAAGGCCTTGGCCGCCCTCATCAGCACAATACAGCCCCCTCCTCCGTAACCACGGTCGGAGGTGAGAAGTCGGGCAAAGTGTCCAAACCACTGGCATCCCCTAGATCCACTGCCCAGTCCTGATATGACTGGCACTCTCGTGCCAGAGGGTCCTCAGACCCCTCCCAATCCCCCTTGCCTCCAATCGCCTGATAGTCAGGTGCAAAGGATGGGGCCAGATCATAGAAGAATTGCTCTTTTCTTGGCGTCGAATGCGGTGTCGAGCGACGCCGGTCCGACGCTGGATCTGGACCGAGGAAGGGAGGGACCGACGGCGTCCGGGGATGGCGTCGGGAGCGACACCCTGGGGATCGGCCCCAGCGGAGTGGTCGTAAGGTCGACCAGCGGTGACCCGGACCCGTGGGGCCCTGCTGCGTCGGGACCGAAGTCGTCGACGGCGCCGGAGCCGAAGTACCCAGCCCGCTTGGGCTCCCAGTCGGGGGCCGCGGAGCCCGAAGGCGCCACAGCGGGACCCGACGGAGGAGAGACCCACCCCATGGCCATGAGGAAGGCATCGATCTCCTCTGGCGTCGTGTTCAGCCCAGGGACCGGCGGGTGTGGAGCTGGCAGCGGCGCATGCGGCTCCGGCAGAGCCGCGTGGGCGGTGTCACCCGAACCCCCGGTTGCATCGTGCAAGCGTCAGGGGGAGTCGGAAGAGCGATGTCGTCTCTTTGACTTCTTGTGCTTCTTACCTGAGGACTTGGAGCCCGACGAATGGTGTCGACTCGTCGAGCCGCGATGACTGTGGCCCCGCGACCGGTCCTTCAACTTCCTCCTCGACCTGGACCGTGAACGGCGCTTGGCCGTCTGCCGGAGCTCGAGGAGCTTACGGGACCACTCCCGCCTAGCCTTCGACGTCTAGGCCCGGCAGTCGGGGCACGACTAGTCGTCATGGTCGGCCCCAAGGCAATACAGGCACCGGCGATGGGGGTTGGTAACCGACACCGGTTGCAATCGGCACAGGGCTTGAACCCGGGCATCCCTACCGGTACCGATAGTTTAACGACTTGAAACAGGATCAAAAAGATCAAGAATAAGGAGATCTGCTTTTTCCGGATTTGCGCTTGCTGGCGCGGAAAAAAGAACTGACGTCAGCACGCGAGTGCGGCGTGTGAGTACTCCGACGACATCATACCGGCGCCAACGACGCCGACGACGGACGTGGAGCCGCAGACGACGCCTACCGACGCGCAGGGGTACTGCTACATAAAACTTTCCGGATCCAGTCTGACGCCTGGGGATAGTCTAAGGTAAGGAATCTAACACTAACCTGTTTCTTTCAGATAATCTTCCCTCAGGACTTTTTATCTTCTTCTGCTTATATAGTGACACAAGACATTTCCTCATTGATTTACCATGTCAGTAACCGAACACACGTAAAAAAGATGGAAACTTAGCACCATGCTAGCTCCTCCTCTCCCAAAACTAGCTCCTGCTTTGTCAATCAATATAATACATAACTTAGCCATTGTAAGAAGACTATGATCGCCTGAAGTTATGACTTTTAACAAGTTTGCTCTGCTGCCCAGTTTCATCTTGGAACATATTTCTGCTAAATCTGTCAATTTGCTGTGTTACTCCTTCCTATGTTCTGAGGCTTAAGATAACGTACTATGTCGTCCATTTGATGCAAAGCAGTCTCATGCAGCCTCCTCAGAAAACCAACTCACTAAATGCAATTCCAGCAGTGAAGATAGTCCAGTATTTAGTCATAGTCTCCATAACGGTTAGTCATGGAAAACACCATGCTAGTGGCACAAGGATTTCCAATTACATGCATGCTGCTGGTTCGCCACACAGTGTCCATGAAGATTTCTTCTTCCTCCTACCATATGGGTTTGTGGAAACTCCCCTTGAAAAAACAGTTACTTACCTCTGTTAATGCTCCGTCCGGTGGCTAGCCAATCTAACTGAAGATTTCTCACCATTGGAACATGCCACAGACACCAAACTGGAACCGGAAACTCAAAAAGAAGTGCTCCTACACACTGATGGGTAGGGTCGTGGGATGAGGTGCAAACTTTGTTCAGCTCCAAAAGTGATGAGCACAGCCACATAAATGCGTCACCCATATGTGCTGCATCAGTTTCTTTTACAAGCTTGCCTTTGCACCCTCATGCATAGCCTACCAGCAATTTGGAAGGACCAGTTTTCAGATTCCTAAATGGGGACCTTTTTAGGTGGAAAGGAACACGATTCCACTTAACGAGGAGGTAGGAAGGGCAGTGAGGATTCTGGAGTTAGAGTATCCACCAGAAACAGTGTTGACGAATGTAAGTAACTTGTTATTTTGATGGATACTTCTAAACTGCAGACTCCTCAACTTGTGAATAGATACAAAATCAGTAGTTCCCAAAGTGGTGGGACTGTGTAATGCCTTATATCAAAAAGTCCTGCAGGACCATAGAGGCAAAATGCCTATCCTGACCTGACTTTTGAGGCAATATTACTTTGTGAATGTGTGCACTTATGCTCAGGCAGCAAAATAACAGAAATCCAGGGCAGGCACTTCTCATGTCACTGTGGTAGCAGCCATGGCTTAGGTGATATAAGTTCAAGTTCAAGTTCAAGTTTAAAATTTGTATAGCGCACTACTCACCCAGAGGGTCTCAAGGCGCTTGAGGGAGGGGGGTACGTTACTTATCGAATATCCAGGTTTTCAGTTGTTTTCTGAAGGAGAGGTGGTTCTGTGTAAGGGGAGGTGGGTGGGGAGAGAGTGCCAGGTCTTGGCCGCTAGGTGGGAGAAGGATCTTCCCCCCATGGTTGATCTTTTGATACGTGGAATTCCGGCAAGGGCTTGGTTGGATGATCGTAGTTGGCGGGTGGGGGTGTAAAAGGACAGGCGTTTGTAGAGGTATTCGGGTCCTAGGTCGTAGAGGGCTTTGTGTGCGTGGGTGAGGAGACGGAACGTTATTCTCTTGTTGACGGGGAGCCAGTGGAGGTCTTTCAGGTGACCGGAAATGTGAGCTTGGCGGGGGATGTCAGGGATGAGTCTGGCTGAGGCGTTTTGGATGCGTTGGAGTTTTTTCTGTAGTTTGGCTGTGGTTCTGGCGTAAAGGGTGTTTCCGTAGTTCAGTCGGCTTGTGACCAGTGCATGGGTGACCGTCTTTCTTGTTTCGGTGGGGATCTAACGGAAGATTTTTTTGAGCATACGTAGGATGTTTAAGCATGATGATGAGACGGTGTTGACTTGTCTGGTCATCGAGAGGGAGGAGTCCAGGATGAAGCCCAGGTTATGTGCGTGGTCCGTTGGTTTGGGTGCGTTTTCCAGGGCCGGTGGCCTCCATGAGTCGTCCCAGGCGGAGGGGGATGATCCTGAGATGAGGACTTCCGTTTTGTCCGAGTTTAGTTTAGTTTTAAACAGCTGTTCTTCATCCACTCGGCCACTTTTTTCATCCCATCGTTGGTTTTGGCGGTGTTTGGGTCTTTGGTGAGGGAGAGGATCAGCTGGGTGTCGTCTGCGTAGGAGATGATGTTGAGGTTGTGTTGGCGCGCAATGGATGCGAGGGGACTCATGTATACGTTGAAGAGGGTGGGACTGAGTGACGATCCTTGTGGAACGCCGCAGATGACTTCAGTGGCTTCCGATTTGAAAGGGGGGAGGAGGACTCTCTGGGTTCTTCCAGCGAGGAAAGAGATGATCCAGTTCAATGCTTTTCCTTGTATTCCGACGTTACTGAGGCGTTGTATAAGGTGCTATGACAGACTGTGTCGAAGGCTGCGGAGAGGTCAAGAAGGATGAGGGCAGCTGTTTCTCCGTTGTCCAGTAGAGTTCGAATGTCGTCTGTTGCTGCGATGAGGGCGGTCTCGGTGCTGTGTTTGGCTCGGAAGCCAGACTGTGACGGGTCGAGTGATTTGTTGGATTCGAGGAAGGCGGCGAGCTGACTATTGACTGTTTTCTCAATGACTTTGGCAGGGAATGGGAGGAGCGAGATGGGGCGGTAGTTCTTAAGTTCAGTGGTGTCTGCTGTGGGTTTCTTCAGGAGGGCGCTGAGTTCGGCATGTTTCCAGATTTCCGGGAAGGTAGCGGATTTGAGGGAGCAATTGATGACGTCTCGGAGATGGGGTGCGATAATGGAGGCTGCTTTGTTGGAAATGTGGTGGGGACATGGGTCGGTTGGCGATCCTGAGTGGATGGAGTTCATCAGGCGGATGGTGTCTTCAGTGGTGATTGGGTTCCAGGCGCAAAGGATGTTGGAGGGGGGTTTTAGATCGGAGGAGGGTGGGGTGGACTGGTCGCCAAAGCTGTTATGTATGTCAGCGATTTTGTTGTGGTAGAACGAGGCTAGAGAGTCGCAGAGGTCTTGGGAGGGAGTGATGTCGTTGGTGCCGGCGGTGGGGTTGGTAAACTCTTTGACGATGTTGAATAGTTCCTTGCTGTTGTGGGCGTTGTCAAGTCGATCCTTGAATGCTGATTTCTTGGTGGATCGGATCAGTTGGTGGTGTTTGCGGGTGGCGTTCTTGAAGGTGATCAGGTTGTCAGTGGTTGGTTTTTTTTTCGCTAGGTTTTCTCGAGGGTGCGACAGATCTTCTTGGATTTCTTAAGGTCATCATTGAACCAGGGGGCTTTTTTGCTACCTTGCTTGATTTGATGGTTTTTCAAGGGTGCTAAAACGTCAGCGCTGTGGGTGATCCATTGTGTGAGGTTGGTGGCTGCTTGGTTTGGGTCCGATGATTTGGCAGGAGGGTTTTGGTGAAGCGATGTGAAGAGCTGGTCAGTGGTGATTTTGTTCCAGTTTCTGCGGGGAATTGGTTGTGAGTGGTTTTGGGTCGTGTGTCTTTTTGTAGTTGAAGTGAACGCAGCTGTGGTCCGTCCAATGGAGAGCAGTGGTGTGATTGAAGGAGATGTGCTTGCTGGAGGTGAAGATTGGGTCGAGCATGTGCCCGGCATAGTGGGTGGGGGTGTCAACAAGTTGTTTGAGTCCGAGATTGGCGAGGTTGTCCAGAAGGGTGGTGGTGTTGCTGTCGTTGTTCTTTTCCAGGTGGAAGTTGAGGTCTCCCAGTAGAATGTAGTCCTCGGAGGGGAGGGTGCGTGGGCTGATGAAGTCGGTGATGTCTTCACTGAATTGAGTGCGGGGTCCTGGCGGCCTGTAGATTAGGGTGCCTCTGAGTGTAGTCTTGGGGTCGGTGTGGATCTGGAAGTGAAGGTGTTCGGCGGCTGCGAGGTTATCGTCGGAACTGGTAGTGATGCGGATGGTGTTCTTATGGACGATGGCGATGCCTCCTCCTGTTTGGTTGATGCGGTCCTTTCGGATGATCTTGTAGCCGTCCGGGATGGCAATGGCGATGTCGGGCGTTGATGATGCGTTCATCCAGGTTTCTGTAAGACAGGCGACGTCCGGCAATGTGGTATCGAGTAGGTTCCAAAGTTCAATGGCGTGTCTGTGGACCGAGCGGGTGTTGAGCAGGATGCACTTCAGGTGGTTAGTGTCGGAGCTCTGTTTGGAGTTTGTGGATTTAGTGTGGGTCCTGATGCAGTCGAACTTGCAGGAGTGACAGGTGAAGGGTCCATGGGTCTGTCCGGGGGCGGCTTGGTGGCAATCAGGAAGTCGGCCGGGGTTGAGTGCTAAGAGGTTAACGGCGTCGTACGTTATGCGGGTGGAGTGGATTATGCGAGGACCAGGGGGTCTGGCGCTGGGCGCGGTCCAGGCGGGGACGGGCGTAGACGGGCTTACCTTTGGCGCACCTTCGGCGCGCATGGGGCGCGTTTGCTGCGCGTAAACGCTGCGCGTTGGTGCGTCAGTCATAAGTGGAAAGTGGAGGGGGGCGGAGCGAGGGAGGAGCAGCTGGGAGGCGGGAGCGGGGTGGAGAGGCTGGCTACGAGGCACAACAACAAAATGGCAGGGAAAGCAAAACCGAAACAGGACGAGATTGGGGCACAAAGTTGAATGTCGCTATGGGCAGTGGCACTGGCACAATCGGGCACTAATTATTAATTTAAATCAAGCAATGCGAGCGCTCCGAAAATAAACTGGCACAGATTAAAATGTGAGCAAAGTATAAACTTGCACAGATTAAAATGCGAGCAATGGACATACTTGCATAAATTAAAATGCGAGCAATGGACAAAATAAATCTAGGCAGCAGCGAGCAGAAGCAGGCACCAATTCTTTTCAAGCAATGCGGGCAAAGCACAAACGATACTCAGGCCAGGGAGCGTGGGGAGTGACCGCTTCTGATGGAGTCAGGACGGTCAAGCGCTTCTGCCGACGAGACGAGCCTTAGCTATCAGTGGGAGGGAGGAGCAGCTGGGAGGCGGGAGCGACGTGGAGAGGCTGGCTACGAGGCACAACAACAAAATGGCAGGGAAAGCAAAACCGAAACAGGACGAGATTGGGGCACAAAGTTGAATGTCGCTATGGGCAGTGGCACTGGCACAATCGGGCACTAATTATTAATTTAAATCAAGCAATGCGAGCGCTCCGAAAATAAACTGGCACAGATTAAAATGCGAGCAAAGTATAAACTTGGACAGATTAAAATGGGTGCAATGGACAGACTTGCACAAATTAAAATGCGAGCAATGGACAAAATAAATCTAGGCAGCAGTGAGCAGTAGCAGGCACCAATTCTTTTCAAGCAAAGCAAAGCACAAACGATACCCAGGCCAGGGAGCGTGGGGAGCGACCGCTACTGATGGAGTCAGGACGGTCACAGCGCTTCTGCCGACGGGACGAGCCTTAGCTATCAGTGGGAGGGAGGAGCAGCTGGGAGGCGGGAGCGGGGTGGAGAGGCTGGCTGCGAGGCACAACAACAAAATGGCAGGGAAAGCAAAACCGAAACAGGACGAGATTGGGGCACAAAGTTGAATGTCGCTATGGGCAGTGGCACTGGCACAATCGGGCACTAATTATTAATTTAAATCAAGCAATGCGAGGGCTCCGAAAATACACTGACACAGATTAAAATGGGAGCAAAGTATAAACTTGCATAGATTAAAATGGACAGACTTGCACAAATTAAAATGCGAGCAATGGATAAAATAAATCTAGGCAGCAGTGAGTAGTAGCAGGCACCAATTCTTTTCAAGCAATGCGGGCAAAGCACAAACGATACCCATACCAGGGAGCGTGGGGAGAGACCGCTTCTGATGGAGTCAGAAGACCTTCCGGAGGCTGCTTCTCAGCAAATGTGTTGTAGATTTTACTGCTGAGAACTATTCATCGTAATATGGTCCGCTTCTGCACCATTTGTCTTTCTTTACTCCAGACAATTAGACAAAGAGCTGATCGTCAACTCAATCGTTCTTGGTACGTAGTTGTTAAAGCACACTGCTCTTCTGGAGTACAAATGATGGACACTCTCTCTCTCAGGGCATGAGACGGAGCAAAGAATGTCAGAAGAGTGTTAGCTTGTCCAGTATGAAAAGGCATGTCTACCTTCAACAGAATGCAGCTCGAGTTCTTAACACCAGTTTGCCCAGTGTCTAAAGTATGGACATTGCACATTCTTTGCAGTAGGAAAGAGATCAAGCCAGGGTTCTTTCCATTGCAGGAAGACACCCTCTGCAACCTCTGAGTGTAGCTGCCATTTGCAATCCACTAGGCATAGCCAGCTGAGATTGCCCACTCGGGCATTCAAAGATCTCCCGAGTCGATTCATGACCAGGGAGATACTGTGGAGATGTGGCCAGTTCCAGAGGCGCTGAGCATCTTGGTAGAGGACCCCATCCCACCCTGTAGTTGCAGTCCCACATGGGGGTAGTGTTGTCCATGAGAATATGCACCAGCCTATCTTTGATGGTTGGCAGTAAGGTCTTCAACGTCAAGTGACACACCCAGAACTCCACCAAAAGATATGGAGGTGGCGTTTTGCCAGAGACCAGAGTCCTCTGATCTCCACTTCTCCCAGATGACCTCCACAACGTATTGGTGATGCGCCCATCAACACTGTTATCTCTGGGTGGGGTAGGGAGAGGGATCTGCGTTGGTCAATTTGTGGTTGAGCAGCCACCACTTCAATTCTTTTGAAGTCCCCTTTGAACCCTAAATGGACTCTGACAGGTTCCTCTGTTGCTTCGCCCACTGAGACTTCAGATCACACTGCTGAGATCTCATTTGACATATGGCTCGGTAGGCGAGTAGGATGCGAACGGCCACTAAACCAATAAAACCTAGAGTCATCCTCACTGAAACCCAGGACAGTGACTTAAACATCAAGATCCCGATGGATCATTTGTCAGATGGTCCTGGATTGTTGATCCTAAGGGAAGGCCTAAAAGCGCACAATATCCATGATGGCTCTGATAAAAATAAGCCACTACAAAGGAGTTAGGTGTGTCTTCGGAAGGTTGATTGAGAACCCCAGCAATGCAAGAAAGTTTGCCATTTCCTGGTGGTGGTCTACAACCGACGATGGCAAGCCCGCCTTCAAAAGCAGGCTTTGAAGTCCTGCGAGACTAGTACCCCTAGCCTCCGAAGATGGACAGCGACCATCACCTTTGTAAACACCAATCGGGCACTAGTGAGGCAGAAAAAGGGCACTGCAAACTTAAAATGCTCATGGCCAACCTTTAGTCACAGACAGCGACCTGTAAGATGGGGATATGAAAATAGGCATCCTTCAGGTCCGTCTGCTGGATCCAGATATAACTTAGGCCAGGGTATCCATCTTGAATTTGTCCTTGCGCAGTGAAGCGATGGGAGGGCAAATATCCAAAGTAGGTAAAAGATTTCTGTCCTCCTTCGGCACAAGGAAGTAACGGAAATAACATCCAGTCCCCACTTTAAAGGCTGCTTCATACTCTATTGCTCTTCTGGCCAAAAGAACCTGCGCTTATGGATCACTGGTCCTCCAAAAGCTGCTCTGATGAAAGTGGCAGGTGTGGCGGGTCAAAAAGGAATGGCAGAGTGTAGCCCGGTTGGATGATTTGAAAGATGCACCTGTCGGGTGTGATGCTCTACAACCCCTGAGGAAGTGGAGGACCCTACCTCCTACAAGAGTAGTTGTGTGCCCCTAAAGGTTCACTAAAGTGGTTTTGAACTTTTTGATGGAAGAGCAGAGGATTGAGACATGTGCTGTCCATTATGGTCTGGTGATTATCTGTTGGGCTCATGAAGCTGACCTCCAAGGGGCTGGGAGGCTTGTTTTGCGAGCAGAGGTTTCTGATGCTGTAGGTACACCAAGGCTCTTGCTTATCTCCAAAAAGGGTGAAAATGTTGGGAAGATTGCTAAAAAAGACCCAACAAGTGTGACATGGCTTGGATCTCTTTAAAATGTTTGAGGCCAAGTCAGTTTTTCGCCAAACACACTGGAATTGTCAAATAACATGTCCATTAGGGGTGTCTAGATGTCCCCAAAAAGCCTGTGGATTTCACCTATGCGAGGCATGGAAGCACCACACTTGTCCAAAAAGCCACCCTAGGAAATCTGTAGTGTCTAGGTCTGATCGGGTGGCAAAGTTAGCCACATCCTGGCCTCCCCGAATGGTTTAGGCCATTGAGGCCCGCAAGTCTTCTGGGATTGCTGGTAAGATAAACTAATCATATCTCAGAGGGCATGGGTGTAGCGTTACAGGTGGCAGCTGGAGTTGACATACCTCAAGGCAAGGCTGGATGATAAAAACCTTTTCTCACCAAACATTTCCATACCTTTGGACTCTTGCCTGGAGTAGTAGTTGGAAAAGTATTAGGGTTCACTCTGCTGCTGGATGCCTACACCACCAAAATCTAAGGATTTGGATTATGAGTTAAAAAAATCAGGGTCACCTAGAGTTGGTCTATGAAGGTGGATGACTTGGCGATTGACAAGGAGACCGGAATACGGTTTAGCCCAAGTGCACCAAAGCGCATCAGTGAGGAACTCATTGAAGGGAGAAAGTGTTTGTCAGTGCCGAGCCAGGCTGACGGAATTTAGTGAGCCATTAATTTGGTGGAGATCAAGGACTTCAGTGGCTCTCCTGATGACTAATAGAAAATAATGTGCTTTTCTCAGTTGCTGGTCCAGGAGGGGGAACCAACCCAGCATCAAGAGATGTATACAGCCCAGTGACTTCTTGCAGGTCCACATATTAGTTTTCGGCATCATAGGGTGGGTCAAACTCAGCCCTATGATCCCTATTGTCTCCATAATGCTGACTCTGGTTGGAGTCTGAGCCAAAATGTAGGTGCAATGTCTGGCACAACTGCAAAGTAATGGTATTGTTTGTGAGTTAGAGGGGCTGAATATTGGTTGTGTCATATCGGGATCAGAGCATCACCTCGGTTGAGATCAAATTGGCACAGGGTCGGACACCCAGAAGCATTCTGGATCCTCATTCATCACTAGATATATTGGTGCTGATGGTGTCAGTGTATAATCAACAAAGAACATTCATGTCCAGTGTCTGCTCCTTTTTGGTTCTTCCCGTAGTGTGAACATATTGTCACATTACCGGCTATAAATTGTTGTATACATTGTTTTTGATTACGCATTTGATTCTGTTGATTTATTTGATTTATACTTGTAAAATCACTGTAAAAATTGTATATATAATTGTACATATTGTAGCAGACCTAATACCCAACACGATTACATATTCGTATCTAGTCGTGTTGAGTATTTGTATATGTTTGGTGTATGAATGGTGAGGTATGATTGTGATATGAATGAATTCGGTATGCATGTTGGATTTTAACGCTTCACTGTTTTTTGTCCATAATTTCTTGGTGTATATATAAAAAATGTTGTTTCTGTTCAATTGTATATGATTAATACAAATATACCCTTTTTTCTTTGACCTAGACATTAAAAATAAAAAGCAATTTATAAGCACACCCCAGCTCTGAAGAACCTTCTTTGCTCTGGTGGTTAAACCTTTCGAAATTACTATCAGTATAGGCACTTGTTCTTTGTTGATTATAGATTGTGGCTCAGCCTTGCTGATTTCGAGCCAACCCCGGTTGTTTTCAGATTGGTGTCAGTGTAAGCATCTAAGGTACCAGCACAGATTTTAGCACCAGAACTGAAGTCTACAGAAACACCAGTGAAGAAAGCGAGGCGAGTTCGAAGTGACCAGATGGCGCCGAGGACAGATTGATCCACTAGAGCTAACCCAACTGAGGCCTAAAGGCTCACCAGAAGGAGCTGAAAATGTGCCAATGAGGCGAACTGAGGTCTCCCCAAATGCTTTGATATGATGTGAAGGAACCAATCGACATAGAAATTCCAGGGGCATCGGGACCAAGGTAAGAATCAGTTTCTCAGCTTAACAGGAGCAATAACTAGAGGCACAGTGATGCTCTTGTATCTTCTCTGGAGATGAAGAGTAGGTAGATCGCTTTTGGCTTCATATGGATGTAGTCATCACAGGACTTGGAGTCACACACCAAACCTAAATACCAGAGGCACACCTTGTGGGGCTCAGCCACAAGCCCCTCTTTGCAATGGTCACTACAAGTTTTAAACTCTGAAATCTTAGGGGTTAACATATTCCCTTGCACACTGGAAGAATTAAGAAAAAAATGGCGAGAACAAATCTCTCGAAGGTAGGAAGAAAAGCATCTGTTGAACTCAGGAACATCAGAGTGATTTCAAGGGCTAGTTGGCTGGCCTCCTGACCTGAGCCTCAGGGACAGAAGGCTCTAACAATGCCGACCCCAGCACCTGGACTCTGCCATCTGTGCATCTACCCTGCCAAGTGAAATCACCCCAGTACAGACCCTTGCCAGTGGGCCTTAAGGTATCCTACCAGCCTCTGTAGATTCAGCTGAACTGATGCATCTCCTCTGCTGCGCAACATAAACCCAAGCAAGAGCGAAGCATCGCCATTGTTGTGTGGATTGGGCCCGTTGCAACCTCTTCCAACGCCTTGGTAGCCCCAACCTCTTTGGTACCGCTGCTGCACTACACATCGTCAGTGCAGGCCCTGGCATCCCTTGTTCAAGCCAGTCTAGACAACGTAGACGGATTCTGCATCGCAGCCCCACAGCTCCACAAAACTGTTGCATTGCCCCAACTGTGTGACGCATCCTCGACAATAAGGCAGGGCTTCACATTGCAGCCTCACTGCACAACGCACAACACAGTTTATAGTAAAGCTCCACAAACAAAGATTTATGGTACTTTGTTCATTTGGCGTAACCGGATCCCTGTAGCCGGCCTGCGCTCCATCTCGGTCAGACTGAACTTGTAACTTTGTTCTAGTCAGATGCGTCCAGTAATCCACAATGGCGCTTTGTGCTTTTTGGAGCTATTTTCACTGAAATCTTTAAAATTGCATATCTTTGGTTCTACTGATGGATGTTCGTCATTTTGGTCTTGTTTTATTTATTAAAAATAGTTCTATTGGGAATCTGGATGAACTTTGGAAAGTTAACTTTGGCCGCACAATGGACTGGTTTGTGTCCAAGATCCCTCTTTGGAACCAGCTGTCCCTCTCTTTAGACGGGCGCATAGCCATCGCCAAAATGGTGATACTTTCTAAGTTCTTATCTCTATTAGTTAATATCCCCATCCCTCTCACCGCTCACTTTTTCGTAAGGTTCACTCTCTGCTAATCACCCTGATCTGGGCCGGACAACACCCAGGATCGCATATAACATCCTTACTCTCCCGATGTTGAGTGGCGGGCTTGGCGCCCCGCACTTCAAGCTCTAAACTCTCAGCGCTCAGGCTAGTTTTCTTCATTTCTGGCTCCACCCCACTCCGTTCCAACCTCACGTCGCAGTGGAGGCCGACCTCTCTGCCCCGTGGCCGCTCACGACTTCTTTATTCGCCTCGGCGAAACACATATGCACTGAAATGGACACAGTTGAAACCTTGCACTTGGCTTGGGACGGGCTTTGCAAAATTTCTGACTCTGATATGCTCTCCGCGAACACAATGCCAATCGCTTACCACCCCTCCTTTCCATCTCTCCAGTCGTCTGGGATGGTAAAACATGCTGCTCGTCTGGGCCTCTCCACAGTATAGGACCTGTCCCCAGGGGACACTTTCTTCTCGCTTGCCACCGATTCTGGCCCCATGGACACCCTGTTATATTACCAACTCCGGGCTGTTTGCAGGAAGCTTCACTCCACCTTTCCCCAGCCCCCTCGGCTTAACAGGAGCAAGAACTAGAGGCATCTTCTCTGGAGATGAAGAGTAGGTAGATCGCTTTTGGCTTCATGCTGAATTTGTAGAAGCTGTTAATAGCTAGTGTGATTTGTCTACACAATCTCTGAGTTTCTGACTTTCCTGAAATTCTTTCACTAGTTTTCTTGAATGCGACTTGTTGTGCTCCTCTTTTGCTGTCAGTGCTCTTTTTTAGTTTGACTCTTAGAATCTATGATTACATAATGCTTAACTAGGGATTATATAGTTTTATGATACTTGCATGTATCTGTACTTCTATATGCATTTTTCTCTTTTCCGCATTTTGACCATAAATATACCTTTTGCTCTATTTTTAATATAGAACTCAGTCTTGCATGCTTACATTTTGTATTCAGTTAAACTGTGCTTAAGTGTGTTTCCTTGATGAAGAGTGTAGTCTCTAGCTGATATATCAACTGGGGACATCAGCATCAAATTATTTTCGCTGAATATTGGAGTAATCAAATATTGGGGATTCGGATCATTACTGGGATTTGGCTCTCACACATACAAATGACCTCAGAACATAAACGGACCAAGATGCTAGACAGAAAACCATTTTTCACATAGGACACGCAATCTACTTTATGTAGGATTACATGGACCAAGACATAAAATATAACCAAGCACGTGAATGATGTGCTAGGTTATACGCCTATACTGATAGTACTCCATTGGCAGCCTGCACTATCTTCAAAACGAGCTGCATCATTTACAAGGCCATCACGTCCAGCACCCATCTCTGGTGGTTCTCAGCAGACCCACTGCCAGGACACCATCAAAATGCAGACTAACACGTGTAAAAAATGTTTTAAAAAGGCAGCAGGCCTTTCCATCCATGCACCCAGGCTTTGGAAGAACATCTACATCACAATGCATTAGCAGTCGAAAACTAGTTGCCTTTCCTACCACTTTATGCAGAACTTTGACCATATATGTTGCTCAGCTATCTTTTGGCTAGGTTTGCTCTATAGAAATACCACATAAATACATGCGAGTTTGACAGGCGCAGAATCATTTACAGACATTATATAGAGTGCATCACTTACAACTCAATGGATAACAGAGAACCTTATGACTGCAGCATAAATGTAGGCTCCAAGAAGTGCCAGTCTCCTATAAAAAAAAAAGGAGCAGACATATTCCTAAAATGTAATAGTGTTGAAAACTAAGCTTCTGAGCCGTAATATTTTCTAGCTGCTGACTTGCTTCTTTGACTCAGACACCTGTTCTCTCACACCCCTTCCTGGCAGTCGGGCACGTCCTTTCTTCTCTTGGCATTGTAACTCTCCATCTCCTGTGGCTGGGATCAATGCCAGCCAGCGTATTCAAGGAAAGTCTTTGTCCTACTCTGAAATGCTTGCCCAAGAGTCGGCCAGATGAAAGGATGAAGAATATTGTTTGTGACTGACTAGAGAGAGATGATCCTTCTGCATGACAGGGAGACTCTCTAGCTAGTATGACTCTTTGTGCTACCCATTCGATGTCTGCGCTGTTTCCAAGCACTCAAGAAAGCATGTTTTAGACCTTGTTCAAGAAATGGGTATGCAAACTATACTATTTCAAGCTTCAATAGCTCACTATTTGCCTTGAATTCAGAAGGCAAACTATTTAAAGGTGCAAACTGAAAAACAAATAATTGCTCTTTTTTTTTTGTATATTAAAGAAACTGTCATCTGATATGTGCCAAGATGTCTATAGCCAGGCCATAGGTTTAGCATGGGCAATAAATGCCTTTTATCCAACCATCTGCAGGGAAGTTGCAATGATAGTCTAGGGAAAGTCTTGGTCCCAGAAACCAGAAGACCTGAGTGATAAACATGACTTCCACAATTGGCGAAACCGCTGAACCCTGTGTGCACCGTGTGTATTCTCATTATCTAAGTTCTTTTGAATGGCGAAATTTAGTGTATGTATAACCTGTTATTATGAAAAAGGTAGCAACATTTACTCCCAGGCTTTACAAGAGAATGCATAGAAAGACCAATAGACACCAAGGAAAAGTTGGAAGAAAGTAGAAGGTTAGGAGCACATCACCAAAATGGATCTATTTCTATGGAAACAAGCATTTGCAAAGCAATTGGTTTCGCCTTTGTAGCCTTATATCTAGTTAGCTATGCAGCACATTAGCCTGGCTGCTGAAACAGCTACTGTTCTTTAACATGGAGGGAAAATAAGCACCAAACTGCGTGACACAGCAGGTATGGGAACACATGGAGATAAATATTACCTTTCAGCGGTATATGGTATAGTCCAAAGCTCTGTTTTTAATATAAAATCAGAGCCTTCAGTGATCATATCACTGAAAATACAAGACTTTAAAAAAATATTATCGTCTACGGGTCCTTTCTATGGACTGGAATCTAGAGAATGCTAAAGTGATTCTGGTATTTTACTTACCTCTGACGGTCGTTTTCCATCAAGTAAGTTAAATAGAGGCAGTTGCCAGAATTCTTTTTTAAAAAGAAAGTCCCTAAGCAGAAAGCAATTCTTGTATTTTACTGACCTCTGCTGGTCGTTTTCTATTAAGACAGTCAAATAGAGGCAGTAGAACAGAAAAAAAGTCCCTAAGCGGAAGCAGACAAGTCCTAGGGCTGATCTCCATAGCCCACATAGTACATACAAATATAACTATATACTAAAGTATATACAAGAGGTCTCGAATGCTCGACCTAACAACTGGTTGTCTTCACATTGCATTTTTATGCCTAATGTGTTACAGGAGATATGCTCACTCTCAAAAGTGGGGTACCAATTCTCTCAGGAGAAGTGTATGAATTCAGAATAGTTGAATATTGGTTATTCTCTATCAAATTTCTCTCCATTTTTTAATTTAAGAAAGGACATATTTTGTAAAGTGCTCTCTGAATCACATGATAGTATGAGTAACCTAAATTTCAAAGTTGTACAAATAACTACTATTCCTAAACTCAGTATCTATGGCACCACTCAAAAATACACATTTTCCTTCATACCCATTTTACGTTCATTAGATTTTACCATGTGAATTGATGCAATGTCTGTATACAATAAAAACATAATAAACTGTTGCTCAGTTGTTCGCTTTGGGTAGTGTGTGTTTTTGGACATAAAACCAAAACTATGTATATCTCTGTTACCGGAAGGGTCTGACAGATCATGCAAGCGCTTTGAGACCCTCACGGGTGAGAAGCGCGCTTTCAAATTCCCTGATTGATTGATTGATGGTATATTAATGTTTTAAATTTGCAACAGCGCAAAAAAATTACAGATGAACATTTTGTAATCTATTTCATTTTTCCAACTTTCAGATAATGTTTTGGGGGAAAACCATGCACATCTACACAAATGACCCCTTGCTGAATTCAGAATTTATATCAGAAATGTATAGCCTTCCGGATTTACCCATGAATTTCCGACCTTTTCCCACTTCAAACATCAAGTAAGGAACGCCACAAAAAAAGAGGAACCGACTACTACTTACAAAAATTAAAAATCAACTGTGGTTGCAACTCTGTTTGTATTCGAAAGCTGGGAAGCTAAATTGTGATCTTAGCTCAGTAAACCTTTGGTAGATTCCAATTTGTAGAAAAAAAACATACGCTTTTTTTTTTTAAAGTTTTTGGAAAACCTTTATTTTTACATCAAAGTACACAGCTATTTAGCCATACATCCCGGAGGCTAGGCAGCATAATATCGTTAGGACAGCTGGTGCACACAACACATAGTGTAAAATCGTACGAGGTTCATTTTTAATTTTATAAAAGTTAAGAAAAACGAAATAGAACACAATAAAAGGCGCACCAAACTAGTGCTGGAAGGCAAGGCAGAAGGACATGTATGCGACAATACCCATGCCAGGGGAAGGCTAGGCCAATAATCCTGAAAAAACACACATATGAACAGCGCCAAAGGGATGACCATGGGAGGGAAAGAATGCAGGATGTGTCTACTAGTAATACTTGGGTTGGAGCCATAGGCTACAGAGGTAATCGTTCCTCCAAGGGGGCAGTGTCAGGCGGGAGACAGATATCACCCCTATATTCATTCCAGGCCCCCCAGATATTATGCCACTTCTTGGGTCTTCCCCCTGGCCACATATACTGTTTTCTCCCGAAACATACACCAATCCATGTTGGTCTTCCACAATGTCACCGAGGGAGGCGACGCCGCACCCCACTTCTGGGCAATGTCACACTTTGCCACCATGTTACCCAAGGTGATCCATAGGGTTTGCGCACTGTTGTAATCTGTGGGGCCCCATACATTCAGCAGGCAGCGCCGGGCCTCGGCCAGCAAGTCCACTCCAGTCACCTCACTCATCACCATGTGGATGCGCCTCCAGTAGGAAGCGACCGCATGACACTCCCAGATGATGTGCATGAAGGTAGCCAATGCACCACAACCACGCCTACAGAGGCCATCGACCGAATGGCCCATATGTATCAGTCGGGGACCGGTTACATAAACCCTATGTAGGATTTTCAGCTGGACCAAGCGCAGTCTGGCCGGGATCGCTACCTCCTTGGGGGATGATACCGCATACTGCCAATCTTTGTCATCCAACTCAACACCATCACGAACCCATTGCTCTCTCACACCAAGAAGAAGGTCAGTGCGGACGTTGATTAGCTTTTTGTAAATCAACGAGATGGCACTGTCCGGCATATGACCGTCCAGTACCCTGTCTTCCAAGGGGGATGATTCGGGGATCTTCTCACCCTCCGGCATCACCGCTAAAAGGGCGTGTTGCAGTTGGGCGTACCTAAAAAATTCTGTCGCTCCCAGCTGAAACTCCGTCTGCAGAGCAGCAAAGGATTTTATTTCACTCTTGACCATCATGTCTTCCATTTTAGAAATACCAATCAGGTCCCATCGATCAAACCCCTTGGTATGCCACAACTTGCCCAATAATTCCGAGTCGTAAAGTGGAGTGGCCATTGTGAGTATTCCTTTCCATCCCTGCGCTTTTGTGACCGCCCTCCATATGTGAGCCGCTGTCCTAGTCGGGCCTGTCATTCTGCCATCCAGAGATCTCGAGTACAAAGCCCTGTAATATTTCCCGTCGTCCAGGAGCCACCGATCCATGGCGTAACCCGGACTTACAGCTGGACCATAGAAGCCATGATTGAGGGCGGCTAGCTGGGAAGCCCAATAATACCTCCGGATGTCAGGCAACGCAATACCTCCGTCGTACCACGGAAGCGTAAGTTTAGTGATAGCAATGCGCGGCCTGCCATCCCAGAGAAGGGCCCGCTGTAAGCCCTCGACCTCTCTGAAATACCCGGATGGGACCGGATCCTGGGTATTCTGAAGCGCATACAAGAATCTGGGCAGGGACATCATTTTGAACAATGCCGCACGTCCGGGCAGGGAAAGCGGCAGCTTCCGCCATCCCTCTACATCCCGCCGAAGGCGCGCAAGAGGGGGAAGCAAGTTGTTCGCATAACGTGTCTTGGCATCGACTTAAATGTAGACACCCAAGTATTTAAACCCCGGCCTCGCGACCTGTATGTTGCAATCCCTCGGAAGCCGCGGAACCTCCCCTCTCAGAACATATAAGTGTGACTTCGACCAATTGATGACCAGGCCTGAATGCCTACTGAAGGTATGCAGCATGTCACACACCACGATAAGGGACTTGCAAGGAGAGGTGAGATAAAGCAAAATGTCATCTGCGTATAAAGACACACGGTCCTCGAATCCGGGAGACCACTTTATCCCGGTAATGTCCGGATGAAATCGCAGCCACGCAGCCAGAGGCTCAAGCGCCAATGCAAACAACCAGGGCGACAGAGGCAACCCTGCCTGGTGCCCCTGCGGAGAGCGAATGACGCAGATACGCGGCCATTGACCGTAACGTTAGCAAGTGGACTGGCATACAGAAGCTTGACCCATCCTATGAGTTCCAGACCAAATCCAAACTTCGCCAACACCGCCCACAGGTAGTTCCACTCAAGGGAGTCGAAGGCCATCGTGGCATCCAAAGACACCAAAATGGCCGGCTCCCGCAGCGTACGGACCCTCGCGAGGGCCCCGTGGAGTCTCCTGAGATTTAGGGCGGTGTTGCGGTGTGGAATAAAGCCAGATTGATCCGGATGAACCAAGTCGCTAATCGCGCCAACCAGTCGGTTAGCTAGCAATTTAGCCAAGATCTTAGGCTCAGCATTCAGCAGAGAAATGGGGTAACGATCGACACAGGTCTCTGGGCTTCCCTTCCTTATGAATGACCACGATGGTGGCCAATCTCTGGTCCGGGGGAAGCGTACCCACCTCCCGCGCCTCCAGGAACATGTCCCGTAAGGGCGGGGCGATGGCATCGGGCTTTATCTTGAAGAGTTCCACCGGGATGCCGTTGGGGCCGGACGCCTTGCCGGACCTCAGGGAGCATATCGCGAGAGCGACCTCATCAGCAGTTATATCTCCATCCATGTCGTCACGTTCAGTGTCCGACAGGCACGGAAGGTCCCCCTCTCGCAGTAGGGCATCGGAGTCCACCTCAGACATCTCAGAGACCGAAGTGTAAACGGACTCGAAGTACTCGGCGAAGACCATGACTATAGCGCATGGGTCGGTAACAGCCACGCCGTCCTCCCCCAGCACCTCAGGGACCACTCGGCTGGCCCTCTCCTTCTTGTCAAGCCATGCAATAAGCTTGCCCGCCTTGTCCCCGACATCATAGATCCTCCCCTGCTGTTCTCTGCCCATGATCTTAGCCGCGTCAGTGACAGTGGCCCGGTACTCTGACTGCTTAAGCGAGAGAACATGGAGTAGGTCCGGTGTCGGATCGGTCTCCAATTGGGAGTCGAGGTCCGCGATCTCTGATTCAATCCGCACCACGTCCGCGTCCCTACAACTCCGCACCTCGGCTATTAAGGAGAAGGCCTCTCCTCTCAGGACAATCTTAAAGGCCTCCCATAGGGAGACAGCTGATGTGACCGAGCCCGTGTTTTCGGAGAAATAGAGCTCAATGGCTTTGGGCAAGAGTCCATGCGTCTTAGGGTTACGTAAGTACCACGGGTTAACCGGCGCCACCCTCTCGGCTACCACAATGTCAAAGTCAAAGGACACCCAGACCGGAGAATGGTCCGAGATGCCCCTGGCCATCAGCCGGGCCTCAGAGACCGCCGATGCGTGGGCCACTAGAGCCAGAACGTAATCAATTCTGGAGAGGCTACCATGAGCCCCTGAGTGGAACGAGTATTGACGCTGGGTAGGATGCAAAAGCCTCCAGCAGTCAATAAGCCCCATAGTGTCCAAGAAGTCGGGAAGCCAGGACTGCGCACCTCGGAGATCTCTGGATGGATGCCTGTCTAAGGTCCCCGAACCAACCGCATTAAAATCCCCACCCACAATAAGCAGGCCCTCAGGTAGACCCAAAATGGCGCCCCCAAGGTCCTGAAACGTGGTCTGCAAACCAGGAGGGACGTAAACAGAAACCATAAATTGGGTACGCCCCTCCCATCTACCCTTGACGGCGACGTAGCGCCCCCTCTCATCAGTCACGCTGGATTTTATCTCGAATGGGAGAGACACGCGCACCATGATCCCCGCCCCCCGGGACCCCGAAGAGAACCCCGAGTGTGCCACCATCTTGAAACCCTTTCTATTAAGCGCATGGCACGTGTTTCCTACCAAATGAGTTTCCTGCAACAAAATAATATCAGGGATACATCTCTTGAACATTTGTAGTGCTACACCTCTCTTAATACGATCCCCCAACCCATTAACATTCCAACACAATACATTCAATTTCTTACCCCCCATCGTCAAAGTGCAGGCCCATGCCAGCCCTAGCGGGTGGCGTCACTACGAAACCATATGCAACACAACATTTACCTTGCCTTGAAGTAGAAAAGTGGAAAAAGAGAACAAGTGAACAACAAAAAACCCAACCGCCCCCCACCCTGCACCCCTGCATCAGACTAAAGAGCCCCCCCAACTAGCAGTGTGCCTGTCGCCCCTAGAAATCTACGCTACGAAAAGCCCCTAGAGGAAAAAGGAGGTTACCCTATCCCCCCCCCCCATCCCCCGTTCAGGAAGTAAGGATAGTAACCAAAAGTACAGTACTGTGATACCGACTGCCATGGGCAGTCCCATTGTCCGAAAAAGGTCCGAAGGATCATTTTACTCCTGTTGCTCAGGGCCACCCGTTGCTCCTTCCGACTGTTCCTCGCGTTCCTCGCGCCGTTGAGGCAAAGTGTCCAGCCAGTCCCCAGCGACCTCAGGCAAGTCAAAGAACAAGGCACGGCCGTTGTGTTCAATACGCAGTTTCGCGGGGAACAACATGGAGTACTTCATCCCCAGCTCTCGCAGTCGCCGTTTCACGCCCGTGAAGCTTTGCCTCCGCTGCTGAACTGATTGGGTGAAGTCCGGGTAGAAATTGATATCTGCGTTTTGATATTTCAGCGGCCCATCTCTCCTTGATGCCTGCAGGATAGCGTCCCGGTCCCTAAAGTTGAACACACGGGCAATGATGGGCCTCGGAAGGGCCCCCACCTTCGGGAGGCCTCCGGGCAGTCTGTGGGCACGCTCAACCGAAAAGAATTTGCTAAGGCCCCCAGGGACCAGATGATTCTGAATCAAGTCCTCAACAAAGAGGTCGGTGGCAGACTCCTCGGCCCCCTCCGGAAAACCGACAATACGAACATTCTGGCGCCTGGCACGTCCTTCAAAGCCCTCAAGCCTACGTGCAAACAGTGCGTTTGCTGACTTCAGGTACCGGACCTCTGATTGCAGGTCCGAGACGTCCGTGGTCAGGCTCGAGGTTTTAATGTCAAGTGATTTGACCCGATCGTTGGTCTTGCCCTGATCGGCTCTGATCAGGTTGACCTCAATGGCCAGTGTGTCGACCTTGTGCGCCAGGACCTCGTGCTGTTTATGCATCTCGGCTTTTATACCCTCGATGGCGCCCATAACGTCCCGGAGGGTTGGGGCCGAATCGTCCGGCGACACCTCCCGATGTGTGATCTTGGGTCTCGCAGCGGCACCAGGCGAGCTCTTAGGGTGGGCATACCGTTCCATGTTGTTGGATTGGGAGTAGGTTGATTTCCTGTTTGACCGGGAATTCCCTCTGTCGGATTCGCCTCTGCCCGCCATGATAGGTGAACGACCACCACGGTTGATAACACCCCGGGGCCTCACCGGCTCACCAATGGGACGAGCGGTCGCAGCTGTCCCTGCCTTCTGTTCTGTACCAACACACTACGTAACTCCGCAAGCTCCGCTTCGAGGCGGAGCAGTCACTCTCGTTCCAAGCCACCTCCGTTCGGCTGTGTCGCACTCGCCGGCCCAAGCACGGGCGCTGGTCACGTCGCCGTCCCCAAACTTGCACACGGTGTAACTCCACCTAGGAACGTTGGAATCTCAATCGGACAACGAGTCCCGCACCAGCAGCAGGTCACCTACAGTATTCCACTATCGTGGATCAGGATAGACGACAGGATTAATGCGGAGGATCGGAGGGTCTTCGGAGCTCCGAGCTTACGCGGCCATCTTGGTTGCCCGCGAAGCTCCTCCCTCCAACATACGCTTTCTTGAACACCATTTGTTCCCCTGTTTTTTTAAGATTGCTATATTTTAACTATTTTCTCAGTTCTCTCCAATGGAATCCACATCCCCTAGATGTCTACAAATTCCCAACATGCGTTGGAAAGACAGGATGCACATTTTACTTAGATATCTTTAGCAGAAAAAAGTTATGAAAGCTTAACTGCAATGTGCCCCAAACATCAAAAGAAGAGTTCAGCACCTGTGGTGGGAGGAGAAGGACGCCTCAGCAGCTAAGGAGTTAAATGACCTTCCTTGTTGCCAGTCTGTCTTACCCAAAGTAGTTGTCAGAAAAAAATCATTTTACTGGGGGAAAGTTGATTCTTCAAGTTTTTGGTGCCGGTAAGTGCCATCCCGACTTCGGACTTTGTACAGCATAGACCTTTTTCAACCAAATGATAGTTTCTCAGTGAGGTCTCCCTCTATACAAACCCAACAACATTGGAGCCCTTCTCAGATACAGCTTCTAAGTTAGCTTTGTTGGACCATTTTTCACTCTATAACATTTTCTAAGCATAAAGGTAAAAACCCTAAGTAGGGCAACCTCCCACATTACTTTTAACTGCTATTGCTAAAAAGTTCAGCTGGAGAGGATGCATAAGTCGCAGTGAACTCTTAGGAAGACTCTTTTAAATCTTTTTACATTTCCATAGACTTTAATGCAACAGTTTTCTGCATCGATTATAATCAAGCTATTTTTCTTCTTAACAAAAGAGTTCAATCTTTTATCATTTTTTCTTCATTTCTGTCTAATTGGGTTTCATTGCATTTCAATTTCCGCAGACTTTAGTTCTTTACTAAATGTATTGTTTAAGGGATGTGCTACTACACATAACATCTCCGCCATTTATCTGGCTCTTGCCGTGTTACTCTGGCCAAGCTACCAAAGATCAGCAAAGGATATTTTAGGGACACCTGCTTACATCTGAGGGCACTGGTGAAGAACACAGGCACTGAGACCAGTTTCAAACATTTTACAGTACAAGTCTATTTCCATAAATCAATATTTTTTAAGCCAATGCTGACATAAACCCTGTGGTACTGACCCACCTGGAGGACAGATTTCGAGCTTTGCCAGTAATGGGCACTTAAAGTGCCCAGGCAATATTAAAAATGTGCCACAAATCCACTTTATATATTTTTTATTTACAGAAGGATTTTAAAATATGCTATATCCTAGTAGGCTTTATCAATGATACAACTTAGACGGTGTTGTCTCCTACCATTTCTACTGAAATGCAGGTGGAATGTACTATTACTGTGCCCTCCCCCCAATCTCCCTTCTAATTTACATGTACTGTATCCCTCTACAGCAATCAAGGACAGCTGCGATAGACTTGTACTGTAGTTTGAGAAAAGGACAATTGAGGATAAAATGCTGTGGTTCTCTAAAGAAAGACACTTAATTATTATACATGACTTACTTGGCAGGGCTCAAAGCAGAAAAACACCAACTGGCTGAACCGCTAATGACTCTTGTTGCATGGGGCTGTTAGGCCCTGCACACTCACAGTGACTGACATTTTTCATAGAACAGTGCCCTCTCCACCACCGTCTTGAGTACCTCTTCAACAAGGGTCCAGGTAGCTTGATCTCAGGAAAGCACAACTTCCCAGGGCACTGGTGGGTCTGGTCCTTGCGTTTGAGGGGCACAGGAAGAAACATCCAGGATCTCTTACAGCGCAGCTCATTGCAGACAGCCAACACATACAAACCCTTTCAGGACAGCCCTGTAGACCAAACAGCTCTATATGTAACGACAGCTTGCTTTAGGACCAGCTGACAACAAGCGGATAGATATGCACAGAAAGGAGTGGAGTCACTTTGTCAGACTTGCTGCCTGTTACTATTGAATCTAAAGCCCTGGATTCTAGGTAGGCCCAACAGAAAGACTTCTGGCCAGAGCTTTTTCCTATTCTTCTCTTGGCCATCTCCATTCATTACTCCTCCACCTTATACCCAAATCTGATGCCACTACTAACTGTGCCTGGACATTTCCTGGACCAACTTAAGTTCCTTCCAGACTTTACATTATAGAAAGATTTCACCCCACTGTTAGGCCTCGAGTACATGAGGTAAAGATATTCTACAGAAGTTGGTTTGGGGAAAACTTTCTTTTATAAATTACATTACAGATCCTAGGTATCTTTCCTAGATCCCCTATTTATTCTTTTTTACTACCTCCTTTGGTCATTTTAGTATTATCAGCACTGATTGTAGCCTGTTCTCCGCAGATCACATATAGCTATTGTCTATGATGTAATCAGATTTCCCTCGCTGACTGCCCAGCCTAAATAAGCCAGATGTCCCAACCGCCCCAAATTTTATAACATTTCTTTTGGCATCCTCAGTCCCGGTATATATCGTTCTCTATGAGTCTTCAGTGATCTATGCTTGTCCCTCAATTCTGGTATGGGGGCTCGCCGAGCCCCATTTTAGAGCGATATCTCGTTTTGTTATCATGCAGCCCAGGTTTACCAAGCGTTTCTGATACCGGGTATGATCGGTCGGTCCCATATTCCCAATAGCGCAAGCCTGGGTTGGAGGTCTAAGGGCACTCCCATTGCCTCCTAAAGCCTTTCAACTCCAGAGCGTATGGTAAAAGGCCCGCTCGCCCACACCGTCTAAGACAATCTGCATCTGTAGCTTTGCCAAGTCTATGAAGTAGTGTGTGCATATAATATACTCTGTTTACAAGTTTGAGTTGATTTAGGCAAAGGTTTGCTGGAATGGCCAGATCTGCTTGAAATATCAATATTATCTGCTAGTCTTCCTCGTCCAGGTCCCCACATTCTCGTTTACACTTATCCAACAGTCTAGATAAGGGTGTTTGTGTGTTTCTCATTAGGGTCTCATACGTTAAAGAGATCAGTTTTTTGTTGACCAGATCATCTAACAGTCTCATTTCCAATGGGGAGTCTTCTTGGGTCTCCTTATCGGGCGACACTCATTTTTTAAGGGCATTTCTCAACTGATCATATTTCAACCATCATGTCCTCGACATCTGATATTCAGTCTGTAAGTGGGTGAAGGGAACCAACCTGTTAGCGTACCATACATCTGCAAGTGTTGAGATACCAAAACTATCCCGCTAAGGGTAGCATAGGCACAGTCTGGATACCTCCACCAGCACTGTCTTTGGCATTAACCTTTTTTCCCACCCCATCTCTTCAGTCAAATTTCTCCAGATGTTTACCACTGTCTCCGTTGCCGGGCAGTGTCGGGTTTCGGCTTACCTCAATATAGAGGATGCATGTAACTCTGCTCACCCATTACCAGTCTATCTTTGTGAAACGGCAGATTCTCCCAGTCTGCATATGCCAACTAATTAAGCACGCTCACGTGTGATGCCTCGTAATATTTCTAAATGTTCGGTAGGGCTATTCCTCCCTCATACCTGGATCTCCCCTTGGGTGACTCTAAATGCCACTCGGGTTGGCTTCCTGGCCCAAACAGTAGTTGCACAAACGTGTCCAGGGTACCAAAGAAAGAATCTGGAATATTATAGGGTGAGTTCTAAAGCACATAAAGAAACTAAGGAAGTGCTAACATCTTAAACACTGATGCCTTACCCAGTAAGGAGAGTGGCAGCGACTGCCAGTGTTTAACATCACAGTATCACCATAAGACAACACCTGGTGGCCCGGTGCACTCGGCCCGACACCTATCACTGCAGTCCACGCCCACAACTGTGGCATTATTCTAGACAGTTAACTCACCAAAGCGACAGGTCAATACTTTGTCCTCTTCCCGCTTCCACACCCTACACAGGCTCGGTATGATCTTCATTCAGTTAGACCACCATCGCCACCAGGAAAACAGCCACCCAAGTCCTCATCTCCAGCCGACTCAACTACAGTAACTCACACTACACCGGAACCACTTAACAGCTCCTCAAAAATCTCCAGACCAATCAGAGCACCACAGCCAGACCTATCCTCAACCTCCCCATATCGACCAGCATCTCCCCCCACCTCAGAATCCTCCACTGGCGCCCTGTCCAAAAGAGATGTCATTTCAAAGCGATGACTCACACCTACAAAGCCCTAAAAAACATCCGACCCGCCGACATCAACTAGGGTCAGATGTAGGTGGCCGTTTGAGGCCATTTACCGATCGGTAAATGGGTGACAGGTATGTAGGGGGCATTATTTTACCGAATCAGTAAAATTACCGATTCGCTAATTTTACCGATTCAGTAAAATAAAAATTCGGTAATTTTACCGATTCTGAGGCACCCAGATGTAGGTGGAACTCAGAGTCCCAGAGGCCTTACCGAATCGGTATTTTACCATCAAATCCAATTTGATGGTAAAATACCAATTCCGGTGTGCATGCACATGGGTGCATGCACACCTATGCCATGTGACAGGCAGACCTGCCCTTAGGGCATGTATGCCTGCCACATGGCACCCAAGCCTGTTTTGGGGGTGCCAGAGGGTGTTAAATTGACACCCCCTGCACCCTTGTAAAAATCGGTGTTTACCGATTCGGTAAATACCGAATCGGTAATGCCCATTCATTCCTATGGGCTTCAAAGCCCATAGGAATGAATGGGCATTAACGATTATTATTATTATTATTATTATTATTATTATTATTAGCCGGGTTTTATAGAGCGCAAACAACCCAAAGGCCTCGTAGCGCTAAGTACCGTCATACTAAAAGAAAAGAAAGGATCAGATGAACAGGTGGGTTTTCAAATCCTTCCGGAATTTTAGGAGACTAGGTTCACTGCGAAGGGAGGTGGGCAGAGAATTCCATTCTTTTGCAGCGTTCCAGGAGAAGGAACGCCCGCCCCATCTGGTCCGTCTGATTTTATTGACAGTAGCCAGGAAGGCAGTGCTAGATCTTAAGGACCTGTGAGGAAGATAGGGTTTTGCCAGGGAGCAGATCATAGTAGGGGCATTCTTCCACATGGCTTTGTGCATAAAGCAGAGAGACTTAAACAGCACTCTGGCCCTGACCGGGAGCCAGTGAAGTTTCCTCAGGGCAATGCTAGCTGAGTCTCGTTTATTAAGGTCTAACAGAAGACGGGCTGCAGCGTTTTGGGCTACCTGTAGCTTTTTGATTGTAAAAGCAGGGGCACCTAAGTATAGGGAATTCCCGTAGTCTAGACGGGACAGAATGATGGCTTGAACCATTATTCTGCGGGCTTCGAAGGGGAGAAGGGGCAGCACCTTTCTCAGCATACGCATTAGCCCAAAGCATGTAGCAGAGAGAGTAGTAGCTTGCTGCATGAAGCTAAGGTTGGAATCGAGCCAAATGCCTAAGCTCTTTATATGGCATTTCGATTGAGGCATAGGGCCCATGCATGGTGGCCAGTCTAGCAAAGGAATGGGAATGGTTGAGTTACCCAACACCATAAGCTCAGTTTTCTCGCCATTTAATTTTAAATGCGAGGTTGCCATCCACTGAGCCACTGCTACCAGGCAGTTACTTAGATTGGGTGAGGACGAGACTGCCTGATTCATAGACACGACTAATTGCGTGTCATCGGCGTAGGTTATTATGTCCAGACGATTATGTCCAGACGATTCGGTATTTACCGAATCGGTAAATACCGAATTCTTCCGAATCGGTATTCCAGCACATCTGGAATACCTACATATCCACCCCTTAGATTTACCGATTTTTAATTACCGAATCGCTAAAATTCGGTAATTAAAAATCGGTAAATCTATTTCACCAACATCTGGCCCCTAATGTCTGATTTTCCATTTTCCCACAGGGAATTTCCTCTCTGCCTCCCTCGCCCTCGTACACGTTCCCTGCATCCACCAGAGCCGCAGTGGAGGTCGTTCTTTTTCCTACCTTGCCGCCAAGTCCTTGAACGACCAGAAGAACACAGAGAGTCAGTCTACCTCCGTTCACCTCAGAACCCAAGAACATCATCTGTGGCATCCCTCAAGGTTTGTCCCTCAGCCCTACACTGTTAAACGTCTACATGACCCCACTGACCAAGATGGTCAGTGGGGTCAACACAGACAAAACAGAAGTACTAATCCTCTGGAACAACACATCGGCGTGGAACGACTCCTGGTGGCGTTCCAAATTTGGAATGTTGGACTTGGCTCTTTTTGCAGGGTCATCCCAGAACTTTTTGCCTTCCTCCTGTATTGTTTCTGACCTGTTTTCTTTTTTTTTTTACTCTGGGAACTTTACTACTGCTGATCAGTGCTAAAGTGCATATGCTCTCTGTATAAAGTGTCATGGTAATTGGTTGTCCATAATTGGTATGTTTGTCTTATTAGTTAAGAGATCTCAGGCCTGTCACTGCAGTGCCTGTGCACAGTTTGTTAACTACCTTGTTGTCCTGGCAAGTACACCCACTTGCCAGGCCTTACCTTCCCTTTTTATGCACATCAGACACCCCTATAATAGGCCCAAGGTACCCTCCTGGGCAGGGTGCAGTGTATGTGAAAGGTAGGACATGTACTGAGGAGTGCACCATGTCCTAACAGTGAAATACTGCCAAATCAGTTTTTCACTGTTGCAAGGCCATGTTGCCCATAGGACAGAATGGGGAATGCTGTGTCACATGTTTCCAGTATATCTTCCCATAGGCATACGATGGAAGGGTGGAGTTTGGGGGGCCTGAACTCAGAATTTAATAACACATCTTTTTGTGAAGATGGCTTTTAAATTGTGTGCTTAGAAACCAAGTTTTTAGAAGTTGCTGGTTTCTTGTCTTAAACTATCCTGTGTGCCTCTTCCTGTTTGTGTATTGACCATCTGGGTTTGGATGTGATAGGGTCTGGGGAGAGTCCTGCCTCAGAGAGAGGTAGGTGAGACAGCAACAGGCTGGCCTGCATTTGATGTGAGGTGGCAGGAGTAGCTCCCCTGGATGTGAAGAGGGCTGTGTTGCTGCCACAAAAGTATGGCTCCACCGCCTGTTGAGCGTCTGGGGACCAGACCTGCACTATCAAAGGAAGAGGGTGTGCACTGGCAGGAAGACACCCAGATCTGGTTTGGACTGGGGTCAGAGTCCCCTGAACACAAAGACTTTAAAGGCATTTAGGGGTATAAGTGTGAGAGCTGAAACCCCTGAACTCACAACAGAACTCCAGATTGAAAAAGGATTTAAACTACTTCTTGGTCAAGAGGAACCTCTGCCAAAGAAGAACAGCTGAAGAGAAGGACTGCCCTTGCTGTGTGTTCTGGGGCTGGCCTGCAGTTTGCTGATTTGACTGAGGAAAGGAAGGATAAGGGACTATGCTGTGTGCTGTGTCCCCCTGCTTGAAAGGACTTTGCTGTGTGCTGTGTCCTGAAGTAATTTGTCTCCAAGGGCCGAGAGAGCTGGTCCTCTGTTGTGGAAACTCAGGAACATGAAAGTTTCCAAGTGTGTCTCGGCAACGCTGTGTGCGGGTGCTCTTTGCACGCCTGAAACTGCTGTGTGGTCTGTGGTGCTGTTTATGAGGTGCCCCATGACCGCATTGCCCCGCAGAGTAAAACATCGTCCATGCTGCTGCATAGCTGTTTGTGGCCCGAGCAGTCATCATAACTGAGGCTGTGAGGGAAGATCACCGCCGCCGCCGGCCCGAGCCACAACGTGCTAAAGGCTTGCTTGAACCTAAGGACTGTGTCTCAGCAATGCTGTGTGCGTGTGCTCTTTGCACACCTGAGACTGCTGTGTGGTCCGTGGTTCTGTTTACGAGGTGACCCATGACCGCATTGCCCCCACAGCGTGAAACATCGTCCACGCTGCTGCATAGCTGTTTGTAGCCTGAGCCGTCATCATAATTGAGGCTGTGAGGAAAGATCGCTGCCGCCGGACCAAGCCGCAACATGCTAAAGGATTTCTTGAAGCTAAGGAAGCTACAAGGTGAACGTTTGTTCACCGAAAGGAATCTGCCCAAGATCGCCAACAGAGAAGGCAGCGCCGTAACCCGTCCGGCTACAGCCACGCCTAGCAACAGAGCTGAAGACGGCTGAAATGCCAGAAACCGGTGCTCGGAAGCTTGTTTCCGGTCCAGGGAAGGCATGGCTTGGCAGTTCGGGCTGGACTGTTCCCATGAGGCACAGGGTCAGACTGATTTGCATATGGCCATGTCTGAACTGGGGTGGCAGAGTGGGCTAAAGAACGGTGATGGATTAAACCCAGATCTGTTGACTGGGTGTGAGTGTTTGATTGGTTCAGATGCTCCGTCCATCACCACCCCCTTTTGTACCGCTTTGTTTGCCATAAGTTGGCAGGGTATGCTCAGAGGTGAGTCCCTTGCTCACTTTGACACTGGATTCAAGCAAGCCGGGCTGAAGACGGCTGAAATGCCAGAAACCGGTCCTCGGAAGCTTGTTTCCGGTCCAGGGAAGGCATGGCTTGGCAGTTCGGGGGGACTGTTCCCATGAGGCACAAGGTCAGACTGATTTGCATATGGCCATGTCTGAACTGGGGTGGCAGAGTGGGCTAAAGAACGATGAGGGATTAAACCCAGATCTGTTGACTGTGTGTGAGTGTTTGATTGGTTCAGATGCTCCGTCCATCACCCCCCCCCCTTTGTATGGCAACAGAGCTGCAACGTGATCGGGATCGCCCAGCAGGACGTCCGACGAGCAGAGGGAGGGAGGCAGAGCACCCCCAAGGTAAGGCTTGGACTCCGGTCGGGAGCCGCAAGCTTGTGTGGCCTGGGGAGGTGTGCAGGAGGAGTAAAGCAGCGCTCCGAGCTCTCTCCCGCTGCTCCGCGTTAGACGCACTGAGTCCCCGAGTGGCCTTACCTGCCCAGACGTACCGGGGCTGCCCTTTTAAGCGTCTGACCATTGTCTTGGTTGTTGGGGCCTAGTGGTGACCGAGTTGTCCGCGCAGATTACTTACTGCATTATTCTTGTTTTACGAACTGATTCTTGTATTACTTACCATAATATTCTTGCATTACGAACTGCCTGATTCTTGCATTAAGGCCTGTCTTAGTAATGCATTACGAACTGCATAGTATTGCATTAGGACTGCATTAGAGATCGTGAATTGCTCATTAATACCGCAAGAACCTATGAGTGATTGCTGGCCTAATAACCAGCGAAGCAAAATATTATGAATACGCATATGTTGGATTTCTATCGTTTGGTCTCATCGTATTGCTTTTTATAAAGATACCGCTATTTTTATGAAACCAGTGTTGTGTCTATTTGTGGTGCTATCACTGTGTTACTGGGAGTGTGGTTGCAAATACTTTCCACATTGCCTTGGAGATAAGCCTGGCTGCTCGTGCCAAGCTACAAGGGGGTAAGCAAGGGTTATCTAAGAGAGTGTCTCTCCTTATCCTGACTAGAAGCAAGGGTCCCTATTTGGACTAAGGTACCTACCTCAGCCAACTAGAGACCGCCAGTTCTAACATGGACCCTAACCTACTTCGACAGAACATGCTCTCAACCTAGGCATCATACTGGACAGCAAGTTCACCATAAAAAACTGAGAAATGCAGTCTCATCTGCCTGCTTCCTCACCCTTTGCATGCTCTGTAAGATCTTCAAATGACTCAACGTCAAAACGAGAAGAACAAACACTCATGCCCTAGTCTCCAGCCGATTGGACAACAATGCACTCTATGCTAGAATCCCCACACACCACCTGAAAAGACTGCAGACCATACAGTATTCAGCTGCCAGATTCATCCTTGACCTCTCTAGACAAACCCACATCATACCCCAACTGAGGAAGCTTCATTGGCTTGCCTTCCACCTCCCTCTTCTCGCTCACACCCCTATTGAAGCAACAGTGGAGGTTGCTCCTTCTCCTATCTAACTGAAAAGTTCTGGAACAACCTACCCCTACACATTCCAACCTCGTCTAGCTGGATTTCAGGAAAGGCTCAAGACATTCCTCATGGCCCTGAATTGCGGGCCATGAGGCCTACATATGAGTGAATTCTTATATTTAACAGGGGTGTGTTGACCTGTCAAAAGAGTTTGTTTTAACAGGTCGCACTGCATGTTACAGTGAGGCTACAATGGTAGGCTTGAAGCAGTGTTTGCACTGCTACTATAGTGGATGGTGCAATAACCACTGCAGTTCCGTAGTGGCATTTAACTTAAAGGTCCTGGGTATACATTGTACCATATACCAAGGTCTTATAGGTGAGTTAAATAAATAAATTAGGAATATGCCAATTCAACCATATTTAAAGGGGGGGCAAAAGGTGGTAAATTAGAGGTGACCACACAGAAAAGGTGGATTTCCTACTGTAGACAACTTTAAATCTCTGGGATTCATCCGGGACACACACTCAAGCTGCAAGCCCAAATAAACATGATGGTCAAAGGCACATGCTTTCCGCTAAGAGCTCTATGGGGGAGCTGCAGATTCATTACTGACCACGACATTCAGACCCTTGTTTGATTCCTGGTACTCTCATAGAGTCAGTATGGTACCTCTCTTCTAACCGGTATTCCTAAAACCCATCTCTGCCCTAAAAAAAACAGTACAACAAGGAGATGTACGCTTTCACTTATGATGAAAAATTTTGAAAATATCTCTCCAGTTCTTTCCATGTCCAGGTAGTTTCTCACGAAAACCAGAAGTCTACATAAGATTGCCTACATTACACACAAGACCATATACACCTCATCTCCCTTAGATATCGCTTCTAAAGTAAACAAATCAGGCAGGACCAGATTGTTTGGCAGTACTAGAATGCTGCTCTTAGAAACTGCTGTTTTCCAGGAAGTAATGTACAATGGCACAGGCAACAATCTGAAACTCTCTCCCTCCTTGCCTTAGGATAGCTACCATGTTAGACAACTTCAAGAGAGAGTTAAAGCGGCTTATTTTTCAGAGATGCCTTCCAAACTGCTTTTAAAATATCTAGACTATCCTATTTTAGTTTTAGACCGCAAAATAACAGATGAAAACGCACCAACAGTGAAACTGCCCTCATCAGTGTAAACATGTAAACAATGAAGAACACCTTCACAAACACCAACAAAAATTCCATTCAAAGTAAGGCAAGTGATTGACAATGAGTACATTTTATTTCTTCCTTAAGGAGCCAGCAAAATGTAACTTTGGTACACAAAGTATCATCAAGAAAGACTGATCTACTTACTATTCTGCTTGAGTTTAGTTGTTTAGGAATGTCACTAACTTATTGTTTTTTCTTCCTTTGGATTCCTCAAGTTTTGTGTGCTTTGAATAAAGGTGCAGGATTGAGAAGCAAGTTTTAGGTCTGATCTAATTATTTTATACACTGCGGAGAATCTGGGAATATTGAAATCATATTTGATCTTTTGACAGTTAATTCTTTCACTGACTGGTGAAGTGGCCGACTCATAAGAATCTTGGAAAATATATACTATCATATCATCTGTGGCTATAGGATGGGTAAAACCTATCAGCCCCCTTTTGTAACAAGCCATTATCACTTGCAAGTCAGTATCACGTGCAGGTCGACTAACAAACATCCTAGGCTTTTAAAATCCAGTGCAATGTGTAGTGACAAATACTTGTGAAAAGAGTGCTATCACAATGCACATGGGATAGTGTTGAAAATATGACAAGAATTTCAACATACCAACAACATTCACATCTGCAAGGTGACTCATTGTTATGTGTGATACTTGCAACTAATGCTGGCTTTTTACCAAACTGCACTTTACTAATGGGGGGTGTTGACCCCAAAGTGTTAACATAAAAATGTTCAAGTCCCTGAATACTATGTGATGTCAGTTAAGAGGCTAGGACTGACTTAAAGTGAGACATTTGCAATGGGGACACATGGCAGCTATGAATGTCCACACAACAGAAACACCACCTTAATGTAGTCAGGCAAATAAATGCAGAAAAGCAGCGACAAGCATGTTTAAAGCATCACGTTTGAGGTGCCTCAGAATGCAGAGCTAATATCCAAGCTGGTACAATTCAACATTTTAATGGTTTCACAAGGTACTATGCTGTTGGCAGGGTGGATCATCACTACAATGCCATAATATTCAGTAAGGCATAGGTGAACGACTTCCCAACTGTGTCCAGGAATTTGTTTATTAAAATATTTAAATATAGCACTCTTACATTTTTTATCCATGAATCCATAATTGATCTGGACTATTTTGCCCTCAATAAGCGGAAGTAAGACTTTGTGAGCAGGATTAATACCAAGGAGCTCGAGGTAGTTTATGGGACAGCTCTGGTGCTCAGGGCCCACATTCCTTGTTTGGTCATGCATTTGAGATGTGCTCTACGGCTAGAGAGGCATCTTTGTTCATGGTGACTTGAAAAATGGGGTCTAGGAAAGCCCTGCCCTGCAATGGATTGTTGCTGTTCTTTAACACTTGACCTTTACAGTAACTCTCTGCTTGTGGCCATTGAGCTGAAAGGCATTACAGTTGCAGACGCGTATGGAGCTTTGCATCAGTACTATTGCTATACAGGAGTCCATCATGCCCAATAGGTGCATCAAAGTGCTGACTGTGTGTTCATGATTGGGCTGAAAAAGAGGTAAGAGTTTCCGGAATGCCAACACCCTTTTGGGACTGGGATAGACTTTACCTGTGACCAGGTTGAGCACCGCCACTAGGAAGGGTTGGATGTGTAGGAGGTGCAGGTGGAATTTGGTGCCATTTGCCTGTAAGACCAATGCTTTTGGAGCAGGGAGTAGGTTGCATGAGTGCGGGCTAGGCACTGATGCTGGCTTGTGCTCTTAAGCGGCCCATGTTCGAGGTTTGGGAATAAGTGGATGCCCCTCCCCCTTATGTAGGCGGCTCCCACTCTGTAGTATTGTGCATTTATATTGTTAGGTATTTTACTACCACTGCTCTGCCAGTGCCCGTGTTCTGAATCATTAGAATGTTGGAGTCTGATGATGCCTAGGAATGTTGGAACTCAGAGAGGTGAAGCGACAGTTGGACATGGGCAGAGCAGCTACAGGCAGCTCCTGGTGGGGCTCTGATCTACAACATATCTACTTGATGTCCTGAACTTTACTACATGTTAACTACTTGAATAAAACATCTTGAATTACATCCTTCCTGCGTGGACCTTCATCATTACACACTCCTTTCTGAATTCTGCAGCACACATAGAAAGAGCAACAAGCCTCCAAGTATTGTTTCTGTGAAGGAAGGTGTCCCTTCCTACACAAAAACAATACTGCCTATCAGGCTGGCACCCTTACACTGTGGTGCAAGGGTGCCAACGTTGGCGCTGGGCAGCACACAGTGTGCCAGCACAAGGGGAGAGCAGAAACGCTCCATGTCTTTGTAAATATGGAGGATTTCTGCTCTCTCCCTTTCATGAAAAGCAGTGCAGCAACTTCCCCTGCCGCACCGCATTACGTGAAATAATAGTAAATAAGCTCCTTGTGTGTGTTGGACCACAGGTCCATTGCATGGCACTGGGAACAGTTCTGGAAAGGCATCTGTTTCATCTGAGTGTATTCTTCACTATTGAGTCAGCAAAGATGAGGGACATGCAGCCACAGAGAGGGCCCAATGACCTGGAATTTGAAAGGTGATCAACTGAAGGTCAGTCTTAAAAGGTTGGACTGAAAGCGCTGACAATGAGAGGTTTTCCAGGCATCAGTGTAGGATTTTACTTTTAAAGCCTGAAAGAACATTTTGTCGGCACTAGCCTGAACCCTATGGCGGCAACAAAAAAAATTAACATGGAGTTGTTGCCCATCTGTATTTACAGTGTATTCCGTGACTCAAAAGACTTCCTTCGGAAAAAAAAAACAACTTGCAAACGCCCAAGCGCTAGATGGCAGGAGTGTGCAAAGCATGCACAGCATGTGCATGCACAGCAACACATGCTACGACCCTATAGCTATATAAAAAGCATAGCAAAGAATATTAGGTCTACATCATTCCGTTCAGTTTTAATCCTTGCTTGTATCATTTTATCGGCACATGTATGCCAATAAGCATTGTTGATTAGCGGACATAGCTCACTATTTAGTTTCACAGTCCAATACTGCCCATTGCCAACCAAAGGTCGGGGACCCCTAAGTGTCGGAGGTTGAAGGGTTGAGGAAAATGGCAGACTTGTTGGGACTTGCGGTAATTATCTATTTCGATAGATAGATTTAAAAAAAAAGTGCAAGACCTTTAGAAAATATGTTACGATTGTACTTTCACAGGTTCAATGAATATGCACCATTATTTTAGAATATGGAAATTAGAGGAAATGTGAAGACAGTAAAGGCACAACAACCGCGCATCAATATCTAAGCCATGGCCGACGTCACTGCAAAGACAGCTAATGAGTGTCTTCGCTAATAGTGGCTTGATAGATGTGGTCTCTGGGGTTCACTGAGGCCCCAGTTTTACTATCATAATTAATTCAGATTTTACCCAGCAAAACGGTGTTTTAAATACTGACTAGTCCCACCATTCCCATTCGCAGAAGGATCATGAAGAATTAACCTGTCCCTAAATTCTGTTACCTTTTCCAACGCCTAACTTTTCTCCAGCATTGCCAAATTGTCCCAGGGATGGCGCACAGCGTCTGAGAAGCGCCTAAGAGCCAAAAGTGTCATCATTAGGCTGACAGCACAAGCAGAAAGAATAATGCCAGCAGCTGGTGCTGAAAAATTGCTCTTAAAGAACGATATTCATTCACGAGAAAGGAAAAAAAATCCTCTTGCTACTTTTTGACATGAAACGCGTAATCCCTAATTATTCTGATCAAGACGGGAGAACACAACACAAACTTTAATTGTGTTTAACAGATATTTAATCAGGACTCGTTGAACTGCAGATTAAACTGAAATTCATAAACCATAATTAACCGATTGTCGCAATCTTACGGTCCACGTTCTCCCTCAGTCTGGGCGTCTGGCACCTTGCCCTGCATTTCTGGCAGAACTGTAATCAAATGCTTACAGCACAGAGTCGAAAAAGCTACAGGCATGGTTGCTACATTAATACATTGAAGTGCCGTGTTATCTGGAATAGGACGACCTCCTGGTTATAGAAGAAGCTTCTCTGATGGCAACATATGTAAAGACAGTCGAGATGGGCAACTCTTTGGTCAGCAGTGTGCTAGAGAGACAATGACAATGAGCCCCAACACTGGTGGCCCGGGTTCAGGCAGAAGTAACATGAATTCATCTGGAGTGTGGAGCCTTGAGATAGGTGGTAACACATGGGTGAGGATCTCAGTTTAGGTTTTGGGTGCCTAAATTCATCCATTGTCAGTAATTGATGCACTTATACCATTGTGTGTTCTAGTGATGGAGCAAGGATTCGCACGTTAAGCGACTTGCTTGCATCATGAACCTCAAATAACGTTAATAAAAGTAATCAACATGTTTCGTCTAACTAATTTTGCAAATTTTTCATATATAAAGGGTGTCCAAGAGACGCTTCCTTAAGTGTTTATTAATCTTAATACGCTTGCACTACAAAATGGTCGCTGCTACGCGGGAATTTAGACTGCGCATGCTTCGGTCATAACCATGTGACGTGAAGTATTCAATGTCTTGGAGGGAAAATAATTGCGCATGTGCAATGAAGCTAAAATGGCTGCCTTGTGTTCTCACATGCTTTAAGCTTGCATTTCCGCTTTCGCAAAGCTGTCTGTTCTCCATAAACAATAATGCTATAGTTATTATGAAGTAAGGGGTGTAGTATAGAAATTCATGGTATACAGTGAAATCATTTTTTCTATGTTTTAAAACTGTTTCTTTTCCATTTCATGTAAACTTTGAAACTTGGCCCGTTGAATTATGCTGTGCTCCATTTTGAACAATACTGCGTCTGCGCGAGATCCGCGAGTCTCCAGAGCAGATGACCTTTGAAAAGCTGCCAAGGAGCAGAATGACTGAGAAGATGCTCCTGAGAACCTAACCTCACGAACTCTAAATAAAATACAATGTATTTGTAAATAGAACATTTATTGTTATACGAAAGAATATGTCATGAGAAACTGGAATTTAAGTTGCGGATATAGAAATTGAATATTAAGCCTGAGAAAGTCTAAAAATTAGGTGATGTGATCTTACCCTCCCTCTAGGAGATAAGCTGAATTGAATAGTATGTTCCAATCTTACCTACCCTTTATTATTTGAGCTAAAATTGAATCTTGAATTGCAATAAGTTTCTTTAACTGCTTTAAAGACTCTTGGATTCAGGATGTTCCCTTTCTTTACCCTCCTTTAATCAATGTTGCGAAAGATTGTTATCTGAATATAGCATGTTCCCTGTTCTTACCTTCCTTTTATTCAAAGGTTATTAAATGCTTAGCATAATCTATCTCTTGCATAGTTATACGCTTTTAATGATTTTGATTATAGATAGTCTTACAGCGTTTAATTGCCTGCTCATGACATATGATGATGATGATGATTAGATAAAGTCTTGAACCTTCCCAGAGTCTGTGCTTATTTCATTCTTACAAATGCTATACATTTTATTTTAACTACTTACTTACAACTTAACTCCCTGATCCTAGGTGATTGGGTTCCTAGTATCTACACTGCTACGTTATAGATATAGGAATCAGTAGTATAGAGAATCTCAAGATATACTGATAGTAGAGCGTGAATTACCCAAGGTGAATATTAAGGTGTATCAAAATATTATGGGCCCAGGTGAGTATTTAGTAAAAATATCCTAGCCGGGTGACCTGCGCGCTCTATCAGTATACTTTTCTGGTAGCAGAGCTATGGTTAGGGATTAGTTAAAGTTAGGTAGTTAGTTAGTTAATAGTTTAAGATTCATATTTTCATTGATCGATCAAATGTGTTATTATCAAATGTGATGTTATTGAAATGTTTATTTGATGCTGCTATATTGAATGCATTAACAGAACTTGTGCGTACCTGTTATATGTTTTGTCTGGAACACCCGGGGGCAGAATAGCGGGTGGTAGAATAGAAGCCACATCGCGGCGAGGTCACTTATTCAAGGAAAATTAGTGCATGGTTGGGCAGAACTGGAAGCACTGATTAGGGTTTTTCTGTATGAATGATTGAATAAATGAAAGCAATGAGTTCGCTAGCAAAACGTCTGTTGAGATGTAACCTAGTAAGGGTCACACGGAAGGAGTAGCAGGTTCGTCGGAGCTTGATTGATAGCAAAAGGGTTCACTGGTGAAACTTTAGAATTAGTATATATCCCAAAGTGGATAAGTCAAGGGAGTAGCAGGTTCTCTAATGCTTGTATGAAGGATAGGCAGAAGGGATCTATCGGCAGTATATGAAAAGTAGACAGAAGAAGTTTACTTGCCTTAAAACAAATCTTTCCTTTCTAGACACTCGAGTACAGTGGCAAATGTTTTATGTTGTAAAATTAAATAAAGCACTTGCACTTTAAGAAAGAAATTGAATTTCAGTTACCATGTGAAGGAGGGAGTCAGTTGCGGAGCGGCGCTGACGTCACTCTGTGCCGCGCCGGTATTAGTCGAAACAGCGGGCGTGTAGCTGAGATAGTATTGTAAAGGGGGGGTGAACGCAGGAGCGTGAGAATTTGTCTCACGGGAAAAGCCGCGCATCCATTGGTGGAACTTATTTGCAACCACAGTGTTGATTAGTTGTCGAAAAATTAAAAGACGAGCTAGCATTGGAAGAATTTAGTAAACAGACGTACGTATTTTCGCACGATTTAAGTTTTTACGAAGTATATGTGGTATCCGAAATATCCAGAAATTCTACCTGATCTGAGATACTTAGGGTTTGCTAAGGAACAGATGTTAAAAGGCAGACCTTACAATATGTATGGAAGCAAGAGAAAAATGACTCTTGTAGACAAAGTTAAAAATTATTTCAAGAAAGACAAGCTGATTAAGACAAGAGAAGGAGTTATTATTCTACCACCAAACACTCCCGCTTCATTCCTGATGTTTGACAGAGGGTACCATGCTTGTGTATGGTTGGAAAATTGGGTGGAATATACCAAAGATGACAGAATTTTAGCATTCCCTCTAAACAGTACCTTCAATGGAAGAATTTTGTTCAATTTGAGAAACCGAATGAATGACTTACATCCCAGACCTAGATTGACGCAATATGAGGCTTTAGAAGAATGGGAGATTGAGGCCTTTGAGCGAGACAGACCCAGGATTGACAAAGGAATAAGTAAATGGTACCCGAAAATGCACAGAGAAGCAAAAGAGAAACAAAATGAAACAGTGGAGACAGAATATGATAGTGGAAGGACTTTACCCAGTGCTAACCGTAGAGGAGCCTATGGGAGGTAAAAGGACTGAGAAAACTAGACATTTGATGACTACTGGTGATTCTGATAATGAATACCTGGAGGATTTATTAATGAAAAATCCACCACCATATAATGAAGAAACAAGAATAGTAAACCGGAAAAATCCGTTCTTTAGGCCTCCCTCTAATGAGGGGTCGAGCACATCGAATCCGACTGTTCCATTCTAGAGGCCTTCCTGTAATGAGGGGACAAGCACTTCAAATCTGACTGCTACTTTCTTTAATCCACCTTTAGTTCCGCAAGTGATTCACGAGACCTCCCTTGAGAGGGTATTACAAGAAAGACAAAAGGAAGCTTTAAATAAACAGAGAAGCGAATTAATTCAGAAGATATCCCAGTTAAATACAAGTCCTGAGGCTTTGACAATTCCAGTGACCATTGGCCCAGTTGTTCCATTGTATGAAGATAAACAAACTAGTCCGAAAGCTCCAGTTATAACGACATCAGTAGTACAGGCAAGGAAAGAAACCCTGATAGTAGATGATCACGCAAGCGAATGTGAATCAGTGATTTCCTTGATGGATTTACCAATATGAGAGCCTGAAAGTGGTTCCATGAAAAAACCTACACCTGTACCCGCAAGGGAAGTACAGATAGAGACTTCATAAGGTACAAGAAGTGCCACTGTAGTGACTCCAGAAGAAATAGAGAGATGGACCCGAGAAATAGAAATAGAGAGACCAAAACCACAGCCCAAGTTATTAGACATATTTAAATTAAGAATTGAAATAGAAGAATTGATAAATGGGAATGTGGGACTGGAAAGATTGAATACCCTCAGTGAAGACGAATTACAGTTTGTGTGTAAAAGCATCTTTAGAAATACACGGGTGTTTCACGAAAAATTAATGAATATGGCAGCTAGCATGGGTATTGACGTTGGTAAATCTAAAGTGTTGCAGAAGCCCTATCGAGTAGAATTTTCTGACAAAGATTTAGAAAACATGAATTTGTCAGGGAAAAATGTCCAGATTAGAGAATTGATGAATTTGATGCAAAAATGGGGTGATCTAGAGAAATGGAGAGCAAGATGGGCAAAGAAGAAGGAAGAGGTGCGGTCAAGACAATTGGCTTCAGAATTTGTCCTAAAAGAAGCAGACAAGGTAGACAAATTATGTCCCATGCGAGAAGTACCAGGTGGAGGATATGTACATGTGCCATGGTCCAGACAAGATATTGTGCCATTTACAAATGACTTTCCAAAATTACGAGAAAAACCTGTAGAGTGGTACAGACAGGTCAAGAGATTTGTGAAAGTTTTGAAATGCCTCCTGAAAGATTTAGATGGTTACTTTGACATTGTAGTCCCTGTAGATCTGTGGACAGAATGTAAAATTGCTGTTGATTGGCCAAATGAGAAATACCCTAGAGATCCAAAGACAGGGGCGCCTTCCGAAGATGTAATGAGGAAGTACAATCAGGTAATGTTGTACCTGAAAGGAAAGGTGCCTGCAAAAGAGACGGACTGGACCCGAATAGATAGAACTACTCAGATTCGCGATGAAACTGTACATTCATACTATGAACGTCTGTTACAAGTGTTCAAAACGTACAGTGGGCTAGATAATATTGAAATGAAGGATATGACCCACTTCATTTACCGATTTGTGTTAGGATTAAGGCCTGAAATCCCACAGTGGATCAAAGACAATAAAATTTGTTGGCAAGCTAAGCCCATAGATGAGGTCCTGAAACATGCAAAATATTGTGAAGATGAGCTAGAAAATAAGAAGAAGGAATTAAAAAAAAAGTCATGTGGGCACAGGTAAAATTAGCAGCGTGCTTGGCGCCTCCTTGCCGGTAGACCAGTTAGGGCCATACATTGAAGGAAAGGTTGAAGGAACTGACGTCACCTTTCTGTTGGACACTGGTGCTACCCGTTCTACTGTGAGAACAGCAGACGTTCCAAAGCTACCCCTCTCGGGAGAAGCGATCCAAGTAGTGGGCGTTTCTATTAAATTAATTAGTACCCCAGTTACAGAACCCATGGAAATTAAAAAAGGGAATTTCAAAGAGATGCACAGATTTGTTGTTTGTGATTCAAGTCCTGTGAACTTACTAGGACGAGATTTGCTGTGTAAAATGAACTGTACCAACTTTTGCACTCCAAATGGTGTCGAAATTCAGACCCCTGAAGAAGATGGAATTTAAAAATTAATGTTGATAAGACCTGACTCAGAAATTTAAAGACTGACAATACAAGACTTACCTGATGAACTCCAACAGACAGTGAAACCAGAAGTATGGGATTTTACTGGAAAAGATGTAGGATTCATGGCAAATGTTGACCCAAGTAAATTAGCCATAAAAGAAGATGCAATTTACCCAAATACTCGACAGTATAAAATGAGTGCAGAAGTAAAAGCAGGGGTTGCTATTGAAATAAAAAGGTTGTTGGAAGCCGATATCATACAAGAGGTGTTGAGCAGTCCTTGTAATTTGCCCATAATTGGAATAAAGAAACCAAGTGGTAAGTACAGGGTAGTACAGGACCTGCGCAAGGTTAATAAAATCCTTGTTCCTTGCTGTCCTATTATGCCAAACCCTGCAGTGATCTTGTACCAAATACCATGGAATGCTGGATGGTTTACTGTCATCGACGTATGCCATGCATTCTTTTCGATTCCATTGCATCCAGACATCAAATTTCTTTTCTCATTTGAATTCGACAGTTATTTTTATTTCTGGAATCGTGTTCCTCAGGGGTAGACAGAGAGTCCTTCGATTTTCAATCAAATTCTGAAAAAATGTCTTGAAACCCTGGTATTTCCCTGGAGAATCAGTCCTGGTGCAATACATAGACGACCTCTTGGTGGCGTTTAAAAGCAGAAAAGACTGTGTCATTGATACCATTGCCTTACTGAACCATTTAGGTGAAGGAGGACATAACGTGTCACCAGACAAACTACAGTTCTGTACCTCCTCAGTGAAATATCTGGGGCACCAGACAGAGAGAGGTATCAGGAAGGTTACCACAGAAAGGATTAGAATCATTTGAAACATGGATCTACCCAATACTCAGAAAGAAATCAGAAGGTTTCTTGGAGTTGTAGGATACTGTAGGCAGTTGATTGTGGGATTTGCAGTCCTAGCAAGACCATTGATAAAATTGACAAAGAAAGGAGCAAAGGACCCAGTGGAGTGGGATGAGGAAAGCATGACAGCTTTTACAAAATTACAGGAATGTCTGTGTACAGCTCCCGCATTAGGAATGCCTGACTACTCAAAGGAGTTTGCACTGTTTTGTGACACATGAGACAATTGTGCACTTTCAGCCCTAACCCAAATTCATGGTTTAACCAGACGTCCTGTAGCATATTTTTCCTCTACTTTGGATCCAGTGGCTGCTGGATTACCTGTATGTCTGAAAGCAGTAGCTGCAACTTGCATGAGTCTAGAACAAAGTGAGTCCATTATTATGGGACATCCTGTAACTGTGCATGTTCCACATGCAGTTGTACTTTTGTTGACCAGAACCAAAACTCAGTATCTCACACCTAGTCGGCTGACTAAGTATGAGAGAATTCTTGTAGGTGCAGGAAATGTAACCATTGCCCAATGTAATATTTTGAATCCAGCTACCCTGCTACCAAATTCACTCACAGCAGAAGTGAAAGATGAAGTTGAGCATGACTGCCTTGATCTGAAGTGCCCCTAACTGATGAAGATTATGAGCTGTTTGTAGATGACTCATGCATGAGACATGAGGACGTAGGCTTAAGTGCCGCCTATGCAGTATGCACTTTAGGAGGTCCAGTGGAAGCATCCTATTTACATGGAGTCAAGTCTGCACAAATAGCTAAATTGGTTGCATTGGCAAAAGCCTGTAAATTTGGAAGGAACATGAAAATAACCATATACACTGATAGCCAGTATGGTTATGGGGTTGTGCATGACTTTGGCCAATTATGGCTACAAAGGGAGTTTCTAACCTCTTCAGGTACTCCTATCAGAAATGGAAATTTTGTGCAAGAATTACTGGAAGCAATCCAGTTACCAAAAGAATTGGCAGTGGTCAAGTGTGCTGCTCACAAATCTGGCGATGACACAGTGACAGCAGGTAATCAATCTGCTGACCAATTGGCCCAACATTGTGCAAAGTACAAAATGGCGATTAATAAAAAGATGGGAGTAAACGGAAGCAGCTGCCAACTTCTGGTGCTTGAAGTAATAAAAACATGGGAAGAAGTGAGAGATTTGCAGAATGCAACAGAACCAAAACAAAAGGAAAGGTGGAGAAAATGTGGTTGTCAGAAAAGGAATGAAGATGGTGTCATTGTTTACCTTGATGACATGCCTGTGTTGCCAGACTGCCTGCTTGCTCCTATGGCTAGATTGATACATGGAGACACACATTTAGGAAGGGATGCCATGATACGCATCTTTAGGCAGACATGGTTTAATTCGAAATTCAGAAACATAGCAGAAGTACTCTGCCAAAGGTGTCTAGTAAGACAGATGGCCCATTCATACGATTGCAACTTGACTTTATTCAGTTACCCCCCTGTCGAGGAATGAAGTACGTCCTCGTCATTGTCTGCCTGTTTTCAAAATGGGTAGAAGCTTACCCTGCTCGCAGAAATGATAGCATCACTGTAGCCAAACTGTTACTTAGGGAACTGATACCAAGGTACGGTTTTCCAGTCACAATTGAATCAGACAGAGGTGGGCATTTCCATAGCGAAGTAATAAGACAAATCTGTGAAGCATTCAAAATTACGCAAAAACTGCACTGTGCATATCGTCCACAGGCTTCGGGAGTGGTAGTACAACTGAATGGCACAATCAAGTCAAGATTGGGAAAAATGTGTGAATCTAAACAAATGGAATGGCCAGATGCTTTACCACTTGTTTTGATGGGACTCAGAAGTATTCCAGACCGGAACACAGGCTTGAGTCCCCATGCAATACTGATAGGAAGAGCAATGCGGCAAGCATGGGTGCCAGGATACAAACTGATAAGCATATCTGATGATTTGGTACTGGAATACTGCAAGCAACTGGGTGACCAAGTGTGTTCTATCTCTCACCAGATTGGGGAAGACGCCGTCGCCAGACCAACAACTCCAGCACATGACTTGAAGGTGATTGGGTCGTAATAAAGAAACATACTCGGAAGAGTTGCCTGGCACCGAAGTAGGGAAAACCAAGGCAAGTAATCCTGGTTACCACAATAGCTGTGAAGTGTGCAGGTGTGCCACGGTAGATCCATGCCAGCCATACGAAGAAAGTAACTGAACCTGAAAAAATAATAACCCACATTTGTAAAGCACACAATCACCCGTAAGGGTCTCTAGGCGCTGGGGGCCGTCGGGAAGATTAAGCGAGCTATTGCCCAGAGTCACATGGTGCTGGGCTAACCTGCCGCCGGGGCCGGGGATCGAACCATGATCCCCAAATTCCCGGAGTCAGTCGCCCTAGCCGCGGCGCCACACCTGAGGCTGAAGGTTGTGCAGCTGAGGGGTCGCCTGAAATTAGTCCTGAAGTAGCTGAAGAAGAACAATCGAGCTCCAGTCAAGATGATTGGGTCCCAGTAATCGGCCTGACTCTAGATCCAATAAGAACAAGAAGACAAACCTATTCAGATAGAGAGTGGGATAGTGAGGAAGAGACAGGAATAGAATAAGACGATCAGATTATTGAAATCCAAATCAAATCTGATGATGAGGAGGACCAGATAGGGAAAGAACAGATTATTGACACTCCTCCAAGAACTCCAGAGCCTGAAAAGGGACAGATAGAAATTAGAGCAGAAGTTCAAGCGGAGGAAAATCAGAAGTTTGCAGTGCTTGAAAAGGATCAGATAGAATTAGACAAATGTGTTCAGGAAGAATAAACTGAAACAAAACAAAGCCAAATCCAGCATATACCTGAATAAGGGCAGCTTAGCAACCAGGCAGAAGAAACTGAAATAAAACCTGGAACTAGTCAGACAGGAAGAGAAAAAGAAGAAAATGAAGTAGATGTGCCACAACTGAATGATAATAAAAGAGCACTCAAAGAAAGCCAGATTACAGAACCAGTTAAAAGATTCAGAAAAGGTGATAAAGTACCTAGATTTGTCAAAAGACTGAGACTGAGATTAAAGACTATCGACGAAGAACTTGAGCAAGAAAATCAAAACTCCAGTAAAACTGATCAGTCTGGGACAAAACCTAAAAGAAGAAGTGCCCCAATAGAAAAGACTGAATAACAAGTATCAAAGTCCTGAATGGACTTATCTGGTGTTGGAAGACTTTGAAAACCTTGAAATAAGTGACAAAAGTGATGAAGAATTAATTGCTGACCAGACTGACGAAGAAGTGAAACCAACCTGAAAGTTGCCCTGTGTAAGCAACCTGTGCAAAGTTACAAAGAGGGGTTAAAGCTTCTTTTTGAGCCAAAATGTCTGATTCTACTGTGAATGGAAGATCGAGACGAAATTGTTGCAAAACATGCTGTAAAGTATGTTTATGTAGTGTAGCATTAGTACTTATATTATGGATAGGACAAACAATTACTATTCCTTACATGATGAGTAAAGATACTAATTTGTACCCTACTAAATCCGTGATAAAGGACACAGAAGAGCTGCAAACGAAAGATACACCACAAAGAGTAGATACACAAAAGAAAGCACTTAGCCTTAGACAAACTAGAATGGACTTAAATGCACCAGATGAGGAAGGACTGCATTATCATGAAATCAAGAATAGAACTCATTTAAATGTATTTGCAAACCTTTTAGAACACTATGTAGAAGCAATGGAGATAGAAGACTGTTACGTCTGTATGAAGCTACCTACTTCAGTAGCTGAGGGTGTGACCTACCATCACTTGCCACTAACATATGGAATTTCCTGTAGTATTTTAGCTAGTTTATTCTATAAGAGAGGACCTTTACAGTATTATTACTCTAACCCAGATGTGATATTTTCTGAACTTCCCATTTGTGGAAATCTGAATCCTGTACATACTAAGAGTGATGTAACACGTTATATGGGAGAATACTTTCTAACTATAGGTACAATAGATTTAGGTGAAGCACATAGAAATAACTTACCATGTCATTACACGAACAAGAGAAAATGTTTTTAAATATGGCAGGGAAAAGAAGAGAAAGTTTCCATAGAAAAGCGAATGATAAAAGCCAAAAAACTCCTAAATTGGCTAATAATATAGGGAGTACCCCAAATGGTGGAGCTAATGCTGCTTTGTTGCTGGATTTCGAAAAGGGGAAACTTTGTCTTCACAGAGGAAAGACTAGTTACTATAATAACATATTCATTGGTTCCAGTGAATGCGAACACAATTACAAGGTAATTGGAGGTTGGGGTTCAAAAAATCGGTCAGAACCTGTGTTTCCCGGAATTTATTATATATGTGGAAGCAAGGCTTATTTCAAATTGCCAGATCATTGGTATGGAAGCTGTTATTTTGGTATTGTCTTCCCAAAGATATACCATATAAATAAAGTCGCAGGAAGTAATGAAAACCCTAATGGATTAATACGTAGTAAAAGAGAAAGTGTAGGGGAAATAATAGGTGATATATTTAGTGCATTGATACCAACAGTGGGAGTGGCTCTAAATACACATAGAATTTGTAAATTGTCAACAGTAGTAGATCGGTTATCAACTGACACTGCTGGGGGTTTCCTGAATACTGAATTGGTTGCGATCAGATCTATGGTTTTACAAAATCGACTTGCTCTTGCCACTCTATTGGCAACAGAGGGCGGAGTCTGTAGAATGTTGAAAGTGCAACATTGTTGCACGTATATTCCAGACAAAAGTGTTGAAATTAAAAAGTATGTGAGAAACATAACTAATTTGGAAAAAGAGCTCAAACCACTGGAGGTTGATAGTGCCTGGAAGAAACTAACTGATGGTCTCTTCTCTGTAGGTAGTTGGTTTTCTAACCTAGGTAAAAGTCTTGTGAGTAAAATACTGATGACAATAGCGGGAATAGGTTTATTAGTGTTCACCATAATAATTTGCTGTAAATGTCAAAAACACAAAAAGAAATATACAGTAAATAGGAGAGGAATGAAAAGAAATGTTGAAGAACTTGAATTAGAAGAAATTAATAACCAGATTTATAAAAGAGTGAAAAATTCTCATCCTAATAAGGATGCAGAGAAAAAGCTGAATAGAAAGTTTGAAGAGATTGAAATGGGTGAAATGTAAAAAGTTGGCATCTGGTTCCATTAATAGTGATGATAGTAAATATCATCAAAGAGGGGATTGATGGAGCAATGATTCGCACGTTAAGCGACTTGCTTGCATCATGAACCTCAAATAACATTAATAAAAGTAATCAACATGTTTCGGCTAACTAATTTTGCACATTTTTCATTATACGAGGTGTCCAAGAGACGCTTGCTTATGTGTTTATTAATCCTAATACACTTACACTACAAAATGGTCCCTGCTACGCGAGAATTTAGACTGCGCATGCGTCGGTCATAACCATGTGACGTGACGTATTCAATGTCTTGGAGGGAAAATAATTGCGCATGTGCAATGAAGCTAAAATGGCTGCTCTGTGTTCTCACATGCTTTAAGCTTGCATTGCTGCTTTCGCAAAGCTGTCTGTTCTGCATAAACAATAATGCTATAGTTATTATGAAGTAAGGGGTGTGGTATAGAAATTCATGGTATACAGTAAAATCATTTTGTCTATGTTTTAAAACTATTTCTTTTCCATTTCATGTGCACTTCGAAACTTGGCCCGTTGAATTATGCTGTGCCCCATTTGAACAATACTGTGTCTGCGCGAGAGCCGCGAGTCTCCAGAGCAGATGACCTCTGAAAAGCTGCCAAGGAGCAGATTGACTGAGAAGATGCTCCTGAGACCCTAACCTCACGAACTCTAAATAAAATACAATGTATTTGTAAATAGAACATTTATTGTTATACAAAAGAATTTGTCATGAGAAACTGGAATTTAAGGGGCGGTATAGAAATTGAATATTAAGCCTGAGAAAGTCTAAAAATTAGCTGGTGTGATGACATAACCTCCTCCTTTGTCCAATCAAAATTGGGGATCCTTACACTTGCAACATTGGGGGGTGGTACACTGACCCGAAAAACAGTATAACTAGCGTAGGTTTAGCTAGAGAATTTGTCCGAATTGTCCGAATAGCTGACCTGTCACTGACCCAAAGTACTCTATAGGTGACTGATACAGAGGGCTGCGGAGTACTCTCTTGGGAGGTTCGAGAAACCCCTTCCGGGGTTTTGGTAATTGAAAGTGCTGGCGAAGCACTTTGCTGGGAGGATTCGAGAACCCAATCGGGGTTATTGGCAGATTCCTTGCAGAGAGGGAGTAGCGCAGGCGTCACAACCTAAGCGGCGGGTGTTGGTCGTACCCTTTGGTGAACCCGGTCCTGATCCAAATTCTGGGGGTTTCCTGTCCTGACTGTCCATGAGCTGTACCTGCTCGCCTACTGGCACCTAAGTCCTTGAGGGTTCCTTCCTGTCTTTCCAAACTGACCCGTGGCCAGGGTTGGTCTTCACTCTATCCTAGGTAAATATAAAGTCAAGGGTGATTGCTTATCTATATTTGCATTTCTAATTCTCGAATATTGCAAAGCGCAATTGCATATGTTCCCTTTTCTCCCCTGTCCCTTTATAAATGAGATTTTCATGCATTACTCGTCTATTAGCGTTTAATTGCCTGCTCATGACATATGATGATGATGATGATGATTAGATAAAGTTTTGAACCTACCCAGAGTCTGTGCTTATTTCATTCTTACAAATGTTATAAATATTATTTTAACTACTTACTTACAACTTAACTCCCTGATACTAGGTGATTGGGTTCCTAGTATCTACACTGCTAGGTTATAGATATAGGAATCAATAGTATAGAGAATCTCAAGATATACTGATAGTAGAGCGTGAGTTACCCAAGGTGAATGTTAAGGTGTATCAAAATATTATGGGCCCAGGTGAGTATTTTGTAAAAATATCCTAGCCGGGTGACCTGCGCGCTCTATCACTAGTACGTACACAGCTTTGTGTGGCACCTACTCCACTACAGAGAGCATTATGTTTCACGTGAGAGCCTCAAGTTCTGGATTCTAGCATCACTTGAAGGACTATCATAAAGTGTACATTCACAATATCTCAATTTATGTGGTCTGCTGTTGCATATCGTTTATTCCTATAGAACGGTTTGCTATGCCTGATGTTGACATATCCCAAAAGATCTTGAGTTCTCATTACCTATGTGCATAGTGATACAGTTCTAAAGGCACTGTGTTAGGACGCAGAAAGTATAAGTCACATTACTTTTAAGAGCTCTTTCGACCTCACTAGTAGCCCGCTGAAGTGGAACAGAATTAGCTTTGGCCAGCAGAGTCTCTCTTCTTTAAGCATCCTATTAGTTAAGTTTTTAACCTGTACGTCATCCCCAGTGAGGGACGGCTATAAGCTTCTTCAGAAGAAGCTGATTATTTCTATGGCTGAGGCTCTCACAGACTGCACCTGTCAGCTCCACGAATAAATACTTATTATTCACAGTTTTGCTTGTTGTGCTTCCACTTTACTACATCTTATTCCTGAGGACTCCCGTTGTCTCGAAAGAATGCCACCTCTGACGGCTTGACAGACTAGGGGCCATCAGAGGACGGATATTACAACGTTCACACTACTTAGGGTGGATGATGTAGTGGCTTTTTTTTCCTGGCCGTCACCGGCAGGAAAAGCCTGGTAGTAAGGTACAGCAAAATCAATAATGGTCCCCACACCCTTAGAAAAAATCACAGGGTGTGGGGACCATTTGTTTTTTTGTTTTTCAAAACAAACCCCCACCTTGGCAGTTTGTTTTAGAAAAAATTGTTTGGTGGCTAATACTGACTTTAGCACATTTTACTGTATTGAAAGGAGCCACTATGACGGGGGTTCCTTTTAATGTACAGAGATGACACCGGTCATCTCTAAATCTGGTGGGCAGAGAAGCCTCTGGATGGTGAGGGTAATGTCATCTACCATCCGAAAGGGCACCGCTCTAACCGCCAAACTTTAAATCAGGTCCCCAGTCTTCTGAATGGGTTTCACCCATCGCAATTGAAAAGAAGAGCAACATAGTATTGCATTTATGTGTAGATTTACTACCATTGAACTCTTGCATTGTAATTGACAAGCACCTTCTACCTGAAATATATGAGATGTTTGCCCACTTGGATGGAGCTATTGTATTTCAGCATTTGATCTTGTTGCAGGGATTCTGCTCAGGAACAGAACTATTCTTGGGACCATAGAACATCAGTAGTTAGGGACTAAGGGCCAGATGTAGGAGACCAAATACCGGTCGGTAACGGCCGACTTCGGCCGTTACCGACTGGTATTTGGTGTTTGACATGTAGGGGGGCTTGAGATTTACAGAATCGGTAAATTTACCGAATCGGTACATTTACCGATTCTGTAAATCCAGATGTAGGTGGCACAGTAAACAGTGCCACAGGCCCTTAAGAATTCGTTATTTACCACCCAATTCTATTGGGTGGTAAATAACAAATTCCTGTGTACATGCACATCTGTGCATGTACACAGGGCCCTTAGGGCATGTATGTGTGCCACATGGCACATAAGCCAGAAACAGGGGTGCTGCAGGGTGTCAAAGTGACACTCTGTCCCCCTTGGCAATTCGGTATTTTTACCGATTCGGTAATTACCAAATCAGTATTTGCCATTGATTCCTATGGGCTTCCAGGCCCATAGGAATCAATGGCAAATACCGATTCGGTAATTACCGAATCGGTAAATACCGAATCTTACCGATTCGGTATTTGATACCGAATGATTACCAACATTAGATTTACCGATTCGTGAATACCGAATCGGTAAAATGCGGTATTTATGAATCGTTAAATCTAATTTACCTACATCTAGCCCTAAGTCACCATACCACCTCAGTACCAAGAGCCGGACTAGCTATAGTGTCTAACTTGTTCTCCTACTCATATCTAGAGAGACAAGTGAATTCACACCCCAGAACACAACACTCCTGACTGTCGTACTCGTTCACAATAAGATATGACAGAGACACAAAGGAAGTTTGGAATCTTTATTTAAACTATCGTGCTCTAGAATGCAGTATACATGCCACAATAAGAAAACAACTGCCTAGCAAAAATACTATCAACATCGTCAATAAACCATATATCATGAAAAGCTCTGTCATATTATAGGACAGAATAACCGAACTACCCTCCCCTTCTACAGAAGCAAACTGATTATACAACAAAGATCCCTGGGTTTAGCAGCGGGCCCTGTACCTTAGCATACACAGATGGGACGTTCTACATCTCAGATATAGTTGTGATCTCTCAGAACATATCTCTTTCTCTCTCTCCCTTTGTTACATTGCTGTGCGGACCTATATGGCTAGGTTTACATGTTCATAAACAACAGCTGCATTTCTGTGTTGTTTCTAGGTGTGAGTGCCAGACTAGAACAAAATAACAAGGGGCACTGTTGTTTGACCTTGTCTGCTGTCCAGACTAAATCCCAAGAAAGAACAGAACGAGAAAACAACTGCAGGTTCTGTGTGAAAATATAATGTGGCACATAAGCAAACGTGTTAATGAAGTAACGTGAGCAAAGCTCAGGCATCCTGTGTCGTACACAGTTAGGCTAACATAGGGTAACCACAATGGGCCCTGTAATCTCAGGCAGGAATATCATCAAGTCAAAGTGGCTGAAGAGTGTAGATCACCAACTGCATTCATAACTCCTTTTGGTTTGATTACAAGATCCTGCAATTCAGTTTGTTCCACTTGTTCAAAGATGAAGATGACATGGCGAAGTGCTTGCATAGTGACACTTTGATTTTTAGAAGGGGTATGAGGGAGCATTTCAGACTCTTACATGTTGTTGGTTCTAAGCTGTCAGGCAAAGACCTCGTTCTAACCCGTGAGAAGTGCAAACTGTTCCAAACACAGTTCGAGGACCTTGGGCATTCCATATCTGCCCAACGTGATGTCCCTTTGGTCAAAGCGATAAAAGATCCACCTCACCATAACAACAGGAAAAAAGTTCGGTCCTTTATGGGGCCAGTGGCATAGCTAGACCTACTGCCACCCGGGGCAGACCCTAAGAATGCTGCCTGGTGCAGGTAACAGTGAGCGGGGGAGAGTGGGCCAATGGACTACTTGTTCTCGAGGGCGGGGGATGATGGTAGTCGACTGAAATAATTTTCTCACCTCCGCTGCCCCCAAAAACAGTGCCGGGGTGGACTCCTCCCCCAAGCAATGCCACTTTATTGGGCACTGTGAATACTATGTAATATTTGTGGGAAACCTTGCAGCTCAAATAGAGACTATTACACAAAGATATAAAGTTTGTTTGGGACCAGGAGCAGAAAACTAATTTTATTTTGTCAAGATGCAAATTTCATGGCTGCTCCTCTGAGATCATTCGCTATAGGGAAATTGTGTGTCATCACTTAATGCCAGAGCGTATGAATTTGTGGCTGTGCCTTCACAGAGATCTGGAGGAAATTAATTGATGGTTGCAAATGGTCAAAGAACCGTAAATAAGTCTGAGGGATTGGATGCAGTAATTGAGTATGAATTACTGGCCTGGGCTTGAACCACCAACCATTCCAGACATTTTACTTGTGGTAAAAAGTTTGTCTTGCGAACTGATCACAAGTCTCTTATGAGATTTTATTACCTGGTGAGGGTTTAAAGTATACTACTCCCATAGCTAGACTTTTGTCTAAATTACAGGATTACTGATTTGATGTGTTTGTATGTTCCTGGAAACACTAACCAACCTGCGGATTGTATGTTTTGATTGCCATGCCCTGGTACTGTTGAAATTAATGTTTGTGGATAGACAGGTGTTGTTGCATGGTTGACTGATGTTTGTGCACTGCAAGGGAGTGTATAGTCTGAAGAGATATGGTAGGCTGAAGACTCGAAAGAAGAAGTAGTCAGTTTGGTCAAGAAATATACTTTTGAAGAGTGGCATTCTAGCAAATATCTTGTTGGATCAAATTATATACATCTGTTGAAGTAACATCTAAATTAAGCAAAGTTTGTGCTTCTAGAAGGTGTTCATACATAATTTTAATGAACACGTGCCACAAAGGGCACATGGGCATGTCTACCTTAAAACCCTTAATAAGAACCCAGTGTTGTTGGCCTACAATGGATACTGAAGCCAAACGTTTTCTTCGGAAGTGTGATAAAAATCTCAAGAACATGTTTTGCCAGGCTGTACCAGATGCAAATGGATAACAACTAAGACAGCCTCATCATTCAAAACTGCACACTAATTTAGCACTTCAACAAATGTGATAATGCCAGACAATCTGTATCAACGTACTATTTGTGAACATAGCTGTTGACATACCTATCTAACTGAAGAGAAAATTGTTCATTAATGGACCAAGTGACTTCACCCTGACAGTACCTAAGTCTCTTTTGCATTTACATTGTGCTCCAGACAATCCATATTGACATTTATTCTGTGAGGACTTCATCCTCGTACTCACTCATGATAGCAAGGGTGAGGTTTGTGGCAGCACATCATATTGGATATCAACCCACATAGCTTGCTTATTTCTTACTACTAGCCACTAATAACAACGGAAGTGTGATTTATAGTACCCCTGCTACCATTGTAAAGTCTACGGCTTAAGCATACATTTAGGAGTGTAGGTGTTTTGGTTGTCCTGAGGAAAGGTTGGTCTAAGGTTTAGTCTCTGCAAGATAAAGCCAAGAGCCATTATGATATCATGAGCCATTATGATATCATACTTAGGGAAGATACCTGCCAGCATATCTTTGGTAGATTGTGTCAGAATACAATCTCCAGATCGTGCAGAGAAAGGCTGCTCTAAGTTCTTCAGACATATTAGAACATTGGAATGTTGGGAGCTCCATTGAAAACAATGGAGAGCTCCGGGCTTATAATGGCTGGTATAAGCCTGGAGCTCCAACATTCCAATGTTTTTTTGTTCACTGCTCTGGCAGTGAACAAAGGCTTCAGGGAGCCTGAGGGGATTCCATGCCCCTCACGCTCCCAAAAGGCTTTGTTTTTTTTGTTAGAACATTCTGTCCTCTAGTGACAGAATGTTCTAATAGCCTAATAGCCCTTCGTAGATGGGCTATACCGCTATTAAAGTCCCTCTCCCTTGTTAAAGGCCCTCGCCTTCGGCTAGGGGCCTTCAACGCTGGAGAGGGCCTTTAATAGCTGGTATAGCCCTCTACGGCAGGCTATATTAAAGTTGCCAGGATCACCAAAGAAAACATTATCACTCAGGGTGTTAAATGTTGGAGTTTGCTAAGTATGATGGTGGGCTTGGTAATGTCAGTGTGGACTCTAGAATTGAGCAAGAGTGTGATGTTTTGCACAGCCCCATAATCACAGCTGTTGATAGGAGTTCTTTTTATTTCTGTAATTTTTTATTGTATGTAAAAAAATATATATTTACATGGAGCATACATGAGTGGCGGAAAGAAAGAGGAGAAAAAAGAAAAGAGAAAAAAGAAGGCGCCGGGGGGGGGATAGTAATATTGTCCTGCAATAGTTCGTTCCTTGCCATGGTGCGTGGGATAGTTCTACTAGCCCAAGAAGGAAGAAGAAGTCCGTTATCCGATTCTTGCTTGGCGTTGTCTTCTTTCCCCCCTTTGATCTGCCTGGTGGGTATAGCACCCCGGACGATAGAGAGGATAGAGAGTGATAGAGGTAGGAGATAGGAGAGTGTACTTCCTAGCCGGTTTCTCTTGTTGGAGTGTCGGTCCCTGTGGTGTGTCCCTCGGTGGCTGTCTAGTGTCTGGTGTCTGCGCCTAGGGGGGTTTATGTGATGAAAGGTAGAGGTCTAAGGGCCTCCACATGTTTGATTGCCTGTGTGTTTTCGGTGTATATTTCGCTGTAATGTTATCTGCCCCTCTTAGGAAAGTGACCCAGTTGAGCCATGCCTGTGGTGTCGCTTTTGTGGTGTCTTTCCAGTTGCTTAGGATTATTTTGACTGCAGCCGTCAACAGTAGGTCAATGAGGTCGCGGTCTTCTGTCGTTGTGATGGACGGGGATGCAAAGCCCAGGACTAGACTTGGAAAATCTATGTGTATGGCTACACCAGTGATGTCATTGATAAGCTTCCCCGTTCTTTCCCAGAAATCCTTGATCTGGGGGCAGCTGAGTAAGAGATGCTCTAAATCCCCCCTACCTTCGTTACAGTTCCAGCATGTGTCGCTCTCTCGGATCCCCAGGGTGGATAGGCGGGCCGGTGTCCAGTAAGCCTTGTGCACTAACCAGTATTTGGTCTGATTTAGTGAGGCAGTTATCTTTTTCCTAGTGGTCGATCTCCACAATTCGGCCTTTTCTGTTTCGCTTAGTTCCTTCCCTGCTACAGTCCCCCAGAAGTTTGTGACTTTGTCATTGAGTTTGGTGTGTTTGGGGCGTAGGGCTCTGTAGAGGTGTGCTATTTGGTGTCCTGTTTTGTTGAGATTGGCTGCAAGCTGTAAGAGCGAAGGTGTCTGACTTGTGAGGAGTTGATAGGAGTTCTTTAAAGGCCAATCGTGAATGTGGCAGTATGTAGGTATAGAATCTTTCTGTGGCTGATTCATCTGCTCTTTATGATTACTGTGGATAACTCACATAGTGATGGGTCTATTACTAATCATGTAAAGTGTTTTCATGTCGAATTTTTTCATGTTTCCTCTTCCGTTTCACTCTCTTTATTTCTCCATTTTCCTTATTTTACCTCAGAACACTTCTTTATATATAAGCTATTGCTAAGTTCCACAGGGTGCATTGAGCTATCTAATTATATGATGATTTATCAGAAGCTCAAATTGTTTCTGGAAGAACACAATTAGTCTGAATACCAATTTCAAACTTGCACTGCAGCACTTTGCTCAGAAAACTTATGAAGGAGGGAAAAAGTTCAGACTGGTTGACTTTCATTGAAAAAGAGTGAGAATTGTAAATAAATAAATTGTAAATTGTGTGTCTTGTAAAGCGCACTGCTACCCGCACCGCAGGCCTCGTAGCGCTATAGACCGCTGGGGAACCCGTCCTGGCTTTCCCTGTGGGATAGTCCCTCCTGGGAGTCTCCAAGGTGAAACCAGGCATCCCCGGCGTTTTGTGAGGGGCCGTTGTGGAGATGAGGCAAGCTTAATGCCCAGAGTTGCCGAGTGTGATCCCTGACTAGAGTAGGCACCGAGGCGAGAATTATCAAGTCCGCTGATCCTGCCGCGTCGGGAATCGAACCCTGGTTCCAGGCTGTTCTCTGCTCTCGGGTCTGCCGCCTCTAACCAGTGAGCTGCACCACTCCACTTCACTGAAAAATGGGTGCTGTCCCTTTAAGAATCCCTGAAGGTTCTCTAACCACACCGCACACTATAGTTAGTTTGCTTGAGAGAGCCAGTTCTATTTTACAGTAATACATGTATTGACTTTATAAGCTGTTATTCACCTTTCAACGCCTAACAATAATAGCAGAGTAAGCGAATGGGGTGTTTATGACTTGAATGACGATACCTACTATGCAGAAACAGGACTGGAAGTAAGTAACCTTTTCTTCTGAATCGTAGGATCTTCATTGCTAGTCATAAACACAAGACTAGAATAGCAAGCTTATGACTTCCCTAAACTACGGCTGTTGGGCAGCAGGAAGAGAATTACATCTTTTACATTATTTCTTAACCAAGGGTATTAAATTGACTAGATTAAATGTGTTCTAAAAGTTCACTATTTCAAAAGATTGTTCTTGTATTTTTTTAACCCATTTTTGCATCAGCTGGTGCCTCAGAGAGACTAAATAATAATGCCTAGTGAATGTGTGCAGGGACTTCCAAGTAGCTGCATTACATATGTCAGCTATGAGTAAATTTCTGAATGAAGTTGTACAAGCTGCTTTTCCTCTGGCAGTATGCACTTTGAGTTTACCTCGTAAAGTTTTGTTTGCTAACTGATAACATAGTGTGATACATGCAACTATCCATCTAGCTGGGGGGGCGCTAGAGGGCGCACTGCAGAATGGCCGCACTGTCGTGAGGCTCCTGCTGCCCGGAGCTATTATCCGCCTATTGATCCTGCTGACCATCACTGCGCCCTGATCTGCTGGAATATCGATCGGCCACCCACGGTCCAACTCCTGTGCCATTCGGAGCTTGCTGGCCGAAGTTACGAGGGCTCCAAGTTTCCCCGACTCGCGCTCTGGATGTCGGGTGCTCCGTAGCCCGGCGTCACTTTCCACGCTAGCCCGAGGCTTCGCACGTGGGGTGGAGGCCCGGGTCTTCCTCTCTCCTCCGGACCTGATAGCCGGCCGGGCACGCTGCGGAGTGCTCCCCTGGGATGGAACTGGATGTCGGCTTCCACCTCTGCCTGTCCTGGAACTATTGACTTGCGGAGACGCCGCGGATTGTCGTTTGAGCGCCTGGGTAGCGAACCCTTTGGCCTGAGGGTAGCGGCGGCCATTGTTTCGCTGGGAGTGGCGGGGCGTCCATGCCTGCTCGTGCCCCCGATTGTGGCGAATGGTCGCGTGACTGGAACAGCCTGCAGTCTGGCCCTTATTGACTTGTGTGCCCCGTCGTGCTGATAGCGCTTTATCATGAGGAAACCGGACACTAAGCAGTCCAAATTATCCTTTGACTCGGGGGTGGCCAGGAGGGGAACGCGTCTGCTGCAGGAGGCTGGGACTTCGCGGTCCCCCCCCCCGCCTGTCGCTGATACTGTACCGCAGCCACAAGCCCCGGACTTTCAACAGATGATGCAAGAGATGAGGCAAGGGTTTGCCACGATAGTGGACAAAGTGGACAAACTGTCGTCGCGCATGGATGCGGTGGTGCAGAAGCTAGATGTGCACGAGGAACGCCTAACAACAACGGAACAGCGCATCTCGGACCACGACGATACTGCTGCCACTCATACCACACAGTTGGCGAGGATTGATAATATATTGCGGGTAATTGCCGCTAAGAATGAGGAGTTGGAGGCGAGGAGTAGGCGCAACAACGTACGTATAGTAGGTGTGCCGGAGTCGACGAATGTGGGAAAAATGGAGACTTATGTGGAGAGACTCCTGGTGGGTGCCATTGGTGCGGATGCCTTCTCGTCACAGTTCATCGTCGAGAGAGCGCACCGGTCACTGGGGCCTCGGCCGGCCTCTGGGGCTGCACCGCGCCCTATTATAGCACGACTTCTAAACTATCGCGATCGGGACGCTGCCCTCCAGGCTGCCCGCACTAATCGTGCCCTCTCCTTTGAAGGGGTATCCTTCACCGTGTACCCTGATTTCACGCCGATGGTGCAGGACCAACGTCGTAAGTTCCTAGGGGTGAAAAAGAAACTTCGAGAACTACAAGTGGACTATGCTTTGCTTTACCCTGCTAAGCTGAGGGTGACGCATCAGGCTAAGCAACACTTTTTCACTAACCCACAGCATGCTGAGGACTTTGTGAAGCGCCTCAAACGTGAACGAGCAGCTGCGGACCGGAGAGGCGATCGGGACCCTGAGGGCGAGCATTCGGCGGCTGAGGAGGAGGTCGCCTGATTGGGGTGATCTTGCATTTATGAGACGTTGTTGGCACGTGCCTTGTGCACCTACGCCCTTGACTGTTTCGGTGGCCTCGGTGCTACCTTCCCTTGTACTCTGGGGCATAACCGTGACTGCTTGCTGATTTATGTTTGTGTAACGGTTCTTGGGGTCAGTATGGGACCGCTGGTTGGCGCCTTTTTTTCGCGCTCTGGGCACCCACCCCCCCGCGCTGCGCCTGGGCCGTGTGTGACTCGTTGGCTCGGACACTGGCGTGGTGTGTGGGAGTGGTACTGTGCACCTCTAGAGGGTTCCCCAGAGGGTGTACCCCACTAGTACCTTTGGTTTGGTTTCTAGTCCTTTGTTGGTTGACTGGATGGGTGTTAGGGAATGGAGGGGGGTTGGGGCTTGAATGGCCTGATAGTTGGGGTTTCATCAGGTGGGAGGCGGGGGTGGGAACGATGCGGGCGACACGTGCTCGGCCTAGTCCCTTGGGCTATTGCGCTGTTTGCTTCTGCTGTCTGTGTGTGCAAGCACGGCTCCGTGTCCGTTGCTCCGGCTGGTCCTTTGTCATCTTGGACGGTATTGGTCCTGGGACCCATGCCTTCGTGCTCATTAAGCCTGAGAGTCATGGCCGCTATCTCCGCTGGCTGAATGGTGGTGAGCGCGCTACATGGGGGATGCGTGTGCGAGTTGAGGGCCGGTTGAGCTGTGTATGCTGCGCGCTGCGTGATGTATTCCTTGTGTGCCTGTTGCGCGGATGGTGCTGTTGGGGGGGGGTTGTTGGGGTTCTGGTTGGTTGGTTTGGAGATGGCTGGGATGTGTGTTGAGTGTATGTGGTGGGGCGATTGTGTCCTGGGCTGGTGACCTGCTGCTGGCTGGCGCTGGGAGTCGGGCACACTGCCCCTTATCACTGGGTCCTATGGTGCCCTGATCATGGCTAATGTCGACTGACACTATAGACAAGATATCAATATTGTCCTGGAATGTACGGGGTCTTAATGATGCCAGGAAATGTCGAAATGTGATACAGTATTTGGATAGGCATGCTATTCATGTGGCCCTCCTGCAGGAGAGGCATCTGCGTCCTGGACCTGCCCCCAGCTTTGGTGGGCGGTGGGCTGCGGCTAGGATGTTTGCTTCGTACTCCTCGTATGCTCGCGGGGCTGTTATCCTTGTTAAAAGATCGCTCGCCTTTCAAGAACTGGGATCTATGGGAGACCCTGAGGAGCGCTATGTACTGCTATGGGGGCGGCTTGGGCAGATCACTGTGCTATGCTCCTAATGTTGATACACCAGCCTTCTTCCTTACCCTGTGGGGCCATGTGCTTGCTGTCGATGCCTCTCACATTGTGTGGGGGGGGGATTTCAATTTTGCGTTTCAGGCTCAGGTGGATAGGTCGGACGGATGTCCTCAGTACAATGTGCAAGCTAGAGATGTTTTGCGTGGTGTTGTGGAGGAGGCTGGACTGATCGACAGCTGGAGGTATTCTCACCCTGCTACTAGGGAGGGCACTCATTACAATGCGCATGCACGCTCATGGGCGAGGCTGGACTATGTCTTTCTCTTCAGGGGGCTGGTGGCTGGTCTGCGGGAGGCGGTACATCTGGCTCGTACGTATTCGGATCACTGCCCGGTGAAGGGTGTGCTATCTGTGCCCGGGCTGCACAGGCCGCGCCCACCTTGGCGCCTTTTTCCTACTGCCTTGCTTGACCCTGTGTTTAAGGCGGAACTTGGCGAGGAGGTAGAAGCGTTCTTCCCGAGGAACAAGGGCTCTGTAGACAGTGTCGAGGTTATATGGGAGGCTTTCAAGGTTACGATCCGTGGTGTCACTATCTCCAAAAGCTGTGGGATGCTTAAATTGATTGTTCGAACTCTCGAGGGCTTGGAAGGGGATTTACGTAATTTGGAACGCAGGTTGCAGGCTGGCTCTGATCCCGATCTGTTGGGCCAATTCCGCACCAAGCTCTCCGAGTATGAGGAAGAGGTTGCCAGGGAGACTAAACATAGGGGGAAGTACTGGACGGCGAGGAGGTACTGTGAGGGGGAGAGGCCAGGGAAGGTCCTTGCTGCGCTTACTAGACATCAAAGGTATGGTTCGGACGTGCTGGAATTGGTTTTGCCGGATGGCACTCGCTGTCGGGACACTGCGGAGATTCAACATACTTTTATTCACCATTACACCCAACTGTACACGACACAGCAGTCTGGGGAGACAGGATATGGCGGATTCCTGGATGAGTTGGCGCTCTGTTGGTTGTCGGACGATCATCGGGCGTTCTTGGGTAGACCTCTAGAGGTGGAGGAGATCAGGAATGCCATCATGTCTCTGAATAACGGGAAGGCCACTAGTCTGGATGGCCTTCCTGCTGAATTCTATAAGTGTTATGTGGACATTATGGCCCCCGTTCTCCGCAAGGTTTTTGAGGAATCCCTGGAGGAGGGACGTCTGCCGTGCTCCATGAGAGAGGTCGCTATTACATCGCTGCTCAAACCGGGTAAGGATCCCCTGGACGTGGGTTCCTATAGGCCCCTCTCATTTCTTAATTGCGATGTCAAAATACTCGCAAAGGTCCTGGCGGTGAGACTATCTGAGCTCATGCCTGTTATTGTCTTGCCCGATCAGTCGGGGTTCGTACCTGGTCGTGCTACTTCCCACAATCTTCGGACTTTGTTTTCCCTTATTTCGACCATTGCTCCAGATCTCCCGGTCGCCGCCATCTTCCTTGATGCCACTAAGGCGTTTGACTCCATTGAATGGGGCTACCTTATTGATGTTCTATGCCGGATGGGGTTTCCTCGGATCTTTATTTCGTGGGTCAAGCTCTTATATACCGACCCGATGGCGAGAATGGTGGTGAATGGTGTGCTATCCCCCCCGTTCCCTCTTACTAGGGGAACCCGTCAGGGATGTCCCCTTTCGCCCCTCCTATTTGCCATTGCCATAGAGCCCTTGGCCTGCAGGATTCGCCAGTTACACCAGCAGAGCGCCTTCAATTGTCTTCAGCGTCAGGTCGGGATCTCTTTATATGCGGATGATGTCACGCTCTATGTAAAAGATCCTCAGAACAACCTTAATGCGCGATTGCGTGAGTTGATCGCTTTCGGGGGTGTCTCCGGTATCCACATCAACTGGCGGAAATCCCAACTCTTCCCGCTTACTGCGGCGGTGAGTAGATTTCCTCTTGATTACCCTTTGGAGTGGTGCGATTCAGAGCTGCGGTACCTCGGCATTGTTGTGTCATTGGACAGGGAGGAGACGGTCAGGCTTAATTATGGTGTAGCGATTACTAAGCTGGCAGATGACGTCACTAGATGGATGTCCTTGCCTCTTTCCATGGCTGGTCGGGCGTCCCTTATCAAAATGGTTGTCCTGCCCCGGTTTCTGTACCTATTTCAAAATATTCCGTATCACCCTGGGGCTTACTTTTTTCGCAGGCTTCGTTCTGAGCTCATTCGGTTGTTTTGGGGGGGCAAACAGCCGCGGGTGGCTTGGGCTACCCTTACGTTGCCCTATGCTGATGGAGGATTTGACGTCCCTGATTTTGAGCTTTACTACCTTAGCGCTCAAACGCATTATGCTTACCATTGGATGCGCCCCACGCCGTTTATGCCCCAGGTTACGGCTGAACATTGGGTTGCCCATCCGCTCCCACTGGAGGGGTTGGTACTGGGCAATGTGTCAGATGTGGACACGCATCAAACGACGGTGACATGCACGGTAGACGCCTGGAAACGGGTGGCGCGTTTGTTGGGCGTTTCCTTTCTCTATTCGCCGGCACTGCCTCTATCCTATCATCCTGATTTGTCTCTGTTGCTGGAAACGGGGTTTCAACGGCTGTGTAGGCGGCTTGGAATTCATACGTGGGGTGACGTTTTTCATGAGCGTGCCTTTCGTACCCAGGCTCATTTTTTTGGAGCTGTTGCCTGCTCCCCTTTGGAGCTGTTTTATTATGTTCGTCTGAGACAGGGCTTGCGCGCCTTGTTACCGGATTTTCCTTCGGAGCCGGAGGTAACCCTCCCTCTCCACGTGCTTCTGGTCTCAGATGGTCGTCATCTAGTATCGAAGTTGTATGGAGCTATTCGACGACAGCGCTCTGTCCCGTCCAGTCGTGTACGCGAGCAGTGGGTTGCTGAGCTGGGCGTCCCTATTACTGACGAGCAATGGAAGTACTGCTGTGGTCTTACTGCCAATGTTTCCTCTAGTTGCCGCCTGAAAATCATACATTACAAATTCGTCCAGAGGTAATATTACACCCCGGCGAGGAAACTTCGGTTTCATTTAGCGGAAGATGACAGGTGCGCTAGGTGCCGAGCAGAGGGTGCCGACTTTCTGCATTTGGCGTGGGGTTGTGCGGGGGTTCTGGAGTACTGGGCTCAAGTCCATGCGGCCCTGCAGGTTATGACGGAGGATGGAGTGGCGTTCGACCCCTTAGTGATGTTACTGGGTTATTCCAGGGACGTGCCTGCCCCCCACCGTAGATTTGCTGACGTGGCCTTGTTGTTGGCCAAGCGCAGGGTGGCCTGTTGTTGGGGTCGTGGCAGAGTGCCGCGCTTCAAGGATTGGTTGAGTGATCTCATTTATTGTCAGGACCAATATAATGTCTACTCTGAGCTAATGCCCGTGAGGTGTAGGCCCAAGGACTTTTGGAGCCCGCTACAGGTGTACCTCCTCACTAGAGCTGTGCAGGACTCTGATTCTGAACATGAGGACCGGGTTGGGGTTGGTTAACACCAGCGTAGTGACTGAGATATGATACTGCATTTGCTGGTCCTCAGGTATTGGGTGGGGGTGGATTGTCTCCTTTTCCTGCGGGGTTGAGGGGGTTGTACTCCCTTCTGTGTCACTCATGTGGTAGCGATGGCGATCCAATGCCTGTCTGCTTTCAGTTAGCGGGCAAGAGGGGGCCTGTTTGGACTATATCATGCGTGGAGGGTGCTGGTATCAGTTGGCACGGAGAAACTCTCCCTTTCACTTGGATTTTTTTGCACTGACAATGCCTGCCCATGCATTAGCATGTCATCCTGTTAGTGTGTACTCTGGGCCGCCCATTTCTGAATGATGTATGCCTTCATCCGTTATTAACTGCACTGATTCATATGTTACCCTGTCTTCCGGACTCATTGATTGATTCGCTATGTTGTACTGGCCATTTACGACTGTATGTAACATGAATGCACTTCCTTTTCTCTTGCTTATCTCCAAATAAAGGTTTAAAAAAAAAAAAACTATCCATCTAGCTATAGACTGCTAAGATGTAAAATGCCTTGCCTTATTGGGCCATAATTAATGAATAACTGAGTTTTCTTTCTATAACCTTTTAATTTGTTTAGATAAAAACGTAAAACCTTCTAATATCTAATGTGTATACAGCACACTTTACAGTTATTGAAGGATTTGAAAAAACTAGTTGAAAGTGTAATTAATATGGAAATCCAAAACCACTTGGGGGGGAAATGAGGCATGGGTTCTTATCATTAGTCTGGTGGAATGGAATATAGTATATGGTTCCACTGCTGATAATGCTTGCAGTTAGCTTACTCTTCTGGTCAATGTAATAGCTATCAAGAATGCTATTTTCCATGACAAATGCTGCAAAGCAGATTTGAGTATAGGTCTGAATGGTGAACCCACTCATTTAGAAAGCATCCTATTTAACTACCAAGGTGGGCAAGGATGTCACATTGGAGGATAGGCATTTTCAGTCCTTATAAAAATCTTTTACTACTGATATTTTGGAAAAATAAATTTATATTGGAGATTTTTTGTATGCCGTAACGGCTGCCAGATGCACTTTCAATCAGTAAAAATGAAGCTCAGATTGAAAATATTTTAATAAATAACGGACATGTGAGGCCACAGATACCACTGTGCACTTCGAGAATGTGTGTGGTACAGACTTCAGTCAAAATTGGAAAACTGTGTATTGATAATATTTGTTTCCTACTAGGAATCAAAGAAACATTCTTTGGGGCGGGCTATGTAAATGTGGAAATATGCGTCTTGTAGATCAACTGCACACATTTACTTCTTTTCTCTTAGGTGAGGGTAGATTTGATTAAGGGCTAACATCTGAAAATATTTTTTTTTGATGAATCTGTTTTTGTTTCTCAGATCTAATATCAGTCTGAATTCTTTTCTCAGTTTTTTTTTCATTATGAAAAAATATCTGGAGTATACCCCTAGACCTCTTTGGCTTGGTGGAACAAGTTCAATGGCTCATTTTTTGAAACAGCACAGCTATAGCCTTCCTCAGTAGAGTAAGTTGGTGCTTTTCAGTTGGTTCTGGCGAAGGTAAAGCCAATGAGAGGTTTTAACCCTATGGGACTAATTCACAACTCACTTGTGTAAGTTTAAGTTCTTTTGCTATTCATAAACTACAAGTTCATAGTAATTTTATGACTCTGGAGTCTCTGGAGTGGGGGCAGAGAACTACGCATATAAAAAGATAGGCAGCAGTACCATATACATTTCGTCCGACAGATTCTATACATTTACTTTCATGCTCTGGTGGGGTTCCTGTTTCAGGGGCTGATGCACATCTTTTCCTCACAGAGGACATAAGAACAGAGTCCAGTTTTTACCTAAAGAATTCAGGTTCATTGTTGGAAGTGGGGGTCCTTATCGCTTACCGCCGCCACCAAATGATGGAGGCGGGAGTCCCCGACCCCTCGCTTCAATGTTAGGCTAAATAAGGACTCCGTCTGAGAAAGCCCAGCTCACCCCCTTAGTAGCTTGGCATGAGCAGCCAGGCTTATCTCCAAGGTACGAGTGTACAGTATGTGTAAGCATGCTAACAGTAACCCAATGATGTCACCACAAATAGACTCCACATGAGTTTTTATAAAATGAGTATAAACTTTATATAAGAAGTTATACGATATGACCAAATGATACAAAATGAACGTACAAGGATGGATAGTATTCTTTCCGGTGGGTTGGTAGGCTCTAATCCCAACCACTGCTTCTAACCAACAGTTAAGCTCACTGCTAACCGTTTCGAAAAGGTTAGGCCAGTCGTATTGCTAGAATCACACACGTTGGAAAAGAAAACAAATACTACAATGCGTAACGATATTCTCTTGTACTGTGCAACAGAGAAACAATGCCATTCGTAGCGCCACAGTCATGTACTTTGCAATAAAAGGAATAATGCAATGTGTATCACTAAGAGCATGCCCTATACCAGGAAGCTCCGGTAACAGTGCCCCCTATATTGATCAATGATGACACAAAAGTACTGCTTCCCACTCCGGCCCCAGGACGGCCCCTCCTTAGGTCAGCACGGGCTGAGATCAAGAGCCGAAGAAACAGCTGAAAGAAGCGAGAGGCCGAGAGAGTGTCCCTCCGGGCCCGCACCCCACCCCAGGTGGTGATCCACGTTACCTGGGGGGGGCGCGACCCCACTCTCCTCTCCGACTTCAGCGACTTAGGCCTTGATCCAGAACTCTGTCACGTGGCGCAGCGAGCTCGGGCCGGCAGCTCAGCTCCTCTGGGGCTGCCGGTCCAGGCGCTGCTGTTTAACTCAGAGGGCCCAAGGACTTGGCCCTCCTTCCGGAAGTCAAAGGGAACACCAAGACCAACCCTCAGCACTTTGGAGGCTTTACTTCAAATTCGGTGCACACCAGTCCCAGGAACTCCTCACCAGCGCCTCAGGTTGCACCTCGACATGCACAATGCGCGTCCGAGACTCGCCTCTTCTCTGGTGCTCACGATGATCCGGCGGTCTTCACCAATGCCCTGCTTGCACCTCGATACGCACCCTGCGCATCCAAGTCTCTCCTCTTCTCCCTGTGCACACAATGTCCAGGCGCTCTTCACCAAGGCCCTGGTTGCACCACGACGCGCACTCCGCGCGTCGGACACTCACTTCTTCTTTCGGTGCACACGATATCCAGGCGCACTTCGCCAACGCCCTGGCTGCACCACAACACACAAACTGCGCGTCTGAGACTCACTTCTTCTTTTGGTGCACAGAACAACCAAGCGCTCCTCACCAACGCCTTGGCAGGCAACACGACACGCAACCAGCGCGTCCGGGTCTCACTTCGTCTCCCCGTGCACACAATAATCAGGTACTCCTCACAAACGCCTTGGCCTGCACCACGACACGCACCCAGCATGTCTAGGACTTAGCTTACTCCTGTGTGCCCACGATCACAAGGCACATCTTCTGAGGGTCTCTAGCTGCAAAAGCATGTGCACACTGCATTGCTTGGGACTCCTAGGGAAACGTTTATGATCCTGTATTTCCAAACAGAAATGCTTAGAGCACAAAACTCAGCCACTTTCTAAAAGAGTGGTTTCTGAACACACAGTGACAAAACCACCTTCACAGAAAGATGTGTTATGACACTGTGAGTCCATACATACTAAACTTCACCTCTCCGTTATAAACTGAAAGGAAACTAGTCAAACATAACAACCAGCCTCCCCATTCTGTCCTATGGGCAGGATGGCCTTTCAGCAGTGAAAAACGAAATGGAGTGTTTTTCACTGTCTGCACATAACACACACCTTATTATATATCCTGCCTTTCACCTACACTGCACCCTGCCCAGGGATTACCCAGGACCGACCACAGGGGTGCCCAATGTGTATGTAAAAGGGAAAGTTAGTCCTGACAAGTGGTTGCACTTGTCAGGACAACATGCTAACTTTAGCAAACTGTGAGTAGGCCCTACACTGCAGGCCTGAGTTCCCTTCTCCTCACGCCTTTGCATTACTAACCCTGGTACACGCAGTGCACATCACTAAGGACTTTACTAGTTAGGCAAACATACCAATCACGGCCAACCAATCACCATTACATTTTACATATATACATGATAAGCAGTTGAAAAGTACCCCAAGTATCTAAATCGACATCTCTATGTCAGGAAAACGGTCTAGGGGGAAAGCAAAAAGTTTAGGGAACTTTAGCCAAAAAGGCCAAGTCCTACAGTCATGCTGAGGCAGTTTTTATTTCTAGATAAATATTGTATTGCTGCTTTAACCGTGACAGGTGTTACAAAACTGTCGTATTTCTAGTAAGCCTGGAACTAATGGTAAAAGATACTTAGGGGCCACTCTATTTTGCTAAATTTCAAGGATGACAGAAACAGTAGGTTGAGGAGTTTCTAAAGGAATACTTAAGCTAGTGGTACCTAGTACCTCTTGGAAGGGTGGAAATGTAATCCGCAGGCGATGATCCAGATGGGGGAGCAGCTTGTGAGGTCAGAGTATATGAAGTAGCCTAAAAGTGGCATTATCTACACCAGAAAATCCAGAAGCTCCGCCCGTGAGAGGAACGGCGGTGGGATAGCGAACCAGCGAAGCAGCATCTCCAGTGCCGTGAGGGGAACGGCTGTTGAAACTACGCTCCCCAGGTGCCCCAGCAAGCCCCTGTGCAACGGTACATATCTGGAAACCCTACATGAACTATAGGGTGGTGGCACTCAAGAAGCCAGTAATGTATACCAAGTGCTTGATGAACTTGCTTTCACTTATGACAAAGCATTTCCACTAGTTTTAAACCGAAGTCCCCTTTTCTACCTAACATGGCACATGATAACATTGATACCTTTCAGGATATGGTACCCAACCAACTCCTTAGATTCAGACACAAAACCTGGTTCCCTAAATCTACCAGGTTGTCACAAAATCTTACCATTGCTCACAAAAATGCCATTAAGGATCTAGCAAATGACAACAGCATTGTCATATGCTCAGTAGACAAGGGACGTAACATTGGCATCCTAAACAGGGGCATGTAGATCGATGAAGCCATGCATCAACCCAATGATCCTATGGCATATATCAGTACCAACAAAACAGAATATAGTGACAGTGTTACAGGTACATGGAGTAGGTTAGTGTACTGGAGGTAAAAAGGTCTCTTAATGGGAAGAATTTGTTTCCTCAAAAAAGACTACCCCAAAATGCTGGTACTGTATCTTCTCCTGAAAATACACAAAGATATATTTAACCCCCCAGGTAGACCCATCATGTTCCCCAGAAGCAGCTCTCTGGAGAATGTCTCCAGATATGTACATCACTTTTTGAGGGACCAGGTGGTCACTCTGCTGTCATATGTAAGGGATACCAAGGATTTTCTCAACAAGATCCAATTAATCAAATGGCAGAAAGAATACCTTCTGAATCCCCATGGATGTCAATTCCCTGTATACTATCATTGAACATGAGCTAGGCATTTCTGTCTGTTCCAAATACCTTTCTAGAAGACCTGTATGGCACATGGAACATACCAACATGCTTATCGATATGATCAAATACTGCCTCAACAACAATTTCTTCATGTTAATGGTAGTATTTTTTTTGGAAAACCTTTATTTTAGCATTCAGTAAAAATACAAGCATGGGCCTACAACAACGGGGGCTGGCTCTAGACAAATCAAAAGTCGTTAATATCACAATATGACACAGCTCATCAGCCGACAACCCAAAGATCCGGCAGCGATTCAAAGTAAAGCTTGTATTAGAATGCATAGTCAAAGTTCAGGATAGGACAGACGTTTCATTTTATATTATATAAGAGAGGATCAGGTGCCATACAATCAAACAGAAGAAGCGGGGGGCAGGGTAAAAACAGGATATACGTGTAATGACCATTATAATGAAAAGTTGGCGCTAGAGCATCTAAGTCGATACAAAAGAACATACAATATGCATTTCCATGTTGCACCAATACTCAAGGCCTGCCCACCAACAAATCAAGATATCATGAAAGCGAAAGCACCAAGTACAAGCATACGATAAGAATCCGAATGATTCGTCGTTATACTGACCCTACAAAGAGAAAAAGAAAGAAGAAAGGCCATAGAAAATAAAAAAGGCAAAATAAAAATAAAAACCTTCAGCCCCCCCACCCTGCACCCCTGCAAATGGCTACAGCCTAACCCCACTAGCAGGGTGCCTGTCGCCCCTAACAACTAAAACCCCAAAGGTAAGAAAAGAAAAAGTGAAGGACGGCCTATCCATGTGGGCTCCCAGCCCCTTTAGACCCCCCTGAAACAGCCACCCCCTGTCAGCAAAAGATAACCGTATGACAGCTGATCATGCTCTGATCAAATTTCACATAGTAGACAGCAGGTATGGCAAACCGGCTTTCCACGGTCATATACCTCCATACAGAGACTGGAAGGTCCTAGACAAACTCAGACTGAATGGCCCAGTGTTTGAGGTAGAGGACAGTTTCTCTACTACACAATCGGTGGAGGCTAACTATCTATCCCTTTGTTCAAGGATTTCCAGTATTGCGGAACACCTCGTCCCTCTGAAAAAGGGTAAACCCCAGAGACGAGCACCGGCCCCCTGGTTTGATGACTCCTTAAGAGCTCTCAAACTAGCTTGTAGGCATGCTGAGAGAAAATGGAGGCAGGATTACTCTGACACTCATAAAACCATCTGGAAAACACACCTCCGGAAGTATAAAACTGCCATTGCCCTAAACAAGACTAAACACTACTGCTCTATTATTTCCAACGCCACAAACAGCTCAAAGAGTATTTTTCAAATACTCAAAAATCTGACCAACCCGGATTGTGTTACCTCCTCACAACCTCCCACCCAAGCCCTCTGCGATAATCTTGCAGTGTTCTTTATCAATAAAATCAACACCATTATCCATAACCTGGAATCACCCCCCTCATCTGAAACTGATGAATTGCCGAGACCAGACACCAGCCCTCGGAACCTGTCGCTCCCCGGCTCTGGCCCTCTGGCTAGAATGGAGGTATTCCCTCCGATCCCGGCTGTTGAGTTTGAAAGACTTGTGCTTGGTATTACTTCGGGCTCCCCACTTGACCCCCTACCTCCAAAAATATGGAAAAATTTTGGTATGGAACTTTTTGACACCATGCGCCTAATCTGCAATCAGTCCCTGCAGAGTGGCTTCGTTCCCACCCCTTGGAAACAGGCACTAGTCACTCCCCTTTTAAAGAAACCCTCCCTGAGCCCAGACTGTCTTTCCAATTACCGACCCATTTCCCTGCTGCCTTTTCCAGCGAAGGTCGTCGAGCGTTGGGTCAGTTCATGTCTGTCCACCCACCTGGAACAAAATAACCTCCTTGACGACTACCAGTTTGGTTTCCGTCCCGCCCACGGCACGGAAACAGCAGTTTTGACTGCCATGGAAGACCTTCGAATGCGTGCAGACAGGAACCAGCCAGTGGCTCTGATACTGCTGGACCTGTCTGCCGCATTCGACACGGTCAACCATGCTAGGCTGCTGCAGAGACTTATGGAAGTGGGAGTGGAAGGCACTGCATTGCTTTGGCTTCACTCCTATCTTCGGGACAGAAGACAGGCTGTCTCTCTCCCCCCTTTTCGGTCCGCCTTTGCAGCAGTTCCCCAGGGAGTCCCCCAGGGCTCCTCCATCAGCCCTATCCTCTTCAATGTGTATCTTATACCGCTAATCAAATTGATCCAATCATTTGGGGTCAAAACAATTAATTACGCGGATGACACACAGCTCATTCTCTCGTGGGAAGGTGAAGATGCCATTCCGTTCTCAACCTTCCACGACTGCTTAAGAGAGACGGCCGGATGGCTACATAGTAACTCCCTCCAGTTCAACGCCGCGAAAACGGAGGTCCTGTTCTGCTCCGGCACTAAGATACCCCGTCAGTTCCCACATGAATTCTGGCCCCCGGAGTTCAGTGTCAAACCTCTACCAGTGCCTTCCGTGCGCAACCTGGGAGCCATGTTGAACAACAACCTAAGTATGGAAACCCAGGTGACGAAAACTGTGGGGATCTGCACTGCCCTGCTTCGATCACTGCGGAAAATCTTGCCTCTTCTCCCGGCACAAGCCAGGGCGTCGATAGTCAGGTGTACGATACTCAGTCGCCTTGATTATTGTAACGCCCTGCTCCTGGAGTCTCCAGTCACGATGCTGGACCGACTTCAGCGAATTCAATCTGCCGCCGCCAAGCTGGCTCTTGGCTGGACGAGAAGGGCCTCAGCCACAGCTGCTCTGGCTGAGCTCCACTGGCTGCCCCTGAAACAAAGAGTGGCATTCAAGTCCCTCTGCATTGTCTTTAAGGCTCTGCATGGACTTGGACCCAAACCTCTGCAAGCCCTGTTCCAATGGTACACACCTGCGAGAAACCTACGTTCTTCTTCTGCTTGTCTGGTAAAGGTACCCAGATTTAACAGAACTAGAACAGGGGGCCGATCGTTCAGCGTAGCCGCGGCCAAGCTTTGGAACACCTTACCCATTGACATACGTCAGACCCCACAGCTTCTCCCTTTTAGGAGACGCATTAAGACTTGGCTCTTCCCCAAATAAACTGTCAGCCCAACTGTTCTCCCGGTCTACCGTCAACAGAGTATTTTCCAGCGCCAGGAAGCCTGCAAGGTGTCAGTTTGCGCTTTACAAATTCTCTAAATAATAAATAACAGCAATGTAGAGAAATTAGAGGGTACCGTGAGTTACCGCCCAGCCTCGTGCAGCAAACAATTGCAGGTCCAACACTTGAAAAAGCCATGCCAACCCATCCCGATCCAGCCGTACTTAACCTTGGCCCTTACGAAAAAAAACACAAACCCCTTCCAGCGAGACCCAGAGGCACACAAAGAAGCAATAAAGAAGAGAAGAGTCAGCAAAAATCAACCCATGGCTACAAGCAGGCAGTGAGTCCTCAAGGACCGTAGATGCAGACGAACTCTTCCTCCAAAATGAATAGTCTCAATGCGTCTTGAACAGGAGTCGTAGCGTCGCCAGGAAAGGAGAAGATGACCACAAAAGAGATGAAAAGTCACAGACAAAAGTCTCCGGAAGGGGAAAGCCTGACGATATCTCCAAAGCCGGCAATAGTAAAAAGTTCAGCAATACCATGCCATCCTCGGGAACACAGTCTACCAGGGCACCGTCCGATGATTCCATTACTCGTTTCTTCACGGGGTCCTCGCACGGAGTCAAAATGGTCGCGTTTTGAATGGCTGTAGAGTCCCGGTTCAACAATAAGGCCGGGTCCGGTTCCACCAGGAGAATTTCAGATAGGCGCAAATCCAACCTGCTCAGCAAAGTATCCACATGTGAGCGTAACGCCCAAAGTTCTGCCAGTATTAGCCGCAGCGATGGTTCATGCACCGTTCGATCCATAATATCGTGTTCAGTATCAATCACTATCACCTCCCCGGGTGATTCCGGCACCCACAGGGGGGATAGACAGGATCTCGAACGTGCAATTGCGAAGGGTGAGCAGTCTTTGTTCACAACCACGGTCAACCCAGTTAAGGCCGCAGGCCAGTGACCCCGAACCACGGCGGGAGCAAACCGGGGCCGCAGGACGGGGCCCCCACCCGCAGCTAGCAGCACGCAGACTCACTTCTCCGTCGATACTGAGCAATGAAGACGGTCGCCACCAAACCCGGGCCGAAACAAAGCCTCCACTCCGGTCGACCAGGCCCAGCCTGAGTCACCTGGCCGATGTTGTTGCACTACAGCCCGGCCGTGAAAGTGCTCCAGGCCCTGGCTTCACCGCTGGAGCAGGCCGCAATCTTACACTCGATGTAACTCCGTCAAACAAGATGATAAAAGTTTCCGGATTTCACCATCGGAGTGTGGGACAGTTCATGCACACAGAGGCTCGGCGTTGAGTCAGGATAACATGCAGGATATGGCGGCGGGTTATGAGGGTCGACGGAGCCGGGAGCCTAAGCAGCCATCTTGCTTGCTGACGTAGCTTCTGCTCCAATGGTAGTATTTTTTAAAAGGTTCTTGGGACCTCCATGGGTATATGTTTCGCTCCCAGTTTTGCGAATCTGTTCCTGGGGGCATGGGAGAAAGAGATCAGAACTGAAACCACTTTGGAGGATGATTTTAAAAAGGTGGTGCTATGGCTCCGGGACATTGATGACCCTCTTTGTGATCTGGAGTGGTACAGATAACGAAGCCAGCAACTTTATCAGTAGACTCAACTCCAACAATTATAACCCCATTCTTACCAGTAACATGAACAGGAAAGGAGTGGATTTCTTGACATCAAGGTAGAAATACTTAACAACGAGATCCATACAAAGCTGTTCAGGAAGCCCACTGCAGGAAACACCATTCTGCATGCCATGGGTAGCCATCCTGACAAACCTCAAATGGAGTGGATTTCTTGACATCAAGGTAGAAATACTTAACAACGAGATCCATACGAAGCTGTTCAGGAAGCCCACTGCAGGAAACACCATTCTGCATGCCATGGGTAGCCATCCTGACAAACCTCAAATGGAGCATTCCCTACGGGGAACTCTTGAGGGCCAAACAGAACTGTAGTTCTGACACAGCCATTATGGCTGGACAAAAGATCATGATAGCCAGATTCACCGAAAGGGGTTACCCTAGATGGGTTCTTCACAGGGCCATCAACAAAGTCAAAGATGTGAACAGATCCACCACGCTAGAGAACAGCACTTCAGAGATACCCACAGGAGGAGGATAACCGCACCACAAAGGGAATTCCAAGGAGATACACAAAATCTTAACCAAGAACTGGGAAATGCTCACAAAAGACCCCATTATAGGTGTTAGAACCGGCTGTCTCTAGTTGGCAGAGGTATACACTTCTGACAAATAGGGACACACCTTTTCTAGTCAGGGCAAGGGGATCACACCCTTTGATAACCCCTGCTCACCCCCTCGGTAGCTTGGCAGAGCAGATAGGCTTATCTCGGAAGCTGTGCGTTAAGCATTTATGACCACATACAGTAATAACGTGAACACGACACAGTAGTATTATAAAAATAAGTATTTTTATATAAGGCTTAGCACAAGACCAAATAACGACAAAAATGTACACAATCTGAATAAATACGTTGGGAAGGAAAAAGGATAGTTCAAAGGTAGTTTCTTCTTTAGTACAAAGTCTTTAGTAGTAAGCAAATCTTCTTCTTAGCAACACAGTTCTTAGCATCAGGGTAACTCACACGGGAGCTACACGACGTCGAGGCAAAGTTAATCCAAAGGTTCGGCGTCGACCGCGAGGAGCGCTACGTCGAGCCTGGAGTCACACGGACCCCCGACAACACAGTACCTTAGGAAAAATGAAGCACACGATGATCAGCGGCGTCGAGCAATCCGGCGTCACGTCTTCGGTGTCGACCAGGCCTCAGCAGGCGTTGTTGTTGATGATGCAGTTATAAAGTGTGAGCAGCGCTCACGGCGTCGAGAGGGCACGAGGGCGATGCAATCAGCAGCGGTGCAGACACGAGGTCCCTTGGAGCTGGAGCCGTAATCCCACTCACTGGCGTTGCTGCTGGCGTCGTTCGGGCCCGGCGGGCGGTCGTCGAGGAAGCAGGACACTGGGGCCGTTACCCACTACGTCGAGCTGGATTCGGCGACGTCCGTCGGCGTCGAGATTGCTGGTTCTTTCAGAAGTGCTGGATTCACAGGTTCCAGCAAATAGCACTTGTAAGCAGATGAAGTCCTTTAGCCCTGTGTCTTCAGCAGGAGACTGGCACTCTTCCAGTCCTCGGAGATTTTCTTAGCAAGCGTGAGAGAACACACACAGTTCCTCTCTCCTGGTTCCTTGGCAAAAATAAAGAAGTACTGCAGGATTCCCCCAACAAACAGCACACGGGCAGAAGGGGTAGGCAAGTCCTCAGATCAGCAGGCCTCTTGTCCTTGGTTACAGGGTTCCTTGTCAGAAGTGATCTAAATTCTCGGTTCAGGGGTCCTCCTCTTATACCCCTTTTCGTCTTTGATCCCTTTGTCCATGCCAGGGACTTTCCCAACATCCTGGGTCTGTTGTGGGCGGAGCCAGGCAGGAGTACCTGGCTTATTCACTGAGCAGGGCTGGGTCCTCAGACGCCCAGCAGGAGGTGGAGCCAGCATTGACACTGGCAGGAGCAGAGCTATCGGCCTCCTGGCAGGAGGTGGGGCTACGATCGTCCATGGCAGGCACAGAGCCATCAGCCGCTTGGCAGGAGGTGGAGCCAGCATTGTATCAGGCAGGGCAGGCTATCAGCAACTACTCTCCCCCTACTCTCAACGCAAATGTCCCACTCATCCCACACTGACTCATCCAGACCTCTGGAGCCACCCAGCTCCTGTCACACACACGCAAGACCAGCAAAAACCAGAAATGGTTAGACAAGAAAATAGACACTTTCTAAAAGTGCCATTTTCGAACCCAGAGTCTAAAGACCATCCACACCAACGGATGCGTAATCAAACCCCGAGTTCAGGGATACCAAACTCGACATTGCACCATGCTCGCCGAGCCAGCTAGGATCATAGCACTAATAATCCCGGCGGCCGATTCTAACTAATGGAGAGCAGGCTACCTTGCAATAGTGAAGAACGAAGATGGCTGTAATTCACTATTAGGACATGCCAACTTGGTCAGGCGTGTCCTACCTTATACTTACAATGCACCCTGCCCATGGGCCTACCATAGGGGTGACTAACATGAAGTCAAGGGAAGGTTTGAGGGGCTGGCAAGTAGGTATACTTGCGCAGCCTGCGCGACAGCACTAGGCTGCACGTGGGTCTCGCAATGACCGACCCGTAGACATTCTTTTACGAGGCCGCTCTTGTGGGTAGCACAACACGTGCTGCAAGCCCACGAGCGGTATTTGTATTTACAAGCCCCGGCACTCCTGGTGCACTAGACTAGGGACTGACAGTAAACCAAACAAGCCAACCATGGATACAATCAATACATCAATTTAACATCGGGAGCACTTGCGCTGTGGCACTGATCAGCAGTGGCACGGCGCCCAAAGCATATACCAGCAAAACATCGAAAAGCGGTGGAGGCAAACAGAAAAAATGGAGGAGAGACTCAAGCCAATGATGTCAGGTCTAACACGTGTCCCCTCCAGCTGAAATGTGGGGAGAACTACCCTTGACCTAGGGAGTCCTCATCACTAAGGCGGAAAAATCTGGACAGACCATCAGCATTGGCGTGATTGGTACCAGGGCGGTGTTCCACCGTAAAGTCCATCCCCTGTAGAGAAATGGACCACCTCAGCAGTTTCGGATTCTCACCCCACATCTGCATCAACCATCTGAGGGGCCTGTGGTCTGTCTGAACCCGGAAGTGAGTCCCAAACAGGTAGGGTCTTAGCTTCTTCAGCGCCCAGACCACAGCAAATGCTTCTCTCTCTATCGCACTCCACCTCGTTTCCCTGGGAAGTAACTTCCTACTGATGAAGGCTACGGGCAAGTCTCGGCCCTCTTCATTCACCTGAGCTAGAACAGCCCCCACGTCATGCTCTGAAGCGTCCGTCTGGACAATAAATTCTTTCGAGAAGTCGGGTGCCTGGAGTATAGGTGCTGTGCACATTGCAGTTTTCAGGGTGTCGAAGGCCGTTTGACAGGCATCAGTCCAGATCACGTTTCGTGGCTGCTTCCTGGAAGTCAGCGAAGTCAAGGGGTGCACAATGTTACCGTAATCCTTGACAAACCTCCTGTAATAACCCGTGAGTCCTAAGAAGGCTCTCACCTGAGTTTGGGTTTTGGGCGGCGCCCAAGCCAGGATGGTATCAATCTTGGGGTGCAGGGGGGCAACCTTGCCGCTCCCTACTTGGTGCCCCAAGTACACCACAGAACCCTGCCCAATCTGGCACTTACTGGCTTTGATTGTGAGGCCTGCTCCGCGCATGGAAAAGGGGCGACAATTCGGTCCCCCCGAACGTATGGCGGAGTACCACGATCCCCCCGGGAAGCCATCTTGGGCGGGAGGCGAGTCTCGGCTGGTATGCCCGAAGCGGCGTAGCCGGGGCGCGCTTTTTCCCGCCCTGGAGTGGGCTGGCCTAGACACTGACGCGGCCGGCCACGCCCTTTGGGGCAGGCAGGGGCGGGTTTACGCCCACCCTGAAGATGGATAAAAGGAGCAACAAGCCAAGAAAGCATCCTCTTGTTCCTGTGCTCTGAAGCTGCACCTCCTCGCTGCACGTGAGCTCGAGACGGAACGAAGAGCCAATTTTGAGCGTGGTAATCTTTCTTTTTTTGTCTTACAGATACTCTGTCTGAGAATGCCTAAGAAAGTCGGAAAGCGAGTTACTACCGACCAGATGCTCCGTATGCTCATGAAAGAAGTAACCGATCTGAAGAAGCAGATGGCGGCTAGAGACGGGGAAGGGGGACCGAAACGACCGTTGGCAGGAGCAGCTCCTGGAGGAAAAGGCAAGAGGCCCAGAAGGGGAGCAGCTGGGGGGGACAGCCCGGTTCCCGGTACCCCACTCGAAGAGCCAACTCCGGTGCCGACGGAGGGGAATCCGATTCCCGTGGTGGTCACTCCCGTGTCCGGGGAGGATATGCCGCCCGAGTTGGCAGCACAATTGGCAGCGTGGTTGGGGAAAGATAGCGAGGGCGCCACGGCTGACGACGCACGGGTGTTGATGAAACAACTGCGTGAAACTAGGGAGGCGGTGAAGGCACCATCGCCAGTTATCACGCCGTCTCCGGCAGTTGAAAAAACAACAGGCGCAGGTCCAGCGGCAGATACAGCTTCCGGTTCAGGTAAGCGGCCATTGCCGATTGCGAGGGATGAGTCTGCACCCTCACGAAGGGAAAAGTTGGGTCAGCATGTCCCTCTGGCTATTAAGGAAAAGATGTGGGCAGATGAGTATGTAAACATTTTCTCGTTGCTTACCGATCATTATGAGATGGAGCATGTTAAGAGCCAAAAGGAGCTCATGCATCCGAGTGTTTGGCGCGCAAAGATGGCCGCCTTTAAGGTTGACGAAAACATTGGCACTTGGGGCAGGGCATGGGGAATTTTTACCTCCATCATGGGCGAACGTAGGCCCGAGTTGCTGTCCGAATTGCCGATTTATCAGTCACGGATCATGGAATATTCTGTATCATATGGGGGCAATCAGTGGTTCTGTTACGATAATATTTTTAGAAAAGCGAAGGAACACGATAAAAACTTGACTTGGGATTGTTATGACTCTGTTTCGTGGTCAAAAATGGAGAGTACTGGTATGTTGAAGTTACCATTGGTAGGGAGTAGCGGGGGTGAATCCTCCCGCCAATATGCTGGGACACCCTTTCGATCAGGTACAGGTAACGACTATCACTCGAGGCCGAACGGCAACGCAGGTAAAAGGGGGATTTGTTGGAACTTTAATTTATTTATTTATTTATGGGCTTGTTACGCGCCGGCATCACACCCGAAGGTGTATCTCCGCGCGGTGCTGTGAGGTGAACAGGTCGAAGAGCTCCTCCTAGAATAGTACAGTCTTTAGTCGTTTCCTGAAAGCTGTGTGACTCTGGCATTCTCTGAGGGAAAGGGGGAGATTGTTCCATAGACGAGGACCCATGATAGATAGGGCACGGCCTCCCTGTCTGGTCTTATAATGTCTAGGAACCTGAAGCAGCTGTTGATTGGAGGACCTGAGGATACGGGATGGACGGTGAAAAACAAATTTGTCTGTCAAGTAATGTGGTCCCAGATTGTGTAAACATTTGTGTATCACACAGCTGATCTTGAATTCTATCCATTTCCGGATAGGAAGCCAATGAAGGGCCTTAAGGAGGGGAAGGGACGGTGTTCTGGGGGGGGGTGTTGGTCACCAGCCGTGCTGCGGTGTTCTGCACCACCTGTAGTTTATTAAGCACTCCCTCATTGGCAGCTAGGAGTAAGCCATTACAATAGTCCAGGCGGCTCAAAACGAGGGCCTGGACCAGGGTCTTCCGGGTATCGTCAGGTAGAAGGGGGAACACCTTCCGAAGGAGGCCGATAATGTGGAAGCAGGACCCTGCAGTGGTGCTGGCATGGTGAGAAAGGGTGAGGTCCTGGTCTAGACGCACTCCCAGGTTCTTGACTACCTGTTTGGGGAGCGGGGCCTGTCCCAAGCTTGGAGGCCACCAGTCTGGGGTCCAGAGGATTCTCGCCTCTCCGAATAACATGACCTCAGACTTTCCTACATTGCACTGTAGGAAGTTTTTGGCCATCCAGCTGGCGATTGCAGTCATGCCGTTAGAGAAAGCTTGTCTAATCTCAGGAGTAAAGGTCTTAAAAGTAAACAGCAGCTGCGTGTCGTCAGCGTAGGAGATAGGCATGAACCCAAAGGACCTTGTCATGTTGGCCAGAGAGGAGACATATACGTTAAACAACGTAGGGCTAAGACATGAGCCCTGCGGGACTCCTCTGATGATGTTAGCCGAGGTGGAACTAAAGGAGCCCATGTTCACCGTCTGAGTCCGCTCTGAAAGAAAGCTGGTAAACCATGCCAGGGCAGCTTTGTCAATGCCTGTCTCCTTTAATCTGGTAAGGAGAATGGCGTGGGATATGGTGTCGAATGCTGCGGACAAGTCCAGCAGCACCAACACCACAGACAGCCCTCTATCCAGAGACATGCGTATGGCATCCGTAACGGAGAGGAGGGCGGTCTCAGTACCGTGCCTAGGCCTGAACCCGGACTGAGAATGGTCTAAGCTGCCAGTCTGTTCAATGAAGGAGGAGAGATGGTGATTGACATGCTTCTCCGTCAATTTGCCGATGAATGGCAGAAGGGAGATAGGCCTCAGGTTGGTCATGTCTGACCAAGGGATGGCGGTGTTCTTCCTGATAGGCTTAACTATGGCCTCCTTCCACACCCGGGGGACCAGCCCCTCAGATAGGGAGCGGTTGATCACCGTCCGAATGCAGGGGCTGAGGACACTCCCAATGAGGTGCATGACCCGGGCAGGTACGAGGTCTACTGGGCTGCCTGACTTAATGGTCCCAATCAGAGAGTAGACCTGGTCTAAGGTGATCTCAGGGATAAATGATAGTGAGGCTGGGGCAGCACCGACTGTTCCAGGCTGAAAACTGGAAGGGGGGACATTATTATCCACGGATGTGCTAGATTGAGAGATTTTTTGGTAAATGGCATCAATTTTATCCGAGAAAAAACAGGCCGTGTCATCGCACAGTTTTTGTGTTAGCACTTCTGCACTGTCGCAAGCGGCAGGCTTGGTAAATGTGCAGAGCACCTGGTACAACATTTTGGGGTCGTGACCGGCCCCAGAGAGTTGGGAGATAATATGGGACTTGCGGGCAGCTCTGATGTTTTTATGATAGAGTCTCATTGCTGAGCTATACCTATCTCTATCGACAGTGCTGCGCGAGAGTCTCCAAGATTTCTCCAGCTTTCTGCAAGCTCTTTTCTCTGCGCGCAATAGGTCTGAGTACCATAGTTCTTGTTTACGGTCCGACCGCTGATTACAGCGTCTTAGGGGGGCGATCACGTTAACAGGGGTAAATGTACGAGGCCCCAGGGGTCATGCAAATTTAGACACGAATGTGGAGGGTGTGGGCAGCCATCCCATCCTGAGTCCATGTGCAGAGCCAAAACGGGTGATAACGGGGGTAGAGGAGGCGCCAAACAGGTCTGAAATAGTCCGAGGGGCGCCTTTACCTACTCCGATTGATACCATGGCAATGATTCCTTGGCTCAGCGAATACCCGGATCATGCTTCCGCTGGGGTGTTGCGGAACGGGTTTTCATATGGTTTCCGCATCCCAGTGGGGGAGTTTCAGGGTGTAGCAAAATGTAAAAACCAAACGTCGGTCTTGCAACATACGACCGTGGTACAGGAGAAGATTGGGAAGGAGGTTACTCGAGGTCGAGTCGCCGGTCCATTTGATGAGCCACCATGTGCTAACTTTGTTTGTTCTCCTTTGGGGGTGGTCCCTAAGAAGGACCCGGGTGAGTTCCGACTGATACATAATTTATCAGCCCCACGTGGTCTTTCCGTGAATGATGCGATAGACCCGGAAGTGTGTTCGGTGCGGTACGCATCTTTCGATGAGGCCGTTGCCATGTTGAATCGCCTAGGGCCCGGGGCGCTGATGGCAAAGTCAGATATTGAGTCAGCGTTCCGGTTGCTCCCGGTACACCCAGACGATCAGCGTCTCCTTGGTTTCATGTTTCAGGGTCACTATTACATGGATAGATGTATGCCAATGGGTTGCTCTATTTCTTGTGCCTATTTTGAAAAGTTCAGTTGTTTTCTGCAATGGGTCTTCACAAAGAGGACGGGTTTTCAACATATCATGCATTATCTCGATGACTTTTTGTTTCTGGGGGCGGCCGGGGATCCAGAATGTGGACAGGCTTTGAATGAATTTTGTGCCTTAATGAAGCATCTCGGTGTGCCATTGGCACCAGGTAAGACTGTGGGTCCCTCGACTTGCCTCGAGTTCCTGGGGATCGAGCTCGACTCAGTGGAAGGTTGTTTTAGATTACCTAGAGAGAAGGTGTTAAGATTCAGGGCATCCCTGGAAGCATGTATTAGCGAGTCCAAGGTCAGGCTGCATCATTTGCAACAATTGGTGGGCCAGCTGAATTTTGCCCTGAGAGTCATGCCGATGGCCCGCCCCTTTTCCCGCTCGATCGCTCAGGCCATGGTCGGCCTGAAGGAGGGTCATCATCGCACGAGGCTATCGGCAGAGGTTCGCCAGGACATGCGCATTTGGTTGGCATTTCTGGCGGAGTTCAATGGTCGAATTGTCTGGAATAAACCGGCCGTGTCCTCCGAGGAGCTGGGGCTGTGGACAGATTCAGCTGGGAGCATTGGGTTTGGTGCCATATTCGGCACACGATGGTCGGCTCAAAAATGGCCGTTATGGTGGCATGAGTGTGGGCTGACAAGTAACATTGCCTTTCTTGAACTTTTTCCCATTCTTGTGGCCCTGAAAACTTGGCCTGAGGGGTTCAGAGATCACTCTGTGGTGTTTTGGTCTGATAACATGACCGTGGTTGAGTGTATCAATAGCCAGGCAGCACGATGCAAATGGATTCTGAGATTGCTCAAAGAAATTGTGTTATTGTGTATGCAATTGAACGTGCTATTTAAGGCAAGACATGTGCCAGGGGTGATGAATAAAGCGGCTGATGCGCTTTCTCGTTTTCGTATGCAGGCCTTCTGGGGTTTTCTGCCCACAGCGGACCCGGTGGCGGCACCCTTTCCCGAAGCTCTCTGGTCTCTCGGTGCCCCGAACTACAGAACCTCGTGGGAGAGAGTTTAGCACCCAGGACGAGGAAGGCATATGAAGGGGCGTTCCGATCCTATTGGGCCTTTGTGGGGGCTGCTAGGGGAGAGCTTTGGGGCCAGGAAGAACTAGTAGTAGATTTTCTGCTGTCTTTACATCAGGCAGGCAAATCAGTGGCTACGGCCCAGAGGCATCGGGCCGCCATTTCCTTTATGGCAAGGGCTCATGGGATTCAGGACCCGACTGCGTCTTTCGTTGTGCAAAAAGCACTACGTGGGTGGCAACGCCTTGAGGGTCGCAGAGTAGATGCAAGGCGCCCGATAGGTCTGGATAGGTTAGCTCTGTTGTTATCTATACTCCCTGCAACATGTTCATCCCTGTATGAAACAAGGTTATTCCGAGCCGCTTTTGTGCTAGCATTCCATGGGGCTATGCGGGTAAGCGAATTAGTGGCAAAGAACAAGCAGGATACCATGGGGGGACTGTGCCGAGAGCACGTTCAGGTCAGGGGGGAGACAATGACTGTCTCGTTTGTCAGGTCCAAGACCGATCAGGGTGCGATGGGGGACTGCATAATCATACAAAGGATTCCCGTGTCTTCCATGTGCCCGGTGGGTTGCGTGGAGGAATATTTAGCGCAAAGGGTGGCATCATGGGGGGGACCTTGTTGAGACACGCTGACGCCACCCCACTGACGAGGTTTCAGTTTCGGCGGGTGCTTGCGATGTCGATTTCTGCCGCGGGCTTGAACCCCGGCGAGTTTGGGACCCATTCCTTTCGGATAGGGGCTGCTACAGAGGCTACAGCCAGGGGTCTGAATGTCGAACAAGTAAAACGTGTGGGGCGTTGGTCCTCGAACTGTTATAAAAGGTATGTGCGGTTGCACATGTTGTGAAGCTGTAATGATGTACTCACGCTTCTTGTTTTTGTTTGGTTTTCAGTTGCGCAAGCCTACGAGGCGGGGCGGACTGTGCAGTCGACCCAACACCGGGCCAGCGGTCAGACATCACCGGCTGTGAAAAAGGAGGTGTGGGTCGTGGGCCACTCATACGTGAGGCGTGCCGCGGACGTATTCAAAGCAGGTGACATGATTCACGTGGCTGGGGAATACGGGTACAGTGTGTCCTTCTACGGAAAGGGCGGGCTCTGTATTGACCAGTTTCGATCATTTTTCGAGGGTTTGTTAGGGCGGACGAGGTCACCGCCGTCTGTAGTCATAGTACATCTTGGGGGCAATGATTTGGTGACCACTGGTAGACGACTTCTTCTTGAGGCGATGCTTTCCACGGTAAGTTGGTTAGCGAGAAGAGTTCCAGGGTGCACAATTGCATGGTCCCATATGATCCCACGGAAGGTGTGGCGGGGGGCTCTTTCGGTTTCTGCTCTGAATCATTCAGTAAGGAAAATTAATAATAAAGTGAGTAGATTGTTCCGTTCAAGTACACTGCATTCGATTTCGCATGGTTGTATTAAAGGGGACAGTATGTATTTGGGGGATGGTGTTCATTTGTCCCGGGTGGGGAACGAGTTACTCATAGGAGACCTGATAGCTTGGCTAAGGACTTTATGACATGACCTTTAGGCAGGAGTGTTGTGGGGGGTCCGGATAGCCGGTCAACTATCCGGCCTGTGGCGGTAAGGTCATGATCGGTGAGCAGTAATTGGAAGATCCCTATGGGTGGGCGTCACCCATTACGGACGGGAGCGCTCGAGGGAGGTGGCCATTGGCCCCTCAACGGGGAGGCGGTCCCTTCTAAGGATGGGCCGCCGAAAGGAAAGGAAAGGCGGTCAAGGCCCCTTCCTGGGTAGGAGGGGCTACAGCCCCCTCCTGGGGAATTTCCCGGGGCCAGGACATCTGCGACGGCAGATGTGGTAAGTTGTGTGGGGTTTGGGAGGGGGTCTACGCTACCTTCTAGATACCTCACACGAGTCCTCGGACGACCTTTAAATGGCGTCGAGTTTATTGGGGCCCCCGTCAAGTCAAGGGAAATTGGTAAATGCACTTGAGGTACACCTCTGTGCGGTCGCCCCTCACAAGTGAGGGGGATATGTCTGGTTTAGGGATCTTGACACCGGTTACGACCTTGCCGTTGGCCCTTAAACGTTAGGATGTACAATTTCAATTTAAAAGTTTTGTAGGATGTTAGTTCGGCTAGGAGAACCTTTGTATTAGAGAATATGTTAAGGTTAGCCAAACATCGCAATGCAAAAATGAAATTGTACATTAATATGAAACTGTTTATTTTAATGTTTTAATTTTGTTTCATATTTTAATAAATACGGCCGGGAGGGTCACTCCCTCCCGTCTTCCAAAAGTTCAGAACCGTTTCCGGTTTCCCATCATTGGGGATTGTGTTGAGAGGGGGTGGCGGGTATCTCAGCCATATGGAAAGGGGCGACCATTCGGTCCCCCCGAACGTATGGCGGAGTACCACGATCCCCCCGGGAAGCCATCTTGGGCGGGAGGCGAGTCTCGGCTGGTATGCCCGAAGCGGCGTAGCCGGGGCGCGCTTTTTCCCGCCCTGGAGTGGGCTGGCCTAGACACTGACGCGGCCGGCCACGCCCTTTGGGGCAGGCAGGGGCGGGTTTACGCCCGCCCTGAAGATGGATAAAAGGAGCAACAAGCCAAGAAAGCATCCTCTTGTTCCTGTGCTCTGAAGCTGCACCTCCTCGCTGCACGTGAGCTCGAGACGGAACGAAGAGCCAATTTTGACCCACCCACCAGCCCCTGAGGACAGCAAGTGTTTTTTTTTTTTTTTTTTTGAATAAAGTTTGATGTGGTAACGCTAATTTTTGCAGGTTGTGATGATTATCGTGATAACTTTGAATATGCAATAAAGAATGGATAAATTGTAGTATGTTTTTGCAAATAAAGTATATGCACTAGTGTTGATCAGTAATCATGCCTTTTTATAAGTCGTAATTTTTACTGTCTTTAGTAATTTAGTCATTTAGTGATTTAGTTAGAATTGTCGTATTTATTTTGGTCGGGCGGTAAGGTCATGATCGGTGAGCAGTAATTGGAAGATCCCTATGGGTGGGCGTCACCCATTACGGATGGGAGCGCTCGAGGGAGGTGGCCATTGGCCCCTCAACGGGGAGGCGGTCCCTTCTAAGGATGGGCCGCCGAAAGGAAAGGAAAGGCGGTCAAGGCCCCTTCCTGGGTAGGAGGGGCTACAGCCCCCTCCTGGGGAATTTCCCGGGGCCAGGACATCTGCGACGGCAGATGTGGTAAGTTGTGTGGGGTTTGGGAGGGGGTCTACGCTACCTTCTAGATACCTCACACGAGTCCTCGGACGACCTTTAAATGGCGTCGAGTTTATTGGGGCCCCCGTCAAGTCAAGGGAAATTGGTAAATGCACTTGAGGTACACCTCTGTGCGGTCGCCCCTCACAAGTGAGGGGGATATGTCTGGTTTAGGGATCTTGACACCGGTTACGACCTTGCCGTTGGCCCTTAAACGTTAGGATGTACAATTTCAATTTAAAAGTTTTGTAGGATGTTAGTTCGGCTAGGAGAACCTTTGTATTAGAGAATATGTTAAGGTTAGCCAAACATCGCAATGCAAAAATGAAATTGTACATTAATATGAAACTGTTTATTTTAATGTTTTAATTTTGTTTCATATTTTAATAAATACGGCCGGGAGGGTCACTCCCTCCCGTCTTCCAAAAGTTCAGAACCGTTTCCGGTTTCCCATCATTGGGGATTGTGTTGAGAGGGGGTGGCGGGTATCTCAGCCATAGGGCCAACAACACTTCCTGGAGGTGGTGCAAGTGTTCCTCCCAGCTGGCGCTGAACACTGTGATGTCGTCCAGGTAGGCGGCACTGAAATCCTCCAGTCCAGCCAAGACCTGGTTGACCAACCTCTGGAAGGTGGCAGGGGCATTCTTCATCCCAAAGGGCATCACCCGGAACTGGTATAGCCCATCTGGTGTGGAGAATGCTGACCTCTCCTTTGCCCCATCAGTCAAGGCGATCTGCCAGTACCCAGACGTTAGATCAAACGTACTAAGGTACCGGGCAGCCCCCAACCGATCGATGAGCTCATCAGTTCTGGGGATGGGGAGCGCGTCAGTCTTCGTGACCGAATTGAGTCCTCGGTAATCCACGCAGAACCGGAGTTCCGGTGAAGCCCCAGGCGCTGCAGCCTTCGGGACCAAGACCACTGGGCTGGCCCAAGGACTGCTAGAGGACTCAACCACCCCTAACGCAAACATCTTGGAGACCTCCTCCTTAATGTATGCTCGAACCTTGTCAGTCACCCTGTAAGCCTTGTGCTTCACAGGAGGGCTGTCTCCGGTGTCAACATCATGGACACACCAATGAGTGACACCCGGAACCAAGGAAAACAGATCCGGGAATTGTCCCAACAGTTGGCGACAATCCTGTTTCTGCTCAAGGGTCAGTGTGTCAGAGAGGACCACACCATCCACTGACCCGTCTTGCTCTTTAGCACACAGGAGGTCAGGAAGAGGCTCACTCTTCTCCTCCATTCCAGCATCTGTAGCTAGGAGCATGCCCACTTCGGACCTTTCTAAGTGGGGCTTCAAACGGTTGACATGCAGGACCCGCAAGGGGTTCCTGGGAGATTTCAAGTCCACCAAGTAGGTGACATCGCTCTTCTTCTCCACAACCTTAAACGGTCCAGTCCACCTGTCCGTGAGCGCACAAGGTTCCACAGGGGACATGACCCACACTTCCTGACCAGGCTGAAGCTCTACCAGAGTGGCATTCCGGTCGTACCAACGCTTCATCTCCTCCTGGCTGGCCTCCAGATTTGCCTGAGCAAGTTCTCTGAAGCGCCGAGTCTGGTTCCGAAAGGCCAGCATGTAGCTGTATACATACTGGGGAGGTTTCCTGGGAGATTGCTCCCAGCCTTCCTTTACCAGACTCAAAGGCCCTCTTACCGGGTGACCGTACAAGAGCTCAAAGGGGCTGAACCCGAGAGACTTTTGCGGCACCTCGCGGTAAGCAAACAACAGGCATGGCAAGAGGACGTCCCATTTCCGCCTCATTGGTTCTTCAAGACCCATAATCATGCCTTTAAGGGTCCGGTTGAATCTCTCAACCAGCCCATTTCCTTGAGGGTGGTAAGGAGTGGTGAACTTGTAGGTTACCCCACACTCCTTCCACAGAGACTTCATATAGTTCGAAATGAAGTTGGTGCCTCGGTCCGACACCACCTCTCTGGGGAACCCCATCCGGGAGAAAACACCCATCAGTGCCCGTCCCACCACGGAGGCCGTCACTGTTCTGAGAGGGATGGCTTCCGGGTACCGCGTGGCATGGTCCACCAAGACCAGGATGAACCTGTTGCCCAGGGCTGTCTTGGGGTCCAGGGGCCCAACAATGTCAATACCCACCCGGTCAAAGGGGGTACTGACCACTGGAAAAGGTTGGAGGGGAGCCTTCTGCTTCCTTCCGCTTTTCCCACTTGCCTGGCAAGTGTGACAAGTCTTGCAATGGATGTCTACATCCCTACGCATCTGAGGCCAATAAAAATGGGTGACAAGCCTGTCATAGGTCTTGTCCTGCCCCAGATGTCCAGCTAACGGAACGTCGTGAGCCAACCCCAGTAGGAAGGCTCTGAAGCGCTGGGGTACCACCAGCACACGGGCTGACTCAGGCTCAGCAGCCTTAGGCTCGCTATACAGGAGGTCGTTCTCCCAGTACACAAAATGTGACCCTGACTGATCACCTGAGGATTGGGCTGAGGCCTGCTGCCTCATGCCCACAAGAGAAGGGCACACTTTCTGTTCCGCACAGAATTCCTCCCTGGAGGGACCACCATCCTGCTGCCAATGGGTCAGCTTGGGCAGGTCTCCCAGTTCGGCACTTTGTTCCCCTGTGGGCTCCAGGGCATCCCCCTCAGGGTCTACCTCCTCCTGGACCAAGGGAACTACGGGGGACGGTTTCCCGCGCCCCCTGCCTCTTCTCTTCACAGCTGGGTCCTGGGCCGTACTTTCAGGCTCCGGGACCCCATCAACACCCTTACTCGCTGTCATCGATCGAGTGGTTGCACACACCCACTCTGGCACACCCAACATTTTCAAGTGCGCCTCTCTCTCCACCTTAGCCCAAGGGGAGTCTTCTAAATCATTGCCCAGGAGACAATCGACAGGCATGACGGGCCTCACAGCAACCTGAAGAGTACCTGAAACTCCCCCCCATTCAAAGGAAACCTGAGCTACCTCACACTCTTTCTGGGAGTTGTCGGCAGCTATCACGGGGTAGAATGCGTGGGGAACCACCTGCTCTCTGGACACTAAGTGACACTTGACAGCTGTCACACTTGCTCCGGTGTCTCTGAGAGCTTCCACTCTATGGCCATTAATGGTCACCCACTGCCTATATTTACTAGTGTTACTAGGCAGAGGGGGTGGAGGGACCATTTGCATGTCTCCTAGCGAGACCAGGGACATTTCTGCGGGACCCCTCCCACCATGGACAACCATCTCCTCCCCTCCCAGGGCTACACTCGCCAACTGACGGGGGGGGGAGCACGCGGCGGTGCATTCGAATCCTTTTTGGGACACTGGGGGTCATAAAACCTGTGTCCCACCTGCCCACAACCGTAGCAGGTTAGGGGGCCCCTATGAACAGGTTTACCCGTCGGGGCCCCTGGCTTCTTCTCAGGGGGAGGCTGGGAACCTTTCCCTTGGTTCCCTTGGGGATTACTTTGGGGCCCTTTCTGAGACTCCTTCTGTTTACCCTTGTCCCCCCCACTCTTCTGCTGGGGACCCTGCCCACCCTTGGCTGAGTCTCCCACTGGACCCTTGTGGACCCTGGTACTGACCCAGCGGCCCGCCTCCTCAGCAAGTTTTCTAGGGTTAGATATCTTGCTATCAATCAGGTGCTGGCGCAGCTCTGGAAAACAGTTGTTAGACAAATGCTCCCAAGCGAACAAATCATAAAGAGCTTCATAACTTTCCACTTTGCTGCCCTTCACCCAACCATCCATGGCTCTGCAAAAATAAGACACATATTCAACCCACGTCGTACCAGGCAACTTCTTACATTCTCTAAAAGCTTGTCTGTACTTCTCGGGGGTTAGGCCATACCGCAACATTAAAGCACCTTTCATATGAGTATACGACATCCTATCCTCAACAGGCATGTCTAACAGGGTATCTCTCCCCTCATTCACAAAGCGACCCCACAACCCCGCTCCCCAATTCTTCTCAGGGACGTGGTGGGCCAACAATGCTAACTCATATGCTTTAAACCACTGACCAATATCTTCGTTCCTATGATAATCTTTTATCACATCTTTGGGAAAGTAAAACTTACTTTCTGCAGGCCCAGATGGGATGCTGCCACCAGAGGGATTCAACTCTAACTTTTTAGCTTGGATGTCCAACTCCCTCAATTTGGTATCACGCTCCAAAGCTAACTTCTCTCTTTCAAAATCTAACCTTTTGGTCTCCAGATCAGCTTCTCTTCTACCTCTCGCATTTTCTAACTCCAACTGCCCATTTATCTTTAGCCTTGCCATTTCCATGTTGTATGCCCACTCCTTTGCCCTTTCTTCTCGTTCTTCAGGGGAAAGACCTTTGGAGGAAACACTGCTTCCGGGAGAGGACTCAGGCCCATTCGCTGGCGCCTCCTCTTCCCCTTCCACTGGCGGTACCACCACCAGATCAGTGGGATCTCTGGCCTCCAACCAGGCCTCCAATGCTTTGAGATATGTTTCCTTAGCCTTGAGACCTTTGGTAGGCACTTTCAGCTGCTTGCAAAAGAATTTCAGCTCCTCCAATTTGTTGATGTTTATCTTTGCTCTGTCGAACTTCTCCACGACAACAACAGGGGTAGTGACTCCGGTGTCACTCATGGTCAAAACTGGCAGTGTTAAAAAAAAATCAAGTTTCAGAAAAGCGGAGAACCAAAAATAGGATCCTTCCCAATTAGATTGTGACTGCGCTATGGTCTGCTTTCACTAGGTAGCGCACACTAATCACTGCACATGGGTCATAAATGCAAAGTTCAAAATCCTCACCGCTGACCCACCAATGTTAGAACCGGCTGTCTCTAGTTGGCAGACGTATACACTTCTGACAAATAGGGACACACCTTTTCTAGTAAGGGCAAGGGGATCACACCCTTTGATAACCCCTGCTCACCCCCTCGGTAGCTTGGCAGACCAGATAGGCTTATCTCGGAGGCTGTGCGTTAAGCATTAATGACCACATACAGTAATAACGTGAATGCACTACAAATGGACACGACACAGTAGTATTATAACAATAAGTATTTTTATATAAGGCTTAGCACAAGACCAAATAACGACAAAAATGTACACAATCTGAATAAATACGTTGGGAAGGAAAAGGATAGTTCAAAGGTAGTTTCTTCTTTAGTACAAAGTCTTTAGTAGTAAGCAAATCTTCTTCTTAGCAACACAGTTCTTAGCATCAGGGTAACTCACATGGGAGCTACACGACGTCGAGGCAAAGTTAATCCAAAGGTTCGGCGTCGACCGCGAGGAGCGCTACGTCGAGCCTGGAGTCACACGGACCCCCCACAACACAGTACCTTAGGAAAAATGAAGCACACGATGATCAGCGGCGTCGAGCAATCCGGCGTCGCGTCTTCGGCGTCGACCAGGCCTCAGCAGGCGTTGTTGTTGATGATGCAGTTATAAAGTGTGAGCAGCGCTCACGGCGTCGAGAGGGCACGAGGGCGATGCGATCAGCAGCGGTGCAGACACGAGGTCCCTTGGAGCTGGAGCCGTAATCCCACTCACTGGCGTTGCTGCTGGCGTCGTTCGGGCCGGGCGGCCGGTCGTCGAGGAAGCGGGACACTGGGGCCGTTACCCACTACGTCGAGCTGGATTCGGCGACGTCCGTCGGCGTCGAGATTGCTGGTTCTTTCAGAAGTGCTGGATTCACAGGTTCCAGCAAATAGCACTTGTAAGCAGATGAAGTCCTTTAGCCCTGTGTCTTCAGCAGGAGACTGGCACTCTTCCAGTCCTCGAAGATTTTCTTAGCAAGCGTGAGAGTACACACACAGTTCCTCTCTCCTGGTTCCTTGGCAAAAATAAAGAAGCACTGCAGGATTCCCCCAACAAACAGCACACGGGCAGAAGGGGTAGGCAAGTCCTCAGATCAGCAGGCCTCTTGTCCTTGGTTACAGGGTTCCTTGTCAGAAGTGATCTAAATTCTCGGTTCAGGGGTCCTCCTCGTATACCCCTTTTCGTCTTTGATCCCTTTGTCCATGCCGGGGACTTTCCCAACATCCTGGGTCTGTTGTGGGCGGAGCCAGGCAGGAGTACCTGGCTTATTCACTGAGCAGGGCTGGGTCCTCAGACGCCCAGCAGGAGGTGGAGCCAGCATTGACACTGGCAGGAGCAGAGCTATCGGCCTCCTGGCAGGAGGTGGGGCTACGATCGTCCATGGCAGGCACAAAGCCATCAGCCGCTTGGCAGGAGGTGGAGCCAGCATTGTATCAGGCAGGGCAGGCTATCAGCAACTACTCTCCCCCTACTCTCAACGCAAATGTCCCACTCATCCCACACTGACTCATCCAGACCTCTGGAGCCACCCAGCTCCTGTCACACACACACAAGACCAGCAGAAACCAGAAATGGTTAGACAAGAAAATAGACACTTTCTAAAAGTGCCATTTTCGAACCCAGAGTCCAAAGACCATCCACACCAACGGATGCGTAATCAAACCCCGAGTTCAGGGATACCAAACTCGACATTGCACCATGCTCCCCGAGCCAGCTAGGATCATAGCACTAATAATCCCGACGGCCCATTCTAACTAATGGAGAGCAGGCTACCTTGCAATAGTGAAGAACGAAGATGGCTGTAATTCACTATTAGGACATGCCAACTTGGTCAGGCGTGTCCTACCTTATACTTACAATGCACGCTGCCCATGGGCCTACCATAGGGGTGACTAACATGAAGTCAAGGGAAGGTTTGAGGGGCTGGCAAGTAGGTATACTTGCGCAGCCTGCGCGACAGCACTAGGCTGCACGTGGGTCTCGCAATGACCGACCCGTAGACATTCTTTTACGAGGCCGCTCTTATGGGTGGCACAACACGTGCTGCAAGCCCACGAACGGTATTTGTATTTACAAGCCCCGGCACTCCTGGTGCACTAGACTAGGGACTGACAGTAAACCAAACAAGCCAACCATGGATACAATCAATACATCAATTTAACATCGGGAGCACTTGCGCTGTGGCACTGATCAGCAGTGGCACGGCGCCCAAAGCATATACCAGCAAAACATCGAAAAGCGGTGGAGGCAAACAGAAAAAATGGAGGAGAGACTCAAGCCAATGATGTCAGGTCTAACAATAGGCACCTAAATTCCAGACAGGCCCAGTATCTCCTACAGAAGAGGACGCAGTCTCTGTGATACATTCGTTCACAGTGATATTACCACCACTGATCACAGTAGAGGTATCAATCTGCAAGGCTTTTTTACATGCGGCCACTGCAAAGCCTCTAGCAGCACCGGATGAAAAAAAAGACTATCACAACTTCATCACTGGTCCCAATGTTCCCATCAACCAGTTCCTCACATGTAGCTCCACATTTGTAGTGTACATATTGGAATACCCTTGCAATCTTAGATATGTAGGCAGCACCACACTCATGGCCAAAAAGAGAGTACTTCAACACATGAGGGCTATCACGAACAAGGATCCACACTTTTCAATAGCTAGGCATTCCGAGACACACCATTTCTCTGATTGTTCCAAACCCAGTTATTTTGCCATTGAAGAAGTCAATGTCAACAGCAAAGGTGGTGATAGGGTACTTCAACTGAGGAAAAGAGAATCGAGGCACATTATCAGCCTTGGGACTAGGTACCCTGGGGGCCATAATATTGATGAGGAGATGGCCATTCATTTGCCAGAGGAATTATGCCAATACCTATTTTTATTGCTGTCCAATGCACTGCCTTTGTCCCCATCTTCCTGTGTTCTCTTCTGCCATAGCTGCCTTTTGATTGCTATAACTTGCACCTCTGCATTGCGGCCGAATGTTTCAGACTTGTGACATATATATGAGTGCAGATGTTTGACCAACATGATGTTGCATTCTGATTACTGTAACCAGTACTCACCTGTCATTTTATCTATCTCTTGCGGGAGGAAAGGAAGGGACCCTTCAAATTGGTCTGGTGATTTCTTCTGAGTTCCCTATCCTTTTCTTCGGACAACATCCACTTGATGTTCTGCATTTCCTTGATAAGAAACACTTCATTTGGTATTTAGAATTTTGTTTATTTATTTGTACATGGGACACTGCTGTGTCATGATCGGTTCTTTGGGATTTTTTGGTTATTTGCACTTATTATATATATAATGTTTCCATGTAGAGCAAAATGTAGGCCTGCCCCGATGTGACTGCAACCCAACTTTTACATTTAGCACTAGTGTGAGTACACGGTCGATTTCATGCCCTCTGGTACATGTCCTGACCCTGAGTGGCTCATGGACACTATGTCGCTACCAGTATTCTCCTTCCTTAGCTTTCTTCTATGAGGGCTCTGTCAGTATTCTCCTTGCAGTAGATTGCTCAGCCCCCTGCATTATAATTGACAAGAAGTAAGGTTGGCACATGTATTTTGCATTCTAACTGGTTCTGTCTGAACTTTGTTCAATGTGGGAGATGGCTTTCTAACGCTGATGCACTTTATGTTGGATATTACAGCATTACAAGTTGTGATATGCATGTACATAAGACAGTTAAAAGATGGCCGCTGCATTTACTGTGTCACTTGACGTTTTAGTCCCATGTTTATTTATGCAGCATGTACATGTAAATAGCTCTTCCTTTCACTCTGTGTGTAAACAAGGCAGCATGACGGCCGAAACGAGTAACACAGGGTTTATGGAGCAATGAATACCCTTTGTGCTATACCATCATCTTGTTGCCTGAGTACGCGCTGTAAAAATAAAGTACGCTACATAAAAATAAAAAACAGGGGACGTGGCCTCGCTGCAGATGAGGTGAGATGCACGCCACGGGACCTCCGGACGACCGCTGCCTTTACAAGCGATTTTAAGAGGAGCTGGGGCCCGGTTAAGATCTCTTTCTGGGGCGCTGAGGTGGGGGCCACTGAGGAACGACCCCCAGAAGCGCTGGTGAGGAGAGACGGCTGCGAACTGAGAGGAAGCTGCTGAGCGGCCCAGGCCTCCCCCAGACGATAGCGGCGGCCGCAGTTTTGCAGCGTCCTGGACCGACGCCTGACGGGACCTGTGTGTGCCCTGCTTTGGCCGTCCTAGGACCTGCCGGGCGCTCTGGTGTTGCAGCGGAGGCAGGGGGGCACTACTGAGGCACTAGACACTCTGCTGCGGTTGCAGCCTGCTGGGTGCTCCCCCAGCGATGTTGGCGGGCCGCCATTTTGCGGCGGGTGGCCGGCTGGGTGCTGAAATCAAGTAGCCGGTGGCTGGCACAACACGAAGAGAGGCGGTGAGTGGCGCGCCCCGGGGGCTGTGGAGGGCTGCCAGCTGCAGACCACTGCAGCGGAGGCTCCTGGCACCGATTCTGCCTGTGTGGAGGCCTCAGTGCGGGGGGGAGTCATCCCGGACCCGCTGGCTTGGGGAGAGACACAAGCGCCTGTTACGAGCGTCCCCGGCCCTCGCGCCCACCGGCCTCCGCTTTACAGCCTGAGTGGGGAAGCCCTGAGAGGTCTCTCCGATCCCCTGTGGTGACGCCCTGTGAATACTCCTGCGCTGCCCTGGTGGGGGATCCATTACAAGCGGCTGCATAAAACACGGCAAGATATACGGCTGGTGCGGCGTGCTGGACCGCTCTTTCGCCTTGGCCTGCAGATACCATTCTACCCTGGGGCGGAACTGACGCTGCAGCATTGAGGATCTTGGCTGAGGCGGGCCTGGCCCTGTGTGCCCGACACTTGCCCATTGAGGGTTGAAGAGCCGCCAGTATCACAGAACAGACTGACATATTGCTGGTGGACCTGGCCTATGAACTTGTTCACCCCTTGCGCTTCTCACAGCGTGCCCACACATTGAGGCGCAGACATTTTGTCTGCGGCGTACGAGGGGGGTTACTGCATTGCCCCCATTCCCTGACTGTGTACCGCTCGTCCCTCCTTGACTGCCCAATGGGAGGAAGCATAATGGAGACCTTCTCAGTCTGATGGCGTCCTTGTGATACCCCTGAGGACATTGCTGAGGGGGGGGGGGAATTGCTCCACAGCCCAGTGAACCCACTGACAAGAGGCTCGCTTCCCTGGACACACTGACTAGCTGCCGCCCTTGTCGCACTCTTGTGGGACATTGGCCTGCAAAGTAACCCTGTTGTTGCCCCTGGGGTCACCTCCCCGCCGTGGTTGCATGCCTTACAGACTTGTACCTCTACAAGCAGCTACAGTAAGTTCTAAGTGCGACTGCTGCTCCTAGACAATGACGCGTACTAACAGAGGTAAAGGCCCCACCAACGACCTCCAAGGATACCACTGTGGCAGGAATGTGGGGCAAGACAGGCTTGTCCGCTACTACTGAAGCGACTCCACAGGCTGTGGGCGACTCCCCCCCGGTAACGCAAGCATTCATGGCTTCCTCCATGTCCGAGTTGAAGACCAAAATCGTCTCCCTGCTTACTGAAGTCCACTCCTGTGTCCGGGAGCTCCGGAAAGAGGTTACGAATCTGGGCGAGCGAGTGGACGGGCTTGAAAAGACACTGGATGCTCGCACGGAGGATCAGGAACAACTCTGGCAGCGCCTGGCCGCCCTGGAGGATCAGAATATAGAGCTACAGGGGAAGCAGGAGGACCTGGAAAATCGAAGTCGCCGAAACAACCTCCGCATCCAGAGTGTTCCTCTGGAGGCCGAAGGGAAGGATATCATGACCTATGTGGCACAGCTACTTCACGAGGTATGGGGAGACGAAGACGCCTCCCCGCTGGCTTTGGACCGGGCTCACCGGGTGTCCGGGCCCGCGGGTCGACCGGGCCTCCTCCTAGACATTTTAACCAGAGTCCACTTTTTCACAGAAAAGGAGGCAATTCTTCGCGCAGCAAGGGCCAACCCTGACCTCACATATGATGGGAACAAGATACAAATCTTCCAGGACCTAGCGCCTAATACTTTAAAACGTCGTCGCGCTTTTAAACCTGTCACGGACAAGCTGCGAAGCCTGGGAGTTACGTATCAGTGGGGGCATCCGTTTGCTCTTATCTTTTCATGGGAATCTAAACGACGAGTAATGAGATCATCCCAAGAGGCGTCCCAACTGCTCCATCTCCCTGCATCAAGGTCTACTAGTCCTACTCGCCCTCCGCCCCCTACACGGGAGCCGGCAAAGCCGTCCTGGTCCACTGTGCGTAGACGCAGACGCTCTCCGCCCCTGGATAAAAAAAGAGTCCTCACAGGTTAAACAGGATATTATCGAACACATCAAATCCTTAGAAGGGAATACCTCAGAACTAAACCCAGGTTCCCCAACCTCATGATGAACAGCTCAAGCGCTTGGAAGACCCCATGAATCTTGTTTCAGAGACCATGGCCCACACCTGATCTCGATCACTGACCACCGCTGTGATATGGATCACACCCCGCTCCCCACATTGCAGAGTAGCTAATGCCGGAGCACTCCCGCCAGAGAGAGCTCGAACACAGCAGTGTTAAATATTAGAATGCGATGTGAACATTACCGACGCCATCTTGTCCCATTTAGGCCTTTACGAGCACGTAAGCGGCAGCCATTTTAGACACTGTTGCCACTTCGTAACATTCCCGATCGCCTGCACGTCTCCCCGACCTCACAATCATCCCCCACGTGCTGGCAGCCCCCAAGCACACATGCTAGAGTCATAAAGCATCCGCAGCGCGACCCTGCGCCCGGAGCCTCTTCCCGTGCCGAGCCCACACACCCTTTCATCCCTTGCGCACAAACAGGCCCTTCGATAATCTCCTCCCCTGCACCTGGCTGTTCGATCCGATCCCAGGCCATAATCAACCCCTGCGGATACAGTTTATTGCCCCCGTACAGTAGGATTCCGCCTCACATCAAAGGAGCCAGAATTAATCAACGCCACAAACCCATGAGATCCCACCGATTGTGCGCATTTCAGCTCCTGCCATAATACCCAGCTGCGCGATAGCAATCACCTATTGAAACCGGGGTGGGGTACAGTATGGTTGATATGTGTGGGAACCGGCCTGAAGCGGGAATTCCAGAGAAGGTTTACAATGCATCAAAGTAATGTCAGGAATGTGTTACACTGCAATAAAGAAATAAAACTGTGTATAAAAGACCAAGCCACAGAGGTACAGTTAGAGCACCTCGAGACGACACCCTGTTGGTCCCATCTGACGTGTTTTCATTCGAAGAATAAATACGTTTCCTGCTTTCCAGTTCCAGCGCCCGCCTCTTGATTTGATAGTTTACCGAGAGAATTAAGGCTTTGATCGCCGGCAGTGCTTGAGGATATCTGGGGAAAATCAGCTTTTTCTACAGCGGAAGACCTATCCCCATCTGTTCCTGAGAGAGTGACGTCTCTGGGTTCACCCAAACCCTAGGGTGTAGGATGGCCCGTGACTGGAACAGTACAATGTGGCCCGGTTGGCCACCGTTGCTTGTTTATCTTTCTCTTTTCTCCTTTCTTGCTTCCCTGTCTTTTCCTCCTTCTTCCTCTCTGTCGACTGGGTATGGTGGGCGGGAGACTGCAAGGCCAAGGTGGGTTCCTGTGCCTGGGGAGGATACGCCTAGGGGCCCTTTTCCTCTTCTCCTGCTGAGTCATTTATGGCGGCGTACTAGCGCAACCTGTGATCAGATACACATATGGCTTCTTCTGTTCCCTTGAAGGTACTATCCCTTAATGTAAAGGGGCTTAACTCCCCCAACAAGAGACAACAACTGTGGCGCTACATCCTACAACATACCTCTGACATCATCTTTCTCCAAGAAACCGACCTGTTGAAATTAGATATCCCTCGAATGGCACACCCCAAATATCCCCTCCGATTCTTGGCCACAGCAACCACCAACACCGCTGGAGTAGCTATTCTCTGCAGAAATGGTATCAGGTAGGGGGAACAGAGAGTCTTCCGGAGTCCGGAGGGGCGTTTTGTCAGAGTAGGGGTGGAGGTTGGAAGACGCTCCTACACACTGTGCAATGTTTATGCGCCAAACCAGATGCAGGACCGTTACCTCCAAACGCTAATACGGGAACAAGTGCCACAGGGCGACCCCTCTTTAATATTGGGGGGTGACTTTAACCTAGTGTGGAATCCTGCACTGGACCGTAGTGAAGCTTCCTTGAACGGGTCAGGGGCCATGTCCTCCGCTCTACTGAAACAAATATCTGATTTAGGCTTGATAGATTCTTGGAGCTACCAGTCCCCTGACATGCGGGATTACTCGTACTATTCCCATGTACATCGCTCGTATTCGCGTATCGATTATTTATTTGTATTGCATGCCCTCATGGGGGACACATTGGAGGCATCTATGTCTTATATTTCAATACCAGATCATGCCCATGTGGTGCTACTCTTGCAGGATCCGGCTGCCTGCGCCCCCCGTTTGCCGCGATGGCGCCTGCCGCCGCACATTCTGCGGGACCCGGCCAGCGTGGAGGCGTTAAGAGCTGCCATTGACACTTATTTTGCGAGTAATGATCTACCCAAGACACCCTTCCCTGTGGTCTGGGATGCCTCCAAGCCTCAGATTGGCGGCCACAGCACGTCGATAGCGATTGCGAGGGCACAAGAGGTCTGTCCCCTGGAGGACGACCTCTTCAAGGACATTAAGAAACTTGAAAGACAGGAGCAGGAAGGATGCACGATGTTACAACGCATACTTTTACCACGCATGCGGTAACAACGCAAGTTTTAAAACACATTCCATTACAACGCATTACACTGGATAGTGAATATTTTAATTTACTATTCCAACACCAGTCCCCGTGGACACTAGGGAAGGTGTTGGATAGTAAATTAAAACTATTCCCTATCCTAGAGCGCCCCCCCAGTGTAATGCGTTGTAATGGTTTTCGTTTTAAAGTCTGCATTGTAATAGCACTGCATGCTAAATGTTGAGTTATAAAGGTTGTTCCCCGAGCAGGAACGTCCATCACTGGCCTGTCGGTGGAGGCTTGCTAATCTCTGGGGTCAGCTTTGATCTCTGCGCACTAATAAAGCGGAGCGATCCTTGCTAGCGCTAAAACAGCAATACTTTGAAAGGGGGGACAAAGTGGGTAGTCTGTTGGCAAGGCTGCTGCGGGCGCGAGCGTGAAAGCCCACATAGCGAACAATCAGCTGCCGGGTGCAGGAAGGGCCACTACGGAGCGAGCCAAATCGAGGCCTTTAGGAACTATTACGCCGCCCTCTATGCGGCGAACGCACCCTCCCCATCCCCAACCCATATTGACGAGGTTCTGAACCAGTATTCCTTGACCCCGGTGCTCCAACATCACGCTGAGCAATTGGACAGCCCTCTGCGGGCAGAGGAGCTGACGGCAGCGTTGAAAGACCTTCCCCGTGGGAAGACACCCGGCCCTGATGGCTTGCCGTTGGTCTTCTACCGCATGTTCATCATGCAACTTCAGCCTTACCTGCTGAGATTATATAATTCCTTTTTGGACATGGAGGGGCCGATGTCCTCCATGTGTATGGTGGAAATAGCCCTTATCCCCAAGCCAGAGAAGGAACCCACGTTGTGTGCCTCCTACCGCCCCATAGCACTCCTCAACACTGACCTCAAAATTTATACCAAAATATTGGCCAGGCGCCTGGATCCTCTCATGCCTGGGGGAGCCGAATCAAGTTGGCTTCATCCGCAACTGACAGGGGGCGGACAATGTGTGCCAGATTGCACACCTGGTGGGGAAAGCACACCACTGGAATATACCATGTTGCGTTTTATCGCTGGACGCAGAGAAGGCGTTCGACCGGATGGATTGGAACTTTTTACGCGCGGTCCTGCAAAAGGTTGGACTGGGAAGGAACTATGATCATGGCCCCCTATATCTCTCCTCGAGCGCGGATCCGGGTCAACGGGCAGCTCACAGAACCCTTTCCTATCCATAGGGGTACGAGGCAGGGCTGCCCCATGTCTCCTTTGTTCTTTGTCCAGGCCATAGAGCCTTTAGCGGGACTGATTAGACAGAATACAGACATCCACGGCCTCCATCTGGGGGGACGACAAAACAAGGTGGCGCATTTTGCCGATGACCTCATCCTTACGCTATCGTGCCCCCATTCGTCTCTCCCGGCACTCCATGCTCTACTACAGTCCTTCGAAAGAGCTTCAGGACTTAAAATTAACCATGACAAGTCTTGGGCCTTAAACCTTACAATCCCGAACAAAGAAATGCTAACCCTGAAGACGATCGCCCCTTATCAATGGGCCACGGAACATATCCGGTACTGAGGGCTTCTGCTAATCCCATCTTTGGACACGTGGACTCAGGTAAATTGGCGGGAATGCAAGAATGCGGTTTAGGAAGAACTGAGAAGATGGAAGTCCCTAACGGTCTCCTGGCTAGGTAGACTTAATGCTGTCAAGATGTCCATCCTCCCTAAAATCTTGTATCTATTTCAGTGACTCCCTTCTCCTATTCCACAACACCAGATGCAGGGCCTCCAGAAGGAGATTGTTAACTTTATATGGGATGGACGACGACTGCGATTCTCCCATAAAATTCTCATGTTACCACGCGACAGAGGGGGACTGGTGTGCCCTAACCTTCTGGAGTACTATTGGGCCTCGCACCTCCACATCGTCTCGGAATGGACGACCACTGAGAGCGAAAAAGTGTGGTTCCACATGGATAGGATGATAACGGGTGCACCATCTGGGACCTCACATGGCTCCACAGAGTGGCACAATCCCGTAGTGCCTACATGGCAAAGCCAACTAAAACGGTCTTAGATATATGGGATAGGTTAGCCGTGCGTAAGGGTCTGACGACTTTCCCCTCTCCTCACACTCCATAGGAGGCAACCTGCTATTCCTTCCGGCCCTTCATCCACAAACGTTCGCCAACTGGCTTCAGGGGGGTTGCAGAGTGATCGGAGATCTATACGAAGGAGGCCTCCTTAAGTCATTTGCCCAATGCAGGGAGGAATTTAGCCTCCCACTGGAAGCGAGGCTACACTACGTGCAACTGCGCCACTGGGTATCTACACCGGAAATGCGGCAGGCTGCTATCCAACCATTCACTCCTTTTGAGCGGCTGGTCCTCTCATTCAATGACTCGAAGGGCCTTATCTCCCGGAAAAAATCAGATCCTGCAACACCCCCTGGCACTCGCAGCGCACCCATACCAACGCCAATGGCAGCTGGCCCTGATACTGAAATCCCAGCTACACAGTGGACTCGCCTATGGCGAGACATTCCCAGGGTCTATCGTAGCATCCCACAGAGGGAAAATGCATACAAAATTATGACACAATGGTATTATACGCCCGTTCGACTGCACAAAATGTTCCTGCGGTGCCCTCCCTGTGTTGGAGGTGTCTAAATGCAACTGGCGACTTCATTCACATTTGGTGGAGTTGTCTGCTGCTGACCCTGCTCTGGAAGGAGGTCCTTAGTCATATACAGGAGGTACTGGGAATCCCTCTGCCTGATTCTGTTGACATAATCTTGTTGGGCCTTAAGCCTGATAACCTAAAAGCACTGACCCGCAGCGACTGGACTATAGCACTCCACATGCTTGGGGTGGCCAAACAACTTATAGCGCTGTATTGGAGAAAAGCGGAGACTCCCCCGATTACGGCTTGGTTTGTGCGCCTATGGCATGTAATAACTATGGAGCTTCTCATAGCGCGATTGCACATACAAGATACCCGTTTTAACGCTGTTTGGCGACCCTTAACCCAATACCTCTGTAAAATTGAACATGCGCGCCATTTGCCCTCCAAGGTTAGACCGCTGCGACTCTTCGAGGATGCCCTACTACCACCAGACCCTAACAGGCGCCTTACACTATTGGAGCAGTGATCCCCGACTACCTCTTCCTCAAACTTGACATCGTCCCACACCACCTCCCATCTACACCACCCAGCCGCCTACGTAGGTATAACTCTGCCTCTTCTAACATCTTTTCTTCTTTCGATCCTTTCCTGTCCTTCTGTTGCAGTCCCCTTTTTATGGGCCTCTAGCCTGTGTTATCAACTTTAGTGTTTTTTACACAGGTCCCATGAAAACCTACAACAAGTTCTTCATGCTGCATATACTAGATCACGCGGCCGGCCCAACAAGGGTTGTAGGTGACATGCTGTGTCTCAGGGAAATACTTGTAAATCAACGCGGCCGGCCCTAAATGGGTTGTAGGCTTAACGCTGTGTACACTTTGGGCCCGATGTAGGTAAACGGGATTTTCCGATTTCAAAATACCGAGGCGGGCCGAATCGGTATTCTGAAATCGGAAAACGAGATGTAGGAAAAAAATACCGACTGAAAACCGATTCGGTCGGCATCGGTAATGAGAATCGGTACGTTCCGATTCAGCTCGGTCCGAATCGGAAATTACCGAATCGGCCAACAACGATTCGGAAAATACCGAATCGGCTACCACCGAATCGGATATTTCCGATTCGGCGAATACCGAATCGGTAAAAGCCGATTCGGTAAAAACCGAATCGGCAATCATAGACCCATGGCGAAAAAGCCCATAGGAATGCATTGCATGACCCGATTCGGCTTTTACCGAATCGGATAATACCGAATCGGATTTTACCGATTCGGATTTTACCGAATCGGTAAAAGCAGACTCGGCAATAGGCGATTCAGCCAATGAGGTGGCTCCCCCTCCCCCACCCAAACAGGGAGTGGCAACCCTGGCAGGTGCAGCCAATTAAGAAGTTTCTAGAAGTTTCTGGAAAGCCTGCCTGAGCCCAACACACAGTTAGCAGCAGTGGGAGAAGGAGGTTGCAGACTGAGCAGGAGCAAGAGAATATGGCAGATCAGGCAGGAAGCCAGAAGTCCTCCCAAAAGAGGAAGCCCAAATTCACCACCACAGAACTACAGGTGCTGGTTGAGGAGGTGGTGAGGGTGCACCGGCAGCTCTTTGGCAAGCTGTCCCTCAACGTGCCAGACAGCACCAAGAGGCGATTGTGGGCAGACATCGCCCAGAAGGTCAATGCTGCTGGAGTCACCCCCAGGTCCATTGAGGAACTTAAGAAAAGGTTCTATGACCTCCGCAGCCTCACCAAGAGGAAGCTGGCCGACCTCCAAAGGCAGGCTGGACTCACCGGAGGAGGCAAGAACCCGGCGCCACCCCTCACCGAGCTGGAGGAAATTGTCTCCAGCACCATCGAGAGGGAGAGCATTGTAGGGATCGGGACCCTGGACAGCACTGCGATGGCCACAGCTACAGGTAAGAAGCATGCGCATCATGACACACCCTACCAGACACCTCCCCATTAGACACAATGCATAGGCAAACACCAGCACTGTACTGTCACCAACATACAAGAGACAAGCATCATGGTACATGTAGTCAGCAGAAGTTAGCCAAATATGTCAGTGCAGAATCACAAGACAGGAAACAGTGTGACACGGTGTAAGGAGATGCAAGGACATGTGGAATGCCATAATTGTACTGACTGTAATACATCGGCACTCAGTTTACAAATGCTTCTTTGTACCTAGGGGCACCATCAGGCGGCACCACTGTGGCAGCAGAGGGAGCTTCGACATCACATACTGCAGTGGCAGGGCCGAGCACCAGCCAGCCTGGCCAGGAGGAGGAGGAAGAGGATGAGGAAGGAGACACCCCAGGGCTTGGAATGGAGGGAGTCCTGGTGATTGATTTCCAGGCAGTGCACTCCCCAGTACTGCCCAGCTCACCCCCCTTGCAATTTTCACCATACAACTCCCCAACAAGGCAGACCATTCCGCCGACAACAGCTCCTGCCACAACCGTGGCCTTGCCACCCGTCCTACCTGTCCTGGGAGCAGGGGCTCCGGGACCGGCCAGCACCACACCACCACCAGTGGCACCCCAGCCCACTCAGCAGGCCGGAGGCAGCAGTGCCAGACGCCGTGCCACCACCACCACCACCACCACCACCACTGCTGCACCAGCACGGGAGGGCAGTGTGTTCCTGGGCCTGGAGGGCCAGATGGTCAAAATCCAGCGCCAACAGGCCAGATCCACCATGGCCTGCCAACGCCAGCTCCTGCAGCACAACATGCAGATGGGGGAGTTGGTGAAGGGGTTCCAGGCTGTTGTGGACAGCAACAAGGAGGTGGCAGCAGGGTTGGGCAGGCTGACCACTGCCATCACCCACTCCTCTGCCAGGCAGGAGGAGCATGAGGTTGCGCGCAGGAGGGATGCCCGGGTGCTCAACCGGGCCATGGCCCGCCTTGCAGCGGCGACCGCCCAGCTGTGCATTCGAAGCGCAAATCAGGAGTCGGTGCAGAGTCAGCAAACGGCTGAGCTGACCAGGGGGATGGCCAGGATCACCACGGCCATGGAGGCCATGTTAATTTCAAACGCCGCCTCCAATCCTGCCCTGGACCTGGGTGATGCTGGAGACAGCAGCAGCCGCAGCAGCCCGGCCAGCGCTGCATCAGAGCCAAGGAGGAGCACCAGGCGATCCGCTGATGCTGCAGGCCATTCGGAGGGGGCCGGGGGACACCCCAGTGGGTCTGGAAAGCGGGCCAAAAAATAGGCTGGCAAGGGGGGATGATCATACCAGGACCCTGGACTTTATTTGTTTTGACAGACTCCATTTTTTGATGCACTTCAGTGATGTAACTGTGGTGCATCACTATTAAAAATTTTATTTTCCAAGCAACATTTAGCTGTCTTTGCATCTGTACTCAGTCAGAAATAGTTCTCAGTGATCTCCTCACGTCTGTATCTGCCATCACATGGCGTACACACCCCAGCTGGCTGTGTCAGTGGCACAGCTTCGTCGTCGTCATAGTCCTCGTAGTCAGACAACTCCACCTCAGTGCCCTTCTTGACCGCAAGGTTGTGTAACATTGCACATACAGCTATGATCTTGCAGCAGGTGATGGGGGTATACTGCCTTGCACCTCCACTCTTGTGCAGGCATCTGAATCTACTTTTCCAGATGCCAAAGGTCCGTTCAACAACATTCCTGGTGCGTATGTGGGCCCGGTTATACCTCCTTTGGCTGGGTGTGGAGGGGTTGAGGTAGGGGGTGAGTATGAATGAGCGGAGGGCATATGCACTGTCGCCTGGAAGAGAAAGGGGTCACATTAGACACATGCATACATGTATTACACCTACCTACTATGTGTTATGGGGGTCTGATGATGTGGCTCACCTAGGAGGTATCCTTCTCCAAAATCGCCAGCCATCAGCCGTGCATATATGCCGCTCTGTTGGAATATATAGGAGTCATGGGTACTCCCTGGAAATTTTGCTACCAGGTCTGTGATGGTGCACTTGGCATTGCAGATCACCTGCACGTTGATGGTGTGTGTCGATTTCCGATTGCGGTATATGTATTCGGTGTCCGCTGGTGGGCAAATCGGAATATGCGTGCCATCTATGCAACCGATGACTTGGGGAAAGTGTGCCATCTGGTAGAAGTCCGCTTTGGTTTGTAGCAGTTCTGCGTGGGTTGCAGGGAATGAGATGTATTGGTCCATCCTGTCTATCATGGCGTCAAGGAATATGTGGAAGAACCTTGACAGGCTGCTCTGGCTCACCCCTCCTGCTGCTGCTACTCCACTTTGATAGCTGCCAGACGCTACCAGGTGTAGGCTGCATAGCACCTGGACGTGCGCAGGGATGGCGTGTGCCCTTGGGGTGTGGTGGTCCAAGTATGGCTTAAGGTCCCTGATGAGCTCAAGTATGGTGTCAGAGTCCAGCCTGTATCTCTGTAGGATCTCAGCCTCAGTGAGCATGAACAGGGTTATCCTCTGTCTGTAGACCTGTTCATTTCTTAGCCATTCCCTCTGTCCTTCCTGCTGTAGCCGTAGCCGCCTCGCAATGACATAGAAAGCTGCCATCCTGCAAGTTGCAATGCATTTTGGGACTGTTTATATGGGTTGGAGTTGGTTACCACCTGATTGCAATCCATGGTAAATACCGAGTGAATTCTACCGATTTTGAGCCGATTTCGGTGTTTCTGTGCCTCCCTACATCTCCCCAACTGTCGGAATCGGGGTATTTCCCGATCGGAGATTCATACGAATCGGCATGTTTTCCGATTCGGATCATGTCCGAATCGGTATTTTTTCCGATTCGGTACATGGACCGAATCGGTGATTTCCCGAATCGGTGTCACTAACGAATCGGTAGTGGGACCGAATCGGTGATTTTCCGATTCGGTGTCACTAACGAATCGGTAGTGGGACCGAATCGGTGATTTTCCGATTCGGTGTCACTAACGAATCGGTAGTGGGACCGAATCGGTGATTTTCCGAATCGGTGTCACTAACGAATCGGTACATGGACCGATTCGGTCTTTGTAACCGAATCGGTGTTTTTCCGATTCGTTACATATCCGATTTTCGGTATGTACGTATCGGATTCTTTCACGTTCGGTACACATTCCGAATCGGTTTTCTATCCGATTCGTTCTGTTTTTGGTTCCCTACATCTCGATGGCTGTTTACCGATCGGTAAGGGCCAAAAATCGGTATTTTCGGCCGATACCGATCGGTAAAGCCCTACCTACATCGGGCCCTCAGACCTTTATCTCTTTCTTGTTTTAGAAACTAAAACAGACTTCACACAAAAAAAAAACATATCATCGTAACATAGTTTCATTATTAGTATACCAGCAGAGAAACATATAAGATCAAGAAGCATTTGGTATCTTTACATTGGAAAAAGCATATAAAATAAAAAAGGAAATAAACACCTCTAAGAGTAGAGATCTACATTAATGGAACAGATGATATAAGCCCACCTGTCCTTAAGCAGTGTCACTGCAAGTTGCCAGATCCAAACAATAATGCAGCGTGAAAGTATGTGCATTCACATACCAGCAAACAACGCAGCAGAACAGGATACTGCCCTCATGGAATGCGTTTTAGCCTTGGTCGTGAGTGGTTTACCCACTAGTATGACAGAGTTGAATAGTTGTAGCAATCCATCGTGCAATAGTTCTCTTTGTGATTGACGCATCCAGTTTTAGAGGCCCATATGAGACAGCAACTGATCAATTTCCCATATTTCCTTAGTAAGTTGCAAATAAAACTTAAGACATCTTTTACCATCTAAAGAATGAACAGATCTCTCCGCTGGTGAGGATGGATTTGGATAAAATGTGCGGAGGACAACAGCTCATTAAGGTGAAACTGGGTTGGAACTTTCGGAAAAAATTTAGGATTTGTTCTTAGTTAAATACAGTTGGCAGTGAATCGTAGGTAGGGTTCTGTTATAGTGGAAGCTTGAAGTTCACTTACTCTCATTGCAGCGGTAAGAGCGAGAAGTAATGACACTTTCCAAGTAAGAAATCTGAGCTCTATTTTGTGAATTGGTTCAAACAGTGGCTTCATCATTTCAGAAAGGACTACGTTGAGATGCCATTCTGCCGGAGGAGGTCGAATGGGAGGAAAAGTTTTGAACAATCCCTTCATGAATTGTTTGATGATATGAGAAGAACAAAGAGATGAAGAATTAGAAGTAAGGGTGTATCGGCAGCAAGGTGGACACTCACAGATTCATACACCATTCCTGATTTTGCCAGAGAAAGAAGATAAGGCAAAATTTGTTCTGGAGGTAAGAAAAGAGATTGGATTTAATTTTGAAGGCACCAAGAACAAAAACATTTCATTTTTAATGTATATGTTTTGTTGGTAGACACAGCATTAGCTCTGTACAAAACATCCCTACAGCGCTGAGGGAAGTCTAGATCCTTGAAATCATTGTATTCAGGTGTCAAGCATGCAACTGAAGAGAGGCTGGATGCGGATGCAGGATTTGTTCTTTGTCAATAGAATTGTGGTCACTGGGAGGCAATAAGGCTTGGACTCAGTGAGTAGAAGGAGCTCCATGAACCAGTGTTGGAGGGCCAACGCGGAACAATGAGGATCAGCTTGCACGGTTATCCTTTCATCTTCAAGAGAACCCTGGAAATGAGAACGCATGAGGGAAAAGCGTAAGCAAACATTCCTGAACATCGCATAGAAAACGCATTGCCTCATGTCCCTCTCTGACGTTCCCAGCTAACAAAGAACCAGCCTTTTCGGTTCTCTTGAGATGCGAAGAGGTCTAAGTTGGGTATTCTCTGTTTCCAGCATATGGAGTCAAGAATGAGCTGATCGAGTTCCCACTCGTGACATGTATGACCGATTCTGCTCATGGTGTCTGCTAGATTGTTTTTGACGCCAAAGAAGATGTTCCGCCTTGATGGAGATGCAGTGTATTAATGCCCATTACCAGATTTTCTGATCTTCTAAGGATAAAATCTGAAACCTCGTCCCTCCCTGCTTGTTGAGGTAGTGCATTCAGGTAGTGTAGTCTGTTCAAATGAGGACAGAGGAAGCTTGCATCCTTGGGAGAAATGACTGAAGAGCTAGGAAAATTGCCCTCAAATCCAGGAAGTTAATGGGCATCTTGAAGAGAGACACTCCATTTGCCCCTCACTTGGAGATCCTGAAGGTGAGCTCCCCAGCCTTCCAGTGAGGCATCCGTGGTCAGAATAATAATTGGAAGTGGAGAGAAGAATGTCAGACCCGCAAGGAGATTGCTCATAGGCTACCAGCAAGGAAGTGCTTTTTTCATGGTTGGAGTGATCCGAATAATGTCGTCAAATGATCCGGTCACTTAAAGTCATTGGTTGTCCACCTGTTCTTGGAAAGGTCTCATTCTGAGATATGAGTGGGACACCATGAGAATGGCCGAAGCCATAATGCTGAGAAAGGATTTGAAAAGACGAACAGAAGAAAACTCTTTTCTGGATAGTTTGTGAGCCAGCGACCTTATGGTGTTTTGCCTTTCTTTGGACAAGAATGCCTTGTTTTAGAGGGTATCCAAAGTTGTTAGAGAAACGTTATCCATTGAGAACGGATTTCTGGTAATTGACTGAAAGCCCCAGAGAGCGGAACAGTTGTAGGCAGATTGATATGGGTTCCGAAGTCTGGTGAAAAGCAGGAGCTTTCACCAACTAGTCGTCAAGATACGAGAAGATCTAGACCCCGTATTCTTAGGTGTGTTGCAACTAAAGCAAGACATTTGGTGAATACCCGAGGAGTTGATAAGAGACCAAATGGGAGGACTTTGAATTGATAGTGAGTGCCTACCACAGTGAAACTAAGAAACCTTCGGTATTTGGGATCAATAGGAAGATGGAAATATGCACCCTGTAAATCGAGGCTGGCCAGAAACTCCAAATGGTTCCGCAGCTGCAATATCTCTTGGAGACTTACCATGCGAAAAGATTTTTTCTGCAGGTATTTGTTGGGCTATCTGAGGTCCAGAATGGGACGCCAATCCCCAGACTGTTTCCTTACAAGAAAAAAGTGGGAGTAGAAACCCATTCCACTTTGAGAGTGTGGAACTCTCTATGGCTCCTTTTTACAGCATGATGAACGCCTCCTTCCTGAGTAACTGAAGATGGGATGGCAGAGATTTTGCTGGTGGATGAGGCAGTGGTACTATGATAAACTCCAGGGTATGACCATACCTTATTAAAGCCTGTGGTAATATTTTGCTAAAATATCCTCCCAAATATGGTCAATTATAGGGATTACCCTGGCAGTTTTCGTGATTAGTCTTTAAAATCATAAAGAAAGCAGTCAAACTGCTTGACTGTCATCAGTAGTTGAAACCGAGAGGCTGCTCTTTTAATTCAAAGGTGGAAACCACCTATGTCCTCTGGGGGAATCTGATATTTAAGGAATTGGAGAAGCAGGTGTGGACATTATGTATTATTCCCACTCATTGCCAGCAGGTCTAGCACTCAATTTCACCATCCTCTATGTCATCATAAGAGGATACAACCTGCTGCGGAAAAATAATAATATTTGTTCTTGGCATCATTCTAGGCGTAGGAGGAGGCATGATCGGTGGAGATGCTGGTGGAGGTGCACCAACAAATGCAGGGAAACGAGTGCGATAATCCTGGAAGATGGCTTACAAATCCTGAAACAATGTTACAGGAAGGTGAACTATGGGCTCATGAACTGGTTCCATATACTGTAAGGTACTGGCATGCTGATGATGAAACTCCTATGGATGTAAGTCCACATAGTCATTATCATTCTCTTGATATTTTACACGAACTTGTGAAGGACAATGTGCGGGGCCAAACAGACCATCATCATCTGACTCTTCCAAGAAAGTTGGTGGAGGTAAAGGTGAAAACCCTGATGGGTTCTGAAACAAATGACTAATCGACAGTGTTGTCAATGAGAACGTCAACGATATGTAAAGAGGAATAAGTTGCAACATTGAAGTTCTTTTTATACTGGGCGTAGTATTCATCGTCAAATGTTTCGCCAACGGGCGGTAATTGTGTAGTCAAAGATGACATGATGTAAATTGACAAGGTCATCACCGTTAATGCACTTAATGTCGGTGTCATAGTGGTTGTCGTCGACGAGGAAGTGGCCATTGACGGAGCAAGTGTCGGTGATGAGGATGTTGCCATCGATGAGGATGCAGGAATCGTTGACGAGGAGCACGTCCACAGTGAAGGCACCTTCGCCGACAGTAAGGAATTTGTCAGTGGAGTAGCCACCAACGGTGCAGGATCTGAAACTTTTGTTGATGGTCCTTTTTCTTAGACGATGATGGAGAAATATGCCCTGATGGTGACTTTTGCATTGACGGTGATCTTGAAGACAGTGTCAAAGACGACAAGGTTTTTTTAGTGATTTAAATCTTCACTATCGAAGGCTGTAAAGAGGTTTTTTCTTGTTTTGAGGCCAGAGGAGATTTTTCCTCAGTAGGAAATGAACGCTTTCCTTTTTGTGAGGAGCTTGCAGATGCATGGCTAGACTTTTCAGAAGCTTTTTATGGCCTTCAGGAGATTCATGTGACCTCTCACTTTCCCCATCCTCAGAGACAACATCAGATTTACTTTTAAGTATTTGTAACCAAATCCGCAACCTACCCTCTCTGTCTTTTAGGGTTTTGGCTGTAAAGGTTTTTAAAATGTTGCAGTTCTTTACTTTATGCTGAGGATTCAAACAGTCAATTCAGTATTTATGGGCATCTTCAGAATGAAGCCTCTTCTTACCACAAGACCCACATGATCTGAAGAGGCCGTTCTTGGAAGAATCCAATATAGTTTTCTGGAAACTGGAGAAAATATCAGGAGAATGAAGGAAAAAACTGAGCAGAGCTCAGGGAGACACCCTGTCACATGACGTGCGGTAGAAAATCTGAGGAACTCAGCCTCTCTTGGGAGTGTTCTACAGGATGCTGTCGCTTTATTGGTTAATACTTAAGTTTGTTTCTTTTTTTTTACAAAAGAAGGTAGATAGGCTATTGTAGTGACTGTTCATTGCATTGTAGCCTATGATTTAATGTTTACTGATTTAGAATGATACTTTGGGACTCCCACAGCGACGACCGGGATGGTTCAAGCATATAAATCTATGAAAGATCCAATACTGGAGATGCCTAATGCTTTGATATGGAATTAAAAAGCACTCCCCTGCCACAATGTATTAAACCAAACCTATTGGCTTAATCATAAACACAAGCTTTTCACATGCAAAAAAGCATAGTCATTTGTAAAATTGGCAATTAACAATCGTTTTTCACTTCTATTTAGAGCTTGACAAGCAACCACTTCTGACCACATAATGCAAGACGTCTGCGTGCCCTTTTCTAGACACTCAACATCGTTATCCTGGGGCACCTACTGCAAAGATTATTTTGCCCTCCTTGGGTGGGGCATGTGGAGACCACTTAGTTGCTTCAAGGTAGTCCCAGGTCAAATTTCTAATGTTGTGTTGGCTTTACAATATGTACATTACATTTTCTCCCTGCCCAAGGGGCTTATGAGGTGCACCAACACTCAAGTAGACTTCTACTTCATCGCATGCTATTGCTCAGAGATTCTTAAAAGTCTCCTCGGTTCTCTGGGGTTTCAGTGCATGCACTCTGGAGCAGAAGAATGCTGCTCACAAGCAGATGAGAGGCTGAAGGACTCTCAATAAGGGCTGGCTCAGAGAATTAAAAGTTATAAAGTAACCAGGCATATCAAAAAAGATCTCATCTTTGGATTCTATGCCTATTTTATAGAAAAGGCAGCAACACTGACCATTGTATCATGTTCTAATCTGGAGTTACAGTACTTTAAATCATAGTTCAATAGAATGTACACTGAAAACATTGCAGATGATACCGTTTACCCAGTCTCCAATTAAATCATCACAATTTTGTGCACAGATGCAAGGCTGAGTCAACCAAGAGTATTTCTTGCTCAGCTGACACGTAGGCAGGGGTATGTCCACACATGTTCCAAGAACATTACAGTGGGTCAGACTCCATTAGAGAGCCCCACAGCAGAGTTCCAAAGGTGATAAACCTCAGGAGTTTCATCTGTAAGAAATCCCCCCACATTGTTCATCATACACCCAAAATCAATTCTTCCTAAACTACTTATCTGCATTGAGCCATTACACTATCATTATTTAATTTATTGCCATACATGTATATCACTCACATGCCTGGAGACCATAAGGTATTCTCTCCAGAATCTGGTCTTTCTCTTCCCCTCATTCCGATTATAAGGGGTTGTACACCGTCTCCCCCCTGAATTTATGAGGTCAAGTGAAGACCTACTTAATCAGAGCCCATGTTTGCAATGTTAACTTAAAACAATGCCCTCTGTGGAAGCACTAAGAAGCATTAGACCTTTGGTTTTTTTGAAGCTCCATTTGCAAGCAACTGTTAAAGATCAGCTTGTAGAAGCTCCGCAGGCATGTCTAATATTCAGCTTGAAAGTCTCCATTGCTGCTGAAGCTAAATAAAACAGTAGCTGTGTCAATTCTATAATTAACATCATTTACATGCCTGTACAAAACAATGTAGTGTAATGTAACAATAAGTCTGAAAGGTTTCCACACCCTGCAGTTTAAAGTACTCAAATATTCTGGACAGAATAATTTGGTTTTGTATAAGATCAGAATACAACTACGTTGCCTTATTGTTCAATAAATCATTCATACTTTTTTTGCGTAGATAGTACTTGGTTTTGTTACACATTTGTCAGAAGGCTGTACAAGGTTTATTGTTCCAAAGTCAAAAGCAATATCTCAGACTCTGATAATGATGTGCTAAGAGACTTCTTGAATGGCATGGACTCTGATCAGCATTGTCTATTAGACCTTAGACCATCACTTGGCTTTTCTACAGCGTCTACTGTAGCATTAGACATGAGACCTTGACATGAACAGTTGAGAATTTAGAAATTTAGAAGGGACGGACATTTTCCTCACACTTCCATTTAGTTCAATGTCGTTATCTAATCAGATAATCTGTTAAAGCGCCAAATGTGAGACAATGTGTTCCAACAGATAACAGCTTTAACAGTAGCTAAATCAACATAGTCAATGCACACGCTGTGAATAAAAAAGGATGGAGTCCAGAGAATTTAGAAACAATGAAGGTTCATTTACAAATTAAGGATTGGGGATGTGGCCAAGGCGGCACCAGTGTGCGAGTGTTTCTCTCTTGCTCTGCGCCCATACCTTACGCAACGCCTGTTTCAGCCTGGAATATGGAAGGCTAAGCAAAGACAGAGACCCAACTGTTCACCCGAGAGCTCCCACAGATCGCTCATATCTTGATCCTCGATAGAAGTGACAGGAAGGAATGGACCCTCTGCTCCTAAGCACAGGCGAAATTCGCCCCGGGTGACGACGAGCAATGAACCAAGGTCAGGTGCAGGTAGTGTGATAGGAGGGAAGCAGTCAAACACACTTCCTTCAACCATGTCTCGGTTGCACCGCAGGGCCTGCTATGCGATCACACTCCCTGAGTGCAACACCAAGCTCTGGGGAAGTGACTTAAGCAAGACAATTCCCAAATGTGACTGAGCATGGTTCTTACACAGTTTGGAAGAATCCCAGGAATACTCACGCCTGCATACTACTGCACAAAATCACCAGGGAAAGAAAGGTAAAGAAATGAGCTGCTCACAAGGAGAATTCTACACAAGTCTGGGTGTTGTGAGCCCCAGCGCCGTTGTGTGGCACATTGCGGAGCTTACTGAACAAGGTACTCTTAATATCAGTGGCCTCTTAACATCGGAGATATCAATAGCCCATGAGAGGGCGAAGAGTACGTTTGACCAGATTCTTGCCTGGAGCAGATGAGAATACCCACTCTATATCACAGTGGGTGTGGACTGGCATACTGGTGAATGCATCCTCAAACTGGCTCAGATGAGAGAAAACAGACAACACCAGGGTTGAGAGGTGCTTCCCCATTCTGCAGCACCATGCTTTAAGTGCCTTCACAAACGCCCCCAAGAAAGGAGAGTCCATAGACGTAGGGCTGGTGTGCACTCTATGTAGAACACCTCTTTGAAAATACACTATGTGATCTCAAAAAAAGTTCGGACGCACAGGTAGCTAAGTAGAATTGGCCCGCCTGTACAGATTGTCTTAACATTTTGCAAAAGAAAACAAGTGATGAATACTGCAATATCCATAAGTTGTGAAACTATGCCTTAGAAGTGTGAATCTCTGGGAGATGAGAGTTCTCTTTTTTTGAGCCACCAGTAGTGATCAACTACCTCACCTTGTCCTAGACAAAGAAACAGACAAAACCACTAGACCCGAGTATATTCACAGCACTACTGGTGGACAACTACAGAGAGTGTTTTATAGAGATTGCCTTGAAAACAGAAATACTAAGATCCCAACACTTGTTATAGTCTGTCACAAATGCCAGAAAGATTCAAATGTTAAGGGCATTCTTCCCAAAACGGATTCCGAAAAGCAGGTGGCCCGCAGGGACCAAGATGGCAAGGGAGGTGAAAGTCATAACCCACCTCTGCAAAGGCAGCCTCAAAGCTCATCAGAGGCCCCTCTCACTTTTGTGTCCTTGAAGGACCTATTTGGAAAGGTGTGTAAGGACATTTCTTCACTTCAAGACGATATCTCCAAATGTTTAAAAGAAATGTAGCAAGACCTGGGAGTTTGGTACAGAGGAACCTGACCCTGGAAGACTCGGGAGTTGCATGGGAGGAAGAAATAGACTCCATACAGAAAGAAGAACTAAAATTTGGAAACCAAAATATTTCATTTTCTGGCCATCTTGAGGACATCGAAAAGAGATTCTGCAGATTAAACATACGCATCAGGGGAGTATTGCGAGAAGCTTAGAACGGGGATATTGAACATTTCTCAAAACGCCTGCTTCATTATATACTCCCAGGGCTTAATGAGGAAGACATTAAATTAGACAGAACGTAAAATGTAGGCAACTCAGCAGGCCCTGGAGACAGACCGCCAGACATCTTGACTTGTGCGCTTTACGTCTTATAGAAGGCCATAATGGAGGAGCGGCATGAGATGGGCTTGAACGTTTTCTAGGGAGCACATATTTGACTCTACCAGTGTTTGCCATTGGACCATCTACAGAGACAGAATCGAGGCAATTAACAAGATGCCCAAGGAAAGAACACAGATTAACATTGGGTTCTTGGCTTTTGAAGGGTGATTGGCTGGCTGACTGATAGACCTGACAGGCTTAGGGTGGTCTTACCTCCAAAGCTTTGCCTTTCTCCTCTACTTTTTCAGACCTCGTTTTCGCTGGCCATAGGACTCTGAGCACTTTACCACTGCTCACCAGTGCCAAAGTGCATGCACTCTATCTCAAAACATTGTAAAATTGGCTCACCCCCATTTGGCATATTTCATTTACTTATACATTCCCAGTAAAGTGCACTACAGGGCCTGCAAATTAAATGCTACTAGTGGGCAACAGCACATATTGTGCCACTGACCTAAGCCGCTCTAAAACCATGACTCAGGCCTGCGATTGTAGAGCCTACGTGTGCAGTTTACACAGCCATTTCGACCAGGCAAGATAAACCTCTTGCCAGGCTCAAACCTTCCCTTTTTATACATATAAGTCACCACTAATGTAATGTAATGTAATAAGGCATTTATAGAGTGCGAACTGTCGCTCCGGAAGGAGCATGCTGGCGCTGAGGGGGGTAGCTAAGAGAGTGGAAGTAAGGTGCTAGATGGCAGCAAGCACATATGTGTCAAGTTATATAACCAGGTTTTGAGTTTCTTTCTGAAGGCTACTTCCTACTAAGGTAGGCCCTGGACAACCCAGAGGGCAGAGTGCAATGTATTTAAAAGGCAGGACATGTACGTGTTTACGTTTAACATGACGTGGTTGTGAAAGACTTTTAAATTTCCTTTTCACTACTGCAAGGCCTATTCCCATAGAATAACATTGGGATGACCTTATTTCCTTGTATAAGTGTCATTCCCAATTGTGAAGAGATAGACTTTCCAAGCTGGTGTCTCTGGAATCCTAATTTAAAAAACCTAACTTATGGTGAAGTTGGATTTTAAATTAAAATTAAAAAAATATCACTTTTAGGCATTTTCTTACTTTAGCGATTTGGTACCTGCTACCTGTCTGAAAGTTGGGCTTTGCCACACACAATGGGAGATTAGGTGTGACTTGATGGGTCCATCCTGGCAGGATGGGATGGAGGTGCGGGACCCAGCCTCACGTACACCTGAATAGGCTGTGTCCTGTCTTCACATGAAGGGCTGAATACCCCACTGTAGTGAGCTTGGAGCCAGGGCAGGAAGGGATGACCTCGGTACACTTCAAAGGCATGTCTTTGAAGTCTCCGCTACTTCAAAGGCAGAACTGGGTATAAGTACTATTCAGTACACTTCTGGACCTGTGAAGTCTCTTCTTCCGAAGAAGGACTGCTGCTCTGTTAAAGGCCTGCCACTCTGCTGGACTGCTGCTTTGCTGGACTACTGCTTTGCTGTGCTGCCAAGCTGCCTGTTGATCCCCTGCCTGGGGGAGAAGGACGGAACTTGTATCACTTAAACTCAGGGTGGCCTTCTGATTTGAGGTCTCAGGGACATAAACTACTTCCAACCACCCTGCTTCTGCACCTGGACTCTGCATTGCCAAGTGGTGCCACCCTTGTCATGAACATTTGGAAGTGGGCCTAAGTTGCTTGTTCCAGCAGATCCGATGCAACTGCTGTTGAACTGGTGGATCAAGGCTGCTGCATGGATCAGAATTGACGCCTTGCCTCTGCTACATGGATCAAAACTGACGCATGGCCGCTGCTGGGTGGCTCAGACCCTAGGCATCGCCTTTAGAACCACCACTGTGCAATGCTATTCCCAGCACAATTTCCTTGCATCTCCGACAATGGTAGCCACAATGATGATGACAAATCACCGCATCATAGCCCACCACTCATCGGAGACGACACATCACTGCTGCTGCGCGGATGAGCACTAGCGCATCATCGCGTGACACCAACGCATCACCTCGACTGTATCACACACTGTCAATGCAGTGTATCACACACTGTCAATGCACCCAGGATTAAGGTACTTTGATTCAGTGAACCTCACTGGGTCCCTGTATCTGGTGCGCGATCCATCGCAGTCGGCCTGAACTTTTGATTTTGTCTCTGCCCTTCGCGACCAGATACTCCGAATGGTGCATTTTGCTTCTAGGCGCTATTTTTATCTAAACCAGTTTGGGATTTTGTCGTTCTGGTTTTGTTTTATTTAAATAATAGCTATTTTTCTATATTGGTGTAGAATCTTTTTGTGTGGTATTTTCACTGTTTTACTGTTTGAAGTGTTGCACAAATACTTTACACATTGCTAAGCTACCAGAGAGTGAGCGCAGGTTAATTTAGGGTTGGCTTGCTTCTTACCCTGACTAGGTTTGTGGTTGCTGCTTGATCAGGGCTCATACCCCAGTCAACCTACAACCCAGTTTGTAACACTGCACTATAGACGACTAGGTTGCTGTCAATGGGGGAGCTGAAGACGGACAAAACCCCCAGCTATCAGGGGATCAGAGTGGAGGGATACACTGAGTATACTGGAAAACACAACCAGCAGTACCATGTATCTGAAGTACTGGTATGATAGTCCTTTCCAAAACACAAGAACTCCAGTTGAAGGAAGAGGATTTGATTTGTTTACTGTTCTGGTTTCTACTTTGGTGGTTACTCCGGCAGAACATCTTCATTAATTTATTACTCTACACAATGAGGCTGGAGCTCTTGATTGGAGCTTCAGGAGAAACCCTCTCAGCTTCTTAGAAATGCCATACTATATGACAGGTCCCAATGTTTACGATTATGACCTTAACAGGATATAATGCCTCGGCTAAGCGTATATCCTTATTTAATATGTTAAAAGAGTCCTACAAGAGACTCATCTAATAAGACAAGACTGGGGTTGATTCATATCTTGCTGCATCTCCCAGCCACTTCTTTCCTTGTGTCCAAGCAAGGAAAGGGGGGCAGCTATTCTGTTGGTCAATAAATTCAAATGGAAGGTCCTTAATACTCACACCGAACTCCCTGGCTGTATGCTGATGCTGAGGATCTATATGACGTCTCATACATTTACTTTGTGTTCACTGTATGCTCTGAATGATAACCAAAAGAGATTTTTCAACGATCCCTTATCTGAAATCATGACCACCTCTTAATCCAACATACTGGTGGGAGGAGATTTGAATGTAGAAATGGTTGGGATATCAACCTAGATCGCTCTGCTCAATGAGAAGGTCAGTAAGGCACTCTGTCCAAAGCAGGGCTAAAGTGGATGAGGGAACTGGGACTATCAGATATCTAGAGAACCTGAAATCTTACCCCTAGGGATTACACATACTACTCTGCCTCACATCAAATCATCAAATAAGCTTTATTCGGCTTTCGACCATAAAAGCAACACAAAGAAATGCATACATGCAAAAATAACTCAACATAACATTGCCTAATTAAAAGAAAATAGATTTAAACCCAACTAAAATGGTTTAGCATATCAACGATTCAAAATAATAACCCAAGATACACAGAATCCCCCTTTTTCACCCGCTGTTATGGTGATTCGGTGCCTCACATCATACCTATGCCAGGCTAGACAATTTTTTGGGCACTTCACAGATACTAGCAAAGACAAAACATATAGATATTGGCTGACCACTCAACAATCATGATTAGGTTATAAAACCACCACACCCCCCACGCCCAATTAGACATAGCGACTAAATAATAATTCCCAGAAAAGCGATATTAAATGCTTAATAATTGGGGAGAGAATCACCAATTATTTACAGTACACTGAGTGGCTGGTCTATGGGATGCCTTTAAGGCAGTCATTGGGGGATGGGGCTGATTTCACTTGTGGTTAAAACCATGCAGAACGGGCACTAAAGCACGGACATCTGGGAGCAGGATCTTGGCACAACAATAATTGACAGCGTATGGTACTACTGCTGTGCGCAAACACAATACATCTCAAATAATCATAGGCATAAATTATAAAATTTTAAATACCTCCACAGAGTGTATGTAACTCCGAAGTTATTATCCAAAATCAACCCCACCGTATCAAGAGCAGGTGCTGGATGTTCGGAACCAGAGGCGGATTTTTCTCACCTTGCATGGAATTGTGCACCTGTAAGGGTGTATTGGGAAGACATTTTTCGTCATCTGTCTATCATGATGGAACACATTATAAAACCCACACCACTGATGGCATTATTGGGGTAAGTCAAGCCACTTAAGAGAGAGAAGTAGTAGACGGTTCTCTGCAACAGCCATACTCATAGCAAAACGCCAAATCTCTTTGCATTGGGGCAGAGCACAAACACCCACGGTGCTGGCCTGGCTTCGTGACCTTATTTACTGTGACACCATGAGTGATGTCTATTGCACTTTATTACCCATCACTTCACGCCCGTGTGACATCTGGCAACCGCTGAAGAACTATTTGCAAATCTACCCCATTGATAATGAATGCGAGAGGCATACATACACAGAGATTTGACACCCCTGGCAAATATGTTGGACATAGGCGCAGACTGGGAGATTTAAAAACAAACAACCACTAAAATTGAAACAGACTCTACGGGACTGTGGACAATGTCATGATTAATGTAATGGAAATGCTGTACTGTGATTATACTTGGATGTTTGCTTGAGAATTGCTCCTTTGTAACTGGTTTTGTGTTTGGGGTATGGGAGTGTTCTATATTGGCATCATGGCACATTTTGACCAGCACATGCAGTCCTTTGGCATTCACTCCCTGACTGTTTGTCATATTTGAAAAATGAAAAAAAACAAATTTTCGAAAAATAAAACCATGCAGAACGGTGAGTAAACGGGCAGAACTGGAGAACAGAGTGAAGAAAGTTAAGGACTATCACAAACTCACAGGTTCGAAGAAAATAAGTCATTAACACACACAAACAAGACAGCAGCTCAAGACCTTAAATACAGATAGGGCGGAGTTTGCTTTGCTGTGCCCCTGCCAATGCTACTACTACTAAGAAGGGGGGAACAGAGCTGGCAAGCTGTTGGCCTGTAAACTAAGAACAAAGAACCAAAAGCGCACTACAGATTGTTTTTGTTATGGAACTTGTAATTTGCGCACCTACCCCAAAGGGTTTCCCGGTGCATGGCAAGAGTAGCGGGAAGATATAAAAGGAACAATAGCAGAGTTAAAAAAGCCAAGTTTTTAGTCTCTTATTAAAAGCAAAGAGAGATGCTATATCTTCCAGGGGAGCAGGCAGGGCTTCCCATAGTTTTGGCCCTAAATAGGAAAAGGAACAACCTTTCATGCACGCCAGTCAGATTTTTGGTACAGTGAACCGAGTCTGTAAAATGGATCTCAGTGGTCAGGAAGGATGATAAAGGTGGACAAAGCTAACATATAGCAGAGGGCTTTGAATTGAATACGGTTTGAAACCGTCAGCCAGTGTAGGTCAAGGAGAATGCTGGAGACCGAAGCATACTTCGGAAGGTGATAAAGGAGCCTGGCAGCAGCGTTTTGCACGAGTTGTAGTATGTGGATAGTGGCTTTATCGGCTCCCAAGTATAAGACATTGCCATAGTCTAGTCAGGAGATGACAAGGGCTTGGATCACCGACCTCTGAGCTGAAAAAGGGATCAGCCATGAGATATTTTTTAGCCACTTAAGCCCAGCAAAGCAGGTGGACAACTTGTTTCATGGATAATGCTTCATCCATGAAGAAACCTAGGTTTTTAACACTGTTAAAAAGAGCAAGAGAAGTGTCTAGTACAGCGGGCCATTGCTGCCGCCCCCAGAGATCATGTATTTTGCCTAAAATCATGACTTTGGTTTTGACCCCATTAAGCTTAAGTTAATTATGCTGCATCCAGTAAAAAATCTTGCTCAAGCCTATGCTGAGGTCAGAGGGCCCGTGACCCTTCACCAGCGAAACGGCGAACAGGGATCTGGGTTTCATTTGCATAGGAAAAAAGAAACAACTCAGCGTCTTCAACCACCTCCGCTAGAGGACGGATATATATGTTGAACAGCAGAGGGCTCAGCACTGAGCCCTGTGGAACTCCACAGGGGGAAACATGGGAATTTGACCTGGCCGAGGAGGAGGAGACCTGGAAGGTTCAGTCCTTGAGATCAAATCAACACAGGCCAAGGGGAAATCATATAAACAAACAATTGTTACTTACCTGTAAACAGGTGGTTCTCCAGTATTGGTGTCTTTCATAGATTCACATGCTTGAATATTCCCCGTCGTCGAAGTTGGAGTCCCACGGTAAATAAAATAGCAATAATGCTAAATATAAATATAGAAATATATATACATGATACCAGAAAAGAAGGAAATACATAGAAAAACCTCTAAAAACAAATCCTACATAGGAATGCATGGTAGAGAGAAAAACCATTTGTAACACCTTAGTGTCATTATGTTAGTCCAAACTGCGGCCAATCAGGCGCCAGCACCCTCTAGAATCTTCTCCTCAGAAGCTCAAGCCCTCTGATTTTTGTAGCACAAGTAATAAAGAGCGCATGAGGAGAAAAGAGCCTCTGAGGGGAGGAGGGTGGGTCGCATTTGAATCTATGAAAGACAAATACTGGAGAACCACCTGTTTACAGGTAAGTAACAATTGTTCTTCTCCAGTATTAGGGGGTGTCTTTCATAGATTCACATACTTGAAGAGAATAGTAAGCAGTAACCTCCTAGAAAACTGAGATTGCTAGGCATAGAAGAAAAAATCAAGACAGTACTAGAATAATAATACAGTCATATAAGACATCATAGCAATCACAGGAAAATACTAAGGAGGAGGGAACAGAGGCTCACCTTACTGAAAAAGATGGCGAAGCACTGCCTGTCCCACTGCGGTATCCGCTTCATTGATGGCATCCAAACAGTAATGTTTGGTGTAGGTGTGCCTGCTGGACCATGTCGCTGCACGGCAGATCTGATGAAGTGGCACACCAGCAAACAAGGCGGTGGATGAAGACATCGCCCTCGTAGAATGAGCCCTCACTGAAGCTTGCAATGGTTTGCCCGCTTGTTGGTGGCAGAAAGCAATGGCTGAGGAAAGCCACCGGGCAATAGTCGGTTTCGAAATTGGATGTCCCTTGCGCAGTCGTCCGTAGGCAATGAAAAGTTGGTCGGACTTGCGGAAAGGGGCAGTTCTGGCAATGTAAAATTTAAGGTAAGGCAGGCACCGTAATTTTAATGTATCAGTTTTGATTAGATGAAAAGTTGTCGCGTGCAGGCTAAGGCTTCGCTGTCTGAACGATACAGCGTTGAGATAAATACCAAAATAGCAAGTTCTCAATGGTAATTGTCCCCCAGCGCACCGCGTTAGGTGATACCCGCAGGTGTAATAAAGTTCAAGCAGACAAGAATTTGTTTCCAAATTGTTCTGTTATTATGATTTTCAAAAAGTACATGGTCACTCCAGTACCATTTTCCTTTAAATGTAGTATTTCTTAAGCATCAGAAAAATACATCCACACTTTTTTCATCATCAATCCCATCGGTCCCTATGCATTTCGGGCTCGTACAGCCCTTCGTCAGGGGAGGGGTCTGTAAATCAAAAGATACAAAACGAACTAAATACCGAGAAGACTTCTCTAATTACTAACACATTTTTAAACATAATTCCCATGTGCTGTGTAAAGTTGCAAGTTGCTTACACATGCACTGTGCATCACAGATGACCATGAAGAATCGTGTTAATGTTAAATTAATGGTCACATAGAAAAGAAACCGTAGCCCAAAAAAACTGGAGAGAGTCCATAAGTTAAAAGAACAGGATAAAACATGCCAGAATTGGGTCGTGATCTAAACCCGTGTCTAATCAAGGTTGCAGGGTAGCGTGAGTAACGAAGTGTAAAGTCTGGGCGTGCTCATGAGATTGCCGCAGTGAAGACATTGAACTTAATCGGTATTAAGCCAGAGTGGCGTGAATCATAAAGTTCGAGGTTCGTGAGCATGCAAAAAGCTATTAGGGTAAAATTTAAGACATCGTTTGATGTCCAGAGAATGTAAGCGCTGCTCCGCCGGAGATTTTGGATCCGTAAAGAAAGTCTTGAGGAATACAGGCTCATTCAAATGAAAATCCGTGGGTACTTTAAGCATGAAAGAGGGGTTGGTCCGGAGTGCCACCCCGTCAGGTTTGAACTGTAGATAAGGTGGCTTGACAGTAAAAGCATTGAGGTCGCTCACGCGACGAAAGGAGGTCAAAGCCAGCAGAAGTGCAACCTTCCAAGTGATGAACTTGATATCTGCCCTGTGGATAGGCTCAAAAGGTGATTTCATAAGTTGAGATAGTACAACATTGAGGTGCCAAGCTGGAGGAGGGCGACGCACAGGTCGAAACTTGCGGAAAAGCCCTTTGAAGAATTGACATATAATTTGTGATGAACAGAGAGATGAAGAGCCATCATGTCGGAAACGAGATATAGCAGCTAAGAAAACTCTCAGTGTAACATGAGAGAGACCTGACTGAGCAAGGCTCAAAAAGAATGGAAGGAGCTGCTCAGGAGTGGAATGGATGGGATGGATATTGGCTGTAGCGCACCAATGACAGAATCGCTTCCATTTAAGTTTGTAAGTCTTGATAGTAGACGGAGCTCTGGCATGAGCTAGGATGTCTCTGCACTCCTGGGATATGTTTAAACCAGCGTACTCAAGGTGCTCAGGTTCCAAGCCCAAAATTGTAGCGTTGAGGGATCTGGATGACACACTAAGCCCATGTCCATGGTTAGAAGGTCCGGACGAGGACGTAGAGGAATGGGCTCGCACAGGGACATTAGGAGTAGTTCCGAAAACCATGCCTGTCTGGGCCAACGAGGAGCAATCAGCAGGATGTGGCAGGGCTGCCTCCGCATCTTCCACAATACCCGCGGTATCAATGGGAGCGGCGGAAAAGCGTAAGCGAATAGACCGCTCCAGTTGATCAAAAGGGCATTCCCGCGGGACTTTGGGTGGGGATGCCAACTTGCATAAGAAGGGCATTTCCGGTTCTCCGGTGTCGCAAAGAGATCCAGATCCGGGTGACCCCATTTGCGGAACACACAATCCAGAGTCGGTTGGTGCAGCTCCCATTTGTGTGTCGAGGAAGTGGACCTGCTTAGAGAGTCAGCCAGGAAGTTGGACACACCCGGAAGGTGGACAGCTGTCAAGGTGATGTGATGGCGAAGAGCCCATTCCCAGATTGACTGGGCCAAGCGGGACAGAAACAGAGACCTGGTCCCCCCCCTGCTTGTTCACGTAGTGCATACTGGTAGTATTGTCTGTTTGGATTAGCACTGACTCCCCGTGAACAACTGGGAGGAAGGACTTGAGCGCCAGAAAAATCGCCATCAATGTTAGCCTGTTGATATGCCACGTGCGTCGCGTCGGCGACCACTTGCCCTTGATGGATAGGCCCAGAAGATGAGCGCCCCACCCCTCTAAGGAGGCGTCAGTCGTCAACGTAAGGTCTGGAGCATGATCGAGGAAGGACACACCCATTCCCAGATTCGCGGGCTGCGTCCACCAAAGCAGGCTCTGTTTCATGCGAGCTGTGACGGCAACAAGGCCGTTGAAGGATCCGGAGACCTGACGCCACAGTAAGTCCAGTTCTTCCTGAATGAGACGGGCGCGCAACCTGCAATTTGGGATCAGTGCGATACAAGATGAAGCCATTCCCAAGAATGATTTTAACGTCCGAACAGAAACGGACTGTTTTTTTCGAATAAGGGAGACCAGACGAAGAATTTTTAGACGTCGTTCATCCGAGACGAACGCTTTTGAGAGCTGCGTGTCTAGGATTGCTCCCAGGAAAGATGTGATCCGCAGAGGTGCAAACTGTGACTTTTCTTTGTTGATGGTCAACCCTAGAGACCGAAACACTTGCTGGCAAAGGTGCGTGTCCCGATCTAGCTGATAGTGGCATTTAGACTTGAGAAGGCAATCGTCTAAATAGGGAAAGATCTGAACTCCTTGTAGACGCAAGTGAGCCACCACCGGGGCCAGTACCTTCGTGAACACACGAGGAGCTGAACGCAGTCCGAAGGGTAGCACTTTGAACTGAAAATGTATTGGCCCCACTTTGAAACGCAGGTACTGGCGATGTCGTTTGATTATTGGAACATGAAAGTATGCGTCTTGAAGATCTATGGTGGTCATAAAATCCTCGCTGGATAGAAGACGCAGGACTTCCAGTAGTGTCCGCATACAGAATGATTGAGACTTCAGGAACTGGTTGAGAGCCCTCAAATCCAGAATGGGTAGCAAATCTCCGTTCTTCTTGAGTATGAGGAAGAATCGAGAGTAAAAACCTCTCCCTCTTTGATGATTTGGGACCACTTCGACTGCACCCTTTAACACCCGTTCTGCGTTCGCTTCATCATCCGCATCCTGCGGATATACAGTGGTATGGATGCTAATAGATCTATGAATCCGAGACGAAGTCGTAGTTGGTACGACAGGCGGCAATGAAGGTGGAGGTAGCACCACAGGAGCGGGAGATTGTGCAGGTGTAGTTTGCGGACTAGCTGGGAAACGGCGGTTGTAATCGCCCAGCATATGTTGGAGATTTGAAATTAAGGTCAAAGGAATGGTGGCCACAGGGGCTTGAATGAACTGTTCCTCTTGTTGAAATTCTGGCTCACCGCCATCATCAGAGTCTGTGTCCTGACATTTAATTATTAAATCAGAGGGACAATGTGCTGCCCCAAACGTGTCCTCTTCATGCTCCGAGTCTGATGTAGTTGCAAACATCGGAGAACGTGGTTGAAGCTCTGGTTCTGAGATCTGTTGGCAGGGTACTGTAGTGCGAGAATGTGAAGATTTAGAGGTCTTCAAGGGCACTAACGGTACAGATGCAATTGAAATTGGTGCCGTCCTTGACGGAGCCGTCACCGACGACGAGGCTGAGTTAGCTGTTGTGGCTGGTAATTTTGAAGAAACCTGCGTCGACGGAGTGGTCGTCGACGAGGTCGTAGACGGTGTCACCGTCGACGAGCGATCCATTGTTGAAGCAGCCGTCGACGGGTTCGTCGTCGTCGACGGGCGAGTCGTCGTCGACGGATTCGCTGTCGATGCTGGTACTGACTCCGTCGACGGAGCCCTCGTCGACAGTCCTGTCTTCGTCGACGAGATCTTCTTCGTCGACGAGATCTTGGTCGACAATGTCTTCGTCGATGAGGCTTTCGTCGACGACAACAATGTCTTCGGATCTTTCGTCGACGAGGATTCTCTCTTCTTCATTGACGAGATTAGAATCGTCGACGGAACAGGCTTAGACGGCAACGAAACCCTCGTCGACGTGAAGGCCGTCGACAAAACCATCGTCGATGATGAGAAAGCCGAAGTGGTAGTCAGTGTAGTCGTCGAAGATGCAGGCAAAGCCATTTTCTTTGACGGAGCGATCGTAGACGCTCTTGTCGACAGCGGGACTGTAAGAGGTGTGAAGACACCTCGAGAGGTAGCCAAAGACGCCTGAGAGCCAGGTCTCGTAGCCGTAGAGGTGGTAGGAATGGCAGTAGAGACTGCAGGAGCCACAGACAGGGCTAATTTTGGCTTCTTGAGGAAAGGAGAAGGAACCTCCTGGACACTACCTCTCTTTGAGGCTGCTGAGGAGAAACCAGAATGTAAACTCTCTGCGTCGGACACTAAAGAGTCCTTGTCCTTAAGACGCTGCAGCCAAAGAAGAAGACGGCCTTCCCTGTCCTTAAGAGTTTTGGTAGAAAAGGTTCTACAAAACTTGCAGCTGCCAGCCTCATGATCCGGATATAAACAATAAATACACTTCTGGTGGGGGTCCTTTTCAAAAAGACGAAGCTTCCCACAAGAAGAATATGGTCTGAATAAAGACTTCTTACTTGACATTGTAGACATTTCTGGAAAACTAGAAGATAGAGTTCTGAAAACTGAGCAGAGCTCAGGGAGACTCCCTTCACACGACGTGCGGTAGAAAATCTGAGGGCTTGAGCTTCTGAGGAGAAGGTTCTAGAGGGTGCTGGCGCCTGATAGGCCGCAGTTTGGACTAACATAATGATACTAAGGTGTTACAAATGGTTTTTCTCTCTACCATGCATTCCTATGTAGGATTTGTTCTTAGAGGTTTTTCTATGTATTTCCTTCTTTTCTGGTATTATGTATATATATATATTTCTATATTTATATTTAGCATTATTGCTATTTTATTTACAGTGGGACTCCCACTTCGACGACGGGGAATATTCAAGCATGTGAATCTATGAAAGACACCAAATTACTGCATTATCAAGGCCTTTAGGCAATTCTATACATCTTTATACTCCCCTGATTCACTCCTGTCATGCGTTATTACCTCTTACCTTTATATGATTCGGACTCCATCAGTCAAATGAGCAGGCCATTAGACTAGAAACAGATATATTGTAGAGGAAGTCATCTTTGGCATTGGTAAGCTGCGGATGGGGAAATTCCCTGACCCAACTTGAAGTACAACATATGAGGCTGATTGTGGAGAAGCAGGATGATCATGAGCCCCAGCAAAAGATCACCATGGCCAAAGCGTAGGGTTAAAATTACTATTCCATCTCCAGAGAGTGCAACAGTAGGGAAAGCGTTGGCTAGCGTAGGGGTAAAAATTACTATTCCAACTCCAGAGAGCGCAACAGTAGGGAAAGCGTTGGATAGCGTAGGGGTAAAAATTACTATTCCCACTCCAGAGAGTGCAACAGTAGGGAAAGCGTTGGATAGCGTAGGGGTAAGAATTACTATTCCCACTCCAGAGAGTGCAACAGCAGGGAAGCGTTGGATAGCGTAGGGGTAAAAATTACTATTCCCACTCCAGAGAGAGCAAGAGTAGGAAAAGAGTTGTATAGCGTAGGGGTAAAAATTACTGTTCCCACTCCAGAGAGTGCAAGAGTAGGGAAAGCGTTGGAAAGCGTAGGGGTAAAAATTACTATTCCCACTCCAAAGAGTGCAACAGTAGGGTAAGCGTTGGATAGTGTAGGGGTAAAAATTACTATTCCCACTCCAGAGAGCACAACCGTAGGGAAAGCGTTGGATAGCGTAGGGGTAAAAATTACTATTCCCACTCCAGAGAGTGCAACAGTAGGGAAAGCGTTGGATAGCGTAGGGGTAAAAAATTCTATTCCCACTCCAGAGAGTGCAACAGTAGGGAAAGCTTTGGATAGCGTAGTGGTAAAAATTACTATTCCCACTCCAGAGAGTGCAAAAGTAAGGAAAGCGTTGGATAGAGTAGGGGTAAAAATTACTATTCCCACTCCACAGAGTGCAAGAGTAGGGAAAGCGTCGGAAAGCGTAGGGGTAAAAATTACTATTCCCACTCCAGAGAGTGCAACAGTAGGGAAAGTGTTGGATAGCGTAGGGGTAAAAATTACTATTCCCATTCCAGAGAGTGCAACAGTAGGGAAAGCGTTGGATAGCGTAGGGGTAAACATTGAGGAAATATGAATTTTTATGGTCAATTGTGTCCCCTATCGTAGACCCCAACGGCTCCATGTACGTGCTTCAAGTACATGTATGTTCCCTCCACTTCCAGCTATGAAGACGGAAATACATTTGCGTCCAACGTTAACATGTCCTCTTTCAGATCCACCATGAATGGGTCGGATATTCGGTTCCTAAGTATGCCTTGCCACCGTCTTTATATGGTGCACCTTTCACGTTTTTCGGCTCTGGCGAGTTAGGCCCTGATTTCTGCCATCGAGCCTTTTCCTGCCTTCTGCCTCTGGATGCTACAGCCTGGACCTGCATCCGTATCCCTGACCTTTGTCTTACTCCCTGCGCGGCTAGCGGTGCCTGGCTCGGCCTGCTTGCCTGCCAAGACTGTATTTTGCCTTCAAGTTATCTGCTCCGCTCCTCGAAAATACATTCCTGTCTAGTAGTTTAGGTAAACATCCTTCCCAGCTGCAGAGCAAAGGGCCCGGCCTTTCTGTCTCCATGCAAGTAATTCATTGCTCCTGTTACCATGGTAGGCCCATGCCCCCCTCACATCTCATGTAGACACGTAGACGCTTATACACGCACTAGCAGTCAGTATAGAATAGCCTCTGCCCGAGAGACCTTTCCTTCCAGATAATACAGTTCCTCAAACACAAGATATTAGATATGATTTGGGATTAGGTTGTTCTGACACCCCAGACTTCTGTCTCCTCATGTAAGGCTAAATGTCAAGTCCCCTTCACCCTCCAGTTCCACGTCAATCACACGTCATGCTGCTGCGCGCGCATCTCTGCCATGTATTTCTGCTGACACTGCAGGATTCTCCTATGGATCCACCCACTTGTGACACCTCTATATGACGTTTCTAGTACACGCCCTTGTGCACGCCTTCTGTTACGCCCTTTTCATTACGTATATGTGTTCTTATCTCTTCTCTCAGCTGTTACGCCTTCTGCATCCATCACCACTGTAATGCATTGACTATATATATGATATTCTGTCAATAAAGTATTGTCTATCCCTTCCTGAACCTTCGTGGTGATGGAACATGATACCTGGTTCGAACCAATTCCTTTTTAAGGAATAAAACCCCTTTTAAAACTCAGATGCCACGGACTCTGCCTCTTATTTCTTGACTGAGTTATTCTTATTGAACTTTACCACATAAATTAAGTATAGGTAATTTAAATTTACCACATAATTGGCGCCCGAACAGGGACCCCTCCCCCACCTTACGCGCCGGCGGTGCGTTGCAGGCCCGGTCCCCTGCCACAGCCGTGACGGACAACAACGCGTACCCGCAGGATTTCCTGTACCTCCCTCAGGCCAACGGAGGTGACTGAGGCTGCGATCGACACCCAGACGAGGCGGTGAGGAGTGCGGAGGATCCCGACCAGAGCCCAGCTGAGAGAGCAAGGTCCGAGGTATTCAGAGGCCCACCAGTTTCCGAAGTTCCGAAGTACCTACGTCACGAGTCGAGTCGAGTCCAGGCCGGTCCAGTCCAGTGTCGAGTTTCCGAGGCCTTCCGTTCCGTGCTTCCCGGTGAGTACCGTTGCTGGGGACGCATCTAGACGGGTTTGGGTACACAGGCCCGGTCTGCACTGTTTTAGCGGTGTATCTGTACTGTTTAGCAGTATATCCGGTCTGCACTGTTTTAGCGGTGTATCTGTACTGTTTAGCAGTATATCCAGTATGCAGTTAGCTAGTTTTATTCTAATTATTGTTGTTCGTTCTAATATGTTTTAGTGTGTTTTTAAATGTCGTGGTATGAGTGATTGTTCGATCTTCATTACTGTGTTCATTGTATTAACTGTGTTCAAGTTCGAGTAAGTATCAAGTAGCAAGGTTCAAGATGCCTTTATTTTCCAAACTAAGACAAATAAGAACTAGAAAAGGGATACTCGAGGAAGCTGTTCCCATCCCACCCGGGGACACTCCCGGATATTTTATGTACCATAAGCACGGCCTAGATGCCGTATTATTCCTTGACTTGTGGGTGGACTACACCAAAGATTTAGCAGAGAATCTGAGATGGCCCGTCACGGGGACATGGGATGCCGATTGCATCATGAGAGTAGAAGAAGCACTATGGAAGAAGAAAGCCAGACAGTCACAGAAAGATGCCATTGAATTATGGCTTAAAGAATCGCATAGACGCACAGAGAAAGAATTCAGAAAAGCAGAAAAACATAGGGAAGATTCAGAAAAAGCCAGAGAAAATGAATTAGTTGAGGAAGGTATACGAGTTAAAGCAGAACAAGTAGACCGACAGCGAAATACTCTTGCGAATGGTATGTATCCTCTTTTGGCCGAGGGTTTACCTAAGGCCACCCCGGAAGTACCAAAAGATCTGCCACCTCCATTGCTTCCGACTAAATTACGCCACAAGACCGCAAAGGACATATTCCTTTCTTCCTATTTAGACGATGTAGCTCCCGAATATATCAATGTTCCGCCGGCACGCACACCACCCGCTGACGGCACTCCACCCCGAGATAATGTACACCCACTTCCGCAACAACAAACTCCTCCTCCCGTTCCACCTCCTGCGCCTGTTCCCCCACCCCTTCCTGCACCTATTATTCCTGGCATTCACCCACTGAATCCCTTTGGACCTGGCACCTCAGGAGGTGCGACAGGAGTTTTTCAAACGCCGCCACAAACACATCGATTGACTTATAGGGATTTAGCACAACAACGTACACCTCAAACAGCGAGTTACGACATACTTAAAGAGCCTCTTACAGACTGTAGATATGATCCAGTACCCGGTAAAGACGACAGAATGATGCTAGCATCAGTACATCTACGACGAGTTGCAAACTATTTAATGTTACTACCAGGAATGATTGATCATCTAGACAGAATATATCATTTTGTCCAAACGGGGGAAGGTCCTGAAAGTATTGGCGAGGCCATGGCACACCAGAAAGTTGACACTCAAAGTATGATATTACGTTTCTTCATAAACTGCTTGATAAGAGACCAAGATAGGCCTGGTGTAGACAAGGAAGAAATGAAAGCACTTAACAAATGGGGTCAGAATATAGCAGACGGAAAAAATGATAAACAGGATTGTATAGAAAACATGTACCGAAGGATCCGAAAAGCAGTAATAAAAATACACGAAAGAAGACAGCCTGAAAGAGAAATAGATACAGATAAGAATGAATCCTCGGAGGAGGAGGAACAACCAGAAACGACAACAAGAGCATTGCAATTACCAGCTAGAGAAACGATAGCATATGTAGGTAAGGGAAGACCCTTTAATAATTCAATACGTCCGGTACGTCCAGAAAGTAAGAGACTTTTTCAAGCTGCCATGTCAAAACCGAAGACCCCTGAACATCTATTTCAGGCTACTGACAAAATACTTCAAGAACGAATGGGGTACCATGTACTCGATTCCATGGATGAACAAGAATTAGCCAGGTCAGCAGTACAATGGGCTGACAGTTCTGATAAATATAGTGATGATGCGTTAGCGCAAGCGTTTTTGAATCTTTCTCCAGATGAACAGCGTCTAGCTGGTATGTACATGATACAACACCTCCTTATATTGTATAAAAGCCAACACTCTGATCCTGGTCCCCTGCCTGATATATTAATAGAACTACTCATGAATAAATGGAGAGGCCTAGGTACCGATTTAATTAAAGTAATTCTAGAACATCGGCACAGATATAGTGCCTTCCTGTGTCCACAGTCTGTTCCAGCTCCACCCATAGAAAGAAAAACGTATTACATAGACAGACAGAATCCCTTACGAGAAGTGCACCCAGTCAGGAATGATGATAATACTTTTAGACGCGTGTTTGTGTACACGCCCATAACTAAAATAGAACTATTGGAAATGAAGAAATTAGTGCCCAGCCATGACAAAGATCCAGCAGGTTTTCACCGTGAAATAAAAGACATGTTACTCATGGGTGATTATACATATCCTGACATTATGAAAATATTAAAAGTTTTGTTGCCTGCCGGTATTTACGAGAAACTCAAAGAAAAAGAATGGGAGGTGGGAGAGCAAAAGATTGATTGGGCTGCATTAGAGAACGAAGAAAACACTCGAACTCCAGGCCTAGGGCTTGGGGACAAAACTAAAGCATTACCAGGATTGTTAGTACAAGTATTGCCACGTTTATTAGCAACGAAAAAGGAGGACTGGGGTGCAATCTCAACCTGCAAACAGAAACCCGATGAAGACACTAGTGATTTTTATTCCCGATTTGAGAAATGTTTTGGTATTAATAGTGGCCTGAAAGCAAGTAGCGAGTCATATCCACATCTTTTTGTAACAAAATTAGTCGAGAATTCCTTGCCCCAGGTTAAGAACAGAGTACTGAAAGTCGAGAGCACATGGCAAGCTAATACCCCTTCACAAATGTTACAAATGCTACAGCACCACCAGAATAGAATTAGAGAAGAACATGAGCACGAACAAAGACGTATGAAAGACACGAAAATGAAAATGCTAGTTGCTCAGTCAGTTCCAGCTGACGGTCAGAAAAAGGGTATGACCCAGTCCAGTAATTCGGCGGCTCCTGTTAAAGGGACATGCAACTACTGTAAACAGCCAGGTCACTATATAAATGATTGTGCAGTTTTGGAACACAATATCTCTACGGGTAAAACTAAAGAGAGACCGCGTCCACCTAGACAAGATCAGACCCAACAACAAGTACCCCAGAATGTACAGCCTATGCATGCTTCACAACAGACAGTACAGACCGTAGCAGTACCACAGCCACAGCCCATTGCCGCAACACAAAACACGACACAACAGATGTACCAGTATGCACAAAATGATTATCCCGATTATCAACGATACACATGAAACAGCCTAGAGAGGGAGGTTGGCTTGCCTCTTATTGAGGTTCCTGTAGATCAAGAGGGTCCTTATGTACATAGTCAAGTATTAGGGAAAGACAGAAAGTTTTTAATTGATACAGGGGCAAGCAGGACAACTATAAGTCACGACGAGGTTCCAGGGGCACCCCTCTCAGGCTCACAGAATGTTTCCCTTGGATTTTCAGGAAAGCCTATTGTTAATGAAGTATCGCAACCACTTCCCCTTGCAGTTGGTCCATTGACACGTACTACAGATTTATTGCTCACAAAATCATGTCCAGAAAACTTGTTAGGTATAAAGACACTGAAAGCTCTAGGAGCTGTCATTTGCTGTTCTCTGGAAGGAGTAAGACTGTTTTTACGTGACTTTAAGGGTCACTATGTGTTGAGAGATATGGACCACAGGTTACAGAATGTCCCTGCACATTTATGGGCACAAGGTCCCACTGATGTAGGTTGTATGCACATTACACCATATCGAGTCACACTCAAGCCAGGAGTGGTATTACCACGAATTCGACAATACAAGTTACCCCCAGAATACAAGTTACCCCCAGATGCTGTAATGGCTTTACTGAAAATCATTGACGAGCTCATTGCACAAGGAGTGGTTGTGGAAACCGACTCCAATCTATGTAATTCCCCTATCATTCCAATTCTTAAACGCACTGATCCAAACGCACCCCCAGTTTATCGATTAGTTATCGATTTACGAGAATTGAATAAATGCATTGTACCACAGTATCCCGTGGTTCCAGATATCTCTTCATTATTGACAGCTATTGATTCAGAAGCAACGTTCTTTACTGTAATTGACCTCAAGAACGCCTTCTTTAGTGTCCCAATCGATCCGGAAAGCCAATATCTTTTCGGATTCTGTTTAAATGGACGAAGCTTCAAATTTGCACGCGCACCTCAAGGATTCACAGAAAGCCCCAGCATCTATAGTCAAGCACTGAAAAGACAACTTGACAGTATTCACATGCCTGATAACACTGCACTACTTCAGTATGTCGATGATATACTGATCACCGCCCGAAGCGAACCTGAATGTGAACGAGCATCACTGACGGTTTTGCATTTTCTGGCCGACAAGGGGCACAAGGTGTCCCCTTCGAAGCTGCAATTCTGTGTTCAGCAAGTTGTGTACCTTGGGCACTTGCTGTCCAAAGGGGGGAGACAGCTCACACCTGACCGCATCCAGTTAATTGTAAACATGTCACCACCGAAGACACAAAAGGAGGTACGGGCCTTTATAGGCCTCACTTCTTACTGCAGACAATGGATTCCCCAGTACGCATTTCTAGCAAAGCCACTCATACAGTTGACAACCCAGGAGGCAGCGACATCGACTGTCCTCCCTTGGACTCAGGAACATACACAAGCTTTTGAAGACTTAAAGAAAGCCTTATGCCAAGCACCTGTTTTAGCAACACCATGTTACAGTAAACCTTTTACACTTTTTGTCACAGAACGCGAAGGTACTGCATTGTCAGTGCTGACCCAAGAACAAGCAGGTTCACACAAACCGTGTGCTTACTTTTCTAGTACATTAGATCCAGTAGCCCAGGCTCTGCCTGCGTGCTTGAAATCAGTAGCAGCGACAGCTCTAGCAATCAGACAAAGCGATTCCATAGTGTTAGGACATCAATTGACAGTGCAAGTTCCACATTCCGTAGAAGTTCTTTTAAACCGAACACAGACCCAGCACTTGACTATAGCACGACTGACAGGTTATGAATTGACATTGTTTCAGCCACACATAGAAATCAGACGCTGTAATACATTGAACCCTGCTACACTTTTGCCATTAAGTGAAACAGACCCATTGGCACATGATTGTATTGAAATCATTACTATTACGACGAAACCCAGACAAGACTTGACAGACACTCCATTACCAGACCCAGACCTGACACTTTATGTGGATGGTTCATGCATGAGAACAAGTACAGGAGAGTTAGTGGCCGCCTACGCAGTCACGACAGAAACTGACGTTATAGAAACAAATTGTATTGACACCCAGTCAGCTCAAGCAGCAGAGCTCATCGCTCTGACACAAGCCTGTATTCAAGCCAAAAATAAGAGAGTTAACATATACACAGATTCACGTTATGCATTCGGAGTTGTACATGACTTCGGAGTACTCTGGCGAGAGAGAGGTTATTTGACTTCTCACGGTGCCAAAATTCAACACGGTCCCCTCATTCAAGCTCTGTTAGATGCAATACATCTGCCTACAGCCATATCCATCATGAAGTGCAAGGCACATACGAAAGTCACAGATATTATTTCCCGGGGTAACGACCTGGCAGACCGAACAGCCAAGCATACAGCTCAGAATCAGACTCACGCAACTGACTTGACAAAGACAATAGTCCCGACACCGACACACTGCATGACAGTTAGGGATCCCGCCCATGATGTAATTGACATACAGACACATGCTACACCAGATGAAATCAAGAAATGGACTGAACTAGGAGGGATCCAGACAGATCAGGGATGGATGACGAAGGGAAAATCTACATGGTTTCTCCCCGACTCTATGGTTCAAGTCATCCTTAACACAGTACATAGTCCAGCGCATCTAGGAGAAAAAGCTATGCTAGACAGTATTCAAAACCTTTGGTTCAATAAACATTTACGAGCAGCAGCCAAACAGAAAGTGCGTACTTGCATGATTTGTTGTCAGTTCAACCCAGGTAAAAGCATTCCTGTAGAGCAAGGTGGATTTCATCCTCCCGATCACCCTTTTGAAGTCCTCCAGATGGATTATATCCAGATGGAACGTTGTCGAGGATTCAAATATGTCCTTGTAGTTGTATGTGCACTTTCCCGTTGGACAGAAGCATATCCAGTCCCAGATTACACTGCTCCGACCACTGCCAAGCACTGGTACGTGAATTCTTCCCACGGTATGGTTTGCCCCGTATCGTATACTCAGATAACGGTCAGCCATTCTCGTCCGAACTTGTGAAACAGGTTACACTCCTGCTAGGATATCAGTGGAAATTCCACTGTATCCGACATCCCGAGGCAGCAGGTCTCGTGGAGCGCCATAATCAGACTCTGAAAATTCGTCTTGCCAAAATCTGTAGGGAGAAAGGCGTCGACTGGATAGTAGCTTTACCAGTTGCGCTCTTTTATATGAGAATGGTCGCACACTCCAGAACAGGGCTATCCCCGTACGAGGTGGTCTTTGGTAGGCCACCGAATATGTGGGGGACGCCTCTGCCGAGAAAAATTACCGATGTTGATTGTAATATACTGACAGATTACCTTGCCTCCTTGATGTCTGCACTACAATCATGTCGTTCACAGGTCGCTGCAGCCTTTCCCGACAACACCGAGGTGAAGCCCCATGAGGTTGTTCCAGGAGATCTCCTCTTCGTGAGGAACTTCGACAGGAGGAGTCCGCTGGACCTGCCCTCCTCCACAGACTGACTCAAAACTCCCCCTGGTCGAGAAAACTTCTTCTCAGGAGTATAAATCCAAATTGAGGTCTAGCAAGTCAGACAGTTTAATTGTTTAAGTCCTCCCCTAGGTGAATCGGTTAGACGAGTCTCTGACATATATCCCCTAGACCCCAATAGAGAGAGAGATAGACAGAAACAGCTCAAGAAACGTGAATATTGTAAATCACTCCGTAGTCACTGTATTGTGACACTGTTGATTATGTTTTTTCTGAGTCTTTTGATTATTGCTGCAAGTATACTGTTACATATATATTATCCTATTTTCAAACGTGCACATTCTTCCTTCAATGTCACTGCCGAGCACTCTTTCAGTGAATTACCCCCGCATGAGTTATCTTACCGACTTGCGCTGCGCAACAATACATTCATCAGCATGTTACATCACTCCCATCAGACCAGCAACGCTACAAATTGTTGGATATGTGGCCGACTCCCTCCCTATCAGAAATACAAGGGAGTTCTGCCCCTCTTTCCGTACCCGTTCACACACAATGGTTCCTGTGGCGCATGGTTTAGTTTGATTAATTCTTTAGATTCAAATACCGTAGTTTACCAGGGCAACTGGATATGGGGAAACCTGAACGTAGTTTTGCATAAAGCCTGCTACCCTAACAAGGAGGGTCTTCCCAAAAGGACAGGGACTGATCTAGAAAATGAAGTATATGGATTAGGTAACTTTACACTTAACCTCATGATTCTGAATGTTGAATCTGAAACCGCACCAGTCTTGCCTGCTATGTCAGTATTACCAGTAAAAGGTGAATTATGTGTTAGAAAGAATGGTTCAGTACACCTGGGTCATAGTAAATGTACTACTGTGATCGAATTCAGTGATAAAGGCAAGTCTACATTTAAAGCTTCCCGTCATTCCTATTTCGTTTGTGGTCATACCGCATATATACGCTTACCTCTAGATTGGGATGGCACCTGTTACATTGCATTCCTTCTGCCACCTGTTTTCCTAGCCCCTCCTGATTATCATAGGAACTCCCATCTAGTACACAATAGACCCCAGAGAGATCTCCCGATTGTCGACTACACTGAAACGGCATGGGAGCAATACACAGACTTCAATAAAGGTTTCTTTCCCTACTTAGGTGCTGTCTTTAATAGTAAACTGATACGTAAATTAACCAGAACCCTCGAAGCAGTAGTGAATGAAACTACTTCTGCCCTAGGCAACTTAACGGAGGAGCAGTCTGTGATGCGGATTGTTGTTCTTCAAAATCGTCTTGTCCTTGACGTCATCCTGGCCGATAGGGGCGGAGCCTGTAGAGTCATCGGATCGAGCTGCTGTGTTTTCATTCCAGAAAACGCGCCATCAGTATATAGAGCCATAACCCGTCTTCACAAGATTGCAAGTCAGATACACCAGAATCCAGGCACCTGGACTTGGTCCGGTTGGTTCTGGAGCGTGTTGTCAGCCTGGGGATGGAAGGTCCTATCCTTCCTAGGTATTGCCCTTCTCATAGTATTCAGTTGCTGCCTATGTTTACAATGTGGGCCAGCGATTTGCGGCCTGTGTGCCACATCATGTATTCCTCATTCAAGTCCACATTCAAAATACCGTAAAAAGAAAGAAGAGCAAATGATGTTACATGAACAGATTGATAGATTAATGAGGATTGATATATCATGAAGGGTCCGTAGGGGACAAGGAGGGAATGAGGAAATATGAATTTTTATGGTCAATTGTGTCCCCTATCGTAGACCCCAACGGCTCCATGTACCTGCTTCAAGTACATGTATGTTCCCTCCACTTCCAGCTATGAAGACGCAAATACATTTGCGTCCAACGTTAACATGTCCTCTTTCAGATCCACCATGAATGGGTCGGATATTCGGTTCCTAAATATGCCTTGCCACCGTCTTTATATGGTGCACCTTTCACGTTTTTCGGCTCTGGCGAGTTAGGCCCTGATTTCTGCCATCGAGCCTTTTCCTGCCTTCTGCCTCTGGATGCTACAGCCTGGACCTGCATCCGTATCCCTGACCTTTGTCTTACTCCCTGCGCGGCTAGCGGTGCCTGGCTCGGCCTGCTTGCCTGCCAAGACTGTATTTTGCCTTCAAGTTATCTGCTCCGCTCCTCGAAAATACATTCCTGTCTAGTAGTTTAGGTAAACATCCTTCCCAGCTGCAGAGCAAAGGGCCCGGCCTTTCTGTCTCCATGCAAGTAATTCATTGCTCCTGTTACCATGGTAGGCCCATGCCCCCCTCACATCTCATGTAGACACGTAGCCGCTTATACACGCACTAGCAGTCAGTATAGAATAGTCTCTGCCTGAGAGACCTTTCCTTCCAGATAATACAGTTCCTCAAACACAAGATATTAGATATGATTTGGGATTAGGTTGTTCTGACACCCCAGACTTCTGTCTCCTCATGTAAGGCTAAATGTCAAGTCCCCTTCACCCTCCAGTTCCACGTCAATCACACGTCATGCTGCTGCGCGCGCATCTCTGCCATGTATTTCTGCTGACACTGCAGGATTCTCCTATGGATCCACCCACTTGTGACACCTCTATATGACGTTTCTAGTACACGCCCTTGTGCACGCCTTCTGTTACGACCTTTTCATTACGTATATGTGTTCTTATCTCTTCTCTCAGCTGTTACGCCTTCTGCATCCATCACCACTGTAATACATTGACTATATATATGATATTCTGTCAATAAAGTATTGTCTATCCCTTCCTGAACCTTCGTGGTGATGGAACATGATACCTGGTTCGAACGAACTCCTTTTTAAGGAATAAAACCCCTTTTAAAACTCAGATGCCACGGACTCTGCCTCTTATTTTTTGACTGAGTTATTCTTATTGAACTTTACCACATAAATTAAGTATAGGTAATTTAAATTTACCACAACATGACTATTCCCACTCCAGAGAGTGCAAGAATAGGGAAAGCGTTGGATAGCGTAGGGGTAAAAATTACTATTCCCACTCCAGAGAGTGCAAGAGTAGGGAAAGCGTTGGTTAGCGTAGGGGTAAAAATTACTATTCCCACTCCAGAGAGTGCAACAGTAGGGAAAGCATTGGATAGTGTAGGGGTAAAAATTACTATTCCCACTCCAGAGAGTGCTACAGTATGGAAAGCATTGGATAGTGTAGAAGTTAAATATAACATACTTATAAATAATTGTTGTAAATAAAATATTTTAAAATTAAATTTTTAAATAAATCTACATCATTTGCAAATACCCATTAATAATTACTCAAAACATAATTACAATTCAATAATTAATTAACAATAAAATAACAATAAATACCAATACATATAAATTAATAAATATAAATTACCAAATAATACATATTGAATACTAAAATATTTTTCAAATAAAAAAAACATAGTATTAGATAGTAATTGTTTAACAATTAGAAAATGGTAAACAATACATTTATTTTAAAAAATAATTTTTTTATGGAAAATTATTTACCAATTATAAATAAAATAAATTTCCAATTAATCAAAATTAATTAACAATTACAATTATCAATTACCAATTTAAAAAAATTAATTACCAATTAAAAAAGTAATTACTAATTAAAAAATGTAATAGCCAATTACAAACCTTAATTACCAATGAAAAAAATTAATGCCAATTAGAAAATGTAATTACCAGTTACAAACATTAATTACCCACTAAAAAATTAATAACCAATTAAAAAATGTAATAGCCGATTACAAACCTTAATTACCAATTAAAAAAATGTATTACCAATTAAAATCAATAATTACCAATTAGTAATTAATTAGAAGTAAAATAAATATAAATACCAATAAAAAATAAATAATTACATAACTACAATTAAATTACTTCCCACCCAATTCCCCTATAAACCCACAACCCGCTACAGACCTTAAACGCAAACATTAAGTAAAAGTAATTTACAAATACTAAAATGTAATAATTAATTTACTATAATTAAATTACTTCCCACCCTATTCCCCTATAAACCCACAGCCCGCTCCAGCACTAAAACATAAAATTAAATTAAAAATAAACTTTTCAATATATAAAAAATAGTACACATATAATTTAAAACAAATAAAATACTTAACAAAAAACATATAACACATACATATAAAATACATAATACATACATAATAAAATACATAACAAACAAATATCGATATTAGTAACATCGAATTTAGTGACATCGATATATTCGATATCGATATTACTAACTTCGATATTACTTATATCGATATAAAAAAATCGATATTACATACCTTAGGGTCGATATTCTGTCCAACGATATTCTTGACCTCGATATTCTTCACCTTTGATATTTTTGACTCAATATTACCTTAGGTCGATAATAGGGAATCGATATTTTGACTGTGCACCCAGCTACACAGCAGTGCAGGAAAGGAGGTCCTGTCTACGATCACCCTGCACTGATATTACACCCCAGCTCAAATCCAGGTTTGGTCCCCAGCAAACTACATCGCTTGTTAGGGGATGTGTGGCCAAACAGGGGCATTCACACACCAGTCATGGCAATGCCCAAGCTACAGCATAGAAAATCACAACAATTTTGAAGCAGTTTAATAATACCACAATAACAAGTTCAAAGATATGACTAATTCATCAAATCACAGTAATCGAACCACCTAACAAAACACAAATTAAAAGGGCATAACCAAAAAGCTCAAATATTGCATATTCGTGTCACCCACTAGGAAAACCATTCCAAAATCTTGAACTACATGTACCACAGTGCACTCTGATCAACAACAAAATCCATCACCATTCATTTGCCCTATTGTTACTCACTTTCCTTCATTCAGGAACACCAGAACACTGCAAATAATCCTATTCTGCAATGAGGTGCGTAGACAGAATTCCGAAATATCTATCTCTAGATCTTATGTAATCTGTTATCTGATCGGCCCACATTCTCCACCAAAACTGTAGATGGTAACTTATCAGACAATCTAAAATAAAGCACCTAAGCAGGATTGGAGATGGTGGTAACCTCAAGAAAATATGAGGCAATGTGTCCCACAGAGAACAGCTTCGATAGCAAATAAATCAGCATTGTCAAAACATAAGCTTTGATTAACAAAGCATGGAGTCCATTGAATGGAGAGTTACTTCAAATCAAAGCAAGCTTCATTTCGGAGGAAATACCATAAAAGCGCATACACATAAAAATTACATTATCAATAGAAATCACACTTGCCAATATAAAAACATATTCAGTTAAAAATAGACAATCTAGGGGCGTGGCTAGCGACGGAGGAAAATGGCCGCAGCCTAGAGGAGCTCCGTAGCCCGCCGAACTTCCCCTGTATATCCTGACATTAATCCTGACCTCAAACGCAACGAGGTATTAAGAAACGGCTGCAGTACAGCCTCCGGTCCGGGCAGCAGAAAACGGAGAAGCAGATACGTCCTACAGGTACCGATTCGCCCGCGGTGGGGAGTTGCGGCCTACTCTTCGAGGCAGAGACGGGAGCCATAGTGTAGCGGAGGCGGCACGCAGCGCTGACGTCGGCGGCACAACATCACAGCGATACCACGGTGGAGCGACGGCCCACAACAGACCGGGAGACACAACGCGCCACTGGTGGGCGGCGAAGAGTGGCGGCGAGCTCCGACCACTTCCCCCTACCTCCCCCAACCCCCCCCCCCCCCCCCCCCCCCTCTGGGCAAGAGCCGAAGAAACAGCAGAGTGGGCAGATACGCAGGGGGACAGCGGAGAGTGGGTTATTGGTATATGTAGGTCTGCCACTGGCAATAAGGCCACTAACACATGATAGGACTCAACATAGGTCTTAGAAAAGTATTCCTATGCTCAACCCTTGGTAACGTGGCTGCGAGCAGACAGGCTTAACTTCAAAGACAGGTATGTAAAGCATTTAAAAACACAATTTCAGTAAATAATTAAGACACAACAAAAAAATTAAAATCCAACACCAATTTATAAAAATAGGTAATATTTTTATCTTTTAAATGACACCAAAACGAAAATAATCCACTGTAGGGAACCTGATAAATGAATTTTTAAAGATTAGTCACTTTCTAGTGCTTAGAAACCAACAGCGCCCCTTTAAGTCTTTTTGTTTTCTCTATCTGGGACACACCTTTATAAATTGTTCTGAAGAATTCTCACCACTGTAGTGGGCCGCCTTCTTCAGCAAGCGGGGTCCAGTTAGAACACCTTCCTGGCGTTCTGCTTGCAGATACCAAAGTATCCAACACAATCCAAGGTTCTGGAATCTCCAAGAGGGTCCTTGAAAGTGTGAAACTTCAATTCCGCAATCCACTTGAACAAAACCCTTACAAATCCACTGGTACTCCAGGCTTTGAATTCTTTGTGAGGCTGTTCAGGTGAGCTCTGTTAACCTGTAGCTTGCAGGGAGTTTCCACTCTTGAGTCTTTTGGCAGCAAGGTAATCCACAGGGCTGCTGCAAAAAAAATAGGAATTTAGAATGGGAAAAGTCCGGTCACTGACATATCATCTGAGTCGGTCGGCATGAGCAAGTACCCAGTGGTAAATGACCCTGAAGTCTGGAAAGAGTCAAGCATTATAAAGACTTCCTAAGAAAGCATTAAATTGTTTTTTTCCTGAAAAAAGAGTGACTATCTTGACTTGTTATGAAATAGGGAATAGATCTGATGCAATGCTTGCCTCCCAAAAATTTCTCCACGAATCCATTGGTTGGCTAATGTCTAGTTTAGACTGGGACTGAACTCGTTCCTGTCTTTCTTTAGCAAATATGTGAGGAATGACCTCCACCACCGTTTAGCAGCCGGATGTTTACTGTCAAGTGAAGGGTTCGTGAAGACCCAACCGTTAAAATGCATGATCGGTTGAAGAATTGAGAGATGCTGCCCCCTACCATAGATATTAATGGAAGAGGGGGAAACAAAACATTCATGGCATAGCACCTGTTGTTTGTCTACTCCCTGTTGCTAGGAACTTAATGGAACGTTTCTGTTCTTTGGGCCTTTCTAGGCCAAGCGATGTAAGAATCTCTGTTTCAGATTTGATGCTCGCCATCTTTTCGACAGTGTGGCTGCCAAAGAGGTAAGAATCTGATTTGAAAGATTGAGGATCCTCTGTTGAGACTTTGGATTTGGTTCTGGTAAGAGGTATTGCGATGCTCAACTTACCATCATCAGTGTTGACACCACTACATCCTTTAGTGCCAGTCCTGTTAAACCAGCCTTGGAATTGTGTTGAATTCCGGCTTCTGCTATATCTGTTCCTCCCGCTCAAGTAGCTGAACTGTGTTGGCCGTAAAGTCTATAGCACAACCGCAACCAACATGAAAGCTACCAGTGCTGCTTCTTGTGGATGCTTCAACGTTGATATGCCTCTATGCTGCTGCCTGGATGGCAATATGCACCTCAACGTTGACCTTCTGGGATACCTCTACGTTCGAAATGCTGCCACATCTGCCATCTTCGATGCCAAGACAGCGAAATGCTCCTTGACGTCAACCTCATGTAATGTCTCGTCATTGATGTCTCAACAGCAATATACTCCTTGAGTCGACCTTCCTGATATATCTCAACGGCGACCTGCTTCTCCACGTCAACAGGTCTGCACGCCTCAACATCAACACTTTCTTTGCTGTGAATCGACTGTGTAATGGTCGTCAACCTACCCTGCGTCAATGTCGAGTGTCTCCCTCAATGTAGAACCAACCCTCGATGTTGAAGAAGTCGGTGCAGTACCTCATCTCAACGTCGATCCTCTCAACCAGAAAATATGTCGTTTTTGGGCTGAAACCCTCTGTTTGTGACTTCCACGTGCTTCAGCAATAAATGGTAGAGCCCTGGTAGAGGATTGACGCTTTCCTCGCTCTTCACAGATAAACAGCAGAGACCTGGTAGAGAAATGATTCTTTACTCTCTCTGAAGGCAGCCTTCTTTTACCTTTCCCTCAGAGTACGCTTGCAAAGCTTTTCTATGCTGAAAATCTTCAGGAACATGCTGCCTAGAATGCAGAGAATGCCGATGTCTGAGCTGGCCTTCATTCTCCCACAGGCAGTGTCACTTAGTCAAATAAAGTAAGCCTTTTGTTTGACAAAATATCATAATTATCTGTCAGAAAAAAAATGGAACTGCGAGGGAGATGAAAAATGTTGAATATAGTTGTTGTAACCAAAAATCCTATATGAATTTGAAAGAGAAAAGTCCTAAAAAGGCAGAGTTGAGTGCTCCAAGATCTTGTCACCAAGAGCCGGAAAAAGAGCTGAGGCAACTGCCACCTGCTCGGCATGAAGGCATACAGGTGGTCTAAGGGGCCTTAAAGGCACAAACGCTGTTTAAAACTCACATAATAGCAGCTTATTGGACTATATTGTCCTGCTATCCTTCATTATTCTACTTTTACAAAAACGGTTTGTGAAAGTTTTAAAGTCTGTATTCGAATATATATATATTCGAATACATATATATATATATGTATGCATATGGATATTTTTACCCTTTTATGTAAGTACAATTTGAAGAATATTTCCACTGCAGCCTGTCATTACAGGCTGCATAATATGTTTTTTCCTAAGTGTTTTACAGGCCTTCTGTAAAAAGGAGAACATCTACACTTAGGAAGATAATAAATGGAAGGTGCTCCTGGATCCGGGCGCATGTACTATTCAAACGCTTATGATTTTATTGGAAATTTCCTACGAGAGAGGTTTTAAATCTTCAGCAAGGATTGACTCTGTGGAGTTTTGTATACAAATCTGCCTTTAACAGACAGCTGTAGCGGTCTATAGCACAACTGCAAAAAGCATAGAGGGAGGGTGCAGATAGAGAATGACCTTCTCTCAAGTGTAATGGGAGGTCATGTTCGAGTTTATGGTCAGTGTTTCATGGAGAAAGCAGGAATCACTGCGACGAACCCAGGTGAGGATGGTAGTACCTGATTATATTAATTATTGTGCATCTTTTCTGCATGATTTCACCCAATGTTATTTATTTGCTTACTTTACTTTTTTGGCAATATTTAATTCAAGCTTTGTCTTGCTACTGATTACTTTATGTTAGACAAGGCATGTCATGTTCAACATATGGGATAATGTTAATGGTGGTTAATGAATGTTTAATTGGTTTTGATCATGAAAAGAATTAAATGTCACCCCACTCAAACACAGCATTTCAAACACACCTTTTTCACTTTCTAACATTTCTTAAGAGCGCTACAGCAGACAGAATATGTATAGATGTGACCCTGGATAAGTGTTTAAACAAACAGGTACGATGCACGGTTTTCGTACTTGAAAGTATGTATGTAAGGATTTAAAACAATTGACAGAGTCTATATCGGCCATTTTGTGCAGATCCTTAGAGTACAGTTGTCTCCGAGCATCGGAAACTAACCTGTGAAAACATCTTCAACAAATAAGGAGACAGAAAGAGAACTCTTTGACTGAACACACTGTTCCTTTCATTCATGTGTCCTCAATGGTTTCCAACAAATTTTCTTTTTGGAAGCAATCAGGGAAATGTTAGGTATAACTGCATAAATTCTAAAAATGTTGCTATGGGCTGACCCAGTTATTTTCCACAGTGTAATGTACTTTCATATTCTTTTACTAACGTTAATTCAAACTGGAGGTTAATTTGGACCTCCGCTTGGTATACACCTACCAGCACTAGGGCATTGTGCTATCTAAAATTAGGTAAACAAAGGGACATTTCTGGGCACAGACGTACTTGAACTTTGCATTGCTGCAAAGTGACACAAAGTCATACAAACCTACGTAGTGGTATTTACATTTCAGCGCAAAGAGTATTTTGTGCTGGAAAGTTGCTCTTTTTTTATTAGTACAAATACAACTTTGTGCTATATTGTGTCACTTTTCATCGAGTGGCTGTTAATGCTGTGTTACTTGGGCAGATCAGCGCAAACATCAATAGGTTTGGAAGAAAATTCTAGCTAAATCAGTCACCTGTGCCTTTTGTCAAATCACACCTCTTTGAAGTAGGTGCTAGCAATGGGAAATGCGCTTATATCTAAAAAACCCATGTATTACATTTGTGCTGAAGTGCACAGCATACATCCAGTGCGTGTGATTCTACTATGCTTGTCTGGACATGGCTATTTGTACTGGAAAGGTACACTTTCAGTACAACTCCTGTGGTAGAAAGTGCACACGGACCTCTGTAAGGCAATGCGACACGTCCGTCAAGGCAGTGTTTTAGGGCCACAGAGCAGGGGAAAAGCACATCAGCCAGAGGCCATATTTGCGCTGTCTTTTCCTCCTTGCGCAATGAAGTACAGGAAATTTGGTTACTGTGTTGAGATGCTTGAAAAGTTAGGCAGTCTTCATGGAGTTTTCATAGAAGTAGAACTGTGCATGTAGCGAAACATTAGTACGATGAGCTATACATAGAAACTCCCCTCTATGTCCACTGATTTTTGGGAAATTGAGGGGCATATGTACAAGAACTGCTGCTAATTAGCATTAGTGTTAGTTAGCGACAGTTTTCTTAACACAGCCTATCACCAAAAACTATTGCCCTGTTAGCGATGTATTACAATACGCTGCAACATGGCAATAGCTTCAGGTAGTTGCAGTGAAAACTGCTGCTAACACTAGCGTGAGGGCAATACAAATTTCGACGTTAGAGGGCAAAACTGACAAAAGGCCAATTTGCGTAAAGAAACACACGTTAGTCAGCAGTACTTCATATTTTTTGCCTCTAGAGGCTAAAATAGCCAATAGGTCCACCTTAAATAAAAATAATAAAATAAAAACAATGGAATGCAGAATGGAGCAGCCAGGGACAAGTACAGCACAGATCAACACCCTCCCCAAACCCCCCATCAGCCAGGATGACCAGCCAGAGTACCAGGGGAAGAGGAAATACAGAATCAGGGCTACATATATGAAAAGAGGTGCATCGCTAGGGAAAACCTGTGATGTTCACTTTCTATAGCACCCTCCTAGCAACACAATGATAGACAAAATCTTGAAAGCATGGACAGTCCCCGAGGCCTAGAGGTCTCGCTGATCCTGCGTCTGGGACCCAGAGAGGGATGCGGAGGTGCTGTGGAGTTGCTGTGCTGTGGCGGTAGACATTGAGGTGTTGGCGATAGCCCTTACCTGGTGGTGAAGTCTGCCAGGTCACATGGCGACACGTTGCTGACCTGTGTGTGAAGACCACCTGGTGCCTCTTGGAGCTGTGAACGGTAGTGGCGCTCCTGTGCACTAACGTAGGGAGGTCTGCATTGTATACCATGCACCACCACTAACCTGGGGAGCATGGAAGGATTACCAATGGAGGGCCACTCCTCTCTGCATCACAGGCAGGAGGATGTTGCACTGGACAGGCGTTGTGAAGGGTAAGGCCCCTGAGCTGCGCCGAACTTTTGTGGTGGGAGTGTTGCAACTTAACGCATAAGTGGGCCCTGTTGCATCACCTGTATCGGGTGGTTCTCGAGCGAACTTGGCAGCAACTGCTGTACCCAGGCTTGTGAAATCCCACCTGGCTGAAGCTCCTGCTGGCCGAGTCACAGATTTGGAGAGAGTGTGTGGCAAGGATTTCTGCTCATTCACAAAACTGTGCACAGAGACCTAGGACATTAGTGAATTGTGATGTACCAGAAACTCAGCTCAGTACCTAGAAACCCCAACCAGCTAGCAATCAGTGTCACATTAGCTCTTCGTCCTATAGCAAAGTAACTAATGATTAGACAACCTTGAACATGCGACTTAGGACCATCTCAGGAATGGTGGGAAGTGAGAAGACTCTTTTGTTATACTCTCATACCAGTCCACAACAGGAGTAAAAAAGAGACACTGTAAGGTTAAAATATTTATTATAACGACGTGATCTCATGCGCAGTATTTTAGTCAACGTAAGCAGACATATGAATAAAAATATTATGGTCAGCATGGTTACAACTCCATAAAATACAAAAGGAGGAATCATATTACAATGATAGTGCAAACAGGTGATATCGCGCCTAGTTTAAACACCCTCCCTTTATAGGAACTAAGTATTATAAACTATAGAAGGTCTCTTGAGCCTTTTTTGGAGGACCCATTACCTTGCTGCTCAGTAAGTGTAAATTAAATCTGGATTGGAAAGTCTCTCTGCATCCCTGGAACCTTTCAAGTGTGTGAAATTATGGCAAGTGTGCTATGATAAAGGCGTCAGAATCTTGCTTGGCTCGCAGCTGCCAAAATGTTGTGTCTAGAATGTGTTACACGGACATGCCGATAAACAGGCTCACATGTTATGATAACCTTGACGGCTCAGCTCTCACTGTACAAACTGGGGGCACGATGTATGTCTAGAGATGTTGAAAACAAACCTTTTCTCATGTATAGACCTTCGTGAAAGCTAACTTGCAAAAACAGCTGACGAGTGTTGTGTGCAAAAAGCAGTAAAAGGTAAAATGGCTTTTAAACTTCTAATAAGCCATGCTAACATAACATGCACGAAAAAAGAGGCCCTAAACCATACTACACCCTCCCTAGTTCGTGGAACACACAATAACCGGGGCAAACTTCGTAGAAAGCAAAGTTCAAGTTCAAATGAGACAGAACCAAGTTCAAGAATTTACTTGAGAAATGGGAATAAAAAATAAATTTAAAAAATCCAAATCAAAATAACCAAGTCAGTGAAAACAATCACGGGTGGCCATGGTGCGAAAAAGACCTCAAATATGTAAGAAAAATCAGGACTTTAAAACCCAAAAATATTCATGAGTTCAGTACGTGTTTATGAAGCAGATAAAAATCTGTACTTCAGTCCAACAGCGTATAAGCACAATATGTTGCAACTACCTCCAATAGGAAGTCGTTGTTATCATCCATGAACATTTCAGTCATTCAATTAAGTAAAGGGAAAGAGCATACATGTTCCTCGATTGCTGGAGCCGCTAGTACCATCAGAGGACAACTCGGGCTTACTTCAAGATAACTGCACACCAGAAAGTCATTGGCCGCAGTCCAAATGTTCCAATTGCATAGAACCCCATGACCCGCTGCACAGGCCATAATCCCAGCACTAGAACTAGTGGAGTGGTGTGGCTCACTGGTTAGAGGCGGCAGACCTGGAAGCAGAGAACGGCCCGGGACCAGGGTTCAATTCCCGACGCGGCAGGGTCTCAATAATTCTCGCCTCGGTGCCTACTCCAACCAGGGATCACACTCGGCAACTCTGGGCATTAGCTTGCCTCATCTCTACAACGGCCCCCCACATTCGCCGGGGATGCCTGGTTTCACCTTGGAGAAACCCAGTAGGACCATCTCACTGGGATAGCCAGGACAGATTCCCCAGCGGTCTACAGCGCCACGACGCCTCAGGGCAGCAGTTCACTTTACAAGATACATACATTTACATATACATTAAAAACTATCTAGTTCATGATCAACTAAGGGACTCCTTAGTAGATTAAAATCCAGGTCAGGAGACACCGTGTTGCAGGGACACAAATCCAGGGCCCATTCAAATCCACAATCCAGGCAATGGAAAACAGGCTGCACGCAAGTGAAGAATGAGAACCAGAAAGTTAAACCATACACTACACTCAGCGAGTCGCCAGAGGCAGCGATCCATAGTATTATAGCATCCGGTTACGAAGGTGGAGCAGCCGGGACAGATCGTCATGGGGCACAGACTGTGCATCCATTTTGAACAGACAAATTACCAGCAGTATGCCCGCACCTAAAGCTAGGAGCAATGGGAAACCGCCAATGACACTCGAAAAAATAGAATGAAAAAATGTAGGGATCACACCAAATATAGTTTTAAATGAGGTCACAAGGCTAGAACATACTACTTTAAAAAAATGTGCCAGGCCAGTGGTCGACAAGGCATTCAAGAGTGTGTGAATCAAAGCTCCGAAATGCAGGGGCAGGTCTGTGTTTAATAAGTCATTTACCTCAGTATGAGTATTTGCAACGTGAAGGACGAATGTCTCACGCGCAGATGTCCTTCTGGGACAATAGAGCTCTTATTCGACTCATCTTGTTGAACTCTGCTTTCAAGGTCGGGATAGAAGGCCAGATGGAAACATCGAGCCTCCCATGTGAAGGAGGGAATTGGACATTCTTACAGCAAATTACGCGCTGGGAAACCGTAACGATATAAGAAATACCAGCAAGCATTCCACAACAATCTTCATTATTTAACAACAAATAACTACCGTCTGCAAGCAATGTGAATTTCAGAGTAATGGCCGGGACTGGAGTGCCCTTCAAAACACATGCAAGGTTCAGTGCCAGCATATTACAAGAACCGTGCAATTGAAGATTGTGGCACACTAATGAATGATCTGGTGTTGTGTTGCAAAAACTTGTATGTGAACGGGAGATTCCAGACTTCATGAAGATAAGCACCACCCAGGGGCTCAAACCTGCCTATTGGATGAGTTTCATGCAGGTCTCAAACTTGAAAAGGGGAAAAGGGAGAGTTATCAACCCATGGATGAGCCAAACTGCCGAATTAGATTCTGCTATTGAAAAGGGTAAAGATTCTAACTTTTCAATATGCAATAGTGAAAACGTGGCATCCTTCATTGACATAAATTACTGTTTAACAGTAAAATTGAAAGGCAGAAATAATAAACTTGTGTTCATGTAATCCCATGGAACGCGGCCATTTTTTAACGTTTGCAAAGTCCATGCAAACTGCATACCAGAACGCAATTGATTTTGCCCATGATACAATACAGCAACATCTTCCTGCACAATATCAACTGCAGATGACACAATATTACCCAAAGTGTAAAATCGGGAAGAAAGGGTGTTAATGCTATTATCTACAATGGCAAGCACTTTTTCGAAATTGGCCTGATCAATAGCTCTAAGCCTAGAAGCAGCTTCAATTTGCGACAGTTTCCAAATCTCATTGTGAGCAGCAAATATCCATCTTTTAGATCTGCCAGCTGCAGGACCTTTTACAAAATCATTCAAGGCAACAGTGTCAGTGAGTTTGGATAAATGTGGCTTAACAGACGCTAAGGATGAATGTCTGAGCTAACCCTGTGACAATTTGCCTACTGAATAGGTTGTGACTGAATGTTGAGTCTGAAAACGGGGATCAACTCTAACCACTGTATAGCCAGGCGTCAGACCCAGAAAACGTTGCTGACAGGAGTCTGCATTTTTTTGCCATAGCAACAACCATTCGGGATTAATGCTGGAAACATTAAAAGAGGAATTACTTAACAAGGCTTGTAAGTCAATCAGGGAAGTATTGGTATAATTATTCCAATTGGGGTATTCACCCAAATCAGGAAATGAAGGAGCATTGCATTTTTTTGAAGTAGCCAATCCAAAGCAAGTGGTTTGTGAAATAGTGTTATTCAGATACAACATATGGTTTGAGATGAGACATGCACGATGCAAAGCCTCAGTGCCTTGCACTTGCCAACTTTTAGAACCCCAAACAGATTTGAGATCAATAGTATCTTTCCACAGTTCATAGCCCCCAACAGCCAACTGGTCAAGAAAGAACTTTGAATACAGTAATTTAGTGTGGGTTAGTCTAACCTTGGAAGAGGACTTCTCAGTTATCTTACAATAAAATGCATCAGGGTTTGATTGATCAAAATCAGTAAAATAGAAAAACGTTTTCAAAAGTGTTTTCGAGCTGCCTTCCACTGGCGCGGGACAGTGCTCCCACTGTGTGTAGTTAACCACATTTCGAAATGAATTTATCTTATGCAGAAAGTGATTGCCAAAATGCTTGTAACAGTACAAATCATCATAATTCGCAGATTCCAAATATAAATCTTCAGCATCGAAAGCAGCATAGTATTTCAAATACGAAAATAAAGCCTCTACGGCTTTAACGTCCCAATCATCAGAGCGAATATTTTGCTAAACCACATCCCCCATAGAAACACGGAGTACATTGGGAACATTAATAACTTCTGTGGGACCATGAATCTGGAACTTTACAGCATCCCATACAATTCCATCTAAAATGGGCCAAGCAGTTATATTCACAAAAGTCTGATCCCTCTTCATGGCCGGTATGGAGACGAAAATGTTACCTGGACCCCCAATGAAGCCATGGCATCCTTGTATGCCTTAGAGGCGAACGCTGGACCCTGTCCGAATGGAAGGTACCACACGCAAAAATTCCCACAAAGACACGCAAATCCCTAATGACATTTCTAGAATCAGAGCTCCTTTGAAGCCACACCCAGACAAAGTGCGTGCAAGAGTCAACTGCTACTAAGATGTACTTATACGCAGTATCAGAGGAGAAAGGACCACAGTGATCTAAATGAACACACGCAAGTGGTTTATTAGATATGTACAACTGAGTTTGGGGCGGGCGTGCAGCAGAGGAAGGTTCATTTGCTGAAAAATGCCACATTGAAGGACAACATCACGTATCTGTTAGTACAAACCCCACCACCAATATCATTGCTGGAGAAGAGATACAGTAGCTGACACGCCGGCATGCGTCGAAGCCATCCCGGCGCGGGCTGCTGTAATCCAAGCCTGTCTGCGGTCCGCGTTGGGAATCAACCTGTCACCAACGTCGTTAATTCTCACATAAGGAACTTTATCAGGACTTAACTTATAAGATCATTTAGAAGGGAAACCTTTAGGGTAATTACCTCCCTTCGCTGTTGCAGCAATAGCTGCCAAGATGTCATCATCAATCTTACTTTTGGAACGTGTAACCGCTGCCACTGCATATGTTGCAACTGCTGTCTTCGCAGCCTCATCCGCGAGATAGTTGCCAACAGCATGAACCCCAACACGCTGGTGACCGAGAGTATGAATTACAAAAACGAGTGGGAGTTGTTCTTTGAGCTCAGCCACTCGAACCCAGATCATTTTATGTTTTATTGTGAGACCTTTGGAGTCACTATAATCATTTTGAGTCCAAAAGAGTAGATTGTCACTGTAAGACTGAACACAGTAGTAAGAGTCACTCACAATAAGAGTAGTCACACTGGGATCGGCGTACTCCAATGCAAGCATCGGAGGACGAAGTTCTGCCAACTGGGTGGTACATTCCCCTAATGTCTGCTTGTGCACGACATCGGACATGAATTTACCATCCACCATAGTACCAAATACAATTGCGCAGGCCGAAGAATATGCGTGCTTTGACTCCGTGGCCGCTTGTGCGCTTCCGTCAGTATAAATGATACAACGGAAATCTTCAAGTGAGCGCATTGTCAGAGGGGCAGGGTGAACAAATTCATACTGCAAAAACTCTTGAGTCTTGACCGAGGAGTCAAAAATTAATGTTACATCCGGGGAAGTCAAGGATGTAGCCCATTGTATCCATCGAGGGTGCAAAGCTTTGGAATTCGGCACACTGGCTTTCGTTACTGCCTCCAAGGCAGGATACGGAGTAGCAACCAAAATGCGTTTCCCCTGCGACAATGCACATTCCTTCAAAATTGCCATTTGCACTGCTGTCAAAACTTTTTTCACAGTGGAAAACCGCAACTCAGCCGAAGTGTAAAAGTGTTACTTGTAAGCGATAAGGACTGTGTTACCTTCATTATAAGTGAGGTACGTGAAACCCACCACCCCTGGTACAATTCTTATCACCATGTTAGTGTGGTTATCACAAATCAAAAAGAATTTAGATTCAAGTAGGTCAGCCTGCAAAGATTGCAGTATGGATGAATGTTCTGGCAGCCAGCACGATTTGGAAGAAGTAGGTTGTATCAACGCATAAAGCGGTTTGATACGCTGTGCATATTCCAGATTGTATGTACAACCGAAATTCAAAAAGCCCAGTAAAGATTGTAGCTTTTTCAGAGTTGTCGGAGCTCGCAAAAGTGCGCATTTCTCCAAGAAGTGAGGAGCTAAACCTCGAGCTTCATTGTTGAGCTCTTAGCCCAGGAACAACTCTGTGTACTCTGCAATGTGTGATTTCGCGAAGTTAACTTTATAGCCAACGTCCGCAAAACGGCAAATTATGCGGTCAACACGGCACAGATGCTGCCATAGTTCGTCGGCTGTGAGATAAATGTCATCCACATACGAACATGCATCTGCGTCAAGTCTCTCCAGAAGAGAGATAATACGGGCGGCAAAAACGCCAGGGCTATTCTTGTAGCCCATAGCCAAACAAAGGAATTGGCGTTTTTTGCCACCACTTGTAAAAGCCATCCATTGACTACTAAGAGAGGACAGATTGTTGGCAAAAAAAACACTGGATATGTCTAGCATGGTTTTGAACCGTGTACGCATGAGACTATCCACAACAGCAGAACTGTGAGTATTCTGCTCCGCACAAGTACGACAATGTGAGTTTAAGTGGAAGTAATCCAATACCAAATGGTACGAGCCACAGTAAAAAGTGGGTTATTCATCGGAGACAGAGAGGTTTCAATTACATATTAATATTCTAATTGCGTCACGTCGCATGGGGTATTGGAGTTGAGGCTGTGGCATCGACCGCAAGGGAATCTCATGTCGAGGGGAGAGTTTGTCCCATCCACAATGAGTACGGTACAACGCCGGTGCAAGCGCCTCAGCCAAATCTTCTGCAAACTGCCGAAGATTGCCGCATTGCAGCATTGTGATTGGTGTAGGGGACGGAGCCTGGCTGCCTGCTTCCTCTTCCTAGAAGCAGACTCAGAGAGCAGGAGCGCAAAAGACGGGGGACCCAGCCTTGAGGTGAGATTTTAAAAAGTATATATTTACAACCCCCGCCCCTCGCCCCCTCCAGTGTCCTTTCCCGTGTTTCCTACCTCCCAGCTGTCCAGTCCGCCCCGGAGCACTACTTAATGACGCCCGCTGTGCGGCCATGCGCAGCGGGCATACCACTGGTGCGCCAAATGCAAGCCTGTCTGCGTCTATCCGCACCAAGAAGTCTACCTCTCGGACACCCCACCGCCACGACCCCAGCACCCTCCTCACCATCAGCCCTGGATACCACAACGCCTGCCATCTAGCATCACTGTGGAATTACCTTGCACCCTGCGCCTGCTGAAACTGCAAACACACCTTCTGCCACATCAGCACACCAGCGGCTCCTGCTGCCCAGTCAACCAACAGCGCAGCAGACTGGCTCAACTGCATCCCCCTCAACGTGTGGCCCCTCCACAAACATGCAACAGAAATCTGGGACCTCCTAGACGCCACCTCTTCTGACATCGCCTTGTTCATGGAAACCTGGACCAACCATCCACAATGGCTACAAATTCACTCACAAGGACCACCCGAGCATCCCAGGAGGAGGCATTGCTAGTGTCTACAAAAACACACTCCGACTGACCAGACACTCTAATGACCCGACGGCTACTATGGAACACCTCCACTTCCAGATCCGGACCAACCCCAAAGACACCCTACGCAGCACCCTCATCTACAAGCCTCCGGGCCCATTAACCCCATTCACCGATGCCATTGTAGACCTCATCCCACCCTAGGCTCTTCCATCCACTGACTACATCCTACTAGGACACCTAAACGTTCACCTGGACAACCCCAGTGACCAGAACACACCACCCTCCTGGCGAACCTCACCAACATCAGACTCAAGCAGCTAGTCACCGCACCAACACAAATTGCCAGACACACACTCAACCCCATATTCTCCGCCAGCGGGAACTTCAACTACAGCAACATCCCTGAACTCTCCTGGACCGACCATCATAGTATACATCACATCTTCACCACACCCACCCTACACCACCCCCATCATCGCCCCCCTCAGGCGCAGCTGGATCAAGGTCATCAAAGAACTTTTCAGCAACTCCCTAAGCACCACCACTCCCCCAGCGCTTACAGATGGCAACACTGCAGCACGCAAACTTCTCCAATGGAGCTCCGACTGCGCAGACACCCTGGTGGATCCTCCGTGTCAGTGGAATGAGCATTCAGTGGTAGCTGGCCGCTGGGGAAGGTGACAGCAGACATCCTGGACGCCAAAACAGACTCTGGAAAAAGGGACGCATCTATGCATATGTTTGACCTTGGGAAGCCCTAAGCCACATTATACCTGCGTCTGGTAGGATGTATGCAGGGTGGGCGTTCCCACTCAACAAAACCTTGTAGGAGTGGCACAGTGAAATCTATGAGATTTCACTGCAACAATTCTAGGATACCACTGACTGAAACCTTAAGCCTGCCTCATGGTGGGCATAATGGTGACGCAGTGCCATAGGGTTATGACTGCCTGTTAGACCTGGCACCTTGGCGTGAGTCTCCCTTCCACTTTTTGCTGATATGCCTCCGATGTTTTGCTGGTTTTCCGATACTCAGGGCACTGCGCCACGGCTGATCCGTGCCGCAGTGCAAGTGCTCCCTACTGTAAAACTGTATATACGATTGGTATCCATGATTGGTGCATTGGATCTACTGTCAGACCCTAGTAAAGCGCACGAGAGAGTGCCGGGGCTTGTAGATGCCAATACTGCTGGTGGGCCTGCAGCGCTGGTTGCGCCACCCACCGAAGCAGCCGTAAAGTTGTGTCCGGGAACTGCGACCGCAGAACCCGCGTGCAGTCCCGTACTGTCACGCCAGCTGGGCAAGTGCCCCCACTTGCCAGCACCGACCCTTCCCTTGACTACATGTTAGCCACCCCTATGGTAGGCCTGCGGGCAGGGTGCATTGTAGGTGCAAGGTAGGACAGGCCCTGTCTGTGGCCTGTCCTAGTAGTGACTTACACCCGAGTCCGTATTTCACTATTGAAGGCTACCTGCTCCATTAGGCCAGACTGAGCTGCTGGAATTATTACACCATATAATTCCCGCAGGCTCAAGGAGCATGGTAGCGAGTCATGTTTAGTATGCCTGAACTCAGGATGGTAAGATATTTCTTGTAGTCAAGTTTATTTTAGTATCCTGGGTTTGCAAATGCTACTTTTAGAAAGTTAGCCTTTGCTTGCTTAACCATTTCAGTCCGCCTCTGCTGGTATGTGTATCTGACTGTCTGGGATGTGTGAGTGAGGTACTCTGGCCGCCCCTGTCCGCACAATGCTGGCTCCACCCCCTGTGGGGCGTCTGATGCGCCTGCCCCTCACACTGAAAGCAGAAGCCGGAGTACACCCACCGGGGTACTCCAGAACTGAAAGTGGCTATGCAAAGGCCCCCCTGGCCTGCGAGAACAAAAGAATTGGCCTATAAAAGAAGGAGCCCTGCTCCTTGAAAATTAGATCCGGTTTGGGCCACAGAAGGACTCTGCCCGACGAGAAGGACCGTAAGAGACAAGGAAGGGTGCTGACTCTTGCCTGTGTCTGGTGCCTTGCTGCCGAAGGAGAGACAAGAGAAAAGACTACGAGAAGACTTTTGCTTTACTTTGTGCCAAACTCTGCTGAAGAGATCTCCAAGGGCTTGCAACTGAACTTGCCCCCTGACCAGCGTCCCAGGACCAGTGGACGCTAAACCCCTTGGAAGAAAGCGACTGCGGGTGCTGACCATCGCCGCAGTATCGACGGAGGAATCTCCTCTACGGCATCAACGTCCTCCTGACCACCGTGACCGGGGCCCAAAGCAACAGCGAGAGCAAAGTAAGGACCAGTCGCCGCTGGCCCGAACACCGTGACCGCAGCTGCACCGGGAGCCCGAGAGCAAAGTGAAGGAGGACCCGTCCGGTCCGAGCTCTCGAGGTGACTGCATAGCGAGCAGTCACTCACCTGCAAGGACGGGCAGTTGCCCTACGAGAGTCCACAAGGTCGGTAGCCTGCCCGACAGCCCAGCTGTGAGCCCACAGCTGCACCGACATTTGGCTGGGTACGTCCTGCACTTGGGGACCGTACTGCCACTTGTCACCGCCGCACAGCCGCCGCCTCCAGGGCCGGAGCGGACGACGAGGAGAGGACCCTGCCGCCACAGAACACCGCTGCCCCGGATGACCAGTGACCTGCTCGGCTGAAGAGCCGCAACGATCAGCGACCCCGGGAAGGCAACGCGACGTGGGACAGATCCCCTGGAAGCCGCCGGCTCCACAAAGAACTTTGACTAACACCGGCCTACGGGCCTCAAGAGAACTGCTATAAGAACTGTGGTAACTCGAATTAAGTAATCTGCAACCGTTTTCGTAAAGTATATTGACTGTATTCACAAGCCTGCTTAAAATCTATATAAAGATATATATTTTTACAGAATACAGTCTGGTCTCGTTGTGTGGTGGGTTGGTTGTAAAGGTGTACTGTTGCAAGTGTTTAACCCGTATGCCCCAAAGATTAGCCTGCGACTGCTTAAGCCACACTACCTAGAGGGTAAGCAGAGGTTGTCTGGAAGGTAACCCTCAGCCCTGACGAGGAAGAGGAGAGTCCCTGCTTGTCGCTAGTGTTGCACTGCGCCAACTAGAGACTCCCCCTTCCTAACCTCTCACCCACCCTGACCGCCGAACAACAGGAGGACTGCCGCCAGTTGCTGGGGCAGTTTCCAGACCTGTTCTCCCTGGTTCCGAGTGTCACAGATTGGTGCGTCCATGATGTGGACACTGGAGACAGCTTACCTGTGAAGCATAAGGCTTACAGGGTAACTGACAGGGTACGGGCCTGCATCAAGGAGGAGGTCTCCAAGATGCTTGCCCTCGGGGTGGTTGAGTCTTCCAGCAGTCCTTGGTCCAGCCCCGTGGTCTTGGTGCCGAAGGCTGCTGCGCCGGGAGCCACACCCGAACTCCGGTTCTGTGTGGACTACAGAGGACTCAATTCAGTCACGAAGACTGACGCGCACCCCATCCCCAGAGCTGACGAGCTCATTGATCGGCTAGGGGCTGCCCGGTTCCTCAGCACGTTTGATTTAACGTCTGGGTACTGGCAGATCGCCTTGACCGATGGGGCAAAGGAGAGGTCGGCATTCTCAACACCAGATGGGCATTTCCAGTTCCGGGTTATGCCATTTGGGATGAAGAATGCCCCTGCCACCTTTCAGAGGTTGGTCAACCAGGTGTTGGCTGGACTGGACGAGTTCAGTGCCGCCTACCTGGATGACATCGCAGTGTTCAGCGGTACCTGGCCCGAACACCTGCGACACCTCTGGGAAGTGTTGATGGCCCTGCGCAGAGCAGGCCTCACAATCAAGGCAAGCAAGTGCCAGATTGGGCAGGGTTCCGTGGTGTATTTGGGACACCAGGTTGGGAGTGGCAAGGTAGCCCCCTTGCAGCCCAAAATCGAGACCATCCTGGCTTGGGAACCCCCCAAGACCCAGACTGCAGTGAGAGCCTTTCTGGGGCTCACTGGGTATTACAGTAGGTTTGTCAAGGGCTATGGCACGATCGTGACCCCCTTGACAGAGCTGACTTCGAAGAAGCAGCCCAGGAATGTGATTTGGACTGACGCCTGTCAGAAGGCTTTCGACACCCTGAAGACTGCCATGTGCACGGCGCCCGTGCTCCTGGCCCCCGATTTCTCCAAGGAGTTCATTGTGCAAACAGACGCTTCAGAGCATGGTGTAGGGGCTGTTCTTTCGCAGATGACTGAGGAGGGCTTTGACCAACCCGTAGCCTTCATAAGTAGGAGGTTACTTCCACGGGAAAGTAGGTGGAGTGCAATAGAGCGTGAAGCATTTGCTGTGGTCTGGGCGCTGAAGAAGCTAAGACCCTACTTGTTTGGGTCTCACTTCCGAGTTCAGACGGACCACAGGCCCCTCAGATGGTTGATGCAGATGAGGGGTGAGAACCCGAAACTGTTGAGGTGGTCCATTTCTCTACAGAGTATGGACTTTACGGTGGAACACCGCCCTGGCACCGATCACGCCAACGCTGACGGTCTGTCCAGATTTTTCCGCCTTAGTGATGTGGAACTCCCTGGGGAAGGGTAGTTCCCCCCACATTTCAGCTGGAGGGGACACATGTTAGACCTGGCACCTTGGCGTGAGTCTCCCTTCCACTTTTTGCTGATATGCCTCCGATGTTTTGCTGGTTTTCCGATACTCAGGGCACTGCGCCACGGCTGATCCGTGCCGCAGTGCAAGTGCTCCCTACTGTAAAACTGTATATACGATTGGTATCCATGATTGGTGCATTGGATCTACTGTCAGACCCTAGTAAAGCGCACGAGAGAGTGCCGGGGCTTGTAGATGCCAATACTGCTGGTGGGCCTGCAGCGCTGGTTGCGCCACCCACCGAAGCAGCCGTAAAGTTGTGTCCGGGAACTGCGACCGCAGAACCCGCGTGCAGTCCCGTACTGTCACGCCAGCTGGGCAAGTGCCCCCACTTGCCAGCACCGACCCTTCCCTTGACTACATGTTAGCCGCCCCTATGGTAGGCCTGCGGGCAGGGTGCATTGTAGGTGCAAGGTAGGACAGGCCCTGTCTGTGGCCTGTCCTAGTAGTGACTTACACCCGAGACCGTATTTCACTATTGAAGGCTACCTGCTCCATTAGGCCAGACTGAGCTGCTGGAATTATTACACCATATAATTCCCGCAGGCTCAAGGAGCATGGTAGCGAGTCATGTTTAGTATGCCTGAACTCAGGATGGTAAGATATTTCTTGTAGTCAAGTTTATTTTAGTATCCTGGGTTTGCAAATGCTACTTTTAGAAAGTTAGCCTTTGCTTGCTTAACCATTTCAGTCCGCCTCTGCTGGTATGTGTATCTGACTGTCTGGGATGTGTGAGTGACAGGGCTGGAGGGGGGCAGGTGGTGAATGCGCAGATTACACCTTAGTGGGAGGTAGGAGTGCCTCTTGACTCAAACTGTCACTGTGCTCGGCCACCACAATGCTGGCTCCACCCTCCTGGGGAGCGGCGGATGACTCTGCCGGCACCTGGCCCAGGAAGGGCGAAGCCTCCATCAACAAGGTACTCTGGCCGCCCCTGTCCGCACAATGCTGGCTCCACCCCCTGTGGGGCGTCTGATGCGCCTGCCCCTCACACTGAAAGCAGAAGCCGGAGTACACCCGCCGGGGTACTCCAGAACTGAAAGTGGCTATGCAAAGGCCCCCCTGGCCTGCGAGAACAAAAGAATTGGCCTATTAAAGAAGGAGCCCTGCTCCTTGAAAATTAGATCCGGTTTGGGCCACAGAAGGACTCTGCCCGACGAGAAGGACCGTAAGAGACAAGGAAGGGTGCTGACTCTTGCCTGTGTCTGGTGCCTTGCTGCCGAAGGAGAGACAAGAGAAAAGACTACGAGAAGACTTTTGCTTTACTTTGTGCCAAACTCTGCTGAAGAGATCTCCAAGGGCTTGCAACTGAACTTGCCCCCTGACCAGCGTCCCAGGACCAGTGGACGCTAAACCCCTTGGAAGAAAGCGACTGCGGGTGCTGACCATCGCCGCAGTATCGACGGAGGAATCTCCTCTACGGCATCAACGTCCTCCTGACCACCGTGACCGGGGCCCAAAGCAACAGCGAGAGCAAAGTAAGGACCAGCCGCCGCTGGCCCGAACACCGTGACCGCAGCTGCACCGGGAGCCCGAGAGCAAAGTGAAGGAGGACCCGTCCGGTCCGAGCTCTCGAGGTGACTGCATAGCGAGCAGTCACTCACCTGCAAGGACGGGCAGTTGCCCTACGAGAGTCCACAAGGTCGGTAGCCTGCCCGACAGCCCAGCTGTGAGCCCACAGCTGCACCGACATTTGGCTGGGTACGTCCTGCACTTGGGGACCGTACTGCCACTTGTCACCGCCGCACAGCCGCCGCCTCCAGGGCCGGAGCGGACGACGAGGAGAGGACCCTGCCGCCACAGAACACCGCTGCCCCGGATGACCAGTGACCTGCTCGGCTGAAGAGCCGCAACGATCAGCGACCCCGGGAAGGCAACGCGACGTGGGACAGATCCCCTGGAAGCCGCCGGCTCCACAAAGAACTTTGACTAACACCGGCCTACGGGCCTCAAGAGAACTGCTATAAGAACTGTGGTAACTCGAATTAAGTAATCTGCAACCGTTTTCGTAAAGTATATTGACTGTATTCACAAGCCTGCTTAAAATCTATATAAAGATATATATTTTTACAGAATACAGTCTGGTCTCGTTGTGTGGTGGGTTGGTTGTAAAGGTGTACTGTTGCAAGTGTTTAACCCGTATGCCCCAAAGATTAGCCTGCGACTGCTTAAGCCACACTACCTAGAGGGTAAGCAGAGGTTGTCTGGAAGGTAACCCTCAGCCCTGACGAGGAAGAGGAGAGTCCCTGCTTGTCGCTAGTGTTGCACTGCGCCACCTAGAGACTCCCCCTTCCTACACTGCCCAATGCATTGCTTGAGTTGCGTCCTGCTTGCGACAAAATTTCAGCAATGCCTGACTTTAGCGCCGACAGATATGTCAGGAATACTGACATATCTGTAAATACTTGTGACATTGAGCGCTGTACAGTAAATAGGGCACATCCATGGTGTCTTAAAGAGGGCGCAGTGAAAAGTGTGCTAATGCTGTTTTGTTGCAGCGATGCAACACTTTTCATGAACGAGGCCCAGGACTGCGCCCTATCTTATTGTGCATTTCTGAGCTTTTATTTTGGCGCAGTGCAGCAATATTCTTTGTTGCGCTATCCAGGACTAAAACCTCTGAAATGAGGCCCCAAGTGTTTTCATCAATTTTAAGACCAGCTGTTTTCAGGCCTTAAAAAACTGCCACTAACTGAACTTAGAGACAGTTTTTGGGGTTTTGTAAATATCGGGAAGTGGGGTTGGCAGCAGTTTTTTGACAGGAACGCCCACCTTGCATCTCTTGTTCGTTAACTCTCACTGACAGAAGTGGCAATCTTTAAAATTCACATTTTTGCCAGAAAAGTGCAGCTAACTCCAGTTAGCGGCAACTTGTAAATAAGGCAATGAAAAACTAGCCACAGTAAAGTAAATAAATTGACGCTATGGCGGCGTTAAGTCCTTGTACATATGCTCCGAGTGTCCTATTTAAAAGCCTTGATCCCTTATAATTGCGAGCATCCCTTGGACAAGTACATAGTGTAATTAAAAGAAAATAGTGAATCCTGGGTGGGCTTTGTGCAAAGTGGTGTGGAGCAGGTGTGCAAATATGTTTTTTATGTGTATGAATGATGGAACAGAGCTAAAGCCACAGGAATGAAGGTAATACACAACACGAGACTGGTACATATACTGCTCAAAGCAAACAAAGATTGGGTGAGCAGCAGACACTGCCTCTGAATGGGAGCTCTTCAGTTAGTAAATGAACTGGGAATTGTGTGATAATAATATATGAAGGGGCTCATGTTTAAAGTGTTTTAACTGTCACAACCCTACAGATTCGAAAAATCTGAGGGTTAGAGGTCTCTAAAGCGCTTTTTTAAATGTACAAATCCCATTTAACGAATTGGAAAAGGTTCTCCGAATCATTAATTGAGAGAACACAACAGTGCAATGGTGAAGGCAATCGCAACCAGTGAGGCCCATGGATATGCTTGGGACCCACAAGGAGCATTCACAGAACCCAGTGACGAGACAGGCCAGCAGTCGAATAGTTGGCAGGTATAAGACAGTGGGTGGATCACCTAGTGGCAACTGTAAGAGAGAGGAGAGAGAGAGAAAGGCACCAGGCATTGCTTGCAGGTGCTCAAAAGCTGGATAGGGCTTACTGAGGGCTGCCGAGAGCCGAGGTTCCCTCAATTGCCCAGCTAACTAAGAAGGTATAGTGAAAGAGAGGCTACAAGGGAGGCAGCAGTCTGTGAGAAAGTGGCAGAGGAGGCCCATGTGCCAGAGACCAGGTAATGGGCGATGTGACTTGGCACACATCAGTAATTGACTTGGTCAGGGATCAAAGGAAGATGATGGGAAGCCCAGGGTCCATCATGAAGATTTTAGAATGGGTGAAAGGGTCCACTATAGCAATGGAAGCAAAGTTGGAGGCAATGGAGTTTAGGGTGAAAGAAGTGGAGATGGCAACACAGTTCAGAGATGTTTTAAGGCATGGGCAAGGTGGGGAATTGTACATGATCCCCACCTGCTGAGGGGCCTCAGGGAAAGGAAATGATATCCCTGCTTCAGCTCACCTCTGTCTGCGACAGTAAGACTGTGCGAAACGTGTTTCCAAACTTTTTTTGGCATCATCAGGCTATAATTAGCACAATAGTGGGTAGTAAAATTCAACGTTGTTACTAAATGGGGCCCCAAAATATTCATAGCCCCCGGGCCCAAAAATCCGTAAAACAACACTGATAAAGTTGATTGGCACCAAGTTACAATGTTTGGATAATTACGGTTGGAGGTGTAGTGAAGGGAACGAAAGAGTGCAAGATGGTGAGAGACAAGGTGGAAAGCATGTTGGATGACGTAGGCACAAAAATTGAGGTGTTATAACAGACCAACAAGCATCCACCATTAGCATTATAGACTTTCCTTCAGACAATCCTAATCAGCTGTAGTGGGGGTAATGCACAGCCTTGCTCAAGGAACATGTGACTCTCCTGCCTGGAGGATGGGAGAGGCACTGATGCACAATAGAATACAGACACACATCCAGGACTGGTAATGGAATCAAAATGTCTAATGAGGGACAATCATGGTACCTCTTCCTGGCCCAGACCTCAGAGAACATGTACTACAGAAGGCTACTGGAATGAAGGTGTCAGCCAAGTGGAAGGTATGAGAACATTACTTTTCGCGGACTTCAGTCGCTTAACATTTCAAAGGTGACCACAAGTGCAGCTGTTGTGAACTCCTGAGCATGAGTGTGACAACGGCAGTCTTACAACATGCAAAACTGAAGTCTGGCATTACTCAAGTGGAAGCAGCACAAAAGTACCTAGAAAGGCTCTATTCTGCCACTTGACTATTGTAAGGAGCTGCTATCCTTTGGCATGACTGGTGATTGAAGTTCCTAAGCCACGCCCTTTTCACACTCACATTTCACAGTACAATGGGCTTGCAAAGGTTACAAGTATAAATTGTGCCTGGAGGAAGGCATCTTAGTTCTGGATATTTCTCCACCCCCTCTCTATCCTTTTCTTTCGTTGCTTTTCAGTTTTCCGTTTCCCTTTCCCTTACTCTTACTCTTATACCATTCACCTGATTTTATCTTTACAGTGTTAAAGATTTTAATATCCAAGTTAAAATCAAGGGGTCAATTGATAACAGCAATAATGTTCTCCGTTCAGTTGTAAAACCTGAATAAAAACTACTGAAACTGAGCTACGGTGTGGCAGACTAACTTGCAATTATATCGAACCAGAATTGCCTTTTGTAACAGCCAAAGCACCAATTGGATTCTTTATAGAAGAAGTCATTTAGGTAGCGTTGTAGATGCCCTGTCTGAACAATGTTGTTCCTGGGCTCACTTCTAACCCCCAGCCGACTCACACTTCCATGCCTCTTCCTTGCTTGGGTCACTGTGTTATAGCTAAGTTTTCTACGGAAATGGAAAGGTGAAGTTTATTGAATTATAAAACTACTAAATAAATCAAATAAAGGTGAAGGATTTGAGGATTCACAATACCTAAGAAACCTAGCAAAAGCGGGTTATTTAAATGTGAAATTAATGATGTAATAAAGTAAAAATGCCACATAACCTTACTAAAGAATTCATCAACTGTGAGTATAACCTCAGGCTAGTACAGGAACAGATCCACAATGTAATGTTAACATCCTGAAATAAACTTCTGGAATACAAACACAAAGACAGTGTCAGCAAGTGTGGCTGGAGATACTGCTTATGGCTTAGGGCCCGATTCACAGAACTAACTCAAGACAAAATCCTAAACTTACTATCATTTTGGTATTCACAGAAGGCACTTACTCATTTTGGTATTCACAGAAGGCACTTACTCTTTTCGGTATTCACAGAAGTTAGGAGTCCTAACTTTAGCACTCCTAAATGCCTTCTGTGAATACCGAAAGTCTTAAAATTAGGTATTTTTGATCACAAGATGGTATTTTTCCCCTTTATTAGTAATACGTTAAGCAGAAAATATATAAACAACAATTTTTTTTAAGTGTTTCAGAGTTGCCTTAATGGTTCCCTGACTGATAATAAAAGTAAACTAAGGGGGAGATTTACAAACATTTTGCGCTGGGTTAGCGTCACAAAAGTGACACTAACCAGCGCAAAATGCTTTTTTTGCTATTTACTTCTCAACCCAAAACTTGTTTTGCCCTGGAAAGCACCCTCAAAGTAGCACAAAGCAGAGTGAAGCTCTGCTTTACATTACTTAGCGCAGAGGGGGCGTTACGTGGGTGGAACATGGGGGTTCCCATGCAACCACCCATGCCTTTTGACGAAAAGCCATATTTACAAAGATTAGTACACATGGTTTTGCCCTAAATGCTTTCATTTCTCTGTGATTTTCCCACTTTGTCTGAGTGTGCACTGTGCAGCACGCATACATAGTGGTAAAAGTTTTTCATTGCGTCTTGGCCTAGTATTTTGTATAGGAAGGGTGGCCTTCCTGTACAAAACCTGAGCTAGACACATGCACACACCCTAGCGCTATGCCTCTAAGGAGTGCATGGCGCACGGCTCCTGAATACAACGTCGGCGGAAGGGAAAGGGGACGAAAGAGCCCTATATCTGAAGATATAGCGCTATCCTGCTCCATTTCTATCGCACAATGCAGCACAGTCTTGCGGGGGGCTGCTCTGCGGTGTGTTTGTTTTGTAAATCCCCCCAAAAGATAGTAAAGCCATGTTAACAATTATTACAGATTATTTTTTTATTAGGTTCTATTTAGGTATCATGTCCATTATTTCTCTCTGGGAAAGGATGCAAAACTATTAATGTAGTGGAGTGGTACTTGAAACCTGCTTGCACCTAATTCCTTTCAGCAAAGAAAAGGCTAGTGGTCAGCAAGGAATGCCAAAGCTGTATGGACTGAGGCTATGCATGCAGTTAACGTACCTATCATGCAGCAGCATGCATTCAATGAGCTTTGATTCCCAGCTGGTCACAAAGTCTCTCGCATTCTATAGCGAAAGCAGCCATCTTGGACTAGCAGTATAACTTCCCTTGTGGTTCATAGCATCATTTTCTAGGCTATATGGATACAATGTTGTTGCAGCCATGCCCTCGCTACATGGATCTCTAATTTCCCTTCCCAAGATTTATTGCTTCCTAAGGTTTTTATTGATAGGCATTGGGAATACAGAGAAGTATTTTGAAAAGCGGTGTTGTTAGTGTAGACAAACTTCCAACTATTATTGTGAACATTTACATGAACTTGTATAGTACTGGGAGTGGTAGAAAATGTGTTGGGGTTGGTCCGGCTGGTGGATGATGTTTTTTTGTGTTACTGGAGGATTGGGAGTGTGACGAAAACTGTCTACCCAAGCGGCTCCGTCAACTGCAGGAATTGGAACAGACCTGGGATCGAGCTTTAGACTTTGGTCCTGACATATTGTCATGTGCTTGGTGGCAAAGTTTCAATTTTCATGCACTGATTATCTTCTCAGTCTCCGCTGTTCTTGGAGTAGTGGCCCGACCGCAGGCACCACAAGCAAACCTGCAGGGGATCTGTCAAAGGCATCTGCTTTCTGCAGTCCTTACAGTGTTTAAAACGTGTTGTCTTAGGGGGTGACAGTCTTCCAGACTGAAACATTTTGAAAGGAGAAAAATCAAGGTATGGATCTCTGACAGGAGAAGTTCCGATCCGTATCTGTGTTTGTGGAAAAAAGGAACTGACTTAATTGTGAAATGGTGGTGATTATATAGGCCCCACTATTTTCAGAGCAAAACAGCGTCAGTGTGGAGCCGCATGGCACCACTGTTCAGCACGCAGAGGTACTATAAAAAAAGTTTCCAGATCCAGTCTGACGCCTAGGGAATATTCAAAAGGAGAGGAATCTGCAGCTAGAAGTAGCTATCAGAAACATGAGTTTCATGACAGGAGACTTTTAGAAATGAGGAACTAACTGAACACTCTCCTATACATGTAGAAACCAGCTTATTTAAATCTTTTTAGAACCAGAATTTCAAGGGGTAAAATGGTGCGGAGGTGAAAACAGGCTAGGGCAAATTTGCTTCAATGGTCTATGCACCAAATATGGAGATCCATATTGTTCTTAAAAAAACATCCTCATAAAACATGAACAATGCTCCAAGACTGTAGAGGTCTTGTTTAGGTTGGAGGCACGCACAGATGTTAAGTACTACATCCATTAATAATTCCAAATTGGATGTTCTGATTTTAGGGCAAAATGAATAAGAACAGCGTAGGCAAATTATTGAGGATTGTGAAGGTAGTCGAAATGTTTCTTGAATGGAAATCGGCAGTATGTGCGGCAAGGTTTCAGGGTGGTAAAGGTATAAGCTTGCTTGAAAATGGGTTACCAGATAGCAGCAATTTATTTTCACCTTAGATTGAAGATGCAAGATGTTGACAAGAACAAAATTAATTTCATGTAAACAAATTTAACTGAGCAATAACCTCTGACATAGAAATGTGAATGGTTTGGACAAAGTGTTTCATTTTAGAAAACTAGGATCTTGTGTCAAGCAATAATACAAACTTAGGGGCATACTACCAAGGCAGGCGATATGAAATTATCACCGCTTTTGCGGCCGTTTTAGGCCTCAAAGCGGCGATAATTTCATCGCCCTATTAGCAAGCTGTCGCTAACATCAGTTAGCGACAGCTTTTAGGTGATAGCGAGTGGTTTGGGGCCCGCTTTGCATGTCAGTGATATTTATCGCTAATGACATGCAAAGTGGGCGTACCCAACCTGTTAGCGACTGAAAGCAGTCACTAACATCGCTATCGCCTATTATCAACGCAGGCATAGCGATGAAAACATTTGCGCCTGCTCAGACCACTTCTTAACCTGTATATCCAATGGGAGTTGGCTATTCAGGTTACGGCCCTATTGGCGTTAATGCCTGAATATAGCTGGATTCCCAGATATATTCACGCATTTCGACGCTATCGCCAGATAATTTATCGCATTGGAGATAAACGTTTCTAATAGCACGTTATCTCTGTGATAAAATCCGGCGATGCACAGCGATAAAAAAACATGTCGCTAAGCTTATTTAGAGATAAATATTGCTAGTTGTTGATAATATGCCCCTTAATCACCTGAACAAGCTGGAACGTCTTGTCCAGCAAAAATGGTGGATTTTAAGAAGCTTAATAACGTGCTCCACCAGATTACGAATGCCATGGAAAACCACCATCCACCTTTGTCATATAGACCTGTTTTACAGATGAAACTGAGATGAATGTGAGTGGAAAATTTGTTTTTATATTAACATAGTAATAAAAAGTTAGTTGTTACCAGCAAAAAATCTTCTCATCACTGACTAAGACGAATAAAAACGAGCCTTTGTCAATAAAAATCGAGGTTTCCAACATGCTCCTTCAAAAATAAAAATACCACTGTCACCTGGTAGCATTTTATTGTAGTCTAGTTGGATGAATTTATTGTAATGCAAGTATATAAAAAAATAAGTACATGAAGCAAAGCCTGCAGTTAAGGGGGCGCAGGCTGAGGATTTGGTTGTGATAATAAGCTTTTCATTACACAAAAATCTGTATTCATTTATTTAATTGGAAATGTAAAATTCAAAAGAACATCTAAAATATTATGAGGATGCTTAGTCACAGAGTAAGCTCCTCTCCTGCATGGTAACAGCAGAGCGCGCATCAGGGAAACTCTAAAGGATTAATCAGACATGCATTTAACCTTAAAAATTGGGAGTGTCTTACCCAGCTTTTTAGATGAGAACATCATGGCAAGAAGCAAGAACAACATAGATATATGCAGCAACCGCAGTGTCGCACCAAGCTTTTACTCTTTTCCTTTTAACATTGGATTATAATTACATATCTGAAACTAGGCTCAGATTAACATTACATACCTGAAACAAAACTCAGAAGCATTGGCTTTATCATAATGAAACATGGGAGTAGGTATAAATAATTCCTTGCCAACAGTATTCACTCTGATCCATCTTTCTTTACAAGAGAGAAGTTGACATCTGACCTCTGAAAAACTGTAACTAACTCATCCTATTGTCAGAGAAGTGGAACGCATAACCTCAAACGATGAACATTCCAAAAGGTCTGTCTTTTGCTCGAGACAAGTTCAACAACTAAGACAACACTATGTCCTCTGTATCTTGGTTTTCTAAATCACAACGCAATCCATTCCTCCCACACCTCCTGCGCTACATCCCTATCCTTCCTCCTCGGAAAGTGAAGAATTTAGGAAACACCAACTAAAAAATATGTGGTTAGGGCCTTGCTATAGCATTTTTGGTAATCAGTCTTCTTTGTGTATGAGGTCTGCAAGATCAAGGATGAATGAATGAAGAAACTTGTGTAGCACTGAAAACAGAGTAGTCCCTGAGGGCTTATTGCTGACGAGGTGTGACTACGGGAGCTAGAAGAGGATCATCTTGAGCTCTCAAGGCCCATTGATTTTTTTCCAAATAATATCAACAGGGAAGCAACCTTTCAGAATCTGAGTCTCTGATAGGCATAGCATAGTTCAGAAGGGAGCTGAGAATGAACAGATTTTGTTTGGTGAAGGGATTTGGTGAATGGTACGCCTTTTACAGCTGTGGAATTATAGGGATTCTTGGATACGTTTGTGGGTGAAGCAGAGCGTTAATCGGTCACTTGCCAGACGCTGCTTCTTTGAGATTAGGAGGACTGGGTCTGCTGATGTTCTTGCTTCCAAGCAGCGATATGGTGGTGAACTTTCTTCATGCTGGTCAATGCTAGGTTGGGCATATTTTTGACAGCGTGATCTAACAACCTTTGGTGTTTACATATACTATGAATTTCTCATAAAATAATTACAAATGAATGCAGATTTTATGGCTTGCTATTATAAGCCATCTCCTGCCACTCAAACTCCTGCCTAATTCGAATTGTGATCATGTGACAGGGTTGGTGAATGACAACTGGGTACATTAGCATACATTTAAAAAAATAAAACATTGTGTTGGCCTATATTGTAAGTATAAACAAATACTGGTGGAACAAATGTCTACAAAAGTACACTCCACTATCTAAAGCTGGGAATAACACAACCCGCAGTGCATCACCTGTAACTTCCCCCTTCCAGACACTCCTCAAGCCCCTTCTGCTCTGAAGGGGGGCTTGAAGGGCAGCCGACCACCGCGAGGTCTGCCCCCGGGCATATTGGGAGGGTGGCGTATTCCGGGAAGAGCCATTTTGTATTGGGCTCCCTATATAGCCCAACATTATGTAGGGGGTGACTTTGGGCACCTTGCCATCATTTTAGGTTCAGGTGACCTGGTGTCTGATAGGTAGATATTTTTGGCAACTTATTGGGGGCTGGACCCATGGTCGGAGGGTAGGCCGCAATGTCGGCGGCCCACCCAGCACAGTAGGCACTGGCACGAGTGGCTGCTGCTGTCATGGAATGTTCCCTGCCATGCAGCTGTGTCAGCAGAGGCTGGGGTAAGTGTGAGGAGCTGCTTTGAGTCCAAGAGAACGGCCCCTCGTTGTGCGGGACGGAGAGGAGCGTTGCCATCCAGAGAAGAATGGGCTTCTGCTCTGGAGGAGGCTCCCTCCAGCATGAGGCATTTTTGAACGGGTTACGGCGGAAGGGTAGAAAAAGATGCTGGGGCGTCAGTGCAGATGCAGCAACAGCCGCAGTATCTTGTGACGCACAGACTGGATTCAGTGACCCACTCTCGCAGTTTACGCATGTAAGGGGCAGCTAATAAAGGCCTGTGATGAAGTGGGCGGTGTCAGCTGAGCCGCCCGCACGGCCTGTCAGTGATGGCTTGCGGCCTAGAGCAAAGCGAGCGGCATTTGCAGAGCGCTTGTGTCTATTAAAAAGACAAGACCGATAATTCAGAAGAGGTAGTGGGGGGGGGGGTGTAGCAGACTCTATGAGGGTGGGTTATTAATGGTTGAAGCTCCAGGCTCTGAACAGCAGGTGGCGCTGATAGTGCTGTCTGCTGGGGCATAGTTGATCAGGGAGGAGACACTTCAGGCTGAAAGTGGGATTCAGATGAGCCCTTGGCTTGCTGGGGACAGTGTAAGGGATATTGCCATAGGAGCTGTGTGGGGGGACAGCGGGGCCATTCAAGAACCCGCGTTTTTCCTTAGTGGCGGCCATGTTAGAATGGAGCAGAGAGGAAGAAGACCAGGGGGGCAAATTTATGGAGGATGATGGCGATGAGGTAGTGCCAGGGGAAGGCCCGAAGGGGAAAGAGAGGTGTGGTGGTGAATTTCCGCTGGAGCGGGGTAGCGATAATTGGATTGAGAGGGTCCGTTGGAGTTAACAGGGCAGATACCAGCACACCAGTCCTGTCATCTTTCTTACAGGTAAAGGAGCAGTACGGATTTCTGGACTCAGCAGAACTGGGAGTGGCTAGTCAGCAGCGAGGGGAAGAGATGGCTGGACATGACATTGTCGGGGGAGCCCTATGTGGCTGACATAAGAAGATTCAGCGTAACTTTGTCAGCCCTACCAGCTGGTAAGTCTCAGACGGCCTCTGGTGTGTGCGTTCTGGTTGACAGGCGGGTAGTGTTAATGTAGCGGCAGGGACGGATTAACTCGGCCCCTCTGGAAGTCACACGTCACACTATAACATCTAATTATGTTTCCGTTCCCAGGCAGGTTGCATGGGCGGCTCCAAGCTGGGGCGGTAAATTGGATCTGTTAAGGATCACAATGTTATAGATTATAAGGTTAAAAGCATGGAGAAAGGCAAAGTGAGGGATGATGAACAGGGAGTTGAGGGGGGTTTAATTGATCCCTTGTCAAGTGTGTTTCAGGCTCAGACAGAGCGGGCAACAAAGGCGTCGAAGGTACAGAGGACCCTGGCGAGGCGGCATGCAACAGTACGGGCATCGACCTTGGAGCCAATTAAGGCCAAGGACATTGTAGTGGCCCCAAAAATGGTAACAACGGCCGTGGATGCAGGTGGGATTCAGGGAGGGGCACAGGAGCGGCTGCGTAAAGAGAAGTACGTGATGGATGTGGGTATGTGCACTGATGAGCAGGACAGCGCAAAGAGAAAGCAAATCGCAGCAAAGAAGACAGAGGGTACCGTTACAAGGCATGTAGTAGGGGGTCAGAGGACAAAGGAGAGATGACAGACAGGTTGGAGAGAGAAAAGCTCAAGATAAAGAGTTTACCCTACATGGGGGTTACTAAGCAGTTGGGGGATCATCTCATGTTGGCTACAAAAGAGCATATTTGGGAGCGTGAATATGTATGTATAAAAAGGTACGCTGAAAAGAGGGTTCAAAGGAGGAGGAATATGAGCTGGGGAAATGTCCAAATGTACCCGTAACAACAGAGAATTGGAACGCAGCATTTTTCATTTTTGCCAATGTATATTGCGAAAACCTATCTTTTTTAATACAAGTATGTGATTCAGAAGGCCCAACTCACATGCGTGGATATTTCCGGTCTGAGTACGATGAAGAGTTCAGAGCGTGCTTGGCATGGACCCTGAGGCAAAATGAGGGGAACTGTTTTCCGATCTATGGCAGCATAACATGGGTGCCGCAAGTCTGGACATGTCTAATTTTACGGTGAGCAATCTGCCAATAGTGGCTCATCCCTTTCAGGGCTGTCCCACCAGGGGAGGGGTGGGGGTTGCAGCAAAGACCCAGCCAGGGACGGGAGGCATCTGCTCGGATTTTAATAAGGGAATGTGTGCTTGAGAATACTGTAAATCCTGTCACAAGAGCTCTAAACATCCCCTTGTCAACTGTTTCGGAACGGTAGTGGTTATGAGGGATGGCGAGCAGGTCAGTGTCAGAAGCATGGGGAGTGGCCAGGGGGTGAATCAGCAGCAGCAGTTCTCTGGTAATTGAGGTGGGTGGGGGGCACAGGGATCTGGTACATAAGGCTCGTAATCCAGATAAAATGGATAGGTTGAAGTATTGCCTGGGTTTCTGCAGGTGTCCGGAAGAAGTGAAGATTTTACAGGAGGTTCCACAATTGGGGTAGAAGGCTCCTTGGGTGCGTCGGTGGGCAGACAACTTGCGCTCAGCAAAAGAGCACAAGCAAGCATTGCAGGAAAAACTGTAGAAAGAGGTCTCTGAGAGCAGGATGGCGGGACCCTTTCATGATTGTCCAAAGAAGGAACTGTTTCACCAATTGTGGTGGTGCTCTAAAAGGAACAGGGTCAATTTTGTTTGATCCAGCATTTTTCCTGGCCAGAAGGTGAATCAGTGAAGGATTTCATTGCAGAGGATGTGGCCTCGGTGTCATACTCCTCAGTGAACGTGGCCACGTCACTGGTGGTGACAGCGGGCCAGGGGGCATTGATGGCAAAGTGTGATGTGAAGTCAACTTTTCGGCTACTTCCAATACACCCTGAGGATGTTCAGCTCTTCTATCTATACTAATATAATAAAGAGAGAGCCCAAACCTTTGAGGCGGGTAATCTCAGGAATTACAGCACCAATCACAACACCCAATACAGCATTGGAAAGGGCAGTTGCAGCAGAAGGATATAGGCTATACAGACGCCCACCATATACATTTAAAAGGTAAAAGAACCGTGCCAGCAAAGTAGTCCCTTGTGGGCGTGTCTGCGTTGTGCTATGGGCTTGTGCTGGGGGTGTGACAAACGCTGGGGGCGTGTGGGACGTTCCTCCCTTCATGCCATGACTCATATCATGTGCTGTGGCGTGGGTGTGTGTGGGGCGCAGATTACAAAAATAAAAGCGAGCGTTGTGCCCAATATTTCATTGTTTTTCCTTCCCAAGGTCTGTACATTCCAGCTCCGGGTGTCCACCATGCTCCTTTTAAATACCCCTGCACCCCATGACCATAACCCACCCTTACTCCTTAAAATACCCCAACACCCTTAAACACTAGCCCATCTTAACCCTATAAATATACCCTGTACCCCAAAACCCAAACCTATCCCTAAACCCCAAAAATACCCCGTACCCCAAAACCCAAACCTAGCCCTGAACCCTAAAAATACCCCTGTACCCCAAAACCCAATCCTACCCTTGAACCCTAAAAGTACACCTGTACCCCAAAACCCAAACCTACCCTTGAACCTTAAAAATACCCCTGTACCCCAAAACCCAAACCTACCCCTGAACCCAAAAATACACCTGTACCCCAAAACCCAAACCTACCCCTGAACCCTAAAAATACCCTTGTACCCCAAAACCCATACCTAGCCCTGAACCATAAAAATAACCCTGTACCCCAAAACCCAAACCTACCCCTGAACCCTAACATACCCCTGTACCCCAAAACCCAAACCTACCCCTGAACCCTAAAAAATACCCATGTACCCCAAAACCCAAAACTACCCCTGCACCCTAAAAATACCCCTATACCCCAACCTAGCCCTGAACTCTAAAAATACCCCTGTACCCCAAAACCCATACCTATCCCTAAACCCTAAAACTACCCCTGTACCCAATAACCCAAAACAATATCTGAACCCTTAAAATACCGAAACACCCCAAAACATATACCTCAGTACCTCAAAACATATACCCCTATACCCATACTTACCTTATCCAAACATTTAAAAAAACATGCTTTTACCATTCATGCATTTACAACGAATTTTGTTGTAAATGTATGCGCGGTAAAAGCATATAAAATGTAATGTCATGCGCTATAATGGCAATGCGGAGTTATGGTACTTTCGTAATGAAAGTATGCGGAGTAATGGTATTCGGAAAGAAAGTTGCGGAATAATGGGTGTTTACCCTCCCCCGGTAAGTACACTGGTGGCACGGCGGCCCACATCTCCAGCAACATACTCATATTTTTTCACCACCGATTTGAAAAATACACAGGTCTCTCTCATTGATGGCCAGTTCTAGAATTGTGAACTTTCGAGCTGGGGAGCTACATTCGAATCTCGCCATCAGCTCAACATCCTGTGATTCCAGGCAAATCGCTTTGTCTCCCCGTGCCTACCACAAATGAATGTGTTCTTCTGTAATGTAAATTGTGCTCATGCCATGTTGTCGAGTTCGTGCTATATAATAAAGTAGGGAAACTCGAGTTCACACACTACTGAACGCGCGCTCTTAAGTGCATCAGCAGTGCACTGTGAATCGGAACGTTTCACAGGACTGTCACAGATAAGAAATGCTATCAAAACGAAATCCTACAAAACCTATATACTACTGGCCGGCAGCAATTCATACCCGGACAACGTCGGAACGGGCTGCTAGTTTGCATACAATTTGAAAGAAAGTTGTATGTGAACAAAGCCAAACCAATGCGATGCTCCATCCAATTGTGCCTTGTTTGAATGCTTCAGCTCGTTTTTACAGTAGCTGATTACATGGCATACGGGCAATTAACTGGTAACCCATTAATTGGATGATTTATTTTTCGTTGCAGCCCCAGGTTCGGCAGACCGCCAGGCTTACCTGGCAAGGTTCCAAGAGCCTTTGGAAAGGGAAAAAACTGTTGGTCCACAAACATTTTTATCGTATCTGGGCAATTAAAAAATTGATTCTAAAAAAATGGAGGACAGGTTGCCACAGGAGGAAAAAGAGAAAATGCTATTTTTGTTGTCTTGCATGCTTGCAGGGGAGAAGAGGAAGGTGAGGGAAGTTCAAGTACTATTGGGTCACCTTAACTTTGAGTGCAGGGTGCTAAGTGCAGGGTGCTAAGAGCAGGGTGCTAAGAGCAGGGAGGACTTTCTGCAGGAGGCTGTGGTGAGTGCTTTACGGATTTTCCCTACCTCATCATCATGTCAGACTCTCAGCAGGGGTCAAGAGAATCTTAGAAAGTGGTGTATTTTCTTACAGTCCTTCAGTTGTATTTTTTGGCAAGACAGGATGACTGGGATATCCATATATTCTCGGTCGGAGCTAGAGGTCTGGATTGTCGGTCTGTATTTGCAGGGCAGAAGGTGTGCAGAGCCTTGGCCAGAAAAATGGATCAAAGAATGCAGGAACATAGCCTTCTTGGAATTGTTTCCTCTGCTGGTAGCAGTGACCCTATGGGGCACAGAATTATCACACAGGAGGCTGCTATTTTTAGTCAACAAAATATCAGTGGGGTAAGTAGAGAACTGATATTCTGCCAGATGCGAGCAGGTGCTGAAACTGCTGCGGGTGTTTGTGTTGGATTGCTTGCGTCATGAAACATTTTTCAGGGTGCAGCATGTGCCCGGTGTGGACAATGAGGTTTTATTTATTAATTACATTTATAACGCGCACAACTACCCTAAACAGGGTTTCCTGGCGCAGATTGCGGATGCTTTGTCTCATTCACAATGGGGGAGATTCTGTGGGTTGGCCAAGAGTCATCACAGAGACCTTATGGTCAGGCCTGGAAGGAGTTTTTAGCATCCGAGGTACAGCATACAGAGGACCATTGGTTGCAGGCGGAAAATGTGATTCAGTTTATGTTGGATTGCATTCAGAAGGGTCTCTCATGCTTTACAAGTAAATTGGCTGGAATTGCCTTCATGAGCAAATTGTTGTGGGGTTATTCCCAATCAGCAAGTGTGTTGGGGCGCAGGATGCTGGTAGGCTGGTAGCGAGAGGAAGGTCAAGTGGGACAGACTAGGAGGCCGCTGACATGGAACTTACTTTGCAAGGCTTTTGCACCAGTTGCTGGAGGTGTTCAGGGATGCATTGGAGACTTGGCTGTTTTCCGTTCTTTTTTCCTGAATGTTTTCGGGGTGTGCTGCGTGTCAGAGTTGCTAGGAGGCAGGGGTAAGGGTGGTGTTATGTGGGAGGATGTTTCCAGGAGGGAAGGTAGATTGGAGATATGGTTTAGCTGCTTCAAAACAGAAAACACACAGGAAAAGTGTCATCTTGCATGCATTAGGGTTGCCAGGACCCTGTCCGGTTGTGTGGGGTGAGCGTTCGGCGAGTTGTTGTGGTGAAGACTCTGGGATGGTTTTTCGTCACAGGTCTGGGCACAAAATTACAGCGTTTCAGCTGTTGCCTTTGCATCGTAAGGCTCTGACTTGTTTGGGGGTGCCCCTGGGGAGTACAGCATGCAGTCTTTTGCATTGGTGTGGCACTGGAAGCAGGGTATAAAAATTGTGCACGCAAGCACATCATGCTTTTGGGGAGCTGGTCATCTGATTGCTATAGGTGCTATGTGCCGGTCTTGGGAGATGAGAGAAGCGCTGCATTTTCATCTTTTTGAAAGCTTTACTGCCTTTTTGTTTCTTTTCAGGTTTGGTGGCGGGTCCGGCAGCAGAGGAGGTGGCCATTTGCATGCTGGGCCAACATAGGCTTTGATAAATGTCTGTTTCCCTTTATTTGGAAAGGAAAGGGGGCATGTGTTGAAAAGAATTAGTGAAGATTTTGGTATGTTGGAGGGTGGTAGGTGCCTAGATGTGTTGCAATACACCTAGAGGAGGATAACCTTGTGAAAGGAAAGGCGGTTGTACTGATGAGGAACATGAAAAGGGATTTGTTGCTTATTAAGAAGGAGTGGGCAGGTTGCGTTGTTTTGTGGACAGACTTTATGCCATGGAGGGCAGTGAATTCGAAATCAGGGGTTTCAGGGAGACGGGGTAGATTTTTACAGCATTGGTATAGACCTGTATTTGTTGGAAGTCAGAGACGTTCTGTCCGATACTTCAAAGATTAGGCGAAAAGCGCATGGACTAGCAAGGACACAGAAAAAGGGTGCAGGCCTCCTTTTTCTGGGTGGCGGGGGCCTGGAAAGATTGGCAGGAATTTGGTTGGCATTGCCAGTTGGTGAATCATGTGGAAAGGGATGGTATGCAGGTAGTTCAAGGTTCAGTTTTGGATGTTTGGTTACTTTCAGATTCTTAAATGCAGTCATAGCCTGTAGGGGAAATAGAAAGTTGGAAATGTTGGAATGCACTACATTTAAATAAGTTAGCTGCTGGGTGGGCATTTGTGGGAACCATACCGGTGGGGGTAAGGGCTCTTATTAGTTCACTTTGATGTAAAGCGAGGTCAGTTTTAGGTGCTGCACCTTTCTTTCCCAACAGCCTGATGGCGCTGCTATCAGCGGGTGCTCCCGTTGGAGCTTCCCAGTGCAACAGCTGTACACCAAATCATCGAAGAATCTAGGAGTAGGCAAGATCCCAATTGTGTGGGTGCTCCACCTGCCAATGCCAGGTCTCAGTGTTTCTGCTTTTTGACATCTCGGTGTAAGTGACTGCAAGTAGAGCTTCTATCAACCTGAGACTCTACTGCTTCCATTGAGGGTTTGAAAAATTTTTGGAGTTCTGTTTCGGATTACCATATTATGGCCCTTAGTTGCTTCGGATTAGTATAACTGATAGTCCCCTGCTGCCCCAGACGGAGTCGATGCAGCGAAGAGTGGTGAAAAAGTTTCAACTGGAAGCTGACACAGCATTGAACCATAGGAGGTTGATGCCTGTTGGTGGGTGTGCTCATCACTTAATCAGTAAACAGACCTATATTGGACATTCAGCAATTAAAGCAAAACATACTTTTTTCAGAAGTGCAGGCAAGGGAGATTAAGTCCCACCCCATTATGAGTAACAGGGTAACAAGGCAAAATGCTGGCACCTTTTTTCCTGTCTTTCCATGGGGCTAAAATAACGGTACTGAGAGTCAAAATGTACAGGACAACTGAAAACTTTTTAGTCGAAAGCACCCCATGCATCTAATAACTACGTGAAAGAAGACTCCTCAGGTGCTAAGTCTCAGAAAGTCCAGTCGTAAAGTATGCCTACAAAGCCTTGTAAGGGCTTAAAGAATCCTAAACAACAACTTCAAACAGAGGGCACTGCACAGGGCTTCTATGGGTTGAGAGTGGCTCTAGATGAGGAGCGAATATCATGGAAAGTATTATAGAAGGTGCTCTAAGCTCCAGAGGCAAAACAATATTAATTAAACCAGTCACTCATTCCCAGGGATTCAACAGTAATGGGTGAATACACAAAGTGAAATGGCCCATGTTTTTGCACAAGGTATGGAGGCACTGAAAATTAAACTTGTACTAAAATAAATGGCGCATATTCCCACAATCGATCAATATTAAATATGCAAACAACTACCGTAGTTTGCCTGCTGAAACCAAAAATATCTCAGAGCCACAGACACCAAATAAGAAACATGAGGAATTTTTTCTAATGTTTTAAAACAGTAACATTGCCAGTGATTAAGTGAGAATTAGAAAGGAGACCTTGGTAGGGAAAAAATATATAAAAGGCCTCTCTAGATGTAAATGCTGAAATTCTGTCTCAGAACTCCTCACCATTTCCACAACAAGACATTTCAGCAAGGCATAATCCAGCCGAATCTAGTGAAATGGAAGACAAAATTAAAAGTGCAGTGGAGAAAATTTATCTTTTTGACAGAGAGGTGCCTACAATGTTAAAGGATATTTTGACTGATATTAGGTTGATCAAGCAATGTTTGACAGATACTAGCAAGCAACTTTCCAAGCGATTGGAGAGGATGGATGGTAAGATATCACAGATCCTTAGTAGGATGGATATAAAAGAAACAGCGAATATCAGACTGTGAGGACTGACTGCTAAAAAACAAAGCCTACAGACAGATCATTATGATAGAGAGATTATATCACTTCTAAACAAACAAGAGGAATTAGAAAATCATTCAACATGGTCTAAATTGAGGATGAAAGGCATTTCTGAATATAAGGAGGAAGCATTCAGGACAAATTCTTATGTGGAGGTATTAATCTGAAGCCATGTCCTTCCAGATTTCTCACAAGAGCTAACAATCATGAGGGTGCACATGGTAATGTCAAACATTCAGCGAAATTCTTAGTATTCCAGAACAATGTTAGTTAATTTTGAAGACTTTAGGGTATATTATTTGATATTAACTAAAGATATACAAGAGAAAGATTTGATGTTAAAAATTAATTATCAATTATGATCTTCTCTGTGACCATGGACTCAGCTCACAGATGGTGGGGTTTTAAAACACTGTTAGCACCTCTATGGTCAGCAGCAGCGCAAACTATAATAGTCCAGCCTGTGAAGTTAAAAAGTTAGTATGAAGTTCAATTTCACATGTTTGTGACAGTGAGAGAAGCTCAATGTTTTCTGAATTAATTACAACAGGTGGACTCGAGCGGATCTTCTTTTTCTTCTTTTCAAAAGTAAGTGCAGAGTGTTAGATGGTGGAAGCAGGGAACTGAAGAGTGGGAGGAGGAAAAGTCCTGGCACCATGACATGAGGCCAGTTGAACATGTACTGTTTGGGGATTACAGAGAGCAAGATTTGCTGGAACAGGTTTTTGGTAAGTATGGGTTCCGTATAGGAAAACATGAAAGAATCTATATGTTTAGAAGTAGGTGGTTAAAATATCTAGTTGTCAGAGTACAGCTATTCCCTCGATTATTTCAATACAGCTTGTATTTCATATATAATGTTTACAACTTCTTAGTATACGTACTGCTATTCAGTATTGCAATTTGTGTGCATTATGTCAATGTCAGGCAAACTGATCATAGAGAGAGAGATTTTAACTTCTTGCAACACCCTGGGCTCGAAATATTATAAAAATGTTACTCAACCTAACTAAAATGTACTTGACCCGTGTACTGGTCTCAAAGCGATTGTCACACAGTTCACTTTACAAAATCCTCTAACTTCAGTCACAGAAAGAAAAGTAAAATAGGACGACAAACTAACTTTTAACCTCAGAAAGCCAAGCAAATTTGACAAGATAACAAGATTTAAAGGCATCTTTTTTGCTTATTCACTTTGTGAGCAAGCAAAACATCTAACACTAGCTGGCCGGAAAGGGAGAGTAGGCCCTAAAAATAGCTTGTCCTGACTAAATCTGGTTCGCCATAGCGAGTGGATTTTTCGAGCCCTGAACACCTGAATTCAAATTCATCAGTGAGCAATTGTAGACATAATAAAAGCTGATTGGCACATTTCATTGGGTCTGACGGAGATCCGGAGTGGATGGTGTTCATGATTTTGATGATGTCGTCGTCACTTATGTTGGTCCAGAGAGCAGGTGATCTGTGCGAATGGTGGCCGTGGGTCTCAGTGGCTGTTCGGGTGGTGCAGGCTTTGAAGCTGTCGTGGATGTCTGCGATCTTGCTGTGGAAGAAGGTGGCAAGGGAGTCGCATAGGTCTTGCGAAGGTGGGATGTCATTGGTGTTGGAGCTGGGGATAGAGAGTTCCTTCACAATGTTGATGAGCACTTTGCTGTTGTGTGCTTTGCGGTCCAGGCGCCGTTGAAGGAGGACCTTTGGGCAGATCTGATGAGGTGATGGTGTTGGCACATGAAGTTCTTGTGGGCTGCGTGGATGTCCGGTGTGGGTTCACGGCATCATTTCTTCTCCAGTTTTCTGCAAGTTTGCTTGGAGCCCTGGAGGTCCTCGGTGAACCAGCTGGCTTTCTTGCTGGTGTGTCTGTTGGAGGGTTTCTTGATCCGGCGAGGGTGTTGGCGACGTTGTCGATCCACTGCCTGAAGTTGCAGGCGCCGGTATCGGGGTCGGTGGGTGGGCTCCGGGTGAGGGTGGTTCTTAGTTGGTCTTCGGTGACTTTGCTCCAGCATCAGCGAGGGATCTGTTGGGTGCTATGGTGCGTGGTGGGTTTCCAGAAGGTGAAGTGGGTGCAGTGATGGTTGGTCCAGTGGAGTGCAATGGAGTGGCTGAAGGAGATGTGGGAGCTTGCGGAGAAGATGGGGTTTGCGTGTGGCCGGCAGAGTGGGTGGGTGTTGTGACAAGCTGTCTGAGTCCGAGGTTGGTGAGGTTGTCAATCAAGGTGGTGGAGTTGTATTGCCTGTTTCAGTCCTGAAATCAGTTCCCACAATTACCAAATTATTGTGAACCCAATTTCTTACAAGCGTAGTTTTGCTTTAGTTAATTTCTGTAACAATGGTCCCCCGCATGATATACGTAATGTACTTCTTCAAATTGTACATGAACTTGAAGTTATATACTGCTGTGAAAGGAAAAGGTTTTTGTTCTCTGAGGTGGTGATTTCAATGTCCATTTATGTCACTTGCCATCCACAAAGGTTTGCAGTATGGTAGACATACATGAGAGAGATCAATCTTATTTTACCTATGATATTTAAGGGGCAAAGTTGAACAATTTGATGTTTATTATGTGATTAATGGCCCGCTTTTAAAGGACAAAAGTGGCCCTAGATTAGAGATTACCATTAATGAGAGTGACTGGGTGGCCCACTTTTCAAATATCTATTCTGCCCTCGATCTGGTTTCACCGAGGTCGGGCCATACCACTGTTGAGGAATCACCAGGAGACCATAATGGTTTATATTTTACTCTAGATGAGATCAACAGGGCTTTAACTACAAGTAAGGGCAATAAAGCTCTGGGTCTGGATGGCATCCCCATCAAACTTTTTAAGGTCAATATACCACTATGGGGACCAATATTGACCAAGGAAGTTAATAGTGACTTGTTGTAGATCGGGCATTGTGAACACCTGGTTGGAAACATTGTTAGCCCCCATTTATAAGCAGAGGCACAGTTCCGATCCAGCTTATTACCACCCCATTTTCCTTTTTGACTCTTTGGTGAACATTACAGGTAGAATATTACTGAATAGACTTGAGGAATCGGCGGAAAATAAAGATATCTTGTCAGATCTGCAGTACAGATCTGACAAGATATCAAGGGATACAAGGCAATGGGGAGTATTGAACAGGAGCTTAATTTAATTTTAATTGGCAAATATGCTTAAATTAAAAAGGGCCTGCTATTTCAGGCATCCCTTGATTTATCAAGTTCATGTGATTAGGTGGTACAAGACGAATTATGGAAAGAGTTAGGAGTTTACCCGCCAATAATGTCATTTCTTAGAGAGATGTATATGGGGAGCAGGGCTAGGATGCTCTATTTACTGAAGGGAGAATGCACTCGCAAATTTGGCATAGAGAGAAGGATTAGGCAGGGATGCGTTCTTGTGCCGTTTTTGTTCACACTGTACATTAATAGCTTGGACGCCATTTTGACTGAAAGATGCAGAGAAATTTATCAACTGAACATTGACAGATTCCAGCGCTGTTCTATGCCGATGATGCCGTGATTATGTCTTGCACTCCCTATAGGACTGCAGAGGTTACTTACCTGTTTTTTTAAATTATATAAAGGACTTGGGTTTAAACTTGAATTCGGGTAAAAGGTTCATAACGAAATGCAGGACAAAAGCCATGAAGTGTTTTGATTTTAAGTTGGCGATGTCAAGTTGAATTTCACTTCTACCTTTTCCTATTTAGGGGTTTTATTCGAGACACCTACAGCCAGATTCATCAAGCTAAATTGCGCTCGCAAAGGGCCAGATTCTGAGAATCTGGCCCTTTGGGAGTGCAATTTTTGCATTTGGGATTCATCATCCCAAATGCAAAAATCGCTATTTGCGAAATCGCATATTTGCGAGGAATTGGATTTAAGGAATCTCTATTAGAGATTCCTTAAATGCAATTCATTAACCAATTGTAAATTGCGAATTCGCAATATTTGGTCGCTATCTACCACAAAGTCTGACTTCGTGGTAAATAGCGAAAAAATAGAAAAAAGCACTTTAGTGCATTTTTCTCTGTTGCATGTTACACACACACATGTCCTTTGGACATGTGTGTGCGCAACACCTGTGTAAATTTGCAGTTCAGGGGTGCTACAGGTTGTCCTTTGGACACCCCTGGCACCCTTGAAATCGCTATCTTATTTGCGATTAGCTAATTGCTAATCGCAAATAAGGAATACAATGCCATGTGTCAGCAAGCCTTTAGGCCCATAGGAATGAATGGGGAGTTATTCCTTATTTGCGATTAGCAATTTGCTAATCGCAAATAAGGAAGATGTAGGAATCGCAATATTTTTTGCAATTCCTTCATGAATCCCGTTTTGCAAGTCCTTAATAGCGATTCCTTATGAATCGCTATTAAAGACTCGCAAAACGGGTCTTTGATGAATCTAGCTGCTAGTTCCTGGAAACAGGCCATTGATTCTAAAAAATAGCACTTAATTAAAGCCTCATTAGAGCGACTTAATTTTGCAACTAAGCTTGACAAAAGACCCATGAATGAAATGGTCACTTGTTATAACGCTAAGGGGTATATTCACAAGAACGTGTGATAACTACCGCAAGAGTAGCGAAATGCAACTTCAACACCGCAGCCTATCTTGGGAAAAAAACCCTGTGTCAACATAGTATTCACAGCACGGCGGTAGCATGCGATAGACACCAGATAACGTGTCAAATGTCCACGTGAAAATCAATGGCACGCCGCAAAAATGTGATACGCGAATGCTAAAAAACATGCAAGGAGGCCAACCGCAGTACAAAAAGTAGCGAAAACCAGCCATAGGCGGGCAAATCCCACGCGTCTGGTGGGAAAATGCACCATAAAAACCACAGAAACAACACACCAGAAACAAGCCAAAGCATGTAGCAACATGGATGCACCCTGACCCAGCGCTGAGGCCAAATCGAAACCCACAACCCGCACGGACCACCAGCAAGGAACAACGGGGTCTGGGAAGGCCAAGGAGAAGAGGGAGAGGAAGACGGGGTGCATACTGCAGGAAACCAAGACCAGCGTCACGGAGGTGACGGAACGCTACTAGCAACTGACCCACAAGCAGACCACCTCAAATGCAGTCGGAGTGGTGAGGAGGACAATCAAGGAGGCCAATAAGCGCTGGCATGACGTGACAACCTAAACCAGGCACAAACCCGCTGCCAACAGGAAGGCAGCAACGGCGACAGGAGGTGGCAGTCCAGCACCACAGGAGGAGCTGGAGGAAACCCAGGCCACAGTCATCAGTGTGGCGACGGTGCAAGAAGTAGGGAGTACGGACACAGCTCGAGAGGACCTGACACAACATTAACAGGGAGTGCAATGAACACGGACTGGGGGAAGGGTGGAGATGGGCACAATGGCACATTTGCACAACGAGGTGTAGCACACTGCACACCCACAATTACCCAGGATCATGTCCCAGATCCCCTTGGCACAGTGCAACACACACACATAGCAAAAACAGCACACCCACATTGACGACAATGTGGTACAATGCGCATAGCAGACACTGCAGAACAGAGGACACAACCGGCTCCGCACATGCACAGAAACATTTCTACTACATCTGACAGAGCTGGTAACTGTGAAATGGTAATGTATGTGTACGACTTCAAATACGTCATGTAGTTCAAATGTACATTGTCCCGCAGAAGAATCCAACACCTCCCAAAGAGTCACAATGTAGATTGCCATACAGTCTGCATGCAAAACAGCACAATGCGCCAACATACATGTCAACACAATGTCAACATGCATCTCCCCTTCACATTGCAGGGGGGCACACAACACCTTCAGCAGAGCACAGAATACAACACATCTGTGATGTCGGAGAGGATCCCCACACAGTCGACAACGACGGCCTACAACAGCCCATGGATATCTCAGGCAATCCTTGTCCAGCCAAGCTACTCAGAGGAGAACACCGAGCCTGCAATAGACCACACAGCAGGAAGCACCTGCAAGCACAGCTGGCTCACAACACTTCACCCACCCACACATGGCACCCCAATGCCATGTGTCAGCAAGCCAAAAGGAGGTGGTCCAACAGGTGTGGGTGGGGGCTGAACACATGGAATGCGAACTAGAACACATACATAGGTGACTATCACCCTTCAGGGACCACCCACACCCCACTAAGGAGACCCACGCTGTCATAGACACACATGCAGATGCATATTCACATTACAGACCCATGCCCAGGGGCGCTCAAATTGCAGTCAAACACCCATGCTGGCTCTGCGTATGACGGCCCTGGCCACTCCCCTTACAAATTGAGTGGGAGATGACAAAGCTACATGTCCAAGCTCCAACCTGCTGCCTGCGGTGACATGTCGGCATCCGATGTACACAGCACAATGTAATGTCGTAGCGCCCAGGGCCCTCGTGCATACAACAAGACCACAGGGACACACGCATATATCATGTTGAACATTGACCCTTTATTGGCAGGGCCACATGTACAGTGACGCCTGTGATAGATGTGTGTGGGGTGAGTGTAAGCCATTCCACACGGAATGTCTCGAGCTGGCAACCACTTGAACATTGGACACCAGTGCAACAGAAACAGAAAACACATGCATAACAGAGTCAACTGCTGAGCAACATGGAGTGAGCCGGAGAAAGTCCAGAGGACAGCCAACATGAAAACATTGGACACTAGAGATGAGCACGCTCATGTGAAGAAAAAGTCTTGGCTTGTGTCCCTTCGATATTTTCCTGATGCAGATGCAGTGGGGTGTGTTAGACCTGCATCATCTTCCCCATCGTCTTAGGGCCCCCACACTTATTGAGGAAACATAGCTGCGCAACCGCTCCACAGCACAAAACTCAATCAGCAACGAACAATGGCCTGCGGTGTACTGAGTCACTGGCACCTGGATTGCTGAGCAGGGTATCAGGCCGATGATGGCATCCACGACAGGTCTGAGCAACTCTGTAAGTCTGTCAGGACCACTGTTTTGACTCTGAGAGATGGCGGGTGGAGGTGGTTCGTGCGGTGGTGGAGTGTGCCTCCTGCGGTGATGCGACGTCCGGGCCGGTCAGGACTCGATCTGGTGTGTGAGCCCTAGTTGGGCCCGGAGGCTGCGGACAACGCAGGGCCACAGAGAAATGGCGCTGATGAACGCTTCAGGGGCCATCCACAATCTCAGAAGAAGGGGTCCCGGACAAGCACAGAGTTCGTGGCCCCGGATGCACTGCGGCCAGCACAAGCACCCAGCCACAGGACGGTGACTTGCGGTGCCGTCAAATGGGCCATGTGACCTGAGCGGGTCCTCATCAATGTCCCAAGTGTATGCGGGGGACAGTGGAAGGTGTCCTCCAGGTCATGATACGGAGGGTTTGATTTTATCCGGAAGCAGCAAATAGTGGGGTGGAAAGTGCAAGCCTCGTTTTCACCACCATTTCCGATGAAAACTAGCCCCTAGTCCATAGACTCAGACGCCACCAATGTACGACCAGTGAGTGTCCATGAATGTTGTGGAACAGACTTAGTGGCACCAGTGCTGAGAGGGGATGCAGTCTGCGATTATGCCGGTACAATGATATGTACTCCGCTATCGCTAAATCAAGACTCATTGACCTACTGGACTGCAGTGTAGGCCAGAGGCAGCGGTCAGCACGCGCCATTCACCGAGTGTCGCCGGCATAGGTTGGTGGCCCCACCGGCCTGCGTAGTTCAGGTTCAGTGGCACGACATGTTCGGTCACCTCCGTGACTGTGACCCGGCTTTCGTCCGGACTGAGCCGCATCTTCCTCTTACTCCTCTCCGTGCGACCACTGGTGTGGACTCTGCCATTCGCGATTCACGACTAGGTGCTGGATGAGAGACCTACTGGTCCGCAGGGGAGTGCTGGTCCCTCATCCATGTGTCAGGGTTAGTGGCACCATGTATCGCCGGCTGGCGTTGAACAGGGTTAGTGGCACCATGTGTTGCAAGATGCCCATATGGAACTATGCCTCACTGATCGGGAGGATGGGGAGGTCTGGTGCTCTGGTCGTTGGCCCGGATTTGGGGTCACTGCCTTCAGGACCCAGGACACAGTTTCACATATGAGACCTACTGGGCCGAACAGGACGCAGATGAGGAAAAGTGTTCTTCTGATCGGCATCATTTGCACCGAAACTCCATTGCTTTTTCATTGCCATCTCGTGTCAAACACTTTCACACGACCCACCTGGTCGTTTCTGCTGATGCCTGAGGAAAATCTAACTAACACGACAACAGCCATCTTGCATTTCTGCCCAGGAACTGTCGCACACCCAACCCCCCCTGTTCTTCAAGTTCAACAGAAAGCCATGAGACACTCACACCCTGTGTAAAAGATTTGTTTTCCATCTCCTGCTCCCAGCCTGGTAAACATCCTTAACACCGTGATCAGGTTATCTGGACAATGGTCTGACTGCTGGGCCTTGATCAGGGTGATTAAACAATGACCTGAGAGACCAGGCTTTGATCAAGGTGATTAAACAATGAACTGAAAGACCGACCCTTGATCAAGCAGAGTGAACAATGATTTGTGTACGAAACCTTGACCAGGTCAACATCTACAAACGTCGTCTGGATCTGGTTATCAACTGCAAACACTGCCCTGATCGAACAATGAACTAACAGCCAAAAGACTGAGATGGAAAAGTATAAAAGGCTTGGAAGCTGCAGAGTAAAGCAGCAGCCTCCTCTGTCTTGTTTCTGACGAGCTTGGGACTCTGGTCCATAGCCTGGGCTATTTGAATAAATCTGCGTTCCTCCTGCAGACGAAGGCTCATGTGTCTCCTTTCACTACATATGAAGGGAATGGAAGGCTTAGGCGGTTCCCCCCCCGCCAAGACCCAGTAAGTAGGTTAATCTGGTTCTTCAAATGGCGCCCGAACAGGAACTCCACGAGCACGAAGGTCAGGCCCGTGGATGTGAGGAGGTGCACGGAGAGACTCCGACTGAGGTACCCTACCCGAGGGATTCTTGCAATCCGGTAAGCCGAACGACTCGCCTGCTGTTCCCCCCCACCCGGTCTGGGCCACATGACCGTGTTCTCGCTGGAGTCCCCTAGCAAATAATTTCTGGAGCAGGACACAGCCCTAAGTCAGCAGAAGAGAACTACCCATGTAAAGTAAGGGAGGCCTGATCACCCACCAAGTCTGTATAATTCTGTCTGACTTTCGCAAAAGCCAAGCTGTTATTGACTTTTGCCAAAGCCAAGCAAGCAAGGTGAGTTTTTAAAACCCGCTGGTGTGTCTGTTCTGTATGATTCTGCTGTTATTGACTTTTGCAAAAGCCAAGCAAGTGAGGTGAGTTTTAAAACCCGCTGGTGTCTGTTATCTGTTTTCAAGCATGCCAGTCAGTAGTAAGTTCAAGAGATTATGTTGTTGTATGTGTACGCAGGACTCCCAGCTGGAGGCGGCTTGTCCCCTTACTCCAGAAGGGACCCGCTGTTCCCCCCACCCGGTCTGGGCCACATGAAGGCCCAGACTGGGGTCCCTTCCTCCAGAAGGGACCCCATGCCACACGATGTATGTTAAACATGGCTGTTCTGCCATAATGTTTTCCTCATTCTGGGTAAAATATACGAAACAAAGTAATGCGGAATTACTGTGGCCACTTTATGGCTCCTTTAATTCCCAAGATCTCGCCAACTTAGAGGAACAATTAATGAAAAGAAAAACGCGCCCATCTATGTTTGAATCTGTCCGATTTTAGAGGAAAGAGATAGAGCAGAGAGCTAGAAAGCAGAAGGCTCATGAAAGAAAACAAGAACGTATGTCAATGGCCGACCATGCCAGAGAAAATTTACAAAATCAAATAACAAAATCAGTAGAAATAGCCGATAGGGAGCATGGGGCCTGGGTACAAAAATGTTATCCAGCTCGTGAGGAGAAAGAAAGGGCCATATGGAAGGGGAAGATGAAGGTTATTCCATGCTAGAAAGTCCTCCTGCATATGCCCCAATGTACCCTGCCCTGACGCCTCACACCCCGCATGTCGCCCGCCACAGCCCACTCCTGCCCTCACTACCCCTCTTACTGTTCTCCCTGTCACACCAACCCTCCCAATTTTTCCTATCACACCGACCACGTCCGCTAACCCTGTCCTCGCTACGGGAATGACAACAAATCTCTATCCGCCCAACCACTGCGGCTTGACCCCTACACGCCCTTTTCCTACTTCCCCGGGGTCTACAGTTAAGCAGGATTTATATAAATTGTTGAATTCTCCCCGACTAGCCTCTATGCGCTCTGCAGTCAGCTTTTCATCCCTCCGAGAAAATGACCTACAGAGGCAACAGTGTGAATGTTGGATAAATAAAAGGAATATTTATACCTTTAAAGAAATATGGTCCATCTTTTTCCAGTAGACGATTATGAAACAGACCACCTGGGCTGAATAACCGGGGAACCCTGGACATGCAAAGATTTGAGAAGGCGCTTGTGCAGATACCCACCAAATTAATGGACCTTAGGTCGCAAATAAAACAAGCATTGGAAATGCAATAGGTCTCGCAATAGAAAAGTGTGAGCTTTTGGTGTGGAAAATGTAATTATTTTTTAATTTTTGTTTATGTTTTTCAAAATATAAAAGTATTAATTTTGTTATTAGAAATGCCAATAGTTATAAAATTAGCAAATGTTACATCTATAGCATTAGTAAAGGTACATGTTTAGTTTTCCCCTGTCTTACATGTATTGATCTGACAAATCACAATGTTTTAACAAGAACAGAAGTGAAAACATTTAACATCTTTTTATGACATTTGTAATAAAGCTTGAAACATTGACAGAAAATATTTGAACCAGTTGTTGTTGAATGGTTTCACAGATTGATGCTGTGGTGGCGCTGAGTGATGTTGTTTTGGCGACAAGTGATTCTGTGGCGTTCAGTGATGCTGTGCAATAGATAGATAGAGGGAGGGTGATAGATAGAGGGAGGGTGATAGAGGGAGGGCGATAGAGGGAGGGCGATAGAGGGAGGGAGGGCGATAGAGGGAGGGAGGGCGGTAGAGTGATGGAGGGCGATAGTGTGATGGAGGGCGATAGAGTGAGGGAGGGCGATAGAGTGAGGGAGGGCGGTAAAGTGAGTGAGGGCGTTAGAGTGAGGGTGTTAGAGTGAGGGTGTTAGAGTGAGGGTGTTAGAGGGAGGGTGTTAGAGTGGTAGAGTGAGGGCGGTAGAGTGGTAGGGTGAGGGCGATAGAGTGGTAGAGTGAGGGCGGTAGAGTGAGGGTGGTAGAGTGGTAGAGTGAGGGCGGTAGAGTGGTAGAGTGAGGGCGGCATAGTGGTAGCGTGAGGGCGGTAGAGTGGTAGAGTGAGTGCGGTAGAGTGTAGAGTGAGGGCAGTAGAGTGAGGGCGTGAGGGCGGTAGAGTGGTATAGTGAGTGCAGTAGAGTGAGGGCGTGAGGGCGGTAGAGTGGTAAAGTGAGGGCGGTAGAGTGAGGGCAGTAGAGTGAGGGCATGAGGGCGGTAGAGTGGTAGAGTGAGGGCGGTAGAGTGGTAGAGTTAGTGCGGTAGAGTGAGGGCGGTAGAGTGGTAGAGGAAAGGCGGTAGAGTTGTAGAGTGAGGGCCGTAGATGGCGTGAGGGCAGTAGAGTGAGGGAGGTATAGTGAGGGCGGTAGAGTGGTAGAGCGAGGGCGGTAGAGTGAGGGTGGTAGAGGAGTAGAGTGAGAGTGGTAGAGTGAGGGCGGTAGAGTGGTAGAGTGAGGGCGGTAGAGTGGTAGAGTGAGGGCTGTAGAGTGGTAGAGTGAGGGCTGTAGAGTGGTAGAGTGAGGGCGGTAAAGTGAGGGCGGTAGACTGGTAGAGGAAGGGTGGTAGAGTGCTAGAGTGAGGGCGGTAGAGTCCGGCCAAGAGAAAGTAACAAAGGAAGCTAAGCATGCATGCAGAGAGGCGAGTGAGAGACTAGCGCTGCCTGCTCCGTAAGCATTAGAAAGAAAAGTGTGTGGCAGAAGTACAGGCTATCTGACTCTTCGCACGCACCCATTCAGATGTTGGCCTCTCAGCGGAGTCTGCCAACTAGACAAACAAGTGCTGAGTTGCAGATTAATGTAGGTATTAACTCTGCCTCAACCAGAAGACAGCCGAGCTGAAACCTGCCGCTCTCTAAACGGTCACAAAGTACAGCAACGTTGCAAGGATTCAGCGTTTGAGTTTCAGAGCTATATTAGCATCCTGTGTGCTGTCATGCACCTTATTTAAGGCAAAAGAGTCCGCTCAAACAAGCAAGGGTTACTGTGTTTTGCTCAACAAACCATTTCTAACAGACATTGGCCTTTTCTGAAGTAGCTTGTAGGTCACTATGATCCATTGCCAATAGGGAATTAGACTCCAGTAGCAAATAACATGCATTTCTAAGAACTACCCACAAATAATATCACTTTCCTGTCCAGCTCTGTGAACCAGCGGGATTTTAATAGCAGCTCTAAAACGTACTCCAGTGCATGACGCTGGCAGTTTATCAGGACAAATATCCACATTGATATTGCTGTTCATCAAAAGTAAACACAACAGTGTTGGCTAGGCAGGAGCTTTTGTTGGTTCACGTACCTATAGTTTTAAAAGAAAAGGTACAATAGGGAAAAGAGGGGCCGTTTCCACATAATGTGCGCCAATGATCCAGTAACTTCACCTTAGCTTAAAGATCGGCAGAGGAAACGCCAGTTTGTCTAGCACAAATGGCTGGCTGACACATAACGGTGATCTGCACATAATGTGGGGGTAGACGGAGAGAAACTGGCATGCAGGGAGGCAGGAGGAGAAACAGTCTGGCATGCAAAGGTAACATATACCAAGAATCTAATATACAAGTTTAGTATCGCAAGCAGAAGAAGATGCCATTCAGAGTGAGAGGTGATGGTACATATGAAAGACGCTTGCAAGCAGTGGACAGAGAAGTGCAAGTAGAGCAGTTAGCATGCACAGGAAGTGGGGGGCTCAGAATGGAATTAAAAAAACAAGTATTATTAACAGCAACTCAGCTTCAAAAGATGGAAAACCAGTGGGATTAACATGATAGCATGCCAAGATGAAGGAACCTAATGAGTAAGCACACACCTTCAAAATATCGCGCGAAGGCCTAGAGGTAAGAACAGTAAAACCACTTGATAATGGATAGGCTTGTACAATAATGGGCACCGCTAGATCTAAATGAAAATAATTAACTCAAATCAGTAGCATCCTTTCCATGTCCCAGGATATGAGGCTCACTTGAGTCTACTGACTAAAACAGTGCTATAAGCTCAGTAAGGAGAACCATAAAATAGCTATCTACTCCTTACTACCCAGAGCACCTACTCTGGTACATGGCATCTTTCCTATGGTGCATCCGAGCAGAGAAGACGTCCCATTGCAAGTAACTCTTAAGTTACAAACGATACCAAATAGGCAGGATACCAACAGCCTATGAGAGAAGTTAGAAAGAAAATCAGGAAGAAGTCCAGAAATATTAACCCACATCATGGAACGGGAGAATTATAACTGTATTATAGATAGAGAAGAGGTGTTAAATCACCAGCCCCCTGGAAAGTGGGCATCAATTCCATACGGTTATCATTCTGACCCCCCCTAGATCCCGGTGCATGATAAGAACACAGTCCAGGTCTGAAAGTGGGTCAAGGATGGCAAATAAAGGAAGCAAAACTAACCAGCGCAGTATGTAAGCTGCAAAGGTAACGAGAAGAAAAAACAGCAAATCCGCATAGTTCAAGCAGTCATAAATAATAAAGCCCCCATCATAGAACACCCTTCATTCCTACATGTCGTATGAAGCGAAGATAATGAGAAGGCCACCCGTCACGGCAAGAAGCAAAAAAACCGACAGAATGAACTAGCCTAAAAGTCAGCTTGCCAACGTAAGACTTACCGAGATAAGACTGTTGCGGTCAGCTGGAGCGCTGGTGCACGTAACAGCAACAGAGAGCCGGGCAGGAAACCGCAATGGTATTGGGTTTGTTTAAATAACGCGGCGAGCCTAGAGAAACCGGAACACCTGCGTCAATTGGAGGGGGCGTGCCCATCGCGGGTCATATAGTTCGCTCTTTTCATAGCGGCCATATTGTGGCGATAGTCATTATGTCCAAACCAAATTATTGTTAGGATATTTTAAAGATCAAAAGCGTAAGATGGGCATAATTTTCATCTATGCCCAATATGCAATGATGCCAAAAGAAGTCTCAGTAATTATCAGCGCAATGACGAAAAAGGTTGCACCTTCTATAAATAAAGACCATAGGTTGCATATGCGGCGCGAGCGACTAACAAAAGATACATTGCATCAGGGAGCACTGTGTGTTGTTAGGAGGGCATTGCTGTGGGGAGGGGGGAGGAGAAATGCGACATGGCGGGGAGGGGGCGGAGCGGGGGAGAGGGTGTTAAGCAGCAGGGTACAGACGGCTGAGGGAACAGACGGCGAACAGACGGCGGGCAGGGGAGGGGGCGGAGCGGGGAGGGGTTGTGAAAGCAGCAGGGGCCTGGAGTGCGGCTGAGGGAACTGATGTGCACGCGCTTTTAAGCTCAATGAGCATGCGCATTGAGCTTAAAAGTCACGGGCACTGCAAGGAATCGCCACGATTCCTTGCAAGTTGGGTAAAGAGTGGATAAGTCCCCATAGTCTCGCTTGCTCGATGCGCATGCGCATCGACAGGCGAGACCTAAAAAGGTGATGTTTAGGGAGAGGGGATGTTTGGCGCTATGTCAGCTTTAATGGCTTACCGTGATATGACCAACACCCCTCTAGAAACAGCTATGCCAATGAGAGAAGCGGCCCCTGTCTTTGTTAACGCACTTACCGATGCCCAAAATAATGACCGAGGGGCTGTTCAGGCACACTGACGCAGGCTGTGGGTTCATGTTCCTTGGAAAAGGTCAGACGTAATGCAGTTAAAAGGACAATTACCAGATCCCCGGAAGAATCCGGCTATCTTTTACAGAGAATAAGGTCAGAATATATCTGCAGGTACTCTCGTTCTTGAGGATATAGATTTACTTTTTGGTACAGTTGTCCCCACTGAAATTTGGCACAAAATTCGACATACTGACCATGAAGTAGCGTTGGGAGGTAAATGGGCTGATCTAGGGGCTATGGAAGAAGCAAGAGTAGGAGGGACTAAACCAAAAGCTACCATCCTGACTTTGCCTGGTAAAATAATGACGTTTATGAAAACACTTTTGCCGGAAACTGTCATTCACTGGGATAAAATAAACGCCTGTAGGCAGCGAAAAGATGAGAATGTGGCTGACTTCTTTACCCGTTTTGAGATAGAATACAAGGGACATAGTGGTTTGGATCCCTGGACCCCAGGTTCCTGCCCAGTGTTTGTCGATAAATTTGTCAGCAACTTGCTTCCTGAAATTTCCGCCAGGCTTAAGAAAGTTGAAAGTACGTGGTCTGCCCAAACTATGACTGGTATCTTGGCTATGGCACAATATCACGAAAATAGGGAAAATGAAGATAGAGACAAGGAAAATAGGAAGATTTGGGATCTTAAGACTAAGGCACTTCTGCAGCAGGCTTACCCTCTCTGAGGTTCCGATGCCCGCGGGAATTTCAGACCTCAACCCCAACCCCCTCCGAGGGCACGCCAGTCTACCCCCTCCAGCGCTCAACGTACGGGAGCCCTCCAAATAGATGAGTGTGCTTACTGTAAGGGGTACGGCCATTGGATAGATGAGTATCCTGTGTTAGCTGAAAACATCCGAACAGGGAAGACTCGGCCTCGCGCTCCCAGGGAGGGGAGGCCGACCAGGGACCTTGCCCCACCCCATCCACAGGATAAAGAACGCAGGCCCAGAGATGGCGCTCCCATCCGGCAGCGCCCGGCCAATAGGTTTGATGGGTACGAAGCAACACGCACTTATTACAATGACGATTATGATGACGTTGATGAGACAGGGTCCTACCAAGCATAGGACAGCCAGGAAAGGGGTATTACCTGAGTGAAAATTCCAGTGGATCAAAGGGGCCTGTATGTTCAAATGTCAGTTGTGGGGAATGATCCGAATTTTCTTCTGGATACTGGGGCCACCAGGTCTTCTATTGCACGTCTGTCAGTCCCGGAGGCACCACTTTCTGGCAATATGAATGTCTCTGTGGGTTTTACAGGAACACCTGTGACCATCCCTATCTCTCAACCCCTTCCTCTCAATATTGACCCTGCACATGTTGACGCTCCCTTGGTCCTTACTACAGGTTGCAGTGAAAACTTGTTAGGCATGGATTTACTGAAAGCTCTGTATGCGACCATATCATGTAGTCCCCAAGGTGTATCCCTAACAATTTCCCCCACTGCAGCTTCCTATGTGTCTCTATCAGGTCCCCTCCCACCAGAGTTGCAGTCTTTACCTTCCTCCCTCTGGGCATCATCAGACACTGATGTAGGGTGTCTCAACATATGGTACGGCTTACTTCATGTGATACCCATTCCGCCAGGTGCACTTCTCCCCCACCTACTGCAGTATCGACTGCCCGCGGAAGGAGAAATGGCCCTTTTAACAATAATATCGGAATTAATGGACAAGGGCGTAGTGGAGGAGACACGTGGCAGTATCTGTAACAGTCCCATTATTCCCGTTCTTAAAAAGACCAATGGAGATGCTATCTACCCTAAAATATACAGATTTGGGATTGACCTGAGAGCCCTTAACAAAATAAAAATTGCCCAATATCCTGTTGTCCCTGACATTACAGCCCTCTTAACGATGGTCCCTTCTGACGCAATGCACTTCTCTGTCATAGACCTGAAGAATGCTTTTTTCAGCATTCCTATACATCCTGACAGCAGACATTTTTTGGGCTTCTCCCTTGGTGGGCGAAGCTTTAGATTCTGCCCTCAAGGTTTCACCGAGAGCCCCAGTATCTATAGTCAAGCCCTAAAAAGTCAACTACATTCCTTGGAACTCCCTGATAATTCCACCCTATTACAATATGTAGATAACCTCCTCATTTTTGCAAATTCTGCCCCAGCATGTAAAGAAGCTACTCTCTGTTTGTTACGCCACCTTGCCCTCCATAATCACAAAGTCTCTTTGAAAAAGCTTCACTTTTGTCAAGAGAAGGTGACCTATTTAGGTCATCTCTTCTTGAAGGAGGGAAGGCAGCTCACCGCTGATCGTGTAGTCATTATCAATGCTATGACGGCGCCACAAACACAAAAGCAGGTGCGAGCCTTCATAGGCCTAACCTCATACTGAAGACAGTGGATTTCCAATATTTCGGCCATGGTCAAACCTCTTCTTGCCCTCACCACTACAGTGCCTTTCCATGAACTAGAGAGCATGCACAGGCCTTCCAAGATTTAAAAAAGGCTCTATGTACTGCTCCAGTCCTCGGTACTCCTGATTATAACAAACATTTTTTTCTTTTTGTACATGAGACAGACGGCTGTGCATGAGCTTTCTTGACCCAGATGTTCGGAGGTCACCATCGGCCATGTGCCTATTTTTCAGCCACCTTAGATCCTGTTGCAAGGGCTCTCCCAGGATGCCTATGGGCGACCGCTGCGGCTGCCCTCATGATCCGTCAGAGTGCGGGGATTTTCATGAACTCCCCCCTGACTCTGATGGTCCCCCATTCTGTACATACCCTCCTTAATAACACCAAGACACAGTACCTCACTAGCGCACGACTCACAGGATATGAACTGAAACTCTTTTCCAGCCACATTAACATCAAAAGATGCACTGTACTAAATCCCACCATATTACTCCCACTGGATACTCAGGATGTCTCAGGAGGAAGAGGTGTGGCGACGCGGCTAGGACGACTGACTCCGGAATCTGGGGATCACGGTATGATTCCCGGCACCAGCGGCAGATTAGCCCAGTACTATGTGACTCTGGGCAATAGCTTGCTTAATCTTCCCAACGGCCTAGAGACCCTTGCGGGTGATTGTGCGCTTTACAAATGTGGATTTATTTATGCACGCTTAGACCCACATGACTGCATATTAAGGACAGAGAAGGAGACGAAGGGACGGGTTGACTTACAAGATACCGTGATAGCAGAACCTAAAGGTACACTGTATGTGGACGGATCATGTCTCAGAGGGTCAGATGGTAAAACCTCAGCCGCCTACGCCCTCACAACATTAGGGCGAATAGTAGAAACAGCTCAGATTCCGCAGTGCTCTGCTCAAGCAGCAGAATTAGTGGCCCTCACTAGAGCCTGTGAGTTAAGCAAAGGGATGACGGTAAATATTTATACTGACAGCCAATATTCCTTCGGGGTGGCCCACAACTTCAGGAGGTTATGGAAAGAAAGGAATTTCCTTACTTCCCATGGGACCAAGATTCAACATGGCCCCCTAATTCACTGATTGTTAGACTCCCTGAAACTCCCCAGAAAGGTAGCCGTTATAAAATGTAAGGCCCATAAGAAAGTGACAGATGATGTTGGGAAAGGCAATGCCCTGGCTGATCAGACAGCCAGACCAACAGCTCTTAGGAAAAGGGAAGGAATGTATGTAGGAGGTACCGCTAGGTGGGTGGCAGACGAGGGCATGGTTGAAAACACTGTACAGAGTGTGATTGATATTCAGTCCCATACTACTCCTGAGGAACTAAGGGTGTGGAAGGAGCAATTATCAAAGGAGGGAATTGATGGTTGTTGGGTCCGTACGACTATGGAAATGACAATGGATGTTACCTGACAGTCACGTGCTACCAGTAGTTACGATGGCCATGGTCCTGCTCACATCAGTGGAAAAGGGATATGTAAACTGTTGGAACCTACATGGTACAACTTTAGATACCAGCATATGCTGACAAGCTGGTTAAAACATGTATGATTTGCCTAATGTATAACACAGGAAAAGGCACAGTTACTCCTAAGGGAGGGTTCTCTCCTCCTACCTTCCCTTTTGAAGTCCTCCAAATGGATTACATCCAGATGGACCGATGTAACAATTTGAAATATGTCCTAGTGGTGGTCTGTACCTTCAGCCGATGGGTGAAGGCTACACCGTCAAAGACTGCACCGCTATCACTACCGCCACAGTGCTATTAAAATAGTACCTCCCACAATTCGGTTTGCCCCGCTTGGTCTGGAGTGACAACGGGACCCACTTTACGGCTCAAATTATGGAATATGTCTGTACAGCATTGGGTATAAAACAAAACTTTCATGCAGCTAACCACCCACAGTCAGCAGGTCTAGTGGAGGTGTACAATGGCATCCTAAAAACTAAAATGGCCAAAATAGTAGCTGAGACAGGTGTCACTTGGGTTGATGCTCTGCCCTTAGCCCTACTGTCCACAAGAACAACGGCCCACACCAGAATAGGGCTATCCCCCCATGAAATTGTGTTTGGGAGGCCTGCCAATGTATGGGGTGTCCCATGGCCTAAGAACTGTCTGACGTTGAATAACCTGCATTAACTGATTATCTGTACAGCCTGACTAATACCTTTCGTACTCTTTATCACGAGGTGCATGAGGCCATACCTGACAAAAGCGAGGGGCCATGACACGTCATCCAACCTGGGGATTGGGTCTTGGTGAAAAATTTTCAACGGACTAAGAGCCTCGAGCCCCGCTGGACACAGCCCCGTCAGGTGTTACTGGCCACCCGCACCACAGTGAAAGTAGAAGGTCGGAAGAATTAGGCGCATTCGTCGCACTGCAGGCATGTGCCTCTGCCCCTCCCCTATGATCAGTGGGTGAGGGAAGGACAAGGAGACTCAGAAACAGAAACAGTCCTGACGTTTGTCCCATTCAGCGATGCCAGACTGCATTCTACATCCACGGAAGCAGAGAGTGACAGCATACTGAAAAGAAGGGTGGAACCCTCCCTTAACTCTGCTCAACACCAAGAACAATTGTTTCCCGACCATACTGTCCCTACTTCCGACCGATACAACTTGCGCCCTAGAGGGAAGGCTTGCCCTTGACTTCGACAGGTGCCTATAGGCTGTAGGGCTGTGATCTTCCCCGGCTGAGAGTAGTGCTGGTGTGTCAGACTAAGGTACGCCATAGGGCCTTTGGCACCTGCGCCCAGTGAAGCAACCACCAATCACAGACAACCACTAGAGGTCCCTGGCTTGGTTGGCTGTTGCTAATCTACCATCCTGTTACCTCACCAACTCCTACCCCGACTCCTGCAGGACACCAGTATTTCACGCTACCAGCCCACGAATTACCCCGCAGTGCAAAATTCTTCAACAACACCTTCATCCAAATGTTGCATCATCACCCGCTAATCATGAACACTTCCAACTGCTGAGTTTGTGGACTGATGCCGCATTCCATGATACACCCTGTCCCGTTCTTTCCCTACCCCTGGTGGATGTTGATACAGGAGGCCTACGATGTCAATGGTACTGCCAATTCTGCCCTTGGAACATTTTTGGATGACTTCTGGTGGAACAGGTCTGGCCACGTCAATGCTCCTTTTTGCCTGACCAGTTCATCCACAACGCTACTATCACCAGATAAACTTGGTGAGATAGTAGTATTCAACTCAACTAATCGACAAACATTTTCCAGATTCCGCACAAGATACTGCCTGATGAACGAGACACTGTGAATGTCCTAAATGTGCAAGGAAGGCCCTGTCTGCATTCATGGCCAAGGGACTAAGAAAGTTGGTACCAGTACGTGTGATATCACAAAAACTTTAAACTCCACATCTCCTCCGAAGCTGGTGGCATCCCCCAACACCTATTTCATCTGTGGCACTGCCGCCCCCACTTGGCTCCCCCGTAACTGGTCTGGTACCTGCTATCTGGCCTTCCTCCTTCCACCAACGTATTCTACCCATGGCGGCTATCACCTGTCAATGAAGGGCGCTCTGCGCCGCTCACGTAGGGGCGTCATATCAGCCGAGGATACAGCAGGCCAGGAAACCGGGGACTTCTTTAAAGGTTTCCTTCCTTTCTGGGGCCCCATGGCCAACAGTCGGGCTGTACGAGGACTGACCAGGGTCCTTGAAGCCACCATCACAGTAACTGCTGGTGCCCTCTACAACATCACTGCAAAGCTGCAGCCGGACTGCCTCATAACGCTTCAGAACAGAATGGTCCTAGATGTCATCCTTGCTGATCGTGGTGGCGTGTGTAAATTGATCGGCTCCAGCTGCTGCATGTACATCTCAGACAACGCACCTACAGTGTACGATGCCATCCAACGTCTGCATCGCCTTTCTTCTGAAATTCATCTGGATGAGGCTGGATCTGGGGCCTCCTTTGCGAGTGGGGGTGGAGGATCCTTATCTTCCTTGCCTTGGGAGTAACTGTCCTGGTCTCCTGCTTTTTGTGCTTTTAGTGTCTGCCAGTGCTCTGTACAATGTGTGTCCAGACCATCAAGCCTCCACCCTCTATCATTCACAACACCAATATGATGATGATGCTCCAACAAGAAACCGATGGCCTTATGAACATTGACATTTCTTAAAGTATTTGCCACTCAATGGCAAAAGGAGGGTCTGAGGAAAAGTGTTCTTCTGATCGGCATCATTTGTACCGAGACTCAATTGCTTTTTCATTGCGATCTCGCGTCAAACACTTCCACACGACCCACCTGTTCGTTTCTGCTGATGCCTGAGGAAAATCTAACTAACACGACAACAGCCATCTTGCAGCCTGCGTTTCTGCCCAGGAACTGTCGCACACCCAACCCCCCCTGTTCTTGCAGTTCAACAGAAAGCCATGAGACACTCACACCCTGTGTAAATGATTTGTTTTCCATCTCCTGCTTCCAGCCTGGTAAACATCCCTGAACTGTGATCAGGTTATCTGGACAATTGTCTGACTGCTGGGCCTTGATCAGGGTAAATGAGGAAGGGGTAATGTGAGCCAGCGTCAGGGGCCAGCGATGATCTGAGAGGCTGGCAGGGTCGCTGGCCTCGAGCTTGGAGCTTACACAGGCACGTGGTGGGCCCTCCTTGACACACGCCGGTGTCTGCAGGTGATCAGTGTGGCCTGGCTGCTCTGGGGCGGGCCTGATGGATTTGTGGGCCAGCAGGCCGGGGTACGTCAGGCACACAGGATCACAGGCAACTCCGCTCACGATGACGGTGTCGGCTTTGTGGCGGGGTGGGTGGCGCTGCCCTGGAAGAGACGTTAGGCTTTCCACAAGAGGACCACTCCCAGGGCTATGTGCTTTTTATTCACACCCCTACGCTGGCCTGGCGTACGCCGGGCCATCCCACTATGCTCACGCTTACGGAGGGGGGCGTAACAGGCAACATTTCCACAAGGTCCCCCACTGGCTGGGGTGACATGGTTATGTCCACTGTCCACTACACTCCATACACTGGAGGTGCATGTCGCCGTGGATATGGGTGTGTTCTGCATACTGCAGTCTGTCCAGCACATCTCGGCCACTCTTGGCTTTGTGTACTTTCCAATCATGGTTCTACTGCATCCTTCACACTTGCCTGGTTGCGACCTCTCCCCACATTAGGCTATTATGTGGCTGAGGTGCCATGCCGTTGATAGCTCATGTTCACGGCTTGCCCAGGTTACCATTGTAAGTTATTCTGTCGTGTCTGGTGGGTGGGCATGTTATTGTGCATGTTGGTTGTGATTTTGTGACGTGTGTATTGCCAGAGTTGTGAATTGCATGGTTGTGCAGTTGAGGTGAGTGGGGTGTTTATTTGGAACTTGGCAAGGGGCTGTGCATTTCTCTTGGTGCCATCCTGGGAACGCTGGTTGCTGATGGAATGTCGGAGGATGGAGGAATCGTGCACACTGGCTGTGTATTTGGAGGCGACATTGTTGAAGGTCCCACAGTGTTCTGATATTGCCTGCATATTGATGTGTGATGTGTGCTTCCTGTTGCGGTGATTGTGTGCTGTGTCACCAGGGGGCACAGGTAGGACATGTGTGCTGTGGATTTCCCCCAACACGTGTGTGAATCCGGCTATGGATTATGGTCCTTGCTTGATCTCCAGAGGATCCTGCGCATTGTGTTGGACGTATGGGGACTGGGGTGCCAGAGTGATGGTGATGTCCAGGACAGGTGTGCAGGACTTGGATGCGGCTGGCTCTGAGACTCCTCCGACTCTGGCGGGTGTTGGTTGTGGTGTGCACGAGGCCAACAGGTGCAGCACAGCCAGCAGCATGGTGTGGGGTGGAAAATTGGTCCTCTGTATTGGTGCCATAGGCCTGTTAGGTGATGATGGTCAGGATGCGTAGGATGGTTGTCCCTTTCAGCCTGTAGTGGACAGTAACATTTTCAGATGTTGGGTCTGTGAGGCAGGTGCGTTTCCTGGGGGGGCCGCTGTCTTTGTCTGCGCTGCCTCAGTGGTGGTCAGGGGGCGGTGTTCCGTGTAGGTGTTGTGGCCCTCTTGGGTGTCTGGGCTGCATGATGGGTGGCTCAATGGCATCTGTTGCCCTTCCGATGATGCCCTGGGCTGGGCTCCCTTTTGTGGTGCAGGCTGCCGTCTGACTTTACACCAGGTCAGAGCAGGTGTTAATTTCCTGCTGCTAACACGCCTTATCACCTGTTTTGGGTTCTTATCGCCGATCTGGCTGGTCGTTGTGAATGTTGAGGTGTTGTGTTGTCGCAGCTTATTGCATGGAAACACCTACTCTGCATCTCATTAGTGATAGTTGCGGGGGTCTTCTGTGGCAATGTTTTTTGCAGCTGCTATCGTGGGTAAACTGGTGCTGTGGGCTGTTAACACCAGCTTGTGAATGGGGAGGTAAATTTATTATGACTTTGGTTTTGATAAAGTGACGTTAATTCAGCATTAGTTCCTTGTGAATATGCACCTAAGTGTGTACCTGTGGCATTGTATGGAGAAGGACTTCCTAGGAATTCATCCGCCTCAGCAGCACTTAGAACCCTGCACTGGCTACCTATTCACAAGAGAGTGCTATTCAAAATCCTACTAATCACTTTCAGGGCTTACCACCAGTCGGGCCCCACCTATCTGTCTCAAAGGTTTGGAAGATATACTCCCTCCTGCTCACTCAGATCTTCTAACCTAAACCTATTGGTGGTCCCCAGGTTCAGACTCACTACAAAAGGAGGAAAAACCCTGGGAGTGTTGGGAGCCAGAGCCTGGAACAAACTCCCAGCCCAGATGCGTCTGATCCCCTCAGAGAACCTGTTTCGAAAGGCCCTCAAAACCTGGATTTTTAATGCCTCTGACACCTTCTGTCTAGCGCTAATCTAACCCTGACACCTTACAAACTCTTCTCAGATCCACTAAATTCTCCCCTCTCCTTGTTTTGTGTAGCCTCCCATTCTTCTCCTCTGTGACACGTTTATGACTAGCGCCAAGATGCTCCGTGGAGTGTAAGTCGCGCTTTATAAAAGCCACATCATATCATATCAATGTGGGGCTATACTAACATCAAGCCTCTCCAACTGGCTGAGAATGCCTTCTTTGGGAGAATCCTTACTGTCCCTAAAGGTAGCTCCTCTTTTGCTTCTCACAAGGAATTTGATGTCCCTTTATAGTCAACACGATCAGAGTCCAACTAATTTTGTTATGGACAATATCTGGAAACATTAATGCGGCATAAACGTTAAAATTCCACACTTTAACTTAACCTATCACGTAAATCTCCCGTACGTTTATTAAAAACGGGCTCATTTCACCACGGTTCGAGAATACCTTTAAGGTTTAAAATGTACACACCCACGTCTGCAGCTCTTTAAACGCCCCCGGAATCTTTTCGGCTAGACAATCACACGACCGTTGCCTGCCTGGGCGCAGACAAAAAACACATCCTTGCAACACCTGAGCCACACAGACTCACACAGACACACAGAGTAAACAAAGAGGAGCCATGCATCCTGGACACAGTCGCCAAGCAATGGAAAGACGTCGGGGTCCATCTGCGGAGGCAGCGGCCTGTATAATTGTCCCCTCTTCGCCAATAACGATACATATTTATTTTCTATTTCCACGCTTCTTTTGCATGATTTGAGTCCCAGGCCCTGACTGCACATAATGAAGCCCTGTTTGTCTCCATTGTGTTTCGGAGTGAAGAGAGCAGTTGACGTCCTAATGTCGCTTCACTCGGGCTCATTAAAGAGATGGTACGAGGGTGACGGCTGGCAGGCCATGCATTTAAGTGCTGTTACCCAGGCCCCCAAATATTGACAGAGTGCCAAGTTCTGGGAAACTATTGATGCGCGCAGCCGGCCGCAGCTCCAGACACCTCTCAGACACAGTCTTTAAATGTCACAGATTAATGAATTTTCATGAAATGGAGAGAACAAAAAATGCCGTTTCCACAGCATCAAGCGGTAAAGCATGCAGGTCTCCTTTCCTCTTCAGCCCAAAGAAAAGCGGGGTTTTAAAGTATGGAGATCGCAGGGCCCAGTCTGCAGCACTAGTGAGCCGTGTGGGAAACGAACCGTGATTCGGGTGGTGTTTCTTTCCAGCTTCAAAGGAGAACGTGTACCGGATACCGAGAGTCCAAAAGCTCCCCCTGGTGGGTAATTATTTAATAGGACTCTGGACTAAGATATACCTCTTTTTTGCAGTTTTTATTTTGCCTTCCACCGAAACGTACTATAATGATATTTTACAGTTTAATCCAAGGCGCAGGTTCTCATGACCTCTTCCGAATGTAGGTTCTCAGTCACAACTAGTTCTTCTTTAACGACGGACCTCTGAAAATTGTGTTAAATTATTTTATTTAGTAACTTTAGCACTAAAGTACAGTTTCTTCTTAACAGGAATTCTGCAACACGCAGACAATTTCAAATCGTTAAACACCACTATTTGTCTAATGTATTCATCTCTGTATGAACCGAGGGAGGTGGCAAAATGTGCGCCGAACACATTCTACATCTCACCCCGTGTAAATTCACAGCTGAAGACTATTATCAAAAGCTACGAACTCTGGAGCTTGAAAACTGTCAATAGGCGCTTCTCAGGGAGTGCGCACCCCAGAGTCACTTCTCACTGCAAGTGGCAACAAACCACCATCTCAGGCCGACAGTTCTCCAGACAGCTCACCAAGCCCGGCATCTCTAGCCGAGTGTGGAATATCTTGTGCTCCAAAAGGCTCCATCACGTGTTTTCGTAGCCACAGTTAAAAAACACCTGAGTTTCCTTTATCCAGGATTGGTGGATCGGTAGCTGGGCCTCCTGGGCATGGCGCAATGACGTTTCATGCAGTCACTTTGTGCTGTGCCTTACCTGTTCATACGGAGCTACCGGGTCCTATAAAACATCTGACAGTCTAGCTGGGGTACCAGGGACACTGAATGCATGTTAGAAAGTGGTATGAATCCACATTTTCACGTAATTGACTTTACTCCACCCTGACGTCTCTTATGTAACCTCTCCATAAGGCAGTGGCGTAACAAAACTTCAGGGGGCCCCCCTGCAAAGTACATGCAGGGGGCCCCCAGGCTCCGGACCCAGTCCAGAGCTCTCAGGCCAGGGACCTGCCAATGCTGAAGGGGGCCCCCGGAGCTCGGGCCTCCTCACCGCAGGGGCTGCGGGGGCTTTTGTTACGCCACTGGGCTCACTTGGTTCTACGCATACCCATTTGTTAGGAATCTTAGCATTACCACTACATAAGACTTCCTCTTCCCAGTCCTAAAATTTGAAGGGTGCAAATCTCTAAGGACTGACTTCTAAAATCTTTAACTAAAAAAGGAGGACTTATTCAAAGAGAATGAATTAAAGAGGAGGCTGCTCTGCTTCCATCTTCTTTATGATTAAGGCATAAGTCTTGTTAGGTGAGCAGCCAATGGATTCCTGCATGCCACTTCTCCTCTTTGCCCTGATAATGCCATGAAACTGTTTATGCACTCCACAATGCACAGCAAGCAGCATGGTGGGGAGAGTTTAAAAATTAAACTTTCTTTTTCCCTGCCTGTGTAAAATTTGCAAAATTTGTTATGGAGCCTTGCTTGGCTGATCTCGTGGAGTGGATCTCTAGATGCAGAGGGTTGTAACTGATGCTTCTGGGCCAGTTTTGTGCTGTATCCCAGTAGTATTTGCACACACTTTTCATAGGAGCTTTCTTTATTTAAGAAGAAGCTCAGTTTTAAATGGTTAGTAGTTTCACTAAGCATATTTTGGGCTAAAAGTATCTCTTGTATGCTATGAACTCGCTCTCCCTTCCATTAGAAACCGTTCCTCAAAACAGAACAGAAACAGAAACAGAAACATGTGAATCAAGAAAGAAAGACTGTCTCACTCACACAGATGACACAGGCATAACAGGAGAGAGCAATAGCATTGGCCTGTTTCCCTACATCTCCTGCTACTCTATTCCAGTTAACAAATATTTTGAGGCTGATGATTGAAAAGACTGAATGCTGTCATTGATCTGCATTTCCAACCTCAGTTGCATCTGCATGGTCCTGGTCTTATTCCAAATGAACAGCCTTCTCAACCTGATTATCATCTGGGAGGGAATGATGAACATTTTGTCTATTTGATAAATCATGATGAAATCCTTATAGTGGAGCAAAATGTTGTTATATATTTTTTAAGTGTTTTCTTTCAAAGACCTAAGATATAATTTTTTGGTTCTTTCCTGAGATCTTCCATTAGTTGCAAAGGCTTTCCAGTGGGCCCATTTGAGCCCTTAAAACAGGGCCCTTTTAATATCCTTTCTGCTAAGGTAGTTCTTCTGGAGGCCATCGCTTTGGCAAGGAGAATAGAGCAAATAGGAACCCTACATTTTTTTCTTCTTTTCTTTCCTGTGGTCCTTGTCTTACGTCTCTCTCTCTGCGCAGTTGGACAACCGAGGTGGAGGCGGAAGGAGAAGCCGTGCGGGGCAAGGCCGAGGACGAACAGATGAGCAGCGGAGCAGGTTGGTGTGGCTTCTACGCCTCTCTCATATCCCCTCGATATCCGCTCTGCCGCTGCCTATCCTGTCTACCCTGCCTTCCCTGTCACCCACTACCCGCAATTGCCGAATACCGGGAAAACTCCTGCATATCCCTACCTCTAACTGCTCACTTTTGCCCCACCCCATCTCGGAAATAGGCGGCTGCCTGGTGGTTGCCTGGGGGAGACAAGGGAGACTGAGAGTGAGTCTCCCCGGTGAAACCCGGCATTATCGAGCGGGCCTCCCTCGGCGAATTGCAGCAGACATATATGGCTCTAAGGAGCATCAAGGAGCATTAGGGGGAATACCGAAGAAAGGGTGAGAGGAGCTTGAGTCCCCCTGCCCGCCCTGTGAAAGTGAATCATAAGGGAAATCATCTACACCTGCATTTGCACCTGCAATCATAATTGCAACCTTCACCGGCTACCAGCAACCAGTATTTTTGCATCGGTCTACCACGTTGACAAATTGCACGCTGTGAGACTTGGCCCTTTCCCCAGAAATTTTTCGCTTTTTATCCCCTGTTAATTTAGAATGCCCCTATTGAAACAACAGTGTGTAGGCCTTGGGTGGTGGAGAATGCCCTGTGTAGTTTAAAACTAGTGTTAAAATGCAGGTGCCTTCTACCCCTAATATGGCTGCCACAGACCACTGCTGCAGCAGCGTGGTTTAGTGGGCGCATTCTAGTAGCCAGGGGCTGGCTGGAACCCTCAGGCAATGTATCCATCTTAGCCTGCCAGCCTGTCCACAGGTAGAATGGTGGAACCTCCTGGAAGCCTCTGGAACCTTCTGGGAGAGGTGAGGTGACACCAACTGCCATTACCAACTGTCAACTGGCACTATAAAAGGAAAGGGAGGGAACTTTCCTGAGGAGAGAAGCGGAGGGAAGACCTGGGGAAGTACCTACGCAGGAGGATAGGCAGTGGGGGTCAGGGCAGGGTCTTATGATGCTGGAATGACAGGGCCTAGTGTGCTGCTTTACAAGTGTTGAGGTATCCTGTTCCCCCCCCCCACTGACCTAACCCCGCGGAAGGGAACCCCCAGGGACCACTTGAAGGGAATGGCTGAGAAGAATTTGGAACACCAGCCACCAATTTACCCCCCCCCGCCCCTTCAAGGAATAAGAAACCAAAGGAAACAAGAAACCAACTGCTATTTACAAGGGCGCAAGAAATAGCTGCGCCAAGAAGAAATCAAGGAACCAGTAACCAAGAAACTTACAAAGGCGCAAGGAACATAAAGCGCCAAGAAGAGACTGAATCACCACAGGACATTTGAAGAACCACCCAGGTATTGGCGCTGTGTTGCTCCCTGTGCCCCCTGACGCCACCTGGGGTCCCTGCGCTAACCTACCGCTGCTGTGTGGCATGTCCTGTGAGCTGCCTCTATTTTAAAGCAACTGCTGATGAAGCGCCAACCTAGAAACTGCCTAAGCGCTACATTGCCCTTCAAGCGCTTAACTGGTGAAGAATTGCTGTGACCTGTGGGAGCGCTGGGAATTGCCTGCAGGGCTGTGGAAGTTGCCCCCCTGTAAAGCGCTGTGAAGTGCCCCAAGTGCTGGACTGCCCTATGTGGTGGCCTAGTTGAAGCGCTGGGAAGTTGAGAGACTGTTGCCTGGCGCTGTGGTAGAAAGCGCTTCTGTGCCCAGGATTACTTCCACTGGTGTGAACACTGAGTGCTGCTCTGCTTTGTACCCTGGCGAGGAGGACTGGAAGCGCTATACCTGCCCCAGGCACTGGTGCCACGAGCTGCTGTGTCCTGTACTGTTTGGCGCCCGCCCCCCACGCCTGAAGCGCTGTGGTGCCCGAGAATGTGAGGTTCTGTGAAGTGCTAGCCACTGACCTGCCTGAGAAGCGCTGTGAGACCTGTTGTAGTTGACCAAGCGCGAGGCCTCTGCGCTAACGCTGGACTGTTCCAGGCTATGGTGCCAAGAGATGGCTTTCCCCTGCATCTGAAGCGCTACAGTGCCTGTGTAAAGCGCTATGTTCTGTCTTCTTAACAGTGCTAGAGACTGCGTGCCTTGAAAAGCGCCGTATCCTGTGCCCCTGAGGAGCGCTATATTTTGCCTCAGGCGCTGTCAGAATTCAGCGCCCTTCTGCCTGCATTGGGTCGCCCCAGAGCGTCGAAGTGCCCCTCAGGCGCGGCCTGTTCCAAGCGCTTACCTGTAGCGCCTCGCGACGTGTGGAAGTTGCCCGGGCGGCCCTCGGTGCCAGGAAAGGGCCGCCGCAGCATTGCTGAGTGACGCGATCACCGCCGCAGCCCAGGCCAAGCAGAGGGAGTCTCCACGGCAGCCCCCGGTGTCAGGAGGGGGCCGCCGGAATTTCTGTCAGGTCGCGCTGGGCCTGACAGGCCGTGAAGCCCCGATCTCATAACACGTGACGGGGACACATCAAGCCACTGCCCCGCCGCGCACTGATTGTTTCGTGGCCGAGCCTCTCCTGTGCCACATCGCGATTGGTTCCCGGGCCGGTGAGGCTGTAGAAGGCCCGGGAACAGCTTGTCAACGACGGGGAGGGCTCCAAGAGAGTGTCAGAGCCCCCCCCACTGCCAGCACTCGTCGCGGAGGGGGCCGACGTGCACCAGAGCCCCCTCCGATGGCCCCGCATCACGGATCCGGCCCATTTGCACCGCGCTGGGCCGAATGAAGCCCACGGGAGGGTTGGAACCCCTCTCTTGCCTCCAGAACCTGCGCAAGTGCCCGGAGGGCCGAAGAAAAAGGTAATCCCCCAGGGGAGGAGGGCGGAAGGCCGGGTAAGGCCCCGTGTTCGCCCCTCCCCGGGGGAAGATGTCACTGGGCCCCGTTGGCCCTCTTTAATTGTTGAAAACTAGTGACTGGGCCTGGTGGCCCCAATTAGCCCCTAACTGAAGAGGAACTGGGCTAGAGCCCTGAGAGAGTCTTATCAGGGACCTGACCTTATTAGAGGAGTTGACCCCCTGATGAGGGGAATGGTTATTAAGCTATGTTTCCCAGTTCTTGTGCATAGAATGGAAATGCCTGGGTCTCTTTGCCTAATGCCAGGTTGGAAGTGATGTAACGCCCATTTGAAGCCTGATGCAGGGCTTATAGGGTGCTAAGGAAATACTTGGGGCCTATTGAAATACTGGGTACTGGCTAATTAAATGTTCACTCCTGCCTAGGGCAAAGCCTTTAGAAATGTCCTAACTTCTGCCTAGAGAACTGTTTATTTCTAGCTAAATGCCTTAGTGAATGCCCAATGTAAGGTTCATTCAAATACGCTTTGCGTAATGCTCTAGGTAATGGAATGGTTATTCCTCCCAAGTGAAACTGGGAATTAACTGTCTGGTTAGTTTATGATTAATGAAATGTTCTGCCTTTACTCTCATGACATGTATATTACTGTCTAAGGCACTGTTATCTGAATGCTGTTTGCTACCTCAGGAAATGTTTATACTACATAATTACATGGTTCCTGGGTCATATGTCATGCATACTCCTGCCTAATGCAATGGTTCCCAAAGACCCCTAGGTATATAAGGAGATGGTTAATCCCATTTGAGGAGAGGTTTATTCCTGATTAATGGGGATAACGCACTGCTATTCCAGCCTCAGGTGTGGTGATAGTTTACCCTAGTTAAAAGAAAGGTTTATTCTTACCTGATGAAATGGGTAATGCTGGTTAAATGAAATGTTTTCTTCCACGTAGTGCTAAATTTACTAAAAGCCTACAGTGATTTATTTACATGTTGCTGTTCTGAAACGCTCAGCTTTGTTTGGGGAGTAAAAAGTAGAAACCTACTGTTATTTATTGAAATGCTTTCTGTTATAACTCCTTAATGTATTTGATGCAGGTGCTGACCAGGAGCAAGGCATAGGTCAGGCCTGTGTTTTACTAAAAATGTATTTAACCAATATTTAGTATTTATGAAATATCTAATATTTATTCTACTGTAGTTTAATGCCAAGTGTTGACACACAGGTACCAGAAAAGAGAGCTATGAAGCTAATCTAATGATGAATTCATAATACCCTGATCCTGCTCTATCTTAATAAAGTTAACTTGAGTTTTTATACGAACTCACTGGAGTGGCGTCCCTAATTGCGTGCTCATGTTTCTGACTCAGTGGTTGCGTGTGCTGTATGGTCGCTTTACACATAAGCTTTCGGATGCCTACCCGCTCGTGCCATGCTACCCTAGGGGACTGGTGACCCCAGTTCCAACACACGCCGACTAGGGGGAAGCCCTTTTGGAGCGATCTCTGGGGGCCCTAGCCTGAACTAAGGCAAATACCTATCCGGGCGCCCTGCTCAACAGACAACTGGCGAGCTCAGCTGCCATTAGAGGCAGCTGCAAAGTAAGAGCCCGAGGGTAGGGGGCTAGGCTGGTCTGACTAGGTCTGATTTTGCCGGTGGCCTCCCCTGTGCACTCCGCTCGCTCTCGCTCTTGCTTCCCCTCAGTCGGTTCCTATCGTCGGTCCCTATCAAAGGTTACGGACGCTGAGAGAAAACGCCGGACCTACCCAAAACTGAGGGCACTACATCTTAAGTTGCTATAACCACTTCCGCACCATGAAGATACCCCCGTTGCACCCACAACTAATTTCAGATTAACCAATGTCTTACTAGAATGCACACTAGGAGCTGTCTTCAATTGCAACCCACACACCGTCCACATAAGTCTGCCAAGCACCAGGAATCAAAGCTGCTGTATTCCCAGGTGGCAGGTCGTGGCCACCAGTCTCCATCCCGACCATTACATCTGGAACAAATGGAAGAGGTTGCCGAAAAGCGCTCAAGTGGCTTAATGGAAATCTCCAAGGACGAAAACAAGCCAATCAGCCTTTCTGTGCAAATGGCGAAAAAGGCCTGTCCTTCGCTTCTACCAAAAGTTAAAAATAGTGGAACTGGTGATATCAGAGATCACTTTCCCCGGATCGGCCAATCAAACAACGCTGCTCCCCAATCTTCACGAAAGAAGAATATGAAAGCACAACAGCAATCTATACATTTTTCAGTTCCCCCCAATTTAATGTCTCTCTATCCTGAAATAACTATTTGCCGCAAGTCCATAGTCTCAGACTCTGTCACTGTACCAGCAAACACGTCAGGTAGTCAATCCCCCCTTTCTCTATCACTACCCCTTCCCCCCTTCCCCAAGAAGAATTTCTTATGCATTCAAGCATGAGAAAATCGTCTAATGTGTCACCACCCATGTCAATGTCTGCTTTCCCTGTTACATCACTTGTTAATGACCTCGTCACCGCCTCTGACTTAGAGAAAGAAATCCCATCCTCCCAGCTGGGAAAAGAGAAAGATAATGTCAAAGCCATGGCACGCACCTCAGTTGACTCTATAATTTGGATTTCATTGTCAGATTCCTTGTCTCAATCACCAAAGCTCTCAATCCAGCAAAGTTTATTATTGCATGAAAATAGGACAAATTTGACAAAGGGCACATCAAATGACTACACTCAAAAATGCAGCCTTGACTTCCTATCACAAACATCCACCCCAATTCCTAATGGGGTACCTCATTTTACTCCTCTCAGCAATATTGCCTCACCCGAAGCGTTGACGAAAGCAAGTCCACCTATAGTTTCAACTGCAAATACTAGCAATGTTAAAACTGGAATTAAAGGCTACTGTTCCAACTATGACCCTAACAAAAACCCTCAAAAATATCAAACTAATTTATCTATCAACACGTCCTTCGCCTGTAATCATCCCATTGAAAAAAATCCTGACTCAGCAGGTTTTAGACAAAGGCTTTCTCAAGCAAGCCCAGGAATGCCCAAAGTTGAATCGCTTCTCACAGCCACCAACCAAGCATTGCACTCCATGGCTAATGCTGCTCATATGCATGCCAACAAACTGGAGACACAGATAGCTATTCCTCAACTATTAGCAGACTCTATAATGGGTATAGACTCTAAACTGGAACAGCTAAACGCACTGATACGAAGAGTCCAAAATAATGAGGGTCAAAATTACACCTCTGCAGCACATTTAAGTCAGGAACTGCCTGCAAATATAATCCTGTTTCCAAATCACACTCAGATCAACTGCACTTGTGAGCCTTTAATAAAAAAACTCGAGTCCCTGCCCGAAATAATGTCAACTTTAATAGAAGATTTAAGGATAAAATCTCAAACTGCATCGCAAAAAACAAATTCTCCGACTCAACTCCAAACCCAAGAAACTTCTCGAACACCAAAATTAAATCTCATTAACCCAGTCAGCCCTAGCGATAATTATAATAACCTGAAACTGGATCAACAACGACTTAATACTACAATAAATACTCAGCTTGATCAGCCACCTACCACAACAAATTCTTCTATGCCTTTAATCGAGACCAAACAAACGGAACCATGATCTCCAGAAAGAACAAGAAAAAACTGAAGAAATTAAACAAAGCAAAAAAAAAGAGCAAGGTATTACTGCAATGGCTTGGAACAAACAAGAGGGACCATACTACAAATCGGGCAGAGGAGCCAGAAAAATCAATTGACTTGCAAAAAGATATCACTGAAAATCCGAAATCATCTCTAAATTTCACACAGAAATTATTAGACCCAAAGGAGGACAAAGCATCTAAAAAAAGCAGTAATATTAAAAATCTTGTATTAATCATTCCATTCAAAAAGACAAGTCTATTAAATTCGTTATTAAAAGCCCTTCTGCCGTCACCAACGGAAAAACACATCTACTATTGAAGACCTAGGACAAATAAAAAGGACTTCTATCACAGAAATTGTATTACCAAGAAAAGATAAAAAACTAGAGGATGCTGGACTAGACAACAAGACACCTCCCACCCAAGAACTAGTTACGAGCAATTTGCCAATAAGTAACTGCTGCACGATTCTAAAGCCAACTATTCAAGATAATCCAGAGCATCTCGGCAACGAAAAGCCCAAAACAGATCGATTAACATGTAGCCCCAACTGGGCACAACTGCACAAAGTCAATACCAATAACCAAGAGTCACGACCCACACAGTTACAACACAAAAAAGTACTACTATACCCGGAAATTTAATCCCAGGGTCGAGGGGATATCCTAAACAGGGGAAATCTTCTAAAGTTATGCCAGCATCTTCCAGGCTTAGAAAGTGTCAACTCAGCGGACATTGAAACAGTGGCCTTTATAGACCCTGTTATGGGCCAGAAAAATGAGTCAACCTTGGTAACTTTTTTCAACCCAGAACTGGCTGCAACACTATCTAAGAACGTAAAGCAACTGAGCGAATGGGGCATTCAAGCTAGCCTTTATACCACCATTAACTATCCGACCTTTCTAAAAAACACCCCTGAACCTCTATTGACCAACAACATTAGTTCCGACTTAAATTTGGAAGGGAGCAAACCACAGCTACCCCCAGCGGCAATGTTTGGAAGGTGAGCCCACCATTCCAATGCTGTTTGAATGCGGGGGTTCAGGCAGATTTTGTCGTTGAACGTCCCCGAGACCTGTTTCCATTGTTTGTTCAACTCCTCTTGTATGACTCTCATATGAAGCCTGTAATGCGGAATCAGATGGATGCAAGAGGAGGCCATGCCCAGAAGGGATTTCAACATCCGAACTGAAACGGACTTTTTTGATCTTAGAAAAGTGACCATGTTGAGAATGCAAACTTGTCGCTCCTGTGAGACAAACACCTGTGCCAGACGAGAATCGATCAAGGCTCCTAGAAAGATTCTCTGTTGAGATGGACGAACATGAGACTTTTCCTGATTGATAGAAAGGCGCAGGGTGCGAAAAAGTGACAGGCAAGTCTGAGTGTGTTGCCTTGATGATTGATATGTCTGAGCCTTTATTAGACAATCGTCTGGATAAGGGTAAAATTGAATGCCCTGCAGGCGAAGAAAAGATGCGACCGGAGCCATGACCTTTGTAAAAACTCTCAGTGCTGAACGAAGGCCAAATGGCAACACCTTGAACTGGAAGTGCTTCGATCCGACAGTGAAGCGAAGATATTTTCTGTGTTTGTGGAATATTGGCACATGAAAATATGCATCTTGGAGGTCGATAGCGGATAGGAACTCCCCGGGATTGAGGTACTGTAGAATTTCCAATAAAGTTAACATTCGGAATGTTTGTGATCTGATGAACTTGTGTAGGGCTCCTAAGTCCAGAATGGGGCGCCACTCTCCAGACTTTTTCTTGATTAAAAAGAAACGGGAATAAAACCCCGTGCCCTGTTGATCTCGAGGAACCACTTCGACAGCCCCTTTTTTTATCATGATCTTGACTTGAGCCAACAGTTCTTTCAGACGAGCTGGGGGCGGGCCCGAGGGCGGGCGGTTGGGGGAAATTTTGTGAATTCGAGAACGTGTCCCTTTGAGATGACATCTAGGACCCAACGATCCGAAGTGATATGTGACCAATTGTAGAGCTTTTGAGAGATTCGACCTCCAATTTTCAGAGTCGGAGAACACTGTATCCTGGGAGAGTCACTGATTTTTAGAGGTGGTACTGCCTCTGTAGTTGTTTCTTCTCCGATAAGGTCTTGAATCGGATTGGCGATTTTGAGACTGATAGTTGTACCTCTGCTTGCCGTCGCCATAGGAACGATACTGTGAGGAGCCACGAAAATTTGAAGAGTTGCCTCTGCCACATGCTCCCCGAAAAGGCCACTTTCTGTATTGGAGGGTTCCTAAGGAACGGGCAGTATCCGTGTGTTTTTTAATGGATTCCAGGGCATCATCGACATGTTTGCCAAAAAGGGAATCACCATCGTATGGCAAGTCGAGAATTCTCGCCTGTACTTCAGGGCGGAAAGCTGTAGATTTGAGCCAGCCTTGGCGTCTTAAAACAGCAGCTCCAGCAAGTTGTCTGAATCCTGTTGAAGAAATGTCAACAGCACAATCAATAATCTCCGAAGAGATCTTCTCTCCTTCTTGGACAATTGTCTGGGCTTCGTCTCAGACTGAATCTGGATGTTGTGTGACCAAAACTACAATCTCTGACCATATTTGACGGTCATTTCTCCCGAGAATGGCCAGGGAGTTGGGCGCTCTAACTGTCGTGGCAGCCATGGTGGCAAATTTTTTTCCCGATAGAATCTAATCGGCGCCCTTCCTGGTCCGGAGGAGAAGTTAGCGGGGTGGCAGGATTACGCAACCGTTTCTGGGCCGCCTGCGTGATGACTGAGTCCGCTTTTGGATGTGAAACAAGGCATGCTGGCGAATCTGCAGGCGCCTTGTATTTTTTATCAAGATGTGGCAGTACAGCCGGGATGGAATTTGGCCGCTCCATAAGTTTAAGACCTTTTTTCCAAATAAAGTCAATAACTGGTATGGTATGGGTCTGCTTTAAAGGTTGGTCCTTGAAATCATATAGGAAGCAATCTTGTTGTTGCACCTCCAAGGTTAAAAGGAAACGTTTGGCAGCAGGAACAATTAGATTGTGGAAACTTCCAATGTCCACTGGCGAGGAAGCCAAGGGCGACGTCGGTGGTGTAGACGGCGTTTGAGCCCTATAATTATCCCAATCCGTGAGGACATCATCGTCATCTTGATCTGTGTCCTGATGCACATCGTCATCATAATCTGCATCCGGTTGTGGATGAACCAATGATCTTGGCGGTACAGCAGGTATATAGCTGGCATCGAAGGTTGAGGAGGAGGTGAAGTGGGCGCAGACGGAGGGAATCTGCGATTATAATCGTCCAGCATATGTTGCAGGTTGGACACCAAGGAGAACGGTATTTGCGTCATGGGTTCCTCCTGAGGCGCATCAAGCTGATCGACATGGACGGGAAAAAGAGCGCTACCCTTTTCCTCGTCGTCATCTTCATTGTCTTGGCACTTAATATTAAGTTCAGAGAGACTGGTCGCATGACGAAAAACGTCATCCACATAAGAACCATCATCGGAGTCCTCTCCTGCAGACTCAAATAGCTGTGCTGGAAGACTAGCACCACTGGTAATAGGACTCAAGTGTAGTGGAGCCAGACGTTTGACCACGGAAGCTGTCACCACTGTAAAAGTAGTTGCAGTAGCCAGTGAATGGTGCGTCGTCCACGATCCCGTCGACGAGGCAATCGTAGATGGTATTGTCAAAGCGGGAACCGCTGACGAAGGGTTTGGGTCCGTCGACGGTGGCAGTGTCTTCCCTTTATCTTTCGTCGACGTAGACTTTTGCACTGTCGACTGCTTCGTCGACGAAGAGGATGCCGTCATCATTGGTTTCGCCGTCGACTAGGCAGTCGTTCGACGAAAGAAGTATCGTCGGCGTAGATGTCACCGTCGACGAGGATGTCGCCGTCGACGGGCTGGTCACCATCGACGATGATGTTGTCGTCGACGAAGATGGGACCGTCGTCGACTTGAAATGCGTCGACGAAGTCTTCGTCGACGAATGCTTTTTAGTCAAAGCCGTCGACGAGACAGGTTTGACGTTCGTCGACGAGATTTTAATAATGGTTGAGATAGGTCTCACCTCTGGAAGAGTCGTCGACGAAGTAGATGTCGTCATCATAGTCTTTGTTGACATTGAACATGTCGTCGTCATGGTTGGTACAGCGTCGACAGCCCTCGTAGTCGTCGACGGACACGTCGACAAGCCCGTCGACGAGCCTGCGCCCGTTTTTGATGACGAGGGCACAGCTTGGGACTGCGACGCCAGGTCCCATAGGCATAGAGGCTGGCAGATCCCGTGGGGAGACAGTTTAGAGACGTCGACAAGCTTCTTTTTCTTCAAAAAAGGAGAAGGCATCTCTGTCTCAGACCCATGCTTAAGAGAGGCCTTAGAATGGAATGAAGACACACTCTCCATATCAGAATCTGGATTATCTGAAGTCTTTAACTTCTGTAGCCACAGAAGGAGACAAGCCTCTCTGTCTTTCAAAGTCTTGGAAGAGAAAGTCCTGCAGAACTTACAGTTCTTGACTTCATGATCCGGATAAAGACAGTAAATGCACTTACTGTGAGGATCTTCATGAAAAAGGTGAAGCTTTCCACAAGAAGAACATGGCCTGAATAAAGATTTTTTAGTTGAAGACATCTTAAGAGTTGAAGTAGCAATGAAAGTAGACAACAACTGAGCAGAGCTCAGGGAGACTCCCTTCACACGACGTGCAGTAGAAAATCTGAGGGTCTGAGCTTCTGAGGAGAAGGTTCTAGAGGGTGCTACTGCCTGATTGGCTGGAATGTGGACTATTAGAATGACTCTGATATGTTACTAAAGTGAATTCTCCTTTAAGGCTTCTATGGGCCTTTTTAGTTCTATGGAACTTTTTAACTTTATTTCTATATATTTTATACGTATTACGTTTTATATGTATACTAGCAGCCCGCCCCGGCTTTGCCCGGGGCAGAAGGGGGCGGGGAGCAGCATTTTAAGCCTCTGTGTACCCCCCCCCCCCCGACATTGCCCAGTCCGCATCCCTCCCGCCTCCCGCCCGACATTGGCCATACCACCTCCTGCCTCCGGCCTTGAGCCTTGTGCCTTAAGCCTCCGCCCGCCGCCCCGACATTGGGCATAGCGCCTACCGCCTCCCGCCTCCGGCCTCGCGCCTTGCGCCTTGAGCCTCCCGCCCGCCTCCCGCCTTCCGCCCCGGCTTTGTAACGCCCCCCAGGTCCCGACTTACCTCATCCGCCGCTCCTCCCTACGCTGGAGTGTTTACCTCTCCACTGCTTGACAGCTTGTCAGCTACCTCGTCTGCTGCTCCTCCCCGCGCTGCCACTGCTCCTCCGCTTCTCGCCGCTCCGCAGCTCCTCCCGGCGCTCATGTTCTCCCCTCTTCCTGTTGCTGGTGAACTCCGCTCTTCCCCTCACGCAGACGCTTCTCCCAGCGCTCATGTCCTCGCTCTTCCTGTTGCTCGTGAATGACGCTACTCCCCTCACGCATACGTCGCGGCCGGCGCTACTTGCAAGGGACTACTTTATTTTTATTTCTAAATATTTTAAACAATGTTTTCTTTTTCTTTTTATGTAGCCTATGTCCTTCTGCTTGCCCTGAGGTTTTCTAAGATGTCTTGGGTGTTTAGATTGGTGGTGTAGTTTTCGAGTTTACCTGGCTCAAAGGTGCAAGTTCTCTCTTTATAATAGTAGTATAGATTTATAATTATAACTATATATATATTTTTTGTATATGTATATATATATATATATATATATATATATATATATATATATATATATATATATATATATATATGTTTTATGTACCGTGGGACTCCAACTTCGACGACTGGGAATATTCAAGCATGTGAATCTATGAAAGACACCCGTAATACTGGAGAATCAGTATTATAGTCATCCTACAAGTCTCCAGGCTAATCGTCATCATTGTTATCCCGCTCCCCATTACCCTGATTGTCAGGTGTGTGTGGTGGTGAGTGCTCAGGTGAAGTTGGCATATGTATAGTCTGGGGTAGAGAAGGTGAAGGAAGAGGAAGAGTAGGAGGGGAAGGATTTGTCCAGACAGTTCTCTTCTTCAATGGTATGTGGTATTCCTCTTCTGTAGTAGCACCTCTTTTTAAAGTCACTTTAGTGGTGATATGCCCAGTCTTTCGGTGTATAACCAGGATTTTCTGTTTCGGACCCGGTTTGTCAATCGGATCACCGGAAACATGATTTTTTGTGTGACTTTGGCATCTCCGTGTTTTTCAGCTCCGAATGTTTCGGCGACAATGTTTTCTTTGTTTGAGTTTTCGGATCTGGAGTTTGTTTCAGTGCAGACGGAGGATGTTCAGTGCCAGACTTTTTCTTCGTCTCCAAAGTCTTTGGCTCAGTGCCCGATTTGGCATGGGGCTTTTCAGAGCCAGAAGGCTTTATACTATGCTTCGGTGCTGAGCCGGAAGGTGAGGCTTCGGAAGTTTAGTCTCGGCGCCCTCTGGGGCCCGAGGGCGCAGGTTGCTGCGTAGCCTTTTTCTTCGATGGAAGTGGAAGGTGGGGAGAGGTAGGGGCTGTACTCACAGTACCTTGTCCTTGTGGGATGTCTTCATCGTTATCGGAGCGGTCTTCGATATATCTAACATTCGGAGATTATTTCGACGTGACCTATTTTCTAAATCCACTAGTTTCCAATTGATCTCTTCCTTTAATCCTTCCATTGCTATTATCTGAGTTTTTTGCTCCGCCACAGAGTCTTCAATTACTGATATCCTGTTTTCTGTTTCTGTTACTCTAACAATAGTTTCATTAGATGCCTTGATTACTTTCCTTAAATTGTTTTGCACTTTTCTAACTGCTCCTTGTAGCCGAAGATTCTCTGTTCTGGTTTCTTCCCTATGCTGGAGCATAACTTGGTATAGAACATCTAAAGTAATTTCTGGTGTCTTGATTCCTCTAAGGCTAGTTTTGATCTTCCTGGTGATATAAACGTAGATGTTGACAGAGAGGGGTGACCGTTACTAGCTTGCATAGTAAGCATTGAATTCTCATCCGCCCCCCACTCTGGTCTGCTCAATGAGTCTTCATTCTCAGATTCATCATCACTGATAATAGCGTTTCTTAAGTCTTGTCCGGAATCAGATAAAGATTTTTCAGTATCGCTCATTTCTCTTTCTCCCTCTACACTATCAGAGTCTAGCGCTTGAGACAAGTCTGTCATAGAGTAGAAATTTTCAGCGGAATCAATAGACTCTGTGTCGTCGATAGGGATTGAAGAGATTGGCTCTTCTGATACTTCATTTGTGTTGTTAGAGCCTGGAGCTATGTCGGTTAATGGAGTTGATAGATTTCATAGGAGTTGAAAGAAGCCCTGGCCTTACTTCAATCCTATGAACAACCGTCTCAGAGAAAGGAGGAGTATATCGAAATTGTACCTATTGACTCGAATAGAACGTCCAGAAAGAATGACAGGAAAGCAATCCACCACAACTTACAACATATTCAGGTAACTACAATCGACACTGAAAATGAAAACCCCGTTAACTCACAGAAAGCCCTGAAATGCCTACTTCTTAACTGTCGTTCGGCAAATAAACATGCGTCAGATATAGCCGCCCTCATCATCAACAAGGAAATCGACTTGGCCATCCTTACGGAAACATGGCTCAGTGAATCATCATCTCCTACCATTGATCTCCTAGTACCACCTCAATATGACATTGTCAGGTTAGACAGACCAAGGAAAGTGGGAGGAGGTATAGGGTGCATTCACCGGTCCGAGATTAAGGTCAACCAATTCCAATCTGACCCCATTGAATCCTGTGAATACCTTGGTCTTAACATATGATCACTAAATAATCAAAGCTATAACCTGCATGCGTTCTACCACCCACCGGGAGAGAACACTAAGTTCACAGAACAACTAATAGAGATTATAACTGCCAATTCTAACTCGGATGCCAACAACATATTCCTAGGAGACTTTAATATCCACTGGGACGACGGCAATGACAAAATGGTGAACTCGATTAAAGACTTCCTCAATGAGCTAAACCTTACGCAAGCATGCACCCAGCCCACTCACTCACAAGGAGCGACTCTTGACTGGATTATTTCAAGAAACAAAGAGACTTCAATCCTTGCTATAGACCCGTGTGATTGGTCTGACGCACACGCCATAACATTCGCGATACTCACAATGAAAAAGGGTAAGACCGTGCAACCCCGCAGGTGCAAAAAACTGATTCGAGACACAAAAGAAGCCAATATTGAATTACTGGTGGAAAGATGTGAGAAAGACCTGAAGCCTCGTAACAACAGGCAGAATGTCAATGTCAATGAGCTGACGGATCATTACATAACCTCGATCCGTAATATAGTCAACGACACCTTGCCTCAAAAACTGAAAAATGTCTCAGAAAAACCAAAAAATCCTTGGTTTAATGAATCATTGAACGAAGACAGGCGAAAACTGAGAATGGCGGAAAGGAAATGGAGACAACATCCCTCCTCCCCTGAGCTGAAAGACCTCAGAAAAACGAGAAAACAATATAACAAAAAGATAATCAACACCAAAAAAGAATTTATAAGGGCTGAACTTGACAAGGCCACAAACAGACCAAGAAAACTCTTCGAGATACTAAAACAACAGTCTAATAAACTAGCCAAAACGTCTCAAGAGAGCTCAAAAACTCCCATAAACTGCGAGGAGTTCTCTTCATTTTTCACGGAAAAAAACAAACTACTAGAAGGTGAGCTCACAAGTGCAGCAGCTAACCTCATGACCCTTCCCTCACCTACAAATGAGGCCAAGGCGACAACTGAAGGTCCTCATACAAAAAAAATAAGGCAAATTGGGACACATTTGAACTATATGACCAGGGAAAGATCGCCAAAACGCTAGCAGAACTCAGACCGAACAACCACTATCAAGACCCTCTACCAGCAAAATGTGTAAGAGAAATCAGCCACACCCTAATTCCTATCTGGACTGAGATAATAAATGCTTCACTTGCACAAGGGACCCTCCCTGACTGCCTAAAAACTGGGCAGGTAGTTCCCATCATCAAAAAACCGACAGCGGATGCAACAGACCCGAAGAACTATCGACCAGTGACCAACATCCCTCTACTTGCCAAACTTATTGAGAAATGCGTGCAGGGCCAACTGAGTCAGCACATCGCTAAGTTCTCATTACTAGATGACTGCCAATCAGGCTTCAGAACTGGACATAGTACTGAAACGGCGATCCTGCATATTGTTGATGATGCCTTACAAGCCCTAGACCAAAATCATGCGTGCCTACTGATCCTACTAGACTTATCATCAGCATTTGACACTGTAAATCACGAATTATTGATGACCAGGCTACGTGACAGGATGGGCTTATCTGGAAACGTACTGAATTGGTTTAACTCCTTCCTACAGAACAGGACACAACTATTCCTGGTCAACCAAGTAATCTCCTCCCCGTGCCCTAACGCAATAGGGGTCCCACAAGGCTCAACGTTATCCCCAGATCTATTCAACTTGTATGTTGAACCTCTCACGGAGATTCTTCGTAAATCACAGATCTCCTATCACATGTACGCCGACGACACGCAAATTTATATGAAGATCGCCTGTCGGGATGACATTGACCTAATGAATGAAACATTAAAGCGAGCATTACAATGGCTAACGGCTAATCATCTAAAACTTAATGCCGACAAAACAGAATTCCTACTAATATCACCTGCAAGGAGTCAACCAGAGGTAAAAGATTGGACTAAATTGGTAACTGCTCTGAACTGTACTCCGACCCTAATTAACTCAGCTAAATCACTAGGAATTACGTTAGACAAGAACCTTGACATGAAAGACCACATCAACACAATGGCCAAGAGCGCCCGTTTCCACCTGAACTATCTAAGAAAACTGAAACCCTTTATCTCAGAAGCAGATCTAAAACTGGCTATCCAATCTCTAGTGATCTCGAGAATTGAATATGGCTGCACCACATTAGCTGGCCTACCAAAAACATCCACTGCACCACTAAAAGCCTGTCTCAACGCTGCGGCAAGACTCATCACGGGAACGAGGAAATTCGATCACATATCTCCCCACTTAAAGGCACTAAACTGGCTACCCTACAAAGCGAGAATTAAAATGAAAATGGCCTGTATTACCCACAAAGCGGTTCACTACAGCACGCCTAGATATCTAGCCAAGAAAATTAAGCTATCGGGAGGCAACAGACCAACGAGAAGCACTAAGGAGTTGCTACTACGACCGGCCTTCTTCCGGAAGAAAAAGACCTATGACCGAGCATTCTCCGGAGCCGCCCCCAGAGTCTGGAATTCACTCCCCCCCAACATCAGGGTGATTCAAAACACTATAAAATTCAAACGGGAACTTAAGAACCACTTGATGAGTAAATACCTTACATAGAGATATATACCGACCATTAGTATGAACACTCAAGACAAAGAAGATCGGACTCATCATGAATATTCTGAAGATCAATTAGACAATGACAATGAATCGATTAAACAGCGGCTACACACCTTAAGGTCACCTCATATATATGTAATCTCTACACTATATCTCACATTCATAATGATATAATTCTCTACCCTACTTGGTTTATCTATTTAATCCTTGCCACAAGCCATACCTAGCCAACTCTTATTGCTGATTACTCATGGAATTGCACTGATAATACTATGTAACCCTACCTCACCGAACCTGACGATATGACTGTGACACAAGCCAAGCCTATGCACCTCCTATGGCTAATATCACAGGCGTTAGGAATATATTTATTTAATCACCCCTGATAGCATATCGCCTACTACCTCATATATGTGTGTTTATCATAATTTGCTACTATAATGACAATCTGTAATTTGTAATCTTTTTTATGTTTCTATGTTAAGCGCTCTGATACCCACAGGTCTTGTCCGCGCTATACAAAACTCTATAAATAAATAAATAAATAAATAAATTATTAACGCTGGTAACTTTCTGAAGCTGTTTATCCTGCAAGTTGTTTTGATTATTTACATTTTTTGATTGTGCTAAAGGTATTTTTGCAGGAACAGGAATCTTTTTTGTGAACATCCCTGGAATCTTGGGGATAGCTCCAAGCCTACATGTCCCAGAATTCACTTGGGATATATTGACTGAAGACAAAGTACTCAGGACACCAGACGGGACAGCAGACACCGGGGGGCGGGTTCTGAAATCGACATCTCAGGAGCATCTGTGCTAGTATGTAATACATTCCCATTATCAGACACCCCCCTCCTTTTTTCTGACCTGAGTCCTGCGCAGCAGCTGTTACGGCTCTCGTCTTCGGCTTTTGCGGTTTAGAAACCGCTCCGGTATTCAGGTTTTTTGATGCCATTGTAGTCAAGGCAGCTCCCCTCCGCCTCCGGTGTCTTTCCCTCGTTGTACGTTCAGGTCTCGTTGTCGTTGTCTCCTGGCAGTCCGCTCGCGTACGCCCCACTGGCTGTTCTCGCTGTTCCCGGCAGACCGTCCTTTGATTCTCTGCATGTGAGCGCGCTGTCGATGGAGACAGACTCGCTGGAGACAGACTCGATCGCGCCCATGCCTAACGGAGCGTCCTTCGGTAGCTGCTCCAAAGATCTAGCCGCATACCGGTCTGTTTCAACAGGTAACAGTAAGTTTTCTTTGGGTTCTCTGGGGTCTTTTTTTTTATTATATCGATGCATGAAACAAATTCAGAGTAAGGCCGTTGTTTTCTGAAGAAGTGAGCCGATCGAGAGACCCGAGTTCAGTGCTGCTCACTCAGACGCTGCTGCGTCCGCCATCTTGCCCCGTCCCAGAATCCGGAGCGGTCTTCGGAAACGAAGATCTCTTCCTGCTCCTCAGGTCCGAAGAGGTCCTGGAATGGACCCTGTATGTTGTCTCTGCATGTTGCGTCGTCGGGCCTGACAATCGCAAAGAGTCTTTTTGGAGCTTGGCACGCGTCACAGTGGTCTTCTCTGTGGTCGGGTGACAAACTCAAGTTGCACACCTTGTGTGAGTCAGTGCGTGGGTATTTCGCATGGCATTGAGGACATAACTTGAAAGGAGTTTGTTCCATCAACTGCAAGTCCAACCAGGGGCTAGGCCCGACGGCCTACCATGAGCTCTCCGATCGAAATTTTCTTTAGGGATCAGGATCTGCGAACAAAAGGGATCACGAACGGAAACAATACAGTTGAGTGTGAATGTGATACGTGCCAAGAAGGATGGAAGAATTGATGTGGAACCGGAGCACAGAGAAGTACATCCGAACCCGATGGCGGAAACAAACAATCTGAAGATGGAGTCCATGACCATGCGCACTATCACCTAAGGGAAAACTTCTTCCAGAAAAACAAGTGCAAACATCCAGACCCAACACTAGATGGGGATCTTATGCAAAGCATGCGATCTAGAGCTCACATGCCTGAACATTTCTTTTTATAGGTACTTAACTTACATCCAGAATTCTGAGAATATAACGAGATTAAATTGAATAAACAAAAGAATATCATCTGCTTAAGCTAATGTTTTTATAATAACACTAGCAGCCCGTCCCGACATTGTCCGGCTATGAAATAGAATGTGTGTAATGTGTGTATTCAGATACGGTCATTCGTGTGTTCCCCCGCTTGAGGCCCAGCTGCAGCCCTGGTTGATGTTAGCAGGCACGTGTCACCCCGCTTGAGGCCCAGCTGCAGCCCTGGTTCATGTTAGCAGGCGCATGTAATTAGTGTAGTGATCCGCCGCCTGAGCCCAGCTGCATCCCTGGTTGATTTTAGCAGTCGCGGGTAATTTCGTTTAATGAGAGCGTTAGCAGCCGCGGTTAAATCTGTATAATTTGAGAGTTGAGTGGCAGCGAGTATGAGAGGCTGGAGTAATTGTCCCCGCAGATACGCTCATTTGCGTGTTCCCCCGCTTGAGGCCAAGCTGCAGCCCTGGTTGATGTTAGCAGTCGCGTGTAATTAGTGTAGTGATCTGCCGCCTGAGCCCGGCTACAGCCCTGGCTGATGTTAGCAGGCGCGTGAAATTTGGTTTAATATGATAGTTCAGTAACAGCGCGCATGGGAGGCTGCTGTAATTGTCCCCGCAGACCGTGTCAGTCGCCTGTGCCCCCGCTTGAGGGCCAGCGGCGACCGTCTAACAATTAGAATTGTGTGAGTCTTGAATGATTGTTTCCTGCTGTTCTTATTTTTTTATCACCCACACCGAAGCTCTTCGGCCAGAGTGCTTTTTAGACGCGGCCAAGCCACACACTGCATTCGGCCCTTTCAGATGCACCCAGGCCAAGGCACACACTGCATTGGGCACCCCCAGTATGTGTGAGACAGTCCCCCAAGGGAGTCGAGCGAATGGTTACTTACCACCCTTCGAGGTGAACGCCTTTGTGACGCCCCCAGCACACGGCCACAGCAGACGATCTGGTTAATGTACGACCCAGATGGCATGAAGTGCGGATCGTAGCACACGCCCCCAGCATTTGTCACGCCCCTAGCGTGCCGCTTGATGCAGCGCAATTGCGTAATTGGCGCTTCACATGGCATGAAGAGCGGACACGCCCACAGCGTTTGTCACGGCCCCAGCGAGTCACGCCCCCAGCGTGCCCCTTGATGCGGCGCAATTACGACTCACATGGCATGAAGGGCGGAACGTACCACATGCCCCCAGCGTTTGTCAAGCCCCCAGCATACGCCCACAGTATAACGCAGACTCGCCCACAAGGGACTACTTTGCTGGCACGTTTCTTTTACCTTTTAAATGTATATGGTGGCGGTCTGCATAGCCTATGTCCTTCTGCTGCGACTGCCCTTTCCAACGCTCTATTGGGTGTTGTGATTGGTGCTGTGGATACTGAGATTACCCACCTCAAAGGTTTGGGCTCTCTCTTTATAATATTAGTATGGATTATTAACAGTAACACCAGCAATTCCTGTACAATTTCTTTTAGCAGTGAGCAAAGATTCAATAACCAGAAGGAAAAGTAAAGGTGACAAAGGACAGCCTTGTCTTGTACCCCTGAACATAGAAAATTGATTATAAATATGACCATGTATAAAAAGTTGAGCAGAAGGCTTAGAATAAAGAGCAGCAAGCATGCGAATAAAAGAATCTCCAAAATTAAACGCATCTAAAGTTTTCAATAAAATCTGTTAGTGTAATTTATCAAAAGCTTTTTTAGCATCTAATGCTAACACTCCAGACGGTATTGACAAAGTATAACCTTGTTCAATAGCATGAAATAACACCCTGGTATTATTGGCAGAATATCGAAGCTTCATAAAACCAGATTGATCAAGATGTATAAGAGAATCAATCACAGAGGCCAACCTATTTGCAAGTATTTTAGCATATAGTTTACAATCTTGGTTTGTTAGGGAAATCGGTTTATAGTTTGAAACAATATTAGGGTCTTTGTTAGGTTTTGGAAGAACAGCAATTAATTCTTCAGTAAACGATCCAGAAGTTGTTCCTAAAGAGCTAAAAAGCTGATATGTGAGGTATTAGGTGGGAAGCAAAATCTTTATAAAACTCAGCTGGTATTCCATCAGGTTTAGGAGAGTTATTATGTTTAAGGGATTTAATAGCCAAATGAATCTCTTTCAAAGTAATCAGTGAATCTAAATCTTCTTTGTCTGATTGTGATATTTTAATTTTTTGTAAACCTCAATTGTGTAAAAATGTATTATTCAATGAAAAGTCCACAGAAAGAGGCTTATTATATAAGGTTTTATAATAATTTAAAAATTCATTAACTTTATCTTTATGTTCTAAGGCAATATTACCATTTACACCATGATTTGCAGAAATATGAGTTTTATCTTTTTTAATAGGCAAGTAATTTCCAAAAATCTACCTGATCTATTAGCATTAAAAGAAAATGTGGCCTTAGTATTGAGAAGTTGAATCCTTTCTCATTGACTTAATATGGAATTAAATTTGTAACAAAGTTTTTGTAATTGCTTTTTTATATTTGAGATGATTAGACGAGATAAATAGCTGTTCTATTTTTGCTATTTGTTTGTCCAAATCTTTAATTTGAGCATTAAAAGATTTGTTTTAGGGGCGTGGCCAAGACAGCGATGTGAGCGGACGCACCCTGAGCGAGCTCCATCGCCCCGCTGTTTCATAAGCTATATTGAGCGGAGTTCGGGGGCTTTTTTTGGGGGCCCCCCTGCGAGGCGAGTCCTGCCTGCGAAGCGACCTCCGGAGAGCCCACCCTGGTGCGGGAGACCCTGCCGGGAGCTGCTGGAGGCCTGGATACTCTGCTGCTGAACTCTGACCGCCATTTTGTCGCCAAGCCTGCCGACAAGAGGCCTGGCCTCGCTGTACCTGTGGACGGCTCCCAGCATCGAGGAGGTGACAGAGTACGCGAGCGGACTGCCTGCAACGGACCCCCCTAGGGACGAATTGCTGGCGGGGGGTCCGACGGGCGGAGGGGACGAGGCTGTCGGCACCGAGGCGACCCCCGTGCAGAGGCGCTGAGACCACCCGGGCACGGACACTAGGTGAGGCCCCGGCTTCGGCGGAGACGGAAGGCCGCGCTCCTCGCGGAAAAGCCGCCGGCGGACCTGCTGTTGTGAGGCCCTGCTGCGAAACAGCCAGCAGTCGCGAAGAAGCCCCCGTGAGCTGTCCTCCCTGCGTTTTCCTCCCCCGCCCGCGGACAGATGCGCCCTGGTAGATGCGGGCCACAAGCGGTGCTGACCGCCATCTTGCTCCCTCACCTGGCGCCCACGGAAGCGGGACCGGACACTGTGGGGGTGGCCCCACCAGCCCACGCTGTCGTCTGCTGTCATAGAGGTGCTATCCAGGGGCCCGTGGGAGCAGCTAGGATACCCTCCCCCTTGCCCGTGGGGTGCTCTGGACACTGCCCGCCATTTTGGCTTTGCTACTTGGCGCCTTCGGCCCTGAGACCTGGCCCAGCTGCATGTCGGGGCCTCAGTGAGTAGCAGCCGCCTAGCTGGGCAAAACCGGGAATGAAGGAGCCGACACGGCTGGGTTCTGCTGCCTGGAGGGACTCGCGCCAGCCTTGCTCCTGCCCCACAACCTACTCTTGCCACCCGTACCTGCGGATCGGCGGTGACCCTGCAACGATCAACCCCAACCCCAGAGCGGACGACGTTGCCTGGGGGGCTGCGGAGGCGGACTGTGTGCTCCCCCCCTGCTGGCGTGTTGGGCAGGGATCAGCTGCCTGGGGGCGCTACCGGGGACTGTGGCCCGGCCCCCCCCCTAGTTACGGAAACTGTCGGCTGGCCGGACAAAACGACATCCTCGACAGTGTCTGCGCCTTGCAGCCTGGCTGGCTGGCCTGGAAATGGAGGGGAAAGACTGCTGACAACGCGTGAATACCCTTCCACCTACTTGAGAGGCCCTGGGTGACTGGTGCGCGGCTTCTCTGCCATCTGGGAGGCGCAAGACACTAGTGGTCGGGGAGCTGGGGGGCGCCTCGTATGCCCACGGGGGTGCCTTCATATTCTGCCGGGGGAACGGAGCAGCGCCACTGATTGAGAGAGAGGCCTATCACTCATAAAGGACCCTACGTGCGCTGGGGCGCCTTCAAGACCTCTGGGGGACGCGGCCTATCCTCCGCATGTCGGACTGAGGGGGTCTCCACGCGAGAAGGTGCTCGAGAGGGAAGGAGGCCACTGGTGGCGAATTGCTCGACCCCCACACTGCTGTAGCGACAACAAAGATCTGCGGCGACGGACGACACACCAGGTGGCAGGACCTTGCGCTCAGGGCTGACGATGACCCGTGGCAGAGGGGGCAAGATGGACCCGCCGGCGGCAGTGTCCAGGGGCACGTCGGTGGCTACCATGTGGGGCAAAGCGGGCACACCAACATCGTCTGGAGGAACGCCGCAACCTGCCGCCGACTCCCCCCCCGGTGACCCAGGCTTTTATGTCCTCCTTCATGACAGACCTGAAATCGGAAATTGGGTCCCTGAGATCAGAGGTGCACTCGTGTGTCAGCGAGCTGTGGAAGGAGGTGACCGACCTGGGAGACAGGATTGATGGACTCGAGAAAGTTGTCGACACCCGCACAGAAGATCTGGAACAGCTGTGGCAGAGAGTGGCGGCCCTTGAGGAACAAAACATCGAGCTTCAGGTCAAACAGGAGGACCTCGAAAATAGGGGACGTCGCAACAACCTCCGGATACGGGGCGTGCCGCTCGGAGAAGAGGGGACTGACGCCATGGCCTATGTAGCCCAACTCCTACACGAGGTGTGGGGCAAAGACGATGCCTCCCCACCACTCTTGGACCGTGCCCACCGAGTCTTTGGGGCGGGAGGCAAGACGGGCCTCCTTCCGGATATCATAACCAGACTGCACTACTTTACAGAGAAGGAGGCCATACTGAAAGCGGCGAGGGACAAGCCAGATCTGCGCTATGGAGGACACAAGATCCAGATCTTCCAAGATCTGGCCCCCAACACGCTGCACAGGAGGAAAGTCTTCCGCCCTGTGACTGAGCGGCTGCGGGCCCTCAGTATTCCTTACCAGTGGGGACACCCCTTTGCCCTCATCTTTCGATGGGAGGACAAGCGCAGAGCCATCCGGTCCTACCGCGAGGCGGCTCAACTGCTCAACGTCAAGAGAGGCCCCCACCCCGTCCGGACTGGACCACAGTGCACCGACGTCGTCGAGCCCCCCCCGGTGGATGGCTGCTTCACATCTCAGGCCAAGCAGGACATCATAGCACACATCCTTTCCCTTGAAGGTGATCGCGAGGAACAGGCCTCACAGCCCCAAACTCCGGGGACCGACGGGGAGGAACAGCCCCTGACTTCAGACGGTCATTGATTGACAAGGAAAACGCTGGCATACTCCTTGATCAAAGTCCTCCACATCCACTACTGAGAAGGACACCCCCTGCAATGCAGTAATGCGACCCTTGCACCCCGACAACCCCTCCGAGACCACCCGCCCTGAGCACATGGGAGGCGCACACCCCTGGGGTTGAGCCTGCCGTGCTGATGCCGGGGGCTGTCCAGACATTGAAGACGGATTTGTCATGTTAACAGCGATAAAGGGGGCTACAGTCATCCTTCAAGGGGCGCCGTTGCCCCCGAGAGAGGCCGCGGGGGTCGGACACGATGTTCCTCCTCCTAAGTGACCGGACCCTCCCTACTGGGTCCTGACGCCTTTTTGAACCTATAGGCATGGCACATCTACCTTTGAGAGGCCCCAGTCCTCGCCGCCCCTGAACCTGCCCAGGACAGCGGGCAGACGGGCAGCGGGACAACCAGGATTCTTATCTTCAGTACACCACCCCCCACTTTGTCCCATAGGAAGTGACATTCCTGAGATCATCCGAACCCTCGGGTAGAGGATGCCCGGAACCTGGGACATTGTACTATGGCCCTGTTGGCCTGTTGCGGTTGTACACTTTCTAAGTACTCTCCATTTTCCTACTTTTCCTGCTTTTCCTACTTCTCACCTGAGCTATCCCTTCTCCTGGCCCCTATTCCCTTTGTGTAGTGTGGTGGTCTGGTGGTCGTCGCAGGTACCGGCGCAACAGAGGTGGAAGGGGGATGGCGCTGCCCTACGCGCTGTGGGTGGAGGGTACTCGGCGATAGAGCGGCTTCGACCCCCTTAGTGCCATGGCGGTGACCATTCCCACACCCCTAAAGATCCTGTTGCTCAATGTCAAAGGGCTTAACTCCCCCAACAAGCGGAATCAGATATGGCGCTATCTTCTCCACCACTCCCCTGACATCATCTTTCTCCAGGAGACGCACCTTCTGCTGGGGGACTCTAGTCGCATGGCGCACCCTAGATACCCCACACAATTCTGGGCATCGGCTGACACTAAAACGGCGGGGTGGCAATCCTGTGTAGAGCTGGCTTTAGGCGGGGACCTGCTAAATCCTACAAGAGTGGTGATGGGCGCTTCCTCCGGGCCACGGTACAGTTGGGGGGCACACAGTTCACCCTGGATTGTGTATATGCACCCAACCAGTCGCAAGATAAATATCTCCAATCGCTCCTGCGAGACCAGTTTAAGACCAGCGAACCGCGTACAATACTAGGAGGGGACTTCAATCTAGTGTGGGATCCAGAATTGGGCCGTGCGGGGACTGCGTTTAGCGGCGCGGGCGCGATGTCCTCTGCACTCAGGGCACAGATTACAGATCTAGGGCTTGTCGACGCGTGGCGCTACCATAACCCATGGACCCAAGACTACACCTTTTATTCGCACTCCCACAGAACCTACTCACGTATCGACTATCTCTTCACCTCCCTCGACCTGACTCGGGATACGTTGAAGGCTGCCATCTCAGACATCTCGCTATCGGACCATGCGCACGTGGAACTACTACTACAAGACCCGCTGGCTCACGCCCCTTGGGAGCGGCGATTGACCCTCCCTCCGAGCGTCCTCCGGGACCCAGAGGATGTTGCCTGCATCCGGGAAGTCATAGACTCGTACTTCGCCATTAATGACAACTCGGAGACGCCCTTCCCGATAGTCTGGGATGCCTTTAAGGCCACCGTACGAGGCCATATTACCTTGTTGGCGAGGAGACGGGAGGCATTTAAACTAGAGACTGACTTAGCGGGTGAGATCAAACAGGCGGAGGCCCAAGACAGGGATCGACCCTCTCAGGCGTCTAGGAGGAACCTTGCCAACCTTAGGGGACAACTCCGAACCCTGCGCACCAACAAGGCGGAACGCTCTCTACTAGCACTTAAACAAAAATACTATGAGGGAGGGGACAAGGTGGTGCGTCTTCTGGCAGGTAGATTGCGGGCTCGAGCGGCTAGAGCCCATATAGCTAATGTACAACGTCAGGATGGCACCTGCGCCGTTACCGAAAGAGCCAAACAAGATGCCTTTGTTGCATACTATTCCTCCCTATATGCGGAGGAAACTACATCAGTGGAGGCACGAGCGGCCGTCCTTGCTGACTACGAAGGGACTCCGCTACCGCCGGTTTGTGCAGCTGAGCTAGAGGAGCCCATACTGGACGAGGAGGTCTCTGCTGCTATCAAAGATCTCCCCACCGGGAAAACCCCGGGGCCGGATGGCTTACCGCTGACCTTTTACCGAACCTTCCTGACTCAACTTCGCCCGTATCTGCTGAGGCTGTACCACTCTTTCTCGGACACCACTGGCCCGTCCCCCGATATGTAAAATTGTAAATTGTAAATTGTGTCTTGTAAAGCGCACTGCTACCCGCACCGCAGGCCTCGTAGCGCTATAGACCGCTGGGGAACCCGTCCTGGCTTTCCCTGTGAGATAGTCCCTCCTGGGGGTCTCCAAGGTGAAACCAGGCATCCCCGGCGTTTGTGTGGGGCCGTTGTGGAGATGAGGCAAGCTAATGCCCAGAGTTGCCGAGTGTGCTCCCTGGTCGGAGTAGGCACCGATGCGAGAATTATCAGTCCGCTGATCCTGGTCCAAGACCCTGCCGCGTCGGGAATCGAACCCTGGTCCCGGGCCGTTCTCTGCTCTCGGGTCTGCCGCCTCTAACCAGTGAGCCACACCTCTCCACATATGGAGTATGGCGGAAATCGCCTAGATACCAAAGCCAGGGAAGGACCCTACACTATGTGCTTCCTACCGCCCTATCGCCCTCCTAAACACCGACTTAAAGATATATAACAAGATCCTGGCTAAAAGACTCGACCCATACATGCCAGGGCTGGTGAACCCGGACCAGGTGGGGTTCATTTGGGACCGGCAGGGGGCTGATATTGGCGCATTTGGTAGGGAAGGTGCAGCACTGGGACATCCCGGCTTGTCTCCTCTCGCTTGACGCGGAGAAGGCCTTCGACCGGATGGACTGGACCTTCCTGAAAGAGGTTCTCCAGAAGATCGGTCTAGGCCCCAAAATGATCGCGAGAATCATGGCCCCATACATAGGGCCGCAAGCCAGAATCAGGGTCAACGGTCAACTAACACCACCACTCGCGATACACAGAGGCACGAGGCAGGGGTGCCCACTCTCGCCGCTCTTGTTCGCCCTTGCGGTAGAGCCGCTGGCGGCAATGATAAGACGTACCTCCAGAATACACGGAATAACCCATGGGGGGAGAGACAACAAGGTGGCGCTGTTCGCAGACGACCTGATCCTCACTCTCACGCGCCCTCGCGAATCCCTCCCAGCGGTCCACGAGGTGCTCTGCTTATATGAACAGGCATCTGGCCTTAAAATAAACCATACCAAATCCTGGGCGCTCAACCTCACTATACCTGAGGAGGAGATCCCATTCCTGAAGAGGGCTGTGCCCTACCAATGGGCGGAGAATCACATCAAATACTTGGGCCTTGACTTGACACCCCATTTAGAACCTTGGTCCTCGGTAAATTCGACGGAATGCCGCAAAACGGTGCTGGCAGACCTTCGGAAGTGGAAGCCTCTGATGATCTCGTGGCTGGGGAGCCTTAATGCGGTTAAAATGTCGATCCTCCCCAGAATTCTTTATGTCTTCTAATGTCTACCCACCCCGATCCCGCTTCATTGCATTCGGAGCCTTCAGCGTGAGATCATGTCCTTCATCTGGGGCGGGAAGCACCCCCGGTTCTCACAGAAGGTCCTTATGGAACCGAGGGATAGAGGCGGCCTGGCATGCCCCAACTTGGTACACTACTATTGGGCAGCGCACCTCCGTTTCGTGGTGAAATGGGGCGCACCTGAAAGCGACAAGCATTGGTTCCACATGGACCGAGCGGTCACGGGGCGCACCATATGGGATTTGCCCTGGCTTCCGCGAGTGGCACGCTCCAGAAGTGCATACATAGCAGTCCCGACAAAAACGGTCCTGGATATTTGGGACAGGATAGTGGTGCCTAGAGGTCTCACTACGTTCCCATCCCCACACACCCCAATAGCCGGAAACCCACAATTTCCCCCGGCCTCCCGGACTCGGGCATTTGAAAAATGGACACACGTAGACTGCAGAGTCATTGGGGACCTTTTCCTTGGAAGCTCGCCCAAAACGTGGAAGGACTGCAGGGAGGAATTCAGAGTACCATCGACAGCTGGCCTACAATATGCCCAGTTACGCCACTGGACTATGGGTTGCGACATGTACCAGGCGGCCACTAGGGCCTACACGCCCTTTGAGAAGCTGGCACGTTCCCTAGGGGGGCTGAAGAGGCTTATTTCACAAATATACCACATACTGCAGCACCCTACCTCAACACCTGCACGTCCCTACCAGAGACAATGGCAGTTAGCAGCAGGCATAGACATCGAACCCTCCCAATGGCACAGACTGTGGCGCCATATCCCCAAAATTTACCGCAGCATCCCACAGAGGGAAAACGCCTACAAGTTGCTCACCCAGTGGTACTATACCCCGCTGCGGCTTAGCAAGATTTTCCCTAACACCTCGCCGCTGTGCTGGAGGTGTGGCTCTGCGACTGGTGACTTTGTGCATATATGGTGGACATGCCCGACCCTAGCTGTCTTCTGGAAGGAGGTACTCAGCCACATTAAAGGGGTGCTGGGTTTTCCCCTGCCTGAAGAAGTGAGCACGACATTGCTTGGCGTCCGACCCACCGCGCTTAGGGCACTCACCCGCAGCGACTGGACCCTTACGCTCCAAATGCTAGGCGCAGTTAAACAACTCATCGCCCAATACTGGAAGCGGGCCGAGGCACCACCAATAGCTTCCTGGTTTGTGCGTCTCTGGCAGGTCCTGGCAATGGAAATACTCGCTGCAAGGATACAGGCGAGGGACACACGCTTCAAAGCGGTCTGGGAGCCCCTGGTGTGATACCTTTGCTCTGTCAGCTATGCACGACATATGCCCCCTAGACTCCGCGCTCTGCACCTCTTTGAGGACGCCATCCTCCCTGCGGACCCTGCCAGACTATGCCCCTGATTGCCATTCACGTTACAAGCGCTGCTGCAGCTACACATGTCCTCCCATACCCTGCCCCCTGAACCGCCGCGCATAACCACCGCCCCCTCTCTCTTTCTCTATTTACTTTCAGGCTAGCTGCCCTCCGATACTCCCTCCTTTCCTACTTGCCAATCTGGCCTTCGTCTCACTACGAGGCAGTTACGCCCTGTTGGGCTTTATTTTTCTGTGACATTTAAGCCAGCTATCCGCCATATGCCTCCCTTACAAAGCGGAAACGCACCTGCATGAGACAAACCTCTGCGAACTTCGCCCCTAAGCCATGCGGCCGGCCCTCCTTGCGTGGTTGTAGGCAAGACGCTGTGTTAAAGCTTCTTCCCCGTCCCAGTTGGCGTAGAAACACACGAGTTATCATATGCGCGGCTGGCCTCGACATGAGGTTGTAGGCTTAACGCTGTGTTCACAGTAAAAACAAATTTGAACAAAAAAAAAAGATTTGTTTTCATGAGCCAGAAGAGAAATGGTTATACCTCTAATATATGCTATAAAAGCATTCCATTGGATTACCAAAGACACAGAACCCTCAGGGTTAAAAGAAATATAATCCTAGAGTGCAGATAAAAGTTTTGATTTATTAAATTATTTTAGGGCAATAGGAATATTTATACACCATCTGCATTGAGAGCGTAGGGGTGAACTGAAAAACAGCTGAAATAAGTGCATGAGCAGAAATGTCTATATTATGTATTAAAGGAGTAGAATTTGAATGATTTAACTTTTGGGATACTAATAAATAAATAAATAATCAAGTTGTAAATAAGAATTATGAGGTTTTGAGAAAAACGTAAAAGATTTTTCAGTTGGATAATGTAACCACCAAATATCAACCAGTTTAGTTGTTTCAAAAAAGGACTCCGGAGTAAAAAAAGCGTTAGGCGTACGATATTTAGATTGTGATGAGCTATCTAAGAAAGGATCACAAATTAAATTAAAATCTCCTCCAATAATGAGTGGTACATTACCCGGCTTGAGTACCTCTGTCGTAAAGAGGGACTAACATTTAGGATCATCCTTTGATGGCCCATAAACATTAATTTAATAAATAGATGTATTATCCAATTGAATTTTAACAATAATTTAATGACCTTCTGTATCGGAAACCTTGGTCAATATTGAGATATAAAAACAGAGATAACAGGAAAGATAAACATAAATAAGACAACATAAAAACATAAATAAAGTTGCAAAATCACGCACATGTATAACCAAGAGCAACTTACCCAGAAAAAGCCCACATAGCTAATATTATAGGACGGGGAATTTGGACTGAAAAATATAACCAAAATTGTCAAGTATCAGAAGCATTCGTTTCCATGGACAATGGGGATTGTTGGTCTAAGAAGGTACGTGGATGTTCCGCTCTTTGACAGAATTTAGAAACACTGTCTTTCCAGATTCTCTTTGTAGAAGAATCAAAGAGACCATATTTGAAACCAGAAGAGCGAAGTTGTGGTCGTAGTTCAGCAAACTCTTTATGAAGATGAACAGTTTTCTTAGCAAAGTCTTGATGAAGGTAGATTTTTTTCCATTTACCATTAAAGACAGAATTTCTCTAGCTGCCTTCTTGATCATCACCAAATGTTTATAGCGCAGAACTTTAAATATCATTTGTCGTGGTTCAACTTGACAAGGGTTTCGATGAGAAGGAATTCTATGTGCCTAGTTCCCTTCAATTTTTTCAGGAACTTTTAACTGCAACAGACTAGACAATAGCTTCTCTAAATACTGTATCCTATCATTTCCTTACACATCTTCTGACAAATAAAAAATACGTAAGTTGTATTGGCAATTATGGTTTTCTAAATCCAACAACAACTTACTCATTGGTAAAAGTTCTGCTGCCATAGGGGGGCGGAGCTTGCTCGTGACCAAGATGGCCGCTTGAGCCCTGAGCTTCCAATCGTCGTCACAATATTCAGCATTTATCCTGCAGCATACCAACATTAGGAGGCCACAAGTACCAGATACTGGAACAGGAAGTCATGATCGCACGTCGGAGCCGCTTTCTGACACAATCAGTGTACATTTACCGGGAGAAACCGCTGCGGGAAGACAACCGACCTTGGGCCGCAAATCCCCGGGCTGGAGTAAGCAGAGGGGCAGAGCTCCGTCCTGCGGCGCTGTGCTGACTCGCTGGTGCCCGGTCGGCTATGGTGTAGACCTGCGGGGAAGTCACGGGCGCGGAGAATCACCAGAGCTGAAGTAAACTACGCGTTGGAGGAAAGAGAGACGGCAGCTGCTGTGAAGTTGAGAAACGTGCAGTGGAATGGAAGACTGCCTTGCGGACTTGCTTTATCCTGGGACTGTGAGGCAGTAGAACGGATAGCTGTCCCTGCGGCTGGAGCGCTGAAAGGAGTGACCAGGCTCGCTGGGTGCTCCAACCTGCTACACGCGACCGAGCGCATTGCCGAGGGACACGGCCGAAGTACCAAGTGAGGAGGTGTCTGCAGCAGCGTCGTGGGGAGAGTATGTACAGGCAGTAATGCATGTGTGGAAGGGCCAGGATTAAGGGCCGAATCTGTGGAAGGAAGCACACGCCCGCAGCACACTGCACCAGGAGACGGCGAGGTGAACGTGAAGGAGACGGTACCCCCAACAGCATAACAGCCATATTAAATGCTGCAGCCACGTGTGGTGGTCTCCCAAGGACAAGAGGGGGACGTAGGAGCAGTCAGTGCTGCGAGCATGGGAGAGCTCGGAATAAAGGCAGAAACCGGGAGAGGGGTGCACACCTCAAGGCACACCGCACAAGGTGACAGTGAGGAGAGCGAAGGGGAGATGGCGCCAGAGAAAGCGCGAGGGCGCCGTTAAACGCTTTGGCAACATGAGGGACCACTCCCAAGGCCAGGAGGTGGGTGCGAGAGCAGGCAACGCTGCCGGAATACGGGAGAGCCTGAACCAAGAGGGGAACCGGGCGAATGGTGAACCCCCCCAGGTACTAATCAACAGAGTACAGTGCGGAGTGTGGCTGCACCGCAGATTACTTGAAAGACCATCAAAACGTTGCAACAACGTATGGGACTTGCTCTAAGACTAGGTCTGTAGGAGGATAAGGGCACAGAGTGGAGGACGGTCACTGGGACAGGAGCACTCTGATAGCACTGCGGAAGGTGTAGGGACACAGTGAATATACGCCTCAGGCTGAGGGCGAGGCGGACTGGTGCCGCACAGGGTGTTTAAGCCTGCAACCTGCTGAACCCAGTGCGCGGAGGCTGCTGGGAGTGGTAGTTCAACCCGGGCCAGTGGTGACCGTTCTCATCTGCCCCATGTACAGTGCGGAGCGCAGGCAGTAGCCTCACAAAAGGTGAGCACTGATACAGCGACAAGATGGGAGGAGGAGACAAGACACAGGCAAAGCTATCATTTGAGCAGATGAGCTCTAAATCCCACGACGCTACCACTTCGGAGTTGTCGAGGATGCAGTTGCCCCCGGAGGATGACCCAGGCATGGACATACGAATCAGGCTCCTCTCCATGGAGAAAAGCCTGCAGTGTGGGATCGCATTTTTGGCCACAAAGATGGACGCACTCTCCTACAGAATGGATCGCACGGCGGAACGCATGGACAAACATGCGGAGAGGCTGGACATGTCTGAAAGAAGAATAGCGGAGGTAGAGGAGGAGCAAACAACAATAGATTCCGACCACAAACAACTGGGGAAAGTGCTACAGGTGCTGCAAGACAAGACAGAAGATCTGGAGGCCCGCTCCCGGCACTGTAACCTATGGATTACCGGCCTACCGGAGATGACCAGCACAGGAAATATGGAGCATTTTGTGGAGAAGTTGCTTAAAACTTTGCTGGGGGATGGGGCTTTCTCAGCGATGTTCGTAGTGGAAAGGGCGCATCGCTCATTGGGTCCAAAACCCCGGTCTAGACCTCCTCGGCGCCCAATAATCGCGAAGCTCCTCAACTACCACGACAGGGACACGGCGCTTTGCATCGCTAGAGAGAAGAAAACCCTGAGATTCAAAGGCTCAGACATTTTCCTATACCCGGACTTTACTATGCGGGTGCAGGAAGTCTGCAGGCACTTTGTCCCCTTGAAGCGGCAACTCAGAGACCTAGGATTAGACTATGCAATGCTGTATCCTGCGAAGCTCAGGGTCAACAGGCAAGGGCGGTCACACATTTTTACTGATCCCAAAGCTCTGCAGCAGGAGCAGAAAGGGTGGTCTAAGGAGCAGCTTAAGAGCCCGGAACGGCATCCACAGGAAGAAGCAGCAGGCGCCTCATTGGAGGAACAGGACTGAAGCAGAGGACGCCTAATGGTAGCTGAGAGGGAATGGGGGGGTAGGGGGGCGGAGGGGGGAGGGAACGATGCTGCATGTGGTATGAGGAATATGCTAAAGGGTCATGAGCTAGTGTACATGAGAGAACGGCGTTCTGAGTCAGACACAGTGGTCGCAGCGGACATGCTGCGGATTGTTACCGCTTTAATTGATAAAGATAACGGACTGTTGTCGGTCCAGGACGCGAAGCTGATCCGGCATGGTAATGGGTGACAGACGTGGCAAGTGAGAAGTGTGGGATCTCGGCAGCCATGCGCAATGTATACAAGAGCTGGTTACGGCGGAAAGCTGCAAAAAGTGGCATGACAGCGAGGGCGAGACAGGGCGGATGAGTATGTGCTAACATTTGCGTAAGAAGCGAACTGAGCGACCTCTGCCCACATGTGCTATTATTTAAGTAATTCCCAATGTGGGGATCACCCATTGAGTGTGTTGTTGGGGCCGGGAGGGAATGCTCAGGGGTTTTGCGCGACCATGTTGGGGGAGGTCAGCTGTGGGTGGGGGTGGGAGCTGGGAGGTAATGGGGGTTGGGCTCTGCTGGAATGCTGGGGGGGTATATGGTTTTAGTTTTTACATGCGACACACACTATACTTCCGCGCTTATGGCTGGACACTTCATAGGGACATATCTTGCTAATGGCGACAGGTGCTGAGAGACAGGAACCGAAGACTGCAGATTCACTGAGGGCGGTGACTTGGAATGTTAGGGGACTCAATGACTTCAGTAAAGTGCGTAAAGTGCTAAGCTACCTGAATAGACAACACATTGATGTAGCACTACTGCAGGAGGCACACCTCCCACAAAAGAGTAACATACTGCGAAGTAAGGGAAGCTGGATACACAACGCACGCCAGGGGGGGTGTTAACGTGGGTAAACCCCAAGTCCGTTTTTACGATCGAGTTGCTGGACATGGATCCCAATGGGCGTTATGTCATATCGAGATGTCGGGGTAGGGGATGTGACTTGATCACGGTAAATATGTATGGCCCCAACTATGACTGTCCTCATTTTAGCCACCGTGACACGACAATACCAGAATGCACAGTTTTTATGGGGAGGGGACTTTTACTTGATGAGAGACCCAGCTTTGAACAGGTCGGCAGCCCAAAAAGGAGTCCGGTAGCAGCTGCCAGGGAGCTGGAGAAAGTACTGACCTGCATGGACCTCGAGGATGTGTGGAGGGTGCTAAATCACAGTCCAGGGGGTTACACTCATTGCTCAGCCTACCATAATATTCATACGCGCATAGACTATTGGCTGGCCTCAAGGGAGCTGGTGGAACATGTCCGGGCTTGCACAGTTCTGCTGCGCACACTCTCGGATCACTCACCAATCCTGCTGGTATTGGCAACTCCTAAGAAAACTCTTCCACAGTTCACTTGGCGTTTTCCCCCTAACTCGCTGCTCAACCACACTTTCAAAGGGGAACTCGCGGAAACTTTTTTCGAAGTAAATATAGGCTCGGTGGATAGCTTTCAAATGGTGTGGGAGGCATTTAAAGTATATATACACACGGGGTGGCGATGTCTAAACATTCAGGGGTGCTGAAGGCAATAGGGCAGAGATTAACGGACCTTGAGCAGAAGCTGAGAAGCCTGGAAGAATGGCAGGTGATTGAGGGGGATAGGGATCGAGTGGAGGAAATAAAATCATTGCTGGGAGAATATCACAAGATGCAGATAGTGAGGTAAAACATATGGGCAAGTATGCTACGGCGCATACATATGGTGAAGGGGATAGGCCGGGCTCTGTGCTTGCCCAGATTCTGAAAGCAAAACGGGGGAAAACGCTGATAACGCAGGTGAAATCCGCAGAGGGTTAAATGCTCACGGAAGAAGTAGAAATAGCAGAAAGATTCAGACAATATTACGCAGACCTCTATGCCTCACGCTCAGCTGACATGGAAGAAGAAATACAAGATTATCTAGAGCACATAGAACTGCCCCTCCTCCTGAATATGCACAGGGAATTTTTAATGCTGCCTATTGAAAAAGATGAGATTCTAGAAGCCCTAGTGAGCATGAAATCGGGAAGTGCCCCAGGGGCTGATGGCCTCACCGCCAACTTCTATAAGGCCTTTATAGACATCTTGCTTTCGCACCTGGCCACACCCTTCGATGATTTATGCACTACTGGTAGCATGCCACGGTCCATGAGAGAAGCGATCCTGGTAGCTATTCCCAAGACAGGGAAGACGCCGGAGGAATGCGGCTCGTACCGTCCATTGTCACACTTGAACGTGGACACTAAGATATTTACAAAGATATTGGCGAACCGTCTGGCTCTTGTGTCACCGATACTAGTGGCGCCAGAACAAGCGGGATTTATTTCTAGCAGAAATCTCACATATAATATCCGCACAGTGTTCAGCACCATGCAACATGTGAAACAGGACACCAAGGCAGTGGCGGTGTTCCTGGATATGGAGAAAGCATTTGGTTCGGTGGAGTGGGCTTTTATGTGTCAGGTGCTGACCAGAATGGGGCTGGGATCGGTCTTTTTACATCTGATTGGCACACTGTATGATAGGCCCACGGCTCGGATCCGTATAGGTAATCTAGTAACGGGCCAGTTCGTCATCTCCAGAAGCATAAGGCAGGGCTGACCACTCTCCCCACTGTTATATGCCTTGGTTGTGGTACAACTGGCATGTGCCCTCAGGGAATACCACGGACATGAGGGCATATGGTTCCCATCGTACAGGATAGTGGTGTTTATGTACCTGGACAACACTCCAACATCCATTACAACGCGGTCTTTACACCGCACTACCATTACAACGCTGCTTTTACAACGCAAGTCGTTACCACGACTTGCGCTGGAGGGCACTCTAGGCTAAGGAATAGTAGATTTACTATTCCAACACCTTCCCTACTGTACGTAGGCTGGAGTTGGAATAGTAAATTATACTATTCCTAAGTCCAGCACCCTACAGCGCAAGTCGTGGTAACGACTTGCGTTGTAAAACCAGCGTTTTAATGGTAGTGTGGTGTAAAGATCGCGTCGTAACGTCATACATCCGCTATATGTGAGAAATCCAGAATGCAACCTGTCTGCAATGCTCAGGGAGGTGGTACACTTAGGTGCGTTATCAGGCTTGAAAGTTAACTAGGCTAAGTCCGATGGGCCCGATTCACAGAACTAACTTAAGACAAAATCCTAAACTTACTACTTTCGGTATTCAGAGAAGTTAGGATTTTGTCTTAAGTTTGTCTTAAGACAGACTTAAGTCAGACTTAAGACAAAATCCTAACTTAAGTCTGTCTTAAGTCTGTCTTAAGACAAACTTAAGACAAAATCCTAACTTCTGTGAATACCAAAAGTAGTAAGTTTAGGATTTTGTCCTAAGTTAATTCTGTGAATCAGGCCCATAGTGTTCCTGCTAACACCGGTCACAAATAAATTTGAGATGGAATATCAGCTGCAGTGGTCCACTGACTCGGTACGCTACTTAGCTATTAGAATACACACAGACCCTGAGATAATACTTAGGGAGAACTATGGTACTGCCATAAATAAGCTGGAGGATGATGTGGAGGACTGGTGCAAACTTCCGCTGTCATTGATCGGAAGAATCTCGGTGATGAAGATGGCAGTATTACCCAGGCTACTATTTCTGTTCACAAACATTCCGATAGTCTTGTCACGCCCTTTTTTTCAGAGACTAAAACAATTAATGCTAAAATTGGCATGGGCAGGAAAGCAGGCGAGAGTACATTGGCGGGTTCTCACGCTATCCTATCATATAGGGGGCCTGGGAGCACCGTAGAGCCGCGCAGGGCGCCCATCGACATGCATGGATCCATGGTGATTCTGGGACCCCGTTTCTGCGAATGGAAACCCTATTTGCCACACCGCTCCCGCGGCCAGCTACAATATTTGAAGCCTTTGACCACAGAGCTGGGTTCCTAAACTCCATGAATGCTACCAGACATGCAAGGCACAGCATATTGCAGCAGCAGGCAGGAGCATTACTATACACGCCGGTTATGCCAATAGAATGGACACTCTGATTAACTCCGTGCAGATATAAGGGTGTCATTAGTGCCCTTCAGAAGTTAAACATTAAGGTTGCAGGGGACCTATTTCAGGAAGGGGTGGCGAAAACCTGGGACCAAATAGAGGGGGAGGCAGGTGCGGGAACAATGTTGCAACGCTTTCAGCACCACAGGGTGCGGAGAGCGATGCTGGAAATGTTTGGGGACGATATGTGTGAGCCACCTGAGGGCCCGGAATTAACATATGTCATTAAATCCGATTCGCCCCGTAAGACTGTCACTAACATATACAAAATAGCAATGGCACACAGAGCAAATCAATACACGTACACAAGGATAGGTGGCAACGGGACTTCCAGACCACAATAGATGATAAGATGTGGCAGTATTGTTGTTCAAACACAAGGCAAGTTTCACTACATGGCAGACACAGGCTCATACATTTTAAGTTTGTCAACAGAGTCTATTACACACCAGAACGCTTGTATAGGTACGGGCTACGGGGAGACGCGTCCTGCGTAAGATGCCATGCCCCTTCTGCAGATTTCATGCACATGGCATGGAATTGCCTGAGCTTCTAAGCATGCTGAGAAGACATATTTAGTTAGTGGAAGTGGAGCTGACCCCGGACCCTGCGGTGGCTCTACTAGGATACTCACAGAAACTGCCTAAGGCAATACGCAGACTGGAAGACATGGGGCTACTAATTGCAAAAAGGGTGGTTGCACTGTGCTGGATGAGAGGCCCGGTACCTACAGTTCAGAGGTGATCGCATAATATGTTATATTGCTGCACACAGACGGAGAATTACAGTGAACTACTCCGCCCCCCGCAGCCGACCGAAGAATTTTTGGGGTCTGTACATGACGTATAAACACAGGAGCGCCGGGGAGGTAGACAAACTAATAGAGATGCGGACAAGCTAAATGGATGCATGCGCCACAGAAACGGCAGACAATTAGACTGGCGGGGATTTGAGGTTAACAGGTGCAAGCACGAGGTGTGAGTGTTAGCTTGGGATGCTCATTCATCTGGAGGGGGACGGCGCCCTGATGGAATCGAGGAGAGGGGGCTGGGGTAAAGATAGGTCAGAGCCGCAAGCCCAGCATTAGCAGCTCAGTGGTGAACGGAAAGCGGAAGTGATGATTAAAGTGGTACGCAAGACTATATCGTAGGGGAGGTGCTGGTCGATGAGCGAAGTCGTGGCCCTCCACGCCGGCCAAAGCTGACTGTGGTAACTGTCGCTGCCTGCCCAGTGTGGGTTGTTGGCTGAACAGCTGTGTAAACTGGACACATTTGGAATTGTTTGTTCTCATATGGGACTTGGTAAGTGTGTCGTATGGCGACTGTAAGTTGCAGTGTTTATGTGCAATAAAATAAATATACATAAAAAAAAAAAAGTTCTGCTGCCCTAGGTGGGAGGCTAACAATTTTACCTTTATTATCTTGAATTTTAATTGCGTTATCAGAAACTTCCACAGAAAGATTAGCCATGTGTTTACAGATATTTTTAATTTGTGACGCAAAAAGAATCTGTATTTAAGCCTGTAGCTCCTTCAACAGGGTGGATAAAGAAGGTTTGTTAGATCCCTAACCACACAATATGAGAAAATGAACCCCCTCATTTCCGTAATTTCTTAGGGGAATGCTATCAGGATAACAGCTGTGATTTCCTCAATATGGTGTTCAGGTGTGCCACATTTCAGTCACAAATACAAAAAAAACTAGTGCCTGAGTTGTGCATTAGAGCACTGTGGTGAATCTACCTTAGAAAACTGGGATTTCAACTAAAAGACTGCTGCTGTAGTTGGAAGTGCATATTCTACTCAGAATACCATACTGCAGTCTGATATAGCTGAGGAATCTGTTTTATTTCAAACATAATTCATCTAATCCCAGCAGAGGGACAGCATTTTCTTTACAGAGTAAAATCACGAGAGCTCACCAGCCTTCCTAAAAGGAGTATACCATAACCAACATATATGTGCTCCTTTTTTGTGACCCTTAAAACCTGGCATTCACTACAATGCACTTCAATGAGGATCATGTTCTCAAGACCTGTCTTGAGAACATGATCCTCAATTTGTTGTCCATGTTGTAAAAGAAAGCTTTGGGAGGCCCAAACCACCCCACTTGCACCTGTGGATGAGGGTATGTTGACCCTGCCCCCACCCTCTTGCAAATTGTTTTAATTCATTTTCAAGATGCAGGGGCATCGTTCCTGAGTCCTGTAATTGTTGCCAGAACATATTGCTCATCTGGTGGCTAGCCAAACAGGACCGACTAGCCCCTTCACATTGCTCAATCAGAGCATATCTGGACACCAACAATGCAGATATACATACCCTTTTAATCCCTCAATGCCCAAGTCATGCCCATATTCAAAAGCTAATTTCTAAAAAGTGTTGAACAGATTTACAACAAATCACATAGAGCACACTTTCCTTTAAAGTTATACATTTTTGCCGAATTTGTAATTCTGTTTAAAAAAGTTTCCTCTGGGAATTAACACGGAACGAGACTCCCACTTTTTCTTGAAAAAATTCCTTTGAACCTCCCACCAGATGAATCAGCACGAAGCTTTCCATGAGCGAGCCGAGGTGGTTGAACTTTTTTGTTTGGAAAGTTTCGTGCAGATTCATCAAATAGCACCAAAGTTATAAGCAAAACACTCTTGCTAAGGAAATGCTGACCTAACTGTCACTGTGTGATTAGACCCTTAGATATTGCAGTGTGTTTTAGCAAATTTTGCAGCAGCAAATTTTAAACTCTAAGGCGCACAGTTAGGATTTCTGCAGCATTTTACCATCCACATCCTTGCAAGAACAAGCCATACTTAGTTACAAGCCTTCTCCCCTCACACCAAAAAAAGACACATATCCTCTAAATAACTGAAATGTTCAAAGCCTGGGATTCATTTGCTCCAGCCGAACAAAGATGTCCTCCATGCAAGCAGTTACACAGCTTGTCTGTCAAGGGCTCTGGCATACATGCTAAGGCTTTGGTTTTAAGGAGGATGGTGGTAGTAATAACTTTGACAACACACTACCCTATACCTTCCTTTGGAGCAGATTATCTCATGTTGTTTACCTCTGTCACATACAGAGAAGATGGGAGGGGTGCGGGGGGGGGGGGGGGGGGGCGTGGGGTGCAGAATTTAGGATGGTTGAATATACCACCAAAGAGGAGGCTGGGACAAGAACAAGAACATATCTTTCCGTTAGGGAACACTTCTAATTTAATAACCTTTTATGTGCAGTCATAGACCATTCAGTGCAATGCACTTGGCAATAACAAACTCACCATGGGCTCAATATATGAACAGGCTAGTCACCAAACGTGATTGGCATTGCACATCAGTTTTTGCGAAGGGTCCCCAATTTTGGATTGCAACCTATTATATTATTATAAAACATATAAAGTGCAGTACTTAGCTAACCCATCGGGGTCTTATGGCACTACAGTATCAAGAAGGATTTATTCCAGGATTATTGCATTAAAATAGCCATGTCTTAAGCTGCTTACGAAATATCATTAATGATGGACAATTGCTCAATGTCTCCAGTAGCCTGTTCCAGTTTAACATTCTGGAAAGCAAAGGACTGGCTTCCCATACATTTGCGTTTAAATGTAGGAATAACACATAGAAAGCGATCACTGGAGTGTAGTGTCTGGGATGGTTGAGAAGCCTTCACTAATTTTTGAAGGTAGCTCGGACCTTTCCCTGCTCTGGCCTTCTGCATATAGCACAATGTCTTAAATTGGATCCGTTTGTCTATTGTTAGCCATTATAGATCGCATTGGAGACCTGAAGCTGAGGTATGTATTGGCAGCCTAAAAAGCATCCTTGCTGCCGAGTTCTGGACTACTTGCCATCGCTTAATAGGGGCTTTATCTGCTCCTAGATATAAAATGTTGCCATAATCCAGCCTCGATATTACTAGTACTTGGATTACCATTCTTTGAGCAGACATTGGTAGCTGCCAAATAATTTTTCTCAGATATTTTATGACGACAAAGCATGTAGCCGCTAACCTTGTCACTTTTGATTTAATTGATAATTTATTGTCCACTATTATACCTAGATTTGTATCCTTTGCTACTGGCAGTGGAAGGGGACCTGGACTTTCCGGCCATTGTTGTGGTCCACTCAAAGTTGTGTTATTTTCTAATACAAGGGCTTCTGTCTTCTTTCTATTGAGTTTGAGTGACTGATTATCCATCCACTTTGCTACCGGCCTCAAACTGGAGTTCAGGGTCTCTGCATTGTATCCCTCAGAAGATGAAAATGAAAAAATAATTTGAGTGCCATCTGTATATGAGAATAACATGAGACCACAACTTTCCACTTTGTCCGCTAATGGGCGTAGATTGATATTAAATAGTACTGGACCTAGGGATGATCCTGTGTACTAATAGTTTGCATACAAAAACCACAATTTGCAGGAGGTTGCAGAACGACTTGCCTAATGAATATTAATAATTAGGCTGGTCCCTATTTGCAATCTCTTGTATTTGTCTACAGATGGACAGTGTCCTATACAAAACAGCCCACCACCACTGTGTTTGCATTCCCAAATGGAATTTTCTTTTTAAGGGAGACGATTTTTCCTAAAGGAATCATTGATGCTTTAAAAAAACGTTTCTTGGCTAGAAAGACATTGGGAGGAGCAGGCAGTGGTCGCATGGACCATTGGCAGTGTCTTACATCCATCTGCACTGAGGTCACTGTCCAATAAGGGATGTTTCCACTTTGCAACTATGTATATTTTTGTTGACTCAGTTACTGTATCTGTAAATCCTTCAGTCCGAAATCTTTTGCCTAAGTTTCACAGTTATTGACTAAAAGCGATATTCGATACAGATTTAAATAATGTGAAGCCAAGGGGTAGCAGCTCCTAGCCCTGGCTTGCCCTTTGAGAACGCTTGTACTGCCCTTTCAGCTTCTAGTCTGAGAAGTCACAGAGGCTGTGGCAGATCAGTAAGTAAATAGTTTAAAATGTTCTCTTTAATTTCTGTAGATTCTAAGTATGCACACCCCATTCAACTCTCATCAGCAAATTAGAGACAATTTAGGGGTCAAATGTCTTGTAAATGGTTAACCATTTGATGTCATCTTAGGCCAAAGAGTGTGTGATATCACTTTCCAATATCCCTAGCAGTTACCTGTCCTCTGACTCATTTGCCAGAAACAGGGCACGCTGCAAATAAGAGTGGAGTATGGTGCATTATAAGTTTCCATCATCGGCCAAGCAGGGACTCCGGAAACCACCCTAGCTAGCATCAGGGTGATCTCTGGTACATACATGAAAATGTAGTAGATCTTCTTGACCTCAACAAGGCATTTATTTGTCTATTTATTACATTCCAGAATTATTAGTCAGATGTCATTAAGCCTCGGGGCAGATATATCAACATTTTGCACTTGTGAAATATCACAAAAAGTGATGCAAACAGCCGCAAAATATCAATGATGTATTTACTTTTTAGGGAAAAACTTGATTGACATTAGACAATTGACAGAAAGTAACACAACGTAGTGCTTTGTACTACTATGCATTACTGAGCTTCAAGATGGAGTTCCATAGGTGGTACATGGGTGTACCCACCTAGCACCCACGTTTTTTTTTATGCAAAGCCTTATCTACAAGCAATGGTAGACAGGGCTTTGAGCTAAAAAAAAAAAAAAAACACCTCCATGAAGCATGCTTTACCTTGGAGGAAACTTCTAATTTCTCCAAAATGTTCAAACTTTGCAAGCGTGTTACACTATTCAGCACACAATGTTTGAAAAGTTTTAAAATGTCTAAGCATAGTTTTGTTTACTGAAAGGATACAGTTGTAGTAAAAAACTAATGCTAAACATCAGTCGTTTGTGAGTTCAATAGCCACTCTTTTAAATATATATATATATATTTATTTAACATTCATCGACAATAGAATTGTGCAATACAGAGGATGCAAAAAGAAAACTGCAGTATTGACAATAACAGTGTGTGACAGTTTGGTACAATAGTGCAAAATAAATCAACTACGGTGTGGGGGTGTGGGGGTCTTCATGATCAATGCTACGTGGAGGGTTACTAATTTCCCCCCTGTAGGAATTCCACAGGCTCCAAATTCGGGACCATTTTTGGGGACATCCCCGGGCAATGTAGACACTCTTTTCCCTAAACATGCACCAGTCAAGGTCCCTCTCCCAAGCCTCTAGAGAGGGTGTATGCCAAGCACCCCACAATTGCGCAATATTCCTCTTTGCCACCATTAATCCTAATGTGACCCATTGTGTGTGACAGTTATTTAGATCAGTGGGCTCCCACATATTTAGGAGGCATCAACGTGCTTCTGGGCGGAGAGTTGTCATAAGCACTTCGCTCAGTACCTTGTCGCTAATAGGGTTGAATGTGTTTGCATTCCCATATTATGTGCATAAGTGTGTATACCTGGTCACACTCTCTCCTGCATTCTCCTCCCTCCGCTCTTCCCATTTGTACCAGACGGGGCCCTGTTAGGTACACTCTGTGGAGAATTTTGAGCTGTACTAGGTGGAGTCTATCCGAAATCGCTACAACTCTGGGGGAGGAGAATACTTACTGCCACTCCTCGTCATCCAGCTCAATGCCATCTCTTACTAATTTGTCCCGCAGGGCCTGCAGGGGGTCCCCCATATTATTTAATATGCTAGGGAGCACTAGCCCGTTTTGAATCGCACCAGCGCTGGGCAAGAAAGCAGCAGTACTTTATTTACGTAGATACAGTGCTGTCCTGCCCCTCGCTCCTAGTGCAGAGCAGCGGATTTGGTTACTGTGCTGCATTGTGCTACATTTTAACAAATCCCACCTGGTACTCAAAATCACAAATAGAGACCTTTACATACATTCCTACAGGATGGTAATATCTTGAAAAATAATTCTACTTAGATGACTGGAAAAAACAATGTATAATGTGTACCTTGAGGAAGTTGGTTAATTATTGGTTACAACTGACATCCAACAGAAGGTGAAAAAAGAAATTAGCACCACTAAAATATATAATGAATTTTGAATTTGAAATGTTATATGGAGCAACTTCTTAACACTGTTTTTGCAACCACTGTCTCAGAGGTGGCAAAGGCATTGCCCGGAACAGAAAAGAAGGTAAACATTTCTGTGATGCGTGCTGTTTACTTTCTGCAGCTCCGCTGCGAACTGAGCCTTTCAACTCTTAGCTCTGTAAAGCAATACGAATACAACCGTGCAATATATATACTCTGCTGAATAACATTAAAAACATAAAAAATACATATTTTTAAGCAAGATGATGCAGATTTATATTTATGTGAATATAAATAAAACGATGTATTTGAAAAAAGCTCACCTATGTGCTGTAGTGAGTGATTCTCTTAATTAAGTGATCAATTAATGTCAATAATATTGTTCACACTGTTCTACATAAATTAAAAAAAAGGTGAACATTAAGCACTTTTTTTGTCAATCTTTTTGTGCGTATATCTGTAATTTTCCAAAACATTTGTGCTTAAGGTATGTAGTAAGGAAACTATTAAATCATGAGCTTGAGGTATACATAATTTGGCCACAGTGCTATTTTGTGTGTTAGTGGAACTATATTTTCCTCTTCCAATAAACACATACATTTTCGTTCAATAAAAAAATAGTAATGTGTAATATTTGATCATGTCAATACCCTATTTAAAATAAAGGCGGTATATAAAATGGACATTTATTTGCGTAGGTAACGTATTATCATATAATTTGCACTTATGAGTCGCTTAATTTAAGTAATGTCAGTTATTGTGATGTCATCTGGATTAAGGTCATGTAACATCACTGGGAAGGTTTAAGAGTTGTATCATATGATGTTACTTCCTGTGATGTCACTGGGTCAAAGGGAAGGTTTTGTGATGTCATTTCCACTACCCCTAGCATTTTGGTGGTTTGCCACCCATGCTCAAGTTGGCCTGTGCAAGGCCCATTTTTATTCATGCAAAACACGCTTTATGACTTTTTTTGCACTTGGAAAGCACAGTAATGTTTGTGAAGTTGTAACGCACATGGCAGTACATGCACATTTTCTATTAACTTTGTTAATTGGTCACTACATAGCCGTTAAAACTCATCAACGGTAGCTGGATATAGGAGTCAAACCCAGGGATTGTTGACATCCTGGACTTAAAGAGAATGTATTGGTCGGTAGATGCAATGCCAGCTAACTGAAGAAAAAACCCGCAAGACATGAATGAGCTGATATGAATACCGTTCATCAGCAGCACTAATACCCACATGAATCGTGTTTCACATTCACACAGTCTACTACTCTCACTTGCCATGTAATTATAGACAAATGTTGTATTATGCATTCCTGCAATTTCAAACTATGCACCCTATGTATTTTCAAATAGCAGTTATCTTTTATCAAGGTTTCAGTACAAAAACATGCAAAGCATTAAAAGGTACGTTCAAAGGCGAGTTCTTTAAAATGATGTATTTCCTGCAAAATAACCTATTTACGAAAGAGCGCGAGCAGAGAATGAAAGACGAAGCGGAACTAGAGGAAAACCAACCGCACATTACACTATTATCACTGTCATATCAGAAAACATAACATTTGGATCACATTTCCAGCTTTCCATTATGATACCATTTTCCTTTCTCTGAGCTAATTATCTGTCTGAAAGCCAATCATTTTACCCACACGTAAACAACTTGAGGAGAGCTACTGTGCGCCGAGCTAAACAGGCACAACATGCATTTGTCATCATTTGGACATTTTCTAGAAGGAACAAACTGTGCCACGTATTTTAGCAAAATCACCTACACCAAAATGGCTCAGGAGATCTGTGTGGGCGTGAATTTGACTGAGACAGACCGTGCAGATTTGGGTAATCCAGTGGGTTACAAGGCAAGGCAGAAGTAGGGATAAGCATAGCCAACCACACCTAGAGGTCCATTAGGATGGCGGACGGCCGCCGCATTGCAAAAAATGCAGGTTTTACATTTCACTGCACAACATGACAGGCACCGCACGGTGCCTGTCATGGTGTACATTGAAATGCTGGGGGGTACCATAGGTACCCCTCATGTGCACCCCCTACCGCCCCCCCCCCTCTTCACCCTGGGGGCCCGCAACGGGCCCCCAAAGCAAAGACCGTATGCCTTTCCGTAGCAGCAATGCCGCCACGGAAAGGCATTCCTCACCGGCCATCCTAATATGGCTGGTGGTGTCTGATAGACACCACCACCATATCAGCAGGCCTTTTCCGCCGCGGTCGCAAGCCGACCGCGGTGGAAAAGCGGCGGACGGTCTTCCCCTCCGCCACGGTCCCCCCGCCATCGTAATATGGCGGGGGGAAGAAAGGTGGCAGACGGGCAGGGATGGCGGACAGATCGCCACCGCCTGCATGGCGGTGGCGATCCGTCCGCCATCCTAAAGGACCCCAATTTTTAAGAAAAGCTCAGTTTGTGAAAAAAAACATCCTAGTTACCATTATTCCTACTTTAGGAATATGTAACCCTTGTTTTCTCGCCCCCTTTAAATCCTCTCTACCTGGAGTCTGGCTGGGTACGTTACAAGCACACTGCAGTTGTTACTGCTTCGTGTAGTGCATGGTCTAGTAACTCCGTGAACTAATACCTTCACTGAAGTGATCTGTGTGAGAAGTTAGCCTGGCATATGATGTCCACTATTTTAGTGGGCACCTTGCACCAGTCTAATCGACCCTTATTGATGGTGGTTGTAAAGTCAACCTTTTAGACAAGCTATCCTAGTGGTAGCATGGACCATCAGTCATAGGCTAAGACTTCAGAGAGCAAGTAATGCAAGCTATTTTACCAATTATAATCCCTTGAGTACCAAAAGAAAGGACACCACACAAGGTATATATCAAATATATATGTATTTATTCTAAACACAAGCCCTCTGCACTCTTTATGAGGTCAGAGGTAAAAGTACATCACAAGTTACTCAATTAGCATACGATAAGTTGCACAAATACAGTTATGCCCTAGGGGCCTCACAAACCATATACTAAGAAAGTGGTATAAGAACCATGTGAGAGTTAGACAGCAGGCCTAGGGCCTGTAGAATCGCTGGGACTACACTAAACTACCAAAGGTTAGGACGTTGGAGGCCCACGGGAGACGTGTGCAGTGTCTAAACACAGTCGCGAGTTACCATTGACTTATAATGGGAAACAAAGAAGTTACAAAGTTACTGTTTAAGGGCACTTTCGGATGGACTACGACAAAACCACTTTAGACTAGGACACTTCGAGAGTCAAGACCCACGGAAGCACCGAAGTACTCCTGTTACCTCACCCAGGGAAGCCGGGTGCATAGGTGCCTTTTGGTGTCGGGTTTCGTCGTCGTTTTCTATGGAGATCTGTAAAGAAGTGCTGTAGGCAACCACAGGAAAAGTGTCCGGGTGGATCCAAGGGTAGATCGACGATGTGAAGAACCTGAAAGCAGAGGGGACAAAGTCTGGGTCACTAGCCAGTGACCAGAAAGGAACCAAGAAGGAACCAGGCGATGTTGCGTGATTGAAGGTGCAGAAGGTGAGCTTGTCTCTTCCACCACGAGGTCCAGTAGGCGTCGATGATGACCAGGCGCTGGATTCGAGCTGTCCCACGAAGGATCTAGTTGACTGCGGTGTTGGTATCCAGATTAGACCCAACAAACCTTTGTAACTGCAACCCATGCTGAATATCGAGATTGGCTCCCTTGTAGACCAGCAAGGTCTGTGGCGCTTCTCCTTTGAAGGGAAGCTGGAGCAAGCCCAGAGAAAGCAGGAAAGCAGTTTAGTTCAAAAGAAAAGTCTTCAGGGGGCTCACTAGCCAATGGGCAAGGAACCGGGAAAACGCGACAAGCTGAAATGCAAGAGCGGGCCCCACGCGGCACTCGTGGAGTGTGGAGGGCTGAGCTTCGGTGCAAATGATGCTCAGTTCTGGGGCTTCTCGTACCCCAAGGCACAACTGCGAGGGTACCTCAGTAGTCGAGCAGTTAGCAAAATGCAGGATGTCTAGGGTGTCCGGTCCCACATCTCTCGTGTCCGCCACGGGTCTCAGCTTTGCTGTGGATGTGGGTCGGAGTTAGAGAAATCTGAGAGTCCAGTTCCTGTGTCGCTGAGTCTTCGGATTCCGGCGGGAGCGTCGACAAAGCAGACCGGCAAGTTACTGGTGGTGCCTGTTTGCACAGGGTGGTCACTCCTTGAGCACAAGGGAGATGTCTTCCGTCTTCTAGTCAGAAAAGACTGTCGAAGGTCAAAGATTTCTGTATCAAAGATTCTTTCCAAATCTAAAGTCCTGGCGACACAGCTCCTATACTTATACTAAGCTAAGGGGCTGGATTAACTGCCTAGGTCCCTCCTGTGGGTGGACCTGAGAAGGGGGTGGTTACACCCCTTTCGCTTTGTCCAGTTTCGCGTCAAAGCTGGGGCTGGAGTGCCCCAGCAACTGGTTTGAACCGGGCTATGCATGGAGCACCTTGTGTGCCTCAGGCAGGGTCTAGATGCATTCACTGAATGCAGCCCTCCCTGCACCAATACACAAAACCCCTGTCTGGGGAGGTGCTGGCACCTCCCTGGACATGAAACCTATTGTCCAGGCCGCCCTTGCTGGAGTTTCCCCAGGCAACAGGAGGTTAGACTTGTGTCTATGGCAGAAGCATCCATTTTGTGATGCTGAGGCTCTGTTTAACTTTAACTGGGTAAAGCAGTAACATACATGTCTTTTCCCTCTAGAAGGGTGGAATGCTACCCCCGCCGCCAAAATTGCCATGGGGGTAGTATTCCAAAGTGTTTGACACCTTACACAACATGTTTAGATAAAGCCAAACCAAAGTTAGCATTAACCGCGAGGATTATAATGCACTTAAGAGTATATGGTATGGCTATATCATAGAACAGCTATAAGGAGAGGTTTCCGTAAGCTGCAGAGGGGCTCAGCTCATGCTAGGGCACCCTCTCAACTAAAACCAAGCATTCTGCCTCCAGGATTGTCGAGGCCTACCATAGGAGTGACTTATAGGTGCATATGTGTCTATATATAAGGTAGATATAGGTATACTATATCTAAGTAAGGGGTGATTACACCACCTTACCCAAGCTGAGTGATCAGCCTGTGGTGTCAGTTTGGAGGGCCAGCCAGGGGTGGCATAATACATGCTGCAGCCCCTGGTAGGCCTTGGATGCTGCTATGCCCTAGGTACCTATGGTACACTATACAGGGGCTCACAGAGGTGACCCAATACCCAATCTGGTATGTACCTAAAGTACATGGAGTCCATTTTATAGGGAGAGCAGATAGCCTGGGGCCCTGTATAGCAGGATCCCAGGCCAACTAAGTTGAAAACCAGCAAAACACTAGGCAAAAAGTTGGGGTAACCATATAGTCAGACATCCACCTTCCTGCAATCTGTATTTAAGTCTATGTTCACAAGACTGAATCCCAGCTGTCCACTAAAGCTTTCCTCCTTCAGCGATCAGGAAACTGAACACTTATTTCTAAACAGCAGCAAAAAACGTATTTTGAACCTCTGCTCTACAAATAAACCTGTAACGTGATGCATGAAATTAATCTAATGAAGAAGGGGGTGATGTACAGTTTGGCTGCTAAAGTACTCCATGACAAAAGTGATAGGATCAGGAAGGCCGAGGCTTTCAGTCAACAGAGCCTTCTATGGCTCCGTCGATGGGAAGCTTCTGCCAACGGCCTGACAAAGTAGGGGCCACCGGAAGAAGGGCATTACACTACCTATCCTAATAAGAATGACCAGTGTGATGTCATTGTTTTGTCCTTCACCACCAGGTAAAACATGATGGTGAGGGACAGAAAAAAAAAATGAACCCCACACTCAAAGAAAAAACTCTCTGTGCACTATTTGTTTGTTTTTCAATAACAAACTTTGTTTTTGAGCTCCAAAAGTCTATTAACCCCTTCCACGCTCATGACGAGCTGGGCTCGTCATGGTGTAGCCTCCTCGTACACTGATGACGAGCCCAGCTCGTCATAAAACAATGTCAAATAGCAATTCCCAGCACAGGAGGGAAATTGCCTTAGCAGCCATGGAGTTAAAGTTTGGTGGATAGCCCTTCAAACCAATCGCAGCTTTCCACCAAATGTTCTGTACCTTGACAGGAACCACCAGTATGGTGGTTCTTGACAAGATATAGACATCAGCACTTGCCCAACGCTGATCTCTAAATTTGGCAGAGGGCAGCCTATCAAGGTGGCTGATTCAATGTCCCACAAAAAGACGATGGACAGAATGCTGAACATTGTCAAACATTCACCCCCAGTCAGAGATCTGGGTTTAATCTATCATTATAATGTCCTCCGCAAATCTGGTGGATGGAGTAGCGCCACCAACCTCTAGATCTGGCCCTATTTAGTTTTGTTTTTCACCAAAGGTATAGTCACCAGAAGAAAATATGTGGTATAAACAATAAATGAACCAGCATTGTTTTACAAAAAGAAAGTTGATGTTGCATACACAAGTCTTAAAACAAACATAGTTGTGTATATTTATAATGCCACCGATAGTCTATTTATTCTGCACAACTACATTTCTCAAAAACTGGTTATATTCTTGTCCCCACACTTCTACCTAAAATAAATCTTAAGCAAGGATCCACTCGTCTTACTTCCTTACGAGTAGCTTCATAATGTGAATTAGAACATTGGAATGTTGGGAGCTCCATTGAAAACAATGGAGTGCTCCGGGCTTATAATGGCTGGTATAAGCCTGGAGCTCCAACATTCCATTGTTTCTTTGTTCATAGCTCTGGCTGTGAACACAGGCTTCAGGGAGCCTGAGGGGATTCCAATCCCCTCACGCTCCCATAAGGCTTTGTTCTTTTTTGTTAGAACATTCTGCCCTCTAGTGGCAGAATGTTCTAATAGCCTTATAGCCCTTTCTAGCTGGGCTATAGCGGCTATTAAAGTCCCTCTCCCTTTTTAACATAAAATGTTAAGCTAAAATGGCCATCAATTAAAAAACGCCAACGGTACCCTGAATGAGATAGTACGAAATAAATACAAAACTTCAGAAGAATATTAATTTTAACGATGTTACACCTCCCGACTATGCTACGGGGGAGCCAGTGCCAACTCCGCACATTTGCAACCATCCTCTTTAACAATGGTACGTAATTGAGCGTAATCACCTCATCTACTTGACTGTTTATACAGACTCCTAAGTATGCTGCTGTTCGTGTTATCTCCAAAGCAGCCAGAGCCGTACCTGATTGATAATTCAAATCTGTCTGTGTTTTGTTTAGGTTTCATTTCTAGCCTGAAAATGACCCAAAACGCTGGGCTTCTAATGTGATCTCGACTATAACGTCTTCAGGTCTAATAGAAAAAACTGCAATGCCATCTGCATACACAGTTAATTTAAGTTCTAAGCCATTGAGAGATACTGGGGGAATCCTAACATTATGCAGCAGATGCAGTATGAAAGGCGCAATATAGAGAGCAAACAGTAACAGTGATAAAGGGCACCCCTGTTGCATGCCCCTTTGAACTACAAAGTATGATGAAGAGAGACCATTGACCTTGACAGAAGCTGTTGGATTACTGTAAAGTTTCTGAATTGCCCAAACAAATCTCCGATCAAGATCAAGTGATGTCATCGTCAACCATAACGATCCTCATGCCACCCGGTCGAAGGCCTTCTCGGCATCCAGCATCAACATCCCAACGCGCTGATTTAGTTGGCCGGAAATGTCAAATACAGCAATAGCGGTAATAATGTGAGCAGCCGTGTCTCTGTCAGGGACAAAGCCATGCTGTTGCTCTGAAACTAAGACATGAATACCCAGGGCCAACAGAGACGCCAGGATTAAAAAAAAGATTTTAGCGTCGGCATTAATCAATGATATTGGCAGGTATGAGCTCATCTCCTCCGCTGATTTCCCCTTTTTTAGAAACACTACAATATTAGTAATGTTCCAGGAGGGCCGAACATCCCCCCCCGCATAATCTCGTTACATAGCACCAGTAAAAACGGAAATAACCTGTTTTTAAAAACCGTATAAAATTCCAAAGGAATTGTTTCTCCTTCAACAACTTTGCCAGTGGGCAGAGTATTAATTGCTCCCTCAATTTCACCTAGGTCAACATCTCTTTGCAGGGGCTCAGAAAGAAAAGGATATAGAACGGGCATGGCACTCTCCTGAATGTACTCTGTGGCAGTTTGCTGACTGAAGCTAGTTAAGTCAGCATAGAATGACTTAAATTGCTCCACTATATCTTCAGATCTAGTATAGGCTAGCCTGTCTACCCCTTTAATGAGTTTGATACTTGATCTAGCCCTTATAACAGCAATCTGGTTGGCCAACAGTCCACCCAACCTTTTCCGCATACTCATATTGTTTGTTTTGAACTTATGGTAGTTATTTGCTACTTTGTCCCTTAGCCTTCTCTTAAGTTTAGCTCTGACGTCTATAACCTGCTGATAGACCTGATGTTCACCGGGGTCTTTTATAACAATGGCTCTAGCATTCTTTTACTCCAGATCTAAATAGAGCTTATTTTCTTGCTTCATCAGGCGTGCCTCCTGTCGATTTTGTTTTATAATATATTGCAATGTGGCCCCTCTAACAAACGCCTTCATACAGTCCCAAACAGTTGCCGTTGGCGCCGTGCCTCAGTTATTCTCAATAAACTCCTCCAATGTTCTATGCATACATTTCACATATTCTGGATTACTAAGGAGGTATCTAGGAAAAGAAAATCCCTCCCTGGCTCTTTAACCCCTGGCTGAAACTGTAAACTGTAATGTCAACATCACAGGATTATGATCTAAGGTGATTTTAGGACATACCAGACAAAGAAAGAGAGTTCTCCCAAGTACTTTTAGGTCCAGAGGGGGGAGACAAAAGTAAACAACATATGCGAAATACCTCTGATAATGACCTATATTGCTTTTGGACTAAGAGTAAATCTTAAACAATCTTTATACAGAGGAGGATGTCAGAGAGAAAAAAGCTAACACTTGAAGGTATTATCAAAACATATTTATTATTTATTTTTTATATATATACTTTATATCGTTTATAGAAAAAAAAATGTTATGCATCTGCATATTTCATTTTGTCAGTTAACATATTATACAGAAATTCACCACAGTATAAAAGACATTTGGTGTGAACAGAGAAACTACAAAAATGAAACAAATTGACTTAAGAAAAAATGCCCCTAACAATATATTTAATCCTGACATTCTCACATACACACTTTCATACCATACATACCATCTTAGTTATTAACAAACATTCCTAATAAACATTGGAAAACAAACTAGACACATTGAGACAAAGAGACCCAAAAGGTGTACTTGGTAGATTGCAACAAGAACCTAGATGAAGTGATTCTACCAGTTTAGAAATTGGTCTGTGTAGATTTGACCAAACTATATCCAGATTTGTGGATGCTGGGCCAAGCATCCACAAATCTGGATATAGTTTGGTCAAATCTACACAGACCAATTTCTAAACTGGTAGAATCACTTCATCTAGGTTCTTGTTGCAATCTACCAAGTACACCTTTTGGGTCTCTTTGTCTCATTGTGTCTAGTTTGTTTTCCAATGTTTGTTAGGAATGTTTTTTAATAACTAAGATGGTATGTATGGTATGAAAGTGTGTATGTGAGAATGTCAGGATTGAATATATTGTTAGGGGCATTTTTTCTTAAGTCAATTTGTTTCATTTTTGTAGTTTCTCTGTTCACACCAAATGTCTTTTATACTGTGGTGAATTTCTGTATAATATGTTAACTGATAAAATGAAATATGCAGATGCATAATTTTTTTTTCTATAAACGATATAAAGTATATATATAAAAAATAAATAAAAAATATGTTTTGATAATACCTTTAAGTGTTAGCTTTTTTCTCTCTGACATCCTCCTCTGTATAAAGATTGTTTAAGATTTACTCTTAGTCCAAAAGCAATATAGGTCATTATCAGAGGTATTTCGCATATGTTGATTTTAGGACATACCTCAATCATTGCCTTTTCTAAAGCTGTATTACGGACAAAAATCATATCTATTCTACAATATGTTTTGTGTGGATGCGAAAAAAAGTGCAATCCGGCACCGTAGGGTTTAATCTTCTCTAAGCATCCGTTAATTGATGTATGTGAAGCAGTTCCAAAATAGCGGCCCCAGTCCTGCTCATTCTGACACGGGTTAAAGTGTTAGTAGTATCTATCTTTCTATCTAAAATACAATTAAAGCCTCCCATAACAATCAACTTGCCGGCCCATTCCAATAGTTCAGAGAATAAATATAGGAACACATCAGGACAGTCGGTGTTGGGGCCATACATCGTACAGACCGTAACCTTAAACCCATAGATTAATAACTGAGCGATTGCTTATCTTCCTTTGGTATCAGCCATTGTGCGAAGCACAGTGACCCGGCAGTTTTTAGATTAAAGAATAGCCACACCCGAATGGAAACTGATTGAGAAGTACTAACAATCAAATTGTATCCAAGCTGTATCAGGTATGTTCTATCTTTAAAGGCCAGATGTGTTTCTGAGATTCCGAATATATGGGGTTTAAATACCCCAAGTTCCTCCATTACAAGGAGGCGCCAGTCCTGCCCATTCTGACACGGGTTAAAGTGTTAGTAGTATCTATCTTTCCATCTAAAATACAATTAAAGCTTCCCATAACAATCAACTTGCCAGTCCATTCCAATAGTTCAGAGCATAAACATAGGAACACATCAGGACAGTCGATATTGGGGCCATACACCGTACAGACCGTAACCTTAAACCCATAGATTAATAACTGAGCGATTGCCCATCTCCCTTTGATATTAGCCATTGTGCGAAGATCAGTGACCTGGCAGTTTTTAGATTTCAGAATAGCCACACCCGAATGGAAACTGATTGCAAAGTACTAACAATTATATTGTATCCAAGCTGCTTTAGGGATGTTCTATCTTTGAAGGCTAGATGTGTTTCGGAGAGTCCGAAGTTCCTCCATTACAAGGCGTCGCTTCCCGGCATTATTGAGCCCAGATACATTCTAGAACATATACTTTACATCCAACATTTAACCATGTTTGTAAAGGCAATCCACTTACTCCCCCTAATTGCATGTTTCTCTCCCTTGTGCTCGATCAGTGCTATCATAACCAAACTGTGGCTACTTAAACCCCTTCCTCCCTGACCCCCTCCCACCTGTCACTCGTAAGATGAACCAATAACGGACAGCAACCATCCTCTGTCCCTCCCCAACCCACCCAACCCACTCAACTCACCCCCGTAATACGGAAAGGAGTCACCCCCTTCTCTGCTGTTTCTCTGCTGTTTCAAAATGACAGCATAAGGAGGACACTCCCTCCACCCTACCCCCCCACCCCCACAAGCCCCCGGCCAATGCACCTCCCATAGTATTTTACCATAAAAACAGAAAAAGAAAAAAAACGCCCTAAAGCCGTGAAAGTATAAAAAAGGCAAATTTCATTAGCAATCACAAGTTGTTCCTCATTATTAACCCAGGAAACAAAAATAAAGAATAACTTTTTAGTGTCTACAGACACTCGGTCCTTTTTGAGCAGTAGCTTGCCGTTCTGATAAAGTTTGTTGAAGATAAAATGTAATCATAACCTTTAGACGCACAAGTTCTTGCAAAAATACTTGTGAGCACACATCTTTAAACGGGTCCATCAATTGTCGCAGCCTCCATTGTTTATCCATTGTTTGTTTACACAGATCAGATCGCACAAATATAGACATGGTATCCACAATCACAGGAGCCAATGGACGCGCCTTCAGATAAATTGTCTGTCATGGTAAAAAATGACCCCAAAACACCAAAATCAGCGGTGCAAAGTTAGACCTGCCTTGATTAGCCTGCAAAATAAACAAAGGTAGCCAGTGTGCACGCTGGACCAGGGTCTCTATGTCCCAATCTGCCAGGTTCGGAAAGGCCTTCTGGAAGAGGCTCACAATAAAAGCCCGGGGATCTGAGCCATCACTCCCTTCCGGGCTGCCAAAGACCCTTAAATTCTGGAGCCGTTGCCGATTCTCAAGGTCTTCGATCTTTGTTTGAATGATCCCCATTTGAAAATCTTGTGATTTTGCAAGGTTCACTGTATACCTATTAGCCTCCTCCACGGCAGTAACTCGCTCCTGCAAGTCCGTGACCTCAGAGGAGAGCTAAGCAATCTTAGATGTAACATCCAGCAATGCTTGCTTTATCTCTCCACTATCAGCTTTGGCCTGCTGATAGTACTCTTGGGCCTCAGCTCTCTGTATTGCTAATGCTTGCATTATTCTAAACTCTGATGGCTCCTCGCACACTGCCGACTGCTGACCTTTAGCAGAAAATTCTGTTTCCAATGCAGCAACTGTTAAGGATACCAAGCAAGGAGTATTGCATAAAGGTATCGGGGGGCCAGGAGGCACAGTTTCCGCTGTTTATACTGCTAGTTCTGTTCTAGCATTATTGCATTTTGGATCCTGCGCCGAGAAATTTATGAAATGGAGATGGCCCCTGCTAAAGTTAGAGGTCCACATTCTTGGCAAAAATGTACACTGGTGTGGTCTAGTGTTCAGAGGGACTAGAACTTGTGTCACACATGAATTTTGTTTGTGTCTGCTACTCTTAATAGTAATAGGAATGCTTACTAAGATATTTTTAAGTTCATATATTTTTTGAAAGGCAAGTTTTTTTCCTTGTGCTACCATGTGTGTCTTTTTTGATTTGATTAATGGTATTTATTTATGTGCTCGTCTTTGGTGTATTGTATCATACTTATTGCTATTAAAAAATAAAAAATAAACATATTTTTGCAACATTAGCAGTTTAATTCATGCACATTTGAGCTCAATATATTGCGTATCTCATCTATCGCATTGGTGTGACTTGCTGGATTTTTTCATTCAGCCTTTCATGTATTATTCACATTGAGCACACCATATTATGTACCATGCATAGCTATATTAATTTAATATTGTGCACTGGCAATTTATGGTGTTTTTATGTTTCTTTTTTTTTTACATCTGGGTAATGTGCATTAAGAAAGAGAAGCTCTTTGGCAATTTACAGCAGTTCTTTTTGAATCTGATTTTGACTATTCATTTTTCCCTGAGATGCCTTATTGTAAGAAAGGATACATTTACTTCATATGGTCTGTGTAAATGAATTTGTCATTGTATTCATATTGGATATTTCTTTTATATGTATTAGACCAGCAGCTTTACTTCTCATACCGCCATTATATCTACTTGCTATGAGGAAAAATCATGACTGGAATATCGTTGTATACTTTATGTATTTTCTGGCATTTTGGCATTGGTTGCCTATAACTATCTGATTATTATTCATATGTTTAATCGATTTCATACCAACTTAATTTGCATAAAAGCAGATTCAGAATGAATCTTATGTTGGAGGAAGAAACTGCCTGCCTTTGTTCACTGTCACAATAAACTGTTTATTTATTGATATATATACATATATATCAGTAAATTTTACAAATGCAAGTAATTAAAAAAACTTAATCGTCATTTTAAAACTAACAAGTAAATACTACCAACATAACATATATAGTCTAATTTAAATATAACCATATGAAATATAATTCTAGCACCTTCAAATAAATATATATAAATAAACTACAATATCTATATATATATATATATATTACCTACTGGCTATCGCCAGTAGGTATATATAGTAAGGATTAATTCCCTATGGGATTTCTGAAAATTCTATGTCTAATAACTTTGGCGTTTGTGGACGGAATCGGCTGAAATTTTCAGGAAAATGGCACATTTTGTTTCTGAGCAGCCCCTGAAAATTTGGTGGGGTTTCGTCAAGGGGGGGCTGAGAAAAAAGGGGGGTCCCAAAACGCGTTTTTTACATTGAGTTTTCCATAGGGCGGTTGGACTCACTTTTAGCTCGAACGGCTGAATGGATTTGCACGAAACTTGGCAAAATTGTAGGGACTGTTAGCCCGATGTGCCTTTGCTAGGTCTCAATATATGTGCTTCAGTGGATTTTGAGAAATTAACGTTTAAATCAAGATATATATCTGTAACAGCGCTCCGGGCAGCGATCCGGTCCGCTTACTTTTCGCGTTTCGGAACTTTGCGTGCAGAAAGCTGATTGGCTCTCCGGTGTCTGTCAACATTCTAAACAGTCCGGAGCGGCCGCCATCTTGTCTCTCGGTAGGATCGAGAGAGAAGAAGAGGTGAAAAACGAAAGGGGAAATTAATGAAAGGGAGCAAGGTATCCCCCTCTTGACCCCCTAGGAATGTTGTTGGGGTTATTAAAGGGTCCCGTGGGGAAAAGAAAAAAAAAAATGATTTTTCACGGTAGAAGCGCTTCACGGGCCGCGAACTGGGCCGCAAACTGGTAGCGAAACGGGAATTCGCCATTTTGTGCTTCGTTAATTAAATTACTAGGTATAAGGGGGTGCGGGAGACGTATCCTAATCCCCTATGTTTCCTGAGGGTGGCTGAGGAGGCTGATATATGTTGATACATCTCTTCCAGCGGCTGTGCGTGAGCTTTTTTTTTTTTTGCTGCGTGACAGTCCGGAGCGGCCGCCATCTTGTCTCTCGGTAGGATCGAGAGAGAAGAAGAGGTGAAAAACTAAGGGGGAATTTAATGAAAGGGGGCAAGGTATCCCCCTCTTGACCCCCTAGGAATGTTGTTGGGGTTATTAAAGGGTCCCGTGGGGAAAAGAAAAAAAAAATGATTTTTCACGGTAGAAGCGCTTCACGGGCCGCGAACTGGGCCGCAAACTGGTAGCGAAACGGGAATTCGCCATTTTGTGCTTCGTTAATTAAATTACTAGGTATAAGGGGGTGCGGGAGACGTATCCTAATCCCCTATGTTTCCTGAGGGTGGCTGAGGAGGCTGATATATGTTGATACATCTCTTCCAGCGGCTGCGCCATCTTGCCTTTTTTCCAATGCCACAATTTTGTCGTGCACGGCAGCCATTTTAGATGCCAGGCTGGTCCCAGGCTATCACCTACCCCTGCGGATGTAGTTTATGGCCCCAGCTGTAGAGAATTCAGACATGCCAACCCTCCCGATTCAGGCGTGTGACTACTGATTTCAGTGCTAGTCTCCCGCCTCCCGATTTCTGCAAGCAAAAACCCGGGGGCATATTACGAACAACTAGCGATAATTTTTGTCTCTAACTTGTTTAGAGACAAAAATTATCGCCGCACATCGGCGATTTTTATCGCAGATAAACCTTGCTATTATCGCAGAAAAGTCAGCGATATTCATGTATTATCGAGCAAATGCTCTTAGCCATGTTATCCACCTCCCATTGGATAACATGGCTAAGAACTGCTCAGGGCAGGTGTTAGATTTTGGAGATATTCGCGCTTAGCGCGAATATCTCCAAAAGTTGGTAATAGAAGATAGCGATGTTAGGGACTGTTTCCAGTCGCTAACATCTTGGCACGCCACTTTGCATGTCATTAGTGATAAGTATCACTGACATGCAAAGCGGGGCCCAAGATGGTCGCTATCTCCTTTTAGCTGTCACTAACTGGTGTTAGCGACAGCTTGGTAATAGGGAGATAATTTTATCTCCGCTTTCATGGCTTTTAAAGCCAAAAAAGCGGAGATAAACCCCCTTGATAATATGCCCCACGATTCCTTGGGGGTTTCAGCTGACAGGGCTTGGTATTGTGTTACATGGTAATTTTTCCAGGAAACGTCAGAGGGTCGATGCAGGGGTTCTAGAAGAGGGGATAAACCATTTAAGCCTCATGAACAAGCGCATGGTCTTTTAAAGATTTGTGAAGTACTCGGGGCGGCGGTGTGTGTGTGCCCTCTTTCAGGAGCGGGCGGGGGGGCACTGCCAGCAACTTGCCAGGTCAGGTAGTGTTCAACACGTGCATCACCCTTTCTCTGCCTGCTATTGCGCTCCATGCTTCGGAAAGGTAAGAAAAAGAATGTGCATTTGAGTTTGAAATGTCCGATCCTGCAGCAGCACACTTCCAAAGCCCACACATGACAATAACCCGATTCAAGGCCCCATTCACCCGTTTTTAAAAAAATAGATAACACTCCAACAAAGTAAGATTATAAAACTTTATTAACTATTAACTATAACGAACGGAACAAAAACTAAAAACATTTAAACATTTTTCAACACAAAAAGCAACAATGGTTAGAAGCTGTCTTTTGTGCGAATAGTCCCAAGGCAGCACAACGTGCAGAGTTCTGGACGGCACCCAGGTGATGTCGCCTGGGTGCCGCACTGGTTTTGGGATCCTACAATGCAGCACAGAAAAACAGCGTGGGGCGTCCCGGGTGGTGCGGGGGGAGGCCTCGTCAGTAGCGGTCTGTTGTGCGAATAGTCCCAAGGCAGCAGAACGCGTTGAGATGTTGATGGGACTGTGTCCAGTGTCACATGGCTGACACAACATGTACGACAGGCACCCAGGTGATGTCCAGTAAACTGCCGCACTGGTTTTGGTATCCTACAATGCTGCTCCGAAAATTGGCGTGCGGCGGCCCGGGGGTGGGGGAGGCGGCGTGAACGGGCCTCCCCAGGTGGTGGCCATCTAGCTGAGTTGCGCCCGCTCTTGCGGCTACAGCGTCTCGCTCACCATGTTGTTGAGTTCCTCCCACTCTTGCAGTGCAGCGATAGGCGGCTGCCACATGGCTCTTAAAATGGCGGACGGCTCCTCGGTTTTGGGCCTGGTCCACTGAAATGGCCCTGGGACACCTTGGAACTCGGACGCTTGCCTGCTAGGGCTTGGGCTCCATTCTCGAAAAGCGTCCCCTCAGCCGTGAAGATTCTACAAAAGTCTTGGGGGCCCCCGACTCCCGCAGGCTTCCGGTGGGGAGCGGCTGCCATGATTGCTCGCGGAATGACCACGACGGAGCCACGAGATGGTGGTGCTCTCATGCTGACGCCAGCTTCAGTCTGAATGATCCAGAAACAAGGTGGGGCTTTCATCGTTTGGGGAAAAAAAATGTTCTAAACCAATGAAAAGTGTTATTTTTAGGTCATATGACCAAGCCTTCCATCTTTAGGAAACCAAAAGTAAAATGAACCAATGAAAAGTTTTATAAACAAGTCACATGACCTGTTATGCGGCATAGGGCTACAAAAAGCGTAGAAAATCCGTTGGCACGTGAGGCGGCGTCAGTAGCGGACCGATGTGCGAATAGGCCGAAGGCAGCACAACGGGCCGAGATCCGGATGGTACCGAGGTGGTGTCCAGCAAATTGCCGCACTGGTGTGGCCATCCTACAATGCTGCGCCAAAAGACGGCGTGTCCAGCTGAATTGCGGTCACTGTTGCGGTACAGTGACTCGAACGTGCCGAGATCCGGATGGCACCGAGGTGGTGTCCAGCAAATTGCCGCACTGGTGTGGCCATCCTACAATGCTGCGCCGAAAGACGGCGTGGCCAGCTGAATTGCGGTCACTGTTGCGGTACAGTGACTCGAACGCGCCGAGATCCGGATGGCACCGAGGGGGTGTCCAGCAAATTGCCGCACTGGTGTGGCCATCCTACAATGCTGCGCCGAAAGACGGCGTGTCCAGCTGAGTTGCGGTCACTGTTGCGGTACAGTGAGTCGAACGCGCCGAGATCTGGATGGCCCCGATGTTGTGTCCAGCAAGTTGCCGCACTGGTGTGGCCATCCTACAATGCTGCGCCGAAAGTCGGCGTGGGGTGCCCCGTTGGCTTATGAGGTGATGTCAGTAGTGGACCGATGTGTGAATAGGTCGGAACCAGCACAAGGCGCCAAGATCCGAATGGCAAGTCCTGGATGTTGAGTGCCTCAGTTGAGAGTTCTGAGCAGTGCTTGTAAGACTGTCTGAAGCTTATTTGCACCTGCTGCAGCTTCACTATTGCCCTGGTGTGGCCAAAGGTCGCACATGACATGGGCGGCCGGCTCCCGAGGTCCGGCGGAACTTTTTTCCTTTTCCTTTCTGCTTCTTTTCCTACAATCCGTTTCATCTGAAGACACGACCAGGTCCCTAAATGTGTGCAGGGGGACGCTATTGATTGAATGAAAATGGCGGCTTGACACAAACCTGACTCAAGCGTTACTGTTGATGCTATACAGACAAAAATTGGTTTTCAGTTTGTACATTCTTCAGGTTTTTTTTTTCCATCCAAGTCTGATTGAGAGTTTGTAGAAAAATGGCTTCAGATTTTCCACATACTACTCTTCAACATTCTTCCTAAATGTAACAATGTGAAACTCACTAGGAGAACGGCTGTTTCTGTTTCCTTTCAAAATGCTGCCAACAATATTTTCTGAATGGAAGACACCATCTTGTAGCATAAAGGGCCGAAAGGGGTTCTGGTCTGGCCGATGGTTGGTGGAGACATTTTGACTATATCTTGGACCTGCCCGGCCTCGCCCAAAATGGCGCCGGTATAAATGGGACTCGTAACTCCTTGCCCGCAAATGTATATCTAGAAAATGTTATTGTAAGTGGCCCTGTCCTATTTTAATTACAAAATGTATGTCCACCGATTCCGCAACTGTTAGACACCTTAGTTCTTGCAACCTAATGGCCCGCTCGTTACGTTCCTCTACAGTGTAAATGTCTCCTCATCATATACGATTTCAGTTTGCTCCGTGGCCGGCCCACATGGTTATAGGCCCGTATTTGTATACTGACATTTTCACAATAAAGGTTTTTAAAACAAAACACGGTAGTAGTATTTACATTGGTAAAGTTTTTACTTTTAGTCACTGTTTTCGAATCAGTAAAAGGCAAGTGAAATAAAGCAGTCCAATTACATGACGGATAAAAGGTATAATATGTAGGAACGCAGTAAAGATAAATGGTCAAGGGCAGTTGTGTTTTTCATGTCTGCAACATAAAGTGATCGATAAGAATCTGATAATCAGGCGTATCGGCGACTAAGACAGCAGGCCGAATCTCTTTTACTCAACGGCTCCGTCATGGAAGGAAGAAACGCCCTTTTTCTCGAAAAAGGAATATATTTTACTTGCAAGACAGTTGTAAATTTTCCGGGAAAGTACATTAGCCTGGAATATTATAATATATGTTTGAAAAAAAAATATTGTTCGAAAACAATAAAAAGCGTAATTTTTAGGTCATATGACCAAGCTTTTCATCATTAAATTAACAAAAGTAAAATGAACCAATGAAAAGTTTTATTAACAAGTCACATGACCTGTTATGCTTACGTTACGCGCTGCGCGCCGCGCCTCGGATCACTTCCGGGTGCGCTAACGCGGCGTGTCATATAACGCATTACGCGACAACGTAGGTCAAGAATATAGTCAAAATGTCTCCACCAACCAGCGTTCAGAACACAACCCCTTTCAGCAGTCCAAAAAGTTCTGTTAAATGACAACAGAGGGGACAGGCAACAAGAACCATCAGTCAAAGAGGGGAGGGCAAGTTCTTCTCTTCCGGGTCATGTGGGGGCGCTACCGGAACTGATCGAATTGGTAGTCTACAGTGTTTCTGGATGTTTCAGACTAAAGCTGGCGTCAGCATGAGACCACTACCATCTCGTAGCTCCGTCGTGGCCATTCCACGAGCAATCATGGCAGCCGCTCCCCACCAGAAGCCTGCGGGAGTCGGAGGCCCCCAAGACTTTTGTAGAATCTTCACGGCTGAGGGGACGCTTTTCGAGAATGGGACCCAAGCCCTATCAGGGAAGCGTCCGAGTTCCAAGGTGTCCCAGGGCCATTTTAGTGGACCAGGCCCAAAACCGAAGAGCCGGCCGCCATTTTGAGAGTCCTGTGGCAGCCGCCTATCGCTGCACCGCAAGAGCGGGAGCAACTCAACTACATGATGAGCGAGACGCTGTAGTCGCAAGAGCGGGTGGTAAACAGCTGAATGGCGGAAGAGGCACAGTGTAGCAAAAGCGGGCGGAATGGCAACTAAAACGGTAAAGGGGCGCCCCACTACAGCTTGTCTTCAGGTCAAACCGATTGTGGGACAAGGTCCAGAATTGAAGAGTCATCAAAAGGCAAAAAGTTCCGCCGGACCCCGGGAGCCGGCCGCCTATGTCGGGGGCGATCTCAGGCTACACCAGTGCTATTAGACTTGGGGAGGGTGTCGGAGCCAAGCGTCTTCTCCGAGTCCATGGCCATCACACCGCCCCTCAGGGGCCTCCGTCAAGCTGTTTAGGAAGCTAACATATCACATTGTTTTCTAATGCAGTCAGGTCCACAAACGACACTCACTTACTTTGAGAATAGTGAAGCTGCAGTAGGTGGAAATAAGCTTCAGACAGTGTTACAAGCACTGCTCAGAACTCTTAACTATGGCACCCAACATCCAGAACTTATGCTATTTGAGAATGGCAGTGACATCTAAGCATCTCAGGGACCAAAACCATTAACGTACTTTCACGTATGAAAATCTTACTTGGGGAGGGGGCAGGAGCGAAGCGCCCCCTCCCAGTCAGCGCCACCACACCGTATGTTGAAAATTTGAAGCCATCGTTCTACAAAGTCAACCAAACTTGGATTGAAAAATCTAGAAAAATGTACAAACTGAAAACCAGTTTTGGTCTGCATAGCATCAGTAGCAACGCTTGAGTCAGCTTTGTGTCAAGCCGCCATTTTGATTCAACAAAGCACAGACATTGAAAAAGGCTCAAATTCAGAACTCTAAACTATGACACCCAACATCCAGGAGCTTGCCATCCGGATCTTGGAGCCTTGTGCTGCTTTCGATCTATTCACACATCGGTCCACTACTGACATCATCTTATAAACCAACGTTATGTAAATAGTTTTTTAATAAAATGTTTTACCCTGTTTCTTTGCTGGTGTGTTGTCTATATTTTTAATATTTGCATAGGGTTTGTCGTTATTTTGTGCGGGATGGGTGATGGAGCCGAGCTGTCTTGCAGCCCTCATGGTGTGGAGCTCAGTTCATCTCACTATTTTCGTATTTCTCATGAAGGGTTGTTCCTAATATTTCTATTTTAGCGAGGTCAAAAAGAGATCCAATTAGTGGCCTACTGATTTTGCTCGATTACTTTTATTTTTTTTACACGATTTTTCACTATCTGCAAAGACTAAACAGAGTATTGCGACTTTGTGCTTGTTTGTAAATAGAGAATGATCCAAAGAGAACCAATTCTAAAACAGTAAATGCTTGGACAACAATCAATCAAATGGAGAGACAAGCAGGCACGACGGATTACAACGGGGGCAAAGGCTTGCGTTAACTACCGTTCACTATCTGCAAAGAGAGAGTACTACTAAGACAAAAGAGGGGAGGGGGGGGTGCAGCGTTCAAAGCACATCAGCGTGCATAAATACGAAAATGTTTTTATCTATCACGTACTTGACATTTTAAAGCTTTTCATATTTGCTATTAAAAAACCAATGAAATTCACAGAAAAAACCATAGGTTATAGTGGATATATAGTTAGGAATTTGCATTTACAAAACCTTGAAAATTCAATGAAAAAACCATTGGTTTTAGGCCATATATAGTTAGGGATTTGCATTTACAAAACCTTATTTTACTCGCATAAAACCATTGAAATTCCATATATAGTTATAAGCGCTAACTATATATCGCGCACCCGCAATCCACTGCTGATGATGTCACATATTACATCATTCATGACATGGTTAGTGACATCACTGATGACATCACTGATGACATCTCAAATGACATCACTGAAGACATCACTGAAAACATCTCATTTGACATGACTGATAACATCACTGATGATATCATTCATGTGATAATACGATGAACCTCTTCAGACTCTAATATAACCTTAGATACAATCAGTGTAAACAGACACTCACAGACTGTCACTCATCCATGGAGTTACTCACACACCAAGTCAGTCATGCAAAGAATCAATCACACCTCCATTTCCTCAACTATACAGTTATACAAACTTTACTTATTCAAACATATACTAACACATATTTACTCTATTATACAATCCCTGATACAAGTTCACAATGATCCATACAGCCACTCACACATTCACTGACTCTTATGCACAGTTATTTATATATGTCTACTCTCACATGTACTGTGTTTTACATATGTACTTATTTTGACATGTAGCGCTGATATCCATTCACTCACCAATGCACTCATGCACACAGTCAACCGCCCATACAGCTGTTTCCACATGCACTTTTGAAACCATACATCTAGTGAATCAACTGCTCACACATCTATGCACAGAGTCATACACCTCCCAGCCACCTACACACACACTCAGTATCCCATACAAATACTTGGGCAACCAATCAATAACCCATATAGTTACTCATATAGCTACTTATCAACACATGCAACAGTTTACAGAACAACAGACATAATGATGCACAAATTAAGACAGTTTAGTCACTAACCCATGCACTCAGTGAGACACATTTAATCACTCACTCATACAGTCAGTCATGCACCTACTAAATCCTTCATCCAGACACTTATATATCCACTCATTCTTCAATATGTAAGAGATATTTTAACTTTACAGAAACATACAGTCACTGCATGTTGTCATCAGTGATGTCATCAGTGATGTCATTTGAGATGTCATCAGTGATGTCATCAGTGATGTCACTAACCATGTCATGAATGATGTAATATGTGACATCATCAGCAGTGGATTGCGGGTGCGCGATATATAGTTAGAGCTTATAACTATATATGGAATTTCAATGGTTTTATGCGAGTAAAATAAGGTTTTGTAAATGCAAATCCCTAACTATATATGGCCTAAAACCTATATATATTATATACACACAAACTCATCCATACGAAGAAGGGAGGCCACAACAGGGGAAACAGTGGAGGCATCATAAAATATATAGTCTAATTTAAATATAACCATATGAAATATAATTTTAGCACTTTAAATTAAATATGTATAAAAAAACTAAAATATCTATCTATATATATTTATATATATATGTAAATGTATATATATATGTAAATGTATATATATATGTAAATGTATATATATATATATATATATATATATATATATATATATATATATATATATACACACAAACTCCTCCATACAAAGAAGGGAGGCCACAACAGGGGAAACAGTGAAGGCATCTTTATTCTGGATGCACACAGGATGGCAAATGCATTTCGGCGTCTTTTCTTGCCTTCTTCAGCGCCAGGGGTGTGTCCAGGATGCCAGGATGCAGGCGCTGTACTGGATTAAATATCTTACCCCATCCCAATTCGTGGTGAGCCGCTCCGCCCCCAGGGAGAATTCCAATCGCATATACCTCCCTTAGGACGCCCAATACACAGCGCTTACTGGTCCCAGAATGCTTGGTAATATTCAGGTAGGTATTGTGGGGGTAGATTGGCGCGGTGATGTGATTGAGCCCCCCAGTCCCGTATGTCTTTCAATTCAGATGTCACCTCGTGTCCCCAGACCGCATCAACATCGAGCCTCAGGGATCACTACAGCGGGGGCAAGACTGGAAATCCACCTCGCCCGACGTGAAGTCAACTTCAGCACCGCCCCATCTTCTGCCACGCCTGGAGGTGGGCCTTGGTCATTCCATAGCAAAAAGAATTCCGCAGAGACCAGCGAGTCCAAGGCCAACTTAATGATGCGGGGGCCTCCCAAGCGCGTCTCTGGAAACCCCGCTGAAAATATACAAATAAATTCCTCCATAGGTAGAAGGGAGGACACAACAGGGGAAACAGGAGAGGCATCTTTATTCTGGATGCACACAGGATGACTGCATTTCGGCGTCTTTTCTTGCCTTCTTCAGCGCCAGGGATGTGTCCAGGATGCAGGCGCTGCACTGGATTAAATATCTTACCCCATTCGATTCGTGGTGAGCCGATCCGCCCTCAGGGAGAATTCCAATAGCATAGACCTCCCGTAGGATGCCCAATACACAGGATGCTTGGTAATGTTCAGGTAGGTATTGCGGCGATGGATTGGCGCCGCGATGTCATTGAGCCCCCCAGTCCTGTATGTCCTCGAAAATACATATCCACAAAGATTACAGGGATGTTATAGTTAGGGTCAGATTTTACTCATACAAAACCTGTAAATTTCCGGACTTAACTTTAACTCGCGCCCCTTCAATGCACTGCTTATGACCTCACATATTACATCACTCATGACATGGTCAGTGACATTATTGATGACTTCTCAAATGACATCACTGATGCAAAGTGTGCTCTCAATTGTTCAAACCGGAGCACCCTGTTTGCTTTGGGATGGAATGCTGCCCCAGGGCCCAGGGAGGTGGTGGGCCCTGGGGCAGCGGCAGCGGGGGGGGGGGGGCGGGTAAATGCCTGGACATTGAGGACAGACCAGGTCCAAATAAACAAGGTGGAGGGCTGAACACATTTGCTGCTGTAGTCACTACTCACCTGTAAACACTATTGTTTCCTCCTACCCAGAAGCACGTCTAAGCCATGGGTTGCACCAAAAATACTAAGCTGATACCGTTGCAGGACAGAGGCGAATCGGATTACGGACATTTTGATGGTTCATCAACTCATGATAAACTGGACATTATCTTGCAGGAAATACGGTCTTGCAGGAAATACAGGATTCTAGGGAAGCTATCGAACACCGCCTTGGTACACTGGCAACGGAACTAGGTCTGCTCAGGAATGACCACCGGACCTTGTTGGATAGGGTTAAAACCATCTAAACGACCTACTCCACATAGGCTCCACAACAGGCTAAATACTCTGCCAATATTAATGACCTAAGTAAACAACTCAGTGTTATACAAGACAGGGCTGAAGATGTTGAGGGCCAAGCACGGCACAACAATGCGCAGAGCTTTGGATTACCGCAAGGGCCAAAGGGCCCAATGCTATGTTGTTCACCGAAAACTAGTGGAAGACCAGTCTGACCCCACAAGGACTTTCTGCTCTGTTCATTGTGGCGAGTCCACACCGGGTCCCGACATGTCGTGCAACCCCGGGGGCACCGCCAAGACCTACTGTGACCCGCATTCTCAATCTCAGGGACCCAAATATGGTGCTACAAAAAGCCAGAGAATGTGGGTCCATAATTATGGATAATGCAAACATAGCCCTTTTCCCAGACTACACTTTGGCAGTTCAATGCCAATGGGCGTCATTCCTAAAAGCCAAAAAACAACTCAGGACAGAGGACCTCATGTACGCAATGATATACCTGGCCCGGCTGAAAGTCGGCCATGATCAACAAACTCTGTTCTTTGACACCCTGAAAGCTGTGTGGGACAGGCTGTAACAGAAATACCCAACCACAGGACGACCTTCTCCTTCGGAACCATCATCCCAGGAAGTGCGACGGTCTCCCAGGCGAAGCCGGTATGGGGTTCCTTGACTACCATCATCCAAAGAAGTCCCATTCCACAACAGGCCTTGGAGAATCAAAGAGCTGTCACCGCAACTGTGTCCTCAATTTAGAAGCAACAGTTATTTATTCTAGTTCCTCGGTGACCAATGCTGCAGACTCAAATTCCAATGTCAGCATGGCTCTTTTCCTCTCTGTAATATCACAAACAGCAGACTTTGTGATATGAATGCAAATACCAGTTTCAGATTACCAATGTCTATTGCCATGCTCTCGTAATCCACTCTAAAGGATTCGGTTTGACCCATGCCAATGGATATCACTCCCCCGAATAAGCGTTCTGTTTACTTTATACTGTGCCTTGTTCATATGGTTCCTTGTGCCATATAGGCGGGGGTTCTGCACTGTTGCAGTTTAGTACATTACTGCTCTCTTTGTGGCCCTTGTTGGCCTACCCCCACAGCGGTTGCACATAATATTAACTTGTTAATACGTTTTTACAGTTTTCGTCAAACAATTGTTTTTGCTGGAACTAGTATTGGGGTATTTTTTTGTCCTGTTTGCCATCAGGTGACTACTTCTATCTCATGTAATATAGTATGCCAGTTGAGTTGTGTAATCAGATATGATGCATATTTTTTGCTTGAATGTCTAAAGGCACCTGCAAGAATAAAATCTTAACCTGGATTGTCAGGTGCATGGGCTCTGCCATTCCCAGCTCAATCGCTGTAAGGCTAATATAGTTTACATACAAGAAACACACCTCTCTGCTGCTGAGACAGTTAAGCATTGGATGAAATGGAGAGGCCAACGATTCGCCACCACATATAGGGCCCTGGCACGTCGGGCGGCTGTTTGACTTAGGGAAGGTGTACCATTTGAAGCTTGTGATAATGAGAGAGATGTGACTGGTCGCTACATTTCTGTTTGTAGGAAACAATAGTGTTGGGTGCGTATATGCCCCTAACACAGAACAGGATGTCTTCCTGGCACATTTGTTCTCTGTACTAGCTGATTGGTCACACTTCCCTTGGGTAATGGGAGGGAGTTTAAAGTGGTCATGGACATACACCTCGACCGCTTCCAGCCTCCACTCCAAAATATTAACTCGGTCAGACAGGCTAAGACCCTAGGGGATTGGGTGGTGGGTCAGTACTTGATTGACGTTTGATGGTCCACAAGGTAGGGGATGAGGATATATCCCTTCTATTCCCTCCCTCATAAACTGTATACCCAAATGGACCGTATTCATTGCCCTACATCCTCACAAGCGCAAATTACTGATATAACCTATTTTATTTTATTTATGTAAAGGATTTTATTTATAACGCATGCTGGACCCAGGAGTATCAGAGCGCTTTACAAGGTAGGAAGACATATTAAGATATAATATACAATTGACAATGTGCAGAAAAATTCACAAAAGATAAAACATTGCATTAAATGAGTGAAGGGGGCAAAGAAACAAAGTGATAATAAGAGGGATAAAGGGAGTTGAAATTTGGGAGAGAGAAGGGGGTGTAGAGACAGAGAGTGAGAATATGGAAAGAGGGAGAGGGGTTGGGTAAAAGTATGAATCATAGCACAGCGGCAATGAGCAGGGTCAGAGTCAGTAACATTAGGAACCCCAATATTTGTTGAGGAGAAGTACTTTGAGTCTTTTTTTGAAGAGAGGGTAAGAGGGGTTGCAGTGAAGGTCTTTGGTGGAGAGAATTCTAAATCGTAGGAGCAGTACCAGAGAATGCACGTCATTGGGTCTTTTTACATTTTAGTCTAGGAGGGATCAGGATAAGGGAGTTAGTGCTCCTCAGGGACCTGGAGCACCCTGCATTTTGTAGTTTGCTTGAAAGGTAAGAGGGGGTGTTTTGGTGAAGAGCTTTGTGCGTGATACAAGCAATCTTGTAGGTGGATTGTCCTTCAACTGGAAGCCAGTTTAGGTTTTTGAGGACAGGAGAGATGTGGTCAAATCTTTTACAGTCAGAAATAAGTCTGGCGGCTAGGTTGAGAACAGATTTAATCGGTGCTAGGTGGACTTTGGGGGTGCCAGCAAGAGTGGTGTTGCCATAGTCGATCCTGGAAAGGACAAGAGATTGGACAACAATTTTGAAATCGCCAGCTGGAATAAAAGGTTTAATTTTTTTGAGGTGGTGAAGGGTAAAAAGAGCACTTTGGGCTGCATTTTTAATGTGGGGGATGAGATTAAGATTCTGATCGATGCTGATGCCTAGGGATTTGATAGAATTAGAGGGGTAGAGGGAGCAATTAAGTGCTTTGATATCATTGATTCAGAGTTATGGGAAGGGGATTATTTTTGGGAGTGAAAAGGATGATTTCGTTTTTTTTAGGATTAAGTTTGAGATGATTAAGATGGAACCATGTTTGGACTTTCATCAGAGTATCATTGAGGTGAAGGATGTCGTTGGTATAGAGGTGGTAACTGATTTTGGCTTGTTTGAGAATGAGGGTGAGGGGTTCCATGAAAAGATTGAATAGGGTTGGGGAGAGGATAGACCCTTGAGGACACCGAGTGGGACAGGTTGGGGTTTGGAGAGGTAATGACTAAGCTTAATTTGTTAAGATCTATTTTGTAGCAACGAGGAGAACCATTTAAGTACTGTGCCTTTAAAACCAAAGCAATCTTTGAGGGTATTAAGAAGGGTGGGATGGTGGACAGTATCGAATGCAGCCGAGAGATTAAGGAGGATTAGTAGTGAGGATTCACCTTTGTCTAGAGAGCGATGAATGTCACCTGTAATATTGAGCGTACGTTACTGCATCCCTTTTTAAAGCCAGATTGGAAAATGTCGAGGAGATTGTAGGAGATGATATGGTTATCTAATTGGGATAGGACACATTTTTCAAGGGCTTTAGAGAGGAAGGGAAGGTTAGAGACAGGGCGTAGATTGTTAAGGTCATTAGGGTCAGCAGAGGGGTTTTTAAGAATGGGGGAGATTTGCCCTAGCTGAAGGGAGGCAGGAACACAGCCAGTGGAAAGTGAGGAGTTGATGATATCAGTCCAAATTGGGGCTATGATATATTTGAGTTCTTGAACTAAATGGGCGGGAAGAGGATCTTTGGAGTGTGAGGATGGTTTGAGTTTAGAAATTATGTTGTTGATAGTGGTTTCTGATACTGGACTAAATTCGCTCCATGAAGCCTTGTTTTTAGAAAGGTGACCCGTCCGGGATGAATCGAGATGGGGGAGATTAGGGAGGGGTTGAGAGGGGACAAGATGTGGGGGAGAGGAGGACGAAAGTGAATTAGGAATGTTAGGGAGGGTGCATTGGTTAAGGGGAGTTTGGAGAGAGAGAGGGGGAAGAGAAGGATAGTTTGATGTTGTTGACTTTATTCGTAAAGAAGTTGGAAATTTCTTTGCATCTATCCACAGCGGCTGCTAATTTAGGATGGTCAGAGGGAGTTTGTTTTTTAACGATGTTAAAGAGTTCTCTGGGTCAGTTTCTAGCCTGGTCAAGTTGTGACCAGAGAAAGGCGGCCTTTTCGTTGAAGATATGTTTTTTGTAATGGGCTCTGGTAGTTCTCAGGAGCGCCAGGTTATCAGAGGTGGGATGATTTCTCCAGGCACGTTCTGATTGTCTGAGGGCCCGCCTTTCATTATTGAGTTCGGCATTACACCAGGACTTGGGAGGGATGATTTTTGTTTTTTGAGTTTGATTGGGACAATTAGGTCGAGGGCTTCAAGAATGGAATTATTTTAATGGTCAGTAAGGTCGTTGGTGCTATTTGAGGGAGGGGGGAGAAGTACGCGGGTTTTAATTGTGGATTCCAGTTCGCCGGGAGGAATAAGGTGAAGGTTGCGAGTAGGTTTCATAGTTAAAGTGCTCACAGGGGGAGGGCGAGTAATGGGGCTATTCAAGGTGAAGAGGATAAGGTGGTGATCAGACCAGTCTACAGGAAGTATATTAGAGAGAGAGGCCAGATCCTTGCTTGTCAAAATAACATCGAGGGTGGCACCTTTAGTGTGAGTAGGGACATGGCAGAGTTGGGTCAGGTCAGTGATGTCTAAGGCTTCTTTAAATAGGATGACAGCAGGGTCATCAATTTTGTTCCAGTGAATGTTGTAATCACCAAGGAAGAGATTCTCGGAGTGGAAGAGCGATGCTTGAATGATAAGATCAGTCATCTCTTCAGTAGAGGGGAGACAGTTTCCGGGTGGGGTGGTAAATAGTGTGTAGCCGAGTAGAGGGAAAGCCAGGAAAAGTGAGGTCGGCGCAAAGATATTCAAAGGATGAGGTGTCTTGGAGCTGGACAAGTAAGATGTCAAGTTCATCTTTAAAGATTAGGGCAAGGCCTCCTCCTATTTGTTCGATTCTATCTTTCTTAATGATAGAATAGCCTGGTGGGATGAGCAAGTAGAGGATAGGAGTGGAGTGGGCGTTGAGCCAGGTTTCAGTTAGGAATGCGATGTCTAAGTTTTCATTAAGAATGGTTTCCGCAATCTCAGTTGCGTGGCAGGAGGCGGATCTGCAGTTTATCAACATGCAGCAGAGGGGAGAGGGGACAGGGGGGGATAGGTCTTAGTAGTTGGGAAGGTCTGGGTGACGTCAGATGAGGGGGGAGTCTGTTCGTTCCTAAGAGAACTGGGATAGTGAATTGACAGGTAGGGGGAGGATAGTGGACAAGGCTGATGGGGGAGGGACAGGGGAGTTCCTAGAAAAATTAGCTCCCGAGGTTATAGGCAAGTATCACTTTGAGGAGGGGAGGTCGTGTTAGCATTGCAGGGTGGGCCGCTTACGGAGGGTTGTGTTTGGATCGGGTAGCATAGTTACCAGGGAGGGGAGGAGTGTTGGTGTTGTTAATAACAATGGGCGGTCTGTTTGTGTCTGGATTGAGATGAGTCGTGATGTGTGACGGTAAGGTGTATTGTGAGGCGGTCGATGTGTGGACAAGATCTGAGGGGTGGGCTTTAACAAGGAGTGAGATATCGCTTCTGAGTTGTTGTGAACGTATCTAGGACCCTAATTAAATATTCCCGATTTATGCCCTTATGTGGTTATAACAAATCATATCCTTATAAAGGCATAAGAATCATATTCATATTTAGTCATAGCCAATACAGTTCAAATACGGCAAGGCTACTTCCCTAGACTCCTAGAAAGTACAACGCGTTCTTTAAACAAACCAAACCTCCAGCAGCCCGGAAATTCCCCCTGCTTTTGTTTTGATTTGTCGTAGAACTCCTGCGAGTCCTGAAAGAACTGCCAGTTCTTAGTGTCAGTTCTTAGTGACGTCTTATGTCCAACCTTACGTCAAACACGGCACCTTCCAGGTATAAATATACCAGCATTTGCCTTAAGCAAACACACAGTGGTTTGGAGCAGAGCGGCTATCTACTTACCCAAAGCCCAGCTGATGCGAGTGCCGAAGGAAGCCGTCCCTCCCATTTGACGCACTGAGAGAGACGCTGTCTTTTCTCCTGCCGAGAATATTCAGCTCCAGTGTTTCGAGTCACCCTTACGGGTTGCTGGGAGATCAAGTCCTGAGAACGAGATACAAGACCTCCTTCATTCTAAAACCAAGGTACGGAGCTGATTAGATCCTTAGAGAATTCTTGATTCAAATTCTTGGCAAAACTAACTTAACTTAAACTGCAACTCCCTTACTCCTTCCCACGTACTAGGCTTAGGTTAGGTACACTGGGGTAGGCGTATTTTAGAAGCACCAGTTGAGTACGTTTAGTCAACTTTTATCTTTGTATGTATTGTATATATTTTATCCGTTTTAAGTATCATATGGCTCAGAAACCATATAAATGCTTTTACAGTATTATTTCATAATACTCCTTTTACTGTACGCACTTTACTTTATGATAAGTATTGCAATTGTGGCAATTCATTTCTCTTGCATGGGAAAGAAGACTGCTCAAAAAATAACACCTTTTATTGAAAACGCCAGTCTCTCTATTTCTCTGCACTCTGGTGAAACTAAGCATGCATGATTGACTGAGTGAAATAGCTATCTATTGTTTTAACACAACTCTGGAGATATACTCCTTATTCTGGAGGGAGCAAAGTTGTCATGTTTATGCAGTTGTCAGAAACTAATCCCTTCTTGTCTAATCAGGGAAGTTAACTACTCCCTGTTCATTCGAGAAAGTTTCTAGTGACCTCTGAGCGAGCTGGCATACCTAATTAGGTCTAACATATTCAGTAGAGACCTAGTCGACCTCAGTCCTACGTCTAAACTACCGTTTATGTTATTCCAATGCGCAGAGCCTATTGGGAATATAGGAACTACACTACAGAGTGAGGAGAGTTCTAAAACGAGGGACGAAAGGAGAAGTTCAACCTTAAGGAGTGATTGAGTAGGAATTGAGGAATAGAGTGTACCAGTAGTTTTTAGGAGATGGGTAAGGGGCGGAAGGGGGGGGAAACCCTGGAGGAGGGAGGGGGGGAATTGTAATGGGGGGAGGATCATTATTTGGGGTAGGGAGTATACAGAAGGTAGACTTAGGAGTGTCATTCATTTTAGGAGGACAGATAGGAGAATGAGGTGGAGAGACAGTAAGGGTTGGCGTGTCTGGTATATTGTGGGTTGTTAGAGGGAACAAGGGAGTGTGAGAAGGGGATATCGGTGGGGGATATGGGGGAGCTGTTGGGGAGGTGTGGGAGACGGTTAAGCGAGGGGGGAGAGGATGGAGTGCAACAGAGGGTGAGGTGGTGTGGGAGTCAGAGGGAGGGAGGAGAATAGAAGAGAGAGAATTATTATAATGGGGGATATAATGGGGTAAGTGGGGGATGCAGGAGGCATCACTGAGGTGTTGTATAGAGTGGAGGATAGGAGGGGGGGTTTCAGGAGGAGATCAACATGAGAGGAATGTGTAGCCGAGCATAGGGAATTCGGCGTTAAAGAGGTAGCCCGAGTAGGCGGGCGGGTATCAGGGGAGTTGGGCAGTTTAGGGGAATCATGAGGGAGGGTTGGAGAGTCATGGGTGGAGGGGGGAGAAAGGGGGACATGTACAACTATGTCCTGGTGACCATGATTACCATGTTTTTTACAGAAAATGCCGACACTGCTTCATCCCCATTGACTAACAGATATTGTTAATCAGCTTCTTTTGGAACGTACCCCATGCACCTCTACCCATACCAAAGTTTTTATACAGACAGTCCCATCCCATCCCCTTTAGTATGATGCCCAGCATGGGCAAAGGAATCCCGGATCACTAACTCGAGTGGGTGATCCACTAAGAATGCCTGCAAGGAGTCCTACATACCTTTCGGCCTGGAAGCCGGTGGTAATAGGTTCTGCATAGGTGAGTGATTGTTCCTGTAAAAATATAAGATCATGCATCCATTCCTTAAACTTAAGAGCCCGTCCCTCCCCCATAAGCAACCCACCCTGTGCTTGACTAATAATAGCCTGAGTAAGACGCATATCATGAAATTTCCCTCTACCTCTTCAGTGTATCCTAGAAATGCGATCGTTGGATCTCTTATACATAGGCTGTCCGGTTTTAGGTTTAAGCCTATAATAACAGATAAAACCCCACCGGAAGGGAAATAGCCCTCACCAGTGTAAACATATAAACACTGAAAAAAACCTGCATTACCAAAACTAAATGCCGTTCAAAGAAAGGAAAAGGAGAGTGAAAGAGTCATTTTTATTTCTTCCTGAATCGGCCAATACAGTGTAACTTTGTTATATGAGGTAGCAGTAAGAAAGACTGGGCTAACATTACTCTGCTTGAGTTTTGTTGTCTAGGGATGTCACTAAAATATTGTTTTTTAATCCTTTTATCAGTTTTGTGGTCTTTGGTCTAAAGATAAAGGGGTTAGAAACATGTATTAGGTGTTGTTTATTTATTTTGTAAACTGTAGAGAATAAGGAAATATCTAAATCATATTTGATTTGAAGGCTATGTTTGAGTCTTTCACTGCTAGGAAAAATGTAAGTTTCATAAGAATATTCTCCATTATGTACCATCACATTTACCCACCGAGAATGGATAAAAACCCTTGATACATCAGCCCCCTTTTCTAGTGAGTCAGTATTGATAGTAGGAGAATTGCCAAACAGCCCGGCTTTAAATACTCAATGCAAGGTATATTGACAGGTATATGTGAAAAGAGTGCAGTCACAGAGCATCTAGGATACTGGTGAAAACATGACACTAGACTTTTGGAAAACATGGAATGCAGTGTCACTTGGAATGCTGCTGCAAAAAGTTCTTACCAAGTTCAACAAAGATTGGAGTGATATTACTTGTGTTTGCAGTGATTCAGCTACGTATATGAAAAAGTTGTGTGATGACCTGTCAAAATCGATACCTGAGCTGAAGTGCTTCCCTGTAAGAGATCCTTGCCACTTGTCAGATGGCAATCTGAAAGTATCTTTAGAATCTTCAGAATTAATGAAGAATGCTATTGACTTTTTAGTCCATTCTGGTGCCCTGTTTTGTTATGCTTGGGAACTAAAACACAAATATTTCTAAATTTTCGCTCTGTGTGGCATCAAAGAAAGAGTCATCCCAACTGTGTCACTTAGTCAGAGGTTCTCAGTCCTAGAGGCCGTGAATGCTACATTATCCATGTGGCAACCATTTACAGAACTTTTGCTGCGTGATGATGCAAGCGGCAAGAAATGTGAGGATCTTTGTTCACATATTGATGGCGATTTGAAAAAAGTACACTCTACTGCATTCTTAGATTTTTACAGGAAAGCATGACTGCAGTAGTGGACATAATAAAAAAAAACTAAGGTCTGAAAACACCCTTGCTGCCAAGTGTTCAGCATAATTTGTGTAGATGTGAAACATCTCCTTGAGAGTAAGCTGGGGGGCACTTTTAGTGACTTTGGTACTGCAACATGTTCCATGTTAGATTGCATGCCACTTGGTAAGCAAAGAAATGTTGAGGAGCAATTCAAGAACTTTTATTTTACAACGTATGAGAAATAGCCCTTCACCAACCATGGCATTTGAAGTCAATGAAGCCTCACTGTGGTACTCTGCACAAGTTATAGATCCCTTCCGTACAGGGAAATTTTCTCCGGAGTTTCAAAAGTGCTGCCTCAATTTTGACCACTTCAATAACTCTGATGGCATATGCGTACAGTTCAACGCATATGTTGCACAACCTGTCGCAGAGAATCACAATCTTCAGGTGCACCAGTATCGGCATGGAAAGCTATGCCAGTGGCCAGAGAAAGCAAATTGTGTACTGACTATTTTGGCGTTGCCTGTCTCAAGAGCCAATGTTGAGAGGGCCTTTTCACAGATAAAAGTTTACATGAGAAGGAAAGAGCGAGCGTGCATGACCAAACACTCACTGTAGAAGTATTGTATGGTGTACTACGATAAGTTTGATTTTTAAAAATGCATTTGGACCTCATATACGCTGTACGTACACTGTCTATATACCATGCAATATCAGTGCAGAAAGCAAGCAATAATAAAAGCAAAAAGTTCCACAAACACCGGAAAAAAACTGTTTCTGTTGTTTTTAATGGCGCGAGAATGTATAACCACTGATAACCACTGTTTTTTCAAGGTATTGAAATCACTGGATAACACTGAAAAAACCCCACCAGAATTTACCAAAAATAGAAACTGAAAACAGGAAAGCCTACTTATACACAAACCCTGCTAATAGAACAAGGACTGGAGTGCATACCTCATCCCAATACCCGATATTTCGTGGGACCAGGAAACAATGCCAACTATCACCTCTTTTTTTTGGCAATGGAATGCCTGGCACATAGCCTCTGACAAATAGCGGAAACCTGGGGCATGCCACAGGTACCTCACCTACACGCTGTCTCAATGCATGCAGATGACATGATAGTGTAGCTTCGTGACCTTACAATAGATTTAACACCCATCCCTAATTTGCTTCACTCGGTTGGTGGCCTGTCTGGCCTCTGAGTAAACCACACTAAATGCCATGCATTTTCGCTCCAGTAAGCCACAATCGGTAACACCTTGTTCTTGGGCAAACAACGTAAAGTAGCACAGCATACTTTTCGATACTTTCTTGTCCCGATTTAGAGAACAACTGCAGATTCAATAGAGGTAATCTAATAAAAGCCATCTCATCGCTAAAATCCCAAGTACGTTTCTGGATGACACTCCCTCTTTTGTTGGCAGTCAGGTTGACTATGGCCAAAATGGCAATGTTACCCCGTCTGCTGTAGTATTTTGTAAATTTACCGGCTGTGATTTGTAAAACACTCAATTTCTCTCTGATTGAATTGATATGTGGCGTGGGGACTGGGGGAGGAAAGGATGGGTGCCCAGACTTCCAAGCTTACTGCTTCGTTGGGCTACAATGACCTCCCTTGAACAAAATCGGTTATACAGCATGGATGATACGACTTGGCACATTGCATAGATTGCTACTGCCTGGAATGGCTCGACCTGCTTACATACCATTATTACTTAGCAACGCCTTGACATACTGGAGATGTGCTCTCAGATATGCCAGTTCACCCCCAAATTACGCCCCTAATTCCTATTGAGAGGTCCTCCCACACCAGTAGGCCATGCTCACATCGGCCAGGTTGAAACCCTGGGAGGCAGCAGAAATTGCCATGGTGGGAGACCTGTTTTCGCAGAATGTCCACTGTTGACCCATTAATACTTTATAGAACGTCATGGTTTGCCAAGCCCACTTTTCGTAGCAAATGCCAAATATTCTTCGATATGTCTGTAGACATTGGACACAAACGGGTACTGAACCAGATACATACACATTTACTTGGGCAATCTATCGGATAGGTACTGCAAGACCTTTAGTCAAATGGTTGTATAGCGGATTGTGTGCCTTTTGCACACCTTTATGGCTTCAAAAGAATATATATTTTCTTTATTGATTTTAACCATTAACAAATCCAACCCACCCAGCATGGTCACATTTAATCCCATTACATTGTACACATTATAAGTGATATAAGACGGCATACACAATGTTTATAATGCAGACTTTGCAACGCTTTGACCCATGCTGACAAACAATGCTCCTGTCTTTTTATAATGTCTATGCGCGACTAGGGGTAGAGCAGGCATTACAGGTTGGTCTTGGTAGGCCCTTCGGTCTTCTATTTAGGGAGGGGTGTCTGAATTCAGTGCGCACGCTCGCTCATGTCGCCCTGCCTGAGGTTAGCCACAAAAGGTTCCCAAATATCCTAAGGTCACGTAGCTAGGAGCATCATGTTCCAGTATGTCATCAGCCACTCCTGACAATGGGAAAAGTCAGCTATCCAGACCCGCATCTTCGGGACCGGTTGTCTCCCCCAATGTTTCGCCACCCTACATTTTGCTAGTAGTAGCAACATAGCCTTGAGTCATTTACATCTCACTGGGACATCCCCAATGAAGCCCAGCAGACAAGGTCTGGTAGGAGTGTCTCCTCAGTGATAGCACACACCGTGTCACATAGCCTCGCCCAAAAAAACGCTATCCTAGGACAGGATAATGCTAGGTGTAGGGAAGTTGCTCCGACCTCCGGCAGTGCAAGCAGCATGTATCTTCAGTTAGTCCCATTTTGTTTTGTTGTGTTGGTATGTGGTAGGTTCTGTGTATGTAATTAAAGTGTATCAATCGTAGTCTGTAGTTGGGTACTAATTTCTCTATTTGAGCACAGCAATAGGACCATTGTGTCTCTGCTATCGTAGAACCCAGATCTTTTTCCCATGCCATCCGGGCCCCTGAGGTGTCATTTGCCATTGCACTTTGTGTCAGTGGGTATAGTCGGGTAATGAGCTTGCGTAGTGTAGCTGTTGTTTGCACAGGAAAGGTGGGGGTAAGGAATGTTTCAGAAGTTTCCCGACAGTGTGCTCTGATTTGATAATACAGTAGCATGTCAGAGAATTTCTGTGAATTTGCGCTAGTGGCAGCAGGCTGGATAAAAACTTTTTCTCATCAGGTATAAATCTACAAATGTGTTAATACTGCGTTCTTCCACACGTCGAGCAGCTCCTTTGTCCTGCAGAAGTGGAAGTAGGGGGCTGTCAATCACGGACATAGAGGGCGCGTACAAGGTCGGTCGGCTGGCTCATTTGCAGAGGCCATCCCATGCCCATCACGCCCACTTTACGGTGCTAACCTCTCCTCTAGGGGCTTAACATCGTTGATACACCACAGTTGTCAGCAGCAGCGGCATCGCTTGGCACTCTCAAGGGCTATGTGAGGCTGAAAGGAGGTGGGGTGTAGCCGGTAATGCAAGAACTGATCTTGGGCACATAGTGCATATAACTGCATGTCTGGTGCCCCTAGGACTCCCAGTCCGGGCGGCAAGGCCAGCCTTTCGTAGGCCACCCTCAGATCTTTACCTGCTCATGCAAGCGTTATCAAGTTGGATCGCAGCGTTTTGTTTAGGAATTGAGCCATGAGGGGGATCGGAATATTTACAAAAAGGTACAGGAACTTCGGCAGTATGACCATTTTGGCAATGGCTAGGTGGCACTGCCATAGTTTGCTCTCCATACCTCCTCTGGATCTCTGCTAAGTCATATGCCCAGGTATTTAACTGGATCCACTGTGGAGCAGATTAATTTTAATCTGCTGGTGCAGGGTCACCACTCTTGCCACAGGTCCTTATCAAGTAAGGAGGTACCGACACTGGAGCGAAGTCAAACCATATGTTATTTATTAAGCATTCATAATGGGTCTCCATCCGACAAGTACCAAAGAGATACTCAAGGAGAGTGCACGCTTGGACGATGGTTACATGGGTTTTTAAAGGGAAGATCACAGACAAGGAACGCCCAGAAGTCAATAGAGCTTTGGGAAAAACATATAAATGAGACAATTGGTAAGAATCAACAACCTTGGTGCCCTGTGTATCTGTCGCATTCTGAAGCTGCATGACAAGACAGGTTATCTGAGCAAACTTTATCTAAGGCTTTACCATTGTTTAAAAAACCCACAAAACCCACACTGCATTTATCAGCTGTTCTTTTGTGCTGAATTTGCATGTTTACGCAGCCTTCAATGTCTCAATTTTAGATTTGTTACCTAGTGTTTATGCAGGTGTGGTGTCAAGGATGGAGCCAGGCTGAAAAGAGGACAAAGGTGAACATGGATGAGGCACAGCTGAATTAAAAAAATGAAAGAATTAGATTTTACATTTCACACCACTGCCCATTTTAGAGGGAATTCAGTTGTGTACGATTTGGTGGTATCTGTCAGTGGAAATAGAATTGACTTAGACCAGTTAATTTGAATATCTGAATGCCAGAGTGTCCACCGTAGTGTATCACCTCGCGTATAACTGTTTCCAGATTAGTTGTGAGATCACGGATATATAGAACCACGTCGTCAGCATACATGGACACTATGAGGCCTCGGGACGTGAAGCCAATGCCCCGCTCTGTATGGTGCTGACGTAGCCTGGCTGCCAGCGGTTCCATGGCTATAGCAAATAAGAGCAGGGACAATGGGCATTCCTGTCCTGTGCCCCGGGTGATGTTGATTGCTTCTGAAACCCCGCCGTTTAGTAGGATATGCGCCTTTGGGAGGGTGTACAGGAGGCACATTTTCTGGATAAATTCATACACATTGTTGGCTCTTTTTAGAGAGAAATTAGAAACGGATCTGGGGCGTGCTTTACGTGACAAGGAATGGCACACTTTTCTCGAATACCCAAGAAACCTTTCCCACAATTCATGCTGTAAGTTAATCCAATGTTCACTCTTACACAGAACATATTTAAAACCACTTACACTTCACAGACTTTTTTCCACCACGTCGCCTAATTGACCCCAATGCCAAAAGGACTCTGTGGATCTGCTACATATGTTGTGGGCATATCTCTCACAAACAGGTTACTGAACAGCTATACATAATGAGCTTTTTACGCTTTCAGGTGTCCCCCAGCAGGATATAATGTTAAGCACTGTCTTCTGTCCCTGTACCCCAAGCCCAAGAACTTTAAGACCATAGAGCGATTTGAGGACCTGCCGCTTTTTTTAGCTAAACGCCAGATTACCAGATGTTGCAAATCCCCTCAAGCCCCCCTTACATCGAGCTGGCAGGCCAAAGCCGTTCGTTAGGGTATTGCGGAGAGCTATTCAGTGCGGAGGGAGGAATATTGAGGTTTAGGTAAACAGCATATTGCACTCATTTGGGATGACCTCCTAGAGACCCTCAGATCCCAATAGGACAGTGATCAATAGTTCCCAACTACATGGTGCCACAGTAGCCACATCACCCATGACACATGACATTTCTCTGAGGCATTACTACACACTGTGACATGCCGTTTTCCTAAGCCTTCAGAAAATATTTATGGATTCCACACATTAAGCTATAGTTTCATGGAGAGATAAATGATTAGTTGGAGCTTGTGGAATTCTACTAACAACATTAACATCTAAAATATTCTAACAAATATATATAATATGTTATTTTAAAAAGCTATTATTTACAACTATATCAAGTAAACAATATTAAATGCAATTATATTATTTAAAACAATATTATATACAAAGATATTCTTGACTACAATATTGTGTTACAAGTTATTTTGTAGTATCAATATTCTTCACATGATATAAGCAAATACTATATTCTTACATTGACAGTTGTGTCATTCACCCCACACCCTTCATGCTATTGCAGAGCCCTTCTTTTGATATTTGGTGCAATTTGTGCTTAAGCCTTCATAAAGAATTTTTGTACAAAAGGTATCCAGCCAAATGCTGGTCTCTGTTCCCCAAAAGTTGGCAAGTCTAACAATACCCAAGAATTGTGGATTACCTGGAGGTAACAGGGAAATAGTCGTACGTTTGAAATTAAGGGAAAATCGGAAACTGTGCTCGAAAGGAACGCATACTTTTTTCCTAAAAATATCATCAACTAAAGGTCTGCTGTGCTAAGATCACCCCTTTCCGGCTTTTGGGAAAAAGCAGAGTTGTAAATAAGGATTATGTTACTTACCCTGTAAGCATCTGTTCTTGGAATGTAGCTGTATGAGATTCAATTGATTTTGTAGACTCCTGCCATCTAGTGTTGGGTCCAGATGTTTTCAAGTTGTTTTTCTTCGAAGAGGTCTTTTCCAGTCACAAGGTAAGGTGACTTCTCCTTTCGGTGATATTGCACATGGTTAACGACTCCATTGTTAGATTGTTTACCTTCAAGAGGGTGAGAATGGAGTAAGAAAGTGTAGTTTAGAGATGTCCATGCATATGTTGTGTGAATAATAAGAACCACAGGTGTCCAGGGAGGAGGGAGGGCGCATGTGAATCTACAGCTCAACATGCCAAGAACAGATGCTTACAATGCAAGTAACATAATCCGTTCTTTGGCACGTGTGCTATAGATACACATGCTTTGCATAGACTATATAGCAGTACCCTCCGAAAGCGGCGGCTAACCAGTGGGTGTTGCAGTTGTTTGAAAAAGTGTTTTTAGCACTGCTTGTCCTACATTAGCTTGTTGACGTGCTAATACATCCACACAATAAGGTTTTGTAAATGTGTGTGGTGTAGACCATGTAGCTGCTTTACGTATATCAGCTAAAGGAATGTTACCTAAAAAGGCCATAGATGCTCCTATGTGCTTTAGGAGGTATAGTTAAAGTTCTTTAAAGTAGCTTTAACATAACATGTTTGAATACTCTTAACAATCCACCTAGAAATACCGGATTTAGAAATAGGATTTCCTTTACGAGGTGGAGCAAAGGCAACAAAAAATTGTTTCGTTTCACGGAAATCTGGTGGTAGATTTAAGTATCCAAACTCTATGACTTCATGTTCCAAATCGCTAGGTTGAGCTCCTTGGGGTCTGGATGTCTCATTTCTCTATGGTTCTGTGTGAGAAGGTTGGAAGTGAGGTGCAGTCTTTGGTGTGGAACTACTGACAGTTCTAGTAATGTGGTGAACCACAGTTGACGAGCCCACATGGGAGCAACTAGGATCAGTGTGAGTGATGTCTGCCTGAGTTTCCAAACCAGTAATGGAGGGAGAGGCGCAAAAGCATAAGCACATTTCACTGACCAGTTCATCCGTATGGCATTGCCTTAGGATAGATGGTGTGGGAATCTGGAGGCGAAGTTTGGGCATTTTGAGTTCTCAGCTATGCCATTTTTGTACATAGTACATTGCTGTCATATTGTCCATCCAGTCTAAGACAACTTTCTGTAGTAGGTGAGGCTGAAACCATTTTAGTGCTAGTTAGACTGCTAGAAGTTCCAAGTAATGCATATGGAGATTTTTGTGTTTGGTATCTCATACACCTTGAATTGTCATATGTTGGAGATGGGCACCTCAACCTGTGAAAGATGCAACTGCTTTTAGTACGATTTGTGGAATAGGGTAGATGAACGCCCGCCCTTTTGATAGATTTTGTGTTTTCCACCACTGCAGAGAGCGATGAGTGCGGCTGTCTACCAACATTAGATATGTTAATTGACCCAGTGATTGATTTCACTGACGTGCTAAGCATTCTTGTTGAAACCGCATATGCAGTCTTGCATGAGGCACAATTGCAATGCATGATGCCATCATTCCTAAGAGTTGCAAGAAAGTCTTCACTGTTAGGTATTGGTTGATTTGAAACTGTAGTAATAAAGTTTGAAAGTTTTGAATTCTGGCTGCACTGGGAGAGGCCAGAGCTGTGAGTGTTTAACATTGCTCCTAAATATGTTTGCAATTGTGAGGGCTGACAATGGGACTTTTGTGCATTGACTGTAAATCCCAGTTGATGGGGAAGGTTTATTGTAGCTGGAATGTGTTGTCAACACTTTTTCTGTGTTTTGGCTTTGATGAGCCAAACGTCCAGATAAGAGAAGACCTGAATCTGTTGCCTTCTTAGTTGAGTTGCTACTACTGATAGACATTTCATGAATAATCTGGGTGCAGTAGTCACTCTGAATGGAAGTACTTTGAATTGTTAGTGATTTCCTGCTATCACAAATCTGAGGTATTTGCGATTTGCAGCATGGATAGGAATATGAAAATATGCGTCCTTTAAGTCTAGTGTGGACATAAAGTCACCTTGTTGTAGAAGTGGAAGCACTTGCCGGAGGGTAAATATGTGGAAGTGTTCTGATTGTATGTACCGGTTTAACGTCTGAGATCTAAGATTGGTCGTAGAGATCCATCCTTTTTGGGGATCAGGAAGTAAAGTGAGTAAACTCCTGTCCCTTGATGTTTTAATGGAACTGGATTTATTGGAGTAGGTTTGGTGGGCAAAGGGGCTTTGTTACTCACAGCACCCTGTCCAGCCGGAACGTCTTGGGACTCTAGTTCGATCTCCAACTCGGAATCGTAGTCCTGGGGAGAGAAGGCCGCTTCTTCTTCTGCTGTCATTTCTTCTTGCTTGATAGCTTCACCGAAGTAGAGCCTTAGATCGGAACGACTAACACAAACAGCAGTCTTCGTCTTTATGTTCCAGGGAGAGACAGAGGTTGCACACCTTATGCTGGTGTTTGCGCGGATATTTGGAATGGCATTGAGGACAGAATCGAAAGGGTGTCTGTTCCATTGATGAAAGTCAGGACACTGGTTCTTGAAGAATAAGCCTATCAAGGAAAGAGGTGGGTCCGAAGGCCGCAATTAGAGTTTTTTCGATGATCTAGATCAAGTTTCCATAACTTTCGACATGACAAGACGCGATCGAAAACAATATCGATGAGAATAGAGTGAATGGCGCACCAAAGGGATTGCGATTGACGGTTTTGAATCGGAGCGCAGCAACACACATCCGAACCCGATGGCGGAATGAAAACAATCTAACAATGGAGTCAATGCCCAAGCGCAATATTACCGAAAGGAGAAGATGAAAAACAACTTGCAAACATTCGGACCCAACACTAGATGGCAGGAGTATGCAAAGCATGTGTATCTACAGCACACATGCCTCGAACACATTTCTTACCAGCGTTTTTGCATTTTTTTAAAAGGTTGTTAATTTTTTCTTTTTTGTATGCTTTCCACCTACTTGTAGTTTGTGGCGAAAACAGTTGTGAATTCCCTTGATGAACCTGGAAAGGTATACATTTCAGAAACGTAAACAAAATACTGAGGGCCTTGTGTGTACATCACTTGGGGTTTTGTCAAAGAAACTAATTGTTGAAATAAGAAAACAAAGAAAGTAAATAGGAAAACATAAAAATAGGTGACAATGCTTTTCTTCATAATTGTTTTGCCCAGATGACTGATTTCGAAAATAAAGTTAGCTCCATCAAACCTTTGCAAGAATAATATATTGTTTATTGGTTGTTCAAAAACATGCAACACCCATAGCCAACAACTGGGCTGCAGCTTATAATGGTATGTCATTGTGTACCAACCATGCAGCAATCCGTATGGTAAAATCTAAAAAATGAATGATGAGTATGAAGGAAACCTATACATTTATTAAATATGTTCAAGATACTGATTTTAGGAATAGTGAATATTTGTGTAAATCTGAATTAGGGGTTAATCGTACTGTCATGTGATTCAGATGGCATTTTCCAAAATGTGATCTTTCTTGCTCTTGTTCTTTGTAAAAAAAAATATATATTTGCTATTCTGTAAAAAACAGGGGTATCCATCAGGCAGGATCACATCCCTAAATATGGCAGACTGTATTCGGCCAACGTAGTGGAGTGCATCTCTCCAGTGCCTTGGCGGAACCAAGTAGAGCCTGCCACGCCCCTCTATCTCTACAAGACAGTGAGATACCAATTAATAGCGTTTTACAAGAAATCAAAAATCAATACTCCTATGAGGGTTTGTAGCTATACTCATCATAAACACATCAACACATTTCCGAAATTATTATTATTCACCCCCCCCTCCGGTAATGTTCTTCATATATTTGCAGAGCCGCATATTCAACAGTGAGAAAACCTTAATCTAAAAAACATCACAAATAAACTGTTCCACCAAGCTTTTAGGGCTAAATATTTGCAAAAGATTATTTCAGCAATCCTGCTGGTATCTCCAGATAAGTTCCATTGCAAATGCTAGTGAATTCTATTTTCACTCGAGCATTTAACATCTCCAAATATGCATCAGTGTAAAAGTTAGTAAAATTTGCAATATTATATATATAGTGGAAAGAAGAGGTTTAAGTGTATCCACTATATAGAAAACCACGATGGAATAGGACAGTGAAGCATGAGATTTTCTATTGTGCATTCCTTATTATGGCATGGATGTGGTCTTACAGATTTCGATTCTATTCATGCAGATTTCGATTCTTGTTCAGGGTGAAATAGAGCAAGCGGTCCTGAAGAAGGCGGACTGAATCACATATATACACTGAAACGTGCGTCGGCCTGATGTTTTCCAGCAAGCGGCATAACCATGGACATTATTGAACAATTTTCACCATGAGTTCTCAGTAGCAAGCCATTTTTAGCTGGAAAACAATGAACGTGATTTATTGTATGTATGAGTATGTTTGGTATGCAATGACTGTATGTGAGGTTAGTGTAAATGTGACTATGGTTTGGGGACATATTTAAGAATAGAAGAAACGTTTGGTCAACCTACGTCATCGTAGCAGATTTCCTTTTTTAGCAGGGACACCCCAGATTTGTCTATTGAGTTACCCCTAAAGTGTGCATTGTATGCTCGCATAACTGGGTGTTTAACATATAAAAAGTGTCACACTACATTTTTTGAATGGTATGCCTGCACAGTGACGAAATATCCAAAAGCTTTTTTCACTGTGTAGGTTAGTTAAATATCTCATGAGCAGGCCTAGGTAAAATTAACATAAGAAATTCTGTCTTTAGCTGGGAAAATGCTAGCACCCTGAGTCACCGTTATTTTCCACTTAGTTAAAAAAATCCAAGTTCATGGTGAAAACGGATTTTTATTAACTGTAGTGGAAAATAAACTTTGGAAAAATGTACTTTGTGCTGCTAGAGTTAAAACTGGCTTAGAATCCCTTTTTCCACAGCAGAGCCATAATATGCATGTCGCACTGGAGCTAACAACCCTGCTTTTCAGGCAGCAACATCCAGGCCTCTGGACCTATAAGGCAGTGGCAGTGGTATTGTCAACAACTGGCCACTCAGGGGATGGCAGAACAAAGGACTACCTGTTAAGAATTGCTACTTTACATACTGCCCATTATGCTGACTGGCAGCAATGAAAAACCTGCACTTCAGTCTGTCTTGGACAAGTTTTTGTATGTTGCCCTAGCTGTAGTCCAGCATTTTCATTTCTATTTCCACAGGTTGCCTCTGGCCTACCTCTCTTCCATTTGACTTCTGTAGTCCAATGGATAGCTGTTCTTGTGATGGAGTCTTGTTCTCTTCTGATGATGAGTCCTATCCATCTCCATCTTTTTCTCATAATGATCTTTTGCTTGCATCTGGTGAGCAGTTTCTGTTTGGAGATAGTTCACGTCCAGAAAATGTGCAAAACTCTTCTCAGGGTACTTGTGTTGAAGGCTAACAGTTTGGTTATGTCGCTTTTCATCATACGCCAGCATTCTGATTCATACAAGAGTGTGAACAGAACGCAAGTCTGGTCAAGCCTAAGCTTAGTGTTGGTGCTATACAGAGATGAACTCCACATACTGTTCAGCATCTTGAAGGCATTCCTGGCCTTGTACAGTTTGCTATTGATGTCATTGCCTGCCCATCCATTCTGCCTGATAGTATTGCCTATTTAGATTGCCTATTTAGACGTCATCGTAGCAGAATTCCTTTTTCAGCAGGGACACCCCAGATTTTTCTATTGAGTTACCCCTAAAGTGTGCATTGTAAGCTCGCATAACTGGGTGTTTAACATATAAAAAGTGTCACACTACATTTTTTGAATGGTATGCCTGCACAGTGACGAAATATCCAAAAGATTTTTTCACTGTGTAGGTTAGTTAAATATCTCATGAGCAGGCCTAGGTAAAATAAACATAAGTAATTCTGTCTTTAGCTGGGAAAATGCTAGCACCCTGAGTCACCGTTATTTTCCACTTAGTTAAAAAAAATCCAAGTTCATGGTGAAAACGGATTTTTATTAACTGTAGTGGAAAATAAACTTTGTAAAAATGTACTTTGTGCTGCTAGAGTTAAAACTGGCTTAGAATCATGTTGTACAGTGCTTTGCTTCCCTCCCGAGCTAGCACTCTAGATCTCACCATGTGTTCTAGGTTCTGGAGCTCTCCCTTGCCCTGTTGGCAGTTGGAGCTCTGGTCAGACAGGGAGCTGATCTACTAATCTCTGTGCTGCAATAAAGCTTATACTAAGCTTACCTCTTCGTGTGATCTTCAATTCATTTACATCAAATCACTTTTTCCACAGCAGAGCCATAATATACATGTCGCACTGGAGCTAACAACCCTGCTATTCAGGCAGCAACATCCAGGCCTCTGGACCTGTAAGGCAGTGGCAGTGGTATTGTCAACAACTGGCCACTCAGGGGATGGCAGAATAAAGGACAGCCTTCACACTACCTGTTAAGAATTGCTACTTTACATACTGCCCATTATGCTGACTGGCAGCAATGAAAAACCTGCACTTCAGTCTGTCTTGGGCAAGTTTTTGTATGTTGCCCTAGCTGTGGTCCAGCATTTTCATTTCTATTTCCACAGGTTGCCTCTGGCCTGCCTCTCTTCCATTTGACTTCTGTAGCCCAATGGATAGCTGTTCTTGTGATTGAGTCTTGTTCTCTTCTGATGATGAGTCTGTAAAGAGGGGTCCACAAGATTTAGTAGTAGATAAACAAGTTCAGTTTATTCAGCATACATGAAGAGACCTCCAGCTCCTTCTCCAGCTTCTTCTTACTGGCACAATACTCAAGGCATAACATTCTAAGCACCTAGCAACAACACAGAGTTCTATGAATGCAGCTACAGATGCATTGAGCATAGATCCCAACACATCTCCCCCATTACAAATAATAATAGAAATACAACATGAAGAAAGATAATACAGTTACAAGGAAAACAAAATGCATTAAGGAGCAAAACACTTCGCAACATTGTCACAGCTCCAGGCAGAGCCATCAGACAAAATTAAAACATTTCTTTTGACACACCTAACTTGCATGGGTTGAGAGAACTTGCTGTCCCCTTTGACAACGAATCCTCCCTTCTTAGTCACAACCCAATCACCCACTTTGAAATCATTCTCACGTACCCTCATTCTTGAATTATACGACAGAGCACAACCACTCTGCTGTTTTTCAACGTCATACTTTACTCCCTTGCGATCGACCCATACACACTCCCTGCTTCTCAACCAACCAGGAACCTCCTTGAGACCAGACTCCCGACCTTTAAGAGAAACTAACGGTGAAACACCAGTAACAGAGTGCGGGGTAACTCTGTAGGACCACATCATTTTTTTTAGTTCATTAGACCAAGTCAAACCATTGGCAAGGGACAATTGAATATTTTCCATTAGCAACCTATTCACTCTTTCCACCAATCCATTGGCTTGTGGCCTGAATAATGCCACTCTTTCATGGCACACTCCCATTCCATCCAGAAACTCCTTCATTTCCCTAGAAACCAATTGCACACCGTTATCCGACACTAAAGTTTTAGGAATCCCCTCACTCAAAAATGCCCTCTCCAAAAATCCAATAACTCTTCTACTATCAATAAACTCAGTGGACTCTACCACAAACCATTTGGAATGGTAGTCCACAAGCACCAAAAACCTGTTACGCACGCCCAATCTCTGAATTGGACCCAGAAAATCTATAGCCAATTTCTCCCACGGCTGTTCTGGAAATTCAACACATTGGAGGGGAGGTTGTCTGACTACTTTGGTCTTGTCGCTGCTTGCACATGCATGACAATTTTTCACAATTTCATCTATTTCCCCATCCATACCTGCCCACCAATAGGATTCACGAACTCTCCTCTTCGTCATGTTACGACCCAAATGGCCCTCATGTGCCAAGCTCATAATTTTAGATCTGAGACTACACGGTGGAACCAATCTACTTCTACGCCACAATTTTCCTTCCGAAACACTCAATTCCCCCTCCACATGAAATAAACCTTTTAACCTAGCATCACCACAAGACTCTCTTGACCAACCACCAGACACGTTATCCATAACTATTTTTAACAAATGTTCATCATTCATGGCACCTTCCCACTCGGTTTTATCAAATGGCAAAATTTCATTGCAACTCGCACGAAATTCATCATCCACGAAATCCTCAGACACCACATCAACTGGCATTCTAGATAAATAATCCGCAACCACATTTTTCTCACCCTTGACGTATTCCATATCAAAATTGTACTCCAGAACCGACAAAATCCACTTTGATATTCTAGGAGTAACATTACCCTCAAGGCCTCTACCACCTTTGAATAAATGCACCAAAGGTTTATGATCTGTCCTTACCCTAAATGGTAACCCCCACAGAAAATACCTAAAATGCTTGATACCCCAGGTACAAGCGAGAGCTTCTCTCTCAATTACTGAATAAGAAGTTTCCGCACCTTGAAGCCTTCTAGAAGCGAATCCAATGATTCTTTCAACGCCATCAGAAACTTGAGTCAACACTGCTCCAAGCCCCACACTACTCGCATCTGTAGTCACCAAGGTTTTGGCCCGAACATCAAAATGACCCAAACTGGGAGCATGCAATATACCATTCTTCACACTTTTAAATGCCTCCTCACAACTCCCACTCCAATTGAACACAACACCATTCTTCATCAGCAATCTTAAGGGTTCCACAACATCAGCAAAACCCCATTTAAATTTTGAGCAGTATTCCGCTAAGCCTAAAAATGACCTAAGCTGATCTTTGCAAGTAGGTGTGGGAGCATTAGTGATCGCAGAAACAATGCTCTTCTTAGGTTTGATTCCCAGACCAGATATCTCATGACCCAAGTAAGTAACACAGTCACGTTTAAGTTGACACTTCTCTTTCTTTATGGTCAATCCATTCTTTACCATCCGCACCAACATTTCAGTCAAAATCTTATCATGATGTTCACAATCTTTTCCGACAACCAACACATCATCTTGAAAACACAATACGTTTTCTATTTCAGCCAAAACTTTTTGCATCACTCTCTGAAATACTGCAGAAGCAGATGCCAACCCGAAAGGCATCCTACAATACCTGAAAGCTCCTAAAGGAGTCACAAAAGAGTTGAGATGACGTGATTCCTCTTCCAAATCTATTTGGTGGTACGCAGCTGACATGTCGATTACACTAAAAATTACGCCCCCACCCATTGCACTAAGCATTTCAGAAATATTGGGTAAGGGTTGCCTGTCCACCCAAATATTTCTATTCAAGTCGCGCAGGTCCACACATAGACAAATTTTTGTTCCCCCATCCTTTGGCGCGACAACTATGGGCGCAAGCCATTCAGAGGCTTCAATAGGTTCAATTATTTTTAAATCCAATAATTTGTCTAGTTCATCTTTCAGGGGAGCCCTCATTAAATGTGGAACATTTCTAACCTTGTGAACTACAGGCACTGCATTTTTAAAAAAAAATTATCCTGTGTGAAAATCCTTTTAATTTACCCAGCTTATCAGTGAAGACATCAGGAATTTTCTTCATAATGTCAACCTCAAACCCATCAATATTGAGAACAGTAAAGGAAGATACTGGCTGAGCTGCATTGGGGTTTAACGTAATCCCTAAATCTTTCTGGTGACGCCATCCAAGCAGATTAGATCCTTGCTTGGTCAAGTAAACTCTTCCAAATACTTTCCTAAAAGAAAAAGTTATTACCATCCATTTCAATCCTAAAATGTCTATGGTCGTCTTACCACCATACCCTACAGCTTTGATGTCTGGAGACCCCCAAGAAGAAAGATCACTATCATCCGCCCAAACACTAATGTACATGTCTCTAGACAATAACATGTAGAGACTACCTGAATCAATTAACATTTTGACATTTTTAGATCCAGGATGTTTAGGATCTCTAGAGTCAAAACTGATTAAGCTGTGTGGTTTCTCCAACTTATCTGTACTCTCATTGGGAATATCAATTAAACATACAGGATGTTTGGAAGAACTATTAATTTCCTCCAAACATACAGGATTTATGGAAGAACTACTAATTTCCTCATCAATCCCATCAATGCACAACATAAATTCTTGAACACTTTCACAATAGTCATCAATTTCACTGACAGATTGAGATTTTAGATTGCAAACTTTTGCTAAATGTCCCCTTTTTCCACAATTCCTACAAATGGCATTTCTCGCCATGCAGCGTGTGCTTGAGGCTATATGTCCAGGAGCTCCACACCTATAACATTTCACTAGTCGAAAATTCCCTTGTTGCGCAGAAGTCGTAGAATTAGGACGGAGATTATTAGGAGATTTACCAGAAGACTTGAAATCACTCTCCCTAGTGGTTTAACAATTTTAGTTTCATTAACACTAGTTTGAACCAAAGAAGACTTGTCAGTACTGTCGGATTGTTTTGTAGAGATTTCCTTGGACACTACTGAACTAGAGCATTTATCCATTTCCTTTATCCACAAATCAGTATTTTCAAGTACTTTAGCAATTTGGATTGCTTCTTCTAGTATACAGTCTTTAGTAAGCAACTTTTCTCTAATTCTTTTGTTATTGCTGCATCTTACTATCTAGTCACGAATTAAAGAATCAGCCAAATCTTTGAACTGACAGTTGATAGATAAGCCTCTTAAAGCTGCTACGTAGCTTGCAACATCTTCATCACTCCTTTGCGCAGGACAAAAGAATTTATGTCTTTCTAACACAGTATTAATTTTAGTCATAAATCTTTTCTCAAGCTAAAATATAGGTTAAAAACAATTTCTGCCATTCTTTCCAAGGTACTACAGGTTCACCAGGAGTAGGAAGAAAAGCAGGAGGAGTAGCAAAAGCTTGTTCACCCATGGTAAAATGTCAGAAGAAAATAGAATTGGTAAGAATGTCTTGAAATATACAAGTATTGCTCTGTGCGTAGTACACCCTTAAAGGTAACCAAAATGTATTAAGAGTTATTTATAAAATACACTTATCCTCATTAGTTGTCTACATGCGGTAATACTCCGCTCGTAAAAGCTCAGCATTTAAATCTGCTTTGGTCGCTCAGCTCTTTAAATGCGCTTAAAAACGCTTTATTCCTTGATGCAGAAACCTCAGTGAAACTCCGCTGTCAAATGCGCTTTGCTTTGCACTCTGCGAGCTGCTCGATCCGGTTGCTAGGCAACGGGAAACAAGATGGCTGCAAGGAAAGGTCACGCAGGTCACGCAGCGTAATGCAAATGCTACTTACCAGTATGCATCTGTTCTTGGCATGTAGGGCTGCTGACATTCATATCTGTGCATAGTCCGCCACCTAGTGTTGGGTCCGGATGATTGCACATTGTTGTCCTGGAAGAGTCTTCGAAGTATCACGAGATAGGTGGCTCCTCCCCTGGACTACAGTGCGCATGGGCATCGCCTCCATCCCCAGATTGTTTTTAGCCATTGGCAGAGATGGAGTGAAGAATGTGAGTGATGACCATGCTATGAGCATATGTGTATATATGAATAAAGACTGCAGCTGCTACAGGCGCCGGGGAGGAGGGTGGGCGATATGAATGTCAGCAGCCCTACATGCCAAGAACAGATGCATACTGGTAAGTAGCATTTGCAGTTCGAGGCATGTGGGCTGCTGAATTCATATCTGTGCATAGAATACATAGCAGTCCCTCCATTAACGGCGGCCGCCCGTGCCAGCTGCAGCAGTCTGAAAAAGCGTTTTTAGAACAGCCTGACCAACAGCTGCCTGCTGTTTGGAATGCACGTCTACACAGTAGTGCTTAGTGAAAGTATGTGTGGTAGACCATGTGGCTGCTCTACAGATGTCTTCTAAGGGAATGTTACCTAGGAAAGCCATAGAGGCCCCCAACTTCCTAGTGGAGTGGGCCCTCGGTGGGATAGTGAGAGTGCGCTTAGCTTTAGCGTAACAGATCTGAATGCACTTTACTATCCATCTAGCAATCCCCGCTTTGGAGATAGCGTTTCCCTTGTGTTGTGTGGCAAAAGCAACAAAGAGTTGTTTGGTTTTGCGGAAATCTTTTGTCCTGTCCACATAGTACATCAAGGCCCTTTTTACATCAAGAGTGTGGAGCATGCGCTCCGCCAGCGTCTCTGGGTTTTGGAAAAACACCGGCAATTCGATTGTTTGGTTTATGTGGAATTGTGAGACCACTTTGGGTAAGAATTTAGGGTTAGTGCGGAGCACCACCCTGTTAGCATGTACCTGGAAGAAAGGTTCTTGGATGGTGAGCGCCTGCAGCTCGCTAACCCTCCGTAGCGATGTAATTGCTACTAAGAACGCAACCTTCCAAGTTAAAAACTGGAGCTCACAAGAGTGCAGTGGCTCAAAGGGAGGACCCATCAGCCTTGTAAGAACCACATTGAGGTTCCATTCTGGAGCTGGTGGAGTCCTTGGTGGAATGACCCTTTTGAGTCCTTCCAGAAAAGCCTTGATAGCAGGGACCTTAAAGAGTGACAGGTGCTGCCTATTCTGGAGGTATGCTGCCATAGCAGACAGGTGAATGCGGATGGAAGAGTACGCTAGATTACATCGATACAGGTGAAAAAGGTAACATATGATGTTTTGAATGGAAGCATCTAGCGGGTCAATGTTGTGGTTCACACAGTAGATGACAAACCTCTTCCATTAAGCCGCATAACAAGCTCTAGTAGTGGGCTTCCTCGCCTCCCGAATGATGTCCATGCAATCGGGAGGAAGATTGAGGTAGCCAAACTCTAGGACTTCAGGAGCCAGATCGCCAGGTTGAGCTGTTGCGGATCTGGGTGCTGAATGTCGCCATGGCTCTGCGTCAGAAGGCTGGGAGTGAGATGAAGCCTTTGATGCGGTACCACGGAGAGTTCCAGAAACGTGGTGTACCATGGTTGGCGAGCCCACGTTGGAGCAACCAGGATGAGAGTCATCGAGTGCTGCCTGAGCTTGCGTGCCACCAGCGGTATCAGAGGTGCTGGGGGAAAAGCGTACGCAAATCTGCCTGACCGGTTCATCCACATCGCATTGCCCTGTGATTGGGGGTGTGGGAACCTGGCGGCGAAGCTTTGGCATTTTGCGTTCTCCTTTGTGGCGAACAGGTCTATCTCTGGATGACCCCACCTTTGGAAGTACGGTTGGAGTACTGATGGATGTATCTCCCACTCGTGCATCTGATGGCTGTGCCTGCTGAGCAGATCTGCCATTTGATTGTCCTTGCCCGGGAGATGCTCTGCCATGAGGAAGATGTTCCTCTGAATGGCCCACTTCCACATGCTCTGAGCCAGATGAGACAGCTGCGGAGAGTGTGTGCCTCCCTGCTTCTGAATGTAGTACATGGCCGTCATGTTGTCCGTCCGGATCAACACGACCTTGTTGCACAGATGTACTTTGAACGCCTTTAAGGCCATGAAGATTGCCATCAGTACCAACACATTGATGTGCATCTTCCTTTGCTGTAGTGTCCATAGTCCCTGCACAGTGTAATGGAGTACATGCGCTCCCCATCCCTGGAGAGAGGCGTCCGTTGTCAGGATAATCTGTGGGACAGGCTCTTGGAATGGTCGGCCCTTGCAAAGGTTTTGTGGATTCCACCAATGCAGAGAGTTGTATGCCCGACCACTCACCAACACTAGGTCTGTCAGTTGCCCATGAGCCTGAGTCCACTGACGTGCTAGGCACTCCTGAAGCGGGCGCATATGTAGTCTCGCGTGCGGGACAATGGAGATGCAGGAGGCCATCATGCCTATCAACTGCATGAACACCTTCGCGGGAAGCGAGTGTTGGGGTCTGAATCGTTGGATCAGCGCCTGGATACTGGCGATTCTCACTGAATTCGGCTGCGCAGTGGCTGCCAGAGTGTTGATTGTCGCGCCCAGATACTGTCGCACGTGGGCGGGCTGGAGATGGGACTTTGGGTAGTTCAGAGAGAATCCCAGATCGTGCAGGAGATGAATGGTGCGTGACACGTGGTCGACGCACTGCTGCTCTGTTTTTGCTTGAATGAGCCAGTCGTCCAGGTATGGAAAGACGTGGACGTGCTGGCGACGGAGATGCGCCGCCACAGTCGCCAGGCATTTTGTAAATACCCTTGGTGCCGTGGTGACCCCGAACGGCAGGACCCTGAACTGGTAATGCTGGTCTAAGATTGTGAATCTGAAATACTTCCTGTGGGAAGGATGCAGGGGAATATGAAAATAAGCATCCTTCAGATCCAGCGTAGCCAGAAAATCCCCCTGTTGAAGCAGGGGAAGCACCTGCTGCAACGTGAGCATATGGAAGTGCTCCGAGAGGATGTACCAGTTCAGGGGCCTGAGGTCCAGGATCGGTCTGAGTGATCCGTCCTTTTTGGGGATCAAAAAGTACAGGGAGTAAACCCCTGTTCCCCGCTCTTGCAATGGAACGAGCTCTATCGCCCCTTTTTGCAGCATAACGAGAACTTCTTGCTGCAACAAGGTCCAGTGCTCGCCGGACATAGGACGGCTTCTTGGTGGTATGTCTGGTGGAATGGACGTAAGCTCTAGACAGTACCCGTACCGGATAAGAGACCTCACCCACCTGTCCGTGGTGATGGCCTTCCACGCTGGCAGGAACTGCTGGAGTCTCCCCCCGACCGGTGTTGTGTGATCGGGGGGCAGTGACAAGACGTCACTGCTTGTTGGTGGTGGTGGACCTGGAGCCATTGTTTCCACGTCCTCTGCCTTTGATATTATTGCCTCTGTAACCCCCTCTACCCTTGTTGTTATACGAGGGTTGGGTGTTACCCTTGTAGTATTGTGTGGACTGGGATGCCTGTCCCCTTGTGGTGCCTTTTGAATTCGAGCGGCGAAAGGAACCACCCCGAAACTGCTGACTTTGTAAAGCCCCCATTGACTTGGCAGTTTCGGTATCCTTTTTCATTTTTTCTAGGGAGGCATCCACCTCAGGGCCAAACAAATGGTCAGGATTCACTGTTTGAGCCAATAACGTGGTTTGGATGTCGGGTTTAAACCCCGAAATTCTGAGCCAGGCATGGCGTCTAAGTAACACACTTGTATTGATAGCTCTCGAGGCTGTGTCTGCCACATCCAGGGCACATTTGATGGATGCATTTGTAATGAGGTTACCCTCCTGAATGAGCATCTCTCCCGCCTCCTTGTATTGGTCAGGCAAGTGTTGCAGAATGGCCTCTAATGTGTCATAATGTGCCCTATCATAACGTGCAAGTAGGGCTTGGGTGTTAGATATTCTCCAGATGTTAGCTGCCTGTGCAGCAATGCGTTTGCCCGAGGCCTCAAAGATCTTGGACTCTTTGTCTGGGGGAGGAGCGTCACCAGTAGTCTGAGAATTCGCCCTCTTCCGAGCGTTGGAAACAACCAAGGAGTCCAATGGCAAGTGTCCCTTGATATAAGTGGGATCCGTGGGCGCCGCCTTATATTTCCTGTCGATGCGAGGGTTGACCACCCGCGCCCGGGTGGGCTCTTTGAAAAACCTCCGGTGCATGTTTCAGCACCCCTTTAAGCATCGGTAGCGTTTTGACTTGCTTTTCGGCTACCGAGAAGGTGTCGAATAAGAAGTCCGCATCCACGGGGTCCGAGTGCAGCTCGACGTCATGATTCGCCGCAGCTCTCTCTATTAAAGCATTGAAGGCTGCCGAGTCCTCCGTCGGAGACGTCTTGGCGGCGAAAAGTTGAGTGTCCTGACCCGACTGCGGGTCATCTGTGTCGCCTCCTGCGGCCCAAGGCACATGCTCCTCCTCCGGATCCGAGTGCGCAGGATAGTCGTACTCGGCATCTTCCTCGTCCGCATCAGCCGCGGGGGAGTGCGTCGGCGAGTGTTCCAAGGCCTGTGGGGACACAGGTTCCACCAGAACCGAAGAGTCCTCAGAGTACTTCTTGTTCTTGAGTGGGATCTTAAAAGGTTCCAACGCCGGCTCCGACGTAATCTTACGTTTGAGGAGCGACAGTTTCCCAGTGTTCGCGTCGATGAGTACTTCACGACGTTCCTCCGCCGCAAGCAGCTGGAGCCGAAGCTTCGACACCACCAAGGCAGCTTTCGGCGTCAATACCTCCTTTGAGTGTCCGCCCTGTTTAGGCGCGAAGGCCTTCGGCACCGACTTGGGTGGAAGGGTAAAACGAATGGGCGTTTGCTGTTTAGCAGGCTTAGGCGTGGGTTTAGGCACTACAGTGTCCTGATCGGGAACCACAGTGGACTGTCGGATCCGCTGTAAGGATTCCCCCACCTTCTTTGTAAAGGCTGCCGAGGGCTGAACCGGCTCGAGCGACCCCTCATCTCCGAGAGCCTGATCGCCGGTAGGCTTCTTCTTCGGGGCCGACGCCCCATGGCTATGCGCGCCGTCGTCCTGACGCCTCTTCGGAGCCGTCTTCGGGTCCACGACCCCTTTCGGCGCCGACGCAGCCGCGTCGGAGGCCTTCACCTTCGGTGCCGACCCAGAGGGCTTCGGGTCGGCCATCTTGGCGTGGCTCTTCAAGTCGGCCATTTTGGCGTGGCTCTTCGAGTCGGCCATTTTGGTTTTTGTGGAAGTTGACGCCTCCAGAACCTTCTTCACCAACGCCACTTTCAGTTTCGGTTTCGCATCCGAGGGTGCGAGACCAGTTGGCTTCACTTTCGTTTTCTTCAACATAAGTGATGGCTTAGAAATGTCCGTGACCGGGCCCGGAGGCGGGGACGTAGGACTCATAGTTAGATCTTGGGTAAAACCCGAAGGCGATCCCTCGACCTGGGCCGTATGACGGGGAATAACCCCTGAGTCTGGTTGGGGATGCTCCTCCTCCGAGCTATCTCCCATCGTGGCACAAGCCAGTTCGTCGTCCCCTACCTCGTCGGAGACTTCGTCGTAGGCCTCCTCACCCGCATCGTAGGTCTCTTCCTCGGACGCGGGGCCAGAGTCCGACCCCCGTACGTCGTCTTCTCCCTCGACAGATTCCTGGAAAATGTCATCTGGTGGGGGTGCCGAAGCCGATAATTGAGCCTGGAGCCGATTTGCCCGGCGAATCTTTAAAGTCTTCTTACTTCGGAATTTCGAACACGCCATGCAGGTGTCTTCGCGGTGATCCGGTGACAAGCAGGTATTGCACACGGGGTGCACGTCGAGGTGTGAATATTTAGAGTGACACAGCGGACACTTCTTGAATGGAGTCCGCTCCATAGCAAAGGTGTAGTGTAGGCCCGTCCGCGCCAAAAGCACGTGGAAGGGCAGTAGGAGATCGGAGCTGAGAGTCAGAAAGAAACCCGTACGCAACTATACCGACGCCCAGCCTAAAGACCTTTTGGTCTCGAGTATAAGTTGAACAACCAACGGTTCCGACAGAGGGAACCGAAACACATCCGAACCCAATGGCGGAAAAAAACAATCTGGGGATGGAGGCGATGCCCATGCGCACTGTAGTCCAGGGGAGGAGCCACCTATCTCGTGATACTTCGAAGACTCTTCCAGGACAACAATGTGCAATCATCCGGACCCAACACTAGGTGGCGGACTATGCACAGATATGAATTCAGCAGCCCACATGCCTCGAACCAACGCGGTGACATCATTACCCAGGAATAGATTCGGAGTTCAGAGAAGCTTAAGACGCTGGATTTAGAAGACGATAACAAGGCAAGAAGGCGCTGACACGTCACGAAGCAAAATTCCAGATGAGAGCGTGACGGCAGGTGCGCTTACAGTTCAAAGTTTTTAAAGAATGCGCATTGAGATGAGAGCAGGCTCATATGTTTAACGAAGAGAAATTAATCAGAAATCCATAGTAGCTCACACGGGGGTAGCGAAAATAGACGAAGGGTCCAATGTAATCCAATTAGAGTCCAAATCCAAAAGAGTAAACCCACAATAGAAGGAGAAAATGTATACTACCAGCTCCAGGTAGTATCGTTCAGGGATGAAGGTCAAAATCACTTTGTTCCCTGCCAAAGTTTCTCCACCTCGTCGCCAATGTAAAGAGGGGTCCACAAGATTTAGTAGTAGATAAACAAGTTCAGTTTATTCAGCATACATGAAGAGACCTCCAGCTCCTTCTCCAGCTTCTTCTTACTGGCACAATACTCAAGGCATAACATTCTAAGCACCTAACAACAACAAAGAGTTCTATGAATGCAGCTACAGATGCATTGAGCATAGATCCCAACACAGTCCAATCCATCTGTATAAAAAAATAATAATTGTGGGTCTAGAGAAACTCAAAACTCTGTGTTCAAAAAGATGTTGTGTCCACTACTTGATACGCCTGGACCTATCACTCCGTGATATGGAATCCCATCAGTTACACTATCTGGACCGCCCTGTTTGTCATCATTTGGGCCAGTCTCAGCAAGTGGTATGTCCACAGCATACAGTGAGTACAATCAGATACAGGTAACTGAAAAGCAGTGCACAAAAAATAAGTGAAAGTGAGTGGTTAAAAATGGATAGTGGGTGCAAAAATGACTTTAATGGAGAGCAGACCACTTCCAAGATTAAAAACACGGAGTGCAAAATAATAGTAGTTCAAACAAATATATACTGCCTGTTATATAAAGGTCGACATGTTTCTGCAGTTGCAGATACTGTGTGTATCACCTGCTTCTTCAGGACCAAAGTTAAATGTTGCTACTGCTTCAAAAGGTGAGTATGTGTATTACAAAAATCAAACAAACATTCAGGATATCACCTGGTCAGGCCTTCTCAATGCTCCTGTTTAGTAGAAGCTGTTTATCATAGGTAGAAGGAATCAAGTGCGGATGACACATATGAAAGAAAACAGAGAAAGACACTTTAGTAAATGTTATCCATCATGAGTTTCAATGATTAACATTTTTTGTGTACTTGTATATTACAAGTACAGTACCCAACCATTACTAGTTTACAAGCGCCTCTCACTCACCTAGAGTGTGAGAGACCGGCGCCGCTCCTCGCCTGGCCACAGCTCAGGAAAATAGGGGCACCGCTCTAATGTTCAAGGAAAACAAACCACAAAGATAACAGTGAGAAAACCTCCCAGTGACCGCCAACTCTCAAGCAATAAACCATTGCGTTTAAGCGATTAATGTGCACATCTCCTCTGGCATTATGTCCATTCTTATTTTCTGGAAATACCAAAAGGATGTGGTGCCGACAAGTGGGAAGATATTGGAAATCCATTGGGAATAAATATCAGTGCGCCAGAGACTACAGACAACAGGCACCGGGCCTATGATGATACTGCCGCAGTCTAATGATTAAGGCACACTATTTTGGAACTATATGTAAAGAGTGCTGAATGATGACATATATTAATGGCGAGGGGATGTGTGCTAGATTACATTTAAGCAGAAATATTGCCATTAGAGTCTTTAAAATGCGCAAGTGGCCGAGTAAGAGAAACCGTAGGTGCCACGGCTCACTAATGGCACAGTGCCAGAGCCACAGTCAATACAAGAAGAAACAGGTTAAAAAAAATCACTTGCAACAACATGCATAACCCAGGCCTTGTAGTGCGATGTGCTCACCTACCTAACCGTCGGTACCCCAGTCAGGCATTTGCACTGTACGGGGAGGCACCAGGAGACGGCTGTTCGTCGCTTTTCTAGACGCGGAAACAGTCCACAGCCCAACATCGTACCAGTGCGCATGCGCCGATTACACCGTCGCGCAAGTTGCTGCGTGTCTATCCCGCGTCAGAGGGATCATGGGCAATGTAGTTCAGGCAATGCGTTGCGTCTAAACATAATTCACCTCGATCTCATCGTATGCAACTTAGATAGTGAAAGAAAGTGCTGGCATCGAATTTTCGGAATAATAGAAATAATAATGCTGGGTCAGCAATATGATGTTATTTATATGGCATTACATATGAACAAGCACTCGTCAGGACTATTACCAATTGAAAGGACCTACTGGGAAAGCGATCCGGTAAAGAAAGGAAAACAAAATCGGTCTAAGTGAGAGACCAAATGTGGGTCAATCAGTATTGTTCATACTGAGAGCCATCAGTTATTAGGATGAAGTGGTAAATGATCGATGGCATTAAAACTATCATAAGAGAGTAAGTCCCACGCTGAACCCCAATATTTGGGTGTACAATTGATGTCTGAGACAGAACAATAGTCTCAATAAACACTTCAATGTATCAAGACATGTAACATAGACCAGGTTATCAAAGGGACAGTGTATAAATTCTCACGCCATGCAAGGCGGAACGTCCAACTATTTATCAGTATAACCTGGAAATTTGGTACTGGAGGTCAAAACAAGGATCACCCTATAATGAGGTCCAGGGAATGTCTTCATTGAGGCCATTTTTGTCTGTATTCAAGCGATATACCCATTTCTGCTCCAATTTGAAAAGATGTTTTGTGATGTCAACGATATGTGGGGGGATCTGTGGTTGTTCTAAGACGGTCCAGGTAAAGTCGGTAGGTGCATGTCCTACCTCTAAGAAATGGTTTGTGAGGCGGGTTGCTTGCTTCTTGCATCGGATCGTACTCTTGTGTTCCGATATCCTTACTTTGACTTTTCTCGTTGTCATTCCCACATATTGTAAGGGACAAGGGCATTTGATGAGATAAATCAGGTTTGAACTGTTACAGTTCGTAAACTGTTTTTGCTCCCAACGTCTAGAGGTCCCTATGTCGATGCTTGTGGAGTGGGCCGTTTGGGCACATGCAGCACAATTCCCACAGGGGTGGTGGCCCTCAACCGGTGGCAGATCCCATAGGGTGCCCACTTGATGAGATTTCTTTGGTCCTGGTCTAGTGTGTACTAGCCGATCTTTAAGACTTGCTCCTCTTTTGAATGCAAATAGTGGTATAGGAAGATTGTCAGGGCCAGTATTGAGATTCCTCGAGTGTAATTTTACAATTTTCTTGATCGCATTGGATCGTGTATTAAAGGTGTTTACAAACGCTATCCTCTCATTCTTTGGTTTAGGGAGAGTCACTTCCAGGAGGGATTCACGATTGTTATTTGATGCTCTTTTCTTGGGAGTCTCGGATCAGTTTTTTAGGATATTTCTTGCTGTGAAGACATGATTCCAGTTCTCCAGCATGTTTATGGATACCCTCTTTGGTGCTGCAATTGCGTTGAATACGCAGAAACTGCCCGAAGGGCAGGTTATCCCTGAGGGCCTTCGGGTGACAGCTGTCATATTGAAGCAATGAGTTTCGTGCCATGGGTTTCTTGTAAAGTTCAGACTCCAGGCCCCCTGCAGTGGCCGTAATCCGAAGATCCAGGAATGCCAAGGAGGTTTTTGAGAATTCAATAGTGAAGCGTAGAAACGTGTTTTGCTCGTTCAACCATAGATGAAAGGCATTTAATTCATTTTCGGTTCCATGCCACACTACCAGAATATCATCTATGTAGCGTTTCCAAACCCTTATAGATGGTAAATAAGGGTTTGTAGATGATAGTACACACCCTTGTTCAAACTTGTGAACGTATGGATTAGCTAGGGACGGGGCAAAAACACTGCCCATACTGGTCCCTGATGTTTGGAGGAACACTGTCTCTTCGAACCGAAAGGAATTTTCTTTCATCGCCATTGTGGCAAGTTCCATAATGAAGGAAATTGGAGTGATGGAATCCCAACTTTGTTCCCGTAGTAATGACTCTACTACCTCGAGTGTCTCACTTTGTGGTATTGAGGTGTAGAGGGACTCCACATCAAAAGACACCAGGATATCCAAACTGGTGTCAAACTCAATATCAGGTAACATTCTTAGTAGATCTTTCGTGTCCTGGATATAAGTAGGCATCAATTTTACCAGCAAATGTCGATAGCGGTTCCAAAACGGACCCGATACCGGAAATTATGGGCCGTCCTGGTGGAGGACGTTGTTTCTTGTGAATTTTCGGGAGCACATAAAAATATGGCATCACCGGATTGGGAGTACAGAGGAGAGAGGCTTCATTTGCCGTGATCCAGCCTTCTGACAACGCCTCCTCAGTGAGATGTTTAATGTTCAGAGAAAGTCTCTTAGTCGGATCTGTGGACAGTGGACTGTACGATTTTATATCACTGAGTTGTCTGAGGCATTCCTGCCTGTAGGTGCTCCTATCCATCAGGACAGTGGCACCCCCTTTATCCGCAGGCTTGATGATGAGAGTATCATCTTTTGATAGTCCTGATAATGCCTGCTGTTCTTGCTTTGAGAGGTTCATAAATGGTTGGTTGGTCTTGGTGAACAGAGTCTGAATGTCATGTCTGACTGCTTCCTCGAAGGTTAATACCTTGGTTGGAATAGTCTGAAGTAGTGGCATGAAGTTAGAAGCCTTTTTTAAGCTGTGTTGGATTCAGTGGGTGGGCTCTCAGAGTTCAAAAAGAAGAAATGTAGTCTGATCTTTTTGAAAAGCTGTGCAAGCTCGGTGTTGGTCTGAAAAGGATCTCCAGTAGTGGTCTGGACAAAACCTAGTCCTCGGTTCAACACTTGGATTTCAGTACAAGTGAGCTCTTTGGAGCTTAAATTGATTATCAGACTGTCTCTGAACTCATCCCCGCTTGTTCCTGGGGTACTTGCTTGCCGCTCCGTAGACCCATCGATTGTGGGGGTACCGTCCACTGTACTGTTCCCCGAGAGGATCGTCTTCTGCCTCTTGTCCTTCCTTGGCCAAACCCTAAAAAAGGCTGCATATTCTGATTGTGGGGAAAAGGCATGGGGCCAAAAGGACCCATAGGTTGTGGAGGAAAAGGACCTCCAGTCATCCACGGATTGGGTGACCACCAAGGATTAAATTGGTTGGGACCATAATTTTGGCCTCTCCAGTTCCTTCTAATTCCTCTGCCTCTTTGTTGATTAGTGCGGTTGCCTTGAAAGCTAGAGTCTGAATCACTGGAATTGTCCTCTGAGGTCAAGGTGCCGTAGGTAGAGCCCCCTCTGCTTCCATTCCTGTTGTATGTAGGTGGTACATATGAGGCACTGGTGTAAGGGTACACCTTGTCCATGGCAAATTTATCCAGGTCTTTCTTACACTTCTCAAGCTTTGCAAACAGGATGGAGTCCTTAAATTCTTTAGAAGTTTTATTATTTTCATCTTGCTGCTTGGTGAATAATGTACCTGTAATCTTGGTCCTGATTTGACCCTCCAGTACCTGAATCTCCACAAGCATTTTATCGGAGATTCGTTTTGCAGTTTTAATTATCAGCACAAGCCAGTCACAAGTGCATTTCCATGCTATTAGTGACCAGTCGCGTAAGAAGTCTTTGTCATCGAGAAAAAGTCTAGGGGCATTGGTAACAATCAATCCCGATGGTGCACAATTGCCCCGAAGATACTCGGCCATGGCAATCCCATGCACACAGGTGCGGGAATAACTTTTTTTCAATATTAGAATCTTGGGCCACCCATCCTCGTTAGTCAAAGGTTGGACTGGCATTGATTCCAGCATGCTGGGGTTGTCACTAAGGATGGATTGGATTTCTTCCTCATCAAAAGCCAGACCTAAATTGGTCGCCATTGTCTGGTCAGAGAGAGAGAGAAGGCAGTCGTCTGATTGAGGAAAACACTGTCAGAGTTGTGGTCTGTTGGTTTGGGATAAACTTGTGGAGCACAGCTTCACACAGGTATAAGTTACCAAAGGAAATTTTAAATTTTAAGAAAGGACCCGCAGTCATACAACTGCACTTAAATCACAACACATACGGGGAGAGTAGGGTCCAAGGGAAATATTTAGAGACCCAGTTACAGTTATAGCCCCTTAACAAGATACTGTATAAAAAAATAATAACTGTGGGTCTAGAGAAACTCAAAACTCTGTGTTCAAAAAGATGTCGTGTCCACTACTTGATACGCCTGCACCTATCACTCCGTGATATGGAATCCCATCAGTTACACTATCTGGACCGCCCTGTTTGTCATCATTTGGGCCAGTCTCAGCAAGTGGTATGTCCACAGCGTACAGTGAGTACACTCAGATACAGGTAACTGAAAAGCAGTGCACAAAAAATAAGTGAAAGTGAGTGGTTAAAAATGGATAGTGTGTGCAAACATGACTTTAATGGAGAGCAGACCACTTCCAAGATTAAAAACATGGAGTGCAAAATAACAGTAGTTCAAACAAATATCTACTGCCTGTTATATAAAGGTCGACATGTTTCTGCAGTTGCAGATACTGTGTGTATCACCTGCTTCTTCAGGACCAAAGTTAAATGTTGCTACTGCTTCAAAAGGTGAGTATGTGTATTACAAAAATCAAACAAACATTCAGGATATCACCTGGTTAGGCCTTCTCAATGCTCCTGTTTAGTAGAAGCTGTTTATCATAGGTAGAAGGAATCAAGTGCGGATGACACATATGAAAGAAAACAGAGAAAGACACTTTAGTAAATGTTATCCATCATGAGTTTCAATGATTAACATTTTTTGTGTACTTGTATATTACAAGTACAGTACCCAACCATTACTAGTTTACAAGCGCCTCTCACTCACCTAGAGTGTGAGAGACCGGCGCCGCTCCTCGCCTGGCCTGGACTGCATTCGGACTGGATTCGGACTCGACTACTTCGAGATACTTCGGAACTTCGGAACCTGGTGGGCCTCCGTATACCTCGGATCTTGCTCTCTCAGTCCAGGGTTTCCGAGGCCTTCCGTTTCCGTGCTTCCCGGTGAGTACCGTTGCTGGGGACGCATCTAGACGTGCGCATTAGTTTGTGCCGGTCAAGACAGGTGTGGGTACACAGACCTGGTCTGCACTGTTTTAGACAGTGTATCTGTACTGTTTAGCAGTATATCCAGTCTGCACTGTTGAGCAGTGTATCTAGTATTATGCAGTTAGCAAGTTACCTTCTAATTGTCATCATTCATGTTAAAATGTTCTAATGTGTCTCAAAATGTCGTGGTATGAGTGATTGTTCGATCGTAATTATTGTGATTATTGTGTTCAGTGTGTTCATATCTGAGTAAGAACCAAGTAGCCCGATTTCAGGATGCCGTTGTTCTCCAAATTAAGACAAATAAAAACTAGAAAAGGGGTATTAGAAGAAGCTGTTCCCATTCCACCTCGGGACACTCCAGGGTACTTTATGTACCACAAACATGGCCTAGATGCCGTTTTATTCCTTGACTTATGGGTGGACTACACTAAAGAATTATCCGAGAATCAGAGATGGCCTGCTGCTGGGACATGGGATGCAGATTGCATCATGAGAGTAGAAGAAGCATTATGGAAAAAGAAAGCCAAACAGTCACAGAAGGATGCCATTGAATTATGGCGTAAAGAATCACATAGGCGTACAGAAAAAGCACTTAGAAAAGAAGAGAAAAGGAGGGAGGATCCAGAGAAAGCCCAGGAAAACGTATTAGTTGAGGAAGGTACCCGAGTAAAATTAGAACAGGTAGACAGACAGCGAAACACACTCATGAACGGCATGTACCCCCTCTTGACTGAGGGTTTGCCTAAAGCCACCCCGGAAGTACCGAAAGAACTACCACCCCCACTGCTCCCGATTAAAATGCACCAGAAAACAGCAAAGGACATTTTCCTTTCATCCTATCTAGACGATGTGGCCCCCGCATATGTAAATACCGCACCGCCACGCACACCTTCTCCTGCCGGCCAAGATGGTCAGCCCCTTCCTCCCCGACAAGCTACTCCTCCTCCTGTTCCTCCTGGTCTTCCAGCTGTCCTTCCACCTATTCCTGGTCCTGCCCCCCCCGTTTCACACCCAACGAACCCCTTCGGAGCGGGCGCCTCAGGAGGCGCGTCCGGAGGAGCGACAGGTTACCAGACCCCGCCATCCGCCCATCGGCTGACCTATAGAGACCTAGCGCAGCAACGTACACCTAGAACAGGCGATATTATATTATATGGAGATCATCTTGGAGACTGTAGATATGATCCAGTACCTGGTAAAAAGAATGACGAAAGAATGTTGCTCGCATCAATACGCTTGCGACGAGTCACAAACTTCTTATTAACACTTCCTGGAAAGGTAGATCATCTAGATCGAATATATCAGTTTGTACAGACAGGAGTAGGGCCTGAATGTATTAAGGAGGCCATGGCCTATCAGAAAGTGGATACTAAAGCCAAGATATTACGGTTTCTTATAAACTGTTTTATAAGGGAAGTGGATAGGCCGGGTATGAACCCGGAAGACGTAAAAGCGCTCCACCGGTGGGGCCAGAATATAGCAGCTGGGAATCACGATAAAGATGCCTGTGTAGAAAATATGTACTGAAGAATCAGAAATGCAATAAAGAAGATGCATGAGAAAAGACAGCCATCACCGGAAATAGATTCAGACAAGGTTGAATCCTCAGAGGAGGAGGACGGGCAAGAACAGACCCCAGAGCAGACACAATTACCAGTTAGAGAAACGATAGCATATGTAGGTAAGGGAAGACCTTTCAATAATTCAATGCGCCCAGTGCGTCCAGAAAGTAAAAGAATATTCCAAGAAGCCATGCGTAATCCAAGAACTCCTGAACACTTATTCCAAGCTACTGATAACAGACTTCGAGAACGAATGGGGTACCATGTACTCGATTCCATGGACGAACAGGAATTAGCCAGGTCAGCCGTGCAATGGGCTGACAATTCTGAGAAATATGGTGATGATGCGTTAGCGCATACGTTTTTGAACCTGACACCGAGTGAACAGCGTTTAGCTGGTACATACATGATACAACACCTGCTCTTATTATATAGAAGCCAGCATTCTGATCCAGGCCCCTTGCCTGATATATTAATAGAACTGCTCATGAACAAATGGAGAGGTCTAGGTACCGATCTAATTAAAGTAATTCTAGAACACCGACACAGATATAACGCCTTCCTATGTCCACAGACCGACTCAGCACATGTCATGGAAAGAAAAATGTATTACATGGACGGACAGAATCCGTTGCGAGAAGTGCACCCAGTACAGAACGCAGACAATACATTTAGACGTGTGTTTGTGTACACCCCCATAACTAAAATAGAACTATTGGAAATGAAAAAATTAGTACCTAGTCATGACAAAGATCCCGCAGGTTTCCACCGTGAAATAAAAGACATGATACTCATGGGTGACTATACTTATCCCGACATTATGAAAATATTGAAAGTATTACTGCCTCCCGGTATATACGAGAAACTCAAAGAAAAAGAGTGGGAGGTGGGAGACACAAAGATTGATTGGGCTGCATTAGAAAACGAAGAAAGTACTAGAATTCCGGGCCAAGGGCTCGGGGATAAAGTTAAAGCATTACCCGGATTGTTAGTACAAGTGTTGCCACGTTTATTAAGTACTAAAAAGGAAGATTGGGGTGCCATTTCAGCTTGTAAACAGAAACCCGATGAAGATACCAGTGATTTCTATACCAGATTTGAAAAATGTTTTGGCATTAATAGCGGTCTGAAAGCAAGTAGCGAGTCATATCCACATCTTTTTGTAACGAAATTAGTCGAGAATTCACTGCCCCAGGTTAAGAATAGAGTATTGAAAGTCGAAAGCACCTGGCAAGCTAACACCCCTTCACAAATGTTACAAATGTTACAGTACCACCAGAATAGAATTAGAGAAGAACAAGAACATGAACAAAGACATATGAAAGACACGAAAATGAAAATGTTAGTTGCTCAGTCAGTTCCCGCCGATGGCCATAAAAAGGGTGGGACCCAGCCTAGTAATACGACAGCTCCTGTTAAAGGGACATGTAACTACTGCAAACAGCCAGGTCATTATGTAAACGATTGTGCCGTTCTGAAACACAATATCTCCACGGGTAAGACCAAGGAGAGACCGCGCGTACCTAAACAAGATCAGGCCCAGCAACAAGTACTGCAGAATATACAACATATTCCGCCTATACCAGCTTCATCACAAACTGTAGCCGTGCCACAACAACAGCCAATTACTGCAACACAGAACACAACACAACAGATGTACCAGTACGCACAAAATGATTATCCCGACTATCAACGATACACATGAAACAGCCTAGAGAGGGAATTTGGCTTGCCCCTTATTGAAGTTCCCGTAGATCAAGAGGGTCCTTATGTACACAGTCAGGTGTTAGGAAAAGACCGAAAGTTTTTAATTGACACAGGGGCAAGCAGGACCACAATCAGTCACAATGAGGTTCCAGGGGCACCCCTCTCAGGCTCACAGAATGTTTCCCTTGGATTTTCAGGAAAACCTATTATTAATGAAGTATCACAGCCACTCCCCCATGCAGTCGGTCCTCTGACACGGACTACAGATTTATTGCTCACAAAATCATGCCCGGAAAACTTATTAGGAATAAAGACACTGAAAGCTCTAGGAGCTATTATATGCTGTTCTCCGGAAGGAGTACGCTTATTTTTGCGAGATTTTAAAGGCCATTATGTATTAAGAGACATGGATCCCCGGTTACAGAATGTACCTGCACACTTGTGGGCACAAGGCCCCACTGATGTAGGTTGTATGCACATTACACCATATCGAGTCACACTCAAAGCAGGAGTGGTATTACCACGAATTCGACAATACAAGTTACCTCCAGATGCTGTAGTGGCTTTACTGAGAATTATTGACGAGCTCATTGCACAAGGAGTGGTTGTGGAAACCGACTCCAATGTATGTAATTCTCCTATCATACCAGTTCTTAAACGTACTGATCCAAATGCACCACCAGTTTATCGATTAGTTATTGATCTGCGCGAGTTGAATAAATGCATTGTACCACAGTATCCCGTGGTCCCAGATATCTCTTCATTACTGACAGCTATTGATTCAGAAGCGACGTTCTTTACTGTACTTGACCTCAAGAACGCCTTCTTCAGTGTCCCAATTGATCCAGAAAGCCAATACTTGTTCGGATTCAGTTTAAATGGACGATCTTTCAAATTTGCACGCGCACCTCAAGGATTCACAGAAAGCCCCAGCATCTATAGTCAAGCACTGAAAAGACAACTCAACAGTATTCACATGCCAGCTAACACTGCCCTACTCCAGTATGTCGATGATCTGCTGATCACCGCACGGAGCGAATCCGAATGTGAAAATGCATCACTGACAGTTCTGAATTTCCTGGCCGACAAGGGGCACAAGGTGTCCCCTTCGAAGCTGCAATTCTGTGTTCAGCAAGTTGTGTACCTGGGTCACTTGCTGTCCAAAGTGGGGAGACAGCTCACTCCTGACCGCATTCAGTTAATTGTAAACATGTCACCACCAAAGACACAAAAGGAGGTGCGGGCTTTCATAGGCCTCACCTCGTACTGCAGACAATGGATTCCCCAATATGCATTTCTAGCAAAGCCACTCATCCAGTTGACAACTCAGGAGGCAGCGACATCGACTGTCCTCCCTTGGACTCAGGAACATACACAAGCTTTTGAAAACTTAAAGAAAGCCTTATGCCAAGCACCAGTTTTAGCAACACCATGTTACAGTAAACCTTTTACACTTTTTGTCACAGAACGTGAAGGTACTGCCTTGTCAGTCCTCACCCAGGAACAAGCAGGTTCACACAAACCGTGTGCTTACTTTTCTAGCACATTAGATCCAGTAGCTCAAGCTTTACCTGCATGTTTGAAATCAGTGGCAGCGACAGCTTTAGCAATCAGACAGAGCGATGCCATAGTATTAGGGCATCAATTGACAGTACAAGTTCCACATTCCGTGGAAGTTCTCTTAAATCGTACACAGACCCAACACTTGACCATAGCAAGACTGACAGGTTATGAATTGACATTGTTTCAACCACACATAGAAATCAGACGCTGCAGCACATTAAATCCCGCCACACTGTTGCCATTAAATGGAGTAGATCCATTGGCACATGATTGTATTGAAGTCATTACGATTACAACAAAACCCAGACAAGACTTGACAGATGTCCCATTACCAGATCCAGACCTGACACTTTATGTGGATGGTTCATGTATGAGAACAGGTACAGGAGAATTAGTGGCAGCCTACGCAGTCACTACAGATGTCGTAATTGGCCCGATTGGGTTAGCGATTAGCTGAACCTACACGTTTCGCTTCTTAACTTGGCTATATACGATAAACGCCATTTTGAATGTTCCAGCGGCCATCTTAGACCATGAGCGGCCTCGTGGCCGACGTGCCCTTCAGTCCTTTGTCCGTTCCACTGACCACTCTCATCTGCCCAGCAACAGGCTATTTTTAGTACTGGTCAAGCCACACATGCGCAGTTCTCACTGACTCGTACACCTTCAGGAATGTGCTACTAACTGACCAGCGGGTTTGAAACTCTCCAATGAGCTGGCAGTATTCCAAAACATGACCATATATGTCTCTAAACTGTGTCTTAACTTGTGCCGCCTATCTTTTATTGCCCCAAAATTGTATATAAACGGGGTCACACCGGTGTTCGGTGTGATACCTCTTGCATTACCGAAGGGTACTGTTTGAGTGTACCACCACCCCATGGGGTCCTAATAAACTTGTTCTTTGCATTTTACAGTTTCCGTGCCAACAGTTCTTGTGTAAGTGGGTAATCTCTGGAGCGTGTAGGCCTTGGGAACCCCGAAATACTTCAATTGGCGACCACGAAGGGACTCATCGGCGACTCGGATGCCCGAAGGAGAGGTCGTGACGAAGGCTTGGAAATCCGCCATGGGCGCGCGCTGCCACGAGTGACCCGAGTCTTGGCTGCCACGGTGTTTTTTCCTTTCCTTCCGATCTGACCTTCCAGGTGGCGCCGGTCTCCGACTGAGTTTTCGAAGTGTCCGCATCACTGAGAGAGTGCCGTTTGGCTGATTTGGCTTACAAGACCTTGGCAGTTGGAACCTGGACAGTTGAGTATTTGGTAAGCTTTGTGTTCGGTAAGGTAGTCTTCGGACGCTTACTGAAGTCCTACGAATTGTGTTCGGTAAGGTAGTCTTCGGACGCTTACTGAAGTCCTACGAATTGTGTTCGGTAAGGTAGTCTTCGGACACTTACTGAAAAATCTGTGCTTTGTGACCGGTGAGGACGCTTGCCGAATTCTATGAACTTTGATTTGAGTTAGCTAACATTGTGAATTTGTGATCTTTGAACTCATATGTGTAGTGCACTTCACATAGGCAGGCATGTAGAGATGTTTCTCTAACCTTGTTTTTTCCCTTGAGCGGCACAATCGTGTAGAGAATTGTAAGTGCCATTTTTTATGGTGTCATGCTTTTGTGATACTTTTCGAACATGCCTGTTTTTAGCACACTCCGAGGAATGTGTTGTTTTGGAGAAGGCGCCTCAATTAGGTTAGCGGAATCACAGCCGGCTCCCCCAGAGGGAACACCAAATAGGGAAATGTATATCAAGTTCGGCCTCCCCCCTATTATGTACAGTAAATTGTGGCATAAGTACACTAAGGCCGATTCCGAATTGCAATGGCCCCTACACGGGTCATACGATTTGAGTAAAATCCAATTTGTGGAGCAATGTATGTTTCAGCGCAGGTCCAGACAAAACATGTTTGATTGTGTGCGAATGTGGGAGAAAGCGGCGCGTGAACGAATGAAGCGTGAGGTTGCCTTGGCGGACAAAGAGCAGCGCAAGGCTGCTCGGGATAAGGCTTTACAGCTTGAGGAAAAGGAGGCTCAGGAGAAGAAAGAAAGGGAGGAACGGGAACGTAATTTGCAAACTGCTGGTCAGTTTCCTATTCGCCGACCACTTTATCCTGTCCTTAATAATGAAGTTGATGATTTTTCTTTGTTAGATCGGTCACCGCCTCCGTATGTTACGCCGACGGCTCCAGCTGTGGATTCTGATGAGGACGGACGGGATAAGTCGGGCAAGAAGGGTGTATCGGCTCTCAGGTTTACTGCGGAGAGGTCCGCTCATTTACGTAGTTGGGCTCGCAAAGTGAATAAGCATAGTGTTACTCAGGATCAATTGATCTCAGAGAAAGCAGGGTGGACGGATCTTGAAGTGATGTATTTTTTGTCTTCTTTGGCTGATGAAGTTGTAAGCGCATATCGAGATCTTTCTGATACGTTAGAGCCAAAGGTGTTGTCGGTGTATCGTGAAAATTTAGCTAAAGGTGACTTTGATCTTTCAGATGTTGACGACCTGTTCAAGCACTTGATCAAGCTGCGGGACGAGACAACCCATTTGAGGCAGGAACGGAAACGGAGGCAAAAAGAGTCCGAGCCGGGAAATGACGGGGCGGTTAAGGAGTGTTCTCTCCGTGGTTCAGATAAGAGTTCTGCGTTGCATGTTATGCCTATGCGTGAAGCCGCGCCTTTGTATGTTCCACCAAAAGGGGAAGGTACGGATGATGATAAGTTGTCGAAGGATGCGAAAGGGTATTTTGTGTATAATTGGGTATATACGCCATGGAATAGGGCAGATGTCATGGCACTGAAAAATTCTCTACCTGATCTCCGAAAGAACCCAGCGGCATTTTATGAGGGGGTGGAAGGGGCTATATCGTCTTGTGTGATGACTCTTGTAGATATAGATTTGTTTTTTGGGCTAATTTTACCACCTGATATGTGGAGGCAAATTCGTAAGACTAATGATGAAACGATTTTGGGGGGAACCTGGAAAGAAATAAACGCTGCAGATTTAGATAGGGAACCGGCATGTAAGCCTTGTCCGCTAATTTTAGATCTTCCGGCAGCTATTTTGCATAAATTAAAAACGCTTGTTCCCGCCAAAAAGATTGATTGGACCATGTTAACGTCGTGCAAGCAGAAACCCGATGAAACGGTCTCTGATTTCTTTACACGCTTCGAGGAGGCCTTTCATGATTACAGTGGTCAATCTTTAACAGACGATACGGGTCGGCATCTGTTTGTAGATAAGTATGTAGCTAATCTCCTGCCGGAGATTGCTAAGCGATTGAAATCGAGTGAAAGTTCCTGGGCCACGGCGACCCCTGCGTCCTTGTTAACTATGGCTCAGTATTATGAGCGGCAGGAGGTGGAAGCTAAAGAAAGTGTAGAGAAAAAGACGAAGGAATTGAAAACGAAGGTGATGTTGGCACAGGTTCGGGGAACACAGGGTAGAGGGAATGATAGAGGTAGACGCGGTGGGGGAAATGCATCGTATGGTCGTACGGACATTGCGGAGGATCAGTGTGCTTATTGTAAGGAGTTTGGGCATTGGGCTGAAGATTGTCCGGTACTTCGCGAACAGCGTAGTCAGCGTGGTCGAGGTAGTGGAAGGTCAAGAGGAGGTTATACTGGAACGAGAGGTGGCGGAGGTGATCGTAGACAGGTTGAGGAGAGGGGCCGTGGCCAGGACGAACGAAATACGTTTGATAGACGGAATCAATATCAGATTTCGGAAGGAGAGAATGTGGAACATCAGGATTATGTGCATGCATAGGATTGCGTGGGATGGGGTAAGGAATCAGTTGAAGTGGCAGTAGATCAGCAAGGTCCATATGTAACAGCGGGTATTTTGGGTTCTACTGATCAGTTTCTAGTCGACACAGGAGCTACTCGTAGCGCTCTGTCGAAAAACTTGGTTCCGAGGGCTCCCCTGTCTGGCGAAATGATTACGTGTGTAGGGTTTGATGGCACACCCTCCCCCAGCCCATTGTCCAAGCCCCTTGCACTATGCATTGACAAATACTTTAGCTTTGGCCAATTTTTGTTATCGCCCCATACCCCAGATAATATCTTGGGCATTGATTTGCTTAAATATTTTCGAGCAACAATACGCTGCGCTCCAGAGGGAGTGCGGGTTATTCTGAATGACAACTACCCTGACCCTGATGATTGCCCTGACCCTGACAGATTTTGTGTCATTTTAGATATTCCCGCTCTGGCCTCTCTGCCGCACACGTTGTGGGCGACATCAGATACGGATGTGGGAGAGATGCGCATTCCACCAATACACATTACTGTTAAGGAAGGGGCCCCCCTACCACGAGTGCCACAGTATAAGATCTCGAAGGAAGGTGAAATTGCACTGACGCATATTGTTCAGGATTTGATTTCCGCAGGGGTGGTGGAGGAGGTCCCTTATAATGTTTGTAACAGCCCTATTCTACCGATTCTTAAAAGAGATTCAGATGGCAAGATCTATCGATTTATTATTGATTTGCGTGAAGTAAATAAAATTGTCGTTCCCCAATACCCAGTGGTGTCTGATATCACGACTTTGCTTACTTTGGTTCCACCGACAGCCACCACTTTTAGCGTTATTGATCTAAAGAATGCGTTCTTTTCTATCCCTGTTCACCCAGATAGCAGATATCTGTTTGGTTTTACGCTCAATAATAAATCGTATAGATTTTGTCGTGTTCCCCAAGGTTATACTGAAAGCCCTAGCATCTACAGCCAGGCTTTGAAACGCCAACTAGATTCCTTTACATTACAGTCTGGCGTGGCACTCATCCAGTATGTGGATGACCTTCTGCTCGCCGCCGACTCCTATGCACAATGTGAACAGAGTACGCTTGCGTTGCTTTCCTTTTTGGCACAAAACAATCATAAGGTTTCCAAGAAAAAGCTTCAATACTGTAGACCCCAGGTGACCTACCTCGGTCATCTGTTGTCTAAGGAGGGGCGGGCATTAACATCAGATCGAATTCAAGCAATTTTAGACACACCAGTCCCCCGCACGCAGAGAGATGTGCGTGCTTTTATAGGGTTGACATCTTTTTGTAGACAATGGATCATGGGTTTTTCACATATCATAAAACCCTTGCTAGCATTACTGTCCAAAACTACACCGATGCCTCTTGAGTGGACAGAAGAATGCCAGAAAGCTTTTGAACAGTTGAGACAGGCCCTTTGCTCTGCACCCGTGTTAGGAACACCAGATTACACGAAACTTTTCACACTGTACGTGCACGAGAATGATGGGTGTGCATTGTCAGTGTTAGTGCAGTTACACGGGGATAAGCAGAGACCATGTGCATACTTCTCTGCTATTTTGGATCCTGTAGCACGAGGGTTGCCTGGGTGTTTTCGAGCGGTAGCGGCAACAGCAGTAGCCATACGACAGAGTGAGGGCATAGTGTTATCACACAAACTATTGGTGTTAGTTCCCCACGCAGTAGATGCCCTGTTAAACCAAACAAAGACCCAATATCTTACGAGCGCACGACTTACAGGATATGAGCTGACGCTTTTAGCGCCTCACATAACATTGAAAAGATGCGCTACTTTGAACCCCGCGACTTTATTGCCCTATCCGGCCGAGGAAAGTCAGGAAGAAAAACATCATGACTGTGTTTTCCTGACTGAGGAACAGACAAAGGGTCGTGTTGACTTACAGGATGTGCCACTTCCTGATGTGGATGGGGAACTGTGGGTTGATGGATCGTGTTTGAGGCTGCCAGATGGTACGACCTCTGCAGCATATGCGATCACGACTCTTAAGACGGTGGTTGAAACAGCTAGAATACCACAAAAATCGGCTCAGGCAGCAGAGCTGATAGCCTTGACAAGAGCCTGCGAATTGAGTGCTGGCCTATGTGTGAACATATACACGGATAGCCGGTACGCCTTTGGAGTGGCCCATGACTTCGGGCTCCTCTGGAGGGAACGTGGGTTTCTGACGTCACACGGGGAGCACATTATGCACGGAGAGTTAGTGCGTGATCTCCTAAATGCGTTGCTTTGCCCTAAGAAAGTAGCGATAGTGAAGTGTAGTGCCCATAAAAAGATCACGGATAAAGTGGGTCAAGGAAATGCCTTTGCAGACAGCATAGCAAGGCAGACGGCTATGTCCCGAACTAGCTCCCCTATGTATGTGGTACAATCACAGGCTGAGAGATGGAGTGATGCCAGAGCAGAGATACGGGACATTCAAAAATCAGCTACAGAATCTGAACTTGCGGCTTGGGCAGTAGATGGGGTACTAGATGACGAGGGTTGTTGGAGAAGCAAAGACATGGAGAAGTGGAAATTGCCTGCGGCTTACTTGCAGGCGATGGTCCAGATGACACATGGACTGGCCCATGTTGGAGCTCTTGCAATTACTCGGCTTTTACAACGAGTTTGGGAGCATCCCGAGATTGCGAACACTGCAAAGAGAGTAGTGGAGACCTGCCTGGTATGCTTGCAACACAATCCTGGAAAGGGGACCCATACTCCGAAAGGAGGGTTCGTTCCACCCTCTGCACCATTTGAAGTGCTTCAAATGGACTACATTCAACTCGAGCGTTGCAACAACCTGAAGTATGTCCTAGTGGTGGTGTGTGCTTTTAGTAAATGGGTTGAGGCCTACCCCACGAAAGACAATACGGCTTTGACAACAGCTAAGGTGTTGCTTAAGGAATTCTTTCCTCGCTTTGGAGTTTGCAAATTTTTGTGGAGCGATAACGGGCCCCATTTTGTTGGAAAGATTGTGGAACATGTACTGAAGGGGTTGGGGATTCAGCAAAAGTTCCACGCTGTATTCCACCCTCAGTCAGCAGGTTTGGTCGAGCGGTATAATGCAACGTTGAAACTTAAGCTGGCGAAAATCGTGGCGTCTACATCGTTGAAGTGGCCAGATGCATTGCCGCTAGCACTGCTCTCTCTTAGATCAGTACCCCACTCACGAACAGGCCTTACGCCCTATGAGGTGGTGTTTGGCCGCCCCATGAATATCTGGGGGGTGCCCAAGCCGCGATTAATACATGATGTGCCTTGTGTTATGATGAACGATTATTTGGCACGATTAACAAATGATTTGCTCTCTATTCATCAACAGGTTCGAGAAGCGCTCCCTGATAACTCCACTGGAGAAGGCCACGATCTTCGTCCTGGGGATCATGTGATGATCCGCTCGTTTGAGAGAGCAAGCAGTTTGGAGCCCAGGTGGAAAGGCCCCGAGCAGGTCCTCTTGGCGACCCGCACCGCAGTACGAGTGACAAACAGAAAGCGGTGGGTGCATTCGACCCATTGTCGCCGTGTCTCTCCGGACCTGGTGACTCCTGCTGTGCTGACTGATTACAAAGAGATCTTGGAGAAAGAAAAGAGCCCAGCTGTGACGTCGGCCGAAGTGGAGGGAGTCTTCCCGGACCAATCTGCTACTGGGAGAGAGCGCTACAATCTACGACCGCGATAAAGAAGATTTTTTTGTTCCTTTTTAGACTGGTTGGTAACCGCTCCAGGTTTGTGAAACGGAAACCGGGAATTCCAAGGGGGGGGGATCAGTTCTGCCAGAGTAGCGACACCCGTCTTGGCCCGGAGAAGAAAACAACGGCTACCTCGGAGTTCAGCACCGCATTTTTCTTTTTTTAGGGTATACACGTACGTGTATCAAAGACTATTTGTGAAAAACTGTGAACAATTTGTGTTGTTTGAGACTTTGCACAGACTCCTTTGAAACTATGGCATCAACGGCATCGCGTGATAAGAAAATACTGGGTGCCTTTCTTTTTGTTTTTACGATTGTGGTGATAGCTGTTATTGCTTGGGTAGTTGAACTTGTGGTGCCTGTACGAGAACATTTGCTGCCGACTACCCCGGCACCGTCTGAACATTTCCATTTTACATTGCCATTCCATGAAGAACGCCATCGCCAAACGTACTTAAATAACAGCTTCATTCAGATTCTTCACCACACGCATAATATGACCAATACCTCTAACTGCTGGGTGTGTGGAATGTTGCCTGGGCACCAGAAGAGAGGGGGTACCCCACTTATTCCACTCCCGTTTTCGCACAATGGGTCATGCAATGCTTGGTACACCCTCCTCTTTACCTTAAGATGGCCAACAAAAGGGGGGGTGCTTTTCCGTTTGAATAAAGTATGCTCCCATGACAAGGATGGGTTTCCCCGGGCTGAGGGTACACGTTTCGAATGGGAAGAGTACAGGCCTGATAATGTATCTGCTCCACGAATATATAGCAATCAGCGAAATGCGAATGTATCTAGTGCTCATGTCATAAATGTCATTGCCACGAAAGCCGATTTATGCATCAGAAACAAAGGCACGATTGCAGTGGGGAAAAGCGAATGTAATATCACTCTTACGTTTGACAGCCCGAATGGCATTTCGTTTGTTGCATCTCGAAACACCTACTTCATTTGTGGAACGAAGGGGTACCATCAGCTTCCAGTAGGGTGGTTGGGCACGTGCTACGTATCGTTTGTGCTACCTCCTGTGTTTATTGCCCCTCCAATGTACCACAACGACTATACTCTGTACCACGATTTTGTTTTGAACAGAGTTAAACGAACTGTTGCCCTAGAGGACATTGATCAAACGGACACTGCATTACAACAGTATGTGGATTTCAATCTGGGACTATTCTCCTTTGTGGGGGCTGCATTGAACAGCAGGAAAATCAGACGGCTGACTCGCGTTGTTGAGGCTGTTGCGAATGACACTGCCATTGCCCTAGGGAATATTACCGAAGAATTACAGATTTCTAGAATTGTCACCCTCCAAAACAGGATGGTGCTGGATGTTGTTTTAGCTGACCGTGGGGGGGCATGTAGAATCATCAGAAGCAGCTGTTGTGTCTATGTCCCTGATAATTCTCCATCTGTGTATGATGCGATTTCCAAGCTGCATAAAATCGCTGCCGAAATACACCCGGACAATGGAACTTGGACACTTTCTGGATGGTTCTGGTCCATGATTGCAATTTGGGGTTGGAAACTGTTGACAATTCTTTGTATACTTGTGGGAGCAATGTTCTTTATATGCTTGTGTATTCAATGTGGCCCTGCCTTATGTTCAATGTGTTTATCAGCTTGTTTACCATCGAGACGAGCTCTTACTCAGGATAAAATGATGCTACACAAAGAGGTGACAAAAATTATGTTAATAGACATCGAGGACGAACATCCAGACTATGTTCATTATGAGGTAGATTCAGCTAAACGCTAAAAGGGTTGTCTGTCGTAATTGGCCCGATTGGGTTAGCGATTAGCTGAACCTACACGTTTCGCTTCTTAACTTGGCTATATACGATAAACGCCATTTTGAATGTTCCAGCGGCCATCTTAGACCATGAGCGGCCTCGTGGCCGACGTGCCCTTCAGTCCTTTGTCCGTTCCACTGACCACTCTCATCTGCCCAGCAACAGGCTATTTTTAGTACTGGTCAAGCCACACATGCGCAGTTCTCACTGACTCGTACACCTTCAGGAATGTGCTACTAACTGACCAGCGGGTTTGAAACTCTCCAATGAGCTGGCAGTATTCCAAAACATGACCATATATGTCTCTAAACTGTGTCTTAACTTGTGCCGCCTATCTTTTATTGCCCCAAAATTGTATATAAACGGGGTCACACCGGTGTTCGGTGTGATACCTCTTGCATTACCGAAGGGTACTGTTTGAGTGTACCACCACCCCATGGGGTCCTAATAAACTTGTTCTTTGCATTTTACAGTTTCCGTGCCAACAGTTCTTGTGTAAGTGGGTAATCTCTGGAGCGTGTAGGCCTTGGGAACCCCGAAATACTTCACAGACACCGAAGTTATAGAAACAAATTGTATTGACACCCTGTCAGCTCAAGCAGCAGAGCTCATCGCTCTGACACAAGCATGTATTCAAGCCAAGAATAAGAGAGTCAACATATACACTGATTCACGTTACGCATTCGGAGTCGTTCACGACTTTGGAGTCATCTGACGAGAGAGAGGTTACTTAACTTCTCACGGTGCCAACATCCAACACGGTCCCCTTATTCAAGGTTTATTAGATGCAATACATCTACCTACTGCAATCTCTATCATGAAATGTAAGGCACATACAAAGGTTACCGACACGATCTCCCAGGGTAACGACCTGGCAGACCGAACAGCTAAGCAAACTGCTCAGAATCGAATGCATGCAACCGACTTGACAAAGACAATAGTTCCGACACCATTACACTGCATGACAGTCAGGGATCCCGCCCATGATGTAATTGACATACAGACACATGCCACACCAGACGAAATCAAGAAGTGGACTGAACTAGGAGGGATCCAAACAGATCAGGGATGGATGACGAAGGGAAAATCTACATGGTTTCTCCCCGACTCTATGGTTCAGGTTATCATTAACACAGTACATAGTCCAGCGCATCTAGGAGAAAAAGCAATGCTAGACAGCATCCAGCACATTTGGTGCAATAAGAACTTACGAGCAGCAGCCAAACAAAAAGTGCGTACTTGCATGATTTGTTGTCAGTTTAATCCAGGTAAAAGCATCCCTGTAGAGCAAGGTGGATTTCAGCCTCCCGATCACCCTTTTGAAGTCCTCCAGATGGATTATATCCAGATGGACCGCTGCCGAGGATTCAAGTATGTCCTCGTAGTCGTATGTGCACTTTCCCGCTGGACAGAAGCATACCCAGTCCCAGATTATACCGCTCCGACAACAGCCAAGCAACTGGTTCGCGAGTTCTTCCCGCGGTACGGTTTGCCCCGTATCGTGTACTCAGATAACGGTCAGCCATTCTCATCCGAGCTTGTGAAACACATTACACTCCTGTTAGGCTATCAGTGGAAGTTCCATTGTGTCCGGCATCCCGAGGCAGCAGGTCTCGTGGAGCGTCATAATCAGACCCTAAAAATCCGACTTTCCAAAATCTGTAGAGAGAAGGGTGTTGACTGGATAGTTGCTTTGCCGGTAGCCCTCTTCTATATGAGGATGGTTGCACATTCTCGAACCGGGCTATCCCCGTATGAGGTGGTCTTTGGCAGGCCTCCGAATATGTGGGGGACGCCTGTTCCGCGAAAAATTACAGATGTTGACTGTATTATGCTGACAGATTACCTTGCCTCCTTGATGTCTGCACTACAATCTTGTCGTTCACAGGTAGCTGCAGCCTTTCCCGACAACGCCGATGTGAAGCCCCACGAGGTGGTCCCGGGGGATTATGTCTTCGTGCGCAACTTCGATCGGAGAAGTCCGTTGGAGCCCCGCTGGCAAACCACGAAATTGGTTCTTCTAACAACGAGGACAGCCGTCAAAGTAGAGGGCAGGAAGGGGTGGCTGCATTCCAGCCACGTAAAAAAGTTCCACGGACTCCCTTCGGACTTGGACTCTAAGCCCTGCCCTCCTACGCAAACTGACTCAAAACTCCCTTTGGTTGAGAAAACGACTTCTGAAGAATATAGACTGAAATTACGATCTAGCAAGTCAGACAGTTTATTTGTTTAAGTCCTCCCCTAGGTGAATCGGTTAAATTAGTTTCTGACATGTATCCCCTAGATCGAGATAGAGAGAGAGATAGACAGAGAATACTAAAGGAACGTGCATATTGTAAATCACTCCGTAGTCACTGTATAGTGACATTAATAATTATGTTTTTTCTAAGTCTTTTGATTATTGCTGCTAGTATCTTGCTGCACATCTACTACCCTATCTTCAAGCATGTACAATCTGCTTATAACGTCACTGCCGAACATTCCTTTAGCGAGTTACCTCCACACGAACTTTCTTACAGACTTGCGCTGCGCAACAACACATTCATTAGTATGTTACATCACTCCCATCAGACTAACAATGCTACGAACTGTTGGATATGTGGCCGACTCCCTCCCTACCAGAAATACAAGGGAGTTCTGCCCCTTTTTCCGTACCCGTTCACTCACAATGGCTCCTGTGGGGCATGGTTTAGATTGATTAATTCCTTAGATTCTGACATTGCTGTTTACGATGGGAATTGGGTTTGGGGAAACCTGAACTCAGTTCTTCTTAAGGTCTGTTACCCTGACAAGAAAGGACTCCCCACTAGAACAGGAACTGATCTAGAAAATGAAGTATATGGATTGGGAAATTACACAATTAACCTCATGATTCTTACTGTTGAATCCGAAACTGCACCAGTATTGCCTGCTATGTCAGTGTTACCAGTCAAGGGTGAATTATGTATCAGGAAAAATGGTTCCATACACTTAGGTCATAGTAAATGTACTACTGTGATCGAATTCAGTGATCAAGGCAAATCCACGTTTAGAGCTACACGTCATTCCTACTTTGTTTGTGGTCATATTGCATACATACGTTTGCCTCCAGATTGGGATGGTACCTGTTACATTGCATTCCTTCTGCCACCTGTTTTCCTAGCTCCTCCTGATTATCACAGAAATACCAATCTAGTAAACAATAGACTCCGAAGAGACCTCCCGATTGTCGACTACACTGAAACGGCATGGGAGCAATACACAGACTTCAATAAAGGTTTCTTTCCCTACTTAGGTGCTGTTTTTAATAGTAAACTGATACGCAAATTAACTAGAACCCTTGAAGCAGTAGTGAACGAAACTACTTCCGCTTTAGGCAACTTAACAGAGGAGCAGTCCGCCATGCGGGTTGTTGTTCTTCAAAATCGTCTCGTCATTGACGTCATCCTAGCTGATAGGGGTGGAGCTTGTAAGGTCATCGGGTCAAGTTGCTGTGTTTTCATTCCAGAAAACGCGCCAACGGTATATAAAGCTATAACACGTCTCCATAAAATTGCAAGTCTGATACATCAGACTCCAGGCACCTGGACTTGGTCCGGTTGGTTCTGGACAACGTTAACCGCTTGGGGATGGAAGATCCTATCCTTCCTAGGCATTGGCCTTCTCATAGTATTCAGTTGCTGCCTGTGTTTACAATGTGGGCCGGCGATTTGCGGCTTGTGCGCCACATCATGTATTCCGCATTCAAATTCCCATTCAAAACGTCAAAAGAAGAAAGAGGAGCAAATGATGTTACATGAACAGATTGATCGATTCATGCAGATCGATATATCATGAAGGGTCCGTAGGGGACAAGGAGGGAATGAGGTAATATAAATTTTATGATCGATTGTGTCCCCTATCTTAGACCCCACCGACTCCATGTACTAGCTTGAAGTGCATGTAACTTCCCTCCTGTGCTAGCTATGAAGACGCAAATACATTTGCGTCCAACGTTAACATGTTCTCTTTCCGATCCGCCATGAACGGATTGGATATTCAGTTCCTAAATATGCTATGCCAACGTCTTTTTGTGGTATACCTTACACGTTTTTCAGCTCTGGCGAAGTAGGCCTGAATTCTGCCACCGAGCCTCTTTTTCCTGCCTTCCGACTCTGAAAACCTCAGCCCCGGCTACCTCTGTGCCAGTAACCCCTGCCTTACTTCTGGCGCGGCTAACGGTGCTCGGCTCAGCCCGATGCCTGCCAAGACTGCATTCAACCTTCGAATTATCTGCTCCACTCCTCGAAAATACATTCCTGTCTGGTAGATTCACGTCAACATCCTTCCAGCTGCAGAGCGAAGGGTTAGGCCTCACTGTCTCTATGCAAGTGATTCACGACTCTGTTTCCATGGTAGGCCCATGCCCTCCCTCGCACCCCTCGCGTCTCATGCAGACACGTAGACACTCATACACGCACTCATAGCCAGTATAGAATAGCCTCTTGCCCGAGAGACCTTTTCCCTCCAGATAATACAGTTCCTTAAACATGAGATATTAGATACGATTTGGGATTAGGTTGATCTGACATCCAGACATTCGTCTACACTTGTAGGGCTAAATGTCAAGTCCCCCTTCACCCCTCGAGTTACACGTACATTACACGTCATACTGCTGCGCGCGCATCTCTGCCATGTATTTTTGCTGACACTGTCGGTTTCACTCATGGATCCGCCTATCCGCCTATCTGTGACATCATGTTCAATGACGTTCTTGTTCACGCCTTCATGCACGCCTATTGTAACGCCTTTTTGTATTACGTATACGCATTCTTATCTCTCTTCTCAGTTGTTACGCCTCCTGCATATGCCTTTACTGTAATGCATTGACTATATATATGAATGCCTGTCAATAATGTATTGTCGCATACTTGCATATTCGCATATTACCATTGACTCTGTCTGTCAGTCCCTTCCCGAACCTATGTGGTGACGGAATGGTATGCCACCTTGGCTCGAGCCAATATGCTAATCACCCAATTCCTTTTATAGGAATAAAACCCTTTTGAGAAACCTCAAATATCACGGATTTTGCCTCTTATTTATTATGAGTTATTCTTATTGATTTTACCGCATAGAAATTAAGCACCGGTAATTAGAATTTACCACACTCCAAGGGCATGCAGATGACTTCTGCCTCCAAGAATGCCTATCTGGCCAATGATCACTGCAAATGCAAGAGCCCTGGCTGGTGAGAGAAATTATGCCTGTCCTAGAGACCTCAGGGCTGCAGGAGAGACCAATAAGGATTTTTCCAGTAGCTGATGAGAACTAGGATTTAGTAATTTTTTCTACCTCCAGAGAACTGGTACAAGGCATTTGCCCAAGGAAGGTAGCACCACAGGCAGGAAAGAAAATCAGGTTCATCCTGTTCGGAGATATTTAGAGGGTAGAAAAGTAGCTTATTGGGAACTCCTGGTAACGGTACACAGCCTTGAAAAGCCTTGCACGTCTTTTGCTTCCAACCTTGCCCTTTTTTGAAAACCAAACTAGTGAATATGTTCGAAGGTAAAACCTTTGGAGAGGTGCAAATCTACCCCAGCGGTGAAGCAAACTCGGTGCCTACGAAATCCAGTGAAAGGTTGACAAGAATGTATCAGACACTGAGGGACTCTTGCCTGTTTCAGCCTTAAAGTTTACTCCACTAGAGGGCTCAGATTTACAAAAGTAGTATTTATCATATGGTAAACCTTTAATCTTGGTGAACTGCTTGGTCGACTCAATCCGATTTTAATTGTGACTCTAATCAAGCACTGCCTGTACTCACACTCTGCCGCATTGCTATGGAGGCCCTAGCTAGGGTGGGACTTTGTTCCCAAGCCTCCCCCTGTGTGAAGGAGGGGCCTGGAATCTTCCATGCACTCTAATAGCACTGACATCCTCCAGCAGCGCAGGACGCACGCCACACAAGCCCAGGTGTTCTCGCCCATCCGAGGCCAGACGAGGCTGGGCCAGCTCGCTCTTGAACTTGATCCCCCATCTAGTGCCCCGGCAGTAAGTGCTATCAGTTTACAGCAAAGGCAAACGCAAGTCAGACGTGGGATCTATGGGGATGGTTGCTATTTCGTGCCTCACCACCACCACTGACAGTATGATGGACAGGGATATGGGAATAATTTCAAAGGATGTTATGCTGACCGCACGCAGGCTGTCACTTGAGCATGGATTTAGCCTGTTCGGGTAACCCTCCTTCTAATGCTGCTTTATTTATTACTAGCATCATTGATTCCTTAGCACAGTCATTTATCTCCTCCACCCAATCTGATGGATTACCATCTCCATGGAGCCCTGCCAGTGATATATATTAGAATCCGAGCCTGTGGTCAAAAGGAAAAAGGTTGCTAAATCCACAGAGAGGACAAGGAGACCTAATATTGTGCGATAGGGTAAACTTTCTTCATGGTGTCTTAATCAGGCTAAAAAGTACACAATGCAGACATTATCCTGCGCCAACATATCTTAGCCTATCCTAGATTCTGATACTTTTTGCACCCTATTGTAGAGTAAGCTGAAACCCTTCAGGGCCCAATTAAACCTCATTGAAAGCACTATGACCAATTGTATCCATAGGTTAACCTTTCCGTCGAGTGCGGGGTCCATGTCCAGACACTTGTCTAACCCTGTGGTGAATAATGGAGTGGTCTCCCTATAATCACTTCCTATAAATCGAGGAATTACCGCAAATGAAATTGGGCAGGAGAAACCAAAGTAAATTAAAGATTGTTTTAGACCAGGCTTGGCTGGAGCTCCATCTAATCCTCCATGAGCGGGCTCCATGGAAATACTTAAGTCTGATATATCGAGGAATGTCTCCAATAACCTAAGACAAGCTGGATCTCACATAATTACTAACAAAGATCACATAGAACTGTCCCCAGCAGCTTGTCCCTAATTCTTGGTTCTGGGAGGAGTCCTCTTAAGGAATCTCAAACTGAATCATGGATTGAGCTTCACAATAAGAGTGCTGATTGGCTTATTAAGCATAGACTCTTTAGTAGATGGAATATCAATGAGATACTGATGGCTTGCAGGATAGGGTGGGTGGGCAACTCCAGGAAGGACATTGATGGAGATTACATAATTGTGAACTTTTACAGACCCAGAACAGTGAGGAATTTATTGGGTCTATGTAAGGTAACTGCATATCTAATACCAACATCTGCTCATTACCATTGGGTTATTCCTATAAACCTAATGTGTTGGGAGATTTGAGCAAGTTTCTAAAACGAAACATCCCAAAGTGCCCAAATGATTTTCTCCTCTGAGCGAACTGGAGGGCCTAGATTGACTGGGTCCTTTATCACTCAATTGTAAAATCACCCTCCACTCCAAGAGAAACATGCTCCTTGTGTTCCCAACACTTTCTTTGGTAATCCTGCATGCCTTGGAGCTTCGCCCTTGAGAATGTTGAGGTGGAATGTGGCAAGCCTCCAATCCAAAATCGTGATACCTGGATGGCTTAGCTTTATAAGTCAATATGGTGTTCTTTTATTTCAGGAGACCTGGTCAAGACAGGAATTGCTAATTGATGAGTTTGAATGTTTTAGTACCCCAGCTATTCGAGCTCGGCCCTTCGCGCCTCAGGCAGACTGGCTATCTGGGTAAACCTTTCTGCAGGAGGCAGTGTTACGCCGATTATGAGTAGTAATGACAATATTTTTATAGTAATGATTTTAATAATACGCCATATACCCAGTTTCCGGTTTTATTTGATTAAATTTCATTTTAGCAGACAGAAGTTGCTATTAATTGTATCTCAGCCAGGTTTTGCTGGATATTTTAATATGAGGTTTACTTCCAGAATGTATCTCCTTACCCACTTTTACCTTGGATGTTTGCATCTCTTCAACGAAACCAATGATGGGTACAGATTCTAGATGCTTTTGAGTTTGTGCACTGTCTGGTTAAACAGGATTTAATAGATGTTATGGATGGCGTTGGTGACCCCGATCACATAATATCCACTTATAGGGGCAGAGGTTGTTCCTCCATAATTGATTATTTTTGCCTTTCTTCTTACATGACTGAGATAAATTTCCAAGGGAACGTTCTTCCCTCCACTCAAGGTACTCATAACTCCATTGAGGTGGTAATAGCCCTGCCGTCCAAACCCATGTTTAGGGGGAAGTGTGGTGCTACTATTTGCAAGCAACCACAGATGGCCAGTGAGTAAAGTGGAGAGAAGTTTTTAATGAACCTAAGTTTGGTTGGGATTTGTTTGTCCGATAATGGCTCGGAGGCTGAAGTGGTTCAGGCTATTACCGCGCTGTGCCTGAATATTTGCGATAAGTTACTACGTTTATCCAGTACCCCAGCTGCCAACCCTAGGTGGTTTAACTGGGAATGCTCCGGGGCCAATCGGCTATTACGTAAGACACTCACAAGCATCCCCAGGGACCCCTTGGACGTGCTACCTTGCTGTAAAGAATATAAGTAGGGTATCTCCAGGAGAAAGAGGAAAGTGTTGCAACTCCAATGAGATACACTGATGCAGATAGCAGCAACATGTAACAGTAAAATATGTTGGATGGAAATTACTGATATGAGGCGCTTGAGCCATGAAGCCACTGCTATTACTTGTCACGTCACTAGTGAAGCATTGGTGGCTCATTTGACCAAAATCTATGCTTCCATCCAGGCTCCAAGCACCCCTACAGTGGGGAATTTCAGGTGGGTCTAAGTGAGGTAGTAGACGCTATTAACCAGTGTTGGTGGCAAGGCAGCAGCTCCAGATGGAGTCCCAATTGACCACATTAAGTACAACCCTGAGTTTTGGGAACACCTATTGGTGAATGTTTTCACTGGCTGGTCCACTCCTCTATACTCGGGCACCTATACTGCCTCTGTAATAGTGCCAATCTTTGTTGTCATAGACCCATCTCCCTGGTTGATACCAAGGTAAAATTCCTTGGGAGAGTTCTCAATAACAGAATTTGAGAATAGGCTGGACACATTCCTATCTTGTACTCGTGTCAATATTTGTTCAGAAATGGAGTTGGCAAAAAAGAACAGTGTCTAAATTTTACCCTAATTATTGGAAAGTACACTGTCGTGAAACAATCCTCCCTGTATCTGGCTTTTATGGATTTGACCTCAGCGTTTGACTGTGTCAATTGTTCAAATTAGTGGTCAATCCTGTTATTACAGGGTTTGGATGAGGGTCTAGTGCACTTTTTCGTGTACCTGCATGAAGACATGAAAGCCAGGGGTAGAACATCTACAGCCGGGGAGGTTACCCCCGATATAGATCTCTTTCGTGGTGTCAGACAAGGGTGTTTCCTGGCACCGCTTTTATTTATCTTATACATAAATAATATCCGTCCGTTTTTAACAAATATAACCCCAGATGCTTCCAAAATTGAAGGCTCCTTGACGTACGTGGACAACGCAGTTTTGATGGCAGGCACACCAGGAGCCCTGCGTCTTTTAATTCATGGTTTTATAGATTATATGGCTTCACTTGATCTGCAAACAAACTTTATTAAATCTTATATCATGGCCTGCAGCTCTAAGAAACGCTGTAATGCGTCCTTTTCAATAGGCAATAGCACTTTCAATTACACAAGCACTTTTTCATATCTGGGCCTAACATTTGCTGATACAAGAGTCTGGGGACCACACATTTCACAGTCTACGGCCAAACTTTCAAGGGGAATTGGCACTTTATTTAACTTACCTCATCCCAGAGGAGGGGGTGCCTTATTAACTCTACTACAAATTTATATAACTCAATGTATTTCCACCTCAACATATGGGGCTGAAATTTGGGGTATTCTCAAATGCAATGCTGTTCAGATCGAGGAGAACAGGTTTTGTAGAAGGGTTTTAATGGCCCCAATTTCGCCCCTTCACCTATATTTATCACAGAGAATTGGTTGCGCGTTTAGAAAATATGGAGGAGAGCCTTACTAGGAATATTATCAAGGACTGTTAATTGTGACAGGGGTTCCCAGATACCATGGCTTGCAAGTGTGGAATCCAGTCGGAGCTCGGTTAATCTATAGCAGGTATTTACGGAACCATAGGCGTATCTCCACATTAACAAAAAACAACTACCCCAGGCCCTATATGATTTAGCGGACACCGAAAGAACAGTATCAGAAAGACAGAAGACAAGTGTGGAAGCTTATATGAATTAGGTACCACAATGTCAGATTGCGGATTTCATGACCATTCCAATGGTTCGTTGGGAAAGGAGTTTACTGTTCCGTTACAGGGCAGGCCCTCTGAAATATATGTTATGTTTTCCAATGGGTTTTAACTCTGGTGACGGGAAGTCTGGCCAAACAATGTTACCCTTTACTTTTTTTTGTGTGGATATTATTCTGTGTACTGCTAGACAATTTCTGCTTCCTTTTTTAAAGAATCGCCAAACAAGCATTTTAAGAGAAGCCTTACGTTTATTGTTCCAACTTATAGATGACGAGCAACAATTAATTTGGATGCTTTCTTAAGGGCTGCGGTACAAGCTTGTGGGTCCGTGAACACGGGTAGATACAGTAGCCTGCTTGATGTACATTTGTATGTCATTTTTAAACTTATGCTTTTTATTGTATTGATATGGATACTCTGTTATTCAAATAAAAAATTTGAACCCTTGCCCAGCCTCGACGACGCTCACGATTGTTTTTGGGCTAATGAATGAGTCACTGAATTTGAGCATCAACTAGTTCGAGCGACCATGTGTGTGTTACTATGCAATCGCCCGAAGGGCGCAGGGGTCCCTTGAGTGAGCTGTAGCCAGGCTGTAACTATTTTACAATGGCGTCAGCAAGCTGCCAGCGCCGTTGTAAAATAGTTACAAAGTTAGCTTGCACAGGAACCACTTAGATAAAATAAAGCAGCACCTGCTTCGTTTTATCTAGTGGTTCCTGTGCAAGCTAACTTTGTAACTATTTCACAACGGCGCTGGCAGCTTGCTGGCGCCATTGTAAAATAGTTACTGGAGTGGGGGTTCAACTTTTGAACCCGATACGTCCGCGGATTTTTTTTGGCGGATTTTGCGGGAAATCCGCAAAATTCGCGGATTGCGGATTTCCCAAAAATCCGCAAAATCCGCGGGCGTAACGGATTTACCGCTCACCCCTAGTTATTAGAGGTCGAGCAAAGTTTCAATGAGTTCTGTGTTGAACCCTAACCAGAGTGTGTCTATTAAGGTGGTAAGAGTTCCCACTGCCCAAATTACTAACCTAAAGCTTTGTGACATACATGATAGATTATTTTTTGTAAATAGTAAAATATATAGTTTTCAGAATTAAGGCATGCACAACTGTGACAGTGCCAAGAAATTAGACGCATATAAAAAATGTAACACATATCATGCACTGCACTGTAAAACATACACATCTGGAGAAGAAAATACAGGCTAAGTAAAGGCAATTACGTAAAAAACGTGGCCTTAGATTATGGATCTCGTTGACCAGGGTTTAGAATTAGGTGATGGCCAGCTGGATGCCTAAATAGTCGAAAAGGCTTTCTCCAAGCTGAAAAGACGTGCGCGGGAGAAGTTAATTGCATATGGTTAGGAGAGGGCGTTTTTGTCCTATGGCGAGATTGACAGTGCTTCTATCAACTAATCCAAAAATAGACCTACAGGAGTTTAGAAAATTATATGATGCCAAATTATCTCGATTGCACTCCTTCTTTGATTTCTTGACTCCTTCAACTGAAGGTGAACATTAAAGCAAAGAAAGAAATGTCCAGCAACATTTAATAGTAAATTCCTTTCCATTTATGTATTTTTGTATCTGACTCAGTCTTTCCCTTTCTCGCTGGTAATGGGAAAACACTGTACATCTAAAGGATTGTGTACCGTCATGTTATACCATTGTTTACAAAATGGTATGAGGACCTCATTGTTTTCCTTTCTCTTTTTATCTTCCCGAGAGGTTGTGACCTGCCTATCTGTGAAGAAACTGAATTAAAATACTAAAAAAACCTGATGCTGTAGTCCTAATTCCTTCAGACAAGGGAAAGTCAGTGTAGGTGTTGCTGGGTAGGATCTATGACAGCTTTTTAGGTCATAGTTGTAAGATAAATGGACACACATTGCATGTAAAAGCGGCAAAGATTAACAGGGACCCGGAAAATCTGGCTTAGATCCAACAATCCTTTTGCTCAGGTGATTTAAGTTCCCTAGCCAGGCGAGATAACCAAAGCAAAATATACTTCAGTAATACATGTTTTAAGGCAGCCATGATGCAAAAAGCACAACAATCAATACATAATTTATTTAGTCTATCTAGTAATTTCACAATACTGTGTACACAGGTGCTCGAGTTATATTAAGTTTTGGGTGGAGCACAATTTATAACTGTAAGTTATAACTATAACTTTAGAATTTCCAATATTTGTGCAGTTTATTTGTTTTATATATAAATAAATATTTCACATTTCCTAACGATAACTTATCTTCAACCTTTGCTTTTTTCATTGAATTTCTATGTTTAGTTTTTTTATGGAAAAAATGGTGTCCAAATATATAATGTTGTGTATTCTAGTATTAATAGTTTTATACATTTGTTTTTTACATTTCTATACTACAGCGCTGGCGAAGAATGTGTAAAGTAGCACAGAGTAGAGTTGAGTGGCATACAGTGAGGTGGAGTAGAGTGGCGTAGAGAAGAGTGGTTTAGAGTAGAGTGGCACAGAGTACAGTGGCATATGTAGAGCAATGCAGAGTCAAGTAGGTTGGCGTAGAGTCCAGTAGCATAACGTAGAGTGGCGTTTAGTGCAGTGGGGTAGAGTAGAGTGCTGTGTAGAGAGCAGTGACACAGAGTACAGTTGTGAACAGCGCAGTGGCGTAGAGAACAGACGTTTAGTGTACAGGGGCCTAGAGTACAGTGATGCGAAGTAAAGTGGCATAAGTTGTAGTGGCATACAGTAGAGCGCCATGGCAGAGTGCAGTGGCATAGAGTGCAGTAGTGCAGGGTAGGACTGCGCAGAGTACAGTAGAAGACAGTGGCATAGAGTACACTGGCGTACAGAAGAGTGGTGCAGACTAAAGTACAGTAGCATACAGGGAAGTGGCGTACAGTGAAGGAGCAGAGAGTGCTGTGGAGTGGCGTACAGTGGAGTAGAGTGGCGTTGATTGGAGTAAAATGGCTTAGAGTGGAAAGGTGTGGCTAAGATGGCGGTCGAGGCAGACATTGTTGCCTGAGCTCCATCTGAGCCGGGCTTCATCTGTTGCAATTTTGGGTCCTCATCCAGGCTAGAGGGGGTGCCTGATCACCCACTCCCATTAACTGGTTGCATCGTTGCCTCTGGTGCCACTGGGGGCCTCAGACACTGCACGTCTTCCTGATCGGCTGCAAGGGTTGATGTCGGACCGCGGAGCAGCGTGGTGTTCTGCATGGAGCATAGAGGTCTAGAGGTACCTTGGTGGGTTCCCCTGTATCGGTGGGGGCGTGCGGGAAGTGGTCACCCATACAAGACTTGGTGACCGTTTGAGATGAGAGCCCGGGCCCTGGTGACCGGCAGCATGTGGAAGGTGTGACCTTCGCTGGGCCAGAGCCGTGGAAGAGGAGCACTGGCACCAAAGACGATGTGAGGTGGTTTATGGCCCCCGCATGAAGAAGTCACCTGCTGCTGAAATGATCACACCAATATCTGAGGCTTCGGGCCCAGGAGTAGGTAAGTGTCTGGTCTGGATGGGGCCCCCTGCGCTGCTAAGACACCCTTAACTGGAGAAGCCTCCTGTGCCGAGTGAGTACTATCTGGGCCTGATGTGCAGAGGCCCCAGTGAAGACAGTCTGCCTGAGCATTGGTGCGCTTGAAGAGGTCCTGCTGAAACAGCGGGGGAGTTCCCCATCGGGGGCTTCCTAAGGGCCCTCTGGTGCTGCTGGTTCGACTGAGAGTCCTGTCTCAGCCCTGAAGCAGGCCCAGCTGGCCCCAACTTGGAACTGAGGGAGCCACCTCGTTGACTGTGTGCTGGTGCCTGGAACCCACTGCATGGCTGAATTTGGGGACTTCAAACTGCTGCACCTGAACTGTTGGGTCAGAAGTGCGGGACCATGAACTGGTGACACTTTGCTTGAGGTGAGGGTGCTCGAGTGGTCCCGTGCCCCAGAGGATCCACAGGGCCAGCACGTGCAAAGAGGAGCCCCTTGCCTTGCAGGCCAATGACGTTGGGGGAGACCAGGGATGCACATGGGTGGCCCCCAACACAGTCTGTTGGTCCCGTGAAAGCCTGTTTGCCAGCCTCCAGAGCCAGCAAAAACTCCAATTGTGTAGAGTCCGGGCCTCACAGTGCTGCTTAGACATGGTGGAGCCCAAGATAAGTAAGACCCCTCCCCGATGAGGGAGCAACTTCAGGCCCCGGGCAAAGTTGTGGCGGAAGGGTAAGGTGCGCTGCGTCATCTGGAGGCTACTTTGGATCGTCATTCTACTCAATTTGAGTGTATCTTGAAGGTTATATTGAATAACAAGACTGCGCTGGCATCCAAGATTGACTAGGTGCCCCTGGATGTTGAACTGCTCTGCACGGATCATCGCAAACTGGTGGAGCGGGTTGATGACACTGAATCCACCTTGACCGGCATGCTTGCCACAGAGCAGGACCTGCAGCCCCAGGGTGTCGGAGATGAAGGTCGATATTGTATCCTTGCAACGCTGAGCGGACGAAGCTGAGGGCTGCTCTCGATGGAATAATGTGTGGTTCGTGGGCTTCTCTGATAGCACCAAGAGCCCCAACATAGAACTCTTCCTCAAACAGTGGTTTTTGGAGACCTGCTGGCTGGCAAGCTGCAGAAAATCCATTGAACAAGCCCATCGCCTGAAGGGCAGGCCCCCTTATGCCGGGGGCGCACCCACTCCCATTGATTGCCACAGTCCAAAACTAAAGGGACCAAGACTTGCTCCTTCAGCTTTTTAGGGCAAAAGTTTCTGGGTAGTTTGAGAACTGTGAAATCACAGCCTTTCCGGATAGTGAAGTTTCAGCTGCGCACTTTCGGGACTTCAATTTGCCTAAACTGCTAATCTACTTTTTACAGATGAAGAACAAACTCATTTTTTCCCAACCCCCCCAGGACACCTGGACCTTGCTATATGCAAAGGACTTGGCAGAGAAGTGGTCAACCTTCTCGCAACTCTGAGGCCTGACTTGCACAGCAACTGCTGCAAAACAGGTAGCCCAAACCTCACTCCACCCCAACCTGGTAACAAGCAGCTTGCGAGCATGCACAAGTTGTTAAATGGGCCCTGCAACATCCCTCTAATAACACTTCGATTGTAATGACACAGTGGTCTCCACCAGCAATGGTGCCAGCAGCCCAGTGGTGAGGCCTCGCATGCCGATGACTTATGAGTTTGACTTGTGGGTTATGACTTGCAGATGGGGTTGGGAGGGTTAGGGAAGCCAGTCTGGACCAAAGGACTATCCACCAAGGGCAATACCAGGCGGTATGTTGTACTGATACCCATGTTCCTTCTTACCGTAATAGACTTGTGGGCCTTGTTGCTAAAAGTTTTGATTTGCTTAAATGCTATTTTATTCTATGGCAGAGGTGGGGATATTTTCCCTGCCGGAGGGCACCAAGGGGGAATGTTAACACTGTTATTAATTATTTTCTTGCATGTGAATTGGGGCTTCCACGGCCAGCTGACCTGACTACTTACCGAGTGGCCTCTAGAGTGGGACCACACAGGGGGATGAGAGAGCCCGCACACTGCAGGTGCCCTAGTATCAAACAGACTCACTTGTTATTCACTGTTGCCTAACTCGCTGCTCACATGACTACACTTAACAAACACGTGACCCCTCAATACACTTTTATGACTTGGAATGTGAGGGGCACGGTCACTCCAGCTAAGCGTCACCCAGTGCTTAATTTGAGTCTGTGGTTTACGGTGCTCGGCACCAGCACTTACTTGTGAACACCGACACTTATGACAGTATGTTATGAAAAACTATCAATTTCTGCCACCCAAGCCATTCTTATAGCTAGAGGGGGCTGAAATATCCCACTTCTAGGAGCATTGTGGTTAGTAGTTGTGTAGGTAATATTTTTGGCAGTGCTGGCAGTGGCAATGAGTGGTTAAAGCTGTAATGGCCTCCTGAGAAAGGCCCTGGCAAATTCTTTACAAATTAAGCACTGGTGCCACTGCGTCCACACTTACCTTTAACACTGGCACGTATAGGTAGCATATCATCAAGAGACACACCTGACTAATGTGGAACTCCTCAAATTACATGTGAAGTGGAAAGGACAGGCCTACGGTACCACTGACTCGACCTACGTCAAGAGTGATCCTCATCTGGGTTGCCCCGGGTGCTCCCTTTGTCGCAGACACCCACACGATTCATACAGACAGCAGGTATGTTGTGGTTTAGGAGTGGCTAGATAGCAGCTCCCTGGTGATGGTAGCTGTTTATGCCCCTAATGTAGGCCACTTGGCCTTCATGGATAGGCTCATGCTGGCCCTACTGCGCAATGCCCATAATCCTTCAAATTGGGGTGGCGACATTAATTGCATTCTCATCGTGGACAAGGATGGCTCTACTAGCCCCCTTTGTGGGGACGACCTGTCGCATGGTGACCAATCACCAAGGAGAATGGCTGATTCACAATGGGATTTGCGACACATGGCGCTTCTAACATCCAACATACTCTTTTTATTCCCCCGTTCACGGTGTACATAGCCCCATAGACATGTTTCTTTGTAGCGCCTCTCATCTCCTCGATCCCTCAAATAGAATATCTTGCACATAAGCTCTCGGACCACTGTCCCCTCTTCCTCTCGCTGAGCTGGGGCCGAGCTCACCCCAGCATCCCGAAGTGGTAACTGCAGACTGGTTTACTCCTTGAACGCTCGTTTCGAGAGAGACTAGCCAACGCGTATCTGAGTACTTTGAGCTGAATGCCGGCTCCGCCTCGGACCGGCCGACCGATGGGACGGGCATAAGGCTGTGATACAGTAGCATTGCATCATTACCACGTGGGCTATCCAGCAGATGTTGCACAGGGAATTATTGGCCAAGAAGTGGATATTCGTAGCCTGGTGGTGGATCAACCGCGATTCCCTGCTCGGCTTAATTCTTTGTTACATCTGCAGCGGGAACACAGACCTGGAACACAGACGGGGTGGCTTGACAATAGCCACTACCTTGCCAGACTGCTTGGTGCAGGGGACCGTGTAGGTAGGCTGTTGGTGTGGCTTGTTTGTAACAAATGCCCACGCCCCCCATGGGTGCGATACAAGCGGCTGATGGCATGATTCTTACTACATAGGGTGACATCAATGCGGTCTTCATCAGCTTTTATAGCTCCCCCTATGCAGCTGTGCTGGGCCCCTCCAGTTTCACTATACATTGTAGTGTAGTTCCTATATTCCCAATAGGATCTGCGCATTGGAATAATATATACTGCAGTTTAGACGTAGGACTGAGGTCTACTAGGTCTCTACCGAATATATTAGACTTAATTGTGAGTGCCAGCTAGATCAGAGGTCACTAGAAACTTTCTCGAATAAACAAGAAGGGATTAGTTTCTGACAACTGCATAAACATGACAACTTTGCTTCCCAAGAATAAGAAATCAATCTCTGGAGTCGCGGAAACAATAGATAGCTATTTTACTCAGTCAATCGTGCATGCTTCGTTTCACCAGAGGTGCTGAGTAAATAGAGAGACGGGCGTTTTCAATAAAAGTATTTATTGAACAGTCTGCTTTCTCAAGCATAAGAAATATACTGCTACAACCGAAATACTTGTTATAAAGTACAATGCATATAATACGAAAGTATTATAAAGTAGTACTGTAAAAGCATGATATGGTTTCTAAGCCATAAAAGTGCATAAAATGTATAATATACATACAGTAATAAATAATTACTAAAAGTACTCAACTGTTGCTTCTAAAATACGCCTACTCCGGTGTACCTAACCTAAGTTTAGTACGAGGGAAGGAGTAAGTGACGAGTAGCCTAAGTTTGGTAGTTCTCTGCCAGGAATCTATTCTAAGAATTCTCTAAGAGTTCTAATCAGCTCCAAACCTTGGTTTTAGAATGAAGGAGGACTTTTATCTCTCTCTCAGGACTCGATTTCCCAGATACCCGCAAGAGTAGCCTGGAAACACTGGAGCTGGCAAGAGAAAAGACAGCTTCTCTTTCAGTGCGTCAGCTGGAGGGTCGGCTTCCTTCGGCACTTGCTGCTGCAGGTCGTCGGGCAAGTAGATAGTCGATCTGCTCCAAACCACTCTGTGTTTGTCCGGGTAAATCTAGGCATATTTATACTTTGAAGGTGCCGAGTTTGACGCATGATTGGAGTTAATGACGTCACTCAAAGGCTAAATTCTTTGAAACTCCAGGAGTTCTTGGAGAACTCAATATTCAATCAGGGGGAAGTCCCTAGCTGCTGAAGAAGGGTTTTTCCAAGAAATCGTTGTTGATTCTCGGAACATAGTGGAAGTAGCCATCCCGTATTTGGGCTGCAAGGTTTAGGCCAAATATGGTAGTGATTGCTATGCCTATATAAGCATATGATAAAGTATACCTATATAAGGGGATGAATCTGGAAAATTTACACTAGGGTCTTAGATTCATTTACAACACCCACGCCACGATCTTAAGTTCAATAAAGCTAAACGTATAAGCACTGCACATATCTAAAGCTAGTGTTTACAATCCCACCCCAAAATACATAACATGCACTTGAAATGGTTGTACAAAACAAAAAAATATTGAGCATTTCTACAGTACGCATTTTAACCCTTTCACTGCTGGCCCGTTTCCGCCCCTGTGCGGTAAACAAATGAACAGGGGCGGGCCATGACGAACCCCAGCCGTCATCAGCACACGAGCACCGTAGTGCATGACGGCTGGGGTACGTCATCAGCATGCAAGGGGTTAAGGAAGTGATGTCATTCTAAGCATAGAGTATGGTATCTAAATATGCAAACTGAATGAATCATGAAATTACATTTATGAAAATAGCTCTTAAAAGGCCGAGACTATTTCATAACATAACATATCATGTCAGTTGTTATATGAGAACAAGGCCAACTATTCTCTCTAGGCAGTGTGCAAAAAGGAAAATAATTTCTTGTTCTCTAAGAATAGTTCTACTTTAAGCAGATTAGTCTGTGCCAAAAGTTCAATGTTTTGGAGAGAAAAATTCAATTCGTTGTGAACAAATAGAGTTCCAAAGTTAGAAGTCTTTGTTTTGAAAAAGTGAAGGCCGAATTTCAGAGTTCAGGGAACGCTGTGTGCATGAATCAAAAGTTATTCTCAGTGTCAGGAGAAAACATCGGATCATCTAGGCTGGCAAAGAAATCGTCTACCACAGTAGGTGAAAGTGGAACCACTTGATCAAGCAGATCAAATGTGCACAGATGAGAAGCATTGCCGTCTGCGCCAGGTGCCGCATTAGCAGTGTTCATATCAGATGGTACCTGTGTGCCTGTTGATTCTCGTATCTCACCCTCAGTTAGACTTACTGGTCAGACCTCAATGAATGCCGTCATCAGGATTGGTAGCCGTTGGGGACTACACAATGTAAGAGTCGTTCCCGGACCTAGCAAGGCGTCGAAATCCGATGGCAGGACTGATGGAAGCGTAAGACAAATGTCCAACACACATTTTTCTCCGAACAGGTAAGATGTAATCTTGCCAGATTGGTCTGAACGAAAGAAACCAGGTTGTGTTCAGAGCTCTTAAACGAGCCAAGCCAAGAATCTGTGTAATTCTCTCACGATACCTCATGGCAAGGAGGGCCCCTTCCATGGTAGTCTGGGTATCGTTGGTTACCGGACTTGCCATATCGGAGCAGAAGGAATAAAAATAGAATTCCTGCTACGAGTCCCAAGATGAGAGGCAGGCCGCTGAACACAGAGTGCACGAAGTTTGGAAAAATGTACAGGACTGCTTCAAATGGTGTTAACTGTCCCGAAAAAATCGTCTTAAATACATGTGCGATGCCACTGGTATCAGACATGTTTATGATTTGACTTAACATTTCTGCGAAATGTACTGGGCAGTTTGTTGATAGTAATGCATGTATCTCTGAAGATGACCTTGCAACTTTTATTTTGCTTAAAGTATCAGTTCGTATAGGAGAGATATTCAGTGAAGGCCATTATGCCATCCCACTGTCTGTCTTGTGCGTTGGATACAATACTTGCATACAACAAGTGACCATGGACGACACACTAACAAAATAAAGTTTTCCTGGCAACATGCCACAGCTGCTGTGATCATTCAACATAACGTAACTTCCATTGGATAGCTGCCTGAAAATGCGTTCTATCACTGTGGAGAGTGTACCATGCGGGTGGCAAGGGAGGTTATTTGCAGATACCTTTGCATAATAGTGTACCACTTAGTGAGTTTTTACAATTGTTACCACTAAGGAATACCTCTTTCCCCTTGTTCCAACATTTGTGTGTGTAAGGTAAAGTCCACGTCGACTTAATGTATTCTTTACCCAACCTTTCATACAGGCCTGCTGGTATATGCTGTACACAATACTGAAATTGGAAAATCGTCACTGGTATCATGATGGTGCCATGAATTATCCATTCAATGACAGGCTTCTCATAAAGTGTCAATGGTAATCTTTCCAGTTTTTCAATGCACAGCACTGTATAGTCTGCTCCTCTTTGTGCCAAAGAGATTTTTTATCTGTAAGGTTAAATACAGCAAAAAATGACGTTGTGTTGATTAGACGCCATGGCATGTAGACTGAACGAAGATTTTGCAACATGCAGCCGAACTGCATTATAGAACGTAATTGAGACTGGCTGTGTTGTAACATTAGCAAGTCCTATGCCATTATGTCAATTGCAGAGGATACAATGCTGTCCAATGAATATATGAATATATCCTGGAGGACAGAGTCGTTAACCCATTGTCCACTACTTAGAGAGCTTTCTCTAAATGAATACGATCAATTTCTCGTATTCTTTCTGCAGTTTCCATTTGCGTTATTTTCCAAGCTTCGTTGTACGCAGAGTATATACCGGCGTATATGAAACATTTTTGCCGTGGTTTGCGAGGTCCCATTAAGAAATCTCGCAAATCATTGTTTTCTTTAAGTAAAGATAAGTGTTGTTTGATTTCCGATAGTGTGGATGTCTTTAGCCACTCAAGGTATAGTTTTCCTACACTGTAAGTTGTTACTATCCCTGGATGTTGTCTCTGGGAGTATCTTGGATCTGGCCTGTTCAGTATTAACCCCTGTGTTTTGTTCAGGAATCTATTGTGACAGTTATTGGTGTCTGTGGGCCAGAATACCCATTTCTTCCAATCAGGATTAGTTCTGTTTTGTGTTAAAATATATGGTATGTCTACCTCCTTTTCTGTAGTATCATTACTCTCAGAAGTGGGTTTAGGTAAAGACGGTTTATTTAAATCTTTTATCTTAGCCAGGCCAAGACAAGAAGTCTGTTGAACAGTGTCATTTAAAAACGTTATTTGTTCTGGTATAATGCAGGCTCTGAACAAGGCTTCTAAACCTTGCATCTGCCAGTCTTTCGTGCCCCAGACAGTTTTTGTCTCAATGTTGTCTTTCTAAAAGTCAAAACCTAATGTAGACAGCCGAGCATAAAAGTTTGCAGAATAAATTTGTTTAGTATTGGTCAACGTTGTTTTCATTCCTGTCTAATTTATATTTTTGAAATAAAACGTTTCTGGATTTGTAACATTAAACCCTGAGAAGTATGAAAACTTTTCATGAAATGCTTTTGAGCTGCCTTTTGGTGGCATTGGACAATGTTCCCATTGATTATATGTAAAAACATTCCTCGGGCTTGCAGATGTATGCAAATAATAGTGACCATAACGATTAAAACAATACACTTGTTCATATTCTGATGACCCTTCTAAATAGTCCTGTTCAGTTAATTCTGCAGACATTTCTAAATCTGACATCATATTATTAAATGTCTCATCGTCCCAATCATATGAAAATGTGCTGGGTGATACAAAGTAATTTAAAGAAACCTTGAACTGGTGTGCAATCTTCAGCATTTCTAGCGGGCCATAGATGTCATAATCAGGTCTATCCCATTCTATACCACCAGGTATAGGAACGGCTGTGATGTTTACTGATGACAGGTCTCTCTTTTCATGATGGGATGATTTGTGAGGTTTTAGGACCAAGTTGATTTTCTGATTTGCTGTGTCCATTGTACTGTATTTTCCATCTATCATTTGTCCCAAGCTTAAAACTAAAATCAGCCAGATCAGGAGGAAAAATACTCCTAAACCAATCCAAAATGCAATCCATGGTGAAACCATATATATTTTCTCAAGTTGATGAAAGAGTTCTGATGTTTTTTCTTTGAGAGTTTTATTTGCTGGCGTTTCTTCGGGTTCACTGCGATCCTCAGAAAATGTATCAAAGTTGCTGAAATAGCCAGAGGCAGTTCTGTCAATTGTTGGATTTGCATCAGGATTGTTATTAATCTTTGTAGTTGCTTCTTCCTTTGTCATATTGGTATAGTCAGAGTCTACATCATTGTAGACAGGTGTTTCTTGACAAACTGTTATTTGGGTCTCAAGAGGCATGAGTTCCATGGCTTTGTTGGATAGTCCTTCTTTTCTTACTGCAGGTTTATCAAAGGTGATACGTCTTTCAGTTTGAACCTCTTGGATAGTAGCAAGATTTGGTCTTCTCCCTTTTACCAGCAAGGGGCGGTAGTACTACTGATCTTGTTCCTTGGATTGCCAAGACAGGTGCTGCTTTTCTGTAAGAAGGCCCAAATTCCTTCTTCACCGCTATCTTTTCCCTGACTAGATCCCCAATATTTGGAATCCAGACAGGTCTTGCTGGGACAGGTGGTTTTTCTGCAGTGGCTGTTGGCATTTGTATCGTGTTTCTCAGACTTCTTCTTGTTTAATTTAAGTCCTGTAAAACAGCCAAACGATCTTTGACATCAAAGGGTTTTTGTTCCACCACTGAAGTTTGACAATCAAGGTCTTCGATTATCATTCTAGTACCAAACAGTAATTCATATGGAGTGATTCCCACCAGAGAATTTCTTGGCAGATTGTTAAGATTACGTTGGACACTTATTAGATGTTTGACCCATCCATCACCTGAACCTAATACCTTAGCTGTTATGGATTGCTTTATGTCACGTTTTTTTCTTTCCACTACTGCATTACCCTCAGGATGGAAGGGACTAGAATGCCGCAATGCAATGCCTAAGCTAACCATGGCCTCCTTGTAAGCTCGAGGCTAAACGCAGGACCCTGGTCAGAATGTAGCGTGCCGATTGCGTATGTGCCGATAAAGACTCGCAAATCCTTTATAACAGTTCTGGCGTCAGCAGAGCGCTGGGGCCACATCCAAATAAATCTTGTCCTAGTAGTTGTGGGATCGCATCTGTCCATGGTGACGTCTGTGTGTAGATAGTTTAATGCTGTCTAACAAAGGTATCTGTACTGGGCTGGCTACACTGCAGGCAGGTATCTGGTGGTTGTCAAAGCTATGATATCTGTAACAGATATCACAGTTTATTCCAAATTCGTAAACCTGGATGCTCATTCCTGGCCACCAATACATCTCTTCTAATTCTATTAGAGATTCTAAGATCCCGTTGTGTCTCAGACCCTCTCCCATAGGTTGTATGGCATTACAACGCAAGCTTTTACCACGCGTGCCATTACAACGCTGTCGTTACGACTTGCGCTGTAAGCGCTGGATAGTGGAATAGTTTAATTTTCTATTTCAACGCCAGCCCACGTTACAGTAGGGAAGGTGTTGGAATAGAAAATTAAACTATTCCCTATCCAACAGCGACCTCCAGCGCAAGTCGTTGTAACGACTTGCGTTGTATTAGCAGCGTTGTAATGGTAGCGCGTGGTAATACCCGTGTTGTAAAGGCTGTTCCCCCTCACATATGTGCTTCGTGTACCAAAGCAGCTCTCTGGTTCCTGTTTGGAATTACTCTGTCCCCCACTCCAGGGATTCGAACAAAAGGAACGGAGTTTGCATCAATTATGTATGTAATACCGAGTGGATAGTTTAGAGGTAATGCTGCATGATTGCCTTTCATAGAGGCTTTTACTGCTAGTAAAGTTTCACCATCTATTTCTCTATATGAACAAGCGATTGTAGCTACGGAAGCCGTTTGCACAGCTGCCTTCGTGGCTTCATCAGCCAATGAATTCCCTGCAATGTGAATGCCATCACGCTGATGACTCAGTGTATGAATCACGTGAGTCTTTTTTAGTTCTTTCAGCAAAAGAACTACTTGTTCGCAAAGTGTTTTATGCTTAATTGTGCCACCTTTTGAATTTTTGAAGCTGTTTTTAACCCAGTTCTGCAAATTTTCATTGAAAGATTTAACGCAGAAATACGAATAGCACACTATTAGTGAGGGGAATTCGCGATCAGTATTTTCAAGCGCCATCTTGACAGCCTGTAGTTCAGCTCGCTCAGCTGTACAGTCTCCGAGTGATTGAGTTTTTGTGACCATAGGTCTAAATTTGCCTTCGCGCCAGCGACCTTTAACAATCGCGCACGCAACACTATAGGCTTGTTTACCCCAATAGCGGGTTGTGCTGATCCGTCTGTATATATTATACAGCCGTAATGTTCTAGAGGCAGAATCTCGATGGCAGAGGACATTCGTGTTCGTATTGGAGAAATTCTTGTGTTTTCAAGTATGGGTCAAACACGTATTCAACGTCTGTTGCAGCAAGAGAGTTAACCCATTGTATCCATCTTGGATGTAAAGCTTTTGCATTTGGAATGCTTGCTTTTGTCACTGCCTCTAAGGCAGGTTCAGGTGTAACGATCATTATGCGTTTACCCTGCGCTAGGGCTCTCTCCTTTGCTACTGCAGTATGAACCGCTGTCAGAATTTTCTCAGTAGAAGTGAATTTCATTTCTGCTTGTGTGTACAAGTGTGATTTGTATGCTATTGGTAAAGTTTCTCCTTCATTAAAGGTCAGGTATGTGAATCCGCATCTCCCTGGGATGATTCGGATCACAAGGTTGTGCACGTTTTCGCGTGTCTGTAATTTTGTTTTTGCTAACATGTCTGTTTGGACTGAACGCAGAATTTCTGTGTGTGTTTGAGTCCAATTAGTTGGTTTGAAATCAGGTTTGATTAATTCATAGAGAGGTTTAACCCTTTCTGCGTAATTCAGAACATAAGGTCCTCCAAAATTCAGGAAACCTAGAATTGACTGTAAGTTTTTCAGCGTCTTTGGAGGTTGTAGCATAGCACATTTCTCTAGAAAGTTAGCTGCCAGGCTTTTGCCTTCACTTGATAACTCGTAGCCTAGAAATAGGACGTTGAGGTGGGCAATTCGTGATTTCTTAAAATTGAATTTATACCCTTCAGATGGGAACACAAGTATTATGGTGTTCACTCTTTTCAAGAGTACGTCCAAATCGTCGTATGTAAGATAGATGTCATCGATATAGGATAATGCCTCATAATCGTACATTTGTAGTAACTCTGTTACCCTGGCTGAAAATAACCCTGGACTATTCTTGAATCCTTGGGGGAGACGGCAAAATTGTCGCTGTATCCCCATAATTGAGAAAGCGGACAGATGCCTGCTTTCAGGTGTAATGTTTTGACAGAAAAACCCACCTGAAATATCTAATGTGGTTTTATATTTTTTCTGCACGATGTTATTCATCAATGTGCATTTTGTACTGCAAAAGTTTTGCAACAAGAGTTTAAGTGTCTGTAATCTAATACTAGACGGTATGAATTGTCTGGTTTGGAGACAGGAAAGAAAGGATTGTTCATTGACGAGGTGCATGTTTCAATTACCCCTTGGTATTCAAGTTGATTTAAAATCTCCCGGACTTGTTTTTTAGCTTCTTGCTTAACTGGATACTGCCTCTGTGCAGTACGTTGATTTCTTAACTGGATTTTATGGTGAGAAGAGTCCTCATCTCATCCTACGTGATTTTTATATAACACTGGAGCCTGGGCCACTGCCCATTTTCTGGCATATGTGTATTTTTTATGAATTTGAATGTGATTTGAGAAGGCTGGCATAATTATCTCTTCGCCATGTGGGCACTCCCTGACAAATTCAGGTGGCCAGTCTTATTCAGCTAGAAGAATGTCATAGCCCTTAGATAACTTCTCCCAAAAGAGTGCTCTTATTTTTCTAGTTATGTCCCCCTCCATCCGGAGTGTTACTTCATATAACTTGTCGGGTACACTAACCCTGGTGTCTGCAGTTTCAACTTGAATGAATTAATTCAAGTCCATTGTCTCCAGATGATCCTTCAAGATCCTGCGAACTATGGTGACCTCTGCTGCGCTGTCTAGCATTGTCTGAGCCCACTCCCCGTTCTTGAGTTGTGTCCTCAAGATCCTCGGCTTGTCTGATCTTTATGCTTGCTACCTTCTTTTTGGAAAATCGAGCTTTTTTGCTTTGGTGAACGGGTTCTTTGTCTTTGGACTTGACGCGTTCTTCTTTGTGTTCTGACCGTCCTCTTCTTTCTGATTTCTGCGAGGAAGTCTGAAAAGATCGAGAGGGACGTGTATCATTATCTTGATATCTGTCAGGTTTTTTTTCAATGTATCCCTATTCCTAAGGTTATACCTTTTTTCAGAGGGCTCCCGTTGGGGAGACCTACATCCCCTTTGGGGATATCTTCCTCTGGACTGAGAACGTTTCTCTCTAGGGAGAGTCTGTTTAGTGTTTTCCCACTTCTTTTTAGAAGTAGTGAGATTATTTTTAATAAAAACTTTTTCAGGATTTTCTGTTAATTCAGGTTTCACTGATTTCTCACCCAAACTATCTCTACCTAGTTCTTCTTATGATTTTTCAATAATTCTAGCAAGCTGAAATGGTTGATCTGCTATATCTGTTTCTTTTAACTTCTGGCGGATTGCCACGGATGCTGCTTCACCTTTAATATTAGCTAATAGTATAGCCGAGACCTGTTTGAAATCTTTCAGTAATTTCATACCTAGATTTAAGGCCGGTTCTGGACCGTATTCATTTTGAATCTGCCTCAGAAAGTCTGGTATTACCGCCATGGACGGTACACCATGTGTTTTTGTGTAGATTGAAGCAAAGACTGTTCCCCAAGTGTCACAGTCCTCCACATGTGGTGCTATCCCCATTGGTAAACAGATTGTCAGAATTATGTGTTTCTCATGAGGTGTACTATCAGGGAATACTGCCTCTATTTGAGTAATTTTTTGAGCTAACCAGAACGGAGATTGTTCCCTCTTTACGGGTAATTTACCAATGACTGATTGTATAGTCTGAGGTGTAATTTTGTTTGTGTTCCCCTGGTGAGGGGTGTGCTGTGGAATCCTTATAGCAGGTTGGACTGTTAAGGTCTGCATGACATATTGACCAATTGTCTGTGTATTTTAATTAACTGTTTCAGCTGAGCTAACAGTTCTGGACCTGTCATTCTGTAAATGTCAGGATGTGGTGTGTAGCTGGCCAGTACCGTCCATGTAGCTCCTGGTCTACCTAGTGGACCGAGCCTCGTAATGTGATTTTGATGATGTAGGGCGCCAATAAACCAGAGCTGATGCTCCTGGTAAGTTAGTGGAATTTCAACGTCCTCGAAAGGAACGTATTCCGCTGGAGGTTCCTCTGCTTTGTAGTAGTAGAACTCCTGTGTCACTGTATTTGCTTGTGGAAAAGTAATCCATGAATAGAATACCTCTGTCTGCCGATATTCATGTGCCTCTATCACAAATATAACTTTACCACCTCTCGATGATACCCTATTTTCTATAAGTTTTATAGTTATGGTTTTCCTTATAATTGCCTGGAGGATTATAGCATCATCGTCTTCTTCATTAAACCCTGTAATGTCTAAACCCGGTTGATTCGCATCTACTGCAGCTCCACCGGTTGCGTTGTTGTCGCCGTTATTCGACATTGTTTAATGAAAGTTTGCAGAACAAGTTTCAAGGAAACATAGATTAGGTGCACAATGTTTTGAAACAATGTATCCTTCAACGTTGAATAAACCAACAACTAATTCACAGGATTTTCGTCCTACTCAGTTTTGGCGGATATTAAACTTTTACCCACTCCAGACGTCTATTGGAGTATTTTACGCGAAAAAAGGGTCTGTGTGAAAAGCATGACTGAGTTACTCCAGTATCTAGCGTTAAATTATCGCCTTACCAAACATTGGGCGCCATGTAGTGTAGTTCCTATATTCCCAATAGGCTCTGTGCATTGGAATAATATATACTGTAGTTTAGACGTAGGACTGAGGTCTACTAGGTCTCTAGCGAACATATTAGACTTAATTGTGAGTGCCAGCTAGCTCAGAGGTCACTAGAAACTTTCTCGAATAAACAAGAAGGGATTAGTTTCTGACAACCGCATAAACATGACAACTTTGTTTCCCAAGAATAAGAAATCAATCTCTAGAGTTGCGGAAACAACAGATAGCTATTTTACTCAGTCAATCGTGCATGCTTCGTTTCACCAGAGGTGCTGAGAAAATAGAGACGGGCGTTTTAATAAACGTATTTATTGAACAGTCTTCTTTCTCAAGCATAAGAAATGTACTGCTACAACCGAAATACTTGTTATAAAGTATAATGCATATAATACGAACAGTATTTAAAGTAGTACTGTAAAGCATGATATGGTTTCTAAGCCATAAAAGTGCATAAAATGTATAATATACAAACAGTAATAAATAATGACTAAAAGTACTCAACTGGTGCTTCTAAAATACGCCTACCCCGGTGCACCTAAGCTAAGTCTAGTACGAGGGAAGGAGTAAGTGAGGAGTAGCCTAAGTTTGGTAGTTCTCTGCCAGGAATCTATTCCAAGAATTCTCTAAGAGGTCTAATCAGCTCCCTACCTTGGTTTTAGAATGAAGGAGGTCTTGTATCTCTCTCTCAGGACTCGATTTCCCAGATACCCGTAAGGGTAGCCTGGAAACACTGGAGCTGGATTTCTCAGCAAGAAAAAAGACAGCTTCTCTTTCAGAGCGTCAGCTGGAGGGTCGGCTTCCTTCGGCACTTGCTGCTGCAGGGCGTCGGGCATAGTCGATCTTCTCCAAACCACAGTATGTTTGTCTGGGCGAACCTAGGCATAGTTATACTTTGAAGGTGCCGAGTTTGATGCATGATTGGACTTAATAACGTCACTCAAAGGCTAAATTCTTTGAAAACTCCAGGAGTTCTTGGAGAACTCAATATTCAAGCAGGGGGAAGTCCCTAGCTGCTGAAGGCGGGTTTTTCCAAGAAATCGTTGTTGATTCTCGGAACTTAGTGGAAGTAGCCATGCCGTATTTGGGCTGCAAGGGTTAAGCCAAATATGGTAGTGATTTCTATGCCTATATAAGGATATGATAAAGTATACCTATATAAGGGCATGAATCGGGAAAATTTACACTATGGTCCTAGATTAATTTACAACATGACGACCTTCGGAAAGTCCCACTATCTCTGCTCAACGCGGTTCAGGTGGCTGACCTTGACGCTCCTCTTCAGCTTGATGAGCTATGGTTGGCTATTCTCCAAATTGCCCGTAGTTAAACGCCAGGCAACAACAGTCTCCAAACGGCACGCAACACATACCAACTGCCTTATATGCTTTGCAAGGCCACCATAGTAATTCTCTCCGAAGCCAAACTATGACCCTTTAGATGTGTGGACCTACAAGCCACTCTTGATGCTGAATCTGAATTGCAAGACCTTGGATTAAGGTCTTGGCGAACAGACTGCTACCACTACCTGGCACCTTAGTGCACGAAGGCCACTCAGCTTTATATTGTAGAGTAGAGTGAAATGGGCATGCAGTAGAGTGGCATACAGTGAAGTGGGGGAGAGTGTCGTAGAGTAGAGTGGGTGGAGTAGAGTAGCGTAGAGTGGGGTACAGTAGCGTGGCGTACAGTGAAGTGGGGTAGAGCAGAGTAGCATAGACTAGAGTAGAGGGGGATACAGTAGAATGGATTGAGTGGCATAGGGTGAGTTGGCGTATAGTGAAGCAGGGTTGATTAAAGTGGGGTAGGATGAAGTGTGGTAGAGTGTTGTAGGGTAGAGTGGCCTTAGAGTGAGGTGAGGTGGAGTGAAGTGGGGCAGAGTGAAGTGGGAGAGTGTGAAGTGAGAGAGAATGAAGTGGGGAAGAGTAGAATTGGATAGGGTGAAGTGGGATAGAGTGAAGTGGGATAGAGTGGCATACAGTAGAGTGAAGTGGGGTACACTAGAGTGAACTGGGGTAGAAAGAAGTGGGGTAGAGTGGCATATAGTAGAGGAGCGAAGAGTTGATAGTGTAGAGTGAAGCGGTGTAAAGTCAAGTGGGCTACAGTGAAGTGGGATAAAGTAAAGCGGCTTAGATAGAGTGGAGTACAGCAGAGAGGCTTAGAGTGAAATGGGGTAGAGTGAAGGGTAGAGTGAGGTAGAGTAGAATAAGGACGAGTGCAGGTCCATATAGTGCAGCGATGTAGTGTTGTGTCATACAGGAGAGTGGTGTGTCACAGAATGGAGTGGCAAGGTATTTAAGGAAATTATACAGAGAGGTGCTACTCCCGAGTCATGGCGAGGGTCATTAATCTCTCCAATCTTTAAAAAAGGAAACTGGGTGCTTCCGAAAAATTATAGGCATATCACTACAGGACACAGATGCTAAGCTTTTTGCTGGGATATTGCTTACAAATTTAAATGAATGGGTAGCAGAAAACAAGATACTACCACCAAATCAGACTGGTTTTATTAAACATCTTAGTATTATCTCTACTAATTGACAAATCATTCAGAGCCAAAAGGCCGTTATATTTATGTTTTGTAGATTTTAAATCTGCCTTTGATTGCGTCCAAAGAAATCTTCTATGGAAAAAGCTCCAGCAAAAAAATATTCCAACTGAACTGCTAAAACTGATTCAATTACTCTATAGTAAAACCTGGGTTAGAGTGAGGATGGGTGATGGCCAAACATTAGCAAAAGAAATCCCAGCAACTGAAGGACTAAAACAGGGATGTGTATTGGTCCCCCTCCTTTTTAATTTGTTTTTGGCAGACTTAACAGGAAATCTGGATGAAATAAATTCACATCCACCAAAATTAGCTGGCAAACAGATTTCTAATTTACTGTATGCAGATGATACTATCCTTCTAAGCCATACCAAAGTTGGATTACAGCGGCTATTTATTCGAATAACCATATACGCAAAAGAAAATGGAATGGTGATAAACGAAACCAAAACAAAAATCATGGTGGTCACTAAGAATATAAAATTAAGACATAACAGCAAATGGTATATGGAGAACACCCAATTGGAACAAGTTGAAGCATACAGATATTTGGGCGTACTATTCAATGAGAAGGGAAACTATCATCCACAAAAAATGGACATACAAAGGAAGGCAAATGCCTCGACGGCAGCATTTAGGATTCTACAGAAGTCCCTTGGTAACCTCACTTATCGGCCTCTTTTGAAGATTGTAGGGGCAAAACTCCTTCTGACCATCACATATGGCAGTGAAGCACTAATGGGGAAGGATACGGAAATAATAAATAATGCTCTTTCTAAAACATATAAATCACTTTTTTATCTCCCAAATAATGCCTCACCTGCACAAATTAGATTGGAATTCGGTTTAAATAATCAATATTATGCAAGAAAGGGTCATTTCATCAAAACCTGGTATCGGATTAAAAATGACCATGATAATCAGATATCACAGTTATTATGGCAAGAAATAAATAATAATGTGAAATCCCCTGCCTGGAATTATCTCAAGGAAGCAATAGAAGTGTTTGAGTTTATGCCAAGTTGAAATAACATGATAAGTAAGGCATCTTTTAAAAATCGCTTGTAAATGATAAAGATATGCTGGCAAAAAGAAAGCATGCATGGTCAGTAATAAATGGATATACGATAAAGAAGGTACAATAATATCTGGAAACACCCTGGTCGGAAAAAAATAAGCTAGTTCTTCTAAAAGCGAGATTTGGAATACTCCCGGGTCTTAGTCATCTCCCCCTGTGGATAAAAATGGAGAGTTGCACATTATGTAGACTGTGTAAAAATGGAGAGGAGAATATTGTCCACCTTTTATGCATTTGTCCTGGACTTCATAAGGAAAGAAGAACTTTACTCAAACTTCCTTTTAATATACAAGGAATAATGACTTGTAGGAGCGCACTGAAAATGTGTTTCCACTCTAACGACATAACTATGAACGCTGCCTTCGTAAGGTTTTTATTGATAGCTAAGTCAAAATTGGGAGATGAAGTTATAAAATGAAGCGGTATAATGAATTGTAATGATTTCTATGGAGCAACAGCTTTTTTTAAAATGTTTTATCTATTATAGTATATGTTTTGTATTGGCAATTTTGTAAGATTTTAAATAATCAAACAATAAAGATTTACTTACTATGAGTGGCATGTCATAGAGTGGACTGTCATGTCATACAGTGGCATGTCGTAAAGGGGCTTCCAGTGAGGAGAGTGGAGGAGCATAGAGTGGAGTGGTGTACAGGGGAAATAGCCTAGAGGGAGCGGCTAAGAGTGTCATGTCGTAGAGTGTCGTGGCATACAGTGTTGCGGCGTACAGTATCATAGCATACATTGAAGAGACAGAGTGGTGTTGCATAGAGTGTAGTGGCAGAGTTGAGTAGTGTCGTAGAGTGGCACAGAGAAGAGCCAAGTTGAGCGTAGTGTGGAATACATTGTCGTTCAGTGCCTTAGGGTGTCTTAGGGTGGAGGGGTGTAGAGTGGAGTGGCGTAGAGCTTAGTGGATGTCGTAGAGTAGATTGGTGGTAAAGTAGAGTGGTGTGTCAGAGTGGAGTGTTGTAGAGTGGAGTGGCATGTCAGAGTGGATTGCTGTGTCAGAGTTTCGTAGAATTAATCAGAGTGACGTAGATTGTTGTGGAGTGGGGTGTCATGCAGGAGAGTAGACTGTCATATTAGAGTGGCGTGTTGTACAGTCTTAGAGTGGAGGGATGTAAAATGGAATAGCATAGAGTGGAGTGGCGTGTGTTAGAGTGGAGTGGCGTATGGTAGAGTGAAGTGGATGGTTATAGAGTGGCGTGGCATATTGTACAATGGTGTAGAGTGAAGTGTTGTAGAGTGCTGTATTATGTCATAGAGTGGCGTGTCATACAGTGTCTTACAATATAGGGGCATACAGTGGAGTGGGGTAGAGTGGAATAGCGTAGAGTGGAGTGGCACAGAGTGTTGTGCCGGTGAGTGTTGTGGCATATAGTGTTACAGCATATAGCAGAGTGGCATAGATTGGAGTGTTGTAACGTAGAGTAAAGTGGGTTGAAGTGACCTACAGTGGCACAGAGTAGTGTATTGCAGTGTGGTATAGAGTGAAGCACAGTGTCATAGAGTGGATGAGAATAGAGAGGAGTAGATTGTTGTTGAGTGTTTTAGAGTGGAGGTGCAGAGAGTGGTGTGGAATAGAGTACAGTGGGATAGCATAGAGTTAAGTGGGGGACATTGTAGAGTGGAGTGGCATATACTGGAGTAGCATGTCATAGAGTGGAGTGGCGTGTGGTAGAGGGAAGTGGCATGTCAGAGTAGAGTGAAGTGTCGTAGAGTGGAGTGGTGTCTTGTAAGGCAGAGTGGTGTGTCGTAGGAATGATTACAGTTTTGTAGAGTGAAGGTACACAGAATGGAGTACAATGTTGTGGAGTGGCATGGAGCGTCATAAAGTAGAGTGTCGTAGAGTGAAGAGGTGTATCATAGAGTGGGGTGACGTGTTATAGAGTGGAGTGGCGTGCTGTAGAGTAGAGTGGCATGTACTACAGTGAATTTAAGTGGCACAGAATGGAGGGGCACAAAATTGAGTACAGACGTGTAGTGGCGTATCATACAGTATATTAGATGGCGTGTTGTACAATGCCTTAGAGTGGAGTGATGTAGACCAGAGTGGCATGTGGTAGAGTAGAGTGGACTGTTGTCGAGGTGTGTGGCATGGTGTTGAGTGGAGTGGCATTAAGTGGAGTGGAGTGGCGTAAGCTAGGGTGGAGTGGCTTTTCACTGAGTTGCATGTGGTACAGAACATTAAAGTGGAGGGACGTAGAGTGGAGAACCGTAGAGAGAACTGGCATGTCGTAGAGTGGATTGCATGAAGTGGGATGTCGTAGAGTGAAGTAGGGTTTCGAAGAGTGGGGTGGCTTGTCATCCAGTGGCTTGGAGTGGCATGTCGTCTCATAGAGTTTTGAGTTGTGTAAATTAGGCAAAATATAAATCATGTGGTAGAAAGGGTCATTTTTGATAGTAGATCTAAAGTGGTTCAGAAGTTTTAAAGTTATAAGGCTGAAAAACGTACAGATATATTGTGCAGAGGTATACCGCATTACATGTCGGTGGCCGGTGACAAAACAGTGTATGTAATAGAAGCCTTTACAAAATTAGGAGGCAGACACATTTTTTAGACCACATTTACTCTTTGTTCTGGGTTTTAAGGGTAGACATAGTTTACTAATGTTTCATAAGTGCATATGGAGGTTTGAGTGGAGGTTTGAGTCCATTGAGGTAAGTATGGTGCCATTACTTGTTGTACAGAGAGGACTCGCTACTTAGGAATCCTGTTCCCGAATTCGCCCGAGGTGAAAATAGGATGCCGGGTGATCTGCAATTTTTTTTTCCCTCCCCCGGACCGGTGATCAAATATTCATTTGAACTTTTCCTAAATTGCAAATCTGCTTCTTACAAAGTAGCTCTGCATTCCCGGTGCAATTCACTGTGTCCTGATAGATATAGCGTTATTGGCGAGATACGTTACCTTTGTGCCCCTAGTCCTGATGAGGCCAGACCTTAGAAAGAAGCCCTTACAATTTTGACTCAGATAAAAAAGACATTTTCAACACCGTGTAAAATAGAAACGGGTTGAGACTCATTTTTCCCCTGATTGGTGTTGATAGAAGGGCTATCTTATTGATACAGGCTGTGAACCATAGTCGTGTACATAATTGTTTAGAGCAGCCCCCTAAGAAATTTGGGCAATAAGGTATCTGTCAATGAGACAGAAGATACTACATGACTGTTGAACTATGTTAAATGCATATGTCTATCTTTTTGTAATTTTTTGTATTATTATACTTTTTTGCACTGCTTTTTTGTACGTTAATGTAGATATTTGATCTTTTGTTAACAAATATATGCATAGAGATAAACATCTGGATCTCAGTCCAGTGTGAATGCCTTTTCAATAAGATATATGTTTAAAGAGAATATTTCTCCCCTGAGGGATTAATTAAGGTTTCTTTCAAGTACATAAATTATCTGTTGTTGTTCGATCAATTCTGCTGCATCAAGTTTTGTTTTTTGCTATTTATATAGCCCAGGGGCGTGTGGGCAAACTCCCTTTTTTATTGAAACAAACTTGTCTAACTGCAAGGTTATACTATCTTGATGGAGGGACGCCTGGCTGCCAAGATAACATTGCAGATGACTGTCAGTGCTCAATCCCCACGAGTGTTGACTGGTTTGGTTGAAGAACACTCTCCTGCTGCTGTGACATAAGTTCCTCCTGAAGGGGAAGCCTGATTGGAAGACAGTTGGTCATTCTCTTCGAGTCCAGTCCGGAGCCACTTGGACCTGGTTGTTACGGATCTTGAGAACTCTGGGAAGGAGAGGTATGGGCAGAAAGGCGTACAGGAGGCATAGGCTCATAAGAAAATGCATCTCCGAGCGAGAACCACCTTGGAAACTCAAGCATGCAGAACTACTGATATTGGACATTCTCGACGGTAAAAAAATAGATGTAACTAAGGCTCTCCCCACTGCAGAAAAGACGTTGCACCACCTCCGGATGGAGATGCCATTCGTGATTCGGTAGGCATCTTTGGCTGAGTTTGTCCACCCTGGTGTTCACAGAGCCTGACAGGTGTTGCAAAACCAGGGAAAGGCCCTGATGTTACAGCAATGTCCTGAGACAAACAGCCTCTTGGCCCGAAACAGCAACGTGCCCAGAACAACTCAGATGATAGGGAGCATCTGAGAGGGACTCAGCTGTGATTTCCGCATGTTGATTATGAACCCCAGGGAAAGCAAGAGGATCACTGTAGTCTGGAGGTGGGAGGCGGCAGCCTGGGGCGAGGACGCCTTCAACAGCCAGTCATCGAGATAGGGGAACACCTGCACCCCTGATCTCCGTAGATGAGCATCAAAGACTGCCATCACCTTGGTGAACACCCAGGGGTGCTGGTAAGGCTAAAGGGGAGCACAGCAAACTGAAAGTGCTCATGACCCACCGTGAACCGCAGATAACGTCTGTGGGCAGGCAGGATGGGAATGTGGAAGTAAGTATCCTGTAAGTCCAGCGCAATTATACATGGTATGGCAGAGGGCAAGGATCTGGCAGAGTTTTGTCACCCAATGTTGTGCCGTGCTACAGTCAATTGGGAGTTGTTGATGTGGATACTGGCACCGGTCCGTCAATATCGGCTCATATGACTGCAGGGGCTTGGAGAGACCAGGGCTGCAAAATACTGGGAGATCTATACGCCAACAAGGAATTTATCACTTTTGAGGATGCTCATGAGTTTTCACTGGCACCAGACAACTTTTTGCAACACGCAGGCCTGGCAGAGGTAGCCAGGCAGACCTGGCCCTTTCTTCCTGTAGTGCCTGGGGAGTGTAACGCTCTGGATGTCCTGCTGACTTGCGGGTCGGGTAGGCATCTGATCTCCTTGTTTTATAAGACCATGAGAGAGGATGCAGTGGGCGCTCAGATACGGGCATGTCCTGCCTGGGAAGCGGACCTGGGGACTCCCTTAGAGGGTGGAGCCTGGGCACATGTTTGTGAACTCAAGCACACAGTTTCTTGCAATGCCCAATTCAAATGATCTATTTTAATTTTTTACACCGCACTTACCTAATCCCAAGACCCTCCACCACATCTCTCATGCCTGCACCGAAAGCTGCCCTCGTTAAATTACCCTGGAGGCAAACTTTCTCCACTTGGCCTGGGGCTGCCAGGATGTGCTGAGCAATTGGTACCAGGTGGTGGGAGCTCTATCGAAAGCCACATTTTTCCGGGTGAAGTCGACCCCACAGTGTTGCTTGTTAGGAAACATCAAGAGGCCCAGGTGTAGTAAAATGGTTCTCACCACTGCAATGCTTTGTTATATAAAATTGTCAGTAGTATCGAGTCCAAATCCGATCATGAACTTAGCTACATCTCTCCCAACAGCAGCAGCCTGGAAGAGTATGGCCCGGGCCTCCTTCTTATGTAAGGTTGAACAGGATACAAGCACAAGTACACATTTGTACTTGACATCTTTTTCTAATGATTTTTTACATGCCTTACACTTACACAATAATATACCTAGAAATTATTTTGTATGCAGCACATTTCTTGATAAGCATTTTATCATGAAGCCTATATACTCTGTCCAAGGTTAGAAACATTGAACGCGATGCCCTTATGTTAGGATGTCCGGTCGGAGACAGCGCCGAGTCTCAAGACAAACAATCACATCAGTGCTGCACATTTGACACAGTGCGATTGGAACAGTGTTTTTATTATATAAACCACCTCTGAACCAAATTCTGCAGAGGAGCATTTTGGCTTAGCTGGAACACTGCACTCTGACTGAGATGTAACTCTGCTGACTCTAACCTTCATACTGTAAGGGACAGTAGCCTGCTCTACAAAAGATCGACTTCCTGATACATCATACAAAGGTATGGAGGATTAGGTTGTCCCAAGAAATGTGGCGGAGGGTAATGCCACTATGCTCTCGCTGGTGTATGTAGTGTTAGATAGGAGTCTAAGTATGAATATAATTATATAATCATATAATCACACAATAATGTTATAATGGTGGAACTATTTATCTTTTTCACCATTCTTGTAATGTTCGTTACAATGCTTGGTTTCATCCTAATTATGATTGCAACTCACACATTTTACAGAAGAATACAATTGTTTCAATAAATGTTTGAAAAGCCAATTTGTATCTTTCTTGTGTCCCTGTTGGGCATGCTTGAGTAATAGCGAAAGGGTAGATCTATTTCCTCAATTTCCTTGGGGAATTACAGTGGTCATGTTCTGAGGTTGCAGATACCACCTAGGAGCCTGGAAGGGTAGGGGTTTAGATGGGGCATTTTGAATTAGCAAGGAATTAGGACAACATACTCTGATGATTTATGTGGACTCAGTCCACATATTTTGACAGTTATGTTGTCCGGATACACAGTCCTACTAAATTCGTAAGAACCGTAATGACATTCCGGAACCATGGGCAGCACCTGCACAACTGAATTCCATAGAGCATAGCGAGTAATAGCCCAAAAGACAAGCAATGTTCACGGCCCACAATGGCAAACTGGTGGCAGAAAACATCTTCTCGCCTAAGTGTTCAGCCTCTTGAATTCCCTATCTGATGGGGCGGTAGAGAATATGCCTGAAATTACACTGGTGGCAGAGGTCTGGGCCACAAAGCTCCCCAAGGTAGGGTGTTGTGTGAGGATATTAGGGTGCTATGATGCCGAGCGATGGCGATGGGCAATAGACCTGCTCACAGGTGCCCCTGGTCTGGATTAGGACCAAGTCCCAAGCAGGATGTCTGTGGGACGAGTGATCCAACAACTTTGTGTTCTTGGTCTTGCGACCGATCCTAGGACTTTCTTCTCGAGTGGGATTGAGACCATCACAGTGTCTCAAAAAGACTTTGATAAAAAAGTGACTAGGGGTAGGCCTCTCCAGATCAGCACTGACTGTCACGGAAAGAAAAGAACTGATGTCAGCACGCTGGTGGGGCACCTATATAGGCTCCATGTACACCACTTCAGGCACAGATGATGATATGCGGAGCCAAATGATGCCACCTACCGGCGTGCAGGGGGACTGCTCACGAAAACTTTCTAGATCCAGTCTGAGGCCTGGGGATAATTTTAAGTTAAGGAACCTGTGGCTAAAGAAATCTCTATCATATATATATGTTTTGGCCCTGGGGGATGAGGTCAAAGAGCCTTTATGACTTGGGGAAGTGGGCTGCATGCCACCCTCCACTTAAAAGGCCCCAGGGGATGGGGTCCCTGGGTCCACTATTAGCTCGGGCAAGGGGGCTAATATCCTCCTTCCCTTAAAATACATGGAGCACTTCAAATAATATATTTATATTGCTATATAGAACTTTCAAGCTACTGACGATAAAGAAGGCCTAATTCATGCAGGGGGCATATGGGGCTAGAGATTAAACCCTGTGAGGATCTAGGTGCCGGATGATGGTGCACTGATGTACGCAAAATCTTGGGCAATCACCCTCCCCATTTCACATTGGGCAGGAAGTTGAAGGGTGGTTGGAGTTGCATGTTTGCCAAAACAGAGGCTAGGATTCTGAGGAAAAGGATGTGTAAGCCACAGGCACTATGACTGCCAACATCATTAAACTAATGCTAGAATAATAATACAAGCCATCGGATAAAAATATTTAAGTGTCCACAGTTGGCTCACAGACAGCACTGGTGGAAGGATGTTTGACTCACTCACCCATTTCTGGTAAAGGGGCAAAGAGAAGTGAGCACAGAAAAGTAAAAAGTTGCAATTGAAATTAGATCTAATCTAACAATCAAACACATACCAATAGTGCTTCAGGTTGTAAAGATGGCCAAAGGTAGTCTTTCAGCCCAGCAAGACTTTGAATAACAAGTGGCAGGACCAGTTGGAAAATCAGAAAGGATGCGATCACCCCAAGGCAGAGATAGCATTTTAAGACCAAGCTCAGAGGGAGGCCAGCTACCATTGGCAATCAGATTGGTTTGAGAGTTAAGCCAAAAATGTGTAGAACATGCACCCCAAAGGTTGGACAAATGCCAGAAGAGGCTTTCTACATGACCTGATACGTCTATTAAAGATATTTGCTTAAAATTGAATTTATGAATGCATCATGAAATGTGGCATATTTTAATGCCCAACCCACCTGCGAGCAGGCTGTTTTTTTTAATAAAGCGGTACAAAAGGGGGTGGTGATGGATGAAGCATCTGAACCAAACACTCACACCCATTCAACAGATCTGGGTTTAATCCATCACCGTTCTTTAGCCCACTCTGCCACCCCAGTTTAGACATGGCCATATACAAATCAGTCTGACCCTGTGCCTCATCCATCCCCACCCCCTTTTGTACCGCTTTGTTTTTTTAATAAGACATTTGTTATAAAAACTGGTAACGCTGAATTCGAGCATTGGGCATGTATCGGTTGCATGTCTTAGAGGCCAACGTTCTTGGGTGAACACCCCATAGCGCAGATGGTAATGGGAGGAAGATTTAGCAAGAAGAATGAAGGAGAAAATGTGCCTTGAAGACAAATTAATCACAAGCTTGAGGATACAGCTTTTTCCTTTTTTCAGAAAGAGAGACAGTTTTAGATGGTCTTCATTGAAGTAGGCAGATTAGTCCAAATGGTAGCTCTCGGTACAGCCAGTGAACAAAATACAAATCTGGTGGTTCAACTGGAAGACATGCAGTGGAAACTTTTTCAAACTGCATGATAATAGACTGAGACTCGTAGGTCACAAAAGGGGTTTTCATTCAACTTGTTGTGTAATTGGAAGTAGGTGTAAATATCTGGTTGAAAGGTTTCTGCTAGACACCAGAATTACTTGATATCAATTTTTCCTCATTTTAAACAGGATGCTTTCTAAGATGCATGTGGGAAAAGTTCAATCTATACACTTATGTTGTGCACTCTCTCTTGTTTTTAACGCTACCTATTGAAATTGTTATCAACGCCCGAGTAGCTATCCTAGAGTCAAATTCTGTCTTTGAACCAAAGTGAGATAGCACGAAGAAAGAGCTAGAAGAACCATGGTGCACAATAAACAAGTAACATACAAGAACTGTATCAACAGTAAATATGTCAAAAAGATAAAGCAGAAAAAAATAAGATTGCAGAAAGACAAAAACAAGAAAGCTCAACATGTCCAAATAATGTATGTTGTACAAGTCAACACTGTAAAAGCAAATACCTGATAGTGCAAGACCCTTTTCACACCATATGTTATCTAGCAGCCACTTTTCAACGCTCTGGAGAGGGACACCACGAAGATGACACAGGCAAAACGGTTTGGAATCGGCAGGGTGGGAATTATGCCCCTCTTTGAGCTCCCAGCTGTAGCAGTAATTGACCTAGAAATTCAAAATGAGTAAACGGTTATGTCTGTTAGGATGGTGCAAGGGCATCTCCCCACCCAACCCCCACATCATACTGAGCACCGGGCAACACAAGCTGAATATGAATTGATGCTGGACAACTCCCAAGCCAGACTGCTGTTATATTTTATATCCGGTGCTCATAGACACCTGCAATATATCTTTATTACATGACAGGCATGAATTTTCAAAACAGTGAAGGGGAATTCTAGATGATCGTTTTTTTGCAAAACCACATTAGAGGCGATCGACTGTGGCCACTAATCAATGAAAGCTCAGGAGAGACGTGGTCATGGAGACACAGTTATTTGTTTAATTGAAGCAGCCCTCCTAGATTAAGAACAAATTAACACTTTTGTGAGGAAATCTCAGTTGGTTCCAGATCTAATATATGTATTCAAACAATGGGTTGTTTTTACTTGATAATATTTAGAACATCACACCATTCATTAAGCCTAAAACCTGATTGCAATACCTTTGAAAGCAAATAGGCTCAGATTGTCATAACTGACTTGAAGAAGTGGTCCGAGTACCGTGAAACACTTGTTGGCACTTGCAAAGGTCAACTGTACCCTTTTTTTTAAACTTTCGTATTCATGTAAAATGTTGAGTTACAATTCATGTGAATATATAGGGCCGGATTCACAGAACTAACTTAAGACAAAATCTTAAACTTACTGCCATTTTGGTATTCACAGAAGGCACTTTCTCATTTAGGTACTCACAGAAGACACTTACTCATCTCATATTCACAGAAGTTAGGAGTCCTATCTTTAGGACTCCTAAATACCTTCTGTGAATACCGAAATGAGTAAGTGCCTTCTGTGAATACCAAAATGAGTAAAGTGCCTGCTGTGAATACCAAAATGGTAGTAAGTTTAGGATTTTGTCATAAGTTAGTTCTGTGAATCGGGCCCATAGATATTTTGAGATTTAAAAAAAAGAAGTTTGAAATATTCTTTTAACATAAAAAATGTGCACAAGAGATACATTTAATTAAATATTGAGACTCGCTGTGAGACTGAATTAAAAAAAATTCCTCCACATCAAAAGTGTGATTCCTTCTTGAGAACCTTAAATGAAATCTGTACTTATAATAAGTCGGTGTTGTTCTTCTTCAGCCTGGTTGTTCTGAGTTTATGCAGAGCTACTGGCACATATTTCTAGAGTGGGTCCTTTTTTCTTCTCCTAAATGTGCTGGAAGTGGCAGTTGTGGCCATCCACCAATATGCAGATGATACATAGATCAACTTAAAGTCTTGAATGCCTTTTCTACTATCAATGTGAAAACTTGTATGACAGAACCCCAGAACTGGATCTCTTCTAATTTCCTAATGCTGTATTTGTTAAAAGAAATCGAATTAATTCATTGCCCACAAGAATTGAATTACAAACCATATTAGCTAGTGTGGCTGCATAATAGCAGCCTTTCGCCATCTTTGTACAAGTCAAATCTTTGGGACTGTGTTTGAATTCACATCTATCAAAGGCAGCAACGATTTGGCATATTGCACCCATAGCCAATGGTCTGTTGCACTTGATCAAGAAATTCATATAATTTTTTCTTACAAATGACGTTTGACTTGTTGTTCCGGTGTAAGATGCATTCCTAATTGACTATGGAAATACTCTTTTGATGGGTACACCTCATTCCCCACTCCCCTCAAAGCTGTGCTCCACTCCTCTCTAATGCTTGTTTCGGGTGCATGAAAATCTGACCACATCTATCCTGTGCTCAGAGAACTGCACTGACCATCTCTTGAAACCTGGGTTAAATTTAAACCCTCTATAAAGCACTACATCTGTAGTGACCAGGGTACCTTCACATCACTTTTAAGGTACAAGGACAAAATTAAATTTGTAACTCTGCAAAACCTGCATTTGTAAACAAGGAAATTACAACCCAAAATCCTGTAAATCAAGCTTCATCTGTTGCTGCCCCGGTACTTGGAAAATTTGGGATGTGTAAAATCTTCCAGTTTTGAAACCATATGAAAACGTTGTTAAAGCTACACCTTGCCCATCCTTAGATCTGTCCCCTCGCTGGCACCAACAGCACTCTCTCTCTCTCTGTTCCCACAACTTCACCCATTCTTCCTTCTAAGTTTTCTTGTCTACTTCCCCTCCCCCCTCTTAATACCATCTCGATTCTCATGTTTTTAAACTCTAGACCTCTTTTCACCCCCTCATATGTTTCCCTCCTCCGTTTCCTGGCTACAATTTATTGTTTCCTTTACATCCTCCTTTTATGAGAAATCAACTGATGTATAGCAAACTATGTTTATATGAATGGTTAAATTGTTTATCTGTGCTTTCTGTTTCCCTGAAAGGGAGACCAATCATCTCTAGTTGTTCTCCTGTATGAGGTAATTGAAATTTTTATGGTCAAGTGTGTCCCCTAACGTGTACCCCATCGACTCCATGTACGAGTTTAAAGTGCATGTAACTTCCCTCCACAACCGAATCTGATGACGCAAATACATTTGCGTCCAACGTTAACCTGTCCTCTATCAGATCCACCATGAATGGATCGATAATTCAGTTCCTAAGTATGCCGTGCCACCGTCTTTACATGGTGCACTTTCACGTTTTTCCTGGCTCTGCCGAGCTAGGCCCTGATTTCTGTCTTCGAGCCACTTCTGTCTCTGCCTCTGAAAGCTGCAGCATGGAGATGCATCCCTGACCTCTGCCTTACTTCCTGCCAAGCGTGTGGTGCCCGGCTCGGCCTGGCCTGCCTGCCAGAAACAGTATTTTGCCTTCAAGTTATCAGCATAGCCAGCTCAGCCTCCTCGAAAACACATTCCTGTCTAGTGAAATAGGTAAACATATCCCCGGCTGCAGAGCAAAGGGCCAAGCCTTCCTGTCTCCTTTATGAAATTCATTGCTCCCGTTACCATGGTAGGCCCCTAGCTTCGCGCATTGCACTTAGACACATATGCATTCAGTATAGAATAGCCTCTGCCCAAGAGACCTTTTACTTCAGATTGAACATACCCCAAATACAAGATATCAGATATGTTATAAGAACAGGTCGATCTGACATGCCAGACTTCTGTCTCCTCTACTAGTGCTAAATGTCAGACCCTTAGCTTCCTCCAGATGCACGTCAATCACACGTCATATTAGCTGCGCGCGCATTCAGGCTACAGGTTTCAGCTGACTCTGCAGAATTCTCTATGCATCCACCCACTTATGACACTTTTCTGTGACGTTTCTAGTACACGCCTTTGTGCACACCCTTGTTCACGCCTTTTTGCTACGCACATGTGTTCTTATCATATACATTTCACTTGTCACGCCTACTGTATTCACTGCTATTGTGTCATTTTACTATATATGTCATGTACTGCTAATAAATCGTTGACATCTTTCTGCCATCATTGCATACCCGATCCCTTGTATTGATGGAATTGATTTCCATGACTCGAGTCATTCTTGATTAAAGCCCTTATGACTCAGACACCACGGACTCTGCCTCTCATTTGATTGAGCTATTCTTTTTACCTGTCTGAAATTATATGGCAAACTCGTATACGGTAAAATATATTTACCACATAATTTGGCGCACGAATAGGGACCCCTCCCCCACCCCACGCGCCGGTGATGCATCGCAGGCTTTGCCCCCGACCACAGCCGTGACGGACCTCATGCGCATCTGCAGGTTTTCCTGTATCTCCCTCAGGCCTACGGAGGTGACGGAGACTGCGGTCGACATCCAGACGAGGCGGTGAGGAGTGCGGAGGATCCCGACCAGAGCCCAGCCGAGAGAGCAGTGTCCGAGGTATCGAGAGGCCCACCTGTAGTGTTGAGGCGCATGCGCAGTGCGAAGCAGCAGCAGTGACGTCGTAGCGGTCCAGTCCAGTCGAGTTTCCGAGGCCTTCCGTTCCGTGCTTCCCGGTGAGTACCGTTGCTGGGGACGCATCTAGACGGGTACATTAATTTGTGTCCGGTCAAGACGGGTTTGGGTACACAGATCCGGTCTGCACTGTTTTAGCAGTGTATCTGTACTGTTTAGCAGTGCATCCAGTATTCAGTTATTCAGTGATGCAGTATATTTTGACCCCATGTTACAGAATGTTCCTGCACATTTATGGGCAAAAGGCCCCACTGATGTAGGTTGTATGCACATTACTCCATACCGTGTCATACTCAAGCCAGGAGTTGTACTACCCCGAATCCGACAATACAAGTTACCACCTGATGCTGTAGTGGTTTTACTGAAAATCATTGACGAGCTCATTGCACAAGGAGTGGTTGTAGAAACCGACTCCAATGTTTGTAATTCCCCTATCATTCCAATTCTTAAACGCACTGATCCGAATGCACCTCCAGTTTATCGATTAGTGATCGATTTGCGAGAGCTAAATAAATGCATTATACCACAGTATCCAGTGGTCCCAGACATTTCGTCCCAGACATTTCGTCGAAGCGACGTTCTTTACTGTAATTGATCTCAAGAACGCCTTCTTTAGTGTCCCCATTGATCCAGAAAGCCAATACCTTTTCGAATTCTGTTTAAATGGCCGAAGCTTCAAATTTGCACGCGCACCTCAAGGATTCACAGAAAGCCCCAGCATTTATAGCCAAGCATTAAAATGACAACTTGACAGTATTCACATGCCTGCTAACACTGCCCTACTCCAATACGTCGATGATCTATTGATCACCGCCCGTAGTAAACCAAAATGTGAACAAGCATCACTGACAGTCTTGCATTTCCTGGCGGACAAGGGACACAAGGTGTCTCCTTCGAAGCTACAATTCTGTGCCCAGCAAGTGGTGTACCTTGGGCACTTGCTGTCCAAGTGGGGTAGGCAGCTGACACCTGAACGAATTCAGTTAATTGCACATCTTCCGCAACCCAAGACACAGAAAGAAGTACGAGCTTTTATTGGACTCACTTCTTATTGCAGACAATGGATTCCACAATATGCATTTCTAGCGAAACCACTTATACAGTTGACAACACAGGAGGCAGCGTCTTCGACTGTTCTCCCATGGACACAGGAACATACACAAGCTTTTGACGAATTAAAGAAAGCCTTATGTCAAGCACCTGTTTTAGCAACACCATGTTACAGCAAACCTTTTATACTTTTTGTGACAGAAGGCGATGGCACAGCGTTGTCGGTTCTCACTCAGCTTCAAGCAGACAAACACAGACCGTGTGCTTATTTTTCAAGTACATTGGATCCAGTAGCCCAGGCCTTGCCTGCGTGCTTAAAGTCGGTTGCAGCAACAGCTCTAGCAATCAGACAAAGTGACTCCATCGTATTAGGACACCAATTGACAGTACAGGTTCCACACTCTGTGGAGGTCCTTCTAAACAGAACACAGACTCAACACTTGACTATAGCACGACTGACAGGTTATGAATTGGCCGCATATGCAGTGACCACTGAAACTGAAGTCATAGAAATACACTGCATTGACACCCTGTCAGCTCAAGCAGCAGAGCTTATCGCTCTGACTCAAGCCTGTATACGAGCCAAGAACCTGAAAGTAAACATATACACAGATTCCCGTTATGCATTCGGAGTCGTACACGACTTCGGTGTCCTCTGGCAAGAAAGAGGTTTCTTGACCTCTCACGGAGCCAAGATTCAGCATGGCCCCCTTGTTCAAGCTCTGTTAGAAGCAATACATTTGCCTACAGCCATAGCTATCATGAAGTGCAAGGCACATACTAAAGTCACAGACACTATTTCTCAGGGTAACGATTTTGCAGATCGAATAGCGGAACATACAGCACTGACTCATACTCAAACGACGGACATGACAAAGACTGACGTAACCTCACTGACACATTGTATGACAGTCAGAGATCCCACACAAGATGTCATCGACATACAGACACATGCTACTCCAGATGAAATAAAGAAATGGACTGAACAAGGAGGGGTCCAGACAGACCAAGGATGGATGACGAAGGGAAAGACCACATGGTTTCTCCCCGACTCTATGGTTCAAGTTATCATTAACACAGCACATAGTCCAGCACATTTAGGAGAAAAAGCCATGTTAGACAGTTTACAGAACCTTTGGTTCAACAAGCATTTACGAGCCGCAGCAAAACAGAAAGTGCGTACCTGCATGATCTGTTGTCAGTTCAATCCAGCAAAAGGGATTCCCGTGGAGCAAGGTGGATTTCATCCTCCTGACTATCCATTTGAAGTCCTCCAGATGGATTATATCCAGATGGAAAGATGCTGAGGATTCAAGTATGTCCTCGTAGTTGTATGTGCCCTATCCCGATGGACAGAAGCATATCCCGTCCCAGATTACACTGCCCCGACCACTGCCAAGCAGTTGGTTCGTGAGTTTTTCCCTCGATACGGTTTGCCCCGTGTCGTGTATTCAGATAACGGTCAACCATTCTCATCTGAGCTTATGAAGCAGGTTTCACTTCTATTGGGGTACCAGTGGAAGTTTCACTGTGTCCGACATCCCGAGGCAGCAGGTCTCGTGGAGCGACACAATCAGACTCTGAAAACTCGCCTTGCCAAAGTGTGTAAAGAGAAAGGAGTAGATTGGATTGTAGCTTTACCAGTTGCCCTTTTTTATATGCGAATGGTAGCCCATTCTAGGACAGGGCTATCCCCGTATGAGGTGGTCTTCGGTAGACCTCCTAATATGTGGGGGACGCCTCTGCCGCGAAAAATAACCGATGTTGACAGTAATATGCTGACAGATTACCTTGCTTCCTTGATGTCTGCACTACAATCATGTCGTTCACAGGTAGCGGCAGCCTTCCCAGACAACACCGAGGTGAAACCACATGAACTGGTCCCGGGGGACGTTGTTGTAGTCCGAAATTTCGACAGGTCAAGCCCTCTGGAGCCCCGCTGGAAGGAGCCGAAGATCGTTTTGTTAACAACCAGGACTGCAGTAAAATTAGAGGGGAGGAAGGGCTGGGTCCACTCCAGCCATGTGAAACGTTTTTATGGACTTCCGCCAAAGACTGATTCCCAGAACTCTCACATTCCAGAGACTGATACCAAACTCCCCCTTTTAGAGAAAACTCCCCAAGAGGAGTACCGAATGAAATTGAGGTCTAGTAAGTCAGACAGTTTAATTGTTTAAGTCCCCCCCTGGGTGAAGCGGTTAGGCAGTTTCTGACATGTACAAGTTAGACCCAAATAGAGAGAGAGATAGACAGGAGACCAAGAAACAGAAATATTGTAAAAGTCTCCGAAGCAGATGCGTCTGCACACTACTTATTATGTTTTTTCTGAGTCTTACGATTATTGCTATGAGTTGGATGTTATACATATATTTTCCTCTTTCACATTCTTTTTCTAATGACACTGCCGAGCACACGTTTAATGCTCTACCTCCACACAAATTGTCTTATCGACTTGCGCTGCGCAACAATACATTCATTCGTATGTTACATCATTCTCACCAGATCAACAATGCTACTAATTGTTGGATATGTGGCCGACTCCCTCCCTATCAGAACTACAAGGGAGCTCTGCCCCTCTTTCCTTATCCGTTTACACATAATGGTTCCTGTGGTGCATGGTTTAGTTTAATATCCTCTATAGACACCGAATCTAGAGTTTCCCAAGGCAATTGGATATGGGGAAAACTGAACACAGTCATGAACAAAGCATGTTTCCCAAACGAGGAGGGTCTTCCACAAATGACAGGGACAGATCTAGAAAATGAAGTGTATGGATTAGGCAATTTTACACTTAATCTCATGATTCTAAATGTTCAGTCAGAGACCAGTTCAGACTTGCCATCCATATCAGTTTTACCAGCAACAGGTGTATTATGTGTCAGAAAGAATGGTTCAGTACATCTAGGTCACAGTGACTGTACTACTGTGGTCGAATTCAGTGATAAAGGCAAGTCTACATTCAAAGCTTCCCGACATTCCTATTTTATATGTGGTCAGACAGCTTATGTCCGTTTACCTCCAGACTGGGATGGTACTTGTTTCATTGCATTCCTATTGCCACCAGTTTTCCTAGCCCCATCTGACTATCACAGGAATTCCCGCCTTAATAGTGTTAGACACAAGAGAGATCTCCCAATAGTTGATCAGACTGAAACTACATGGGAACAATATACAGATTTCAATAAAGGATTCTTTCCCTATCTAGGCACTGTCTCCAATAGTAAACTGATACGCAAATTAACCAGAATACTCGAAGCGGTAGTGAATGAGACTACTTCTGCTTTGGGCAACTTAACAGAGGAGCAGTCTGCTATGAGACTTGTTGTTCTTCAGAACCGCCTTGTCCTTGACGTCATCCTGGCCAATAGGGGCGGAGCTTGTAGAGTCATCGGATCCAGTTGTTGCGTGTTTATTCCTAATAACGCGCCATCAGTCTATAAAGCCATTACCAGACTTCACGAGATTGCTCATCTGATACACCAGAACCCAGGCTCCTGGACTTGGTCCGGGTGGCTCTGGAGTGTAATAACAGCCTGGGGATGGAAGCTACTGTCATTCCTAGGAATCATATTGGCCATAGTATTCAGTTGTTGTCTATGTTTACAATGTGGGCCAGCGATTTGCGGCTTGTGCGCCACAGCATGTGTTCCCCATCCAAGTTCACGTTCCCATTCCCGAAGAAAGAAAGAAGAACAGATGATGTTATATGAACAAATAGATGGTCTCATGAAAATTGATATATCCTAATGGGTCCGTAGGGGACAAGGAGGGAATGAGGTAATTGACATTTTTATGGTCAAGTGTGTCCCCTAACGTGTACCCCATCGACTCCATGTACGAGTTTAAAGTGCATGTAACTTCCCTCCACAACCGAATCTGATGACGCAAATACATTTGCGTCAAACGTTAACCTGTCCTCTATCAGATCCACCATGAATGGATCGATAATTCAGTTCCTAAGTATGCCGTGCCACCGTCTTTACATGGTGCACTTTCACGTTTTTCCTGGCTCTGCCGAGCTAGGCCCTGATTTCTGTCTTCGAGCCACTTCTGTCTCTGCCTCTGAAAGCTGCAGCATGGAGATGCATCCCTGACCTCTGCCTTACTTCCTGCCAAGCGTGTGGTGCCCGGCTCGGCCTGGCCTGCCTGACAGAAACAGTATTTTGCCTTCAAGTTATCAGCATAGCCAGCTCAGCCTCCTCGAAAACACATTCCTGTCTAGTGAAATAGGTAAACATATCCCCGGCTGCAGAGCAAAGGGCCAAGCCTTCCTGTCTCCTTTATGAAATTCATTGCTCCCGTTACCATGGTAGGCCCCTAGCTTCGCGCATTGCACTTAGACACATATGCATTCAGTATAGAATAGCCTCTGCCCAAGAGACCTTTTACTTCAGATTGAACATACCCCAAATACAAGATATCAGATATGTTATAAGAACAGGTCGATCTGACATGCCAGACTTCTGTCTCCTCTACTAGTGCTAAATGTCAGACCCTTAGCTTCCTCCAGATGCACGTCAATCACACGTCATATTAGCTGCGCGTGCATTCAGGCTACAGGTTTCAGCTGACTCTGCAGAATTCTCTATGCATCCACCCACTTATGACACTTTTCTGTGACGTTTCTAGTACACACCTTTGTGCACACCCTTGTTCACGCCTTTTTGCTACGCACATGTGTTCTTATCATATACATTTCACTTGTCACGCCTACTGTATTCACTGCTATTGTGTCATTTTACTATATATGTCATGTACTGCTAATAAATCGTTGACATCTTTCTGCCATCATTGCATACCCGATCCCTTGTATTGATGGAATTGATTTCCATGACTCGAGTCATTCTTGATTAAAGCCCTTATGACTCAGACACCACGGACTCTGCCTCTCATTTGATTGAGCTATTCTTTTTACCTGTCTGAAATTATATGGCAAACTCGTATACGGTAAAATATATTTACCACATGTACAGCGCACTGGTACCCTCAGTGGGGGTGAGAGTTTTATAAGAATTCAAAATGAAATAAGCAGTGTAAGGATTGAAGGTCGGTTGCTTGATCTAGATGTATGTGGCTCTCTAACACATCAGAACATTGGCAGGAATTGTGTAGCTGTTCTTTGGTATTCTAATGGTGGGTGGCTTAGAGATCAGGAGATGCCCATTTCCCGACATAATCTCAAAGTTGTGCAATTTATATACGCATGTACCTCCTTGTGTCAGATTGTTCTACAGTGTCAAAGAAAGGGACAGTGAATGGCTGGCATGTACCTCCATGTGTCAGATTGTTCTACAGTGTCAAAGAAAGGGACAGTGAATGGCTGGCTGCATACCGTTGGTGATGTTAAAGCATCCTCTTCATACCCGGGCGTGAACCAAGAGTTGCCACACAGATCTATTTTGGTTACAGCACGTCGCTGACACGAATGGTGTTCTGTGTTACACTGCCACTAGAATCCACTTGTAGGCCAAGCTGTGTGTGCGGACAGGTTCAAGTGTCACAGGCTAAGCGACCCTTCTAATTATGCAGCTGTGACCGCATTAAAGTCATTGAAAGTCTTGTAAATAAAACGTCTTCTTTGTGTATGCATGTAACATATTAGCATAACTTTGGATCTATTCATATGTTATTGTGACACTTTTCTTTGTATCAGCACTACATGTAATCGTACAGCGAGGAAATTAAATGCTCTGTTCAATGTCCTGCAACATTACTCGACTTTGGAGCCACAAGTTTCTTGGCGATTGGGAGCAAGTACAGTACTGACTATTCCAATGCTATTGTCCACCTTGGACTCGACCAGACTGGTACCTTGCTATACAGACAGGGCTTTACAAACTGGCAGGCGATGAGGTCTAACAATCAACAAATACACACTGGAATCGGGGCTTCTAATCAATCTTACGATAATGTAAAGTGTAGGCGTTTAGTGACAAAAATAGATGCACAAAAGGTCGGGCATTAACACTTGATCTCTTTTATGCTCCAAATACAATGCAGCAACTGAAAGGGTGTTATTGCTAGTAGCCCTTCCATTTATTGCATGCCGAATTCCCTGTTTACTATGTAGGCTGACATAGATAGTGGTGTGGCAAGCAGTGTTGAAGAAATATATTCTCTTGCATTTTTTAAGTATTGGATTCTGTGGAACCACATAACCCACTCCCATAAGAAGTGCAGATGCACATTTGAATAGTCTATATATTGAGACCATCTCCCGAACTAGTTTACAAACTAGCGTAGTAGTAAACCAACAAATGATCTCGCAGGTACGTATCATCTTTAGCCTGTTATTTTCTATATGCTTGGCCCAGGAAGGACAATTAAGTAGCTGTTTCAATTGACGTGCCACTGATTTAATGAGCACGTGATTTACAAGCTTCCTTTCCATACATTAGGGGCCTCATTTATGAAAAATGACGCATCGCTGCGTGAAAACAGCGATGCGTCACTTTTCACTGCGCACTCCTTGCGACACCAATGATACGTCATATTTAATGTATGACGCATCATGTCGCAAGGACTTACAGATACGTCAGTATTTCTGACGCATCTGTAAGCGCAAAAGTGACGCATTGCTGGAGTGTGTCACAAAAGTGACGTAACTCCAGCAATGCGTCCTTTCACATGGGGAAAGCCCCATGTGAAAGGGCTTGCGTCAGTCTTACGCCTGCTGTGAGGCAGGTGCAAGATTTTGACGCCACAGCATCCTAAAAGTGACGCTTATTACGAGGCTTTTTGCGGGGGAACGCCCCCTCTGCATACATTATACCTGACGCAGGTATAATGTGGCGCAGGGGTTTAAAAAGTGACGGATCTACCCAGATGCGTCACTTTTTAAATATGGCGCATTTTGTGCGCCGCTGGTGCATCACAAAAAGTGACGCACCGGCGGCGCAAAACTGACGCAAGGCCTCATAAATAAGGGCCCAGGCTTCTTCAACGAGCTCGTGAGGTAATGGTAGCTCCCCAACTTACTTGTAAGTAGATCTCCTGTGTGCAGCCAGCCTACTAAAATAGAAGCCTTCCCTTGGTTAAATACATTTATTTATGCCAAAATTGAAAAGTGTGTGTTCCGAGACAAAAATGTATGTATTTTCAGAACGTATGCTTGGAGAAAAATGGTTGAAAAATATTTAAAACTTATTAGCATGAATAACATGCTGCAATAGGGAGACTTATCGCTCATACTATTAACGACCTTGGTGCCGGGGACGTTCTGTATATGGCTGTTATGTACTACCCAAATGCTGGCAAGCCTGCCTGATGCACTGAGCTGATGACTTCTGACAATTTTTCGTGGGTTGCACACTAATGCAATTTTTTCTGATGTGGTCACTATTATCATGTCAATAATATTAGTAGTTCGAGATGATTTCCATAGAACGCAAGTAACTCTAATTACAGCAAAGGTTGGAGACCCTGGCCCTAGATCATCGTGTAGGTTTTCTTCAAGGTTATTTTAAGATCCCTGTCCTCCATGAAGGCTGCAAAGCGATCCATCAGTCTTTGCAGGCCATTTGCAACCTTTGAGAAAAGGACAGCATCATCAGCATAGAGGAGAACAGAGACTGGCCTTCTTTCAACTCATGGAGAATTGGCGTCCAGTTCCTAGAGTAAGCTATCCACATTGTTTATAAATAAAGAAAACAAGAAGGGTGCCAATATAAACCCTTGCCTGACTCCTCTCCAAATGTTGAACGGTGGAGAGCAGTCCCAATTGGGATCATAGCGCACCCTGGCTGACAAACTCCTGTATAATTTTGATAACAATGACACTATTTCTGACGGTGCGCTCATCAAGGACTAAGTTTGCTGCAGGATTGAATGATTTACCAAATCAAAAGCACTGGACGAGGCAACATAAAAAACTGTACATGAACAATCTTAGGCCTTGTGTATTTCTTTATAAAGAGATCTAAATTGAGGGGCGTGGCTAGCGGCCGAACATGGCGGCAGCATAGAGGATTAGCTCCGGCAGGGAGGCGGCCTCTCCATCTATCCGCACGCTAATCCGTGGCTAAATCTTACCTCAGACGGAGGCACCGAACGCCCGAGACCGGGCGGAACTGGCGGTAAGTTTCCGGACAGAAATCGAGGACTGGATGACGGAGTTATCGTCGATTGTTGATCCGATCGAAGTACAGGCCTACCTCCGGGGACTCTGGTGGCGAGTGAAGCCGACCGGAAGTGCAGCCTGCTCAGCTACCACAGACAGGAAGTGATCGGTGCTGGGGGACTACCCCGAGTGACGGCCGGCGGACGAGATCCCTATCTAGGGACAGAACATTTGCCATAACTGACGGCAGTTCGTCGAAGGAGGTGACCGAGGATTTTTAGGAAGACAATAAGCACACTCTCCTGCCATCTGCTCCGTTGAGAACATCGGGGCGTTTCCCCCATTGCTGCGAAAGCTCCTTCTTGAACTAAACTGAGGAACGTGCAGTGACGGTGGTTGCTCCTGGTGTCCTATCGCACCGACGAACTGTATAATCTCCGTGCACGAACTATGGCCGGGAAAGGTGTTAAAGGCGGTACGACCCAGACCCGTATCGAGCGGTACACGAACGACAGAACCGCTTCCCCTCCGGCGGATGGGAAACACTCTTCCACGAAACCAGGCGAGCCTATGGGGACGAAGAAGGAGACGCTAGATGATGTTATGAAGGCTCTCTCGCAGGTCCAAACGACGGTGGGTACCATCTCGACCGAAATCACCCTTATCCGAGCGGATCTCCACAAAATGGCCGAAAAAGTAGGCTCATTGGAACTGGTCACGAAATCGCTGGTTGAGGATGTCTCGGAACTGCAGACGGCCATGGAAGCGGTCATGGCGGAAAACAAAATCCTGAAAGATAAGCTGGACGACCAGGAGGGCCGCTCCAGGCGGAACAATGTACGCATTCTTGGTGTTCCGGAATCAGAGGGCACGAGAGCGATGGATTTATACGTGGAAGACCTCATTAAAACACATCTTCAACCCAAGGGACTGTCGGCCTTCTTTTCAGTAGAGCGTGCACACAGAGTTCCGGGGGGCCAACCTAAGCCAGGGGCCTCGCCCAGGCCGATCCTAGCAAGAATGTTTAATTACCGCGACCGGGATGTCATCCTTCAAGCGGCGCGGGTTCCACCGCCGGTGAAAATCCTCAACTCTACGGTGGCGTTCTTCCCGGATTACATGGCGGAGGTGGCCAGGCGGCGGAAGACCTTCCTGGACGTTAAAAAGGAACTCAGGAAACGAGAACTCCCTTATTCCATGATTTTTCCTGCCAGGCTCCGGGTGGTGGCAGAGAACAGGACCTGGTTTTTCGATAACCCTGAGACTGCACGAGACTGGCTGGACGGCTGGCGTCCTGCCCCCCACTCTCGCCGCCCTGGACGGACTAAGAATGGCTCTCATCAGAACGACCGGGACGACGCTGTAGAAGCTGGTATGAACAGTGGCAGAAACTCGCCGACAAGAGATAATGGCGACCTGAACCAGGAGGTAGACCCATGAACACTTGACAGGTATGAGACATTGTTGTTCGGGACTGCGGCTGGAACCGCCATGGACACTGGGCCGAGGGCCTCTGCAGAGAGTATGAGGGGTCGCTAATTCCGGAGTACTCCTCACCCCCAACGAGCAAGTAACTGTGTGTTTTCTTTGGGATGGGTCTAAGCACTCTGCTAAATTGGGGTGGCAGGCAGTTTTGAGTCCGTGTAGCAGGGAAGCAGGGCGGGAGGGGGTTTTGGGAATGGGTGGGTTTCGTTGGTTTGCTTGTTTGAACTGTTTGGCTCTATTCATCGTATGGAAATCATTCATAGTCACATATGGCCGCATTCCTTGTACCGTGTGCCATCTCTGATCTTCTAGCACTAGGAAGGCACCAACATGCGAATGGTTGCAAAGGGCAGGGAGGCTCTTCGGCTGCCATGGTTCTGTCTTACCCCATGGAACACCGACTCACACACGCGTCTACACAATGGCGGATCTTCCACGACCTAACAACATAACAACTGACTCTGGGGTGGGGCCTGTGCCACCGCTACAAATAATGTCATGGAATGTTCGGGGGTTGGGGGACAAAGTAAAGAGGGGACTAGTTTTGCAATGTATTAGGCGACTGAACTGCGACATTGCCCTTCTTCAGGAAACACACTTGGTGGGGGCGGCTACCAAAGCTCTGGATAGGAGAGGTTACCACATGGTAGTACATTCGGACTTCACTTCAGGGTCCCGGGGGACGGGCGTTTGGGTGAAAAAAAATCGCACTTTATACAACACTCCACAAGAACTGACAAACATGGCCGCTTCGCGGCGGTGTGTGGGCAATGGGAAGGTGTGCCCATTAATGTGGTGTCTGTGTACATCCCGCCGGCGCTACATTCATCGGCATTTCCGGACCTGGGCAAATTTCTTCTGGAACTCCCAGGGGGGGACCTGATGGTGGGCGGAGATTTCAATGCACTGGCCAATACTGATATGGATAGATTCCCGGTCCGCACCCCCCTCACTGGCTTAACAAAATTCGGGGACTTTCTGGAGGCGCAGGGTCTGGTTGATGTCTGGAGGCAGCTTCACCCTACTGATCGCCACTATTCCTATTATTCATCCACTCATGACTGCCTGTCTCGCATTGACTACTTTCTCACACTGGGGGGTGGCAGACTCACGATTGCTGACGTGCAGATTAAGCCCCGGGTATATCGGACCATTCCCCTTTGACTGTTACATTGTCCTGTACAATAGCGGCTCGCAAACGGCTCTATCCTCTTTACCCTGGTTATATTAAACTTCCCCCAATTCAAAAATCCCTAAAAACGACCACCAAACATTACTTCCAGGAGAATTCCGGTTCGGTGTCCTCCACGACAACACTGTGGGAGGCGTATAAGACAGTGCTGAGAGGCCAAGCGATCGCGGCTGTAACCGACCATAAACGTAAGCAAAAACAGGAACTGGCAGAGTTAGAACTGCAGTTGGAACAGGCGAACGTAGCTCATATGGATGCGCCGTCGGACGACACTCGACACGCATTACATCTCTGCCAACAAAGACATGACGGCTTTCTTCGACGACGGACATTAGAACATATAGAGTCGACTGCGAGTAGGGTTTATGATGTGGGCGATAAGGCCAATAAACTATTGGCCTGGTTAGACAAGAAACGGGACGGTGGCAGGCACATTTTACAACTCCGGGACCAAGAAGGGACGTGTCACACGCACCCCTCCAAAATTGTTGACCTACTAGCGGACCACTTTCAGAGGGTTTATACCCCAGAGATGGTGGTCACGGCAGAGGCGGCGGAGCTAGCTCTCCAGGATGTAGAAGTAGAGACACTGTCACCGGAGGCGGTAACTGAGTTGGAAGCGGACCTCATGGTGGAGGAGCTCCGTATGGCAATAGGTGCGCTGCGTACGGGTAAAGCGTTGGGCCCTAACGGGTTGCCGATCGAATGGTTTCAAACGATGGCGGATGCATTGGGCCCACCTCTGTTGGCCATGTTTGAGAACTGCCGAGGGACCGGAACGTTGCCTTTAGACCAGCGCTTGGCGACAATAGTGGCTAACCCAAAACCCGGCAGGCCTCCTGAGGACTGTACGTCGTATCGCCCAATCTCGCTCCTCAACGCGGAGGCGAAGATTTTGGCGAAATTGATTGCGAATAGGCTGACTCCGCATTTATCCCACTTGATTCACCCGGGCCAATCGGGCTTTATGCCGCATAGGAGCACGGCACTCAATCTCCGTAGGGTGCACGGCGCACTGGCTCGGGCACACTTACTGAAGGAGCCAGGCGGCCATTTTGTCATTAGACGCCAGAATGGCTTTTGATATGGTAGAGTGGCAATACCTGTTTGCAGTTCTGACCCGGATGGGCTTCGGACCGAAATTTCTATCGTGGGTTAGACTTCTCTACACAGATCCGGTAGCACACGTGGCGGCCAACGGCCACATCTCTCGGGCAATTCCTTTGGCGCGTGGGACTCGTCAGGGCTGCCCCTTATCCCCGCTCTTGTTCGCGCTGGTCCTTGAACCGCTCGCAATTGTTATTAGAAAGACACCACTACTGAAAGGTATTAAATGGACGGAGGCCTGGGAAGACAGGGTATCACCGTATGCTGATGATATGTTGGTCTACTTGTCCGCTCCCGAATCGACTGTCCCGATATTGCTGGCACTCTGCGATAAGCATGGCTCTGCCTCCGGCTATACCATTAATTGGACGAAGTCGGTCCTTTATGTCCTGAGGGGCCCTATGCCAGTCCTCCCTGAACACTGTCCTCTGGTATTGACCGACGTCTCCTTTAAATACTTGGGCATCCATGTCACCGGCGACACGGCCATGTTCTATGACCATAACCTGGCGCCCCCCCCTCCTTCGTTTGAAAGCAGACGCCCGACATTGGACAGCCCTGCCACTCACGCTACTGGGGCGCGCTGCCTTATTTAAAATGATGGCGTTGCCGCGCCTCCTGTATGCTCTGGAAAACACCCCAGATGTAATTCCGCCCTCATACTTCCATAAAGTCACCGCAGTTGTGACTACCCTGCTGTGGGGTGAACGTCCACCGAGAATTGCCCACCTTAAACTTAATCGTGGTTGGTACGATGGGGGAATAGCGTTACCGAATATACAACTTTACTACTGGGCATCCCAACTTAAGGTACTTAACCAATGGCTCCACGCACCACACGATGACCCGGCATATCTGGCTGATAGGGCCCAATTGGGGACGCAAAGTCTGTTAGCCCCGTTATATAACCCGAGTCTTCTTAAAGGACTGATTGGCCCTACTAAACACACAGTTGCCCTGTGGTACAGGGCGCTCACTCGGCTGAAGTGGAAGGGGGTCATCACGAAACTCACCCCACTTTGGGACACTAAAAAACTGGGTTGCCTCCGATCTAGCAAAGGGTTCACCCAGTGGGATAATATAGGCATTTCAACGGTGGGGGATCTTTGGACTTCTTCAGGGTTGCTCCCTTTCGCACAACTACAGCAACAATATGCCCTAGGCCCCACTGAAACATATAGATACATCCAGATAAGGCACGCTCTGCTGGCGGTATTGGAACCGGGGACCACCGTCCCGGAATCCTCACCCCTAGAAGACCGGCTTCTTACGGACTTTCTACAGACACATGCCACCTCACTCACATATCGCAAACTGCTAAACAATCTCTCGGATCCCCTGCAGAAATTACGGGAAAAGTGGGAAAATGAGTTGGGAGCTATGGATGAGACGGATTGGAATGCTGCTATGGCATCTCCGAGGGAGGCAGGGGTATCGGCCAGGTTCCGGCTTATACAGCTAAAAATATTGCACAGAGTATATTATACAAGAACCACCCTACATAGAATACATAGGGCTGACACACCACATTGTCTCAGGGGATGCGGGGAGGACGGTACGCTATTACATACACTGTGGGATTGCCCATTCATTAGCAGGTATTGGCAACAGGTCATGCGAACAATATCCCAGGCCCTTGACTCTTCCCTTACGCCGGAGCCACGCCTCTGTCTACTGAATATCTGGGAGGGTACTGATCTTAATCTTAGACAACAGCAGTGGGTTACGATTGGTACAATGGTGGCCAAGCGCGACGTGGCACAGAGATGGGGGTGGCGGAGGTACCTACATTGGCATTGTGGTGCAGAAATATGGATAAATTGATGTTAATTGAAAGAATGGTATATAAAATGAGAGCTAACCCCAAGAAATGGAACAAGGTATGGGAGGCATGGAATAGATATAGAGGGGACATATGTGAACCGCTGCCGGAGGATGATGAAGACGATTCGGAGGATGAGGAGGACTTGGTTGACCGAATCGAGGGTGTGCTTTGGGTAGGAAACGGAAATGTTACCTTTTGATGGGGATTTCGACTTAGCTTGGTGTTTGAGGGGGGAGGGGTACTTACCTGGGTGGTTGGGATCGGGGTACTTCCTTGATAGCATTTTTTCCTTTTGCTTTGTGACTATACAACACAGATGAGCCATCGAATTTGTTCTGTTTGTTTTCTTTTTTACAAAAATATAAAAAATGGACTTGAAAATGTAAGATTTCATGCCTTCGACTATTGTATCCTGATGGCACTCCACATCATCTTTGACATTCGCTGCCGGACCGGAGGGTTGTCGGCTGAATAGCTGTGTAAAAGTACAAACTACTGCATTACCGTAAGACATGTGATACCGACTAAATGTACTACTGTTATTTTGATGATAACTGTCAATAAAAATCTTACACCAAAAAAAAAAAAAAAGAGATCTAAATTAACAATTTGTTCTACCATTCCCATACACCTCTTGAACCCATATTGTGACTCTGTGAGTACTCTATTACCCTAATCCTTCTAGGATTACTCTACCCAAGATCTTAGTGAAACCTTCTATGAGGAAAATGTTGTGGTAGCATTTGGGATCACCTTTAGAGCCCGTTTTAAAAATCGAAATTACCAATGATTCTTCTTGGGTTATCGGAATAGATCATATATATATATATATATATATATATATATATATATATATACAAAATATATCCTGCATTCATTACTTGAGTCAAAATAAGAGCCCATAGTTCGAACAGATATTTACACATATCAACCGGGACTCTATCTGTTCCTGCTGCTTTCCCGCTGGCACTTTTCTCATTAGCCCTCACAACTTCCATCTAGAGAGATCGTTATTAACCTACTCCCACTGGGAGTTGTACATGTTTGAAATGGGTCCTTACCTGAGTGAACTAAATTAAATGATTGACTAAAAATACTAGAAAAATGTGTGACCCATGCTTGCATCGGTACGTCTGTATCTAAAATGGGTCCTTACATGAGTGAACTAAATTAAATGATTGGCTAAAAATACCAGAAAAATGGTTGACCCATGCTTGCATCGGTACGACTGTATCTAAATCAGGATATGTATTATCTTTAAGAAAAGGGGAATTAAGTATAGGCCAGAATAAAACCCAATTGTTTGTGGCTGCAGTTTCTTTGAGAATTGACCAAGCCTCCTCTTGTATTTCTTTCTTACTAGCAGACAGTGCTTCCTAATATTGCTTCCTACGGATTGTAACCAGGGATCTATCTTTTGGGGATGTACTTAGGGCGAGTCAGAGCTTTTTTGAGATTGAAGAGCAAGAATGATCAAACCAGTCCCACATTGTTAATTCACCGTATTTAGCAATTTTACATGTAAGTACTACAAAAAGTATTAGTGTGTGTTACATAGAACATTAATCTACTACAAAGAACGTTTTGGAAAATCGAAATCCAATATACGCTACAGGTCTAAGAATGTATTTGCGTTGAAAATAAAAACTAATCTGTGGTTGTAGCCTAATTAGATACCTTGGAGCTAGTCAGGAATAATTGTAAGAAACAGGTTTTTGGAGGTCTCATGAAAGAGAGTAAAATGGGTCAGGTTTTTGATGCTGAGCAAGTTTGCCATTTTGCATGGGAGGATTTCAACTTAGCGACTTATAGGTAAAGTGAGCTCTTTTGAGTCCTCTGTCCTCCTGAGATGATAAACAAGAGTTAATGAGGATTATTTACGTGAATGACTAAGTCAGGGAACAAATCATGAGTTTAATTCTGGCTTTAATAGGTAGACTGGATAGTTCAAATCTCTTTTCTTCTTTTATTGAGGTAAAAAGAAACATACCATAGATTCAAATACAGATAACAAGGAATTGAAAATGAACAACAACAAGGATAAAGTTGAAAAGTAAACCTTATTCCAAGCAACACAGTGACAGAATGTCACTGTAAAAAAGGCATTAAGTGAATTATGTATGAATGGAGTGAACATCTTTGGTGGGGTATGGAGGAGGGCCGGGTCTGGTGTAAGTGACAGCGGAAAGGGCAAGAGGGAGGAGGCAATGGCAGTAGAATGACAGAGAAAGAAGTGAAACAGGGGTTGTATGACGGTATATTGAAAACACCAACATACCAGAATATAGTGTCAAAAATATTACCTACAAAAATATCAAGTTTATATACATTGTATGTAACCTATCAAAACATTGCATCACACATATTGTGGAACAGAATATAGTAAAAAAAAAAGTAAGTATAACCAAATAAAATATATATATATCTCAAATTGCCAGAGCTCCTTCCGAACCTCATAGGACCTGTGAAGAGTGGCGCGAACGCCGGCGGAGCACACCGTCAAAATTTCCAATAACCAGTCCCAACGAGTAAACGCGCTCTCAGGAGACAAGGTAGACAGCAAACAATCAAGGTGGAAAAGTGTTTAATTCACAACTTGTTTCGCCACACATGATGGCTTGATCACGTGAAAACAGGGCACACCACTCAGAACCTATATGCTGCACGAGTTAATGAAGATAGAAAGTGGACTATCTGATGAAGTGGAACGTAAATACATCAAATGCAAAACAACATGTCAGCCACTGTGGTGATACATTATATCCTGTTATAAAGTAAGTTATAAAGCATTTCAAACATTTCATTAATCACGAAAAATATATATATTATAGGTACATATAGAAATTCGTGTATTCATGATAGCGTATCGGCAGAAAAAAAAATATATATACATGTTTGTTTACACAGGCGCTGCCCTCTCAAATGATGTGTTATACCACCATAAAAAGTCATCGGACAATAAGACTGGTGTCTACAATAAGATAAACACAGAAAAGAGAAAATCTCCAAAATGGGGCGTCGCCAAACAGCCAACACGTGATCTTAGTCTAAGGCCGCTAGTGCTGAATATACCGCAACAAGCGTGAGAATGAATGTCAGTCAATAAAGTACACATTCAAATGTCAGCGTGCAATGAAATAACATGGTTCGCATATTTCAAAAAATGTATTAGTAGATATCCAAAAGGGTAATGAGAACAATGGACATATGTGCACACATACATGTGTAGTACCGGCAAGTGCCTGTAAATGTGCTGGATAGAGATCACGCAGAGAGGGCCTGTATCAAAAGATTAACAGCTGGACTACAGCTGCATAAATAGTTCCAAAGTGAACAAAAGTTACTCGTGCTGGCAACGGTAATGGTGAGTGCCGCAGTGCTCTGGTGCTTGTGAGATAACGGAAGAACAGAGAGGAGGGGAAAAATGCCCGTGCAAGGTGAGTGAAGATAGTTGGGGCCCCTCTAACTCTTCTTAAAAAAAGAGAGAAACAATATATACAAAATAACAATAAATAAGTGGACTAAAAACAGCTGAAAAGCTAGAATCTAACATACTTTTCAGCACACCAGTAAACAACAAGGGTACATTAAAACATTATGGATCATGTACACAAATGAAGGAGAAGTGCTGAACGGTACATGCATATGAAGGGAACTATTCCTTTAAAGGAACTGAAAGCTCCTCTTCTTGATTAAGACCACCAGGGTCCTTAGTTTGAAAATCAATTATCAATGTGGACTCTCTCTGCCTCAGTTTCAGGACCCTATTGCCACCCCTCGGATTCTTGACAACCTGTTCTAAAATAATGTAGCTAAGGTCCTTAGTATTGGAAAAATGACTACTTCTGAAATGACGTGCTACAGGATACTTCGGATCAAAGTTGGTGATAGCCAGATTGTGCTCAAGAATCCGCTTTTTGGCCATACAGGTAGTGCTGCCAATATACCACATATTGCAAGTGCAATTGATGGCATAGATGACAAAGGTAGAGTGTCGACACTGACGAAGCCGAAAAGGTGAAACACGTCTGTCGAGGGGGCAGGGGGTCTGCCAATATATCACTTTGGAAAAGCAACTTTGAGTGCCGTCTACGAATGTGTTGCAGCAATTGATCGCGGCTCACCACTGCAAGACGGAAGCACCCGGGACGTAGGAGGAGCGACGGCGGTGATTGAACTGTGTGAAAAAAAAAAAAAAAATATATATATATATATATATATATATATATAGATATATATATATATATATATATATTATCTATATAGCATTAACTTATTTAAAATATCAAACTACAAATATTAAAATAATTTAAAAAACTGTTTTGATAAGTAATGTCAATTAAATATATACACACACATATATATTTATTCTTCAAAAATATAAAAAGAATAATTACACAATATTCTTCAAAAATATAAAAAGAATAATTACACAATGTTTCCAAAACTTTCAATTTAAAATATGAATATCCTAAAAGTTAATTAGAATACATAGTAACAAAAACATCACATTTCATTAAAAAGACAATTATTAAAAAATAGATACAATTTATATAATTTTTTTATAGATAATATAAACATAAAAATTTAAAAATATTTAAAAAATACCAACATAAAAAATATAACAACACTAGCAAAAGTCTTGGACTTCAAAGGAGTCGATTAACTATTCTAACTCCAATTTAGGCAGGAGGCAATTGTGTTGGACTTTGGAGGGGTTAACTTACTATTCCCACTCCAACGCTAGCAAAACGTAGGGAAAGCGTTGGACTTTGGAGGAATTAGATGTACTATTCCTACTCCAATTTAGGCAAAACATGGGAAGTGTTGGACTTTGGAGAGGTCAGATGTTCTATTTCCACTCCAACAAAGGCGACAGTATGAAAAGTGTTGGACTGTGGAAGAGCTGGGTTTACTATCCCCCAGTCGTATATATGCAAAAGCAGGTGAAGTGTTGAAGTTAGAAAGGGTTACATATACCATTCCATATCCTCATATTTAAAAAAAATTAAATACCTAAAAACATAAAATTGTTACCACATAGTCAAAATAAAATATATACAATTCATCAATAAAATTAATTGTAATTGAAAAAGAAATAGCACAAAATAATTTAACAAATAAAAACAAAATACATGTAAAATAACTCAATAATAAATAGACTTTCTATCCTACTACCCAAAAAACACAATTTTTTAAGAGATTAGAAATAAAACAATAACATTAACATTAAAAAGGTAATGAAATAAGACAAATACAAGTGAAACCAATAACAAATATGAATTATAAAATATATTTGACCACGTTTATTAATAAATATGCCTATCAATGAATTAAAAATTAATTCAAATACAAAAAATAACACAAACTAAAATTAATATAATAACTAGTACATATTAAATATAAAAACTTTTTTTGTTTGAATTTGTTTATTTTTTTAACATTTCACGTACACATAAACAGAAATTCATATTGCGAATTACATGCATGTATATACTTGCATTGTTTCAGCTATCAATTTCGTAATGGCATTGGACTTTATACACAGCTGTTATATTTCTGTATTACATTCCTGTTGTGACATGCTCATTCCTGTTGTGACATGCTCATTAGTTCAGTATGTGGCGACCATCTGCTTCCCGTGGTACACCTGTGAATATGTCCTTGGTGTGGTAGATATGTCTGTTTGTGCTATTTGTAAGGGCTGCCATGTAATATCCTGGTGACAGGGTCACACCTCCCTCCAGTTGGTGCAGATGCTTTATCTGTCAAGTTGCATCCCTGACTCATAACTTTGGTAGTTAACTGGGGTGATGACTAGGGGGTCAATGGGGGGTGGGTCCACTGTTTGATAGCTGGTGGCCATGTGACAGTCCGTGGCAGTGCGTGAAGGGGGGGAGTCAGTCACTCACAAGTTATCTGGGGATTGTGGTCATTGCGCTATCTGTGTGATGTTTCCCTGATATATGTTCGGTCTGACCTGTTGTGTCTGTCTGCCGACTTTAGCTAGACAGTTGGTGCCGTATGAGGTGGGGGGGTCTCAGGAGGCTCCTCCTGTGTGGCTTGTTGTTTGAATTGATGTAGTAGCTGTGCCCATTCCATGGATATGTGGTGCTTGAGTGTTCCTTTCACTTCCTGGCCCGTAGCCCTTCCTCCTCCGTTGTTCCCCATTTTTTAACTGCACCCACCCAGGCCTCCATTGGGGGTTCCTTCGGGGCTCGCCAGTACATGGCTATTCCTCTCTTTGCCAGTAGTATAGAAAGGGACACAAACCAGGTTTGCACTTTTTCTTTTTTCGTCTCCGGAACACGCCTAATGCACAAGCTTCCCATGAATACACTTCTGTCATGTTTGTTGTTTCACGGAGCGCTTCATGTATGCGATTCCAGTACTGTTGTATTATGGGGCTCCCCCAGAACATGTGTCTAAAGTCCGCTCTGGGAACCTGACATCGGGGGCATAGGAGATGCGTGTCTGGGTAAAAGCGTTGTAGGCGCACCGCTGTCAGATATGCCCTGTGCAAAATGTTGAATTGTATGTTTTTAAATCGTGCCTTTCTAGATACTTTTGTTAGGTTATTCTATGGTCTGCTCCTATTCTTTGTCATGCAGTGGCCGGCCTATGTCCACTTCCCATGTCTGTCTAACCGGTTTGAGTACCAGTTCTCGGATGGCTTTGTACAGCCATGTGACAAAGTGTCTTCCCGTCTCCATGTGCAGAATTGTGTGTATGACAGGATGCCTCGGTGGTACCCCTTCAGCTGGGTCCCAAAATGGGCGGCTGCTGGATATAATTTGCCTGTGTAATAGAAATGGCCCCAGGGGAAGGTCATACTCCTGTGCTAGCTATTCATAGGGTCATTGATGCCCATCTTCGTAAAGGGATTCCATTTTGGTTAGTGAACAGTCAGTCTACACTCGCAGGGCTTGGGCTGTGTAGTATTCATCCTTTTTGGGGAACCCTATCAGTGGAAGTAGCGGGAAGTACAGGGTTCTCTCTCTGGAGATGCGGTGAATCCTCAGCATGCAGGTGCGTGCTAGTGCGCTTGGGTTTAGTACCTGGCAGCAACATGCGCCAGAATGCCGGCAGGGGTATATACCCACGTTGGAGGACATTTCCCCCATAAGGCGTTCCGCAGTCTGGTGATGCGGTGAATCCTCAGCATGCAGGTGCGGGTTAGTGCAGTAGGGTTTAGTACCCGGCAGCAACATGCGCCAGATTGCCGGCAGGGGTATATACCCACGTTGGAGGACATTTGCCCCATATGGCGTTCCGCTGTCCAATGCAAGAGCCATTGCAGTTGAGCCACTAAAAAATACGCCTTGAGGGCTGGAGCTCCCAGTCCCCCTGGTCCGTTAGTAGGAGTAATTTAGATAGGGCTACAGTATGTCGATGAGCAGTGAGCAGTATGTCCAGCTCTCGGAAAAAGGTGTGGGGAGGAATAACTTGGAGATTATTGAAGTTAAATATAAAAAAAGCTGTAATACAATTATATGAAAGTAAAAGTAACGCATACAATATCTTGAAAATAGATACAAGATATATATTAAAAAACAATATTGTTGACTTCCATATTCTGTTTTTCAATATTTTGCATTTACAATATGTTTGACCCAATATTCATGCAACTTGATATTTTTGAAACAGTATTCTCGTCATTCACCATCAGGAGAGGAATAGGGCCAATTCCGTAAGTGACATACATTTTTATTAGATGGCAACAGAATGCAACGTGGGGCAGAGGTGTCAAAGGATGCTATTATTGGGGGAATGAGGACCAGCAGTGTGAACTCTTAAATGAGTATCTTTGGTAGAGTCCTGGCTATGAGCAAAGATTAAGAGCCGTATTACGAGTTTGGGATCTTCCACTGGGACCGCCACCACTGCGGTCCCTGGAAAATCGCCAAGCCCGTGGTGAGGTTTTGATTATGACTTAAATCCAGGGTGGGCACTGCGGGTGCTGTCCCATGGCGGCATGCTTTGGCTGAGGAATACAGCCAGTAGTCATGCCAGCGCTGTGGGACTGCTGCCACGTCTAGTGCACTATGTGGCATGCAGCATGTTGTGCATTCCACAAAGAGCCCGCAGGAGAATACACTAGTAGGGGCACATCATGTGTCCCCTGCACCCACCCCCATGGGTAGATTTGCCCGGACCCCTGTAGAGATGACCTTTTCCTACGTATCTGCCAAGCATTTCATGGCGGGTCACTGCCATGAAATGCTTGGTGGAAAGGCAGGTTGTAATTCGCTCAGCGGTGCCGGCAATGGCACCACAGCAAATCCGGCATGCTTTCAGCACAGCCAACTCCACAGGATAACATGGGGAAGTGTAAGAGGAGGAAAGATAGCAACAAACTAGTGTCAGAACAAGGCAGTTGTAAGTAACTCTGGAGTTCAAGAACAAAGGAGTATATCAATCGGTGATGCCAAACATAAAGTATGAGAACTCAGTACACTCTTGGAGTACTAGTAATTAGGTAGGTAAATACAGTAGAACAACAGGACAATATACAGTAGTCAAGAAGATCAATGGCCACAACAAAATAAAACAATAGAAGAGCTCAACTTATCACTGTCCTAAATAAAAAAACATTTTCCATATGTTGAAGGAGACTGGGACATTCACCACTTCCAAAGAGTGTCTATCTTTGCTATTGTCAGTGGAGTGTCCAGACATCTCCTCGGATATTTATTCAGTTCCAGAATGTCAAGCTATGATGTGAACCGTTGTAAAAACAAACAGGAGGTACAATTCTCAGGAAATTGGATAACATTAAGGTCTCCCAGAACCTCTTTCAATATGTATTTATTACACTGTAGGACCACATTATATATGCACAACATAGAAGAGTCACGTTTATTATACCTCCAATGAAACAAATTAGGGCTTATACCACCTTGATAAACATTGTAGGTCTTTCAGTATTGAACAGATGTAGTTATATTCTGTGTGCCTGATAACAGTGGCTATTAATGTAAATCCACTTACAATGGACAAGTTAAGATTGTGATTTCACCCCGTTAAGGCATTTATAAAATCAAGCAAAGAGATGAGTGGTGTATGACTGCAGTTGTCAGATGTTTGTGAAGTTCAAGACAACATTAGCAGCTTTGAGTATTTTGGTGCTGTGTGAACAAATATGAGGTAGCCAGACAAATAAACAGTAACTTTACAGATCGTGAGACTGACAGACAAGAAGTCCACCATCTTTAGTCTGCAGATAGGTGAGGAATGTAAATTTGTTTTTGTGTCTGGACTGTTTGGGTAGGAACTTAGTTTTTTGAGGAGTGATCATTAAAAGGTTGTTTGTAATCCAGGTTTGAAGTTAGGCAGGAGTGGAGGAGGAGTGTGTTGTGTAATGATGGAGATTTAAAAACTATTTTGAGTGTCATCTGCATATTGATGAATCAAGACACTCTTTCCTCAAACCGACTAGACAAAGGCTCGAGATACAGGCTGAAAGGTGCAGGTGACAAGGAACACCAGAAGGCATCAGAGCTTTCCAGTCTTTACCATCTGACATTATTATGTTGGAAGAATATGAACCATCTCAGTGCTTTGAAGCTGGGATGAGCATGCTAATCTCAAGGTGTGAGATTAGTCTGGGGTGGTGCATTGTGAAAAATGCTACTGAGAAGTCACAAAAACCTGGAGGTGGGAATCCTATTCGTCTAGAATGTAGTGGATTTCACCCATACTTGATAGATTGGTCTTCTCAGTGGTACTGCCAGTGTGGGGTTTCATTTGATATCTCGATTTTGATAACTTGCTATTAGGTACTTCTTATCAATATTGGAAATTAATTGTTTGGACAAACACCTTTTCCACCAAACCCTGGAGATTGGAAAACAGGTCTAAAGTAAGTTGTGGTTAATGTTTGCTTTTCAGGATGAGCTGACTTAGCACATTTTCAGAGAGTCTAAGAATACTCCCTGTGTAAGGGAAGCATTGACCATAAAACAGCACTCTTGATCAAAGAGTTAGTGAAAGCTAGCTATCATAATGCTGGCATGGAGGTTGTCAAGGAAGTGGTTGGAAATCTTAAGGTGTTTTATAATTTTCGAGAGATTATCTCTGTTGATTGGACAGAAGGTGCCCATGCAATGCCAATTTTAGAATTAAGCATTGAATAAGAGCATTTTGTAATAGCATTCAGACAGAATACTCTTAAGCAGCCTTCTAGTCATCAGTGAGTGAGTAATGCAAACCTGCTGAGTTCACGGGCAACCTCTTCAAATAAGCCTACAAGGAGACAAGATGAGTAAGCCTTCCCTGGGGTTCAAACTTCGGCTCACTGGAGCCCTACATAAAGGCGCTAGTAACAAATTATTTGATTTCCGCCTGCAATTAAATACAACTAGACATATTACATGTAACAATCAGCTCCCCCGAGGAAACAGGCACACAACTTATCAATATCCAGTTCAAAAAAACTTTATTCGGATAACACCCTGTCCTGGGGAGTGGGATGTTGTTTGGGACTATGCGTGTAACACTGAGGATCCTGACGGTTTTATAAGAGACGTGGAGCTCCCAGTGATAACTGAGGAAGTAGCAGAAAATCTGGAATGGGATATAGAGGTGGGTGGGGTGAGAGGGGCCATCAACAACATGGCCAGGAATAAGCCGCCAGTGGAGTTCTTCTCAACATATGTTGAGCTTATAGCTCCTAGGCTGGTGGACCTATATAACCGGGCAAAGCAGGAGGGACATCTGCCTGAGTCGACGAGAGAAGTGGTCATCATCCTGCTGCTTAAACCGGGGAATCCAGTATGGGACAGAACAACTGACTGCTCTCCACGCCTAATTTGGATTACAAGATACTGAGCCGAATCCTGGCCACCCGCCTCCCCCCACATATGACGACATTAATACACAGAGACTAGGCAGGCTTTATCCCCACCAGAAACACAGCACTGAATGTTAGGTGTCTCCTGCATGTACTGGAGGCTGACTCCTTTCGGAAGGAAAAGGCAACCATCTTTGCTGTAAACATTGAGAAGGCATTCGATAGCCTTGAATGGCCTTATCTATTCCAGGCGATGAGGACATTCGGGCTGGGGCTTGAGTTTGTGAGGTGGACGGCTCTTCTATACAAGGACTCCACCACCAGGGTTAAGCGGGCGGTCTGATATCTGAAGCTTGCAGAGTGAACCAGGTAACGAGGCAGGGCTGCCTGCTGTCACCCATGTTATTTGCCCTGGCTAAGGAGCCACAGGCAGCCCGTGCTAGAACAGGCTAGCACTTCTGGGGCCTAGAGGTGTCCCTGCAGATGCATCCCATTGCTTCGTACGCACACGATTTGCTGCTGTTCCTGGCAGACACAAGAGAAGCGCTTCGTTGGGCTAAAGAGCTCCTAAATAGACCACGAAGGGTTGCGGGCCTTAGGGATAACCGGGCGAAGTAGTGCCTCTTCCCTACCAAGACGGATAGAGTAGGTCCACAAGAGACAGAAGGAGTGAAATGGGAGGACCGTTGCTTGACATAGCTGGGCACCCAGGTATGCCATGCACAAGGGGATGTACTGGAAGGTAATATAGGGAGAGCCTTAAGCGGAACAAAAAGTAGTTTCGACTTCTGGGGGACCCTCCCATTGTCAGTGGCTGGAGGGGTTGCCCTCCTAAAAATGGTGACACTACCAAGACTTTTGATTTACTTCAGAACACTACCAGTCTGGATACCGGCGCAACTATTTACTCAACTCAAAACGATGGTGTCAGGGTTCATATGGGGGACCGGCAGACGGAGAGTAGCGCTCTCACCACCTTTATGAGACCAAGAGTGGAGGGAGGATTGAACGCACCCAACTTTGAGTTCTATTACCTTGCGGCACAGTTAGAGTAGTCAGGAAGTGGGTGGCAGGAAGACTTAGATGGACGGAGAACCAGGGAGATGAGGCCCAGAACCTGCGACTACTATCGCAAGTAATAATGTAATACTGAAGCTTCCTCTCCGGGACCATACCATCCCCACTGAACTAAAAACACCACGCAAATGCTGGAATAAGAGTTTACGGCGAACTCTGATTAAATGCCCCAATGCCCCAGAGATCCCATTAGCTCTGTGTGAGGCGCTGCTCCATGGGGGAGATTAGCGTAGCTGGAGGCCTGGGGGAGATAGGAATATCCACAATGGGGAACTTGTATGAAGAGTATGAAGAGCGTAATCTGATCACATTCAACAGCCTTCGGGATGGATATGAATGGCCTGTGGGGGGATTTCTTGTTATGCACAGACCCCACGGCAGCCATTCGGAAACACTGACGCAGGGACTTAAAGAGCTGCAGACAGGGTGCCAATATGAGGTGACAACGGCTGGTACCTTCCTTTGGCCCTACGGTCCTCTACTAATCTGCTTCACTTTAGGAAGAGCCTGAAGACTTGGCTTTTTAACCTTTAGTACTTCTGTTGTTCTTTTTCAGTTGTTCGCTGTATGGTGTTATGTTTTTTATTCTGAGCTGCCTCGATAAAGCGCCGGGACACTCCTCTGGAGTAGCCGTACGCTATAAAAATAAATGTATAACATAACATAACATAACATAACCTTTAAAAAGGTCACATGCTTCTACAGGCGTCTTACACACGAAACACTCCCACCTCTGAGTGAGCTGTGTCACAAATGGGAGGCCGACTTGGGCGAGGCTATAGCCGAGAAAGTTTGGGGGGAGCTAGTAGAAAGGGCATGGAAGAGCACTAAAAATGCTAGGTTCCAATTGGTACATTTCTATGTATTGCACAGAGCTTACCTTACTCCAAGTAATATTAACAAATACTTTGCCACGCAAACAGCCGCTTGCCCACATTTCAGTATGGAAGGAGCAGAATTCCTGCTTATGTTCAAGGACTGCCCAAAGCTGGGGAATTTCTGGGTAGGGGTAACCACACTATTAGCGGATGTGACCGATAGAGACATAGTAGTAACACCTGGGTATTGCCTACTACACTGGTTTCCCCACACAGCTAAGAATAAGGTGATGAGTACGTTTCTGGATTTGGGACTGGTCTTAGCTAAAAGGGACATCACCAGGTATTGGAAATCGAGAGGTGGCCATAACATAGACAGATGGAAAAAATAATTTGTTAAATGGGCAGAATGTGAGGGGGCAGTCAGGTTCCAAATAGCCAAAAAAAACAAGGAGTGAGAAGGCATAAGAAACAGCCAGGGCATGGGCAGTGTTAGTGGAATTGCTATAGAACCCAGTAGATGAGAGCGATGAAGACTCAGCAGGAGCGGCCCCTGATGGTGAAGGTTAAACCCGACACTCTAGACCATTTTATACGCTGAATACTGGAACAGATAGACAGGAGCAGCTGCTCCTCTACTCGTAGACTGGCGGTACGGAACTAGTATAGGCACATGTGAATTCTATGCTATCCAAATTTATTGAACAGCACAGTATCTTTGATTCATCACAGCATGGGTTCTGAAATCGGCATAGCATTGAATCTGCGTTATTGGCAGTATCGGAATCCATTCGGAGTAGGTTAGATGTGGGAGATTCAGCGTCCTTGGTCCTATTGGACCTAAGCGCCGCTTTTGATACGGTGTCCCATGCGATTCTCCTTGAACGCCTCTGAATAGCTGGGATTAGGGATGGGGCCCTGGAGTGGATCCGCTCTTTTTTTGGAGGATCGGATGTTCCAGGTCTCAGTACCACCCTTCCACTCCCAGGAATGTGCCCTGCACCAGGGGGTACCTCAGGGCTCTATTTTAAGCCCATTTCTGTTCAATCTATATATGAGACCCCTGGCAGAGGTGGCAAAAGGCAGGGGAATGTCCAGGGTGTCGTACGCTGACGACACCCAGTTGGTAATCGCCTTCTCCAAAAACTGCTGTGTTAACTTGGAGAAATTTAAGGAGGATCTGCTAGCTATCTCAGATTGGATGACGGCAAACTGTTTACAGTTAAATGCCAGTAAATCCGATATATTGCTATTAGGCAAAGACCGGGAGCTCTGGTCTGAGCAGTGGTGGCCGGGCCATCTTAAAACCGTCACCTAGGGAGGCTGTGAAGAACCTGGGCATTTGGTTTGACAACGGACTAACGTTTGAGAAGCAGACAAAGCTGTTGCCGCTGTCTGTTTCAGGCTCTTGGGAGAGTTGAGACCCTTGCTTGGATTTTTTCCCCTAGAGTTCGTCAAACCATTGTTCAGACGTCCATTCTCTCTAGGCTTGACTACGGTAACTCTCTGTATTTGGGCGCTAACAAGGCCAGTATCAAACGCTTGAAGAGGGTCCAGAATGCTGCAGCATGCCTTCTGGTGGCCTTACCTAGATCCTGCTAAGTGGCACATGTGCTCCCCAAGCTTCAATGGCTACCTATTGAGAAATGCATCCAGTTTAAGGTGCTGTGTATCTCTGACGCATCAAGCCCCGGGTGGTCTTTCTTGCCTGTTGACACCTTAAGTGTCTGGGCGAGCATTGAGATCTGCCGACCTTGCCCTTGTCTGTGCTCCTCGAATTTGGAGAGCAAGGGCAGGGGGCCGTTCCTTCCGCTTTTTAGCGGCAAAACTTTGGAACTCGCTCCCAGCACACATTAAAGCTATCTCCAATCTTTTGGTGTTTCATAAATCTATAAAAACGTGGTTGTTTCCACTCTCCGATGTCTAGTTCTTTAGGCTGTGCTCTCTCGCTTTTTCTCTCGAGTCTCTGGTTGCGATGGGACGCCTCGTTGCCGAGGCAGCCATGCATTACAAATCATAAATAAATAAAATAAATAAATAAATAATGGCAGAGCACGGAGCAAGTTATCCCCGGATCAGAAGAATAAGAGCCCAGTCACATGTGACACGCCTGGGGGTGGGTTAAATGTTGAGCAGTGACTATACGGACCAATAGTCTTTGATGGGCTAGCTGGGTTGTACACACTGTACTACCTTTATTAAGTGAGGCCCTGGGCCACTAGCACGGCCCTCCAGACCAAATTGAAAAGTAACTGAAGTTTATGGACAAATACAACTGAATGAACGTAATTTTTATTATTGATGTGCCTCATTAAATGTCTGTTTAAAAACTAATAAACACTGTTTTTTAAATAAAAAAATAAAATTAGTGGGCATGTAGTGAACAAAAGGGCAACCCAATATTCCATTGTGGCTTGGGTATCTATGATTAAGTAATTGAAGGTGCCAACAACTTCATATGGAAAAACCAATAGTAATAATTTTTGGATTATTCAGTGATGTCCAAGAGTGACATCGAAACTTAATTAGTTACACATCAGGTTAGATACAACCCCTCTTTCCCACTCACATCACTCCAACAAGCTTTGTTCCAATACTAAGATGAACATTATTTTATTGAATTGAGAGAGTGGGTTAACAGTACATTGTCAAATGCTAAAAACCTCAAGATTCAAGCTATGTTAAGGACGACACATTGTCAATGAACTATGTGCTATTATTCACTTTACATTTCTATATATACATTTTCTCTTTAATTTCAATATAATTTGTAAATGCATATACACCTGATTCTGTGATTTATTCAGCATTGTAATTTAATGGTTTTCCCTATGAGGTGTAACTAATTAAGTTGCAATGTCACTCTATTACACCACTGACTAATCCCAGCATCATTACTAGTGGGCCTACACTCAAATGAATTGTAATTTCTAATTCTACTTAATAGTAAAGTCAGATTTAAAAAAACAATTCTGAAAATGTCACTTTTAGAAAGTTGCAGTTTTTTGGTTCTTACCATTTGTGCCTTCTGCCAATGTCATGGGTCACAACTGTGAATGGCTCTGGTGCTGGGGTTTGTGCATTGCTTCCAGACAGTGACATACAGGGGGCTTAGGTATGGATAGAGTATCCCATCCTGGCAGGATGACTGGAAATAACTATTCCCAGCCCCGCTGATATGTCAAAGGGCTTTGCCTCCAACACACATGAAGGAACATGACACCAGCATGTTATCACCCCAGCATTGTTGAAGCCTTGACAGGGAAAGGGAAGAATTTTCCAGAACCAAATGTGGAAGGAGGGCAAGATTTTCCTCCACACACAAAGACTGCCACCACGTATAAATAGTAAAGCTCTAGAGCCACTCATCAGAACACTCCTGTACCCTTGGCCAATACAGAAGAAGGTCTGCCCTATTGCTTGAGGTCTGACCTGCTGTCTGTGGAGGAAGACTGGACCCGCTCACCTTCATCCCAGGCTAACCTGAGTGACTCCAAGGGTCAGTTGGCGGACCTCCTGTTTGAGCTACAGGGACAGAATAAGCTCCAGAGGCTCCAGGCTACTGCAGCTGAACTGCTGCAACTGGATGTGCCTGAACCCTACTGGCCTCTCCTGGAGTGAGTTCCTAATACCCAAGCGATACTCCCCACCCCTGGTCCTGGACCCTTGACTATCATCAAACTGAACTCCTGCCAAGAATAAAAGGAGAAACCCTGAAGTTTTGGCTCTTAACGACCAAGCTCTTTCTCACCGAGACTCTGGCGCCTGTGACGACCGACAATGTAAAGCTCTGATGAAGACTTGCCATTCGCGCTACAGCAATGACTGGCAACATGAGATCTGCACTTAGCGCTAGAGCAATGACAGTCCTCGGTGACTGCCAGTGTGAATCTCCAACAATGACCATACACGACCCTCGACCGACACTTAGTGCTACAGCAGCAACAGCCTGTGCCACCCACCTTCTCTTCACACAACAGCAACACCATCCACAACATTCTCCCTACTCCTTGCGGCCTCCTCCACCGCAAACCAAACTCTTTGTGCTATACTTTGAGAAGGTAACTTTTTCAGCAGGACTCACCTGGTCCCCTGATCTGATCCGCGCTCCGCAGTCAGCCAGAACTGGTTACTGTCACTAGTCTAGCATGACCAGTGACCGTGAGTAGGACTTGGTGCTTTTAGGCGCTATATTTAATCAAAACTTTAAAACTGAATATCTCCGGTTCTCCAAATTGGAAGTTTGTTGTTCACCTATCATTTTTTTTATTAAAATGTTCTCTATGTTACTAAATTGGAGTGGGATTTATCTTGTGTTGTGTAGTCATTTCATTATAGTTTGTGTGCTGCATAATTACTTTAGAGTTTAATCAAAAAGAGACTAGCTACGTTTGGGAGGGGGTTTAGCAATATTTTAGTTTTAAAATCTAAGTGACTCAGTCTTGTTTTGTCAAGGGATTGCGGCACCTGTTAGGTGTGCTCATGAAGCCCTCACCCACCAACCTAGTTGGTGGCATGCTCATTTACTACACCCAGGGGACTTGAAGTGACTCATAGCCACCAGTCCAATAGTAAAAGAAATAAATAAATGCTTGCCATAAAGAACACAAGTAAAACACAAAATATGCCTAAACCACTCTTCTATTTACCACAGACACAATTTTAGAAGGACCAGAATAATTTATAATTTAATTCTGACCTGGTATTCGTTTTTCATATCATTCAATTTCTTTTTTTTCTTTCAAAGTTTTTTACACATGGATTAGCAAAAAAGGACCAACTGTACATATATTTACAATACTATACATAACAATTTACAAAAATGAAAACAATACATCTAAACAATAAATCGAACAACATCATCTATAAAAAACAATTATTCAACACCAAAAACCATACCAAAATTTCTATACAATTGATTTCAATAAATGAGAGACAAATCCGAAAAAAGGGGGGGTGGCAAACTGAGGAATACAGTCAAATTGATGAAACTATTCGGTACTATCTAAGCTAACTATTGATGTTTAATAGCTATTGTGAACAAATTATTCCTCTAAGTGTGCCCTGCCTGCCGACGCGTTTCGAAACCAGAAAACCAGTTCCTGGAATCTCATCAGGGCATTTTTTTCTTTATGTCTGTATGATGTAAAGAAAACAATAAAGTTTTATTTGAAAAATTCAATATTTGGCTCCATTCGAGTTACACAAAGAACCTTTGAAATGTCTCTGACTTCGGCTACATACCGAATTCTAGGCGGAGGACTGTGGATAAACTGTCTTATTTGGCTGGGATAGCCTTCTTTCTTTTTTGTACGTTCGCGATCGATCTGGAAGTGTGGAGCGGGCTAGTCAAAGAAATAGAGCGAATGTTAGTTGTTTGGATTTGTAACCTCTCAGTATTACATCCCTAGAGGATAACCTGCATTACACTAATGAGGAATAGCCAGAAATCATGTCCATTTGTGACAAATCTTTGAGGGAGACCCACTTGAAGCAGTGCTGCTAAAATATCTTCCACATAGGACATTGGCAGGCAAAGAAACTATGTAATATGGGACTCCTTCCAGATGCCAAGAGTTGGTGATGCAGGCATCCAACAGTGACATTGTGCACATACTATGGGACTGCCCAGCTTTAGGGTACTATTGGCGAGCAGTCTGTAATATTATGAGGTGCTTTATTTTATATTACTGGTCCTCCGACAAGCCAAACTCTCCTCTTACAGGATAACATCTCTTACCTAGAAGTTACACACCAACTATTTAGGTGGTTTGCAACTGCTCTGTCTAGAAGATATGTACTCTCAAGCTACGGAGAACTAATTGTAGTCCAGATAAAGAGGTCTAGTTACGGGATTTGTAAAAAAACAGCAACACATTACAAGGTGATCTATCACATGAATGACCAAATGGACACATTTAACAAAGTTTGGGGCACATTCATATTCAATCCAGATGATTAGACTTGCTCATTATCATACCCCATTAGGACACATAAATCTACAGCAATAACAGAGAGTAGATGAATATATGATTGTAGTATAATACCCCTAACACAGGCCAAATTCAGATACTGTTAAAGGGTTAGGGGGCTCAGAAGAAGAACAATCATGGGAGACAACCAAGTGGGAGCTGGTAGAAGAAGGGCTATTGACTTGTTATCCCACTGGTTTTTACCATTTAAAGTCATTTCAGAAGAATCTTCGCTTACATTTGCTAGATTTGTATTACCTTGTTTTAATCATAATGAATTTATTTTAAGTGGGAATTGAATCAAAACTGTATTTTGGAACTAGGAAAGCAGTTTTTAGGACTCGGCTAAGCGCGCGGAAGAGCGTTCTCGCCGAGAACCTATTGTCGGCGGGTGTGCTTCCCAGGAGACAGACACTCGCTTGGAGGCGATTCCAAACTGACACGCGCACAAGTACGAGCGCTGTTGCCAGTTTCTTGCAATGCGCGCTGCTCCAATACAACACACGCATGCGCAGAAACACACACACAAGGGCACACGCATGCACATACATACAGAGACACACCCCCACACATACACACACGCGCGCACACACACACAAGTGCACCGAGCCCACCCCCACCGTCACCGTCGCACACATACATACACACACAAGCATATACACACACAAGTGCACCAAGCCTGCCTCCTCTTCCTGTCCGGACCAGGCCCCGCCCCCGTCACAGGAGACCTTGCCTGACTTCCCATGCGGCCGCGGCGGGATTCCTGGGGCATTTTCTGCACAAACCTTGTTTTCCTTTCTGTCCCAACCCAGGTTTATGTTTATTTAATCCTTCCCACCCACCAGCTCCTCTGTTGCTATGCTTCCCCATCCCTCGTGGTCATATAATATATATATTTTTAAAATTTTTGCAGGGCCCGGCGGTTGCTATTTGCTGCAAGGTGCCTCAAATACCTTTGTGTTTTTTAAACTGCAGTGCTTTAGAATGTTGGTTATGCACTCGTGCCTGCTCAGTGTTTATTTGTAAGATTTTGTTTAATCACTGGGCTTGCCCATTTCCCTGTATGCTTCAGCACCAAGTCCCCAGGTCTGTCTTTCTTCTCATGCCATTATTGGAGCACACATAAATGCAAAGTGAGACAGGGACATACGAAGTTAAAGTGAATCGGGGCAACCAAACAACTTAATTGTGCCACTGACCTATTCACAGCAAGTCCGTAGGCTGAACTTAATTCTCGGTCTTGCTTTGTTCTCAAACCAAGACACAATTTAAAAAGTAATACTGACAGAGGAACGAATGCACTCCCTCCCCCCATCATTTAGCGCAAGTGGAACAAATTGTGTTAAATGTGTGATGAGCGAATTTCTGTGCATTTCATGCAACTTTTCAGTTAACCTTAAGTAGTGTTGCGGCATAAAAAACAAGCATTGGCAAAACCAATAGGTCCCGCCTTTAGGACCTATTGGATTTATCAATGGTTTTAGCCATGTGGCCCAGCATACCAATGCGGTACGACATGGCTAGAGAATTTTAAAGAAAACATTAAAAAAAGCTTTTCACACCTCACACATTCGTGTTCCTACAAACTTATGCACCACTTTTTTTTCTTTGTACTTAGATCAGAGTTGGATTGTGAACTAGACATAACAAATTTTAAAGCATATTTTCTTCTCAAAGTGGATGGGAAACAACATGGTGGCGTAGGTAGAGGCGGAAGTGACATATGGCGCAGGTGGTGTTTTTTTGCAGTGGGTGGAGGAAACAACACGAGCAAAGCAGTAGCACTATAGTGATGTGTGAAGGGTGGTAGCAACATGGGTGGGTGAAAGAAATACGTGGGTTAAAGGGAAACTTGGAGCTGGAGGGGAGAAAGCTCATTGACTAGAAGGCAACGCGGGTAAGCTTTTGAGAAGCACACAGATGAGAGACCGGAACACTGGGCGTGGCGGGGGTGGGAGGAGGGTAAAAAGAATAGGAAAACACCAGCACTGTTGTAAAGTGCCTAATCCCCCCAAAAACAGTAGCACCTCAAAAAGAGCAGTGGAAGGACACAGTAATGCATCCATACTCCAGGGATGGGATAAACACAAGCAGAGGAAGGAAAGACCAGGCGGCTAACAAATAGGCAAGCAAATGAGAGTGACAAAGTCAACCAATTCTGAGCCCTCCCCTTCCCTTCATATTCAAGGGATTTTTTTGTAATATAATGCACTAATAACTGGCCTCTCTAGCAAGGATTACAACATTTAAGAAGCTAAAACTGGGAGGGAGTGAGGAATTTTCCCAGAATCACACATTCATTTGCAATGCAATAAACATACACCTCACAGTCATTGCCTAGTGTTGCATCCCTTGGCCAGACCACTGCTCTCAACGTGGGACCTTCAGCCATGACACCGCCACTCAGCATTGGGCAGTAAGAATCAGTAGTTTGTGTGACTGGAAGATATGCAACATATCTTAGGGGCATCGCCAGTGGCACTGGGACAATGATGGTGTGCATAAGAGTTGAAATAGTATCTGCAGCTGTGTTCAAGAAATTTCCTATGGCTGATTAGTACTAAGTCAAGTGTGTAAATGCCACTTATCGATGAGAACACCCACGCCAAGCTGGGTTGTATGTTACATTGAATTTGTATCATCCAACAGATGTAACAAGAGTTATTGTACCGTCTGGGGGAAGCGAGGGATTCCGATCATGCCAGTCAGTTGGCATCCTCTTCCACTTGTTACAAGTAAAAAACGAGCGACACACTATCATGATTAATCAGCTGCCAACCACCAATAGTCAAAACACGGGCTGGACACAGGGATGAGAATTATCGATTTTTAAAAGGCGGCCCTCATCCCCCTTAAGTAGCACACTTGCCTGGTATCTCTTGTTATTCATGTGACTATACTCGTTGATAAAACCATGTTGTCATAAAACCGCAATCTGTCTAGACTTTGTCTTAAATAATAATATGTCTTTGCTATCGGCTGCGCCCTTAGTTGGAGATGGCTGACATTGTGGCTTGATTGGTGGTTGTGGCAATGGTTGGAGGTGAAACATTCAGTATATGGTTTTGTGTTTGGGTACTGATTGATATGTAGATAGTTGGTTTGCTATATCCCTGGAGGCCATGTCCGTTTTAGGTTTAAAGTATTTTATTAAGGCACAAAAACACGGGGAGGGGAGCAGGAGGTCAAGCAAACATACAGTACAAGAAGCGGAACGTTGCAGCGAGTCAGAAGAAAAGTAGGGAGGCAGGAAGCCCCAGAGGGTAACAAGGCAAAGACATAAGGCAATAAGGCATTGTGAACGACCCCCCTGTAGACCCCCACTCCCTAGGCAAGGCCGAGCCAGAATAGCACCCCGCAACACAGTAAAAGAGAAGCATACCGTTCCACCAACCCCCCGACCCCAGAAAAGAAGAAGAAAGAAAAGCAAAGGAGGAAAAGAAATAAAAAAATACCCCAACATCCCCGTCCGAAAGTCAGCATTAGAAGCATATAATCCCTCTTCCCACCCCCAACCCCCGGCCCCCGATCCGCACTTTCACTCCGCCGCAGGCGCCGGCGGCGTCAGCCTAAGGAGGCGCAGGTACCGTGGACACGTGAGCTCGTGAAATTCCATGGACAGCAGTGCCAAAAAGGGGTGCCAGAGCTCCTCAAACTGGTCAACATTCCCAGCCACCGTTAGCGACATCTTCTCCATGCCCAGTACCTGCCAGAGCCTATGCAGCCAACCAGTGATAGAGGGGGCAGTGGGGGTGCGCCAAAGTACAAGTATGTTCTGAACGGCGGAGCCTAGCGCAATCGCAATCTGCCTGCCCCTGCGGGATTTCAGTGGGTACATCAAGTCATTGGGGAGGCCTAGCAGGACATACGCGGGGAAGCGCGGAAGCTCGATCTCAAAATGCCTATCCACCTCATCTAAGACTTCCTTCCAATAGGCCGACAGCACCGGGCACTCCCAGAGAATGTGCGTGAGGGTGCCCTCCTGTCCACAGCCGCGCCAGCAACCTTTATCGCCGATTTTGCGCATCTCATAGAGCCGCTCCGGGGTGTAGTACCAATAGGTGGACACTTTAGTGAAGGTTTCCGTCAGCCCAGTGTGGTACGCAGAGTGCCTCGCCCGATACGCAATCCTGTCCCACTCCTTGTGGCTCAGGGTCCTGCCCAATTCCCTGTGCCAGCGCTCCCTCCCTGGGTTATGGTAATGAAACGGCGGGGGTTGGAGAAACTTATACAAATCAGTGATAAGCTTGGCGTCCGAAGTCCGGGTTACCAACCATCGCTCATAGGGTGTAATCGAACGGGCAGCGACGTCACGCACTGGGGGTTGAAGAGCCCAGTGGCGGACTTGCATGTAACGCAGTCTGTCCCCTTCCGTCAGGCCAAACTCCTGTTGGAGCTGCTGGAAGGGGAGCACGCCCTCCGGCCCGTAGATCTGGAAAAGCGCCCTGCAACCCGCGCTCACCCAGTGGGAAAAGGCACCCGGCTCCAGACCCGGAGTGAAGTCTGGATTGCCAAAAATGGGAGTGAACGGCGATGGAAAAGTGGTGAGCTCACGAAGCTCACACACCGCGTCCCACACTCTTAGCGGGACCCGGGTGATAAAAGAGGCGTAGAGATTAGGCGGGCGGTGAGTGCGCCGCAGGAATGGGACCTCCTGGAGGGTACGGCCTGCAACTGCCTGGTCTTGAAAGAGCCAGTGTTTGTCCGATTCCCACCGGCTCCACTCCACTAAATACCGGAGCTGCGCCGCCTGAAAGTACTTCCGGAGGTCCGGGACTCCGAGACCCCCCGCCTCCGGGGCAAGCATGGAGAGGACCCGCTTCATCCGAGGCTTACGGCCCTGCCACACAAAGCGGGAGATGTCTGCCTGCATCTGCCGTATCCAACCCACGGGGGGCTGGAGAGGTAGAGCGCGAAAAAGATACAGGATCTGAGGCAGTATCGTCATCTTCACCGCCGCGATACGGCCCAGCCACGAGAGTAGGCCCTTGTTCCATCGGCCGAGTTCCTCTTTGATCTTTTTGCCCAGAGAGGAATAGTTAGCTGCGACCATGGCAGGCAGGGAGGGCGCAAGCAAAATCCCCAGGTAAGGCACCGTGGAGGAGGACCACTGCAAAGGAAAGAGACTCTGAAGGTCCCGCCTGGTGTCGGCAGAGAGCGACACATCCAGTGCAGCCGACTTAGTCATATTCATTTTAAAGCCCGCCACGCGGGCAAAAGCGTTCAGTTCCTGGACGCAGGCAGGGAGTGACCGCCTAGGGTCATCCAGGGTCAGCAAGACATCGTCCGCGTATAAGCTGACAGTATGTGTGTATTGCCCCATCTTCACCCCAATAGCGTCCGGGTTATTGCGAATCCTCTGTGCGAACGGCTCCATATAAAGGGCAAAGAGGAGCGGCGAGAGGGGGCAACCCTGTCTCGTGCCGCGCTCAATGGCAAAGCTGCTGGAGCTGTGTCCATTGACTCGCACTGACGCTGACGGTCTCCTATAGCAGTTAAAGACCATAGTGCGGAACTTCTCGCCGATCCCTAGTTTCCCAAGAACCAGTTCGAGATATGGCCAATGAACCCTATCAAAGGCCTTCTCCGCGTCGACCGATAGCAGCATCCGCTCCCCCGGGACGCGTGAGGCCTTTTCCAGCACGTGCGTCACCCTCTTTGTGTTGTCGACCGTCTGCCTACCGGGTACAAAACCGGCCTGGTCCGCCTCCACCAAACCTGGTAGGTGTAGACCCAGTCTGGCCGCCAAGATTCCGGTGTAAAGCTTGAGGTCCACATTTAGGAGCGAGATGGGCCGGTACGAGCCGCACAGGGTCCGGTCCTTCCCCGGCTTGGGGATAACCGACACGGTCGCTGAGAGAAGGTCCGGTGGGATGGCTCCCGGTTCGGAGAAGGAGTTGAACAAGCAAGCCAGGAGAGGCGCGACAGTGGTACAGAAGGTCTTGTAAAACAAGGCCGTATAGCCATCCGGGCCCGGGGCTTTACCATGCTTTAGCCGTGCAATCGCGGAGATGACCTCCTCCACGTGAATGTCCCTCTCCAGGTGGTCCGCCTGGGAGGGGTCCAGGGCCGGGAGGGTCACGGATTCCAAATAGGCCTCAGCCTCTCCCGGTGGGGAAGGCTCTGCAGTGTACAGCGCCTCGTAAAAGGAACGAAAGGAATCTGCCACCTCCGCGTCACCAGAAACCGGGATCCCATCCACTCCCACCAGCTCCTTTACCACATTGCGTTGCTGCACAGCCCTGAGCCTATGGGCCAGGAGCTTACCGCACCTGTCTCCGCCGGTGTAAAAGGCATGTTTCAGGCGCAGCGCTGCATATTCCGCCCGATCTAGATCCAACGCAGAGAGGAGTTTCCGTGCCGCCTTCAGCTGCTTCCAAACACGAGGAGCCCCCGTTCGGCGGTGAACCTGCTCAAGCTCCCTGACCTGCGCCGTTAGTTCTTCCCTCTTGCGTTGGCGTTCCCTGTTTTCCGCCGAGGAAATGGAGATAAACTCCCCCCTGATGACCACTTTCAAAGCCGCCCACTGCGTTGCCAGGGACGTGTCAGAGTTGTTATTGTGGGTCAGGTAGTCCTGGATGACCTCCTCCACTCGCTTCACAACCGATTTCTTATGGAGAAGCGTGTCCCGAAGCCGCCACATCCCTCTAGAGGGGGGGGCCGCCGGCCAAGCAAAGATTCCGGAAACCGGTGCGTGGTCGGACAGGGACAAGACCCCGATGTCTGCCGCCGTGGCGGCCGAACAAAGCGGTCCGCTCACCAAGAGGTAATCCAACCGTGAATAAGTGCGGTGCGCGTGGGAGAAATATGAGTAGTCCCTATCGGTGGGGTGCATGGTGCGCCAGAGGTCATGCAGGTCCATCTCCGCAATCTGGTCCTGTACCGCCCTAGAAAGTTCCCCTGTCTGCGGAAAGCGCTGGGCAGACCTATCCAGGGTGGAGTCGAAGACCATATTCAGGTCTCCCCCCAAGATGATATGGCGATCGGGCGAGGCAGTAACGTCCACCAACACTGATTCCAGGAAGCGATCCTGGTGGTCATTTGGGCTGTATACCGAACCAACCGTAAAGGCAACACCTCCCAAACGCATGCAATACACTAGAAGCCTCCCCTTCTGCTCAGCATGTTTATGCAACACCTCCCCCCTGAAGGAGCTAGCTAGAAGAATGGCCACCCCAGCAGTCTTAGTCGCAGCAGAGGAAGAGTTGCGTGGGGAACTTGGCAGAGCGCAACCTATGGCAATCTTTGGAAAGTAAATGGGTTTCCTGCAGGAGGCAGATATCCGCCTGCGACCCCTCCAACAGGGAAAGGATCGCCCTACGCTTCACGGGGTTATTCAGACCCTTAACATTAAGGGTCACTACTTTCAGGGGCGGCATCGCCTCCAGGGAAACAACGCGCTATGCAGCGAGCGAGGGATCAGCGGAGGGGGCGCGCGGGGCAGGGGCGCAGGGAAGGCCAGAGGCGGCATCGCACATGTTCGGACAGCTTCGGACGGGACCCCCCCACACCAAACCAACAGTTAAACCCCCCCAGAACCAACCCATGGCAACCAGCCAAAACAAAAAACAGAAAACAACACCCCATAGTCTCAGTCTAGCCCAAGTGGGCGAGTCTGCAGAGAAAAGTCAAGTGGACGTCCAGCCACACACCTCCCCCCTCGCCCCCCCAGCCCCCAGCCCCAGCCCAGCATCGTTAAAGCTAAGAGTCTCTCCCCCCGGAGAAAAGTTAGGCCGTTAGGGCCACACCAGTAGATTCAGGCAAGTTCCTGGCCGCAGTCCTCAGGGCCTCCGCCATGTCTGCTCTGATGGTGGGCGAGTCTGGACGACTCGCCGTCGCTGACGATTGGCGCCTCCCCGACCTCCGTCGGCCCCGCCGCTCGGGGCGCCGCCATGCGGGTGTAGCCCCTTCCTCCTCCGTAGCAGTAAGGCCCAGTACTCCACAGACATCTTGTAAAGAGCGCAGCTGATGCAGCACCCCATTCCATCGAAAAATAAGACGGAAGGGATGACCCCAGGAATAGGCTGTCTCATGCTCTCGCAGAAAGTCCGTAGCGATGCGGAAAGACCTGCGCTTCTGCAGTGTGATGGCGGACAGGTCCTGATAGAGCGCCACAGGTCTGTCTCGGAAGGTCAGCGGTTGCTTCCTGTGGGCCTCCGTCATGATGCGCTCTTTCAGGGGGAAATCCGGCAGGAATGCCAGGATATCAGGCGGGGGTGCCGATAACTGGCGCTGGCGGCCCACCCTGTGTGCTCTGTCAATGCGGATCGGGAAATCCGCTCCTTCCTCCAGTATGTTGCGGAACAGGTCCTGCAGATAGGCCACTAGGTCCGTACCTTCATCCGCTGATGGAACACCTCGCACCCGGATGTTATTCCGCCTGGACCTGTTCTCGAGGTCCTCCGAGTGGGCCTAGAGCTCGACACATTGCTCCCGGAGGCGGAGGACGTCCTGCTGGAGATGAGTTATCTCTTCATCGCGACGTTGGGCCGCCGTCTCCACAGTATCGACCCGCTCGCCCAGGCCTTCGACTTCCCTACGCACTTCCCGGACCTCTCCAGCCACCTCGGTCTTAAGAGTTTGAAATTCCTCCTTGAGGGAGCTGAATAAGTCCTCCATGAAGGACCTCGTGAATGGTGGCTCGCCCACGGTTGCGTCCGTTGATGCCCGGGAGCCCCCCGGGGACGGCTGCGTCCTGTCGCGTAGTTGCTGGGACCTGCCGAGCATTTCCGGCAAAGTGCGATCCCCTCGTGCCGCGCCACGTCTCCCAGTCATCTTGGCCCCCGGTGAAGCCCAGGGTCAGTTGCTGTAGGCGAGCGCCACCGCTCGCGGGCACCAGATGTGAGGCCCTCGTCAGGGACAAGGGTAGTGCGTCACAGGCGACAAAATGGCGGCCCGGGCCTGGGCAAGACGACCCTCGGGCCAGCAGGGCAGGCAGCAACGTCCAAAGTGTAGGCCTCCAGCCTCGTGCTCCCAGGGAGGGCAGCAGATGAGTCGGTACCAGGACGAACCGAGGCTCCCGTGTGAGAAGGGCGCGGGCAAGGGTCACTGGGCTCAGCTACACAAAGACAAGATGGCGGGAGGGTGGAACCCAAGAAGGCGGCCCGGGCCAGCAAGTCCGTGGGCGACCCTCAAACAGCAACGGGTCCGGAAAGTGCGAAACCGATGTCTCCCTTCACCACCAGTTGATTGCCCGGCTCGGGCACTGCTCGAACTCCGCCATCCAGTGCCTCCAGGCGCGGAGTCCGCAAGTCGTCACCCCTCGAAGCCCAGGGTAGGGGGAAGATCGCCGGCGCAGGGCTGGGGTTCGTCGCCCAGCAATGGTGTTTGCCACCAGGGCACCGGCCAGGAAGCCTCCACACTCCGCGGAGTCCGTCTAGACCGCTCCCTCGGGATCTCCGGCTTTCAGCTTTTCAGCACTCGGCCCAGCCGAGGCGCGCGGACAGCGCCGCAATTCGCTCCGCCTCCAGGCTCTTCTCCTCGGGGCGACCCGGGCTCCACTCCTCGGAGCGATCTCCGAATAAACTTTTCGGGGACTTCCCCCGGGGCCACAGAAGTCAAAGTGGCACCAAAATGTGCCCCACGAACTCCGGCACAGTTCTCTCACCCGCAGTGCAGCCGCGGGGGGAGAGAAGCGCAGGAATCGGGGCTCGGGCTGAGCTGGGCCGGAGGAGCTACGGGAGGAAGCGTCCGCTCACCCCGCCATCTTGGCCACGCCCCGGCCATGTCCGTTTTGAATAAAACAATTACAGTTAATTGCGTTTGTTCCTGGGTGTTAATGGATTTTATTGTCTATAGCCTGGCAGCCCCATTCCTAGAAGGAGATGGTGAATGGTCTTTTCTTTTTACACGTTATATATGGTCTGGTAGACGTGGTACAGGTAGGTTCTTTTTTTATTTATTTATTAGTTTTCACTTTCATATGGCGCAAACTTTACCCGCAGCTATCAGAGTGCTTTAAATCAGCATGCTTATAACAAGCAAGACTAGCACTCTATATTACTGCCAACTTTGCTTAGCATAAGCAACAGCTAACCATTCACAAACAACATACCAATTGCAAATTAAAGAAAAAAAAATTAATGCAAAGCATTGTCATTTACAATGCCAGTAACTCAAACTTTAATGCTGTGAGACCTATTGCATTGCAAATGCTTGTTTTTCCTGCAGTTTACTAGCAAGAGCTGTACAGTAACCAGCAGATATTACTGGGACACTATTAGCCGCCACTTCCTAGTAAGATAAGATAAGCAGCACCAGTTAAAAGCACTGCAGTAAGAAAGATTGGCAGCAAGCCCCCCTGCGCCCAGTCTTAGACCAGAACCAGCCATGCTGCCCATGGGTTGACTTACTCCGGTGAAACTCTTAAGGAGTTAGGTAAGCTAGTAAAGCAGTGAACAGCTGAAAGTTCATTCTATTCTTGGGCTTACATGTAGTAGTCTTTTTTCCAATTTAGTGGGAAAGTATGGTGGCTGGTCCAAGGCCCTTAGCGTTTGGGTGTAGGCCCAAAGAGAATAAATGTAAATATTTGGGATGTCTTCCTAATTTGCATTCTATGGTTAAGCATGACCTTGATATACATTATTTAATTATTGATAGTAAGCCTTGTGCATCACTGAAATATGGCTTATTGAAGCCTCAAACCCAGATATTGCTGATGAGGTACTGAAAGGATATGCTATCCTAAATTCGGATAAAATAGCAAAATTAGGAGGGGCTAGCCATTATTTTCTGCAACATCTACCAACGTACTACATTTACACTAGTAGACTTAGTTGGTAAGGAATGTTTAGAATTTAGTCTTAAAACTTCGCCTCAAAGCTCCTTTTCAGGAATCTTAATTTAGAGACCTCCCGGTTCACCTACCCATTTTATAAATTCTCTAGGTAATGTCGTTGCCCAATACGATGTTCAATATTCAACTTTTACCGTGCATGGAGATTTTTTTGTAACCATTTTTATTCAAATTGGATATTGTCACAAATTAGCACAGGATATACATTCAGAATAAACAAGTTGGAGACAACAATTTGTACTAAGGGAGAAGGAAACTTCATATAACGTATTTCATGTTTCATATTTCATATTTAAAAAATCAGATTTCAATTTTAATTTTCCTATTTCTTATTTTACTCCCCATACATTAAACCATATCATATGTGTGCAAATCTGATTTATAAGCCTAGCTCACTTTTTTCTCCTCAAAGTCGAAGGATTGCAAGCTCCATCTCATAGACCTGACTAAATAATGCTCAGCACTGATATACCATGGAGGATATAGACGCTATCCAATCCCTAGAAATGAATAGACGAGCTATGACTATGGCAATAAATAAGACAGTCGAAGTATTCTTACTTGAATCCTGTTTAAAGCTCAAAATGTATGCAAGTAGCAAATATGTGTACTATGTTAGCCACATATTACCCACACCTTGGACAACTTCTCTTGTTACTACCTTCCTTAGTGTACCATTTAGCTATCCTCTCTGGCATATGTTAGAGCAAGCCAATGGTTCTAAACTGCTGCAGCTTTCAGTTAACCAAAGTAAACGAAGAATATATTGTTTCAAACCCATCCTTCAAATCAAACATCTGCACAGACAAACCAATCTTGAGCTTAAATTAGAAGCCAAACTACTTAGATCATCCTCTCTATGTTCAATCATTATTTGGTAAATACTACGGATCCTCTTTACGATCCTCTTAGTATATAGATGTCAGCAATGCAACATCATTACAGATCTTAATACCAGAGACATTTTTGGGGAAATAATCCTCTATCTGTAAATATTTGAAAAATCTAGTTTGAGGCTGGCCATGTCCTCGTTGTGGCAGAGAAATGTACAAATTCCTTGTTGATTGTATGGCTGACCTACCGATTTAACACCTTTAGAATACCACAATCTAGCTACTGTATCCTGAAATATAGATGGTAAAACTGGCTTCCGACAGAGCAGTGTATAAAAATGCCAAGACAGAATTTGAAAGGCCATGCAAATATCTAACCACATTCTATGCATGTCAGTGAAATGCTTAAACCTTCCCTTTATAAAAAATTGGGGACAGACTGCCTACACAATTGGAGCTTTCACTCTTAACCAGGCACAATTTGATACACAAGAGTACTGCACTCTGTAAGAAGTCAACAAACACGATTACTAAAACCAGCCCAGATATATAGCTTAAAATGTAGAAGCACCCTCCCCCTTTGACATGGAAAGATTCAGAAATTGAATAACCCGCCTAGCCCTCTTATATCGCCATATAAAATTATCCAAAGCAACCTTCGAGCAGCCTAAAAAAAATATCAGGTACTAGCAAAGGAATTGCCCGGAAGAGATACAGAAACTCAATACAGAACGAGGCATTGCAAGGAGATGGGCGGGTTTTAAGCTGGCGGCTTTGTTTTCATCATATGCTAGAGGCACAATGATACTGGTTAAACGGGGAGTAGCATTTAAGCCCGTTCGTACGTATGTTGATGAGGAGGGATGATGTGCAATAGGGCAAGGGAAACTGGGAGGTTTGTTGGTGACTATAATTAACATGTATGTACCCATTACAGATGACCCAGAGTGTTTTGTGCTGATATATGCTGCATTGAGGAATTGGCCAGAGGCTAATGTGTTGTGGGGGAACTTGAACACCTATTTGAATCCTGACCTAGATAAGTCTAATCCACTGTCCCATCGCACTACAAAGTAGCCCAATGTGTTAAATGTGCCATGGAAGAATTTGGGTTGAGTGATGTGTGGCGAGTAAGAAACCTCCTGGCGAAAGAAGGGACACATGCGACACCATCGCATAAAAGTTGGTCACGACTGGATTACTTGCTGTTGGGAGGTGATGCCGTGGATTGGGTGCGGGAGGTGGCGAACTTACAGCGCACATTGTCGGATCACAATCCTGTGCAGTTAGACTTGGAAATCGCAACAGCTTTGCATCGTCCTTTTACATGGCGACTGCGCTCCAAGGCATTACTTGACCCGGTATACGAGACCACAGTGCGAGAGGCTATCGAACAATATTTTACAATTAATAATGGGTCAGTAGACAAGGCCTCAATGTTATTGAAGGCTTTTAAGGCTACAATCAGGGAGGTGTGCACTGGTACCGCAGCACGTATTTTTAAAGATATTATAACGCAGCTTCACAGCACCGAGAACGCTCTTCGTGAATTGGAGCGTAGTTACGCAACTGCTCCAGCAGCTGACACTCTGGCCCGTATCAATGAGTTGATTTAAGAATACGACATATTGGCTAAAACTAAAATAAAATATCTATCACGCAGACAAACGGCACAACGTTATGGGGAGGGAGGGTGGCCGGGGCGCACATTAGCGAATAAGATTAAAGATCACATGGAGCAACCGCACATAGATAAGATCACGGACTCACATAGGGCGGAACATTACCATCCACTTGCCATTACAGAACAATTCAGAGAATTTTTCGTTGATTTATACACATCCAAAGGGGGTGCGACGGCGGCTGAGTTTGAAGAATACCTAGAGGATGCGGCGTGCGTCTGGCTATCAGATGCTCACAGGGAGTATTTATGTTTGCCTATAGATGAGCAGGATATCAAAGCAGCTATACTAGCTCTTCCCAATGGAAAAGCACCTGGGCCTGATGGCCTTACGGTGGAATTTTATAAGACATATGCAGATTTGCTTGCTCCATTTTTATTTAGTAGAATTATGCTGCCAAATTTTACTTGCTGTTGCTGGCTTTTTATGAATATGACTTTTTAAATGGAAGTTTCATTTGTTATCATCTATACATACTGACTTTTAATGAATTTTACATTCTAAATGCAATCTTGAACCTTTTAAATGTTTTGTACTTGCAATGGTTTAATTTTAAATCACGCAATAAAGATTTTTTTTTCTTTTCTTTTTAAAAAAAAATATTTATTAGAGGTGTACGCTGAGGCACTTGAGTCCGGGAAACAACCACTATCATTGCGGTAGGCATTGATAATCACTCTGCTCAAAAAAGACAAGCCCTCGGACAAATGTGACTATTACCGCTCTCTGTCTCTGATTAACATAGATGCCATAACACTGGCCAAGATCTTAGCGGCCAAGTTGCAATCCCTGATGTCGTGCCTGGTGTTGCCTGATCAGTCGGGTTTCATACCTAATAGGTCCACGTCTCACAACCTTCGGACTATATTTTCCATGTTTCATATACTTGAGCCACGCATGTCGGCCGCGGCGGTACTGCTGGACGCGACGAAAGCGTCTGATTCGGTTGAGTGGAATTACATGCTTTTTATTTTACAGCGTATGGATTCCCTCTCCTTTTTATACAGTGGATAAAGGTGCTTTATGCGGATCAAACCGCCAGGGTACGCATTGGTGGGTTGACGTCTGAACCGTTTGATATAGAGAGGGGCACGCGCAAGGGATGCCCGCTCCCCCCACTGCTAGTTGCAATTATACTGGAACCACTGGACTGTGTCATTAGGCAGAGACATAGGGAACCAGCACTAAATTTCAACTATCGTCCAATAGCCATCTCGCTATACACGGATGATATGGTGCTTTTTATTTGTGAATCCTCCCGGTATTTGGCACAGCTGCTGCGGGAGTACGTTAGATTTGGCCGCCTGTCGGGCCTCTAAGTTAATTGGAAAAAATCCATTGTCATTCCTCTGACGGAGTCCACTGAACAACCGGATATGGATTTCCCGCTGGCGTGGCCTGAGGACCCGGTAAAATATCTCGGAGTCTGGATTCACAGAGACCCAAGCACAGTGATACGGGAACACTATGGGAGGGCATACACCAAGCTGGAGCAGCAGGTAGACGTGTTGATCTCGCTGACACTTTCTCTGGCGGATCGTATTGCATTGATTAAGATGGTAGTCTCACCGGGGTTTCTGTACTTGTTTATCAACAACCCGATGGTACTAACAAAGGTTTTTTTTAATAATCTTCGAGAGTTCCCGCTGCGGCTGGTCTGGGGTGGCAAAGCGGCTCGAGTAAAATGGTCGACTCTCACCAGTGGTTATGACAGGGGAGGGTTCGGAGCACCAGATTTTTATGCCTACTATTTGAGCGCGCAAGCTCAATACGTGTATTCTTGGGTGAGGCCGCATGCGTTTACTCCACATGTTGCGGTGGAGGGGGGGGGGGTATTTATCCGTTGCGCTTGCACAGCATGATCACACACCGGACACGTGGAACCCCGAGAACGGAAATAAATGCAGTGGGCGCAACCATAGCCGTCTGACAGGAGATAGGGCGTCTGGCACACAAATTGCCGCTATACACACCAGCCATGTACAAAGAGCACTACGCTGCGTTGTCAGTGCCATCAATGCGATTGCTCAATGAGGCAGGTTTTCAACGGATGCAGGATCTATACCCAGAAGGATAGTTTATTACACCGGAAGCCCTCCAATGTATTAGTAATCCATCACAGCAAAGCACAGACTGCGACATGCGATCAGGGTTCATTACACTACTTACCCCCTGGAACCTCCCACAATGCTGTCTCTACAGTTTACTCTTACCACTCCCACTAATAAGAAACTGTTCTCTAGATTATATAGGATGATCAAGGAAGACTGTATAAGAGAACCGGACAGAAGTTGGGAGAGATGTAATGCCGGTCTACCTGAGCCGATTTCAGATAAAGATTGGAAGTATGTATGCGAGTTAACAGGTACACTTATCATGAATGGAAATTTACGCATCATACATTGTAAATATATACATCAGATGTATTACACTCCTGCACAATTGCAAATCTGACTGTTGTGCGCGATGCGGACAGGGGGACGCAGATTTTCTGTATCTAGCTTGGGGATAAAGAAGGGTGTATGAGTTCTGGGAACCAGTGGTGAGAGACATAAAGATTATGGTAGCCATGGAGCTCCAGTGCACTCCGCTTGTCTGCCTGCTGTGCTGTGTGCCACATATCAGGGGAGTGAGCGAGAGATTTGTAAGATTGGCCCTACTTATGGCTACGAGGAGAGTGGCGATTACGTGGGGGGGAAATGTACCCCGAAAGTGGAACACTGGATAAAGGGTTTGGTCTACTGCAAAGAAAACATGGAAATGTATGGGGAAGAATTACCAACAATTTCGAGACCGAAGGACATCTGGGATCCATTACATTTGCTCCTTTTGAATAGAGCGGCTGACACTGAGTTGGGTGATGCAAATTTGAAATTGCAGGAGGTGGTGAAGGGAGGCCAGGAAGGGTGGCTTGAATGTATGGATGGATGACGCTCTGTTATTCCAGCACGACTTTGTAACCAACGTTCAGCGAGGATGTTTCTTTATCATTGTTTTAAATTTCTTTATTTGGAGTTATATGTCTTTTTCATTGGACTCGTAGGGACATTTATGTCTCTGAGTATTTATCGTAATGTCATTTTGTTTCTCAATGGAAAATTAAAAAAATAAATAAATAAAAAAGATACAGAAACTTATGGAGAATATACATCTTAACAATACTGAAGCAGCCATTGATACTTATTGGTTGCAGACTTCATAGCCTCATCTTAGCAATAGACTGATGTAACAGTTGTTCATACTTTGAATCGCTTATACGATTAACAGAATAGAACATCTTGATTACCTGGTAAATTGCAACTGGAACAACCTTTGGCTCTTTAGCAATAGTTAGATATCTCAGAATCATTTTGGTTTTAGACGGACGATACCCAGAGAAAGCCCTGAATCTAGATGCCTCATTGGAGATTCATTGAGTCTTCTTCAATTGGATGCCGCGAGTACACTGCCCATCATCCGCATATTCACTAATCCTAATCTCCAATCCATTAACTACAGCCAGTACTATGCCTGGATTCTGAATACGATGCTGCAAATAGGGTTCCAAGAAGAGTGCCAATAAAAGGGAAGACAATGGGCATCTCTGGTGAGTACCACAAGATGCCTTAAACATAGTGGAGCTATGCCCAGCTACAACCATACAGTTCACTGGGTTTTATTATAGACTCCTGACCTAGTATAATACCTATCACTGATACAACAGTCTGATGGAACATAGAAAGACCCAAAATACCCTGTCAAACTCTTTCTGAGCGTCTAATAGGATCATACTGACCTGTTCCCCCACATATTTGGCTGCATCAAATAGTGCTATGGCAGCACTGACATGGCTGGTTGTATACTTACCTGGAATAAAGCCATTCTGTTGAAGACACACGAATCATGAATGCAACTGGCCAACCTTGATGCCAGCACGTTCGCATAGATTTTAGGATCCAAATTGATTAAAGATATTGGTCAATATGACCCTATTTCTCCAGCAAACCTATCGTTCTTAAGAAAGATTACGATACTGGTATAGTTCCAAGAGATGGGGTATCACCCCCATGATCAATATCAAGAATAACAGTAGTTATATTGGTGCCAATATGTCAAGGAATGTTTTATAAAACTCTAGCAGAAAGGCATCATCTTCCACACTCTTACCAGAAAGAAGATACCTAATAGCCCCATTTACTTCTTCTAAGGTTATCTCACCTTCAATTAAAGCATGCTTTGAAGAGCTCTATATGGGCAGCTGTGGCATTTGTTGATCCTAGAGCTGCCCTTGATCTCATCCCTGTACAAATCTGTGGACTGTTTTAAATATGATGGGGACCCGGGGAACTTAATCCAACTCATGTCCCAGCTACATAGCAACAACTTTGCCCAGGTAGGTTGTGGGCATGCAGGAGAGTTAGCTAAGCGTATCTCCATACAGCGGGGTGTACGCCAAGGGTGCGTCCTTGCTCTACGCTCTTTACCCTCTACATAAACAATGTGGTTGATGTCTTGAAAAACTGCAGAAATGACTCTCCTTTACAAAATGGTAATAAGGTTTTCTAAGACCCCAACGGGTCTCCAGCTCCTTGTCGACAAATGTTCAGATTTTTGTGTGTCAAGGGGCTTGGAGCTGAATGACAGCAAAACCAAGTACATGGTATTTGGGAAGAGAGCAGTCAAACATTAAATTATATGGGCTGGGGGAGAAGTACTTGAGAGGGTGAGGAGCTTTGATTACTTAGGAGTTATGGTAATGGGGAGAATGAAGTGGAATGATCAGCTAAAGAAAAGTGCACTACTACTAAAGCACAGAGCAAATACTATTAGTAGGTTGCATATGCAAACAAGTTCCCGTGCAATATCGCCAGCCTTGGAAATCTATCGCGGCAAAGCACAAGGGACAGCCCTATGTGGAGCCGAGACCTGGGGATGCACTGATGTTTCTCAACTCACTGCTGCAGAAAATAGATTTGCCAGCAGGCTGGTCCCTATCCCCAGTAGTACACCACTAATTCCCTTGTTTTACGATTTAGGACTTAAAAGAATTGCAGATTTAGCCACCCTTAGACTACATGTTAACTGGATTCGACAATGGGTCCACTCCTGAGTTGACGGAATTTAGAGATTGCCTCACTGAATTCTTGTTTATAATGGGTGCCAAATCAATACCTTGGGTCAAATTTGTCTCTGACTGGCTTAATAAGTTAGGATTGACAAGGCTATGGTTTAACCCAGAAAGAATGTGTAAGACCAATGTTAACACCATAAAATCTAGTTATTGGACCTACATCCAAGATATTCACTTAAATAACCATTCAATTGGTATATTAACAAACATATTGTTAGACATTAAGCCGTTTTCTCGTTACGAGGAATTTTTAGCTTTTGTTTCCTCCCCTTTAACCATAAGTCTTATCTGCTTACGGCTTGGCCTTGTGCTCCTAAGATCAGTAATGAGTCAATTGCACAAGGCCCCTGGCATTAGTACTTGTCCGGCATGCAGCCTGGTAGATGAAGATGAAGCACACATAGTATTCTTCTCTCCGAGTTACCATGTCCCGCACAAGAATGCCAATGACATTAACAAACTATATAGTGGCCCTAAGAATATTAAGGAGTAACACCACTCCAGTAATAGCTATTGCTAAGAGCAAATTTTTACAGGCGGTATGGCACAAACGTGGTAGACTGCTGACTGTGTACCCAGGCGACCAGCTAAAATTTTTTAATGACTGATTGATCACCACTGATTTTATACATATAGCTGGAAGATAATTTCCATTTTTTTTGTATTTATTGCTCAATTTGCACGTTGTTCTCCTGGATTTTTGCTCCCATTTTGCACATAAGTAATGGCTAAAAAAAATGAGTTTCGAATAGTGTTTTTTAATGAATTGTGCTTGACAGGGGGGCGGAGCTTGCCGCAGCGCAATATGGCCACTTAGACTGTGTGCTCCGCGATACCACTCTGGCTCCCATTTCACCAAATTTAAGTGGTCCTCACCTTCAGCAACCGGGCGATGTCTGAGTGCAGCTTAGTGCGGCTGAGGCGAGGAGGGGGCGGAGCCGCTTGGAAGCCCCTGGGGCAAAGACGTGCCTGGGCGGAAGTTGTGATTACGCCCCCCCCCCCCCCAGGTCTGCCAGGCCGCACAGCCTGGAGCACTCTGAGACATACAAGCGGCTCTCACGGCTACTGCGTCGCACTGGAAGACAGATCTGGCCGCCCTGATCCGGAGCTTGGTGACGACTGGCCAGAGCAGTACCCTGTGGCAAGAGCGACGCAAGAAAAACGAGGCATGCTGCGGAGGAGGGCTCGTCAATGAAGCGGTGAGCTCCCACGAGCTACAGGGCACATTGATATGGAAAGGCGCTCTGGGGCAAACAAGTGGAGGGGCGCCACGCACGCTGTGCCCAACTACTGACTGCCCCATCTTACTACCCACAAGACTGTAGAGGTCATTTTACCTCACACCTGCTACTTGGGCGGGCGCTGTCCCCAGCGATGTCAGATTGCATTATATAAGGATCTCAGAGGTGGAAATAACGTCCTATTGCTGCAACTGCATCATAGTATGCCTGGAGCTGCGGCCTGCTGTGGGAGGGTCGGGGGGAGTGGCGGACTTCACATGTGAGTCTGCTGGGGACGACGTGCGGCAGCAGATAGGCATTTTCTGATGTCGCAGCTGTAATATCCTGACGAAACGCCCTTACTCTCACCTCGGAACATTGCATAACAGAAGCCTGGGTTGGGACGAGTCGCAGTTTGTCCTACATCGCTGCTGGCAGTGCACACAGTAAAGAAAACTGCACCCCTTACCAGGGCTGGAAGACAAAACAGATTTAATAACTAATACTGGGAGTTGGGGTCAAACCTGAGACAGCGCACCTCTAGCCCTGCTTCACGTCACTTAGGGCACTGACGGCTGCCCCGCCAGCAGATACACTCAGCACACAAGCTGCCTTGAGCCTCAGAGCGGTAAATATACCAGCAGACAACGGGAGGAGAAAGTAGACGCCAGGTCTGTGCACGGTCACTTGCCCCCCAGCGACTGCTTCCACAATCCTGCCCTGCCATGCCTGGTTACCGCACACCGCCTGTAGTATAATAATGGGTAGAGTGGACAAAACGCAAGCAAAGCTTCCATTTAACTCTAAACGTACCAAAACCAAGGACATTGAGGATGCTGGCTCAGTAGATACCCAGACATGCAACTCTGATGACGAGGCTGGCGACATTAAGCAGATGTTTGCAGTGATTTAAAAAAACTACACACAATGGATGGCAAAATTGAATCCTGGATAGGATGTCTGAGTGGTTAGACAAGCATGCGGAGAGACTGGATATGTCAGACCGTAGGGTGACGGAGGTGGAAGAGGCACAAACAGACACTGACCGGGTACAGAAACAGATGGCCAGAGCCCTGGTTGCACTACAAGGCAAGGCGGAGGATTTAGAGGCGCGCTCCCGAAGGAGCAATATACGCATTACTGGTCTTCCAGAGTCCACCCCAATGGGCAATGCAGAACAATTTGTCGAAAAGTTGCTTATCACCCTATCAGGCCGAGACACGTTTTCAGACATATTTGTCATCGAAAGGGCCCATCGCTCACTTGGACCATGCCCTTCTCCAGGTACCCCCCGCCCAGTGATAGCTAAATTGCTTAATTATAGAGACCGCAACTCTGCCCTGCGGCGCGCTAGAGAACTGAGAGAACTACAGTATGAGGGCTCTGCACTGTCCCTATACCCAGATTTTACGACGAAAGTCCAAGAAGCTCAACAGCAATTTATTCCTTATAAAGGCAACTAAGAGACCACAGCATCACCTATGCCATGCTTTATCCGGCTCTACTGAGAGTTAACATGGGAGGATCCACACATATCTTTACCGACCCCAAGGCCCTCCAAAAATCGCTGAAAGATCATCTCAAGAGAATTTGTTGTGATGCTACGGAAGAGAACTCAGCAGAGGATCAAAATAGGCCGGGGCCCAGCAGCTTGGATGACAACGATTAATGCTGTAGAAGGCACAGGACTGCACTAAATTTCATAAGTCTATGAAAATATTCAGTACAGAGTCCTTATGCGCCTCGTTTTAGTCTGGCTGCCCCAGTTTGGAGAGACATTGACGCCCAGTTGCATCAAGGAGCCGGAATCCTGCGGACCAATGGGACGTAAGTATCTGCAGACATTCAATAGTCTCTATGATCTATTGCTACACTGTTATAGCATGTTAGGAGTGTGTTTGAAATATGGATCACCGTATTAAGTATTGGTAGATGAGGGCTAGGGAGGGAGCTCAGGGAGTTGGTAAGGAAGAGACCACTTAATGCATCGAATGTCAAAACTCAGCAACATAGCGCTAACATCTTGTGTTGCTGGCTCTTTTTACCCCTGCGCCAAGGTAACATCCGCCCCACTTGTTACGCACTGAATGGCCGTTTGCCAACCTATTTGCGAGGAAGGGGAGGAGGGAGGCAAGGAGCGAAACTTTGACCATGCCAAGTTGAGGAAGGCACGGCGTGGGTGGGAGGAGGAGGGGATTGTACTTGAATTGAATTTGAATTTGAAGGGATTTGTATAGCGCTCGTACACCTGGCGGTTTCTTGGCGCTCACTGACAATTGCTACTTGGCAGGTCGGAGAGAGGGTAAGGTGAGCGTTTAAGATGGGAAGGCTTGAGTGAAGAGGAAAGTCTTCAAGTCTCTACGGAAGAGGGGGTATTGGGTGCAGGTTCTGAGGTGCAATGGAAGAGAGTTCCAGAAGACTGGACCCGTGGTAGAAAATTTGGAGCCACCCCACTTCTTCCGTTTAAAACGGGGAACCAGGAGAAGGTGGTGAGAGGCGGATCGCAGGTCTCGTGAAGGCGTGTAGGATTGAATGGTTGAGTTGATGAAGGAGGGGGCAGATCCTGTCCGGGCTTTAAAGATGGTGCAACCAAGCTTGAATAAGATTCGTTGTCGGACAGGGAGCCAGTGCAGGGTAAAGAGGAGAGGGGTTACGTGATGTGACTTAGAAAGGTTAAACACCAGCCGAGCAGCCTGGTTTTGGACAAGCTGAAGGCGTCTCAAGAGGTAGTTGGGCATGCCATGGTAAAGGATATTACCATAATCTAGGCGAGATGTTACCATGGCTAACAGAATTAGTTTGAGCGCTTCTGGGGCGAAATTGTTTTTCTTATTATTATGTTTTAGTTTATTTTCAGCTGTAGCAATGAACACTGTCAGGGTTTATCTAAGCAGGAGAGAGCACCACTCAAGCATCATAGCCACTGCCCTATCGGGCGTCTACGACCTGAGCTCTTTAGGCACACTCGATTTGTGCCGCATGTGTTATCCTGGAATATTCGAGGTCTGAATGACCATCGGAAAATTAGGAAGGTTATGTCATACCTCTCTAGGCACAAGGTGGATGTGGCGCTAACACAAGGGTCGCATCTACCTATAACCCGCCTAACACAAGTCCGCTGCGCTACTCGAGACACTATACATGCAGCAGGCTTCACTTTGCACGCTCGAGGAGTTATCACATGGATTAGTCCAACAGAACAACTACAGCTCAAAGAAATACACACTGACATAAATGGCAGATGTAAGATATCAAAGGGCAGGGGGCGGGGTTTGGAATTCATAATTTTTTATATCAATGGACCCAACTATAATTGTCCACAGTTCATACACGACCTCACAGTCTTTGCGACACAGCTGCCCAATCTGCCATTGCTCTTGGGAAGAGACATCAACTGCGTCCTTGACCTCCATCTAGTCCCCTGGCCCTGTTACACGGTCTGTTCCATCAACCTTAATGCTGCCTGGGGTGGGACTTGTTGCTGTCTGTTGCAGCAGGTCTGCGGCTGCCTTCAAAGTGGGTCTCCAACCACTCCTCTGCGGCCTCTGGGTCTGTGAAGAAGTGGGCTCACAGTTTTGCTGGAAACAGCAAGGAGTATGGGGAATTTAAGTCCCAAAGACAGTGCTTCATTGCAGGGCAGGAAGAGAGGTGATGCAGGGTTAGCATCGTATAGTATGGGAATATAGAGATCTGGCAGTTCACATATTCGAGAGGGGTCATTAGTTTGGATGCTTGCAGTATAGCATCTCTGTCTCTGTACTGGAGAAACTTTGCCACCACAGGGCGGGGAGGGCTCCTGCGGAAGTCAATGGGCAGACATTCAGTGCACTTTCTCCATTGAGAAGTGGGGCAAGATAGTCTGGGTTGGCATAAAGAACTTCACCCACTCCTCCCGGAACTCGATCATTGGTCGGGGCCCTAGCAAGCCCTCCGAGAGGCTCACCACTTATGTCATTCCATCTGGCTTCGGCGTCTTCCACATGGTGTTACAGTCATTGTAGCCATTCCAGGAAAACGTGGTCTTCATTCACAAACTGTTGTTGTATATCCAAGAGGGTGCGCCCGGTCTTCGTGACCCTGGAGGTGAGTTTGCATTGGTCTTTGTGGAAGAGTCAACTCGGGTCTCCTCTATGAAAGATTCGAAAGATGTGCGTGACATATCAATTGCCCGTAGAATGGCATCCCGCTTGTCAGCTGAGTTTGAGGGTGGCAGAGATGCTGAGTCTCCTTGGTCAAGCTGGTCTGGCGACTGAGTTGGTGGCGAAGGTGAGCAGGACTGGCCTTTGACTAATTTTGATCTACCCATGATGCCCTATGTAGTGGGTGCCCAGCAAGCCACCAGAGGGCAGTCAGGCTTCACAGTGTGTCTTCCTAGTCACGTTGTAGGCCCTTGGTTCCCGTCCCAGATTTTACGGGTGCAGCTGAGTTCATCTTGAAGACATCACAAGCAAGGGCAAAGGTCTGGTCTTATTGTAAAGCTGGGACTGAGCTTGCCTGTAGTGTCCAGGGTCTATGGCTGAGGGATACACCAGTGAGGTAACAAGCAGGCCCAGTGGCCCGAAGGCAGGGTTAAATAGAATGGGGCCTTCGAGGCCCTCTCTGAACTCTTGCAGCCTGGCCTCTCTGGTCCCATCTGGCTGATCCCGGGTCCAGCAAGAGTGAATGTGCCTCCAAAACAGCTGTAGTGGCTTAAAGACTGATCGTTCATTGCATTGAAACAATGCTCCCACCACCTAGGACTTGTGCGGCGTTAGAGCCCTGATGGTCTTCACGTACGGCAGGGGGATGGCTCACTGAATTTAGGAGTGAGGCTCTAGACCGGGCAGGGCCCTTCGATGACCAGACCCAGCTATGTGGCTGGGCCTGGAGGTGCATTTATGTGCAGCACAGCCGATCCAGAGCAAAGATGTCAAGGGGTGTGGCGCGTCAGAGTCCAGGGGGTCACATGCTCGTCACTCTTGCACCCCCACGATGACCCTGACTCATGCTGGTCACAAGACAAAATGGGCATGTTGTGGTCCTGAAAAATGTTCCTGAATCTAGGCGGGCAACCAGTATCTCCCAGCTCCTGTGACTCGTGTAGGAAGCTGGCTCTGTATATACTATACCAAAGTGAAAATTGTTGCAAGTGGGGAGTTTGTTTGTATGGAATTTTGAACAAGAATTGGCATAGCCAATAGGTCTCGCCTTTGGGACCTTGTAAGTAAAAAAAAACTGAAGTAAAAGACTTCACGTTTACATTAACATTGTATTTAGGATACAGTAAATGTAAACGTGAAGTCTTATACTTCAGTTTTTTTTTACTTACAAGGTCCCAGAGGCGAGACCTATTGGCTATGCCAATGCTTGTTGAAACATTGTTCTGCGCTTGGTTCTGTAATTCACACGTTGAAGCGTGACAGCTTTCTAGAAATAAACATTTCCCACCATTTTAAAATACGTGCTGCAGCCTTAGGGACAGGCTCGTTGAGTTGCTCTAGCTAGTCAAACCCTGTCAGTCATGACGTCACGTCACGTGAAGGTACAGATCTTTTTACCTCCCAAATGATCCAGTTTCGTAAGCTATTCTGACATGCCTGAATGCAGATAGGTGGGTGGAGTCAACAGTGACAGTGCATACGCCATATTGAAGAAGGGTAGTTTCAAAGTTCACTTTAAGTATGCCTAGATAAAGGGTTACTAAAACAAAACAAAAAATGTTTGCTTGGGACAACCCAATACCTTTGCGAATACAATACATTTTGTGTATTGGAAAAAAACAAAATCCTGTATAAGGTAACTGCCTGCTGTCTACGCAATAATAGACTTTGCATAATTTGTTTTCATTTAGTGGCTTAAGTGGTGCCCTCCCACTACCTGCTGTCTAGAAGAGCTAGAGTTTCAAAATGGCAGACTAGGTCGCACCGCCAGCGGACTGCTCCAACCGGATCTTGGGTCAGGATCGCTGGGGAGACCTTCTCGTGGTGTTGGGCCACTGGAACTCAGGCTGTGGGCGTCGGATGCAGACTCACAGATCTTACCGAAGCTGGAGTCTATTGGTTAACAAATCTGGATTTCACAGGAGACAGAGTCTTTTCTTTTGAAGGCACGGCAGGTCCTCGAGGTTCTTGAGGCTGCTGGCTACAGGACACACTGTAGTTTCGCGTCTGCAGGTCCGCGGTGGGGACAGGCCGGTAGGGCTGGGGTCAAGTCAGTGGGCGTCCTCCTCTTCTTAGCTTCGCCATAGCTGATTGGTCTTCCTCCTTCTTTTCATCTTGTAGTCTCTGGTCTGAGGAAGCAAGGTTCAGGGGTGCCCCTAAATACTAGCTTTAGGAGTGTTACAGGTAGGTAAAAGGTTTTGACCAATGGGTCCCTTCCCTGGGGTGGGTACACCCCCTATTATGCCACCCTCCAGTGGGTGCGGGGCATAAGCCTTACCCTGGTTAGCTGGGTCCCCCCATCCGCAAGATGGCGGGGACTGAGAGGTGTGCTTCACCTTGCCTTCCCCACCTGAGGGGTGAGGTTGGCAGAGATAGGCACACCTCCCTTCCTCACTTCGTTTTCCCGCCGGTTCCACTCCCAAAAGTGGGGGTCAGGAAAAGTGGTGACTAGTTGCTGGAAGCAGAAATAGGCCTGGGGAAGCTCACAAAGGCGGCAAGTCTTTGAAGCTTCCCCTTCGTGGACCCTGCCCATCCTGGGGGAGGAGGGTTAGCACCTCGTCCCAGGATGTGCATTGTTTCAGACCCCCCGAGAGCAGCAGGCTCTCGACCCAGGGGTCCAGAAACATGTCTGGTAGTGGCAGCTGAAACAACTATCCATCGTGAGATGGTCTGTTTCAGCTAGGCATTTCCTTTCTTTGCCTCAACAAAACCAATAAAGTGTTGATAGTCCACTCGGAACTCTCTAGTAAGATCAATGTACAACAAAAAGGCTATTTGTCGTTCTAGGAGTCTCTCTAAAAGGTGTTGCCACTTTTGGTAGGAAAGAGGCACGTATTCTCAAAACTAGTTTGTCAGGGTATTGAGTCCTGTAAGGTGGTTGCACAGAAGGTGCTTGAAATTCACTACTCTTCCTGGCCAATGGAATAGCCACAGAAAAGCCTCTTTTTATGCTCAACAAATGAAGAGGCAAATTGTGCAAGGGTTCAAAGGGTGTACACATCAGGAAAGGGTGTACACATCAGGGAAGTTAGAACTAAGTTCAGGTTCCAATGGGGCATGATGAAAGGTTATGGAAGGAACATATGCACGAGTCTATGAAAAAACAAGTAAGCACTGGTGACATACACTGGGAGGGCTGATCCGGCAACCGCAAGAATGCTGATATGGCTGAAATATACCCTTTAACTGTGCCCAGAGCAAAGCTTTGCCAGGCAGAAAAGAAAACAAACAACGGTGCAGAAAGTGGAAATAAGATCAACCTGTTTGGATGCATACCAAGCCACTAAACTGTCCCAATAGCAGGCATATAGTGTCTTGGTAGAGATGCCAGGCTGCCAGAATAACAGCACAGACTTCAGGAGGAAGGTCAAAAACTGTCAACTGCCAATGCTCAATTTCCATACATGAAGCATGTGCCGAGTCAGGTGCAAGATCCTGCCCTGCTGCTACAACAGTAAATCCTCCTGATCGGCGGACTGATGATCATGCTCAGGAATTCGGGTTACCATACTTTCTGTGCCCAATTCGGAGCCACAAGAATGATTTTGGCTGGTCGTTACTGCCCTACTTGAGAACTATGGACAGGAGTGGTATTGGTGGAAAGATGTACAGGAGGCCCAAGCGCCACTCGAGACGAAAAGCATCTCTGAGTGACAGTCACCTTGGAAACTCCAGTTCACAGAAGTGCTGACATTGAACGTTCTTGTAATAGATCTAATCAAGGTTCTCACCAATCTATTAAGAGACCTTGTACCACTTCCAGATGGAGATGCAATTCGTGATCAACTGTGCGTCAAAGGCGAAGTTGGTTCACGCTGGCCTTCAGAGAACCCGCCATTTGTTGAATAACCAGGGATACGCCATGACATTTCAACAATATCCAGAGATGCGGGGCCTCTAGACAGAGAGTCCAAGACCCCGCACCACCCTGTTTGTTGCAATACCACATGACAATGGTGTTGTCCTTGAATACCTGAACTAGCTTTCCCTTGATTGGAGGAAAAAACATCTCTGAAACAGGATTGTACTGTGCCAATTGGGATCCCTGTTATATTAAGTTGAAAGTTTTAATTAAAAGGTGTCCCCATCAAATTTGAGACATTATCGATATTCCCAGCACACAGATGATGGAGTGTGACCTGGGGAGTCTCCCTTATTGAAGCAGGTGACTGCATGAACATATCTAACAAAAGACAGAGTGTTCATTTACACGTCTTGAGAAAGATGGATCTATAAAGTTTTTCCCATTGAAACGCGTCAACGCTATATTTTGATACACAATCCGCACTTGAGGCATTGGTGAAAGAAAGCTAAATATACATTGCACATTTCCATGCCTGTGTTATTATGCTATGAATGGATGTGTACATTGCTGAGACTGATTCTTTCTTGTCTAGCTTCTGGTTTTTTCACCCCTTATAAGTTTTCATGCCATTTGTGATATCAAGTGTATGTATTGATGGGTTATTCCTGTGTTTTTAATGAGAACATTTTTCTTATGAATAATAAATATACGTGATATAACTGTTTTACACAAAGTATTGAAGCGGTTTTCCCTATTATATATGGTCCAATCTTGGTATGTGTGGATAGTGAGTGATGGGAAGAAAATGAACAGGTATGTGTGATATTTGAGAATAGGTTTTACTCTCTATTGAGATTTACCCAAGGGAATCTTTCTTTTCTCACTGTTACCATGAGGTGCAGGGTCAAAACTGATTTGCATATGGCTGGGTCCAAACTGAGGTGGCATGGTGGGTGAAAAATGATGGATTGGGATGCACCCGATTGATTGCCAGTGGTTGAGATTAGTTCAAGCCTTCCAACCATCGCCCTGTTGTTTTTACATCTGACACCATAAGTGCATTGGTTATGTCCAGATGTAGGTCTTGCACTCGATGTGCCACTGTAACCAAGTTATACCTGACTGAAGTGCCCTAATAAAGCAAAAACAGTTGTAAGCTGCTAGTGCTTCAATTCAGGGTAGTTCGAACCTGGACTATTCCCACGAGGAGCAGGGTCAAGTCTGATTCACATATGGCTGTGTCCAAACTGAGGTGGCATGGTGGGTGAGTAACAATGGACTTGGATGCAGTTTGTTTGATTACCAGTGGGGGAGATTAATTCAAGTATTCCATCCATCACCTTGTTATTTTTGTATATGACGTCCTAAGTGCGCCAGGTATTCCCAGACATGGGTCCTCGGCTCACTGTGCCACTGGTACCAAGCTATACCTGGCTGAAGAGCCCTAATAGGGGTAACAACGTTTTAGGTTGCTTGTGTTCTGGCTCAAGGAGGACTTTGCCAGGCATTTCCAGCTAGACTGTTCCCATGAGGAGAAGCAGGGTCCAGACTGATTTTTATAAGGTGTGTTTCCAAACTGAAGTGAAATGGATTGGGATGCGGCCCAAGCAATTGCCAGTGGATGAGATTAATTCAAGCATTCCATCCATCACCTTGTTGTTTTTGCATTTGACACCCTAAGTGAGCCAATAATGCCAAGACATGTGTCCCTGGCTCACTGTGCCACTGGAACTAAGCTATACATGGCTGAATAGCCTTAATCAGGGTAAAATCATTCCTAGGTTGCTTGTGCTCTAGTTCAGGGTGGACCTTGCTTGGAAGTTCGGGCTGGACTGTTCCCATGAGGAGGAGTGTCAAGGCTGTTTTTCATATGGCTATGTTCATACTGAGGTGGCACGATGGATTGAGATGCAGCCTTAGCGATTGCCCGTAGAGCATTCCATTCATCACCTTGCTGTTTTTCGATGAAGCCGAAAGGGGGCACATCAAACTGATAATGCTTGCGGCCCACCGTGAATCACAGATAGCGGCTGTGGCTGATAGGATGGGAATATGGAAGTAGGCACAATCATTCCGTCTCCAGGGCAGATAGAACCTGAGCTAATGTGAGCATCTAGAAATTCTCCTTCTTCAGGAAGAAATAGGGAGGGCACAGATCTAAAAAAAGGGTGGAGGCCTCTGTCCTTCTCAGGCACCAGAAAGTAGCGGAACAAGCATCCATGACCTATTGTGGATGCCAGCAGCCTCTCGAGGACTCCTTTGCCCAAAAAAGTTTGTACTTACTAATTGAGCAGTCAGCCAGGGTGAGAAAGGTGGCATGGGCAATGGAGTTTCAAGAAAAGAGATGGAGTACCTTTGAAGAATGATCTGAAGTACCCATTTGTCCAGTGTTACAGACTGCCAGTGGGGCAGGTGTTGTCGAATTGTGCTATCAACTAGGTGCCTGTAACTGTACAAGGGCAAACTACAGGAGACGTGATCTAGAATGAGGGGAGACGGGGAGAGCCCTTGCCAAGTTGTAACTGTCCACAGACAGAGGAGGACATGTATCTCCGATATTTGAGCATTACTATCTGCCAGAGTAGCTCCAATAGCTAGATTTCTGGCTTGTAGGTCACAATTTGATGGAGCTGTCCATGATGTATGTTACTAAAGTTTTGTAAAGCACAAGTAAACCAAATAGGTTCCTTGGCGCTAAAGTAACAGAGCTGCAGGACACTGACTGAGGATTAACTATGCATTTGCTTAAATAGCATTGCTTTTCAGCATTTCCTAAACCTTGTATAGTTGAGATCAGATCTTATGTCAAGTAGGAACAAGTTCTCTGCGTGAGTGGCAAATACAGCAAATCATGCACTGCCTGTCTTTTTCCTTTTGAATTTCAGAACAATCGAAACATTCAGGGAAGAAGATCTTAAATTGCGAATGGGTGTATAGCTGTGAATTCGGGTGGATATGAACGTTGGGCTTTTGTCATGCAGAGATTTAAAAATAATGCTGTCTGTTTTAGATTTGGCCCTATGAACATTTGGGAGCTAATGTAGATTTCTCAGCAGAGGACTAATGTGGCAGTGGCTGGGTATTTGAAAAACCAGGCTGGCTGCCTAGCTTTGCACTCTTTGAAGTTTAGAGTTTAGACCTACTGGGAGGTTCAGAAAGAGAGTATTAAAATAATCTATACGTGACATGACTAGGGTGATGATTATTTGAATGATAGCTTTCTTAAGTAAAGTATTTACTGATTTTTCTGATTCTCCATAGTTGGAGAAAACATGAGGAGATTACAGCTCCTATCTGTGACTTTATCGAGAGGTCCTCATTAATATGGACTCCAAGGCTTTTGACAACTTTCTTGGGGGGGGGGGGGAGGGTGAACCCATTTACAGGGGCCATTGGTAGAGTTTGCTTTTACAGAATTTTGTTTTAACGTGTTGCTGTTCATCCAGTCATGTATATCTGTTGTTGTGTTTTGGAAAAATTCCTTCGATTCTGCAGTATTATCAATAGTGAGAAGGAGCTGCATGTCGCCAGCGAAATTATAGATTCTTATGTTTTGCTTCATCAAAAAGTGTACCAGGAGGCGGATGTACAGGTTGAACAGAGTGGGGTATAATGAGAATCCCTGGAAAACTCTGCATTTAAGTTGGACATTAGACAAGCAGAAAGGAGAGAGGCGGACCGAGTTGGAACGCTCCCTAAGAAAGGATTTCATCCAGCTAAGGGTAGTGTCCTGCAGGCCCGCTGCCTCGATACGATCAATCGAAGAGTATGATTTGCTTTGTTGAAGGCTGCTGACAGATCTAGAAGGACCAGTGCCTGGGTAATGCCTTTGTCTGCTTCTTCTCTCATGCCATTAACCACAGCAAAGATGACTGATTCAGTGCAATAGGCAGGTCAGAAACCTGCTTAATGGGGGTTGAGGAAGTTGGAAACTTTAAGAGAAAAAGCCAAGGTGTTGAGCAACATGGGCCTCTAATAACTTTGCTAAATATGGGAGAAGTGAGATAGGACATTAGTTTTTTTAATGTCAACGTGTCCTCTTGTTTTTTGTTTTTGTAGAGTGGGACCACTGCCACATTAAAACATTTTGGAACACTGCCCTCATTGAGAGATACGGTGCGGAGGGAAATGGTGAGTGAGGTCAGGGAAAAGAGAATATATTTTTTTTAATCTGGGGGTGGTGGAATGGCATGCATCTTTCGGGGATCCTGATATTACTTTAGCCAAACGTTTTGTTGAACAGTCTTTACTTATAGCAGGAAACAATAAAAGTGTTTTGGGGTTCCTGTCGTCCAGTAAAGTAGTGTTGACTAGTGAATTAGGAGGTAGACAAACTTTTATTGCCTTGATTTTATAAGTGAAAAATTAGTCTTGGGAGGCAACAATAAGTGGTGTTACCCTATCCGGGTTGAAATTTCTGTAACAATAGCAAAAATTTCCTTTACTTTATTCTCAGAGTTTAGGATTATGTTAGAGAAAGGGGTAGATTTAGCTTGCATAATTATAAATTTTTTAGGATTTTAACTGTTGATTGAATATATCCTTGTTTTCATGAAGATATGTGGTTCTCTACTTGCATCATGCCTGGGAAAGTGTGAGTTTAGCAGACTTAAGTTAATCAGAGAATCATCCAGACGTGGAGAGGAGCATAGGTGTCACTGGCTTTGGTTAACCAGTCCAATACTGCCTCCTCAAATTCATCTAGGCTCTCTGTCTAGGTTGGCAAGGAGAGTGAATGAATGAATGAATGAATGAATGAATGAATGAATGGATGAATGAATTAATTAATTAATTCTTTATTGTTTGGTTACTCAAAACCATTACATTAAAAACCAGAATATGAAATTACAAATGTTAAAACCAAGGAGGTGTCGGGAGGTAAGTCTGTGTGAAAGCTCCCTGAGCACTGATAGAAACGGTGAATAGGGTTCATAGTAAGACGTGGGTCTGGGAAAGTCTCTATGTGTTCGAGCCCTTGGTTACCATCAGCTTGGACCGTGTCTGATGGATAAACTTTCCAAAAGAGGCCATCTGTTTTACCGTAGTCAGTGTGTATAGTTGGTTGAGCGCCTCCTTTGCAGTGCGTGACCCCGCTTGTCTTAAGATTGGCCTGAGATAAAGACTGCGAGCCATGCGCAGAGCCGGGCAGCAAAATAGAAGGTGGGCCAGTGACTCTCGTTTGTAAGTGCAGAGCCTACATTTCCGAGCTCCTAATCCAGCATGTCCAAAGGCGTACAATTCTTTAAGGGGTAACGGATGAAGTCTGTAGGCTAAGATCTTGTGAAGGGCTGCGCGGCCCACAGCCTGCGTAAGATGATATTTAGGATTGTGCACAGTGTGCGGCAGACGTAGGGACTCGTGGAAGTCTTTTTTGCCAGTGATTCCAGGTCCAGTTCCCGTGACCGCGCATGTACTTGTTTTTTAATCACGTTTTTGATGGCGGTGTAATTAACATATTCGGGGTTCCAAGACTCGATGGCAAGATTAAGAACGTCCTTTGCCATATTAAGGGTAGCCAACCAGGGATTCCCGGGTTCCCTGAAGATGCATTTCAGGACTGCCTTGAGTGTGTTCTCGTGTGCCGCTGTTGTTAAAAAGTAGTATTTACTTAGAGCGGCCATCTCTTCCAGATTTTGCTGGGTGAGCGAGAACTCTAAGCGGACAAGGGTATTTCTGGTGCACCTTGGTAAATGGAATAGTCTCTTGTAAGCTCTGCAGTGGATTTTTTCTAGATCAATGTTGAATTTGCCCGGGAATGCTTGTTGAGCGTAATTGAGAGCTGGCATTAACTTGGCTTTAAGTACTCTTTGAATAGCCGTTGTAGACGGGCTGTATAAGGAGGCTGTTTGCAGAGGGCGTAGGTGATGGTTTTACCCTTGCCTTGAATTTTCTTTAAATGGGCGCTCGAAAGCCCCGACTCCTGGTAGCAGATGCCCAAGTAGGTGTATCACTGTGTGTTTTCCAGCGAAAGATGACCAAGCCTCCATCTTACTGATTTTTTCTTTGGATAGGGTCCAAAGATGATTACTTTTGACTTGGATGAATTTGCTACCAGCCTGTTTTTGTTGTTGTATGCAGCGAGTGCCGTCAGCACCCTTTGTAGCCCAATTCTAGTGGACAAGGAGAGTGCTAATGAGTTGAAAAAGGTATTGAGGTTTATAAAGTTCCAGGGCCTGGTGGACATAACTGGACATGCAGGGGTTTTTGGTAAGGACAGGACTACTACCCCCAGCTCCTAATGCCTTGCTTCGCATAGTCTATGACAGCTACTGGCGGGCCTACCTGGGTACATCGATGTATACAACTGCGAGCCGGGATGAAATAGAAATAGGAATCAATGGAGATAGGCACGCTTAGAGACTTGTTCCAGGAAGGGTACCTAATACCTCTTACACTAGTGCTGGATCTGGCAGGCCTTCCAAATGGGACAGTTCTTGACGCACAGGTACCTAGTCATCGTATTGGAGTGGCTCTGGGGCATAGCAGCTTCTTAGCTTGCTATACAACCACTTTGTCAGACAATGTCCACTTTAGGCTCTGGGAGAAGGCTTATATCTTGGATTGCAAAAGCAACACCAGACAAGACAGTCCTTTAGCAACTGTCCGGCAGAACTGAGAACTTGATCTGGGAGTAAATGTCCAAAGAGTGGGACAGAGTGCTCATCTACCCACACAAGGTCTCCTTTAATACACGCTTTCAACACATACAACACAATATCCTCCACAGAACTTATCTGACACCGGCCAGACTCCATAAACTTTACCCCACAGTATCATCCAACTGCACAGTTGCACACCCCTTAAGCAGATTTCTTGCACATGTTTTGGGCTGTCCAATTATGTGCATTTTTTGGTATGGGGTTTGCGTGATTCTCACAGGAACCACAGCCAACGGGACCTGAACTGAGAAACTGCTGCCTACTAGGCTTTTACAAGGGACAGAGGGTGGGGTCTTTAACCATCCGATTTATCGATCTCACTCTTTTACTGGCAAGGCGCTTAATTACAATGAGATCCCTCCCAGAGGTTTCACAATGGAAGAATACTGTAGTCCGCTGGGTCGAGGTAGAGTCGACACCACTGCACCAAAAAGAGACATGTGGCATATGCAAACGTCCCATTGTCGCAGCCTGAGATTACCAAATCTACAAATTTCATATGTACCATGATGAGGACACTCATCCACCTTAGCCAGGTGTGTGACTACCATTATAACAGGCAGATCTCCATGCTTGCATTTGCCCCTCCCCTTGTACCAGGGTCACACTAAGGTGCAGATAATGCACAACTAAATACTGTGCCTCCTGCAAACATTACACCAACACTGAAACACCCAAGATATGGGATCAGGCTCTTAGTTGATGTTGGTTACTTTTCTTCTTTGCACTATTTTAAATCAACAAGTGTTTGTATTCCAGTATATTCCATATGAATACTGATCACTACCTTTACACCTAACTGCTTTGTGCATGATATACTGTGACATTACATTGTAATGCTGTTTGAATACTGCAGAAAAACTCGATAACGATGGTTTAAAAAATAAATAAACAAGGGGAAGCTACAGTGTTTTTTTCACTCCTTGAACAGGACGCCACAACTAACCCCTGGGAGATACATATCCCATGTACTTGACTTACCACTATTTCGCTCGCTCACACAAGGTCTAACCTGAAGAAGTCCCAAGAGGTACGAAACGCATCGGCTGCCTTGACAATTGCGTGCTGTGATTTTAAAGAATTTCTATGGCTTAAAAGAATAAAAGGAACCGTTTTCTACAGCAAAAACATTGACTTACGTTTTTCATTTGGGAAGATCCAACTTTACTTCTTTTGTGTTGGACTATGGACATTAACATCCCTTCACTAACCACTTATCTGTTCATTTGAGTGCAGGGCCTTTTTTGTTTGAAAATATGGTTTGGAGACCGTGGCTGCAGGGGGTGGGGGACGGGGGGGGGGAGGCTGGCTGTCCCATGAGGTTGTTGGGAATCACATCTGCGGCCACTAAAGGACTGGGGAGCCAGTTGGTCTTTGAGGCTGAGTGACAATGAGCAAGGCTAGTAGCCTCTGCTCTAACCACAGAAGGAGCAAAAGGCAGATAGGGATTGGCAAGTGCCCATGGAGCAGCCCTGGGCCCTAGCAGGGCCCAGCTGTCCTTAAAGGGCTCCTGCGTTGAATCTTCCTTTTGCCCATAGAGGTGGGTGCCATCGAAAGGGAATGTCCATAAAGGATGCTTGGATATACCCCAAAAAGCTAGCTGCCCGGAGCCAGGCATGGAGTCTGAATGCCACCGATGACACAATTACTCTGCATAGCGAGTCAGTCGTATCCAGTCCACAGTGAAATCTGCAAAAGCCTGTGACAGTATGGCTTGGGCATCCTCCGAGGCCATGGGCAGCACTTGCAAAACCAAACCCCAAATGTGTGGGTGTATTGGCCAAGATGCATTCAGTGTTCACCAAATGCAGAGAACATCCTCTTGTCAAATGTGTCCAGCTTCTTGGATTCCCTATCTAGTGATGTGGTAGGGAATGTGCCGAGTTTGGTGGTCAAGACTGGCTGACCAGGCTCTCCGGGGTTTGGTGCTGGGTTAGGAAAGATGGGTCCTCTGGAGCAGATGGCAGCAGGCAACTGTCTAGTGCACAGGAGTCCTTGCGCAAGGATTAACCCATGCCCTGAGCAGAATATCAGTGAGGGGTTCATTAAAAAGGTGAAGGGATTCTGAGGGGGTGACTGCCGGCTGAAGCATCTCTGTCATGTCAAGACATTGGTCTTGACTGCCACCGTGCACAGCTGAAGGTCTAGGACCTCATCCACCCTCCTCACCACCACAGCAAAAGAGGCCCCTTCTTCTGTAGCCACACTAGGAGAGACCAGGCCAGTGTCTAGTGATGTGTCCAGAACACTTGCATCTACCAGTTTCTCATACCAGTTATCATTGGCCTCCTCAAGGGTGTTGTAGCCATAAGGATTCTCAGATACTTTCCAATCAAACTCCTCTCCAGGCCTGTTGAAAAAGGGACACCCTGGCTCCGACTCGGAAGTTCGAGCTTCAGCTGCCACTGGAGTGGGCTCAGGGGAAAGGCTGTGGTCCAACGAGTAGAGCCATTCCAGATCCACCACCTGATCCATGGGGCCCAACTGGTGCTGGGGGTAGACCCACCAACGGATATCCAGTGGAGGCACCATCCAGAAGGTGCTCCAGAGGTGTGTCACATCCAAAAATTAGATGCATGGCCCCATAGAATTCACAGAGTTGGGCGGGGATCATTCTGGCTCCAGAAAACGTAGGGAGGCACAGATAAGACCCAGAGGCAGGCTATGCATGGCAGTGGAGCGTGAGGTCAAAGAGTGCTTTGACTTCTTCAATTTCTTGGACTTGTGGAACAGACCCGACGACTTTGAGCGCAATGACAAGCACCTGGAACTACTTTGCGAATGGGGCTGGGAACTTCCTCGCAACCGGGAGCGTCATGGAGGTTACCAACGCCAGGCAATTAGGAGCTCTCTCTCAGAGCCTTGTGGTTCATGGCACTGCAGTCCTCACAAGTGTTGGTGTCGTGGTCGTGCTCCAAACAACAAAGGCAAACCAGATGGGGGGCTGTCCCAGACATCTGGCTTAAGTCCAACTGGTTTCTTGGGGGACATTTCTGACCTACTGGGACTGGGAGACAAACCTAAAAAAAAGGGTTCTGACAAAACATTGAAAGAAGTCAGTCAAAATAACTGGAGGGGGAGGAGGAGCCAAGCAGGCATTCGAAATGGCCGCATAGTCGCTCGGCTCCGTGAGCCCTTTCGCCCCACACGACTATCCTGGCGTTTATCCTGATCTGAGAGAACATACTTTGATAGGAGAAGAACTACGAACACCTACCGCGTGTTCCCGGAGCTCCGGTGTGCAGCGGATCCTTTGAATAGTCCCCGTCTGCTCCGCGGCCTAAGCGGCTACGAGACCGGGGCGTTGACTCGGCGGGGTCTCCGGCCACGCCTGTAGCGTCGACGGCCGTTGATGGCGACGAGGAGCCTGCCGTTGGGTGCCGCTGACGTGAAAGAAAGCTTCTGGCGGTGAAGACCCGGTCCGCTTGTTGGCGACTCTTGAGGAGCAGTGGGGAGACATTGGACCGGAGGGGGCGCTTGACTCTTGCCCCCCTCCCCAAATTTTGTTGCCCGGGCATAACCAAGGTCTGCCCCCGATATAGGCGGGCGGCTCCCGGCCGGGACTTTAGCCTTTTGGTGGCTCTCCTTTCTGGGGCCTGGCCCACAGTTTGTTTGCCCTGGAGGCACGTTCCGTGGAGCTCTCATGGTGAGGCCTAGTCCCTGAGTGTGGTGAAGAGGGACGGGCCGGCTGGATCAAGATGGCGGCGGATGCACTTCTCTATGACCCGAGTCCAGATCGGATGGATGATCTGCAGGTGGGGCTGAGATGCTCGCATCATACAAAGGAGTTCATTTCCCGGGACGTGATAGCTGCTCTAGCTGTTTTGCACGAAACTATGCTTTGCCATGCCCGAGACTTGGGCGGAAGAATGGACGACATCGTGGTTTCGCCGTCCTTGGCGGCCACGCCCCGACTCCACGGGACTGCCGGTGAACTTGCTGCTGACCCACTGGAGGAAACTTCGGCTTCACGTAGGCACTGGGGACCGCCTGAGGTCCGTGCTCCTGTGCGGGCCGACTCGATTGCTTATTTGGATGTCACCTTGGGACATTTGCCTGGCCGGCGGCTGGAGATGGAGTGCTGTTTCTCTTTTTGGAATGGAATGGTCGTGTCGCAGCGATGGCTGGATTGTGTGACTTTCCTCTCCTGGTTGGCGTTGTTGCCTGTGAGCTTTGGGAATCTTCCGGGACCGGTGTTGATATAATTTGTTCTTGACTGTTTACACTTTGATGGGCTTGGATTATCGAACTCTTCCATGGTTGCGTCCCAGCCGGACCCACTTGTACTGTACGGACTTTTAGGATTGTGCTCTAAATTGATCAACGAGAGGACTTCTAGCTGTGTTACTGCTAGACAGGGTCAGGGAGGTTGTGGGTCAGGTCTATTGGTGCTATTATTGTTAGACGGTGCAGTGGGTATGTTCAATTGATATTTTATCGTGTTTATACTAGTGGTTGGTTATTCTCCAGTATAGTATTGCTTCCATTCTGGGATTTCCGTGGTGTAGGCGTGAAGGGCGGGGCTGGGCGACACGATGAGGGCCCTCCTCCGCTTATTTTCTTCGCTTTTCTCCTTTTCTTTCTATATTTCGGGTCTCCATTAGGGCGACAGGCACGCGGCTGAGGGGGTAGGCCATGACCTTCTGCGGGTGTGCAGGGTGGGGGTAGTGGGATGGGTGTTTGTTTGTTCTTTGTTTCTATGGCCCTTTAATCTTTCTTTCCCTTTTTAGTGTTGTCGTCGCGCATGCTCTTTGCGACATGTTTGGTGTTGAGGGGCGGGGGTTAGGTTTGTTACCCGATGGGGCTGTGCCCACCTTTCTCCTACTTTGTGTATCCTGCCCCCCAATGACTCCTTTGTATCATTGCTGTTTGCCGATATCCTGAATTGCACATTGTTGCGGGACTGTGTACGATTGTGCGACACCTTCATAGTTTCTTATTTGAAAAATGAACCTCTCGAATCCTGATTTTCAGCTGTTGTGTATGAATACAAGCTGCGCACTGTTATCCTTTCCCCTGGGGGCCACACTGCTTTAACCACGCATACTGCTTGCTTTACTTCTGTTTAGCGGCCGGCTGGGATGCTTGTAGGCCCATACCTGTAACTACATGCAACATAAATAAAGGTTAAAAAAAAAAAAATAACTGGAGTAGCTCTCTGCAGATCTGTGCTGACCGGCGTGGAGAGAAAATAACTAATGTCAGTGCGCTGGGGTGGCACCTATAAAGGCACTGCCAACATCTCTTCCAGTGCGGGTGACGCTAAGGACATGGAGCAGAACGACCCCACCTACTGGCATGCAGAGATACTGCTTGAAATGTTTCCAGATCCACTCTGACGCCTGGGATTATTTTATGGTAAGGAATCTGCGGCTAGAAGTCTCTCATCAGATAGAGAACTGCACTGTACTATTTTATGTATTCCAAAATGCCTTTGTGATTGGCCTCATTGTTCTTAAAGTTATGACTGCAAGCCAAAATGTAAGGTTTCAAGCCAAATGGCATTCATAGTTTAGCTTCTACGATACGATTTTGAAGCTCAATGCATAAACATGCAGCTTTTTTGTGTGAAACCAAACATGTCAAAAGTAGCTTTGCATCATGAATATTTTACCATTACACCACTGTAACGAATGCATTGTGCCATCATTTCTTCTTATATTTAATTAGTCCAGATGAAAGTGGGGGAGGTAGGCTGCTTGATGTGAACACAAGCTGGGGCTGAATTCATGTGGGAATAGGAAATGTGGTGCCAGTGTGCAGCCTATGAACTTTTACATTTAGATTACAAATGGTTGAAGGTGATCAAAACTAGTTTTACAAGTACAGGGGCCAAGTCTAGGAACTTGGAAAGACATCAAAGTTACTTCTTTCTAGGCATTAAGGAATTCTTCCAAGTGACCATCTGCCAATGATGTAGCATAGCCCCGAGCCAAGAGGAGTATCATCCTAAATAAATGTTTTTTAGAAGAGCATGTGCCTCTTACGCTTTACGATTTAATTCCGGGGATAATTGATTGGAGGCACCTAACTCCTGAGAAATCATAGACCTAAAGCAGAGCTGGCTCCAAAAACAAATGTTGGGAGGGAGTGAAGAAAGCAGGAAGGTGTAGAGGTGTTGGTGTGGGTGTGGCGGGCTGCGGAGGGCTGCGTAGTGGCTGCTTTAGAAAGAGTGAACAGATCACCCTGGGCTGCCTGGCAATACAACGAGAAATGTGATTGGGGTTCAGGATGTTTTGAAACTCGGATCCGCTGGTCAGATCTGCCTAATCCTCTATGATGCCACTGGGTACAGGAGGACAGATCGCAAATAACTGAAGTGCAAATACGACACACGATTGACTGTTTTAAAGAACACGTTCTGGAAAGTCTAAGGCAACGCTTTTTTTACTATCCCATTACCAGCATGGGAAGAATAGTTTCCTTGTCCTATTCTTCTCTTGCACTTGTATTTCTATTTGTGCTATTTGGGTAACATGAATGTAAATGCTAAGCACACAGAGATGTGAAACCCAGCCAATTCAGAACTCCAAATGATAGATAAACATTTTACTTCAATCATGCGCCCGCAGCAACATCATCTTGATCAAGATGCCAACTCAGCAGGAAAACTCCCCAGAGTACACTATCTAAAATAACTGCATGCCAACAACTTATCATCCAGGTGTCTTTTGCACATCCACAGCTACACAACACTGTTGTCTTCCACCTATGCTGTTTTTTCCAGCTCCCAAACTTCAGTGCATCCTCGGCACTCAGGGTATTGGCACCTGACTGCTCCTGATAAGTTCAATGATTTAAGTAACAATACTCTCGGTCTATGTAGAGCAGTGGTTCTTAACCGTTTGACGTCAGTGGACAACCACTGAAGCATTATTAGAACCCAGGTACACCCACTGAAGAATTGTTGGAACCTAGGGACCCCCACTGAAGCATTATTGGAATCCGGCGACCCCCCACTGAGTCATTAATTGACAGCAGGGACCCTGCCTAAGCTTTTTCAATGGCCACAAAACAATACACAAAAAATTCAGACACAAGCATTCATCAAACAAATACACAAATGATGAAATATGTATTTAATTCACAAATATAAAAACAATTGTAATTGAGGCCACTCATCATCCATTCTACATGCAGTTTAATGCATTTGCAGTCTGAAGATACTAAATGAAGTTTTAGCCCCCACTTTCAAATTCTTTCACATTTACAGAACATTTTTAGATTTTGCCTGCATAGTGCTTGTGAAATCTATTGTATTTAATATAAATCTTTAAAGGACTTACATTCTGCCCTCACTTTTCATTGATTGGTTTGCTTGCCACTTACTTTTTCCCTGTTTCTATTGATTGCAGCATACCATTTCCTGTTGTTTCTCTCGTGCGTTTCTCTTATCAGTGTCCCAGGACCAAACTACTCCTTTTCATCCGCCGAACTTCTTTGTTAATGTGAGCAAGCGTAATGCTTATAGATTTTTCTCGAACTTCTTTGTTATTGTGAGCAATCTCCAAATGACCTCTGTTGCTGCTGTGTGACAGAGCGTGACTTGGGGAATTCTTGCGGTCTCGCTGTTGTTCCATGAAGCAGACAGTGCTACTGTGCACGCTGCTTTCTTGTTGCAGACAAAGGTCAGCTTTCTAGTTTTGTTTGTATCGAGGGTGCGTGCACCTCACCTCCAAGGCACTTCCTGTTTGTTCAGCCCTCTGTTTTGAATGAAGCTAATTCACACAAACAGCGTTTTTTTAACACACGGCGGCTGCTTGTGACACCACATACTTTGCTAGTCAATCACGGTTTCAGTGCAGATTGTATACAAGGTTTTAGGATGATAATTACATTTACCTTGGAGTATAGACACACAGCTGACATTGACAGGCAACGGGTGTTTCACCGAATTAGTCCACCTTCTGCCCAAGCAGGGTGTAATTTCATGTTCACTAATTGTTCAACACACTAGGCTTCAGAAGAGTTTTTTTACCCAGGCTTGATTGACATTCATAGTACCTTCAAACACTTTCTTGCCAAATTAGATCATTTTATAATGCCCTACAAGGAAAACACTAAATTCTTCTTGACATTTAGTCCTATCTTTGTGTCACTTACGGCACTCGGTTTCTAAACGGATGAGTACCAAACAAGATACCATAGGAGCACGCCACTCGTGGGCACGCAGCATTTTTCCGCACGCTAGGTAAGCTGCACCACATTTTTTCAGGAATTTCTCAACTAACATGAGACGCTTTATGAATTTTATGAAAAACTTTGAGTTAAGAAGGCACCTTTTGAAACCAGGGAATGGAAGTTTTACGTTCATGTTAATACGTGAGACACAGATGAAACTGCAATTAAGGATACTTTTTTCTATTTCATTTAACATGATTGATTTTGGAATTTATAGCGCGTCATATGTGTTGTCGCATGCTAGGTAAGCTGCACCACACTTTTTTCAGGAATTTCTCAACTAACATGAGACACTTTATGAATTTTACGAAAAACGCTGAGTTAAGAAGGCACCTTTAGAAACCAGGGAATGGAAGTTTTACGTTCATGTTAATACGTGAGACACAGATAAAACTGCAATTAAGGATACGTTTTTCTATTTCATTTAACATGATTGATTTTGGAATTTATAGCGCGTCATATGTGTTGTCGCATGTGAAGTGCCCTGTAGAAGCAATCGACAACAAATTATTTACAAGATAGAGAATAGTAATATTGTTGGTGATATTTCATACCACTAATAGCTTAAGAAACATCGAAAATGGGGACTGTGAATGTTTTACAGGTTTTGAGTTAAGACCTGTCCTGGCAGATGAAATGGGGCAGTATACGGATCGGGTACGCGTGCCCTGTGGCCAAGCCCTACATAGAATCTAATGGAATTTATGTTTTCCGTGCCAAGAGAAAATCTTTGGTTTTACGCAAGCATCATCGAACGGTTGTGTTAAATTTCAACCAACGGCTAAATCGAACATCTGCATAAAATCACATTATTAATTTTCTTTTCCATTTTGAAATCTACATATGCCACATCAAATGTGAAATTGTGATGCAAGGAGGTTTGGCATTGGCCATGCAGGCAGCATGATTCAAGAAGACCAGGTACCATTTAATCAGTTTTGTGTTTATATGCCCTTACATGTAGTAATGTTTACTTGGGGAACCTCTGCTTACCGTCATCAGTTGGTATTAGGACTAAGTGAGTTAATACTCACCACTGACATCTGCAGTGATTTTGAGGTCGCAAATTCGAATTCCTGGAGAATGACTCAACCTCCCATTCCAATAACGCTAGTAAGTTGAACATCATGAAACAGTTTAATATGAACACCTGTTTTTAAAGCTTTCACATTTCGGAAGTGCGGTCTGAAGCTCCGTATGAAAGCATATAAATGCACGCTATTTTCTCGCGCAGAATGAAGACCGCAAAAGCGGCAAACACTACTATACAAAGTGTGTTTTGAGATGCAACCGCTGTTCCCTGCCAGCCTCATGGAAGCCGTGGCCATACCTATTGAAAAGGACATCGAGTTAATATAATTCAATATTTTCGTTGATGCCGGATGATTTTTTGACCTTTATTCCTAGAAGTGCACTTCCATATTAAAATCTCTTTTATGCTGATGCGTCATTGTCAATCGAGTTACTTTCCCATCAGAACGTCAAAGGTTACAATGACACTCCATTGTGAATCTAAAACATCAGTACACCAGATGACAAAATTTAGCACTTCACCCTTGGCATACCTCAGTCTAACCTTGGGACTACTCCCTCTCTTTGAAGCCGAGAACATTACTCAATAATTTAATTTAAATATTGACTTTAATTCTAAATCGTAGAGCAAAGACACAACTATATTTGTATTTCATTTAATAGTCTGGAATATAACTTGTCCCAAAATTCTGAGCTTCAAGGAGAAAATGATGGCTGGTTAACTTCGGGGCACACACACTCAGTATCAGATATTCCGATCATAAATAACTTAGATGATATCAAGTAAATCTGCAAGGTGCTCAAAAGATGAAGAAAACACACCAATCAAAAGGACAACTTCCATAAACAAAGAATGCAATCTTGAGAACTCCAGCAATAATCAACAATCCTTTACAAAATGTCTTCTTGTGTTCTCTATTCGTAAGTCAAGGTCAGCATATCTTTCTTGTAATTTCCACCACAATAGCCAACAGTTGCATCCCAGTTGAAGTCATCAGGGCTTGAATAGTAATTCTATGTCAGGAGCGGAGGCTTCTGATTAGGCTGTTTCTTTCTCCTTTATTGTACTCCAGCAGCCATTTAAAGGTATCAACAATCTCAACAAAACTACATTTCCCATGAGCATCAGGGAAAATGAAAACAGAAAATGTCTCAGCAACTGTCCAATCCCAGGCCAGGGCTCCTCATATCCTCCTCTGCTGGCACTCTATCCTCCTCTTTCCTCGCTGCTCCATAAGCATACAGATGAGTGTTTTCCTTTTCTGACTAGTTCTTTACTGTTACCAATTTATCTGATGAAATGCTTATGCTTGTTGTGGCGCTGGTTACCGCGCTGATGTTTTCTTCCCCGGGGGGGGGGGGTTTCGGGTTTGAAATAGCGACGTGGTGTGAGCCGCGGGGGCGTGTTCCGCTCCTTTCGCGGTGTGTTTTCCTCAGGCTCTGTGCGCGGGCAGCCTCCCGCCGCTAGGGGACCGCGCTTTCCTTGCTGCCGCTCTGAGGAGCTTACCCCCCGACGGGCGCGAGTCGTTGAGTTCCGCTTTCTACTCGCGTCGGAAGAAGCGGCTCAACTGACTCGCGTGGTTCCGTTTGGAAATTTTTCACCAATAATTACCCCGCTGCGGTGGGAGGATATATTACTTCAGGGCTCTGTCCCGTCTTTACCCCCTAATTACATTAGCTCCTTGGTGGCGCAGAGGCGCTATGGAGTATGAGGAGTACTATGAGGAGGAGGAGGAGCAGCAGGTCATGTACCTGCCGGTAGATGACCATTTCTGCCAGGTTATGGACTTTCCATTTTAAAAGCAGTGACACGGGTGGTTGCACCCCTAGAGAAGAAGATCGATCAGCTGCAAGCACAGTGCCAACCCCTCGGGCAAGAGGCAGACCTTTCGGGGCACACGGACCCCACACCTCCGAGCCAACCATCGACTGAGACCACAGAACCCAAGAGGAAGCGTCCTGCGGACACGGGGGTGGACTCTGACGCGTTCTTGCGCTTAAAGAGAGCCTTCTTAGACGCGAAAACGGCCGATACCCCTTCCACCTCAAAGGAGGCGCTGGCTGACAAATTTGGGGGGAGGCCAGGACGATGCGGCCACCGTCGACCCGGACGAATCACCCCAGACCTCGGATGGGGATGGGGAACGAGAGAGTTTGTGGCTTCCCGCCCAGCCCACCCAGGAGTCAAACTCAGACCCCAGCTCAGACATGCTTAACCCTGACGAGTTACTTCACCCGCGCTCATCGCACTGGGTTCCCGCCCCTAAGGTGGCAGCTTATATGGCGGCCAGGCTTCGTAAACATTTGGACCAGGAGGTGCGTAGTTGTCTTCGGGCAGAGTGCCAGCGTCCCACCTTGGAGGGTAAGGTTACGGTTAGCCCAGAGATCGATCCCAAAATGTCTACCTTCCTGACTAAGTTTGTGAAGGACCCCAAGATGGGCATCGACCATTCTTGGAGCGCCTGCCAAGATAAACTCTTGGACGCGGCAGGGCCTTTGGCGAAAATTTTGGATATGGCCGAGGACGCCAAGGCCTCTGGATCCTTGATTTCCCCGGAGATCCTTTCCGGGTGGGCACAAAGAGCAATCATTTTCCTGGGGAATGCAAATGTGGCCATTTCGACAGAAAAGAGTAGAACTATTTTAATCAAGATAGACCCGAAGTTGGGGGAACTAGCCACATCCGAAGCAGGTCCGATGGCGGAGGGTAACCTCTTCGGGGACCCGTTCATCAAAGAACTGGGTAAATTCGTAAATACCTTTAATTCTCTGGACAAGGCCCAGACGTCCATCAAACGAATCTTCACGTCACGTGTTTTTGGTGCAGCCAGTCGTGGGAGGGGCCGCTCGTCTGGCAGACCCTATAACAAAGGCTCCTACAAGCAGGGCAACTCTCACAGGGGTCATTACCAGGATCCGGATATGTTCGGAAACTTCTACCAGACCAGAGGCTATCCCCGCCGCCGTGGTGGAAGAGGAAGAGGTGATGGCGGCTACAATAATCACAAAGGTGAGACTTCAAAATGTAACGGGTCTGAAAGTGGGGGGCAGGCTCCAGTTTTTTCTTCAGGCATGGTCTTCGCTCACCTCCGACGACTGGGTCTTACAGACCGTCGGAGGGTTCCAAATAGAGTACTTAGGACTCCCCAGACAGCCCGTTCGTCCCAGACCTATCAGCTTCACGCCGGACCAATGTGCTCTGATAGACAGAGAGGTCGCGGATCTCCTGCGGAAAGGGGCCATTGTGCAGACGGATCTGCACCCGCAAGGTTTCCTCAGCAATATTTTTCTTCTTGTAGAGAAGCAGGACGGGGGCTATCGCCCAGTGATAAATCTCAAGGAATTCAATGGCTGGCTCATTTACCCCCATTTCAAGATGGAGGGTATTCACCTCCTGCGGGATCAGCTTCAGGAGGGGGACTGGATGGTCCGGCTGGACCTGAAAGACGCCTACCTCCCGATCCCCATCTTCGCTCCCCACAGGCGTTTTCTTCAGTTTCAGTGGGGTCACCAGATTTACGAGTTTGTCTCCCTTCCTTTCGGACTATCGTCCGCACCGTGGTGCTTTACCAAGGTGCTGAAACCGGTGGTGGAGCGCTTGCGCACAGAGGGCATCCGTCTTATAATTTATCTGGACTGGATCAATGCCCACGAAAATTGCTGACCCACCTTCAGAGAGAGGTCAACCTTTTGGAGTCTGTGGGGTTCATAGTCAACCAGACCAAGTCGGACCTTCTCCCATTGAGGAGGATGCAGTTCCTGGGGTTTCAGATAGACTCAGTGGAAGCCACCTTGTCCCTACCTTCTCTGAAACTGTCCAGGATCAGGCACGAGTTGAGACGCACCCTGGCACGTCCGACGATCCTGTTGCGGCACCTAGCCAGAGTTGTGGGTCTCTTATCGTCATCCATTCATGAGATATTCCCAGTGCCCCTTCATTACCGGGCCCTTCAACGCCTCAAAGCGTTTCACCTCCGCAAAGGCCTTACCTACTCCCAGGTCGTCCCCCTTACGGAAGAGGCGAGGACGGAGCTTCGATGGTGGATCGAGCATATGGATGCTTGGAACGGTCGGGCGATCTTCGGTTCCAAACCGGACTTGGTCATAGAATTGGACACCAGCGGCCTGGGCTAGGGAGCGCGTTGCGGCGCTGTTTCTACAGGCAGAGTATGGTCATCCGCAGAGAGAGACCTTCACATCAACTGTCTGGAGTTGATGGCGGGGTCGTTTGCGGTGAGGTGTTGGACCAAAGACAGGATTCAGTGCTGTGTCCTGCTAAAGATGGACAACGTGGCGGCGGTGCGCTACATCAACCACCTGGGAGGAACCAGATCCAGGGCTTTGTCTGACCTTGCCCGGACTCTTTGGGAGTATTGCCTAGCCAACGAAATATCCCTGTCGGCGGAGCACCTTCCCGGCTCAGCCAATCGAGTGGCAGACTGGTGGTCTCGTCATTGGAGGGATGCCAGTCTATGGCAACTTCGCCCGGATGTGTTCGAGGTGATCCAAAACAAATGGGGTCCGTTCACAGTGGACCTTTTCACTGGAGCGCTATTTCAGTTGGCGGCCAGACCCGGAAGCAGCAGCGATAGATGCGTTTCTGCAGGATTGGAGCATGGAGAGGGGCTACGCGTTTCCTCCCTTTGCGATGATCATGAGAGTGTCAACCCAGCTAAGGAGACAGCGAGCGGATCTGGTGGTGATCACCCTGATCTGGAGGTCGCAAGCCTGGTTTCCAGTTCTGGTGGAACTTTCCTAGGATTTTCCAATCCCTCTACCCCGCGTTCCAGATCTCCTCAAGAATCCTCACCACCTCCTGACCACAGGCAGCCTGTGTCTGATGGCCTGGCGGGTTACAGGCAACGCTGGCAAGTCCCGGGACTTTCGGAGGATGCTGCCACGCTGTTGGCCAAATCCTGGGCAGACAGTACCAACAAGCGGTAGCGATCAGCATGGTCTCGGTGGAGTAGTTGGTGTCTGCGATTACAGATTGATCCAGTGGGGGCAGACATTGTCCACGTCCTTAATTTCTTAGCCTCTCTGGCGAAGGAAGGCTTGGCGTACAGATCAATCAATACCTTTAGGTCGGCCATATCAGCAGGTCATATCCTGTTGGATAACCACCCGATAGGGGAACACCCGCTGGTTTGCAAACTGCTGCGGGGGATTAGGTTATCAGTCCCTCTAGAACCTCGCTATTCAGTTTTGTGGGATGTGAACAATGTTCTTAACTTGTTTCGGGAATGGCCGTCTAATGAATACCTGTTGAGGAAGCAGATTTCAGTGAAGTTGGCAATGCTGCTTTGTCTGATCTCGTGCAACAGAGTCTCAGATGTGAGAGCCTTGGATCTTACAGGTAGTGTCTTGACCCCGGATGGGGTTACCTTTCACATTTCTAGACGTACCAAAGGGGATTCCCGAGCTATCTCGTATCCTGCATTCCTGGATGTCCCGAAGTTATGTGTGGTTAAGGCACTGAAGGCCTATGAAGTGGCGACGGTTGATATACGCCCACAGGGTGTCAAACAGCTGTTTATTGCTCTTACTAAACCACACAGGGCGGTTTCATCCCCTACTATCGCGCGATGGGTGCGATGGGTTATGCAGGAAGCTGGCATAGATATTTCCCAGAGCCCATTCTGTGAGAGGAGCAATGGCGTCCAAGGCCTTTTCCCTGGGGGCTCGTCTGGAAGACATTCTGAAAGTTGCAGACTGGTCTTCAGACTCCACCTTCAAGAGATTTTACTTTAAGCCAGTAGTGTCTCTAGCTTCACTGGTGGTGGATAAGCTTTGAACTAGCCTAATCAGAAGCCTCCGCTCCTGACATAGAATGATAAATTTCCTAGCTAACGTACAGGAAAGTTTCAATTCTATTAAGGAGGCGGAGGCGAGGATTAGCCCACCCTGTCTTCATACGAACCCTCCCAGAATGCTACGTTGGGACGGTAAGTAAAATCTTTAGGATGCAGTTTTCCTACTGTGCTGTTGTGGGCTATGACGTTAAAATGTCGACTGTCTTGCTCAATCATGATGTTCTGTTCTTACGATGATTAACTTGCACAGTGATGCTGACTAATGTGATTGGACGTTCACTTCCTGGTGCCTTACGTAATCTGCTTGTACCGTAGGTTTCCGAAACGGGCAAACAGGACTAACGGACGAAAGACTGTGGCAGTGTCACAGGAAGAAAGAGGAGGATAGAGTGCCAGCAGAGGAGGATATGAGGAGCCCTGGCCTGGGATTGGACAGTTGCTGAGACATTTTCTGTTTCCATTTTCCCTGATGCTCATGGGAAATGTAGTTTTGTTGAGATTGTTGATACCTTTTAATGGCTGCTGGAGTACATTAAAGGAGAAAGATACAGCCTAGCCATCACCTCCGCCTCCTTAATAGAATTGAAACTTTCCTGTAAATTAGCTAGGAAATTTTTCATTCATATAATACATTACATCACAATCTAATGTAAGAGTAATATGCAAAATTCCTCCACCATATTGCTTATGCTTCTGAACACATGCTATCACCTCTGGAAAACAATGATTCACGAACAGAGGCAAAATCTGAAATTCCGGGTACCTCTTGGTGCCTGCCACCCTGTACATGGTTGGGAAGATGTGACCCATGGGTACACCCACGGGCCCAGTTCAGAGGGCCCCGGTAAAGTGAGGACTGCTACAGGCCCCCAAAGACCAATTCCAGCAGCCGATTCATTCCGGTCAAGCTGAAAAGGAAAAGCTGTCTGAATGGTTCATCATACTCGCTCGTCGGGAAAACCAAGTCCGTAGAGCTGCACAAATCGGAACCGAAAGGCTCATCCTGTCCGAATGCCTTCCGGAACCGATTTGGTCAGCGCTTACAGTTTCTAGGCATCGTACTTGGTTGTTCTGAATTGTGAATGATTCATTCGGAAACAAGGGCTCCGGATTGGTTGAGGCAATTCCGAATCCAACCGGAATTTGGCCCCAAAATGTCTAACAAATACATCTCAAACAGTACAGTGGACCTGCTTATTCATATTATATATGTATATAAAACACATGTATGAGAACAGTTCAATAGTTCATGCATTAACTAACTTCTCCGAGTGAGGAATGGTCCCTGAATGGACACCGAAATAAGGACAATAAACTCAACCGCCATAACTGAGATGAACGATGCAGCATATAAAATAGTATAATCTCTTGACACAATTTCAATGCTTAAAGCCAGACATCAATCTAATTTCTACTTCTATAATTTCTCAGAATGTTATCTATTACTACAGGTAAAGGCCAATACCTGAGGCTCTCAAACAACACTTAAATGACTGGGTGGACAGAATACAAGGAGGAAAAATAGATGCTGTCGTACATTAGTGAGGTAGTAGCATTATTAACCTTGAAGATGGTCAATAACAGTAGCTATTGTCGTTATCCTTCTTAGGAACTATTTAGTTATCTGTGGCTCAGGCTCAGAGGTAAGGGAGGAGGACCATCAACTTGCACTATTGACTAGGTCTTTAGTCAATAGCACTACTTAATTGCATGGTTACTCAATTTATTCCACACTAAAAAATACATTATATAGGGCTTTATCAATGCTGTGTGATTAAAGCATAGCCTCTCTTTCTCGCTGTCACATGATGGCACAACTGAAACAATTATCCCTGAGGTTGTTTTTTAGCAGTAGATCAGTGCTTCCCAGATTTTTCTGAAACACTTCTCATTATTTAGTACAACTGATTTTAGCGATTCACCAATGAACATGAGGCAGGCAGTTTTTTAATGTAACCAAAGCATTGTGTTGTACCGCATTGTCATTTACAGACAGCACATTTTCCATTGTAATGGTCACTAGATTTGGACAGACATACAGTTTTACTGATAAAACTATATTGCGTACAAATGATAATGCTTGGAGGCTCTTTAGAACTTGAGTGTGGACAGACCTGTTTTTGCGCCATTTTCGGATCCCCTGTGGCGAATCCTGGCATTTGTTGCCCTTGCTGGTCCGCGCCTCCTGCCCCTGATGCCAGTCTCCCCCCACCGCCGCAGCCTCTCGCAACCTCGGCTCGGCCGCAGTGAGGGGGGGACTACACCATCCAGCGTCCCTTGCGGCAGAGGAGGCGCACACACCTGGTTCCCGCCCGGAGGCGTTTGAAAAGGACCGAGAGCCCAGGTGGAGCGGGGGCTCTTTAGCACTTGACTGTGGACAGACCTGTTTTTGTGCCATTTTCGGATCCCCTGTGGCGAATCCTGGCATTTGTTGCCCTTGCTGGTCCGCGCCTCCTGCCCCTGACGCCAGTCTCCCCCCGCCGCCGCAGCCTCTCGCAACCTCGCGCGGCCCCAGTGAGGGGGGACTACACCATCCAGCGTCCCTTGCGGCAGAGGAGGAGCACCCACCTGTTTCCCGCCCGGAGGCGTTTGAAAAGGACCGAGGGCATTGGTGGAGCCGGGGCTCTGTAGCACTTGACTGTGGACAGACCTGTTTTTGCTCCATTTTCGCATCCCCTGTGGCTAATCCTGGCATTTGTTGCCCTTGCTGGTCCGCGCCTCCTGCCCCTGACACCAGTCTCCCCCCGCCGACTCAGCCTCTCGCAACCATGGCGCAGCCGCAGTGAGGGGGGGACTACACCATCCAGCGTCCCTTGCGGCAGAGGAGGCGCACACACCTGGTTCCCGCCCGGGGGCGTTTGAAAAGGACCGAGAGCCCCAGCGTCGCGGGACGCGCGGGGCAGCGCCGGGATAAGCCCGGGCAAAGGGCGGGCCGTCTGTGGCCGTCCGGGGCAGGAGGAGATAGGGCAGCGCCACCCCCCTGACATCGGATCCTGGATTATTGGGACATATTAAGTAAGACACTAATGGCCAGATGTAGGTAATTCCTTTTTACCGACTCTCAAATACCGAATTTTACCGATTCGGTATTTAAGAGTCAGTAAATAGGAAGGGGGCAGATGTAGGTAATTCTAATTTTAGAATTACCGAATCGGTATGATTCGGTATTTACCGATTCGGTAAATACCGAAATGGGATTGCCCATTGATTCCTATGGGCCATGAAGCCCATAGGAATCAATGGGAAATACCGATTCGGTATTTACCAAATCGGTAAATACCGAATCCTGCAAGGGTGCAGGGGGTGTCACTTTGACACCCTCTAGCACCCCAAGTACAGGCTTGTGTGACATGTGGCACACATACATGCCCTAAGGGCATGTCTGTGTGTCACATGGAACAGGTGTACATGCACAGATGTGCATGTACACCTGAATTCGGTATTTTACCACCCAATTGCATTGGGTGGTAAAATACCAAATTCTGAAGGCCTGTAGCACTGTAAACAGTGCTACCTACATCTGGGTTTTACCGAATCGGTAAAATTACCGATTCAGTATTTTACAGAATCGGTAAATTTACTGAATCTGTAAATTTACAGATTCTGTAAAAAAATGGCCCCTACATCTCAAAAACCAATTACCGGTCGATAATTGGTGACCTACATCTTGCCCTAACTCTTTGACAGTGACTCTCGTATACTGATTTGTCCTGTGTATTTATATAAAATCTAGTATTTCACTCCCAGATTTTGATAGTATTTTAGCGTTTGATTTGAGTTTGTCAAATTTACACCTAGGGAAATGAATCAACGCCCAAGTACACGCAGGAAATCTCTGGTGGGAGGGTCTGTCCAAGGGACCTTAAACCAGTTTATAACAAGGGCAGCTAATGTACTGGAACGGGAAATCGCCATTACCGAGCGACGTTTATCATCGGAACTTCTGCATAATAAACGTTCGTCTCTGGGTCCTATCCAACTAGTCACTACTCCCATAAAATCATGCACGGAAAGGGATGCAAATGGCGAAATTTGTATCCCTTTACAATTACAAGATAAGAGCATATCCATAGATATAAGTAGGGAGTCTGACAACGATTATTCCAACATAGAACCCCCAATAATAATTAGTTCTAAGGGGGTCAACCACCCCAAGCCTGTCTCGAAGACGAATGTGGATAACTCACTAAGGCCAGGGCAGGCAAATAAAAGGAAGTGCAGGGGGAATTGCCACATGGGTAGGCGGGCTAAAAGTACCAAAATTATCCTACCACTAGTGGAGAGAGTGCAACGAATGAATGATCAATTAGGGTCTTTCAAGGAAGCAATTACAATAAATACTAAATTACTCAAGGATTTGGCAGCCCCCAACCCGAATCCGACTCCATTAGTACCACAGACAGGGGGCAAAACAACTAACCTACAAATTAATAGGGATACCACTACTATTTGTTCGCAAACGAACAATCTTGTCCCTTTGGAACCAGGTAGTGTACTTACAAGTGGCAAAGAAGGAAGAGATGGAGGACTAGCAAGGATACCAGATCCCAAACTTGCAAAGGCGGCCAGGGATCATTTCCTAGATAGGAATGCAAATAGTGCTTTGCAACAAATAGATCTGCCACCTGAAGCTGCACCATATGTCATAGTCCTCACCGGGGTCCCAGAATTGGCAGCTGGGAAAAAAGAAGGCTACACAGAACTTAAAAATAAAGTAGTCCACTGGCTCCGAAATAATCGACCATTACCGCCCAACATAGATGGAGAGAGCTCGTATGTAAGAAGGTTGGGTTGGGTGGGGCAAAGACCAAAGGACACACAAGGGGATGTCATTATTATAAATTTTAGGGACCGTAGGGTTATTGCTCACATTAGAGATTGGTATCTGGAAAGTGGTGAGGGGGGAATCTTCACACGATCTAAGCTATTTTTACCCCCCATCTCTGTTGGCTAACCCACAAAGATTTAGGAACTCATTTCTAAGAAATGCAATAGGTCCCGGTTTTTTCATCCGTCTAATCGATTTTCCATGTTGTCTGGTCTAGAAGGGGTGGACTGACTTATTAAAGGATCACCTAGCAAGCATCATGTATTTAATCAGGTAGAGGCCACTAAAGGAGTAGGTGATGGGGATCAAATTAAATGAACGCACGACATTGGAAGGAACAAGGGAAACATTTTTCCCCCAAGATGGATCAATTACTCACATGCGGGAACTAGTTCCGGGTGGGGACTATATGTCGGAATTAGTCTGCACTGACCAGTGTACTGTACCCGTTGTCCTAACAGGGATTAAAGCCATGCTTCGTAACATCTCCCCAGGTAATGACCTGCACGCTATTGAGTGCACACGTAACATCATACCAGCACATCTATTGGTTTCCTGGAATATTACAGGACTCAAGAGTAAATTAACGTCCTTAGACTGGTTAGCATTTATAGATTCATATACAGTCATATTTCTCCAGGAAACCTGGCAGATGGTTCCCTAGTTTAGGCAGGGATACTTTAACTTTTTCATACCAGCAATACAAACCACAAGAGGTAGGCCAATGGGGGGCTTGACAACCTGGGTTAAACAGAATGATAGGTGCAGGGGCACTCAGATAGACCCTGGCTGCAACGATATCCTTATTATTAGGTTACAGTGCCCAAATACTAGAGACTTGTACCTTTTTAATGTTTATGCAAGAGGTAAACCGGGAGGTAAACCTTCAGAGATAGTTTTTAAGCTGGGGTCCAATCTGGATAACTATAATGGCAAAGCAAATCTGCTCATTGCGGGAGTTTTCAACTGTTGTTTTGAGCCCCTGGACCAAAACGATATTCATTTAGCAAAGGAGGAAGATCGTACATGGGATATCCCGCAATTGACTATCCCCCCTATCAAACGTTGGCTGCACTCCAGGTCAAAGCCCTATGCTTAGAGCAGGGTCTACGAGCAGTAAACGGCAGGACCAGAGCAGATAAAGAGGGAATACCAACATTTGATAATGGGTGTGCACTAGCAGACTAGACTATATATTTGTCAATTTAGAGTTTTGGACATCAATCTAAGATATGGCTATCGTAAAAAGAGTGGAGAGTGATCATAACCCTCTAAGCCAAACCGTGGATTTGTATGGAGATAAGCAGGCTGACCCCAGCCATACAATTATCGATATACTTCTTCCAAACGATACACGGAGGGTGAAATGGACAGAATGCTTATTGAAACAGGAACATATTACAGCTATGGGGTGATTAGCTGTAAGGGCATCCATTGAGCTTCAGGAATGTATATTCAATTAGGATCTTCTGTCCAAGGTTGTTCCAATTCATTTAACACTTTTTAATAGTCTTAAAATTTGTTTTATAAAGGAGGTAACTGGACCTAGACACCTTACTAAAAAGCAGGCAGCTTCCTGGTATGGCAAGAGTTGTAGTGATGCATACAAAATACTTGCTGTGGCTGTAAGAATGAAAAATAGGGATTTAATTCAAGATGCAAGGTGCAAGTACAAACATGCCCAGCGGGAAGCGAAAAAAATTCCTGGATGAAAAATATTGGCAAGAACTATAGGATGCTAGTAAAACTAGAAATATGGTAGGATTTTTGGACTTGGTAAAATGGGGCAAGGGATGTCCCAGAGCCCAACCGCAAAATAATGTCTCTCCAGAAATGTGGGTGTCGCATTTTAAGAAGCAGTTTGCATGCCCGGTTTCAGATATGGGGACAAGTCCCAATATTTCCCCCGCTAACGTAACTTCTACGCTATTACAATTTAGTTTAAAAGCAGTAGAACATGTTTTAAAACTTATCCCAAAAGGCAGAGCACCAGGGCTGGATACCGTACCGGCAGATCTTTTTATTCACGGCAAAGAGGTATGGGCAACATACATAATGTCCCTTGCTAATGCCATCGCTAAAGGCTCCACAATTCCGGAAACCCGGAAGGGAGCCGAAATAATCCCTATTTTCAAGAAAGGGGATCGTTCTGACCCCGCTAACTATAGGCCTATCAGCCTGATAGATTGTATTCAGAAGGTGGTTGCCAGGCTCGTGTTGTCTAGGATCCAGAACTGGATAGACGACGTTGATGCCTTGTCACCTCTACAAGCTGGGTTTCGTGCACATACGAGCACGGTGGACCAGGTTTTTAGATTCGTTGTTATTTATTGGAGGTGGGTAAGTCCTGGAAGTCCAACATGGATGAGAGCAGAGGTACTGCTCCCGGCTTCGAGGAATGCACACTTTTTCGTGGACCCCAATAGGTCCTAATGTTTTTAATCCACCGTATTTCAATCAATAAAGATTCATATACATTTGTTTATTATGCCATTTCTTTCTTTACTTCTTAATGATTTTTTCTCATTAAATTATTTTCGAATATTGGCAATTTTCATTTTTAAAGCATTTCACAATTAACCCAATGCATTTCGGGTACAAATGGACCCTTCGTCGGGGGTCTGAAAAGGAAAGAATAAAGAGCAATTTTGAGCCCAGAGCTATGTTTACACTCACATACCACATTAACATAGTGTCATCAAACGCAAGAAACAAACGTCTTCGTATGTGTTTCAAACATTGTCCCGTTCAGTGAGAACCTGATTTAGCCGAGAGTATTAACTGAATTACAAGCACAAAATTCTTAATGCCCCCATAACCTTTGCGCAACTCTAAAAATAAGATTAATGTTCCACATTATTAATCGTTACTTGGAACGGCGAGCGTTCCGTGTCAGTTACTCACAGAAATGCAATCTGACAACGTCATACGTCCTCTCCTCCAATGGCTGTCTGGTTACTATCGCTTACTGCGCTATGGTCCCTATAACTGATCTCATTGGTTTGAAAAATGGTCACGTGATCGCTACTTCACTGAAGAAAATTATAATCTGCGTGCCATCAAATAATAGTGATAACCAGTTAAATACAAAATATATAGTATTTGCGTTGGTCCTGATGTATAGACATTAAAAAACTGTGCCGAATTTTCATTTTGGTGATTAAGTGATACATTCACTAAAATACCGTGTAAATTATATAAGAGTGCTATATATACAACAACTCAACCAGAAATCATATTGTATGAACAAACTGTGTGAAGGAACACATCAATATACCTAATTACTCGAGACCCGTCAGTAATGCGTCGGCCATATTTAAGGTGTATGTAAAGTAGAATGCGCTCAAGGTGTTTAGCGCCTATTCATGTGATAATCACTGCGTGGATACATTGTACTAATCGAACTACAATAGCAGTTACAAGATGAACAAGGTTATGTGCTAAACATTAAGTATAATCCCAAAGTGAATATTTTAAACAGGAGTTATGACAGAGCATCACAAATTCATTTCTCATCTATTATAAAAAACATGTCAGTTCCAATCTGTCATTGAGCCCATCCGGCTGGAGGCTCCCCATCTTTCTTATCCAAAAGTATTCAGACCTTAATCTCATTTTGTGTGTGTCCAAGCCTGGACGTGTTTCCACCACTTCCAATATAGTGAACCTTAATTGGGAGATGTTATGTCCTGTTTCTGTCCAATGTGCTGCCACTGTAGATTTCATATTTTTTTGCCTTATATTACTTTTTTGTTCTGTTATTCTTACCTTAACTTTACGTTCCGTTTGTCCTACATACAACTTACCACAAGGGCATTTAATGCCATAAATGACTCCTTTGGTATCACAAGTGCTTGAATGCTTTAGTTGGATTGTTTGCCCAGTTCTAGGGTGTGTAAAGGATGGACCTGTTATTACATTGTTACAATGTGTACAGTTCTCACATTTTCGCATTCCTTTATGTATTGTCTTGTTGGATTCCTTTTCTTCTTGCTTTAACAATTCTTTTAGATTCTTAGGTCTGTTGTAGGCAAATGTTATCCGTTCCGCAAACAAAGGTTTTAAATCAGGTTCTTGAGTACGTAAAGTTAAGGTAAGAATAACAGAACACAAAAGTAATATAAGGCAAAAAAAAAAAAATATGAAATCTACAGTGGCAGCACATCGGACAGAAACAGGACATAACATCTCCCAATTAAGGTTCACTATATTGGAAGTGGTGGAAACACGTCCAGGCTTGGACACACACAAAATGAGATTAAGGTCTGAATACTTTTGGATAAGAAAGATGGGGAGCCTCCAGCCGGATGGGCTCAATGACAGATTGGAACTGACATGTTTTTTATAATAGATGAGAAATGAATTTGTGATGCTCTGTCATAACTCCTGTTTAAAATATTCACTTTGGGATTATACTTAATGTTTAGCACATAACCTTGTTCATCTTGTAACTGCTATTGTAGATAGATTAGTACAATGTATCCACGCAGTGATTATCACATGAATAGGCGCTAAACACCTTGAGCGCATTCTACTTTACATACACCTTAAATATGGCCGACGCATTACTGACGGGTCTCGAGTAATTAGGTATATTGATGTGTTCCTTCACACAGTTTGTTCATACAATATGATTTCTGGTTGAGTTGTTGTATATATAGCACTCTTATATAATTTACACGGTATTTTAGTGAATGTATCACTTAATCACCAAAATGAAAATTCGGCACAGTATTTTAATGTCTATACATCAGGACCAAGGCAAATACTATATATTTTGTATTTAACTGGTTATCACTATTATTTGATGGCACGCCGATTATAATTTTCTTTAGTGAAGTAGCGATCACGTGACCATTTTTCAAACCAATGAGATCAGTTATAGGGACCATAGCGCAGTAAGCGATAGTAACCAGACAGCCATTGGAGGAGAGGACGTATGACGTTGTCAGATTGCATTTCTGCGAGTAACTGACACGGAACGCTCGCCGTTCCGAGTAACGATTAATAATGTGGAACATTAATCTTATTTTTAGAGTTGCGCAAAGGTTATGGGGGCATTAAGAATTTTGTGCTTGTAATTCAGGTTCTCACTGAACGGGACAATGTTTGAAACACATACGAAGACGTTTGTTTCTTGCGTTTGATGACACTATGTTAATGTGGTATGTGAGTGTAAACATAGCTCTGGGCTCAAAATTGCTCTTTATTCTTTCCTTTTCAGACCCCCGACGAAGGGTCCATTTGTACCCGAAATGCATTGGGTTAAATGTGAAATGCTTTAAAAATGAAAATTGCCAATATTCGAAAATAATTTAATGAGAAAAAATCATTAAGAAGTAAAGAAAGAAATGGCATAATAAACAAATGTATATGAATCTTTATTGATTGAAATACAGTGGATTAAAAACATTAGGACCTATTGGGGTCCACGAAAAAGTGTGCATTCCTCGAAGCCGGGAGCAGTACCTCTGCTCTCATCCATGTTGGATTTTTGAACAGTGTTCCTAGACAAAACACCTTGAACGAAGGAGTTGCACAAAAATGAGAAATCAGCTGAAATTGGACACAAGAGTGTGCAACTGGTGACAACTTAAGATAAAGTCCTGGAAGTGGCACACTATACGCTGCATTTGTCGACCTAAAATCGGCCTTTGATTTAGTATTTAGTACCGCGTATGAAGATGTGGCAAGTCTTCCAGGAACAAGGAATGCCACCGGAACTTCTCGCGTTTTTAATTAAACTCCATGATAACAATTTTGCTCAGGTCCGTTGGGGTCAACAAGGCCAGGTCACAGACGGGTTTCCAACCTTTAGAGGTGTAAGACAAGGATGTGTGTTGACCCCAACATTGTTTTCTTTGTACATCAACAGGGTTATCGACTACTACAAGGATTTTCCCACGGATGCTCCAAAGCTCAGTGGTGAGACGATACGCCTGTTGATGTTTGCAGATGATACCCTTTTAATTTCCAAGACTCAACAAGGGCTTCAGAGAGCAATCAGGCATTTTGAGACCTTCTGTATTGATTATGGCCTTACCATTAATGTGTCAAAAACAAAATTTATGGTCATGCATAGGCACACGTTTGTGAAAGTAAGAGCAGTAATGAATGGGGAGTCGATCGAGCAGACACAATCCTTCACATATTTGGGAATCACATTGGGCTCAAGGCTTGAATGGAAATCCCATATTAAGCAACTAGTCACCAGACACACCCAGTTGGCGGGAGTACTTCTAAGAGAACTGCGTTCCTCGGCCACTCAACCCATAGCTCCAGCGCTAAAAATCTATGATACAAAAATACGGGCTTCCGTATTGTATGGGGCTGAACTATGGGGGTCTTGTAACATCTCTGATCTGGCAATTTCCCAAAACAAGTTCATGAGGGGAATAGCGAGGGTCCCTCCATCCACCCCGCTTCTACCCCTCTATTTGGATTTGGGATGTCAGAGAATAGAGGACGTAGCACGATTCAGACCGGTTGCTTACTGGCGGAGGATCTGGGTCACCCCGGAACTCTCCCAATATGCTCAGGCACTCCTTGAAGTCAGGGACATGGATACAGCCAACAGAATAAATTGGTACAGAGAATCTAAGGCGACTTATAATGCCATGGGTCTGGATGAACTATGGGACAATCCTACACAAAATGCTTTCATCTCATGCAAGACATTAAAGGAGCTCTATTGGTCTATGGTATCATCTCAATATTTCCAAAGATGTACTGTTCCTTCAATACAAAGTGTCTTTTTGGAGCTTAAACATTTACCAGCTTATGAACCATATTGGGACTTTATCACAATCCCCGTGGACCGGAAACGGTTCCACCAGTATAGGGTGGGCACCCTCCTAATTAATACTTTTACTGGCAAATGGTCAACTGTCAGGGGTGTTATGTGTCCTTTTTGTACCACCCAACCGGAAAGCCTAGTTCACATTTTGTTTATATGCCCTGCGTACAAATTTCCGCACCACGGATGGCTAAGGCCAATCTGTATGCAGATGGGCATTAAAAAAGGAACAGAGGCACTAAGGATTCTTAAAACGGACTGTTCCGAAAGTCTAATAATTAATGTGTCCAAATTCCTCAACTGGATGTGGGCAATTCGAAGGAAAAAAATTAAAATCAGTCAATGCCCGAATTGATTAAATAATTTTATTCATGACTTTCTACTACGTTTAATGAATTGTAAATAAGGTTTTAGATCAATTTGCTTTTTTTTTCTCTTTTTTTAAAATATTTATGATCTTAAAGTATTTTTTTAATGATAGGAAGGGAACAACCAGAAGACAGACTCCGTCAGTAGGATCATTGTGAATGCCCCCTCTATTTTGTACAATTGCTAATGAATTACTCTTGCTTATTGTATTATCATGGTACTGTTGATGTTTTTTATTCCTTTTTAACATGTTTGTCTTTTGTGACATGATGTCGAAATAAAGACTTATTTGATTAGATTTGAGTTTGGAAATCAGGTTTCAGTGAATATTTATCATTTTGCATCATTAAAGTAAAGTGTCTTGATTTATTCTGATTCTAAAAAAAATCTTTGTTTCTATCACACTTAAGAATTACAAAAAAAGTGCTTCTTTTTTGCCTTCCTAACTGCTGAATGTGTACAGCTGCCATCATGCCATGATTAATCCAAGGATGCCCAGCCAATGTGTCAAGATTTACCGTTATTTTGCCAGTGCCAACATTTTCAGGAATAGTTATAATTGTGATAGAGATGAACCACTTATTCGGGGGGCACCATATTTAGATGGTTCCCCGACACCAGGAATGGCTTCCAGGGTGAGATAATGTCTTTCAAAGAAGGACACAACACAGCTACAAAAATAAAACATACATATGCACAGAGAAATGTTTAAACAAATATACATATATATATGCACACTACTGCTTGAGTCTCAGACAAACAAGGCCATTAACAGTATACAAATTCTCTTCCGAGCACTCAAAGTTCATAAATCAAAGTCTTTATATAGTAGAATCTCTTAATTTATTTTCTTCATTGAAGAGTTCAATTCATAAATCTTCATAACGTTCCCACGCAGCCAACATGTGTTTCGTGCAAATATTTAAATAAACTCCACCATATGGAGAATCTCTTTTCAGCATTAGTTTTCAAACATAGTAAGTCCCAGAGGGATATACCCTCATGCCATTGAGTGTCCAAAGAAATAGTAGAAAAACACCAAATTCACAACCAAAGAAACCCATAAGTGATAAAAGTACCTATTAGATATAGTGTGAATAGCCTCCAAAGTAAATGCCATTATAAGTAGATAGCTTAGTCATAAACAGTAGTTCATGACTAAAGTATTAGTATTCGATGCCTACCTAAACGAGCAACAACGTACCAATATAACGATATAATCTTCCGCTTCTAATCCAAGCGTTAATAATATCTTTATTCTTTACTCCATCTAAAGGCAACCACATAAAAAAAGGGACTATAACTTCCATTTATTACTCTAATAAACTTCACTCTGCTTATTTGCACAAACTCACCCCTTAGTGTTCAAATTATTGGCCAGTCTTTAATCCTCATAGCCAGCAAAATTATCTATAGAAAAAATATAGTAGATTTTTACGATCTCATCAGTATCAATCCCTCTGTTCGATATCTTTGAAACAGAAGAAATATTCATCCCTCACCTTCCACAGTATTGTATCATATCTGCCGGCTTTAAATATCAATCCGCATATAATCCGTTTTTCGAACGTCCAAATTGTGCGAGTTCGACAACTAAAATAATAATAGAACCAATCATTACTCTCTTCCCATATGTAATATCAAACAAGTTTCTCTATCTTCAACCCGCAGTCGTGCTCCCGTGCTCAAACCTACCTCGAATCTTTTAATTCGATCTTATCTCCGTAGCGTTCTACTCGGGCGCCATCTTACCCCACGTAAACCAAGGGCACTTGCAGATCCACCATGCATGGATCTTGGTCACATATTTATTAATGGCTCACGACTAGAGATGTCGCCAGCTGGACACTATCGGTTGAGCACATGCCCTGCACTTTATCCGACCACGCCCCCCTATACGCTAATGATTCCACAAACCCTACAGTGCATGTTTTCGTGGAGCTTACCTCCTTATGCCCTGCGGAACATGGTATGTAAGGAAGAATTGCGCATCACATACTTCTTTGAGCTCAACACCCGTTCAGTTGAATTTCCCTTGGTTCTCTGGGAATCATTCAAGGTAGTGATAAGAGGGATATGCATCGCAAAACAAGCCGGAGTCATCCGAGCCATTAGGGACACTCTCAAGTGCTTGGAATCTGAGCTCCAAGCTTTACTATTCCAATCCCAACCCAGATATACTTGCAAATATTTGGGTTAAAACCACCTAATACCACTCAGAAGCTGAACGCGAGGTCAGCTTCCTGGGCCTCGAGGCGATGGCCCACAGATTTTGCGAAGGCGAGAGTCCAGGCTAATTTGCTACGGAAACCTCATGCATCCACTTATATGACAGGGCTGTGCTCTAACTCGGGAGATAGATTCACTGCACCAGATGATATCATAAAAACAATTACTACTTTTTACTCTCAACTTTATACCGCGGGCTCCGAGCAGGATCCTGATTCCCTACAGCAATATTTCCATTCAGTTGAGCTCCTAAGGCTCAGCCCGGCCCACCGCGAATAGCTTGATGCTCCATTCACAAATCAGGAAATTACCCAGGACATTGCAGGATTCCCAGCCGACAAGGCACCCGGTATGGATGGCCTTATGCTGACATTTCACAAAGAGTATGCCTCAATTTTAACACCTCACCTAGTGGAGATGTACAACAAATCCATTAAGGTTGGCCGCCTTCCCCCATCGCTCCGTGAGGTGTTCATCATGCTAACAATGAAACCAGAAAAGCTGCCAACATCTTGCGACTCCTATCTCCTTCTTTAGCTTAACAACATGGATAATAAAATACTGGCCGAAGTATTAGCAAACCGACTTCCCCCCCGTCATGCTGTTAATAATACGTCTAGACCAATCTGGCTTCATCCCAGCCCGCATCACCTCACATAACCTCAGAACCATTTTTTCTCGAATGCATCAAATTAATCCCACCCTCCCCGCAGTGGCTGCATTTCTCGACGCAACTAACGCATTTGACTCCCTGGAATGCCATTTCTGTTCCCTTGGCCTCAGTACGGGTTTAATTCGAAATGGATGTTTGTCATTACAACGCATGCTTTTACCACGCATGCCTTTACCATGCAGGTTTTACAAAGCAAGTCGTTACAACGACTTGCGTTGGGGGGCGCTGGGTAGTGGAATAGTTTAATTTACTATTCCAACTCCAGTCCCCGTGGATAGTAGGGAGGGTTTTGGATAGTAAATTAAAATATTCCCTATCCTACAGCGCCCCCCAGCGCAAGTCGTTGTAACGACTTGCATTGTAATACCTGCGTGGTAAACGTACTGCGTTGTAAAAGTTGCGTGGTAAAGGATGTTCCCCATTCGAAATATCAGATTGCTATGCATAAATGGACAGATCTCTGATCCCATCACAATCACTAGGGGCACACGGCAGGGTTGCCCACTCTCTCCACTGCTCTTTGCCATCGCCATGGAGCTCCTTGCTGCGCTGCTACGTCAGCATCACACCCACCGTGGCATTTTGTTCACCGCCAGAGCGTTGGTCACCTATATGTATGCGGACGATGTTGCACTATTCATCTGTGAGCCACACAAGAATTTGGATCCAATGACAAGTGAAGTCATACATTTTGGGGGATACTAGGGTGTCCACATTAATTGGAGCAAATCCATATTGTTCCCCCTTACAGATGCTACACAATCTTGCTCTACAGAGTTTCCGCTTAAATGGGCAACTGACCAATTAGATACACCTCAGCATTTGGCTCAGCAGAAGCACAGACGAACTCTGAACCACGAACTATGGTAGGGCCAGATGGTGGTTAGAAGCCAAAATCTCAATCTGGAATAAGTTTCTGCTTTCCTTGTCAGGCCGCATCGCAATTGCTAAAATGATTATTTTGCCAACATTTCTTTACCTGTTTTTAAACATACCGCTTCCTCTCACAATGTAATTCTTCAATAGACTGTGATCTAATTTAATTTCTTTGGCATGGGCAGGACGCCAGCCACAAATTGCCTATGATATCTTGATGCTCCCTTTTGCACATGGCGGTCTTGGCGCCCCTAACCTGAAGCTATACGCTCACTGCACCCAGGCTAATTTTCTACATTTTTGACTCAACCGACACCATTCCAACCGAATACTGCGGTAGAGACTGACCTGGCCTCTACTTGGCCACTTAGCACTGCGCTGTTCCTGCCCTAAAAAAATGCCCAAAAGAAATCAGCACAGTTGAATGCCTACGATGGGCATGGGAGGGACTTCGTAAAGACACTGGCACAGTCACCCTATACACTCCATCCATGCAACTTGCCGAAAATCCCGCTTTTTCCCCATAACAAAATAAAGGTATGGCGCGCCGCGCGAAGGCGCTAGGAATCAGCATAAATGCTGATTTATACCCAGACAGCCAGTTTCACCCCCCTGAGCCCACTGCGACATCCGCATTCCCACTACTGGAAAGCCTACTTTACCACCAGATGTGTGCAACATGCAAAAGCGCAAATAACTTATTCCCAGCGCCACCTCCCAATAACCCAGCAGTGGAATATATACACATAACTACTTCACATTGAAAATTCTTCACTAGATTGTATTCACTATCAAAGGCAGCTGCACCTATTGGCGCTGAGCGGGCGCTTAGCACGTGGTGGGTGGACTTGCTGGACAGGTCAACACTTGATCAATGGCAATACTGCTGCTGCCAAACTTAAAAGCTCTCCCCCAACTATAGGCTGAGGCAGATACACTTTACATTTTTTCGCAGGCTATACTGTACCCTACTCGCACTACACAAGATGGGCCTCATTGCAGACATGTGCTGCATGCGTTGTTCGGCGATTAATGCCACTTTCACACACCTGGCCTGGTCCTGCCCTAAAGTGCAATCCTATAGGCTGGAGGTATGCAAGACCATCAGCGCTATTACCTCAATCACCCTCACACCAAATCCCTTTCTCTGCTTACTTGGTTACGTAAAAGAAATTCCTGATGCCTGCCAGAGCTTTGTGGAAATGCTACTGGTTCTGGCCAAGCGTAGAGTGGCAAGACATTGGGGGCGGAAACCAGACCAATGCTCCAATCCTGGCTTACTGATGCACCATACTGTCCAACACAACTTACAGAATTTTTGAATCTTACATCGAGCAGGCCCCACGATATTTGGGGACCATTAGCTACCTACCTGCACAGCCTGGCTGAGGGTGTCTCAGACAATAACACCCCGATGGGTAGTCCAATAGGCACGCCTGCACGAGGGACCGATGCCAGGCCAGAGGTGCTCATAGAGCTATAGTTTGTGACTATCATTGTGATCTAACTAAGAGCCTTCTCAAGCACGGTTCCTCGAGCATGGAATCTTCTTCCAGCTAAACTGAGGAAAGAAACCAATCTTCTTCTCTTCAGGAAGAATCTGAAGACGGTGCTCTTCTTGGAAGCATGGGCGCTACTGTAGTGGGTGGCGTGGTGTTCCTACCGGTGTTGTGTGTCCACTGTTAGCGCTTAGATACCTCGGGGTGATAAGGCGCTTTACAAACTCATAATAACATAACATCATAATACCATAACTTGCCTCTGTATGACTCTTTCCTTTCTTTTTTTAGAAATATCATTTGATGTGAATATCTGACTAAGTTAAACTGCCGCTAGATACCTCGTACACCTGTATATGCATTAATTATCCAATGTAATTTGTTGAGGCCACTGCTGAACTGTATAAGGCTAACATGCTTCTATTGAAAAAGTTCAATAAAAAAACACTAATGACATGAAAGGGTCTACCTGCGACCCAGCCTTCTATCTCTTTCTGAGGACCCATTGGAATGTCAAGGAACAGAAACTACAGATGATAAACTAGCTTCTAGGGTGATGGTTTCCTTTCTGTTCCAGCTGCTGCCTTCAGATCCCAGAGACCAGGAACAGACAGGGCAGTGAGTAAAGCACATGGATGTAATGCTTGCAAAAGTCTCAAACAGTGGAAATTGTTTGGGCTGTATTTCACTTGATAAAAGATTTTTTTGTTTTTTACAAACTATGCCACTTTAGAGAAAGCTCAGCCATCTGCAAATGACCGCTGGCCATGCATGTTTGGCAAACCAGGTCCCCACTGAACAAAAGCCTTATAAGTGAGGAGGACTGGCATACAGCCCAAGCAACTGCCAGTAGCTGAAAATGTTACAGGCCTTCCACCAATCACCATTACAATTTCTGCAGCCAGAGCAATATCAGGGATAACTATGGCATGCTGTGGGGAGCAGATAGTACACTAGAATATCTATAATTGACATATGTGCTCCCCAAACTGCAAAAAACATGAAGCAAACAACAAACTCCTGTATCATTAAAAGCTCTGAAAATCACAAGAAAATGTCACAAACAGAGAATGATCCACCTTTAATCTTCATATTTCAAAAACCATATTGGTTCTATGTCAAATCATCTTAGCGTTCTTTTTCAAGCTGTCAAGAAATGCATAAACGTATCCCACACATTACCCATACCATTCTTTCAAGTAAAGGCCTATAACATAAAAAGGTATTTACCTCACCTTCTATCTAACTATACACAACATGGTCTCACAAAATTGCCTTCACTTCAAGCACTGGGCTCAGCCTTCCTTCTTCAGAACAGCTTATTCCCAAAACTTATGTAGATGGCCTAATAGCTGCTATTGTGAAACAGTTACATGTTACAGATATTGCTAACGTAGTCCAGATTATAACAATTTCCTTACAAGAAGGATTAGGTACCACAAACCTTAACTCTGTTAAAGAAAAGCCAAAACATCACACCATCTATTGGCTATCACAAGATGCTCCTTCTGATCCTTTCCTTGCCACAGACCTCAAAAGGGTTTTCCTACATCCCGTGGCTCAAGATCACATGTGTAAAGCTGGAAGTTTAGGGTTCAATTCTCTCACTATAGTCAACTCTACATGCAATGCAACCTATGGAAGTATTTCTACACAGAAATGCAGCTTTTCATTGTTGGGATTTGCTTTGCTAAAGCCTGCGTGACTTTTAATAAAAATAAACACAACCAAAAATCTAATACAAGTATGGTCCAGCCTTGCTAAAATAGTTAGAACAAGTATTATTTTTAACATAAGTACATTTAGACTTGCCAAATGTGTAAAACCCTTTGAGATATACAAATAAATGCAGAAACATGTTGACTAAATGAGAAGGGTGAGAATAACCCTTGCATCTGTTTCACCTTGTGAACGGACGGATTGATTTTAAGAATTTGTATCCTCTTGTCTGATGAACAAAACAAAAACCTCCCCTTGGGAGAGGCAAATTATACCCCAATTTTCAAGCGAGATATAGTTGCAAGCATTATGAGTTACCTTCAGTATGCTGTGGCTTGGCATCAAATACCCGAGCATGATATAACACCATTACATGATATCACAGTGGATCACACAATATCAAATTATGTCAATAAAAGTTTAAGGAGAGTAAACACCTCAGCACTTCTTCTAGGATTTCCTTAACCAATAGACAAACACAACTTCAAGACCCTTGTGAACCTAATTCACTCAGGGCATGTACAACACAAGCGAATGGAGAAGCAACAAGAAAATTTGTGAAATGTGATGTATCAAATTGACAAATTGAGACTCATGTCCTTCATGAATGTAAAAAAAGTCAAATTTTAATCGGTTTCTCTTGACAAGATGATAAAACAGCCAAGAAACTCAAAGTACGATGATCAGTGAAACAGCCAGAAACAGCCAACGCGTTTCGCCCGATATCGGCTTCCTCAGGGCTGTAAATACAATATACATAAATGGTCACAAATATAATGAATATACAATAGGATATAAAACTCAAAAAAAGATGTGACTCACGACTAATCATTACAATCAAATCTGTCATTGTTACATGATTTACAATTTGAAGGACATAGCATTGAATGGTAAAGATCATGATTATACATCGTGTACTGTGCTTTGTCCACATTATCCGACAAAGCCCTCATGATAATGCGTGCACAGATCATCACATGGTAAAAAGGGGAGAAAAAGGAGGAAAGTAAGAGAAGGAAGAACAGTAAAACGACGGGAGGAGGAATGAAACAAAGTGAAGGGAAAAAAAATGGAGAAAAATAAAGTGAGATGACTAATCAACAGTGAGCAAGTTTGGTACAAATAGAGTCTCTATAAATACAAAGCAATAGAAAGAGGAGGAGAAAAAGAAGAAAAAACCGGAACTTAAGTGAGTGGGGGCATGTAGTCATCAGCCAAGGTAAAAGAGTGCACGCAAAAGTGCTGCAAAGTACTGCCAGTACCACAAGTTTAAAAAAGACCCCAGTATATTTCCCAACATCAAACAAACCCTAAAACCAGAAATACTGTTAATTCTTTTTTTTTTTGTAAATCTTTTTTGTAAGTTTCAAAAGAAAGAAAGTAATAGACATATCAGGTGCCATACATTCAGACATAATAAGAAGGCGGACAGATGTTGATACAGGATGGATACTTAGCAGTGAAGTAACGCCAATGTATGAGAAACAGACAGGATGTGCCACAGTACAATATACAATTCACATTAAGCGCCCACCCATAAAATCAGGATAATAGGAGAAGCATGAGCACCAGATACTGGAATAACAACAAAGTCAGGATGTTCCACCAACTATACTTGTAAAAGGAAAGTGAAAGAGAGTGTGAAGAAAAAGAACCCATAAAAACAAAAAAGAAAACAAAACAATAAACCCATCCACCCCACCCTGCACCCCATATGGCTATTGCCTAACCCCAACTAGCAGTGTGCCTGTCGCCCCAACTAACTAATTACTAAAAGTAGAAAATGAAGGAGGGCATCTTCGTACAGGCCCCCTGTCTCCGCTCCCCCCAGCAAAGCCAAGAGTCCTCAGACTAAAATCTATCAAGCTGCAAATACGTAGCGCAACAGGGGAAACTCCAAACACCGCCCAACCTCCTGAACGCATCGTGGTTGCAAACCCCGTGTCCAGTAATACCCGATGGCAAACTCAATCACACAGTCTCATCCTTGACACTTCCGATAAAACATGTGCGCCCCTTCCGGACAAACTGTCGCTTCCGCAGGTTAGTCAATGCACAAACAACCTGTAGCAAAGTTCAATCCGAGACGAAGCAGAGAGATGAAAGTGTTGAGAACTCCGCTAAGTCCAAAGACTCCCCACACCGTCATGGATTCCCAAAGTTGTTTCGTCCGCCATTTTAGCAGTGCCGATGTATAGGGGAGTGACGCAGTTTCAAACCAACAACAGTTCCCATCAAAAGTCTCCAGAAAGGGAGCATTAGTTAGTCCATCAGGTAGTCCATCCATAGTCGGCAACGATCGTAGGCCTGACAATCCAATTGCGGCATCGAACTTGCTCTCAGCTCCCAAAACACTGGTCAAAGGCTCCAACGTCTCCCATAGTACAGAGTCTGCTTCCACCATCGAAGTGGCCATCTTGGGTATCTCGAGTCGTTTCGTTTCTTGTAGTGGACCAGGGTCCGGTCCCATCCGCCCAGTTCCAGACAAAAACACTATAATTTTATGGATGCAGGCTTCAATGCAAGCATGAAGTGACCCTATGGCTGCCAACACCGTTCGTAGTGACGGATCACTCTCAGTCTGCTCCACAACATCTCGCTCAGTTTCGGTCATATTCGCGTCCCCAGAGAGCCCGGTCTCCCCAGGGGGAAGAGGTGGATGCGGAACGAACAGTTTCAGAGGGGGACTTATCATTGGGGACAATAACATTCCGAACTCAGCCACCGCCGGCGGAGATCCTAACCCAGCGAACACCGGCGGAGCCCTAACCGGGCCACCGAACTAGGGACCCCCGTCCGCTGCTCCAATTGTGCGTTGTCACCCCTCCTTTAATATGCACCAATTCAGCCAACCATCGTCAACTTCAGTCCAAGAAAAAGGTTTTTCCACCTCGGTAGACCGGACCCTGTCACACAACTACAGTCGATGTTGTTCAACTAAAACCCGGCAGGGCCAGTACTCGAGACCTCGGCTTCCAGGCTGGTCTAGGCCGCAAACTGCCACACGATGTATCTTTGTCTACCAAACTGGTAGAAATCTCGGGATTGCATCGTTAAGCTCCAGTCCGGTTCATACACACGGAGGCAGGGCGCAAAAACAGGATAAATAACAGGATCCTCTGGCAGGAGTCGGAGGTCGGCGGAGCCGGGAGCTTACGCGGCCATCTTGTTTGCTGGCGTAGCTCCTCCCCAATAATACTGTTAATTCTTAATAACCACATACTCTCACAGTGCTTGAATTGGTATTCGGATTGAGTCGTCTTCCGTTTTCTCTTCTTCTTGTATGATTATTGCACATTATTCGCGCCTGAATAAGGTACATTCCACAAATCTTATAATATGTACTGTTTGTTTGGAGTAATATTCTGGCTCTGATGGCACTGTATTCTTCTTTAATTTTCTCTTCTTTAGCTTTGCTGCTGACTTATCAAATCAGCTGTGGCTTTTTTCAATGAGACCGTAATCCACCTGAATCTTTTCTGGTGAGAATGTTTTACGTTATCTATTAGAGTATGTGGTTATTAAGAATTAACAGTATTTCTGGTTTTAGGGTTTGTTTGATGTTGGGAAATATACTGGGGTATTTTCTAAACTCATGGTACTGGCAGTGTACAGTAGTGTATAGTTAGGTTGTGCAACACTTAATCCCTTTCTGCCATCCTTTTGCTGTGTCTCCCACTCAGGGCATGGTTAGCCATTGACACATTTCACGATTTAGAAATATCAAACTCTGTGAAGCCTGGTCTACTTCCGAAGCTCGACAAGACCTGACTAACTGATCCATCTTCTTATTTCCCATTTCTATAACACTCCCTAAGTTTGCACTTTGCTGTGGCTAGCAAGCAGCAATCTTCGTTGGTAATCTTCAATAAATAAATAAGAAGCAACAAATATGTGGGGAGCAGGTAGGGCTGCGGAGAACAAAAAAGATTATTATTTGTGCTCCCTCAGCCCTATCAAAGGAAACTAGCTGTGTTGGTCACAGAAAGAAAAGGTAATCAGAATATATTTGACTCCCAGCATACGGCCAAAGGAATTGGCAGAGCTCCAAATTTAACATGATCAATTTATTGTACCCAGAGACTGAAATGTTTTGGTGCATTACCCTCCATAATCAGCTATACTCTGTAAATCCAATACTAGCTAATCTCTGTATATGCAATCAATTTATTGAATTCATTGTGGACTGTTGTCAATCACTCTGAAGTTGTGAAGAACATAAAAACTAAAACCTAAAATGAGATCGCGTGCAAACATGGCATTCAAGAAATGGCAGAGGTAAAAGCAGATACTATCATTAGGTATGTGAAATAAAGTGCTTTTCACAGGTAAATTAAGTTAAAAGTACTTTTACTGATGCCACCTCATTTAACAACTACTTCTCTAGCCATCATCTCTCTCACTGAATCCCAAGTTCTGGAACTCACAATGAGTCCAACCAACATTCTACATCACAGAATACCACATTATGGCTTTGCTAAAACAGTTTTAAAAAATCAGTGCATTTAGACTGGCTACATTTATTGTTCTACATTGTACTGTTATAGCTTATAACGCATTCACTATTATAAAACGGCTTAAGTTAACAGCCTTAAAGGTAAACTCACCCTATCCTCCTTTCGAGGTTGATAAATGGAGTGTAATTAAAATTGGACATTACATAACTAGTATATTTTGAATAACATGGAGAACCATCTGGTGTTGTTATGAGACCAACAGAAACAACTGTGGTAATGACATTTTGGATACGGTTTAGACAAAATGGGCATACGGTGGCAAGGAAATTAATCTTCGGGAAATAATCTTGCATTTTGAATGATGTTTAATACTCTGAGGTTTCAAGGTTTTTAATATGAGGAGGTGCAAGATCAGTAAATGCATATGTCCGGTCACTGCAGATCTGTTTTTGGGGCAACAACATTATTAAGAACCCAAATGAGAGACAGCGCGGATCAAGGGGATGCTCCAGTTTTAATATGCCTGCTTCTTATGCTCAACATATGGTTTGAAAGATGCCTTTCCAAACCTTTGCAAAACTCTTGTTCTTATAGTATGCTGAGTGTGTCCAGGGAATTAGTGGTGCTATAAAATGATATAAACATGTACAGTATTATTTAACTGCTAGGTTTTTAAGACTTGCTTCAGATAACATAATTAGCCCTGGAATACACAGATTTGGAGTTAAAATTGGACAGAATGGCTGTCTGCGATGAAAAGGCCATACCTCCAGTTCAAAAGTGATTAACAATTTCAGTAAGTAGCAACATAGCTCCTACTGAACTCGTTCATAAACTCGTCCATGGCCTACTTCGTAAATTGTCAAAAAAGTCCAGAGATGTGTGATAAAAGAGACAACTGCTTCAGGCACCAGACATAAAGATTTAAATGTTTGCTGCCCTAGAAACACTAGTGCAAGAAGGTCAATGCAGGCTGTGTATAATTCCATAATTCACAATTTAGCAGAGTACAAGCAGTAGCATTTCGTATCAACTAAGCTATGTAAACAAGTGTTTAGTAAAGGCCTAGTTAGACTGTGCTTCCCTACTTGTCAGTTCCACCGAAAGTGTGACTGTGAAACAAAATCAGGATTACACAACATAATTCATCTGTATATCATGGACAATACTGAATCAATTTTCAAGCCGAGATTCTTTAACTCTTCAAGAAATCTGAGCCTCAATACTATGGGCCACAATTTCAGATTGGTCCCAATTTTGTGTTAGTAGATGGCGTTATAGCTAGGCATCAACCGGCAGCAAACATGCATTAGCATTCTCAATGGTGCACTCAGATCCACTATTATTGATTGAGGTCCTCAAACAAACCTCTCCTGGATACTGAAACTCACAATTCCTCAATGATTTTACTTTAAAAAAAATATACATAAAATACCTAAATATGTGCACAGTTTAGCCGAGGTGGCATAATACAAGCATTTTGACTGAGAGAATTAGGGGCCAGATGTACTGCTCATTTTATTGGTTGCCTTGGGCCGATGTACCAACCCTGTTTTGCGAAAAGGTAACCTATTACCGACATGCGAAACAGGGCTTGCATGTCGCTCTTAGGAAGGGGCGTACTAAGTTTTGCAAGAAAGACAAATCCTTCTGTTTCTTGAAAGAATACGTTTATTCGTTATACAACCCCTGAGACACACAGCCGCCTCTTCACATAAGCCTCAATAGCTCCTGCTCCTTTCCTCGTTTCACATTCCAGAACTTAGAAATGAGCACGAGCATTAGCGTCACCATAACATATTATTAATTACCTAATACAATGTGTAAGTGTAAAATATGTAAATATAACAAATCTCCCTTACTCAAAAATAAAAATGATATAGATAAAACAGAACCTAGCTAACATAGTATGTTAATAACACAACGAAGGAAAAATAAGATTTTTTTTTTTAAACGAATTAAAATAAACTCAATATGATGTTCTAGGAAGACACATAATCACTAAACCAAGTTGGCCTAGAAATAATCCGTCCAGACAATCTTCTGGTTCCTAGATTACAAGAAACGGATCCATTGTTTGTCATATCATTGGAAGTATTACCAAAACTAGGCTTGGTAGTAACATCTTTGGCAATGCTGTCAGAATTAGACCTTACTTTAATAGAAAGACTTTTATCATCCTTGTTTCCTAACCAGATGTTGCACTTTAGATCATTGCACAGTTACTTTATTGAGATTCCACCTCCGACCATCATTCAACAATACACAATTTCCAACTACTTTCAATTTTTTTTAGGTTTGGACTATTTAGAAGAATGTCCCTTTGACATTCCAACCAGTGAAGTTCTCACCCAATCTCCAACACAAAACTTTTGAGCATGACTATTGATTTTCTCGTTATGTCTCTGGGCATATTTGCTTTGGTAATCATTTATCCTTTGGTGCAATACATCCCTGGAGACAAGCCTAGAATAACCCTTACACATCCATGCCGGATTTACCTTACTACAAGCAGGCCGTCCCTTGAGAAGACTAAAAGGAGTTTCTACTGTGGCTGAATGTGGAGTATTACGATAACTCCAAATCATTTTCTTAACAGCTGACTTGCAATCCACCCCTCTAAAACAGCTAACTGGACATTCTCCTACAACACACGGTTGAATCTTTCGACCATACCATTCTCCCTCGGAGAATAAACAGCAGTAGTATTATGCCTTACACATGCACCTTCAAATATTCTTGAAATTCTCCAGCTAAAAATTGAGGACCGTTGTCAGTAGTTATAGATTCAGGATAACCTTCCCTATGAAATATTTCCTCACAAAAATGTATAACATCACAAGCTTTGGTTTCCCTTACAAATGCCACTTCAGGCCATTTGGTGTAATAATCCATTAGAACAAATGCAAACTTCCCAGCAATATTCCCAACACTGAATGGACCACAAATATCCATAGCTAATATCTGCCAAGGTTTCTCTGGAAACACAACTGGCGTGATTGTGGTGTCTTGAGATACGTGTGATTTGTCCCCACACATACATGCAACGCAATTTCGGAAACACCTTTCGACATCCTTCTCTATGCCAGGCCACCAAAAATCACACCTGGCTCTCCTTTTCATACCTGACATCCCAGAATGACCTTCGTGAATAAGTTTTAACAATCTGGGACGTAAACGTGAAGGTACAATTAATCTGTCTGCTCTCCTAACAATTCCTGATCAGATTCACAAGATAATTCAGACCACACTGTTTTGTACTCTGAAAGATCTTCCTCACTCCACAATTTGGGATTGTTATTGTGTGATAAACATGTAATCACACGTTGTAAAACAGGATCATCCCTTACAGATTGTTTCCATTCGTCCACCCCGATGGCTCCATTGCAAGCTTCACTTACAGTGGCTACCAGCCATCCTCCTCAACTTTTGCACATGCATCCACTTCATCTGAAGTATCATGAAGTGGAAGTCGTGATAAACAATCAGCATTAACGCCAGGTACATACAAAACCTGAAAATCAAATTCCTGCAGCCTATATATCCATTTGGCAATCCTAGGAGTAGCTTTACCTGCTACCTTAGTGGTAAAAATATCTACAAGAAGTTTAGGATCCGTCCTGAGTTCAAAATTTGTACCCCACACATAAGTCTTAAAATAAATGATCCCCCAATAACAAGCTAACACTTCTTTTTCGATGACAGAGTCAGTGGCTTCCGCACCTTTCAGGGTACGGAAGCAAACGCCACTGCCCATTCTGCTTTGTCCTTCCTATGCATTAATACAGCACCTAATCCGTAAACACTAGCATCCACAACAATGATGGATTTGTTGTTGGGATCATACGGTTTAACAGCTACCACCTTGATAATGTTGTTCTTTATGTTGTCAAAAGGTGTCTGGCACTCATAACTCCAAACAAAAGCAACACCTTTTTTCACGAGAAGGCTTAAACTATGCACTTTGGATGCAAAATGTACCACAAATTTCGAATAATACTCCGCCAACCCCAGAAAAGAACGCACTTGCTCCTTGTCCGAAGGTGAAGGAGCATTTTTAAGGGCATCCTAAATATTTTTTTTCGGTTGAACACCATCAACGGACAAGGTATCCTAAATATTCTATTTCTGTTGTGGAAAATGTGCATTTCTCAGGAGATACAGTCAAACCAGCTCATTTTAATTTAGTTAAAACTTCACCCAAAATAGATCATGATCAACATCATTTTTGCCCCATACCAACACATCATCTTGAAACACAAGGATGTTATCAATGTGTTTGAGAATTCTACACATGAGTCTCTGAAAAACTGCAGAGGCAGAAACTAAACCAAAAGGCATTCTTAAAAACTGAAATTCCCCTTCTGGCGTGATAAATTTATTTATTTATTTTTGGCATTTATTAAGCGCGAACAATTGCCGCAGGCGTCTCGGCGCTGTACTGTTATACCCTCCTGTGTGATCTATACCGTTTTTCAGAGGTTAAATAGTCAAGTTTTCAGTTTCTTCCTGAAGGACAATAGATTTGGACTTGATCTTATATTTTGTGGAAGCGTGTTCCATAATCTTGGGGCGGCAGCTAAAAAACGTCTGTCTCCCCAGTTGACCAGTCTGGTTCGAGGCACTATCAGGTCATTCTGTCCTGCAGACCGTAACATTCGAGTGGGAATGTACGGGACGAGATGGTCGCAGAGGAACTGAGGCGCTTGATGGTGTAATGCCTTGTAGACGATGCATAGCGTCTTAAATTTAATTCGGTTCCTAACAGGTAGCCAGTGGAGACTCCTCAAGGATTCGGATATAGGTTTGAATTTAGGAATGTTGAGGAGAAGTCTGGCTGCTGCATTTTGGATTGTTTGCAGTTTCTTGATTGTCTTAGCTTGGGCATTTGCAAACAAGCCATTGCAATAATCCAGCGCTGAAAGGACCATTGCGCTAACCAATGTCTTTCCCACATTGGTAGGGAGAAACGGAAGAATCTTCCTTACCAATCGTAGCTTATAGAAGGCATTGGAGGCTGTCTGGTTGGCGTGAGCCATGAAATTTAGGTTATCATCAAAGATGACACCCAAGTTTCTCACTTTCGTAACTGGTTCAGGTACAGCTCCGAAAGATGATGGCCACCAAGTGGGGGACCAGCTCGGGCTGAGGTGGCCAAAAGTGACCACCTCGGTTTTGTCGGAATTTAATTTCAAGCAGTTTTCTGACATCCATTTCCCAATGGCCAGCATACCTGTCTTGAAATTTTCCGCCACTGTTTCCCCGTCATTTCTGACAGCCAGTATCAGCTGAGTATCATCCGCATATGAGGTAAGGTTCATCCCGTGCGCTTTGATGGTATTAGCGAGGTCCGACACATAGATGTTAAATAGTGTCGGACTAAGGGATGAACCTTGTGGTACCCCACACGGCAGTGATAATTCAGCCGATTCATATTGGCCCAGTATGACTGCCTGGGATCTTTCTGCTAGAAAAGACGCTATTAAGTCTTTTGCTAGGCCTTGCACTCCCATCCTTTCGACACGGTTGACTAGGATCTTATGGTCAACCGTGTCGAAGGCAGCTGATAAATCTAAGAGCACCAGTAGTGCAGTTCCACCTTGGTCTCTGATTAATCGGATCTTGATGTAAGATGGCAAGAGTCCGGGAGTAGTTTTATCTGATGATACGCATTAGAGAGATCTATAGACGAAAAATATTTAGCATCCTTGACCAAAGCTATCATTTCACTAATGCGGGGTAAGGGATGATGATCAATCCAGATGTTTTTGTTTAAGTCCCTTAAATCCACACACATGCGCAATTTGCCGTAGGGTTTGCGCGCCAAAACCACCGGACTGAGCCATTCTGATGCTTCAATAGGTTTGATAATGTTTTCCTTGCATAATCTATCCAATTCAAGTTTTAATTGAGGTCTCAGAACAATCGGTACATTACGAAACTTGTGAATCACTGGAACGGAATTAGATTTTAAAATTATGGAATGTTCAAATTTATTCAAACATCCTAATTTAGAATTGAACAAATCAGGAAAAATTTTGCTCCATTTAGAAACTCCATTCTCTTGAGTTAAAAGAACTTGGTTTGGGTGATTGGGATCAAAAATTATTCCTAAATACTTTTGTTATTTCCATTCCAACAAAGCTTTACCTTTCTCAACCACATAAATATTGGCTTGTGTAGACCTACCTTTGAAAAGAATGTTTCTCACAAAATATCCTAACACAGGAAGTTTGTTTCCACAATAACCGACAGGTTCAATATCAGATCGTAATAGAATGTGTTTACCAGTGTATTCCCACATATTTTTGTCAATTACAGTAAAAGGAGAACAAGAATCTGCCCATAAGGCAACTCTACATTCATAAATGGTAAAATCACATTTGGGCGGTTGGTTACCATCAGATATTTCACCCACTTCATTGGCCCAAATTGCCATAACTTCGACCTCGCTATAACTGCTGTTTTCAAAAGTTTCACTAACAACATTCACAGATCGTTTCCAAGTATCACGATCACCAGTTTTACACATTTTTGAGAAATGACCGATTTTGTTGCACTTAAAACATGTTAGATTAATAGCAGGACACCATGAAGTGTCAGCAGAATGTCTATTGTTGCCACACCTGAAACAAAAACGTTTGTTGTAAGTTAACTGTGTTCTACTATTGGGGAATTTTGTACGTGAATTAGCACTCCTATCATTAAATGAATTAAGTTTAGGTTTAGTTTTGACTACATCGTGATGATTATTTGGTTTGACACTTGTTAATTTAGATTTGCCACTACTGATGGCACAAACATCGCTCCGGTCTTTGGTGTGTTCATTACCTAATTCTTTTACATAACGTGCATTATTTTCCACTCTTGGAGCCACATTTATAGCTTCTTGGAACAATGGATCTTTTAAATCTAACAACCTCTCTTGAATTTTTTAATTATTAGTCCTGCTAATAAATTGGTCTCTAATAATCTCTTTGTGTAAATCTTTAAATTTGCATGTTGGAGCTAAAGTTCTTAAAACAGCAATGTATTGCTCCACAGTTTCCCCTGCTAATTGAGCCCTGGAGAAAAATGTGTGCCTTTCAACAACCAAGCTTGTTTTTTTATCGTAATTCTTCTCTACAGCTTTAAGAGCATCTAAATATTCATCAGACGTAATTGGTTCGATTTTTGAACTGTCAAAAACAATTTCTTCATCGCTGAAGTTACTATTTTCACCACCTGTAGCATTCACAGTGGTGGAGCTTACTATCACAGGTTTAGGGAGGGTCTTCAAAACTTTTCTTCCTTCAACACCTAGATTGTGTTTTAAAAGAGCTAATTTACGTGAAGCCAAAAAGGTTTCGCCACCTATGGCTTCTAAATAAGTTTCAAATGACTCTTGCCAATCCTCCCATGCCATAGGAGGAATGCCTGGGTTCTGCAAAAATTTAGGTGGTGCCAATACAGAATTGGTTTCCATGTTAGAAAAAAAAACAATTGGTGAACAGAAAAAAAAACTAACGATAAAATACTAATTACACCTAGAAAGAGTATAAGTCCATTGTTATATGCAAAATAATATAATTCAAAGTTCTAATTTCTGAAAAGAAATTAACCACATCTGTGCGGTACGATTTACCGCCGGGTGCTGACCCCGAATGGAAATGGGTGTGGTCATGACGAAACGGTTCCGTCATGAGCACAGCTCAACCGATGCTCATGACGGAACCGTTCCGTTTTGAGCATCGAAGGGGTTAATAAACTAACATAAATAATGTAGTCACGGGTGTCTTGGTACACATCAACATAAATGTTGTCTCACTGTCATCTTGGAAATACAAGCGCATGAATAAAGAAATCACCGTTGTCTCCGTTGTTTGTGATGTGTGCTTGTGGAAAAGTTCAGTCATTAAAAGCTGATCGGAATTTCATCGAAAACAACGTGTTGCTAGGATACGAGGAAGCTGTCCCACAATGCAATGCGCGGTGACTAAAAAATACCCAGAATTTAAAGCGCACTGCCGTATTGTTGACGTGTTGAGGTTCTCAATTCAAGTTGGTGAAATGCATCGCGGCAAGTAGAACGTCCAAGATTTGAAGGTACACAACACCGTTATTAAACTGTCATCGGTATAAATGATGCGGTTTCAAAAATATTATATTTCCATGTTTAAACTTGTTGCCACACAGAAAAATTAAACGCAGCCAATTTCCACACTGCTGCGTTCAACAACTGCTCGACGAATCACCGCTGCCTCATCAAACTCAAACGATGCCACTGCAACAGTACTGTGCGTAACGATGAACAGTGAATTTCTACACACCAGACAAACGTTGTATGCGCACATAAATGAAAGTACCTCTTTTCCTTCAATGGTGACAAATCATGTTCATCGTTGAGCAGGAACAAACCGTGTACTCCAACCTGATCGGCAATTCGCGTATTAGAAGAATTTATATTACTTCTTTGTCTCAGGGGTTGCGTCAGGTATCGTTTTCCCTCGTCGCTACATTTGCAAGAAAGACAAATCCTTCTGTTTCTTGAAAGAATACGTTTATTCGTTATACAACCCCCGAGACACACAGCCGCCTCTTCACATAAGCCTCAACAGCTCCTGCTCCTTTCCTCATTCCACATTCCAGAACTCAGAAAGGAGCATGAGCATAAGCGTCACCATAACATATTATTAATTACCTAATACAATGTGTAAGTGTAAAACATGTAAATATTACACTAAGGACATCCCTTCCTAATAGACATCCCTTCCTAATAGCGAGTTGCACTGGTATGCAGGAATGTTTTGCGACCACTAATATGGTCGCAAAACATTCTCAGTTTACCACCAATTTCAAATTGGTGGAAAGCCATTCACAAACGGGAATGGGTCCAACATTTTTCCAGAGCTGGCAGTGGTCAAAGGGACCACTACCCCCTCTGAAAAAATGAAAGGAAAACTTTTCATTTTTAGTTTTCAAAAGCATTTGCATTTTAAAAAACTGCTTTATTCAAAAAGCAGTCAAAGAGATGGTGGGCTGCTGAACCAGCCGGCCACCATCTCTCTGAGTGTCGGCCATTCACACTGGGTCGCAAATTGTGACCTGCCTCATGAATTTGTAAATAGGCAGGTCCCTTGCAACCCATCTGGGAATCGCAAATAGTGTCTAAGCCAAAGTTGTACATCGGGTTTTGAAACTCGCAAATTGCAAGTCGCTAAAAAGCGCAATTTGTGAGTCGCAAACGCAGATGGTCATACATCTGGCCCCTAAATTCAGTCAGTATCCCAAACATTTGTTTTGATGTGTTGCCTGCAGTAAATAATTTAAGAGGTGAGAACAGCTATTGTTGATCATTAGAACAGATTCCACTTTCAAGACCTATTGTTCTTACTCATATTTAACATACATAAGTCTACCTTATATTGTTAAATTGATTTCAGAAGGAATGTTAGTGTTCTTTCCAGAACAGACATTATGGTGCCAGGATTTTAAGTTTGTGCATTATGTTCTGGGTGAACTGGCAGTTAGACACCCCTTTTAACGATTCTAAAATATATTTAGCCAAAGATTACTATGCATCATTCTTTGTGGGAACTGTATAATGGGTGCGACAAAAAGTACCAAAGAGTTGCTATTTTATTTATTGCGTGCCCCTGATTCACTCTCTGTACTTGAAGTGGAAGGTCATCATCGCCTATTTGGTTTGTGCAGGAGCCATCAAAGGTACTCCTTTTCTTTCCTAATATTTTCAACCTATAAAAAAACTATAATTGTTTCTCTTATACCTCTGCCACAATTGTTTATCTCTCATATGCCTCAGATTGGGCATGCAGTCAAGTGCATTCTTTTCCCAACAGCAACAACGATTCCCAGTTGCTTTCAGACGTTTTAAGGCTTAGCCAAAGAAAATCTTCAACTGCCTAGTTTAAACCTCCCTGCCTGGTTTCAAATGATGTTACAGAACAGGAATTAAAAACCTGTATAAAGGAAACTTGATGTGAAAGAGTAGTAGGAGGCAGAGTTACCACCACCAATGCCTTGCCATCAGAAAATCCCAGAAAGAGGATCTTGGTTAGTCTCTGAGAATCACAAAGTGACACTGTTTTTCCACTGCAGATTAGGAACAGTGGTAGACATAACTAAACGTTCGTTATGATGAAACATTTAGGTTAGGTACATTTTAAACAATCTAAGCATCGTCATCAGCCCGTCCAGTCTATTAGCAGCAATCGTTGGCTCTAACTGCAGTAAATCCTTTGAAACACCATGCAGCAGAGGTAAAAAACATACAGGGGCTTATTTGCCACAGCCACATCTCCGGACACCTGAGAGACCTGCACTGGCTTCCCGTCAACAAAAGAATCAATTTCCGTCTCCGCACCCACACGCACACAAGGCCCTCCACGACCTGGGCCCGAGGTACCTCAACAACCGCCTGACCTTCTACACTCCCACCCGCCAGCTTCGTTCGACCAACCACGCCCTCGCCGCCGTTCCACGCATCCGAAGAGCCACCATGGGAGGAAGATCCTTCTCCTACCTGGCAGCCAAGACATGGAACTCCCTCCCCATCCACCTCTGTCAGACCCAAGACCACCTCTCCTTCAGGAAGCAACTCAAGACCTGGCTGTTCGAGCAGTAGCAGACCCCCCTCCCCCAAGCGCCTTGAGACCCTCTGGGTGAGTAGCGTGCTATATAAATTTTTAGATTGATTGATTGATTTACAAGCCTTTTGGGCCACCAATACGTCACTTTTTCCCATGTTAAAAGTGACGCACCGGCAGTGAAAGGGGCTTGAAAATAGGCCCCACAGTATTCTTTAGGTTAATTTGGGCCATGTTAAAAAATACAATTCTACTGCGGCTGTGACTTGAGAGTGAAATGTTGAAAGGAATGCAGAGCTTTATTTGAGCCTGTGATTTCTGGAGGTCGGCACCGGCAACTATGACAGTCTAATACTTGGCACTATTTGTATGAATTAGAGATGAGCAAGTACAACAACAACTGTTTATTCATTCAACACACATTAAAAACGACTAATATCTGCTGCCCAAGTCACTTTTATAGTGCTGGGTGGCCTGGAAGAGTCCGATTTGTCACACTTGAAGTAGTGTGATTGTTTGTAGTTGTGTTTCTACTGTCATTGGCAGCGCGGCTAGGGGGAATGGACGGTGCAAGCAAAAGGACTCCTGACCCCAAAGCCATGGCACTCATTTCTTTACAAAATAAGCAGTGAAGGTACGAGGTTAGACCAACTAAACATAGCATCTCCTATTGAGCACTGGCTTAGGTAGGTTTCAGGTATAAGAAAATAAGGTATGCAGAATCTCTGTTAAGGCAGGGGTCTAAAGGAGGCCCATGCAGCCCCTTTAGCACAGGGATGTTCAACGCCCCCGATGGAGACCCCCAATTCAGGGGGAACATAAAGTAATTACAACTTGTACCACAACCATGTACAGTGTTATCATCAATGATGTTATTTCAGATGTTGCATTAGTATTATCAATGGTGTCAGAGAACATGTCATGAGTGAGGTAAAAAGCTGTGCATGGTGAGAGTGCGAGCATAGTATGGAGCATGAGTTATACTTATATGAGATGAAAATAACTGGTGAATTTCAGAGGTTGTGTTAGTTTAAAACAGTATGTTTTAACTAGCATTTTTACCCAACTATGATGTCGCGTGAACTTTAGATTTTTCTGTGAATTTCTATGTTTTTTTTAAACATAAAGTAAGATATTCATCGCTGTCAATGCCTGTGGCAAGGGCCTGCGCCCAACACCATATCCACCCAATCCAAGTGGCGCAGGGCTCACTAGGACATATAACAATATGAAGGATGTCAATTTAACATTGTTGTTTTCAGTGCATTTCTATGTTGTTTTTTTTAACATAAAGTAAGATGTCCATCATCATCTCAGTGTGAGGTTGGGCGCTGGGCCTCCAGCCCACCGCACGGCTGTCAAGGTCATGTAAAAATAAAGAGTGTAATTTAAGGTAAGGCAGACCCATTGGCTTTGTCAAGGGGTCAGAACCCTAAAGGTTTAAAGCAGCGTTACTGGGTCTAAGGGACGATGCTCTTAAGCACCAAACCATGAGTGATAGAACAATACTATGGCTGTGTCTAGGTGCAGCAAAGCTAGCACTAACAACAGTGTGGAAGAAAAAGAAGGTGCCATTGTTATCCCAGTAAAGCACACAAGATGATGGACGGAATGTTGCACATTGGCAAAACATTTACCCCTAGTCACAGATCTGGGTTTAAGCCATTGTTATTTCACTCACCACGCCACCCCAGTTCAGACATGGCCATATGCAAATCAGCCTTGACCCCGTGCCTTATGGGAACAGTCCAGCTCAAACTGCCAAGCATGTCTTCCCTGGACCAGATTCAAGCATCCTAGGAGCGGTTTCTGGCTATCAGCCGTCATCAGCCAGGATAGCTTGACTCCAGTGGCGTAGTGAGCACGGAACCTACGTCTGGGCATACCCTTCCCACATAGGGCGAACAGCAAAACAAACAAGATGAGCGACGAATGTTGCACATTGGCAAAACATTCACCCCCAGTCACAGATCTGGGTTTAATCCATCGTTATATTGCTCACCACGCCACCCCAGTTCAGACATGGCCATATGCAAATCAGCCTTGACCCTGTACCTCAAAGGAACAGTCCAGCCCGACATGCTAAGCCATGTCTTCCCTGGACCGGCAGCAAGCATCCTAGGACCGGTTTCTGGCTATCAGCCGTCATCAGCCAGGATAGCTTCACTCCAGTGGCGTAGTGCACGGGAACCAAGTCTGGGCATACCCTTCCCACATAGGGCGAACAGCAAAACACACAAGATGATGTACGGAATGTTGCACATTGGCAAAACATTCACCCCCAGTAACAGATCTGGGTTTAATCCACCGTTATTTTGCTCACGACACTACCCCAGTTCACACATGGCCATATGCAAATCAGCCTTGACCCTGTGCCTCATGGGAACAGTCCAGCCCGAATTGCCCAGCCATATCTTCCCTGGACCAGAATCAAGCATCCTAGGACCGGTTTCTGGCTATCAGCTGTCATCAGCCAGGATAGCTTGACACCAGTGACGTAGTGAGCACAGGACCCACGTCTGGGCATATCCTTCTCACATAGGGCGAACAGCAAAACACACAAGATGATGGATGGAATGTTGCACATTGGCAAAACATTCACCCTCAGTCACTGATCGGGGTATAATCCATCGTTATTTTGCTCACCACGCCACCCCAGTTCAGAAATGGCCATATGCAAATCAGCCTTGACCCTGTGCCTCATGGGAACAGTCCAGCCAAACTGCCAAGGCATGTCTTCCCTGGACCGGAATCAAGCATCCTAGGACTGGTTTCTGGCTATCAGCCGTCATCAGCCAGGATAGCTTGACTCCAGTGGTGTAGTGAGCACAGGACCCACGTCTGGGCATAACCTTCCCACATAGGGCGAACAGCAAAACACACAAGATGATGGACGGAATGTTGCACATTGGCAAAACATTCACCCCAGTCACAGATCTGGGTTTAATCCATCGGTATTTTGCTCACCACGCCACCCCAGTTCAGACATGTCCATATGCAAATCAGCCTTGACCCTGTGCCTCATGGGAACAGTCCAGCCCGAACTGCCAAGCCATGTCTTCCTTGGACCGGAATCAAGCATCCTAGGACCGGTTACTGGCTATCACCCGTCATCAGCCAGGATAGCATGACTCCAGTGACGTAGTGAGCACGGGACCCACGTCTGGGCATACCCTTCCCACATAGGGCGAACTGCAAAACACACAAGTTGATGGATGGCATGTTGCACATTGGCAAAACATTCACCCCCTGTCACAGATCTGGGTTTAATCCATCGTTAGTTTTCTCACCACGCCACCCTAGTTTAGACATGGCCATATGCAAATCAGCCATGACCTTGTGCCTCATGGGAACAGTCCAGCCCGAACTGCCAAGCCATGTCTTCCCTGGACCGGAATCAATCATCCTCGGGCTGGTTTCTGGCTATCAGCCATCATCAGCCAGGATAGCTTGACTCCATTGGCGTAGTGGCACGCCAAACTGTGGCAAGCCATCACGATGGAAAGATTGGTGGACTTTTTTCCACATAATTAATATGGATTTGAGTATATTTGGGGCCCCTTGATATCCTACTTTTCCAGAGGCTTACCCCTGTGTGCCTGCCTCACCCTTCACCTTTTCCAATTTTAGTGTGGAAGGTCAACGCTGGACCGACTGGAGACTTACTGCTCCTGCTGCACTCATTGCACCGCCACTGTCCCTTCCCACCACATGCTGTACATATCTACATATTAGCTGATTATTCACAAAGTACCAATTTTTTTTAATGTTTCTTTTTGTCAGAGTTTGTTTAATGTGAATTTGGGGGATGGGGGATGGAGACGAGGGAATGTTTACCACTTGAGTGGCAAGACTTGACAACAGAAGGAGCAGCACGTGTAATGTTTAAAAGGATAACACCCCAAATAACAGCAACTGTTAACTGAATTGGCTACTCTGGGAATGATGGGGGTTTTGGAATGTGCAAATGCTGATGGCAATATTTACATAAAACCAATAAAGAAACTTTTGCCAAAAAATAACTACAAAGCAGAAGGCCAATTTGTTTTATTAAGAGATCAGCGCATCAACATATATGAAGCAGACCTATTGGTATTGTCAAAGACTCAACAATAAAAAGAATCAAATAAAAGTTTTTAATAAATTCGAACATTTCGATTTTTATTATTAGTGAGAGTCACGAAATAGTTTCAATAAAGAATTTTTTTTTAAAACATTAAACATGTCTATGAGTCTTTTCTTAACATATTACAGGCCACAAAGCGCAGCCATAGAACCAACCACAAGTGGTCCATACACTCCAGCTGAAGAACATACAACTCCAGCTCCCAGTCCTTTAAAAATATGCTACGCTCTCCTGGGGTCATGGATTCAATGACCCAGTAGACTTACTGGGTTCTTTTTTAATATTGCTGGGGGGATGCTGTGCCCCATGCAACCCTGCACAAAATTTTTAAAAAAGCTTGTGGGGCTCCTGCCCCCTTCCAGGGGCACCACCAGGATCCAAACGTTTACCTAAAAAGTCCTTGCAGGCCATTATGGGACGCTCCTCGGCTGGAGCAGGGAATGACATACAAACTCGCCTCAGGGGCTGGGTCCTAGCGGTTTTTCTGAGGTTTGGGGGGCACACGCACCCACCCCAAAAAAGATTAGTTTGGCCCCGGGAGATGGGAATCTCTGATTCCATACAGAAGCTTAGGGAGGATCTCAAATACAGTCCTTCTGGGGAACCCCTCCTCCTGGTCGGTGGGGAGGGTATCCCTATTTGCTATATTTTTTTCTTTTTGTAGGACCCTGAAATGTTGCTGCTATGTTTTTGTCGATGCGGTGGCAGCCGTACACATCTTATATTTTGACCTGGTGGATTTGCGGATGCATTGCATCTCTATATATACATACATTTTAAACCTTAGTTTCTCTAAAACTTCTGAACAGATTAACACCAAATCAAAAGCATGTTTTCTGAACCAAAATCTAGCTTTCTTTCAAATTCGGTGGAAACACATTCCGCCGTTTTGGTTGTATCTGTGTCTAATGTTCCTATGGAAATCTGCAAGCAGATAATGTGTTTTGGAACGCCATTTTTTCTCAGCCCTGCTTACTGCATCACCCTGAAACTTTACAGGACGGAGTTGAGGTGGATGACACTTTGTTTTGGAAAGTTTTGTTACGATTCGTCAAATGGCACCAAAGTTATTAGCCAACCAAAAAATCAATTCCCTACGGAAACCTGCTTCTAACTATAACTACACAGTGGCGGCCGCTACTGGGTAAAAAATAAAATATACGATATATGGAAACATGGCTGAAGATTCCTACGGTTGCCAGGAAGCTCATAACGAGTCAAAGGAAACAAAGAGAACTTCCCCCCACAGCTTCAAGCTGGTAGCCAGTGACAAATGGGAGAACTTAAGATCTTCCGGTGATATGGAACACCATGGCTAGTGAACACATGCCGCAAATTCACCCGAGGTTAATCCATACCCTCAAAAACCCCACTAGGAAACAAGACCATTGGGTCGCAGAATGAACCATGCCTGATCGTCAAAAGGAGTGATCACCCAAATGTAATATATGGAAACTATAGGGAACCCATGACATATGAAGCAGATCAGAGGTGGACTGGGTCTAAACTGGGGTGGTGAAGTGAGCTAAAGAACGACTATGGATTCAAAACAGATCTATGACTGGGGTGAGTGTCTTTAAAGTTTCAGTGCTTCGTCCATCATCTACTTATGTTTGCTTTGTTTGCCCTAAGTTGGCAGGGTATGCACAGACGTTGGTCCCTGACTCACTTTTCCACTGGATTCAAGCAAGCCTGTCTGATGAGTGGTGTTACCCTGAAACCGGTCCCAGGATGCTTATTTCCGGTCCTGGGAAGACCTGGCTTGCAGGTCAAGCTGGATCATTCCCATGAGGAACAGGGTCAAGACTGATTTGCATATGGCTGGGTCTGAACTGTCCGAGGTGAGCTAAATAATGATGATGGATTCAACCAAGGTCTAATAGTGACTGTGGGAGAGTGTCTGAAAAGTTTCAGTGCTCTGTCTATCATCTCCTTGTGTTTCCATATATTTGTAAGAGACACATCACTATACGATATTGAATATAAATCCTTTACTAGACAAATAGGTAGTGTGTGTGAATGTTTTGTGCCTATGGAAGGTATTCACAGAATTTCAACCTGATGCCAGGTTGGCGGAACATTATGGACCAGATTTTAAAAACTATTAAAAAAGGTGTGTATCGGCGTGGCTAGCGGCCGAGCATGGCGGCAGCGTGAATTGGGAGCTCCCCGAGGCATAACGGCCTTCTGAAAAATCCGACACCCTGATCCGTCACAAAGCCTACCCGAAGCGGCGGCACCGACTCAGGACCCGAAACTGCACCTCTAGGTCCAATTCTGAAGAAAATCGGTGGTCGAGTACGGCACTTTCCATCACCTGCGTGGAGAGGCCTACAGCAGGGGTCGATCCCCGACCTATACTATCCGACCCCGCCGGCAGCGGTGTGACTCGCCTGGGCGTGGCGCGGGGTCGACGCCCGGCCCCACCGGTCGGCCAACACAAGACTTGGCGGGACTCACCCGACCAGCGCCTGCACGCAACAGCACAACCAGCAACCACTCCGGATACCCGAGGAGGTGGGGAGAGACCCTGAGCGCACTTCCAGGAGATGAGCGGCGGCTTGGAGCTCGGACCAGCGCCATTCTAGAGAGGGATCCGGTCCACCTGGAGCGCCCATAACCGGAGTCGAGCGCCCCGGGAATTCCAACCCGGACAGCGCCGTTCTTGTCAGGCCGACCCAGGCACGCTCACTTGCCTGCAAACCCGCACACAGAAACAGACGGCTGGAGTTCACCCCGGGACGGCTTGGCTACGCCGCCATTTTGGGGACGACAACCTCACACCATGGCGGGCAAGGGCACCAGGAGCTCGGCAACACAAGCGAAATTGGACAAGTTTGCCTACAGCCAACAAGGACACTCGCAACCGGGCGGCCGTCACTCAGCAGGGACACCCCCTGAAGCGGAGGGTAATAAAAAAGTGACGCTGGAGGACATTATGAGAACTCTTGCGGAGGTTAAAACAACGGTAGGCTCCATCTCCTCTGAAGTCACCCTACTCAGAGCAGTTTTTTCGAAAATCACCGAGAGGGTGGCACAGGTGGAAGTGGTGACGAAATCACTTATTCAGGACACTTCGGACCTACAAGTGGCGATGGAACGGATGGAGAAAACTACAAGACTTTTGCGCGACAGGCTGGACGACCAGGAAGGGCGTTCCCGCCGGAATAACGTGCGTATTCTTGGCCTGCCAGAATCGGAAGGGAAGGGGGCCATGGATCTCTACGTAGAGGACCTCATAAAAAACAGACAAATCTCTCTCCTGAATATGGGTTGATTAACTCTAGCCAGTTCAGGTTGTGTCCACCATACAGGGTTGATAGGTTTTGTTGTTTGCAGCTCTATTAGAGCCCCGCTTCTCTTTTCTCTTCCACACTATAGGCCCAACAGATATGGTACTACAGGGAAGATGGAACCCCACTGTATTTGCTCAAATTAGATCTTTACATAGGGCATTTATGTTTGTTAATGCTTATAGCAACCCTGGTTTGCATAACCCTGTTATATTTGCCCATATGTAACCTCTGTATGTGGCTGCTATGCTGATTCAGTTATTTATGCATGTACATAACGCATTTTGATTGCAGTGGTTCTGTACCCCCATCTGCAATCCATATAACTAATTATACCTACAACACTTCCTATGATATATGTTAGGTACAGCTTAAGTGTTGACACACTTGTATACCCATTGAATGTGCATTGGTAGACAGAGCACACGTATGTTCAACAAAAAATATTACAATTTGCAATATTTGTTTTATCATGGTTTCAAGTATGTAATTATGCCAAACTGAACATCTGATTTATGTAACCAACAACATAGTTTTATGAGGCATATATTCTGTGATTTACTTTCAAATCAACCTTTCACTTCCTTGAGTCATTATAGGCATCATTTAGTCTACGCCATCACATAGCCCTTGATTCTCACCATTTAGGACTTTTGCATTCTTTGAGCCCTTAGATCTATGCATCATCTACCGGCACGTAGCACGCATTTTTCCATACTCACAATAGTTGCAGTGAGGTTTTATTTGACACCTTTTTGTAGAGTAGTTCCTGAGCCACTTTTTGACATATTACCATGTCCTCCGATCACGGAGTACGTCTGTTTCCTCTGTTCGAGTTCCTGCTGTGAAGTTCCCATGGCAACAGACGCTGACTCAGGAGTCGTGCAAGCGGACGCTGCACAATCCCTTTATACCACTCGTGTTTCATCTGCTTGGCGGATTTCTTTTTGCTCCAGCGTTGAAGGAGAGTGGATTCCCTCGCTTCTGTCAAGGTGAGCTATACAACTATTGTACCTTGACTAACAGCGATTGCGCCTGCTTTTTTTACTTGATTTTTTACTTGCTCCTGGTTCGGTGAGCAATATACATAAATGTTTTGGTTTACTAGTTTCAACACAATAGTATTTCTTGGATAATTAACAGTACGCCCGGACTGTTTTTAACCATTGGAGCTCTTTTCATCCCAACATTAAATATCTTTGTCATGATAAATAGTATTTGTGCCCGCATTTTTCACTTGAGCTTTGTGTCCTTTGGGCTCACCACCATAGGATTTTTTGTATATACAAACAGTTGCAGATCTAATGGTGCTTTTTTTCACCACAGCACTTTTTTATATATAGACATTTTATTTATACTAATGGTGCTTTACGCACTATTTTCTGACCACTTTAGTATTGATGTGTGGCCTCCATAAGGATAATGCGTCAGTGTTCCCACAGAGAAGCCTTATCGGATCTCTGAGAAATCCTTGCCAAATGCAGAGCTGATTCATGAGCTCATTGTGTATACATCCCTGGTAAATCGATTCCTGGGCATCTCAGGTTAGATCCCTTGCTGGACTGAGCTCTTAAAACTATTTTTTGCTAATCCTCGTGGGATTGGTAGATTTCCTCCTTTTCCTTCCTTCCTCTCCTTGTCTTTGCATTCAGGTGAGAATTATTGGTTCTTTTGTGGACTATCTGACACTTCATCAAAGGTGCGATACAGATCAGAACTGTAGAGTCTACTACTATCACTACAGGTGAGGCATACATGGAGTAATAGATAAACTCCTTGTTTAATTAGTTGTTCCACTACTTGCCACTTACACATATTCTATAACACACAGGCTGTTTTCCTGGCCCAGTCCTGATGAAGACCTGATGTGATGATTGTGAACTACACACATAATGGGTCGAAACGTCTTCAATAATTTCTGGTACTCCCGTTACCTGCCAAGCTACTTCCACTTGCAAATATAGAAAAGACATCTGCTTAGACAAGCATCTGTTTCTTTGGGCTACCCCCAAAAAGAATTGTTTATGTAACCATTGTATTTGTGTATCTGTCAACTGTGTTTTAAGTCCACAATTTTTATGTACTTCTATTTTAGTATATGTTTCCAGTCCGGGTTTATCAATGTTTATGTCTCTTAATAGTTCAATGCGATTTTGCGATTCGTTATGATTTATTGTTCAGTCTATCATTTTACGATATATGATTAATAATTTACCGTATTTTCAAACTCTTGTGTGTTGGAGTCCTATCATATGTGGTCCGTACCAAGGCGTGATTGAGTTACCAGGCCCACATAAAGTATTTGAGAATTAATTAATGTTCTTGTTAAAGAAATATAACTCCCCACAGAACCAATTGTTGTTGAATACTACTAGATTTCCCAGGTTCTGAGGGATACCGAGTCACACCATTACTATAAGTGATCTTGCAGACAATAGGGTAGTGATTTATTTGGTACAGCAGGTGCAGTAGCATTGGGCCCAAAGTTGTCAGACCTCCTCTAAACACATGATATTGTTATATTTGACTACTAAACAGACAGTCACAATTGCAGTTACCTTATAGTTAAAGGGGACTTGATTTGAATGGTGGAGCAGGTGCAGTAGCACCAGGACCAAAAGCTCAAGGCACCCCACTGAACACTTAATATTGCTATATTTTACTAATAAACAGGAAGTCACAAGTGCAGTTACCTTACAGAATACAGGGTCACTATTTTAATGGTGAGGCAGGTGCAGTGGCACCGGGCCCACAAGTTGTCAGAGCTCCTATAAGCACCTAACATTGCTGTGCTTTACTACTATACAGGCAGACACATTTGCAGTTATCTTTCAGTTAAAAGGGGCCTAATGTGAATGGTGCAGCAGCCCCAGGGCCAAAAGCCCTAGGGACCCCACTTAACGCAGAATATGCTAAATTTTACTACTAAAAAGGCAATCACAAGTGCAGTTACCTAGCAGGCACAAGAGTCATGATTTCCATGGTACAGCAGTTGAAGTCTAAACAAAAGGTATTGTGTTGTTCCTGAGGGAGAGGAAGAAAGAAATGCTACGGTCTGAGATGCAGATGATTTATGGCAGGGTAACCAGGTGGTAGCCCTGGGAATCCTTTTTGTTGGATTTAATGCCCTCACACACCCTTTCAGGTGTCATGCTTCATCATTTGGGCCTGCTCCTCGTTGGGTCGGCGGTGCAATACCCAACGGGCAACACCTCATAGAGGGGCTCTTTGGCAGAGATCTTTTTCCAACAGCCATATGGATGAAGTGCGAGTGTGGGGCCAGAACTAGAGGGTAGACGTAATGTGGTATGAGGAATTAAAATAAAGCTAGTGGTATCAGGAATACTTTATTCAAAAGGGCCACTGCTTTAGTTAAAAACGGTTATTCTAGAGGAGAGTAGTGGAAAATAATGTTTCCAACTATCATCTATAAATTTATAGTCCGGTCAACATGTTTCTCGCTACTATGAAAATTGATTAGCGATTCTTCAGGACCTAGTTGACTATTAGCAGGTATCTAATTGTGTAGGACTGTCTACGCTACTAGAATGTGGTGTCTATGTGCTTATATGGCTACCACATTAGTGGGTGAAGGGAAAAACACTATTATATTACCCTTCTTCTAGTTGTGATTGTTAGTACCGGTTGGAGGAAAACGGGAGAACATATCACAAACAGAATGATAACAGGTGCATCAGTGACTGTAGAACTTGTGCATTTTGCATGCCAGTGGAAAGTCAGGCGTGTCATAACACCACTACACAAGTGTATCAAACCCTCTCACATGTGAGAATTCAGTGAGAGTGGCATGTGAAACTATCTAAAACATTAGGATAAAATCGGAATACCTATTCGGTATTCATGGCTCGCAGTCATAACAAAACTCTCCTATAGTTAAAAACAATCAGACAACGACAGTGTCCAGCGGGTAAAGCTCCAGGGAGTTCTTCCACCACAAGGCTATGTAAAGGAAAAATCTTAGTGCCTTATATCCTGTACATATATACAAATTGATTTGGTGGTAATATAAATCAGAACTTAAAGCTATGTCATGGTAGTTTTGTTTATCTGAAAATGTTCAAAGGTAGTGTGTCCCTAAATATCAGTGTTTAACAACATGATGTCACTCGGTTCCTGTAATAGTACAACCCTTCAGAGGTCATGCTCGTGTATATACATAGTCTACCTCACTTCAAATGCTTTGTTATGAAAGCATACTGGTTATAACTAGCAGAATAGAGGTTTTACATTTGGATAGTTCTCTGCGATGTAGGCACGAGGCTACTTGCTTATGTTGATGTATCGAGTTTCGAACTCGTTATATGTCGTTGGTTAGCCAAAGGAATTGTGATCAGTGTTATAAACACCAAATATTGCTATATTTTACTACTAAGCAGGCAGTCACAAATGCAGTGTTTGTGCAGGCACTAGGGGCAGGATTGAAATGCTGCAGCAGGTGCAGTGGCACTGGGCCCAAAAGTTGTCAGAACTCCTCTAAACACATAATATTACGTCAAATAATTCTATCATTTACCTCTTTCATTTTTCATAAGGTTGCTATTACTTACCCGCACTATGGCCCATATGTATCAAGCAAATTAGCAGTCGTTTGCGAATGCTAATTTACTAAATGGAATGTATGAAACATTTTCGCAGCAAAATAAGGAATCGCAAAATTTGCCATTCCTTATTTTGCGATTGCACTTAAGGAATCGCACATTTAGCGATTCCTTAAATGCAATATATCAAATAAAAAATAATGCAAAAATGCCCATAAGGAATCGCAAATTACCACCAACTTCTAGTTGGTGTTAAGTTGCAAATTATTTTGAATAAGCAATTTATTTAAAATCCAAAGGTGGCATATGATGCTCATACATGCCCTATGCGCCATATGCCCACACATGTCATTTTCAGGGGTGCAGCAGGGTGTTCTTGTGACACCCCATGCACCCTTGAAAATATTCCTAAATTGCGATTAGCAAGTTGCTAATCGCAATTTTCCCCTTCATTCCTATGGGCCTCCTGGCCCATAGAAATGAATGGGAAAATTGCGATTAGCAATTTCCTAATCGCAATTTAGGAATGTTAAGGAATCGCAAAAAAGAATCGATTTCCTACATACATACCATTTTGCGATTTCTAAATAACGATTCCTTAAAAATCGCTATTTAGAAATCGCAAATTGGCATGATGATACATATGGCCCTAGACTACTAGTAACAGCACACTATATTGCTTTTTTGTTCGTAAACACGTCAAAACACTTTACAGACTTTCCGTGACTTATACTGTACAACTCCTGAGCAAGCTACAACTTACAACAAAAAAACAGGGTGTTATCAATCACATAGGCGCAACCTAATCAATTTACCATTGCTTGTTCTTAACTGGAATTACTAAAGAATGAATAACCTACCAGGAAGTAAAGTGCTGGTAAAAGAGAAAATCAAATCATTGTGATGTTTACAGGTCCTTTATTCAACAACTCCACTTAATTATCTCCCTCCCCGCCTTGTCAGAGCCCAAGCCACAAAAATACAAGTTCAGAAGAAAGACTGCTTACATCATGTCTGTAGTCGGCTTCGGCTACATCATATCATGTCTGTCGTCAGCATCCAAGCGTCTCTGGGCTAACGCCCCCCCCCCCCCTGCACGCCGTGCGCCACCAGACCTCTCTAAACTTCGTCCTTTGAAACGTGGCTCACTACTGGGAATCCACCTACCACATCATATGTTTGCTGACCCTGGGCCTAGGATTTACAGGTGGAATTCTTTCTACGAAGTTAAAATTAGGCACACAACAGAAGCTGTGAATCTGCCGCTTGTGGCATTTTCTGTTACAATTTACTGAAAGAAGGCACCTTAGTCCAAGTGCTTCAATTGAAGCACACAGACTTCTCCCACAGGGCAGTAGGCAGTCAACTAAAAGGTCCAGGGGCTGGAACATGGTCGCCTTCGAGTTCCAACACAGCCCGAGGTGGTAACTTCAGCCACGTACAATTTGTACTGAGCTTTGTAACATGGATTTGTGCCATTTTCCTTTATTAGAATAGCAGTAGAGAGAAGTTCGGTGCTCTGATCCTGTCAACAAATACTCGTGAAGAAAAGCATTACATTACTGACACTTAAACTGTCTCTTTCCTATAACTTCTCAGCGCTTCGTTAGGGGTAGGAGACGCTACATAAATGTAATTACAAGAACGAACAGGCTGAGAAGAAAGCCTACTTACATACATCATGTCAGTCCCCAGCACGTCAGAGCCTCGGCCGCTCCTCCCACGCGCCGCCTGCCAAAACTCAGCACATTAGTGAAAGGGGGAAAGTAGGGTCACCAGTAGCCCGGGGCGCGTCCCAGGGACCGCTCGCACTGCGCAGCTTCGTCATCCCTCTTCCACCCGGAAACCCGCTCCAAATATCTGAAACATTTCTGGAATTAGCAAATACTGGCAGGCCTGGCAGAGGCCGGAGCTTCCTGCTATCTCTCGGTCTGGCACGGGCGCACAAAGGATGTTATTGTTGTCGCGGGAGCGCTGCTTTTCTCGGCGTCCGCGAGAGGGAGGCTGAGTCACGGAGTACTGATGCTTCTCCTCAAATTAAACAAGAGGCCGAGGGATAAGCAGGCCTTTGTTATCGGCGGCTTCTGGTTGCCCTCACCAGTAAATCGATGCGTCTGCTCAGCATTCAGCTTCGACAGGTAATTTCATCAGATGAGCAAACATTTATATTTAGCAAGGGCACTAACTAATAATGCTGCGTCACCGTGCCCACAGCCCTCCGAAAAGCCTGTCTCTGGGCTCAGGTGGGCGACGGGACTACTTCAAACACGGTGAGAGGTTAAACGTCTCACCAGTGGCACCTGTCCACGGCGCTCAACGTGTCCGCTTCGGCCACAGAAAGATTGGGCAGAAGAGGTCAAAGCCATCTGCCGTCAACCCCAGAGTGGTGGACACGCTGCATAATGGCCGCTCTTCATTTCCTTGTCTCTTATTTGGCCTCTGTGCAGGAAGGTCTGAAAATGAACCTGTTTCCCAAACCCGGGCCTATACTACAAACTTTAAAAAGAAAACTGTTTTCGTTAACAAAAAAATGATAAAGTCGTCGATAGTGGGAGCAACTGAGCAGGAATAAATGGAAACATTATTCTGTCACCCACATTTTCAAGAAAATTAAGTAAAAATTAAGGTACTCTGACACCCGTCTTCCAGTGCAAGCATTTTCAAATCCACCAGTAGAACAAGCATATTTAAACAAACGGTAAGTGGAAGAACGAGATTGGCATCGATCAACGTACAGTGGCGCTACCACAATACACAATTTGCACTGCAGCGGTGCAGTGTAGCGGAATTCGGCCTTGGGCAATGAAATGTTCGCACCACATAATTCACCTAGGGGGGCAGATTTGAAATCATTCTTCGCAACCGTTTAGATGGTGAGATCAAATTCATGGCATACGTTTGAACAACTTTCTTGCACTTTAAATCATCCGAAGTCCAATTAAATATATTTGTAATTCTCTAAACTTTGCAATCCTTCCGTACAGTGGCATCGTTGGCATGTCGTGGTAGGGTTTTATTTTCTCCACCACCACAGATAGCGAACAATACTTTTTTGACGATAATAGCCTCTCTTCATTTTCTTTAACGCTCACAGATTAGTGTAATGCATTATGTAAAGGTAGATAGCTATGGGTGGGGGTGGCGGGGGGAGTGTTTAGGGTGTTAATCCTCTCCCCCCCAATAAATGTATTTTCAAGAAAATAGCTGGGTACAGGCCGGCTTTCAATCGTGTATGTGGTGTCTGTAGGATTTCACCAGGAATTTTTCAATACACACAGATACAAACGCACACTCACTCCCCTCTCTGTTTTGAAAGTATTACAAAATGTTGGTTATTGTGCAAAATATTGTGTTTTCTCTAGCTTAGTACCCTTACCAATTCACAGTCGTCTCCCTTTCCACTGCCCCTCTAGCAACGTGCGCCCTGCATGTCATATAATGTATTTTAACATTATAGGCCAGCAAGATTGTTGGAAAATCTGCAGTCCACCTCCCCCACCCCTTTTCCCCCAATCTTACTGGCCAAGCTACGCCCCTGACTGTGCATGTATTGGGGAAGAGACTGATGAGGGGGTGTCAGTCAGATAATAAGCATACATATTTCAGCACCCAGAACTCTCTTCTACAGCAGCCAGCCAATCAGCCCCGACCAGAGAAGCATAGCCTCCACTACAGCTCCAGCGTGCCCATGGATAGGGAACTGCGAGAGTGATGAAGGCCACGAGGTCCAGCCGGTAAGAAGGTCAGTGATATAAAAGGATGTACAATTATTGAGACGCTCCTCCAAAAGATTCAGCAAACACCTTAGCCGAGGAAGGGGGATAATTGTAGGAGTCCCACTGCCAATGGTCGGTGTGCAGCATGCAGATTCATGACTGAATATGTGTGATTATGAAACATTAAAAGAACGTACTTTTGAGCTAAATTTATGACAGCTAGTGGCTGTTGCACTTTTCTGAGAAAAATATTGTACTCGAATAAAAACGTCGTTTTTGGTACACTATTCTGAACTTCATTAACTACCTCTCATTTCTTCATTTTAGAAGGTGTAGCATGAGAAGGCAAATGCCAGACGAGTGTAGTTTGATTTCCATCAATAAGTTGTACCCATTCATGATACACAGTATGTCATCAGTGACTGAACTTGTAAACTCATACTTCATGTGAAAAATGATGTGATTGATGAGGTCATGTTTGCTTCATCAGTGGTGGCATTGCTGATATAATTTGTGTTGGTATATATATATATATATAACCATTTGGGTTGGAATGCATGACGATATTTAAATGCATTTCCAGGACATTCAGTTAAACATTTAAAACAAAACATCTCTCAAATGCTAAATATTTACCAGGCATTCAATGTAACAAAATGTAAATGTGGCAGTAACAAAGTATCGACGTTAGTCTGTCTTCATGTTAATTACCACGTGATATGTGCAATTGTTAACGTGTCACTTTAAAAGTTTGGCGTTGTGAATGACACTCCACCCGTGAGCAAGAGGTAGGCGTACCTCGAAACGCGTAGGGTTGTTTTTTCATGCCAAAATAAATCTTTGAGCACTCGAACATAAATTGGGCTTCGACTCTGGTTTTTCCTGCTAGGACTGTGTAACCAGGATTTGGACATATCAAGGGTTTGGCGACCCTGTCGAACGCCCGCTGTACAAGCGGCGGGAGAACGCTATCTGTGTACCTTTTATATATATATATATATATATATATATATATATATATATATATACATATATATATATATATATATATATATATATATAAATATATAACTCATGCACTCATCAGCATGTGAGAGCCAAGAAAACACTGTAACATATATGACGACCATCACAAACTACCACACTTCACATATTGCTCAGACAACAAACGTGAAATTGCTGTACATACAAGGAGCATTCATATTGCATCATCAATCCCATTTTGAAGTTTGAAGCATTTACATCCTCTGACAAATTATATTCATGATTAGCAGTTAACAGGTTGGTACATTTTATCCCGTCTATAGTCCTAGTTATGTGTGCCATGCCCTCCAGATTTTCTCCCCTTTTTTGGGACACCCTCTACTTTTATAAATCGTTAGTTCGGCTTGCCAACACCAGTCCAGATCACTTTCCCATTCCTCCAATGTTGGGATGGTAGTCGCCCCCCATTTCTTTGCCACATTCTGCTTAGCAACCACTGCGGCCAGTACTTGCCATTGTTTTACATGCCTTGGCCAATCATCAAGACCACCACCCTTGAGTGCAACACCACCTGAACACCTGGCTGAACAATGGCAAGAATTTCCTGCTCTGTAAATATGTAATATATAATTGTCCAAGCCTAATCGCTGCTAAAATGAATCCTGAGTGAATTTGCTATTTATATATATATATATATAACTCTAACCACTAGTATATGTAGTCGACCTTGACCTTTGTACTTACTGCCATTTCTATGTGATTTTAGTTTCTCTGTTTATATCTCTTCCTTGAGTGACTTTACAACTTGTACATTTGCAAATGTTTCCCTCCTTTCACTCCACTTGTATATATAAATCTACCACTAGTATATGTAGAAGACCTTTGTACTTACTACCACTTCTATGTGATTTTAGTTTATCTGTTTGTATCTCTTCCTTGAGTGACTTTACAACTTGTACATTTGCAATTTTTCCCTCTACTTTTTTTTTCTGTTTGTATCTCTTATGTAACTCATGTAATCAAAAGTCCTTATTTAACGCAACTGGTTCTTTTGTAAAGCGCTCTCACACCTTCAGGTAATGTTCACACTATATAAAATCGCATTAAAGAAATCATTTGCCTCCGTAATCAGGAGGAACCCTTAGGGCTCTAATGGGACTGCTATGCCCACTACTTCTGACAATATTTTGGCTATCTTAATGCAATATTCCTGAAGAATCGGGCATTACCAAAGCCGATGATAGAAGGACCCCTCCAACCCACAGCCCCTATGACATCTCATATGTCCACTTCTCCCCATTCTGTATAACACTGACCTAGGGTAGTACACTCTGTGTAATACTTTAACCTCTTGGCTGCTAATGACAAGGGTCACTCGTCATGGACTTTCCATTGATTTCAATGGAAATTAAAGACAAATTCAAATAATGCCTTAGCAGCCAAGAGGTTAAGCTGGTTAAGCTCCCCTCCCTAAGCGCCTTGAGACCCTATGGTATGTAGTGCGCTATACAAATTCTTTACTTGACTACTTGACTTGACTTATAAGGCGGACCCTAGCCGGAACTGCCACCGCTCTTGGGCCCTGTAGCACTTTTACCCATTTCTCCTCGTCCAAGGTACCAACATCTTGTTCCCATACCAACAGCAGGGTGCTCATGGGGTCTGGGGCGTTATTGACTATCTTTTTATAGAATTGGGATATAGTTTTTCACATATCTGTTCTGTCAGTATCCTATCTTCTAATGGTGAGGCCTCTTTTAGTGTTTCTCCTTCAATAAAGTGTTTCCGTAGTGCATGTCCTAGTTGAGTGTATTTAAGCCATTCCCCTTTTTCCATCTCATAATCTCTTTGCAGCTCCGCAAACGCGATTCATGCTCCTCCTCTCCAGATATCTCCTAATGTTTCAAGTGCTAGCAACTCCCATTTAGCGAAGCTGTCCAATCTCCTTCAGAAGGTCACCCGCCCAGAGTGGCGTCATCCCTTAAAGTTTATTCTCCCACACTAGGTACTTTGTGGCCGCCTTACACACCCTTACTACTGATGGAGCAAGGTGGAAACAAACATTTTTGTATACTTCTTGTTAAAATAACTTTCCATAACAGTAATATGTACTAAATGTGTGGTTTTGAAATTGACCAACATAGAATAGAATGCACACACACAAATACACGTGGGATATTAATTTGGATGTAATTGCCAAGCATAATTCACTAATTTGTCATGTATCACGTCATAAAGGGTACACATTTGTTGTAATCTAATTGAAAATTGCATGAATGTGCTTTTTGTCTGTTTATTTGTGGCATACATCATGAAGATTGGTAAGTAAAATCATGCATATGTGTTGCATAAAGCTAGGTAAATACTAACTGGGATATTATTAGAAGGGGGAGGGAAACAGAAGGGCTTTATTTCGTAAATGTACGTTTATTTGTGTTTGTTTCTATAATAGTACCTAAATTGAGGCCTATGTGACCAAAAGAAAATGGAAGCTGACTGTGACTCCGAGGTGGCGGTCTAAGTACGCATGCGCCGACTGGAAGGGCGAGCTGCCGGTGCCTGTGCAGTATGGGTCAAGGACAGGGTGGCCTGCCGCATGGAGCAGATGCCAAATTTTATGAAAGTCAGCAGTTGATCCGTGAGAGTGAAGCGTTGAATAACAATTTAAAGGACACTTTGAAGGAAGTTAAACATGAACAATGGCACCACTATTTTTCTGTTATAATGATGACTCAACACAAAATGAACAGTAAGGCGATGAGGTGATGCTCATCCACCTCTAAATTGACTAATCACGGACACTCTAGGACATAAGAGTTACGAATTTAGATAGATAAGTTAGTGAAAAAGAGGTATAAAAGAGGACATTTGGGACAGCTTACTTTTCGACTTAAACTTTGCACCCCGAGTTACTGTCAGTCTGCTCAATTTTCCTATGGCGCAGGGACTTTGACATTTTTCTGAACTTTAACTTTTGAATCTGTGCGAAGTCCTATGAGAGGGGAACATAGAGAGAGATAGAGAGGTGTTTCTTTGGGAACTAGTTTGTTCTATGCTGATGCCTGCGTCTCTACATCTTGGTAATACGTTTTTGATTTATTTTTCCTAAACTGTCATGCTAATAAATGAATGTTTTTATATTTAATCTTTCTTTCAGGATTATTAATGCAAAACTGATTTTTTCTTTCAAGTAAAACGTAGAGATCATGCTAGGAGATTAAATCTCTAAATAAAAATTAAATAAATGGAGAATTAAGCAGGTCTTGTTCTCCTTTAGTTAACATTTACTAGCTGATCCATCGAAAATAAATGGTGGGGTGTTTTAAGTCTTTCCTTTAAAGAAAAACCATGGTAGTAGAATTAAAACTGCAGATGTAAATAATGTATAAAAACTTAGTTTAGACACTTTGCCATAGCCCCGCTGTTCTCCTTTGGTCTTCACTGAATCCTCGGAGCAGAGTAGATGTGTGAATAAATATATATTGTAGTGTTATGGGCCCACTGGTGAGAAATTCGTGAATAGCTTCTTGGGTTAAGATGATGGTTTATGAAGAATTTCTGGAGCCGCGCTGCGCCACTACTGTTGTAGTATGTGCCAGGAGGTTTTTATCTATTTGCTTCCTGGAGAGTAATTCCTGCGGGCCTCGTGTTCCCTTAGTCAATCTATCTACCCTGTATGCTGTTTCTGCCCTGTCTTTGAACACCCAGCCATTCACATTCACCAGCTGTGAGGCCCAGTAGTAACTACAAATGTTGGCACTGCCAGGCCGCCCTCGGAGACCCCTCTTTGAAGCTTGCTTAGTGCTATAGGTGGGGCTGCCATGCTCCAAAATAATGCCTCAAGTTCTGAGTCCACCCTTCGGAAGAAAGAGGGGGATCCCCCAATGGCGAGTTTTGTAGCATATAGAGTAGCCGTGGGAGAGCCATCATTTTAAACTGTGCTTCTTGACCCATCAACGTCAGTGGGAGCGTGCGCGAATGTATCACGTCAACAATGAGCCTATCAAGCTGTCCCTAAGTTCTGATTGTGAAACTCGTCAGGATCGTGAGTGATGTAGATCCCTAAATATTTAAAACCTCTCTCCTGCAGGGGCACTGTACATCTGGATGTTAGGGAGGGTTCTCCGGCTAGTCGGAACAACGATTTGTCCCAATTGATCCGGTACCCTGAGAAGGAGAATTTTTAAAATCCATACTCATTATTTTTTTGAAAGAGAAGTCATGGTTTGCAGGATTAGCATGGCTCTGGCACAGATTTGTTACTTCTTACTAAACTGCCTTCAGCAGATCTAGATTAGCACTGCTGTATTGTCAATTAAAAAGATCAGCTGTGGAGTACCCAGTCTTCAAGGTTGTCTAGCTTCCTATTCAGTATTTACATCTGCTTTCTGCCTAATACCAGTTGCAATGCCAAATGCATGCCAATGATGTTCAGACCCATCAACTGAATGGTAGCAGATACGTCACTCTGGGGCTCATACCTACCTACTTAAAAAATGCAGAGACCCTACCTGTACTTAAACAGATCCAAAAAATAGATCCTGGTGGAATGAGACATGACAAAGGACTCTATAACTTTGAATTAGCTCTTTCCTATCTATGCTTTTTAAATCCCTTCTTCACCCTATAAATGATTAAAGTTGTTAAGAATAATATTTTCCATCTTGTGATACTGAGGAAAGTGCTCCCATTCCTTCAAATAAACCACAAGGTAGAATGTATAATCTCTGTTAGAAATGACCATATTTTAAGGGCTATTCCCCAGACCTTTTTAACTTCACTATTCCAATTTTTTTGCTGAATACATTTTTACTGGCATAAGGACTCTGTACACTTTACCAGTGGTAAAGTGATTTTGCTCTCAATTCCAAACATGGAAAAATTTTATACACCTAACTGGCACATTACATTTTCTAAAAAGTCGCTGGTAAATGGTGCTACATTTACCCAGAGACTGTACATTAAATGCTACTAGTGGGTTGCAGCACTCATTGCGACACTCACTAGAGTAGCACTGTAAAACATGTTACAAGCCTGCCACTAAAGCCAGTAGTGCAGTTTAAAACTGCCCTTTCAACCGAGCAAAATAAACCTTCTGCTAGGCCTTATCTTTAAGACTCTCCTCCTCCTACATGGAGTTTCGGAGGTCACTAAAAACATTATTATTCCAGCAGGCTTTTGGCACCTAGCTATCCTATCACCACTAGCTCTCTTATTTCATTCTTTTAGGGACCTCACCAGCGCCATGAAACTGACTCAGTGTACGTGCGCTCTACAAGTTCTTTTTAAATTAAAATTAAAAAAATTAAATTAAATTAAAATTAAATTAACCTTCCTTTTTAATACTTCTAAGACACCCCTAAGGTAGGCTCTAAAGGCTAAAAGGGCAGGGTGCATGGTTTCAAAAAAGAGGGCATGTGCACTTACATTTACATGTCCGGGCCACTCCTAAAGCAGTTTTTCACTGGAGCAAGGCAAGCTCTCTCATAGACTAACATAAAACTGTGTTACTTTATTACAATTAAAAAGTGATAACTTCAGTTTGGGAGCAGATAGGGAAATACTTCCACTCACTTGAATTGTAATTTAAATCCCCTTTAATGTTAAAGCACAAGTTACTACTTGTGTAACAATATATCTATAAGAGACATTAGTTAGTGATAGATTCCTTACCTTAGAATATCCCCAGGCGTCAGACTGGATCCGGAATTTTTTTGCGTAGCAATACCCCTGCACGTCGGTAGGCGTCGTCTGCGCTCCGCGTCCGTCGTCGGCGTCGTTAGCGCCGGAATGACGTCGTCGAAGTACTTAGACGCCGCCCATGCGCGCTGACGTCAGTTCTGATACACAGCTTTTCCGCGCCAGATACACAGAGCCATGATAGAACCAACAATGGTGCGATGAAACTAGGGCCCTGAAAGGGGATGACCTTAACCCTAGATATCGGTCCGCAGAACGGGGAGGAAGGGTGGGTCGGTAAGGAATCTATCACTAACTAATGTCTCTTACAGATATATCGTAACTTGTGCATCTGAAAGAGACACGTTAGTGATAGATTCCTTACCTTAGAATGGATACCCCAGCAATACCAACCCCGGTGGTGGGTCTGCGAACCAATATAACACCAGAAAGTCCTGGAGGACGGAACGGCCAAAGAAGCCATCCCTCCGGACTTGACTGTCCAGGCAGTAGTGTCTTGCGAACGTGTGCAGCGAGGCCCACGTCGCTGCCTGGCAAATGTCCTGTAAGGGGACTCCTCGGCCCAGGGCAGTTGTTGTTGCCGTGGCACGAGTGGATTGAGCCCGCAATCCAGCAGGGGGCTCCTTTTTCGCCATGGAGTAACATGCCTGAATACACAAGATGATCCACCGCGAAATGGTCCTCTTGTGTACTGCCTTTCCCTTCTTCGCGCCCACGTAACCAACAAAGAGTTGGTCGTCCACCCGGAATTGGCGTGTGCGATCTAGGTAATAGGAGAGCGCACGTTTTGGATCCAGCCGGTGGAGCCTCTCTTCCTCTTTCGAGGGATGCGGAGGCGGAAAGAAGGTGGGAAAAGTAATGGACTGCCCGATGTGGAAGGCTGAGACAACCTTGGGCAGAAAGGAAGGTCGTGTTCGCAACACCACCTTGTCCGGATGAACAGATAGGAAAGGTGGAGTAGAAGAAAGAGCCTGGAGCTCACTCACCCTCCTGGCAGAGGTGATGGCGACCAGGAAAGCAGTCTTCAATGTGAGAAGACGGAGAGGACAGTTATGGAGCGGCTCAGATAAGTGAGAACAAGATTCAAGTCCCACTGGGGCATCACAAAGGGAACAGGAGGGAACATGTGTGTGATGCCCTTCAGAAATCTATTTACAATGGGGGACTTGAATAAGGAAGGCTGATCAGGTAGCCTTAAGAAGGCGGAAAGAGCAGAAAGGTACCCTTTAAGAGTGCCCAGAGCAGAGCCCTGCTGGGCAAGGGAAAGAAGGAAGAGCAGCACTTCAGAAAGTGGTGCAGAGAGAGGACCCACAGCCTTTGCTGTGCACCATGCCACAAATCTGTTCCACCTGCAGGCGTATACCGACTTTGTGGAGGGATGCCTGGCTGCCAGAATGATATCACAGACTTCAGGAGGCAAGTCAAATGGCCTCAACTGTCGCCGCTCAATCTCCAAGCTTGTAGGTGGAGGCTGGACAGGTTCGGGTGCAGCACCGTCCCCTGCTGTTGCGACAGAAGGTACTCCCGAAGAGGCAGACTAATCGGGGGATCGACTGACCTGCTGAGTAGCTCGGGATACCAGTATCTTCGTGCCCAGTCCGGAGCCACAAGGATAAACTGGGCCCGGTCGCGCCTGATCTTCTTCAGCACTCTGGGCAGAAGTGGTATAGGCGGAAAGCCGTACAACAGACCGCAACTCCACTCGCGACGAAAAGCGTCTCTGAGCGAGTGCCGCCTTGGAAATTCCAACGCGCAGAACTGATGACATTGTGCGTTCTCTTCTGTGGAGCATAGATCTAACCAAGGCTCTCCCCATTGCTGAAAGAGACCTTGTGCCACGTCCGAGTTCAGATGCCATTCGTGATCCATCATGCACCGACGGCTGAGTTCGGCTGCCCTGGCATTCAGAGAGCCTGCCAGGTGTTGAACCACCAGGGTCACGCCCTGATGTTCCAGCCATTGCCATAGGCGCAGAGCCTCCTGGCATAGGGTCCATGACCCCACTCCGCCTTGTTTGTTGCAGTACCACATGGCGGTGGTGTTGTCGGTGAACTCTTGCACTACACTACACTCCACCGAACAGAGGGGAGGAATGCTTTCAGTGCAAGACGAATTGCCCGCAGCTCCAACATGTTGATATGGAGCCGGGACTCCGCCGGAGACCAGAGGCCTCTGATCTCCGCCTCTCCCATATGGCCTCCCCAGCCCTACGTGCTCCGGGTGGGGTAGGGAGAGGGATCTGCCACTGACTCAGTCGCGGTCCGTGAGCCACCACTGCAGTTGTTTCGTAGTGCCCTCCGAGATCAAGACTTGATCGGACAGGTTGCCCTGATGCTGGGCCCACTGAAACTTCAGGTCCCACTGCAGAGCCCGCATCCGCCACCTGGCGTGATGCACCAGAAGGATGCAGGAGGCCATCAGCCCCAGAAGCCGCAGCGTCAACCCGACCGAGACTCGGGATAACGGCTGGAAGATGGGAATCAGAGCCTGAATATCCCGAACCCGCTGTTCGGGTGGGTAAACCCGAAACTGCGCCAAGTCGAGAACCGCTCCGATGAAGAGGAGCTTCTGAGAGGGACACAGGTGTCACTTCGGCACATTGATGGAGAACCCCAGCAAGTGCAGGAGGTCGCCGTAGTCTGGAGGTGGGTGACGACTACCTTGGGCGAGCCCGCCTTCAACAACCAGTCGTCGAGGTAGGGGAAGACTGATACCCCCTGCCTGCGCAGATGAGCTGCGACCACCGCCATCACCTTTGTGAACACCCGTGGGGCGCTGGTAAGGCCGAAGTGGAGCACGGTAAACTGAAAGTGCTCTTGACCTACCGTGAACCGCAGGTAACGCCTGTGGGCCGGCAGGACTGGGATGTGGAAATAAGCGTCCTGCAGGTCCAACGCTACCATCCAGTCTCCCGGGTCCAGGGCAGCCAGGACCTGAGCCAAAGTCAGCATCTTGAACTTCTCCTTCCGGAGGAAGCCGTTGACGTTCCGCAGGTCCAAGATAGGGCATAGGCCCCCTTTGACCAGACTCTCGGGGGTGGGTGGACAAAAAGCATGGGTCGCCCGGGGCCGGGCGGTAGCGTCTGGCCACGTTCCTATCCACAGGCAGACCTGTGGCGGGCTTGGACCAAGTGCCCACAAGAACGTCACACAAGGCCTCATTGAACGGCAGCAGAGGCTCACTGGAGCTTGCCTGCGGTTTGAGGACCTCTGTGAGGAGGTTAGTCCTCACGGCAGCGACGGGGAGCTTAAGGTTTAAGGCCTTAGCTGCCTTAGTCAACACTACACTATATGTAGAGCCCGCCTCCGAAGCCACAGACGGAGGTGAGCTAAATCCATTGTCTGGCGAAGTGTCAAGACCACTGGCCTCCCCAAGCTCATATGTCCAGTCCTGTTGAGACTGGCAATCTAGTGCCAGAGGGTCCTCGGACCCCTCCCAATCTTCCTCGTCACCTGTGTCCTGCAAACCAGGATTAGTAGACAGGGCCTCCTCGTGGAGATAAAAATCCCCAAAGGCCGACGGAATCGGCGCCCAATGGCGCCCTTCCGGCGCCTGAGTCGGACCGCAGGAAACATTGGGGGCGGCAACCACAGTGAGCCCCGGGGGCGACACCCGTGGGGACGTCGCCGGTGAGGTCGTAAGGTCGACCGGCGACGTCCCGGATCCGGCGAGGTCCTGCGGCGCCGAGACCGAAGTCGCCAGCGGTGTCGGGGCCGAAGCGCCCAACGGCGTCGGGGCTGAAGCGCCCGACCCGTTAGGACCTCCAGACGGAACCGTTGGGCCCGAAGGCTCCACGGAAACCGACTGAGGAGGGAGGGCCCTCATGGCCATGAGGTACCTCTCGACCTCCTCCGGCGTCGCGCCATGCCCAGGGACCCGAAGGTGTGGGGCAGGCGGCGACGCTAGCGACTCCCGCGGAGCCGCGTGGGCGGTGTCGCCCGAGCCCCCGGCCGCATCGTGCGAGCGTCGGGGTGGGTCGGAGGATCGATGACGTCGCTCCGACCTCTCATGCCTCTTACCTGAGGACTTGGAACCAGACGGCCGGTGTCCACTCCCGGAGCTTCGATGACTCCGACCTCGCGACCTGTCCCTCGACCTCCCGTGGGACCGGGACCTGGAGCGGCGCGGGGCCGACTGCCTCAGCTCGAGTCGCTTGCGGGACCGCTCCCGCCTAGCCTTCGACGTCAGAGCCCGGCAGTCGGAGCAGGTTCGATCGTCATGGTCGAGGCCTAAGCACTTCAGGCACCGGCGATGGGGGTCCGTGACCGACATGAGTCGATCGCACTTCGAGCAAGGCTTGAACCTGGGCATCCCTGGCACCGATAGAGTCGAAGACTCAACAAAAAAGAGTGATCAAAAGATCAAAAAGTTCAGTCAAAAATTGACTGGGGGTAGAGCTTCTTCCGGATCTGCGCTAGCTGGCGCGGAAAAAAAGAAGAGTATCAGAACTGACGTCAGCGCGCATGGGCGGCGTCTAAGTACTCCGACGTCATTCCGGCGCTAACGACGCCGACGACGGACGCGGAGCCGCAGACGACGCCTACCGACGCGCAGGGGTATTGCTACGCAAAAAATTTCAGGATCCAGTCTGACGCCTGGGGATATTCTAAGGTAAGGAATCTATCACTAATGTGTCTCTTTCAGATGTTAGAATTTAAATTATCGTTTTAACAAGCATTTGCAATGCAATAGGTCTCGCATTACTAAAGGTTTGACCTATTGCTGTTGCAAACAATAATGCAATGCCAATAGCTCAAACTTTCAGTAATGCGAGACCTATTCAGGTACCGCAATTATACCAAAAGTAAAGAAATAGAAAAAAAAATCTATTTCTTTACCTTTGGTATAATCGCGGCACCGCACTTTACTTTTAATGCTATAAGTAAAGCGCAGGTGCCGCGATTATACCAAAAGTAAAGAAATAGAAAAAAAAATCTATTTCTTTATTTGGTATAATCGCGGCACCTGCGCTTTACTTTTGAAGTTATAAGTAAAGAGCGGGTGCCACAAATATATCAAAAGTAAGAAATAGATGTTTTTTTCTGTTTCTTTACCTTTGGTATAACCGCAGCTCCCACGCTTTACTTATAACATTAAAAGTAAAGCGCGGTTGCCGCAATTATACCAAAAGTAAAGAAATAGAAAAAAATATCTATTTCTTTACCTTTGATATAAACACAGCACCTGCGCTTTACTTTTAAAGTTATAAGTAAAGCGCGGGTGCCGCGATTATACCAAAAGTAAAAAAAAATGTTTTTTTCTATTTCTTTACCTTTGGTATAATCGCGGCACCCCCGCTTTACTTATAACATTAAAAGTAAAGCACCGGTGCCGCGATTATACCAAAAGTAAAGAAATAGAAAAAATATCTATTTCTTTACCTTTGATATAAACGCAGCACCTGCGCTTTACTTTTAAAGTTATAAGTAAAGCGCGGGTGCCGCGCTTATACCAAAAGTAAAAAAAAAAGGAGCCCTGGTTTCGGTTTCAAGTATCACGCCTGTGTCTGGGCACGATAATTAAAACCACGTGAAGACCTATTGGTGTCTATTACGCGCACCAAGCGCGTAATAGACACCAATAGGCCGTGGGCGGAGCAATACACCCGCCTTTGGCCAATAGCGTGCAGTCTTTCATTAAAAGACGCAGGCTATGGCCAATGGGGTAGCTGAGAAGGAAACTCACACGCACGAGCGTGTGCGATTCCTAGGTCAGCTCACGATTCCCAGTTTTTCCCTCACTAAATGTCTCGCGCTTCGCGCGCACTGCTGTGCAGTGCACTGCTAGGCGCGAGACCTAAAAATGCTACTTTTAGATGTTGCCATTTATCTGCCCGGATCAAAATGTGCCTTTCTGTCAGAGTCCAGGATCATATGAATGTGGTGTGATGCGTATTCCTTACATAAAGTGGAAGAAGGGGCCTTGTGTGTGGGGAATGGTGCTTCTCTCCTGAGCACGATGGCCCGGGGGTTGTGCTCAGCAATTACTGAGCTGTGGGCTGTACACAGCCCCTTCCTAATTTCTAAAGATGCTTGCCCTGTAACTGACAAATGCTCAGACCTGCATCTGCCTGCCCTTGGTTTCACTGGCCAGACTGAGGCCAGATCTGGGGGTAAGGGAAGAACTGACCAGTGACAGTTTAACATTAGAAAAATGGGGTAACTCCCCCAACACGCCGGCTAGCACTGGTTATAAAAGTGGCACCCTTAGGACTTCTCAGTGGAACACCAATAGACCTGCGGAGACTCAGAGGGACTGCCTAGCTGAAGGAAGACTGGACCTGCTTGCCTTGATCCAAGACCACATAAGTGAATCCAGGGGTCAGTTGACTGAGCTACAGGTCACAACACATTTCCAGAAGCATTCCCTGCAATTGCCTAACTGACCAGTACCAAATGGACCTGCCTGAACTCTGTTGCTGGCCTCTGCTGGAGTGAGTCCTTACCCCAAAGGGGTGACCCCAGACCCTGCCCCCTAGACAGGATGAGGGGTGATACCCTGAAACCATTCCCAGGATGCTTGTTTACGGTCAAGGGAGGGCCTGGCCTGGCAGTTTGGGGTGGACTGTTCCCATGAGGAGCAGGGTCAAGACTGATTTGCATATGGCTGGGTCCAAACTGGGGTGGCATAGTGAGCAAACAAACAATGGATTTAACTTAGATCTGTGGCTGGGAGTGAATGTTTGAGAATATTCAGCTGGCCATCCATCATCTTTTTGTGCTGCTAGAATATACAATGTCGGTAATGCCAGATCGAGGTTGATTACTCAGAATTGAGTATGAGAACAAACTGTATTCAGGTGTTCCAACATATATACTCCAGATAATGTAAACCTGTGCATTTCAAGCCCCTACAAAACAAAAAACGTTTCCAATTTGCAGAGGTTCCTTTGCTGGCTTCTCATCCAGTAGAAGATTAATTTTTTTAAAATCCTTTGCCCAAACTTTACATTTCTAACATCTATCCCTATCTATCTAGACCTTTAAGACCCATCTATCCTGCGTTTTCTTAAACAGAGCAATACTGAGGACAAAATCAGAATAGTTCTGTCTCCAAAGTTTCTACACACGTTTCACATGTGTGGTGTACACTTCCTCATGGAATTCACTGGCACCAAACCTTGGTATTTTTTTACCAAGGCCATACACACCTTAGCGTATGTTGAGGCCCAATTCGTCACAAAGCTGGCTCTCACTGTTTGGCTTTGATGTGTTCTTCACCAGGTGGTTAATTTCTTTAGAGGTACATCCTACAAATGAATAAACCTAGATTTGGAAATTCTGCAAGTCTTAACACAGAGAGCAGAATATGGCAGCAAATACTTCATGGTGCAGGGCTTTGGACGCTGGAACTTCTTGAACCCCCCACTTTAGTGCCTATGTTGACCTACTTTGTCTAATCTTAAGGGACATGAAACTGGGACTCGTAGGAGAGTGGCATGGACAGCACTATCTAGAAGAGGCAAACCACCCATCGTCACAGCAGTTATAGAAATTCACTACTCAAGTGTAAACAAAGTGAGTTGCTGCCAATTAAAAATAAACACCCACAGTATATAGGCGTATATCCAAAGAAAATAACAATCTGGTATCTTAATTAGGCCAGGAAAACATGCATTTGCAAAATTTCGCAACTATACAATATTGTTTCATCATGTTATTATAACACTATTGAAAACTAACAAGACAACTTTCATCTTTTAGATAATTTATGTTCATACTTTCAGCTGCTCATCCATTTGCAAGGGAAAATACCTCGTACTAGGACTTATGGTCAGTTAACCCCACTGAATGAGACAAGAATAATACAAACATGTGAAGGGACTAGACGTTGAAGTGGTGCAAATTATATGAGATACAAATTTAAAGTATTGAACCAAGCACTCAAGTACAAACTGCATTTTATATTGTAATCTAGCAAACGCAGGTAAAACAAGCAGTGGCAAAGCCAATAGGTCGGGCCTTTGGGAGCTAGTGGCTTTGCCTAGCATAACTGATGTTGTGCAGTATGGCTAATGTATTTTAAAGAAGCCTTTGGCGCTGCCGGCTGCCTCAGTTTACAGGCATGTGCAGTGCAAATGTGCATCCCTACATAATAATGTGGCTGCTTTTTGTTGTAGTTACTGATCAGAGCATTTTTGATACTATATTTTATTGGTTTTCGAACAAAAGAGCACAGGTGAAAAATTAAAACATAGCATATTACAGCAATGATAGGCTGCAGCCACATTATGTCCTTGGAAGTATGCTTTGCAGTCCATGATTCCACGAGGCCACATACAATATACAGAGTTAATGGATTAGAGCGTGCCTATTCTATCTGACCCAACCATTTGCCCCAAACCTTGAGATGTTCAGCCAGGCATCCTCTGGCTTCATACAGAGGTTTCTCCTGCGTCGCACACCAGTCCACCCCCCTGCCCCACTTAGCTATGCTAGGTGGGGTAGGGATTTTCCAGTTGGCAGCTATATATTCTTTTGGTCACCACCATGGCCGTGCTAAGGAAGAGTTTGTCAGCTCTGGAACCATCTAATCCATTGGTGACCCCAAGGAGTGTGTTTAGCGGATTGCGTGGGACCTCCCATCCTTGGACCTCTGTGAGTTCCCTCTCTAATGTCTCCCAATACTGCGTTCTACCATGTGGTAGAAGTCTGCCTGATCTTGGTCGCAGCAAGTACAGGACGGAGTCGGAGTCAAGCCAGCGCTATGAGGAATGTTTTGGGGTCAAGTAGGCAGCGTGCAGGAAATACAGTTGGACCAGGCAGAGCGTGGCTGAGGTGGTGATGGTTTTGGGTGCCATCAAGGCATCCCTCCAATCCTCTCCCTCGAGGGGACCCACCCATCACTCCCATTGATTCCTAAGCCGGCCCAGATTGGTTGGAGTGTTATTAGTTAGAGAGCAGTGGATACATGAACACCGCTCCTCCTTCCCCAGGTTTCCCATTATGGTTTGTGTTTCTGGGGGCTGCATTCTTGTAGTGTTGTATCGTTTGGTATGTGTGTGTGGAGGGTGTGGAGTAGTTGCTGCTAATTGTAGAATTCCGATAGAAGGAGGGAATAGTGGGTGTGCAGGTCGGGGAAACTGCGCATATGGTCGCTGGCCCATAACTCCCCCAACCAAAAAATACCAATCTGGTCCCCGGAACCCCTCCAGTTCACTAACCTCCCTGAGCCAGGTGCCCTACCAGAGCGGTGTGCTTTTGGTTAGCTTGTTCGTCCACTGGGTGTGGCGCAGAGAAGCATGCCAGGCCTGGATAACTGCTCTTGTCACCATAGGAGTTCTGGGTATAGGCTCTCCATATATCATCGCCTGAATTTTGGGAAGGCCCAAGTCATTCATGTAGATTCTGTATGGCGCGTCAGGCCAGTCCCCGTTAAACCAATCGTGCAGAGTGAGTAGGCGGGTTGCCAAATAGTATAGATATAAATTGGTCATGCTCATGCCTTCATCGAAGGGCGAGATCCAGCACTAGGATAGAGCCATTCGTGGCCTCTTTCCATCCCAGAGGAACTTAGTGGCTAGACTGTCCAGTTCCTTGAACCAGGTCTGTGGGAGGTGGAATGGGGTATTCTGGATCAAGTAGAGGAATCTGGGGAGGATCATATCAGCCTTGACTGTCTCAGCTGCATTGAGACGGGGGAGGTGGAAGCATTCCAGGTTGATCAACTCAGAGAGGGAAACCTCAGCTCGTTGTGCTGAATAGAGTTTACAATAATAGGCAGCAAAGGTCTGGGCCACTGTTGGGGGAGAGCGGTGGATGAGATCCTCCGAGTCCTGAATTTCTGGGATTATGCGGTTGGCAGTCTATGTAGAATTTTCCGGTTCTCGTCCCCCCAGCCGTACACTCGAGCTACGGAGGACCTCCATAGTAGCTAAGCGAACAACATGGATATTTGGTCCCACAAGTGCGCGAGCTGACTCGTCGAAAGGTCGCCCCAGTCTCTAGGCGTGCGCCTTTCTAGGAGGGTCACCTGGGCTTCCAAGAGAGTGATCTGCCTGTCGTGTGAGTTTGAGGTGGTCTTTGGCGAAGCCACGAATGGTGGCCTTGCCAGTTTCCCACAGGGTACCCAGGGAGGAGACGGAGACGTGGTTGGTGAGAAAGTATTGCTGAAGCTCAGCTTCAACTGCTTTCTTAAAGTCTTTGTCCTGGAGGAACCATGCATTCATCTTCCATGTCGGATGGAGTGTGTCATGGGGGTCAACCACATTTAGGAGCAGAGGTGAGTCATCCGAGATGCCCCAGGGAAGGATAGCGACATCTTGGATCCTTTGGCAGTCAAGCATGGGGATGAAAATGCAATTAATTTGCGCATGAGTGTGGTGCGCTGCGGAGGTATGAGTGAATTGCTAGCTGCGGGGTTCCAAGTCCTCCAGGTGGCACAGATGCCCATGGTACCTGCCCAGTTTATTAGGGTCCTTGTGCCTGTGGTATCAAGGTCAGGCAGCATGACCACGTTGAAGTCGCCCCCAACCACTGTCATCCCCAGGGATAGGGAAGCAATACGACCAGCGGTTCATTTCAAGGTCAGTGTGAGCATCGAGGGAGGAGAATAGATGGACAATAAATTAAGGGCGTTTCCTCCTAATGTTCCACTCAAAGCCACAAAACATCCCTGATGGTCGTTAGTGGCTTGCGTGAGAACGAAGGGGAGATTGCGTCGCAGGAGAACTGCCAAACCCTGAGTGCCAAACTCTGTCATAGCCGTATCTTGCGAGAAAGGGACAGTGATTGCCTATGAGATGGGTCTCTTGGAGCAGGAGTATGTCAGATGCTTGGCATTGGGCGGATCGTAAGATTGCCGTCCGTTTGACCCTGTTGAGCTGCCCATTGACATAGTATTCAGAGGGGACCGCCACTATTTTGTGTTTGTGTCAGGTTGGGTTCTGGTGAAGTTGGAAGTCTGTAGTGCCTAGACTGGGTATGGGATTGATTGGGATATGCTCTAGCTGATGGCGGTGGTTTTCGTGCCATCCTGTAGGCTGTGTATGTGACTGCCATGCTGCAGGATAAGAGTGCTGGTGTAACAAACAATGTGCATCGACAGAAACTCAGGACAACTGTCCCAATCCACCTCCTTTTTCCCTCCCCCTTCCTATACTTCGATAACAGAAGCATCTGTCGTCCCAATTAAGGTTAAGATAAACTAACCAAACTAGAACGTTCAGGTTTGGAGTTGCGTGGAGAACCCCTCCTTATATTAGGACATTACATTACATCGGCAAAGTTGTCTACAGATATTAACAAACCATGACCATGTGGGTGAAATCTTTGACGGAGTGTTGGACAGCAAGAACTCAGTCGGCCCAATCACCTTAGAAGTGCCAGGCTGTGAGAGAGGTCCGATTCGGTGGAGTCAATGTGAAGAGTTTTAGGAGAGGTGCCTCTGGAGGCTGATCGATCCAGGGATCCAGATAATTGCGGGGAGTTGGGAGTTGTTCAATACTGACTAACCTCTAGGTTGCAGACCAGGGTGAGGGTGAGCCCGACATGGCTCGGCGAGCTCCCTGCCCCTTGCGGGAACGTGTGCGCCTTCTGTTCGGATTGGGCAACCCCAGCCCCAGCCCCTGAGGACAGGGCTGAGGCATGCATCCTGAGGAGGCGCTCCTCGGTCAGGCAGTCCCAGGCCTCCTGCCGCCTCAGAAGACTCAAAGAAATGTCTTGTTTTGGAACAGCACTCAGAGGTGGGCCGGGAAGAGCAATCTGTATTGGATATTCAGAGTGCGCAGTTTCACTTCAATGAATGAGCACCTCTGGGTCTGGAACTCCTGCGTGCAGTCAGGGTAGATCATTATGGGGTGGCCAAAGTAAGTCAGAGTCTTTTGGTTGCGGGCTTTGCTCAGGATGGAATCTATGTCTTTGAAATTGAGGATCCTGGCAATTATGGGCCGAGGCGGTGCTCCAGGTGGAGGTCTGGGAGCCAGAGAGCGGTGGGCCCGCTCCACCGCGAACCATGCGGACAAAGGGTCTTTAGGCATCCAAGATCTGACCCATTGTTCAATGAGCTCTCCCACTTGTCCCTGTTTCGTTCCCTCTGAAAACCCCACCAGGCGAAGGTTATTGCGCCTTGATCTATTTTCGGAGTCTCCTGCCCTTTTATGCAGTTCTCTAGTGTGGGTCTGTAGGCGGGCCACTTGTTCCTTTAGTTGGGCGAAGTCATCCTCGATGGTAGAAATGCGGGATTCAGTTTCTGAGATATGGGCTGTCGCATTCCGGAGATCCTGTCGTAGGAGAGCTATATCTGATCGAACCTCACCAATCTTGTTTTCGACTCAGGCCTGTGAGGCACTGATCGCTTGTAGGATAGTGTTGAGATCTGCGTCAGCCGAGGTGGGTTTCTCGGTGTTCCTGGCCACCATTTGCGGGTCACTGGTTGTATATTAATCCATTTTGGTCTGTGTTAGAGGAGGGTGACAGATGGGCACAGGTGGCTTCCATTTCGAGTGTAGATTGTTTTATCTGGGGGGAAGAGTAGTCTCTGTTCCTTTGATGAGTGTATGGTGGATAAATAGGTTCAGTGCGGGAGTCCGTTGAAAAAGGAGGCAACCAGTCCCAATAGTTCATGGCCGTCTCACCGCGCCTCAGGTAGGCACGTCAGCAGGATGGAGATGCTCTCCAGGAGTCCCAGCTGCCCGGAGCTCCTCGCTCTTTTCTGGTGTACTGCATGCCGGGGAGCAGCACAGGGCTGTCAAGGTGCTGGGTTGGAGCCCCAAGGGCCAAGAACCAGGATGTATGTCAAAGGCAGAGGGGGGCCTTCCAGTCACCACTGGGTAGAGCGACGAAAGAGTGGTCAGGACCTCACGGGCTCCTCCAGGACTTCGGTCTGTAAGTCGGGCGGTCCAGCTGGTCATGGGTCCTCGAGGGCCTTTGTACAAGACTTTATATTGAAAGTCAGATGTACAGTGAGCCCCCAGCGGAGGACCTTCACGGGGCAGGGCGCCCGTCAGCCCAGTTTGTGCCTTGTTTCTTCAGGCCCTGGGAGTCCCACCAGGTCACTCCCCCAAAGCCAACGATCACCATTCGTGGGGAGGGGGATGTTGGGGGGGGGTTTGCAGTGGTGCAGATATTGGCAGTGATCTGTCCTGGCCTGCTTGTGGTCACTCGGGCCCGGATTGTGGCTCAGTGGGCCACGCAGGGTCCCCAGTGCTCCCCCGGTCCCCTCGGGAGGATCTATCTATGGCCAGGTGGCCAGTACAGGAAGGGGCCACACCCACGTCATCACCCCTAGCCCGAGGCTGCATTGCTTACCGGTCTGTCCAGGGGCCGCATCCGCTGTGCCCGCCTCAGCTAGGCCTCCCTGCTCACCGTTTCCGTTGTAGCAGGGTCCTCTCGCCGGCAGTGCCCTCCTCAAGTCCAGGCCGCGGTCCCCCACACTCCAGCAGTGCAGCGGGCGGTTTCAGGGCCCCCTCTTGAGTCTGGAGGCTCCGGTAGGGTTCTCCGTATCTTGGCCACACGGGGTCAGAGCGTCCGAGGTGCCCCTGGCGGGCATCAGGCTACAGACCGTGACGCCATCTTGTCCGGGTGTTTGATTCCAAGCCTCTCATAAAGAGGAGTCTGCGGCCAGTTATAACTGTGCCGATAGAGAAGGATGCTTGGGTGGATGACGGAGGGGTCCGGAGCACTCTTAGAGTGCAACTGCCATCTTGACGCTCCAAGCCTCCAAGATAGTGTACGTGTTTTTTTTTTTCGAAGCAGGGCGGAAGCAGCACATGGTTGGGGGGAGGAAGAAACATGGGGGAGTAGTGGTTAGAGCAAATGGGCAAGAGAAAGCACTGTGGAGTGAGTGGAGGAGAAGCACACGAGCGATAAAGCAACAGGGGAAAGTACACGAGAGCGAGCGCAACATGGAGGGGCAGGGAGAGGTGCCAAAAAAGAGAGAGGGGTCCTCCTACACCAAAGGGACAGGACACCAAACTGACCTCAAGCCAAAAGAACAATTTCCCTTTGGGATGTCTTCAAAAGCACACTGTCATCCACTCATATCAAAAACATCCAATATATTCCAATAAGTATTACAAAATCACCAAAGCTACATACAGAATATTTTTATTCAATAAATCTCAAGTTCGCCTGTGATTATTAAAACCTTCTGAGGCAGAAAGACATTAAAACCGTAAACACACAAAAACAACAATCACATATGTCAAATTGCATATACAAAATAACATTCCTAAAATCACAAAAATGGGAGATTTAAACTAGACAGAAGAAAAATATTGTCATTGCTCGCACTAATCAACAAGTCATGTGTTGGTCAACACAACGTTATTCGTAATACAATTGTTCGATGACCAAACCAGTTCAATTAAGTGCCTTAGAATACAGAGTGATGAGTTTCAGTGGTATCAACTGTTCCGACCACCTTCTTCAGGCAAAATTTATACTTGATGTCCCCCACGAATCATCAAAGATTGGTGATTAATCCAGTCCGAACTACAAAAGCCATGTCCTTCCCAGAACGGAATCAAGCATCCGAGGACCGGACCGGTTTCGAGGTAACACCTCTCATCAGCCCGGCTAGCTTGACTCCAGTGTCTAACCCAGGGTGGTGTGGAGTGCAAAAAACGATGGATTTGGGCCCAGATCTTTGGACTGGGGTGAGTGTGTGACATTGATCCACATTCGGTCCATCACCTGTTGTGTTTGCATATTCCGCCCTAAGTGCGCTGGGGATGCCCAGACGTGGGTCCCAGGCACTCCACACCACTGGAGTCAAGCTAGCCGGGCTGATGAGAGGTGTTACCTCGAAACCGGTCCGGTCCTCGGATGCTTGATTCCGTTCTGGGAAGGACATGGCTTTTGTAGTTCGGACTGGACTGTTCCCATGGGGCACAGGGTCAGAGCTGATTTGCATATCGCCATTGTCTAACCCAGGGTGGTGTGGAGTGCAAAAAAACGATGGATTTGGGCCCAGATCTTTGGACTGGGGTGAGTGTGTGACATTGATCCACATTCGGTCCATCACCTGTTGTGTTTGCATATTCCGCCCTAAGTGCGCTGGGGATGCCCAGACGTGGGTCCCAGGCACTCCACACCACTGGAGTCAAGCTAGCCGGCTGATGAGAGGTGTTACCTCGAAACCGGTCCGGTCCTCGGATGCTTGATTCCGTTCTGGGAAGGACATGGCTTTTGTAGTTCGGACTGGACTGTTCCCATGGGGCACAGGGTCAGAGCTGATTTGCATATCGCCATTGTCTAACCCAGGGTGGTGTGGAGTGCAAAAAAACAATGGATTTGGGCCCAGATCTTTGGACTGGGGTGAGTGTGTGACATTGATCCACATTCGGTCCATCACCTGTTGTGTTTGCATATTCCGCCCTAAGTGCGCTGGGGATGCCCAGACGTGGGTCCCAGGCACTCCACCCACTGGAGTCAAGCTAGCCGGGCTGATGAGAGGTGTTACCTCGAAACCGGTCCGGTCCTCGGATGCTTGATTCCGTTCTGGGAAGGACATGGCTTTTGTAGTTCGGACTGGACTGTTCCCATGGGGCACAGGGTCAGAGCTGATTTGCATATCGCCATTGTCTAACCCAGGGTGGTGTGGAGTGCAAAAAAATGATGGATTTGGGCCCAGATCTTTGGACTGGGGTGAGTGTGTGACATTGATCCACATTCGGTCCATCACCTGTTGTGTTTGCATATTCCGCCCTAAGTGCGCTGGGGATGCCCAGACGTGGGTCCCAGGCACTCCACACCACTGGAGTCAAGCTAGCCGGGCTGATGAGAGGTGCTACCTCGAAACCGGTCCAGTCCTCGGATGCTTGATTCCGTTCTGGGAAGGACATGGCTTTTGTAGTTCGGACTGGACTGTTCCCATGGGGCACAGGGTCAGAGCTGATTTGCATATCGCCATTGTCTAACCCAGGGTGGTGTGGAGTGCAAAAAAACGATGGATTTGGGCCCAGATCTTTGGACTGGGGTGAGTGTGTGACATTGATCCACATTCGGTCCATCACCTGTTGTGTTTACATATTACATCTGATCATGCCCCGGTTGTTATAGACATGCCTTTGCTTAAAATCCGGCGTATGCAACGGACATTCTCATTTAATAAGAAACTCCTTTTCGGATGAAACTTATGTGCGTCAAGTTTTAGATTGGGCCCAGCAGTTTTTGGATTTTAATAGGGGTTCTGCCTCTTATGCAATGGTATGGGACTGCTTCAAGGCAGGGTTACGAGCGCGAATTGATACTGGATATTAGCATGCATCGGGATAGTAGTGCATCACAAGATAAAGTTGCAAGATGCAAGGCAAAGATTAATGGGGCGTGGAGCCATGATATAGCATGCCAATATGAAATTCACCGCGCAGAGAGATATGAGTATGGGGAGACTTTGGGAAGATGTCTAGCCCAAAGAATGCGGGGGCGTCAGACTGCGCAGCGTATAGCGTCAATAGAAAATAGCCAAGGTTTTCTAGTTGAGTCATCAGAGGGTATTTTCCAGGTATTTCACGATTATTATACGGAACTTTATACCCAAGAAGACCTCTCTCTTGATTCGATTGATCAGTTTGTTGATAAATTTGACCTACCTCAGCTGGACTCCATATAAAGAAGAGCTAGATGCGCCTATTACAATGCAAGAGCTTGAGACTGCACTTAAGGACTTGGCTCTTGGGAAAGCCTCTGGCCCTGATAAACTTCCTTTAGAGATATATCATTTGTTATTTCCTATTATTGAAGCTGATATGTTGGCGACATTTATTGCCGCTCAAGCCGGACACCCCCCTCCATCGTGGGATGATGCAAGCATAATTGTATTTTAAAAAAAAGACAAGCCCCCGCTTCTTCCTGGGTCTTACCGACCTATTTCACTTATCAATGTAGATGCGAAATTATACTCTAAAATCCTTGCGAACCGGCTGATTCAGGTCATACCTGCATTAGTCTCTGATCAACAACATGGCTTTCTCCCTGGTTGTGGTACGATCAACCTTATACACCGCGTTATCGCTGTTTTGGATTATGCTGCGGCAACTCGTGCGAACGTTGGTTTGGACCATTGGAGGTATCTGTTATACAACAGAGGAAACTGCTATCTATAGTTGATAGGTTTTTATGGGGCTGGAAATCTCCGTGTAGGGCTTCTAAATATATGACATTTCCACTTTTGCGCGGTGGGTGGGGCGTTCCAAATTTTGCATTATATTATCTGGCTTGTCTTCTTTAACAAAAAGGGGGACAAAGGGGGGGACAATATTTATAGGGGTCCAGTGTGCATGTCCCAACGAACTAATACCCAAATAATTGCACAAAAGTTCCCCTGGGGGGGATATCTATGTAGTAAAGAGTGGAATAGTTCCCTCTCTCTGGAAGTGAGGTTGTATCTGGAAGTCAGGGGCGATCGTCCCTTATCGGAATTAGGGAAACCTCACACAACAGGTTGGTTCTATGACTACTGTTGCATTCCCAACCGGTCGCTTCGTGTCATCATCGGCTTCCTGCTCCTGCGTCAAGCCGGCACTGCAATGCCTGACGGGCAGCACTTAGTGCTGCACTTTAATGGAGATCTTTTATTCCAAAGCCGATGTTTGAGTGGGTGTGAGGGGCCCTAGTCGTGAAGTAGTGAGCGTGACATGTGGTGATTCTAAAAAAAGTTAGTGCAGTCTACTCTGGGTACTTTATTCTTGTAGCTGCCTACTTTATTAAAACTAAGAGGGGTATGGGATTTCGGCCAACCTATGTGTGGGAAGCCCGTTTCAACCCTCAACAAGTGATCTGGTCGACATGTTTCGTGCCATCAAGGCAATTCATCAGGACCAAAGGAAGTGCTCATAAACTTAAACCGGAGCCCATAATGGGCTGCGGGGTTAGATAGATACAACCTGTGGGGTCGGGATCTGGAGCAGGAAGAGTTCCTGTATTGTTCTCCGCCCCACAGTCGTTGTAGATAGTTGTCCCCGGGCTGCTTGGGTAGGACCTGCGTGGTCAATTAGTAGCCTTCAAAGTGAAGCAGGCACCGGCTGCCTGCTCGACCAAGAGTCGCCGGTCGGATGGACGTAGGTTAAATGGCTCCTTCGTTTCACTTTGAAGGCTACTAATTGACCACGCAGGTCCTACCCAAGCAGCCCGGGGACAACTATCTACAACGACTGTGGGGCGGGGAACAATACAGGAACTCTTCCTGCTCCAGATCCCGGCCCCACAGATTGTATCTATCTAACCCCGCAGCCCATTATGGGCTCCGGTTTAAGTTTATGAGCACTTCCTTTGGTCCTGATGAATTGCCTTGATGGCACGAAACATGTCGACCAGATCACTTGTTGAGGGTTGAAACGGGCTTCCCACACATAGGTTGGCCGAAATCCCATATCCCTCTTAGTTTTAATAAAGTAGGCAGCTACAAGAATAAAGTACCCAGAGTAGACTGCACTAACTTTTTTTAGAATCACCACATGTCACGCTCACTACTTCACGACTAGGGCCCCTCACACCCACTCAAACATCGGCTTTGGAATAAAAGATCTCCATTAAAGTGCAGCACTAAGTGCTGCCCGTCAGGCATTGCAGTGCCGGCTTGACGCAGGAGCAGGAAGGCGATGATGACACGAAGCGACCGGTTGGGAATGCGACACTAGTCATAGAACCAACCTGTTGTGTGAGGTTTCCCTAATTCCGATAAGGGACGATCGCCCCTGACTTCCAGATACAACCTCACTTCCAGAGAGAGGGAACTAATCCACTCTTTACTACATAGATATCCCCCCCAGGGGAACTTTTGTGCAGTTATTTGGGTACTGGCTTGTCTTCTGCAAAATATTAAATGCTCTGTGATTGGGGGGACTCCACCTCTATTTGAGAGCCCTGATATATTTTTTCTTCTACTCGGTCCTCAATCACGACAAATGCTGCTTCGTTTTTTAGAACCTAGCTATTATAAAAGAACCAGATTCAAATTAGTACTAGCGGCCTTTAAAGGATGGCGCTCAATTCGGAAAATTATTTCTTTGGGACGTATTAATTTCTATACTCCATGTGACTCTACAGAACTGTTTCCTCCAATATTTTGGGATCGTACGATGCGTACATGGGGGGAGAAAGACATTGTGTCTCTTGGTTCCATCGTTAAAGATGGTACAATAGCTACATTTCACGAGTTTAAATATAAATATACTGTTTCTCAGCACGACTTTTTTAAGTATTTACACCTACGTGATTTCATCTTTAAACACCAAAGTATCCGCCCCTCTATGTCCTAACGACTTAATTGAAATTCTAAAAAAGCCATCACGGATAGGGACTCTATATAATTATCTGTTGAATACACAGCAGGACGATATGGTGTTACAGGAGTCTAAATGGTGTAATAGATTGGGTATTCCTGTAGTACCCTTTCAAGATTCTATTAACACAGATGCTAAAATCATTTTGTCTGCCAATTTAGGATCGCAGCATTACAAAACTTTATTTAATCTTTATCATACACCTTCTAAAATGCTGAAATGGGGCAATGCCTATAATGGGAAATGCTTTAGATGTCAATCGGACTTGGCAGATATTGTGCATATTTTTTCTGATTGCTCAGTGTTAAAACCTTTTTTTACATCTATTGAAAAATTTCTGTCACATATTCTAAACTGCGATGTGGTAATCTCCAGAGAGCTGATTATGTTTGGTTTATCTAATGACACTGATTTTTTTTAGGATATTATAAAAATAGATATCTCCTATTTATGGCTACGGCCGAAGCTCGCTTATGCATTTCTTCAATGTGGCTGCAACCGTAAGCACCGGTATATGAGATGTGGCGGGCAAAGTTCTATAATGTTTTTTATTTAGAATATAACCTATATCGTATCAAATCCCTTAGGAAAATGCAAAGAGGGATTAAAATTTGGCAGGCAATGATTGATCATTTGGGCACGTTAGAGTGACTATCTGTCCGATTGTTTATGATGGTATTGTATCTTTTATTGTATTATTTTTTCTTCTTTTTTGTTTATTTGTACCATAAGTCTTAATGTATTGATGTCCCGTTGTGCTCTAGTGTATTTTGTATTTGGCTTTGAACTGAACTAATAAAAAAATAAAAAAAATAGAATACCCACTGCTATAAATGACGTCTATTCAGACGGGGATAAAAGATTTCAAATAGCACTGGCATACCCTGAATGGTTTGCTGATGTTAATATTTTGCGCAAAAGATACCAGGGAATACGCAAGAGGAGGACATAACAAGAGGAGGAGAAAAGAACACAGTTGAACAACATGTGAGGAGAATACTACCTATGAGGGAGGCACAGGAGTATAATGACAAAGCAATAATGAGAGTACATATGCCTTGGACGCATCCAGAATTGGAGAGATGTGTGGTTCAATAGCCTGATATTAGACAGGATAGGGAAGAGTGGTATAGACAGACAATTATAACATAAAAAAGGTCACCTAACATTAGAGGGTATAGACCAAATTATCTTCATAATTCTGCCAAATGACATCTGGAAAAGTATGAAGGGAGGATGATGTGGACCTGAATGTAGACTGGGCAGAGATAAAAACAGAAAATAAAAACAACTTCTAAAGAGAGCATAGCAAACAAAATACAACAATTGCAAAAGAATTTATAAAAGAAAATAGACAAAATATTGCTGCAAAGACATATACATTATACCAAGATCAAAGATAAATAATTGTAAACAGGAGCAGGGAGAAAATGTTACAGCTTTTTTCTCCAGAATGCAGAAGGAGATCTCTGCATCTTGAATGTAAGCACCTAAAACGCACTGGGGTACTACTTTGTGAACAACTTGCATAAGAACATTAATGATGACAACTATCGGGACAATCCTACATAGTTCCATAAACAACTACCTGAACTATTACAGTTGCCCTAATATTATGAAGAACCACAGTCAAAAAATGGGAGATACTAAAGACAAAAAACATAAGGACCTAAAAGCAAAGGTCCTCATGCAACAGGTTCAGGCGTATATCACACCTAAAGGAAAGCATTAAATGGGACGAGGTAGAGGAGGACCACCTAGACCTTCCCTGCTCAATTACATGTGCCACCAGGAGCATTTAGCACAACATCTACACAGCACAACAGGGTTGCTATAATTGCGGTGGTCAGCGCCACTGGTCCCGGGACTGACCTTCACTCATCCAGAGAGAAAGGCAGGGGATCAGATTGAGGATCAATGATCGCCAGAATACACAGAACCAGGCTAAACAATAAGCAAACAATTACTTTGACTGAAAGGATCAGGGAGTACAAATGTTGCAGGCGGACTATGTGTACAACAAGAAAGAAAACCCTTACATCGCTATAGAGGGTGCCCGGGAAAAAGGGTTCAGCGGACTGTCATCCCAGTGGATGATAAACGGCCATATGTACAAGGAGAGGTAGAAGGTGTACCAGATAAGGTCCTATTAGATACTGGTTCACCCAGGTCATCTCTGACCAAAAGCACACTCCCACAGACTGCTTTCTCTGGACAAAAGAAAACATCTGTGGGATTCACCAATGTGTTAGTAACACATTCTAATTCAGCCCAACTGAAATATAGTAGAGGACCATTTACAAACCTACATTCTTTTCTGATTTCTCATAAAAATGATGTATGAAACATGAGCATTGGCCCAATTGACAAAATGCCCAACTGCCACTTATGTCACAATATAAAATATCAGCAGAAGGATTGCAGGGCATATAACAGGTTATCAAGAACCTACTGAAGGCAAGAATAGTGAATGAAATAACATGGAGTCCATGTAATAGCCCTAAACTTCCGCTTTTAAAAAGCTGAGATACAAAGAAGTGTCTCCTTGTTCTTCGCACAATTACCAATATAGTGGTACCCCCATTTCCCCTTAGTCCCAAACACAGTAACCATCCTATCTATTCTGGCACCTCACATGACACAATTTTTCGTAATAGATTTAAAGAATGCATTCTTTTCTATCCCTATGCATGAGAACAGCATGTATTTCTTCACATTCTCTGTCGCAGGACGGAGTTACTGTTTTACTAGGGCTCCCCAGGGCACACTGAGAGTCCCTTGATTTACAATCAGGCATTAAAAAAGGAGCTCATCGCCTTCCAATGCCATCCAGAGACAACACTGATTCAATATATCAATTTGTCATTGGCTAGCACTAGTGAAGAACAGTGCACAAAAGATACAGTAAATCTCTAGAATTCTTAGCTGCCAGGGTACACAAGGTGTCCCCTGATAAGAAGCAATTTGTTCAACAAGAGGTTCCCTCAATGGGACACCTCCTATCGACAGGGCGAAGACAACTGGAAACAGAGCGCATAAAAACAATTGTGGCTGTACCTCCTCCCATTACACAAAAACAGGTGTATACATTCATATGGCTGGCTACTGCCGTCATTGGATTTCATATTTGACACTTTTGACAAAACCACTATTGGCTCTTACCCACAAGGACTCACCTGAATCATTGCCTTGGAAAGCAGACCATGAACATATCATCTGTGTCATTCGGAAAGCTCTCTGTGAATCTTCTGCTTTGGAGATTTCTGACTATTCTAAATACTTTCATCTTTTCGTTAATGAGTCCGATGGGTGTGCTCCTGCTGTTCTCACCCAGCCCCAATAGGTGTGCTCTTGCGGTTCTCACCCAGCACCAAGATGAATACAAAAGCCTATGTGTCCATTTCTCTGTCACCTTCAATACAGTAGCCAAGGCTTTGCCTTCTTCCCTGAGACCGGTAGCAGCGTAGCCCTATCTCTCCAGCAAGCAGAGGCGCTAATATTGGGACAGCCAGTAGATCTATATGTACCACATTCAGTAGATCTGATTCCGAACAAAACAAGAACACACCTCACAAATGCACGTTTGGCACACTATGAAGTGTGTTTGTTCAGCCCACACGTACAAATATACAGATGAATTATCTTCATCTCTGCAGCATTACTGACTCATGAGTGGGATGACACAAAATTGCTAGATGATCATGATTGTGTATATAGAACGGAAGAACAAAGGTCAGGGTAGACCTGCAGGACACACCTTTTCAGGATGCAGTAGGGGAGCTATGGGTTGGAGGGTGATGCCTTAGAACAGATGATGGCACAACATCTGTAGTGCATGCAGTTACCACATGAGAGAAAGTGCCTCTTTTGACATGGTTAGCCCCCCATTCTTGCCTGGAAAATTATGTGGTTTCAGTTGTAGTGCACAGGGTCTCCACAAACCTGGTTCCCTGTGCCAGTGCTTCTTCCCTAAAACTGTACAATGATTGGCAACTTCATCCCCTGTAAGTCCCTAGTAAATGGTACCCATGGCACTTAGGGCATCATAAGTGAAGAAGGTCCTTAGGGACTCTTCACCAAAGCCATGCCACTGAGGCTGCATGCCTTGGTGCAGTGAAAAATTACAAAGTCGACATAGCACTCTGCATGTGTGCCATGCCAAACAGCACTGCCTCAGGTAAAGGTAAGTCACCCCACTAGCAGGCTGTACAAAATCTAAAGCAGGGTGCACTATATCTCAGGTGTGGGCATATCTGCATGAGCAGATATATCCCTACAATATTTTTAGTCTGTTCCTTAATATTGTAAGTGCCAGGGTAGCCATAGAGAATACATTGGCTGACAACTCGAGTTCGCCAGCACCATGATGGCTACACTGAACCCAGGAGGGTTTGGTACCAAACAACTCCTCCTAATAAACTCACACTGATGCCAGTGTGGGATTTATTAAACCATGTCCCAGAAGGCACCTCAGATGTGCCCCCTAAAAAACCTACCTAAGTGCAAAAAAATAAATAAATAAATAAATAAATTTCAGCAGCCTGCCGCCACCAGACATGTTTCTGGACCTATGGGTGGAGAGCCTCTGCTCCCTGTGGTCAGAAACAAAATACATCCTGGGCAGAGGTGTCACACCTCCTCCCTCAGGATTGGCACAGAGCTCGAGAGGGAAGCTTCAAAGGCCTGCCACCTTTGTAATGTGACCCCAGCCTCTGGTGTCTCCCCCTTTGCCAACTCCTCCCCTCAGGCACTGGAGGCAAAGTAAAGCAAACGTATCCAATCAGGGCTAGGGTTATGACCACCTACCACAGGAGGGTGGCATAATAGTAGGTGTAGGCACCCCAGTTAAGGAACCCATTGGTCCCTACCCATTACTGCCCTGTTACGCCCCTAAATCTAGTATTTAGGTGGCGCCCCCCGGCCCTGAGATCAGATCTATGATGACCTAAGAAGCCCGGACACAAAGGAGCCGCATCAGCACAAGAGAAGAAAGACAAGTGACAGACTCTGTGCCAGCCCTACGTAAAGTAAAGAAAACAAGGAAGGTACCCTTACAATCCAATCAGGGATGGGGAAAGCACATATATGAAAACCAAACAGATCCCTATAAAACAGTGATTAATTACTGCAACATACTATATAGTACTAGTGGTCAGAGAGAGAAAATAGGAAAACACTGCAATCGTACAATATCAATGAGTCAAAGCAACTATTAATAAAAAATAAAAGTTCCAAAATATCATCGACATATATTAACATTAATATTTATTTAACACATATATATACAATCAAAGTTAAAAACATTTCATTAAAATACATAGTCACAAGAAAACAGTTGTCAACGCTGCATTTCGGTGAGTACGAAAATTTACATCTTCTTCAGGACAGTTTTCTAAAAACAATTGTACTAGAATTCAGTATTGCTAAGCCTTCTGGCGATTCAACATTGTAGAGAAGAGGGATTGAAGATGATCACCTCATCTAAAACCTTGTGCTTAAATGTCTTATCAGTTTAGGTATGTACATTGGTGCCACCGTTCTTTTCTACTGCACTTATTATGTTCGAGCACAGTGATAAGGACAACCGGACATCCTACTGACCACTCAGACAGCTGTCAAAGGCATCAACAACAAGAGTTGGATACATGTCAGTCATCTGAAGAGAGTGCCACCACAAGCAGCTACCTCAGTCACCCACCAGCATGACCAAACAGCCTGTATTGCAGCCAGAACCCCTCAGCAGTATCAACGGCAACAAGAAGGTGCCAAACAACCTGAGGTCACAGAAGAAGAACAACTAAGGGACTTGGATGAAATATTTGGGCTGAAACAAGGAGAAGAACAAGCAACTTGAGAAAGAGCAGCCACAACCCAGCCAACACTGAGAAATAACCATCTACTCTTACAACAAAAAGGTCCGTACCTGTTCTACAATCACTGGGGCCGGAATAAAGACAGTAACATTGAAGAAATGATGAACAGACACTGGGTGAGATACTGGACACGTTAGGGATAAACACAGACTTCAGTACAGGCCTAAATGTCACACGTTTGTATATTGGCGAAATAATAGACACAGAGTAAAAGCTGCTAAATGTCCAACTTGGTGGTGCTGTATCTGTATACAGTGCCCCCGACCCCTATCTGGAGTGTGCTAGTTAACCACAGGCAGTGATGATGAAAAAAATGTACTCACCTGTTGACCCCTCAAATCCAGTAACTAACAAACGAAGATTGGCAGCTGTTCTGGCTGTCAAGAGACTCTTGTCAAAGATAGTATGTGGTAAATGGTACCTTGTCACGGTGTTCATACTCTTGATTTGCTTAACAGCATTTAATTCACAGTATATAGCAGAAATAACTCTGAGGGAATAGAAACTTGTGAATGGTATGAAAAAAGGAGAATAGAAATGGCCCAAGTGATACATTGGTAGATGATCATGCCCCTGTTCATAAGAACAATGATTTTGTGAGACTACTGCATTAAACACATAATGTTCTTAATGTGATTAATAGCTACATTTGTGGCAAGCTTCCTTCATTCACTAGACTCAAGCAGACTTTCCTCAATATACCGTTAACAGGACAGGACTCCTGCACTCCAAGACGAGAGAATGATAATGGTAAGTTTATAGATATCTCTACAATATTCCGTCTGGTGCAGTGTTTTATACATACTTCTGAGTAAACTATCTTATAAGTCCCATGCCCAGCACAAATAACTCTTGAGGAGATGTTGCTGTTTTATAAAGAGTACATTAGATTTGCATCACTAAAGAAGAACATGACCACAATATACACACACCATAAGAAAGGGCCATCACATTTGGCCTGGAATGAGACTTATTCCATGGCTTATAGTAAGTGCCAATATTATTCCTCTACAGCAGGGACATTGCAGTGGGTTGGTAGGGGGATTGTGTATGTATGTGGGGGGTCTGTTTACTACTGGCTCCCGCCTTACTGATGTGGACGTTGTTATTAGGCCTATTTGGTACCACAGGTCTCTCCCAGGAATATGGAGCATGTTCAAAACAAACACAAAAAGTGACAGCACCATATAAGGGGCAGAAGGGGGTTTACACAGCAGAGTTGCCAGGAGATATGACAGGACAAGTGGCTGGAAAATAGCAAAGGGTTGACACCTTTGGGTTCCAATAGTAAACTGAAAAGAGATTAGGAAGCTGAGTAGAGTACTTGAAGGAGGTGTTAATGACACCACTGCAGTGACAGCAAACATGCCCCTAGAGATACAAGCTATTAGGTTGGTATCTCTTCAGAATAGGATGGTTATAGATGTACAGCTCACAGAAAAGGGTGGCGTTTGCAAGATTGCGGGGTCAGAGTAATGCATGTACATTCCATTGACTGAGTAAACAGTGGGATTTATGCTTGAACAAAGGTTCAAAGGGCAGTTTGTCAAAGCATAAAATATATGTGAAACATCATTCAACCATTTTGTTATTGATCCTCCATTCTATGTGCGCTTGAAAAGTTTGCAATATGCTTGTGTATTTGTGTAATGCTCGCTTGGTAGAAACTTGTGAGTTTCCAATCTGTTATCATGAACTGTGAAAATGTAGGTGCAGGATGTGGGATGCCCACTCAACAGAAGAAGTTTCTATTCCTTGTCTACAAGAATGCAGGTGCAGGCACGTAAAAGTTGCCTTATCTTAGAAATGCTAGACTGGGACCTTGGGCCTTGAAACTTAAGAAAAAGTAATTAGTTGCAGGCAGCAGATTTCATGCCAAGATGCACAACTGTTGAAACCAGTGCTTTCAGGTTCTTGATAAGCGTGGCATTGCAGCTGCAAGTAGAAGATGATTTAGCTCTCATAATTTATCCTAATGCATGATCTCATTTTTGAAAGGCTTAACCCCAGTGAGGTGGAGCACCTGGCAGGTTGGTTGATGGTATGCACTTGCACGTTAGGTACCCCCTGTGATATTTTACATTTTTTATTAGATTGCATGAAGATTTTAGATGTACGAAAGGAGATTTTATGCCCCATTTTCAAAAATATAGGATTAATAATAGGACGCAAGCTGTTAACCTTTTAGTGGGAATGATGAACCTAGATATAGCCTGTGCCATGGGGAAATTTATGAGTAAAGTTAAAGTGTTCCTCAAATGTACGGAGTAAATATCGTAAGTTTCTCCCCTAGGATAGGATTGTGCAATTAAAGGATAACAGTACTGTAGTCAAAATATCGGAAGGATTTGATGCACATGTATGAATTATTTGATTTTAACAATTTTGGATATCTGCCTCTTATTTTAAAGGAAATATTTTATTTTAGGCATGCTGAAACTTTTTTTTTTTTTTTTTTTTTTTTTAAACCTTTATTGTGCAGATTCAGCAAACAAATACGGGCCCACAACCACTTGGCCGGCCGCGAAACAATTAAGGCACATTCGCAATTTATACGATAACCTAGTAGCATGGCAGTCCAAATAAGCAATCGATCAGAGATACACTGGATTCACTCGTGCCACCAGGAGACAGGAGGAGTGAAGGTTAATTTTTAAATTTTTGTTGAGACTTTTATACTAAAGAAATAGAAACAAGAAGAGTCACAGTCCAGTCAATCCCGCTACAACACGAGTATGCAACTTTCAGTAGGGGAGTCCCAAGAGGCAAAGGAAAAGTTATAAGCAATGCAATGGTATGACGAAATACACATCAGGATAATTGAGCACACAATATGTTTTGAGTCGATCAGAGCCCACCTTACAACGAACCAAACTACAACCCAAAGGCAGAAATAAGACAAGAAAAGAAATCGTAGGAAAGGAAGAAAAGGAAGGTCATATATAAAGAAAGGTGGAGGAGGAGCCCGCTACCAGTCCCTCGGCGCCATCTTTCCACAGGTCAAGCAGTTACATAGTAGTCCAGGATATATTGTACGATAAAAGGATCGCGATACAAGCATACAGTGTGAGAAAGCGCAAAGTCAGCACACCGGATAACCCAAAGTACCAACACGGTCCATATCCAATACGGTCTGCAACCGGAAAATCATCAGGCAACAACAAAAAAACGTTCATCCCTGTCCCGTCTTCACTCTCCCCTCCCTGCCAACAAAGGTATCCCAGAAAGGTGCGAGCAGGAATCCAAAGGGGGCACATCGATTCCCGCACACTACCGGAGCAAGGACACTGAGGGCCAACAGACCAGTCAAGGAGTGCTTAACCCCCCTAGGAGACTCCAGGGTTAAACGGATGGGGAGTTACGATGTCCTGCTCCTGTTGAAGCGAGTTCTGGGTGTCAAGGGCGAGGCACGGGGAAAAGACTCATGTCCGAAACGCAAGCCGAGGGTCAGACATCGGTCCAGGCTGGTGTCGCTGATCCCAGAGGCAGCCCCGGATATTGGAGTCCCAAGGCAATCACTATGATGTGGGGCCGCCATCTTGTGGTAGTCGGACCCAGGGGGAGGTGCAGCTCTGTGGTCCGGCAAGTCCGCCATGTTCAAGCCCTCCGGTGTAAACAGTATACTGTTAACCTTGCCAATCAGGGTGAGCGCAGAGAAAGTCATTTCCTGATGGAAGGAGACGATGGCCGCCAGTAAACCACCGTAGCCTTGGGTACACCCACGCTCACATCCACTCGCATCCCCCAGCTCATCACAAACGTAGCCGTTCGACGGCCCCGACTCCCCAGGAATGTGCGCCATTGCTCACTGCACATGGGAGTCCTCCAAACCAGGGGCTGGCGCCTCACAGTACACAATAGGGCTATGCTGAGATACGGTGGCAAGCAGACACCAGGAAGCAGCAGTTGACAATGTCCCATAAGCCAGCCGTTCCGCTTGAAGTCGGTGGGGCATGGAGATGGGAGACCACTCGTTGGCAGCAGGGCAGCGATAGGGCAAACAATCGGCCAAAAGCGATAAAGAGTCCCGCACGTAGAAAAGCACTCCAGACCCAGGCGCCGGGCATAATCAATCCTTTACCTGCCGTCCGATGAAGCGAGAGGGCCGGAGCCGGCCGCGATTTCCCCAATTGGACCGGCCGGCGTGGCAGAGCTGCCGACGCCCGACGTTGTTCACTCCACAGCCGGCGCCATAATCTACTCGAGGCCCCGGTCTGAGGGCCGCCGCGGGTCTCGATCTTCAATCGAGTATTTCTCCCGGTTGCAGGGGAGCGCGGTCTTCAGGATTTCCCCACAAGCCGACGGTGCATTACGGCAACCGCATCGTGCCGACTGAGCGCAGGATCGGGGACAGGATAGGCGCGATAAAGGAATTGGTCGGCGGAGCCGAGGGACTACACGTCCGACCCGGTCGCCATCTTGGCTCCTCCCCCATGCTGAAACTTTTTATGATACTGACTTGCTTATGCTTTTTAACCGAATGATATGATGCTAATTGTATACTTTTATGCTTGTAAAAAAACAAATAAAGTTTTATTGACTGACTGACTGATGGCGTGTTCTCGCTTCAGCCTGGGGAAATAAACTTTGCTCTTTATTCGTATACCACATTCCTGTGCTGACTGTTTATTTTCGTTCAGAAATAATGCTTTCACACTTTACTCTCTTAAGAGCTTGCACTTGAACTTTAATCAGCTTTGCCTGCACGCTGTACTGCAAACAACTTTCTTCCTCTGGGGCCTCGAGTAACTCAGATTTTTAACTGCAAATTCTCATTGTTTGGATCAGAGACTACTTCTTGTTGCTGCCACTCATGCTTTTGGCTTTTACACTGCAACAGCCCTTCACTCGGATTCTAGCTTTGAAACTGGACTTTAGGCTTTTCATATTCTTCATCAGGGCATTCAATGACCTGAAACTTTGACCTGACCTGAATCTTTACCAGTTTCAAAATTCTCACCCCTCTCTGGATCCACGCTGCAAACTCGATCATGGGTTATAACTTCACCTTGTGATTATCTTTGTGGCTTCGTAGCTGATTCAGAGGTTTTTTTCTACGACCTCATCTGCCCCTTACATTCTTTTCTTATGAGCAGCGTCGATCCACTGTGAAGCTCCGGCACATTTTATGGCAATTTTGGTTGTTAATATGACTTGGTCTGTTCCATACCACCCCTCTTATATGCAGTTCCTTCCAACATGCCTACGGAACACTATCCAGTATCCTTGGTTGAGGTTATGACAGGCAATGTCGTTTGTTTCTTCTGTTGCCACGTCCACTTGATGAGTATGATGTCATCAATTATTGAAACTAATGCAGCTGAAAAAGTGCATGCAAGTCTTATTTATTTTCCTATGCTCACAACATGGGACGACAGACCAGTCTTTTTGTCATGAGTGCTTTTCATACTCACCAGGAGAACAGGAAGTGCATCCAGCCACTTTAAACCAGTTGAAGCACACACTTTAGTCAATGTATTTTTGATAGAACCATTAAATCTTTCTATCACACCTAAAGACTGAGATTGATAACTTCAATGACATTCTGATTTATCTGGAAGCTGTGCAGATGATTTCCAAAACCTCATTCTTAAAATGAGTACATATGATCTATGTCAACAGAGGTTGGGAGTCCAAAACTGGGTACCAATTCCCTCAACAAAAGTTTGGCAATTGTAAGGCTATGTGGGGTAAGCCTCTACCTATTTTGAGAAGAAGCTGAAAATTACTTTAAACTGTTGTATAGTAGCATATCTACAAAGTCTGCTTGAAGTCTTGTAAATGTGCTTCTGTTTTGCCAATATCATTCATTACTGTTAAAGTCCTCTTTCCTTGATTATTTCTTTGGCACATCAAACACATATGTCCTCAGCTACATGTCTGAATCATGTATCCTGTATCCTGTATCCTGTATTTTAAGACAGACTTAAGTTAGGATTTTGTCTTAAGTCTGTCTTAAGTTTGTCTTAAGTTTGTCTTAAGACAAACTTAAGACAAAATCCTAACTTCTGTGAATACCAAAAGTAGTAAGTTCATTCTGTGAATGCCAAAAGTAGTAAATGCATTCTGTGAATACCAAAATAGTAGTAAGTTTAGGATTGAGTCTTAAATTCATTCTGTGAATCGGGCCCGTAATTCATAAAGAAACAGTTTCAGTTTTCAGCGTTTTGTATAGTAATTATTATTGATTCAGCATCTTTATTTTCCTGCACCAGTATCATCTTGTAAAGCATAGCATTTTGTTTCCCATCTGATCAGCATATTAGTTGCCAAGTGTAACTAGATGTTTACCAACCTTGTGGGCAACACACTCGACCACTGCAGTTTCTTTTGGCTGTTGTATTGCTTTCAAGAATCCATTTTGTAAGCACTGTTTTTATAGGAGCTCCAGAAGATATCATAAAGCTCCTCTGTGACCACAATTGCCCAAAGTCATGAACCACTCAAAAACCCTATGGGCTGTCTATATAGATTGTCACGTTCAAATATTCTGTTAAGCAGCAAGCTGTTGTTAATGCTACTAATTCTGCCACCTCTGTTGAGGTTACATTCAGCAGAAAATATACTTCGAGGGTCTCAGAAATCGAACATACTGCATAGGCAGCTCTTAGTGCTCCATATTGGTCTCACAAACACGAATCATCTACACATAATGTCAGTTTTCAATTAAATGTGGCATAACTAATTCATGTTAATGAATACACTAAACCTTATATTGAACTACTTTCAACTATACACATATTCGTTCATCATTTGCGTATTCAATCCAATAGAAAAAACAAAAACACCTAATATTATTTGTTGCATAAAACATAGACGTTAAAAACGCTTTCTGAGGACTAATCCAACCTGTTATTAAGCAAGCCTTGAAGGTCTGTTTTATCAGGCAGTATTCCTTTCAGACCCAGTAAGCGCCAATAGAAATATAATTTTACGACTACCTTTACAAATAACACTTGTATGCTTTTAAAGAAGGGTACTTCAATATCAAAGGTGGTCTTATTTAAACAGAGTAAACAAATGTGAAACAAATGATGACGGATGTTTATTGCCTAGTGCAGCACACTTTCACGGATTGTACCACCATCACACTTACTCCTGAAAGTATAAAAGCAAACCTCACTTTTGATTGGATGAGTCCGTCTTTTAAAAACTACCATTAATCTTTACCTCTCTTTTTCTAAAAATATAGGGGCCCATTAGGATGGCGGGCGGATTGCCCCTGCCAGTCTGGCGGGGGCAATCTGCCCGCCATCCGCACCTAAATTCCCCCCGCCATATTAGGATGGCGGGGGGGGGGGGGACCGCGGCTGACGGAAAGACCGTCCACCGCTTTTCAGCCCCGGTCGCATTGCGGCTGGGGCGGAAAATGTTTAATATGGTGGCGGTGTCTAAGAGACACCACCAGCCATATTGGCATGGGCATGTACAAATGCCTTTCCGTGGTGGCTAAGGCATGCAGAGACACCCTGCAGGGGCCCCAGGGACTCGGGGGGGGGGGGGGGTGCACATGGGGGGTACCCCTCAGCATTACAACGTGGCAGGCACCGCGCGGTGCCCGTCACGTTGTGCCTTGCAATGCATTGCATGTATCTTCAGCATTGCGGCGGGCAGTGCTGAATGCGGGCGGTGCATTCAGCACCGCCCTCCGCAATGCTGAAGATACAGGATGCGCCCACCACTCTGGCGGGCGCATCCTAATGCCCCCAAAGGGACCCTTCTCTAGACATGACGGGCGGACAAAGTCCGCCCGTCATCCTAATAGGCCCCATAGTGTTTTTGTTTGTTCAACCTTTCGACAGTTACAGTCGTCTGTACTCTTCGCAGACTTGTTAGGAGCAATGGTGCTAGTATGCTTGCCGAACAAGGAGACTCAGAACAACATAATTAAATGGCATGTTTTTGAGATGGTAATGATTGATTTTTCACTGAAAATTACCATTCAGAGTTGATGTTTCACCTGGGCGTACGTCAATTTGTTTCCTTTTCAACTGACTGGTAATTTTCACAAAAAAATCACGCTTAAACGTTACAGCAGTGCAAGTATCTACATTCACTCATGTGACTACTCAGAGATGGTAGAGCCATAATAAACATTGTCAATCTAGGATATACATTTTAAACAAAGAGTATAAAGAGACTTAATTCTGCATTTCTGGAGGTCATAATGTGGTGTTGCTTAGCAACATAGAAGAATTCTCATTGTCTCCTGGAACTGAGTTGCTAGGGCTGTTAGGTGAAGTGCTCAAAATGTAAATTTGTACTTGTATTTAAATTAAGCAAATATGTGGCATAAACAAAGTATGTAATCAAGGTAAGATTTGAGCCAAGATATTATTTTAATTTGATAGGGATTGTTCTAATTATTATTTAAGAAATTTACACTGACCATCCCCATGAATAGAATAAGGCCTGAGAACGAGGAAAGTAAGCATTATCAGATTTGTATGCAATTAACAAAGTACATGGTATCAAATTCTGATACCAAACTAGGACATTACTTGCAAAAAGAAATCACCACCTTGACATGGTATGGCTATTACACACAGGTCAAGGAAAGGTGGAATTCCTCAGACGTTTCATGCAAAGAAATAAGAGTTACAAAACAGATGTTAGTAAAGTAATTATCGCAGATGTCCATTTTCCAAACTAACTATGCAGTATTTCCCAGTGCAATTCTTTGTAGTAAATTAAAGTACCACCCACAGTAAGTATGGTAGCACAATAACGTGTTTTAAATTTCTGTGGTATTAAAATATAGGTAGGTAGGTAGGTATACATAGTTATATATATGTTTGCTATATTTAATTCCACATAAACGTACCACTGCAATTTGTACATGTTGATGTTATGTTGATGTTATGTTGATGCAGAGCTAAAAAATAGGAAATCATATATGTACTCATGTGTTCTTAACAATATTTAGCTTGTTTATATTTTAGCTACAAATATCAAGTAGCACAATATTTCTGCAGTCGATATTTTGATATACAGCCACATTCCACAGAGATCTGCTTTACACTTTCTATAGTATTTCATTTTGGCTTAGTTACTTGGCAAATTACTATAAATTTAATTTTTTTCCTTCCTGTATGTTATTTGGTCACATCAAGATCTTCAAATACATTACATTAGGCTCTGTGACTTTGATACTAATGGGTGTGTGGTATTGAAAGAAGGGGACTGACGCAGGTGAAGGTTACCAACGAGCGATTTATTAACCATTCGTAAATCTCTGAGAAGAAAGACCCCAGCCACAGCTGACAGGCTAACAGTCCGCCTGCCGTCGTCCCTCTGCCACAGGCGCTCACCTTAGAACGTTGCCCGCCGTGACATTCCAACTGATGTCACAGCGGCGCGTTCCACAGCGGTGACGGGGGAGGCGTGAAACAATAGAAAGGTTGGCAGTTCCCCCTGGGTAGGAAGATACCACAGGGCGCTGATATGAATGATCAGACAGTGCTTCTATTTTACCTGAGTAATCCCGGGCCTCGCAATCTTCACTTTCCCAAGTTGTTCACCAAATTCACACGTATAACTAACAGCACATTGAGTCCAGACCACAAGCCTATTTTGTACTCCAAACCCAATAACCTGCAGGAGAGTATCTTCTTACCCAGCTTGCAAAGCACCTGAAACTTGAAAATGCATGTGCAATTCATAGAAACACACTTTCTTTGTTGTCCCTCTGCCACAGGCGCTCAACTTAGAACATTGCCCGCCGTGACATTCCAACTGATGTCACAGCGGCGCGTTCGACCATAAGATCTTGGTCGACCGTGTCGGAAAGATGGGCATTCACCATATTGCGAGAGCTCTGCTCGCATCCTTCCTGGCCGATAGAACACAGGCTGTCACCCTGGGGCCATACCAATCGGCCAAACTGTCATTATCGTGTGGGGTTCCTCAAGGCTCATCCCTAAGTCCGACACTGTTTAATATCTATGTGTCGGACCTTGCTAATGTCATCAAAGCATATGGGATGAGCCTAACCTCCTACGGTGATGACACACAATTGGTTCTGGTCATTAAAGGCGACGGACACGAGGTGGCAGAGCGCTTCCAACACGGAATGCTAGCAATCGGAGAGTGGATGGCATCGAACTGCCTTAGACTCAACTCCGAAAAAACGGAGGTGCTCCTTTTTGGAACCCTGTTACCAGACTGGTCTGCAACCTGGTGGCCATCAGCCTTCGGAACCCCTCCTAGCCCAGCCCTTAAGGTCAGGAACCTGGGAGTGACTTTTGATGCGGATCTCAACTTCATGGCACATGCGAATAGAGTAGCGGCAACAGCCCATCACAAATCAAGACTGATTAGAAAAATCATCCCATTTTTGCCAGAGGTAGCTGCTAAAACATTGGTCAGCTCTTTAGTGTTATCATCCCTTGACTATTGTAATGGCCTATTTTTAAATGCCCAGGTTAGGGTAACCAATAAGCTTCAGACAATCTAGAACGCAGCAGCACGTCTGCTTTCTGGAACACCCAAGTTTTCGCCCATATCAGACACCATCAAGACATATCACTGGCTGACGATCCGTAATCGGATCAAATTTAAATCACTTTACAAGACACTTCATGACCAAGGACCACATTATTTTAAGGACCGGCTGATACCCTACAGACCTGCCAGATAGCTTTGATCCGCCACTCTCAACCAACTTGTGGTTCCACGGTCAAAAACAGTTTCATGGGGTGATCGCCGCTTTTTAGTCGCGGCACCCAAATTATGGAACACCCTGCCGCAGCATATCAGGACAAGCCTCTCACTTCTCCAGTTTCGCAAAAGACTGAAGACCTGGCTTTTTAATCAGTAATATTGACAATTAACCTCAGGATCCGTTTTATCGGGAGAAAATTAGGTGAATAATCTAGCGCCGAGACGCCTACGGATATTCGTTCGCGCTTAATAAGTTGCAAAAATAAAATAAATAAAATAAACGCCTGGTTCTAATGGGAATTGCGTCAAGCCCTTTCTTGTTAAACACTTCGACTAGGGGCTTGTGGTCAGTTCTCAGGTTGAACTTGGTTCCCAAGACGAAGTCCTGGAACTTGTTCATGGCCCAGTGCACCGCCAAAGCCTCCTTCTCAATTGCGGAGTAATTGACTTCGGACTTCCTAAGGGATCTCAATGCGAAGGCTATGGTTTCCTCACCCCTCTCTCCTACTTGTGTGAGGACTGCCCCAAGCCTTTTGGAACTCGCATTTGTTGTCACAACCGTCTTCCTGTTCTGTACAAATGCTTTGAGGCTTGGGGCTTCCGCAAGTGCTTTCCTCACGTCTTCGAATTCTTTTTGGCACTGCTCATCCCAGCTGAACACCACGTCTTTCTTGAGCAACTGGCGTATAGCATAGGTCCTGCCTGCGAAGTTCTGCACAAACTTGCTGTAGAACTACAGCATACCCATAAACGATTTTATTTCCTCCTTGGTCTTTGGCGGAACCTAACTGATTATAGTGTTCTTGAGTTCTGCTTTGGGCTAAATGCCGACTGGCGTTACTTTGTGTCCTAAGAAGTCCAATTCTTTGCATCGAATCTTGCATTTTTCTCTTTTCACAGTAAGGCCCTGTTCTCTGAATCTCGCCAGCACCTGTCTCAATCTTGCATCGTGTTGTCCATTGTCCGCACCGAAGACCAGTACATCGTCCTGATAGCACAGTACCTCAGGAATGTCTTGAAGAATGCTCCCCAAGTCTTTGGAATACCGCTGCGGCCGAGACTAGACCGAACGACATTCTTTTAAATTTGAAGGCTCCCATTGGTGTGATGAACGCTGTGAGTTCCTGTGAGTCCTCATACAGCCTGATTTGAAAGTAGGCCGATGTTAAGTCTAGCGTCGAGAATACTCTCGCTCCTTCCAGCAGGCTCATCATCTGCGTGATGTTGGGCAGCGGGAATTTGTCGACCACCACCTCTTTGTTCAGTGCCCTGAGGTCGATGCATAGACAGACAGAACCTTTTTTTTTTCTTAGCTGCGACGATCAGCGCCAGCCACTCAGTCGCCTCCACCGGTTCAATTACTCCTTGGTTGCATAGTTTCTCCAGTTCTGCCCTGACTGCCTCTTGGATAGCTATGGGGAGGTTTCTTACTTTTGCTACTACTGGCACCGCGTGCTCCTTCAGTTTTATTTTGTGAGAATAGTTTTTTAGGTACCCTAGTTACCCGCTGAACACTTCCTTGAACTCTTCCTCAATTCCTCCTAATGCCTCACCTACCTCTTGCACCAGAATCTGAAGGGTTTTGTTGGGGTTGAGGTATACTCCCAGTTCATTTTGCACCTGCCATCCCAGTATGTTGTCCCCCTCTCTGGATACATAAACCTTAGAGACTGTTAATCTGTCTTTGTAGCCTACAGTTCCCCAAAAATACCCTTTCATGTTGATAGGTTGATCACCATAGCCCCCTTGCCTGACGTCCATTTTGCTCAACTTGAGCTTTCGTTTGGCCACCCTTTCAAATTCTTTGGCATTAATGATTGTTATCTTTGAACATGAGTCAAACATAGCCTCCAACCCTGTCTCTTCAACCTTTGACCCCGCTTTCGCTGACTTTGCTCTTTGTCTTGTTTGATTTCACTAACACACTGCATCCTGTGTTCTACTTGCTTGGCTACTATGAGAACCTCCCTTAGTGGTGGGTCGTCTTTTAACCACAACTCCTCACGCACACGCTCAGTCCTGCATGTTAACACAAATTGGTCTCTGATTCTTTCCTCACACGCACCTCCAAACTTGCATGTAGCGCCAGTTTGCGTAAATCTGATACGAAATCCTCAATTGATTTCCCTTCCTTTTGCCCTCTTTTACCAAAATGGTACCGTTCCATAATAGTGCTAGTTTTAGGAAGGTAATGTAAATCTAGTTTTTTAAGGCTAATTTCAAATTCATTCAATCCTCTTGCTTCATGTGCACTCAACTCTGGGAGGTGTTCTAACACTTCCTCCCCTTCCGCCCCCATATAGTATCATAACAACGCTACTTTCCTTTCTAACCCTAAATTGGCCCACACACAACTGCATAGTTCAGGAAGACCTTCTCCCATTTCTTCCATTGTATGGCGGGTTCCCCTAGGCTAGTTAAAAAGAAAGGTGGGGGTGTTACGTTTTGCATATTTTCCCCACTTGCTTTGGGTTATTAACGCACCTATAATTACACGTTTGACCAGCCAATAGAAAAACTTTTTTTCTTAAGAAACAAATAGTACTTCGATAATATACTGTGAGATAAGAATCCTTATGCCTCACGGAAACTGATCTTCCTACACATTTGTATGCAGCAGGGGAGAACATTACCTTCAGCATGATGTACATATGTTAGCTTTGTTTCAAACGCTATAAGTGTACAAGTGCACTGACATACTTTGAATGGTACAATACTAGGAGGGTGGAAATGGAACAGGAGGAGAAAAAAAATTGTCCTTGGGTCTATATACGCAAAATACCAGTGCAATCAAAAAAACAATTCAATATCCAGGTTGTCCTAGGGTAGTTCGCAATGCAGCAATGACACAACACGGGCCTTTTCCCTCGTGCCCACTAGATGGCGCTGCTACGCTAGGAATTCACTTTCCTAATAGACTTTCACAGGTGAATGCCCATCGGTTATTCCTCTTACTAATTCCTCAAGAGGTTGCGATAGTGAGTTTGTGCTCTTCTTCGCGCTTGCCTTCGCGTAGTGCCACATGCTTATTAAGGTCTCTGCCTTGCGCTTTTCTTACAAGTTGTCTTCGCGCATTCCAGGTTTCGCCCAACTGTATCTCCCTCGAAGGCTAGTACTCCAAATTTCCCAACAGTCTTACTTGACTCTCGCAGACCCTCACAGGCAGCGTGTCTGTAATTTCTATGCTGCTGTCATCGCACGATTTCACCTATCTCTTCTTCGCATGCCATAAAGAGTGAGGCGAGGTTTATACTTCCTCGGCACGCACATAACTGAGATTAGGAATTCTCACTCTAAGTCTCCACGCACCCAAAGTCACGCTCAGACACTTGCCTGTTGTCAGTTTGATAGTCCTCACTACCTCCGTTTCACCAGTGCTTCTCTTGAGGCTGTTCTTCCCTCCACAACGTACAATAGCCTGGAGTGTACAAATGAACTTCGATGCTTCAGCTATTCTTCCGTGTCCTGGCACGCTGTATGTGCTTCGCGTGTTGGGGTCAGCTCCTCAATATTCTTTTGTTTGTCCTCAACGCCAGTGTGGTATTGGAAGGAGGGGACTGATGCAGGTGAAGGTTACCAACGCGCGATTTATTAACCATTCGTAAATCTGCTGTCGTCCCTCTGCCACAGGCGCTCACCTTAGAACGTTGCCCGCCGTGACATTCCAACTGATGTCACAGCGGCGCGTTCCACAGCGGTGACGTGGGAGGCGTGAAACAATAGAAAGGTTAGCAGTTCCCCCTGTGTAGGAAGATACCACAGGGCGCTGATATGAATGATCAGACAGTGCTTCTATTTTACCTGAGTAATCCCGGGCCTCGGAATCTTCACTTTCCCAAGTTGTTCACCAAATTCGCACGTATAACTAACAGCACATTGAGTCCCGACCACAAGCCTATTTTGTACTCCAAACCCAATAACCTGCAGGAGAGTATCTTCTTACCCAGCTTGCAAAGCACCTGAAACTTGAAAATGCATGTGCAATTCATAGAAACACACTTTCTTTGATGGAATTCCTGAATCTTCTGACACCAAAATCCTCAACCTAGATCAGTCATCCACACACAATCCGCCAACACAACTACCTGCAAGACGGTGCTAGCACTATTCCTCAATCTGCCACCAATGCAAGAGCATGTTTGTGCCCTAATAATTACCCAAAAACCAGAACTCCAACCAAGTACAAACTTTGCAACAAAGGAACTATGCACTCGACAAGAGGTACTCCACCTCTGTTTTGCATACATAATGTCCCCATAATACTTTTAATGCATATAAATTTGTAGAAACCATGTTACACAACTAAACATTTGAACAAAGCGGAAACATTTTTAATTCCCGAAAGGAGATTTCTTCTGGGCTCAGACAGACTAATTTCTCATCTTAAAAATACATCTTTAAAGTGGGGGACTGTTCCGTCTTCAGTGAATGGTTTGTTCTGAGTACGGTTTGGTCTATGTAGAGCGTTTTGGAGCTCGGTGTTGGAATCTTTCGTTTAAAAGACAGACAGTTTGTGCAGATCTTAAGAAGTGGCAGATGGCTATCGTGAGTGGAGAATTAAAGAGATAACCTCGCCATGTCCAGTTGTCGACTTAATATAAGCGACGAGATTTGGATTCCCTAAACTCACACACTGATATCACATTATGAGATTTCAGTGCCACACTGTAGACTGCTACTCTATCTTTGCTGAAACAGAAGAAGTGTGTGTACCCTTCCACGTTGGTTAAGAAATGTGAGTCTAATCGAATGAGGCTATGCCACTTGACTCAAAATGGGAGCAGGACAGGAAAGGAGCTTAGCGGGCACAAGGCCGCACATAAGCACATCGCAGATTTTTGTGCATTCATATTTTTGCGCCTCATTGACAAAGTGCAGAATATAGTTTTTCACTTGATTACATGTGTACACAATGACATAGTACTGTTGTATTTGACACAAATTTCCTATGATGTGTATAAGTATGTTTTTCTAACCCTTGTTAACTAGGACTACATTTGTGCCTAGCAGCCATCTTTTTCAAAATGGATGTCTCTCGTCTTTCCCCCCTACACAATTTACTCTTTGTTATTTTTGCAACACAGTCAAGCAGAATCATATTTATTTCCATTGTCATTGTTCATGCTATTCTTGAAGAATCTTCCTCAGCTCAGTCAAAAAAACTGCAACTACTACTTCAAAGTCATTCCGCTAGCCTACTGTAACCTATTTAGTCATATTAGCTTGCTGTTGTCCATGTATATAGTTTGTTCCACAATCTCGGAATGGCACTAGCATAAAGTGGGCAGAATAATATTCATGTAGAGTAGTGTAGATGTTAAGGCAATATGATGTATAACTAGACTGTGCTCTGATTCCCGTGAATGTAACGCATAAATGATCATACCAAGATGATTTTGCACTTTTAGTAATTTCATATTCCAAAATAATTGATAAAAACCTGTTTTGGGGGTACGCTGGAGATCTTTTCTATGCTAATATGACATAGGAAAGTATGACTGTTTATCTCTTGATTTTGCTGCCCACTTGGGACTTAAAATGTTTTAGATTGCAGATCTCTGTAATACCCAATTTGGGGAGAGCCTTCATGGCATTGACTCTGTACAGCATTTACTTTAGAAGTTTTGTAATCTGTAAACTATTCCACTGACTTAGAACTCAGTTATTGAGGGGCCCTTTTAGTTAACTTATTTATAATACATTTGATGCATTGAGAGGTGCCTTCCCTTGAAGCACATTGCCTCATGAAATTGAGGCTCAACATCATCTCCAATTTATCAAATTTTGGGAATTCTGTTAAGATAAATTTTGGGGTGTAAACATTGCTGGGTACTCCCCACCCACAGTAGGTCTAGCAGGTCAGGCCCAATTCCCAACGGTGGGCGGCTACTACGTCATGATGGACAACAGCAAGCAGAAGTCTGGTTAAAGGTGGAGGAGTGCAACAGAATTTCTTTTTCTTAGATTTTTTTTTACATTTCTTTATTGGCATTTAAGGTAAATATATTGCTGTAACATTAGCAAGAAAGGGGAGAGGGGGAAGAAGAGGAAGGGAAGCACAGCTTGATGTGGTCACAGGTACAGCTAGACATACTCAGTGGCCCGATCTCAAGAGTTTACATACATGACGAGTGCAACTATAGCAGCTCCATATTTAATGTTGATTGTATTCTGGCCAGTACTTCATGAAACGAGCAACAGCAAAATTACCTAGCCACCTATTCACTTGTGTCAGATTGTGAATGTGCGGGATCAGTTGCAATCTCAGGAGCAACCCTCTGTAGGGCCTGAGTTGGAGTGCACTGGATGTTAGGTACATCAGGCCTTATTCCCGATACTGGAGGACTTCTACATCACTGCAGTCGATGATGAGCAGTAAGGTACCGAAAGTGTGGGTGTCCCGCATCCCAACTGCAAAGCGCAGCAGAAACTCAGAAACACTTCACACGTGCAGTACAGGCATCATTACAGTTTCTGTGTGTTCTTGGTACGTCTTCACGTACCGACTGGGTAGGTAGCATAGCACCACACTGAAATTCTGAAGACTGTTCAGCCATTTTACAGTGAGTGACAAAGCTTGGGGAGGGCAGGTCAAAGATTATTTGTATATAAACATAAATTTGAAATGAAATCAGTCACTGTGGAAACTGTGACTCCCCACAACCTTCCCTACAATCACTGGAAAAACAACCTACACCCTGATCTGAGTCAATCCATTTCTTTAATGTGTGTCTTGGAGCGCTAGATAGTCATCATTGCACACCAGAAGGAAAAGAAACGTTATACTTGAACGTTGCCTAGGCATGGAGAGACAGAAAATTTCACACATCTATCAAAAATTGTACCAGTTGCTGGTGCAGTATTAAAGCATTATAAAGAAGCCATTACAATTCTGGCAGACATTTTCTACACAAAAAGCTTAGTAAACATATGATATACAATCTCAACTAGAGAGCAACTGGCTGGGAGAGAGTAGACAAATAAGTAGTGGCTTTAATGGAGTGGTGTGGCTCACTGGTTAGAGGCGGCAGACCCGTAAGCAGAGAACGGCCCGGGACCAGGGTTCAATCCCCGACGCGGCAGGGTCGTGGACCAGGGTCAAACGGACTTGATAATTCTCACCTCGGTGCCTACTCTAACCAGGGAACACACTCGGCAACTCTGGGCATTAAGCTTGCCTCATCTCTACAACGGCCCCCCACAGACGCCAGGGATGTCTGGTTTCACCTTGGAGATACCCAGAAAGGGACCATCTCACAGCGAAAACCAGGACAGGTTCCCCAGCGGTCTTCAGTGCCAGGATACTCCTTGGAGTCACAGTGCGCTTTACAAGTACACCCACATTTACATTTACATTTAAGAATGCTGGCATCAGGGGGAGGAGCTATGACACCAACCAAGATGGCCGCATAGTCTCCCGGCTCCGCTGACCTCCGTCCTACGCTCTACTATCCTGCCACCTATCCTGATTTCGTGCCCCGGATCCGTGTGTGTGACCCGATTTGCACTCCGATGATGTGATCCCGGAGTTTTTCCGACATCGTGGAGCAGAGTAACGTCGAGGACTGATTTGAGGCCTAACCCAGCCGAGGAGCCGGGGTCTCGAGTGCTGGCCTAGCCGGGTCCGAGTTGAACAACAACGGACTGTTGAATGCGGTTGGGTCCGGTCTCTGGAACATTCGGAATTTTGGGATTGCTCTGCTACCATCTGCTGCCTGGTGCTCTATAGGAGGTGAGGTGACGAGTGACGCACGGTGCTGTGTTGCGGGGGTCCCGGACCGGGGGTCCGGCATCCATATCGCCTGTGCCCCTTGGGTTGGAATCTCACTACGCGCTACTGCACGCTAACAGTCTGTCCCTCATGGCTCATTCCTGCTCCGCCTAATCTTCCCCCGGAGAAGGCGCCTCTCCGCAGGGACCACCATGCCTGAGGAAAAATGGAGGCTGACGGAGCAGGCCCAAAATGGCCCGTCATTGCGGACGGTGCTGGAGGCCCTTGTGGCACTTCAGGAGACTGTTAAAGCTCAGACCTGCAGCCTGCTGTTGGCGGCGGATGGAATCAAAGGATTGAGACCGGATCCTGACTTGATGCCCGAGACCCGACGGCCAGCTCGCCTTTCGATTGACGCCCCGGTGGCGCACTTAGACCCGGCGCTGGAAGCTGTAGTTGCCCCTATCGCAGTGGAGCTACCCGAAAGTACTGTGCTTGGTGACTCATTTAATCCGTTGGAATCCCCGGTTTTGCAACTGTCGGAACATTTACATGCTGTCCCCACTTCGGTTCCTTTTAATTGGTACTGTGAACTGTTTTGGACTGGGTCGAACCCCCTCCCCAGTCGGTCTATCAAGATGGCGGATGGGATAAAGCCTGGCTTCGGAGACGGGGAGGGGCACCTTTGGTACCAGCCGACTAAATTTGGACCTGCCGTTCTTTTTTCATCTGTGGACCCCTGTTCTACCAACTTCTGTGTACCGTTCGACATTTTGAGGACAGGGCTTTCTTCCACTCACGGACTCATCGAATTTCATCGACGGGGCCAAGGCTGAGATTGTTGTCTGGGTTGTTCATTGTGGTATTATGGTTAACAGGATTGTTTTATTGAATTAACGGAGTCCGGGGCGGGGTGGGTTAGGACGGGGGTGAGAGACCGGGAGTGCGTTGAATAAAGCCCTCCTCCATTTCCCCTCTTCGGGTGGGGTTTAATTTCTTTCCTTTTTTTCCCTGCTTCTTCTTTATTTCGGGTTTCGGTTCTTGGGCGACAGGCACGCTGCTAGGGGGGTAGGCCGTAGTCAACTGCAGGGGTGCAGGGTGGGGGGCTGGGGGATGGGAGTTTTGTTTTTTCTTTGTTTCTATGGCCTTTTTTCTCTTCTTATCTTTCTTTGGCCTTTCTTTTCCTTTTTTCCGGGTCAGTGTAGTGGGTTCATTGTTTGGTTCATCTCTGCTTTCACATCTGTGCCTCAACTCTTGCGATGTTTCGGGGCCACGGGGCGGGCGTAAATGTTGGCGCGAACCGTAATAGTACGCTTGTTTATCCGGGTGTCGTCTGCTTAAACGCCACTGACCTACATGAAAACGAATTAACTGTGGACACACTGCTATTTCGCTCGCGCCCACTTCATAGCTTGAGATATTGTATGGCACCTGATCCTTCTATCTTGTATTATAAAATGAAACCTTTTGTATCCTGTTTCCAAATTGATATGTCTTCCAACCAGTACGCATAGTGGATGTAGCGACTATGCTCCCCGGGAGACTGGGTCTGAAGTTTTGATCGTAGTATTGTGTTGCAATTGCTTAGCGGCCAGCCCTGGGGGTTGTAGGCCCGTGTTTGTATCTGGTTGAAAATGTCAAATAAAGGTTTTCCAAAAAAAAAAAAGAATGCTGGCATCACTGTGAATTTGACCATTTGATTAAACTCTAATACGAGATAAACTGGCAATAAGATGATTTGATAAGCATATTATTGAGTAAGAATCCACATTTTCAGGAAGCAGTTGATGGTGCTGATAGTATTCAGAGCTGTCACGACAAAGCAAATGAGGTAAATCGGTTGTGGAAATGTAGCCCAATGGAAAGTGAAGGCCAAAAACAGCATAAGATCATGGTGAATCAATGAACAGCGGATCCAATGTTTGCTACAGGTGTAGATCTTTAAGACATAAATCCAATTCCAAATTCTGTCTGACTATAAAGAAAGATGTAGTAATTATGGAACAATGGGTCATTTCACTAGAATATGCAAAGACGATACAAATAAAGAAAAAACACATTGTTGGAGAAGGTGATAAGATGAAATGGGTGAAAGATTCAACAGTTTGGTTTTATCACTTAAAGTGAGGACAATATGTGGTCACAGCAGTGATGATACTGTTTGGTTTATTGCTGCTGATATTATTATGTATGGTGTAGCACTTAAACTCATGATAAATTCAGTGCCCAATATAACTATCCTAACACGCAAGACGATCGGAAGGGTGTGGAGAAAGAGCTGATACTTCCAGATCTGTTTCATTCAGTGTATATTCATCATAAATCTGAACTTGATGGAGAATTCACTTCTTACACTGTATTCATGGGTAACACTATTGAAGAAGGTATTTATATGTCAGAATGAACAGGATATATTAGGTCTTCCCCATCAGAGCCTGTACTTACAAGAAGGCCTAGTAATTATGGTTGCAGGTGTAAAGTGGGTGACTGAAATGAGTGCTGAGTTTAAAATAGAGCCATGTGGGTGGAAGTGAATGATATAAATGATCTTGAAAAAATTTAGAAGCAAACTGTCAGGTGTCTGATGAGAAAGTGGGGAATTCAAGGGATTTTCGCATTGTTTAAGTTAATTGAAAGAAGAAACTACTTGTGAAACAGAGTACACACAGAGAGAGGAGTTAAAGCAAAATATTGAAAGACGATGTAATATGGGTGCTATTGTACTAGCAGCATCAATCATCTTTAGGTGTGTGCACTATTTCACTCTTGATAAAGAGGCAAACACATGTGTTCTATGTTTGTGTGTTTGATTTGAGAAGCCAAAACACCATAATATGGGTGGACAGACCTTGTTTGCCAAGAAGAGTTGATATGCTGTCCATGATGCATTAGGCAAAACTCTTTATAAGAATTAAGGAATTAAAAAAAATTTACAACTCCAAATGTTTTTTTTTTTATAGTTTCTTTTTAAGCGCAGATTCCTCAGTTTGGAATATTTTTTTGGCATCAGACTGGATCCAGACACTTTTCCAGCAGTACCTCTGTGTGCCAGAAGGTAGCACCGTGCAGCTCTGCACTGATGTTGTTCAGCTCCGGAAATGACATGCAGAGCCTATATAGGTGCCTCCACCTGCACTGACGCAGTTGTAACTTTCTTTCTTTCCGAACCAACAGACACTAGATCTGGACCTCTCTCTTTTCTTCTAAAGACGTCTTTTACCTTAAAATGTGCAATGTGCAAGGGATATAACAACAGGTTTTTAGGTCTTGCCTGAGCCAGCACATGCTCTGCGAGACATTTAGTTAGTGGCTTTTCAAAGCGCTACCACAAGCTTTGCTTGGCCTCAAGCTTGGGGTTAAGCGTGCGTGCACGCGCGCAGCTGCCTTATGGCTTTCTGTAATTGCATTCCACACATCACTTGATCATAGCTTTCCTTTTGAACGCTCCTCCCCCACTCCTGCTGGCTGCTGCTGCCATCTGGCCACTTTCACTTTCATGACGGCCTGGCCGTGTCACTTTTACATGTTCGTAAAACCACAGCACTCTATAAGAGTGCAAGCGCTCCACAGCAGTTCAGATACAGTAGGGAAATAAGCAACAGCCTCTCATTTCCTCCAGAACAGCTTGCGGTGGCATTCTGCATTTGGGGGCGTATGCTTGAGTGCACTAGGACCGCCTCATCACAGCCCGTACCATCCCTGCACACCACAAGCCCCGCCCACCACAAGCCCATACCGTGCCTACACACCACCGTTCATTACGAACATGTGGCCGTGCACCCATCCAGGAAGTGAAAGCACCACCCTTCTCTCATCAGCAGTCGTGCTTATAGACACATTTGAGAATGCAGACTCGCTTTATAAAGGGATTTTTTTAATTCACTCGAGATGCAATTCAGGGAGCACAGAATCCAAAAGAACTGTGAAGTGCTTTGTGGTTTTCATCAGAAATGTATCACAATGAATCAAAAGCCTAACCTCGATCCCGCCAACTTTCGGCCTATCTCTTTGCTGCCGGGTATCAGTAAGGTGGCTGAGAAGCTGGTGAATAGCCGCCTCTCCAACTTCTTGGAAGCCAATTCCCTCCTGGGCGACTCCCAAACGGGTTTTCGGCCTGGTCAGGGGACCGACACCGCCCTGCTGGCGGTCGTGGAGAATGTGAGGAGCATGCTGGATTCGGGGGGATCAGTGGCAGTGATCCTCCTGGACCTCAGCGCTGCTTTTGACACCGTGGACCATCAGGTGCTTCTCCAACGGCTGTCAGGGGTCGGGGTCACGGGTTTGGCCCTCAAATGGTTCGCCTCCTTCCTGGAAGGTCGTACATTTGAGGTGTGGGAAGGCCAGGAAAAATCATCTTCTACCCCTCTCCAGTGTGGTGTGCCACAGGGCTCTTCATTGAGCCCTACCCTATTCAACGTTTACATGGCCCCCCTGGAGAATGTGGTACGGCCGCTGGGTATCAAAATCATCAGTTACGCTGATGATACCCAGCTGGTGGTAGGCCTCTCCCAGTACCATCCCGACCGGCTGCACACGTGTCTTGAAAAGATCTACACGTGGATGTGCAGCTCAGCCCTAAAGTTAAATGGCTCCAAAACGGAACTGATGCTGCTGGGGAACTCCTCTCCATCTTTGCCCCCCAGCAGCTGGCCAGACTGTTTGGGACCGATGCCCCCCCCCCCAAGCAGGAGATCAAGAGCTTGGGGGTATGGCTGGAGCAGGACCTATCATTTAAAACCCATGCCAAAAAGACTGCTGGCGTGTGCTTTGGCCTGCTCCGTTCAGCCCAGAAGATTCTGCCCTTGCTCCCAGTGGCCACTCGAAGGCTTCTCATCCAGGGACTTATCATTTCGCGGCTGGATTTCAGCAATGCGCTTTTCTTGGGCGCACCCGAATCTACCCTGAACAGACTGCAGCAAGTGCAGAACGCGGCTGCCAGGCTTTTGACGGGTCTCCCTAGGCGGCAATCTGCCCGCCCGGCGTTGAGGGCACTGCACTGGCTCCCTGTGAAGGACCGGGTGAAATTCAAGTCACTCTGCATCGCCCACAAAGTCCTGCACGGGGTGGGTCCACCTATTCTTGAGGAGATGGTCCAGCCCTATAAGGCCTCTCGTTCCCTCCGCTCTGACCACCAACATCTCCTTCAGGTTGGCAGGGTGAAAAAGGCAAGAACTGGGGGCAGAAGGTTTTCAATAAATGTGGCCTCCTTGTGGAACTCACTGCCCCTACAACTGCGCTCCGAAGCCAGTCTCTTCAGGTTTCGTAAACTTTTAAAAACTTTTTTGTTCTCTGTTTAATCCTTGCATTCTTGTAGCTGTGTTATGTTCTGATAAGCGCGGGGATGCCTATTGGTAACCAGGCGCTATACAAAACTCGGAATAATAATAATAATAATAATGAGGCCTCATTTATTGGTTCCACAGTGCTGTGACGTCACCTCATACTACAGTGAAACCCACAGCTTGTGAAGCTCAGCGAGGGGGGTTGCTGCATATGGATGTAGGACGTTACAACGCATGCTACTGCAATGCATGCTTTTACAACAAATGTATTACAATGCATAGGGGCCCATTAGGATGGCGGGCGGATCGCCCCGCCAGGCTGGCGATAGCCACCGTCGGCCTGGCGGGGGCGATCTGCCTGCCATCCTTTCTGCAAAGACCCCCTGCCATAGTAACACGGCTGGGGCCGCTTTTCCGACCCGTTCGCCTTGCGACCAGGGCAGAAATGGGTTGTATATGGTGGGACCGCCTGCCATATTACAATGGGCATTCAACAATGCCTTCCCATGGCGGCAATGCCGCCAGGGAAAGGCATGCGGAGTCTCCCTGCGGGGGCCAGTTGCGGGCCCCCAGGGACTCTGGGGGGATGGGGGTTACACATGGGGGGTACCTATGGTACCCCCCTGCATTTTAAGGAACAACGTGGCAGGCACTGCGCGGTGCCTGTTACGTTGGGCTGTGAAATGCACAAGATGTATTCTTAGCATTGTGGCGGGCAGTGCTTTCAGCACCGCTCGCCACAATGCTAAGCATACGGGATGCGCCCGCCACTGTGGCGGGCGCATCCTAATACCCCCCACGGGACCCCCGCCCTTAAGGCGGATGGTCCCTTCACACGATGGGATGGTGGGCGGACTAAGTCCGCCCGTCATCCTAATGACCCCATAGTCTTTCACAACAAATATTTTCACAACGTAAACCATTACAACGCAAATATATTGAATGAATTAAAAGAGCCATTACCAAGCAAGACAATACTACGCATGCCATTACAACGCAAAAATATATAAATTATAATTTTGTAAAATACCTCCTGGCATGGGATGCAGGGAAAATAGGGGTTTTGGGTGGGGAAGTGTATTAAAATGTGGGCAGTAACTGTATACACATATGATAAAAAAAAGTACTTGGTTACAAAATTAGTACTCAGGTATTAATTTTAATACTCTAGTTTTGAGTATTAAAATATTCAAAGAAATAAAATAAACATTTTACAAGTCTGCAGAATTAAAAATTAAAATAAAATATCAACTTTTTAAAAATATCCGCAAACGACATAGTCTAAAACGAAGACAATAGAAAAGAAAACAAACGGTCCACCATTTTATGAGCTTGTCTAATCCACAAGTCCTACAACAGTTGCCATGACATGAAATAAAGCCTCTAGCACACAATATTGAGCTGAAAACAGACACGATCCAAAGAAACGGGCATAAATGAAAGCAAAAATGAAAATATATGTTTTCACATGATATAAATAAGAAAAAAACATGAACACAATACATATTTTTGTGAAAATAATAGTGGTGCACAAAAAAAGTATAAAAAGAAGCCGGCCATCATTTTGAAAACAGTGGTCAACTAACTACCAGCGAGAGCACAGGCTTTTTTGGCTGCCTCTTTCTCTCTCTAGATCTCACTCTGGCATCACATGACAGCCTCTCAAATAAAGGAAGTAAGTAAAGTCAATTGCAAATGGATATCTTAATTATAATTTAAAATCAACAAAACATTTTTTTGATATATGTTCATCATTTTACAGTATATCGATACCTTTTGACAGAGTTTGAAGAACAGAGTAAAATAATTGTTTACACTTCTTAAAATCCAAATTAAGTCAAATATTAACATACAATATTATAAGGTATATAAATCAAAATAAGAATGCGTTTTAGAATTTTTGAAATTAAATATTGTGAAAGAAATAAATGAGCCATCCTTAGGTGATAAGGTACATAGTTGTGGGGTAAATGACATATATAAAAAATATATAAATATTGAACGATGTTCTTGTTTAAGCAAAAACATGAAATGTGGTGTGCTAAAGAATATTTAGTTTGCTCTGACGTTTACCTAGATGAGAGTAAAAAAAAGGAAAGTGGTGCTAAATCAATTAGTGAATGAAAATATAACGATAAAAGAATTTGAAAAAAATCAGTATGGCTATTGTATTATAAACTAGTAAACTCGTGCAAAACAAGAGGTGAATAACTCAGTTTTATTTTTAAATGATACAGATTTTTTATTTATTTATTTTTATTTAAAATGTTTATATATTAGACATGTTCCAACAAGAGTATTACAGCACAGTCAAATCATATATAACATAACATTCTTTAACACTGCACATCCTACATACTCCTATTTTAGCATATGCATTTATTGTTTCCTAAGATCCTTAAAATAAGAAAGAAAAAGAGATATACAAAAGTAAATTAAACAGTGTTATTGACAGAGTTGTTTTACCCGGACATTCTCACGGATCACATTCAGACATGTATGGAAATAACTATACCCCCTAATAGCGTCCCAGTGCCTACTACTATACAGTCTGTATAAGTTCACCTGCAGACGCCCCACCTGTAACCAGCCCTTCTCTCCATCGTTCTACAGGTCGCCATATTTTCCCACCGAGTGCCCTAGCTCTGCGCCCTTTCCTGTCATAGATTGCTTTTTCCAGATTATAACTAGAGAGTAGCCTAGCAATCCAGATTTAAAAAGTAGGCAGAGCTCTGTCAAGCCACGCCTTTGCGATACAAATTCGATAGACTGCCATGGCCAGGAATAGGAATTCCCTAGGGTGTCCCTCTGCCCCACCCATCACCCCAAGCATTATTAATTCAACCCCCAATGATCCTTCCATGAATTTCTCAATTGTCACTCTTAGCGAATATAATTGTGGGCATTCTGCAAACATGTGGACAATATCTGCTTTACTTGCATCGCAGCTCGGGCAAGGTATTCCAGAGGTACCACCCCACTGTGCTATTCTGGCGGGAGTGTGGTAAAGTGAGTACACCGTCTTGTAATGCTGTGCTTGTAACGTTGCTGAACATAAGACAGTTTGTCCCAAGTCAAAAGAAACCTGTAAACCCTCACGGAGGGCACCTACTTTCTCTACCCACTTTATGGCAAATTTATCCCTATCATCACTTTTGAGCATGCATAATTCTGCATATAGCTGTGGAATTGTGCACTGACCACAGGCTCTATATAATCCATTATCCGACAGTGGCCAAATCCTAGTGGACCTCCCTGTTTATTTGCGAAATAACTTCTCACCTGCAGATATTTAAAAAAGCTCCTGCCGCAAAGATTACATTTTGTTTGTAGCTCTTGGAACTGGAGAATGCCCCCTTGGTCACACAGATCCCCTACTTTCTTAATTCCCTCATGACTGTGTCCCTAAAGATATCCCCTGGGAGTAAATGGTTTGTATATAGTTGAGTATACCTATTATATCTTCCTAGGCCCAGCTTTTTTGCGACTGCCTTCCAAATAGTGTACGCTGCTTTTAGTGTCTTGAACCTTGTGTGCTTAAAATAACTAAAATCAATATCATTTAAGAAAGCATTCTCTGCATCCCCACCCAACAGTGCAATATATACATTTGTGAGGGCAAGACTATTAACCCCTTGACCCGTTCCTCCACCCCTATCAACCCCCGAAAGTACTGCAGGGCCATTGCCCAATATTAAAGCCTAAAGTCAGGGGCCCCCACCCCTTTTTCTCTGGGGAGTGCCATGTGTCGATATGCTCTCCTAGTTTTACCCTGTGCCCAAATAAACCTATTGATTATCAATTCCAACTTGTTAAACCAAAAGTGATAAAAAAATAGTGGTATGGCCCTAAAAATGTATAAAAATTTGGGGAATGTGATCATTTTGATGACATTTATCCGGCCCATCAAAGTTCATTGCAAATTGTGTATTCCTTCTGTGTTTTTCTTTACCTTTGCTAATAAGGGCTCCATGTTTAGCTCCACCAGCCTATCTAAGTCAGTAGTTACTTTAACTCCTAAGTAAAGTGCCACGGGTATTACCCTAATATCCTGAAATGATGTAAAGCTATTTTGTACGATCTGCGTTTTTCCCTTGTTGATCGAGTACCCTGATACAGCCCGAAGTTCATAGCCTCCTTTTCAATTTCCACAATGGCTCCCCTGGTACTGGTGTAATGATTGCCACATCGTCCGCTTAGCGAAAACCTTATATTCCCTATTATGCATTATGACTGGGATGATGTTAATTTTGCCAGGAAACCTTCGTAAGATAGGATCCAAGTACAGGGCGAATAAGAGAGGTGAGGCTGGACACCCCCGTCTTGCCCCACGTTTTATCTGCACTACCTCTGTGTAGCCTTTATTGATTCTTACCCTAGTGGACGGGGCCACATACAAAGCCTGTATTGCTGTGATAAATCCCCCGCCAATACCAAACCATTCCATAACCTACCACAGGTAGTTCCAGGTGACCCTGTCGAAGGCCTTCTCCGCATCCAGGAATATGGCCGCGACAGGGTCTCCTGCAACTCCTGCGGCATCCAGCAGGGTAATCATTTGTCTTGTATGTTGGGTTGTCCCTTTCCCTGGGATGAAACCATGCTGTGTGGCACTAACCAGGCTCTCTATAACCCTACCTAATCTTTGTGCCAATGATTTCGAAAAAATTTTGGCACCTGCGTTCATCAGTGTGATCGGCCTGTAAGACCCCGGTTCTAATGGGGGCTTATCCTTCTTAAGTAGAACTATAATGTCTTCCCCTGCCCATGACTGTGGAACTGAGTGCCCTAATTGTGCATGCCTAAGGGTCTCGTGCATATCTTTCCCTAGGGTGTCCCAGAATGTTTTATAAAATTCTGCTGGGATTTCGTCCGGGCCTGTTGCTTTCCCTGAGGGAAGGTTGCTCACTGCTGCTTGTATCTCCTGTAACGTGAGTGGGAGATCTAACTCCACCTTCCCCTCATCTTTTAATACTGGATGTGGTATATCTGCCAAGTAGTCCTTAATTTCTAAATCTGAGTTGTTGGGGCTCTGATCGTACAAGAATTCATAAAATTTCCTAAACACCTCCCTAACGTCTTCCACCTTATTCAAAACCCCACCTAAACCATCCTTAATTTCTTTTTTTTCCCCCGCTGCCAGATTTTGTCTCGCTCGAATTGCTAGTAGGTGGCCTACCCTCTCGTTGTACTCATAACATTGTTCTTTTTTGGAGAGGTAATTCCTTGCCGCCTTTCTAGCTATGTTTTTGCTAGCCTCTGCTCTGGTTATTTCAATTTTTAATAATATGTCCTCCAGAGGCTCATGCTTTGTTATAGCCCCAACGAGGAGATCTTCTGAGTATGCCAAGTCTTTAATTTTCTAATCCAGCAAAGTCTTCTCCTGCCTATCCCTATGTAGAGTATAGCTCAGGGTTTCCCCCTGATTCCAGCCTTAAATGCATCAAAGGTAGTGCCCGGAGGGGCTGTTCCCCTATTAGTCTCCCCAAAAAATGCGATCCAATCCTGCATATGGTTAAAATATCCTTCTTCCCTTAGAAGCCCGTCCTCCAAAGTCCAGGAGTACTCGTTCATCCTTACATTACTGAGTGTTATCGTTAAGACAAGTGGATTGTGGTCTGACATTAGCCTTGGCAGCCTCTCCAGCCGACTAGTGCTTACCAGTCGGCTTGAAATAAAGAAGTAGTCTAGCCTAGCCACAGTCCTATGTGGTGCAGAGTAGTACGTGATGCCTGTCCCTGCCGGGTTATTCTGGACCCACATATCCACTAATGCATTATTTCGCGATTAAGCCCTCCTGTATATTGTGCCTCACCCACCCAGCCCATTAATATTAAAATCCCCACAGCAGATCACCGGTTCTGGCCACAACGGTAACTCCAAGTCATGAAATTCAAATATATCTGGTTCGTCATCCGTGGATCCATATATAGAAACAATTGTGCATTTTCCAACCCCTGAATCACCCTCCACCATTACCCACCTCCCCCACTGGTCCTCTTTTTTTCTTATGACTTTAAAGACTCCTTTCTTAGCTAGAATGGCAACCCCTCTTGTCTTAGTGCCTTGCTTTGTTTGAGCAAGTACCTCAAGACCTAGTTGATCCAGCATATATTTATTATTCCCCTCGATGTGGGTCTCTTCGAGACATACTAAATCAAATTTTAATCTTCTCAACATTGCAGCCACCTTTTGCCTTTTTCCTCCATCATTGAGACCGCAGATATTTATTGAAGCAATCCTTAATGCCATCTGTATTTGCTAGATGTTTCCTTTCTGCTCGCCAGTTTCCCCCTTATTTTCTCTACTGATAAATACAAGAGTTCCTGTGTTCTCATGGGCTGTGCTGTAGCTACCATGTCACCACTATTCCCCCCTCCCCCACACTCCCGCCCGCCCCTCCCTCTGACCCCCCCCCACTACAGGCAAATAGGTCAGGCAAGACCTATTTGTGGCTGCTATAGATTGTAGTGTCGCTTCTCTCCCTCTCCCTTACTGGCCTAATGAATGCTGTATCCTCCCTATGGGCCTGTGGATAGGCCTTTCCCTCTGCTCAGCCCCCTTCCCTGAGCTTTTAGTTCCTCTAGAAACTGGGTAGCCTTCATTTCTAAGTAAAACATCCTAGCGTGCCCTCTAGTAATGACTTTTAGTCTTGCCGGGAACAGTAGATACGCTTCTGAACCTTGACCTTGGAAGGGTGCGATCCTTTGCCTGAGCTTCCACCTTCTTTCTACTGTCACGTGACAAAAATCCGGCCTTGCAAAAAACGTGACCCCCTCATGTGTTATTTTTTTGTCTGGCCTTGCCTTGTCCATGATTTCTTGCCTTGCCAAAAGGTTCCCCCAAAAAAACAACTTCTGTTTCCCATTGCCACTGCGCCTTGGGGAAAGCTCCCTTCAGTAATTTAATGACGTAGCCTCTTGCATCCTGCCCTTCCACCCACTCCGCCAGACCAAGAAGTCTAACGTTGTTGCGCCTCTGGCAGTTCTCAAAGTCCTCCATCTTCCATTGGAGGTCTTCCACTGCCTTCTCATGATCCACTTTAAATGTCTGCTATTCTGTTACATCATCCTCCAACCTGCCAGTTCTTTCTTCCACCTGAGTCACTCTTTCTTCCACTACTTCGTACTTCTTGTTGATTTTCCTGAGTGAGCATTGAATCTTTTTGGTTGCTTGTCTGGCCCTCCTACTTTCTGCTCTCGCTTCCCCCTGCATCTGCTTTAGCGTGCTGAACAACAAGTCCAACGTGGCGTGCTGTGAGGGGGATTCACTACTACCTCCTGCTGTTGCCCCTCCTGTGTGGTTACTTTCTTGATATACCTTGGAGGTGGCTGAATAGTCCCATAGTTGTTTCCCATTCATGTTGGCTGGGGAGTCACCCCCTAGTCGTCTGGCGCCATATTTCCTTCTCTTTTGCGTGTTTTTACCCCCCGAGCCCGTAAGGCTTACTTCCGGGTCCGAGCTGTCCTCTGTGAAACTCTCACCTTCACTTGAGGGTGATAAATCTGATTCCTCATTAACGGAAAAGAACCTGTCCCCCTCGGTAGAGCCTCCCCCTCTGTTTCCTTTCTTCTCACGAGCATCCTCTCCATGCTCTTTCTGCGATGCCAGGCTTACTAAGCTGCCCCAGTCTGATCCAGCAATCTTCGCTCTGCCAAGCCCTGCCTCGACCTGCAGCAGTGCATCCATCATTTGTGCGTTGATGGAACTCTCTGACCCCGTCTGCACAGCCTCTGCCCCCAACGGCATGCCCCCGCTCACCTCTTGCTGCTCGAGAAGCTGAATATCCTCCATGTGTGGTTCGCCCTCCGGGCGCGTTTTACCGCCGTCCTATTGCCTAGCAACCACGATTCCTGCGTCCTCGAGGACGGTGTTGTCTGAGTCAGCGTTCACGCCGGAGGGTTGATTTCCCGCTTGCCTGGCTGCTAGTGTTGCTGTGGTTCCGAGGCCGAGGGGGCCGGGGGGTTTGCCAGCAAAGGATTCCGTTAAAGTAGGTTGCCGGAGAGCGGTATCTTTATTAACCACAATGTTATTCCGATGTACTTTTGTGCTAATGACGCCAATCCGCGAGTTTTCTCCTCCGGCTGCTTTACTTTCATCTCCGTTCTCTTCTCCTTCTCAGCCTTTTTCTGAAGCGCCTTTACTGCAGCGCTGTTAAGAGCAGCCGACCGCTTGCTCATTGGGGGCAGCTTTATATTGCCACAAGTGTTTGAGTTATCCTTTTGTCCTAGGTCCTTTGATGTGCTGGATGGGGTCGATAGCGGCTTCTCTTTGTCTTTATCCTGCCTTGAACGCTGCAACATTGTCCAGGCTTCTTTGTAAGTACTTGCCTTGCCGTACAAGTTCTTCCAGCAGCCTTTCAGTGTTTTCAGCGATCTCAAAGTGATGTTTATCGCTCGATGTAGCCACTGCTCATGGGCTTTGACTGCTGTTTCCTGGCCCTGAAATCGCCCAAAAAACCACAGCATGTCCAGTTTAAAGCTCCAACAGCATTATGTTCGGGAGAGGGAGTGATGTGCGACTACCCTCTACAACCTCGTAGCGGCCATCTTGCCTCTACCCAGATTTTTTTTAAGGGTAAAAAGGTGGTTAGTTGTGGACTTATAATAAATATTAACATTTTAAAGTGGTGCATTTAAAGAATTAAAATGTGAAAAGAGGATTGAAAGTCAATTAATTTTAAAACCTAATGTTTTTTTAAAAACCCAAACCAATTCTATTCATATTTATTCCAACAGACTGACATTTCAAAACCAAAATTCTTATCCGAAAAACATGCCAAAAAGCATCCAAAATCCTTTAAACCTCCTTCAATCAGCAAAACACAACTTTTTAAGGTGAGTAAATTTTTTTCAAAATATTTTACCCTGAGAAAAGACACTTAAAATCCATAGTAATGTTTCTAATCTACTTTTTTATTCTAGAAGGTCCAAAGAGAAAATCAACACTTGAAAAATAATCTGGATTGAAAATTCTACTATCAAAATTGCAAAAGAAGGAAGAGATAACATTAAAAAAGGTAAATGGAACCAAAAAATAAAGCTAAATGTAATCAATATTTTTTTAACAGGAACATATCTTCTTAAAAAAATTGACAATGTGTGGACGAGGGAGCCTGGGCATTTAAAAAAAAAATTAATTTATGATGCTAACTGCAACTGTAAAGAAGCTCACTTATCAAATGTTTTAAATTATGTATTATCAAAAAAAAGCTTACATGATTTGATATTTATTACATTGTATAACTCAATTTTTAAAAAATACTATTAACTTTTTTAAAAAGGTATATCACTTTTTAAATATTAATTAATTAAAGGTATATAATTTAATTTTCACCAGATATCAACAGTCAGTTAAAAGATCACAGTAAATCCATACAAAACCAGCTTTGCCAAACCTTCAAAACAACAGATACACCAATTTCTGGACCTCAGAAAATAATAGTAAAGTTAAGTTAATTTAAAAAATAATAGAGAAAATGTAACTAACACTTTTCTCCAGAACGAGCAACACACCAAAAAATCCATATAAATAATTCAAAACTATAGTCTTTTCTATTCCAGAGAAAAAGAATCAACATTGTAAACATATACAAAGAACAGAGAGCACCGAGTAGCAAAGACAACCAATCCAAAAGGTAATTTGAACTGAAACAATTTCTCAAATCTAAATATTTTTTTTCCACAGGAAGATATTATGTTTGCCAAACAGAGCAATTAATCATCAATAAATATTTTTAGAACAGACTTTAAAAATGAATAAATTAAAAAAAACAAATATCTGAAAATAGATTAAAACTTACATTGCTTTCTACATTTTCATTTCATTTCAGATAATGTCATCAAATAAGACATCAAATCACATTACATCAAGCAAGGAAAACCGCCTCCTCAAGCATGCAAGGGTACATTTATTGCAAGGAGAGAATAACAGAACCAAGGTGTCATTGAAGGCGTGTGCAATACTACTCAACCCATTGCAAAGGCAGAGCGGTTACTCTGGGTGACTGTTTTAAGAACCACAGACGATTTCCACTCTGCCTCTGCAATGGAGACTGAGGTGAGAGAAACAATTAATGAAATCAAGGAAATTGCAAGCACCTCCAATGACTCCTGTGGTTCAATTTTGAGGGAGGTTGCACAACATGTCTCAAGCAGTATGCCCATTATACCCAATCTGAGACGTAATATACAACGCAAAAAACAGGCAAGTAACCCACAAAGAGTTACACCATAAACCTTCTCTGACATACTTATTCCTCCTGAACTCTGTTTCTATTTCTAACGAACCTTTTTAACTGCATGACAATAAAATCCCTCTGAAAAGAATCCTCATATTTAGCACACCACTTAATCTAGTCAAGTTGGAGAATAGTGATGTTTGGATGATGGATGGGACGTTTAAAAGCACGCCCCATCCTTTCACCCAAATATACACCCAAATATACACCATTCATGATAAAATTAACAATACATTAGTCCCCTTAGTATACAGTTCGCTACCTAATAAACAAACCACAACTTACACTAACTTTTTAACAGTGATAAAATTCAAAACATCCAGCAAAAGTGCTAGGAAAATTATTATTGATTTTGAATTTGCAATGATTAATGTTATTTCCAAAACGTACGTGGATAACCAAATTCAAGGATGTTTTTTCCACTTTTCCCAGACATTTTGGCGTAAGATACAAAAAACATCCTTAGTTGTGGATTACGTATCGGATAGCAAACTGCAATTCGAACTAAAAGAACGAACTGCACTTTGCTTTGTTCCTCCTGATAGTGTAGACGAGTACTACACTGCAGTTACTGAATCTGACTTTTTTACAACAAACAAAGAAAAATTGGCACCTGTACTAAATTATTTTGAAGACACATGGATTGGGCATCTGAGCAGATCGGGTCGCAGGAGGAAGCCATGTTTCCATGTGGAGTGGTGGAACTGCTACTCAAGCTGCTTAGAAGGAGGAGCAAAGACAAACAATGCCATAGAAGGCTGGCACAACTCCTTCAACCATACAATTGGCAAAGCTCACCCAAACTTTTTTAATTTTTTGGAAACTTTGAGGAAGGAGCAAAGTTTCCAAGTAATAAGAATGTCCCAAGCATTAACAGGTAGTCTTAACCCACGAATTAGCAAAAAATCTAAAGAAATGTCTGAAAGACTATTGGCAACTTTACAACAATTTTCGTTGTGTGTGGCTTCAGACTACCTGGATAATGTTGCACACATTCGACTTTACTAATACACGCTACACTATTACTTTCCTGTTTCACCCTAAAATATATATCCTGTTTCAATTGGCATTTTTTTAAACATTTATAAATTTAGTAAGTTGGGTCACCTTACCTTAGATGTTTTCTTTTTTCAAGTCTTTATCTTTGCAATCCAAACTATGATGTCCATGACTGTCTTTTTTCCAATAGCAAATCCACTTGCAAAAATCCCATCAAAAATTTTTGAAAAAAAACAAAAACATTTTCCAAAGGAATGTTTCTACCAAAAATTAAGTCTTCTTAAAAGTCCTGTTTTTTTCTGATTCAACAAAACCATTTTAAAAAATGTGTGTCCATTCCAGAAACAGTACTAACAAAATTAAAGCATTCCAAATAAATCAAACGAAAAGTATATCTTCTCCTGCTCCAGATTGTTTTTAATCCAAAACTTTCATGATAACAAACATTCTCCAATATATTGACAAAATTCCGAACCTTCTGAATCCGCAATCCAACTCAAGAATATAATAATTCCCAAAAAACATTGATATCCACCATAAAAAATCCAAGTGTCGAAAATCGATCTTTTTATTTGACAGCATTGGTATAGTAGAGTAAGTGCTGGATAGTATAGTGGTACTAGTTACTATTCTTTCTCCGGGGGGGTGCAACACTAGGGTAAGTGCTGGATAGTTTAGGGGTGCTAATTACTATTCTTACTCCGGGGGGAGGGGGTGGTGCAACAGTAGGGTAAGTGCTGGATAGTGTAGGGGGACTAATCACTATTCTTACTCCATGGGGGGGGTGCAACACTAGGGTAAGTGCTGGATAGTGAAGGGGTACTAATTACTATTCTTACCCCACAGGGGTGTAACAGAAGGGTAAGTGCTGGATAGTGTAGGGGTACTAATTACTATTCTTACTCCAGGGGGGGTGCAACACTAGGGTAAGTGCTGGATAGTGTAGGGGTACTAATTACTAATCTTACTCCAGAGAGGGTGCAACAGTAGGGTAAGTGCTGGATAGTGTAGGGGTACTAATTACTATTCTTACTCCAGGGAGGTGCAACGGTAGGGTAAGTGCTGGATAGTGTAGGGGTACTAATTACTATTCTACCTCCTGGTGGTGCAACAGTAGTGTAAGTGCTGGATAGTGTAGGGGTTAAATTAAAATAAATGTAATTAAAATGATTTCTTAATAAATTAAAATATATTAAATTAAAATTAAATTTAATTACATTAATAAAATTAATATAAGTAAATTACAATAACATTAAATGAATATTATTTAAATTAAATACTTACCCATACTTGCGTTGTAATGGCATGCGTTGTAATAGCATCTGCGTTGTAATGGATCTTGTGTTGTAAATGTTTTGTTGTAATGGTAGTGCGTTGTTATGCCCGGGTTGTGATGGCTGTTTCCCCTGCATATTTCTGAAGGCTTTCTCTGCATTCCTCCTAACTTTTACCTCAATGGACACTTCGGCCTCAAGATTCTGGAATGGCTTCTCACCCAACCAAATGGTAAATTACTTCCAGAATGAGTCAGTAATCTTATGCTACTATGTTTTTTAATTAATAAGTTTTCTTTAATTTAATTTTTAGGTCTCGTATAGAGCAGCGCATGCGCTGCCTCTCCGAGGCATCAAGTAATCAGTATGTTATGTGGAACTCCAGGTAATTTCTCAGGCTGCTTGCCATTGCTTTAACTCTGGCTTTGCTCTTCTTATCCAGCTTTTTATTGGCTGTTGTTCCGATACTCCCTTGCGTTTATTCCGGAAGCAGCACAGCCCAACTAAAGTTTTTATCCACTTTTGTGTGTTCATCTGTAGTTGGTGAGCACTATATTCTTTTAGGGTCTCCTAGTTTTCCTCCTCTGGCTTCACCATGGACTCACTCGCCCGCGCCCCCCACAGAAGCTGGTAATGACGAAGGAAGTCCAGAGCATCGCCCTGATCTGCGTGCTTGCCTATATTGTATACCTTTATTAAATTAAGCTGTTTGGGGATGCCATTCACTTTAAAAGTTTATTTCTTTTATTTAGTGCAGATTTAACATTTCTAGGATAATAAAGCCTACCGCCCAGGCTCGAACACGGATCCCTTGCGCCGAAGCCTGCAGCTCTGACTGCTGAGCCACGACCTCTCGCGCTGGGGAAATCTGCTGTAGTAGATAACTTTGGGCCGGGCACATATGGTCACGACCCCCACGGACACCCAGGGGAGATCCAGTAATGCCACGCTACACGCTCTCTGCACTTCAACGTGGTCACACTGATTGCTGCCAAACTGCGCTGAGATCTGTGGGCCCCCCTAGAGACACCATTGCAGCATAGCAGTGCTCCGTAGGCAGGCTACTCCGACCACTGTCCCAAGGAGCCCGGGGAAATCACTGACCACCGCTAATTTATTTCCCGTCTGCCTCCTACAGCAGCACAGGCTCAGTGCTTACTGACGGCTTGAGTCGCAATCAGCTATTGGCACCGGGAAGGGGGTCCAGCCCATGACCGAGCCACGTCCGATGTTTAGCGCCACTGCTTGCAGGCCCCAGAGGTCAGGAGATGCCTCTCGTTTGCCTTTATTCACTGTGAAGGGAGGCGGCTGCCAGGCACTATCTGCAGCGGTCGCCTTCTCCAGGTCGGGAGACACCTGAGGGCTTCATTGAGCTGCTCAAGTCCTCCGCATAGCCTTCAGGATCATGTGGGGTATCGATGGGGCTCAGGTGTCGCCGGATCATGACAGGATTAGGTTGGGCCCGGATGAAGTTCCGTGTGAGGACCAGAAGCGGCCGCAGCACGGACCTGGTCAGGAAAGTTTTCAAGTTTTTTTACTTTATTTGTAACCCCCCCCCCCCCCGCCTGTCCCCCCACACCCCCCCCCGAGAGTACTGCGAGCCAAGACTTGTGTGCCCTTCCATGAATGCTCGCCAAATTCCACGCGCGCTGCTGTCTCTCGTTTCGCTCACACGCCTGAATCCTGGAAAGTTAGCTCATTCTTAAATTATTCCAAGGTCTGTAAAATTAGTACAATACACTTGAATAGCAGCAGCAGTTATTTACAGCCATGTGAAACTGGGTGACTATGTCAGCAAAACACTATTGAAATATTCAGCATTTTATTCTATCCACGGGCACATCATTCTGCCAAGCATCAAAACAAAATAAATACGAAATGTACAGACGTTATTTTTCAGGTAACTGTGAGACAATTGGCACCTCTACCGAGTTCTCCCCTGCTTAAAGACACACATTTTCCTTGTCCCCACGTCCACTTTCTTTTATAGTCCGTACCACTCTTCAGTCCCCTGATTTCTTATCTTGCCCTTCTCTGTATGTTTTTTTTCCGCTTCTCCTCATACTTCTTCAACTTGTTCCACTCTTCTCTCCTTTTTTGACTTTTTTATCTGTTGTAAATTTCTACTCACTTTCAACTCTCATTCTCTGTTCTTCTGGCATGTTCTTCTATGTTTTCCTATGTTATGTTGTGATGTAAGAGCACGGACTAGAATTAAGACGTATTTGCTAGAGTTTCACCTCAAGCTCCACAGATTCAAATTCTCACTTGTGAATGATGTACTGTGCTTCCTGGAAGAGCAGCACTGGTGTCTGTACTAGAATAGTGGTAACAGGAGAGTACAGTTCTGGCGCCTCGGTGTGATGAGCGGCAGAGCAGTAATGGTGCAGTAACAGATAGTGGTATAGTGGTATTCGGGGCTCACTGGAGGAATAGCAGTGCTGCCTCGATGGGAGCGAGGGCTTTAACTGGGAAGGAATAAAACTGTGTGTGTGTGGGGTAGGGGTCTTTCAAAGGTGCGTGGCCTATGCAATTCAGGGCGTGGCTTAAAAAACACCTAAACTCCAAACCTTAGCATAATGTGCCCCTGACTGGTATTTTGCTGTTTCTATCATTGCATTCAGAAATATAATACCGCAAGTAACATTACACCTACAAGCCAGGACTGTTGGAGTTGTCAATGGTTGTTAGTTGCATGAGATAAAAAAGAAACAACTATGGCTTTATTGTATAGATTATTGAAAATGCCTCAGTTTTGAAATGATGAGACTGAAATATCTATAACCAGTCTCTTTGAAGTTACATCAAAGGCAGTGAAGGTTAGTGTTGATGCAGAGTTGCCGTTTTTTTCACCCTGAGGGTGAGGGCAAACATGGACAGCACGATAGGCACCCGTTTGGGCACCTGCTTTTTAGATATCTGCTAGGCAGTGCGCATGCGCTGACTCTCCGAGATTTCAAGTAATATGTGTTTCAAGAAGACACCCACACGTAATGACAGGAGGTAATCTGAGACAACAAAGGCAAGCAATCAGAATGGCAAGAGCACCAATCAATGTTTTTGGTCTAGATCGAAAAGGATGCTTATGCATCAAAGACAATTGACAAAGGTCTGAGTGTTCGAACAGGATCACAATCAATCAAGGACATCTGAGCTAGTACAAGGGAGTGGAGGAGACCACATTTGTGCATGATAATGATCTGAAAACATCATTAGAACATAGAAGTGCCAACCGCAGCACTGGAAACACTGGTCAAGATTCATTGCAAAGGCAAGTGGAGCAAGACAGAGAGCAAAGGTGTATTGTATTGTAATTGCATTTATATAGCGCTTACTACCCCTGACGAGGTGTCGAAGCGCTTGAGACAAGGAGGTTCCAACTACAGTTCAGTTACTCTGCAGCGATTGATGAGAAAGAATTGAGAAAAATTTTAAAGCAATTCTGCTCAAGACTAACAACATGGTACAGAAAAGGAAGAGTCCCAGAACATAGAAATCTTGGTTTGATAATACTATTAGATCATTTCTGTGGTTGTATAATTAGCCACAAGGCTTTATAAATTATTTTTAGCTTCATACTGGCGAAAAGAAACGTAATATCGCTATTGCCTATGGAATAGAACTACATTACCCAGACTGCCCGTTGACACGTGACTGCGGGTCACATGTACGGAAACACACCGGCATTCAAAATGGAACACCGCGAGCCTTCTGTGCCTCCCCAGACAGCACAGAAGCCAGTCCGGAGACATCGACGGTCAGGTGAGCCAAGCCGTTAGTTTTTCCGATATCAGAGGGCGAAAGACAAAAAGATAATAATATCGTAAGTGCTTACGTGTGGCTTAAACTCTATTGACGGTAGCGGTGGCAAGCACATGGAGACCGTCTTTGTCACGGTCGGTGACAGCGCAACTCAGTTAGTTTTTTACTGTCAACAGGCTCAAAACGACTCGATATTTTTGAATTAACTTTATTGGCTGCTGAACCCGGTTCTGCCATAACATCAGTTTGTCATATTAGCACATTGTTCATGGACATTAAAAAACTTTCTTGTTCCAGCTATGAGACAACCATGACCCACACTCAATAGCGGATGGCCGCATACGTCCCAGGCAGTGTTTTACATCAAACACCTTTTAAATTTACCAGTCGCCCCAATTAGATTTAAAGGGGTTATGTAGATACAGACAATGGGAAATAGTGAGGTATGAATTACAGCAGATTTGATTAGTCGAGCTGTACTTTGCATTTCGATAATATCTGTTGGAATATGATCAATTATAACCCAACCATTTAATGCTTTTGAATGTTTTCCTATTTTTATGCAAAGCGGTGCTCCTCTATACCTGAGCTGCAGCAAGGTGGGGTGAAGCGCCATCACCACAACTAATGGGTGAGTGGCCATGATATCCTGCAGTAGTACCATCATGACATGCAGTGATATCAAGGACGAACCTTTACATGATGTCTTAAGTTTTGATTACATCACTGTATTGTGAATTTGTCTGAAAATATGCTAATTTTTTATTTGTGTTTTGTGTTTCTCCTGTGTGTTCGTGTCCGCAACATGATGTGACAATAGTCTGTGGTGGAAATACGTGACCTGGAATCTGCAGGTGACACACTTTTTTTAAACTTCACATTATATAGCAGTAGCTAACAACGGGTCCTGAAGAAAGCATTGGCACATTGCCATCAAATGCTGAAACATGTCGACCATTATAGCTCACAGATATTATGTTAAATCTGTTTTCGCACGTTATTTTAAGATTTGGAAAAACGGAGAGATAAAATTAAGGTTAAGTATCTACTCAGTTTATCCAATTTTAATTTTGTTTTAACTTACACATTTTTCTTGCACTGCTTACTCAGTCGCCACTTATATCTACACACTATTTATACCACCAATTTTTTAGAACACATCACGTAAAAGGTTATAACACAGCCTCGATAACAACAGTAGGCTGTGTCCTTTGTCTCCTGGGTAAGGAGAACCCATATGAAGTCAAAAAGGGTGGTACAGAGCGGCTACTGATGGGAAAATTTACCCATGCCCTGGAGCTTTAGCTCACATATTTTTTTTTGTCACACTTGGTTGCACATTTGGGTCTCCACTTCTATTTAACCAACTTATTGTTTTTCCGTTTTGAGGTTCTGTTTTCACAGTGAGTTTCACTCTTGTTTTGACTCCTAGATATAATTATTGTTATGGTTTAACAACTGGCCAGTTCTCTGAACGCCAGGTCAGACGAGCTCAGCCGAAGGTACCTTGTGGATCACGAATGAAGTCTCCATCCGGAGGTGGCAAGAGGTCTTTTTCAGCGGTGGGGAGAGCCTTGGGTAGATCTGTTAACCTCTCGAGAGAACGTGCAATGTCAGCTGTTTTGTGCGTTGGAGTTTCCAAGGTGGCACTCGCTCGACAACGCTTTTCATCGCAAGTGGAGCTCAGGCCTCCTATATGCCTTTCCGCCCATACCACTTCTGCCGAGAGTGCTCAAGGACAACTGAAGCAATCAAGCACAAGATATTCTTGTGGCTCCAGACTGGGCATGGAGAGTTTGGTATCCTGAGCTTCCAGACAGGAGAATCGATCCTCCGATCAGGCTACCCGTTCGGAAGGATCTTCTGGTGCAGCAGGGGAGGATCCTCCACCCAAGCCTCTCCACTCTCTCCCTCCTTGCGTGGAGATTAAGCGGCAACAGTTGACAGCTTTTGACCTTGCTCCTGAAGTCTGTGAGGTTATCTTGGCAGCCAGGAGTCCCTCTACAAAATCAGTGTACGCTTGCCGATAGAACAAGTTTTATAAATATTGTACAGACTGGTCTATTGACCCTTTATCTGCTCCCTTGTCTGAAGTCCTTCTCTTCATACTTTCTTTGGCCCAGCAGGGCTCGGCTCTGTGCACTTTGAAGGGCTACATTTCGGCCCTGTCTTCTTTTGCTCGGCTGCCTGATCAGCCATCATTGTTCAAATCTCCCATATGCAGAGATATTTCAAGGGGCTAACCCATTTGTTTACCCATTCACCTTTCATCATGCCAATGTGGGACCTTAATTTAGTACTGACCTTCTCGATGTGTGCACGTTTGAGCCGTTGTATAACTGTCCGCTGCGGTTGCTTACCATCAAGACAGCTTTTTTGGTCGCAATAACTTGTGCCAGGAGAGTCAGCGAGCTACAGTTTCTATCTTCAAAGCCTCCTTACCTATTGACCTTTCAGGATAAGGTAGTACTCCGGACTAGGGCATCTTTTCCACCTACTGTGGTAACACCCTTCCATCTGAGACAGTCGGTTACCCAGCCCACCTTCTATGCATCTCTGCATCCTTCTAAGGAAGAGGAACGTCTCTACCGTCTGGACACAAAAAGAGCGTTACGCAGAGAGAGGTCATGCTGTCCAGAAGAGGACTATATCCAGATGGGTTATCCTCTTATAAAAATGTGTTACGCCTTAATGAACAAGGAGCCCCCTGAAGGGCTTAGGGCCTATTCCACCATGGCTAAAGCGGCCACCACGGCTCTCCAGCGTGGTGTCCCGTTTCGGATATATGCCAAGTTGCCACATGGGCATCAATGCACATGTTTGCCAGACACCAATGGCTGGATTCCCAGGTTCACAGAGCGGGCCACTTTGGTTGCTTTGTTTTGCAGGATTTTCTCGTCTGAACTGTACTGCAGTCCCTCCTCCGGGAATGGTATTGCTTGGCTATCTGTTCAAATGTAAGGAATCTGCGGCTAGATGTCTCTATCAGATGGACAAGTTACTTACCTTTGTTAACGCCTTATCTGGTAGAGACATGATCTAGCAGCAGATTCCTTACCAACCGGGGTTTTTAGTGTCTGGGATGTCCCCATTGTTTAACACACCATGGTAAGTTACTTCATGGCTCTGCACCCCTGGCGTGGAAAGTCGTGAAAAGCACTGTCAGCGAGCCAGAGTGGCGGTTATATTGACGACGCGGACGTCATGACGACGACGAACATGACCCAGATGACGTCACGCGGAGTCGACCAACGCGCTGGGGTACTGCTACAAAAAATCTTCCAGATCCAGCCTGACGCCTGGAAGTTCAAATGTAAGGAATCTGCGGCTAGATCATGTCTCTACCAGATAAGGCATTATTGAAGGCAAGTAACTTGTCCTTTATTTCCGAAACCTGGCTCCATTCAGTAGCATCTCTGGACATAGCCATTGCAGTACCCCTTGCATATAAGCCAATTACATTGAACAGGGAATTTAGAGTAGAAGTAGGGGTGGCAGTGGTGGATAAGCACATAGTAAAAATTACTATTAGAAGAAACACATCTCTCTAATCAGATGGATATGCTCATCTTTTAGTTAGATACCTTAGTGGACAAGAGCTGGAAAGGTGCTGTGGTGTGGTGTATACACCACCCGGTCCCCATGAAAGATTTCTGCCTACAGTGCTGGATTTATTATCCCGCATGTTATGGGGTCAGAACATCACATGCTGATAGGATATTTCAATTACCTTTGGGAATCTAAGGGGCAATGATGTGATCAAACTAAAAAAAGATCTGCTATTGGTGGGATTTGATTCAGTGACTAACAGGTCCTTCATATGTGGTGGGACACACACTCAGCTTAATGTTTAGTGATTCCACAACATTTATTTTAATACCCAGGTCCCCTTAATTTGGACCGAAAATTTCTAAGTGAATTTTGAGATGTTGCAAGACGATAAACCTAGCTCCCATCCTTCTAACTATTTTGGGACAGGATGCAGGTTACAGGGGAAATAGTCATGGAGAGGCTTAAACTCACTGTGATAACGAATAGCATGAACTTAGAGACTGCCTCTAACTTGGACTAATCAGCCATGATTACAGCTCTATAATCCATAGCCCCCTGAAACAAGGCCTTAAATCATTGGCTAAGTGGTACACAGTCTGTTTTAGCAGAGATAAACTAGATGCAAAAGACTGGAATGAGGTTGGAGACAATCAAAATCTTTGCAGGACAAAATGAGCTATAAAGAATCTCTGTTCTCCTTTCATAACGTACTGCATGCAGCAGACAGAAATTCTATGCTGACAGGATTGACAAGAGTGCTTCTTCGGCTAAAGAGATGTAGAGAATTCTGAAGGAATTCACTCAGCCTTTGGTCTGTATGGCTTCTCACCTGAATTGTGTAAAAAGCTGTCATCTTTTTTCAAAAACAAGGTTGGTCACAGTTTTGACAACTATGAAAACATATCTTAGCCGCTGACTATTTTATATCCCTCAGTCAGAAATGTTGCACTGGGGGACCCAGTAAGAGAAAGTTTGTCGAAATTACAGAACATGAAGTACTGAGCCCGAACCTGATCATTTGTTCAGGGTCTCCAGAAGACCCCTGACCAGCACATGCGATATCTTGTCTCTTCTCTTTCAGTTACCTTTTTAACAGACCTGTTTAATCTATCACTCCACAAAGCAAGGGAACCTAAGATTTGGGAATGTGCTACAGTGCTACCCTTACTGAAAAAATCGACAGCAGATCCAGCCAACCTGTCTAACTATAGTCTAATCTCGCTACCGCCTCATGTGACTAAGCTTTTGGAGAAAATCATTAATAAACAACTAATCCAGTTTCTGGAGAATAATAACATCTTGGATTCATCACAATAAGGCTTTCATGCAGAGCACAGGACAAAACCAGTCTCCTGGCTGTCACTCAGTAATCAGGACCAGTATGGACAAGGGTAAACCTGCCGCAAGTATTCTGTTGAATCTATCCACGTCGTCTGACATGGTCTCATGCATGGTCCTCATTAAGAGGCTTAATGATAAAGTGATTTTAATGCTTTTGTGTGGCTGGAGGACTTTGTGACTAAAAGAAAACAAACACATTTTATTCTAGCTTTCAAGTCAAAGTCCGTTATCAACACATGCAGGATGCCAAACAGATCTTCACTGAGCCCCACGCTCTTTATTTTTATGTGGCTCTACTAGTAAAAATGTAAAAAAGATCACAGCTTTGCGATATTGGCTTATGCCGATGACAACCAAATCGTGATCTCAATAGTAAACCATCTAGAAGTCACTGGAATTAAATTCTGCGATTGTTAATGAGAGGTAGCCTCCTAGATGAATGAGAGCTGTCTCCAACTCAACTGGGGAAAAACTGAGATTCTTCTCTTTGGAAGGGCTAAGGAGAGCTGGATGGTGACTGGTGGCCCAGAGAATTTTTCCCCAACCTGCCCTGAAAAAGGCATCTAGAAATCTAGGCATTCTGATTAAGCTTATTCGAACAGCCAGCTCTTAAGTGCCATTTGGAATTCCAGAAGCACGGTGATGGTCCAGAGGTGCATGGAGAGGCTATTCCAGGTCTTTTCTGCGGTGTGGGAGAGGGAGTATCTTCCACCTCTGCTTCGGTAGCTATGGGGAGTATGGAAAAGGGAAAAGGAGGCGGAGAGTAGTCTTCTCTACAGTTGGTGGAAGTTCAGGTGGTGGTGGTTAATGTAGGCCAGTCTTTGGTTGTGTAGAGCCCTGTGTTCGTGGGTCAGCAGCTTGAATTGGCATCTCTTCTGCAGGGTGAGCCAGTGGAGCGTCCTGTAATATTGTTTTCATAGCCATTTATGAGATGCTGTTGTCTCATGTGTCTCACAGAAAAATTGTGCACAACTCTGCAACCAGACTGATTTATCACCTTCCTGAGAAGACATCAGCCAGCCCATTACGGAAGCACCTTCACTGGTTGCCTATCAGAAAGAAGTGCATTTTCAAGTTATTCTGTCATATACACACAGAGCACTGTATGGTGGAGGTCCCCGCAGCCTCCGCACTAAGGTCAGATTCTATTCACCCAGCAGAAGACTTAGATCCTCCAATCTGGATTTGGCAACTCCCTGCCATTTTCCCCTTGCCAGGAGTTGGGGGCCACTCATTCTCCCATTTTGTCCTTCACCATTGGAATCAATTGCCTCTTTTCATCCAAACCTGCAAAATCCTTACTTGGTTTGGGAAAGGGCTGAAACCTTAGTTATTCTAATAACTCAATAATGTCTTTAATCTTGGATTTTATCAGCGCCAGGATACTCAGTTATCACTGAGTAGTCGCAATCTATACAACCATACAACGTAACAAAAACACTACAACTACCACTTTAAGATCCTGACTCATCCCATTCAAGAACTGTAGCTGTAGGTGGTGGAGTTTTCAAGGGATAATCCGCCATATAGCCTGCCCAATAAGTCAACAACCTGCTCTGCTAAGCCTTCTTAACAGTCAATGTTTCAACTGTGCTCCTACTTGTGTCACATCGAGAGGTCTTCAAGCGCAGAACAGATCAGAACGTTGAAACTAAAATTATCTGTATTGCCGTTCCAGGAATCCTCATAAATTGCATTAGGCAGCATCCCACTCTCTTTAACTTTATTCTTCATGTTGTTCCCTGTCTTCACAGGAGGAATATAAGTGCAAAGTAATGTGTGCTGCAAGGGGTGATTCCCCCACACTTTGATCTCATGCCACCTTTTCACAAAAACATGTACCATATTGACGCTAGTGTGCACTGAATTAGTTCTGCACACCTTACACCTGACCGTCACATGGCACTGACAGACACAGTGTGCTTACTCCTGCATACCTGAATCTCATACATTGAACACTGTGTGTCAGTTTCACAAACTTACTTGCACAGAAATTAGGCTTCCCTTTGCAACCAAACAAACTGACAAATTCCAGACACCATGTGACGAGGCTCAGGTGCTTGATTCTAACAGTCTATAGTGGAGCTGCCACTTCAAAACCAATCAACTATCTATGCTTGCAGGAGTGGTCCTGCAAATTACAATGGACAGTCCAAAAGCTCTTTGAAGGGTGCTTGGAGTGGAAAATGCCCCAAATCACAACAACACAATGTCACTCTTGCTTCAGAAGCACATGGTCCTCTTCTTTATTTATTTATTTATTTATTTATTTCAATTTGTATAGCGCATTATCACCCCAGGGTCTCTAAGTGCTTGTACAAGAGACACTCCCCTTGCTTCTCGGAAGAGTATGGTTTTTAACATTCGGCGGAAGGCCAGAAGATTAGACTCCTTGCGGAGATTAAGTGGTAGTTTATTCCATGCTGCAGGAAGCACAGTGGAGAAAGCACGCCCACCCAAAGTAGACAGGCGGAAACGTGGATTGACCAGGAGAGTGGCTTCAGAAGACCGCAGCACCCTACCAGGAGTATATCCAGATAGTCTAGTTTTAATGTAACTGGGCGCGTTACCGTATAGTGCCTTGTGGGAGATACACAATTCTTTAAACAATGCCCTCTGTCTAACAGGGAGCCAGTGTAACTGACGCAGGAGAGGTGAGGCATGCGTCTTCCTGGGCTTCTTAAAGATCAGTCTCGCTGCGTCATTCATTACTGTCTGAAGCCTCGAGAGTTGTTGCTGGGGCAGCCCTATATACAGCGCATTGCCGTAATCCAATCGCCCCAGAATCATAGCTGACACAGCGCTTCTTAGGGTGGGAAACAACAGCAATTGTTCAAGTTCAAGTTCAGTAATTTGCATAGCGCACTACTCACCCAGAGGGTCTCAAGGCGCTTGAGTGAGGGTGGGTGCATTATTTATCGAATAGCCAGGTTTTTAGCTGCTTTCTGAAGGAGAGGTGGTTCTGTGTGAGGCGGAGGTGAGTGGGGACAGAATTCCAGGTTTTGGCCGCTAAGTAGGAGAAAGATCTTCCTCCCATGGTGGATCTATTGATGCGCGGGATTGTGGCGAGGGCTTGATTGGATGAACGTAGTTGGCGGGTGGGTGTGTAGAAGGATAGTCGTTTGTTGAGGCATTCGGGTCCTAGGTAGTGGAGGGCCTTGTGTGCGTGGGTGAGGATACGGAACGTTATTCTCTTGTTGACGGGAAGCCTGTGAAGATCTTTCAGATGACCGGAAATGTGAGCTTGACGGGGGATGTCCAGTATGAGTCTGGCTGAGGCGTTTTGGATGCGTTGGAGTTTTTTCTGTAGTTTGGCTGTGGTTCCGGCGTAGAGGGTGTTTCCATAATCTAGTCGGCTAGTGACTAGTGCGTGGGTGACTGTCTTTCTTGTTTCGGTGGGGATCCAGCGGAAGATTTTTTTGAGCATGCGTAGGATGTTGAAGCATGATGATGAGACGGCGTTGACTTGTCTGGTCATCAATAGGGAAGAGTCTAGGATGAAGCCCAGGTTATGTGCGTGATCTGTAGGTATGGGTGCTGTGCCCAGAGCCGGTGGCCACCATGAGTCGTCCCATGCAGAGGGGGATGATCCTAGGATGAGTACTTCCGTTTTGTCCAAGTTTAGTTTTAAACGACTGTTCTTCATCCATTCGGCTACTTCTTTCATTCCTTTGTGTAGATTGGTTTTGGCGGTGTTAGGATCTTTGGTGAGGGAGAGGATCAGCTGGGTGTCGTCAGCGTAGGAGATGATGTTGAGGTTGTGTTGTCGCGCGATGGATGCGAGAGGTTTCATGTACACATTGAAGAGGGTGGGACTGAGTGATGATCCTTGTGGTACGCCGCAGATGACTTCGGTTGCCTCTGATTTGAATGGGGGGAGGCGGACTCTCTGGGTTCTTCCGGCGAGGAACGAGATGATCCAGACCAACGCTTTTCCTTGTATTCCGATGTTGCTGAGGCGTTGTATGAGGGTGTTATGACAGACTGTGTCGAAGGCGGCGGAGAGGTCAAGTAGGATGAGGGCAACTGTTTCTCCGTTGTCCAGTAGCGTTCGGATGTCGTCTGTAGCGGCGATGAGGGCGGTTTCGGTGCTGTGTTTGGCTCGGAAGCCAGACTGTGAGGGGTCAAGTGAATTGTTGGATTCAAGGAAGGCGGCGAGCTGACTATTGACAGCTTTCTCGATGACTTTGGCCGGGAAGGGGAGGAGTGAGATGGGGCGGTAGTTCTTAAGTTCAGAGGGGTCCGCTGTGGGTTTCTTCAGAAGGGCGCTGAGTTCGGCATATTTCCAGCTTTCTGGGAAGGTAGCGGAGTTGAAGGAGCAGTTGATGACATCGCAAAGATGGGGTGCGATGATGGAGTCTGCTTTGTTGAAAATGTGGTGGGGACATGGGTCGGTTGGCGATCCTGAGTGGATGGAGTTCATCAGGCGGATGGTGTCTTCAGTCGTGATTGGGTTCCAGGCGCAAAGGTTGTGAGAGTGCTGTTTTGGTTCGGAGGTGGGTGGAGTGGGTTGTTCTTCGGACAGGTTTCTAAAGCTGTTATGAATGTCGGTGATTTTGTTGTGGAAGAAAGAGGATAGGGAGTCGCAGAGGTCTTGGGAGGGAGTGATGTCGTTGGTGCCGGCGGTGGGGTTGGTAAATTCTCTGACGATGTTGAATAATTCTTTGCTGTTGTGGGTGTTGTTGTCGAGTCGATCCTTGAATGCTGATTTCTTGGTGGATCGGATCAGTTGGTGGTGTTTGCGGGTGGCGTCCTTGAAGGTGGTCAGGTTGTTAGTGGTTGGGTTTTTTCTCCAGGTTTTCTCGAGGGTACGACATAACTTCTTGGATTTCTTAAGGTCATCGTTGAACCAAGGGGCCTTTTTGCTACCTTGTTTGATCTGGTGGTTTTTCAAGGGTGCTAATTTGTCAGCGCTGTGGGTGATCCATTGTGTGAGTTTGGTGGCAGCTTGGTTTGGGTCCGTTGATATGGTGGGGGGGTTTTGGTTAAGCGATGTGAAGAGTTGGTCGGTGGTGATTTTGTTCCAGTTTCTTCGAGGAATAGGTTGTGGTGGGATGTGGGTCGTGGTCTTTCTGTAGCTGAAGTGAACGCAGCTGTGGTCCGTCCAATGGAGAGCCGTGGTGTGATCGAAGGCGATGTGTTTGCTGGAGGTGAAGATAGGGTCGTGCGTGTGTCCGGCAAGGTTGGTGGGGGTGACAACAAGTTGTTTGAGTCCGAGATTAGCCAAGTTGTCCAGAAGGGTGGTGGTGTTGTTGTCGTTATTCTTTTCCAGGTGGAAGTTGAGGTCTCCCAGTAAAATGTAGTTCTCGGAGGTGAGGGCATGTGGGCTGATGAAGTCAGTGATGTCTTCATTAAATTGTGTGCGTGTTCCTGGTGGTCTGTAGATGAGGGTGCCTCTAAGTGTGGTCCTGGGGTCGGTGTGGATTTGGAAGTGAAGGTGTTCGGCGGTCGCGAGGTTATCATCGGAGCTGGTCGTGATTCCGATGGTGTTCTTATGGGCGATGGCGATGCCTCCTCCTGTTTGGTTGGTGCGGTCTTTACGGATGATCTTGTAAGCGTCCGGAATGGCTATGGCGATGTCGGGCGTTGATGATGCGTTCATCCAGGTTTCTGTAATTAAGGCGACGTCCGGTGATGTGGTGTCGAGTAGGTCCCGGAGTTCAGTGGCGTGTTTGTGGACCGAGCGGGTGTTCAGAAGGATGCACTTCAGGTGGTTAGGGTCGGAGCTGTGTTTGGAGGAGGAGGATTTGGTGTGGGTCCTGATGCAGGCGAACTTGCATGAGTGGCATGCGAATGGTCCGTGGGTGTGTCCTGGGGTAGCTACGCAGCATTGTGGGATGCGTCCGGGGTTAAGGGCGAGGAGAGTAGCGGCGTCATACGTTAAGCGAGTGGGGTGGGTATTGCGAGGACCAGGGGGTCTGGTGCTGGGCACGGTCCAGGCGCGGACGGGCGTAGACGGGCTTACCTTTGGCGCACCTTCGGCGCGACCGCTGCGCGCGACCGCTGCGCGCGTAGGCATCTGTCATATGTGGATAGTGGGAGGGGAGGGGCGAGGGAGGATCAGCTGGGAGGCGGGAGCTGGGCGGAGATCCGGGCAAGGGAGGCACCACAACAACAACAAAATGGCCGCCAGCCGTAAACGAAACCGGAATGGGACACAGATAACGCGATGCCAATGGCAGTGGCACCGGTACAATCAAGCACAAAATGTTTCTACAGGCAGCACATCAAAGTTTCAAATATTATACAAGCGCTCTATGGCAATCTAGCGCTGCGGTCTAATTATGCTTTGCAGTATAATGTAAATAAAGTCACGAAGCAAAAAGCAATGTGCAGCACAGATCGTAGGCAGACAGACAGTCAGGCAATCTAGCGCAGCGATGTTAGCAAAGGCGAGGTGGCAGGCAGTACTCTAGCTGTGAAGCAATACGATACCAGGCTTCTTATAGGTCAGGGAGTTGCGTGAGGAGCGGCCGCTGCTGATGGATTCAGGGCGGTCACGGGAGATCTTACGAAGCTGTCTCAGAAGGCCAACACACGTGCCAACCACTACAGACACCTGTTTCTTCATAGACAGATTGCTGTCAATGTGGATTCCCAAGCTTTTTACCACGGTTGCTGGTACCGGCGTCCTACCCAACTCCTTGGGCCAAAACCCATCATTCCAAGGGCTGCCTGAGATGGTTATAGGCAGCACCTCGGTTTTGTCAGGGTTAATCTTCAAGGAGTTGGCGGACATCCAGTTTACCGTGTACCTCAAGATGTTATGCAACCTGGCTTGTGCTCCTGGAGAATCCTCTATTTGGATGACGAAATGCGTGTCGTCAGCGTAATTATAAATATGACATTCCATCTGATTAAGAGCTGAAATCAATGGCTGCAGGTAAATGTTAAATAGGAGCGGTGAGAGAGCCGAGCCTTGCGGCACTCCACAGGTGATGGCCGCTGATGTTGATACACTATTCAAACACAGTTAGTGGAGAATACAGGATTAGACAAAAGAGAAGCTAAATAATCCTTCAGTCTCAGCTCGTCTTCCACCATTTCTTGTCCAGTTCTGTAAATTGATAACTATCTCTTTTCAGTAGGACCCTACCCTTTTTACCAAGTTTCACACAGGCTTCTCTTCGCTTCCCACCCTCCTCAATGGGCTCCATTCAACTGTATGTTAGAATATATTTCTCAGAAACGTAGTCTTACATTAATATTGTGTCTTAAATAAGATTTACAAACATATCATCTCCTTGGGTGTAGATTTATTATTGTTAACTGCAATGGGCAGTACATAGTGGCTTCAAAGGCTCTCTATGTATCTATAGAGAGCCTGGTGGAGGTGGAGAAGTGTGGCTCACCGGTTAGAGGAGGCAGTCCCTGATGCAGGGGTCAGACCCGGGACCAGGGTTCAATCCCCGACGTGGGAGGTCCTTGAGCTCAAAACGTCCACGGACTCGATAATTTTCCCCTCAGTGCCTACTCGAATCGTGGGTTCACACTCTGCAACTCTGGGCAATAGCTTGCTTAATCTCCACTACGGCCCCACCATGATGGGATGCCTGGTCTTCAGCTTGGAGATGCCCAGTAGGGGTAATCTCGCAGGGAAAGGCCAGGACGGGTTCCCAAAGCAAGCGCCTTGAGACGTTACGGTGAAAGGCGCTATATAAGAACGTATGATTTACGATTTATATGGATGTATGTATGATTTAATGTTTTTTTTATCAGGATCCTGGCAGACATCTAAGAAGAGGTTCTAGCAAGAGTTATTGTGGTGCAAACTTTCCCTCCCTAGGGTTTGTCAGAGGCATCAACCAACCCCAAAATCATTCCCTAGAGAGGTAGACTTATATTTCATATAAGAAAACACATATCAGTAGGCCTTAATACAGTAAATTCCTATTAACTTAATGATATATGCGTTGCACAATCAATATATCAGGCCTTCTGCCTTTATTGTAGGCTTGTCACCACAACGAACTCAAGCCTATTGTACTAAGCGTAGGCTTTCAACAAGACAACCATCTAGCATACAGTCATAAAAGTACCAGAGGAAAAAATTAAAGGAATAAGAAAATATGATAACTATGTTTTCCGTCTTGGAACCTGCCTTTCTGTGTTTTTTGTGATTAGTTGTTTTAGTATTATGTATAATGTGAGGTAGGTTGAGAATGCAATGGTTGCACTTTTGAAAAAGTATACGATGCCTGTTAACAGAGAAGAGGCTCTGGCCCCATTATGTACCCTTGCCCAAGAAATGTTCTTAGACATGCATTACATACATGCTTTTGGCTTAAAGAATGGTATAGTATTACTGCTGAAAATAATAAGTTACAATTTTCTGTGAATGTACATTTAAAGTGGACAAGACTGAGAATTTGAAGAGTGTGTCATGTTTGAGATGAAATGCAGTACGAAGCCCTGAATGAATGGGACTATGTGGCAAATGAGATAGCACATAGGAAAATGTTGAAAAGACAAGTTGGTAAGACTGTGAACTAATTGGATGATGTGAAATTGCATTTATGGAAGACGGCATGAAGACAGAAAGTGCTAAAAACTGTAGATGCTTTCCCTCCGACTACTTATGAATCAGACAAAAAGAAAACAAAAGATGACAGAAATGTTTAAAAAATTCGAAAAACAATGAGATGAATTCTGTGGGAGACAATGATTTTATAGATAGATTTTTGACTGAAGTGAGACTACAAGTGTAGGTGTACAAGTGAAGATGGAGGAGCTAAGAGCAGGAGAGACATTGTGAGGAGAAATTAGTCAGAATCTAGTTACTCTTCACAAAGTGAGACAAAAGTAGTGGAGATCAATACGTACAAACACAAAGGGGATTTGTGAACTGACAGAAAAAGTAACTTATGATGACAACATTTCTACGTATAATAAAGATGGATTTGGCATTTTTGGGTGCAGAGGTCGGATGACCTGCTCAATGTGCTTTTGAAAAACTTGAGTAATTGGCTATTGAATTAAACGTGGACAATAATTTGTAATTCACATACGATAGGGTTGACTGAATACCAATTAATGAATGAGCATCCCAGAGCACTGCAGGGAAGTCTCATAGAATTATCAGACCTGAATTGAACATGGTAAGATGTGTTTCTGTTAAGAGAAGTGCAGGGAGAAGCATATCTGCTTCTACTTAGGTGAAAAAGTGAACTGTACACTTTTACAAAGAACTTCCTGAAGCTCAGTGAGGGAGCTTGAGAAGTGTTATACAGGACTGTGATATTTTCAAAAGAGCTTTGAATTTGAATAGTTATGCCTTGAGATTTTTGAACTAAATATGAGACAATAGTACATTGGTCAGAAGATGAACCACAGAGTGATGCCTTCACAATAAGACTTATCTAATTGTTTTGCAGAAATATAATCAGGGTTTTGAGTATTTTAACACTAAGAGTCTCAAAGCCCGCCCGCCATCCCAATCAGTAAACGGGACCGCCCGCCATAAGTGCGGGGGTCCCGTGGGGGGCATTAGGATGTGCCCACCACAGTGGCGGGCACACCCTGTATTTTTAGTATTGTGGCGGGCGGAGCTCTCTGCTCCGCCCGCCACAATACAAAAATTGCTTTGCAGCATTTGCATAAAGAAAGCGGCAGGCACCGCGCTGTGCCTGCCGCTTAGTTTATGCAAATGTGGGGGGGTACCACAGGTACCCCCGTATGCATGCCACTACCCACCTTCAATCTGGGGGCCCGCAGGGGGCCCCCAGAGTGAAGACCGCCTGCCTTTTCATGGCGGAATTGTCGCCACAGAAAGGCTTGCCAAAATGCATTTCATAATATGGCTGGCAGTGTCTGATGGACACCGCCACCATATTATTCGTTTTCCGCCCCGCCCCGCCCGCAAGGCGACCGGGGCGGAAAAGTGGCGAGCGGTGTCTTGCTCCGCTGCGTTCCCCCCCGCCATTGTAATATGGCAGGGGAATTCAGGGAAGGATGTCGGGCGGATTGCCTCCGCCAGGCTGGCGGTGGCCACCGCCAGCCTGGCGGAGGCAATCCGCCCGACATCCTAATGACCCCCTAAGTTTCTTAAGAAACATGTCAATTGGTAAACAATCATGATAGTGACACAAAATCCAGATGAGTCAGTATAGGTATATTATGAGAAATTGGTTCAGATTTACATATAGTATCGTCTAGTTGATGCCCCCACAAAAGTAGTTGTTTGTGGGTTTGTTTTGGCTTCCATGTTGGGATTGCATCAAGAAATTAGTTTACATATTCAGCAAAGAGCGATGTGTTGGCAGGCCACATCGTTACACAAGATTCTGCCTGTAGAGCTTGTTGTGATGCCAAAAAAATCCAACGAAGGAGAAACTGATGGTGGCTCAAGCAATGTTTTTTACGAAAGCATAGTCAATATGGTTTCGGGAACCAGGTTATTGTAATGGTGCTTGTGTTGGTGTTTAACATGTTGCACAACGTAATGGCTGGCAATTTGTGCAAGGTGGAAATGGTAGTCCTTGTGGTAGAGGTTTTATTAACAGTTTTGACATAAATATGTGAATAACATTGTAATTGGCTAATGAATTAGACGTGGACTTAAAATACAAAATAATTTGTAATTCACATACGATAGGGTTGACTGAATACCAATTAATGAATGAGCATCCCAGAGCACTGCAGGAAAGTCTCATAGAATTATCAGACCCGATTTGAAAATGGGAAGATGTGTTTCTGGTAGGAGAAGAGCAGGGAGAAGCATATCTGCTCCTACTTAGGTGAAAAAGTGAACTTTACACATTTACAAAGAACTTCCTGAAGCTCAGTGAGGGAGCTTGAAAAGTGTTATACAGATATCGTAAGGACTGTGATATTTTCAAAAGAGCTTTGGATTTGACTAGTTATGCCTTGAGAGTTGTGAACTAACAGTACATTGGTCAGAAGATGAACTAAAGAGTGATGCCTTCACAATAAGACTTATCTAATTGTTTGCAGAAATATAATCAGAGTTTTGAGTATTTCAACACTAAGTTTCTCCAGAAACTGTCAATTGGTAAAAAATCATGATAATGTAATAAAATCCAGATGAGTCAGTATATGTATATTATGAGAAATTGGTTCAGATTTACATATAGTATCGTGGAGTTGATGCCCCCACAAAAGTAGTTGTTTGTGGGTTTTATTTTGGCTTCCATGTTGGGATTGCATCCGGAAATTAGTTTACATATTCAGCAAAGAGCGATGTGTTGGGAAGCCACATTGTTACACAAGATTTTGCCTGTAGGGCTTGTTGTGATGCCAAAAAAATACAACAAAGGAGAAACTGATAGTGGCTCAAAAAAAGTTTTTTACGAAAGCATAGTCCATATGGTTTTCAGACACCAGGTTATGGTGCTTGTGTTGCTGTTTAAACATGTTGCACAAGGTAATGGCCGGCAATTTGTGCAAGGTGGACATGGTAGTCCTTGTGGTAGAGGTTTTATCAACAATGTTGACATAAATATGTGAATAACATTGTACAGATGAGAGATGGCCCTTGCCATGAACTCTAAAAACCTCAAGAGCAAATCCAGGTCTTCCAGTTGCAAATGAAGATTAAAATAAGGCAAGTGGGGCAAGAGTGGCTGAAGATGGAAGCTTGATACAGGATGCTTTGTTTGAAGTTGTGAGAGAGGTAAAACAGCCATGCAGAGAGTTGACAAGTCTGAACAAAAATGGAGAACAATCAGCTGAGACAGTGAAAAATCTAAATGACAATGATTCTGAAAAGTCTGAAGTCAGGAGATGAACAAGAGTAAAAGTGCCAAACAAGAAGGAAGCAGCTCCTGAATTTGCATAATTTGCAAACATTAAACCTTCTGAAAGAGATATTTATCTATGAGATTATCGATTTCTGTTGGAGGAACACCTCATTGAATAGACATGAACAGAGAATAAATTTGATAAACATTGAATAATTTGCTGGTGGCGTAATAGAACTGAATTTTTTCATCTTTGAGGAAATTTTGTTTTGATTTTCACAGTGTGCCTACATTACTCTCTTAAATTAGTGTTAGAGATTTTTGATTATGCCCGAATTTTTTATAGTAATGCCTGCATTTGAAAAAGATTAATTATATATTTAAGATATGCAGTTAAAGATAGGTTTGTGCCTGCATTGAGCTAATGAACCGCACTGCAGAAGTATAAACCCGCAGCTGTTACATCAACTTATTTTTTTAAACAAAAATTACTTACATCACATTGCTAACATTTGTGAAGAATTCGTTTTTTTGTAATTGTGTACCTTGTTTAGTGTTTTAGATTTTTTTATGATATTTTTAAGAAGTAGTCTGTTTAGAAAGAAGATGGTTACATGTGAAGAAAGATGTTGCTTGGCTCTGAATAGTTTTTAGGATTTTCATTTTAGTAATTCAACTGGTATACCAGTGAGTCCGTACTATTCGGTTGGGCCTTCTCTAAAAAACAAAAAAAATCAGAGCATATTAATGTTACAAGAGATAGAAGGTTAAATCATATAGAGAGTTCCAATGAACATGTTATAGAAAATATGCTAGTTTGCTAAGGGAACATAGGTCAATTATGAATATTTCTAATTAGTACAGATATATATATACATCTTCCTCTCCCCATGGCCTGGCATGTAGTGTGTATGTGTCTATTTTGTTGGGAAATGCCTTGACTGAAGAATTTGTACTGGATTACGAACTCCCTTTAGACAAACTGCCTGAAATTGAAAATGTAATTCCTGCCAATAAACATAACAAACGTTTTATGCTATATAGCTTAAGTGCTAACAGTACTGATGAAAGGAGTATGTGTAAATAGATTGACGCAGGAAATATCTTTTTAGAGAATCTACTATGAAAAGAGTGAGAACTACTAAGAATACTGCTGAAGCAATGGAGATTTAATTACAGGAAAATCCAAGATTTAGGATTGTTGAAGAGAGTTACATGTATGATGCAAGAGAAAGGTGATGGTGGGGATGATGAGTGATTGTAGTTACATTTTTATAGTTGATAGTCTTTTTTAAGTTGGGTAATGATCCTACAATTAGAGATTATTCAGCACATCTATTAAAACAGCCTATTTTAGCATTCCAAAACACTGGTAGTGAAGGACTGGGTTTTTCTAAGACCCAGCGGTGCCAGGGATAACACCTAAAACCTTCGTGGGTAACCTGTTCCGGCCTACAAATGACAGAGACACGGGACACTTCCTTCGGCGTCAAAGATTCGAGGTTTATTACTGCAGGGAACACAGAAGTCACAAGAAGTACAACACGTGCAAGTTCGAGGAGTCTGCTTCAAATTGTATCTGTGGATCGCTCTTCTTATACAGTTTTTGGGCATAGGACAACATGGTGAACAAAAGATTACAACCCGATTCCCACAGTAATAGTCATAGGGGGTCGCTTTCATGTATTCAGGGCCCGGAACATAATTACAGTAGCATTTGGCAGTTCCCAACTGTAAACGTACATCTTCCCACCATTAGTACATTCGTTCGGCTATAAACGAATCAAGGAAGAGACAGAAACAGGTGCAGAGGAAGGCAAGGGCAGTGAACAGATCGAAAGGGGTAGTATCAGGAAACACGAGTTGCAGGCATCAAAGGAGACGTGCCTAAAGAATGCACAACTGAGACAATAGACCGGCACGGCAAGATGAGCGTCGGGCGGGGTCATCTGCCTTACAGTGTCATCCCCCTCATCATAAAGAAACCTTCAAAGGAACACGTGTCTTCCGCAAGAGTTTGGGAATCCCAGGGTCGCGAAGCGGACAGCGTCCGTTCGCTGGCTACTTGAGGGCAAGAGACAAAATGGATGCCGTATCTAAAATAGAACCCGTGGGTTCAGAGGGAGAAAGCCACGAAACAAACGAACGGTTTAGGCTAGCACAGCGAAAACGCGTACACCCACTAGACTCGTCATTTGCGGTTCATAGATACCAGACTCGACCATATTCGTGCGAGTCAAAAACACCACTTACAATTGTCACGGAACCTCAGACGCTCCTTTTGCCCTCATGTAGGCAAGCACTAGTCGTAATCAGAATCGATCTCGATATTCATCAGACCATCCAGATGCTGTTGCAACATAATTCTATCCATCAGTGTTCCTTTGGTAACTGGCGGCTGCCTTATACACGTCGTAGCACAGAGGCCACATAATGCAGGACCACACTGCACACAAAGACAACACGTGAACAGGAATGCTACAACAACCCCAACGATCATCAGAATCTTCCAACCCCAAGTCGACATTAGGCCCCAAAACCACCCGAGTAGCGTCCAATCCCCTACGTCCACGTGTATGGACTCGGAGATCTTATGCAACTTCGAGATGGCTTGATAGACAGTCGGAGCGTTGTCTGGAATGAATATACAACAACTCGAATGGATCACCTTACATACTCCACCTCGATCTGCTAAGACGACGTCTAAAACCATACGATTTTGTAACGTCATAAGCCTGTCCGCCTGAAGCTCTGCTGTGATGTTGCCGAGGGCACTGGCAGTGATATTAGCTGTCGATTCCACCACTCGAGTCAACTGTCTCAGGTTCCTACTATTGATCATAGGTCCCCAAAACGGCAAGAAACCCTTGAAAAAGTCTCCTGCCTCTTGACCGGCAGTGTCCTCTTTGCTAATAACGCCTCTCACAACCCTGGTCTTGTGATAATCTGAGGCAACCGTAAAGGTCGGTGGCAACAAGTTTGCGATATAACAGGTGCCCGCGAAATCAAGGGGCAACCATGTATATGCACGGTCGTAACAGACAAAGTACTTACCCTTGGCAGTCAGGAGAACAGGGGAAGAGAGCATTGGTAAAACATACGTCTCAGAGCAAGCACTCTCCCTGAGGTGAGCTCTCGGACTTCGGTCACGGCCTTTCAGACAGAAATTACCAAGGTGGGGTACGATCCATATTGGAGATGAGCTTCTGAGCTGTCTATCGCCAACGAGCACACTATACTCAGCCTCACTCAGATCCCTATAGGCTCGCACCTCTTCCTCTGGGATAAGCGATGGTTCATAGATATCCCTATCTAAATCAGCAATCGCTATTGCCAAAGACTTATGGTACGGACCGGGACCAAAGTGTGGAGAACGTGGCTCTCGATTGGGGTAAGAATCCAGTGCGCTTCAAAACATTGTTTGGAATGCTCGAGCTGAACCCTGGGAACTGTAAGGAAGGACCAAGTACGGAATTCCCTTATCGGTGGTATGTGGCATTAACCCACACACCCAACAATTGGTAGTGTTCATCACCAACTGATGCTGATGAAGGAGCTGAACGAAGGAATTGTTCATGAATTCCGTACGTCTAGCCTGCTCGTGTTGGGGTAAGATGTGGAAGGAATGAGGAGAGACAGTGGAGGTAGGTTTAGGTTCAGAAGAAGGGGTAGGTGAGGCAGTAGGCAACAATAACTGTATCATGTAATACACCCCACCCACCAATAACGAAGAAACAGTTAGGAATAGAAGGAACACCTGAAACATGAAGCATTTTGTACGTGCAATTCTACGCAGCTCAAATCTTTGGGCTTGAGCCTTTTCCAATTCCGACAGCTTCGAGAAAGCCATCCTCTAAAACCGTCCGCAACGTTCTTGACGCACTTCGTTTTGTGGAGCAGTAGTCAATCCCCAGGAGTTCCTAGGAATCGACGGTCTCCGACCTAGTGTCAGGACCTACTAACCAGAAGGAAGTAACCGCACGGCCCTACGGTCTACCCGGATGTAAGGTACTTTAACCAACAATATATACAAAGTCTCCTAGCTGTGGAAACAAATACACATACGTGGAAAAAGACTCAAAATTTACAAAATTACAGTTATTCAAAAGTGTTCAGACGAAAGGGTGATAATGGGGTGACGTGGATGTCAGGGGAGAAAGCAAAAAAAAATATTTGTTTATTTGTCTCTGGTGTTGGAGCGAAGAAAATATCTGCTTCTCCCAGGACGAGTCTGATCGTCAAACAGTTGGTCCGATGATGAAACAGAATCCTGTTGGCATGACAATTGTTCAGATCTCGAGTTCTGTGATGACAAATGTTCAACAATATCGTTCGGCTGCACTGAGGTATCTCCGACAGGCTGAGCGTCGCTGAATGGGACAAAATTCGGTACGATATCAGCTTCAGACGAGGCGATGCCCTTCCTCACCCACGAGTCCGCTGGCAAAGGTATAGGTACCTTCTTGGTGTGGGTTGCATGCACCCAATGCTTGCGCCCCTCCAAACGAACAGCAGTCCTCGTGGCAAGGAGCACCTGGTAGGGTCCGGTGAATCGAGGCTCAAGATTGCGCTTTCGGCCAAAATTCCTCGTCACCACCCAGTCTCCGGGCTGGAGCTGGTGGCCTGGGCCCTCCGTCTGCGTCGGCAGTGCTTCAAAGACCTGTTGGTGAATTAACCTCAGTTTAGCAGTCAAATCATGAAGATAATCGATCAACATTGGATACTCAAGATCAGAGAACACACTGGGTCTAGGTACCCCCCAAACATTGGCAGGACGGCCGAACACAATCTCATAGGGGCTGAGCCCTACTCGAGAGTGTACAGTCGCCCTGGTGGACAGAAGAGCTAAGGGCAAAGCGTCAGGCCACGAGAGACCAGTCGTAGCCTGAATCTTCGCTAGCTTTAATTTAAGGGTGCCATTGTACCCTTCAACCAAACCTGCTGACTGGGGATGATTGGCGCGATGGAACTTCTGTGTAATTCCAAGGCCCTTACACACATTCTTCATCACACTCCCTACAAACTCACTTCCGTTATCAGACCATACAATCCGTGGCATTCCATACCGAGGAAAGTATTCCTTCAGTAGGACTTTTGCAGTGGACAGGGCAGTATTGTCTTTAAGAGGGTAGGCTTCGATCCATCGGGAGAATGCGCAAACCACAACTAAAACGTACTTTAGGTTATTGCATCGCTCCATATGGATGAAGTCTAACTGAATAACCTCAAAGGGACATGAAGGAGGAGCAAAATGGCCAGGGGTGTAGGAGTTCCCTTACCAGGATTGTACATCATACATATCATACAATTCTTAACCAATCTCTCAGCACACTTAGCGATACCATCGTTCTTCCATACAGGGGACAACAGCTTACAGATACCTTTCGCACTAATATGTGACAAGCCGTGTGCCATCGTCACAACAGCTAGCACATACGCATCCGGCAACATCCACCTCTTATTCTCCGACAAATCAATCCAGCAACCATTCGCATCCAGCTTTCCCGTACTTTCTTTCCACTTCATCTTTTCAGTCTCGGTGGCCTCATTCTGAATCGCTTTCACACTTTCGATAGTGTCCTCGCACATACCAGTTTCTGCAGGCCACCTTACCGAACTCGTCACATACATTCTAGTTGTAAGGTTCCTGGCAGTCTCCTTTGCAATTTCATCAGCGAACGCATTGCCACGAACAACATCATCCGTCACCTTACGGTGTTCACTACATTTAACAATCGCCACCTGCTCGGGCAATGTAAGTGCATCCAAAAGATCATTCACAAGCTGTCCATGCTGTATCTTCGTACCATGTGACGTCATGAAACCTCTCTCTCTCCACAAACGTCCGAAGCTGTGAGCAACACCAAACGCATACTGGCTGTCCGTAAACACATTCACCCGTTTCCCTTTCGACAACACACACGCTCTAGTCAAGGCAATCAGCTCTGCCGCCTGTGCAGAATTCTGATTCAATCTCGCAGTCTCCACAACCGTATTCAACGGCACCACAGCATACGCAGTCGTCACATCACCATTTGGCAACTTAAAACACGAACCATCCACATACAAGGTACCATCGGGGTCTTCCAATGGAGTATTTTTCAGGTCAACACGACCTTTTGTTTCCTCCTCAGTTCGTAAGTAGCAGTCGTGAGGTGCTACCTCATCTGATTCCATATTGATTGGCAACAAAGTCGCCGGGTTCAGGACATTACAACGCTTTATTTGAATGTGACTTGCCAGAAGCGTCAACTCATACCCAGACAACCTTGCACTCGTCAAGTGTTGGGTTTTCGTACGATTCAAGAAAGTGTCCACTGCATGCGGAACCATCACCGTAAGCATATTATCCATGACCAATCCTGCAGATTGTCGGATGAACACCGCAGCTGCCGCTGTTGCTCTCAAACAACTCGGCAATGCTCTAGCTACTGGGTCCAAGGTCGAGGAAAAATATGCACATGGACGCTGCTTACCACCGAATTGTTGCGTCAAGACACTCAACGCACAACCTTCCCACTCGTGAACGTATAGTGTAAACGGCTTACTGTAGTCAGGAGTACCTAACACAGGGGCCGAACACAACGCGTCACGCAGTTCAGAAAAACTTTTCTGACATTCTTCCGTCCATGGTAAAGGAGTTGGAACATCCTTGCACGTAAGAGCCACCAATGGTTTCGCTAGCAATGAAAAATTTGGAATCCATTGCCTGCAGTATGACGTGATACCTAAAAAGGCACGCACATCTCTCTGAGTTGTTGGCACAGTCATTCGAGCAATCGCTGCAATTCTCTCTGGGGTCAACCTTCTTCCCTCCTTTGACAATAAGTGACCTAGATAGGTTACTTCTTGGCAACAATATTGCAGTTTAGAAGGTGACACCTTGTGATGTAAGTCACAGAGATGCTGCAACAACGACACCGTAGCAATTTTGCAAATGTCCTGAGTGTCCGCAGCCACCAATAAGTCGTCGACATATTGGATCAAGGCCCCACCAGCCGGCAATACAAACGCGTCAAGTTGGCTCTTCAAGGCTTGGCTGTATATCGATGGGCTCTCACAGTAGCCCTGAGGAGCGCGTTTAAACCTAAAGCTGCGGCCACCTAAAGAGAAACCGAAAAGGTCCCTACTCTCTTCAGCAATCGGAATGCTGAAGAAAGCATTCTTCAGATCGATCACTGAGAACCAGGATGCAGAGGCTGGAATCAGAGTCAGTAAAGCCATAATGTCGGGCACCACAGGGAACTGAGGAATCACAATTTTATTCACCTCCCATAAATCGATGACAAAACGATAAACAGGAGGCTTAGATGGATCAGTGCGTTTCAGAATAGGCAGCACAGGGCTATTACACACGTTTCCCCGAGTCTCCTCGATAACATCTTTTTCGATCAAATCGTAGATGATCGCTAACAGCGATCGCTCACCATCAAGGGAGATACGATACTGGGGAATACGTGGCAAACGCACATTAGATTTCAAGTGAACAACATAAGGGGAGATGTCAAGCAGGCCCACAAAGATGCAGGAAGAGAACTCAATTCCGGTGGAAGCTTATCGATGGACAAATACATAGGAGAGATAACTCTTTCACCCAATGTAAGCTTTACTCCCGCAGGAGAACAATACAGAGTCGCATACAGACGTTTCAGCAAATCCAGGCCCAAAAGATTTTCGCCACAACCAGTAGTCAAAATCAAAGGAGCTTGCAGCTCTCGAGGCCCAATTGTAAGGGGCAAAGGGCACGAAACTGGATTGCTAACAGGGGCGCCAGAGAATCCAACGGAAACATTTGTTAAGCCAGACAAAGGTGCGCCAGGGAGTTTCGAATGCATGATGGAACTTTTTGCTGCACCAGTGTCCAACAGAAAAGGCTCAACTACGCCCGAGGTGGCAACTGCGACGTACGGCCCTCTCTGATCAACCGGAACTGATACTACTCCCTCTCCTTGTTGATGGCTGTCCTAGTAATTACCGTCGTCAGTACCCTGATCGACGTAATAATCGTCCACATTGTACTGTGCGGATCTGCCTTGCGACGATCCACGCTGATCGGAACAATTATTAGAATCAGAAGAATTATTAGAACGATCATTTTGAACACCGCGACCTCTACCACGTGAGGCCTGTTGAGGACCACTACGACCTCCTCTAGATGAATTACCACTATTTGGATCACGCAAAACTGGGCAATCGAATTTCAAATGACCCTCACCCCTACAATAGGCACACTGATTGTACCCCAGCATAAATCTCTGCGAAGAGGAGTCATTCCGCGATTGTGACCTATTTGACTGAGACTGCGATCGATTCCGCTGCTGCGAATCATTCTGATTCGAACGCGGAGGATACGCTTGTTGCAACAACACTTTTGTTTTGAGCTCTTTCGTCTTTTTGTCCGCACGATCATTTTCCTCTTTCTCTCTATTCTCATAATATTGGGCCGTAGCCAATATCTGAGCAGAAGTGGAAACAGCCCACGCACTCTCTGAATTCTTTAATTTGTTGCTCAGGTCCGGCAACAAATTCGACACAAATTTGTCCACGAACAATCTCTGACCTCCCTCAGTACCCATATCTTGACCACTATGATCAATGAATGCCTCCTCAAATCTTGTAAAGAAATCAGAGACACTCTCATCCTTCTTTTGCAAGCGGACAATTTGTCCCAATTAACCTTCATAGCTGGCATAAGCGTTTTCATAAGGGTGATTATTCTCTGAGGCAAAGCCGTAATCAACTGGTCAGGCTTAGCCCCATCAACTTGCAAGGCATCCGCGGCACGAAGTGCAGCCCAGTCACCACCTAATTCTGCTGCATGATCTTCCTGACGAATCTTTGCCCATACCGGTTGCGGTACGACATTGCCAAACAACATATCAATGTCAGCAAGATTCATCACCGTCGCATCCACTAGCTGAGACAACTCTTTATAGTACCCAGCAGGATTCTTTCGAGGGTCAGGCAAAGATTGCTTCACCTGCAAAACTTCCGATCGCTTCCATGGGAGGTGTATCCACACTCTCTGGAAGAATGGTAAGACCGGAGGGTTAGCACCAGGGTCATCTGGCATGTACACCGGTGGAACTTCGCGCATGGGATACTGACCAGGCGTAGCCATCCACTCCTCAGTTTCGTCCTTAAACAGTGCTCGGGGTATCACAGTAGGACGAAAAGATAGAAGATGCTCGAGAGCACGTCGAACATTGCTACCCACAAGTATACCACTCGCAAACTGAAGCTGAAGTTCAGTTACGTCAACCGGTACTTCGTTGACCTCATCATTAGATATTGCTTCACGTAAGAATTTGCACATTTCGTCAAACACAAATCTGTGTGTCGGCACATTGAATTGAGAGAAAGTGTCAACAATTGTGCGCGGAGGATTTTTAAGGGGGTACCTAATCCAATTACGCGCCATATTAATTAATGTATCGCGTTCCCTACCGCCAGGAAGCTGACTCCGTCGTTGGGGAGCATCAGATTCATCAGACCCAAAAAGCAGTCCAAAAGGAGAATAGAGATTAGCAACAGAATTAGGAATGCGTCTGCGAACAGACGGAGAAGAGGAGTAAAGTACGGGAGCAACAACATGAGGGCTAAAGACAGGAGCAGTAGGAGTAGCTACAAGAGCAGAAGTAGCGGGAACAACAGCTTGAGAAGGTATAGACGGAGGAGCAGTAGGAACAGGAACAGGTAGAGGAGCAGGTTGTGGAACAGGAACAGGTTGAGGAACAAGAGCAGGAGGAACCACAGGAACCACGGTATCCTGTGCATACGGAGGTGGCGACTTTAATAGATAGGACAACAAAGCGTCTTCTGCTACTTCCTCTCCCTTCGTATCCGTACCCGTCGGTAAAGCGGGGTAACACTTATCCATTGTCATACGCTGCAATCTATCGAAAACTTCCTTTTCCTTCTCCTCCTTATCTCGCTGAAACTGCTCTGCATTTCTCATCGTTGTAACAATCCCTTCTTTCTTATTACGTTTAAGCTGCTTGATTTCTTTCTGCCTGGCTTCTTTACGCCACAACCGAAAGGAATCAAACTTGCTTTTCTTTGGAACAATTTAGCTTCAAGATTATCTAAAATCGGGGCCTCAAAACTACCATGAGGTGGCCAACTGAGGACACCATCTTTTTTAGTGTAACGAACCCAACACTCATTAAATGTGATTGGACCCAAACCTTGTCGACTATATAGTTCGTAAGTTGGAGTTCCAACCGGAGGTATCGGACACGAGTCCTCCAGCCGGGAATCCGCACCACAATTTCTAAAGCAACTGAACAAAGTACTACGGCCAGGCATCGTGCACACTAACCGAGTCTCACAAACGTCAAGGGTTATGGGATTACAATTTGCCTGCAAAAGAGCAAAAACCCTCGGTTTTTGGCGACTGCAGACGTCAAATATCACAACAAAGAACAAAATACCAAGAACCACAAATGCAATGGAACCATGCAACAACTAAGCACCCACAACAACAAAGGACTCTGGGAGCGACCCACAAATACTTAACTCAAAGATCAATGGCGTCACCAGGAAGGCCCGTCAATCGTCTCGCTGTACCAAGGTCTACGCCAGGCGCCAAAACAGGTCTAAAGTCAGGGCAGCAGTCCGTCGCAGCCGTCAGGAGGCGGGGATCTTCGCGGGAAAAGTCGTCGGGCCACTTGTTTCGACAACAGGATCGATGAAGCGGGGTGCACCTTCCCTCGGAGATTTCACACGAAGTTCCTCACGATCGTCGGGCTTTGGACCGGTACCGCTGATGCAGCCCTACGTTGGGCGCCAACTGAAGGACTGGGTTTTTCTAAGACCCAGCGGTGCCAGGGATAACACCTAAAACCTTCGTGGGTAACCTGTTCCGGCGTACAAATGACAGAGACACGGGACACTTCCTTCGGCGTCAAAGATTCGAGGTTTATTACTGCAGGGAACACAGAAGTCACAAGAAGTACAACACGTGCAAGTTCGAGGAGTCTGCTTCAAATTGTATCTGTGGATCGCTCTCCTTATACAGTTTTTGGGCATAGGACAACATGGTGAACAAAAGATTACAACCCGATTCCCACAGTAATAGTCATAGGGGGTCGCTTTCATGTATTCAGGGCCCGGAACATAATTACAGTAGCATTTGGCAGTTCCCGACTGTAAACGTACATCTTCCCACCATTAGTACATTCGTTCGGCTATAAACGAATCAAGGAAGAGACAGAAACAGGTGCAGAGGAAGGCAAGGGCAGTGAACAGATCGAAAGGGGTGGTATCAGGAAACACGAGTTGCAGGCATCAAAGGAGACGTGCCTAATGAATGCACAACTGAGACAATAGACCAGCACGGCAAGATGAGCCTCGGGCGGGGTCATCTGCCTTACAGTGTCATCCCCCTCATCATAAAGACACCTTCAAAGGAACACGTGTCTTCCGCAAGAGTTTGGGAATCCCAGGGTCGCGAAGCGGACAGCGTCCGTTCGCTGGCTACTTGAGGGCAAGAGACAAAATGGATGCCGTATCTAAAATGGAACCCGTGGGTTCAGAGGGAGAAACCCACGAAACAAACGAACGGTTTAGGCTAGCACAGCGAAAACGCGTACACCCACTAGACTCGTCATTTGCGGTTCATAGATACCAGACTCGACCATATTCGTGCGAGTCGAAAACACCACTTACAATTGTCACGGAACCTCAGTAGGGTCATGCTACTTAGCAATTGTTTTTCGCCATATAATGATAAAGTGAACAAAATGGAGTGAGTCTTAAGAGAGTGAAATTTGGGTTTGATCTTGTGCTCATGGATATATTTGGTGTGTTGATTCCTCCTATTGGCATGGCTTTGAATGAAATGAAAATTAGAACGATGTCTACTTTAGTGGATCATTTGGCCACTAGTACTGCAGGTGTATTAACTCAAATTAATGAGGAAATTGTAACCATGAGTGTAATAGCTATTCAAAACCGGCTTACTTTAGATATCTTAACAGTAAAGGAAGGTGGTGCATGCCATGTAATTAAGGGTCACCAGTGTTGTAATTTTATTGCTGACTACAGAATAGAAATGAATACATACATTGCTAATGTAACTAACATTGTCAATAAAGCTAAAACCTTGGCAGAAACGAATCTATGAGAAACTATTGATTCATGGTTTAGTAAGACTATAAAAGGATTTGTGGAGGTTAATGAAATGTTTGGTGATGTGGTTGGGGGCTTGCTAATGAAGATATTAACATCCACAATAATACTTATTTCTAAGTTGAATAGGTCAAATTCCAATATTACAACTGTCAGAAGTCACCTATTTTAAGGGAGGTTTGACATGTGATTGTAGAAAGAAAAGGAAAATGACCAGAAAGAGGAAGAGAATGGAGATTGAAATGGACGACCTCAAATCGAAGGTGTATGACAAGATAAAAGCATTGGAGTAGATGAAGTTGAAGAAACCTAAAACGATTGATGATGTGTTTTAGTGTAGTGTAGGATGGTTAGGTAATGATTTGGAAATCATCTGGGGGGGCTGACAAAGCATTTTTAATAAGTAGAAATAATGTTTATTTAGCTGTATTAGGTTAGCATAACTAGGCTGCATATTCAAATTACTCGACCTCAAACTGCTTACATTGACATCCATTTTAAAGCTGCTGGAGAAAAAGTGTTGCTTTTATTTTCCATGAATGAGCTTGCACATTCAAGTTTCTAACTAGTGTTTTTACTTTTCAGAAAATAAAATAAATATATTTAATTTTAATAGAGCTCTAGTAGATGCAAATAAAATATACAAATTCATCTTCCTCAAGAAGGAAGCTATGTGTTGAGTTTAACTGTATTTGTAACATATGTGAAGTCCCTTGCCCTAGTCAGCTTTAGAAGTTAAATATTAGATGCACTGTGACTCATTTTCACTCATTGCATAAATGTTACCTAATTTTTCCTCATTTACTATGCAAAGTAGGTGTTTCTTAAATTGTTTAATTTTTGATGTAACATATTTTATTGTTATAATATTGCTTCATGTTCTGTATCTTTGTGAATTAATGCATCCAAGGGTTTAGCCTATTCTGTGTCTATGGTAAAATGTGTTCATGCATATGGCCTATAGCCCCATGTTGCTGAATTGCATCATATCGAGTGTTATTGTTATTGTTAGTTGGTATTTGTTGAGCGCATTATCACCTACAGGTCTCTAAGCGCTGTCAGAGAGATCTTAACCAAGCCAAGAGAGTGGTTTATATCCAGGCTTCTGTGAACAGGACTGTTTTTAATTTTTTCCTGAAAGGAAGGAGGTTGTGTTCCTTCCGAAGGCTCTCCGGCAGGTTGTTCCAGATGGAGGGGATAACTGATGAGAATGCTCTACCGCCTTTCGTGGACAGATTAAATCTTGGACAGGCTAGGAGGCTAGCATCCATGGACCGTAGTACCCTACTGGGGATGTATTTGGCAAGGTGGTCCTTGCATAGAGGGATTTATGTGCAATACAGAGGCCCTTGAATTTTGCTCTCTGTTTGACAGGGAGCCAATGCAGCTGTTTGAGGAGGGGAGATGCATGTGCTCGCACAGGGGCTTTGAAAATAAGCCTTGCGGCGTCATTCAAGACCACCTGGAGTCTTGACATAAGGTTCTCCAGGAGGCCGATATATAGGGCGTTGCCATAGTCAAGACGTGCTAGTATCAGAGCGGAGACTGCGGTTCGGAGTGTGTTGAATGTAAGGATGGGGGCAAGCTTGCGCAGTTGTCTCAACAGTCCAGTGCATGTACCTACCACAGCCGAGACTTGCTGGGTCATGGTAAGCTTAGCATAAACTTGAATCCCCAGACTTTTTACCACTTTAGCAGGTTCTGGAGGTGTACCCAGCTCTTGCGGCCAGAAAAGCTCCTGCCAAGGGTGGGAACCTGAGGTGACGGCCAGTACTTCTGTTTTGTCTGGGTTTATTTTCAATGAATTAGCCGACATCCAATTCACCGTGAATTTTAAGATGTTTTGAAAACTTGAATGAGCAGGGGACACATTGTCTATCTGAATAATTATTTGGGTGTCGTCGGCGTAGGTATACATTTGGCAATCCTAGTGGTTTAGGGCCACTATCAGTGGCTGGAGGTAGACGTTAAAAAGGAGTGGGGATAACGCCGAACCCTGAGGTACACCACATGAGAGTGTTCCTGAATCAGACACAAGATCATTCAGTTGTGTTCTCTGTGAACGCTTTCCAAGGAAGGAGGTCAACCAAGCCAGAGCTGTGCCCTGGATCCCCAGCTTCAAGATCCGTGACATTAGTTGGTCATGATTGACCGTGTCAAATGCCGCGGACAGGTATTGTGAACCAGGGCACATGGTTTTTTCCTATTGGCCCTGAGTATCAGTTCATCTAGGGCCGATAACATCACCAGCTCCGTGCTGTGGTGCGCCCTGAATCCTGCCTGATTCGGTTGCAGGAGATGGTTATTCTCAATATGGTCAATCAGGGATTTTAGCACATGTTGTTCAAGCACTTTGGCAAGAAACGGTAATTGTGAAATTGTACTGAAGTTTTTAAGATTTTTTGTGCTTGCTCCAGGTTTATTCAGGAGTGGAATAACACGGGCTTCCTTGAAGTTGGAAGGCACCTGCTCTATGGCAAGGGATCGATTAAGGAGTCAGAGTACCTCATTTTCAATGATTACAAATGCTAGCTTGAAAAATTTAGGTGAGCAGGGATCCGTTGAGGACCCTGATTTCACTCTCCCGATAATGTGCGCCAGCCAGGGAGTCGTGCGTTAAGGCAGGGAAGGCGATGAGTGGTTCAGAGAAGGTGATGGGCGGTAGCGTAGGTGTCATAGTGCTTGGAAACTGAGGGGTGAAATGGATATCCATCAGTAGATCTTTAACTTTTGACAAGAAAAAGGACTGAAAGGTATTACAATCATCTAAGTGGAAAGTCGTTTTTTGTTCTTTGACTTGCCTTAGCTCTTTGAGGGTACTGAAAATCTCTTTTTGTTTATTGTCGGCGGACATGATTCTTGCCTCATAAAATTCTGATTTGCGCGATGGAATTGCCTTTTTGTAAGTTGCAAAGGCCCTACAATACTTCTGGTGGGCGTATGGATCGTACGTTTTCCTCCAGGCTCTCTCGCTTTGGCGGAAGGTTTGTTTCAAGGTTCTTAGGTAGTCATTGAACTAAGGGGCCCCCTTGCCTTTCTCCGAGATTCTAACCCTAAGTGTCGGCGCTACTTTATCGATGGCGAGCTGTAGCCTTTCTATCAGGGCAGTACTTTCATCATCTATGTTTCCCTGCTTGGCTATGAGCGGGGTCGACATCTGTAGAGCAGTCGTTAAGTCAGCGGCACAGATCTTGTTCCAGCTCCGTATCATTTTCCAATCAGGGGGTAAATTAGAGGTTTGTTTAAAGAAGGGGAGTCGGCCACTGAGTAAGAAGTGACCAGACCATGGGCATGGGCTAATGGATATGGAACTGGCAGAGGGACGGGTGGACCAGACCAGGTCCAGGGTGTGCCCTTTGTTGTGTGTGGGCCCTTGGACTAGTTGTAGGAGCTCTAAGACATTTAATGCCTCCTCTAACTGTATGGCCTGGCTTTCTTTGGGAGTTGAGTCCCAATGTAGGTTAAAGTCCCCTAGCACCACCACACACTGGTACCGGGACCGTATGTCAATAACTAGTTCTGTGAACCGTTCGACGAACCTAGGTGGTGTACGTGGCGGACGGTAAACTGCTAGAATGACTAAGCAAACTGATTGAAAGTGAAATTTGGGCCCGAGAACCTCTGCCCCTTCAATATGTTCCGCACATATAGACTCTGCTTTTAGTTGGCGCTTGTATAGCAGCGCCACACCACCCCCTCTGGAGCTACCTGATCGGTTATGACAGAGTGCAGCATAGTTGGGGAGGAGGGCTGCGACTAAGTCAGGTGTTGATGCGTCGTCTAACCAGGTTTCTGCAATAACTATGATATCAAGGGTGGCATCTTGAAGTAGTGAAAAGACTTCAAGATTGTGCTTTGGTAGAGAGCGTGAGTTCAGGGTGGCAAGATTGAGTTCAAGAGGGCTTTCATTCCGGGTGAGTTTCATGATCTGCGTTTTGTGGAGACGGGGGTCTGAGTGGGGTCTAAAAAGTCTGAGGGACCTTAGTTTAGTAGCTGCAGTGTTGTTGAGTTGGGTCGTACCTTTGTTTAGCAATCGTAGGTCGAACATGGTATACGGTGAGTGAGGGCCAGGAGTCATGGCCCCAGGTCCCGATCGGGCGCGGACGGGCGCAGACAGGCTTGCCTTAGGCGCGCCTTCGTTACGTCCTCGGTGTCCCGCTGCGCGCTTGTTCCAGTGTGATTATAAGCGTGAAGTTCCTCCCCCGAACACTCAGCCCTGCTGTGCAGCGGCTGCCGCCTCCTGAAACACTAGACCGTGCCCCAACAACGGAAGTGCTCAAAGCGGAAGTGTGGTGAAGGTAATGCAAGTGGTCTTGTGCTTTTTTTTAAAAAGGATTCAAACAATTTTTAAACGAAATTCATACAGCATTAAAACAGCGTTTTTCCCAGCGCAGCAGCGTGCTCATGGTACCACCTCAAGTCTCGGTGGACCTCCATGTCTCTGGGCGCTTCTTCCCGCTTCGTTAAAATCAAGCATGAAGATCCTCCCCCCCAACACTCAGCCCTTCTGTGCAGCAGCTGCCTCTCCTGAAACACTAGACCGTGCCCCAACAACGGAAGTGCTCAAAGCGGAAGTGTGGTGAAGGTAATGCAAGTGGTCTGGTGCTTTTTTTAAAAAAAGGATTCAAACAATTTTTAAACGAAATTCATACAGCATTAAAACAGCGTTTTTCCCAGCGCCACGCAGCAGCTTGCTCGTGGTACCACCTCAAGTCTCGGTGGACTTCTCTGTCTCTGGGCGCTTCTTCCCGCTTCGTTAAAATCAAGTGTGAAGCTCCTCCCCCCCAACACTCAGCCCTGTTGTGCAGCGGCTGCCTTTCCTGAAACACTAGACCGTGCCCCAACAACGGAAGTGCTCAAAGCGGAAGTGTGGTGAAGGTAATGCAAGTGGTCTTGTGCTTTTTTAAAAAAAGGATTCAAACAATTTTTAAACGAAATTCATACAGCATTAAAACAGCCTTTTTCCCAGTGCAGCGCAGCAGCGTGCTCGTGGTACCACCTCAATTCTCGGTGGACCTCGCTGTGTGTTTGTTCACTGTCTAAAACCTATAATATGTATCCTTTCTTTGATGTGTGCCAGAATTTTCTTGAAGTTCAACCAAGCAGTCTCCACATTAGACTGCCTACTTGATTTGTACTTAGACTTTTTTCTCTTTTCCCAGAGGCAAACTTCATGTCAGTTTTCTTGATGATTTATACTTAGACTCTCTTCGACCTGTAAACTGAGTAGATTTATGCTAGTTCTTTGCAGAACTATATTTTGCTTCTGGTTATTCACTTGCTTGTATGATCTTATGCATTACCTCTCACAAATTAATATTTTTGAAGCATTATGGATGCTGATTTAATTCTGATCCAACTAACCACATTTTCCTCGCTGTGATGATTCTTAACTTTTGAATAAACTTTTATGTTTTTGAATTTGAATTTCGTTCTCCAAAACTTTCTTTATATGCACAAGGTCCCCAATACTTTGGAAATCGCATGCCCCTGATCCTACACATAAACTCTTTTTAATGTATTAGATAAACGGTGGTTACTTAATTAAAGAGTTCTGATTTCGTTAAGAATTAATTTTTCAAATGTTGCAGTTTCCTCCAGTATGAGGAATAATGGTATTAGATTTCAGATACTCTGTCATCATGTTGACATGAGCCTGAGTTCTTAATCATTATGACTGCATTTGTGTAGCAGATCATAATCAATTTATGATGTGTTGCTTGGCACGGTTGTTGCAAAGCTAAATAACGAAGGACCACTCAAGAGTTTGACAATGTTCTAATCAGAATAAGTAAGCATATGGCTTTCGGCCACAACAAAAGTAATAGATAGTAAAACTGAAAATGCTAACTAGAAACAAAAAGAGTTACAGGAACAGAAGTCGATAGCTATTCTGCCAAAGAGATAGTTGTCATGCCCAAAAAGGGTTTTCACCACTATGTTGGCCAATCATCTGTCAGGTGACTGAAACTCTACTTCCAGATCCCTCCCCACATCCACAAGCCAAACACCCACCAAACTTAGAGATAGACTGCATACATTTCTTTTGGATTCATTTCTGCCCCGTATTCTCCAATTCGGAGTTGTAGAAATGAGTAAAGGCTGCCGAGTTCCACATTTGGACCAACCACATTCTTTACTAAAGCAGGAGCTCAATAACTGCTGACCCCCAAAGTAAAAAGTAAACCAGCCATGCTCACTGTGCCATCTGTGCCAGAATTGTGACAGTACAGTGCTACGACCAGGTCCAGCTCTAGAGGGTGAGCCAGGCCCACCCAAGGAAGAGCCCTGCCCACTCAAGGTCATTTAGAACTTTTTTTTTGTTTTCATCCCTAATGTTTCACAGGGGCCTGCAGCTCCACAGGTTCAGCCGAATTGTTTAATTTGAATTATTAATAACACCATTAACCTGAGCTTACTTCAGATCTGGGGATGGGTTTGAAAAGAAGTTTGAAGTCAGCAGAGATGGTAACTGCTATAATGCACAAATGATCTGGGGGCCGATTCACAGAACTAACTTAAGACAAAATCCTAAACATACTACCATTTTGGTATTCACAGAAGGCACTTACACATTTTGGTATTCACAGAAGGCACTTTCTCATTTTGGTATTCACAGAAGTTAGGAGTCCTAACTTTAGGACTCCTAAATGCCTTCTGTGAATACCGAAAGTCTTAAAGTTAGGATTTTGCTCAGTTTAGAAGTAGTAACGTTAGGACTCCTAACTTTAGGACTCCTAAATGCCTTCTGTGAATACCAAAAGTCCTAAAGTTAGACTTTTTCTCAGTTTAGGAGTAGTAAAGTTAGGACTCCTAACTTCAGGACTCCTAAACTGAGAAAAATCCTAATTTCAAAGTTAGGACTTTTCTCAGTTTAGGAGTCCTAAAGTTAGGAGTCCTAACTTTACTACTCCTAAACTGAGAAAAATTCTAACTTTAAGACTTTTGGTATTCAAAGAAGGCATTTAGGAGTCCTAAAGTTAGGAGTCCTAACTTTACTACTTCTAAACTGAGAAAAATCCTAACTTTAAGACTTTTGGTATTCAAGGAAGGCATTTAGGAGTCCTAAAGTTAGGACTCCTAACTTCTGTGAATACCGAAATTAGTAAGTCCCTTCTGTGAATACCAAAATGGTAGTAAGTTTAGGATTTTGTCTTAAGTTAGTTCTGTGATTCGGGCCCCTGGTTTCCTCAACTCACATTCTTCCCTATCAATTGTACCCTCACTAAAAAGGTCTCCCTTACTCAGCCCAGGGTCTAAGAGGACATGACCCACCATCTGGACCACCGAGTCCAACAAAGAAATTGGTGTATAACAATGGGTGCTATCTCGATTACCCTTTTATAGTGGAGGTATCCCAAGAGCCAGGAGGACCAATTTTTACCGCAGCGTTAATAACAGCTGTGAGGACAAGGGCCGCAAAATTCAAACCGGATTTATAAAGATCCAGCGGAATACCATCAGGACCCGGTGTTTTGATATAAGACAGCCCAACAATATCTTTCCTAATCTCTTCTGCCGAGAAAGCCAGAGCAGATTTCTCTGCCACTAGTCTGGGAGGTCTATTGATGTTGAGGGGACACTGAAACATAACCTCAAAATGAGGCTATTTATTATGCTCCAAAACTTGGCGCTGCTCTTCAAAGTGCTGGCCTCAATTTACTCCATCCAGGTTTCCTCCTTCAGCGCTATACTGCGCCTGGCCAGTTCTGTTTTGAACTCCCTTCGACTGGTTCTGACTAAAGCGATATCCCTTGGACTCTTACCTAGTGCTTCCTTTAATTTCCTGTCAGCACTGGAGCAATCAGAGTCAAACCATCTGAGAACCAAAACAGGTTTTAGCCGTGCAGCGGCACTGAGAAGATCTATTATTGTGGAGGAAATTACCTTAAAAGCTTCTATGATGAAGCTCGTGTCCGTCGACGGGGCAGTACAGATACTAACTCTCATTATCACACAGGCAGTTAATGATTTGTAGAATGACTCAGGGGTTATCTGCATGCCCACATGGGAGGCAGATCTTCCGGCTCTCTAGGTGTAAAGTTATGGAATAGCTCCCTGAACCTCTGAGACTAACCACAGACCTACTGTCCTTCAGGAAGAACCTAAAAACCTGGCTTTTTAATATCTAATTGGTCCTTCTTCTTACGCTTCCTTACGCTGTCTCGCACCAGGGCACTCTAATGTGAGTAGCTGCGCGCTGTATAAAATACACTATTTCATTTCATTTCATTATCTGGGCCCATTTTAACCTTCTTCCTTCATCTGTTGTTTTTAGGACCGTGCTCTTCCCTACCCCCAAACTGGGTACTAGTAGGGGGCAGCTGATTTTAACACATGGTACTAGTACACAGTTTGGGGGTTATGGTAACTATGTATTCTGGCCTTGATGGTAAAACCAGAGATCCATTCAAGGAGATGCATTGATACCAGGATAAAATCAATAAAAAAACTTCTTCTCTACCCAACAAAGGACGGATTAATACCCTTACTGCAAGGTTCTAATGTACACATAGATGAGGATAAATTAAATTAGTGTAGTATGTCATTAAGGGAGTCACCTTGTGCAGAGTGCTCAAAGTGAATTCCCTTCACACGTGGGCATCCCATACCGATAAGACTAGTTATCCTTGGGTCCCCACATTGGTGGATGTTAAAACCCCTGGCAAGCATAAAGTTTTAGAAATCTACATTGAGCTGTTTTCTTAAAAATTAGCCCATCAAAGATATATTACCGACAGCCTGGGGACAAGTGGTTGCTTTATAAAAGTTCAAAAGTCCAAATTTACAGGACCCCTTACACAGCAGCAACAATTGTAAACAGAGATTGTCTGTGGACAGCACTGATACTTTGCACTCTATTGCTAGGGGGACATAGATCACAAGACCACCCTTAGATCTTCCTTAACTCGAGGGATTAACCAGGACTAAAAAGGATTTATAACCCTCCAAGGGGAAACTATTTGTAATGGTCCACATTTCCTGCAGACAAATCAAATTAAACTTTTTTATAAATACACTCCATGAAGGGTCAAGAAACTTGTTGGCCAAGCCATCAACATTCCATGAGATTAAATTATAATACCTTCCACCCTTGATACTACTGCCTTGCCGGTGACTGTCCTGCTGAATATTTGGTGTCCTCGTTTTCACTGCAACAGCCCCACACAGTCAATCACAAGCATCGAAGGTGCGAAACTATTAGATATTTCCAGGAGAGGTGGTACAAACATCTGCCCACCTTCAGGGGCCCAAAAAGTGTGGTTAGGATTGTTCCATGGTGCTGAAATGTTTGAAAGCATTGATGAAGGGAGGGTAGATATCTGCCTTCCAAGCGGGACCTCTCTGTTATGGATCATGTTATTCTAACCGGAGGGCTCAGTTTTATAAAAGAATCAGAGCGCGGGCCATGATGGTCGATGTGGGCCAAGGAAGGTACAGCTGGAAGATGAAGCTAGGATCCTTTCCGCAACATGTGGTCTTTTGAAATTGATGATAACACAGTCTCCTTTGTAGGTCTTTTAAGGCCTTTCCCAACCTGTTGACCCTACGCACCATGTTGATATATTTTCCCATCCGTGTACCCAAAGTGATGTGAAGGGACAACCAAAGCATGACTTTATTCTTCAGTTGATACCCAGGGAGAGAATTGGCATATTCCCCAAAACCACAACATAAGGCGTAGATTCTGGCGGGAGATGTAGGTTAACTAAATTCTGATTAGAACTATCCTCTTCACCATTAGACCTTTCCACTGTGTTACAGTTCCTGGGGTTAATTTGTTCCAAGGTAGGTGCCCTTCCTGCAGATCCTAAATTTGAGCCCAGTTGATTCTGTGAAGGAGGCGGGCCGTAGATGCTGAGGGCAGTTCATGGCAGTCCACAGTAAAGGCTTTGAAGATGGCGGTCGCTGCTCCCTATGTTTTATATGTGGATCATCCAAATTAAGGCCCTCAGTTGCAATGAGGCCCACTAAAGTCCTTAATGCCTCACCCCTAGGTGAGATACATTTTTCGAGGTCAAAGAGTCCCTTCTCTATGGAGGGGAGGCATTGAAAAAGTGAATAACATTTTGAGTCCAATATATCCTGTAATGATCCCCTAAAGGATTTCCGTGCGGCCACCATATCTGCCTTTGCGAGTCTTTACTCATTTAGTGCTTTTTGAGATGGCCCCTCAACCTTTTGACTTTCCACCCAATCAAAAGGCCCTATCTTTGCCCAAGCCTATACCGGCCGCTGTTCCTCCTCTTGTCCTCCCTTGTGGATCTGACATATTGGCAGGTGATTGTTAGTTGGGGCTACTAAGAACTTGCTCTTGTGTGGTAGGTAATTTAACCCCTAGTGCGTGGGTGACCAATATAGTAGGTGAAAGGGATATATCTTGAATAGCCACGAAGCTAGCCATATTCTCTGATTCTTGCATTATAGATCAATTGAATAGTCCTGAAATCATTTCAGGGATCGCCAGTATTCTAGGGGAACTTGACAGAAGATGTTTGACAGTCGAGCAGGAGAGGCGCTGAGTCACCAGCTCTATCTCCTTATCAAGAACTCCAGCTGCCCTTTGTAGGAAAGAGTCCATGGTGACTATTGTGCCTGTAACGGCCTTCTCAGGCAGCGTAGTCACCTTACATTTCCCCATAGCAATCCCAAAGTGGAACGATGTCCGCTCTACACTCTCCAGCTATAGACGGACAGTATAGGTGCTAGAGACTGGGGTAGCTCATGAGAATCCATAAGATCCAGAACAGAGACTACTTTCACAATAGCACACAATGAAACAGGGTGGGCTGGTGCTGGGTCGTCAATTCAATCAAACAAAAAGGCACCCAGTCACAGAACAGTGGGAAAATAGTAATTAAGATGTAGCACGAGGGTACAGCGGCCTTCCCTACCTGCACCGTGCTGAACTGGGCATTCTGGTTTCCCAGTTCTCTGTGATCCTCCTCGTGACACTGTGAACCCTGATTGTTAAACAGGTGTTGAAAGAGAAGAACCAAAAGGGTAGGCCTAGCCCAGCCTTCTCTAGTCGTTGTTTTCAGTCCTTTCAGGGTGTTCTCGGACACTGAGTCCCCTTGCCAGCAGATCAAACGGCAGTCCAAAAAAACTAATGTTCTCACTTGATATTTGCTGCCCGTCAACCAGGCCTCTGTATGCAGTCTACAGCGTATGATAGCTTGCAAAGCCTGCTTGGTGCAGATGCTGGGGCTGGGGCTGTTGCTGGTACTGATATTGAGGCTGAGCCTGAGACTGAGGCTGGGGGCTGGTGGCTGGTAGCTGGTAAAGGGATGAGAATGTAGGTGATAGAGTGAACTGGTGCCACTGCAGCTCAAGCCTTACAGCCCTACCCATAGACTATCGTGGGACAAAGCCAGTAGCAACAGGCCCCCCCACTTTTCAGGACCAGCCAGGAGAGTGCAATCTGCAAGAGCCTGATTAGCAGCAGAAACCAAGCTTGCACTGATCTGCGGCCATGATGACTACTCCACAGTACCTCACGGAAGAATGGCAGGCCGGCCTGGACCGGACCAGCCAGGGGAGTATGGGCCGCCAGAGGGCTGACTAACAGCAAATACCAGGTGGTGAGAGGTTCCGGGCAATCACGGAGGGCAAACGGACCTGCGGCTGCAGCAGCTGTGACTCCTCTTGCTGCTGCAACCCCCCCCCGGTACCTTCTTTGCATTAAATTTATACACTATCGTCTAAGAGATAATCATCCAGTTCTTGGCATGCACTGTATACACAGAAACAGTTTTCTACTGCAGGTGAATATTTATAGTACCCACTTTTGATCCAACTCTTGACCTCTCACGTGAGACTACTAAAACAAACTGCAGGAAGAAGCAACACTGGAAGAGGAAACACAGGGGAAGACGAAATAAGCCACTTGGTGGAGAAGGAAAGACTATAATACCTCAATCACAGCATGCGTAGCGAAAGGACACTTATCCAAATGAATCAATCAGTACTTGTACCATGCTCCAAATAAAAGAAGAGGAAGTAAAATCAGCATGCGCCGACCAATTAGAATTGCAAAAAGAACAATTGATCTACAGAATGCAGAATAATGTCATACATTCACCCCAGTACAGAGATCTGAGCCTGAATCCATCGTGTTTTGCTCCCCATGCCAATCCAGTTTGAACCCAGCCTTATGCAAATCAGTCTTGAACCTGCACCCAAAGGGAACAGTCTGGCCCAAACCGCCACGCCAGGTCCTCCCTGGACTGGAAACAAGCATCCTAGGACCAGTTTGGGGGTTTCATCAGCCAGGATAGCTTGACTCCAGTGGCATGGAGAGCACGGGGCCCACATCTGGGCATACCCGACCAATTAGAAGGCAGCAAATTGGAGTGAAAATTAATAGTATGCAATGGGTTATCCCCAAGCCCCTTTCAGTAAACAAAATGTCTCGCTAGCAAAATCCAATGCACCAGATCATGTGCTGTCTTATGTGAGACATTAAATCAAGTGATTATATATTTTAATGCAAAAATACACAGAGGTTTCAATAGGTGTTGAAGTTACATATGCAGAAGGCTAAAACACATAAGGGACAAAATCTAAAAACTACTAAAACACATCAGTTGAGTTTCAAAAAAAGTAAATACATTATAACACTCAACAAAATACCTTAATGGTTCCTAAATCATGTTGGAAGGCGTATACTGTAATAGTGATATAATTATTCAGTGTTGAGCATTTTGTGTAGCACTATTTTTTTTCTTAGAAGCGTCTTAATTGATGTATTTCAGTTCAGTTATGATATATGTTTTACAGCTCATAGTGTGCACCCATTTTACCTCTATATGCTTCTTAAATATATATTTTAAATGAGTGGCTAACCAGAACTATGGAGTACACAGTATGATGTCGATATTTAGTATTGGTCACTGCAATATTGTTTTCCTGAATAAATAAAGCATATTTTATGCTGAGTTCAGTTGTTAAATGTTAAGCCATCTACACAACTGCAAACCAAATTCAGGTTGCAAAACACCCATCCATCTATATACTAGCAGCTCAAGCATACAATTACTTCTTGCATTAAGGGGCTGATGGGAACGCTTGAAGTGTCACCTCAAGAAGTAAGGTTATTAGAAGCAAGAATGGTAAATCAAAAAACACTTGTACTGATATGTACCACCTTAATGATCCACACAAAAAACTAGATGGCCTCAAAGTCAGATGGTGAAAGACATAGGTAGGGTGACCAGATCTTGAGAACCAAAAAATCGGAACATTTGGGGAAAATAGAAGAAGGACTACAATTTGTCATCCACGGAATGGCACAGAATGACACTGTCATCAACATAGGATCACAAAAGAATCACTAGGAAATAAAATAAAATGTAATTTCTACAACCAAAATAAGAACAAAAGTTACTTACCTGTAAACTGTGGTTCTCCAGTATTGGTGTCTTTCATAGATTCACATGCTTGAATATTCCCCGTCGTCGAAGTGGGAGTCCCACGGTACATAAATAGCGTTAATATATATGCATGTATACATGAGAAATATCATAAATAAAATATACATACATATAATGCAATAGAAATGAAAACTTGAAAAAGTACCATAGAACAGAATAGGCCCATTGAAAAGCCCAAGGAAGAATTCACTTTAGTAACATATCAGAATCATTATGTGTTGGTCCACATTCCAGCCAATCAGGCTGTAGCCTCCTCTAGAACCTTCTCCTCAGAAGCCCAAGTCCTCAGATTTTCGTAGCACAAGTAAGTACAAATGCTTGAGGAGAAGAGAGCCTCTGAGGGGAGGATGGGAGGGTCGCATGTGAATCTATGAAAGACACCAATACTGGAGAACCACAGTTTACAGGTAAGTAACTTTTGTTCTTCTCCAGTATTAGGGGTGTCTTTCATAGATTCCCATGCTTGAATAAGAATAGAAAGCAGTAAATCATACATTAGTCATAAAGGAATATACAAATTAAGTCTTGGCAAAACATATCACTTACTAAGCAATAAAAACCAAAACATGACAAAACCTTTATGACTGGAGGCGGGTAGCAACAGAGGCTCACCTTTATCGGAAAAGATTCCGCAGCACTGCTTGACCTACTGCCGCATCCGCGGCATCTGTTGATTGCAGGCAGTAGTGCTTCGTAAAAGTATGGCTGCTGGACCAAGTAGCAGCTCTGCAGATGTGTCTCAGAGGTACCCCCGCAAAGAGGGCAGCAGAAGTCGACACAGCTCTCGTTGAATGAGCTCGAGCCGGAGCAGGAAGGGGCTTGCCAGCCCGTTGATGACAGTAGGATATGGCAGACGATATCCATCTGGTGATAGTCTGTTTGGTTACAGATTGTTCTTTGCACACTGGGCCATATGCTACAAATAATTGATCAGTTTTTCTAAATGTAGCTGTGCGTTGAATGTAAAATTTGAGGCAGCGCTTCACATCCAGAGTGTGCAAAGAGCGTTCCGCTGCAGATTGAGGTGCAGGGAAGAAAGTCTTAAGGACAATTGGTTCATTGAGATGGAAGTCACTGGGAACCTTAGGAATAAAACTGGGATTTGTTCTCAAAGTAACAGCCTCGTTGGAGAACTGTAGAAACGGTGGCTGTATAGTAAAGGCTTGGATGTCGCTGACGTGCCTGGATGAGGTCAGAGCAAGCAAAAGAGCCACTTTCCAAGTGAGGAATTTTAGATTGGAAGAATGGATGGGCTCGAATGGAGGCAAAAGTAGTTGAGACAAAACTAAGTTCAGTCGCCAAGAAGGTGGGGGCCGACGGATTGGTGGGAACATCCGAAAAAGGCCCTTGAAGAATTGTCTGATTATCCTGGAAGAGTACAAAGATGTTACGCCATCATGGCGAAAACGAGAAATTGCAGCTAGAAAAACCTTTAGAGTGGAGTGTGATAGTCCTGATCTTGCAAGTGACAAAAAGAACGGCAAGATTTGTTCTGGCTGAGCACACATGGGATCCAGGGTTTTAGTGGAACACCAAGCACAGAAACGCTTCCACTTCAACTGGTAAGTTTTGATGGTAGATGTAGCGCGAGCACTAGCTAGCACCGCCCTATAATCCTTGTCGATATTCATGTGTGCAAATTCATTGTACTCAGGTTCCAAGCATGAAGTTGGAGATATGCTGGGTCCGGATGGCATATTTGACCTTGCTGCATCGCGAGAAGATGTGGCAGAGGATGCAATTGTATCGGATATGTCAGAGAGAACAGAAGAAGATCTGAGAACCAAGGACGTCTCGGCCATTTGGGTGCGATCAGGATTATTCGACACGGTTGGAACCTCATTCTGTGTAACAGACGAGGAATGAGCGGCAGTAGAGGGAATGCATAGATGAAGTCGTTCGACCAGTCTTTTGAAAAGGCATTCCCGCTCGACTCCTTGTGTGGATGCCGGCTCGCAAACCGTTGACACTTCCTGTTGAGAACAGTTGCAAAGAGATCCAACTGTGGTCGGCCCCACTGTCGGAAGATGAAATCCAACGTTGGTTGGTTGATTTCCCATTCGTGGTTGTCCGAGAGGGCTCTGCTGAGCGAGTCCGCCAGCACATTGGCCACGCCTGGTACATGGACAGCTGTGAGATGTATTTGCTATTGGATGGCCCAATCCCATATTTCCTGTGCCAGTTGTGACAGCACAAGAGACCTTGTGCTGCCCTGTTTGTTGATGTAGTGCATGCTGGTGGTGTTGTCCGTTTTCACCAGCAATGTTTGTCCCTGCACTACTCTCCGAAAGGACTTCAAGGCCAAGAAAATCGCCAGTAGTTCTAAGCGATTTATGTGCCAAGTGCACTGAAACGCCGTCCATTTTCCCTTCACGGACATGCCGTCGAGATGTGCCCCCCAACCTTCCAGGGAAGCGTCTGTTGTCAGTGTAAGTGTTGGTGGTTCGTCTTTGAATGAAGGACCTGTCGCTATGTTTGGAGGATGAGCCCACCACTCCAAAGCTTTTTGAATGTGGGGCGTTAGATGGATCTTGTCTTCGAACGACCCCGATACTTGCTTCCACTGGCTGTCTAGTTCTTCTTGTAGGACTCTCATATGCAATCTGCAGTTGGGAATCAGTTGAATGCACGAAGAAGCCATGCCGAGGAATGATTTGTACATCCGGACAGAAACGTACTGTCTTGACTGCAGGAACTGTACTTTCTGTAACATTCGGCCCTGTCTCTCCTGTGAAACAAGCACTTGCCCCAGCCGAGAATCGAGCGAGGCTCCTAGAAAATCTTGCTGTTGAGATGGTTGAAAGTGTGACTTTAGGCAATTGATGGAGAAGCCCAACGTTTCGAACAGGGATATGCAGACTTGAGTGTGCTGTTCCGTTAATTGAAAAGTCCTGGCTTTTATCAGGCAGTCGTCCAGATACGGATAGAACTGGATGCCCTGTAAACGCAGGTAGGCAGCCACCGGGGCTAGAATCTTGGTAAATACCCTCGTGCTGATCGAAGGCCGAATGGCAGGACCTTGAATTGATAATGAAATTGGCCGACTGTAAAACTGAGATATTTCCTGTGCCTGGGATGAATAGGCACATGGAAATATGCATCTTGAAGGTCTATTGTTGAAAAGTACTCTCCTGGAATGAGGAAATTCAAGATTTGAAGTAGGGTTAGCATCTGAAAAGTCTTTGATGCGATGAACTTGTTTAGAGCTCTCAAATCTAAGATGGAGCGCCACTCTCCTGATTTTTTCCTTACTAGAAAGAAACGGGAGTAAAACCCCCTGCCACGTTGACCTTCTGGTACCAATTCTATGGCTCCTTTCCTGATCATAAGCTGCACCTGGGCCAACAGTTCCTTGAAATGGGGAGAAGGTGGACCCGAGGGAGGACGAGTGGGGGGGAATTTCGTAAATTCCAGGGTATGTCCTTTTAAAACAACGTCCAAGACCCATTGGTCGTTGGTAATGTGCGACCAATTGCAGAAGAACTTCGAGATTCGACCTCCAAGATGCACAGTCGTCTCACTGTTTCTTGTTGGTGTTCGCACCACCTATGTAATTGGACTTACGCTGGTAAGGTCTGGAGGTGGATGAACGCCTTGGGACTGATAGGATCCCCTTTGTCTGTTATCATTGTAATTGTATGCTCGATATTGGCCTGTTCCACGAAAAGTAGAGGTTCCTCCTCCTCTACCGCGTGCTCCACGAAATGGCCTTTTCCGATATTGAATAGTTGTCAAAGACTTTGCTGTATCTGTGTCCTTCTTTATAAGTTCCAAAGCATCATCAACATGCTTACCGAATAAAGATTCACCGTCGTAAGGTAAATCTAACACTCTGGACTGGACCTCTGGACGGAAGGTGGTTGATTTCAGCCAGCCTTGACGGCGCAAGACTGCAGCACCCGCTAGTTGTCGGAAACCAGTGGAGGATATATCGACGGCACAGTCGATTATTTCAGCTGAAATTTTTTCTCCTTCGAGAATGATGGCCTGCGCTTCATCCCGGATGGAGTCGGGCATTTGAGTGATCAGACCAGCGATATCAGACCACATTTGACGGTCGTAGCGAGCTAGAATGGCTAAGGCGTTGGATGCTCTCACAGTTGTCGCTGCCATAGTGGTACATTTTTTGCCAATTGAGTCTAATTTACGGCCATCTTGATCAGGCGGAGATGTCAGGGGTATGGCCGGATTCCGAGATCTTTTTTGTGCCGCCTGAGTGATAACAGAATCTGCTTTAGGCTGTGAAACCAAGCAGGCCGGAGAAGTAGGTGGCGCTTTATATTTTTTGTCCAATCTGGGCAGAACAGCTGGTATGGAATTAGGACGTTCCATCTACTTTAGACCTTCTTCCCATATGTGGTCTATGATAGGGATGGTATGCGTTTGCCGTTGAGGTAAGTCCTTAAAATCATACAAAAAACATTCTGTTTGTTGCGCCTCGATTGTTAAGTGGAACTTTTTTGCAGCACGAACCATAAGGTTATGGAAACTCACGATAACCACTGGCGGCGAAGCTCTTGGTGATGCTCGTGGAGTAGAGGGTGTCTGAGCCCTATAATTGTCCCATTCCTGCATGTCATCATCAGTGTCGTTATCCCCAGTGTTATGAGGAGTTTGATTCTCATTATCAGTATCAGGATAAGCACCCGAAGGAGACGTAGGCGCGACAGGCGCCGGAGCTTGAGGCCTAGGTGCTAGAGACTGAGGTCGAGGTGCTGGAGACGGAGGTGGAGGAGCTGGAGACTGAGGTCGTGGCGCTGGAGACTGGTGTACTTGAGGTGCCGGAGAAGGAGGCAACGATGGTGGAAACCTACGATTGTAGTCGTCCAGCATATGTTGCAGGTTTTGCACCAATGACAAAGGAATTTGCGTAACCTGTTCGTAAGTAGTTGGTTGTGACCTATCGATTGGAAAAAGTACATTCCCATCTTCGACGTTATTATCCACATCCTCATCCTCGTCACTGTACTCTTGACACTTAATGTGTAATTCAGAAGGACTGGATGCTGGTTCATAAGTTTGATCCATTTCAGAATCATTTCCGGACTCCTCTTCTCCAGACTGAAACAATTTTTCTGGAGGCTGAGATCCACTCCTTATTGGACTTAACTGAATGAGTGGTACAGTCTTGAGAGATGAGGCAGTAACCACTTTGAAGGTGGTAGTAGTCTGTAGGGGTTGGTGCGTCGTCAACGAGCCCGTCCACGAGATTTCCAAAGTCTTAGCACCCCACTGTTGTTTTTGCGTCGTCGCCGCCGAAACCGGCGTAGGAATTAGCAGCTTACTCTTGGTCGACGTAGATTTTTTGGTCGTCGACGAGGCCGTCGACGAGGTCGTCGACGAGGTTGCATTCTTCGCCGTCGACGATGAAGCTTTCGACAATGAGATAGTAGCCGTTGACGGAACAGCCGTCGACGGGGTGGCCATCGTCGACGGAGATGTTATCGTCGACGGGGCATTCGTCGACGAGGAAGATCCGGTCGTCGGAACAGGCGTCGACGACGATGGCTTGATCTTCGTCGACGGAGGAACCGTCGACGGGAGGCGCGTCGACGATGATTTCTTCGTCGACGGTTTGATCGACGAGATCATAATAATAGACGAGATGGGTCTCACCTCTTGGCTGCTCGTCGACGAGATGGTCGTCGTCGTTGCAGAGCTGGTTGAAAGGGAAGAAGTGGTCGTCGACGTTGAAACTGCCAAAACTGACTGCGTAGTCGCTAAAGACGTCGACGGACGCGTCGACGAGCCCGTCTACGAGCCAATGCCAGTTTTAGAAGAGGAGGGCATAGTCTTGGGTCTAGACGTCAGAGAGCCAGGTCCCGTAGGCGCGCCCTGAAGCAAGTCTTGTGGGGAGACATCCTTGAGAGAACCCAACATTTTACTCTTTTTAAGAAAAGGAGAGGGAACTTCAGTCTCAGACCCACGCTTCTGAGAGGATTTTGAAAATCCAGATGACATACTCTCATCATCGGAAACCACATTCTCAGATGTTTTCAACTTCTGTAGCCACAGAAGGAGACGGGCCTCTCTATCCCTCAATGTTTTAGGGGGAAAAGTGCGACAGAACTTGCAGGTAGAGGCAATGTGGTCCGGATAAAGACAGTAAATACACTTACTGTGTGGGTCCTCATGAAAAAGGCGCAATTTACCACAGGATAGACAAGCCTTGAACAAAGTTTTCTTAGTAGAAGACATTTCTGAAGAAAAACAGCTAGAAACTGGAAAAAACTGAGCAGAGCTCAGGGAGACTCCCTTCACAAGACGTGCGGTAGAAAATCTGAGGACTTGGGCTTCTGAGGAGAAGGTTCTAGAGGAGGCTACAGCCTGATTGGCTGGAATGTGGACCAAAACATAATGATTCTGATATGTTACTAAAGTGAATTCTCCCTTGGGCTTTTCAATGGGCCTATTCTGTTCTATGGTACTTTTTCAACTTTTCATTTCTATTGCATTATATGTATGTATATTTTATTTATGATATTTCTCATGTATACATTACTGCTATTTATGTACCGTGGGACTCCCACTTCGACGACGGGGAATATTCAAGCATGTGAATCTATGAAAGACACCCCTAATACTGGAGAATACCTAATAATTAAATTTCTTACTTATAACAGCTGCTAACTAGCACAGCTTTAGAACACTCCAAAAAGTACTCTTCCTGGTTTCAGTGGACCCCCTCTAAAAACCGGGACATGCGCCAAAATTGGTGACATCTGTCGGAACACCTTGTTGGAAACCCGGGACTGTCCGGCGAAATCCAGGACGTCTAATCACCCTGGACATAGGCCCCGTACCAAATTGTTTATGGTAGGAATCATGTGCATGTACTCTGAGAGTTATCAGCAAGATATGGTTTCCATTTGGTCTAATTAAAATTTCTCCATACAGTGTACCACACAAGGGTTCAGTTTTGGATATTTGGGTGAACTAACACTTGAATGTGGTTATGAGGCTGTGGCAAAGAGGGTACTTTTACCTGCACATTGTGGACCTGCTCCATCATAGAGAAATACTGGAAGTAAGTTGGTAGGAAGCTGGAGGCGACACTGTGGTTTAGAAAGAAGGAGAGATATAGCGCTACGATGGGGCAGTCCATTACCTTCAACCACTGAGGAATGGGTCCACAATATGGACTGGTGTATGGCAATGAACAACTTGGAATATAAAGGGAGGGGCTGACTGAAATAAAAAACTTGGAGAACCTGAGAAGAACAAAATGAACTTGGTTAAATAAGGAGAGCAATTCAAGGAGAACAGATAGCAATGTACCATAGAGCCACTAGCAAAAGTGATTACTCATTACAAGAACTCAAAACCTACCCTGTAACAAATATGTTGTAGATGAAACCACTTAGAAGCGGTACAGGTGGATTATCAAGCCATTTTGCCTGCATTAGTCACGCATTTGGAAATAACTGTAATATGTACATCTGGTAGAATCCATATTTACTTTTGCAGTGTTGTCACAAAAAGTTACTAACTATTTAAATTAACATAAAAAATAAAAAACACAGTAAAAATTATATTTTTTAGAGTTCTCTTATAAGCTACAAAATCCTTGATCAAGGTTCACTTAATTTCGTTTGTGTAACCCCATGTACATCCCAAGAAGATGGCATCTGTAATTTGGTACACTTTATTAAAATATTTCAAAAGGTTAGCCAAAATGTAGTTTGAATACCCTGATATTCATTGAAAAAAGCAATGAGTTATATTTCTATCTCAAATGCATGAAATCTCTGATATTCACAGGTTATGGTATACAACACCACAACACACATTTGTTCACCATGTTGTTCTTTTTTTTTTTTTAAATTTTTGGTAAACCTTTATTATATATTAAGCAGATACAGGTATGGGCCTACAACCATCACGGCTGGCCCCTAACACGATTCAGTCAAGGCGAGTCAAAAGCACAGAAAACTGTAGTCGGCCACCCGCCGGCACATTACTAAAAAGAATTAACATTCGCCCACTGCATGTCCCACGTGTGACAGGATCAGGGAAGGTTTTTTTTTGAAGGTTTTAAATAAAAACAGGATTAGGAACCGTATATTCGAGCAATAACAAAATAAGGGATTGTGATACTATAGGATATTCATAGTCAGGAGAGCTATAACGAAGATAATAGCGATAAATCCGTACACATTATAACATCGTAGCAATCTGATCATCACACCTCAGAATCATAAGAACATCTACCCTAATAGAACAGAGGAAGAAATTACAGGAATACACTACCCAGATCCCAAAAAAGAAGAAAAGGGGAGAAAAACAAGGCCATAGAAACAATAAAAGGACAAGACTAAGAGAACCCATCCCCCTGACCCCCCACCCTGCACTCCTGTAGATGGCTACGGCCTACCCCCCCTAACAGTGTGCCTGTCGCCCTAAAAAACTAAAACCCCCATAAAGAAACTAATCCAGAAAAGAAAAGAAAAAAGGGTTTCAAGTAGAATGGAGGAGGACCTCCAGGCCAGCTCCCGGCCCCACCCCACCCCGCGCCTACCCTCAACACCATGAACAATACAAGGAGATACAATCAGTCCGCAAGAGGGTATAAAAGGATACAGTGTTAGCCCGACTAGTTACATTGTCAAAACATTTCCAAGACTCAGCAACTTCCATTAGCCCAGCAGCAGTCCCTGCACAATGAAGTCCTCACTACCCCTGACCCACTCTATCAAGCTCACCAACATGCGATGACCAGTCAGTGTTCGAGGAGATCATTCCAAAGGAGTCCGGCATCCCGAGTGAAAGGAACACCCGGACATGTGGAGTAGAGCAAACACGGGAATCAAGCCAAACCAAAATGTTCAAAAGACGTCGTAGCAGGACTAGACACGGGGCCGTCGGCAGTCGAGCAAAAGTAGTAGATCCATCCCACTGTCGAAGCCTCACCGCAGCATTCGTAGGCTTTACACGGTCATCCGACCCCTTCAGCTTCGTAGGTATCATGTCACACGACTTAGACGAGACTCCCGGCGGCCAGCTGGAAGTTGTGGAAGTCGAGTCACTCACAGTCGCCCTAGTTGGTGAGGCATCAAAAGCGCAGTCCGTAGATGTGGAGGCAGGCCGAGCTGTAATCGCCCAGAACTCGAATGGCGCCTCCTTCCCCGGGGCAGCAGCAATGGCGTCCAGCTTCTCCCCCAGGTTCCGTGAGACCCGTAGCAGGTCAGTGCGGAGGGCGCCGAGGGCCAGAACCAGGTCACCAATCTTCGGCTATTCGCAATGCGCCCCGTTATCTGAGCGCCTCCCAGCCCCGGTCATTCCATTCCCCCGGGACAGCCGAAGCCGGGCATCACCGTCACAGACTACCTCTCCATCGGCTTCCATCGCAGTGGAGGAGTAGGAACAGGTCGCAAACAAAGGAGAGGGGAAGTGCGCGGCGCCACAAGCAGGCCAGGGAAACTGTGCACAATAATCAGGGCCGCCGACACCTCCCGGCGGGCTCCGCCAAAAACAAGAACACACTCCTACACAAATCGGGGGATTCCCACAAGGTTCAGGATAGGGTGGGTCCCACATGCGATGGCCGCTGCAGTGGGAAATCCTCCTCTTGAAAAGCGGCAGCCCGTATGATGGTGGTTCGGGACCTCTCCGTGAAACCGCCGGCAGCGCCGAGGCACAGAAAAAGGATCGGAGCAAGTTGCACACCCGCTTGGGGTAATCATTCAGGCATCACGACTGGCGGTCGCCATGTTACGTCGGCGGTCAGCGCGTCGTCCTACTCCAAGCCCCGGCTCAGGCGCCATTCCAGGCCGCAGCAGTAGACGGATCATTTCTCCGGCACCAGAGCAGGTAGGGACCTCGGAGGCACGGGACCGGCGAGCTCCGTCATTCACCCACATGAAACTGAGATGCGGGCACAGGATATCGGCCAGGATGAAGTCGCGAGGTGGGAAAAGTTTACGGAGCCGGGAGCCGAGCGGCCATCTCAGTCGCCGGCCTGGCTCCTCCCCCCACCATGTTGTTCTTTTGATAACTCTTTTCCTTGTCTTTGTTCTGTTGGCAGATTGTCATTTTGAACATTGCAGTGATGTGAGTTTGGTCTGTGTGTTGTGTCTCTTACTAACCATAACTGGTGGATTTCAGTGGTCTTCTGTATTTGAGCCTGAACCATAACTGTATTTTACAGTGAATATGTGCGTAGAAATAACGACAGATAATAGCGAACTATTATGGTATTAGATAGGGGTGTGCAAAGTAGTAACGGGGCTTACAGCATCACAGTTTTAAACTTTAAAGCTTTGCAAAATGCTAAGCTGCCAAAGTATTTTAGTTCTTTAAAGTGAAAATCAGGAGAGGGATCCGTGTGGCAGTAGAACGTTTCTACTGCATCTTAAAGTTCTGGCAAGCAATGCCCCTCCTCCCCTTCACCAAAGCCAGAAGCCTTGGTGGAGGAATTCTAGCAACAGGGAACGTAAAGTATCCAGCTCATTGCAGGTGATGGATGTGTTAAAAAAGATTTCAAAATTGAATAAATGTGAACACCTAAAATATCAGATCACCCAAAAAAAAATATTTTTTGGCAGCGGCCTTTCATCTTCATGGCTCAGCATTGCTTCTTCATGGCCCCCCAGATCGAAAATCCGGGAGCGTTTCTTCAGTAAGAATCTTGTTCATGATATGAACTTGATATTACAAGAAATAAATCATTTTCAGAGACCTACCAAACCTCTTCACAGATAAAATAAAAACAATCTGAAATACAATCCACCTCATTAGATCTCCAGGAAAAACATCAGTTGATAAAGAAGTAGAATTCATCTCGGACGTGCAACTGCCTAGTGTCCCCATGTGACCTGGGACACTCTCAGACAATTATGTTTTGGACAGTCACAGGTCGCACTTTGAGTTGGATTCTGATACTCGTAGTTTTCTGTCTATCATGCGTGTTGACAAAAAACAGTGGTGACTAAAATGTGCAGTGATACTTAAACACATATTATGTCTTTAATCACGGGAAGAAAATGAAAACCGGAATTTGATGTTATTGGTTTGCGTATTAAGTATTACAGATGAATGTGCCTGGCGTACAGGGAAGGGCAGCAGTGATAGCGCTGCGGCTGCAGTGGCCACCAACCCCCTCCGAAGAGAGAAAGAGACCGCGATCCTTTGCGCTCGCCTGGGCAGAGCACGCTTGTTTTTCTATAAGAAGCAATTTGCCTGGGTCACCTCAGGTCGAATGGGATGCTTGCCCAGCTCTGGGTTTCTTTCAGAGGAAAAACATACAGAAAGACACAAACACACAGCAGTTTCCTTCATTAAATTCCACACTACCTGCCCATGGGCCTGCAGCCACAATGGAATTTCCCACCCTGGCTTAACAGACCAGAAAGTATTTTTAGTAACATATTTAAAGAAAGTATTTTTTGAGGGGGGAGGGGGGTATTGCTCTTGTTGCCCGTAGAAATGTAGGTTCTGTGCAGTTGATTTCTGGAACGTGTTTTGGGAAGATCACACTCAAAGTCTTCATAACCTTCGAAGCACCCTGAACACCTCTGCAATCCCTCCCCAAAAACATGAAAATAGACTTGGCAGCCGTACCACAGTGACAGACACATATCCATTCGCTGTTCCTACTGATATTATTGAGTGAGGACAGAGCTCAGTATTGCAACACATTTCGTAAATAAGCATAGCTGCCATGTGGGTCTGTGCCATGCACTTAGCCAGCACTGACTTTTTAACCAACGTTACTTTGCATAATAAAACGCGTAGGGATATGTTTAGAATGGGAAACTAGAAGCTGCATATTCCATAATGCAAAGGTGTCACAAAGCCAAAAACGGCTGAAGTAGTCATTTTGAGAAAACACAGGCCTAATAAGTGACTCTTTATTTGAGAAGTCTTGTACAATCATACAGTCTGTGATGACAGAGCTAGGGAGATTACTTTTTATCCCGCTAGTTATGGGGGTATATTTTTCTTTACACCTTCAAATCTGAGGCTTTTAAACCCCAGTGCTGAGTTCTTTCTGGCGATTTTTTGATGCTTAGGCTTCCATAATTATTTTTTCACATAAAGTGTCCATGCCAAATTTGAGTTCTTTTTTCCCCAACATCATGGGTATTCTAAAGGTACCCAGGTGTCCGGGTCCCCCATTTTGAGGCAACAAATCCCGACAGGATACATTAGTGGCTGGGAACGATGCCTTTATAAACATGTGCTAACTACCTCGCAGGGCAGCGTAAAGCACTTGCTACTTCTATCCTCGTGGTCTTGGGCCCCACTGTCCATCCTCCTCCCCTCTAATTCCCACCTCCCCCTCAAGGAGGCTTGACCACTAACAAGGTCCTGGATCCACAGGGTCCTAGGGCCTGTCTTATGGCCTTAAAAGCACATCACGATATCCCACCCCCACTTGAAGAGAGTCAATTATTCCTATTTGTTCCACTACACTCATTTGGCACGAGAGTTAGGGTTTCCACATCTCCTTAAATTTGTTAAGTGAGACGTGTAGGCTTCCTTTGGGTAAACATCGTTTACCAGGAAGTTTTTAGAACGCAGTACCTTTAGCACGCATCCCTTACAACGCAAGTCGTTACTACGACTTGCGCTGGAGGGCGCTAAAGGATTAAAAATAGTAAATTTACTATCCCAACACCTTCCCTAGGGTCCACGGGGACTGGTGTTAGAATAGTAAATTATACTATTCGAAATCCGCACCCCCAACGCAAGTCATGGTAACGACTTGCGTTGTAAGGGATGCGTGGTAAAGGTATGCGTTGTGACGGTACGCGTTGTACCGTCATACATCCCTTCCTTTGGATTCTGGAGGAGTGTTAGAAAGGCAGGGGTCAGCTTCATATTGCCCCTTGAGTTGGCATGTTCTCCACCCACTTCCGCTTCACTGTCATCTGAGAATGTGAGATCATTTTAGTCTGCTAGCATTTGATGGGGTGATTGGGTTGAGTGATAATACTTCCTAAAATGGGAGATGTTTCAGGTCACTTGCATGTCCTCATCTTCAGCTGTTATCATAGTTCTCTTTATGACAGATCACTTGGACGGGTCGACTCTGGTATCGGGCATCTGTCTTTTTCCATTGTTCATGTTTAACTAGCACCCACTCTCCTACCTCGAGAGGCAGATTCTTGGCTCTTCACTTGTGATCGGCATGCCCCTCATCTGCTTCTTCCGTTGCCAATCTTACTCTTATACCTCTGCATCGCAACATGATTGCCTTTATTTCTCCAGTGACGCCTCCTCTGGGCCCCACCAAGGGATTCGGGTGCGCACTTCTCAGCCCAGCATTAGTATGGCTGGGCATTTGCCTATGGGGCTGTGAAGGATGTTCTGGAAAGCCTAGACTCTAGAGTGATGCTGGAGTGATGTTCTTTGAATTTCTGCTTGTTGCACTGTCTTCTTCTGTGTGGCCATGAATCGTTCTACCTTGACATTTGCTTGTGGCCACAGTGGTATGTTCTGTGGGTAGCAAGGACCCCCTGATAAGGATAAATATCCTGGGACAGGGTAAACAATATTTGAACAAACACTCCCAGGCATAAACTAAGGAAAGCAAACAATAGATAAAACAAACAAACTAGTTCAGTAAGAAAGAATATTTGTAGTTTAATTTGATATAAAAAGGGATAAAAATTAGACACATTAATCACAATTGATAAAAGGACTGATACATATGTATTCACAATTTAGATAAAAAGAAGGTTAAGTGGTCTTCAGTCAGATAAAAAGAAGGTTAAGTGGTCTTCAGTCAACGCGTTTCGACATATACAATATGTCTTCATCAGGACATTAACCATGAGTAAGCTCTGTAAGACATAAGTATTGCATAAAATTAAATAAATATAAAATTACTGTCACATGATTACTACTGAACTAGATTGGCGTTTGTATACACATTCTATTGGTGCTTAGTACATTCGTCATTCCAAATTTATGGTGAACCGCTCTAAGAAAACTACAGATTTAACAAGTTACCTATATTTATAGCTGGCTGTTAGAAAGATGCAAACACAGAAATTAATTTCCTGCAATACATTCAGATTGAAGACTCCAGATTCAACAGGTTACCTATATTTGCAACTAGCTGTTGGAAAGATGCAAACACAGAAATTGATTTCCTGCAATACATTCAGATTGGTCGATTTAGTTTAAACAAGGTAGGAATATAGGATATATTCCTAGTTACATAGAAAAACACTTTAGTTACAGAATGATATCCATTTACTAAAGATTGACTAGACATCGATTTAGGCTAGTTACAGGAACCGAAAAGAATTTATACCGGTTGAATCATTTCTTTATAAGGTATTTCACATTATTATATTGGTATAACGGTTTATAAAGGAGCATAGGGTCATATTCACTCCCTGTCAATATATAGGTACAATGTACAGGTACAGGTAAAATATAAGAATGTATAATGGCATCTATATGATAATGGGTACAGATGTATATCACTGAAATGATTATCAGCCAATAGCCATAGTCTACCAAAAGGGGGAGAGGAGGGGGGAAAAAAGATAAAAGAAAAGATAAGAAAAAAGTAAAGCAGATAAGTGGCTAGTGATTATTGTTATTATTGTAATATCACACCTGTATTTTTATTTAGAGAGATGGCCCGTAAGCCATACTAAAAAATATTACATTCTTACCTATTTTGCTGCAATGAAAGGGGACAGGTATCAAATCTATTCTTTAGTGTGTACAAGTGATTGGAACAGGGTCAGTGAATCCTAGAAAAAGATGGATATAATCAATGCAATGCACAATATAATAAGACTGGGGTTCTTGAGTCAAAGAGGAAGAGGTTTGTATTAACCTCCTCTTAATATTATGCCATCATTCTTACCCTAAAATTAGGGAGTTATAAGTCCCACATTATCGCATCCGGACTTTAGAATGGCTGGCGAGGTAATTACTCAAAGGACTGATTGGGCTACCTATCAAAAGAAAAAGGGTGGTCCGTACTTTACATTAGGATATAATAGGCAAACGCTAAGGTAAATGTCAAAATATGGCTCCCTAGGCTTACCGTGCAAAAGAAAGGAGGTACTGGATGGTAACAGCTGTTTATGTCGGAAATGGTTGCAGTAATAAATTTTGGTAGCTGCGGGGCTCCTAACTGGAAGGATAATGATATTCAAATTACACATTACTGAGCTGAGAGTTGAAGGATATTAAGTAATATGCTCTCCAAATCGGTAGCTATGACATACCTTTTAAAAATGAAAAGGGGTTTCCCTCGCCGGCATCGATAAATGCAGTCGGGCGCCGAGTAGCAAGTTAGGGTACTATTAAGCAGTCAGCTATATCATGGAGTTTAGAGGGGTGAGTCCTATTGGTAAAGGACAGAGGATGTTATTTGAATTGAAGGAGTTTTACAATGGAGTTAACAGTGACGGTTAAATGCGTAATGAAAAACGCTTACCGTGGATATTTCAAACAAAAGGAGAGGCGCCACTTCTAATTACGGTCGCATTCACTTGTGCACGCACTTGATGCCACCTTGATAAAAACAATTCCTGTTTAAAACAGAAGGCGCTATAAGTATAACACCCGTTTAAAGCAGGGCGCATAAAATCAGACTAGCCTAACCGGGGATTTAAGGGGCTTACCAAGAACGCTGATAATTGCCAGCTGCATCCGGGGGTCTGCAAACGTGTCAGTTTCCACAGAAAGAGCGACTCTGGAAGGTCGGCTGTGGTTGGCTTTTATATGCGCGATGGTAATTGGATAACCTATTCCTTTGCAAGTTTCTATAAAGGGGCCGGGCTATATTATCGTGTTGCGTGTAAATAGTTGTTTTAAAACGGAAGCCTAACAATGATAAAGAACACGCAGAAAAAAACAAAACAAAAGAGCTCTGTTTAGAGGGGATAACCAAAAAATATATAAACGAATTGGTGTAAATAAATTGACTCAATGTTATAATTTGCTGACGGCAGATAAACTATATCCATACATTTCCATTCGGATAAATTTATATTTATTTTAAGATTAGCATATATTTATATTGAAGAAAGACAGGAGTGGGGGTGACCAGTTGGTTACCTATATGTGGTCAACCCTAGGTCCTAACTAAGAAATTACAGCAATCTAAATAAGGGTGATCAAAAACGGAAGATTTATAAAATGGCATTCTCCCAGGGCAATTCATTGTTGAGTCCCTTGGTGAAAGTGTTAAGGGAAAAAATCCAAAACACTTCACGTTTCTTCCGTATCTGCTCTCCTCCCTTATTGTTAGGAGTGTTAATTTTCTCAAGTATACAGGCGAGGGCACAGGTCCGCTATCAAAACCAAGAAAGTATCTGCACCTCTTGTTACTCATTACAATGATTACAATCATGCTCCATCTGATTTGAGATGGCGTATACTTGAGAAAATTAACACTCCTAACAATAAGGGAGGAGAGCAGATACGGAAGAAACGTGAAGTGTTTTGGATTTTTTCCCTTAACACTTTCACCAAGGGACTCAACAATGAATTGCCCTGGGAGAATGCCATTTTATAAATCTTCCGTTTTTGATCACCCTTATTTAGATTGCTGTAATTTCTTAGTTAGGACCTAGGGTTGACCACATATAGGTAACCAACTGGTCACCCCCACTCCTGTCTTTCTTCAATATAAATATATGCTAATCTTAAAATAAATATAAATTTATCCGAATGGAAATGTATGGATATAGTTTATCTGCCGTCAGCAAATTATAACATTGAGTCAATTTATTTACACCAATTCGTTTATATATTTTTTGGTTATCCCCTCTAAACAGAGCTCTTTTGTTTTGTTTTTTTCTGCGTGTTCTTTATCATTGTTAGGCTTCCGTTTTAAAACAACTATTTACACGCAACACGATAATATAGCCCGGCCCCTTTATAGAAACTTGCAAAGGAATAGGTTATCCAATTACCATCGCGCATATAAAAGCCAACCACAGCCGACCTTCCAGAGTCGCTCTTTCTGTGGAAACTGACACGTTTGCAGACCCCCGGATGCAGCTGGCAATTATCAGCGTTCTTGGTAAGCCCCTTAAATCCCCGGTTAGGCTAGTCTGATTTTATGCGCCCTGCTTTAAACGGGTGTTATACTTATAGCGCCTTCTGTTTTAAACAGGAATTGTTTTTATCAAGGTGGCATCAAGTGCGTGCACAAGTGAATGCGACCGTAATTAGAAGTGGCGCCTCTCCTTTTGTTTGAAATATCCACGGTAAGCGTTTTTCATTACGCATTTAACCGTCACTGTTAACTCCATTGTAAAACTCCTTCAATTCAAATAACATCCTCTGTCCTTTACCAATAGGACTCACCCCTCTAAACTCCGTGATATAGCTGACTGCTTAATAGTACCCTAACTTGCTACTCGGCGCCCGACTGCATTTATCGATGCCGGCGAGGGAAACCCCTTTTCATTTTTAAAAGGTATGTCATAGCTACCGATTTGGAGAGCATATTACTTAATATCCTTCAACTCTCAGCTCAGTAATGTGTAATTTGAATATCATTATCCTTCCAGTTAGGAGCCCCGCAGCTACCAAAATTTATTACTGCAACCATTTCCGACATAAACAGCTGTTACCATCCAGTACCTCCTTTCTTTTGCACGGTAAGCCTAGGGAGCCATATTTTGACATTTACCTTAGCGTTTGCCTATTATATCCTAATGTAAAGTACGGACCACCCTTTTTCTTTTGATAGGTAGCCCAATCAGTCCTTTGAGTAATTACCTCGCCAGCCATTCTAAAGTCCGGATGCGATAATGTGGGACTTATAACTCCCTAATTTTAGGGTAAGAATGATGGCATAATATTAAGAGGAGGTTAATACAAACCTCTTCCTCTTTGACTCAAGAACCCCAGTCTTATTATATTGTGCATTGCATTGATTATATCCATCTTTTTCTAGGATTCACTGACCCTGTTCCAATCACTTGTACACACTAAAGAATAGATTTGATACCTGTCCCCTTTCATTGCAGCAAAATAGGTAAGAATGTAATATTTTTTAGTATGGCTTACGGGCCATCTCTCTAAATAAAAATACAGGTGTGATATTACAATAATAACAATAATCACTAGCCACTTATCTGCTTTACTTTTTTCTTATCTTTTCTTTTATCTTTTTTCCCCCCTCCTCTCCCCCTTTTGGTAGACTATGGCTATTGGCTGATAATCATTTCAGTGATATACATCTGTACCCATTATCATATAGATGCCATTATACATTCTTATATTTTACCTGTACCTGTACATTGTACCTATATATTGACAGGGAGTGAATATGACCCTATGCTCCTTTATAAACCGTTATACCAATATAATAATGTGAAATACCCTATAAAGAAATGATTCAACCGGTATAAATTCTTTTCGGTTCCTGTAACTAGCCTAAATCGATGTCTAGTCAATCTTTAGTAAATGGATATCATTCTGTAACTAAAGTGTTTTTCTATGTAACTAGGAATATATCCTATATTCCTACCTTGTTTAAACTAAATCGACCAATCTGAATGTATTGCAGGAAATCAATTTCTGTGTTTGCATCTTTCCAACAGCTAGTTGCAAATATAGGTAACCTGTTGAATCTGGAGTCTTCAATCTGAATGTATTGCAGGAAATTAATTTCTGTGTTTGCATCTTTCTAACAGCCAGCTATAAATATAGGTAACTTGTTAAATCTGTAGTTTTCTTAGAGCGGTTCACCATAAATTTGGAATGACGAATGTACTAAGCACCAATAGAATGTGTATACAAACGCCAATCTAGTTCAGTAGTAATCATGTGACAGTAATTTTATATTTATTTAATTTTATGCAATACTTATGTCTTACAGAGCTTACTCATGGTTAATGTCCTGATGAAGACATATTGTATATGTCGAAACGCGTTGACTGAAGACCACTTAACCTTCTTTTTATCTGACTGAAGACCACTTAACCTTCTTTTTATCTAAATTGTGAATACATATGTATCAGTCCTTTTATCAATTGTGATTAATGTGTCTAATTTTTATCCCTTTTTATATCAAATTAAACTACAAATATTCTTTCTTACTGAACTAGTTTGTTTGTTTTATCTATTGTTTGCTTTCCTTAGTTTATGCCTGGGAGTGTTTGTTCAAATATTCAAACACAGTGGTATGTTCTTCAGACGCTTAAAGTCAAAATGCTTTGCAAACTCTGCAAAATCGTGCCCATTGAAGGGTAGTCCATTGTCTGTCTTAACAACTTCGGGAATACCGCAGGTGTCAAACATTTCCTATAGGGCAAGCACTACTGCAGATGTGCTAGTTGATGGTAACGGCTTAACCAGTGGAAATCTTAAGTAGTCATCCATTGCTACCATAGGATACTTGCCAGAACTTAACAGTCCGAAGAAATCAATTGCAACTTGCCACCAGACGTTCACCAGTTGCTCAGACATATGAAATGGTGGCAGAGCTTTTTATCTGCCCGTCACTTGACAGGTTTGATAATCTTTTAGGGTCTGTTCCATGATCTGATCCAGACTGGAAAACCACACTCATTCTCTTAGTGCTCGTTTGGTCTCTACAAGTTCTCGATGTCATTCAAGTGCAGGGTCAATGACTTGCTCGCATAGACACTTGGGGATAACAAGTCCCAGGATCTTGCATTGGGCCACAAACATCAGATATTCAGTAGTAAGTTGAAGCCTCGAAGCCGCCACCCACTGTAACAAAAGTAGAGCTGTCACATCATGATTGTATGCGTATTTTCTATCCCGAGTTTTATTTTTGGCCCTTTTGTCACACTAATCGAATATGTGTGTAGACAGCGAGATCTGTCCATTACTATGAGAGGTCCTGGACCCAGGGCTTTAAGTGTGCCGGTCCTTGCTGGTGCTCAGCACCGACCAGCAGTTTTTTAAATGAGGCCCAGAAACGGGTCTCAGTCGGGCTCTGTTTCATGCCCGGGCACAGACGGTCTGTTTTTTCCCAGACTGCAGTGAGAGCATGCACATCGATGTGCGCGTGCTCCTTTTGATCACTTCTCACTAGTGGAGAAGTTACAGCATGACGTCATGCCAGGTGAGCGTTGTAGGGGGAAGGGAAATCCATTAAAGATAGTCACTTTCGGGGGGGGGGGGGCGTGGTCTGGACGGCGAGGCGGTGAGACATGTCCCTGAGGAGCTCCGGTGATCCACTGCCTTTATGAGCTATTATAGCGGAGCTAGGGGGCTGTAAAGTGGTCCTGGGGGTGCAGGTCGACCACTGAGACTGGGGGTGGTGTTTGGCAGTGCTTTTCGAGCTGGCAACGGCCGTAACAAGCAACTCTGGGAGCTGAGCCCACTATTTTGGGAAGTCAGATGGGGGAGACTGACCTGCGCCCTGCGGACTGTTTGGGGCCCTCGCCTGTAAGGATCGCTGCCCCCTCTGTAAGTCTGGTGCCAGCTGTAGGGGTCCGACTTGGCAGTGCTGCGCTGAGGGACTGCGGCGGCAGGGCCTGGAGGGGAGCTGTGGACGACGGAGAGGTGCGGTGAGAGGCGGAGGTGCGGCCTGGTGGGGCCTCTCCAGCGCAGTACGATGTGGCGAGGCGGCGGCTGCCCTAGTGGCGGGTGCTGTCTGGGGTGAAGCCAGAGCTGGTGCACGGGCTGGCCTTGATCTACGGCTGCCTGGAGGAGCGGTGTACTAGCCAGAAGACCATACGGCGGGAGCTGACCCTCGGAGTGTGCTGCGCTGTCTGAGCGACTTGACTGGGCCCTGAAGCGTGGGGGCCAGCAGTGCCTGGAGGAGGAGAGAGTAGATGAGCTAAGGCCCGCGCATGCCCAAGGAGACGCTGAGGAACACGGACGGACGCCGCACGACAGCTGCGTGGCGAGGCCTGAGCGGGGGTGACCGGAGGAGCGGCCTGGAAACATCGCGGACTGGCCCGGCTTCCCTATCGGGCCCCCTGGCTGAACTGCAGGTGACATGCCCCAAGAGAGGTCCTGCAGACACAGTGGGTCACTGAGGTCTGTTGGGGGTGTGGAGACCATTGAGGGGGGCGCTGGCCCTGGCATCGCTGGGGGGCCCTGGTAGTTGCGTGCTGCTGCTCCCCAGGACCCTACTCATCGTTTCCCCAGCGCCACCATTTGACTATTGGACCCGTGTGAAGGGGGGGGTCATCCGGCTCGGGGTGGAAGTGTCGCCATTTTGACTAAGCAGCGGGTAGCCCCGGGGACTCGGGGCGGCCAGCTCTGTGCAGGTGGAGGTTTGCTGCTATTATCGATTTGAACTGCTTGGGGCCTCTCCTAGTTCGAGTTGCTGTGGCCCACCGTCGACGAGGAGTAGCGGGACTCGGTGGGGCCCTGAAGTCTGTGGCGGATCCCCCGGGGAGCCTGCAAGTGGGCGCTGCCATTTTGCGGCCCAGATTTGCCGTTTTGTTGCCCCCGGAGGCTGGTGTTCTGGCTGGGGCCCCCTTTATCTGCCTTCCTCAGCCTGCGTTGCCGCCCTGAGGCTTGAGAGGAGTCTGGGGGTGATCTGGTGGTGTGGTGATGGCGCCGAGAGGACAAGCGCCCTATAGTGTGAGGAGGTGATTTGGAGGTCACCCTTGGGACTGGTGAGCTGGGGGTGTTGTGGATGCAGCCAGGACCGGACGGCAGGGAGCATTGTGAACGGGGCACCCCCTCCACTAGGACCCCCTACTGAGTGGCCCCTGAACATTGGTCTGTCTGCGTTGCGGTGTATGGGGGACTGGTGCAACCTGTGTCTCGTGCAGTAGCTGGAGGGCTAGCCCTGATCCTGGTGAGGCTTGGGAGGTACCTCGCTCTGCCCGGGTTGGGGGAGGAGGCACCCAGGGCGAAGCTCCCAAGGAGGGGGAATAGGCTGCGGAGCAGGTGGATAGTGTGACCCCTGGACTAACTTGCACGTACTCCTTGGACATACTGAGCTCCTTGATTGCTTGCTGCAGGGGAAGCAGAGGGGGTCTGTGTTGTCAGATGTAGGTCACCAAATACCGGTCGGTAAAGGCCGATTTTGGCCGTTACCGACCGGTATTTGGTGATTGAGATGTAAGGGGCCTAAATTTTACAGATTCGGTAAATTTACTGAATCGGTAAATTTACAGATTCGGTAACTTTACTGAATCGGTAAATCTATATGTAGGTGGCACTGCAAACAGTGCCATAGGCCCCTAAGAATTCGTTATTTACCATGTAATACTATTGCATGGTAAATCTGCTGGACATATGCATAGCGGCTCACTAAGTTTGATGGTCCAGGAGGGGTGGGGGGGGCGGACCCTGGGGTCAACAGCGTCTTTCTTGGGGTCCCTTCCCTGGGGAGGTGGGGTGAAGGGGGACCTCCGCGGAGGTGGTATTTGAGTCCTGGGGGGCTGGGGGCTGAGGTCCCTGCACACCTGAAACTCAACTTGCCTCCGTGAACATTGTTAGATAGGCCTTGCGGTGCTGGGTGCTGGACGGGGGCCCTCCCTGACACAAAACTGCTGGCAGATACAGAGTGAGCTGCTTGGCTGCCAGCCCGTCGCTGCGGAACTGGCAATGACACGTTCCAGAGGGGGTAAGGCCGATCAGGCAGCGTCCCCCAGGGATACCTCGGTTGTGGGGCAAAGCAGGAACGTCGACGCCCGCTGAGGGGCTGCCGCAGGCTGCTGGGGACTCGATGCCAGTGACCATGGCATTTATGGCCTCCTTCATGACCGAACTTAAGGCTGAAATAGGCTCCCTGCGATCTGAGGTGCACTCCTGCGTGTGGGAACTTCGGAAGGAAGTCACCGACCTAGGGGAACCGGGTGGATAGGCTAGAGAAAACGGTGGATGCCCGCACGGAGGAACAGGAGCAAATGTGGCAGCGCCTGACAGCGTTGGAAGAACAAAACATAGAGCTACAAGTCAAGCAGGAGGACTTGGAGAACCGGAGTCGCCGGGACAACCTCCGAATCAGGGCGGTCCCTCTCGGGGCATAAGAGAAGGACATTATGACCTATCTGGCGCAACTCCTCCACGAGGTCTGGGGGGATGAGGACGCTTATCCATCGGCTTGTGGACCGGGCACACCGGGTCTCCGGGCCCGCGGGGAGACCAGGACTCCTCCCAGACATTTTGACACGGGTACATTTCTTTACAGAGAAGGAGGCTATATTAAAGGGGGCGAAGGACAAGCCAGATCTCAGCTACGAGGGGCAGAAGATACAGATTTTTCAGGACTTGGCGCCCAACACTTTGCGCAGACTCCGAGCCTTCATGCCAGTGACTGAGAAGCTGTGGGCCCAATACATCTCTTATCAATGGGGCCACCCCTTTGCCCTCATTTTCCAGTGGGAGACCAAGTGAAGAGTAATAAGGTCCTACCGGGAGGCGACGCAGCTGCTAAGACTACCGAAGTCGCCATCAACCAGCCCTTATCGGCAACGGCGGCAGGACCGGGTTCCGGCCAAGCAGTCTTAGACCACTGTCTAGCACCGCCACTGTTCCCCTCCCCTTGCTGAGCGATACGCCTCGCAGGCCAAACAAGACATCATAGCGCACATTCGATCCCTCGAATGGGACCGGGAAGAACCACCTTCACGCCCCTATACTCCATGAACGATTGACCAGCGATTTGATATGTCATGAGAATTGCACCTCTGATGATACTGTTCCTTCACCCCTGCGTCTGTTATGTAAATGTAAATGTGTGTGTCTTTTAAAGCGCACTGCTACCCGGAGGTGTCCTGGCGCTATAGACCGCTGGGGAACCCGTCCTGGCTTTCCCTGTGAGATGTTCCCTCCTGGGTATCTCCAAGGTGAAACCAGGCATCCCCGGCGTTTGTGGGGGGCCGTTGTGGAGATGAGGCAAGCTAATGCCCAGAGTTGCCGGTGTGATCCCTGGTTAGAGTAGGCACCGAGGCGAGAATTATCGAGTCCGCTGACCCTGGTTCACGACCCTGCCGCGTCGAGGATTGAACCCTAGTCCCGGGCCGTCATCTGCTTTCAGGTCTGCCGCCTCTCACCAGTGAGCCACACCACTCACTGCATAGTAAACCTTTAGCCTGCATCCCAGCTCCCGGCCAGCGGGGTGAGGACACCGGGATCCTATCGCTGATTGCCCTTGAGGCCACTACAGGCCTCCTCCGGGGCTGTTCCTGAGGGAGTGACATCCCTGAGTGCGTCTGAACCCTCGGGTATAGGATGCCCTGTGACTGGGACAGTACAGTGTGGCCCTGTTGGCCTTTGTTAGCATCCATTGCTGGGTGGCCCGTTTGGCTGCGCTTGGAATTCTTGTTCTTTTCTTCCTCCACTAGTTTCCTTCTGGTCTTTCTTCTCCTCCCTTTTCTCCTCTCTGTGTGCGGTGGGCGGGGGGGTCTGGTGGCAGCATGCTTCTGTATGGGCTGGGGTGGAGGCGATCCTTTGTGTGTATATGTCCCTGCATTGGCGGAGTGGGGGGGGTGGGTGTTCCCCGCTTGACACTCAACATGACTGCGACCTTACCTAGGGCCAGATGTAGGTCACCAAATACCTTTCAGTAAAGGCCGATTTCGGACGTTACCGACCGGTATTTGGTGATTGAGATGTAGGGGGCCTACATTTTACAGATTCTGTAAATTTACCGAATCGGTAAATTTACAGATTCTGTAAAATACCGATTCGGTAACTTTACTGAATCGGTAAATCTATATGTAGGTGGCACTGCAAACAATGCCACAGGCCCCTAAGAATTCGTTATTTACCATGTAATACTATTGCATGGTAAATAACGAATTCCTGTGTACATGCTCATCTGTGCATGTACACCTGTGCCATGTGGCACACAGACATGCCCTAAGGGCATGTATGTGTGTCCCATGGCACACAAGCCTGAATCAGGGGAGTAACAGGGTGTCAAAGTGACACCCTGTCCCCCTTGTCAATTCGGTAATTTTACCGAATTGCGGTTTGGTAATTGCCATAGGTTCCTATGGTCCTCAAGACCCATAGGAATCAATGGCAATTACCGAATCGGTACATACCGATTCGGTAATTACCGAATCATTCCGATTCGGTAAAAATTACCGAATAATTACCTACATCTTATTTACCGAATCTAAAATACCGAATCTGTAAAATTCGGTATTTTAGAGTCGGTAAATAAGATTTACATACATCTGGCCCCTAGTCCCTTAAAGATTTTAACGCTCAATGTCAAGGGCCTGAATTCCCTCAATAAACGGAGGCAAACGTGGCATTACCTTCTCCAGCAGAATCCCAACATCATATTCCTGCAGGAAACCCACCTGCTGCAAGTGGATAAGAAGCGCATGGCGCACCCTAGATACCCTCTTCAATTTTGGGATGCAGAGGATACTAAAACGGCGGGTGTGGTGATACTGTGCATGAATAGCTTCAGGCGGGGGGACACTAAGCCTTGCAGCAGTGGGGACGGGCGTTTTCTTAAAGTTACTGTGGAGATTGGAAGGCGCCGGTTTACTCTGTGTAATGTTTATGCGCCCAACCAGATGCAGGATAGATACCTCCAGACACTTTTACGGGAACACGCTCCATGTGGCGACCCCTCACTGATACTGGGAGGGGATTTCAACTTAGTTTGGGACCCAGAAATGGATCGTAGCGACACCTCGTTCAGCGGAACTGGGGCCATGTCCTCTGCGCTGCGTACACAGATAACAGAACTGGGGTTGCTGGATGCGTGGCGTTATCACTCCCCGGGGTTGAGGGACTACTCGTTCTACTCTCATGCCCACCGTTCGTACTCTCGCATAGATTATTTATTCACCTCGCACGCCCTGATGCGGGACATGCTTGGAGCTTCCATGTCAGATATCTCGCTGTCTGATCATGCCCATGTCGAGCTGCCCCTGCAGTACCCGGCCGCTTGCCCTGCCCGGGAGACGCGGTGGTGCTTGTCGCCAGGTATTCTCCGGGATGCAGCCGACGTTGAAAGCAGCCGGGCTGCCACTGATTCTTACTTCGCTAGTAATGACCTTCCAGAGACACCCGTCCCCGTGGTGTGGGATGCTTTTAAGGCAACGATATGGGGCCATATCACCTCCCTCTCGATTGCGCGAAGGCACGAGTCTTGTAAGCTGGAGGATAGTTTGGCGAAGGACATAAAGCGGGCCGAGATAAAGGACCGGGAGCGTCCCTCCAGGGAGTCCAGACGGAGACTTGCCAACCTGAGAGGGCAACTCAGCCTATTGCGCACTAATAAGGCATAACACTCTTTCCTGGCGTTGAAGCAGCGGTATTTTGAGGGAGGAGATAAGGTGGGCCGGTTGCTGGCGGGGAGACTGAGAGAGCGTGCGGCCAAAGCCCATATAGCCCATATCCAGCTGCCGGATGGGAGCAGCTTGTGGGTAAAGCGCATCATTGGAAGCTCCCGGCCTGCCTTCTATCGCTAGATGCGGAGAAGGCGTTTGATCGGGTGGACTGGAACTTTCTTCGGGCAGTCCTGCAGAAGTTTGGGCTAGGTCCAAAGATGATCATGAGGATCATGGCCCCATATATAGGGCCGCAGGCCAGGATTCGGGTCAACGGTCAGCTTACAGCGCCGATCTCTATCCATAGGGGTACAAGGCAGGGGTGCCCTCTTCACCCCTGCTGTTTGCCCTTGTAGTGGAACATCTAGCAGAGATGATTTGTCGGGCACCCGATATTCATGGTATCCCCCTTGGCGGCCGGGAAAACAATGTGGCGCTGTTTGCGGACGATCTTATCCTTACCCTTACGCGCCCCCTGGAGTCCCTCCCGGCATTGCAAACGGTACTGTGCCTTTTCGAGAGGGCCCCAGGTCTCAAGATCAATCACGACAAGTCTTGGTCCCTTAATCTCACCATTCCGCGGGAGGAGATACCCCTGTGAAGGACCTGGTACCTTACCAGTGGGCCTCTCAACACATTCGCTATTTAGGCCTCCTGCTGATCCCCTCTTTGGAAACATGGACGTCCGTGAACTAGCGGGAGTCTCAGAGAGCGGTCCTCGAAGACCTACAGGGATTGAGACCTCTGGTACTCTTGTGGTTGGGCAGACTTAATGCCATCAAGATGTCGAACCTCCCTAAAATTCTATATCTGTTCCAATGCCTTCCCACTCCTATTCCGCTCCACTATATTCGAGGCCTGCAACGCGAGCTCGCGGGATAGGGGGGACTAGCCTGCCCTAACCTAGTCGATTATTACTGGGCGTCGCACCTTCGCTTTGTGGTGGAGTGGGGGGTGCGGGAGAGCGAGAAGGGATGGCTGCATATGGACCGAACGGTGACAGGGCGAACCATCTGGGATCTTGCATGGCTGCACCGGACGGCACGCTCTAGGAGCGCTTATATACCGGTGCCCACAAGAAAGGTCTTCGAGATATGGGACAACATAGCTGTGGCCAGAGGCCTTACAACGTTTCCCTCTCCGCACACCCCGATAGCGGGGAATCCGCTTTTCTCACCGGCCCATCAAACCCGCGCTTTTGACAAATGGACTGCAGGGTGATATGTGATTTATATGAGGGGGTGCACTTATGTCCTTAGACCAATGTAGGGAGGAGTTTCACGTATCATCAGAAGCGAGAATGCAGTACGTTCAGCTGCAGCATTGGTTGTCTGAGGGGGAAATGTACCAGGCGGCCACCCGCGACTTTACCCCCTTCGATAGGTTGGCGTGTTCTCTCGGGGATTTAAAAGGGCTGATTTCATGGATCTATTAGATCTTACAGCACCCGTCGACTCCGCCCTCTCACTCATACCAACACCAATGGCAGCTGGCATCTGGCGCGGACATTGAGCCCTCACAGTGGTGTAGACTATGGAGGGACATCCCAAAGTATACCGGAGCATCCCACACTGGGAGAATGTCTACAAACTCTTGACACAATGGCATTATACACCTCAGAGACTCCACAAGATGTTCCCCGCATCCTCTCCACTGTGCTGGAGGAGTCGATCTGCATCTGGGGATTTTATTCATATCTGGTGGGCGTGCCCAATGTTGACCCTATATTGGAAGGAGGTACTTAGCCATATCAAAGGGGTACTGGGGTTCCCACTGCCTGAAGTTACGAGCACAATCCTACTAGGTATCAAACCTGCCAGCTTGAAGGCGCTCACCCGAAGCGATTGGATCCTGGCGCTCCAGATGCTGGGAGCAGCTAGGCAGCTTATAGCCCTGTACTGGAAGAGAAATTAAACCCCGCCAATAGAAGCCTGGTTTGTACGGCTCTGGCATGTTATCACGATGGAGCTTTTTACAGCACGATTGCAAGCATGCGACACGCGTTTTGAAGCAGTTTGGCAGCCCCAGGTCAATATCTTTGCATTGTAGAACATGCCCGTCACATGCCTACCAGACTCAGAACGCTCCGCCTTTTTGAAGATGCCATTGTCCCCCCTGACCCCGGTAGACTGCTTCAGTAGACCCCCCTGGAACGTGGGTGCTGATTCAGGTCTTCTTCCGTCGCCCCCCTCCCCTCATCGCACGGTACTTTCTCTCCTCTCCTCTACTTCTATTTTTCCTACTCTCTTTCTTTTTTTCCCTCCTTCTCTCTTCTTCTCTTATAGCTATTGGACCCTGTTGGCCTGGCTTAAGATTTTGGGCTAGTAGCCAGTTTGTTCCTTGAAGTAGATCTAAGGGGTCTTGATTTGTTGAAAGTCCGAAAGGTAGTATAGCATGTAACATGAGACGCGACCGGCCCCAGTGGGGTTATAGGCAAAACGCTGTGTAATAACTTGCCTTTCCTGTGCATGCCTCAAGGCCCCAGTGCCAAGTTATTTCGCAGCCGGCCCTACTTAGGATTGTAGACTTAACTCTGTGTGAAAAGGACCTGTGGTATGAGCCTTTACCTGAAAATAAAATAGACCTGAAACAGGAGCGGCTCTAGGGTCATGGTGGCCCTGGGCAGGGAGCGTAGGTAGGGGGCCCCGCAAGAGGGGGTCCGGGTAGGGCAGAGCGCAGAGGCCAGTAAAGAGGGGGGGGGGGGGGTTCAGGGTGTTTAGAAGTGGAACTGAGCCGGAGGCCGCCAAATCCCTGCCAGGGGCCGCCACACAAATATGTATCCATCCTCAGAGGATAAATATATTAAGGATATATATTGGTGTGGTGGCCCCTGGGGTTTGGTGGCCCTGTGCAGGTGTACAGCTTGCACGTGCCTAAGGCCGGCCCTGCCTGAAACAAAAAGATAGTCACTTTCTCTCTGGATTTCCCTTCTGTTTTTGCAACGCCATGGTGTCACCTGATACATTTTAACTGAATCCTGACACCTTCATTCCTCTCTCGCTTAACCTACCACAAAGCTGTCAGTTCCACAGAGCATACACCACTCACTTGCTCTTATATCCTCAAATGTTAATGTGTCAATGCACACCACACACATGAATCCACACCTACAAAAGATTCATTTTGAACAGGAGACTCATGATATTTGGCAAGTTTATACCATGAAGACAAAACATTACACTGGAGTGCGTGGTGAGAGGTCCTCAAGTCCCATCTATGTTTTACATGGTTGGTGCAGAAAGTACATGTGAAATGTTGCAGCTAGCGACCTGGAGCGATTAAACCTTTATATTTGCAAACGAGTTTGTTCAAAATCTATTGCAGAGAAATAAATTATCTGAAGCAAGGGCCTTCTAGTGGTCATTAAGTGATGGAATCGGGAGCGAATTCTAAATCGAAAGTAGCACATTCTCAGCAGTCAGAAGTGAATAGCGTTTGCAGTTTAATGGTTTGTCATTCCCAGAGCTACTGTCACCCAGACATCAGGCAGGCTTGGAAGGAGGGTTTGTCTATTACCTCTGACTGCATGTATGGTGAGCTGCTGTTCGTGAACAGTGGGGGTGTGTGTACTGTAATTGAATGAATGTATACTGATCACTGTTCAATCTTGGTTTGGCGATTTATGCAATTGTTAAATACACAAAGTGATTTCACCACATTAATAGTGATAAGCTACAGAGGAAAGGACGATTGTGTACATTGCAGCTTACCCCTACTGCTTTTGTTGGATGCTCCCCGTTTCAGTAGTTGTTCACAAATTTAATAATTGTAGTACGACAGACATTTTTTTTCAATGTGCATTTGTCAAACTAAGTGAATACTGTTAAACCCTGTCTCCCTACTGTGTGCATTCTTTATTAATGTCAGTGAAATATTTTAGCCTATTTGATTTGTGGTTATTTTAGTTGGTTGTAGTCAATGCAGAGTTGTAAAGAAGTCCTTATGTTACCATGCTGTGAAAAATACAGTCTTGAAGAAGAGTACCCGTACCCTCGAGGGCTAGCCAAGCTGTGGGTCAACAATTGCACCAGTATATTGAGGCAGCACACAATGCTAATTATCCTCATTTAGGCCACCCCCTAATTGGATTTGCCACAACTCTTTAAGAGGTTTGCCACACCCCTTTTAGAGCACCCCCAGTTTTTTGGTCCCATTTAAAGTCCTGCCTGGACCTGTGCTGTGACCTGGAGAGTAGCACCAAGTGTTCCCTCACTGTAGGCAGAGGATTCGTGCTCCTATCCTGGGTATAGCGCATCCTCTCCATCAGTGTCCCTCACTCAACTTTGAGACACGCTATGAGAAGTGACTCAGTTGAGGTATACCTCAGTAAGTGATGGTCTCACCCTTGTTCACATTAATAGGTGTTGAGACATGTAATATGCTGCGTTTCGGTCCTTTCAAGAACAGGGTTTGTGCTTTTAGAAGTAGGTGTATAGCTGCAATCAGATTCTCCACTGTACAATCCGAGGGGGCATTTTTGCTCTAGGGATGCCAGATATTGTGAGTAGGGTTTGATAATCCATCACAATAGTGAACTGTTTGCCATAGAAGAAAAGGTGGTAGTGTTCACAAGCCCACACAACCACTAGGCTTTCCTTTTCCGGTTGCGAACTTACCTTTTCTACATCTGTCAAGCTTCAACTAGCATAGAATACTATCAGCCGCTTGTTGCTGTTTTGCTCATGTTGTGTGAGAATGGCACCTAGACCGACAAAACTGACCTCCACCATGATTTCAGTCATAGGTGGTTGAAATATACCATGTTCTCTCTGCTACTTCTTGATAATCTTTCCTGATAATCTTAATAATCTCCCAGCTGTCAACGACAAATGCAGTTGAATTTTCACCCATCACAGCTCGACTGTGGGACACTTGCCTTTCTGTTCTTGTTGTGTGGAGATCATGAAGGTACATACTTCACTTTACCCAGAGAACGAAGATGTGCTTCAGCATGAGCTCAGTGATGGAGACCTGGATTGTTGGGAGATAGAAGCTGATGCCCCAGAGTTGTCAGATGCTCAGGACGAGCTACTGACCTCTCACCGCTCTGGCGTGGTGATGTTTCTAGTCTTTGCTGCTGTATTTAGAGGAGTCATCCCTTTCATCTCAATCAGCTTTGCAAACTGTTTCATTGTGGTTGTCTTTAACCATACATGAAACATGTGCATCCCATTACTGGGCAATTGCCTTCGTGTGAGTAGAGCTGCCCACATCGTAACATTCTTTCTTCTCGTGGTGCTGGGGTCTCTTGCTCAAGGATTTGACTGGGTAATCCTTATGGCGAACGGAACAATGCTCTTGTGAATCTGATTTTCCACTGTAGTTTTTTTAATAATTCGAGTTCTCTTTCATGCAAGCAGAATGCTTGCCCCCCTATTTTCCACTTTGCTGGTTTCTATTTCCTTTGCTTGTAGTTCTGCCTGATGATTTATGCGGGTCGTTTCCTGTATTTGAACTAAGCAGTAACTTCTCTTCAATCATTTCCATCTTACAGATTCAGATAGACATCCTTCAATAATGCGTAGCCAAATGGCATCTTCATCATCAAATATGTCAAGTTAACAGTATTGTACTAGTCGTCGCAGCAGTGTGATGGAGTTGTCCATTGACTCCCCCTCTTTCCTGTGAGGCAAGATTGATGGAGTATCTTTTGTAGTTTAGATTCTTTTTCAGGAGGAATTTGCTGTTGAGTGCTTCGAGCACACTGTTGTTGTTGGACGCTTTTGCTGTAGGGCAATCTTGAATTATTTAGCAAATTTCTCAATCTATTGAGTAACATCTGGGCTTCATCTTTCTCGCTTGTCGCTTTAGAAGAAATTTTCTATATCATCGAGTCATTCCTTTCACTTGGCCCCAGGTTGCTGTTTGTAGTTATTATGAATGGATCTGGTGCTCAAGGGTATGTTGAGGAGCCTTTTGCCACTTTGTTTTCAGCGGACATGTTTGTAAGTCTTCGGTTGCCTTGTGGTTTACTTTTAGTCTTCCTTTACTTTTGTTAATCTTTATTTCTGGTATTGTGTTGCAATTGGATGTTGATAGGCCATCTTTTGACTCATTTTCCGAGAGTCTGCTATAGATGCTTTTTCCTGGCTGTTCAGTAATGGTGCCCTCTGTCCAATCCTATGGGGCATGTCTGACTCTATGATGACCCCGACCAGCATAGTCTTTTTTTGGCTTTGGGGTAATTTGTAGATCTCATGTCTCACAAGATCTTGTGTCACCGCTTGCTGCTAAAGGTGGCTGGCCTTTTCTTTCTTTGCTTCTATTGAAGAGCTCGTGTCACACAAAATCTAGAGTTGCTGATTGTTCCTGCTGCCGATAGCCTCTATAATCAGTAGGGGATGCAGTGGTTTGCCATCCCTGATTTATTTCTTGCAGCGCTGCAGCAAGCACTACCTTTACTGCGGGGCCTTGAGGTGAGAGCCTTTTGATGTCTTCTAGTCACCTTCGGTAGTGCCTTTGTGTCTTCTGGTCACCTTCATTGCCAGTTGTCAGGGCACCCAAGCAAAAGGCAATAGGTCATCTTCATAGCCAGTTATTAGGGCCCCCAGGCATAAGGCAATAGATTAGGACAGGACACACTAGTGGCTGGGAACCATGCCTTTATTCATACACGTGTTGACGACCTCGCAGGGCTGCCTGAGATACTTGCGTCCTCTATTTTCATGGTCCTAGGCCCCTCTGTCTGCCTCCTCCCCTCTATTTCCTATCTCCATCTCAAGAAGACTTAACCACTACAAAGGTCCTAAGTCCACAGGGTCCTTAAGCTTGTCTTACATCCTTAAACACACAGCACGAACCAGGGTTTATTAATTCCTCTTTAGGAGGCCAAGAAATAGCCTAAATATAAATTTTGTTTTGTTTTAGAAAAATGGGGAAAAGTTTTGCACAAGTAAGTGTGTGTCTAATTTCCTAAATCTTACATAAACAAAAGGTTTTCTCTGCTAAAAGATAAAATCATCATTTTGACATCTTTCAGAAATAAGCAAGGCTGAGTAAAAAAACTATTTTTTTACCACAGTTTTGGCATTTTTCTAAAACCTACTTCTAGTTTGTGGTGGAACCAGGTGTGACACCCATAGCTAATCTCAAAGGACTATAGATTTCGGCAGGTAGACAAAATCTTGATTTCAGCAAGGGGTCAGTTGTGTATATACCTTAAGGTTTTCCCAAAGAAACTAACTGTTGAATAGAAAAAAACGAATTGAAAATGAGTAGAAAATAAACAGCAATTTGTGACAATGTTTTAATCTGTAACTACTTGTCACCATGGTGGATTTACAAAAGCAATGCGCCATTAAGTCTGTGAGACCCTTATATTCGCAGGGATATTTATAAGACTTGTAGGTTGTCCAAGGACCTGAGGTACCCTGAGCCAACAACTGAGCTGCACCTTACAATGGTATTTCATTGAGTACTGAGTATGGAGCAATTCCTTTAGTTGAATATAAAGAGCGAAAAATAGGTATGTAGGGAACCAATGTATTTGTGAAGGACACCAAACACTGGGTTTGGGCAGTGGTTATTTGTACACCTTTGAGGTTACTCACACTATCATGTAAGTCCACCTTCTACTTCCTGTCTCGATCTGAAGAAGACTTGACCACCGCAAATGTCCTGAGTCCACAGGGTCCTAATGCCCGTCTTATGTCCTTCAACGGACAGCACACACCAGGGTTGGTGGATTACCCTTGAGGAGATTGACAAAATAACCTAAATATAGTTACATTTTGCTTTCTTTTTTAGAAAAATGGGGAAAAGTGCTGCACACCAAAGTGCATGTGTAATTTACTAAAAATGGCATCAACAAAAGTTTTGTTTGTGCTAAAATCACCCATTTTATATCTTTCAGAAATAAGCAGAGCTGAACTCTTTTTTTTACCACAGTTTTGGCATTTTTCTACAAGGCATCCCATTTTCACTTATATTTATGCTTTCAACTAGGCCTGGGTGGTATATCGGAGAACACAAAATTGCTCAAAATTCTGTGTTCCTGCTACTTCGCAAAATGTTTTGCTAGTTTGTGTTCTCAAAATGCATGTTCATGAGATATTTCCCGATGAGCACGCAAACAGAGACTGCGAACAGGAAAAAAGCATCGGGAACAAGCAATTCCGTGTGTTCGCTGAATTTCTGCGTGTTCGCAGAGATTTTTTGCTGTTTCGCAGTGATTTGCATAACACGATTACGCAAATTCCGCCCACCCTTACTTTCAACCTACTTTCAGTTTGTGTTGGAAAAAGGTGTGAAACCCATGGGTAATCCCAAAGAGCTATAGATTTCTGACAAGTAGACACAATCTTGATTTTAGCAAGGGGTCATTTGTGTATATCTCCCAAGGTTTTCCCAAAGAAACTACCTGTTGAATTGAAGAAGAAAACAACTGAAAATGAGTATGAAATAAACAGCAATTTGTGACAATGTTTTTATCTGTAACTACTTGTCACAATAGCCAATTTACAAAAACAATATACCATTAAGTCCACAAGACCATTCTGTTTGCAGGTATATATGTATATAGCTTGTAGGTTGTACAAGAAAAACTGAGCCCTGAGCCAACAACTGAGCTATACCTTTCAATGGTATTTCATTGTGTACCAAGTATAGAATAATTCATAAGGTAAAATATAATGAGTGAAAAATAGGTATGAAGGATACCTATGTATTTGTGACATGTACTCCAAACACAAAGTTTTGCAGCAGTGGTTTTTGCACACCTTTGGGTTTACCCATACTATCATGTGAGTCAGAGGGCATTTTGCAAAATGTCTTCTTTCTTGCACACTGACTTACATTTGAAAGTCACAAATGCAGTTAAACCCAATTGGTAATAACAAATGTTCTACTATTCTGTGTTTCCACATGTTTCCCTATAAAAACAGTACCTCACTTGTATGGCTGGGCTTAGCGCCTGTGACACAAAATGCCACAAAACCCAGCCTGGAGATATCATATTTCACCCAGCAAAACATGTTTTTTTTTTTACAAGGTGGGTAGCTGCGGATTTTGATTCCTAACGAAGCTGACACCCGTGAAAACCTACTATAGCCAGACATTTCTGAAAACTAGACAGCAGGAAGTGTTTAGGGTGGTATGACTTGTGAGGCTCGTACCAGTTTTTCTTACCCAGAAGCACTTGCAAACTTCAAACTTTGGCTAAAAATTAAAAAAAAATCACACATTTCTGTGAGGAAAAGTTTTGGAATCTGTGAGGAGCTACAAATATACTACCACCCAGCGTTTCCCAATGTCTCCTGATATAATGGTTCCTCACTTGTGTGTCAAGGTCTAGTGCCCATGACCAGAAAGGGCCCAAAAAGCCACATGGGCAGATCAAATATTTCCTCTCAAAACCAATCCTTTTTTTGCAATTTTGGTCACTGTGGATTTTGGGCCCTATCTTGTAGTGTAGTTCCTATATTCCCAATAGGCTCTGCGCATTGGAAAAACATAAACGATAGTTTAGACATAGCACTGAGGTCGACTAGTTCTCTATTGAATATGTTAGACTTAATTGTGTGTGCCAGCTAGCTCAGAGGTCACTAGAAACGTTCTCGAGTAAACAAGAAGGAGTTTAGCTTTCCTGAATAGACAAGAAGGGATTAGCTTCTGACAACCATATCACATGACAACTTTGTTCCCCCTGCAATAAGGAATATATCTCTAGAGTTGCGGAAACAATAGTTAGCTATTTTACTCAGTCAATCGTGCATGCTTCGTTTCACCAGAAATGCAGAGAAATAGAGAGACGGGCGTTTTCAATAAAAGGGTTATTTATTGAGCAGTCTTCTTTCTCATGCAAGAGAAATTAATTGCCACAATTTCAATACTTGTCATAAAGTAAAGTGCGTACAGTAAAAGGAGTATTATGAAATAATACTGTAAAATCATTTATATGGTTTCTAAGCCATAAGATACTTAAAATGGATAAAATACATACAATGATAAAATAATGACTAAACGTACTCAACTGGTGTTTCTAAGATACGCCTACCCCGGTGTACCTAACCTAAGCCTAGTACGTGGGAAGGAGTAGATGCGTTACAGTTTTTGCCAAGAATCTGAATCAATAATTCTCTATAGGTCTAATCAGCTCTGTACCTTGGGTATAGAATGAAGGAGGTCTTGTATCTCTCTCTCAGGACTCGATCTCCCAGTAACCCGCGAGGGTATCAGGGACACACTAGAGCTGGATTTTCTCAGCAGGAGAAAAGACAGCGTCTCTCTCAGTGCGTCAGCAGGGAGGGTCGGCTTCCTTCGGCACTCGCATCAGCAGGCCGTCGGGCAAGTAGATAGCCGATTCTGCTCCAAACCACTGTGTGTTGCTTAAGGCAGATGTTGGTATATTTATACCTGGAAGGTGCCGAGTTTGACGTAAGGTTGGACATAAGACGTCACTTTGAACTGGCAGTTCTTTCAGGACTCTCAGGAGTACTAGGACAAATCAAAACAGAAGCAGGGGGAATTCCCGGGCTGCTGGAGGCTTGGTTTCTTTAAGAACGCATTGTACTTTCTAGGAGTCTATGGGAGTAGCCTTGCCGTATTTGGACTGCATTGGCTATGACTTAATATGGATATGATTCTTATGCCTTTATAAGGATATGATTTGTTATAACCACATAAGGGCATAAATCGGGAATATCTAATTAGGGTCCTAGATACATTCACAAGAAGCTCAGATGGCACATATGGAAACCTATTCAACCCACATGTTTCTGTCACCTAAACATCCGGAATCCGCAAGGATCCAGAAAATTCCTACCACCCAACGTTCCCACATTTCTTATTATAAAACCGCCACCCCACTTGGGTGGCTTGGCCATCAGCCAGTAAGAAATGCAAGGAAAATGCGTGATTTTTGCCTATGTTTGCAGCTCATTGCAAGGCATACCACCCTAGTCTCCCCTCAATGTCTAGTTTTCAGAAATGTCTGGGTCTAGTAGGTTTTCCGAGCTGGAGGCCTACCTAAGCCCAAAAAGTACAGCCATTCAGCATGGCACCTGGGACAATTTTGGGATTTTGTCCCACTCTCCTGGCCTATATGTAAAAGTAAAACTCCAAAGAATCAAATGTCCTCTCACTTTCCATTGGGTGAGAGCATGATTTTGTATGAGTGGAAAAGAAAGACTGTTGAGGCGTTAGGGGTCAAGGTGGGTACTGATGGCATGATGGACAAGATCCAACCCATCATTTTATTAGAAAATATCCTTATCTTATGGTGGCTTTCTGACATCAGGAGCTAGTTGGGGCAAACCCCCCTCTCTGCCCCTGGGGAGACCAAAATACTGATTTGTTCCTTTTGGGGCATGGAGGGGGGTCTGGTCCAAAGTCAGAGTGGAAGACCTGCACCTCTTTCTTTTGTTGCAAATGCAAAATCCTTGGTGTTTAGTAGGCTTTCTACATCCCTACGGCCATCAGATTTGGGGCAATCTCCACAACTGGGACAAACCCCTATCTGCCCCAGGGGGGCATAAAGACACCATAGCCCCTTCTGTGGTGGGGGCATGACTCAAAGCCAGATTAGGCATTCTTTCACTTGCTTTTACGAAATTTTAAAATCACTGGTGTCTAGTGGGCTTTCTGCCCCCATTGGGCAAATTGGTGGCAAACCCCCTGTCTGCCACTGGGGGAAGACGGATTTGTTCTTTTTGGGGTGAGGCATGGCCCTTCGCATGGTGGACCGCCCCCAGCCCTATGTTTTCTTTTATCAATATACCAGGTCTCTAATAGGCTTCCTGGGGTAATTGCTCCATCCGCCAAAAAATTAAGGGAGTTGGACCTGGGGGAGCACAAGATCTTGCCAAAGGGGCCACCACTCCCTGCCAAAAATTCCTGGTGTCCATTGGGTGGATCATTGCTTGGGGATCACAGGGTTGTGCGCCAGTTCTGCTATTCGCAGACTGGAGATGCTTCGATTTTTTGTTGTTGCAAGAATCTGGGTCTACTTACAGTAAACCAGGCACAGAAGCAGGTCTTTGATAGCTCAGAGTCTCAAGCAACAGCAGCAAGCCACCAAGCCCTTGGATATCACATTAGTTGCAAGGCAGAGGCCAACTCTCACTCAGCAGGGTCAGAGAGAAGCAGGACAGCACAGCACAAAAGCAGGTCTTCCAGATCAGCAGTCCAGCAGAGCACCAGTCCTTGACGAAACACAGCATTTTTTCAAACAGAATTCAGTTACAAGTCCAGAAGTGTTTGATATGGTGAGGTCAGATCCCCAGTACTTATACTCAGTGGTGACTTTGAAGTGGGGTGACTTCAAAGAAGGGTCTTTGATGTGCAAAGAAGCCTTTTCTTTCCAGCCCTGGCACCAGACTAGCTATGGGAGTTATCAGCCCTTTGTGTGGGGACAGAACTCTGCCTATTTAGATAAATGTGTCAGCTTCTCCCTCCTTTCCTGCCCAGGAAGGGCTATGAGAATGCAGATGAGTGTTCAGACACACCTACCCTTCCTGGGTTCGTGGCTGTCTACAGGGAATGCACAAAGTGAAGCTGACACCCACCCCAGACGTGTACTGAAGACAGGCTGCAAGCACACAGAGCAATAGGAGCAGAGAAATGGACACTTTCTAAAAGTTATTACATCAAATTAGAAAGTGCTAGTACTGACATTATTTCTTGACAAAAACCTTTTGGGTTTTGTGGTCACAAAACGTAATCAGTGTCATCACAATTTATTTTTAATTTTATGTTTAAACACTTCTTGCAATTTTTTGAAATACTGCTATAAACATTAAAGCATTGAAGACATACTAAATAAACAAGCCAATATATTTTGGAGCTCAAAAATTTTTAAGAGCTTTCATGCAAAGCATTAACACAAGACAATATTTTGTATCCATTACAAAAATTCGACAAGACAAACAGTGAAAACTAATAATACATTGATATGTCCCAGTCCTAAAACTTAACAGGAAAAAAACATAATTGACTAAACCAGTAGGGTGGGTTCTCTTTGAAAGCATATAAACTAGGGGTTTGAACACCAATTTTTTAAATCCTAATAGGTTTGGGGGTTCTCCTCAGGACACCGAATTGTAGGACATTTTTTGTTTTTCTTTTTAACAGACGAGACTGGCTAGGTTCCTGGCAGTGGAATGGAAATACCTTTATGGTCGTCATACATTTGTTGCTTTTTTGGAAAACAGCACCAGCTTTTGTTTTTCCCTTAGCAGTCCAAATTCAACACAAGCCGATTGCGGTTGGATTGCTTAATCAGAGGCGGCGACTCTGCTGTGCATTCAAGGAAATCCTTCCTTCGAACCTTCTACTTCAATCATGACCACTCCATAATAAGGACGTTGTTTTGTCCCTTTGTGATAATACTTGTTCCTAGCCACTAAGCATGGGCGAATTTTGCGAATCTGGCGTTCGCGAATTTGCGTATTTGCGAACTCGCAATCCGCAAAATCCGCGAACTCTTGCAAATTTTTTTTGTGTGTTCGCAAGGGTTTCTGCCAGTTCGCGAGGGTTTTGTACCAGTTCGCAATTGCGAACTTACTTGTCGGCTCGCAACGGTCGCGACTTTGTTGTTTCTACTTCTGGTTCATCATCACAGGTTCACAGCACCCTCTGTTTCACCACTGCCACCCTCTGATTCACCCATGCCACCCTCTGGTACATCACTGCCACCCTCTGATTCATCACTGTAGATTATGGGGGGGAAAAGCAAGCACACCTGCCCTGCTTCAACTGACATGAATTAATTTGGGCTTGATTAATGTGTCACTGAATTTAAACTTCCTGTCTGGCACCTGCTTCCTTATCTGTAATTTGCTTTCTGTTGCAGTGCAAATTTTTTTCCCAGGACCTTTGTGGCCTACTTGTAGCTATTCTATGAGCCTGCTGTGAGGGTCAGAGCAGGGTCATAGAATAGTTGCAAGTAGGCAACTGAACTGTGGAGGGGCCCCTCAGGAAGCACTACAGGGAATGGTTACTAATGATGAGTTTGAACTTTTGCACCTGCTGAGTGCTTTCAGTTTTGCAAAACTCGTTTTTCTGCAGAACAGCAACTGTAATGCCCCAAACAAACTTACTTGTGAAAGTTGATTTCTAATCCAAAAGTGATCCAAAAAAAGTCAAAAAGTCCTCAAATCCAAAAAAAGTGCAGGCAAATGTCAACCTGAGGAGTTATTCTGATAAAAATCATCATTTTCAGAAGGTTTATGCTGCTTGCTGGTGGATTTTTTGTGCAGAATTGCAAATTTTGTAAATTCGCGAGTGCGAGATTGTTGCTGCCCGCCGCATCTACATGTTCGCAATTGCGAACTCTCGCGATGCGTCGCCAAACTCCCGCGGGATCCCGCAGCAAGATCCAAAATGGCGCAGCACTCGCAAAATATCGAGAAAAACAACTCAGCAAACGCTGAATGACGGTAAGTGAGCGCCGCACGCCGCAATATTGTATCACCAGCAAAAAAATCCGCTGCATGCAAATTTGCGGATTTTCGGTAAATTTGCGAGAGTTCGCGGATTGCGAATTTACCGAAAAGCCGCAAAATCCGCGAGTGGAACTGATTCCGCCCATGCTTACTAGCCACCCATAAATTGCACATCAGGAACAAGTGTTCAGGGATTCCCCCCACTCAAGTCTTCCTACCATCAGAAGTGGTTCTATTGTTTCCAGGCAAAGCATCTTTTATACACATCATCATAATGCTAATTATTGCCACTGGAGGGAGGGGAGGGGGGGGCAGCAGAACAAGGCCAACACATGATTTTTAAAAAGTGCTGTTCCACTATAGATATGAAAACTCCATCTTCACCATCTTGACCTCTCAGGTCAGGTGAAAAAAAACTGATAACGATACCCAAGTTCAAACGATCAAACTGGGGAGGAAGAAGTTTCCTCGTGCATGCAGCACGGACATGGAACTCACTACCACTTGACATAAAAAACAGCCCAACCCTGGAGTTTTTCAGAAAGAGAATCAAGACCTGGTTGTTCACCGCATAAATTTTGCTAACTCCAGACTTGCCCCGGAATCTGGACAATTCATAGCGCCAAGACACCTTTGGGCATTCGTGCGCTTTAGAAATAGACAAATCAAATCAAATCAAATCAAACCACTAAACTAGATTTTTGATGAATAGTACAAAGGAACATTTTAACAGGTTTCTAGGGTTTTCCTAACTACATTTGGATAAAGATGTTTTATTACCAACCAGAACTCTCCTTAGAAATGTACCACTTTATCTACACAGGGTAAAGTGCATTTAGAATATTTTAACTCTAGGGACATACTTTACCTTAATATGTTGCATGTCACATGTCCTGCCTTCATACATTATGCACCCAACCCTTTAGGCTACAGGATAAATATTATTATTTATTAGAGACAACATTCACCATGGCACGTTGGTACTAGGAACCAGAATACAACATAGAGAGCAGAAATACACGGCACCTTAATCAGAGAAAACAACAAGACATGAGGACTGGTCATCAAGGCGTAAAACTATAGCTGTGTAAATAGATACGGTTTCACAGCATGCTTAATAGTTTCACAGTTGGAGATGCTGCACAGATACAGAGGAAGATCATTCTTGAGCTTGGTAATCAGTTCATTCTAGAGCTTGGTAATCAGCACATGAAAGGCTCACTTGCCACACTATGCTGGCTTTTACTGTCACAAACATAAAAGAGAAACAGCACCGGACCACAGTAACAGGATGGAATGGCAGAGGGTCACTAGGCAGAATACTACACAAAAATATGTGGAATATCAGAGGACTTTGAGTTTAATTTTAGGGGTGAATTACCTAATGTATAAAAGTGGGTTGTTGTGCCTGTAGAGCGCTTTATTCTGGCATACATAATTGTAGGATCTAAAAGCTACAGCCAGCCAGGCCACAGTGATGAATTTGGAGCCACTTGTTTTAGTTAAGCATGTAGGTGGAGTCAAAATACTGTGCAGCCCAACATACCACTGGAGCCCTTTCTGCGTCAACTTCCCTTGGCCTCATTGGTTAAATATGCCAATTGGGTGCACCCAATGTCCCTTATATACAGTGCTGTAGAATGACAGTGACAGAGAGTGATAATTCAAATTACCAACAGAAATAATCGTCCACAAAAACGTGAAAAATCTAGGGAGGCTATACATATATTAACAATACTGCTACAGTAGGCATATCTTTGTATAGTATGACTGCTGGATTACCAATGTGTCATTGTGTACCTGAAAATCTTCAAAAAGTCACTCCTTGTAATTTTTGGATCTACTGTTTTGCTACCCATCCGTCGCTATTCTGCCTGTTGGCCCGGGACATCCTGCCTGAGACACTGGGCTCGTGTTCCACCTGCTGCCCCGCTGCTCCCGCGGACCGCCGACTGCCGGGGCACAACAACCCCCAGAAGGCAGTGCAGTCTCGCGAGAGGGGCCGCGAGAGCCAGTGCCACCCCTCAAAAGCAGCTGGGAGCCCCAGGGGCGCGGGTCGCACTCATTGTAATTTTGGGATCTACTGTTTTGCTGCCCATACCGTCGCTATTCTGCCTGTTGGACCAGGTCATCCTGCCTGAGAGACTGGGATCGTGTTCCACCTTCTGCCTCGCTGCTCCCGCGGACAGCCGGGGCACTACAACCCCCAGAAGGTAGTGCGGTCTCGCGAGAGGGGCCGCGAGAGCCAGTGCCACCCCTCAAAAGCAGCTGGAAGGCCCCGCGGCGAGGGACGCCCCCCTTGTAATTTTGGGATCTACTGTTTTGCTGCCCATACCATCGCTATTCTGCCTGTTGGACCGGGTCATCCTGCCCGAGAGACTGGGCTCGTGTTCCACCTGCTGCCTCGCTGCTTCCGAGGAACGCCGACTGCTGTGCACTACAACCCCCAGAAGTCAGTGCGGTCTTGCGAAAGAGGCCGCGAGAGCCAGTGCCACCCCTCTAAAGCAGCTGGGAGGGCGGGCCCGTCCTTGCCCGTCTGTGACTGATTGAGGCTGGGTTGGGCCTACTCTCTTGGCCCTGGCATCTGGAAGAATGTCTGACCACACTAGTAAAGATATACCAGGCACTATTGACTAACTTTGTTATTGGGATTCGTATCTATTGCTGTTGCTGGCTTGGGACTGTCACTGCCTGTGAAGTTAATATAACCATTTAATAGGTGCTAGTGATAAACATGATTTTTAGATTTGGTTTAATTTGGTGGTCCCAATTTTAGAACTAGTATGTCTAGGGTTAATCGCAGGGGAGTGGGTGGTCCTGGGGTTGTGGGTACATTAGATGCCTTTCTTTCACGGGCTGAGTCGGTTCTTATGCATGAAATCAAGATCACTGAAAAAAGACTCTCCCTAGATCCCCAAACTCATCGAGCTTCAATAGGAGCTCATACATCCAGCCTTCCCCCTATTGAGGCCCCAACTGTGGACTCCACTCTTCTGGCGACTGCCCAGATTCATACTTCCAAAGTAATGAATCCTCAATTCAATGGTAGCATACTATCTCTTGATCTTTCCCCTTCTCCCAAAATACGTACACGACATCAGAGATTGGAGCAGACAATGGTGGGGAAGGTTCAAAACAATAATAACAAATGGAAGGCGTGTGGACAGCCGCAAATCCCAACCCGAGCTAGCAAGGTGGCTAAAACAAGGAGTAAATGCTGAGATAATGTGGGGGGCCAGGTATTTGCTTCTCCATTAGCCAATAATAGTCAAACTAGAGATAAGGAAGAGGATAGAGCCTACATTAAACATGTGTTTAGGGATTTTGAGGATGTTCTCCTTTCCAAAGTGGGTGAGAAAATGGTGACCTTGCTAGAACCCTTACTATCCAAACTGTCAGAAATAGATACAAGGTTATGTAAGTTGGAGCACCTACTATCGCCAACGCTAAACTCGGGTGAGGCCGCAAATGGCCAGTCAACTGTATCTAGCTCAGTTACAGTGCATAGTACCAGCCAAGCTAAGGAGATAGGCCGCAGCGACTGCAGTGAGGGTAGGATGAGTCTAGTTCCCAATGCCATCGTGAGTAGCCAACATACCATACCCAATGATTCTGTATGCAATAGGGAACAGCAAAGGAGTCGGGATCCAGGCACCAAATGGGGGAGGAATATCATACCTAGCAGCTCCCTCAACCTTCCTCCGGAAGCCACCCCATACACCATTGTCCTCTCTAATGTACCAGCACGCGGGACTAATAATGGCGAACATTGGGAATCGCTAAAGAACAAAGCTTTACACATGTTAAACATCAGAACCGGGTTTGGCGATTACCCATTCCGAGAATTTAAGATGGTTCGCAGAGTTCCATGTGTAGGGCATAAACAGAAACAGTGTAGAGGGGATTGCGTGGTGCTTAGTTTTGGGTCCCCATATCTTGTACAAACAATCTTGGAAAGGGCAGGCACAAGGGATTTGAGTGAAGCAAATATTCACACCTTGCCCCTGGGCTTTTTCTATCGGGCTTCTTCACAGCCCATTATAGCTACAGGTAGTATAAGAAATAGTGACCTATGATTATGTAGTACCAAAGTTAAATAGTTTTTAACTCTTCTCCACATTGAAGGATATTGATTGACTGCAATCTGTTGAACAGTGTAATATGATTTCCCACTTACCATCCACCACGACTAACTCAACAATTCTCAATATTCTTTCGTGGAATATAGCGGGGCTAGAGAAGAAATTACTGCTCCCCGAATGAAATAGATTTGTCGAAAAGTTTGAGATATGTCTATTCCAGGAGACATGGAGCCTAACTCCTCTATATAAATCTGGCTACACCTCCTATGTTATCCCTGCAACTAGTTCAGGTAAAGGACCCCCCTCTGGGGTTTACACATCTGGATTAGTATTTCCCTTAACTGGACGATTGCCACACATACTTGCCTGGCACAGGACATTCTACACTTGACTGCCAGAGGTACACCTAATGGAATAGTCTTAGAATTATTTAAAATCTATGCAGGAGGCTCTCCAGGTGCCCAGATGTCATCGACTATAACATCCTTGGATAGCATGATATCATCCATCTCGCCACACTCTAACATTGTAGTAGCTGGGGACTTCAATGTTACATTTGAACCTCTGAGTGCGGATGACATTCTGGGACCTGCCGAAGAGGATGCAAAATGGGCTATTCCGACCCTCAGTTTAGATACCATTAAGAAGTGTTCCCAGAGAGCTATCCAAATTAATGCCCTCACTCTGGAATATGGCCTAAGAGCTGTAAATGGGAGAACACACTCTGATCCAAGCAGAGCTAACACCTTTAATAGTATAAGCTCCCCATCCAGAATAGACTATATTCTTTTGATGTTCGACTCTGGGGGGACTTGGAAGATATGGCAGTTATTCCCTCAATAGACAGTGACCATAACCCTCTCTTTCTACGAGTAAACAATTTCTGGTGATCTTCTGGGCTAAAGGCATGCAATCGTCCCTTAATGATAACCAGAGAGGTAATCCCCTCCAACTGTAATCGACGCCTCAAATGGCACAAAGTCTCCCAGGAAGACAAACTGCAAAGTATTAGGGAGGCTGTCGAATCTAAGAATAGGGAACTAATGGTGCTCCATAGTGATATGGGGAAGCAATTTAATTATCATTATTTTTACCAAATCAATTAATAAGCTAAGTTCTTTTTTTATTATGCAAGGGAAATCGGGCCCGAAACCTGATCGAGCAAGGCTTAATAACCCATGGTATTCTCTGAGCTGTAGGGAAAAGAGGGCAGCACTATCTCTTGCCGTCAGAAAGAAGGATTTACCAGCAATTAAGAGGAAGATTACTCTAAGGCTTTGGTGGAAGCAAAACGCAATTGGGACGAGGCCCATTGGCAGGAACTCAAGCAGGCCTCGATCCAGAGGGATGCAACACTATTTTGGGATTTAATCAACAAAGGGAATAGGAAAGATTCAGACCAAATCCCTAATCATATTACAGGCCAGCAAAGGCAAGAACACTTCTCCAATCTATACTTGGGAGAAGAATGTCCTGTGTCCCCAAGCGTTGAGACCTCCTCAATTAGCACAGGTGCCCCTTAGGTATTAGACAATTTTGAGCTCCAAGAGGTGGAGCTAGCATTAAATAGTACTGCTCCAGGGAAGGAAGCGGGCCCTGACGGTCTCCCCGGGGACCTGCTCTTGTACGATCCTAAGCCATGGGCCCAATTTCTTTTACTTATAATGAATCTGATAGCAAGGGGATTTCCCGTTCCGGACTCCTGGAAAGGTGCAGAGGTCGGTCCAATATTAAGAAAGGAAATAGGGAGGACCCTGTCAACTACAGACCGATTAGTTTAATCGACGTGATACAGAAGGTGGTTGGCAGGGTGCTCCTTATGAGGATTAGAACGTGGATGGAGGATGGAAACATCCTGTCCCATTATCAAGCAGGGTTTAGGCAGAAGGTGGGAACAATGGACCAGGTATTCAGATTCTTCATGATCTATTGGAAAACAGTGACCATAGGGAAAGGTAGCCTATACCTGGCCTTTATAGATCTGAAAACTGCATTCGACCTGGTGCCCCGGGAGAAGCTTTGGCAGGTCTAACAACAACTGGGTATTTCCCCCGAGATTCTAGACTTTTTAAAAGGTCTGCATAATGACAACTATGCTAAAATCAGGTGGGGATCCCAAGGGCAGTTAACAGAGAGGATTGAGGTGAACAGGTGGGTACGCCAGGGATGTATGTTTGCCCCCACCCTGTTTTCGTTATTCATCAACTGGGGGTGGTGGACCAACTCAACGAGGAACCATCTCAGGCTCCCACCTTGGCAGGGGAGAAGACACCAACCCTCCTGTTCGCCGACGATACCCTCCTGATTTCCAAGTCACCGGGTGGCCTCCAAAAGCTGTTAAATAGATTTAGTTCCTTTTGTAATTCTCGGGGGTTAATAATTAACACAAGCAAAACTAAATTAATGAGTATCTACCCTTCAAAACGGTTTAGAAATGGCATTACTCTGAACGATGCCCCCTTGGATGTAGTTGAGTCTTTTGACTACTTGGGAATACAGGTTTCTAAAAATATGAAATGGAGTTCCCATTTAGCCAAGATGCTCTTAAACCACAAGCGGGTATCTGGGGCCATCATTAGAGAACAACATCTGTCTGCGAGTAGGCCAGTTGCCCCTGCGCTTGCGGTCTATGATGGCACAGCACTACCTTCGCCCCTTGCTTTTTTGGGCACGCATAAGAAGAACTGGTGAGCTGTCCAACTATGCTGCTGCCCTTGACGAACTGGTGTCAGCGGACACAGGGAGTAGAAACAAATGGATGGTAGACCTTAGGCAGCTCCTAATCGATACTGGATTCAGAGAGGCCTGGGCTAGTCAGATCCCACCACCCAAGCAGGATCTTAAGCGTGCTTATAGGGACTAGGTGCACTGCAGATGGTTGCACTATCTAATTCAAAATCTGGGAAACTTACCAAGGTGTTCTTTGAACACAAAAACATCTGTAAACTAGAACCGTACCTCAATTTCATTCAGGTCCCCAGGGACAGGGTCTTATATATGAAGATGTGATTGGGGACCCTGCTGCTTAACAACGTGATAGCATCTTGGAAGGGGCCCAACTCAATACCTGCTCCTTGTCCGAGTTGTGCCTACCTCAATGAGTCCATTGCCCATCTCTTTTTTGCATGCCCGGCCTACAGGATGGCAAGAGCTAAATGGCCCAAGGCAGGCTGTAAAATGGTAGGCCTAACGAACTATCGTGCTGCACTACGCATCCTAAAAACTGATACTTCCTCCTTGACATTGATTTGTGGAGTAGCTATATTCTTGGGATGCACATGGTTGATAAGGACAAAGATCCAGGGGAAAAATGCGATAAGTCCAAACACCAGAGATGTGCATGGGTGACAGATATGATTAAAAAACTCCTTATGGTTGTAATTTCATTCTACTAGCCCTGTATAAATAGATGTCCCTCTTTTTTATATTTCATATACATTTTTTTACTTTGTATATTCGTGGTTTTTAATTGTTTGGAATTTAATGTATATTATGATGTTTTTTAAGTGGTCCATGTTCATACAAATTGGATGTTTATATCTCTACACTTTTATGATAAATTTTTGTCGAATAAAGCTTATTACTACTACTTCTCCACTGCATAAAGGAATTTACAGCTCCTGTCTGGTAGTGACCCAGTAGTTTGGGGGGGAGATTAAAAACATCTTCCTTGTTGAACTCACAATGAAGGAGAGTGAGACAACATGAACACTAATACATGTAGGATCTTATGGTGATATTTTCCATTCACTTCTTTCAAATGCAGTGGCAGATTGTGCTACGAATGGAATGTTAAAAGCCTCCTCTCTCTGGTTTACGGCATTGCGCAACAAAGGCTTAAGCTGGCAACACATTTTAAAAGTTTGTACAATTCCTAAAAGGAAGCAAGATTCTTCATGCTCATAAACCAGCTGCACACCACATGTCAGCTGCTATTCTGATGTTCAATGATATGTAACTATATCATTAGGAGGTGATGGTCTAGTTGGGTAGTTTCTAACAACAGTTTGAGGGGAATCTGCATTGTGTTATTTTTTCATGTTCCTGTGAATGTAAAACTTGGTTGTCGTCATCAAGTTTCTCTATTTGTGCTCTGAGGGTCGTATGTAGGTGAAGTATGTTTGTCGTGGTGCCAGTCAAAAGGAGATTCTGCTTTAATTCAATGCCAATTTCTTACAGTTTTAATACGGACAACGTAAAGCTCTACGTTTTCCCAAAATACTTCTTTTACTGAAATCATTTTCAGAACATATTAGATGACGCCTGTTAGAAACTGGGTTACTGGTTGATTGGGGTGTGAGCCCTGGTCAAGCAGCATGCACAATCCTAGTCAAGATAAAGCACAAGGAAACCCCAAATTAACATGTGCTCAACCCTCTGATAGCCTGGCACAGAGCAGTCAGGCTTAACTTAGAGGCAATGTGTAAAGAATTTGTGCAAACACTTCAAACAGTAACACAGTGAACCCACTGCAAAAAACTAATCCCTTGCAAGGTTAGAAAAATAGTGCTGAATTTATTGAATAAAAGAAGACCAAAACAACAAAAAATTCAAGAAGTAGAATCAGAGTTATTCATTTGTTAAAGTATAAAATGTAAAATAGCGCCTGAAAGCAGAAAGCCCCAACTACGGCTATCTTGTCGCGCTGGACTGGGTCAAAGTCAAACGTTCAGGCTGACAGCGATCAATCAATCAATCACAAAATTTGTATAGCGCGCTACTTACCCGTAAGGGTCTCAAGGCGCTGAGGGGGGTGGAGGGGACGCTACTGCTCGAACAGCCAGGTCTTGAGTTGTTTCCTGAAGGAGAGATGGTCCCGGGTCAGCCGTAGGTGAGTGGGGAGGGAGTTCCATGTCATGGCTGGCAGGTATAAGGATCTACCTCCCACGGTGGATTTCCGAAAACGTGGGACGGAGGCGAGGGCAAGGCTGGCGGATCGGAGCTGGCGGGTGGGTGTGTAGAAAGTGAGGCGGCTGTTGAGGTACTTCGGGCCCGTGTCGTGGAGAGCCTTGTGTGCATAGGTGAGGAGTCTGTACGTTTTCCTCTTGTTGACGGGGAGCCAGTGCAGGTTAATCAGGTGGGCAGAGATGTGGCTGCGGTGAGGGATGTCCAGGATGAGTCATGCTGAGGCGTTCTGAAAGCGCTGGAGTCTTTTCTGGAGTTTGGCTGTGGTTCCAGCGTAGACGGTGTTCCCATAGTCCAGACGGCTGGTGACGAGGGCCTAGGTGACGGTTCTTCTTGGTTTCGGTGGGGATCCACCGGAAGATCTTTCGGAGCAAGCGCAGGGTGTTGAAGCAGGATGACGAGACGGCATTCACTTGCTTGGTCATCGTGAGGGAGGAGTCCAGGATGAAGCCCAGGTTGCGTGCGTGGTCCGTTGGTTTGGGTGGGATGCCCAGGGCAGGGGGCCACCAGGAGTTGTCCCAGGCAGAGGGGAGCCACCGTTTTACATAAATCGTACCATGGGTATATACCGTTGATGACGTAGGCAAATCGCTGGAAGCAAAGAACCTTCTTATGCTGTATTATGTTCGCACACAAGAACTCAGGGGCTGACCTCCTGTCAGTTCAAAAAAGCACTCTTAAAAATAAGCTGCGGCCTCCCTGCTCATAGACCGGAAAGCGTCACGTTGTTCTTCTTCGGAGATTAGCGAATCTCTGAAGAAGAACAAGATTTATGTAAACCAGTGGCTCCCTCGGACAGTGCTACTCATTGCACCTATCCCATCAGAAGTCGGTGGCCAGGATACGCACAACGGGCACTGCATTTGCCCACAGTCCAATATATCCTAAGGGACTCAAAAGGCAAACACAAACTTTAGTTCACTTTTGAAGTTAAACGATAAAAACTTTGTTTTGAGAATCTGTCCTGAAGAAGGCATTTGTAAAAGAAAAAAAGCCGAAACGCCGCGTCGACACTTCTTTGATTCTTGCTTTTACGATTTTTTTAATATATTTATTTGAAACCTCCAATATTGTATGAATTTTGCATTGATTGTTATTTGCATATTTTCAGGTTCTTAACTGCACTGAGTAACCAAAATGCATGACAGAACAATAAAAGTTTTGCATTTTTTTACATAAACTCTTGATTATAGCCTTCATAATTTACCTTGTTATAACTGTGGAGAATTTGTGTTAATAATTGAGTGACCGTAAACAACTATAGGGTACTAGGGACATTAGAATTCTTTACCTCACGTCGTTTTAGACACCTGAATAACTACAGGGTGTCTACTCTAGGATTGAGACTATTTCGATCTCCTGAAAATAGATACCTTTCCCGTGGGACATATTCTGTTTCTCGACTGATGATCCCCTACATTGTTAGCAATCACTTCAGTGCTCTGTACCAAGTGGACCAGCCACACTCCATCATATGATTCACCTTAATTTACTTCTCTATGATCCCAGCTTGTTTTGGAGTCACTTGAACTAAACTTTGTTTACTCCACCAACCTTTACCTACGAGCAAAGCTGCTCCCTTTATTTACTTTCAATACCTGAACAGGTAAGGAAAACTTTGACTCCCCTTTTCTGACTGATTTGGGTTTTCTCAAAAAGGCAGAATCATTAAAACTCAGTTTTGATTAATCTTTACCTTTGTCGAACAAGTTTCATTTCTGCTTGTTTAAGGACCACAGCAACACAAGCTTATTGAGTGACATCATGAGTCAATGAACTACTACCTTTGATTGATAACCACGTATGACACAGGTTTATGTGAATCTTCCTACCACTGATTAATGTGAAAGGAGTACCCCAGTAGTAGTATGAGGGAACATATTATGACTTCAAAGGTTTCTGCTCAAAAACTCTCCATACCGTACAAAGATCTGTGGGATAAGCAGAGTAATTTGAGATTCATTTTATGGGTGACTTATCTAATGAATAAAAGTAGGTTTTTGTGCCTGCAGAGCATTTTACTCAGACATGCATAACTGGAGGATCTCAAAACTACAGCCAGCCAGGCCACAATGATGAAGTTGGAGTCACTGGTTTCATTTATACATGTAGGTGAGTCGTATGGTATATGGGCCTCTTTCTGAGTGCATGTTAAGTTAGCATGGCTTGTTCGAAGTTTAAACGCCATTTTTCCTTTTGCTGCTTCTGCACAAAACACTGCTTGGCTGTTTTTGCTGAGTTAGCTTTCACGAAGGTCTATACATGAGAAAAGGTTTGTTTTTCGACATCTCTAGAGATACATTGTGTCCCCAGTATGTACAGTGAGTGCTAAGCCGCCAAGGTTATCATAACGTTCGAGCCTGTTTATCGGTGTGTCCGTGTATCTCATTCTAGACACAACAATTTGGCAGCTGCAAGCCGAGTAGGATTCTGGCGCCTTTATCATAGCACACTTGCCAGAACTTCGCACACTTTGATGATTCCAGGCATGCAGAGAGACTAACCGGTCCTGATGTAATTTACACTTACTGAGCGGACAGGTAAATGGGGTCCCCCTGAGAAAGCTCAAGAGACCTTCTATAGTTTTATAATACATAGTTTCGCAATAGGGAGGGTGCTTTAAATAGGCGTTTGTCATCACCTGTTTGCACTATCATTGTAACATGATTCCTCCTTTTGTATTTTATGGAATTGTAACCATGCTGTCCGTATTAATATTATCCATATGTATGCTGATGTTGATTACAATACTATGCTTGAGATCACGTCGTTAAAATAAAGATTTTAACCTTACCGTGTCTCTATTTTACTCCTGTTGTGGACTGGTATGAGCGTATAACAAAAGAGTTTACTCACTTCCCACCATTCCTGAGATGGTCCTAAGTTGCATGTTCTAGGTTGTCTAATCATCGGTTTCTTTGCTATAGGACGAAGAGCTAAGGTGACACTGATTGCTAGTCTGGTAGGGGATTTTGGGTACTAAGGTGAATTTTGGCACACCCTAATTCACTGATGGCCTTAGTTCTGTGCACAGTTCTGTGTTTGTGCAGAATCCCGGTTACATGGCGCTGCCAACGAGTGTGGTCTTATAGTGAGACACTTGAGTAGTGCTTTTATCAGTCTACAACCACCTCACTCTCGTTTCCGGTTGATGGTAGTGACGGATAAAAAACCTACCTATATTTACATAGGTTGTTTGAAGCTTGTTAATTCTCAAAAGTTTCTTCTTTGGATTACAACCCAGTTGTGCGTACTAGTATTGTCTTGTACTTCTCTCTTACTGTTTCGATATGGCTGCGGTTGATATCCGGACTCACAGTTGTGTAGCTGTGTGTAATCATTTGCAGGAATACCTTGTTTCTCTTGAGGGCCAGGCAGAGGTTTTTGTAGTCTCTGCTGAGGTTGCGTACCCGTTTGAATTGTATTACTCATGGGTTACATTTCCCGCAATGAATGCTGTTTCTAATGTTTTTCACTCGTATACCCCCGCTAATGTTTCTGCACTGTACGCTCCATATCGGCCAGTAGAAATTCTGATTTCTGTTTGGCAGCATGCTGTTTGGTTTAGTGGCGCCCTCCCACACGTTGTTGCAGCAGTCAGACAAGGACCGTTGTCCATTTCAGGCGCTACTTGGCCTGTGTTGGCTGCTTACACTCCGCATCCCCAGGCGGGTGCTTTGACAGCCGTACAACTGCGACCCCTGTAAGCCTGTTCAGTAGCAGTTATCAGGGGTCTGGTTCACTACATTACTCGCAACCTCCTGGGTGGGGCCCCGGCAGGTGCAGCGCATTCAGTTGGCGGTGGTGGACTCAAGTTTAATCCCGTCATGGTTAATGCAGTCATGGGCAAGCGTCCCCAAGATAAAGAAGAAATGCCTTTTTAGCTTACCGAGAAATTTGACCAACTGGAGGCAGTGTTCCTGAATACTAGTCCTGTTGAGAAACACAGGATTCTAACCGTGAGTTTGAAGAAAGACTTAGTGCCTGACGTAACTGAGTGTACATCTTGGGGGGTGGTTTTTGCAGCAGTCTACACTAGGTGCTTGGGCACCCTGTCAATGACTGTTTTGCCCACTGTGATCAAGCGTGTTCAGGATGAGGACGAACCAGAGGCTGCAGTGGAGTTGGGAATGCGCCTCGTGGGAGCATTTGATATGGTACGTGATCTCGTCCTTGCTAATGTCAAGTGGGATGCTGACAAACCTCGTCAGTTGCTGAAAATTATTACGGAGGCTTATAAGTCCGTGGGCCGTAATAGTTTAGGTGTTCAGCCTTTCGTGAAGGAAGAAAAGCAGCAGCGAGCTCAGCATGGGTCATCTGATAAGGATGATCGCCTAAAAGTAAGAACAAAAAACAGGGGAAGCAGCAGCAGCAGAAACCGGGTTCCCGTCCCGCTTCGCCTACACCTGGCCTTGTTGAGCGTAAATATGATTTGCGCGACCGCAGTACTATTAAGTCGCCTGATAGGTTTCAGGTTCCTGAACAAAGTTCTCCTCGCTCTTAGCAGGAAACATCGGTAACAACCACCGGTGGAGGAGGTGGCGACAGAGGTCAAGGTGCCGAACAGAGCCTTGAGCAGCCTCGTAAGGCTGACGGAAAAGGCAAGCAGGACAAGTCACCACGACAAAGACCCCAGTTTCAGAAGAAGAAAGTTGCTGCTGTAACAGCGAGATATGTCACAGATAGTGAGAATGCAGCTTTGAAACTGACCCTGCTGGACAGCGCGGTGGAGATTACAATCATTTGAGAGGTGCTGCGTCCACTACTGAAGGTGACAGCGACTGACACCTTCATTGTAGTTGAAACAGCAGACACTAGAGTGGCGCCCCCTGACAGTCTTTATGAAATAGTCCCTGTAATTGAAGGCGACATAGAATGTACCATAAAAGGGGTCTTTTGGGAGAATCTGATGACTACTTATGATATTTTGTAGGCGGAGGTCAACTGGCCCCCACCGTATGTCTTGGCAGCTCCACAAGGGGAGGAGGTGATCCTCCCAGCTTTTGCGTACAAAGTGCCGAAAGAGCAGGCGCTGCAGTTTGCAGAAGATTGGGCTAAGGCGCTTGCGCCGGCGTTGTACCGTACTCATTGTGGATGGGACAAATTTTCCCCTCAACATGAGATCCCTTGCGGTCCATGCCACAGTCACAACCCCAATACCCTATACGGCATGAGGCGAATGCCTCTGTAGCCAAAATCCTTGAACAATTGGAATATCAAGGTGTAATTGAAACGTCTGTGTCTCCGATGACTAACCCGCTTTTTACTGTGACCAAGCCATATGGCTCGTACTGTTTGGTATTGTAATACCGCCACTTAAACTCACATTGTGGTACGTGTGCGGGGCAGAATACTCACAGTTCTGCTTTAGTGGATAGTCTAGTATGTAAAAGGTTCAAAACTACACTTGACATTTCCAATGGATTCTTTGCCAATAACTTATACCCATTTAGTGGATAGTGGACGAGTTTTACCTGTAGTGGCAAAGAACGCCAATTTCTTCGTTTGCCCATGGGCTACAAGAATAGTCCGGGCATTTTTGCTGCCCGCATTGTCTCTCTGCTTGAGAGGCTCAACGCAGATGCATGTTCGCATGTGGATGCCATTTATCTCACAGACGACAAAGCATCTGTGCCGAGTTGACCGCATAATTTGCCGTTTTGTGGACTTTGGCTATAAATTCAATTTTGCGAAATCGCACATTGCAGAATACACAGTGTTGTTCCTGGGCTACGAGCTCAACAATGAAGGCAGAGGCTTGGCTCCTCACTTCTTGGAGAAACGCGCACTTTTGCGTGCTCCCACAACGCTGAAAAAGTTGCAATCCTTACTGGGCTTTCTAAATTTTGGACGAACATACATTCCAGAATATGCCCAGCGCATCAAGCCGCTTTATGCATTGATACAACCTACTTTTAGTAAATCGTGCTGGCTGCCGGAACATTCAGCCGTCTTCCAATCTTTGCAGGCTGACCTACTTGAATCTAAGTTCTTGTTGACTCGTGATAACCACACGAACCTGGTGATAAGAATCGTGCCAGAAGCGGTGGGTTTCACGTACCTCACTTTTAATGAGGGAGACACAGTTCCTATTGCTTACAAGTCACACCTGTACACTTCGGCCGAATTGCGGTTTTCCACTGTGGAAAAAGTTCTGACAGCAGTGCAAATGGCGATTCTTAAGGAATGTGCACTGTCGCAGGGAAAACGCATTGTGGGTGTTACTCCGTATCCTGCCTTAGAGGCAGTGATGAAGGCCAGTGTACCAAATTCCAAGGCTTTGCACCATCAGTGGATACAATGGGCATCTTTGACAGCTCCTGATGTAACGTTCGTTTTCGATTCCTCTTTGCAGACTCAGGAGTTTTTGCAGTATGAGTTTGTTCATCCTGCTCCTCTGACTATGCGTCCACTGGAGGATTTTCGATGTATCATTTACACTAATACAAGTGCTCAAGCGGCTACGGGTTCTAGACATGCGTATTCCCCGGCCTGTGCAATTGTGGTTGGTACAATGGTGGATGGTGAATTCAAGTCCGATATCGTCCATACACAGACATTAGGGGACTGTACCACCCAATTAGCAGAAGTATGTGCTCTGATGCTCGCATTGGAGTATGCGGACTCCAGTGTGTCAACTCCTCTTGTGAGTGATTCCGACTACTGTGTACAGTCTTTCAATGACAATCTACACTTTTGGACTCAAAATGATTATTGTGACTCCCAAGGTCACACAATAAAACCATAAAATGATCTGGGTTAGAGTGGCGGAACTTAAAGAACGTCTCCCACTCGTTTTTGTAATTCATACTCTCGGTCATCAGCGCGTAGAAGTTCACCCTGTTGGCAACTGTCTCTCAGATGAAGCTGCAAAGACAGCAGTTGCAACAGTTGCAGTGGCAGCGGTTACACATTCCAAAAGTAAGATTGATGATGAAATCTTAGCAGCTATTGCCGCGACTGAGAAGGGAGGTAATTATCCTAATGGTTTCCCTTCAAAGTACTCTTATCACTTACGTCCTGATAAAGTTCCTTATGTGAGAATTAACAACATTGGTGACAGACTGATTCCCAACGTGGACCGCAGACAGGCTTTGATTACAGCAGGCCATGCGGGGATGGCTTCAGCGCATGCCGGCGTATCAGCTTCTGAATCTCTCCTTCAACAACGATATTTGTGGCGGGGTTTGTATAAACAGACACATGATTTAGTCCTTCAATGAGACATTTGTCAGCAAATTAAGCCTTCTTCTTCTGCACGCCCGCCGCAAACTCAGTTGTGCATATCTAATAAGCCACTTGCGTGTGTTTATTTGGATCACTGCGGTCCTTTCTCTTCTGATACTGCATATAAGTACATCTTAGAAGCAGTTGACTCTTGCACGCGCTTTGTGTGGGTGTGGCCTCAAAGGAGCGCTGATGCCAGAACTGTCGTAAGGGATTTGTATGTCTTTGTGGGAATTTTTGCATGTGGTACCTTCCATTCGGACCAGGGCCCAGCATTTGCCTCTAAGGCACACAAGGATGCCATGGCTTCATTGGGGGTCCAGGTCAAATTTTCGTCTCCATACAGGCCTGAGGGCAATAGTGTTGTGGAGCAAATGAACTGTGACTTAAAGTAAACATTGACAGCGAAGGTGTTGGGTGCTTGCAGAAAATGGCTCACGCACTTGAATAGCGTACAACATACACTTAATAATCTCCCTAGAAGGTCTCTGAGTGGGTGGACCCCAATGTGAAATGCTCCTTGGCCTCAAGATGTTAGTTCCGGACCTTGACGGTCTAGACATGGCGTCGGGAGCCGCATCCTTTGACGTAGACGAACATTCTAATGTTTTGCAGAACCTACAAAAGACCAGAGACAGTCTTGCAAAGGAACACTTGTCTTCCACGTCTGAAGCTGTGTTGAAGAATCCGGTAGTCAGCTGGCTACCCCAAGTTGGAGAACTGGTCCGCAAGAAGATCAACAACAAAAAAGAATTTGGTCCTTGCTAGCGAGCTCCAGTTGCCGTGCTTGGTGTGCAGGGTACAAGAACAGTCATTTTACCTCCTCTTCCTGGATGAAAGGGGAACAGGTACATTTCAATTGACCATGTCAAACCACACAGGATGGCCGATACTGTATAGTATGATTCCTGCGGTTTCGTGTCCAGCAATGGTGCGACACTCTGTTTTGGCCCCGGATCTTGCCATCGGGCCTGATGTTGACATTGAAATGAGTCCACTTACGAATCCTATAGTGAATCAACCTGCTGGTGATCCTCTTAATGACACTGAATATACTTATCCAAGTGACTTGTCTATGCCTGATTTGGAAACTCGTGTGGCTAATGAATGCTGTTTTTCATTTGACACTGGCTAATCCACATCAAAGACCCCTTCCAAAGTTTCAATTTTTGTTACCTGGTTTAAAAAACATTTTTTGATCCCACCGTGGATTTACATTTGACTGGTGCTGCTTGCTATGTTTTTTGTTTATGTCCATAGGATTTGTGGTATATATTTTTTCGTTTTATCAATGGACAATATGTTGAAGAAAGAACGTCAATTCGAGTGATTGATGGAACTTAAGCTCCACACTCCTCTTCGCACATCATGAAGAGGGACCAGACTTTTGTTAATATAACTGCTTGGCCCGTTTCAGATGGGATTGTATGGGATGCTGTAAAGTTCCAGATTCATGGTCCCACAGAGGTTATTAATGTTCCTAATGTACTTCGTGTTTCTATGGGGGATGTGGTTAAACAAAATATTCGCTCTGATGATTGGGATGTTAAGACGGTTGAAGCCTTATTTACTGATTTGAAATATTATGCTGTCTTCGATGGTGAAGATTTATATTTAGAGTCCGCACATTATGGTGATTTGTACTGTTACCAACATTTTGGCAATCACTTTCTGCATAACACTGGCTCATTCCGAAGCATAGTTAATTTCACACAGTAGTAACATTGTCCTGCACTAGTAGAAAATGTTTTCCTATTTTACTGATTTTGATCAATCCAACCCTAATGCTTTTTATTTTTAATTGAATGGAGAGTAATTTTCCAAGGTTAGACTTACCCACACCCAATTACTTTCTTTGAAGTTCTTTATTGACCAGTTGGCTGTTGGGGGCTATGAACTGTGGAGAGATACTATTGATCTTAAATCTGTTTGGGGTTCTAAAAGTTGGCAAGTGTAAGGCACTGAGGCTGTGCTCATCCCAAGCCCTATGTTGTTTCTGAATGATACTATTTCACAACTGATTTCCTGCCTCTATCATCCCGCCGTACTGTAGCAATTGCATTAATTACATCAAGGATAGATTGCTGTAACAGTCTGTATGCAGGGGTGGCAAAATCTACCCTGCACAAACTACAGATGGTACAGAATTCTTCCTATTCAGAAGCGTATTTTGTTTAAAGTCCTTGTGATCACCTTTAGGGCTTTTCACAAGCGTGGCCCACAATATCTGTATAACAAATTTAACAGATTTCACCCTACAAGAGAACTCAGGTCAGCTACTGCCAACTTGATGACTGTCCCCAAGTTTAGACTTGCCACAAAGGGAGGAAAATCTCTGGCAGTCATAGGAGCTAAAGCATGGAATAAACTGCCCTCCCATCTTCGCACAATTACTTCAGAACAGATTTAAAAAAAATCCCTTAAAACATGGATCTATGGGCTAGCCGAATCAGTTTGTAAATCACTTGTCTGATTTCTCTGTGTACAAAACATCTACAATCAGGTAAATCATACTAACCTATCAGCAATGGAGTCGAAGCGCCAGGATGCTCCTTGGAGCGACAGCGCGCTATATAAATATCCCCACATAAACATAAACATAAACAAAACAACATGCTTTGGATTGGCTACTTCTAAAAAATTGAATGCTCCTTCCTTTCCAGATTTGGGCGAATTCCCCCATTGGAATAATGTTACCAGTACACCCCTGAGTGAGATTCAGGCACTGTTTAGTAATTCCTCTTTTAATGTTTCCAGCATTAGTCCTGAGGGCTGGTTGCTATGGCAAAAAAGTGTGGATTCCTGCCAGCACTGCTTTCTGGGTCTGACCCCTGGCTACACGGCGGTTAGAGTTGATCCCCCGTTTCCAGCCTCACCATTCAGTCACTACCTATTCTGTAGGCAAATTGTGCCAGATCTGGCTCAGACATTCATCCTTAGCGTCTGTTAAGTCACATTTATTCAAGATCTATGATACTGTTGATTTAAATGATTTGGTAAAAGGCCCTGCGGTGGCAGATCGAAAAGATGGATATATGCTGCTTACAATGAAGTTTGGAAACTGTCTCAAATTGAAGCTGCTTCTAGGCTTAGGGCTGTAGATCAAGCTAATTTAGAAAAAGTGCTTGCTGTTGTAGACAATAGCATTAACACCCTTTCTTCCCGAATTGACACTTTAGATAATATTGTGTCATCTGTGGTTGATATTGTACAAGAAGATGTTGCAGTGTTATATCATGGGCTAAATCATTTGAGTTCTGTAATGCAGTTTGCCTGGACTTTGCAGACACTTAAGAATGGTCGCGTTCCTTGGGTTTACTTGAACCCAAGCTTGTTATTTCTGCCTTTTAATTTGACTTTAAAACAGCAATTTATGTCAATGAAAGATGCCACGTTTTCCCTACTGCATATTGAAAAATTGGAACCATTGCCTTTTTCTGTAGCAGAGGCAAATTCGGCTGTGTGATTTATCCACGGTTAATAACCTTACCCTTCTCTCTTTTCAAGTTCAAGAATTGCATGAAACACTATGCTATAGGCAGATTTGAGCCCCTGGGTGGATGGAGCATATCTTCATGAAGTTTGGAACCTCCCATTCACTTACAGGTGTTTGAGGGATGGTAAAGAAGTATTTTTAAATGGCGAGGATTGCATCACTACACCAGACAATTCATTAACATGCAGAAATTTTCAATTGCACAGCTCTTGTAATGTCCTTGCACCCAATTTGGCGTGTGTTTTGAAAGGCACCCCTGTTCTGCCATTACACCTACTTTGACACTGCTTGCTAATGGTAGTCATTTATTATTAAATAATGAAGAATGTTGTGGGTTACACGCCGGTATTGCTTACAATGTTACCGTTTCCCAGCGTGTTACTTGTTGCAAGAATGTGTTGTTCGCACCTCCACATGGCAGGCTTGATTCTTCCATCTGGCCCTCGATTCCGACCTTGAAAGCAGAGTTCAACAAGATGAGCAGAATAAGAGCTCTTTTTTCCCAGAAGGAAGTTCCCCTTACATCTGCGCATGAGACATTTGTCCTTCACGTTGCAAATACTTGCACAGAAGTGAATACTTTATTAAACACGGACCTTGCACTTCGATGCTTTGATCCACACAATCTTGAATGCCTCGTCGACTACTGGCTTGGCTCATTTTTTTTAAGAAGTATGCTCTGGCCTTGTTACCTCATTTCAGACTATATTCGGTGCGATCCCTGCATTTTTTCATTCGATTTTTTCGAGTGTCTTTGGAGGTTTCCCTTTGCTCCTGGCTTTGGTCGCCGGCATTCTGCTTTAATTTTGTCTATTACAAAATGGATGCACATTATGTGCCCCTCGACGTTCTGCTCCACCTGCGTGACCGGATTCTAGAATACTATGGAGCGCTGCTTTTGGCGACTCTGAGTGTAGCGTATGGTTTAACTTTCCAGTTTTCTTTCTTCACTTGCGTGCAGTCTGTTTTTCATTGCCTGGATTGTGAATTCGAATGGGCCCTGGATTTGTGCCTCTGCAACCCGGTATCTCCTGATCTGTATTTTGGTCTACTAATGAGTCCCTAAGTTGCTCATAAAATAGACTGTTCTGATACCGGGATTATAGCCTGCGCAGCTGCCCATGGGGTTCTGTGCAATAGGAACATTTGGACTGCGGCCAATGACTTTCTGGATCGCAGTTATCTTGAAGTAAGCCCGAGTTGTCCTCTGATGATGCTAGAGGCTCCGGCAACCGAGGAACATGTATGTTCTTTTCCCTTGCTTAATTGGATGGCTGAAATGTTCATGGATGAAAACAACGACTTCTTGTTGGAAGTAGTTGCAAAATTTGGTGCTTACATGTTGTTGGACTTAAGTATTACTTATTTTTTTTACTTCATAGACACGTGCTAAACTCGTGAATATTTTTAATTTGTATCTTGCTTTTTCATTACATAGCTGAGAGGTTTTCCTACATCATAGCCACGTGTGTTTTAAATTCACGAAACTTGAAATATTTTGATTTTTCACTCCTAAATTTCAGATTCGGCAAACTTTCTGAACTTGGTTCTGTCTTCCTCGAACTTGAACTCTGCGTTCTATCATGTTTGCCTTGAGTTCTGTGTGTTCCCCGAACATGGGGGGGTTGGGGGGGGGGGGATCGTATGGTTTATGGGCCTCTTTCTGAGTGCATGTTAAGTTAGCATGGCTTGTTCGAGGTTTAAATGCCATTTTTCCTTTGGCTGCTTCTGCACACGACACTGCTTGGCTGTTTTTGCTGAGTTAGCTTTCACGAAGGTCTATATAAGAGAAAAGGTTTGATTTTCGACATCTCTAGACATACATTGTGTCCTCAGTCTGTACAGTGAGTGCTAAGCCGCCAAGGTTATCATAACGTGAAAGCCTGTTTATCGGCGTGTCTGTGTAACACATTCAAGACACAACAATTTGGCAGCTACAAGCCGAGTAGGATTCTGGCTCCTTTATCATAGCACACTTGCCAGAATTGCACACACTTGGAAGATTTTAGGCATGCAGAGAGACTAACTGGTCCTGATGTAATTTACACTTACTGAGCGGACAGGTAAATAGGGTCCCCCTAAGAAAGCTCAAGAGACCTTCTATAGTTTTATAATACAAAGTTTCTAGATAGGGAGGGCGCTTTAAATAGGTGTTTTTCATCACCTGTTTGAAATATAATTGTAACATGATTCCTCCTTTTGTATTTTATGGAATTGTAACCATGCTGTTCGTATTATTATTATCCATATGTATGCTGATGTTGATTAAAATACTATGCTTGAGATCACGTCATTAAAATAAACATTTTAACCTTACTGTGTCTCTATTTTACTCCTGTTGTGGACTGGTATGAGCGTATAACAAAAAGTGTTCTCACTTCCCACCATTCCTGAGATGGTCCTAAGCTGCATGTTCTAGGTTGTCTAATCATTGGTTTCTTTGCTATAGGACGAAGAGCTAATGTGACACTGATTGCTAGTGTGGTAGGGCATTTTGGGTACTAAGGTGAGTTTTGGCACACCCTAATTCACTGATGGCCTTAGTCTCTGTGCACAGTTCTGTGTTTGCACAGAATCCCTGTTACAGGTGGAGTGAACATACTGTGCAGCCCACCATACCACTGGTGCACTTTCTTTGCCAACTTCCCGTGGCCTCATTGGTTAAACATGCCAAATGGGTGTACCCAATGTCCCTCATATACAGTGGTCCTGAATGACAGTGACAGAACGAAGAAAGTCAAAATACCAACAAAACAAAGTAGTCCACAAAAAGGAGAAAAATGTAGGGAGGTTATTCAGATATCACAGCACTGCTACAGTCGCCATATCTTTGTAGAGTAGTACTGTTGGGTTACCAAAGTGTCGTTATGTGTCTGAACATCTTCCTGATATCCAGTGAAATAAAACTACCCCACGCCCAGTGATGCTGGAACACACCGTAATAGAGCACATATGACTTGCTTGAAAAGCACCCAACGCTTGTGCCTCATCAATTTCTTAATGTTACTAAAAGCATCATTCAACGCTGTGTACCACTCAAACTTAGCGCCTTTTCAGAGTATAGCTCTTAATGGTTCAACGATTTGAGCATTACTAGGCACAAACCGCTCACAATATTCAGCCAAACCTAAAAAAGGAGCGAAGGGCATCTCTAATGGCTTTAATACGACATTATTTTGGTTTAATCCCTCCTAATGAAAAATTGTGCTCTAGACACTCCAATTCTTGAATCCCAACCCTGCATTTCTCACGGCTCACAGTCATACCGGTGTTGGAAAATATAGTCAAGACTTGCCTTAGTACTACATTGTGTAAATTATCAGTAAAAATCAATCACCCTGGACCAAACAACAACAAAAATATTTTCCATCATTCTTTCAAAAACAATATCTGCCGACGCAAATCTAAACCGCAATCTCATATATTTGTATGCGCCAAATGGTGTTACTGATTCAAGTTCCTGTGATTCTTGTATTGGAGATACTTGATGATACGCTGAGCGAAGATCAATGACCGGAAAACTTTTTGCCCCATCCAATAGATTGTGTATGGTGTACAGACAAAATATCGACTCCAAAATATCGACTGGACATAATATCGAGTTTTAAATATAGACTGGACAAAATATCGACTGGACATAATATCGACTACAAAAATATCGTTTTTCAGGTAAGTGAAGTAATATCGACTGTATAAAATATAGATAGCAAAAATATCGAATTTTTAATAATATATAATATTTTATAGTGTATTTTTATGTAATAATATGTGTGAAAAGTGTGTCTTAATGTTATAAAATATTTTATTAAATGAATTTTGTTTTTATAATAATTGCGTAATGTAATTCTGTAGCGGGTTGTGGGTTTATAGGGGAATAGGGTGGGAAGTAATTTAATAATAATTAATTAATTAATATATGTTTGTTAATATTTTTAATTAATAATTAATTGATAATTAATTAATATTAATTAGTTAATTAATTAATATATTTTGAACATATTTTGTATTAGTAATTAATTGGTCATTAATTAATTGTAATTAGTTAATTACATTAATTAGAGTAAATTTTTAATATATATAATTTTGTGTTATTTTTAAGTAATTAATTTGGAAAAAATAATATTAATTATTAAAATAATTACAGCTAATGTGCTAATATATTTACTTTATTGTTATTGTTAATTAATAATTAATTGGCAATTAAATAATATTGATACATTTTGGGTAAAGGAGCATTTTTAGGGTTCAGGGTCAGTTTTCAGTTTTAGGGTAAAGGGGTATTTTTGGGGTTCAGGGTCAGTTTTCAGTTTTTGGGTAAAGGGGCATTTTTAGGGTTCAGGGTCAGTTTTCAGTTTTAGGGTAAAGGGGTATTTTTAGGGTTCAGGGTCAGTTTTCAGTTCATGGGTAAAGGGGTATTTTTAGGGTTCAGGGTCAGTTTTCAGTTCATGGGTAAAGGGCTATTTTTAGGGTTCAGGGTCAGTTTTCAGTTCTTGGGTAAAGGGGTATTTTTAGGGTTCAGGGTCAGTTTTCAATTTTTGGGTAAAGGGGCATTTTTAGGGTTCAGGGTCTGTTTTCAGTTTTTGGGTAAAGGGGTATTTTTAGGGTTCAGGGTCAACAAATAAGATTGTAAAAAATTATTTTTATTATTTTCATTTATTATTTAATTATTATAATTTAATTTAAGTATTTTTAAGTATATTTTAGTGATTAAAATTTAATATTAATTTAATTTAACACTGTTTTTAATAAAGTCGATATTTTTTACATCTATATTATTGTTAACGATATTTTGTACTCGATATTTTTGTACTTACCTGTTTGTAGATACAAACTCGATATTTTGACTGTCGATATTTTGTCCACGATATTTTGGCAAGTCGATATTTTGTCCCTCGATATTATTTCAGTGATCCATTGTGTATCTTGGGCAAAGGGTGACAATCTGTAAAAATATACACTTATTTAGTGAGCATAAATCTGCCCAGAGTCTAACCGCACCTGACTTCTTTAGTGAAATAACCACAGGGAAAGCCCATTGAGAATACTCAAAGGGTTTGATTATACCATCTAAACACAACTTTTTTTAACTTGTTTAAGTTCATCTCTGAGATTTAATGGCACCGGACGAACTTTATGGACAATAGGCTGGGCTTGTGGTTTCAAACGAATCTAACGTTTAAAGTCCTTCACTGTTTCTACATTGTCATAAAAATATCAACAAGCTTGCTCCAAATTTCTCCCACATTTGCAAAACCTGATTCAAACTCCAAATATGGAAAGGGGCGACCACTCGGTCCCCCCGAACGTATGGTTGGGTGCCCCCATCCCCCCGGGAAACCATTTTGGGCGGGAGGCGTGGCTCGGCTGGTATGCCCGAAGTGGCGTAGCCGGGGCGCGCCTTTTCCCGCCCAGGAGGGGTTGTCCTAGACACCCGCACGGAAGACCACGCCCAGTAGGCGTCCCGGAGGAGGGTCCCCGCCCTCCCGCAGAAGGATAAATAGAGCGGGAATCCGAAGAAGCGTCCTCTTGTTCCTGTGCTCTGAAGGCTGCACCCACTCGTCGCTCGTGAGCCCTCGACGGAACAAGCGGCAATTTTGAGAACTTGTAATCTTGTTTTTTCTCTTTCAGTTATTGGGAGTACGAAGGATACAGGACCTCGTTGATCAACTAGACCAGAGTACTAGGAGCCATGGCCGGCAAGAAAGCAGGAAAGAGCTCTGAGATGGAGAAGGTATTGCGCCACTTGTCGAACCGAATGGCGAGCATGGACCGAAAACTCGGAAAAGTTGACTCGATCGGCCGAGGTTTGGCCGAAGTTAAGAAGCAGTTAAGCAGTTAAGTTAAGAACAGCTCAGGCCGCACTAAGAAGGTAGTAGGCCCGGCCCTGCCGGGAGTCGTCCCTGAGGGTAGGGGGAAGCGGGTTAAGAGGAGGGCGGTTTCTGGGGAAGATACGGTTCCTGTGATACCCCCTGTCGCCCCCGTTACACCGGCGGTCAGCCCGGTACCAAACCCAGATATAGGTTTACCAATCCCGGTTGTAATTACCCCTGTTAATGACGAAGAGATGCCCCCGGAGCTGGCCATCCAGTTAGCGGCAGTGCTGCCCTGGCTCAAGAAGAAAGCAGGGGGGTCAGTGGCCGCGGGAGACCCGGCCGAGGAAGCTAGACTAATAATCGAGCAGTTACGGCAGTCGAGAGAGGCCGCGACGGCGAATGTTCCTTCTGTTCCCCCACAGGTAGCGCCAGGAGTACCAACGGTTAGCCGGGAAAAGGCGGCAGACACGACGGTTGAACCTGGTAAGCACACATTGCCAATGGCAGGGGAGGGGTCATTACCTTCAAGGCGCGAATGGGTGGCCCAGCACATCCCTGCGGCCACAAAAGAACTGATTTGGGGGGAGAAATATGTAAATATGTTTTCATTGTTGACTGACCATCGCGAGATGGAATATGCAAAATCCCAGAAGGATTTATGGCACCCTAGTGTATGGCGCGCCAAGATGGCGGAATTTAGGGTCGATGAGACTGTAGCATTTTGGGTAAAGGCCTTTTCGATATTTACGGCAGTCATGGGGGAACGAAAACCAGAAGTCATGACCGAGTTGACCTGTTATCAGAATAGGATTATGGATTTTTATACCATGTATGAGGGGGACGAGTGGAAAGGATACGATATGAAATTTCGAAAAGCGAAGGAGTTTGATGCAATTTTGACCTGGGATTGCCTCGACTCGGTGTCATGGCACAAGCAGCTCTTGCCTGGGGCAGCAGGTACGTACTCGCCGGGCGGGAGCGGGTCAGGGTCAGTCCGCCAAAAGCCCGCGGTGCCCTTTCGAGCAGGCGCCGGTGGGGACTATCAGCCCAAGACCGGCGGGAACGGCGGCAAGCGGGGGGTTTGTTGGGGCTTCATTAAAGGCAACTGTAGCAGGCCCCAGGGAACATGTAGGTTCCGGCATGCGTGTGCGGGCTGTGGGAACTCCTCACACCCGGAGAGTAGCTGTAGATCAAAAAACAGCGGAACGGGAGGAAAAGGGGGGTCTAAGCAAGAGTGAGGTGGTACTTTGTAACCGGCTGCCTGCACCTGTCGATATCATGGCACTGACTCCTTGGTTAAACAAATACCCTGATCATGTATCCGCCGGGGTGTTGAGGAAAGGATTCCTATATGGCTTCAACATCCCGGCGGAGGATTTTCGGGGGGACAGTTATTGTAAAAATCAGTTATCCGTCCAGCATAACCCGAGTGTAGCTGCAAGAAAAATTTCCAAAGAAGTCAGCTTGGGGCGGGTGGCGGGGCCTTTTGATCGCCCACCGGTGGCGAATTTCGTGTGTTCCCCGCTAGGGGTGGTGCCGAAGAAAGACCCGGGGGAGTTTAGACTCATTCACAACTTGTCTGCCCCAAAAGGTTCTTCGGTGAACGAAGCCATTGACCCGGATATTTGTTCGGTGCGGTACGCATCTTTTGACGATGCCGTGACCATGTTAAATCACCTGGGCCCCGGAGCACTGATGGCGAAATCAGACATCGAATCGGCATTCCGGTTGCTCCCGGTACACCCGCGAGATCAGCGATTGCTAGGTTTTGCTTTTCAGGGGAGTTATTACATGGATGAATGCATGCCTATGGGTTGCTCCATTTCTTGTGCCTATTTTGAAATGCTCAGCTGTTTTTTAGAGTGGGCATTCACCGAGGCCACAGGGCATAGGCATGTTATGCACTATCTGGATGACTTTCTGTTCTTGGGAGCAGCCGGCGACACGATATGTGCGCAGGCGCTGCAGGACTTCTGCATCCTCATGCGGGATTTCGGAGTCCCATTGGCACCAGGTAAGACAGTTGGACCATCTACTTCACTGGAGTTTCTGGGAATTGAGCTCGATTCTGTGGAGGGATGTTTCCGTTTACCGATGGAAAAGGTGGCCAAGTTTAGGGCTTCCTTGACACAATGCCTGGGCAAGGAGAAAGTGACCCTGCACCAGTTACAGCAAACAGTGGGTCAGCTTAACTTTGCCTTGAGGGTGATACCAATGGCCCGCCCCATCTCACGCTCTATTGCACAAGCTATGGTTGGTCTCAAGGAGGATACCACCGTACAAGACTGTCGGCAGAGGTTCGCCAGGATATGCGCATTTGGTTAGCATTTCTGGCGGACTTCAACTGTCGAGTTGTGTGGAACAAGCCTCCAGCGTCTTCAGATGAACTAAGTCTGTGGACTGACTCAGCTGGGAGCGTGGGATTTGGCGCCATCTTTGGGAACCGATGGTCGGCCCAAGTATGGCCGACGTGGTGGCACTCCAGCGGTCTGACAGGTAACATTGGGTTCTTGGAGCTATTCCCCATTTGGGTTGCTCTGATGGCATGGCCAGACGAGTCCAGGGACCGCTCAGTGGTGTTTTGGTCTGATAATATGACTGTGGTTGAGTGCATTAACCAGCAGGCAGCCCGCTGCAAATGGATCTTGAGATTGTTGAAGGAAATTGTATTACTTTGCATAAGATTGAATGTACAGTTGAGGGCAAAACATGTACCAGGCGTACTGACAACAGCAAACAAAACAGGTGATGGACAGAATGTGGATCAATGTCACACATTCACCCCAGTTCGAAGATCTGGGCCCAAATCCATCGTTTTTTTTGCACTCCACACCACCCTGGGTTAGACAATGGCGATATGCAAATCAGCTCTGACCCTGTGCCCCATGGGAACAGTCCAGTCCGAACTACAAAAGCCATGTCCTTCCCAGAACGGAATCAAGCATCCGAGGACCGGACCGGTTTCGAGGTAACACCTCTCATCAGCCCGTCTAGCTTGACTCCAGTGGTTTGGAGTGCCTGGGACCCACGTCTGAGCATCCCCAGCGCACTTATGGCGGCAATTGCAAACAAAACAGGTGATGGACAGAATGTGGATCAATGTCACACATTCACCCCAGTCCGAAGATCTGGACCCAAATCCATCGTTTTTTTGCACTCCACACCACCCTGGGTTAGACAATGGCGATATGCAAATCAGCTCTGACCCTGTGCCCCATGGGAACAGTCCAGTCCGAACTACAAAAGCCATGTCCTTCCCAGAACGAAATCAAGCATCCGAGGACCGGACCGGTTTCGAGGTAACACCTCTCATCAGCCCGGCTAGCTTGACTCCAGTGGTGTGGAGTGCCTGGGACCCACGTCTGAGCATCCCCAGCGCACTTATGGCGGCAATTGCAAACAAAACAGGTGATGGACAGAATGTGGATCAATGTCACACATTCACCCCAGTCCGAAGATCTGGGCCCAAATCCATCGTTTTTTTGCACTCCACACCACCCTGGGTTAGACAATGGCGATATGCAAATCAGCTCTGACCCTGTGCCCCATGGGAACAGTCCAGTCCGAACTACAAAAGCCATTTCCTTCCCAGCGTACTGAATCATGCAGCTGATGCACTCTCTCGTTCACATATGCAGGCTTTCAGGGGCCATCTACCCACAGCGGACCGGGTGGCGGCACCGTTCCCCGAAGCACTATGGCTAATCGGTGCCCCGGATTACAAGACCTCGTGGCAGCCAGCTTAGCCCCCAGGACAAGGAAGGCATACGAAGGAGCGTTTCGTTCCTACTGCACATTTTTGGGTCCAACAGGGAGACAGAGCTGGGGTCAGGAGGAATCCTTCCTGGGGTTCCTGGTAGCGCTGCACAAAGAAGGCCGATCAGCGGCAACGGCCAATAGACATAGGGCGGCCATTTCATTCATGGCACAGGTGCACAGCATAAGAGACCCGACGGGTTCTTTTTTGGTTAAGAAAGCGCTCCGCGGCTGGCAACGCCTCGAGGGTCGCAAGCAAGATACGAGGCGCCCGATTGGCTTAGACAGACTGTCTCTGCTTTTAGCAAAGCTGGATGAGACGTGCTTCTCCCCTTTCGAAGCAGTTCTGTTCCGGGCAGCTTTCGCCTTAGCATTCCATGGGGCTATGCGGGTGAGCGAACTCGTCGCAAGGAACAAGAAAGATATGGAGGGAGGCTTGGGCAGGGATCACGTCCAAATAAGGGGTGATTCAATGGTGATCTCGATAGCCAGGTCCAAGACTGACCAGGGAGCTATGGGAGATAGTGTTACCGTGCAGCGAGCGCGAGGGTCCCCCACGTGTCCGATAAAGTGTTTAGAGGAATATTTGGCACTAAGGACGGCTACATGGGGGGGGGGGTTTGCTGAGGCACAAAGATGGCACCCCACTGACGAGATTTGAGTTTCAGAGGGTGCTAGCACTGTCAATCGCTGCCGCGGGCATGGACCCGTGCGATTTTGGGACCCACTCCTTTAGGATAGGGGCTGCTACAGAGGCTACAGCCAGGGGTCAGAGTGCTGGGTTGGTCCTCGAATTGCTTCAAAAGGTATGTGCGATTGCACATGTTGTAAAGATCAATTGACATGAACTCACGCTTCTTGTCTTTTGTTTGAATTACAGTTTCGCGAGCCTGTCACGTGGGGCGGAATTTGAAGTCGACCCAGCATCAGGAGACCAGCGGTCAAGGATCACCGACTGGAGAGAGAGTGGTATGGGTCGTGGGCCACTCATATGTGAGGCGCGCCGGCGACGTATTCATGGCAGGTGACGCGACTCACGCATCTGGGGAATACGGGTACAGAGTGACCTTCCATGGGAAGGGCGGGCTCTGTTTTGACCAATTCGAATTGTTTTTTTAGGGTCTTTTAGGGCGGCAAAGGTCACCGCCATCTGTAGTCATAGTACACCTGGGGGGCAATGACTTGGTGACACTGGGTTGATGAGTGTTATTAGAACACATCCTGTCGGCTGTTAGCTGGTTGGCTAAAAGAGTCCCGGGGTGCACGATTGCCTGGTCCCACATGATCCCTAGGAAGGTATGGCGGGGGGGCCTTTCGGTGTCAGCGCTGTACCACTCAGTGAAAAGGGTTAACAATAAGATTGATAAATTGTTTCGCTCTTCGCAGTTGCATAGCATTCCTCACGGGTGTATTCGGGGTGATCACATGTATCTGAATGATGGGGTTCACCTGTCCAGGGAGGGGAATGACTTACTCATAGGAGACTTCATAACATGGCTAAGGGGTTTGAAGAAGCATGACCTTTAGGAGGAGTCGGGGGGGCCGGATAGTCGGTCAACTATCCGGCCTGTGGCGGTAAGGTCATGATCGGTGAGCAGTAATTTCAAGGTCCCTAGAGGGGGGCGCCACCCAGAATGGATGGGAGCGCCCGGGGGGAGGCGGCCATTGGCCCCTTCCACGGGGAGGCGGCACCCACTAAGGATGGGTCGCCTAGGGGGAGACGGCCATAGGCCCCTCCCAGGGGGGAGGCGGCTAGATGCCCCTCCTACGAATTTCCCGGGGGCCGGATATCCGCAACGGCGGATAGAGAGTGTGGGGATGGGGGGGGAGTCCACGCTGTCCTTCCTACAGATACCTCACACGGGAACTCGGACGACCTTTAAGATGGCATCGAGTGGAAAGGGGGCCCCCACGACAAGGGAAGTTACAGTTGGCAATGAGGGTAGAGTCATCTGCGCATGTGCCACTCACACCGCGAGGGCGAGATTTTGGTAGTAGGGATCTGACACCGGTTAAGACCTTGCCGTTGGCCCTTAATGCTAGGATGTACAATTTTAATTTAGAATGTATGCATTTGCAGGATGCTAGACTCGGCTAGGAAACCTTTGTATTAGAGATCTGTTAGCCAAAGAACATGTCTTCATCGAAATGTAATAAATGTAAAATTGTACATATTTCATGAAACTTTTATTTAATGTTTAAATTTTGTTTCATATTTTAATAAATACGGCCGGGGGGTAACTCCCCCCCGCCTTCCAAAAGTTCAAACCTGTGTCCGACTTCTCCCATCCATTGGGGATTGGTGTTGGGAGGGGGTGGCAGACATCCCGGCCATATGACAGAAGCATTTGACCCAACACAACAGGATTCTCCATGCGCACCCATTTTAGCCAAGTCCCTCCATCTACATCTTAAGCCTTAATCGCAACATATAGTTTAGTGGTAATAACCATCACCTAGCATTCTATTTCAGATAATAAGTATCCTAACATGCCAATGTCTTCTTCTCCGAAAGCTTTTGAATTAACATCTGTAGGTAAAAGAGTGACACCCTCATTTCAATTTTCGTAAAATGTGGTATCTCTCAAAACAGTAATAGGAGAACCTGAATCTGCCAAAGCCTGAAGGTTGACATGACCAATTCTGGCTGTGCAAAATGTACACTTATTCAATAATGAAACATAATCACACTCAATAGTCAGCACAATATTATCCAATTTCATTTTACACACCAAATCTTCACTATCCACCTTAGTTATTTTTTTATAACTTTCTTGTTATTCTTGCACGCAGCCTGAAAACTGCAGACAAACTGTTTCCCAACAGCAGGGCAATTAGAGCTACTAGTGACATGAGTTTTCGATCCTCAACTATAACACGCATAACCTGCCTTTCTCACAAAGCTTTTTTTTGATTAGGTGTGAGTATTTACCAGGCATAAAGACTCATTATAGCCACAAGAATCAATGGCCGACACCACACTAATAGGAACATCTGCATGCAACACTTTAGAGGACACCATTGAACTTTCAATCTATTTTGCCAAATTCAATACTTCCAATAATTCTGCAGCGTAATAGTCTTTCTTGTAGATTCCTGGAATAGCAGTTAAAAACGAATTGATCACGAATATATGTATTCACATTGGCACCAAGCATGTTGTGCCTAAAATTCTTAATGCTGTGACATTTTCCTCAATACTTTACTCCATATGTTGTTCACGCTTGAAAAAATGATGTCGCTCCAACTTAATGCTCGGCTCTTCAGGGTACTGTTTACGTAACCTCTCGAGTGTTTCAGTATATTGGTCTCAATTGCTGTCCCATGTGTGATCTTGTGGAGCCGGTACCTCTGGTTGGTTGTCAAAAACGTGTAGTGCTGCCCTGACCTAGACTGCCAAACAATACCACCAATTTGCGAGCACTGTTTCCAGATGATTTATGGTTTACCAGGATGATGCAAAAATGGAGTGGGTTGGCAAATTGAGGTAAGGAAGCCATGTCACAGACTTTTTCAAACCTCAGTACAGATTTCTTCAAATGAATGAAACAAAGTACAGAACATCAGATTGTAAAAGCATGGTTAAAATACCTGCGTAAACAGCACCATTTTTGACTCATCCTCAAGTGGCACCAGGTCCATCAATCAGGCACAGCGAAAATTTAATTGAAATGTTGAAAATGTAAAGCACCAATAAAACAGGCTAACGCTCCATCAATTCACATTGTTATGTGAGCTTGGATGCCTGCGTGGCGTGAGACGTGTAGGAAAAGACCCAAGTGGTTCACCCATTCTCATCGTTATGTGAATTTAGATGCTTACTTTACGTATTTGACGTAACACCAGGGCACAAGTCCTATAAAAAGAAGTTGGGGGGCTGACCAAGTAACACAATATGCAAATGACCTCATGACATCACGACGTAGCGCTATAAATAAATAAACTAGTGCTACTTAAATTATTTGTGCAAATACTGGGACAGACTAACCCATCTGACAGTCTTACAGTGTCTGCATTTATATACAGGTACAGAACAAAGGCAAAAGCATGCCTCTCTTAAGTACCTGTGAAGAGAAGGCGCAGTGTGTGACTCTGTTTCCCTATGTGGCATTTACATTTAAAGAAAGGTTCCAGGCGGCCCCCAGTCAGCATACACAAACAGAAGGAGGCCGGATGGCCCCTTAACTTCGGTCTGGCTGGAGGTGAAAAAAGGCTCCCTGCTGTCTGCATGTTGCTGCTGGGAATGGAAAGCAGGCAAGGTGCAGGTGCTGCTGAACGTGTTCCGGTGTCTGAAAATTACACCGGGACAATTTCAGCATATTTCCAACTTCTTGGCAGGGGGGACGGCGTCCACCCTATGCAAAGAGTGGGGGGACGCGTGTACCTGCTTGCACCCCCAACTCGAGCCCTGCAAAACACACAACTACCTCGCCTGCCAGATTAACTTGTGTGCTCGAATGAAACCTCAGAGCTCCCGGTTACAATGAAGTGGCTCACAATGAAACTTTCCCAAATGAAAATGTGGAGAATATTTTTATATTCAGAAACCACTGCCAAGGGAACTGTTACTCGCTGTCTAGAATAAGTCCTTCTTACTCGCTCTGTACTGCGTTGAGACACAGAAAGCCAGTCAAGCGGCAGCTGCTGCAAATTGGTCGGTGGGCAGCAACCCAGCGCAGTCCGCTAATCACCAATATGTAGAAGCCACTCTGGAGCGTTGTGATTGAAAGACTATTTATTTCAATAGAATTCGCCCAGAACCAGAAGGAATCCGACCACCCAGCAGTAACTGTCAAGCCTCCTACTGAAACGCCGGTAACCATTCCATTCTGGAACTTAGACATACTACAAAAGTATACAAAGAGACCATGGCAACACAGGTAAGAAATTTCCCTATAAGTACAATACATAACCAAATACATGATGCATGCAACAGCTTCCTCTGGATAGACTCTGTTCCGCCATGTTTTTAATCTTTCTGTCGGTCTTTGACAAGTTCATGCACCCCAGAGGAATTAAATTCTATATGAATGCCAATGATACCCAATTGCTAGTTATGCTGGGATTTGATCTTGAGATATAAACATTTTCTTCCTTTCCTTTGTCAACTGTTGTGTGTCTCAATGTAAAAGATAGCGCCTCAGATGTTTTCGTCTCAGGGTGTGCATTTTTGGGCTGCTAGAGCTGGACTAATGGTGATCATGTAGTGTAGGCGTAGCATGAAGTATTCACAGTTTCACCTATTCTTAATGGCATAAAATATCCACCTTTGTTCATCTTGTGTCCTCACAATTTTAGTTTAAAACCTGGTCAACAACTCTGCACCTTATTATCAAGTGGTAATCAGAAATGACATACTAAGTGATCAACTGAACTTACATACTTGTGTTGGCAACCGGGGTAGAACATATGCGGGGTTCTACCTATTATCAAAAACCCAGAGTACAAGCAGGAAAAAACATCAAACAACACACATGCAGTGAGCTATGTTCCAAACAAGACATCATATGAACCAAGATTTCAAGTAAAATTCATTGGCGACATCACTAATGATTTCCTGACTTCTGTTCTAGAAATCCCATTATTGGCTGTTTACTCCTTGCTGCTGAAATAGATAACCAAAATTACTCACCAGTTCAGCTTCCACACGCACCAGCAGAAGAAATAATCTGAAGATTGTGATGACATACTGTGGCTTACAGTCCACGTCATTAGGGGGTCCTACTGACGTAGGGGCAGATTTACAAGCCCCCTCCACCACCAGTAAGTCACTTTTTGTGACGTACTGGTAGCGTATTTCTCTGCCCTATATTTACAAGGACAGGAAAAGCCACCCTGCGTGGCTTTTCCTGTTCTTGTAAATATTGCCCCTTTACACGCAGCACTTTGCGTGAAAGGGGTGTATCATGTGTGTTGCTGTGGGTGTTCCCACGCAACATCCATGGAACAAGACACATTTCCAAATTTACGAAGAATCGTAAATCTGGAAATGCATGTGAATGATACGCCTCCCCAGGGGAGGCGTAGGGAGGGGCAACGAGGAGAAATGTTTTCATTTCATTTCTCATCATTTATTCCTCTTTCAATGCGTGCTGCATTGAAAGAGGAAAATGCCTGTAGTGATTGTTTTTGTGCAGGAAGGTACCCTTGCCCCATGACGCTGGCATCCTTGCACCATGGGGCAAGTGTGCCTATGCCGGCACAAGGCAGCAGGGAGAGCAGAGGAAGGCAACATATTATTGTAAATATGTCGCATTTCTGGGCTATGGAATCGCTGCAGCGTGGCAAACTAAAATGGCTTGCGGTGCCTCGCTGCGGGACTTCCTCGTAAATCTGCCCCTCAGTTTACAGTCAATGCTCAAAAGTAAAATTATTTTAAAGAGAAAACTTCCAGATTAACATCCGTTAGAGCTGCATTTGTAATTCCCTAATACATTACTTTAAACAGCAAAATCAACATAAATGTGATAATCTGCGGACTGCTTATTCTATGACTTTTTGCAGTTTTCAGTATTCTTTAAATGGGGTCATTGGAATGTGAACATCCACTATACCAGACCTCGTGAGGAGAATTAGAACTGGTGCAGAAACACCTCATTTCCCACCGCAAATACTTCATGAGGCGTTATTCCCCATTAGGTAGGGTGACCAGATCTTGAGAACCAAAAACCCGGGACGTTTGGGGAAAATAGAAGGACTACAATTACTCGTCCACGGATTGGCACAGAATGACGCTGTCATCAACATAGGATCACAAAAGATGCATTAGGAAAGTAAATAAAATGTAATTTCCCACAGCCAAAAATAATACCTATTAATTAAATTGCTTACTTATAACAGCTGCTAATTAGCACAGCTTTAGATCACCCAAAAAAGTGCTCTCCCTGGTTTCAGTCGACACCCTCTAAACACCGGGACATGGGCCAAAATTGACGAAATCTGCCGGAACAACTGGTGGAAAAACGGGACTGTCCGGGAAAATCCGGGATATATGGTCACCCTGCCATTAGGACGTGGTGAAGTCAGAATGGTAGCGACTACAGCACCTGATAAATACCACACTCAGGGGTTTCTCACAGGTTTCAGTATTTCCTGGGTGCAGCACTTCCTTCAAGAAGAACAGGCATCTCAGAATGCGATCAGTACTCTCATAAAATGCAGCAGAACCACTCTTATCTGACTTTCAGCACTTAAAATGTATGGCTGGCTTGCAATGAGGAAGAAAAAAAAAGACTCGGGAATGACATTTGCAAGAGGAAAAGGCAGCCAAGCAAAGCTAATGCCAGCGAGGGTGAAATCCGTTAACAGTTACTGGTTTAAAGCTAAAGCCTCTTTTTATTTTTATTTTTTTAATGCTGTTCTACACTAGATCATCTTAATAAAACTCACATACTAAATCAATGCCTCTACCCAACAGTACAGCAGTACACGATGACCTCGTCTGACACCAGCCGTTTTCATAGTGAGTTTCCATTATAAAAGCTGTGGACTCCTGATCTTATGTACAGGCAATTAATCTGAACATATTTCAGCAGCTCCCCGGAGCAGAAAATTATTTCCCAGAATGCTTTACAAATGTTGGCACTTGTACGTAATGGGTGATTTAGCGATCTCGAGTACAAAATGTACCACGCGCATTATGTAACGCACACAGTTTAAGACCTATGTTATTTTACATCACGGATTTTACACAAATTTGCATCAACAGCTTCCTTCAACCATAGGACTAGAGGAACACACAGTTCAAAAGCATATGGTGAATGACTGTATGTCTAAATATCGACCTGCAACAATATGGAATGAAAAGCAATTGACTTGCACAATATCGGCCTGGTAGGCACACACAGGGAGCACACATTTAATATTCTAACTCAACTTTTGCTTACCTTGACTATGTTGTGCAAGTTGATATCTTTACTTTATACTGCTGCAGGTAAATGTTTTGGTAGAACACCATTGGTGACTGCTCTTAAGTGGACTAACACTTTAAGGAAAAGGTAACTAAATGTTCTGAGCATTTATTTGTATGCAAATATTATGAAAGATATGTTGAACCACAATGGATCTAAAAGTGATCCGGGTTGTTTTATCCAGTACTAAAGCCCACTACATGTGTTTCAAAAAGGATACTATGTCAGGACCGGAGGCGAGGATTATGTTGTACCTTTTTTTAATCCTTTCCGGCAGCTTCAACTTTAACCATAAAAAACTAACATTCCCATAATGCATGCTGTTAGGTCTTCCACAATCCACCAATATGCAGTCCACATGGTCCACAAGGGTGTATGCTTCCTGTATGACTTCCTCTTTCTTTTCCTGCTTCCAGCAGATCAGTACCTTTTTTTCTCGCGCTTGCAAAATGCTGGGAAACTAAGGGTTTTGTTTAATTTGAATGCGCTCCCTGGTGTGAGAGTTACGCTGCTGTGAATTGTGATACTTTGTGCTTGTCGTTTTAGCTTCTCGGGGCCACTAGAGTGCTTTTGCGCGCTCCGCTCGCGGCCCCTCACTTAGCGGGCAGTGCAGTGTGCTCATCGGAGCCTAGAGGTCATGTTTCCGCTTCCTGTTGATTTGAGCCACGCTGTCGGGCAGGATCAACGAGAGCTTGATGTGGTGCCCGAATAGCCATTACACTGCCTGTTGTCTGGAAGCCTTTTCGCCCGCCACTCGCGGGTCTGTACTAAATAAACCACTGCCTCAATTGATGCCCGCTTGCGGGTCAGTATTTTTCAACGCACCTGCTGACGTGAGTGCCCTCGAGGGAAGGAGGCGGTTTGGGGGCAGGCCAAGGCATCTTTTGGATACCCGGTGAAGTGAAGGGTGAGTCGCCCCATAGCGGAAAATCGTTCAGACTCGCTTCATTAGAAGCACAAAAGGCAGTGACTCTAGTCACGTAAAAATTCCAGCCTCAGGCTGTATTGACCCCTGCGGCTCCAGACGCTTAGAACCCATTTTTAGTCTAGAGTGCGGCAGTAGCCAGAGCTAAAGACCATCAGCTGGGTGTTCGCATTTACTTGTCATGGGTTACCTTTTCCTAGCGCATACAGCGCCCAGTTTGGCTATTTTCTCTGTTATTGACAGCCAACTGCTAACTGCTCGCAATCATCATCATGGAGGAGGATTATACAGAGGAGTCGTCTCTGCAGGTTCTCCGCCTTGACGATGAATTTTGTAAAGTGGGGGACGCATCCATCCACCAGGCTGTAGCAGAAGCCATGGCCCCTTTCGAGCGCCGCATTATGCAGTCAGCTTCTGCTTGCCAGGAGGAGCAGCCACAGTGACTCGTAAAGGTGCCTCAGGCATGGACATGGGGGCTTTCGAACATCTGAAGAGAGCCTTCTTAGCCACATCTGATGCAGGGTGTCAGGCAGCCAGCCCGTAAACCCCAGAGGACCCTAGTCTAAACGACAATGGAGAAGACTCCGTGGAAGAATCGCAGACGAGGCAGGTCGCTTCAGATCCTGGCGTCCCATAGGGTCACCCTCCTCGGGTACGCCCAAAGGCTCTGAGGAGCTCTTGGACATGTTAGTCCTGGAAGTTCTAGTGCATCCCTGGTCCACAGAGTGGGCACCCTCCAAGTTTCAGTGTTCGTGGCAGGTCGCCTCCGTAAGCCCCTTGAGAAGGAAGTGCGAGCCTGCCTCTGAGCGGAATGCTCCGGCCTGCCCTACAGGGCAAGGTGGCGTTAACTCCTGAGGTTGACCCAAGAATGGCCACGTTCCTGCAGAAATATATAAGGGGCCCAAAAAAGGGGATAGACAGGTCATGGAAATCCTGTCAGGATAAACTATTGGATATAGCAGGCCCAGCACCATGATTGGCAGAAGAAGCCAAGCTGTCTGGCACCCCTCGTTCCCCGAAACGCGCAGTAGTCTTCTTAGGGAACGCTAATTGCACCCTTTCTACCGAGAGGAGACGCTCTTTTCTTCTGAAGGTTGCCCCCAAACTGGGGGATTTGGCTTCCTCAGAAGTGGGCACAAGGCGGGCTCTCTGGGGACCCGTTTATCAAAGAACTGACAAAGTTTGTCGCCACATTCACATCCTTGGATAAGGCTCATGCTTCCATTAAAAGGGTTTTCCACCCCAACATTTTTGTTGGGCAACCGTGGCAGAGGGTGCTCGGCCGGCTGGTTTTATACCCAAGGCCCGAAAGAGGCGGCAAAAAGGTACAAGAGCGAGGCAGGCAGGAGTTCCGCCAGTCAAGAAGAGGCTACAGAGGCCACAGTGGCACAGTAGCATCTATAGGCCCATCCCTGGCCACACAAGGTGAGCCTTTCCCCTCTTCTCCATCTAAAGGTGGGTGGCAGGCTGGCATTTTTTTTAACGCAATTGGAGGTCTATCACCTCAAACTTGTGGGTGTTGCAAACCATTCAAAGGTTTCAAATAGAGCTCTACGGGTCCCCCTGTTCAAGAAGTTCTCCCCCGCCTGCTGGTTTTTGCACAGGATCAGCTCAATCTCATAAAACGGGAAGTGATTGATCTGCTGCAAAAAGGAGCAGTAGTGCCAACTCGGCTCCATCCAAGAGGTTTCCTCAGCAACAGTTTTCTCGTAGATAAAACGGACAGCAGTCAGCGTCCAGTGATAAACTTGAGGGAGTTCAACCAATGGTTGGTATATTGCCACTTCAAGATGGAGGGCATCCATCTACTGAGGGACCTCCTCCAACCAGACAATTGGATGGCCCGGTTAGATCTGAAAGTGCGTACTTGGTGGTCCCTATTTTTCCTCTGCATCGTCAGTGTCTACAGTTCCTATGGAAAGATCAGGTGTAAAAGTTTGCATGATGGCAGGATCCTTCGCAATCCAGTGTAGGACGAAGGACAAGGTTTCATGCAATGTCCTCCTGAAGATGGACAATATCTTGGCTGTTCGCTACATCAATCACCTCGGAGGGATGAAGTCCAAGGCCCTAGCGGACCTTGCCAAGGACCTTTGGAAGTTTTGTCTCTCTCACAATATCTCGGTGACAGCGTAGTATCTACTGGGAGCTTCCAATGTAGTAGCAGATTGGTGCTCCAGAAGTTGGTCAGACCTGAGCTTGTGGCAACTACATCCACAGTCATTTCAGAGGCTGCAACGCCTGTGGGGCCCCATTCTCGAAATACCTCTTTGCGTCTCGCCTGGACCATCAGCTTCCTTGATTCTACAGCTGGAAACCAGATTCTCTCACAACAGCGATGGACGCTTTTCTCCAGGATTGGTCCAGGGAGACGGGGTACGCCTTTCCTATGTTTGTAATGATAATGAGGCTCATGGCACAGATTCGCAGATAAAAGGCGAAAGTGGTATTGATCATCCAGTACTGGAGATCCCAAGTGTGGTTTCCAGTTCTTCTGGAATTTTCCTGATATTCTCCAATACTTCTACCCCGAGATCCATTCATTCTGAGGGATCCCCAAGGCAACCCTCACCCCTTGATCCAGCAAGACTGAATGCCTTTAGTGGCCTGGCTGATTTCAGGTATCGCTGGAGAGTCTCAAGCCTCTCGAAGGAGGCTCAAAGGCTATTGGGAGCAGCTTGGGCAGACATCACAAATAAACTTTATAGATCCGCATGGACCAGATGGGTTGAATGACCAGGATCCCAAGTGGTGCGAGGTGGTAGTGATTATGATCTTCTTGGCGGCGTTAGCATCGCAAGGCCTAGCATACTCCACCATCAATTCTTATAGATCAGCGATTTCAGCAAGGCACCCGTGTCTGGTGTCATGCTGACGAGTGTCTGATGTGAGGGCCCTGGACACATCGGGAAGGGTTTTTACACCTGAGGGGGTCACCTTCCATATTGTTCGAAAAGAACTAAGTCAGATTCCAGAATTGTGTCTTACCCAGCTTCGATAAGTCCCCAAAGTGGTGCCTAGTCCGCTGCCTCAAGGAGCATGAGAGTATGACGGAAGAGACATGTCCACCGTGGGAACGACAGTTGCTGGTCTCTCAATGGAAGCCTTTCAAGGCGGTTTCACCACCAAATATAGCCAGTTGGCTTAGATGTGTGATACAAGAGGCGGGTATAGACGTCTCACGGTTTGGCGCCCACTCAGTTAGGGGAGAAATGGCTTCGAAAGCTTTCTCTCTAGAAGCCAGGTTAGAAGATATTATAAACGCTGCAGACTGGTCATCGGACTCCATGTTCAAGAGGTTCTACTTCAAACCAGTCTTAGACATGACATCGTTGGTGGTGGATAAGCTTTGAACTAGCATAATCCTCGCCTCCGGTCCTGACATAGAATGAAAAATTTCCTAATAATCATGAAGGAAAGTTTCAATTCTATTAAATCTAGAAAAATGTTCATTCTCACTCACATTTTGTGGTATGCGTCACAATGAAGACCTTCATCCATAGTAACCATGCACCTGGATGGGCTCAACGTGACAAGGCGCTGTTGATATTAGAAGTGTGGGGGATATCACAGCGAAATTGTCACTGAAATTATCTAATAGGCAACGCCAATTATGTCTTTACTAAAGGTTACACATAGAAGAAATAATTATTCAAGCATTATACATCTATAGAGCTACAATTTATGGTGAGTTTTAGTTTTCCATTTGAATACCAAGGCCTTCACCAGGACCAGGCCATGGGAATACTGCACCACTCTTATGGGCGAGATGGCCCATCACACAAAATGGTCCAGTTGAAAACGTGAAACCTCTTGCTGGACGAAAGAAAAAGACAACACAACTTCTTTTGGCAATACAGTATAAAGTATAACCCCTTCCGTGCTCGTGAGGGAACAATTCCATCACGAGCCATGGACGCGCTATGCTGGTGACGGAGTGGTTCCGTCACCGCGCGGCCGCCCCGCCCACGCTGCAGGGATTCCGCTCCTGCGCAGCCGTTCTAATGAGCGGGCGGGGCCGTGACGGAACCACTCCGTCATAAGCACAGCGCGCCCGTGGCTGGTGACGGAGTGGTTCCGTCACGAGCATGGCGGCGACGCGCGGCACCCCCTTGTATTGTACATTTGCATTGTGCATAGCCCTTCAAAATCCTCTTTATCAGTGGCTGTTAACCTGTGATCTGGGACCCCTTGGAAACGAGAAACCTACTCAGGAGGTCCATGATTGCTTAGAAAATTACATTTTATTAACAGTTTAATAGAGTGGAAATAAAGAAGCAAAATTAAAAATTAAAAATGTTGATTTGTTCTGTAAATGTGAAAGAATTTGAAATTAGTAGCTAAAATTAAGTAGTGCAAGTGTATTAAACAGAATACAGAATGGATGATGAGTGACCTCAATTGAATTTAGTAAAGGCTCCAACCTTCCCATTAAAATTATAATGTTGTTTTTTAAAAATTGTTTGTGAATGAAATTAACATTTTCATCATTTGTGTATTTGTTTGAAGAATGCTTGTTTCGGGTGTCTTTTGTGTATTGTTTTGCAGTTCAAACAATCAAAAATGCCAAAGCTGGGGTCCCGGACTTCCAGTAATGAGGCAGTGGAGTTCCCCGAATTCCACTAATGATTAAGTGAGGTTCTTCCGAAGTTAAACGTTTATATATACATACATATATTTATATATGCAGCTATACAGTAACCCGCTCTACAATGATCCCCGAGGTTAGGTTAATCATGTGATCACAGGAAGAGGAGCACTACCAGTCTGGAAGTAAGGCCCTTAACTCCTAACCCATCAGGAGGCTTGTACACACCGAGATACAGCCTCTTCGCTGCCAGTCTGGGGCAGAGGAACATCCTTCATATAGTTGCTTCAAGAGGAGACTGCAGTATTCACAGAGGCAGCTCATGAGTACATGGCAGATATCTAGACTGGGCTGCATGTGTACTGGCCACAAGAACAAGTGTTAATTCTGCCACATACCAAAGGAAAAAAAGGTGTGCCTGTAGAGGATGTAGGCCATGAGCAAATACCATAGGGTGAGTGGGCAGTTACGCCTTGCTCACTCTGTTTGAAAACAGGGTGGTTGGACAAAGGATAAAGACACTATGCGCCTGATTAGGATGTTGGGTGGTCGGATGACTGGCATTCCATCAACGGTGGTCTGACCACCTGACATCCCTTGAGTCTGACTGCCGCATTACGATGCTGGCTGTCGGAGCAAGACCCCTGACTCTGCCAGGATCACAGATCTCGACAGGGTGGCGGTCAGAGCAGCGTCCTACAATTGCAGCGGAGCTGAGGCAGCCACCACCATTGTGTTTACAATAACCATTTCCGGCTGCATTTTCATGACGGGATCACCATGAAAAGGCTGTAGGGAAGGAACATGGAGGGGCTTGTCGAACAGTACCAGATAGCAGAGGGGACAGAGTCTATGCCACTTCGGGACGTCCAAGAGGCACCGAAGGTGAAGGCCACTCGAGTACAATGAAACAGGTCAGTTGAGGAAGAGAATTCAAGTACGGGTAGACCGAATCGGTAGCTCTACCCGAGCCACCGTGATGCTGAAGACAACAGAATCCGTCCCTCCGACCAACTGTGTCGGCATGGGTCAGATATAGGAGGGACAAACTCGTTGGCAGAATCTTTCGATGCGTGCGACTCTGTTGATACGAGTTGGTCGTTATAACCAATGCGGTTACCATGTGATGAAGCAATGCAGTGACGCGGTGCACAGCAGTTCGGTTGCAGGGCGTTCTACAAGGGATGCTGGCCTCAACTTGATGAGAGGACAACTCAGGCCTCAAAGGAATGCAGAACCACCACCTTTGTTGCTGAGCCTTTTGGAGTCCTTTGGAGCCCAAGTTCGGCAGACTGGTTGATCATGTTGCAGTGCCTGCGGACACATGGTAGTGACTCCTTCACGCCATGGAAGACTCCTTTGGATGTCTTTAGATGTCCACAAGCCCAGGACGGAACCTGTATGGCGAACGGACACTGATGGTGCAGTGAGTTTGCAAGCGGATGAGGTCAGGAGCAGATAGAGTCTTCTCAGTTGCAGTCTCTGTCCCAAAGCAAAGAACGATGCGATCAGTCTGGCACGGTCAGCACGACTCGGCCAGGATGTCCAGATGGTCAAAGAAGAAGTAGAGTTGGATCTGAATAGAATCCCATGACCAATCTAGGGTCCCACCCACAGATAAGCCCTTAAGTACCCTCAGGAGAGGGTTGGGAAGATTCAGGGATCTCTTCCAGAGGAAGGGCAGGACAGAGAGGAGGATTCTCCCATGTCCTTTGTCCAGTTTTGTGCCAGAACGGGAGCCAACGGCTCCCTGAGCTGGAGTATGCAAGGAGGGCATCAAATGTGCTCTTCTAGCAGACTATGTGGTGCTGGCAAGCGCCCACACCCAGCCTAATACACTAAATCCTGTCTGGGAGGTGGTTGCACCTCCCTCCGACGGGAAACCTATTGTCCTACCTTCCCCCTGCTCAGGCTTGGCCCAGCAGCAGGAGGGTCAAATCGTGTCTGTGGTTGTCAGTAACCCTAGGGTGCTGTTAGGCTCTGTAAGATCGGTCCCATGAGAATGGAGCTCTTCCCGGAGGGGCCCTTCCGTGGATGGAATCATACCTCCAACACCAATTACGGTGCTGGGGTATGATTCCAACATGTTGGATACCAAACATGCCCAGGTTTGTTCCAGCCAGTTTAGAGATGGTCATCGCGTAATGACGCATAGCATCTCTCTATATCGTAATGGCTGATTCACTTACAAAGTCTGGAGAATGGACTTCAGGGTTTGTGGGGTAGTCTGGTCATGCAGGGCCACCCTTACACTCAGAACTGAGCACCCTGCCTTTGAGACTGGAAGGCCTGCTAGAGGGGTGACTTATAGGTTTTGAGTAAAGTGATGTAAGATATAAGGAACTTATATCTTTTGTGAGAGGTGCATGCACCATCTCACACAGGCTGCGATGGCAGGCCCATAGTCAAAGTTTGGAGGGTCCCTCATGAGTGGCATAATACATGCTGCAGCCCACAGGGGATTCCTGAAGTACCCAGCCCCTAGGTAACTTAGTACCACATACTAGGGACTTGCAAGGGTGCCCCAGTAGCCAAATAGGAACGTACCAAGGTATTCACCATAACCAATTAAGGGAGGAAGCACAGTGACGGGGGTCCTGATTAGCAGAATACCAGTCAGACTAGTCAGAAAAACAGTAGGACACCAGCAATAAGTGGGGATAACCATGAAAGCAGATCCTACTTTCCTACACTACCTGACTGAGAATCTGGCCTCTTTGATTCAGGAAGTAATCATATTTGGGATACACTCTGGTGTAGTTATACATCGGGAGCAAACTGAGCTATTCCTACAAGCATGGAGCACCATGCTACTGGAGTTTGAGTTTCCATTTAAGTGGACAAGTGATTCTGTTTAATACTTAGGAGCCGTCCCGCATAGGGAGACGTTAGCAGTACTTAAATTAAACTTTGGGCCAGAAATAGACAAGCTGTCTCACCAGATAATCTTGTGGATTAAGTCCCTCTCTCATTGGCAGGCTGTGTTGCACTTATTAAAATGGGGATGCTCTCCAAATTTCTCTTTATGTTTAAAAACATGTCTATACCCTTGAACAGAGCTTTCTTACTCCCTATAAGAACATTCCTCACTAGTCTGGTTTTGGTAGGCAGGAATCTGAGAGTTCGCTGGGAGACCTTGATACTAGCATATGACAGGGGTGGATTTGAAATCCCTGATTTGGAGACCTATCTTCTGGTGGCACAGGGCCATTTCATGAGGTTTTGGTACCAACCGGATGGTAGGTTATGCTACCTCATCCCAGAGAAGGAACAGACTGAGGACACACTAGTTGGCCTGCTGTTGTCCAGGGCGGAGATACCAAGAGTCGCAGTTGCATGCCAGGCCTAGAGATTTGCAGTAAAAAAAAATGTGGTATCCAATTCCTATACTCCCCTGCCTTGCGGTTGTCCGGGAACCTACTCTTACCCCTCACCAAATCAAGTAGAGTTCTGAGCACCTTGACAGTGGCCGGTTTAACAGAACTAAGCCACCTTTATGTAGATGGGAGTGTAATGATATTAGAACAGTTCAGACTGCACTGCCCGTCCTCTATATATTTTCACTTACCTGAGCCTCTAGCACTCTACACAGTACAGACTCAGTTTTACCCAATCCTCTAACCCAATCAAATCACCAGCTGCTACCAGATGGGTGTCTAGGTTGTATGCCTTATTTTAAGATCAATGGCCAGTGGGTACTAAGGCACCACAGGTGCACCTATAAGATGTACTTAGGCAATGGGATCACCAATGCGGTATGGAAGTACTACTGCTCACAGACTAAATTGATGGCTATTGTAGTGACCTGGGGGCAGGGCACTAGGACTCCGCAGGGGACTGTGAGGACACCGAGGGAACCGGATACCACATCCGGTCAAGGGTGTGGGAAGGGGCATTGCATAGCGAGGGAAAGAAGTGGGCAGATGTGCGTGGGCACGGCACAACATATTGTATAAGAATAAAGCAGAAAAGATCCTTACCAGTCCCTCGTGTGTCTGTGCAGCTAAAGACACGACAACTGGTGAACGAAGGTGGAATCTGAAGAGCAGAAGTGGATCGGATCGTTGTTTCCCTGAGAAGAAGCGCGACGGAACCAGGAGCCCACCCTGGTCCGCTGGCCAACACAAGGAACACCGTGACGAGTGGCGTGACAATGAGGGAGAAGAAGCGGAGCCAGGAGCCCACCCTGGTCCGAGTCGTCCAGCCATAGAAATAGCGAGGCGGGAGCCCACCCTGGCTGCCAAAATATCGGTAAGAGTGCCGCGAGGCTGTGCGCATGAAGAAAAAAATAAGGCGTCTGCCAGCAAACAGAAAAGCAGGCAAGCATCAGCACCCGAGAGTGCTCGTAGAGAACTAAAGCAGAAAGACGCGCGTTAGTTTAAACGAACTATCGAGTGGCTGCGGCGGCCATTTTGGAGTCAGGCAGAGCGGGCCAATCAGAAGCTAGAAACAAGCCCCAGCCATTGTAAGAGGTCAGGCAATGTGGGAGGGAAAATAAACCTCCCGAGACTACAGCAGCCATTTTGGAGTCAGGCAAATGAGCCAATCAGAAGCAAGAAATAAGTGGCAGCCATTTTGAGGTGAGGCGGCCATTGCAATGGGAAAACAGAAAAACAGAGCGAAAAGAAGAAGAAAACAGAAATACAGCACAGTAAAGAGGAAACAAAGGAACAAATAAAGAAATAAAGAACATAGAAGAGGAAGACGAGTAGGGGAGTGCCAAGGAAGGAAAATGAGCAACAATGATGAGAAGCAGAGCACGCAAGCAGTCTTCCGCAGGCCTTTACCATTCAGCCTATCATGGCCGCAAGCGGGCATCCAGTGGGAAAGATGGATCAGAAAATGTGAGCGCTACATGAGCGCCATGGTCGTCCCGGATAATAAGCAACTGCACCTGCTTCTGAATCTCGCAGGGGATAAAAAAAGAAGATCTCTTGTTAACATTCCCCGCCGATCAAACAGCTGATTACAAGGGAGTGATCTCACACATAAATTTGACCACTAACGAAACGTTGACTTTGAGAGATACACATTCAACACTGCATGCCAGCAAGGAGAAGTGAGCCTGGGCGATTTTGCAATGAGACTAAGAGAACTGGTCACATACTGCGAGTTTGACAAATTTGACAATGAGTAAGCAATAAGCCTGCACATCATTGAAGGTTGTCAATCAGTGGAGTTCCGAGCACGCATTCTGAAGGAACAACAACGCTGGAAAAGATATTGACGATGGCTCGCACGGAAGCATGGGCGACTGAGCATGCCAAGCAGATGGAGATGGGAAAAAAGAAGAGAGTGGCGCTAGCACATTGCGTCACTGGGATTTCAAAAAAGAAGAATTCCAGGCGCCTGTCCTACCAAAGAAGGGCGAACAAACATGCTACTGATGTGGCCTCGAATTCCCACACGTCCGTGCCTGCCCAGCAATGGGTCAGAAGTGCAGGAAGTGGAACAGGGACAATCATTTTTCAAGCACATGCATGACCAGACAATTCAGAAGTAAAAGAGGCAGAACAATGAGACCACGGATGACCAGTAACAGGTACGTACGACATATGGAAACGGCCAATCGCAGCTCCTCCGACGAGTCAGAAGAAACAGCAGCACCTGTGAGGCAGGCGAGACTATATCTAATGTCAGACGCGCCCAGAGAAGCAAAAGAGACAGTTCATCTTGTGGAAAAGCAACAAATAAAGAAAACCGCCACTGTGGACATCGGCGTAGGGAACTAGCAAGCTAAGTGTGTGCTTGACAGTGGAGCAACATGCAACATCATGTGCATGTCAGAATACCAGAAAAGAAGAGTGAAATCACAGCTATCACCGTGGATGTGTTCACAGGGGGCTCCAAAAGCCCAGTAGAAAATATTGGAAAATGTACTGGAAATTTAACGTACAACGGCAGGTCCTACCAAGAAAAAATACATGTGCTGAAGGGTGACATCCCAGCACCATGCCTGCTAAGCAATGTGACGGCACAGGTGAAGGGGCTACTAGCAATGACATACCACATGTCGGAAACGGAAAACATCCTACAAGAATTCCTAGCTACACTGAAAGGTCTTGGTAAGCTGAAAGGAAAACAGATAACATTACATATCAATGAAGCAATCAAGCCGGTGGCCCAGCATCATAGACGAGTTCCAATCTACCTACAACCACAAGTTGAATAGGAAATAACTAGCTTACCGACACAAGATATAATTGAACCTGCTGAAGGACCAACGCCTTGGGTGTCTCCGATTGTGGCAGTTTCTAAGAAGAACACCTCAAAGATCCGCATCTGCGTGGACATGAGGATCCCAAATACCGCAATAGCAACGGAACGTCACCTGGGGCCATACCTAAATGGCATGATCAGCTGCTTCACCGGGGCCTGCCGGTTCTCGAAGCTGGACTTGTGCAAAGGGTACCATCAATTAGAACTGGACCACCAGTCCAGGTACATGACGACATTCTCCACACACCTGGGTCTATTCAGATACAAGCAACTGAGCTTCGGAATCTCATCGACAGCGGAGATATTCCAGGGGACAATACAGCAAGTGATAAGGCCTATACAGAACAGCCTAAACGATAGTGATGACATTTTGTTATTTGGAAAAACAGACAAAGAACATGACTCACCTTTGCGTCATGTGTGCACACAACTGGAGCAAGCAGGCCTAACATTGAATGGAGAGAAATGCAAGCTGGACAGAGGGGAACTAGTGGTCTTCGGGCACATTTTCTCCAAACAAGGGATGAGGCCAGATCCCAGCAAAGTTAAAACACAGAAGAACGCAAATCCCCCGACGGATGTTGCAGAAGTAAGATCATTTCGCTGCCAGCCCAGTAGGACTAGGAGCAATACTAGCGCAGCATCTGCCAGGGAGATATTCACAAAGGAAAATTGTCGCATATGCAAGCAAAAGCTTAACAGACATTGAAAAGGCATACCCGCAACCAGAAAAGGAGAGCCTAGCAGTGCTATGGGCCTGTGAACACCACTACATGTTTATCTACGGGAAGTCATTCACCATCATAACTGACCACCAGGCGCTGGTGACGATCTATGGCAGCCCATCCGCCAAAATGCCACCCAGGATTGAACGCTGGGGCATAAGGTTGATGGACTATGACTTCACGATTGTGCACAAGCCAGGTAGAGAACACAACCCGGCAGAATACATGTCGAGACACCCATTACCGCAGGCCCACTATACGACATCAATGGCAGAAGAATACCTCAATTTCGTACTAAGGCAAAACATCCCAGCACTGATAACACTAGCAGAGCTAGCAAGAGAGACCAAGGAAGATGCCACGCTGCAAATGGCCATGGAGATAACGAGAAGGCAGAGACAGAGGCACATTACCAATAATTGCACCTGGGGAGCAGGAATATGCAAGGAAGAAGTGCTAGCTCTAAAGAAGATCCATGAGGAACTGTCAGAGACAGACACAGGGATAATGATGACAGGGACAAAAATCATGATACTAAGCTCACTCAGGAGGCAACTGGTAAATCTGACTCATGAGTCACACCGAGGCGTAGTAGCAACGAAGAAACTGCTAAGAGAGAAACTATGGTTCCCTGGCCTATATCGCATGGTAGAAGACACCATAACGACATGCCGCCTCTGTCAAGTGACAGGACCACCGGCTAGGCATGAACCACTACAAATGTCAGACCTTCCAAGAGTGGTGTGGACAACATTAGCAGCTGATTTATTTGGGCCCCTAGACACAGGCAACTACCTGCTTGTGGTCATCGACGAATACTCACGGTTTCCAATAGTACGACATGTCCCATCGACATCAGCAACTGCAAAACTACCAATATTAGATGACATATTTGCAGCATGGGGTTCACCAGAAACACTAAAAATAGACAATGGTGCTTCATTCTCAGGAGAAGATTTCCGCAGATTCATGGCCTATCTAGGGATAAACCACAGGAAGATAACTCCGCTGTGGCCTCAGGCAAATGGAATGGTGGAGAGGTTCATGGGAAACATCAAAAAGTCAGTTCAAAGGGCAAAGCTAGCGCAGATATCACTTAGCCAAGCTCTGTGCCAGGTACTACGTGACTACAGAAACACACCCCACAATTCCACAGGAAGATGCCCAGCAGAGCTAGTACTGGGAAGAACAAGTAGAATGAGGCTACCACAAATAGAAGTAACTAAGGCGCCAGATCACAGCATCATTGCAGCAAAAGACAGAGAGGCCAAAGAAAAAATGAAAAGATATGCAGACGCCAAGCGACACACCAGCTCGTCAGACCTAAAGGAAGGAGACACAGTGGTAGTGCGTTAGCAATAACAAAGGAAATCTGAGAGCATGTTCTCTAAAGACCCGGTAATAGTAACAAAAGTGAAGGGCCCAATGATCATGGCCGAGTCAGAACGTCAGAGGATAACACGGAACCGCTCACACTTCAACGAACTAAAAGAGAAGAAAGGGGAAGGCCAAGATAAGGAAACAGCAGAACAAGAAGAGCAGGAGCACAACAGGAAGGAAAGAGAAAATGGTGAGGGACCAGCAGAAGAGCAACAGACGGAGGCCAGCCCGCGAAGAGCATGCAGAGGACCAAAAAGACTAATAGAAGAAATATAATGATGGGAGGCACACCGACCTGTGCTCGGGCAGACTTGCATCTATCTCTATCTACATATCTGTGTGTTTAACTTTTCTCGTCACTTCTTTGTGACCAAAGGGGAGATGTAGTGACCTGGGGGCAGGGCACTAGGAACCTTCAGGTGACTGTGAGGACACCGAGAGAACCGGACACCACATTCGGTCAAGGGGGTGGGAGGGGGCATTGCAGAGCGAGGGAAAGAAGTGGGCAGACATGGCACAACATATTGTATAAGAATAAAGCAGTGAAGATCCTTACCTGTCTCCCGTATGTCTGTGCAGCTAAAGACATAACAGCTATGAACCACAGACATAAGCTTTTCCATTTTAAGTTCTTACATCCAATTTATTTGACTCCTGAAAACAGTTCAGAATACTTCCTGCTAAACCACAAAGCACATGCAGGCCTCTTTCATATGGCCTGGTCCTGCCCTCCTAAATTGGAATACTGGTGTGAGAAATCTTTGAGGGCAGACTAAAATGAAACCAGAAACAGCCTTATTGGGTCACTAACACGTGACAGGACATTATGTTGTTGCATTGTGGAGCTGCCAGAGCCGTCAGAGCTGCTGGAGCCGACTTGCATCCTGCTTTGCCTCACTCCGCCTCCTCGTGGCCCAGCTAGCCACTTATCACTCTCCCTCGTGAACACCTTGGAAGCTGTGCTGTTGGGGCAGAGTCTTTCCTGACCCATCTAGCCCCACCCGCCTCTTTGCGGCCTGACTAGCTGCCTATCGATGTCCCCACGGTCGAGGCCTCGGGCTGGGCCACAGAAGGTATGTTGTGGGGGTCGAGCCTTTCCTTACCCACCCAGCCCCGCCTGACCATTAATAACACAACCCCAGCTCCCTCCGAGCTCAGTGATATGCCTGAACGACTCAGCCTGGGACACTTCAGACGGCTGAGCAGAGGTGATCTGAGGAGTGACGGAGTGGGCGGGGGGGACACAACAATGACAGTAAGTTGCTTCCCTGCAGGGCAGGGGGAAGAGGAGACATTTGGTGCAGCTGCCGATAGGGCTCGTGTGACTAGGGGGAGATAGTGCTGTGTGGCAGAAGCAACCGCACGAGGTTGCAGTGCAGCTTACTGCCGAGATTCTCTCTGTCTGAAGCAGTGCCCCTACAGTGCCTCTACAGCCCCCCACAGCAGATCCACTAGCACCTCAGGTGGAGGGGACAAATTGGCAGAAAGGACTGTGCGTTAATGTACTGTGCAGGCAGGAAGAACCACATGGATTCACTGGTAATAACGGAGGCAAAAAACCTTAATCTTGAATCCCGATTAGTTACAGTCAGCAACCAGCAGGCGGCAGGCCTGTTGGGAGCAACACCACCTGCTTACACACGTTTCATCAGGTATTGCCAATAGTGCTAGAATATAAACATAAACTAATTACTTGTGACAACTACTGGCAACTATCAATGTCAGGACACTCTTAATATACAGACAGGGCTCTGCACTCCTAGGCCCTTTGGGTTGGCCACTGCCCTACCGCCAACCATATCGCCACCACAGCCATTAACAAGGATTAGTGGGTCTAGCTGTTCACCTGTGCTTTTAAGTGCACAGTTATTGGATAAAATATGTTAAAAGCTACATCTTGGCAGGAGGGCACAGGGTGAGCATTATGAGATTGGGCAAAGTAAGACATCAGGCCCCCTCAGTGGCAAACAAAAGAAAAGGGAGCGACCAGGAGGCAAGCGGCACTAGTAAAAATAAGGCTCACATAGGGGAGGATGTTATTGCCCCATTTCTTCAAGAGTCAGCTCCGGAGACAGCATCAACAACTGTAAGACTAAGCTATCTCCCAAAGATATACACCAAAGTCACTTTTTAAATAGAGGCTGGCTCACTGCTTTGGTCAAGTAACAATGGGGTAAATTGGCTCCCATCTACACCACAACCATTGGTCGCGGACCGCTATAATTCGGTTTCTGAAGGCCTCACAAGACCGATAAAAAAATGAAGTAGTTACTTTAGTTACTTTAGTGGTTTTTGCTGGAAACAATGAACATGCAGGAACGGTAGTGTGTGTAACAAAAGCAAATAGGGAGAACATTGAGGACAGAGCTGAGACTGGCATAAAAGCGAAATCTAACAAAGAAATTGAGGTAGCAGGAGTCTAACCCAATGGGAGGACTGACACCAGGGACCTAAGATCCAACAAAGGCCTTATCAGCAGATGTTCCTGTCCTCTCACTCAGCACATGGGCAAGTGGGCAATCCACCAAGTGGCCTGATAGAAATGAGCCAATTATGCACAACAATATGCAGCGTAAGTACCCTCCAACTTTCACGTAAAAGCTCTCTAACTCCATCACCTTACACATTAGCCACAGACAAGCCTCTTTTGGCAGCATTAAATAAAAACCATATTATAAGGCAGCTCTTCAGGGTCCAAACGTTGCTCTTCTCAGTAGCACCAATAATGATCTGTCCCAACGCAAGGCTGATACTTAGACCCCTCACTGCGATATTTCCTACTTCACAATGCAAGAATGAAAATAATTGGTAGCTTCAAATACACCTAATTACCCCTAAGGAAAAACTGCCATACTCCTACAAGTGATTTCAAACAGGAGAAAAACACGAGGTAGATACTATATGGCGATCACTATTGAATACCATGCAACTCTCAGTCAATGCCTTACAGTATCAATCAGGTAAAATGATATTCAACTCTTGTTCCTTAACTCTCTCGCTGTTTTCGGTTCCAACATCTTCTCCCATCTTCTCCCCCTACGATGCGGCTGTTGCTCCACGCGTAGGCCTTCCAATTCTGTCCCTCACTACCTTTCCTCTGGCCATTCCGCCGTTTCTAATTCTAGGACATCGGGAGTAGAAAGCATCTTGATCAATGCCCGCTCCCTTGTCAAAAACAAGATAATGTTTAAGGAGATGGTACTGGATAGAAGGCCTGCCCTAGTGTTTGTTACTGAAACATGGGCCAAAGATTCATCTGGTCCTGACCTAATTGAAGCGGTCCCTGAAGGGTACTGCCTGGTCAGACTTGACAGACAGGGTCGAGTGGGAGGGGGTATAGCAATCCTTCATAAAGACCACCTGCAATGCCACACGGTTCCCATACCCGACTTCCCGGACTGCTTTCAAGCTTTTTATTTTACCATAAAGGAAGTGCAATGTCCCTTCTTTAATGGAATTTTAGTATATCGACCTCCTGACCCGAGGACCGATTTCACGTACAACTTCCTTCAGTCCTTGGAACCCTACTTCGGTCGAGAAAATTTCTCAATCCTGGGTGATTTTAATTATCACTTAGAACGGCACAATCTATCGGATACTTCATCTCTTACTGAGGCCCTGGCGTCGTGTGGACTCACGCAGCGAGTCAGCGGGGCCACTCATCGTGCAGGCCATACATTAGATGGCATTTTCTCTAATGACCTTCGCTTGATCATCAAGGATCCGGTGTATCTATCCTGGTCTGATCACCTTGCGGTTCCATTCCTTTTGGAATACCATAGGGTAGATGTAGTCTGCAAAAAAGGGAATCACGTATTGGAAACTGCTAGAAACCTTAGGAACATCAGCAGCGATTCCTTTGCGCCCTGGGCTGCAAGTCTGTCCATTACAAACTTGGACAACGTACAGACTGCAGTAGGCCATTTCGAACAGGTTACCACTGAGGCCCTGAATGAACTGGCCCCAGTACAGACCCGTCGCCGAGCCAGAAAGAGACCTTCTGTCCCATGGTTCTCCGATTCCCTTAGACTCCTCAGGCAAGAAGTGAGGAGGATGGAGAGGCTCTGGCATTCGAGCTGGGACCTTAAGAACAAGGAAGCCCATAAACTCCTTGTTAGGAAATACAAAGCTGAGATTGTGCAGGCTAAACAAGACTACTATGTAGCCCTGACAACCTCGCTTTCCTCGCCAAAGGAGCTCTTTAAAATTGTGGACTCTTTAGTCAACCTGCAAGTCCCTGATCCTGTTATTCCATCACAAGACCTGTGTGACAAGATTGCCTCCTTCTTCCACACTAAGATACTGGATATTCACCTGGCTCTTGAGGAACAAAGAGCTGGTATTAGTGTGCCCACTGGTCGGGTTGAGATGAATATGACCACTACAGACATCTCCCCACTATGCACCCTGGATTCTTTTCCCCTACTGGCCCTGCAAGATCTGGAGATCTTGCTCAACAAGACCAAGTCCGGTTCTCCCCTGGATACCTGCCCACTGAAAATCATCAAGCAGTGTAGGGAGACCCTCTTACCACCGCTGCTAGAAATAATGAATCTAGCCATCAGAGACGTACCTTCCCCCTGGAGTGGAAGAAGGCAGTAGTGAAACCTCTGTTAAAGAAGGCCTCCCTCGACCCGGAGGTCCTAAAAAACTTCCGTCCCATCTCGCTGCTCCCTGCTCCAGCCAAGATGCTTGAGGCACACCTTAACAAGCATCTCGCTGCTTTTGTGGAAAGCTCGGGCTGTTTGGACTCCTCCCAGCATGGATTCAGGAGGGAACACAGCACCGAGTCAGCCCTCACCATCGTGCTCGATAAGATCCGCTCGACAGTGGATGGGGGCCAGACCACCCTCCTGGTCCTGCTAGATCTAACTGCGGCCTTCGATACCCTCTTCCCCTCAGTACTTACATCGCGTCTGAGGGATGTGGGGGTGAAGGACGCAGCTCTAGATCTATTGACTTCCTTCCTTGATGGGAGGGAACAAAGAGTCAAGTTGGGGGAGTTCCTATCTCCATCCCGACCTGTGCTATGTGGGGTCCCTCAAGGGTCGGCGCTTAGCCCGACCCTATTCAACATCTACGTGACCCCACTGGCCAGACTAATAAGAACTTTCGGGATGGAGGTAGTCTCTTATGCAGATGACACCCAAATACTCGTCTCTCTCTCCCATTCAGATGTGCAAACCGCCTCCAAGTTTCGATCCTGCATGGAGGCGGTCAGTCACTATATGATTCAGAACTCTCTTAAACTGAATGGGGAGAAGACTGAGGTGATGGTGTTTGGGGGGAAAGAAAACATCTGGTCAGCCAACTGGTGGCCTGACTCACTAGGAATGTGCCCTTCCCCCATAACATCTGCTAAGAATCTCGGGGTGATGATAGATCCTGCCCTTGACATGGGCAGTCAGGTGAGCAGAACCATTTCCACCTGCTGGGGCTTAATTGACACCCTGCGAAGGATTAGGAAATATCTCTCCTTGCAGTCCAGAAAACAAATAGCTGTCGCACTCATTGGGTCACGCTTGGACTACTGTAATGCGCTGTATGCGGGGCTAAACAAGTGCCTCCTGCAGCGCCTACAAGTAGTTCAAAATGCCACAGCTAGATTTGTTCTGGATATCCCCAGACGCTCCTCGGCCACGGCGGCCAGGAAAATGTTGCATTGGCTACCTGTAGAACACCGAATACGGTTCAAAGTCTTATGCATGACATATAGAGCCATTGCAAAAAACAGCGACATGGGAGTTGGCTCCATCATCTCCCACTACTCTCCTGGAAGGAACTTGCGTTCCTCCGGGAAATTGCTTCTGACAGTTCCCCGCATACGAAGAGCTAGGTGGGGTGGCAGGTCTTTCTCTACCCTGGCCCCCAAATGGTGGAATGACCTCCCTCTGGACCTTAGGTCTTTACCCTCCTTACAGAAATTCCGCAGTGCTCTTAAAACCTGCCTCTTTCAGCAAGCCTATATGTAAGGATGTCTGCTTCAATTTTGATCGTATGTTAGGCGCCTTGATACCTGCAGGTTATTGTTTAGCGCGTTATAAATTTTTATCAATCAATCAATCAACATCGACGGAAAACTTGCTGATTTAAACAATCCTATCAAGCGGGCTCAAACCGACACACAGTTATCGCACATAAACTGTACTTGAGCCCCAATTGTGGAGAAATTATCAAACCTGACTTCTATGTTTGGAAACCTTCAAAGCATTCAACTAACCCTTTAATGGCTGCCTCTTAAGGTGCCCCACCCTAAGCGAGAGAGGCCATGACAGGGGAGGAGTACTAATTCCCAGTATAAGCAAATCAGGCTCTTCAAGAAATCAATAAATAAAACACTAAGAAAGCTCCAGTTTCATGCATCAGATGTCAATTTGCAAAAGGGAACGGAGACAACTTCAAGCGAGCCAGAAAAAACTACACTGGCCTTTAAAAAAGAGGAGGAAGAATCACTCTGGGCCAAACTTCTCTATGAAGTGAAGAGCAATAACAGTGTGCGCTTTTGGCAAATGATTAACACAATCCAAAGCCCCACTTATTGTGGAGTCAGCTCACACCTAATGGAGAAGGCCTGGGCAACATTTCTGTGGGAACATTTCAACAGAGATCCAAAAGTGAATACAAGTGCAGGAGTTGCCGAAGGCACACCAACTCAAAAATCTCACAGCAACTCTGTTAGAACTGGGATTTCTGGTTGGCTAAGGCTTACGCCAAAGCCAGGCAGAAACCACCATTCTAGTCAAGGCAAGGGAGTCACACGCCAAGATAACCCCTGCTCACCCCCTTGGTAGCTTGGCACGAGCAGACAGGCTTATCCTGGAGGCAATGTGTAAAGCATTTGCGCACGCACACAACAGCAACAACATCCTAGGCACACGACAAAAGGAACTCCACACAAGGTTATATAAAAATAACTTTTGTATTGTCAAAACACATCAGATAGTAATCACACAATATACATTGTGCCAACTTGCACGGGCAATTTTCACAAGGGATTATTTACACCAGGACAGGGCCACGTGGGCCACGGTCAGAATCAGCACTTAGTAGAACTAGCACTTAGAATAACTGTCACACCAAATAACAATTATAGATCACAACCAGTAACCACTGGTAACAGGTAGGTACACACTACGCAATACTAATAACCATAGGCATAGATCACGCATTGACACATAACCTCTCTAGTATAAACTATACTAGGCAAAGCAAACTTCTAAGCATAAGCACCTTTAGAACTATAACACAAGCATAAAGGCAAAGCACATTACGCAGCAATCGCATTTAAGCCTAAACAGTATAAATACTGTAGGCAATCTCTCACTAGTCTAAACACATTAGACCCTACCCTCTAAGCATAACTCACATTTAGGGGCGTAACTCACAGAGTGAAAACATCTCACTAGCATAAACCTACATAGGTAAAATAACCTCATAATCATAAACCCAAGTGTAGAGGTATAAAACACAGGGTGCGTAAAACATACTAAATGCATTACATTTCCTAGCACCACATCACTCTAGCACATAAATCATATCAGGCAATTATCATCACAAAACTAACAGGTAATCACATTGCGCAACAATCACCTTAGGGCCTTGCGCCCTATCCACATACCAGCCCCCCTGGCCAACTGGCCATCTCAAGGAGGGGCTCAAATGCCCTGTGTCCAGAAGGACAGGGCGCTCTGCCAACACAGCGCCAGTCAGGGGTGCGCCACCGGCGCAAACTTAACGCTGCAGCTGCCCACTACTTGCTGGGCAGCTGAGAACAACAACAGGGCCTAAACGGTGCAGCTGCCCACTACTTGCTGGGCAGCTGTGAAAGGAAAACAGCGGCATGGGCTCGCACGTGCCCTTAAGACAAACTGTGCCACATGGGGTAGGAGCCACACAGGCTCTGAAGAACTCTGAGTCAACGGTGGAGCCCTCTAGGCTCTGGACCACATTCTGCGCACATTGGAGCCCTCTAGGCTCTTACAACGAAAGTGCCCCATTAAAGGTTGGAGCCATCTGGCTCTAAAACACCTAGGCGCAGGCTGGAGCCACACGGGGCTCTGTAAATAAAGATGTCCCCGTGGTCGTCGGAGCCTCGGCAGGCTCTATACAATGTTGGGGCGGCCCACTGCCATCCAGGGCAGCCCTAAATGCACCACAATTAAATATGCCCCTAACTGGACAACCAGGGCCTTCTAGCCCAGGAAACAATTCTCCCCACGTTGGAGCGGCCACTGAGCACACAGGGCTGCTCTGACTCCATCTCCCCCCCGGCACCACTACCACGGAGAGCCCCACACTTACCGGGCTCTCCAGGCGCAGGGAGCAGTCTCCGCTCGGCGGGGCAGCAGCGTCACGCTGCCATCTCTGGGGCCGGTCTCTTCCTCCTGTGCTGCGGAACCGGCAGCACTTCTCCTGCGGCGCGGGGCTTCCCTTTCACACATGGAACCCCGCGCTCCCCTCGACGGCGGCTTCTTCCAGGCCCCCTCCTGGGGGCCCCGGGACTTCATTACCGGCACTCGAGGGGGCGGGATGGGCTCCCGACCTCCTTTCTCTCGTGGCTGCAGCATCTCCGGTCTCCCTCTCCATACGGGAGACCGGAAGGGCAGAGAATGGCTTCCCCCAGGCAGGGGGAAGCGGAAACAACTTCCCCCGGCCCCGCCTGCAACCAGGTGGCGGGTCGGACATCTCCTTCCAACGTTTCCCCCGGGCTGCGGCGGTGAACTCCTTCTGGGCACAACAAGGGGTAGGCACCCTCGAAAAGCAATTGAAACGTAGAAGCGAGGTGGGCACTCGCTAGATAATTAAATAAACGGGGTGGCACCCGTCCATAAATAAATAAGTGAATCAAGGGGCAGAATGCAGGGTGGGCACCTGCGCTGACGACCACAAGGGCAGGAGCGCTTCCCCCGAGGGAAAACAACAGCGCTCTACCCACACATGGGAAATAAAGCGCCACGAGGCGCAGGGGGCACAGCTAAAACCACAGGCCCCAGAGCAGGAAATGACCCCTTCAGCAAGAAGGGTCAAAAGAAGTTCTGGAGCATCAAGATGGAGCACAGCAGCTCCCAGCAAGGTAATTCCTCCAGCATCCAGGGATCCAGGGGCTGGCAGGGCTCAGGGAGGCAAGCCTTCCCCTGGGCCCCAGCAGCAGCACGACCCTGGTAGATTCCAGTCAGAAACAAGAACACTGACATGGGGTCACAGCCCCATATTTATACAGCAAAATCCTTTGTCTAACAGGGTGTAGGCAATGCGAGAACCAGCTACAACTGGTTATGTGGAACTCCCTTTCACTGGCCTGGCTAGAGACATCAGACGCACCACAGAGGGTGGAGCCAGCATTGTGTGGGGAAAGCCCAGCCCTATTCAGGTCCCAGGTGCAGCTCCTCCCTCACATCAGCATGCTAATCTCAACACTCACCACTGGGGCAGACCCATCCTGACTCCTGGAGCCAGGCTCACCAGCCAGCTCCAGCCAATCACACGCCAGGCACAAATTACACAAACATGACAACTTCTAGAAGTGGCACTTCCACACTAGACACAATCATGCCGCATACACCATTGCGCAGTATTCAATCTCACGAGTTCGCACATAACAAACTCGACCCTGCACTCCCCCCGCATCAGGAACTACCATGGTCACACATATTCCCCATGCATTCCTATGGGAGGGCAGGTCACTCTCACCACACATACACAGAGAGCCCACGCACTTTACACTGGACCACAGTGAAAAAGTGCGCAAAGACCTAAAATCACCAACACCAGGTTACAGAAACCGGCTAGGCAAAAGCAAAAAGTTTCGCTGTGAACCTGCCAAAAGGGCCGGATCCAACAAACTCGGTAACATATATATCTTTTAATAACTTGATTACATTGCCAAATTACATTCTACAGCGTGCACAGGAGCCCACAGAGCGATACCAAAGGGGATGAGCCAGGCTAGCTTGAATACAGTGGCAAAGTGAGCAAGGGATCCACGTCTGGGCATACCCTGCCAACTTAGGGTGAACAAAGCGATACCAAAGGGGATGACGGACGGAGCGTTGGAACAAATCAAACACTCACCCCCAGTTAACTAATCTGGGTTTAATCCATCATCATTCTTTAGCTCACTCCACCACCCCAGTTCCGGCATGGTCATATGCAAATCAGTCTGACCATGTGCCTCATGGGAACAGTTCAGCCCGAACTACCAAGCCAAGTCTTACCTGGACCGGAAACAAGCATCCTGGGACCGGTTTCTGGATAATCAGCCGTCATCAGTCAGGCTAGCTGGAATCCAGTGGCAAGGTGAGCAAAGGACCCACGTCTGGGCATACCCTGCCAACTTAGGGTGAACAAAGCGATATCAAAGGGGATGACGGACGGAGAGCTTGAGCAAATCAAACACTCACCCCTAGTCAACTGATCTGGGATTAATCCATCATCATTCTTTAGCTCAATCCACCACCCAGTTCAGACATGGCCATATGCAAATCAGTTCGTCATCCCCTTTGGTATCGCTTTGTTCGAACTTAGTTGGCAGGGTATGCCCAGACGATGAATGAGGATGGATAAAACCCAGATCAGTTGACTGGGGGTGAGTGTTTGATTTGCTCAAACGCTCCGTTCATCATCCCCTTTGGTATCAGGAGCCCACACATCACAGCAACAGGATAACACATAGGATGCAATCATTACCCACCACCCCGCTTATCCTTCCCAAAAACATACGGAAGAACGTGCAACGCAGTATTAACATATTTCCAACACAATTGAAGTTAGTTTAGGCTTTCAGATCTTACAAAACAATACTAGCCCAAGTATACGATTTGCCCGCAGGCAATTATGACATGTCGGGGTGTAATTATGACATGTCGGGGGGTGTTCCAGCAAGTATGCTGTCAGTGGTGACCAAAAGTCCTTAGGCCTTGAAGACATTGGCAGCTCCTCAGCATATACCTCCATTTGTTCTATACAATACTCAAGGTCCCTGATCCATTTTACCAAGGAACAGATCTGCCCCCCAATGCACTATGACAGCCCGTTTAGCAAACAGAGTACAAACAGCAACGATGCGTAGATTGCATGGCTTTACCTTCTTCACAGCCCCAGTAGACAAGGCTCTGGCGTACATTCAACCATATCCAGCGTCATATCAGTTAGTACCTTCACAACGTGCAGTCAAAATTTGTGTATAGTGGCACATCGCCATGCCAGGTGCATAAAGTTAGCCCCATCCTGCAGTCTATATTTTATCAGTTGCACAGGGGTAGAATACAACTGATGCCGGTATTTAAAATTAATTATTTGAAGATTGCAATTGGCAATTAGGCGCCCAGACAATGCGCAGCATGCCTCCCAGTGTTCCTAGGGACAAGCAGCTCAGCATTCCATTTATCGAGAGTGGCGGAGCCAGACAAGCCATTGTCCCATTGGGATGCATTGTATAGTCTAGAGATCAGCCCCTTGCTTCACCCCCACTGTTAAAATCACTTTTAGCGCTTTAAGCATATTAGGCTCTAGAGGGAATTCGGAGTACAGGGTATGCACAGCCATGCGCAACCTAGTGTATGTAAAACTGTGCCTTATATGCTTGCCCAGCCAGAAAGTCATCCAGGAATAGGAACAACAGCCCATTTATATACATGTCCTCAAGCCTAGTGACTCCTGCAGTTTGCAGAACGCTCAATGCCCCATGCTCCTGCACCACAGAGATGCCCGGGTGAGTAGTGATTGGCATGTCTGGCGCATACGAATACTCCCTCCCCGCCCGAGCATGTCCCTGTTGAATCTTAAGCGCCAACAAGAAAAGCATCAGGGAGAGGGGGCAGCCTTGCCTGGTACCCCTGCATTTTGAAAAAGAACAGGTTACCCACCCCTTAACACACAACCGGGCCAATGTACAGGAGGCGCACCCACTTCGGGAAAAAGGGCAGCATACCCATTCTTTACAGGGCCACAAACATGTACCCCCATTGTAGAGAATTAAAGGCTTTCGCCACATCCAGGAGCACTGCCACAGCCGGGAGCTTGGGGTCTATCTGGTGCAGTACTGCAAAAATGGTCCGCAGGTTATGTACGGTTGATCGCTTGGGTACAAATCCAGACTGGTCCGGGAGGATCAAATTTGGGACTAGAGGCTGAAGCCTGGTGGCAATGATTTTTGCCAATATTTTGGTGTCAATGATTATTAGGGACATTGGTCGATACTAATCGCACCTATTAGCTTCTTTGTCCGGCTTCAACAATGTGACAATAAGTGCTTACCTCAATGTAGGGGGGCAGAACGCCATTTTCGTATTCTTCAGCAAATACCTCCAGCAGCCGCAGAGCTAGAACCTCACCATATGTTTTATAAAACTCACTAGGCAACCCATCCAGCCTGACACTTTGCTGGACGCATTGCCATTATGGCTTCTCGGACATCCTCTATAGTAAAAAGCTGTGTGAAATATTCCCGCTGACCATGGGATAGCCAACCCAGGGCAATATCATCCAGATAGCCAGAGATCTCACTGGCGCTCGCCGACGGCCTGGTCCCATATAAGTCAGTGAAAAAGTCAAGGAACACCTTGCTTATCTCAGGAGTGGTATGATGTGCAATGGAATCCCTATCCAGCATCTCAATGATATGCTTCCTGCCCCTTTGGAAAAGTCAGTGTATGCACCAACGATTGACTGGGCCTGCAATCCTTCCCGTAAAAGCACACCCTGGACCTATGCAGAATCTCTTGTTCCGAAACCTGATTATGTTCTATTATCAATTCTCTAATTTGAGCCAAAAGTGTTGACGAGGGGCACTGTCCATGCCCACACCCCAGCGCACTAATCTTTTCAGCTAAGCCCTGCAGTCTATTCCGGAGAGCTTTTAATACACCAGCCTGCGCCCCAATGCATTCCTCCCTGATAGTAACTGTAAAAGCCTCCCATAGTGTACCTGCCCCGTTTACCGAGCCATTATTTTCGAGGGAAAAGTTAGTGATGGTATGCCCAATTGTGACCCAGAACCCAGGATCTAGTAGAGACAACGGCTGTAGCCGCCACTGAAATGGCAGCCTGGCGAAGGCAGGCACATACAGCTCAAGGAGCACGGAAGCATGATCGGAAAGTGTTTTTGCAAGGTGCTTGACAGACACTGTCCAGGGGCACACCTCCTTGGAGAACAACCAGTAGTACAGCCGGGACCACGATCCATGCACCGTGGACACATAAGCACCCTCTCACCCAGCAGAATTACGGGACCTCCAAATGTCTAGAAGGTCCTCGGCACTGATCAGCTGAGCCAGCACGTGTGCAGTCTGTTTCCACTGCGTTGCTGCCTCAGCAGAGCGGTCAAGCCGAGGATCCAGACACACATTTAGATCCCGGCCCCATATTACTACAGAGGGAGGGAAGGATGCAATATGCCTCCAGACATCATTATAAAAGGCAGGGTCATCTACGTTAGGCCAATAGGTATTCGCAAATTGAACCGTAGTGCCACCCAGCTTGCCCTATACCAGAATCACCCTTCCCTGCTCATCTGCTTCAGTCTTAAGCGGAGTAAACTGGGTACCTCTCTTTACCAAGACTAGTACTCCTCTAGAATATGAGGTATACAAAGCTGCCACTCACACCACAGCCCACCGAGCCCCCACATATTGTTCCATGTTCTTAGTAAGATGCATCTCCTGCAGAAACACAACCTGGGTATTGTGCCTATCAAGAAACACTAACACACCACAGATCTTTTTGAGGTTGTTGAGCCCACGTAAATTCCATGTTAGTAATTTAACGGTACCACCCAGACCTGCATTTTGTAATCATTACTTTCAAGATCCCATATTGAAAACTTCCCAGATAGAACAAGAGGCGAAATGAACGAGAGGGACCTGAGCTGCCTGTATATATTGGATATGTGCCAGTGCTACTTCGTGCCATTCCACATACTGGGGCAAACATTTCTACAATTGGAATCCTGAGACGCCCACTGGGGCCATATCTGCAATGGTCTTTGGGCAGGCACTACATCAACCAGAATGCCTTGCAACAGCCCACATGTGCAGGACTTACCAACTTCGAATAAAGGCATATGTGTAAACAGAAGTCTTGTTTTCCATTGTGCAGCCATTGAGAAAGGGCGGCAGTCACGCCCGAAACGCGTCTGGCAAGCTGAAAGGGTTGGCGTGGAGCAGACTGTGACAGCGCCACGGGCAGCATTTGTGTTTTAACCCTCCCGAGTGTGGCTTCCCAAACAGGGCAACTTGTGTGTTGGAATATATATATATATATATATATATATATATATATATATATATATATATATATATATTACGCTTCAATACTCTCCCCTCCAGAAAGTATCACGGACACCGTGGTAGTGCAGCAAAAATATATTTAATGCAGCAAATCAACGCGTTTCAGCTCTCGCCTTGTTCATGCTTGGTCTTGCGAGAGCTGAAACGCGTTGCTTTGCTGCATTCAATATATTTTTGCTGCACTACTACGGTGTCCGTGATACTTTCTGGAGGGGAGAGTATTGAAGCGTAATGTAACAGGGTTTCGGTACCCTGCACATGGACCTCCCTACTGACGGCCCCTACCTTTGACCGGATTCTGTTTTGGAATATCTATCTATCTATCTATCTATCTATCTATCTATCTATCTATCTATCTATCTATCTATCTATCTATCTATCTATCTATCTATCTATCTATCTATCTATCTATCTATCTATCTATATATATATATATATGTATATATATATATATATATATATATATATATATATATATATATATACTAGTATCCCGCCCCCGCGTTGCCCGGGGCAGAAGGGGGCTGGGGGCAGCATTTTATGCAGTCCCGGCCGGGCCCCCGCCCCGACATTGCCAATACCGGCCCCCGCCCGCCCACCAGCCCCGACATTGCCTATACCGCCCCCTGCCCGCCTGTCCCCCGCCTGTCTCCCGCCCGCCTGCCTCCCGCCTCTGCCTTACCTCAGCCACGCTCCGGACTTCACCGCCACTCCCGGGTCCCCGCCCGCCCCGACATTGCCCCTCCCACCTCGCCTTACCTGAGCCGCCGCGCCACTCCTCGCCGCTCGTCACCGCTCCTCCCCGCCTGTCGTCATCACGCAGGTGTAGGTCGTGGTCAGCGCTACATCACGCACGGCGCTAGTTTTAGGGGACTACTTTGTTTTTAAAGTTTAATTTTTTAATTTACGTGTTTTTTAATTTTATGCAGCCTATGTCCATCTACACACCCTGAGGATTACAACAATGTATTGGGTGTGTGGATTGGCGCTGTGGTTCCCGAGTTTACCTTGCCAAAAGGTTTCTGTTCTCTCTTTATAATAGTAGTATAGATTCAGATTTTCCATAGGAAGATCATTTTTTATTTCACTAATAACTTTCACAGTTTGACGAATCTTGACGAAACTTTAAAAAAAAAAGGTTCATCCACCTCACATCTAGCTGTCTCTAGCAGAATTAGCATACAACAATTTGCTGCACAGCTCGTTAGGTTTTTCACCATTCAAGTGCACATATGGTTATCACCCAAGAATCCGGCATTCCAAATTTGAACCCACAAATGCCCATTCAGTACAGGTCTTATTTGTACAGTTCCTCTTAAACACACACAAGACAGCAGTATGTAAATTCTACAAGCAAAAGATTCATACAAGAAATGTGCAGTCCACCATAATGGTCCAACTTCCTATTATAAAATAGAAGTTATGGTCTAGTTATTCACTTATAAAATCCAAATTCAAACCTTGGTTTGCGGATCCTCTCTCCACACAAGACCCAGTTGGTTTAGCAGCCATAAGACTACAGTTGCCTGAGAAGTGAAAGATACCTGCAGTATTCTATGGATCAAAGATTAAACAGGCAGTTCAAATGTAAGGGACAAAGCCTCTTCCAACAGTACAAGTGCAGTGTCATCAGAGATTGAGGGTGAAGCAATATTGCACTCAAGATACAGAAGCAATTAATTGCAATATCTGATCTCATGGAAGGTGTTTGATATCATGGATAGGTCATGGGAGCTTGTTTCTGTTGTGCATGTGCTGCAATTAGTGAAGCCACCGGAAGACAGCAGGGAGGCAAATTCCAGGTTAGAGCATGCACCTGAGGAGACTTGGGAGGCAGAACAGGAGGAGGGGTCAGGTCAGAAGCAGGTGGCTGACCAATAGAAGAACAAACGGAGCAGGGTCAACATTTTAAAGATAAGTCAGGTGGAAGCCCATATATTATGTTGCAGCTTCTTTCATTGTAGGGCTCCCCATTGCTCAATAGGTTATCCACCTCCAGCATCCCCTTTCAACGTTATTGTGTTTTCCTCCTCCCTTCCTGGTTCCTTTCAGATTTGCAGCTTTTTTAAGTTTGGTTCTATTACAACTTATATAAGTCGGTTGCCATTCTGCACATCTCTTAGCTGCTGGTACTACCTAGTCTGGGAGGATTCCTAGAAGTCTCTGGGGTCATCAACTGTCCTGTTAACTGAGCATTAGGTAGCCATGCATAGTAACAAAGTTATTTGGAAACAAGTTTGAATGTGGTGACAATATCTTAATACATGTGCTTTATTTAAGAGTTGCACGAGTAAGAAGCCACAGTAAAGCCCTGGTGGGAGAAGACTGGATTTGTCCAACTTAAGACCAGACCAGTGGATGGAGCACAAGTGTTTTTCTTGCTCTCTTACCTAACCCCATCTTCCCCTGGGGTGAGAGCTTTTTGAGCAGTTACACATCTCCGTGGGCGCTTTACCTTCAGTTAGAGTGGTGATTTAGCTATTTTAAACAAACAAAATGTCCAAAATTGACAAGTTATAGTTTATCTCAAGTAACTATAACTTGTGTCCGAAATTAACTATAACTCGCACCTCCACCATGCACAGTGGTGTCATCAATTATGTCATTTGAGATGTTGCACTGATGTTATCAATGGTATAACAGAACATGTCATGAGTGATGTAATAAGTGAGGTAATTAGCAGTGCATGGCATGGGCGCGATTCATAGTTAATTCAGGGCACAAACTATAGTTACTTGAGCTATAACTAGTTATTTTCAGTGGTTTCAAATGGTATGTTTTAACTGACACTTTCACCTAACTATAAAGTCCCTTTAACTTTTCTTTTTTTTCAGTAAATTTCTAAGGTTTTTATTAATGCAAATTCAGATAATATTACCAAACCTAACTTTAATGTTACTTTAACTTTTGCTTTTGCTTGAAAATCTAGAGTTTTTTTTTAACATAAATTAATATTTTATTACCATACGTTACGCCCTGCCCCACAGCGCACGCCCTTTGACCGCAGGACACTTGTGAAACTTTCGCAGCCCCAACTGTCCAGATATACAAACTTTTTTAACCTTAATTTCTCAAAAACTAATGAATGAATTTACATCAAATCACAAAATCACCCTTTATGGACCATGCTCTAGCTGTCTGCCACATTTAGTGGAATTCTTTTGAGCCGTTTTGGCTGTAGGCCTTTACAAAAAATCCCTAAGGAAACTGCATGGGGAAATTGCATTTTGGAACTCTCCCTTTTTCTCAGACCCTGCTTGACAAGATGACCCTGAAACTTTTAAAAACAGAAGCTGAGGAAAAAAGAGCCCTTTTACGAAAAAATGTTGTGAAGATCCGTCAACATTATTAACAAACCAAAAAGGCCATTTGCTATGGAAACGTAGTCCTAACTGTAACTACAGAGTAGAGACTGCCACTCTGTGAAATACAAAAAATTGGTGTAGGGAAGTGCTGCAAGTCTTTTTGCTGCTCTGTTCTACGCCGATTTGAGAGGGCAGAAATGCACTGTATTTACAAATAAGGTGCATTCCTGTCCTTTTAACCAGCACCGGCTTAAAAACTAGTGCCTAGCGCAACAGCACCTTCCTGCATAAAAGCAATCCATGGCCTTGTTTTCCTCATTCTCTGTGTGCTGTAGAATGCTGAACACATGGAAAGTGCCAAAAATAAGAAGAAATGAAAATATTGCTCCTTGTTATGCCTGCTATGGGGAGGCATGAGATTTTAGCGCTGCCCCAGGCTTACAGGATTTTGTAAATCTGGGGCTAAGTCACAATCCATTGGTGTTGTGAGGGAACACCCACCACAGTGTTCATGGAACGCCTCCTTGGCACAGAGTAAGGCATTTCAACGCTTTGTACTGCCTTGCCTTAGGCCGTAGCTATGAGGCCATGCAAAGCCATGCAGGGTGGCTTTGCTGCGCCCATAGATAAGATTGAGAGGCCTGCGCCACCAGATCGTCAAAAATGTTATGCTCCAGTGGCACAGGCCTCTGGTAAATAAGCCCCTATGTATTTTTCTTTAGACTGGCAAGAGATTCTAAACTTGCATTACCTCTAGTTGTTACTAGAGGTCCCTCTCAAAACAGCTGCAGAAACAAACAAGTTACTTATCTTGTTGCACTATTGGTAATGCTATTTCTGTTGAATACTTTATCTAACTGCAGATTTCTCACTTTATAATATTCCCAGAGACCAGATTGAACAAGCAGAATTTTGAAGCAATGTTCCTACACGCTACTAAATGATATCGTGCAGCTCTGCACTAGCTCTACCACCCCAGAAGTTGCAAAGTGATGCCACATATACCTCTACCCATGCACGCTGACATCAGCTTCTTTTCTTTTACTTTTTCACACCCTTGGACACCATGCATGAACATTTTTTGGTGACAGTGTGCTGAGCACTAACTTAAGACCTTTTTGAGATTAAAGGGATGCCACTCCACAGAACGAGGAGTTGGGAGTGCAGTGAGGAATCCACCAATAACTTGTAACTGATGGAAACTTCTAACTGCAGATTCCTCACCTTAGAAAAGATAACAAAGTGCTACCTGCCCCTTAAAGAGGACATTCTATGGAATGGAGTCAGCTGAAATGGTCTTGCAAAACTGAGCGGGCTGTGTCCTTCGCACCAGACTTAACTATCAAGGCAGTAGTGCTTTCTGAACACATGTACCGACACACATGTCGCAGTATGAAAGATATTAAGGATAGGCACCCCTTGCACCAAGGGAATGGTAGTGGCCTTGGATTTTGTGGAATGCGTCATCACACCTTCCAGGGGATCCTTCTTTGTTAGTGCGGGGCAGATCACCATGCAGAGGACTATCGAATTCAACAAAGTACTCTTCTGCACAACCTTCCATTTCTTTTCTCCAGAGAAGCGGCCAAAAAGCTAATCATCCACACAGTGAACCTTAGTATGAGCTTTGTAAAAGTTTGGAGCCTTTTTTGGGGTCCAACCTATGAAGCACCTCCTCCTCTTTTGAGGGGTGAGGGGGAACAAATAATGCTAGCAGAAGGATGAACTGCCCAAAATGGAAGGGAGTCACAACTTTTCATGAGAAGGCCACCCGAGTCCTCAGGACCAATTTATTTGGAAAAACGTGGTGTAGAGGAGTTGCACAGGCAGTGCCTGCAGTTCACTCATGCAAAGCGTTGATGTAACTGCAGTGAGGTAGACAGTCTTCAATGTCAAGAGATGCAAGGAGCACTATTGCAGAAGCTCAAAAGCTGTACACATGGTGAGTTACAGTCTCATTGTAGCATTACACACAACTTGTGGGGGAATATGTATGTTAAACATTTAATAAATCACATCACAATAGGTGGATTGAAGAATCATCCTTAGTCCAGCAAATAAAAAATGGCTCCACAAATAGTTTTTTTACAATGCCCGAAGCATTACTGGGCTGAAGATAAAATAAACAAAAGAACGTCCAACAGCCTTGGCTTTAAAAGGTCAATTGCATGAGCACCCCAACAGGCTACAAATTTGCCACAGCACCTGGAACAAATCAGTTTCATGGATGGGCATCTTGCGCTGAGAATGACATCTACCACTGTGAGGAGGAGCAGGGTCGGGAGAATAAGCAGCCCGATGGCGACATAACGAGATGGAGTCCTTACCGTCCTGATGAGGGCGAAGACACCAATACGCCTAAAGACTCTTTTCCCCGCCCCACAGCGCGCCAGACTTGAACCGGAAGCGGTTTTCCCGGGAGGCGGACCTCCTCGAACGGGCCAATCAGAGAGCCTACACCAAGGTCGCAAGGAGCAGAAAAAGCCAGAAGAAACAACAGTCGGCGCGCCTGCTGGGACCGGTTCTGCAATGCCGAGAGGAGACGCCGAGAACACCAAGGACATCACAGACGGAGCTCAGGACACCACCAATGGAGCCAAGGACGCCGCCACCACGCAAGAGGACATGGAGGAGACTCCAGCTGAAGAGCCAGAGGATCCTGACATCTGGTCCGAAGACTGGTGGACCCCGGGGGACACGCACGAGCCGCCACAACTCAGGAGAGTTGTGGCAGACAGCGGTACGTAGCGGGTACCTCGTGCTTAGGAGGGGAGTGGAGTGGGAGAGATAGGAGAGTTCGAGGCAGGGAGGGAAACGAGCACTGTTTTTGGTTTCCTTCTATCCCTCTAGCATACCGCATCCCCCACCTCTATGCCTCGTCTGTTAGCCGTTTAAATAGCCACTTATAAAGAAACAGACTGCCCCATAAAAACCCCTCCCTCACATTGTCTATTACCCTTGCACATGGTGTGGTGACGGACTCAGTAAGAAACAGTGACCGCTGTTCTCTTTTCTTTTGAGTGACGTTGGTACCCCGAGGAAACCCACCACAGAGGAAATCACGAATCCTGGGACCACCTGACACCATACTGGAGGAAGACCCCTGGAATATAACGCTTTTGAACTATCTTTTGGTTATTACGACCAAAGACACTTATTTCCTAGCTTACCCTATTTACTAAGGGTTATTTCTCAACCTAAATAAAAGCTACAGTATTCACCCCATACGGCCTCCTCGCTTCTGTTTCCGACCTTTCCTCCGACAACCACATTAGGTGGTAGATTGAAAGCAGTTAATTGCCACTGCTCAATATAACTGTAAGTTGCATAGATTTGGGTGGATGACCCTCCCTGCTACTCAGATAGGCGGTCCTAACAAAGGGGTAGCTTGATCGGAGGACAGATGCAGATAGTCAGACGTTCCAGGTACCACACTCTCCTGGACCAATCCAGAGCCACCAGGATGTCTTGAGACCAGCCAGTCATGATGTTCTTCAGAACGTGAAGGAGGACAGATTGTAGAAGGAAGGCATACAGGGGTCCTTTCTTCTTGAGGAGCACCTGGCTCTGGAAAAGAAGGAGAGTCAGAGCCAAAAAAAGAAAGGAGGGTCTTCTGATAGCTTCAATGGGAACAGGCACTGGGTTAGAATCTGGATGCATAACAACAAATTGAGTTTTTGTAATCTCACTGCACACCATCAGTCGAGCTCAAGCTGACTTCGGGTCATAATCCGACATGGACGTAGGCACCAGATCATCCACCAGCGGCCTTGGCACCAGTGCCAAGATGTCAAGAACCAGCATGTATTTTGGGACATGGGTGTAAGTCTCTACCGTTGTTGTTACAGGCCCAGTAACTGGTTCTTAGGAGACATTTGGCACTGAGGAAATACCTGTTGGCGGTAACATGACTGGAGGCTCATTTTGCTCCATGGAGCCTGAAGGTGTAACTGAGGAAGCTGGCAGTCCACTGAAAAGTTGCAGCACAGCTTCTTTGAAGGCCTTGATCTACTGGGGTGTTTACGGCTCAAGAAACTTGGGGTGCGATAGTACTAACTGAAGGTTCAATGGAGTGCAAATAAAATCCTGATGCCAATGTGCCTTCTCTTTGGAGTCAGTGGGATGAGATGAGTCCTGCTTTGCTTTGTTATGCTTGTGCTTGGACCTCATCTCATAAGAAAACTTTTAATGGGCAATGGAGAGCTCACAGGAATGGGCATATGATCGGGCTCAAGACCAGGCTCACGACTTGGAACAGGAGTGGGATCTGTGTGAAGGCACCAACTTTTTCTTGTGTTAGCAGACATACAACTTTGCCTCCTGGTCTTGAATCACCTTCTGGTGTATTTATCAAGCAACTTTAAGTTGCACCCGGAGCACAGGCACCAAAGGCACACCTTGGGCGGGTCTCTGACAGTCGTCTTTGAAACCTGTTGTTTTTGGTGGGGACATCGTTCCCTAGCACAGTGTAAAAATGTTTGGAATCATCAAAAAACTGGCAACACGGTAGGAGTGGAAAAAAAAGAACTGAGATTCGTGTGCAAGGATTGCGCTTATATCTGGCTCAACTCCATCACTTCCGGGGAAGGAGAAGAGCCAGCGCAAAGCCACACAATGCCATTTAGCAGCATGCAAGTGTACTGTTACAAAATAGTTTGTTTTCAGCCTAACACCTGGGGGATAGCCTAAGGTGAGGAATCTGCGGTTAGAAATATCCCTTAAAATTATTTTACAACCTACAGGATTTCAAGTGATTATTAGGTGTCCTCATCGAGTTAGCTGATTATCTCCCAACTCGTGGGGGGTAGGAGGGGGGGGGGGTCTTGTAGATCCCAGGTATTATGAAATAAGTGTTTGCTTGAGAAAAATCTCCATTATTTTACTGGTTTCCTTCTACAGGATTTCAAGTGATTATTAGGTGTCCTCATCGAGTTGGCTGATTATCTCCCAACTCGTGGGGGGTAGGGGGGGGGGGGGGGGTCTTGTAGATCCCAGGTATTATGAAATAAGTGTTTGCTTGAGAAAAATCTCCATTATTTTACTGGTTTCCTCATTAAGAGGTAGGCTGTTGGTGCCCACAGAAGTAGTATAACCTTCCATGAATGTTTTATGTTACTTTGGTTGTCCCATAAGGCCAAACAGGGGACACTTTTCGATGTCTCCTAAGTAAATATGGGGAGATGGCTATGACAGTATATAACATATCTTCTTTCCAACTGCTTATCCATATTCTTGGAAATGAAGACTATAGTATTGATCCTCGCAAAACCAAGACTCCTCCTGTTCTTTCTTGTGTGAAGCCTTAAGTGCTCTATGTAAAATATGTAGCAAAGGGCAAGAGAAAGACTTTGGGAATGGTAAGCTGTACTTTGACTTAACTAAAAGAAAAAAAGCACAAACATGCACAAATTTGATTCTGAATTAGAAAGCTCTTAGTTAAAGCAGAGAGTTATAGTTCACTAAGACTGGCTGAGAGCTTATTCTCATGAGGAATTATCCATCAGACAGTGTCATAACTGCATGCATTCCTGGGAAAACAAAATGCACCTTGTAAACAACAGTACACAAGTGCTTGTGAAATACAGCTTGGGAGACACTCTATTGCAGTCTCTCAGTCCTATATTTGGACCAGAACGGCCAAATCATCACAATATACGCAAACGAGATAGGGTGCATGCAAACTGTGTTGCTGATGGTACTGGATGCGAGAAAGGCTACTATGCTTCCTCGTTATGGCATATTTGGTGAGAATGACAAAAGATCCACACCAAAAAAATGATGTACCGGTTTTACTATCCCTTATGATTTACTACTACTTATAGGGAGATAAAGTCTAATATATTTTGAGGTCCAGTATGGAAACTCATTTTCTGGTTGCCACCAAGTGTTCCACAGCTGACTCTTGGAGCCACCCCAATCATCCTTCATCCAAACTTTGCTAAAATAAATTTTGAATATATGCATAGTGATAAAAAGTATCCTCCACAGTAATCACCAAGTAAAATTTAGCACAACTGTTCAAATTAGAGCTACGGGCCATCTGTGCAAAGCAATTTTGCTTAATAAATTACTGCAAATTGGCTATTTGAAATGTACTAAACCAATTTTTCAGATCGTTAACAGGTTACTGGATCGAAAATCGTATCAAAAAGGTCTAGCAAATGGCTATTTGGAAACGGGGTGTATAGGGCAAAAGTGTTTTGTGGCCAATCTCTGTTTGGAAAACATAGAAAAGTCACCCACTCCTTAATTGGGGTGTTAACACATTTACAAAAGAGAAGGGGTCCCACTGAGATCCCTTCACCTTTCTGAATGCAAATACATTTTGTTGAGGAGTACGCAGTGGCCTTTTTAAAAGCTGCTCCATCTCTGTTAATGAAAAAAGGCTGCATTTAAGCATTTTTTGAAAAAGGTAATTTTACTTAATAAAGATCAGAGACATGGTGGTCTTCTGACTCTAGGAGGCCACCATTCCTGTGATGGAATGTAATCATAGTGAGTCACAATTTGAGACCTACCTCATAAGTACTGATTAGCCAGTTTGGACTACTGCCCACTATGATTCCGAATTTTGTGACCCGACCTATTAGTACATAGGTTGGCTCACAAAAGTCTATGCACAAATAACAACCACTTTATGTGACTACGTTTGTATTTGAGTCACTGATATACCTTCTCTTGCACGCAGTGTTTTATGCACAATCATGCATAACAAGAAAAAACAGAATACTCTTTGGAGGCCAGCGGGTGGGCAAAGATTCATGGAGTCTACCTGGCAGCTGGCTGCTGAATGATATGGCTCATGTGAGAAAAGGAGCCTGCGTGACAAAAATTATTCTGGACTACAATGCAACGAGCATGATAGGAAAAATATCAAGAAGTGAATCCCAGGTAACGTATTTAGATTTATCGGAAAACACTACATCTCTAAACGAGGTCTACATGCTTCAGGCAGGCAGTATGTGTGGAGGAATAAATACAGCTGATCAAATTTAAATGTTCGAGCTGAAATGGTTCTCGTTTAACCTTCAGTTCAATGTAATCCGCCCTGTCTGTGTAACTTAAGCAACAGGAACATCTGCCCAACTTCAAAGGGACTCATAAAGAATAACAAATACATGTACTGGCACTGAAGAAAAAAAAGCCTAAACAGCAGGAGGGACTGGTAAAGTGTCCTTGTTTGACTGCAAGTGACATGCGCTGCAGGCATACTTGTGAGTATGCTTCCTGAGATGGAGGGATGCCCGACCTCAGCAATGTGCCTGTGGACATATGGTGTTTAACGTCACCGGGTCACACACTGCCACTATATATGTACCATGACACAATAGCTGGTGCTCTGACTTCCATCACAGTGTGTCAGGGGGTGAGTCAGCCACTGCCTGCCCCCCACTTACATAGATAGGTAAAGTAAAGGCTGCAACCTATTTGTAATCGAAAATATATCCTCAAAGGACAATGCATTTTTAAGCAACATTTTATCAGCTAAAGACAAATATCCCTACATTATGTTCACTTTACCTAGGGTTGTATTTGTATGCAGTGTTAAACTTTGCTTTCAGAAGCAATGGATTCAGCAAATCTCTCTATCATACAATTAATCATCGCACAAATGTATCTATACTGTACTTAAAGCGTCATTCCACATTACATTGTCTCTTGACGACATCAGCAAGGGATGAACCAAAAACAAAAGCATAACAGCATATGAAAACATGAAAAAGTAGAAACCGATCAAAAAGTAAAAATACTTTAAATGGGAGCACACATAAATGCAAAAATTACATTTGCCTAATCTTCCTTCAATGAAGCAAACCAGAGAACATCAAAGTTCGAGAAAAGATCTACCACAAACCCATAGACACCTTGAGACTATATAACCAAACAGTGTGCACAATGGAGCACCTTTTTCCCAATGTTGACATGCTCAAGAAGCCACATAACCAGATGACAACTTCAAGTTATGTCCCACACACCCTACAGAATGTAAGACCAAGATAATAACCATTTCACACAAAACATACAGTGTTTCACCACAGGTTATAAAACTTTAAAAGAAATGATTGGCTCTTTTCATCCACAATGTAGAGCCTCGAAGAGCAAGGCACAGAAGAGAACATGCAAAATGGGGGGACAACATACCAACACCAGGCATGCACAAAGAAATCTACAACAGTTCAAAGACACAGTTAGGGTATACTGATTCCAATAACCCCTACTAACCTTGTTATGCATCAGTGCAGTAATGATACACCCAGTTCTATGAATGGTACCAGATTGCTTACCAATACCAACTGTCTCCTACCTGCCCAACATCAGACAGCTCATCGCACTAGAATACAAAGCACCAGCCAATCATGACAAATAAAAGCCACAGCTATTGTAGACACAAGTTACATGAGCAGGGTCAAAAATTGTGCTGACGTAGGTGCAATGTAACTTAACATGAACAATCAAAACCCTCACGGAGGAGTATTATAAATGTCCTACCTCACTCAAGTCTGTTATGATCCTGTTGGATATCTCACGTTGGCCTCTCACCCACACATGGTGGCATCTTCTTTGTATGGATCACTCCTCACCAGCAACGTTTGTAGTTAGGGTGGCTCTGCAAAAGCACTTTCTGAAAATGTTAACTGCTTGAGATACCTGTAATTTACATAGAAACAATGGAGTTAATCCCTCCAGAGGTCTTGAATGTGTTAAAAATATTAAGAACATTTTAAAGAAAACATATTTATTGTTTACAAGATTAAAACATTATGCCTGGGCTATTAGGGCTCTGTATGCCTATTTACATTATAAGCAACACTTTCTGACACTACTTTAAATGCCCTGTGGATCAGGGGGTTCCTCAGGACCAACAAGACTCAAATTATTTCCATATATTCCCCCTAAACACAGCAGGGCTGTTTGTAGAGGTGTGAGATTAATGTAAACAGATGAAGATATAACCTGATGCCAAGATCAGATGAGGATTATCCACAACCTAAACTTTATCTCACCTAGACTTACCATAGCCTGGTAGGGGGGGAATAGGAGGGAGGTATGGATTCGGTGCTGTAGAATGAGTGTCCTGTTTTTTCTGTATTGTTGCTATTCTGCCATTTTGTCCGTAGACTCTACTCTCCCAGTCGTAGATTAAAAACCCCTGGAAGGATTCATAACCTCGTTTCTACAAGTGCTAAAAGAGCAGAGGGAAGTGTGACATTAGTAGAAGACTGTACAAGGATGAGGATAGCGATTTGAAAGTCTGTGTACCCTTGTTAAGCTAGCCACAGAAGAAGAGCACGTTGCGTTGCTTAGGTACGAAGGAGTTGCTGCAAATCCTGTGTATAAGTTTGAAAATTAGAGTGTATTTAGCATGAATAGTGGCAGTGGGCGATGATGTAATTGAGGCGGGCAAGCAAGAAGATTCATGGGAAAAGCCCTGCCAGGGATCCGGATTGAATGTATGAGATTGAACACAAGCTCACCCTGTTCACTGCTATCTTGGTACATTGCAACCTCACTGATAGGGTCGTGGACCAGGGTCAGCGGACTCGACAATTCTCGCCTCGGTGCCTACTCTAACCTGGGGTCCCACTCGGCAACTCTGGGCATTAGCTTGCCTAATCTCCACAACGGCCCCATCAACGCCGGAGATGCCTGACTCCACCTTGGGGATTCCCAGTAGGGACCATCCCACAGGGAAAGCCAGGACGGGTTCCCCAGCGGTATACAGCGCCGGGATGTCCCTTTGCTGGGGAAGCTGTGCGCTTTACAAGTAAACGACATTTAACATTTAACATAGCACCACTGTTTTTACTTAGCACTGTTACCATTTCACTATTCACTATTAAACTTGTTCTAAGAATATCAGAGGCTATTTTAAGATATCCCTCACTTCACACTGATCACTTTCTCACAGAGCCCTCCCTCATGCATTCACCTTAAGAGTGATACCACCCCTTGTGGCCAATAAGGAACTACTCCTACCAATGATTACCAACAAAAGTATTATCATGTGAATTCTGGGGCGTGCCTGTCATTATTTGAGCTGGTGCAGTGGCATGCTAAGTATGTCATTGTGAAGGGTTGGTCCCTACATCGGGGGCACAACGGAGCGCTATGGACTCTTACCCCTCCGGAACTACTCCTCTCTCTGTCTTCCCACAGGCTCCACCGATAACTCCGAATCGGGACAGATTGGGAACGTCCCTCCATGACCCCGGAAGTTGGGTCACTAGCGAAGGACCGGAAGTGAACCCGCCTAACCCCGGAAGTCCTTCAACCGGATACAGGCAAGAGAGTAGAAAAGCCGACGACCCAAACGACTCGGGGTTCCCAACAGCAAGCTCGTGGCAGGAGTTAGCAGACCCCGGAGAACCAGCAGCGGAAGGACCGAAGGACCGGAACGAAGAAGCAGACGAGGAAGACGTTTGGTGTGAGGACTGGTGGCGTCCTCAGGAGGTGGCTGGAGAGCGGCCGTAACTCACAGGAGAGTTACGGCGGGGCATGTGAGTAACTCGTTACCATTTTCCCCTATTTCCACTGGTAGAGGTGTACATAGTGTAAATAGCGCCCTGAAGCACTTTCACTGTATAAACGTGCACCGTCCCTGTATAGTACTTCGCACTATTTCCCGTCTCGTTCACGCCTACGCTCACCCCTACCCTTTCACCTCTTCCCGCAACCCCAACCCCGTCACGTCCTATCCAATCCCTTCCATTCACGACCCAGGTGCTGGTGATAGAACTGAGAGAAGTTTTGTTACCTCTGAACTAACCGCCCTGTTTTCGTTCTCTTTTTCCTCCGAGGAACGCACCACTTCTACACGACGACGAAAAGACGACCACAGCCCAGCCGTAACCATCCCCACGGAACCCTCCCGGACTCCGGATACCTTATCTCTACGACCCCGGACCCTTTTCATTCCACGACCTATGTTTCGTTTATGTGAACAATAAAGTTTTCGCTAATCATAGCGCACTTCATACGGCCTCCACGCCTGTTATTCCGGCCCGCCCTAAATCCCGCTCCACAGGTGGTGTCAGAAGTGGGATCGTCCGGAAGCATGGAGGCCGCGGTCAAACAACTGGCGGAGGGCCAGGAACACCTAGGAAAACTGATGGAACAATTCCTGAAAACCGCCGAAGACGACCGAGGACAATTGTATGATGTTCTAAAAGGCCAGGGTACTGCTCAGGATAAGACTCTTGAAAAACTTGCAACAGTCATGGGCCAACAAAAACCACTAGCCTCTCTTCCCTCTGTTGTACTACAGAAGTACGTAGCTGGAGAAGACCCAGACTTCTTCTTCACAAACTTTGAACGCTTGGCTCAGGCCGCCGCATGGCCCGCTGACCGGTGGGGTCATTACCTTGGTCCCCTGCTCACTGGGGAGTTACAAGCAGCGTATCAACAGGCAAACATTCAGGGTGCGACCCCATACGACGATATTAAGACTTGTATACTAGAACGGCTTGGAATTGACGATGAGACGTATAGACTTCGTCTTCGTCAAGCTAAGGAAGGTCCACAAGAGAATCCCCGGGCGTTGTCTTTCCGAATAAAAGATTTGGCTAACCGTTGGCTAAAGCCAGCCACGTCCAGTAAAGACGAGATAATGGCCAAAATTTATTTGGAACAGTTCCTTACCTCCCTACACCCTGCTACACAAAAGTGGGTTCGGCAACACGCCCGACTTACCCTGGACACCGCAGTCGAAATTGCTAGTGCGTACAACCGAGCACAAGAATCTCAACGAGCAAAAGAAGAACATCCTGCCAGGCCGAGTCATGGCAACCATGTACGGCCACCAAGACCTTCACCTGTAACTCGTAAACCGGAGACGATACCTCCAATGCCATATCCCGTGATGCCGAGAGCGCCACCTCCCGGTCCACAGTGTTATCATTGTGGAGGGTACGGTCATATTGCTCGTATATGCCCCCAAAAAGAAGAGCCGATGGAAATAGGTGTGGCTAAAAACTATGTGTGTTTCAGTGCTGATTCCGCTCCCCCGCCCTTTCATTGTCCTGTACAAATCAATGGACACAAAATGATGGCACTTGCTGATACGGGATGTAGACATAGCGTATTAAGACCTCAAGATCTCCCTCACTCCCCGGAACCGGTGACAGGAACTGTAGCCATCAAGTGTGTCCACGGAGACACGAAATGCTATCCAACCGCCAAAGTATATGTACAACACCCCAGTAATAGTGGTAGCTCTTTGACTGTTGGTCTGGTTCCAAATCTTCCTGAGGAAGCGATATTAGGCAGTGATTATAGTGGTCTGCCTCACCTGTTACAGGATACCACGGACTCCCTAAAGAAGTGGTGGGCTGAAGCACCTTTTTCCGGAGTCTCCCCTGCTATCGAACAGTCAGGAAAACCTTTGAAGACCAAAACCCAAAAGAAAAAAGAGAGAAGGGAATATTCCTTGGCTTGTCCTGCAGAACCGGAAACCCACCCCTGGGAGACCGACAGAGAATTCCGGGCCGCTCAACAGGAAGATCCGGTTCTCCAAGATGCATGGGGTCGGGCTCTTCCCAACGAGGATCCATTACAAGTAGGTCCTTATTTTTTCATAAAGAATGGACTGCTGTATAGAAAAGGGGGTCCTCAGAAAAATGCCCAGTTAATTATTCCAGGACTATTTAGAGAGAAGGTACTCTTTTTGGCCCATAGTCATTTACTGGGAGGGCACTTCAGTGACGAGAAAACGGGGGAAGCTATTCTAGAGAAGTTTTATTGGCCTGGAGTATATGCCGAAATTAAGAGATACTGTAGGGAATGCCCGGTATGCCAAAAGACTAGTCGGTATCGACCCCCAAGAGTTCCTCTCCAACCCCTACCATTGATTGATGTTCCTTTCTCTAGAGTGGGAATGGATCTTATAGGACCCCTGTTGCCGTCCAAAAGTGGGTGCAGGTACGCTCTAGTGCTAGTGGACTACGCCACTCGCTTTCCCGAAGCAGTTCCCCTCAGACAACCCACAACACAGAATATAGCCAAAGCCCTTATTGCCATTTTTTCTAGAGTAGGCTTTCCCCGAGAGATTTTAACCGACCAGGGCACCCCCTTTGTTTCCTCGCTAATGCGCCAGGTCTGTTCTACCCTGGGAATCAAGCAGATAAGAACTTCGGCTTACCATCCACAAACCGACGGTTTAGTCGAGCGTTATAATGCCACCTTAAAAACCACTCTAAAAAAACTGTTGGGCTTAGAGAGTAAACGATGGGAGGAAATGCTGCCCCTTGCTCTTTTCGCTATTCGCTGTAAAGTACAAAGTAGTACAGGCTACTCCCCATATGAACTCTTGTATGGCAGGGCGCCCCGAACGCTATTGGACATGGCTCGTGAAGCTTGGGAAGCCGAGCCGGATCGGACCCGCCCTCTTCCAGAGTACATTGAAAATTTAAAGACTCATTTGGGTGAGATCCGTGAAATTGTCAAACAGAATCTTGTAGCCGCACAGTCCACTCAGAAAACCCAGTACGATAAGGGGACCAAACCCAGAACGTTTGTCCCAGGAGATCAGGTACTCCTACTAATTCCCTCTTCAGACCATAAGCTATTAGGTCAGTGGCAGGGTCCGTTTACGGTACTGAGACAAGTGACCCCAGTCACTTACGAGGTGGAAACAGATGCCACTAGGGGAATCAATCAAATCTATCACATCAACCTCCTCAAGAAGTGGGAGGGACCGCGCCCTGTTTTAGCGGGTCACGAACCCTTCCTGTTTGAAGGTTGTTTCGATACTGGTTTGATGGAACGCCAAAAACGGGAACTTTGTCATTCACTTGTACCCCTACAATCAGTCTTCTCAACCCTGCCGGGGCATACCACTGTGGTGGAACACGCCATTCACACTGAGCCAGGGAAAACGGTCCGGCAACGACCGTACCGTATTCCAGAAGCCCGTAGGGCTGTCATCAAAGAAGAAACGAATCAAATGCTTAAAATGAATATCATTGAACCATCGAGTAGTAGCTGGAATTCGCCCATTGTTTTGGTCCCTAAACCCGATGGTTCTACACGATTTTGCATTGATTTCCGGGAGGTGAATAAGATCTCCGCCTTTGATTCCTATCCTCTTCCCCGTGTGGACGAGATGATTGAGCGTATAGGCAAAGCAAAGTACATTAGCACTCTTGACCTCTGCAAAGGCTATTGGCAGATCCCACTGAAAGCTGAGGACAAGCACAAGACCGCCTTCTCCACCCCTGAAGGCTTGTTTCAGTTCAAAGTAATGCCCTTCGGCTTACACGGCGCCCCGGCGACCTTTCAAAGGGCCATGAATCAAGTCCTACGTCCTCATGTTTCGTATGCGGGCGCCTATCTTGATGACATCGTCATTTATAGTGACACTTGGGAGCAACACCTTTCTCACTTATATTCAGTGGTCTCCTCTTTGGGCAAGTACGGGTTTACCATTAACCCAGCCAAAACCACATTAGCAGCACAGAGTGTTAAATATCTTGGTTATTTGTTGGGTGAAGGACATATTCGGCCCCAAGAGAGCAAAGTCAAAACAATACAGGCTATACCATTTCCCAAAACACGAAAAGATCTCCGTGCCTTCTTGGGTATGTTGGGCTATTACAGGAGGTTTATCCCCAACTTTTCCCAAGTAGCAGCTCCCCTTACAGACCTCCTCAAAAAGACTGCAAAAACAGAAGAAATCCTCCAACAACCGTCTCCTGTACTTCAGCAAGCCTTCAATGTTCTAAAGAATGCTTTGACTTCAGAGCCTGTATTGATGAGCCCCGACTATAGTCAGCCTTTTATTTTGCAAACTGATGCATCGGACCAAGGTTTAGGGGCTGTTCTGTCCCAAAAGGACTCGGAAGGTGCAGAGAAACCCATTCTGTATCTTAGCAGAAAGCTGTTTCCCAGAGAAATCAACTACTCCGTTGTCGAAAAGGAAGCACTCGCTATCAAGTGGGCCGTGGAAAGCCTTCGCTACTACCTTGATGGTAGAGAATTCATTTTGTATACTGATCACGCTCCCCTTGAATGGATGGCTCGAAATAGAGGACACAATGACCGAGTGCTTCGTTGGTTTCTTTCCCTCCAGCCTTTTCGTTTCCGAACACTACACCGGAAAGGCCTGGAACAGGGCAACGCAGACTATTTGTCCCGATATCCGCCACCTACCAGCCCTACAAGAAACACTCCTAGGGGAAGGGAATGTGAAGGGTTGGTCCCTACATCGGGGGCACAACGGAGCGCTATGGACTCTTACCCCTCCGGAACTACTCCTCTCTCTGTCTTCCCACAGGCTCCACCGATAACTCCGAATCGGGACAGATTGGGAACGTCCCTCCATGACCCCGGAAGTTGGGTCACTAGCGAAGGACCGGAAGTGAACCCGCCTAACCCCGGAAGTCCTTCAACCGGATACAGGCAAGAGAGTAGAAAAGCCGACGACCCAAACGACTCGGGGTTCCCAACAGCAAGCTCGTGGCAGGAGTTAGCAGACCCCGGAGAACCAGCAGCGGAAGGACCGAAGGACCGGAACGAAGAAGCAGACGAGGAAGACGTTTGGTGTGAGGACTGGTGGCGTCCTCAGGAGGTGGCTGGAGAGCGGCCGTAACTCACAGGAGAGTTACGGCGGGGCATGTGAGTAACTCGTTACCATTTTCCCCTATTTCCACTGGTAGAGGTGTACATAGTGTAAATAGCGCCCTGAAGCACTTTCACTGTATAAACGTGCACCGACCCTGTATAGTACTTCGCACTATTTCCCGTCTCGTTCACGCCTACGCTCACCCCTACCCTTTCACCTCTTCCCGCAACCCCAACCCCGTCACGTCCTATCCAATCCCTTCCATTCACGACCCAGGTGCTGGTGATAGAACTGAGAGAAGTTTTGTTACCTCTGAACTAACCGCCCTGTTTTCGTTCTCTTTTTCCTCCGAGGAACGCACCACTTCTACACGACGACGAAAAGACGACCACAGCCCAGCCGTAACCATCCCCACGGAACCCTCCCGGACTCCGGATACCTTATCTCTACGACCCCGGACCCTTTTCATTCCACGACCTATGTTTCGTTTATGTGAACAATAAAGTTTTCGCTAATCATAGCGCACTTCATACGGCCTCCACGCCTGTTATTCCGGCCCGCCCTAAATCCCGCTCCACAGTCATGTAAAAATATATCAAGACTCTATTAAATGAGAAATGTATTTTTTGAACGCCTATGTATTTCATATGTGATCTAATAAAAGAGCTTCATGTTGCCCGTAGTCAATATAATTCTGCTGGCTGGGATAGTTAATCCAGTACTCATAATGGCAAATTCAAAACTGAAAGTCCGAGAATGCTCAGTGCTACTTGTTAAAAGCAAGATTGGTTGGAAGTGTTACTATTTTATTGAGCGCTGCAATGACTGAACTAATTGCAAATGAGCCTCATGCAAATTTCTCTTGAGACCTGCTGCAATCTCCTCGGCCATGTCTGTGTTATATAAAATGCAACAACAGTGGAGAGGTGTCAGGGAATAACTAATGCTTGAAGATCTGAGGCATGCATTTCAAAGATTTAAAGACTATTTGAAATGCCCTCTGAGAAAGGCGGGGCGCCATCGGCCACACCACAAGTATGGCGGGCGCACCGCCCCCCCCTCCCTCGATCACAGAGGCGGGCCTGTCCCATAGTAATGACGCGACAGGCTCGCTTCAAAGCTGGTTGGTCCCCGGTCCTTAAAGTGACCAGGGAGCGAAGGTCATGCCGAATAGAACCGGCCTGGCAGGGAAAGTTTAAAAGGCTGAGGAGCGCGAGAATCTGCCTCTTTGACTCCGCGCTCCACAGCCTGCCGAACCAGCCTCTAGAGAGGCTGTAATTATTTTCTTCCTTTTTCTTTCAGGTGGAATGTAGGTGGAATTGACGACTTAGGAAGCATCTTGGACGAAGCGTTGCAGGAGAAGCGGTGGTGTTTACCCCCGAAGCCCCCACCGTTTTGTTCTTAGCTACAGGTAGAGCAGAAGGAGCGTCCAGTGCTATTGAGACAGCGACAAGGGAGCAGACGCGTCTTCAGGCGAGGGAGGCTCGGCGATCACGTGGAGACCGAGGCCCGCCCCCGCTTCAGGAGAGTTTGAAATCAGAAGTATCAGGTTTTAAGGGAAGCGCACACAGCGCTTCTCTAAGGTACCGCGGGGGCATGGGTTGCCTCCGGATTTGTTTAATGGGTGGGAGAGCAGGGAGAAAGCTCTGTGCGATCGGAGCACAGTGCTGCTGACTTCAAAATAAGTTTCGAAGCGGGCGGGAGAGCGGAAGAAGCTCCATAGTAGTCGAAGCACAGTGCTGACCCGCGCCTGTTTATGAAACACAATTAACTCTTTCACAGTTTGTTTAAGAGCTAGCGCGGGGGATTGTTGTGGCTCTGGTGCATTGGTTTATGAAATACAATTAACTCATTCACAGTTGGTTTAAAAGCTAGCACAGGAGATTGTTGTGGCTCTGGTACATTTGAAATTTTATAAGTAAGTGTGTTTAGCATCACTGTGTTAAAAAATAGTTTCACTGGTTTAACAATTAATGCACATCTCCAGTTGCGTGGTGCTTACGGCCAGTTTGTGTTCCTCCAACAGGGTTAAGGTAAGGACCTGGAAAAAGTACCAGGTCTGTGAAATATTGTGGGGTCTCTCGCAGAAGGAAATTACGTAAGTGTTGATAGCATTGTGTATGCGGTGTTATTGTTTAACATTTTATAAGTAAGCCTGCAAGAGGGAATAGGAGCTATGGTCAGCAAGGCAAAACGTGTTGAGAAGAGCTCGCGCATGGAGCACATGATGGAAACAATGATGCCCAAGGTGGTGACTATGGATAGGAGATGGAAAAAAGTTGATAAAATAGGGCAGAGCCTGGCAGATCTCAGAGAGAGAGTTGAGGGTCAGGGTGGGGCAGTTGAGAGACCTAAGCGCACCATAGTGCCCCCCAAGCCCAGGGGGGAATTAGACCCGCTCCACAGGCTGGCTAGGCCCAAGAAAGTGAAAATACTGCCAAAAGCTCCGGTGCCAGTACTCCATCTAGGTGAGTCGGGGAAATGCCCGGTCCATCGGGTGCGGGTCCTTCGGGGGAGGGTCCCTCTGGGCTCCCAGTACTAGCAGTTCCTGTGGGGGGGGGGGTCCCGCAAGAGGGGTTTCAACATGTCCCGGTGGTCCCCACACCTGTCCCAGTGGTTTATACACCTGTCCCAGTTGTCCCGACACCTGTCACACTGGTCCCTGTAGGAGTGGGCCCGGAGGGTGCAGGGTCAGGTTCTACTGCAGGCGCAAATCAGGTCCCACAGAAATTGGTGGCACAATTAGCAGCGGTTCTCCCTTGGTTAGGGAGGGCAGGGATGTTACTAACATCAGTTGGGGCAAAAGAGAAGGGAGAAGACCCATTGGCTGAGGCAAAAAAGATGGTGGCACAGTTTATTGCAACACCGGGTGGTGCGCCAGGCGAGGGGCCGGGTAGTCCATCTCTTCCCCAACCAACTGGTGGGGTTTAACCACTAGAAATCAACAAAGAAGTGCTAGGGAGCAGCCTGGGGAAGGAGAAGCTGACGGAGCCAGTTGGTGTGGTTTCAATAGGTAAGGAAGTGACGGTGCCATTGCTGGGCGTGGGTGAGTCACGCACCGGGAGGGAACATTTGGCCAGGCATGTAACACGGGAAGTGAAAGAAATTATATGGTCTGGTAGTTACGTTAACATGTTATCCCTGCTAGTGGACGAAAGGGAAAGAGAGGAATCAAGGAAACAGAAAAATTGAATGCTTCCTAGAGAATGGCGTAGTGAATTGTTGAAATTCAGGCTAGAGGAGAATTTGAACAACTGGATAAGGGCTTTCTCAGTATTCATGGCAATAACAGCTGAGCGTTCCCCTAACATACAAGCAGAGATCCTGCTACCTCAATGCAAACCTTCAACAGGGGTCAGACATTTCAATCATCTCAGTTCTTTCGTCCACCCCAAACCACGGGCACTGCCCCTAGTCCAGGTAGCGGGGGCGGACGAAAGGGGACATGTTGGGATTTTAATAGGTGGACATGCACCAGGACCGCGGGCACCTGTAGGTTCAGGCAGAAACAGGAGTGAGGGGAGGACACAGCTTGCAACACATGAACCCATTGATGTAACGGCTATGACTCCTTGGTTAAACAAATACCCAGATCATGCTACGGCTAGGACATTGCAAGAGGGTTTCCTGTATGGTTTAAGATCCCTGCATTTTATTACATAGGGACACCAGATTGCAAAAATCAGCTCTCTGTGAGGACCAATCCCGGGGTGGCAGCTACAAAAATTGCAAATGAATTAAGCTTGGGAAGGATAGCTGGGCCTTTTGATTACATCCCTGTGCACAATTCTGTCTGCTCGCCATTGGGAGTGGTCCCCAAGAAAGAGGAAGTGGAGTTCAGGTTGATTCATAATCTATCAGCCCCTAGAGGCAATTCATTGAATGAGGCCATCAGTGAGGAAATCTGTAGTGTTAAATATGCTTCCTTTGACCAGGCAGTTGATATGCTAAGGGGTTTGGGCCCGGGGCCTTGCTAGCCAAATCTGATATTGAGTCTGCTTTCCGTTTGCTGCCAGTCCACCACTGGATTACCACCTTCTGGGTTTTAAATTCCAAGATAAATTCTACATGGATATGTGCCTGCCCATGGGGTGCTTTGACTCCTGCGCTTACTTTGAAAAATTCAGTTCATTTTTGGAATGGGTTTTTAGACAGGCGACGGGGCACCAATATGTCATGCATTATCTTGATGATTTTCTCTTTCTGGGGTCAGCGGGCTCCCGGAGTGTGCTTGGGCATTGCAGGAATTTTGCATGCTCATGAAGGCTTTTGGGGTGCCCCTAGCACCTGGAAAGACAGTTGGCCCAACGACTATAATTGAATTCCTGGGCATTGAGTTAGACTCAGTACAAGGGTGTTTCCGGTTACCTACGGAAAAGATTAGGAAATTTAAGACAGCATTACAGCAATGTCTGGCAAAAGATAAAGTAACCTTACATCAGCTACAACAGACGGTGGGTCAGTTGAACTTTGCACTGAGAGTCATACCTATGGCATGACCATTCTCCCGCTCCATCTCACAGACCATGGCAGGTCTCCAAGAAAAACACCATTACACAAGACTGTTGTCTGAGGTTCGCCAGGACATGCGTATTTGGATGGCATTCCTGCGGGATTTCAACGGCAGGGTGGTGTGGCCCGGTCCACCGACTACTTCTGCGGAGTTAGGTTTATGGACTGAAGCTGCGGACAGTGAGGGATTTTGTGCCATACTCGGTAATTAGTGGGTGGCTCAACATTGGCCAGCATGGTGGGTGGGGAATGGTGTGACCGCCAACATACGTTTCCTGGAACTTTTTACCATCTGGGTGGCACTCACTGTTTGGCCTGAACGTCAGTCTAATCAATCTGTGGTTTTCTGGTCGGACAACATGATTGTAGTAGAATGCATCAACCAACAGGCAGCACGGTGTAAAATGATCCTCCTCCTTTTGAAGGAGATAGTGTTGTTATGTATGAAATTGAACATACAGTTTAAGGCTAAACATGTCCCGGGGGTCTTGAATAATGCTGCTGACGCACTCTCTCGCTTCAAGATGCAGGTTTTCAGCGAACACCTACCCTCTACAGAGGCAACCCCAACATTCTTCCCGGAAGTACTTTGGCAGATTGGTGACCCCAACTACAGAACCTCGTGACAGCTAGCCTGGCTCCCAAGACCAGGAAAGCTTATGAAGGGGCGTTTTGGGCTCACTGCGCTTTTTTGGGGAAGGATTGGGCTGAAAGCTGGCATGACACAGGGGCATTCCTGCGGTATTTATATACTTTGAATAAAGAATGGCGCTAAGTGGCAGCAGCCAGGCGATATTTGGCGGCAATCTCCTTCTTCGCGCAAATTAAGGACAGGGGAGATCCTACCAATAGTTTCATTGTTAGGAAGGCCCTGAAAGGGTGGTGACGCCTTCAGGGATCAGCACCAGACACGAGACGCCCACTTGGGATAGAGCTGCTAACATCTCTACTGGCGGCTCTGGATGTCATCTGCCGCTCTTCAGGAGAAGTTTTGCTATTCAGAGCCGCCTTTTCACTGGCTTTTTTTGGCACCTTTAGGATAGGGGAGTTGGTGGCGCAGAGTAAGCAGGATGTGCTGGGAGGGCTGCAGCTTGAACATGCAAAAGTGCAGGGCGACACCTTACTAATATCTGTGAAAAAATCCAAAACGGATAGTACTCCACCGGGCACATGCTAACCCTTGCTGCCCCATGACTGAGCTAGAAGCATTCCTACGACAGAGAACTAGTACAATGGGGGGAGCATTGTTAATAAATGCAGATGGGACCCCGCTCACCAGGTTCCAGTTTAAAAGGGTCATGGAGATGGCAATAAACAAGGCAGTTTTGGATCCTAGGTGTTATGGAACACACTCATTCAGAATAGGGGCTGCCACTGAAGCAGCAGCTAGAGGTTTGCACAGCAGCAGTGTAAAAAGGATCGGGAGATGGTCCTCCAATTGTTATAAGCGCTATGTGCGGCTACACATGCTGTGAGTGGGGCAATTCACGTGTGTACTGATGCATGTTACATCTCTGCTGGCATTTACAGTTTCTCAAACCTGTCACGCAGGGGGAAAACTGGTGGCAGCGCACCAGCAGCAAGACCCAAGACAACGACTGGTACATCCATAGGAAGCAGGACCACATGTTGTTTGGGTTATTGGCCACTCATATGTAAGATGTTTGAATGCAGTTTTCCATTAGGAAATTACAAACACAGAGTTGAACAGGCCGGTTTTAGGGTATCATTTCATGGAAAAGGGGGGCTCTGCCTTAGTCAGTTCACAGGTTTCGTCACTGATATTTTGGGTAAGCATTGGGCTCCACCTAGCATAGTTATCCTACACTTGGTTGGGAACGATCTGTGAAACCTAGGTAGAAGGGGGCTAATGGAAGCCATAATTTCAGAGGTGGGTTGATTAGCGAAGACATGCCGGGGGTGCACCATAGTAGGGTCTCAGATGGCACCCAGATTTAAATGGACGAGGGAGATTCTGTAAAAGAGTTGAATCACTCAGTAAGGAGGATCAACAATAAAATACGAAAATTGTTTATGTCTTCTCAACAACAGACAATCGCACAGAGGTGTATCAGGGGGGGGAGCCGTGCTCCTTAAAAGACGAGGTCCACCTTACTAGGGTAGGGAATTAAATCCTGTTAAAGAATATAGTTGCTTGGTAGGGGAGTTTTAAAGACAGGGCAAGACCTTTCAGAGGAAGTTTGGGGGGGCCAGATAGTCGGTCAACTACGCTGGCCTGTGGCAGTAAGGTCATGATTGGTGAGCAGTAAATTTAAGGTCCTTAGAGGGCGGTGCCATTCTTGAATGGGGTCGCCCACGGGAGGGACAAGTGGTCTCTCCTAGAACTCCAGGGGTAGTTACAGCCAGTTGGCTGGATGGGTGCAGGGGAGGGGGGAGTCACGCTTTCTCTAGGCTGGTTGGCCAACTCGCACATGCAGAATGACACCAATAAACGGTGCAGAAATGCAAGGGCCCCCTTTAATGGAGTTAATAGAGCATACAGGGGTAACCGGGGAGGGGGGAGGAGTACCCTCAGGGTAAACGGGCCATCTGCGCATAGGCACTTCAACTGGAGGGCGTGGTTAATTGATAAGGATCTGACACCAGTTAGTGACCTTGCTGTAGGCCCAAATAGAATACGCAGAAAAGTAAATGCTGTATGATTATGGATGATATGTTAGATCCGGATAGGAAATACCTTTGTACTGGAATTATGTTAAGGTTAGCCATCTGACATCTATATTTATCAATTGTAATCAAGGTCATGTAAAAATGTTTTCTGCGTACTCATGTAAATATTTGTTTATTTAAATTTTGTTTTATTTTTATGTTTAATAAATACGGCCGGGTGTTATACGACCCCCGCTTCCAAAGAAATTCCTCTCATGTCAATTAATAAGATTTGATAAGGGAGGGAGGGTTTAGGTAGTCCCTGGCCATACTACGTTCAGACATGCGCTTCAAAACATTGCAAGGATTCTTAAAGTTGTGTGTAAAAGCCTTTCTTTTGAGGGCCGCATATGGCAACTTACAGACTCCAATTTACTGGTGAGATTCTTACTTCATTAAGGTTTTTTTTGTTGTTCCTAATGCCTCAACCTTCGTGTTATCACAGACAATATGAAAGCAGACAAGTGTTAAATGGCACCCTGTAATGCGAGGAGCAGCAGAAGAATTCATCAACGTGGGATCTCCAGGCACCCTTCTGAGACACCTCTGAATGTGCATAAACGTGCTCCCGGCTGTGCCCCACTCTCAATGGAGCCCAGCACAGAGCAGAATTAAATAGGAAAGAGTTAATTTCAGATTCCATCGAACAGCTTCATTGTACACTGCTGGCTTACGATCAGATTAAAGTGTTATCTTCCCTTATCTCACACCTCTGCCACCATACCACTGCACCCCTACTGCCAGGATGATAGCAATATATTTACAGAGCTTTGGCAGGCAAAACCGTGGTGCCAAGCATGTAGAGCAAGACACTTGTTTTTCTTACTTTCCCACTCATCTTTCTCTTTCTATTGTTTTTGATTTCTTTCTCTCACATATCTATTGTTAGATTTGGGGGTCTCTGATTGGCACAGGTAGGTACTTGTTACAAGCAGGGACCCTCTCCTCTAGTCAGGATAAGTAGGTAGTCTCCCAAAATAACCCCTGCTCACCCTCTAGGTAGCTTGGCGCGAGCAGTCAAGGCTTATTTCAAGTGACGTTTGTAGGTTAAGCATTTATGACCCCATACAGTAACTAAGTAACAACACCACAAATGAACACCACACTGGGAATATATCAAAAAATAGTTATCTTTTTATATAAGACTTAGCACAAGACCAACATAACGACAAAAATGACCACAATACTATTTGCAATAAAGAGTTCTTATTAAATACGTATTTTTCAAGTTCTGTGCGACTCGTTCTCTGGGTTCGGCTCTTACGGCAATGGAAGAGAACACAAAGAGTCTAATGCGGGCAGCGGACGCTTCAGTCCGATGCGTATTAGGATGGGGGGTTCGAGGCGTACACAGTACCTTGGTACGATGAGTCCGGCACGGACGAGGCGCTGTAAACAGAAGGTGATCCAGAAGCGTTGTCGGCCACTCACGGTGCGAGACCCGGCTCGTTGCAGTCGTCGGTGCGAGGAGTAGTGCGGAGAGCCGGGTAGAGTGAGGCGGACGGTGCCGGAAGCGATACGTTTAGTTTACGATGAGCGTACGAGCCATACTGCTGGAGCCGTGGCGTTCAGTCTTGGCTCCGGTGCGAGGTGGACGTACGGAGAGTACTCCCCTTTCAGGTGCGATCTGCAGCCTTGAACTCAGCGGCAGTGTGCGGGTCGTACCAACCAGGATGACTCGATGAGGCAAGGCGTTTATATGCGGTGGGGTCGGCCAGTCAAGGTGCGATCTACGGTTCGTTGGTCGCGTTGATTGAGGCGGACAGGCGGGGTACGGTGCGTTGCCGGACACGATTTGGTTGTACAAGGCGTACACAGCTCGCGGCCTGGGCAAATACCGAAAACAGCGTTTCCAGCAGCGGATTGCAAGACGGATGAAGTCCACTGACCTGGGACTTCGTTCAGGGGGCAAGCTCACTTAGAGGCCCTTGGAGATCTTTAAGCACAAGTTAAAAGTAAAGTCTTTTGAAGTCTTTCTCCTCTCCTTCAGCAGCAAGGCAACCACTGCAGGCAAATCCCCCAGGCCAGGGACAGTATTCCTCCTTACAGCTTTCCCAGTTCCTTCTCCTCGGGCAGAAGTTTCTTTTTGATAAAGCAGGATCTAATTTCTTGGGAGCAGGGTCCCAATAGTTATACCCCTAAATCCTTTGTTCCTTTTGGGGTAGAGAGGCCTATGCCTAGTTTAAACCAGTTCTGGAGCACTCTGTTGACATGACTCTAGCTTTTCTTTCAGTGTGCAGGGCAGAGACATCAGACACTCCACAGGAGGTGGAGCCAATAATGTGGTGGAAAGGCACAGTCCTATTCAGAGTCCAGGTGTACTCCTCCCACCCATCTGGATGTAAATCTCTCTTTTCACCACCGGGCTGCACCAGCCTGTCTCCTGGAATTCCCCAGCCCTGTCACTCACAGAAACCAGACAGCAGATACACATCCTAGCAGAGGCGGGCTGAAATGGTTAGGCAAGCAAATACATACTTTCTAAAAGTGGTATTTTCAAACACAGAATATTAAAAGAACCTTTACTAAAAGATGTATTTTTTTATTCTGAGTTCAGGCATACTAAACTCAAATTTCTACCATGTTCTCTGAGTCTGTTAGGATTATAGAATGTAATAATTCTAACAGCCCATTCTTCCCTATGGAGAACAGGTAGCTTTGCAATAGCGAAAAACGAAAATGGCTGTAATTTGCTATTAGGACATGCCTCACACACCAGGGCTTGTCCTACCTTACACTTACAATGCACCCTGCCCTTGGGCTTACCATAGGGGTGACTAATATGAAGTCAAGGGAAGGTTTAGGGACTGGCAAGTGGGTGCACTTACCCAGTCAGAATGACAGTACCATACTGCACGTAGGTTCCGCAATGGCAGACCTTAGACCCATTTTACAAGGCTGCTTTTGTGAGTGGCCCAACCAGTGCTGCACGCCCACTAGCAGCATTTGGAGTTACAAGCCCTGGGCACTCCTGGTCTGACAGTAAACCAAATAAGCCAATCATTGAATCAAATCAATATAGCAATTTACACAGGGAGCACTTGCACTGTGGCACTGGTTGGCAGTGGCACAGTGCGTTGAGCAGCTAACACCAGCAAAAACACATGAGGCAACAGCAACAAAATGGAAGGGAGACCCACGCCAATGGTGCCAGGTCTAACATATTGTAATATACTACTATGTTCTCTCGCCCCCTTAACCCTTTCACGCACGCTTGGGGCTGAGCGACTACAGGGGCTGCACTACATGCTGGCTCAGGCCCCGTGGGAGATGGCAGTCCCCTTTTAGTTCCAATAGGGCTGATGGTTAGGGTCCTATGAAGAAAATGTGAGTACCAAGCCCCAAATTCCCCGTTGTCTGCATTGTGATCTTAGTCTCCATCCTAGTAGTCCAGGCAATTAGTGATAGCTGCTCGGACGGCATACCACCTCCCTTGGCAAATGTTGCCGCACCAACCAGCCCCTGTGCAATGGCGAGCAGGGAAAGAACGGAGGGCGTGTATCTTTTAAACTATTTTAACAACTACCCCCTAACTTTCTCTTCCTGCCTTTAACTATATACCATAAGATGAGCTTGACTGCCATCCAAAACACAGCTCGTTATGGCACAGAGAGGCAAGAAAGACCTTAGTTTGAGCCACCCGGCATGTGCATCGACACAAGCGCGAGCCTTATTTGGCTCATCCACCTCTATTTTGTAACCAAGTATTCCTTGTCTCATTGAACTATTTCAACTTACAAGACATTCTGAAACCGGGGGAGGGACCTCACGCCAACAAGGGCGGACACATGAATACGGAGCTCCCCGGGCCTGGTGGCGATCCAGGTGGTGCATCTGTGAGGACTTGAGGCCTCACCCTTCAGAAGGCCACTAACTAGGCTGCCCCCTGTGAAGTTCCTGGACATCCAGGGATGTCGGCGGAGACCAGGTGCAAGGAAATCTTTGTCATTGCTGGCAAGTTTAATGGTACTCGATTGACCAACTTCGGAAAGACGAATACAGAGTTGGCAGTGCAGGGATTCATGTCGTACAGATCCTAGCGCTTAGAATTTTAGTAATTAGGGGAAGATTTACAACTTCTGGCGCCAGAACAGATGCGTCATGCAATCCCCCCTTGCGCCACCACGGATGCGTCGCATTTACAATGCGGTGCACAATCGTGCAAGGAGGGGCAGATACGGGACGCATCTTGTGGCGTACGGGCGGCGCATTGCTGGAGTCGCGTCGTAAGCAGGATGCAAATCCTGCAATACACAGGGGCCGCCCATACTTAACGTGGTGCGTCACTCCTTACGCCTGCTTCAAGCAGGAGTAAGGATTTGACGCAGCAGCATCATAAAACTGACTCAGTGAAATCTTGTCAATTTTACTGCGTCAGTATTCAGGGCTTTCCTGCGAGGAAACGCGCACCCTGCGACAGAACACCCACATGAAACCTGACGCAGGTTTCATGTGGAGCAGGTCTTTACACAGTGACGCATCTGCCTAGATGCGTCACGTTGTAAATAAGTCACAACATGGCGCATGGTTTACGCCGCTGCTGCCTCACAAATCTGAGGCAACGGCGGCGTAAAAGTGTCGCAAGGGGCTTGTAAATCTGCCCCTTAGTGTTTAACTTAATGAGTTATGGGACAACTCATTGAGATAAATGCTTGCATCTGACATCAGTGATTGTTTTGCGATCTTACACACGCGCACGCGCACGCACACACAATCTTAAACTAAATCTAAAGACTACTTAGTGGGCACAAGGCAGAAGAAGCGCAAAAGAGACGAAACGAAGGTAGAGAGAGAAGGAAGTACACACGTAAAGGAAGATGAGGCAACGGGAGAAAAAAAAGCAAGTGGGGCTGAGGTGAGAAAATAGTTTAAAGCATGAGAGAGGAGAAGGAAAAAGAGAAAGGTGAATGAGGCGTACATAGTACCAGTCTCGCACTTACAGCACATGTACTAAAGTATGCAATTACTCTCTGGTCACAGTGATGGCTCTGCTTTCAGACCAAGGATAGGACGTTGTACTGAACCAATAGGCATGCAGAGTGAGAATGGGGTTGGGCAGGCTGGAGAGAGCTGCTCAGCCAGGGCCACTTTTGTGGTCACTGTTCAGTGAGGCATATGGCAAGGCATGCGCCGTATACGAGATATGTGCTGATTCAAACTGCACATACATTCCGCGATAATGTGCATAGCACCTGCAGGTCAATACAGCTGCAGACAGACCCTGCTGCTGCAGTCCCAATCTTAACCCAATTTGTGCTGTCAGAGAACAGCGATGACTCATCATGATGCTGCTGCGCTTGTGGAGAAAGCCTTCCCCATGGGCTCTCTAAAAGTATCAGCTTAACTAACTGAGCATGGCTGGCCCCTCAGCTACTGGTCTCTCCCAGGCAATACACATCATGAGGAAAACAAGCATTTACAATGCAATGGTTTTGCCTTTGTTAAAGTTAGAGCTATTGGCATTGCTCTTGACACTCTGAATCTCCACTCTGCACTCTGAAGCTCCACTCTGCACTCTGAATCTGCACTCTGAATCTCCACTCTGCACTCTGAAGCTCCACTCTGCACTCTGAAGCTCCACTCTGAAGCTCCACTCTGCACTCTGAAGCTCCACTCTGCACTCTGAAGCTCCACTCTGAAGCTCCACTCTGAAGCTCCACTCTGAAGCTCCACTCTGCACTCTGAAGCTCCACTCTGCACTCTGAAGCTCCACTCTGAATCTCCACTCTGCACTCTGAAGCTCCACTCTGCACTCTGAAGCTCCACTCTGCACTCTGAAGCTCCACTCTGAATCTCCACTCTGCACTCTGAAGCTCTACTCTGAATCTGCACTCTGAATCTCCACTCTGCACTCTGAATCTCCACTCTGAATCTGCACTCTGAAGCTCCACTCTGAATCTGCACTCTGAAGCTCCACTCTGCACTCTGAAGCTCCCCTCTGAATCTGCACTCTGAAGCTCCACTCTGCACTCTGAAGCTCCACTCTGAATCTGCACTCTGAAGCTCCACTCTGCACTCTGAAGCTCCACTCTGAATCTGCACTCTGAAGCTCCACTCTGCACTCTGAAGCTCCACTCTGAATCTGCACTCTGAAGCTCCACTCTGCACTCTGAAGCTCCACTCTGCACTCTGAAGCTCCACTCTGCACTCTGAATCTGCACTCTGAATCTCCACTCTGCACTCTGAAGCTCCACTCTGCACTCTGAAGCTCTACTCTGAAGCTCCACTCTGAAGCTCCACTCTGAAGCTCCACTCTGAAGCTCCACTCTGCACTCTGAAGCTCCACTCTGAAGCTCCACTCTGAAGCTCCACTCTGAAGCTCCACTCTGCACTCTGAAGCTCCACTCTGAAGCTCCACTCTGAAGCTCCACTCTGAAGCTCCACTCTGAAGCTGCACTCTGAAGCTCCACTCTGAAGCTGCACTCTGAAGCTCCACTCTGAATCTGCACTCTGAAGCTCCACTCTGAATCTGCACTCTGAATCTGCACTCTGAAGCTCCACTCTGAATCTGCAGCTCCACTCTGAATCTGCAGCTCCACTCTGCACTCTGAAGCTCCACTCTGCACTCTGAAGCTCCACTCTGCACTCTGAAGCTCCACTCTGAAGCTCCACTCTGCACTCTGAAGCTCCACTCTGAAGCTCCACTCTGAAGCTCCACTCTGAATCTGCACTCTGAAGCTCCACTCTGAATCTGCAGCTCCACTCTGAATCTGCAGCTCCACTCTGCACTCTGAAGCTCCACTCTGCACTCTGAAGCTCCACGCTCCACTCTGAAGCTCCACTCTGAAGCTCCACTCTGAAGCTCCACTCTGAAGCTCCACTCTGAAGCTCCACTCTGAATCTGCACTCTGAAGCTCCACTCTGAAGCTCCACTCTGCACTCTGAATCTGCACTCTGAATCTCCACTCTGAAGCTCCACTCTGAAGCTCCACTCTGAATCTGCACTCTGAATCTGCACTCTGAAGCTCCACTCTGAAGCTCCACTCTGAAGCTCCACTCTGAAGCTCCACTCTGAAGCTCCACTCTGAAGCTCCACTCTGAATCTGCACTCTGAAGCTCCACTCTGAATCTGCACTCTGAAGCTCCACTCTGCACTCTGAATCTGCACTCTGAAGCTCCACTCTGAATCTGCAGCTCCACTCTGAATCTGCAGCTCCACTCTGCACTCTGAAGCTCCACTCTGCACTCTGAAGCTCCACTCTGCACTCTGAAGCTCCACTCTGAAGCTCCACTCTGCACTCTGAAGCTCCACTCTGAATCTGCACTCTGAAGCTCCACTCTGAATCTGCAGCTCCACTCTGAATCTGCAGCTCCACTCTGCACTCTGAAGCTCCACTCTGCACTCTGAAGCTCCACGCTCCACTCTGAAGCTCCACTCTGAAGCTCCACTCTGAAGCTCCACTCTGAAGCTCCACTCTGAATCTGCACTCTGAAGCTCCACTCTGAAGCTCCACTCTGCACTCTGAATCTGCACTCTGAATCTCCACTCTGAAGCTCCACTCTGAATCTGCACTCTGAATCTGCACTCTGAAGCTCCACTCTGAAGCTCCACTCTGAAGCTCCACTCTGAAGCTCCACTCCGAAGCTCCACTCTGAAGCTCCACTCTGAAGCTCCACTCTGAAGCTCCCCTCTGAAGCTCCACTCTGAATCTGCACTCTGAAGCTCCACTCTGAAGCTCCACTCTGAATCTGCACTCTGAAGCTCCACTCTGAATCTGCAGCTCCACTCTGCACTCTGAAGCTCCACTCTGAAGCTCCACTCTGAAGCTCCCCTCTGAAGCTCCCCTCTGAAGCTCCCCTCTGAAGCTCCCCTCTGAAGCTCCCCTCTGAAGCTCCACTCTGAAGCTCCACTCTGAAGCTCCACTCTGAAGCTGCACTCTGCACTCTGAAGCTCCACTCTGAATCTGCACTCTGCACTCTGAAGCTCCACTCTGAAGCTCCACTCTGCACTCTGAAGCTCCACTCTGAAGCTCCACTCTGCACTCTGAAGCTCCACTCTGAAGCTCCACTCTGCACTCTGAAGCTCCACTCTGCACTCTGAAGCTCCACTCTGCACTCTGAAGCTCCACTCTGCACTCTGAAGCTCCACTCTGCACTCTGAAGCTCCACTCTGAAGCTCCACTCTGCACTCTGAAGCTCCACTCTGAAGCTCCACTCTGAAGCTCCACTCTGCACTCTGAAGCTCCACTCTGAATCTGCACTCTGAAGCTCCACTCTGCACTCTGAAGCTCCACTCTGCACTCTGAAGCTCCACTCTGCACTCTGAAGCTCCACTCTGAAGCTCCACTCTGAAGCTCCACTCTGAAGCTCCACTCTGCACTCTGAAGCTCCACTCTGAAGCTCCACTCTGAAGCTCCACTCTGAAGCTCCACTCTGAAGCTCCACTCTGAAGCTCCACTCTGCACTCTGAAGCTCCACTCTGAAGCTCCACTCTGCACTCTGAAGCTCCACTCTGAAGCTCCACTCTGCACTCTGAAGCTCCACTCTGAAGCTCCACTCTGAAGCTCCACTCTGAAGCTCCACTCTGAAGCTCCACTCTGAAGCAGTATTTGTTGCAGGGAGCGCATTGATGGACAGCAGGCACAGTAGCAGCGAAACTGCGCCCTGCTAATCCGATTCCACCATTACCAGTAAGAGCTGATCTTTTTAGCTAGTGGTTGTGCAGAAGGACAGTCTCGCTAGCTAACACAGCTTGGTGTCATAACTGAGGATGCCCCTGCTCGAGGCTTCTTGCCTCCCCCAACTATCGGAGGGTGTTCTCCCCCTAGAAAGAGGATAAGGCAGCGTTCGCTGCCCGTTGGTGGTCTCCGCAGGCACCGGATTAGCATGAAGCTATGTTATTTATCGTTCGGCTAATTCCCACTGGCTCCTCAGCAGCGAGTGGTCTGCTCCCCTGTACTGTTTACAGGCTCATGTTTTAAGGATTGATGCATGCAGGCAAGCTCAAGCAACATGTGCATTTGGGAGTGTTGCACGTGTACTGGATCTTGGCGTTGCTAAGTCTGCCTTTTACTAGAGTCTGCAAAAAGTATTTTTTCAGATGAGGTGTATGTGCACCGCAGGTCATATAAAATATACACGTTCTTTGCAGTCAGTGCTCAGAGATGGCCTTCATGCCCTTTCCCGGTGGGTGCCCTCAATCCCGGACCAGATTCGGGGGCGTTCACGGCGTCGCGTGACGTCGGCAAAAGCCAAAGAATCTCGGGAACGCCCCCGTGTCTGGTCTGGCATTGACGGACAGGCCCCTCGTCTAATGGCTAGGCTCCATTTATGGAGCCAGCCAATGAATGACGAGGGCCGACCCAAACCCACACACAGTACTCATTAGGTTTTTGCCTGCGCAAAAAAGATGCGCAGAGCGCATCTTTTTCGCGAGGCAAAACCTAAAAAGAGTACTGGCTGATTGAGAAAGTGTGGATGCTTGAAACAGAAAATTAAACTACAACAACGTGTAGGTGTCTTTAGAAGGGGGGGGGGGGCAATTAATATAAGGCAGCCAGGCCCCTGTAGCATCCCCCGGGACTCCAGCCTTGATTTCGAGGGTAAAATATTTTTCTTTTCATTTATTTTTTCTATTTTATATAGCGCGGACATGGACAGAAGATATCAGAGCGCTTTAAAACAGTAGCAGGATTCATGAGTTACAACGAGCTACAGTTACAATAATTAAACTCAGACATTTACACCGGAAGATACGTGCAGAAGTTACCCATGATACAATTACAGCAGTTGCTTTAAGGTCGTACACAATTAAAGCATCAATATAGATGGTGGGATCACAATGAAGGTAGTTCAGATCCTGTTGGAGCGAGCACTTACCTATGTTCCAGGGTGATTAATTAAGGTGTCTTTCAAATAGGAGGAGCTTGAGGTCCTTTTGGACAGTAACTAGGCAGATGGTTAGTTGGAAGGAGGGAGGTAAAGAGTTTCAGATTTGTGTGGCACTACCAGAGAATGACTGGCTTATTTATCGTTCTCAACTGCAGGTGGAGGGTTCCAGGAGTAAGGACTATGCATTTCTGGAACCCCGATTTGCTCCAGGGATTTTCAATGTCTTATTTAGATAGGGAAGAGGAGTGCAGCGCCCTGTGGTTAATGCAGGCGGTTTTGAATTGGACCCACGCTTCGATGGGAAGCCATTGGAGGGTTAGCAGGGCAATGGAAATGTGGTCAAATTTCTTGAGACCTAAAACGAAGCACGCTGTTGCATGTAGTTTTGCTCTCAGAGGGCGTAGGTAAAGTTTGGGGATGCCAGATAGAAGGGAAATTCTATAATTTAGTCAGGAAAAAAGATAATGCACCACTGTTTGAGGTCTTGTTCCAGGGTTAATTGTCTGATGCCCCAAAGCTGCCTAGGGTGTCATGCACTTTTGGCCATGGCTGCGATGTGGCTGTGAAGACTGAGCGGATTGTCATGGGTGACACCAAGTGTTCTGGAAATCTGGACAATGGCAGGGCAGGCTTGAGGGAGCAGCTTAGCCAGGGCCACTTTGGTGGTCACTGTTCTGTGTGGCAAATGACAAGGGAAAGTTAGTCATCCATTCCTTACTGGAGTTTTTGCTGTCTGAGGCAAAATCAAAAGAAATTCTGTTTTAGTTGGGTTAGGGTTTAAATGGTGGTTAGACATTCAATTTTGAATTTTTAAGAGTGTGATTGAAAGCAGGGCAAGGTCTTCTGGGGATGAGATATTCATGAATATTTGAATGTTGTCGTCGTAGAGCTGGAAGAGAATCCCTGAGTTTCTGAGAATCAACAACGTCGTTCTAGGTAGAGGTGAAAGAGGGTTCCTGAGAGGAATGAGCTTTGAGGGACAGTTGCTGAATGCTGATTGGTCCCATAACCCATTTTCACAATTTGGGAATGGTTGGTTAAGTATGAGAAGAACCAGTTGAGGACTGTTCTTCCAAATCCCATGCGTTGTTCTAGAGTACAAAGAAGGCAAAGGTGGTTGATAGTGTCGAATGCAGCACATAAATCTAAGGGACCAGGAGGCTGGAGTTACTGGATTCGAGGATTCTAAGAGAGTTATCAGCATTTGAAGGATCACAGTTTCTGCACTGTGACCCTTGCAAAACCCTGATTGGAGAATGTCTAGGAGGATGTTTGTTCCAATGTGTGAAGCTGGTTGGGATGTTCCGCAACTTTTGATGACTTTGCCTAAAAATGGGAGTGTGGAGGCTGTGCGGTAGTTGTTCATGTTCTCTGGATCAAGAGGTTGTTTTTTCAAGAGTGAAGGGACTTGACACATTTTTAGTCGTTCTAGAAACAGGCCCTATTTGAGAGAGGAGCTGATCATGGTAGTACACATGGGAGTAGGTGTGTGGCAAGAGATTTAGTAATCGAACATTTAATGGCGTCCTAAAGTTGGTTTGAGGGTTTTACTTTGAAGATTATTCGCTGTAGGTCCCTTTTGAAAATTGGGGGGAAGGATGACCATGAATGCAGCGCCATTACTAAGAAGTCGCTGGTGGTCTACCTTTTTTATCAAAGATCCACTGATGACTTAGGAGCTAAAGTGGTGGAGGGGTTTGTAGTCTGCATGATAACCTCAAACAGGTGGTTCAATCTGTTCTTTGAACAATTCACTAGGGCTCTGATATGGCAGAATTTGGCTCTGTGGATTTGCTCTTTGTACTGTTTTCTCGCTGTGCGAAGCTTAATCATAATCAGGTGAGAGGGCAAGTGTCTCCATTCTTTCTCACATTTTCTGATAAGCTTTCTTTCTTTGTAAAGTTCTTTTGAGAACCAAGGACTAGAGGGTTTTAGTTTCGATAATTTGCACTTCACTGGTGCAAATTTGTCGAAAAGGGAATACATGTAATAATTGTATTTGTTGGTGTCCTTGTTGATATTAAGATATGGTGTAATCGAAATTAGGGTAGGAATGGCCATGATTGCCATGGCTTGTGTCAAGGTTGAGTGTGTCCCTGAATCTTGATTGGGTTGCCTGATATTTTGCTATAAGCGACAGATAGGTATCTGCAAGTTGTCAGACCAGTTGACTGCAATGGGGTCATATGACTGTAGGTTGGGGGAAATGCAGAATATCAGGTCCAGAATGGTGCCTGAGTTTATGGCAGAGTTGTTGGAGATCATTGACTTTGAGAAATGAGTTAAAAGTGTCTATTTAGCTGTTAGCTTCACTTTCCCAGTGGATGTTAAAGTCACTAAGGAAGATGATGTTGTCCAAGCTCAGAAGTTGAGAGGTGAAGAGATCCATGTATTCCTAGATGAAGGTATTGTTTTGACCCAGTGGATGGTAAATCACATTCAATCTGATGTTGGAGGTAGTAGTAGGTGTAGACATTTCCACCAAATGCATTCGAAAGACTGAAAATGAGATGTTGGGAGGGTCCTGCATCTCAGAGTTTTTCTCTGAATGAATGCAAGATCTCCACCTTGTCTATCTTCCCGGTTGTGACACAAAATGGAGTAATTGGGGAGAAGTAGAAGGTCTAAAGCGTGGTGAGATGAGTCATTGAGCCACGTTTCTGAGAGGATTAGGATGTCGACCTTATGGGCCAAGATCGAGGCCGATATAGCTAGACAGTGTTCGACTACAGACAAACAATTCTGTAGCATGCAGTTCAGGGCCGCTTTCACCTCTGTGTAGCGGACTCGCCCTGGTACAGTAGCTGGCCACTACAACACACAGATCACTGAGGCAGGCGGCAATCCATAGATATCTGGCAGTTTCTGGGGTCAGAGTCCCAAATGGTGTCTCACAGCCCCACAGTAAGTTCCCTTATGGCCCGATCGGTCACTTGGCAGATAGTGCACAGCAAAATTGATGCATGAAGGACCACGTCAAAAAGTGCCCGTCATTTTAAGGAGGACGCAGCCATTGCTTGCAGGGCCTGCAGACCCTTATCTTCTGAGGACGTGGTCAAATGGGGACCACTAGGGAATAGCTGGCAGACAAGGAGGTCCCCGTAATGGTTGTCAGCAGTCTTGGGATTGTTCAGATGCAGCATGTGGCCGCTACGGTCCGGGCTGGAGAGGGAGGTCAATGAGACGTGTCTGCCATGTCTAGGAGCCAAGCCAAACCCCGGAAAATACTTGTCAAGAGGCATGACAATGATTTTCCAACAGGTCAATGCTGTTAAATGGCTGATGGAGCTTGGGAAGATTCAATCACATATGTTATGTTAACAAAGATATGTAGAGTACTGTATTGCCATTATTATGCCCTTGTTGTGCCGTCAGGTTCTGCCACCTTAATGTTCAGGTTACAAGGTTTTCATCATTGACCAGCATCTTTTTTCAGTTTGAGTAGGATTATCAGTAGTATGGCTGCTCGTAATATTTCATGTATATATATTCTTAAAGATTATTTTTATTCATTTTGCATTTCAACCAAACAATCCAGAACCATACTGGCCCATACACCGCAATTACTTCAGAAAGCAGAAAGAATACAAGGAACAAGTATCATATAGCTGAAGTCCATTCTTCTGGATTTTCTCAGGGTTACAGATTTTTCATTTGGCTGGAATTTAACAAATCATCATAGTTAAAGCAGTTTGTCATCCACCCGCGCCTAGGGGACATTATTAGTGTCATGTAAATACACTCTAGCATCCACATACCTTTTCAACCGTCTGAGGATATCCTTGGCCCTAATTCAGCATTTTTTGGGCCCCCATGCAGCAGTCTATATCAAGTGTAAGGAGAGTCCTAGCCATACATACCTAAAGACTCGATTCAGATGTGTGAATCACGATTTCTGAAGGCAAATATGGCTTTGGTTCCCACTTTCAACTTCTAAACTGTTGGAATGCATCCCACAACCTAACTACATTTAGTCTGTCAAAAGCCACACCTAATTCTGATAATAGCGTTGAACATTTAGGCAGCATCTCCTCATTCCAGATGCCCAAAAGAAAGAGCTTTGTGTTCAGTGCCACCGTTTTGCTGAAGCAATTGCTTAAACACTTCGACACCTGCTCTAAGTAGACATATCATCTGGGCACAGTCCCAAGTTATGTGGGTTAATTATCCACTGTGTTCAGAGCTTCTGAAGCATAGATCTAAAGTGGATCAGCTGATCCTCAATATGTGAACCCTTGTGCACATGCTGAGGAAAGATGCATGAATGTCAATTCACCAAATTCCAGGTGTGAAATCAAATGACATATAAGTTTTACTTTCAATCATACATGCATACATACACATGCACACACACATTCACATGCTTGGTCTCACTTGAACACACTCTCACCCACAATAACGCACACAACATATATTTAAAAAAACATTTTTTAGCTACCTTAGCTACCAGGGAGGCTCATATTCTAGCTCATTGTATTCCATTATTTAATATTATAATAGTGAATAATAAAATATTATTCACTATTAGTGAAATAAAAAAATGACAGGAAACAAGGAAAGTTGAGGGCAAGCCAACGTCCATAAGGAAGAGCAGCCCTTGTATTCCTGGTACTGAATTTGTCACCTTTGAGACCAGGGGCCGCAAAGGCCGTGCCAGAGGTCGCAAGGGGCGAACCAGCTTTTGCAGCTGCAACCCCTAAATGACGTCCATAGAAAGATGCTTCTTGAAAGTTGCATAACTATACAATTCTAAACCATGCTTTAATGGCCACTTCCCTCAATCAATAAATCAATCAATCAAGACATTTGTAGAGCGCGCTACTCAGCCATGAGGGTCTCAAGGCGCTGGGGGGAGTGGGGGCGGTGCTACCAGGTCTTGAGGTGTCTCCTGAAGGTGATGTGGTCCTGGGTCAGATGTAGGTGGGCGGGGAGGGAGTTCCATGTCTTGGCGGCCAGGTAGGAGAACGATCTTCCTCCGGTAGTGGTTCTGCGGTTCCGTGGGATGGTGGCGAGGGCGAGTGTGGCGGAGCCGAGCTGGCGGGTTGGAGTGTGGAACGTGAGTCATCTGTTGAGGTATTCGGGTCCGGTGTTGTGGAGTGCTTTTCCCTGGAGTTCTGAATGGCTTTGGTCCACTCCTTATCACTAAATTCTTCCAGGCCCTTTTACCATTTTTTTTTACCTTTCCTGGGGGTCTACAGTGATATTACTTACCTTTTTATATATATAGAATATTACTCATTTGAGAAGAGATTTGGCTTGAATTCTGACTTTCATGGCATTTACACCATCAATCTTTACACCAATTTACATGTATACTTAGTTATTGTGACGTTTCCTGTGTGAATTGCCGGAGATCTTTACGAACATTTGGGTGTGTGTTACCTGACGATTGATATGTGCACTGCATGTCTTAAGGTATATCTAGGGAACAACTGAGTCTATGGTGTCTTGTTACAGTCCACAATATCCCTTTAAATCAGAAGCTTTCTGGTGCTAAGGGGTGCTGGCTGGATGTTGAGATAAGGAAATAGTTACTTACCTGTACACTATAGTTCTCCAGTATTATCTTTCATAGATTCACATGCTTGTATCTTCCCCCGTCGTCATGGTGGGAGTCTCACGGTAACAGAATGACCAAAGCAGTACCATAGAGAACAAAGAACTGCATAGAAAAGCCCATAGGGCCTTATTTGTTTGGTAACCAGACCTCCTCATTGTTTGGTCCAATACTCAGCCAATCAGCACCATCGCCCTGACATCACACTCCCCAGCAGAACCTTCCTACCTCAGATTTCCAGCCCCAAGTGAGAGACATGGATATACCCAGAGGTAAAGAGTTCTTCCTGAGAAACGGGAAGGTAGGCGGGCACATGTGAATCTATGAAAGATAATACTGGAGAACTATAGTGTACAGGTAAGTAACTATTTCCTTCTCCAGTACTGAATCTTTCATAGATTCACATGCTTGTATCAGAGTATAAAGTAGTACCCAAAAATGTTTGCGTTTCCAGGATAGAACTCAAGTAGATTGGTTATGTTGCTAAACATTGTGATGTCAAAATTATTAAACACCATATCATAATTGGATAAACACTGAATAATCTTACATATAGAACATGATTTGCATATAACTGAAGCAAATGAGAATACAAAATGTTACATTGTTCATCATTATATACGTTAGGAATAAAGGTAAGAATGTATGTATAGACTTATATACATACGACAACAGTTACATGAAACAAAAATACCTTATTGAAAAAGACGCCGAAGAACAGCTTGTCCCACTGCTGTGTCCTCTTTCCACGCAGTTTCTAGACAGTAGTGTCTAGTAAATGAGTGTATGCTCTTCCAAGTTGCTGCCCTGCAGATGTCTGGCAGCGACACTCCTGCAAACAGGGCCATAGATGTCGCCATCTTTCTCGTGGAGTGAGCTTTCACCTTGGATCTCAGCGGCTTTCCAGCTTTTTCATTACATTTGACAAAAGCAGAAGTAATTCATCTTGAAATGCTTAACCTTGACAAAGGCAGTCCTTTTCTTTGTTCCTCAAAAGCAATAAACAGTTGCTTTGACTTCCTAAAGCTTTTTGTTCTGTCAATATAGAGCTTCAGACATCTATTGATGTCTAGAGAGTGCAGGGCCTTCTCTTCTTCTGTTGAATGATTGCCAAAGAAAGTAGGCAGTATAACTGGCTCATTGAGGTGAAATATTGTAAGGACTTTAGGGATGAATTTGGGATTTGTCCTCAGTATAACCCTGTCCTGCCGAAATTGAAGAAAGGGCTCTTCTATTGAGAGAGCCTGTATTTCGCTAACTCTCCTCGCTAATGTGAGGGCAAAAAGAAGTGCCGTCTTCCAAGAGAGGAATTGCGGGTCTGCCTTATGTATTGGTTCGAATGGAGGCTTCATAAGTTGAGCCAATACCGTGTTGAGATTCCAGGGTATTTGCGGTCGTTGAATTGGAGGAAATGCTCTAAAAAGCCCTTTGACAAATTCTTTGATTACTCTGTGGGCCCAGAGTGACGGTTGATTTGGAACTCTCCTATCCCTTGATATTGCAGCCAAATGCTCTTTCAATGAGGCATGCGAAAGACCCGCTTTCGATAATGATAGAAGATAAGGTAAAATATGTTCCGGAGAAACTGTGAAAGGATGCAGCGCACCATTGACAGAATCTTGTCCATTTTGCCATGTACATTTTGTTTGTGGATACTGCTCTAGATTGAGATAAAATGTCTTTGCAATCTTGAGGTATGTTCAGGGCTTGGAACTCGTGCTCATGAGGTTCCATGCTGATAATTTCAGCGATGTCAAACTTGGGTGGAGAATTTGACCGCTGCTCATGGATATCAGGTTCTGGAAAATCGGGAACTGTATCCTGTTGCACACTGAAAGTTGGAGAAGCTCCGAAAACCAAGCTTGTCTCGGCCAAGCTGGCGCTTTCAGGGTTATATGACATGACTCTGCCCTTATTTTGCGAAGTAACAATAAATGGAAATGGAGGGAACGCATAAGCGAACATTCCCGTTCAATTCAGATGCAATGCATTTCTCAGCGATCCTTGTTGTGGGTATCTGCTTGCGAACTGTTCGCACTTTGCATTGTCCTGTGTTGCGAACAAATCGAATGTTGGTGTGCCCCACCTTTGAAATACTCTGTACAGCTGATCCTGGTCTATTTCCCACTCGTGTGACACAGTGGCCATTCGGCTTAGGACATCTGCCCTTGTGTTGTGAATCCCCTGGATGTGTTGCACTTGGATTGAGATGTTGTGACGGATTAGCCACCTCCAAATTTTTTGAGTCTGCATGGTTTTGATCTTGTTCCTCCTTGTTTCAAGAGGTAGAACATTGTCGTTGTACTGTCCGTCTTTATCATCACTGAGGACCCTTCTATTCTGGGCAGAAAAGCCTGGAGACCCAAGAAAACCGCTTTTAGCTCCAGCATATTGATGTGCAATTGTGCTTCCCAGTCTGACCAGTGACCCTGGATTTCCAGGTCCTACAGATGCGCCCCCCCAACCTTGTAGCAAAGCATCTGACGTCATCACATAGCTGTGACCCTGGGGTTCAAAATCCAGGCCCTGTACCAAGTTCTCCGGACCTTCCACCATGACATGGCCTTTTTCATTTGATGAGATATGACGATCCGATCTTCGAATGATCCTTTTGATTGAATCCACTGCTCGTCGAGGAGCTCCTGCAAGGGACTCAATTGAAGACGGCAGTTTGGTACCAGTGGGATACAGGAGGACATCATTCCCAACAAGGATCTGTACATTCTTACTGAAGTGTACTTTTTTGACTGGAGGGAGGAGGCCAGGCCTGCTATCTTTCGAATCCTCTCCTCTGACGGATATGCTTTCGCTTCCTTTGTGCATAGCAATGCCCCTAGACATTGAACTGTTTGCGAAGGTATCAATGAAGAGTTTTCCAATTTGAACCGTAGACCCAGCCGTTGAAACAGACTAATGCAGCATTTTAGGGAAATTCTGTCTTTCTTGTAAGATGGACCTGTTATAAGCCAGTCGTCCTGATAGGGATACATTTGATGCCCCTGCAATCTTAAGTGAGCCGCAACTGGGGCCATACATTTTGTAAAGACTCTTGGGGCCGATTTGAGGCCGAAAGGCAGAACTTTGAACTGGAAGTGGCGACTCTCCACTACAAAACGTAGATATTTCCTGTGTTTCTGACGAATTGGTACATGGAAATATGCATCCATAAGGTTTAGGGAAGCCATGTAGACTTTTCTCCGCAGTAGCAGAAGAATGTCCTGTAGGGAAAGCATACGGAAGGGAATCTTCTTGATGAATTGGTTAAGATCCCTTAGGTCCAATACCTGTCTCCATTTTGTAGTTAGAGTTTTCTTTATTAGGAAGAAGTGCGAATAAAATCCTTTCCCTCTCCGTTGGAAAGGTACTTCTTCTATAGCCCCCTCTGTAAAAGCAAAAGAACATCCGCCCTTAGTGCCGAGCGATGTTGCTGTTGCCTGAAAACCGGGGGATGGTTTGGTGGTATTTGAACAAACTCTAGGGTATGGCCCTTGCTTATTACACCCATTTGTCTGATGTTACAGACATCCAATGCTTCAAGAATAGAGGCAGATAGTGGTCGTTGTCGGGAATCCGCCAGGTGGAGAGCGCCATTTTCAAATCATTGCCTCCTATTAAATTGTTGGTTCTTACCTCTGGTCAAGGACTTGCCTCTGGACTACTGGTGAAAGGAGGTATTGGAAGATCTATATTGTTGGCCTGAATTGTACTGCCGGTAACCCTGTTGGTTATAGGGCTGGTAACGGTTAGATTGGTACGATGATCGCTGACTAAATTGACCTCTTGTACCTCTCCACCGAAAGGACTGAAATTTTCCTTGCTGAAGGGACCCCAGCACCCGCGCTGTGTCCGTGTCTGCCTTAATGCCCTGTAAAACATCAAAATAGATTCTCGCCGTCGAATGACATGTCAATAATTTTGGCCTGCACTTCGGGTATAAAAGAAGTGGCTTTCAGCCAGCCTTGCCTTCTAAGTGACACCGCTCCTGCCATTTGACAAAAAGCCATCGAGGAGATATTCATGGCGATATCTATCGACTCCGAGGCCGCTTTCACTCCCTCCTGAAGGATAGTTGCTGCCTCTCCCTTCTTATCCTATGGCAGAAGAGCTAGTAGTAGTGCTACATCCGACCACATTTGCCTGTTATAACGGCTTAAGAGGACCAAAGCATTGGCAGCCTTAATGGTAGAAGCTTTGCAAATCTCTTCCCCGCTCCGTCCATTCTTCTGCCTTCCTTATCCGGCGGAGCCATAGATGTGGAAACAGGATTTTTAGAAATCCTCTGCGCCGCCTGCGTCACCACCGAATCTGTGCGTGGGTGACCTATTAAACAAGCAGGGGAGTACTCTGGCGCACAGTACTTCTTTTTGATTCTAGGGACCGAAACTGACACTGAAGCTGGGGTTTTCAGAATTTTTAGACCCTCATCTCAAATGTGCTGAATGATTGGGATTCATCTTGTTGTCTTTCTGGAGTCATCTTTAAAGTCGTATAAGAGACATTTCGTTTCTTGAACTGGCATTTCTAGATGAAATCTTTTTGCTGCCTTTTCCATGATATCGTGAAATCCTCCAATGTCCTGAGGAGGTGAGGCAGCTGGAGAAGGCGAAGTGAAGGAGTTGTTGGCAAACATACTCATCCCATTCCGGACCTCCTGTGGTATCCTGAAGAAGCTCACCTTCTTCAGGTTGTTCGTCCCCGTCGCTGTCAGTCAGATCATCTCTGATTGTAACTATAGGTGGAGAACAAATCTTTTGCGTTTGAGGCGTAGATTGAGCCACAGGTGCTTGCCTCTGAGGCACTGAAAAGGCGTTGAAGCCGGTGCGTTAGCCTCAGGAAAGCGACGGTAATAATCATTGATCATCAGACGTAAATCCGTTACAAGCGATGCTGGCATAGAAATGTATTCATCCCCTGTCTCGCTCTGTTATTCCTCCTCCTCTTCGCAGTCGCAAGCTTCTTGAAAAGATTCGTACCTCGAAGACTTAGCCGGAGCAGCATCTTTAAAGGAAACACCTTCCTCCTCATCCGTGTCCTGACTCTTGATCTGCTGCTGGGAAGGACTATATGCTACCCCTGCAGATTCTTCATCCTTCGAATCCTGCTCCAGTAATGTGGATGGAGGCAAAGGAGATATTTTTGTCCATGACGTAAATTCTGAAGATTTTCTTATCGTCGACGATCCCGTCGACAAGTGAAAAGATCTAAAAGAGATCAAGGTCTTCGACTGCGGTTATTTAAAAGCCTTCGTCGACGGAACCGCCGTCGGCGAGGTTCTTGTCGTCGACGAGGTCGTCGATTGGGTCGACGCCGACGGCATCGTTGACGGTGTCGTCGTCGACGATTGCCTCGTCGACGGAGCAGCCAGTTTCGTCGACGGAGTCGTCGTCGATATAGTCTTGGTTTCTGTCGTTGATGCTGCAGCCGTCGTCGAAATGGTCGTCATCGACACTGTAGTCGTCGAATGCGCCGTCAATGGTTTCACCACAGGTGTAGCTGGAGACGCCACAGAACTGGTTGACGGAGCTGAAGATGCCACCTTATGACCTGAAGATTTCTTCATAGGAGTAGGAGGAAGAGATGACGACTCCTTACCCTTGGATTTGATCTTAGGATCCACAGGCTCCTCAGAAATGGAAGCTTTCCTCTTTTTGGAAGACTGGCTTGAGGATTCTTCTTCAGAATCAGTGTCTGAGGTGGCCTTCTTCTTTTGAAGCCACAACAGAAGACGTGCCTCTCTGTCCCTTAGAGTCTTAGCTGAAAAAGTTCTACCATCCTTACAATCCTTAGCAATATGCTTGGGATGAAGGCAATATAAGCAGTCCTTGTGTGGATCTTCAGAGAATAGCCTGGCTTTTCCACAGAATCTGCAAGGCCTGAAAAGCCTCTTCTTAGAACTCTCAGCCATAATAAGGTATAAAAAGAAACACAATACCTTAAACCAGAAAAGGTTCAGTCAGAAAGGTCAAAAGTTCACACTGGAACAGAAACTGAGCAGAGCTCAGGGAGACTCCTTTCTCACACGAAGGCGGTTGGAAATCTGAGGTAGGAAGGTTCTGCTGGGGAGTGTGATGTCAGGGCGTTGGTGCTGATTGGCTGAGTTTTGGACCAAACAATGAGGAGGTCTGGTTACCAAACAAATAAGGCCCTATGGGCTTTTCAATGCAGTTCTTTCTTCTCTATGGTACTGCTTTGGTCATTCTGTTACCGGGAGACTCCCATCATGATGACGGGGAAGATACAAGCATGTGAATCTATGAAAGATTCAATACTGGAAAATGTGGTAAATGCTATCTTTGGAACAGTATATTAATTTATGGAGAGTAGAATGCTGATGTGAGCTCAGTGAGGTTACATGTATATTTGTAAAGCACACTATCACCCACAAGGGTGTCCTGGGGCTGAGTGAGATTTAGATATATGGTGAATTTGACCTAAGTTGGATGAGTATTGTTCTGAGCAATGTGTTCTGTTTTAAGTTGTGATTGTTTACTGTCATTGTTTGTGCTGTTGTGACTGTGGTTATACCCAAAGAGATGCATTAGCTGATATGTGCAATATATGTGCACCCTGTTCTTTCTAATGTGTTCTGTTGCCTGATTTCTATGATGTAAAGGAGTTGTTGTGTATGCATCATCTTCTAACCATCAGTTGCATCTGCACAATCCTCTGCACACAAGTGCGGAAGTGGGAAGCGTGCCCAGTTGAGTGAGTTCTTCATTACTGTGTTGCTTATTGTGCAATTGTTCATAGCTAGCTATATGTAATATGCATGCAGATTTGGTAGGGTGAGCAGGGTAGTGCCAAAATTGTTTTGATGAGTGTTTATTGGTAACCGGGGAGTGCTGTTGTGAGCATGTTATAAAATCTGTTTCGCTGCTCACCAATTTAAAAAATTCTGTTGTATTTGATTACTCTCACCTTGAGGGACCCTAGCTGTTACCCACTAAATTGCATTAGTAAATGGTTCTGTTATATCCCGCTTCAGAGGTCAGGCTAGTCATCGGTGCCCTCAATACACCCACTTCCTAGACTAAGTACGAGACTGATGGAGCAAGGTGGTGAAACAAAACTTTGTGTACCCCTTGCGAAATCATACTCCAATAACAGTAACTTGTATTAATGAAACATTGTGCATGTATAACCAACGTAGAATAAGAAATGCACATACACAACTACACGTGGGAAATTAATCTTGGTTTTGCTGCAATCATAATCAACTAATTATGTGATTTTGTCATGTCCTAAACTAATAGGCAGCTTTAAATTAATGGAATGCGGCATAAATGTGCTTTTTGTTTATGTGTCTTTGTGTAAAAACGCAAAGATAAAGTAAGTATATTGCGCTTAAATGTAGCTTTTTGCTAGGTAAATACTAATTGGGAAACCCTTAATAAGGGGGGAGGTAAACAGAAGGGTTAAATGATTTAAATTAACGTTTGTTTGTGTTTGTTTCTATGATAGTTCCCATTTCTGAGTCGTGAGGCCTAAGAGAAAATGGAGTCACTTGATTATTGTGGCCACAAAAGAACTGCGCATGTGTGAGAACTGAATGCGAACAGCTTGAGCCTGGACTGAATAAAGTTCAAGGTCGATTTGGACTGGAAGTGAAGATGGCTGCCAAGAGATGAGCACAGTGGTACAGAACGTGGGAAAGATGCCGAACGTTGCGAATAGGGAACCGGACTAGGCTGGACATTTAATAAAACAATAGGCCCATTAGAAAGCGGACGGAAGCAAACATGAGTTTCGATGACGAGATGATGCTTATCCACCCCAAAATTGTCCAATCAGAACTCGCATTTAAGTCAAAAGATACACTTTTAGTTAGATAGAGCTTGTGGAAAAGGTATAAAAAGTGCTGATTTTACTGAAGGGTATTGCTTCCTTCAATTTCCTCTCGAGATGCTGCCGTACTGATGATTTTTCCTGAGATGTAAGAAACCTGCCAAGCTCTGTTTTTCTTTTACAGGGAAATGTACTTTATCTGAGAGTCTAGATAGGGATGTTACGAGAATAGTTAAATGTTTTGAGAACTATCTGACTTTTGCTAATATCTGATCTATTCAATTAATGAAAATGTCTATTCTTGGGTTTTTCTAAAATAAATGATTCAACTGTCATAAATCTGAATCCTTATATTTTAAATGTCAAATTTTCTGAAATAAAATAAATAAAAGTGAATAATTTTAGACATGCTGAATTTGCTATTAATAAAAATTAGATAAATAGAGAATCAAGCTGGTCTTGAGTTTTCCTACGCCAAATTTTCTTACTAGCAGATCTATCGATCTCAATGGTGGTGTGTCTAATAAAAATGTTGTATTTTATGAAACCATGATAAATACATCTAAACTGCAGGTGTAAATAGTATAAATATGCAATTTAGTTTTAGGCATTCCACTAAGATACAGCAGCTTTTCCTTTGAATTTCACCGATCCATGGAGTAAAGTGTAGGTGTTTAGGAGTGATTCGCAGTGATATGGGCCTCACTGTTTGATAGTATGTTAGAAATTATCCTTCAGGGAAAGGTGAAATGTCTTTAGAAATTATTTCCGGAGGAGCGCTGCATCAGTTATTTTAACTTGGTAGCAGAGCATTGGTTGCTATAGAATTAGCTAGGATTATGTATAAAGTATTTCATAAGAGTTTTTTGGATGTATAGAATTATGACTAACACCTGTTAAGTTTGTATTGCGTTATATGTAGTCCTGAAAAGGCTTCAGATTGTTGCGTGAAGCTAGTTACTCTGTCTGCAGGCAGAGGAAGTATGGCAAGTGACGTCGCACTGTGCATTAGTCTGTTTCAAAGGGTACCATCGTCGTATACTACGGTGGTATTTGCGCATATCACAGGTGGTGTCGCACATCACAAGTTTAGGGACCTTAGGTGGGAAAGCATAAATGTTTAGTGAGGGCAGTCTATGAAATCTTAGCCTTCAAGTATATTCGTATTCTGTCTTAAAACTTACTGCTGGGAGAGTAGTAGGACTTAACCCGAGCTCGAAAGAAGGGCAAAGGAGTTGCACCTACTTTACTAACAAAAGAGAAATTGTGTGGTGGGTTAGAAGTAAGCACTGCCTACTGGAAATACCGAATTATTGTATGTATGAATAGGGATTTCCATATGAACGTGTGTAAATGAAATAGCAATATGCGTTCTTGTGAAACTCTGGGTTAGACTCTAAAGAGGTGAAAAAGATCTTTGTATGGTTTTCCCTGGAGAAACGGGTTCGTTATTGCCTGATAGAAGGGTAAGGTAGAGGGTTGTGCTATTTTATGGACGAGTCTGAAATCCTGTGGAGATAAGCGTTGTCTACTCCAATTGTGGGATACTCGAAGCGATTGAAAATCTATCACTTTGTTTTAGCGAAACAGATTAGTGGAATTGTTTTGTGTGAGTTACTAACTGATTTTGTAAAATATCTTGTAAATACGGCTTCTTGAAAAAATCCTTGTAAAGGAGGGGTCAGTCGGCACTGCAGAAGCCGGAGCGCTGGTGACGTCAATAGTGTTGCGCTGGGATTGGTCCTCGTGACCAAGACAGAGTAGGAGGTGATAGATTCATCACGAAAAAGCAGCAAAGTGATTGGTTAAACACTAAGAAAACGTATCTTGTTCTAATTGGTGCGTTAGTGTGAGCCGCGCTGTGATAGGTTGGTGTTACAGAACAGCAACAGGGAAGTGCGCAATCTTTTGAAAGACAGGGAATTTACCGGAAAAATGTCTTACTTTTACGGAGAAGAAAAGAAGAAACCTTGCAAAAGATAAGGAAATTGTGACGAGAGAGGGAAAAATACTTCCTCCACCAAAAACGCCAGCTTCTTACATGTTGTCAAAATATGGCTACCATACGTGTGTTTGGCTGGTGAATTGGGCAAGGTATTCTAAAAATGATGGTGTATTGGCATTCCCAGAAGGAGGATCGTTTGATGTGGCAATTTTGAGAAATTTAAGAGATAAAATGATGAATCTTGACCCGAGACCTAGACCGACTCAATTTGAAGCACTAGCTGAATGGTAAGATGATGCGACAAACAGAACGCTGAAGGTGGAAGCTGACTTTGGGCTGACCTCTTCAATTCTCCTTGCGGATCCTTGTTGCTGTTGACGCCACTGCTCGCCGCACCCGCTTCGCGGGTGCCGCTTTGCGGGTGCCGCTTCGCAGCTCCAGGTGGGGGCTGTCCTCTAATCCAACCTGTGGACCGAGCAGGAGTTGGGGAACTAACAGCCAACAGCAGCTCCAGGGGTGGTGCGTGACAGAACTCTCTTGACCAGGAGTCTCTGCACTGCCTCGGTCATCTCGGCCGCGCCCCCTCGTAGCCACGCCCCCGCTTGACCGGGACCTGAAAAGCAGCGTATCCCTTGGACTTGGTGGGACGCTTATGCTACAAACAGAACACTGAAGGTGGAAACTGGCTTTGGGCTGACCTCTTCACTTCTCCTTGCGGATCCTTGTTGCTGTTGACGCCACTGCTCGTCGCACCCGATTCGCGGGTGCCGCTTCGCAGCTCCAGGTGGGGGCTGTCCTCTAATTCAACCTGTGGACCGAGCACGAGTCGGGGGAAATAACAGCCAACAGCAGCTACAGGGGTGGTGCGTGACAGGGACTCTCTTGACCAGGAGTCCCTGCACTACCTCGGTCATCTCGGCCGCGCCCCCTCGTAGCCACGCCCCCGCTTGTGACGCTCTCCTATATCAACGGCCAGTAGAATGCTCAGCGGGACGCCGGACAAAGGGCGGACAGTCTGAGACAGTCCGAGACTGACCGTGACTGGACTGGGCAAGGATCCTTATTCGTTGTCTTCGTGGTCCATCTGTGGCATCCTCATCGTAAGATTGACTGTTGCCAATACTTTTGAGGATTGTTTGTGCTGCGTTCTATCGTCAACTGCTAATTTCTGTTTGCCCTTGAGTTACCAGTGTAAGTGTGCTACCATCCCACTGTGTGCAATATGTCCAAACTAAAGTCTTCTTCCGTTTCTAACACTATGGACAACTACCTAGTGCAGGTAGTGAGTAAAATCAACAGCACAAGAAGGATATCATTGGGCTTGAGCTCTACACCCATTATCCCCACACAGAGCTCTCCGCCAGAACCTAACCTGGTAGAAGTCCTGATACAGGTTCATTGTAGTGATACTCCAGATATTGTGTTTCCCCCTGATGACAACTTCAACCAAACCATTCCTACTGTTGTTAATTTAGACAATGACTCCTTAGATCAGTCAAACACGATTGTAGATAATTCCCCCTCCCCTGTGTCCATGCCAGTAACTAGAGCAGTTAGAGCATGTAGAAAGGGCCAGAGTAAACGTGGTGGGTTACGCTCTAGTAGGAAAAGGACTGCCTCTCCACCTAAAAATATGGCCACAAAAGAGGCAATAGGGGAGTATGGTGGGAAGGTGATACTGGAGGACGTTCAAATTAAAAAACTAGTGAGCATGATTGATTCAAAGATCAAATGCATTATTAAACCGTTGGTAGCCAAAATTGACCAGCTAACAGCAGAGGTAAATAGGCTAGGGGGACTCATAAATAAGTCTGTGGAGGAGGTGGGCAATACACCAATTCCAGTTTCCAATAGAGCTGAACCTAGATTGGCTGTCCCAGGGGCTGGGATAGAGGGTAGGGATAAAGTGGTATCAAATCCTCCACCGACCCAGCACCCAGTACTCAACGACGTGTAGTAATAGTCAACGAAGTCCCCCCACTAAAATCCACTGGGATGGGCATTGAGAAAGGCCCGGTCCAACTCATTGTAGAGGCCTCCCCCCTAGTCTTGGTCCTGGACAATGTGCCTCCCTTCAAGCCTGGTCAAGTGGAATCTACATCTTCCTTGATCAGTAAAGCATTTCACTGGTTATCCAATAACATGATGATATCTCCATGGGGTAAACAGCAGCTAGCTGAGGAAATTACTATGGCAAGAAGGGTGGACTGGATAGGGAATGGTGTGAAAATATTTAAAAGTGATTGTGTAAGACTGGCTGGAGGGATGGAGACCGACGGGCCTCCCCCGTCGCTCCAACAGACAGAACAAACACCGTAATGCCGGCTCTCGGCAAGGCTCGCACACCAACGAAGAAGACGCTGAGATACATTCTCCTTTGGCTGATCAGCATGAGGACAGTGCTGACGGGGGGCTGTGAGTCACCGCCGTTGACTAGATGAACCGATGAATACGAAGACTGACAAGGCCGCTTTGGACACTGGGCGGAAGGGCCTCCGCAGCTGAGGAAGGGGGCCGCCGACCACGGAGAGACCTTCACCCCAGCGAGCAAGTACTATGTTATGGGTGGGGATCAAGCACTCTGCTGAGTTGGGGGGGCGGGCAGTTTTGAGTCCGTTGAGCAGGGGGGCAGGGAGGGGGGGAGTTGGGGGTAGGATGGGGTTATGGTTCTTAGTTTCTACACGGGGTCAAGATTGCTACGAAGGGGCACATGAACACAAAATGCTACTGTCACAACACTGCACACAGAATCGCTACACGGACCTCCTGGTCCTCCATGCGCACAACTTCTCAGTCCGCATGCCCAAACAGGATGGGGGAGGGCACTGATGTAGGGTGGGCGTCCCCATTGAGCCTCATGTCGTGGAATGTGAGAGGTCTGGGCGACAAAATCAAACGAGGGCTGGTCCTGCAGAGTATAAAAAGGGTAAATCCCGCCCTGGTCCTACTACAAGAAACACACCTCACAGGCACGGCCACAAGGGCCCTAGACAGGAGGGGCTATAGCATGGTGGCCCACTCTGAGTTCACGACAGGGTCCCGAGGCACCGGGATACTAATTCACCGCTCGTCCAAGTTTGTAGTCCAATCAGTGGCAGTGGATACACAGGGCCGCTTCGCAGCGGTACATGGACAATGGGAGGGAAAACCACTCAACATAGTATTGGTATACATCCCGCCGGCGCTGCACACTATAGCCTTCCCGGAACTAGGTAAATTCATATTAGGCCTTCCAGAAGGGGCTCTTGTACTGGGCGGGGATTTTAATGCAGTGGCTCATGATTCCCTAGACCGATACCCAATACGTACACAAACGCCGGCACACTCCAAATTGCATGACTTCATAGAAGCGCAAGGCTTAGTGGACATATGGAGACGGCTCCACCCAGTGGACCGGAACTACACATACTACTCATCCGTTCACGACAGCCTGTCGCGGATTGACTATTTCCTGACGTTGGAAGGGGGACGCCTCACTTTCACTGACTCTCAGATTAGACCGCGAGGGGTCTCAGACCACTCTCCGCTAACACTGACTCTCTCCAGTCAGGAACGGACCGGTAGGCGGATCTTCCCTATCTACCCGGGATACCTTGAGGTACCTGACATAGCCAAGGCCTTGAAAAGAAACACAAGATCTTACCTCACCGAAAATGTGGGTTCGGTGGCGTCGCCTACGATCCTGTGGGAGGCCTACAAAACGGTCCTCCGCGGGCAGGCGATCTCAGTGATCACACAGCACAAGCACACACAGCGTCAGGAACTGGTAGGTCTAGAGGGACAACTTGACAAGGCAACGCAGAACCACGAAGGAAACCCAACTGGGGACACACAGCACGCGCTCCAGATAGCCCAGCAATGACATACCGACTTTCTGCGCCGCAAAGTGAGGGAACACATGTCAGCTACTACGAGTCGAGTGTACGACATAGGCGACAAAGCAGGGAAACTCCTGGCGTGGTTGGAGAAAGCACGGGGAGGTCAGAGGGCCATACTCCAGTTGAAAGACCCCAATGGCGGGATGCACACCAGTCCGGCAAAAATAGTGGAACTCCTGGCAGACCACTTTCACTCCGTGTACACCCCTGAGTATGAAGTCACACGGGAGATGGCAGAAAGCTCGCTTTTAGGAGTGCAGACCCGCACCCTCACCCCCGACCAACGGGACGAGCTTGACGCTGACCTGACTGCAGAAGAAATACAGATGGCCATAACGGCACTACACCCGGGGAAAGCGCTAGGCCCTAACGGGGTCCCGATAGAGTGGTACAAGAGTATGTCCGAAACACTGTCCACACCATTGCTTGACATGTTCCAAGAGTGTCGGGAGCAGGGGAGACTGCCTCCTGACCAACGCACGGCCACAATTGTTGCAATACCCAAACCCGGCAAGCCCCCTGAGGACTGCGGTTCCTACCGCCCGATTTCCCTCCTCAACGCTGAGAGTAAAATCCTGGCGAAACTGTTGGCCACCAGGCTCCTGCCTCACCTGACACATTTGATACACCCGGATCAGTCGGGCTTCATGCCGCACCGGAGTACGGCGCTGAACCTGAGACGGCTGCACGGGGTGCTGGCGCGTGCCACGCGACTGGAAGAACCAGCGGCGGTACTGTCACTAGATGCCAAAATGGCATTTGACATGGTGGAGTGGCGCTATCTCTTTGCGGTCCTGGAACATATGGGTATTGGCCCGACGTTCATATCATGGGTCAGACTACTGTATGCCGAACCCGTGGCGAGGGTGACGGCAAATGGCCACATATCAAGAGAGTTCCCGCTAGCGCGGGGCACGAGACAAGGGTGCCCACTCTCGCCACTACTGTTCGCCCTAGTGCTGGAGCCCCTAGCCACAATCATCAGAACCACCCGACTGCTGAAAGGCATACAATGGGGAGGTGGCTGGGATGACAGAGTATCCCTATATGCCGATGACATGCTTGTCTACCTTATGGACCTCCCAAACAGCATCCCAGTCCTACTGGCACTGTGCGAATCCCACGGTACAGCTTCGGGCTACAAACTTAACTGGTCCAAGTCCATAATCTTCATGGTACAGGGCGACCTTCCAGCCTTACCTGAGGATTGCCAATTGGTTGTTGAACGCATCTCCTTTAAGTACCTAGGGATATGGATCACGAGGGATCATTCGACCTTCATGGAACTGAATCTTAAGCCCCAGCTGGAAAGGCTGAAGGCAGACGTGCGCCACTGGAAGAATCTCCCCTTAACACTATTAGGTAGAGCGGCACTCTTCAAGATGATGGCGCTGCCCCGCTTCCTCTATGTCCTGGAAAACACGCCAGCGATGGTCCCTATATCATTTTTCCGCCACGTAGCAGCACAGCTGTCCGGCCTTCTGTGGGGAGACAAACCAGCTAGGGTTGCGCGATTGAAGTTGACCAGGGACTGGTACAGTGGAGGGATAGCCCTCCCCGACCTCGAACTGTACTACTGGGCCGCTCACCTCAAGGTGATCAACCAATGGGTTCACGCGCCACAGGATGATCCGGCGTATGAGGCTGACAGGCACCAGCTGGGCACGTCCACCCTTCTGGCCCCACTCTACAACAAAGGACTAGTGAGAAAACTGGAGGGACCTACCAAACACACAGTAGCCATCTGGCACAAAGCGCAAAGGCGGTTGGCATGGGAGGGAGTGATCACTAATCTCACGCCACTATGGGACACAAAGGCACTCGGCAACCTGCGCAGTTCCAAAGGGTTTGATCAGTGGGATACCATTGGGATCTCCGTAGTGGGCGACCTATGGACAAGGGAGGGCGTGCTCTCCTTTGCGACCTTGAGGGAGCAATACAACCTAGAGGTGACCGAAACATACAGGTATATACAAATTAGACACGCACTCTTGTCGGTATTGGAACCAGGTGTCACGCTGCCGGAATCGGCCCCTTTAGAGGACCGATTGCTTACGGACTACATGGAGTCCAGTGCAACCTCCCTCACCTACCGCAAACTGATGAACAACCTGCCGGATCCCCTTGGAAAGTTGAAGGAGTACTGGGAGGATGAGGTGGGCGACCTAGATGAGGCAGAATGGAACGCAGCCCTGGCATCGCCCAGGGAGGCGGGTGTTTCCACCCGATTCAGACTGGTCCAACTCAAGATACTCCATAGGGTCTACTACACCCGCACCACACTACATAAAATACACAGGGCGGAACACCCATATTGCCTGAGAAATTGTGGGGAAGAGGGTACACTGTTCCACACTATATGGACCTGCCCAATTATACAGGACTACTGGAGGCGTGTCGCACGCACAATCAGTCAGGCCCTCCACAACCCGTTCACGCCTGACCCCAGAATTTGTCTCTTGAATGTATGGGGCCCAACAGATTTGTCATTGTATGCCAGGGGCTGGGTGGTCATCGGCGTAATGATGGCAAAGCGAGATATAGCGAAGAATTGGGGGGCACTGGAGGCACCGACACTGGCTCAATGGTGCAGGAATATGGACGTGCTCATGGTGACGGAGAGGGCAGTATATCAACAGAGACATAATCCACGTAAATGGAACAGGATCTGGTCGCCGTGGAATACTTACAGGGGGGACATTTGTGAGCCTTTGCCCGAAGAGGAGGATGGGGACAGCTCAGGGGACGATGAGGAATTGGAGTAATAAGGGGGAGGTAGCGGGAGGCCCTGATACACTGCGTGGCCCCGGGACCAGAGTGACACAGAGGGAGGAGTGATTGTTATTGCTGGAACTGTTTTTAGGATTGCTGAGCACCTGTCTACAGACCATTGTTGTAATAGCATACAGTTCGTGATTATACAAGGCAACCCCTGAAGTAGCAAGTTGTAAGTTGGGGGGGGGGAAAAATAAATAAAAAGTTGCTCTATTGATTGTAGGCAGCTGAATGTTGACGCTGCTCTACAGTACGGTTCACTGTTACTGAATACCATGTGATAGCAACAACAAAAATAAAACTTTAAAAAAAAAAAGTGATTGTGTAGTTTAGCATTTTCTAAGTCCAGAAGTACTCCCTGATGTTTTGAGAAATGTATTTCCCCCACAACGCAGGAGTACAGACATCATCCCGTTAACTTTGGATTTTTTCTATCATAGAGGCAAAACAGGGAATCCGAGTATTTTAAAGACAAAGTGGAACCCGGTGTCAAACAAGTGGGGCAGGGGTCCCCAATCCAGTGAATGGGGAATCAGTCTTGAAAATAGATTTGGGGCACTGTCAGACTTGAACAAATGTGATTGACTTGAGATGGCAGACAGTGAAGTGTTCAATGAACCAGTTGAGCTAAAAAGTATAGACATTCCTACAGAGAAGGGGATTGGTCTCACAAATGTTATTTCCTTGATCCCAGGGAAAAGGGTAGATGATGTAAATATTCTAAATAATAGAAAGGAGAATAAACACTCCGAGCCACAGTCGGTTTCCTTTATGTTAGTACCACGTCTTGCTCCTGGTCCAGTTGCATCTTCACTCGAACTTTCAGGTTATCATCGTACTAATTCAGAATCAGAAACAGGGTTGGAGGATGAAACCCAATGGCATATTTATAACTCAGGCTCCGCTAGGTTTAGTAGTAGATGAAGTAGTTGAGGCAGGGTTGTCTTTTCTTTCCTGGAATATTGCTGGAATTACTAATAAGTTGTTATCACCAGATTGGTGTAAATTTATAGACCAATTTGATATTCTACTGTTCCAGGTAACATGGTAAGTGACCCCAATACATCATCTAGGGTACCTTAATTTACAAATCCCAGCTACAAAAAATCCTAAGGGTCGTCCATCAGGGGGCCTGATAATTTGGGTCCGCCAAACATTATGCTGTAGAATCCAGCAAAGTAATTCTCCACTAGATGACATTTTGTCAGTTAACCTTACTTGGGCCAATGGACAGGGGGTGGCCATATTTAACATCTATGCCAGGGGAGTAGCGGGTGGTCAAACATCAGAAGTAATCACCGCTCTTGACCTTGAGCTCGAAGCTCTCCCAACACAGCTGTCTTTTTATTGTTGGGGGTGATGTTAACACCACATTCGAACCGCTTGGCCAAGAAGACCAAACCCTAACAGAAGAGGAGGACAGCAAGTGGGGTGTCCCCCAGCTAGAATTACCCGTAGTTAGAAGATGGACAGCGGCGGCCATCCAACTGAAGGCCTTATGTCAAGCAAGAGGACTCAGAGCAGCTAATGGACGTACCTCTTCAGATCGCCAGGGGAACAAAACATTTGATAATGGTAGGTTCTCCAGTCGAATAGATTACTTCCTAGTGGATATTAGAGAATGGCACAGGCTGATTGACATGGCTGTTAAAAACCGGATGGAGAGTGACCACAACCCTCTTTGTATGGTTTTTTAAAGCAAACATGGGGTTAAGAGAATCAAATCACGGGGGTGGCAAAATCACCTTAGATATTGTAGCCTCGAACAACCAGCGCCATATAAAATGGAGTAGATTAATTGAGAGCACAGAGAGGTTGGAGGACCTTAAAAAAGTGGTGGTCGAAGAAGTGGGTAAGATAAATTCATATGTTACAAATCAAAATTTCCCTGAAATCATGCTTGATGCTCATATGAATTTTTTTTACCAAGCTCCAGGAGTTTTTCAAGAAGCCGACGAAACTAGAAAAAGTCCACAAAAAATTACCCAAAATGGGATGGTATGATAAGTCCTGTAGAGTAGCCCGCCAGAATCTCAGCACTGAACTTAGAAATAAGAACATTTTAGGTGTGACAAAAGCAAGGGATATATATATAGGAAGGCACAAAAAGAGGCCAGGAAAAAGTGGGACGAGGCCCACTGGCGTGATCTTAAATCCGCCTGTGATGCAAAGAATCAAAGCCAATTTTGGGCCTTGGTCAAGTGGGATAGAGGAGGGGTGGCACAAGCCCCGCAAAATAACATAGCTAAAAATCAATGGGTTGACTTCTTTAAACCACAATACGCTCGTGATCTAGCTGAAGGAGAGTGTACTTTACCTCCCACAGTTTTTTATCAATGCCAGTTATTCACAATAAAAGATGTCAGTATAGCGCTAGATTGCGTGATAGGGGGCCGTGCCCCAGGAATGGATGCCTGTTTTCTATTTACATCAATGGCATTGTAGACCATCTAAGCCGTTCTCCCACTGATGCACCTGTTTTAGCAGGGGCACGCGTGCCTGTTCTCATGTTTGCGGACGTCACGCTCATAGTTTCTCGCACACCGAGTGGGCTCCAGAAGGCAGTTAACGCTTTCGGTGAGTTCTGCCAAGCACGTGGACTTGAGATAAATACATCCAAAACCAAGTTCATGTGCCTGAACCAGCGGAATACTTTCAAGAACTCAATTAATTTTAACGTCATCCCTCTAGAACAGGTTGAGGCTTTCACGTATTTAGGTATAACCCTTCAGTGCAATATGAGCTGGAAAAACCACATCGACATGGCTGTCTTAAAATTCCACCAGTTGGCGGGTGTAGTGGCCCATAAATATAAAGCCTCATTGACTAAGCCTATCACCCCTGCCCTAGAAATTCATAACATGAAGGTGATCAGTGCCTCTTTATACGGTTCGGAACTTTGGAGTTTCTCCAACTTGAAACAACTAACATTGGCGGAAAATAGTTTTTTTCGCCGTCTGGTTGGGGTTGCCCTAAGTACTCCAACCGTAGCACTGGCATATGACCTTGGCAAGAAAAACATTGAGGACTTGGCACGGCTGCGACCCTTATTATACTGGAGACGCATCATGACTACTCCTGAACTTGTGCATTATGCCACTGCCCTAAAGGACATAATTAGGGCAGATCGCTTTCATTCGATCCCGTGGTTAAAGGAAATAAGAGGGCTGCTCACTAAGCTGGAATTAGACCACCCATGGACCTCTCCCAATGTTGAAAACGTTCCACCAAAGGCAACATTAAAAAATATGTATTGGGAAATGGTATGGTCGTCCGCTTATAGCATTGGTTCTAACATAAATCTAACAGGACGTTTTTTGGATATTAAACCCGTACCATTTTGTGAGCCATACTGGGACATTATTGAAAGGCCATTTGATTGAAAATTGTATTTCCAATTCAGAAGTGGGACGCTTCCTACAAAGGCGTTTACCCGCAAATGGTCAGTAATTCCGGACGATAAATGTCCCCATTGTAAAGATTTGATAGAGAACATTGCTCATATACTGTTGTTTGTCCCCTGTATGTTAGCCCACGACGAAAATGGATAAAACCAGTGCGCTTAAATCTAGGTACGCGCAGGTGTATAGAGGCGCTAAGAATGCTGGAATCTTGACTGTACACCCTGCTTGGCGATTGCTGTCGCAAAATTTTTAGGTTGGTCATGGACCATACGCACCCGCACTTTACAACAGCTAGATACTGCTCGATGAATTAACTGACACCGTTTATAATAGATTAGTTTTAATACAGGTTTTATTGAACCATTTTAATTATTATGTATAAATTGTTTCTAAAACTGTAATATGACAGCACCATGTTTAATGAGTTTTTAAAAACATAATGATTTTAATATTGTTGTAGTATTTATTGTGTAGTGTAGGATGTAAAAATTGCTTTTATGACTTGCTGTCGAATAAAGCTTTGAAATTTGATTTGTAAGATGAGATGCACGAATTGGAAAGTGAGAGATTGTCAAGACATATCAGACCCAGAGAAAGATTTAGAAATCTTTGGGGAGAAACACATGAGAGTAGAATGCGTAGATTGAGAGATGCTAATATGTGTGAGGGTATGTATCCGGTCAGATTAGTGGATGATTATGAAGGACGGAAAAGTACAGAAAAAAAAGAAAGAATATAGAAACAGGAAATCAGAGCTATGGTGAAAGTGAATCAGAGGATGCTGTACTAGAGGAAATATTAAGTAGAAGACCACCACCGTATCAACCAGGTTCTTTATGGACTACCCCGAATGCTCCAATGATAGATGAAAGGACTAGTCAAACCCCAAAACAATTTTCAAACTTTAGTGAAGTACCTGAAAGAATGGAAGTGAGATATAATCCGAATACCTCAATGATAGAACCAAGACTTACTGGTACCCCTAAGCAAAGTAATGAACAAAGAATAGGAAATAGTGCAGAAAGGCGAGTTAAAGAGCAAGTTAGTACTGCTAAATATATAAGATCTACAAATGCATTGACAGAACAGATACAGGGAACTTACGAAAAATATGGAAGCAGTAAGTGTCCCAGTAACGGTAGGACCTGTAATTCCAGTGTTTGAGAATCAAAGAATAAAAGAGCCAAGTCTGACAATCCCTTTACAACAAAGTTTGCAGAAAATAAAAGGAAATATTTATCCAGATTTGTCAGAAATTAGGAGAACTAATAATGTGAATCCGCCTGAATTGACTCTTAATCAGAGTATACCATACAGATATGCAACTGGAGCAGAATCTGACTCTGCTACTCCTGAAAGAAGTGTAGATAAAATAGATTTAACGCAAACACCTTTAGGACCATCAGAAAGTGAATTAAGTGACTGGATTAAAACTTTGAAATTAAAAGAGCATGAACCTAAAGTGTTGGACGTAGCAAAATTAAAAGTAGACATGGAAGAATTAATTATTGGAACAACTTGTACAGAGAGGTTAAAAACGTACCAAGATGATGAACTTATGTTTATGTGTAAAAGTATAACATGGAAAGCAAAATCAATACATGATCAGTTGGATAATTTGGCTATTGAATTAGAAGTAGAGTTTGCAAAGAATAAATCATTACAGAAATCCTATAGAGTAGATTTTTCAGAAAAAGACATTGAAAACATGAATACAGCAGGAAGATTGTCCCAACTAAAAGAGCTAATTGTTCTGTTACGGAAATGGGGAGATGTGAATAAATGGAGAGTCAAATGGGGAAAGAAGAAAGAGTAGACTAGTGACTAATCCACATTAGCGTTTCCGGTTAGGGAAAAAGAGGCAGTTGTAAATGAATTCCCAATGAGAGAAATACCAGGAGGAGGATATGTACATGTCGCATGGAGTAGACAGGATATAATATCATTTACAAATGATTTTCCTCGATTAAGAGAGAAACCAGTAGAATGGTATCGACAAGTAGATAGATTTGTGAAAGTCTCAAAAGTGCTGTGGGTTGATTTGGATGTATTGTTTGATATAGTTGTACCAGCAGATTTGTGGACTGAGTGCAAAATTACTGTAAATTGGCCAAAAGAGGAATATCCTCGAGACAAAGTAACAGGTGCCCCATCACCTGACGCAATGAGAAAATATGAACAAGTGATTGTGTTTTTGAAAAACAAAATTCCACCGAAAGAGACAGATTGGGTGAAAATAGACACAACTACACAAGAACCAAAGGAATCTGTACATTCATTTTATGAACGACTGTTGTTAGTATTTAAACAATACAGTGGTTATGAAGAGTTGAATGAGAAGGACATGAGCCACTTTATTTACAGATTTGTGTATGGATTGAGACCAGAAATTGGAGAAATGATTAGACACAACATGATAGGTTGGCAGTCAGGGACTGTAGATAAAGTTTTAAGAAAAGCAAAGTATTGTAATGAAGAGATTGATGCAAAACAAAACAAGTTGAAGGAAAAAACTATGTGGGCACAAGTGAAGGTAACAGAACACCTAGTGGCACAAATGGAAAATAAAAATAGTGATACAAATCAAGGAAGACCGAAAGGAAATTTCCCCAAAATAAAATTAGTAGGGAATATGGATGAACTCAAAAAGAAGTTATAGTGTCATAATTGTGGCAGGTTAGGACATTGGAGAAAAGAGTGTAAGTATCCGCTGAAAGTTAACACAGAAAATGCATCATTAAATCCACAAGTGCAGAATGAGGTAATTCAGAAACAACCGCAACAGCCGCAGATAGTTAATCAGCAAAGTCAGGTTCCACAACCGCCACTTACACAAGGTGTAAATCAACAGAGATACAGTGCAGAGACAGGATTCAGCGGAGTCGAGCAGGTAAATAGATCATATAGAGTGAATGTGTGCCCTCCGTATTGGTTGCAAGAAGAAGGTGGGAGTGAGTCGGATGAAAGTTTCTGACGGTGCCTGAGAGAGGAAGAAGAGTGTGTGCTTGGAGCCACTCTTGAGATAGATCAGTCTTGTCCATTTCTAAGCGGAAAGGTAAATGATGCAGAAATAACTTTCCTCGTGGACACTGGTGCTACCCGTTCTACTGTTAGATAAGTGGAAGTTCAAAATCTTTCTCTCTTGGGTGAGTCGATACAAGTTGTAGGTGTTGCCAACAGACAGATTAAAACGTCCATAACACAACCAGTTGAAGTTAAAATTGGAAATTTTAAAGATATGCACCGATTTGTGGTGTGTGACAGTAGTCCTCTAAATCTGTTAGGAAAAGATATACTGTGTAAGATGAACTGTGCCATATACTGTTCGCCAGATGGCATAGAATTGCAAACCCCAGATGAAGATTGTCTGTACAAAATGACCATGCTTATGATGGAGGCAGAACAGAATAAATTGTTTCCTGTCTTTGACCGAGAAAAGATACCGGATGAGTTGAAAAAGGTAGTGACTGAAAAGGTGTGGGATTTCACAGGCGAAGATATTGGATTAATGAAAGATGTAGATCCTGTAAAAGTCTCTATAAAAGAAGGTGCAAGTTATCCGAATATTCCCCAGTATAAGATGACTACAGAAATAATTGAAGGAATAACCCCTGTGATCAACAAAATGATTGAACAAGGTATACTGAGAGAGATAGAAAGTAGTCCTTGTAATTCGCCAATAATAGGATTGAAAAAGCCAAATAGAACTTTTAGAATAGTACAAGAATTGAGAAAGGTTAATAAAATAGTTGTCCCATGTTGTCCGATTGTACCAAATCCAGCAGTTATTTTATATCCAATTCCTCATGATGCACAGTGTTACAATGTGATTGACCTATGTAATGCGTTCTTTACGGTTACATTGCACCCAGAGAGCCAACCAATTTTTGCGTTCATGATTTGGAGACTGTATTTTGGCAATGTACCGAATTCCTCAGGGGTATACCGAGAGTCCATCTATCTTTAATCAATTGCTAAAGAAATCGTTAGAGAGTTTGAGTATGCCTGGAGAGTCAGTGTTGGTTCAATATGTTGATGATCTCCTTGTAGCATCAAAGACAAAAGATGCATGTGTGACAGATACTATTGCACTATTAAATCATTTGGCTGAAGAGGGACATAAGGTGTCTCCGTCAAAATTGCAATTTTGTCAGCAGGAAGTGCAGTATCTAGGTCATAAAATTGCTAAAGAAATCAGACAAGCAACTACAGAGAGAATCAGAATGATACAAGGAATGCAGCCACCAAAAACTAAGAGACAAGTGAGAATGTTTCTAGGGATGGTAGGTTATTGCAGACAATGGATTAGTGGATTTTCATTGATTGCAAAGCTACTTCAAAGATTAACGAGAGCAGATATCAGAGACCCTATAGTTCTGACCAAAACTGAAATGAAAGCATTTGAGCAGCTAAAAAGGAGTCTATGTGAAGCACCAGCTTTAGGAATGCCCGATTATGAAAAAGAATTTGAGCTATACTGCAGCGATCGAGAAGGATGAGCATTGTTAGTCTTGATTCAGAGACATGGAAAACTGGGAAAACCTATTGCGTATTTCTCAGCTGTTTTGTACCCTGTTGCAAAAGCATTGCCAGGTTGTCTAAAAGCAGTAGCAGCTACAAGCGTTAGTTTGGAACAAAGTGAGGGAATAGTGATTGGATTTCCTGTAAGAGTGTATGTACCTCACTCTGTGGAGATTCTCCTCACTAGAATGAAAACACAATATTTGACAAACAACAGGATGACCAAGTACGAAAAGGTAATTTTAGGAGCAGAAAATGCGACCATCTCTAGATGTGTAAATGTGAACCCTTCCTCGTTATTGCCTGACACAATGGAAACAGAAGTGAGAAATGAAGTTGATCACAAATGCTTGGATGTTCTTGAATACTGTACCAAACTAAGAGCTGACATCAGAGATGAGCCTTTGCCTGAATCAGATTTTGTGATGTTCGTAGATGGTTCATGTTTGAGAACAGATGAGGGTGCTTTGAGTGTAGCATACGCTGTCTGTACCGTGCAGATGCACTGGAAGCATCTTGTTTGAAAGGAATTTGATCTGCTCAAATAGCAGAGTTGATTGCCCTGATTCGAGCATGTGAGTTGGGAAAAGAAATCAAAGTGACCATAGTGACTGATAGTTAGTATGGCTTTGGAGTTGTTCATGATTATGGACAACAGTGGTTCCAAAGAAGTTACATGACTTCTGCAGGAACACCCATACGTAATGCTACATTTGTACGAATGTTATTGGATGCCATCCAACTGCCAAACAAATTGGCTGTGGTAAAATGTGCAGGACACAAAAAGGGGGATGACTATATCACCCAAGGTAACAGGTATATTGGACCCGATTCACAGAACTAACTTAAGACAAAATCCTAAACTTACAACCATTTTTGTATTCACAGAAGACACTTACTAATTTCGGCATTCACAGAAGTTAAATGCCTTCTGTGAATACCGAAAGTCTTAAAGTTAGGATTTTTCTCAGTTTAGTAGTAGTAAGGATAGGACTCCTAACTTTAGGACTCCTAAATGCCTTCTGTGAATACCAAAAGTCTTAAAATTAGGATGTTTCTCAATTTAGTAGTAGTAAAGTTAGGACTCCTAACTTTAGGACTCCTAAATGTCTCCTGTGAATACTGAAATTCTTAAAATTAGGATTTTTCTCAACTTTACTACTACTGAACTGAGAAAAATCCTTATTTTGAGACTTTCAGTATTCACAGAAGGCATTTAGGAGTCCTAAAGTTAGGAGTCCTAACTTTACTACTATTAAACTGAGAAAAATCCTAACTTCAAGACTTTCGGTATTCACAGAAGGCATTTAGGGGCATATTATCAAAGGGGTTTATCTCCGCTTTTTTGGCTTAAAAGCCAAGAAAGCGGAGATAAAATTATCTCCCTATTACCTAGATGTTGCTAACACCAGTTAGCGACAGCTAGTAGGAGATAGCGACCATCTTGGGCCCCGCTTTGCATGTCAGTGAAATTTATCACTAATGACATGCAAAGTGGGCGTGCCAAGATGTTACAGACTGGAAACAGTCGCTAACATCGCTATCTTCTATTACCAACTTTTGGAGATATTCACGCTAAGCGCCAATATCTCCAAAAGCTAACACCTGCCCCTGAGCAGTTCTTAGCCATGTTATCCAATGGTAGGTGGATAACATGGCTAAGAGCATAAGCTCGTTAATGCATGAATATCGCTGACTTTTCAGCGATATTCATGCACTTCGGCCAATTTTTATCGCTTATGAGATAAATCTTGATAATAGCAAGGTTCCTAAGCGATAAAAATCGCCGCAGCTCAGCGATAAAAATATTGCCGCTAAGCCAACATAGCGATAATTATCGCTAGTTGTTGGTAATATGCCCCCTTGAGTCCTAAAGTTAGGACTCCTAACTTCTGTGAATAGAAATAAGTAGGTGTCTTCTGATAATACCAAAATGAGTAAGTGTCTTCTGTGAATATGAAAATGGTAGTAAGTTTAGGATTTTGTCTTAAGTTAGTTCTGTGAATCGGGCCCTAAGTGTTTAGGAGTGATTCGCAGTGATATAGGTCCCACTGTTTGATAGTATGTTAGAAATTATGCTTCGGGGAAAGGTGAAATGTCTTTAGAAATTATTTCCGGAGGAGCGCTGCATCAAGGCTACAAAGATCTTTTTTTAGTTCAGCCTTCTTATCTCAAGCTATGACTTGCTATGCTGCCAGTGGTATCCTAATTCCCTCACGGAATGTTCTTACATTCTAGAATGCATTTTGTCTGTTTCGCTAACTTTAACTGCCTAAGTTGGACTTGCTACAGCAACACATTCTTCTTTAAATATGATGTAAACTACATCTCTTCTATTCAACTGTTAGTAAAAAAAACATTCATTCCTTAATTTAGGTTTTACTAGGTCCTCTACTACATAACTTCAAGCTTCCCTCTTCACTTTTATAGTCCTCTCTCTTCGCTTAAAATGCACTTGTCCTTTCGAGATGTTTTCTCAACAATTTCTTTCTTTGCTTTTATTACAGTATTCCCTGCTACTCTCTTAATACCGAAATATACTTTTGCATGATGTGGTATTGAGCCCAAGACGGACACGTCTCGCTCCCTACTATATCAGTAGGTGCTTCTCAAACGCTCAAGGGGCTGTGTCAGAATCATTCACACATCGTGCACTGCTAACATAGGAATTACATTGTACCTAGAGGGCACCACGAGAAAAAAGACTAGTCGCAAAATCTGCCCTTCCACCCCCAGGTCACACTGCCTTTGGTCCCAGAAACAGGATCGACATTTGGCAGTTCATGTCAGCAAAGTCCTCCATGGGTGATTTATTTTATGCAAACCGCTGTTTAAGAAATAAGTAACAATGAAAAACCTTGAAAAATGAGCGACTGAACTACGGGACAGTCTCACTCTGGTCAGAAAGAAATCAAAGAGTGTCTGAAACAAGAAACAATGCTGTGAGCGCCAAGACGCCAAGTCACAGCTGCTTCGTTTGAAATGCTTTGCCAAAAATGTGTTGCTACAAAGCAGGGCTTCGCCCCATGGAAGCGACACAGATCTGCTGAAAGGCGCACATAAGAGAAGTATTGAAGGAAATGTGCTATGAATGAAAGGACGAAGGAACAGAACATTCTTTCCCATAACTCCAATGTCATGAGGCTCCTGGCAGCCGCTGCCCAGGGCATGCAGCTGGGCGGGTGCTGGACAGGTCTGCCACCATGACGGCCCTGTAGAAATTCGCCGCTTTTGGCCATAACCGGTTGCAGCCAGTTCTCCTGGGAGTCTCAACTCGGCAACTCATTGTAACCAGTTGCAACTGGGTGGAAGACATATCTCCTTCATTGTTAATTATGCGTGGATGATTTAAAAAATACAAATCAACCCCTTATAAAGCAGTTGCACAGCCAAGAAGGCCAGCAAGTGAACCGAGGTGGCACTGCAATCGAGACGAGAAGGCACAATTAAAAGCAAGGCAAGAAGCACCACTGTAAGCCAGGCCCGAAGCACTATAGAAGGCAATGCTAGAGGCACAATTGTGATGCGACAGTCATCAAGCCCAAACGCATAAAGAACAATTGCAGCATGACCAATCACCCTTCAGCACAGGAAGCAACACCAAGGCTCACTGCACTCCCCCCCCCCCCCCCACCCCCCCTCCCAGGACCTACTTAATGCCCGCTTCAACACAGAGGTGCAGCGAGCGTGCCCCTGGTGTACCAAAAGCGAGCCAGTATGCTCCCGTCCACGCCTGGACCACACCCAGATCAGGGAGCACAGGTCAGATCACCACCCAGCAATACTCTGCAGCACTCCTAGGACGCTAGATCCAGAGTTCCTGGAGACCTGCTGAGTAGCAACGCACCCAACACCTCTCCTTCACAGAGATTTAGCTCAACCCCTCATTGGCTTCCAACATTGCCATGGTAAACCCAGTGGGCAACTAGATCGCTCGAATGGACCGCCTTCACAAGCCAGGAGGAGGACTCGCTATCATCTATAAGGAATCCATCAAATGCAAAACATTCACAGAGAATGTCACCCCATTCATGGAATATCTGCATTTCAAGCTGCAAATCTCTAAAAATATTCACCATGAACGGAACCCTCACCTACTGGCCACCCAGACCATGAGCCACCTTTCCCAACCTCATCACCAACTTTGTCGCTCCACTCATAATCGACTCTAGAACCAACATTCTCCTCAGAGACCTCAACTTTCACCTGGAAGACCAAGATGACCCCTGCTCCATAGCACTCCTCGAAAGCTTGAGCAACACTGCACTCACACAGATCCCCCCAGAACCAACAGACACTGGACCCCATCTTCCCCAATAGCAACAGCATCAAAATCAATACACCTCAAGTCAACAACCTACCCAGGTTCAGCATTTCAAGCCGCAGCTGGGGAAAAATCACTGAAGCAGGCTGGCTCAGTAAACTCAGCACGGATCAACCTAGCCCCACAGACTACCTCAACAACTGTATCAAGACCTGCATGTACTCCTCGCACCCGTCAAATCCAACTAGCATTGTAGTTCACACAAGCTGGCCAGGTGGTACACAGAAGACTTCTGAGATACCAAACACCACTGTAAACAGCTAGAACAATACCAATAAGCACCATCCTGCCCCACATCATCAACACCTCGATCACGCCCACCACTTTTCCGGATTAATGGAAACTTGCAGAAATAAACGCTATCCTCAAGAAGCCCACAGTCGACCCGAATCAACTGAGCAACTTCCGAACCATCTCCCTGATTCCCTATACAGTCAAAGTGATTGAGAAGGCCACCAACAAGCAACTTGCAACCCACCTCGAACCTCACTTATTTCTAGACAACATTCAATCAAGATTCAGAAAGAACCACTGTACTGAAACACAACTCATTGTGGCTACTGATGACATTTGAATTATCCTGGATCAAAGAGAAACAATGGCTTATCCTGCTCGAACTCTCTCCAGCCTTTGACACTGTCTCCCATAACACCCTCATCAGAAGACTCCACGAGATTGGCATAGAAGGATTCACTCGTAAATGGACCTGTTTCTTCCTCACAGGAAGAGCCCAAAGAGCCAGGCTGCCACCCTTCATATCAGAGACTGATATGCAGAGTTTCACAGGGAGCTCCCCTCAGCCTCACCCTTTTCAACATATACATATATAACATCGCTCGCCAACATCATCCATCACAAGGCATCACCGTCATCTCCTAAGCCCATGACACCCACTTCATCCTTTCCTTGACAGACAAGACAACGACCAAAAGGACCAACTTCACCAACTGCATGACCATGGTAGCAGATTGGATGTGAACCAACTGCCTGCAGCTCAACTCTAAAACGAAAGTACTGGTCTTTGGCAACAAGACCCCCCCACCCATGGGACTCTATCAGGTGGCAGTTGGAACTCGGACAAACACCCATGCCCACAGACTACACAAGAAATCTAGGGATCACTCTAAATGGCAAGCTCAACATGATGGCTCAATTCAATGCAGTGTGCACCTCCTGCTTCCACTTCCTACGCACCTACGAAAGATCGCCAAATATTTGCCTCGGAACACCAGGCAGACCGTCATGCAATCACTCATCACCAGCAGGCTAGACTACGGCAACACTCTCTACGCTGGAATCTTCAAACAACTCATACACAGACTTCAGAGCGCCGCTGCCAGACTCATACTCGACCTCCCATGCCACACCCACATCACACCGTATGTCAAGCAGCTTAACTGGCTCCCAATTCAAAAGCGCAGCCAATTCAGAGTTCTCACACGCACCTACAAAGCCGTACACAACACAGCACCAGAGTACCTGAACAGCCACATACACTTTCACTAACTCACTTAGCACCTATGCTCCGCCTCACTCTCACTCATTCCCCGCATCCGCAAAATCAAAACTGAAGGTAGCTCATTCTCCTACATCACACTCACGACCTTGCTGAACACATCAGAGCCTCCTCCTCACTTCTTTAATTTCGCAAGAAGCTGAAGACCTGGCTCTCCGCATAAGCACCTTGGGGAACACACACCAACACAATTGTCGAAGCACTTGGATACCCTATCGGGTGACTACTGCACTATACAAATCAATATAGCCCCTGAGTCCAATGTATGATGATCCAAACTGTCAGTGACAAAGCTTTCCAACTATTTTGTGTACACAAAAGAAACAGACAGTGCTGGCAGTAATTTAGTTACTTGAAAAAGAAGGAAAAAAAATTCCAGGCTGAAAATTCTGGAAAGTATTCTAATTTTTTAGAAAACTAAATACTTAAATTCAAATCTTTTTTCAGTCTATAACTACCATAGCAAGAAAAAGTAATCCGTTAGGTGTAGAAAAAGACTCTGAATTCCATAAATTTTTCAAATCTGAAAGCAAAAAGCATTATCTGCCCCCGAGAGCCAGAAAGCCCACTAGCCTCCAGGGATTTTTTTTTCCAAAGTTCGGGGTGGGGGATGTCCAGAACGGGCAAAAGATGCCACAGTAACCCCTTATCTGCCCCCTGGGGGGGGGGGAGAGACCCACTAGGCGCCAACAATTAGGCTGTTTTTTTAATACGTAAGGTAGAGCTCTGCCCAGAATGGGCATCCTAATGCCCCCACCGCCCCAAATTAAAGCCGCAGTCTTTCTGCCCCCCTTGGGGGCATATCGGGACAATAGCCTCTGATTTCCCCCCTCCCCAGGGTGGCAGAGAGCTCACTAGGCACTGTTTTTTTTCAGAATGTTCCTACCTGTGGATTTTGGATCCTAGCGCAGCCGGCACCTAAGGAAACATAGCAAACCTGTATATATTTGAAAACTAGACACCAAGGTGACTGTGTAGCTCTCACTTGGTTCTGTTACCCAGAATCCCTTGCAAACCTCAAACCTTAAAAAAAAAAGACATTTTCCTCACATTTCAGTGATGGAAAGTTCTTGAATCTGCGCAGATCCACAAGCTTCCACCCACCCAGCATTCCCCAAGTCTCCAGATAAAAATGATACCTCACTTGTTTGAACAGGCTTACTACCCGCAACAGGAAACGGCCCAAAACGCAACGTGGACAAACTACGGGCCTGATTCACAGAACTAATTTAAGACAAAATCCTAAACTTACTAGGAAGGCACTTACTCATTTTGGTATTCACAGAAGACACTTACTCATTTCGGTATTCACAGAAGTTAGGAGTCCTAACTTTAGGACTTCTAAATGCCTTCTGTGAATACGGAAAGTCCTAAAATTAGGATTTTTCTCAGTTTAGGAGTAGTAAATGTACCGTAAGGTACCGAAGCGACCCTCAGCAGCTCCTTTACTGGCACAAACTCTCTCTTCGCCGCTTGGACGTCGGAGTGTAATCCGGAAAAAAGGACAGTGTGTCACCTTTAAAAACAACTGGGTCCTTGGCTGTGGCCTCCCTCAGCACTGCATCCCTGTCAGCATAGTTCAGGAGACGTGCAATAATCGTGCCGGGCCGGTGCGCCAGGCTTGGGTCTGGTTCCCAACGAGCAATGGGCACGTTCCACAATCATCACCGTGGAGAGTGCAGGTCCGAATAGCTCACGTAGCAAGCCATCTATGAACGTCTCCATTTTTTAAATTGGTGTGGATTCCAATAGGCCAATAATTCGTAGGTTATTACGCCTGGATCACACTTCTAAATCTTCATTCTTCGCACTGATCACTTCCAGTGTCTTCTCCATCTGTAAGGTCTGCGTACGAGCTTCAGCCTGTGTATCATGCGCGTCAGACATTCGATTTTCCAAAACATCCTGTCTATTCTTGTGCTTCTCCCCTTTCCTCTTTGCCATATCCAGCCCAGTTGCCAACGCATCAATTTTACTGTCTATCGTTCGCATGCCGGCTCTCAGTTCCAGCAGAATGGCCCTGGTGACATCTCCCGCCCCAACCGCAAGCCCAGATACCTTGCGCAATTCTGACTGGTCTCCCATCCCTTCAGTGGCACGAGTGCTGCGTTTGTTCTCAAACTGTAATTTAGCCTGTTTGGGGTCCGATTTGCCCATACTGAGGATTATAGTCTCTGAATGCCACACACTGCCTAATTCCACAGCCTCGTCTGTGTTGTACTGTGTCAGCCTCTGTGTATGTGGCAGTATGGCCACACTTCAGCTCCTCCCCGCACACGCAGCAGAATCTAGATGGGCAGTTCCCTTATGCGATAGTGAGTTGCAGCCGCTCGTGTGTATCAGGGACAGTGAGTGCTAGGCCACCATGAGCTACCCTAGTTGACCTTTAATGCTGCACCAGCCTGCGACCCCGCTCTAGTATCAGCCAGACCGTGTTCTGTTTTGAGGCACCTCTATGTGTCAAAGTCCACTGCAGGCTCTGTTCTTGACTGCAAATCTCCGGCAGCTCTGTCCGGTCCCCAATCGGTGCCACAACTACCCCGCCGTAGCTTAAAAGGCCCCCGCAAGGCCCCAAACCTGCCAGCCCACTAAGTCAGCCGGCAAACAGTTTGGCAGCTCTCCCGGCGGCGCCCTCAGCCACAGAGAAGCAGTCAGCTCACACTCAGGGAACACAGCAAGCAGCGCTGCAACCCTGCACTCAAAGCGATCCAGCAGCCCAGGCCACGCCAGCACCACCACGTGTAACGCGGTACCGCCCAGAGAGAGCCGCGCCGCCCAGCCCGCCCAGGACCAACATGCAACAGCGCCGCACTCACCGCACCACCTAGCCCTCGCTCTGTCCGCCGATGTCCCTTTGCAGATATCACGCTTCCTCCGTCCCGTGTTCGGTGCAGCGGCTACAGGCCCCCGCTCCGGGCTTGACTCGGCCCACGCCGCCTTCGCACGCAGCACGGGCCACGCGCCTCAGGGGAAGCTCTTAATCGCAGCTCCTCCGCTAGTCTCACCGACTCGGTCTGCCCCAGCAACTCTCGTAGTCTTTTTCACCGCATTTGGCCCCACGTCAGGATCTCGGGTCAGCTGGGATGCACATCAGACCCGCCAGCAAATGGGTCAGTGCCACTTGTCCGCCTCTGCCGATCAGGACCATAGACGCCCTTCAGAGCGGCGCCATTTTACCGCCCAGTCCGCTTGGAGAGCAGCAGCTCAAAACAGTAGTTCCGCGGTGGGCACGCTGGCAACGACCACACCGATATGTTCCTCAAACCTCGATCGACTTCCCAGGGGGGTCTGTAGTGCGCAGAGAGGACTGTAGAGGATGGGATTAATCGAATGAGATGTCCGGCGCGCGGAGCTCCCTCACTAGGCAGACATTCCGCTCCGAGCCGAAGCCACGCCCCATCTGCTTCTTATAGTTAACCCCACTTTTTTGCTGTTGTATCACTGTTTTCCACGTAGACTGACTGGGATCCTGCTTCCAGGACCCCAGTCATGCTGCTTTCTCCTCTAAATTGATTCCATGTACTTTAGGTACACTCCAGATTGGATATTAGGGTACCCTTATCAGTCCCTAGCATAAGGTACACCCTTTACCCAGGGCATAGGTATCCCAGAGGCCTCCCAGGGGCTGCAGCATGCATTGTGCCACCCCTGAGAGACCATTCAAACTGACACCAGAGGTCTGCTACTGCAGTCTGTGTAAGATGATGCATGCACCCCTTACTTAGATGTAGGTTACCTATATCTATTCTAATCACTGCACATATAAACCAATCAGTCACCCCAAAGGCAGGCCTTATCAATCCTGAAGGCAGGGTGTTGGGTTTTGTGTGAGAGAGTGCCCCTCCATGAGCAGAGCCCCCCTGCAGCCTTCAGAATCTATTCTCCAGGGTTGTCTGTGATGCAGCCAAACCATATATACGTAAGTGTATTATAACCTCAGGGTAAATGCTAACTTTAAAATGGCTGCTTAAAAACATGTTGTGTTTGGTGTCAAACACCTTGGAATCATACCTCCACACGAGGAACTGGTGTGGGAGATATGATTCCTCCCTTGTAGCACCACTACTATGGGGCACCGGTCTACCCGTTACAAGCTTTCTCTACCTGGGCAGCACAAAATGAATTCTGCCAACCACAGACACGAGTCTGGCCTCCTGCTGCACAGCTGTGCTCGAGCAGGGGAAGGTTAGACAATAGGCTTCCTGTCACAGGGAGGTGTGACTACCTCTCAGGCAGGCTTTAGTGTATTGGGGCTGGGTAGGTGCACTCTGAGAGTGTCTGAAAGTCTGTACTGAGGGGTGTGCATAGTCCAGCTCAAATCGGTTGCAGAAGCCATTTGCTCATGCTCTGGTGCGAAACTGGACAAAGAACATGGTTGTAACCACCCCTCTGTCCTGTCCCTCCCCTAGGAGTGTCCCCAGAGTTTGTCCAACCCCTTCCTTGGGTATAAAGTAGGAGACCTGACTACAGGACTTTAGATTTTACCTGGACTAAACTCTGCAAGTGTAGAAGTGTGGCTCACTGGTTAGAGCAGGCAGACCCTGAAGCAGAGGTGAGACCCGGGACCAGGGTTCAATTCCCGACGCGGCAGGGTCTTGAGCTCAAAATGTCCATGGACTCGATAATTCTCGCTTCGGTGCCTGACCTAATCATGGGTTCACACTCTGCAACTCTGGGCATTAAGCTTGCTTAATCTCCACAACGGCCCCCCGCGGCGGGATGCCTGGCTTTCACCTTGGGGATGCCCTGTAGGGGCTATCTCACAGGGAAAAACCAGGACGGGTTCCCAAGGCAAGCGCGGAGATACCCCTTCGGGGGTCGATTCTGGCGCTATATAATAATAATAATATTAAGCAGAAACAAAGTACTTTGATGATCTACACTACGCTGGATGACTGAAGAATCTCCCTTGGAGTAAAGGAGTTACTCTCCTGCAAGGCAGGCACCTTTAACGCATCTGACCGGTTTGCATCTCCCGAGCTCCTGAGGACTCCGAAGATTTCTGCAACACAAGAGATGGGTTCTTAAGCGTCCGTGAGGTCGATCTGTGCAACATGTACTTTTGCAGCAGCATATGCTTTTTTCAGATCCCTGAGGCTGTGCTTTGGGCTACATGTAGTCCTGACCCGAGCAGTAGTTGCACTGAATATTTCCGGCCTACACGTCACAAATGTTCCGTGGGCTGGTATTTCGTGATTTAGCTCGAGGTCCCTTCGCGATCCCTGGTCCATTGGCCTGTGGGACCCTGTGAAGATAACTTAGATTTTTCTAGGGCTTCCCTGGGCGCTCCAGACATGCCCTGACTCCCCATAGCTTGGAGAGTCTCCAGGACCAGTGCTGGTCCTCACCGTGACTGGTTTCCTCTGCCTGCGTTGGTAATTTTGCCATGTTTTGTAGGTGTTCAATCCGGACACAGACCCCTCAGCAGTCAACATCCTTCGTGGGATATCTTCAACGTCTCCTGGTCCCCTTGGCTGCAAAGTTAAGCATTCCGTTATCTCACCTGAAGCATCGGTGGGCATTCGTCTACCGAGCCCCTGGTCACTCAGAAGAGACCCAGACTCTGTCCCCTCTGCTTTCAAGTTCTTCTCACCTCGGATCCAGGCTTGGATTTCACCGGACACTTTTCATCTTCCTGGCAGAAGCACTTCTTTGAATCACGCCATTGAAATGACAAAGTTTACCGACATCACTTGACCCCTATGCACCCGGCTCCCCTGGGATAGGTGACACGGGTACTTCATTACTCACAAGGGTGCTGGCCTTAGAACATTCTATGTTCCACAGAGTTTGCTTGAAGTCCTCTCCGAAGTGTCCTTAAACTGAAATTTTCCAACCGCGACTTTCCCATAGAGTTGTACGGAGCTCGCGTCTGTGTTCTCACACTGCCCCTGTTATCTGTGGGCCCCATGTGTCACTACTTGGGGTGGTTCCTTCGAGTTCCAGCAATTCTACGTACTCTAGGCACTGTGTCTAGTAAAGTCGTTGTTGTTATACCACTTTCTTAGTATATGGTTCGGTGTCCCCCTGGAGCCTGCTGTGTATTGTGCTATTGACTGTTGTTCTAGTGATCACAGGCCAGATGTAGGAGCCCTAATAGAGGTTGGTAACGGCCAAATTCGGCCGTTACCGACCGGTACTAGGGTTTTCTAATGTAGGCGGCCTATATTTTACGGATTCGGTAAATTTACCGAATCGGTAAAATACCGAATCAGTATATTTACCGATTAGGTAAATTCAGATGTATCTGGCACTTCAAAGAGTGCCACAGGCCCTTTAGGAGTCGGTATTTACCACTCAATCCAATTGGGTGGTAAAATACTGAATTCAGGTGTACATGCACATCTGTGCATGTACACCTGTGCCATGTGACACATAGACATGCCCTTAGGGCATGTATGTGTGCCACATGGCACACAAGCCTGGAATTGGGGTGCTACAGGGTGTCAAAGTGACACCCCATTCCCCCTTGCAGGATTTGGTATATACCGATTCGGTAAATACCGAATCGGTATTTCTCATTGATTCCTATGAGCTTCAAGGCCCATAGGAATCAGATTCGGTAATTGTAAAATAAAAATTACCTACATCTGCCTCCTTCCTATTTACCTACTCTCAAATACCGAATCGGTAAAATTCGGTATTTAAGAGTAGGTAAATCGGAATTACCTACATCTAGCCCTTAATATTGTGTGCCTTGTGCTCTAATCTCGTATAGAGATTAGTAGAGTCTTTAGTAATTAATACATATATTTTATATATCTCTTGTGTGGTTCTCCTTTCATTTAGTTATTCGGGAGGTTCTAATCTGGTAAAACAAGCTGCTTTACATTTCTTCGAGACTTAGCCTGAAGGCTGCTCTCCACAGCTACCACTTGGATAGCTTTCTTTAAAGGTTGTCATCAATAAAAGTTGTTTGGACTGGACAAGGTGCCCACTTTAATTAGTGGACTGCATATACCAAGCCAACTTCTCACAGCCCCATCCTGGATTCCCCTGGGTGTCTAGTTTAAAAAAATGTTTAGGTTTGCTAGGTTTCCCTAGGTTCCCGGCAGAGCTAGTTTTAAAAATCTACAGCTAGGCAAAAAAAGGGTCAGCTTTCACTGTAAAAATGTGGTGTGTCCATGTTGCGTTTTGGGCCATTTCCTTTCGCGGGCACTAGGCCTACCCACACAAGTGTGGTACCATTTGTATCCGGAGACTTAGGGGAACACAGAATTGTGGAGGGTCCGCCTCCTTCCCCGAAGACTGGAAACATGCCGAGATCAACCTTCTCCTCAAAAAACCCTGGCGGGCCCCACCGACTTCAAGAACTTCAGACTGATCTCCTTACATCCGTACTCAGGCGAAAGTCATGGAAAAAGCGGTCAACAGCCATCTCACCTCCTTCATTGACGAAAACAACATCCTCGACTCCTCCCAATCAGGCTTCAGGAAGAACCACAGCACCAAAACCGCCCTTATTGTCGCGTCAGATGACATCCACACCCCCCTCGACAGAGGAGAGACTATGGCCATCCTCCTCCTGGACCTCTCTGCAGCCTCCGACACAGTCTCACACCGCACCCTAGCCCTTAGACTCCACAACCCAGGAATTCGGAACAAAACCCTCAACTGGATCCGCTCTTTTCTCACTGGCAAAACGCAGGGATTCAGACTCCCTCCCTTCTCTCGGATCCCACATCAACCACCTGCCGAGTCCCCCAAGGATCCTCCATCAGCCCCACCCTGTTCAACACCTACATGGCCCCGCTCGCGTCCATCGTTAGATCACACAGACTCAACATCGTATCGTACACAGAGGACACCCAACTCATCCTTTTCCTATCTAACGAACCCAACATCTCCAAAAACAACTTTCAAGAAGGAATGGAAGCAGTCACCAGATGGATGAAGAACAGTTGCCTACAGCTCAACACAGACAAAACCAAGGTACTCATCATAGGCCCTCACCCTGATTCCCGAAACGACACCTGGGGGCCCCCTGCCCTCTGGAACCCACCTCCACCCATGGACCATGCACGCAACCTGGGAGTCATCCTGGAAACCGAACACAAAATGGACCGCCAAATCAACTTGTCACCTCCTCCTGTTTTCACATCATCCATCTCCTGCGAAAGACCATCAACTGGATTTCCCTCGAACACAGGAAAAACATTACCCACGCCCTCATCAGCAGCAGACTGGACTACGGCAGCCAACTCTACGCTGGGATCAAGAAAAACCTCACTCACAAACTCCAGAACATCTAGGATGCCCCAGCCAGACTTGTCCTCAACCTACTGCACCACTGCCACATCACCCAACACCTGCTGGCACTACAGTGGTGCCCCGTCAAGAAGAGAATCCTCTTCAAGCTTCTCACCCACGCCCACAAAGCCCTCCACAACACCTGTCCCACCTACATGAACCACCATCTCTCGTTTCACGCACCCCAAAGATCCCTCTGCTCAGCCCAGCTCTTCCTTGCATCAAGACGACCAGAATAGGAGGCCGCTCCTACTTCTTCCTCGTGGCCACGGCATGGAACACCCTCACTCTCCATCTCGCCAGACACCAACACTCTCCAAGTTCCTCACGGGACCTCAAGAACCACCATGAACGAGCAGGCCCCCCTCCCGCCTTGAGACCCTTTAGGGTGAGTAGTTACGCTTAACAAAACCTGATTGATTGAAACCAGCATGCCAGAAGGGGAATGAACTTGAGGGGTGAAAGAGAAAGAACAAAATGCAAGTTGTGTGGAAGGGAGAAGGAATGACAAACTACACTGCCATCTGCTAAAAGTGACATGATACAACAGTGTGCAAGAAGAAAAATAATTCTCTCAGCAGTGGATAGCCAACTCCAGTAAATTAAGTCAATAACAGAGGTCGATGGAGTCAGTACATATGTCTTAGTTATAATGATATGATGAGGGTACAGTACATTAGGCTCACATATGTCTATGCTGTAGTCAGGCTGCAGTACCTTAAGCAATAATTGAGGTTCCACTTGTGTCAGCAAATCCCTCTTTACTTTCTGTACACCATAGAATTATGAGTAGCTATCGCAGAGTACTTTTTGTTGAAAATGGAAAGAAAAAATGTCAAAAAGTTGTCTTCACTTTTATTTTCAGCAGGGCAGTTCACAGAAGGTGCATGACTCCAACATAAATGTGTATATTCACGTTCACTAGTCTATAGATTCTAGTATTACATGCCCTAAATAGATATGCTTAAGCTGTCATGGCTTTAAATGCATTTAAATATGTTCTGAAAGAAGTTGCCCTAATATTTAAAGCTAAGCAGTGCACTTGCCTTTAGAAACAACCAACTTACTACAAATCTTTTTCTATTGTATCAAAAAAGACTTTTGCGATTCTCAAATTGCGTTTTTTTTGAGAATCGCAAGTAAAGAATCACAAAACTCAATATATATAGGATTTGCTCAAATTTTTACGAATCCTACATTTTCCTTATTTGCAAATCGCAAATTGAGATTCGCAAATAAGGAATACCTTCCCATTCATTCCTATGGGCTAGGAGGCCGATAGGAATGAATGGAAAGACATTCTCAATTTGTGATTACCAATTAGAGATTCGCAAATTGAGAATGCAATTGTAAGGGTGCAAGGGTGTCATAAGGACATCCTGTTGCAACCCTGACATGAGCATGTGTGCACATGTGGCGCACATATGCGCGCCACATGCACTTTGAAAAATGCCAAAAAGTGAATTTTTCAAAGAAATCGCAAATTACCACCAAGTTGGTGGTAATTTGCGATTTCTTTCTTTTTTTTTTTAAACAGATTTTATTGGCATTTATCATTCAGCAAATTACAGTTATAATATCATCTGGGCAGTAAACATCCACAATTCCCTCTGTAGGATTAGTTGCAATGTGTTCATGTGCTTTCATTCCCAGCTTCCACTTATCCTACGTCTAGCTACCACATTTAGTGATGGTTGCCATATTGGATTCTCGACAATGTTAACAGTCTAACAGTACCCTTCCCTACCCCTCCCCTGCTGCTGCCGACCTCCTTGCCACTTCAACTCTCGCTGTGGATATGGTCTGGGTCCCAGTCGTACTCGCCACACCTTTGTGCCTTGTTCAGAGAGCACGCCATGTGAGTGGAAGTTAGGGTATCATGGCCCAGTTAAGTCCACCCCTCAACTCTGTCTTGATTCTGCTCCCCAGGGCCCACCAGCTGAGATCCCGCCCGTGGCGAGCTAGGTGTCGACTCTTGGTCCTCATTCTGCAGGTCATCTACCACCACCCCCCAAGCCTGTGCCCGCTCCAATCTCCCTAAATCCCTTTTCGCATTACTAAGCAAGATTCTATGTTCACAGCTTGCCCATTTCACTGACTCCCTTTTCCAGTTGCCGGCCCCCGGACCAGCCGGAGCCTTCCACTTGCTCTTTAAGTTCACGTTTCGCCAAAACATATGCCAGGTCTTGGAACCTGGCTGTGACCTTGGTTTTAGCGGAATGGGGAAATAAATTGAGCAGTACATGACCAGGGTGCATGGGATCTCCTTCTATGTGACTCGAGTTGTCTCTCGAACCACCTCCTGCCAATACTCCTCTATCTTTGGGCAACTCCACATCATATGAAGATAGCTAGCCCCTATCTCCTGACATCTGGGGCAACACGCATCCTCCTGGGCAAAATACCGGTTAATCCTGTCAGGGGTAATATACGCCCTATGCAGAGTATAAAAACAACGCCACAGGCATCTCTGGGGAGTAAGGTCGCTTAGTTTTGGTTTTCTGAAGACACCTGATCCAGCAGCTTCTTATCACCTTATGCTCTGAAGTGGTCAGAGCGCGCTGTTTGATGGTACCCATGAGTGTACTCAGGACAGCTGCTCTACTCGGGGTGAATGGGGGCGTCCTCCTGTCCGGATCTAGACTTCCTTTCACCCACTGAGTGAAACGTTGAAGCTGACCCGCCAAATAATAATTCTCCATATCTGGTACCGCATTCCCTCCTACTCTCGTGCCCTGCGCAATGTGGCCAACGCCACTCTGTGCCTGCTGGGACCCCATATAAAAACGGTCAGAAGACAGTCGAGGGATCTGAACCACGCCTTAGGGATCCACACTGGGAGCGCAGTAAAAAAAATATAACAGACGAGGCAATGCCACCATTTTTAGAAAGGATATGCACCCCGCCACTGACAGGGGCAGCGCCCCCCAAAACGCCATACTGCCCTTGAGCGATCGGAGAGCCCCCCCTACATTTCCCTCCTGAACATCAGAGAGATCATAGTACACTTTAACCCCTAGGTATCTAAAGCAGCGGGGTTCCCACTGGAGGTTCCCCAGGCCCACAGGCGGCAGGGCCTCTCCCACTATCGGGAAGAGTTGCGACTTCTGCCAATTGACACAGAGCCCAGAAAGAGTTCCAAATTCGTCAATCATATGCCAGGCTCCCTCCAGCGCCCCACCTGTGTCCTTTAGAAAAAGGAGCAAATCATCTGCATATAATGCCCTCATATGACACCCCTGATCGAGCCATACATGCTAGCGGTTCTACTGCCAGCGCGAACATCAGGGGGGAAAGGGGACACCCCTGTTGTGTACTCCTCTCCACCCCATACTGTAGGGAGATGGTGCGGCCCGTCCGTACCCGCGCCACTGGGTCCGTATATAGTATTTGAACCCATTGAATAAAGTCCTGCCCCAGCCCCATCCATGCCAGAACTGCATACAAGTATTCCCACTCAAGGCTATCGAATGCTTTCTCAATATCAATAGCAAAGATCGCCTCCTCCTGCGCCTCTGCCGCCGCCTGCTGTAGCCCTGTAAACAGCCTCCTGATGTTCAGGGTGGTATTTCTGCTAGGGATAAAAGCCGCTTGATCGGAATGCACCAAAGATGTCATGTGCGGCAGCAACCTGTTGGCCAATATCTTACTGAGAATTTTTAAAATCGAGGTTAAGCATCGACAGTAGTCGGTAGGCTGAGCACTCAGTTGGGTCCTTGCCCGGTTTAAGCAGGGGAACCATTACTGCCTCCCTCGTTGTGGGCGGCAGCCTCCTACTCTCCCATGTAGCCGCGTATAATTCCACTAGCCTGGGAGCCAGCTCTACCAGGTATGTGGCATAGAACTCCTGGGGCAGGCCGTCTGTGCCCAGAGCCTTACCCCGCACCATCGCTTTAACTGCCCCGCTGATTTCCGCACCGTAATCGCCGCTCCTAGCCCCTCCGCCTCCTCCACCGCTAAGGAATGGAGCGGCAGGGGTGTCAAGTATCCTGCTATCTTGCCCATGTCACGGTTGCCAGTGCTTTTATACAGGCGGGCGTAGTACTCCCTAAACTGGCCACTAATCTCCTCCTGTGTACATAAACGACGTCCTCCCTGGTCGTGGATCGGCAGTATAGGACTGCACCGTCTGGATGGGTCAGCGAGCCATGCCAACAGTCGCCCAGCTTTGTCCCGCTCATCATGGGTCCTGTCCATGTACTTCTGGAAATCAAAGCATCTTAGACGCTCTACTTGCACTGCCACCTCCTCCTTAGCTTCCATGAGTTCCTGCCTCAGTTTCGGGTGCTCCAGCCTTCTCCTCTCTACTGCCCTGAGTACCTATCCGCTCTCTCCAGGTCAGCTGTGAGCGTCCTACGGACCCCTATAGAAGCAGCCATGCAGTTCCCCCTAATCACAGTCTTGAAGGCCTTCCATTCCGTGATTCTGGAGTCCGTGGTGCCCGCATTGTCAGTAAAATATTGTATGATGTGTTCCCTAGTCTCTTGCTGGAATACCTGATCCTCAAGCACTTCCGGTTTAACGCGCCATGTAGGGATGGGCTTCAAAATCCTACCTCCCCTGTATCGTAACATTAGTGGATTATGGTCCGAGACCGCCTTAGTGAAGTACTCTGTCCCCCCCAGCTGGGTGTAGAGGCCTGGTGTGCTCAGGAAGGTGTCCAAGCGGAAGTGTAACTCGTGAGTGTGTGATAAATGTGAGTAGTCCCTATCTGTCGGGTGCGCCCTGCGCCACACATCCACCAGCCCCCAAAGGGTCTGCCAGTCCCTGAAAGCTCTAGCCACCACATGTACTGGGGAGTCTCAAAGCGGCGGGTGAGATCGATCCATGTCAGTATCTGCAATACACATAAAATCTCCTGCCATTAGAACCGCCCCTGTCATGTACGGCGCCAGCACCCCCGACAGTTGCTCCAGGAATCGAACATGAGCCACATTCGGGCTGTATACATTAACTAGGGTAACATCCTGCCCGTCCAACTTGCCGGAGACATTCACATACCTACCCACGGATCAATTTTGTGTTCTACTGGGTGGAAGGGGACTCCCGCCCGCACCCAGATCAGCACCCCCCGAGCAAATGCTGATTATGAAGTGTAAAATGCCTGCCCTCTCCAGCATCTGCGCAGAGCCTCACCTTCTTTATCTAGTATGTGGGTTTCTTGGAGCATCGCTATCTGCACCCCCCTCCTTTTTAGTTGTGAGAATATTTTATACCTCTTACTCATAGAATGCATGTCCCTAACATTCCACTACATTATGCTATAGATTGCCTGTTTCTGCTGCATGAATGCACATGTTCACCCCCTTGCATGGCCCCAGACCTAGCATCTCTTCGCGCAACCTGCCAGTAACTCTTACAGTACAGCAGGACGTAGCACTCCCCCCTATCGAGAGCAGCATCCTTCCCCATGGCCCAAACTACTAACCCCTTCCAAACATTACAATAACCGTCCCTACACCCTCTCCCCAGGACAAGTGAAAACAGTTCCCCCATCCAAACTACACACTTCAGTGCTCAAACAAACCAAGTTCAGAGGTGACGATCAGGCCAAAGTCCACCGAGAGGTTACCGTCCTCTCCGCCCCCCCCCAGATCCACCCAACCCCTTCCCCTGGCCAACAGATCAAAAATATGCATCAGGGAACCCCCTCAAGTGAAAAGTAGCAGAACATTACCATCAGTCTCCATTTAACTGCCCCTAAGCATTGTTCTGAAAGTACCTGCCTGCGCAGCACACCTCACCCCAGGTCATCTGCTGATCGGGGAGTTACGTGCGGCAGGATCTTGCTGCATCTCCCATCAAACTCAAGCTGGTCTCTGAGTCCGAGTCCCTCTGGTCTTCCCCAGCGAGCGGGGATGGTTCCCGGATTCCCGCTGCACTCAATGAGGCCACTGCTGCGATCGCACTGGCCTTAGCTCGATTTGCCTCCTCCGCCGTCGGATGAGTCTTTGATGCAGCCCCTCTGCCAGGGGAGGTGGGTAAGCTTTTGTTTGCAGCCCCCTCCTCTCCACACTGATGCCCCCGGGAATCTTGGTCCTCAATCCAGCCCCATACGTCCTGGGGGGTGGTAAAGAAGGTGGTTCCTCCATTATGTACGATGCGCAGCTTGGCCGGAAAAACCATAGAATATGACACCCCATCTGGCACAGTTTCAGTTTAACAGCCCTGAAAGATGCTCTTTGCTGCTGAACCTCCCGGGAGTAGTCAGGGAAGATCTGTACCATGCTGTTCTCCATTTTAAGCAACATCAGGAGACTGAGCCAGATGATCAAAAACAGCCAATCATGAGCAAGGGGCTGTCCCAAAGTTTATTGTAAGTATAAAGCCCACTGTACACATATAAATGCTAAGTAATGGAAACAACAGGTCTGCTAAATTGCCTGCAGCAAGACCTAAAACAACTTCATTATTAGAGTTACAGTTACAGATAAGCTAGCACAAGCAAGTTCCATCAGCAGCTACCAAATGCTCTCCTCATACACAGAATCCAACAGCTAGTATCTGAATGGAACAGGTAAAATGTACTCATAACATACCACAGTATCACAAAACCATTGCATAGACAGCACCCAAACCGGTTCACAGGCACACAGTCACTACTTATGGAAAAACAACCCCACAAGACCAACCATTACACACTCAAAGTCCATGACACCAATGTACACAAAATCAGTGCCAATTGTACAAAAGAATCTGCATTAGGGTAAACAACATGGCTCACATACTCTCAGCAAAGGAAGAAGCTGGATACAACAGACCTATGTTTATGCTCTAATTAACTAATTAAGAGGGTCAGTGAGCATGATTTGAACTGTCTTTGCCTTTGTAAGACATAGTGAGTTTTCATAAGATTTAGTCCAAGGCTAATGAACAAACCTGACTGGGACACGGATTCCAGGTTAAAACTTCATGAGTTTATTAAAATATAAAATCATTACAGAAAATAAAAATTAATTAAGGCCAGATGTAGGTGGCCCATTACCGGTCGGTAACGGCCGAAATTAACGAATTTCGGCCGTTACCGACCGGTAATAGGCTTTTCTTTTGTAGGGGGCCGAAATTAAGGATTCAGTAATTTACAGAATCGGTAATTTAAGGAATTGGTAAATTACCGATTTCTTAAATACCAATTCGGTAAATTACCGAATTCCTAATGTAGGGAGCACTTAAATGAGTGCTTATCCCATGTTAGGATCCGTTATTTACCACCAACTACAAGTTGGTGGTAAATAACGAAAAAAAAAAAAAGAAGCTATTTAATACAAATTGCTTCAGTCCCATGTTGCAGACATACATGCCCTTAGGGCATGTATGTCTGCAACATGTGTACCCATAAACAATTGAGGGGTGCAACAGGGTGTCAAAGTGACACCCTGCCACCCTTCAATGTTTTCCCCCTTTTACCGAATCAGTATTTATTGATTCGGTAATTGACATTCATTCCTAAGGGCCTTCAGGCCCATAGGAATGAATGGCAATTACCGAATCGGTAAATACCGATTCGGTAATTACCGAATCTTAACGATTCGGTAATTTTTACCAAATTTTTAGCTACATACCATTTACCAATTCGTAAATACCGAATCGGTAAAATTTGGTATTTACGAATCGATAAATACTAAATAAATTTTTATCAATTTTATTTCATTTCATTCATTTCATTTACCTACATCTTGCCCCAAGTTACTTACTTGTACACTATGGTTCTGCATTATTGACATCTTTCATAGATTCAAATGCTTTAATCTTTCCCATCGTCATGGTGGGAGTCTCACGGTACCTTAAACAGTAGTACATAAAGAAGTACATAGAAACCAATGTAAGAGCAATTGAATTTTGCTATCCTATTGACCTCTTTATAAAGGCCCAAACTTCAGCCAATGAGGTGCCAGCCCTGAGACAAGCCGCTTCAGAGCCACCATATCTCAGATTTCGAGCAGAAGTGTGAATGCCACCTAAGTGGCATGATGTCGAACTGATCAGCCGAAAACGGGGGAGTGGGTGGGCTGCATGTGAATCTATGAAAGAAGTGAATACTGGAGAATGACAGTGTACAGGTAAGTAAATTGTTTTTCTCCAGTATTGAATTTTTCAAAGATTCACATGCTTGAGTCAGAATAGTAAGCAGTACAGTAGGAAAGGGTGTAAAGGCATGAACACCTTTTCTCCTGAAAAAATGACGTTTTAGAAAAATGATATCCCTAATATAGAAATAGAACATGTATACTAAGTTTCAAATGGGTAGCGAAAAACATTCAAAATTGTAAACAGCGATATTGAAACATACATATATGTACACATAGAATATATATATATATATATATATATATATATATATATAGTCCATCCATTTGGTTGCACTATGGTGTTAAATTAAAATTAATAAAGAAGAAGTGAAAAACATACCAGAGTCTGCAGGGCCATGTTTCCTCGTCGGAACAGTAAGACGGAGACGGTGAAGCATATATATAGAGGAGTTGGCCTAATGGCTAGGGTGGTCGACCTCGAATCTGGGGAACCGGGTTCAAGTCTCGTAAATGACGCTGAACATCCTGTGATTCAGGGCAAATAACTTAACCTCCCCATGCCTAACAAAAATGAATGTGTCCTCATGTAACGCAACTGGTGCCAAGTAAAGTGCTCTGATACCCGATACCGGGTCAATTTTGCGCTATATAAAACTCTGTTAAAAAAAATATATATATAGGCATGGTAGCCTTCGCTTTAAGATGGACATTTCATCATTTGCAATTATTTGCTACTTAACAATTTAGGAAAAATGATTTTGTATAATGATGGTATGAAATGTGCTGAACACCTATGTGCAGTTCTATATGCTATATTATTTGTGTTTGCTAGTTGGTACTCATCTTTGAAAGGGACACAAGCCGATCCACGGCTCTATTGTTTTGAGACCCTTCTGTCTTGAGAATACTCCGATTTTCGGAGGTATCTAACCCATTCCAAGATGGCGCCCACTGTGGTGTCAGGAAGGGGTAGTCCCTTGTCGTTGTTTACCAACGCTAGCGAACTTGCATTTAAAACCTGAACTGCATGGTACCAGTAAGAAACACTGAGGAAGGCTATCGCCGAAACGTAGTTTGCTGAATAAAGCTGTATCCTGTAAACTGCCGGAGTGCTGTCTTTCTTATCTAAGCGGATAAGGATTTGCGAGCGTTATATACATACTTAAGTATTGTGAAATAAGCTGTACCTTAGTCAAACAGGCGACGTAAAACTGCTCGCCCAACTGCCGAATCTCCTTTCCATGCTGTATCCAAACAATAATGACTGGTAAAAGTATGGTCATTGACCATGTCCCTGCTCTACAGATGTCTTGGAGAGACACTCCTGCGAATAACGCTCTGGAGGCAGCCATCCTCCTTGTTGAATGATCTGTCACTTTTGACGACAGTGGTTTTCCAGCCTTATTGTGACAAAAAGCAATAGCTGATGATATCCAAGGGATATCATGAAGGTGCATATCCTTTTCTGGGATGAGCAAAGAAGATAAGTAATTGATCCGATTTTCAAACTGTGTCTGTTCTTTCAATGTAAAATCTCAAGCAGTGCCTGGCATCTAGCGTATGGAGTGACCTTTCCACAGGAGATGATGACTCCTGGAAGTACATTGGCAAAATAATAGGCTCATTTAGATGGAAAAAACGTGAGACTTTCGGTATGAATTTTGGATTTGTTCTCAATAACTCTTCGTCCTTCTTGAATTGAATAAAGGGTTCTAAGACTGAGAATGCTTGGATTTCACTTTCTCTCATGGCTGGTGTCAATGCCAGCAGGAGTGCTGTCTTCCAGGAAACGCACTTAATGGCAGCTTTATGAATGGGTTTGAACAGCGACCGCAGCAGTTGAGCAAGGATCGTGTTTGATTGCCAGGAAAATGCTGGAAGCTTCATCAGTGGAAACACCCAGAAGAGCCCCCATGAATTCTTTTATCACTCTGGAAGACCAAAGTGATATTTTCGTCCGATATCTCTATAAAACTGCTAAGAATGTGCTCGTCCCGCTCCTGCTAACTGGAGTAAGTATGATAATATCTGCTCCGGAGTAGATTGAAATGGGTGTACAGAGTTGTCTATGCACCAATTCCATTTTAAAGCATCAGTTTTATTAGTGGTCATCGCTCTTGAGTGATTCAGGATGTCTCTACAATCTTGAGGAATGTTCAGGGATTTGTATTCCTCGTGATAAGGTTCCAAGCGAATAAACTAAGAGAGCCTATCTGCAGGTGTGGTACCTGTCCTTTGTTCATTGATATTAGATCATGAATAAGCGGGGACACCGACATCCTTAACAGTTCTGAGAACCAAAATTGTCTCAGCCATGCCGGAGCTATTAGGATCAGATGACACAGCTCTGACTTCATCTTGCGAAGTACTCTTGGTATGAGAGGGAGCGGTGGGAATGCATAAGCAAACATTCCTGTCCAGCGCAGTTGAAGAGCATTCGCTCACGATCCTTTCCGAAAAAATCTGCTTGCAAATCTCTCACATTGTCTGTTGGTCCGAGTGGCAAACAGATCCAACCTTGGGGTTCCCTATTTTTTAAAGATTTTTTTGATCTGCAGTCGATTCAATTCCCATTCGTGAGATTGGCTTGAGGACCAGCTCTGAGAGTCTGCCCACGTGTTGTAAATTCCGGGAACATGTTCCACATGAAGAGCAATGTTATGCTTTAGGAGCAATTGCCAGATCTCCTGAGCCTGAGAGGATAGTATCTGCAATCGTGTTCCTCACTGCTTAAGCAGGTAAAATATTTTGGTGGTGTTGTCTGTTATCACTAGTACAGGAGTGCTGCGGATTCTGGGAAGAAACACCAGTAATCCTCAAAAAAACACTTTCAGCTCTAAGAAGTTGATGTGCATCTATGCCTCCCGAGCATTCCATTGTCCCTGAATCTCCAGATCTTGAAGATGAACCCCCCATCCTTGCAGGAATCCATCTGTAGCCATTACAAAACTGGGAGTGTGTGGCTCGAAGGGTAGTATGATAGATAGATTCTCTTTTATTTTCCACCTTGACAGGGCTTCCTGCATTTTTTGATTGATAATGAGATCTTCGAATGAGCCCTGAGGTTGGCTACACTGGATATCCAGTCGTTCTTGAAGCGGCCTCAAGTGCAGCTGGCAGTGTGGAATCAGTGGAATGCACGAGGAAAGCATACCCAGTATGGATTTGTACTTTCTCACTGAAACAGACTTTTTTCCCCGTATTTATGATGTTATTCACAAGATCTTTTGGATTTGTTCTCTCAAGGAGTAAGCCTTCACTCTTCGTATCCAGCACTGCACCAAGAAACACCAGAGATCTCCATGGTATGAGGGATGATTTGTCCATGTTTAATGGCAGACCAAGCTTTTTGAAGCGCTGATGACAGGCCCATGTGTAGCTTTCTGCAGAGTGGTATGTAGGACCTTTCACTAGCCAGTCGTCGAGATATAGATATACCTGGTGTCTCAAAAAACTACTATGGCGCCATACATTTTGTGAACACTCTTACCACTGACCAGAGACCAAAAAGCAGCAGTTTGAATTGATAGTGGCACCCTGCCACCTCAAAATGAAGAAATCCTCAATGTTTGATGTGAATGGGGATGTGAAAATAGGTGTCTAAGAGATCAGGAGTTGTCATAAAGACTTCCTTGTTGATCATCAAAAGAATCTCCTGCAACAACAGCATACGGAAGGGTTGTTTTTTGATATATTTGTTTAACCCCCTGCGATCCATTAACTGTCTCCATTTGGCATGCAGTTTGAATCTAATCCCTTTCTGCAATGTTGTTGCGGATCGTTTTTCTCTTGCCCCTTTCAGGATAATATTCACACTTTCTTATTTTAACAGAGTTAGATGTTGATGTTTTCTTGATACTGGAGGGAGTCCAGGCGGCCTCTGGAAAAACAATGGAATAATGTCTAACACCCATTTTTCCATTGTTATATTGAGTCATTGATGGTAATACGCAGACAGGTAGTAATTCTGATGAGGTTTGTGCAGGAACGAGGTGGCTGGTGAACGGAAATGTAACTGAAGTCTGGAGTTGTCATGTGACTTTCCTCTTGTCTGAGGGCGCCATCAAGTTGACTGCTGATTGTATAGCACATCAGATGCCAGAAACTGCTGCTGGCCTGTATATTGACAATATCCCTGTTGCTGGTATGGTTGGTATCTGTAGGATTGAAAGATAGGCCTTTGCTGTATTGACCCCTTCCTCTACCCTCTCGAAATAACAGGAAGCATTGTTGCTGGAGGGTTACCAGGGACCGTGCCATTTGCATATCGGCCTTTCTGCCTTGCATGGCATCGTCAATATGTTTACTGAAGAGATTTCCACTGTTGAATGGCAAATCGACGATTTTCGACTGAACCTCTGGGCGGACAGAGGAAGCCTTCAGCCAGCTCTGCCTGCGCAGGATAACTGTTCCCGCCATTTGTCTGAAAGCAGTGGATGAGATGTCCATTGCTATATCTATGATCTATGCTGTAGGACCTGCGCACCCTCCTCTTTTTTTGTCTTCAGGAAGATGGCCCAGTAAAGTTGCCAAGTCGGACCATATCTGGCGATCATATCGGCCCAAGATGGCATAATGTGTTTGACGCTTTGATGGAAGTGCCCGCCATTACTGCAAATCGTTTTCCTGCACTATCCATCTTTCTTCCATCCTTATTGGGAGGAGCGGAAAATGGAGCCGAAGGGTTTCTGAAACGTCTTTGAGCTACCAGCATGACCACAGATTCTGATCTTATGTGCCCAATCAGACATGATGGAGATGATTCCGGGACGAGAAGTTCTCTAATTAAAAATCATCGGGTAGTTTGGTAACTTGCAAAATTCGAACTAATAATTCCTTTCAAAACCTAGAGCAAAGTTCTTGCTGCCTCCACCTCAAAAACGTCCAAGAAGACAGACAACAAAAACTCCAGAAAACAACTCAAGAAAATGCCAATTTTTTAATGGTTATACTCTAAGGCATCTGTTCTTTGTTCACATTGCTTATTTATCACAATACAATAAGGAGGCTAGTTTAGGCGTCTAATTACAAAAACAAATGTGTTTTTATAACGTGTATATATAAACGTAGTGTGTGACCGGTGTTTTGTTATGTCTTTGAGACTGATTTAGGGTTGGGTGCTAATGAAAAAAAAGTTCCCCTTTGCTTCATTAAATAGTTTACTGGAGGAAGTTACACGCTTTTAGCCTTTCCTCTATTACCACCCCACTCTATATCAGTCTATTTACTTGGTATGGGTATTAAAGACTGGTATTTTAAGTAGTTAAGGTTGAGGGACCTAAATTAGTGCCAAAGAGCAGTGGCCATCCAATTACAAAACCAAATTTAGTTTAACCATTTTCCGTATGATTATCAGCCACAACACAGCAGTGAAACAGCAATCTTCCAAAACATGAAAAACACCGTCCCTTAAACACTGATTCCACTACATCTCTAGGTGGCCTTCAACCATCTTGGTCATCTTCAGTTACTGAATATCATTTTAAGTAAAATCGGATTCAAGACCTCCTAGTAGGTTCAATCGTTCTGTACCTCTTAAATTGCCAGGACCACGTTCAGATGTGTGTACCTAAAGGCACAATCCACTTTCTAGACTGTTTAACATACACATTGAGTTCTTCTAAGGCCTATTTGCCAACCATAAAATCAAAGTTCCCCGGAATGCTGATGACACCTAATTACATATGAAAGTGTATTCAGTCAAGGATATCCGCTAACTCAACAAAAATACCTCAATATTATCCAGGCATAAACAACAAGAACTAACCTCAAGTTTAAATCAATGGAAACGTAATTCATTCTCAGTAATTACAGAAGACATTCTCTAAATCAGGTCTGTATCACTGATATAATTGTAGGTTGTGTTATAATCCAAATCTCTGAAAATGCTCAAAATATAAGCTTCATCACTGTCAGCCCGCTTTTTACAAAACTCTTAAAACCAAGAAGACCCAGATATTCTGGTTCAACCTACCAATTCTCAATAATATAAAATCCCCGTTTCCTGAATCAGACATCAGAAACATTAAGATTTGGGCTAATTGACTATATAAAACAATAGCTTAAATGGTTCTGACTAAAGAGGCTTTAAGAAAGGCAGAGCAGGGAATAACAATATTGTCAAGTGTTAGCTAAAAATTTTTTACTGAAATAACAACATTAGAGAAGTGGGAAGTATAATTAAGTTTATTAAGTCGAAACAAGCCCATCATGTCTTGCTAGGGCTAGGTTAAGCTAGATCATTTTACAATATAAATTGGACAATCTGTTTGAAATGCTATATATAATTAATTTTATAGAAACATTCCTCAATGTTATCATAGTTATATTTTATGTTTCCACGTCCTGCTGCAATAATAAATGGTTTACTATTTTGATTTATTAACTTGCACAGAGGGACAAAGCAGCACTGCCCACTGCCTCCCACCCTAAATAATTAACTTAGCTTTAGCACTTCTTGTCAATGCCATTCGGAACAATAACAATAATATACAAGTCAAAGTTGGTCAAAATGATATAAATGTGTAATGTTCGCAGATTGCAAGCTATCAACGTTATTTTCGCCTGAGAGGTCATTCCTAGAGTTGCCTAATTTAGTGCATATTTTAGGCTCCTTCACAGGATACAAAATTTACTGGCATAAATCAACCACAATGTCAATACAGAAATTGGTAAACAAGAATATGAAAAGTGGCCATTGCAATTCTAGGCGAAACAACTTACATAAGCATAAAAATTCCAAGAGAGGTGGAATAGTCTCTTGAAAATACTATTGATGCTCTGATAAGAAACTTAATCTCTGACTTTGAACAGTAGCATGAGGCAATTATGGTATTCAGGCTAAAATTGATATAAAAAATGAATATGTAACCCTGATTTATTCAGGGGTGTGAAATTCCTATAGCCCGACTCTCATGGCATAATATTTGGGGTGAAAGACAACAAGTTATATTGTTTATTTTGTCCTTAGGACAAGTAGACCCAAACCCCTGCAGCACAAACCCTTTGGCTGCCAGTTTACAACACCACATTTGGATCAGGGAAGGGCACTGTCTGCATTAGTTTGAACTTGTATTTTTGGTTCATTAATACAAAGCCTTTCTTATTAGGGTGAGTGCTCTAAGAAAGTGCTGTACGCTCGGACTACACTACTAACAGTGACTCCAGTGTAAAAATGTGCACTAGCATTTGCCAAGTTTAAAAGTACAAGGCTACAACCAATAATGATCCTTTGCTTCCAAAGTAAAATGTTCACAAAAAACTGTAACTAGGAAAAGAAAACGTTTTGCTAAACAACAGTGAAATTATAGGTGACGTCTTTAAAGCATCATTTATTAAAATAGGTTGATGCACGCTATTATTTCCCAAAAATATTCATTATAGAAAATCAGTGCAATCAATTTCAACAAGATAATGGGAAACACAAATAAACAAGCATTGTCAAAGCACATAGGTCTGATTGGTGGTCAGCATTTTAGTTTTGTCAATACATGTCTTGTCTTGATATGGTTTTAGTAAAACTTCGAGGGAGCTGCCAGGCCTTCGCCATCATAATAAACATTGGCAAAAAGCAATAATATATTTTGGTCTCAAAAAGCACACACTGCCACACTAGTCCCTGGCACTGAACACAACAATTTTGTGTGCCGATATGCTCCTTGTGAAAAGAGTGGAAGCCAGTCGATTTCATGAAAACATAAGGTCTTAATTAACTTCAGCCCAAATTAGGGGCTCAATTCTTAAAGAAAGTCACACAATTGCACTCATGGTACATGTCTTTCCATTAGTGCAGATTTAAAGCTTTCATGCATTGCAAGAATTTATAGAAAGAGATCAGGAAAATGTACTCCTAGAACATATTTGTGAATGCACTTTAGCACAGACAAATATGAAGGTGTAAATTTGATCACCTGAAAATCTGTTGAGCGTTTACAAGTCCAGTCTTCCTCCAACCACTCTTTTCCCAACCCTGGAAGAAGTTTTACTTATGCTATTGTCAGGAGTACATTTCCAGTCTTGCTCAGTATGCAAAAAGATTTGAGAAGAGCTAGCGAAAATCCCTACAACATACAAATAGGTAGATTTGCACAGACTCAAAAGGGCATTCAAACCTTGGAACTGTTGCTTAACGCTACCTCCAACCCCACTATGTAGATCTGCGGAAAGCTGGCAAAATAAGGAAACTGATAGGAGATAGGATTCAAACCCTACCATAGTATAAGCCCTGGCATAATCAGAAAGGCTAATATCGGAGCTTTTGTATAATGAGCATGCTGCTATAATTTGTCACTCCACAACGTGGCACTTAAGAGAGAAGTGGATTTTTTTTACAGGACAAGTAGATTTAGGAAGCAAACTGCCCCAGGAACAAGTAGCTAGTTTATTTAATTACACCCCCCTGATTTATATATTTCACACATTATCAGGCTAGGAAATAATATTGAAAATGATTCATTTGGCAACCAAAAAAAGTCCTCCTTGATGTCATTGTTTTAACTGAAAATTCCATTCCAAAAGTGTGGCTTTGGTTTTCCCAATTTAAGAGATTCACATTTTGCGTTCACACTCAAGGAAACTCTCCATAGGTTAAAGCTCCATAAATACGAAACGTCCAAGATAGTAAGTATAGCAATAAATGGATTACTATTTTTAATTTTCCTTTTTAGGAATGTTAAAATGTATGTCCTGAAAGTATGAATTTTGCCAAACACACAAAGTTGTATGGAAAAACATATATTAACCACTCTTGGGCTATTGGGGGATCTTTTATTGGGCAATCCACACAAACGATTGCAGAATAAACCACCTTCTGGTGAGATAAGGCTTGGACACAATATAATTTTTATACAAAAAGTAATGTCTGAACAGCAGAAAATTCTCTTTTTTTCAGAGCTAAAAACTAAGGGCTTGGGTTAGATCTTGGTAAATGGGGTTCTCAGTCACAATGGTGATGGATTTCCTGTCCGCCAAAATATAAATTTCATTATATCCTATGGGACTTATATATATATATATATATATATATCCACCACACCAATGCCGGTAGTTCAGGGCTTTGGCTTTGCGGCGGTCCTTCGTAAAAACCGGCGTTTTTATAATATCCTGCACCAACCTTTCTCGCTTCAGAAAGTAATCGGGACACTCTGGGATGCTCAAAATTCAGTTTATTTGCAACAAATGGTCACAAACCGACGCGTTTCGCCGTAAGGCTTGGTCATGGTAAGGTTTGCACATCGTATTTCCGTTTACATACACAGAGTGATGATAATAAAAATAGGACTAACATGGTTTAAAAAAGTTGAAAGATGCAGTCGCCATCTTGTAATGACAACTAACTTATAACATTGATTTAAGTCTGCTGTATTTAAAGTTGATTAATTCTAAACAGTTTATCCATCTAGCAATATATACTCGTTTCGCCCAAGTGGGCGATAATAATCACACAAATTATTTCACTCGATTACTGTTTAACCCAAATGGTTCAAAGGTACATAACACATCTTTCTTGATCAATTTAAATTTTTCTTATATGTCAGAAGGTTTTGGTTGGCGGTCTCAACAAAATTTTTTCATCTATTCAGAAACCAATTGTTCGTTGGTTGTCAGGTGGTTATTTTGTACACGTACTTCCACATCAAGGAATATTATGGACTGTTCACTGATTTGAGATGTTAGTCTGATATTTAAATCATTGGTGTTCAGAATTCGAATAAATTAATCAGCACTTTTGCGATCACCACGCCAAATGACAAAAATCTTGTCAATGAATCTTGACCACAAAACAACATGTTCATTGAACTGTTCATAGCAATTGGACACTTGCTCCTCCCACCACCCCATAAAGAGGTTGGCGTAACTTGGGGCAAATCAAGTGCCCATTGCTGTCCCTTGTAGCTGTTTTATAGCTGATCATCAAAGAAGAAATAGTTATTAGATAGGCAGTAAGCCACCATATCCACAAGCATTTCAGTATGCATCAGTGAGATTGATCTTGCTCTTAAAAATTGTCTAATTGCTTTGATCCCTAAGTCATGTTTAATAGAGGTGTATAAGCTTGTCACATCTAAAGTGATCAGCAAGAAATCTGGTTCCCACTGCAAGTCCTCAATTATATTTAAAAAATGCATAGTATGCCTCAAATACGCTGGTAGGGCAATGACAAACGGTCTAAGGAAAAAATCAATATATTTAGACGTTATCTCTAGTTTCGAGCCCATAGATGAAACTATGGACCTGCCGGGGGGATTGTTGGGGTCCTTATGTAGTTTCGGTAACTAGTACAAAACTGGTGTTTTGGCATATTTGCACTTCAAACTACTATATTGATCCCATGTTAATAAATCTTTGTCTTTCCAATCACAAAGCATTTCATCATATTGTGAATTCGATATTTCAATCTCACTCATATCAACTTTTTTTGTAACAGACTGCGCCTGAGAGCTGGCGTACCCCTTCCATGATGTATTCACCCGTTCCCCAAACCACCACATTTCCCCCTTTGACAGATTGTTTAATGAGAAGTGAGGGATTTTTTTTCAAATTGTCAATAGCATCTATTTGTTTTTGTGTGAGATTGCATTTAGCTCTTCCATTTTTCTTATAACCAATCTTTTTCAATTCTTTTGTTACACTTTTCTCAAACACATCCAATGCATCACAGTGTACCATAGGTACAAATTTAGATTTTTATTTAAAACCACTAAAGCCTGCATCATCAATAGTAATATCTGCATTGTACAGATTGAGGAACGGCACATCATGGTGTATAACATTTTCATCTAGCTCAGATAATGTTTGTAAGTCTGTTACATCAGAAATAGTGATAGAAGAGGAGTTCTCAGTTGTGATATTACTCTTAAGCGTCACAGGGTGTAAGTGAAACCATTTTCTCAACTTCAATTTTCGTAAGAAATAAAAAATATCAATCCGAGTTTGTACATAATCAATGCTTTTAGTTGGACTGAATGATAGCCCCAGCGATAACGCATTAGTCTCAGTATTCGTCATCTCATGTTTAGAGAGGTTGATGACTCTCATTTTATTCCCTTCTTGGCTCTTGTTACTATTGGAGTAGCTGCGCTCGAAGCGTTTTTTTCGCCTTCGTCTTGCTTTTTTGTTCCTCTTGTTCCTCGTGTTTTGCCGCCTTGTCCTCGACCTCGGCCTCTTCGAAAATCCTGATCCATATTTTGTGCATTCATTTGATTCTGTTTGGCTTTATTAATAAGCTGGAATTGTTTCAGGAAATGTTGTCGGCCTAGGTTTCCCACAGGCTCTCGTTGGCTTAATCTTTCCAGTGAAATATCAGAGAGATTACTATCAGATGTTTCACTTTCTTCAGTTTGTACCACATTATTTTTCGCCGTTGCTGGTGGTTTTTGAGATTTTTTGCTGGCACTTGGTTCATTTTCTGAGAACAAGTGCTCATATTTTTTATGGAACGTTAGAGTTCTTCCCGATTGGTAGTCTTTGAAATCACTTATGAATTTGTGTTGTTTACGCATAGTAATTTCTTCTTCCAATTTCATTAAACGGGTTTGTAATTTCTCCATGAAAGAATCCAGTTTCTCCTGTGAGATTGATTTTAAAAGTTCCTCAGTAGTAGCTTCTATTTCTTCAATGATTTTAGCTCTGTCTTTGAGTGCGTATTTAATCAATATGCGCATCATCACTGTTCAGCTTTCTTTAGAGTTGCCGGCCCACTCATCCAGCATCTCTGGGTCTGGTGTTAGTCCTATTTTTATTATCATCACTCTGTGTATGTAAACGGAAGTACGATGTGCAAACCTTACCGCGACCAAGCCTTACGGCGAAACGCGTCGGTTTGTGACCATTTGTTGCAAATAAACTGAATTTTGAGCATCCCGGAGTGTCCCGATTACTTTCTGAAGCGAGAAAGGTTGGTGCAGGATATATATATAGATATACATATATATATATATATATATAGATATACATATATATATATATATATATATATATATATATATATATATATATATATATATATATATAACCGTTCCAACTCCTACTCCTCGGCAAAGGTACCGACTCCTCGATGTAGGTACAGATCACAAACACTGCGCTTATTTTCAATTCAAGGGTGGTTTATTGTTCTTCTGTCCCCAGCATGACGCGTTTCGGCTGCAGCAAGGCAGCCTTGATCACATGACTTAAAAGAACCAATAAGTGTGCTTATATACTGTGAATGTCCCCTATGAGACTCAAGTACAACATGAACATGGAAGAAATACTTCGTAAACGGAGCTGCTATCTAAAATCCCATTAACAATGTACAATGGTCCATGTGCAAAAGGCAAGTTCAATTCATATTAATATATACACTTGTAAACACTTGATAAGGCAAATTAATATATTTACACATTATTTACAAATACATATATCATTTCATACTAATGCCTATGGAATAAAGTGCACTGCCCATCAAATTTATGATTCACTCCAATTCATGTATATGTAGATTCCAATGCTGCAGGAAGTCTCAAATAGAGGGAACGTGCAAAATATGCTATTGAGTGCAAAATAGTGCTGATGTGCAAAATTGTGCTTATTAAAACCGAGTATTATACTCAAATATTATTAGGGAGTGCATTGGTGGTGGCACGTTGATTGGATCTCTATTAATGAAGAGTTACATGCCACCCACTAACAGAAGTAAATGTGTGTAACAGTCAAAGTAACGCTGAAAAACCTTTATGAGACACCACTAGTGATGTGGCACAACGGGAACATCATGGCATAGTGCCCAATGCCTGATAAAAAAGCTCGCTACGGGAGGTACGGGGCCAAACAGGGATATACACTCCAGTAAATATTATGGCATAGTGCCCTTTTCACTGCTACATGGACAGCTTAAAAGAGTAAGGTTCTTTATTGGGGTACCCAAAATAAGTTAGACAGAATAGCCATTCATGTCCCCTAGGTGTTAGATGTAACAAACAGCTTCTACCCCTGGCTCTATCCAAACGGATACATGATCGTGGGTGCTTTGACAGAATGACTGACAGAGCTCACTATGCTACATCCTCTAGAGGAAGCAATAAAGGTCCTCCCCCGTATTTAATCCGTTTGGGATTCTGGTATCTAGTAATACGATGTACTTACTCTCAAGCTGCCTTAACGTTTTCTCCCTGTTTCCCCCTCTGATGTTTTTTGGCACCGCATCTATGATAAAATATCTTAATTCGTTAAGATTTTTGTTATGGACCAATTCGAAATGCCGGGCTACCGGATAATTGCCATCCGAATTGACCACAGCCCGTAGGTGTTGCAGAATGCGGTTAAAAGCCTGCAGTTTTGTGCTGCCAACGTACCTGAGACCACAGGTACATTGGAGCACGTATACTGCAAAGTCCGTGCGGCAGGTGAAATGATCCCTGATCTTGATAGGATTAGGGTCAAAAGCAGAGCAATACTCACTGGTGTTTACACCAAACTTGCAGGCCCTGCAAGATATACATTTGAAAAAACCGCATTTGTTAGAAATTCGATGAGGTTTCATTATTAACTCCGGACTGGATTTAACCAGCATGTCCCTCATGGACGGGGCTCTTCTAAACACCACCCCTGGTTCAGCTGGTATAAATATATATATATATATACACATATACACACATACATATATAATTGTAATTTGTTTTTATTAAGTTTTACAGAGTATAACAGAATACAACTGAAAACAAAGTTGTCGGTCTCAAATAAAAAGTAGTGTTATACATAAATCCTAGAGTGGTTCAGTTTCCATTTTGTGGTAGCGCATTGTTATACATTATTAACGTTTTCATGGTGCAACACTAGAATATACTGGAAAAGAATGCAGAAAAAACATTACATTTTAACCTATACCATGCAGTTAGCATACGAGCTCTTTGATGACAGTTCATACCTCACTGTACTATAATAGAGTTGAAACTTATGAACTATAAGTAAAACAAGCATTGTCATAGCCAATAGGTCTCGCCTTTGGGACCTTATAAGTATTTAGTTATGCAGCACAATATCCTTGGTGCAACAACATCAACTGCTGCATAGCTAAACACTTATAAGGGTTCAAAGGCGAGAACTATTGGCTATTCCAATGCTTGTTTGCATTGTAAGGGTGCTGGGTTCCATTTACTGTCACTCGTGAGTTCCACAACCAGAAGGGTGTGAGGGAGCAGTGCAGATATTGAGGGGATCACAATTCACTAAAATGCATAAGGGCCAACATCAAGAATCATGCAGGGCACACTGCACAGTTTAAGATTGTTTCAGGTAACTGTTCACTAGGGGGGTTCACAGTAGAAAGGGTGCAAGGGCAAAGTGCCTAAATTCACATTGGAACAGGGCACAGTTCACTAAAACATACGACTTTCCACTATCAGAAGAGTGTGGGGCACTGTACACAGCTTGAAAGGGATGTAGGCACTTCTCACCATCAAGGCATCGGCTTCAACACTCACCAAGCATTTACAATGCAATGGTCTCGGCATCATTAAAGGTGGAGCTATTGGCATTGCTCATGACATTTCTTTTTTTTCTTTAAATCATAAATAAATGACATTGTCATTTAAATTGCCAATACACACCACTCTGCACTCAACAGCACACACCACTCTGAACTCAACAGCACACACCACTCTGCCCTAAACAGCACACACCACGCTGCACTCAACAGCACACACCACTCTGCGCTCAACAGCATGCACCACTCTGCACCTGCAGTCACTACACTGCACTCACTACTCTGCATTCCGCACTCTGCACTCACTACTCTGCACTCACTACTCTGCACTCTACACTCACTACTCTGCACTCTACACTCACTACTCTGCACACTACATTCACTACTCACTACTCACTACTCTGCACTCTACACTCACTACTCAGCACTCTACACTCACTACTCACTACTCTGCACTCACTACTCTGCACTCTACACTCACTACTCACTACTCTGCATCACTACTCTGCACTCACTACTCTTCACTCTGCACTCTACACTCACTACTCACTACGCTGCACTCTACACTCACTACTCACTACTCTGCACTCACTACTCTACACTCACTACTCACTACTCACTACTCTGCACTATACACTCACTACTCACTACTCACTACTCTGCACTCATTACTCTGCACTCTACACTCACTACTCACTACTCTGCACTTACTACTCTGCACTCACTACTCTGCACTCAATACTCTGCACTCACTACTCGGCACTCTGCACTCACTACTCTGCACTCTACACTCACTACTCACTACTCTGCACTCTACACTCACTACTCTGCACTCTACACTCACTACTCACTACTCTGCACTCACTACTCACTACTCTGCAATCACTACTCACTACTCACTACTCTGCAGTCAATGCTCTGCACTCACTACTCTGTACTCTACACTCACTACTCACTACTCTGCACTCACTACTCTGCACTCACTACTCTGTACTCTACACTCACTACTCACTACTCTGCACTCTACTCTCACTACTCACTAATCACTACTCTGCACTCTACACTCACTACTCACTATTCACTACTCTGCACTCTACACTCACTACTCAATACTCACTACACACTACTCACTACTCTGCACTCACTACTCTGCACTCACTACTCTGCACTCTACACTCACTACTCACTATTCACTACTCACTACTCTGCACTCACTACTCTGCACTCATTACTCTGCACTCTACACTCACTACTCACTACTCTGCACTCACTACTCTGCACTCACTACTCTGCACTCACTACTCAGCACTCACTACTCTGCACTCACTACTCTGCACTCACTACTCTGCACTCTACACTCACTACTCTGCACTCTACACTCACTACTCACTACTCTGCACTCACTACTCTGCACTCTACACTCACTACTCTGCACTCACTACTCTACACTCACTACTCACTTCTCTGCACTCTACACTCACTATTCACTACTCTGCACTCTACACTCACTACTCACTACTCTGCACTCTACACTCACTACTCACTACTCTGCACTAACTACTCTGCACTCACTACTCTGCACTCACTACTCTGCACTCACTACTCACTACTCTGCACTCTACACTCACTAGTCACTACTCACAACTCTTCACTCTACACTCACTACTCTGCACTCTACACTCACTACTCTGCACTCACTACTCACTACTCTGCACTCACTACTCACTACTCTGCACTCTACACTCACTACTCACTACTCTGCACTCACTACTCTGCACTCACTACTCTGCACTCTACACTCACTACTCACTTCTCTGCACTCACTACTCTGCACTCACTACTCTGCACTCACTACTCACTACTCTGCACTCACTACTCTGCACTCACTACTCTGCACTCACTACTCTGCACTCACTATTCTGCACTCTACACTCACTACTCCGCACTCTACACTCACTACTCACTACTCTACACTCACTACTCACTACTCTGCACTCTACGCTCACTACTCTGCACTCTACACTCACTACTCACTACTCTGCACTCACTACTCTGTACTCTACACTCACTACTCACTACTCTGCACTCTAAACTCACTACTCACTATTCTGCACTCAATACTCTGCACTCACTACTCTGCACTCACTACTCTGCACTCACTACTCACTACTCTGCACTCTACACTCACTACTCACTACTCACTACTCTGCACTCTACACTCACTACTCACTACTCTGCACTCTACACTCATTACTCACTACTCTGCACTCACTACTCACTACACACTACTCACTACTCTGCACTCACTACTCTGTACTCACTACTCTGCACTCTACACTCACTACTCACTTCTCTGCACTCTACACTCACTACTCACTACTCTGCACACTACATTCACTACTCACTACACACTACTCACTACTCTGCACTCTACACTCACTACTCACTACTCTGCACTCTACACTCACTACTCACTACTCTGCACTCTACACTCACTACTCACTACTCACTACTCTGCACTCACTACTCTGCACTCTACACTCACTACTCACTACTCTGCACTCACTACTCACTACTCTGCACTCACTACTCTGCACTCACTACTCACTACTCTGCACTCACTACTCTGCACTCACTACTCTGCACTCTACACTCACTACTCACTACTCTGCACTCTACACTCACTACTCACTATTCTGCACTCACTACTATGCACTCAATACTCTGCACTCACTACTCTGCACTCTACACTCACTACTCACTACTCTGCACTCACTACTCTGCACTCACTACTCTACACTCACTACTCACTACTCACTACTCTGCACTCACTACTCACTACTCTGCACTCACTACTCTGAACTCACTACTCTGCACTCTACACTCACTACTCACTACTCTGCACTCACTACTCTGCACTCACTACTCTGCACTCTACACTCACTACTCTGCACTCACTACTCTACACTCACTACTCACTACTCTGCACTCACTATTCACTACTCTGCACTCTACACTCACTACTCACTACTCTGCACTCTACACTCACTACTCACTACTCTGCACTCACTACTCTGCACTCACTACTCTGCACTCACTACTCTGCACTCACTACTCACTACTCTGCACTCTACACTCACTACTCACTACTCACAACTCTTCACTCTACACTCACTACTCTGAACTCTACACTCACTACTCTGCACTCACTACTCTGCACTCACTACTCACTACTCTGCACTCTACACTCACTACTCACTACTCTGCACTCACTACTCTGCACTCACTACTCTGCACTCTACACTCACTACTCACTTCTCTGCACTCACTACTCTGCACTCACTACTCTGCACTCACTACTCACTACTCTGCACTCACTACTCTGCACTCACTACTCTGCACTCACTACTCTGCACTCACTATTCTGCACTCTACACTCACTACTCTGCACTCTACACTCACTACTCACTACTCTACACTCACTACTCACTACTATGCACTCTACACTCACTACTCTGTGTTAGAACCGGGACCCTGGCCGGCCAAGACTCGCGTCGAGGTCAGTCAGGGATCGCCAGTTCTAAGTGTCAGGGCAAGGGAGTCACACACCAAGGCAACCCCTACTCGCCCTCTAGGTAACGTGGCGCGAGCAGTCAAGGCTAAACTTGGAGGCGATGTAAGTTAAGTATTTGCGCATGCACCCCAGCAACAACACCCAAGGCCCACCACAAAGAAACACTCCACACAAGGTTATATAAAAATAGCCTTTGTATTCCAATAAACATACATTAGATAAAACACACACTTTACATTTTGCCAGAGGCACGGGCAGAATTTACAGGGGATAATGTACAGGACAGGGCCACCTGGACCACTGTCAAGGGTATGCACTTTTAGAAATGACACTTTTAGAAATAGCACTTTTTAGATCATAGAATTATCACTGTAGCACAAAAATAACATACAACCAGTCACTACTGGTACCAGGTGAGCACCACCTATGCAACCCTCACTATCTTAGGAGATTACACTAGGGAACCTGGGCTCTGCTAGCACCCCCTGTACTAGCAAGAAGGAAACAACCACCTACATATTACACTACCTGTAGGGGTGTAAGAACATAACACATGATGCAATGCATAACATTCATTCAGCGGTGTAAGGAGGAAAACACATGATGCATCAACAATACATTCAGAGGTGCAGAAAGTACAATTGCGCCAAACTCACGTAAGTCACCACCTGTGACTGTCCCTAGGCCCTCTGGCCTTGTTGGGGCTAGGACGCCCTGTGTCCAATGTCAGGGGGCCTAAACGTTGCAGTTGCCCACAAAGTGCTGGGCAACTGTGTAGCAATTGATGGGGCAAAACACACGTGGGAGCCTCGCAGGCTCTGTGCCCTAGAGCAAAGATGTGCCCCCTAGAGCCTCGCTGGGCTCTTAACACAAATGTGGCGCTGTGGAGCCTCTCTGGGCTCTTAAACAACAATGGGGGGCTCAAGAGCCTCTCTGGGCTCTTCAAAACAACTTTGGCGCCTGGGGCCTCTCTCCGGGCCCTAAGAAATAAATGTGGCCCTCCAGAGCCTCACTGGGCTCTACACAAGTGTGCCGCCTTGGTGGAGTCTCCCACGGGGGACTCTGAGCGTGCAATTGCCCCCTTGAGCCTCGCAGGCTCTATGCCCAGCTGTCGCCTTTTGGAGCCTTCTGCAGGCTCGACACACCAAAGGGGAGGGGCGCGGGCACCAGCAATGTACCCCGACGGCCCCCCCTTTCCCAGTTGCTCACTCACCGGCTGTCGGTAGCTGCTGCGGCGGCTGTCGGCAGAGAGCTCCCGCTCCTCGGGACTCTCCTCACAGGCTGCAGCTGGAAGGCTCCCGCCTCTCCCACGAGACGGGCCAGAAGTCCGGGGCTCTCCTCTCACTCGGGAGCCTCGGCAGGACGTGCAGGCTGCTTCCTGCTTCTCCGCCTGGCCCCGTCGCGCTGCCACTTGCCTGGCTTCCGGGTCACGCTGCAACCAATAGCAGCGCGGCGCTGGGGGGGGATGGAGGCGGGACTTCCGGGTCGCCGTAGGCAGAGCGGCGGCCCGAGGGAGACTTCACAATTCTGGGCAATGCCGGGTGGGCTCCGGCTTCTTCAATAAACAAAACGAGGTGGCACTCGTTATGGCGGCCAGGTCCCTTGCGAGGTGGGCACTCGCCAGGGGACTTCAAAATCGGCCAATCAAGCGGGCACACGCCGGGTGGGCACCGGCCGAAAACGACAGCGCTCCCAAGCGCTAGGGGGTCGCAATAAAGCGCGCTCAGCGCTATAAGCAAAACGAAGCACTCCCAGGCGCTAGGAAATTCAGGAAGCGCTCACCAGCGCTAGGGACAACAGAGTCCAGCACAAGTCCTTCCAGGGGGGCAAGGCTGGGCCCAGAGCCAGCACACTGGGTCTCCAGGCAGGGAGACAGCCCAAGTGGCGGTCCTCTGGCCCAGCAGCAGCAGCAACAGCCCCCTCAGGATCCTGGAAGAGAACAATTTCTGTGGGGACACAGCCCCATTTTTATACACCTCATTCCTTTGTCTAAGGTGCAGGGTGGGGGAGAAACCAGTCGCAGCTGGTTCTGGAGCACTCTTGATGGCCCAACCACCCATTCCATTCACTGGGGAGGCTAGGGTCGTTAGACACACCACAGGGGGGCGGAGCCAGCATTGTGTGGGGAAAACCCAGCCCATCCAGGACACAGGTACACTCCTCCCACACATCACTCATGCTAATCTCCCACTCACCACCGGCAGACCCATCCAGACTTCCTGGAGCCTGGCATGCCAGCCAGCTCCAGCCAATCACGCTCCAGCACCCTCACTGCACACATATCTCAATGTCCAGAAGTAGCACTTCCCTTCTAGACACATACATGCCGCATACACCATCTCGCAGCATTCACTCTCACGAGTTTACACATACTAAATTCGAGCCTGCACTCCCCACGCATCAGGAACTACCAGGGACACACACATTCCCCATGCATTCCTATGGGAGGGCAGGCCAGCCATACTACATGCACGCACTTTCACTCTGGGACCCAGGGAAAAGTGCGCAGAGACCCAAAAATCACTAACACAGGGTCACAAATAAAAGCAAAAAGATTAGGGGGGAACCCGCCCTAAGGGCCAAGTCCAACACAACCCCCTTCCAGCCAAAACGCAGGGGAGAACAATCACCACCGTGATGGACTTCCCTGCTTGGGGCGATAGAACACGGACGCAGGCCCGCCACTGCCGGGACACCCTCCTGTTCTATGCCACAGTGAACCCCTAGGGTTCCTTCTAAAGCTACTGTAAGGACCAACTGGGCTACCCCACTGGTACTCCTCAGCTGTCCGCGGCCAGGACCAGGCCCTGGGCCACCCAGGTGCCACCGGTCCTTGCCAATTCGCAGAGCGGGGGGTAGTAACCCCTGGCACATAGTGTCCATTCTCCACTCTCCCTGTCTGCAAGACAGGACTAGACTGCCACTGGTTCACCAGCCTTTGGTCTACAACCTCAGGCGGACCAGGAGTCTCAGGGAAGGCTCTCCTCCCCTTACCTCTTCTCCTAGGGTTCCTCCTCCTCGTGCGAGGGGGACACCCAGAACGCCATTCCAACCTAGGGTTTAACCCCTCAGGTTGCACCGGGGTCAGAGGTGGGCTTTCCCACCCTCTGCACCCCCTTCCAGAGGTCTGCCCTCTCCCAACTGGAGAAGTTCCTCTGGAAGAAGAACCGGTCAGGACACTGGTTACAGTCGTCCTACCCTTCAGGTCAGGCTGATCCTGAACCTGGCCATCCACCCGCCGGTCTAAAACCTTTGGTGGAACAATTGCCTGGCACTCCGGGACTTCTGGGGATTCACACACAATCCCCCAGAGGCTGACACATGACCCATGTGTCGTGTGACTGTCTGCCTGGCGCAGATCTCCCGCCTCCTGTCCACCTGACAGTGCGCAAAGATCCCCCAGCACAGAAGTGGCGCCACCCGGGTCCCCCCAAGAAGATCTAGCCCAACTGGCTAGTCTCTGGTCCACTGGTGCATCCACTGGGAAACTCGTCCCCCCATCACTCCTCGCTTCGGACTTCTGTGCCCTCCCAACTGGAGCGACACTGCCGGCTACTGGAACCCCTGGAGTTCTGGTTACAGACACTCCAGGTTCCCTAGACACTAGGAGATCCTCCTCAAGTGTACTAACAGGACAGCCTAGGTCGCCAACCTGGTGTTCCCTCAAGAAACCACCCAGGTTCTGAGATAGGGCTTCGGGCCTCTGGGGACTCTCAGCCTCCCACTGACTCCTGCTCCACTGAGCCAGGTAGTCAGCCCCTCCACCCCTCTCACTATACTGGGACCTAGCTGGGCTACACTGAGCCTCTTCCACCACGCTGGGCTGGAAGCTACCTGTACCACTATTGTTGGACTCACTCTCCAATGACTCTACAGAACCTCTGGCACTCTCCCAGCGCTCTGCTTCTTCTGCAAGGGTGTCCGGATCAGTCAACCCACATTCCAACAGGTGTAGGCGCAACTCTGGCAAACAACTACTAAGCACCTGCTCTCTTAGAACCAGATCAAATAGTTTGTCAAACTCAGATTCCATGTGAACCTCTAACCATTCAGCCAGTGCACCTTGACATTCATCCACAAACTCCCCCCAAGACTGGTGAGACAGTTTCCTACTGCCCCTGAATCTCAACCTATACTCCTCCTCTGGGGAAACAGGTACCAGACTCTGGGAACTGGGAGTGGGATTTCCTGCACTGAGATTCAAATAGCTGCCACCACTGGACTCAACCCTCCCTGGGGGATCCAGAAAATTAAGACTGCGGTCAGGGGATAACCTACACTCTAGGGCTATCTTCTCCCTGGCCAAGGCCCTCTCAGCCTCTGCAGTCCGCTCATTCACACCCAGCTGCGCCATCTCTCTGGCATGCTCTAACCTGAGCTTCTCCATGGCCAGCTGGTGCTCCCTCTCTTCTCTCCTATCCACCCACTCCTCTGGGGACAGGGAAAGGGATGGGGTGCTACATCTGACACTGGACCCAGCAAGGGACTCCCTATCTATGGGGTCCTCGCTCTCTGCTGGCGCCCAGCCACTGTCAACCTCACTCTCCACATCAGACTCTTCAGGGCTCCCCTCAGACCCACCACCCTCATGGTGTGCGGTCCGGGCCCTCTCCCTCTCACTGTGCTCACGCTCCCAGTCACTCTTCTGCCACAGGATCATGTTATCCCTAAGCTTGGACTGGGTGTCTGACTCACTCACTGGGATGTCTCTCTCCTTACATAACCGTACCAACTCATGCACACTGTACTTAAACAGGCCACAAAGGTTAAAAGGAGATTCCATCTTGACAGGATGCTCACAGACACGTGCAACACAAGGGAACTAGCAATCTGAAGTAGAAGTACACAATTCCAAAATTTCAACACTCTCCTTAAAAAAAAGAACTCACTCATGCGTCCAGGAAAACACACCATTCATCCACACACACCCTCCCCTCGGATCGGTAAGGCAGTTTCTACCACCCCTGACTTCTCAACCTGACCACAAGTGACACAGGTACCAAACTCTGGAAGCAGGGCGGGGGACAAATGTACTGAACACAATTATCAAATTACACTCTTCAGGAGAAGCAATAATGGAACTTCACCAAAAACACAATAATCCCCAACAATGTGGTCATCTAAAAATGCAGAGCTTTGTAGTGGCCAGTTGCTACTGTGGTACAACGCAAACACAAATCCTTATCCCACCGCTGCCACCAATGTTAGAACCGGGACCCTGGCCGGCCAAGACTCGCGTCGAGGTCAGTCAGGGATCGCCAGTTCTAAGTGTCAGGGCAAGGGAGTCACACACCAAGGCAACCCCTACTCGCCCTCTAGGTAACGTGGCGCGAGCAGTCAAGGCTAAACTTGGAGGCGATGTAAGTTAAGTATTTGCGCATGCACCCCAGCAACAACACCCAAGGCCCACCACAAAGAAACACTCCACACAAGGTTATATAAAAATAGCCTTTGTATTCCAATAAACATACATTAGATAAAACACACACTTTACATTTTGCCAGAGGCACGGGCAGAATTTACAGGGGATAATGTACAGGACAGGGCCACCTGGACCACTGTCAAGGGTATGCACTTTTAGAAATGACACTTTTAGAAATAGCACTTTTTAGATCATAGAATTATCACTGTAGCACAAAAATAACATACAACCAGTCACTACTGGTACCAGGTGAGCACCACCTATGCAACCCTCACTATCTTAGGAGATTACACTAGGGAACCTGGGCTCTGCTAGCACCCCCTGTACTAGCAAGAAGGAAACAACCACCTACATATTACACTACCTGTAGGGGTGTAAGAACATAACACATGATGCAATGCATAACATTCATTCAGCGGTGTAAGGAGGAAAACACATGATGCATCAACAATACATTCAGAGGTGCAGAAAGTACAATTGCGCCAAACTCACGTAAGTCACCACCTGTGACTGTCCCTAGGCCCTCTGGCCTTGTTGGGGCTAGGACGCCCTGTGTCCAATGTCAGGGGGCCTAAACGTTGCAGTTGCCCACAAAGTGCTGGGCAACTGTGTAGCAATTGATGGGGCAAAACACACGTGGGAGCCTCGCAGGCTCTGTGCCCTAGAGCAAAGATGTGCCCCCTAGAGCCTCGCTGGGCTCTTAACACAAATGTGGCGCTGTGGAGCCTCTCTGGGCTCTTAAACAACAATGGGGGGCTCAAGAGCCTCTCTGGGCTCTTCAAAACAACTTTGGCGCCTGGGGCCTCTCTCCGGGCCCTAAGAAATAAATGTGGCCCTCCAGAGCCTCACTGGGCTCTACACAAGTGTGCCGCCTTGGTGGAGTCTCCCACGGGGGACTCTGAGCGTGCAATTGCCCCCTTGAGCCTCGCAGGCTCTATGCCCAGCTGTCGCCTTTTGGAGCCTTCTGCAGGCTCGACACACCAAAGGGGAGGGGCGCGGGCACCAGCAATGTACCCCGACGGCCCCCCCTTTCCCAGTTGCTCACTCACCGGCTGTCGGTAGCTGCTGCGGCGGCTGTCGGCAGAGAGCTCCCGCTCCTCGGGACTCTCCTCACAGGCTGCAGCTGGAAGGCTCCCGCCTCTCCCACGAGACGGGCCAGAAGTCCGGGGCTCTCCTCTCACTCGGGAGCCTCGGCAGGACGTGCAGGCTGCTTCCTGCTTCTCCGCCTGGCCCCGTCGCGCTGCCACTTGCCTGGCTTCCGGGTCACGCTGCAACCAATAGCAGCGCGGCGCTGGGGGGGGATGGAGGCGGGACTTCCGGGTCGCCGTAGGCAGAGCGGCGGCCCGAGGGAGACTTCACAATTCTGGGCAATGCCGGGTGGGCTCCGGCTTCTTCAATAAACAAAACGAGGTGGCACTCGTTATGGCGGCCAGGTCCCTTGCGAGGTGGGCACTCGCCAGGGGACTTCAAAATCGGCCAATCAAGCGGGCACACGCCGGGTGGGCACCGGCCGAAAACGACAGCGCTCCCAAGCGCTAGGGGGTCGCAATAAAGCGCGCTCAGCGCTATAAGCAAAACGAAGCACTCCCAGGCGCTAGGAAATTCAGGAAGCGCTCACCAGCGCTAGGGACAACAGAGTCCAGCACAAGTCCTTCCAGGGGGGCAAGGCTGGGCCCAGAGCCAGCACACTGGGTCTCCAGGCAGGGAGACAGCCCAAGTGGCGGTCCTCTGGCCCAGCAGCAGCAGCAACAGCCCCCTCAGGATCCTGGAAGAGAACAATTTCTGTGGGGACACAGCCCCATTTTTATACACCTCATTCCTTTGTCTAAGGTGCAGGGTGGGGGAGAAACCAGTCGCAGCTGGTTCTGGAGCACTCTTGATGGCCCAACCACCCATTCCATTCACTGGGGAGGCTAGGGTCGTTAGACACACCACAGGGGGGCGGAGCCAGCATTGTGTGGGGAAAACCCAGCCCATCCAGGACACAGGTACACTCCTCCCACACATCACTCATGCTAATCTCCCACTCACCACCGGCAGACCCATCCAGACTTCCTGGAGCCTGGCATGCCAGCCAGCTCCAGCCAATCACGCTCCAGCACCCTCACTGCACACATATCTCAATGTCCAGAAGTAGCACTTCCCTTCTAGACACATACATGCCGCATACACCATCTCGCAGCATTCACTCTCACGAGTTTACACATACTAAATTCGAGCCTGCACTCCCCACGCATCAGGAACTACCAGGGACACACACATTCCCCATGCATTCCTATGGGAGGGCAGGCCAGCCATACTACATGCACGCACTTTCACTCTGGGACCCAGGGAAAAGTGCGCAGAGACCCAAAAATCACTAACACAGGGTCACAAATAAAAGCAAAAAGATTAGGGGGGAACCCGCCCTAAGGGCCAAGTCCAACACTCTGCACTCTACACTCACTACTCACTACTCTGCACTCACTACTCTGTACTCTACACTCACTACTCACTACTCTGCACTCTAAACTCACTACTCACTATTCTGCACTCACTACTCTGCACTCACTACTCTGCACTCACTACTCACTACTCTGCACTCTACACTCACTACTCACTACTCTGAACTCTACACTCACTACTCACTACTCTACACTCACTACTCACTACTATGCACTCTACACTCACTACTCTGCACTCTACACTCACTACTCACTACTCTACACTCACTACTCACTACTATGCACTCTACACTCACTACTCTGCACTCTACACTCACTACTCACTACTCTGCACTCACTACTCTGTACTCTACACTCACTACTCACTACTCTGCACTCTAAACTCACTACTCACTATTCTGCACTCACTACTCTGCACTCACTACTCTGCACTCACTACTCACTACTCTGCACTCTACACTCACTACTCACTACTCACTACTCTGCACTCTACACTCACTACTCACTACTCTGCACTCTACACTCATTACTCACTACTCTGCACTCACTACTCACTACACACTACTCACTACTCTGCACTCACTACTCTGTACTCACTACTCTGCACTCTACACTCACTACTCACTTCTCTGCACTCTACACTCACTACTCACTACTCTGCACACTACATTCACTACTTACTACACACTACTCACTACTCTGCACTCTACACTCACTACTCACTACTCTGCACTCTACACTCACTACTCACTTCTCTGCACTCTACACTCACTACTCACTACTCACTACTCTGCACTCACTACTCTGCACTCACTACTCTGCACTCTACACTCACTACTCTGCACTCACTACTCTGCACTCACTACTCTGCACTCACTACTCTGCACTCACTACTCTGCACTCACTACTCTGCACTCACTACTCTGCACTCTACACTCACTACTCACTACTCTGCACTCACTACTCACTACTCACTACTCACTATTCTGCACTCACTACTATGCACTCAATACTCTGCACTCACTACTCTGCACTCTACACTCACTACTCTGCACTCACTACTCTGCACTCACTACTCTACACTCACTACTCACTACTCTGCACTCTACACTCACTACTCACTACTCTGCACTCACTACTCTGCACTCACTACTCTGCACTCTACACTCACTACTCACTACTCTGCACTCACTACTCTGCACTCACTACTCTGCACTCACTACTCACTACTCACTACTCTGCACTCACTACTCTGCACTCACTACTCTGCACTCACTACTCTGCACTCTGTACTCACTACTCTGCACTCTACACTCACTACTTTGCACTCTACACTCACTACTCTGCACTCTACACTCACTACTCACTACTCTGCACTCTACACTCACTACTCTGCACTCTGCACTCACTACTCTGCACTCTACACTCACTACTCTGCACTCTACACTCACTACTCTGCACTCTACACTCACTACTCTGCACTCTACACTCACTACTCACTACTCTGCACTCACTACTCACTACTGTGCACTCTACACTCACTACTCACTACTCTGCACTCTACACTCACTACTCACTACTCACTACTCTGCAGTCACTGCTCTGCACTCACTACTCTGCACTCACTACTCTGCACTCACTACTCACTACTCTGCACTCTACACTCACTACTCACTAATCACTACTCTGCACTCTACACTCACTACTCACTACTCACTATTCACTACTCTGCACTCTACACTCACTACTCAATACTCACTACACACTACTCACTACTCTGCACTCACTACTCTGCACTCACTACTCGGCACTCTACACTCACTACTCACTACTCTGCACTCACTACTCACTACTCTGCACTCACTACTCTGCACTCACTACTCTGCACTCACTACTCTGCACTCTACACTCACTACTCACTACTCTGCACTCTACACTCACTACTCACTACTCTGCACTCACTACTCTGCACTCACTACTCTGCACTCTACACTCACTACTCTACACTCACTACTCTACACTCACTACTCACTACTCTGCACTCTACACTCACTATTCACTACTCTGCACTCTACACTCACTACTCACTACTCTGCACTCACTACTCTGCACTCTACACTCACTACTCACTACTCACAACTCTTCACTCTACACTCACTACTCACTACTCTGCACTCTACACTCACTACTCACTACTCTGCACTCACTACTCACTACTCTGCACTCTACACTCACTACTCACTACTCTGCACTCACTACTCTGCACTCACTACTCTGCACTCTACACTCACTACTCACTTCTCTGCACTCACTACTCTGCACTCACTACTCTGCACTCACTACTCTGCACTCACTACTCTGCACTCTGCACTCACTACTCTGCACTCTACACTCACTACTCTGCACTCTACACTCACTACTCACTACTCTGCACTCTACACTCACTACTCACTACTCTGCACTATACACTCACTACTCACTACTCTGCACTCTACACTCACTACTCACTACTCTGCACTCACTACTCACTATTCTGCACTCACTACTCTGCACTCTACACGCACTACTCACTTCTCTGCACTCTACACTCACTACTCTGCACTCTACATACACTACTCACTACTCACTACTCTGCACTCTACACTCACTACTCTGCACTCTACACTCACTACTCACTACTCTGCACTCTACACTCACTACTCACTACACACTACTCACTACTCTGCACTCACTACTCTGCACCCTACACTCACTACTCACTACTCTGCACTCACTACTCACTACTCTGCACTCACTACTCTGCATTTACTACTCACTACTCTGCACTCACTACTCTGCACTCACTACTCTGCACTCACTACTCTGCACTCTACACTCACTACTCACTACTCTGCACTCTACACTCACTACTCACTACTCTGCACTCACTACTCTGCACTCACTACTCTGCACTCTACACTCACTACTCTGCACTCACTACTCTGCACTCACTACTCTACACTCACTACTCACTACTCACTACTCTGCACTCTACACTCACTACTCTACACTCTACACTCACTACTCACTACTCACTATTCTGCACTCTACACTCACTACTCACTACTCTGCACTCACTACTCTACACTCACTACTCTGCACTCACTACTCACTACTCTGCACTCTACACTCACTACTCACTACTCACTACTCTGCACTCACTACTTTGCACTCTACACTCACTACTCACTACTCTGCACTCTACACTCACTACTCTGCACTCTACACTCACTACTCACTACACTGCACTCACTACCCTGCACTCACTACTCACTACTCACTACTCTGCACTCTACACTCACTACTCTGCACTCTATACTCACTACTCACTACTCTGCACTCACTACTCTGCACTCACTACTCTGCACTCTACACTCACTACTCTGCACTCACTACTCTGCACTCACTACTCACTACTCTGCACTCTACACTCACTACTCACTACTCTGCACTCTACACTCACTACTCACTACTCTGCACTCACTACTCTGCACTCACTACTCTGCACTCTACACTCACTACTCACTACTCTGCACTCACCACTCTGTACTCACTACTCTGCACTCACTACTCTGCACTCACTACTCTGCACTCACTACTCTGCACTCTACACTCACTACTCACTACTCTGCACTCACTACTCTGCACTCACTACTCTACACTCACTACTCACTACTCACTACTCTGCACTCCTTACTCTGCACTCACTACTCTGCACTCACTACTCCGCACTCACTACTCTGCACTCACTACTCTGCACTCACTACTCTACACTCACAACTCTACACTCACAACTCTGCACTCTGCACTCACTACTCTGCACTTTACACTCACTACTCACTACTCTGCACTCTACACTCACTACTCACTACTCTGCACTCTACACTCACTACTCACTACTCTGCACTCACTACTCTGCACTCACTACTCTGCACTCTACACTCACTACTCTGCACTCTACACTCACTACTCACTACTCTGCACTCTACACTCACTACTCACTACTCTGCACTCTACACTCACTACTCACTACTCTGCACTCACTACTCACTACTCTGCACTCACTACTCTGCACTCACTACACTGCACTCTACACTCACTACTCTGCACTCTACACTCACTACTCTGCACTCTACACTCACTACTCACTACTCTGCACTCTACACTCACTACTCACTACCCTGCACTCCACACTCACTACTCTGCACTCTACACTCACTACTCACTACTCTGCAACCTACACTCACTACTCACTACTCTGCACTCACTACTCTGCACTCTGCACTCACTACTCTGCACTCTGCACTCACTACTCTGCACTCACAACTCTGCACTCTGCACTCACTACTCTGCACTCACAACTCTGCACTCTGCACTCACTACTCTGCACTCTGCACTCACTACTCTGCACTCTACACTCACTACTCTGCACTCACTACTCTGCACTCACTACTCTGCACTCACTACTCTGCACTCTACACTCACTACTCTGCACTCTACACTCACTACTCACTACTCTGCACTCACTACTCTGCACTCTACACTCACTACACTGCACTCTACACTCACTACTCACTACTCTGCACTCTACACTCACTACTCACTACTCTGCACTCTACACTCACTACTCGCTACTCTGCACTCTACACTCACTACTCGCTACTCTGCACTCACTACTCTGCACTCACTACTCTGCAATCTACACTCACTACTCACTACTCTGCACTCTACACTCACTACTCACTACTCTGCACTCTACACTCCCTACTCAGCACTCACTACTCTGCACACACTACTCTGCACTCACTACTCTGCACTCTACACTCACTACTCACTACTCTGCACTCACTACTCTGCACTCACTACTCTGCACTCACTACTCACTACTCTGCACTCACTACTCTGCACTCACTACTCTGCACTCTGCACTCACTGCTCTGCACTCACTACTCTGCACTCACTACTCTGCACTCTACACTCACTACTCACTACTCTGCACTCACTACTCTGCACTCACTACTCTGCACTCACTACTCTACACTCACTACTCACTACTTACTACTCTGCACTCACTACTCTGCACTCACTACTCTGCACTCACTACTCTGCACTCTGCACTCACTATTCTGCACTCTGCACTCACTAGTCTGCACACTCACTACTCTGCACTCACTACTCTGCACTCACTACTCTGCACTCTGCACTCACTACTCTGCACTCACTGCTCTGCACTCACTACTCACCCTCTGCACTCAATACTCTGCACTCACTACTCTGCACTCACTACTCTGCACTCACTACTCTGCACTCTGCATTCACACTCTGCACACTCACTCTGCACTCACTACTTCACACTCTGCACTCTGCGCACTCTGCACTCACACTCTGCTCACTCACTACTTCACACTCTGCACTCTGCGCACTCTGAACTGTGCGCACTCTGCACTCACTACTCACTACTCTGCACTCACTACTTTGCACTCTACACTCACTACTCACTACTCTGCACTCTACACTCACTACTCACTACTCTGCACTCTACACTCACTACTCACTACACTGCACTCACTACTCTGCACTCACTACTCACTACTCACTACTCTGCACTCTACACTCACTACTCTGCACTCTACACTCACTACTCACTACTCTGCACTCACTACTCTGCACTCACTACTCTGCACTCTACACTCACTACTCTGCACTCACTACTCTGCACTCACTACTCACTACTCTGCACTCTACACTCACTACTCACTACTCTGCACTCTACACTCACTACTCACTACTCACTACTCTGCACTCACTACTCTGCACTCACTACTCTGCACTCTACACTCACTACTCACTACTCTGCACTCACTACTCTGTACTCACTACTCTGCACTCACTACTCTGCACTCACTACTCTGCACTCACTACTCTGCACTCTACACTCACTACTCACTACTCTGCACTCACTACTCTGCACTCACTACTCTACACTCACTACTCACTACTCACTACTCTGCACTCTACACTCACTACTCACTACTCTGCACTCTACACTCACTACTCACTACTTACTACTCTGCACTCTACACTCACTACTCGGCACTCACTACTACTCACTACTCTGCACTCACTACTCTGCACTCCTTACTCTGCACTCACTACTCTGCACTCACTACTCCGCACTCACTACTCTGCACTCACTACTCTGCACTCACTACTCTACACTCACAACTCTACACTCACAACTCTGCACTCACTACTCTGCACTTTACACTCACTACTCACTACTCTGCACTCTACACTCACTACTCACTACTCTGCACTCTACACTCACTACTCACTACTCTGCACTCACTACTCTGCACTCACTACTCTGCACTCTACACTCACTACTCTGCACTCTACACTCACTACTCACTACTCTGCACTCTACACTCACTACTCACTACTCACTACTCTGCACTCTACACTCACTACTCACTACTCTGCACTCTACACTCACTACTCACTACTCACTATTCTGCACTCACTACTCTGCACTCACTACACTGCACTCTACACTCACTACTCTGCACTCTACACTCACTACTCGCTACTCTGCACTCTACACTCACTACTCACTACTCTGCACTCTACACTCACTACTCACTACCCTGCACTCCACACTCACTACTCTGCACTCTACACTCACTACTCACTACTCTGCACACTACATTCACTACTTACTACACACTACTCACTACTCTGCACTCTACACTCACTACTCACTACTCTGCACTCTACACTCACTACTCACTTCTCTGCACTCTACACTCACTACTCACTACTCACTACTCTGCACTCACTACTCTGCACTCACTACTCTGCACTCTACACTCACTACTCTGCACTCACTACTCACTACTCTGCACTCACTACTCTGCACTCACTACTCTGCACTCACTACTCTGCACTCACTACTCTGCACTCACTACTCTGCACTCTACACTCACTACTCACTACTCTGCACTCACTACTCACTACTCACTACTCACTATTCTGCACTCACTACTATGCACTCAATACTCTGCACTCACTACTCTGCACTCTACACTCACTACTCTGCACTCACTACTCTGCACTCACTACTCTACACTCACTACTCACTACTCTGCACTCTACACTCACTACTCACTACTCTGCACTCACTACTCTGCACTCACTACTCTGCACTCTACACTCACTACTCACTACTCTGCACTCACTACTCTGCACTCACTACTCTGCACTCACTACTCACTACTCACTACTCTGCACTCACTACTCTGCACTCACTACTCTGCACTCACTACTCTGCACTCTGTACTCACTACTCTGCACTCTACACTCACTACTTTGCACTCTACACTCACTACTCTGCACTCTACACTCACTACTCACTACTCTGCACTCTACACTCACTACTCTGCACTCTACACTCACTACTCTGCACTCTACACTCACTACTCTGCACTCTACACTCACTACTCTGCACTCTACACTCACTACTCACTACTCTGCACTCACTACTCACTACTGTGCACTCTACACTCACTACTCACTACTCTGCACTCTACACTCACTACTCACTACTCACTACTCTGCAGTCACTGCTCTGCACTCACTACTCTGCACTCACTACTCTGCACTCACTACTCACTACTCTGCACTCTACACTCACTACTCACTAATCACTACTCTGCACTCTACACTCACTACTCACTACTCACTATTCACTACTCTGCACTCTACACTCACTACTCAATACTCACTACACACTACTCACTACTCTGCACTCACTACTCTGCACTCACTACTCGGCACTCTACACTCACTACTCACTACTCTGCACTCACTACTCACTACTCTGCACTCACTACTCTGCACTCACTACTCTGCACTCTACACTCACTACTCACTACTCTGCACTCTACACTCACTACTCACTACTCACTACTCTGCACTCACTACTCTGCACTCACTACTCTGCACTCTACACTCACTACTCTACACTCACTACTCTACACTCACTACTCACTACTCTGCACTCTACACTCACTATTCACTACTCTGCACTCTACACTCACTACTCACTACTCTGCACTCACTACTCTGCACTCTACACTCACTACTCACTACTCACAACTCTTCACTCTACACTCACTACTCACTACTCTGCACTCTACACTCACTACTCACTACTCACTACTCTGCACTCACTACTCACTACTCTGCACTCTACACTCACTACTCACTACTCTGCACTCACTACTCTGCACTCACTACTCTGCACTCTACACTCACTACTCACTTCTCTGCACTCACTACTCTGCACTCACTACTCTGCACTCACTACTCTGCACTCTGCACTCACTACTCTGCACTCTACACTCACTACTCTGCACTCTACACTCACTACTCACTACTCTGCACTCTACACTCACTACTCACTACTCTGCACTATACACTCACTACTCACTACTCTGCACTCTACACTCACTACTCACTACTCTGCACTCACTACTCACTATTCTGCACTCACTACTCTGCACTCACTACTCTGCACTCTACACGCACTACTCACTTCTCTGCACTCTACACTCACTACTCTGCACTCTACATACACTACTCACTACTCACTACTCTGCACTCTACACTCACTACTCTGCACTCTACACTCACTACTCACTACTCTGCACTCTACACTCACTACTCACTACACACTACTCACTACTCTGCACTCACTACTCTGCACCCTACACTCACTACTCACTACTCTGCACTCACTACTCACTACTCTGCACTCACTACTCTGCATTTACTACTCACTACTCTGCACTCACTACTCTGCACTCACTACTCTGCACTCACTACTCTGCACTCTACACTCACTACTCACTACTCTGCACTCTACACTCACTACTCACTACTCTGCACTCACTACTCTGCACTCACTACTCTGCACTCTACACTCACTACTCTGCACTCACTACTCTGCACTCACTACTCTACACTCACTACTCACTACTCACTACTCTGCACTCTACACTCACTACTCTACACTCTACACTCACTACTCACTACTCACTATTCTGCACTCTACACTCACTACTCACTACTCTGCACTCACTACTCTACACTCACTACTCTGCACTCACTACTCACTACTCTGCACTCTACACTCACTACTCACTACTCTGCACTCACTACTTTGCACTCTACACTCACTACTCACTACTCTGCACTCTACACTCACTACTCTGCACTCTACACTCACTACTCACTACACTGCACTCACTACCCTGCACTCACTACTCACTACTCACTACTCTGCACTCTACACTCACTACTCTGCACTCTATACTCACTACTCACTACTCTGCACTCACTACTCTGCACTCACTACTCTGCACTCTACACTCACTACTCTGCACTCACTACTCTGCACTCACTACTCACTACTCTGCACTCTACACTCACTACTCACTACTCTGCACTCTACACTCACTACTCACTACTCTGCACTCACTACTCTGCACTCACTACTCTGCACTCTACACTCACTACTCACTACTCTGCACTCACCACTCTGTACTCACTACTCTGCACTCACTACTCTGCACTCACTACTCTGCACTCACTACTCTGCACTCTACACTCACTACTCACTACTCTGCACTCACTACTCTGCACTCACTACTCTACACTCACTACTCACTACTCACTACTCTGCACTCACTACTCTGCACTCACTACTCTACACTCACAACTCTACACTCACAACTCTGCACTCTGCACTCACTACTCTGCACTTTACACTCACTACTCACTACTCTGCACTCTACACTCACTACTCACTACTCTGCACTCTACACTCACTACTCACTACTCTGCACTCACTACTCTGCACTCACTACTCTGCACTCTACACTCACTACTCTGCACTCTACACTCACTACTCACTACTCTGCACTCTACACTCACTACTCACTACTCTGCACTCTACACTCACTACTCACTACTCTGCACTCACTACTCACTACTCTGCACTCACTACTCTGCACTCACTACACTGCACTCTACACTCACTACTCTGCACTCTACACTCACTACTCTGCACTCTACACTCACTACTCACTACTCTGCACTCTACACTCACTACTCACTACCCTGCACTCCACACTCACTACTCTGCACTCTACACTCACTACTCACTACTCTGCAACCTACACTCACTACTCACTACTCTGCACTCACTACTCTGCACTCTGCACTCACTACTCTGCACTCTGCACTCACTACTCTGCACTCACAACTCTGCACTCTGCACTCACTACTCTGCACTCACAACTCTGCACTCTGCACTCACTACTCTGCACTCTGCACTCACTACTCTGCACTCTACACTCACTACTCTGCACTCACTACTCTGCACTCACTACTCTGCACTCACTACTCTGCACTCTACACTCACTACTCTGCACTCTACACTCACTACTCACTACTCTGCACTCACTACTCTGCACTCTACACTCACTACACTGCACTCTACACTCACTACTCACTACTCTGCACTCTACACTCACTACTCACTACTCTGCACTCTACACTCACTACTCGCTACTCTGCACTCTACACTCACTACTCGCTACTCTGCACTCACTACTCTGCACTCACTACTCTGCAATCTACACTCACTACTCACTACTCTGCACTCTACACTCACTACTCACTACTCTGCACTCTACACTCCCTACTCAGCACTCACTACTCTGCACACACTACTCTGCACTCACTACTCTGCACTCTACACTCACTACTCACTACTCTGCACTCACTACTCTGCACTCACTACTCTGCACTCACTACTCACTACTCTGCACTCACTACTCTGCACTCACTACTCTGCACTCTGCACTCACTGCTCTGCACTCACTACTCTGCACTCACTACTCTGCACTCTACACTCACTACTCACTACTCTGCACTCACTACTCTGCACTCACTACTCTGCACTCACTACTCTACACTCACTACTCACTACTTACTACTCTGCACTCACTACTCTGCACTCACTACTCTGCACTCACTACTCTGCACTCTGCACTCACTATTCTGCACTCTGCACTCACTAGTCTGCACACTCACTACTCTGCACTCACTACTCTGCACTCACTACTCTGCACTCTGCACTCACTACTCTGCACTCACTGCTCTGCACTCACTACTCACCCTCTGCACTCAATACTCTGCACTCACTACTCTGCACTCACTACTCTGCACTCACTACTCTGCACTCTGCATTCACACTCTGCACACTCACTCTGCACTCACTACTTCACACTCTGCACTCTGCGCACTCTGCACTCACACTCTGCTCACTCACTACTTCACACTCTGCACTCTGCGCACTCTGAACTGTGCGCACTCTGCACTCACTACTCACTACTCTGCACTCACTACTTTGCACTCTACACTCACTACTCACTACTCTGCACTCTACACTCACTACTCACTACTCTGCACTCTACACTCACTACTCACTACACTGCACTCACTACTCTGCACTCACTACTCACTACTCACTACTCTGCACTCTACACTCACTACTCTGCACTCTACACTCACTACTCACTACTCTGCACTCACTACTCTGCACTCACTACTCTGCACTCTACACTCACTACTCTGCACTCACTACTCTGCACTCACTACTCACTACTCTGCACTCTACACTCACTACTCACTACTCTGCACTCTACACTCACTACTCACTACTCACTACTCTGCACTCACTACTCTGCACTCACTACTCTGCACTCTACACTCACTACTCACTACTCTGCACTCACTACTCTGTACTCACTACTCTGCACTCACTACTCTGCACTCACTACTCTGCACTCACTACTCTGCACTCTACACTCACTACTCACTACTCTGCACTCACTACTCTGCACTCACTACTCTACACTCACTACTCACTACTCACTACTCTGCACTCTACACTCACTACTCACTACTCTGCACTCTACACTCACTACTCACTACTTACTACTCTGCACTCTACACTCACTACTCGGCACTCACTACTACTCACTACTCACTACTCTGCACTCACTACTCTGCACTCCTTACTCTGCACTCACTACTCTGCACTCACTACTCCGCACTCACTACTCTGCACTCACTACTCTGCACTCACTACTCTACACTCACAACTCTACACTCACAACTCTGCACTCACTACTCTGCACTTTACACTCACTACTCACTACTCTGCACTCTACACTCACTACTCACTACTCTGCACTCTACACTCACTACTCACTACTCTGCACTCACTACTCTGCACTCACTACTCTGCACTCTACACTCACTACTCTGCACTCTACACTCACTACTCACTACTCTGCACTCTACACTCACTACTCACTACTCACTACTCTGCACTCTACACTCACTACTCACTACTCTGCACTCTACACTCACTACTCACTACTCACTATTCTGCACTCACTACTCTGCACTCACTACACTGCACTCTACACTCACTACTCTGCACTCTACACTCACTACTCGCTACTCTGCACTCTACACTCACTACTCACTACTCTGCACTCTACACTCACTACTCACTACCCTGCACTCCACACTCACTACTCTGCACTCTACACTCACTACTCACTACTCTGCACTCTACACTCACTACTCACTACTCTGCACTCACTACTCTGCACTCTGCACTCACTACTCTGCACTCTGCACTCACTACTCTGCACTCACAACTCTGCACTCTGCACTCACTACTCTGCACTCACAACTCTGCACTCTGCACTCACTACTCTGCACTCTGCACTCACTACTCTGCACTCTACACTCACTACTCTGCACTCACTACTCTGCACTCACTACTCTGCACTCACTACTCTGCACTCACTACTCTGCACTCTGCACTCACTACTCTGCACTCTACACTCACTACTCACTACTCTGCACTCACTACTCTGCACTCTACACTCACTACACTGCACTCTACACTCACTACTCACTACTCTGCACTCTACACTCACTACTCACTACTCTGCACTCTACACTCACTACTCACTACTCTGCACTCTACACTCACTACTCGCTACTCTGCACTCACTACTCTGCACTCACTACTCTGCAATCTACACTCACTACTCACTACTCTGCACTCTACACTCACTACTCACTACTCTGCACTCTACACTCCCTACTCAACACTCACTACTCTGCACACACTACTCTGCACTCACTACTCTGCACTCACTACTCTGCACTCTACACTCACTACTCACTACTCTGCACTCACTACTCTGCACTCACTACTCTGCACTTACTACTCTACACTCACTACTCACTACTCTGCACTCACTACTCTGCACTCACTACTCTGCACTCTGCACTCACTGCTCTGCACTCACTACTCTGCACTCACTACTCTGCACTCTACACTCACTACTCACTACTCTGCACTCACTACTCTGCACTCACTACTCTGCACTCACTACTCTACACTCACTACTCACTACTTACTACTCTGCACTCACTACTCTGCACTCACTACTCTGCACTTTGCACTCACTATTCTGCACTCTGCACTCACTAGTCTGCACACTCACTACTCTGCACTCACTACTCTGCACTCACTACTCTGCACTCTGCACTCACTACTCTGCACTCACTGCTCTGCACTCACTACTCACCCTCTGCACTCAATACTCTGCACTCACTACTCTGCACTCACTACTCTGCACTCACTACTCTGCACTCTGCATTCACACTCTGCACACTCACTCTGCACTCACTACTTCACACTCTGCACTCTGCGCACTCTGCACTCACACTCTGCTCACTCACTACTTCACACTCTGCACTCTGCGCACTCTGAACTGTGCGCACTCTGCACTCACACTATAATAATCCTTATGCAGAATTCCTCTAAAGTATAAGCAGCTTGGGTTTTTCCTATAAGCGCCAAAGAGTCAATGATAGGAAAAGAGGGCAGAGAGTGATAACCCCATCTCCCCACCCACAGACAACCAAAAATTATCTTCTGCGTTGCTTTGTTCTAATAAATAATGAATAAGGAATTTAAAGTATATGTATGGGCGAGTGGACGGTGATCTATCGTATTCAATATATTTTAACACAATTGGTGTTCATGGTTACCTTTACAAACGTGAGATGAAGATGATGCTCAGTCTTTAGTTATATAAGGATATTTTGTCAAGTACATTCAAGTTTAACCCACTGGCTGTAAGCAACAAGCTGAGGATCAACGGGCGCGAAACAGCGTGGTGGGCGCGCACGAGACCAGCATGGGCGTGCACATCAGCTGAAGATCGCCTGAGAAGACACTGATTCTGCCTGCTGCTATGACTGACCCGCTGCGAGGGAAAGAGCCCGGTGAGTGGGGTTAGAGGGGGGGCGGCAGAGAGGGAGTGGGCAGAGAGGGAGGGTGTGTGTGTGTGTGTGTGTGTGTGCGTGCGTGCGTGTGTGAGTGTGTGCTTCCGTGAGTGTGAATGTGGATCAAGAGATGTGCACGGCTCCAGGAGGCTCGGCGTGCGCGTCCACGATGTGCAATCGGCACACGTGCACCGCTCTGTCTCCGTTGAGAGCGAACTCCGTGACAATAGGTCTCGAAGCCGAGACCTAAAAAGGTACAGGGGCACAGTGAGCATAATCCCAAGGGTGCAGGCTGCTGACCAGTAAGTGCCAGAGTTTCCAAATCCAGAAGGGTGCCAGGACACAACACACAGACAGCATTTCTTTAGTATTGCTGTTTGGAACAGGGATGGTTCACAAATGCACTATTTAACTTCAATAAAACAAACTTAATGGTGATTTTTAACAGTACCACCCCATAAGAACTAATAAGACATCATCCCCAAAGCCCTGTCCTCATTTTTGGATGGTCTCTGCCTTATCTCCCTTCTGACAAAACATTCATCATTGTGTCTTAACTTTCTTACATTTGTTTGTATTTCAAATGATATTGCAAACATGTCACACAAAAAAAATCACAACTGGACTCAAAACTTTCTTCAACGCTGTTTTCGAAGTGGCATTTGCACTGTGCTTATCAATGTCTGGTACAGTGTAGTTAGCATCAAGGAATTCCTTCCTTCCTGGCAACTTGCTTGCTCACCACCACAACCTCCACTGTAGCAGGAAGTTTCTTTTTCTATGCAACATTATCTGTTATTGTCTATGCACTCAATTTCCTATAATTTTTCCCACATAACGTCCTTCATAAAACAACACAAGTTTGGCAGAGCACAGAAAAGGTAAAGGATTTAATGTGAATTATTTCTGCACACTCTCGCCATTCAAACATGATTTGTATCCTACTGGCGGGCAGCGTTGGAAACTCACAGTGGCAAAAAGAATTCCAGCAATCAGTGTTCCACCAGAGGTTGGGGGGGTGGAGGGGCGTGTTGTTGTTTGGCATTAGTGGATAGCTGTGGTAGTTGTCACAAGCAAACCTCACCCCCCGCCTAACCCCCACCCCACCAGCAAACACCCTCACATCACCGTGTTGATATGCAAGCAGAGGAGAGAAGCGCTGAAGTGAAGCTTTTCCAAACTGGGGGAACTGGTTTTGAAAGACCAGGGGCAGTGTCTCAGTGTGAAAGGGAGGAAGGAAAAACACCTGGGGAGGCGGGGGTGGAAATGCAAATAAATAAACCGAAAAGAAAACTGGGAGGGAGGTGTGAATGAGAGGGGGCATGCCGGAGGTGGTCTCCTGGGAGGACTACCATGTGTAAGGTGGGGAGGGGGAATGGAGCTGTCAAGAGGCAAGAGCGCTCCTTACTAGAAGCCTTGCAGAGCAGCGCATGCGCGATCGCTCAGGCAAGACCTAAAAAGGATCCCTGTGACAAAAGCAGTAACCTACTGAGCGAGCCACAGAAAATTCTGTTTGGTGATTTGCGCAGTACATGTTCTTTACAGCAGATATGTTCATTCTCTACGCTAATCACCAGAGTTATCTTGACATTTATTGTTTATTGTTGCCTAAAAACTGCTGAACACACAGAGAACTCTGCAACAGGTGCTTTTTAAACCCCTTTTATTACTAAACAAGACACTATAGAGGTCATTGCCAGGTGCAGGTGCACCAATGCACCGCCCTGGTCCTCCAGCCCTGCTGCCAAGATCTCAATCCCCATGTCCTAAAGGCCATATGTATACCCACCCAACAGACAGTGAAATCCAGCCGGTGTATAAGGACTGGCCTCCTGCCAGTTTAGAGGCAGCAAGAGCATGGTTTCAAACAAGTAGTCACTGGAGTACCCGTGAGTGCATCATAAAATTGTAGGATTTATATTAAAACAAATGTTTTAGGGCCAGATATACAACCCTTTAATTTAGCTGCTTGCAAATTGCAAGGCGCTAAATGAAATGTACAACAGTGTGTTTATACTGTTTTGCGATTCCCAATGGGGTAGCAAATTGCAAGGCTCATTAGTATTAATGAGCCTCTAAATATTTGCGAGCCCACTGTAAATGCCAGCCCTCCCATGGATGGTGGCCTGCTGGGCTCAGCAGACCACCATATATATCTGAGACTGCTTTGAAATAAAGCAGCTTTAATTTAAATGCATCCCGTTTTCCATAAAGAAAAACTGGATCCTTTGAAAATATAATTTGCATGCATTTGCAAAGGGGAAGGGGTCTCCTGGGGCACCCCTTCCCCTTTGCAAATGCATTACCACCTACTTGAAGTAGGTGGTACATTGTTTTGAGACTCGCTATTTGGAAGGGAACGCCCATTCCAAATAGCGAGTCGCAAAACCTATTTAGTGAGTCGCAAAAAAATTGCGACTTGCTAAATAGGCTAAGTACATGGCCCAATATGTTTTTGTACGCGGAAACGGGTTCGCAAACCCATTTGCACATGCAAAAAAAGGGTCGTACATCTGGCCCTTAGTCTTAATGGAAGGCAGCTGTAATTTCCAGTACTTTGGCTGCCCAATGAACTGCCTTAATGGAGGTATCAAGCCCACTGGCATTCTCTATGTCACGTTACAAGGCATCACCAGTGTACTGAGAAGGGGCAGGAGCTCCTCCCTACCATCATCATCATCAAAATATTGGGAGAGCACCCTTCTTTGGCTCAGGACCAGAGTCAGACCCAAAAACGATAATGGAGCCGATGTTGATACTAACTATGCTGTAGAGGTACAAATTAAAGTCAAGGTGCACGACAATGGGTTGCACCTTTGTAATCTCATGGTGGAACATCGATCAAACGCAGGTGGACATTGGTTTGGGATCCAACATGGGCGTTGGCATCAAATCATCCTCCGGCGCTGGTGGCACCTGTGTCAGAGTTGCAGGAACAGTTGTTGATCATGGCGCCAGAGTAGACATCTGTACTAGAGTCTATATGGGCCCAGTATGGGGTCCCATAAGAGATGATATCAGGGAGGCACACACTAAAGCAATCCGACTGAAGGCCCATTTGGTGCTTTGGTGCTGTGGGGTCCAAAGTTATGAGAGGGAGCTGGAAGCGTACTGAAAATTTCAAGCATTTGCCTCTCTGTACCCCTCGATCTGCTGAAAGGTTGACATCCTGGGAAACTCAGGATGTGTCAGAATTAACTGAGGGATAATTTCCATGAACAGTTACCTCGATGGAGATGGCCTGATATTTAAACAACCTTATGATTTCTCTGCAGGGGATATCCTAAGAAATGGGAAGAGACCCGGGGCAAATGGAACGTTTACAGGGGTAATCTATGCATCTCCCCGTCCACCCTGCTAGGCGGGGTCGCCCCAAGACTAGCTGTCTTTGATGGACACAGTGGGACCTGAGGGGGAAATCAGGACGGAAAGGGGAAATATAAACTGATCTGTTATTTAACATGTTTGTGTACATGGCCGCTCTGGTATAATTGATTCTGTATAATTTGTTGTATTTACAATAAATAGAGATTAAAAAAACCACCAAAAAAACATGTGCTTTCTCTCTAAAGTCAGAGCAGTGGGATGGGGTGGATTTCTACTTGCAACTTTACGCCTATGCTTGGACCTGTACTTCTACTTACTGGAGGACTATGAGCAGGAAGCACAGCGATCGCAGAATAGCTTTAAGACCCGGTCTTCAAATTGGAGCAGAAACAGGATCTCCACAAAATTCACAACTTCAATTTGTGTTCAATGACATACAACTTTGTATCCCAGTATAAAATCGCCTTCAGAAGCATTAAAGCACGCTTGTCACACAAATTTGATTTGTATCCTGGCACCTTGTGTAGATCTGTGGCGACATCTGCGTCATGCAGTCATGGCAGGGTTTGAATCATGTCGTTTTCGGTGAGGAAATTGTTCCTTAGCACACTGTAGAAAATATTACCATTGTCCACAACCAACAATTTGAGAGCCCAGGATCCACCTTGGATGGCTCAGAAAGAAAATAACTGACATCAGCGTGCAGGGGTGGCATTTATATATGGCTCCACTATGTCACTACCTGGGTGGTATGCAGCTAATACAAAGCCACAATGCGCCACCCAATGGCACTTAGGAGAACTGCTATAAAAATAATCTATGGAACCAGTCTGGAGCTTGAGGGGGGGGGCGTATATTTTAAGTTGAGGAATCTGCAGTTAAAAGTCTCCATCAGAAGTGAAAGTTTCACAGGTGTCATATTTTGATGCCTTATGCCAGGAGTAAAGGCAGTAAATGCACTTAATGAGTAGGTCCAGACTGTGTTACAACCATAAGCTAAACAGACCTTAAAGAGCGATTTCTTCTCTCACTCTTTAAGGTTTAACTTCTCTCGGAGTTGGCCTCCTGAAATTTTCCCTGATGCAGTACCCAAATCACCCAGAAACAATTCACTAGAACCTAGAAGCTGAGGCTGGACCTGGGAAATTGTGAGGTGGTGAAAAGATGAAATCTTGTTTTTCTGTAGTAAATACAGCTAGCAGAGCAATATCCAGGGACTCCCTCATAATGACAGTATTGTAGAATATCTGAGGGATGGTGGCTTCTTAGGGGTAAGAGTGCTGCTGCATTCGCCTGACTGGTTAAAGCCTGGGTGCCTTGAGTAATATGTATGCACTGTTCGTGGACAAAGGTGAGATATTCAAGCATGCAAATCTATGAAAGATCCAATGTGGCAAAATATCTCCTTAAAAAGAGTGGCTGATATTGCCATATAACTGCCTTTCTCATCAAAGTACTAAGGAAATTAAATCACATCAAGCAACTCCATAAGTCCTACAGGGGATATGCAATAGCATGCATCATTTTCAAGAGTTGCTGCACCTACTACAATGTACCTCTGTAAAGACCTGAAAACCAGGATATCAAAGGAAAGGGTCAGCTATATCCAACAGACGATGCACCACTTCTCAAAATCAATTATATCTATTGTAAGTACACTATGGCATGTACATATACTACATCCAGGTAGAAAAGAGAGTCCGTCATTCCATCAGCACACTGTGTGAGCGTCATTTCATCTTTTCAAGCTTAGGATATGCACAAACAATCCTACAAAGTAGCCCTCCTCAAACAAGTATGGTGGGTTATGCTTCTACACAAAAAAGGTGCTCATCCTTCCCCTAACAAAGCACAACTTAAACCCATACCTCTGCGCAAGTTACACCCCTTCCCAATGGTGTGTTAAAACCTTCTGTGGTATAAAACGATAATTTCCACCCTCATATAAGGTACACCTTCCCGCACAAAACCAATTCTGCTTGCAATGGAGTACCGTTGGTGCTAGGCAGGCTGTCACAACGCCAACAGCAGGGTCATATTGCTTAAATACGGTGCATTCCTGCCCTTTCACTTTGGCGTAAGACAGCGCCGCAAGATGTTACCCTGTGCAAAAATGCCATAAATGAGCCCCCCAGTTCCTATAGACTGGGAACACAAATCTTTTTCGTCTACTCATTTCGGTGGACTTCCCTGTGCCCTACCTTATCTCCATATGGACGCCAGAGATCTACTTGTTGCTCTTTGAACGTATGTGCCTGCCATGAGAGCAAAACGTCAATCTTGCACCACATATGTGAGAATATTGTCATAAGCATTCTGCTGAGGGTTTGTGCGTACTGGCTCTACCAAGAACTTTTTCTGAACTTTTTCCAGGCCTCCTGGAGTAACCTAATTCATTTTCTTACTGCTGCTAAGCATGTAGATTGAAATCATAGCACCCATCAGTATTATGGGTACAAGACTTTCTTCTCTTAGGATAATTTATAATTGAATGCTAATAAAGTGCATCATCTCCTCAGAAGACTGGCCCAAAGAATTACACATCGCATTACAGGGTTAAAATCTGCCCTCATCTTAATCTGTGAACCATGGGTCAGGTCATACGGAGGTGGAACCAGGGCCTGTAGCCGCTAGAGGCCCGAACCCGAGCCATAACAGCACTGCTGTCCCCTCTCTCCTGTTCTCAATCCATGACAGTGCAATGTGATGAGCAGGATCTGTCTCTGTAGGATTCAATCGCCATGAGCACAACGTCCCTTCAGAGAATGGAAATGAGATGGAAGGAAGGAAGGCAGATTTGCTTTACGCACACTGCTTCATTACAATTAGTAATAATGGCCAAGGAAATATTTATAATCATAAACAGATCATAATTGAGCACACGCTGCTCGCTTGGTCTTTATGGCCTACTTGCATGTGAATCGATTCCCGTTAGCTTCAACTCAATGTTTCCATTTTTCTTTCTTTTTATTTTATTCTGTAGTTGCAGTGTGCATGGAGAAATCTCGACACAGTAAGCTTACTCAATAACCCTTTAAATGCACAACTTTCCCAACCAAAGCCGGATTTGGAGGAATTTTCCAATGCAGTTCCACACTGCAACGTGCAAACTACCGAAGCCCACCTACTATCGAAGGTATGGGGCAGCAACGAAAGTAAGGAAATAATCCAATGCTTCTGCCAAAAATACACCGAAGTAATGTTTCTCCAAAGCAGTTTGAGCCAGAGTTAGTTCAACAAGAAGAAATATCCAGACAACCATTAATCATCAGCCATGAGTACCTAATACAGTACTATCTCTCGCACAAACAATATCGTTTCTGCATCGTCAAATTGCATGCCTTCTTATAAAGAATTCTCAATACTCCTTAAATCCGGCACGACATACTGACCTGTATTAAAAGCTTGCACAACCTACTCAGTCACATTTATGTTTGCCCATATCTCCTTTGTATTTATACAAATTGCCTGCAGCTCATTTCAACAATTGCAACTGCTTCTTCTTTAAAAGCCATACCCCTGCAGCCCAAAAATACCTAATCTCCTTTTAGGACCTAATCCTTTTTGCAGGTTCAGCCCCAAATCTTTTGCCTTCCTGCTCCTATTTTAGCTGCATTTGTTCTTGTTGGCTTTAGGACTCTGTGCACTTTACCACTGCTAAAGAGCGTGTGCTCTCGCCTTAAAACATGGTGGAATTGGCTCATACCCAATTGGCATATTTAATTTACTCATAACTCAACGCTTATAAACGAAGACACCATAGTAAATGTATGTTGGTGCGGACTCAGACTATAAGACCTGGGGACGATATCAGCATATACACAAAAGGTGTCTAGGTACACCAGGCTTACGTTTTCACAGTTTAATCAGCTCCACCAGACATATTTATCCCCTAACAGAATAGGCAGGATTGTTGGGAGGGACCTTAGACCCTGTTCTTGTGCACAGTTATAACGGCAAACTTCTTTTATATGGTGTAGGGTGTCCCATAATCGGAGTGTACTGGGAGCAAAGACTACGAAATATGAATGAACCACTAGTCAGGAAGATCGAGAGAAAGCCTGAGGTTTGTCTCCTGGGGTTCCTCCCCAGGCCTAAACCTAAAAATTGTTGTAAAACACTAATGGACCTGGCATCTGTGTTGGCCAAGAGATGTAAATCTGGTGGAGGATTTGTGTGTACAAGGTGGCGAAGTGACATGGAACACTTGGCGAGGGCAAAGAGGAAAGCTCTGAGACAGGAGGAAGCATGTGGTAGGGAAAGCATGTGGCATGGGTTAAAGATCAACTGCTGCACTACGGGGTGGAAGTCAGCTAGATCTTTTGGCAATATACCAAAGTAAATGGATCAGGTACTGGACGCTGGTTGATAAATTATGCATTTCAGAGCTGCAGCAAATGCGTCTCTGCCTTGGGATGAGGGGTCAGGGGGACGCCCTCTGGGCGTACTGTACTGCCTTTGCCTATGTTTAGGTTATGTTTGTGTATTTCTAGTCTGCCAGCTATCCACAGTTCGTTATGTAACTTTGGGATTTATTTTTATGGGACTTCTCGTATAAAGAGCCTTATTTCTCACTGACACATGAAGGCTTAGAGGTTTCTGAGAAGAGTCCAACATGTTCAGCAGCCCTGCTGAGTGTCAGTTTTAAGTAATAGTCTACAAAAGAAGCCATCTGGTCATTTTGTGATGTGAATATTTTCAATGTATACTTTGCTATCACAGATTTAAGTTCAATCAAGTTCACAGTACATCGCTTTTTGAGGTGAGAGAGCTGTGGGCATTGAAGATACATTTATAATACTTCTATTCTTGATGTCATGACAAACCCGAAATACAGAACGCTGGACAGATTTATTGTTAGCACCTTCCAATACTACGCTCCAGCTGATAGGCCGCGGTCGCAGGTTTGGGTACTTGGACTTTCTGCAACACTTGATGTACGCTTGTGTTTTAAGACACCTTATTGCCCTTGGAGAACTAGAAGAACAAGGCACAAGAGGGCAGGGAACATGACCCACCAAGGTGAACACTGGAATATTGATGGGTGCTTTGTGTATTAAAGCGTGGCAGGGAGCGCATCTGTATTCTAGAGTGCAGAGCGCCCTGCAATCTAATGCTCAGCTCACGAAAGGCAGGGACTATCACCTCCATTCAAGTGCCTTGAGATAGCTGGTCACTTTGGACCAGGCTATACAAAACTTTTGTTAAAAAGTCACTGCGAGTGTAAAGATTTGCAGACCCCCGCTTTTGTATGAATACTTGTCAACCTTCCATTTACCATGGATGTCTCTCCTATTTCTTACACAGTAACAATCCTAGCACCATTCAATCAATCAATCAATCAAACATTCATAAAGTGCCGTAAATCCTACGTGAGGGTCACAAAGCGCTGGAGATGAGGGCCCTGCATGGTGGTTTGTTTATTCAGACATCCAGGTCTTGAGTTCTTTCCCGAACTGCTGAAGCGACGGAGAGACCCTGAAATGCAGGGGAAGTTTGTTCCATGCCTTGGCCGCCTGGTGCAAGAAAGAGCGTCCTCTGCTGTTGGTTCGGCGGATCAGGGAGGTATCTGCAAGGAAGAGGGAAGCAGATCAAAGGTGTCTGGTCAGTTGATGGACGGTCAGGCATTTGTTGATGTATGCTGGTCCTTCGTTGTGCAGGGCTTTGTAAGCGTGGGTCAGCTTCTTGAACTGCCATTTCCTCTCGCTAGGCAGCCAGTGTAGTTTCTTGAGGTAAGGTGTGACGTGGGTTCTTTTGGGGAGGTTGAGGGTGAGTCTTGCCACTGAGTTTTGTATAGTCTGAAGTCTCTTCAGGAGGTGTGCAGGGATTACTACGTAGAATGTGTTTCTGTAGTTCAGCCTGCTGGTGACGAGGGCTTGCATGACGGTCATCCTGGTGTTGACTGGGAGGCACATGAAGATCTTGCGGATTATGGGATTTTAGGTCAAAGACTCCTGCTAAACTGTGGGAACAAATGAATGCCACAACAGAATTAGCAGTGATTTCCAATCCAGCTCCTGAAAGGGATTCCACAACTCCTTGCCTACAACTGTGGGAATGATTATCGGCACCCGGGACAGCGGGAGCTTGCCTACTGAACCGTAACGAACTGAAATCATGGCAATAAACCTCCCCACTTCCCTCCTTCATAAGGTTGCAATGAGTTTGTGCTTTGGGTGCTAATGTGGAGAGTCTAGGAGGGGGGATATCCGTCTTTCTTGCTTAGGACCCCAGAACTCCACCCTCCACTACCTACGCCTATGGTTGGGAAGGAAGATCACTTAAGGTCTTTGTGTTCTCCACTACAACAGCTCGTCAGATTCACGTTCACACTAGTGTCTGTGTGAATAATGATCTTTAGAATGCAACAGTGAATGTCCAACTAGCTGGCAAGATAAGTAAGTGAATTAAATGTTCACTGCTGGCATGTCATGAGATCTGCATTTTAAAGGCTTGAATCCAAGCGAGGACAAGTAAGCCCGTATTCCCCAGAAGCTGGTAACATGAGTACCATTAAATTAAGTGATACTTGTGTTCAGAAACGAGGCAAGTTGGGAATGGGGCGCTATACATCAATTTCTTATTTATATTAGATGGGTTAAAAAACAGATAATACAAATAAGGGAGGCGCCACACTATTTCAAGAGCACATTTATAATTCCTTAAAAAGTTCAGCACTCAGTGGCACCTTACTGAAAAGGAATTTAGAAAGCTGAAAAAAGGAGAAATGTATGTAATGGGTCGCGTTTCGGAATGGCATTGCGGTGTTCATCAGTTCATTGAAATAAAATACTGCAGGAAGAAGAGCAGAGATAAAGTGCAATCCAATCCAATAAAATGTATCGTTTCTATTTGTCTTTTACTGCCACAACTTGGGAACAAAACAGGCTTTGAGCCTTAGCCGTGCAAAGTTTCAGGGGAGACGGAAAACGGCGGAAGGATAACGAGCAGAGGATGTCTGAGAACACCAAGGCAAGCACATCCATCGGCAAACATGTCAGGTTGATACATTTCTGAATAGACCCATTGTCCTTGGTTCTAAATTCCACCGCCCCCGGGAGCTGGAATGCTTAATTCCACCTCACAGCTCATAGCCACAATGTATGTGTTTGCATTTGGCGAGTGTAAATACTTCAGGGCTATGTTAGGCGGCATTGTTTAAAAAGCCTAGAAAGGAACGGTCACTATGGATAGCGCTGTAAATTATTATTCAGATACCTGCAAAGGTTCAAGGAGGCAACCCAGCCGACTAAAAGGGAGAACACAAGACACACGGCTACGAAAAACAGTTTTTGTTGAAATGGGTTTTCAGGGAGGAGGCGTTCCCGCACTAGTGTACTTCGGCCCATGAGCTGGGGTGAGAGCAGTGAGTCATAGAGATTGAGAACTGAGACACGGGCGAGGGGGGCGGACTAAGATAGCCATATTAAGGCAGCCGTTTAGCACATAGTAATCGCCACTGTGGTTATCAAGTGTTCCTCCCACTCCAATGATCCGCTTATCCACCTGACTGCGTATCTCTCCTGTGAGCTGGGAGTGGGAGGAAGCGCGTGGAGAGTCCACATGGGCCTCTGTCTCCGGGGGAGTGGAAGAGGGGTAGGTGCAAGAGCTGGGACACACCTCTGCGAAATACTGGTGGTGGGGAGGGGGGTCGCAGCCCAATATCCACGTACCTCATGTGGCCTTCAAATGAGGAAATTAGGGTCACCTGCGTAGTTAACAGACAAAACGGCTATTGTTTTTTCTGCACTAAGGTGGGGGTTAACTTTTCTCCTACTTAGATAGGAACTCTAACAACAAAGACAGAGCACACCGCAAAGAAGTATTATCTGACCAATACTAGCCAGTGATCAGTTTAATTCCAGACAAAACAAAAATTGAAACGATCAATATACAGTCATCTTGATCTCCAATGAAGTTGACACGTAGGTATAAATGTAGAACAGCCGACACTGTTTTGTTGTGAGATGACTTTCTCAAGGCTTCGGTCCATAAATTTGTGTGTGCACACAATCAGCGGGAGCAGCCCATTCTTCTCTAGTATGAGGATGTCATAGGTGCAGGGCGATACCAGTGTACAATCGAAAGTCGCAATAAAAAGGTAGAATCATCAGTTTTATGATTGGTGAGCCCGCAGTTCGTTATGGTAAACGAATGGGAGTCTACAAGTCGAGATCTCCCAATAAGAGTAGTGTCCTTTAAAGGCGTGATCTACGGTGAAGCAAAGTAGGAGCTTCTAGGTCACTTCTACAACAAGTAAATTGCTGGCTCTTCTTGTAAAACCACTGCCATCTTTCTGTATATTAGGTTAGATAGGAACTCGACCACAAGAGGAGTTTAGGTAACATATATATGGTCATAAAGGCGTACATCCTCTTGGACAATAAAGGTATGAAATATGCAGACCTATTCATTGACTTAAGAATTCACAGACTAACGATCATCTAATTAACTCAAAATAAGAGTACAGGAACATCATTTTTCCATATATTCTCTGACCTATTTTTAACCTTAACATAGACCACACTAACGAATAAAAGCGATTAGGAGGGATCCATAGTTAATTTTAATTACTCCTTACCCCTCTTCCTAGATAGTCATGTTAGTGTCCTCCAACAGTGTAGGCATTCGAGTTGCATCTTTACAATCCAATTGGCGGTAAAAAGATCTCCAACAAAGAGCCTCTATTAGACCTGGCATCCTTAAGGTGGTCTTCCCTTGGACTTTTTGCCTCCATTTTTCTGATTCTTTTTGTTGGGCGTAGGACTCTGAACCACTTTGATTGGCATATTTGTCTGCAGTGCCTGTGTGTGCAGTTTACTGCCACTTCGACTTGGCATTTAAAACTACTTGCCAAACCTTAAACTCCCCTATTATTACATATAAGTCACCCCTAAGGTATGCCCTAAGTAACCCTCAGGGCAGGGTGCTACCTAAGTAAAAAGGTAGGACATGTACTTCTGGAATTGAAAAACAGTCTATTTTGTTTTTCACTACTGTGAGGCCTACACCTCTTATAGGCCAGCATTGGGAATTCTTAAATTCAATTTTAAGGTGTAATTCCTGATCAGAGAGGAGTAGCTTTTTCATGATTATTATCTTTTGACTAGTAATGATAAATCCTCCTCTCTTATGAAGTTGGATTTAACGTTATTATCTGTTTCTTACTGCTCTTTGTGCCTTACAGTCTGTCTCCAAAACATGCCTGTAGGGTGACAGCTACACTTTGTGCATTCCCTCTAGACAGAAACAAGCACATGAAGGTGAGGCTCATCTGTTTTCTGAGCATTCATCTGCATTCTGATGGGTCTTCCTGGGCAGGGAAGTATGGGAGTGGCTAACACCTAAACTTCAGTGGTAGTGTTCTCTTCGCACACAAAAAATCGTATACTTCTGGATCTTGAACTAAACGTCTGTCAGAAGGACTGCTGTGCTGCTTAAAGGACTCAACTGTCCTGCTTTTCTAGAAGGACTGCTTTTCTGCATGTTGCCCTGCTGCCCCCTGGGTCTGCTGAAGGAGAGCTGAACTCTGCCTTCACCCCCAATAATGTCCATGTACTTGATGACTTGCCTCCTATTTTCGGAGGCCTCAGGGTCACAAAAGACTTCCTGCAATTCCTCCGGTGCAGCAGGACTCTGCCTACTGTGAATCCTACACTTGCTTAAGGAGCACCCTCCAATCCTGGGCCTCAGAAGTGGGTTCTGCAGCTGATTTCTGTAATAACCGATGCATCCCCCAGACTGTGTGAAAAATTCTACCGTATTGCCCTGCAACGCAGAGGTTGCTGCACGGCTGGACGAGGACGCTCTGCGTGGCTCAACAATGACGCATTGCATTCACTTCAACAGAGATCGATCATGACGTCAACACTTTTTCTAGCCAATGTATTTCTTCAGCTGGACCTGTCTGGGCCATGTTGCTGGTCTGTCCTCCATCGCAGTCGTCCTGAACTTTGGATTTCTACTGGTCCCTTGCGACCCCAAGTAACCTATTGACCAATAGTGACTTCTAAGCATTATTCTTGCATTTATTCTTTAAAAATTCATATCTCGACTTCTACTGATTGGATTTTTGTCATTTTGGTTTCGTTTTACTCAGAATTTTTAAAAATATTTTTCTAAACCTGTGTGGAATCTTTTTATGATGTATTCATTGTGTTACTCCGTGTGTGTGTGTTTAATAGCCCCCCTCTGGCGCCTATTGGACATTGCAATGCCGGGCCAACCAGAAGCATGACCCGACGATGATGCACGCTCCCCTTGGGTGGGTGAGAGATTGTGCTCCACTAAGCAAACGCTTCCAGTGACCATTAGGATCAGGATACTGAATATCATATCTAGGATCCACTATGGAATAGTATACTTCATTTCAACTGAGTCCACGTTGGAAACCATTCCCTCTCATATACAAAAACAAGAAATGTATCTCTCTACTCTTCACATGCAAGGTCAGAACCGCTTCCTCATACTTCACACATATGTACTTATGTATTGAAAAACCTAACCATAGAGCAACAGATCACTGAACAAGTATATGCTCGAAGATAAGATTTATAATCATTTAAGAAGGTTGACAAAGCTTAGTTCACACACTAGTGAGGTAGCTTCTCCCACTAGCAGAGTAGATTGTGTCCTAAAAGTGGCTAAACCCCTGTTCTTCTCTCCTAGCATAGAAGTGAAATGCAAAACAGTGAGTCCATTTTCTTTCTAGTTTGGAATACTGCCGGAATAGTCTGTTGTTGGTTTCTTTGCACTACGTAGGGAAGGATATAGATAGCCAGGGTGATTCTGTTCTTCCGGTAGCGTGAACGAGAGGCGCATTGCTAACGGAGTTGATTACGCCAAACAAAAGGGGCTGGATCAATCTCTGGAGTGACTCGAGATCTATTGAATTATTCACGGCACCCCGTTTCTCTTATGAGATGACTTGACATGTAAGTAATGGGGCACACTATAGTTCATGATGCCATTACCGACCTTTAGTAACGAATAAATATAGTTATATGTATTAGATTTTAGTTTATACTCCCTTTTATTTTTTATTTTAGAAAATTGGATAGCTGAGTCTGGTCAAGTTTATTACGTAGCACTACCCGAAGTGGTAGGTGCAAGAGATCGTTTTTCCTCGATGTTGAGAGGTAGAGGACGACACTGACATCTGTTGTACTAAGAGGTGTAACACAACTTATTGTTGGTAGGTTTGGTTTGTTTTGTATTGTGGTATTTGGTGGTGGATGCACTATTATGTAGTAAACATCGCTCACATTCTGTGGTGTTGGTGGATTATGGGTCTATCACAATAAGGATTTGTGCAGTTTAGGTGGTGTTATTTAATTTCTTTAGCTTTTTTCTATAAGCATGTTGCCAAGACCTCGAGAATTTTGCTTCTCCGTACACTTTAGAGGTAACTTTGGGCGCTCGTGTCCGTGATTGTTATAGTCGTAGATGTATATAAATACGTACTTATTTTTGTATTATTATTCTTTTTTAGGTAATTCTGCACTTGTTGCCCAAAGTCCTGAGGAGGCCTTAAATTGTTTTGATAGGCTGAAACGCGTCAACATTTACCATAGTCCGACACCATACAAATGTGGAATTGATTTTGATAAATTCTACGAGAGCTCTTCAAAAAAGAAGTATACATTTATTTTAGCTTCCTAGGCTCTATGACTAAATGGTGATTGTGAAAAATGAATTAAGGCTCAAAAAGATTATGCCATGAATTTCCTTATGTAAAAGATTGGGCTTCATTTCAACCCGGGATAATAAGGGTATAAAAGTGTGTTTTTCATGCGTATTGGTTATGTCTTGTTGTACAGTGTATATTATGTGGATAGACATATGACGTCTGGATATTTATGTATATAAACTGAAACAAAATCAAAAAATCCTAGTGTAAAGAAAAATTGGGTTGACTAAAACAAGTAACCATAACCAATTTTTGGTGTTTGTGTATAATTTTGTTGGTATAATGTTTTTTGATAGCGAGTAGATGAACAAAGAATATTAGATTCTTTCTGTGTGTAAATTAATACTCTTGGACAGACAATTTGTAGTATCTGTCCTCCAACTAGAAGGTTCCTTAAAAGAAATACCAGAGGCATCATTGTACTTATTTTATTGTAACGTCCCAGATGCCGTATGGTTTATTGGGTTTCCCCTGAGATATATATATATAAACAGCTATGAAGACTAGGCAATTATGCTGTGAAGATACGGGTGGAGAGATTTAGATATCAGAAAACAGACATAATGCTTATGTAATAGCAATAATATTCAGAGGAATGATAGGCATGGCGGCACTGAGGTGATGGGGATGATAAATTGAAATCTCTCCTATTCCATTTTGATAGCTACCTGGTTGAAAGACTATGACTAGTCAAGAGGGTCAAACAGAGGGACCCTCCACACACACAGCGTGTGCCCATATTTCATAGGCTTCCTATAGTGAAGCGAGTATCTTTGTACGGGTCACATTAACTGTCACTGTCTGCTTTGTGCCTAGTGCAATGGACAAGTGGGAAATGCCGTGTGGACTAACACAGCTATATCAGAATACAAGTGTGACAGTTCACCAGAGAAAAAGGCAAACCACTTGCAAGGAAGTATCTGCTGTGCTCTTGCTAGGCTAAGAAACTTACAGCATTATGAATGCTTACAGTTCAGGAGCCGCCAGACCTCAGTCAAGTATTGTGAGTCTTAGGTCGAAGAGGAATTGTGACATTAAGTTCCTAACTGCGAGTGGACTCTTAATTCTGATGCTACCCGCCCATCAGAATGATGAGATCGGCCGTGTTTCTACACAGATCTGTTTATTTTCACAGTGAGAAGAAATCCCTGTGTTCAAACCTAATTTCTAAGAGCATCCTCAGGATCCCATGTGTACAGACCCGGATTTTCCCCTCTCCCAGAGTTAATAATACCCCAGTTATCTGCAATAGGATTCTCATAATGCGTGCCTTTATGGAAAAACAGAGTTCTTGGGGTAAAAGCAACAAAAGTATGCAGAAGGGACATACAGTTGTCATGTCGGTGATGCTACTTTTACCCTTAATATGCAACCAGAGAGATAGACACTAGTGGAAAGATTTTAGGGAAGGGATTTGAATCTTGCTGGAAGGTACTGACCATATACAGTCTACTGCCGCCTCCTGTGAGCAGTGCTGGAGTAGGCAATGTATAACTATATATGATCAACAAAGTTTGAAAATGTGAGAACCTATAAAAATGCTATGTAGGGATTGGTATTCATATGCTGTTTTTGCAGCCAGACGACTTTGGACTGCTTGGTGTTCAATCTGAAAACTGCATCTTTTTAAAACTGTACTCACAATAACGAACCAAGGCAACAATAACAGGTCAATACCATCCACCTGCACAGGAAGTGACATCACTAGATTTCCCATCAACCATCTGCACAGGCAGTGACATCACTTGAATACTGATCCTCCATATGAACAGGAAGTTACACCACTTGATTTCCCATCATCCATCTGCACAGGAAGTGACATCACTGGAATCTCTATCATCCATCCGTACAGGAAGAGACACCACTCATCGCTAAGAAATACTTAATGGGCTTCACAATATGGAAGCACATCGTTGCGCCACTGGGGTGCCTAAGGCAAGTCCATCTGGGTCAGTTTGCGTCTAGATCGCACCCAGCACTAGGAAACTTGGTCCTCCCTCCTGCAACTACCCTGCGGTGATCCTTCACGCCCTCTACCTTGGCTGTTGGCCACTGGGATTGTGAACCAACTTCACCAACACCATGACAGACTTTGTCGCACCACTCATCCTCGACAGTAGCAATGACATTTTACTCCTGACCAGGCTGACCCCAACTCAAAGGCACTCGAAGACCTTGGAAGCCGGGGCCTCACTCACCAGTAAAGGGACCTACCCATGTCATCAGAGACCTCCTGGATTCGGTTTTCACTCCGTTCAACAACATCAGAGTGGACGAGCCCACAAAAGTCTTCTGGACAGACCACGCCCATGTCAAGTTCAGCATCCCTAACAAGGTTCAACGCACACACGCCACCACCAGGCCAGCCCACCAAAACTAGAACAGCATCACTGAAAAGGACTGACACTCCGCTCTTAACGCCCACCGATCCGAATAGATCACAAGTCTCCCAAAAGCCATCAAGAATTTCAACAGCTGGATCACCTCTTCTGCCTATTAATTAGCCTCACTCAGAGACAGCAATACAACAAGATTTGACTCTAGGCCATTTGGTACACGGAGGACTGATGAAAAACCACAGAGCACATTCAAATTCAGCCTGAGATGCTACCACCAAATGATATGGAGCACCAAACTAGCTGCTCTGGCGGAACGCATCGATGCCAGCACCAACAGGAAATCTTTACCATTGTGAAGTATTTCACCTCACCAGAGCCCTCCTCCAGCTCAATCCTCCCCTGGAAGGACCTCTGCAACAATCTCTATCAATTCTTCAGCAATTAATTCACCGCCATTTACAGAAACTTCAACACGCAATCGGTCCCTACAGACCGCACTAAATGCCTCCCACTCTCATCCAAAGAATCAATGTTAACCATATAGCCCATTATTACCCCTGAAGAAATCACTGCCACCACCAATTCCATTCTTTCAGGAGACCCATTGGATCCCTGCCCCACAATGCCAATTCAATAGGAATGAAACACAGTGCCAAATTCATACCCATCCTAAATGCATCCACCTGTTCCCTCAACATTCCCAGACGCATGGAAATATGGAACTGTCTTACTATTGCTAAAGAAACCGCATCTGCGGATCCTTAACGCTCGCCAACTACAGACCTATCTCCAAGCTACCATTCCTGGCCAAGGTCTTAGAAAACATCATTAACAGATGCCTTACAGAATACCCAAATTCCTCAACACCACTCAGTCCACAGCCACAATACAGAAACTGGCCTCATCGCCGCCACGGATGATACCTGCATGACTCTGGATAAGGGACACACAGCAGCCCTCATCCTCCTGGATCTCTCCGGCAGCATCATATTTGGTCTCTCACCGCCTCCTCATCCACTGCCTTCAGGACACGGGAATCCAAAGACGTGCACCCCAATGGATCTTCTCCTTCCTCACTGGAAGAACCCAGTCAGTCTGGACCGTACACCGTACACCTCGGACGCCCGGGCCCCCATCTGCAGAGTTCCACAAGGATCCTCTCTAAGCCTGGCTTTCTTCAATGCAGATATGTTATCTCTAGTCAGCATCATCCGCTCTCACAACAACGTCCTACACCGACGACATACAACTCATTCTCTCAATCATGAACAAGATGACAAGCACCCAGTTCAAGTTTAATGCCTGCATGACTGAAAATGCCCACTGAATGAAGACCAGCTGCGTAATATAAACACTGACAGACCAAAATCATGATCTTTCGAAAGAGCACATCACTGTGGGATTCCACCTATTGGCCAACAGAGCTAGTACCAACACCCACCCACACGAACCCCAAGAACCTAAGGATCATCATTAAAAGCAAACCTAGCCTGACTGCCCGTCACTTCTGTCACCACCTCATGCTTCCATATGCTGGAGGTTTTAAGAAAGATTTTCAAATGGCTCCCAACCGACACCCGTAAAATTGTCACACACACATTGGTCACAAGTAAGCTGGACTACAGGAACATCATCTATGCTAAAATTAACAAGAAACTCACCAGAAGGCTGCAGACCATTCAGAATTCTGCAGCAAGAATCACTTTCAATCTTACATGCGCACTCATATCACTCCACACCTGAAGGAGTTCCACTGGCTCCCCATATGGAAACAAGCACTATTCTAACTCTTCACGGATACTTGGAAGGCACGACATAACAGTGGTCCAGCATACTTCAAAAATCACATCTGCTTTCACAAACCTCCAGACACCTCTGCTCGTCCGTACTCCCAATTGCAAACATCCCACTCATATGGAAAACCAGATCCAATGGTCGAGGCTTCTCTTACATCACTCCTACAGAATGACATGACCTGCCACTATGCATAAGAGTTTCCTACTCATCTCCTCAGCTCCCGAATTCTGCAAGAATCTGGAGACCTGGCTTTTGGATTAATCCCACGAGGCCCTAGGTTTGTCTCACCTGCTCAGCTACAGGATATCCTCCCAGGTGACAGTGCGCTCTACAATTCTGCCCAACATATTATTACACAACATACCATAAAGTAATATACCATAAAGTAACATACTATAACATAAAAAACACAAGTTACTTACCTGTACACTGTGGTTCTCCAATATTAATATATTTAATAGATTCATGTGCTTGAATTAAGGGCAGGGCCACTTGATTAATTTGGACCTGAAGAAATACTACACATCACTCCTTGACCTAACAGGTGTGAAACATATCAACCTTTTAAAGCATCCATTGAGAGATTGTCAGGCCCCATAACTATTCCTGACAGCCCACACTTTTTGACCCTTGGTTAAAACATCTTCTGGTACCCCTTATATAGTTTTAAGTCACTTTTTTCCCCCACTTACACTAACCTTTACCCATACACCAGCACTTATTGTCACAGCTATATACAAGCGGATCTCAACGAAAGAACCCTTTTGTGGGGTCCGTAGGTCATTGCACCACTGGCTCCACGAGGAGCTAAGCCAGATGATGAAGAAAACAACTTACTTACCTGTAACTTTGGTTGTCCAGTATTGGAAACTTTCATAGATTCCCATGCTTGTATCACTACTTGTCGTCGGAATGGGAGTCCCAGGTATAAATAAAATAGCAATAGAAACCATTACTAAAACAGAACCTAGGCCTAGGCCCTTTCTTGTTTTGCAGCCTATTCACCTCTTTTTGTAAAAGAGACCAAAAAAATGAACAACCAATCAGATCAGCCTCACCCCTTAGAACCCTCCTGAGAGAAGCTCAGAACCTCAGATATTCGGAGCCGTTGTGCAACCAAACCACTGAAGATGGAAAAGGCTGAGCTTTCCCTGGGTTCCCATGCGTTAACAGAGTATCTAGCAGTTATCAGCACATTTTTGGGAACCATGACCAATATCAAACTAGGAACAAAGACATATTATAAACATCATAATGACATTTTCAATGGTCAATAACATACTTAGAAATTTCAGAAACATAAACACGAGGTTCAAAAATGTGCAAAATCTGATAAAACAGTAACATGGAAGGAGGGATCAAAGGAAAAGCTCACCACTACTGAAAGAGGTTCCTCAGGACTGCTTGGCAGACTGCTGTGTCGCTGGGTTACAGAATCCATGCAGTAATGCCTTGTAAACGTATGGGTACTGCTCCAAGCCTCTGCACTGCAGATCTACCGGATAGGAACTCCAACAAAGAGGGCTGTAGAAGAAGAAATCGCCCTCATGGAATGAGCACGGACTCGAACTTCTACGGGCTAGCCAGATGCCTTGTGACAATACTGGATAGCATTGGTAATCCAACGAGCGATCCCTTGCTTGGAAATGGGAAAATCCTTACGAGGGTCACTAAAAGACACCAACATTTGAGAAGACTTTCGGAAGTCTCTAGTTCGTTGAAGATAGAACGTTAAGCACCTCTGAATGTCTAGAGAGTGAAGTGCTGTCTCTGCAGGAGTAGCCGGTTGAGGGAAAAAAGTCTTAAGAATTACCGGCTCATTCAAATGAACGTCCGAAGGAACTTTAGATATGAATTTTGGGTTAGTACGTAGAATCACTGTTCCTTTTTTGAACTGGAGAGTGGGTTTCTGAATGGTTAGAGCCTGCAATTCTCCCACACGCCTAGCTGAAGTCAAAGCTAGAAGAAACGCTACCTTCCAGGAGAGGAATTTCAACTCTGCCTTGTGGATAGGCTCGAAAGGAGGCTTCATAAGCTGGGCAAGAACCAAGTTCAGATGCCAAAGAGGAGGAGGTGGCTTGACTGGAGGAAAAACTCTGAAAAGTCCTTTGATAAACTGTGTAATGATTCTTGTCAACGTGCATTTAAAGCGAGAGATTGCCGCCAGATGCACCTTGATTGAAGAGTGAGCCAGTCCCGCTTTCCCTAATGATAGAATATATGGAAGAACGTCATGCGGCTCAGATTTAAAAGGATGGAGGCCGTTCGGATGGCACCAAATACAGAAACATTTCCACTTCAACCTGTAAGTCTTGGTTGTACTTGGGGCTCTTGCCTCAGAGAGAACCTCTTTACATTCTGCTGAGAGATTCAGACCAAGAAATTCTCGCTGCTCAGGAGCCATGCCGAGAGTTGTAGAGACTGAGAATCCGGATGCCAGACTTGGCCCTGGGACATCGTCAGCAGCGAAGGAATCGGCTGCAAAGGAAGTGGAAGGTCCAGCGAGAGAAGGTGTTGTTCTTTGAACCAAAACTGTCTGGGCCACGCCGGAGCTATCAGAATCATCCTGCATGGTTCTGCTTTGAGGTTCCTGAGAGGCCTGGGGATCAGAGGAATGGGGGGGGGAAAGCGTAAACAAATGCATCTGACCAGGCCATCGAAAGCGCATTCCCCAACAATACCGGATGGTGGAGCCTGCTTGCATAGAACTGGCATTTCTTGTTCTCCGGAATGGCAAAGAGATCTATGGAAAGTGTGCCCCATCTGTGAAAAACCTTCTGTAGAGTGGAATTGTCCAGTGCCCACTCGTGGCTGACCGACTTCAGTCTGCTGAGCGTGTCCGCTGCTTTGTTGAGGACACCTGGAAGATGTTCCGCTAGGAGAGTTATCTCCTGCTGAATTGCTCACTCCCAGATTGCTTAGGCTTCTTGTGACAACAGTCGAGATCTGGTGCCTCCTTCTTTGTTTATATAATGCATGGCCGTCATGTTGTCTGTACATATAAGGACGGCCGACTGCTGTATTCATGGAAGAAAGGCCTGCAAGGCTAGGCAAATTGCTCTGAGCTCCATGAGATTGATATGCAACAGACGATGCTGTGGCTTGTAACACTGCTCCCCAGTCTTCGAGAAAGGCGTCCGTAGTGATAATGTGTGGAGCAGGGGCGAGCCTGAAAGAAAGGCCCTGAGAAATGTTTTCTTTGGCCATCCACAATGATGCGACGTCTCTCATGGCCTCGGTAACTGAGATCTTGTCGTCGAAGGATCCGTCGACTTGGCGCCACTGCAAGTCTAACTCTTCCTGGAGTGGACTCATCCGTAACCTGCACTGAGGAATCAGGGGTATGCAGGAGGAAATGGATCCCAGCAGGGACTTGTAGAGGCAAACTGAAAGTGACTGTCTTTTGAACAATCGGGAGGCCGTGGACATCAGCTTCTCTTGCCTCTCCAAGGTCGGGAAAGCTTTGTTTATGGAAGTGTTTAGAATGGCTCCCAGATATCTGGCTGTTCTTGATGGACGGAGAGAAGACTTCTGTTCGTTGGGCATTAGCCCGAGATTGGCAAACAGGCGTGTACATGCCATGACTGATTCTTGTGCTGCCTGCCTGATAGGAGCTTTCAGTAGCCAGTCGTCCAGGTAAGGGAAGACTTCAAGCTTTTGTTTTCGAAAAAAGGCTGCTACCTGAGCTAATATCTTTGTAAAGATCCGTGGAGCAGATCAAAGTCCAAAGGCAAGAACCCTGAACTGAAAATGGCTCTTGGCTACTGTGAAGCGAAGAAACCTCCCGTGAGCTGGGCGTATGGGTACGTGAAAATAAGCGTCCCATAGATCCAGAGTGGCCATGAAATCCCCTGAGTTGAGAAGTCGAAGGATATCTTGCAGAGAAACCATCCAAAAGGATTGTTTGATGAGATAGGTGTTGAGCTCCCTCAGATGTAGGATAGGGCGCAACTTTTCTAACGTCTTCCGGATCAGTAAAAGCCCTTTCCCCTTTGAGAGATAGGGACCGGTTCTATAGCTCCTTTGAGGAGCATTTGATGGACCTCCAACCGTAGGAGACGGAGATGTTTCGATAAAGTGGCGCGAGGGGGCTTGGATGGTGGTGGTATGGCCGTAATGAATGATGTTCAATACCCAACAGTCTGACGTTATTTGCTGCCAGTTGCGGAGGAAATATGAAATTCTGCCTCCCACTGATGTAACAGGAGGAGAAGGGGCAGTAGTCAGAGCCAGCAAGCCGCTATTGGCGCTTAGAGTTGTCTCTGCCCTGGGGTCCTTGTCGTCCTCTGTTGTTTGAGCAAGAGAAAGAAGAAGAAGATTGATTCTGCCGCTGATTGTAGTTCGGCTTGTAGGATTGTGACTGGGAACAGTACCAGGAGTAACGCTGCTGTTGATAACCTCCCCAGTATGTAGAGTTACCTCTTCCCCTCGCTCCTTGCAATGGGAACTTACTGCACTGCAGAATCCCTAAGGATTTTGCGGTTTCCGTATCTTTTTTAATATCCTGGAGCGCATTATCTATAGGCTTTCCAAAAAGCGCTTTCCTATCAAAAGGCAGATCCAAGATTTTATCTTGGACTTCCAGGCGGAACCAAGTAGTCCGCAACCAGCCCTGTCGACGATGGACAGCTGCGCCAGCCAAGGAGTGGAAAGCAGTCGTTGCAATATCCATTGCACAATCAATTATTTCTGCTGATGTTATTTCACCCTTCCTGGAGGAAAGAGGTGTGGCACAGCAGCCAGGGCTCCTGACTCTGGACCACGGGGTTCACGGTCTATCCCCAGTGCCGGCGGCAGGTTAGTCCGGCACCATGTGAGATGACTGAGTCCGGCTTAGGCTGGCTGGTCAAACAGGCTGGGCTATCCTCCGGAGCGAGGTAGAACTGGAATGACTGTGTATGGATTTTGCATTACCTTTAAGCCTTCATCCCAGACATGGCCTACAATTGGAATTGAACTTGCCAATCTCTTATAAGGTTCCTTAAATGCATAAAGGAAGCACTCAGATTTCACCTTGGTCATGGGCAGCTCAAATCGTTTGGCGGCTCTCTCCATTAAGTTACGGAAACCCCCTATATCTACCGGGTGAATCAACAGGTACCGGAGCAGGAGAAGCTGGATCTGGAATGACATAGTCATCCCACTCTGCATCTGGATCCGGAATCGTGACGTTGCCTTAGTCATCGTCAGAGGTATCGTCATGGACGGGGGCGCAACAGGTGGAACATCCTGCGCTTCCAGTATTGGCTGAGGCTGTGGTAATTCAGGGGCAACGGGCGAGCAGGAGGAACAGTAGTAACAGTCACCCTCACTGGAACAGTAGGCTGTGTTGCGAACCTTTTTCTGTAATCCAACAGCATAGCTTGCAAGTCTGTCAGTAAGGAGGAGGGCATTTGGACCATCTCCTGTTGGTAGTCTTGTTGATATTGTGAGGGAGGACCATACTACTCAAAATCCTAACATTCCCCTGCAGAATCTGTGGCCAGGCATTTAAGGTGTACCTGAGAAGGGCTATCACCATACCAAAAAGGTCCATCCTGCTCTTCCGATTCCTCTTCTACGAGGAGGAGTGCAGGAGGTAAAGGAGTCACCCTCCTGGGGGAAGTCATCTCCGGTGTAATTCGACATTTTCTGAGCAAAACAGATTTTTTTCCACCCTCGACAAAGTCGTAGACTATGAAGAAATAGACTTCGTCGACACAGTCGTCGTCGATATCGTCGACATCCCCGCAGTCGTCATCGTGGACGTAGTAGGCGTCGTCACACTCGGCGTCAACATCCTTGTCAACATCTTCAACGTCAATAACATTGTCGACAATACAAATATCACCGGCGTCTACCTCGTCGACACAGAGCCCTGTGCCGATGACGATGAAACCACTGTCGATCAGCCCGTCGACGGAGTCATAGATGAAGAAGACTGTACCTTTAGTGCTTTCGTCAACAGAGTCAATGATGGCGTTGTCAACGAGTGTGCCTTTTTGGATGATTTTACCTCAGGAGTCAACAATGATGGCTTTTTGAAGGTCTATGGAGCCGCAGGAGGAGAAGTTGGAGGAACAGAACTGGATTTCCTCTCAAGACTTACGCCTTTTGATAGTCCTTCCCTCTCCTTTACACCTTGGTGAGGAGATTCGACAGGACTAAGGCCTTTAGACCTATCAGAGGTCTTTTTCTAGGCCTTACCAGTGCGTTTCTCAGAAGGTGAAGGAGAAGCTCTACCCCTTATTAAAGACTTTCTGGAAGAAGTTGCAGAAGATGCTTCGTTGCTGTCACTGGACACTGTCTCCTTTCTTGATTTTGGCTTCTGGAGCCAGGTCAAAAGATGCCCTACTCGGTCTTGCAGACTCTTGGTAGAGAATGTGCGGCATACCCTACAGCCTATAGCCTTATGGTCTGGGTACAGACAGTAAATACAATCTTTGTGCTCGTCCTCAATATATGACCTCTTCTTAGCACAAGTAGCACAGGCTTTAAAGAGGGCCTTCTCCTTCTTATCCGATATCCTGAAGAAGAAGTTGACGAATAAACAGGTGAAAAGGTTGTAGAATTAAAATTGTAGGAAACAACTGAGCAGAGCTCAGTGGAGACTCCTTTGCATAACGTGCGGTAGAAAATCTGAGGTTCTGAGCTACTCTCAGGAGGGTTCTACGGGGTGAGGCTAATCTGATTGGTTGTTCATTTTTTTGGTATCTTCTACAAAAAGAGGTGGATAGGTTGCAAAACAAAAATAGGCCTAGGTCTAGGTTCTCTTTTAGTAACGGTTTCTATTGCTATTTTATGTATACCAGGGACTCCCAATCAGACGATGGGGAATGATACAAGCATGTGAATTTATGAAAGTTCAATACTGAAGTAAGCATGACATCCATTACGGTGTGTGAGGGCAATACTTTCCAAAAAGAGATTTCCTCACTCCATTCACATTTCAACAAGACGTTTCCTTTCTAGGAACAGCTACCCTCCTTATGTATTAATACATTTCCATACCTTTCACTGGGCTAGCCTCATAAATCCTCCACTGCCTTCATAGTTTCCTCAGCGCCCTGGTTTACTGAGGAACTCAGAAGAGAAAAACAAAATTGTAGGAAAGATTATGGTGCTCACCGTATTAAAATGGATAAAGACTCATACAAAGCTACTCTGTCCAATTATAAGCTCTTACTGAAGGAAGCGATAAGCACCTACTTCACTGCAAAAATTGAGCTAGCAAAGAACTCGACTAAGGGGCTCCTCCATGGAGTCACCAAACTCACCATCCTCCAATGTAGCTAATCAGCTAACTCTCGTCAATCTTTCTGTGACACACTTGCCTATTGTTCCAGAAACAAAGTTGATAAAATATTTTCAAACTTTGAAGCCTCTAAAAAACAAGTCCCTGCTGGTAAAACCACGAGGTACACCCGGTTCAGGCAACCTTTAATGAATTTTCCCCAGTTGCACCGTTTTTTATATAATTAATGATTATACCATCAAAATCTGGCTCTCCTTTCGATCTCTGTCCCCCTTGGGTTTGAAATTGGACCCTGATTAGAAAGCTACCAATCTCACAGCTATCTTCAACTCTATATTTATCACTGGTGTTTTTCCTTCTCAATGGAAACAAGCATATAGTCTTCCTCTCATAAAGAAGCCTCGCTTAAATACAGCAGATCTTAATAATTATAGCCCCATCTCTAGCCTCCAACTCCCTGCAAAAATGGTGGAGAAAGAGACGAATTCACAGCTTGCTCGATTTTTTCAAGCCAACCATCTTCTGAACCCAATGCAATTTGGGTTCAGACCAGGATATAGTACTGAGACAGCCCTGCTGTTATTCTCCACGACTTGTCGGCGGCCTTTGATATGGGGTTGACCACAAGCTTCTGATTAACTGTCTAGGAGAATTAGATATCAAAGACAAGGCATTGGCCTTGCTGAACTCATTCCTATCTGACAGAGTACTAATGGTTTCCTTTGACCAATATACCTCCTCTACATTCCCCCTTCCTTGCGAGGCCCCTCAGGGATCCTTGCTTAGTCCATGTTTGTTTAATTTATACATAACAGGGGTTGCTACTCAGATTAAAACCTTTGCCTTCTCCCTAACCTCCTATGCCAACAACACTCAAATTGTTGTGTAAGCTTTTAACAATGATACTAACATCTGCACCCGATTCCATGACTGTATGCGTGCAATCAGCCTATGGACGAATAAACACTGCCTAAAGCTGAACTCAGAAAAAACAGAGGTTGTATTGTTTGGAAACCTTTTGTCCAACTGGGCCCCGTCTTGGTGGTCAGAGGAACTGGGATCTCCCCCCATTACAATGACTAAGGCAAAGAACCTAGGAGGTGTCATTGACAACAAACTAAACTTTAGAAGCAAGGTCAACGCTGTTGTCACCTCTGCTTCCTTTATTTTAACATGAGGATTATTAAAAAGATTCTCCCTTATAGACCAGCTGAAACTGGTATCACTACCTTAGTTCTGTCTAAATCGGACTACTGTAATGGACTACATGTAAATTTGCAGGAATAATATTTAAAAAGACAAGAGATCTTGTAAAACACAGCAAACAGGCTGCTTCTGGGTGTGTCCAAATTTCAATCAGTCTCTCAGGAAATCTTTAAGCTTCACTGGTTGCCAGTCAGAAGTCGTAATAAATTCAAGGTCTTTTGTATACCCTGTAAGGCCTTACACAACACATGTCATGAGTTTCTCAAGCACATCTTTGACTGGTACGAACCCAGCAGACTCTTGCGCCCCTCAGAGGCCAAGAATTTAAATTCAAATTCAAATTCAAATTAAATTCAAATTCAGAGGCCAAGAAGATGGTGGTTCCCAGATTCCGTAGGACGAACTGAGGTGGTAGGAGTTTCATTACAGGAACAACCAAGGTCTGGAACAACCTTCCCTCACATCAGGACCTTACCCTCTCTGACCTGTTTTAGGTAGGAGCTTAAAACATGGCTTTTTAAACTAATGTATAATTCCACTTGTGTTAGAGTGAACTTAGCGCTAAGACACCTTCGGCTATTCGAGGACCCTACAAATCTCTTTAGCATAACATTACATAACATAACATAGTTTAGTATAAAATAACATTCTACTTCCATAAGTGACGGTGGAGAGCTAGGTTGGGTGCAGTCCTTCCATGCTCTGCCCTTCTCGTTGCTCCGGCTCCCCCTCCGCTCCAGATGATTACTCTGTCTCCACCAGTTCTGGATACAATCTTTTTTTTATTGTTGAAAATGTGTTCCTTGTATACTTAGATCTATACTTATAATTTCCCTGTATGGCTGTAATACCTGTTACTGTGCAACTTGTATGAAAAACATGGAGCAGCCATTATGCTTCAGTGAATTGCACACTTTAAATACTAATGTATTGATACACAGTTTGTGTGAAGAATTTTTAAATAAAAAAAATACAAATTAGGCAAACAAAAAAACAGTTGTGATGTGGTACCATTTATGAGCACATTTTGATTTACAGCTGTGTACCTAGATTTAACTTACTTTCCTCTAGATATACCAGGGTGTCACCAAAAGCTTCAACCCTTCACTTCTTGGTACCAATTAGGTACCTTATTAAGATATAATCAGGGTTTTGGAACAGTGGGCATGTTTTCTTTTGAGGCTTCAGTGTGAAGGAAGTATGTTATCTGTATGTAAGTTTTAAAATATTTACTAAATAGCAAACGACGCCTACAGAACACTGTGCAATTTACACAATAATATACAATATTTAGATAAGGCAAAGTACGAACCTTTGAAAACATACAGAAAAGCGTGATTGAAGGCGTTTTACTGATTTTAATAGCTGAAATAGCCGAGTATTCTTTGGCACACTAGGGGCCATATGTACAATTTACTGGTGGCAAAATTCTGGTCGCAATTTGCGACCAGTAAAGAGTTTTAGGAACTGACCTATGTATTGATAGACTGACTTATTAATATATAGGGCGTTCTTAATATTCCAAATCACAGTGGGTTGGAATCCGACCTACCTTCATGAATATTAATGAGAAAGGTTGCAAATTCCGACTCACTATGATTGGAGGCCATCACAGGAACAGTGGCCTGTTTGGGACAGCAGACCACAATGTCTGTGATTGCTTTTTAATAAAGCCAACTTTCTTTTTAGATGTACCCCTTTTTCCTTTGATGGAGCAAGGTAAAGAACAACATTTTTTTCAAACTTGTGAAGTTAAACTCTCATAATAAAGTAATCAGATTAATAAGCTTGTGGTGAAATTATTATTCAACTTAGTTAGAGAATTCATTCCTCATTACATGGGGAAAAACTAATGTGCCTTTTTGTTGCATACGCAAAGAGAAATAATAAACTAACCTTGTCTATTGTCTTTGTCAGTATTAAACGCGGCAGTTGCATTAATGGCATGTGCTTATTTTATGTGCTTATGTTATGTCTCTCTGTGATAAAAAGCTCATGGAGTTCCTGCAATTCGAAAAAGGAGAAGTAACTATAATGCTGCTTTTATGTGCTTCTGCTAGGTAACATAATTAACGGGGTTAATTAGTAAAGGGGGAGGGTAACAGAATGGGACTCAATTCTTTAATTAATTGATGTCTTGTGATTGTTTAATAATAGTTTCCAAAGTGAGGCCTAAAGTTGGTTCTGAAAACATGGCTGACAGAGCTGCAGACACGAAACCTTGTCCAGAGTGGAACAATTGCACATGCGCAGCAGTGAAGATTTTATTTACTGCAATGACCCTGTGAATTAAAGAACAACTCTGTAGTCGCGTTGAACGTGCTCGTGAAGAGATAGCTGAAGGACAGCAATTTGATATGTCTGCCAAGGTTAGGAAGTAAACATCCGAGGTTCGAGTAAAGTATCATTCTTGAGGAAATCGAAGACGAGGAAATGAAAGACAATGGGCCTTATATGAAGCCTGGACTTGGTCAAGAGTCGGAGATGACCTAATAACTCTTAAACGTGGATTGACACAGGACAGCCATTGAAAAGCTTGGATTTCTCCAAAAGAATGTAAAATGTTGAAAGTTTAGCTACAGAGAAAGGTATAAAGTCTGACACTATGAGCAAGGAAAAAAACTCTTACTTTCCGATTCCTGAGTGACGAGTGACATGCTGATGGACCTTTGGTGCATGTAAGGACAGCAGACTTTAAATGATTTTTCCTTTTTAGGTGAAGCAAGAAATAGATAGGGAAATAGTTTTAGGGAATGGGAACTGTTATTTTGCTAATAATTCATGATTCAGAGCTTATTTTTAAAAGTCAGTTTTAATTAATTTCCTTATTAAAATGCTGCTTCCTTAATTATTTATGAAATAAACATTCTTAACCCAGCTGATCCTCCCCCTCACCAGAGACCCCGACACCGCCAGAACCAGCCTCCACAAAGGGATGAGTCGCCGAGTGGATGAAGAACAGCCGCTTGAAACTGAACTCAGACAAGACGGAAGTCCTCATCCTTGGACCATCACCCTCCGCCTGGGACGACTCCTGGTGGCCCCCAGCCCTGGGCACCGCCCCCAAGCCGACAGACCACGCAAGCAACATGGGCTTCATCCTGGACTCCTCCCTCTCGATGACCGGACAAGTCAACGCCGTCTCCTCTTCATGCTTTCACACCCTCCGCATGATCTTCCGATGGATCCCGATCGAAACCAGGAAGACGGTCACCCAGGCCCTCGTCACCAGCCGGCTGGACTACGGAAACACCCTCTACGCCGGAACCACAGCCAAGATACAGAAAAGACTACAACGCATCCAGAACACCTCCGCCCGACTCATCCTGGACATCCCTCGACGCAGCCACATCTCCAGCCACCTGAGGAACCTGCACTGGCTCCCCGTCAACAAAAGGATCACGTTCAGACTCCTCACCCATGCACACAAGTCTCTCCACAACCTGGGTCCCAAGTACCTCAACGACCGCCTGACCTTCCACACGCCCACCCGCCAGCTACGGTCCGCTAGCCTCGCCCTCACCACCGTACCACGCATCCGAAGAGCCACCGCTGGAGGCAGATCCTTCTCCTACCTGGCGGCCAAGACATGGAACTCCCTCCCCATCCACCTTCGGCTGACCCAGGACCACCTCGCCTTCAGGAGACAACTCAAGACCTGGCTGTTCGAGCAGTAGCGGCCCCCTTCCCCCAAGCGCCTTGAGACCCTTCCGGGTGAGTAGCCCGCTATACAAGTGTTTTGATTGATTGATTGATTGATTGATTAACGTTAAATGCCTTTTTCTTTATGAAATTAAAGCTAATAAAATAGATTTGAAGAAGACAAGCTGGTCTTGTTTATTCATGGTCTAGTTACCATCAGTTGGTTCAATTGCCTTAGTGGGCTGATTAATGAGTATTAAATGTTCAAAACCATGGTTGATAAGAATGATAAACTGCAGTATTATAAATAGTGTAAATAATATGTGAATAGTTTAATTAATCATACCACCTTATTCAGTGGCTCAAAAATTGTCTCATCGGTTTGTGGGCCTTTATATGTGTTTATGACTAATGGTGAGTATTGAGGTGTTAGGTAGTGTTTGTGAGACAGTTTTGCAATAGGAGCGCTGGATCACTTGCTTGGTAGCAGAGGCACGGTTACTATGGTAACTAGCATGTTACATGGTAATTACATAGGATTAATGACTAAAACATGTTAGGTTTGTTTAGTTGTTATATGTAGTCGAAAAGTTTTTTCCAGCAGTGTGAAAATTCCTGGTTTTTGTGCCGGCATGAGAAGTGTGGCAGGTGAAGTTACACAGTGTATTTGTTCTGTTTCAAATTGTGGTATCGTCGTATATCACAAGTGTTGTGGTCGTACACCACAAGTTTAGGGATTTTAGGTGTGTAAGGAAGAATGAATAGTGAGGATTGTCTTATGAAATCGTAACTTTTGAGTACAGGGACTTATGTTCTGTTTTAAAACTCACTGTGAAAAGAGTAGTAGAATTTATCTAAGCTTGTGTGAAGGGTAAGGAAGCGTTGTCTATCTTACTGGCGAGAGAGGATTTCTATTGGTGGGTTAAAGTCCTACTGAAGATTTATGTATGCATGGTTAGAGATTTTTCCGTATGAATGTGTGTAAATGAATTCGTAATTTACGATCGAGTAAAACTCTAAATTGTCTCTAAGGAAGTGTAAAAATCTCTGTATGTGCATTTAGAGAGAAACAAATTTGTTATTACTTGCTAGAAGGGTAAAGTAGCCTTACTTTATCGAAGAATTTATATATTCTGTGAAAATAGTGTCGTCTATTTCACGTGAAAAGAATACCTGAATGTTTGAGAAAACTATCACTTTATTATAGCGAAACAGACAAATGTTTTTTATGGAGTTATTAACTGGATTTAATTTAAAGTTTTGTAAATATGGCGCTGTGAAATTTTTTTGTAAAGGAGGGGTCTGTTTAAGGAGTGAGAGACAGAGTAGCTGCAGCGGTAGCATACGTCACTAGTGTCGCGCTGTGATTGGATAACATACGTCACTGTATTCGCGCAGCTGATTGGCTTACCCTGAAAAACAATAATTCTATTGGTTGAGTAAAATAGTGACAAAGCTTAACCTGATTGGTTTGTTGGTGAGTTTCGCGCACGGATTGGTTGGTATTACGGAATAACAAGGAAGTTGTTACGATCTTTTCCGAAGTAAGGGAAAGAGTTTAAAAACATGGATTACTATTTTATGAAAGAGAAAAAGAAGCTTTCATGGTTTCAGAAACAGAAAAATAAATTTAAACCTGATAAAGAAATCTCAACACGAGTCGGAAGATTAATTCATAAGTACAAAACACCTGCAGCTTATATGTTGGGTGAATATGGTTATCATACCTGTCTTTGGATTGAGAATTGGATGAAATATACTGAAAATGATGGTGTGTTAGCATGGCCGTAAGATGGATCATTTAACATAGCGGTTTTGAAAAATCTAAGAGAAAGAATGATGAAGCTTGTACCAAGGCCTAGACCTACTCAATTTGAAGATTTAGTTGAATGGGAAGATGACATGCATGAATTAGAGCGAGAGAGCAGAGGAGTAAGGGGAACAGGACCTAATCTTGGTCTTAACAGAGAAACACATCAGGATAGAATGCGTCGATGGAGAAGCGTAGACATGTGTGATGGCTTGTATCCAGTGAGACTAATTGATGAAGTAATTGGACGAAAGTGTACCAAAAAGACAAATAGAATTAGTGAAGAAAGTGATTCAGAGGATGCGGTATTAGAAGACATTTATGCTAAGAAACTGCTACCTTATCAACCAGTTTGTACATGGACTTCTCCAAGTGCCCCACAAAGAGAAATTATTGATGAGGCATCCCCTGAAATAAATCAGAATGTTAGAAAAACACCTGAAAAAATAGAAACAGGACATAATTCAAATATATCAGGAGAAAATAGTAATTTTACTGAAACTCCAGTTCAGAGAAAGGAAACCCCAAGAAGTGGAATTAGAGCAGAAAGGTATGAGGGATTACCATTAGCAGATACCTCAGAATATATATGTTCTGCAAATGAATTAATAAAGCAATTAACTAAAAGCATGGAAGCAGTAACAGTACCTGTAACGATTGGACCTGTTCTTCCAGTATTTGATCAAAAAGAAATTAGACATTCAGCTCTGACTTATCCATTAAATTCAGAAATACAGAAAGTGACAGAAAATTTTTATTCGGACTTAAATGAAATACATTGAGAGAAAATGATGATGCCTGACTTAACTTTTAATCAAAGTTTATCATGTAAAAATCCAACTGGTGCAGATTCTGATTCTAGTTCGCCAGAAAAGAGTTTGAGTAAAGTAGATTTAATGCAAACCCCAGAATGTAAATTACTTGATGTTGGTAAATTGTAAGCAGATTTAGGGGAAATAATAATTGGTACAATTGGAACTGACAGTTTGAAGGCATATCAGGATGATAAATTACATTGAGAGAAAATGATGATGCCTGACTTAACTTTTAATCAAAGTTTATCATGTAAAAATCCAGCTGGTGCAGATTCTGATTCTGGTTCGCCAGAAAAGAGTTTGAGTAAAGTAGATTTAATGCAAACCCCAGAATGTAAATTACTTGATGTTGGTAAATTGTAAGCAGATTTAGGGGAAATAATAATTGGTACAATTGGAACTGACAGTTTGAAGGCATATCAGGATGATAAATTACATTGAGAGAAAATGATGATGCCTGACTTAACTTTTAATCAAAGTTTATCATGTAAAAATCCAGCTGGTGCAGATTCTGATTCTGGTTCGCCAGAAAAGAGTTTGAGTAAAGTAGATTTAATGCAAACCCCAGAATGTAAATTACTTGATGTTGGTAAATTGTAAGCAGATTTAGGGGAAATAATAATTGGTACAATTGGAACTGACAGTTTGAAGGCATATCAGGATGATAAATTATTATTTATTTGCAAAAGCATAACGTGGAAAACAAAAAACAAATATGATCAATTAGAAGATATGGCTTCTGAATTAGAAGTGGATTTAAGTAAGCAGAAAAATTTGCAGAAAAATTATAGGGTGGATTTCTCTGAAAAAGACATTGAAAATATGAATACCTCAGGAAGAATCACTCATATAAAAGATTTAATTGTGATTTTGAGAAAATGGGGTGAGTTAAGTAAATGGAGAGCGAAATGGACCAAGAAAAGAGATGAAGACAGAACAAGTTTAGCCTTTCCTGTCAGAGAAAAAGAAAAAGTAGTAAATGAGTTTCCAATTAGAGAAATAGCAGGAGGAGGATATGTACATGTCCCATGGACAAGACAGGACATTTTACTGTTCACTAATGATTTCCCTTGTTTAAGAGAAAAACCTGTAGAATGGTATCGACAGGTAGAAAGATTTGTGAAAGTTTCAAAGGTGTTGTGGGTTGATTTAGATGGTTTATTTTACATAGTTGTTCCATCAGATCTTTGGACAGAATGTATAACTGCTATAAATTGGCCTAGAGAAGAATATGAACGAGATAAAGTAACAGGTGCTCCCTCTGCAGAGGTGTACGAATAGGTAATTGTGTTTTTGAAAAACAGAATTCCTCCAAAAGAGATAGATTGGGTTAAAATTGACAGAACAAATCAAGAATTGAAATAATCAGTACATTCATTTTATGAAAGATTACTGCTGGTATTTAAACAATACAGTGGTTATGAACATTTAAGTGAGAAGGACATGAGCCATTTTATATACAGATTTGTATATGGCTTGAGACCTGAAATTAGTGAAATGGTAAAAACTGGAATAGTTGGTTGGCAATCACACACAGTAGATGATATTTTGAGAAAAGCAAAATACTGTAGTGATAAAATGGAAGCTAAACAAAAGAAGCGAAAAGAAAAAGCCATGTGGGCACAGGTGAAAGTGGCTGAACAACAAATAGCAACTTTAGGAAATAAGAATGTTGAGCAGAATCAAGGGAAATTTAAAGGTAATTATAAGAAACCAAAGGTGGTAGGAAATATAGAAGAGTTAAAACAGAAACTCCCATGTTTTAATTGTGGTGAAATTGGACACTGGAAGCGCGAGTGTAAGAATCCGCCCAGAATTCATTTAAAAAATACATTATTAAATCCACAGATGCAGAATGAGATAAATGAGCAGCAACAGCTACAGCGACAGGTAGTGATTCAGCAAAGTCAGTTACCACAACCGCCACTTCCAAACTGGGTAAATGTGCAGAGATACAGTGCAGAAACAGGATTCAGCGGAGGTGAACAGGTAAAAAGATCACCGAGAGTCAATGTGTCAAATTTGTCTCAACAATATTGGTTGAAAGAAGATGGAGGGAGTGAATCTGAGGATTACTTCTGATGGTGCCTGAGAGAGGAGGAAGAGTGTGTGCTTGGAGCCACTCTTGAGGTAGATCAATCTGATCCATTTGTAAATGGTAAAGTGAATGATGTAGAAATTACTTTCCTAGTGGATACAGGTGCTACCCGTTCTACTGTTAGATCAGTGGAAATAGAAAATCTTCCTCTCTCTGGTGAAAAGATCCAAGTAGTAGGTGTAGTTAATCAGCAAATAAAAACAGATTTAACTGAACCAGTTGAAGTTGAAATAGGCAAATTTAAAGACATGCACAGATTCGTAGTTTGTGATAGCAGTCCTGTAAATCTTTTAGGAAGGGATATTCTTTGTAAAATGAACTGTGCAATATACTGCTCACCGGATGGTATAGAGCTTCAAACTCCAGAAGAAGATGGGCTTTACAAATTAACAATGTCAATGGTTGAAGCAGAAGAAAGAAAATTATTTCCTGTGTTTGATAAAAATAATTTAACAGAAGAATTAAAATTTGGGATTTTACTGGAGATGAAATGGGCCTGATGAAAAATGTAGATCCAGTACAAATAACAGTAAAACAAGGAGCAGATTATCCAAACATTCCTCAATATAAAATGAAAGCAGAAGTGATTGAAGGAGTAATTCCTGTGATAGACAAATTCATAAAACAAGGTGTTTTAAAAGAAATCGAGAGTAGCCCATGTAATTCACCAATTATGGGAATCAAAAAGCCAAATGGAACTTTCAGAATTGTTCGGGACCTGAGAAGGTTAATAAAATTGTTGTTCCATGTTGCCCGGTTGTACCAAACCCAGCGGTAATTTTATATCATATTCCGCATGATGCAGAATGGTACACAGTTATTGATCTATGTAATGCATTCTTTACTGTTCCATTGCATCCAATAAGCCAACAAATCTTTGTGTTTCGGTTCCAAGAGCGTATTCTAGCATGGTGTAGAATCCCTCAAGGGTACACTAAAAGTCCCTCTATTTTTAATCAATTGCTAAAGAAATCATTGGAAAATCTAGATTTACCTGGAAAATCTACGTTAGTGCAGTATATTGATGATCTCCTAGTAGCTGCAAAAACAAGAGATAATTGTGTAACAGATACTATTACTCTTTTAAATCATCTGGCAGATGAGGGACATAAGTATCTCCTGCGAAATTACAATTTTGTAAACAAGAAGTAAAATATTTTGGTCACAGAATTGCTAGAGGAATCAGATAAGTGACAACAGAAAGAATAAAAATTATTCAAGCAATGCAAACTCCAAAAACACAGAGACAGGTTAGAATGTTTCTAGGAATGGTAGGTTATTGTCGCCAATGGATTAGTGGATTTTCAGTAATTGCAAAGCCACTGCAGAGACTGAGAAAAGCAGACATAAAAGACCCAATTAGCCTAACAGAAACTGAATTAGAAGCTTTTGAACAGTTAAAGAAAAGTTTGTGTGAAGCTCCAGCATTGGGAATGCCTGATTATGAAAAAGAATGTGAGCTGTATTGCAGTGAAAGAGAAGGATGTGCATTATCAGTTCTGATTCAAAGACATGGAAGACTGACAAAGCCAATAGCATATTTCTCAGCTGTTCTTGACCCTGTTGCAAAAGCATTACCAGGTTGCTTAAAAGCAGTAGCTGCAACATGTGTAAGTTTGAAACAAAGTGAAGGAATAACTATGGGATTTCCTGTAAAAGTATATGTACCACACTCAGTTGAAATTCTCCTCACTAGAAGCAAAACTCAGCATTTGACAAACAATAGGCTGACAAAATATGAAAAGGTTATTCTTGGATCAGACAATGTTTCAATTGCAAGATGTGTGAATTTAAATCCTTCCACATTATTACCTTACACATCTGAAATAGAGATCAGGGATTAGGTTGATCATGAATGCCTGGATGTATTAGAATATTGCACTAAACCAAGACAGGACATTAAAGATGTCCCTTTGCCTGAATCAGATTGTGTTTTATTTGTTGATGGTTCATGCTTAAGAACAGATGAAGGTGTTCTGAGCGCAGCATACTCAGTGTGCACAGTTGCAGATGTGAGTGAAGCTTCCTCTCTCCAATGAATTGGTTCAGCTCAAGTAGCAGACTTAATTGCTTTAATTTGAGCATGAAAATTGGGAAAAGAGCAAAAGATTACCATAGTGACTGATAGTCAATATGGTTATGGTGTAGTCCATGACTATGGCCAAGTCTGGTCTCAAAGAGGTTACTTAACTTCTGCGGGATCACCAATAAGAAATGCTCAATTAATCAAAAGATTGATTGACAGAATTCAGTTACCAGAAAAAATTGCAGTAGTTAAATTCACAGCTCACAAGAAAGGAGAGGATTACATAACAAAAGGAAACTCATATGCTGACTCAATAGCAAAATTCTGTGAAAAACATAATGTGTCAGTTAATCGGGAAAAAGAAAACGAACATGTTTTGAACTCACTTATGCTAATATCTGTAGTTGAGACTTGGCAGGGAGTAAAACAATTGCAAGATGAAGCAAGTGACGAGGAGAAAGACACTTGGTAAAAGCAGGATGCAGACAAAGAGAAGAGGATGAGGTTTGGGTTTACAAAGATGACAGAGCAGTTATGCCAGACAGTATGATTTCTGACATGGCATGCATGTACCATGGTCCAGGACATATTGGAAGAGATTGCATGATCAGGTTATTTAGGCAAATATGGTACAATCCAAAATTCAGAATAATTGTAGAGGCCCTATGTCAGAGATGTCTTATCTGCCAGCAGATCAATCCAAACAGAAAAACTGTTGTAAGCATGGGAACAATAGGACGGGAGGGTGGTCCATTTACCAGAATAGAGCTTGATGCCACCTCACAACAAACTCAGATATGTCTTGGTGATAATCTGTTTGTTTTCAAGATGGGTGGAAGCGTTCTCAACACGTCACAATGATTCAGTTACGGTTGCAAAATTGCTTTTGAGAGAGATCATACCAAGGTACGGTTTCCCAGTGACGGTTGAAACAGATCGCGGCACACATTTTGAAAACAGATTGCTAAAATTGATTTGTGAAGCACTGGATATAAAGCAGAAATTACATTGTGCTTACAGACCAGAAGCATCAGGTCTTGTTGAGCAAGTGAATGGTACAATAAAAACCAGAATAGCTAAGATGTGTTTAGCAACAGGAAAGAAGTGGACAGATGCACTTCCACTTGTTTTGATGTCTTTAAGAAGCATTCCAGATAGAAAAACAGGATTAAGCCCCCACGAGATTCTAATGGGCAGGGTCATGAGGCAAGCATTTGTTCCAGTTGATAAATTACTGAGCATAAACGATAGCGTCATTATGGATTACTGCAAAAATCTATCTGACGTAGTGACTTCTGTGTTCCATCATGTAGGAACTGAAGTATTTTCAAAAGAAAAAGAACAAGCTCATGATCTGTTGCCAGGAGACTGGGTAAGGAAAAAAGTACACCGAAGAAGAAATTGCCTAGTACCAAGGTGGCAGAAGGCAAGACAGGTGATATTAGTCACAACAAATGCAGTAAAGTGTAGGGGATTGAAAAGATGGATTCATGCTAGTCATACCATACGTGTGCCAGCACCTGAGAATCCCGACGAAGGTGAGACGACAGCTGATTCAGATTCAGATGAAGAACCTGAAAGAAATCCAGATCCTGAAGATCGACAAGGGAGTTGACATCTGGAAAATGAAAATAAAAATGAAGCACTGAATGAAGAAAACGAAGAGATTGTAATACAAGACTCTGAAGAAGAAAATGACAAAAATCTGCTAAATCAAATAGCAGAAGAGGAATCTGAATAAGATGTGATTCAAGATCATGACCAGGAGAGTATTGAAAAGCAGATTGGAAACTTTGGAAAAAGGAACGAAAATTCTGAAACTGGTGAATTGGAAGTAATTGAAGAAGAAGAAGAAGAAATTCCAAGTACTAGCTATAAGGATGTTGTTCCTAACAAAGTGAAACTGCTGAGTAAAGAAGTTCCTGAATCTGAAGAAGATTCTGACACAATACAACTGATTATTGATGAATCCGCTGATAACACAGAAAGTGAAACAGATGAAAGTGGAGACGAATCGAAAGTGAAAAGATCCAGGAAAAGAGCTTGAAGAGTGGAATATAATCAAGCAGAACCAAAAAGAAAATTATCAAGAAAAGGAGACAATTGGCCAAAACAAACTGAAGGCCTAAAATGTAAATTAGTGAAAAAAGCAAAAGAGCAGGTGAATGAGATCACAAGTCAAAAAGAAGACTTAAATAAGAAAAAACAAGTAGGAAAGAAAATAGAAGTGATAAACAGCAGAGCAAAGAGAATATTAAGGCCAAATCAGAAGTACAAGTCACCTGAGTGAACCTACATAATAATTCCACCAGTAGTAGAAGTAAATAGTAGCCAAGAAAATGTTGGTGATGAAAGTGATAACGATTGAATTTATTCATTAGGAGACACAAGGTTGAAGAAATTGTGTTAGGAGACACAAGGTCGAAGAAAATGTGTTAGCTGGAAAACACATTGATGTAATGACATAAGGTCGAAGAAAAACTGTTAGAAAATAAGGTGTTCCGTTAAAAAAAAAGAGGGGAGTATATTTAGTAATTTTTAAATTTTTATTTTTATTTTTAGCTGTTATTTTAAAAGTAAAGATGCCTTATACTAATAATAATTTGAGATGCTCAATTCTCAAAAGATGTTGCAAATTGTCTTCAATATGTGTAATAACGATAATTTTAGTTTGGTTAATTTTAACTGTCATTTTTTCCTTTTGGAATAGATAAATAAATGTATAAAGTTAATATGACTAGAAAAGTTGTAGTGAATCAAGAAAAAGATGTTAAGACTAATAAAATTATTGAACATAAACCAGAGATTCATCAAGATAGATCTGTGGGAGATATTTCTAGCAATACCTTTTCAAGGCTTTTATCTGAATATGTTACGGTGATGGACGCAAAAGATTGCTATATTTGTGTGAAGTTACCTACTTCTGTGTCTGAAGGAGATACCTATAATATGCTTCCACTTACTTATGATGTAACTTGTAGTGTTATAGCTAGTTTATTTGATAAAACTGGACGTTTGGAGTACTATTACTCGTATTTTGATGAGATTTTTGCAAATTTAAAAGTTGAAAATAACTTGAAAAAAGTGAGACCTGCTAAACAGATGAGGGAATTTTTTCTAACGACTAGTGAACTTAATTATGAGTATGCTTTTAGAAATAATTTAACATGTAAATTGAGAACAGAAGAGAAAACATTCTTAAATATGGTGGAAGAGAGAAGAGCTATTTACAAGCGAAATGAGATGTTGAAAACTTCTATGTCAAAATTTTGGCAGATTGAAGATGAAAAGCTCAATGGTAGAAATGAAAATGTATTTACAAAAGGGGGTGGTGATGAACAGAGTGTCTGAATTGAGCAGACCACTCTTACCCAGTCCAAAGATCAGGGCTTGATCCATCACCGTTATTTATCTCACTGCCCCATCCCAGCTCAGAACCTGGCTATATGCAAATCAGTCTGTCCCTGGCCCAGTGCATCATGGGAACAGGGCAGACTAAACTACCAAGCCAATTCTTTACCAGAAAGGAAACAAGCTACCGGGGACCGGTTTCTGGCATTTCAGCCTCTTCGGCCCGGCTTGCTTGAATCCTGATGGAGCAGTGAGAAAGGGACTCATGTCTGAGTATACCCTGCCACACCTATAGTGGCCAAAATCGATTTACAAAAGGGGGTGGTGATGAACAGAGTGTCTGAATTGAGCAGACCACTCTTACCCAGTCCAAAGATCAGGGCTTGATCCATCACCGTTATTTATCTCACTGCCCCATCCCAGCTCAGAACCTGGCTATATGCAAATCAGTCTGTCCCTGGCCCAGTGCATCATGGGAACAGGGCAGACTAAACTACCAAGCCAATTCTTTACCAGAAAGGAAACAAGCTACCGGGGACCGGTTTCTGGCATTTCAGCCTCTTCGGCCCGGCTTGCTTGAATCCTGATGGAGCAGTGAGAAAGGGACTCATGTCTGAGTATACCCTGCCACACCTATAGTGGCCAAAATCGATTTACAAAAGGGGGTGGTGATGAACAGAGTGTCTGAATTGAGCAGACCACTCTTACCCAGTCCAAAGATCAGGGCTTGATCCATCACCGTTATTTATCTCACTGCCCCATCCCAGCTCAGAACCTGGCTATATGCAAATCAGTCTGTCCCTGGCCCAGTGCATCATGGGAACAGGGCAGACTAAACTACCAAGCCAATTCTTTACCAGAAAGGAAACAAGCTACCGGGGACCGGTTTCTGGCATTTCAGCCTCTTCGGCCCGGCTTGCTTGAATCCTGATGGAGCAGTGAGAAAGGGACTCATGTCTGAGTATACCCTGCCACACCTATAGTGGCCAAAATCGATTTACAAAAGGGGGTGGTGATGAACAGAGTGTCTGAATTGAGCAGACCACTCTTACCCAGTCCAAAGATCAGGGCTTGATCCATCACCGTTATTTATCTCACTGCCCCATCCCAGCTCAGAACCTGGCTATATGCAAATCAGTCTGTCCCTGGCCCAGTGCATCATGGGAACAGGGCAGACTAAACTACCAAGCCAATTCTTTACCAGAAAGGAAACAAGCTACCGGGGACCGGTTTCTGGCATTTCAGCCTCTTCGGCCCGGCTTGCTTGAATCCTGATGGAGCAGTGAGAAAGGGACTCATGTCTGAGTATACCCTGCCACACCTATAGTGGCCAAAATCGATTTACAAAAGGGGGTGGTGATGAACAGAGTGTCTGAATTGAGCAGACCACTCTTACCCAGTCCAAAGATCAGGGCTTGATCCATCACCGTTATTTATCTCACTGCCCCATCCCAGCTCAGAACCTGGCTATATGCAAATCAGTCTGTCCCTGGCCCAGTGCATCATGGGAACAGGGCAGACTAAACTACCAAGCCAATTCTTTACCAGAAAGGAAACAAGCTACCGGGGACCGGTTTCTGGCATTTCAGCCTCTTCGGCCCGGCTTGCTTGAATCCTGATGGAGCAATGAGAAAGGGACTCATGTCTGAGTATACCCTGCCACACCTACCACCGCACCATCAGGATTCAAGCAAGCCGGGCCGAAGAGGCTGAAATGCCAGAAACCGGTCCCCGGTAGCTTGTTTCCTTCCCAGTGTAAGAATTGGCTTTTGTAGTTTGGTTTGCCCTGTTCCCATCATGCACTGGGACAGGAACAGACTAATTTGCATACAGCCAGGTTCTGAAACTGGGATGGTGCAGTGAGCTAAAAAACGGTGTTGGATCTAGCCCTGATCTCTTGACTGGGTGAGAGTATTCTGTTTAATTCAGAGACTCTGTCCCTCACCACCCCTTGTTGTAAATATTTTTGTCCACCCTAAGCGTGGAAGGGTATACTCAGATGTGAGTCCCTTGCTCATTGCACCATCAGGATTCAAGCAAGCCGGGCCGAAGAGGCTGAAATGCCAGAAACCGGTCCCCGGTAGCTTGTTTCCTTCCCAGTGTAAGAATTGGCTTTTGTAGTTTGGTTTGCCCTGTTCCCATCATGCACTGGGACAGGAACAGACTAATTTGCATACAGCCAGGTTCTGAAACTGGGATGGTGCAGTGAGCTAAAAAACGGTGTTGGATCTAGCCCTGATCTCTTGACTGGGTGAGAGTATTCTGTTTAATTCAGAGACTCTGTCCCTCACCACCCCTTGTTGTAAATATTTTTGTCCACCCTAAGCGTGGAAGGGTATACTCAGATGTGAGTCCCTTGCTCATTGCACCATCAGGATTCAAGCAAGCCGGGCCGAAGAGGCTGAAATGCCAGAAACCGGTCCCCGGTAGCTTGTTTCCTTCCCAGTGTAAGAATTGGCTTTTGTAGTTTGGTTTGCCCTGTTCCCATCATGCACTGGGACAGGAACAGACTAATTTGCATACAGCCAGGTTCTGAAACTGGGATGGTGCAGTGAGCTAAAAAACGGTGTTGGATCTAGCCCTGATCTCTTGACTGGGTGAGAGTATTCTGTTTAATTCAGAGACTCTGTCCCTCACCACCCCTTGTTGTAAATATTTTTGTCCACCCTAAGCGTGGAAGGGTATACTCAGATGTGAGTCCCTTGCTCATTGCACCATCAGGATTCAAGCAAGCCGGGCCGAAGAGGCTGAAATGCCAGAAACCGGTCCCCGGTAGCTTGTTTCCTTCCCAGTGTAAGAATTGGCTTTTGTAGTTTGGTTTGCCCTGTTCCCATCATGCACTGGGACAGGAACAGACTAATTTGCATACAGCCAGGTTCTGAAACTGGGATGGTGCAGTGAGCTAAAAAACGGTGTTGGATCTAGCCCTGATCTCTTGACTGGGTGAGAGTATTCTGTTTAATTCAGAGACTCTGTCCCTCACCACCCCTTGTTGTAAATATTTTTGTCCACCCTAAGCGTGGAAGGGTATACTCAGATGTGAGTCCCTTGCTCATTGCACCATCAGGATTCAAGCAAGCCGGGCCGAAGAGGCTGAAATGCCAGAAACCGGTCCCCGGTAGCTTGTTTCCTTCCCAGTGTAAGAATTGGCTTTTGTAGTTTGGTTTGCCCTGTTCCCATCATGCACTGGGACAGGAACAGACTAATTTGCATACAGCCAGGTTCTGAAACTGGGATGGTGCAGTGAGCTAAAAAACGGTGTTGGATCTAGCCCTGATCTCTTGACTGGGTGAGAGTATTCTGTTTAATTCAGAGACTCTGTCCCTCACCACCCCTTGTTGTAAATATTTTTGTCCACCCTAAGCGTGGAAGGGTATACTCAGATGTGAGTCCCTTGCTCATTGCACCATCAGGATTCAAGCAAGCCGGGCCGAAGAGGCTGAAATGCCAGAAACCGGTCCCCGGTAGCTTGTTTCCTTCCCAGTGTAAGAATTGGCTTTTGTAGTTTGGTTTGCCCTGTTCCCATCATGCACTGGGACAGGAACAGACTAATTTGCATACAGCCAGGTTCTGAAACTGGGATGGTGCAGTGAGCTAAAAAACGGTGTTGGATCTAGCCCTGATCTCTTGACTGGGTGAGAGTATTCTGTTTAATTCAGAGACTCTGTCCCTCACCACCCCTTGTTGTAAATATTTTTGTCCACCCTAAGCGTGGAAGGGTATACTCAGATGTGAGTCCCTTGCTCATTGCACCATCAGGATTCAAGCAAGCCGGGCCGAAGAGGCTGAAATGCCAGAAACCGGTCCCCGGTAGCTTGTTTCCTTCCCAGTGTAAGAATTGGCTTTTGTAGTTTGGTTTGCCCTGTTCCCATCATGCACTGGGACAGGAACAGACTAATTTGCATACAGCCAGGTTCTGAAACTGGGATGGTGCAGTGAGCTAAAAAACGGTGTTGGATCTAGCCCTGATCTCTTGACTGGGTGAGAGTATTCTGTTTAATTCAGAGACTCTGTCCCTCACCACCCCTTGTTGTAAATATAGAAATGAAAATGTTGCAATTCATATAGATAAACCTGTTAGTGGAAAAAGTTTGCATAAGAAAAGATAATACTTTATATGATAATTATTTTGTAGGTGCAAGTCAATGTGAAGATACTTATCGTATTGTAGGGGGTTGGGGATTTAAAGGAGGCAAGGATCCAATTTTTCCTGGGATCTATCTTGTTTGTGGGAATAAAGCCTATTACAATCTCCCGGACCACTGGTATGGGACTTGCTATATAGGTTTAGTTTTTCCAAAGATTTTTCATGTAGATAGAAATGCGTTTGAAATTGGCAATCATTTGAATAGATTTAGAAGGGAAAGCTTTTCAGAAATCTTGGGAGACATATTTGGTGCGCTAATCCCTATGGTAGGAATAACCCTGCATGCAAGCAAAATCCGAACAATTTCCACAATTGTTGATAGATTGTCAACAGATACTGCAAGTGGATTTCAATTAGTGAACACAGAACTTGTTGCCATGAGAACCATGGTAATGCAGAATCGTCTTGCACTAGACATTCTGCTAGCAAAAGAGGGTGGAGTCTGTGGAATTTTGCATGTTCAACATTGTTGCACATACATACCTGACAAAAGTCAGAATATAGATATGTACGTAAAAAATATTACTGAATTACATGAGGAGGTAGAACCTTTAGAAGATGAGAGTTTTTCAAAACGCTTAGGTAAAAGATTTGCAGTAATTAAACACTGGTTTCAAGAGATTGGTAGTTCAATCATAGGCATAATTGTTTTTCCTTTAATAATTATAGCTATAGGGATACTTTTGTTAACAATTAGTTGCATGGTACACAAGAGAAGAAAACATGTAATAGAACAGAAAAGAATTTGCAAACTAAGAAAGGAAAAGGAGAAAGAGATAGAATTAGAGGAATTTCGGAGAACTCAATATGAAAAATGCAGAAAAACAGGCAAATATAAAGTTTAGAAATACAAATATAAAGAAAGTCCAAAACATGTTCAAGGGTTGAAAATGTATACATTTTTGGGTATTATTTGGTGATTTAGAGTTGATGGAGCAAGGTAAAGAACAAAATTTTGTTCAAACTTGTGAAGTTAATCTCTCATAATAAAGTAATCAGATTAATACGCTTGTGGTGAAATTATTAATCAACTTAGTTAGAGAATTCATTCATCCTTACATGGGAAAAAACGAATGTGCCTTTTTGTTGCATACGCAAAGAGAAATAATAAACTAACCTTGTCTATTGTCTTTGTCCGTATTAAACGCGGCAGTTGAATTAATGGCATGTGCTTATTTTATGTGCTTATGTTATGTCTCTCTGTGATAAAAAGCTCTTGGAGTTCCTGCGGTTCTAAAAAGGAGAACTAACTATAATGCTGCCTTTATGTGCTTCTGCTAGGTATCATAATTACCGGGATTAATTAGTAAAGGGGGAGGGTAACAGAATGGGTCTCAATTCTTTAATTAATTGATGTCTTGTGTTTGTTTAATAATAGTTTCCAAAGTGAGGCCTAAAGTTGGTTCTGAAAACATGGCTGACAGAGCTGCAGACACGAAACCTTGTCCAGAGTGGAACAATTGCACATGCGCAGCAGTGAAGATTTTATTTACTGCAATCACACTGTGAATTAAAGAACAACTCTGTGGGCGCGTTGAACGTGCTCGTGAAGAGATAGCTCAAGGACAGCAATTTGATATGTCAGCCAAGGTTAGGAAGTAAACGTCCGAGGCTCGAGTAAAGTATCATTCTTGAGGAAATCGAAGACGTGGAAATGAAAGACAATGGGCCTTATATGAAGCCTGGACTTGGTCAAGAGTCGGAGATGACCTAATAACTCTTAAACGTGGATTGACACAGGACAGCCAATGAAAAGCTTGGATTTCTCCAAAAGAATGTAAAATGTAGAACGTTTAGCTACATAGAAAGGTATAAAGTCTGACACTATGAGCAAGGAAAAAACTCTTACTTTCCGATTCCTGAGTGACGAGTGACATGCTGATGGACCTTTGGCGCATGTAAGGACAGCAGACTTTAAATGGTTTTTCCTTTTTAGGTGAAGCAAGAAATAGATAGGGAAATAGTTTTAGGGAATGGGAACTGTTATTTTGCTAGTAATTCATGATTCAGAGCTTATTTTTAAATGTCAGTTTTAAGTCATTTCCTTATTAAAATGCTGCTTCCTTAATTATTTATGAAATAAAGATTCTTAACGTTAAATGCCTTTTTCTTTATGAAAATTAAAGCTAATAAAATAGATTTGAAGAAGACAAGCTGGTCTTGTTTATTCATGGCCTGGTTACCATCAGTTGGTTCAATCGCCTTAGTGGTCTGATTAATGAGCATAAAATGTTCAAAACCATGGTTGATAATAATGATAAGCTGCAGTATTATAAATAGTGTAAATAATATGTGAATAGTTTATTTAATCATACCACCTGATTCAGTTGCTCAAAAATTCTCTCATCGGTTTATGGGCCTTTATATGTGTTTATGAATAATGGTGAGTATTGAGGTGTTAGGTAGCGTTTGTGAGATAGTTTTTCAATTGGAGCGGTGGATCACCTTACAGGAAAAGAGACTGCATTTAAAAAGAAAAGTTATTCTTATTTTTAAGTTTGTTTAAGGAGAGGAAGTCGTTCACTCTTAAATGTTTTTTTTTACATTTAAAAGTGAAAAGGGTTCCTAAGAGACACCTTGTCCTTTTGACAAAGGGTTACCATGTCTTTTAAGGTAAAAAAAAAAAACATGTTTTGTGGTCAGATTATGGTGGCAAAACATTTGTATATTAGATACTGATTCGGTATTTGGAAGAGACACCTACAACACGCGCCTTTTTGATAACGAATAAGCATCCATTCTGAATTCTATTTTAGGAGTAGGAAAAACTTCCAGACCTCTAAAATGGGATTAGTGAATAGGAAAAAGCATTTTCATGGTCACAAATGCCGAATCAGATTGTTTGTGACCTTCAAAATGCTTAGTACAGAGGCCCGAGGCACTGTCTGAAAAGCCTTTTTTAGACCCAGGTTTCTTAAAGTAAACATTTTTTTTCATTGCAAACCCTCAAATACATCATGATTTTGCATGTGAAATACCTACACATGTGAAGATCATCACAGTGCTTCTGAACATAGCTCTTGTAACGTGATGGTACCGTCTGGCACCTAACTGCAAGCAACAAGTAGTATTGACTGCAGCTGGATCATAGGATGAATTTGGAAGAATTACTACAGTCAAAATAAGATTTCATAAACATCTAGAAGACAAGTTCTAATTTTCTGTGGAGAAAGAACTTTGTGATTAGCTGCCCAAGGGTCATAACGGTCCTTAGATTGGCACATCGTACCATTTTCTTGCAAACTCTACTGTATTTTCCAATCTATTCACAAAGCAACATCCATTATAAGTGTGAACTATCTTCAACTTCCCTCTGTACCGTGCCATTTCATACTTGACAGCCATAACATCAAATATCCGACCTACAAATTGGTACTAAAGGGCATAACCAGATTGAGTTTTGATAAGAAGCTCTGGGACCCCATTGTCCTGACCATTACGTCTTTACAATGGTTTCCTTTCAACAGACAAAGTATTTTATGACCACAAAATTACAGCAATATACCCCTACATGCTGCCTGATCTCCTTATCCAGATCCAAAAGTGATAGAAGATTGTAGATCTAAAAAAGGAACATTATGTCTGACCATTTTGGACCATGGACGTTCACCTGACATAAAAACATCTTCTGAATTGAACAAATACCCATTTTCACAGCCTCAAGGCACACTCAGGAAATTCAGCGTAAAGACCCAACTCACCCAAGTGAATTATTCATTACATTTTTCATGCATTTAAAAAAAATATGAATTGGCAGGAATGGCAAGACTAATTCCACCTACAATCAGTTTGTTTAACTAGGGTTTCTAAGGTAATCCTGGTTAAACCCCTGATGACAGTAACTGTGTTCCTGTAGGATATAGATTTATGAAAGAACAGGCTAGCCACTGCTCAATCCCTCCAAGACAGTGCTTCAGTCACCTAAAGTCTGGTACTGCTGACAGATACAAATACAATGTAATATATATACATATAAACAGGGAGTTTAGCTATTCAAACATATCTCCTTCACTGCAGCTCTATTTTATTAAACATCTTTTCATTGGAAGTTATATACAACAAATATACAATAAGAGCAATAAAGCAAGGGGAGAAAGTTGATGTTGAAAAACGATAATTTCCACAAGTGGACCTTCGCTGCAGCTCTATGTATGATTTTAATAACAGGGAGGTCAAGATTAACCATAGATGAAACAACAATGGGGCAACAGCTGACCCATTCTGATCAGTGGGAAACAATAGGTCAGAAAAGATGTATAGCTAGTTTAGCAACCCCGTGCAAATGTCCATGCATCATATGCAATTAAGAAGCACCTGGTCAATCACAACAAAAGCTGTTTTGAGATGCAACAAAACCAGCAAGTATGCTATGACAATGTATAATATATATGTAATCAAGATTTACTGCAGATGTAATCCTGAATATGGCAAAATAAAAATGAACATTTACAAGCTGGTGTACGATATATATCTGTATTAAAAACAATAAAGCTATGTATTTAAAAAAAAAACCTGTTTTTGTGAAACATTAAGAATGTAAATCAATAAAAGTGAGATGGGTCTGTCAATTCTATGTCCACCCAGATATATGAAGGTTACTGAGAGGTTCTCGGTCAATTAATTTATTTGTCTATATTTTGTTTTGCACACAAACCAACCAAATTCAAACGAGACCATTATATCAATGTAAAACAGGTATAGGAATATTTCAGTTCTATGCTTAATCAGAGGGGCTGCTACCAGGACAGAAGACCTTAAGAACAAGAAACGTTACTTTAACGTTTTTTATGGCCTATACCGTAGCCAGTGAAAAATACTCAGCCCTGAAGTAATATGTGAAATCTCGAATTAACTACTGCTAAGAATGACTCTATCCAGTGCATGAAGTAGAATACACACAAAGATGGCAGCTTTAATAACAATGAATTCCCCGTATAGAGTGTCGACAGTAGAAACTGTTCCAGTGCAGACAAAATGAAGCAGTTGCGATATGTCATAACCTCAGGAAATTAAAACATGCACCTCACAACTTGAAAAGTCTTCACTTTCTCCTAGAGGATCAAACAATTGGCTTCCAGGTTTTTAGCATCATGCTCAAGATGTTCGGAGCACAAATCCTATGCCCGACAAAAAGCTGACACCAGCTGGATCATGCCAATTATAGTGTTTCTCTGACAGACAGTACGGTGCAAAAGCCATGGTGGAAGCACAAGCATGAACACTAAATGTCAGAACAGACTAACTACTTTTCAGTAAACAACTGAAAACTACGCTCTTCACGAAAGCCTTCAACCAGAGAAACGGACCCTGGGCCACACCTCCAGAACTGCCTTTCATAAGGTGCTATGGCCACAAACAAGCCAAAACATAGGGAGACGGTTGAGGGGAGTAGGTACAATTTCTTTATTCGAATTGTGGGTATGTAATATAATGTTAAGGATAGATCTAACTAAGGGGCCTGGAATGTTGGAGTCATTAATCCACAGATGTTTGCGCTGTGTAAGAGAGGGTCTGTTGGAATACATTTCATTAAAGAAGTAGTATTCAGCTTCCGGAATTGTCTTTTACGGTTTACTTTTCTGCTAAGTGTATCGGAATGCGGGCATCCCTCTGCGCTCTTTGTTCAAACCATCAGCTATATGGTAGCATGTTCCTAAAGTTTATGAACATACTTTTCAAAGGCGTCAATGGCATACAAACTTTCCTAGAGGACATATTGATTTATGCTAAAACATTAGAGGAATATAATGTTGTGTTAGGCACAGAAATGAAAATTTTGGAGAATACAGGTATAAATGTCAGTAGAGAAAAATGCCATCTTAATAAAGCTAATTACTTAGGACAAACATTGTCAGCTGAAAGGATTTCATCTAAGATTGATCTTTTAAATACCATTAGTGACACCTGCACCTGGAGATAAGGACAAATTATGATCTTTTTCATGTTAAGTGCTACGCATGTTTCGTGCATGGCTATGCCCACCATGAAGAAAACTTGAGAAAAAGAAAAGTTTTTCCTTGGAGTACTTATGAGGATGAAGCTTTTCAGCAGATTGAAAATTGATTTAAAGGCATATAATAATATGTAAAAAATATAATTACTGTTGATGCTAGTGGGCTTGGTTTAGGAGCTGTGTATACCTACATTTTATAAAGGAAAGAGCGTACTATGGCTTTTATCTCATGTGTGCTAAGAAGTCCAGAAGTATATTATAGCACAATTTAAAGAGAAGCATTAGTTTGTGTCTGGGCTGTGGAACATTTTAAATGTTCGTGTGGGGAAGATATTTTGAACTGGTGACTGATCATACAACCCTAGTTTTCATTTTGGACGGCAAAGGGGTGGGTAATGACTCTTCAAAATTAGTATGGTGAATATCTAAATTACGGGAGTTTAATTTTCAAGTGATACTTATAAAGGGCAGATGGTTAGTCGAGGTGGCCTCTTCAGGAAGAGAAAGATGAACCAATGGAATGTGAACATGAAAGAGTTATTGCTTTGATTGATGCTCTTCAGTTATGTGAGTAAACAATTATGGTTGAGTAGTGGAGTGATGCATGTGCCAATGATTCTCAATGTTTGCAAGTTCAAAAAATTTTGATTGAAAGTCGACCTACAGTCAAAAGTATTGATTTGTCCTTTACAAGTAGGCTCCTGAGTTGACAATTGAAAATGGCACGCTATTTCGGAAAGGATTATCTGTACTTCTCATTAAGTAATGCAACAAGTTGATATGTTTATAACATGAAGGTCACCCTTGGACGACTACAACAAAAAATAGTTTTGCAAGTGGTACTGTGGCCAGGTCTTGAAACAAGTGTGGATTAATTTGTTGACCAATGTAGGGATTGTCTGAAGTCAGATAAACATTATAACACTTCAAATGAAACAATTTTTTAAGTTGCGATTCCTAATCTATACTACTATTATAATGCGAGAACACAAACCTTTTGGCAAGGTAATCTCGGGAACCACAGCGCCAATCCACACACCCAATTCATTGCTGTAATCCTCAGGGTGTGCAGATGGACATAGGCTATAGAAAATTTAAAAAAACGTAAATTTAAAAATATAACTTTTAAAAAAAAGTAGTGCCCTGAAAGTAGCGCCGGCCGCGACGCTGCGCTGGCCGCGACGTAGCGCTGTCCGCAACGTACGTGATCACGAGAAAGAGCGGCGGTGAAGTGAGGAGTGCGGGGAGGAGCGGCAGCTCAGGTGCGTCATGACGAGGAGGAGCGGCGGTGAAGTTCGGAGCGAGGTGAGGAGCGGCGGCTCAGGTAAGGCTCTGGGACACGGGAAATGTCGGGGCGGGAGGGAGCCGGTGCGGGAGGTTGGCCCTGAACAAATGCGGCTGAGGTAAGGCTCAGGCTCTGGGGGCAGCATTTCAGGTTTGCGTGCACTCCCGCCCCGGCCCTCGCCCGCCACGACATTGTCCGGGACACAGACAATGTTGTGGCGGGCGGGGGCCGGGGCGGGAGTGCACGCAAGCCTGAAATGCTGCCCCCAGCCCCCTTCTGCCCCGGGCAACGCTGGGGCGGGCTGCTTGTAAACACTATAGCAAGTTGGCTATTGACTTTGCAGGACAGTATAACTGGCTGTAAGAACATAATCACTATTTGTTTGTTCTAACAGATTTGATCCTAAATAGATCCATTATGAATTTATAACAAATCCTGTTAAAGATGGTATCCTTGAATTTTTTGAAAGAATGTTTGCAAGGATGGTATTCCAAACATTCTACAAAATTGCAGGGCATTAAATAGGAAAAGACTCCATTATATTCAGAATCAACAAATGGATTTGTGGACCGTGCTTTAAGTTTGAATGTTCAAAGGTGTGTAAGGAACAGAATGAGAATATACTATAACATACCAAATTCAAGTACAAGTTTCCCACAACTTTTCTTACTAACAGGAAGGCAAGTTAAAACAAAGTTGAGACTTCAATGCTTGATGCGTGACATTTCAATTAATTGAAGTGTAATTAAAATAAAATCTAGAAACAAGTTGATTAAGAAACAAGAAAAATAAAGCATACCCTGACAAAATGAATAGTACTAAAAGTAAAGACATAAAGGTTAATGATAGCACCCCATCACTCAAAAAAGTAAATCTCTTCACTCTTTACCCGTACATTGTCTGACAGCCAGCAATAGCGTGGTATTATTGAAAAACAAGAGGTGGAGGAACAAGAGTTCAGTGATATTGTTGAAACCAAGTTAGAAAGCTATTTTGAGCAATGGCACCAACGGCATTGATGATAATAACGGGTATACATGTTTTTGTAAACTAGTGTGTCATAGAAAGGTAAAGATATCTCTTCTTCATCCCAAATTAATGACCATGATTGGGTAGACAATGTTGAGGTTATTTCAAACTCTGTTTCTAGTAAGCCATCCCCTACACCTTTGTTATGCAGAAAGTTCTAATAGAGATTTAACCACAAGATAGAAAAATTGTGAGACAAGCAACGTTTTCTGATTTTGTCAAGTTCTAAAAATCAGTTTTTGTTATTTGTCTTTTATGTATTCGTCTTTTATGTATTTCTTTTGTTTCTGTAGAAAGGGGGATTATTGTGGGTAGAAGATACAGTATTTCTTTTTTAGAATATTGATTATGTAATAGAATTGCAGAATGTTAGGTTTACATATAAGTGAGGGTTCTGAAATGTTGGAATTATTACTCCGCTGACATTAGTCCCATGTGCTCTTATGAACCTGTTGGAATGTACTTCATTTTTCTAGTGAGAAACCGCATCGAGCCTAACTGCTGCTTGTTTTTAAACTTTTATCTTTTGCTTTCCTTGTAAATGCACTAGGCGCTGGGAGTTGCCTGGCTCCTGCATCATTGTTTTATTTATTGTCCTGTAACTTTGCTTTTACTTTCCTTGTAAGCGAGCTAGGCCCTGGGAGGTGCCTGGCTCCCCTGTACTCTGCGGCAGTAGTCGCATACTTTTTACTTAGCTCACCTGGTGAGTTCTGGTCTCTTCTTGGCCCGGTTGGCCATACTGGTCTGCCTTCTTTTTGCCTGCCTACTATATCAGTTCCAGCTGACCGATCTCCGGAGGTGGAGTCGACTGTAGCCATGCAGCCAGAAGGTGAGCTACATGGCTGTGCGGCTGGTGTGGATTCCTTCAGGTGAGAAACTGCATCGAGCCTAACTGGGCTGTGTTTTTAAACTTCTATCTTTTGCTTTCCTTATAAGCGCGCTAGGCGCTGAAAGTTGCCTGGCTCCTGCACCATGGTTTTATTTATTGGCCTGTCACTTTGCTTTTCCTTTCCTTGTAAGCGCGCTAGGCGCTGGGAGCTGCCTCGCTCCCCTGCACTCTGCTGCAGTGGTTGCATGCTTTTTACTTAGCTCGTGTGGTGAGTTTTGTTCTCTTCTTGGGCCGGTCGGCCATACTGGTCTGCCTTCTTCCTGCCTGCCCACCGCGTCAGTTCGAGATGCCCTGATCTCCGGAGTCGGACTGTAACCACGCCCCTAGAAGGCGAGCTACAAGTTCATGGCTGCTGCGCGGCTACGCTACTAGCAAGCCAAGGGCACGCCAAAGGCAAACCCATTTGCGCGTGTCCGCGCCTGGACGGCACCAGGGGCCAGGACCCCTGCTCCGCCAAGGCTCTTGATAACAGGCCACAAGTAGTATGACATGTTCACTACTCACAAAGTGAATTAATGAAACTTAATTGTTTTGTGAGAGATAGGTGTGTCCACTCTCTAAACCTATCCCAAAGCTCCAACAGCTGTGGTGGCTGTGAGTTTCGTTCGGACGACCATCAGACAGTAAAGCGTATCAGTTAGTGTTAAGGAATAAGCAATTGCTACAATTAAATTGTCGTTCCCTGCCCAAAAATAAAACGGAGATAGCAGACTTAATTTCAGAACTCCAGCCCGACGCAGTGATTCTAACTGAAACATGGCTGACAGAAGCCTCAGCCCCCGACATATTAGAAGCAGTACCCCACAGTTATGCTATACTTCGACTGGACCGGCCCCTATTAAGGGGGGGAGGTCTGGCGATTATTTTTAAATGCAAGCTGCATTGCCAACATAAGCTGATAAATATCACCAATTCTGAGGCAGCTTTCTTCAGCTTAACCCTGAACAGCCAGGTTACGCTAACAGGTTTTCTAATCTATTGCCCCCCCCTCCCCCCAGGCGCAGCGGCAGCTTTTGTTAGAGGCCTCATAGTCACAATTTCCTGGTATTAGGTGATCTCGATATACACATAGATAACTAATGCTCCAGGTAAGCTTTTAAACTTAAAACCTATCTTAGAGTATGACACGTGTGGCCTAATGCTCAATGTCAAATCTGGATCTTCTTTAGACCCCGCTTCTGCATCGATTCTGGAGCAAGGTAAAGCTGCTATAGCACCAGTGTTAACAGATCTGTTTAATCTGTCGTTCCTCTCCACCACAGTCCCTAAAGAGTGGAAACACGCCATGGTCATTTCCCTACTTAAAAAGCCAAACCTAGATCCACTACGGCAGGAGAATCTAAGGCACATCTCACTTCTACCCTACTTTGCCATATTTGCGAAGAAATTTTACAACCATCAATTAACGTTGTTTATGGAAGAAAAGGAACACCTTCAAGAGATGCAGTCTGGCTCTAGAGCTTCCTTTAGCACTGAATCAGCGTTACTTCTGGTGTGGAACTCAATGTTCAAAATCGCTGACGAAGTGCTGCATTTCGTATGGTCTCTCATGGTCTACTTTTTGACAGATTACATCACACAGGGATAGGTGGCACAGCACTGGGCTGGCTAGCGAGTTTCCTGATGGAATGTACTTTTCAGGTAGCTCTTCAACCCTATGCCTCTACTACTTAACAGCTGATACAGGGTGTGCCTCATGGCGCAGCACTGAGCCTGACCCTCTTCATCCTATAAATGTGACTGCTGGCAGACCTTTTGGACAAACATGGGGTACAGATGGTATCATATGCTGATGATACACAGATGATCCTCACCTTGGCACAGGGCAACGGCCAAGCGGCAGAGGACTTTATTGCTGCCTAGAGGACATGGCAAACTGGATGCAGCAGAGCTGCCTTAGTCTATACGCCAAAAGGACTTAGCCTGGACATTGCCAAAAAAACAATAGTCCAGGCTTTGGTAACATCCAGTCTAGACTCCTGCAATGTTCTCTATTTGGGGACATCGAAAAGGAGCATTCACATGCTACAATGGGTGCAAAAAGCAGCAGCCTGGATGCTATTAAATATCCCTAGATATGCACCCACCGGATGATGAGCCCTGGATATTCTCCATTGGCTTCCTATTTAGGAGAGGATCTCCTTTAAAGCCATTTGCTATGTCCACAATATATTACAGGTTAAGGGCCCGAAATACCTCCGCCCTACGCGGTGTCTGAGATCGCCAGGTACTGGACTGGTTAGCATCCCAAAATATTACAGGAAACGCGTTTGGGGCACCTCCTTCAGGTATGTGGCTGCCAAGCAGGGGAACGTTCTACCTCTGCATCTTAGATTGGAGACGTCAGAAGCAGCTTTTAGTAAACACCATAAAACTTGGCTGTTTAAAAACAAATCTTTCACCCTCTAGTTGTACTTCACTCAGTTCTCTCTTATGATTCTTAGTCTGAAGGAATTCAGCGGATGTATGACGTTACTCCGCATACTTTTACTCCGCATACCGTTACAACGCGACTTTTACAACGCATACCATTACAACGCATAGCACTTTGAGGTGCTGGATAGTGGTAAGTATAATTTACTATTCTAACTCCAGTCCCCGTGGACCCTAGGGAAGGTGTTGGATAGTAAATTACACTTATTCCCTATCCTAGAGCGCCCCCCAGCGCAATGCGTTGTAATGGTATGCGGAGTAAAAGTCGCGTTGTAATGGTAGTGCGGAGTAAAAGATGCGTTGTAACGGGTGTATACCGAATTCAGCGCATGGGCACTCTGTAATGGAGTAACCAAGCGCTCTATAAGCTGCAATAACATAACATAACATTAAAGAAGATTTATTCAACTTCTGGAATTGGCTTCTGTTCCCTGCACAACACGCTACAGAGAGAAACGGGCTCTTAACAACAACGCATCTGACCACTTGCTCCACTGGCTAGCTAATACCATGATTTTTTAACACCAATAACAATGGGTATTAGGACCAGAAGTGAAACTGAGGAAAAAAAAATGTTTACAGCTGTGGAAAGTACACAGTAGATTCTATGGTCTAGACACACCATGACAAAGTCCAAAGTCAGCTCGTGCAGTGCATTGTGTTACACAAAAAAAGAAATAAACTCTTCGGTCAGATCAAGCCTTTCATTTTGTGAATCTTTTGTAGCTGATTTGTGAGCATGATGCCTGCTTCACAAGTTAGCACCATTGTTTATTTGAGTCTTGATGGTGTGTAAACGAAAGTATCAAGTGCCAGTTTTATTATGTTACATTTGATTTGTATGGCACGCAGATCACCTGAGAGGGTATCCTAGTTCTTGGGCAGGTGTGTAGGTTTGCGTTCCCAAGGTGCTTATACAAAGAGCCAGGTGTTCAGCTTCTTGTGGAACTCAAGATGTGAGGAAGATGCTATGATGTGTTGAGGGAGGTGGTTCCAAGTCTTCTGTGCAATTTAGGAGATTGAGCTACCTCCAAGTTTGCTTTGCAGATGCGGAGGATGTGGGCAAGTGAGAGTGAGGCAGAGCGTAGGTGTCTGGTGGGTTGGTGAAAGTGTATATGGCTGCTCAGGTATTCTGGTCCTGTAGGGATTTGTATGTGTGTGTGAAATGTTTATTATCTGCACTTGTGAATGGAGAGCCAGTGAAACTTCCTGAGGTGCGGGGTGATGTGGGTGCGACGTGGGAGGTCGAGTATGAGTCGTGCAGCACTGTTCTGGATGGTCTAGGCGTTGTTTGGAAATTATAGCACAGAGAGTATTTTTGTAGTCCAGCCTGCTGGTGATGAGTGCTTGCGTGATGGTCTGTCTGTAGTTCTGAGGTAACCATATGAAGATTTTTTTTCGTACATGAGTAGGATGTGGAAGCAGGAGGTGCACATTGTATTGACTTGAGCCATCATGTTGAGCTTGTCATCTAGGATGATTCCAAGATTTCTCGCCACCAGGTGGAGTCCCATGTGGAGGTCTTGTTACCAGAGACTGGTACTTCTGTATTGCTGGAGTTGAGTTGCAGTCAGTCGGGTCGCATACTGTCTGCTACCTTGGTCACGCAGTTGGTGAAGTTGTTCATGGTGGTGCTTGTGCTGTCCGTCAGGGAGAAGATGAATTGGATGTCATCTGCGAAGGAGATGACGGTGATGTCTTGTGATCGGATGATGTTGGTAAGCGGTGTCACCTATATTTTGAAAGGGGTGGGGATTAAGGATGATCCCTGCGAAACTCAGCATATAAATTTCTTGATCTCTGATGTGAAGGGTGGCAGCCTGACCCTTTAGGTTCTTCCTGCGACGAAGGGACAGATCCACAGATCCATTTGAAAGCGGATCCTTGTATACCAATCTCGAGGAGTCTTCAGATAAGCGTGTTATTAGAGATAGCGTCAAAGGTCGTAGACAGGTCAAGCCGGATGAGGGGTGCTGTTTATCTCCTCGGTCCAGGATGATTGGCATAGCATCAGTGGCTGCAATGACTACTGTTTCAGTGCTGGGGTTCTTTCTAAATCCTGACTTAGTGTTGTCTAGAAGATGGTGAAGTTTGAGATGGGTCGCGAGTTGCTTGTTCATGAACTTCTCAATCACTTTGGCTGTATGGAGAAGCAGGGAGATGAGTCAGAAGTTACTCAATTGATTTGGCTTGGCTGTGGGCTCCTTGAGGGCGTTGGTTTCTGCAAGTTTCCATTCATCCGGGAAAGATGTTGCTGATTTGTGATGTTACCAGGCTGTAAATGGGATGGAGGCATGGGTCAGGTGGGGCCCCTGAGTGGAGGGTCCGCATGAGTGAAGTTGTGTCATTTCTGGTGAGAGCTGTCCATTTGGTCAGGTGGCTATCTTGGTTGGTGTTGGGTAGGTTTGCTATTAGTTCGCTGTGGTTGGGTTGTGTGTGAAGTTGTACATGCTTGCTATTTTGCTGTGGAAGAAGTTGGATAGGTTGTCACAGACTTGTTGGGAGTCGGCGATGTTGGTGAGAGTTTTTGCATTTGTTTGGGAGAGGCATCTCTGTGTGTGAGTGGACATTAAGTAAGTATTCATATTTTTTAAAATCTTTTTTAGGTTGGGCAGAGCCTTTTCAGGGGGGTGTGGAGACATTCATGTAGAGTTTCCATTTATCCATTTGTGGTTCCTGCAGAGAATAGCAGAGGCATTATCCAGGTCTTCCTAGGTGCTATCTGATAACATGAAAACAGCTGAATGTTGTTGTCATAAAGTGGTATTTTTACATTTAATGCTAGAATATTGGTAACTGATCTAGAATACTGGAACTGATCTTAGGTATATATAGTGCAACACAAAACAAAGCCATTTGTAAATTGCATATCTGCCTCCAAAGAGGTGTCCCGGCATCAGCGGTAAGGGTCTGAAAACAATGCAACATATAACCAACCTAACTTAAATGCCCTCCAGATGAGAGTCAAAGAACAAAGTTTTTAGATTATTTCTAAAAGCAGTTTCTGAGGGACTACGACACAGGATGAGAGGAAGAACACTCCACAACTTTGAGGCAAGGAAAAAATATATCTTCCGCCTCTCCTAGCCTTACTATGAGGCAGTTGGAGAAGCTTAAGATTGTTGAAATCCAGTGCTATAACTTGAAAATTAGGCTTGAATCTCTTCCTTAAACAAAGAGGTAATTTTTGTTCAAAAGCTCTAAAGGAAAATGTTTATATCCTAAATTTGATCCGCTTGATAACAGGTAGACAGTGAAGTTGGCGTAGGTTAGGAGTCACAGAGACCGGTAGCAGAATCTTCAGGATAAGACGAGCGGTGGCATTCTGAATTGTCTGAAGTCACTTAATTAGGTAAGCCTAATACAAAATGGTGGCATAATCCTCCAGCTTGAACATTACCAAGGTATAAACAATAATTTTGTGAGACTCTTCGGGTACTAGAAAGAGCATAAATTGCTTTTGTAATATAATTGCCAAGGGTGCTACAATTCCCGACACATGGTGGGGTGCTGAAATTATTACTATTTTTAAAAAGGGGGACCAAATTAACCCAGCCCATTACAGACCTATTAGCTTAATGGATGCCCTTCAAAAGGTATATGCGCGACAAATATTAAATAAACTGAGTACTTGGATTGATGAAACTAGAATTTTAACCAAGTATCAGGCTGGTTTTAGAGGAAAAATAAGCACTATCGATCAGGTATTTAGATTTTTATGTATCATTTGGAAATATATCAATATAAGGAGGGCTGATCTTTATGTGGCTTTTGTTGACCTCAGAGCAGCCTTCGATCTTGTCCCTAGGGGCGCCCTGTGGTTGAGATTGAGGGATCAGGGTGTGCCTGGGAAAATCTTGAAACAGATTGTCAGGCTGCATGAGGCCAATTATGCAAGGGTGAGATGGGGCCGAAACGGAGAACTTACTGACCGTATTGGCATAGGGAGAGGGGTCAAGCAAGGTTGCGTGCTGGCACCGACATTGTTCTCCTTATATGTTAACGATATACCGACCACCCTCTTGGGCTGCGAGCATGACTCTCCCAAGCTGGGTAGTGAGCATGTGCCTGCCCTGCTATTTGCAGATGATACTATTTTAATCTCACAGACACCTAGAGGGTTACAAAACCTACTTGAAACCTTCCGGTCTTACTGTGATAATAAAGGATTGGAGATTAACTCGACAAAGACTAAGTACATGGCGGTTAATCCTCATAAAAGTTTTAGAAAAACAATAAATATTAATGAATTGATCGAATATGTGCATAATTTTAATTACTTGGGAATTACTTTAGACACTAAAATGAACTGGAAATCCCATATTGATAAAAGTAAAACGATTTTAACTCAAAATGTATTCCCAATAGCTAGGAGACACAAGAGTAGTTACTCCAGAGCTGTCTCCCCAGTACTAGAGCTATACAAATGTAAAGCCCAATCTGCATCATTGCAAGGGGCAGAATTATGGGGTTACGCTGCTAAGTGTGCTATTATGATACAGGAGAATATTTTTTTTAGAAACATTTTAGCACTCCCAGGACGCACACCGCCACTCCCACTTATTATGGATCTGAATGTACACCGCACTGATGATCATGCAGTACTACGTCCGTTGTTATATTGGGTTCGTCTGTGGTCAACAGATGAATTAGTAGATTATAGAGAAGCACTAAAAGAAATTATGAAAATAAAAAACACAACGCAGTTGATATGGCTGAACCACATAGAGGACTGGCTTACAAAACTTGGGCTTTACCAGTATTGGATAGTACCTGAGTGTCTTACTCTAAAATGTAAAAAGCTGCTAAAAGAAAGATACTGGGAGTTTCTTCTTAACAATACTCTGCATAATCCAGAGTTAGGTGTTTTAACCCTCAAGTATCTCAATATGAAATCAGAGAGCAGATTTGAATGTTTCATGGACGAGATTTTACCATCTGTAGCAAAGTCATAGTACCTAAAATTTCGCTATGGAATATTGCAGATTAAAGCAAACACTGCAAAATGGGTGCGTAGCGATGCTAATGAGGGAGACGAAACCCTGGAAAGATGCGAATTGTGCACCTTAGGTATAAGGGAGGATGAGGCGCATATTTTATTCCTTTGCCCTGCATACATACATCAAAGGAAAAAATGGATAACACCTATTTGCCGACTCCTGTGATTTAGGCATCTCAGTGAAACCGAGAGAGTTTTTAGAAGTGAAACAACACAATCCATTGTTTTTAGTGTAAGCAGATATCTATTCTCTGTGGGGATAGTACGAAGGAGATGGGGTCTCAGGCTCTAATGCTATAGGGATCTACTTTAGACTACTAGTTGCAATGTAGTTGTTGGAGTTGGGGATAGGAGTTCAATAGTTGGTGTCAGTACTGTTTACAATCTGTACAGTTAAATTAGTTTTCTTGCTGCGATATGGAAGTAATACCACTTATATTAAGTATGTTTTAAAAAAGAATTATTAACTGCAAGGTATATGAATATATTACCTTGTTTTTCTTAAAAGAGTTAATAATGTATTTATGATTTTATCAGTGTAAATACCTTTGATTGACTTCTAAATAATAATAATGAACTGTGATAAAAAGGGGGCGTAGAATTGGTTCTCTCAGTTGTTGTTATTTAAAATGTATTCAAAATATGTGTACATCTTTTATCATTTGTTTTTAACCGAAATAAAGAAAGAAAGAGCATCCTTTTTAAAGACCTAAGCATGGAAAATCAGTTACCAGAAATCGCTTTGATTTGGGCCTTGAACAAGAGATTGAAATCAAATTTAACACCCAAATTTCTGACCATGGGTGCCGTAAGAGGGAGATATGGAGATTGGAGGAGAAAGTTGTGGCTTAGAGCATATTGTACGTTATAAGAACAAAGTAGGCAGGCATTTCTTGTAATGAGTCTCTGAAATAACAGTTAGATAGGGATGCAACCAACTTGCTTGCTCTTGTTATTGCCTTAATCCTCCCAAACATAATTTGGTGGTTAAGTGTATCAAAATAAATGCTTTGTGTTGAGCTGTTCTCCGATTCGATGGGAAATGGCTAATAGAGAGGCTTCTATTATATAGGATGTTGGAGGTCTGGCTGTTTAACTTTCAGTATTTGCCCTTTGTGTAAGTACCTTTGTAGTTGATGACATGGCATTGATTCTAGACCTTTCAAGATGAATGAGAATTTGGATACTTAGCGCCTCATTTAGAGTTTTGCCACAGACCTGGTGGTGAGCTCTGTGCCGATGTAGGAGCTCCCCTGAAGGCACTGAAAGTTTGCTGAGCAGCTCCGATGCTCCATAAGGCCACTTAGCAACCTTTTCGTTTTACAAAACGAACTCTCAAAGTTTTAGTTTGTTTTGGTAAAACAAAATATTAATGACTCTGACACCCTAGGAGATTTAACCCAGGCTGAGGGGGTCATTTTTATGCTGAGACCGCCACACTGCAAGCTTGGCTTACCATGGTGAGTTTAAAGACTACCCAATGCTGTTCATTTGTTGGCTTTAATGCCACTCTCATTTCCCTGCTTCTTATTTGGTGGCTTGACTTGACTATATTTGTCCATTCCCTTGAGCATATCATTTTTACTATCCTAACTTGTGTCCTTCCTTGATCAATTTAAAGGAACAACTTTTTTGTTTTTGATTAGGCACTCCTTGAGAGTGCATGTGTTTTCCAGGTCTTTCCCTCTTTCTCTCTCAGTGTTTCTCTCTAGTGTGCTTCTCCCCCAGTACCTATGTTTCTTGTTCTATCAAGTGCTTTTCCCCTACACTGCTATGTTGTGGGCTGTCCTCCCATTGTTTGCTTCTTCCCCTGTGTACTCTTTTCCTTGTGTGCTTCTTTCCAACTTCTCTCCCTTTCACTTGTTCTCCCCACTCGCTCTTCCTTTACCGCTTCCCCACCTCCAAGGTCATTTCATTGAAATTTTGCGGATTCACGCAAAACAATGTTAATCTGTTTTATTTACAGATTCAGACAGCATCCAAAATTTTGTATCAATAAATGAAAACCTAAGAAAATGGTCCCCACCTCATTTCGCTAGTGTGTTATGTTATATTGGTCTGTATAGCGCATTAATCACCAGGTATCCAGGCATTTGGGCAGGTGTGTAGGTGAGTAGTCTCCAAGGTGCTTATACGAAGATCAAGGGCGTCAGCTTCTTACGGAACTGTTCTGAAGTGTAATTGGGCCTTTTTCTATTTTTTTTGTTTTACTGATGCTGCACAGCATTTGGAAAAAGAATTTCGCTCAACCCACTTAAACCCCTGATGCTGTACAACATTAAGAAAACCCACTGGTATGGGGGCGTGGCTTGGCGCCCGGAGGAGATGGCGGAGCCCTTGTGAGGCTCTGCGGTGGCACCGGGAGGCATAACAATTGTAGCTCACCTTTTCCTGGCTGGAGGCTACGCTTTGATGGTGGAACGTTTCAGGACCCTCCTGCGACTTTTGTAATCCCGCGGAACGGCTCGAAGGCGGAGAGCTTCTATGAAGTAAGTTGCTCTGCCTCGGCCGCGACCGCCATTTTGAGACGTCGCACGCATTCCATCTGCACTGCTGGCTCATGGCGCACTTTCTGTCACGGAGTTGATTCTCCTGTGCAGCGTTCCTGTTCTTCATGACTCTCAATTAAGAACTGTTGCTGCTTGCAGTTTTGGGTTCAGCTTTAACACAAGTGGGTAGCTCTGAGGTATTAATGCTTCCTCCTTGCCGCCATCTCTATATTACCTCAGAAGCTTCCTCGAACAGTTCCTTATGATGGTGGAGGAGCGTCTCTACGCTACTAAGGAATGCCTCGCATCTAATTATTCCATGTTGCGCTGAATGTGCTCCGTTGGCAAACGAGTGATTTACTACTTTGTTTCTCAGTTTTGACAGCGCATTTCTACCACTATGCTTCCTTTCACTATTCTTCCTGGAAATAAAGCTCACAGGGACAAGACTCTCCTGCCTTTCTAGCGCTTTGTTCCACAAATGACTGCGCCCACATGTTTGGATAGTCACTCGTCTTCCTCAAACCTCGCGGTGTATGGCTTGTGTCCCTGTATAGAAGTCGCTATTTTTAACATATTGTGCAAACTCCCTCCTGACTACGCACTTACAGACGACATTCTTCAATTGATGCAAGTGGTTAGGTTATAAACCTGTCTGGACGATTTTTCATTTTACAGAGTGCCCTCTCACCCGTGTGTGTGGAGAACAAGTGCTGCGCAATTTCCTTTCTTCATATCTGTTTTATCTGTATGAGGCGATTCATATCCATGTGGCGCTCACCCCCCAAATCAACTACAAAGGTGGCCTTTGTAAAGAACTCTAAAGTATTTTCTGCCTTCTCTAAGCTAGAAGATTCACTCACCACTTCTGGTTCCGATACTCTCATGGATCTTCCTCCACCACCATCAGGGAAATCCACCACCAAGAGACTAAAAAAAGATCCCCCCTCGCCACCCAAGCAATCCACGCCTGTTTCCAGGGAACTTTTGCTGGAGGAGATACGATCCTTCCGCCCTTCTTTAGAAGAGATTGGGACTTTGCGTCCTTTCATGGAGGAAACTAAGGTCAAGCTTCAGGCTCTTAATGATAGCTGGTCACAAATTGAGACAAGAGTTTCTACAATTGAACAGTCAGTCGCTTCCTTCCAAGAAACTACCACCAAGATTCTTCACCTATCTTCACAGGTGGACACCCTCCAAAGGCAGGTGGAGGAGTTGGAAAATAGAAATAGACGTATTTATGGATTAGCAGAAGGTCTTGAGGGTGCGGACCCTATTACTTTTTTCAAATCCTTTCTCCCTAAGTTGCTCCACTTGCCAGAAGGTACTAATCTCAACATTCAGCGTGCTCATCGTCTGGGTCGCCCTCATACTTCCACTTCCACATCACAGCGTCCGCGTGGTGTTATGCTATGAGTTCCCTCAATGCACGGCGGGCTCTCGCCACCCGAGAGCCCGCCGTGCATTGAGGGAACTCGTCCCTGCTAACCGGTACCGTCCAAAGCAGCACACAAGATTCTTTATCGTTTTGCCTTAATTTAAAGGTTTTGACTTGCCCTTTCAGCCACATTTGTGCTGTGGACAATCCCCGGTCCTGCGGCTATTATGGCTTATCTTAGGCATAAAAGAATGTCCTGATGATGATTCGCGTGATCTAAAATAGCGAATCGAAACGCCGTTGACACTCCTTTAACGCCTTATACTATTACAAAAAACTGAAATTTGACTGTAAAGGTGTTATGGTTTATTCTGCAGTGACACTTTGACAAAATTGTATTGGAAGTGTCACTAACCAATTGTTTGTTGCCTAAAAAGCCCCGCATGTTCTGTTTGTACGTCATTGTGTAAGTGTGTATTGTGGGTCACAGGCTTGTGCCCCACCTTGTAATATTGTAACATTGTCTCACGTAAAAAACCTTTTATATTAATACACCACAGACCCTCGCCCGGCTGGGCAGGTCTATTTACTAAATATAGTTACAACTGTGTCTATATTTTATTGTTTCTCTTAAAAATTACTTTTTGCAATGGACAACTGTTGTTGATAAAGTACTTTCCCAAGGTCCATGGCTGCATCCTTTGGGTCCCCTTGTTGTTTCAACGCTTTATTATTAATTACGTCGCAAAGAAACACAGGATTGTGCGTCAATCCAATAAAACTCTTTTTCACAATATTAAGCGATTGGAACATGCCTACTTCACCTCACATTCTAGCGATAGTCTGACAGCTCTAGTCGCTGCTAAACTTAAATACAATGAAAAATCTACTGAGGATGCTTCCTTGTATTTGCTTAAATCAAGTGCTAAATTTTATTGTGGTAAGAACAAAGCCGGGAAAATCATTGCTAACTATCTGAAGGTCAAGCATAATAAAATGAATATTGAATCTGTTTATGACTCTAATGCGCATTTACATCACAAAGATGCTGACAATCTTGCCACATTTTCTCATTTCTATGAGACCTTATACACATCCGATACTCAACCCTCTCCTCATTCTCTCACTCACTTCTTCTCATCTATTCAACCTCCTTCCCATTTCCCTCTTGATCTGTCCTCCTTGGAGATTGACACCTCACAGAAAGAGCTACTTAGCACACTCCAACATCTTAAACCCAATAAAGCCCCTGGCCCAGACGGCTTCACTGTCGAGTTTTACCTTCATTTCTCCAAACTGTTAATCCCAAAATTGCATTCTCTTCTTCATTCCTTTTCTGACTTAGGTGTCTCCTCAGGGTCCTTTTCAGATGCACACATCTGTTTAATACCCAAGCCTGGCAAAGATGTGCAATATTGCAAGAACTATAGACCTATTTCCGTGGTCAACATAGATTATAAAATTTTCGCAAAGTCTTTGGCGATGAGACTAGACCTTCTTCTACCTGACCTTTTAGGAGAAGAACAGTCTGGTTTTGTTAAAGGTTGTTACATCACGGATAATACCAGGCTTTTGTTTAATATCCCGTCGAAGTCATCTCATCTCCAGCATTCCTTTGCCGCAATAGCCCTGGATGCTGAAAAGGCTTTTGACAGGGTTGAATGGCCTTATCTCTTCCATACTCTTGGTTGGTTCGGGTTTGGTCCTAAATTTACTTCCCTTGTCTCACTACTATACTCTCACCCACATGCTGCAGTTTATGCCAATGGTCAAATCTGCCCCTACTTTGACCTTGGTAGGGGAGTCCGTCAAGGTTGTCCCCTTTCACCCTTTCTTTTTAATCTTGCTTTGGAACCTTTTTTATCCAAGCTACGCCAAAATTCTGATATCCACGGCTTTCAGACCACGGAATCCTCCATTAAACTTGCTGCATATGCGGACGATATTTTACTCTTCATCTCAAATCCCACGGTTTCTATTCCTGCTTTTTTGGAGGAAGTACGACATTATTCCTCAATCTCTGGCTATAAGCTTAATAATGATAAATGTGAGATCCTCCCCTTGACAAAATTCACCTTTAAACCTGAATTCAGTGCCTCTAATTTTACTTGGAGCCCCTCTCACATTAAATACTTAGGATTATATATCACTCCTTCTATCCCTGACACTGTATCCCTTTGCCTTACTAAATGTACTCAGAAAATCTCTGACCTCACAGCCCGGTGGCATCCTCTTTACTTGTCTTGGTGGGGTCGTTTAGACACCATTAAAATGATGTTATCCCCATTGTTTTATACACAATCTCCAATATCCCGGTCTCTATCCCAGCCAAATTTTTAAAGAAAATTAATTCAATTTTGTCCTCCTTTTTATGGCATAAAGCAAAACCTAGAATGTCCCTTTGTTAAAGATTAGACTGCAAAACGTCAACATTATCGGCGCCATCTTGCCCCCTTTCCAGGCCCATTCGTGCGCGTAAGCGGCAGCCATTTCGAGCACCATGGCCTCCCTGCCCCTCACTAATAGCCAGCGCGTCTCTCTCTCTCTCTCTCAACCTCGCAAGCATTCCCCCGCACGCTGACAACCCCCGCTCTCTCATGCCTTGGGTCATAAACCCCTCTCCAGCACGGCTTCACCACGGAATCCCATCCTGTTCCCAGCGCGACACCTCCCCTCATTCCTTTCATGGCCTCAAACCCTTTTGATGCAAACCCCCTTTTCCTGTATCCCCGTTTGTCTTCCCTGTTCCCAGACCGCCACCTGGCTCTGCGGATACTGTTTATTACCCCGTACAGTAGGAAGCCTCCCCTCCCCATCAAAAGACCCCCGAACCGATCAAAGCCCCCACCCCATGAGATCCGATCAACCCCATGCATTCCGTGAATCGGCGGAATGCCCTGCTGTGTGACAACTATCACCTGTTGTGACCGGGGTGGGGAATCCAACTGTAAATGTGTGTGGGAACGGGCCTGAAGGGGAGATTCCGAGGATGTCCTTTCATACTTCAAAGCATTGCAAGAATGTGTTACATACAATAAAGTTCGTAAACCTGTGTATAAGAGGCCAGGCCTCAGAGATGCGGGTAGAGCACCTCGTGACGATACTTGCTGTCTGAATTGATGTGTTCTCCTCCGGAGAGAATAAAATCCTCGTTTCCCGCCTTCCAGTCTCCAGCGCCTGCTTCTTCATTGATTAATATTGGTGGGTCATAGAGACGATACCGCCGGGCAACATAAAAGGGTCTTTGGTTACCGGTTGTCTTTGGAACCCTTTTTAACAATTGGCGTCCCAAACGTGGGGCCCATCAGCGACTCGTGGATCCAGTGGGAGAGGTCCTGACGACAGAGTGAACGACTGCAACGATCGGAAGGTACCCTGTCCGATAGACCCTCGTCTGACAGCCGATCATCCGAACTTCACTGGTTCCGAACAGACCTCTCTCGAGTGATCTGCGGTCCTGACTGGGAACCATCAGGAGTGCCACGAGAAGTACGAAGAGAAGAGGACGATCGGGCGCTGGATTCGGAAGACGAGAAACTGTCCATGCGGTCCGGGTAAGGTCGTGTAAACACGACGAATTGCGAAAGTGATAGATAATTGAAAGAAATTGATAATTGTTGCGAAAATACTAGTATTACTCTTTGTTAATTTATTGGAGATTCACTGTCTACAAACGGAGAAACAACAGGCTCTCCCTTTATAAACAGCGAAGGATAGGTACGCACCCGTCGGACCTATTTTTCTCCCCCACTGAACAATTGCCCCTTTGCCCCATTGATTAACTGTTATAGATTGTTTTCTGGAGATTCTCTGTCTGAAAACAGGGAAGATTAGGTCCCCTCTTTACAGATAGTGAAAGGGTAGGTGACGCGAACCTTTGCGAGCCTACTTATTCTCCCCATTGACCATATTGATTTTTTATTTTTGACCTAACGTTGATTGATTGCTCAGAATTGGTTCATGAGGTATTCACTACGTGCAAACAACGTGGAATAGAAATATTCTGTCTAGTCTTTGCGCGCAGTGATAAGATAGGTAGTGCTGATTATTATCCCATTGTGATCCGTCATGCCTGTCTTCTCCCCACTGGTCAGTAGCCTGTTTAACCCGGACCGCTTATTAGAGATGAACCATCCGGCTCCGCTGGAAGGCACCCCTAATAAGGACATGTTCACAAAGCATGGATTAGTCGCTATAGCCTATAGCCAACTGTGGCATAAATATACGAAAAAGGATCGAGAAAGTCAGTGGCCGCTGATAGGATCCTTCGAAGACGATAGAATAATCACACTAGAAACAGCTCTTGGTAAAAACAAGACGACGTCCACTATGCTTGACAGCTTCGGCATGTGGCGAAAAGAAGCCGAACAACGCAAAAAGAGAACTGAGAGTAGGTTGGGAAAAGAGCTGCGGAAAGCAGCCCACCTAGCAGCCCAGAAATTAGAGAAAGAGATAAAAGAAAGAGAGGATACCAAACAGAAGCTAGAAACAGAAACATCAAGCCAGTGCCTGGTTAGAACTCCCTCCACGCTCTACCCTGATTTGCACTCGAAACAGCGAACCAACGATGATCTGCTGCTAGGTCCTCCGATCATCCACATGCCCCCTCCATATGCCCCTTCCCAACCCTTAGCCCAACACCCACTATCCCCAGGTACCAGCGAGAGCAGCCCCGCGGCTTCAGCCCCCATGGCCTCCGTGCCGGCTGAACTCCTCGTATTAGATGTTACGCAAACGACAACGCCGGGCGACCCAGAAGCCCGAAGGGTTGGTCCTGTTAGAGCATATAGACTAAGCAAACATGAACGAGCAGGGGTCGATAAGATAGCGAAGATACTGGTAGAGAAGAAGGAGGATGAAGAATCCGTCATGGATGTGTTTAATTCTTATACCGGGAGTCACAGACGACACTTTACTGTACAACTGTGCTACCACGTCTTAAACGCATACGAGGACCGATATCAAGAAAAAGGTCCACAGAGCCTAACGACTCTGTACCGGAAGGTTGATATCGGGGATGAGAGTGAGAGTGATGTGACGGACCTCCTTACGCGTACGCTTGAGGTTTTCCGCCACCTCACTGAACAAAAGCCAAAAACCGAATCCACTACCTCCGTAGCAATCAACCCACAAACTGAACGACCTAACACTATGATGCCGATACGAGAGGCTGCCCCTTACTGGGTTCCTCCACGAGGTGAAGGGACTCACGATGATGCAAACAACAAAGACGCAAAGGGAAGGGTAGTGTACAATTGGGTCTACCAACCATGGGACCGGCAAGAGATTCTGACCTTCCGGAAATCTCTGCCAGACCTACGTAAAAACCCCACCGCCTTCTATACTGAGTTGGGTACGGCCCTAGGATCGACGATTATGACTCTAGCCGACATCGACTTGTTTTTCGGGTTATGTCTGCCAGCTGATGTGTGGAAGCAAATCCGGAAAGTCGACCACACTGAGCTGTTTGGACATAACTGGTCACAACTTGATGGCATAGATAGACAACGAGAACCCGGACAAAAGCCTTTAAAAGCCATTTTGGACCTCCCGGATAAAATTGTGCAGAAATTAAAAACCATGATCCCAGAAAAGAAAGTGGACTGGTCGATAGTAACGGCTTGTCGCCAGAAACCCCAGGAAGATGTATCGGAATACTTCTCCCGGTTTGAAACGGTGTTCTCCGATTACAGCGGCCAGGACCTGACCACTGCAACCGGACACCATCTGTTTGTCCAGAATTACGTTAAGGGCTTATCACCTGAAGTCTCGCAGAAACTGCAGGCCAGTGAAAGTAGTTGGGCAGCCTCCAAACCTACGGCTATCCTTCAGATGGCCCAATATTATGAACATCAGAAAAACGAAAACGACAGAACTACAGAGAGAAAGAAGAAAGAATTAAAGGAGAGGGTGATGATAGCACAACTGCAAGGGGTTACTCTGGGACGAGACCAATACCGGGGAAACCATCAGATGAACGTCCCTAAAACGGCACCTCCCAAAGACCGTGCTTCAACTCCCCACATTGGACGTACAGACATTAGGGAAGACCAGTGTGCCTTCTGTAAAGGATCGGGCCACTGGAAATCACAGTGCCCGGTTCTTTTGGAACTTACCAGAAATAGGGATCCTAGAGATTCAGCAAACGAACCAAGAAATAGGGGACCACAGCGAGGGCCCCCAAACAACGCAACTAATGATAGATCCAGTAGACCGAACACATTTGATCGACCCCGACAAAACCAATGCCAGCAATCTGACTACGATGACGTTCATGACTTTGCATAGGACTGCCTAGGGCAAGGGAGGGATCCAGTCGAGCTCCATGTTGACCAGCAAGGCCCTTATGTCACTGCTAAGGTCTTGGGTACAAAGTCACCATTCCTGGTAGACACTGGCGCAACACGTAGTGCATTATCTAAACGACTGATTCCAAGGGCACCCTTGTCTGGCTTACTAATAACATCGACAGGTTTCGATGGGACGCCCTCCACTAACCCTTTGTCCGCCCCAATCCTCTTTGACTTAGAAAACAACACCACTGACACCACGTTTTTACTCTCCTCCAATAGCCCTGACGCAATTATGGGACTCGACCTATTGAAACACTTCCGAGCAACGATTAGATGTTCTCAAGATGGAGTCCGAGTTTTTCTTTACGACAATCCTGTTCTGCTTAGACAGTGCCCCCCCAGACACATGTTTTCCATCACCGACGCCGACACTTCCCTGCTCGACACTCTGCCTCCGTATCTGTGGGCCAAAACGGATTCGGATGTAGGGCGCATGATGATCGACCCAGTACACATCACGGTTCGACCAGATGCAACACTCCCAAAACTTCCACAATATCGAATATCACCCGAGGGCGAGAAGGCATTGGTAGAAATCATCCAATCACTGATAGACGCAGGAGTGGTAGAGGAAGTAGTTAGCAACATTTGCAACAGCCCAATCTTGCCCATCATTAAGAAACAGGGAGAAGGAGATGAGAAAGCATACCGCTTCATCATTGACCTTCGAGAGATCAACAAAGTGGTGGTACCCCAGTACCCTGTGGTCTCAGACATTACCACCATCCTGACTTTGATTCCCTCTACTGCCACCACCTTCACTGTCATTGACCTCAAAAATGCATTCTTTTCTATCCCCATCCACCCAGATAGCCGATATCTCTTCGGCTTCACCCTAAAAGCCCGCTCATATAGGTTCTGCCGAGCACCCCAGGGCTACACAGAAAGCCCTAGCATCTACAGCCAGGCCCTCAAGAGACAACTGGATCAAGTCCAGCTACCCGATGGAGTGGTATTAGTACAATATGTCGATGACATCCTCTTGGCAGCCGACACCACTCCACTAGCTGTCACCGCCACCATTCAACTCCTGCATTTCCTTGCAGGAAATGGCCACAAGGTCTCTAAGAAGAAGTTGCAATTCTGCCAACCCCAGGTCACTTACCTAGGCCACCTTTTGTCCAAAGACGGAAGGAAACTGACTCCTGACCGGATCCAAACCATTCTCGACACCCCCGTCCCTAAGACCCAGAAACAGGTCCGCTCCCTACTAGGCCTCACCTCCTTCTGCCGACAGTGGCTGCCCAACTTTAGCCTCGTAGTAAAACCACTGCTTTCATTGTTAGCAAAGGACGTCCCTCTCCCACTCCCTTGGACCCCTGAGTGTCAGGCTTCTTTCGTGCAACTACGAGATGCCCTCTGCTCAGCCCCTGTGTTGGGTACCCCCGATTACACAAAGCCCTTCTCCCTTTACACCCATGAGAGGGAGGGGTGCGCTTTATCTGTCCTGACCCAGTCCATTGGCCCAAAGCAACGACCATGCGCTTACTTCTCAGCCACTCTTGACCCCGTAGCCAGAGCCCTGCCTGCTTGCCTTCGAGCCGTAGCTGCTGCCGCGATCTCTATCCGACAGAGTGAGGGGATCGTGCTCTCGAACTCCCTCACAGTACTGGTACCCCATGCAGTTGACACCCTCCTAAACCAAACCAAAACGCAACACCTGACAAGTGCACGACTGACAGGGTACGAACTGACTCTGCTCGCACCCCACATCACACTGAAGAGATGCACCACACTGAACCCAGCAACCCTGCTGCCCTTACCAGAAAACGATCCCAATGCGCACCCTGTACACGACTGTGTGACCCTCACAGACGAACAGACCAGAAGTAGGGTTGACCTCAGAGACACGGCTTTCCCCAACCCCGACGGAGAGCTGTGGGTGGACGGTTCTTGCATCAAGCTCCCCGATGGCACCACTTCGGCCGCCTATGCAGTCACCACGGCTCGAACTGTAGTCGAGACAGCCCGCATAACGCAACGATCTGCCCAGGCAGCGGAACTGATTGCCCTGACAAGAGCCTGTATTCTAGCAGCAGGTACCACAGCAAACATTTACACCGACAGCCAGTATGCCTTCGGGGTGGTTCACCATTTCGGGCTCCTTTGGAGGGAGAGGGGATTCTTGACCTCACACGGCACCCCCATTTTGCACGGGGACCTAGTCTCCGCCTTGATCGAAGCCGTCCTTCTCCCCAAAAAGCTTGCAGTCATCAAATGCCAGGCACACAAAAAGGTGACAGACATTATTGGGCAGGGAAATGCACTAGCCGACCTCACTGCCCGAGCGACAGCTGAAAATAGGACGACAACACGCATGTACGTGACCAGGTCACAAGCAGAAAAATGGACTGACGCTAGGGACACTATCAGAGACATTCAAATGGCCAGCACACAACACGAACTGACTGAATGGACACGGGTGGGATTGAAAGATGACGAAGGCTGCTGGCGGACAAAAGACACGGACAAATGGTTGCTACCTGACTCGTATCTGATTCCCATACTGACTATGGCGCACTCCCCTGCCCACATAGGATCAGCCCCCATGATTGAACTTGTCTCCAGAGTTTGGCACAATGATAAGATCACAGAGTCCGCCAAACGCTTGGTCCAACAGTGTTTGATATGCCTGCAACACAATCCCGGGAAAGGAACTGTAGTACCCCGGGGAGGGTTTGGGGTCCCAAATCACCCGTTTGAAGTCCTGCAGATGGACTACATCCAACTAGACAGATGTCAAGGCCTGAAATATGTACTTGTGGTGGTATGCGCATTTAGCAAATGGGTGGAAGCATATCCAACCCGTGACAACACTGCTATGGCCACAGCAAAGGTACTGTTAAAGGAGTTTTTCCCCCGTTACGGCCTTTGTCGAATTTTGTGGAGCGACAATGGCCCCCACTTCGTAGCCGAAGTTATCCAACTCATTTTGAAGGGGTTGGGTGTAAAACAAAAGTTCCACGCAGTCTTCCACCCCCAATCTGCTGGACTAGTTGAACGACATAACGCCACACTGAAACTAAAATTGGCCAAAATAGTAGCTACCACAGGACTGAAATGGCCAGACGCACTCCCCCTGGCATTGCTCTCAATGCGTTCCACCCCCACCAAACACCACTTGACACCATACGAGGTTGTGTTCGGCCGGCCTATGAATGTTTGGTCTGCGCCGAAACCAACTTCCATTCATGACGTCCCGGACGTCCTAATGTCTGATTACTTATGCCAGTTGACTAAAACACTGTCTGTTATCCATCAACAGGTGCTGCATGCCATCCCTGACGCTTCCAGGGGTCCCGGACACACCATCCAACCCGGGGACTTCGTCCTGATCCGGAACTTCCAGCGTGCCAAGAGTCTGGAACCCCGGTGGACGGGCCCCTGGCAAGTCCTCATCACCACCCGAACAGCACTCCGGGTGGAGGGAAAACGAAACTGGCTGCATGCACACCACTGCAAGAAGATCTCCTCGACCCTGACCTCGACCGAAACCATCAACAGTCAAGAAGAGCTCCTGAACAAGGACCGACCGTCACTATCCTGCTATCCCGATACCGAAACACTTGAACTTTCAAAATTCTCTGATCCCACAGTGCCATCAAGAGAAGGGTATTTCCTGCGTCGAAAGGAGGGAGTTACGGCTAAGTAGACCACAGACTGAGTTAAATCTCAGAACGGTGACCTAAACACTACCGAGGGTTACCCGGAGAGAAGCAAAGCAAAGTCTGTGGTTCTGCCCGCTACCGAGCCCCTTGAAGGTGATGGAAGCGCCAGATAAGAAGATGATGGAAGCGCCAAATAAGAAGATGACGAAGGAAACAGGAAATACCCACCACAGGAACCCGAAAGCAGACAGACTCCATAGCCCAAAGACTATTGCGCTCTTCATCACAATCCTCTTCTGCTTTCTCCTCATGACCACACTCTGGATTGTGGAAGAAAATGCACCTGCTCACGAAACATTCCTGACCACTGTCCAGCCTACCACCATGAAGGAACATTATCTGATCTCGCTCTCTCCCCAACTCAGAGAGAGGCGAAAGGAATTTTGGAATAACTCCTTCGTACAACTACTTCACCAGCACAACCTTGCCACCAATGCCACCAACTGTTGGATCTGTGGGTTGCTACCCCACGCCACTGGACACTCGATACCATTCATCCCTTCACCTTTCTCAGTTCACGGTTCCTGTCTTGCCTGGCTGATGCTTCTGCAAGAAAGCTTTAAGGACAATGCCACCTCCAGCAAAATGGTAACGCATTTCTACCACGGGGTCTGGCGGAACAGAACAAAGACGCACTTCTGCCCGCAGACCAACAACAACACCATCCACTTGGACATCCCTGCTAAAGAACAAGTTGAAATGCAAGTGTTCAATAATCCAACCAGAACCACCTTCTCCTACCTGCGAAAACGAACGGCTGCCACTCTGACTGTGGCCCTGTCAGTCATCAACGTCACTGGCCACATGTGCATGGAAGGGCTTGGGACTCAGCTGGTAGGCCACAGTGCCTGCCGGTTTTCCAGAACTCTGGACTCCATCGACCCGCCTTCCTTTGTGGCATCTCCAAACACGTATTTCGTCTGCGGCACAAAGGCTTACACCTGGCTCCCCAAAGGCTGGGGGGGCACTTGTTTCATCTCCTTCATTCTTCCTCCGACATATGTGGCACCAGCAAATCATCACAGACAAAAACGAGCCAAGGACATCGAACAAGCCGATTCAACAGGAGCGCAATTCATCGATGCTATGAAAGGACTGGTCCCCCTCTGGGGCCCGATGGCAAACAGCCGTGCCATCCGACATCTGACTCAAGCAGTTGAGACAACAATGAACATCACGGCTGGTATCCTTGCTAACAACACCGCTGAACTTCAAGCGGTCCGCTTGGTGGCTCTCCAGAACCGCCTTGTCCTGGATGTGGTTCTTGCGGACCGTGGTGGAGCATGCCGCATCATTGGGTCCAGCTGCTGTACATACATACCGGACAACTCACCCTCTGTGTACAAAGCCATCGAACATCTCCACAGACTCTCTTCAGAAGTACACCAGGAACAAGAAGAATGGTCGCTTGGTGGTTGGTTCTGGAACACCATTAAGAACTGGGGTTGGAGACTGTTCACCATTATCCTGATTCCTGTAGTTGTGATATGCGGTCTATGCTTAGGAATTCAATGTCTGCCACCTCTGTGTTCATTTTGTGCAAATTGTATTTGCCCTAAGACTGTGGACTTTGAAAACGAACGTATGAGAGCAATATATGATGCCGAGGTTAGGAATTTGATGAAGATTGACATTGAGTAAGCAAGTTGGCTAAGATATGTTGAAAAGGGAGGACTGTTAAAGATTAGACTGCAAAACGTCAACATTATCGGCGCCATCTTGCCCCCTTTCCAGGCCCATTCGTGCGCGTAAGCGGCAGCCATTTCGAGCACCATGGCCTCCCTGCCCCTCACTAATAGCCAGCGCGTCTCTCTCTCTCTCTCTCAACCTCGCAAGCATTCCCCCGCACGCTGACAACCCCCGCTCTCTCATGCCTTGGGTCATAAACCCCTCTCCAGCACGGCTTCACCACGGAATCCCATCCTGTTCCCAGCGCGACACCTCCCCTCATTCCTTTCATGGCCTCAAACCCTTTTGATGCAAACCCCCTTTTCCTGTATCCCCGTTTGTCTTCCCTGTTCCCAGACCGCCACCTGGCTCTGCGGATACTGTTTATTACCCCGTACAGTAGGAAGCCTCCCCTCCCCATCAAAAGACCCCCGAACCGATCAAAGCCCCCACCCCATGAGATCCGATCAACCCCATGCATTCCGTGAATCGGCGGAATGCCCTGCTGTGTGACAACTATCACCTGTTGTGACCGGGGTGGGGAATCCAACTGTAAATGTGTGTGGGAACGGGCCTGAAGGGGAGATTCCGAGGATGTCCTTTCATACTTCAAAGCATTGCAAGAATGTGTTACATACAATAAAGTTCGTAAACCTGTGTATAAGAGGCCAGGCCTCAGAGATGCGGGTAGAGCACCTCGTGACGATACTTGCTGTCTGAATTGATGTGTTCTCCTCCGGAGAGAATAAAATCCTCGTTTCCCGCCTTCCAGTCTCCAGCGCCTGCTTCTTCATTGATTAATATTGGTGGGTCATAGAGACGATACCGCCGGGCAACATAAAAGGGTCTTTGGTTACCGGTTGTCTTTGGAACCCTTTTTAACACCTTGCAAGGCTCATTCACCCCACTTCTGAAGGAGGAGTTAATTTTCCTGACTTTCCGGCTTATCATAAGGCTTTTTTGTTGCGCCAGGCTTCCCTGTGGTTGCAGGACTCTGATTCCCCTTCTCCCCTATGGACAAAGGTTGAGCGTCTTTTCCTTTCCCCTTTTTCTTTTGCTGAATATATCTCTTTCTCACGAAAACCCCTTTCGCTTCCCACTCCTATTCATAGATTCACTGTCAAACTCCTCCTATCATCTAACCCCCCCCCCTGCCCCCCCCCCCCCCCCAAAATCGCTGATTTCCTCTCGTCCACTATCTGGCATAATAAATACCTTTTAATCCGAGGTAAACCCATTTACTGGAGTTCTTGGAGATCCAAAGGATTGATTTGGGTATCGCAGCTCTTTTCCCAATCCACTTGCTTGCCTTTCCACACCTTGCGTTCCACCTTTAACTTACCGTCCTCCTTTGCCTCCAAATATCTTCTCCTTAAAACAGCAGTCATGGAAGTTTATACGAGACTCTTGTCAGAACCCCCTTCTTCTATTTCACCTGACCTTACCCTCCGGCTTCACTCTATTCTACAACATCTTCCCAAACCTTCCATTATTTACAAGCACCTCCATGCACATACACTCCTCAGTCCTAAATACATGGTAGAAGAGCATTGGGAAAATGACCTTTCTACATCATGGCTAATATCTATGTGGGACAAGATTTGGACAAAGGTTCGTACAGCCTCCAGATCGGCCTCTTTGACTCAATCTCTATTTTTCATATATAATCGGCGGCTCCATACTCCATTTACTCTCCACAAACGATTCTCTACCGCCCCTGACGTATGTTGGTCTTGCTCCTCACCTAATGCCACTCTTTTTCATATGTTGTTTCTCTGCAAAAATGTCCATGCCTTTTGGTTGCAGGTTTGGGCACAAATAAATGTTATTTTTCATACTTGCATTCCTTTTTCTCCCGTTCATGTCTTTTTGGGAAGCCTCTCTCATTGTTGGGACGACACTGGCCTTCATGTTCGTGTTGTCGATTTATTGTTGGCTGTTGCATTTCAACAGATAACTATTAATTGGAAGTCTTCCTCTCGTATTACTTTTAAAGCATGGTGGTATAATGTTTGTCATAACCATAGACTTGACACTGCATGTGCTTTTCCTGCCCAGTTGGCAGCCAAACGTGCGGACTTATGGCTTCCTGTTACATTGTATTTGGATAGTTGCACAACTCGTTCCTTTTGCCCACGGCCTGCTCAGCAGGAAGTTTCCAAACCCCCTTGGTGCCCTTTTTTCATTCCCCTTTCTTTGTTTAACATGATTACATGCATAACTGTACTTGCATTTACTTCTATTTTATATGTATTGTATCCTTTCTATTACTTTTATTGCCCATGCTAAGCTTACTGTTGTTACTTCTGTTTTTATAATGTATTATGAAATTATCTCCCTGGGTTCTCCTTTCCCTCCCATACTCTCCCCTTCCCTTCCCTCATAATTTCTTTATTGTATTATGTATTCATGCCTTTTATTATTATCAATAAACATTTCTAGAACTTAAAAAGAAAACACACTGGCAAGGTCGCCAGGTTCCAGAGGCGAGACCGATTAGCTTTGTCAAAGCTTAAGCTTTATTTCAGTTCGGGACCACCAGGCTTTCCCCATCACAACGACTGGCTGTTGAAGGTGGCTTGCCCCCAGGCTGTCATCTCCCACCTCCAGACTACCTCCAGCACTTACTGAGATTCACTGTCAATGTGCCGAAGTAACACCTGACTCCCTCTCAAACGCTCCATTTCATCAGAGCTGTTCCGGACACAGTGCAGTTTAAGGAAAGACTGATACTTTGAATCTGTGCAGATGAGCTGCAACCACTGCCATCACCTTGGTGAACACCTGAGGGATGCTGGTAAGGCCAAAGGAGGGCACCGTGACTGAAAATGTTCATGGCCTACCATAAACTGCCGGTGGCGCCAATGAGCAAGCAGGATGTGTATGTGCAAATAGGCGTCCTGCAAATGCAATGCTACCATCCAGTCATCTGGGTCCAGGGGATACAAGACCTGAGCTAATGTGAGCATCTTGAGCTTTTCCTTTTTGAGGAAGTAGTTCTAGGATAGGATGAAAGCCTTTGTTCTTTTTCGGGACCAAAAAGTAGCGGGAACAAAAACCACAGCCTACTTCTGACGCTGGAACCCTCTTCATGGCTCCCTTAGCCAAGAGAGGTATGTCTTCCTCCTGAAGCAATATAAGATGATCCTCCATCAACCGGTCGAAAAATGGAGGCATGGAGGGGTAGAAGACTCGAAGAGGAGGGAGTGGCCCCTTTAGACTCTCTGGAGGACCCACCTGTCTGATGTGATGGTCTGCCGGAGGTGGGGGTGATGGCTGATCCTGCCACTAACTGGCCACCCATGATCAAGAAGGACAAGACTAGGAGGGCCGGGAGGCTGAGTTAGCATAGGGGGTGGTGCACTGACCCGGCCTCTGGCACCCGACCCACATGTTTGGAATGAGCTGCACCCTTGGCTGAGTGGAGGTTGTTGAAACTTGCTTGGTCTTGTGGCTGGGATAGGGCTGGAGCAACTGAAAGCCCGATCCGTAGCCACAGACGGGGCGAAAGGCAGACTGTGGACATGTGGCCACTGAGAGGCCCTTGGACTTGGTTGTTGCCCTTGAGTCCATAAAGCGATCCATTGCCTTGTCTCTGAAGAGACGGGTGCCATCCAATGGCATATTCACGAGAGAGGCCTGGACATCCCACAAAAAGCCAAACATTCTCAACCAGGCATGGTGTTGAACAGCCACTGTTGATGAAATCGCTCTGCCCAGCAAGTCGGTTGTGTCGAGACCACAATGGATGGCAAACTTTGCTGCATCTACTCTGTAGAAACTGCTTGGAACAGGACCTCAGCCACCCTTAGCACCTCCATAGCAAATGATGCTCCCTCCTCTGTAGCCACAGTAGGTGGAGAAAGCATGGCAGAATGTCCAGTCCTCTGGCCTCACCCAGTTCCTAATACCAGTCAATTTTTTGAAAAGGCTGGTCTTATAAAGGGGCCAGCCACCCCTCCCAATCTTCTGACACTCCTAGCCCCTTAGAATAGGGTTCAGGAAACAACCTAGGACTCGGAGGTTCTATCAGCGCCAATCAACCCAGTACCGACTCTGTGTCGTCGGTAGATGTCTCTATCAAATTTACCTTTTCCCAGTTAACCTACCAGGCATATAGCATACATTATGAGTTTGTCACCATAACCAACTCAAGGCTACCATTTTGAGTAAAAGCTTTCCCACCGGACAACCATCAGGCATACATTCATTAAAAAACAAGTATGTACAAATTGACAGTTATTTAAACAATATACACCTCTTTTTTAGAGTATCTAACAGGAATTATTACACTTATTACCCTAGGTTTATCATGGGGTAACCAACACCATTCTGTTGCCTTCTACAGTAAGAGATCCTATGTAACCAAATAAATTTCTACAAAATACAGCCATTAATACAGTGTAATACCAGTCAACACTAAAAAGCCTAGGGCTAGATGTAGGTAAAATAGATTTACTGATTTTTAATTACCGAATTTTACCGATTCGGTAATTAAAAATCGGTAAATCTAAGCTGTGGACATGTAGGTATTCCAGATGTGCTGGAATACCGAATCGGAGGCATTCGGTATTTACCGATTCGGTAAATACCGAATCGTTAATGCCCATTCATTCCTATGGGCTTTGAAGCCTCAGATTCGGTAAATTTACCGAATTTTTATTTTACCGATTCGGTAAAATTACCGATTCAGTAATTTTACCGATTCAGTAAAAAAATGCCCCCTACATACCTGTCACCCATTTACCGATCGGTAACGGCCAAAATCGGCCGTTACCGATCGGTAAATGGCCTGAAACGGCCACCTACATCTGGCCCCTAGTGGCTTAGCATATGATTAGCACAATAAATAAGGCATTCCTTCTGCATTTTTTTTAACATTTCATAATAAACAGTTAAAATAAGGAAACTGGTGGAGGTCATTGATGTTTATTAATAAAATGTAATATAATAATAATAACATATTTTCCCAATGAGCCAATAAAGCCTCTAGCCTTTAACATTAGATTGTCATCATATAGAATCAAGGGTGTTGTACTTAGCAACACAATCAGAAGAACAGTCCTGAAATTACAAATATGTTCACACCTACCACCTACAGACTGCAAAACAATATACGTTAAAAAGAATTAATACAGTGCATATTTCCTATCTTTGGGTTTGACAGAACAGGTAAACAACACCACAACTGTTGGCAAATACGGTAATCAGTGAGATTGCATGTAATCAAATACTTGTCTTCAGGCTTTATCACACTGTAATACCAACCCACCCTCAAAGACCTATTGCCTTTTAACACATGCTTTTCACAATAAATAAGTCAGGCCTACAGCCGGTGGTGTAAAATTTCACAATAAACAGATCAGGCTTGATCACTGGCCTATCACCATGCCGAGCTCAGTCTTAGTTCATATGTACAAAACCTTTGGAAGGTCGCAAATGAGTCAAATCGCAGAATCATCCTGTGAGCAACTGCAAAAGAGAATTGTATAATGTACAATGTCAAATTTTGATTCGGTAACTTGCTACTGAATCCCAATATGGGGTGTGTTTAAGGCGTCCCTTCCAACTACAGAATTGCAGTGGTATGCATATATTAATGTTTGGTGATCGAATCGGTAAATACCGATTTCCACAAGGGTGCAGGGGGTGTCACTTTGACACCCTCTGGCACCCCCAAAACAGGCTCGGGTGCCATGTGGCAGGCATACATGCCCTAAGGGCAGGTCTGCCTGTCACATGGCATAGGTGTGCATGCACACATGTGCATGCACACCGGAATCAGTATTTTACCATCAAATTGGATTTGATGGTAAAATAACGATTCTGTAAGGCCTCTGGGACTCAGAAGAGTCCCACCTACATCTGGGAGCCTCAGATTCGGTAAATTTACCGAATTTTTATTTTACGATTCGGTAAAATTACCGATTCAGTAAAAAAAATGCCCCCTACATACCTGTCACCCATTTACCGATCGGTAACAGCCAAAATCGGCCGTTACCGATCGGTAAATGGCCTGAAACGGCCACCTACATCTGGCCCCTAGTGGCTTAGCATATGATTAGCACAATAAATAAGGCATTCCTTCTGCATTTTTTTTAACATTTCATAATAAACAGTTAAAATAAGGAAACTGGTGGAGGTCAGTGATGTTTATTAATAAAATGTAATATAATAATAATAACATATTTTCCCAATGAGCCAATAAAGCCTCTAGCCTTTAACATTAGATTGTCATCATATAGAATCAAGGGTGTTGTACTTAGCAACACAATCAGAAGAACAGTCCTGAAATTACAAATATGTTCACACCTACCACCTACAGACTGCAAAACAATATACGTTAAAAAGAATTAATACAGTGCATATTTCCTATCTTTGGGTTTGACAGAACAGGTAAACAACACCACAACTGTTGGCAAATACGGTAATCAGTGAGATTGCATGTAATCAAATACTTGTCTTCAGGCTTTATCACACTGTAATACCAACCCACCCTCAAAGACCTATTGCCTTTTAACACATGCTTTTCACAATAAATAAGTCAGGCCTACAGCCGGTGGTGTAAAATTTCACAATAAACAGATCAGGCTTGATCACTGGCCTATCACCATGCCGAGCTCAGTCTTAGTTCATATGTACAAAACCTTTGGAAGGTCGCAAATGAGTCCAATCGCAGAATCATCCTGTGAGCAACTGCAAAAGAGAATTGTATAATGTACAATGTCAAATTTTGATTCGGTAACTTGCTACTGAATCCCAATATGGGGTGTGTTTAAGGCGTCCCTTCCAACTACAGAATTGCAGTGGTATGTATATATTAATGTTTGGTGATCGAATTGCAGTTGCAAATTAATTTTTTACAGACTTCTAAAAGGTAGTGGTAACCATTCACTAATGGAAAGGGAGCCTCTCCCCATTGAGAACGTTAAAAAAAATGAAGAGCAGGATGTGGTCCCACGGACAACTGCCTACGCTTCGAAAAATGAAACTTAAAAGTAGCTTTTTCTATTTTTTAAACGTATCCCGTTTTTCTTTAAGTAAAACGGCCGACATTTAAAAAAATAAAAAAGATTCCTTTATTAGATGGCAATTGCTGACATGGTGGTCTGCTGACCCTAGAGGCCACTATCATGGCTATCATTACTAATGGGTCGCAAACTGCGCCCTACCTCACTAATATTCAAGAGGTAGGTCGCTTTGTAACCCACTAGGAATTGCTAGGTATTGGTTGTAAGTTTTCTTACATAAGAAATTGAGATGTTCTAAATGAGATTCAGTAAAAATCGTAATCCCTACTTTTGTACATCTGGCCCATAGTATATACACTTTTCCACAAGGCAACAGATCATTACAATCACTCGTTTATCAGTTGAAGCACACACCTTCCGCACAGTTAAAAGCTTGTAAGGTGGAAGATCAGCATTAGGCAGAGCCTAGACCTCTCTTTCAGTACTACGTAATAAAGCTCCTTTCCTGGTGATCACAAAGTTGTGTAGCAACAGCTTCGCCATCAATCCAGAAATAAAAATAAAAACATGTGGGCGACTAACACGGGAGGCACTGAGGGGTTTTCCCACTGATCATTGCAAATCCTTTTTCTTTGGAGTCCCAAACCAGGTTCCGCTTCGGCTGCAAAAAAACGCCAGACTGGTTTTGGGTGTTCTCGGTACCCTATACCAATTTCAGACTAGTTACACTGCCTGCCAACTGCACGTAAAGAGGGCAAAGTCCTGAACTTTTCTTCAACTGGCATTTTATTAAGAAGTAAGATATCACTCTCTAAGATCAACGACGTATTATAAAAGATTAAAAAGTGCCACTGTCCCTCTGTGGATATACAAATAACCCAACTAATAGACGTCTTAAAAAAATGAAAACATTTTTAACAGTGGGGACGCCACATGAGAACCTCAAGCGCTCAATACCAAACGGTTAAGGCGCTTTATGAGTGTACTGGAACCGGACATTCTGTATTGTGACTCAAATCTGCCTGTGCTTAAGAACAGAACCCGTAAAATGTTATGAGCCTTTAAGGTTTAGCAAGGGGAAGAAGATGTCCGTTTTATGTTGTGACATGACACAATCACAGTCTACGAATGTACAGCGTGTCCTATATTTGTATATAAATACATCTTCATGATGTGGCTGCAATGGTTCTTTCAGGACATAAAACACAGTTTTGGACACCTCCCCGCCAGCCATCGCGCAACGCTGGCCAAGTCCCCTTTCAAAAGCCTTTGGAAAAAGGGGAAAAACATGTCATTTGCTCCATCTGTTATTTCCTTTCTTTTTTGGCTTTGGAGAAGTAAAATTATGCAAGAGCTTTTGAATGTAAAGGTTTCTGTCTGCTGTTTCATTTTGTGTGTCTCTGTGTACAGAATATGCGATGTTGCGTAACAGAATCCAGAGCAGGCGGCCAGGCTTTACCACTGATTTACACAACCCAATGTAATAAATACAGAGCATTAAAAAACAGAGCGCAAGAGAAAACGATGGGAGGGGTGGAAGGGCGAGCGCCCTGGAAAGATACTAATCTACACAGGAAGGGAGCTACCTGCCTGGAACAAAATGTTCATTTACTCAAAATGAACATACACAGAGAACAAGTATTATCTATTTGCCCACACTGCTGTTACATGGGGGTTGCCCTGATCAGCTTCAAAATTAGTGTACTCAAGTAAAAAGTTAGGAAGAACATTTGGCGAAGTAGAAACAAGATGATTCTGTTTTAATCCAGGTCACCCGACATCAAGGACACAGATGAAGTGGAACACAGTCTAACAACATTTCAGGATTCACTCACTGTAGCCATTGACAAAATTGCCCCCCTGAAAGCATTTAGGCAATTTCCCGTGGCTAAACAGGAAAAATGGTACACAGAGGCTCTTAGAATGGAGAAGCAAGAATGTAGGAGGATAGAGAAGAGGTGGAGAAAAATCCACTCGGAGGAAAACAGGAAGGCCCACTGTGTAGCACAAACTACTATAAACATGTTAAAGCCGCTCGTAAAAATAGCATAGCCCAACAACTTACGGAAGCTGGCAATTCGCCTAAAGAGCTATATAGGATTCTTGAGACATTTGTCAAGCCTATGGCCTGTGTAAGCCCGGATGACTTCTCACAAAGTCTGTGTGAGGAAGTCTCCTTATATTTTGAAAACAAAATTGACTCCATCTACGCTAAGATCCTAGCGTCTCAAACAGAAAAAGGCACCCTGAATGCTCCTCTCCCCACTGAGAACACAAATTTCTCACTGACCACCTTTCCCCCTATTAATAGCAGAGAGCTTCAAATATTAATGACCCACGTAAAATCTGGGTCTCCGGAGGACCTTATTCCTGCCAAAACCCTAGTCCCCCTGAGTTCTTTGTTGGGCCCTCACATTCAAGACGTAATCAACCAGTCCTTAAAGAAGGGACACGTGCCAACTGAGTGAAAGAGAGCGGTGGTGAACCCCATCCGTAAGAATGCTGCTCTTCCCTGGACGGAGCTTTCCAACCTCCGGCCCATCTCCCTCCTACCCTATCTTAGTAAGCTTGCCGAGAAACACGTCAACGCGCACCTGTCCAATTACATCGAGGCAGCGGGCGGCCTAGACCACTCTCAATCTGGTTTTAGGCCAAACCATAGCACAGAATCAGCTCTCCTGTCAGTGACTGATAACATCAGGATGTCACTTGACGGGGGGAGCTCAGTGATTCTGGTGCTATTGGATTTGTCCGCTGCCTTCGACACGGTGTCGCATAAAATTCTTCTCGGCCGCTTGAGGGAGGTGGGAATAAGAGGGACCGCCATGGCATGGCTAGAAAGCTTTCTTGCGGACCGTCAACAAGGGTATACAACGTTTAGCACGCATTTTTTACAACGCACTACCACTACAACGCAGGCATTACCACGCATACCATTACAACGCATTGCGCTGGGGGGCGCTCTGGGATAGGGAATAAGTTTAATTTTATATCCAACACCTTCCCTAGTGTCCACAGGGACTGGAGTTGGAATATAAAATTATACTTACCACTATCCAGCACCTCAAAGCGCTATGCGTTGTAACGGTATTCGTTGTAAATACCGCGTTGTAAAGGTATGCGTGGTAATAGTATGCGTGCTAACGTCATACATCCGTCAACAAGGTGTCAAATTGGGCTCCCACAAATCCATCTGTAGGTAGCTCACCAAGGGAGTGCCACAGGGCTCATGTTTAAGCCCCACGTTATTTAACGTGTACGTGGCCCCCTTGGCGGACATTATAAGATCTCACGGGTTCTCCCCAATCTCCTACGCTGATGACACCCAGTTGCCGTATCCCTTCCAAACCCTCACACCGACAGTTATACAATCTTTTCAAAATGGTATGAGAGCCGTGGCAGATTGGATGGCCCAGAACTTCCTCCAATGCAATGTGACCAAAACTGAAGTCATGTTGTTTGGAGGGGCCACCGTGCTATGGTCCCCCGACTGGTGGCCACTTGAGCTGGGACCTGTCCCTGTACCAAAACAGATTGTCAAAAACCTGGGAGTGCGCCTAGACCAAGCATTGATATTAAAAGATCATGTCAATCAAGTTGCTGGAACTTGTTTCCGAGTAATTGGGCTATTACGACGCATTTTCCCCTTCCTGCCTGACATCCACAAAAAGACGTTGGTACAAACATTGGTCATCGGTCGGATGGACTACTGCAATGGACTCCTCATTTCTGCCAATCAAGAACAACTTGGCAGACTGCAGGTAGTACAAAACACCGCAGCTAGACTCATCTTGAATGCTTTTCCCCGAACTCCTTCACGCCCACTCCTCTCTCACCTTCACTGGCTCCCGGTGAGACAACGTGTCAACTTTAAAGTATGCTGTATAATGCATAAGTGTATTTATGGGTCTGGCCCTAAATACCTAAGAGACATATTCGTCCCTTACTCACCGGGACGTGTCCTGCGTTCCAGCAGCACTATGTTGCTGCAGGTGCCCAGAGTGATGAGAGCAAGACAGGGAGGACGGGCCCTCTCACTTAAAGGCCCCATGTTATGGAACTCTCTGCCTCCACAGCTGAGACACAACCCTAATCTCCTCTCCTTTAGAAAGAAATTAAAAACATACCTCTTCACACAAGATCAATAATTTTTCCTGTTATCTGTGCAGTCTCATGTCCCAGGCTGTTTCCTAATACCTTACCAGAAGCTACGCGCGGAGATACCCCTTCGGGGCTGATTCAGGCGCGATACAAATATATAAATAAATAAATAAATAAAACTTAGGGTAGATGTGCAGCGAAAGGGTGCTTCATGAAGTCCTAGGTATTGTACAAACAAAAAGGTCTAGGTATTGTACAAAAAATACAGCATACAGAACATGTTACCTACCTTCTAGTAGACACTCTATCTAACCGCGGAGTCCTCATCTTTACAATAGTCCCAACCACCAGATGGGATTCCGGGGTTCAACAGCAATGACTGTCACGAGCTGGCAGGTGGCAGCATTACACTGCCTCAGAATTGATGGAGTGCAGCCGCAGTCAGGGGTGGTCCCTGTGCGCTGACGTCAGTTGTGTCTTGTACTTTTGCGCACCTTTAGGCGCTAATCACCTATTTACAGGCTGACTATAATGAACTAAATTGGGACCTTTTACAGATACCTGGGTCCACTACACAGGACAGGGAAAGGGGGAAGAGGGGTGGGGGGGGGGGGGCAGTAAGGAATCTGCAGTTAAAGAGTATCAACCAGTATCAATTTACCGAAAGTAAATACCTAGCTCTTCTGACACACACTTCTAAACACAGATTCCTTATCTTTAGAATAGATAATACATTCCCCAAAAAATTGCAGGGTCTGAGGAGTGGACTCATACTAAAAAACCCTAGTGAGACAAACTGGCAAAATGTTTCTCCCTATGGACTTAACAGGACAATACATCTAAACAGAGTCTCTCTTTATACTGCCGTCCTTTAACAGCACCGGCAAAGCATCCACATCAATCCTTTTAAGAACCTCAGCACAATAGGTTACTTAAATAAAGACAGCTGGCCAGCCAAACATAAAAAAGCAAGGGGTCCAACATATAAACTTATAACTGTGCCCACCATAAAGCTTTGTTCGGCCAAAGATAAGACAAACAACAGAATATCTGATAATATGATCTGCAGGGGATCAAGTTGATGGCCTATACCTGGGCACAAATTTCTCCCAATGCTCGACAGAGATTTATTTTGTTGTGAAGTCCTTAGCCAAAATAATCACTTCCACAACTTGATCAGGCAAGTTGAAACTGCTCAAGTGTTGCGGCTCAATCTCAATGCATGGTTCTGTATAATGTGTAGATTTGGTATCCCTGTTGCTGAGAAAGAGGTCCTCCCAGAGAGGCAGATAGAATGGAGCGCAAATGCTCAGACTCAGCAGGTCAGATAACCATACTCTTCTTGCCTAATCAAAATGACTTTGACCTGGTCCTTCCTGACCTTCGTCAGAATTCGAGACAGGAGAGGCAGCAGTAGAAACATGTACAAAAGTTCTGTGTTCCACTGTAGGCGAAATGTGTTCCCTAAGGATCCTCTTGGCAGGAAACCCAGCGTGAAGTAATCTCTACACTGCATGTTCTTTGTTGAGCTGAAAATATCCAGGCGGGGCACGCCCCACTATTCAAAGATATTGTGGTCAGTCAGCTAACGTTTGGTGAGACCTGGCTCTCAGAATAACCTCGGAGCTAACAGAACCCCCTCCCCCTAGTGCCTTGAGACCCTTACCGGTGAGTAGTGTGCTCTAAAAAAACTCTGATTGATCGAGCTTGGCCGGTTAGGTCAGTGACCCCACCAGATAATTGGCTACCAAGGAGATTCCCCTGACTGTTCAGCCATCACCAAAGACGATGTGCCTCCTGGCAAAAGATCCAACACCCCACACTGCCCTTCTTTTTGCCCTGCAACACTGTGAACTTATTGTTCATCAAAACCTGCACAGATCTTCCATCAATGGATGGGAGAAAGACTTTCAGAGCTAGACGAATGGAGGGAAACGTCAGGATCTTACTAAGGAGCCTTGGTTCCAGTAAGTACCAGAGGCCCCTGACTTGAGCAGTGGATATTTTAGAAGTGTAATCCCCCTTACCCTGACTAGAAGGAAGGGTCCCTACATGGACAAGGTGCATACCTCTGCCAACTAGAGAACCCAATTTCTAACAACTGACATCACCAAGACACAGGATTGAGCTTGAAATACCAGACCATATCCTCAATTTTCTGAGCTTGTTGCACGGATGAGAAGGATTTGAATGCCACCATGTGCAGGACAGTTCTAATTAAGTGAATACTCAGTGTAGGTGTCAGATGGGGCTTCTGGTTGCTGATGTAAAACTTCGGAGATGGAAAAAGGGCAATCAACATTCGAAGATGGTCTGTGACTGACTGTGGCGACTTCATTGTCCAGTAAGATAGATACAGGTATACATATATCCCTGACCTACAAAGGTGAGCCACAGCTGCCACAATTACCTTCCTAAAGACCATGGCACTGAGGTGAGGCCAAAGAGTACAATGGCAAATTGGAAATTCTCTCCACGGCATCACAAACCAAAGGTATCGTATATACGACTGCAGGACAGGTGTATAAAAATGTGCACCCTGCAATTCCAAAGATAATAAATATTCTCTCATTCGGGTCAATGGCGAAAATAACCTGGGCCAGAGTGAGCCTTTTGAATTTGACCTTCTGTAGAAGACATTCTGGGACAAATATACAAAATAGCAGCAGTAATACACCCTTTCGATGGCCGCCATGGCCAATAGAGACTTTATCTTCTGCAAAACGAGCAGCTAAAACTTGAGTAGCAGCGTGTGGTGCACGGGAAAAATAGGAATGGTAGGGCTTATACTGTTTGAACAATTTGCAGCACCCACCAAACTGAAGTGATGGTAGTGTGGCTCACTGGTTAGAGGCGGCAGACCCGAGAGCAGAGGACGGCCCGGGACCAGGGTTCGATTCCCGGCGCGGCAGGTTTCTGGACCAGGGTCAGTGGACTCGATAATTCTCTCGCCTCGGTGCCCACTCTGATCATCGATCACACTCGGCAACTCTGGGCATTAGCTTGCCTCATCCTCACTAACGGCCCCACCAGACCGCCGGGGATGCCTGGTCTCACCCTGGAGATACCCATTAAGGGACCATCTCTCAGGGAAGCCAGGAAGGGTTTCGCAGCGGTCGAAGCGCCTTGGGACCCTCCGGGTAAGTAGTGCGCTATATAAATGCCTATACATACATACATACATACATTCACAGCCAGATAGAAAACATTTAATTTTGCCTCCGACAAGTTGGGCGTTGATTGGAAGCCTTTGCAACTGGTGAGTAGGAGATGGCAGATTGCTTTTCTTGGTGGAGTCCACGATCCCGGCAACTACCACATCCTCTGAAGCCAGGAAAATCTGGATCAGCTGCTGACTGGTAGTGAGGGCTGCTGTTATAGATAGGCTAGACTCTGAGAGTAGCCTCTGAATTGTCTATTGTTGGTGAAACCGGTAGGCCTATAAAAAGCAAGCATAGGGACTATGCCATACCATGGCTGGCTACAGAACATTCTAGCACTGAGTCTGCCTTTTTTCCAAAGAGTCTAAATCCATTAGTGGGCATGTCCAATAGGGAAGTCTGAATGTCACTGAAAGAAAACTGTAGCTTGAAATCAGGCATGACACCTGACTACAATACTGGTGCCCATTGAATGGCCCAAACGGTCCACTGTGGCAAGACTTGCCCTCAGCATATTTGTCAGCGTGCTGTCTGCCTGGAGTGTTTTGGGAACCAGCTGTCCTGAATTTGACGGTGACAGGTGGCAAGAGCTCACGGCCCATGTCCTAAAGACCACTTGGTTTTCCAGGGTTGGATGTTAGGTGAGAATGGCTGGGACACCAGAGACTAGAGTATCCTATCTAGCTACTGGACGACTGACTGCTGGAGCTGAGCATAGCATCAACCAGGCAGACCAAACCAGTGTGGCGTCCAGAGTCAGTGTGGAACAGTGGGCTGTCACTTCCAAGGAACTGGGAGAAGGTACAGCAGGGTTAGTAGGCTCCAACAAAGGACCCGCTGGTAGAAGTGTGACCGGTGGCTCCATGAGCCCAAAGATGCTCCACAGGGAGCCAGCATTGACTTGAAGATCTGCAGCATTGCCTCCTTAAATGCCTCTATTTGCTACAGGGCCAAGGAGGTCCCAGGGAACTTTAGTTGTCCCAGGACCACAAGTGAAAGCAGAAGATCCATGTGGAGTCAGGCCTTTGGATTGCCAACTGTACAGCTTCCTACCTGTTTTGAAGTAGTGAGAGAAGGATGAATCCTGGTTAAACTTCCTGGGATTAGAGATCTGTGACCATCATCTGCTTTTTGCAGCCACAACACAGTGTAATATCTATTGTCTTGGTTGGAGACATTTTCCCTGGCACACTATAATGGAAATTTGGCATCGATACACCTGCCAAGTTCAGATCCATTCTAAAAGACATGGAAGGAAAGGATCCAACATCAGAGTGAAGGTGTGGCCCCTATTGGCAGCTCCACGCCGTTGGGGCAGCGCAAGGCTGTCACAGAGTTCAACAAGTGCAGCTATACAAAATGAGAGCAATTACTGTTGAAAATCAGATCCAGTCTGGAGCATGGAAACATTTTAAAGGTAAGGGATTTGCAGTTAGACGTATCCATCATAAAAATATTTATTCTTTAAGTAGCCAGGAGATGTGAATTTAACACAACTTCCATAGTATATATTTTTTATTTACTTATGCCGTTCTATATAGCACGCAGCTACCCACTAGGGGTTTCCTGGTGTTTATGTAATAGGTTGGGTCGTTTTCAAATCACACTAGCTTAATACTACCAGGTCTTCAGTTGTTCGTGGAAGATCGTAAACAAGGAACAGCCTCTCAGTGATTCTGGAAGGGTGTTGCACAAGTTGGAACCTTGGTGCGCAAAAGATCGTCCTCCAATGCATGTACGTTTCACTCTAGGTATCTCGCAGAGGGAAAGTCTGCTAGAGCACAAGAGATGTGCCGGGTAATACGGTCTAGCATATTCATGAAGATATCCTGCAACAGCCTCTGATCTTGCTCTGTACATGTAGCACTAGGTTTTGAAATGAATTTGCTTCTCCACTGTAAGTCAATGGAGTTCAAGGAGAAGGTGTGAGGTTGAAGCGCTTTTCGGTAGTCTATATAGAATTATGGCTGCGGAATTCTGGATCACTTGTAACCATCTGATGGATGCTTTAGCTGCCTCCACATAAAGCACAATACAGTCCAGTCTTGCCATAATAGGTGCCCGGATTACCGTCCTTTGAGGATGGCAAAACAGGCAAAACAGGCAGCCGCCACCTTCAATGCCTGCGGTCTCATGCAAGCATCCAAGGTTCTTAACCTTGGTAACTGGCTCTGGTAAGGAACCCAGGGTTTCGTGCTAGTGTTGAGGACCCCACATTAATGAATCCTTTCACAATACCAGTACCTAGGTCTTATTTCAATTCAATTTTAGTGAATGGTTGTTCATCTATCCCGCGACCACGTCCAAACATGAGTTCAATGACTCAGAGTTGCAATTATGAGTAGATGACAGGGAGAAAATATTCTTTGCATCATTTGCATATGATAACAGAGTGACTACGCAACTTTCTACTACGCCAGCCATAGGTACATAATGCCGGATTTGGGGCTGAACCTTGGGGGAATCCTGTGTCGCTTGGAGGATGCACTGGCTAAGATCACCTGAAACGAACGCTCCTTTAAAAAGGATTTCTTTGTAAACAACAGTGGCCCCTTACAAGAAAAAGAATACACTTTAATAAATATAGAGACAGTCGTTTCTATATTGGTGTGACATGTCCAGCCGGACAGAGGTCTAATATTTACTTCTTGGAAATATCAACAATTTCATCAGCAATTTACAAGGTGGGGCACAGGCCTGTGCCCTTACTTAGCATTCAAGAGCAATTTACAAGGATGTCATCCAGAAGGGGCTGTCTGTGCCTTGGATTCCTACAACCGCCAATCTTTCCAGGAGAATCCTATGAGACACCTCTATCCAGGAGCCATATAAGATGTTCTGTGACTCCTAGAAGGGTGGATTTAGTACTGTCCCCTCCTAAATCCTGAATGTGAAGGGTGTAAAGAGCCTTGGGCCTCAATAAAGTTGGAGAGCTGTCTGTTAATATGCTTCTCCATGATTTTGGCCATGATGGGAAGCATTGAGACTGGTCTATAGTTGCCCCAGTTGTCAGGGTCAAGTTCAACTTTTTCAGGAGAGGCCGAACCAAGGCATGTTCCCATGCCTGTGGAACCTGCCCCTCAATTAAGGAAGAGTTAAGGAGTTCTAAGTGTGACTAACCATATGCATGGCTACTTTATTAGTCTATAAGCAGTGAAGACAAACCGTGCATCCAAGCTAAAGTATGAATACAGAATTAATATCTTAAAGTGCTTTAGAGAAGATTAGTTTCTTTTTAAAATAATGTATTTATTATTACATTTCCAAGAAATAATCTCATTGAAATCCAGGGATAATACAGTATGAAATATGATTATGATCAACATGACATACCATTCATTAAAATTGCATCAATAGAAAAAGGAATAAAGTGCTATCTGATAGAAACAGTAAATCCACTTCAACTACAAAATAAAAAAAATAACCAAGCAATTCCAGATAGAACCCTCTCCCTCCACTTCATCGATAGTTTGTGTAAAAACATTTTGAAATACATAGAGACTTCCTGTGCATTAATATACTAAACCATAAGACTTCCATTACATTACTATACTAAATCAATACCATCCAGCCATAAGCCTACCATCTTGACATGTGCTCATTAGTTGAACAAAGGGATTGGTTTATAAATTAATATTCTCTTTTGAAAAAGTTTAATATATTACAAGGGTGACGCCAACCTTGTATGAATGCAAAGGAATTAATATAGTTAAAGCTTCCTGTCTGGACTGACAACCATATTTTACAAATATTGGGCGAAGGAAATTTTGTGTTTCCTTTAGAAACAAACATTTGCAATACAATAGGTCTTGCCAATAGCTCAAACTTGCGTAAATGCGAGACATATTGCACTGCAAATGATTGTTTTGTAATACTGGTAATTACCCCAGTTTTGTTTATTTATTTGTTTACATTTTTCTATTTGTGGGGTGCACCCTGTGCACACCCTGATTTTTTATCTTTATCCATAGCCTACTTCTTTCTTCATGCACTTTCCTCCAGACATTTCCCTGTACACAACTGCTGCATTGTTTGTTACCTTGGTGCAGTGCACACTACATAATGTCTAGTGCAACCGAAGATGCAGCTGGAATGCCATAAATCCCCATTTTCTATTTAACATTCTCATCTCACATTTGCTAAAGCTAATCTGCTCCACGTAGTATGATTCTACTGACATAGACCACCGCTGTGTTTCTGAAGGAGTTATTGTTAGGTACATTGTTTTGCAACTGGCAGTTTCATGGGTATCATCAAATAAAGCCTGTTTGAAAGTCCTTAGTACAAATGCAATAGGTCTCGCAATTGTGAGTTTTTGAGCCATTGGCATTGTAAATGGCAATGCCTTTTATACTATTAAAATGCACTGTAATTTACAATACCAATAGTTCAAAGTTTTACAAAAGCTCCCTTTTGAAGTAAAAAAAAAAAAGAAAGCGCGGTGTCCCTGAAGCAGGTGCCGCACTCATTATTTAACCTTATGTGTTTCTCTTCCTGCCTAAAAAGATACAAAAAAGAAATAATTTAATGTACTTTACAGCAGTGAAAAGAAAACCAAACATCAGAGCTGAGATCCCAAGATCATATTAAATGTCTCTCCAAGCACTGACAGCCGGACCTCACTGAGAGCCATGGTGGCTGTGTGCCTGTTTGTTTGTGATGCAAAGGTCGCCTGCTATTCGATGCTAATCGCAATGATTTACTAACCTCAACACACAGGAATAGAGAAGAAAAGCAAAGGAGACCCCATCTGCAGCCCAGAGCCCCCCAACTTTGGTTAAACTGGGCAGAGCGGAACACTCCAGCTGGCACACACAGCAACGGCTGTAGCACCCACAGGCTTTAGACCATGGAAGGCTCAGAACACACTGGAGAAGCAGCGCCTGTTAAAAGTCCCGGACCAGCAACCTTGCCTAATGCGAAATACCACACATGGCAGAGTAATCCCACTCTGGAGAGGGTGATGAACTGGGCACGCCCCGTATGCACCAGGGCAACATCACAGAGGTTTCAAGAGTCGCAAACGATGACTTTCATTAAATGCACCCCTAACGCTCTGTGCTTCGTGGAACATAGTATCTGCCTTTTCCGCATGCACTCAGACCCCACAATTATTATACAAACGTGCCGCTAGTAGCCGCATCAAGCACTTTAAACGAGGACGGAAATAATACAGCATTCTATGATGAGACTGCATCACTAAGGAGTGTGAAGGAGAATGGTGAAAGTGCATTTTGCAATGCCATAGGTCTCGCATTTAAATGCGACACATATGTCGTCTGCATGGAAAGTGTAAGAGAAGCATGTTATCATGCCTGAAGTAAGAGCAACTCAATAAAGAAAATAGTGCTTACAAGACTAAATAACACGTACCGTATAACAACTGAAGTAAAGGGGCCATAGCCATAGGAGGTTACAAATGAAGACAAGGCGGTATAGCATTTACGAAGGAGAAAGGCACAAGCCAATGAAAAATATGGGTGGAGAGTGGGCGGGGTTCGCAGAGGAGCGCATGAGCACTGACTCAGGCTCGACCTAAAAGGTGACAGTCCAATAAGAAGTGAGCAATATTATAGCCAACATGTAGTCGACAACCACAGTTTGCTAAAATCTTCGTTCTAAAACATCAATTTTCCAGGTTGAGTTAACTCCCAATAAAAAATTCTGTGTTTGGTTTCTTAAACTTTTATTAGGAGTCTATGTTAAATAAGGAAAGAAACCATCAGCATAAATCCAGTGGGCAAAGCCCACTACTGAACTTCGACCGGCTAAATAGCATTTGTCATTTCTATTGCTGATTACTAAAACTTTGTCATTTGATATGTGCTTCAATGTGCTTGGTATAACAGAGTTGTATGGGGCATATTAGCAAGGGCAATATGGCCGCTTTAGCTGCACTTTTTGCCGCTAAAGCGCCAATATTTTTATAGCCCTATCAGCAAGCTGTCGCTAACAGCAGTTAGCGACAGCTTTTAGGCAATAGCAACCGGTTTGGGGCCCGCATTGCATGTCAGCGACATTTATGGCTAATGACATGCAAAGTGGGCGTACCCAAACTGTTAGCGACTGAAAGCAGGTTCTAACACAGCTATTGCCTATTAGCAAGGCAGGCAAAGCGATAAAAAATATCGCTATAATCTAACGCCTGCTAAAAACATGACTTACCTGTTTATGCAATGGGAGGTTGATTTTCAGGTTAAGTTCCCATTGGCGTTAATGCGTGAATATCACTAGATTTCCAGCGATATTCACGCATTTCGCCGCTATCGCTGGATATTTTAGCACAATGGAGAAAAACGTTGCTAATAGCATGTTTTCTCCGCTAACATATCCAGCGATAAAAAAATGAGCTGAGCGCATTTTGCAATAAATATTGCCATTCCTTGCTAATATACCCCAATGTTCTATAGTAAATCGGATGACATTTGAAGAATCACCTGCTTGCTGGGTAATAACCTAGAGCTTTTCTTCCAGGGAGATGCTATTTTCAGGAGTACAATAGAATGCAACGGGAAAGTACATGCAAATTATAAGAGGACAGGCCAACTTGTAGCCTTAAAACATGGATCATTGAACTCATTGCGACAGAAAACAGTTTCTTTAAACATCTAATTTCAATACAGTCCCAATCAGTCCTGGCATAAAGGCATGGTGTATTAAAATGCCTAAAATATATTTCTTAAATGGGGCACACGAAAATTCTCCATATTTATAAACGTTGCCAAAAATGTAGAATTTGAAAATAGTTAACTGGCATCCCATCCAAGATTGTCAGCGAAGTATAAGCGAAGATATTTATAGATTTTTACCTGTTCTCAAGGAGTTTTATCCAGGTACCACTGAAACTTTTTTGGTCTCATGGTAAAAATAAAAGTTTTCGTTTTTGAGATATTAATAATTAATTTGTTAACAAAACAATTCAATTCAAATTCAAATTCAAACAATAGGCGCTTATGGCAGTAATACGTTTGTGGGCCTAAATGGCTGTCATCTAATAGAATTTTCAGTCCCAATTTTGGAGAAAAGAAAAAAATGACTTACCTGTAGTAAGAATCCTCACCTGTACAATAATCCCTGTAGACTTATTGGATCTGGAGACTTCAAAGCTCTCACTTTGCCAGGAGGGAGACTAGGCGTTGTATCAATGCCAGAAGTCGATTCAGATGGAGTCACCAAAGCCATATTCCGGCATAACAATGTCAGTTTTCCATCCATTTGTTTTTAGCCTTTGTGGTAAGCGAATGGACTGGCAGTAAGTAGTCAAGTACCACATTTTATTTTGGAAGCTTTCCCTACCACTCATCCGCCAAACATAAGGCAGGCAGCGAGGAATCTGCAAGTAGATTGAGTATACACCAGAAAGATGGTTAACGCAGGTAAGTTTCTTTTCCTTCTTTTCAATACTTCTACTTGCAGATTGCTCACCTGTAGGCTAGATTTCAAAGCAATACCCTGCCTAGGAGAAGGGTTGGTGGATGATTATACTAGGAAATTGTGCTAATTGGATCAGGCAAAGTGACAATCTCTGCGCAAGAATTAACACTTAGAAAAGATGTATAGAGATGCCCTTGTAGCTTTCTTGCACACCTCTCCCATTGGAATTTCTTTTGCAAGGACAGAAGTGGTGGTTTTAGTCATGGTGGAATGAGCCCTAATCTCTTACGAAAGTTCCTTCTGCATCAGAGAGTAGCAGGTTTTGATAAAGAGAATGATCCACCTCGAAAGGAGCATTTTCTTCACCGCTACACCTTTCTTAGGACAACAGTACCCCAAAAAGAGCTGGTCATCCAGTCGAGTAGCCTTGGTGGGAACCAGGTTGTTGTTGTCTGCCCTCCTAGGATCCAACCTATCTAATTCCTCCTCCTCCTGGACGGGTGATGGGCTGGTTCAGGTGAAAAGGGGTCACCACTTTTAGCAGGAAATCCGCCCTGGTTCTCAACAACCATTTGTCAGGGTAAAACGAGGTAAAGGGAGGATAGGAGCTAATTTACCATTATGAACGAGGTGATAGTCACGAAAAACACTGTTTTCATGGTTAACATCCTTAAGGAACAACTTTGGAGGAGCTCAAAAAAGAGCCTAATTTAAGAATACTAAGTTAAGATCTCAATGGGGTGCAACAAAATGGGTTGGATAAAGATTTGTCAACTCCTTCAAAAAACGTATCACAATAGAGGGCTTAAAGAAGGGCAGCTTGTCTGAAAGAAGGAAGCTCAATAACGCAGCCAAATACCATTTGCCAGTGCTAATCACACAACCCCTCTGGGCATAGTAAAGTGCAAATTGCCAGATCTGGGGCAAAATCTGCCAGATCTTAGCCTGTGAGGGCTCTAGCTGTTGTCCTGGCACCATGCAAGAAAGCTGCTCCATCTTCCAGAGTAAACTGATTTGGTAGAAAGGTGACATACTGAAAGAATGAAGTCAACTACCTCTGATGGCAACTACAAGGAAGTCAGCTGTCCCATTCAATCTCCAAACATGAAGATGAAGACCTATCAGATTAGGATGCAGCACCACCCCCTCCGAATGGCATCTTGAGCGGGAGACAAGTGGAAAACCACTGACGGTTTGTGTATCACAGCCTCCTTGGCAAATCCCAGGCAATGAGAATATATTGGGCATGGTCTTGGTGAATCTTTGTAAGAATCTGAGGAATCAAGGTCATGGGATGAAATGGAAAGAGCAACTGAAAGTTCCACTTGAACTGAAACCCGTCTCCCAAGGCTTCCCTCAACGGATACTGGTAGGCGCAGAACTGCTGGCCTTGAGCATTTTCCTATGAGGAGTGCCCCCCGGGCGTAGATGTTCTAGACTACCTTCTGTAGAAGACAACACTCGTGGTCGGCAAGATATCGCCAACTCAGGCTGTTGGCCTTGATGTTCAGAGACCTCACGATAGTCTGTGAGCCAGATCTTTTTGCTGTGTACCGAAGACTACACTGTCAATGCTTCCAGACAAAAAAGGTGAGACCCTACTCCCCCTTGCTTGCTAATGTACACTATTGTGTTGGCCATTAAAAATTAAGGGGCAGATTTACAAGCCCCAAGTCACTTTCTCTGCCCCATATTTACAAGGACAGGAAAAGCCACCCGGCGTGGCTTTTCCTGTTCATGTAAATATGGCCCCTTCACACGCAGCACTTTGAGTGAAAGGGCGTTCCATGGGTATTGCTGTGGGTGTTCCCATGCAACACCCATGGAACCAGACACATTTCCATATTTACAAGGATTTGAACACCTGGAAATGCGCCAGTATGCTACGCCACCCTAGGGGTGGAGCTGCGAGGCACAACGAGGAGAAATGTTTTCATTTGTCCTCGTTTATTTCCTCTTTCAATGCGTGCTGCATTCTACAGCACGCATGAAAGAGGAAAATGCCTGTAGTGATTGTTTTTGTGCAGGAAGGTGCCCCTTCCTGCACAAAAACAATGTCTCCATGACGCAGGCATCCTTGTACAATGGTTCAAGGGTGCCTGTGCATGGCAGCAGTTTGTGCGCCAGCGCAGGGGAGAGCACAGGAATGCAGGAATGCGACATATCATTGTAAATATGTTGCATTCCTGTGCTCTTAAAGTGCTGCAGCCAAAGGGCTTGCAGTGCCATGCTGCGGCACTTTCTCATAAATCTACCCCCAAATGTACCAACCTTGGAAGGAGGTTAGGGAGGGTTTGAGCAGCAGCCGAATCTCCTGCAGTTTTAACATATTGATGTGAAGAACCTGTTCTTCCAGAGACCAGAGGTCTCTGATCTCCAGATCCTTCAGGTGAGCATCCACACTGTGGTGGAGTCATTTGTCACTACTGTAGACACTGTTGGAGGAGGAGACAAATCCATCCTGCATTTCAGGTTCACATGGTTACCCCACCAAATCACTTCTACTGTAATGCAGGGGAAGATCACGATGGAGTTCTCCAGGTCTCCCCCTACCACTATAGCCACAGCCTGAGGAGGCATCTCTGTAGAGCCCTCATGTGGCAGCCTGTAATTGTGACTAAGAGAAGGGAGGAAGCCAACATACCTAGGAATCTCAGGACCTTGAGGACTGGAACTTGTGCATCTTGTTGAAAAGAAGGTACTATCTCTTCTATGTCAACAATTGTTTGAAGTAGAGGAAAGGCACCTAGAATGGTGGTGTCCAGTACAGACCCTATAAACTGGAGTTGTCAGGGTGTTGGAACCAGCATTGTTTGGTTGGCTGACGGGATGCCCCCAGCCAGGCAGAACTACCACACCCATCAAGAGTAGATGATTACACTCACTGTGCTCACCCTTGGGTAGCTTGGCTCTGAGCAGTCAGACCACTAAAGAAGAAATGTGGGAAGCAAAAGCACAGCAGCCACTTGCAATAAATACACTTAGCGTCACAAGAGACTCACACAGGATGTATGTAAAAACGTTTATATTCAACACACATATTCAATCATTAGAACATGACCATCATATACTTTTGGGCATAAAACACATTCAGAAATATTACTAGCAGTACTAGGCCCACTCGTATTGTTATGATATCAATATTATGCACACTGTGGAAAATTCCTACTCTAACCCTCGCCAACGATTGAGAGAGAGCACCCTTATGCTGTGCATGATGTTAAAATTATATACATACGTAAAAACAGAACACTTTTAGGAGCACTGCAGGCTGAAGTCACGCAGGAAAAACCCAATGCCAAATGGTATTGTGCTTTTGGCAACAATCAACTTAGAAGGCGGCACTACCCGCCAGTGTTGTGAATCACAGGTGGTCTGCACACAATCACTCCCACTCATACACACTCATTCATTCCGCACCACTGCGAGGTGCAACAGGTATAAACCAATCCGTAGAGCATGCTCTTACACACACATAGGCACTCAGCACCCTAATGCAGTACCACTGATACCAAGCAGGTCAATGTTTACCCTCTGTAGACTCCATGGCCAAAGCCTGCCTCCACCCTCTAGTTCACCCCCATTGTCCCGTACTCCCGGATAGAAGATAACCAGCCCGCCTCCTGGACACTGGGCTGCATGCAGCCCAAGTCATACTTAGTCTGGGTCCTCTGGAAGCAGGTGGGAATATGTAGTAGTTTAAATTAGGAGATAGACATAAACAAGGTAGAGGTTAGCAACCACCTGGAAGGTTCACCCACAGGTCTCAGCCCAATTAAAGAATCAGAAGCCAGCATTTACACAGGATCTCTTGACTCGCTTTCAAACTGTCTCTGAAGCATTGCTTTAACCCAGTCAATCTCTCTTGCTACTATCTGGCACCAAAATGTCTTCAGGAGGGGCCAGGTGTGGAGAGGGCATTTGGTCTGACGCAATGAGGGTCAACAGGGGAACAACCAATGAATGGGGAGTAACACAGGGAAGCCTCTTGATAGGATGAGCTGCCCCGATTGGTAAACGATGATCCGGGCTGTGCCCAGGCGATTCAGGCAAAGCATCTGGTGTGCCTAGGGATGAGTCTCACCAGGCACTTCAGATTTCAAACAAGAAGCCTCTCGATAGGATGAGCCGCCCCGATTGGTAAACGATGATCCGGGCTGTGCCCTGGCGATTCAGGCACAGCATCTGGTGTGCCTATGGATGAGTCTCACCAGGTACTTCAGATTTCAAACACGATGAGTTGCAAATTCTTCACCTCCCTGGAAAGGAGGCACAATGACCAGTGCACGTCGAGTTGGATTCCACCAGGCAAATTCGGGCACACACAGTGAAGAATTGTAATTCCGTACTTCCCTGGAAATGAGGCACGCCTGGTGCACGATGATACAGGTTGCACCAGATCAGCCCGGTCACACACAAACAAACATGTGCAAGTTCTGTAAAACCACATAAAGTAGAATGAGGCACTACTCAAGATACAACCCTACCGCCGAGGGTCGCACCCTGTGAATCGGAAACCACATGGAATGAGAATTCAGGCGGCGTGCCACAGAAGAGAAATGTGGCATGAGTGATGTAACGTGCCACAAGGGGTACCGCAAAGGGAGAATCCGCTCACCAACATTAGACGCTTATGAGTGTCGAGGTCCCCGCAGTACGGGAACCACACGCCTTAGATGTGGGCAAATTTGAGGCTCCGCAGTAGGCAATTTATTCTCCAGATACATGTCTAAGGTCCACGCTCACATCACGCTCCCGTTTTGGATTTAGTAGCCAAAGTGGGCACTTGAGAGGGCAGTGCTCTAGAGATGTCACAAATAAATGGTGTGGGTCCCACCGGGGAGATCTTTGATGTCCTTGAGATCTCGGAGAGAACAGGAGGCCCTGTGTCAGGCCCTTGGAGAGCACACTTCAGGCCAGCCTCAAATTCAGGCAGTTATCCTCCATGTGCACAACAGAGTCCTATGACGATGTGCACCACGCAGTCCGGGTTCTCTGGTCCCAATTCCACGCAAACATATCTCACCCTTTGCTGAAGGATAGCATCCGTGGTTATACTGTGTGTTTCTTTGAAGATGGGGTGGTTTGGGAGGTTTTCTCTTTGAACCACAGATGTCTCCCCCAAATTGTCGGCCTGTCTGCCATGGAGCCTTGGAATGCAGTTCTTAATCTTTAGTGGGGCCAGGATACAGCCCCTAGAGTCTAAGGCCCCCATTAGGATGGCAGGTGGACTGTGCCCGCACGCCATCCCATCGTGGAAAGGGACCGCCCGCCATAAGGTTGGGGGTCCTGTGGGGGTAATTAGGAGGCGCCCGCCACAGTGGGGGGCGCATCCTGTATTTTTAACATTGCGGCGGGCGGTGCTGATGCACCGCCCGCCGCAATGTTAAAAATACATGTTGTACATTTCAAAGCACAACGTGAAAAGCACTGCATGGTGCTTGCCACGTTGTCCTTTGAAATACAGCCCCATGTGCACCCCCACCACCCTGGAGTCCTTGGGGGCCCGCAACGGGCCCCCAAAGTAGACTCAGCATGTCTTTCCAAAGGCATTGGTAAATGCCCATCCAAATATGGCTTTTCCGCCGCAGTCGCAAGGCGACCGGGGCTGAAAAGCGGCGGACGGTCTTTCCGTCCGCCGCGGACCCCCTAGCCATGCTAATAAGGCGGGAGGTCATTCTGGCACAGATGGCGGGTGGATCGCCCCCGCCAGGCCGGCGGTGGCTACCGCCGGCCTGGTGGGGGAGATTCATCCGCCATCCTAATGGGAGCCTAAGTGTCAAAACCTCTATCTTCAATCTATCCCATTCGGACCTCAAATGGCAGAAGTCTATCATTCCCTTGGGATGTCCATGTTTTATGTCTGTCGATTGGGGGATACAGAGATATACTCCCACCTGACCTCTGGTGTCCACTGGAGCCAGACACCATGGTCTCTGAGACTCTTGAAGCATAGAAATGTCCACATTCTATAAGTGGTATTTCTAAGCGAGTAATGCCAAGCGAGTTGGCAAGTGGAACCATAATCACAGGTATCATAGGTGTGGGTGCGTACCCACAGAGGCCTAAAATGGCAAGCTGCTCATGAGTTTATTCACGATCAATGGCAGTGTGTACCCAATGGTCTGCAGTGTCATTATCGGCCCATATTTTTGAACAGTGAATCAGTGCCACTTCCCAACATGGATAGGAAGGGTGCGCGCCCTTTCATACAGTAAGGACAGGCTGGGCACATGGCTTACCCAGCCCGAGCACCTTTGGTGACAGTGTGCACACACCCCCTTCCTGCTCGGACCAGTTGTATATGGGTGGACCCCTCACAGGTGCAATCATGCACTCCCATCTAGCGACGGTGGACCGGGCACCGTGCCCTGATCACGATGGATGCGGCAGGCCTGACCCGGAGGTTAGGACACCGGGGATGCAGGTATATGCTCATCAGCCCGCGCCAGGGCACATCCTCCAGCCTGCCACGGCAGGCAGGACACATTTACAAAACAGCATCGGGGTCGGTACGCACACCCCAGTCTGTGTTGGCAGACCAGCCCATGTTCCAGAACAGCGTATCAGGGCCTCTTCCTAATCTGTGTAGGAAGGCACACTAACTTCCACACAGCCTTGACAGTGAGGATGTGAGCAGAGTTCTGAGGCCACTCCAGAGAATCGACACCTCCCCATTAGTAACTATAGGAGGAGCCAACCTCTAAGGCAGGGAATGTCCCCTTTGGTGGGTTCCTTACTATCTGGATAGAGAACATCCATATATGCCCACCAGGCCTTCAGCCTACCACACCCACTGGTGTCCGTCAGGCTTTCCTGGGGGTGCCCTCATGGCATGGGACGACACACTCAAGATTGGCCGAAGCGTAAGTAATTGAATTGCGCCCAGAGGCCTGTCATGGCAGACCCAATATAGGGTTGTCGGCTATCTGGTGGGTGACACACTCGGAGCGCTATGTCCCAGTGCTAGCCAGTCCTGTATCCGCCCCAGCTATGTGGTATGCCTGTTTAGAGTGCACACGGAGGTATGGCACCAAAACCCCATTGAAAATGCACCTCAGCCCAATGTGGGCAAGGCAGGCACATGCACCATACCTAGGCTGTGCAGAGACAATCGGCTAAGACTAACAGGAAAAAGCAACCAGTTGTGGGGTAATTTCCCCTAAGGAGGCCATGTCCAACAGAGGGCCTCAGGTGAGATGTCTGGAATGACGTCCTGCGTTGAGGAGTATTCTTGTAAAGCACCAAAAGGGTGCATAGATCGCTAGAGTCATTGGGGTCTGGAGGGGCTAAAGCAACTCACTCTTTCATACTCCTATTCACAGTGTGGATCTCTTGAAGCCCAACCTCGATGCCCTTCAGAGCTGGGGAGCATCACAAACGTTGGGGGCAAACTTCCGGCATATCTACAGAAGGATTAAGATCTAAAATTGACTCCACCTTGTCATCCGGGAAAGCTCCAAGGTCGGCACAAAGAAGAAAGTCGTTAGACAACTTGATCGAAGCTCTCCCTTAAAGCAACTTGTTGACTGAGTTACGGAGCCCATTCAGGGATTTGAAATGCCTCATCACAAAGTCCTGTATGTTTGCTGCCATAGAGGGAAAGACTCCTCACTTAACGCTTGAGCACCAGAAAGAGAATTCTAATCATTCAGGCCTGTTGTAGGAGCACAGTCAACTGAGGGGTTTTCATGCCTCTTCTTCCAAACCGTTTCAAATAGAGATTCTTGTCCATATATATATAAATGATTAAGGAGACCGAAATAGCGGTCGTAAACCATTGAAAAGCTGCAGTGGCGTAGCAAGGTCAGGTGGTACCCGCTGCGGGAAACCTCTTGTCACTCCCGGCTTGACAAAATGGCAAAAATATGTGTTTAAAACACATATTTTTGCCATTTTGTCACCCCCCTAAGTGATGACACCTGGGGCAGCCACACCCAAAGCACCCCGCTTCCTATGCCACTGAAAAGCTGCTGAGTGCAATTAGGGGAGGTAACTTATTCGGTATACACCTGTTACAACGCAACTTTTACAACTACCTACCATTACAACGCAACTTTTACAACGCATACCATTACAACGCATTGCGCTGGGGGGCGCTCTAGGATAGGGAATAAGTTTAATTTACTATCCAACACCTTCCCTAGTGTCCACGGGGACTGGAGTTGGAATAGTAAATTATACTTACCACTATCCAGCATCTCTAAGTGCTATGCGTTGTAATGGTATGCGTTGTAATGGTCGCGTTGTAATGGTAGGTAGTTGTAATGGTATGCGTTGTAACGTCATACATCCAACTTATTCACATAGGGTTACCTTCCCCCACCACTCAGATCCCGTCTCTTAAGTGGATGTTAAAAAAAAAAAGTTTGAGAGGTAGAGGCAGGGGTCCAATTAAAGCAGCACCGTCAACTGGACCAGTGCCAAATCTCAAAGACATTTTTTTTTAAATTAAACTTCTTTTTAAACGCAGTTTTGTTTACTATAAGGAATTGATAATCCGATTAATCTGCTGGGAACCGATATACTCGTGATGAAGGCACACAGTTATCTGGTCCTTGGTTCTGAAAAGGTGTAGGGCAGGGAAAGAGTAAACTCCCGTCGCAGTAATAGAATGTGTGGTCCAGTTCAAGTGAACCACAGAACTACAAAATAAAGGAAGCTAAGAGGGGCTTTCGATTCTGAAGTCATAGCATTTGGAGCACACTCCGGTCAATCTGCCCAAGTATGGCTAGAGAGGACTGAATTAAATCTGCATTCTTCAAGGGTGCTGTTCTTGAGGGTCTTGAGCAAGATAGCAGGATACTTGTTGCAAGGCACCTGTTCATGCTCGGATACAACTAGATGAAGCACGTGTTGAATTCTTGTTTTTATGGTAGAATAAAACTCGAAACGAATTGATCAATCAATACTGACACTGCATCAACGTGTATAAATCTTTACAAATGATGTTGGATATAGGACTTCATGACAAAACGTGACTTTTTTTTATCAGCGATGTCCATGTAGGCGCAGGGGGGCTGGATACACGCCACTCCAGTCAATTACTAACCAATGACTGTGTAAATCAGTTTGATTCATTAGATTCATTGTGTATGAGTTTGTTATGTGCCTATCCTGAAAATATAGCACGGATTTGGCCCTCCTAAACCTACGCTGGACATCCCTGATCTTAATAAAAGGTAATTTCTAGGTCCCCATCACTTGACAGTCTTAACATATATATCTTTATTTGGGGGATCCTTCAAACGCATCTACTCGACATTCGTCTGTGGTTGATAAAGAGATGCTCTTCATAACGCCCACTCGAGAATGTAATTCAACTATAACGGCAAAGTAACAAGGAAGGTTTTACAAAATATATCTCGAAATTACACCCACGCACAGCTGGGAAATGCCATCACTCGGAGGACTAAAATATCACTTTGTGTTTCTGCCATCAAAAAGATTTCAAGACCTTTCTTATTGTATATGTCTCAGATGTCCTTTGCAGAAAGAAGACCTCGCTATTTTTTCGTTTCTTATTTCCCATCTGGTATTGTATTCATGGCCCTTACCTCGACAGACACACATCGGAATTAAGACCAAGATCTAGACTAAATGTAAGGCAGTGGAAGGGTGTTCAGTCACAAATACGAGCATTTGAAAAAAAAATGAAAAACGTGAAGTAGCTTCATTATCCAATTGCAATCCTTTGCCACAGGTTCTCGATAAAAAAACGCTATGTTATAAATAGACAGTATGCTTAATAGAGAAACTGATCCATAATAATTATGACAATGTTAAAATACCTTCGCCTCAAAGCTTCTCTCGCCCTTCCCCCCACTGTTAGGCCCGTATGTCCGTTAGGGCGGTTGACGAAGAGGCAGGCAGGGTAACCAGGCAGTGAACTCGGGTTGTGGGTACACCGCCAGCAGTAGGCCTTCTCAATGATGTCACTGTCATGTACGGGATACTTCAGCGCCAAGGCTTGTATGCTGGTCGAGCCCATGGGCTCCGCTGCCAGGAGATAAATTGGGCTGCACCTGGCCTTCTTGTCTCCTCTCAGTTTTCACCCTTAGGTTCAACCTCAAAAGAGTATATTTATCGGGGGCTTATTTATGAGCCCTTGCGTCACATTTGCGCTGCTGTTGCGTCACTATTTGTGACGCTCCGGCGGGGTTGATAATGCACCATGTTTGCCCATATTTACGAAGTGATGCATCTAGGCAGATGTGTAACTTTGTAAACCCCTGCACTACATTATACCTGCGTCAGGTATAATGTAAGCAGGGTCGGTGTTCCCCCACTCCAAAGCCTTGTATAAGTGCCGCATTGAAATCTAAAAGATTTCAGTGCGCCACTTCTAGAACGACATTGCTTCAAAACCTTATGCCTGACTTATGGCATGCCCCATGTGAAAGGACACATTGCTGAAGTTGCGTCTGTTTTCAGACACACCCCAGCAATGCGCTACTTTTGCACATACAGATACGTAAGTAATACTGACGTATCTGTAACTCATTGTGACATGATATGTCATTCTGTAAATATGACACGTCGATAGTGTCGCAAGCAGGGCGCACTGAGAAGTGTTGCTTCGCTGCTTTGCCGCATCGATGCAACACTTTCCACAAATAAGCCCCCTGGTCTTTAACTGTCCTTTCGTGGCAACAACTCAATCACCAGGCCTCACTATTTTCTCCAACAGGCCTAAGGTAAAAAATGGAGCTGATGGCAGGAATTGGTTTTATAGGACTCAACTAAAATCGAGTTATTGAAAATAAACACGTGGCCTCCTGCAAAGCATTCCCACAACCCACTGCACCTTCCCTTCTCCTCCTCACCAAAGCAATGCTCTTGGCTGTCCATGAAGTAGAGAGCACAGCTTTAAAATACCTCTGCCAGCGTGGGTCTGTAGAGACATGGGCTGGTAGGGGAATGTAGCATTTGGCACAGAACAGAGCTTCCCTTTATGGCATCACATCAGCATTAAGCCATTTTGATTTCCTACTGTTGTGAATTAGAACCAGTGATTATATAGAATTATAGATTGGTAACAGTGAATTACGGGATTTATTTCACCCGGAGGTTCTGAGTGAGGTCAAATAGACAATGAGAGCAAAGCTCGAGTTTTAGATGATGTCACTCCAATGTCCGAGGTGAAAAACATTCAAGTCATTCACTTTTTACCCATCTATTATTTTATGCTATGTATGGCCCCCCAAAATCATCTGCCCCTGTTTTCAGCTGCTACGCAGGGACAGAAAATTGTCTTTTGGGGATCCATACATATCATGGTCTCGCTTCCATGTCCCAAATGTAAAAAATAAATACCTTACCTGCCATCCTTAAGCAGACCCACCACCTTCCCTGTCTTCCTTCCTCCTGCTGCAGCTATGCTTTCTGCTTTCAGTGAAAGCAGACAAGCTGCAATGCGTTGACAGGCTCTCAGAGAGGAACTCTTCACCATCATACAAGAATTCACCGGACCCCACAGCGAAACCCCTAACGTCCCTCCCTTCCAGGACCTCTGCAACAAACTCAGCTCCTTCTTCCTCCACAAGATCAGGACAATCTACGACAACTTCGACGACCAAGACGACAGCACCGACCCTACAGTTCTTCCCACTCCGCAAGGGCAGACCAATCTCTGCCATGCGAAAGCGCCGTGCACATGCCCAGCGGATTTTCCGGAGCATAAGGTCGTTGCACCCCAATTCTCTTGTGGTATTGTTTCCAGCAATGCCTCAGGGCGCATTCCGCAGTCGATAAACCAGTAGTCCGCAATTTTTGCTGTAAGAACACAAAGGACAGGACATGCCCCTGCAACTCCGGTTCAGTCTCCCTCTCCGGTCCTCGAAACTCCTGTGCCACTGCTTGGGTAAGGTGTTGGAATTGTGCAGCTAAATAATATAATTCAAAGTCAGGGACAGCAAGGGCCCCTTCAGCCCTTGGACGCACCAAAGTATCCAGCGCTACTAGACGCCGCCCTGCACCCCAGATAAAGCCCCCCACCGCAGAGCGGAGCTGCCGAAACAGTGCGACGGGTACTCGTATAGGCAGGGTCCGAAAAAAATATAAAAGCTGAGGAAGTGCCACCATTTTCAACAGTGCTACTCGACCCGCCACCGACAATGGCAGAGCCCCCCAGAAAAGCATACTGCCCTTCGGGCCCCTTAGCGCTCTACCTATGTTGCCTTCAAAGAGATCTTCCTGAGTATAATACACTTGTGTCCCCAAGTAGGAAAGACACCTAGGTTCCCACGCCAAGTCAGGTGGTAGTGCAGGCGGGTCGCACGTTCTGGTCACTGGAAATACACAAGTCTTCGCCTAGTTAACCCACAGGCCAGAGATATCTCCGAACCAGCTGAGCAGGGAGAGCGCTCCCTCCAGTGCTCCTCCCGCATCTCTCAGAAACAGTAGGAGGTCATCCGCATATAGCGAGATATAGTGCGACCGATCGTTAAGTCTCAAGCCTCGGAACGCCCTCCCCATCCTAGCAGCGCCGCTAGTGGCTCCATTGCTACATTGCTAGGGCAAAAAGCAATGGGCAGCCCTGTCTAGTGCCACGCCCTACAGGGTACAAAGAGGAAATGACTCTGCCAACCCTCACCCTAGCACTTGCCGATGAATACAATATTTCAGTCCAGCGGACATATCCCTCTCCAAGCCCAAAGGCTTTCATGACTGAGAACAAATATATCCATTCCAGGCTGTCGAACGCCTTGGCAATATCCACAGAGAGGACCACTGCCTGCCCCTCCGCTCCATAGTCTCCATCCAATAGTCATATCAGCCTGCGTATGCTTCCAGCCGTGTTGCGAGTCGGGATAAAGCCGGCCTGGTCAGAGTGAACCAGCTGCGTCATAAAGGGAAGGAGTCGAGTAGGGGCGTGGCTTGGACGCCGATCGGGATGGCGGCGTGAGCTCGCAGCTCCGCGCGGAATTCCGCTAATTCTCCTGTTTTCGGAACCCTAGGCGACCCGAAAACGATGCTCCTGCCCTCTGAAGTGTAAGGGGATAGCTGGGCACAATCGGAGAGTCGTTGGGGGACTGCTGGCCCCGGGAAGACCGAGTTGAAGAGGCGGCCGAGGTGTTGCCGAGGGCGCGAAGAAAATGGCGGCGAGGAGGTCGGACGGCTCCGAACTCCTGCCCTGAGCCAAGTTGTCGCCGATTGGCAAGAGATCCTGTGACCGGCTGATAGGGGCACTAGGATAGGCGGTGCTGTGTCCTGAGACCAGGGGACGTAGACCGGATTCACCCAGAAGCTTGGGGACCTTCGTTGGCCACCGCCATCAGACTCATCCCTCCCCCCTCGGGCTTCCGAGGGGGGCGACGGAACGGAGCTAGTCTAACTGGTCGGTGCTCCTGAGAGCGTCGGAAGGGACATTGCACTGCCCGGTGCCCGGAGACTGGCACGGAACAACGGGCGCCAAGACAAAACGGGTTCCTGGACCTGTGACGCAGCACCCTATAATGGCGGCGATCGGAGGGCCGATGGCCGCGGGACGCCCTGAGGGGGACTTGGCGACATCTACTCGGCTGAGCGAGGGCCCTTCCCCGGAGCTTGATCAAGAACAGCGGCTGAACCGGCGCTTGGATGCCATACTTGAGGCGATTACCTCAACTAAGGAAGCATTGCACCAAGACATTGCCCAGGTGGCCACGGGCCTGGGGCTGCTGCGCGCGGATCACGCGAAGCTGGCGGACAGGGTTAAGGACCATGACCAACTGTTGCTGGACCTGAAGCCATCGGTGGTGACCGCGGAGCACAGGATCACGGACATCTTGGCCCGACTGGACACGCTGGAGCGGAGGGCGGAGGATGCCGAAGGCCGCAATAGACGGAACAACGTGCGGGTCGTAGGCCTGCCGGAACGGATTGAGGGGGAGGATGCGGTGGCCTATATGGAGAACTGGTTCCGCACTGTGGTAGCGCCGGAGGGGCTTACTCCTTTTTTCACTCTGGAGCGAGCTCACCGGGTACCTGCACGCCCACCGGGACTTGGCCGCCCCCCCCCCGACCGATGGTGGTGCGGCTCCTCCACTACAAGGACCGGGATCTCCTCATCCAGCGGGCCAAGATGTCGGGCCCGTATGAGGTGGAGAACAGTAAGGTTACGATCTTCCCGGACTACACTCAAGCAGTCCAGAAGAACAGGGCATCGTTCCTCGCGGTGAAAAAGGAGCTCAGGGAGGAAGGCATCCAGTACTCCTTGCTCTACCCGGCTAAGCTGCGGATCATCATGGATGGCTCCACGCACTTTTTTCAGACTCCGGATGAAGTTTGGCAATGGCTGGAGTCGTATAGAGCGGGGACGGACAGATCGCATAAAAGTAGGCGAGACCAACCCAAGCAGCCCCGGGTGAGGCAATCACAACGCATCAGATCCCGCAACAGGCGCCAGCGGGAGAAACGGGAGGCTCAAATGGCGGCGGAGAAGAGGAATGCGCTCGCAGCGACGGCGGCCATCACAGGGTCAACAAGAACAGTGAACGGGCAGAGACGGACTCGGGAGGGGAAGGCAGCAGGACGGGAGAGGAACTCTCAGAGGCGGAAAGTTCGAAGGGACCGATAGTGACCCCACAGACATCGGATGGTATCTTCTGCGGCTGAGATTGAATTGGGACTATATCTAGACTTCATGGTAGGGTGGTATCCTGTTGATGGAGGACGGGTAGCCGGGAGGGGGAGATGTGTGCATCGGAGGGGATGAAGGTGCGGGGCGCGGGCTCCGCTTGCTGGGGTCGGCGGTGACTCACCCCCCTTGGGCCCTTAAGGCCGACTGTGGTGGAGACCACAGGGTAAGAGTGCGAGAAGTTGGTTCAAGGTTTGGATGGGGGCGGCCATTGGGTTCGTGTGCTCTGTCCTGGGGAGCGGGGTTTGGGAAGTTTTTCTGTTTTGGGTATGTTCGGGGGGGGCAACTGCATTGGGGGGGCTATGATCCTTTGTTCTCTGAATCGGACTGTACGAAGTTGGAATGGGGACATTACCTAATTTGAAATGCCTGACGTGGAATGTCCGGGGGCTACGAACTATGGTGAAACGTCACAAAGTTCATGCATATCTAGTACGTAGGGGGGTTCAGATTGCTATGCTCCAGGAGACTCATCTCACCAAAAAAGAGTGCGCTGCCCTGCAGAAAAGATGGCGGGGCCAGGTGTTTGGCACCACTTATTCAGCGTGTGCCAGGGGGGTGCTGATCTGGGTGAGGGCGGGGATACCCTTTCAAGTGCTGAATCAAGTAGTGGATCCGGATGGCAGGTTTGTGGCGGTGGAGGGGAGGTTATATGGAAGGGATGTGGTTCTCTGCTGTGTATATGCACCGAACACAGAACAAGCTCGATACTTTGATAGCCTCTCGGGGTCCTTGGCCTCTTTCCTGGCGGGCCCGATAATGTTAGGGGGGGACTTCAACTCGATCACGGATGTGGCTCTGGATAGGTCCCATCCCCCCCTGGTGGACTCCCCGGTGCGCAGGCTGGCCGCGCATAGGAAGGATTGGCAGGATAGATGGGGGTTGTTGGATGTCTGGAGGGAGCGGCACAGGGGAGCCAGGGATTATTCCTTTTACTCTGCCCTCCATGATCTGCATGTCAGGATTGATTCGGTGCTCTGCAGTGGTTCCCTAGCCCCATTGATTTCCCATGCGGAGTACCTGGCTAGGACTATCTCTGATCATAACCCCCTATTGGTACACATTCAGGGGCAGAGAGAGCGCTCAGTGATACCAACATGGCGGCTTCGGCCGGAGACGCTTGAGGATTCTGTGTTCAGCGACACGGTCCGGCAAGGCATTGATGGCTATTTCGGAGTGAATGAGGGCACGGCCACGAGCAGGTCCACTGAATGGGATGCAATGAAAGTGGTGGTGAGAGGGGTGTGTTTGGGTAGGTTCTCGAATGCTCGCACGACTGTGTTGAACGACCTCAGGAAAGCGGAAGAAACTTTGAGGGACTTGGAGCGCCGTAGGCCGGCTAGGCCAGATTTACAGGCCCAGTTATTGGAAGCGAAGGAAGCGGTTGCCACCGAGACGGAACGGTTAAGGTGTTATGACTACAGGCAGTATATCATCAGGGCCCATGCAGAAAGGGACAAGGTGGGTACCCTCTTGGCCAGACTAGCTAATCCGGAACTTAGGGGCTGCCCGATCCTCAGCATTAATAATGCGCAGGGAGAAATGGTGTACTCCCAGGCAGCCGTATTGGAACGTTTTAGGGGGTATTATGAGGAATTGTACCAGAGTCAGCTGGGAGTGGGGGTTCAGGACATTGCGGAATACCTGGGGGAGAGGCAGCTTCCGGTCCTGGACGAGGAGGACGCGAAGGAGCTGGGTAGCCCGATCACGCTCACAGAAATACGGGTGGCCATCAAACATATGGCCCGCAACAAGACGCCCGGGGTGGACGGACTGCCGATTGAATTTTATCAACGGTATGTGGACAGCTTGGCCCCCAGGCTGCTGGTGGTGTATGCGGAAGCCTTCGAGGCTGGGGTGTTGCCCGGGTCCATGCGGGAGGCCTTGATTGTACCGCTCCTAAAGCCTGGCCGGGATGCCGCGGATGTGAGGTCTTATCGTCCGCTGTCCATGCTGACGGTAGATTATAAGATTCTGAGCCGAATCCTAGCCACCAGGTTGGCCCCACATATGACGGGCCTGGTGCACAGGGACCAGGCCGGGTTTATACCCACGAGGAGCACGGCGCTGAATATTCGCCGCCTGGTGGGAATAATGGACGCCTTTTAGGACGGAGAGGGAGCTCCGGCGGTCCTGTCCGTGGACATCGAGAAGGCCTTCGATAGTTTGGAATGGTCTTTCCTGGATGGAGTATTGGAGAGGTTTGGCATGGGCGAAGGGTTCCGCAGGTGGACGAGGGTCTTATATACCTCGGCAACGGCGAGAGTGCGGTTGGGTGGTCTGGTGTCTGCGGCGTACCCGGTGGGCAGGGGCACACGACAGGGGTGTTCTCTCTCCCCCCTACTGTTTGCTCTGGCGATGGAACCCTTGGCGGTCCATGCGAGGTCAGGTGACAAGTACGTGGGGGTAGCCAGCGGCGGGCACTGGCATTATATATCGCTATATGCGGATGACTTGCTCCTGTACCTAGCTGACACCTCGGGGGCATTGGTCGGAGCGATGGATCTGTTGTCTGAGTTTGGCCGGCTGTCGGGCCTTAAGGTCAATTGGGCGAAGACTTGCGTGTTCCCGCTGCGAACGGGCTCACCAGTTCCTGACAGCGATTTGGGCGTGGTATGGGAACCCTCCTGCTTCACCTATCTGGGTGTTCGCATCTACCACGCGACAGCGGACTTATTGGAGGGCAACATTGGTCGCTGTGTCCGGGCACTGAGGGGCAGCTTGTCTTTCTGGTTGACCCTCCCGCTGACGGTTCTGGGTAGGATTGCACTTTTGAAAATGGTGGCGCTCCCCCGCTTCCTCTATTATTTCCGAACGCTGCCTGTTTGGATTCCCCAAGGAGTCTTTAGAGACCTGCGGTCAATGATTATTGGCTTCCTATGGGGGCACGGCCGCCGTAGAGTGGCCCTGAGCACGCTACTTCGCCCCAAGCTAGAAGGGGGCATGGCTGTGCCCGACCTCGAGCTGTATTACCTTGCGGCGCAGCTGCAGGTCCTTACTCAGAATGTAGCTAGGGTATTTCGGGGCCCAGAGGAGGACCGAGATCGGGGGATACAACGCCACGTGCTGTCCTACATCATCATGCAACAGAGGCTCGAGTTGCGGGCCCTCACTATGGAGGAGCGGACACTCCGGCTGTGCTGGCAGAGGAGCCTTCGGAGAGCGAAGGCATCACGGCCTTATGCCCCGGAGATCCCGATCGGAATGCTGACGGCTTTGCCGCACGGGGGAGATTGGTCCCCGTTGTTGGATTGGGAAGATGCGGGACTGCAGGTGGTAGGCGACTTATACATAGACGGGGCTCTGGCCCCGTTCGAAGCACTCCGGGACCAGTTTGGGTTGCCAGATGGGGGGTTCCTCCTACACGCAGCGGTGGTGGCTGCCATACAGAAGCACTGGAAAGGGGGGCTCATGGAACCAACAACGACTATGGCGTGCCAATATGTGGTGATGGCGGCAGGTACGTTCAAAGCTGTGACGTGCCTCCATAATAGGATGCTGAATGAGGGATTGGAACCACTCCAAGGGCTCAAGGCTAAATGGGAAGAGAGCGTGGGCCGGCCCATACCGGATACGGCATGGGGCCATATCCTGCGGCGCACGTGGAAGGGCACGAGAAACGCGCGCTTTCAGCAAGTGCATTTCTATGTGCTTCATAGGGCCTATTTAACTCCTGAGAAATTACAGCGGTACTTTCAGGTGCCGGATGCCCGATGCCCACGGTGTTCGTCTGTGGGCGCGGACATGGACCATTTGTTTTGGGGGTGTTCACATCTGGGAACCTATTGGGCGGAGGTAGGGGAACTCCTGAACGAAGTGACTGACAGGGAGGTGGAATTTGATATGGCGGCGTGCCTGCTGCTTTGGTTCCCGCATACTAAACACACCAAGATGACAAGCAAATTCATTGACCTGGGTCTAATACTGGCGCAGAGGGAAATATCGTGGCATTGGAAGTCCAGGGGGGGACCCTCAATTCGTAGATGGAAGAATGAATTGCTGCGGTGGTCTGACTGCGAAAGTGTGCTCCGGATGAAGCAGGCTGTCAAGATGGGGAACGAGAAGGCATTGGATGCGGCGCGTGCATGGGAGTTAGTGGTACAGGCGTTGCGTGATTCTTTGGTAGAGGATGAGGATGGTGAAAACTAGGCCGGTGGACACCGCGGGGCGAACACAAAAGTATTGCACCATGCACTGTAGTGGATCCATCCAATTCGGCAGGACGAGGCATACACCTTAGCAGTTGCCAGGGGAGGGGGGCTCTGGGGGGGTTGGTTAATGGGAGTTTGGGGTGGGCCGGAAGCCGTTAGATGGTAGCCCATTAGGGCACCTAGGACCTACTAGGATGGTGGGTACTGAGTGGAGCGTGGAATGGCAGGGGAGAGCGGCCAGGTGTGACAACTCATAGCACCTAGGGCAGGTCCCGACAAGGGCGATACCGCTGATTCTCACTGGGATGGCTGACGGGAGTGATGTTGTGGGTGGGGGGGTAAAAGCAGATACGCAAAACGATATTTCAACCATGGTCCCTATGGGACGTGCACCATGATGTTTTCCTACTGAACGTAGTATTATGCCGCCCGGCCTCCGGGATGCGGGCTGAATGGCTGTGTACGATTTGGATTTCTTATTGGATGGGGGGATATCACGAGTGAACTGGCTGATTAATTGTATCCTGTGGTTTATAACTCTGCAATAAAAATATATTTTAATAAAAAAAAATTAAAAAAAAGGGAAGGAGTCGAGTAGTCAGCACCCGACTCAATATTTTGTAATCAGTGGTGAGCATAGATAGTGGCCGATATGCGGACGGGTCGGTCGGAAATTTCCCTGGTTTTAGGAGGGGAATGATAACAGCCTCTCTAGTGGAGGTCGGCAGAACACCCCACTGTTTGGCCTCTTTATACACCGCCAGCAATCTGGGAGCCAGGAAGTCGATATACGCTAAGTAGAATTCGATGGGCAGCCCATCACTGTCCGGAGTTTTGTTGCACGCCAACTGCTTAATGGCGAAGCAAATTTCAGTAAGTGTAATGTCCTGGCCAAGGGTCTCCGCCTCCTCCACCTCAACGGTAGGCAGCTCCAGCTCCTCCAAGAACGCCTGCACATCCATCTCCCCGGTTTGCATTTGGCTCGTATATAGGTCTGCATAAAAAGATCGGAATCAATCGTTTATTTGATGTTGCATGTACTCTAATCGTCCCGATGATGAAGTCAGCGCCAATATGGGCACGTATCTAGGAACGGGGTCGGCCAACCAAGCCAATAGGGTGCCCACCTTATCCCTTTCAGCATGCGGGCGGGCCAAGTAAGCTCTATGGTCGAAGCACCTTAAGCGCTCCACAACCACTGCCACTGCTTCCTTCTGGGTCTGGACCATGTCCCGTGTCTCAGAACCGCTAGAGTGGGCACGCTCGGCCTCCCTAAGGGCCTGTTCCCCAGTCTCGATTTCCTGCAGCAGCAGTTTCTGCACTCCCACCCATTTGGTAATACATATCCAGTGGACCACTACTTTAAAAGCGTCCCACTCCAGGGCAGTTGTCGCTGCTGTGCCTTCATTCTCTGCAAAATATCGCTCAACCCCATCTCCCAGCTCCGCACGAAAGGCTGAGTCCTCCACTAACTCCGGGCGCAGTTTCCAGGTCGGAACAATAGGGCGCTCCGCAACCCAACAGAAACTCACCAATAACGGATTATGGTCTGAGATAGTGGGCGACAAATATTCGCTACCAATCGCCATAGGCACCAGGCCAGGACTACACAAGACCGCATCAAGTCGTACATGCAAGTCATGCAAAGCCGAGAAGTATGAATAGTCTCTATCATATGGGTGCTGCGCTCGCCAAACATCTATAAATCCCCAGTGATCTTGCCACTGGGCCCTGATTTTCGCTAGTTTATGAATCGGAGCTGTGGGTATAGGAGGGTGGGACCTGTCCATGGTCTCGTTCGCAATAGAGTTAAAATCCCATCCCATCAATACCGGGTTCGTAAAATAAACTGCAAGGGCGACAGATAAATTCTCCAAAAAGGGCGCCTGCTCTACATTAAGGGCATAGATGCTGCAGAGGGTGACCTCCCGCCCATAAAGGCGTCCTCTAACCACTGCATAGCGGCCCTCAGGGTCTACCAGCTGATCAGTCACCTGAAAGGGGACCCCGGCCCTGATCCAAATCAACACCCCTCTCGCAAATGCTGAATAAGTGGTGTAATAGAGATGACCTCGCCATCTGCGCTGCAGTGCCAATCCCTCTGTTTTAGTCAAGGGAGATCTTGTAGCCTTCTGGGATGGCTATGGCGATGTCTGGTGCCGAGGTGGTGTTCAGCCAGGTCTCCGTCAGGAAGGCGACGTCGTGGGTGGTTGAGTCTAGGAGGTCTCAGAGTTCGATGATGTGCTTGCGAGCGGAGCGGGTGTTGAGGAGGATGTTGAGGAGGATGCATCGGAGGTGGTTGGGTTCTCTAGTTGATGGTTTGGCGGGCCGGATGCTGGTGAAGCTACAGTTCCGGCAGGTGAAGGGGCCTTGGGTGCGCTTCAGGGTCGCCCGGTAGCAGGAGTGAGTGCGTGGAGGGTGCTGGAGTCGTAGTGCAGTCTGGTGTTGTGGCGGCTTACGGGTCCAGGGGTTCTGGCGCTGGGTGCGGTCCAGGCGCGGACGGGCGCAGACGGGCTTGCCTTCGGCGCGGTCACAGTACAACTGGGGCACAAATACAAGCGGTCACAAAAGGATACTGGGGGCACAAAACAAGTGGCAACAATAATCCTAAGGCCCACTGGCCACCAGGGATGAGGCGCAGGTGGTAGCCTGCGGGTGAAGGCGGGCCTCGAACACCCACAGAACGAGTCAGCAGCGGGAGCACAGGTTCACAGGCGAAGTCAGGTGGAGCTGCGCGGCGTGGGGAGCGACCTGCCTGAAGGCAGGGTCAAGAGTCGCTCTCACTGCCGCGCACGGCCGCCATAAGAAGAGGAGGTGGCAGGGAGGAGCAGCTGGGAGGGGGGAGGGAGCCAATAGGGGCACGGGCGGGCCGGAAGGAAAAAACAAGCCTAAGGCAAGGCAACAGGGAAACAGCTGAAAACAGAGGCAATACTGTCACAAATGCAAGCGGTCACAGTACAACTGGGGCACAAATACAAGGGGTCACAAAAGGATACTGGGGGCACGAAACAAGTGGCAACAACAAACCTAAAGCCCACTCGCCACCAGGGATGAGGCGCAGGTGGTAGCCTGCGGATAGAGGCAGGCCTCGAACACCCACAGAATGAGTCGGAAGCAGGAGCACAGGATCACAGGCGCAGTCAGGTGAAGCTGCGCGTCGTGGGGAGCGACCTGCCTGAAGACAGGGTCGAGGGTCGATCTTCAAACTGCTCACAAACGCCTATAAAGCCCTCCATAACACCGGACCCCAATACCTCAACAAAAGAATCTCCTTCCATACCCTCAAGAGAAACCTCTGCTCCGCAGACCTGGCCCTTGCCAAGGTCCCCAGCATCTGCAGAGCCAGAAATGGGGAGCAGATCCTTCTCCTACATAGTGACCTAGACCTGGAACGAACTCCCCCTCAGCATCAGAGGAAGCCCAACACTGCAAACTTTCAGAAAAGACCTGGGTTTTCGGTTAACCTCAGAGCTGCCCAAACCCCACCCCCTAGCTCTTTGAGACCATCACGGTTGAGTAGTGCGCTCTATTAATCCCTGAATGATTGATGAGCGATTTAATATGTTATGTCATTAGCCGTGCTTGGCGAGTGCGCAAGTTTTGGTTCATTTAAAACGGTATGTTTTAATTGACATTTTCACCTGACTATAATGACCCTATAACCTTGTATTTTCCGTGAAATTCTATGTTCTTAACATAAAGTAAGATTTAAAAGGGCAGGAGCCCACTTCTTTTTTTTTAGCAGGACTGCGGTTCTATGGAGGAGATATGGATCCATGGTCACGTTTGAAAAAAAACTTTGCCCCAAGGAGGGTCCCACTGGGACCCAACCTCCAGGCCGAGTGGGAACAGTATCCTAACCCTGCCCACGTAGATGTTTTTTTAACTCTTTTTATGGGACAGGGGACTGACTCCCTAAATCCTCAAATGGCCTCGCCATGAACTGCTAATTACCCCACATACTACATTACTCATGACATGTTCTATGACATCATCATTCAGTGTAACATTTTCTATAAAACTATTGATGAGAAAACTGCATGGCGGAGGGGCACGTTATAGTTATAGTTACCTTGGGCACAAGTTATAGTTACTTGAAATAACTCTAACTATAACTGATGAATTTCTATGGTTTTGTGTGTGTAAAATCTGAACATAACTATAACATTGTTGTAACTATTTTATTTTTTAGTGAATTTCTAAGGATTTTTTTATTCTATTTCCAAACTATAACGTCCCTGTAACCTTTGTTTTTTTTCAGTGAATAGATATATTCACTGTGTACATAGCACTAGCAAACTTTTTTATACATGCCCTAGAAAAAACTACAACAATAAATATTTGAAAAAGGAAGCATGTTACCCTCTCAAATAAGATACCAGTTGGCAATTAAAGGAGGAGAATCGGAAGGCTTCAACCAACTTGGCAGATAGAAAGACAAACAGGGATGTGACCTAGGGTCTTAGCTTCCTCAAAGCCCACCTGCTCTTTCCTTGGCTGTATTCAACTGCTCTCTTTTCCCAAAAGAACAAATCACAATTCTAAACAGGTGAGTTTAGACCGGGAAGTAGGAGAGTAGGACTTTAAAGACTTTAAGAGATTAATTTCATTATTAGGTCTGTTATTAGCCAAGACATTTGTTTTTACAAATATTATGTATGTGTATAGCCACCACTGTGTAGTTATATAGTTATAGGTAGGTCAGAACTTTCACAGGAAGAGAGCTCTTTGTTTTGCTAATAACTTTGATGCAATTTTACAAATGTTCATGAAACTTTCCCAAAAAGTTGATCCACATCAGCACCTTCATGGGAAGTTTTGGGGTGATCTGCTACGGTGGGCAGAGAATTTGAGAGGGGGCTGGGGGGGGGGACACATTCAGAAGTGATACAGAAAAACAGTTGAACAGAATTACAGCAAATATGAAAGAAGGTAGGCTTTTGTGATTTGGGGTAAATCTGTTCAGCAGATTTTGGATAAGGTAAGCTTAAATATATTGTGATATCTGGAAGGTTGGTCCTGTGTGAGTACTGTGGTACTCTCACAGTACCACAAATTACAAACATACAGCATTCTGACTGGCTGGGAGGATGTTTTTCTTGTTGGACCTATCAGTACTAGGGGCCATTAACAAGTTATCTGATTGGCTGGCCGTGTCATCAACAGAAATGTTGTGGCCATCATTTTAGGACGCGGTGCTTGTGTCCTGAGTTTAAAAAAAAAGGGTACTAGGGACAGGCAGGGGCAGGGGGAAGATGGGGAACGACTGGGGGGAGCCATGTGAGGGGCACACAGAGGGCCAACTCCTTCCTGGGCTAAAATATTTTTTTAGCTTGCTACTGGACTAGCTGTACCCTGTGAAGCCCAGTGATGCCTCCGATGAGGATCAGTGGGAGTACCACAGGCCTCAACGAGGGCCTCAGTGAGGTCTTGTGGGAGTACGACGGAGTACCTCTGGACTGTGCAAGCATTAAAAGGTCAAGCTTGCGCTGTCCAGGTATGCTGCTTGTGAGACATAACCGCAAAAAAAAAAAACTATCAAAAAACCATGAATATTGGGTGGGTGTCCTTGGAGGATTACGTGACTGTAAGGGATTGAACACCAACAGGAGATGGGCTGCTCATAGGAGGTAGCTCCAGGGTCTAGCCACATGGTTGAAGGTGATGAGCGGCAGGGGATGGGCTACCAATGGGGGTTGACTGCATACCAGGCTCTGAGTCCACCCCCTATTGTACACGGTCAAAACGTATGCTCATTGAAGGAGTTGAATGAATATGATCACAAAACCCCAAAAATTCATTGAAAAACAAAAAGTGAAGTGGTGTTATAGTTAGTTAAGGAACCAAGATTTCAGTTCATATAAAAAAACCATAGAAATTGAGTGGATAAAAAACAAAAATTAAAGAGACATTATAGTTAGGCCTTGCAATAATAAAAAAAACTATTCTTTCAAAACAAAAAACATTAAAACTCGCCAGTTATAGTTTACTGCGCTAACTATAACTTGCGCCCCTACCATGCACTGCTTATGACCTCACATATTACATCACTAATGACAGGTTAAATGACATCATTGATGACTTCACTGATGAGGCTACTGAATTGTGTTTGACTTGAAACCCACAGCTGAAGGTCATTGGCGACTGTCATTCCTGTTTTGAGTGCTGCCAAATGGATGTTTCTGCTTTCTCCCTCCTTTTAAGTTACATAGAATGTAATTTTAAAAAGTCCCTGCGTTGTAACAGGCATTCGCGGTAAAACGCTTAAAAAGGGTACTTGTACTTCCCAGCATTGTGAAAGTTCGCGAGGTATCGTCCATCATGGCAAACGAAGTAAACGTTACATAATGTTACTGGGATTCAAGTTGTGGCTTAACTCCTTGTGTAAAAAGTCTGCAGTTATTACCTGTTTCAAACAGTGCAATAAACACAAAGTGTAAAATAACATCCAGCAAGCCGCACTACTGCATCCTAAAAGTACTTCCGTAGATTGAACGTGAAAGAAGTAAAGAAAAAAGGTGTTTAATTTGGAAAATGCCATATTGGCTCAAAAGGAGCTGCAGCAGGGAGCCAGGCCCGATGTCTTACCTTGCCGTGTCCGTCCTGCTAACTGGCATTGGAGATAGCTCCCTTGTACCCCGGCCAGCAAGTCTGCTAGAACCGACGGTGTGTCAGCAACTAAATGCTTGAGGCTGCTTAGGTTTTCTGCAGCATCTCCTGGCTTTTCCTCCCTAATGTACTGTCTAAAACTCCATTCATCTGGTTGTCTCCCTGAGTCTGCCTCTGAGACGCAGAGGCACATATATTTATACACACACACACAGCATGTATATATAAACACAGTCTCCCACCCACGCAGGAGAATATACGCGTGCATGCCTGCGAGACGTGCTTCCTCGAATCACCATACACACGGAGGGAGGCTGACTGCTCAAGTAATGCGCAGAGAGAAGACATCAGGTGTATGTAAGTAGTAAAGAGGGAGAGGCTCTTCCTTTCGCCCCTGTACCTCAATATTCTAGATGAAATCCGAAGCAGGGTCGGAAATAGGCCCGGGTACCAAAATAAATGTGGCCTCCATTAGGGAATCAAGTAGCTAAAAAGGTGGCCCTTATTTGTAAATCGGGGCAATTTTGAATTTCTAAAGACTTGCTGTATAGGTATGGGGGCCTGCATGCATTTGTGTTGCTGTAGGCAATGTTTATGGCAATACCGGGGAAATTAATCGTAAAAACCGTCCCACAACGCAATAAAATATGTCCACAAACAGCCCAAAAAAGTCCCACACACTGACCTGTGAGACCAGCCCACCATGCACTGCCTGATTGATTGCCTTATGCACCAGTCCGACACTGCTCTGTATATACTTTCACAGAGTAGAAGTGCAACGCGTTAGACTTGCAATTAACACATTCGGGTCCAATTTAAAAAACATTTTTTGCACACCTCAAGAAAAGGTGCTTTCATCAGGATCTTGATACATATATGTCCCCGCTGTAACTTTAGAGTTGGTTGGGGCAGCTGAGCAAGCGGCTGGCCAATGAGGAGAGGGTGAACACCAACAAGGCCATATCTTTGTAATTTCTCAGAAACATTTACAACGTACTTCAAGCCATATTTGACACCTAACAACGTTTCCACACCACATTTTACTCCTAACAAAGTTTGAAGCTGTTGTGCAATGATGGCAGAAAAGTTCCATTCCATTAAGACATTTTTATTTCTGACAATCAGTGGAATCAAATGCACATTTCTGCAAATTTGCCCTTTAACAATCCACATGAAGGAGAGCGCACCGAAATTGAGGATTTGCCTATCCATATGTGTTGATTGGGATTTCTGGGCTACTCCTAAAATGTATGCCTACTGGACATAAAGCTCAACATTTATAAATGTATGTATTTTTTAACCAACCCTTTGATGCCTGCTTCCGCCCATCGACCATGCATTGTCACAATCTCTTGATTTCTGCATACTTAGGCGCAAAATGAGAATAAGTAATTTTACCTTTACTGTAGATAGTTCAACAGCTACTTCTTCCACTCGATCTTTAACGGTTATGTTAAATGCAAAGAGTTCTATGGGCTCCTCGAGGGACAAAGGCACTCTAACCCCTGTTAAGAATACACAAAACAAGACACACGTTAGGCAGTCGCACAGTCAAGTTATTAAGGTGGTGCAGCTATGTTTTATTTAGCAACAGCGTATTTACTCCTTCAATTAGTCATTGACTTTCAGCCTTTACAGTACTCTGTTGCCTTTGGCAAAAATGGGCACTATACAAATACCAAGTACATACCTATTTAGCTATGTTGCCCATAAGTACACTTAGCTTGTGAAGAGTCACACTTTTTGACTGTGTTCAAGGCACTATTTATTTATTTAAAAGCCTATGAATGTGCTGAACGCTGAATGCTGATCAGCAGACTACCTACGGATTACAGCGGTTGGAGGTGGACATGGGGGTCGTCCACCAGTGTCCCACAACCTGTGGCCTATGATTCAGGAACATGGACACCTTCCTGCATGCTTTGTCCTGGAAAAAGCAGATAAGCTTCATCCATCAGTTTGTCTGGCATAACCAGGTGATGACACAAAGGCGCGGTACACATTTGTCAGAAACCGTGATCTAGGTTATGTAACTACAGGTTGCGATACTGTTGGAAAACGAGGCTGCATCTGTGAGGCCTGCACAAATAACATGACACATTTGTCTTTCACTGGGAACTCAACACCCTAGGGCAGCGCCTGACTCTCAGAGGGTAGCGTTGCAGAGCAGTCTGAGGCTTACTCAAGGGAGGTGGTGTAGGCTAGTAATCGTTATTTGCAGGTGCGCAAAAATAACACTCAATAATTGATTGTCCAGTCTGTACTTTGCTTTATAAAAGTAAGAGTACATTTATTAAACACACACCCCACTCAATACTATACATTAATTTACAATTATACATAAGCTGATGGAATTACTTTGTGACATTGCATAACATCTCCAGCCCTCCCGCAGGGGGGTGGGATCTAGTACCACCACTCCCATGTTTGCACATCATCTTGCCCCCCAATGCAGTGAATTGGTCTTAACCTGGAGCGAGGGCCCTGCACACTGGCACCATCCCAGTGGCAACCCCCCCCATTACCTCAACAAGCATTAAACAGGCTACACCTGACTTGGTGACACATGACCCTGACTGAGCATCTCCTACTCACCATACAGTATGCACCTCTACATCTTAAGGGCTAATAGTCTGGGGTCTTACCCTAAGCGCAGCAGCAAGAATACATGTTTACGCACACTTTAGAATGACAGTACTCAGCACATTTGGATATCATTAAAAATGCTTTGCAATTAAAGCCCCTAAAGGCATCACAGATGATCACAGGATTAAGTTGTAAATACTGCCAGACACCCTAGCAAAAGTGTCTAGCCAGCCCTTCTACAGACATCCCCAACTCAGCCCTTCACTCCTTGATGCAATTATCAAAACACCCTTAGCTGAAGAACAAAAGTTCCAGCCCCAAAGGTGTTAACTGCAAGTTGAGGCCTGGAGGGGTTGATTCCTTTGAATCCCCAAGACACTTGGGGTGGGACTTTGCTCTTCGTGCTGTGGGGAGACTGCACTTCTCCAGCAGCTCCCCAGCACCTTTATACATGTGGGGTGGTGACCCAGTTCTTCTGGGGCCACCAAAAGCCATGAAAACGCTGTGTTGCCCTTGCTGGCTGGTCCTCGCTTGCAAGGCATTATGGGTGTTGCCGCATTTTGGATGAGCGGCTCTCCCGCTGCTCCGGGGAGAGCCGCTCTGGCGCTTCGCCGCTTTCTGGGGCCTCGGTGAGGGGTCCAGTCCCACCAGGACCCCCAGGTGAGCACAGACGGTTCGGGGAGCCCACCCCTGGCCGCTCCCCCTCTGTTCGGGGGCCCGGTCCCACCTGGGCCCCTCACACCGCTGCAGGTCTTCCCTGGGGGGCTCCGGTCCCACCCGGGACCCCCGCTGTCCTCCTTGGTTGGAGGGCAGCCTGGGGAGCCCACCCCCAGCTGCCCCCGCTGGCTTCCCGCGCGACTAGCACTCTTTGGTGCTGCCACGGGAGCTGGCCGATCCATTCTGGTTTGCCTGCTCCGGTGGGCAGACTCGAGGACTCCCGCAGTCCTCGCGGGACCTCCGGGGAGTGCGGCGGCCCTCCCCCGGACTCCTCCTCTTGGCTGGGGCCCGGAGATGGGGTCCTGGCCCCCCGGAAATCTTCGGGGGGGAAGGGGTGCGACGCCGCTCCCTCCCATCTTGGCACTTCGGGGGCCGGAGTTGGGCTCCCGGGGCCCTCCTCCCGCACCTCTTCACGGGCAATGCGATGGTGCTCACCGGCGCAGGTTTCAGAGGGGGCCAGGGAGGCTTTCTGGCACCCCGCGGGGGGCAGCTTCACCCGGTGTGCGACTGCGCACCCCGGCTTTACTTCTTTCGGGGGGCAGCCCCGGGACCTGACCCATCCCGGGGGCATCTCTGAGACCGGCGGCGGAACCCACGCGTTTCGTCGTCGGTCTTCTTAGGGGTCAAAGGTCACCTACCTTCTAGGGGTCATATCTCAGCCCCTGGGGGTCTGATCTGCCCCATTTTTGCGTCTTCTTGCTCCTGGTGGTGCTCCCCAGTCACTGGGAGCACTCTTGTTTGTCCTCCGGGTCTCCAAGAGGGTGCATCCTGCAGGGAGCGTTTTTCACTGGCTCCCTGCGCCTCTTTTCTCCCTGCGCAGAGGTCCCTGCTTCTGCGCACCGGTCCTGGGTTCTTCTTCTGGCGCTGTTAGGGGCCTGGGGGGCAGTCAGGGGTTTCCTCCTTCCAACTACCCATTGCTCCACGCTCCAGCACCTTTCACCTCAGCAGACCACACCCCAGAGAGAGCTTCTTTTTCTGTGCAAGTACTTTTTAAAAGTTGAGTAGGGGGCTGACAGGAAGTCTCTGTGTGTCCTATCAAACAGCGACACATCACTTTCCTGCCCCTGCCCCTGTCCCTCCTTCTTGTCCAGCCCCTGGGTTTGATCAAAATGGCGCTGTCCAGTGTCTCTGGCCACATGGCCTCTGAAAACCAACTCCTTACCCCCTCACTGCCCTCACTGTGGTTAAGCTTGGTGCTCGGCACCCAGCGACAGCAGTTGATGGATTGGCTTGTAGCTCCACCTATCTTTTCTCCTTGGAGGGAAGATCTTCGCTCTGGGAAGAAAAGTCATTAATCTAACCTGCCAGGGCCAGAACCCAGACAGGGACTCAGAGAAATATGACATTTCTGGACGACCCAAAAGCAGTACAAATATGACTGTGGACTCTGCAGAATACTAATTTTCACATCCGCTACACCGGACATTAGTGCGCATCTGGAATCTGTAGGCTTCGTGGAAGCCATTTTAGCCATGGGCCCCACATCCCCATAGGGTAATAATGAGGTGAAAACACAGTAAAACCCACTGACTTTCCATGGCATGTTCCTTCCCAGGGTATAAAGAAGATTCCATGTCACCACCCAATTCTGCATAAGTCCTGCCACACCAATCAATTTGTACCCGCTCCTGGACTGCGCATGCTAGGAATCTCCCCTGCGCAGCATGTACACCCGTGTCTGCATGTAACCAGCACGTTGTCCCATACTCCAGCTGCTGCGCAGCAGCCTAGTCAAGCCAGGGGTACACCAGTAAAATCTCAATGCAGTCTCCTTCATTATGAGTTCACTGTGGGTGAGGCCCAGATTATGAGGCTCCCCCACAGTAAAAGCTCAACAATTAGGTGCTCGAAAAGCGAAAAAACCAGGCGGCCCATAGTGTCAGAACTACCTTCCAACAGTTACATATTTGGATGATACAAATTTGAGGAAGCCAGTAAACTGCTAAAGATAAAGATACAGAGACACATATACACACCTCCCTGGGGCGCTCAAGTCTGTTTATCACCATTGTTTTCTGCCCAATTTTACTTGAGTCCTTTTAATGCCAAAAATGTCTAATCAACATAAAAGGCAGGAGGCGGGAGGTAAGTAATCCGCACTTAGCGTATACTCCAGGAAGAGCGTTACAGAATGTAAGTTGCTTTTCTTATTGCTAATTCTATCTGCCTCTCCTTGTGATTTGATATCCAAAGCAGTAACTCCCCAAAAGACGTATGGTCTGAGGAGTGGACTTCACCCCAGAAAGTACTGCACAGACAAGTGGGCAAAATGACACTCCCTATGGTCCTGAGAGTCAAGGCACTAATGCTTGGTTTGTGGACTAATGTACATGTAGTAGGAGCCTGACAGGGATCTAACACAGGTACGCTTCTATCTAGGGACATAGTAGCGGCCTTGGCTCTGGTGGATTGCACTCAAAGGAACTTAAAAAGCTCGTTCTTGACCACAACGTAGGACATCGTCTTACACAAGATAGTATTTCTTAATAAGGTCTGCTTTTGGACAACCTTCCCTTTATTCACACCAGGAAACCAATGAAAAATTGATAATCCAGACAGTGTTTTCTAGATCTATCAAAATAAAAGGTTAGGGACCATTTGGGAACCCACTGGTGCAACCTCTTTGCTTCCTTATGAGGATTTAGCAAGTAAGTATTGTGCTAAGCAGGGAATGTACTGAAGAGGGAACATGACAGACTGCCACACATGGAAGGGAGATATTACTTTGGAAAAAAGTCAGAAGCACCAATTTTCAGGGTAGAACATAGATCATGGCGTTTGCACCACAAGCGCCGCAGCTCACTGATGCGTCAAGCAGAAGTGCTTCCAAAAAAACAGTCGGCAACCTCAGAGTGCAACTATGCATTTGTTCAAGGAGTACAAACATCAAGAAAGTAAAAACTAAAATAAAGTCCCACTCCAGCATAACAAAGGCTGCAGTTAGAAATATATACATAAGCCCTTTCAAAACCACAATCAATCAATCACTCAGGGGTTTATAAAGCACCGTACTCACCCGTGAGGGTCTCAAGGCGCTTGGGGGTGTGCAGCTGCCTATCAGTCCAACAACCAGGTCCTGAGGCTCTTCCTGAAGGTGTGCAAAGTGGGGGAGCGACTGATGTTCACTGGGAGTTCGTTCCAGTTCTTTGATGCGACATAGGAGAAGGCTCTTCCACTCTGCCAGGGCAAGGTCGGCGGAGCGGAGGTTCCTTTTGTATACGCGAAAGGAGACTTTTTCGTTTAGTTATTTTGGTCCGAAGTTGTGGAGGGATTTGTGCTCCTACATCTCATCCCAAATCATAGCTCGCCTCAGCCCGCAGCGGGTTGAGATGGCCCCAATGATGAAGCATGTCACCGTGGGGAAACCCCGGTGAATGAGGGGACTCAAGAAAGGAAAGCTTTCTTGCCTTAAGATTTTCTAGCTCATACTGAGTGAGAATCTACATCCCAGCTAGGTCCCTATCCGGTCATACCCGATTTGTAGGTTTGTAGCTTGTGGGTTACTCTCTTCTCGATGGGAAGCCAGTGGAGGTCTCATAGATGCTGGGTCATGAGCTTGGCTGCGGTGTTCTGGATGGCTTGGAGCTTGTGTAGCAGGGTTTTGTTGATTCCGGCGTAGATGGAGAATTGAAAAAGGAAGGAATATTAGTTAAACACAGAGATGCCAAAAGTAACAGTTAAGGTAACAAAGCCTTGTCATGACCAGACAAAACAACCAGGCCTTAAACTTAGCACAGTTGTCAAGAGTAGATGGACTTTGTGGAATGACGACAAGCCACCAAGTTCATAGCCACAGCTTTCGGCGGCAACAAAAAACACTTAGTTGGATCCGTCCAAACTCCACGCCCAGAGGTATACATTGTGGAGGTTTGTTTGCAGGACCCTGCCTTCCACTGGTACTTAAGTGCTTCCAATTAGTAAGATTCAGGGGGAGGGGAGAGGCTTGGTTTAAACAGGCTAGAATACCACAGCCTCCATGCTTTGTCCGGGACTAGCAGGAAGACCTGTGGCCAATTCATCTTCACCTCCTTCAGGGCCCGCGGAAGCAGAGGACATACAGAGTTCACCAAAGAACCTCGAAGAGGAGAGTTCATGGTGCAGAAAGCCAAACAATGTGTGTTCACAGAGATCGAGAACAGATCCACTGGACAAAGATGCCTTGCACAATCTCTGAATGCAGATGCCACTCATGGTCAGGAAGATGACGCTCGCTGACTGCATCTGCCCTGAGATTAGAGAACCCACCATAGGACTGACTGTCAAGTAAATCCCAACATGGTGGTCATGTTGTGCTTCAAGACCTTGTCAGACCTTCTTTTTATGTAAGGGAGAAAAGTACAGAGGTAATGTTAAATAGCCCACAGCTCTGAAAGATTGATATTTTGCTGTTACTCCATCAAAGACTAGTGGCCTTTAGGATCCACATCCTACCAGGAACATTCCCCACCCAGAGATGATATGCCTGTCACAGCCACTAGCTCTGGCAGGATTGACACACTAGGTTCACCTCCATCTTCCATCACTGAAGGTGTCAGGGTCTTTTCATCTGATAAACAAATGTGATTTAACAAACATCCCCAGTGGTGGTCCCACCGCACTCAGAACTTCTACTGCAGAGCTCACATGTGAAAACGAGCATGAAGCAATCGCAAGACACACAAGGCCAGAAGATGAAGATTCTTCCAAAACATCTGGGTCTAAACAGGACTTCATAGTCCGAATGCTCCACACTCGCTGCAGGTGTGGAAAGGTACTCTGTGACACTGTGCAGAGGATGCCCCTATAAAGGAAATCAGCTGCACAGGCTGAAGAAGAACTTTTGATTCTTTGTTGAAAAAGGGCAGGGAGGACAGCAACGATATCATCGCCAGAAGGTGACAAGACGTTAGCTATGGGAGTGGTGTCGTCAGGAGTCGGTCATTGAGGTACAATACATGAATCTCTGTCCTGCGAAGATGGGCCACAATCACTAACTTCACCTTACATGAACAGCTATGGGGCAGAATGAGGCTGAATGTCAGGAAGCTGAATTGTTAATGCACCATCCAAACCATAAACTGGAGGTAAAAACCATGGGACTGCAGAGTTGGGACATGAAAGTACTCATCCTGAAATTCCAATGCAAATGAACTGCCCCCAGCATCGAAGACAGTCATACCTCAGGCCAATATCAGCATATTGAACCTGTCCTACCTCAAGAAGCTGTTCAGAAACTTGATGTCTAAGACAGGTCTCAATCCACTGTCCTTCTTGGAAAGAAGGAAATAACAAGATTAAGGCCTGCATCCCCGCCAACATGTGAGAGACAACTGGGGGATAGCTGGGGTTGTGGATAAAAGAGGAAGGGCATAGCCAAATTAAACAACATGATGGACCCATTGCTTCAAAGTGATGGCAGGTAAACAAAAATTAACCCTGCCACCTACCGTCCTTATATGACACGACGAGAGCGGTCTAAAGTGACTAAGGTATGTCTGCTGCAAGATAAGACAAATGCTGCCCTTGCTGCTGGGCATGACCTCTGCCATCATCCCTGCCCCCCATATCCACAAATGGTCTAGGCAGACAGTTGGATGGGCTGCAATGGTTGCCTCTGACATTTGGCAAGAACCTTTAAGAAACACCGTAATTTCCTGTATTCAAGGGGGTATTAGCGAGTGCAAACTGCTGTCTGAATCGCTCCAGCGCAGACTCCACATTATCCCCAAACAGTCTGACTACATCAGGGGCTTGCCCATCAAGGAGTCTCGACATCCCCAGAAAATCCGGTCATCATCACCTAGCTATTCTGCTGGATAACCACAGAAATGCCCATAGCAAATGCTGCGCAATTCATAGTATCTGGGCCAGCCCTAAAAACATTCTTGGGCAGATCCTGGCCATCACGCACAATTTGTGTGAATGAATTTCTGAAGTCTTCTTGAAAAGCGGACAAAGGGCCTAAAAGTTATACAACATTTAATGAGCAAACAGAAAATGAAGCAGAAGAAAATATGTTTATGCGAAGGCATCAATTTATTTCGACCTCGACTATGGAACTATCATAGTCATCCCTAACTCACATCACCCAGCGACGAACTGTGCCTCTTATCACCCTATGGTAAATATTTGAAAATATTTAAAATATATGCTAAAATCTTGGTGACTAGGCCGCAATTAGTCTTTCACTCTTTGATCCACCCAGATCAATGTGGCTTTATGCCTAACCGCAGCCCTAGACATTGTATCTGTTGAGTACATGCGGCCCTAGCTGACATCAGTGACATTAAAGAGGTGTCAGTTTTATTACATGTCGACTTTGAAAGGGCCTTTGATACCATCGATTAGAATTATCTTGAGTCGGTGCTGCTCCTAGCTCTTCTATTCTCGCGACCTGTGGGCCAAATCCTCATCAATGGATTGCTCTCGCAAATTACTGATCCGGCGTGGGACCTAGCAAGGGTGTCCCCATTACCCACTCTTCTTAGCTCTTGCCATAGAACCCCTGGCTTGTATAATCTGTTGTGATGGTCAGATGCGGGGCTGGAGATGGAGTGAGGCGCTGGGGGACAAGATTGCATTATATGCAGATGATGTCCTCCTATTTCTTGCTGACCCTGTGGTGTCGGGCCTGCGCATCCTTGAGGTCCTCTGACTTTTCGAAGAGGCCTCAGGACTTTGAGTAAATGGTGGGAAGTCACTTCTAATTACTTTAAAGGGGACTAAAAGTAGTCTCGCTACTTAGCACAATCTCCCTCTTAACATCCTGGCCGAGCACCATTGATTAAAATGGTGATAGTTCCTTGTTTTCTTTATAGCCTACAGAACTTCCCTCTTCAAATTGCCTAGTTAACTTAAGTGGTTGCGATGCTCTGGTCATTCCTCTGGCGAGATTGGCCCTCACGCATCACTCAGTAAAATGTTGTTGCTCAATTTAGGATGGTGGTCTTGCTGCGGTGGACATCTGCCTATCTTATTGGGTATCTCACCCCCTGGTTATTAATGATTGGTTGATTGGCAGTTGTAATGACATGGCATAACATGCTGAGCTGTCCTTCCTTGGTCTTGATAGGGTGACTCATTTTCTATGTGACTGACCGGTCCCACTCAACATCATGGAGGTCACCCAAGATATATTCCTGATGTGGAGGGCAGTCAAACGATTCACCGGCTAGATCACGCAGCGAGGTTGGAGGGCTTTCGATATTGGGGTCTAATTGGGATTACAGTACAGGGAGATTTGTGTCATTGGTCTTCTCCTCCACAGACCTCCAAACTCAATTTACACTTTCCCACATTTAATTCCACAAATACCTGCAGTTGAGACATGCACTAGGTCATTACAGTGCCTAATTAGTAGATTTATCCAATTTTAGCCTTTTGGAGGCGCAATTATTGATGGGTGGTCATAGGTAACTATTTATCTGCGATGGTGGATGATGTTGCTTATTATTTCGATTGGAACCTTTAAAATAAATGTACTGTTACGAATATGAAACATTACCACACGTTTAACTCCCAAAACTTAGAAGTCCATGCCTTTTGCCCCGTAAATCTCTATTTTATAACATGGAGATTTGAGGATCACTGATGGCATAATATGTCACCTGCATTACGCACAATCTCACTCTACATAATTCCACTACAGTCAATATGATTTAATCACTATCCACATAATTCCACAGCATACCAAGCCATATATTTCCACTACACAACTCCACACCACACAACTCCACACCACACAATTCCAATACAACCCATAACTGCATTGCACTTCCACCAACCCTGTCATCTCTCCCCCACGCACCTACTTCCCCTCTCCTCTCTCCCTCTCCCTCACACTCCCACTACCCCCTCTCATCTCTCAATTCCACTGCCCACTCTCATCCCTTCCTGTCTCTTCTCCAGATACATTGTTTCCATGTTTGTAAGGCACCAGGGACACTGGACCAGCTGAGATGGAGATAGGAAGGATGGGTGGGAGAACAGGAAAAGGTGGATTGGCGTGAGGCCTGTATGGCTCTTTGGTTGCTTGCGATATCGGCGAGACTCGGACTAATCCAATCACCCTACCTCCATTTAACTTACACAACACCTCAAAGACTCTGGAGCCCTGGCATTTTCCCTTAGCCTAACTATACACAATGCTTGTACCCTGGAGCAGACGTTTTCTATATGGTCTGGCAGGGTCTTGAGATTGCTCAGTACTCTGCCCGGATAGGTGATGCCTGTCCCTGATTTTAGCCAGATCTGTCACGTTGACCACGAGGTTGGCCCTTCTGGGTCTTATGGATGAGTTTGGAGGTGTGAGGGGAGTTAGAACACTAGTTGGTTTGGCGGCATTGATCGCCAAGAGAGACATTGTGAGTTCCTTGAACTCACCACAGCTGCCTTGCTTGACAATGTAGCAACTGGTGTAGACTGGTGTGCCAAATAAGAACTGATATTTGTTGCTAGGAGCTGTCCTCAGAAATACAATAAAATATGGGGCAGATGGTGGTAGTACTATGGCCTATCCTCTTCATTTAAGACTTAACCTGGGGATAATATGATATCTGTGTAGTTTTCCAAAAGTGTGGGTGGGCAGGGGGACAGGACCGGATGAAATGTTTTCTTTTATTATGTTGCTGTATTTTTACTAAAACTAATAAAATCTATTTAGAAAAAAAATACAAAATTCAATACCTACTCAATTTACAGGTCTAATCCCATCATTTCCAATGAGATTCACTAAACAAGTTTTTGGTTGAGCTTTCAGTTTACTTATGTTTGGCATTTTATTACTTTGAGTGATAATATCGCAAAAAAAAAAAAAAAAAAAGCAATTTAACCCTTGAATTAACGTTCTGCAGCACCACATTAGTTCAGTTTCTTTGAAAGAAGCTTGCACTGACTAGCCCTGTAGCACCACACTTGTCCCATGTTGTTGAAGGAAACTTGTTAATAGGATGGCAGCACTTCTACTGTATTATTTTGTTCACTGACTAGCAAATGGATGTTGGCTAATGAGTTTGTCTATTTGAAGTTGCAGTGGTGTCAAGCACTGTCAAACTGCAGTTCTTTGGGCGAGTTTTTATCATACTGGCATCAGCGAAGCATCCTACAATGTCATAGGTAACTATTTATCTGCAACAGTGGATGATGTTGCTTATTATTTTGATTGGAACTTTTAAAACAAATGTACTGTTATGAATATGAAACATTACCACACGTTTAACTCCCAAAACTTAGAAATCCATGCCTTTTGCCCCGTAAATCTCCATTTTATAACATGGTAATTTGAGGATCACTGATGGCATAATATGTCACCTGCATTACGCACTAATCTCACTCTACATAATTCCACTACAGTTAATATGATTTAATCACTATCCAAATAATTCCACAGCATACCAAGCCATATATTTCCACTACACAACTCCACACCACACAACTCCACACCACACAATTCCAATACAACCCATAACTGCATTGCACTTCCACCAACCCTGTCATCTCTCCCCCACGCAACTACTTCCCCTCTCCTCTCTCCCTCTCCCTCACACTCCCACTACCCCCTCTCATCTCTCAATTCCACTGCCCACTCTCATCCCTTCCTGTCTCTTCTCCAGCCTGTCTGCTCACACATGCTTCCTCTACCCCCTCATACTGTGCACTGGTCTACCTCTCGCACCACCCCTTCTGGGTGCCCCTCCCACTCATCCCTCTCTCTCTCTTGTGCTCTCTCTCACACCTCTCTCTCACGCACCTTTCCTGCCTTTCTCATATTGGTTCACTTCAGGTCTTCGTGCACAATTTCTTTTCCGTGCCTATATATTCAGCATGCCACATAATTCCACTAAACAAATACCCTACACACCACACAATTCCACCTCACACAATTCCACCACACTTTCAATTCAATTCAGATAATTCTACTCCAAACCACATACATCCACTCCACTCCACTCCAAACAAAAACACATGGGTAAAAGACATGGTCATTTACAATGCTAGCAGCTCTAACTCTAGCAAATGCAAGACCGACTGCATTGGAAATCCTACTTTCTTCTGCTATTCGGAGGCAACAGAAGACATTCATTTCTCATTTGACGTCGGCCACTGTTTACAAAATGAAATAATATTAGCAGAATAATAAGGTATGTATACTTTAAAAAGGTAAATAGAAAATGAAAAAAGTGTATCTGCAAATGTGTAGGAATTTGAAATTGTAACCTAAAAATTAATTTGGTATCCATAGTTTGATTTGTGGAAGCAGCTCAAGTATAGGAAAACATGCTATTATGGACAAGCTGTGGCCTCAAATGAAGCACTGCTTTCCTGAGACAAACCCAGAACATATATCAGGAGCAAAAGACACTATGATATGCTAGAATCCAGCATTTAGTTAGAAACAAAACCACAGTTTGAGAAATTCAAACCTTCCAATTAAAATACAAATTTCGACTTTGTATATTTTTGTTTGTGAATTAAATATTTCATAATTTGTGGGTTTGTTTGATGTATTCTTTTTTCTGTAATTGTGTATTGTTTTGAAGTTCAAATCGTAGAAACTGCTTATGCCGAAGTCTTAGGATTTCAGTAGGGATTACATGGAGGTCCACAAAAGTCAAAAGGTTAAGAACCACTGATTAAGTCCAATCATATTTGAAATGGTGACAGTCACCACTCCCCAAAGCCCAATGTGCAAACAACAAATTATCCTGTAATTTGATTTAGAGCTCTAACAGTGCCATTGGGGTCCGATTTGAGAGACAGCTTACCCTTATCCACCCCATAAAGCACAGGGCTAAAGCTAATAAAGAAGTAGTGAAGAAGGACAATCCTTTGATACTGTGTGCTTGAAATTAGAAAGACCAGGTCCTTCACCTATTCACTCAGGCAATTCAATTAAAAATGAGTCTACACTTTTTTCTATGGCACACAACAGTGTGTTGAAATAGTCAATTGTTCTCTTGCTACCTTACTATTTTTAGAATAATGACATTGTGTGAGAAATCGGGTTGTTGTTTGAGGAGAGGCGAACCCTTCTCAAGCAACAGCCACAATTCACATCAAGGTGAACCATTACAGTCACTAAATTAACCTGTGCTTAACCTTCTGGTAGCTTGGCACAAAGGCAGTCAGGCTTAACATAGAGGCATTGTGTGAAGCATTTATGCAAAACTCAAACAGTAGTGAAGTGAAAACATAACACAAGAAAAATCCCACACCAATTTAGAAAAATAAAGTGCATTTTACTAAATCATCTGATACCAAAATGATAACTATTCAATCAGTAGAACTAGAGATATGCAATTTTAAAAACGTTGGAAAAAATAGTGCCTAAAAACACAAAGAGCCACAGTCAGGGTGGTCATCCAATTATGGTGACAGACTGTTCAGCGGTCAGGCTGGTGCGGGAGGCTAACTTGGAAGTCCCCGCTATGGACTGGAATCTTTACACGCCAACTGGAGGCGCTGCTTGGGTTTCGAGTATGGGATCTCATACCGTTGTCCACACTGGATGACGTTATGAAGGGGACAGTGCTTAAATCCTTCAAATAATTATAAGAGGAATACAAGCTCCACCGTAGCCAATTCTACAAGTATCAACAGTTCCCTTATGTATGGGGCATGGTGGATTTGCCAGAGTTCAGCACTTTAGAGTTAAATGACGATGACTGGACTGTGGCCCTTGGCGGGACCCCGTAGTGCCGCTATTCCATCACACCACCACCTAATCCAATTTAGATACCTACATCTGGCCAATTACACTAGGTACTGCCTCGGGGGGACGGGGGTGATTACCTCTCCTGTCGGCCTCCGCTGCAGTGTGGAGGAGGGGATCTTCCTCCACACGTTGTGGAGTTGTACGGCGCTGCAGGCTTTTTGGCGTGGTGCGACTTCTTGTCTGGCCCAGGTGTTGTAGTGGCAGAGCCTAAGTTGGCCCTTCTTCACACCTCAGAGGGGATAGGAGGGAATTCATATAAACAACACCTCCTGTTTCTTGAGCTATTACTATCTAAGCGCGACATCGCCCAGCACTGGAAGGCAGACTCTCTGCCCATGGCATGTGGCTGGAAAGGGGCTATGGACAGGTGCATGGGGATGGAAATAGCAGTCTTCCAGGCAAGAGGGTGTTCCCCAAAGCATGGTAAAATCTGGAAGCGCTGGGCAGATTATTGAGCTGCACCCTGTGCGGCCCACTGAAATCCTTATAGAGATGGAGGTACGGTCATATAGGTCTGATGACTTAGTAGTAGCCCTTATTTCTAATCACACAAGTGCCATGGACATCTGCATTGTAGGGGTCGAGGAGTAGTATTTGGTCTGTGCCTGTTCTATGAAGTTATGCAATATTGGTATCATCCAGACCTGTTGTAATGCCGGTTGCATTTATCTGTGCAGGCCTTTCAGGCCTTGATGTGCTACCAAATAAAACTGCAATATAATATGTTATTAAAAAAAAAACACAATGCGCCAACTGCGGGTCTCCGATTGCACCAGACTGTGACAGAGATGGAGCGCAGTCTGGACACAGGGACCAGGTTAGGCCAGCTGAGAACTTTACCATAAGTCCTTGATGCGTGGCGTTGTGATGTGCAGCGGGGTTCTGAGGAGCGATGCAGGATCCTGCGTCAAGTTGCATCGTGCTGTGTTAGTACTGATGAGGAGCTGCGAAGTCTGCGATGTGAAGTCCACGTCAAGTTGCGCCATGCTGCATCAGTATCATTGATGAGCTGCAAGGGATGGATCAGCTCCAGTGAGGAGCTGTGAAGGCGGCGTGTGGCGGTTCTAATGGGGACCACACCTGGGCTGGCAAAGCATATTTATCCACACTTCCCAGGGTCCAGGACTCACAGAAGGCAGAATAATGGTACAGGGTTCAAGATGGTTGGCGCCAACAACTAGCCTTTGAAGTCACTCTGGTGGTCCTAGGTTCAAGGTGAAGGTTCAGTCCTACTTACTCAGGCAGCAGGGCAGCAGGTAAGCAGAGCAGTCCTTCTTCTGAGTCTTCCATAGATCCATAAGTACCTGAAGAGTGGGTATGAGGGTCCAAATGTTATACCTAATGCCTACTTTAAAGTGGGAGAAACTACTTGAGTCCCCCTATAGAGGAGTCTGGAATTGACTGCCTCTCTGCCCTCGTCCCAGTCTGGCTGAGGACACAATAGGTAATGTGTGAAGTCATTTATGTGTGAGCTGGGCCAGTGCCTATGAAGTACAAGTGTGGTAGGAGATAGATTTACCCCCTATCAAGTCAAAGATGGCCTACCCTGACAACACCCAGACCCTCTATTATGATTCTGTCTGGGAGTAATACACAAAGGCCAGCTGCCAACTACACTTAGTCATGTGACCCAGGAACAGGCTACAGGCACCAATTGATTAGGATACGAAAATGCCAACTTTCTACAAGTGCCATTTTCAGAACTGTGACATAAAATCCAACTTTACCCTTATAGAGGAATGTAAATTACAATTCCTCAGACAACAAACTTGACTTTCCTACCTAATCTCAATCAAAAGTTAGCACTTAATAAATGTAAAAAGGTAACCCAATGTTATCCTGTTCGACAGGTAGGCCTCAGAGCAGTGAACAATAAATATATTTGTGATTTTTTCACTACCAAGACATGTACAACTTAAAAGTACATGTTCAACCTTTTAATTACAATGCACCCTGCTCTATGGGCTGTTTAGGTACTACCTTAGGGTGGCATAGCTATTAAAAAGGGAGTGTTAGGTTTGGCAAAGGGGTTATTTTGCCAAGTTGAATTCACAGTTTAAAAAATTTGGCATGCTGCAATTCCAAGGCTGAGGCATGTTTTAAAGGGCTACTGAAATGGGTAGCACATTATGTGCTGCAGACCCACTGGTAGCATTTAATTTACAGGCCCTGAGTATACAGTATGCCACTTTACTAGGGACTTATAAGTACAATAAATATGCCAATTTGGTTTAACTCCATTTTTTCATGTTTATCATGGAATGAGCACAAACAGTTTAGCACTAGTTGGCAGTGGTAAAGTGTACAGAGTTCTAAGGCCAACAAAAACTATTTTAGAAAAATAGGAGGGGGAAGGGAACACTTTTGGGAGGAGACCACCCTAAAGCTTACAGGTTTAACAGAATGTTATAACAAAGAATATCTTAGCAAATAATTGACAACATTTAGAAAGCCAGCACAGCAGGTGTATTTAAATCCCCATAGAGTCAACAGTAAAATCGGTTGTAAAAAAATGCAAGTTGTTTTCCCTACCACTTTCTTCTATAATTGATATTTTATGAGCCCTAGTGCTAACTTACTTATAGACCTACTCCTTACTTTGTCACATACGGTGCCATAATTCTTCACAGCTATTCTCATCTTAAATCTAACTTTTACAAAACCATTGCCTTTACTCTAATCCTTGCCCGGATATCTACCCTTACCCTAGAAGGTCATGGTTAATAGAAGGTTAGAATTAAAAACAGAAACAAATGTGGTCAGCTTTCACGAAAGGGGTTGAAGCTAGGGTTAGGGTACAGGTATGAGTCAGGGTTACACAAAAACATAACGTTCATTAAATAGGGCATTCATTGTCAAAGTAGATACACATACATACAAAAAAAATATGATTGCGGTTTCTCTATAAGGCAGTCCACTGTTACAGAGCTATTGTTTTCGCATTTAGCCACCACAACGTACTAAGTCAATACTGGCTAATAATCAGAGATGGATAAAAATAAATAATGAAAGTAGAACCCACTTCAAGAAAATAAGAATGAATAGTCTTGAAACAAGAAGACTCACAGTGGAGTAATTAAAATCATTGCTCAAGCTTTTTTTTTTTTAAATAAATCAAATCATTGCTCAAGATTTCATATGAATTCAGGATTTTAGGACCCATGTACATCATAGGATATTGTAAGACGGTCAGCAAGAAGCAACATGGAAAACGATTGAACTGTGAGGCACAACAAATCAAATTATAGGGTATCAAGTCATGAAAAAAAAGGCAGAACAAAATCAAAGCAAGGTTTGACAGAGCTGGGCCTTCATTATTTGCCACTTGAATTGAACCAGGAAAGTGCCACATGGCAGTCAACCACTACTGTACTGCCTTGATAGCCCAACAAATAGGTGTCCCAGATTCTCAAAGCTAGGAACTATAGCTGACATCGGAACATCTCCGCTGTAGCAGTCATGATTGTGCTCTGTTACTTTATTTCTTTCATTTACACAGGTCCAAGCAGCCTACTAACAAGCTGCTTCCAAAAAGATGTTATCCAATGGGTTTGTATCACTGAGCCCTAACAATATTAACAGGAACATTAGAATCATAATAATTAATCGCAGGCATTATGCAAATGACAACATTTCCACGATAAAATAACAACATTTCTGCATTTTGAGTTTAGTTATGCAAAACAATGACTTTAGTATGATAAATTATGGAGTAAAATTAATAACACTATGAACGGGAAATGGAGGAGAGGGGAAGAAAAAAACCAAAGGCACGTAGAAAATTAGATGGAAGAGGTAAGGTGACTGTGAATAGATTAACTGTGCAATGATACGCATTATGAGAGGAGAGACGAACATTTTAAATGAAGAAAGGTAGTGGGAGAAAATAATTAAAGCAAAACACTATAATCGTAGGGACATGTAAAAGGAGTGAATAAATCGCAGACTTTTAGTAGCTAAATTTCATCACACAACTAAAGGAGACATTGTGGAGCGATACAGTAATGTGGAAACGTTCTACAAGTGCAGTAACATAAATACAGACCTGTACTCAAACCAGTACACTCACATAGTTACAGCCATATATGCTGACCCATTCACAGACTTTCATAAAACAGTGCACACTTATAAATGCATACTTGTTTCCTATAGTATTTCATTGTGGTGGTTTCCCTGTTTTAAGCTTTCCTAATTAATGCATTTTACCTAGAAGCAGATCATTGGGCCAAGTGGGAAACCTAAGAATTTAACTCGGTGCCTCATGTCCCAACTCCATAATTTAACACCTCAATGGAATGCACGCTACAATAAATCCACGGAGGGTGCATGTAATATGCCCAAATGATGACTAAGCAGACAGAACCACAGTAATATTTTGTGAATCTTGTCTGACTTAATTTCGGTACCTTATGTATTATCAAGGTGCCCTAACCTTGTGCGCAGGATCCAACCAGAGTTATTTACGGTCTCCTGCCAGACACCAGTGACTACCAGGAATATATACAGGAATATGTGGGCTAGTGGATGAAAAAGGGAAATTAAATAGAGAGAACATAGAGGTTGAGGATTCTGCCTCTCTGCCTTGTCACCTTTGTGATGTCAATGGAGTATGTAGAATGTTGTGTTGCTCTACAAATCAAAGACATATCTTAAGAAACTTGCTAGGAAGCCAAGTATTAGTGTAATAGTGAATGGATACACCTTAGCAATATTTCTGTGCAACAGACTCTCTGTACTTCGAACACAAACATAAGAAAAATAAGTACTCACAAATAAATGTGCACTAGAACGTCTCCCTGTGTTCTGAATAGCTACCTCAAGCTTGATCACCTTACACTCCTTGCAGAAGATGAGCTATAGTTTCTACTTGAAGTCTGTAGAACTGTAAATTAATAAACACCATTAACATCCTGTTGTTCCTTACCCTTGTTAATTGTATAGGCTTACTAAAACTCTAAAACCGTATACATGTTATTCCTATAAAACATGCAATATAGGCCTCTTAAAAGTCCGTTCTGCTTCTTCACAGTGAACCCTCGAGGAATAAAACAAAGTCTCGAATGATTTTCAGGAAACTGGTGTCCAAATGTCCGTCACGATAATCCTTAAAAAAGCAATAGGTCTTGGCAAGTGAGATTCAAAATCTTTGCACCGAGGTCCTGGCTGAGCACAATTGGCAACCCAAAGCACACTGTCGAATATCAGGAAGTTATACCTGATAATTCAAGATTTTTTTGGGGGAAAATCGTTTTTATCAGCATTTGATTGTAAAATACGGTATATATATATATATATCAGCTATCACATGAATTAAACATCATGCCGTTGGCACGTCACGGCGACAGTTATAGCCACATCCCCGTGTACATCCGACCTGTCAGTTCAGTAGTCCCTGAGACTCCAAGATGGTCAAGTTTCGCCACCTGCAAAAGGGCTGCTGAAATCATTGCCAGCATACTGCCCGAGTTCCGTCAGCAGCTGCACTGTATAATGACTGCCAGCCTTGCTAAAGAGAACCCAGAGTGTGAAGGTGTGAGTTACTGCTTCCCCGAACACAAACCACACTACGTAGTATATTTCCGAAAGGCATGCATCCTTGGGAAGGAGAAAGGCTATCCGCGACCCAGCTGTTTGGATCCACTAACGATGATGCCATGAAGGCTAGTCCGTTGATTCGTTCATTCATAACTTCGATCAGTGGAAGTGTGGCAAATGCTAAGCTTTCAGATTCTTTTTTAAAAAATAAATAGTTTTATTAGTTTTTGTGACATAAGCCGCAGCACGAACAGTTCTTACATTTAGAACATGAAGTAACGCTTAGATCTCGGTGACTTTGCCTCATTCTACAACTGCTACTTCTCATGATCAAATCCAGCTCATCATTTGACGCCATCTCTCGAATACTACAGTAATAATCCCAAACCATTTGCCCCACACGCGGCCATGCTTGGTGGGACAGCCTCTTGCCTCATAGACCGATTTTTCTTGTGTAGCGCACTAGTCCACCCCTACGCACCATTTAACTATGCTGGGGGGTATGGTCCTTCCATCCACCCAGCCGCTATATCACGCTTGGCTACCATAAGAACCGTCCCTAGAAAGGTCTTGTCCATCCGGAACCCATCTAGGCCATCCATGACTCCCAGGATATGGTTAGGGGGCTAAGAGAGACCTCCCAACACATAAGGGGGCTCAGCTCAGACACTAATGTCGACCAGTCTGGGGTGAGATGGGTGCAGGCCCAGACCATGTGGCAAAAGTCTGCGGGAAACATTTTGCATCGTGGGCAGGCCAGGAACCCAGCTTGGTGTAGGCGGACAGGGGTGAGATATGCGCAATGGAAGCAATACAATTGGACCAGTCGGAGTCTGGCAGAGATAGTGATTGCACACAGGGCCATCAGGGCGTCTCTCCAGTCCTCGTCCTCCACGGGGCAAAGGCATGTTTCCCGTTGAAGTCTAAGGGGGTTTAGGGAGGACGGGGAGTTGTTAACCAGTGAGCGGTAAATATTAGATACTCCTCCCTTCCCAAGATTGCCCATCAGGTTTTGGGCTTCCACTGGACTCAATTCTGGGAATGTGGTGCCTGCAGGTGCATATGGGGTGAGAGAGGTCTTTGAAGGAGCATAGGTGGTTGCCTCACCACACGTCTTCAAGTTGTAATATCCTCATCAGGTACTACTTCCGAACTCGCTCTAGTGCTCGCACTTCGCTAAGCCAGGTGACATGCCACTGGGATTCTGCAGTGTAAGTTTAGTCTCCCATTGTGTGTGGCGCAGCGCTGAACAGCAGGCGATCAAGACCGCTCGAGTCACCGCAGGAAGTGTGCGGGAGATCAGGGCTCTGTAGAGCATCGCTTGAACCCCGGAGAAGCCAAGGCTCTCAAGTTCCAACCGGTAGGCCGGGTTTAGAATAACCTTCAGTGAACCAGTCATGTACCATTAGGAGACGAGTAGCTAAATAGTATAGGAAGAGGTTGTTCAAGCCCAAGCCTCCGTCATACAGAGCCTTTTGACAATGGGTGAGGGCCATAAGTGGTCTCGAGCTACCCCAAAGGAATTCTGTGGCCATACTGTCTAGTTCCCAGAACCATCCGCGAGAGAGGTGGAGTGGGGTATTCCGAATTATATACAGGAACCAGGGCAGAACCATCATCTTAAATAAAGCAATTCTCCCCATGGAGTTGAGTGGAAGGGATTGCCACTTGCAAAGGCCATCTTTTGTTTTAATGACTAAGGGACAGATGTTAAGTGTCCATGTGAATTCCAGGAGGAGCACAACCCAAATGCCCAGGTATTTAAAGGAAAGACGTCTTATGTGGATAGCCGTCTGCCAATCTAGGCATTCTCCCAACGTGTGGAGAGGCACCATTGTTAATTTGGTTGGATTTAGGCGCACGCCTGAAGCTACTTCAAAGGAGCAGAGGATTTGGAGGCATCTAGGGCCTGCGCGGGCCGGGTCTGCAAGAAAAAGGAGAACATCATCTGCGTATAATGTGATGCGATTTTCGTGAGCGCCCTGCCAGTGCTATCCCTGGATCTGCGCGTCTGCTCGGATATGACAGGCTAGCGGTTTTATGGCTATGGCGAAGAGGAGGGTTTACAGGGGACATCTATGTTTTGTCCTTCTTTGGATAGGGAAGACCTCTGAGAGGGCTCCATTGATAAGCACACTTGCAAAGGGGTTGGAGTATAACTCACGCATGTTGCATCATGCCTGCCGCTCTTAGTACCTCCTCTAGATATATCCGATTGACTAAAAAGAGGGCTTGATAGGGGGTGAGAAGTAGTTGGTAGGCCAGTGCTAAGTGGAGGCCCCATAAGCCTTGTACTGCGGAGCGGCATGAAGCCACATTGATCAGGGTGGATGAGGCCAGTGGAGTAGCTTAAAAGTTTTATTCCCCCAGCCATAAATGCAGGTCACAGATGACCTCCATATTGGTTTTGCCGATTCGAGGGATAGGTGTTTTATTTCTTCTCTCAACAGCTTGAGCTGTCGGCTCCCACCCCCTCCTTCCGTCTCGGTAAGGTCTGTTCCAGGCGAGTCGCTTCAGCCTCCAAAAGGGAGAGCCGGCTCTCCTGTGCCAAATGCTTGGCTTTAAGGTGTCCTTTGCCAAACCCCTGGATTGTGGCCTTGACGGCCTCCCTTCGCATGTCTGGCGAGGGAACTGTGTTCTGGTTAGTAAGAAAGTATTGTTTGAGTTCCTCCCCAATTGTCTGTCAGAACTTGTTGTCTTGGAGGAACCAGGTGTTAAGCCGACAGATGGGGCAAAAGGCACCAATGGGGCCCCCCACTTGGAGGAGGAGAGGAGAGTGAGCCGATATGCCGCGGGGGAGGATACAGATGTCAGCTACCTTACGGCAATCGGGGGTGGCATGAATAACAAATCAATGAGGGGATGGGGATGATGCGCTGCCGAGGTGTGAGTGTATTGAAGCGTTCTGGGGTTCCATGTCCTGCAGACGTAACATCCGCCAGCTTTGCTGCCCATTCTGTGATCCGCATAGCATGCTGTGTCCTGTGTGGGGATGGTGTGCTGGTGGGATCTATAGATGGCTGCAAACCTGCATCAAAAAGTCACCCTCGATTACTGTCAAACCCGGGGGAAGGGAGGAGACAATGTCTGTGGTAGCGCTCAGGGTAGGTGTAAGGGTCGCTGGAAGCACATAAAGCGACATTAAGTTGACGGCCGCCCCTGCCACGTTCCCGGCCAGAGCCACAAAGTGGCCCTGCTGGTCCCAAGATACACTGGCAGAGGTGAAAGGGAGGGTGCGACGCAGGAGGATCACCACCCCTTGAGATCCCAACCCAAAAACAGAGTGCCAGACTCTGTCGAACCCATGTTGTGCAAGGAAGTGGCAATAATTTCCCATAAGGGGCGTCTCTTGGAGCAGGAGGACATCAGGGGCAAACATTTGGGAATACTTCAGTACTGCTGTATGTTTCACTTTGTCTAGGAGCCTGTTGACATTCCAGGAAAGGATTGGCAGGGAGTCCCCCCTATATTGGGATGTAGTCATAGCATGTGTGTGTGGTCATGGGGATCCAGTGGCGTACCTGACTGGCATGTACACCTAGGAGACACAACGACAATACGTACTGTGGGAACCGTGGGTAGCCATGTACACAAACCAAACATGGCATGGCACCTCTGCCACACAATGCAGAATGCGGGGAGAGATGGGAGCAAAGTATGTGCAAAGGTGGCAAGTGATTCTTGATTATAAAAGTATACAATGCAAAGTGTTGAAGTGATGTGCCGGCGGACAGACTTTAGTATGCATAGCACAGACATGTACATGTCAACATACACTGAGTGAAGTAGACAGTGGACGCAACCATGATGGTACAGTCAGTAGGGAAGATTACGGAAACATAGCGTGAACGTGCCCCCTGCCCCCCCCCCCCACATTTTTAGCATAGTGGGCTGGCTCGGCGTATGCAAGGCTAGCGTAGGGGTATGAATAAAAGGCATGTTTCTCTGGTTGTGGTTTTGTTCCGGAGCGGTGAACGTGCCTGCCGGTTCGCTGCAGCTTACACTGGCATAAGGTTGACCCCGTGAGCGAAGGTGGCTGCGCGAATGATGCTCTCACCTTGCAGGTACTCAGAAATCATCATGGCCGCTACGACGCATATATGCCGCACTGTTCACCTTTCGACACCGCAGTATGTGAAAGAGGTCCCACCACGTGCCGGCGGAAGCTCCTGGGCTGAGGTCTGCGAGCTCAGAAGATTCCTGAGATCAACGCTGGCTACCTTGACACAGGCACACAGCGCCCAGCCTGGGGCCCAGCAGTGTGGAGTGCTCTGTATACTACTAACACAGTAGTTAAACAGGTACCAACAGTGAAACGGTGTCTTGATCCCACAATGGACGATGTTAGAACTGCATCTGACAGTGGAGATGAAGGTAATCCCTTCGACCAGGTGCTACCATCTCTAGGTCCCAACAGTGGAACGGTGTCTTGATACCACAATGGACGATGTTAGAACTGCATCTGAGAGTGGCGGATAAAGGTACTCCCTTCGACCATGTGCAACCAACTCTAGGTCCCAACAGTGGAACGGTGTCTTGATCCCACAATGGACGATGTTAGAACTGTATTGAGAGTGGAGATGAAGGTACTCCCTTCGACCAGGTGCAACCAACTCTAGGTCCGAACAGAGGAACGGGGTCTGGATCCCACAATGGACGATGTCCAATATTACCTGCTGCTTGCTTCCCACAGAACTCCCTCCGTTGAGGTGCATGAGACTCTGTGCTTCCGTAGCAAACTGCTGTACAGGATTATTGGGCTTGGTTGGCTGTACTTGCTTGACTACACCGCGGTACAGCAGGTCCGAACAGTGAAACGGGGTCTTGATTCTATGATTGAGGATGTCAGAAGTTAAAGTCTGTGATGATTTCTGTGTACCCCCTCCGACCAGCTGCAACCAACTCTAGATCCCAATAGTGGAACAGTGTCTTGATCCCACAATGGAAGATTTCCGATATTACCTGCTACTTGGTTTTCATAGAACTCCCTCCGTTGAGGTGCATCAGACTCTGTGCTTGCGTAGCTAACTGTTGCACATGATTATTGTGCTTGGTTGACACCAGTCGGTGGAGTACACCGCTGTACAGCAGGTCCGAACAGGGAAACAGGGTCTTGATTCTATGATTGAGGATGTCAGAAGTTAAAGTCTGTGATTATTTCTGTGTACCCCCTCTGATCAGGTGCAACCAACTCTATTCTTCCTAATCCAACGGCACATGACTGTGAGGCCTTAATGACCACTGCCTCTGGCCTACACTGCGGTCATTGTTTAATTACAGTATCCAGTGGGCAACTAACTACGTCTATTGAAATATACAGAATATCCTTTTAGTATACTTGCTTGAAGAACTTTTTTTAGATGAGTTATAGGTTTACTACAATGACCAAATTCATCTTGCAAGTTCCAAGGAACAGTGAAAAGTCTACACTGTGGACAGCAGAAATCGCAAGTGAGAAAAAGTATTCATGGATGTCTGTGTGACTGCCTTCAATTTATCCTGCAGACAGCAGTGTTCACAATTCAGATTGCGTCGCTATTGTAGATGACGTAGTCCAGTAGGAAAAGCCATTGTTCCAGTGCGCGCTGTCCGCACCACGCATACGCATCATCGCAGGCTCTGCACACACTTTTTGTTGCTATGTGTATGACAAACTGGGCAGCTTAAGTCCACGTTACGTAGCTGTAGGCCCTTGCTCTCTGGCCTACACTGCAGACAGCAGTGTTCACAATTCAGATTGAGTCGCTATTGCAGATGATGCAGTGTTGATGACAACAGACATTGCTCCTAGTACGGCCCGCCTGCAGCACGCATCATCGCTGGCTGTGCACTTGGTGAATGCTTTTGATGTGGCTATCTGAGTGCACTAGAACTGCTGGACCCTTTATGATACAATCTTTTTGTGTATTATTTCAGATCTATTGCTTGTGTCTCGGTATACCACAAGTTGTGGTTCTTTTACAATATAATTTTTTCTGTGATATTTCACATGTTACTGTAGCACAAACTATTGACTCTTTTATTATTGAATCTCTGTGTGTTATCCAATGATTACTGTTGTAGTTGATGCTAAGAGCAACCATTACCTGAGGGCTGGTTTACACTCACCCTCACACGCATCCAGCACAGACGTCACTGGATATGTGACCTTGGTAATAAAAAGGTGTTGAGCGCACGTGCCCGTACCCACTTCCACTATCTATCTGTGTCCGTGTGTTCTTTATCTATGCATGATACTTCCTCTGGGCTGTACCACATTACATTGTGCTGTGGACAGCGTATGAAACCGTGTTAGCTCTGGTAGTGGGGAAAACTTTGGTTTTGTAACTTTTAGGTGTATGGCTATCACAGGTGAAAGGCTAATTAACAGACCACGAATATTGATGAAGATGATGGTTGCATGTTGTGTGTAGTGTAAGATATGTGTACATAGCAAAAAGTTTTCAAAAAAGCTCTCATAGCAGAAGAGGTGTGCCTCATCAAATGCTGTAGAGAGAATGACTAAAATGGGTGGCGCTTTCCAACTGCTAAAATGGGAAATGTTATGATCTAATCAAATGCTTTTTTTAAGGTCAACTGGCGATCGGGCAAGGAGACCGCACCCAACGCGATTTTGAGAAAATGTATTAACTATAAGTTTATTACAGTAAGAAATATATAAATATTTAAAATATTTTAGATTATCGCTTGCTCTCATATACACTTTAAAGTTATTTAGATATAGAGACATACAAAAAAATGAGGGAATGACGTACCCGGCGCGACACTATACATCTATGACGTAGCACAGGGCCTGACAGAGTGCACTTGTCACATGTGCAACGTGCAGCGGGCGCGACCCCATATGTACATGATGAAACACGCAGCTTGGTCCTGCGTACCCGTCGCATACCAAAGTAGCAGCTGGCACAACCTCATACGTATATGTTGTTACACAGGACGCAGTGCCACAAACTCGTCGGATATGAAATGCACATCATTTTATTATGGCAGGTAGGATTCACGTGATGGTGGAGCTTGGTAGACTAGCGGTACATGACTCTAGTTTTCTCAAAAAAGAAAAAAAATGTATATACATATTTTTTTCTTGAAGGTATAAAACATTAAATAATTTTTAAAGTTAAAAAATAAGGATACTAGAGTTCCAAAATATTATTAAATACATTAGTAAAAATATAGGTTTTATAAATATTAAAATATGAAATTAACATGTTCAAAACCTCCGAAATTCACTAAAAAAATCATAGGTTTCAGGAACGTTATAGTTAGTTGGACATTTCACTCATACAAAAGATGGAAATTCTCATTATAGTTAGTTGAGCTAACTATAACTCGCACCCCGCAATGCACTGCTGATGATGTCACATATTACATAATTCATGACATGGCCAGTGACATCAGTGATGACATCTCAAAGTAAATCACTGATGACATCAGTGATGACATCATCCAATTGACAATCTGATGCACCTCATCATACCCTAATATAACACTTGAGACACCCACTCTAAAATACAGACTATCATTTTAGAAACATGAACACACCAGTTAGTACATATCCATTGACCCCCCGGTCCACGGCGAAACGGCAATCTGCGCCTTGGTTTACAGAGGCGCTACGCATGGCTCGCAGCCAATGTAAGGTCGCTGAGCGGGCCTGGCGCCATCAATACGATGGGGAGGCCAAACTCGTCTATAAGTCGGCGGTGAAGGCCTATCACCGTGATATTCTTGGTGCCAAGCGGGAATATCTTGCCAGGAGGATTGAGGCGTCGGCAAACTCCTGTAAGGAGATCTTCACGATTGTGAAGGAGTTCACGTCTTCCACCTCTTACTCACCTCCGCCTGTATCACCTGATGCGTGGGCGCGTGATCTTGCCACCTTTTTCACCGACAAGATTAAGGCCATTCAGGCCTCCTTCTCGGAGAGCACGGTGGAGGGTTGCTGTGATCTTGGGGCAGGACTTGGAACATCGGCCATGCCTATGGCTATCCTGGAGGACTTCCCACCTGTCTCCAGTGACATGTCCCGGACTCTGTTAGCCAGTCTTAAATCTGGCTCCCCACTTGACCCCTGCCCCGCCAAATTTTTGGCTGGGATGGCGGCAGTGGTGAATCCCCTGGTCAACCCGATCCTCAATGCCTCCTTGAGGGAGGGGAGTGTCCCACGCACCTGGAAAAGGGCGATGGTGATCCCCCTCCTGAAAAAGCCTGGTTTCGATGCCGAGGTCTTGGCCAATTATAGGCCAATTTCACTTCTCCCGGCTTTGGCCAAGATCACTGAGAAACATGTTCATGGCGTCTTGTCGAACTTTCTAGAGTCTAACAATCTGCTCCATCCATCCCAATCCGGTTTCCGTCCGAATTTCAGTACGGAAACAGCGTTGGTGGAGGTCTCTGAGATCATCAGGGAGACCTTGGATGGGGGTGGCAAGGCCATGCTAGTCATGTTGGACCTGTCGGCGGCTTTCGACACCGTCCCCCATGAGGCGCTTCTCGCCAGGCTCTACAACATCGGCCTAAGGGGGACGGTGCTCAGATGGTTTACATCTTTCCTGGAGGGCCGCCACCAGACGGTCTGGGTTTCCCAGAGCTCCGCCGAGATGCCGCCATTGGGTGTTGGGGTTCCACAGGGTTCTGTGTTGAGCCCGACATTATTCAACATCTTTATGTCCCCTCTGGCGGCTGCGGTTGAGGCTTACTGAGCCCAGATCGTGTCCTACGCTGATGACACGCAACTCCTCTTCACATGTGAAAAAGATCAGACATTTGATGGGGAGAGAATCCGGGACTGCTTGGACAGGGTCTTCAGCTGGTTCCAGCGAAATAGTCTGAAGGCCAACTCTAGCAAGTCGGAGGTTCTATTCTTCGGCTGTGCCTTCGATCCCGAGTGGCGGCAGTGGTGGCCGGCCGCCATGTGTCCTCCGGCACAATCCTCCTTGGTTGCCAAGAACCTGGGCGTTAAGCTTGATAACAAACTCTCTCTGAGAGCGCACGTCCTTGGCCTGTCCGGCACCTGTTTCGGCATCCTCAGAATGCTCCGCAAGTTTCTTCCCTTATTGTCTGCGGAGCACAGACGGATTACGGTGCAGGCGCTCATCGGACCTAGGCTAGACTATGCCAATGCCCTTTTCTTAGGCATCCCGGATTACTTGGTTCAGCGTTTGCATGTGGCACAGAACTCAGCAGCCCGGGCAATCTTTGGTCTGCATAGACGAGCACGGGCCTCTGGGTTGCTGCAGACGCTCCATTGGCTGCCAATCCGGAAGCGGATTGTTTTCAAATCCCTGACGCTGGTGCACAAGGCTTTGTTTGGCTCAGGCGCAGGATATCTGAAGAAAAGATTGGCTTTCTATCGCCCTGCTCGCTCACTGCGTTCGGAATCCCTTTTCACTGCTGTGGTTCCACGCGTGAGGAAGGCCCGCATTGGGGGGCGCTCTTTCAGCCTTAAGGCCTCCCAGCTGTGGAACTCGCTTCCACTGGTACTCCGTAGCACTCCCAACTTGCTTCAATTCAGGAAGAATTTGAAGACTTGGCTTTTTAATCATTCTGTTTAGGTGGGTTTCTTTTTCCTTCTCTTTTGGGTTCTGTTTTACTTGTTATGTTGATTATACACTGTAAGTTGCCTGTGGAAAGCGCCGGGACACTCTTTTAGAGTAGCCAAGCGCTATAAAAATGCACTTTAACATAACATAACATAACATAACATAATTCCTAGGTCAACACACACATCAATTCATTCACCCATACAGTCACTCATACATACAGTCAGCCATCAATACAGCATTATCATATCAAGTTACATATCTATACAGACACTCAGACACAGGCTCTCTCATTCATAGAGTTATTCACACACCTAGTCAGTAATGGAAATAATGAATCTCACTTTTGTTTACTCACCTGTACAGTTATACACATACCACCTCACTTATTTAAACATATACTAACACAGACTTTCACTCTAATACAATAACTAATAGGAGCACACACTGATCCATACAGGCACTGTAACAATCACTCACTCTTACATATAGTCATTGATACAGTCACTCACATATATTGCCTTTCACATATGCAGTTACTCACACATGTACCAATGAGGCATCCATTCACTCACCAAGACAGCCATACACAAACTCACCCAGCCATACAGCCCTTCATAGATACAGACTTGAACACATATACGCAGTGAGTTATCCACTCACACATTTATGCACAGAGTCAAACCCCCCACCTAACCACACAGACACTCAGGCACCCATACAGATACTCAGACAAGCAATCAATAGCCCATATAGATCCTCATTTAGCTGCTAACCAAACCATGCAACCGCTTACACACCATCTGACAACCTAAACAGTGTGAATGTCTGTCTGTATCAGTCGCTAACATATGCATTAAGTAAGACACAATTAATCACTTACTTATACAGTCAGTCACACACCTACTTATACACCCATTAATTCTTCAATACACCTTGGCATATATATATATATATGCTGCAAAGACTCGTCCTTCGTTTCCTCCACGAAAACTCGACAGCCAGAATACGCAAAAAGACGAGGTAGACCCAATTTGGTGCTTCTATTTTTATTTTGCTTTAAAGTGCAACCACATCACCACGACGCGTTTCGGCAGCTCCCTGCCTTGATCACATGACAACAGTGTCGTGGGATGCACCTCCTTTTAAAGTGCTAGTGTGCGAATGGACATAGAAAACATATTTATCAGTCATGTTTTTCTTGTGTGATAGGTAAAATACAGGTTGGGAAGTTATTGAATGTAAAATACAAAAATATAAACAGTGCATAAATGTAAAGCCAACGAAATTCTATGTATAATACATATATGTCTTATGGCTATTACAGCATCATATACATTTGCTAAACCCTCAATTCATATCTCATCAACTGTTATTTTCTTAAATATCCATTCACTAAATACCAAAGTGCATCTCCGTGAATCAAAATGAGACTAAAAAATAATAATATTGTCGTGCAAAAAGTTATAAACATAAAAATGACACCCTAAGTGAATAAACAAATCATCTTGATTTTACATGTTACCCAGCCAGTAAACAATTTTATCTCTATGAAGGGATAGATACGAGAAAAGACGAATATTTCATGGGTTCTACTGATAAACTGCATTTGTTACAACTTGTAATGAATGATTCCCACAATTGTTAACATCAAAACCTTTTTTTGTGTCATTCAATTCATTCATAAGTCTTTAAAATTGCATAAATAATTAAAACCCATTTAATATCAAAAATATACTCTAATATTAGTCTTTCGTCTTATAAAATCACATATATATATTTTTATGTTCATAAAAGGAACTGCTAGGATATTTACATTGAGAGGTTGAGGATTAGTGGAACACTAGTTCTTATTGATAAGGACCACATAGAAGTAAAGTGCCATTTGTATCACTCTAAAAACGTATACATATCCTCACTCATATTTAAACCATTTGGCTGTTTCGTGTCTAGAGTGAGTATGTAATGCGTTTCTAGCCGGCGAAGCATACCTTCCCTATCCCCTCCTCTTCTCTGGATTGGGACGGTGTCAATTATGTAGTACCTTAGATCTTTTGGATTTCCACCATGTACTTCAAGAAAGTGCCTCGCCACAGGGTAGTTGGGGTCGTTGTTGTTAATCGCCCTGATGTGCTGCAAAATCCTCTTGTGTCTTGGAGGTTTTGTACTGCCTACATACTTCAAATTGCAGCTGCATTCTAGTATGTAAACCACAAATTCACTTTTACAGGTTAAGTGATATTTTATGTTCTGTGGTTTCGAGCTGAAGGCTGTCAAGTATGAAGTTTTATTTACCCCATACGTGCAAGCCTTATAACTAGGGCATTTATAAAAACCTTTCCGTGCTAAGGACCAACCCGTATTTTCCCTGTATTCTGGGCTACTCTTTACCAATACATCCCCCATTGAAGTGGCCTTTCTGTATGTGATTGCTGGGTAATTCGGGAGAATATTACCAATTACAGGATCTTCTTTGACTAGATGCCAATTGCAGAGAATTATCTTACGTAATTCCCTGTGTTGGCGATTGTAAGTCATAATTAATCTAGGTATTTCCTCAGATGTTATCATGTTACCTGTATTTTCCGTTGTGGTGGTTTCTATATTGCCCAAGAGTTCATCCCTTGATTTCAATCTAGACTTAGCAATTGCCGCATCCAGAGTTTTCGCACTGTAGCCTCTTTCTAGAAATCTACATTTGCTTTCCTGTTGATGTTTTTTCAATTCTCCCTCATCACTACATATTCTACGTAGCCGCAGCATTTCCCCATAGGGAATGCTATGGATGAGATGGCTCGGATGTGCACTACTTGCGTGTAGCAGGGTATTCCCTGCAGTTTCCTTTCTAAACAAAGTGGTCTTAATATTGCCTTCATCAATTTTGACTAAAACATTCAGGAAGGAGACCTGACTACTACTTATGTCTGATGTGAAGCATAAGTTTACGTCATTGATATTAATGTTGTCGATAAATGTCTGTGCGTCCTCTTTGCTGCCTTTCCACACTATTATCAAATCATCAATATATATATATAAAACATACTTACGTTTTATAGAAACACATAGTCATTGGATGATGTCATCAGTGATGTCACTGACCATGTCATGAATGATGTAATATGTGAAGTCATCAGCAGTGCATTGCGGGGGCGCGGTTATAGTTAGCTCAACTAACTATAACAGGGGAATTTTTTTATAGTTTTGTATGAGTGAAATGTCCAACTATAACAGTCCTGAAACCTATGGTTTTTTTCAGGGAATTTCTAAGGTTTTTTCAATGCTAATTCCTAACTATAACGTCTGTAAAACCTATGTTTTTTTCAGTGAAGAAAAAAAATATATATATAGAGAGAGAGAGTCTCTTTGTCTCTGTAGATTAGATATGTATCTATATACATATGTATATAGATACATATATATATTCATAAATCTACAGAGTGAATGATATATATGTATCTATATACATATATATGTATACTAGCAGCCCGTCCCGACGTTGTCCGGGTATGAATTGCTGCCGGCCAGTAGTATATTGTTTTGTAGGATTTTGTTTTGGTAACATTTCTTATCTGTGACAGGCCTGTGAAAGGCTCCGATTCACAGTGCACTGCTGATGCACTTAAGAGTGCGCGTTCAGTAGTGTGTGAACTCGGGTTTCCCTACTTTATTTTTCCTTGCAATATTATATAGCGCGATCTCGACAACATGATTTTTAGGGTTTAGGGATAGGTTTGGGTTTTGGGGTACAGGGTATATTTATAGGGTTAAGATGGGTTAGTGTTTAAGGGTGTTGGGGTATTTTAAGGATTAAGGGTGGGTTATGATTATGGGGTGCAGGGGTATTTAAAGGGAGCAGGGTAGGATTAGCACACAATATGAGACATGGCATGAAGGGCGGAACGTACCACACGCCCCCAGCGTTTGTCACGCCCCCAGCACACGCCCACAGCACAAAGCAGACACGCCCACAAGGGACTACTTTGCTGGCACGGTTCTTTTACCTTTTAAATGTATATGGCGGGCATCTGCATAGCCTATGTCCTTCTGGTGCAACTGCCCTTTCCAACGGTGTATTGGGCGTTGTGATTGGTGCTGTGGTTCCTGAGATTACCCGCCTCAAAGGTTTGGGCTCTCTCTTTATTATATTAGTATGGATATGTAGAGTAAAAATCTTTATATATCATATATATATATATATATATATATATATATATATATATATATATATATATATATATATATATATATATATATATATATATATATATATATATATATATGATCCTTGATGCACCCTAAACGGTGCACTCACGGACGGGTGCTTTACAAACGCGGGGGTGCACCCACGATATTTATCCAAACTCTGTTTTCTTGTTTCCCAAAAAGAAAAGCAGCATTCGGGAGGGCAGTTGCTAGAGTTTATTGGCAACGCAACACCTGGGGGAACGCTGGGTGGTAGGAAATTTATGTCAGCCTAGTGATGCCACAATTTTCCCACATGAAAATGTGTGAAAAAAGTTATTTTTTCAGCTAAATTTGTGGTTTGCAGGGGATTCTGGGTAAGAAAACTTTGGGGGATCCACACAAGACATACCTCCCTGGAATCACCCGTGTGTCTAGTTTTCAGAAATGTTTAAGATTGGTAGGTTTCCCTAGCTGGCCGCTGAGCATGGGACAAAAAACCCAGGTTACACCCGTGCAAAAACTGTTAGTTTCGTGGTAGGCAATATTGATGTCTCCTCAATACGTTTTGGGCCCTTGCCTGTTGCGGGTACTAGGGCCTCCCATACGAGTGAGGCACTATTTTTACTGGGTTACCTGGGGGAACGCTGGGTGGTAGGACATTTTTGTCAGCCCAGTGATGACACAACTTTCCCACACAAAAATGTGTGGAAAAAGTGATTTTTTCTGCACAATTTGAGATTTGCAGGGGATTCTGGGTAAGAAAACATTGGGGGATCCACGCAAGCCATATCTCCCTGGAATCCCCCAGGTGTCTAGTTTTGTGTGGGTTTGGTAGGTTTCCCTAGCTGGCCACTGAGCACGGGGCCAAAAACCCAGGTGCCCCTCCCTTGCAAAACCCGGTTGTTTTGTGAAAGGCAATTTTGATGTCTCCTCAATAATTTTTGGGCCCTTGCCTGTCGTGGGTACTTGGGCCTCCCACACGAATGACTCACCATTTCTATCAAGGAGACCTGGGGGAACTCTGGGTGGTAGGAAATTTGTGTGAGCCCGGTGATCCCACAACTTTCCCACACAAAAATGTGTGGAAAAAGTGATTATTTTCCAGCTAAATTTGAGGTTTGCAGGGGATTCTGGGTAAAAGAAGCTGGGGATCCACGCAAGCCAGACCTCCCTGGAATCCCCCTGGTGTCTAGTTTTCAGAAATGTGTGGGTTTGGAAGGTTTTCCTAGCTGGCCGCCGAGTACGGGGCCAAACACCCAGGTGACCCCCCTTGCAAAACCAGATTGTTTTGTGATAGGCAATTTTGATGTCTCCTCAATACGTATTGGGCCCTTGCCTGTTGCGGATACTTGGGCCTCCCACATAAGTGAGGCATCATTTTTATCGGGAGACCTGGGGAAACGCTGGGCGGTAGGAAATTTGTGACGGCCCAGTGATCCCAGAACTTTCCCACACAAAAATGTGTGGAAAAAGTTACGTTTTCAGCAACATTTGAGGTTTGCAGGGGATTCTGGGTGAGAAAACATAGGGAGATCCACACAAGACATACCTCCCTTGAATCCCCAAGGTGTCTAGTTTTCAGAAATGTGTGGGTTTGGTAGATTTCCCTAGAAGGCCGCCGAGCACGGGGCCAAAAACCCAGATGACCTTCCTTGTAAAACCAGATCATTTTATGATAGGCAATTTTGATGTCTCCTCAATACGTCTTGGGCCCTTGTCTGTTGCGGGTACTTGACCCACACACACAAGTGAGATACTATTTTTCTCCGAAGACTTTTGGGAATGCAGGGTGGGTGGAATTTTGTGAATCCAAGCAGATTCCAGCACTTTCCACCTCAGAAATGTGAGCAAAATGTGTTTTTTTTACAAAGTTTGAGGTTTGAAAGGGATTCTGGGTAACAGAACCTGGTGAGAGCCAGACAAGTCACCCCATCCTGGATTCCCCTGGGTGTCTAGTTTTAAAAAATGTATAGGTTTAATTGTTTATAAAAAAAATGTTAAATGTATAGTTTGGCTTGGTTTCCCTAGGTGCCGGCAGAGCTAGGGTTCAAAATCTACTGCTAGGCACTTTGCAAAAGAAGGGTCGGTTTTCACTGTAAAAATGAAGGGCGTCCACGTTGCATTTTGGGCCGTTTCCTGTCGCGGCCTCTGGGCCTACCCACACAAGTGAGGTAATATTTTTCTCGGAAGACTTTGGGGAAAGGGGGGAGGGTGGAATTTTGTGGATACAGGCAAAATCTACAACTAGGCACTTTGCAAAAAAAGGGGCCATTTTCACTGTGAAAATGTTGTGTGTCCACGTTGCATTTTGGGCCAATTCCTGTCGCGGGCTTTAGGCCTACCCACACAAGTGAGGCACCATTTTTCTCAGAAGACTTTGGAGAACGCGGGGTAGATGGCATTTTGTGGATCCATGCAGATTCCAGAACTTTACACCACAGAAATGTGAGAACATGTGTTTTTGTTTACAAATATTTACGTTTGCAAGGGATTCTGGGTACCAAAACCTGGAAAGAGCCGGTCAAGTAACCCCACGCTGGATTCCCCTGGGAGTCTAGTTTTCAAAAATGTATAGGTTTGCTGGGTTTCCCTAGGAGCCAGCAGAGCTAGGTTTCAAAATCTACAGCTAGGTACTTTGCAAAAAAGGGTCTGTTTTTTCTGTTAAAATTAGGTGCTTCCACGTTGCTTTTTGGGACGTTTCCTGTCAAGGCCATTAGGCCTACCTGCACGAGTGAGGTACCATTTTTCTTGGAAGACCTTGCGGAACGGGGGTGTGTGGAATGTTGTGGACCCACGCAGATTCCAAAACATTCCACCACAGAAATGTGACTAAAATTAGTTTTTTTTTTACAAATGTCTAGGGTTGCAAGGGATGCTGGGTAACAGAACCCGGTGAGAGTCAGTCCAGTCATCCCATCCTTTATTCCCCTGGGTATCTAGTTTTCAAAAGTGTATAGGTTTGCTAGGTTTCCCTAGGTGCCGGCAGAGCCAGGGTTAAAAATCAACAGCTAGGCACTTTGCATAAAAGGCCGTTTTCGCTGTGAAAATGTGGTGTGTCCATGTTGCGTTTTGGGTCATTTCCTGGCCCGGGCACTAGGCCTACCCACACAAGTGAGGTACCATTTTTATCTGAAGTCTTTGGGGAACACATGGTGTATCGAATTTTGTGGATCTACGCAGATTCCAGAACTTTCCACCACAGAAATGTGAGGAAAATGTGTTTTTTGGGACATATTTTTAGGTTTGCAAGGGATTCTGGGCCCCAGAACCTGGTGAGAGCCAGTCAAGTCACCCCATCCTGGATTCCCCGTGTTTCTAGTTTTTAAAAAAGCATAGGTGTGCTAGGTGTCCTTAGGTGCCGGAGGAGCTAGGCATCAAAATCTACAGCTAGGTACTTTGCAAAAAAAGGGTCTGTTTTCACTGTGAAAATGAGGTGCGTCCACATAGTGTTTTGGGATGTTTCCTGTCACAGCCATTAGGCCTACCCACACAAGTGAGGTACCATTTTTCTGAAAGTCTTTGGGGAACGCGTGGTGCGTGGAATTTTGTGGATCCATGCAGATTCCAGAACTTTCCACCACAGAAATGTGAGGAAAATTAGCTTTTTTGACACATGTTTTGGTTTGCACAGAATTTTGGGTACCAGAACCTGGTGACAGCCAGTCAAGTCACCCCATCGTGAATTCCCCTGGGTGTCTAGTTTTAAAAAATGTATAGGTTTGCTATGTTTCCCCAGGTGCCGGCAGAGCTAGTGGTCAAAATCTACAGCTGGGCACTTTGCAAAAAAAAGGATCTGTTTTCACTGTGAAAATGTGGTGTTTTCATGTTGAGTTTTGGGCCGTTTCCTATTGCGGGCACTAGGCCTACCCACACACGTGAGGCACCATTTTTCTTGGAAGACTTTTGGGAACGCAGGGTGGGTGGAATTTTGTGGATCCACGCAGATTCCAGAACTTTCCAACACAGAAATGTGTGGAAAATGTGTTGTTTTGAAAGGGATTCTGGGTACTAGAACCTGGTGCGAGTCAGTCAAGTCACCCCATGCTGGATTCTCCTGGGTGTCTAGTTTTCAATAATGTATAGTTTTGCTGGGTTTCCCTAGGTGCCGGCAGAGCTAGGGTTCAAAATCTACAGCTGGGCACTTTGCAAAAAGAGGGTCTGTTTTCGCTGTAAAAGTAAAGTATGTCCATGTTGCATTTTGAGACGTTTCCAGTTTCTGGCACTAGGCCTACCCACACAAGTGAGGTACTATTTTTAGCGGAAGACTTAGGGTAACACCGAATTGTAGAGCAACTGTTATTACCTATTGACTTTCGATGCATTTCTGCCTTCCAACGGAAAGACAATGTGTAAAAATGAAGTTATTTTGAGAAATTACCTATAATTCTCATGCTTGTATGGGTACTCACAATTTCAGAAATTTGCAAATATCTACTGTTTCTAAACTATATATTTTGTTTCAATTTCAGAAATACATAGGCGTTTTTCATACCGATATTTCAATGTATATGTTTTCCCAAATTAATTGCTTTATGGCCGGTACATAATGAAAAACAATTGCAAGATGCTGCTCAGTTATTGGCTCTGGGTTCGTCGGTTTCTTGGTGAACATACAAGTCCCATATATCCCTACTACCAGAAAGGTCCAGCGGATGTAACGGTATATTGCAAAAAGCTGTCACAATTACAAGAAGTTACAGGTGAAAACATTGGCACAAATGGATGTTTTTTCCAACTAATTTTCAATTTTTCCTATATTCAACTGTTAGTTTCTATGAAGAAACCTTGAAGGATCTACACAAATGACCCCTTACTAAATTTGAATTTTGTCTACTTTTCTAAAATGTATAGCTTTCCAGGATCCATTATTTCTTTCATACCCATTTCTACTATTAACTGGAAGAAGGAAGAAAGCACAAAAATAGCAAAAATAGGCTATATCCCAGTAAAATGCCAAAACTGTGTAAAAAATGTGGGTTTTCTGACAAACGTCTGTCAGTCCCTAAAAGCTGGGGAAATGGTGATCTCAGCCCCACAAACCCTTTGTTGATACCATTTGCAGGAAAAAAAACAGACGCTTTCATTTGCAGCACTTTTATCCCATTTTTGCCAAAAGAAAATAAAATGTGTCTGTATTTTGGTTAATTTCTGGGTCCCCTCCAGGGAACATCACATACCCTGGGTACCTTTAAAATCCCCATGATGTTCGAAGAAAAGGACGCAAAAAAGGGAAAATCTGAACGGCTCCCATGTACAGGAAGAAAAGTTCTTGTGAATCAGGGTCAGGTGGCTTGTTTTTGCAGAGTGAGCACAACAAACAAACGCTGCATGTTCATGTGCCGTTTTCCCACCTGCCATCTCCCAATGCTAAACGTGGTGAGCGGTCCTTTGCCAAGGGAATACAGCACAAACCTTATGGGCCTAAGGAAATCCAATGACATACAACATGTGAGGACTACTGAAGGTCTACAGTGGGATTGGTAGGAGAAAGAACTGGGGAATGATTTTTGGTAATAGTGTACGAACAACAGTGCTTGAGTTTTAATGAAAATAATATAAACAAGCAATGGCAAAGCCAATAGGTCTGGCGTTGTCTGTCAGCCTTTTGGCAACTCTTGTTTTGTCATGGTTTTATCAACACTTTAATGTTCAGGAAGTTGCCAGGCATTCATCAAACAAAAACATTATAGAGCCTGATGTAGATCTTGGCTGACAGTTTACTCCATCACAACCGTGGCAGATATTCATCCATCGAAATATAAATCCTACTATATCCTATGAGATCTACATTTAGTCGGACGGGATATCTGTGACCATCCTACTGGAGTAACCCATCCGCCAAGATCTAAATCAGGCACATAGACTGAAGACAACATGGTTTTTGGTCTCAAAAACTATACATTGACATAGTACCTCATGGCACTGAAGGGAACTACTTTGTGTGTGATTGTGAAATGGCAGTATGCCGTAACCTATAGTGAAGTCAACCAATGGGTGAAGTTTACTGATGCATTGCCCCTTGATGCGTGCTTGAGTAGGTTGGAGAAAAATGAGAATGAAACAACCATAGACAAATGGATGGCGTGTGGTTGAAAATACATATAAGTAACTATGTCATACACATAATTTTAGTAAAATCAAACGGTTTTGGATAACCCAGGCCTAAAGAAGCCAATTGTTCTATGATTGTTCACCAGCCACTTGCCTTTGAGGGAGAGAGGGAGGAAAGGAGGGAAGAAAGAAAGAAAGAAAGAAAGAAAGAAAAAAAGAAAGAAAGAAAAAGATAAAAATATGGAAAGAAATAAGGAAGGTGGAAAGAAAGATAGAAATATGGAAATAATGAAGGAAAAGTGTAAAGAAACAAGGAAAGAAAAAAGAAAGTAAAAGAAAAATGCAGATAGAAAAATGGAAAGCAAGAAGAAAGGAAAGAAAGCAAGAAATAAAAATGGAAAGAGGCAAGAAAGATGAAAGGAAATAAGAAAGGAAGATGGACAGAGGGAATACAAGTTTGAAAGAAAGTAGAAAAGAATTAAAAATGTATTTAAAGAAAGAGGGAAAAAAAGAAAGAAAGAAAGAAAATGAAACAAAGAAAAGAAGAAAAAATATTTTTTAAGCGTTAGAAGTGCTGCAAAATGAAAATGATAAAGGATTATTTTCTTCCTCAGCAAAGTTTATGAAAGAACCATTTGTGAAACTGAGTCCAGAATCATCGTGTTCTGAAGTATTGTCTACTCATGAATCAACATGTTTAAGATTCAAGCTTTCGATTTGTGTACGGCATGTACAGTAAAAACCGAATAACGTAAGACTGGACAGTTTCAAACGAATGCAATGTTAAGCTGTGAAGCAGTCAGATAAACAAAGGACACTTCAAAAGGAATTAACAACATAATTGGCAGGAGACAGGAACTGATAAAGCGTGGCCTTTGCTCTCAGCTGGCAGAGAGGTCCTGCTTTCACCTCAGGGTTTAAGCACCAAGGCAACACTAAAATAATGATAAAGTAAAAACTTAAAATACTCGAAATAAAGGGAACTATCTTTTGTGTGTGGATGTGCTCATTCGGAAAGAGCAGTCACTCATAGAGAAGTTAATCAGTATCTGAAGTAGGCTGACCCATCGCCTCATGCTTTATGCTGTAATGGGTGGAAGCAAAATGTGAATGGCACAACAACAGACCAATGAATAAAGAGAGGTGGGTGAAAGCCCTGTTATGTAAGTATATTAATCATACAGTTTTGGTAAACTCAAACCATCTTGGCTAACACCAGACCTAAACACGAATCTTTTATAAAAATGTTCTGCTAAAAGGTTTTGGAAGCCAGACTGAATATTTGATCACAGAAGTCATGTCTCTATTTCCACTAAGGTGTAGGTGAACACAAAACCTTAATGCAATCGGTCAAAATTTGACGGCTAAATTAAAGTGTTAAAAAGCCTTTACTCTCACGTCGGCCTCTACAATGCCAGTCAATAAGGAACATTCTGATCCCACTGCTTTCAAAAAGAATCTTCACTTCTGAGCTCTGACCTTTCTCATGACTTCAGCTGATAGAGAAAAGTTACTAGTTATATCATAGAAACCCATGGTTGCACTGATGTTCCCACAGACAAGGGCACCATCTGTTTAAATATACACAGGGACGCAAATTTACAATATTGCAAAACATACAAAGCAATACTAAATGCATAATAAAAATACATGGATGATTAGATTTTATGCTGTAACAAAATACAAATAGCACATTCCTGATTTGAGTTGCACGTCATCTTTACAGGAGCAGTTCGGAAGAACTATGCGGCTAGCTTCTTTATTATATTTCAAATAAATAATTATATATGTTTATTTTCTGAAAAGTATTTTAGGACATTTTGTAACTGATTGTTCTAACTATATAGCTGAGGATATGTTTATATACGATGCAAGCTGTATTAATTTACACCAAATGTCTATGCCACCATTTATATTAATTTTTTACATAAAGAATTTGGAACATATTTGGTGGCTGAAAGACAGGTTATGTAAAACATTGGCTTCTCTCCTGTTCCTACTCTTGTACATGCTGATGGTGTAGCACTAACGGCACATAATGCAATTGTTCTAAAGAAAGTGGTTGGTTTTTTTTTTTATTGATGAGCTTGGTTTAAGTACCAATCTCACAAAATATTTAGGGCACCATTGTTAAAAAGATTTTCTCTTTCTCTTTTCTTCGTCTCCCTTCTCATAATTCCCTGAGCTAGTTCCGACTACTGACATGCAGAAGACATCAATTTGCTAAATGTACAGGGTCAGCTTTTAAATTTGCTTCCAAACTGGGTTCCATGCTGTTAGAAATTGGGGTCTAGGTTGACTGGGGTATGAGCCCTTGCAAGCAGCAACCACAATCCTAGTCAGAACAATAAGCAGGCAAACCCTAAATTAACCTGTTCCCACCTTTCGATAGCTTGGCGCAGAGCAGTCAAGCTTAACTTCAGAGGTAATGTGTAAAGTATGTGTGCAACACTTCAAACAGTAACAGGGTGAGAACACCACACAAAAAGCTTCCACATCAGCTTAGACAAATAGAACTTAATTTAATAAATAGAAAAAGATCAAAACGCAAACATCCAATAAGTAGATCTTGAGATATGAATTTTTAGAGAATAAACTGTCAAATAGTGCTTAGAAGCAATAAGAGCCTACTTGGTATATTTGTTCGTGTTGGACTGGGACAAAATCAAAAGTTCAGGCCGAAAGTAATGGAGCGCGGGTTAGATACAAGTACCTAGTGAGGCCTGCTGAGTAAAAATACTTTAATCCTGGTTGCCTCAACAAAGATGCGGGGTGCAGCCGAGCAATGTGCCAGTATTCCCCACGCAGTAAAGGTGATGTGTTGATTTTCTCCATGCAACAGAGGTGATGCATCAGTTCTAAAGGTGATGCACCAGTTCCGAGATGCGCCAGTCCCGAACGCAATGCACTGGGTTTCTTGATGCAGTAGAGGTCATGCTTTGATCTTCTCAACGCAATGGTGGTGATGGATTGGATCCGTATCGGTAACTCTGGGGCGATGCGCTGGTTCCAAGGGTGATGCTGTTCCCACAACAGTGATGATTCGTTGATCCTGCTCTCACAGAAATGTATGCGTTGGTCCACTAGGGTAAACACCTTAGGTCAACTTCTATGGGTCCAGGACTGGAATGGCACAACTTGACAGGGCAGTCTCACAGATTGGTGTAGGAGCAGGATGGTTGGAAGTCTTTTATGTCCCTGAGACGTCAGATCAGGAGGCAAGTAAATAAGCCCTTGGAGTGACTCTGGGTTCAAGTGATGCAGGTCCAGTCCTTCTGTCCCAGGCAGGGGAACAGCAGGCAGGAGGGCAGCACGGCAAGACAGGAGTCCAGCAAAGCAGAAGTCGAGGAGAGTGGCAGTCCTTCTCCAGCACAGCAGTCCATCTTTCTGGCAGAGTCTTCACAGGTCCAGAACTTTAGTAAAGTTGAAGGGTCAGAAGTCCAGTTCTTATAGCCAGTAGTGTCTTTGAAGTAGGAGAGACTTCAAAGAAGGGTCCTCCCTTCCTGCCCTGGCTCGACACACTATCGGGGGGAATGAAGCCCTTTATGTAGGGACAGGACACAGACTATTCAGGTGTGTAAGGCTGTTCCCAGCTCCTCTCACCCATCATCCCAGGATGGTCCATCAAGTCGCACCTAAGCTCCCATTGTGTATGGCTGTCTAGAAGGAATGCATAAAGTCCAGCTGTCACTCTCTCTAGATGTGAATTGGAGACAGGTGGCAGGCACACAGGATTAAGAGCAGAAAAATGCAATCTTTCTAAAAGCAAACACAACAAGATGATAGATGGAGTGCTGAAACGTTTCAACTACACACCCCCAGTCACATATCTGATTTTAATCCATTGTTCTTTTGCTCACTATGCCACCTCAGTTTGGACTCACCCATATGCAAATCATTCTTGACCATGTTCCACAAGGGAGCATTCTAGCACAAACTGCCAGGCCAGGTCCTTCCTGGTCCGGAAACAAGCATTGTGGGACAGGTTGAGGGCATGACCCTTCATCAGCCAGGCTAGCTTGAATCCAGTGGCACAGCGAGCAAGGGTCATACATCTGGGTATACCCTTGTCCACTCGGGGCGAACATAGCAAACACAACAAGGTGATGGAGGGAGTACTGAAATGTTTCAACCAATCACAGATCTAGATTAATCTATCGTTCTCTTGCTCACCATGCAACCCCAGTTGGACCCAGCCAAATGCAAATCAGTCTTGACCCAGTTCTTGATAAGAACAGTCCAGCCAGAATTGCCAGGCCAGGTCCACCCTGGACCGGACAAACAAGCATCCAGGAACCTGTTTCGGGGTGTTACCCCTCATCAGCCAGACTAGATTGAATACAGTCGCACAGCCAGCAAGGGATCCACGTCTGGGCATACCCTTGGCCACTTAGGGCGAACAATTTGTTACAATAATCATAGATAATCTCACAGTAAACAATTAACATGATGTTCACCCCTTAATACTAATGAAACGTAATTATTTATTCATTTGTAACATAAATTGATAATATGTCAGGAAAGCCTATGGTTTATGTAGAGGGGACAGAGTTTGATTACTAGTGCCAAGTAAAAGCAGATTTATTATTCCTGTTTATAGACCATCAATAATAGCATGTACCGGTCATAGTTGTACAACTATAAACAGTAATCCTGAGTGTCTGAGTGACTTCTATAACCACAATGCAATGCGTAAAAACCTGACTAATTGACCAAGGAATACTTTGGTACATCACCACAGATATAATGCAAGTGCACATGTTCGCTCCACACTATAGCAATCTGACCATAATGGCACGTAGCGAGTCCATTGTCCACAAGGCAATATAAAAGATGGAGTGGCAAAGGGAAGTAACCCGTTATTACTGTGTCACCCATATGTCATAAATTGTCAACCATCACTATTATCTACAATGGCTTTTTAACCTGAAAAACAGTTTACATGCCAAAGATAAGACATCTACAGCAAGATTAACGCCCAAGGGGGCTGGTTGTTACAGCAAGGAGGGAGGAGGATACTGGTAATTAAAGGTAGGCTGGTGCTGAATGTGTTTCACAACCTGCTGTGACAAGATCAAAAATCTAAAATGCTCCAGAGTTATACAGGAAAGACCGAAGAATCCCGTCTCAGTGGGCTTACTGGAGAGACTAAGACTGGAGGACTGAATACCACAATGCTACAGTGCATGGTACAAGGGACAGGCTGATAATACAAATTAGAATCCTGTGAGAACAAGTTATGTTAAAACAATATATATATATAGTTGGGAAGGTGATGGGATAGTGAGGGATGTTTAGGGTTCAGGGATGGGAAAGGGGTAGGGGTAGTCAGGGATTTTAAGGCTGCATGGATGGATATGGGTAAATGGTAGTCAAGGAGCTTATGGGTCAGGGAGGGTAAATTTTAGTAAGAAGTTTTTAGATTTCAGGGTATGCAGGGATAAGGGGTAGTAATGTTTTTTAGGGTTCAAGAATGGGCAGGTGTAAAAGTAGTAAGGGGCAGAAAGATTCAGGGATGAGTAGAAGTATGGGGGAGTAAGGGATTTTTAGGGTTCAGGGATGGATAGGGGTGTGGGTAGTAAGGGCTTTAAGTTGCTCCTTGGTCAACCATAGGCCCTGTGTCTGTAGGGCACCCAAGTGAGCCCCCCGCCCTGGAGTGAAGCATCTGTTATGGGCGTTTGCGTCAGTGTCCTGGTGAAACGGGACACCAAGCAGAAGGTTTAGTCAGTGAGACAACCACAGTAGCAAACATGTTGCCGCTTGTACAGGGTGAGCTTGTTGTTCCAATGGTGGGCAAATGTATTACACCGATCCTCCAGATTCTGGTGTGGAGGTCTCATGTGTAGTCTAGCATAGGGAACAAGGAATATACATGATGCCATTGATTCCAGGAGCGATGCCATCTGTCTGGCCAATGGGTGCGTTGTGTGAAAGAGGTTGGCACTCTTCAGAGCGATTGAGAATAGTCTCTCCTCCAAAGGACAGACTTTTGCGATTTTTGTGTCGAGGGTTGCACCCAGGTAGTGAAGTCTTTGAGTTGGAATCCGGATTAATTTTTTGAGAGTGACCTGGAGACCTAACGATTGAAGGGTCTTGATGTAAATGTGGTAGTGTTTCTTTGTTTGATCTGGAGAGGAGCTTTTTACCAGCCGATCGTCTAAGCATAGGTAGACTAATATTCTTTTCTTTTGTAAGACTGCTGCAATGACGCCCATGCACTTTGAGAACGTGTGGGGGGCTGATTTCGGCCAAAACACAGGACCTTCTACTGGTAATGTGTGGATGTCACTATGAACCGCAGAAACTTCCAATACTTTCTGGCGAATGATGTGGAAGTAGGCATCCTGAAGGCTGATGAAAAAAATCAGTCCTCCTGATGGAACTGGGAGTATATCTGATGGCGAATGAGCATTCTGAATTTCTCCTTGCGTATTTGCTTAGCAGACGAAGTCCAGAATGGGCCTGAATTCTCTTTTTGGACCTATTTTCCTTATGAGGAACTAACAAGAGTATACTTCTACTCCCCTTTGACAGAATGGGACCTCCTCTATTGTCTCCTTGCGAAGCAGGGCAGAGAATGTGTTCTTTAGTAGCATCCACTGATGGCTAGAGTCTTTCAAGGTGGAACAGCTAGAGGAGGGGACTTGAAGCCAAGTGAGTACCCCTTCTCTACAATATTCAAGACTCAGTTGTCTCTAGTTCTGTTGTAGCACTCAATCAGATATTTGGTTATACTTTCCCCCACCGGAGTGGGTAACAGTGATGGGCGTAGCAATACCTCATCACTTTCTGGTGTCATGGAGAAATCTGGTGGTTGTGTATTAGATTCTCATCAACGCGTAGATCTGCGGGACTGCTAGTGAGATCTGGCTGATTGGTGTTGTTGCTGACGTGGAACCCAGTGAGGGGTTTGAACTCTGTAGGGGCACCTTTAATAAAGCCTGTACCTTTGACAGAAGTCTTTCCTCTTATCAAGGCCCACCGCCTTGAGTGTGTCTAACTCAGATTTAATTTTGCCATCTCGTCCTCGGTGTGTGACTCAAACAATGAACTGCCATTGAAAGGTAGGTTCAGGAAGTGCTGCTGTGCCTCTGGCTCAAGAACGGTAAGACAAAGGCATGATGAGATCCTGGCACATATACCGTGAATATCTGTCTGCTGCCAGGCCAAAGGCATCTGCCACCACACAAATTATTTGGCTAGTGACCAACCCTCCTACTTGTAGGATCTCCTCGAAGTGCTGTCTGTCCTTCCTTGAAAGCCTTCCGGAAAATCTGACCAGAGAGTCCAAGAGAGGCCTAACGTATCCTCCAAGTAATGATGCAGTGCTAGCCACTGTCATGAGTGAGACCGAGGCGCAGCACATTTTTCTGCCCAAGGAATCTATTTCTTTACTTCCTTGCCCAACGGAACGGATGATGAAGAAGCAATGGAGTGTTTTTTCTTGGTGGAGCCTATATTGACCGAGCCTGGTCGTGGGTCAGTTCAGAGAAATGAGGGGTCTTTATCCAGAGTCTTATATTTCCTTAAAATCCTTGGTAGAGTCACACGATGGAAGGCTGGACTAAGAAAAATGTCCATGACTGTCTGGAGCAGACCTGGGACCAAAGGCATCAATGGTCTTGAGGAGGACCTCTGATGTAAGGTATCGAAAAAAAAATTTGGTTGAAGTAGGTGTTGGAATATCATTGTTCAGCTTGGCAGCCCCTGTAACCAACACCTCAATAAATGTGTTTAGGTCGTCCATTGGGGATACTCTCACTGGTGAATGTCTGTGAGTATTGGTTAGTAAGCCCTCTTTATTGATCTGGTGGATGTAGACCATGTAGGTGATCCACATGCACAGTGGCATGAGCAAGACCTTCTATGTCTTTGTGCAGGTATAGGGGATCTTGTTCTGGCTTTGTATTGAGATCTACTCATTGTCCATGACAGTGTTTTGCATCTAGGAGAAGTCTCCCTAGGAAATCAGGATTTCAATGGGGACCTAGGAGAGGTGGCCTCTGCCAGGTAGGAGTGGAGTCTTGGCTTGCGGAGTTGGCTTTGGAGACGGTGTCCTCGGGTAGCCCATGAAGGTGACTATGTCTCTGAGTATTGTAATTCCGGACTGTGTGGAACAGGCCAGTTGTAGACACTTTCCAGCCAACGTGCAGACAGGCGACCAGGTGTCTGTGTAACCCATAGTTGGTGGAGAGATCTTTGTCCCTGTGCAGAGGAGTGGGAGGAAGTACCTGAAGATGTAGTGGAGCTCTTACCTGTGACATCTGTCTAGGAGGCCGTGGATGCTGTGAAGGCTTGTCAGCAGAGAAATGCTGTCTCAACATCGAGCAATTAGGTTAACGGTGGTCTTGTGGATGGGTCACAACTCTTAGGTGGTGAGTGAGGCCTTGAGGGCGAACGGCGCCTCGCTGTCGTTTTCGGAGGTTGCCTAGGAGGAGTCTGTCTCAACATCGATTGGCGTGAGGTTGCCATTGACAGAGATGTCTGCCTTGATGTCGAATGGCGTGAGGTTGCAGCCAACAGAAAGGTTTGCCTCAATGTCGAGTGGCATATGGTTGCTGACGACGGAGACTTCTGCCTCGACGTCAAACAGCGCCTGGTTGCCAATGACGGAGATCTCTGCCTTGATGTAGAAAGGTACCTGGTTGCCCCTGACAGAGACTGCTTCCATGAAGTGTGTCTCGACGTTGAGCAGTGATGGGACATCGTCTACTGAGTCTTTGTCGTAGTATGGCTTGACGTCAAACAGCGATGGACAGCTGAATACGGTGTGTCTGTCAGGAGTCGATCAGTGGAGACCTGCCATCGAAAGAGACTTCTCCTGCGTTGACGGTGGGACAACGATGGATTTTCCTTTGACAACTTGGGTTTCAACGACTTGGAGTCTCTTGATGTCCATCATTGTTGATTCGCCGCCAATGGCGGTAATGCAGGCAAAGAGTACCTTGTGGTCAAGGGCACTTTCGATGTGGATCCCAACAGGAAACAAATAGGTATTTTCTTACCTCTGAATGCTGATCTTATTCTCCTTTTTTCATGCCTGTCAGAAGATCTGCCTCTGGGTGTAGGCTTGTGAAGAGAGGTAGTCTTGGATGAAGATGGAGGCTGTTCCTCTGATGATTTTTGCCTCTCTTGAAGACCTTGGAGACGTATTTTCTATCTATCTTTGAAGCACGTTGAGAGAGTTTCTGAAAATGGTGGCAAGACTCAGGCAGATGAGTATTACTTAGACATAAATTCAGACTAAGTGGTGGGTCAGTCTGCCTGCTTTTTGCCAAGAAACCGGTCCTCGGAAGCTTTTTTCCGGTCCAGGGAAGGTTGGGCTTGGAAGTTTGGGCTGGACTGTTCCCATGAGGCACAGGGTCAGACTGATTTGCATATGGCCATGTCTGAACTGGGGTGGTGTGGAGTGCAAATAAACGATGGATTTAGGCCCAGATCTCTGTACTGGGGTGAATGTATATATAACATTGTTCTGCATTCTGTCCATCAAATGTGGTTTTTGCATTTGTCACCCCGAGTGGGATGAGTATGCTCAGATGTGAGTCCCATGCTCTCCACACCACTGTATTCAAGCAAGCCAGGCTGAAGACGGCTGGAATGCCAGAAACCGGTCCTCGGACGCTTGTTTTCGGTCCAGGGAAGGCATGGCTTGGCAGTTCCGGCTGGACTGTTCCCATGAGGCACAGGGTCAGACTGATTTGCATATGGCCATGTCTGAACTGGGGTGGTGTGGAGTGCAAATAAACAATGGATTTAGGCCCAGATCTCTGTACTGGGGTGAATGTATGTCATTGTTCTGCATTCTGTCCATCAACTGTGGTTTTTGCATTTGTCACCCCCAGTGGGATGGGTATGCTCAGATGTGAGTCCCATGCTCTCCACACCACTGGATTCAAGCAAGCCGGGCAGAAGACGGCTGGAATGCCAGAAACCGGTCCTCGGACGCTTGTTTCCGGTCCAGGGAAGGCATGGCTTGGCAGTTCGGGCTGGACTGTTCCCATGAGGCACAGGGTCAGACTGATTTGCATATGGCCATGTTTGAACTAGGGTGGTGTGGAGTACAAAAAAACGATGGAATTAGGCCCAGATCTCTGTACTGGGGTGAATGTATGACATTGTTCTGCATTCTGTCCACGAACTGTGGTTTTTGCATTTGTCACCCCGAGTGGGATGGTATGCTCAGACGAGAGTCCCATGCTCTCCACACCACTGGATTCAAGCAAGCCGGGCTGAAGACGGCTGGAATGCCAGAAACCGGTACTCGGAAGCTTGTTTCCGGTCCAGGGAAGGCATGGCTTGGCAGTTCGGGCTGGACTGTTCCCTTGCTGATTTCTCTTCAATAAATGTTGTGTTTTTGAACCTTAGGCTTACTCTTTCTGATTTACAGAAATACTTGAGCCTGGTAAGAGGTTTCATAAAGAAAAACTCAATGTACATAGTGCATTTTTAGCCCTTAACAAAGTTACGTACCTTCGGTAACGTATTATCTGGTACAGACTCTATCTAACTGTATATTCTTTACCTTTGAATTTCCCAGGCGTCAGGCTGGATCCGGAAACTTTTGATGAGCAATACCCCTTGCACGCACTGTCGGGTGGTTCAATTTGGCTCCACGTGATGTTGTCTGCGTTGGTAATGATTTTTTTTTCTTTAAATTTGTTTTTATTGCAGAGTTAGAAACCACAGAATACAGTAAGTCAACCAGTCCACTCGTGACGTCCCCCCCGATCAACAATAAAACGTATACCATACACAGCCATTCAGCCCGCATCCCGGAGGCCGGGCGGCATAGTACTCTACTTAGTAGGAAAACATCACAGTGAGCGTCCCATAGGGACCATGGTCGAAAGATCGTTTTACATATCTGCATTTTACCCCCCCACCCTCAACAATGCCTCCGCCAGCCATTCCACTTGCGAGATCAATACTACTGTCCGCATCCGGCCCCACCCCCGAGCGCTGTAGAGCCTACCATGCCTAGCCGCTCCCCCCAGCCCTCTCTTACTCCGCGCTGTGTCCTACTGGTCCTACTGAACTCGAAGTCGCCATCGCGGACAACCAGCTTCTTGGCTACCGGCCCACCCCAAACTCCCACTGAACAAGCCCCCTATGTCCCCACCCCGGCAACTGCTAATGGTTGTGCTTCGTCCTGATGTGTTGAATGGATCCACTACAGTGTCACTGATAACTCTGTGTTTGTGTGCCCCGCAGTGTCCACTGGCCCCAGTCCCTCAGTCCTCATCCTCCACTAAAGAGTCACGCAAAGCCTGCACCACTAACTCCCACGCACGCGCTGCATCCAAGGCCTTCTCATTACCAAGCTTGATAGCCTGCTTCATCCGGAGCACACTCTCGCATTCAGACCATCGCAGCAGCTCATTCTTCCATCTCCGTGTTGACGGCCCTCCCTTAGACTTCCAATGCCATGATATCTCTCTTTACGCCAGTATCAGACCCAGATCAATAAATTTGCTCGTCACCTTGGTGTGTTTGGTGTGCGGGAACCAGAGCAACAAACACGCCGCCATGTCAAAATCCACCTCCCTGTCGGTCACATCGTTTAGGAGGTCCCCCACCTCCGCCCAATAGGCCTTCAAGTGCGGGCAACCCCAGAACAAATGATCCATGTCCGCCCCCGGAGACGAACACCGTGGGCACCGGGCGTCTTGTACCTGGAAGTACCGCCGTATTTTTTCGGGAGTCAGGTAGGCCCTTTGGAGCACATAGAAATGCACTTGCTGGAAGCGCGCATTTCTCGTGCCCTTCCACGTACGCCGTAAAATGTGACCCCACACCGTGTCTGGAATGGGCCTGCCCACACTCTCCTCCCATTTAGCCTTTAGCCCCTGGAGCGGTTCCAGTCCCTCGTTCAGCATCCTGTTATGGAGGCATGTCACAGCCTTGAATGTGCCCGCTGCCATCACCACATACTGGCTCGCCATAGTCGTGGTCCTTTCCATGAGCCCTCCTTTCCAGTGCTTCTGTATAGCCGCTACCACCGCCGCATGCAGGAGGAACCCCCCGTCAGGCAGCCCAAACTGTTCCCGAAGCACTTCGAAGGGTACCAGAGCTCCATCTATGTACAGGTCACCTACCATCTGTAGGCCCGCATCTTCCCAGTCCAGCAATGGGGACCAATCACCCCCATGCGGCAGGGCCGTCAGCATACCGATCGGTATTTCCGGTGCATAAGGCCGTGTCGCCTTCGCTCTCCTAAGGCTCCTCTGCCAGCACAGCCTGAGTGTCCGTTCCTCCATAGTGAGGCCCCATAGCTCAAGTCTCTGCTGCATGACGATATAGGACAGCACATGGCGTTGTATCCCCAGCTCTCGATCCTCCTCCGGACCCCTGAACACCCTGGCCACATGTTGCGTAAGGACCTGCAGTTGCGCCGCCAAATAATATAGTTCAAAGTCGGGGACAGCCATGCCCCCCTCTATCTTGGGGCGAAGCAGCGTGCTCAGAGCCACTCTGCGGCGGCCATGTCCCCATAGGAAACCAATAATCATCGTCCTCAGGTCTCTAAAGATCCCCTGAGGAATCCAGATAGGCAACGTCCGGAAGTAGTACAGGAAGCGGGGGAGCGCCACCATCTTCAAAAGAGCAGTCCTACCCAGAACTGTCAGCGGGAGGGTCGCCCAGAAGGATATGCTGCCCCTCAGTGCCCGAATGCACCGACCAATATTGCCCTCTAATAGGTCCGCGGTCGCGTGGTAAATACGGACTCCCAGATACGTGAAACAAGATGGCTCCCAGACCACCCCCAGGTCGCGAGCAGGGTTGGGTGATCCCGCTCTCAGCGGAAACACACAGGTCTTCGCCCGGTTGACCTTAAGGCCCGACAGCCGGCCGAACTCCGACAACAGGTCCATCGCTCCGTCCAGGGCCCACGCCGTATCATCAAGGTACAGGAGTAGGTCGTCCGCATACAGCGATATGTGATGCTGCTGCCCGCCGCTAGCTATTCCCGCGTATTTGACACCCGACCTCGCATGGACCGCCAAAGGCTCCATCGCCAGCGCAAACAATAGGGGGGAAAGGGAGCACCCCTGCCTCGTGCCCCTACCCACCCGGTATGCCGCAGACACCAGACCACCCAAACGCACCCGCGCCGTCGCCGAGGCATACAAGACCCTCGTCCACCGGCGGAACCCCTCACCTATGCCAAACCTCTCCAGTACTCCATCCAGGAAAGTCCATTCCAAACTATCAAAGGCCTTCTCAATGTCCACGGACAGTACCGCTTGGTCCCCATCCCCATCCAAGATGGCGTCCATTACCCCCACCAGGCGGCGAATATTCAGCGCCGTGCTCCTCGTGGGGATAAACCCAGCCTGATCCCTGTGCACCAGGCCCGTCATGTGTGGGGCCAGTCTGGAGGCTAGAATTCGGCTCAGGATCTTGTAGTCCACCGTCAACATGGACAGCGGGCGATAGGACCTCACATCTGTTGCATCCCTGCCAGGCTTTAGGAGCGGAACAATCAAGGCCTCACGGATGGACCCAGGCAAACACCCTGTCTCATAAGCTTCCGTGTACACCACCAGTAGCCTGGGGGCCAGGCTGTCGACATATTGCTGATAAAATTCTATTGGCAACCCGTCCACCCCGGGCGTTTTATTACGAGCCATATGTTTAATGGCCACCCGTATTTCAGTGAGCGTGATCGGACCACCCAATATTTTCGCGTCCTCCTCGTCCAGGACCGGAAGCTGCCTCGCCCCTAGGTACTCCGCTATTTCCTGGACCTCCACTCCCAACTGACTCTGGTACAATTCCTGATAATACACCCGAAAGCACTCCAACACCGCTGCCTGGTAATACACCATCTCCCCCCGTGTGTTGCTAATGCTAAGGATCGGGCAGCCCCTAAGTTCCGGGTTAGCAAGTCTGGCCAAGAGCGTGCCCACCTTGTCCCTGCATGCGCTCTGATGACGTATTGCCTGTAGTCGTAGCACCTCAACCGTTCCGTCTCGGTGGCGACCACTTCCTTCGCTTCCAATAACTGGGTCTGTAAGTCCGGCCTGGCCGGCCTGCGGCGCTCCAAATCTCTCAGAGTCTCTTCCGCTTTCATGAGTGCATTCAACACAGTCGTACGAGCATTCGAAAACCTACCCAGACACACCCCTCTCACCACCACTTTCATTGCATCCCATTCAGTGGACCTACTCGTGGCCGTACCCTCATTCTCACCGAAGTAACGGTCTATGCCCTGCTGGACAGCGTCGCTGAATACCGAGTCCTCCAGCGTGTCTGGCCGGAGCCGCCATGTTGGTATCGCTGAGCGCTCACGTTGCCACTGGATGTGTACCAATAGGGGGTTATGGTCCGAGATGGTTCTAGCCAGGTACTCCGTATGGGAAATCAAAGTGGCTAGGGACCCGCTACATAGCACCGAATCTATCCTCACATGGAGCGCGTGGAGAGCAGAATAAAAGGAGTAATCCCTGGTGTCTCTGTGCTGTTCCCGCCAAACATCCAGCAACCCCCATCTGTCCTGCCAATCCTTCCTGTGCATGGCCAACTTGCGCACCGGGGAGTCTACAAGGGGAGGGTGGGACCTATCTAGAGCCACATCCGTAATCGAGTTGAAGTCCCCCCCTAACACTATCGTGCCCGCCAGGAAAGAGGCTAATGACCCAGACAGGCCATCAAAATATCGAGCCTGATCAGTATTTGGCGCATACACGCAACAGAGAACCACATCCCTGCCATACAGCCTCCCCTCCACTGCTACGAACCTACCATCAGGGTCCACTACTTGATTCAATACCTGGAACGGTATCCCCGCCCTCACCCAGATCAGTACCCCCCTGGCATACGCTGAATAAGTGGTGCCGAACACCTGGCCCGCCATCTTTTTTGCAACGCAGCGCACTCTTTTTTGGTTAGATGGGTTTCTTGTAACATAGCAATCTGAACCCCCCTTCGCACCAGGTATGCGTGTACTTTGTGGCGTTTAACCATAGTTCGCAGCCCCCGGACATTCCACGTCAGGCACTTCAAATTAGGTAATGTCCCCATACCAGCATCGATCAGTCCGAGCCAAATAACAAAAGTACACTTCTCCCCCAAAGCAGTTGCCCCCCCCAGAACACCCCCTAAACAGAAAAACACCCCAAACCCCACTCCCCAGGACAGAGCCCACGAACCCAATGTCAGCCCTCATCCAAACCTCGAACCAAATAACCCTTCTCCTACCCTGTGGTCTCCACCACAGAAGGCCTTAAGGGCCAAGGGGGGGTGAGTTATCGCCGACCCCAGCTAGCGGAGCCCACACCCCGCGCCCTCATCCCACTATGCGCACTCAGCCCCCCTCCCGGCAACCCACTCATCGCCAATAGGATACCGCCCTACCATTAAGTCTCGATCAAATCCCAACATAGTCTCAACCGCAAAATATTCCATCAGAGGTCTGGGGGGTCACCACCGGCCCCTTCGAGCTTTCCGCTTCCGAGAGGTCCTCTCCTGTCCTGCTGCCTTCCCCGCCCGAGTCCGTTTCCACCAGATCATTGTTCTGCTGCGACCCCGTGATGGCCGCCGTCGCTGCGAGCGCATCTCTCTTTTCCGCAGCCATTTGAGCCTCCCGTTTCTCCCGCTGGCGCCTGTTGCGGGACCGGATGCGCTGCGATTGTCTGATCCTGGGTTGCTTAGGCTGATCTCGCCTACTTTTATGCGATCTGTCTGTCCCCGCTCTATACGACTCCAGCCACTGCCATACTTCGTCCGGAGTCTGGAAGAAGTGCGTAGTCTCATCCAGTATGACCCGCAGCTTGGCCGGGAAGAGCAAGGAATATTGAATGCCTTCCTCCCGCAGCTCCTTCTTCACCGCTAGGAACGATGCCCTGTTCTTCTGGACCGTCTGGGTGTAGTCCGGGAAGATCGTGACCTTGTTGTTTTCAACCTCATACGGGCCCGACATCCTAGCCCTCTGGATGAGGAGGTCCCGGTCCTTATAGTGGAGGAGCCGAACCACCATCGGTCGGGGAGGGCGGCCAAGCCCTGGAGGGCGAGCAGGCACCCTGTGGGCTCGCTCCAGAGTAAAGAAAGGAGTAAGCCCCTCCGGTGCCACCACTGTGCGGAACCAGTTCTCCATGTAGGCCACCGCATCCTCCCCCTCAATTCGTTCCGGGAGGCCTACGACCCGCACGTTGTTTCGCCTATTGCGGCCTTCGGCATCCTCCGCCCGTCGTTCCAGCGAGTCCAACCGGGCCAGTATGTCTGTGATCTTGTGTTCCGCGGTCACCACCGACGGTTTTAGGTCCGCTAACAGCTGATCATGGTCCTTGACCCTATCCGCCAGCTTCGCGTGGTCCGCTCTCAGTAGCCCCAGTCCCGTGGCCACTTGTGCGATGTCCTGGTGCAGCGCCTCCTTGGTCGAGGTGATCGCATCGAGTATGGCGTCTAGACGTCGGTTCAGCCGCTGCTCCTGGTCCGACTCCGGCGGGGAAGTCTCACCCATCTGAGACGATGCCGCCAGGTCCCCTTCAGCGCGCTCCTCGGCCACCAGCCCTCCTGCCGCCGCCATTTCAGGATGCTGCGTCACAGGCCAGAAAGCCCGACCTGCCTCAGCACTCGTAGTTCAGCACCAACTCTCCGATACTGCGCAGGATCAAGTGCCACCGCCGATGCCCTCCGGGCCAATGGCCAGCGTGGCGAGCACTGTTCAGCCGACCCCCTCGGAAGCCTGAGGGGGGAAGGAAGGAGATATAGAAGGCGGCCAGCGAGGGGCCCCAGAGTCCGGGCGGGGCGAATCACTGTCCCCAGATCTCTGGAACTGTCCCCAATGCCTCGTTCTAACGGCTGCAGGGCCTCCCACCAGTCGGCGACAGCTCGGCTCAAAGCTGATGTCCGGGGCTGCCCGGCCTCATCGCCGCCATTTTCTTCTCACTCTCGGCAACACCTCGGCCGTCGCCCAACTCAGTTTCCTCGGGGCCAGCAGTCCCCCAGCAACCTTCTGCCTGTGCCCAGCGGTCCCCACACACTTCGGAAGGCAGGAGTGTCGGCCTCGGGTCGCCCAGGGTGCAAAAAGCAGGAGAATTAGCGGGATTCCGCGCGGAGCTGCGAGCTCACGCCGCCATCCCGATCGGCGTCCAAGCCACGCCCCCTGCATTGGTAATGATGTTGCTGTACCTATATAGGTACCACTCAGGTGCACGGACATCAGTACTTTTATTTTTATCCACGCCAGAAACGCAGAGCCACAAAGTAACTGACGTAGTTGTGTGCAAACCTAAGGCCCTGAAAAGGGGAGTAACTCTAGCCCTACAAAATTAGTCTGCAAAGGTGGGAGGAATGGGTGGGGCTGTACGGAATCTGCAGCTAGATAGAGTCTCTACCAGATAATGCATTACCGAAGGTAAATAACTTGCTCATCTGATAGGGACTTCTTGCTGCAGATTCTTTACCTTTGAATTAGATACCCAAGCCATACCATCCCAGCAGTGGGTTGCGGACCAATACGTTACACTAGGAAGTCCTGCAGGACCGAACAGGCAAAATACCCGTCCATGAGGACTTGAATGTCTAGGGAGTAGTGCTTGGCAACCGTGTGCAAGGATACCCATGTTGCCGCCTGACAGATGTTCAGGACTGGGACACCACGAGCCAAGGCTGTAGTCCGAGACTTTCCCCTGGTGGAAGGGGAGCTTAAACCCTCAGGGGGCTGTTTCTTAGCCAGGGCATAGCAGATCTTAATGCAGAGAACGATCCAGCAAGAGATGGTCCTTTTCAGCAGTGCCCACCGGTTCTTAGCTCCCACATACCCCACCAAGAGTTGGTCGTCCACCCAGAACTCTTTTGTGCTGTCAATGTAGAACGACAATGCTCTTTTTGGGTCCAGTCAGTGGAGGCACTCCTCTTTCTTAGAGGGATGAGGGGAGCAAAGAAGGTGGGTAGCATGATGAATTGACCCAGATGGAATGAGGTCACAACCTCTGGCAAAAATGAAGCCTGGGCGCGAAGCACCACCTTTGATGGAAAAGACATTATGTGGGGGGGCATGCAAGACAGCGCCTGCAACTCACTCACCCTCCTGGCACATGCAGTCACCACTCAAAAGGCTGTCTTGATGGTAAGCAGCCAGAGGGGACAGGTGTGTAAAGGCTTGAAGGGAGCACACATATAAAAGGTGAGGACAAAATTAAGGCCCCACTGCAGCATAGCAAAGGGAGTGGGAAGAAACAAGTGAGCCAGCCCCTTCAGAAAAATGTATGTACAATTGGAGACCTAAAGAGAGACAGTTGTTATGGTAGCTGCAAAAAAGCAGATAGAACAGAAAGATAACCTTTGAGAGAACCCACTGCAGATGCCTGCTCAGCAAGAGTTAGAATGAATAGAAGAACAGTGGAAAGAGAAGCAGAAAGAGGGTCAATAGACCTTTCTGTCAGTATAATACACATATCTGCCAAAGGCAGGCATATACCTCTTGGCTGACGGTGGCCTTGCTGCCAAAATAATATTACACACTTCAGGAGGAAGGTCAAAAGCCACCAACTGTTGCCGCTCAATTTCCATGCATGGAAGCACAGAGTTGACAGGTTTGGGTGAAGCACCCTCCCCTGCTGCTGTGACAGAAGATCCTCCCTAAGGGGCAGCATGATCGGAGGATCGATGCTCATTTTCAGAAGCTCTGGAAACCAAACTCTCCTCGAGGAGAAGATGAGGTCCGCTTGGATGACCTCTTCATCTTGTGCCTCTTCCCTGAGTGTCCCAAAGACCTCGAGTGGAACCAAAAGGACTTTGGGATTCAGGCGCCATCCCACGACCTCCTGTTCTTTGATCGAGACCAGAGTGTCGCTGGACGGTGTTGACTGCCGGGCCACAAGGAGCTTCTTAGCCTGCTCTTGCAAGGCCTTCGGAATCATATCCCGACAGTCAAAGCACGACTTTGAATCGTGGTCACGCTTGAGACACCAAAAACAGGTGAGGTGGGGGTCAGTAACCGACATCATGCGGTGGCAGGCACAGCACGGCTTGAACCCTGTCTCAAAGACATCCTCGCACACAAAGTTGGAAAAATTCTGAATTCAACAAGAAGTCCAGAAAAGGCTTGTCAGAAAGCGACAGAGAGGTAGCTCTTCCCGGATCAGCGCTTAACTGGTGCAGAAAGAAAAGAACTGATGTCTGTATGTATTGGTGGTGCCTATATAGGTACCGCGACGTCATAACCGACGCCAATGACGTCACGTAAAGCCGCTTGGACCAACCAGATGTCAGGCACAAGAGGTATTGGACAGGAAACGTTCGGGATCCAGCCTGATACCTGGAAAATTCAAAAGTAAGGAATCTGCAGCTAGAAGTCTCTATCAGATAAGGGCTGCATAGATATATATATCTATACTACTATTATAAAGAGCGAACACAAACCTTTTGGCCAGGTAAACTCGGGAACCACAGCGCCAATCCACACACCCAATACATCCTTGAAATTGTCAGGGTGTGTAGATGGACATAGGCTAGATAAAATTTAAAGGTAAACGTAAATTTAAAAATGTAACTTTAAAAACAAAGTAGTCCCCTGAAAGAAGCGCCGGCCGCGACGTAGCGCTGGCCGCAACGTAGCAATAACAGCAACGTGCGTGATGACGACAGGTGGGGAGGAGCGGTCACGAGCAGCGAGGAAGGAAACAAAGATGGCAGCGCCCATACCCAACGGGAGAGAATTGTAACAGTAGTGGAAGAAGGCAAGATTCCTGTAAAGAGCATCATGTCCCGCCTGATAGTGAAGAATCTACCGACCGGAGTAAGTGCTACTTGGATGGGGCCACTAGAGGGGAGGGGAGGGGAGGGGAGGGAATCAAAGGGCTGAACGAGGCACAACTGAGAGAGGTACTGCACTGGTGAGAAAGCGACAGCCGAGGAAGACATTGAACAGTGGGAAATAACTGAGAAGTTCACAAGGCTAATGGTGGTATAGCCGAGAGAGGAACACTGAGCCACGCCACAGAGGTATGGTGCTCTTTTAAAGGGTGACAGAATAGGAGATTGATTTATTGTTTGGGATTACAAAATTGTCACGTTTTCAGCTTTCTTTATAGTGCAGTCAAAGTGAAAAATGTAAGTGTTCTGGGCGGGAGGGGGCCTGGGCGGGAGGGGCTGCAAGCCTAAAAGCCACGGCGGTATGGTGCTCTTTTAAAGGGTGACAGAATAGGAGATCGATTTATTGTTTGGGATTACAAAAGTGTCACGTTTTCAGCTTTCTTTATAGTGCAGTCAAAGTGAAAATGTAAGTGTTCTGGGCGGGAGGGGGCTGGGGCGGGAGGGGCCGCAAGCCTGAAATGCTGCCCCCAGCCCCCTTCTGCCCCTGGCAACGCTGGGGCGGGCTGCTGGTTCATTTATAAACTACACATTCATTCAGACAAACTTTTACACACTAACATAGAAATAAACGGCCACATGCATCAAAGTCCGTTTTTGCGATTCCTTATTTGCAATTTTTAGGGAATCGCAAATAAGGAATCGCAAAACGGGATGCATGATTGAAATTGCATAAAATTTGCGATTCGGTAAAAATCGCAATTTTTACCGAATCGCAAATATTATGCAAATTCCAATTTGCGATTTCGCAATTCCCTTTGATTCCTATGGGCCAAAAGGCACATAGGAATCAATGGGAATTGCGAATTCGCAAATTGGAATTCGCAAAATGTTAATGCATTCCATGGGTGCAGGGGGGGGTCCTTTGGACCCTCCCTGCACCCCTGAAATGTATTTTAAAGTGCATGTTTCACACACACATGTCCTAAGGACATGTGTGTCTGTAACATGACAGTGTTTTAAAATGCGTCTTTGGGCATTTTGACACATTTTTGCAAATTACCATGAGGTTCAACCTCGTGGTAATTTGCACCCCCTAATTGCGAATTCGCAATTTAAAAAAAAATCATGCATTGCTTTGAAGGAATCGCAAATTTGCGATTCCTTAAAAGCAATCGCATTTTTGGAATTCGCTAAAAATAGCGATTTTACCAAAAATGCTTGATGCATCCCAGAAACCTATTTAGGAATCGCAAACGGCCGAATTTTGCGATTCGCACTGTTTGCACTTCCTAAATAGGTTGATGCATGTGGGCATTAGTTCTTTCTTTGGCCAGTGAAGGTAGTTCTAAAAAGAACTGTTTTTTTTGTTTTGTATTTTTTATGTGTTTTCTCAACAAATTCCAAGAGGAACAAAAGAATGAAAAAAGAACAACTAATGTCGAGGACAGCAATGATCCTGTATCCTGCGTTTTATCAGGTCGATAGACTGTTCCCCATAACACAAAAGTTTATCGCAATAAATGCAAAGAAATTTAACTTTAGCAAAGTCAGAATCAATATGTGGGTGTGGACTGCTTGCTGAAAATGCTGCCACACTTGATTTGCTTGGTGTAGCAGCAGGTTGGTTCTCGTGCCACCTCCGTCTTTCAGCTCGAGCAAAGTTCTGGGGGTGCAAGTTCTTCACGTGAAGTGAAGTAGTGTGGCTCACCGGTTAGAGGCGGCAGACCCGAGAGCAGAGGACGGCCTGGGACCAGGGTTCGATTCCCGGCGCGGCAGGTTTCTGGACCAGGGTCAGCGGACTCGATAATTCTCTCGCCTCGGTGCCCACTCTGATCAGCGATCACACTCGGCAACTCTGGGCATTAGCTTGCCTCCTCTTCACTAACGGCCCCACCAGACCGCCGGGGATGCCTGGTCTCACCCTGGAGCTACCCATTAAGGGACCATCTCTCAGGGAAGCCAGGAAGGGTTTCGCAGCGGTCGAAGCGCCTTGGGACCCTCCGGGTAAGTAGTGCGCTATATAAATGCCTATACATACATACATACACGTGTCGCACCATATTTGCTGTGCCAAAGGAATATTGTTTACATGAATCACCCCTTGAAAGAGTTGTTTGGCAAATTTTACAGGTTACTTTTGCAGCATTAACCTTTTTTTGACCTTCTGGAAAAGTGAAAAACTTCCAAATTAGAGCTTCTTTCCTCTTCTTTGGAGCTTCTTCAGGAATGAAATCTCCCTCTGAAGAACTACTGGAACATGAGTCCAATGCTCTTATTATTGTGATCTTCCTTCTATTTGAGAAGATTCTCACAACAAATGCTTCTTCTTAGAAAGTCAAATTCGAATAATTATAATGGGACGGAACTTTCAACAGTCGCAATAGGAAAAGTTACAAACCAATCAAATCTCTACTTTTAAAGTCACATGCTTTGCGTACGCTTAGGATGCGCTTGCGCAGCTCTTTCAATACGAGTACCCATGATGTTCTAACGCGATTTGTTTAATTCTTTTTAAAAGTAATATATGATTATTACAAGTATTAAAAAAAATCATAGTTATCCCAAATGTCTGCCCTTAGTATGTACATTAAATACATACATGTTTTAAACCAAGTAGAAACATTGCCCCTTTCGCATACAGAACGCCGTACATGACGTCACACGAAGCTTTAATGTGACGCGTAACGTCATACCATATTCATACCGTATGCACGGGTACACGCTCAGTATAATAAGCAGTACAAACTATGGTGCGATCACCGTCTCAGTGACAAATCAGAGCTCAGGGCGCGCTAAGGACAATGATTAGAAGTGCTGACTCATTGCAGATCCGATTCTGGGCCTGCCTCTGCGCACATGATAACACCGCCCCATCTCTCTCTGTTGTTAATTATTGGTGCACACACTCATACTTGCACATGCGCGGTGCACGCCCGCCCACACTCCCCATATGCCACCAACTAGCATGCTTGCTGTCACTAAACCTGAAAACCTATACATCAGCCAATGTGATGTCCCCCAGGGCCATCATTCTTATAGACTGCGAAAACGCTACCAATGACAGCCCTGGGCTTAGTTTGTTCAGCCCCCGCGGTTCCCATATAATGCGGACACTGACGTGAGCACGCTCTCTTTTGCCTGCCTCTGCTGCGATGACAGACAGACTGTCGAAAACACCCCAGACTCAGCGAAACCACAGCCTTTCAAGACACGACAAAAGACGACAGAAACAAAGGTAAGAGAAGACGTCACAACATCAGCCTCCACTGTAAATTTTATATGCATAATACTACTTTTTTATCCTTCAGATGGCTTTCCTCCCCCTCAATGGTTTTAAATTGTACTTACATAATTTAAATATTACTTTATAAGTCAAGAGCTCCTATACACCTCTAATCTTAAAAATTGTGCGAGCATACATTTCTGTGTCGCATTTCTGTACTACGCCACATGCTTAGGCCTCAATTATTATTAATTGTGCATCCATGATAGTATATTTTTTTCTGCGTCACAACGCCGTCCCAGGCCTTTATTAACGTATTGATCTTCCTTTGTTTACTGGAGCTGCAACAGACTTAACTACGAAATATTAAGAACCCACATTAAAATTCACTTTTGATAGTAGTTACGCAACTCAGTATCAATGACTAATCCTTCAGCAAACATCGTTCAGAAGCAACCACGGCCTATCGAGCAAAAGCAATGGAATTCTCTACAACCTATTGAATATACTTTGACGTATAGAAGCAGAGTTCAAGTCGACTGGTGAACTCCGGTGGCCGCACTCTTTATACAAGGTAAGCACAGCAGCCTAGATCTACAAAGCCTTCATAGGAATGCATTAGAAATAAGTCGGCATAACAGGCGTCAGTAACGCAGTAGGCACTTCCATATAGACACCACTTGAACGCGGCACTATAACAAGTAAAATGTACCAGGTACACTGCACGCATAAAATTGTAGTGTAACTTTTATTTATAAAAGGAGAGAGGGCCATATTATCAAACCTTGGCAACAGAATTATCGCCACTTTATCATCAGGAAAGTGGCGATAATGGGTTTGATAATATACTCTATAGAATTACAATCGAAGCTCATGTTAGATATGAAGGACATCTGACATGAGCTTCCATTGGAATTCCATAGAGCATATTATCAAACCCATTATCGCCACTTTAGCGACACTTTCCTACCGATAAAGTGGCGATAATTTTTGTTGCCCAGGCTTGATATTATTGCCCAGAGTGCGTAGTGTACAGCAGCTTCTCTATAACATCAGATACGTTACAACAGTCTGACAAACAGATTCACAACGTTATTACGCGACTTTTGAGTCACTTTTAACAAGGGTAAAGTGATGCAAAGAGCTAGTAAATCTACGTCTGGTTCAACAAAAAATCTCAACTCCAGACTCTGCGACACAGTTTTAATGTTTTTTCTCTCTTTCTCTCTCACTCTCTGTGACATAATTTCTCTTTCCCTCTTAAACGTATAGACACTGCTGTCTGCTTGGACGTGTAGAAGATCAGCCCACCTGAAGTTGTGAACTCAACTACCCGAAGATTTTCGCCGCAGTGTGTATATAACGGTAAGCAGAGAGGCCTATATCTACAAAGCCTTCATAGCAATGCATTAGAAATAAATCGGCATAACAGGCGTCAGTAACGCAGTAGGCACTTCCATATAGACACCCCTCGAACGCGGCACTATATCAAGTGAAATGTACCAGGCACACTGCACTCGTAAAAACTGTAGTGTTAGCTTTATTTGTGAAACAAGAGAGGGCCATATTATCAATCCTTGGCGACAAAATTATCGCCACTTTATCGACAGCCAACTGCCGCTAAACTGCCCATAATAAGTTTGATAATATGCTCTATGGAATTCCAATCGAAGCTCACGTTAGATATGAAGGACATCTGACTTGAGCTTCGATTCGAATTCCATAGAGCATATTATCAAACCCTTTATCGCCACTTTAGCGACACTTTCCTGCCGATAAAGTGGCAATAATTTTTTTTCGCCCAGGCTTAATATTATGGCCCAGAGTGCGTAGTGTACAGCAGCTTCTCTGTAAAATGTATAATTACCTCCGAGCAGTGACAACAGATAGGTTACAACAGTCTGACAAACACATCCATCAACGTTATTACGCCACTTTTGAGTCACTTTGAACATGGGTGAACTGATGCAAAGAGCTAGTAAATCTACGTCTGGTTCAACAAAAAATCTCAACTACAGACTCTGCAACACAGTTTTAAGGTTGTTTTCTTTCTCTCTCACTCTCTGTGACATTATTTCTCTTTCTCTCTTAAACTTAGACACTGCTGTCTACTTGGACGTGTAGAAGATCAGCCCACCTGAAGTTGTCAATCCCAATGCCTGCAGTGTTTGGCTGCAAGCTTTATACAACGATAAGCACAGAGGCCTAGATCTACAAATCCTTCATAGGAATGCATTAGAAATAAGTCAGCATAACGGGCGTCAGTAACGCAGTAGGCACTTCCATATAGACACCACTTGAACACGGCACTATAACAAGTGAAATGTACCAGGCATACTGCGCTCGTACAAACTGTAGTGTTAGCTTTATTTGTGAAACGAGAGAGGGCCATATTATCAACCCTTGGTGACAACATTATCGCCACTTTATCGGCAGCAAACTGCCGCTAAACTGCCCATAATAAGTTTGATAATATGCTCTATGGAATTCCAATCGAAGCTCATGTTAGATATGAAGGACATCTGACATGAGCTTCGATTGGAATTCCATAGAGCATATTATCAAACCCATTATCGCCACTTTAGCGACACTTTCCTGCCGATAAAGTGGCAATAATTTTTGTCGCCCAGGCTTGATATTATGGCCCAGAGTGCGTAGTGTGCAGCAGCTTCTCTGTAAAATGTATAATTACCTCCGAGCAGTGACAACAGATAAGTTACAGCAGTCTGACAAACACATCCATCAACGTTATTACGCCACTTTTGAGTCACTTTGAACATGGGTGAACTGATGCAAAGAGCTAGTAAATCTACGTCTGGTTCAACAAAAAATCTCAACTCCAGACTCTGCAACACAGTTTTAAGGTTGTTTTCTCTCTCTCTCACTCTCTGTGACATCATTTCTCTTTCTCTCTTAAACTTAGACACTGCTGTCTACTTGGACGAGTAGAAGATCAGCCCACCTGAAGTTGTCCATCCCAGTGGCTGCAGTGTTTGGCCGCAAGCTTTATACAAAGGTAAGCACAGAGGCCTAGATCTACAAATCCTTCATAGGAATGCATAGGAATAAGTCGCCATAACGGGCGTCAGTAACGCAATACCATATAGACACCACTTAAACGCAGCACTATAACAGAACAGGAATATACGAGTCACACTGCACACATAAAACTGTAGAGTTACCACAACTTGTAATGCTTCAGCTTATTTACTCACATCTACATAATTCTAAACTCTAATTTTCTTTTTTCTTTTGCAGATTACCAATCGGACACCTTTTGGAATCCATTTCACAATTTCTTTATAACATTGTTTAACTTATTTTGCCAGTTCTAATATAGTTATAATTGACTTTCGTTCATATTTATTGTTTATTAAAAGTTAATTAAAAGGAACTACATACTTCTTTTATTTTGTGGGGGGGGGGGTATGACGGTCCACAATAAAAATAATGTTGAAATACTATAGTAAGATATTCAAGACTAGGATTGAAAACTACTGAGTTCTAACTAACTGATCGCCTCGGCACTACCTTTCAAATAAATATATAAAAAATATGACTATTGATACTGTACAAAAGTACAGCACCGGATGAATCACACGAACCGGGAAAAGAAAGCAACAGATTTACTAAATGACATAAAGAAAGGTTTGCTTGTTAAACGTGAAGAAAAAAACGTGAACTTCGAAACGACGCTGAGCATGCGAAGAGAGTACAACTACTACACCAAAAAAAAGGAAAGCTTTACATACAAAAGGCGATACATTATCGCCACTTTTATCAACAGGAAACTGCCGATAAAGCAGCGATAATGTGCTAGATGATAGTCCCTTGTAACTTCCCATAGCAGCCCAGCTTCTGATCCTAACCTAGGCTGCTATGATTATTCACAAGTACATATTATCAAGCCCATTATCTCCGCTTTATCAGCAGTTTCCTGCCAATAAATGCGACGATAATGTATCGCCGTTTGTTGATAATATGGACCATAGCTCTTTTTTTTGACCAGTAAACTTAGGTGCATATTATGAAGGACTGGTGTTAAAATTATCGCCGTTTTATTAGCAAGAAACTGCTGATAAAACGGCGATAATGAGCTTCATAATACGGCCTTGTTATTTCCCAAAGAACCCCATGATAGCACCAGACCATAGGCTTCTATAGGACTTAACAACGCGTACAAGTACTGCACGAGTACCCCACCATTTTTTTTTTAAATTGACCCTAAAGATCCATGTACCACCCACTGACCAAGACTATGTGTATATGTGTGTGTATAGGCATTTATATAGCGCACTACTTACCCAGACTCAGGATGTTTCTACCCTGCCCCCTTTCCTTATTTCTCAACTTTCTTTTACTGTTTTCTTGTGACTCTGCTCTTCCGACAAACAACATGGCTGCCAATACTTCCTGGTTTGGAGTATTGACAGCCAATCCGCATGCAGCTCCTGCTCGTAATTGTAGGTACTTACAAACGCGTACGTCGCGATTTTTCTTTGAAAAAAATAGAGCCTAAACATCCATATACGACCCCCTAAGCAAGCCTACAGGGTCAGAATATCTCTATCCTACCCCCTTCCCTTTCTTCTCAACTTTGTTTTACTGTTTTCTTGTGACTCGGTTCTAGCGAGGCACAAGATGGCCGCCAACACTTCCTGGTTTTGAGTGTTGACAGACGGTTCACAGCCAATCAGCATGCAGCTCGCGCTCGTAATTGAACGGATTTCAGTACGCGTACTGAACTCCGACTCTAGATATCGCTATGATTTTACTTGAAATTTTCTCAAAACCTACTGAAGGGATTTACACCATTTAACAAAAAGCACAATCTGCGAACAGAACTCTACCTCTCTGCCAAATTTCGTGTAATTCCGTTCAGCCGTTCGCCCAGGACCTAATGAATAAAAAGGACTTCTACTTTTTTTCACCTTTTCCACCGCGTACATGTACTGCACGAGTACCCTGCCATTTTTTTTTATTTTAAATAAAAATTGACCCTAAAGATCCATGTACCACCCCCTGACCAAGACTATAGGCTCAGAATGTTTCTACCCTGCCCGATTTCCTTATTTCTCAACTTTCTTTTACTGTTTTCTTGTGATTCTGCTGCTCTTCCGACAAATAACGAGGCTGCCAATACTTCCTGGTTTGGAGTATTGACAGCCAATCAGCATGCAGCTCCTGCTCGTAATTGTAGGTATTTACATATGCGTACGCCGCGATTTTTCTTTAAAAAAAAACAAAATAAAAAATAGAGCCTAAACATCCATATACGACCCCCTAAGCAAGCCTACAGGGTCAGAATATCTCTACCCTACCCCCTTCCCTTATTTCTCAACTTTGTTTTACTGTTTTCTTGTGACTCGGTTCTAGCGAGGCACAAGATGGCCGCCAACACTTCCTGGTTTTGAGTGTTGACAGAAGGTTCACAGCCAATCAGCATGCAGCTCGCGCTCGTAATTGAACGTAATTCAGTACGCGTACTGAACTCCGACTCTAGATATTGCTATGATTTTACTTGCAATTTTCTCCGAAACTACTGAAGGGATTTACACCATTTAACAAAAAGCACAATCTGCGAACAGAACTCTACCTCTCTGCCAAATTTCGTGTAATTCCGTTCAGCCGTTCGGGCTGTAGCCCTGGCTAAAGGTCCCTATGGAAAATTGCATGGGGAAAACACGTTTTGGGACCCCCTTTTTCTTCTCGGCCCCCACTGACGAATCACCGCCACACTTTCAGGGAAGGAGCGGAACCAAGAAGGCCATTTTCTTGGAGAAATTCACGAAGATTCGTCCACCGGCGCCAAAGTTATTCCAAATAGAATGTTGTGGATTTCCTATGGAAACTAGGTCCTAACTATAACTACCTACTGGCGACCGCCAGTAGGTAATATATATACACACGCACACATATGTCTATTAAAGTACTAAGTACATATTTAATTCCGGGACCCCTGCACTTGGGCAGGAATATTCAGTGCTTATGAATATTGATGAGGATCCCCTGGAAGAGAACAGTCATTATCATGTCCAATCGCTGTAAAGGTCAATGTGCTGTAAAGGTCAACTTTTGGTAAAGGCATGTGTGCTAATGACTGAGATGCCTTTAAGTGCACTGCAGTGGTGCTAAGCAATCGAGAAACTGTCAATAAAATATTTGGGAATAACTTCACAAACATCTATAGGAAGTCAAAGGAGGAGGGAGTGTGTCGTCTCATGCCTAAATTGTTGGAACACAACCAGGTGCTACTGCAATTATCCTTTCCAATCCATGTGCTTGTGTATCGCTGTGCGAACCACCCTCCCTTACCTGCACGCAATGGGTGTACTTAGAAGATACAATAAAACTTCATATTAAAGAAGCTGGAGAGATGTAATAAAAGGCCAACTAAATAAGTACAGAGGAATGTTTCACTGACCATCTCAGCTCTTCGTCCTTGTCATGCCTCTGAATGGAATGCAACAAGAAAGTGACCTAATAACACTTGACTGTAAAATGGAAATGTACTCGGGCAACCCATAAAAATGATGTTAGCAATCAGCATTCTTGCAGGAGATGAAAACCTTCGAGACGAACTAAGGTTAAGAATGTACAACAAGACTTCAAAAAATGGAAGCAATAAGAAGCTGCCACCCCTCGGCATCGGCGTCTTTTACGGTGAATATATTTCCCCCGGCTCAATGGTACACTCCACCTCTCGCGTTTGCAGTTCATATTATTTTCCAGCTCTCCTTAAATAAAATTCAGCTCTTGCTGGATCAATAAAAATGATGCCCATTTCCCTAATGACTGCTGATTGCCATTTGCTATTCAAATCAGACTAGATAAATTACAATACATGCCAGGGAACAGGCCAGTGAATTAAGACAGGCCTCCAGAGGACCAGCGGTATTATTAATCTTTCAAGACACTATCATATTTCTTTCTGACAGCATGCTAGTCTCACGGACATACTGCACCCGGATTGAAATATCAGCTGCTGCAAAATCAATAGCACTATAAACACTATTATTTTCTGCCAGGATTAGGGCCCCCACCCTGGCTTGCTGCCCCACCCTCCATGTATTAGTTTCGTATAAAACAAGAGAGAGCCTGAAAACGGCTAGGCAGGTGACGGACGGCCAGTGAAGCCTTTGCATTTCAACATGGCCGGCTCTGCTTCATTATCATCCTAATGAGATCGGATGGACTGATGGCTTGATGGCCCAGTAAAAGGGGCAGTGGCCACCTGCTACCCAGTCAAATGTTACACAGGCTATGCGGACGCAGGGCGGTCGCACACCACAGCAGACCAGCAACCATGATGTTTACACACAGACGCTCGACGGCGGGAAGAGCGCCCAGACATGCGCAGGAGACAGCATGTGTGGGAGACATCTGAAAGCGTGTGTATGATACCTGGCCTCAGAAGCCATTGCAAGCCTTTTACAAGCAGTTCCAGCCCACATGCTGCTCAAAGAACTGGCGATCGCGCAGCCGCAGATGTCTGGATGCCCGCCCTCTGTAAAATCACAGCGGGTTGGATGTTATTCAAGTACTAGCTATGGAGGCAAAATAAGTTAATGCAAGTTAAAGCGGATGTTAATACAAATAAAATGGCCGCATTATTAACTCTACGTGTCACCTTTAGGTACATTTCATTGCTAAGAATGTTTTTGATTCCCAAAATCTACACAATTTCTTAGGATGAAAAGTATTTACATTCTATTTTTGGCGAGTCCGCGCACGTTCAAAACTTTGCCTTTCTAGGCTGATTATTATGAACGTATGGATTAAAAGAAAACAACTCATCGTCGCAATCCTAATGTTTTTATGTATTGTAATTGCATTTATATAGCGCTTACTCCCACTGTCGGGCCTCGAAGCTCTTTTTCGGCAAGCAGCACGCTACTCCGGGACCCATAGAGGATTAGTGAATTAGTGTTGTGAAACATGCAAGTACATTTTAAGTGGTGGATAGGTTAGTCAGTTAATTGGATTTGGAATGATAGCAGAAGGATAGAGGAGGACAAAGGTTTGTATTTATATAGCGCTTGTTGGCGCACGCTATTCAGGAAGCCTACAAAGGATTAGTAGTGAATTAATATGGTGAACTATGAAGTAATTTTAGTGGTGGTTATTAGTCAGTTACTTGGAGTGAGAAGGTTAGCGGAGGGATAAAAGGGGAAGAAATATTTGCATTCATATACCACTTGTTACCCCTGATGGGTGTTGAAGAACTTTTCTGCCGAGTAGCACGCCACTCAGGAACCCATAAAGGATTACTGTTGAAAATTAGTATAGTAAAAAAATATGAAGTCATTTGAGTAGTGGATATGTGTTAGAACTGGGGGTCTCTAGTTGGCAGAGGTAAGTACCACTGTCCAAATAGGGACCCTTGCTTCTAGTCAGGGTAAGGAGGAAAGACTCTTTAGATAACCTCTGCTCACCCCCTTGGTAGCTTGGCACAAGCCGTCAGGCTTATCCAAAAGCAATGTGTAAAGTGTTTGTACCAACACTCACAGTAACATAGTGAAAACACCACTAATTGACTCCACAACTGTTTAGAAAAATAAAGGTATTTAATCTAAACTACACAAGACCAAAACGACAAAAATCCAACATACACACTTCATGAATATGGTTGCAAAAGAGTTCTTAAGGTTGCGATAAAAATAATCCACAGTTGCGTGAAAAGTTCACAGTTGCGTCACGTTTAGCCAACAGTACCTTTAGATGCGACAAAGCTCCAAAAGCAGAAGCTGGTGCGGTGGAAAACAAGCGATGCGTTGCTCCTGAGACCTTGGGGAGGCGTTTGCGACAGCCCCGCTGTGGCAGCGGGCGTTTTGCGACAAATCCGGTCTGTATGGGGAGGAAGGCCACTTGTATGGATTCCAGTGCGTAGGTTCCGTTGGAAGTTTGTTCTCGCAAAGGCACGATGCGACGATTTCGTAGGGGCTGCGACGATCTCCGGGGCGACGATGCGCGATCCAGCGGCGATCTCTCTCTTGCAGCCCCTCGATGTGATGGCTCTGCGACGATGTTCGCAGCGACGTCATGCGGTCCACAAGTAAGCGGTGCAGTGATCTCACCCAGCGATGACAGGCTCTGCGACGATACTCGCAGCGATGGTGATCTTCCCGCAAGCGCAGGGTGCGACGCCTTAGGCAGCAGCAACAGACGCTGCGACGATCTCGACCTCCGTAGCGGCAGGAATTTCCTCTCACTGTCGGGGATGCGCTCCGCAGCGAGCGATGCAATAGCTTTTCTGTAGCAAAGTCTTTAAAAGCGTGATTTCCAGCTTCCCATCACAGGTACAACTTCCAGAGGCACCACACATGGGCCAAGCACTCGAGGAAGGACAGAGCTCTCTCAGCAGAGCTCAGGGAAGCTGGGGGTGAAGTCCTTTTGTTCATGGGACTTCAAAACAGGGAGCCAGCTCTTCTCAGGCCCTTGGAGATTCCTTCAAGCAAGGGGACACAGCACAAAGCAAAGTCCTTCCCCTCTCCTTGGCAGCAAAGCAACAGCAGGGCAATCCAGCATAGCAACAGCAGGACAGTCTTCCTTCTTCAGTTTCAGCTTTCTCCTTGGCAGAGGTTCCTTCTTGATTCGAGGATGATCTAATTTTCTGTAGTCAGGGGTCCTGTACTTATACCCCTAAAAGTCTTTGTTCTCTTTGTGCAAGTAGGCCCTGAGCCCGGTCTGAATCACTTCTGGGTGTTCGTTGAGCACTTGGTTACCAGGCTTCTCCTTTCCTTTCAGAGTGAGGGGCAGGGTCGTCAGCTGCCCAGCAGGAGGTGGAGCCAGCATTGTGGACGGCACGCAAAGCCCTATTCAGTCCAAGGTGCTATCTCCTCCCACCACTCAAGTTGCAGATGCAGTCATTCAGCCTAGGGCTGACTCAGCCAACCTCCTGGGGGATCCCCAGAGCCCCTGTCACTCTCAAACCAAACAGTCAATTCACAAACAGGCCAAGGCACACAGAAAGGTCAGGCAAGAGAACAGCAAGTTTCTAAAAGTGCTGTTCTCAAACACATGATTTAAAAACAACCTTTCCTAAAAGATGTGTTATTAAATTCTGAGTTTAGGGATACCAGACTTGTATGTCCCATCTTGTTCCTATGAGAAGAAATACTGGTAGCCACTGTAGCCAGCATCCCCCATGATAGCCTACGGAGCAAGATAGCCTTGCAGCAGTGAAAAACGAAAATGGCTGTAATTCACTACCAGAGCATGTCACCTGCACAAGTACAAGCTCTGCCTTTCACATACACTGCACCCTGCCCAGGGGGGTACCTTGGGCCTTCCATAGGGGTGACCAATGTGCACAGAAAGGGGAGGGTTAGGCCTGGTCAGTGGGGACACTGACCAGGAGGACATGGCAGTTCACAGACTGCACATAGGCACTACGGTGGCAGGCCTGAGACACCATTTTAGGGCTACTCATGTGAGTGGCACAATCAGTGCTGCAGGCCCACTAGTAGCATTTTTCTTCACCAGCCCTGGTACACCCAGTGCACTTTACTAGGGACTTCTTGGTGATACAAATATGCCAATCATGTGTATCCAATTACAATACCAATTTACACAGAGAGCATATGCACTTTAGCACTGATCAGCAGTGGTAAAGTGCCCAGAGTCCTATTGCCAACAACCACGGGTCAGGAAAAATAAGGGAGGAAGAAGCAACAAGTTTGGGAATAACCCTGCAAAGAGGGCCATTTCCAACAATATGTTATTCAGTTATTTGGGTAGTATATTAGTATAGTTTAATATGGAATTTGAGAAGTTAACATGTTAGTCTGTTAATTTCGATTGAAATAGTGGAGGGATAAAAGAGGGAAGGATTTTTTTTTTTTAGGTCTTAGCGGTAGGACGAGGCTTTTGGGTGAGTAAAAAGGAGTTTTGGAGGGGAGGACTCAGAGGGAAGACTTTAGAAAGGTTCGTTTTAGGGGATCGGTGTAGTAAAAGAGGTGTCAGATGATGCAAGCAGGGGTAGAGTAGGAGAGAGTCTAGAAAGGGTTATTTTGGCAATCATAGTAGTGGTATGGGGTTTGGGATAAATGAGAGAGTGGATCTAGAGGATATATTGATAGATGTATAGGATGACAGATAGGGTAGTGCATTGGAAGGAGTAGTAGAAGAAGTTTGAGATGAGTCAGAAGGTTGGGCTAGAAGATATATTGAGCGAAGTATAGGCTGAGAAATTGGGTAGTGCATTGGAAATGCTAATTTAGAAGAAAGTGATAAATATATAGATCCATAATTACATTGAAAGTATATAGATACACAAAGGAGGTAAGTATATGTAGATTAAAGAAATTGATAGAGGCACAGGATGAGAAATAGGGTAGTGCATTGGATATGCTTTTTCAGGAGAAAAGTAACAGACACACAGATCCAAGTACATGGAAGGTACATAGATGCACAATGCAAGTATGTACATGTAGACCAAGGATGATTTTTATTTATATATTTACTATTATTATTTTTTCTCTCAACAACATAATTATTTTACATTTTTATACAAAGTAATACACAAAGATAGGTACATATCTGTAGTGAAAAAAAATGCTTGTATACAGAGGGATATGCTGTAAATTGCTGTTTGCGTATGGTGCTTATGTGGGTAAGAGCCAAATCTTGAGTAGATTTCTGCAGATGAGGTGGTTGTCGGTGGACCTTATGTTGGGGGGTAAAGAGTTCCATAGTTTGGCTGCTTGAACAGAGAAGGATGTGCCACCCATGTTTTTTTTCTTGTATGGTGGGATTTTGAGGCGAGATGCTCCTTTAGAGCGGCGGTTCCTTTGTTGAATGTGTTGGGTGATTTTTTTCCTGTACTTTAATTCCTGTACTCAGGCACCAGAGCTGACTAGTGCCCTTCGTAACGGTGATGGAGTTATGATAAGTTATCCAAAAGTGCTCTACCCATGCCGTTTTTAGAACTACTACTCTTTCCATCATCCCTCACCTTTGGCTATTACAGAGACTGTGTAAATGTGCTGTTGAGCAGTGTCTAAGATGTATCAGGCATATGGTGTAAGGACTATTCCTCGGATCATAAAGCCATTTACAAACCTGCCCTGATAGCCTTTCTTCTCTCCTTTAAAGAAGCACATAGCCTGTTTTATGCTGATAAAATCAATCATTCCATCTCAAGATATTTGCAATGGACTTGCGACTCTTTCTTTTAAACCAAATACCTGACATCCACAATTCTTTACCTGTCTTGCAGGAGAATCTTCCTTCTGTAGGTCCCTTTGATCAGGATAGCCTCAGCAACAGTCACTCATTTAAGCCTATATCATTGGATAACTCTATGTAAGAGATCCTGACCTGCAAATCCAATTCGCCACTGGATGTTTGTCACCGACCATGCTAGCCATGGCTGTTGATAACCTTAAACCCGTGGGGGGGGAGCACTGAGCAATGATACATAGCTGCACCATAGAATACAGGGCAGAGTTGGGAGAGTTGGCGGCCACCCTCTCAAGGGCCTGAAATGGTGGAATAGATCACACTTATAGTGTTCCCGGCCCCCTTCGTACCACTGAAGGGTAAAGCGCTCTAGTGCCCCCCAACAGGGTAGACCCCATCAAATTTGAACACCTGTTATATATTACTGGTCCTTGTGTCCGATTGACACCATTTTGTTTAACTGCAATGTTTTTGTGCTGGGCACGTTTCTATCGCCAAAGTGGGTAGGGGGAAGGGATGTTATTGTTGATATGTTATGGTCACCCCAAGCACATTCCTATCGCGCTGCAGCCCACTTGAACACACTTCTACCTTGAGGCCACCCCCCACGCAAACCCACAAACAATAGGATCTTTAGATGACCAATAGACCACATACTCTCAATGTAATCACGTAGAACGTGCAAGGGCTCAATAACCACCCAAAAGTCAGGCAGGTCTTCGTGTTTCTCGACAGGCACCAAGTGGATATTGAGCTTATTTAACAGATGCACCTAACACCGCACACAGCGACACAAATAGGAGAATAATGGGCACATGAGAAAATAGCATCCTCATACTCCTCATATTCCAGGAAGTACTCACCCTAGTCCGTATGGGAATTCCCTTCACCACAATACAATCTGGAATGGATGATCAGGGGAGATTTGTCATCTGGCAGGGTAACTTCAGGGGCACAGCGCTCACCTTAATAAATGGGTATGGTCCCAATGTAGATGACCCTGATCTCTTCATCACTATATATAATCGAATATATAAATTACAACCATCCACTATCATCTGGGAAGGGAACTTTAACTTCCCATTGTATCCGGATGTAGATAGGTCCGGAGCTCATGCAGATCCGATCAAGTAAGCATTTAAGGTACTCAAAGAGGGGATGATGGATTGGGGAACTTAACGATATATGACGGCTCCAGAACACGGGAAAGACAGAGGGCATATACATATCGACTGCACATGACGTGTGATCCAGATTAGATCACTGGCTGGCCACCAGTAAAGTGAATAACTGGGCACAAGCAGTGAGACATCTGCCTAAAACACTGTCTGACCATTCCCCAGTACTATTGTTGCTCACCCTACCAACTGACATCCCCTGACCACTCCAGTGGAGACTGCAGGCCTTGGCCCTTGCAGATACGGTTTAAAGAGATTGGATAAGGACGGCAATTATAAAATATTTCAGGGAAAATGAGGGGTCGATGGATACAATGGTGGTACTGTGGGAGGCCTTCAAGGTTACAATACAAGGCACATGCATTGAACTAAGGGCTGGTGTACTGTCGTCATTACGCACCAGAATGTCCAACTTGAAACACAGCTACAGACGCTTGAGAGAGCATTTGAACCGGATCCTAAACCCCAAACGCTGGCAGACATCAAAACACATCTTCAAGGGTACACAGAGACAGCGGACCAAGAGATCCTCTTCCTATCCAAAAGATGGGTGGAGAGGGCATACGTGGAGGGAGACCAGGGCGTAGCCTAGCCACCAAATAAAAGGGCCTCAGGATGTACCCCAGGTGCGCAAGACGGAGAAAAACAACACGACTCCCAGGAAATTATTAAAAGTTTTGTAGAGTACTATGCGACACTCTAAAGCCGCCGACAGTCTGCCACTCTTTGTGATACAAATACATATTTAAATTACATAGCGCTAGCATGGCTATCACAAAGGCAGGGAGAGTACCTGGTGTAGCGCATAACGGAAGAGGAGGTGGGCGAAGCTATCCGTTCCCTTCCCAACAGACAATCGCCTGGCAGCGACAGAATTTCAAGTAAATTCTACAAAATGTTCTCAGACCTGCTGACGCGGCACCTATTAGCCATGTATCAGGAGGCATATGACAAACAATCTCTTCCCCCTAATTTCGTGAGGCGTTATTAATAATGCTGCTGAAACCCGGGAAATCACCCGAGCAAGTAGACTCATACCGCCTGCAGTTGCTAATCAATACAGACATAAAGATTCTAGCAAAGATTATTGCATTGGGGAACGGGGAACCTTCTTGTTGTGCTGCAGAGAGCCGGGCGCTGCTCCGCTCCATCTCCTTGGCCGGGCTTGGCTCCGCCGAGCCCCACCACCTCTGTGTCTTCACTTGTGGGCCGGGCTTTGCTCCGCCCGTTTCTCTGGCCGGGCTTGGCTCCGCCGGGCCCCCTTTGCCTACATTTCCCAGAAGACCCATCGCGGCAAGGAAACCGCTGACGTCATTCGGAAGCGCCAGGAGGCGCATAAAGGCTTCCTTGGAACCGTGTCCCGCGGGACGGGCGCGGGAGCGCGCCGGGAGAAGCCCGGGACAAGGGCGGGACAGTCTGTGACAGTACGGGACAGACAGGGGCAGGGCTGGGCCCACCCCCAGACAACTGGAACACCCATATTGAAGAGCTCGAGTGTCACCAAGGTACTGTCTGTAGTAACGTTATTAACTGGGTGCAGAACATTACGGAAGTGTCAAGGTACTATTCAAAGAAATGGGCAAAAGGAAAACAACTAAGGGGGGCAATGGCACTGCTATATAAAAAAAGGGGAAAAAGGCAAAAAAATCTAAAGCCCAGCACGCTGCATCAAACTGTGTACTTTCCAGTATTGATTCACTGGTAGAGGAGTGCGAGGGGATATTGAAGGGGGCACCGAACCCAGAAGAGTTGGGCTGCTTAGATAGTTTAACTAATGGCGCGACCCTGAAAAATAATAAAGTAATTACTGGTATTTTTTTTTTTAAAACACTGTCCAAAAGCTCCATGGCGGAAATTCAACCCCCTCCTCAAACACCTACATCCCCTATCGCCCAAACACCTCAGGGTTGCGACAAGCTAAGAACAGGGGAGAGCCAGCCGGAAACCATTGAGGGACTCGATCTGGGTGGGGAGAAGTTGGTGGGAGAAGAGGGGGTTTTATGTACCAATAGTTTTGCTGTACTTGGAGGGGAATCTAGAGAGTTGTGCGAAGTGATACAACAAAGCACCAGCCCAAGGAAACAAACTTCAGGGGGAATTGTTGATTGCCTGAGTTGCCAGAACTTTAAAGGAAGTATACTAAAGAAATTGGGGTCCTTGGGAGCAGAATTAGCTCTAATTAACAAAATGTTGCTAGATTTAACTAAACAGGGGGGCAAGGACGCTGAAAGAACCAGACAGCCACTATCTCCAGTGGTAACTTTAAAAAACGTTGATCGTGAAATAACAAAATCCGTTGGTTGCCGCAAAGTAACAGGGCTGTTGGGCACCCAAATCCCCCAGTCATCAGGGGGGAGGCTTAATCCGACAAAATCTACTACCAAGCAAGTAGCCCCTTCAATGGGCCTTAGGCCAACAGAAGGCGCTGTGGCAAAACAAGCCCCTCTAAATGAGAACATTAGGTCAGCCTTGGGATGTTATATGAATAAACCTACCACCTATCTAGAGGCTGCAAGGCAGCAGGGTTTGCCAAATGGAGCCAAGAACCACCTGAAGATGAGAAAAAATTAAAGAGACCTAAGGGGGCGATATGACCTGGCTACGAGAGGATCCAAAGCCACCAACGGCCAGAGCATGTCATTATATAAATCTAGGAACAGCATAATTTATATGACAGAGGTACCAAGGTTAAAACCTAATGTCCAGGAGAGTAGAGATTCCGTATGCAATAAAGCCATTCACTGGCTGCGCCATGTGAGAGGGTGCAGATCAGTGATTAGGGAGGACCTGATTAAAGTTTCAAGACTGTCCTGGTTTAGTTCAACAACTGATTGCATTGAAAAACAATTGGACAACATGGCATTAGCAGAAAGCTTAGTATCCCTTGAATATAGATCCTCACCCCCTGCACATTCAAACATACAAATTAGCCAGTCTCCTTCATGGTCCAAAGTCAGTATTAGCGATGATTCAAACCTTAACAACAACGACTGACTAGGGAATAGTGTGCAATCTCACAACATAGCATATATCCACCAACCGGGAGTTATTGAGCACGAATCCCAGCTGCCCAGGATGCCCATGTACAAGCGAATCACTTCTACACTTTCTATTCGCTTGTAGGGCTTATAAAAGACCTAGAACAAAATGGCTAAAACTGGTATGTAGAGAGCTGGGTGTGAGAGAGACCAGAACTGCATTGCGTATACTCTTGTCAGCTGTTACATCTATGCTAGTTGTATGCGGGATCGCTAAATATTTAGCCAGTGCGTGGTTCATCCGTGCCAGACTGTTGGCTTAAGACAAGAGAAAGGATGAGCTGTAAAACTGATGTACAGACCGATTCCTGCTAATGTATTATTTATTTATTATTTATTTTATTGTTAATAAATAAATAAATAAATGTGTTATTGAACCCTTTGTTTTAAATGTAAATATTCTGATTTTTATCTTTTTAGATCATGGTATGAAATGCATTAAAAAGTAGATTTTTTAATATGTGTTTTTATGTTTGTATTGTTTGTACTTTTATGATATGTAAATATCGAATAAAGTAGTACAACAGCATCGCAACTTCAACCGCTGATGCAGGCCCTGTTGCTGCCAGACCAAGCAGGTTTAATACCTAAAAGGTCTACCACTCAGAACCACCGGATGTTATTTGCAGTCATGCATTACAAAGACCCCTCGCTATTTGCGGCGGTGGTCTTCATAGACGCCGCCAAAGCATTTGCTTCCAGTGGCTTTACATGTTTACGGTCCTAGCCAGAATGGGTATGCCACAGGCGTTCCTGAAATGGATCCAACTGTTGTACACGGACTCGGTCAGGTCAACAGCATAACATCAGAGCCAGTACAAATATGCAGCGGAACAGACAGGGATGCCCACTGTCACTGATCTTCTTTGCCATTGCACTTGAACTCCTGGCCTGCATCCTAAAGCAGAAACACTCATCTGCAGCCCTGCGTTTCCATCAAAGACCTCTACTGATATCACTATACGCAGACGATATGACTCGTGTACAAACCTGGAGCACACTTTAAGTCAATAAATCAAATTTGAATGGTATTCTGGGTTGAATATTAGCTGGAATAAATCAACAGTGTTCCCACCAACGCTGGCAGTCACACCTGACTCAATAGAATTCCCGCTGGAGTGGTGCATGGAGTCATTAAAATACCTGGGAGTTTGGATACACAGGGACCCCAAAGAAGGTATACGCCAAAATTATGGCGCCACTATTACCAAACCGTGCAACAAAATAGCGCGCTGGATTAGGCTTCCCCTGTCGCTTGCCGACAGATTGGCAATAATGAAGATGGTTATTCTGCCCAAATTTTTATATTTATTTGTCAACATTCCCATCCCTCTCACACAAGAATTTTTTTAAAACATTGCAATCTTGCATGGCGGCTCTTGCCTGGGCATGCAAACAGCCCAGGATCAGCTGGCAGACGCTCAAACCCCCTTACACACAGGGTGGGTTTGACGCCCCAGATCTCTATCTTTATTATCTGTGTGCTCACGCCCACACTACTGGTACCATCCCCAAAGATACATTGCACACACAGCAAATGAGTCTGATGATGTCTTTCCAACCACCCGCAATGTGATACTAATGCATGAGTGCCCAGTGTCTAACCACAAGACTGCAAGCCCATTAGACAGCACAAGCAGAGCGTGGAAACTACTTACAGCACAAACAAACAAGACCCTATTATATGTTGCTAATGTACCCCTACTACACCACCACTCTTTATCCGTCACTAGTGAAGCTTGGGCACTGATAATACAGAAGGAAGCGGGGCTCAGAACTCTGGGTGACGCCTTCTCAACGGGATAATTCATCTCATAAGCAGAGTTTTTTTGCAGTCGAAGTGGCACATTAATGCAGAGATTTGTGTACCACAGAGTGAGGTCGGCAATGAAGGTATTGTACCCTTGCTTCCCCCAGGCCCCACCAGAGCTACTGTCTTTGCAGACCATGTTAGAAAGAGCTGACAGGAAGAAACTGATAACTAAACTGTATAAGGCCTCTCAGAGGGAATGCAAGGCCCCAACAGATGCACCCAGGGAGGGGTGGAACACAATCCTACTAGGCACACATCTAACATCAGCGGAATGGGAGTCCTGCTGCAGGTTACTAGACAGACTCACCCCAAATAGCAACCTGAAAATAATTAATTTCAAATACCTACAGCAAGCTTATTACATCCACCCAGCAGCTGCACAAATATGGGCTGTGCCCAGAGTCGAGATGTAAGAGATGTGGAGAGGCAGAGGCATATTTGCTTCATCTATCATGGGCCTGTAACCCAATTGCGCAGTATTGGAAAACAGATAAAGCAGGTACTAACGACAATCGTGGGAAACAGAATTCAAGTTTGCTGGGCCTCCTCAAGAGCATACCAAATAAGCAACCTAAGTTTGTAGCTGTGGACCTGTTACTGGCCAAGCGTAGAGTATCTATTCGTATATAGGGAAGCTGGAGGCTGATTGTAAATTAGGCTCCTAAAATGGGAGCTGTCTAAATATAATAAGATAGATGTGTCGAAATGTATGTAATGGTTTATACTAAATGGATTTGTGATGCGTTTTTTTTCCCAGTGGCACTAGTTTTTCTTTTTCAACTCATTATTGCGCTCTTCATATATATTGTACACATGCTTTGACTGCCTCCAATACATGTATGCTATGTATGTTTAACTGTACAATGTAAGGACGTGCTTTTGTTATGAGAAAAGTTCAATAAAAAAAATACATTAATCTGGTGGTCAATTCATCTTTAACCTGTCTCTTTCTTCAAGGGTTATGGCGGCCACTTGAAAACTAGCTAAAGTGGTCCTTTCACTCAATCAATCAATCGAATAAGCTTTATTCAATTTTAGGCATATACAATCATGAAAGCAGACAATTTAAAAACACCTCATCACACTTCTAAGAAATACATAGGTAGGACCTCCTGTTGTATCCTTCTACGGATGGACAACGTGTCGGCAGAGAGAGACATAAACAAGTTGGGAGGAACGAGATCGTCTCTGTTAGTGGAGATTGCCAAGGATTTATGGCATTATTGCCTGAATAGTCAGATAACAGTAACAGCGGAATACATTCCAGGCCAGTCCAACCTTATAGCGGACTGGAATTCAAGACATCTCAGGGATTACAGCAATTGGAAATTACTGCCGAGCATATTCCAATGGCTGCAGGAACTTTGAGGTCTGTGTCAGACGCATCTGTTTGCTTCCAGGCTGAACCGACAACTTCCAAACTTCTTCAGTTGGAGGCTGGATCCAGGCAAAGGCGACGGATGCATTCCTTCAGGATTGGTCGGAGTCAGTGAATTATGCATTCCCACCTTTCCTTCTCATCCCGAGAGTGACATCTCACATTCTCAGACAACAGGCAGAGGTGATTTTAGTGACGCCGCTGTGGAGATCGCAACCATGGTTTCCGTTGGAGATGAGCTGCGATCTTCCCAGGATGCTCCCATGGTCGGAGTATCTACTCCTGGACCTCACTGGGAACAACATCCACTGATTCGATTGGGGCAGCTGTCGCTGATGGCATGGAGGCTTCCCGGCAACAGTGGGAATTGCCAGGGTTTTCAGACACAGCTTCAGACTTCATCAAGCAGGCTTGGACCCTTCCACTAGAAAACGGTACTCTTTAGCCTAGAAAGGCTGCATAGGTTGGTGCGTGGAACGACACCTGGATCCCGTGGGTGTAGGCCAACCCGATATTGTAAATTTTCTTTCACAGAAGGCAGCAGGCGGTTTGGCTTATAGGTCAGTGAATAACTTTCGGTCAGCCATTTCGGCGGGACATATCCAGGTGGATGGGAAGCCGGTTGGTATGCACCCTATGATATGTAAACTTCTTAAAGGCATAAGGGTAGCGAATCCCCCCAAACCCAAGTATTCGGGTTTATGGGATGTCTCTTTAGTCATTTGTCTCTTCAATAGTTGGCCAACGAATAAGCTTCTATCAAGAAAGCAATTGTTTGCAGAGTTAGCAATGCTTTTATGTCTGTCAATTTGTAGACGTTCATCGGATGTGTGGGCGTTGGAAATTACAGGTAGAGTATTTACTCCGGAAGGTTTTTCCTTTACTATTACAGATCATACAAAGACTCTCTACAGACATATTGAGTATAATGCTTTTCCTAGCAATGAGAAACTATGTGTTGTCCAATGCTTGAACACGTATGAGGAATGTACTCGTTCATTGAGGACTGAGGGTTCTATTCAACTTCTGCTTGCTTTGCAAAAACCCTTTAAGCCAGTGTCTGCTGCAACTATAGCCAGATGGCTTCGCTATATTATGAAGGAAGCCGGTATTGATGTTCAAATGTTTGTTGCACATTCTGTGCGTGGTGCCAGGGCATCAAAGTCCTACATGTTAGGTTCTGACATTCAAGACATTATGCGTTGTACGGATTAGGCGTCTAAATCAACTTTCAAGCAATTTTATTATAAGCCAGTGGAAGATATAACATCTGTTGTTTTTCAAAAGCGTTAAACTAGCATAATTCGAAGCCTCCGGTCATGTAATAGAATCAAAAATTTGCTAGCATTCGCGCCAAGAATTTTCAATTCTATTAAGGACACGGGGTCGAGGATTGTCCCACCTGGCTATGTTACTATATGATTGTTCGTGCTTACCCACCTGTTGATGATAGGCTGAGTTATACTATTAAGCAGAAATTACGGGTTGTTCATGTTTGTTTTCTCTAGGTAAGGGAGAGCTTACCTGACGAGGACCCTGGGCTGCCCTCTATCCCTCACGGCAGAGGGATACCGCTGACCGCACTGCTGCTTGCTGCACCCGCTTCGCGGGTTGAAGCGAGGGGCTTGGAGCTGCTGCCGCACAGGACCCGGGAGGAGCGGAAAGAATACCTGACAACTTCGAGCAGGGCTGCCAGAGGCAGGGACTCGATAGACCAGGTGTCCCTGCACAGCTTGTGAGATCATGACCGCGCCCCCTCGACACCACGCCCCCCGCCTTGCAGAGAGCCAAAAGCAAGTGAATTCAGGTGCTTGGTGGGAGAGCTTACCTGACGAGGACCCTGGGCTGCCCTCTATCCCTCACGGCAGAGGGATACCGCTGACCGCGCTACTGCTTGCCGCACCCGCTTCGCGTGTTAAAGCGAGGGGCTTGGAGCTGCTGCCGCACAGGACCCGGGAGGAGCGGAAAGAATACCTGACAACTTCGAGCAGGGCTGCCAGAGGCAGGGACTCGATAGACCAGGAGTCCCTGCACAGCTTGGGAGATCATGACCGCGCCCCCTCGATACCACGCCCCCCGCCCATACCACTTCCTATTTACATCCACAAACAGCGCTCAGCGGAACGCCGAGCGAAGCCCGGGCAAAGGGCGGGCAGTCTGTGGCAGTCAGGGGCTGTCAGCGGCTGGGCTGGGCCACCCCCCTGTCATCTGATACCTCAGGTCCCGAAGGTGATTGAACACTGGCAGAGGGTTCAGCTACTCCGATGTCTACTCGGTCGGGGAAAATACTAAGGGGTGGGGGGGAGGGTGGTCGTGGGAGTACGACGATTGGTACAATGGACAAATTCATCACCAGAGTAGCTGCTGTAATAGAGAAAGAGATTGTGATGACGGAGCGACGCCTTTCACAGGATCTCCTACCAGCCAGACGCTCCTCGCTTGGTGCAATAGCGCAGGTCCAGTCGCCTTCCATTATCCCCGCTCCTTCTCCTCTCCTTTCGGCCATCGTCGAGCAACCACGGGTGGCTGCTAGAAGAGCAAGTATTGATAGGTTGAAGAGTTTGGTAGCACAATCACCATCTTTTACTGGTAGTCCTGAGGGCTTGGGTCCATGTACCCCTGATCCCCTGTGCCTCGCCTTCGGCCAAGATTTGCCTCTGCCATACCAAGGCCCCCCTCAGGCTCCGACTTTGCAGTGCTTAGTCCACGACCCCTCAGTTCGCAGAAAAAGGAAAAGGAAAAGGGTTGTGAGTTTGTGCAAGGGTAGCCTCACCACACTGCACAAGCACCCCAGGAAGTACGCTTCAAGGGGTTTAGGCTCCAAGTTAGGCAAGGGCTCAGCCTCAGTGAATCCTGAGACGGGAGGAGGGTATGTTTCTCTAGGTACTACACCAGAGGTTGCGCAGGCACATTTCAACTCCCCTGATAAACCAGCAACACTGCATGACCCTGCATCTCTCAAACAAATAGAGGACCTGATCAATTCCCTATTAGTCCCGCTCATTGATCAAGTTAAGGGCCTGGTGGAAAGGTTAGACAGGCTTGAGCAGACTACACTAGATAACTTCTTCTCCATGAAAATCCTTATTAAACTCCAGTCAAGAGCCAGGGAGGACAGCATGGGCGGGAATATGGGTAAGCGTGTGCCCGTTGATGTAGTACAGGCTGTACCTACTACAACGACTACACCAACTGCTGTAGTCTGTAAGGACTTAACCATTGTTTCTACAGCTCCAATTGCGGCCAAACCCGGGACCATCACCCATACTGCCCAGGTCCATTCAAGCTCCCCTGAGACACCAAAAGCTTTAAATAAGAAACCCGGCCATGCCAAGCTGCCAGCTGGTGGGGATGTGGCTAAGTCTAAACGATTGGTTCAGGTAGCGGCCAATGGCAGGGGTGTTGACCAAGCTCCCCAGGTTAAACACGCTGCAAACCGCCTGGGAGTTCGCTCTTCAGCAGCTATACCGCTGAAAGCGACTCCAAAGAGCCCACCAGTAAACCTCCCCCCAGAGTGCCACCCATATGTTGCCGTTCTTGTTAACGTCCCCCCCCTGAAGGATGTTCATCTTGAAACCCACCAGGCCTTAAAGAATAAAACTATGCATTTGCTGAAATCCAACAAACCGCTACCTAGGGGCCTGGATGGGCTGATACTCGGAGTGCGTAGGGTAGGCTGGATAGGACGGGGTAAGAAAGGCCTAGAAGGAGATTGTGTGGTAGTCAACTTTAAAGAGAACAGAGTTGCACACACAATCTGTAACCATAACCAAGTAGCAGGCGGCTCAGGCATTGATGTGGTGGATTTAACTTATTTCTACCCGCGGACTGTTATGAATTGCATCGGCCCACCCTATGCTGTGACACAATATAGCAATAATGGCTGTCTAGAGTATCCGGTGGTACCACAGTTCCACCCACAGGCAGCTTGGTCAGGTCTGAACCTGGGGCTCTACAGGTTATTGACTTGATGATGTCTGTGGGGTGGCCTCAGGGGATTATGAAGTGGGCGGGGTTGCCCATCCTACTGCACTGTTGACCAGCCCATCCACTCCAACAACAAACCATAAAGCCCCACTTGTCACCCGGGAACCTGGTGGGGGGCAGGGTAACAATGGAGAGGGCAGTGGACCTCTCGCTCCGGTTGGGGCAGGTGTCCGCCGCGATGTCGTGCCCGGACGAGTCCCAGCTGTAACGGATCCAGTCCTTAGAATTCTGAGCTGGAACGTGGCTGGAATCGACAGGAAGCTGGCCCTGCCAGACTGGAATGCCCTTGTGGAAGAGTACTCCATTTGTATCTTCCAGGAGACATGGAGCAGGGAGCCCACCCACAAGGTGGGCAATTCTTCCTACTCTATTTCTGCTGTCTTTCCGGCATCGGGGAGGGGACGCCCCTCGGGTGGCCTCCTCATCTGGGTGGCAACTTCTTTAAATTGCAGAGTAGAGGAGCACCAGACTAATTGCCCGGATCTCCTTAACATCACTCTAAAAGATGCCCGGGGTCGTGCCATCTTGAACATTTATAACATCTATGCTCGGGGCACAAAGGGAGGTAGACAGTTGCCCACTATTGCTCTCCTGGAGGGCTTGCTAAGGTCATCTCCATTTAAATCATGTACCTTGGTTGCGGGCGATTTAAACGGTACGTTCGAGCCCCTGGCTCGGACGACAATTTGGATCTGGAGGAGGGGGATCGAAGGAGGGGGATTCCGATTTTTGAGCTAACTCCGATCAAGAGGAGGACAGAAGTTGCACTCCAGATAAACACCCTTAGCATGGAATTCGATCTGAGGGCCCTCAATGGGAGGTCAAGCTCCGATAAGGCGGGAGCCCATACGTACAACAGGACCAACCACACGTCAAGAATTGATTACATCCTGCTTGACGTGTGCTTATGGAGTTCGGTGAGGGATATGGAAGTTATCACGTCCGTTGAGAGCGATCACAACCTGCTCTCTCGCTTTGACTCCTTGGTGGCTGGAGGGCAAAGAGGGCCCTTGGTCCCGTACCATTGCTAAACAGGGGGAAACATTTGTTTTGAATTGTGGTAGGCGGCTGAAGTGGGCAAAGCTCACCCTATCCGAGGAGAAGGTTGCAGCCATAACACTACTTCTGGCAACAGCCCAAGGCAATTTGGACTCTCTTGAGGGTGGGCCTGAGGAGGTGTCTGGGACCTTTTACGACTTGACCACGGCCATAAGCAACTTGTTTATTGTTCCAACTAGACATACTGGGGCTAAGACACGGGCCCGCCCATTGAAAAGACAAGGCTGGTATACCCATAAATGTGGGGCAAGTAAGAAAGCACTGGTGGAAGCAGTAAACTAAAGTCCCAAACTAGGATCAGGTTGGCTAGGAAGATCTACACCAAACCCTAAAAATAGCGAAAAAGGAGTGGGAGGAAAAATTTTGGGCGGACCTCCTGGTTGCTAGTCAAGGAAAGGATGCTAGGGGCTTTTGGAATTTGGTGGGATCCAGGAACAGACCTGATGACACATTGAGGACTTGCACTATCCCGGCCCAGACCTGGTTTAACCACTTCAGGGCCTTATACTCACCGGTAGAAGGGTCCCTCAATGAGCCATTTTCCCCTGCCCTTCCGGCAGAGGTCAGCATTTCCGACCCCTTCACTCCACGGGAGGTTGTAAATGTAATCAAGTCCTTGGTACCCTTGAAGGCAGCCTGTCCTGATGGCCTTCCAGGGGACCTACTCCGGGCCTACCCGACCGAATGGGGCAAACTGGTAACCGCCCTTCTGAATGCCATCTTGGAGGGAGGACCTGTTCCTGAATCTTGGAAAGGGGCAGAGGTTGTTCCCATATTTAAAAAGGGTTGTCGGGACAATCCGGGGAACTATAGGCCGATAAGCCTGATTTGACTCGACACAAAAGGTGGCGGGGAAGGGGATTCTGGGGAGGATCCTCCAATGGGTGGACGAAAACCTCATCCTGTCTGACTTTCAGGCGGGATTCCGTTCAGGAACGGGGACCATCGAACAGGTTTTCAGACTGATGCTATTGCGTTGGAAGGTGGTGGAGCTGGGCAAAGGCAGTCTTTATCTGGCCTTTATTGACTTGAAGACTGCCTTTGACCTGGTTCCTAGGGAGGAACTATGGAGGGTTCTGCAGGGTCTTGGGCTGCCCCCTTACATTCTGTCGCTCCTGATCAAACTCCACACAGATAACTATGCCCAGGTGCGTTGGGGCCAGAATGGGGAAAAGACTGACAGGATCCAGGTCTGCAGGGGCGTCCGACAGGGATGTGTACTAGCTCCCACACTATTTTCCTTGTACGCAAATGGCGTGGTAGAGCACCTGCTTCAAGAACCAGCAGACGCACCTTCCCTTGGGGGCGTACGGATCCCCACCCTGCTGTTTGCAGACGACACCCTCCTCATTACCAAGACTCCCCAGGGTCTCCAGAAGCTTCTGAATCGTTTCCAGGAATTTTGCTCAGCAAGAGGCTTGGTGATCAACGTGGAAAAGACAAAATACCTGATCATGCACCCACCACGGAAACTAGGACGCGCTCCAGCCCTGAACTCTGTCCCTCTCGAGAAAGTCTCTGAGTTTGACTATTTGGGAACACGTGTGAGCGATTCTATGAGCTGGACACCCCACATTAACAAGATGATTGTTAGTCACAAAAGGGTGGGGGGTGCGCTGTTAAGGGAGTATCGCGCCTCACCTAAACAGTCCGTGGCACCTGCAATTGACATCTACAAAGCAAGAGGAGTCACTGCAGCGCTATATGGGGTGGAGCTTTGGGGCCTTTGCAATCTGGAGGCTCTATCCAAGTCAGAGAGTACATTTTTGAAAGACCTACTGGCTCTCCCCTTGAGCACCCCCACAGTTCCGGTGCTCTTGGATGTGGGCTGCAAATCGATCAAGGACCAGGCTCGCCTCCGGCCGCTGCTCCTATGGGCCCGCTTATGGAGGGTCCCAGAACTGAAATCATATGCCGATGGGCTGTCTGAGGTGATGGGAATGGGGGGCTGGCACAAGATCCAATGGTTAAGGGATGTCAAAAACCTTTTGGGGGAACTGGGTCTGGGGGCTTCTTGGGCTACAACATCTGCACCACCTAAGGCTATCCTGAAAAAACTATACTGGGTATGGGTCTCCTCTCAACTTATCGGTAATCCCCGTCACTGCAAGTCCACCGCAGCCTTTTTAAGAATCAAGGACGTGGTGGCCTACGAACCCTATCTGGATTTGATTACCATGCCAATGGATAGGGCCCTGTACTTTAAGTTTAGAGTGGGCACTCTTACGATAGGGGATTTTCTTTCCAGATGGAAAATGCCTGTGCAGCTGTCGCCTTTTTGTGCCCTTTGCTCCACAAGGCCCGAGACGGTGGCACATATTCTTTTCGAGTGCCCTGATTATTCTCGACCAAGGAGGTGTTGGCTCAAACCTGTATTCAGACTATAAGGGACACGCCATCACATGGTGGCGCTACGTATCTTACTAACTGACACTTCCCCCCTTATAGTCTGTGGTGTCTCAAAATTTTTAAAATGGACATGGTTGATTCGCTCCAAAAGACTGACTATTTCAATTTAATTCACTTTTAATTAATTTATTGTATGTAGCAATGGCATTCTCTTACTGTTTTAATCCTTGAATGTATTTTTAAATTGATCTGCAGTTTTATACATGTATGTAATGCTTTTAAGATATATCTGCATATCGAAATAAAGCTATCAACCAACCAACTATTAAGCAGAAATTACGGGTTGTTCATGTTTGTTTTCTCTAGGTGCAGATAAGAAATCTGAATAAGGATTCTCTTCAAGTTGAAGTCTTTCGATGGAGATGGTTCCTCCTAGCTTCCATGTTGGAGGATGTTCGTGAATATTGTTGATTTAGTGGCCTTTTTACAGTTAGAGCAAAGAAAGAGGATGATGGGACTGTAACCTGGGCTCTTATGGAGGGCTAAGGAGGCGTGGCTGATGCAAAGCATCATGGACAATGTAGTTTGTTTGACTAATTGTATGTTTTTATTGGCTGCTGTGATTTACACAGTAAAGAAAGAGATAGCATAATCCTCTACTCTGTGTCCTTAATAGAATTGAAAATTCTTGGCACAAATGCTAGCAAATTTTTGATCCTTCCTGCTAGCTTCATGAGAGAATCTAATAAAGATATCGGATGGTAGCAAGCATGATTTTCCCGATCCCCCTTTTGAAAAATTCGTACAATTATCGATTCATACCATGTATCTATAAAACCTTTTGCAAAACATGCTTGTAAAACCCATGTTAAAATTGGGGACCACAACTGCGAGATTGCCTTAAATAAATTAATTGGCACCCCATCCGGGCCTGAGGCCTTACCACTCTTACTTGCATTTAAAGCCTCAGTTACATCTTCCAGAGAGATATAGAAGTCAATAGGCAGAAAATCCTGGTGGCCCCCCTCAGGCTCTCGCCTACAGTCTAATTCCCTCTCTGTAGCACTCTGTAGGGTGTAGACATTTGAGAAAAAATCCACCCACATTTTCTTCTCTATTGCTACCTCTATAGAAGGCACATCTGGCTCAGTGATAAAAAAGGTGTGTTCACGGCCTGCCAGAATAGGGAGCTGTCTTTGCTCAGGGAAGCTTCATTACGATTATCCCAGTCCTTCTCTCTCATTTAGTTTTTCCTATTTTTTTTAGCTTCCCACATTTCCTAATTTCCTCCTTATCTCTCACTGTCTAGTGTAGGGCTTCTTTTAAATTAGTGTGGGTTTTTGGACAGTTATTATCAAACCATCCCTTTGTGCAATTACGAATACCTTTAATTTCAGCTTGCAGCAAGTTTTTATCAACCTTAGTAATATGGGTTAAAGCAGTCAGAGTGTTATTGTGCAATATATTATTGTTTAGGCAATTCACTCAAAAACCGGCACTGGACCCCAGCATTTTTGGCAACTATAGGCCGTATCGCTTCTACTGGCCTTTACAAAAATGCTCGAAAAACTGTTCAATACTCAGCTTTTGGAGTATCTTAAGCAAGGGAAGTGGTTACATTCTAGTCAATCTAGCTTCCGCCCCATCACAGCACGGAATCTGCAGTATTGCAGATCTCTGACTATATTAAATGGGCCTTGGATTTAGGGAAGATTCTTCTCAATTTGATTGCCACTTTGAACAAAGTCCTACACTCTATCCTCCCATCTGCCCTGGGTATGGGGGTTATTGTGTTGGACTGGAGTAACTCATACTGGGCGTCCAGGGGCCAATTAATCTGGCTCACCCCTTTCTCCTCAGAGGTTAAGGCAGATAACAGAGGGGTTCCGCAGGGCTACTAACATATCCCTACTGTCTTCAATGTTTTTATGTTCCCCCTGGTTTCTGTTGGTGAGCTGTTTGATGCAAAATAATTTCATACGCAGACAACACTCAGTTATTCTTTACCTTTGAGGGTTAACATGTCTCAATTGCAGCAGCTTTTTACGGGCTGCATGCTTGCTGTTTTTGACTGGATGCAGAGAAGTCACCTTAGATGGAACGCAAGAAAGACCAAAATTATTCCATTTGACTCTCACAAGTCCAACTGGTTGGAAGACCTTTCGCCTTCTGTGTTGCCTGCTCCACCTTCCCCATCCGTGGTGGTTAAACTCAGGGATGAAGCTGGATACTACCCTCTCCATGAGGCCGCAGAGATCTGTGGTAGTGGGCCAATGCTTTGTGTTGCTCTGTACTCTTAAGGAATTCCTTCCCCTCCTGCCTATGGAGGTGAGAAGAGCAGTGATCAATGCCTCGATCACTTCGCATTTGGATTCTGCAAACACTCTTTATCTCGAAGCAGCAGAAGTGCTGGTCAGTCACCTGCAGGTGTTTCAAAATGCAGCCGCAAGGCTTCTTCTGCGCCTACCCAGGCATTCTTCTACTTCATCCGCACTGAAAGCTTTGCAATGGTTGCCCTTTAAGAAACAGATTTTGTTCAAAGCTTTAGCCTTGGTCCACAGGGCAATGTATTTCTCAAGTCCTGTAATACTTGGTAAAGAGATTTATCCAGCATCTGCATATTCTTCCAAAGCTTTGCGCTCTGCTTCTGCCACTCCTCTATCCATACAGCGCTTTAGGCACGCCCATAAGGGAGGCAAAGCTTTTTCCTTTCATGCTGCTAAAGCCAGGAATTTTGCCTGATTTCGCTGAGACCATATCGTGACATTTTTTTAATGAAGACCTGGCTTTTTTCTGTAGGCCAGTAGATCTTTACTGGAGGGCATGTCCTGGGGCTAGTTCTATTATCTCCAGGGCACTCTTCAGAGTAGCCACGCACTCCCGACCGAACCATTCCGATGGGCTCGGTCGGAAAGCAATCCGAATCAGTTTTCCGGATGGTTTATGATGGGCTCGGAGAGCCCATACGCCATCAGGAATCCCTTCAGTATTCCCCCTACCGCCTATTTCCGACCGAGGGAGTACAATGGCAGTTTCCCACTGCCTTTGCATGCCAGTCTTTCTGGCACAAAAAGGCAGTCGGAAACAGTCTTAGGGGGCCCCCAGTAGGGCCCCCATGGGTGTGAGACAGCCGAATGGCGGCCTTGGGGGCACCTATTGTGCCCCCTTGTTGATCCCTGCACCCGGTGGCAGGCACCTTGGGGTGCCTGCCGCAGGGTGTAGGGATAATCTGCACCCCTGTATTTCACAATGTGTAGCATGCATTCCGTTCGGAATGCATGTTCCCATTGTGAAGTATACCAGTGCAACCGAACAGGGTTCTGTTGCATCGTACTTGCAGGTCCGTAACCGACGACAGTAGTTCTTGACTGATGTCGGACGGACTCCGGCCCGTCCAACATTGGAATTGGCCCCTAAATCCTTAAAACAGCAGCAAAGCATCCTACATTTTGTTTTTCCATGCATATGATATAAAGATGTAAATACTTGACTTTTACATTGCGCACTACTCCAAACTGCCCTCATTAGGAGGTGCATTATTAAGGCCCATTTTTTTCTAAATATTGTCCTTGATTCCCTTTAATGTGTAGCTTCTGCAAACAGTTTTAGGCCATCTGTGATCATTAAATGGGAAATTATGGCTCAGATTGAGCGATTGGTGATTAAATATAAGTAGGTGGTGATTACAGTTGCAATAGCGATAGTGCTGAGATAATGGTTCAAGCTGGACAGTCCAATATTCAAATCACTGTCCCAAACTGTACTCTCTAGTCAGGAATCTTACCATGAACAAAAGAAATAAGGAATACTAAAAGTCTTAGGACTGGGTGGTAGTGATTGTGTAAAGTTCAGATTAGGAAAAATTATCAACAAAATACCTTAGGGGCCTATTACGATGGCGGAAGGCCTTCTACTGCCAGCCATGCAGTGGCGGGCCCTCCGCCACCGGACAGCAATTCCCCCGCCAAATTAGGATGGTGGGGGGAATCTTACAGGGACCGTGGTGGGCGCAAAGACCGCCCCCCAAGGACCCACCATAGGCAGTAGTTCTGATTGACTGGTGGAGCAGTCAGCATCTGTAAAATGTTGGCGGTGCTTAGCAGGTAATGTCCACCATATTACGATGCTGCATCCCTGCCAGCCGGTCTATGATGGTGAAACCGCCATTCACAGATTGGCGGGGATAGCATATGGGGGACCGTTGTGGGCCCCCCTTATGTGTTGGGGGGTGCACTGGGCACCCCCCTACATTTCCCTGCACAAATTGGCAGCCACCGCATGGTGCCTGCCACATAGTGCAGGGAAATGCAAGGCATGGCTGTTTAGCATTGCGGCGGGTGCTGCAGCCATCAGCACCCACCGCAATGTTAAACAGCCGGGATGGGACCGTCATGGTGGGGGTCGCATCATAATCTGTGGAGTGGAAACGCCGCCTTACAGGCGGGCGGTCCCAGTCACCGCAATGATGGCGGGCGAACTCGAGTCTGACCGCCATCGCAATGACTACCTATGTCATGAACCCTTTTATACAATTTTATATAGATAGGATAAATAGGCTTCCAATTTTCCTAATCTATTCTGCATTATTAACATATACTAGATTGGTGATAATTAGGTAAAAGAACCAAACACATTTTTTAAAATTTCATATTGCACCTTTGGCATTCAAATTGATACATTTGTCATAATAAAGACTAAAATCTAAAATGTATTTCCTTCTCAAAACCCATAATTTCCAATGCATTCCTGTGGGCCCCTAGATTTTGTCCTCCTTACTGAACATTAACTTATTTTGTTAATCAACTAAAAACTTAATTTTATACCATATTTTGTTTACTTCTTATTTTAGTTTATTAGCTGCTTCATATAGCGCTGACAAGACAAGAGTGGGTAGCAGAGAGCTTTATATATGAGGGGTGATTTTACTAGAGAAAAAAAGAAACATTAAATACTTTTACATAGGTTATATATACGTAATTGAATATTGAGGACGACACACGGTATCACAACAAGGTCGGAGAGGAGAAAAATGGTTAGTCATATCAGCAAGGACAATCAATATTTTAACAGACAACAGCAGTGGGGGAGTGTTTGGTGTTCGGATTGCAACACTGTTTGTCACAATCATGGGCCATTTATAGGTAGAAATGACATTAAAACAAAAGGGCTCGTAAAACCAATTTTAGAGATTTCCTATGGCGGGTTGTCCTAATGGCCAGTGGGAAAGAATGTCCTTCCTTGCAAGCACCACCTGAAAAAGATGTCTTCAAGGTTTTTGTCTTCTTAAAAGTGACAAATTCAAGACAAGCATTGGTAAATACAATATGTTTCGCCTATGTAATTAATAATACTTGTTGTAAGTTTTAGCTTGGTGAGCAGAATTGTTTATTGAGAAAGTCAATATATTGTGCAGTTGCATACATTTTTGTTAACATTTAGGCATTTTATAGAGGCATCCCGTGTCTCACATTAATCTCATTTGTCACCTCTCCCTGTTATGAAGTGTGGAAATTATTGTGATCTAGATTTCTCTTTTACCTGTTTTAAATTAAACCCTTCAACAGACTTTCTTGACAAATATTAATTATATTTTTGAATCAATCAATCAGTGACACTTATAAAGCGCGCTACATACCCGTAGGGTCTCAAGGCGTCTTTTCTGTGCCAGACTGCTTGTTTTTAGGTCTGATTACATACAGTTTCAACTGTCTTCCTGAGCTAAAGGCACAGTAAACAGGTTTCTTTAAAAAAGAGCTATGATGCAGATAGCGTTGACCATGTCTTACTGTTTTCTTTATTTGGTTCACTGATAGAATATCAATGATAAACACATTGATGGTAAAAATATTGAAATAAATATAAAGATAGTAAACATATCGACGCCCTATACTTAAACAGGTAAGTACAAAAATATTGAATGCAATATATCGAAGTTAAAAATATAAATGTAAAGATTATTGATTTAAAAATATGAATAAAATAAAATACTATATATTAAAAATATAAATGTTTACTTAATTTTAAAAAATATAAACAAGTAAACATAATAATTTATACATATAAATATATTTACTTTAAAATCATTTATTAACCATTATCTTTATTTAATTTTTAAACTTTTCAAATATATAAAAATAAAATATATACATATATCAATATAAAAAAACATTCTATAATTAATTAAAACATTAAACTATTAAAACAAAATGTAAACTTAAATTTTGCAAATCATAAAAACAACAATAGGGAAAATGTTGGATAGCAAAATAATTACATTTACTATTCCAACTGCAAAGAGTGCAACAGTAGGGAACGTGTTGGATAGCGGAGGACTAAAATTTACTATTCCCACTCCAGTGAGTGCAACAGTAGGGAAAGTATTGGATAGCCGAGGGGTTAAAATGACTATTCACACTCCAGTGAGTGCAACAGTAGGGAAAGTGCTGGATAGCAAAGGGGTAAAAATTACCACTCCCACTCCAGTGAGTACAACAGTACGCAAAGTGCTGGATAGCGAAAGGGCAAAAATTACTATTCCCACTCCAGTGAGTGCAAGAGTAGAGAAAGTGCTGGATAGCAGAAGGGTAAAAATTACTATTCTCACTCCAGTGAGTGCAACAGTAGGGAAAGTAATGGATAGCGGAGGGGTAAAAATTACTATTCCCACTCCAATGAGTGCAACAGTAGGGAAAACTTGGGATAGCGGAGAGGTAAAAATTACTATTCCTACTCCAGTGAGTGTAACAGTAGGGAAAGTGCTGGATAGGAGAGGGGGAAACTTTACTATTCCCACTCCAGTGAGTGCAACAGTAGGGAAAGTGCTGGATAGCGAAAGAGTGAAAATTACTATTCCCACTCCAGAGAGTGCAACAGTAGAGAAAGTGCTGGATAGTGGAGGTGTAAAAATTACTATTCCCACTCCAGTGACTGCAACAGTAGGGAAAGTGCTGGATAGCGGAAGGGTAAAAATTCCTATTCCTACTCCAGTGAGTGCAACAGTAGGGAAAGTACGGGATAGGGGAGGGGTAAACAGTAGGGAAACTATTCGATAGCAGAGAAACAAAAATTACTATTAACATGTAAACAATTAAAACATTTTTAATAATCTTAAAAAATAAGTAAACCATATTTTAAAAATATACAATTAAATATATTAAATATATAAAAGAACATATATTATAATGTTAATTACATATAACAAAACAGTACAAATCTTATTTAAAAAAATACATTTATAAACAATATTTATTTAAAAGGAGCAAATATTCACAAACAAATAAATTATTTAAAACGTTAATGTATTTATTTTATTCCCTACCCTATAACACCACACCAATAAAAAAGACATCAACGTTTTCATTTCAAATTAATTCCATAATTAATAATGAACTTAAAATATATCATTAATAAAAAACAGATAATAAACATTCATTGAGTGCACATTCTTTAACACTATAATATCCACAACACACCCCTAACATTAATTACACAATTACCATAATTAATTACTAGTGAATTCATTTAAATTAATTAACAAATAGGTAATAATTCATAAATAAAAAATAAATTATTTCCCGCCCTTCACACCATTTACGCCTATAAACACCACAAACAAACACCTAAACTTAATTACACAATTACCATAATTAAATACTAATTAATTATTTTAAATTAATTAACACATGATTAACAAATCATCAATAAAAATAAATTACTTTCCACCCTACACACCATTTACACTTCTAAAAACCGCAACACACACCTAAATCTAGTTACATACTTACCATAATTAATTACTAACTAATTAATTTAAATTAATTAAATAATTAATAATTTATCAATATAAAATAAATTACTTCCTACCCTTCACACCATTTACACTTATAAACACTACAACACACACCTAAATGTATTACACAATTACCATAATTAAATACTAATTAATGAATTTAAATTAATTCACAACTAATTAAAAACAATTATTAATACATTAATGTACACATTTAACATTATAACATCACAATTAAACAAATATTAATAAGTATCATCATTTAAAAAATTAATAACTACTATAAATAATCAATACATTTTATATAATTAAATTACTTCCCACCATATTCCCCTATAAACCCACAATCCGCTACGGAACAAAAAATGCAAAATTCAATTAAAATTGTTTTTATAACTACTAACATTTTAACACATAAGAAAAATACAAACAATTCTCATAAAAAAAAAAATCACACATATAAAATACATACTAAAATACATAACATTAATAAAAAATCGATTTTTTAACAACTATATTTTTACCAACGATATTAAACACTTCAATGTTTTTTACATCGATATTACTTACCTGAAATCGATATTCTTGGGACCGATCTTTTGTCTGACGATATTTCTGACCCACAATATTATATTTAGCAGAAGTGAAACCTATTGGCTTTTCCCAATGTTTGTTGTTTTTTGCCTTTTTATGTAGCAAGCTTTGTATGAGCCTTACATGCACGCTATGAGGTTAAGCCTCAGTTAAGCCCAGCATAATAGAAAACCTGCTCTACAGCAAGTCCTCTTTTAACAGAAGGAAAATTAAAACGTGATTTCAAGCATTGTTGAAGATTTCCATACTTTCCCAGAAGCTAGAAAAAGCTGTTTGCTAAAATCAGGGCACATGTATAACACTGTTCTTACGAGAAGCAGGGCCAGTGAATATTTTTGATGTGGCCAGTTCCACTGGCAATGAGATTGGGATATTTGTGAAATGCACCAGGAAAAACAGAGCCCCCTCAAAGCGAACTGAGGATCTCAGGGCATCTATGCAACACACCAGGAAGTACAGGGTCCCCTTGCGGCGCAGCAAGGGGCTCAGGGCATCTGTGCAATATACCAAGGAGCATAGATCCTCTTGGTAGGGCACAGCAGTGGGGATTGGGGCATCAGTCTAACACGCAGGGGAGTAAAATGCCTACGTATACACAAATATACTGTGCAGAGATCAGGCAGAATTCAGCCGCTGTATAAAGAGAGGAAAGCAGAGAGCCTGCCGGCACAGGGCCTTTAAAAGCACACGTTCTAGAAGGCAAGCCTTAAATGAAAAGAGAGCTTCACACAGCGTAGCAGAGGGCATAGCGACTATGATTTCATACCGCTAAAATACTCAGCTTAGCACTGGAGACCACAGTTTGCAGAGCAAAGAGGAGCCCCACCAGTGAGGGAAGGCCTCAAAGACACACTCCCAATCCTTGTCTAATCGACCACATTATTTGCTGCACCACAGTATTTGCTGCACCGAAAATAGCAAATCTGACTTAACTCTACACAAAACAGATAAACATCTTAAAGGCTAACCTTCTAGCCATGACCAAAATTGATGTCCATGAGATGTTCCAGAATTACATCTGAAGGAATTGACTCAGTTTTCTGAGGGATGCACAAGAAATCTGGCCCCGGACCAATCGCGTCAGATTTCAGCCTGACACGCGGAGACAAATGAGGATGGTGCGAGCAACGAGGCAGATCCCTGAAGCACAAATAGGGGACACGAAGGCAGGTATCTGCAACAACTAGAACGGCAAGCAGCTTTCTGACCATTTTTTTTTTTTAACATCATTTTTATTGCAGCACCAATATAATTGTACAGACAAGATAATCAGCAATATAAATTCACAGTGTACAAGAGCAGTATTATCCAGCCCGACTTTATCCAGGAGGCCCACCCTTTCCTCTGGTGCGGGTGGCCTTGTCCATGAATGCCTCTCGTATCATCTTACATTGTCTGACAGTAGCAGTAGTCAGGTATTGCTGGGTTGCTTTTGTGATTTTCACCCCTCCCCCTCCCCTTATTTCGGTACCCCAACAGCCCACCAATTCCAGCTTCCTTCCCACCCCCCCCCCGTGGTCGCTCTGCGCTGAATCAGCAGTGTAAGAGTGTCTGGCGGGTTGTAGGAGGAACAGACATTCGCTAAGGTGTGCTCTCCTGTATAGTGACAGGGTCTGCCCCATCCAGCTCACCCTCGCCCTCCAGCTCCTCAGCATCCATATCACGGAGCGCCTGTACCATCATTTCCCATGCAGTCGCCCTCTCCAGCGCCTTCTCGTCATTCATCCTCCAGGCCACCTGGTACCTCAGGGTACTCTCACATGCGGCCCACCTCAGGCATTCCCCATACCATCTTTTATATGTGGGCCCCACTCTCGACTTCCAGTTCCTCGTTATCTCCCGCTTGGCCAGAATAAGTCCCAAGTCTATAAATTTGCTAGTAGTCTTGTTTCTAGGCGTGTGCGGGAACCAGTGGAGGATGCCAACCGCTTTTGTGTACTGGATATCTCTGTCCGTCGCGCCGTTAAGGGCCCGCCCAACTTCCTGCCAGTAGTCTCCCAGAGAGGGGCAATCCCATAGCATGTGACTCAGGTCCGCCCGACTGTATTACATCTGGGGCAAGCAGCGTTGTCTACCCCAAAATACTGTTGTATTCTCCCCGGTGTGAGGTATGCCCTGTGGATGACATAGAAGTGGATTAGTTGAAACCTAGTGTTTCTCGAGCTCTTCCGTGTTCGCCTCAGTAACTGACCCCAGGTCGTGTCGGGTATTTCCACTTGAAGGTCCAGCTCCCACTTGGCCTTCAGGGCCGTCAATGGTTGCAAGGCCTCCCGCTGCATCCTAGAGTACAAGCAAGTGACAGCCTTAAAGGTCCCCGCAGCCATCATCGTGTATTGACAGGCCATGGAGGTGCCCGGCTCCTGCAATCCTTCCCCCCAGTGGGCTTGCATAGCTCCCGTGACCGCTGCATGCAACAAGTAGTCGCCCCTCGGCAGGTCGAAACGCTCCTGCAAATCCTGAAATGGCAGCAATACCCCATCCTCATATAGATCACCCAACATTTGTATCCCCGCCTCCTCCCAACCTAGCAAGCGCGACCAGTCACCTCCATGCGGGAGGGCCGTGACCATACCCAGCGGAATTTCAGGGGCATACATAAGGCGGACTCCCGCCCGCTTACGGGCACGGTCCCAGCAGAGTCGGAACATCTGCTCCTCGACCGTCAAATCTCCCATCTGGAGCTTCTGGTGCAGCGTGATGTACGCCAGAACATGCCGCGGGGTGCCTTCTACTCTCGCGTCCTCAGGGCCTCTATACACTCTCGCCACCTCCTGAGTAAAAATCTGCAGCTGTGCAGCCAGGTAATACCCTTCAAAATCCGGCACCGCCATTCCTCCTTCATCCTTGGGGCGCAGCAGAGTGTCGAGCGCTATGCGCCTCCTTCCCGTGCCCCATAAGAACGCTATGACCAGAGATCTCAGGCGTTTAAAAATAGAGCTCGGGACCCACACCGGGAGTGTCCTAAAATAATACAAAAGCCTGGGCAGGGCCACCATTTTGAGCAGGGAGATCCTACCAGCCAGGGATAACGGCAAGGTCGACCAGAAGTCCATGGACCCCCGTAGGGCATTAATACAGCGGGTAATGTTGCCTTCCAGCAAATCAGCCGGGGTGTGATAAATATAGACCCCTAAATAATGCAGGCAGCGCGGCTCCCACCGAAGTTCTTGCGCGGTGAGTGGACATGGTTCTCCTGATCTCAGGGGGAACAAGCAGGATTTAGGCCAGTTGACCCTCAGGCCCGATAACCGGCCGAACCGCCCCAGTAAACGCCGTGCCCCCTCGAGCTCGGGGCCTGCGTCGGCCAGAAACATCAACAGGTCATCTGCGTACAAGGAAATGAAGTGCGGCCTGCCCCTAAATGATAAACCGGCATAGTGGCGGCCCAGCCTGGCCTCCACAGCGAAGGGTTCCATCGCCAAGGCGAACAGGAGCGGAGAAAGGGAACATCCTTGTCTGGTACCACGCCTGACCGGGTATTCCCTCGAGATCAGAGTACCCACTCGGACTCTCGCTACTGCATCAGTGTACAGGACCTTAGTCCAGTTTATGTATCCGTCCCCCAGTCCGAAGCGTCGCATCACCTCATACAGATATCCCCACTCAAGGCTGTCAAAGGCCTTCTCTATGTCAATGGAAAGGACAAACGGGGAAGCGGCGCTCGGCCAGTCCGCACCCATCAGTCTCGTAAGCCTACGAATATTGTGGGTAGTGTTGCGTGTCGGAATAAAGCCGCACTGGTCCTTATGAACAAGGCCCGTCATGTGCACCAGCAGTCTGTTGGCAAGAATTTTACTCAGGATCTTGTAGTCCGTCGTCAACATGGACAACGGACGGTACGAGGACAAAGCCGCACCCTCTCTGCCCGGTTTTAAGAGCGGGATCATGAGGGCCTCACTCATGGAGCCCGGGAGCCGACCCTTCGTTTGCGCTTCATTGTACACCTCGCGCAGCCGAGGAGCCAGGTACTGTAGATATTTACTGTAGAATTCGATCGGGAGTCCGTCAAGTCCCGGGGTCTTGTTTCTGGCCATTTGCTTTACTGCACACCCTATCTCTCCAAGAGTGATGGGCCGACCCAGCTCTTCTGCCTCCGATTCCTCCACTCTTGGCAGTTGCAAGCCGTCCAAGAACTCTCCTAGCTCATCCACCCCTCCTGTTTCACCACTCTCATAGAGCCCCTCGTAATAAGTACGAAACTTATTCAGGATCCCGGGTTGAGTATGGCAGGGCTCCTCCCCTATCTCTTGGATCATCATGATCGGCATGCCCCTCCTGACTGGGTTAGCGAGCCATGCCAGCATAGACCCCGCTTTATCGCCCTCCGCACGCGCCCTCGTCATGTACGCCTTATGGTCAAAGCTGCGCAGCCGTTCCAGCTCTACAGCCAGCCCCTCCCGTGCCCCACTAAGCCCCTCCTGCAACTCAGGGTGATTCGGGCGCCTCCTCTCCAGTTCCCTCAGCCGCGTTTCAGCCTTATCCAAGTCGTCCAGCAAAGTCTTGCGGGCCCCAGCCGTGTGCCCAATACAGTGTCCCCGCACCACCACCTTAAACGCATCCCACTCTACCGCCCTCGTGGAGGCCGAGCCACTGTTCTCCTCAAAGTAACTCTCAATGCGTTCTCCCAGAGCCTCCCTGAACAGCAGATCATCCAGGGTGTCGGGTTGCAGGCGCCATGTTGGCACGCAGTTAGCAGTCACCATCCAGTTCAGGGATATCAACAGCGGGTTGTGGTCCGATATCGTCTTGGCCAAGTATTCCGCCCCTCCCACCGCAGGGAGCACGCATGACGAACAGAGAAACGCATCTAGCCTCACGTGCAGATCATGTAGGTGCGAGTGAAAGGAGTAGTCCCTAGTGGTGGGGTGTAACGCCCTCCATGCATCCGTGAGGGCCCAGCTCTCCTGCCATTCCAACCTGCGCTTGGCGACTCTATGCACTGGGGACGCGCGCAGTGGGGGATGGGATCTATCCAATAACACATCCTCTACCGAGTTGAAATCCCCCCCCAAGAGGACCGGCCCTGCCAAATAACCCGCCAGCTTGCCCGAGATTGTAGACAAAAATGCGGGCAGATCTACATTAGGGGCGTACACATTGCAGAGAGATATCACCCTGCCTCTCAGCCTCCCCTCCACCGCCACATACCTGCCCTCCGGGTCCACCAATGTTTTTGTCACCTGGAAGGGGACCCCCGCCCGTACCCAAATCAGTGTCCCCCTTGCAAAAGCTGAGAACGTCGTGTTAAACAGCTGCCCCCTCCAGCGTCTCTGCAGAGCAGCCCCTTCCTGTTTATTAAGATGTGTTTCTTGCAGGAACGCTATATGGACCCCTCTACGCTTGAGATATGCCTGAACTTTATGCCTGCGTGTCATGGACTGCATACCCCGCACATTCCAGGACACACATTTCAATGCCCCGGTACTAGCCATCCCCCCCCACACAACCGGACCAGACAATAAAGAACAATGTCCTCACGTGTTCCGCGACCACGGGCCAACCCACCCTCCCTCTCCAAACAGGAAGCCAAACCCCTCCAACAACAACTACCCCCTGAGCAACCCCAACTGCTCGCAACACCCACCCCCCCAGGACAGGCCCCCCCGCAACTGGAAGTACCCCCATCCAAACCAACACTCCCAACCACCCCTCAAAGAAAGGCAGTAATGGTCGCAGTCTCCACTGCGGTGACCTTAAGGGCCAGTAAGGCGTGGCTCGATGCGATAGATCCTCAAAGCGAATCAACCCCGCGCACTCCACCCCACAATCCCCACATTATAGCGCCCCAACACCTCAAGTAACAGCGTTCCACTGCCACGGGCCCAGTGCCCCGGTGTCCAACCAGCGAGTCCACTCCACTAGTCCAGTTCAACACGTCTCAAGTATCTCCTCCGAAGTCTGTGGCGTCACAATAGGGCCCCGGGCTCCACCAAATTCCGATTGTCCCGTCTCCGAGCCCGTGCCCGGGTCCTCTGAGTCCGTGCCCTTCCCGGACTGACTTCTGGTGGTCCTGGATAAGTCCGCTACCGCCTGTAGGGCCGCCTGCCTCTCCGCCTCCGTCTGCGACATCGAAGGTTTGCCGGTCCTCCTGCGGTTCTTCCTGATCCGTTGGGATTTCCTGATCGGTTGTGCCACCTTAGCCTCCTCCTCCCTGGCCTTAGCACCGTCCGTTCCCGCTTTATAAGTGTCCCACCAGGCCCAAGCGTCCGCAGAGGACGTGAAGAAAAGTGATTGTTCATCCACCACCACTCTCAGCTTCGCTGGGAACAACAGGGAGTACTTGATGCCTTCATTTTGGAGCTCCCGCTTAAGGGACAGAAAGTTCGCCCTGAGCCGCTGCGTTTCAAACGTATAATCCGGGAACATAGTGACCCTGCTGTTGTCCACTTGAAAGGGCCCTGCCTCTCTCGCCCTCTGCAAAAGCCAGTCCCTGTCCCGGTAATGGAGCAACTTGAACACCACTGGGCGAGGAGGGAGACCTGAGGCCGGCGGGCGCGCCGGAACCCTATGCGCTCGCTCCAGGGAGAAGAAGGGGGACAGTCCCTCCGGTGCTACCTCCGTTCGCAACCAGTTATCGAGGTAGCCCACCATATCGTCGCCTTCAATTTTTTCCGGCAGGCCCACGAGGCGTACGTTGTTGCGCCTATTCCGGTTTTCCGCATCCTCGGCCCTCCGTTCCAGCACCTTCAAGCGGTCCATCACCTCCGTCATCTGCGCCTTCACCGCTGCATGGCTCGGGGCTAATTCCTTAACCGTGATCTCCACGGATTTCACTCTGTCCTTAAGTTTATCATGGTCGGCCTTCAGGAGGCCCAAGCCCGTCGCCACCTGCGCTATATCTTGTTGCAAAGCGTCCTTTGTGGTGGCGATGGCCTCCAGGATACGGTCCTGCATCCGCTGTAATGCCGATTGGTCTCGATCCGCTCCTTCCGCAGCCTCAGTATCGGTCGCACCATCTCCCTTCCCTTTTGGCTTCCCCATCTGGGCCGGCACGAGCGGTGGCCTCCAACTCTGTCCTTGTTCTCCCTCCGCACGTCGCCGGGCCTCGCCCTCAGGAAGGTCCCCTGCCGCCGCAGCGGGAAAGCCTGTCCCTTCCGCGCCTGGGGCGCCGCTCAGGTCTCCGGATCCATCATTCTTTAGCTCACTCCGTCACCCCAGTTCAGACATAGCTATATGCAAATCAGTCTGACCCTGTGCCTCATGGGAACAGTCCAACCCGAACTGCCAAGCCATGTCTTCGCTCTGGGACCGGTTTCAGGCTCACAACCCTCATCAGCGAGGCTACCTTGAATCCATCTTGAATCCAGTGGCAAGGTGAGCAAGGGACTCACGTCTGGGCATACCCTGCCAACTTAGGGCGAACAAAGCAAAACCAAAGGGGATGATGGACGGAGAGTTGAACATTGCAAGCAATGCAAGAATTATATGGACCTATTAAAATTCAAACATTGGATAGATGGTGCCTTATGAGGGACAAGTTCTAGGGTTACTTGACAAGATGTGCGCTTGAGTTTATCGCACCTTCTTGCAGATATGTAGGCCTACATATGATGCCACTACCTGGTTTAGAAATCGGAGTGGGTATGTTTACGCTAATATGTGTTTGGACCTGAGCCCTACGTGGATTTATAGCTGGAGGTTGGCAGTTGCAGCCTCACACATTAATTGATCTTAGTTAGTTCTCTGTTTTAACAGAGTCATTTTTGGTCTCTCCCCTCTTTTTTGGGATGGTGATCTCTTTTTCCTATTACAGGAAACTGGTGAGCATTCACTGGAGGCTGGAGTGTTAAGTGAGGGAAGAGATGTGGTAGATATTGGGGATGTTTCATTATGGAGACACTAGATATCTTAATGGAGACTACAGGTCACTCGAAGAAGGAATTGTCATAGATCACAGTCTTATACCACTCCAAATGAATCCAGGCTCCATGACTACCATAGGTTACCTGACCAACTATGATGCATGATATTTCTGTTCACGTGCTATTTTGGACTATCAGGGGACTAAACAATTTCGCAAGGCTTGAAATGCTTTGACATATCTTGATAGACATCAAATGCACACCATTTTCTTTTAGGAAACCTATCTGCCAACGCGGGGGTGAGGAGTGGTGCATCTTTGATTCATGTAGTATGTATTCAAGAGGAGTAGCCAGAGGGCCACAATATCGCTTGGCAGGACTGCTTTCACAAGCCACGAGACGGAATCACTGTCATCTACAAGGAACCATTGAATGCACAACATCTACAGAGAACGCTACCCCACTTATGTAGCACCTGCACTTCAAGCTGCAAATCTTAGAAAATGTAAATCTACCCGGTATTTGTAAAGCGCAAACTAATCACCCTTAAGGGTCTCAAGGCGCTGGGGGCCGTCGGGAAGATTAAGTGAGCTACTGTCTAGAGTCACATGATGCTGAGATGATCTGCCTTGGGCATTGGGGATCGAACCGTGAGCCCGTGCTCCGGAGTCAGCTGCCCTGGCAGCTGTGCTACACCTCTCCTCTTAAACGGAACCCTCGCCTACCAACCACCTAGACTACAAGCCACCTTTACCAACCTCATCACAAACTTCATCACTCCACTCACCATCGACTCTAGAGCTTATATTCTCCTCTTGACTTCTCAAAAGCTTGAGCAACATCAAACTCACCCAGCTCGTCCTAGAACCAACACACACCGCAGGATACACACTGGAACACATCTTCACCACAACCGACAGCATCAAATACAACTTCACCACACCGCTCATATGGATCATCTACTTAAAAATCAACACACCTCAAGTCAACACTCCTACCAAGTTCAGCTTTCCAAGCCACAGCTGGGGCAAAATCCCAGAAGAAGACTGACTCAGAGCCATCAGCAGGGATCAAGCAAATCCCACAGACAACCTCAACAAGGATATCAACAACGTCAACATCAGGATCAAGAACTGCGCGAACTCCCTTGCACCCAACAAATTCATAAGCATAATAGATCATACAAGCAGGCCAGTTGGTAAACAGCAGACCTCCAAGACACCAAACGACACTGTAAACAACTAGAAATGAAATGGAGAGCCAGTCACGACACCACCAACAGAACTGCCAACAAGGCTATCACCAGCAAATAACGAGATACCAAGAAAAAGCACTATGGGACTGCATCGAATGAAGCTCAAACAGCTGCAAGGGGATGTTATAGATCGTTAAAAGATTTGACCTCTGTGATAGAAGAATGACACTTCTCATAGGTGGCTGTGGTCAGAGGTGGGCACTACACTTTTTTCTGTCATGTTCTATGCCATCTAGGATGTATTTGACGCCATATTTACAGAATGTCCCTGCTGTGCACTAATGTCTTTCCTTGCTGCTGAACTTCTGCTTTCTTTTTATCTGTTTTCTTCACTAAAATCAATAAAATTGGTTATTAAAAAAAAGATTTCACCTGGCATTTAGCCACTGTCACCAACATTGATGCCTCCTAGCAATGCTGTGGCAACCTATCAAACTTCGTCCACTGCTAAATTGCTAATATCTACAGTAACTTTAGACACCAACCCAAACCCAGAGAACTCATAGCTAACCTACACAACCAACCATGACGGCCACCTGACCGAATGGACAACCCTCACTAGAAAGGACACAGCGGGGGACTAACAACGATTGGCCACACCATAGACCACCAACTGAGCGAACTAAAGACCTCTTGATAAAAAAATAGGGCCCCAAAAGTCCAGACAAACATCGAAGAAGGCTCCTAGGCCCATTTAGTGGCATCATAGAAAGTGATATTTTGCCCTCACAAGTACACATCATAAGGAAGGAAAATACCATCAATAGGGGAAATATCTTGAAATTGTTTCAAAACATCCCCTCGTTGGCACACATAACGAGCAAAGATCTCATCAGTTTACGATTTGAGAAGAACAAGCAGCGGCCCACCACGGAAAATATGCTAACAACATGGAAGACAACTACCCACGCTGACTTGGTTCTACGGGAAACAACCAGCTTCGAAAAATGGGGCATAGTTGTCAGGGAGCCAGAAGACGACAAATACCCACATGTGCTCGACAAACAAAAGGGTGGCTTGAACGAACAACAAAGAAATGGTTTAAATACACAAAGCTTCTTAAGAAGGACGCATCCCTCAGAAATTTTATCCAGCTTCCACAACTTCACGATTGAATTTAGTGAAATAGAGGGTCAAAGTGAGAGTAAAGTAATCAAAAGAAATATAGCAAATAAAGGCTGGAACAGGTCCCAGACAAGTAAGGCACCCAGCAAAGCCTCCACACGCACGGAGGTCACAGTAAGAATCACTCTTAGCTCAAAATCACAAAATAAGGCAAACATCGCAATCCCACTACAAAAAAATGCTGACGGACTGCCAAACAGCACATAATCCAAGACTGAGGCTCAAAACATGGAATGTGGCAGGAATCACAAGCACACGAACCAGAGAATCAGCAATGGAAAAGATCCAGGAGGGGGACATTCTTTACCTACAGGAAACCTGGGTAACCGAGGAGGTCCATTTACAAGGCTTTGCTGGTACGCATGTACCAGTTAGGAAACTAAACTCTTATGACAGGCCCTCTGGTCTCTATTAGAGAGACTGGTAAACTACTGGACACGTTACAATGCATTGCGATAAATTGGACTATTGGATGGTAAATCCAGAAAGGAGCTCCTAATTATCAATGTATATATTAATTACAATGGGCCCCTAAAGTTGGGAACCACTAAACAGACCACTGCAAGCTTAGAGGAAGCACTCTGTTAAAACTCCGATATGGACCTGATCATCACTGGGGACTTAAACCTCCACCATCTCAGTCCGGACAACGAACATGGCACACCCGCTGAAATAGCATCCAACAACTTCCTAAGCTCCTTTGAATTAATCTCTGCTCAGGCCTAGACCGAAGAGCATAGTCCCAAGAAATCCAATTTTTTCCCCCTTTAACAATTAAATAACAATCATCAGAAAAAGTATGAGGCACTGGATCCTAGGCTTCCGGACATACCAACATGATACAAGCGACCATGCAATGCTTATCTCAGATTTCAATTTCCAGTGCAAAAGACGTGGAGAACCTGCATCCATAAGCAATACACAAGAGTTGAAGTACAAATTAGTGAAGAGGGTCAGATGGAACCACTTCACAGCTGCGAATTGGGAGTCTTGAATCAGGATTAGTAAAGAAGGGACACAGCACACTTCTCACCCCAGCTATCCAGAGTTGGGCCATCTGGATTGAAGGCCCTGCTAAAAGGCCCTAGGAATACAGCCCATAAGATTGTGGCTAAACCAAGAAAAAATCAGGAAATACAACAAAGGGGTGTAGGACAGCATCCGCTCTCTCAGACAGGCTAAACGGCATATCAAAAAAGTGGCTCCCAGGAGACAGAGAGTGCTTTTAAAGAAGCCCATCAGAACCACAAACACCTAATATGGAAACAAAAATGCCTGATGATTGAAAGGAAAGGATCAAGCTATTTGACTGCTGCAAATCCAACAAACAGAAGCGATTTTGGGAGTACGTAGCGAAGATGGAAAACACAAAAACGGACAGGCGGTATTCAGTTACAGCGGAAGCCTGGCTTGCCCACACGGCAGAAATCTATCCAAAGAAATTCGGAGGCCAAAGAACTAGGAGGTCACCTTGGCCAGAAAGGGCCGTTGCAGAGGAAGCAGACCAGACACACGAGGTGGGCTCAGCACAGGAATCTAAAGAGATCATAAAGGTCATTATAAGGATAAAAAGTGACAGGCCCCAAACCCCAACGGCTTGACGGTGGTCTGTTTAAACAGAACCCCAAGGGGGTGGGTGGAGCTGCTTTCTCCCTTGTATACGGAATGTAAAGCTTTGAGGGACGTACCAGATTCCTGGCGTGGCTCATTACTGCAGCCAATTTACAAGAAGGGAGCAAAAACAGAGCCAAAAAACTATAGGCTTATTGCCTTGTTAGACATCGACGGCAAAGCATATACCAGGACATTGTTCAGGAACTAATAGCCTGGATCGAAGACAATAGAATATAACCTTTTTATCAAACTGAATTCAAAAAAGGCAGTTCCACTATAGATAACAAAATGACACGTTCATTCCTGGCACAACAGGCAAATTCTAGAAACAACCTGCTGGCATTTGCATGCTTTGTTGACTATTCAGAAGTCCTCGAAGGTGTAAACAGAAGCAAGCTATGGCATAAATTGTCCATTTAGAAGATCCCTAGTAAATAACTGAAGGCTATTATGTCATTGTACACCAACACTTGGGTGAGAATCAAATTGGCAGGGGGACACGGGTACACATAAATTGCCAGCAGATCGAGGTCTAAAGCAGGACAGTGTTCTAGCACCAACACTCTTCAATATTTACACGGCTGACTTTGGGAAAGCCCTACAAGGTACAACTTTGTAAACCCCGAAAATCAGACAGCAATGTGCTCCAGTATGCCCACGACCTGGTGATACTCTATCACACCAGGGTAGGCCTGCAAAGAGGTTTAAATGCATTAAACATCCACAACGAGGCTAACAAGCTTGTGGCTAATCCTTGCAAAACAAAATTCATGTTGTTTGGAAAATATATAAAAAAAAAGTGTGCTTAAAGTGGAGACAAGGCAGAAATGACATAGCAACAGAAAGCGGAAACCACTATTTAGGAGCATGGCTAAATGACAAAGGAAAGGCGACCTTGCACCAGGCTAAGAAGTAAGCCAAAATACAAGCCACCATCTATGCATTGCGCAAGCTACAGGGCAAATTAAACAAGCATACCACGGAACCTATAAGGAGAGTGACAAAATCCAAATTGCTTGCAGTTTCTGTGTATGCATCACACCCCTTACCAGGAAAGATGGAAAATATCATGGAAAAAGTCCAGTACCTATGCTAGAAAAGGCTTTTTGGTCTTCCCAAATACACACAAAAAGCCTTGATCCATCTAGAGTTTGGCCTTTGACAGCAAAATAATTAATGCAGGGGCCCTTTGGTAAAATTCTGGTTTAAGACACTAAAAGCCCAGAAAGGATCCCTTAAGGAGGTACTGAAAAGCGATACGAAGGGGGACCGAACTCATGGCAGAAGTACTATCAGGAGACCGTGGCTGAGTTGGATCTGTCCACAGCGTGCTGGTCCCAAAAGGAACTAAACTATTCAGCAATTAAGATGGCGCTAAACAACCAAACCACCAGGTTACCAAGAAATTAAGGCATAGCCAGATTCAAGGATATCGGAGGGTTGGGAGCCCTAATGAAAGCATATGAGACACCCAAAATTCAGCCATACATGAACAGCCCTCTAGGAAGGAAGTGCTTGTAAGAAATTCAATGGGCGCACCTTGTGCATTTGTCCATTAAGGTACTGAACCCAGGCTGGAAATCCCTGAGTAACATAACCAGATTCAGGCTGTGTGACTACCATGCAGAATCATCGGCACATCTGATATATGTTGCTCTCCCGCCCTACTCCAACACCGCAGTAAATGATTAAAACCAATGTTTCTAAGGCATGAAATTAGAAAATGCGTTGATGCAGTTGCCTTGCTCCAGTCCTGCACAGTACCATCGGACCTGGCCAAATTTGGCTAATTCATGAGACATGGCTCGAATGGACTTAATTGAAAACAGATGCAAAATGTGCGGCCGCAACTACGAAGAATCCGATCGGCATAGAAGGGTTCAAATAGCAAGACTCCCCCCTAGAAACAGGACCATGAGGTGCCCATGAAAACTGCAATGCATCAAGTAGAATTGTTCGCCCATAGTCAATGATCATATTTTTTTTAACTGTAATTTTAACCTATGCACTTTAGGGCAAAACCCCATCTCATAAAAGGTCTGCGCCTTGTTTTAAATGTTATTTTTGATACATGACTTGATACATGAAAAACAAATATATTAGACATGTTTCTAAATATTAATTTTGATACAGTATTGCAATTTTGCAATGATTTGAAGTATGTATGCAATAAATTAATGAATTAATTCCATGATGGCCACCTGACTGAATTGACAAGCCTCACTGGAAAAGACACTGCAGCAATCATATACACCATCTGCTCAGGGACCCCAATGGACCCATGCCCCCACCACATCTATAAACTGAGAAAAACACCAATCAGTACCACCCCGACTGACATCATCAACACCACCATTATGTCTGCCACTTTCCCAGATGAATGGAAACTTGCAAAAATCAACACCCTTCTCAAAGATCCCCCCAGACAACCCATATCAACTGGGCAACTTCGGACCTATCTCTCTGCTTCCCTATAGAGTCAAAGGGTTTGAGAAGGCCATCAACAAGCAACTCACAACCCACCTCTTCTAGACAACACTCAAACAGAATTCAGGATACACTGAAACAGCACTCATTGCTGCCACCAATGACAATCAAATCATGCTGGATTGAGGAGAAAAAGCAGTTCTCATCCTGCTCAACCTCTCTGCAGCCTTTGATACTGTCTCCCACAACACCCTCATCAGAATACTCCACGAGATTGGCATACAAGGATCTGCTCCCAAATGAATCTTTTCCTTCCGCCCAGGAAGAATCCAAAGGATCAGGCTGCCACCTTTCACATCGGAGACCAAGAAATTGATATGCATAGTCCCATAGGGATCGTCCTTCAGCCCCACCATTTTCAACGTATACATGACACCACTCGCCAACATTATCTGATCACAAGATAACATCATCATCTACCATGCCAATGACATCCAACTCATCTTCTCACTGACTAGCAAAACAACCACCACCAAAACCAACTTCACCAACTGAATGACCATGTCAGCAGAATGGATGTGAACTAACTAGGACCCCACCCAGAACCGAGGCAAGAAATCTAGCGGTCATCCTAGATAACAAGCTCAACATTAAGGCTCAAGTCAAGGCAGTGTGTACCTTCTGCTTCCACATCTTCCACATGCTACTAAAAATCCTCAAATGGTTGCCTCAGAACAGCAGATGGACTGTCATGCAAGCACTCATCAATAGCAGGCTGGGCTACTGCAACAATATACACCTTAGTCTTCAAACAACTCCTACACAGACTTTGGACCAACCAGAACACCGCTGTAAGACTCATACTTGATCTCCCACACCGCCCCCACATCACACCACACCTCCGGAAGCTTCACTGGCTCCACATTCACAAGCCCAGCCAATTCAAACTACGCATGCACAAATACAAAGCCCTATAGGACACGAATACCTAAACATCTGCATACACTTTCACTAACCTTCAGACTCCAATGCTCTGCCTCACTCTCACTCATTGCCCGCATCCGCAAAAGCAAAACTGGATGTCGCTCATTGTTCTAAATTGCACCCAAGACATGGAACGAAGTCCCACAACACATTAGAGCCTCTGCCTCATTTCTTAGGTTTCGCAAGAAGCTGAAGACCTTGCTCTTTCATATTAACACCTTGGGGACCACACACCTATCCACCTGTCGAAGCGCCTGGATACCCTCGAGTGAGTAGTGCGCAATACAAATCAATATAATATGACATACCATCTCAGTTCAAACCTACTGAAAAGGTACGATCCATCACCCAAATCTTTCTAGTGACGTCAAGTGACCTTGTGGCACATTCCAGTTCTGGTACCTCCACCTTCCAGAACATCTGAACTGGAACCCTAGCTACTAGACATCTACTCTACACATCTTTCCAAAATAGATTAACTATTCCCACTTTTGGTAAGCAACTGTAGGGAAAGTGTTGGACTTCGGAAGGGTTAGATTTACTTTCCAAAACCAATCTAAGCAACAATAGGGATAGTGATGGACTTCAGAGGGCTTAGATTTACCAATCTCATTGCAGTCTAATAAACTGAAGGGAAAGTGTGGGACTTTGTAGGAATCAGATTTACTATTAACACTCAAATATTCCGTTCCACAAGATTTTGGTAGTGATGGTATTTGTGATATGATATTCAAGTCTCACAATATTTTGGAATCCCTATTCGTGTCATTCACTGCAGAGAGAGTAGTGGATTGACTGCCAATTTTTATAAAGAGTACAGAGATCTAGTAACGCCATATCTATTGATGGTATACAAGGTGGCACAGGAAGGCAGACGTTTAAAGCCAATCCTAAGTGAAACAAAAGTTTACGATTCCTACAGGTCACTGTCCTTACCTAATAAGGACATTAAAATTAGGGCAAAAGTTACAACAAATCCACTACTCACTTTGTTGTTGGGCATAGTCCTTTTGGAGTACGGCAGGTTCATCACTGCACAATTCATTTGTTTGCTCCATTGCTTGTGCCCAGGCTTGGCCGACGTCTTAGTCTTTCTTGACAAAGAGAAAGCCTTTGACTGCTTAGATTGAAATTTTGTGCAGGGAGTACTAGAGGGGATCGAGTTATATCAGAGCTTGTCAAATGTGCTTTGCCACTGCAGACCGCACCAGTATACAGCTACTTTCTCATTTACGGTATCTATATAATCGGTCACCATTAGGGACCATGAATTTGGCACTTGACTTATCGGTTTATAGATTTGTGTTTACTTCATTTTTGTTGATTTTAGTTTGATGTTGCTGTACTGACAAACCTTGTTTATATATACAGTGAGCTGAAGTATTTATTTTATTTCTATTGTATATGCGATGCATTTGTTCATTTAGTTGCACATATGGGTGCTCAATTGCAATTCCTATCTTATCTCCTTTTCCTGATTCCAAAATTATTGTTCCAGCATAGGGACTAAATGATGCTATCAGTGTCTATTTCTATGCTCCCTGCCATCCCTCCCATTAGCAGTTCTGCCATCCACACTCCCTTCTTCTCTCAGCAGACCTTTTAAGCGTGTCACTGTTGGATATTATCATCTTAACATTGATGCACGGACGTTCCCACTGTGCTGAGGAGAGTGAGATATTTGTACTGCTTTCTTGACTCACAGTATTATTATTATAGGCCAGATAATAACGCCTATGGTGCATGCCGCCATCCAGACAGTAACAGTCATGCTCTGTTCGGATGAAGGCAGCAATGAGGTCATTCTGCTTCCAACAGGCTTAGAAGTAAGCATCAGAATTTTCCCGCTACTCCCTTCTACTTTGTAGTAATGTTGTTGGAACTGCTTTGATCCTTGTGGCTACTGGACCTAATATGATTATTTGCAGAATCACCACTGATTAAGTCCAACTCAAATAGAGTATTACTCCCTGATGAGTACCTCTCTTGTTTACATTCTGTAACAGGGTTCTATTGGAGGCCCTTTGAAGTTATTGAATTAATTGCCCCTAGGCCCTCCCTCTACTACTTATGTGTGCCTGCCATTCTTATTCCATACAAATTATACCGAGCATCCACATGATCACTGCTATTGACTCATTCCCTCATTGTTTATTGTTTAAAGGTAAGCAGTTTTCACATTCTACCGTGACTAATGGCTGCCAATTCCTAAGTTTTTCTTGTGTCCTCCATAGTTAAGGTTGCTACTGCCTCAGAACTCTTCCTAATATTCCTGTGTAAATGGCCAGTGGGGGTTAAAACATCAACACTTATATCCTTGGGCTGTGTTACGTGTTCCGTAAGATCCATAAAGGCAGCACTCATCCTGTGGCTGCTTTAATGTTCAGGATACAGCTCTATCCTAGAACCACTGTGTCAATCCACTATTTCATTAAGCCATTTGTATCCTACACTGAAGCTCACACAAGAGACAACAGAGATTTTAATAATAATATTTGTTAAAAATCATCTCTTTCATGACACTTCGCAATTTTTGTTACTTTAGATTTTCAGGCGTTATATCAAATATTCTGTAATGTGATGACCTCAATGTGCTTACTAAGCTACTTAACACCACGACCAGTAAAGGTCCACACCTAGGGGGTCATTAGGATCGCGGACAGACTTGAGTCCGTCCGCGACCCCTGAGTAGGAGGGAACGTCCGCATGGGCTGCGGGTTCCCTCCGTGCAGATTAGGAGTTGACCGCCAGGGTGGCGGTCACATCCTCTATCTTTAACATTGCGGCGGGTGCAGCTTCAAGCTGCACCCGCCGCAATGTTAAAAATGCATGCACCGCATTTACGTGCACAAAGCGGCAGGCACCGCGCTTTGCCTGCTGCTTTGTTCACGCAAATGCAGGGGGGTACCATAGGTACCCCCCATTCACCCAGGGGGCCCGCAACGGGCCCCGAAGTGAAAGTCTGTATGATTTTCCACAGCAGAAAAGCCGCCGCAGAAAGCATATATTTTACACCATCCTAATATGGCTGGCGGTGCCTGATAGACACCGCCAGCCATGTTAAAGCTTTTCCGCCGCGGTGGGAAGGCGACCGCGGCGGAAAGGCTGCGGACGGATTTAAAGACCCACCGCCATCCTAATATGGCGGTGGGTCTTTCGAGGCTCCGCAGCGGTTTTCCCGCATCCTCCTGGCCGGCGGTGGCTTCTGCCGGCCCGGAGGATGCGGGAAAACCGCTATCATAATTGGACCCCTAGTTTGTTAATGACTTGATAGAGATTGCCATAACAAAATACTTTGTAATGTTTTCACATGACTGTCCTCTTCAGATTAAGGGATTCACGATGGGTGCTAGCTTTGCACCCCATCTACCTTTTCTTTAAATGGACCACTTTAAAATAAAACACCTTTTTAATGAACACCAATCACTTTTACATAAATATGACTACTTGAGACAATACACTGATGATGTCCTTGTGATCTGGATTGGTTCACTACCGAAAATTCCGTTTTTTTTAAATTTGGCTTAACCACCACAGCCCAGACATTTAATATCCATAATGTTTAATCTAAAAACACATTAGCATCATGTTCCAACGGCAAAAAGCACTGATAGCAAACTATATATTGCACTGTACAGAAAACGCACTGAGAGGAATTCAACACTTACATACTCTAGTTTTTATCCATGCAATTTCCGATATAAGGAGAAAGATCAATTCCTTGAAGCAGAGTTGTTGATACAACTACTACACAGAGGCTACCCCAATAGACCTCTTACAAAAACTTTCAAAAGAGCTTGGTTCTGTTCATGTGAATCCATTCAGGCATTGCATGTGGAAGAACCTAAAGCTAGTAGACTGACTTGTGTTACTCAATTTAAGTACTTCAGTAACAAATTAAAAAATATTATCAATAAACACTGGTTAATAGTTAATTCTTAAGATCCATCATTTGATACGCCTCTATATGTACACAAAAGAAGCAAAACATTAGAGACTATGCAGTCAAAGGACTTGGTACTTCCCCACGCCCACAAATGTCTAACAATGAGCTATTAGATCTTGAAGCAATGACTGGCCATTTCAGGTGCGGGTGATGCAGTGTTTGTAACAACATATTAAACAAACGTTTTTAACCATGAAGGTATTTTCAGTCGCACACAAACTGTAACAACATGCATGTATTCTGTGCCATCTGGTGTCCCTGTTTCAAAATATATATTGGCCAACCTCTGCAAAGAGTATGCTGTTGCATATTAAATAATGCAAGCAGGATATGCTGTAGGACTCCTAATACTCCTCTGGTTGAACATATCAGTTTGAACAATACATAGAAGAAGATATCAGGTAGCAAGTGGTCGAGCATGTGGAAAAGAACGTCCAGAGAAGAACTGCAAAAAGAGACTCTATGATACACAAAGGGAGATCAACCATATGGTGTCAGAACAGGACGAAAGTGACTTTTAAACAATTACTTCTTCAGTGGTGACATCTACTGGATAGCACATCATCATAGACGACTAATTTGGACACTGACTTCTCAGGTTGATCATTTTTTAATTACTTTATTGTTGATTTCAATTTGATGTTGCTATACTCAGCCCCCTTATTTCTATCTAAGGCAGGCTGAAGTTTTACCTTTACAGCTATTCTGCAAAGAATGTGATTTCTTGGTTAAGTTGTGCATATGTACGACCAAATTCACAGTGTGTTCAATTACAATTCTTGTCTTATCTTCCTTCACTGATTCCCAGATAAATTTGCAAAATTATCAATTGGTCACTTTTAACTAATTGTTAATTAATTAATGAATATTTATTTGGATTTAAGAATTAATGACATTAAATGAATGAATAGATTTATTGTTTCAATTATTAAAAATTGTTTCAAAAGGCTGTGCATGGTGTGTCCTTCCACGCGCCTTCATCGGTCATTGATAAAAACAACATCGTATCATTACATTTAGAACGGTTACACAGGGCGTAAAAATAGGAATCCATAAAATTTGATATATGCTCGCTAATCTGGGCCTTTGATCTGCCTTTAGACGAAAACTCGATCTTTGCTTATGAATTCTTTGAGTTGACAAGCACATTTTGCTAATCTGGCCAGTCCCATGGGGATCTCTAAATTAAAAAGAAGTTTCATTGTGTCCGTACTTTAGAAACTAAGGTTTTAATAAAGTGCAAAGTGTGTGACTCAAATAAGGGCAAATACAAACAAGGTCAGCCAAAGACTCCTCGTACCAATGACACAATCTGCAAGAGGTGACCACCTCTAGAGATTTCCAGCGAATATTTATATCTTTTATTGGCATGACCATTAGTCTGATTGACAGAATTTGCTTTGGAATTGATTTGTTCAGAGCTGATTCAAGATATGGCTACCTCAATTAGTGCTTGTAGGAGCTGGATATAGTCCTGATGTTGCTACTAGAGGACTCTATAACCCCAGGTCATCTCACTTGGATAATAGTCTTACTTGCTTCCTTAAAATGTTTTTTTTAATTCCTGGTTGATGAATAAAATCCCCCCAGTTAAAGGTGCAGTTCAGTGAGGGCAGCAGATAGCGCGTCTGCCCAAGGATTTTTGCCTTTTGTGAAAATTTCTTCCAGGGTTGCTTTCATTGTGTTTGGTGGGGCTGTACAGGTCCCTTGATAGTAACGGATGATCGATGCCCAGTGTTCGTAGGATTGTTTGCTTTGTCTGAATTCCAGCCGTACTAGAACATTCCGGGCATGAGCAGGTATCTGAAAAATCTGTTTAAATACTCGGCAATTAGCAGACTCCATAGAGTTAATTAGTTCCCCAGGAAAGACTAGTGGACCATAAGAAATGGAGGGAAGTAACTTGGCTTTTTTAACATTTCGGATTGGCTCGGTTGTCAGGCTATGCAATTTGGATTTGAGTTTGCAGAGGACCGCCTTGGCTTTAAATTCTATGGATGCACTATGTGCTGTTCGCTTGCCATTGCTCGTGATCTAAACCCCCAGATAGTTATACTTAGTTGTTGTAGTTATTTTCAGGTTACCCATTCTCCATTATATTTGAGTTTGATAGCATATTTTCCAAGGATAACTACCTTTGTTTTACTGGTGTTTGCTGTCAATTCATTTTCATCATTGTAGGTGCCTATTGGTCCAGTGCTCTTTGCAGGCCCGTCTTCATGTGGTCCAATAAGACCATGTCATCAGCGTACTGCAGTAAGAAAAGTCCGATCATTCCAATTTTGGGTGCTCAATGACATTATCATAGTCCTTTTCCGTGCTTCTTGCCTTGCCACCCTGAACTTGTCTCCTACCCTGTACCCCTACTTTCAGAAGATCTTTGAAGCGCATCGCTGTTGGGTGTATCTGTCAATATGGCTGCACTCCCCTCTGTTGAAGACTGCAACGTGTTTGCGCTGCTTCCTTCACTCACACAGGTTTGGCAGGAGAAGGTTCCTGTTATCGCTCAGGCCTCCTGTGCATGCCTCTAATATGTGTTGTCATACTATTGTGCCCTGTTTGGATGAAGAAAGTGACGTGGCTATGCTGCTTCCAACACAATTGGAGGCAAGAAATAAAGTTTTCCCACTTCCTTCTTCCACTTTGTACACATTTCTTTAAACTTCTTTGATCCTGGTCGCTTACGGACGTAATTTGATTACTTCAGTATCACCACTAATTCATTCCACCTCAGAGTACCCCATGGTGAGTGACTATCTTGTTTACATTCAGCATATGGTACTAGTAGTGGCACGTTGGAGTTCTCTAATTCATAGCTCCTCTAATGGGCCCTCCCTCTGCCACTTATGTGTGTTTGACATTCTCATCTCATGCAGATTATACCCGAGCATCCACGTGATTGCTGCTATTGAATCATTCCAGCTCTGTTTACTATTCAAAGGTAAACGATTTTCATATACTGGAGTCCTAAGTGATGAGTGGCTGCTAAAACCTCCTGGTTCTCTTCCAAAGTTTCTCTTACGTCCCCCTAGTTAAGGTTGCTGCTGCCCCAAATGTCCCAGACTCCTTCCTGATGATGATCCTGTGCAAATAACCAGTGGTGGCTGAAACGTTGACACCTATAACCTAGGAATGACAATAAAATTTGGGACTAGCATACATATATAATTAAGAATTAAGTTGCTTTTACAGGGATGTATGTCGTTACAACGCATACTTTTACAACGCATACCTTTAAAACACATTTTTTACACCGCAACATCCATTACAACGCATTCCATTACAACGCATGCCATTACAACGAATTTGTTGAAACTACCTTTACAACGCATTCCACTACAACGCATACTACATTTACAACGCATACCATTACAACGCATACCATTACATTGCATGTATGGTAAGTATTGGATAGTGTAGGGGTAAAATTTACTATTCTAACTCCAGGGGGTGCAACAGTAGAGTAAGTGTTGGATAGTGTAGGGGTAAAAATTACTATTCTAACTCCAGGGGGTGCAACAGTAGGGTAAGTGTTGGATAGTGTAGGGGTAAAAATTACTATTCTAACTCCAGGGGGTGCAACAGTAGGGTAAGTGTTGGATAGTGTAGGGGTAAAAATTACTATTCTAACTCCAGGGGGGGCAACAGTAGGGTAAGTGTGGAATAGTGTAGGTATGCGTTGTAATGGTATGCGTTGTAATGACTGCGTTGTAATGACATGCGTTGTAGTGGTATGCGTTGTAGTGACATTCGTTGTAATGGTTGCGTTGTAATGGATGGTGCGTTGTAAAAGTTTTGTTGTAAAGGTAATGCGTTGTAAAAGTTGCTCTGTAAGTCTTGTTTCCCCTTCTACAGTGAACTTGACAGATGTCTTTTTTCCCACCTCTTTTTTTTTGTGTTCCAAACATTTTATTACTATCTAAAGGGTGGGGTAAAACAAAAAGCTTACGATATTTGTATATATGTCTAAGGCTCAATAGAATATAGTTGTGACAGGGACAACATCTATTAGGATCCTCCATAAGCTGGTACATATATGTGGGATTCTAAACATAAACAACCAGCCATCTTTTAACTGTAGTCGTTTTATCATTTTGCTTTTGCACACTTATAACTCACTTGAACTATGTGCCCACTCACCCTGTGCATATGTAACAATTCTTGTGTATATTTTTTATCTGTTTTGAAGACATCATTTATTTATTTACACTTCTTACATGCATAAAAAACATTTATTTGCATCGTTCATTTCCACATCGTGTCCAGCATGCTTGCTTTTTCATTAACCAATCACATTGTGTAACTTATTTACGTGTAGAGTACGGGGGGATTAGTTGTATTCCTTCTCTCATACATGCATTATTTGTTTAAAGTACAACCCCCCAAAAAACCCTTCTGATCATGTATATTTCTCTTCAGGTTCTCAGGGTTATCCGGCCTGCCACATCAATCAATGTATACTGCACCCACATCTATTTCTTCCCTTGGCAATCCTGCCTGGGGTACACTTCAAGGGTGCCCCTTATCCCCATTGCTTTATGCTGTTGCAGTAGCGCCCCTTCCCGGGATCCTTTATTACCACCACTCCCTTAGGTGTCCCTGTATTGCCAAGAAGAGGACCCTCTTCTCTCTTTTGCAGATAGCATAACCTTAAAAATGCGCAACCCATGTGTAATAAATGCTCTTCTAATACGGAAATTCATAGCTTATGGTCTCTTAACAAGTCTCTGCATAAATTGGAGTAAATCTGCTGTGCCAAGTTCAATGTTTGTAATATGCCGTAATGTAGTAAACTCTATTATCATAGTCACTGTACAACTTCCTTCAAATGCATGTCGTTTTCTAATAACAGTATCATCATTTGTAACATGAAATGCTAAATACCAATAAAAAAATGTAAACAAAAAAAAAGTTGGAGTAAATCTGAGATGTTGCCTTTGACGTGCAGCTATACCCGATGCATTTTCAACTTTCTCATGCAATTGCAGCAATCTCGTTCACTACCTTGGAATTCAACACAATGAGGTTGTGCGGTGGGAGAACTGAAGCATTGCTGTGGAAAAATGCTGAACTGATTGACTGCTGGATCTCCCTTCCACTATCCATGGTGGGGTGAACATTCATGTTTAAGTTGGCAAGTGTCCCAATACTCCTCTACTTTTTTTTAAAACATCCCAATTCCTCATTCACATTCCTTCATTTATAACCATGCTCACGAAGACGGTCTGGGCTAATAAGCAACCACGCACTGGCTGGAGCACAATGGTGTTGTCTACTGAGAGGGATTCCCATTTCTCGACTTGAAGATGTACTAGAATAGTCTACTGGGCGCAATCTTCACACAGCTCGTTTCACCCTGTGCCTCTGCTTCCCCCACTTAATAGTCAATAGCACAACTGCCTCCTCTGTTCCATTGGCTTTGGTATGTCCTGTGCCCAAATCCTCTGCCCTCATAGAGCTGGTGGTAGCAGCAACTGGCCCCTTACGTTGGTGCTTTGGTATTCTATTCCCCAGAAAGGCTGTTATCTAATAACTGATGGCAGAACCTTTGGATGGCAGGGCGTGCAGAACTAGAAAGACTACAGATTGTTTGGTTGGTTTATCTTTAACGGGAGGGCACGTTTCTTTCTTTCTTGCAGCTACTATCCCAGGGCAAATACCACTGTGTTAGACTTGTTTTTATACTTTTGACTGTGGGACTTTGTGCATATAGCTTACGGGTCTTTTCTCCTTGACCCCTGGGTGAACGTAGTCGTCACATATTACATACGTGGCCCAAAACCCGCACATATGGTCATGTACATGTACAGCTTGACGATGAAGGTTAGGTAGAAGAGTTACCATTAGAAGGTGACGGAACTTGTACATTGCCTTAACGCTATCGGACATAGGCTGTTTCTCTTTAAATTTGTATATACATTTTTATACCTCGATAGGGCTTCAGACCTTCGACCTACAAGTGGACACCTGATACTTAAGATGTAACCATCCAGTGGCCAACTTAGTGTACTTTGCTTGGCTCTGTCCACTGATGCAAGTCTTCTGGCGGAACATCCTGTGGAGCTATTGTTAATGATTGATCAATGGATAACCCGTTCCTTAATGCTTGCGCTGTTGGTTATATTTGCAATATGTAAAGGAAATGTACTGCTCTAGCACCAATGTTGGTGAAGAGGAGGGAGGTGATACGATGGGGGATAGGATGGATGCAGGTAAATGGAGGAGTGGGATAAGGACCAAGAAGCCAGATGTATCTTAAGACTGGTTGCAAAAAGTGATTGCAAATTGCACACAGTTTTTGCAAACTATCTTTAATTTTGCAAAGCTATCTATGTATTAACCGGTCACATTCCAAAATGTCTAGTCAAATGGGGAGTCGTGGAACAAAACTGATCACAAATATTGAGTAGGTAGGCAGCTATTTGCATGTCCCCAGTGACAGGCTACAAATACATTGAAAGTGGTCTTCAAGGAAGAGCAGATGTACTCCCAAACGATAAACCTTTTTTGAAGCCGCCTACGTTGCTTAAAATAATCTGTGCTGTTTTCCCAAGGATGCTAACACCATTCACAAGGGGAAGGTGTCCCAAGCGCCAGTTTCATGCCCCTTCCTCACTGCGATTCAATTTGGGTCAATAAACACATGTAGCAAGTCATAAATGCCTTCGACTCAGAAAATGGGCTTCAAGCACACAAAAAGCCATTTAGCGATCAGAAACCCTATGATTCTGTGAATGGATAGGTTTGCACTGGCTAAACAGCTTGGTACATTCAGCTCCTAATTCGCTGTGCTAACACTGCTGACGTGTATACTGCTCACTTTCCATGCACTGCCCATTCTATCGACATATGGGGCCCTCTTTAAGTTTGTCTATTCCAAAATGTTATGGTGAGATCTGAGTAGCATCTCTCCTGGTGTAGAGTGAGGGCGCAAATGACTGTTTGAACTACAAATTAGGATTTGACACTTTGCTGGGGGTGTGGCGACACACAGATCGAGGCTGTCTGCTGTGTACTGTCCCAATAGATGCAATGTATATACTTTTGTTTTTTTGATGTTGCTAGGAATCGGATAGGGGAATTCCAATAATTTTCCACGATACAGCACTAAAGTACGATGTATGTTTTCACAATGGATAGGGCACTGTGATGCAGATCCTATATGCCTGCCACTATACAATGGATGAAATATCACACCTATCAACATAAAAAAAAAAATAATATATAAATTATTGATCTTTCAGAAATTGAACAACAGATCCTATAGCTTTTACTGGCTTCAGAAGCTGCAGACATTTCACATCTCCACTGGTGTACATAAAGGGGATGGTTGAATGAAGGATTCAGACCCTGTGGAATTCCCTTTGTAGTGCAAGTGGTAGGATAACTACATTTACAAAGGAATGTTAGTGTATGCTGGTTGAATCGGCAAGGTCTTGCCCTGAACCAACAAGGAAGTGTGTTGTATGGACTGTGCATGTCGGTAATTCAAGGTTGTTCTCTCAGTCACGGCGCAAAAGGCGTTTATGACAAAATGAAGCCTTGTGTTGCCTGGGAATTTCGGGGTGAACGGTACATTCAGCGCTCAAATATCAGCCTGCGTTGGGCAATTTACTAACTTGGGTCAAGCTACTGGCTTTTGGTGACCAGAGGCGCAGCTCATTTGATCTTCTGCAAATAGTTGAGTGTCTCCTGGTCCCAGGATTAGCAAAAAGGGGCAAAGAAGTTGGGGACGAGAGTTCAGCTGAGAAAAGCTTGCTGTTTTCAGGGGGCTGAGCTTGCCAGAAAGGTGCAATGGAAAGAGCATAGGGGTGCATATCAACACTTAGGTTGGCAATGAGGTTTGGGTCCCAGCAATATCAAGTTAGGCGAGGCACGTGTAAGGTGGTAAAGGCAGGGTTTCTCTCAACCATAAGTCACATGGGCTGGGCAGCAATGTTGAGGAGGAATATAAGGCACCATAGCGCAATACTGGCATGGACCTGGCTGCTCAGAGAGAAAGAGCGAGATTCCACTTAACAGACTTGCTCTCTGTTACTTGCCTGAAATATTTATACAGATGGTATATAAACCCTTTTTACGGCTAATATAACTCTGTCTCTACATTATCCCAGTATTTCTCTTATTTGCTGTTAAAATTCCCAAGGAATTATTTTTTTATTAGTTTCATTCTGTACTTCTATCTGTTTACTAAGGTCTTTTATACAGGTATTGATCTTTTATGGTTCAATACGTAGTTCAAATATACTTCTGATCTATCTGGATGGCCATAGATCAGATCCAGTATTACACCTGCCCATCTTCTTAACTGATTCATCCTCATGCCAATAGGGCTTGTTTTTGCAAATCGTTTCCATTCATGAGCTGAGGAGAATAACCGCCTGGTTGACATTCAGGCAAAACACTGGCATTGTCATTGAATGTCTCAAATAGGTTCTGACTGGAAATACAAACCCTGTACAAAGGCATTATCCATTTAGGATTTGTGAGCTTGAGGATAGCATTCAATTATGACAACAAGCGAAAAATGAAACCCCTGTCTAAACAGCATGGTGTGAACAAAAATCTTTTGCATGCAATCTAAAGGACACTAGCCTGGCTTGCTATGTCAGTGTCCTATGGGTCTCATGGTGAATGCACCTATTCTTTTGATTCAAAAAGAGGTGTTAAGCAGGGGAATGCCATTTCCTGTTTCTGTTTTGCCTTTACCTTAGTCTCTTGAAGTGCTGGGTGTGTTTAATAGATTCAGCTGTGAATTTGCCAGGAGTGGGCACTGCCTTTATCCTGCTTCCTTTTTACACAGACACCAACATCCTCTTTTCCGGGAATAAAAGGATATGTGCCCTTTGCCAAATGAGCTACATTTGTCAACAAATGTAACCAAATCAGAGGTCATGGGGATCGGTCCGTGGAATCTTAAAATCATGATACATGGGTTTAGGATACCCCAATCAGAACATGAGTTCTTTCACAAGTCTGGGACTGCCTTTTGATAATAGTATAAAATGATACCATGTGTTCCGAGTTGTCTCATGAGGCTGATGTTTCGGATTAAACAAACCCAAACATCTGTTAGCTCCAACAAGAAAAAAATATAGGCCTTCACTGTCTAATGGGCTTCTTGGGTCTGCCACTTGATACATTATGTGTCTATCCGAGGGGTGTGACTAGACCAAATCACTGGATGCAGGGGCTAAGGGGTGTGTGAGAGTTTGTGGGGTTTTAACACTTTGACGGAGGGGTAGGAGCCATCTTCATACCCTGCGTCACAATAGCTTGTGTGGGCTCCCTTCATTGGTGGGATACACTGCATTTAATGGAGATCCATTATTCTGGACAACACAAGGGCAGTAGTGCATTTTAGAGCACACTGGTCCATTAACACTCCTCTCAGCCTAATATGCTTTAAAGTGGGTTAAGGGTTCTTCCTCAAGAAGTTTCAACAGGGACTCAGGGACTAGGAACTCAAGGAGTGCAATGCTATATTTGAAGAGACCTAGTAGGTTGTCAAATTTCGGGTTCTCATATCAGTGAAAATCAGAAGCAAATAGAGTATTCCAAAACACATGGGGACAGTTGCGTTGGTCTTCGCTTATCAGGACTTCAAAAATAACGTTTCGAGATATTAGCGTATTCTTCCCCATAGGAAGTGTTAGGAAGTTGGTAGCAAATTGGGCTATTGATATGTTAACCCCTTCGATGCTGATGACGAGCTCAGCTCGTCATCAGCCACGGGTGGTGTGTGCGGATGACGAGCTGAGCTCGTCAAGTAACGCGGTTTTGCGAAAACAGCCGCACAGCGCAAAAATGACCGCAGCAGCGATGCGGTTAAGACTGCAGTTTCTAGCACACAATGGAGCAAATACACAAACTTCATTTTGTGGTGCTTTTAGTAGTACTACAATAATACTACGCAAGCACTGCAAAATACTACTCACAAACCTACGAATGTAGATCTCCACCTCTACTTCTCCAAGCTTTTCTCTGAGGATAACCTCACACATGCAAGCTTTCCACTTAGGGTCCGATACCGTTTCGGACGGAAGGGCTCCAAACGACGGTCGGATCCCTTCCGCCCACATCGGAAGGTGCCGGACGAATTCCTTTCCGACCGAGCCATTCCGATGGGCTTGGTCGGAAAGGAATCTGACTCGGATTTCCGTATGGCTTATGATGGGTGCAGAGAGCCCGTTCGCCGTCTGGAAATCCTTCAGTACTCTTCCGGCCGCCTCTTTACGACCGAGGGAGTCCGATGGCAGTTTTCCACTGCCATTTCGTGCCAGTGTTTCCAGCATGAAAAGGCAGTCGGAAACTGTCTTTGGGGGCCGCAAGTAGGGCCCCCATGGGTGCGAGGCCGCCGGATGGCAGCCTGGGTGCCTCTCTGTTGATTCCTGCACCCTGTGGCAGGCACCTTGGGTTGACGGCCACAGAGTGCAGGGATGAACTGAACCCTTACATTTCACAATGCGGGAATGCAATCCGCTCGGAATGCATGCTCCCATTGTGAAACATACGAGCGCGACCAAACAGGGTTCGGTCTCATCCTACTTGCAGGGCCGTAACCGACGACAGTAGGTCGGTCGGTCAATGTTCCTGAACGATGTCAGAAGGACTCCGGTCCGTTCGACATCGGAATCGGCGCCTAAGTAATAAATGTGAGAGGGTTGAGGGGGAATGGATGGAAAAGCGGCATGCTTACTGCTAAATGAAAGGGGTTTAGGACAATGTAAGGAGGGGTTAAAGGGAAGGACGTGCACCCACGCACAAAGGAGTAAGCCAATTACTATTCATAAACTGCGCTTCTAAAGTTACTACATCCAAAAAGGAATGCAAAACAGTAGTAAATTATTCCAGCTCAGAGCTGGAGTAAGCCAACACCACACATGGCCAAACACTACGTTGCAACACCCTCCCATGTAAAATAATTGTAGGTATGGGCTTAAAATAAAACCCCATAAGAAATAATGTTAAATTAAATTACATGTTTAAATTTGAAGAAATATAAATTCATGTTAAAAAAAATCACAAATATTTATTTTATTATAAAATATTTTATGGTAAATAATAATAAATTAATTTTATATAAGTATTTCTAATATAGAGCAAAAGAACGAAATATTACAGCATTACTAAATTAATTTTGAATTCACAATTTTTTTTAAAGACATATTTTTACTATCATTACATCAAGGCCACAACTATAATAACAGCTACACAAAAATGACACCCTTTCTCATCCTTGACACAGCAACAGAAGGTATGTAAATCAGAGGCAAATGTGTAACATCACAGTAATATGCCTTAATAGCTCTTTATAAGGAAAGAGAAGAACAACATTAGGGTAGCTCCTGAAGTGTCCATGAGGAAACATACATTGTCAATCCCTATCATTGTCCCTAGCCCTCTCCCCATCTGTGGAAGAGTGTACTCTAGTACCCTCTGGTCTGTAAAGCTCGTCAGTAGTTCGGCCCACACCCCCAAATCCTCCTCAGCCTGGTCATCTTGCCTACAGCATCTCATATGTATCTCCTCGGCTACGTCCTATCCACAACATCAGCAATCCACTGCTCTATGTTTGGGCCCTACTTTCCCATCCATGAAATTGCCATCCGCCTTTTGCCAAGCGCAATACCAGATGCAGGAATTGAAAATGCCCTTTTCTGACCTATTCGCCGATAGATGTCATCCAGCAGGAAAACGGCAGGAGTCATGTCCACAGGTATCCGCACCAAAGGCCTCACTCGAGCCAAAACTTTCAGCCAGAATGCATACACCACTGGGCAGTCCAACGCCAAATGCAGAAAAAAAGGCCACATGCGTGACATTCAACCAGCCTACCAGGATCCATCCTATGTAGCAGCACTAGCGTAATGTAGGTGCAGTACAAAAAATAAAAATGGATAAGCTTAAATCTGGTGTGACAGAGATCGACTTAACCAACCACTAATCCTCGTCCACTGAGAGTCCCCAAGCTGCACCCCCAAATCCCCATCCCATCCCAGGCATCCGTAGAAGGAAACTGAACATGCAAGCAATCTGCTGTCATGGTCTTGTATAGTGTAGAGACAAGTTGTCGCCCCCCATCTGCTCCAGCAGACTCCGGAAAAGTAGGTGAAATGTCCTTAATTATAGATGCAATACTGGCGTACTGCAAGAACTGTCCTGGGCATATGTGGAAGGCATCCTGGGCTGCCTCAAATACGACAAATTACTCATTGGGGAATAAGTCCCCCACCATTTCGCAGCTGCCCTCCCTCCAGGTCTAGACATCTACGGACTGTGAAGCACCCGAAACGCTGGCAGATTCCAGAAAGTAAACTCCCTGGCAAATGGAGCACTCCCCAGAACCACATGAATAGTCCCTTACATGACCAGCAAAACATTCTGACCCCCAGAGATCAAGAGTTGAGGAAGTCAGGAGCCCCTCTATATGTCCATTAGCAGGGACTTTTCGCAGTTGTCCTCCTTTACCAGACAATGTGCAGCATGTTTGACCTGGGAAGCCAGATAGTACTGCTTCTCCATCCTCCATAGGCCGAAACAAAAGTACCTCACAACCCTACTATATTCCCCAGCCCATATCAGAAAGGTCAGGGGAGAATACAATCCATGGAACACCACGTGGGGCAAAGTATTGAACAAGTGATGCATTAAGTACAGGCATCTTGGTAATAACACAGTCTTTGTTACGGCCACTCAACCCATATCTGAGAGAGGGACCGAATTCCAAAACTTCACAGAGTACTGTAGACCTTCCATAACCCTCCCAATATTATATTGAAAACGTTTCTGTTGAAAATGGCCCACCATCATTCCTAGATATAGAAATGTATCTTTCTCCCATCCGTGGGTGATTGGTGGCAAACAGGCCAGGCCAGGTCTCAATCCACCAGTGAAACACCAGTGACTTCCTGTGATTGATCTTAAGCCCTGGCATTTGCCGAAAGCAGTCAAATGGGTCAGCAAAAGAGGAAGCAATCACCAAGGAGATGAAAGATAAAAAAGCGTATCATCTGCATACAGAGACGCTAGGTGCGTTACATCTCCTACCTTGATTCTGCATGCTGACATGGACTGTCTGATCTGCATGGCCAGGGGCTCCAATGCTGTAGCAAAGAGAAGTGGCAACAGCAGGCAGCCCTGCCTTGTACCCCTACCCACCTCCCAAGCAGACGAGCACAACTTACCAACACGTACTCTGGTGGTGAGACCTGTAGACAGGATGCACACCCAGGTGAAAAATTGCGCTCGAAGCTCATTGCTTTCAACACACGCATGAGGTATTGCTAATCAACAGTATCAAAGGCATTGGCTATATCAATGGAAACCACTGGTAATTCCTCCTCCCTGCACCACACCTCATGAAGCACATGAATGCATTAAGAGCCGTAAGTTCCTATTAGTACTGTGCCCAGGTATGAAGCCACATTGATCAGCATGAATTAATTTCAGGATCGCCAAGCACAACCGTAGAGCAAGCGCTTTGCAAAGAACATTAGTATCTGTGTTGATCTGTGGGATCCATGTCATGAAGATTGCACGACCCACTGAGCTACATCCCGAGGTAATAAGCGACGAAAGTGAATCATACTGGCGGCGTGCTGACGTTGGGGGGCAATTGGTGGGCCCGCACAGGCAGAAAGACACCTAAAGGAGCTGAGGGACGATTTAGAGGAACTGTGTTGCGGACCAGGATGGGCAGAGCAGATCATGGCTGTGGTAAGGGTGTGACACTCCTCCCTTGTAAGAAGGCCTAGCACATAACAGCCATAGCGGGCACTGAGGGGTGCCCGGGCTGCTCTGCTTGGCCGTGACAGAATACAAGAGCTGCGGGGGCAAAGCCTGAGAGGTCTACTGCGGAGGCCAATGGCGTGTGTCTCAAGAGCAGTCAACATACATCTGATCCTACAATATGGGGAAAACAGACAAGGCGCAACCCAAACTACATTTTGAAAAGCGGAAAACGACGGGCATGCGTAAAGACGACACAGACTCTACTATGGCGGAACAAGAGAACGCACCTACAGTGCCAGGTGAGGACCTTAAGCAGATACTGGCAGCCATGCAACAGAGTCTGACTTCTATAGACGGGAAAATAGATTTGCTGCCATACAGAATGGATCGAATGTCAGAGGGAGTGGATAAACATGCTGAGAGATCGGAAATGGTGGAGTGTAGAGTGTCAGAAGTGGAGGACTTGCAGGCGGAGGCTGGCACTGAAGGCAATCACAGCGCTGCAACATAAGGACGAAGATTTAGAAGCTTGCTCAAGGCACAACAATGTGCACATTTTGGGCCTTCCTGAATCCACAGAAAACGGGAATATGAAGTTGTTTGTAGAACAATTGTTAGTGACCATACTGGGCTATGAAACACTTTCAACAGTGTTTGTGGTGGAGCGCGCTCACCGTTCCTTGGCGCCTAAACCCCTTCCAAGAGCCCCACTTAGGCCAATAGTGTCAAGATTGCTGAACTACCGCAACAGGGACGGTCCCCTACGGAAAGCAAGGGAGCTACGTGTCCTGAAATATGAAGGTTCTGAGCCTTCCCTGTTTCCTGATTTCACGCCGATGGTGTGAAACAGAAACCTCGCGAACTACATTTAGAATATTCCATGTTATACCCCGCCAGATTGCGTGTCACGATGGACGGTAACCCCAAAATATATAATGATCCACAGACACTGCAACAGGAGTGGTAGTAAGGAGTAACTGCAGAACAGCTTAACAGCATAGAAGATGGCAGAAAACAATGGCGATGCACAAGTGGACTCTGAATGAGTAAGCTGGTAAGAGAGCAAAGCCTCTGGAATGGACTTTATTAACATGTAAAGGAACTTATGAAAATATGGGGGCAGTCAAAAGTAATGTACTTCACCGGACAGTATTGAAATGAATATAGCTTTGGGTATTATGTTACTGTAAGACAACAGGATAGGGCTGATGAAGAGGGGACACCCGCTGGGGCTGATCACAGGAGCTAGAAATAAGTTGCAGAAAAACTGCAATTTGTGAGAAGATGGGCAGAGCAGGTCATATGGAGATGTCTGGTTGACGGCATCCACCGCCCTCGAGTGTAATCCACACTGGGTGTTATGTTCGGTAACGGGGGGGAAGGGTTAGCGATTTGAAGTTTGGCAAAGCCCAGGGGAACTGGCTATGGTGTGGGAGGGTGGGAGGGATTTGGGCTAAAAGTTTGTCAGAAAGCAAAATGTGTAATTCTTATAAGTGTAAATACAGTTCAGAAAGCTACAAAAAGTGAATGTCAAACATCAGAACTGTAAAGTAGATAATGGCTGATTCTAAAAGCACCAATCCCAGTAAGCAGGTTAAGTTCCTGACATGGAACGTCAAAGGTCCTTATGACCATAGAAAATGTTGTAAAATAGTTGCATTTTCAGAGCGACACAGCATAGATGTGGCTATTCTTCAGGAGACGTATCTTCCGCAGGGAACAAATGTGATAAACCCCAGAAGAATGAGAGGGACATGTATAACTTTCATGATTACGTCAGCAAGAGGGGTATGAGTGTGGGTGGTAGAAAGTCTGGAAACTGATAAGGGCGGTAGGTTTATCATAGCAAGATGCTATATAGAGAATTTTGAAATGTTACTGCTTGGCGTAATATTTATTTATTTATTCAAATGATAAAGCGCACTATTACCTAGCAGGCATCCTGGCGCTAAAGTGGCTCAAAGGGGGAGCGAGTAAAAAACAGGGACCGGCCACTAAGTCTTGGGAAACAGCCAGGTTTTTACACTTTTTCTGAAGGGGAGGAGCTCCCTGAGTTGCCTGATTTCCCAAGGGAGACTGTTCCACAATTTAGCTGCTGCCACCCCAAAAGATCTGCCCCCCAACCTGACCTTACGAAACCTAGGAACCTTCCTTAATCTCGGCGACGCGGAGCGCAATGTTCTTGTTGGGACGTACCAGTCGAATTTTTTGCACATACGCACAGGTCCTATCCCGTGAATGGCTTTAAAAACAAGGCAGAGAGATTTGAATTGCACTCTCTGTCTCGGGGGGAGCCAGTGAAGTTCAGCTAAGGCTGCAGAGGCAGAGGAGCTTCTAAGCCACCCTAAGACTAGTTTGGCATCTGCCGACTGGATTCTTTGCAATCTGTCCAACAGGAAGTTAGGGGATTCCAGCAGGAGAGCATTGCAGTAGTCAAGCCTACTGAGAATTGTACATCTGACTACTTGTGCACGTACCTGAGAAGGTAGTAGCAGGAAAATGTTTCGGAGGGATCTGATGATCGCAAAACTAGAGGCAGTTGTTTTTGTGACCTGACTTTCTAGAGTAAGCTTATCTTCAAATATAATGCCCAAGTTACGGACAGTAGTAGCCGGCTGGACTGTGGACGCAGTGCACGAAGGTCAAAAATTGCTAGGAAGAAGAGGAGGTATCCTGTTTGCCGAGCAGAAGATCACCCCAGTCTTTCCTGCATAAAATTTTTATCCTGCAGCCAACGGGCCGTGTCCTGCAAACAGTTGTGAAAAGCTTCTACTGTAGTCGAATCCTCACCCTCAAAGGAAAGTATCATCTGAGTGTTGTCTGCATATTTATTATGTCAATATTATAGCAGTAATCAGATGTTTTAAGTACACAATAAAAAGAATAGGGCTGATCCCTGAGGAACCCCATGCAACACGTTGGAGAAGGCGGAATGGAAGGGGGGAAGGGATACCGCCTGCTGTTTGTCCTGTAAAAAGGAACGTAACCACGGCAAGGCGGAGCCCCTCACCCCAATCTCGCTCAGTCTTCTCAGCAGGATCTCATAGCTGACCGTATCAAAGGCGGCAAACAGGTCAAGCAGAATCAATGCAGCTGCCTGTCCACTGTCTGCCCGCCTCTGAAGCTCGTCCATGACGGTCAACAAGGCCGTCTGGGTACCATGAGCCTGCCGAAATCCAAACTGAACCTCTTCCAGTAGATTGTGATGTTCAATAATAATAATCCACATTTGTAAAGCGTGAACAATCACCCGCAAGGGTCTCTAGGCGCTGGGGGACGTCGGGAAGATTAAGCAAGCTATTGCCCAGTGTCACATGGTGCTGGGCTGACCTGCCGCTGGTGCAGGTATTCGAACCCTGTTCCTCAGATTCCAGCGTCAGTCGCCCTGGCTGCGGCGCCACACCTCTCCCTTCAAGGTAGGAAGAGAGAGTCATACTAACAGCCCGTTCTACGATTTTAGCAGGGAACGGCAGCAAGGAGATAGGCCTGTCGTTTTTTGAACTTTCAGGATCAAGGAAGGGCTTCTTCAATAATGGAGAAAGTAAAGCTTGCTTCCATTGTAGGGGAACTACACCACTGATAAGTGACTAGTTACAGATCAGCCGTAGAGAGGGGAACAGTTCTTCCTTGTACTCTTTCCAGATCTTATGTGGTACTGGATCAAGGGGCGATCCAGAGGAGATGCCCTGTGCCAAACTGCAGAATTCCTCCACAGTGAGGGGTGTAAACCCACGGAGTTGTTCAGGAGCTTGATCACAAAAGCCGGTGACAACATCCTCTGAGTCGCCCACCTCATGCACTATAATGCATTCTGCCGCCAGGACAGGGTTCCCTGCTGCTTGCTGACCACCCACGAGGTCGTCAATAATCAGCTGGATCTTTTCCCGGAAGAACCAGGCCAGGTTCTCACAGAGTTCAGGTGAGGGTGTAATTACATTCTTGGAGCAGTCAGGATTGATAAGACTGTTCAGAATGTTCAAAAATGCTTCTGGAGCTGTTGGAAGCATTACAGATTATAGAGGAAAAATGATCAGCTTTTGGCCTTCTAATCTCGTTCTTGTACTCCCCGATTTTCTTTTTCCATAACAGCCTATCAGACTCCGTATAGCCTCGCCTCCATCTCCTCTCAACCTGTTTACATGTTAGTTTGAGAGTGACTATTGTGGTATTAAACAAGGGGCAGAATTTCTGCCTTTAGACCTATGGTTTTTTAAAAGGGCACAAGTGTCCAGCGTAGATGTGATTTTTTGGCATAATGAGGCGTAATTATCCGCGACTGACATGTCAGAAGAGAAGCAGTCCCCAACCTTGAACACAGTCCCCGAGCACCTCAAACGTGTCAGAGCCTTCCAGTCTCTTCTGGTATATTTAGTCAGGGGGTGGGAGACCTGAGTCAGTGGATGCTTAAGCTCAGAGAAGAATTTTATCATGGAGTGATCCGTCCAATCCATCGGCAAAATTTCGCCAATACGTAGGAGGAGGGGTCTGGAGAATATAAGGTCAAGGAGATGCCCAGCCTTGTGATTGGCTTTTGTTACCAACTGGTGGAGGCCAAGACCTTCAAAAGAGTGGAGCAAGTTATAGAGCCCAGGGTCAAGAGAACCATTTAACCACAGATTAAAATCTCCCAGGATTACTAATTTGTGGTGAGTGGCTGCCATATCAGTAAGGGCATTTAGCAGAGATTGCTGCTGCTCAGTGCTAAAAGCCCCAGGAGGCCTTTAACAAACGATCCCTGTGAAGATTAAATCAAAGTCGTTTTTTATAGTCAGTCGCAGAAGTTCCACCCCAGCAACCACATCAATGGTCCCTACCTTCCAGGTACCTTTAAAGATGACTCAAACTCCACCTCCCCTCCCATTAAGTCTAGGTTAGTGGTGGATTTTGAAACTTGGTGTACAAGCCCAACCAAGATCGACCTCGCAATCAGGGCTAGTCCAAGTTTCTGTCAGAAACAGCATGTCGAGCTCATGAGAGAGCAACAACAGCTGAATTTCTGCACTATGCTTAGGCAGAGATCTCACATTGAGGAGTGCACATGTTAGTAAACTCTTGTTCAAGAAGTCACCAAAGGGGGCTGCTGATTCAAGGAGCCTAAAAGTCCCTATGTTAGCATGGAGCTCACCTAGATGAAGAAGTAACTCTCTGGAATATTTAATGAGGCCCGCTTTTTTGACTGAGGTCCCCCCCGAAGCCCAAACGGGCAGCGTGGCTGGCGCTGAGCGCATCCTTGGCGCGGAGGGGCGCAGACGGGCTGGCCTTTGGCGCGGCGCGTCGCACCACCGGCGCACCCGCTGGGCGCATCCACTGCGCGCTCGCACCATCAGGATCTTTATGGCGCCGGTGTCAGTAGCAACTAGAGTGTCAGCCCACTCTCCCTCCAAGATGGCGGGTCCGCTCGCACGGATGGACCCTGCCGGCCCTGAAGTGGAGGGGGAATGACCGGTAGCTGATTCAATGCTCCAGCACCCAGGGAGCAACAGATCTCAGTAACAGCAGGTGAGTGCAAAATAGCAAGATAGTAAATGAAAAACAATGTGAAATACCAGCGTTAAAAACGAGGCAGCCTCCGTGAACAGGTCGTGTGACCATGCAAGGCAGGTCCCTGCCGAGCACACACTACCGCCCTTAAGCCAACCGAGAAGATTAGCGCGCTCGCACCATCAGGATCTTTATGGCGCCCTGCGCCGGTGTCAGTAGCAACTAGAGCATCAGCCCACTCTCCCCCCAAGATGGCGGGTCCGCTCGCACGGACGGACCCCGCCAGCCCTGAAGTGGAGGGGGAATGACCGGGAGCTGATTCAATGCTCCAGCACCCAGGGAGCAAGAGATCTCAGTAACAGCGCGCTACCTCTGGTAACTGACATCCTCGTGAAGCGGCAATTGTGAATTTGCTTGTTTTAAAAGTTTAAATGAGTTAGCCATTATTTTATCTGCACATTTATGCAGCGCTTATTTTTAAAATATACCGGCAGCTCTAGGATATAGGGCATCCCTGGGCTCCGATATTTTTACTTGTATTTAGCACAGCTTGCACTTATTTTTCCTGTCTTTGGGAACCTCCTTTTTCCCCTCCCCGGTCCACCGCGAGCTTGCTCGTTTGATGTGGAGGGAGAGTCTCGCTATCTCTGCTCCTTCCATCTTTATCCTCACTTCTGGTAGGGCTGCGAGAGCACGGTCTAGTGGTTGCCGGCTCTCTCCCATAAAAACGGATGTGTTTGCCTTCGCGCAGCGGACGCGCGCAGCGGGCACGCCGAAGGCGCGCCAAAGGCAAGCCCGTCTGCGCCCGTCCGCGCCAGCTCCGTGCCTAGGGCCAGTCATGCTGCTTGTCTCCATTCCACTCAGAGGCGAGCCTGGTCCAGATCCCAGCTTATGGCTATGAACAAGGGAGCCTGCACTCCTCAGGTACGGTGCAATCTCGCATCGCCTAGTCTCCCCCATTTTAAATGTAACAACTGCACCTTTTTCTTAACCACTAATAAAAAATGCCCTCGATCCCCAGCAAATGCCCCTTCTACTCCAATACGAAACTATACGGCTGGCTTATTGAACTGTCGCTCTTTGCCGTGCCACTCAAGTGACATATGGCTGTTGCTTTCATCGGCGTCCTGGGATTTACTCTTTCTTACAGAGACCTGGATTAAGGACTCCTCTAGCCCAGACATCACCCTTGCCATGCCCCCGGGCTATCGCCTAATAGGTATAAGCCGTGAAGGCACGAAGTCCGGTGGTGGAATTGCTGTCATTTTACAAACTCATTTAACGATCACGTCCAGGAAAATCCCCAATTTAGGGCCCATAGAGGCATTATATTTCTCCATCTCAGATGCCTCCACTGCCATATTTTCGGGTGTCCTGGTATATAGCCCTCCGGGTACCCCCTGCCCGCCGTTGCCTCTCTGTTGGCGGCTATTGCAGATTTGTCTCTCAAAAACCCCCATTTCACTGTATTAGGGGATTTTAATCACCATGTTGATGAAAGTGGCTGTACACGTGCTAACACTCTCTTAGATTCCATGCAAGGCCTGAATCTGACCCAATGGGTCAGGGGTCCTACACATTCTGCAGGACACACCCTTGATTTGATTTTCTCCAATTGGACTGACCTTGAGGTCCTCCCTTCCCTGCCTCTCACGTGGTCTGATCACTACCTGATTCAGTTTGTGGTATCTATACCCCGGCCGCCCAAGTTGGAATCTATCATTAGTGAAAAGGGCAGAAAATGGCATAAGGTTACATGCATGGCCCTGGAGCAAACGTATAGGAGTAGATCAGACCCATTATCTGCTGATCTTAATACAGTTGTATCTACATTTAATAAATATCTTTCTGCTGCCATTGAGCAAATTGCGCCTATACAGAATCTTACCTCCTTAAGATCTAAACCTTCGGCTCCCTGGTTCACAATGGAACTACGGGAAAACAGAAGTAGTTGCAAAAAATTGGAGCGTTTATGGCGCCGGACATATGACCCGGCGGCCAAATCCCTTTACAGATTGTCCCTGAAAGAGTTTCATAAACTCAAACGTAGCAGCATGAAAGAGTACTTTGCGGAAAAAATTAAAAGGGCGAAAAACTCCACCAAGACCCTCTTTAACATTGTTAAAGAGTTCGCTAATCCCCCTGCTTTGGCCTGCCGCGTCGCTCCTAGCCAATTGCATAGTGATGGTTTGTCAGATTTCTTTTACGAGAAAATCGCTAATATCACGGCAACAATTCATCAGAACCTTATAGCAGCAACTACAGATCATGATACTACTTGGGCTGAAGCGTTTACTTCATTTAAACCTCTGACTAAAGAATATGCCTTATCTCTGTTCCTAAAGTGTAAATCGGGATCCCCGCTCGACCCAGCCCCGGCTCAGATTCTGAACGATTTAGCCCCGCTATTGATTAATCCTCTGTTAGAAATATGGAATTCCTCCCTGCAATCGGGCCTTTTTCCCTCTTTGTGGAAACATGCACTGTTGCTACCAATTCTAAAAATAACTGGTGCTGACCCACTATGTTTCAGCAACTACCGGCCTATCTCACTCCTCCCCAAGCCAGCAAAAGTGTTGGAGAAGGCGGTACAAGAGCAACTGTCCGAATAATATTTAGAATCTAACCAGTTGCTTCATGATACCCAGTCAGGATTCAGGCCAGACTTCAGTACTGAGTCAGCTTTACTATAAGTGTCCGAGTCAATTCGCGAGTGTTTGGATAGGGGAGAGGCGGCCATGTTGGTCCTCCTCGACCTATCCGCAGCAATCGATACCATCTCGCATGATATCCTCCTGACTCGCCTTCATGAGGTGGGAATCGGAGGGATCCCGCTGGCCTGGGTGAAACCCTTTTTGACGGACAGAACTCAACAGGTTTTCCTCGGACCATTTGTCTCTATGGAGAAACCATTGACATGGGGGGTTCCGCAGGGATCAGCACTCAGCCCCCTTTTATTTAATGTGTACCTGATGCCGTTGGCGAAAGTGGTTGAATCCTGGGGCGTCAGAGTGATCTTTTACGCTGATGATACTCAGCTTGTGTTTTCTTTTAAAGACCACTCTGAAAGCTCTCTGGCCAATTTTCGCCATTGCCTGGTGAAGATCGCCTCCTGGATGTCCTCCAACAACTTAAAATTGAACACTGATAAGACGGAGGTCTTATTTTTTAACCAGAAATCTCCTATTCCCGCTAATATTTGGTGGCCGTCTGAACTTAATCCCTCCCCGGCACCAGTTCAAGCTGCCCGTAATTTGGGCTTCCAATTTAATACAGCTTTATCCTGTAAAACTCAAATTAATAAAGTTTCGGCATCTTGCTTTGGAAAGCTTCGAATGATTAAAAAAATCATCCCTTTCCTGCCACTTGACTCTCGCAGGACGGTAGTCCATGCCCTAATAACGTCTCATTTGGACTACGCAAACAGTCTGTATGTTGGAGCCCCGGCGTATCTCATTAACCGTCTGCAGACAGTGCAGAACTCGGCGGCCAGGCTGATTTGTAACATTCCCTATTGCCACTCTATTTCACCTTACTTGGCCAAACTGCCCTGGCTACCAGTGAGATACCACATACAGTTCAAGGCCCTGGTCCTTGCCTTTAGAGCTCTCAATGGACGAGGCCCTGCTTACTTGAGGCACAGACTTAAGATGACACAAGCGACGCGGGACCTTAGATCTAATCACCTTCGTCTAATGTTTTGCCCACGATTTCGTCTTGCACGTACAGGAGGTAGGGCCTTTGCTGTGGCCACTTCCAAACTCTGGAATCTAATACCATTGGAACTCAGATTTCTCACATCAGAGCTTTTGTTTCGAAAGAAACTTAAGACCTGGCTCTTTTCTCTGATCTAGCCTTCACTGAACCTCTCTGGCTGTCGCATGTCCACAGCGCCGGCACACCCCCGTCGGGGGTAGCTGAGCGCTTTACAAGCTTCTAAATAAATAAAATAAATACATAAAATAAACAGCAGGTGAGTGCACAATAGCAATATAGTAAATTAAAAACAAGGTGAAATACCAGTGTTAAAAACGAGGCAGCCTCCGTGAACAGGGCGTGTGACCGTGCAAGGCAGGTCCCTGCCGAGCACACACTACCGCCCTTAAGCCAACCGAGAAGATACGTATACGGGCCAAATCACAATGACCCCTAATTTTACCATACATTGCACACCAAAATAGAGCCATACTCACAAATGCACCAATTATGGGGTGGGGATTTTAATTGCAAGCAAGACCCTGATCTAGATAGATCAAAAGGGCCTCAGAGACGGCCCTCTAAAGCAGCTAGAACAATAGCAGCAATAGCGGAAGCTGAGCATCTAGTGGATGTCTGAAGAACTAAGGCGCCCATGAGTAGGGGCTACACACATTACTTCACAGTGCATGACACCCACACTAGAAAAGATTATTGGTTTGCCTCATGTGTGATTATGTCCAGCGTCATCAATTGCTCCCACATGGCATGCACTTTTTCAGACCACTCTCCGTCTTGATCAGCATAGCCGTAGATGACCTGCAGAGAAGGGAATGTACATGGCGATTCCCACATTATTCCTTACTAGACCCAGTGTTTTGTAAAGAGCTGGGAGACACAGTAGATGAATTCTTTGCCACAAACCTTGGTATTGTGCCCAAGCTGTGCACAGTACGGGAGACATTCAAAGTCTATATTAGGGGCATGACCTTAGCAAAACATGCGGGGGTCCTCAAGGCAATCAGGGCACAACTTCAGAGGGTAGAAAAGAACGTGGACACATTGGATAAGACGCTACAAGAGTGTGGGGGCCCCAAAGTACTAGCACAAATGCGAGAGCAGATAAACGAATACAATGAGCTTGCAGATACAGAAGTAAATATGCAAGAAATATGCAGAAGGGGAACGGCCTAGTGCGACTCTCGCCAAAGTCATACGACCTCTCAGGGGAGAAAATTAGATTACACAGACTACGTACAGCTAAAGGCGACCTAGTGGGGGGGACATCCCAAATAATCAAGGTGTTTGGGGATTATTACAGAACACTATATGCCATGCGGAAATCTGATATAGACGAGCCGGATGAGGAATACCTGGTTCATATCACAATGAAATGACTTGAAAATATAGATAGGGAAAGATTAATGGAAGCACTTCGGCCGACTGAAATTATAGCTGCTTTGAAAGACATGCCAAACGCCAATGCACCAGGAACTGATGGCCTGACCGTGGCCTTTTAGAAAGCATATCAGGACACACTTGTCCCGCATTTGACGAACCTATTTGAGGAAATGGCAAAGGACGGCTGCATGCCACCAACTATGAGAGAAGCTATATTGATTACACTTCTTAAACCTGGGAAGCAACCGGACCACTTCGCTTCCTGTAGGCTTCTGTCACTGCTCAATACAGACGCCAAACTGTATGCGAAGATCCTAGCAAATAGATTGTCCCTACTGCTACCAAAATTGACTGGGCCTGAACAGACTGGGCTTGTCCCGGGTCACTCTCTCACATGTAACTTGCGAACATTTTTTGACCCCATAGCTTGTATTGAAAAAAAGATAAAGGCAGCAGCATTATTTATAGATATAGGGAAGGCCTTCGATTCTGTAGAGTGGTGCTTTCTCAATGCAGCCCTTAATAGAATGGGAGTGGGAGAAGTCTTCCTTAAACTTATAGAGGTATTATACGCCATAGCGAGCATCCGGATAAATGGAGTTCTTTCCTCAAAGCTTGTAATCACAAGAGGCACCAGACAGGGCTGCCCGCTTTCGCCATTACTGTATGCCTTAGTATTGGAGCCACTGATGTGTGTCATGCGGCAGTACCATACTCAGAGAGGTATTCGATCCCCACAGTATAACGTATTGATAGCTGCCTATGCAGATGACACACTGCTATATATATGTAACTCAGAACAAAACCTTCACCCAATGTTAAAGGAAGTGACGCTTTGTGAACAACAGTCCGGTCTAAAGATTAATTGGCATAGACTACCCCTTAGAATGGACTATGGAAGCGGTGCGATATTTGTGGATACACGTACACACAGACCCTGACATAATAATTTGGGAAAACTATGGTCGCCCAACTCAGAAACTAAAAGAGTCCATTGACAAATGGATAAGGTTCCTGTTGTCCCTACTGAGTCGCAGCGTTATAATGAAAATGATTGTATTGTCCAAATCCTTTTTCAATACATTACAACTCAAATGATACAATTGGCCTGGGCGGGGATACTCTTATTAAATCATATGCAAAGGGGGCACTACATGCTCCAGATCTGGAAAGGTATTACAGAGCGGGCCAGGTGTTGCATTCCCACTACTGTATACACGGAACCTGGGACCTACCTCAATTGCATATTGAGAGAAACGCTGTTGCACCCAGGTCACTGCCGAGAATGTTGGTGGACGGCGCCAGGGTCACCCCGCACGTAATAGACTAGACAACCTGCACCAGGACTCAACTGCAAAAAGTGGCCACGTCACAGCAAATAGAACTCATGTATACACCTAAATGGCCCGTAGAATTGCTTGGCCGGTTGCCCATGAGCAAGGAAAAGGTGGTTAAGCAAACACTTCACAAATTAAAAATTCAACAAATTGGGGAACTATTTCATAAGGGGATGATGAAGAAATGGGAGCAAGTACTGGTTCATGCTCCCCAAGCCAACACTCTAGATGCATATAATTATTATAGACTGCGGCAGGCTATGCACGAGTTACTGGGGGACGGGCTGGCATAACTGGCTTAATGGAAAACACTAACTTATTTGATGCAAGCCATTTCCCCGCAGAGGAGTCACAGCGCTATATGCGCTAAACAGAGTCTCTCATGTAGCCTCCCAGTTGGACTTGGCCCTTTTTGCAGGGTTATCCCTAAACTATTTGCCTTTCTCCTATCCTTTTTTCTGACATGGTGTTGGTGGTTTTAGGACTCTGGGCACTTTAGCACTGCTGTTCAGTGGAAAGTGTGTGGTAAATATGGTAAGATTGGTCTACACCTGTTTGGCCTATTTAATTTACCTGTCAGTCCCCTGTAAAGTGGAATCTCATATACCCAGGGCTGGTGAATTAAATGCTACTAGTGGGCTTGCAGCGCTGACTGCGCCACCTACCAAAGTAGCCTTGCAAACCTATCTCAGGCCTCTGCCATTGCAGGGCCTGCGTGCGCAGTGTTACTGCCGCTGTGAGGTGGCACCTAAAGTGTGTGCCATGTCTGTGACCCCATGTTTTTTGGGCGGTGCTTTTTCCTGTGCTGAGGGGACTAGCTGCAGCTGGGCCCCAGGAGGAACCGCCACAAGGGACTGCCTCCCTATGGGAGGGCCCTGTGAGCCGACGTGCCTGGGCCCAGCCTTTGCCCTGGACGTTTTTGGGGTATAGCGTCTTGTGAGCGCTATATATTTAATTCCAGGAAGGAATCCTGGTGCGCTGCGCTGTATTCAGAGGGAACCCCGGCGTAGGGATTCCCCCACCTTGATGCACCAGTGACTTTGGAGCGGGTGCCCACCCGCATTTTGTTTTGACTGGTGGGAGCCCACAACGCATTGGGAGGAAAGCAGGTGCCCACCCTGCAACTGTGCTTATTCGAAGGCGGAAGTCTACCCTGCGCTTCGTTGCCGAAAGGAGAAGAAGCTTAGTCCAGCGAACTGGAAGTCAGGCAAGTCGGCGCCTGAATGTGCGCGGGGCTCCCGTGAGAAAAGGTGGGGGCCCCGCGAGTGGTTGAAAGCCCATTGGGCAGCATGAAGAAGGTCCAGGGGGAGTAGGAGGAGAGAGCTGCAGGAAAGAAATGCTCTCCTCTCCTTACTGGTGATGGCTGTGCAGGAGTGCAGGACTAGCACTTCATCGTTGTCCCCTTTCGTTGACTGAGACCAAGAAGGAGGAGAACTGATGGCTGTCCAGCGCTCTCGTAAGCGAAGCCTGCACAATGGAGTCCTGAGGTGTTGCAGAGCAACCAGGGAGGCCGCCGGAAGTCAGGCAAGTCCACGCCTGATGGTGGGCGGGGCCCACAACGCCGAGAGGAGCACAGGTGTGGAGGCAAAACTCTGCGTATGCTCCAGGCGGGCGGACGCGGAGTCACCGCCATTTCAGGCAAGCCAGAGGAGTCCTGAGACGCCTCGGTGAGTGGGGCTGTACATGGGCCATTGCTTTCCCTAAGGCAAGAGTTGCCCCAGGGAAGGGGGCACTATAATAGCTAGAGTCCCATAGTGGGACTCCGGCACCACAGTTGGTGTCAAGGGAAGTGCACTGAAAGCGGAGCTGTGTTGAGTGCTCCAGCATCCCTGTGAGTGCCATTTTTCTTCGGGGGCATTTTCCTATTGACATTTTGGGAGTCCTGGAGTGGGGCTCCAAGGGCACAGTGGTGCCCGGGGGGATTTGGCCACAGCTGCACCGCAAGAGAGAGCCGGCAGCTGCAACGTTTGGGGCAAAGTAATTTTAGGAGTCCCAGAGTGGGGTTCCACGGCACGGTGGACCCAGTGCCATTTTCCTTTGGGGGCATTTTGTTGGAGACAAAAAAGGAGTGAGATACACTCCCCCGCCCACCTGCATGTTGCGCACCTTTGCTTTAGCTGCAGTTGCAGCCATAGGGCTCCTTGAAATGCCCACAGTTTGCGCCCTGACTTTTTGGACAGAGGGCATTTGAGCCCCAGTGAAAGGCCAGGAGGCCTGGGGTCAGTTCTATGTTGGTAGTGTGCAAGGCCCTAATGAGATACCCAATGCTTAATGTGTTTATGCTTATGAGGTGATTGCATAATGTGTTTATGTTGGTGATACCTAATGCGTAATGTATTTATACTAATGAGATTTGGGCCTAATGTGGCTAAGTGATCCCAAGGGAAACCTTTTTTTTTTACCATATGATATATGGGCACTCCATTCCCTTTCTCAGAATAGAGCCCCTCTCCTTGTTTTTTGCTAACGTGTTTATGCCTAATGTCATGTTATGATATTTTAGAATAGTGTCTAATGCTAATATGATAATGCTTAGGTCATTATGGTACCAGTAGTTACTGGTTTTGTTTTATGTTTACTACCTGTCTTGAGATGGTTCTGACAGTGGCCCGATTGGCCCTGTATTGTGGATAATCCTCTGTGAATATTACCAGTGCAAGTTGGCACAGTGTGAATGTGTGATTATGTTTCTAATGTGTTTATTATAATGCAAAGGCTATTTTGTATGTAACCTTGTGTTGAGTTCCTTTTGTAGTGTGCCTAGTTGGTTGCTGCTGTGTGTGTGTTGCGCAAACGCTTTGCACATTGCCTCTGGGATAAGCCTGACTGCTCGTGCCAAGCTACCAAGAGGGTGAACAGGGGTTATCTTCAGCATGTAACTCCCTTGCCCTGACTAGAGTGGTGGTTTCTGCGTGGCTTAGGCGCAAGCCGTAGCCAACCAGAAATCCCATTTCTAACACTCCCTATCAAAAACACAGCTGGAATGGCAAGATGATTTATGTGTGGAAATCACTGAAGCACAATGGGCTAGATGCTATACTAATACAAAGACTATATCACAAATTGGGAGACACACGTATACATTATAAATATCCACAGAGAGTATATTATACACCTAAATAAAAAAACTTTATGAGGGTCATAGGGACAGGATATTTAATGACCAGGCAGTATTCTGTCCCCAACCTTCAATGCAAAACAACACAAAGAAACTACCAGTCTAAAAAAAGTGAGGCAGAGTAAGACAGAAACACATTAGGATCTGAGTCAAAAATATAAACTATTTGCACAAAAGGAAGGAATGAATCCCATCAACCCACCAGGATGGCAGATCTTCGTCATCTGGGATAAGTTGGATTGCACAACCAGTACAGCCGACCCCAATGAATGGAAAACTGTACTGGACTGTAAACCCAGTGAAAGATACTACCACAACATTTTTGTAATAAGTGGTGCTGAAAAATTTGCAGTGCTGTAAAAGGTGAAAAACAAGAAATAAAGTGCAATTTTAAAATTGACTACTATGACACCTCCAATTTTTTTTTTAATTAAACGATACCATAGGGTAAAAAAAATAAAAACAGTGTGCTGATAGTTTGACAGAATAACTATCAAGGCGATGGATTGGCAAGTCTACATAAATATGGCTTACTAGAGAATGATAGTTGCAAAGGTGCAGGATGGCAACTTGGCGTGGGAATGCCCTGGGATACGGGAAGACGTATATAGTATGCTAACGCAGATGCTTACGATCCCAGAGACACAGCTGGTAGCACTAATGGGGCATGATAAGGGTATACCGAAAGATTGGCGGCTATTTGCCATCTCCTGGCAAAATGTAAAATCGCAATGAGTTGGCTGCGAGGCCTATTACCGAAAGCTGCGGACTTAGCACACTGCTCCACGCACACAGATAATTATAATGCCCTCATTCCAGAGAAAAGCAGGCACAAGGAAATATGTGGTCCACATAGGGAATACATGATAAAAAAGGCCGCAGAAGAGGGCTCAGTAGAACCGGAGGCAACAGGATTGAATGATGGGGAAGAGAACTTGACCAATGTACCTGCGAGCGATTGAAAATTTAATGCACGGAGGAGGCCCAGGACTGGCTTGAGGGTTGGCAACAAGTTCCACCTCGTGGCAAACCGGAACAAAACATCAGCCGAGGAGCGGTGGGATCACAATCTTCGGGAACGCCGGAGCAGACATCGGCGACGGAAGCCCAGGAACACGGGGACTGACTGGTCCTCATAGATACTGTCCTCACCTAATATGGCGTGATGAGGGCCTTTTCATTGACCACAATATATTGTGAAGTAGCTACTTGTTTGGCTGCATTCTGGAAACTTGGTTAGATGGAACTGCAGATTCATGTGGTGCCCTGCTGAAGCAGTGGGGTCTGTGGACCTGATCGCGGCCTGCCGACCTGTGGCCCCGTACTGAGAGACAACCTTAAAAGTTTCGCCAAGGCTCACTATACCTCCTGAGTGGGTAAAAGCATTTCCTAGATAGCCCGGGGGGTGACCACGGAAGCTGTCTTTCCCCCCACGAAGGTACCAGGTAATGAGATTTAGGCGCTCTGCAAAGTTGGGGTAGCGGGTAGTTCTAAATCCGTCTTGCAGGGAGACAGGGAGTAAGTTTCTTTGAGTGATTTTTGTTTTAATTGGAAAGTTTGTTGTTCTTTGTTTAATGCCACACTCTCTACTCCTACACACAATTCAGGTACGATCATAGGGATCTCCATGGCGTACAGCGCACATCCCCACCGCTGTCCATGACAGGGCCTCCTAACCCCTCTGCTTCAGCGAATGCACACTCACAGCATCTGCCTATAGTCTCCTGGAATGTCAACAGCCTCCCGGATAAGCTCAAGCGGGGATTGGTCCTGCAATACCTAAAGTGTTCGGCACCAGGGATTGCCCTGATACAAGAGACTTACTTGACAGGGATGACCGTTAAAGCTCTTGATAGAGGGGGCTTTTAACTGGCAGTACATTCAAATTTTAAATCCTCATTAAAAAACAGCTCCCGAATATTATAAACCACACATACACTGACGATCAGGGCCATTTCGCGGCCCTGTCGTGCCAATGGGAAGGTCAGGTTCTCAATCTAGTTTCGGTATATGCCCCCCCCGCGCTCCACTCACTGGCCTTCCCGGCGCTCAGCGCGTTCCTGCTTCAGCTCCCACAGGGTAATTTAATCATAGATGGTGACCTCAATGAAACACTGGATGATACCCTAGACCGCACACCCCCTCGACAACAGCATCAAGCACACACTAACTTAGCAGACTTTCGGGACACCCTGGGTCTGGTAGATATCTGGCGACTCCTTTTTCCACGGGCACAACAATACACGTACGACACGGGAGCGCATAACAGCCTGTCTAGAATAGATCACATATTGGTGCCGGCGGGGGAAGTCGGGAACTTCCTTGGCGTTACGTACTTACCGAGGGGTATCTCAGATAATTCCCCTGTTAGCGCTCTGTATACGTGGCACACTGCTTTATTTTTTTATTTTGTTTTTAAGGTTTTATATAGCGCGAACAAGACCCTTGTGAATATCAGAGCGCTTTACAAATCATATGCAGAAAGCAAGATATAGTATACAAAGATATAGGTGAAACAGGAATACAAAGCTCATAATCATAAAACTAAGCTAGTGCAAAAACAAAGGACGACTATGGAGCACAAGAATAAGAACTAGTAATAAAATACAGTGAACAGTCAGAGAGTTCATGTGAATTTAGCCATGAGGATCGCTTTCACTTCTTTTTTGAAGGAGGCAGTGGAAGGGTTCATTCTTGTTTTAATGAGCAAAGCGTTCCAGATCCTAGGAGCCATACCAGAGAAGGATCGGTTATAGGTTTTTTTCTTGGCAAATCGTTGTGGTTTTAGAAGAAGAGTCTTGGCACTCCTGGAGGCTCTGATGCCTGCAGAGAGCACCAGTTTCTGTGCTAGGTAGTGCAGGGACTTGTGGTGTAGGGCCTTGTGTGTCATACGCGCGATTTTCAGATTAATTCTAGCTTCAAACGGTAACCAGTTGAGGGCGCTCAGTTCTGGGGATATGTGAAAGTTTTTCTTTGAACCCGTGATGAGTCTCGCATCTGAGTTGATAGTGGCTCTAAGTGGGGCTTTTGAAGACCTTAGGAGGCCGCATAAGGTTAACGACCCATATTCCACTTGAAGGATAACTAGGACTTGAACTGCTTGTTTGAAATCGTAGGAAAGCAGAAAGGGTTTCAGTTTTCGCAGGGTCTTCAAGTGGAAGTTAGCTCATTTTGTCGAGGCGCTGATATGCTTCTGCATCTTTAAGTTACTGTCAAGCGTTACACCTAGCGATTTCGCTGAGTCGACGACGAGGTGTCCTTTGAGAGCTGTTAAGTGCTTCAGCCAGTCCAGGATAGTGGCAGTTTTGTTAGGGGGAGCGATTAAGAGGAATTCTGTTTTAAGGGAGTTTAGTTTCAAATGGTTTTAAGCCAGCCATGTTTGGGTTTTTTGTAGTGCGATGTTGAGCGATTTGATGTCATCAAGTGAGTGGGTCTTGATGTAGATTTGGGTGTTGTCCGCATACATGTGGAAGTGAATCTTGGCGAGGCTGAAAAGATCGGTAAGAGGTTCCATAAATAGGTTGAAAAGGGTGGGTGAGAGGGAGGAGCCTTGTGGAACTCCTAATGTGACTGGCATGGTGTTGGACAAGGATTGGTTGACCTTGAATCTTTGGGATCTATTTTGGAGGAAAGAGACAAACCAGTTAAATACAGTTCCAGAAATTCCCATTCTGAGTTTCAGGAGTTCTAGCAGGTTGCTGTGTTTGATAGTGCCAAATGCTGATGACAGGTCGAGGATTTTTAGAGCGTCGTCTATTACCTGTTTCATAGCTGATTCTGTTCTATGACCTGCTCGGAAGCCAGATTGAAATTGGTTAAGCAGATTGAATTGATCAATGTGACTGTTCAGCTGTATGTTAACGCATTTTTCCGGGAGTTTGGCTAGCATAGGTATGTTAGAAGTCGGACAATAGTTATTTAGGTCCGAGGGATCAGCTGTTGTTTTCTTTAAGATAGGTGAAACCTGACCTGTTTTCAGGATGTCTGGAATGGATCCTAGAAAGAATTAAGTCTTTTAAGTAATTAGCCGGGAGCGGGTCTGTGAAATGATTGGCGGATTTCAGAGCGGTTAGCGTCTTTAATATGGTATCTTCACTGTAGGTGTTGAATTGGGACCAAGTTACATTGTTTTTGAGTTTGAATTTTGGGAGGTCATTAGCTTGGGCACCAGCCAGGGGCAGTGCTGAATTATTTTTCAAGTCTGAGAGGGATAGAAGGTCCTTGAGTAGATCTGATTTTATGGATTCTGTTTTAGAAGCAAAGGGGCTAGGGGTGAATGTTTTGCCATTGTGCAACATTCCGTCCATCATCATGTGTGTTTTGCTGTTCACCCTATGTGGGAAGGGTATGCCCAGACTTGGGTCCCGTGCTTACTAAGCCACTGGAGTCAAGCTATCCTGGCTGATGAAGGCTGATAGCCAGAAACAGGTCCTAGGATGCTTGATTCCGGTCCAGGAAAGACATGGCTTAGCAGTTCGGTCCGGACTGTTCCCATGAGGCACAGGGTCAAGACTGATTTGCATATGGCCATGGGGTGGCTTGGTGAGCAAAATAACAATGGAATAAACCCAGATCTGTGACTGGGGGTGAATGTTTTGCCATTGTGCAACATTTCATCCATCATCTTGTGTGTTTTACTTTCTAAAAGTGGCATTTTCAGACCTGTGATTTAAAAATCAACTTCACTACGATGTATTTTTAAATTGTGTGTTGAGAGACACCAAACTACAATTTTATATCAGCTCCCAATCGGAAGATACCTGTGTAAAATGCTACAGGGCCGCTCCAACGCTAACCTATAGGAGAGATAGGCCTTGCTGCAGTGACAAGCAAATTTTGGTGCTTTTCACTACCAGAACATGTAAAACTTAAAAGCACATGTCCACCCTTTAGATATACAGACCTCGCCCCTGGGGCTACCTAGCATCTACCTTTGGGGTGCCTTACATGTAGAACAAACGAAAGTTTTGGTCCGGCAAGTTGGTGTAATTGCCATGTCGACATGGCAGATATAAACTGTCCACACGGGCTCTGTACTGGTAGGCCTGAGGCACGTTTGGAGGGCTACTCAGGTGGTTGGCACAACCTGTGCTGCAGGGCCACTAGTAGCATTTGTTTTACAGACCCATGGTACATGTAGTGCACTGTACAAAGGACTTATTAGTAAATCAAATATGCCAAGCATTGAGAAACCAAATGCCATTACATTTTAAACACAGAGCACATGCACTTTAGTAGTGGTCAGCAGTGGTAAAGTGCCCATAGTCCAATCACCAGAAAAAACAAAGTCCAGCACGACATCAAAAACAGGAGGCCATAAGCAAACAGACTGGGGAAACTACACCAAAGGATGCCACATCTAACAAGGGTACATAGGTTGCATTGACACTGATAATCTAAATAAGAGGGAATAAGAAAATGGGCAGTAGAGAGAGCATGCATACAATAACTGCCACTTGAAAGCTTTAAGAAGGCTTGTGTCAGACATCAATCACAGTGCGACATCATGTTCCATGTTTACTGAATGTAGTGATTGAGAGGACTGAGGAGACTATGAAACTTCTGTGTATCAAGGAATGCTGTATTAGTAGTTCACAGAGTATTAGTGGTTGCACTCAGAACTGAAAAGCTTTATCTGACATGAGAGTAAGGGACCTGGTCTCCATCAGACATGGTTCCTAAAGACAAGCAGGGACTGGAGCCATGGTAAGGCAGAGCAATGATCCTTCTATGTTTTGAGTCAATCTCTTACAATGAACATTTTCATTTGAAATATGTAGATGCCCACAAACCCATCAAAAATAAATGCTGACATTAGAACATCACAACATACACATCTTACAAAGATGTACATCTGATCTTCTACTAATATAAATACCACAGGTCAAGGTAGGTGAGCTTCAAGCTGACAGGAGCAGACAAAAATGCTCTGTCAACTTGTTTGCTTTATCAATACCCTGCACAGTCTTCACAAAACATGAACTGACCTAAATTGGCTAACCATCATGCCACCTTCTACCATTTGCTTCCTAAGTATTACTATCACTGTCAATACTCTCCCTGAACTCTTTCTTTCTCTCTGAACAACATAATTCGCAACACTCTGGGCCCTCGTTGACTCATCTTGTTTCCAAAGGTAGCACTAACAAGAGGGCTTACATTGTGCTATTGTTCTTTTAAGGACACTACCTTGGATTGATACATGCAATCTCAGGTTGTTCAGATGGATGGCTTTTGATTTTCTCCATTTTCTCCTACTTTGCTTCCAGATCCTGTATGGAACCTGCAGCATACTACTAGAACAGCCCAAATTATCCATGTGTTTCACCCACTTTCTCTGTTACCTTCCAACTCCTTGCACTTCAGTTTCTTTCTCTGTTAACTTCAAGAGGCTGCATTATCTTCCACTACCCTCAGGTTAGATTCTGATCTTTAATTCTGGATCTGATGCATTGGGATTCCCTTCTTCGGCTGCAACTGTTGTGCATTGCCTGTTAGATGTTTTATGGAAAGTCTAAAGAAAGACATTTTCCCCTTGGACAAAGTTCACATCTCCGGTAAGCTGATCTCTCGAAATGAGAAGTTTAAATTACTCAGTACCTTTCATATTTTCCTCTTTGACAAGGAATTGCCATGCTGGTGTTTAAGAACTGAGAGGCACTGTTTCAGAGTCCCCAGAGTCTGCCCTTTTTGCACTAACACCCAGCTTTTATTCAGCAGAAGCAACAATGGTAGTGACTCTAGTGTTATTATTCCATAGTTCTCTTCCGCTTGAGTCACATGAATGCCATGAGTCACGGACATAGCTCTAGAATAGCACGAGTCAGATCTTGGTGAGCCTGAGCTTGTTACAAACCATACCCCCTTACATACCCACCAGGTACCATACCTCAGTCTTTTTCTGTCAATCTATTTTGAAGAGCTAAAGCCTCAAAGTATGTGGCGAATCAGAGGATACTCTAATTAAATGAGCACTACCATTTCCTTATCAGCCCACCACTCTATGCCCAGGTGTCTTCCACATAGAGTTTGATGGCTACGAGAAAGACGAGCATCAACATAATATCAAACAAGTGCCCTCATTATGCAATATTACCCAACCCAACTTATTGGTGGATTTTATAAGATAACTAATTTAATTTAAGCTGTAGTAGGAAAAATATACATTAGCTCCAAATAATTTTAGATGCCATATCTTCAGTTAAAGGTTCGCAATTTGCTGTTCCACAGAATGACAAGGACTGTGAGTATGCTGAGAAATTAAATTACCCACTGGCTCACCACAGAAACAAAATGGCAACATTAAACCACAATTCAGCACTTCAGAAAAAAGTCTTACTCATTCACAAATATTATACAATGTCACTTAAAGCAGTCACAGCCATGTACAGTGTGCATTGCTGCGAAACCTCGATCCTAGCCAGCGCTGGGCTGAGATTCCACTATAGAATCTAGCTGGAGGCCTGGCCTGGGTTCTGTCAGTGGCAACAGGTTGGAGTGAAGGAAAAGGCGCGTGAATAAAGTGTTGCTTAACTTATGCTGCCTCTGCTAATAATTCTACAGGCTAACCCTTTTCCTCATTCGATCTCTCAATCACAGATTATTTGACACCCCATGTTTTGCCACCTACTTTTACTACTTGCAAATTGCTATTAAACACTGCATTTAAACGCTATCACCCCGATTTTGAGCATGACTGAGATTTCCGACACTTGTGCAAACCCCTGTTTCCGCAGGTGTTGCAATACAGCAATGGGTGGTATTTACTTGCCCCAGTAATTACCAACAGCCATATTCATCAATCTCCCGTTTTGCGAGGCCCTAATAGCGAATTATAGCGATTCGCTATTAAGGACTCGCAAAACGGGATTCATGTAGGATTAGCAGAATTCATTGCGATTCCTACTGATTCCTTATTTGCGATTAGCAAATTGCTAATCGCAAATAAGGAAAACTCCCCATTCATTCCTATGGGCCAAAAGGCCCATAGGAATGAATGGGGAGTATTCCTTATTTGCGATTAGCAATTTGCTAATTGCAAATAAGATTGCGATTTGAAGGGTGCCAGGGGTGTCCAAAGTTCACCCTGTAGCACCCCTCAAATGCACAATTGAACAGGTGTTGCACACACACATGTCCAGAGGACATGTGTGTGTGTAACATGCAAAAGAAAAAAATGCACTAAAGTGCTTTTTACTCTTTTTTCGCAATTTACCACGAAGTCAGATTTCGTGGTAAATTGCGACCAAATATTGCGAATTCGCAATTTCAAATTGGGTGATGAATTGGATTTAAGGAATCTCTATTAAAGATTCCTTAAATCCAATTCCTCGCAAATATGTAATTTCGGTAATAGCGATTTTTGCATTTGGGATGATGAATCCCAAATGCAAAAATCGCACTCGCAAACGGCCAGATTCTCAGAATCTGGCCATTTGCGAGCGCAATTCATGTTGATGAATATGGCTGCAAGTGTGTTATATATTTACACTACGTTAACATTCAGCAGGTCAAACCTACCGGAATATGACCGAGGAAATAATGCAATATTTAGCATGACTTGCCGATTTTGATGCGGTAAGCTGAGTTTGGCGGAGTAAGCACCAAAATCCACATTGTGCTCAAAGAAGTCAGAATAGGTGCTACTTATCGCCCCTGATCAATTCGGATTTTATTGGGTGTGATAAATAGCCCCATCTCCTCTGACCAACTCAGAATCAGGACTTAGAATAGGAATAACCCATCATATTATGGACAACTGTTAAACAGACATATTTTGCTTTATCCCCAAACCTCCTATATCCTCCTATATACCACCAGCTTGGATGGTTCGAGGCAAATGCATGCTTGAAGGTAGAAACATTCGCCAGGCACCTAGTTACTGAAAGATGACTTATTAGTTGTGGCTCTGACCAATTCCTAACCAGACCCATTCATGAACCCATCTCTAAAATACAAAATTATGATAGAACACGTCTACTGTGCATCAGTGTGCAACAGTACTGAAGTGGCATCTTTTTGCCCCACAACATTGATGCTTCTTTGCTGTTTTCAGGTTAACGGTACTAAATGCCTTTAAAATATATTTATTTATTTTAGTGCTTTCAGAGGTTTTGTAGAGCAGGGACTAAGTTGAAGTCATAGTAAGTACAGAGGAAGATCAGAAGATGAGTAGGAGAGTGGGAAGGACTGGTCCATAAAGGGACATAAAAAGTAGGAGCACAGGTAAAAACGTTTTCAATACAATACATTAGAGCAAGTGTAGCAGTCATGGATAACTGAAGATGTGCAAATGGCGTGTCTTTTTAGAAATGTGAAAGTTGCAGGTAATGATATTTAGGTAGAGTGATCATTAAAAGCAACAAGGACAAGAGGTAGAAGAAAGGCACCAATCAAGGAAAAAAAGTTAATATTGCAGACAAATTACAACTGGAGACCGGATTCAAGGCTCCTTCTTTGCAAGTGATAAAGAAAGCTTGTTGATGTGGTAAGGACACAAAGCCTTAGAAGTGAGAAGTGCCTAGGTAAATGGCAAGAGGAAAATCTAAATGGTGGAAGATTTGGCTTAGAGGGGGCTTGACGGATAATGGATAGTGAGGGGTTCAATGAGGTATTCCGCAAGCAGTGGCTTTTTGAAACTGTTGTGGAATAAGCAGTAAGAGGATATCATTCTAAATCCATCAATATTGTGGGACCCTTACCTGATAAAAGAGTGAAAGATGGAAAACTTTGTTCAAGTGAAAGATCGAAAACTTCATTCTGAAAGCAGGAACTGCTACATGGGGGTTTCTTTAATCTTGACCAAGTGTTGGTGACATACCATTATGAAGCTCAGGCAGACTGTTTTGTAGTTGGGGCATATCTCAATTTTAGATCTTCCAAAACGGGTGCGATGATTTTGTAGGGCAATTAATGCGTAGAACAATAAGATGAGATTTGCAACTGAGCGGAGGGTGGCTTTCAGGGGATCTTTTCTGGTTCTAGGAAAGTAATTAGGACCATGTCGGAGGGTCCCAGGTAATCAGAAGTTATTGGTCCCTAGCTGCAATGAATCAGGTTCTTTCACTTCTGGTGGCCGCAGGTCCATGTATTTTGGACCCTAAAACATGGAACTAAATACCCCTTTAGCCCTTGAGAATAATTCAAGGCTTGGTCAGGGAGATGCTCTGGGCCACAAAATCAGAACACAGCAGAGCTACAAATAGCACTCAATAAATTAATGGTTCGTCAGTGTTCTTGCTTTAAAAAGGAATAGCACTTTATTACATGCTAAACTAAGTACCAAACACAAAAATCACAGGATGGCAGGAGTAAAAACCACTGGAAGAACCCTCTAATGGGTCTTGCAATGTACATGAGGCGAAAGGTAACAATACTCAAATAACCATCTAAATCTAGACTAGACCCTTTAGGTCTGAGGCGCAGCAAACCTAGGGAAGCATATAACAAACGTGCTTTGCACATTTTAAAAAGTGTGGCCTACTAGTGTTGTGTCAGTGTGTTACCAAGGACTCAATATTAAGAAACCAGATAATCCACCATTACTAAACTTTGCAAAATATCACTGCAGATGTACACATATATTAACTTTATTAAGAAGCCATACCTTAAGGATATGACATACTTTGAACAGAAAATAGTACAAAACGGTAAATATTTTAAGGTAAGTCTTGATTGCTTACCTACTACAGAGGCCTAGAAACGTCATACGTCCATGCACTCATATGGCACTCGGTAAGGTCACCATCAAGAGCACAAGCAAACATCATACACCCTTCCCAGGGTCACTAATTTGTTGCTTCAGGAACCTGCGGGTTTACAATTTAAATCAAGTGCTGTGCATCTTATGGGTTCTGTAGTTCGTTGTAACTGATCCTACTGTCCTGCTACAAAGCCCTTTGAAGTGGCCACAGACCACAAAAGTTTCCCTTTTATAATATCTGATGCACCTTCTTGGATTATGCAGGGCTCCCATGAAAATGCCCCTGTCCTCCTGAGCTTCCATTCATCTTGTTGATGGACTGTGCAGTAGGCTCCCAGGGTGCATGGTCTATTAGCTTCCTCTTCTCGTCCTGACATTCAGCTATCGAGGCCTGATGTGGAAGTATCATGCCTCTGGCTTTCCTGCGCCTGTGCTGAAGAGAATGAACAGTGAGCAAGAGAGCACATTCAATGGGGTTTTCCAGGCAAACAGGGCATGCTTTCGGCAGCCCACACCTTTACAATGGCTGGAGGATAAATGTAGTTCAAAAGTATTTGGTATAGGATTATATCAAGGTCTCATAGGGGGATCCACTGGCCATGGGCTGCCAGTGGGTGATTAGGAGATTTCCCATAGGATTTAATTACTTGGCTGATTCCCCAAACTCCAGGGCTCTCATTGCAGGACTTTCAGCATACCTGCAAGTGGCTGCTTTGATCCCATATTACTAGGGCCCCTATGAGTTGATCTGGATGCCGTCTGCATTGTTCTACTCCTGGTACCCTGTTCTAGGGACCAGGCGTGTTCCCACAAGTTATAAATGTTTCTTTCTGGGCCCTTTTTCTGCTAACAGATAATTTGTTTCACTGTTCATTGTCCTTGCTGCTTCTAGCTCCTCCTTTTGGCAACAGTTGATTGTAGGAGCTATTGCCCTGCCAGTTGGTGTAGCCCTTGGTATTCTCTTGAAATAGGGTCTTATTGCAGCAGCACAACACAAGCATCGAGGCCGGTCTCAAAGAATCTTCCCTATGCAGACGTTTGAAAAAGAACTTCTAGAAGGTGGGAGTCCCTTCCCAATCCAGAGATGCCGCAACACCTTTCCATCTTGACTGCTACTTCTTGGGAGCACCCCAAAGTCAGTCCAACTCCCCAAAAAGAACAACTCAACTATCTACTGAAGAGACATTGGTAAAGGCCTCTTAGCTGTGCCAGGCTCCTCCTATTTATGTCTGATTTCCTATTTCAAAGATTTCAAAGAACACCCTCTGTGGTGAATGGTGCCTGCGGTCTGCCTACTCTCTCTTTGTCCTAGGTGATAACATACTTAGAGAGCTTGTAAGAGAGAGGAAGCTACTTACCTTACAGAAATTTCATCACTGCTTTTCCCTCTGCCAGGGAAAGGCTGATCCCTCAAAATCTATTATTCACAAGGAGATTTGAAATGCCAGCTGGTAAGAAGAGTGATTGGCGCAGTAGGGTAGCACAAAGCATGAGTTCCATTAAGACTGTCTCAGGGAAATATTTTGAATCTTCAATCATAAAAATAAACGTATATAGAGTAAAACTAACTCTGCGTATGCGTTCAGGACCCATATTTTAGTAGGGGAAGATACATTAATTGTCTTCCTACCTCCTGACAAACAAAAGTCGAGATTTAGGCATACTTTATCCAACATTAAAAACTGTTTAAATGTTATGGCTTCAACATTTCACCCCAAAAAATTGTCTTATTTAATTGATAGATAACGTGGCCTATGTATTTATGTTCTCACCATTTCATCTTCAGTAGATCTTTAAAGTGTAGCATTAATAGCTTTTATAGAGCTTCCCTAATTGTATTCACTTTTTCAGTGAAAAAAACAGTGCATTTGGCACAAGAGGTGAGAGGAGCAAAAATGGAGCCAAAAAGGAACAGCCACTGCTCATAAATAAAAGGCCACGTGCCTCATGTGTCCATGTTCATAGAGCAGCTCTTGCCCAGTTATACATGATTTAATATTCCTTCCCAAAAGTATTTAAGTCTGCTGTGACAAAAAATGTTCGAAACGAAAGTGGCATCCATCTCCTTGTCCGTGAGCTCTGCAGAATCTTGGAGCTCTACCTTCTGTTATTGTTAATAACATTTGAACAGCACAGCGTCATCAGGAAGGGTGTTCTGGCACTACAACCGTGAATAATTGAGTGGCTCATATGGAATCTTGTGCAACTTCGGGAAGGTTAGATGTGGTTTCATCTGAGGCAAAGAGTAAATGTGCTTCAATAATTGGCAGTTGAAGGTGAGTGCAACATTCTGCTGGGGTGATTTAGGAAATTGTGCTTTATGGTAACTGGGTCACACCTTTTGAAGTGTCCGATGCGTGAGACAAAGAGCTTTTAGCAAACTCTTATCATGAAAGAGCCAGTGTATATTAAGTCTGTTAGAAGAAATGTAAGCGGTTCTATACAGACCAATAAATATTAGATACCAAAAAGTTCTGAATCAGATGTGCCTGTAGATCAATTATTTGGAAGACCGAGCTACTGACCATTACAATAATCTTGAAACCATTATTGCCGGAAAAATTAGTTTACAGCAGTCAAATGGGGTATTATCTAAATAATCTGCAGATTAAACATGACAGAATTGCAAAGTCAAACCTCAAGACTCTTGAAATGTGAACATGAGAATCTGGAACAGGAAAACAGCTCAAATATGAGGTCACCAACTGTTTGACCAATCTTCTTTTGGATGACCTAGGACCAGAACATCTGTCTTGTCTGTGTTTAATTTTGCTCATCCAAGAGCCTACACTGGAGAAACATCTCCTTAGTGTGGCCTAGCGGGCCATCCATGTGGGTAAGTTGTGAAGGTAAAACCATATGATCATATCAAATAGTAAAAAAGGGCATCATGTATGGTAAACAGGGTATAAATTAGCTGGGAGCCATGTGGGACACCTTACTTCACATGTTCAAATGTAGAGTAAAAAAGTGATTGTAACTTCATGCGTCAGACCTGCAGACACAACATCACTCAGATCTAAGATGAATCATGGAGTAAGATCTCACACAGTCAGGTCAATAGGATGACAATGGAAATGGCATCAAAGGCAATAGAATGATGGATATGAATTAGAGCCACACTGCCATAGTCATTTAATATCCAGTATAGTTCGTTGACCACCGCAGTCAGTGCTGATACAGTACTATAAAGTATTCTAAAGAAAGAATGATCTGGGTCGAGTATACAGAAGGATGTCTGAAAAGAGCTATGACGGAATTGACATGTTTCTCCAATATCGTATTAGGGACAGATAATCAGGAGATTGTATGATAATAACCTGGAATATAGAGTCTGGCACTGGGCTTCTTTTGATACGGGAGACAGCAGTGTACTTCCAAGTAGAAGGTACTAAAGCAGGGCAATGTATGGATCTACAATAAACAATGCAAGCATATCAATCCTAAAAGTACGCTCTAGGCATGATAAACTTCATAAGGAGAGCCGGATTTAACAGACAGAGCAATATATGTTTTGCCAGTCCTGGTCAAGGGGACAAGCTTGAAATGGTATGGCAGTACACAGTTCTTGTACATTGGATAAGATAGGAAAATTGCATTTAGAATGAAAGAAAAATGTACTATTTTAAACATTCCCTTCATGGAAATCACAGAAGGAGCAATTTGGTTTTCTACAAAGCCTTGCTAACCTCTTATAAATCTGAGTTCGTATTTGTTTCTTATTGGAATGATACTCATCACATCCAGCTGTGCTTCAGTTTTCTGCATAAGCGTTTTGGACTCCATAGGCTTCAGGATCAACCAAAGTTCAGTGAGCCTGAACCGATGGATAGGAATAGGTGCCACCATAATCCGGGGACAGCCTTAACTAAGATTCCAGGCAGTCACTTAAAAGAATCTATTTCACCTTTCGGTACAGTGGGTGTAAAGGTGTCCAGCAGCAGACACATTGCATCCATTCCGGGTTAATTTTACTCCAGGCCTTGGGTAGAACAACTGCTTTTCTGGATGGGCTATTTACTTAGTCCAATAATCTCCATTAAAATTTGACACATGTCCTGGGGGAAGTAATAATATATCATTTGAATATTATCTGAAGAAAATAATAGGCCGAGAATATTCTCATTATTGTGGCCTTTATCACGCCTGACCTCTGTAACTGATTGTGATAAACTTAGTATTAGTATGAATCAACAAAACTGGGTGAGTTGGTGTTATCCTGGCAGTCAGTTAATGTTGGAGTTATTAGCTGTAAAAAAGTATAAAATTAGTTAGGAGCAGTAAGAGGTTTGAAAGAGGTATGAACTAAAACAGGATTTAGATCTAGAGGCTGCAAATTTTAACAACCCAATATGATAGGGACGGGGAAAGGTCTATCTTAAAGCAGAGGAGCTTGACAGCATCTAAGGCATCTAACGTGAAAGTTTGTATGGGTATTGCTTCTTCAAATATTAATAAGATAAATTCTCGCAGTGCTTGGCCCCGCTTGAAAATCATACGAAATAGCAATGGCAATGTTGGGGTAGATGTTGCCTGCTGCCAAGTTTCTGTGAGAAACAGAAAGTCCTAATTAAAATTGATAATCATGTTGGATATCTTCTCACTGTAGTTAACCAGCGGCCAGCAGTTCAACAAGGCACAGCACAATAGTGAATTAGACAGTTGAGCCTTCGAATCCTGACTTGCAATAGTCATGGGTTGAAGAAGAAGTTTGCCATGGCTAGGCAGTGGAGAAGGGAATTTATTACATAATTCAACGAGTGGCTGCTGTAAGCAGGAAATATGTGCTGTTTTGGAGGACGGACCTGCAGTGTGGCTGGTGCTGTTCGAGATCTGAGCATAGATGGGTTGCTTGACTTGCCCCCTGCGTGGTCACATTTCAGCCCCATTGAAACTGTGATCAATGAGGCTAATATCCGTGTGACACTGCAACTCTTCTAGTTGGGTCGCAACTAAGATTGCGTGGAGGAAATCTTTTGAAAAGTGATTTAAAAAAACGTTTTAATATATATATTTCTGGGAAAAAGTGCAATTGCTGAAAAAAGAGTCAAAGTACATATAAGTGCAGTCCAAAAACCCCATTTAGCGCTGTCCGCAACGTACGTGATGACGAGAAGGAGCGGCGGTGAAGTGAGGAGCGCGGGGAGGAGCGGCAGCTCAGGTGCGTCATGACGAGGAGGAGCGGCGGTGAAGTGAGGAGCGAGGTGAGGAGGGGAGGCTCAAGTAAGGCTCTGGGACACGGGAAATGTCGGGGCGGGAGGGAGCCGGTGCGGGAGGTTGGCCCTGAACAAATGCGGCTGAGGTAAGGCACAGGCTCTGGTGGCAGCATTTCAGGTTTGCGTGCACTCCCGCCCCGGCCCCCGCCCGCCACGACGTTGTCCGGGACACAGACAATGTCGTGGCGGGCGGGGGCCGGGGCGGGAGTACACGCAAGCCTGAAATTCTGCCCCCAGCCCCCTTCTGCCCCGGGCAACGCTGCGGCGGGCTGCTAGTATAATATAACGGGTGGCGAATTAATCAAAAATTCAAAATCATGATTGGATGATACTATAACATTCATTCAACTCGGGTGAATGGGGTAGCCCAAGCAGTTAATGGCCCCCAGATCCTTTAATACTACCCTTTCTGCCTCTCTGTTCGTAAAGGGCTCTTTCTAAATTATATATGTGCAAACATTGACCTTTCCACTGCTGGAAGGTCAGGGTTAAACGATCTAACCAGGCTGAGGCTACGCAAAGTCTGAGGACTAACATTGCTATAAAAGTAAGCTCTTCTCCGGTTTTCCCATATTGTTTAGCTACACCTAGTAACATGAGCTGAGGTCACCAAGGGACATTCTCTTTCAGTAAAAAACTGCTATTTCTCGGCCAATCGGTCCTAAGATAGGGCATGTGGAGAAGATATAAACCAGATCCGCAACATGTACCTTACACCTGAAACACTTGGCTCCCTCCACTACACCCCATTTAACAATTTTCACACGCATTATATAAAGATCAAAAAGAGTTTTAGAGTGTTGTGACCGCAGGTTGGCAGAGCACAGTACAGAATCCCCCATTTCTAATGATTTAAAAAAACAAGAATCCGTGACCCCTAAACTGCCCTGCCATTTCAGCCTATGCTTGTCTAGATCGCCCAGCACCTCTTCCAGCAGGCATCTGTAAAGTTACGAAATAGAAGACCCAGAAGCCCTGATTAACAATTTGAGTAGGGGTACCTGCACAAAGCCCACAGCGCTACCAGCTTTTTTGAGAAGAAAGTCCCTCAGCTGTAAAAACTTGAAAAAGTCCCAGGCCGATATTAAATCTTTCCATAACTGCTTCAAAAGATGCAATATGGCAGGGGCGGCTCTAGGTTTCTGGCAGCCCTGGGCAGGGAGCATAGGTAGGGGCCCTGGAAGAGGGGATCCGGGTGGGGCGGAGCGCAGAGGCCAGTGACAAGGGTGGGGGTCAGGGTGTTTGGAAGTGGAACAGAGCCGGAGGCCACCAAATCCCTGCCAGGGGCCACCATGCAAATATATGTCCATCCTCAGAGGATTATTATATTAAGGATATATATTGGCGTGGTGGCCCCTGGGGTTTGGTGGCCCTGTGCAGTTGCACAGCTTGCACATGCCTAAGGCCGCCCCTGCATATGGTCCCAGGCAAGAGGTCCCCTATCCAGTAAAAGCCACCTTTTACCCACCGTGCCAGACACTCATCTTGTAAAATCCTTGGGAGCTGATCATTCCCGATCAAGGGGGTATACCTCCTAAACCTACCCACCCCAAGTTTTTTCTGTACGCCTTTCCAATTACGAAAAGCAGCAATTAAGATCTTAAACCGTGTTGCCATTAGCCGTACCTCAATCAGAATCTCCAAGATTGTTAGGACATAGCTGGGGTAATTTCCATCCCTTGCCTTAATACCAAAGAAAGGCCCATAATATTGCAGAACTGCGGCTAGGTAGTATAGCTTAAAATGGGGAAGTCCCCATCCCCCTCTATACCTATGAAGAGATAGTAATGCATTAGCCCTCCTAGTCCTGATATAGGACCAGATAAATCTAGCTACCTCCTTCTCGATTTGCCTAAACCAGTCATTATGTATTTCCATGTGTGGATCGTACGGAAAATATACAGTAATTTTGGCAAGATCATCATTTTGATGGGATTGCACCTCCCCATTATGGACAGCTTCAAATTGTCCCATTGCCATAGGTCATTCTTAATTTTCCCCATTATAGGGACCAGGTTTAGATCTACAATATCCTCCACCTTTGCTGTAATATGTATGCCTAGATAGACTGCTTACTCCACAATCCTACTGTCAGAGGCAGTGGTAAATGTATTTGTCAGGATCTGTATTTTTGCCTTCTTCAGTGAAAAACCTGATTGGGTCCCAAAATTTTCCACAGCGATTTCTACTGCGCCCAGCGCTCTAGCGGGTTCGGATCTAATTTTAGTCACATCGTCCGCATACGCCAATAACTTAGTTCCTCAACCATGCAAGCTGACAGGAATAGTGTCAGCGGAGGCCTCCAGCCATCTGAGGTGGGGATCTATACATAATGCAAAGAACAGGGGAGAGGACGGACACCCCTGCCTTGTTCCCCTGTCGATTGAAAATGTCTCAGATTCTTCCCCCATTATTCGCAGTCGCGCTAGAGGGTTGGCATACAAAACCTGTACTATCCTAATAAAAGAGACCCCTAGGCCATTGGCTTCCAAGATCTTCCATAGCTAACTCCATGACACCCTGTCAAAAGCCTTCTTGGCGTCCAAGAAAGCAACCTCCATAGGGTTCGTGAGAACCTCGGAACCATCAAAAAGTGAAATTACCCACCTAACATGGTCTACTGTCCCCCTCCCCTGGATAAAACCATGTTGCCGAACTGATACAAGATGCTGCATTACACTGTGCAACCGGGTGGCAAAAATCTCTCAATATAATTTAGCATCACTGTTTAAAAGCGTGCTAGTTTGTAAAGGAGCCCAAATTAATAGGTTATTAGCTGTTTTTAAGAAAAATAATCATATTGGCAGTGCCCCATGCACCAAGTGGTGCAGCCCCATCCTTAACCTCCTTAAACAGGCCAAGCATTTCCAGGCAGATCTCTCTAAAGAAGATTTTATAAAACTCTAGAGGTATACAGCCAGTTCCTGTTGCTTTGCCTGATGGAAGGGCTTGGAGAGCACGACAGAACTCTTCCTGAGATATTACCAACTCCAGTAGAAGACCCAACTCCTGGGAGACCCTCCCACTCGGAACAAATTCAGACAATTCACCATGCATTAGAAGGCCTTCTGTAGGTGAAGCTGTATATAAATCCTTATAAAACTCCGTAAAGGCCTCCCTAATGTCAGCAGGATCTGAGACTACTTTTCCCTGCATGTTCCTGCCCTGCTCTATATGCCCTGCAACCACCTGTTGCCTAGCCCTGACTGCTAGTAGTCGGCCAACACCTTCACTATATACATAGCATTCCTGTCTCTTGGCAAGGTACCTCTTTGCCATCCTCTCAGCATTAAAATCATTCAAACAGGCTTTAATTACCGTAATTGAGTTCAGGGCTAGAGATAGATCACCTCGTCTGGTCACTGTGCGGATTAATTCTGTTTCTAGACGGGCACGTTTTTGATAGAGCCTTTTAATCTGTCCTGCCCTTTTTTTTGATTGATCAAGCTATATCGCAGCGTTTCTCCTCCCACTGATGCCTTAAAAGCCTCCCAGATCATTCCTGGGGAGCACCCTCCTTATTGTTATTGAAAAACGACCTAATCCAGCCCTTCATATTATTGACATATTCTTGATCGAATAGAAGTGCCCTCTCAAACGACCACCTCTCATACTCCTTTCTTAATCCTACAACAACGGGATTATGATCTGCCATTATTCTGGGGGAAAGTTCCACCCAGGCCGCCTGAAGTAAAGATGGTGAGGTTAAAAAATAATCAAGCCTAGCGAGCTTGCGTGAGGAGCAGAGCAGTAAGTGTAACGAGGATCCTGGGCTTTCAAGCTAGGCCATACCAGGAAAAAAGGAACTAAAGTTGGTCAGTATCGGTGTCAATGGTAAATGTATTTATTAGTTATAGACCAGATGACCCGAAGTAACTAATACTGACCAACTTTAGTTCCTTTTCCCTGGTATAAATTTTACATATAACAGTTTCACCAATGTATATATGACACTCACTTCACTCATGTCACAGGGCACCGTTGTCTTTTCACATTATTTATTGTCACGTTTCTCCTTTAATTAAATTGTAGACAGCTTTATCATGAAATGCATAATGTTGCCCCAAGTAAATACATTTGACGTAAATGCATAAATTGTCTGTCTTTGGAGTTCCAACTTAATCACTATTAAGTGTTGTGACCATAAATTAAAATGTGTGTTTTTTTAAGCATTTTTTTGGTTCCCTAAGCAATTGTCATTACCCAACGAATTCTTGAATCTGTACATGTGGAGGTTAATGAACATGGGGCCTGATGTACAGAATACTTTTTGTGGTTGAAGATACTTGTACCAATCCTATTTAAGAAGTTGATAAAGCTTTACTGACCCCTAAATTGCGACTGCCGCTGGATATTGATTCAGTATTTAGAAGCGGTGTGTTGTGGGTGACCCTTTCAAATACCAAATTTGTACAAGCTGTCTCAATGGTTTTCCACCAGAATTACCGGTGCAAAACATTGAAAGTTTATTAACTCCCAAGTTGGGATAGTAACATTTTAGTAAAAGGGAAGGGGGTCCCTTTGGACCCATTCTACTTTGTGAATTGTTGAAAAGATTTCCGGAAGACCAGTGTTAACTCTCATAGAATATGTTTTTTTTAAAGTAGCCCTGTTATCCTGTATGGAAAAACCTTTATTTCAAAGCAATCACAGATATAGTGGGCTGCTGACCCTTGTAGGCCACCGTGCTTGAGATTGCCACTAACTAGAGTGAGGTGCAATTTCTGACCTACCTTATGAATAATTCACAAAACTCACCACTGGTTGTAAAAGTGAACGCTTTTTGTGACCAGTACATAGATGCATCTGGGCCTGGACAGTTTAAAAACATGGGGCCTCATTTATGAGGCCTTGCGTCAGTTTTGCGCTGCGGATGCGTCACTTTTTGTGACGCATCTGCGGCGTAAAACATGCGCCTTGTTGCGCCATATTTAAAAAGTGACGCATCTAGGTAGATGCGTCACTTTTTAAACCCCTGCGCCACATTATACCTGCGTCAGGTATAATGTATGCAGAGGGGGCGTTCCCCCGCAAAAAGCCTCGTAATAGTGACGCAGTGAAATCTATGAGATTTCACTGCGTCACTTTTAGGATGCTGTTGCGTCAAAATCTTGCGCCTGCCTCACAGCAGGCGTAAGACTGACGCAAGCCCTTTCACATGGGGCTTTCCCCATGTGAAAGGACGCATTGCTGGAGATGCGTCACTTTTGTGACACACTCCAGCAATGCGTCACTTTTGTGCTTACAGATGCGTCAGAAATACTGACGTATCTGTAAGTCCTTGCGACATGATGCGTCATACATTAAATATGACGCATCATTGGTGTCGCAAGGAGTGCGCAGTGAAAAGTGACGCATCGCTGTTTTCACGCAGCGATGCGTCACTTTTCATAAATGAGGCCCATGGTTCTTTTTGAGAGGGGCGCAAGCCGGAGGAAACTCCTTGTATTCTCATACAGGAAACTACTTGCTTTGAAATGTCTGTTCTGCAAAATTTTTTGATGCAGTAATAATCTCTAATTACGAGCGATAAACAAATTTGCAGGTATGCAGGTAAGCAATTCTTAAATGCAGGTGACCCACACTTTCAGAATGCTCTGAGAGGGAATGTATTCTGCTGCCACTGTACTGGTGAGGAGAGCTGAAGCCAGGGAATACGATCCACAGTGCAATACTCGTCAAATACATCTAATGGGACGGCAAACAAATCAACAAGTCCCATCAGGTCTGTCTATATAACCCATTACATAACTGGGGCCCTAGTCTTCTCTCCTTACTTACCTTGGTACCTTATCCATCATGTCTTCCATGTTGAATACACAAAACATTTTCCTATCTTTCCAGGGGCCATCAGTTAACAATGCAAAGGGCCATTTTGTCTTGGCTCAGAGTTAATGCTAATGGGCAGCTTTTATTCAGACTTTAATAATATTCATTCAAACAAAGAACACGCACAGGTAAAGCAAATAGGTCTGGCTTTGGGAAGAGTGTGACTGTTACTGTAACCATAAGCAGTGGCTTGCTTGCTTCAGATGTTACACTGAACAGCTTTGCATCACTCTAATCTAGATGCCACTACTTGAGTCCAGGAAGTAACTCAATTCTACGGTCACATTCTCACCTACAATATATTTCATTCCACAAATGTAATTTAACTCGTTTCGCATTTCTGTGAAATAAAGCGTTCGAATATTGACAAAAAGTAGAAAACAATCTGTAGAATTGATACAGGATGTGAATGCATTCATTCGATTGTACTTCAATGTTATGTATTTATTACATGTGTGTGTCAATAACTAGCTGCAGCTACGTACTCATTGTTGACTCTCAACAACGGCGGAGGATCAACAAAGAACCGCCATTACAATAGTACAAAACGCCAAGCCCTGCAGGAGGAAGCGCTGCACAAAGAACGAAGCTTTTGCTACCCAAGTAAGGCCACTGTAGCAATTCGTTAATGAGGGTGAACGCTTTTGATACCTGACTGACTTTGAGGTGTTTGCTTTGCTGCTGAAAACATGTAATGACATTAAACTTAATATTTTAAACTGACCGTGGCTCAATTTTCAATGGAATCTATTGAAAAATACTTTTGAAAAATGATAATGGAATATAAAAACGGGCATGGAAAAATATTAAACGCAAAAGCGAAACTTAATCAGGGAAATTACACAGATAATCACAGAGGCTATTTGTGAACTCTTGAAAAATAAGACTTTTTAGCACAATTTCTGTTCATCTTAAATTGTTATAGAAAGTCGGTCATTGCTTAAATAAAACGTTTCGTATGCCGTGCTACATTTTTTCATTTTTCTGTGATGTTGAATGTTGGGTCTGTCCCAAATACTAATATTTAATAAAAATGAGTGTGGCTCCATATAAAAGTTAATCATTTATCGAGAAACGCTTATGAAAAAATGTGATGGAATATAAAAATAGAGATCAAAAATAAGCGCACGTTTTGACGGAACAGCTATCGAAAAACAGGAATGTTATTCCTGAACAACAGTCTCGGGCTGGTGAAAAAAATAGACTAACAAGGTCAGAGTTCCTTGTGGCTGTCTGTTCCATGTTGTTGAAATAGTTAAATCCATATCAAGATTGCTGAAATGGAAAGTAAGTGTGTCTATGTTACGTACTGCCAGAAGTGAGTGAAGGCTTGGTAATCTGGGGAGCTGCTGGGCCATCACAAAAATTAAAAAATATATATTTTAAGTAAGAAAAATTCTAATAACAAACCCACACACATTGTCCCATCAGCCCTACCTAACATGAAGGGGAATATTCTTGTAGCGGATGTCCCCATTGTGCACCAGCAAAATGCTGTTACTTTCACAGAAGGAAGCCGATGACAGAACTGGACTGACCCACTGTAGTGGTGTTGGAAGCAAGCTATGAAAGACAACTTAAGAGACCAATGAATGAACAGCGCTGACCAACAGCCCCTCTATATATAATAATATATATTACTTTTTTTTAAACAATAGTCTGGCAAGACAGCTAAAGCAGTCTCAAAGGCCAGACCTAAAAAAAGAACCGACAGAAGGCCGTGCATGAGTCATGCTATTCTTTGCCACGTTCATGTTATGTTCTACTAAATTAACCTCTAATCTTATTAATCCAGAACACAAATCTATACTTCCTGATTATCCATGAGTAATTTTGTAAACAGCTCTATTGCTAGTTAAAGGTTAAACCAGGGGATACAAACAGGCAGTGAAAGGAAGAGGAGGGTGGAATGGGCAGAGAACACATGCGAACTTTGCTTAGCGAGGCGGGAGAGTAAAGGGCCTGCACGAGAAAGGGGAAAAGAGAAGTGAAACAGAGTAAGGAAAAAAGAGTGGTAGAAAGGACTACTGTTAGTTAGGATGAGCAACAAGAAGAAAGTATTGTACATTGGTACGGAAAGAGTGAGGCTTGAAGCGAGGAAAAGAAATAGTTAGAAAGGGAAAGAGAAAGAGAATGAACAGTGGAGGAGCTAGTGAGCGAGAGCCTATCCTCCACTATATCCAAAGACTACTTTTTAGGTCGAGGACTGTCGCACTGCAAAGCAGTGGGCGGAGTCCGAAGATTTTATGTTGTTGGTTTAGGGGGGCTTGAACCCGCCCCTCTTCTCCATTGGCTGGCTTCCAAAACTGAGGCCAGCCATTGGAGGAGAGGGGCATCACTCGGTTGAAGCCCCGTCTTTTTCGGATTCAGGGGCGTGTTTTTTTGCCTTCTTTCTACCTGTGACGTCACCCGAATCGGAAACATTTTGAAGCTTTGTGGCCGCCATTTTCGGCCAACTGCCGCCGAAAGAAGTCGTCCTCTCAGACACATCAATGACCCTGCTTCTAAGGTACATCAGTGCACTTCAGCCCATCAGCAGTTCCAGGATCGTGACTTGAAATATGGAGCTGGCATGCGACGCTTTGCTTTCTTTTGAAGTGTTTTTTCATCGCAGTTTCCCAGAAGAGGCACATCAAGCAAATGCCTAGACTGCTGCACGCAGCCCCGCTGCCACTCCAGGTAAGTTTTGAAGCACTGTAAATGCTTGTTCAATTTGTTCACTCGCTATTGAGTCCGTAGTGGCCGGGGCCTTGGCCGGTAGCACTCCTGCTGACACCCGCCTGCCCCATTCACTGCTTCAGAGAGAGAGTCACACGCTGCCCCAGAATGCAGCAGAGCTTCCCCGCGGGCTATAGGGATCTCACAGGCTCAGTCAGCAGAGCTACCCGCGGGCTATAGGGATCTCACAGGCTAGGACAGCAGAGCTACCCCGGCCCCCGGGCTATAGGGATCTCACAGGCTCGGTCAGCAGAGCTGCCGGATTCACGATTTGGGCCACGACGGAGTGGCGGTCCGAGGTAGAGTGCGCTGCCCTTCGTGTCTCCTGTGAATGAGGCGGCCTTGCACGGATCCGTGGCACAGACGTTGGAGCTCCCGTGATGCACTGTTCTCCATCTGCACCCGGGAGCGGATTGCGGCTTAACGGAATTGGACACTTGACTGGTGCGGGTAAGTAAGGGCTGGGAGCAGGGCTTTCAACAGCAAGCCGACGTACCTGCAGCCCCCTTCTCCCCGGGTCTCAATGTGTACTATCCCCCACTTCCTTCCACCCCATGCCCAGCCCTTCCAAGAGAACTAGGAAGCGTGGAGGTAAGCGGAGCCAGGTGTGCCCCCCCCCCCCCCCCCCCCCCCCCAGCGCCTTGAAGCCTTTACCCGCTCAGGGCTCTAGGAACCGTGGGGACAGCCCCCGCAAGGGAACTAGGAAGCGAGAGATAAGCGGAGCCACCCCTCACCCCCCCCCCGCACAGAACACCAGGAAACACGGGGGCATGTTCAGCTGTTGGGGGCACCAGGAGGCAGAGGTATATATATTCCACCTCTCAGGGTACCCCGAGGCTCAGACCTATGTTTCGGAGGCGCCCGGAGCCAAAGGTGTTCCATGGTATCGGGAAGTGGAGCGCCGTTCTTTGCAGATACAGGTGCAAGCTGCTTAGCTTTTGAAGTATGTGGAGAAGTGTGGCTCACTGGTTAGAGCAGGCAGACCCTGAAGCAGAGGTCAGACCCGGGACCAGGGTTTGATTCCCGACGCGGCAGGGTGTTGAGCTCAAATGTCCACGGACTCGATAATTCTCGCTTCGGTGCCTGACCTAATCATGGGTTCACACTCTGCAACTCTGGGCATTAAGCTTGCTTAATCTCCACAACGGCCCCCCCGCGGCGGGATGCCTGGCTTTCACCTTGGGGATGCCCTGTAGGGGCTATCTCACAGGGAAAAACCAGGACAGGTTCCCAAGGCAAGCGCGGAGATCCCCTTCGGGGGTCGATTCTGGCGCTATATAAGAAATATAATAAAGTACTGACATATAGTTGTGCTTTTTGCTAATGAATGAGCACATGGGATTAATCTTCTAGTGTAGCTCCCACCACAGCACCACTGCGCCATCCTTCCACAGCACCACTGTGCCATCCTTCCACAGCACCACTGCGCCATCCTTCCACAGCACCACTGCGCCATCCTTCCACAGCACCACTGCGCCATCCTTCCACAGCACCACTGCAATATCCTTCCACAGCACCACTGCGCCATCCTTCCACAGCACCACTGTGCCATCCTTCCACAGCACCACTGCACCATCCTTCCACAGCACCACTGCGCCATCCTTCCACAGCACCACTGCGCCATCCTTCCACAGCACCACTGCGCCATCCTTCCACAGCACCACTATGCCATCCTTCCACAGCACCATTACGCCATCCTACCACAGCACCACTACGCCATCCTTCCACAGCACCACTACGCCATCCTTCCCCAGCACCACTGTGCCATCCTTCCACAGCACCACTGCGCCATCCTTCCACAGCGCCACCGCGCCATCCTTCCACAGCATCACTGCGCCATCCTGGCTCTGTCTGTGTGTGTGTGCGTGGCTCTGTCTGTGTGTGTGCGTGGCTCTGTCTGTGTGTGTGCGTGGCTCTGTCTGTGTGTGTGCGTGGCTCTGTGTGTGTGGCTCTGTCTGGGTATGTGCGTGGCTCTGTCTGTGTGTGTGCGTGGCTCTGTCTGTGTGTGTGCGTGGCTCTGCCTGTGTGTATGCGTGGCTCTGTCTGTGTGTGTGCTTGGCTCTGTCTGTGTGTGTGCGTGGCTCTGTGTGTGTGTGTGCGTGGCTATGTGTGTGTCCCTGGCGCTGTCTGTGTGCGTGGCTCTGTCTGTGTGTGTGCGCGGCTCTGTCTGTGTGTGTGCGTGCGCGGCTCTGTCTGTGCGTGTGTGCGCAGCTCTGTCTGTGTGTGTATGCACGGCTCTGTCTGTGTGTGTGTGTGCGCGGCTCTGTCTGTGTGTGTGTGCGCGGCTCTGTCTCTGTGCGCGCGGCTCTGTCTGTGTGCGCGGCTCTGTCTGTGTGCGCAGCTCTGTCTGTGTGCGAGGCTGAGTGTGTGTGGGGCTCTGTGCGTGTGTCTGTGGCTCTGTATGTGTGTGGGTGGCTTGTGTGTGAGGCTCTGTGTGGGTGTAAATGCAATAGGTCATGCATTTGCGAGCGATTAAACTATTAGCATTGTAAATGACAATGCCATTTATTTAACGATTAAGCTATTGGCAAAATAAATGACAATGCCATTTATTTTTTGTATTCTGCTTTTGGAAACAACAAATTTAAATGGTGGACGCCAACAACTATGATTATTTAGAAGACAAACTCAACGTGGGTAAAAAAATAGGCCGTAGTCCTGTATGAAGATAATTTTAACTAAAACTAAAATGTATTAGATAATAGTTCACTGAATTCGCAAGTGCCATTTGATAATATATTACTTTATGACCATTGCTTTGAAAGAGAGCAATCCATTCAAGAACATATCACAGTTCTTTAGATTGCTTTAGCAGAGGAGCGTTCAGCTGATCGCATCACTGTATGTTGCCAAACTGAAGAACAATACAATGAACGCGGACAAAGAGCCCCAAAACCAAGCCCGCCTACACCAATTCCTCAACCTCATACTTGGTGGTACCCATTCAGCTACCCAAGTGAGGGCTTAGAAACTAAGGGGCCTATTATGATGGTGGGCGGACATAGTCAGCCTGCCACCGTAATGAAGTGAGGGACCGCCCGCCGATGCTGCGGAGGTCCCGCCATGCACATTTGGATGCGCCCGCCACACTGGCGGGAGCATCCTGTGCCTTTTTCATTAAGGGTGAATCTGCTGGTTGCAGACCCACCCACAATGGAAAAGGACTGTGCACGGCACTGCCATGAACTACATGGCAGGCACCAAGTGGTGCAGGCCACGTAGTGCACGGCAATGAGGGAGGGTACCATAGGTACCCCCCCATGTGCACCCCACACCCCCCATTCACCCTGGGTGCCCGCAGCAGGCCCCCAATGCAAGGACCATATGCCTTTCCACTGTGGCAACGCCGCCGTAGAAAGGCCATTGACCGCCAGCACCCTAATATGGATGGCGGTGTCTTCCAGACACCACCACCATATGTAGGTACTTTTTCCGTCGGTCGATGAATCGACCGGCGGAAAAGCGGCGGATGGTCTTCCCGTCCGCCGCGCACACCCCAGTCATCATGATATGGTGGGGGTCATCCTAGTGAGGATGGCGGGCGGATCACCCCTGCCGTGCCGGCGGTGGCGATCCGCCCAGCATCCTAATGGGCCCCTTACTGTGTGGACATCGAGGAGAGAGAGCATGTAGTTTAGCTTAAAAGGCCAACCAAGCATGAAGATCAGCTCCCATTCACAACTTCAACACAATGCAATTCACTTACAACTCATATGCCTTCCCACATTCCCTTCTTTAATTCTGTATCGTTTCTACACGTAATGCTTTAACAAGATCGCTTTCTAATTCTAATAATATTAAATGTAAAAAGATGGAAAATGTTATATTGGGGGCGAGGGGGTCAATAAGTAAAAGATAACAAGCAGAGCCCAAGTTAGGGCTGTAAGGGGGAGAACGTAACTCAGAAAGCTCAGGTTAGGATTAACTATAAACTGGTTGATGCTGACACACTGCACCAGGTCATCAAAAATTATATATCTTCCCCACTAGAATGAAATTACAACAAGAATAATCATGAGAGGAATTCTGATCCTGGTATACAAAAAAGTAGTCTTCGAACAGGCAGGGAATGGGGTTGGAGGGAAAGGGTATGGGGGAGATGGCTGTTCTCAGGAAATATTGCAAGCCTTGTCCCAGAGGTATTTCGCCCATAACTGCCTTAGTGGGTGACAAAGGCTCACTGAACGAGGAGGTTAAAAGACCCCCATCACTCTCAGTGGGTTCTATTCTTTCCACCACAGGAATCTCACTGACACATGCATCGCGTGTGAATTTCCACAGCTCAGTCTCTACATACCCATCCACCTTTTCAAATAAATCTTTTAACCTTAAATATTTCGTTATCTTTGGTATTTACTAGTAAAGTGGGACATTTTTGTATAGTCAGTTCAAAGTTATTTCGCAATGATGTTCTCCCTGAGGTCATTGCTTTAAAGGGACTGCACCTGTCAGGAACTGAGGACCTCCACCTCTCAGCAGAGGTACAATATTCTCAACTGGAGAGCACCATCACTTCTTTTTCATTTCAAGCCCTGTCTGAGGCCAAGGACATCAGCCTTCGGTCGATGTTGGGCATGTCCCACTTCTGCTTCTCATCAACCTTGCTGTACTTCATGACGCCTGCAGGTACTGGCACAGGCAGCTCCTCTCCTTCCTACTGATCTTCTCTTCTTTGGTGAAATGTAATAGTGGTTAAAGTGACACCGTTGGGGTAATGTTGAGGGCCATGCTGGTATGGAGGCAAGACCTCAGCTTCTGAAGCTCTCAATATTGATGGCTGCCTTCGGTTTTTCCTGTCATTGTGTGTTTGGTTAATGGTAATGTCCACACACTTCTGACTGTGAGTGGTGGGGGAGTGATCCCTGCATCTCAAAGGCAGGCAGATGTCTTTAAGGACATTTCTCCTCGGAATCCTCAAGCAGGATGTAGAGCCATGAAGATAAAGCCAGTGAGATAGCTCCACAGACTAAACCTCTGAAATTAGAATACCATCCTTATAGTGTCCTTAAAAACATAAGTAACCAACCCGCGCCACCATAAAAATAAAAAATAAAAAACCACTTCCCATTTTTTAGGGTGTTTGTGAGCAGAAGCCTACAAGTCAATAAAAAGAAATTAACAAATTACAGAGTGGTGCTGTAGAAATAGTGTAGATGAGGAAAGATGTAAAGTAAGAGTTACAGTGTTCAACTAGATACAAGCAGGAAAACGTAATATATAAGTGTGAAAAAAAGAGTGGACGTAAAAGAGGCAAGTTGTGGAATGATTACCTAAGGAACAGAGAGTAGTGAAGCACAACATAAGATAAAGAGGGTGACTGGAAGGGAACAGAATAATAACGGTGAAAGCCAGTGGTGTCCATGTCAAGGACGGTCATGGCCCTTGCAAGTGGAGGGGCAGCTAAGCAGAACAAGTCCACATGAGGACTCCATACTGCCCATTCAAACAGCGGCACGAAACTGGTCACAGTATGGTTATGAAAAAAGAGGATGGCCAGAAGGGAGGATGCAGACAATTGGGATAGCGCCTCGAAAGCAATGAAGCGTGCTTGAGACATCAAAGTGGAGACATGCAGATGTTGGAGAAAGTCAGGATATAGGGCAAGTGTTGCTAAAACAGCACAAATTAAATTGTAATGGAAAGTGCAACAAGGGAACACAGAGCATGGGGCAGAGAGTGTGTATCAGTAAGTAAGAGATGTTAGAAGGCGTTAGTGTTGCAAAATGGTGGTCAGACTCCAAGTGGGATAGTTTGAGAAAACTGGAGCAATGATCGATGAGAGAAGATTCAAATAAGAGCAACCAGGCTGGGCTCCACGTGCACTGCATTAGCAGGGAAAATGAAACTGAAATCCTGCCAATCATACTGTTCTTTAAAAAAAAGGGAAGGCAATGGTCCCATAAGGTAAGTATACGAACACGGGGTAATGAAGACTTTCCTGCATCCACAACTGACAACGCGGAGGAATTCCAACACGATTAAAAAAAGTAGGGCTTTGTTAACCCAATACCTTTTCACATACAGAGTAATTAGAATTCAAGGAATCTTTATTCTCTACATTGGCACATTTGTGGGGCTAGCAAAGAAACTACTGGAGGACATAAGTCTGCAGGCTGTGCACATAAATTATGCTAGTGTAGTTTTACACTTAAATTTATAGCCTCATGAGTATCACAACGTTTGAGACACATGGCCTGTGTAAAAACAATCTTTTACATCTTTATATCGTGCCTATAAAGCCAGAAGGCATCACAGTGCTTTCCATAGAATATCATTATGATGATCTATGAACGTATTTTCATTATGCTATTTTGCATAGGAAAATTGAATAGCGATAATGCAAAAATGGCTGAACGTAATTCCACCAAATTTGGCAGACAGCTAGATCTTGATCCAGAAAAAAACCTGTTTTTTGTGATTTGGTGTACATCTGGTCAGTAGTTTTTGAGAAATTGAAGTTAAAAATGTATGCATATTATAAGCTGAAAGTATCCTTAGACCCGACAGATTAAAAGATAAGATCTGATTGGCTGCCATAACATCAACAGCCATTTTAGGAATCATGGACTTACTCCCTTGTCCTAAAAAAGATTTAAAAAACATGGTGGGGCAGGGTACAGATACCTTGACCCACTCCACCTGGTGGGTGCAGTTCAGTCGAAGAGCCAGGTCATGAGGTCCTTCCTGAATAGAGGCACTGAGGTGGATTGCCTCAGATGTAGAGGAAGAGAAGTTCTAGGTCTTTGCGGCCAGGTAAGAGAAGGATCTTCCTCGGGCCGTGGTCTTGCAGATCTGTGGGATAGTGGCCAGGGCCTGGTTGGCAGAGGAGTGGCGCTGTCTGGTAAGAGTGTAGAAGGAGAGGCATGGTTGAGGTATGCAGGTTCGATGTTGTGGAGGACCTTATAGGCATGCACAAGGTTTTTGTAGGTGATTCTTTTCTTGATCGAGAGCCAATGGAAGTTTCTCAGGTGATTGGTAATGTGGCTGCGGCGGGGGATGTCCAGGATAAATCTTGTGGCGGCGTTCTGGATTCTTTGCAATTTCATTTGCAGCTTCTGGGTGATGCCGATGTAGAGTGCGTTGCAGTAGTCGAGTTTGCTGCTGACGAGTGCCTGGGTGACCGTTCTTTTGGACTCGGTGGGGAGCCACTTAAAAATCTCTAGAAGAAGACCGAGTGTGGGGAATGAGGAGGATGAGACAGCGGTGATTTGGAGGTTCATTAAGAGCGAGGAGTCAAGGATGATGTAGAGGTTAGGTGTGTGGTCGGGGGGTGTGAGGGGGCTCCGAGCACTGCAGGCCACCAGGAATTGTTCCACGTGTAGGGGTTGATTCCCAGGATGAGGGCTTTGGTTTTGTCAGAGTTGAGTTTAAGGCAGCTGCCCTTTCATTCAGGTGGTGACTGCCTTCATCCTGTTGTGGAAGTTGTTCTTTGTGGTTGAAGGTTTGTCAGTGATGGAGAGAATCAGCTGGCTGTCGTCGGCGTAGGAGATGATGTTTAGTCTGTGGATTCTGACAATGGCTGCCAGCAGGAACATGTAGATGTTGAATAAGGTGGGACTCAGGGGGGAACCCTGAGGGACTCTGCAGCTGATCTTTATAGGTTCTGAGGAGAACAGTGGGTGCCTGTCTCGCTGGGTTTGGCCGGTGAGGAAGGAGAGGATCCACTCTAAGGCTTTGCCATGGATGCCAGCGTCATGGCGACTTGTGCAGAGGGTGTGGTGGGACACGGTGTTGAAAGGGGCAGAGGTCGAGGAGTATGAGGGCTGCCGTTTCACCTCGGTTAACGTGAGTGTTAGATTTGGCGGTCTCAGGTTGGCAGAGGTAGGTACTTCTGACCAAACAGGGACCTGCCTCCTCTAGGGAGGGTAGAAGTTTACCCCCCCCTCAGTAGTGTTGCCGAGCCCTTAGGCTGATCCTCGGAGAAGAGTGTCACGCATTTATGACAATGTACAGTAAGATCTGATCTCACTACAGATGGACACCACACCAGTGGTATATGAAAATAGAGTGTCCTTTATATAATATTTAACAAAAGGCCAATAACGATACAAAAATTCTACAATAGGTCTGGGGACAAAGGCGACCCCACGTACGGTGCCCAGAGGAACAGTTCAGGTTGCTTTTGAGCCGTGGGGGCGACCCGGATACTCACAGTCCACCGGGGGCGTGGTGCAGTGCACTGGTACGAGGAGTATGGGAGTCCGAGTCGGTTCTGGAGAACCGCGACGAGGAGAGGCTGGTCTGTGGGGGTGGGTACGAGGCGTACCTGGCGTCCGGGCTCGTAGGCCACGAGTCGTGTTGCAATTCTGCTGGGATGTGGAGGTACGAGGCGTACCTGGCGTCTGGCGCGTAGGTCACGAGCCGCGTTGCAATTCTGCTGGGCCGTGGAGATACGAGGCGTACCTGGCGTCTGGCTCGTAGGTCACGAGCTGCGTTGCATTTCTGCTGGGCTGTTGAGGTACGAGGCGTACCAGGTGTCCGGCTCGTAGGTCACGAGCCGCGTTGCAATTCCGCTGGGCTGTTGAGGTACGAGGCGTACCTGGCGTCCGGCTCCTTGGTCACGAGCCGTGTTGGAATCAGCTGGGATCTTTAGGCAGGATACGATGCGTACTGGAGGTACAGGTCGAGCGGCAATGGAATCCACTGGGCTCTTTAGGCAGGATACGATGCGTACTGGAGGTACGGATCGAGCCGCGATGGAATCAGCTGGGCTCTTTAGGCAGGATACGATGCGTACCTGGAGGTATGGGTCAAGCCGCAATGGAATCAGCTGGGCTCTTTAGGCAGGATACGATGCGTACTGGAGGTATGGTCGAGCCGCGATGGAATCAGCTGGGCTCTTTAGGCAGGATACAATGCGTACTGGAGGTACAGGTTGAGCCGCAATGGAATCAGCTGGGCTCTTTAGGCAGGATACTATGCGTACTGGAGGTACGGGTTGAGCCGCGATGGAATCAGCTCGGCTCTTTAGGCAGGATACTATGCGTACTGGGGGTACGGGTCGAGCCGCGATGGAATCAGCTGGATTCTTCAGGCAGGGTACGATGCGTACTGGGGGTACGAGTCGAGACGCGATGGAATCAGCTGGGCTCTTTAGACAAGATACGCTGTGCACTGGAGGTACGGGTTGATCGAGCCGCGACAAAGTCAGCAGGGCTCCTCGGTTCCAAAAGTTAACCTGACTCGTTTCCCAAAGGGTCCTCTAATTATAGTACCTGGGGTCTTTGAAGTTCTTTGATCTGGCAGGGGGTTCCCTGGGCCCCAGGCCCTGGTGGTGGGGATTTCCTGCCGCATGGCACCCCGCTTTTTTGATGGTCTGCGGCAGGGTTGTCAGACAACCAGCGAGGTGTGGGGCCGGCCCCCTTGGAGGCAGGACGCTCAACAGAAACTACTCCACCCCTCTCACTTTGAGGCTTCCAGCTAACACCAGGCTGGGGAGACAACCTGGCATCGTGTTTTAGTCATCCGACTATACGTTTTTCAGGGCCCGCAGCAAGGTTTGGGGGTAAGGGTTCGGTTATCTTACAAAGGGGCTATTTCTCAGCTTGGTATTTCCACCGGCTTTCTCTACAAGGAGGTCTTATGAACCCTGGAGATCACAAATGACAATAGAAACGTTAAAAACAGATGTTTGGTATGTCATCTTGAAACTAAAGGCTATTAATATAGGACAGTGGTCACATATGTCTTTCAAACAACTGTATGAAGCTCAATTACCGGGCAACAGTCTCAGCTTAGAGTGAGGGATTGTGGGCAAAAGTTCAAAGGCACCCACTTATAAAGAGATGTCCTGAAAAAAACCCTGCCTTTTCAGTACATCTGGGAAACTCACCCTCATGGGGGGAAAAGCAATAAATTGCCAGCTTGACGTGTTTTTCCTTTGATTACTACAGTAATGCCTGTAGAATCACAACCATATAACCCAAGGGTTTTTCTTTCAAGGAGAATTCAAGAGCATCCTACTCTCAGCATAACCACTGACTCACAAAGAAAGCAGGAGCCTCTTAATGACCGCTTATTAGAGTATATGGCTGTCTGTGAGTTTTTGAATGTTTTGTTTTTGTAATGAAGTATCAGTAAAAGCCCATGGGGTCTTCAAGTAAAGCTTTCTAAAAATTAACTTGTTCCGATTGCTTTGCTTTCAGGCTTACAAACACGCGTGCATCAGGTTTTTCCCCACATTTTCTTCCAAACGAGAATATAGGGACCGATTCACAGAATGAACTTAAGACTCAATCCTAAACGTACTACTGTTTTGGTATTCACAGAATGCACTTACTCATTTTGGTATTCACAGAAGTTAGAAGTCCTAACTTTAGGACTCCTAAATGCCTTCTGTGAATACCGAAAGACTTAAAATTAGGATTTTTCTCAATTTAGTAGTAGTAAAGTTAGGAGTAACTTTACTACTACTAAACTGAGAAAAATCCTAATTTTAAGACTTTAGGTATTCACAGAAGACATTTAGGAGTCCTAAAGTTAGGAGTCCTAACTTTTCTACTCCTAAACTGAGAAAAATCCTAACTTTAAGTCTTTCGGTATTCACAGAAGGCATTTAGGAGTCCTAAAGTTAGGAGTCCAAACTTTCCTACTACTAAATTGAGAAAAATCCTAATTTTAAGACTTTCGGTATTCACAGAAGGCATTTAGGAGTCCTAAAGTTAGGAGTCCTAACTTTACTACTACAAAACTGAGAGAAATCCTAATTTTAAGACTTTCAGTATTCACAGAAGGCATTTAAGAGTTTTAAAGTTATGACTACTAACTTCTGTGAATACCGAAATGAGTAAGTGCCTTCTGTGAATACCGAAATGAGTAAGTGCATTCTGTGAATACCAAAATAGTAGTAAGTTTAGGATTGAGTCTTAAGTTCATTCTGTGAATCGGGCCCATAGTCTTTTCTTTGCTGACCTTGAGGAACAGCACCTGTACGAAAAACCTACTGATATTTGCATCGATTTGCAAAGTTATGAATTCTAGGTGTGAGACCTCCAGTCACATTTATCTTTCCTTGCCAGCACCAATGAGAAATCATCTATTTCCTTTGAAATAATCGATTTTAAATCTGATTGTGCTGTGGTAATTCGGGAATCTTTACACAGTTTAAATCTTTTTAAAGCAGTCAGGCTTTTGTGTCCTTCCTATGATTTGAGAACCTTACCTTTCCAGATGGACTCGATTAGTTGACTAAGTGAGTCATAACTGGTGGGAGGGAAAAACATGGCAACTTTACCAAAATTATGAACAATTCGTTTTGTTTTTAGGGGTAATAAGCGTTATATAAATGCAATGTCAATACAGTTTCAATACAACAATAACTAAACATCTACTGAAAAATGTTGTTTAGTTGAATACGTCCGTAGTAAACAGAGTAAACCCTGGGCATGATTTTCACTTAATCATATATCTTCTCCTTCTTACAAAACACTTAAAAAAAAAAAAAAAAATATATATATATATATATATATATATATATATATATATATATCAAAATGTTCCTGCAAACTCAAAACTTCCCACTCAAAAGTTATTTTCGTGCTTTAAAGTAGCATGGTACTCTTTTTCCCCAGCGTATTGCCCATAATGAAGGGGCTTGCTTTAGGCAAGAGCTCACCAAGGCTTCTCCAGCAGAGTGGATTGTTAAGGCTTTGCCCATCACACATTCCTGCTGTTCAGTCGGTACACTATACAGCTCAGTGTGACACTAGTTGTATACTTTTGTAGCTGGTTAAGTGCATCCCGAAAACTTTACCTCGCTTAGACCTCAGCACAGCCGATGGCTAGGAGAGACTGTCACTTACTGCGCCGCCAACCCCTCCACTGCCCCAAAACCACCAGTTTGAGGGCAGTGGAGAGGCTGGTGGTGCAGCCTATAAAGAAGGTCTCAATCAATCAATCATTACATTTGTATAGCGCAATACTCACCCGGAAGGGTCTCAAGGCGCTTGGGGAAGGGGTCCGCTATTGCTCGAACAGCCAGGTCTTGAGTTGTCTCCTGAAGGCGAGATGGTCCTGGGTCAGCCGAAGGTGGATGGGGAGGGAGTTCCATGTCTTGGCCGCCAGGTAGGAGAAGGATCTTCCTGCGGTGGTGGCTCTTCGGATGAGGCACCACTCCTCAAAGCAGGCAGAGGTCCACACGTACTGCCCTGTTAGGCTGCCACATAGGCCCCCCAAACCCTGCAGCACAAGTCTAGGTGGGTCACATTATCATACAGAAGAACAGGCTCTTCGAGCAGGAGTTGAAGGGCTCCACAACACATGGGGACATTGTGAACTCGGATGATTAGCCCTTCTCATACGTCCACCCAGGCTGCCAATACAATGCCGTAGGGCATCAGAGGAAGGACAGGTCAATCTCAGCTTTGCAGTTAGGATCCTACCTCTTCACACTCGTGAACGGAACATCATTTGAGTAATCTGCCTCCCGACCAGGCTCCATTTCTAGTGCTTTCTGCCCCAGAGATTACCAGATTGCAACCAGCTATTGTCTGGATTCAAACAATAGACTTGCACAACCTTCACCATACTGAGGTTAGAGACCTATCTGGATAGAGATATCAAGGTGTGCTGACCCTTCGAAATGGAGGTAAAGGATGGAAAGACAAGTATAGCGAACCGTAACCCAGATTAGACTGTTTCAATGTGTTAGCATTGTTGTTTTTTTCATGTAACTTACTTCAAGGTCAGTCCCTAAATATTAAATGCCAATTTATCCTGTGAAAGGTAAATACTACTTTGCTTCGGGCACTGTTGTATTTGGCTCTATCTACATACAAACCTCCAGGACTAAGCTTCAAACCCTGACCCTACAGCGGGCCTGAAGAGCGTCTATTGAGCAGTGTGATAGTTACTAGGACGTTAAAAGACTATTTTGAATCTGCAGACCATTATTCTACCATTCAGCTTGTCTCATTCCTGCATCACCACAGCTCAGGGAGGTTGGACTGACTGCTAAGAACTGTTTCTCTGCCACCGCAGTCTCCTTCCAACATTCCAAATGAAAGACTGCCTTTGACATTCCATCTGCGATAAAATCACTTTAGGGCACACTCCTTTGTTGTGCAAAGAATGCCAGCCTGTCATCACCATGTAACACTATATCTACGCTGTCCCATCTTCACCAACCTGTTGTAAGCACTGCACAAGCTTGTTGTGTCCAGTGTGCACCCCCTGGGTTTTCTTTTTCAAGTACTGGACACTGGAGACGTTCCCTACTGGATCTAAATATTTCTATATATTTCTACAAATGTGCCTGATCCAGTGTTTCCCCTGGGAGGTGAATTAATAGTATTGTTCATATTTCAAGACTAGGATTGTTATATTTAAGATGCTAAGTGTATTATGTCACCCTGCACCTTTCTTTATGTTACTTCCTAGTTCAAGTAGTGTTTACTCTTCAGAACCGCCCTGCCCTTTTGCTCTCAGCACAACCTGTAGCTACAGCCGGTGGCAATTACCCCCTTAAAAGCACCATAGTTTGATGGAAATTGTTTCCAAGGTCATCGGCAGGCACTTTCTGGCTGTATTTCATCCTTTCTTTTGAGAAAATGAGGTGACACCACAGGCAAGAATACATTTACTCGTGTCATGTAAGGTCAACAAACAAATGTATGATGTTACATTGCATACATTCACAACGCAGTAGTTTATATTGCGCTACTTACAACGCAAGTCGTTACAACGATTTGCGCTAAAGGCGCTGGACTTAGGAATAGAATGATTTACTATTCCAACTTCAGTGTGTGGAACAGTAGGGAAGGTGTTGGTATAGTCATCCGGCGAAGGTCATCGAGAAAATCATCAACATGCAAGCAGGCTGGACTATGGCAACGCACTCTACGCCGGAATCCCAGCCAAACACCTACGACGACTACAGCGCATCCAAATGCTTCCGCACGACTGATCATCAACGTCCCCCGCCGCAGCCACATCACCCCCCACTTGAGAAACTTACACTGTCCATCGAACAACCTCAGGCGGCTGATCCTTCTCCTACCTCGCCGCCAAGGCCTGGAACATCCTTCCTACCCACCTACGGCAGAAAGAAGACCTACTCGTCTTCAGAAGACTCCTCAAGACCTGACTCTTCGAACAGTAGCGAAGCTTCCACCTCCCCCCCCTCAGCGTTTTGAGACCCTCACGGGTAAATAGCGCGCTCTACAAATAGATTGATTGATTGATAGTAAATCATTATATTCCTTAGTGTAGAGTGCCATCCAGAGCAAGTCGTTGTAACGACTTGCGATGTAATGACCGCTTTGTCAAGTTATCGCGGTGTAACAACCTCGTTGTAAAGACCGTTCTCCTCAACAAACACATCTATGCTTTTGAAGCATCAACAAATACACTCCCATTCTCTTATATACTTTATTGCATGACTATGTCAGCGAAATAGACTGGAGAGAGAGATAATGGGTTGAGAGAAGTCGGGTTTAGGACCATGAACAAACTACTATCAACACAGACTCATATAAGATTACTTCAAAACCATAATGTAGCAGCGACAACAGAAAGGAGGCATTCCGAGACGCTATTCAAACTCCCACTAAACATAAAATGTTCAAAATCAGTTGAGGCCTCGGCCCCTTTTGTAGGAAACCCCTCAAACTAAGATTTTGCTAACAGTAACTAGTTATGGCCTTTTTTTGCTGCAAGAAGAAAAATGTAGGATCATTCCCAATGACCTGGAGTACGGGTGGGCGTAGGCGGCACACCTATTTACCAAAGTCCCCAAGTTAAGAGATTTCAAATTTAGGGGTAATATGCCATACCTCTTTTGTTGTGTTTCACAGCTCAAATCTGCTGCCTTTAAAATTGATCACTTTTGCCCAAGCAGCTTTACTAAGACCAGCTGGCCATGCCCTCTCCGTGTCCGATCCATCCAGGTTCCCTACTTGGAATGCTGCAGGCTGCAATTATATACTTGGGGAAGTAGATATAGCATAATTCAGTCTAAAAATGGTTTCATCATAGATGTTTGTATAGGTTCTGTTGGCTGTTGTAAGTCTCAGCTTCAGATGTTAACCAATTTAGTCCGGGTCTCCAGTCTCTCAAAATTCGATTGCAGTTCATAAACAGCTCAGTCTGCACAGCTCTTGTGCTTTTGTGTTTTCTCCTTTAATCAAGAGGTGAGTGAACAAATGTCCTTGCAGAGACTTAAGCATTGGTTCTTTTGGGCACTCTTGAGGCCAGGCATTTAAACTCTTTCTCTGCAGCAGTAGGGTCGCCCTGAATGGAATCCATTTTTCTCAGTGAAAAGTTCAATATTAATTTCTCTTAGTGATTCTAAGTCCTCTTGGGGTGGTCTCCTCTCAGAGGGATAATGCGGATGGAAGTAATCCTCTGTGCTCTCACTTTCCTTTCCCTGTCTGGGAGTGCTATACATTTTGCCCATGCTTGGCATGCCCTTCATTCATGAGAATTCTGTGTAGTTAGAACTAGACAAAATATGCTCATACATGGCACCTTTTACTGGGAAGCACTGCATTCCTCCCCAGTGTAAGTCTGGCTGACATACTTCTTTGTGTGTTCATTTCTCCCTTCTTGTGTCACAACTCAGGTGGTTGTGGATGGAAATACACAAGCGTTGCACGACATTCAATTACTTTCTCTTTCTGAAGCTCCTCCCCCACATTCTACATCTCGATTTTGTTATAGGGTCTCATCAGTGAGTTCTGAAGCTAACTTTCAGGAGTCTAGCCTCTACAGAGATAGTCTCCTAACAGCCATCTTGGCCTTCCTTCAGTGCCACAGGGAGAATGGGTAGCTTCTCACACTGCAAATCAAACAGGCCACCTCTGATCTCACGTAACTCCCTCCTGGTTCAGCTACTTCGAGCGGAACGGGAGTGGTATCTCATTTCTCCGAGTCTATCTCTGCAGCACAAGAGTACTGTTGCTGCTGGAACTCACGAAGGACACATCTGCTCCCAAGCCACTTTCATTTGATTTATCTGTTACCAACACTCTAACTTGGGAAGCTTAGAGACTCATTTAGCCCTTGGCATGCGAGCCATCGTAAGACTGGTTTGGTTAATCAGAGGGACTGCCTCTGCCATGCCAGATGTGACTGTCCATCATCTTTGGCACTAACTTCCATTTCAGTGCGATTTTGTCACCGAGGCAGCTCTTGTATCCGAGGCAGAACGCTTTTCAGGAAATTACATTGTGACATTGGGCAGGACAACCCTATTGGTTCCTATTTTTTCATAAGACAGGCCTGTGAACATGGATTAATGCTCCCTCCCAAGCAACGTGCTGGGCGTTTTCTCCGACTTGGGGAACATTTGTGGACGTTCTCTATCTGTAACTGCTATGATTGACATGAAAAATGCTGCTGGGATTGGTGTCGGAGAGCCCTGCCTAAATACTGCAACCGCACCAACACTGTTCCAGTTTTTAATGTGTGTGCTGAAAGATTATTCCTGCACTTTAAATGAGGTGGGAGATGCCAAAGGTGGACAGATGGGATAGATGGGACAGACTCTCAAGGCTGCTCTGAGGCGTGGCTTAATTCTCACAAAGGATTTTATATGTGTTGTATCTGCAACAACTGTGCATTCCGGTAATGATCTATGTTTTGCCACTTTGGAGACCCCGGACAGAAGTGCATGGTTAGATTTTAGCCCTCTCTGTGACTTATTATGTGCTGCTCAAAAGCGAAGAACGACTTGCCAGTCTTCCAAAATTCTCTATGCACAGTGCCTTACCAGGCTAGCCAATGGAATGGATTTTATCAGGCTAGCCAAAGGAAGCTCTTCCCATGACACAAGAACAGGTGAAACATATTTTCTCTTCGGGGCTCCCTAGTCCTGACCTATTTCATTTTCGGAAGCCGGAACATTCAGTACATTACAAGGATCTAAGCAACGGCACAGGATCATACTGAACCACATTTCTTGCTAAACGTACATGATATTGTGCCTTGCAAACAACTAAGGACACAGCTGGTTTCTGGAAGGCTATCTTTATAATAACATCCCCATGATCCTCATATGGGTGGCTGGTTTGTGGTCCATTCCCCAAGGCCAAAGCCTAGTCAAGCAAAACACGTATGATTTAGACATTTCGGGGTATGGCTCATTCCTGTACAACTTACACTAGGCGGTATATACAGCTGTAATGTATTCGCAGAATCTTAAATTCTTAAAGTGGATCACTTCAATTTCTGTGTAGATAAAATGAGGGTATTTGAAAAAAACTCTGAAAGGACCATGCAATTTAGATAAACAATGCGCCATTGTAGGTAGCATTTGCATCTTCTTTTCAGTTAAAAAAAATGAAGTACATATTTTCGTTCTTTATCATTCTGTCTCTTAAGAGCATGACCAGATAGTGATGGAGAGGAAAAGTCTCCGACTCAGTCCCTAATGTTGCCTTTCTTGAGGTTCCCAATACTAGAACGGCAATCGGGGCTCAGGACCATTGGCCAAGCCCTGGGTGATATTTCTGTGAGCGCTCAGAGTGGGTATAGCCAGAGGGGGAGACTGGATACGACAAGACGCGTATGGATTGAGTTGCATGACTGGTGCATTCACTGGTCATTGCGGTTTGCTACTGTTGTTGGCTAAACTCTGCTGAAGACTCAAACAAACAGATCTAGTGGTGGGGAGGTTCGGAATCCTACGGCATTATAGTGAGACTTGGGCTGAATGTAAATCAGATTACAATCATATTCAATCACAAATGGGATTGTGGAGTCTTCTAAACTTTGAGTGCGCATTTCTTATGAGTCTGGTTATGTCATGGGGCTGTGTGTGTACTGTCATGTGTCCAGAATGCTTTCTGAGGACTCACTCGAGCCCTCCGTGAGCAACTACCATGAACTGAGTAAGGGTGATAGGGAAGCAGAAAGAGGAGACCCCCAAATAAATAACTCTTTAACATGGTAACAAAAGAGTGGTTAATGTTTCCGATGAAATGCTGAAAGAACATTTTGGAAAATGGGGAGGAGAACTGGAAACTTATTTACGTATGTAAACACAGAGGCTCTGCAAATGATTTTTGAATGAACATCAGTGGCATTCCTAAGTTTATTGCCATTTGGAGAAACTCGCCAGTAAACAACATCAGCTCATGCACTCTCCTCCCCTCCATATCCTTTCCATGCAAAGACAACGTCGGCCATTGCGAACTCTTTCACCAGTGTAAACACACACAATAAACACATATGTCCTCAAATGTACGATCGCCCTCTGGCATACAAACACACACCGCTTCTTCGTATGTCTTATTTGAAAACAATACAGAATCACAAGAAAGTCTGAAGTCCCAGCCTTGGAGTGGATGGAAAAAATTATACACAGCTCAAAATTGGCTTGCAAACAACAGACACATCTGCTCAGTTCTTATGCAATTATTTCATATGTAGGGATCTGTACCAGCTACATGACACGAACTCAAGCTGTAGACGCTGCCAGTATGCTGAAGAGGTCCACGTCAGACCTCGCTCACAAGCCAGGCAGATGTAGCGGGGCTGTAGAAACACTATCATATTTAATAGTAGCTTATTATTTAGGTGCACACTGAAGAAAGAACGACATAGATGGTCATTTTTACTGCCAACATCCAAACCAGAGTTTATTCTCATATGCCACGCTTTACCTCAAAGTTTACTGTTGTATTCTTACGTAGTCATTGTTAGTGAACTGTCAAGTGAGCAGAATGTTCTGTGAAATAGATATGGGATGAAAGAGAGGAAGGAGTGCATACTATAATGTTGTCAGTTGATATTGATCCCCCTGAAGACTGCAAATGAAACACACTCGTTTCTCAGGTCACTTTGGTTCCTGTGACCTTAAAGAACATAACATTCACATGTGCTGCCACAGATGATTTCATTGTTGACAGAGACTCAAGTATGATTAAAGTGAATAAACATTTAAAACGTTCAAGGGTTTTGTTTGAACACTTAATATTCTGATGCTAGCAGAAGATAATGGTTACTTCAAATGGCACCTAGGGAGAGAAAAATCCATCTAAGTGGCACCTTGTAACCACAGAATACCACGTGGGTCGAAAAAATCACAGAAATCAACAGAAAAGCAAGTAGAATTCCCAGAAATCCAAAACCGGAGCCGCTCATCCGCCTTCAATATGGCTTACGGACCACACGGGGATCAAGAGTAGCTCGAAGGATATTGATTGTTAAGCAGTGACAAAATTCCTGAACAACTAATAAAGCTGTTGAATCCTCGGCCGTACAATCACATTTTTGCATTCTCCAAAATGGTGACACAGACCAAATACAATCATCCAAGAATAAATGCGCCTAGAAGTAATGTCCAACAAATACACCTACATAGGTCTGAACTGCATTGCATAACCGTCTACCTGTCCTAATCTACCCAGTCTCAAAGTACATAGCCACACCGAAGGATACAAGGATTGGGCAAAATGGATTCCACTGTCAGAAAACATCCCAGGCAGTCATAGGCGGGATACCAAAGGAGGTCAAAGATACAGGTAAGACTGCTTAAATTCCCACCCCATGAGGAACAGACACACTAAAGCATGCCATGGATCCATGTGAGATATCCGGCCTGGCTGGGATAAAAGGCCTCCTCGGACAATCAGATGGCTCTATTATTTAAAGTTATGGGCCCCGGGGATTCCCACAGGAGTCCTGCATACCCTACCATCCAGATTTCCAAAAATGGCGAACCTTAATTTCTCAAAAACAACTGAACAAATTTACACCAAATCACAAAAAGAGCACGTTATGGGTAAATATCTAGCTTTCTAACAAATTTGGTGAAATTCCGCTCGTCCGTTTTGGCTGTAGTGCTGTTCAATAATCTCAATGAAAATTCCATGGGGAAATTGCATTTTGGGAGCCCCCTTTTCTCTGCCACCGCTTGACAGATCACCGCAAATCTTTCCAGCAAGGAGCTGAGGTAGATGAACTTTAAAAAAAAAAAGTTTTATGAAGATTTGTTAAACGCCACCAAAGTTATAAGTAAAACAAAAAATATATAATTCCTATGGTAACTACAAACTAACTATAACTACACAGTATATATACACATGTAAACATATTCAGAAAGGAAACAATGGCTGAAGAGGAAGAGGTTCACCTTATGCAAAAAGATGTCTAAGACTGCTTGTCCTACTGCAGGATCTCTCTGTATTGCCACCTCCAAAGTGTAGTCTTGTGTAAAGGTATGTCTGCTTTTCCTAATTGCCACCCTGCAAATGTTCAGCATCAGGACACATGTAACGTGGGCCATTATAGTGAAGTTACTTCTCATTGCGCAGAAGAACAAGTTACTTTAGCTTCAGTAGCACTCTTTCTGGTAGAGACTTTTTCCAGCTGCAGATTCCTCATCTTTGTGAATATTTTTCCTTGGCGTCAAACTGTATCAGGAAATGTTTCCATAGTACCTCTGGACACCATACGGTGGAACCTTCCAACTCTGCACTGATACCATTCCACTCCAAAAATGCCACACCTATAATATTGCTACTCCTGCATACTGACATTAGTTGTTTTCAAGATTGTCATTGTCCCCTGACGCAAAGTCCCAAAAGGAAATTAGTAGACTATGAGCAGATTCCTGGACATGAGATCCTATTGAAGGGTGGAGTCCACACACAGAACCGGGAGGACGGGAGGGTCTGGGAGAAATCTGCAGCTAGTTAGAATTCCTACCAGAAAGAGCTTTACAAGAGGTAAGTTACTTGCTCTTCTGATAGAGACCTCTAGCTGCAGATTCCTCGTCTTTTGAGGGAGGTGGGCTGTAGATGGACTCAATCCGGAAATTCTACAGGATTGAGCGGGCTAAGTGTCTTTCTTGGCGGACGTTGCTGTCAGACAATAGTGCTTTGTGAACGTATGGAGGGACGCCCACATAGTTGCTTGGCTTATGTCCAGGACAGGTACTCACTGACTAACAACGTGGTAGTAACTTTGGCACTTATGGAATGGGCATGAGGTCCTTCAGAAGGCTGCTCCTTTGCCAGTGTATAGCAGAACTTGATGCAGAGCACGACCCAGTGTGAGGTGGTACACTTCTTAAGAGCCCTGTCTTCTTTCGGTCCAGTGAACCCCACAAACAGCAGATCGTCTACCCAGTGGTTTGTGGTGCGATTGCTTTAGAAGTTGAGTGCTCTCTTGGGATCCAAGTGATGGAGCCTCTCCTCATCCTTAGAGGGGGAGGATGGGTTATAGAACGCTTGCAGGGTGATGGTTTAGCTGACGTGGGACACTGTCACAACTTTTGAGAGAAAGGAAGTCCTAGTATGCAGAACCGTTTGTCAGGGAAGATGATAGTGTAAGGTGGATGAACAGGCAGAGCCTGGAGCTCACTCACATGTTGTGAAGAGGTGATGGCAACAAGGAATACAGTTGAAGGTGGGGAGTCGTAAAGTCCAACTGTGAAGTGGCTCGAATGGAGTACATATCAGATAAGTAAGGACAAGATTGAGGTCCCATTGGGGCATCACAAAAGGAGAAAGGGAAATATATGTTGTAGTCCTTTCAAAAACACTCAATAGGTGATTGAAATAATGTAAAACACCCACGAGGGATGAAAGATAACCTTTAACTGTGCCCAGAGCAATGGCAAGAACAAATAATAAAATTGGGCATCTTAGCCTTCATGGGGGTCAATCTGACAAGTGCTGCTCTAAACCACAAATGTGTCCCAATGACAGGCGTATACAGTGTTTGTCGAGAGATACCTGGCTGGCAAAATAACATCAACCACCACCAGAGAAGGTTGAAGGTGTTCAGATGTTGCCTTTGAATCTCCTTGCATGAAGGTGGAGGTTGTGAAGGCCGGGGTGAGAACACAACTGTTCTGCTGCAACAGCAAATCCTCACGGAGGGGCGGCCTGACTGTAGGATAGATACTTAAGCCTGGGAGGTCTGGATGCCATACTCTCTGTGCCCAGTCCGTCCTAATCTTTCTGAGAATTCGGAGCAGGAAAATTCCTTGGTTTGATCAGTACCACATAGCACATAGAAGTGGTATTGTTTTTGAGCCCCTGTAATAGCCTCCCTTTGTTGGACTGTAGGAAGGTTTTCAGCGCCAAGCGAATGTCCCTCAGTTCCAGAAGACTGATAAGGAGCCAGGACTACACCGGAGACCAGAGGCCTCTGATCTCCCCCTCTCCCAGATGGACACCCAAAGCCAGAAGTCATGTATCAGTCACCACAGTCAGTTATTGGTGTGAAGGGAGAGGGGTCTGTCAAAGCCCTAATTGTGCTCCAGTAGCCACCACTGCAAATGTTTTGCAGTCTCCTCCGAAACCGGAACATGGTGGAAGAGGTCCCTTTGATGTTGGACCCACTGTGCCTTCAGATCCCACTGCTGAGCCCGCATAAGCCACCTGGCGTGCTCAACCAGGGGACATGCATAACTCCAAACTGTGTCCAGAATGACTCAGATGCAGGGGAGCATCTGAGAAGAAGTCAGGTGTGACTTCGGCACGTTTTGAGTAAACTCTAAGGTTGACAGACGGTTTGTCAGAGTTTGGAGGTGGCTGACAACTGCCTGAGGCACGCATGCCTTAAATAACCAGTCATTGAGGTAGGAGAAAACTGGCACCCTAAACTTCAAAGGTGTGGGGTGCTAGTGAGTCAAAAGGGAAGCACAGTAAACTGGAAATGCTCCTCTCACACCATGAACCACAGGCAGTGCCAATGGGTCAGCAGGACAGGAACATGGAAATAGATGTCCTGCAGGTCCAAAGCTACTCTACTATCTAGTCTTCAGGGTCTAGGACGGACAAGACCTGGGCCATAGTGCGCATCCTGAATTCCTCCTTCCGGAGGAAGGTATTGAGAAGGTTGCAGATCTAAAATGGGCTGAAGACCTCCATCCTTCTTGGGAATGACAAAGTAATGTGAATAGCAACCACGTCCCACAAGATCCTGCCGCAAAATGGAGAGATGGTCCTCCGTCAGTCGTTGGGTAGACAGCGGAATGGGTTGTGGCGGCGAAAGAAAGGGCAAGGTGTAAGATTTGCAGATAATTTGAAGGGCCCACTCGTCCACTGTGATCATTTGCCAACCTGGATAGAATCAGTGGATTCTGCCTCCGGCGTAGTGGACGCAACCCTGCCAGGGTACACTAAAGAGGTTTGGCAGGGGGAATAGATGGGTCGGCAGGAGGAACTTGGCCGGGGAGAGTGGGCACAGCAGCCTCTCCAACAAAACCGTTGGGTTCCATACTAGGGTGGGATAGGTTGATGGTGCGAAGGGCTCAACCAAAGCCACAAAAGGACCTTTGGAACCACTGCTTCTGGTGGGTAGAGAGGACGAGAGAGTGAACTGTAGCCCTATTCTCTTTTACGTGCTCATGGACAGAGTCAGCCTTGTCCCCCAACAAGCAACTCCCATCGAACAACATGTACATCAGTGAGGACTGGATGCCACTCGAGAACACATTAAATTGAAACCAAGATGACGGCTATTGGTGACATTTGTGCCTATGGCTCAGTCAACAGTTAGTGGTATCCAAGCCACGAATCGAGAACTTGGTCACATCACAACTGTCCTGAATTGCCTGTGAGAAAACAAGATGAAGGTCTTCCGGAACTCAAGGGAGAACTTGTGCAACCAAGTCCCAAAGGGCATGGGTGTAGTGGCCTAGCAGGCAGGAGACATTAATTGAACTGAGGGCCAAGCTTGCTGAGGAGAGTAACCTCTTCCCAAACATCTGCACTCTTTTTCATTCATTGTTGTGCAGAAACTTGCTGTGGAATCTTCTCCAAAGTTGGCTAACTTTATGAGCGGGAGCAGAAAAGGGGCAGTTGGAACCGCCCTCGTGCTTTGTTGAGTGGGAATGGCAATAAGGGGCGAAACTACGCTTCAACTTCTTGTGCTTACCTGAATATTTAGAGCGATACCAAGAGCGGCCTCTAGAGAGGTTTCTTCTGCTCCAAGAACGGGTACGGGTCCAATCCTTGGAGCTGGACTATGAGTGGTCCCGATGATGTATCTTCCTGTGCTTGGCGACGCACAGCTTCGCCTTGAGGTCACTGATTGCCTTCAGCTTCTTCACACGCAGCCTCACTTGTGTTGGAGTCATGGCTCAACTGCAGATTCCACAAGCACACCTAGTGGTCATATGTTCACAGACATCTGCTTGTGACAGACGCCAAAGGACTTAAAACATGCTGTTTTAGGGGGTGCATCCCTTCACATTGAATGTTTTTTCAATGAAAATCGTAGGAAGAAGGTCTCTGAGAGATGAGCTCTAGATCCGTGCCTGGTTGTGTGGAAAGAAAGTAGTGACATCAGTGAGCAGGAGTGGCGCCAATATAGGCCGCTGTTGTCATTTTGGAGCGGAACAGCATCAGTGCAGAGGGGCGAGAACCTCCCTTCCGGCGAATAGAGATACTATGGAAAATTGTCCAGATCCAGTCTGACACCTGGGAAATATTCAAAAGTTGAGAAATCTGCAACCAGAAGTCTGCATCAGAAAATGGGACTTTAGAGTGAGTCTTGATTGTTCATAAAGGGGGCTATAAACAAGCGGGTCAGGGCTCCAGGTGGCGTTTTCTGGGCCATTGATCTGTGGGCTCGTTCTAGGATGAAGCAGGAGGAAAGAGTCTCCAGGGGCACCCATGTGTGGGTCCATTGCTCCTGCAATGTTTCCAGGTATGAGCCCTCAACCCTTTCCAGGAAGCCTGTAAAGAAGAGGTTATTACTGCATCCTCTGCTCAATCCTGCAGCGTTTTGGTGCTCTAGGCCAAACTGGCCACCTCCTAGAATAGGACCCTCACTCGGTCCTCTAGTTCTGATAGACGTCCACACCAAACTCACTTATCATTTTTTCCAAAGCAGTTTTAGAGTCTGTATGGCTTGGAGGATGATTGATGTGTTGTCCCTGGGGGGGGGTGAGCCCCCAGCTCACAGGTCCCCAAATAGGGGTTCCCTCAATCCTCCCCGTGAACGCTGTGTATTTGTCCATTTCAGCTTGGCCGTGTTATTTCGGCCTATCGCGTCTGGCCCCCGCAGTCCTTGGGATATTGCTGCATGCAGGCTTTGATGTGAGCTCTGGTGCTACCATGTATTTTGCTGCTGTGTGAGGATCGGTGTGGAGTAAAGTCTGGTGGAGAGTTGACCCGCTTGCTCCAGGAGCATCCAGCTGAGCAGCACGAGCAGTCAAGTCCCAGTTATCGGTAAGTGAGTCTCCCCCTCCACCCAGTTAAATGACACATGCCCTGATCAAAACCCTAGGGCCCTCGGGAGGCGGCGGTCAGGTAAGAGGGAGAAAGGATGTTGGCCTTAGCCCCGGAAAGATGATGCAGGCCCCTCCACGTTCCCCAAGGTCTCCTTGTGGGGAAGATAGTTGTCGCACGGAAGGGAGGAGGGGGGGCAGGGGAAGCCCTGGGACAGGGGGCGGGACAGGCACTAGTAGGTCCCCCCATCCCTTGCTCCTTCAGCTGATTTGGCATTCGCTACTCCCGCCACCCTTCCACTTCTATGTGGCACCCATGGCCAGGCCTCAGCCCATTGCCTCATGGCCTCGTTTCTCTGCGAGACAACCCCATCCGGTAAGGGCACATCACAACCTAACAACTCTGCAGCTCCTTGCCCCCAGTGTCCGTAAATCCACCGACTGTGGGGGAGAGGTGCAGTCATGCACTGTGCCTGATTGCCATTCGTAGGTACCTCCCAGTGTACGAGCTGGAGGCCCGGTCCAGGTGTGGCACCACCCCCTCAGTGTGCTTAGAGGGGTCCCACAGGCCCACTAGGGAAGGGCCCACTACGACCCCGGCAACCTCACCATTGAAGCTAACCTCCATCTCTTCCTCTGGCTACTAATTATGAACCGCCCACTCTATAAGGCCTAACTCTTTAGTTCCTGGGCGGCAAAAAGGAGGGGGGAGGTGCTTGCCACTTCGAGCCACCGCCCGCCAGGTTTTTCTGGCGTTCACCTGGCTGTGGTCTAGATATGGAAACGTGGACCGGGAGGTGCAGCTCCTTTTCGGCCCGCCAGTTTCTTGGATTTGTGACAGTGCACCGTCACAGCGTCAGTCGTGCTGGCTGCCAGTTTTCGTTCCTGGAGGACGCCCGCCACTCCTGCCTGTCACTCCTGTGCTCAATGGGGGAGCTGGCCAAGGTTCCCACAGTCTGCCAGCACCCAGGTATAAGGTCTCCCAGCGGCGGTGGACAGGAGCTCAGCAGAGCACTTCCAACATGCTGCCCACTCAAGCAACGCCCCATGTCCTATTTTTTAAATATACCATACACCCTGCCCTATGAACATTTAAGGCCTTACTTAGGGGTGACTTATTAGTACTAAAAAGGAAGATTTAACCCGCAAAAGGTTCAGTTTCCAGGTTTGAATGGCAGTATAAAACTGCCGACAGAGGCTGCAAGGGTAGGCCTAGAGACATGTTTTACAGTGCTACTTTAGTGAGAGGAACAATGAGTGCTGCAGCCCATTTGTGGCCTTTAATGCACAGGCTTTATGAATATGTAGTACTATATATCAAGGGCGGCTCCTCCCATAGGGCGGAGGAGCGCCGCCCCACTGCTTTCCCGCAGTGCGAGAAGCATAAAAACTGGTAAAACTACCATTTTATGTTTCTGCTTCTCACACTGCGAGAACGCAGAAGTGTTTAGTTGGGGGTTGGCGGGGCTGGGGCAGGGGAGGAGTGACTTGCCCCCTGTTGAGGGCACTGACTGTTTGGCGGACCAAACCAGTCATGCGCTATGCAGCCTTGTGATTTGCTTAGGGGAAGGGAGGGAGGCTGCCTGCTTTCTGTTCCTGCTGGAGGCAGGAGAGGAGCAGAGATGAAACGGGACCGGGCCAGCGAAGGGAAGTTAACTTTTTATTTTAAATTAACCACCCCCCCGAGCGAACACCCGCGAGTCATGTCGGCCGCAAATGCCATATACTAGGGACTAGTCAATTACATGTGCCAATCAGGAGTATGCCAATTTTACCATGTTAAAAAGGGATCGTACAGGTACTTTAACACTGGTAAGCAGAAGTAAAGTGCAGAGTCCTATGGCCAACAAAAACTGGTTCAGTAAAAGAAGACAAAAACCTTGGGTCACCCTTCATAAAGTGCAAATTTCCAAATGTTACCATAACACAGGTCGATGCCTTACAGATGGAAAAGTCCTGAAGTCCATAGATGAACCCTTCAAATACTCCAATGTGAAGGTTTGCCAGCTAATCATCGCAAGATAGCAGGAAGATGCATCTTAATAAACGCTGCTTCAAACCAGTACGTGTCTAGTCTTGAAGGTACAGCATAATTAGATGTAAAGCTGTAGGTGGAAGAAGACTTTGGGTTTTGCATCAGACACAAAAATGTTTCCTTTTTCTTTTATAGATACTGTTGTAGGAAACTGCTCTGGCATGATACAATATGTTTTTACAGTCAAAGGAATATCTATATAGTAGAACTTATAACGCTCAGGAGCCATGACGAAAAGCTCAATGATCCTGATTTTGAATGCAGTACCTGACTTGGCCTTTGTTTTTGATTGGCCGTCTGTTATTGATTGATAGAATGATGTGTGGCGTTTCTGAGGAGAAGCATCGCCGAATACCAAAATTGTCTGAGACACAACAGAACCATCATATTTAACAGCAAGGCTCTCTCTTCATCTTGCAGAGCACCTTTTGGCGAAGGAAGTGGCAAGAAAAGCATTGGAAACAAGTCCCTGCCCATGCTATCAAAACCACACTCAGGACGAACCAATTTGCACATTCCTGCCTACAAAGTAGCAGCATTTTCTGTTGAAAAGAGAACTGGGTTTGGTTTGTCTTAGTATTGGAATACTTTGTCCGGTTATGTTTTGAGTTCATTTTCCATTTGTAGCATTCTTGGTAGAAAGATAAACCTATTGCTGTGCTCTCTCTTCAAGTTCACCATGGCAAGTTCTTTTCCATAGATGATGTGACTTTCACCTTGTAATCAAACCAGTGCTTTATACCTTCAGGATGTTGAGTTCCTCCTGAAATAAGTGATGACAGTACAGGACGAGAAGGATGAAGGATAACATAATTCCTAGGAATGATCAGAATAAGTGCACTGAGATGAATCGTTTGTTCTTTAGCTGTTTTGCTAGATTGTACATTTTTTAAATCAGTTCCTCTGATGGAATGGCCCTAGGATATAAAGATAAACATCATGGAGGTCTAAATATGATATTTATTCTCTTTCCATCAAGAGTTGAAGAATCAACTGCAGGGGCACTATGCAAAATGATTGTTTTTTTAGGTATCTGTTTAACTGCCAAAGATCTCAAATCTGCTTCCATTTGCCTAACTTCTTAACAAGGAAGCAGAAAAAAAGAATCCTATATTTAATTGAGATAAGGGGCAAATGCTATGGTATTCTTTTGTAGCATTGGCAGAATTTTGGCTTTCAGGAGACGTAAGTGTTGGTGCTTCATCTTGCATGGAGGAGATGGAGTTTGTTTCTGAAAGAATTCTATAGGACGACCAAATTTCACCATCTCTAGGATCCATCAAATAGTCGTGATTGCTTTCCATTCTTTGTAGCAAGCTCAATTCCACCCCCTCCGCCGCCACAAGAAGCCGCCTTGTTGATGAAATGGCGGTTGTGGTTGGTGCCTGATGGCAGTCAGTGTTGTACTGCGCTGTTTTGAGCTCTTAAATGAGCTCCTACCTTACGGCGTGGTCTTTGCTTCTGTCAGGTCGATGATTGTGGAGTTCTATACAACTACTATGGATACGACTGACAAGAGGACAGACATATTAATGAGGCAGTCCTCATTAATATGTTTGCCAAGCAATATTTCTCTATGGAAGGGCATATTCATATTTCTACACTAAAACTTCAGGTCTAAAAGAATTTGAGTGTACCCAGCCTTGTCCCTGTAATAGAGCTGCTCATTCGAGTTACCGGAACTATGTTGTGGCTACATCCATGACAGAGTTAATAATGAGAGAACAGCTCCTTACTCCATCCTGCAATAATGCTCTGGCATCAGTCCAGTAAACCCAGGAGCGGAGCAAAATGTGAACAGCACCTACCTATCCTATCTGTTAATGATAGCGAAGGCACTGGCCACTCCAATAGAAATTGCTGCAGAGGCAGATATTATTTTAACTATGTTACCCAACTACCTTCCTACACTATCTGGAGGAGCAGTACAGAGTCTCATATGATTTTGGTGGATAGGCAGGCATCACTAAAGAATCTCCCATGGATCACTAACCAGAAATGCAGGGTTACTCTACAGGGCCCCGTATTCTTGTCAAGACGTCGTATGAAGGTCGCAACTGTAGCAGGAGGTTGATTCGCTCTAAGGCCCTCGTTCCAAATGTGGACAGGACTGTGGAAAAAAATAACTTGCACTGAAAGACTACGTTTCCCAGACTCACATGCACAGTCCCAGCCACTAGGGGATTGTGACAATTAGGCACACTTCCAGGTCAATAGTGGCAATTCAAGGATTTAACCCCACCCCTAGAGAGTTTCCTTGTCTAGCAACAGCAGTTGTTCGCTTTTCGTTATAGTTCGAGTCTGGATTGCTCGACACTTCCCCTTTGTTGTTTGCTCTCTTTTTCAGTTCCCCTTGGTTCTTTGGTTCCCTTCCCATTTGTTGTCAATTCGTGCTTTGTTACCCTCTAGCCAGTTTGTCTCCATGTCTATGCCTTCTCTGCAGCGTGGATTGCCATCTTCCTGTGCGGGGTTTGCGTTAAGTCGGGGGACAGAGAGAGTGTCTCCTCTGCTTGCACGGCGTAAGACCTGCACCTTGTTACCCTTGTGTTTAATGTTTAGTCCAATTTGTCGTCTGTTTACTAATTGTGTTCTATCATGTCGACACTTTGATATCCTTAAATTAGCTCTGAAATGCTCTACCTCCAAATCCATGATGGGTTTTCCAAATACCAGCCTGCAGGAGTGCTTCTCTCTATCCCTCCTTACTCCATTCATCCCTTAGCTTGAGTCTTTAAGGGCTTAAGCTGACCGTTAAGGGGAGAAAGAGGGATCTGATTCTGCAGCCACACTGTGTTCATGAAACTGACGGCACAGTAGCTGTAGGAGGTATCTTGACGGTGTCATAGGCGATGCTGTTTAAGATGCCAGTGCCAGAAACTGAAAGCTTTTCTTCAACGGCTCAGCTGAAGACATATGCATATAAGAAGCAGACTTTACCAGAGGGTTTTTGGCAATATCCACATCGAAAGATGGATTCCTGTCTCTTGAGCAATTTTTATCAGCCTACCTGGGAATCACAGCAGAAGTCTCAGGGTCATACCTTTTCCTCATATGGTGATTTGCCAGATCACTTGTGCTCTGAATGTCTCCTATTGGAAACTTTTTAAAGCATGAAAAGAAAGTCATCTGAGTTCTCCTCTGAAGACAGCGTCTTTTACCATAGACATTTGGACACCCAGAGTAAACGCTGTCGCTGGGAGTTTTACTAGGACATTTTGAGAAAATCTTGCAAGTCTTAGCCTTTTTGGAAAGATGAAGAAAATATATGCATTCCCATAGGGATCATTAGAATGGAGTCTTAGCTTAAAACACAACGTCTGAAAAGACTTTCTTAAAAAAAAACATCAGACATGGGTTGTTCATTTCAGGATGAATCCAAATATAAAGCAGAGGGTCATCAATTAGGAAATCTGACGACAAAAATGCACCAAAGCAGATTTATCTGAAGTAGGTGAGAAAAGATATTTCCTTCACAGGCAATTTATGATAGAACTCCAAAGTATGGTGGCACCTGCGGGGTGCAATTGTGGCTCAGCTCTCACCTCATTTTTTGGACATCTACTTTTTTTTCAATGAAGTGAGTAGGCTACTAAACGAGAAGTATTTGAAGCCTTATTAGGCTATGAGTTGGACTGCTTTGCATTTTAGTTTTACCATGAGACTCCCAGCTCAAAGACAGGGAGATTCAAGCATGTGACTTTATGAAAGAATCAATGCTAGAGAAATGTAATTCAGTCCTCCAATAGAAGCTAGCGACCATCTCTTATGTATTTTCTCTTAGTCAGTACACATTAATGTTTTATGAGACAAAATACAATTGGAGAACCAGTAAGTTAAATGTAGTACTGTTTGATTGTAAAATTACTGGTTGGAAATGTAAATAATCCTTAGTTTTAGAGTGTAGACTTGAAATATTACGTCCCAAAGTAGATTAAATTCAAAAGATCTTTAAAAAGGTTCCCTGAAACATGAGTCAGATTAACACTCTGCCCTACTCTACAGGCAGCTAGTAGACTAAAACTGGTAATTTTCAGTTGACCATATTCTTAAACTCTCTTTACACTTTTCAATCCTCCTCTGTTGCTTTAATTTAGGCCTACCATAAAGCCCCTTAGAGCTGCCACATACTTGAATATTGATAATTTACCCTCCCTTGTGACTCCAAGTTGTGCAGGCTACAGCACTGTGAAATGCAGTTCTAGCCCTAGAAAAGGTTCACGCATTTTATAATTTAATTTTTTTACTATGCATGATATTGGGATTTCGATCTGACAGAGGACCTCCTTTTTACAGCCAGCAGACCATAATTTATCCTCTGGCGTACCATCATCCTACATTGTGTCTAGCACAGTGCCAAAATCAGCCCCTGAACTTTCAGATCCCTTTGGGGCAATCTCTACACTATCTCAAGTTCAACCGTCAATCCGTCAGCAATGTTCTTGGTAAGAAAGGCATCCATGATCGCTTTAAAGCCCAGTCTGTCCCAAAATGTTGGTCACCCGCTAGTTCTCAGATCTTCAGCCCTTTCCAGGTTTAACAATCTTTCAACTGTGTCTGCGAGTAGGAAAAAGGAGGCCCCCACAAACTGTTGAGTCAAGGAAAGACTTTGCTTACAGTTGGGCTATAGTACTCCCTAATTTGCCATTTGTATCCTGGAAAGTTTGGTGTTTTGTGTCCACTCCAGCAACCCTCAAAGACAGGTACTCCAGCCAGGTCTCAACAGCTGCATTACGGGTTTAAATATGGGCACCCTCCTTATTCACTGCTTATCTAGATGCCCTTAAAACAACCATCTTGGCTCCATGAACTGGGTCGCACTCCGTATATAAGCCCTGCAAGTCTAATCTCAGAATCTCCAAGTTAGGCAAAATTTCCATACCAGTCGGCAGATGATAAACCCAGTGCAGTACTACTCCTAAGCCAAGTTCAGTCTGGCCGCGCCACTTTTAAGGTCAGTACCAATATAGCAGGTTCACTCCTGTATTTGCCTTTTCAGTTCTCCTGGTCTTATACAGTAACCAGCCACTAGAGATATGGCTGGACAGGGGACTAACTAGCAGCATGACATGATGGATGCATTCTTTAAAATGTTAAAATTGTGGGAGCTTGGTTATCTTCTCCACAGTATTGGTAAGGACTGGGAAAACATACTCATATGACTCACCCCAGGAAAGGAGCGTGGAGAAGAGACAGTAAAATGACACATAAGAGTACAGGAACCAGGCAAGCGGGAAATAAAGAGCTAGGCTAATGCTCTCCTTAACACAAGAGAATTAACAGCAGCAAAGGTCATATATTTATTTATTCGGTACTTACAACATTACCTCATGCTTCTATGCTAGTGTAAATATTGTCAATTTTTAATTATAGCTAATTCTAATGGTAGTAGCCCGAGGGCAGCATGGAGCACACATTTGTCATCAACACCAACAAATCTTTTCAACTATAAATTTGGGAGGTTGAATAGGGAACAATACGTCTTTAAAAGATGAACACACAGATAACGAAGTAAAGTTCTTTGGAACATCGAGTAAGCCAGCAATCCAGCAGGGGTGTAACACGCCTACAGGCAAAAAGGATATATAAGGATCTCCGCGCCTCACTTTCAACACAGAATACCAGCATTTCGTCACGAGCAAGCATGGGTAGCCAGAGGTCGCTGATGCTACCGTTGGCACACCCTCTGGTACCCCTGGGCACAATATTCTGTCAGAATACTGTGTTTTAAATACAGTCCTACCACAATATTATGACGATAAACATATACAGAAAAGTATAGATTTTGTATTCAGAACTACTACAAACGTGTATTTTGACAATATACATTTCAAGGTATGTAACGGCGACTTATATAGAAAACTTATACTTACCAACATTGCCTTACCATTCCAATATTGTGATACTCAATATTCTGGCTACACTGTTTTTGGAGAATATTTTCAACTCGGTTTTCTGACATATAATCACCTGGCACTACCATTGCTATCCCTGGTCGAAGGGATCTAAAGGACAGCGGCAGTGAAAGCTGAGAGGGCACCAAGAATCCCATTTATTTCGTGTGGTTTCCTGTACTTTCTCTTCCTGTAACATCCAAGTAGCAAATAGGAGGCAGTTGACAGTGTTACCCAGTGAACCACAGGCGAATTCTGGGATGTCATTGGGAGTCAAACGGTGCAGTTCCACTACCACAGCCATTTTGGTCATTCCACTTCATGCATTTTATCCCGACATGTATTCTTAACTGGACAATACATAGTTGTGTATGATTGATTTGGCGAACCTGCATTAGGTAGGGACATAGAAGGAGCATCTGAAATAAGCACGACAGTGAAAGTGACTGAAACGAGAAAAAGTTGGATATTTCGTTGCCAAATGATACACAGACTATATAGTTTAGTATAGTTGTATAGTATAGTTGTATAGCCATAGCGATAGAGACAAGCAAAAGTCGTGGATCCCAATGCCAAGCAGCGCACCGTATAGTACAGTACTGTATAACATAGTAGTATTAGCCAGTGGATCAAATAATAGCGTGAACATGTGCCAACATCGATAAATGGCTTAGAGCAACTTAAAAAGAAGACCATAAGGTCCCGAAGTCAAAATAATGCAAGACGAAAAGCACGTGCATTGGTTTTTGTGACAGGTGTGTTTTTTTGTACATCTACATATACAAGTAGAGCACTTCTTTGATGGTCTCGATAAAAGTCTTATCTCAATTGAAAGTCCCTTTCTTACTCAAATAATGTAAACATAACAACTGTTCAACAAGTGCTGCACATGCGGGAGCGGCGGTATTTTCCCGGTCTGCGTGTGAGTGGTTACCTGGCCCGTAAACCTTGGCGACGCACACTGTTCAGCTTCATTCAATGATCAGATCATCTACAGTCGGATCGCTCTCTTGACTGTTTCAATAATTATAGTCTCGCGATAGGTAGATCGCAAACAACGTTCAACGTTAGGGCACAACTTCCTATCCCCTTCATTAACCTCCGTCCAGGCTTAAATAATGTCAGGTTTCAGACTAACCTTGCCGTCTCCGATCCTTCTTCTCAGCTTTGTTTCTCTTTGTACCTGGTCATCGTAACACCGACTGACGAAGCGGCCAAATAACCCATCCAAAGTAAGTACACCTTCAACTAGCTCAACACCTCTTCGGGAGTCAGCCTTCGAGCTCCGAAGTCGCGTAGTGTCAAGGATATCATGCCACGGGAACGTATGCTGTGCCACAATCCCTTGCATTCACTGACATTCCCATGTCCCTTTGATACCGGCGCATTCTGCTGAGGCTGATAAAAGGTACTCCTGCCAAAGGCAGTTGGCATCCAGTCCCTTTTCAAGTCATTTAACTGCCAAGGTACACACACAATGATCTTTGGCCCCCAACTGTCTGATCTCCTAGTCAAATCAATGTGTAAAAGCAGCAAGTTAAGTAATTGCTACTACCAAAAGGGAGAGGGAGGATTAACCACCATGCCAACAATGTTCTTCAAACAGGCTGTATATCAATTTATCCTAAAAACAGCCACATGACAATCTTAAGTACTTCTACATTATAAAATACATCAACGTGTTAACCAATCTCTAACCCCTTTGCCAATGGGCTTGTGCAGGTGGCCAACCTAGAGATTGTGGGCTGCCCGCGCTCAACGAAGGGGACTGTCCTAAGAGGGCGGCCGTCTTAGTGCCACATGAGCGCACAAGAGTCATCAGCTAGAGGTTCCCCTTCTAGTGGCCAGAAGTGCCAGTGGGCAGCGTCACTTCCGGCTGTGGTGGGGGGAGGGGGTGGGTGGGGGGGGGGGGGTAGTTGTGGTGGGTTCAGGAAGTATATATACTTTCCCCCGCCCACAGTGCGACCTCTTGTCTGTTGCCCGTCTCGCTGTTTCCGACCCTACCGCTTACCCTGCGGACTGGCAAAGGGGTGGGGGGGTGGCGAATATTCTAACTTATTGTTTTGTGTTGCAGGAGGAGTTACAAGGCGATCCAGAGGCTTCAAGGAACAGAAGGGTACTCTATGCAGGAGCACAACAAGGGTTCAAAGCCAAGTGTACCCAGGGATGTCTTGGTGTTGTCCCCTGGAAGAGCGACAGCGCCCCTTTAGTCATATGGGTGGTGTTGGGCCTGGAACGCTCCGCCCCCCCCCTTTGGGGGCGTGAGTAAGGGCGTGGACTGGTGGTCCACCGCTGGGAGGGGTGCCCCCTCCCAAAATTAGTAACCATTGATTGGCGACGGTCACGGTGTAATTTGGCTCATCAGGCGGCGTAGGGGGGCTTGCCTGCCCTTGGATCGCTCGCAAGATAACCCACCATGTTGGCATATTTGTTATGCAAATAATCCTACAGCAATTTTCTCCATTAACAAGGTGTTGTGAGGTTTATTCATGTATTTTGCTGAACGAGAATTGGGGAGTGTTGCCAATATTGGCGCCATAGCGATCCTGCCCCACATCTGAAATTGAGAAAAAAGCTAGATGTGGTCGTATGGACAATGATTTTTAGACTCCAACTACCTAACATCTTTGTCAAATTAACATAGTATACTGATTAGTTCAGTCATTGTGTAGTGTGGCCAAAGGCCTGCTTTGCGCGCATGTTATGTTAGCATGGCTTATTAGAAGTTTAAAAGCCATTTTACTTTTTGCTGCTTTTGCACACAACACTGCATAGCTCTTTTTGTAAGTTAGCCTTCCCGAAGGTCTACACATGAGAAAAGGTTTTGTTTTCGACATCACTAGACTTACATCATGCCCTTAGTCTGCAGAGTGACTGTTGAAGCCATAAAGGTTATCAAAACATGTTAGCTGTTTTTCGACATGTTCGAGTAACGCTTTCTAGACACAACAGTTTGGCAGCTGTGAGCCAACTAAGATTCTGGCGCTTTTTTATCACACACTTGCCATAATTTCAGACACTTGGAAGATTTCCGTTTCCAGGGATGCAGACAGCATATGCTGATCCAGATGTAATTTACTCTTACTGAGCGGAAAGCTAATGGGGTCCCCCAAGCAAGCCTATGATACCTTCTTTAGTTTATAATACATAGGGGCATATTACCAAGGGCCATTATCGCCGCCTTATCAGGACTTTTTCCCGCTAAAGCAGCGATAATTTTATCGCCCTATTACCTAGCTGTCGCTAACACCAGTTAGCGACAGCTAGTAGGAGATAGCGATCATCTCGGGGACAACTTTGCATGTCAGCGATATTTATCGCTAATGACATGCAAAGTGGGCGTGCCAAGATGTTAGCGACTGGAAACAGTCGCTAATATCACTATCTCCAATTATCAACAAAGCCTTACTTTTGGAAATATTCGCGCTAAGCGCAAATATCTCCAAAAGCTAACGCCTGCCCAGAGCAGTTCTTAGCTATGTTATCCAATGGAAGGTGGATAACATGGCTAAGAGCATTGTCACGATAATGCATGCATATCGCTGATTTTTCAGCGATATTAATGCACTTCGCAGGATTTTTACCGCTTTTGAGATAAACCTTGATAATATCAAGGTACCTCAGCGGTAAAAATCGTCGGAGCCCGGCAATATAATTTTAGCCGCTAACCATGCATAGCGATAATTTTCGCTATTGCTTGATAATATGCCCCATAGTTCCTATATAGAGAGGTTGTTAAAACTAGGCACTATTAGAACTGTTTTCACCATAATTGTAATATGATTTCTCTTTTTGTATTTTATGGAATTGTAACCATGCTGACCATGTTATTTTTAACTCCTTCGCTGCGCCGGCTATTCTGCCGCAGCGCTAACGGTCGCGCGGCTCATCCGCGCTGGTGACAGAACCGTTCCGTCACGGCTGAGCTGTGCTTGTAACGGAACGGTTCCGTCACGGCCTGCCTAATTAAACCCGCCACGCAGGCGCGAAATCAGCGCCGCGCAGGCGCGAAATCAGCAACGCGCAGGCGCGGTGGCCGGGCCGTGACGGAACCGTTCCGTCAGCAGCATCGAAGGTGTTAATGTAAATGTGTTTCGATTTATATAGCACACTTTAACCCAGGGGTCTCAAGGCGCTTGCTTAGGGAACCCGTCCTGGTATTCCCCTGTGAGATACCCCGGCCGGGTATCCACAAGGGGAAAGCCAGGCATCCCGCCGCGAGGGGCCATAGTGGAGATTAAGCAAGCTATTGCCCAGAGTCGCAGAGTGTGAACCCATGAGTCGAGTAGGCACCGGAGCGAGAATTGTCGACTCTGTGGAATTTTGAGCCCGAGACCCGCCGAGGCGAGGAATCGAACCCTGGTCCACGGCTAATCTCAGCTTCCGGGTCTGCCGCCTCTAACCACTGAGCCACGCTTCTGAGCCTCTAACCACTGAGCCACGCTTCTCCATGTGTCTCATATGTCTGCTTATGTTGGCTAAGACACTGCACATGAGATCACGTCGTTAAAATAAATATTTTAACCTTACCGTGTCTCTTATTTACTACTGTTGTGGACTGGTATGAGAGTATAACGAAAGAGTGTTCCCACTTCCCACCATTCCTGAGATGGTCCTAAGTAGCATGTTTTAGGTTCTCTCAGTGGAGAAGTGTGGCTCAGGGGTTAGAGGCGGCAGACCCAGAAGCTGAGATTGGCCCTGGACCAGGGTTCAATTCCCCGCCTCGGCGGGTCTTAGGCTCAAAAATTCCACGGACTTGATAATTCTCGCGCCGGTGCCTTCTCAACTCATGGGTTCACACTCTGCGACTCTGGGCAATAGCTTGCTTAATCTCCACAACGGCCCCTCGCGGCGGGATGCCTGGCTTTCACCTTGTGGATACCCTGCGGGGTTATCTCACAGGGGAATACCAGGACGGGTTCCCTAAGCAAGCGCCGGGAAACCCTTTGTGGGTAGCTGTGCGCTATATAAGCTCAAATACATTTACATTTACAATGGTTACTTTGATTTAGGATGAAGAGCTAATGTGACACTGATGCTAGCTGGTTGGGGTTTTTCTAGGTACTGAGGTGAGTTTCTGGTACACCACAATTCACTGATGTCCTAGGTCTCTGTGCACAGATCTGTGTATGAGCAGGATCTTTGCAACATAGCGCCACCAACGATGTGGTCTGATTGTGAGACTCTTGAGTAGTGCTTGTATCAGTCCACAACCCCTCACTATTGTTTCCAGTTGACAGTGGTGACGGATAAAATCTACCTATAGTTACAATATAATATAAAAACGATTGATAATATAAAAACGATTTTCTATTGAATTACTACCCAGTTGTGCTTTTTATATTGCATTGTACTTATCTTTCACTGTGTCGATATGGCTGCGGTTGATATCCCAGCACACAGTCGCTTGGCTGTGTGGAATCATTTACAGGATTTCCTAGTTTCTTTGGAAGGAAAGGCAGTGGTTTTTGTAATATCTGCTGACACAGCATACCCCTTTGAGTTATTTTATTCATGGGTTACGTTTCCTGCGGTTGATGCTGTTTCTGGTGTATTTCACTCATACACTCCATCTGCCGTGCCTGCAGAGTTCGCTCTATATAGGACACAGGAAGTTCCGATTTCTGTTTGGCAGCATGCCGTTTGGTTTAATGGCGCCCTTCCACACGTAATAACAACTGTTCGATAAGGACCGTTGTTGATTGCAGGTGCTTTTTGGCCTGTTTTAGCTGCTTATACTCCGCATCCTAATGTGCCGCGGTTGATAGCTCCTGAATTGAGACCCCTTTATAACTCTGATGTAACAGTGATAAGGGGTCTGGTTCAGTACATTTCCCGCAACCTCCCGAGTGGGGCTCCGGGTGGTGCAGCGCATCCAGTTTGAGCGAACTGACATAAGCTTAGTCCCGTTATGGTTAATACGGTTATGGGCAAGCATCCCCAGGATAAGGATGAGAGGCCTTTTTGGCTTGCCGAGAAATTCAACCAACTGTAGGCAGTTTTACCGAATACTTCTCCTGTGGAAAAACACAGGATCCTTACAATCAGTTTGAAGAAAGACTTAGTGCCAGACGTAAATGACTGTACTACTTAGGGTGTGATTTTTGCAGCAGTCTATACTAGGGGCTTCGGCACCCCGTCTATGACTTTCCTACCCTCCATCATTAAGTGTGTTCAGGATGAACACGGGCCGGAGGTGGCTGTGGAATTGGGAATGCGACTCGTGGGAGCGTTTAACATGGTTCGCGAACTCGACCTTGCAAATGTTAAGGGGGATGCAGTAAGTTTCCAAGTTTCTAATGCTTTGCGCTATGTCCCAGACGCCGACAAACCCAGTCAGTTAACGAGAATTATTACGGAGGCTTATAAGACCGTTGGCCGTAATAATTTGGTTGTTAAGCCTTTTGCTAAAAAACAAACACAGCAGCAAACTCAGCAGGCATCATCTGATAAAGATGACCGCCCAAAAGTTCAGAAACAAAATTGGAGTAAGTACAAAAAACAGGGGAAACAGCAGCAGAAACAGGGGTCCCGTCCTTCTTCACCTACACCTGCCTCTACTTAGGGGACATATGAGTTGCGTGAACGCACTACAATTAAGTCACCTGTTTGATTTCAGGTTCCTGAACAACATTTTCCTCGCTCTTTGAAGGAAACATCAGTCCCACCCACAGATGGAGGAGGCGGCGGTGGCAGAGGTCGAGGTGCCCAACAGAGCCGTGAGCAGCCTCGCAAGGTTGACGGAAAAGGCAAGCAAGACGAGTCACTGCAACAAAGACCCCAGTTGCAAAAGAAGAATGTTGCTGCGGTAACAGCGAGATAGGCCACAGATAGTGAGAAAGCAGCTTCGGAATCAGACATGGGCGCTAACACTGTTGGACAGCACGGCGGAGATTACCATAGTGTGGGAGGCCCCGCGTCCACTACTGAAGGTAACAGTGACTGACACCTTCGTTGTAGTTGAAACAGCTGACACTAGAGCGGCTCCCCCTGACAGACTTTATGCCATTGTCCTTATAATTGAAGGTAACGTAGAACGTACCATAAAAGGTTTTTTTTGAGAAAATCTAACTACTACCTATGTTATTTTGTTGGCGGAGGTCGACTGGCCCCCACCCTTTGTCTTAGCTACTCCCCAAGGTGAGGAGGTAATCTTCCCCCACAGTGCCGAAAGAGCAGGCGCTGCATTTTGCAGAAGATTGGGCTAAGGCGCTTGCGCCGGCTTTGTACCATACCTACTGTGGGTGGGTCAAATTTTCCCCTCAACATGAGATTCCTTTGAGGTCAATACCACAGCCTCAACCCCAATACCCCATGAGGCGAGGAGCAAAAGCTTCAGTTGCGGAAATCCTTGAACAATTGGAATATCAAGGTGTAATTGAAACGTCTGTCTTTCCGATGAATAACTCTCTTTTTACTGTGACCATGCCAGATGGCTTGTACCGTTTGGTACTGGATTACTGCCACTTAAATTCACATTGTCGTACGTGCGCGGTGCAGAATACTCACAGTTCTGCTCTTGTGGAAAGTCTTGTGCGTAAAAGGTTCAAAACAACACTTAACATATTCAATGTTTTTTTTTTTGCCCACAATCTGTCGGCTCTTAGTAGTCAATGGACAGCTTTTACCAGTGGTGGCAAACAGTGCCAATTTTGCCATTTGGCTATGGGCTATAAGAACAGCCCTGGCGTCTTTGCCACCCGCGTTGTCTCTCTCTTGGAGGGAATCGACACATATGCATGTTTGTATGTGGATGACATTTATCTCACAGACGACAAATTATGGCCGCATCTGTGTCTGTGTCCGCAGAATTATAAATTATGCAGATTTTGGCTACAAATTTAACTTTGCAAAATCTCACATTGCAGAGTACACAGTGTTGTTCCTGGGCTATGAGCTCAACAATGAAGGTCGAGGTTTAGCTCCTCACTTCCTGGAGAAATGCACACTTTTGCGCGCTCCCACTACACTGAAGAAACTACAATCTTTACTGCCCTTTTTGAATTTCGGACGTACCTACATTCCTGAATATGCCCAGCGTATCAAGCCTCTTTACGCCTTGATACAACCTTCTTTTTCCAAATCGTGCTGGCTGCCTGAACATTCAGCTATCTTGAAATCCTTGCAGGCTGATCTTCTTGAATCTAATTTCTTGTTGACCAGTGATAACCACACCAACCTGGTGATCAGAATCGTGCCAGGGGCGCTGGGTTTCACGTCCCTCACTTTTAATGAGGGTGACACAGCGCCTATTGCTTACTAGTCACACTTGTACACTTCGGCTGAGTTGCGGTTTTCCACTGTGGAAAACGTTTTGACAGCAGTGCAAATGGCGATTCTTAAGGAACGTGCACTGTCACAGGGAAAACACATTTTGGTTCTTACTCGGTATGCTGCCTCGGAGGCAGTGACGAAAGCCAGTGTACCAAATTCTAAAGTTTTGTACCCTCGGTCGATACAATGGGCCACGTCCTTGACATCTCCGGATGTCACGTTCATTTTTGATTCCTCCCTGCAGACTCAAGAGTTCTTACAGTACGAATTTGTTCATCCTGCTCCTCTGACGATGCGCCCACAGGAGGATTTCCGTTGTATCATTTACACTGACGGAAGCGCGCAAGTGGCTACGGGTTCAAATGCGCAATTGTGGTTGGTACTATGGTGGATGGTAAATTCAAGTCCGATGTCGTGCATACACAGACATTAGGGGGTCGTACCGCCCAATTGGCAGAGCTCCGTGCTCTGATGTTTGCATTGGAGTACACGGACCCCAGTGTGACTACTCTTAATGTAAGTGCCTCTTACTACTGTGTTCAATCATAAATCGACAATCTACCCTTTTGGACTCAAAATGATTATCGTGACTCCATGATCTGGGTTTGAGTGGCTGAGCTAAAAAAGAGGCTGCCACTTGTCTTTATAATTCATACTCTGGGTCACTAGCGAGTTGGAGTTCACGCTGTTGGCAACTGTCTTGCGGATGAAGCTGCAAAGACAGCAGTTGCAACATATGCAGTGGCAGCAGTTACACGTTCCAAAAGTAAGATTGATGATGACATCTTGGCAGCTATTGCCGCAACAGAGAAGGGAGGTAATTACCCTAGAGGTTTACCTTCTAAATACTCATCATTTAAGTCCTGATAAGTTCCTTATGTGAGAATTAATGATGTTGGTGACAGGTTAATACCCAACGCGGACCGCAGGCAGACTTTGATTACAGCAGCCCACGCTGGGATGACCTCATTGCATCAATTTTGGAAAAGGTGATGGACAGAGTTTCTGAATGATGCAGAATACTCCTACCCAGTCAAGAGATCAGGGCTTGATCCATCACCGTTTTTTAGCTCACTGCACCATCCCAGCTTCAGAACCTGGCTATATGCAAATTAGTCTGTTCCTGTCCCAGTGCATGATGGGAACAGGGCAAACCAAACTACCAAGCCAATTCTTCTACTGGGAAGGAGACAAGCTACCTCATTGCATGCCAGCGTGTCAGCTACTGTTTCTCTTCTACAGCAACGATATTGGTGGCGGTGTTTGTACAAACAAACGCGTGAATATGTCCTTCAATGTGGCATTTGTCAGCAAAATAAACCTTCTACTGCTGCACGTCCACCCCAAACTCATTTGTACATATCTAATAAACCACTTGCGTGTGTTTATTTAGATCATTGTGGTCCTTTCTCATCAGATACAGCGTATCTGATGAGATACGCTGTAGCAGTTGACTCTTGCGCGCGCTTTGTGTGGTTGTGGCCTCTAAGGAGTGCAGATTCCAGAGCTGTCGTAAGGGATTTGCGTGTCTTTGTGGAAATGTTTGCGGGTGGTACCTTCCATTCGGACTAGGGTCCAGCGTTCGCCTATAAGGCGTACAAGGATGCCATGGCTTCATTGGGGGTCCAGGTCAAATTTTTGTCTCCATACCGGCCTGAGGGTAATAGTGTTGTGGAGTGGATGAACCGTGACTTAAAGCATTCCTTGACAGCTAAGGTATTAGGTACTGGCAGAGACTGGCTTAACCACCTCAATAGCGTACAGCGTGCACTAAATAATCTCCCTAGAAGGTCTCTGGGTGGGCAGACCCCATACGAAATGCTCTTTGGCATCAAAATGTTTGTCACGGACCTTGATGGTCTAGACATGGCAGTGGCGGCCGCATCCTTAGACGTAGATGAGCATTCTAATGTTTTACAGAACCTACAAAAGACCAGAGACAGTCTTGCAAAGGAACATTTGCCCTCCACATCTGATGCTGCGTTGCAGATTACGCTAGTCGGCTGGCTACCCCAAGTTGGAGTACTGGTCCGAGAGAAGATCGCGAACAAGAAGGAATTCGGTACCACCTATCGAGCTCCAGTTCCTGTGCTTGGCGTACAGGGTACAAGAACAGTCATTTTACCTTCTCTTCCTGGGCGAAAGGGGAACAGGTACATCTCCATTGACAATGTCAAACTATACATGTGAATTAGACCCTGTCTAAACACCTCCAAACCGCCAATATCCTGGACCCCTGTCAGAACGGGTTTCGGGCAGGTCATAGCACCGAGACGGCTCTCCTTGCTATGACGGAACATCTGCGTTCCGTGTTGGATTCCGGTCAGACTGCGGCACTGGTGTTACTTGACCTCAGTGCCGCGTTTGACACGGTTTCACACGTGATACTGCTGCGTCGTCTGGGAGAAGCAGGTGTCTCTGAGCGGGCATTGGATTGGTTTTGGTCATTCCTAGCAGATCGCACATTCCGGGTCGCGATACCTCCATTTGAGCCCAAGCCCTATTCCATTGAGCAGGGAGTACCTCAGGGGTCGGCACTTAGCCCCACGCTGTTCAACCTGTATGTGCAGCCGCTGCCTGCGGTCGCCAAGCAGTGGGACCTGAATATGGTATCCTATGCTGACGACACGCAGCTGGCGGTGGCCCTTAGTGGGGATGCCGTCTCTGGGGCCTCTAGGTTCAGGGATGGCCTGACAGGAGTGGCTGGCTGGATGACGGCGAACTGCTTTCAGCTTAACGCGAAGAAAATAGAGGTTCTAATCGTGGGCAAACACAGCAACCTCTGGGGCGATCAGTGGTGGCCCTCAGAGCTAGGTCCAACTCCCATCCCGGTGTCTGAGGTGAAAAATGTGGGTGACTAGTTAGATCCCGCCCTCAGTTTTTGCGGACACACCTAAAAAGTAGCTGCTACCTGTTTCGGTATATTGCGTGAGCTTAGGCCAGTCCTGAAATTTTTTGATGCCCCGACCAGACAGTTGATAATCCAGGCCACTATACTCAATTTGATTATGCGAGTTCACTCCTGCTGGGGGCCAATCAGGCGGAAGTCATCCGGATTCAACGTGTTCAGAACGCTGCGGCCAGAGCCCTGGTGGGCTTACCTAGGTTCTGCTTGGCGAAAGCAACCATTCATAAGCTCCATTGGCTCCCCATGGCTCAAAGGCTCGAGTTTAAGACTCTTTGTCTTTCTTTTAAAATTCTTAAGCTGTCTTCCCCCCAGATCTTGGTGCATCTTCTTACCACATATGTTCCCTCCCGCTCTTTGAGGTCATTGGGTCAAAATCTGGCCACAGTTCCACGGTTCAAACGTTCTCGGGCCGGAGGTCGGTCTTTCCGTTACCTCACGGCCAAGCTCTGGAACTCACTACCAGCTCATATCCGTGCCCTAGAGGATCTGTCTGCTTTCAGGAGGGCCATCAAAACATTCCTCTTCCCTCCTGGCCCATAAGAGCGCCTTCGGGCTATTCCTTTTTTCTTTCTGTTCAGTTATGTTTTTTCCTTCTGCCAGTCAAAAGCGCCGGGACGCCCCTTTGCTGGGGCAGCTGTGCGCTATAAAAATCACAATCACATAACACAACATAACACAGGGTGGCCGATTCTTCCTAGTATGACTCCTGCTGTTTCATGTCCAGCAATGGTGCGACACTGTTTTGGTCCCAGATCCTGCCATCGGGCTTGATATTGCCAATGAAATGCATGCCGTTGTGAATCCCTTATTGAATTCAACTGCTGGTGATCCTCTTAATGATACTGAATATACTTACCCACTGACTTGTCTATGCCTGATTTGGAGATGTTTTTCATTTGACACTGGCTATATAACAGCTAAGGCCCCTTCAAAAGTTTCAATTTTTGCTACCTGGTTTAAAAAAAAATTTTGGATCCAATTTTTTTATTCATGTTCATTTGTGGTGTATTATTTTCATTTTATAAATGAACACTACGTTCAAGAAAGAACTTCAATTAGACTAATTGATGGAACTTTGGCTCCCCCTCCTCTTCACACATCATGAAGAGAGACGAGATATTTGTGAATATAACTGCTTGGCCCGTTTTAGATGGGATTGTATGGGATGCTGTCAAGTTCCAGATTCATGGGCCCACAGAGGTTATTAATGTTCCCAATGTACTCCGTGTTTCTATGGGGGATGTGGTTAAACAAAATATTCGCTCTGATGATTGGGACTTCCAGGCCATAGAGGCTTTATTTTCTGATTTGAAATATTATGCTGCCTTCGATGCTAAAGATTTATATTTAGAGTCTGTGAGGTATGGTGATTTGTACTGTTACCAACATTTTGGCAATCACTTTCTGCATAAGACAAATTCATTTCGAAATGTGGTTAACTACACACAGTGGGAACATTGTCCCGCACCTAATGAAGGCAGCTCCAAAACTCTTTTGAAAAAGTTTTCCTATTTTACTGATTTTAATCAATCAAACCCTAATGCATTTTATTTTAAGATGACTAAGAAGTCCTCTTCAAGGCTATACTTACCCACACAAAATGTTAGTATTCAAAGTCCATTATTGACCAGTTGGCTGTTGAGGGCTATGAGCTGTGTAAAGATACCGTTGATCTTAAATCTGTTTGGGGTTCTAAAAGTTGGCAAGTGCAAGGCACTGTAGCTTTGCATCATGCATGTCTCATACTATGGCAAAAAAGTGCAGATTCGTGCCAGGACCGGTTTCTGGGTCTGACCCCTGGCTATACAGAGGTTAGAGTAGATCCTTGTTTACAGACTCAGCATACAGTCACCACCTATTCTGTAGGCAAATTATGCCAGAGTTGGCTCAGACATTCAACCTTGGTGTCTGTTAAGCTGCATTTATCCAAACTCACTGAAGCCGTTGACTTAAATGATTTTGTTAAAAGTCCTGCAGCAGGCAGATCGAAAAGATGGATATATATGCTGCTTACAACGAGGTTTGGAAACTGTCCCAGATTGAAGCTGCTTCTAGGCTCAGAGCTATATATCAGGCCAATTTAGAAAAAGTGCTTGCAGTTGTAGATAATAGCATTAACACCCTTTCTTCCCGTATTTACACATTAGAAAATATTGTTTCATCTGTTGTTGATATTGTGCAAGAAGACGTTGCAGTTCTGTACCATGAACAACATCAATTGCGCTCTATAGTGCAGTTTGCTTGGACTCTTCAAACGTTAAAATCTGGGAAGGTGCCTTGGGATTACATGAACACGACATCATTATTTGCCTTTTAATTTGACTGTTAAATAACAATTTATGTCAATGAAAGATGCCACGTTTTCACTCTTGCAAATTGAAAAATTGGAACCATTACTGTTTTCAGTGGCCGAGTCGAATCTGCAGTTTGGCTCATCCATGGGTTAATAACACTACCTTTCCCCCTGTTTAAATTTCAGTCATGCATGAAACACTATGCCATAGGCAGATTTGAACCTTTAGGTAGTGCCTTTTTACAAGAAGTGTGGAATCTCCCATTTACATATAGTTGATTGAGAGAGGGAAAAGAGGTTTACCTAAAAGTTGAAGATTGCACATCCACACCAGATCACTCTTGAGTCTGTAGAAACCTGCAATTGCACGGTTCTTGCAATGTTACAGCACCAAATCTTGCATGTGTTTTCAAAGGCACCCACACCCCGGCTATTACACCGACTTTCACAGTGCTTGCTAACGGTAGTTATTTCTTATTAAATAATGAAGACTGGTGTGGTATGCTTGCTGGTATTCCGTATATTGTTACGGTTTCCCAACATGTAGTTTGCTGTAAGAATGTCCTGTTTCCTCCTCCACATGGGAGGCTCGATGTTTCCATCTGGCCTTCTATTACGACCTTGAAAGCAGAGTTCAACAAGATGAGTCGAATAAGAGCTCTTTTGTCCCAGTAGGAGGTCCCCCTCACATCTGCGCGTGAGACATTCGTCCTTCACGTTGCAAATACTCGTACTGAGGTGAATGCCTTATTAAACACAGACCTGCCCCTGCATTTCGGTGCTTTGATTCACACAATCTTCAATGCCTCGTCGACCACGGGCCTGGCAAACTTTTTAAAATTAGTAAGTTCTGGCCTTGTGACCTTGTTTCAAACTGTATTTGGTGTGATCCCAGCATTTTTGCATTCGATTTTTTCGAGTGTTTTCGGCGGTTTTCCGTTAATTCTCGCTTTGGGAGCTGCTGTTAATTTGTTTACTTCTGAATGGATGCACAGTCTGTGCCCCTCGACGATCTGCCCCGGCTGCTCCAGCTTCGGAACCGGATGCTAGAATACTATGGATCACTGCCTCTGGCGACTCTGAGTGTGGCATATGGTTTATCTTTCCGGTTTTCCTACTTTACTTGCGTGCAGCCTGTTTTCCATTGCTTGGATTGTGGATTTGAATGGGCCCTGGATTTGTGTGTCTGCAACACAGTGTCTCTTGACCTGGATTTCAATCTACTAATGAGTCCCTTATTTGCTCATGAAATAGATTGCTCTGGTTTCGGGATTATGGCCCGCGCAGTGGCTCATGGGGTTAAAGACAACTGGAACATATGGACTGCGGCCAATGACTTTCTGGCACGCAGTTATCTAGAAACCCCGAGTTGTCCTCTGATGGTACTAGAGGCCCCGGCGGTTGAGGAGCATCTATGTTCATTTCCGTTACTTAACTGGATGGCTGAAACGTTCATGGATGATGACAACGACTTCTTATTGGAGGCGGTTGCAACGTATGGTGCATATACTCTGTTGGATTGAAGTGCAACTTTTTCAGCTTCATAGACACGTATTGAACTGAGCATTTTTCTTTCCATAATGCCTTAATGTTTTTCTTAATTTTTGAGGTCTTTTTCACACCGTGGCCACCCGTGATTGTTTTCACTGACTTGGTTCCCTTTCACTTTGGATTTTTACTCTTATTTTACCTATTTTATGTATTATTAAGTTTGGCAAAATCCCACAAACTTGGTTCTGTCTCATTCAAACTTGAACTATGCATTCTATGAATCTTGCCCCCTTTTATTGTGCGTTACCTGGTCAAGGTAGGGTGTAGTATGGCCTAAGGCCTGCTTTGCGCGCATGTTATGTTAGCATGGCTTATTAGAAGTTTAAACGTCATTTTACCTTTTGCTGCTTTTGCACACAACACTGCATAACTGTTTTTGTAAGTTAGCCTTCCTGAAGGTCTACACATGAGAAAAGGTTTTCTTTTCGACATCACTAGACTTACATCGTGCCCTTCGTCTGCACAGTGAGTGCTGAAGCCGTCATGGTTATCAAAACATGTTAGCTGTTTTTAGACATGTTCGGGTAATGCTTTTTAGACACAACAATTTGGCAGCTATGAGCCAACTAAGATTCTAGTGCCCTTATTATCACACACTTGCCATGATTTCAGACACTTGGAAGATTTCCGTTTCCAGGGATGCAGAGAGCTTATGCTGATCCAGATGTAATTTACTCTTACTGAGCGGAAAGGTAATGGGGTCCCCCAAACAAGCCTATGACGGCAAGTTCACAGGGTTGACGGGAGGTACATTTGAATAGGCAATCACTCGATCACAGACAGCACTCCTTTTGGAACGCCAGATGGGACACGCGTAACGGTTTAAACTTTGGCTCAAAGTTTACGGATAACATGCATACTCATGTTTATCTTCTTACAAAGACGACTATTTGGTCAATAGAAAACATTTATTCCTCGTTCTGTTGTTTCTCAGGTTTCACCATTTGCTTAAAGACTGATACATTTCTCTGGAGATTGAGCCATTTCCTCGGGAACATGCATTACCGTTAGAACTTTTTGGATTAAGGTAACACATAGTTACGTACACCATGGTTACCTGTTTATCTTTTACCAAGCGGTAATCTGCTTATCAGTATTCATTCATACTCGTTTTTTGGTATCTCAAGTTTACGCTATTGGAATAAAGACTGACATACTTCGTAGGAGTTCGAGCTTTCACTTCAGTAAGCATAGTTTGCAAATAAGCAGTAATTTGATGAAGCTTAACTTCATTTCATTAAGCTTTAGGACACAACAAGTGCAAAGGACTATGCTGCTATAAATATCATTATATGTCTTGCAGAGTGAGGTTTATATACACTGGAGTCCATGTGCCGGATAACTCAGTTAGGGTGAGTGCATTTTATCTCGCATGCACGTTTTTGTAGTATCATGTAATTTGCAGTAGTGTGTATTTTTGTATTCCTAGTACACTGTAGAAGGAATTGACCAATAGGGTTTTATAGTTTCATTGTACTCGACATTGTAACACATATAAATATGTTTTTCAGTTTTTTTTAGTTGTAAACATGAAGTTAATCTTGAGCACCGAGACAGCTGCTAGTGGTCATGAACACTGTTGAACAACACGGCGCCCCGCCTGTAATATGGCACACTGTCATCATTAAATCCATTTTTTGAGGATGCAGAAAATTCATATACACGCTCATCTTACAAGTATAGCCACAATATATTTGGAGGCTTTTTCAGCAATATGGTACGCTGCGGGACAATTCACCACCCGGTAGGAAGAAGTATATTAGATCATGCGTTCCTGGTCTCTCCCCACACTATTTTGCGATAACCACAATAACTGTTTTTTTTCTTGATTACACAAGACTCAGTTACATCTTTTAATACCATTTCACAAATGTAAAAAGAAAATTCACTGTTTTTTATCTGTACAAAGCAGTTTCCTCACTAATAAACGTTGCATGTTGAGTGAATTCTTTACTAACACCATTCCTGTATGAGTTTGGGTTACCTTTCCCAGTTGGACATTTTTGGACTTCCCTTTACAATGAATTACCATTGACAAATTGACCTCCAAGTAAAATGCAGGAAATCTTATTTGTTTACAGAATTTGTCCCCTGAGGAAGGGACCACGGAGTCCCGAAATGCATTGGGCTTTGTGAAAGCAATGTGATGATTGATGAACAAAATGTTAATTTAAGATTATTCCTGTATAAAGATACTTGTATTGCATAAGAATTTTTTTTCTGTTAAGTTAGTTTGTATATTCAATGTTGGGATAAAACAACACAGTAAACAAAAAATGTACTGAATCAAAATATATGATTTGTCAAATAACAACTTCTGGATAAAAGAGGATGTATATTTGTAGTATTGTAAAAATTTTATAATTACTCAAAAATGATAGAAATTAGAACATTTGTTCTGTAGGAACAGTGCACACTGCAACCAGGTTCTTAGCCTGTTAGACAATTAATACATACAGCAATCACATCCAGTGGTAATTCTGCCCTGATCTCCTGATGATATATATCATCTCAAATTAGAAACCAGACCAATGGGTGAAGGGATGAGGGGAAACTACCACCTGTTCAGGAGGCCAACATAATGAACAAAGCAGATAACTCCAGGGCGATTTCCTACAGAACACAAACCCAGGATACTGCCTATTGTTGAATTAATGGGGAAGGGTAATTTATAAGGGGTATAGATCGCAGTGCACTATTTCCTTTCATATTCAGCTAATATATCAGAGCAGTGACCTATCTAACCTTCCTGTTTGGAGTGTATGTCTTAGGAGATTACACATTTGCTTATATGTAAAGTTGTCTGAAGTGCAGAGATACAAAATGCAAATCCAAAATTAAACTAAACAAATAAGCGACTGTGCAGACTTTGCATATGTTTTCATCTTCCAGGCTCTTGTTAAGTTTACTGGCCTTTACCAGACAGTATTCCTCTCAAGTGCCAAAATGTGGACAGCCGTCTTTGACCTAGGTATTTGGAGCAAGAATCAAAATGCATATTAGTGTTTACAACTACCCCGAAAGATAATGTTGCATGAATACATGAGCACACACCCGTAACAGTGTAAAATCTATGAATTATTTCTTTGTACGGTGAGTACCAATGCCAAGTGGAAACACCTGTGGGCGGCCTTGTAACTCTACCTGTAACCTATATTTGTACACGTCCACCACTTGTTCTCAGTAGGTCTAATACCTAGTCAAGTCAAGTCAAAGAATTTATATAGCGCACTACATACCCAGAGGGTCTCAAGGCGCTTAGGGAGGGGAGGAGGATTACTTGTCAAATATCCATGTTTTAAGTTGCTTTCTGAATGCTAGGTGGTTCTGGGTAAGGCGAAGGTAAGTGGGGAGTGAGTTCCAAGTTTTAGCTGCCAGGTATGAGAAGGATCTTCCTCCCATGGTGGTCTTGTTGATGCGGGGTACAGTGGCGAGGGCTTGGCTGGAAGAACGTAGTTGGCGGGAGGGGGTGTAGAAGGACAGTCGTGAGTTGAGGCATTCTGGTCCGATGTCGTAGAGTGATTTGTGTGCGTGGGTCAGCAGTCGGAAAGTGATCCTCTTATCGACGGGCAGCCAGTGGAGGTCTTTCAGGTGGCCAGAGATGTGTTCGTTACGCGGGATGTCTAATATGATCCTGGCTGAGGCGTTTTGGATTCGTTGGAGTTTCTTCTGGATTTTAGCGGTAGTACCTGCGTAGAGGGTGTTTCCGTAGTCCAGTCGGCTCTTGACCAGAGCATGGGTGACTGTTTTTCTGGTTTCGGTGGGGATCCAGCGAAATGTTTTTTTGAGCATGCGGAGAATGTTGAAGCAGGATGAGGATACGGCGCTGACTTGTCTGTTCATTGAAAGTGAAGAATCCAGGATAACGCCTAGGTTCCGTGCGTGGTCTGTCGGGATGGGTGCTTTTCCAAGGGCTTCTGGCCACCAAGAGTCGTCCCATGCAGAGGGGGATGTACCTAAGATGAGGACTTCTGTTTTATCTGAGTTCAGTTTCAGACGGCTGTGTTTCATCCATTCGGCAACTTCTTTCATTCCTTCGTGTAGGTTGGTTTTGGCGGTGCTGGGGTCATTGGTGAGAGAAAGGATCAGTTGAGTGTCATCCGCGTAGGAGATGATGTTGAGATTGTGTTGGCGAGCGATGGCCGCAAGGGGGCTCATGTATACGTTGAAGAGGGTGGGACTGAGTGAGGATCCTTGTGGTACGCCGCAGATGACTTCGGTGGCCTCGGACTTGAATGGTGGAAGGCGGACTCTCTGGGTTCTTCCGGTGAGGAACGAGGTGATCCATTCAAGTGCTTTTCCTTGTATTCCGATGTTTTTGAGGCGTTGTAAAAGTGTGCTGTGGCAGACTGTGTCGATGTTCTATGTTGTCTAACTTGTGTAGCACGGCCAGTGTAATGTATGTACTCTGTACATTACTGAACTGGATCAGCCGAAGCCAACTATTACTGGATGCCCATTCTATCAGTGCAAGGGCTTCCTGCTACTTGGTATCTTGAAAAGGCTCATTGTAGTCAGTCTCCCACTTCTATCTTGAGTGGAGCGGGGGTGTGCGTGTGTCTGCGTGTTCTGGCTGGTATGTGCAGGTTATGACTCCAGTACCTTGTCTGTCTGCAGTATTGATGCTAGTGCAGCTGAACATCAGAGCTCCTCGTTTCTCCCCCGCCATACATTTTCTGTTGCCCAACTGAGTACCTGACATTGCAGGAACTGACAATCTCTCAGCTGGAACAAAGCTGTTGTCTGTTCCCATGCAATTACCTGCCCAGTACTTTACCTACCCATAATTTCACTTCAACCTTTGGTTTTTCAGTGAATTTCTATTTTTAACACCACGTAAAATCTTCTTAGCATACTTAACTATAATGTCAGTTTAACCAATGGTTTTTCAGTGAAAATCTGAGTTTTTTTTACTTATTCACCCAACACCCTCACTGAGCATAGCTTTAGCACATGTGTGGTGTAGGGTTGGGCATAAGGTCTGGCTTGCTGAGATGGATGAACCTATTTTTGAAAAGTTTTGTTAAAATTAGACAAACAAGTTAGTTGCAAAACAAAAAAAGCTCCTCCTATGGAAACGGAGTTCTTAACATATAACGCATATATTTATATCAAAACACAACCTCCCTCAATGACGGCACTGCAGATCCCATCAGTGCTGGTGGGTTTGCCTGCTGGGCGAGAGAAGCCCCTCGCACCTCAAAAAACAGAACAGAAGTTGAAATGATGAATGCTCCCACAGAGGTCACATACATATATATATATATATATATATATATATATATATATATATATATATATATATATATATATATATATATATATATATATATATATATCTATATATATAGTAAATAATATATTAATATATTCTGTATTCTGCCCGAATCGTCGCAAGCCCATGACAGGGACTTCTTAAAGTCTGGAATATCGTTTCAACATGGTGGCATGCTGGTGGAGCAACCAAAAGAAAATGAATAGTCCGCTCTTGATGGCTTTACTCCACAATGAGAGCGAGTAAAGTGAGATTTAAAGGACTGAGTTATACTCTGCATGTAATTGACATTGAAAAAGGCATACCTCGCGGAAATGTGACTGCCTTCAAATAAATCTGGATTCCTGATACCCATGAAAACTCCTTTTTGAACCTGTTGGAGCGTTTGGATTTAATTGATTATGTGTGGCCAACAAGACATAAGAAGGCACCGGATCTGCAAAGCGTTCAGCAGATCTTTGATGGCATTTGTGGAGTAATAATGTATTCTGTGTAAACCACCGCAAGTCTAGAGTCATTATCAGATCTGCTGACACAAAGACAACATTACCAAATGGATTGCCTTTGCAAATCGTTTGATAGAAGTGATTTAGCACCATGACCTGGACTACTTAAAGTCTGGGATATTGTTTAAACATGGCGGCATGCTGGTGGAGCAACGTACAAACAATACATAGACTGCTCTTGATGGCTACAATCTATTCCCCAATGAGAGCAAGTCCAGGGAGATTTAAAGGATTGTGTTACACTCTACAAGTAATCTGCATTGAGAAGGGCATTCCTCACCAAAACGCGTCTACCTTAAAATACATATTTATTCCTGATACCTGTGAATGCTCTTTTTTGATCCTTTTGGAGCGTTTGTATGTACTTAATTAAGTGTCGATACCACCAGGTAAGGAGGCACCTGTTCTGCACAGTGTTCATCAGATCTTTGGTGGCATTTGTGGAGAAATTAATGTATTCAGCCTGAACCGCAGCAAGCCTAGAGTCATCATCTGATCCGCCGACACAAAATTTTCCAATAATAATAAATCAGTAATCATTTGCAGAGCACAGAGGAGCATTGTAAAAACAAAGGAACAGAAAAATCAATCAAAACAAGAATGGCCACATAATAGTATAGTTGATTACACACAATGACATAGGCAGATCAAAGGAAAGCTATCCAAAAATACATTCAATCCTTAATCCCATTGAAGACAGGACCATTGCCTGTGGAATTTTAGCAGAGATCGGGGGCCTCTGGCTTTAGCTAATGCAGTTTCCATTTCGAAGATCTTCCTCAACAAAGACCAGAATTCAGTAATGATAGGAGACGTGGTATGAATCCAAGAGCGGGCAATACATAAGCGGGCACAGGCCGCGATAATAGAGGCAAAAGATTTTGTAAGACCCCCAGCCTCTGAGAATAGTCCCAACAACAACTCTTTTCCCCCAAACCGGGTTGTCATACCCAACCCAGGTGGCAAGAGTAAGAGTAATATTAGACCAAAATTCCTTCAGCCTTGGGCATGTAAAAAACATATGGTGTAGGTCGGCAGCATATTCTTGGCATTTCGGGCAGTGAGTTTTAGCAGTAGTTAGGTTATTAACCCATTTAGAAATTCGATCAGGGGTATAATAAAGCATGAAAACAATTATATGTTGTTGTAGTTTTAAATTGACAGATGTTACAGCTAGATTAATAGTTTGAAGAGATTCTTGTATTTCCTCTTTTGTTATATCACAGCAGAAGATCCGACTTAACTTTGCCGCAATTTGTACGCTATCCTTGCTCACTGACCCAATATATTTTTTATATATTTTGCCTATAGTTCCTCGCCCCCTAATACCGACAAGTGTAGACAAGATCTCAGAAGGATTAGACAGCTCTAATAGTCCCCTACCACGAGTAAAATAGTCCCTAACTTGTAGGTACTTAAACAAATGAGTTTGAGAAAGATCAACTTCTTCTTTTAAAGATAAAAATGTTTGAAAACCCTGTTCGTCATAAAACTGACCCACCCGCACCACACCCTTGAACTGCCATTACTACCCAATCTGGTCGTGGAATATATTAGGGAATAAGGGAATTCCCCCATAATACAGTGTAGCAATGTAAGTCAGGTATTGCATATGTCTTGCAGATTTCACACCATATATCAGTAATGTCCCTGATTACCTTAAAGCGGACCTGCTTGAAATAATTGGGATCAGATTTTTTATATAGTAGAAACCCGGTACTAGGCCCACAGGCCAACTGGCATAAAAGCCAGCTGGGATTTGTGTCAGTTCCTCTGAGTAACCGCCCAATAAATGCTGCCCAAAAGTACAGCTTAAAATCCGCGAGCTTAAATCCGCCCTGCATGTATGATAATTTTAGATATCGAATAGCTCTTCTAGCCCGTCGCTATCCCCAAATAAAACTGTCCAGGACACTGTCTAAACGTTTAAAACGGATGATGGCACTTTTAATGGAAATGTAAGAAAAAAATATAGGAACTTTGGTAGGACATTCATTTTAACCACATTACCATATATACTGAGAGGTACCCGGTGCCAACTTCACAGCTTTGCCACCACTTTCTTCAGCAATAATTCGTAGTTTAATGAGATAATGTCATTGACTTGGCTGCTGAGACATATTCCCAGATAGATAGCCGTACTTGTGACCCCAAAAGTTCCTGGGGGAGTGGCTAGTTGAAAGTTTAATATCGTTTGTGTTTTATGTACATTTAATTTATAGCCTCCAAAGGAGGCGAATCGATGTGCTTCATACGTTATTGCGGCCATGGCTTTTACTGGATTAACCGAGAAGATAGCAATGTCATTTGCATTCGCGGTTAGTTTTAGGTTTGTCACATTTAAAATAACTGGGATAATATCCCTGTTGAGCATTAAATGCTTAATAAAATAAGCCTTTGACCGAATCCCATTTGAGACATAGATACCCATAATGCTCCGCAAGTCACCCAGTCAAAGGCCTTCTCGGCGTCTAACATCAGCATCCTCATCTGCTGGCCTATTTGACCAGAAACATCAAATGCAGCAATTGCTGTGTTAATGTGGGTGTCAGTGTCTCTTCCGGGGACAAAGCTGAGTAGCAGACAATGTTTGACGGGAAACATCCTTTACGACGCAACTTTTACAACACAGTGCCTTTACAACTCGGTATTTACAACAACAACCATTACAACGCATTGCGCTGGGGGGCGCTCTAGGATAGGGAATACGTTTAATTTACTATCCAACGCCTTCCCTAGTGTCCACGGGGACTGGAGTTGGAATAGTAAATTAAACTATTCACTATCCAGCACCCCAAAGCACTATGCGTTGTAAAGGTTTTCGTTGTAAATATTGCATTGTAAAGGCATGCGTGGTAAAAGTATGCGTTGTAACGTCATACATCCATGTTTGACGCATTCCAAGAAGAAGGAACTTCTTCTCCTTGCATGATAGAATTACACAGCTTAAGGAAGATAGGAATCAGTATATCTCTAAAAGTTTTTAAAAATTCCAATGGGATATTATCCTCGCCGCCTGCTTTACCAGCTGGCAAGGCATTTATAGCTTCCTCAATTTCACTTGCTTCAATGTCTTCTTCCAGTGACTCGGATAACATCGGGTTCAAAATTGGCATCTGACACTCCTGCATATACAATCTAAAACAGTCTGCTGGTCAGGAGTGCTATATAATTTAGTATAGAACAGCCTAAATTGTTCGACTAAGTCAGCAGACCTAGTGTATGTCAAGCCGTCCACCCCTTTGATCATTTTTATTGGTTTTGGCCCTTTGATCCGCTGTTTGATTAGCCAATAACCGCCCAACTCTTTCGCCGTATTGTTTAGTTCAGTACTTATGGTAGTTATTGGCGACTTTATCCCTTAGCCGTCTTTTTAGCTTGGCCTGTACTTCTACGACCTGTTGATATATCAAATGTTCAGCCACGTTCTTTGTAGCAATAGCCATAGTGTGCTGACGCTCCAAATCGAGGCAGAGTTGTTGCTCCTGCTCCCACTGGTGAAGCCCTGCCGATTTTGCTTGATAATGTTGTAAGGTGACTCCTCTCACATAGGCCTTTAGACAGTCCCAGACAGTTGCAATTGACGCCTAGCCCAGATTAGAATCAATATACTCCCCGAGTGCCTTGCGCATCAACTCCACGTATTCCAAATTACTAAAAAGATGTCTGGGAAAATTAAAGTCCCTAATTGATTCCTGTATATTTGACTGTATCTGCACTATTAACCGGGTCATGATCGGAGGTAATTTTTGGACATACTACCACAGCGCATTTTCCAAAATGGAATATTTAGCAAGTATCATATTGATTCTGGAATAGTGTTTATGAGGTGAAGAGAAAAAAGTGTAACCTGGGACGTTTGGAAATAACCTCCTCCAGGAGTCTTCCAATTGATGCAAGTGAAGAAGCCTGCAAATAGCAGTTCTAGTTTTAGACAGTCTGGCACAGGCGGAAATGTTGGTGTAATTAATCTTCCGATCAAGTATGCACTTAAAATCGCCAATCACTATCATTTCGCCGGACCACTCCAACAATTAGGAACTCAAGTGATAGATAACATCTGGGCAGTCAGTATTCTGACCATAAACCATGCATATTGTAACCATCCGCCCATAAATCAGATATTTGAGAATTAGAGTCAGCTAGTGTACGAAGAACAGTAGCCTGGCAAAGCCTGGATTTTAACAGAGCCACCCCACGGATCGAAACAGTTTGTGATGTACACACAATAAGTTCATATCCCAAGTGCTTTAATAATGCTCTGTCTTTGTAAGTGATATGCATCTCTGCGAGCCCTAATATATAAGGCCTAAAGACACGTAGTTCTTCCATAACTGACCGTCGTTTCCCAGCCTGATTAAGTCCTGCTGCGTTCCAACACATACACTTCAGTTCCGACATTGAATAACATTTAAAAAAACCAGATCAAGTTATCAGTGCCCAAAATAACATACTTCTCCAAAATGACATACTTCTCCATCTGCTGCTCTGACCAAATGAAAGTGTTTAAACTGTCTAAATTGTGGCACCCCCTTCCCAAAGCGACCATCCCTACCAGGCCTTTCTTCCAACCCCTCTCAGTTACTTGAAAAAGGAATTGCCCCCTTCCCTGCTGTCCCATGATTACAGCATGACGAAGACGCTCTCTCAATACCCCCCTCATCCTCAGTGACCGCCACTATTTCCGACACCATACACCGATCACTCTGCATAACTTTCGTGCCTGTGAAAAGACAAACGTGGTTATCAAAGAAACAGAATAAAGAGAGGAAGTCCCTTGGAAGGGTCAATTATAGTGTAAAAAAAAATGAGAATTTCTTGGAGGGACACAGGGCTGAGCGTGCTAGGAGAGTGTCGGAACTGGAGGCTGAGGTCTCGAGCTTAGAGGAGTCGGTCGCCCGAGATCTTGACCTCGCCTCATGCCTGGACTACCGGCAGCTTCTTTTTGAGGATTGGGCGACGCATTTGCTGGCCTCCTGACACAGGATTTATAAGCAGGGGGAGTGGACGGGTAAGCTCTTGGCGTGGCTTGAACAACGGGAGCAGGCTGACAGATGGGTCAGCGAGATAGCAAATTAGGAGGGTACTCTAATTACTGACCCCCAGCACATAGCCAACATATTCGCTAGCTACTACGAGGAGGTGTACACTAGTTCTCCTAATTCTCAGGTCTCCCTGTCCCTGGACCTTCTGGTTACACTCGATATCCCTACTATCTCGCCACAAGACAAAGACACCTTAGAGGCAGACATCACAGTGGCGGAGGTTCCAAAGGCCATACATGATGTCCGCTCCGGGAAGGCTATGGGCCCTAACGGGCTTCCCATTGAGCTTTTCAAGCCCATGTCAACACTATTGGCTCTCCATCTGCTCAATTTATACACTGGATGTTTTGAGTCCGGTGTTCTACCTGTAGAGATCTGTACTGCAGCTATAGTGGTCATTCATAAGCCGAACAAAGCTGTTGAGGACTGCAAATCGTATCGCCCTATATCTCTTTTGACAGTTGAGGCTAAGATTCTGGCCAAACTTCTCGTAAATCGCCTCCTCCACTTTATTGCTGATCTGGTTCACCTGGACCAATCCGGGTTCATGCCGGGAGAATGACGGCCCTGAACATGCGTCGGTACACGGGGTCCTTGGCAGGCTTCCCACCATTGAGGAAGACCCGATTCTCTTGTCGTTGGATGCCTCGATGGCCTTCGACACCATTGAGAGGGATTTCATTTTCGCCATTTTGGCTTGTCTGGGGCTTGGGCCCAAATTTATTAGTTGGATTCGGCTATTGTGCACCCATCCTACGGCCCATGTCGTTGTTAAAAATCATCGGTCCACCACTTTTTCGCTTCATCGGGGCACGAGGCAAGGCGGCCCCTTGTCGCCTTTGCTTTTTGCTCTCTTCTTGGAGCCGCTCGCGGTGTGGGTCAGGAGTGATCCGGGGATATGGGGGTTTAAGTGGACGGCTTACCACAAGGACCGTCTCTCCTTGTATGCCAATGATATCCTCTTGTACCTGGCCTCCCCTGCGTGGTCGCTGCGTCGGGTCCTCCACATTTTTCACATTGTTGGCGTCCACTCTGGATATCAGATAAATTGGTCCAAGTCCCAGATGTATGCGCTATGGTGTTCTCCCTCGGCGAGTCCTCTGGGTTTTCATATCCCGGTGGCACTTCAGGGTTTTCGGTACTTGGGCATTTTCGTCATTGCCGACCCTGATCTCTTTTTCGAACACAATTTACTCGGACCTCTCCAGCGTTTCAAGTCAAATGTTAGCACTCCTGTGCTTTCTCTATGCACTACAGAATACCCCTATCCAGATCCCGGATTCTTACTTTTCCCAGATAGATGGGCTATTGCGGAGACTGCTAAGGGAGGGCCGAACGACGCACATCGCTATGAACAAACTTACAATGGGTTGGTATGACGGGGGCATCGCTTTACCGGATCTAAGACTCTATTAACAGGCGTCTCAGCTGGCGGTAGTCAATTGCTGGGTGTTTGAACCTCACGACGAGCCTAATTTCCCTCCGGATCACTGTCTTCCCGGACAGGGCGGCTACAACAGGGCACTTTACACCAACACCTGCAACCTTAATTTAACAGGCCCCACAGCACACATGGTCGAGATTTGGCATGAAGTCACCAGTCGATTGGGGTGGCACGGGCGCCTGACGAAGGCTACCCCCCTGTGGGAGCCCGATATCTTAGGTCATCTCAACTCCAAGCTAAATATCACCTAGCTCCATCAGAGTCGTTTAGGTACTTACAGATCACTCACGTGGTGTCCTCAGTCCTACCTAGAGACAGTCCTCTAACCGACTCATCCCCTCTGGAGGACTGCCTGATGTTGGATCCCATGGACTGTAAAGCCATCTCACTCACCTACAAGAAGCTGGTTAAAAATCGCCTGACCCGATGTTGTGGGGTGGGCGAGAGACCTGGGGGAAATGGTGGAGGACATGCGACGGGAAGCTCTAGCTTCACCCCGAGAAATAGCCATCCCTATGCGACTGCTCCAGCTCAAGATCCTCCACCAAGCATATTTCGATGCCAAACTCCTGTTTGGGCTAGGTAGGCGCCCGACCCACTATGCCTCCGGCACTACACTCAAGTGGGTACCTTTTTTCACATTTTATGGGACTGCCCACATGTTCAGGACTACTGGACGAGAATCGCCTGTCAACTTGAGAGCGCGGGAGGTAATTCCCTTGAGCTGTCTCCCCAACTATGCTTACTTAACATTTGGGAGGCGCCCGACCTCACACAGGCTGAACAGACATGGGCCTCTATGGGCTTCATTTTAGAAAATCGAAATATTGCCTGACACTGGGGGGTGGCTACAGTCCGACGCATGGTTGACTGGGCAAAGGACATGGATACAGCCATGGTGGCTGAAAAGTCAGTATTTAAAGGTCGAGGTTGCCACAATAAATGGGACCAGAAGTGGGGGAAATGTAATAGATACAGAGGGGACATCTGCATCTCCCCAGCGGTGGAACTCTGGAGGGACAGACGTGCGCTGATGGCCCAGCTGACAGCGTAGGTGGTGGCTTCTCCCCCTTAGGGGTGACGTTCTAGATCTCTCCATCCCCCGCTCCCAGTTGCAGTCTGTTCGTACATGATGTGGTACTAGGTCTCTCCTCACTGCCTAGCAGTGTACAACTAGTACTTCTTAGCAGAGACCCCATTCCACCATGGGGTGAATGGCACTATGTCAAGTATATGCATGTATTGGAGGTTTATTGTTTTCTTTCTTACTGTGACTCTATTTTGTATGTACCGGTCTTTGGTTGGTGTGAAAATGCAATAAAAACTTTAATACATTTTTTTTTAAAGTTGCCAAAGTACCTGAAATGAAAAATAAAATGTGAATTTCTTTTCGAGGAAACAATCTCCCTTATAATTAGTCTTATAGTTGCTGCCTTAAGGTTAAGACTGTAGAGCATTGCTTGCCGACTGACTGCCATTTTGACAAAGCTTGTTTAGCATCCTGTTTGTTGAAGAAAAAATGTTGTCTACCATCCTTTATGACTTTTAAGGGTGCCGGCTCAACTAGAAACACCTGGGAGCAAACTGTTTTGAAGGGGTCCATAAGTTGGCGAAACTTCCACCGCTTTTCCATAGTTACTTGCATAGATCAGAGCGCGCAAAAAATAAACAGTGTTTACCTTAACTGGAGCGGCAGGACACGTCTTGAAGTATATTGCTTGACGTAATAAAAAATTACCCAGGAACACAAGGATCGGTCGGGCAAAATTAGTTTTAGATTGAGTACCCTGAGAGGCTGGTAGTGACAATGATAATCGGTGTGCTCTTTGAACTTGAGTGTCCATATCCCAGTCTGCGAGATCCGGAAAGGCTTTTTGGAAAAGACTGACGATGAAAGCACGCGGGTCACTGCCTTCCCTGCCCTCTGGAACGCCAAAAATACGCAGATTCTGGTGTTTCTGGTGATTTTTCCAAATCTTCAATCCTGTATTGCTTAACGACAGTTGAGAGTCCTGTGTTTTGACAAGATTAACGGTGAACGTATTAGCTTCTTCCACAGCCACCACTCGTTGTTGTAAGTCGATGACTTTGGTGGAAAGTTGGCCTACTTTGGATGTGACCTACGCCAGAGCTTGCTTAATTTCGGAGCTATCGATTTTAGCCTGTTGGTAGTATTCGTGGGCTTCTGCTCTCTGAGAACTCAGTGCCGACAAGATGCTAGAGAAGGGAGCATCTTCTCCCGTTAGGTTCTGGTTCCTAATACCCGCTTCTGACAGGCTCGGAGGTGACACCACAGGGCTAGGAGCAAGGGAGAAAACTGAAGATGTTGATGACGTACTGATAGGCGGAGAAGCAGACTTCTCCGGGAGAACCACTGATGTTTGCCTCCCACTACCCCCTATGCCCCAGCATCTACTCTAGCTCCTTCTGATATTTCAGCCGGGGAGGTAGCGGAGTAGTTAATATTTGAAATCCTTGAGATAATGGTTTTCAACTCCCCTTTAGATGACACACACTTACGTAGCGGGCTAATCCTGGCCCCAGCCTTGGTAGCATTAGCAGATGCTTCCTTTAGTTGCCCCAGTACCTCAGTCACTTGTTGCTTTGCTCCCCATCCGTGCCCTTTGCCACCTTTTTGTTTTTTTGACAGTATTAAGATTTTTATTTTTCGGAGCCTTCGCCTCATTAGGGGTATTGATCACATTTTTCAGATTGTTCACAGAGCCACATACAGAGTTGTGTTGCTCTATATCTAGCTCAGTTGGGGTCTGGGCCATTGGACTTGGGTTGTAACTGGAATATTGCCGATTGGTTCACTAGTGGCCTCCTCGTGATTGATGAGATTCTCCGCATCGGAGCTGACAAAGCCAACATGCCCTGCAGCTATTACTGTAGCAGCTATTGTGTTTTCAACACAGTCATTCTCAGCCAGATCTCCCCATTTAGCACCACTATCCAGATCAATCACTTCTATTCCGTCTGTCTGACCGGTAGAAAGGGATTTTGAAACATCAATTGCGACAGAGGATGGAACATTTGTAGCAGATACATTGCTAAGTGCGTTGCTAGTGCTGTCAGAGGTAGATGTAACAGTTACACTACTCCTGCCCCCCAGCACTCCAGCATTTAGCACCTTGGCCATTACTAAACCTGGGATGGAATTTTCGGAACCGCAATTGCGAAGAATTTCTGTCGCCCGCCCAGATTGCAGCAGATTCAAGATAGGTTTCCCAAGTTGTGACCCAGAACCAGACCCAGGCCAGTCCTCCATTTTATGCCCACTAGTACTATCGCCGACAGTCATTAAAGTGTGTACAGTTAAATGTGGCTCACCTGATGAAGAGGCAGTAGTGCTGCTGGCCCTATTATTCCCAGTAGCCTTCTCCTTATCTTTACCCACAGCACGGAGTGTATCACTTGCATTTTCCAGTATGGAGATTTTGTTACGCTGAGCTTTTGCGCTGCATGGGGGGGCCCATTTCCTGACCTGGTGCTTTCTCCAAAAACGTTGTAGGGTTGGCAGCATCCGTCTAAAAAAGTTGAAGGTAAGGTTTAGGGAAGTTGCAACGTCTGAAAGAACTGGAGCGGGTCCGCCCGGGAAAAGCACTGTGCAAGGCGGCTTTCGAAGACCCTTCGGCTTGCTGTTGAAATCGGGAGGACGGAGCCAGAACAAAACCACAGACCCCACAAATCGTTTCTACATACAGCAGCTGATTTGTAATGCAAGCCGCCGCTGGAGATACGCCCATACAAAGCCACAGATCTGCGAGATCGAAGCCTAAGCAGAGCCTCAGCCCCGCAGGGGGAAGGCGTTTCTCAGCTCAGAAGTCAGCGGGTAGGCGAAAGGCTATCCGGACGCAGCTACATCATCAGTGGAGGATCACTGAGGCACTGACGGAGGAGGTAGGGAGAGCCTCCTGCATGCTCAGCTTCAACACGCCATCTTCCCTTTTCCCTAAAAAAGACATTACTAAATGGATTGCCATTGGTTACTATAACTTATGCATACGGGTAGGTGATAAAGTAGCACATCAATGTGCGGCTGAATGATGGGTAGCGGAATGCAGTTTAAGTTAGCATAAATCGCTACTTTGTGGCAAGAGGGACATAAACTGAGTCAGCATGCCTGTGAATGCATATGGTGCGCATTAAAACATACAATTATGTGGCAAATTGTTTGATAGATGTGTTTTAGCACCATGAATGGACTACTTAAAGTCTGGAATATTGTTTAAACATGGCAGCATGCTGGTGGAGCAACCTACTGATAATGAACAGTCCGCTCTTGATGGCTACAATGTATTCCCCAATGAGAGCAAGTCCAGTGAGATTTAAAGGACTGTGTTAGACTCGGCATGTAGTTGGCATTGAAAAAGGCGCTCCTCGCCGAAACGCGTCTGCCTTCAAATACATTTGGATTCCTGATACCTGTGAGTGCTACAAACATATAAACAAATATTCCAGAAACGTTCCTATTAAATGTGTGCCAGTCATTTTGAAACTCGATTTTACAGAAAAGAGGTCTAACTATGAATTACTTCCCATAATTCACAGAGGTCAATTAATGTTCAGAATATTCAGCTTCCTTAAACAAAAACAGTAAATTGATGTTTAACACAGCATTTCGTCTTTCTTTTATTGCTGGTGAAAAAAAAGCTTTCACAATGACAGTGCTGCCTTCAGAGCACATGGGAGAAGCTCACCCATACATGCCCATCTTTGATGATGCATGTACCAGTGAATGTTCCCCAGCATGTGAAAATAAAGATTGTAAACCCATAACTCTGTCAGCAAAAAGTTACACTGTGCCACAATGCCTCATTTGCACTTTATTTTCTTTCTTTATATGTCTTGTTAAATCAACCTAATTGAAGATAAATACACGTTTGTGATTTTCTTCCGATGTGCTTTGGATTTAAAATGTGGCTTCTAATAATACACACTGGTGCATAAAACACATTTTGAACATTACCACATTATCACCAACAAAAACACCCATTTCTCAAAACAATGACAGACACATATTCAGTCTCAGGCAAACAATGAATACTAAACAGATGACGTTCAAATCTTGCTAAAGAGTACAACAATTATTCATGTCATATAAAAACACATATTGAGTAACATCTGTAAAATGGTTCTATATTGCCTTCTTGGGGTTCAGGTGACATTTATAAAACCTCACAAACTTCAGCCTTGTGGTTTATAAATGTCACAGTACCCCTTAATGGCAATATAAGCATATATTACAGTAACCTCATATATAATATACATATATATATATATATATATACATATATATATATATATATATATATATATATACATATATACATATATATATATATATATATATATATATATATATATATATATATATATATATATATATATATATATATATATATATATATGATATGTGCATGGTGCAATATGCAATTTACCACTGTTGTGTATGGGGAGGGTTTATGACGAACGAGGCAAAGCCGAGAGTGAGTGCTAATGCCAATCTTCTCCCTCAATAATGGTATTAAGCAGCATATTAGATACTGCACATTAGCATACACGGCATATGGTATGCCATTTATATTAGAAAGGGAATTTAACCACAAGCAGGGTGCAAGTAGATTTGTGCAAATAAGTAAAATCACATTGATGAGTCCTCCTTAGTACTAGAACAGTTGTTTCAGTGAGTAAATTAACGGTAACATGCAATCTGTGATGTAGTAAACACAGTTTTTTTCATCTGATTTTTACTCTACTGTAGTAATAAATAGGAATTTGACCTCTACGATGTAGTAATACATTCATTTTATCTCACTGGAGGGATGTGGAATTTTATAAAATATATACTTGTCGAAGGACAGGGTGCTTCTGAAACGTATTTGTCCTTCAAAAATGAATTTGTCCCTTTTGGTGCAATGCAAAGAGTTGACATCCTCATTATATAACAGTTATGATAATAGCTTTTCTGATTACGTCAAGCTTTGTGTCATATCATAATTTCGATTCCAGCAAGTGTGTGATTTGGCCCCCTTTCTGCTAATCTATGTAGATCGGATTATGAGTTGAGCATGGTGAATTTCTCATACAGAATTCCAGTCCACTCAATAACGAGTGGGCTCTTGTTTCTACACTTGGTTTTGCAAGAGCATCAGATGGAAAATCTAGTCAGTAAAATCGCTTTTGGACTAGCTGCATTGTGGCTTTGACCCATCCTCCCTCCTTGCTTTGCCAAACCCTCAGCCTCTGCGGAAGCATGTAATGCCTCCCCATGTAATGCTTCCACATGCAAGGCTACACAGACTCCCATATCTTCCCTCACCCTGCCCACCATGCTCCCTCCTACCCTTCAACCCACAACAGCTCCCCGCTCACATTTACGAATGCCCAGCGCAAGTGGTAAATGTGAGTGATAATCTTCACAGCAGTGGGACTACAGCACATAATTTGCCTCATAAAACCAAGTCTGCATGGTCATTTTTCATTCCAAATTTGTAAACTGTGTTGTACTAATGGGTTGTTACAGCACAGTACCACTTTTACAGGAGCAAATTTACAACCCCGCCAGTACCATACAGCTCATAATCAGAGCCATCCTTACATGGGCTGGAACAGGGTAAGAAATGGTGGTTCCAGGGTGGGAATGCACTGGGATCAGGGATATGGAATTTTCATAAAATACCTGCTTGTACAAGTATGAGATGCTTTATGAATCTACTTATCTTGTAAGACAAATGAACGTTTCCCTTTAGTGCCATGCACCGAGGTGAGCAATTATTCTCATTAACTCTCTGCTCTGAAAACAGCCTCTCTGATCATGCCAGGACTCATAGTATAAAAGGGTTGCATTCTAGCAATGCCATTATATTTCACCTTCCCGTAAATTTACATACTGGAGATGGAAGAAGAGGTAGTTCCAGGGTGAAATATCCTTATGAGTTTGTGTACACCATGTTTAAGGGATTTTACCAACTCTTCCCACACTTGGACCCGCTGGAAATTTACTTCTGACAAAGGCGGAAGTAAAAACTTTTCCTTAGTAGGGAAAAAAGGAACATAGGCAATGTGAGTTTGCAAACACAGCAGAATCTTGCATGAGCAAATATACTTATGCAAAAATGCAGTTCACAAAGGAGTACGGTTTTGTAAAATACCTGTGAATTAATGAAAGTCATAAATCCCTTTCTTTAATAATTGGGCCTCTAATTACAACTGGGTAGCAAAGGCCTTCTGTTTTATTAAAATCTCTCTCTCTCGCCACTGTGAGTGATGGCATTCTGCTCTTTCACAGGGAGCACATCAGCACACAAAATAGTTTCCTTCACTTCGAGGGACTACTTGCAATGTATGCTTTTTGAGACCAAAACACATTTTTACTTTTAGCCAATGTTTTTGTCTTATTGGTGAAGGTCTGACATCTCCCCATCAATAACGTTTTACAGAACGATCTCAAGACAAAACACACAATCACAAACCTGACAGGGTGGCAACCACCGCCAGACTGACCGACTGTCTTTGCTAATGCTTGTTTATTTTTAAAGTTTCCTAGAATCTTGAAGAAACTGGTTTTATACAAATTTTCTTTTCTTAATATATTTTGCAATTACAAATATGTATCAGACACATTTTACTAAAGAATGTCTGAAGAAATGGTACCTAAAATTGTACAGTTTAGAGCAATGTTTTTCTTCTAGTTGCTATTTCTAGTGTTCATTTTATTTTGAAAGGACATAAACATTCTTAATTTCAGGTTTTTGCAAGTATTAGCATTTAATCAGAGAGCATTCTGGGGGAGTTACAGGTAGTCTTAAATTGTTACACTTTGCACGTGTATACACATTTTATATACTGGAACCACTATCAATAGAGCAAGATAAGCTCTTTGCATTTCCATACAGCGCTCACTTTATTAAAAAACACTTTGCAATAATGAACCTTATATACAAGTATTAACAGCATGAAAATATAGATACAAATCGTACCTCCACTGCTGACAATGCGCTTTCACAGATCCATGATGTGGTACAGTGAAATGTCAGCCAATGGGTTTGTGTTGTGGGGGTTGGGACTACTTCCCCACAGGGTAAAATAAACATGAAAGCTTGATTTCCATAACTCCTAACAATATGTGCTGAGAGTTGGGTTAAACGAATTCCACAGCTTTGTGGGAGTCTATGCACATCCATAAATTTACATATTTAAATATACTCACCATCTCCTCTCCAATCTCTTTGCACATATGAAAATTATGGACATTTACTCCTGTAAAGGGCAGGAGTAAAAAACATTCATAGTGGGTAAAGGTGATGTAGGGATGTGATGTGAATTTGCAATCAACAGATTCTCGTATGTGAAAATGTCTCTGTACACATCTGTGGTAAAATAGTTGTAATGCAATAAATCCAGAAAAATCCAAAAGTAGCCGAAGAGGTATTTAATAGAGCATCCACCTTCTGAAGATCAGCAATGTAACTGAACCTAGCTGATCTTCAGAATATGGAATAAACCAACACATTCAAATAGATACAAGGCAAATACAGGATGCATTTCAGGGAACTTTCCGGGGAGGAATGAACAGGTAGAATTCCAAGAAGAATTCTCAAACAATTAATGTTCTAATACAATTTATCTTACTACTACACATCTCCTTCCTTTATAAAAAGAAATAGCAAAAGATTAATAAAAACAATTACTTGAATAAAACGAAATCATCAAATTTCTATGGTACACGTTTCTGTCTCTTAGAACTAACAGGAGAATAAACATGTAAATGACTTGAATGAGAAATATAAACATCTGAAACATTCAAATCAATTACATCAAAATCAAAAACATCAGAACCTATTCCTTTTTCCAAAATAACACAATCACTTGAAAAATCTGTATCAGAAGAACATGGAAGATTTTTCTGAACAGATGCATTGACTTTAGCAATTTTAGAAATATTCCACCAAAAGAACAGAAGTTTTTCCAACTTTAAGAACAATACAAATATCAGAAAACTTAGACTGACCTTTTTTAACAAAAACAGGTAATTTATTTTTCACTTTATCACCTACATTTATAGTAGAATTCCTTGAAGGAACAATAGTGTCAGAGAAATCAGAATTTTGTTTGGCTAACGTATATATAGCATTTATGTCAGTATTTGACTCCAATTTTTTTGCACCAGAAACAGAAAGTTCTTGTTGTGGTTTCCTTCCTTTAAGTAAAAGAAAAGGTGAAAAGTTTGTGGTACAATGAGGAGTACATAAATATAACCAAACCAAATCTGCCACATGAGCTTTTACATCAATACGAGCTCTAATTGCCAATTGTATACCTTCAACCAAAGTTTTGCTAAATCTCTCTAGAAGACCATTCAAGTTAGGTGAATATAAAGCAGTCTTAATATGCTTGATATTAACTTTCTTAATTAAAGAATTTAAAATGTGTGAAGTAAATTGTGTTCCATTATCAGAGACCAAAATTGAAGGTAAACCTTCTCTTTTAAAAATCTCTTTTAAGAAATTCAACAACGAAGATGGAATCAGTTTGGGTTAGCCATTTATATTCTATCCACTTAGAGAAGTAATCTATAGCTACAACAATATACAACTTTTGTGAAGCAATTCCTTCATAAGGACCCAGGACATCAATCGCTATTTTTTTCCAAGGAGTTTCAGGAATTTCAACCTTCACTAAATTAGAATGTTGAGGTTTCACAACTTTGTCAGAATGTGCACACAAAGTACACCTTTCAACAAAATGAATTATACAACTATCCATATAAGGCCACCAAAAAATATCCTTGACCCTTTTGATCGTACTAGATTGGCCTAAATGACCTAAATGAGCAATGGATATGATCTTTTGTCTAAGGGTACTTGGAGGAACAAAACAATCCCCTTTTAAAATATTTTCGTTGACAGCAAGTTCGTCTTTAATTTTCCAAAAGACAGCAAGATCCTTAGAAAGATTCTTCTCGAGTGGCCAACCATTCATAATATATTTACGAACCAAGGTGAGATCTTCATCTAAATCCATCGCTTTAGACCACTCATCTTTTGAAATAAGATCTGACCCAGAAAGAACTACGTCATCCACTGATGCCACAACACAATCATCAAAATATTCAGAATGATTAGTGAAATTTACCTCAGGTAATAACCGAGATAAACAATCAGCTCTTGTATTCTGTGAGCCAGGAACATAAGCAATTTCATAAAGTCATAAAGTTTAGCAAGAATCCGGGCTAATCTGGCGGATGCTTTCCCTACTCCATTGTTAGACAACAAGGAAATCAAAGGTTTGTGATCTGTCCTGATTTTAAAAGACTTTCCCAAAAGATAAGTTTTAAAATGTTCAACTGCCCAAGAACACCCTAAAGCTTCCCTTTCAATGGTCGGGTACTTAGACTCAGCTTGCGATAAAGGTCTTGAAGCAAAAGCAATGGTAACCTCATTGTTAGATTTGATTTGACTTAATACAGCACCAAGCCCAGTAGCGATTGCATCCACAGTAATCACATTAGGTGCAGTAGGAGAAAAAGGAGATAAGGGTTTACAGTCGACGATGGCAGATTTTATAGACAACACAACTTGAGAATGTTAATTTGTCCACAAAAACTTGCATCCCTTTTAAAGCAACAGTCTTAATGGCAACACAATGTCATGATGAAGACCCGTCCATGAGGATATCAACTGCCCTTCCTACCTTTGGGTCGAAACGTCGACGACAATTCCCCCCACTTTGAGCCTGCATCTTCTACTGCCCTTGCCTCCCCCTTCTCTCCATAAATAAAAGCACGGATGAACGTCCCACCGTGATACAGCAAGAAAGAATAACATTTTTTGCAAATGAGACTTTCAGGGCAGGCTCTGATTTACTCTAAAGATTCCTTAACCTTAGACCCACAGAAACTAAGACCTCAATTTTTCAGACCTTCTTGGTCCTTTCTATCTCACACTAGCACTTAACCTTCACTCTATCCTGTGCACGCTACTTGATGGTAACCCTTTTGCTTTTTCCAGTTGTATAATTGTATATTGAACAATCATGAGGATTTTTTATGAAAAAAAAATAGCTGAGTCTCATCTCTGTTTTGAGACACATCTAAGGTTTCTTTGTGGTCGGTTGGACAAATTACAGTTTTGGGCTATTGTATCTCTGTTTTTGTTTTCCCAAAAATTTTCCATTGCAGGATTGAATCGCATGAGGAATAAAAATTGAATTATATATTGCTAAATAAGTACCAATAACCATATTCAGAATCAACGTCTAGGACCATTTTTTCTGTAGCACGCGTAAATTAAGCCACCACAGCGAGGAATTTGCGCCGCATCGTACGGGTTAAAAAAAACTTGCAACAAGCCACTTTTACTAAATGATGTAAATGATGCCTCGGAGATATGGTATTTAAGGTTGTACAACAGCTTAGCAAAATGTTTTCCAAGATTCAGTTTTATTCTGCACATTTTATTTTGAAAGCAGTCTTGCTTTCGTGCTTCTGCGTGTATTTGTATACAATCAGGGAGCAAACTGGGAGCATTATACATAGCTTCAAGTTGTTCACGTGTTCACATTTCTCTACTGGAACCATTGCCAGAAATGCAACCTGAGCCCACAGCATTTGCTTACAAGCATATTAACCTGGTGGAGAAGTGTGGATCAATGATTAGAGCGGCAGACCCTGATGCAGAGGTCTAGCCAGGGACCAGGGTTCAATTCCCCGCCTCGGCGGGTCTTGGGCTCAAAATTCCACAGCCCTTATAATTTTCGCCTTGTTGCCTATTCCAATCATTGAGTCCCACTCTGCAACTCCGGGCAATAGCTTGCTTAATCTCCACAACGCTAAGGATGCCTGGCCTCCACCTTGGGGGTGCCCAGGAGTGGACGCCTCACAGGGAAAGCCAGGATGGGTTCCACAGCGGTATTCGTACAAGCGTCTTGAGACCCTTGCGGGTGAGTAGTGCGCTATACAAGTATCAATTTACATTTACCCTTTATAGAAAAAAGCAGCACATAACATTTTCCTTTCTTTCCTTTTCCTTATGCGTTTATCCTGCCACGTGATTTAATTCAAAACAACAATTCCCATAATGCACTGTAAATGCTGTTCCAATGCTTGAATGCAGTGTGACTCTTCAATTTTTTGTCAAAATAACATTTCAAGACTCGGTCCTTAGTTTTAGTACATACTTTTTCAGTGCACTAAAAAACTTTTTTGCTCCAAATGTTTGTTTCAAAAGCAGTCTGGTTAAAATGTCATAAATGCATAGTGCTCTACTATTGAATGTATTTGGAAACACTGGTAATCTGAAAAGATCGAGAAGAAATGCTTTCCTCTGATAATCCCTTGCTCATCTCCACTTTTCACTGTATCAGGATAATCCTCTTCTTTCCACATGGAGGCAAGCGGGTCATGGTCCCGAAATAGGTCACAGAAAAAACTTTTTTGGGGGACCTATATCGGGAGCATGACCCGCTTGCCTCCACGTGGAAAGAAGAGGATTATCCTGATACAGTGAAAAGTGGAGGTGAACAAGGGATTACAAGAGGAAAGCATATCCTGTAGAACTGCTGGTGGGGTGATGAGGTCTCCTTGCCTCTTGAGGGCCTCAGGAGTAAAGTAGACTTCATCCCCAAAGCAGCAGTGCACCAGGAGTCGCATTTGCAGAGTGGTGGAGAAAGGGGGCGTGGCCTCTGACCACCTCTCAGCAATCCAGCTGTGTGGAGCTTACTGGAGGTAACAGGAGAGCTAGATGGCCTCCAGGGACCCTCAAAAGCAAGAGAGACTTCATTCTCCAAGAGCCCACCAGGAGGAGCGTTGTTTGCAGAGTGGTGGACAAAGGGGGCGTGGCTTGCGACCACCTCTCAGCAATCCCACTGTGTGGGGCTTACTGAAGGTAACAGGTAGACTAGTTGGCCCCTGAGCACCTCAACAGCGAAGGTGACTTCATCCCCCAACCAAGAGCGCGCCAGGAGGTGCATTTGCAGACTGATAGAGAAAGGGGGCGTGGCCTGCTATTAGAACTCAGCAATTCTGCTGAGTGGAATTTACTGGAAGTTAACAGGAGGTCCTTGGGGGCCAACTACCCCTCCTTTTACCTGCAGTAAGTCCCACACAGTGGGATTGCTAAGAGGTCTGAAGAGGTCACACCATTCTTTCTCCACCACTCTGCAAACGCGCCTCATGGCACACTACTGGTTGGGGGATCAAGTCCACTTTACACCAGAGGGACCCTGGGGGCCAACAAGCCCTCCTGGTAGCTCCTGTAATTCCTACGCAACGGAATTCCAGAGAGCTGGTCAGAGACCTAGACCCCTTTCTCCACCACTCTACAAGCGTGACTGCTAATTAAAAAACCTTAGAAATTCATTGAAAATAAACACAGGTTTTAGGGAAATTATAGTTAGAAATTAAATAATTTAAAAAACCTTAGAAATTCACTGAAAAAAGCCAAAGGTTACAGTTACATTATAGTTAGGCTGGCATTTCACTTGTACAAAACCAGAGAATTACAGCCGTTATAGTTAGCTGAGCTAACTATAACTCGCGCCCCACAAGGCACTTCTTATGATCTCACATATTACATCACACATGACATGGTCAGTGATACCACTGATGACATCACTGATAACATTCAAAATGACATCACTGATGAGATCATCCACAGCATCTCAGACACACCCACTCACACCCCTATAGAATATTTTATACATCTACTGCCACTCCCACACATCCATTCACAAACCCATTCAGAGCCATACCAGACTTACACACCGACTCACTGATTAATTGATCTACACACACATCCACTCGCTCACCCATACTACTACTCACAGACCCATTCACTCACTAATACAACCATTGACATATCCACTCATACATCCATACAGGTGCTCACACACAGAGTGAGTCACCCATAGAACTACTCACACACCTAGACACTCATCCTTACAGTCAATCATAAAGCCCTTACTCACCCAAAGTTACACACCCACCCACTTACTTACTCATATAAATAAAAAACACATACTCACTCAGCGATGCAGTCACTGACAGAAGCATGCTCTCACCTATATAGCTACTCTCATTCACTCACTCACGCATACACTAGCTCATATACCCCGTCACTCATGTACACTGCCTTTCACATAGTCTGTTACTCACCTATACTAACACATGCACTCATTCACTGATACAGTCATACAGACACTCACTCACCCATACTACTTCTCACACACACAACAGTACCCCATACTGCCACTGACTCATCCACTCAACGAGCCATTAGGCAGTCACACACCTCCTCACCCACAAACAGACACCCAGACAACCATAGACGTAGTCAGACAACCAATCAATCACCCATATAGCTATTCACATACCCACTAACACACTCATACACCCACTTAGACATCAACTGACAGATACACACATTCACACAGCTAGTCTCTAACCCATACATTCACTGAGACACCTAATCACTAATTTATACAGTCAGTCATGCACCCACTGAATCATCCATACAGCTACTCATACATCCACAGTTTCAACAATACACTGTGGTATATATATTTAACGCTCACAAACTTTTAAAAAACACTCACAGGCACTGGATGATGTCATCACTGATGTCACTGACTATATCATGAGTGATATAATATGTGAGGACATAAGCTGTGCACTGCGGGGGCACAAATTATAGTTAGCTCAGTTAACTATAACAGCTGAATTTCTCTGGTTATGTAAGAGTGAAATGTCAGCCTAACTATAACGTCCATGTAACCTTTGTTTTTTCCAGTGAATATATATATAACGTCCATGTAACCTTTGTTTTTTTCAGTGAATATATATATTATACGTAAATGATATTCCAGAACATCTATTGGGCTGCGAACATGATTCTCCCAAACTAGGGGGGGTGGCAGTACCTGCGCTTTTATTTGCGGATGATACCATCTTAATATCCCAAACCCCTAAAGGTTTACAATGCTTAATAGACACTTTTGGAGTACATTTTCAGGCTAAGGGTCTGGAAATAAATTCTAGCAAAACAATATATATGGCAGTTAATCCACATAAGTCTTTTAAAAAGAACTTAACTATTAAGAATCAGAAGCTAGGTATTACTTTGGATACAAAAATGACTTGGAAACCGCCATTGGAGAAAAGCAAGACTATTTTACTCCAAAACTCTCTACAAATAGAAAAGAAATATGAGAGCAGTATGTCTAAAGCGGTATCCCCTGCCCTCAAGGTATACAAGTACAGGGCACAATCGGCATCCCTTTATGGTGCAGAATTGTGGGGGCCCTCAAGTAATAATTCTTTTATGGTGGGCGAAAATACATTTTTAGGAAATTATTATGCCTTCCAATGTGCATACCGCTAATACGCATTGTATGGACCTAAATATACGCCGAACAGATTACCAGGCAACTTTACGACCACTACTGTTATGGTTGTGACTGTGGTCCACAGTTGAACTCGTCCATTATAAAGAAGGGCTAGAGGAAATTCTAATGCTCAAGAATGGTATAGGTCTGCCATGGCTGAAGCATGTTTATGGCTGGTTTCATAAATTAGTACTTAAGCATTTTTGGGAGGACCCTGCTAAAGCTAACTTTTTGTGCTTACATCCAAGATAGTTTGTCTCATAATTCAGGCACAGGTACCCTAACAATACAGTTCCTTTCAATGAAACCAACTTGGAATTTCGAGGCACTCTTGGACAAAGTGCAGCCACATTTAGCAAAATCTCGATAAGGTGTATTACAGATAAATTCGAATACATCAAAATGGGTCCGTAAACAAGGCGACAAAAGTACTGAGTGCTATGCACTATGCCACACGGGAGCAAAATAAAATGAATTACATTAACTATTCTTCTGCCCAGCTTATACAAAATGGATCAAACTCATTTGTCGGCTATTGGGTACAAGATCCTGTTATGAGGCAGAAAGAATACTGAGAACAGACACATCTCAAACTGTGGTTTTCAGTGTTAGTAGGTACCTGTTTGATGTAAGTTTAATAAGAAAAAAGGAAGGTTTGAAATTTTGGTTGTTTATACCTGAATCATATCGGTTTTTGCATTTGTACTTTACTTAGTACATGTGGAACATTACTATTATATTAGCGTTGCCTCGTACTAACAAAAATGTGTTTTTCCAACATTGCATCTGGTATACATTTTGTATTACTAGTATTTTAAACTTTTTAGAGTTGCAAACCGATGCCAGAAATGAAATCTTTAGTCTTGGTAACCTATAATGAGATTTTCTGTAACTCCTCAATGTCTTTTAAATTAAAAAATGTCAACTATACTTACTTTTTAACGACTAAAAAAGGTCTCGTATTGGAAATATGATTTCTAAAACGTATGCATTGGTCTAGCAGCACCTTTTGGAAAGGTTATTATATGATATGTTTTTATTGTGATGTGCAATTTGTTAATCTATATCTTTTATAGTTTTTTAAACCGAAATAAAGATTAACTGAAATATATCTTTTATAGATTCACATGCTTGAATCCTCCCCGTCGTCATGGTGGAATCCTACGGTCACAGTAAAATAGCAGTCTAAAAGCTAAAAGGACAATCTCCCTTAAGAATCAACAGTATTTAGTAACCAGTTAGCCTCATTAAAGAACATCCAAACTCCAGCCAATCACATCGCAGACCCCTGAGTGTCCATACCTCAGATTTTGAGCACAATTGTAGTTAGTAAAATAAAAGAGGTATGGAAGGATGCACCTGTAAGGGGAGGATGGAGGGCAGATATAAGATATATCAATACTGGATATATATATATATATATATATATATATATATATATATATATATATATATATATATATATATATATATATATATATATATATATATATATATATATATATGCAATACCTCGCAGCAGCTAAGCTTTCCCAGCGAAATACGAGGCAAGGACCACCTTTTTCTCAGCATTCTTTATTTAGCCAACAGACAGGGTGTCATGACGCGTTTCGGCCGTCCCAGCGGCCTTGGTCACATGGCATTACAGAGTGCTTTGACCCCTTTTAAAGTGAAAACGTGCAATCACATGTCAAATTGATGGACATAGAAAAACCTTGTATTGTTTGCCCGACATTATAAATAACCATGTCTCTAATGTATTTCGGAAAAAGATTAGCATAGTGCAATCAAATATCAGCATAAATGCTGGTTCCCCCATCCAAAACACAGATTAATTATTACAGCCTCATCCATCTGACAATGCATAACTAGAATTCAAATACTGGTGCTCACCAATGTGTACTAAATCATAAACAAAATTATAAAAATTTCTATTATTACATAATAATAGAAAAGATCAAAAAATATAATCAACAATATCAAAAGACCATACAAAGGAAATACTCCACTGTGGGATATTGGCCAGCCACTGAGTATACTTAATTAGAAAATGTTGCAAATAATTATCATCTTGCATATATATATATTCTAATTTTATATTCATTATTGCACATCCTATTTTACCACGGGAATAACTTATAATATAAAGTGACCTCGTGCTATTTAGGGCAATATAATCAAAGTGACTGGTGCATTGAGATTTCAAGGACTTAGTGTTGAGGAGAAGAAAGTTAATGGGATTTATACAGGGAGGGAATCATTTCATAGATATTAATAAAAAATTATTGATCATTTGATTCAAGACTCATTTTAGCATACTAAAACCATACAGTACCAATGAAATAGACAATATATTCAAACTCACTAAAACAGCGCATAATTGATTACGCCATTAAAATTAATTACATCAACACACTAAAACCAGCCTATAAAAAAGGGAATTGGTGACATGACTAAAATCAGCTATCATAAAAAACACTAGGATAAAACTACCCTAATATCTAAAAGACGGCTAAAATCAATCATATCATAAATATACATTACAGTTACAAATATCCTTTCGATATAAAAAACAGACAATATATGTTACACATTATAAATACAAAGATGTGCAAATTGTGCAATGTATATTCCAACTCCTCTTTTACTCTGACTAAAGTGATGTTTGATATATGTCTATGATCCATTTATCTTACTTGGTGTACATATTTCCAGCTTATAAGTATGTGTGGAGGTCCTCCGTGGTGTTGAGGCCTCCAGGCCATTTGGAATTAAACTCAAGGATATATTTTGTTTCCAACCTACGCATACAAGCCTCTCTATCACCCCCTCTTTCAGTTAACGGGACCGATTCAATAGCAAAGTATTTAAGGCACTGAGGTCTACTGTTGTGACATGCCTCAAAATGCCTAGCAACCGGGTAACTTTGATCTTTATTGGTGATAGCGCGTAGGTGCTGTAAAATTCTCTTGTGAATTTGCAGTTTACTACTTCCAATATACCTGAGTTTACAATCGCATTCCAATATGTACACACAATACTCTGTTCTACAGGTTAGATGTTGTTTTATTTCCCTGGTGATTTTAGGAATTACTGTAGTATATTTCTTGGTATTCACACCATGGTGGCATGCCTTACAAGCCAAACACTTGTAGAAACCCCTACTGATTGGCCGCCATGGTTCCTTGCCAAGATATATATAAAATTGCTTGAAGCTCTGCACTTCCAACTTCCATCCACTTCACGAACAGAGACACGAACCCAGCGATGTGAGGCCAGATTTGATTTATTTACAAGAACCTCGAACCTCACGCGTTTCGAGTACATAGTACCCTTGCTCACAAGTCAAGTCAGAAATCTCATTCGCCTTTTTAAATACAATGCTGTGTTGAAGTGCTGTCACCACGTGGTTACTAAACATAGAAAAAACACTGGAAATCTTCTGTGAAAGCACTGGCGAGTCTGTTTTTCAAACATTTCAAAATTTAGCCAACAATGGGACCCTTTTACAGACATGTGTCAAATTATTCAAGCATAAATGCGCAAATATATATTCATATTTATGTGTGCGTGTATGTATGTATATGTATATATATATATATATATATACGTAACTCCAATCCACCTCCTGCCGCTCCACTTCACTCCGGGTGCCTCCTCAATGCGCGGTGGGGCGCGTAATGTATTATCAACACGCAGTTCCCATCCGTGGAACCGCTAAGCTTGTTAGCTGTGTGTGTGCGCAGGAAATAAACTTGAAAGCGGAGATCGTGAAACTGGGCTGGAGTGTCCTTATTTGCTTAGCGGTTCCACGGATGGGAACTGCGTGTTGATAATGTATATATATATATATATATATATATATATATATATATATATATATATATGTATGTATATTTTTTTTTTATTTATTTTTTTTTTTCATCAAAAAGTCCTGTTGACGATGTGAACATAAGGGCAATGGTCCGAAATGAATTCAAACATTTACATCGTAACAGGCAGAGTATAACTGTGTTTTGATGAAATGTCAGCATGCATGCACTTTAGATAAAAAAGATTCATTGCTTACCTGAATGTTTTTAAATGGCACTGAGCACTTTATGATATTACAACGCCATGACATGTAAATGTTTGTCTTTGTGAGATTTGCACATTGAAAGATGGCCGCTATGAATTTTCTGTTGAAAATGTCAACCGTCGTTTATGTATATGATGAGTTGGCTTTAAATGGCGCTGTAAACTACTACATGGGTGAACACTGACGAAGCCCTTTGGCGAAACGCGTCTGTTGTGGGGGTAGGGGCTTAAATTAAAAACTCTGAAACTTATGGTATGGTGTGCTGGTCGTTTGTCTAGCCGAAGTGGAGTGGACGGTTTTCTAATATATATATATATATATATATATATATATATATATATATATATATATATATATATATATATATATATATATATATATATATATATATTGTTGCACGGAACAGCAAGTCTCCAAATCTTTAGCAACAAAGAGCCGACCCAAAAGGTGCTGGTGAACAGTGTTTATTTTCTAAGAGCCAGCGCTGCCGCCATGACGCGTTTCGCCTCTAGGGAGGCTTGATCACATGACAAAAACATATATATATATATATATGTATATATATATATACACACACACACACGCACACATAAATATGACTGCCAATTTGCCATAGAAAATATTGATAATAATAATAATGATAATAAAAAATTCTTAAGAAACCTCAGTAACTGAGGCCTACCCTAAGTGAACAGACGACGAAGGGCCGCTTGGCCAACCGCAGCATCCGTCATTTGCAAAGTATCCAGGCAGTAGTGCCTTGTGAAGTTATGGACGCTTGTCCAAGGCGCTGCCCTGCAGATGTCTGGTAGGGACACACCGGCAAACAGGGCAGAGGACGTTGCCATCTTTCTCGTGGGATGGACAGTCACTTTAGAAGCAAGCGGCTGACCCCCCTTTCGTGGCAGTAGGTTATAGTTGAAGAAACCCAACGAGCAATTGACACTCTAGTCAAAGCCTGACCCTTCCTAGGGCAGAGAAGGCGATGAGCAGTTGAGTAGATTTGCAAAAAGACCAGGGGCCCGATGTAGGTAAATCTTTTTTACCACTTCATAAATACCGATTCATACCGAATCGGTATTTTAGAAGTGGTAAAAAAGAGAAGGGCAGATGTAGGTAATTTGATTTTAAAAATTACCGAATCGGAAGGAATCGGTATTTACCGATTCGGTAAATACCGAATCGGTAATGCCAATTGATTCCTATGGGCATTGAAGCCCATAGGAATCAATGGGCATTACCGATTCGGTATTTACCAAATCGGTAAATACCGAATTTTGCAAGGGTGCAGGGGGTGTCACTTTGACACCCTCTAGCACCCTGAATTCAGGCACGTGTGCCATGTGGCACACAGACATGCCCTAAGGGCATGTCTGTGTGCCACATGGCACTGGTGTGCATGCACACATGTGCATGCACACCTGTATTCGGTATGTTACCATCCAATAGGATTGGATGGTAAAATACCGAATCTGACTGGCCTGTGGGACTCAGAAGAGTCCCACCTACATTAGGAAATTACCGAATCGGTAAAAATACCGATTCGGAATTTTACCGATTCGGTAAATTTACAGATTCTGTAAATTTACCGAATAGGTAAAATGGCTCACCTACATCAGGAATGTCCATTTACCGGTCGGTAAATGGACACCTACATCGGGCCCTTAGTCTGCTAAGGCCAAAAAAAATGTCATGACTTTACACTGTAATGGCCACAAGTTATCAAGAGTTTCCAGATTCCCTTATCTGGGTGTTGTGTTTGACGATTGTTCTACATGGCACCCCCAAATGCTGGAGAAAAAAAAGGTTTTGGCACGATCCATATCTGCAGTCCTTGGTTTCTCACGTAAACTTGGGGTGAAGCCCATAGAGGCAGTCCTAAAAGTGTACGCTGCTAAATGTATAGCCATCGCTATGTATGGTGCAGACCTGTGGGGCTTTAGGCCTGTTAAATTTCTCCAAGTGATCGAAGATAACTTTCTAAAATCCATTCTTTCCTTGCCAAAATCCACGGCAAGCTTTATTGTACATCAGGAATGCGGGGTGGATTTTTTGGAAGATCGAGTTTCTATGGCCCCCCTTTTGAAATGGATATCTGTGTGGCTCAATACAGAGCTTGAAGTTAATCATGAAATCCTAAAGGACTGCTTAAAATTAGATCATTGGAACAAGATTCCCTGGCTGAAATATGTTGAACAATTATGTGTAAAGCTGGGAAGGCCTGAACTGTTCCACAATCCATCCGCCCTTGTGAAGGCTGATTTGAAGTGGACAAAGAACACTTTTTTGTTGTATAGTGGAATGGACAGAGAAAACAGGGAGCTGATAAAACCCTCTGTTAGGTCTCATCAATTGATTGTCTCTTCAGACCATGAACCGGAACTTTATTTGAAGGTCGTCAACAACCCATGCCACAGGTACCTTCTCACTAAGTTCCGATTGAACAAAGTCCATTTGTTAATTTCCGGCCGTCCTGGCTGGACCAGGGGCTTGGAACTGAACATTTGTAATTGTGACGGCTATTCAATTATGGACACTGCCCATTACCTGTTCTTTTGTACCCACTTCAAAGACATCAGGAAAAAATTCATTATTCCCCTGTTAAAGGGGAGAGGGTTCAGGCAGGTTAAACCAGCTTTATTATATCTTCAGATGTTAACTGATATCTGGGAAATCTATAATGTGGCCACATTTTTAACTATTGCAGTGAGACTGGGTAAAAAGATCATTTGGATGTAGAATACCCACTACTAATAAATGTAAATGTAAATGTAAATGTATGAAACTTATATAGCGCAGGACTTACCCTGGGGCATCTCCGCGCTTGCTTAGGGAACCCGTCCTGGTATTCCCCTGTGAGATAACCCTGGAAGGGTATCCACAAGGTGAAAGCCAGGCATCCCGCTGCGAAGGGCCGATGTGGAGATTAAGCAAGCTATTGCCCAGAGTCGCAGAGTGTGAACCCGTGAGTCGAGAAGGCACCGGAGCGAGAATTATCGAGTCTGTGGGATTATTGAGCCCAAGACCCGCCGAGGCGGGGAATTGAACCCTGGTCCAGGGCCGAAACTCAAGCTCCAGGTCTGCCGCCTCTAACCCCTGAGCCACACTTCTCCATATCGCCTATTGTATAACTGAATCTAGTTTTTTACTCTGTAATGTTTTTATTAACGCTTGCCTCTTTTTAACCGTAAATGTAACTTTTTTACCGATGTATTGTGATCCCTGGACCATTTTTTATGTGTGTCTTGTACTTTTATGGTTTTGAAAATTGAACCGAATAAAGTATTTCTTGTCTTGTCTTGTCTTGACTTAGTCCTTTGAAGGTAAAGCTTTTAACATCGTTTGATGTCCAAGGAATGCAGAGCTCTCTCTGCTGGTGTAGACGGAGCAGGAAAGAATTAAGGTAAGACTACGGGTTTATTCAGATCGAACGTGGTAGGCACCTTGAGTATTAACGAGGGATTCGTGCGTAGCACCCCTATATCCTGCTGGAATTGAAGGTAAGGTTCTGTTGCTGTAAAAGCTTGAATTTCACTAAAGCGCCTGAGAGAAAAGCCACCTTCCAAGATAGACATTTTATGTCATGCTTGTGAATTGGCTCGAATGGTGCTTTCATGCAATGAGACAACACAATGTTCAATTGCCAGAGCACCGGAGAAGGCGGAACCGGCAGGTAGGCTCTGAAAAGACCTTTCAGAAATTCTTTTACCAATCTGCAGGGCCATGAGGACAACTGGCTTGAACGTCTCCTGTACCTTGAAATTGCAGCCAAATGAACGTTTACAGAAGAATGAGAAAGGCCAGACATTCCGAAGGATGAAGACATATTGGAGAAGTCTCTGATAGGCGAAACAGCTCTGTGAACCAGTATTGCCTTGCCCACGTCGGGGCAATGAGAATGATGCGGCAAGGTTCTTGTCTAATATTCTGTAGGACTTTGGGTATTAGTGGGAACAGAGGGAACACGTAAGCAACCGTCCCATCTCTGGAGAAACATCAACATGCTTGCTAAACAGGTTCTTCCCATCAAATAGCATGTCCGGGAACCTTAGCCTGGACTTCTGGGCAAAATGTTGTAACTTTCAGCCAACCGTTCCTGCGCAACACTGCAGCTCCTGCCATCTGCCTAAAGGCGCTGGAAGCAATGTCATAGCCACATCAATGGCTTCCGATGAGGCTCTCTCCTCCTAAGAAAGCATCACCTTTGCCTCCTTTGTTTTGTCTTCAGGCAGAAAATCCAGAAAAGGTGCAATGTCTGACCACATCTGCCTATAGTACCTCCCAAGGATGGCCATCGCATTGGAGGCTCTGATGGCTGCAGTAGCAAGCGCGGAAAATCTTTTCCCAATATTGTCCAACCTACGCTCTTCCTTGTCTTTCGGGTGGTACATGGGGAAGCAGGGCTCTTAGATCTTCTTTGAGCAGCCTGCCTTATTACCGAATCAGGCTTCAGATGGCTGATGAGACATGCCGGAGAGTCTTCTCGCGCCCGGTACTTCTTATCCAGTTTTGGAATGACTGCTGGCACAGAAGCTGAATTCTTTATTATTTTGATGCCTTCTTGCCACAAAAAGTCGATGATGGGGATTGCCCTAACAGAACGCCATGTGGAAGCTTTGAAATCGTACAAGAAGCATTCCGTCTGCTTGACGGGCATAGGAAGGTCAAAGCTTTTCTACGCTCTTTCAAGTAGGTCTTGGAAGCCGCCGATGTCTGCCAGGGGAGAGTCAGTCACTGGCTGCGTGGGAGAAGGCGTGTATGTGCTACATAATCCATCCACTCGTCATGGACATCAATGTCCATTTGTATCTCTCTTTCTTACAATTGATAGTCACCACTGTCCGATGCCCTAGTGGAGATCTGCAGAGGAGGTAGGAATTTCTGTTTTGGTGGTGCAAGTGGGGTTTCCTGAACTGGAGCCATGGCAGACTCCACCCGCCAAGAAACTGATTTTTGGACCACATTGGCATCAGGGAACCGTTTATAATAGTCATAAAGCATCAAACGTAAGTATGTGAAAAAAGATATTGGCACATTATTGGAGGATTCTCGTTGACGATCTGCCTCCTCCTGCTCATAGTATGGGTAATGCTCCTGGAAGGTATCCAGGCGTTGCGTCCCAAAGCATCTGTCCGAAAAGGAATAATCACCATCTAAGTACGCCGAAGTTTAATCTGGTGATCTTCTTTATCGGATTCCTGGCACTTTCATCCAACAATTCCTGAAAATCCACAAGGCGTGAAGGATGCAGAGGAGATATTTTGGAAAAGTCCTGTAATAGTGATTTGGAGACTGGCATGTCCATTTTCCTCGTCGATAGAATTGTCGACGGAATCGTCGATGGGATCATCACCGGAGACTGCACCGGAGGTGTGGAAGTATCAGTCAGCGGGGCGGCGACAACTGGGTTGTCGACGGCAAAGCTCTTGTTGACAACAAGCTCCTCACCAAAGCCGTCAACGACATCACTACTTCCGTCTTCGTCGACAAGACAGCTGTCGTCATCTTAACTGTTGATGCCGTCGATGTCACTGACGAAACCGTAGGCGGAGAATGCCTCGTTGACAGGTCCGATGTCGGGCAGATTTTTTGTGAGGGAGAATAAGTTGCAGAACGAGGAGCAGAACAAGTTCTTGTTTGCGGCTGAGATGAGCCAGTTTGCTCTTTTTTCACTCTCTTTTCCACTGAGAAATCCTTGCTCTGAGATCTTTGCTTCTTCGGATCTCTCTGACCAGCACAAGGATCCTCCTCCTTCCTTTTCATAGAGGAGGTATTAGACCTGTCCTCACTCTCTGAGTCCGATTTCCTCACAGATCTTCTCTTCGGAAGCCAAATGAGAAGTCTTCCCTCAGGATCATTGAGGGATTTTGAGAAAAAAGTCTGGTAGTGCTCACAGTCTTTAAGTTTGTGATCTGGGTAAAGGCATTATAAGCACTCTTTATGAGGGTCCTCTGAAAAAAGCTTGAACTTTCCACAAGTCTTGCAGGGCCTAAACAGCCCTTCTTTACACTCTGACATTCTGTAGAAATTACAGAAAATACAGAAATAAGAAGTAAACTCACTTTCTAGCAGCACTTCAGTTGAAGAGAAGGTTGAGGAAAGGAACTGCGAGCTGAAAATTGAAAAGTTCAATGTAGAAACACTATGACTGAGCAGAGCTTAGGGAGATTCCCTAACACACGATGTGTGGTGAGAAATCTGAGGTATAGTGGCTCTGCAGGGGATGGATACTCAGTGGTCTGTGATGTGATTGGCTGGAATTTGGACGTTCTTTAATAAGGCTAATAGTTACTAAATACTGTTGATTCTTAAGGGAGATGATCCTTTTAGCTTTTATACTGCTATTTTACTTTTACAGTGGGACTCCCACCATGACGACGGGGAAGATTCAAGTATGTGAATCTATAAAAGATACAATACTGGAGTACTGCTGATTCTGACTGGCTTTGCATGAGTTAAATCTGAGCATAACTATAACGTCCCTGTAGACTTAGTTCTCTTCAGTGAATTCCTAAGGTTTTAATTCTATTTCCTAGCTGTAACGTCCCTGTAACCTTTGTTTTTTTAAGTGGTGTTGTATGATTTACTATGAACTGAGTACTCTGGGTTAACATGGATTTAGCATTTTTTTGACAAAGCAGCATTTATGAGGTAAATAATTATATCAAACTACATTATGAATAACTAAGGGTGTGTGTATACTCTAAATGATCTCTGTAATTTAATGTATTCACTCAATGGAAATTAAACACAACTCATGCAACATTTTAGTATCTCAACCACTATGTGACTGATCCCCCAGCAACTTTCCAAGCACAACTAGAATCAGTGGGGCACTTTTTTGGGAACATTTCATGAAAATTAGTCAAACGTCGCCAAAGATATAGTAAGTCAAAAATCTCTTTACCTATGGAAACATGGTACTCACTATAACTACCTTTAGGCGACTGCCAGTAGGTAATTATATATATGTGATTTCCACTGCCGCCCTATAGGTAAGGACCACTTAACGTTGATCAATTCAAAAAGTGCTTTATTCACAAGGCATCTGCCTTACATCCATGACATGGTTTTGACCGCTACATTGCAGTCTTGATCATATATATATATATATATATATATATATATATATATATATATATATATATATATATATATAATCACAAATCCGTGCGCTCTCAGGATCATAAACCACAATCAAGTTATTTTTTGCAACCAGGTTTATTCACCACAAGGCGTTTCAACTGCATCTGCACCATTATCTTTCCACATGGTCAATTTGTCCCATAGGGTGATGATACTGGTGTTGTACATATCCCTGGAGATCAAAGAAAACTTGATACACACTCTTATTTCGCAAGAGCACAAAAGGAAACAGTGTCCTTCATACCCCCAGTAGTCAACCTGAATCACTCAAGTGGAGCAATCCCTACAGTGAACTGCTGAGGACAAGGAGGAACTGCAGCAGTATTGAGGCTTACAGAGGAGAAAGTACGAACATGATTGAGAGATTCAAGGCCAGGGGTGACCCTAAATGTGTACCTAAAAAAGCCATTGACACAGCAGAAGGTGTAAGCAGAACGGACACACTCGTAGACAAGGCACCCTGCGAAGAAGAGGCAGTGGAAAGCAGCACGAGGGTCATTAAGACCTATGATTCTGACTCTGACAACATTAAGCGCATCTTAGTACGCAATTGGGACACCCTAAAGAATGACAACAGCATAACGTGAGTGGCATCTTCAATTGTGGGGCTTTTCTTATCGTTTGGAATCTAAATGTTAGATCATTGGTTAAACATCATCAGGAGATATTTGACCTCATCAAGGACGAGTCTCCTGACTTGTTTTTCTTGACTGAAACTTGGCTGCAGGACACGGATACTTCCATCCTCAATTTGGCCCTCCCCCCAGAATATTCCATCTTCACGCTTAATCGTGCTACTAGGGGGGGAGGCATTGCGATGGCCATCAAGTTGTGCTATCCGTGCGAGTGGAAAGTCTTAAAACTCCCAGGAGAGCGCTCTCTTTAAAGTTTCGATCAGCCATCCCTTTACCTTCTCTGGCATGCTGATATATCGCCCTCCGGGCTGTGATTCTGCTTTCAGGGCAGCTCTCCCTGACTTAATTAGCACAGAGGCACTAGGATGTGCTAATTTTAATATTCTTGGAGACCTCAATCTCCATTTTGACTACCCGACCTCCCTTTCTATCAGTAGTATTCTGGCCGATTTAGAGGCCTTGCAACTTACCCAGCTGGTCACATCTCCTACACATAGGGGTGGGCATATTCTTGATCCTTTTTTTACCAACCTAGAGGGAGCTAGGGCTTTATGCCCTACTCAGATCCCCTGGACAGACCATATGCTGGTAAAAATGCTATGCCCCACTCATGAGCTTCCTTTTATACCTCAGGATAGAATAGTACTTAGGCGACACTGGAACAAACTGAGATTGGAGGATCTTTACCACCTGCTGGAAGAGGCTCCGTTGGGCCCCATAACTGATGTCGAACGCGGATACGATCTCTTCAGTGAGTGGATCACCCACGCTCTTGATTCTTTGATCCCCTTGGTACGGTCTAAGTGTCGTACGAAAGAGCCCAGCCCCTGGTATGACAGCTCTTTAGCGCTTGTTAAAAAAGCCTGTAGACAGGCTGAGAGGGTGCGGCGGAAATCGTTTGATCCTAGAATGAAGGCCTGCTACCTCGCTAAAATCAAAATTTACCATAGGGCGGTGTGTAGAAAACGAGCAGCCTTTTATGCCCAAGAATTTCAGAATAGCCCGAATCCATCGAAACTCATCTTTAAGGTGCTAAAGGACCTGATGGCTAAAAGGGCAACAGCGGCGGAAATCTGTTCGGACTCCCACTGCGAGGACCTGGCCTCCTTCTTCTCGAGAAAGTTCAAGCCATCTATTGAACTTTTCCGAATGGCTTCCATATCTCGGAACCGGTTAGCTGTAGCCTGAGTGGATGTGAATCTCTCACTACTCTGCCCTCCTTATCAACTGAGGCCTTTAACACCTTGAGCCTCAAAACTAAATCAGGATCTCCTGCAGATCCGATGAAACCGGCTCAGCTCAGGAATATTTCACCGTTATGCCGCACTCCAGTGCTTTCTTTCATCAACTTGTCTTTATCTTCAGGTGTAGTTCCTATTAGGTGGAAACAGGCCGTAGTTACACCTATCTTGAAGAAGGCTACCCTTGACCCCCATAAACACAAGAACTACCGCCCTATTTCCTTGCTTGGGCTGCGAAAGTTGCCAAGGCCCATGTGAACGGAATTCTTTCTGACCATCTCACCAGGGTTAACATCCTCGATCCCACCCAGAACGGTTTCAGTGCGGGCCACAGCACGGAGACGGCACTACTCTCTATGGTGAAACATCTGCGTTCTGTGCTTGATGCGGGTCGGACCGTGGCACTATTGCTATTAGATCTTAGTGCCCCGTTCGACACGATCTCGCACAGGATCTTGCTCCAGCACCTAGAAGAAGTAGGTGTCACGGGTTCCGCCCTATGCTGGTTTCGTTCCTTTCTTGCCGAACGGTCTTTTAAGGCTGCGATCCCGCCCGGCCAGTCTAAATCTTACCCGTGTGAACTGGGTGTCCCACAGGGCTCTTCGTTAAGTCCCACTCTATTCACAGTCGAAGCTATTGACATCCTTGACATCTCTCAATCTGGATTCAGTAGCAATCACAGCACCAAGACTGCCCTATTTGCTGCCACCAATACCACCAGCTCCCTCCTTGACCAGGGCGAAACTGCAGCTCTGATTGTATTCCCAACGGAAAAAACCTTTTTACTTAACAGTATATTGGAGCTCTATTTCCCTTGGGTTATATAGAGCCCCTCTCTTTTTGGTTAAAGACATTTACAACAGTTGCAGCACTGGCCAAAGATTTCACGTTCTGTTGTTTTGCTTAAATTACAGCTACCCTAATAGATACCCATTGCCTCAGCCGGTGGGCTCATTCAGACTGCTCCCAATTGATCAGAGGAGTAATCTATTCTGCTGTTTCGTTGACTTCCGTGCAGCCTTTGATCTTGTGGACAGGGATCAGCTGTGGTCAACACTAATAGGGTATGAATTACAGGATGACCTGCTGGCCCTTGTCCAAGCATTACATACAGAAAATTGGGCACAGATAATATTGGACACGGATGGAGGACTGACCAGGAGAATCCCTATTGGAAACGGCTTAAGACAGGGGTGCGTTCTAGCCCCCCTGCTGTTCGCCCTGTTTTTAGCTGACCTACCCCAAGTATTAAGAGATGTCAGAGGGGCGAACCCGAAGTTGGGAGGAAGGCACATATCGTGCCTCCTTTATGCCGATGACCTAGTAATAATGGATCAAACGGAGATAGGCCTCCAGAGAAAACTCAATAGGTTTAAAGATTACTGTACGAGTAAAAAACTAGTGGTAAATATGGATAAAACCAAAATAGTATGTTTTGGGAGAAGGAAAGTGAAGTTCTCGTGGTATCTTGGTACAACCTTGCTTGAGAGGGTGACCAACTATAGATATTTGGGAATGTGGTTCTCAGGTAACCTGAAATGGCATACACACCTGCAAGCATTAAAAATAAGGGCACTGGCGTCGGTCAAAGGCCTAAAAAGCTTTAATAACACCTATGGTGAAAGGTCAGATAGACCGGTCTTAAAAGCTTATCAAGCAATGGTCCCCCCACAATTTCTGTATGGAGCCGAGGTTATTTATCTCAGTGGCAAGACCTCCTGGGATAGTGAAGAGGGAAATATATTAAAAAGCTTATTCGCTCTGCCAAAATCCTCTATGGTGCAGGCAGCACGACTGGAGCTGGGAATAACCTCCTGGGCTATTACAGTTTGTATGAGCCTTGTACGGTTCTGGCAGCGGTTGGGAGTAGGGGAAATTGCTAAAATCTCCCAATGGGCTAAGGAGGAAATTATCAATAGCGAGCTCCCCTGGGCAAAAGAGGTAAGAGCCTCAATAAGCAAGGCTTATGGGGTGCTAGATTTGAAGGTATGTTTGCCGCAAGACCCCATAATATTTGGGAAAAAAGAATTAAAGACTCAGGGGGTCAATATGTCCAGTAGTTATGACCGGGAATACCTTGCTCAAAAGACCTCGGTAGCACACATGAAAGTGGCTTGGGAGAGCAGTCAACACTTCCCTTACGTGGACCGGTTACCTAGCCATAGTCTGAGGCGAGAAGTCCTGAAAATGCGAATTGGCATAAACCCATGCTATGCAAATAACGGGGTTCGAAATTTAATGATAGGAAGTAATGGGAAATGCACTTGCACTTTAGGAACCACCTGTGATATGTCACATATTTTATTAGATTGTACGAGATTTTTAGACTTTCGAAAGGAGTTTTTATGTCCGATTTTTAAAAAATATAAGATTACGCACAGAATGCAAGCTGCCACTCTTTTGGTGGAAATGGAGACTTTAGATATAGCCTGCGCGTTGGGGAAATATATGAATAAAGTTAGGTGGTTCCTCAAATGCGCAGAAGAACATGTATAGTGTAGCCCTTATCCCTGAATAAAGGTAGAGATACTAAGGGATAATAGTAGTAAAAACTGCATTTTGAAGAAGGTATATATAGGAAATTTTAACAATTTTAACAAATAAATGTTATAATACTCCGTTTTAAAAGGAACAAGAGAAGTTAATTTTCAAGTATCTTGAGGTGTAATTGTGGTTTTAATATTATCTTGTTATGCTGCTGCTCTTTCTCTTGTTGAATATTACCATGTTTTGCTGTTGTCCTTTCTCTTATCACGGAATGTGGAATGTACTTTTAAGGTTTTAACAAATCAAATAAAGTTTTGTGTGACTGAATGACAGACTGACTGCTCCCTACACTGATGGCTCTTTGCAGCCTAGGGCTGTTTCAGCAAATTATCTTAAACAATATCTACATAGAAAACATTTTGTTGGTGTGCTCAATAGACCACCCCATTTGCTTAGCTATACTAAGCTTCCCCCCATATGAACTGGTTTGAGTTAAACATGAAGTTAGGGTTGAGGGCCATTTGCCCTCTGTTTTGTGCATTCCAGTTGTTTGCTGTTAATCTGGTTGACATAAGAGGGAGCTAATGAAAGACCACACTTTATAATGACATGCATTAGAATCACTGAGGGATTCCACAATACATGGCTAATATGGTGGGTGGAGAGGATCCATGAGGGGCATGCTCATACATAGATTGCCATGGCCCCATTGACTAATATTAACTTCCTATCATGGAACATAAGGGGCATACATAGGGCACATAGGAAATGCTGGATAGATGCCTCTATAAAACGAAGAGGGGCACAAATGATTATGCTTCAAGAATCCCATATGACAGCCAGCCCACTATCTCCACCTGGGCACTGGCCACAACCTAAGAGACCGCCTCGACCGTGAAAGGCATCTACTTGGGTGCCCACACAGACCCCCTGTTGCGCAAGAGTTACAACGCACCATCAACTCCACCTTTAAGACTGGCACCTTCCCCGACAACTGGAAATGCGCATAAGTCAGACACCTGCTCATGAAGCCCTCAGCAGATCATTCGGACCTCAAGAACTACCGGCCCATTTCGCTCCTTCCTTTCGCAGCAAACGTCGCAGAGAAAACTGTCAACGCACAACTAACAAGGTTCATCAAAGACAACTCCATCCTCGAACCCTCCCAATCCGGATTCCGCAGCAACCACAGCACCGAGACCGCCCTACTCGCTGCCACCGACAACATCCACACCCTCCTCTACCAAGGACACACAGCTGCCCTGACCGAGCTCGACCTCTCAGCAGCATTCAACACCGTTTCCCACTGCACACTCGCCGCCAAACTACACGAGCCCGGAATACAAGGAACCGCCCGAATGGATCCGCTTGTGTCTCACCGGCAGAACCCAGAGAATCAGAATGCCACACTTCCTCTCCGAACCCATGGATATCAAGTGCGGAGAACCCCAGGGATCATCGCTCAGTCCAACCCTCTTCAACATCTATATGGCCCCCCTCGCAGCTATTGTCAGACAGCACAGCCTCAGCATAGTATCCTACGCCGACGAAACCCAGCTCATCCTCTCCAAGGACCCCACCACCACCAGACTCAAATTCCAGGAAGGAATGCAGGACATCGCATCCTGGATGAGCAACAGCTGCCTGAAGCTCAACTCGGAAAATACAGAAGTCCTCATCCTCGGAACCTGCCCATCGGCATAGAACAACACCTTGTGGCCACCGCCCTCGGCAGCCCCCGGACCCCCCACGAACCACGACCGAAACCTCAGCATCATACTCAACTCCTTCCTCTCCATGAACCAACACGTCAAAGCTGTCGCCTCCAACTGCTTCCACACCCTTGGCGTCCTCTGGAAGACCTTCAAATGGATCCCCCCTCGAGTCAAGGAAGGCAGTCACTCATAACCAGCAGCCTGGACTACGGAAACACCCTCTACACTGGGATCAACAAATCTCTATTTCGCAAGCTCCAGACAATACAGAATACCAGCCAGCCAGACGCGTCCTCAGCATCCCTCGACATAAATACATCAGCCAACACCTACGGGACCTCCACTGGCTCCCAGTCAAGAAGAGAGTCACTTTCAAGATACCCACCCACGCCTCCACAACATCAGACCCCAAAACCTGAAAGAGAATCTCCCTCCAAGTACCCAAAAGAAACCTCCAATCCACTAACCTCACCCTTGACGAAACCCAGCGCATCTGCACAGCCAGAAGAGGAGGAAGAGCCTTCTCCTACATTGCGGCTAAGGTCTGTAATAAGCTGCCAATCGACATCAGACGTGCCCCCTCCCTGAACATCTTCAGGAAGACACTCAAGAACTGGCTGTTTGACTGAACGGAGCTGCTCACCCCCGCCCCCCCCCACACCCCTCACCACCAGCACCTTGAGACCCTCCCGGGTGAATAGTGCGCTGACAATTCCCCTGATTGTATGATAATGACAACATCAGAGGTGGTAAAACTTCAGAAGGCAGGTCTTCTCCACAAATTACTCAGAGCATGGCAAAAGTGACCTTATTTGGATATGAGTGGAGTGTCCCCTTCAAGCAATAATTCATAATCCCTGACAAGGTGGGCATATCAATTCTTGTAATAAGCTAGATGGAGAACTAATACTTCTAGGCAGTATATATTCCCCAAACACTGAACAAACTGGACACCTACATAAATTCTCAGTTCCATTAGTGCAGTGGCCAAGTTACTCATGGCTCCTGTGAGGTGACTTACAGAGTTTTGGACCCAATCCAAAATAAATCATATCCTTCCTCCCCAAGTCCACAAAACACACAATGCATACCCCCTCTCGTTATTGCATGCCCACTGGTCCCTAGGTGATATCTGACAACAGCACAATCTCGAGATTAAGGTTTATTCTTTTTACTAGACGCTACATGACCTATATGTCAAACTAGATTAAATACTTTTTTCCACACTGTTCCGCCCATTTATAATGCGTGCTGAATATTTGTGCAAAACCATCTCTGACCACAACTCCCTAGTTCTCAGACTCTGGTAGGGCAGGCCACTCCCACCCATACAAACCTGGTGCCTCCAGCGTGGTGCAATAGACAATGTGGCTTTTTACACAACCCTTATGGAACAAATCACCAATTGCTTTGAAGATAATTAAAGCTTTGTCTCCTCCATGGCTGTTGAATGGGAGGCACTAAAAGGCTTTGCCATAAGAAACTGTATTTATGGCGTGGTGGATGCTCGCTGACCTATCAATATGGAGCTCGATAAAGTAGAGGACTTATTGCCTTGCCTGGAGCTTGAGATGGAGCATGATCGCACTTGCAGGGAGGGGCTTAAAATATCACAAAGCAGTCACGCTATGTTTATTGAGCGTCTCGGCATACTCTGCCAACCTAGGGCAAACAAAGCAAACACAAGGAGATGATAGACGGAGCTCCTAAACTTTTCAGACACTCACTATAGCAATATGCAAATCAGTCTTGACCCTGTGCCTCATGGGAACAGTCCAGCCTGAACTGCCAAGCCAGGTCTTCCCTGAACTGGAAACAAGCATCCTGGGTCCGGTTTCGGGATTACACCCCATATCAGCCAGCTAACCGGGATCCTATTTGACGTCTCTCAAAAGCCTCAGTAGGTTCTTAGTTTCCTTAATGTAAGTTGGGGTATTCTAAACAACTGGACGAAATTAGAGGTCACTGAATTTCAAAACTGGTTTGAGGATGTAGTTGATGCCCAGTTGGCTGGGTGTAGGTGTCCTCATCCACATGATTCTGCTCATCAGCTTTCCATGTGCGCTCACTAATTTAGCTCAGAGGAGATCCAACATGAGTGCCGAGAAATAGGCTGGCCAGGTGTAGCTACTATCCAGCACTGACACTCCCAGGTGAATGCTTAAATACTGGGGCAGCCTTGTAACCGAGGGTTTCTTGCCAATCCTCGTCTTCCAGCTCTCTTAAGTTCCTGTGCCATTGTCCACTAACTTTTTTCAGGGGATACAAGGAGTTATGTATTAGTTTTTAATAGGTCAAGGAGAGTGCTCTACGTTCCATATAGTCTGTAAGAAGTCTGTCCTCTAATGGGGAGGCTTCGAGGAGGTTACTCCCTGACGGCATGGCAGTCATAAGGGCATCTCTCACCTGTAGGTACCTCAATTTTTCAGTTGTGGCAAGGGTGAATTTCAAATGTAAATCAGTGCAAGTGATCACCCCCCCACCCCACTCCCAGTCCATAAATTTCCCACTGTCGAGATTCCTGTAAGGTCCCACTTGTTGAATCCTGAGCTGGTATGTAGCTGGCCCAACTTCTCAATTTCCCAGAGTGGTATGATCTGAGTTAGAGTGTTGTGCCGCCCCAGCCCTTTGTTTACTTTGTGCCAAAGGGTAATTATTTGGGCAGTGGATCCTGTGAATACATTTCCTCTAGTGTACCCCCCCGTGCCCATCAGAAACCTATCCATCCTGTAGGCCGGTTCATCGTGTGGTCGATGCACCCATTGCTTTATGACTGCCAGCTGGGATGCCCAAAAAAACATCTGGAGGTTAGAATATATGCAATTACAACGCATGCTTTTATAACGCAGTCTTTACATCGCATCTACCATTACATTGCATGATTTTACAAAGCATGCCATTACACCGCATTTTTAAAAACTACCATTACCGCCGTTTTGCAGGGAACATCACTGGTTATCCAGCGATGTTCCCTGCAAAACGGCGATAACCTTGCTGATACGACCCAGAGGGTCGTATCAGCATAATCCACCCCAATGTTAGGGATAGGTAAGTCTTCATTTTAGCAGACATTAGTTTTTGGAGAAAACAGCGGTTTTCTTCAAAAACTAATGTCTGCTAAAATACTGGGGCAGCCTTGTAAATATTGCGATGTGCACATCAGTGATATTTGCAAGGTTGTACTGCCCAGTGACGCCCACTTTGCATCTCATTAGAGATACAAAGCGAGGCGTCGGTAACAAGGTTGCTAACATATGCTAATGCATGTTAGCGCTGCCTTGTTAATAGGACGAAAATATTATCTCCGATTTTTGGCTTTTAAAGCCAGAAAAGGGGAGATAAGGCCCTTGATAATATGCCCCTAAGTTGGATGAGCCATACTTTTGTGGAGATGGCTACTTCTTTAGAGGAACCGAGGGCTTCTTGACAAACCTCGTCTTGCAGCTCTCTTAAGTTCCTGTGCCATTGTCTACTAACTTTTTTCAGGGTATCCAAGGAGTTATGTATTAGTTTTTAATAGGTCAAGGAGAGTGCTCTACGATCCATATAGTCTGTAAGAAGTCTGTCCTCTAATGGGGAGGCTTCGAGGAGGTTACTCCCTGACGGCATGGCAGTCATAAGGGCATCTCTCACCTGTAGGTACCTCAATTTTTCAGTTGTGGCAAAGGTGAATTTCAAATGTAAATCAGCGAAAGGGATCACTCCCTCCCCCACCAGTCCATAAATGTCCCACTGTCGAGATTCCTGTAAGGTCCCACTTGTTGAATCCTGAGATGGTATGTAGCTGGCCCAACTTCTCACTTTCCCAGAGTGGTATGATTTAAGTTAGAGTGTTGTGCAGCCCCAGCCTTTTGTTTACTTTGTGCCAAAGGGTGTTTATTTGGGCAGTGGATCCTGTGATTACATTTCCTCTAGTGTACCCCCCCCGTGTGCCGATCAGAAACCTATCCATCCTGTAGGCCGGTTCATCATGTGGTCGATGCACCCATTGCTTTATGACTGCCAGCTGGGATGCCCAAAAATACATCTGGTTGTTAGAATATATGACATTACAATGCATGCAATTACAAGGCATGCTTTTATAACCCAGTCTTTACATCGCAACTACCATTACATTGCATGATTTTACAAAGCATGCCATTACACCGCATTTTTAAAACCTACCATTACAACGCATTCAAATACATGCATATCTTTACAACGCATAATACTTTTAGGGCAACAATAGGGAAAGTTTTGGATAGTGTAGGGGTAAACATTACTATTCCCATGTCCCCCAAAACCCATACCCACTCTAATACAAAGAAAATCTCAATTACTTACCTTATAATGCGTTGTAATGGCGGGCATTGTAATGGTATGTGTGGTAATCGCATCCGTTGTAGTGACATTCGTTGTAATGGCATACATTGTAACAAAATGCAATGTAAAGGCAGTTGCGTTGTAAAGGTAGGTCGTTGTAATGATTGCGTTGTAATGGATGTTTCCCGGATATCCCGCAAAGCTATGCCCACATCATACTACCCACGTATCAACTTCTGTGTAGATATTCCCGAGATTACCCATCCCAGAGCGGACCTCACTCTCAACGGCCTAGACGAACGGCTGATGGATTTTGTGCGAGTGCTTTATAGGAAGTATAAAAAGCGAGGCAGCGCCATCCTTTTAAATAGCGCTGCATGTCCCTGTAATCATGATCGGCGCGATCTCCAATACTGGATATCACTTCGAAGACGTGCCAAGGGTGCCTCTAAATTTTGGGCACAAAACAAATCTGGGTCGGCCATGACGAATATCCCAAGATGGCGGAAGTCCTCTACTACCACCGTGTCCTCACTTTCTGGTGGTAAAGCCAGGAGTGGGCCACAAAGTACATAGATTGTGGATTTGGACCAATTCATGGAGTAGCAGAAGTGTTTACCCATGTTTGCGATTATGGTCATATTTTAGCTGTCAAATGGCATGGTGTGGCGATATATAGTAAAATGTAATTGGTGTTTAATGATATACAATTTTCCCATCCCTTTGTTCAATGGAGACCCCTTATTAGTGGGTCACCCCTGACCCACACTGCCAGTGGTTCTAGAACCAAAGCAATGAGGAGTGGTGACAAGGGGCCACCCCGAGGAGTCCCTCTCCAGAGCGAAAAGACGCTTGAGACCCACCCTTTCACCACTACTTGCACCATGGGTCCCGTGCATGGCAGCTGAATCCATGCCAGGAATTTGGGGCCAAATCACATTCTCACCAGGACTGTGAATAAGTATGGCCACGCCATGGTATCAAATTCCATGGGGGCATGTATGAAGATCACTGCGGCATCCTCTTGTATGGTATCTTCTCTGCCCATTATCCTAAGAAGGTGGCTCAGATTGAGGGCCATGTTTCTTCCAGGCATGAATCCGGATAGATCCTAGTGTACCAAGTGAGAGATTTACTGAAATAGCCTGGAGGCAAGTAGCTTGGCCAGTTTTTTTAATTTCTGCATTAAGCAGTGACTTAGGATGGTACGAGGCACAATAGTCTGCTGGTTTACCGGGCTTGTGAATAACTACTATCTAGGCAAGGCATAGATCCTCTGACAGTTCCCTATGCCGTATATTCTCTGAGTGCATTAGAAGGAGGTGAGGCGATCACCTTATACAATTCTATTGGGAGACTATTTGGTCCCATCGCCATTTCCGATTGGATGTTATGGACAGCCGAAATTATTTCTTCAACCGCGATGTCTCTCCATAACGGCTGAGTCCTCGGGGAGAGTACCGGGAGTGGAAGGTCCACAAGAATGGCTCTCGAATCTTCAGTATATACGTGGGCATAATACTGTGCAAATGCTTCTGCTATATCCTGAGGGTCACTCAGGTTCTCGGACAACTCTGTGATGAACGCATGTACCCACCCATCAGCCCATTCTCGCCTCTCAAGCCAATACCTTGTCGGCTTTTTCACCAAGTTCAAGGATTCTATGTAGTGTTGCCGACAGTTTGGCTCTTGCCCCCTCTAGTGCCAGGTCTCTAGTTTCCTGTCCCTTAAGCTGTTGTCTGTGTGATATCTCTTCTGTGTGATCACTGGCCAATTGAGCCTCTAGGTATAATATGGCTCCCTGAAGCACCTCCATCGCAGACCTCTTATATCTTGTGAATCCCACCATGAAGGAGAGACCCTGTCCTTTTATAACTGTCTTAGAAGCCTCCCACAAGATCTGTGCTGACTCTACCGAAGTCTAATTTTCTTTGAAATTAGCGTTTGTAGCCTGCACTAGTCCTGTCCGTATCTCTGGAACCTTCAGGCCCCACGGCAGTAGCAATATACCTCGACGAGTGCTTTGTGTACCCGCTAAATGCCAGGCCCACAACAGGGAGTGGTCAGAAATGCCCTGCACCATATGGTGCACATCTCTGAAGTTGGGCAACCTATCTGCATGTGTAAGAATAAACCCAATATGTTAGTGACTATAATACTCCCCTGAGTAACAGGTGAAGTGTTGAGTCTGTGGGATTTGGGTACGACAGACATCTGCAATTCTAATCGCCCTTAAGAAATCTGTCAACATGCGAGTGATTGCGAGGATGTGTCCTTGGGGGGGGGGGGGTATGGGTTTTGGAGGTCATTCAGCATCATATTAAAGTCTCCCCCAATCAGGAGTTCTCCTTCTGGAAGTCTCAGCAAAAATGCACTCAGGTCAGGAATAGCTGGTATGTATGCTGTCGGCATGTACACTGAGACAATATTTACGGTTTTCCCCTTCCACTTGCCGGCAAGTGCTGCAAACCTGCCCTACTTGTCCACCCACGTCCGTTCCACCATTAGGGGAAACTGTTTCCTCACAAGAACGCCCACCCCTCTCGACCCAGAAGTAAAACCAGAGTGGGTAATTTATACCCCCACCTATCTAGAGCCCCACAGGCATTGCCCACTAGGTGCGTTTCCTGTAAGAGATCCACCTCTGTTAACTGTTATTTAATATACTGCAGTACCAGCCCTCTTTTTAGTCTATCCCGCCGTTCATTTACATTCCACGAAAGCATCCGCAGTTGGGGTTATTGGCCGTGTCCATCATATCTCAATCGTGATATGCACCTGTGTCCCCTCCCTCCCAATGTTGAGACTGTGAGATGGATAATTAGCACATTGCTCTTCTTGCAGGAAGAAGGGTGGGGTTCGAATGACATACAGCTCATCTGTTTGTTGTGCTATGTTTCATTCAAAGAGGGTTTACTTAGTCATAGTTAATCCCATCGATACCTCCCCTTCCGTGTCCAGCAGTCCTGCAACCATTCATCATTCCTTAGTCAAGAGGTATAGGTATCAGTGGCTGTAGGTAGCCCACCTTCATTTTTGGATTTCCTCATACAGTTGTCGCTGGGAGGCCTGCCTGGTACATTTTTGACAGGCACAATTTTAATGGACTCAGCCTTTTCACGTTTAGCACACTGCAAGTATAGGACTGAAGCTTTGGCCCAACGGGTTCCTTACTTCGAAAGTTCTGGTGTGCAGTCACATTGGCTTCTACTAGTGGTCAATGGTGGGAAGTTATAATAGTGCTTGGAGGTGTGATACTGGATGCTTCTTCTTCCCAGATGGGGCTGGTAGCAGGAAATGTGGCGCAATACTTCTAGAGTTGCTCCCTCTGAAGTAACAACGTTACTTTGCTATAGCTTCAAGGAATAAAAAGTAAGAGAAGGAGATGCGGAAGTAAAACTCAGGTTTTTTATTAGTAACTTTTATTACATCAATTATCCCTGAAATTTCTCAGCCGAACTGGCCACTCCTGCTCCGAGAATTACTTCTGTCTTGACCAGTTTAGATAATTCTACATGAAGGACAGCAAGAGGGTTCTCCTTTTACAGTACTTTGCAGCTGAAGAGGAAGGTCTAGATATTAGATTTTTGCTGTTTTCAAGATTTTTGATTTGACAACTGGAGGTCTGTTGGCTGAGGTGGACCCGGCCGTCTCATAGAGAAAGTCCTAAAACAACACTCTAAGTAATAACATTTATTCTCAAGTCATCCAAGCATACAAATCAGTGTCTAGATGGACAAACAAGTTAAGTAGTCTAATGGTAAAGGCATAATGCTTATTTAAAAATGACAAATTTAGTTTACAAAGTGGGGGACAACTGTATGTATCCACCATCGTTTAAGACACTCCATTTTCTAAATGACACAAACACGTTAAAAGGGATTTATTCAAGCTTTGCTTCAACATTTTCCTAAAAATTAAAAAAAAAACATTGGCAAAGAATGAAAATAAAAGGTAAACACCTTTTGGCGAAAATTATTTCCAACAAGATGGAGAGAGAAGGAGGGAAAAGGGAACGGTGAAGAGGAGCAGCTAGGGGACATCTGCCATATAGCTCTCTGCAGCAAGGGGATGGCAGGGAAAACAGAAAGGGGCCAGGTCCATGCCGCTCCCTGCAACAAGGGAACATCTCAGTTCTCAGGAGAGAAAATGAAATGGCAAAAAAGCAGGTAGTAGTAGAGCAGAGTACTGCAGAGAAGAGGACTAGGTAGCTGCAGAGCGGAGAAGTGGGGGTTGATTCTGGCATCACAGGAGAGGAGGAAATAGCCAATTTTAGGACTAAGAGATCGCAGTGTCCAGGAAACATGAAGAAGGATCCCCGTGCCAAGCTGAGAGGACGAGAGAACGGGGGTGGGCAAAAGTGAGTGGCAAAGCAGAGCACCACGTGAAAGGAGGAACTAGAAACTCCTGGCAGCGAGTTGAGACCCTGAGGGGAAAAGAAGAGATAGGGAAATAGAATTTGCGGACCCTAAGGCTGCCACCCACATTCTTGCAAACCTTGGGAGGGCTGCAGGGCGGGCAAAAGGGAGCAGAAGAGCAGAGCAGACAAAGGAGAGCTGCTGCAGCCGGGAGCAAGGCAAGAGCGTTCATGGTAAGGGGAGAGGAGAAGTGAAGAAAGAAGTGTTTGCTGACCCATGGGCTGCCAGCAAATTCATTTGAGCTTCAAGAGTTCAGGGTGGCCATCTTGGGATCAGGCAACCTGATGTGCAAAGGGGGAATGCTATGTCAAGGTAAGGCTAGCACTTGAATACTGAGAAAACTATTTTAAAAAGACTGCTGCAATTGAAAAAAAGGAACGAGCACCAACACAGCTAATAGGTCTTGATATTTTCTAAAACCTAACTGTCTGTTTTTGAAAAGCTACAATCAACACTTTCTTGATGCAGGCTGCAGTGTCTTTAGCCTCTGAGTCAGACACAGAAGCATACTGTACAACAAGATCAAACTGCAGTATATCTAACCTTTACTATAGGTACCTTGAGCCAGAGCCAAGCCTGCAATACCTTAAGCAATTAATAAACATCCCTTGAATGAAACATACAGGCAAGCTGTAGTGAGTGATATGTTGTACTGTCAGCTGGAGTTAACTTTTTGCCCACCTAAATTTGCATGCTGATGCCTTTAGGTCCACCTGATAATGGTGTAAGAGCAGGGCGGAGTGATGCTTTCTAAATAACTGGGATTACCTGACAGTGACACACGACACAGGTCATGTATATTTATTTACTGTGTTTAATAGCACAATCACTTGCCTACCATGCATCACTATAGTGTGCCAGTACTCACCATCTCTACAACGCCAGGGCATTTCTGCTAGAGTGTGGCTGTATATGCATGGCTCTGAGAGTTCGCGTCTCAGAGCATGATTAAGATGTTCTGGTGACCTATGTATAATTTCTAGCACTCAAGACTAATATTGGGATATTGTGATAGCTTAAAATCTTGCAAATGAAATTTGTGTTTTTTAATTTTGCGGCGTGCTTTTAACATTGTTGCATTCTAGTGCTGTTTACACAGCTTCCTGCTTTGCTCTTGCTCCTGCCGTGGCCCCGTTCCACCACGGGTTTTCCCGCTTGTGTGGAGGGCATGTCGGCAGAGATTGGGTCCCCGCTCCTATTGGCTGCTCTCAATCAGGTGGTACGCGAGAGCTGACTTTTAAAAACCGGGCGATCTCGAAGCCTCGGTTAGTTCGCGTCTCAGAGCATGATTAAGATGTTCTGGTGACCTATGTATAATTTCTAGCACTATTGGGACATTGTGATAGCTTAAAATCTTGCAACTGAAATGTGTGTGTTTTTTAATTTTGCGGCACGCTTTTAACATTGTTGCATTCTAGTGCTGTTTACATAGCTTCCTGCTTTGCTCTTACTCCTGCCGTGGCCCCGTTCCACCACAGGTTTTCCCGCTTGTGTGGAGGGCACGCCGGCAGAGATTGGGTCCCCGCTCCCATTGGCTGCTCTCAGTCAGGTGGGACGCGATATACGTGACCCGACGTATTTAAACAATGATGTCCCAATTCACACACAGCGAATGCGCACAGCGAATTTCCGCCGAAGTTTCGCCAAAGTCAAGCCCGTCTGCGCCCGTCCGCGCTGAGGACGGGCTGCAGGACGGGCTGCGCAGTAATGAGACATCGTTGAGCAGCCAGGTAACTCGGTCTTATGCCCATTCGGAAATACTTGCTCTTAAGTCCCCTTCCCTTCCCTGTCATCACACCCTTCTCCCGGAAGCTTTTCTTTGCTCACGGGTATGCTGTTGCTTCTCCCGTACTAATGAGTCTTGTTCCCCTCATTCCCCTATAATGCACCCATCGGCTAGCACCCCCTCTATGCCAACCTACAGTTCGGAAAGGGGCTTGCTTATCAATGCAAGGTCATTGATAAAAAATAACATTGCTTTTCATGAGTTTGTTACTGACAGAAGCCCTTCCTGGGTTTTCATTACCGAAACTTGGGCGTCTGATTCATCTGGCCCCCAGCTCTTGCATGCTATCCCCGAGGGATATGCTCTACAAAGACTGGACAGACTAGGACGCAGGGGTAGTGGGCTGGCAATCCTGTTTAAAGTCTCATCTGAATGTCGTATTAAAACCCTTTCTGCTCCCTCAGACCTCTTCCAGGCTATTCACTTTGCCATTTCTTCCTCTCCCTCTGTGTCCTTCACAGGTCTCCTCATTTACAGACCACCCGGCCCCAGATCCTGCTTTAGCCTTAATCTATTTAAAATCTTGGAACCCTACTTTGGCAAACCCCATCTTACGATTCTGGGAGACCTTAATTTTTATCTAGATGATCTTTGCTCGAAGGACACCCTCTCCCTGGTGGACCCCCTGGCCTCATGTGGACTTCATCAGCTGGTCGATAGCCCTACCCACCTGGCTGGCCACATACTTGATGGGGTGTTCTCCAATGACCCTAGATTATCTGTAGGCCCCCCTATCCCCCTGGTCTGGTCAGACCATCTGGCGGTTCCCTTAGAACTTAAAACCCTTTCCTCTTCTCTACCTCAACAAAGTTTTACTAATAAAATACTTAAGCGGAACTATAAGGGTATCACTAATGACTCTCTTGCCCCCCTTATAGTGCAGGCTCCTATCCCCCCCCTCGAAGGATGCCAGTGATGCTGCACTGGATTTTGCTAATTCTATCTCCAGGGCGGTTGATCTATAAACCCCTGCCTCTTTGCGCTATTCAGCTAGGCGGAAACCTTCTGCCCCCTGGTTCACGGAGCATCTTAGACTGCTGAGGCAGGGATGTAGGAGGCAGGAGAGGCAATGGCGAAAAACTTGGAACCCAACAGATAGAGAAAAACACAAGCTGTTACTTGGAGAATATAAGACTAAGGTCATCAAAGAAAAGCAGGACTACTTCTCCAGGCTCAAATCGTCACTCACGTCCCCATGGGAATTATTTAAGATTCCTTGTGTTCTCTACAAACGCCTGATCCCATCATAGGTCCACAAGAGCTGTGCGACAAGATTGCTCATTTCTTTCATGCTAAAATCGCCGACATCTCTCTCACTCCAGAAGCAAAGAGAGACCTTATGTGTTCCCGTCGTCTCCCGCCTCAAACTGTCTGAGAATCTTGGGCCAAAGATCCCCCTAAGACTCTGACCAATTTCCCGCTCCTTACTCTCGACCAACTAGACTCTCTGTTAAACAGGACAAAGTCAGGTTCACCAATGGAACCCTGCCCTCTGAAGGTTCTAAAAGATTGCAGGGAAATCCTGTTGCCCCATCTTCTTGAGGTAATGAACCAGGCTATGGCTCAGGGCCTTTTCCCTGCATCCTGGAAACAGGCCATAGTCAAGCCATTGCTCAAAAAGCCCACTCTGATCCGGACACCCTTAAAAACTTCCGGCCGATTTCCTTACTGCCTGCTCCAGCCAAAATGTTGGAATCACACCTCAATCATCATCTGACTGCTTTCCTTGATGCCTCTGCGTTCCTGGACAAGTCTCAACATGGCTTTCGAAAATTCCACAGTACTGAGTCGGCGCTCACAGTAGTGACAGACAATATACGATCAAGGGTCGACCAAGGCCTGACCACTCTTTTGGTCCTCTCAGACCTGACCGCCGCCTTTGATACCCTATCTCCCTCGACTAACTGCTCGTCTGAGGGAGATAGGGATGGAGGGTCCAGCACTGAGCCTGCTGTCCTCTTTCATTGACCAGAGAGAACAGAGGGTCAAGCTAGGAGAGTTCCTCTCCCCTGCTAAGCCTGTGCAATGTGGGGTCCCACAGGGGTCGGCCTTGAGTCCGACCCTCTTTAACATTTATGTGGCCCCACTTGCTAGGCTAGTAAGAGCTCAGGGGATGGAGGTGGTGTCATACGCCGATGACACCCAGATCATGGTGTCCCTCTCCCACTCGGTGAGTACCTCCGCGCTCAGCTTCAGGAACTGCATGCAGGCTGTCTCCGATTGGATGATTTTAAACGCCCTGAAGCTGAACGGAGAGATCAAAACAGTTGGTCCAATGAATGGTGGCCTCCTTCTCTCGGAGCCTGTCCCGTACCGTCAAATTCCGCCAGGAATCTTGGCATGATCTTCGATACTTCTCTGGACATGTCACTACAGGTCAATAGAACTGTTTCTACCTGTTGGGGAGTTATTAGTTTCTTAGAAAAATCGCCCACTATCTCTCCCCTCAAGCTCGCTAACAGACCGTGGTGGCCTTAGTTACATCACGGCTGGATTATTGTAACGCCCTTTATGCAGGCATCAATAAAGTCCTCATCCAACGCCTCCAGACCATCCAGAACGCGGCTGCCAGATTTGTTCTGGACGTCCCTAGCACCGCTTCTGTTTCTCTTCACTGGCTCCCGATCCAGTCCAGAGTCTCTTTTAAAATCCTATTCCTAGTTTTCAGTGCCCTATCCGGCGGCAGCTCTGAGGCCATAAGCTCCCTTCTGAGTCCCTACACCCCTAGCAGAAACCTTCGCTCTGCCAATAAGAACCTTCTCACCGTCCCTCGGACAAACAAGGTCAGATGGGGCGGAAGAGCCTTTTCATCTGTGGCCCCTAAACTATGGAATGCCCTCCCCTCTGAGATCAAATCCCAACCCACCATGGCTCTTTTTAAGAAAGCTCTAAAGACGTGGTGTTTCACCAAGGCCTACCAGTAATCATGCTCTTTGACCTCATCATTTTATTTGGCTAAGCGTCTTGACGCCCTCTGGGGCTAAGTTGCGCGATATATAAATCTGGCTTCCTTCATTCATTCATTCAATAGCCTATCAACATATCTAATCCTTCGCTTCATATAGCGAGAAGTGAAGCAATTTGTCATCAGCGGCTCATGTAAGCCCACTGTGCATGCCAAAAGAAGGAGTCTCAAGTCAGAAGTAGAGGTGGAGGGTGGGGGATGTTGTCGTATTGTCACAGAATTGTATGTCATGGTCATACATATTCGAAACTTTAACAAACCAGCAACCAATTATCAGTATTTAAAAGAAGAAAACAAGTTTTTCTTTAATAAGAATATTTAATTTTTTTAAATAAAAAAAAATATGTGATGAAGGTTTGATTGCCCTTTATCTTTATGCCGAAGGTTAGGGTTTAATAACAACTACGTACCTTATGTCTTTCCTCTGTTTCCATGATCAAGGCTCTTTACACATGCAATGCCCTTTTGGAAAGACAGCAGATCTGCATTCAAAGTACAAGCATTAGATTGAACAATGTGATAAGTGGTGCAGGAGGCGAGGAAGACAAACTGTAGTATGGGAGAAACCGAGAACCCGGGTGGGGAGTTCAGGGTGCAGAGAAGATGAACTGGAGCTGGAGCATGAGGATGAGGGGATGAACGCCAGAGAAGGAAATGGGAGGTATGTTTGGACCATAATGCAGTATTTCCCTCACTATGACTCGCCAGCTGACTTCTGGTGGGCCGTGAAAGAGCAATAAATAACAATACCTTTATGTTTTCAATTTATCTTGTCACAAGTCAAGACAGAGGTTAAATGGCAGGCTGTGTCTTCTGACAAATTGCTGCTTACTCTTTTAACATAGGGACTTGTGTTCATTTTTCTTCCTCTGACTGCAAAGTGAGAGGACTTTTTAAAGTAAAACTTCGTGGCAATCTTGATGGGGTACATGGAGCGTAAAAGGAAAGGAAGTCGGTGTAGTTTTCTTTTCGTAACACAACAAAATGTAAGTATCTGTAAATGAACTGTACACATATTTAATATACCATCAATTAGAAAACAAAAATTAGGCACATTTTATGTAATTCCGAAGAGTGATGGACACAAAGACTTTTATAGGATAAAAAGAAATCAAGACACTTTTACTTGGCGAAGCACAACTGATAAATGTTCACAGAAGCCCAAATTCCACTTTTATTTTCGTGCTATATAGTTTTAGCAGTAAAACTGTATGTTTGTCCAAATTTAGTGACCATTTCATGGAAAAAAAGCTGTCTATAAATGACAGTGCGCTACCGCACGATCCATTAGTAATATAGTTGGGGCAACGTGCTCCAAAATCCACCACCAACTACATACGGGAAACATCCTTTACATTGCGGTGAGTACACCCTGATGCAGTTCCAACGCAGCCGTTCCAACGCAAATCGTTACATCGACTTGCGCTGGATGGCACTATAACCTAAGGAATACTAAGATTTACTATTCCAATACCTTCCCTACTGTACGTGGACTGGTGTTGGAATAGTAAATCTTACTATTTTTAAGTCCAGCGTCCTCCTGCGCTGGACTTAAAAATGTAACATACCGCAATCATTTTGATCGCGTAACGTTGTTACATCACATATTCCTATATACTACTACCTTAGTACTATCCTGCTGAATAAATTTGCTACACTTTGTGTGAAAGTTGGATTATTCACACTCCTTATGACTTACGTGATGTCACATTAATGTCAGCGCCCCTAATCTGAACATTGCTCCAGCATCACTGGTGAAAATGTGATAATGTGTCCCTAAGTCCAGTTTTAAAACATGCCCCTGCAAGTATTCCCAAGCAAGACTCTGCGTAAACCTACTAGTTGTTTTTTTTGGGGGGGTTCTTTTTTTACTGCACAAAGTCATTTTAACATATAATGTATTCACTGTATGTAATCATTCCTATTGTGTATGACTTTCACCCATAAATTGCGGATTATTATAGTTGAAATCTAAGGTCCAGAGCAGCCCACATTGAATCTGGGGAACCAGGTTTGATTCCTAGTGCTGTCTCTTGGAAAATCACTTAGCACCTTATTTATACTTAGGTGGGTGGTCCGCTATTCCACCATGGGGTCGGAGTAAATTACTCTGTCCCCATGGTGGAGGCCGCTCACCCAAGCGAGGGGAGCATTAGAATGTTTTTACTGTTCCTTATCGCCAGGTTTTACCTGGCAGTACGGAACAGTAAAAATCTAAATTGGGCAGACGGATATGTAACCATTTCTCTAATGACCCTTTCTCCCCAGGGCCACTGGAGAAGTTTGGCCACAGCCGAGACAGAATAGTCTCCACCGTGATCCAACTTAAAGTCCATCCGCAATTACATTTTGCGGACTACTATCGTGGTGGGGCAATATAGAAAGAGACCTTTTTTTAAAATGGTGTAAATCAGTTCAGTGTTGCTAAGAAATAAAAAAAATTAAAGTTTTGATATCTATGGCCACGGTGGAGTCGTGACTCCTCCCGAACACGAGCTTTATTCTAATTGGCTGTCAATACTCCAAACCAGGAAGTGTTGGCAGCCATCTTGTGACTCGGTAGAACCGAGTCACAACTAAAGAGAAAAACAAAGGCGAAAAACAAGAAAAGGGGGCAGGGTTGAAACACCCTGACCCCCTAGGCCTGCTCAGCGGGTCCCACAAGGACCCCCAGGGCCCAAGATTTTTTTTTTTTAAATCGGCCGAATTCGCGCTGGGTACATGAATCAAAAAAGGAGAACAAGGGAGACCCTACTCACAACGGAACCAGGGTAAAGTGTTTATCCAGAAAAACAATGGTTCCAGTGGCATATCACTAAATGAATCTATAATAAATTGGGCACCTAATACCTATCACATGAGGTGCCCAATTTATTATAGATTCATTTGTTTCATTTCATTTCATTGTTTTTCTGGATAAAGGGTACATGAATCAGGCAGAAAAAAAAAAAACGAGGCACGGGCTCTTGCGCTTCGTTGTATCGAAGCCCCCGGGCGAGCCGGGTCCCGGGGGCACTGAAAAAAATGTGTGGAGGGCCACCAAGGCCTCCCCAAGCCCCAGGGACCACCACCCCCAGGGGCTTTTATTAATTATTTGCAGGAGGTACACGGCCCCACCCACACGCCCCGTGGACCGCCACCTCCCTGGGGCATTGAAATGCAAATTTGGGGGTCTGTTACGGACCCCAGAGTCCTGGGGAACACCACCTCCCGGGGGCTGTGTAATTGCCCTGTCATAGCAAACTCTGCTTTGGAATTTGGAAGCGAGAGCAGGGATGCTTCCAAAATCCATAGCAGATTGTTTTTTCACACGGGGAGCTGCATGTCAGCAGCTCCCCATGTGGAAAAGCAATGCCGGCTTCAACAGGAGGCAGGGAGCCGGCAGGGACCTTGTGGGCATTGGGGCTCCCCCCACGGTCCCAAACGGAGAGAGCCGCCCCCGGGGAATGAGTGCCCCGGGCCAGAAGTGGCCGGGGAGAGGGGTCACGTGGCCCCCAGTAGTATAAAAAAATAAAACAAGGCAGATCCCTGGGTTATGGGTCCCCGGGGCTAACAGAAGGGAATACATATATATATATATATACTTAAAAAACCTAAAACTTAAAACACGCCACAGGGCGCGTTTGCACACCTGTCACATCAGGTCCTGCCCTGTCCCTTCACCAGTGTGCAAACAGGGGGCGGGCCTGATATAAGAAGCTAGCAATCCTGCTGTGTGGGGCTTACTGGTAGTAATACAAGGGGTAGTTGGCCCCCAAGGTTGACATTAGGGGCTAACTACTCCTTCTGTTACCTCCAGTAAATCACACACAATGGGATTGCTAAGAGGTGTTTGAAGGCAAACGCTTACCTTTCTCCACCACTCTGTAAACGCGACTGCTATGTAAAAGTTATAAATTAGCATTTAAAAACCTTTGAAAGGAGCGACCCATGAGCCTGTATTCAGGTAGGCCTCTCCCAATGCCGCACAGCACCACCTGTGTGTCCCTGCCCCCAAGCCCGCTGCTACTGCTGCTGGTAGTTCAAGGCCCGCTAGATCCCTGCGCTCGTTGTGCCTGACGGTAATTGTGCCCCTGCCTCATTATTTTATTTTGGTGTATTTCGCCTTTTTGTGATGGTTTTCTGTTTTTGGTGTTTTTCACGTTCACTTTTGGTGTTTCATCCCCTTTTGCATTCTGTATCCAGCTATTCCCCCAGTTTCCTGCCGCTGCCTCCCATGTGGCCCCGTCCCCCTGCTCGCCCATTCGCCAACCTGCTCCCGCCTTCCAGCTGCTCCTCCCTCCCTTATATGGCGGCTGCGTGTAGCGGCCGCGCCGCTGGCGCGCTGAGGGCAAGCCTGTCTGCGCCTGTCCACGCCTGGACCGCTCCCAGCGCCAGACTCCCTGGCCCTCGCGAGCGCAACGACGCCCGTTACCGCTACGATGCCAGCACCCTCTACGCACTCAACACCGGATGAGCACACACCTGCTTCCTAGCCGCCCGAAGCGCACCCAAGGACCTTTCTTCTGCCGGAACTGCAGCTTCACCAGCATCCGATCCGCCAATCCACCCACCTGGACAGGACGCAACCACCTCAGATGCATACTCCTGAACACCCACTCCGCACGCAAACATGCCGTCGAACTCTGGGACCTGCTCAACACATCCTCCCCGGACGTCGCTTTCCTAACAGAGACCTGGATGAACGCCTCCTTGGCACCCGACATCGCCATAGCCATCCCGGACGGCTACAAGATTACCCGAAGAGACCGCACCAACAGAGTAGGGGGTGGACTCGCCATCATCCACAAGTCTACCCTCAAGGTCTCAAACAACTCCTACAACACCCTCAGCACCGCCGAACACTTGCACTTCCAGATCCACACCGACCCCAACACCACCCTCAGAGGAACTCTGATCTACAGACCCCCGTACCCCAGCCTCAGTTCAGCGACTCCATCACTGACTACGTCAGCACGCACGCCCTCGCCTCCACGGACTACATCCACCTCAGAGATCTGAACTTCCACCTCGAGAACAACAACGACACCAACTCCACCACCTTGATCGACAGCCTCGGAGTCAGACAGCTCGTCACAACCCCACCCACTCCGCCGGCCACACGCTTGACCCCATCTTCTCCGCAAGCCCCCACGTTTCCTTCAGCCACACCACCGAATTCCACTGGACCAACCATCACCGCATCCACTTCACCTTCCGGAAACCCACCACGCACCACCGCACCCAACAGATCCCCCGCAGCAGCTGGAGCAAAATCACCGAAGACCAGCTAAACACCGCCCTAAGCCCACCCACAGACCCCACCAACCCCAACGCCGCCAGCAACCTCAGGCATTGGATCGACGACTGAGCCAACACCCTTGCCCCAATCAGGAAACTCTCCAACAGACGCACCAACAAAAATGCCAGCTGGTTCTTCACCGACCTCCAGACCTCCAAACAAACTTGCTGAAACTAGAAAAGAAATGGCGCCACCAACAGTCACCAGAGAATCACACAGCCCACAAGAACGCCATGCGCCAACACCATCACCTCATCAGATCTGCCAAAAAGACCTCCTTCAAAGACCGCCTCGACAACAACGCACACAACACCAAAGAGCTCTTCAACATCGTGAAGGAACTCTCCAACCCCAGCTCCAACACCAACCTTCCCGGAGAGCTGGAAGGACGCCGAGATCAACGCCTTGCTCAAGAAACCCAAGGCAGACCTGAGGGACCTCAAGAACTTCTGGCCCATCTCCCTGCTCCCGTTCCTGGCAAAAGTCATCGAGAAAACCGTCAACAAACAGCTGACCCTGTAGTGTAGTTCCTATATTCCCAATAGGCTCTGCGCATTGGAATAACATAAACAGCGGTGTAGGACTGAGGTCATCTAGGTCTCTACTGACTTTGTTAGACCTAATTAGTTTTGCCAGCTAACTCAGAGGTCACTAGAAACTTTCTCGAATGAATAGGGAGAGGTTAACTTCCCTGATTTAGACAAGAAGGGAATAACTTCTGACAACCATATAACATGACAACTTTGCTCCCCCAGAATATGGAGTGTATCTCCAGAGTCGTGTGAAAACAATAGACAGCGATTTTAACTCAGTTATGTTATGTTAATATTTGTTAAGCGCAAAACAGCTGCCCCAGCAACGAGGCGTCCCGGCGCTGAACCATAGCAGATACCTGAGGGGAGGGAGGGAGGGAGTAAAACAACAGGAAGAATATATCAGGGAAAACAGATATGTTTTGATTGCCTTGCGAAAGGCCATCAGGTTTGTCATAGAGCGAATGTGAAGTGGCAGGGAGTTCCAAAGTTTCGCCCCCAAAACCTTGAAAGAGCGGCCACCCATTCTGCTGAGCCTGGTTCGAGGGACAACCACAAGGTGTTGTCCTAAGGAGCGTAGGGCAGGCTTGGGGGTGTAGGGTACCAGAAGTGGGCATAGGAGTCCCGGACAATCTGATCTGAGAATTTTAAAAGCAGTGGTGAGAGTCTTGAATCGAACTCGAGACTCAATACGCAGCCAATGTAGCTTCTGGATGGTAGATCTAGCAGAGCACCTGCGGGGAAGGCCCACCACAGCCCTAGCTGCTGAGTTTTGTACCCGTTGCAGCCGTACCATCTCTGCTTTATTGATGCCTAAGAATAGAACATTGGCATGATCCAGTCGAGCCAGGATGATTGATTGAACTATCAGTTGGCGCGTTTTGGGGTCGAAGAAGCAAAGAAAGTGGCAGCTACTTGTGTGGGTCTGGAAATTGAGGGAGGAGTCCAGCTAGACACCCAAATTCTTCACCACAGTTTTGGGCGAAGTCAATCAATCAATCAATCAATCAATCAATCAGTCAATCGTGCATGCTTAATTTCACCAGGGTGCAGAGAAATAGAGAGACGGCATTTTCAATAAAAGGTGTTATTTTATTGAGCAGTCTTCTTTCTCATGCAAGAGAAATGAATTGCCACAATTGCAATACTTATCATGAAGTAAAGTGCGTACAGTAAAAGGAGTATTATAAAATAATACTGTAAAAGCATTGATATGGTTTCTTAGCCATATGATACTTTAAAACGGATAAAATATCTACATACATAAAACATTGACTAACAAACTCAACTGGTGCTTCTAAGATATGCCTACCCCGGTGTACCTGACCTAAGCCTAATACGTGGGAAGGAGTAAGTAAGTTGCAGTTTTAAGTTAAGTTGGGTTTTTTGCCAAGAATCTGAATAAAGAATTCTCTCTAAGGTTTGAATCGTACCTTGGTTATAGAATGAAGGAGGTCTTGTATATCGTTTCTCAGGACTCGATCTCCCAGTAACCTACAAGGATGACGGGAAACACCGGAGCTGGATTTCTCGGCGTGAGAAAAGGCAGCTTCTCCAGTGTGTCAAAGGGGAGGGGCGGCTTCCTTCTGCTCTCGCATCAGCTGGGCTTCGGATAAGTAGATAGCCGCTCTGCTCCACACCACCGTGAATGGCTTAAGGCAAGTGTTGGTATATTTATACCTGGAAGGTGCTGTGTTTGACGTAAGGTTGGACATAAGATGTCAATAAAAGATGTCACTAAGAACTGACTGTTCCTTTAGTGCTCGCAGGAGCTCACTGACAAATCAATTAAAGACATGGGGAATTCCCAGGTTGCTGAAGGTTTGGTGTGTCAAAAGAACTCGTTGTGCTCTCTAGGAATCTAAGGAAGTAGCCTTGCCATATTTGGACTGCGTGGGCTATGACTAAATATGGGTAAGATTCTTATGCCTTCATAAGGACATGATGTATCATAACCGCATAAGGGCATGAATCAGGAATATTTAATTAGGGTCCTAGATACATTCACAACAACCCGCTACCTCGAAGAGAACAATATCCTGGACCCGTCCCAGTCCGGGTTCCGCAGCAACTACAGCACTGAAACGGCCCTCATTGCCGCCACCGATGACATCAGGGCCCTGCTGGACAACGGCGAGACCGCAGCCCTCATCCTCCTGGACCTATCAGTCGCCTTAAACACGGTCTGCCACCACACCCTACGCACATGCCTCCACAACGCAGGAATCCGAGTTAAAGCACTGGACTGGACCACCTCCTTCCTCTCCGGCAGAACTCAAAGCGTCCGCCTCCCCCCCTTTCCACTACAAAGCCTCCAAGATCAACATCTACATGGCCCCGCTCACCCACGTTACCAGACAGCACGATCTCAACATCATCTCCCACGCCAACGACACACAGCTGATCCTCTCCCTCACCAGGGACCCCCTCACATGTCAAAACCAACTTCCATGAAGGAATGAAAGCTGTCGCCGAATGGATGAAGAACAGCCGTCTGAAGCTGAACTCGGACAAGATGGAGGTCCTCATCCTCTACTCCACCCCCTCAGCCTGGGACGACTCCTGGTGGCCGACTACCCTGGGAGCAGCACCTACAACCACCAACCACGCAGGTAACCTATGGTTCATCCTCGACTCAACACTCTCCATGACGAAGAAAGTCAATGCCATCTCATCCTCCTGTTTCAACACCCTTTGCACGCTCCGTAACCTCTATAGGTGGATCCCCACCAACACAAGAAGAACAGTCACCCAGGCCCTCGTCAGCAGCAGGCTAGACTATGGAAACGCCCTCAACGCGGGAGCCCCGGCCAAACTGCTGAAATGACTGCAACGCATAGAGAGTGCCTCTGCCCACTTGATCCTCGACATTCCTCGACACAGCAACATCACACCCAACCTGGGAGACCTGCACTGGCGGCCCATCAACAAGAGAATCACTTTCAAGCTCCTCACCCACGCACACAAGGCACTCCACGACACCGGACCAGCATACCTCAACAGACGACTCACCTTCTACACCCCGAACCGCCAGCTCCGCTCCGCCGACCGCACCCTGGCTACCGTCCCTCGCATCCGAAGAGTGACCTCCGGCAGCAGTTCGTTCGCCTACCTCACCGCCAAGACCAGGAACACCCTCCCCATCCTCCTACGGCAGACCCAAGACCTACTAACCTTCAGGAGGCTTGGAATTCACTGAAAAAAACATAGGTTTCAGGGACGTTATAGTTAGAAATTAGCATTTAAAAAAACATAGAAATTCACTGAAAAAAACATAGGTTTCAGGTACGTTATAGTTAGAAATTTGCAGGGATGTGGAATTCCTATAGCCCGACGCCCAGGACATATTGTTTGGGGTCAAGGGCAACAAGTTTTCAAGTGTATTTTGTCCTTCGGACAAGTAGGCCCAACCCCCTGCAGCACAAACCCTTTGGCTGCCAGTTTACAGTACCACATTATGGATCAGGGAAGGGCAATGTTTGCGGTCATGGTAACATTTTGGTCCATATGTTAATGCTGTTCAAACTTGTATTTAAGGTTCATTAATTGAAAGCCTTTATTATTAGGGTGAACGCTCTAAGTAAATGTTGTAAGCTCTGACTGCACTACAACAGTTGTTTGAGTATAAAAATGTGTACACACGTTTTCAAAGTTTAGCAATATGAGGCTACGTATAATTCTCCCAGAATGCTCCCTGATTTGATGCAAATATTTGCAGAAGCTTGAAAGCAAGATTGAGGATTCTTTGCTTTCAAAATTAAATGTTCATAAAAAAAAATGAAAGCAGGTAAAAAACATTTTGCTAAACTACTGTAAAATTTCAGGTGCCATTTCTTTGCATCATCATTTAGTAATGTGTTGATGCACGCTAGTATTTCCCAAAAATATTCATAATGGAAAATACGTGTAACCAGTTTAAATACGATTATAAGGGAACAAAAATAAACAAGCATTGGCAAAGCCAGTGTGTCTGAAATGGACGGTCAGTGTTTTAGTTTTCTCAATGTGTGAATTGTTTTGCCATGGTTTTTGTAAAACCTTATTGGTGTGGGAGCTGCAGGGTCCTCACCAGTATAACAAACATAGGCAAAAGCAAAAATAGTTTTTGGTCTCAAAAAGCACACACTGCCACAGTAGTTACTGGCACTGAACAAAACTACTTTGTGTGCCGATATTCTCCTTGTGAAAGAGCAGAATGCTGTCACTCACAGTGAAGCCAGCCAATACAGAGAGAGACAGAATTTTTATAAACGCAAAAGGTCATGGTCAACGCTAGACCAAATTGGTGGCACAATTTTTAACGAAAGTCTCAAAAGTAAACCCATGGTATATGTCCTTCCATTAAGTGCAGCTATACAGCTTTCGTGAATTCCCAAGAATTTACAGAAGTAGGACAAGAAACAGTACTCCGAGAAAATATTTGTGAACTGTATTTTAGCATGAGCAAACATGCATGTGTAGATTTGCTCATGCGAAAATCTGACTGCAAGTTCACTTTCTCTCAAACCACTTTTTTCCCAAATCTGGAAAAAGGTTTACATTGTCAGGAGTAAATTTCCAACATTTCTCAATATGGGAAAAGATTACCCAAGAGTTTTTGAAAACCCTTGAAACATGCAAGTTAGTAGGTTTGCACAGATTCAAAGGGCATTCTACCCCTGAAACTATTGCTTACCACTATCTACAGCCCCAGTATGTAGATCTGCGGAAACGTGGCAACATAAGAGGATTGCACGTATTCAAACACTACTATGGTATGAGCCTAGCATAATCAGAGAGACTATATCAGAGCTCCTTTTTAGTGAGATTGCTGCCATAATGTGTTGCTGCACCACATGGCAACACAGGGACAAGTGGATTTTGTTACAGGACAAGTAGATTTATGAAGAAACCTGCCCCATGGACAAGTAGATATTTTCTTAAATTCCACACCCCATAGCATTTAACAAACCTTAGAAATTCACTGAAAAAAACATAGGTTTCAGGCACGTTATAGTTAGTTGGACATTTCACTCGTACAAAATCATAGAAATTCCGACACTATAGTTAGTTCAGCTAACTATACCTCGTGCCCCCGCAATGCACTGCTGACGACATCACATATTACATCATTCATGACAGTGACATCACTGATGACATCACTGATGACATCTCAAATGACATCACTGATGAAATCATCTACATGATAATCTGATGCTCCTCCTAACACTCTAATATAACCTTTGACGCACTCACTCTAAAATACAGACTACCATTCTCGAAACCATAGACACACCAATACCAATTACTACATACTCACTCACTGATTCCCAGGTCAACACACACATCCACTCACTCACCTATACAGTCATTCATAAATGCAGTCACTCATCAATACAGCCACTATCTTATGTACTCATACACTCATACAGACACTCAAACATCGCCACTCACCCATGGAGTTACTCACACAGCTAGTCAGTAATGCAAATAATTAATCACACTCCCATTTACTCACCTAATCAGTGATACATACACCACCACACTTAGTTATCCAGATACTAACACATACTTACTCTCATATACAATCACTGACACAAGCACACTCATCCATACAGATATTCTCACAATCGCTCATTCTCACATATAATCATTTATATACTCCAACACTCAAATCTACTGCCTTTCACATATGTAGTTACTCACACATGTACAACTAAGACATCCATTAACTCACCAACACAGCTATACACACACTCACCCACCTATACAGCCCTTCACTGATGCACTCTTGAACCCATACACCTAGTGAAACAGCCACTCGCACATCTAGGCACAGAGTCACATCCTCCCCGTCCACACAGACGCTCAGGCACCCATACAGATACTCAGACAACCAAATCATCCATTCACACACTCATACACTCACTCATTCTTCAATACACCTTGGCATATATATATATATATATAAATCATATTTACACTTTATTGAAACACACAGTCACTGGATGATGTCATCAGTGATGTCATTTGTGATGTAATTAGTGATGTCACTGACCATGTCATGAATGATGTCATATGTGATGTCATCAGCAGTGCATTGCGGGCGCGTGTTATAGTTAGCTGAACTAACTATAACGGAATTGCTATGGTTTTCTACGAGTGAAATGTCCAACTAACCATAACATGCCTGAAACCTATGTTTTTTCAATATAAATATATACATATATATGTGTGTGTCTTGTCTATATATATATTCACTGAACAAAAACATAGGTTTCACACCAGTTATAGTTAGGAATTAGCATTTAAAAAACCTATTAAATTCACTGAAAAAACCATAGGTTTCACACCAGTTATAGTTAGCTGGAAATTTTACTGACATAAAACCATTGAAATTCCCACGTTATAGTTAGTTGGACTCACTATAACTTGAGCGTGCAATGCACTGCTGATGACGTCACATATTACATCACTCATGACATGGTCAGTGACATTACTCATGACATCACTGATGAAACCATCCAGTGAATGTGTGTCTTTCTGAAAAAAAAATATTAGTGAGTAATGTTTACATTTTTAAATATATGTATTAGTGTTTCACTTTGTGTATAAGTGGCTGCATGGGTTGGTGAGTAGCTACATGTGTATGTACATGGGTTATGAGATGTTTTTCTTAGTATCAGTATGAGTGTCTATATGGTTTGGTGGGGGTATTACGTAGCACATAGATGCATGATTGACTGACTCTCTGTTTGTATGTGTTTTGAAGACAGCATATGTGCAGGACTGTATGGGTGAATAAGTGTGTATATGTGTATGTTAGTGAGTGAATGACTGTCTCACTAGTGTCTTTATCAGTAACTACATATGTTTTAATCTAGTATATGTGAATATTGATGTATATAAGTGAGTATATGTGAGAGTAAGAGATTGTAAGAGTTCCGGTTTAAATAAGTATGTGTTTCTATAAGGGATTGTTTAAGAGAATAAATATGTTTAAATTTCAATAGAAGTAAGGTGGTAGTGTGTGTATAGCTCTATATGCAAATAAATGGATGTTCAATTGTTTATTTGCACGTGTGAGTATGTGTGTGAGTAACTTTTGGATGACTGTCAGTGTGTAACTGGATGTATAGGTGTATCACTACATATGATGAGTGAGTATATGTATGAGTGAGTATATTGAACTGTTTGTGAATGAGTAGATGTGTATATAGATGGTGGAATTACTGAATTGGTTGTTGTAACGGATATGGTTATCTCCATTTTTTTTAATTTGAGTTTCTATTTTTGAATATGTGTTTCAAGGGTTACATTACAGTGAAAGGAGGTCTGTCACTCTGTCACAAGGATGGTGTCATCAGTGATGTCATGAGTGATGTCACTGACCATGTCATGAGTGATGTAATATGTGACGTCATCAGCAGTGCATTGCACGCGCAAGTTATAGTGAGTCCAACTAACTATAACGTGGGAATTTCAATGGTTTTATGTCAGTAAAATTTCCAGCTAACTATAACTGGTGTGAAACCTATGGTTTTTTGGTGAATTTAATAGGTTTTTTTTAAATGCTAATTCCTAACTATAACTGGTGTGAAACCTATGGTTTTTTCAGTGAATTTCAAAGGTTTTGTAAATGCTAATTCCTAACTATAAGTCTCAGTTTATAAGTAAGACTGTTTGCGCTCTAGTTGTTCTTTAGAACACTCTGGGACATTCTGTCATTGGGTTATATTTGGGCTACATCTGGCTGATATTTGGGCTACATTTGTTTTTTTTTTGTCTCTGGTGGCCATCTTTGGGCTACATTGAGCTACATTTGGGCTCTAACATATATATAGCCCAATATATATTTTCTCAAAGTTAATTTTCGTAAAAACCACTTGAGCATATATCTTGAGACATAGGAAAGGCACATCGGGCTACCAGTCCCAACAATTTTGCAAATTTTTTTTTTGTATATTCTTTTTTTTTTTTTTTTACCTTGGAGCGCTCCCGGTGCGCGCCCCGGGGAGCGTCCCGTAAGCGCCAATATGGCAAACGAAAACATGATCGTGACGTATCGCGTAGCCGCGTCCTCGTGATACGCACGGCGTAAGCGCACCCGGAAGCACTCGAGCAAATACGATCGCGCAACGTAAACATCCGACGCGCTTACGCGACGCGACCCGGGGCGCGCCCGGGGGCACGTAGCGTAAGCACGTCGGGTCATGTGACCAGAAAATAACACTTTTCATTGGTTTATACCAGTTTTGGTTTCATAATAATGAAGCCCCTGGTCTTGTGACCTGAAAATAACACTTCTCATTGGTTCAGGACAGTTTTTTTTCCAATTGATGAAAGACCCCACCTTTTTTCCTTATTCTGACTTTGTCCTTTGACTTAGGAAGACCTGTTTGTACTTCTCTGTACCTTTTTGATCTATATAATGGCTTCAGTAGCAGCAGCAGCTGGTGCATCTCCACCACCACCACCACAACCACCAAGAGGACCACCACAAGATTTCATTGGTGGTCAACAAGAGGAGGAAGAGGAGGAGGAGGAGGAAGAGGGGAGGAGAAGATGGCTTGAAGAACAAAATACCCCATACCAGCCAAGACCACACATTATATGGGAGTTTTTTTCGATCCCAGAGGGGAAGAAAAAAGTAAATGCAGTCAAGGTGACTTGCCTAATCTGTGGCATGGAACTTTCTAGGGGGAACCCTAATAAAAAATATTCATTTGGAAACAACACGATGATTCGCCACATGCAGCGCAAGCATCCAATAAACTATTCTGCTGCAGTGATGAGGGAACTGGCCAGTAACCCTCCACAATCCACAAGCACCACCTCAAAAAGAAAGCAACCCACTCCGTCGGGATCAGAGGCAAGTGAGACGATGCCCTGCATTCAGCCACGATTTGCAGATTTCCGAATTATCTGTAAATATTGTGGGAAGACCATCTCCTACAGAGAACAGAGTGTAAAGCTCGTCGTCCTTGCTGGGGACAACCACAAATGCCCCAATAAACCCTAATTATTTCTTTTCTTTTTTTTTTGCTCCAGTTGAGCCATTTTCAATTCCCTGTTTTTTCGTTTCTCCCCATGAAAAATACAAAAAAATATAAAACTGTTCAGAAAACCCCAAAAAAGTTTAAAATGTTAAAAAAACATTTAAAAAATATAAAACAACAAAAAGAAGAAAAAAAAAACAGTTCTTTTCAGAACTACCTCTAATTTATAAAAAAAAGGCTTCATTTTTGGAAAAGTCTGTCATTCTTTTTTCCCCATGGTACGCTCCCCGGTCCGCTCCCCGGTGCACGTACCGGTCGCTCAACCCGCGCAAATAAAAAAAAATATTATTTTTTTTTTGCCCCGCTCGGCCCTTTTATTGCCCCCACATCAAACCTAGGGGGTCAGGGGGGGTCTATCCCTGCCCCCTTATGGTCATTTCCCCCTTTGATTTTTTCACCTCTTATGTCTCGATTTTACCGAGACACAAGATGGCGGCCGCTCCGGACTGTTTCGAATGTTTACAGACACCCGAGAGCCAATCAGCTTTCTGTGCGCAAGTCGCGTGGCGCGCCCGGAGCGCTCCCCGGTGCGCATACCGGGGCGCTGCCATAGATATATATATTTTTTTGAACCTAAATTACTCAAAAACCACTGGAGCACATATCTTGAGACATAGCAAAGGCACATCGGGCTACCAGTCCCTACAATTTTGCCAAGTTTGGTGGAAATCCATTCAGCCGTTCGGGCTAAAAGTGAGTTCGACCGCCCTATGAAAATTAACATGGGGAAAACATGTTTTGGGACCCCCCTTTTATCTCGGCCCCCGCTTGACGAATCCCCCCCAAACTTTCAAGGAAGGAGCGGAGCGGGCCATTTTCTCGGAGAAATTTGTGAAGATTCGTCCACCGGCGCTAAAGTTATTCATATGGAAAGTAGATCCTAACTATAACTACCTACTGGCGACCGCCAGTAGGTGATATATGTATATATGTATATATATATATATATATATATATATATATATATATATATATATATGCAACCATGCGCTTCATTTTAACACTAAAACGGAAATAATGCCTTAACTCATACTCTGCTGCAGAAGAGGGTTTTCAAATATGCTAAAATCACTGATATCAACACCAAGATTTTTCATAAGCCTTGTGATTTGGTGAGCAGATGCCACAGGCTAGCACCCCTCTCTGAAAAGTATTCTAGTTCCAGTGCAATTTGCCCTGTGCCACTTTTATGGGCAGATGAATATCTTGGCCACAGTCTGATGAAGACATATTTAGAGGCATGGTCAAGGTCGTGACATGTACAAACAATTGCTGTTAGAGAAGAACACAAAAAAGTGTAAAGAGTATGCTATTTGGTAAATCATAGCATTTTGTATGTCTACTATTACATAATGCTAGGTGGGTCGCTAAAGTTTGTCATTCTCTCATAGTTTTAAAATGTTTGGAAAGCACTGCATGTGTGAGAGGTCTGTTGGGGAAGCAGAGTGCAGGCAGGATAAACAGTCGAGCAGGGAGGGAGGTGGTGTGTCGGCTGGAGAGACCAGTGAGGCATGGAAGAGAAAGAGGAAAGACGTCACAAGTATAGAGGAAGAGTTGGTGGGTAGCAGAAAGATGCAGAAGGGGAACAGGAAAGTACAAGGGGCGCTACATTCACTCCCACTGAGGGTAAAAAGTCAAATGTCATAAAAAACTGCAAAAGCAAAAATAGTTTCCTGATCTCAGAAGTGGAAGGATACAACCCATCTAATCAAAATACAGGCGAAACCAAAATAGTCCACAGGTAGTACAGAATCAATAGACAGTAAAGCCACTGACTGACTCATGACTTTAGAGCACACCAAAAACCTACTCTACGTATATGTTACTGCTCCTCACTTGGTGCAAATTCCACACACCAAGAAAAGCACTCATAGCGGCGAGTCCCATAGATTTTTATTCTGGGCTCACGGTGTCCAGACGCATTTCGGCTGACGCCTTTTTCGATGGTAACATGGCGCAACCGAAACGCCCTTCTTTATGTCCATTACATATCATTAAAATGAAAAGAGACAATCTCGCTGTTTTTGACAGCCATCTTATAAGCGTGAAAACATACAGGTTTCATTATCTCTGCTGTGATATGCTCATGTTGTTTCTAGCAATAAAGTTACATGCAGAGTTGTTTCTATATACAAAACCCAGGAAAAAGAAGAAAACGGTATCAATTGCATTTCAGTGCTACCTGTAATCCATATTCACCCCGCGACTTTACGTATCGCCCACAAATGGGCATATATTAGCCATCTTTGCACATCACAAATCACATTTAGCCCATAATGGGCAATCTCTTTACTAATCCAATAATTTTCTTTCCAATTTCATGTTAGTAAAGCCGTCAAACTCCTAATCTCCCAAGAAATTCTTCATCCTACCCCCTGCCCTCTAATTGCTTTTAAAGAGGCCACATCAAAATGTTCCCTTGAATTCTCAAATAAATAGCAAAACCCTATTCCCAATTCATATCTTACCAGAGCTCAAAACAGATTCATAAAGGCAATCCTTTAAACTACACAGTTACTCTCCCAAATGTACAGCTAATTCCTCATGTGGGTTTAATCCCCCCGGGGTCTTCGTTTGAAGGTCAATAATGAACCTAGATTCTAACCTCCTAAGGCTCGTAATCCTATCCCCTCCCGGGGGTTGGCTGGTACATGATCCAAGCCAAAGAAAGTCAGAAGCGATCTGTTTCCCTTGTGTATTTGAAAGTGGCGTGCCACTGGGTAGGCCATATCACCATTACTTATAGCACTAGCATGCTCCAGAACACGTATCTTCATTTGATGGATCGTGCTCCCGACATATTTGAGCCCGCAAGAGCACATCAGACGGTACACAGTGTACTGGGTACTGCAGGTAACAAATTTACCTATGTTTTTCAACTTCTTTATCCCAGGAACTTGATAAGTCAAACCTCTCTTACTTCCCACACACACTTTGCACTTCCCACAGGGATAAAACCCCTTCATCTCTCTGTCAAAAATCTTTGATGTACCTTTCTTGGAGTAACTGCTGGTGAGTGTATCTCGCAGAGACCTCGCTTTCCGAAAAGTCAACATTGGCCGATTTGGAATGTCCATTCCAATCACCGGATCCATTTTAAGAAGACTCCAATGTCTTCTAAAAATGGTTCTCAGTTTGTCTGCATCTTGACAAAAGGTGGTTATCATCCGAAAACCCCCTTTGTCAGTTTTTTCTATAACTTTCTTCTATAGAAGATTCTTTCTAGGTACAGAGTTGACCCTTTTTAATGCTCCCTCCAGGGTCTTTTCTCCATAACCTCTCGCTCGAAACCTACCAATACTCTTCCCTGCATACTTCTGGAAATCTACTTCTCTAGTGTTGTTTCGTTTAATATGTAGTAATTCCCCATATGGAATGTTGTTAATTAATATGGGAGGATGCCCACTATGGGCATGTAAGATGGAATTCCCCGCTGTGAGTTTACGATAGAGTTTTGTGCCGATTTTATTGTCAATTATAGCGACCTCTAGGTCCAGAAAGTTCACTGAGCTCCCACTGATTTCAGCACTGAATTCCAAATTGAAGTTGTTATTATTCAAAGACTGCACATATTCTTCAGCTGTTTCTGCTTACCCCCTCCATATTAGGAAAAGGTCATCAATATATCTGTACCACGTTACGAGTTTATCAATCCATGTACTCTTCTCCTCTGCCCTGGCCACCTGCACCTCCCACCAGCCCACAAACAAGTTTGAGTAGCTGGGGGCGAAGCAGGTTCCCATGGCTGTACCAGACACTTGTTTAAAGTGCTGGTCTTAATACAAAAAGATGTTGTTATGCAAGCAGAAACTTAGAAGTTCAATGAGCATTTCACTGTGTTTAGAGAACTCAAGTGCCCGACTTTTTCAGAAAAAACTGTACTGCCTGCAAACCTTGTTCGTATCCTATACAAGTATACAGACTTGTGATATCCATCACTACCATCAAATCCCCTTCATGCCATGCGACCTCTGCCAAATGACATAAAAAATCTTTGGTGTCCCTGGTATACGACCTGAGTTTCACTACATAACAGGACAGGAAATGATCAATGTAAATAGAGATGTGTTCCAAGAGGCTACCCTGCGATAAAACAATGGGCCTCCCTGGCGGTAACAAAGCCTTCTTTGGGAAGGTGATAAAAACAAGGTGTTACTGGATTCAACCTCCTCAAGAATAGATATTCCTCAGTTTCTACCATACCTTTCTCATACCACTTTTTCAACACTGCATGGCAATAAACAATGCTTGTAATATACACATCTTTGTTCACTTTTATGTAGAAGTTCTCATTATTTAATTGGCATAGGGACTCTGCATTATACTCTTCAACAGTCTGTAAAACAATGTTACCGCCCTTGTCAGAGGGCTTTAAGACTATTGAAGTATCTTTTTTAAGTCGATCAATCGCCGTATATTGTTCATGTGAGAAATTCCACCCATATTGAGAATTTTCATCACCCACACGCAAATGCACCAGTTCCTGTATCACTTTATCAGAGAAAGTATCAATAATGTAATTTGGCATCTGCGGAAGAAAGGTAGATACTGGACTGAATGATGTGGACACTTTTCTCTGCTCCACACCCAGAAACCCAGCCGGGTCTTCCTCTTCCAACGGACCATCAATTTCTTCACGCAAATCCTCCAAGACTTGTATAGCTGGTATATCTCGTCCCAACAGGATATCTGTTTCCTGCTGGTGATCCCTCTCTCCTCGTGCACCTGTTTTCTTAGGACGTAATTTAAAAAACTTGTGCAATTTCAATTTCCTGGTGAACTTAAATAAATCTATACACGTTTTTGTGTACTCCAGTTTCTTTTTTGGACAAAAAGTGAATTCCAATTTAAGCACATCTTCCTCTGTCCTGGTTAAAGTTTGCAGTGTCAAATTGATGATAGTGAGGTTATCAGAAGGCAAGCCATCTAGCGCCGCTTGTTGAATTTCTTTTTGCCCCTTGTTATCATTGGGGATCCGTACCCTTTTGCGCCAGTATCCCCCTCTTCTTGTCTTCCTCCGCTTTTTTATTTGGGTGGTTTGCCCCTTGCATTCCGCTGCCAGGATTGTCATATTACCTGGAATTCGTCAGCAAAAAACATCGGCTTGTTTGCTATTGCCACCAAAGACCCGTTTTCATCCTCTGGCTGCTCAGGTGTTGTCACTTCCGATTCTGAGGTATCCCGATGTGCCAATGCCTGTGGCACCATTTTGGTTCGAAGAGCTTTCTGTGGTGCATTGAACTTTTTGGCAAACGGCAGTATTCTTCCAGCCGCGTAGTCAAGTTCATCGTGCTCAAACTTCTCTTGTTTGCGTGACCTGATCTTACTCTCATAGCTCTTGAGACGCATGGTCATGCTGTCCCTCAGCTCCTCGTGTTTTTCTTTTTCGTCATTTAATCCAATTTCGTGCTCCAGGTCTTCAATGGTTTTCCGAGCCTTTCAAGATCACTCCAGGCATTCAATTAAAATCAGTAACATACCTTTGCACGAGTCAGCGGTATGCTCTGACCATTTTTGAAGTTACAGAGGGTCGGGATTCTCATAGGCTGGAATTGTATATATTCTTAATCCCCGTGGGACCCTCTTGACTTCCACATAGTTCTGAAGTGATGTTCCTTCCCACCACTTATGAATTTCACATTCGTATAGCCTTTCAAGCGAGACAAATTGATTTACCAGGGTCGTGGGTTTCTCATTGTTTTTCTTAGGGAATGTTGCCCCCGAAGAATGCTTCTTTTTAAAGACTTCCAAGGCCGTTTCATTGCGATCCACATCTCTATACATTACTGCTTACGATGCGTACACCGGTATCTCCAAAATCATTTGGAGTATCAGCCACCTCGCACTTGTCGAAAGGTCGGAGTCCCGTGCAGACTGTCTCCTAGTTAGGGACGCTCTTGTCTTTTTATACGGTTCACTCTTCTTTCCACGGTGCACGGGCAAACATTTCTTCTGCTTCCAACTTGCACCACTGCCGTGCACTCCCATGCAGGTGCTTTTTCGCGGGTGATGCCCCCGCTATAATCACTGCTCCTCACTTCGTGCAAATTCCACACACCAAGAAAAGCACTCAAAGCGGCGATTCCCGGGGCGGAGCCAGGCCGGCGGCCAAGATGGTCGCCGGGTCTCCCGGCTCCGAAACCTTCTCCTCCAGCTACCTGATTCAGCTGTTGCGGCGGCGCTGCCGACGGTTTGTCGAACTGCGGAATGTACCCTGACCTGCTCGGATTGACTCCGGTGGCTCTCCGAGTTCGGAGGGCGGAGATATGCCCTTCGGTCGGCGGGGCCTGCGCGGGTCCCGGAGCCGGGGCCTCGCGTGCGGTCGCTGCCGCCGTGGGCACAACAATATCGGCCAGGAGGACCTGAGTGGCGCCAGACACCCGCTGGGGCGTTTATCTTGCCCCGAGAGGAGCCCCTGCTCATGCTGTGGAGTGCCGGTTCCCCGTGCTGGATGGACCCTCCCTCCTCCCTTGATTGCTGCCTCGCTAATGGAGGACTGCGGCATCGCTCTTTGTTTCCCTGACGGAGATGAATGCACATCGGCTGCAGCAGACAGTGTCAGCGTTTTGGGGGTTCGGAGCCAGCCAATTTGTTGTGATTTGGCATCGCTCGGATGCACAGTGCGAAATGTGTGAGACCACCGGATCGATGGCTGGGGCGGCAGTTATACCGTCTGCAACTGAAGAGACGCTCTGATAGTCGACAAGATGGCGGCTTGTGTGAGGGCTCCGGCGGCAATTATGCCGTGGGCCCCGATTGATGGCGTCGTCCTGCAGAGCCGCTTCCACCGGCACAGAAGGTGATGCATACCTGGTGAGGAGCAGGGGGTTTGGATACCCTCCCTGATGCAACGGCAAAACCAATTGTGAACTTAGACCCCGACGTTTGCGATGTCACGAGCGCATGTGATGCTGACACTTTTTCTGGGTGCCTATGGCTCAGTGACTCCCCCTTCAGTCCGTGGTAGGGCCCGGATGGGTGTTTTTTGTACATCTCTGTATGTTGCTGGCAGATGTGAATTGGTCTGTGAGGCCTCCCTGATCGCTACGGACGGTTTCTTCGGAGCGGTGCCTGCTTCCCCAGCGCATGGAATCATCGGGGACTCCATTGATGTGACACATGGGGTGACTCCTGTGCTGCCTTCTCACCAGAGGTTGACGTCGTCATGCTACTCAAACTGCGCTGACTGACTATTTGTACTGACCTGTACCTGCATGGCTGATCGGGAGGCTGTCGAGGGTGGCGGACGGCTCCAGGAATGTGTTGTGCTCTAGGACACTGCAAGATCTCCTGTCTTCCCCTGGACACTCATTATTATTGTACCTTCACTACTTTGATTAAATGGCGACGAAAGGTTTGGACTGAAACACAGCATTGTTTCGACCGGGTGTGCTGGGGCTGCGGGGGGAGGATCGTTTTTCTGGGCTGCTAAGGGGAGGGTCACCATCGGGGTTGGGTGCCTGGGTGTTCTGGCGTGTCGATTTCTACTTTATATCGGTGAGTGTTCTGAGTATTCAGCGGCGACGCCATTTTAGACGTGCACTACGACGGGGAGGGGGGGGGGGCCGGGGGCCTGAACTGGGAACCCCCCACTACGTTTTTTCTTCTTTATACTTCTCTTCTCTTCTATATTGCGGGTTCACATTGGGCGACAGGCACGCTGCTAAGGGGGAGGCCGTAGCCAGAGGCAGGGGTGCAGGGTGGAGGGTTGGCGGGGGGGGTAATATTGTCTTCTTTCTTCTGTTTCTAGGGCCTCTTTTTCTCTTCTGTTTCTTTCAGCTTTCTCTTCACTTTTCTTTCTTTTCGTCTTTGTTAGGACCAAGTAACGGGCCACTCTCCGTACGTTCTGGTGATGCGAATTGCAAGGGGGGATGTTTCTATAAAGTTTTGTGTTGAGGCGGGCACCTGCTGTATTGGGGGGCGGAATGTGTAGCTTATTGTCTATCCTGATAATTGTGTACCGGAGTTATCGTCCTTCCTGCAGTAGTCCTGACCGTGAATATCCTGACCTTTGCTAACCCCTTGCTTTTGTATTATTTGATTGTGCGACAATAGATCCTGTTTTTCTTTAAAACTTTAAAAGAAACCTCATTAATCCTGGTGCCAATTTGGTACGGACATTATCCTGAGTTACAACGGGGCGTTTGGGTGGCGGAATGTTGCTTTGCTAGCTGCTTAATTGACTTGCTTTGACCGCCTTTGATTTATTGGCCGACTGTGATGGTATCGTGCCTGCGATTGTAACTGTGTTACTTACAATAAAGGTTTACCAAAAATTAAAAACAAAACAAAAAAAAAAAAGCGGCGATTCCCAATGATTTTTATTCGGGGCTCACAGTGTCCAGACACGTTTCGGCTGATGCCTTTTTCGATGGTAACATGGCGCAACCCAAACGGCCCTTCTTTATGTCCATTACATATCATTAACATGGAAAAGAGACAATGTCGCCGTTTTTGGCAGCCATCTTAAAATTGCAAACATACAGGTTTCATTATCTCTGCTGTGATATGCTCATATTGTTTATTGCAATAAAGTTACATGCAGAGTTTTTTCTATATACAAAACCCAGGGAAAAAAAGAAAACGGTATCAATTGCATTTCAGCGCTACCTGTAATCCATATTCACCCCCGTGACTTTACATATCGCCCACAAATGGGCATATATTAGCCATCTTTGCACATCACAAATTACATATATATCTTTATACGTGTATGTTAATACAATTGTAGCAAAAGGTCTCTGAGACAACTCGACCTCTCTGTAGACCGCCGTGAAGAAGCTTGCTTCATGTATACAAACAAGAAGTACATAAATAACTGGATGTGTGACGAAAAGTACTTTTTACTAGTCCTATTACAATGCAAGCGTAAGGCACAAGAGGAGGAATGATACACCACACCTAACAACATGAAGTGAGAGCAATACTCCTGTGAACGGGTCCAGAAACATCCTTATGGATATGTTTAGGAATTAGTAACAAAACGTGTCAAACAGCTCTCACTGATGGCTAAAGAGTCGCCTAATTTCTGCATAACTGTGTGCTATAGATTACCTGGTCATTTCCGACTCGGCTCAAATTCCATCAGAAATAACGTTTTAATGTAAAAAAAAACACCTCTTCGTACTGGAATGCGTCATTTGGAAATGGTTAGACAACTACATAGGCTTTTTTGTTTCTCTGCGTATCCTACGTTCCCATGAATAAACTTTCTTTGACGTGTCATAAGCCCACAGCTACTTACCTGCAGCTGTTTTTCTTTGCAAACGGGGCACAATGAAACTATAATAATAAGTATTTTACATTGTACCTTTCTGAAGATGGGTCCAGTGCATTTTACACTAAAATCATTATGTGCTTAGCTTTCATCATAGATTTAAAAATAGATACGAGAAGAGTTGGAAAATGGGTTGTCTAAATTCTTCTGCACCATAAGAAAGTTGCCAGCCGAAATTAACCCTCTCAATCCAGTTTTTTTTCCACAACAAATTTTTATTGTCGACAGCCAAAAACGCCCAACAGGGTAATAAGTACATAATACAAATACTGATGTCAACATTTTGTATCAAATTACACAATGGAGATCATGTGCATAACAACCTATCATAATAACAAATAACAGACGTGCCATTAATCCATGATAAGTAGAAAGCATAGAAGGTCCATCCATAACTGTGAAGCCTACATTACCACCATCTGTAAATCACCACATCGCAACTATGTTCAAATCACTCGGTTGTTGGATCAGGAATGGGCTCTAAGTATATCCCCCGGAAGTCCGCCCATCTCTTCCACATCTTTAGATGTTTTCGAGGGCAGCTCCGAGCAGCAGAAATAGGTATTTCCAGCCCTGTGCAGAAATCTAGGCCCCTTTTCCAGACTCCTAAAGAGGGCGGGGAACAATCCTTATTTATAGTCCTGCACATCATGAACATATGCACGGGGAAGAACAACTATACTAATCTAGGTAAACTGCAAATATTTGAATTATTCTGTTTTTTTAATGACAAAATACAATGGCCTTCGTCAATGTGTGGCGCTCAAATGTTTGATCTTTCCAGTAGGGTAGCATGATTTGACTCAGAGAGCGTTGATTTCTTCTCCAGCTATGTACGCATGAACTACATTTTTGTCAACTTCATGGTAATCTTGAAGTGCGTTTCCTAGATGCCCAGAGTAGTGCAAACAACAACAGCACGACGAAGCAAAAGGCAAAACATTCGTATGACACAGTGACTAATGTCATTATAATGTAGCAACTCCACAGCTTCAAAAGATTAATGAAAGGAACACCAAGCAGCTGCAGCTGATGTCACACTGTCGATCGCCAATGAGCCTTAAGCAAAATTCTAAAATACAGATTTTCCTAATTAACTCAGTGCCTTTACATTCTCTTCCACGTATGCTTCAAAAGAGGAATTCAGCGCCATGGCACTTCTAATAGTGTGTCCTGCCCACCCTCAAATTTGAAAGCGTCGTGCTCATGTTGGGTCCAGACACAGAAATACTACTTTCCTCAATGTTCTTACTAAAACTGTTGCTTTGAGTTGCCAAGACGTCTGAAAAAAAAGGCAAACAGTAACATGTCAAAACGGTTGACAGTGTGAACAATGTTTGCACTCTATGCCAACTGTAGGGCTTCAAAAGCAAAGCTGCAGCTCATGTTGGATTGTCCGTTAGGGTCAGGTGGGTGTTTGCTGACAATGAGGTATAGTTGACAGGGGCGGCTCCTCCGTTTGAGCAGAGGAACGTCGTCCCACAGGCCAGAGCTGAAAAATAAAATAGTAATAAAGTTCATGTATTACCATTTTATTTTTCAGTAACCAAACCGCCCTGAATTGAGTGAAAGGAAGGGGCGGGCCAATGCAGCTGAATTGCAGGAGGGAGATGTGCCCTTTAAAATGTGCATGTCTCTTTGGCATTTTAAAGTTCTCTAATCCAGCTGTCTCTCTAACCCAGCTATTTTAAACAGCAGGGTTAGAGAAAGCGCAGGACTCCAGTACTCTTAGGAGCAGAGAAAGCCTGCTCTATCCAATCCTGGCGCTGTTCTCATGCTGGTGAGAGCTGCACCTTGGTTAGTGCAGTTTCCTAGTCCTGCGTTGCAGCCTGCCTGGAAGAGAGACGACCGGTGGAGGAGGATGTCGCATCTCAAGGTAAGTAGTTTATTTGTTTATTTTGCATACACCCCCCACCCAGCACTCTCGGTACATGATAGCAACCACTGATTGACAGAAGGGAGAACCGATCTCATTAAATACAACTTCCTGATCATTGGCTCAATGGATATGTATTCGGACAGACTGGTACTACTGTGAGAATAATTTTTTCATACCATCAAAGAAGCTGCTATTTATTTCCAGATTCTTACAGTCTGAGAAGTTGCAAAGAATAGACACCCTGGATAGTGTACTAGTTTCTTCACTGATACATGGTCAATGAGTTCCCAGATGTGAAACTTGTAACCTTCTAAAGATGGACATCACCTTAGAACTCACATTAGATAGCAGTGCTTGTGCTGATTTCTCCAGAAATTGGTCTACGTACTTGTAGCTATCAAATTCAGGCATACGAAGTCCACAGTGTTACAACAATATAGGCACACTAATCATTATGGGCCTGATTCACAAAGGGGATAAAGTTACGAGTCTCCGCCTAGTGGCAGAAACTCTACACCCTGGGCAAAATCTCCGCCCCGCTGTACTCAGGGTGGAGATTCCACGGCGAGTACGGAGATTCCGCCACAAGCGGGGAGACTCTGCACCTGTAACTTTGCGAGCCCTGTGGGCCCGATTAATAAAGGTAAACTTATACCTGAAATCTATGGGCCCAATTCACAAAGATAAACTTAGACCTTAAGTTTACCGTTCTGAATAGGGCCCTTAGACTTCAGGTCTAACTTTAGACTTCAGGTCTATACTTAGTTTTCAGCTCGAAGTTTATCGTTGTGAATTGGGCCCCATGTATTCAGAACATAATGGTTACTCAAAATTAATGGTGCAAACCAATTGGACCACCCTAAAGTTGTACTTTACAGCAACAAGTCTCTCACAAAAAGTATCTATTAAATTTAGTTTTTGATACCACCAACATACATACAGAAGACAACCTCAAAATCTGCCTTACTTCTGGTGGTACATACATGGACATTTTTAGTAAAAGCTAACGCCCGTGTTCATGCAAGCTAAATAAACAATAGCCAGTCAGTGATGGGTGCTAGAGATGTGTATGCTTGGTACATTATCACTGTAGTTGGCAGGCATTTAAGGGATTAACATAAGTAAGCAGACTACATAGGAAAAAAGATCATTACAATCCAGTTTATTATATATATATATATATATATATATATATATATATATATATATATATATATATATATATATATATATATATATATATATATATTACTATTATAAAGAGAGAACACAAACCTTTTGGCAATGTAAACTCGGGAACCACAGCGCCAATCCACACACCCAATACATTGTTGTAATTCTCAGGGTGTGCAGATGGACATAGGCTATAGAAAATAAAAAAGAAAACGTAAATTTAAAACTATAACTCAAAAAAGAAAGTAGTGCCCTGAAAGTAGCGCCGGCCGCGAAGTAGCGCTGGCCGCAACGTACGTGATGACGAGAAGGAGCGCCGGTGAAGTGAGGAGCGCGGGGAGGAGCGGCAGCTCAGGTGCGTCATGACGAGGAGGAGCGGCGGTGAAGTGAGGAGCGGCTGCTCAGGTAAGGCTCTGGAACACGGGAAATGTCGGAGCGGGAGGGAGCCGGTGCGGGAGGTTGGCCCTGAACAAATGCGGCTGAGGTAAGACTCAGGCTCTGGGGGCAGCATTTCAGGCTTGCGTGCACTCCCGCCCCGGCCCCCACCCGCCACGACATTGTCCGGGACACAGACAATGTTGTGGCGGGCGGGGGCCGGGTCGGGAGTGCACGGAGGCCTGAAATGCTGCCGCCAGCCCCCTTCTGCCCCAGGCAACGCTGGGGAGGGCTGCTAGTATATATATATATATATATATATATATATATATATATATATATATATATATATATATATATATATATATATATATATATATATATATATATATATATATATGTGTGTGGTTTTTAAACTTTTGCAGATCTAACACAGATGGTATCTTCCTAGTACTGATAAAGAAGAGGAAGACTGCTACAACTTCAGACAGTATATTCTGTTCCAGTGAAGAGTTATAAATATATATAGACTGGCACGTTTCTATATAGAGACTGACAAGCCTTACCATCTGCTAATCCGAGGTACTAACAATTGACACAATGGATTTGGACTGTGACAACCGATTTGTCTTGTACAGAATAATGTTGGTATCAAGGAAGTAGTCGGGCATCGACTGGGACCACTGCCTGCAAAGCACACATCACAATCCCGCGTTACTACGAACACAATGGTAACTCCATTGGGGTGGTATGTCAGGGAAAGGCGTATACTGTACATTGAAGGATCTCATTGGCATTCACAGCTGTGCAGAGTTAGTTGAAAAAGCACTTCCACTTTCTTTATAGTTATGTTTTTTTGGCAATGCCAACAGCTGTACAGTTGGATTCTTCATTTGTCAAACATGAAACATTTTACTTTAGTGAAAGGACAGCTGTATATGTAGGACAGAAGTTTGAAAGTTTGAAAATTCCTCATTTCCAATAAGACGCTCTCTTCTTTCTCTTTCCTAGTTTCCCAGTCCAAGGGCATGGATGCAAAGGTGACGGAGTCCAGGGGAATGGCCAAGATGGTGACCAAGCAACACAGAGGCCTAAGAATATCTGGCTAACACTGCATGTAAGAAGCAACCAGGAACTCAATGCTTCATCAGCTCAAAGTAAGACGTGAAGAGGTGGTGGTGACAAAGGAGTCAAAACAGGGGCTTAAGCTGGAGAACGGGGGAGATTTTGAAATGGTGCTGGAATAGTGCACAGTGGCACTGCTCACATCATGCCTAACTGACAACAATTCCCTCATGATATCTGCAGCCAGAAGAAAGGAAGCGGCTGCCTCAGTGAACCCCCCTCTAAATTCATTCATACAAGACTATTGAATCTGTATATTAGGGATGATGGAACTGTTGCAGAGGACTGATGAGAACACCTTAAAAACAATGTTAAATTTGATTTGGAAGAGACTGTAATAAGCAGAGAACAAAGCGTAACTCATTTGGACACATCAACAAGGATCACAAAAGATGTTGAACAAATCCACACTGACCTCAGCAGACTAAAACAAATCTAGGGAATCAGAGGTACACTGGCTAGTCGACTTAAGGTCCATACAAATAAGAGTATTTATTGAGAGTTCCAGAAAAGGAAGGTGAAGAAGTTGTGAAACGTTTTTATGGCTCTTGGATAGAAAGGACTATAGAATTTCCCAATGGGGTGCTAATGGAAGCAACACGCCAGTGTTACCAGTTGAAGATACAAAAGCCAATATCAGCAAAGCATATTAAAGACCCCTCAACTAGTATGATATTAGGAAAGGAGGCCCTTAGGGACAGTATCATGAAAACCATCTGAAACAATGGCAAACTGAAAAAATGAGGAAACTTGATATATCTACTCTTGGATCCTCCCCGAGCCACAAAGGGAAGGAGGAAAGTTTGGAACAATTCAAGAGAGATTTTGCAGCATGTGGAGCAACTGTTCCTTCCCACAAAATTGAAAATAGTGATTCAGGGCAAAAAACAACTTCGTTTGAAGTGCAGAGTAGGCACAGCAGTTACCAGACTCTATGAAGGCCCATTTTTGTAGGGGAAAGGGACTCAGAGGAAAAAGCACACTTGACAGACTGTGAGCTCAGCCACATTGGTACTATGGACTATTAATAGAAAATGGTAAGACAGATAATGACTGATGTATATAATTAGTTCTGCGTTTAACACCAACTCACATTAAAGAAATGCCAGTAAAAGGAGCACAACCTTAATACCGTGCCGAAAATATCATTGCACAAATATCATGTCCACAAAAATGTGATGTCAAGAATATCATGGGACAGAATATCGTTGGTGAGAATGATGGTTTTTAAGTGATTATATATATTTTTACTCAAAGTTAAATACACTAAGTATATACATAAGACACAGTGGCACTATCCCCCAAATCAGATCAATATAGCATCGGTCTCCACGCATGCACCCGTTCAGCAACTGGCAGTCTGTCGTATCATGCACGGACTGGTATACCAGAAGGGACGGTGCAGTAGTACACAGGTGGAATGCATTTGCCAACAATGGTTGAGTGGAATGGGATATCTAAAGGGGGGGTGATACAATAAAGTAGGGATATTAGCCTCAGGACTTCTGGTGTGGGTGAGGCAGAGGAGTGGAGCATGGGACTCTGATACATAAGCGTGGAGGATATCTCTAGCGTGACCCCCACTGATCTCGTCAATACCCCTCCTGAGAGGTATCAGATTAATTCTCATGGGTGGAATCATCACCTGCCGCTGAGAGCTCGTTATATTGTCTATAAAGAGACAGTCCTAGAATCAGGCCCCACGCCTGCACATGATCCGGACTTTGCAACCCTTTCTACATATCTGACCGCAACAAAGCCCTTTGACAGGTACCTCATTTGGACAATGCTTCCCCCACCACTGGAGTGTGGGCCCTCTAGGGGATGCCATGGGGCATCCCTGAAGCCTCAGTCCAGGCTCTCCAGTGTGCATGCCAGCATCCGATACACAGAGGGGCGGGAGTGAAGTCCAGTCAGCAGTCACCACTAATACTGCTGCCCTACCTTCAGGGGTCAGTGGTCTGCCACGTCAGTCATCCCTTGACACGGCCCCTGTATAATTAGTAGCAGGCAGGAAGCACGTTCAGACAAGGCGTGGGGAGCCGACCGTGATGATCCTCTCGCTCTGCTGCCAGTTTCCTTCTGAGCAGTCCGCCACCAATGTGGAGCAGGTCACAAGAAGTCCCTCTGCCTCAAGCCGTAGGCTACAGCTCCTGTCAAGCCACTCCCAGATGCCGCATACTCACCTAACACCAGCAGTAAGCCACAGCTGCCATCTGGCCAGAGCGCATTTGTCTGTAAAGCTCAATCTGGCCAAGGATTTGCCGGGCAATAGTTTTGTCTGCCGGCTGCATAGTATTGCCCATCTGTCCCTGGGTGATCAGGGATGTATTTTACCCCACAGGAGTTGGTCCCAACAGAAGTTTTAAAATATATTTCTTGTAATTTAGTATAAATAGTTTATTTATTTGATAAAACGCAATCTGATAATATAATTAATACTTATGTAAATTATTTTATTTCTAATGTTATTTTTTGTTTGTTATGTTATGTTATGTTAAAAAGGTTTCTAAAGCGCTCGAATACCCAAGGGTGTCTTGGCGCTGATTGAATGGCAGTCAGGTGAGGGTACTAGGTGCTTAGAGATTACAAGGCACCTAAAGGTTAAAAAGCCAGGTTTTTATTAGATTCCTGAAGTTCCAAATGACCGGGGCTTCAGTGGTAAAACAACTGCCTCCCCATTTTAATCTCTTAAACCTGGGACAGGGCACTGTCAAGCTATTTTTGGATCTAAGTACTCTATTTGGAAAATACCATGAGAGAGATTTTTTTAAATAACACAGGACCTACATTGTGCAAGGCTTTGTAAATAAGGCATAATGCCTTATATTTGATGCAGTTAGTTACCGTCAGCCAATGCAGTTCCTTGATGGCCGATGAAACTGGGTGGAATTTAAGCAGGTCGAAAACAAGCCTGGCTGCCACATTTTGTACACTCTGAGGTTTCTTCATATGTTGTTTTTGAAGTTTGGCAAAGAGACCATTACAGTAGTCCAATTTCGATCGGATTAATAAAGAAACAACTGTTTTCTGGTGGTCAGAGGGATAAAAGGAAAAATCTTTCTGATAATCCTCAGAGTGTTGAAACTGGCCGAAACAACCAAGCTAATGTTTTTATTAAAGCTTAGTTTGTCGTCTATTATTATGCCCAAGTTTCTTACATTTTTGTACAGGAGTGGGGAGACTTTCTATCTCTGTTGGCCAGCATGCCAGGCTCCAAAAATAAGGGTTATTACCAAAGAGTATCACCTCGTTTTCTATGCATTTAGCTTGAGACAATGCTTTCCCATCTAGCCACTAACTGCTCTCTTACAGTTGTGAAACTGAGAGGTAGTTATTTCAGGATTGTTCAAGGCTGCCACCACAATTTGGTGTCTTCTGCATAAGAAGTAGGGGAAAAACCAAAAGATCTGATCAGAGAGGCCAGTTCTGAAACATAAACATTAAAAAGCAGAGGACTTAACGAAGATCCCCGTGGGACCCCACATGGGAGTGAGAAGGAATTAGAAGAAAAGTTCTTTAACAGGATGTTGGACTTGGCCCTTTTTGCAGGGTCATCCCTAAACTTTTTGCTTTCCTCCTAGCCTTTTTGCTGACTTGGTTTCTGTGGTTTTAGGACTCTGGGCACTTTAGCACTGGTTAGCAGTGCAGAGTGCGTGCGCTCTCTGCCCTCCATAGGCTAACATTGGGAACTACCCCCTTATGGGATCATTCCTAAATAAAATAAGTATGGCATGTTTGGTATGTGTGGAATGGGAATGATAAATGCTGCGCAATGGTGTGCGCAGATTTACTTTTACTATTTTAGAAGTGGCACTTCTGTGTGCTGTGTGCCTGCCTGCATGTCTGTTTCTAGAAGTGACCGGGGCTGGTGAGAAGTGGGTGGCTCCATGGAGGCAGGGTCAGGCTGAGTGGGAGGTCTGCAACTAGAGTAGTGGGCGGAGGAATCCCCTGTCTCTGACCAGGTCAGTGCCTGCCCTGTGCAAGGCTAGCTCCGCCCCCTTCTAACACCCCTCCCAGCGCCAGTTGGGACTGGAACTTCCAAGACCCTTCCAGAAGCCCCTACCCCCAGACCCTTCCAGAAACTTCTACCTCCTTCCAGACGCAGGGTAGGGAGGTGTATAAATACAGGGGCTGTGAGCCCATGGGTATGCTGGTGTTTGTGCTGATGTGGAGGGGACACTCTGCCAGGAGGAACCGCCGTGGGACACTACGTGCTGGCCCCTGTGCCAAACTTTGCCCCTCTACCTTCTATTGGACTGGGAAGGAGCTGTGCTGGAGCCAGGGCTGCTGCCCTTCAGGATTGCCACCCACACTGCGTTGGACTGTTCCAAGGGATTGCCAGTCTGCTGGGGAAGAGCTGCCCTGCAGGCTGCTGACCTTTACCCAACCCTGCTTGCTTCTCTAGTGCCTCGTGAAGTGCTACAACTTTATTCTGAGGGACCCCTGAGCTGTGAGGACCCTAGCACCTTGTGAGCGCGACACTTTAACACCCCCAAGGAGAAGAAGCGGGGAACCACCGCCGCGGCACCGGGGGAGAAACTGGAGAGCTGCCAGCCCCCCCGGAAGTCAGGCAACTGGGCCTGGGACAGAGGCGAGCGTCACCCGAGGAAACCGAAAGTCTGGGCGCCAGGGGAGGACCAGCCAATCAGAGCGTGGCCCAATGAGGAAGCAGCCGGACTGAGGGCGGAGCTCCCGTAGCCACGAGGAGAGCCCCGCAGCTCTGGCACTCATCCCGGGGGCGGCGTGAGGCTCAGTGACGAGTAGTGAGATAGCGGGGCTCCCATGCACTGAGGGGAGCCCCGCGACATCGCCGACGTGAGGGGGAGCCCTGCGTGCAGCAGCGAGGAGAGCAGCGGTTTCCCTCGCCGGAGACCGCAGGAAGGCCCAGGTGAGTGGGGGCTTCAGGAGGGCGTGGTGTTGAGTGGCCCGCAGGGCAGCGGGCTGCTCCAACGTAGGCGGTGGAGATCGCGGGGCACGGGGGACGGTTGCTGACTCCTCCGCTCAGCCCCCAGGAGTGGTGAGTGGGGCTGAGCCTCTCTTCTTTTGCATCCCTGGATTGAGTAGCGGCCGGCCGGGGACTCCGCAGAAGCGGGCAGCTGCAATATTTGGGCACTTTTGTACTTTCGAGCTCCCAGAGGGGGGGCTCCAACTTGGGCAGTACTGTGGTGGACACACAGCGCCCCGCGGGAGCGGGCCGCTGCAACCTTGGGCATTTCTTTTGTAACCTCAAAGCCCCGGAGTGGGGCTCCAACGTCTTTAGGGATGGCAGTGCTTGTTTGAGAACACAGATGCACCGCAGAAGCTGAAACGTTGGGGCATTTTCGACTATTGAGTCCCAGAAAGCGGGACTCCCACTGGCCAACTGGGATCTATGTCTCAGGATTGCGAAAGACTGTACTTTCCACGCCTAAATAGGGTTGGGGTATGGTCCCTTCAGGCAGATTCTCTGCACAGTCTCATTCGTATGCCCTAGGAGACAATATGATCATGCCTAATGCTAATGTTGTGCCTACTATCATGCTATGGTGACTTAGGCTTATGTCTGGTCTAAGGAGGCTTTCCATATTTGCAATGCTCATATGATTCTGCCTAATGCAATGCCTATATGATTATGCCTAATGCAATGCCTATATGATTATGCCTAATGCCGTGCCTATATCATTATGCCTAATGAGATGCCCCATATTATGCCTAATGTTTTTATGCCTAATGGATTTCCTCTTAGGGTTATGCCTATTGGGGGGGGGGGGGGGGATGCTAAATGATAACTTATCCTTATGCTCATGATGCTGCCTGGTGCCAACTGCCAGTAGAGACCAGGGCAAGCCCCCAACACACCATGATGTCACCAAAGATTCTAGTGGTGACATCATGTGGGTGACAATGAAAACCCACAGACAGAAAAGAGACAGGCTAAATATAACACTGACGTAATGTGATTTTGGCTAATAGGATGATGCCCCATGCAGATGTGGGTTAGGCCCCTTGCCTATTGCAGAATGTTTTTGTTTATGCCTTCCACTATGCATTTTTGCTAGAGGGATGCCTGACGTCAGGTCATTAGGTGGATACCTGATCTAATGTGTTTTACCTCATGTTGATATGATGCTATGTTTATGATCTTGCCAATAGGTACTGGGTGATCTACATTGATTACTGGTGCTAGTGATGAGTCTGGCGGCGACCCGATTTGCGCTGCCCTGTACATAATCCCCTGTAAATAATGTCCAGTGTATATGTCTGTGAGTCTAATGTGTTTTTATAATACAAAAGCTATTTTTATGTAACCTTGTGTGGAGTCTCTTTTGTAGTGTGCCTGGTGTGTCGCCGCTGTGTGTGTGTGTGTTGCGCAAACGCTTTACACATTGCCTCTGGGATAGGCCTGACTGCTCGTGCCAAGCTACCAAGGGGGTGAGCAGGGGTTATCCTCAGGGTGTACCTCCCTTGCCCTGACTAGACCGAGGGTTTCTGCCAGGCTCTGGCGCGTGCCCTAGCCTATCGGGAATCCCTGTTTCTAACACATGACTAAATGACTTCTGTTTGTCAGAAATGATTGGACTAGGCCCAAGGCTATGTCGACAAAGACCAATTTTTTGAGATGGTTGACAAGAGTTACATGGTCAACCATATCAAAGGTTGCTGACAGATCTAGAAGGATAAGTGCTGCTGAGCCCCCCTTATCCAGGATAGTTCTTAACTCATCCGTTGTTTTTATTAGTGCCATCTCAGTACTATGTTCGGCCCTAAAGCCGAACTGAGAAGGATCCAATGGATGATTATCCTGAATGAACTTTGATAATTGTGTGTTAATACGTTTTTCCACAAGTTTGGCCGGAAAAGGTAACCTAGAGATGGAGCGGTAATTGGCTGGGTTGTCCGGGTCTAAGTTTTTTTTCTTTTTAGGAGTGGTAAGATAGAAGCCCTTTTCCAAAGATCAGGAAATATACCCGTGATGAACATCCCAATAAAGATGCCTGGTAAGGGTGTTGCGATCGAAACTGGAATCTGTTTTAATACAGAAGGAGGGCATGGGTCGAATGGTGATCCTGACTTAGTGGAATTAATTAACTTTGAGACTTCATCCGTGGTAGTGACTGTACATTATTTGAGATTAGCAAAAGGACTAGTACTAGCCGCATCTAAGGTTTAATTATTGATTATGGAAAGAAATTAATTAATTACATTATGTTTATATTCTTTATATGTATTATGTTTGATGTTTTTATATAACATTTCATCTTATAGTATAAAGATTTTTTTCAATTACTGTGTCATGTTGTAGGGTGGGAAGTGTTTAAATATATACTTTTAATGTATAAAATTGATTAATTGTTTTATATAGTTTTATCTTAATACTTTTTGATTAGTTATATCAATTATATAATGTACAAATAGTACATATTTATAGATTACTCATTGAAATATATGTTTTGTTTATTTTTTTACCAATACTTTGGTTGTTTTTTTTATATGTGTGGGAATAAGAAATCTGATCTTTCCAAAGTCCAACCGTACTGTTGCTTAAATTGCACTGGGAATTGTCAATCTGACCTCTCCGAAGTCCAACATTTTCGCTACTGTTGCTCAGATTGGAGTAGAGCGAGAATAGTAAATCTGACCCCTAAAGTCCAACACTTTTATTCCAAAGTTCAGGATCTTCCCAACTGTTGCTCGGGTTGAAGTGGAATTGAAATTGACCCTTCCAAAGTCCAACACTATCCCTGCTGTTGCTCAATCCAACACTTTTCCTACTGTTGCTCAGGTTGGAGTGGGAATAGTAACACTGACCCGTCCAAAGTCCAACACTTTCCCTGCTATTGCTCAGGTTACAGTGGAAATACTAGGGGCATATGTGCAAACCTGTATCGCCTTCACAACTTCACTTTCAGTGACGCTGTGGTGGCAATAGGGGCCTCGCCTTATTTACAAGGCAGCGTTAAGCCACTTAACATGGCTTAACACTGCCTTGTAAATAAGGCCCCCTTTCACGCCATGCTTAGAGTGAAAGGGGTGGTCAGTAGGTGTTGCGGTGGGCGTTCCACCGCAACTCCCATTCTTTTTGACGCTACCACCTAGTAACAATGGCAGCGTAATAGGAGGCAGCGCCAAAATTAGGACCAGGGAATACCTGCTCTTAAATTTGGTGAAACTAAGCTAAATGCTTTATTTCTCCTAGTTTTTGCTTTTTCCATGTGTGCTGCCTTCTGCAGCACACATGGAAAAAGCAAAAAGTCTTGGTTTGTGTATGAACAGGAAGGTGACCCTTCCTGCACATAAACAATCTTTTTTAAAAAAAATTGATTTTGTTACTTCTATGTGTACTGCATTAAGCAGCACACCTATAGAAGTGACAAAATGGCATTTCAAGATTGTTTATGTGCAGGAAATGGGACCTTCCTGCACATAAAGAATCTCCCCTTGTACGCAGACACCCTTGCACTATGGTGCCAGGGTGCCTGCGTTAGCGCTTCACTGCTAAGTGTAGCGCCAGGTCAGGGGGACACGCAAGGCTGCATATCCTTATAAATATGGTGCAGCCTTGCGTTTCGGAAGTGGCGAAGAGAGGCGTTAAGCCATGACAGCTAGCGCCTCACTTCGCCACTTCCTTGTACATATGCTCCTAAATCTATCTCCCCTCCAAAGTCAAAAACATATCCTGCTGTTGCTTACGTTGGAGTAGAAATTGTAAATTTGACCCATCCAAAGTTCAATATTTTTCCTAATGTTGCTGAGGTTGAAGTGGCAATTGTAAATCTGACCCTACCAAATTGGAATACTTTGTCTACTGTTGCTTATGTTGGAATGGAAATAGAAGATCTGATCCCTCCAAAGTCTAACACTTTCCTTTCTGTTGTTCAAGTTGGAGTGGTAATGGTAAATGTGACCCATTCAAGGCCCAACACTTTCCCACTGTTGCTGAGGTTGGAGAGGCAATAGTAAATCTTACCTCTTCCTTACTGTTGTTCAAGTTGAAGTGGTGTGACCTCTCCAGCAATTAACACATTTCCCACAATTGCTCAGGTTTTAGTGGGACTAGTGAATGTCAATTCTCCAGAGTTCAACATTTTGGATAATATTTCTTAGGTTAGATGTTATTTTTAGCCCTCCAAAGCCTAACTAATTTTTATTTGATTTTTTAGCGTATAGTTTTTGTGATTTAGCTTTAAAAGTTATTTTAGTTTGAATGTTATTCTTATTATATATTTTAGCTTTCTTGGCGTAATACGTTTTGATTAATGTTTTTAATTTAATAATGTTACCATAACTGTTTATTTTAACTGTAATATATACATATATATTTTTTTATTACTGCAAATTTTCATTAGTATTTTTATATTTTGGTTTTCATGTTAATTTTTCTACATTTATTTTCAAGTATATATTTTATTTTTTAAATGTACAAAAAATATTTTTATTTGTACTATATCACGTGTATATATTTCTTTAACTGTAATATTATTTTTTAAGGTAATATATTTTTTTAAGTAAATATAATAGTAAATAATTAAAATTGGCTAAAGAAAGAAATTATTTCAGTCTCCTATAGTTTTTGTAGTCAATATTTTTGTACTTTACACAGAAAGTATATAAAGTAGAGATTTTTAGCCTTGATATTTTTCCAGAGATGTTTGCTATTGTAAAACTTTTGTCGGTTAGATTATGTCATAGAAATCCTAAAAACATCTGACGTGTGATAAAAGGATTAACAATGTCCCTTGTTGTCCATAATATATCAAATTTACCATATCTTCCCCTTTCTAAGTCCCCTTCGGGAGTATTATTGTTCGCACCACAGAGATGCTGATCAGGCGAATCTATTCAACCCAGTCTTCTCAACTCCCAGTAAAATATGTTGAACCCTTAGAGGAATGTGTCTTATCTCTCCATCTTGGCAAGAGAAGAAAAGTTCCTACTCGTATCTCTGCAAGTAAGTTCTGAAGATTTAATGTTTCAGAGGTAAGCTCTGCAGAGACATTCAAAGTTACTGCAGCTTTTCTGAGGAACTTGAAATACCATTTTGAAATAGTTATGATATGAGAGACACTTGAATGTGTCTTCATACATGTTTTTGTGGTTCTATACCAACCAGCTGTTACATCTGCCCCGAGAACCATGCCAATCCCGATAACTGTGCTAAGAGCATATCAGAATTTACACAACTCCAAGAGAAAAAGGAGCACTTTTTTACATTCTTAGGCAACATTTTGCAGGACGCCCCACTCAGCATGTGGTTAAATGTCTATTAACTGTCATGTTGCCTAGACAGCACTGGCATCCCTGACAATGTGATCATCTGGAGGGGAGTACCATGAGGTGCGTAGACTGCCAAAAATTCAGTACCAGGTAAAGGATGACGAACTGGGGATTCAACTTTGGGAGCCAAAAAAATGGTACGAGTCTCAGGAAAGGGCTATGGATAAGACTTTTGATCTGCTCTTTCCAAAATGGTGATTTATCCAAAGAATGCTCTCAGAGGTTCCCAATCCACAACAAAGTATTTCCCTGTGATTTCAGTTGCTCTCTCTGAGTCATATATAAGGAGGCATTTCCAAGTAGTATATGCACCATAATGCATTCCTTCCCGTATTTTTGTCACATTCTTTACCACATTGCTGCTACTTTTGTCTCTGAATTTTGCTTCTAGTAGCTGGTACATCTACTGAATCTACGTCTGGAATGTCTTGCTTGGCTTTTTCCTCTCCCTGAAATCAGAAATTGGCATATAAATTTAAGTTAGTTCGTAAGTGACATATTTATAAAGCGCACGAATGCCGAGATGTCTTGGTGCTAAATGCTGAGCGAGGCGTCTTGGCGTTAAAAGATTACCACTACCACCTTAATAAACACAATCTGGTTAGCCCAAAGCACAGATCTTAGAAAATCTATGCTCGACTTCTGGTAGCTATGGCACAAGCAGCAGGCAGTTCCCAAGAGACTGTGGAAGGTCCAAGAGTACCAACAGTTTTAAAGTCAAGATTACAATGCATTTCCCAAACAAGTTTAGATAACTAGAGAAATATTTAATGAGCAAAAGGTGCCAAGATCGTCAAAATTGGGTAATAGGAACTGGAGATATGGATTTTTAAGGCACAAAAGACCTAGAAAAGCAGCATTGACATTTTTAGTCGACTAGGATTTCAGACGGAGCACGATAAAGCAGTGGTTGGATACCCCAAGAGGACTGTACTGGTCACAGCATTTACCTTTGGACTTAAGTGTCTGAAATGGAAATCAGAATCCCTCAATAGTGCAAAGTTCAAGGCTGAGGGTGGTGAGGTTCCCACAAAGTTGGATACGCTGCTGTTAAGTTCCCACTGAAGCCACTGGTTTTGTCATCTAAAGCTCTGGGCAGCACAAACGTGGATTTCATATCTACCAAGGTCACTTGGTGAAACGGGTAGATTTGTCGCCTCACCAGGGTCCAAGGTTTTACCTTTGGACTTATTTACTTTTTGGTTAGAAAAATTCTTCAGCAGAGCCGGGAAGACTCCACAAGGCCGGATATCTTTACTGTGGTGTCCAGCTGGACCTATTTTCAGTGATACAAAGCACCCAGCGTGTGAAACCTGCCTTTCGTGCCAGCCTTAGGTGCAACCTCTTCGGGCAAGTCTCAGAAGTTTGTTCCGGTCCTGTGGAGGTGGAAAAAATTACTAAGTTCCTACTGGTCAGCACTTCAGCCCCTTTCTCATGAAGGCAGGTTTCTAGGCGCCACATCTCTCTCCAGCCAGGTCTCTTACAATTTCCACTACACAGTGGTCAGCTGGGTCTCTCGGAGTCATATGTCTTTCTGCTGTTGATGTCCCTTAAGCAGGCAAACAGGAGACCAACCACTTGGGGAGAGGAGTTGGCCTAACAGCTAGGGTGGTGACCTTGAATCTGGGGAACCGGGTTTGAGTCTCTGCAATGACACTGAACATCCTGTTATTCTGGGCAAATCACAATCTCCCCGTACCTAACAAAAATGATGAATGTGTCCTCATTTAACGCAACTGGTGCTATGTAAAGCGCTCCGATACCAGGTCAGGTTTGTGCTATATAAAACTCTGTAAAATAAAAAAAATAAAAAAATTGAAGCTCAGGGAGCAGTTCCATTCCCTGGGAGGCAGAGAGAGTCCAGACCCTTTGAGTCCTTTTCATGTAGCTCAACCACAAGTTGTCTTTCTTCCAACAGGCCTTGTTTTTCAGGTGTAGTCTTCCCAGGTCTTGGAAGGTTCTGAGGAGGTGGTGGTGAGGTGTCCATCTTACCCTGTGCACAAGGGGCATGGCCAACATAGCGGCCGTAGCTTGAGGGGCTCCGCTGCCAGCCTGTTAAGCATCTGTCGACTGGCCAGCCCAACCCGTTGTCTCGAGCCAGCTTTGGCTCCCCTGGTTGGTGGTGAATACGGGGGCCATACGGAGGTGCGGATTGGGGCTGCTGTTGCCGGGCTCCTGTCATGACGGAGGTGCGGCCAGACTGTGGCCTAACGCCTGCTGAGGTCCCCGCCCTGGCCGAGCTCCGGGGCTGGGTGCCGGCTGTTGGGCCGGCTCACTTCTGTTGGTGGCTGCCGCTGACTGGCACCTGCCTACCCGCTGCGCTGAGAGTTGCGGGGAACGTCCATGGGGGACCTGGATGGTGACTCCTCGCATTGGGATTTCTTAATTCCTCGGACAGACAGGGACAGGAGACGAGAAAGCGGGCAGTCGGCCATCCGAGCTGGGCCCCATCCCCCAAGGAAAAAGATTGTCTTAATCAGACCGGGTCGCGGTGGAAAGGCGCGCCCGGCAGGTCCTTTGAGTCACACAAAGTCTGACTGAGACTTGAAGGCCTCCCACCTGCAGTGAGGACCTACAGAATCATTATGGCAGTCACTCATTTGGACGCTTTGGAGGATCACATGGTGGGGGGCTCATATGTTGACACTACCTGCTGCTGTACATGCCTGGAGGGGTGACCTGAGGCAAACCGGAGTGTTGTGTTGGTGCTGCTGGGGCATTGATGACATGCCTGTAGACTCGGGCAGGTGTACCAGACGTTTTTTGGGGCTGGTGCCCAGGCAGAGGCTACAGTACCGTACCCCTTACACTAAAAGGCTCTGGCTTACCACCAATGGAGCGCCTGGGTGGTTCCCGGGCACCTTGGGTGAGACTTTTAATTCCACTTGTGATCGAGGAGGAGGCAAGGCCTCGTTAGTGAAGGCCCGGAGGTTCTGCACCAGGCAGCCCCGTGAGGCTTCTGTAGGGGGCGCCGATGTTGGGATGCCGCCTGGAACGTCTGCACATCCATACATGGGGCGCCTCTCCTGTCGTCGCCGGCTGGGTTATCTCCCTGCCTGGATCCTCCTTACTCAGACTGGCTGCTCCCTGAGCGGGCCCCCGGGACACGGATCATGCACCTACGTAGCTGAGAGGTGGAGAGCTTGATGTGGCTCACACGCTACAGGCTAATTGAATATACAATTGCCCATAGATTGGAGTATGCCGTTATGGGTAAGGACAGGCCACAACTTATGTTTTCCTACTTGCCATGTGTTACTGTACCTTTAAACTTCAGCCCAGCCAGAGCACAGTGGTGCGCCAGACACCCATTTTTGTCATCTATATGGGTGATGCAAAAACAAAGTGCAATCCACATATAATATTTAGCTACTATGCTTTTGGTGCATTTTCTGTCCTAGAGGTATGTAAAATAGACCAACTGGGCTAAACCAATTTTACCAGTAGAATTTAGGGACATAGCATTGTGGCGGAAAACAACAGTCACATGGCACAACGCCCTAATCCCAGCAAAAATACGACTCATTGCAGGGAGGCCAGACTTGCTACACCTTATATAAAGGAGAGTTTAGACCTTTGCAAATAACTCAAGAATTAAACCTCAATCTAGGGTCTCAAGATTGACAAAGGCTTGTTTTCACCACTTTTATCTCCTATGTGGGACCTTCTTTAGGAGAGACTGTGCACCTTTCAAGTGTACTATTCAGTGCAGAGTAGCCCTGTGGCTACTGCAAGTTCACTTTTGCTTGTGCAAGCAAGCAGGAGACTCAACAGACCTTGACATCAAGTCCATGAGAAACTGCAATGCCACTGACTCCTAATGTTTGGTTACACTATGGTTTCCTCCAAGGACCTAGCAAAAGAGTTAAAATGTTGCCTTGAGAATTCTGCATTACAAGAGACCTTAGTGTTATGGTTTCAGATATCCCAGTGGTCCTTTCAAAATACCCCACATTTTCTTGGGATCCAATTAAGTTAAAAGGATTTTGGATTTTGTGCATTTTGCCTTCCACCCTCCACAGTTTAGTCAGGATTTAGTGCATTATGCCTTTAACCCTCCACATTCAAGATCGAGTAAAAGTAGGTTATCTGATCAGTTGCCATACTGGATCAATATTGGCCTGGGTTACACCTATACTATTAAATTCAAATGCTATTGTTTTTATTTTACAACAAATAACAATCTGTACAGTTTCGTATTCAAATGATTGTTTGGTGACATATGATACGTTCTAATAGCATTTAAAACATTTTTGAACATCCTGATTTGCACCATTCTTATGAGGAAGGAAGAATTGTGTGTTAGCCAGCCAGATAAAATGCTTTTGTCAATTGGAAGTCGAAACTACCTGGGTTTTGAGAACTTAACTCTTTTCCGAATTGGTTGGCATGAAGGCCAAGTTGAGTTGCATCTTAACTTATTCATTTGGTACTGTATGTAGTCAAATTAGTCCTGTGGGAAATGAGTAGTTAGCATTACATCTCGGAAAAATATTCAAAGTGCAAAAAGAAAAAAAGATACATATTGAAAAAAGGGTAAAGCAAACCTGCGGTAAATCCACTGGTTCAGATGTAGATTCAGAAAAGCTTAGATTGTCCATAGATTAAGAGGTATACACATTGGGTTTTTAGTGAATAAATATTTCCATAACAGGTCAGTCTAGCAATATCCCCTGACATCCTGCAGCCCACACCCACATACAGATCCAGTACAGAATCCCTGGTGTTTACTTCAAAGTAGGAATGCCACCTTGTGGCTTCAGCCTGGCATTCTGCCACTCCTGAATTCTAATGTTCTAGGTAGTAGTTCTTCAAATCATTCACCAGCTTTGATCGTAGCTTGGACCTAGTTTCCCCAAAGTGGCTCAAATATCTCACTGCTGAAACATTGTCCATTTTGAGAAGAATGCAGCATTGTACCTTGTCCTGTACTATGTACTTCACTTCAGAGGAACTAAATAACCGTTTCAGATAGCTGACGTTCATTGTCATCTCTTCCATATGCTCTATCCTGCAGAGAATACTTTTGGGACATCTTGCAGAATCTCCCCTCCTTCCCAATATGCTGCCTCTCTCCTGAGGTACTGAATCTTCATTCTCTGGAAACCCCTCTGATGGAGTGGTCTCCGAAAGATGGGCAGGAAGAAGGATAGGAAACCCAATACTTTTGTCAATCACTACAGGGAAATCCTGTTCTTTGCTAGTACCACACGACATCCATTCTTAATGGTGTGCACTTTCTTACTCAGAATCTGAAACACTTATAGCATGTATAGTGTACAATATGAACCCTGAGACCTCCATTCTCTGAGTGTGGGTCTCTACAGTCTTTTCCCAATGTATGACGAATCCTAACCCATGGTTAATATTCATCACCACTGCCACCAGACTGTCAATTGTAAGCCATAAAAATAATATTGTCTACATATATAATCACCCCGACACTGATCCCTCTCAAACCCAACACCGTTGGCTTAAGCAGGTAAGTAAAACACCATGGGACTAATGAGAGCTGGGACAGCTGGCAACTTCAAACCTTGCCCTAGCTATGTGAACTCCAGAAACAATCAGTGTGGATCCTAACTTGGAACTGACACAGAACTGTCCCTGAGTTCCATATTCTCAATCAAATCTTCTTTCTAAAGTGGGGCCATCACTCTCTACCTTCAAGTGGCTGTACAAAATTCAGTCATTGACTCTCTACAATTTATCACCAGTTACATCTCTTTTAAACCCTTCTTTTTTATTAGGAAAATTATGCTCCTGGGAATTCTGTATAACTGCAACCTGACTCCCTGAACAGCCTGCAACACATAAGTATCTTGAAAGATCTTGTCCCACTTTTCCAGAACCAATGCAATACTCTCGCCTATGTGCCCATTTGCCTGTGTGGTTTAACTCACCTGCAAGAGTTCCCCATCCAACAGTGCCTCCTGATGTTCCTCTTCAGCTTCTTCTGTAACCTCTTCATGCTCATACTGGGTAAAACAGGCTCAAATGTCTGAGATGTTACTACCACTGAAAGTTGGAGCCTCTGGATGGTGGAACATGAGAAAATCGAAATCCATGCTGGACAAGCATCCCCCCCGACTCAACCAGTCTACAAAAAAACTCTCTTGAAAGAAAATCAATCGACAAAGATGAAAGAGGTTTATTTTTTGGTGTGTAAGTCCTCAACAACTTTGACATAGTTATGATAAATTGGCCCCCTAAAAAAGAAGACCCTATGCCACTGCTTTATCTCTTTTGAGCAAGTCCCGGGTAAATTTTTGGCAGCAATGCTTTATTTCTTTCAGTAGTTGGTGCTGCATAAAAAGCAAATTGCCTTCTGCACCAACCCTGCTAGGATCCATGGATATATTGGTTCATCACACTCCTTCACCTCCTCTGCCATATGAGAAGTAATATGAATGGTCCTGGTAAGTCCAGCACTTTATCCTGACAGGCGTTCGGCCCTGGCTTCTCTTAGGGATTTTGGTGTATATTTAAATTAATGTAAACACTACAGGGTCCACTTTAGTGTTATAGTTACTCTGTCTTCATTGTCTGAGCTTTGGCACTCTGCTTGTAACCTATGTGGATCAGCTTATCGAGAGGCTCGGAGAGTTGGTTCTTGACATACCTAGTCACTCATGCTTAAGGGGTACAATCCGAACTAAGGGGATGGAGGTTCACCTCCAGATCAAATACAGTATCATCCAATTTGCTGTCACACAGCTGCTTGAGAGGACTGGTCTTGAGGTCTAATGCAGTCTCCCGTTTGTGAGATCTTTTCAGTTTAAACAACTGACTCCATTGTGTCTAAATAAAACCCTGTATCCACAGAGTTAGAGCCAGTGTCCTTTATGTCACCCTTGATGCTTCAATGGCCTGATCATGTACACTCTGTGTATACTCATTCCTGGCTTGACTATCCTAAAAACAAAAAAAAAATGTGCTTCTCTAAAAAGCATTTATTAGCTACTCAAATGGATCTTGTGGATGCTTCTCCATGCGCGTACTTCATGATCACTCTAATGCTCTGAAGTGTGGATCATCATTCAACACCCTTATGCCTTGACATCCACACTGTATCACTATTGCTCCTCACCATCTTAGGAGATTCATCAAGTGTCCATATGTGCTCAGCCTCAGAGACTTCTAAGGGCAATCTGTCATTTACCACTACACTCAATACCTTTTTGAGACTGGGGAAGGTGTGCAACCAAATGTTGAGTTCTTTGTCCACCACATGGAGATGGAAAATAGAAAGGCCTCTGACCGACATGAAAGGAAATTTGGATTGGTGAAATTGACAGCGCAAAAACAAAATTAAGAGCAGACAATCGTTTCCTTCCAGAGCACCAATTCAATTTTTACTAGAACACATGAACAATAACAAGACATGGTTGATAACATAATAATAGTTGGTCGGTGTGACTGATATAACACAGCAATGATAGAATCATAAAGACATTTGTATCCAGAGTTTACAAGTCAATCTGACTGTGAACCAGAGATATAAATTGCTTTGTTAGGCCCACTTTTTGAGCACTGTGGCTTGGGGATGACTGCAGTGACATACAAATCAAGCACTGTTCGGTGGAGGAAGAAGACAGAGAGAGTCCAAGCTCCCCAAATCCAAGACAAATTAGATAGAAGGGGGAACTGGATTCATACAACAGGCAAGGACAAGAGGTCCGGGTGCTTCTGGTTGGCCACCAAGTAATTGACTCCTACCCGGAATAGCAAAGAGAGAGGCCATAATAATGAATATCACTTGACCATTTACTCCTTTACGAGTGGCATAACAATATAACACTCATAGTTTTGGAATTGAAGCAACTTCAGAGACAGCTCAAGTCTGAAATGGCCGAAGAGGTTCTAATGAAAATGGGCCATTAGCTGTCCAGTTTTTATAAGTGATATTAACAGGACACTGAAAGGTGCACCTACAAACTACTGGTGTAAATTCAAGCAGTGAAGATTGGTGCCTAAAGGGGAATCAAGCTCTTTCTACCTGGGAATACACAGATTATGAGTACTGCTGGACATTATTGTTGGTTATGGCTTCCAGAGTAAAGAATTAGCTATGTGTACGATTTCCAGTTGCAATTGGAAATGGGCAGTTTTCATCTAGGCTTAAAAACGTTGACTTCCGGTACCATTTTCATAAGCAAGTGCACGATGGAAGTCCCCTGGAGCTCTGAAGGCAAACACCTATGAAGGGCTAGAGTTGGGAATTAACCATGCATTTTAAACAAAGGCAGTTGCACTTCATGCGGAAGCCAGAAAAGCTCAAAATTGGGCACACAATAGAGACATTGTTGCTAATCAGGGTTCCTAGGCAATGGGGCCTTGTTTAAACAAGTAAAATCTAATTATTGATGGCCGCTAAGTGGTTTCCAGGGTATATTCTGGCTCACACATCCCCTATGAGTTTTAGAGGACGGATATTTTCAACCCCTAACCATTTGTAAAGACCAGTGTTAGTAGTGTAGCATTGTTTAATAGGAAGAGGAGCCACCATTTTTGCATACATCATTTTTTGGGGAAGCAGCTGACGTGGATATACATTGTTCTGTAGTGACAGTTCTTTTTTAGGAAAAAAAAAGTTTAAAACTCTTTAATCAAAATGCACATTAATGGTCTTCATTGGCTTACGGGCCTAGGCAACATGTCAAATGACTTATGGAGTAATTATTATATTATTGTCCTTTTGGTTATCAATATAAGGATGGACCAGAGGTTTTGTTTTAGTAGCTGAGTTGCTAACATTGGAATCAAGGGCCCTTGACGCTATTTATTTCATTTTTGACTCAGTGGAGTATGGCCCCTAGGAGTATGCCCACAGTATGTATATGAAGTATGATCAGTCATGAGTCCCGTTCTCATTGTGCTACAGGAATCAAGCTATACCTTACTGATGAGACCTTACTAGTTAGAAACCAGTCTGGGGTCACTTGTGTTCCAGCTCAGATGAGACCTAGCCTGGAAGTTCGTACTTGTCTGTTCCTATTTCATCAGGACCAAGGCTGATTTGCATAGGGCTGGGCCTAATTCTGGGATGGCACAGTGGGCCTAAAAATATGGACTTGAATGCATCCTGAGTCATTACCAAAGGCTGAGATCTCACAGTATATCTCTGAATTAGCGCCCTTATCCCCAACTTTCTCCTATATTTGTGCCCCCTCCCTTCATAAACATATTGTTTTAGCCAGCATATACCAGCCCATATCCTTTTTCCACATTTCTATCTCAGTGGGGGCATACTCCCTTCGAAGCTTGGCTACAATCAGGCCACGTATGCATAATGTTTTCAGGTATTTAGCTGGGATCTCTTCACTCAAATTCCACTACACATAATTTCATGTTTTTCTCAATGGGGACCCCTGTGATCTGTGCCATGAACACCACCCTTTACCCTCACAGAAAAAGCGATGACTGTAATGTGTGAATGAAGGTGTAGACTAATCAAAGCCTTGAGACCATGGTGTTCCTGTTTCTATCGACCCGGTTTAGTTGTTCACTGGCATAGCACCATTGCAGCTAAACACAAAGTTGTTTTATTTTGGACAAATCGTGTAACACCTGTGTGACTCAGAATGTAAGTAGGTGAAATGTAAAAACTGCAGCACTGTTCCACTTACATGTTGCTAACCCCTCCCCATTATATTCTGCTTTCTGTAATCCAGTCCCAACCAGGCCCCACAACAGCACGATAAATCACGTAACATAACATAAAAGGCATATATACAGAGTGTTCGTCAGATAAAGATTGCTAATTACTGCTCCAAATTCAATGGCGTTTATGTTGAGTCTGTCTCAGAAGCATGAAAACATAAGTGGATGCTATGGGATTTTGTTCACCTCTCACCTTCGTATCAACAACCGCCCTGAAGTGAATGCACCAGTCGGACGAGTTACAAGAGTTATCTAAAATAAGACTGGTGCTATAAAATGTGTGTACTGCCTCCTGGAAGAGACTGTGCCTAAAACTTAACGCGTGGAGTTTCTCACGGGATCAAAATGGCGTCAACGTGGGTATATCTTGATCAGGACACTTTGGATAACTTTTTTATGTGTTAAATATTCGGCAATACTCTTATAAAACCATTAGAAGGAATTTTCGAATAATTAATTTCGTGACCCAGAAAGCTAAAATTCAAGGTGTCTTTGGTCATACAAGCATTGGTTTCAAGGGGGGTTCGATGTGTGACGTGGGCTAAAGGTAGGGAGGCATTATATGATCCTGATTTGCTAGAAAAAAAAACTAGGGGTAGATTATTCCCTAAACCTGGGTTTTACACAGGACAGCGCATGTCCACACACTGTACCACGAAGCCTTTTCACTTTAAGTTTTTCGCTGTGAAGTAGGCTGCAATACCAGTGTATGTACTAAAACAAAGATGTTATTGTACCACAGTATTTAGGAAAAAACGGGATGCTCACGACTTGCAGGTAAAATAATTAGTTTTAGTACCCATATGACACAGACCACGCGTCAAAAATACATCCACCTAGTGTTCCTTCATTCCAGTGTATATTTTTAATCTCTATTACGTACATACCTTAAAAATACTAGTCAAGTGCTGTAAATATCACAAATATAATCAAAACTAAACACTGAACCTCGGTATCCGCCAACAAAGTGATGTAGCAAAGTTTGTCACAGCAACAGTGCATATAATGGAATAAAAACTATGCAGAATAAAAATATCATTTTTTCGGTGCACATCCAGTTTAGATACACCGTTTGCACTTATATGGTCTCAGAACCTCCTTTTTGTGATTAGGGAGGGTCAGTGTCAAAACATCGGTAAGGTGTTAAAGGTGAGACTCTATGTAAACAAAGGGAGAGAAAGTAGAAATATAAGGCAGAGTGGTAGAAAACGTGTCAGATGCCCGGTAAACGAGGACCCCAGAGTGGGAATACCGCTTGTACACATGCCCGCAATAAAGATGTCTTGAGAAAAGCTAACTTCACTGTATCACTGAAAAATATTTAACCTAGTCTTCAAAAAATGAAATGGAGACTTTATTGAGCCTGTTCATTTAAGTTTTAATCTGTAAAGTTTACTGTTAGCCAACACTTACTCACGGTCTAAAAATAACATTTTATTTTTCGAAGAGGGCAGAACAGTTAAACGCATTAGGTTTATGAAGTACAGATTCAAATCTTTGATAGAAAACATGCACTACTCCGACATGCTTAGAGTATATATATATATATATATATATATATATATATATATATATATATATATATATATATATATATATATATATATATATATATATATACACATATGTGTGTGTGTGTGTGTATATATACACACACACATATATATATATTTACATACATACATACACACACATATATGAACGAAAATTCAGTTAAACAAGTTGCATGAGAAGATTTTGTCTCCTTATCACAAGAGTATGTCATAATATTTAAAGCAATTTTTCTAGCTAGATAGATAGACCTTCCGAATTCTGGTTAACAAGCCACCCAACAGCAAGTTCGGTCGCACTTCACAAGATTTTTACCATGAAAGATTGAAACCCTTTTTCATACAGAATTTATTAACGCATCGCTTATCCTTTCAACAGGAGCTCCAAATACAATGGGCGACTATTTTACATTTTCTATTTTACTGTACGATAATCGTCGTGCTACAATTAATGGACTTGTTCACGTTTTTGTTTTCAAGGACGTCTGAATATTTGATCCAGTCGAAAGCTTAATATCTCAAAAAAACAACTTTTCACAGTCCCTGCACACATCGTACTTGTTTTGGAATAAAAACGAAAATAAATTATGAAAGAAGTTTGCTCACGCGCAGCGGTTTGGAAATCAGCAGCCCCGACAGGCGGTTATGTTTTGAACGTGCCTTTGAATGTCGAAGGGGTTAAACGGGAAGGTGCTGTCGGGAATAAGAAGAGGTATAAAATCCGTCTTACCGGTGCGAAGGACGTACAATTGCATTCTCTTGAAGAGGGGCCGCATTGCTAGGTGGCCGCCCGCCTCGGCTTCAGAGGAGTCCCCATGAAGCAGGATCTGACAGAGCTGAAGCGGCAGCCCGTGCAGCGGCGGCGGCAGCAGCAGCGGCGGCCCCAGACACTGTCCTCACATAACCCTTCGCAGCTGCCGCCTGGAGTGCAGTAACGGCGAGGAAAGAGCTCACGCTCTCGCAGCTCCGAGAGCAGACCCTTGGAGCCAGACTCCCACCGCGGGCCGTCAGGAGAAGTGCAGCCGTGCCCCCTTCCCGCTGCCCCTCCCTACCCGACCCCACCGACACGCTTCTCGGCCTAGGATTTTGGAGCGCCGCTGACCAAACCCTGCGAATTTAATTCAGGAAGTCTTTCACACAAGGGGTGTGGATTCACTGTGCATCACTTCTTGCTTTTGTTTTGGCTTGCATTTTTTTCTTTTTACAATTTAAAGAGGCATTGCCACAAATTCAACAAAACATAACATTTATAATTTAAACCCTGCTAGTTTCAAAAACACCTCTAATCTTATCTGTTTTAATGTTCATACTGTCAATTTGTCTTATCCATATGCCCGTCGTGGTTTCAAAGCACGCTACTGGGAACTATGGCGTTCTAGATGTGAGTCAAAGGTGAAAACAATAAAAAATTAACTTTGTCAGAACTAAAAAGAATATACATGTTTATAATGGTCGATTGGTGCAGTAAAGACTCGTAGTTACGGGGATTAATGCACCTTTTCAGAACAATCAATATAGCTGTGATATGTATGGGCCAAGTTTCATTGTGAGGGCGACCAAGTTGACTGAGGTCAGTCAGGATATCTTTATTTCGACTTATTACAAGTCATACAAAGAAAACATAAGCAATAAAACATAAGCAATAAAACTGTAAGACATAACGTAGGATACATATGCCCATATATACATAGCCCAACGCATTCATAAAAATCATCTAAACTACCAATAAAAATTTAAATACTATACACATGTTAAGACTATACAAATTCATTCTTTAAAATTTTACTAAGGCGAATTATGGCCGACAGCTTTTGCCCTAGCTGCGGCAACTAAAAAGTTCGCAATACAAAAGGCAGTGCGGGGGTTTGACAAAAGCTGTAGGTAAAGCAAGGCAGGACGAACCTGGGTAAAACCAGCTTCTTTCAGGACAGGGAGTAAATATTTTTTCCTCTGCTCCTGAAAAAAGCTACAAAACATGACGAAATGCAGTGTATCCTGCACCGAAAAGTCGTCGCATCTGCAAGGTGGGGCTTCATCTGGCTTCTGCCATCCCTTATATGAACCAAGGTGATAATGTATCAGGTTAAACCTGAACTTGGTTAGCAGAAACCTGTGGTAGGGAACGGTTACAAAAATAAGATAGGGTGCAATTGAAGGAGTGCTGACCAAAAGGTTATGGGACCTCACTGATGTCTTCAATAATTCTGTGTCCTCACGCTGCGCTTCCTTCCTATTCATAAAAGCCTTCTTAATGTAACCTATGTCTTCCACCCTGATTTTATCTGGGCGTAAAAAGAGCTCAGGGCGGCCCAGGTTGGTAAAAGATTTAATTAAGTAGGCCAACCATGGGATACTACTGTGTTTATCTAACGATAAAACATCCTTCAAGATTATATGGTTTAATGGAAGGTCTTCGTTTAGCCATAGTTTCAACCATAGAATCAGGGGTGCTAAGTTCAGTAGGTCAGACAAGTATGGTAAACCCACCTCTTGGTGGATTGAATATGTTGGGGTGCACTGAGGGACAGATAAGAGAGATCTAATGAATCTGTTTTCCGCTCTCTGTATGGGGTCAAGATGGACATAGCCCCACAGAGGCGAACCGTAAAGTGCAATGGCCACTGGCTTGCTCTTATAGATCTTTAGAAGAGCTTCCATAGGCCGGGCTCCCAACTTGCCTGCAAATCCGAGGATCGCTGAGGAGGATCTAACTACGGCCAGCTTTTTGGCTCTTATCTGTGGTCCCCATGTTCCCTTTTGATCAAATAAGACACCCAAATAGGGGAATGATGTTACCATTGAGACAGGGACCCCACAACAAAAGAAAGATTTGTGCCTACTTTTAGTGCACTCACGCCCCATTACCATGGTATGAGATTTTGACACATTCACCTTCAAGTCCAGGTTGCTCATAAAGCTGCCAAAAGCGTCCAAAAGAGTCTGAAGACCAACACCAGTTCGAGCAATCAACACGGCGTCGTCTGCGTACAGGAGTGCCGGGATTTGCACATCCCCTGCACGTGGAACGTCCACTTTCAGGCTGCGCAGATATGCCCCCAAGCCGTTGATATAGATGGAAAAGAGCGTAGGGGCTAAAATGCAGCCTTGGCGTACCCCCTTTGAGGATTTAAATAATGAGGTGCGTCTGCCATTATTTGACACTCGGACTGCTGCATAGAGATCCCGATGCATGGTGGCTATGAAGGAGACCAGAGCTTCATCGATGCCCAACTCTAGCAAAATCGCCCACAGTTTTGATCTATTAACAAGATCGAACGCTGATGACAGGTCCATAAAACCAAGGAACACAGACCCCTCCTTGGCTACGGTATACTTAGAGATAAGAAGATGCAAGTTAGTGCATTGTTCGATGGTACCCTTTCTTTCTCTAAAACCGTATTGCAAGTCGGATAGGCCTCCACAGTCCTCGATGTTTTCCCTCAGTCTGGCTAGCAGGACTCTGCCCAAAATTTTAATAGTCGAATCCAACAGGGATATGGGCCTGTAGAAGGCGGGGTCATCCCTGCTCCCTTTATTTTTGAAAATAGGAACAATCGTGGATGTGGCCCATGTAGCTGGCGCCGAGTTGCTGTTCACTGCGGTAAACAAATTTGTCATGACCTCGGCCCATAGCTTAGGAGAAAACATAAAGAAGTCAGCCGGGACCCCATCCGGACCAGGTGCCTTGTGCTTAGTTGTATCCAGGATTGCTTTTTCAACTTCTTTCGGGTTAAAGATAATGGGTTGTACATTTTTAATAGTCATCTGGACCCCTTTTCTGCCATCGTCATCATCCCCCTCATAAACTTTTTTGAAGAAGGCAAGCCATGTTTCATCATCGATTACGCAGTCCATGGATGCGTTTTTGTCTTCTGCAAAAAGCGGATGCCTTAAGATCTCCCAAAATCTCCTGCTATCCTTTAGTACAGCCGCGGACAGGAGATTGTCCCAGGTTTCCCGTTTGATTGCGTCTTTGCGATTTTTTGTGGTCGCTTTGTAAATCTTCCTTTTCCTGGAGATTTCGGCTCTGTCCTTGGGTACAGATTTTAGTGCCGCTAACAGTTCTCTATGTGCTTTTGAGCACTCATGATCAAACCAGCGCTTGTGACCTTGTACACCCGAAGTGGTTTTTACCAGGAGTTCCTTAGATACCTGTGTACAAATTGCCTCATATGCTTCAACTATGATGTGCCCTTGTGTTTCCGGGTTTCTGCAAAGATCAACTTGGGCTTTGATTTTGGGAAAACATTTATTATAGAAATCGTCCGGTATCACTTTGGCCCACTTCACTCGCCTGTTTTGATCAGCGGTCCTCAAAGGGTGTGCCACTTTCTCCATAACTGGGGGTGCCCCCATGTAGGCGCCCCAGGCCACTTCTAAGAGGACCGGGTTATGGTCGCTGAAGTGAGATGGTACGGTGGCATAGGACATAATCCATCTTAGGATTCCCCGGGTTACAAAGATGTAGTCGATCACTGTGCCGTGTAGAGTACCGGTAAAGGTTGGAGTTCTCAGGGCGCAATCAGGTTCAGTTAAATCAAAATTTGCCAAAAGTTCCTCCAGCTCCTGTCCCTCTGCAGAATGTTCAAAATGAGGGCCCTGTATTGCTGTATCTTCCGCATCCTTTGCATCACTGCCCTTGCAGGCTAATTCACACAAATGAATATTAAAATCGCCTAATAAAATTAACTCATAAACAAAATTTTTATCCTGAAGTATTATGTTTAAAATAGTGTCTAGGCTCGCGATATTACAGCCATTATAATCGCTATTCCTAGAGTTATAAAAATTTACGTATAAAGACTTACACTCTTTGCTTATCACCCTCTCTATTATTAGAATATTGTCTGAATCAGAGCTAATCTGCCTATAACTGCCTTTTAGAGCCAGTGAGAACAGAATCACCAAGCCCCCCTTGGCTCTACCCGCTCTACTAGGGACTGCAGGGTTAGTAAAACTAGTGTATCCATCCCACCAAAGGTTATGCGACGTGTCCCAAGTTTCTTGTAGTGCAATTATATGATACTCAGAAATAAAGCTTAGCCATGCATGATCCTGGCGCTTGGCGTTTAAACCCGCCACGTTCCAGGTCATAATCTTACAGTGGTTGGTGGGAGATCTTAGGTCTACTAGCGCATTCTCGTCTGCGCAATCGGCTATTAATTGTTGCAATACCTGGCCACCCCCTGTAAGTAATGGATTGGGCTCCTCAAACTGTTCTTGGGCTGTTTCTGGTTCGAGTCAGTCACAGGAATTTAGGTCTGACAAGGGGGCAAATCTATTGCCGGTACCAAATCCCCACACAAAAGGGGTGGCTGGCTGACCCTGAGCCTGACCAAATGCGGCTGGATTCCACAAAGGTTGTGGAGTTATTGGGTGTACCGGAAATTGATCGTTTCCCCACCAATGTGTAGGCCTTAAACCCCTGGTGTTGTATTCAAAATCCCTTATGCCAGAACCCCAAGCATTCCCTCTTGTCTCTTGTCCCAAAGTTGCCCTGATGTTTAAATCGTGTGGGCGATAGGATCTACCTGGCTCCCTATAGGCTGTTAGTTGAGGCCACTCATTGTGGTGTCGGAGTCTAGGGCCCCCTCCCCATCTGTCAACATTGATAGGTCTTTTGTGGGTTGGAGGTTTAGGTAAGGTGGTAAACCTATTTTTATCAAAAAAGAACTTGAGGGTAAGAGGAATTATGGAGCCGCTGCGTCGTTGGGGCGGGTAAATATTGTGTAGAATGTCTGGGAGGACCTCAGCGTTGGCAAAATTTAAGATGACACAATCCCCTTGGAACTTTTTGGGCTTATTGCCAATCCATGGGACCCTCCTCGACATAACAATATCACCTGCCAGCTTATCATAACCCTGATCTGTCATAAGCATATTGTTAGTTAACCAATATAGCGCTTTATCTTTTAGGTCTTGGTTAGACTCTGCTTTGCCTTGCGTTAAGACTGGGACATTGGCCAGCACCAGGACAACTGGCGATGCTTCCAAGATAAATTGGGCGGAAGTATCCACTTGGTATTCTTCCGCTATAGCAACAGGTGCGCTAATGCCAATGCTAGTGCTAGGCGCTGAGTTGGTTACAGCCTGGCCCTCTGTAGGTAATGGTAGTAGGGATAGTGAGGATGATGGTGGCGGGGGTGACTGCCCTGGCTGTATGGATTGCGGGCTACCATCATTTGTGTTGGCTTCTACGTTTATAGGTATTAAATTTGTGACAAGTGAAGATAAGTTTTCGACCTTGTCTGCCAACTTACTATGTACCTCTCCCAACTTTTTTACCTCAGATGATAATTTGTCCAGTTTCCCTAACATTGGTTTAATAATCGTCCTGATTTTAATATCAATCATATCTTGGATTCTGTTAAATAGGACCTCATCGGTTGCACTTCTTAACTCAAAGTCTGTGACGGAATCAGGCTGTTTCCCTGCCCGAGTCTGGGGTGGTGTAGCGACCTTCTTCCTGCTGGGATGTTTGCCCCCACGTTTTGCTGTGGATTTCCGACAAGCTCTAACAGCCCTTGTCGCAATTGGCGGGGAGTGAAATGCTACTTCCGTGACATCTGACTGTTGATTTGGGTCATTGGTGATATTGTCCGATAGGTCGATCAGTACTTGTGAGTCTGATTGGGGGTCAGGGTCGGCTTTGTCCTCGGGGTCCAGATCTTGGGAAATTAGTATCTCTGGAGACCCAGAGGAATTTTCTGGCAGTAGTTCGGATGACTCGGGAATTAGGGCGCTTGTTGATGGACTTACTGACGGCATAATGGGTGATTGACTCAGCCCCAAAGATTGCCTGCGCTTATTGTTGATATCATTAACTACTTGCACAAGATATGAATCTAAAGTGTTCACAGATTCAGCAGGGACCGGGACCCGTTTTTTCCCCATATTTAGGATAGTAGCAGATGAAGACGCTAAGTTCCGACGTCAAGACACGCGGAGTATGTTGTGCGAACAAAAACAAATAACAGTGGCGTAATGATAACACTCTGTAAAGACCAGCAAGTCACAAGAGGGTACAGTACCTTAGTTAGCAAAGAATGATGTTAGGGGGGAGGCCTAGCCTGGCCTTTTCGAGCCGCTGAGGGCCACAGAGGGCCCGCCCTTTGCCCGGGCTTCGCCCCGGGCGTCCCGCTCGCGTCCCGCGAGGCGGGGTTGACGTTCTATTTGAGCGCCTCCTGGCGCCAAACGCTGTAGTTTTGGCCCGCTAGGGCTGCTGGGAGTTGTAGTCTTCAAGGGCCCGCCCACGCTCCGCTCGGCGGCCCTACTCCACGGTGGTTAAGGGAGTTAGGCGGCGGGAGGCGGGCAGGCAGGCAAGCAGGGACCCTGGCGCTATCTGGCGCTTTCCGGCAAGGTAGGGTCTCGTTCCAACAGCTGACCGAGTGCGTGCCGGTTTAGCAAGGTTTCCCCCACTCGTCAGGGCTGACGTTCTATTTGAGCGCCTCCTGGCGCCAAACGCTGTAGTTTTGGCCCGCTAGGGCTGCTGGGAGTTGTAGTCTTCAAGGGCCCGCCCACGCTCCGCTCGGCGGCCCTACTCCACGGTGGTTAAGGGAGTTAGGCGGCGGGAGGCGGGCAGGCAGGCAAGCAGGGACCCTGGCGCTATCTGGCGCTTTCCGGCAAGGTAGGGTCTCGTTCCAACAGCTGACCGAGTGCGTGCCGGTTTAGCAAGGTTTCCCTTCCCTGAGGTTTATAAGAAGACTAGTGTTGGCTGCACCTTATCCCTTCAGAGAGCGGTGTGTGTAAGATCCATTACTTTTATTATTATCAGCGCTTGAAACAGTTGCCCGCTCAATTTGTGTGCAGAGTAATTATCCAGTCTTATACTATCCTAAAAATTGCTTGTAAAATCCCTAGATACGGTAATGGATAGTGTTCTTGGGCCTGGTCCGGTTCCATGGTATCCATCACTGGATATGGAGAAAGCATTCAATACCATGAGCTTGCCTTCTCTCTAGGAGGTGCTTCGTAAGCTGGTTATAAGTAATTCCTATGTGGGATAGGTTAAGTTGTTGCACTCATCATCACTGATGGCTAGAGTTAAAACAGTTTGAGTCATCTCGTAGCTGTGATAGGCTGAGAAGGGCACAAGGCAGGGTGGTCACTCCAACATTTTACGTGCGCTGGCTATGCAACGTCTGGCCTGTCTTCTTCCTGGGAAAGGGCTGGAATGGGCATACATGTTTGCGATAGGTGTCTTGTAAATGTATTTTACGTACGTGTTGGTGTATTTGTAGAGATGAGACACCAGGCTAGTGCAATTGATGTCAATATTAGAGTTGGTTGGTTACTCAGGATTGAAGGTAAGTTGTATATAATCATGTCTTTTCCTATTCCGAGTGATAACTGTTCAAGAGCGGACCAATTTTTCCCTGACACAGATACAGAGGAACTTTGCTAAATTTAAATACTGGAAGTGTGTACATATATCACATGGATCCCAGGTTCATTGCCAATAATCTTGGACCAGACTACTAATCCAAAAAGTTTTAAGGAGAAACCCTTTTATGAAAAGGGAGGGGATAGGTACTCTAAAACAAATATAAGGGTTCCCTTTTCATATGTTTTTAGTAAGGAGACTAAGATCTCTAGGGGATCCGAACCAGTGATAGGTAGTGAGACATATGTTGTATCTGAAGTTGTGTGGGGATTAACAAATTTACAATTTCAACAAGTTAAATCTGTTTCCAGAGTTTAAATCATGCATCAAGTGAAACTAATGAGAATGTGCAGACCAAAAGATTTTTCAAATATATCTCCAAAATTTATTATCTATTCATACAAATGTTGATTACAAACATCACATTTATTCATAAAAAAACATTTAAAAACAATGAACATCTGAACAAAGAAAATATGTCGACGTGGCATTTCGGTGATATGAATCGTCACCTTCTTCAGGACAATATCTCATTTAAAATCACTCTAAATTTAAAACAAAAATATACAATTACTTGGTATAAAAACGCTTCATGGATGATATTTATAAAAATCAACATTTGAAATGTGAGTAGTACTGAAAAGAAAGGTCATGCAGAAAAGCCTATCTCATGATGTATTGTACTCTGAATTAAAATATGGTACTTATTGGTCAAGAAGCAACCCCCTGAGGGCTTCTATGCTAATTTTACCAGAGCCAAAGCTGCGACCACTGCGTTAGATTGCGAGTCCCTGTCCTGGACATCTGTCAGGCTATGAAATGGGCATTCTGCACACATTCACCAATCACTACTGCCTGCGCAGTCAGGCCTGGTGTGATGGGCACTTTGCCCATTTGGTCTTCCAGGACTTCCTGGTCTAAATCTGTTTGCACACCACCCCCGGAGAGGTATTGCTTGGGTATCTATTTTAAGGTAAGGAATCTGCTGGTATAAGTCTCTACCAGATGAAAAAGTGAACTATCTTCTGTAACACTTTATGCGGTAGAGGCTCTGTCTAGCTGCAGATTCCTTGCCAACCCTCCATCCTCCCCACTCTGCTAATGAATTTCTCCATTTAGGGAAATCCTTATGAGGTCCTTAGAGTTTGCACAATGGTACATCAGCAACCTTCATGGCTCTGAGCTTCTGGTGTGGAAATGACGTGAAAAATAACTGATGTCAGTGCACAGAGTGGCGCCTATATAGGCACTGCGCACATCACTTTGGGCGCGAATGAGGCAGAGCCAAATGACACCACCTGCTGGCACACAGAGGTACTGCATGAAATGTTCTGGATCCAGTGGGAAGTCTGGGGAATATTCTAAGGTAAGGTATCTGCAACTAAATAGTGTCTCTACCAGAGAAGATGTTACCGAAATTAAGTAACCTGATTCGTTCATAGAAATCTAGACCAGGTTGGAGAGATTCCCCTTACTGCAGGTCCCACTGCAGAGCCCGCATATGCAAGCGGGCATGTGTTACCAGCAGGAAACGATGAGGCCCAGCAGCCTCACAGTGAGTCTCACTGAAATCCAGGATAGAGGCTGAAACATCGGAATCGTAGCCTGAATATTCTGGACTCGCTGCTCCGTAGAAGAGACCCAAAACTGCACTCTATCCAAAATAGCTCTGGTAAAAATGAAGAGTCTGAGAGGGAGTCCCTTGTGACTTCAGTATGTTTATAGTGATCTCCAGTGTATGCAGAAAATTTGCTGTATTCTGGAAGTGGGAGAACACTGCCTGGGACAAGCCTGCCTTCAAGAGCCAATCATCAAGGAAGGGGAAAACTGGAACCCCTAACCTCCGCAGGTGTTCTGCAACCAGTTCTATCACCTTGGTGAACATCCAAGGGGGTGCTTGTAAGGCAAAAAAAGGAGCATGGCAAACTGATAATGCTCGTGGTCCACCGTCAAGTGGTGACCTGTTGGTAGTGTCTGTGGGCATGCAAGATGAAAATGTTGGAGTAGGTGTCCTACAAGTCGAACGCTACCAATCAATCGCCGGGATCTAGGGCAGACAGATCTTGAGCTAACAGGAGCATCTTGAATTGTTCCTTCAAAAGGAATACATTGAGAGGAAGCAGGTCTAACATAGGGCAGATACCTCCGTCCTTCTTGGGCACCAGAAAGTAGTACAGATAGCAACAATAACCGACTTCTCACCCTCTCGATGGCTCCTTTGGCCAAACGAGCCTTAGCTTCCTGGTGGAGCACAGAGAGGTGGTCTACTTTCAGCTGGTCTCGAGATGGTGACGTGAATGACAGGGTTTCTAGTAAAGGGATGGAGTAACGCCACTGAATAATTTGTAGTCCCCACTTATCCGATGTGCCAGTGGGGCAGGTGATGACGAATCCTGTCATCAAGTGGGTGCCTGTGATGGTACGAGGGCATCCTACAGTGGTTTTGAGGCTGCAGCTGCCGAGAGGATGGCAGACTCGGTGAACCTGTGGCTGTGTATCCCATGAGGCTTATGGGAACCGCGTCTGCAGAATGACTGTGGAGTCTGTTGGCCTTGATGGCTGGGTGGTAATGGACGTGGCCCCTACCATAGCCACAGAAGGGGTGAAAGGCAGAACACGGTTGGCATAGGCCACGTAGAGCCCTGAGGATCTAATAGTGGCTCTGTTGTCCTGAAAGTGCTCCAGAGCTAAATCTGCTTTGTCTTCAACGAGGCGGGTGCCATCGAAGGTCATTTAGATAGGGGATGCCCGGACATCCCCGAAAAGCCAGTAGAACTACCTCCCCCTGACACCTTCAGGTCTTTCCCGAGCTTCTGGCAGCGTTGCTGTCCGCCTTAGTTTTAGGTACCCATTCTGCTACCTGCTTCACACTCTCTCCCAGTTTAGCAAGTGCTCTGCCCGCACTGCACACCCACTTGTCACCTCTGTAAACAGGTGCTCTGTCCGTTCTCTTGCCATTGTTTGCTGCTGTTTAATTTCTTTTGCTACTGTCAACTGCTGGTTATTTCTTACATTGTGCCATTATCTATCACTTTTTCCTTGGGCTAGTCCGCGTCTGTGTTGTATTAGCCTGCCCCTTGCGTCGCTCCTTTCCTGCCCTTTTTTTTGCCGTCAGCCAGCCCTGCCGCCTAGCGCCTCTCTCCTCCAGGTCCTACTTAACGGAGGCCGCAGCACAACCCCATTGAGCAGGTCCTGCACAAGTTCCCCTAGATGCCATCAGGTCTTCCTAAGCTCCTGGCAGCGTTACTGTCCACCATGGTCTTAGGTACTCATTCTGCTCCCTGCTTTCAACTCGCTCCCAGTTTAGAGGGTTCTCTGCCCGTTCTGTGCACCTACTTGTCATCTCTGTAAACGGGTGCTTCTGACCATTCTGTGTGGCTCATGCCAATGTTTACTGCTGTTTAATTTCTTTTGCTAATGTCAGCTACTGGTTATTTCCTTCACTGAACCATTTTCTTTTCCTTTTTCCTTGGGCTAGTCAATGTCTGTGTTTTATTAGCCAGCCCCTTCACACTGCTCTTTTCATGTTTGCTTTTAGCTGCCAGCTAATCCCCCACCACCATCTAGGACCACTCCCTCCTTCAGGGCCTACTTAATTGATTAGCTATTACTTTTTTTAGGGGCTTCCGTGTTGTATTAGCCGGCCCCCTGGCGCCGCTCCCTTCCTGCTATTTATTGTCACCAGCCTGCCCCTGCTGCCTAGCGCCCCTCTCTCCTCCAGGATAACTTAATATAGGCCGCAGCATGATCACATTGTGCAGGTCACGTACCAGCTCCTCCTGACACATTTCTTCCCGAGCTCCTGGCAGCGTTGCTGTTCACCTTGGTTTTAGGTACCTGTTCTGCTTCTCTCTCTCTTCAGGTTTAGTGGGTGCTTCGCCCGCTCTGCGAGCCCATTTGTCACCTCTGTAAACGGGGCTCCACCCAGTCTATGTCGTCTCTTGTTTACTACTGTTTAATTTCTTTTGCGACTGTCAACTGCTGGTTATTTCCATCACTGTGGCATTATCTATTACTTTTTCCTTGGGCTAGTCAGCGCCTGCTTTGTATTAGCCAGCACAGTTGTGCCGCTCCCTTTCTTTTTGCCCCCATCCGCCTAGTCCTCCCTCCCTCCCCTAGGACCTACTTAATGGAGGCAGCAGCGGGGCCGCGATAAAGGTAAGCCGGTCTGCGCCCTGGATCCCTGGCCCTCCTGACACCCGCCACCACACCACTAAGGTGCTTCTGGCCGTGGACTCTGGACACTGAAACAACAGATGCTGCATTTCCTCTCCGCAACCGACAATAGGACCCTTCACCTGCCGCTATTGTCGCTTCTCCTGGAACACGGGACCACCAGCCCACACTGGAGCCCATGCCCCTCCCGCCCAGAAGACCACCTAAAATCGCTACAATGCATTCTGCTCAATGCCCGATCTCAAACATACCACGGAAATCTGGGACACCATCACCACCCTCTCCCCTGATGTTGCCGTCATCACCGAAACATGGCTCATCCCCTCCTCGAACCCCTACATCCCCACCCCAACACCCAAAGGCTACAAGATGATGAACCCAGACCGCACTGATAAACATGGCAGGGGTATCACCATCATATTCAAGGAAACTATCCGATGCATCACCACCTACAACAAACCCACACTGCTCATGAAACACCACAACTTCCAACTACAAACTGAAGCCAAGGCACATATTAGAGGCTCCTCCGTAAACATAGCCCTGGAACAACTCCAATTCTAACCACTTCGCCCCCAGCCATGTCCTACTCAGGAACCTCAATTTACACATCGATGCCTGTTTTTGGATCGCACCCCAGATGTGGCTGCTCGTTGAAAATATCGGGAAGTGGTGTTTTTGTGTTATTTTTGCACAGGAACTTCTACTCTGCATAATATTACCGTTAGTTGTTGCTCTCTTTTGTGGCAAATTTTTTTTGTGTGAAAGCTATTGCTGGAAAACTGGGGATATCAGATGTTTTCACTAGGTTGAGAATGGAGTGATAATTTAAAATCACTGAAAAAACTATAGGTTTAAAGAAGAATATAATTAGAAATTAGCATTTTAAAAACCTTTGAAATTCACTGAAAAAATCATAGGTTTCAGGGACGTTATACTTACAGATTAACATGTAAAAAACCTTTGAAATTCACTGAAAAAACCATAGGTTTCAGGAACGTTATAGTTAGTTGCACATTTCACTCATACAAAATCATAGAAATTCCGCCGTTGTAGTTAGTTGAGCTAACTATAACTCGCGTGCCCGCAATGCACTGCTGATGACGTCACATATTACATCACTCATGACATGGTCAGTGACATCACTAATGACACCTCAAATGACATCACTGATGACATCATCCAGTGAATGTGTTTTTCTGAAAATTAAATATGTTTTATATATGTATATCTCAAGGTCGATGGAAGAATGAATGGGTATATAAGTGTCTAAATGAATGATATTTTTTTTTAATTGATTGTAGAACTGACTGATTAAGTGTATCTTAGTGAATACATGGGTTAGTAAGTAATTTTTAAATATGAAAATATCTGTATCAGTCTCTCACATTGGGGTCCATTAGGATGTCGGGCGGTGGCACCACCGCAGTGGTGGCGGGGCGGAAAAACAGCTTTTTCTGCCTGCGAGCAGAGGTACTCACGTCCACCACATTAGTATAGAGAAATATAGGTCATTTCCCGTCCACCACGGAGCGACGCTCACCGCCATCAAAGTGCGCCCGCCACCGCGGTGGCGGGGGCCAATCGATACTCTCCGCCGTGCCGAATGACGTCCGCCCCCCTCGACAAATTAGGATGGCCCAAACAAGCTGACGCACCGCAGCGGAGACTCCGCCCAGCCTGAGCAGGCGGAAAGTCGACAGCGGAGCGCGAAATACGAGACCCAGTCATGAACGCCATGGACCCAGCCCTCCATATGCATCTGGTGATGTACCTGCTACAACACTACCGCCAGATGGGCCACAGTGGACGATGCCGCAGGTACGCAACTACACATATGCAACACACAGCACACATGCCGACACAGGTCCCAAGCACCACAAAGACACCCTACTGGGGGTCACAACAATTAGAATCTAGCATTTGCCTTTACTGCTGTAACCAGGACGACTACCTACAATGTGAAAGGGAGTCCAGCCCAGAATAACATCTGAAGACCAACATATGTCATAGTTACTGACCATGCAGCTCAGACACCCATGAAGGCCACAACAACCACTGCCACCAGCCTCCGGACGTCCCCCCGGACCACACCCATCCCTACTACAACCGAGGTAGCACAGAACAGGACAGCAGACCTTCCAAAAACGGCATAGTCCCTCAGCCACACAATACTTGAATGTTGGCAGATATGGCAACCAAGTATGTGCGAAGGATGCAACTCACCTATCAATAATAATAATGCACACTAAACCAAGTGTAGCGGTGATGTGCTGGACAGACCTCACTATGCAGAGCACATACCTCTCCTTGTGTACATATACTGCTGTTGCTTGTAGTGTTGTGGATAATAGACGCAAACATGTTACCTCAGGCAGTGGGGAAGATCTCGGTCATGTAGCTGTGTTGTCCCCCCTGGAAGCGGAAGCGCAGTGGGCTGGTCCAACGTACGCCACTCTAACATAGGAGTATTGTTAGACCTGTCAGCCTTTGGGTGGTCCCTCCTGTCATTTATTTATTTTGTCCCCTTTTTGCCCCTCATAACCTTTCATTTTTGATGCCCACTGGATTTTTGAGGTGTTGGCCTAGGGGTTAGGTGCTCTTTGCCCTCATAGTCTTTTTTTTTCCTGAGGCCTAGGTGCCTTCCTGACTGAAATTCACAAAACACACAAAATGGTGGCTTCCAACTGCCACAACTGATTACCTCGGGGACTGGCCCATAGATTTGTATGGGGGATCTAGAACCTTCTGGCCTGTTCTGGACACATGGAACCTGGGGTATAAATAGGCCAAGTGTAAGGCCGCCATTTTAGAAGTGACCAGAGAACTTAGTCGGGTCCTGGTGAGGAGTGAGGCAACTGTGAGGGGAGGAAGGCGCACTGGGAAGAGCTAGATTGACTTACGGGCCGGCGGCTCTACTGTGACGACGCAACCCCCCCCCCCCCACTTCTGTTGACCCAGCCCTGCCAGAGTGAAGCTATCCATCGCTCCATAATTCTTTTTGGACAATAAAAGGCATGGCCAACTGATGTCGGAATAGCGGAAGGAAACTGGTTCACGTTTGTAGATGCAGTGACGGCTGATTTGGAGGAGTCATCACAACGTGTGGGATTACTGGGCTCCGCACGTCTATGGTGAATAGAGCGCTATCTGGCCGGGCTGTGAGTCTTCCTCTCACCAGCATGGAACTTCGAATGCTGAGGTCGCGCTGCGAGAGACAAGCGTGGGTCCGCCAGTAAAAGTGGAAAGTGCACTCACCGTGTGGAAGCCCTGAGGTCAGCTGTAGCTCAGCGAGGAATCCCTCTGCGGTGGGGGTGAAGCGAAGTTCAGCAGGCGCCTTGCGAGGACGACGGAAGCCGAGGTAAACCCCAGGAGTCAGACTGCAGTGACGTAGGAAGAGGCGGGGTGACGCCAGAGGAGGCCGGACAGAGGCGGAGACCTGCGTGTGTGCGGAGCCAGAAGGAGGAGGAACGCGGAAGCTTCCGTTAACGCTCCCAAGGGCTCACAGAGAGAAGAACGGCGAGCCAAGCCAGCGGGAAGTGGAGCCTTCGTCTGACAGGAACACGGAGCCGGCGCTGAGGGGAACCTGAGGGACAGAGCCACAATACAAAAGTAAGCTGGGGAACCGGAATAGCGGGGGCGGTGGAGGAGATTGCAACCAGGCCCGCATCGTGACAGAGCTGAAGGCCTAGTCAGTGACCCTTCAGCCCACCAGCTTGTTATACCAGACTTTCTTCACCGAGAACAGTGTCCTTCAAGCACCGGGCTGGTTCCTCCTATGACTGATTGTTATTAGGGTGTAGTAGAAGGGAGAGATTTCAAGCACAAGTAATCGATATGAGAGGTTAGGGCATAAAACCGATTCAGGAGTGAGCAGGATTAGTCACTAGGGAATAACATAGGGCAGATGATTGAGGTCTGAGTGGTGTAATCAAGATATCCAGACCATCCCAGAGTAAAGGGTATGCTATGTGAATTGTGTAATGTGATGAAATGACCTTCCTGTTCCATCTCCTTTTAGATAGACCGCCACGAAATACAATTTTACAAGTGTACCATTGAGGGAACCATTATCTGAATAACTGTAAATCCCAGCTACTGTTGCCCATGAATACCCCAGGGTAACGTAAATCCGGCTTCTTCACTGGAGTGTGAAATTCTGGGTCCGCCACTAAAAGTGGAAAGTGCACTCACCGTGTGGAAGTCCTGAGGTCAGCTGTAGCTCAGCGAGGAATCCCTCTGCGGTGGGGGTGAAGCGAAGTTCAGCAGGCGCCTTGCGAGGACGACAGAAGCCGAGGTAAACCCAGGAGTCAGACTGCAGCGACGTAGGAAGAGGCGGGGTGACGCCAGAGGAGGCCGGACGGAGGCGGAGACCTGCGTGTGTGCGGAGCCAGAAGGAGGAGGAATGCGGAAGCTTCCGTTAACGCTCCCAGGGCTCACAGAGAAAAGAACGGCGAGCCAAGCCAGCGGGAAGTGGAGCCTTCGTCTGACAGGAACACGGAGCCGGCGCTGAGGGGAACCTGAGGGACAGAGCCACAATACAGAAGTAAGCTGGGGAACCGGAATAGTGGGGGCGGTGGAGGAGATTGCAACCAGGCCCGCATCGTGACCGAACAGAAGGCCTAGTCAGTGACCCTTCAGCCCACCAGCTTGTAAAACCAGACTTTCTTCACCGAGAACAGTGTCCTTCAAGCACCGGGCTGGTTCCTCCTATGACTGATTGTTATTAGGGTGTTGTAGAAGGGATAGATTTCAAGCACAAGTAATCGATATGAGAGGTTAGGGCATAAAGCCGATTCAGGAGTGAGCAGGATTAGTCACTATGGAATAACATAGGGCAGGTGATTGAGGTCTGAGTGGTGTAATCAAGATATCCAGACCATCCCAGAGTAAAGGGTATGCTATGTGAATTGTGTAATGTGATGAAATGACCTTCCTGTTCCATCTCCTTTTAGATAGACCGCCACGAAATACAATTTTACAAGTGTACCATTGAGGGAACCATTATCTGAATAACTGTAAATCCCAGCTACTGTTGCCCATGAATACCCCAGGGTAACGTACAATCCGGCTTCTTCACTGGATTGTGAAATTCTGACTAATTATCTCAATGGAACTGTTATAACTCTGCTGAAAAGTTAAGGTGTCAGGGTATCTGTGGAAACAATTCCAATGTGGGGAAAAGGAAATCAATTGAAGTAATGTACAGATTTATGAATGTCTTAAATTATCAAATATAGAAACATTTCCTGCGTTAAGGTTGTATTCTGCTAAAAGTCTGAAAGATTCTAAAGATCTACTTTTATAAAACCATTCGTATTTTCCTAAACTGGTGTAGTGTCTCATTTTATTGATGGGCGCTAGATTAATGAAGGGTGTGACGCAAGTTTAACACTTTTGCTTCTAGGATTGACTGTCTTACACTGGGCCAGGCTACCCTATGCGATCTGGAGGCCCCAGGTCCAACATAATTGGTGTCTAGCGGTGGGATGAGAACTGTGTTTGCATCCACTCTATAGTAACCTAGTGTACTCCATAGGCCTACACCTGGAGTTTTCTCCTGGCGGACTTCCTAATTAGTTCTTTTGGTTTTTCCAAATTTACTCCTGGTGGTGGGTGGAGGTAGCTTCGAATTACCCCTTTTAAACCAATTCTTCCCGAGTGGTTGTCCCTATATCTCTCATTAGCAAAATGGAATTTGCTCTGTAGGAACTGGAGACCTACACTGCAGCCCAGCTTAGAGACTTTTGTCAGAAGATGGGAGTATTTTTTAAGCGTGGTGCTAAGAAGGGGGAACTCCAGACCAGTTTGAGGGCATGGGTGGCAGCACATGGAGAGGGGAAGGAGGAGGAAGAGGGCACGAACCGGGACACAGTCATAGGGGTAGATGGATTGTTCCAACCTGAGATGGGGAACCTACTACCAGGACCTAGGACCTTTTCAAGGGAAGGCAGCAGTGTCTCCGGAGGAAGCTTAACCGAAGCTGAACTAGTGGACAGGAGGGAAAAAATACAGCTAAAGTGGGAGTTAGCCAGGTTGGAAAAGGAGAGGGAGGAACAGAGGATGGCTCACGAGTTGAAACTTAGGGAGCTAGAACTCAAGGCCCTGCAGATAGGACCCTCCAATTCTCCAAATGGTGGCAGCGAAACAAAGGAACTGACCAGGGAACCCAGACCCTACCTGCCTAAGGATGTAGTTGCCAGCTACAGCCCAGGGGATGATATCGCCAAGTGGCTGGCTGCCTATGAGGTCTCCTTAACCCCTTCGAGGCTGATGACGAGCTGGGCTCGTCATGGTGTAGCCTCCTCAAACACTGATGACGACCCCAGCTCGTCATGAATAATGGTTTTTTTAAAAAGCAAGCACAGCAGCAGAATAAGAGCAGCGCGCATGTGGTTAAGAGCCCATGGGATCCAGGAAAAACACTGCTGGGGGTAGTCTGAACAAATACATGCCTCCTACCGGACGGGACACACTATTGGCCCTAGAACAGGAAGAGCAGACCCACTACCCCACCATGAAAGTGGCGCTAATTAAGAAGTTTGGACTGACCCCAGAGAAGTACCGGCAAAAGTTCAGGGGAAGTCACAAATTAGGCACACAGAATTGGGTGGATTTCCTGGACTACGCAAGGAAGGCACTAGAGGGTTGGATACAAGGCAGCGAGGTGAGGGACTATGAGGGGTTGTACAACCTTATTCTCAAGGAGCACCTACTCGAGAAATGTTTTCCCGAGCTACGTCAACACCTGGTGGACAGCAAGCTGACCAACCCCCGAAAGCTTGCAGAGGAGGCGGACATCTGGGCAATTACCCGGGTGTCCTCAAAGGGGGCTGGAGGGGATTCCCACAGGGCCGGACAGGGCGCCCCCCAGAAGAAGGAGGGGGGAGATAAAAAGCAGGAGTTCTCAAAAGGTCCCCGAAACAGTTTCCAGGGAAAGGGAACAGGATTCACCCCTAAGGCTAACCCGCCCAGAAACCCTCATCCTGGCCAAAGCCAGCAGCCAAGGGTTGTCCACTGCTTTGAGTGTGGTGGTGTTGGACATTATAAGGGAGATGTCAAGTGCCCAAAGAGACCACCCCCTCCCACTGGAAGAAAAGCCCCAGGAGTAGCTAGTGTAGTGCTCGGGAGGAGTTGCCCTTAGATAAGGGGGGTGAGTGAGCGGGTGTCACCTTAGTGTCCCTGGGAGATCGGGAGATGGTTCCTAAGATCCAGGTGCCCTCAAATACTACCAAGTATGGGCAATGGGTCACTATCAATGGCCAAAGAGGGGAGGCTCTGAGAGACACAGGAGCCAGTATGACTATGGTAAGGAGTCAACTGGTGTCTCCAGAGCAGGTGATTCCACATGTACTCCACCCCGCCGCGATGGCTGACGGCAGATTGGGCCACTACCCTGTGGCCGAGGTTCCCTTTGAGTGGGAAGGGGTTGCAGGTTCACTTCGAGTTGCCGTAAGCCCTGCCGTGCCAGTCGATTGTCTGTTGGGAAATGACATGGAGCACAATGCTTGGAAGGAGGTGGAATACCGGACTCATTCGGAGATGCTGGGTACACCTGACTGGGCCTGTGCAAGCACAAGGTCTGCGACTACCCGGAGAGGGAGTTTGCCTGGGCTGGAGCCTGGAACCATGGCCCAGCCCGCTGCCAAAAAGGGAAAGACCCGAAGACAGGAGAAGCCTGCTTCGGCTTCCACGCCCCATGAGACAGATCGGCCACCTGCGGGGGTGGGCCAGGAGTCCGTGGAGGGGGAAGTAGTCTCCCTGGAGGACTTACCTATCCCTGCTGAGTGGCATTTGGAAGGAGGGCCTACCAGGGAGGAGTTTTGTAAGGGCCAGAAGGAGTGCCCTACCCTTGAGGGACTGAGGCGACAGGCCGAAGCCCAGGCAGCAGGGAACATTGCAGGGCACTACCATATTTACTGCGAGGACGGACTCCTCTACAGTGAACCCACGGTACCTTTGCCCGGTTCATCACGGGCCTTGGTAGTCCCTCAACGATACCGAGCCTTTCTTCTAGAATTAGCTCCTGAGATTCCCTTGGCAGGACACTTAGGACAGGACAAGACCTTTGCCCGGCTTGTTCCCCACTTTTACTGGCCTCAGATGAAAGTGGCATCCGACATATACTGTTGGACGTGTGTATCCTGTCAAGCCAGTGGGAAGACAGGGGTGAAGCTGAAAGCTCCCCTGGAACCACTTCCTGTCGTTAGCACCCCCTTTGAAAGGGTGGGCATCGACATTGTGGGGCCATTGGATCCACCCACTACATCTGGTCACAGGTTTATCCTGGTTCTGGTGGATCACGCCACGCGGTACCCAGAGGCAATTCCTCTGAGGACTGTCACTGCACCTGTTGTGGCTAGGGCCCTGATGGGGATGTTTACCCGAGTGGGTTTCCCCAAGGAAGTTGTGTCCGACAGGGGGATCAACTTTATGTCAGCATATATGCGGGCAATGTGGAAGGAGTGTGGAGTGACCTACCGGTTCACCACTCCATACCACCCCCAGTCCAATGGACTGGTAGAGAGGATCAACAAGACCTTGAAAGGCATGATAAGGAGTCTGCCTGAGAGCCTGCGGAGGAAATGGGACGTCCTCCTGCCCTGTTTGCTATTCTCCTACAGGGAAGTGCCGCAGAAGGGAGTGGGCTTCAGCCCCTTTGAGCTACTGTACGGGCACCCTGTGCGTGGACCTCTCAGCCTGGTGAAGGATGGATGGGAAAAGTCTCCCAGAAAGCCTCCCCAGGACGTGGTGAGCTACATGCTGGCCTTTCGGAGCCAAATGGCAAAGTTGTGGAAGCAAGCTTCTGACAACTTGGAAGCCAGCCAAGCAGTGATGAAAGAGTGGTATGACCACAACGCTCACCCTGTGGAGTTGGAGCCTGGCCAGAAAGTATGGGTGATGGAACCTGGGGAGCTAAGTCCCCTCCAGGATCGCTGGACAGGCCCCTTTGAAGTGTTGGAGAAGAAGGGTAAGGCCACCTACCTGGTGGATCTTAAGACCCCTCGACAGCCCCTATGGGTGCTACATGCCAATCGCCTCAAACCCCACCATGAGAGGCCCGAGGTCATCTTGATGATGGTGACTGATGGTGCAGAGGAAGCGGAAAGCGAGCCTCTTCCAGATCTTTTTTCGTCTCAGGAAAAGGATGGGTCGGTGGAGGGAGTGATTCTCTCCCCATCCCTAACTCCTGAGCAACGAGAGGACTGCCGCCAGATCTTGGAGCAGTACTCTTCATTGTTCTCCCTTGTCCCGGGAAGGACCCACCTGTGTACCCATGATGTGGACACAGGAGACAGCCCACCAGTGAAGTCTAAGACCTACCGGCTGTCAGACAAGGTGAAGGCCAGCATTCACGGTGAGGTTACCAAGATCCTGGAGCTGGGAGTCATTGAACCTTCTAGCAGCCCCTGGTCCAGTCCGGTGGTTCTAGTACTAAAAGCTGCCCCACTGGGCACCACTCCAGAACTGAGGTTCTGTGTGGATTACCGGGGACTGTACTCAGTGACTAAGACTGATGCACATCCGATCCCTAGGGCGGATGAACTTATTGACCGTCTGGGAGCTGCCCAATACCTGAGTACCTTTGACCTTACTTCAGGGTCCTGGCAGATCTCCCTTACAGATGGAGAAAATGAGAGGTCAGCCTTCTGCATGCCTGAGGGCCACTACCAGTTCTGTGTGATGCCCTTTGGGCTCAAGAACGCCCCTGCCACTTTTCAGCGGCTGGTGAACCAGGTCCTTTCTGGAATGGAGGCATTCTCCGCTGCTTACCTGGAGGACATTGCCGTCTTCAGCAGCAGTTGGAAGGACCATTTGTGTCACCTACAAGCTGTTCTCCAGGCCCTGAAACAGGCTGGCTTGACAATCAAGGCCAGTAAATGTCAGATCTGGCAGGGGTCGGTTGTGTACCTAGGCCACTTGGTGGGTAGGGAAGCTGTGCAGCCCCTCCAGGCAAAGATTGAGGCAATCATGGCCTGGGAACCCCCCAAGACCCAAACTGAGGTCCGAGCTTTCCTGGGCCTCACAGGTTACTACCGTCGCTTTGTGAAGTGGTATGGCACCATTGTAGCGCCCCTCACTGAGCTCACATCCAAGAAACAACCTCGACGGGTAGTCTGGACAGAGGCTTGTCAGCAAGCCTTTGAGAAGCTGAAACAAGCAATGTGTGCAGCACCGGTTCTGAGGGCCCCGGATTTCTCCAAGGAGTTCATTGTCCAGACAGATGCATCAGAGCATGGCATTGGGGCAGTGTTATCGCAACTCAATGAAGAGGGTCTGGATCAGACCTTAGTCTTCCTGTCCAGGAGACTGCTTCCCCGGGAACAGTGGAGTGCAATTGAGCAGGAAGCTTTTGCATTGGTATGGGCTCTGAAGAAGTTGCGGCCATATCTGTTTGGCTCGCACTTCCTGGTTCAGACTGACCATCGACCTCTTCGTTGGCTGATGCAAATGAAGGGGGAGAATCCCAAGCTGTTGAGATGGTCCATCTCCCTACAGGGTATGGACTTCCGGGTAGAACATCGGCCTGAGTGGACCACACCAATGCAGACGGTCTCTCTTGGTATTTCCGCCTTAGTGATGAGGACTCCCAAGGGGTTGGGTAGCACTCCCCACTTTCAGCTGGGGGGGACGCGTGTTAGACCTGTCAGCCTTTGGGTGGTCCCTCCTGTCATTTATTTATTTTGTCCCCTTTTTGCCCCTCATAACCTTTCATTTTTGATGCCCACTGGATTTTTGCGGTGTTGGCCTAGGGGTTAGGTGCTCTTTGCCCTCATAGTCTTTTTTTTTCCTGAGGCCTAGGTGCCTTCCTGACTGAAATTCACAAAACACACAAAATGGTGGTTCCAGCTGCCACAACTGATTACCTCGGGGACTGGTCCATAGATTTGTATGGGGGATCTAGAACCTTCTGGCCTGTTCTGGACACATGGAACCTGGGGTATAAATAGGCCAACTGTAAGGCGGCCATTTTAGAAGTGACCAGAGAACTTGGCCGGGTCCTGGTGAGGAGTGAGGCAACTGTGAGGGGAGGAAGGCGCACTGGGAAGAGCTAGATTGACTTACGGGCCGGCGGCTCTACTGTGATGACGCAACCCCCCTTCTGTTGACCAAGCCCTGCCAGAGTGAAGCTATCCATCGCTCCATAATTCTTTTTGGACAATAAAAGGCATGGCCAACTGATGTCGGAATAGCGGAAGGAAACTGGTTCACGATTCCAGATGCTGTGACGGCTGATTTGGAGGAGTCACCACAGCCTGTGGGATTACTGGGCTCCGCACGTCTATGGTGAATAGAGCGCTATCTGGCCGGGCTGTGAGTCTTCCTCTCACCAGCACGGAACTTAGAATGCTGAGGTCGCGCTGCGTGAGACAAGCGTGGGTCCGCCAGTAAAAGTGGAAAGCGCACTCACCGTGTGGAAGCCCTGAGGTCAGCTGTAGCTCAGCGAGGAATCCCTCTGCGGTGGGGGTGAAGCGAAGTTCAGCAGGCGCCTTGCGAGGACGACGGAAGCCGAGGTAAACCCCAGGAGTCAGACTGCAGTGACGTAGGAAGAGGCGCGGTGACGCCAGAGGAGGCCGGACAGAGGCGGAGACCTGCGTGTGTGCGGAGCCAGAAGGAGGAGGAACGCGGAAGCTTCCGTTAACGCTCCCAAGGGCTCACAGAGAGAAGAACGGCGAGCCAAGCCAGCAGGAAGTGGAGCCTTCGTCTGACAGGAACACGGAGCCGGCGCTGAGGGGAACCTGAGGGACAGAGCCACAATACAAAAGTAAGCTGGGGAACCGGAATAGCGGGGGCGGTGGAGGAGATTGCAACCAGGCCCGCATCGTGACAGAGCTGAAGGCCTAGTCAGTGACCCTTCAGCCCACCAGCTTGTTATACCAGACTTTCTTCACCGAGAACAGTGTCCTTCAAGCACCGGGCTAGTTCCTCCTATGACTGATTGTTATTAGGGTGTAGTAGAAGGGAGAGATTTCAAGCACAAGTAATCGATATGAGAGGTTAGGGCATAAAACCGATTCAGGAGTGAGCAGGATTAGTCACTAGGGAATAACATAGGGCAGATGATTGAGGTCTGAGTGGTGTAATCAAGATATCCAGACCATCCCAGAGTAAAGGGTATGCTATGTGAATTGTGTAATGTGATGAAATGACCTTCCTGTTCCATCTCCTTTTAGATAGACCGCCACGAAATACAATTTTACAAGTGTACCATTGAGGGAACCATTATCTGAATAACTGTAATTCCCAGCTACTGTTGCCTATGAATACCCCAGGGTAACGTACAATCCGGCTTCTTCACTGGAGTGTGAAATTCTGACTAATTATCTCAATGGAACTGTTATAACTCTGCTGAAAAGTTAAGGTGTCAGGGTATCTGTGGAAACAATTCCAATGTGGGGAAAAGGAAATCAATTGAAGTAATGTACAGATTTATGAATCTCTTAAATTATCAAATATAGAAACATTTCCTGCGTTAAGGTTGTATTCTGCTAAAAGTCTGAAAGATTCTAAAGATCTACTTTTATAAAACCATTCGTATTTTCCTAAACTGGTGTAGTGTCTCATTTTATGGATGGGCGCTAGATTAATGAAGGGTGTGACGCAAGTTTAACACTTTTGCTTCTAGGATTGACTGTCTTACACTGGGCCAGGCTACCCTATGCGATCTGGAGGCCCCAGGTCCAACATAATTGGTGTCTAGCGGTGGGATGAGAACTGTGTTTGCGTCCACTCTATAGTAACCTAGTGTCCAACAAGAATGAATAAATAAACGGGGCTCCGGGCGGGGTTCACTTGTGTGAAGGTCAATTAGTCTGCCAGAACGTCGGGCCTCACCCTGCCACGTGGCCGCCGCCATGACCTCGGGCCTCCTCGACACAGGCCCCCTGCGAACCCAGCGGCACAGCACCTCACATTTATGTCTGTACATACTACTGCCTTCGATGTACACTGCGGACAGCAGGCCTCACAATTCAAATGGAGTAGCGATTGCAAATGGCGCAGTCCAGTACACAAGACACATTTCTCCCAGTGCGACCCGCCGGACTATGCATCATTTCAGGGTGCACACACGCTGAGTGCTTCAGGTGCCACTAACTCACTGCACCATAAGTCATCACCACGTGGCCTTATTAAGGCAGAATTCAATAGACAAAAGATATTGCTCCCAGTGTGGCCCCCTGGACCACGCATCATCGCAGGGTACGTACAGGCTGAGGGCCAAAGTTACTACTAAGTGCACCATAAGTCATCGCCACGTGGTGTTATTGAGGCAGAATTCAGTAGACGAAAACATTGCTCCCAGTGCGGCCCCCCGGACCACGCATCATGGCAGGGAACCTACACGCTGAGCGCCAAAAGTACAACTAACTCAGTGTACCATAAGTCATCGCCACGTGGCCTTATTGAGGCAGAATTCATTAGACAAAAGAAATTGCTACCAGTGCAGCCCCCCGGACCATAAGTCATCGCCATGTGGCCTTAATGAGACAGAATTGAATAGACAAAGGACATTGCTCCCAGTGCGGCCTGTCTGGACCACGCATCATCGCAGGGTGCCCATACGCTGGTCGCTTCAGGTGCCACTAACTCAGTGCACCACTTATCATTACTGGTTGCACTCACACTGAATTGCCAATACTGTGCAGCCCTACTCAACGCCACGTGGCTGTGCTCCCTTGCTTGCCGCTGCCTCCTGTCTACACTGCGGTCATCAAGGCTCACAATTAAAATTTAATTTTCAGTCAGTAATTACAGAGTGGAGTAGGCAACTAACTACAACGTCCCTAAAACCTACATAATATCCTTTTAATATTCTTGCTTCAAGAACTTTTTTTATATCAATTATAGCATCATCGCAGGGTGCACACACAGTGAGTGCTTCGGAAGCCACTAACTCAGTGCAGCACACCTCATGGACCCTTTATTATACAATATTTTGTTATTTTCAACAAAATAGATTACTGCATGTAGTTCATATCTGTGGTCGTTCTTATGAAATGAAAAATTTCTCTCCAATTGAAAAAGAAAAGATAGTTCCTACAATTGTTGAACAAGCAATAGCTGTAGAACTTCAAGGAAGACGTACCCAAGCTCCAGTGTTTACAAGGGTTTGTAGTAGTATTTGTAGTATATGTCACCAATCTATTGATATTTTACTTGATTTCCTAAGACAATATAGTGAAACATAAGTTTAAGATTATTACAAGAACTAGATCCTTCCAAAGTGAGAAAAAATACAGGGTTGCAAGGTCATTTTCTGGCTTGTCTTTCTAGGAAAGTCTGTCAAAGTCGTTTTCATCATTTAACAATGATAGCAGTGCATCATTCCGAAATGCGAAAGTTAGTTAGAAGATTATACTACGTGAAAACTCCTGCATTATGTCTAAATGAAGTTACTACAGCTCTTTTGCATGGGTCAGTGTTGGATGTAAAACAAGTTTGTGATGATATACAGTTATGTTTCTTTGCTAGTCAAGAGGAGTGTACAGAAAATAACAGTTTGATAAGTGTACATGTTGAAGAAGAGATGGAAGATAGTACTGATGTGAAGTTTGAAAAACAAATAAGAAAATTTAAAGTAGTTTCTGGTGAAAATCCCAACTATGTTTGTATTTGTTCTTGACATACTCATTATAAAATTCTAACTAGGAATGTAGATGTGTTTTCAAAAAGTGAAAAGGAAAAAAATGATAAATAGAAAGAATTTGCTGCGTATCTGTTTGTGGAAGGTCATTTTTAGTTACGCACTATACAATGTATTTGTAAATATTGTTACTATAAATTAGAAGAAAACAAAATACCAGCTAGAACTGTCCATAATGACTTAGAATTAATTGCTATACCTCCTAAAACTTACAGATTTCAATACATATGAGGCCATCCTTATACAATCTGTGCACCCTTTTCAGGCTATATTTGTATGCAGCTTAAAACAGGTAAGCTCCCTTCAACAGATCTACAAAGAGGTTTAAAAGAGCTGTGTATTTACCTTTAGATTTTAAGATTTTTTTCAAATTGTTGGTGTAGAAAGAGAGGATACTGAACCTTCTTGTTAATGGTTTACCCACAAAGAGTCGGATAATATGGCAGGAGTTAGTACATGTCATGAAAGTCCAAAAAGCTACATTACATCTGGTGCAAAACAATATTTACTATAAAATTGTAAATGTAGAAGAAAAATAAATGACTTATTTCAAGTGGACAAATAGAAAAAGTGGACAATTCAAGCAAAGAAGAAATTGATGAACATTATACTATACACCCGCTACATTCAAAATAACTTATAGGAGAGTCTATTGAATTGTTCCAGATGAAAAAAGCAAAAGGAACTCCCATGAGTGTGTGGAAAACAAGTTTGGAAACTCGTTGTTTTCCACAGCTGTTCCCTACTGGAACAGGTGGACAATATGATTCGAGCTTCAGAATACCGTACTTTATAACTGTACTCAGAAGAACCAAGATTTCCTCAGTACATTCCATAAATGTTTCATTTTTGTTCCATACACCTACACTGCAGTCAGATCTCACAATTTAAATTAAAACATGATTTATTTATTACAGAGAGAATTGTACCCTATGTCCTCAAACTTTGTCAAGAGGAAGTGACTAAAAACATTCCTCGATGTCTGTGCTGACTACTGCCTCCGATGTACACTACCGACAGCAAGGCTCACAATTCACATCTAGTCGCGATTGCAGATAATGCAGTCCAGTAGGCAACAGGCATTGCTTCCAGTGTGGCTCGCCCGCGCCACGCATCATCACTGGCTGCGCAGACGCTAAATGCTTCTGATGCCCCTATCTCAGTGCAGCACAACTCATGGACCCTTTATGATACAATGTTTTGTGTATAATTTCACATCAGCTGTCCTACATCAGTGTACCAAAAGTCTTGAACCCTTTACAATAGAATCTTTTCTGTATTATTTCACATCTGGTGCCCATACCTTAGTGCAGCACAAATCATTGACCCTTTATGATTGAATCTCTGTGTCCGATCCAATGATTACTGCTGTACTTGTTGCCACCACCAACCATTCCCGGAGGGTTGGCTTACAATCACCCCACATGCATCCAGCACTGACGTCACTGGACATGTGACCCTGGCAATAAAAAGGAGTCGAGCGCACGTGCCCGTACCCAGTTCCACTATCTATCTGTGTCCGTGTAATCATTATGTATGCAACATGCTGCCCCTGGGCCCTACCACATTACATAGTGCTTTGGACAGCGTATGCAACCATCTCCCCTTTGACAGTGGGGGAAAATGTTTAGTTATGTAACTTTGTCTCGGTCAAGTACGTACGTAGAGAGTGGGTCATTAGACTACTGCAAGAAGGGTGTATAGTGAATTTATAAGTGGTGGGGATTGGTGGAGTGATTGTATAAGTACATATGTTGGCGCAGCCTAACTCCCACACCAAGCTTGTCTCTAATTGGCTGCCCTCCATGTGCCAAAAACTGAAACTTAAACTTTCCATATCTCTGTATTGCTAGAGCTGAAACACTCCACTGAATGTGCAATAAGCATTCATATCCACACAGATGTCTCATGTCCACCATCTATATTGTGTGGAACTATGGATGAATGTAGGGTCAGTGATTCCCCGTACCTTTCATGTTCGCCATGTTGTAGGACTTGGCTCACAGAGTGACACTTTGGCTTTTCCAACTCGGGTGACGGCACTACTCCAACAGGGACAACCGCATCCAGTGTTGTCAGATTTATTAAGCTTTCCATAGCCCAAAGCCAACCAAAAAGTAGCCAAATATTGCTACTTTAAGGAAGATGGGGCAGGGACAGCGTCAAGCAGGCGGTGAATGTTTTGGAATTGATGTTGCAGAAGTAAATATTTGTCTAAGGAAGTGCTTTAACATACTACTTTGCCTGAGCGCTAGAGCGCTGTATATATATTTATAATCTGCCAACTACCACAAACCAAAATTTGACAGCACAACCGAGAAAAATATAGCCTAATTGTGTGTGAGCTAACCCGAACTGGTAACACTGCCCGCATCAGTTGATTCCTTATAGACCTCAGGACGGAGCCACACCCATACCTGAATCATTTTTGTCCACCATAAGCATGGAAGGGTATACTCAGATGTGAGTCCCTAGCTCATTGCACCATCAGGATTCAAGCAAGCCGGGCCGAAGACAGCTGAAATGCCAGAAACCGGTCCCCGGTAGCTTGTTTCCTTCCCAGTATAAGAATTGGCTTGGTAGTTTGGTCTGCCCTGTTCCCATGATGCACTGGGCCAGGGTCAGACTAATTTGCATATAGCCAAGTTCTGAGCTGGGATGGTGCAGTGAGCTGAAAAACGGTGATGGATCAAGCCCTGATCTTTGGACTGGGTAAGAGTGGTCTACTTAATTCAGACACTCTGTTCATCACCACCCCCTTTTCTGAATCACACCCATACCTCAGCAGTCATTCGCCACAGCCTCATGCTGGACTGGCATACGCCAGGCCAGCCCACTCTTCATACGCGTACAAAGAAGGACAACAACGCTACATGGCTCACATTTCATTGTAGTGATCTGCTGGTCACAGGTGTTGTTGTTAGTAAGCATTCTCTAGCTCAAAGCCAACCAAAATGTAGCCCAATATTGCTACTTTAAGAAGGAAGGGGCAGGGACAGTGTTGCAGCAGGCTGGCAAGTAAATCTTTGTCTAGTAAAGCGCTTTAACATACTACTTTGCTGGAGGGCTGTACATATATATATAGAATCTGGCAACTAGCACAAACCAAAATGGGACTGCACACCGGAAACAATATAGCCCAATTGTGCGTGATCTAGCCCAATTTGGCAACACTGATGCCACGGCCACTCCCTTACGGCTGGTATCCACCCACACCACACCCATCCAGCACAGGTGTCGCAGGAAACGTGACCCTACTAATAAAATACCTGGTGCACATGCTCTACGCCATTTTAGAGTTGCTCGCACTGCGGCCGGCACAGTTACACCGCCACGGTGATGGTCTGTCCCGGTGGTCCGGACACCTCATGTTTTGTGCGCGCACCGCAGTGTAGGCCTGAGCCCAACAGCGAGGGCCTACCACCCTCACTTATCACTGAGTTAGTAGCACCACAAGCACTGAGCGGGTGTACAACCTGCCTTGATGATAGGTGCACCAGTATGTCCTCTGCCATGGCGATATCAAGACTCAGTACCAAATGTGAGACCTGTAAGCTTGCAGAGTGGAGCTGCATGATGTGGAGAGTGCCCTGTCCGCAAAATGGTGAGCAGTAAGGCCTGGGTGCGCAATGTCGGGCAGATACCTCTGGGCGGTGGGACTAGATAGGGTACAGCAGCCTGCATGCAGCAAGACGGCACAATGATTTAGGCGTATGCAGTCATATATACTCTGCCATTACTAATTCTGTACTATCTTTCAGATGTGGGAGCTTTTCTTTTTCTCTCTCTCTCTCTTCCTCTCACTCTCACTGTTTCTCTCTTTCTCTCTGTCTTCTGCTCACTCTTTCTGCCTCTCTCTCTCTCTCTCTTCCTCTCTCATTTGAAGGATGCATGATACACAATCTTATCTTGCTTTTATCTAACAGGCTGTGATTCATGAATCAACGTTCCCCCCTAACACTACCAGAGCTGAACGTGCGTACAATCTGCGATGATGCGTGGCCATCCTCAACACGTGAAAAAGTTAGTTTGGTATGTGGTGGACCCTCTTACACACACACACTGGTGGCAGAAGGTGAGCAGAGAGACTTCTTTCCGCAGCAGGGGGCAGTCTCCTCTGGACAGTGGGAGTGGATAGTGTGCAGCAGCCTGGGCGCACAAGAGCGCACAGACACCTCCAAGCAGTGGGAGTGGATGGGGAGCAGCAGCCTGATTGCGCATTAGCGAAAAAGAGAATTACGCATGTGCAGTTGTATGTACTCTGCCATTACTAATTCTATACTATCTTTCAGATCACTAAACATGAGAGTTCCACAAGGTCCCCGCATGTGGTTGGAGACACACCATTGGCACAAAGGTGAGCTGCGTAGATTTTCTCCAGTGTCAACACTCTACCTCTCCATCTCTTTCTTTCTCCCTCTCACATTTTCTCTCTGTCTCTTCTTCTTCTCTCTCTCATTCTTTCTTTCTCTCTTCACTCTCTCTCTCTCTCTCTCTCTCTGTCTCTCTCTCTCTTCCTCTCTCTAACTCTTTATCTCTCTCTATCTTCCTCTCTCTCAAACTGTTTCTATCTTTGTCTCTTCCTTGTATCTTACTCTTTCTTTCTCTCTCACTCTTTCTCTTTGTCTTCCTCTCTCTCTCACTCTTTCTCTCTTTGTCTGTGTTCCTCTCTCTTCCTCTTTCTCTTTTCCTCTCTCACTCTTTCTCTCTCTTTCTCTCTCTCACTCTTTCTCTCTCTCACACGCTCTCTTTCTCTCTTCCTTGTATCTCACTCTTCCTCTCGTTCTCTCTCATTCTCTCTTTCTCTGTCTTCCTCTATCTCTCTCTCTCTCTCACTCTGTCTTTCTGTCTCCCTCCCTCTCTCTCACTCTTTCTTTTTTTCTCCTTTGTTGGACACATGACGAAGCACCTTATCTTTATTTTTGTCTTGCAGGCTGTGATTCACAAATGGTCCAGCGATGACACGCCATGGCTGTAGATAGTTCTATTTGTTGTTGTATTGTTTTAATAAAATGTTTTATATGTAAATCCATACATGGCTAAGATTCTCATTTGTCCAACCTCACAAACATCTTCATATTAATGGTTCGCAGAGGGGCACTTGGGGGCCCAAGAACGTTGTCGGGGGTATGCTGGTGATGTGGGAAGAGGGTGCGTTACCTGCTAATGTGGAGAGATGCAGCATGAAAGGGGTATCTCTCACAGACAGAGCTCCGGTATGTTTTTAGAAATGCTCTGGACAGATGCCAGCTGAAGAACTAAATCACAAACTGGCTTTTCAATGCTAATACAGTGTGACTTATGAACAGATCGCACCCAGGCTCGCAGAGGGACAACTGGGGCCCGTGGGCTCGACTTGCTGAGGCAGAACTAGGGGCCGTCTGCTCCCAAAGGAACAGCAGCGTAGTAGCTCGCAGACGTAGAGGCACAGCAGCGTACTAGCTCACAAAGGTGAAGAGCTGCGTGCCGACGGACTGGCTTCTAAAGGCATAGCTGCAAAGTGGTGATGTTGGGCAGAGGCAGTGTGAAAGGGTTATCTTCCTACTGAAGTCCTGGAGTGGAAGTTGTGCTGCCTGGTGCTCACCTGTTTCTCCTTTATTGTTAATAAATCTTAAACCTTCACTACGTCCATATCATCATTACACAGAGCTCTGGTATATTAAAATGCCCCCCGGGAACTTTCTTTTATATTTTCACTCAATGCGAGGCACAAGATGGCTGCTAACAGTTCCTGGTTTGAAATGTTAGCAGCCAATCAGAGGACACTTCCTGCTTTGAAGTGTTAGCAGCCAATCAGAGGCAAGCTCATGCTCGGGAGTTGGGCACCGACCAGATGTATATATTTTTTTCCTTTGATATTTCAAAAACTAATGAACGTAATTACACCTTTTCCACAAAACAGCGCTTTCTGGACCAAACCTTTCTTCCTGCTAAATTTGGCGTAATTCCGTTCAACAGTTCGACCTGTAGCCTTGTCTAAAGTTTCCTATGGAAAATGCATTGAGAAAACACGGTTTGACACCGTTCCCTTTTTCTCAGCCCCCCCTTTACCAATCACCCCTAAACTTTCAAGATAGGAGCTGATCAAAAAAGAGAAACTTTTTGGGAAATTTCGTAAAGATTCGTCAAAAGACACCAAAGTTATGAGCACATGGAGAGCTCCAGCAGAGGGGCCGCGCAACACTCTTACCAACATGAGTGAAGCCCCGGGACTGCGGAGACTCCAGCGAGCCTCCGCAGCCCCAGTGAGTCCCCGCTATTTTTTTTTTAATTCCCCCGAGACCGAGTCCACCCCTGGGTCTCATTAAAATAAAACCCGGGAACCTGTGACCCCAGCCCGAATTGAGGGCGTTTTCTTTTTTTTATAAAAATGCTTTCTTTAGCCCTGGGGGTCTTTCTGAGACGCCTAAGCATGCCTAGGGTGTCACGGTGTTTCTACCCTACCCCCTTCTCTTGCTTTGTACCTTAGTTTCTTAGTTTTATGGTGACTCGCTTCTGCCGAGTGACAAGATAGCTGCCAACACTTCCTGGTTTGGAGTGTTGGCAGCCAATCCCAGTGAAGCTCGTGCACAGAACTTAGGCTATGCCCAGGTATCGAAACTTTTATTTTTCTAATTTCTCAGCAACTACTGAACGGATTTACGGATTTAAAAAAAAATGTCGCTTTCCGATCCAAGCCCTACCTTTTTGCCAAATTTGGGGTAATTCTGTTCAGTAGTTTCGGCTGTAGCCTTGCACAAAGTTTCCTATGGGAAATTGATTTTTTCCCTCTTATTTTTTAAATTTCTCAAAAACTACTGAACGGATATACATCATTTAAAAAAAGGTCGCTTTCTGCAGCAAGCTCTACCTTTCTGCCAAATTTGGGGTAATTCTGTTTAGCAGTTCGGGCTGTAGCTTGATGCAAAATCTCCTATGGAAATTACCATTGGGAAAACACGTTTTGGGACGAATCACCCCCAAAGTTGTAGGATATGAGCTGACCTAGATAGACTTTTTTTTGGGAGAATTTCGCAAAGATTTGTCAAACGACGCCAACGTTATTAGCAAATCAAAAAAAGCTTTTCCTATAGAAACTAGATTGTAACTATACCTACCTACTGGAGGTAATTTATATATATATATATATATCAATCCTGACTCACTCTCTCCGAAATCCTCAACCCTTGGGAGGTGGTGCACCAGCCGATGGAGCCTGAAGGTAATTTCAATACTCCACGAATCCAATGGGGCGCACAAGTAAATTGAAGTTGATTTATTGCTTCATAAATCGGGTTACGGGTTTCAACTGACAGGCAGTCCGGATCACACGTGAAAACTTACAAATGAGTGTCATTACATACCATTAAGTAGGTTTACAGCTGATCCGTTAAGATGGCATCTGGAGGCCCACTGAGGCAAAGATGTCTGTTTGGAATCTGTGCTTGATGGAACAAACCCACTTAGAGGGTGAAATATTTTCATGCGGGACTGCGATTACTAGTATGCTTTGCCACATTGGAGGCCCACTTAAGGGCGGGACTACTATTTAACTAGGTAATCACTGTAATGATACAGCCCTGCAGTCCCACCATGCACTGGCCTGTGATCGAGGGCGGGGAGCCTGTGATCGAGGGCGGGGAGTCCGAAATGCGTTAGGTCTGCAGAATAATTATTGGCTCATGTCATTGCTGTTTGCAGTCATTGGAATAAAGCACAAGGAAACCTGTTTTTTGAGTGCAGTTTCTTTCGTGGAAGAAATTTGGTATGCAAATAGATGGTGTGTCCAGCCGTGAAACCGCACCACTGCATGAAAAAGGTAGGTCCATGTGACTAGGATCGTGGTCACACGTACTGAATGACAGTTTGTGGGACTTCAACGTAGATTTACAGCTGACCCGTTTAGGTGGCATCGGAAGGCCCACTGGGGCAAAGATAACTGTCTGGATTATGTGCTTGATGGATCATACCCACTTAGAAGGGTCAAATATTTTCATGCAGGACCACGATTACCAGTATGCTTTGCCACATTGCAGGCCCACTTAAGGGCGGGAATACTATTTAAACAGGTAATCACTGTAGTGATACAGCCCTGCAGTTCCACCACGCACTGGCCTGTGATCAAGGGCGGGGAGCCTGAAACGCGCTAGGCTTGCAGTATCATTATGTTCTGATATGATTGCTGTGTTCGCTGTTGTTGGACCAAACCACAAGGAAACGAGTATCGAGAGTGCGATTGCTTTCGAGGAAGAAATTTGGAATGTAAATAGACGTTGTGTCCAGCCGTGAAACCGCACCACTGCATGAAAAAGGCAGGTCCGTGTGACTAGGATCGTGGTCACAGGTACCGAACAACAGTTTGTGGGACTTCAATGTAGATTTACAGCTGACCCATTTAGGTGTCATTGCTGCATTTGGTGTCATTGGAATAAACCACAAGGGAACCTGTTTTGAGAGTGTGGCTTCTTTCAATGACAAACTTTGGTGTATTTTGTATATATATATATAAGGTCCCCCTTCATGCACATGTACAATTTTCAACTCAACTCAGACACCTCTGCACAATGGTGCATGTGTGCCATCATAGGTGGTGGCCTGCTAACTTTAGTCCCAGAACAGTCTGGTTCACTGGGCTGCATCATATTGTTGTCAATGAGATGCAGCCCTGTGTAGTCAATGTGTGAGAGTGGTGTTGAGGCAAGGAGGCCGATGCGACACTTTGTCATTTCTCCAGCCAATATGCCCCTTTGCTTGTTTGTGAGATGCAGCCCTGTGTCCCAAAGTGACAAAGCAGTAGTGAGTCTCAATACCATCAACATATGCATTGCCACACCATAGTGAATATGCACCCTTGTGTCTAAAAGGTTTATATTCCACAATGCCCAAATTTAGTATACTGGAGGGCCAATGTGATGTTCAACTATGAGCAGAAGGGATATGCTTCAAAAAGTACAGTGTAAGGACTCTGCATATCAGGAATGTGTCCCATAAAAACTATCTTAATATCGTGTCTGTGTGCCTTGCTCACAGGACCATACAGTCTCTGTCAAGGTGCACGTAAATGTAAATGTAAATGTAAATGTGTTTCGATTTATATAGCGCAACACTTTAACCCAGGGGTCTCAAGGCGCTTGCTTAGGGAACCCGTCCTGGTATTCCCCTGTGAGATACCCCGGCCGGGTATCCACAAGGTGAAAGCCAGGCATCCCGCCACGAGGGGCCGTAGTGGAGATTAAGCAAGCTATTGCCCAGAGTCGCAGAGTGTGACCCCGTGAGTCGAGTAGGCACCGGAGCGAGAATTATCGACTCTGTGGATTTTTGAGCCTGAGACCCGCCGAGGCGGGGAATCGAACCCTGGTCCACGGCCGATCTCAGCATGTCAAATTGCTATATGTCACCTTCCCTCAATACGTCACAATGCACTTACCCACATCAAGGTCTCCACATGTTCCATACAGATAACAGTAGTCTACAGTAATCACAGTCCTGGTATGAGATGGCCATTACACATTGACATGCATGGTAACCAGTCCTTTGGGAAAGTCAAAAGTGGCAGTAAACAAATACGCACTCATGTCTGTAAGCATCCTTATACAAGCAAAGGTATCATCCATGTGTCCATCAGAGGAACACATTCCCAAGCATACATCCCCATGCCAATCTCACTTGATGTGACGTTGGGGTGGTGCTAGGGGCTTAGCACCACTAAGAAGCCAGTGTAAATCCACAGTCATGTAATCTAGGCCCACTTCCACACTTCACGTGGTGTGAAAGGTGAGGGTAATGGGTGTTGTTTTGGCTCTCCACCCTGCAACACCCATAGAAAGACACGCTGCCCTATACTCACGGCATTGAAGCCAATAGGAGGCCAGTAAGCAATGTATGCAAGGAAAACCATGACCCCTAACATGCAAATTCTTTTGCTGTTTAGATGTGTACTGCATTGTGCAGCACACATAGAAATAGCAATTTGTCAATCATTGCTAATGTGCCCAAAGGCGTCCCTCCTTCAACATAAACACTCTTGCCCTGTACACAGACACACTTGCATTACCCTGCTAAGGTGCCTGTCTGTGTGCCACACTGACAAGTCAAGTGCCAGTGCAAGATGAAACGCATGCCGGCACCTTAAACTTGTAAACATGGCGCAGGCCTCTGTCACTAAAGTGGATGAGTGCAGAGTCAATCCTCTAAGGAGAAGGTCTCACTCTGTCACTTAACCGCATCCATAAACCCCCTAATGTAAGAAAGACTTCTGCAGTCCAACAATGCAAACGTGTCCAAACCTTGACCAAGAGCCATATTTCCTCCAGCCTGCAACATCTCACCATTGTAAATGCACATACGTGCGAGAGTCGCTGTGTGAAAGGAATAAGGGGCAGTAAATAAGAAGCAGTGCCATACCTTCATATCAACATGCATAAATGAGAATGTCATTTGTCAATGTGATTTGGGAACATTAAAATGGATCTACACTGTTTGGATCATGGCAAATCAAGCATATTTACCTGCTCATATCATGTGGCACATCACATCAACCCTGACCTCAACACCATGATAGCCCTACTCATGCAACAATAACAATCATGTGGCATTGCCAACAGCAAGGTGTGGTAGCATTCAATCCACACCTCCAAAACTAGACAATCTGAAAAAACTTTGTAGTGTAATGAGTATGGGTGACTCTACCACATTGCAGTGTACAGGCACATAAATCTGAACCACTCTGCATTGACAACAATGTGGTACAACCTGCACCACTTGATATTTAACAATCTAGGCAACCATAAGAGACAATCAAAGAAATTTTAATAAATGGAAGGGAATTAAGCTACAAAATGTTTGTAAAGAAAACAATTTATTAAGAATTAAAAAGAACAATATCACATTTACAGATGTAATATGTACGTTAAAAGAGTGTAGTTTAAACAAACTAAACTTAAAACAACAATCTATAAATCACATGCCATGAATCACAATGCAAATGAGAACATATATAAAGTTAAAAAACACTTGAAGTGGCAGATTGGTACTCTACGCGCGTTTGGGTGGCCAACGCCTTCTTCTGGAGTAGCCACAAAAAGTTTAAAAAGTTGTTGTAATGATGTAAGGAAAATACTTTTCTTTCTTAGTTTCTTTAGAGAGTGGTTCTAGCTGTCTGGTAACAAGAGTATGATATGTAGATATAGCGTGTAAAGCTCAATGGCGACGTCTAGTCAAGATAGGACATTAGTATTTTATTTCCTAGATGGACGGATTCCAAACAAGAAAATATCACGCTGTATGAAAAAAAGGTTAATAACTGATCCCGCCGGCCGGAACCTCTTATTCATTCGAGTGAAGGATATACTTGGTAATTTAAAATAGCGAGATCCTCCTGATGTGGAGATATTTGGTAGAGCAAAACCCCTCTAATAAGGTGGTTCTTCTTCCAATTGAGATGATTAGTTAAAGGTTAAAATAACTCCCTGTCCAAAATGATTCAACAGGGCTCTCTACTTCCGGCGGCGGGACTCGAGGTTTGTGCAAGCGTGCACAACCTGCACCACTGTCACTAATGAACAGAGGATACAACTGGTGCAGCGTGTGTAGAAATTGGCCACTCACATCTGGCATACTTGTAAACTGTAAGGAAACATTGACAACTCTAATGTCCAATTTTTGTGTTGTTCTCAATGACACTGTAATCAGCCTGCTGACTGCACCCTGCCTCTTCCTCAACATGTCTCTGCACATGTTCTCCCGTGGACTCTGTCTGGGCCCCCCTGGGCATTCACACAATGGGATGTTGTTGCGCAAAAACTGGGCCAGTCTACTACCTCAGTTACTGCACATGTAAATACAATTGAGTCACTAAGATATGTGTTACTTGTGACCAATTAAGTTTAAATGCATGTTCAATGAAGCCATTACTACTAATCAAGGAACTTTTGTCAAAGGGAATATGATTACTCTGTGTCCATGATAGGCATTGTGAGGGACAGACTGGTATGACTTAAATAAAGCTCGGATCTGTAACCCAACTGTCTCAGAAAGAAAAGAAAATCCATGCCCATGATGTTGATCGTGACTTGGACCATTACTCACATACGTGTAAAGACACATGAAGTTTTTACAAACAATACGTGATAAATATATACCCAGAAGAACTACCCATATTCAATGGGGAGGACAATGTTTGAAAAGATGTTTGTCATTGCATGACACATGTAAAGACAGTAAATAAACAATGTGGAGTAGCCCACTATGTGATAGTTTTAGTCACTGTTTTCGTGGCCTGAAACTGGGACACACTTGGTGTTTTAAGAGACCCCTCACACACCAACCTGGTTGGTGTCATGCTTCATCATCGGGGTCCCAACCAGGTAGCCGAGTGCCATCTGGTTGTGCTACGACGCCTGATTACAGCGGAGCAGGTGTGGGTGCGATAATGTGATGTGAGTGTTAGGTTAAAAATACCTATGGGAATCCTTGCCTTTGTATTTTATTGTTGGCGGCCCAGGGTGTGTAGTGCAACTCCTGAAGGAGTAGTAGTCCTATGAGTTGTCTATGTGTCGGTGTGCAGGGGCGGGCATGCACCGCTGGGTGGCGGGAGGGGCTGGGTTGCAGCAGCCTGGGTGCGCAAGGGCGGACAAGCGGTGATTGCATGTCAATTGTATGTGCTCTGCCATTCATAACTCTGGCCTATGATGAGGGACCTGCTGAACTGCTGTGCATACTGGCACGTGGCTGTAGACACATCGGTGGCAGCAGTTGAGCAGTGAGGCCTGGGCATGCAGTGTCGGCACTGTCACTCCCTATCCCTCTCTTTTTTTCACAGTGTCGCTCTCCCTCTCTCCCTCTCTCTCCCTCTCTTTCTCTCTCTCCCTCTCTCCCTTCCTTTCCATATTTATCCCTCTCTTTCTTTCTCTCCCACTCTTTCTCTCTCTCCCTCTCTCTCTCTCTCTCTCCCTTTCTCTCTCTCAGTATCTCTCTCTCTCTTTTGCTCTCTCTCTGTCCCTTGATGAGTGCAGGTCACACCTTCTTATCTGGATTTTTGTCTTGCAGGCTGTGACCTACTGATTGTCCCGAGGAGACCCGCCATGAGTCTTCAAAATTGTTGTTTTGCGTTTATTTTAATAAAATATTTTGTTTGGTAATTCAAAGGTGAATGTGTGAGTCTTCTTTTTGTGACAACACATGCATGTTACTTGTTGTAATTGTGCGACATCAGGTGAATTTTTTGTTCATGATTTCGTGAAGTTGATGTAACATATCTTTGTAGGGAGAGGTGCCCGTGGGGGTCCTGGGGGTTGTGGCGGGGGGTGTTGTGGCCCTCTTGGGTGTCTGAGCTGCATGATCGTTGGCTCCATGGCATCTGTTGTTCTTTAGGTGCGGCTCTGGGCTCCCTTTCCTGCTGCAGGTTGTCGTCCGACTTTGCACCAGGTCAGAGCAGGTGTTAAATTCCTGCTGCTAACTGCCTTATCGCCTGTTTTGGGTTCTTATCGCTGATCTGCCCACTGATCTGCCTGGTCATTGAGAATGTTGCGGTGTGGTGTTGTCGCAGCTTGTTGCATCTCATTAGTGATAGTTGCTGGGGTCATCTGTGGCGATGTTTTTTGCGGCTGCGGCAGGAAAACTTGTGATATGGGCTATTGGCACCAGCTTGTGAATGGGGCGATAAATTTATCGCTACTAAGGCTGCAATAAAGTGCCTATAACTTGGCGATAAGTCCTTTAGAATATGCCCCTATACTATAAAACTTCATGTTAGTGTGAAGGTTTCTGGCCATTTCAATGGAAATCTTGCTGTCTTTAAATGACAGTGTACTACCACCTCATGCTTTAGTAATATAGTTATTTTAAAAGTGAGTTTTTAAAGATGAAGTGATAAACATTCCTGCCCCTGCCATGATGGCAATGCGATTAGCGAACTAAGAGGCAAGTCAGGGGTCATGCATAGCCTATATGTGGGTTGGATACCCACATATAGGGTACACCGCATCCCAGTATAAAACAATTGACCGCAGTCCAGCTGCGGGGATTATACAATAATCCAGTAACGATATACAGATGCCTTACTCAGTTCAAAATGCGAACATTGACACTCACTCCTGTGCGGGCTGTTTCAGCTGCACCACCACAATTAGCTACATCAATCATTAGCCCAGAAAAATTGAAAATAATAACAGGTAAGGCTCCCATTGAGAGGCACTGGATTGCACATAAAAAAACAACTTGAAGCAGTGTTTCCCGATATGGGTCTGCAGGAAAAACACAGAATACCAACCATTTGCTTGCCAATGGGTATTTCTCCCCGTTGAGGACTGTGCCACTTGGGGTACAGTCTTCGCTTCAGTACAGACCAGAACACATGGTGCACGTTACTTGGCAGTTCTACCTGAAGTATTAAAATAGGTCCAGAATGAGCTTGGGGCAACACCTGCCCTGGACTTAGGGATGAACCTGACAGGCAATTTTGCTGTGGTATCAGCTATAATGTTGAGCAACATTAAAGGGGAAGCAGCAGTGTCAGTGAATTAACTAAAATTATTGAAGAAACTTATGCTATGCTGGGTAGATATAATTTGGGAGCCAGACCAGGGAAACCACAATTGAAGAGTAATCCTGAAAAGGATAACTCCAAGCAAGCACCTGACTCTTCAAGGAAGAAGTGGGACAATAAGAAAAATAAAGATAGATCACAGGGTGGGTCTCCTACACAGGAATCTACCAACATTTTTTACAACTTATATAATCGTGATAATGTTAAACAGACTGATAGGTATCAGGATACTGATACACATTCCTCTCGTTCCTTCTAGGATTCATTCATTGAGAGAGGATGATGATCAGAGCAAATATCAGAAGAGCATGTGAAACCTGGGTACGTACCCCTCCAACTGTAGTTGAATTTCTTATAAACGATATACTCACAAAGCTCATCTGACTATATATTAAAACAGGAAGACAACATTATAACATCTAAACCTCAAATTTAAAAAGAAAAAGGTACCTAGTCTTAAGGTCAGGCATGCTCCGGATATTGAGGACTCTGCTTCTGAATGGGGAATGTTCTCAAAAATCAAAGTTCCTCCAAGAGGAGGAAATGTAGAAGCACTGTTACTAAAGAGGGAAGCTTATTTGATCCTAAAATATGACTGCGTGAGTGCAGGGTTGAACGAACACACAGAATGCCAGAATCAGTAAACGGGTCCAATGTAAAATAGACCACTGAAAAAACGCTTGATACAACTATGAACGTCCCGGACTACATGTCCCATAAGCACCAAGTCACATGTCCAGTCTTTAAGCACCCATGTGACCACAACATTCATTCACTCGAGGGATCTTGAAGCAGACGGCAGCGTTCTGAAATGACTCCGCAGGTAAATTGCTGCACGCGCCCATCAAGATAGAACACAGACACGCGGAACTTAAATCCCTAAAACTCATGTTCCCCTTACTTTTGTAGCACTAATGGCAATCTCGGAACAGTAAAGAAAAAGGTGACGCCCCATCTACTAAACGCTCTGCGTTTAGCACGCCAGGAAATCAAGTTCAAGTAAGTGCACGACATTGTCGTAAGCTGCAACTTTAAAACATTGTAGGAAGATTTAACAAATGTCCCGCTAAAATAAAATTAAAATAAAACTTACTTTGAACCCTGCAACACAAATATCGATCATTAAAACAGAGGTGGCGCCATTTTCAAAATGGTTGCGCTCCCACGCCTACTGTATCAGCTACAAAACCACCCCTACCCTATTGGCCCACAGTGGTTTCGCCAAGTCAATTCAGCGCTGGGCCGCTTTCTATGGGCTGGCGGTGCGGCCAGAGTGGCGCTGAAGACGTGTTTCCTGTCTACCTATTATGGTGGCCTGGCCACCTCCGATCTGCTATCCTACTATCAAGCTTCTCAATTGCTCATCCTTAACGAATGGTGGTACAGTGACAGGGGGGACCCGGCCTATGCCTTGGAGCGATTGCTTATGGGCGATTACACGCTACACACCATTCTATACTCGGCCCGCTTGCGACGAGCACTGCCGTCGGTCACGAGAGTAGTGTTTGCGGTGTGGAGACAGACCCTACGCCGCATGGGCTGGTGGGGCAAATTGACGGCGGAGACGCCGCTATGGCATAATGGCCTGCTCCCGGAGCTTTCGGCTCTTGAAGGGTTCGAGGGATGGGAGGCAATAGGCATTTCGTTGTTGGGCCAGGTAATGTCCGGCACTACCCTTAAATCTTTCCAGGAGCTCCGCACGGAGTTCCAAATGCCTCAGTCCCAGTTCTTCCGCTATTTGCAGCTACGCCACGCCTTCACTCCGAGCATTGCCCATCTGGACTCTCTCCCTGAATTTAGCCCGGTTGAGGCGAAGGTCTTCATGGGGGACCTGGGGGATAAAAAGGTCTCCCGTATTTATCAGACGCTGGTCACTCACTGCTCCTCTACCCTACTCCCTCTTCGGCCGGCGTGGGAGGTGGACGTGGGCCCCCTGGATGAGGACGATTGGAGGGAGGCTTTGGAATCCCCGCGTGGGACCGCTATTGCTGTGAGACTCCGGCTTATCCAATTCAAATAACTTCATAGAGCCTATTACACCCGTGAACGTTTGTGGAAAGCTGGGTTGATTGAATCCCCGGAGTGCCTGCGCTGTGGAGCCGTGCCTGGATCCTTATTGCATACCGTGTGGTCGTGTGCTCGATTGTCTGGCTTTTGGAGGGGTGTGTGGAACTGCCTGTCTGAGGTCCTGGGTTGGGATCTTCCCCGCACTCACCGGTTGGGGTTGCTGCATGTTATGGAGGGCATTGGTGGGAACATCTATAAACGTCACCTGCTGCTCTTGGGGCTTGTTGTTGCCAAACGGGATCTGGCCCGGGCGTGAAAGGGAGTGAGGCCCCCCCCTTGTCTGCGTGGAAGGCAGGGTCGGACTACTATATGGGACTTGAGAAGCCGATCTTTGAGGCAAGGGGTTGCCCCCGCAAACACTACAAAATCTGGAAGCGGTGGGCCGACTACAGAGGACTATCGCTGGATCCCCCAGCGGAACGAGAAGAGGACATATGATTGTACTAATGTTGCTGGCCCGATTCTGTGGCACACCCGTCACACTACACCTAAAACCTTTACTTGCTGCTACCTGTACATGTGCGTGGGGAGGGGGGGGAAGGGGGGTGGTTCTGGGAAATGGGGAGTTCTGGGTGTTGACGGGGTAGGGTGGGTTGTGGGTTTATTCATATTTGAGCCTATTTTCGGTACCTACTTGACCATTACTGCATGTTTTACGACTTGTGTCCTAACTGCTGGTGGTGATCTCCGAATTGTGGGGTGCCACGATTTTATTGCCTGCTTTGCTCAATAAAAATGGTTGTGAAAAAAAAAAACAGAGGTGGCGCCCCTTTCGCTGAAAAGCCTGGTGCTTCACGCCCTAACGAATAAAAACAAGTAAGTGTCTGTAATCCTAGCAGCCTGCCGATGAACGTTGCCCACAGATTCACTAGTAAGCCAATTACAAAAATGCTTAATTAATCTTACAGCCTTGGTGACAGTCAATTGAATAATACAGAAAACACAGACTGGACGACATGTACTGCCTGATAATCACGTGAGTGAAGCGCACATCCCCCTTTGTAAAATAGCGCCAATCAGTTCTATCAGAGAATAAATAGGAACTATATCACTGTTTTTATTACAGAACACAGTGAGTCCACCAAGAGCTCTGAGAGACGATTTATACAACTGTAAATCCGACAATAACGTAACAATAACGTAGACATGTACCAATATCAGAGACACCATAGGTGAAGGTCCCAAACTAAAATATGCCCTTCGCTTACATTTACACAGGTACCCAGCCCGAAGCCCTGAAGAAGAGCCTGACAAGTAAAAGACAGGCTCGGAAACGCGTCGGCTAATTATTCATTCGTCTTAAATCCGAATGTTTTCTATTCGCGCATAAGGCTTTTTTCAAATGATTGAATTGAATAGAATAATAATGTACTGTATGCCTTTGCGCTACTAGGCCAGACATTTAGCAAAAAGTTGCATCCTAGTGGCCTTACAGAAGTGGTGGACAGGGTACTATCACGAAGATAAACAATGAATTTTGTTTGATGAATGTTATTTGATAAAAATTGTCATAAGTGTTCAATTTTTGTTTTTCACTGTAATAATTGTTTTCAGCACTTGTAAATGTAATTGTCTGTGTGCAAGACAGCAAGTAAACCTCGGACTGTCAAAAGAATGTAAAAATTGTTTTACAGTTTAACAACAATCAAAATATAAAAAACACCTAAGGATTAAATACCTTAGGGTGAGATTCTGCTCTAAATAATAAAGTCAGCAGAACAAAAACAGTGACCGGGTCCCTTCCTTTTTTGAATCTGAATGGGGAATGGGCATTGATAATGTTGGACAGTGCAGCAGAAGTCACAGTAGTTCTCCAGAATCTGATGGATCTACTGGGAGTATCACTGACTGAGTATATCACAGTGGAAACCCCTGGTACCAGGGTAAGTGTTCAACACCGTTTATAAGATATTCAACCACGTTTGGAGGGGGACGTTCCCAGGTTTATCAATGTTATATTTTGGGAGGAACTCACCCAAGGATATGAAAATCTACTGGCCGATAGAGACTGGCCACCAGATTTCGTAATGGATTGCTCAAAGGGGGAAAGAGTGCTTTTACCTGCCTTTGCTGACCTTGTTCGAGAATCAAATAAACACTCACACGCCAGGGAGTATGCTTTAGCACTAACTCCTGCGTTATACCACAACCATGTGGGATGGGATGACGTTTCAGCTTATCATGACATGCCATTGAGGACAACCTCAAAGACAATATTCAATAAAAATTGAAGCAAAACAACAAGTTATGGAAATTATAGAACAATCAATTGAATACCGAGGTGTAATAGAAAGTTGGACTTCCTCAATAAATAATCCTCTGATTCCTGTAATGAAACTAGATCAATCATATTGTCTAGTATTGGATTACAGACATTTAAACTCAGCTATTCACACATTTGCACACTAAGGAATAACATTGTGTGCAAGCATGACAAAACAACACTAGATATTTTGACTGCCTTCACCATGCTAGGTTCTCGGGAACAATTTTGCTGTTTACCACAGGGGTTTAAGAATAGACCTGGGCTGTTTTCAGCCGCTAGAGTTACAGAATTACTTGAATATTATGATGATCAGGCATTTTCATATGTCGATGACATATACTTAATGTACAATGACCTGATAGAACACTTGACCAGAGTAGATGATCTTGGGTTTTGCTCACATGGGCTATAGATTAAAAACAAAAATCAAAGAACGCCCACCTAAGTGTTTTATTTTTGGGATACAAGTTGTCAAGTGAGAGCCAAAGCCTGGCGGGCCGTTTTTTTTTTAAATGTGCGTTGCTTCAACCTCTAATAACTCTAAAAAGACTGCAATCCATATTAGGATTGCCTAAATTGTGCCAAAACATACATTCCAGATTATGATGAACAGGTGAAACCATTCTACCATTTAATCAATACTTTTCAAGCATACACCGGACACAAGACCACATGGAAATGTTATGTTCTGTTCAAGCTGACATGATAGGTTCCAAACACTGTCACGTTCAATTAAGATGACACTGTACCGATTGCATATTAATTGCACTTATATACCAATGCTGAAATGAGTTTTGCACCTACTGAAAAAATACTCACAGCCTTAAAGACTGCTGTAATGAGAGATCGTGCCGTGGCTCAAGGGAAAGGGATTATTGTCATGACCCCGGTACCGAGTCAACCATAGAGTTGGTTACTAGAGCAAGTATCCTGAATGCCAAGGGCCTTATTATGACTTTGGCGGTCTCAGAGTGGGGCCACTACAAAACCGCCATGCTCCAAGAATGCCAAGGCCATAAAAAAACATGCACCAGGGTACACCTTTCTGGTGTGCATTTCTTTGGCGGTCCCACAGCGGTGCTTTTGAAAAAGGCACTGCAATGGGAGGGTCAAAAACAGTTCCTGTAGGGCATGGACTTTCAAGGCAATGCCCTACAGGAACTGGGGGTGTATGCAGACAGGGGCGGTACAACATGTCCCCCCTGCATGCACACCATGTCGCAGAAGCATAGGGAGCCCTGTAGGGCCAAACACACAAGATGATGGACGGAATGTTGCACAATGACAATACATTCACCCCCAATCACAGATCTGGGTTTAATCCATCGTTATTTTGCTCACCAAGCCACCCCAGTTCAGACATGGCCATATGCAAATCAGTCTTGACCCTGTGCCTCATGGGAACAGTCCTGCCCAAAATGATAGCCAGAAACCAGTCCTAGGATACTTGATTTTGGTCCAGGCAAGACACGGCTTGGCAAATGCTCACAATCTATCGTCCTGATCATGATCTCAAATATCTGAGATCAAAACGCTGTTGACCCCATGCACAACAAAAAACTCCTTTATTGTTAAAATTTATCCCAGGAGTTTTTACTATTGTTGTCAATGTGATGTATATATTTTAAATATCACCTTCACTTGTCACACCACTCACCTTTCACTTGTATTTGAGCACTTGAACTATACTTCTAAAAGATTTTTGATATAATAATAATAATAATAAATGCTTTATTATGTCAATTTACATCCTGTGTCCCATCATACAATTTTAAACTACCTACTATTGCTCCACTTCTGACATTTATTGATTAATATGTCCTATGCCATAGGCAAATAGATTAACACTCTCTCCAATTATGGTTGTTATTCTAATAGGACCAATTGCCCACCTATGAACCATTGTTTTTCCTAACATTATCGACTACCATGAGATCAAGTATTGGGGCACCCTTGTCTTCTAATAAAGTCCTGAGCAAACTGAAAGCCTTATTGTTTCAAAAAGATGTGGCCTTAACTTCAGCCAAAGAGACGCTTAATCTTCAGGTGGTGCGTTCCCATTCAGGCTTTTCTCCATACTAACTTTCCATGATATTTTAGGGAGCTGGTCCATCGTATATTTAACATGTTAAGTGCGACAGGAGCATTGGCTCTGGGTTGGTTAGCACCTTCCAGAAGGTGTTTGGTGGTATTCCATCCTTTTTTGCACTCTTTTTCCTGAAGCATCTTTAGCGGTCTTCCGCTGGCCCTGCTCCTAATTGTGGCAATATTGCTCTCAATATTTTATCTCGCAATGGATGTCCCAGTTTGAGATCAAACAGAGCTGGCACTGCCTCACATCCTGTTGTGCCGTGAACGCATGGTGCTATACTTTGGAGCACCTTAGCTTTGGGAACTGGATGAGCGTTGGTTCCTATTGTTACGGCCTGTATGGCTTCATTGCATACAGCCTGTGTTCCGCTGCCTCCTGTGCTCTTAATAGTGTACCGTAACTAGTTGAACCTTCGGACATACATGTACTGGTGGACTGGCTGAAGGCCCATTTGTGCAGCTGTCGTTTGAGGATTGCATTGCTCCTGGCCGTGTTCTATGAGTCTCCCGGGGTTGCTTCCGTGCTTAGTGGTTAGGATCTAGATTTGTCTCAACAGAACACAAAGTGCTTGTTTTTGCTCCCTCAGTGGCTGCTTGCTCTATCAATTTGCTCTGAGATGTGCCTCTGGGATCATTGTCTTTGGACACTAGGAACAGCAATGTTTTATCAACCACTCGGAATATGTAAACATTTGGCCCCCTTTTCTGAATCGTTTTGTCCACAATAGCGTGGAAGGGTATACTCAGATGTGAGTCCCTTGTTCACTGCACCATCAGGATTCAAGCAAGCCGGGCCGAAGACGGCTGTAATGCCCGAAACCGGTCCCCGGAAGCTTGTTTCCTTTCCAGTAGAAGAATTGGCTTAGTAGTTTGGTCTGCCCTGTTCCCATGATGCACTGGGCCAAGGTCAGACTAATTTGCATGTAGCCAGGTTCTGAGCTGGGATGGTGCAGTGAGCTAAAAAACGGTGATGGATCAAGCCCTAATCTGTTGACTGGGTATGAGTGTTCTGTTTAATTTAGATACTCTGTCCATCACCACCCCCTTTTCTGAATCGTTTTGTCCACCATAAGCGTGGAAGGGTATACTCAGATGTAAGTCCCTTGCTCACTGCACCATCAGGATTCAAGCAAGCTGGGCCGAAGACGGCTGTAATGCCAGAAAACGGTCCCCGGAAGCTTCTTTCCTTTCCAGTATAAGAATTGGCTTAGTAGTTTAGTCTGCCCTGTTCCCATGATGCACTGGGCCAGGGGCAGACTAATTTGCATGTAGCCAGGTTCTGAGCTGGGATGGTGCAGTGAGCTAAAAAACGGTGATGGATCAAGCCCTGATCTGTTGACTGGGTACAAGTGTTCTGTTTAATTCAGATACTCTGTCCATCACCACCCCCTTTTCTGAATTGTTTTGTCCACCATAAGCGTGGAAGGGTATACTCAGATGTGAGTCCCTTGCTCACTGCACCATCAGGATTCAAGCAAGCCGGGCCGAAGACGGCTGTAATGCCAGAAACCGGTCCCCGGAAGCTTGTTTCCTTTCCAGTATAAGAATTGGCTTAGTAGTTTGGTCTGCCCTGTTCCCATGATGCACTGGGCCAGGGACAGACTAATTTGCATGTAGCCAGGTTCTGAGCTGGGGTGGTGCAGTGAGCTAAAAAACGGTGATGGATCAAGCCCTGATCTGTTGACTGGGTACAAGTGTTCTGTTTAATTCAGATACTCTGTCCATCACCACCCCCTTTTCTGAATCGTTTTGTCCACCATAAGCGTGGAAGGGTATACTCAGATGTGAGTCCCTTGCTCACTGCACCATCAGGATTCAAGCAAGCCAGGCCGAAGACGGCTGTAATGCCAGAAACCGGTCCCCGGAAGCTTGTTTCCTTTCCAGTATAAGAATTGGCTATGTAGTTTGGTCTGCCCTGTTCCCATGATGCACTGGGCCAGGGACAGACTAATTTGCATGTAGCCAGGTTCTGAGCTGGGAAGGTGCAGTGAGCTAAAAAACGGTGATGGATCAAGCCCTGATCTGTTGACTGGGTACAAGTGTTCTGTTTAATTCAGATACTCTGTCCATCACCACCCCCTTTTCTGAATTGTTTTGTCCACCATAAGCATGGAGGGGTATACTCAGATGTGAGTCCCTTGCTCACTGCACCATCAGGATTCAAGCAAGCCGGGCCGAAGACGGCTGTAATGCCAGACACCGGTCCCCGGAAGCTTGTTTCCTTTCCAGTATAAGAATTGGCTTAATAGTTTGGTCTGCCCTGTTCCCATGATGCACTGGGCCAGGGACAGACTAATTTGCATGTTGCCAGGTTCTGAGCTGGGATGGTGCAGTGAACTAAAAAACGGTGATGGATCATGCCCTGATCTGTTGACTGGGTACGAGTGTTCTGTTTAATTCAGATACTCTGTCCATCACCACCCCCTTTTCTGAATCGAAACTTTCACCCAGCAGCTCACTGACATCTCCATGAGGAGTGTCCAGTTCATGACCAAGACAGGATCCTACATTCTTACCCACCAGGTAATGGGGTTAGATCATCCAGTAGTGGGTTTCTTGGCTGAACATACAGTTGAACCTTAGACACGTAGGCTAGGATTTGCATAGTAGGAGTAAGCTAGATTGTTATTCTGTCACAAATGCTTGTATATATACATTGTCTCAGCAAGATGGTGGAACTCTTCGTCATGTTTACTGTTCTGGGACTTATTATAACTTTTCTGTTTCTGTTTATTGATTATTGCAGCACACATTTTCTATAAAAGAATCACTTCGGTTCAATACATAGTGAAAATATCCTTTGTGTATTCCGTGTGTATTTCTTCGAGCGAATAAGAGCACAAGTGTCTGAGCGAAAGATTTTAGGTCCGTCACCACGGTTCCTGTGGGAAACATGGGGGGCATATTACCGCGCAACAGCGATAATTATCGCTATTGCTTGGTTAGAGACAAAAATGTACTGCTGAGCTGCGGCGATTTTTATCGCAGATAAACCTTGGTATTACCAAGGTTTATCGCAAATGCGATAAAAATCGGCCGCAATGCATGAATATCGCTGAAAAGTCAGCGATATTCATGCATTACCGAGCTAATGCTTTTAGCCATGTTATCCATCTCCCATTGACCCATGACGGGTTCCCCAGCGGTATACAGCGCCAGGACGCCACGTAACGAGGTAACAGTGCACTTTACAAGTATACATACATTACATGACATTACCATTGGATAACATGGCTAAGAACTGCTCAGGGCAGGTGTTAGCTTTTGGAGATATTTGCGCTTAGCGCGAATATCTCCATAAGTTGGTAATAGGAGAAAGCGATGTTAGCGACAGTTTCCAGTCGCTAACATTTTGGCACGCCTACTTTGCATGTCATTAGTGATAAATATCACTGACATGCAAAGTGGGGCCCAAGATGGTCGTTATCTCCTACTAGCTGTCGCTAACTGGTGTTAGCGACAGCTAGGTAATAGGGAGATAATGTTATCTCCGCTTTCTTGTCTTTTAAAGCCAAAAAAGCGGAGATATACCCCCTTGATAATATGCCCCATGGTGTTAATGTTCAGTAGTTGCCAGATCTCAGATCTGTTTGCTCACTCTCTAGGTTAGGGGGCTTAATGTGGCTTGGTGAGCTAGCTGGCCTAAGGGACACCATATCCTGCGTGGATACATGGAATCAGTCTGGCACCATCCTAAGTTTATGTCATCCACAAATGTGTAGTTCCTACTGATTAGTGGAAACTACATGACAGAGGGATATTCAGATTCGATACGAAATAAGTAAAAAAAAACATCGGCCAGATTCATGAAAGATCCGTTTTGCGAGTCTGAAAAAGCGATTCATAAGGAATCGCTATTACAGACTCGCAAAACGGGATTCATGTAGGAATCGCAAAATTAAAAGCGATTCCTACAGATTCCTTTTTTGCGATTAGCTAATTGCTAATCGCAAATAAGGAATAACTCCCCATTCATTCTTATGGGCCAAAAGGCCCATAGGAATGAATGGGGAGTATTCCTTATTTGCGATTAGCAATTAGCTAATCGCAAATAAGATAGCGATTTTAAGGGTGCCAGGGGTGTCCAAAGGACACCCTGTAGCACCCCTTAAATGCAAATTGAAACAGGAGTTGCGCACACACATGTCCAAAGGACATGTGTGTGTGCAACATGCAACTTAGAAAAATGCTTTTAAAAGCATTTTTCTAAGTTTTCGCTATTTACCACGAGGTTTGACCTCGCGGTAAATAGCGGGCCAAAATTGCGAATTCGCAATTTTTAAATGGATGATGAATTGCATTTAAGGAATCTCAAATAGAGATTCCTTAAATGTAATTCCTCTCAAAATTGGGAAAATCGCTATTACCGATTTTTGCATTTGGGATGATGAATCCCAAATGCAAAAATAGCGCTCGCAAAGGGCCGGATTCTCAGAATCTGGCCCTTTGCGAGCCGAGTTCGGCTTGATGAATCAGGCTGCATATCAGAAATGTTAATCCTCTATAAGGCCAAGACAGTATCTTCTTCAATTTATGGAGCAGGTGTTTGGGGGCTGGGAAACAATAAATTCCCCCAAAGAAAAGAGGATTCCTTTCTGAAAAGGCTAATAGGGGTTCCACTCTCTACTCCCGTGTTATTGTGCACATGGAGTTGGGCCTTCAGCCCATTATGGACATTAACCCCTTCGCTGCGGCGGCAATTCCGCCGCAGCGCTAGGGGGGAGGGAGGGCCGAGCGGCGCTCACATGCTCATGACGGAACCGCTCCGTCATGAGCCTCGGGTGAGCTGTGCTCATGAAGGAGTGGTTCCGTCATGGCCCCGCCCGCTCAATAGAACTCGCCGCGCAGGCGCGAAATCAGCACCGCTCAGGCGCCGAGCGGGTCATGACGGAACCACTCCGTCACGAGCATGGAAGCGGTTATAGAGTCCAAACTGCTGTTATTATAGCGGTCAGTATGAACAAAACCAGAGGCTTACCTAATCCAAGAATTTCTTAGGGACTGCATGGCATTAGATCAGGCACATACAATACAGTGGTATCCCATGTAAATAAGAGCCTACATATTATAGATGCCAAGGATATGAACCTGTGGTAGAACCCAGGCAACATTTCACATTACCCTAAACCAGTACTAAAACAGCTTATATGGGATATGTTATAGGATGCAACTAAACTTAGGGAGGAGTTTAACAGTACTGTAAGGGCATATACATTTTTATCATAACCGACCAGGCTTACAGAGCTAGCCTTCTAGAGTGGAAAATGTGCAACATAGATTTCTCCAGACAAGATTTCGTTTCTCTATATTATATCATTTAGTTGCCTTCCTGATCGGTACCAAGTGGGCTCAAAATGTCGTGATTTGTCCATGTGACAATCTCTCGATTCTAAATCGTAGGAAAAATTATCTAAAAACTCTCTCTTTACACGAAGGTCTGCGCAATCAAACAGTCTACCTATTTTGTAATGGTTATGGATGGCATTAGGGCCAGCCACGTTTTAGAAAAATATTTCTCAAATGTATTAAGTATTAGGAAAGGTTGTAGGACAGAAATGTATTCTTCTTCGCACTGTGCACTGTAGACGTTCCAAGTTGAGGTCAAATATAAAAATCTGTGACTGATGAGTCTTTTCACCGTTTGCAATTTATTGGAAATCCCATCAGAGAAACGGCAATTAGCAGTGTGCACTTTTGGCTTTTGAAGATTAAACTAACTGATAGGATTGTGACGTGATGTTTTCTCACTGCTTTTATTCTTTTTAAATCAATATAGTATTAATGAAATTGATACTTTTTAATAATTATGAGACTGATTTTATTTCAGCATAGGAATTTTACACAGGAATATATGTTCACTCTCTTTTACAGAGGTATATTCCTCAACTGGAAACTACATTTTGACTTATTGTATTATATCTATTGTAATAAGATGGAACGATTTTAGATGTGTGCTTTTATGGTTGATAAATGAAATGAACCAAATAAAGTTTATTTGAATTTGAATCTGTGTGAGGAGTTACGTAATAGTGCTCTGCAGTGGGACCTCTGTTTCTGAACAAACATAAGTTAATTGTAAAATTGTTAGGAGAGTGGGGCGTGGTGGTCGTAACCAAAAGCAATTCATTCCAGACCTGCACTCTTTCTTGAGTGTGTGCCCCACGTGAAACTGCAGCGCCTTGCCTGTAGTGGGGGTGTCCCAGGACACCCCCACGCCGCACGGCCCACCAGCTGTAGGCGCGGCTCTCCCCCAGCGCCACAGGTCCTTCCCTGACCTCGGTGCCCCCTCGCTGCTGCTCACTCTTTTCGCGCGTTTTTCCGTTTTTCTTTTCCCCTCTGTGCCCAGTTTTCTGTGTTCTGCATTTCTACTGTCCATTACTGTTTAGTGCTTATTTTTTTGTAAAGTTGGTTTATTGCGCCTTGTATTTTTGTCACTGTTCCCCTAGTGTGATCCCCCCTCCGCTCCCCGCTCCCGCCTCTGCTCCCTCGCGGCCCCGCACCTTTTCCTTCTGTCAACCCCATTGGCCCCCCGCTCCTGCCTCCCAGCTGCTCCACCCTCCCACTTGGCCTTAAATGGTCCCCGCGCGGCGTTGGCGATTGTGACCTGTCCCAGGACACCCCCACGCCGCACGGCCCACCAGCTGTAGGCGCGGCTCTCTCCCAGCGCCACAGGTCCTTCCCTGACCTCGGTGCCCCCTCGCTGCTGCTCGCTCTTTTCGCCTGTTTTTCCATTTTTCTTTTCCCCTCTGTGCCCAGTTTTCAGTGTTCTGCATTTCTACTGTCCATTACTGTTTAGTGCTTATTTTTTTGTAAAGTTGGTTTATTGCGCCTTGTATTTTTGTCACTGTTCCCCTGGTGTGATCCCCCCCTCCGCTCCCCGCTCCCGTCCCTCGCAGCCCCGCCCCTTTTCCTTCTGTCAACCCCATTGGCCCCCCCGCTCCCGCCTCCCAGCTGCTCCACCCTCCCACTTGGCCTTAAATGGAACCCGCCCGTACGCGCAGCGTTCACGCGCAGCGGGTGCGCCGATTGTGCGCCAAAGGCGCACCAAAGGCAAGCCCGTCTGCACCCGTCCGTGCCTGGACCGCGCCCAGCACCAGGACCCCTGGCCCCCGATGGCGCCAGCCCACACGACGAACCTACGACGCCGCCACCCTCTACGCACTCAAAGCCGATCTGCACCCCGCCTGCTACTGAGCTACCCCGATTCGCACCCACGGACCCTTCAGCTGCCAAGCCTGCAAATTCACCTGCCTCCGGACCTGCACCGCACCCAAAAGACCAGGCACCAGCAGCAACCACCTCAAGTGCATCCTGCTCAACACCCGCTCCGTCCACAGACACGCCGTCGAACTCTGGAACCTGCTCGACACAACATCACCAGACGTCGCCTTCCTCACGGAAACCTGGATGAACGCCTCCTCAGCGGCCGGCTTCGCCATAGCCATCCCGGACGGATAGAAGATCACCCGGAGGGACCGCGTCAACCAGACCGGAGGAGGCATCGCCATCGTCCACAGGAACGATCCGCATCACGACCGACTCCAACGACACCGTCACCGCCGCCGAGCACCTCCACTTACTGATGCATACCGACCCCAAGACCAGCCTCAGAGGCACCCTCATCTACAGACCCCCGGGACCACGCACCCAATTCAGCGCAGACATCGCAGACTTCATCAGCCCGCACGCCCTGCCCTCCGCTGACTACATCCTCCTAGGGGACCTCAACTTCCACCTGGAGAACACCAAGGACCGCAACACCACCACCCTGCTGGACAACCTCGCCAACCTCGGACTCAAGCAACTGGTGAACACCCCCACCCACTACGCCGGCCACACGCTTGATCCCGTCTTCTCCTCCAGCAAGCACATCTCCTTCAGCCACTCCACCGGACTTCATTGGATGGATCACAGCTGCGTCCACTTCAGCTTCAGAAGAACCACGACTCACCACCACCCGCAACAGGCTCCTCGCAGGAGCTGGAGCAAGATCACCACCGACCAGCTCACCACCTACCTCAGCCTGAACCCTCCCGCCAGCACAACGGACCCCAACAAAGCAGCCCGCACCTACACACAGTGGCTCACCATCTGCGCCGACGACCTCGCTCCACTGAAGAACCCTCCCAGAAGACCCGGCAGTAAGAAAGCCTCCTGGTACACCGACGAACTCAAAACATCCAAGAAAAACTGCTGCACCCTCGAAAAAGCCTGGCGCCACGACCAGACCACAGAAAACATGACTGCCCTCAAGAGCGCCACCCGCAAACACAATAGCTGATCCGCACCACCAAAAGGAAAACATTCAAAGACCGACTGGACAACAACACCCACAACAGCAAGGAACTCTTCAGCATCGTCAAAGAGTTCTCCAACACCAACGCTGGAAACATCAACATCACACCCTCGCAAGACCTCTGCGACTCACTCGCCACCTTCTTCCACCGCAAGATCGCCGACATACACAACAGCTTCGGAGCACAGACAGCACACCCAAACACTGAACCAACGCCCCCCACCACCACCATCTGCAACTGGACTCGGTCAGCATCGAAGACACCACCCGCACGATGAACACCATCCACTCCGGATCACCAACCGACCCCTGCCCCCACCACATCTTCAACAAGGCCGACTCCATCATCGCACCCCAACTCCGGGACGTCATCAACATCTCCTGCAACACCGCCACCTTCCCAGAGAGCTGGAAGCACGCCGAGCTCAGCGCCCCCCTGAAAAAACCAACAGCGGACCCCACCGACCTCAAGAACTTTCGCCCCATCTCGCTCCTCCCTTTTCCTGCCAGAGTCATCGAGAAGACAGTCAACAGACAGCTCGCCGCCTTCCTCGAAACAAATGGATCCCTCGACCCTTTGCAGTCCGGCTTCCGAGCCAACCACAGCACCGAGACCGCCCTCATCGCAGCCACCGATGACATCAGATCCCTGCTCGACAACGGTGAAACAGTGGCCCTCATCCTCCTAGACCTATCTGTGGCGTTTAACACTGTCTGCCACTGCACCCTAGCACAACGCTTAATCGTTATCCAAGGGAAGGCCCTGGAGTGGATCATCTCGTTCAGCGCCGGAAGAACCCAGAGAGTCCGCCTCCCCCGTTCAGATCCGAGGCCACCGAAGTCATCTGCGGCATACCAAAAGGATCCTCACTCAGCCCCACCCTCTTCAATGTCTACATGAGCCCCCTCGCAACCATCGCACGCCAACACAACCTCAACATCATCTCCTAAGCCAACGACACCCAGCTGATCCTCTCCCTCACCAACGACCCCGCCACCGCCAGAGCCAGCCTACACGAAGGGATGAAAGACGTCGCCGAGTGGATGAAGAACAGCTGCCTGAAACTGAACTCAGACAAGACGGAAGTCCTCATCCTGGGATCATCACCCTCCGCCTGGGACGACTCCTGGTGGCTACCTGCCCTGGGCACCACCCCCAAGCCAACGGACCACGCACAAACCTGGGATTCATCCTGGACTCCTCCCTCACGATGACCAGACAAGTCAACGCCGTGTCGTCATCGTGCTTCAACACCCTGAGCATGCTCCGTAAGATCTTCCGATGGATCCCCACTGAAACCAGGAAGACGGTCACCCAGGCTCTCGTCACCAGCCGACTGGACTACGGGAACACCCTCTACGCTGGAACCACTGTCAAACTACAGAAAAGACTCCAGCGCATACAGAACGCCTCCGCACGACTAATCCTCGACATCCCTCGCCACAGCCACATCTGGACCCACCTGAGAGACCTGAACTGGCTCCCCGTCAACAAGAGGATCACGTTCAGACTCCTCAACCACAAACACAAGGCTCTCCACGACATGGGCCCAAAATACTTCAACAACCGCCTCACTTTCTACATGCCCACCCGCCAGCTACGATTGGCCAGCCTCGCCCTCACCGCCGTACCACACACCGCAAAGCCACCGCTGGAGGAAGATCCTTCTCCTACCTGGCGGCCAAGACATGGAACTCCCTCCCCATCCACCTACGGCTGACCCAGGACCACCTCTCCTTCAGGAAACAACTCAAGATCTGGCTTTTCGAGTAGTAACGGACCCCCGCCCCAAGCGCCTTGAGACCTTACTGGGTGGGTAGCGCGCTATACAAATTGCTGATTGATTGATTGATTGTGTTCCGGCTGCAGGGCGTCTGCCCACTGCGACAATGCCGGTGAGACTGGAGAGAGGCTGGCATTCAGGTGGTGGGCTGCACTTTAACTTGCCACGCCCACCTTCTTCTCAATCTCTGCAAGTGCGTGAGTATAGACATACCCGACTGCAGGCAGGATCATGTTTTAAGCGGCCCCAACTCTGAAAGAGATGTTTGAAGAGATGCTTCTGACTTCACCCCCGGGTGGGGGCCCTGCTAATGTACATCATGAAAACAACAAACACCTCGCCTGCCGGGATATTGTTTCTAGGGTCGGAAGAGCGATAAAGAGCCACATCTAGGAAGAGTAGCTGACATGGAGCAATTACAGTAGGAGTCACCTGTGGGCCCTTGGGGGTACACAGCTTTTGTCGCAGGGGAGGATGACAGAGGGCTCTAAATGATTCTGGGCAAATCACCAAGGGCCCGATGTAGGTAAACGCGATTTTCCGATTTCAAAATACCGAGGCGGGCCGAATCGGTATTCTGAAATCGGAAAACGAGATGTAGGAAAAAAATCCCGAATGAATACCGAATCGGCCGGCATCGGTAATGAGATTCGGTACGTTCCGATTCTGCTCGGGCCGAATCGGAAATTACCGAATCGGCCAACAACGAATCGGAAAACACAGAATCGGCTACCACCGAATCGGATATTCCCGATTCGGCGAATACCGATTCGGCAAAAGCCGAATCGGTAAAATCCGAATCGGCAATCATAGACCCATGGCGAAAAAGCCCATAGGAATGCATTGAATGAACCGATTCGGCTTTTACCGAATCGGATAATACCGAATCGGATTTTACCGATTCGGATATTACCGATTCGGTAAAAGCCGATTCGGCAATAGGCGATTCAGCCAATGAGGTGGCTCCCCCTCCCCCACCCAAACAGGGAGTGGCAACCCTGGCAGGTGCAGCTAATTAAGAAGTTTCTAGAAGTTTCTGGAAAGCCTGCCTGAGCCCAACACACACAGTTAGCAGCAGTGGGAGAAGGAGGTTGCAGACTGAACAGCAGAAAATGGCAGATCAGGCAGGAAGCCAGAAGTCCTCCCAAAAGAGGAAGCCCAAGTTCACCACCACCGAACTTCAGGTGCTGGTTGAGGAGGTGGTGAGGGTGCACCGCCAGCTGTTTGGCAAGCTGTCCCTCAACGTGCCAGACAGCACCAAGAGGAGAATGTGGGCCGACATCGCCCAGAAGGTCAATGCTGCTGGTGTCACCCCCAGGTCCATTGAGGAACTGAAGAAAAGGTTTTACGACCTCCGCAGCCTCACGAAGAGGAAGCTGGCTGACATCCAAAGGCAGGCTGGACACACCGGAGGAGGCAAGAACCCGGCGCCACCCCTCACCGAGCTGGAGGAAATTGTCTCCAGCACCATCGAGAGGGAGAGCATTGTAGGAATCGGGACCCTGGACAGCTCTGCGAGAGCCACAGCTACAGGTAAGAAGCATGCGCATCATGACACACCCTACCAGACACCTCCCCATTAGACACAATGCATAGGCAAACACCAGCACTGTACTGTCACCAACATACAAGAGACAAGCATCATGGTACATGTAGTCAGCAGAAGTTAGCCAAATATGTCAGTGCAGAATCACAAGACAGGAAACAGTGTGACACGGTGTAAGGAGATGCAAGGACATGTGGAATGCCATAATTGTACTGACTGTAATACATCGGCACTCAGTTTACAAATGCTTCTTTGTACCTAGGGGCACCATCAGGCGGCACCACTGTGACAGCTGAGGGAGCAGCAACGTACAACACTGCAGTCGCAGGGCCGAGCACCTGCCCGGCTGGCCAGGAGGAGGAGGAGGATGAGGAAGGAGACACCCCAGGGCTAGGAATGGAGGGAGACCTGGTGATTGATTTCCAAGCAGTGCACTCCCCAGTACTGTCCAGCACACCCCCCTTGCTATTCTCACCAGAAAACTCCCCTACAAGGCAGACCATTCCGCCTACAGCAGCTCCTGCCACAATCGTGGCCTTGCCACCTGTCCAACCAGTCCTGGGAGCAGGGGCTCAGGGACCGGCCAGCACCACACCCCCACCAGTGGCACCCCAGCCCACTCAGCAGGCCGGAAGCAGCAGTGCCCGACGCCGTGCCACCACCACCACCACTGCTGCACCAGCACGGGAGGGCAGTGTGTTCCTGGGCCTGGAGGGACAGATGGTCAAAATCCAGCGCCAACAGGCCAGATCCACCATGGCCTGCCAACGCCAGCTCCTGCAGCACAACATGCAGATGGGGGAGTTGGTGAAGGGTTTCCAGGCTGTTGTGGACAGCAACAAGGAGGTGGCAGCAGAGTTAGGCAGGCTGACCACTGCCATCACCCACTCATCTGCCCGACAGGAGGAGCATGAGGTTGCGCGCAGGAGGGATGCCCGGGTGCTCAACCGGGCCATGGCCCGCCTTGCAGCGGCGACCGCACAACTGTGCCATCGGAGCTCCAATCAGGAGTCTGTGCTCAGTCAGCATACGGCTGAGCTGACTAGGGGGATGGCCAGGATCACCACGGCCATGGAGGCCATGTTAATATCAAACGCCGCCTCCAATCCTGCCCTGGACCTGGGTGATGCTGGAGACAGCAGCAGCCGCAGCAGCCCAGCCAGTGCTGCATCAGAGCCACGGAGGAGCACCAGGCGATCCGCTGATGCTGCTGGCCATTCGGAGGGGGCCGAGGGACACCCCAGTGGGTCTGGAAAGCGGGCCAAAAAATAGCCTGGCAAGGGGGGATGAGCAAACCAGAACACTGGACTTTATTTGAGTTTACAATCTCCATTTTTTGATGCACATCAGTGCTGTAACTGTGGTGCATCACTATTAAAAATTTATTTTTTGCAAGCAACATTTAGCTGTCTTTGCATCTGTACTCAGTCAGAAATAGTTCTCAGTGATCTCCTCACGTCTGTATCTGCCATCACTTGGCGTACACACCCCAGCTGGCTGTGTCAGTGGCACAGCTTCGTCGTCGTCATAGTCCTCGTAGTCAGACAACTCCACCTCAGTGCCCTTCTTGACCGCAAGGTTGTGTAATATTGCACATACAGCTATGATCTTGCAGCAGGTGATGGGGGTATACTGCCTTGCACCTCCACTCTTGTGCAGGCATCTGAATCTACTTTTCCAGATGCCAAAGGTCCGTTCAACAACATTCCTGGTGCGTATGTGGGCCCGGTTATACCTCCTTTGGCTGGGTGTGGAGGGGTTGAGGTAGGGGGTGAGTATGAATGAGCGGAGGGCATATGCACTGTCGCCTGGAAGAGAAAGGGGTCACATTAGACACATGCATACATGTATTACACCTACCTACTATGTGTTATGGGGGTCTGATGATGTGTCTCACCTAGGAGGTATCCTTCTCCAAATTCGCCAGCCATCAGCCGTGCATATATGCCGCTCTGTTGGAATATATAGGAGTCATGGGTACTTCCTGGAAATTTTGCTACCAGGTCTGTGATGGTGCACTTGGCATTGCAGATCACCTGCACGTTGATGGTGTGTGTAGATTTCCGATTGCGGTATATGTATTCGGTGTCCGCTGGTGGGCAAATCGGAATATGCGTGCCATCTATGCAACCGATGATTTGGGGAAATTGCGCCATCTGGTAGAAGTCAGCTTTGGTTTGTAGCAGTTCTGCGTGGGTTGCAGGGAATGAGATGTATTGGTCCATCCTGTCTATCATGGCGTCAAGGAATATGTGGAAGAACCTTGACAGGCTGCTCTGGCTCACCCCTCCTGCTGCTGCTACTCCACTTTGATAGCTGCCAGACGCTACCAGGTGTAGGCTGCATAGCACCTGGACGTGCGCAGGGATGGCGTGTGCCCTTGGGGTGTGGTGGTCCAAGTATGGCTTAAGGTCCCTGATGAGCTCAAGTATGGTGTCAGAGTCCAGCCTGTATCTCTGTAGGATCTCAGCCTCAGTGAGCATGAACAGGGTTATCCTCTGTCTGTAGACCTGTTCATTTCTTAGCCATTCCCTCTGTCCTTCCTGCTGTAGCCGTAGCCGCCTCGCAATGACATAGAAAGCTGCCATCCTGCAAGTTGCAATGCATTTTGGGACTGTTTATATGGGTTGGAGTTGGTTACCACCTGATTGCAATCCATGGTAAATACCGAGTGAATTCTACCGATTTTGAGCCGATTTCGGTGTTTCGGTGCCTCCCTACATCTCCCCAACTGTCGGAATCGGGGAATTTCCCGATCGGAGAATCATACGAATCGGCATGTTTTCCGATTCGGCTCATGTCCGATTCGGTATTTTTTCCGAATCGGTACATGGACCGAATCAGTGATTTTCCGATTCGGTGTCACTAACGAATCGGTAGTAGGACCGAATCGGTGATTTTCCGAATCGGTGTCACTAACGAATCGGTAGTAGGACCGAATCGGTGATTTTCCGATTCGGTGTCACTAACGAATCGGTAGTAGGACCGAATCGGTGATTTTCCGAATCGGTGTCACTAACGAATCGGTACATGGACCGATTCGGTCTTTGTAACCGATTCGGTGTTTTTCCGATTCGTTACATATCCGATTTTCGGTATGTACGTATCGGATTCTTTCCCATTCGGTACTCATTCCGAATCGGTTTTCTATCCGATTCGTTCTGTTTTTGGTTCCCTACATCTCGATGGCTGTTTACCGATCGGTATGGGCCAAAAATCGGTATTTTCGGCCGATACCGATCGGTAAAGCCCTACCTACATCGGGCCCCAAATCTCCCCGTGCCTGACTGCTCATGTAAAGCGTTCCAATACATTCAGGTTGAGTTCACGCTATATAAATCTGCATAAAAAAAAAATGGGAAGGGGACAGTGTTCCTGCTTGGTTAACAGGAAGCTTTGGCGGTTGTGTCCCCGAGCAGCGGGCTGTCTCTTGGAATTCGAAGGCAGACCTAGTGTTGCCTGGCGAGCTCGTAGAGGAGGCCATTGATACATTCAACCTACCTATGGGATTGGTGCACCCCTCTGATCAATATCGTATTCTATTCACGAAGGTGCCCCTCCCAGACTACATCCGCAAAAAACAACAGTTGATGGACAGAATGCAGAACAATGTCATACATTCACCCCAGTACAGAGATCTGGGCCTAAATCCATCGTTTTTTTGCTCACCATGCCAATCTGGTTTGACCCAGCCATATGCAAATCAGTCTTGACCCTGTGCCCCATGGGAACAGTCCAGCCCGAACTACCAAGCCAGGCCATCCCTGGACTGGAAACAAGCACCCTAGGACCAGTTTCAGGCTTTCAGCTCTCATCAGCCAGGATAGCTTGATTCCAGTGGAATGGAGAGCACGGGACTCACGTCTGAGCATATGCGTTCCACTCGGGGTGACAAATGCAAAAACAACAGTTGATGAAGAGAATGCAGAACAATCTCATACATTCACCCCAGTACAGAGATCTGGGCCTAAATCCATCGTTTTTTTGCTCACCATGCCATTCCAGTTTGAACCCTTTGGTATCGCCACCCAGACTTAATCTGCACCTATCCGTCTGCCCTTGAGCAATACTGTCACTTGCCTGCTCATAGTCATTCAGTACTACTCCACTCTCGTACTTGGGACCTGCTTCAGGGTACACTTAGGGCCTGATTTCAAGAATAGGTGCTATTTATCCCACCTCCTAAATAACAATACCATGGGGCTTGTTATTAATCGGTTGTGATAAATAACACCTATTACAAGTTTCTGGGGAAGAATATGTTTATTTTGGTGTTTAACGCATCAAAATCTGCATGATACAGTAATTACCGTATGGGTTTCCCACATCAAATGTGCTGACATTTAAAAAAGGTTGAGGTACTTGAAAATTTGATACTTATCGGATGCATTAAATAACACCCGCAATCTTGACTCGTGCGTAAGCAGAGGCTCACAAACTCGTTGGAAAAAAAAGTCTGACTCGTAATCAGGTCTTTAGTCTTCCAAAGGCAATTCCATGAGCCCAACCCAATCTCTCAGGGTGGGATGAGACTGCACATCCCCAAAAGTTACTGATTTATTTCAGTGCTGCATTATCCCGCATTTCTTCAGTTAGGCATCTGTACCTATCCATACAAGAAAAACAGCTGAAAGATTGACACTGTATCACGGGTGACAGGCATGCCTTTAAAGGACACTCTTCTGAGGCATTCTGGGGCCAGTGTTTCTGGTGTGTATTATTGGATTGTAATGTTATATTCTTTCTTGTCCAACATGAAGCACAATGGATATTTTAAGATGCAGAACAAAGGAAATATGCAGTATACAGTATACACAAATTTCAAAACATAAATTCCAGTGATACAAGTTATGTGATCAGCATTTATATAGCGTTTTAGCTACATGCTTTGTTTACTAAGGGTCCGTGTTAGCATTCATTTTGCATTGACCTTTGTGGTCGGATAGGCAGTGGAGTTTATTTTCTAAAGAGGCATAACTACCCAAGCATATAGCTTTTATGCAGCCCTGCCAAGTGTCACGCATCATTGTTCAAACTTACGCAAATCGTTAATCTTTCCCGCATTCCGGCACTGCAACATGTTATAACACTATTCTGAGAGCGCAGCAGCAGTTCTTTGTGAGTCACCAGGGGCCAGATTAAACAATGCCTTGCGGAAGGCTGCACAGCAGGCAAACCTGCTGTGCTGCATTGCATGACAGGGAGAGAGCAAGTGGAGCGCCATATCTGCAGAGATATGGCCCTCTCCTCCCCTTTCCCTAGCTGGCTCAGACTTTTGTTACCAAGCGCCATTCACACACCTTTACCCCATAGTGCAAGGGTATGTGCACGAGTATGTTCAAACAGGAAGGGTCCCGTCCCAGTGCAACATACAATGCTTAGACTACATTTAAAGGTTTCCCTACTTTCTAGTGTGCTGTACAGTGCAGGACACATGCAAATGTTGGAAAAGAAAGGAGAAATGAAAATAAAGAAATCTCCCTTTAACACCTGATTGCAAATGACATTTTTTTGATGCAAACCCCTGTCTCAAATTTTGGGTAGATAGTGTTTTGTATCAACCACCACCAGTTTTGCGCTGGAAAGTAAATAACAAAAAAACTATTTTGAGCTTTCATTTAGTTTGCATCCCGACTAAATGAAAGGGAGTCCCGAGAAGTTTGACAGTTGTCACGGTGCGCGCTGTTTTACGAGGTTGATGGCGGGTTGTCTTTGCACTCAGCAGAAACAGGTAACTTTAAATTCAATGGCAGTATGCAGCCAGTGAGCAGCACTACCACAGTGTAAGTAAATACACTTGAACAAAAAGTACGCAGTACTTATAGCACTCTATATTGCACCACAGGGGATACATTTTGATATTTACTTTACTTCAGGCATTTCCGTCTCGGTTTTAATCACAACTAGGTTTCACTCACAGTGTCACTCCTAATGCGCAGAATATCACACATACAACCAGCACAACTCAACCGTGGCAATGTCACACATAAGCAATCTGATACTTGGCAGCTATGTAGCGTAGAAACGTACAATACATCAAACTATCAACAACAAAACATTAAAGTTCCCCAAAATGCTTTTTTCTGCGATGGTGTAAGTGAGAGAAGAGACCAATCCAAATTGGCATTACGATGCAATACAAATGGCAGACCGCGCACCATATAAAGACATATGACATAGCATGTTACATATTATTTTAGGAGGTGGTTATAGTGCATATCTACCTTAAAGGAGTAATACAGGGCGTTAGAAAGAACATTTTAATTGCAGCAGGGGAATCTCAAATATGAGGTGCTTGCAATTTAATATTATGAAGTCCAATCGAGACCCGATTACATAAACCAGTAAGTCATTTTGAGTAAATAGGGACTATTTAAATATGACAATACCAAACAGCAACATATGGAAGTTGAATTTTATATTACACAGTTTTACGTAACATTATAAATGTTTGCAATTTGCAGCACAGAACGTTAAAACAATGTGCTCCAAACCCCACACATAACTTTCAAGAGCTGAGGAACCCTGGTCTCAAGGGTCCATGGTCAGAAAGTTAGCCACTGAGCCACATATATTCCCCTTATGAAAAGTAAACAGAAATGCTTCTATTTCTTTGCGCAGATCCCGCCTGAACTACTGCATTTATGGCAAGGGATGATTCTTTTAGGTTGTTCCAACATACACAATTTGTATATAACTGCTAGTAGAGACCTAGAGACATTCTAGAAAAATCCCTTTCCAAAGTGTAGGAAATGATCTATGCTAAGAATCTCCTAGGACGATATTCTTTGAGTTTCTTAGGGGTTCCTAAAGAAAGCTAGCATGGCCTGTTTGGGCAGTAATAAGACACTGGGGCATAACAGGAAATCCCTGGGTAGCCTGCCTGTTAAATAAGCTCTCCTCAGAAATCAGCATACAAATAACCCACAACATTTATATATGAATTTAGCTTTCCCTTGAAATCCCACATGATGAATTAGTAAGGTTGAAATACCATGCATGACATTTGAAAGGATGGCAAGTAAAAGGATATGCAATGTCATAGAACAACTGAGTAAGTAAAATATCTAAGGGCAGAGGTAGGCTACGAATCCCAGAGCAGAACATGAGAAATCTACTTACAGGTTTCCAGGACTCCGCACGGTTAGATGGAGTCTAATTTTGTCCACAGAGATGAAAAAACACATCCACGTGGGAAGTGCCCCCTTTTGAAATAGATCAAGAGAGCTCTGAAGAACACACCGAACTGGGCTTTAAAACAACCACATAAATAAATGAATAAATGCAGCAAACTTCTCAACACCATCCTTTCCCCAGAAACAATAGACCTATTCAGGCCCGAGGTGTATGTATTGCCCATGGCAACAAAGCATAAAAGATAGACAAGGCGACAGAATCTCTCAAGTTTAAAGGGCACAGACTGGATCCTGATGTCTGCTGGGTACATCAGACATGGGAGAGAGAGCCCTGGTGCACAATTCATTTACAAAACACCTGCAGAAGTTCAGGTAAAATGTTTTATTGACTCAATGTACAACAAAAAATACTAAAAGACAGATGTAAATGTAAAATTCATACGGATCAGGGGAAAGTTAGCAAAGTAACCCATGTACCAGAAACGTGTAATGAAAATGAAATAATTCGTATCAGATGTCAGAACACTTAACAATACTCTGTGGCAGCTCAGAAGATACTTCGTCTTAGCCACTGAGTATATGGCCGAATCAGGACGCTGCATATATAATATAGGGGTATGGCTTTGAATATTTCAGGAACTCTAGCATTCCACGTAGAGCCATATTGACAAAACAATTTAAAATAGGATCCACAGGCCTCCTTTGAGTTTGAAGAGGTGCATAGCAGGGCCCAAGAGAAACGAAAAGGTGAATAATTCTACTGTCAATATAATTATGCATTTAAAGTGCAAGAAGTCTCTACATTTGAAGAAATGACATAAGCAGGATAACTCAGAGCTGGACTCTTGAAAGCAGACACAGACTTCTGATCAGCCATATAAAGGACAGCTCAGGCCTACAGTCATTTGAAAACACATAGTGGGGCTTCTTATCGGATCAGGAAAATGATCAGAAGAATTAGGGTAGCTCCTGGATCTATCTGTCTTCTCTCACTCACCCTTTAGACATAGATAAGTGACTTGCAGTTTAGAAGTGTCTTTAAGCATGAGCGAATTTTGTGAATCTGGCGTTCGCGAAATTTGCGAATTTGCGAACTCGCAATCCGCAAAATCCGCGAATTCTCGCGAATTTGCGGATTTTTTTTTGTGTTCGCAACGATTTCTGCCAGTTCGCGAGGGTTTTGTACCAGTTCGCAATTGTGAACTTACATGTCGGCTCGCAACGGTCGCGATTATGTTGTTTCTACGTCTGGTTCATCATCACAGGTTCCCAGCACCCTCTGTTTCACCCCTGCCACTCTCTGTTTCACTCATGCCACCCTCTGGTACATCAATGCCACCCTCTGGTTCATCATCACTGTAGATTATGGGGGGGAAAAGCAAGCACACCTGCCCTGCTTCAACTGACATGAATTAATTTGGGGTTGATTTATTAATGTGTCACTGTTTTAAAATTCCAGTCTGGCACCTGCTTCCTTATCTGTAATTTGCTTTCTGTTGCAGTGCAATTTTTTTCCAGGACCTTTGTGGCCTACTTGTAGCTATTCTATGAGCCTGCTGTGAGGGTCAGAGCTGGGTCATACAATTGTTGCAACTAGCAACTGAACTCTGGAGGGGCCCCAGTCAGGAAGCACTACATGGAATGGTTACTAATGATGAGTTTGAACTTTTGAACCTGCTGAATGCTTTCACTTTTGCAAAACTCGTTTTTCTGCAGAACAGCATTACAGCAACTGTAATGCCCCAAACAAGCTTACTCGTGAAAGTTGATTTCTAATCCAAAAGTGATCCAAAGAAAGTCAAAGGGCCTCAAATCCAAAAAAGTGCAGGCAAATGTCAACCTGAGGAGTTATTCTGATAAAAATCATCATTTTCAGAAGTTCTATGCTGCTTGCTAGTGGATTTCTTGTGAAGAATTGCAATTTTTGTAATTTCGCGAGTGCGAGATTGTTGCACCTACATGTTTGCAATTGCGAACTTACACCGCACGCAGCAAAATTGTATCACCAAGAAAAAAAAATCTGCTGCATGCGAATTTGCGGATTTTCGGTAAATTCGCGAGCGTTTGCGGATTGCGAATTTACCGAAAATCCGCAAAATTCGCGAGCGGAACGGATTTTCCGCCCATGCTTAAGTGTCTTACAGGAAACAGGTACCCACATATCTTATGGGTTCTTAATAGCTATGATGATAATAAACAGGAAACCTTAACGAGGGAGAGTATGATAAGAATCATCAGCACCAAATTAAAAACAGAAATCAGTATCCCGTTGTCAACTAGACACATTTATCGTATAAGGGTAACCCACCCTATCAAACCAAAAAGGACCAGTGCAAAGGTATTGCACTAATAAACTTCCAATCTCAGATCATCTACGATTCTTACTCTGTGCCTCATTCAGGTCTAAAGCACACTTGAGCAGGACCCAAAACAAGACTGTTATTTTCCAAATGAGAACACAATTGAATCGTGGCTGCTCTCTATTCTGCGAAAATGAATCTTGGGCTACACCCTGCTGTGTCTAGGACGTCAATGATTTCTTCCCCAGTAAAGTTTTCTTTAATTCAGATGGAAAAATACTCGATTGAAAGCAAGAGATGATCAAAACCAAGATGTGTTGTAGTTTGAGAGTTGCCTGGCTAGATCTTTGAAAGTGGTTTAGAACAATATCCAACAATGAATATGCAAGGTTTACCAGCTTGAATTACATTCAGAAGACGATTTTGCATTATTGATATAAAGGAGTCATAATGACTAACCTTTGAGTAAGGGAGACCACATTATAATGACAGAAAGAAGTGATTGAGGGGAGGGGCCCCAGCAGCACTCCTCGACCAGATAACCTGTGGTAAGTAAGAGCTTACTTTGTCCAGTAAGCGCAACCTGGACTTTGAAGCTCTCTGGGCAGCTAGAAGGGAGGCATGGAGGTGCTAACAGGCTGCCATTAAGGCCCCTACAAGAGCCCAATAATGGGAGTGGGGCGACTCACAACATCAGGACATAACCAGGAAGCCTATTGCTCCTCCTTAGTCTAAGGGAGGTCAGCAAACGTGCACACACAATTTGCCTCCTTGGGCACTGCACAGAGTTGAAGATGAGGAGAACAGACACAGTCACCCTCAGAGATGCTGGAAATAGTGTCAGCCGTGGTTTTATAACTATAGTTTCTCTCTCCCCATCAATGCAAGTCTTGAGAAGCAGGGCCCACACCTGGCTTTTGAGGCTCTACTAGGTCCTTAGAATCCACTAGCATGCTAGGATCCTTTAGTGACGGTCCGCAGATAGGAAAAGAGAGATTTTGTGCACCAGTGGGCAGTGATCCACTCCTGGAGCCCCTTACATAGGCAGTGTGATCTCTTGGCTAAAAGGCTAGAAGAGGCTCGGCATCTGTATTAACCTGAGCTTGGACTAGCCCCAAATCTTCGAAGTTACCAAGCAAGGTTAGGGCCAAAATCATGGAAAGAGGACTGGCAGTAGACCTGTACGGTAGAAACACTGTATAGGGATATGTAGTGGTACTGTGAGAATAAAAGGGATTAACTGGCAGATGCATCAAACAAAATACATCCCAGTAAAATAGCGAATCAGTAAAACAGGGCGTTACCGAACGCACAACCTGAAATCCCAATGCATCAAACCCAATTCCGAAAATAATAAAGAATCGCAAAATAACCCTGCGGTAAATTACCGAATCGCAAAATAGCCAATCGGTAATACCGAGAAGGAAATCAGCCCCCGGAAATACCGAATTGCTATTAAAAAATTGCTACGATATGCATCAAAATTCGCAATTAACGAAAATGCACCAAATCGCTATTTTGCATGAGCTAAATAAGGGGACGCCCAACCCAGAGAAAGTTGTTGGAAGGCAAAACAAAAAAAAAAACATTTAAAAGACAGGTTTATACAATCAGAAACCCTTCAAATAAGCCTCCGGAAACCCTGTATGTTTACCAAAATGGCTTCCACATGCTTGCTAGGAGGATGAGAATCAAAGCAGCTGCACAGCGCAGGAGGAGGATCCAGGACAGGGTTTTCAGGATTCGCATCACATTGCTGGGCCAGACAGAAGAACTAATATATGACAAGTACAGACTGAATCGGGCAATGATCATGCTCCTCATTGCTGACCTGGAACCACTACTGCAGCACCAGACCCTTAGGACCAACACCATCCCTGCCCACGTCCAGGTCCTATGCAGCCTGCACCTGCTGGCGTCTGGAAGCTTCCAGGGGGTCATAGCAGAAGCCGGAGGTGTGTCGCAAAGCGCACTTTCACGCTTCTTCCACAAATTCCTAGATGCCATGCTGACATTGATACATAACCACATCACATTCCCCACAACCCCACAGCAGTTGAACCGCACCAAACAGGACTTCTACCAGGTGGCACAATTTCCCCATGTGATAGGATGCGTTGACTGCACGCATGTCCCCATCTGTCCCCCCTCAGCCAATGAATACATCTTCCGCAACCGGAAGTCCTATCACTCCATCAATGTGCAGGTGGTGTGCAATGCCAAGCACATCATAACGGACACTGTAGCACAATTTCCTGGAAGCACACACAACGCATACATATTCCGACACAGTGGCATCCACAGGCGTCTGCTCAACTGTGAATTTGGAAAGGGACACCTACTAGGTACATAGTAATGGCTCATCATTAACTCCATCCTCACATATGTAATTGTATTCATGCAGCTAACCCTTTGCTCCCCACCCTGCAGGTGACAGCGCCTACGCCTTGCGGGAATATCTCCTCACTCCCTACCTCAACCCAGCAACACCTCAGGAGCGGCGCTACAACGCAGCACATATCAGCACCAGGAATGTGGTAGAGCGAACCTTTGGCATCCTAAAGAGTCGCTTCCGGATCCTACACAAGACAGGAGGTGCCTTGCAATATGACCTGGTGACCTGCTGCTGGATAATATCAGTGTGTGCCATGCTGCACAACATTGCCACAAGAAGGGGGATACCATTAGAGGTGGACGGAGATGAAGACTTTCGTGCACAGCAACCCCCCCCCAACACCAACAGGCACACGTGCCTAACACAGCAGAAGGTCAAAGGAGGCGGGCATACATCACACAACATCACTTCAGAGACAGGTAAGAATGAGCCATCACAACATAATCTGGTGTGCAAATGTTTAATGCACATGAGCACATGTCAGGTGAATATTAATGAAACATTTACATGACGCAGACTCAAAACATAGGTGAGGATACCTGTCCGTTGTCATCACGGGAGTATCTAGTAGTAGTGTAGGTGGCCCATGGTTACATCACCATGGCCAAGGACCCCATGGAACATGGCTATTTGCGCCTCCCACGTAGCCCCAGCCTCCTTTCGTGTGACTCCTCCACATCACCACAATGTGCGTCAGTGGCTGTGGAGCTGCGCGCACTGTGCCTCCTCTCGCTGGCCTCCGGCACAGAGATGCTGCTGACGCTTGATGCAGCCTCACTCCCCTCCTCTACTCCCAAACTGCTGGCACTAAACGTCCCAGACTGCAGATGCTCCACTGCAGAGGTCACTTTGCCCAAGGTCTTTGCCACATCTCCACAGTAATGGCCCAGGTCGACCTGCAGGGACACAGATCCCCGTGACAGTACTGCTGTGCCGTTGCAGAGCTTTGTGATGGCCCTAATGGAGGCATTGGAACGGAGCAAATTCTGGTGATGCCTCCTGCGCTCGCTCTGTTGCCCTGCTATGACGGCACGTGTGAGCTCCTGTAGGCACAGTTTTATGTCTCTGTTACCCTCAGCAACGGCTGTGGTCATATCACGCACAGCGTCTGTCATGGTGTCCATTTTGTTTGCCAATTTTGCTATGTTATTGTTGATAGCACCGATATGTCTCGCCTGCAGGCGCTGAACCCGCAGCATCCGTGACTCTACCACTCCGTAGCTGTGTGTTGGCTCCTCAGATCTCTCTGCAGCTCTTCCCAGGGGCCTGCCCCGCTGTCGGACTCTGACACGTGCTGGTGTTTGAGCTGGCGGAGTGACAACTGACTGCCTTGGAACATTTGTGGCTGCTGGCCTCTGCTCCGTCTCCATCACCTGCAGGGAGGGGACATTTGCCCTGCGGCTTGGTGCGTGTTGTCCACGCTGGTGGTGGTGGTGTTGTCCGCGCTGGTGGTGGTGGTGTTGTCCGCGCTGGTGGTGGTGATGGTGTTGGTGGTGTGGTGGGATGACGTCCCGGCGTAGACTCTGCATCGGTCCCTGCCGGGGTTTCAGAGATAATGAGGCGTCCACTGTCATCTGATTCCAGGGGTAATGCATCTGTGTGTGAAACAGTGCATTGTTATTATTTTGTCTGGATGTATATGTGTTGCAAAGTTTCAACTACATAAATGACATATTTGGACTGACTATTGGCCCTGTGTTGCTGGTCTCATTTCTTTTACATTGGGGATCATACATGCACACTTAGATGATATGATTACAACTCCCATGATGCAACACTTTGATGAGGGTGTTTGCGTTAGGCACTACTACATGTGCCCTGTGATTGGCCTGGGGGAATAGGCAGGGGTAGACAACACGCTGCGTATCTGCACTGGCATGCATCTTACCTTGTTCTCCTGCCGCAGCGCCGGAAGAGTCCAATTGGGTGACCCTCTCAACTGCTTCAGGCTCAATGGTAGCCTCAACGAGGTCCTCGAGGGCTGTGTTGGGTGTGACGTTCGATGTTCCCCCTCCTGTGCCAGCTGCATCCTTCACCCTTTCTGCAATCCTCTCCTTCGCCCTTTTCCTGAGGTCATACCACCTCTTTTAAGGTTGTCTATGCTGCGGTGGGTGACTCCTACAGCATTTTCCCTCTCCTTGATGCGCAGCCAGATCTTGCGCTTCTCCGCCTCAGGCACCTTTAGGTACAGCTTGCCAAAAAGCCTGTCATGTTTACTGCACACCCCCTCGATTAGAAGTTCCTGGGACATATGTAGGTAGGCTTTTGCAATTCGCAAACGCCGGAATTCGCAGAATTCCGGCGTTTGAGAATCGTAAACAGCCTTTTGGTATGTAGGTGCCACATATCAAAATAAGGAATCGCAACAATTGCGATTGCTTATTTTGCTCAAGCACTTAAGGAATCGCAAAATACCACCTACTCCAAGTAGATGGTATTTTGAGATTTCCTTTCAAAATGATTTTTTTTTAAATTCAAAGTGCCATGTGGCGCACAGACATGCCCTTAGGGCATGTATGTGCTCCACATGTACTTACAGGCACATTCCAGGGGTGCAACAGGTGTCATTTGGACACCTTGGCACCCTTGGAATTGCGATTCTCAAATTGCGATTTTATCATAGAAAATCGCAATTTGAGAATGTATCCCCATTCATTCCTATGGGCCTCTTGGCCCATAGGAATGAATGGGACACTCATTCCTTAATTGCGATTCGCAATTTGCTAATCGCAATTATGGAATTTTTGAGATTTGTAAAAGAATTGTGATTTTTTACCTACATTCCATTTTGCAACTCTCAAAATGCGATTCCTTAAAAATCGCTATTTGAGACTCGCAAAATGTGAATTACCTACATATGCCCCCCAGTTCCTTATCTGAAACCTTCTTCTTCCTCTTTCTGGGCGTGTCTTTGTTCTGGGGTGCATCCTCCTCCATCATGGAATGCTGTGGAATAGCAGGTTTGTGGTGTCACTCCACTGAGCTCCTGTGCTCTGCCTCCTCCTATGAGCTCCTCAGGGCACGGAATAAAGCATGGGCTGGGAGACTTACTGGTTGTGATGTCATCAACCTGCTTCCAACGCAACCATTTTTTGCGAATTCGCTAATTCCGAAATCGCAATTACCGATTCGGTATTTGCTAATTCGGTATTTGCTATTCTTTATTTTGGACTCTCGCTATTGTGTTTTCGGTATATTTTACCGATTTTTTGCGATTCGTATTTAATACCGAATCTGTTGATGCATCGCGGAATGCGAGTCTTTATTTGCGATTCCTTATTTTTCGCTAATAAGGCCTCGTTTTACCAATTTTTGATGCATATGCCTGTAAAAGAGCAAATAACATTTTAATTACTTTAGATTACCATAAAACATAAATCTCAATTTGTCTTGGAATGTAAATCCCATCAGTAGATTTTGGGTTGGGTTTATGCTAAAAAAATGTACCGCTACATAGATACAATCTGGGCCTAAGTGTTTTAATTCATGAATAAGTGCTATTCAATGTTTATTGAATTGCAAGTAAAATTCCAATGAAGGATGTGTATGTAGATGTCAAATTCATATAGGACTTTCTTATCTGAAACCATTTGGAAATGTGGATGCCAATTGAAATGTATGCTTACTTGTTATAATGTAACCAGTACATTTTTGAAGACCAGTTCACACTGAAGTAGGTCTCTGCAATATTGAGAGCTAACAGATACTTATGGGCATATTCACGAACCCCGCTGCATAGCTCTTGCCCCTGGAACATGGTTCAAGAGCAACGCAACTTAAAAATTAGATTCATGACGCCGCGGAAGGCTCCCTTGTGTGGCCCTGAGTTGCCGTACTCTGTGCTAGGGAGGCGCTTCATGGGTGTTGCATGGGTGATCTACGGATTTTGATGCATTTCCAGATTTACCAGAAGAGTTAGACCTGGGAATGCGCCAAAGTCCTACGCCTCCCCAGGTGATGCATAAAGCGGATAAATATGTTTATTTCTCCTTGTCTTTTCCTCTTTCTATGTGTGCGAGGAAAATGCCTCAGGGGCTTGTTTTTGTGCAGGAATGTGCTCTTTCCTGCACAAAAACAATCCACTTTACAACAGAGGTACCCTTGTACCATGGTGCAAGGGTGCCTGCGTTGGCACGAGGCAGCCAAAAATAGCGCCAGCGCAAGGGAAAAGGCAGGAATGAACTGTATTTTAAATATGGCCCATTCCTGCTCGTTCCCTGTCACGCAGAACAACGGACCAAGGTGACTTGCTGCTCTGCACTGTGTGAACATCTCATAAATCTGGCCCTAGGTGTGAACCAAATTAACGGTAGTCATTTTATCAACCTTGGAAGGATGAAAGACTGAGTAGACATGCTGTGATTCGAACCTGTCTCCATGAGTTTAAAGACAAGTCTTTATAGAATCGATGCCATAGTCAACTGATTCACCAGACTGAGCTGTATAACAAATAACATCGATACAAAAAAATAAACATAGTCTACTGATTCACCTGGCTTAGAGGTATAACACATAACATCGAGGTAAAACAATAAACATAGTCTACTGATTCACCAGACCTAGATGTATAACAAATAACATTGAGGCAGACAAGTTCCAAGTGTAGAAAGCTGTGGAAAAATGGCTGGGTTCACCTAAGGTGAACCGAGTCAGGGTTAAACACATTTCGAAATATTTTTAAACATTAATCTTGGAAAATCAATCATTACACAGCGAGGAAAGATGTAGTGGGAGATGATGTAAAGGGAATTTATCTTTAATCTACAACATGGTTGGATAACAAGCATTTATTTGTCCTACTTTAATGAATGTATAAAAATTGTGCTCGGAAAGTAAAAGCAAATGCATCATTTTGATTTATGATGCAGCAAAGTTCAAAAGCTGACTTTTGAATATGCTAAACATCTGGCTAGTTTACAAATATAATATGTTTACGGGGACATTCATTTTTTGTCACGTATTCTTCTATTCGGTTATTGTACAGTCCAGGGCCTTAGCACGGGGTGTAGTGCAGACCCCTGCAGCCCCTGTGGGACAGGGGCCCCTCAACCCTTCAGGTACTTTAGCCCCCGGCGGGTTAACCATTTAGCTCAAACGCAATGAATTGCTGTGAGATATAAGAACACTAAGGGGCACCCTCTTCAAATTCTGCAGGGGGGGCCTGTCATTTTACATTACGTCACTGGACCGTAGCACACACCAGTGGCAGCCAGCCAGCATGACATTTTAATTTTGATCAAGGGAAGCATATTAGGAGTTACACCACTGCTCTCACTTCAGTTTTACAATGCGCTAGAAGACAACAAATGTGAATCATAAATGGATCAAGGATTTGCAAGTAGCGGCTCTTCAAACAGAGTTGTATCCAGACACTTTCTGGTTGGAGGAGGGGGGACAATTAGTTCTAGAAACATGTAAGAAATTGAGGGGCATATTACCAAAAGCCTTATCGCCGCTTTAGCGACAATTTTTCCCGCTAAAGTGGTGATAATGTTATCGCCCTATTACCTAGCTGTCGCTAACACCAGTTAGCGCCAGCTAGTAGGAGATAGCGATCATCTTGGGGCCCGCTTTGTATGTCAGCGATATTTATCGCTAATGACATGCAAAGTGGGCGTGCCAAGATGTTAGCGACTGTAAACAGTCGCTAACATTGCTATCTCCTATTACCTACAAAGGCGTACTTTTGGAAATATTCGCGCTAAGCGCGAATATCTCCAAAAGCTAATGGCTGTCCAGAGCAGTTCTTAGCCATGTTATCCAATGGTAGGTGGATAACATGGCTAAGAGCATTAGCTCGGTAATGCATGAATATCGCTGACTTTTCAGCGATATTCATGCATTTCGGCCGATTTTCATCGCTTTTGAGATAAACCTTGATAATAGCAAGGTTTACCTGCGATGAAAATCGGCGGAGCTGGGCGATAATAATATTGCCTCTAACCGTGTTAAGCGATAATTATTGCTTAATCTTGGTAATATGCCCCTGAGTTATGCAGGACGTGAAGCCTGTGCCAGTAATAGGTCCATAATTTATCCTTACTTGGAACCAAGCCCCCATTGCAGCATGTGACTCTCTCATTCTAGCAAAGCAGAGGACTCCAAGGCCTACTCAGGGCAGGTGTGTGGGCTAGTAATTACTATTTTCTGTCGCGCAATAATAACACTCAATAAATGATTGTCCAGTCTGCACCTTTTCTTTAGAAATGAAAAAGTACTTTTACTACGTACACACTACTACATGGTATGCAGTAATTTACAAATATGTGCATAAGGTAGGTAGAAATACCTTGGTGACAGTCTGAAATCACATTTCACCCTTAAAGGGTACTGACCCCCAACAAACATAGTACCCCCTTTTGCATACCACATTCTTCATTATCATATAGGAAGGTGTCATTTAAATAAGGGAGGCCTACTGCCGTTGTCAAGCTTACCAAATTCAAAGACCAGGATTACATGTTAAATAAACCATGTTTTATCTTCTATCATTATGATCAATAAAGCAATGCATGTTTAATAAATAACAATATATCTTGTAAATAGGATGGCATAAAACTACATGACATATGTCTGTGTCTTTCTTTAGCCTCTTAGGCCACAAAACATACAGTCGTAGAACCAACCACTAGAGATCGCTGAACTTCAACGCTGTAGAATATAAGTTCCAACCTTGAGAGTGCTTGAAACTTAGGCTGAGAGCCTGGGAGGGATCATAATTTTCTTGTTGCTGCAGACATTGGGTCATCTGTGAAATTCTTCTATGCTGCACTCCTAAAGCCCTCTTCTTGTTAAAGTTGATGGTGCCCCTATCTTCCTGGGGCCACCAGAAATAAGGAAACTTTGGCAAATTCAGCTCCAGAGGTCATTATGGGGAGCTCCCTTGCAGTGAACATGTAGGCTTTGGCCTTAGCTTTATTGGTGCCTCACGACTTCTTTTCCCTTTTGGCCCTTTGTTGGAGTGTTTTGGGGTAGCATGGGGAACCCACCATTGGCTGCCTCTGCCAGTTCCCCGCCCAGCCAGCTTCCCTCACTGCCGATGCTTGAGTCGGCAGCTGTACTCAACCTGCCCACGCCATGCAGGCAGAGTGCTGTGCTGGCAGTGGCTGCCCTGCAACCCCCAGATACAGCACGGGGACCAGAGGTGAGCCCAGTACACTTGTGCTGGAGGGTGATGGCTCTTCCCCTGGGTATTCCCTTATTGGGGCCCGGGAAAGAGGTCCTGGGGCTCTTCCTCCTGATGTGTGGGAGTGTGATGGAGCTACCCCTCCTCCTTTTTATTTGGGACCCATTGATGGAGTCCTGGACCCCTTTCTTCATTTGTGGGGGGAGCAACAGTGCGCACCCTCCTTGCTTTCAGTGTTGTGGGTCCAGGAATGGGGTCTCTGACCCCTTTCTACCAAAAGTGTCACACAGAGCTCTGGTGAGGTGGTACCACTGGCACCTCCTCTCAGGCTTATTAAATATTAATGAATTTTGTGTTGACCCCCTGAGCACTGGCCCACCCCGAGAGTAATTGGACGACTTGCGGCAGAGTCTTACATCCTCTGTCGCTTGAGCTGGGGTGGGGGGAGCTTTTCAAAAGTCAAATTCTTTCCCATTGATATCTCGGGCCGCTTTAGGCTCATTATGACAGTCTTTGGCTCATTGTGCTCCTGGTGGTCACCTGGAGCCTTTCCAGTTGATCTCCTGGCCTCTAAGGGGGCACACTTTGTAGGGAGCTGGTTCCAAGGGCTCCCTTCAACAACAAATCCCCTTCTTTTGGCCTCTGGTGCTCCTCTCCTCCTGCTGGGGCACCGAAGACCAGCTCTTTCCCCATATAATCCTTAGAGAGTGTAAGTGAACCAGCCTCACTGCTCCTGGAGAGACCCACTGGTCTTGGGGTCAGTTGTAGGCAGAAACCTTACTTCATTAGGGTATCGAGGGACTCGTCCTTTCAGCTTTCTATGGTATTCCCACCATCCAATTGTAGCGTTGAGCTCTCATTCCTTCCCTTGTGCAAGAGATTTAAAATGGGGTGGAAAGTTTAATTGCCCTGCCCAATCCTAGGGTGCCACATCACCTCTTTATCCCTATTCCAACCTTCCTGCATAGCATGCTGCAACAATCCAAGATTGTGCCCTCATATGGTCTCTGTTCACATCTCCCCTGGGGCCACAGCTCATCATTGCCAGGGACTTTCCCACTAAGCTTCCTATTTTGTTTTGGGGACCTGGGCTGTAACAGCCCTCGTACAGTATGACAGCTAACTAACCGATACAGATTTTCTTCTCCACCTCTTCCGTCTCAAGAGCTGAAGGAAACACTGTTATTACTTCTTTTGTGTGGGGAGGCCTTTGTTTCTTCTGTTGGAGAGCAGAGAAATTAACTTGGCCCAGCAGGGTAACACAACGCCAGAAATCTGATCCTGAGCTTAGCCAGAGAACTATGACAATTCTGGACAACCCGTAACGTGTACATGTAGCTTCTTGAAACCTGCATATTCAAACTTGGTGCATATGTTTTGCCATAGTTTGATACCCTACTGGACTTTGATGGGCTAAGGGAAGCAAAGCTGCACTTTAAGGCAGATTTCCGTCTATGTGTATAGTACAGTGAAACTGCAGATAAACCAGTAAACCCAACTGACATTACCTAAGAATGCCCACTAAAATTATTAGGCCTATCCCAGCTCAATATCTAACCTTGCAGAGTCCCCATTGCACCTGGCTACCTCTGCACATTTTCCAGGCTGCGCACAACTATAGCCGTACGCCAACATGTGTGGACATGTGTTCACATTTATTTATTTAGAGTTTTCTATAGCTCGAACCAGACCCAAGGTAGGGTATCACAGCGATTTACATAGTGAGCAAGGTAAGAATAGCACAATGGTAAACACATGGCATATAAAAACAACACAGAGAAAGTAACAATATAGCATAACGGAGATCGGGGGATAAAAGCATATTAGAGAATTGTTCTGAGCAGTACGAATCTGTACGAGATTGTGCTTAGCTTCGAATTTGCAGTGGACATAGAGTGCTGGCAAGTTTGAGGTTGTAAGCTGGCGTGGTGTTTGTGTGGATTTTAAGGGAGGAATTTGCTCATAAAGAATAATTTTGCTTCCTTTTTGAAGAGAGATGTTGAGGTGATTTTTCTGGCGGAAGCGAGTTCCAAATTTTTGGTGCCGCTCTAGAGAATGCTATGTTGGAGGTTTTTGTCGTGTTGAACTGTGAGGGTTTCAGGAGTAGATTATCTGTGCTCCTAGAGTGTCTGTTTCCTCCAGATAAGGTAAGGCTTTGGGCTAGGTACTGGGGGGTGTTAGAGATTTTGAGAAACCCTGAGAGGGTAGAACATCCGTACTCCAATCTCGATATGACTAAGGACTGAACTGCAGTTTTGAGGTCCGGTTACTCGATGAATGGCTTCATTTTTCTGAGATAGCTGAGGTGAAAGCGGACATTTTAAGCCATCACTTTGATGTGAGCTTGCCTGTTAAGGTTCTTATCCAGTGTGATTCCAAGTGATATTGTGGAGTTCACCAACGATGGCGTGCAGTTCAGAGCAGTGATCATTTTGGTCCATTCCTTTGTTTCCTGGGAGTTATTGGGAGGGGGGGGGATTAAAAAAAAATCAGTTTTTTGTGGGTTTAGCTTGAGGAAGTTGGTTGCTAACCATTGGACGTTTTTTTCGAGAGCTTGATTCATTGTCTTTATCTTTTCTATAGAGGTGATCTTGATGTAAAGTTGAGTGTCGGCCGCGTACATGTGGTAGGAGATGTTTGCCTGCTGTAGTAGATCGGTAAGTGGTTCGACATATAAGTTGAATAGAGTGGGGGAAAGGGTAGAGCCTTGTGGTACTCCTAGTAAGTTAGGTGAGGAGAGAGAAAGCATCTTGTCCGTCATGAACGTCTGTGTTCTGTTTTCCAGAAAGTATTTGAACCATAGAAGGACTGTGCCAGATAAACCAATCCTGTTTTCTAGTCTTTCTAGAAGTTTGGCGTGATTGACTGTATCGAAGGCTGAAGAGAGGTCAAGCAAGACAAGGAGGCAGGTTTCATTGCGGTCAAGAGCTATGAGGGCGTCGTCAACTATATGCAGGATGGCTCTTTCTGTGCTATGGCCAGGTCTGAAACTCGATTTGTGGGTGTTCAGTTGATTGAATTTTGTGATGTGTTGGTTCAGTTGTTGCTGAACACATTTTTCCAAGACCTTTGCTAGCATGGGAATGTTGGTTATAGGTCTGAAGTTGTTAGCGTCAGAAGTGTTAGCTGTTGTTTTTTTTAGGATAGGGGTGACTTGGCCCGTTTTTAGGCAGTCTGGGATGTGACCTCGTGTTAGCGAGGCATTGATAATTTTGGTCCAGAGCGGGGTGATGATATGGTAGATGTGGGGTAGGCAATTAGATGGGATGGGGTTATTGAAGTGGTTGTTAAATTTGGCAGTCGTTAGAATTTTGGTGATGCCATTGAGATCGTAAAGTTTGGAAGTAGACCAGTGAGAGTTATTTTTGGGCATAGTTAGCTTATGTTGTACTGGGTTAGTGGCTTGAATGAGCTTTGGGGTGGCTGAGTTGATTGCCGCCGTACTGAGTTCAAGTTGTAGGGAATTTGTTTTTGCTACGAAGAATGAGGAAAATTCTGCACTACTCAGCTGCAAAGTTGTTGTTAGGAGTGAGGATTTGGTTCGATTGTTGTTTCAGTATTTTGAAGAGATTTTTTGGTCTATTTTTGGCATTCTCTAGTTCTGATTTGAAGAAGTCTTTTCTTGATTGTAGAATATTTTTATTGTATGACTTTCTGGCTTTCGGGAGTAGTTTAAGATAGAGGGGGGAGGGATGTTGCCTCCAGTTCCGTTCCATTGATCTGAGTTTGCGTCTCTCATCATTTAGGGCTCCGCTGAACCATGGGTTTTTATCTTTAGGAATTCTTTTGAGTTTTGGCGGAGCGGCTTGGTCGAAAACTTTGTTTATTGTGGAGTTATAGTGAGCTGTGAGGGCACTGACGTCTGCCATGTTATTGGGTGGTGGGGGGGTAAGAGCCTTCTCACAATGAAAGGCAAGGTTGTTCCAGTTGATGTTCTTTGTGTCTCTTATCCATTGTTTTGGCTTGATTTGTTGCGAGAACGTTTTTACTTGATAGCGGATGGGATTTGGAAGGTAATAATGTAATGGTCTGACCAGTCACAATGTAACCAGCCAAGGGTACCCTACCCAAGCTGTGTCGCAGTAACCAAGTAAAAAGTTCAAAGCTGGGTTACCAAAAAGCAAAATAATTTGGGCATACTAAATGAACGGAACCCTTTTGCAACAGTGGGGATGTAAGGTTTTTCCGGAAGTGTGTGTGGCCAAAGGTAGCAAGCTCCAAAATCAGGCCCTTGGAGTGAAAGCAGCATTTTTCTCCCTTAGGTGCTGTAATGGTTGGTTTTGTGAGCACACACTAGGGTTTGGGGTGTGTGCTGTTTATTGTTGCAACAATATGTTGGGACCTTTTCATAGATGCATTTGGAGTTGGACGTGAGGGCTGCAGATGTTATTTTGGTGTTAATGGGCAGCCCGTGTAGACTTATTCGGATGGGAGTAAGGCACAGGATGTGGCTCCTGTGCAAATCTAATTGGGCTACCCTATGGGTACAAACTCTGTGCCCTGTACCCGCTGAACACAGTTATACTCATGTCAGGTCGATACAGGGAATTTCTTAAAGAATAGATTACAAAACAAAAAAAGCACAGTGGTTTAATAAATAAACTTTGCTTCAAAAAAGATTCATTTCGACAATATTGTTATAAAAGCAGTAATTTCGCAATATTATAAAATAATCCAATATATTTCCAGAACGTTCTGGCTACAATCTAAAGACAACAAACATTCTTAATGTTATAAACTAAATCAGCATACATCCAGAACGGTCTGCCTATAACCCAAAATCTAACAAATAATGCCATTTGGTAGTGAAAGTGTGCTAAGGAAGTCTATAACCATACAAGGGGGACCTAAGCACCTCTCCTATGTAACATGCCATACTGACATTTGCAAATATATGTAAGGCAAAACGTAGAGTGAAGGATGTTATACTTAGATCAATAAACACTATGCTATTTGCTCTTTTTTTTTAAACAAAGGGGCATATAATCAAGGACATGCAATATTTATCGCAAATCGCGCTTAGCGCAATTCACATTATCGCCGAATTACTTCGTCGTGTTAGCGTCGTATTATCAACGCTTTGCTAACAGGCGATGTAATACCAGCGAATAACCAGAATAGCGCGTGAAATCCAGCGAAGATTTCACAGCGCTAAGGAGAGGCTTGCTTGATGGGGAGTGTGGGCCTAACCTGGTGATCCACCTCCCATTAGCAGTATGCCTAAGTCATTTTAAAAGCAGGCATTACATACCTGCGATAACCGCAGTTAGCACGGTTATTTTCATCGCTTCGTGGGTCCGCTGCATGGCTTGCTAATATCGTGAAGCCATGTTATCGTGGATTTTCCATGTTGTTTAGCTCGGGAACGTCATCTTTGCATGTCATTAGCGATATTAATCGCTGACATGTGAAGTCGCAAGGAAACACGCGCTAACTCTTGTTAGCATGTCCTTGCAAATAGGGTGATAAAAAGATCGCCAATTTTTCGGCGCTATGTGCCGAAAAAGGGGCGATGTTTCCCTTAATAATATGCCCCAAAATTTGTATTAGTTTTATAACCACTGAAACAGAACACTTACAGTCATATTTGACTATCACCCACACAATGAAACCAGTCATAAATCGCTCATCTCTCAAGTCCATCATAATATATGCTATTTGTTCTTTTAATGCCGAATATTATTACTATACCACTCACCATTCCTGCACAATCTTTGTGCCGTACAGGTCTACTGCCATTTCTGTTTCCATGACTTTGGCCCTAACTTTGGGGGATATCATCAAGATATTTATCGCCACTTTAGCGGCCGTTTTAGGCCGGAAAGCGGCGATAATTCTAACGCTCTATTAACAAGGAACGTGTGTTACCTTGTGTCATCACCAGTTTCACTATCACCTTGCATCTCTTCGCTAATCAGATGCAAGGTAGGCGTTTCTCACATGCACTACATGGCAAAACATCGATAACGCAGCTTCACGCTATCAACAAGGATGCCCCATACCCTTTATTGCGACTAGGACAGTTGCGCAAAGACCCAATTAACGCTGCTTTCTATCACCAGGTTAATTTCTGACTTAGCCATATTGCCCAATGGGGGGTGGATTGTCATTCTAAATCCACCATGGCACATTAGCAAGAAATTTCCTATTGTTGACCTTTGCAGCATTTTGCCGCCATCGCTGGATATTTTATCGCTTAGGAGATAGCTGTTGATGATAACGCCCTATCTCAGCGATAAAGCCAGTTGCTAATATGCCCCTTTGTTCTGTATCTTGAGCCCTGCTTCCGTTTATTGACTTAGGCCCTACAAACAAAGTCGGACATGCTTGGATCTTGGAAGACAATCAGGAATGGATTCTGATCGAAGCTGATAGCCTATGTAACAGCACTTCAGCAGCACTCTTAGGCACTCATTGAGAGTGGTCTGGTAAATGGGCTGGATTTTCGCCACCCCAGACGTAACCAATGCCGGGGCTAGCAGCAATGCTGGCAGTGAGGTTATCCGGCACAACAAGTTGGACCTTAGGGTTTCCTTATAAATGAGAAATTACATGGAGAAATAGTAATTCCGGGTTCAATAGGATGAGTAATGCTTCATTTGGGCTGGAAATTCACCGGGAGATTTTGGTTCCATTTAGCAGGAAAAATCCCCGGGTATCATGACTCCGATGGGGCCGGTGACAGCAGTTCTAAAAGTAAATTTGATTAATTCCATTGGAGAGCTGTGCCTAATTAATCACAGGGTAGAGTTCATACAGGGTGTTCTTCCGTTTCTCATCCACATAAATAATCACTCATTTAATTCAAGATGTGACCCCGAATCTTTGAAACATACTCGGGGTGGCATCTCTCGAGAAGAAGGCTTCTCTGGACCTTGGTATTTTTGGGGACAGTCTCTTTTATTGAGGGAAGTGCAAAAGATGCATAGTGGTTTTCAGCACTGCCAGAGAAAGGGAGGGGAAGCAAAGTATATAAGATGCCTGCTGCTGTGCGCATGGGTGGTCTGAGTGATTGCCAGTTACAAAACATTGGTTAAATCACGGTAAAATATAACTTTATTTTATGGAATACTGTGCATGGTTTATCATATTAGGCTACGAGACTAATAATACGAATTACGTTGGGGACTCAAGTATTTTTAAAACCTTTTATGAGCAGTACTGCAAGTGGGAATAACCTGGCATAACAATTCTAGCTCTCTTGAAGGAAAGAGAGGTCTGTTTTATAGATTATTAGTAAAGGTTTTCTTCGAAAAAAGAATTGGTTTGAAGCACATGTAAACAGAAAGTAACTGCTGTAAAGAGCATATGGACAGTATGAGAAATGTGGGTTGTTGGTTGAGGGGGTTAAATTCCTACTCAAGAAACAACTACAAACCTTGTCAGGGTGAACCACAAAAAGTCACTAACTTAACCTGTGCATAACCCTCTGGCACTTTGAAACAAAAGCAGTCAGGCTAAACTTAGAGGGAATGTGTAAGGTATTTATGCAACACGTAAACAGTAATAAAGTGACAACACAAGTCAAGATAAAACTTACACCAATGTAGACAGAGTAACATTTTATTCATTATTTAACACCAAGAAAATGACCAAAGTCATCGTTGGTGGTCGCTGTAGAGCAAAGGGTCGGCGTGGGTGGCAAGATCTTCATGCAAATAGGCCTGTTTGTGCTTGGGAAGAGCACAAAACACCAGGATTTCTACTTTTCTTCTAGGAAGAGCTCAACCGCTGCCATACCAAGGGTAGAGGACCTTTGAGGCACGTCTTTAGAGTCAGGCACTTATTCCAGTAGAGGCTATCAGGGCAGAGCTAGGCCCAGTTGCAAGTCCTGGCAGGTCCAGTGTTGCAGGTCAGCCAAGCAGTTGTAGAGAGTCATATGGAGCTTGTTGTGATTCTGTGGCTAAGAACAGGAGGTCAGTCAGCTGACCCCTGGATTCACTTAAGCCTGGAATGAAGTGTGCAGTCTCAATATTCCTTCTCAGACAGGAGGGCAGACTTAAAGCAGCTGAGTAGCCCACTGATAGCAGGGTAGTCCTTCTTCTGTGGCGTTCACAGGTCCTGGAGTGTACTGAAGAGTTAGTCTGAGGGTCCACTATTTATACCTGGTGCCCACTTTGAGGTGGAAGAAACTTCTGGAGTCTACCCCCAAAGAAGTACCTGGTATTACCTGCCTCCCTGCCCTGGTCCAGTCTGCTTGCAGGCACAATATGCTGGAGGGAAGTCCTTTATGGGTGAGTTGAAGCAGTGCATTTGACGTGCAAGTGTGACAGCTAACAGCTCAGCCCCTCTCGAGTCGGGCTGGCTCATCCAGCCAACACCCTGACCCTCTATTGTGTTGCTGTCTGGGAGGAATACACAAAGGCCAACTGCCAACTACACCTAGTCATGTGACCCAGGAAAAAGGCTGCAGGCACCAAATGGTTAGGACAACAGAATGACAACTTTCTAAAAGTGCTATTCTCAGAAATGTGACTTAAAATATTACTTTACCAGTAAAGGGCGTTTTAGATTACAATTGCTCAGACACCAAACATGCCATTCCTACCTGCTCCCAAACAAAAGGTATCACTTATTACATTTAATAAGATAACACAATGTTATCCTATGGAAGAGGAAGGCCTTCCAATAGTGAAAAACAAAATTGTGATTTTTTCACTACCAGAACATATACAACTTCAAAGTACATGTCCAATGTTTTAAATACAACACACCCTGCCCTATGTGGTATTTAGGGCCTATTCTAGGGGTTCCTTATAGTTTTAAAAAGGATGGCTTAGGCATGGCAAAGGGTTTATTTTGTTAGGTCGAAATGGCAGTTTAAAACTGCACTCACAACCTGCCCTGCACACACTGTGGCCAGTCCATGTGATCAATCCCCCTAGGCGGGAGGACCACCCACGCTGTGCACAGCCTATGGCCGTGCAAGTAGCTATACCCCACGGACACCCACAATACATTTATTTTTTGTAATTCATTTTCCTGGTCCCTCCTTCTGGAGTGTTGTGTAGTCTCATCAAGATCGCAGTGAACCCCCCCCCCCCGAACAAATAGTTTTTAATTTTGGGCCTGGGAGTGGGATCCCCCACAAATGCCAGAGGGTCAGGGTACCTCTACACTGTCCCCTTATATGTTTTAAAAACATTTGTTTTAGTATTTTCTAATAAAGCAATGTTAGTACAATGTGTACATGACACAATATAATGCTTTGACCATGCAGTCCAATGCCATATTTAAAAATTAGGCAATGCATAACAACTACAATGACCAAATAGAAACTCTAGTTATCCTCAGGTGTTCCTTTCTGGGTGCTAATAAAACTATGAGTATTTTCCGGTAATTCAGCACATCCGAGGGATCAGCATTCCATAATGTACATGGATGAGCAAAACTCAGTAAGCACAGCATCAGTCATGCATACAATGAAATGAGACATTATGTGGGCGTAATTATAGTTAGTTTAGTAGCTGCACATCAAAAGTTGCAGTGTGTAATCGAAATAATTTAGGGGGACCATTTAGGCCGACTGCTAGTAACACTGAAAATAACCAACAAAAACAGTGAGAAACAGAAATAAGGAAAATAAAAGGAAAAAGACAGCCAAATCCCCAAATCATAAAGCTAAATTGGGGGGTATTGCTCTCTATCCGTTACAGTGGCTTATATAGCTATTTCATTCAGTAGCGTGCACAGGGCATACTGCCCCCCATCGGTTGAGGGTTCCCACATAGTAGGTTGAGAAGTAAGCTCTCTTTGGACACATTCCGTCTTGCCCACTATAGTTAGTGAGCATAAGACTGCTGGGACATGACATCGCTGTCTTAAGCAGAATTCTCAGAGGAGCTTGGATTACAGCGACCTAAAGCCTGTATGAGTTTCGGGAGGCGGCAAAAACCATGCCAATTCTATGTCAGGGCAAGAGGTGAGGATTATGCTTTCTTTCTTTCAACACATTTATTTTAAAAGCAGCCATCTTAATCATTTTATCAAGACTACCTTTCCAATGAGACCCTGAGGAAGGACAAAACAACATATCAAACAATCAACACAATGTCAGTCCAATATTGGTCCTTCCATCATGTTCAGGCCCTCTCTTTCTTTGCTGCTCCTCAGCCACAAAATAATTGTTTCTACTCTCATAATTCTAACTGGATTTATTGACTATTTGGGAGCTTTTGCTATGTGACAATAGCCTTTTATGCTCAGCACACAATCACCAAACATCACAGCCCCTCCCACCGCAGCTAATGCAAGGAAACCGAGACACAGTAGAAACAGGCCCTCAGCACCACCCAACCCAAAGCTTCTTCACACCTTGACCAAGCCATCCAGAACTTCTCTGCATGGATCACTGTTGGAAAGCAAAGCATTTTTTGTGAGGCCTGCACAAACAAAACGTCTACATTTAGCCTTCACTGAGAACCAAACACCCCGTTGTATTGCTTGGCTCTCAGAGGGTAGCATTGCAGAGCAGTCTATGGCTTACTCCGGGGGAGGGTGTGGGCTAGTAATTGACATTTACAGGTGCGCAGAAATAACACTCTTTTCTTTATAAAATGGAAGAGTACATTTATTACACACACACACTACTCAATACTGTGCATCAATTTACAAATATATATAAGCTGTTGGAAATACTTCTACACATTGCATAACATTCCCACCCCTCCCTCAGGGTCTTCCATGTATGCACATCATTTTGCCTCCAAATGCAGTGGGTTGACCATAACCTGGAGCGTGGGCCCTTCCCACAGGCTGAATTTTGGGAAGGGTAGTGCATACCCTTATTATTTCTGGTGTACTCAAAAGAATGCGTGCTAACCTGGTTGGAGGGTTGCCAACCCGAAATCAAGAAAATACGCTAGGGGAAAACCACTAGTATGCCAGGCGCACTGCTCAAGTAAAGTATGTACTGTACTCTAAATAGACACAAACTTTGCGCTTATTTCAAGAATCTATTTAGAGTACAGTACATACTTTACTCTCTGCACCGCCCGCTGCAATGTTGCAAATGCCCAATTCGCCCGCCAGTGTGGCGGGCGCATGCCAATCAGGAGTGCGGTTCCCGAGGGTATAGCGGGTGGACAAAGTCTGCACACCATACTAATGGGGCCCTAAGTTTTCATCTTCATCATGGCTTGTTGAAATTGACCTACGCGTGTTTTCGCCTAAAAGCCTTCATCAGGAAGCCATGGTACCTGGAAACCTATAAAAATGTGCGTATCAAAGAAAGATCTGGGTTAGGGTCAATGAGCCCTTCAAAACATTATTGATCTATTATTTTAGTATGTGCGTCACAGATCGATAGTGTCACCTGATTGTCCCTTTGTAGTGAATAGATAATCAATAATAAAGTAAAATATAGCTTCTACTGGAACTAGTTCACCTTATATCCCAAATGTGCAGTAGAGCTGCTTCCTAGTGATTGATAGATCCAACCCTATGTGAGAAAACAGTGTGGGTTAAAAACAGTGTATCAAAAAGGTTATCATAAGATTCTTCAGCCAAGGATAGAATGGAGACTATGCTTCTCAGCATGAAAAGGAAAGGAAAATGAAACTCTGAAGATCGAAGGTTGCTCAACTCATGCAGCAGCAATGAATTATATATTACATAACATAACATGTGTATTTGTAAAGCACACGTTCACCCCAGCAACAGGGCATCTTGGCGCTGAAATAACAGATGTATATTGTTACCCAACTCAATGGCACTCATTGTATCGACCTCAAATGGATGAAAGGCTGAGTGGACCCGCTAGTATTTGAACCTGTGACCATGAGGTCGAACATAGGCCCCTGCAGTGGATGCATTACTCCACTGAGCCACCAGACCCGGTTACATATTTACGAGGCTAGAGGAGAATGATTTAACAACTAACATAGCCTTCTGTGCATCAGCTAATAAGTTGCTACTACAGCTTAGGGCTTTAGGGATCAAATGTACCTGGCTCTTCATAGCGTTTCCAGATTGGGGATAGTCTTAAATGGGGTGTCTGTGTCACACAGGACTAAAATCCATTAAACGATTTTTTACTTTACGAAATATGTTATGACATAGAGCGAGGGACGTAGTTTATAGTGTTCCCTTTATGGGAATGTCATAAAGCGCCTGCTGCGGTATGTACTTACCCTGAAATGTAATGGGCGGGGTCTATTCATGTTGGAGCTTGCTGTGTTGTGCTCTTAAATACTAGAGAATTAAAAGGACAAAAACATATTATGTACTTGGGGTCCTATAAATATGGCAAAAGACAAGAAAACAGTTTGTTGGAATCAATTCCTAAAACCCGGGAGGCGTGAGGGATTCTTACCTCATAATCATAGCAGGATTCCTGCTGAGTATGTCCAACAACTAGGTTAAAAATATAATTTTGATTCAGCAGTGTATTCCTTGTATCCCGGTCATCCACTGGTGTCCAGGTAGAGTGACGCGATCAGTAGAGTGTTCCCTCCACTGCCATAATAACACATAACCCTGACTAAGCATCTCATACTGATCATACAGTAGACACACTTAAATCACAGTGGCTGACAGTCAGGCTGTTCAACTAATGCAGTAGCAAGAACACATGTCTAGGCATCACTTAGAATGACAGGTACTTATCATTTTGATAACCTGTACAAAGCAAGTCAATCAAAGCCCCTAAAAGACTTTACATTTATAATCACATGATTATGCAATTACAAGCAGGTACCCTGGCAAGAATGCCTAGCAACATACTTATCATTTCACATAATAAATGTGACTTCCAGTCCCCAAAAGGAAAATCATTATGTAAATACAGGACTGGTGCAATTGCAATTCTTCACCTCTAGGGGATGTCTCCCCAATGACATACCCAGTTCAGCCTCTCCCATCTCAGTGCAGTCCTAAATGTCAACACCCAGGTGCAGAACAAAAGTTCCAGCAATAGGCTGGCTTAAAACCATGGCTGAACCCTTGAGGGGTTAGTTCCTTTGAGTCCCCAGAGACCTATAGGGAGACTTTCCTCTTTTGTACTGGGGGAGTCTGCGTTGCTACTGCAGCTTCCCCTGCACATTTGCCAACTATTAGTGGAGACCCTATCTTCATGGGGCCATCACGCGCTGAAAACGGGCAGGTTTCACAGCAGGCTTCACTATGCCCTGCAAGGCATTATGGGGCGCTTTCCACCCGACCGCGTGAATATTGTCGCAGTGGCTCTCCCGCTGCTCCAGGGAGTACTTCTCTGTCCTCACTGGCGACCTCACGCTGGGTCGGCACTTCTTTGGGTGCCCGGTCCCATCCGGGCACCCTGTATCCAGGTGAGTGAGAGAGCAGCTCGGGGAGCCCATCCCCAGCTGCTCCCGCTGGCTCCCCGACTGACCAGCAGACTTGAGGGCTGCCGTGGGAGCGGGCCCTTCATTCTGGTCTGCCCGGGCAGACATGGAGGCTGCAGCTGGTCAGGCAGGGCAAGGGGAGTGCAACGGCACTCCCCCGTCCTTCCTCTCGCCACGGGGGAGTGCGATGGCACTCCTCCCTCTTCTCTCCGGCATTCGGGGCCCAGGCAAGGGTTCTGGGCACTCCCATCTTCATGGGGAGCACGACCAGCTGGTACACCCCAGAGATTAGAACCATCAAGTGCAACTGCTACCAAATCGATAAACAATGGTGCGCTACAAGGAACCCCACCAACTGAACTGCTCACAAATCAGCCCTTAGCAACTATCACCTGCACATCAAGGAAGCCTAAAAAGCAGTCACAACTGTCCGCATCGACACTGCAGCCTACCACATGAAGGAACTCTTCAATATATTTGAGTAATTCTCCAACCCAAGAACGGCAGAGAACACCACCCCCTCAAAAAGCTCTGTGATACCCTCTTGGACTACTTCCACAGGAAGATTGCCACCATGTACAACAATTTTGACCCCCATGGCACTCAACATCAACAATGACAACCAACCAGCACACACCAGCCGAACTATCACCACCTGGTCTCCGCTCACTATTCAGACCACTACTGCCATCATATCTTCCATCCACTACGGGGCACCCACCGACCCCTGCCCCCACTGTCTCTTCAACCTCGGATCCAACCTTCACTGGATTTATTGGCTTTTTTGGAGCTTTTGCTATGTGATAATAACCTTTTACGCTCAGCACACCATCACCAAACATCATAGCCCCTCCCAGCTAGAGCATGGTACCCGAAACACAGGAGACACAGGGCCTCATCACCACCCAGCCCAAAGCTTCATCAGACTTTACCAAGCCTTCAAGAACTTCTCTGCATGGATCACCAACTGCGCCAACAGAGTTGCAGCATTTAAACCAGCAAAAAGAAACAAAACCTCAAAACACGCCAGCTGGTACACCCCAGAGATTAGAACCAATAAAGTGCAACTGCTGCTGACTCGATAAACAATGGAGCGCTGAAAGGAACCCCTCCAACAGAACTACTCACAAATTAGCCCTGAGCAACTATCACCTGCACATCATGGAAGACAAGAAAGCAGCCACAACTGTCTACATCAAAACTGCGACCTACCACACAAAGGAATATTTAAGGAGTTCTCCAAATCAACAACCACAGAGAACACCACCCCCTTCCCAAAAACTCACCCCTCAGACCACTTCCACAGCAAGATTGCCACCATGTACAACAATTTTGATCACAAACCCATGGCACTCAACGTCAACAATGACAACCAACCAGCGCACAACAGCCAAACTATCACAATCTGGTCCCCACTCACTACTCAGACTTTCACGGCCATCATATCTTCCATCCACTTCGGAGCACCCACCAACCCCTGCCCCCCACTGTCTCTTAAACCTAAGATCCAACTCAACACAGAATTAAATTGACTAGATTCATCAACACCTCCATGGCCAAAGCAGCCTTCCCGTAAGGATGGAAATACGCACAGGTCAGACCCTTCCTAAAGAAACCCCCCTGCTGACCCAGGCGATCTAAAAAATTATCGACTGATCTCATTGCTGCCATACATGGCCAAAGTACTTAAGAAAGCCATCAACCGACAAGTTACCAAATACCTGGAACAAAACCAGCTACTTGACGCCTCACAATCAGGATTTAGTGCACAGCACTGAGGCCACACTGATTGCTGCCACAGATGACAACAGATATCTCCTTGACCACAGATAAACTGTGGCCCTGATCCTCGTTGACCTCTCGGCTGCTTTCAACACCTTCTTCCATCACACCCTCATCGACAAACTCTACAACATCAGCTTACAACAAAACACCCTCAAGTGGATCCCCTCTATTCTCACAAGTTGCACAATGAGCATCTGGCTGTCTCCCTTCACCTCCGAACCCAAGGACATAATTTGCAGCATTCCCCAAGGATCATTCCTCAGCCCCCAGACTGTTCACTACCTACATGACCCCCTCGCAGACGTCATCATATCCCATGGACTCAACGGAATCTCCTACGCTGTCGACACTCTCACTCAACAAGGATCCCTCCTACGTCAAAATTCACTTCCGCTAAGCCAACTGGATGAGAGACAACTGCCTCAAACTCAACTCTGACAAGCCAGAAGTACTGATCTTTGGGAAGAACACTTCTGTTTTGGATAACAAGTGGTGGTCAGCACAACTCAGACCAACACCCATACCAACAGACCATGCATGCAACCTAGGCATCATCCTCGACAGCGAACTACCCATGAAATGACAAGTCAACGCAGTCACCTGCTCCTGCTTCCACACCCTTCGAATGCTCCAAAGAATCTTCAAATGGATCCCAGTCATCATCAGAAAGACAGCCACTCAGCCCCTCGTCACCAGCCCCTCGATTACAGCAACCCTCTCTACTCTGGCATCTCCACCCAACTCCTCAAAATACTACCTAACATACAGAATGCTGCAGCTAGACTCATCCTGGACATCTCCATACACCTCACATCAACCCCCCGTCGCCACCTCAGAAACCTTCACTGGCTCTCCATCCAGAAGATGTGCCAGTTCAAGATCCTCACGCACACTTACAAAGCTCTACACAATCAAGAACCGTCCTACATCAACAATTCACTAAAGTTCCATCTTTCCGCGAGACACATATGCTCCTCCACTCTTGCCCTCACGCACATCCACCACATCTGTTGCAGCCACAGCAGCGGTCACTCCTTCTTCTATATCACTGCCAAGACCTGGAACGATCTGCCCCTCCACCTCAGAAATGCCCCCTTCCTGGAGGACCTAAGAAAGAAACTCAAGACCTGGCTTTTCTTCAGAGACATGCCACTCTCAGTGACCAGAAACCCCTAGGGGTGACAGGTCTTGCGCTATACAAATGCTGTTTGATTCATTGAGTAGAGAAATTGATGAGAGGCATCTGTCTTTTTCTTCCTCCAGAGCATAGGTATTACGTTATTCGGCATGTGAATGTCGTCCTTAAGCTCTTCCTGTCTTGAAAGAGTAATAAATACCTCACTCAGAAAGAATTATCAAATAAGTTGGCTATGTTATTATGCCTGAGCTCATGCAGAAGGGTATCTGATGTTAAAGAACTGGACAATACAGGTAGAGTATTTACCCCAGATGGGGTTACTTTACATGTGTCTAGACATAAAAAAATTAACTCTTGATTAATCTCTTACCTAGCATTTGATGAACAACCTAAACTAGGTGTAGTGAGATGTACTAAAACGTATGAAGTCCGACTGATGAATTTAGGCCCCAGGGAGAATGTCAACTCCTCATTGCTTTGCAGAAGCCTTTCCAAGCTGTCTCATCCCCAACCTTTGTTAGATGGGTTTGGTGGGTGATGCAGGAAGCTGGTATTGATATCTCAAAAGGTGGCGCACACTCTTCTAGGAGTGCTTATTGTTCCAAGTATTCCCTTTAGGGGTTTGTCTGGAGGACATTATGTACTCTGCAGATTGGCCTCAGATTCTACATTCAAAAGATTCTACTTCACCCCCATTGAGACATGGTATCCATTGTGGTTAACAAGCATAATCCTCGCCTCCAATCCTGACATAGAATGAAACATTTCCCAGCTTCCGTAACAGCAAGTTTAAATGCTATTAAGGACAGAGAGGCAAGGATTATACCACTCAGGATTTACAATATTTCCCAACCAGACTGTCAATTCAGATCTTGGTCACTGTATGGATAGCAAGTAAAGTCTGTACTCACGCTCTGTGGACTTTTATGATCTCTTTTCAAAAGGATTTATGGTTTATGCAAATATTGTGGTTATGAATAATAAATGATAGTGAGTCTTTGGCCATGTTAAGAATTGGTTTCATTACATGATGTCTGTCTATCTTTAGGAAATAATCAAACAAACAGGATTAACATGCAAGGAAGAATGCACCTCGGTCGTGCAAAGAAAAAAGGGGCATGAACATGAAGGAAGGACCAATATTGAACTGACATTGTGTTGGTTCCTTTCCCTAGGTCTCATTGGAAAGTAAGTCTTGATATCATTTTTAAGACGGCTGCTGGTATAATAAATGCAAAGAAAAAAAGAAAGCATAATCTTTGCCTTGGTGTTCTTAATAGAATTGAATCTTTCCGTTGCAGTAGTTTTTGATTCTCCTCTGGTTTTTCATGAATGTGCACATTTTATGGTCTTTTTTAAACATAGTTCTGTAATGGCAGCTGCAACATTTTTTCTGATATTGTGGATACCTTATTAGAACGCTCGCCCAAAAAGACTGTAAATGTATATATAGATTTTTTTGCTTGATTTTCAAAAACTACTGAACTGATTTACACCAAATCACAATAAGCATGCTTTCTGCATAAAGATCTAGCTTTCTGCCAAATTTGGTGTAATTCCGTTGAACAATTTTAGCTATAGTTCTGTCTAAAATTCCCTTTGAAAATTGCATAGGGAAATTGAGTTTTGGGACCCCCTTTTTTCTCAGCTGAGATGGATGAACTTTTTTTATTGAGCTAACTAAACTTTGCACCCCCGCCATGTACCAGCTATTACCACACATATTGCATTACTAATGACATGTTAAATGACATAACTGATGACTTCACTGATGAACTTTCAAATGACACCATTGAGGACTTAATTTATGACATCATTCAGTTACTGTGCCAAAATCCCATGAATTTTTGGATTGAAGTAATTCAACACGCTCCACCTGTGGCCAATTTTATATCACCAATCATTTCATTATGGACAGAGCCTTTGACCAAATGCTGGAAAAATAGTATATCTGTTAAGTCACCCACATTTAGTAGATGTTACCCTCTTTTACTAGTTTTCACCCACCTCACGAACCAAATGTATCCATATACACCCCCTTTCTAAACATCTATTTACCTTATGGGGATCACCTTCTTAACTTCTTCACATGACCTGCAATTTTAAGTCAAGAGGCATATAGGTATGTATTTGTCACTGATAAGACACCTTCAGCAAGGACTTATTGATAACCTCTGTAATTTAGTAAAATACAGTGGAGACGTTTCTGAGATGAGCATAATGACAACCAACCTAAGAACCATGCTTAAAAATTCAGTTAGAAATAAACCACCTCTGAGAGGCACATCCCTACATTCTATATTATTTAAACATCTGCAATGCCTCTAAATCTTCAATGAATGTACATCCACCCTATATGTATGTTCTTGTTACATAGATTTTGGATATAGCATTATATTAAAACTATTAAATCTGGGCAAATGCCCAGGTACCTACTGGTGTGTACTGTAATGTAAACAGAAGATTGAGGCTTTCTCATATATCTTTTGAAACAGGGTTTGGTTTTAAGCCACAGCTTAATTTGAAGCACACCTTTACAACCCAATTCAGGTGAGCTCAGCCTTGACCTTGTTTAACCTCAGACACTACTTTCACCCCAAATTTTAGCAATGTGTAAACGATGTACCAAATAAGTGTCAACAGGCACAACCACCAGAGCTTATGATATTTCCATGCTATATACCTACACATGTACACACAGTAACTCTATGCTGTATACAAATGTAGTATTAGCAGTGACCTCATCACTAATTTGTGATATCCTCAATGGTGTAATTTGATAATGTCATCAGTGATGTCATCAATTATGTCCATTAAGATGTCATGAGTGATATGATATGTGAGGGTCATAAGCATGAATGGGGTGGTGCAAGTTATAGTTAGCGCAGTAAGCCATAACTGGTGAATTGCAGTGTTTTTTTTTGTTTAAAATCTTACAATTTAACTGCCATTTTCAACTAACTATACAATAACTGTAACCTTTATTTTTTTCCGTACAATTCCAAGTTTTTTTATTTCAAAGTAAGATATTATTACCATACCTAACTATAATGTCAAATTAACCTTTGTTGTTTACATCGAATTTGCAGGGTATCTTTATTGTAAAGTCAGTTCTTATCACTTCCAACAAAGTTTGCTAGGAACCTGGATGTCTGTTTGCTACTCAGGTCTCTTTTAAGGCCTAGATAGCAGCAGGGGTGAAATCCTGTTTTAGGATTTTGCGAATGCTGAAGAAATTCCAGGACCTCCTGCCATGGGGGGTGCCGATAACAGTGGTTAGAGCACTGATATTCTCCAGATTGAACTACGTCCACTTAGTCTACCTGGGTATTCCAGATAGTCTGACGGACTGCATGCTGATGGTGCAGAACACAGCAATCTGCCTGCTGTTCAAACTGTCTAAATGCTCTTCCATGCCATGCTTTCGGGAACAATTGAACTGGCTGCCATTCTGAAAGAGAGTGACGTTCAAAGCCTTAATGATTGTACATCACGTCTTCTACTATGCAGGTTGTAAATATCTGAATGAGAGGATCATTGAATACTGCCCGACGAGGGCCCAGTACTACAGGAATGCACAGATAATTGCTATCCATCGTTTTAGAAGAAAGCAATGGGGGTGCTTCCTTCATAGTACTTGTGGCTAAGTTGTGGAACCACCTACTGCTTCATTTAAGAACCCTTTCAGATGAAGTGAAGTTCTGAAAACTCCTGACGATCCATCTGTTCAAGCTATACGTTTACTCACAGTCCGATCTCTTGCCATAGTACCAGGACAGTCATTGAGTCACTGCGTAAATCACAAAATGAATCATTCATTCATTTATTACTATGCTCAAACCCCAGCAGGGAAGCCATAGCCCAGCTGTGCACAACCTCTGGCCATGCACGTCATGATCGTGGGCACAAGGCCTGGCCTGTGTCCAGGAATTGCTAACACCCCTCCCCATGACAACCCCTCCAAAGAGCTACAGTGTCAGGGTATTCTTACAGTGACCTCTATGTGCTTTTTCAAAAACCGTTTCAGGACAGGGGATCAAGTCCCTGAGTCCTGTAATACCCAGCACAAAATGTATTTCCATGTTACGACCAGCCAATCAAAGCCCTTGCTCTGAAAAAGGCCCCTCAGCCAATCCAAAGGATTGAATTTTTGAATATAATTCCAACAGCCCGGGTAGCTATAAATTGTGAAACTTAATGTATCAAAAACTACTTAATGTACTTACACCAAATTACAAAAAGCACACTTCCTGGGTGAAGATCTAGCTTTCTGCCAAATGTGGTGTAATTCCAATCAGCCGTTTTGGCTATAGTACTGTTCAAAAATCCCTATGGAAACTGCATTTTTGGGACCACCCTCCCCCACCACCACCTTTGTCTCGGCCTCTGCTTGATTCATGGTTTCAAAAGATTCCAGGAAGCAGTTGAGGTGGATGAATTTTTTGGGGGAAATTTTTGGGAAGTTTTGTCTAATGTGCCACAGTTATTAGCAAAACCAAATATCCAAATCTATGGTAACTAGGCTCTAACAATAATTACACAGAGGTAGTAATCTCCACTGTGTAATATATATCTATATAAATAAATGCAAATAAATACACACCACACACACACACAAATATATATTTGGAGGCTTTCTTTAGAAGAGGTCTGACATCTGCATGTTTCCATCTGTTTGGAAAGATTGCTGTGTTGATTGAGGTGTTGAGGATGCTGGTGAGTTGCGTGCTGATAGGGTTAATTGCGAGGATGTAGAGGTGGTGGGAGCAGAGGTCAGTCGGTGCCAGCGAGTAGATGGAAGACATGATGGCTGAGGTTGTGAGGGCGGTGTGCAGTGAGCAGGTGGTGATGGTTTGGCTGCTGTTCGCTGGTTGGTTGAGGTCATTGGTGATGAGAGTGGCGGGTTGGATGCTAAATTTTGATGTAGATCTTGCTGATCTTGCTGTGGAAGTAGTCTAAGAGGGTGTCTCAGAGTTCTTTGGAGGGTTAAATGGTGTTCTCTATGGCTGTTGATCAGGAGAATTCTTGGACTATTTGGAAGAGGTCCTTTGTGTGGTTGGCCGCGGAGTCAAAGCAGGTGGTGATGGCTGCTTTCTTGGCTTCTTTGATGTGCTCTTGATAATTGCTGAGGGCTGTTTTGTGGGCTGGGTAGGGGCAGGGACCACAGGGGCCGTAGGCAGTACAGGGGCAAGGGTGGTAGGCTGTGCATGGGCAACAGACAGAGTAGGGACAGCAGGCAGCGCAGGGACAGGGACTGCAGGTATCGCGGGGACTGCCGGCATTGCAGGGGCAGGGGCAGCAGGCAGCACAGGGGAAGGAATCACAGACCATGCAGGGGCAGTGGGGTAAACTACCTTGAGCTCCGGATCAGGCAGAAGAGGGCTGGCCCAGTCTGGCCTTCTTCGGGGTCTTACGATCACGACAGGCCTGCCCCAGGCCAGGTTTTCGCCCAGCTGCCACAAAGTGGGAGTCAGAGATCTGCTATGAGGCCAGAGGGGCAGGACCAGAAGGAGCACATTCCGGGCCCTCTTCTAAGCAGCGAAGCTGCTGGGAGGTGTAGTTTGGCGGCAGGAGGGTAATAATATAAACATAACATAACATGTGTATTTGTAAAGCGCACACTCACCCATAGGTATCTTGGCGCTGAATAACAGATGTTTATTTTTACCCAACTCAATGGTACTCATTTTATCAACCTCAGATGGATCAAAGGCTGAGTGGAACCACTGGGATTTGAACCTGTGACTATGAGCTCTAACACAGACCCCTGCAGTGGAAGCATTAGCCCACAGAGCCACCAGATCTAGGATCTAGGTTTGTCCCGCAAAGCGGGAGTCAGAGCCTGGCTATGAGGCCGGAGGGGTAGGGGCAGTACCAGCTGGAGCTAATCCGGTCTCTCTTCCCAGCAATCTCTCCAATTCAGAATTCCAAGCCATTACATTTTTAGCTAATGATACCAACATCACAATAAAACTGGCAGATAAGGGAGGGGCTATTGTGATCATGTCCTCAAGTGACTCCAAGGGAGAATGTCTCCACCAGCTATCTAACCAACAATATAACAGACCAATAGTGGAAGGTACTACTGCCCGCCTGTTGGCCCACATTACAAGCATGGTTACCTCTGCCGAGAGTCAAGGGTGGTTATCCAAAAATGAGGCTGATTTCCTGGTATCTAAGAGCCCAAGAACCCCCTTCTTCTATGTCCTCCCGAAGATCCACAAGGGGATACAACCACCCGGAAGGCCCATAGTATCGGGCATAGGTTCCTTGTTAGAACTCCCCTGCAGGTTCTGTGACCATTTTCCGAAACCCTTGGTCCAAAAAACACCAACCTTTGTGAGGGATACTAGAGACATACTTAACCTGGTTGAATTAACCAATGACGCTGGGACACAGTCTGATATCTTGGCTACACTTGATGTTGAGGCTCTATCTACCAACATCCCCCAGATGGCTACTCTCGCAGTGATTAAAGATACCCTGCAGTCCAGTAATTGGACATCACCCACTCTCATGCGCTTTATTATGGCATGTGCTATGCTGGCGCTCACTGAAAACCTCTTCCAGTATGAGGACAAACTCTTCCACCAAACCCAGGGGACTTCAATGGGCAACACTTTTTCCCCAGCCTGGTCTGCCTCTATGTGTCAGACTTCAAAAGAGAACATTTACTATGCCCTTCAAATCCCTATCAGGGGAACATTGTATTGTACGGTGTTGTTACATCAACAACATTTTAATCTTCTGGAAACTAGAAAAGGACGTGTGTACCACCTTCATTGAATGGATTAATGAACTGAACACCTACCTACACTTTACAGCCAAATGTCTCTGCAACAGAATTACCATTCTTGGATGTAATGATCCACCTGATAGAAGAAAACTCCATACAATAACCTTCAAAAAACCCACAGACAGTGATCATTTACTTTTGTTTGAGTCACCACCCAAGGGCCCTTAGGGAAAATGTACCATATCATCAGTTTTTGAGTCTACGCTGTAACTGCAGTGAAGTGAGCGATTAGAAACAAAAATACGCTTGCAACAAGAACAGGGAGGAGCTGCTACTAGAACCACGAGAGAGAACCAAATCTGATATACTGACTTGAGGGTCCAGCTTCACTCCTGAATCTAACACATACAAAAGATTATTAACAAACATTGGAATATTCTCTTACTGGAATCCTCACACTTGATCCACCAAGATTTGCACACCAAAGGACAACAAACTTGAAGGATATTTATATTCACACAGCACTAGGGTAGCCACTTGCTCTTCACAGAAACTACTCTGGAATCCGTAGGGACAATGTAATGTATGTCCCCTAACAGGCTACAAAGTTCATCCAGATCAACGACACCCTGAAGTGGATATGGAAAAAGCACACTAACTGCAATTCATGTAATTGTATTTACATGATCACTTGCCCGTGTCAGATTAAATATATAGGGATGACAACAAGAGCGGTTAAGGTAGGAATCACCGAACAATACCAAGATGAGCACGTATTGCTTGCATATGGTCATTCCCCAGATGACTTGAAATGGACCATTCTTGAAACATACCCACTCGTGAAGCAAAAAACCTTTTCAAAATACTGGATTTTTCGCTTATCTACACACAAAGGGCCGGATTCTGATCTTGGTTGGAAAGCAAATCGAACGACTCGTGTCGGAATGCTTTCCTTACAACTCGTGTCAGGGGAGTCCGACCGAACAAGTACAATGCGTTTGAATGCATCTAGATACAATTCGGTCGGACTCCTGTTGACTTTAATGGGAGCCTGTGTACCAAACGGGTACCCAGGCTCGCATTGAAGAAAAGGGTGACTGAGGAAAATCACACACCCTGTGGTGGGCACCCCTTGGAGCCTTCCACACTGTGTGTGGTCTGAAAGGGGGACCCATGGGTACTCCCACGGGCACCATTCGGAGGGCCCTGGGTCAAGGGGGGCTTGCTGTGGGCACCCGAAGACTGATTCCAGCAGCCTTTTTGATCCAGGCACAACAACTCATAAAGGCTGTCTGAATCGTTCATTCTTCTTGCTCGCTTGGAAAACCTACTCCATAGAGCCATACAATTCGGCTTCGGAGGGCTCTATCCTCCGTATGCCTCCTGGAACCGATTGGATCAGTGATAATGGTTTCCAGGCCTCATACTTGGTCGTTCAGAATTGGGAACGAGTGGGTCGGAAACAAGGGCTCTGGATCGGTTTAGGTGAAACCGAATCTGATTCAGAGCCCTTCCAACCAAGATCGGAATTGGGCCCAAAGAAGGGATGAATGATGATATCCTGTAGGTAGAAGTAAACATATAACCCTACCATTTGGAATATACTGAAAACATGCAATATAATTGGAGCCACATAATTCACATATTCTTTATATGAACATAGCAGTTTTGACCTCTTTGACATCTAAAATATTTCACAAAAAAAAACCTGAATGGACTAACTGGTTGTGAGCATGTACCCATGGATAGTAGCTACGTATGCCAAATGTAACGAGTCCATGACTGTGAATATCGGGTAACATCTTACATTGGAAAGATTATGATTATATATCCCCAATTGTCTTAGTCTGCTACACTGGTCTAAGTTCTATATATATTTTTTAATACCAGAAAATGTGAACGCACGTTGCGGAAACGCACTTGTCACACACAAGTTCCATTCACTGGCCGTCAGCATTGCCATTGCAGCCAGTCACCAAGGCTCCTCCCAAATAGCTGTAGAGGTTAGAGACGTACTCCACGAGCGCAGACGTGCTTTACGGATACATGTCAGAGACGCTCTGAAATGGAACAATCTGTAGTGGCAATCTAGTGGTTGCACGTCACGTAGGCGACGTGACGTGCTGGCGGCCATGTTGGGCTGCGCGCGCATCGCGCTGAGTTAGAAGCGCGAAGAGCCGGTACGAGCAGCACAGGCTCGGCGCTCTTTAGGGACATATATAAATAAATAATATAGTTGCTTAACCAGTGGCTCCAGCGTCTTCCTTGGGGGGAAGAACGACTTTACAGTGGCGACGAGAGTGGGATGACAGACCCCCCCCCACAGTAAGGAACAGCACCGAGGGAAACAGCAACCACACCGGTGGGCAGGAACACTACTTCCAAGCAGGACCACGGAGCCAGGAGCCCAGAGGAACAGAGGGCCAGGGAAGACCAACGTCTACCACACAGGTACCGTAAAGAGCGCGGCAGAGCCCAAGAACGACCAGAGGGATAAGGCAGCCAGCCACAGAAAGGGACAGACCCAGGGATTCAAGGTAAAGCTCGCCAGATCAAGCCACGACCCACTAGATGAAAGAAAACCGCGCTGGATACCTCACAAAAGAGCGAGGGGACGGACACAGGTAGTCCCCAAACCCACGCAAGTAAAGAAGAACTAGACAACACACCAGGGAGCCCCAGAAGCCAAGGAAGCGCACAACCCACAGTCAAGAGTGAGAAGATGAGTGCGCAGGCTGGATATGCAATGGCGCCGGTGCAGTTCCTACCTAGACCCGGAGAACCACTTATGAAGTGGGAGGACTGGAGGGAATACATTGATAATTTCATAGGAGTCTTGGAAGATGAAAATGAAGAGGAATTCAAACCCACGAGAAGGAAACGCATTTTGCTGTTAAACCTGGGCCCGGAAGGTCTGAGAATTTACAAAAGCCTAGTACCAAAACAGAGAGCAAGCATGGATGATGACGTGTATGCCCATGCGATTGATGATCTAAATGAACATTTTAGGCCAGCGTTGTGTGTATCAGTGGATAGATACAACTTCCAGCAGAGGAAGCAACGCCCAGGAGAGATGGTGGAAGAATATGTGGCGGCGCTGAAGCGGCTGGCATCCACGTGCAAATACGACAACTGGGAAGAGGAGTTCATTAAGGATCAGGTGGTGATGCACACCACGTGCACGGCAGTGCAGGACAAACTATGGGCCAGCGGGGACACCACCCTAAAGGAAGTGATGGTCATCGTCAAACGGGCCGAATTGGCACGCAGATGTGCAAAAGCGACGAAGAAGGAAACAGCGCCTAGCACCGTGGTGAACAGAGTGGACGATGAGGAGCCCCGCAGAGACTACCAGAACAAGAGATCAACGGAGAAGGGTCCCAGCAAATGGCAAGGCAATGCAGGCCCCTCGGGGAAACAGGCGGGAAGCAACAGGAAGCCATGCTATAGGTGCGGGAGCTGGTCACACGAGGCGCACGACAGGAAGTGCCCAGCATTTCGCGCCAAATGCATGTATTGCGGAATAATCGGTCACTACGAGAAATTATGTCGGAAGAAGGCCTCCAAGGGCATCGTGAGATGTCGGTCAAGGCAGTGACGAACAAGAAGACGGGACAGAGGAGGATGTCGTCACGGTACTCTGCATCTACGACCAGGTGTTGAGCGTGGATGGCCAAATTCTGGGCATTGATGGCAGAAGGACAATGAAACCGGTCCTGGAGATGTCAATAGGAGGAATCACAATCAGCGTGGTGGCCGACACAGGCTCACCCTACACCATCATCCAGAGAGCGGTGTGGGAGGAGAAATTCGCACCGCGTCTAGGCCCAGAACTAAAAAAAGCTGGACATCCGCCCAGTCACGTACAACGGGGACCGCATACCAATGGCGGGATTCAGGCCATTGAACTTAGAATTCAGAGGCCGGTCCGCGTACTGAAAGCTCTACGTGTCGGAGAAGGGCCCCTCGGTCCTAGGATGGCTAGACCAAGGCGACCTAGGCATCAAGCTGGATCCGGGAGGCAAGGAGCAGATATTACTAACGGAACCGGAAGCATGGCCTGACCTCAACAGATGGAGGAGTGAATACCCCAAGGTGTTTGGTGGCACGGTGGGAAGATTGGAGAAATTCTCACATAAAATAATTCTGAAGGAAGATGCCGTACCGGTGGCCCACAAGGCGAGAAATGTCCCTTTGGCAGTGAGGGAAGCAGTACGGGAGGAACTTCAGGACTTAGAAAGGAAGGGGATCATCGAGCCCATCACGTGTGCTGAGTGGCTGGCGCCTCTGGTGGTAGTTAAGAAACCCAGCGGCAAGGTCAGGCTGTGTGTTGACCTGCGCGAACTAAACAAGAACATTGTGGTGGAGAGGTTCCCCTTACCCAGAATAGAGGAGATGCTGGCCAGCACCAGGGGAATCAAGTGGTACTCCACTATAGACTTGACCTCAGCCTACCACCAGATAGCACTACACCCGGAGAGCCGCAGACTCACATCATTCATCACCCCGTTCGGGTGTTATCAGTTCTGCCGAATGCCGTTTGGACTGGCCTTGGCGGCAGCGGTATTCCAGAAACTGATGCACCAATTGTTCAAAGATACTACTGGCGTCCAATACTTCCAGGACGACATCCTGGTGATGGGGCGAGATAGACCTGACCATGACGTAAAGCTCGGAAATGTACTGAAGATCCTAGAGAGAAACGGCCTCACAGCGGAATGGTCCAAGTGCCGGATTGTGACCTACCTAGGACATGAAATATGAGTACAAGGAGTGACTCCAAAAGCAGAGAACGTAAAAGCGATCTGTGAAGCACCTCCACCCACCAACAAGGAAGAAGTCAGATCATTCCTTGGAATGGCGGAATACTATGGCAAGTTTGTGCAGCACTTCGCCTCCAGGACCCACCACATGAGGCAGCTGACGAAAGAGAATACGGAATTTCGCTGGTCAGAGGAAGCACAAGGGGAATTCGAAACCATCAAGAAGGAAGTAGCAGGAGCAATACCACTCCAAGGGTACAACCCTCAAGGAAGGACAGTACTGACCAAAGACGCCAGCGATAAAGGACTAGGTGCTGTCCTCATGGAAGACAGTGGGCAAGGAAGAATGGAGACACTAAGCTTCGCATCCCGCACGCTGGGTGAGACAGAAAAGAAGTACAACGTGATAGAGAAAGAGATGCTGGCAGTGGTGTGGGCTACGACAAGATTCAGGCAGTTCCTATGGGGCACGCGGTTCCAATTGAGGACGGATCACAAGCCCTTACTGAAGGTGTTAACATCGAGTGGACATGCTAATGCCACGCCCAGGATCTAAAAAATGACACTGAAACTGCTCAAATTCAGGTACGACGTGGAGTATATCCCAGGCAGCAAGAACAGAGTGGCAGACTATTTGAGCAGAGCAGTAGCCATAGAGCCGAGTGAGGAAGACAAGGCGGGGACAGAAGAATGGGTAGCCCTCACGGAAGACCAAGAAAACACCATCAGCCTTCAAGAATGGAAAAAGGCGTACGAGGAAGATCAGACCCTAAAAGAAGTGAAGTCGTATATCACCCAAGGATGGCCCGACAAGAGACAGACCCGTGGGGAACTCAACCCATACTTCGAAGTCAGGGAAGAGTTGTCGATGGACGACCGAGGAGTATTTGTGTACAGAGGAGAGAAAGTCATCCCCCCGACAAGCATCATCCCTAGACTACTGGACATGCTCCACGAGGGACACCTCGGAATTGGAAAACTGAAATTGAGATCCAAGCAAAACTACTGGTGGCCAGGAATGGATGTAAGAGCTGAGAGACACGTCAGAGACTGCTCACGGTGCCAGGGTGCAGACAAGACGCTCAAGCAGCTGCGCCCTGCGCTGGGCACATTTGACCCCCTGAAAAATCCGTGGGAGGAGTTGTCAGTTGATATTCTAGGCCCGATCTTGGATGTGCAGGGAGTCCAAAAGTATGTATGTGTCATGGTGGACAGGTACTCGAAGTGGCCGGAATTGAAGATAGATGAGACAATGGACATCGAGACCATCATAAAATTTCTGTCCGACACTTTCGTGAGGGTAGGTATCCCAAAGTCCATCCTCAGTGACAATGGCCCCCAATTCAGATCAGAAAAATGGAACAATTTCATGCAAAGAAACGGCATCCTGGCGAAACACACCTCCATATACCACCCGGCGGGGAATGATCTAGTAGAGCGTTTCAACAGGGTGGTGATGGGGTCGGTTCAAGCTGCCATCTCAGACAACAAGGACTGGGAGAAAGACATATGGCACATGGTGTGGGCATACAGGATTACCCCCACAGGGACCGGCTATAGCCCCTTCCAGATATTGAGAGGCCGCGAACCATTCACCCAAGACAATCGGGTGTGGAAAGAGAAAACAATTACGAGTGAGTGGTCCCCAGCAGTGGTGCGAGCCAACATAGAGAAGGCACAAGCCGTTTGCACCAAACACTATTACAACCGGAGAAACGTGAAGGACACTGGACTGGAAAAAGGGGAATGGGTGCGAGTAAAGTTGCCCACGCTAAAAAGAAAAGGAGAGAGGAAATACAGCAAGCCCATGCAGGTGAAGGAAGTAATGGGCAAAGCGGCCCTGCTGAGCGACGGAAACGTGTGGTCACAGGTCCGCATGGCAAGATGCAATAAAATTCTAACTTGGGACCAAGGCGGAGCAGATTTAGGAGACGGAGGAAACGGAACTGGTCAACAAGAACATCTGGAGACAGAACCTGATATGAGAGGAGGAGAACAACAAAGGGAAAAGGCTGAAGACGGTGACCAGGAGCAGACGGTCGGAGAAGACCTGAGTGGCGTAGATGGAAGCGTGGCTGCGCCAGGAAGCAGAAGAAGAAGCGAAGGAGTGACCCCCACTACCCCAGTAAGACTGACCCGGAGAGGTAGGGCGGTGGTCAAGCCAGCGAGATTCAGAGACTATGACCTGAGCGGCGGACTGTAAGTTAAAACGTTTCTGTGTTAGAAAAAGGGGAGATATGTAGTGGCAGTCTAGTGGTTGCACGTCACGTCGGCGACGTGACGTGCTGGCGGCCATGTTGGGCTGCGCGCGCATCACGCTGAGTTAGAAGCGCGAAGAGCCGGTACGAGCAGCACAGGCTCGGCGCTCCTTAGGGACATATATAAATAAATAATATAGTTGCTTACCCAGTGGCTCCAGCGTCTTCCTTGGGGGGAAGAACGACTTTACACAATCTCCCATGCCTTGTCTCCCTACGAGGAAGCAGAGCCAGGGTAGGCCCTACGACACACGGCACAGCGTCTGAGTAAGTAGAAAACTCATAATCAAGGTAAGATTAAACTCCGCTTTTATTAAGCCTTCTACTTACTTCATAGAAGACGCTAATAGGCGTTTCGATCTGCTAAATACCTTGAGGGGTTTGATCTAGCACTACTAAGGGTGAGTGTTTGAAAACGTTCTGACCTCAGTTTTGTTCTTACAAAAATATCACGACACAATGTTTTGGATGATTGTGAATTATTTTTTAACTTTGATCACAGGGGGCATGCAGTCAATTCAGCAATGCATGCCACTGGTTTGATGATGAATAGTTGGTGAACTAAATAACAAAACACTTTTGTATGTTGTATTTTCAATGTTTGTGACTTTATGTTACAGGTTACTATTCAGGTCAAGGTACAGTTTTACATGTGACCTTTTTCATGAATGATTACTACAGCACACTGCACTTATAAATGAATCAAGTCATACAGTAGTGTAGGTTATTCTTGTAAGGTCCTGAAGAATTGCCAATTGATCCATTTGGACAGACATAGGCAAGAGACATGTTCACCTTGTTTTTATAAAACACCTGATTTGCTCATTAGATCCATTGCATCCTAGATACGCAGCACATTTTTTATTAGGGTTGTGAGTCCAATCATTAAAGAATCCGACACAGGACATCACTAGACCTACTTTTAACTCACTATTAGAACACCACTCTACACACTGCACAAGAGACCGAACACCCCACCTTATCAATTAAAAGATATCTGGCAAAGAGCCAACTAATGTGTGCCCGTTGGTCATTGCAGCGCTGGCCCGACTAGGAGCTAGCCCAGTGATGAAGCATGACACCCTTTGGGGTTTTATAGGGCATTTGCTCCTATTGGGGCATACTCCCAATATCTGGAACAAAAGAAATCTCACTTTGTGAACCTTGAGCGACTGCACACCTTTGTTTATCAATATGAGGCGGGAGGGGTAGGACCAGCAGGAGCCAATACAGGCTATCTTCCCAGCAGCGGATGCTTTTGGGAGGTGTAGTTTATCACGGAGGGGTGTATGTGAGTTTTGCGAAGTGGAAGTCAGAGTCCGGCTATAAGGCCGTAGGGGTAGGGGCTGGACCAGCAAGAGCCAATCCGGCATTTCTTCACAGCAGCAGAAGGCTGCTGGAAGGTGTAGGTCAGTGGCAGGAGGGTTCTAGATGAGTTCCACGAAGTGGGAGTCAGAGTCCGGCTATGAGGCCGGAGGAGCAGGACATACACGAGCTAATCCAGCCTCTCTTTTCAGCAGCGGAGGCTGCTGGGAGGTGTAGTTAGATGGCAGGATGGTGTAGTTGAGTCCCGCAAAGTGGGTGTCAGTGTCCGTCTATTTGGCCGGAGGGGCAGGGCCAGCAGGAGCATATCCAGCGCTCTTCCCAGCAGTGGAGGCTGCTAGGAGGTGTAGTTCTGGAAGCAAACAACAGGTAATATCAGGGAGACTATTAATAAAGCATGCACATTTAGTTGCAAAAAGGGAAGACAGGGAGACTGATGGAGTGTATTTTAAGCCAATTAATGCCAGAAACACTAGCAGCACTATTTACATGCGTAACCCAAAGTCACTTCTGCACATAAGTGACAAATGATATAGTGAGAGGTGGTGCAAAAAATTAACAGTAATGACAATATTTACAAAGGCTTTTGGTTCACTGTCATTAGATTACAAAAATACAGGCAATTTAGGTGAACCCTGGAGATGCACCAATAGTTATGCTGGACACTCGATGACTTTTCGACCTGATATTAGTTTAGGTCATCATCAGGACCAAGTTACAGAATTATCGTGCTGATCGGACTGGGAGTCCGGAGTGTGAGGTAATCAAGGGCCCAGGGAAAACAACAATATCTAGGGCAAGGAGACTGGGGGTGCACCGTAAGTCATGATGCAAAAGAGCAACACGGGGAGCGAAGGAGCGCGGTGCCCCTAAGGGGAAGGAGGCATCCAGCGAGAGTTACCGGCATCAAGGGGAGACCATCCAGTATCAGTGGCCTTAAAGTGAGCAATACGGAGTATGGAGGAGAACGTCTGGGTGCTAGGAATTGAATATGGGCAGCACAATCAGTCCAGAGTGTACTTCGGTGGGAGAGTCTAGGTGAGTCTACCTTTCACCTTGCCTTAAAAGGCCCCCAAATTATGACCCCAAACTATTGGCCCTGTGCCACTAAGAGAAAAAACTGTCACCTCAGCAGTCAAACTGGTCCTCCCATCTATGATGCAATTACACCCCAGCTTTCAAGTGTCATTGTTAAAGAAAGGTCGTCCAGCTTTAAAAATGGTTCCTCCTATTTTGCCAATTTTGAAACAAGACACTAAGCCATATAAAGTATAAGCCCTCCTTGGTTCGAGAATATGGAAGAAAACAGCATGGTACCTGGTGAATTGGGTGGACCATGGTCCAGAGGACCAATTCTGGGAATTTGCATCTCAGATTCATGCGTCACATGATTACAGACACAAGGCACTCCTCTCTGTGTTATGCCACAACCAGTGACATGTTATGTTATTTGGATTTGTAGAGCATGACTTCTCAACTGAAGGGTATCCATGCGCTTAAGCAGGTATGTAGGTCGTCTGCTAGGAGCTAGTTGAAGAGCTAGGTTTTTAGACTCTTGCGGAATTCAAGAAGAGAGGAGGAGGCCCTGATTTGTGGTGGGAAGATGTTCCATGTTTTGGATGTGAGGTAGGAGAAGGCTAGGTCACCTGTTCAGCTTTTGAAAGGTGCGTGTTAGACCCAGAGAGGTTGAGCTAAGGTGCCTGGTGGGTTGATGGAAGTGAAGGTCAAAATTGAGGTATGCTGGTCCACTGTTGTCTAGTGCCTTGTCTGCATGTGTGAGGAGTTTGAATTGGCAGCGTCTGTAAGTCAGTAACCAGTTGAGTTCTCTGAGGTGTGCCTCTTGAGACAGTTGGAATAAGGACTATGGCTCTAACCCACCATCTCTCCCCTAGACCACAATACAGTTAAAAACATGGTCGGTCTATTGCAGAGGCCTGGTAAACTTTGCCATTCCTGTTGGAACACTGGCAGAATTTCCCATTTGGGTGTAGCCCCACAATATAAGGGGACCACACCCTGCTTCACCTTCCAGGGGATCTGGGCAATGCATTACACTAAAAGGTGACAACACCCCGCTTCAACTGCCAGTTGTTGAGTCTCCATGCACTCCTCTGGAGAAGAGACACAACATTTAAAGGGATTACTGTAAGCCTATAAAGATGTTTTCTTAAAAGACAAAAAACTCAGAAGACCAAGACTTAGGGCCCGATGTAGGTAGCCCTTTACCGATCGGAATCGGCCGAAAATACCGATTTTCGGCCGTTTCCGATTGTAAAGGGCTATTGAGATGTAGGGGCACATTTTCAGTAATTCTACCGAATCGTTATCATTACCGAATCGGTAATATTTACCGATTCGGTAATGATAACGATTCGGTAAAATTACCGAAAATGCAATGTAGGTAGCCAATGTTCCATCAGCACATGGCTTACAGAATCGGTATTTTACCATGGAATACAAATCCATGGTAAAATATCGATTCCTGTGTACATGCACATCTGTGCATGTACACATGTGCCATGTGACAGACAGACGTGCCCTTAGGGCATGTCTGTGTGCCACATTGCACACATGCCCGTTTTGGGGGTGCTAGAGGGTGTCAAAGTGACACCCCCTGCACCCTTGCCAAATTCGGTATTTACCGATTCGGTAAATACCGATTCGGTATTTGACTTTAATCCTATGGGCTTCAAAGGCCCATAGGATTCAATAGCAAATACCGATTCGGTATTTACCGAATCGGTAAATACCGAATTTGTAAGGAATCGGTAACGATTCCAGATGTTGGGACCTACATCCCATTTACCGATTTTGAAATACCGAATCGGTAAAATTCGGTATTTCAAATTCGGTAAATGGGATTTACCTACATCGCGCCCTTAGTGAGATTACTCAGAGACAGAAAAATACTTTGGTTGAACTTCCCTGAAAAAAGGACATGGGATTGCTTAAGGCAGGTAATGAAACTAGATGGACTGTGAATCTGATATTTTGTTAGTGAATTCTTTAGAAAACAAAGATCTATTTTAAAACAGGAGGATTTTTTGGGGGAATAAGGGAAAACAGTTTGAGTGAGCGCTATTCTCAAAGGATCAGAACAGAACCCTGAAAAGCAAATCATGAGAATTAAAGATTAAAAAGAATGATTACAAGCACAAGATAATGATTTTATTTTCCTTGAATAAAGAAAGTGCTCACCGACTCATTGCCACACTCGAGAATGCAAGGAAAAGATTGAGGAGCATATTTACAACGAAGCAATGGAGTGAGGCGTTAGCCTTCCTGGCTTAACGCCACACTACGCCACTTCAGAAACGCAGGGCTGCAACATATTTACAACTATATGTGGTGCAGCCCTGCATTTCCCCCAGCGCTGGTGCTAAACTAGCAGCCTAGCACCAATGCAGGCACCCTTGCACATTGTGCAAGAGTGTCTTATTTGAGGGGAAGATTGTTTATGTGCAGGAAGGTCTCGCTTCCTGCACATAAACAATCTTGAACTGGCGTTTTGTAACTTTTATGTGTGCTGCTTACTGCAGCACACATAGAAGTTGCGGAATTTCATTTCTTTTTTTGGATTGTTTATATCCAGGAAGGGTTATCTCCCTGCACATAAACAATACATTGCAATTTGCTGTTTCTATGTGTGCTGCACTACACAGCACACATGGAAACAGCAAAAACGAGGAAGAATAAAGCATTTCTCCTCATTTCACCAGTTTAAGACCAGGTTTCACCTGGTCTTAATTTTGGCGCTACCTCCAATTTATGCCACCCTTGTAAATAGGGTCAGCGTTAAAATCATTGGGTGTTGCGGTGGAACGGCCACCGTAACACTTATTGCCATCCCCTTTCACGCTATGTACAGCAAGAAAGGGTGCCTTATTTACAAGGCAGCTTGAAGCCACATTAGCGCTGCCTTGTAAATAAGGCAAAGCTACTATCGCCATCACAACATCACTGAAAGTGACGTTGTGGTGGTGATAGGGGCTTGTAAATAAGCCCTATGAATTCAGAAAGTTTTTCAAAAGTCTAAGCAGGTACTCTGAAGCTTTGTTTAAGGGAGAGTTTGGTATGTTAGATGATAGCATGAGTCACATCCTAATTAAGGTCAATGTGTTTATGATTATGTCTATGTAAACTGGTTTCTATATTTTACAAGCAGGCATCTAAACGGTCTGGCTCAGACTTCTACTTCCTTTTATAACCACACTGGGAAAAGAGCAGATTGTTCATTCTCCACTGTTGCTTTTGAGGTCCATACATCCGGTAGGAGAGATCTTTTATTGTATTATACTTACCAATTCAAGAAGGTATTCCAAAGACCACAACACTCTAATGAGTCTTTGACTTCAACAGGATCGACTTGCCGGTGTTACTTTCCTAACCCCTTACCTCCATGTTTTGAAGCTGTTCACCTTGTGATTTTGGTTGTATACTGCTCCTGACTAATTATTCACAGGCCTTGACATCTACTTTGGTAATGGATCTGCACTACAGATACGATTTTCCACTTTTTCGTGTATTGTTATGCAAGCGATTACTCATGGACTCTGGGTTTGCATGTGTTATCCATATGGACATTATTTTTCGAACTATGAGCAGGTTGAGCTGCATTGCCCTATTTCGACCAGTAACAACTGTTTTAAGTCTTATTCTGCCCATTGGGGCTTGATGGTGGTTTAACACGTGATTTGTTAATATGTGTGTTTCTTGAGGCTTTTATAACACCACGTAAAGAATACTATTTACTTTTCCACATCTTCTGCACTGTCTGCCATTGATTGGCTACTTTTTGCACAGTGATTGTGAGAGCCCTTGTATCCAGATGTTTTCTCTGGAATTTGTTTCTCACTTTACCTTGTGGTGAAATTGTTGTACTGCTTGTTTTTTATGTCTACAAGTTCCACTTATGGGGATATTTTATGCCCAAACATGCAGTAAGGTGTGTTCATGCTGTGTGTATGGATTTCAAGAATTATTTTTTTGTATGTCTCTTTATTTTTGACTTTTTTAAGATGGAGCCTTACAAGATTATGTCAGTCCGATAGGGGTGGGGTCCTGATTAGAGGATCAAATGATATAAATAGCACTTTTTGGTCAACAGAATGCTTCCATACAATAAATAGCGTAAAATAACATTTCTGAAAATATGTGAATTAAACCAGAGTAATTTAAATTTCACCCAAGCCTAGTCCAAAACTGCAACCCGGTGAGAGAACTGGCGAGGAATAAGTAATAGTCTAGTAAAGAGGAGGAATAGAGAGAATGATTTATGGTACAGGGGGACCCCCTAATAAATAATGAAAATACTGTGGAAGTTTGAAAAGTGTGATAACAAAAAAAACGAGTCTTATTGCAGCTTGCTGGGAGAATGAGTTCTTTGGCACACTTGACATATTTGTCAGTTCACCAGTAATAAGCCTCGTTTCAAAATTTGTAAGTCAAATTTCATACTTTGGATGAGTAATTGTTAAAAGTTGATTATGTTTTGTTTGTAGAGACCCCTGATGAAGAGACCTTCAGACCAGAAATGCACTGGGTTGGGTTGAATTATAATTGACACAAGAACATTGTGACTATTTCTTTTTGGAAGATTTACTACTTAATATAAACCACCGGATTAAAAAATTGATTCATCCAAACATTTTGTGTTATATTTTGGTTGTTAAATTGTATTAGTTATTGTTAATGTACAATTTTGATTAAATATAACTAGCATGCAGTTCTTGGGCACAGTAGGGCACAGTGTCTAGGACATTGGTTCTAGAAATTTTGACACAATTTATACTTAGGGCGTGTATGAAGCCCTATTCACAGTGTGCACACAAAGTCATTCAAAGCACAATAAATCTTACGTTTTTTGTTCAACAAGCAGAATTTCGAGTGCAACACAGCCTACCCCAAGTACTGTACGACTAGAGTTGCCACCTTTCTCAGAAAATACTGGCCATTTATTTATCTTTTGCCATTCTAGAACAGCCATGAGTTGGTAGGTGAAAATTGAGGTAGGTAGTCAGGATTTTATGTATAAATGTAATAATTCCTCTGCTTCCTTCACTCATTATTCTCAAATGATATTGACAGCTCTCAAATACTTTTGAACTGATTCCTTTATGTGTTTGATGTTTTAGATTTTTGTTTTAGCCAGATTGTACTGATCAATATTTTCACCGGCCTAGATATAAAAATACAGGCCAGACTGCTAAAAGAATGGCCAAGAGGCAGCAAGAGGCCAAAAGCCTTGTAGTAGCCTAGGGAACTGCCAAGTCCTTGTGAAGTTTAAAAAAATAAAGAAAAAATAAAATAAACAAATTATTCTGAAAAGGCACGCTACAATACACCTCAAGCTCTCAAGGGTGGGACAGTCTCTCTGTCCCTAACTGAGCTCTTCTTTGGAGAATCCACCTGCTCCTGTCAGTTCTACCAAGTCTGACAGCTCTGGCTCACCAGATCCAGTGTCCTTGTCCTGGGATGCTTGCCCCCTTGTTCCAGAGTCCAAGCACTCAGCCTTTCCCTACTGGATAGTCTGTGACCTGGGCACAGGCCATACCCACTCAGTGAGCTCCAATATTCTCATATTGAGCCCTCTCGCCAACTCTGACCGCTCAGATGCTTTGAGAAATGCCATACCTCCCGATTCCAAATCCATCAGAGCCATAGGATGGAGTTTGGTCCTGCTGTCTACATAGGTCACCTGGTGAAACTCTCCAAGTAACACTCTCTCTTGAGGCACCGGGGTATGTAGGACCATAGTCAAACTAGCCCCTGTGTCTCTTAGAGCCTTAACCTCAGTCCAATTAACTTTAGGCCTCTGACTGTACTTATCTATGTTTAGAGGTAAGGCGGTTGGGGGTTGCAAGATTCAGCCCACTCTGGAACTCTGCTACTTTTGTACCCCACTCTCGGGCACTTTCACTAGCAATCCCTGGGGATGGCCCACTAGTGAGGGGCTTCTTTGTGCAGACAGCATCTCACTTCTTGTGCCCTGGTCAATTACAGTCAAAGCATTTTTCCCCTTTGAGCGATTAAAGAACCTACCATTCTTTCCCAGGTACCCCTTCTCTTTGAATTTGGGTTGTCTCGGGATCAGGTTTTTGTGGGTCTTTGGAGGACTCCTTTTGTTTTTTACCTTCTTTCCCCTGGGCTTTTGCTTGGGGGAACTTGTCCTCCATTCTTTTGGTAACCCCCCTGGTACTGATTGGAAACCCGGATTCTATCCCACTCATCAGCTGCTTCGCCCAGCTCTCCTAGGTCTGTCAGCTTGGAGCCCACTAGGTACTGGCATAACTTGAGTCAAAATGTGTTCTTTCAACAACAAATTATACAATCCCTAATATGTGTCTACTTTGTTATCAACAATCCAGCCTTCTAGTGCCTTCACTGAGATGTCCACAAAGTCCACCCAGTGTCTCTGAACTTCACTTTGTACTGCTCTGGAGTCATACCAAACTTCTTGACTAATAACTGTCTGATGTGAGAGTAGGAGTTTGCCTCAATCCCCTTCTGGGTTAGGAGCCTATGCCTCCCAGCTACTGGAATAAGTTCCCACAGGATTGAACCCCCAATGCTTGGGGCGGATCCCCCACATCTCTACTATTTTCCGAATGCAGTCAACCATTTGTCAATGTCACCCCCGTTTATCTGGGTACTATACCCTTGGGAGGATTGTGGTCAAATCCACCACCCAGGACATCTCAACCTCGTTATCATTATCACTGCCACCATTTATTCTACACCCACTGCTCCTTAACTAGTTACAGCTTTTTTTCTGCTCCAAAGCTATTAAAGCTAATTGGGTCCCAAGCTGCCTCCCTGCAAAGGACAGTGGTGGTTCCTGGGTAGGGATCCTACCCTCCCCCACCACCTGGAATTACATAGCTAACTTTGGAAACAATGGAGGAGGCATCATCCTCATCCTCATCCAGGGTGACATGGGGGGTCAGATTCCCCCCTCCCTTGAATCTCCTCATCAGCCCCTTGAAAATCCACAGCTGTCGCAGCCCAGGTCTTTAGGGACTTATGCAACCGTGTCTTCCTATTCTTGTTGGATGCAGGCAGCCCGCTAACCCTATACTGTATCCTAAGCTCTGGAGAACTGGGCCTTATGGGCCCGGCGGCGCAGGGCACGCTTAAATCACCGAGTTCACCTGCCTTGTCGAACAGAGACACGAGACACTCTGTTGTGCATGGAAAGCCAGGTTTATTAGCTGCAGCCAAGCACAGTTATCCCATAATTTACATACATGGTAGGTTCTGAGGAGACTGTCACTTCAATCCGTGGTGCACAATCTTTTATAGCAAACATATTTACAAAGTTTACTCCCTACACATACAAAACAAGCCAATAAGAAAAGTTGGAAAACAAGCTATCAGGTGTCTCAAATACGCCCTTCTCTCAGACCCCGTGTGTTACCCCTCCCAACAAATTAATCAGTGCTAGTACCGACAATCCGATTTACAGGTGGCAGGACGTATTTGTGTGCCTCAAAGGATAGTTGTGTAACAAGAGAATACAAGGAGAGAATAGCGAAGGCCAGTCGGATAAGATAATGGAAGGAAAGAATAGGAGAAGGCAAATAGTCAGTTGAGACAGGGATCAATCAACCCAGACATGGATTAGCAAACTCGGCCAGACTCTGACATCGGTTTCGTAAACAAGGGCAGGGGGTTCCTCTTTAACAGAAGAGACACGTAGCGGCTGAGAAAAGCAAAAACACTCCGTTCGCCGTGCTGCCTGAGTGAGGGCGACACAAAATGGGGACGAGATACAAAATGGAGGCTAAATGCGGGACGAAGTCAGAAACCGAAGAACCTCAGACCCTCCTTTTGCCATTACTCAGGCAAGACACAAAAGACTCAAGTTAGTCTGAGTTGATGTCAATGGCCATGTGGTCATTGGGCTGTTGCTGCAACATCATTCTAATGTTCTCAGTTTTCTGTGACACAGGACTTGGGACACACATAGTGGCACAAAAACCACAGATGGCAGGGCCACACTGTACACAGAGACAACAAGAGAAAATAATGACCAAGACCATTCCAAGGAAGGTTAGTATCTTCCATCCCCATGTGGACAGTAGTCCCCAAAACCATCCCATCACAGACCAATCTCCTGTGTCCTGGTATATTGACTCGGAAATTATATGCAACTTAGAGATGGCTTGGTATACCGTAGGGGCATTATCAGGAATGTAAATGCAGCAACTAGACCCGATCAATTTACAGACTCCTCCACGATCTGCAAGGACAATGTCTAGAACCATTCGGTTCTGCAAAGTCATGAGGCGATCCGCCTGAAGTTCGGCTGTCAGATTACTCAAGGCTCCAGAAGTTACATTTATGGTAGCCTCAACAACACAAACTAGTTGTCTGATGTCTCTGCTGTTGGCCATTGGGCCCCAGAAAGGAAGTAACCCTTTAATAAAGTCACCTTCTTCTTGTCCTGCTGTGTCTTTCGAATCAATAACCCCTCTGCCATATCTCTTTCTATGATGACCTGAAGGAGCAGTATATGTTGGAGGAAGAAGAAAAGCCACATAGCAAGTTCCTGAAAAGTAGGTAGGAAGCCACATATAGGCTCTATCATGGTAGATAAAATATTTGCCTTGTGATGGCACTAACGGCGAAGAAATCTGAGGTCAATAGACATAAGTATAGGAACATACACTCTTCTCCTATTGATTTTTAACATTCTGGCCATTAATCTGTAGACAGATATTACCTCGATGAGGTACAGTCCAAATTGGTGGGGATCTCCTTCGCCTAGCCTTATCTGTAAGGCTAGTAACATAACGGGTTACATTCCAGCCATCATATGCTCTTTTCTCATCCACGGGAATCTTACTAATCTCAGCAATTCCAGCCATGGCAACTATTCCCTTTATCAAAGAACTGTGACTAAAATCTGCTCCACCACCGGACTACCAGAAGGATGTCGAAGTTGGTTCTGATATACATTAGAAAACATAGCCAAATAGGCCCAAGCGAAGCCTTCGTTGGAAAATGGAAGGACTAAATATGGCATCCCTCTCTCTGTATTGAAATGAAATGAAATGAAATGAAAACGGGATTTCTAGAGCGCATGGCTGCCCGGGGGCGTCCCAGCGCTGGGATTGTACTAGCAACTGAAGGGGGGAAGCAGAAACGGGAAGGGTATATACAGATTATTGTGGGAAAAGGTGGGTTTTGAGAAGCTTGCGAAATTTGTTGTGATTCGTTTCTGCGGGTAGATGGCTAGGTAGGGCGTTCCACAATATTGCGGCTGCAACTGAGAAACGGCGTCCTCCAGTACGGGCTTTCTTAATTTTGTGTACTGTGGCCAAGTTGCCATGGGAGGAACGCAGAGACCTGTTGGGTTTATATGGGAAGAGCCTAGATTTATGCAACGGGGGACCCTGGCCTTGTAGAGCTTTGTGCGTTATGCATAGAGCCTTAAATTTGACCCTTTCACGGATTAGGAGCCAGTGAAGGGTCTTCAATGCAGGTTTGGCTGATGTTCTACGGGAGGTGCCTGTCAGAAGCCTAGCAGTGGCATTTTGAGTTCTCTGCAGGATGTTCATGGTTGTTTCAGGGGCTGCCAGGAAGAGGGCATTGACATAATCTAGCCTAGATGATATCAGCCCTTGTATTAGGAGTTTTTGAGAAGGTGCAGGGAGCAGAGGGAGGATTTTCCTGGCTGAGCGGAGTAGGCCCACGCAGGTACCTGCTGTTTTTTTGGCCTGGGTTTTAAGTGAAAGGTCCTGTTCTAGCCAGAAACCCAGACTTTTGAGCTCCATCTTAGGTTGAGGAAGGGTCCCTAGGCAGGATGGCCACATTGCGCTGGGGAGGGGTGATGTTTGTGGTCCCAGTAGCATGAGCTCGGTTTTAGAGCCGTTCAGTTTCAGCCTTGAATCACACATCCACTGATAGATCCCTTCAAGGCAGTCATGAAGGTTTTTGATTTGGGCACTTTCTAGCAAAAAAGAGACCACCATTTGGGTGTCATCAGCGTATGTGATGGTTTTTATCCCAAATGGGGTGACCACTTCCTCCAGGGGGGCCATGTAAGTGTTAAATAGTGTGGGGCTCAATGAAGAGCCCTGAGGGACCCCACACTGGAGGGGGAAGAAGTCGGATCGCTCATTACCTTCACAGACCTGAAAGGTTCTGTCTTTATGGAAGGATGTGAGCCAGCGGAGTGCCGTGTTTCTTATTCCTAAGTTGGACAGTCGCTGTATCAGGATCTCGTGGTCAACCGTATCAAATGCAGCGCTTAGATCCAGGAGGATCAGTAGCACCGATCCCCCTGAATCCAAGATGCATCTGGCTTCCTCCACCACTTGAAGCAGGGCGGTCCCCTGCCCAGGACGGAACCCAGTTTGAGAGGGGCGAAGAAGGTTGTTGGCTTCTAGAAAAGCCGATAGTTGTTGATTGACAACCTTCTCCGTGATCTTACTTATCCCTGGCAATAGGGAGATTGGGCGGAGGTTGGAGAGGTCAAGTGGGTCAAGACCTGTTTTTTTCTGTAGGGCTTTCACTACTGCATGTTTCCAGCTATGGGGGACCACTCCTTGGCTGAGGGAGGCGTTGATGAGATTGGTGGCCAGGTGTGAGATAGTGGGTCCCACTTGTTTGAGAATATGAATGGGGGCTGGATCATTTGGAGAGCCACTTTTCATCCCTGAGAGAGTTTTAAGAAATTCTTCATTGGTCATCTGATCGAAACTGTCAAGGATAGGGCCATTCGTTGGACGCGCCGAGGTTTCTGCTGGGATTTTGTCAGATTTGGGGGGGAGGGTTTGAAGGATGGTCGTTATTTTGTTATAGGGCATAAGCCCACAGACCCAACAATCAGTGGTGTTGATTACCAGTTGATGCTGATTCTGTTCTCCTAATCTGCTCATGTTCTGGGAGTGTATGAACCAGATGTGGAGAGACAGTAGTAGGGAAAGTCAAGGAAACAGAAGTTGGAACAGTTGCTTGCTGCATAGTGTAAACAACCCAACTTACACACGTCAATAAAATACATGAACATATTAAAATACATAAGGTTATGCCACATGGACTAACCAATAATCTTTTACATTTACTTTTCATTTGTTCGTTCTTATCACTGACTAGCAGCCCGCCCCAGCGTTGCCTGGGGCAGAAGGGGGCTGGGGGCTGAATTTTTACCCCGGGGCAGAAGGTGGCTGGGGCAGCATGTTGAGAGGTACACCCGCCGACTCCCTCCTGCACCCCCCCCCCGCCCCGCCCCATCTCCCACCCTGACTCCAGCAACATCCTATGCAGCCCGCGTGGTGCACCCGCCGACTCCCTCCCGCCCCAGCAACATCTCCAGTCACGTACCTCTCATTGCTCCTCCGCTTCCCGCCGCTCCTCCCCGCGCTGCCACTGCTCCTCCGGTTCTCGCCGCTCCGCAGCTCCTACCGGCGCTGTTGTCCTCCGCTCTTCCTGGTTCTGGTTCTACGCCGCTCCTCCTCTCACGCAGACGTAGCGGCCGGCGCTAGTTGGAAGCAACTACTTATTTTAATTTATTAATATTTTAAACAACGTTTTATTTTTATTTTTATGTAGCCTATGTCCTTCTGCTTGCCCTGAGGTTTTCTAAGATGTCTTGGGTGTGTAGATTGGCGCTGTGGTTCCCGAGATTACCTTGCCCAAAGGTGCAAGTTCTCTCTTTATAATAGTAGTATAGATTTCCACTTTAGTATCCATACTCTAAAGCGTTGCTCACAGCAATTTTCCTAGATCACTTAGCTGTGATTATTAGCCGTCCTATGACACTGCAAGTCCTGCAGACCTACTGTTAGAACCGGAGGTCTCTGGTTGGCACAGGTATGCACTTGTGACAAGCAAGGACCCTCAGCTCCACGTCAGGGCAAGGGAACTACTCCTTTGAATAACCCCTACTCACCCTCTAGGTAGTGTGGCGCGAGCAGACAAGGCTAATCCTCAGGGCAATAGTAAGTTAAGCATTCATGGTCACACACAGTAAACCCACTGACCCACCACAAATGGACACCAGTCGTATGGTTGTATCAAAAATACGTATACTGTATATAAAAGATAGATTCTAGCAGGATTTTCACAAGACCAGAATAACGCTTAGTAAATCGAGGTCACCAGATTACAATAGGCAAACTTAGTCTTTCAATGTTCGTTGGTTAGCAAGGTACGATGACAGGGAAATAAGAACGTTGCGGACCCTGGATCCGATATGAACTCGAAACGGAGTTCAAGTGTACCTTGCTGGTGGACGTCCGAGGCGTTTCAGGCACGGCTACTTGTGAGGGCGGACCCCGAACGAGGCCGAAGGTTCTCCAGAGGATCTCTTCGGCTCAATCCCCCTCGAGGAGCTAGGTGGAGGAGCTAGACTGTGGAGGGTTGCAGCGATCCAGGATCGGTACAGCTCACGGGGCGAGGCGCCGTTCAGGCCTGCAGGGCGTACTACTTCTTAGCACGCTGGGTCTGACTCGTGGATCTGTGAGGGGCGTCAAGTTCTCGGGCAGACGGGTGCAGCACAAGGCTTCCAGTACCACGGTACGGGGAGGCCTTTCTTGAGGTGCGGCACGAGCCTTGGTATGCAGTAGCGCAGAGCTAGACAGTCAGGTACGTTACGACGTACGGACCGTCCGAGGCTATGAGATGCTCTCCGTGCAGATTCCGGCTGGAGAAGATGAGAGTGCAGGCGGCCCAGCACTGAAGCGAAGAGCGGCTCAGGAATGAGCGGGACTCTCTACGGCGGGGCGACCAAGCTCCGAGCTGTCCCGACCTGGGAGAGGGCGAAGGCTCCCGAGTCACAACTCTGGTGAGGGAATAAAAATGACAGGGAAATAAGAACGTTGCGGACCCTGGATCCGATATGAACTCGAGACGGAGTTCAAGTGTACCTTGCTGGTGGAAGTCCGAGGCGTTTCAGGCGCGGCTACTTGTGAGGGCGGACCCCGAACGAGGCCGACGGTTCTCCAGAGGATCTCTCCGGCTCAATCCCCTCGAGGAGCGAGGTGGAGGAGCTAGACTGTGGAGGGTTGCGGCGATCCGGGATCGGTACAGCTCACGGGGTGAGGCGCCGTTCAGGCCTGCGGGGCGTACTACTTCTTAGCATGCTGGGTCTGACTCGTGGATCTGTGAGGGGCGTCAACTTCTCGGGCAGACAGTGCAGCACCAGGCTTCCAGTACCACGGTACGGGGAGGCCTTTCTTGAGGTGCGGCACGAGCCTTGGTATGCAGGAGCGGAAAGCGAGACAGTCGGTACGTTACGACGTACGGACCGTCCGAGGCTATGAGATGCTCTCCATGCAGATTCCGGCTGGAGAAGATGAGAGGTGCGAAGCTCGCTCCGTAAGCGGCGAGGTGACAGGGGAGCAGGCGGCCCGGCACTGAAGCGGAGAGCGGCTCAGGAATGAGCGGGACTCTCTACGGCAGGGCGACCAAGCTCTGAGCTGTCACGACCTAGGAGAGGGGGAAGGCACCCGAGTCACAACTCTGGCGAGGGAATAAGAACTGAGGCCCAACAGCAAACGGGCACAAGGAGATAGAACCCAATGGTCCTGGGGTTCCGTTCAGGGGGCAAGCTCTCGATTAAGCCCTTGGAGATCGTTTCCGGCACAAGTCTACAAAGTCCTATCTGGTCCTTTCCTCTCCGTTCTCAGCAAGGCACCCCTGCAGGCCAGTCTTACAGGATACAGACTGGTTTCCGTCCTTCAGCTTCTCTTGGTCCTTCTAGTCAGGCAGAGGTTGGTCGTAGTCAAAACTGGATCTGATTTGTAAGGAGTGGAGCTCCTATATTTATACTGCATTTCTTTTGTCTTTGCAGGCCAGGGGGCCTGAGCCTGGTTCAACCCGGTTTGTAAGTGGACGCCTGCCATTCAAAACCATAGGTATTTGCGGTGTTTTGGGTGAATAGGGATGTGGAAGTAGGCGTCTTGCAAATCCAGAGAAGCCATAAAGTCCCCTTGGTTGAGACAATTCAGAATGTCCTTCAACGTTACCATGCGAAAACTCAGTTTCTTTAGATACTTGTTGAGTTTGCGCAAATCCAGTATTGGACTCCACTCTTCTGAATTTTTCTCTACGAGGAAGAATCGAGAATAAAATCCTTTCCCTTTCTGAGAAGGAGGAACTCGTTCTATCGCATTCTTGTGTTTCGTCTTTAAGGCTTCTATGAAGAGTAAGTGAAGACGAGGGGGAGGGGGACCCCTGGGCGGCGTTGTTGGTGGCTTCTGTAAAAACTCCAGAGTGTGTCCATTCCTGACAAGATCCAGGACCCACTGATCCGAAGTTATCGTCCCCCATTGGTGGTAAAAGGCGGAGATTTTGGCGCCCACGGGAAGGGAAAGGTGAATGGCTGACATCCGGCAAAGCTCATTGGCGCTTGTTGGAATCACGCCCTTGATTGCTTGAGCGTTGTTTCCCTCCTTGCCGAGAGAAAGAACCAGAGGCAGGCTGTCTGTAAGTGGATTGATAGTAAGGTTGTTTGTAGTGAGATTGGTATTGACGATTCTTTTGGTTGGAATAGTTTCCCCTGGAGGAGTAACCACGGCCTCTTGCTCCTCTAAAGGATCCCCTCTTATATTGCAGGGTACCAAGTGATTTAGCTGTGTCTGTATCTGTTTTTATAGCCAGCAAAGCGTCATCGATATGCTTCCCAAAAAGTGAATCGCCATCGTACGCCATCTCAAAGATTTTTGTTTGGACCTCAGGCCTGGATGTGGTCATTTCGAACAGTGGTACCTCACTAACCACCAAAACTCATTACAAGGCCACTGCAAAAAACAACTTACTGCAATTTGCCAGTTTCCACCCCCGCCCATTGAGGGAGAATTTACCCTATGGGCAATATTTAAGAATCCGACGAAACTGTAGTAATCTAGAGGATTTTAAGACCCAATCATCCGACCTTACAGTGAAGCTGACACAGAGAGGCTACCCCAAGCACATCCTCCAAAAAGGCTTCAAACGAGCACGAAACCAACCTCGCGAAGCCCTCCTTGAACCAGTTACAAGAACAACGAAGGAAACACCACTTACGTGCGTCACCACTTACAGTACTCTATCGAATCTATTAAAGAAATCGATAAATAAAAACTGGAAAATCATCACGAGCACGAAGAAAGACTGGCAAAAACCTCTATTCTCGTTCAAAAAGGGACACAGCTTAAAAGACGCTCTCGTTCACACGAGACCGAGACAACTGACAGTCCCTCTGACAAGGAGTATCACTGACGCCTGGAATCTCCCTAAGGTTACAGGTCACTTCCCATGTGCGAACTGCTCGGTCTGCCACCTGACTGCTCCATCTAAAACCCTTGATTTGGAACCGGGGAAAACATGGCACCAGAAAGCACATACCAACTGCAACTCCATCAATGTTGTCTACCTTGTCACATGCCCCTGTTCTCTCCGATACGTTGGAATGACCACGAGAAAAGTAAAACAGAGGGTATGTGAACATAGGAGCAATATCAGGTGCAAGAAAGCTACAACTAAAATGAGCGATCATTTCTTACGTAACAATCACACCACAAACGATCTTAGATGGACTGTGATTGAACAAATCATTGGAGGTTCTAACATTGCAGACAGACTGTTTGAAAAGGAACAGAGATGGGTATACCGCTTGGGAAACCATATAACTGGTCTCAATGACGATATTCCCTGGGCCTCTGTCCTAAAATAAACATCTGAATTACTCTTGATCCCTTATTCATGCCTACCCGAGTCTGCCTATTGAAAAACTGACCCTTGCCTACGCATGCGCACTACCAATCTTCCGACCCGGAAATGGGTACGATTCTCTTTAGTTGGTTTACGCTCTACTCCATCCACTATGACGCATGCGCATCACACACACCTTCCGAACCCGGAAGCCCAACCCAACCTCCCATTCTCCATAAAGAGACTCACACTCCTCCAGCCTGGATCGGCGAGACCCGGTTCCGAGGGCTGATCAGGTGTATCAACGGGAGACTGGCGTAGTGGGCGTGAGTGTGACTGCGACCGCTACAGACCTTACGAGATAAGTACTCTTTTCAGCAAACTGATAGTGTTTGTCCCTTGTTCTATTCCCCCCCTTTTTTCACAGGATGTGCCAAAAAGCGCTGTCCCCCCCCTCCCGAGGTCTATGGGGTGTAGTATCATCCCCTGTGAAGTGAGAATTTTCTCTTTTCACCCTTGAAGCTATTTGTTGAATGATCACTGGCCCTTGGCCCATTGATCGCTCGAGTGATAGAGATGTGTGTGAATGCCCATCACATCGCCATTCCCTCATCTCTCACTTCCACAAATGCCCATGCTCACGCGCACTGTTGGCAATCCAAATAGTACACTCGTGAGACTGTTCAGTCACGACTAAAAGTTTAGTGATAAACGTTCTTGTCTAGACCACAGGCAGAGCCACGCACCTCTGCTAATTTGTACGAGTTGTGCACCCCCAAGCACTTTGAGCACAAGTCACAGGCTTTAACATGTGAGCCTCTTCGACAAATGATTTTAAACCTTTTTGTTTGTCTTTTTGTATGTCTGTCTGTACCTTTTATCTTCACAGGTTTTAATTTTTGTCTCTATATTTCTGGAGACTTGAGGCTGTGTGCTTCCCGCCCTTTGGTTGGTGGAGCCCTCCTCTTTTTTACTTCACAGACACGATTTTTCACTTTCAAGGCCTACGGTCGGGTGGGCCTTAGCGTGCTCATACCGCCGGGGTTTACACTCTAGGTCCTGACGAATGCCAGGTTAACTATACCGCTTGGGCAGAAACATGTTGACCAACCACACTTTCACTTAATGTTATTGGTACAAGACCATCCAATTAGTTGGCCTTGTTTACCAACACATTTTTTACTTTGTCCTTGATGATCACCTATTAAATAATTTTTGATACATACAAGGCAATTTTAAACCACCACTCTTCACACTTCTCACGTTACTTATCACATAGCCCCTCCATCCTCACAAGACCAGCTCCGCAGTAACTCTGGCGTTGCAGCACACCGGGGTGACATTCGGTCACACCCGGTGGGGCCCGATGATGAAGCAAGTCACCGACCAGGTCGGTGAGTGAGGGCTTTCATAACAAACCAAGTGGGCTTGTGTTTGACTCCTTGTGCTCTGTGCAGACCCCCACCCCATCTGCACTAGAACACTCTTTTGTTGTTATTTTCTGTTAATCCATTGGGGACTAAGAGTGTTCGCGCCTCTCCCTACCTCTCTTTTTGTTGATAGAGGTGGTAGCCCTGAGCCAACCTTGACGCCGAAGTACAGCTGCTCCAGCCAATTGTCTGAAATTGGTGTTTGAAATATCCAGGGCGCAATCAATGATTTCTGAAGCTGCCCTTTCACCCTCCTGTACAATCCTGCGCACCTCCTGCTGATGATCCTCAGGGATCAAGTCAAGATATTCCGTCAGATCGGACCACATCTGCCTATCATAACGGGCCAGGATAGCCAATGAATTAGCTTCTTTAATGGAGGCTGCTGCATTTGCAGAGAACCTCTTCCAAATGGCATCCAGTCTCCTGCCCTCCTTGTCAGGTGGTGTTGAAATGGGAGCAGAAGGATTCTTGGATTTCTGCTGCGCAGCCTGGGATATGACAGAGTCTGGTCGAGGGTGACCTATTAAACAAGATGGAGTATCCGATGGTGCTCGATACTTTTTCTCTATTCTTGGAAGGACTGCAGGAATGGAAGCGGGCCTTTTCATGATGGCGAGGCCCTCCTTCCAAATATAGTCAATAATGGGGATAGCCCTGGTAACTCTGCGATATCCCTCTTTAAAGTCATGCAAAAAGCAGTCAGACTGCTCAACTGTGACGGTCAATTTAAATCTATTAGCAGCTCGCTGCATAATATTGTGGAAACCGCCAATATCCTCAGGTGGAGAATCTGAAGGACGGGGCGCAGGCGGTGAAGGCATAGGAATGACATAATCTTCCCAAGGATATATAGGTGTATTATCCGGCAACTCGCCTTCTTCCCTGCTTTCTTCGTCATCATGAGAAGAAGTATCTGTGTCATCTTGAGGTCCTGGACCAGTATCCTGTCTCGGTGACAATGAAGCTCGCTGCAACGGAGGTCTTGGCACTTCAACTGGAATAGGCGACACAGCGGGTGCAACTGGAGTTGATGGAAATCTCTGGCGATAATCCGCCAACATAGCCTGCAAATCCTGAATTAAGGTAGATGGCAAATGACCAGTGTCCTCAGACCGAGAAGGTCTGGCATGGGGTGATTGATATGGCTTTGAATAAACGTCATGCGTATAATGACCATGGACATCATCTTCATCGTCCTCCTGATATTTAATATTCAATTGAGAAGGGTGACGGGCAATCCCAAAAGGACCGTCATACTCTTCACCTTCATCCGAATCTTCCTCCACATATGTCTCCAAAATGTGTGATGGTAAGAGTGGAGAAATGTGAGAATAATCTTGTCTTTGATACGTTTTCATTTGAAAATGGGTATATAGAATCTTTGTCGGAGGTGAACTGTGCAACAGATGAGCAGATGCCACTGCTGAAGCCATTGTTATTGGGATTTCCATCGACGGTACTGTCGATAGCTTGTTCGGTAATGGAACCGCCGTCAGTGACAAAGATTTTGCCGTCAATGGGGTCGTCAATGGTGTCTTCGTCGACGAACCTTTTGTTGACGGGGCCGTCGATGGTGTCTTCGTCGACGAGTCCCTCGACGACGAAGCCGTCGATGGTGTCTTCGTCGACGAACCTTTCGTCGACGGGGCCGTCGATGGTGTCTTCGTCGACGAGTCCTTCGGCGACAAGCCCTTCGCCGACGAGGCCGTCGATGGTGTCTTCGTCCACATGGACCCTCTTCTTAAAGCAGGTTCCACAAGCTTTGAAAAGAGCCTTCTTTCAGACATTTTTGAGGAAAAAAGTCAAAAACTGAGTAGGCACTCAGGGAGACTGCCTGAGCTGGGAAGGTTCTAGAGGGTGAGGACAGCTGATTGGCTGAGGCTACTATTTCAGGTCTTTTTACATAATGATGTAGATAGGCTGCTAAGTTTTGAGGCCTAGTTAGGCCTTAGGGCTTTTCCAGCCTACTACAAGAAATTTTCTAGGCACTGCTTTTGTATATATTTATACCGTGGGACTCCCGCCTCGACGACGGGGAATGATTCAGGCATGTGAATCTATGAAAGATACCCCAATACTGGATAATCAGTGCCACAAGGGAGGAACCTTTACAGGAATCAAACCCTAACTCTGGCTCTGAACCCATTACCTTTAACCTGGACGAGGTTAGAATGGGAATTGAGGGACTATCTTGAAATAAGGCCCCGGACAAGATGGGATCCCGCCTGACCTTTTGTGTTCCAATACAGAGCTATGAGCCCCTCTATCGTCAGGGTTTTAAATGCGGCAGCAGCATCAGTAATGCCAGCATCATGGTTTACGGCCACCATTGTCTCGATTTTTAAGAAGTGTGATCGGGACAACCCATATTGTTACCGCCCTATATCCCGTATTGATGTGACAGTGAAGGTTTTGGGCCGGGTTTCATTGAACAGGTTGTCTGAATGGGCAGAAACTAATCAAATAATTTCGGAAGTATAATATGGGTTCCATGCGGGCAACTCCACCTGAGATCAATGCCTTAATTTATATTTTATAATTGCAAAATACACAATAACCAAACACGGGGTGCTGTTCCTGGGTTTCATGGACCTCACAGCAGCTTTTGACCAAGTGAACCGCTGTAAACTCTGGAAACTGCCTGAAGAACTTGGGGTTGATCCGGCTATAACCAATATCCTAATGACCTTACATTTTTTATTTTTTTTATTTTATGTTTTTTATTTTGGAATTTTATAAAGCGCTTAGTTACGCTCTCCGGCGTGTCCCTGCTCTGAGACTGAGTATGTGGGGGGGTAGAAAGTTAAGGCAGTGCTAGGCAAAACAGGTGTGTTTTGAGGGCTCTGCGGAATTTGGCCTCAGAGGGTTCAAGGCGTAATTCAGTCGGGAGTAAGTTCCAATTCTTGGCTGCAAGAAGTCTGAACGATCTGCCCCCATACGGGCTCTACGGATTTTAGGGACTGCGACCAGTCCAGTGCCAGAAGATCTAAGCATCCGCTCTGATCTGTAGGGGGTGATAAGACAGTTTAGGGGGGCAGGTGCTCTACCTCCCAAGATGCGATGGCATATGCAAAGGGCTTTGAATTTGATCCTTTCACGGATCGCCAGCCAATGAAGGGACTTTAGAGCAGCTTTAGAGGAAGTTCGTCTAGGGAGCCTTAGACCAGCCGGGCTGTCGCATTCTGCAATACTTGCAATACGTAAGGTCTTGAGTATCCCAAAGCACATTCCCACTACCCGATTAATCTGGGGCGCAAACGACAGTGTGGAGTCAAAGAGTACCCCGAGGTTTTTGGCCTGTTGACATGGCACAGGAGTAGGGCCCAGACAGTCCGGCCACCATGCTGAGGACCACACAGATGCCCCCCCCCCCACCACGAGCACTTCAGTCTTGGAGCCATTCAACTTCAGGCAGTTGTTAGACATCCAGGAGGCCAGCTCCTGCATGCAAGCACTGAAGTTGGCAGCCGCAATTCCGGGCGCCCGTGATAGGGAGATGGCCAGCTGCGTGTCGTCCACGTAAGATACGAGTTGGATATCATATCTTTCCACTACTGCAGTATTCAGATACACAAAGGAGCGGAAAATTACAGATCATTTTAATTGTTCAGGTGGGGTCATACAGGGTTGTATATTAGCACCTTTCCTGTTCACACTATATATCAATGGTCTTGATTCTGCCTTGATGGCCCTTAAAGTTGATACCCCTAGGATAGCAACAAGACTGGTTTCAGTGTTGCTTTATGTGGATGACGTGGTACTCTTTGCGCGCACCCCGAAGGGCTTACACCTTCTACTTGATGGGTTTGTGTCCTTTATGGACACAATGGATCTATCACCCAACCTAGCCCAATCTTACTCTATGGAAATTGGTGAGCAGAACAGGAGGCCCAATACTTACAAAATAGACACACAGAGCTTAGTGAAAATTCTGGCATTTTCTTATCTGGGTATTTTATGTGATGAGAAATTGAGTTTTTAATATTTAGCTGAGGAAAAAGAGCTGGAAATGTCATGGTCATTTGGAGCTATTGCAAACTATACGCATAGGTTGGGTAATCGGTCACCAGGGATAATTTTAATGCTTTATAATTCCTTCTCTATGTTCAAAGTTTTATATGGTAGTGAGGTTTTTGGGGTATGGCGTGGCTAATAACATACAAACAGCAGGATATAAATTATTTAGGCGGATCCTGAAAGTCCCTCGTAGTATCCCTGTGTACATTGTGCACGAGGAATTGGAGGCTAACAGCCTGATTCATGTAGGTAAATTGCACTCGCAAAGGGCCAGATTCTCAGAATCTGGCCCTTAGCAAGTGCGATTTTTGCATTTGGTATTCATGATACCAAATGCAAAAATCGCTATGTAAGAATTCGCATATTTGCGTGGAATGGCATTTAAGGAATCTCTAATAGAGATTCCTCAAATGCTATTCATGACACACAACAAAATTGCGATTTTGGACTTTTGGGGCCGCTATTTACCGACAGGTCAGACCTGTCGGTAACTAGCAAAAACTCAGAAAAATGCTTTTAAAAGCATCATTCAAAGTTGCATGTAGCACACACACATGTCCTTTCGACATGTGTGTGCGCAACACCTGTCCAAAAGTGCATTTTAGGGGTGCTACAGGGCGTCCTTTGGACACCCCTGGCACCCTTAAAATCGCTATCTCAGTTGCGAGTAGCAAATTGCTACTCGCAAATCCCCATTCATTCCAATGGGCCTCTTGGCCCATAGGAATGATTGGGGAGTATTTGCGAGTAGCAAATTGCTACTCGCAAATAAAGAACATGTAGGAATCGCTATTTAAGTAGCAATTCCTACATGAATGCCGTTTTGCGTGTCCTCAATAGCGATTCGCTATGATTCGCTATTAGGGACACGCAAAACGGCATGTACATGAATCAGGCTGTAAGTACATTTCCGATATGACAGCTGTTAAACCCCTTCTTTGTTTGTTGGGTGAAGATCTGGACCAATAAGAAGGCAGGTTCTAACAGAAGGGTAACTAAGGACTGCATATCTCTGTATCATGCGGCAAAAATTCCTTGGCTAAAATATGTGATGGATACCTTCACCTTATTAGGGCATGTAGATGTGTTTACCAGTCTTGATAAAGTCAGACCTCATGATGAGACGATGTTTAAAGATCTGTTTATTAAATATACTTCGGCTCACCGAGAGGATGAAGAGCTTAGGAAACCCACGGTCAGAGAACACATTTGAGTAAAATCAACACAGGGCATGGAACCCTATTTATCTCTTTTAACAAGTGCACATCATAGATTTTTTACCCGTTTCAGAATGAATTTATTTCACCACTTCTCCCCTGGGTTTTCCTCTGCATGCAGAACATAGAGGGCCCTCTTCATTTTGTCCTTCGCTGCCCATATTATTCTCACCCTAGACAAGTGTTCCTCAAAAGGCTTATATAAAAGCTCAGATTCAGGCAGGCCCATGTTGCTTTTTTGTTTTTACAGCTTTCGTTAATGTTAATGTTATGGGGGATTTATAAAGTGCGCGGCTACTCCAAGGAGTGTGGCCTGCGCTGAGAAAGTCCCCCTTAAAAAGAGAGACACTAGTCATTCACAATCCTACACAGCTTCATTACTGTTGGAACAGCCAGGTCTTAAGTAGGCGTCTGAAGCTAAGAAGCTCAGGTTCTTGTCTAAGGGAAGGAGGCAACGAGTTCAATAGTCTGGAACTGCCACCTGGAAGGAGCGGCCCCATTTGGGTCCGAGTCAATTTTGGCACCAGTAACAGATGTTGTGTTGATGACCTCAAGGTCCTGGCTGGGGTGTAGGGTATAATTCTCTTCCTGATGTATTGAGCCCCACTATTATGCAGAGCCTTAAAGGCCAACACAAGAGACTTAAAATCAATCCTGTTTTTCATTGATAACCAGTGAAGGGTTTTCAAATGACTCGACATGTGAGTCCTAGGCCCAAACAGACAAATCGCTCTGGCTGCCGCATATTGCAAAACCTGAAGGCGTCCCAGTAAGTATTTTGGAATGCCCAGGTAAAGTACATTGGCATAATCCAGCCTTGACATAATCAAGGCTTGGACTACTGTCTTCCTATGGGACAGTGGTAGCAGTGGTAAGAAGTTCCTCATCATTTTTAGGAACCTAAAACACGTGCCAGCAACAGATTGAACCTGCAACTTCATAGAAAGATCCAAGTCAAGCATGACTCTTACATTTTTCACAGTGGTGACAGGACTGGATGGAGAAGGATGATCCTGGGGCCACCAATTACGTCATTCATCTCCAGGGGTATGACCAAAAAAAATAATTTTGGTTTTGGCAGAATTGCATGACAATTGGTTCTGTCGAACCCAATCAAATACCTTAGTCAGGCATTGGTGTATTAAACTTTCATTTAGCGGCTCATCCTTTTCATACGTGAACAATAGTTCGGAGTCATTGGCGTAAGTTATAATCTTAGCCCTGAGTTTCTCCGCTAGAGGTGCCAGTGGTGCCATATAAATATTAAAAAGAGTTGGACTCAGAACTGAACCCTGAGGCACTCCGACATTCAGCGAAGGAATATCAGCTGAAAAAGGTGGGGACCAGACAGATTGCTGACGGCCTTCCAAAAAAGAGGAAAACCACCTAAGAATCGTGCCCCCGAAGCCACATTCCCTGAGTCTCTGAAAGAGTCGTCCGTGGGGCACGGATCAAAAGCCGCCGAGAGGTCCAGCAGTATCAAAACTGCCTTACCTCCTCTACCAAGGGTGGCTTTGATACTTTCATTGACTTCGAGTAAGGTCGTTTTGGTACTATAATTAGCTCTGAAACCAGATTGACTGGGATGAAGAGCATTTGTGGCCTCAATGAAGTCAGTGATCACCACATTCACATACTTCTCCAACACCTTGGCGAAGAAAGGAGCAGTGTTATGGGCCTATAGTTGCTAAGTATGGCAGGGTCAGCTGATGGTTTCTTCAAAAGGGGGAGGATTTTACCCTGTTTCCACCTCACTGGGGCTTTTCCATCAGACAAAGAGAGGTTCAGAACTTTATTAACCGCTGGGTTCAGAACCTCAGCGACAGATGCTACTATTTTCGCAGGACAGGGATCGTTAGGCGACCCAGATTTTAACGCCTTCATGATATTAAGTGAGGTATTCAGAGAAACAGGAGGGAACTCCACAGGTACTTCCTCCCTGAAATATTCTTTGGAGTCTGGCACAGCATCATAATTCACGCAGATAGATATATCAAACGTGTCTTGGATGGATTTAATTTTATCAAAGAAAGATTTCGCCATCTGATTCATCCATTCACAGGTGGGAGTGAAAGGGCTCTGAGTAATATTGGGGGAAAGAAAGTCTTTCACAATCTTGAATAGTTCCCTAATACTATTTCTTGCATGATCAATTTTAGTAGCCAGGAAACTTTTTTCTCCTCGCGCACTTTCATATAGTGCGCTTTCAGTGCTTGTTTATAGGTGTCTTTCCTCAGAGGGTCAAAGCTTTTCCTCCATAAACGCGCTAGGCATTTACAAGCACTTTTACTCATTCTCAATCTCAACGCCTCGGTGAACCAGGGAGCAGAGGTATTTCCCAGAGTAGGCTTACGCATCTTTAGGCGAGCAAGATGCAAGGTCCAGTTCTGCAGCCAGCTTTGCAGAGCGAGTGTCGCATCATCTAGGGACCCCTCCATAGGAATAGGATGATGGTCTAATATGTCTGCCAAAGAATCGGGCGTGATTAGCGTAAAGGATCTAAATTCTTTCGTTTGTTGCATACCGTGAGACCCGGCCATCTTAGACTCTTTTTCCAGCCAGAAAGTAAGCAAGAATTGATTGGACCAAATATTAGGAAGAGGGTTGTCTAGGTCAATGTTACATGTTGAAAAAATCTGGTCCAGAATGTGCCCCTTATCGTGAGTGGGGGACAACACATACGGAGCCATGGAAAAAATATTCAGTGATTCACATAACTTCTTGGTCTCTGGGTCTTCCTTTTTGTCAAAATGCAAGTTAAAGTCCCCGAGGACCATGCATTGACTAAATCTAGCAGCGATGGGTGCTACTGCATACATGTTCAAACAATATTCTGTGTTTCTAACTTTTTAAGATCAGCTTCAAGGCTGAGAACCTCAAGAGGCGATTGATGGTTTTAAGAGTATTTGCGAATTTTGCAAATTATTAGGCTGCTAGGCATGCTCTGTACCGTCGGTAATTTAGTTTTTAGAAGTATAGGTGTAGCCCTAACTGTGTTAAATTAACGTTAACCAGGATTTTATTGATTAGGCATCTAGTTGGGACAAATAGATACAATGGATTTTGTGTTCCTTATAATTATGTACCCGGTACTTTTACAGCTGATGTATATACTTCGGTGATTTTTTTTTCATTTGTCTCTTTTATGGCTATAATTTTTTTATGCTGAATAAAGATTATTATTATCATTATTATTTACTAGGGACTTGTAGGGTAGGTCATGCCAATTATAAGTGTACCCTAATATATAGTGTGCTCTCATGTATGTATGTGTTTTCACTTTGTGTTCCACATAGCTCTGGCCCTGGGATGGTTAGACAGAGCCCAGGGACAGTTACTACCAGAACCAGTCAGCAAAAAATGGGGGTGCACAGGGCTCACAGGATGTCTGTGCAACACACACTATGTCCTACAAGTCCCTGGCACTGAACTGGACGCCCACAGTAGGAGATGGCAGTGGGTGAGGACATTGTGACTTGCAAAATTGCTGCCCCTCACAGAGGAAGGAACCAATGGCTGAAGTCGAATCACCCATTGTCCCAGGAGTGAGTGCCGCGATATGAATGACACTAAAGCAGACCAGTGGAGGAAAGTTGTCTGAAAGCCCACACAAATAAGTGTATACTATATATCGGATCTGTTACTACTTTATACTGCCAGTGCTTCTATCAGTTACATCAGCATTTACATCGAGTACAACCACTAAACAAATATATGTCACTGTACAATATTACGTCAAGAAAACTGTCTGAAAACGTAAGATAATAGGCTCATTTGCCATGTTATCTCCTGCTACCAGAGGATCCCTCAGCAGGAAAGGTGCCAGGGATCAAAGAACTTCACAACCGGCACACTCAACTACATAGGAATCGACCTGCGCCTGACCCAAGACCACCTCTCCTTCAGGAAGAAGCTGAAGACCTGCATGTTCGAGCAGTAGCGGCACCCCACCCCCCCCCATCCCCAGCGCCTTGAGACCCTACGGGCATGTAGTGCGCTTTATAAATGTCATTGATTGATTGATTGATTGACATACATTTTTGTTGTGATTGAAGTACTCACCTGCCGAGTTTATAATTCAAGGAAGTGTCCCTCTCGCTCTTCGGATTCGCATGCCACAATTTAACTCGCGCCCCGGAAGTGGTGCGATAAATACAGTTTATTCATTGCTTTTCCTTTGCCATCCAGGAATATAATTCAGACGAGCCTTAATATATTTTTAAGAGTTTATTGATTAATAATTCACCCCGCCCAGGGATACAGATCTGGAGATTTGACCTTAGACTTATATACGTGAATTTGAGTTTCAGTACAGTGCGGATCAGGAGCCTGTTTTCTCTTTATGCTGAGTGCTCCTGATAAGCATTTATTAGAGAGGGAGTTTGAGAAATCTTGCATGTGGCAACCCTTTGTGCACTTTTGCTTAACTCTGTCATCTGATGCAAACACAACCTTTCCGGCCTGTCCGTCTGTGCCCTGCTTGTCTGTGATTTTTATCGGTATTATGCAAACACTACTTGGATGTTATGCTTTATCCTCCTATTTAATGAGAAGGAGGGGAAGGGATAATCAGTAACAAAGAGGGAAAGAGATCACGCACTCGTGGGCTCAGGGGCACAGTATAAACTCTTCGAAGCCATGTTTTGCTCCATACCAAAGCACTCTTCTGAGCGTCCATTGCGGATAGCCTGTGAAGAAATACTGGGGACTAGTTCGAGTTAGGGTTATACGCTTGGCAGGACACCATCAGGGCAATTCAAGACTGCATTTATGGGCAAGGTTAGTACTACCACAGAAGTACTCCTCTAAGTAATCTTACATGCTTTTTGTCAGGCTCAAAGCTTCCAACGCCTTATCAGTGCAAAGAGGGCGAAGTCCTTTCTACCTGTACTTATTACCTATGAATATGCCGTGAATAGTCCCAATTTACTTAATTTGGAGCCAATTAACAAAGACATATAAAAAATGTAAAAGAAGGCATGTATGAGCAATTTTAAAAGTACAACAGGAATAGACCCTAAGGGGCTCATTTATGAGGCTGCTTGCATGGTTGGAACGTCACTTTTTGTGACGTTCCATGGTGTAGGAGCCTGCTCCATATTTACGAGGCAGCACTAAGCCACTTTTTTGGCTTAATGCTGCCTCGGAAATATTGTCCCCTTAAACGCATTTTTCTGCGTTAAAGGGGAGTGCAATGGGTATTGCTGGGGGTGTTTCCAGCAACATCCATGGCTTTTTGACACTGCCCCAGACGTACAAGAAACCGTAAATCTGAGGAAGCGTCAAATACATACACATCCCCAGGGGAGGTGTAAGGAAAGCACAACGAGGAGAAATATCTTTATTTCTCCTCGTTTTTCCTTTTTCTGCAGGAACGTGTCCCTTCCACACATAACCAATCATCCCCTCAACGCAGATACCCTTGCACCATGGTGTAAAGATTCCTGCATTGGCGCACAGTAACCTATTGTGCGCCAGCGCCGGGGAAAAGGACAGGAATGGGCCGTATTGTCATTCCTGCCCTTTTCCTTTGCCATAGGACAGCGCAGCAGGAAAGCCTGCTGCGCTGCCTCATGGCAAAAACACATAAAGGAGGCCCTTTGTTTCCGGGCCAGAGCTTTTCTGTCACAGATCATTACCATCAGGTCTGTCAGTTCAGTTTGTTCAGTGGGAGCAACCAATGACTACAATACCTAGTCGAAGGAAACATGGGCAGTAATTAAGAACATTGGGGCATATTAACAAGGAACAGGGAAAATTAACGCTAAGGGCACTTAGCGTTAATTTCTTTAACGCCCGCTATCGCTGGATAATATCGCTGGATAATATCGCTGGATAATATCGCTGGATAATATCGCTTGGTTATCACGTTATTAACAACGCTAACCGCCTAGGCGATAAAATATCCAGCGATAGCGGCATTTTGGGAGGTTATTGCTGGTAATGCAGCGATAAAACTACAAGGATAGGGATATACTTGTTGATAGCCCATGGTGGAACTAGCCATGTAATCCACCTCCCATTGGATTACATTGCTAAGTCTGAAAATTAGCAGACGTAAAAAAGCAGCGTTAACCCTGGTTAGCGCTGCTTTTTTTGTCTTTAATATGGTTAGCGTGAAGCTTGATAATAGGAGAAATGTCACATAGCGACATTTCTCCTATAATTTTGCTCTGGAACGACACTTTGCATCTCATTAGAGATGCAAAGAGAAGCGTGGTGGAAAAGGGTGCTAACATGCGATTTTGCATGTTAGCACCCTGTTTTTGATAGGACGATATTTTACAGCCAAAAAAGCGGAGATAAAGCCCTTGATAATATGCCCCATTGTGGTTAAAAACAGCGATAATGGTTTCTATGTAATTCTATTAGCAGTTGCCACTACTTAAAAAGCAGGTCAATAATTGGAGAAATAACCACTTTTATGGCAAGTCTTCTCCAGTTGCAAAAGGCTGTTGGAGGCACCTATGATATTACACAAAGTGAAACAGTAATTACAGGACATGATTTTTTCCACTAAACACGGCAAGCAACAGGCTCACAACGAACAGCATGGTGTGGCAACTACTGTTTGGAGATCTCTTTAAATCTTTTAGACTGCCTTCTCACTTATTGGGCAGCGACCCTGATCTACTAACCAGACACCTATATTTGATGTCCGAAATCCAATTGTTTTCGGCAGAACAATTAATTGAAATGAGAACAATATCCATTATCAAACATGATTTACAACACTGGAATGTTGGGAGCTTCGCTTACATCAAAAGAGGGGCAGGGAGTCAATTATGGTTGGTGTAGGCCTTCTGCACCAACATTCTAATACTTACATTTCTTCAATTTAATTTAGAACCTTCTCGCCTCGGTGTTTGAAAGGTTCTAAAAGCTTCACAGCCTACTGTGCTGAAATAGTCTACCTCTACCAGTTTTGTGGTGTATTCATTTGGTGGGATGGGGTGGAGTGCCAAAATGAAAACCGTTGGTCCATGGTTGAGTGGGGGTCAGTAAGGGCTGTAGTAATCCAGTTCGTGGAGAGTGTGAGGCTTCTTATTGCACAACGCAGAAAATGCCACTTGACTGTATTTAAGTGCAGTTACACAATGTGTCTAATAATGATCTCTTGCATCTTCCTGAATCCTGATGTCAAGTTGCAGGAAACTCAGGGGCATATTCACAAGGAGCAATCACCGAATTAACAGCACTTCAGCGCAGCCAAAGTCATGATAAATTTACCGCGCCATTCACAAGCTGGTGCTAACAGCCCACAGCATCAGTTTTCCCGCGATAGCAGCCGCAAAAAACATCGCCACAGAGGACCTCCATAACCATCGATAATGAGATGTAGAGTAGGCGTTCCCGTGCAAAAAGCCGCAAAAACACGACACCTCAACATTTACAATGACCAGCCAGATCGGCGATTAGAACACAAAACATGCAATAAGGCTCGTTAGCAGCAGGAAATTAACACCTGCTCTGACCTGGTGTAAAGTCGGACCATAGCCTGTACCACAAAAGGGAGCACAGACCAGGGTGCCATCTGAAGGGCAACAGATGCCATGGAGCCACACATCATGCAGCCTGGACACCCAAGAGAGCCACAACACCCACCCAGCACACCCCACCCCCGGACTACCACAGAGGAAATGCAGACAAAGACAGCAGCCCCCCAGGAAACACACCTGCCTCACAGGCCCAACATCTGACAATGTCACTGTCCACTACAGGCTGAAAGGGACACCATCCTACGTATCCTGGCCATCATTGCCCCACAGGCCAATGGCACCAACACAGCGGACAACCAACATCCCACCCCACACCAAGCTGCTGGCTGTGCTGCACCTGTTGGCCCTTGGCACACCCCAACCAACGCCCGCCAGAGTCGGCGGAGTCTCACAGCCAGCCACATCCCGTTGGCAAGTCCCCAATTAACACCCCACTCATCTCAACTCCATAACCGTGCAATCCACAACTCTGGCAATGCACACGTCACAAATTCACAACCAACATGCACAACAACATGCCCACCCACCGGACACGATAGAACAACTTACAATGGTAACCTGGGCAAGCTGTGAACATGATCAATCAACGGCATGGCACCTCAGCCACACAATATCCGAATGTGGGGAGAGTTGGCAACCAGGCATGTGTGAAGGATGCAGTAGACCCATGATTTGGTAAGTACACAATGCCAAGAGTGGCGGCGACAGTCTGCAGTATGCAGATCACACCCATATCTACGGCGACATACACTTCTGGTGTATGGAGTATAGTGGACGCAACCATGTCACCCCGGGGGTCTTCACAGAAATGTTGCCTGTTTGGCCACCCCCCCTAAGCATGCACAGAGTGGGATGGCCCGGAATACTGTCTCCGCAGTGGTGCAATACTGAAGCAAAAATATGACTAAACATTTTCGGATAAATATTGATAAAGAGAGATAAAAGCTGAATCACTGTATGGTTAATATCATGTAGGAAAATTTCCTTATCCGCAGTGCGGCAACAGGGTGCTCAAGAGTCGTGCCCCACTTGGATCTATTTACATATTGAGCCGTGAAGAGGCGCTCCACGGCAGTTGTTATGCACGCATTCAAACAAATCAGTTGACGAACTAAATGAATGAGTAAAGGGAAGGTGTGCAGTCGCTCTACTCCGACTTTTCCGGAATACGCCAGGCCAGCTTAGGGGTGTGAATAAAAAGCAGGTAGCACTGGGCGTGGTCCTCTTCCAGAAAGGGTAACGTCTCTGCCAGGGCTTCGCCTCCCACGCCGCCACGAGGCCAATGCCGTCCTCGTTAGCAGAGTTGCATGAGATCCTGTGCGCCTGCCATACCCCAGGCCGCTGGACCACGAACCTTTCAGACCCGACCCTGCCAGGCCACACTGATCAGCAGCCAACACCGGTGTGTGTCAAGGAGGGCCCACCACGTGCCTTTGTAAGCTCCAAGTCCGAGGCCCGTGACCCTGCTAGCCTTTCAGACTATTGCTGGCCCCCCGTGGCTGGCCCACATTACTCCCTCTCGTTGACATATTCTACTGTAGTCCTCTGCGACCCAGTGGGTCCCTTATGTGAAACTGTGTCCTGGCTCCTAAATGGCAGTGACCCCAAATCTGGGCCAGCGGCCACAGCACCAGACTCCCTTCAATCTGTGAGGCATAGTTCCATATGGGCATCTTGTGACACGTGCTGCCACAAACGGTGTTCAACACCAGCTGGCGACACGTGCTGCCACAAACCCTGTTTAACTCCAGCCAGCTACACGTGGCTGAGGGGTCAGGACTAACCTGCCGACCTGTAGTTCTCACATCCAGCACCTAGTCATGAATAACAAACACACCAGTGGTCGCACAGAGAGGAGTAAGAGGAAGATGCGGCTCAGTACGGATGAAAGCAGGGTCACTGTCACAGAGGTGACCGATCACGTGGTGCCACTGAACCTGAACTACGCAGGCCGGTGGGGCCACCAACCTATGCCGGCGACGCTCGGTGAATGGACTGTGTTGACTGCTGCCTCCGCCCTACATGGCTCTCGGCCTAGGTTGCGCTTGATTAGGACACAGATTTGGAACAGAACATCGAGTATGCATCTATCATTGCACGCAATGAGCAGCGTAAGAGGATTACATCTTGCATCTTGGCGGAGAGAAAAGGATCATCGTTACAGAGGTGTTCGTACACTACCGATAACTGCCCTGGTGTCACTAGCGCTGTGCAACGTGAGCCAGCAACACGCGGCTGTGGGCCACTGCTGAACCTGCCCCCGGCCTACACTGTGGTCCAGTAGGTCACCGAGTCATGATTTTGCAATGGCAGAGATCATATCAGTGTATCAGCATCACCGCAGACTGCATCCTCACTCAGCTCCGGTGCCACTAAGTCTGTTCCCCGACATTCATGGACACACTCTGGTCAAACTTTGGTGGCGTCTGAGTCTATGGACTAGGGGGAAGTTTTCATCCTCATGTAGCTGATACCGAATTGGTGGTGGCAACGAGAATGTCGTATTCCACTCCTCCATTTGCTGCTTCCAGATAAAATCAAACCTTTCGGCGTCATGCCCTGCAGGACACCTTCCACTGTCCCCCAAATCTCTCTGCAACATACACCTCAGACATTGAAGATGACCAGCTCAGGTCACATGGCCCATCTGACTGCACCGCAAGTCACCGTCCTGTGGCTGGGTGCTTGTGCCGGCCGCAGTGCCTCCGGGACCACCAACTCTGTGCTGGTCAGGCCTGGGACCCCTTCTCCAGAGACATTGGATGGCCCCTGAGGCGTAGGCCTTGGGGTCCTCAATGTTATAAAGAACAAAGGCCACTTAGCTTATTTAAGATTCAAACTGATGCAGTATAGGTACACAATGGAAGCTATATGGCTAAGCATCAGGCATCGACCGAGCAGCCCCACGAGAAACGCGCGTACATCCAGACGCGCGTCCCTAACGCCACACTGTTGGCGCCCGACATGCACGGCCATCGCTGCCTGCATTGTTAAAACTACTCCTTAATCACATACAGAGTGGAGTAAGAGCTCCTACTTCCTGCAGTTGAAAACGGACCTCGAGTTACCTGTAAATGCAGTAACTTTCCACCGGACTCCCTTTAATGCCCTCCATCACGTGTATCTACGTGCACCAGTGCCATATTTTGAAGAGAAGGACCGTTAACCGTTAGAGATCATTCTCCTCGCCCCACTGAGGCGTTATTTTTCATTCAGGCATGTTTTTGTCTATTATAAAAGTCCTGATGATGATCCCGTGTATTTAGTCGAGCTAAGGGATCGAAACGTCGACACCCATGAGTGGGGTTACACCTGTATTATTGTCAAATGTGATTGTGTACACCCTACTCCAGGCGATACTGATATTAATTTCTGACTCTTTACAGTACCCTGTCCTTGCTCCTTTCCTTTGCCTGAAAGACACCCCTTTCACTTTTACGCTATCCTTGTTTTTTTCCTTCTGTTTTGTACGGCACAGGCTTGTGTCAAGTTATTCTGTTTATATTGTAAGATTGGATATTGCCTCCAGAAAATAAACTCCTTTCCCGGCTGGGTCTGGAAACCTGAAACTCGTATAGCTTCCATTGTGTACCTATACTGCATCAGTTTGAATCTTAAATAAGCTAAGTGGCCTTTGTTCTTTATAACGTAGTTATACCCATGGTACTTAGCTATCCGTTGGGTCCCCTTGTACTTTAAAAAGTTGGGGTCCTCAATGCCATTTTTCTGTGGCCTTGCGCTGTATGCAGCCTCCAGGCCCAATGGCGTCCCACCAGGGCTCACACACCAAAGCGAGTCCAGACCGGCCCGGACGTCGCATCACCGCAGGAGTCACACGCCACCATCGCAAGGACCATCTCCAACCGCCATCTGCAAGAGTTTAAACGGTGGTTCTGACAGACTTACGTAGTTGCTCAGACCTGTCGTGGATGCCATCATCGGCCTGATGCCCTGCTAAGCACTCCAGGTGCTAGTGACCCAGTGCACTGCAGGCCATTGTCCGTTGCTGATTGTGTTTTGTGCTGTGGAGCTGTTGCTCAGCTATGTCACCTCAAACAGTGTGGGGGCCTTGAGATGTTGAGGGTGAAAATGATGCAGGTCTAATACCCCATCTGCATCTGTTTCAGGAATATGTCGAAGGGACACAATCCAAGCCTTCTACACATGAACGCGCTCATCTCTAGTGTCCCAACCCCAGTGCACTGCAACTTGCGGATACTTCTGTTTGCATGTTGGCTGTCCTCTGGACTTTCTCTGGCTCACTCCATGTTGCTCAGCAGTTGACTCTGTAATGCCAGTGTTTTCTGTTTCCGTTGCACTGGTGTCCAGTGTTCAAGTGGTTGCCAGCACCAGATTCCATGTGGAATGGCTTACACTCACCCCCCACACATCCAGCACAGGCAGAGCACAGTACATGTGGCCCTGCCAATAAAGGGGCCGGGTGCATGTGCCCGTAGCCTGTTATTGATATTGGCGTGTGTCCCTGTGGTCTTTTAGTATGCATGTGGGTCCTGGGCCCTACAACATTACATTGTGCTGTGTAAATCGGACGCAGCACAATGCATGTCACCGCAGGCAGCTGGTTGGAGCTTGGACATGTATCTTAGTCAACACCCACTTAATTCGTAAGGGGAGTGGCCATGGCAGTAGTAAGCAGAGCCAACATGGGTGTGTGACTGCTATTTGAGCGACCCTGGGAGTGGTTCTCTGCTGTAATTGTGCATCTGCAAGTGTCTCTACGGCAGTGTGGGTCTCCTCAGTTGGGTGTGGGTGGGTCCTGAAGGGTGATAGACCCCTACGAATGTGTCCTAGTTCGCTTTCCATGGGTTTGGCCCCAACCCACACCTGTTGGGCCACCTCCTTTTGGGGTGCTGACACCTGGCATTGGGGTGCCATGTGTGGGTGGGTCAAGTGTCGTGAGCCAGCTGTGCTTGCGGGTGCTTCCTGCCTTGTGGTCTGTTGCAGGCTCGTGATCCGCCCGAGTAGCTTGGCTGGCCGGGTCCTGGTGGGGGATTGCGTGAGATATCCATGGGCTGTTGTAGGGCATTGTGTCTACGGTGTGGTGGTCCTCTCCGGCATCACTGATGTGTCTTATTCTGTGCTCTACTGAAGGTGTTGTGTGCCCCTCTGTGATGTGAAGGGGAAGTGTGTGTTGACTTTGTGTTGACATATATGTTGGCGCATTGTGCTGGTTTGCATGTAGACTGTATGGCAATGTACATTGTGACTGTTTGGGGGGTGCTGTATTCTCCTGCGGGACAGTGTACATTTGAACTACATGACGGATGTGAGGTTGTACGCTTACATTTCCATTTCACTGTTTCCTGCTCTATCAGATGTAGTGGGCATGTTTCTGTGCATGTGCGGAGCCAGTTGTGTCTTCTGTTCGGCAGTGTCGGCTGAGCGAGTTGTTCCACGTTGTTGCCAATGTGGGTGTGCTGTTCATGCTATGTGTGTTTGCTGCAGTGTGCCAAGGGGATATGGGACATGATCCCAGATGTTTGTGGGTGTGCAGTGTGCTATGCCTCGCTGTGCATGTATTCCATGGTGCACATCTCCCTCCATACCCCCAGTTCCTGTTCGTTGCACTCCCTGTTGATGTTGTGTCAGGTCCTCTCGAGCTGTATCCGTACTCCCTACTCCTCACACCGTCTTCACACTAAGAACTGCAGCCTGGGTTTTCTTCAAGCTTCTCCGGTGGCGCTGGACTGCCACCTCCTGTCGCCGTTGCTGCCTGCCTGTTGGCAGTGGGTTGGTGCCTGGTTTAGGTAGTCACATCATGCTGACGCCTATTGGCCTCCTAGATTGGCCTCCTCGGCACTCCAACTGCAATCCAGGTGCTCTGCTAGTGGGTCGGTTGCAAGTAGTGTTCTGTCACATCCGTGACTCTGGTCTTGTTTTCCTGTGGTCTGCACCCCATCTTCATCTCCCTCTTCTCCTTGGCCTTCCCCGACCCAGTTGTTCCTTGCTGACGGTTGTGGGGGTTGTGGGGTTCGTGTTGGCCTCTGGGCTGGGTCAGGGTGCATCCATGTTGCTACGTGCTTTGGCTTTTGTACCGTGTTTGGCCTCATTGCATTTTTTTTGCATTCGCGTATTGCATTTTTGCGGCATGGCGTTGATTTTCACACGGACATTTGCTGCGTTGTCTGATGTCTATCGCATGCTACCACTGTGTTGTAAATTCCACGTTGACACTGGGTTATTTCTTGCATCAGGCTGCATTGTTGAAATTTGCGTTACGCTACTTGCGGTAGTTATCACACATTCTTGTGAATATACCCCTCATTGTACTACTTCGTAACTAGGGTTGTGCAAAAGTTGCATAAATTGCTTTAATGACATTATGTGACATTTCGGAAACATTCTGTAAAATTATGGGTAATTACACAAAGTGCAAATCCATCATTTACTATTTTAGCAACAAATGTGTCCTAACTTCAATATATGACGCAAGGTCACAATTTGCATAAAACATAGTGTAAAAAAACATTGCTGCGAACAACAGCAACTTGCTTTGGAGTTGTTAATGTTGTTCCCTAGCTCATGTGCTCATGCTCCATTATTTTGCAGCAAATGGAAGCGTTTTTATTCGATCTGGTGTAATAGCATAATTTTGGGAATTTCGCATTACAAGAAGTTTTAGAAATTACGTAAATTAGCCCAGCGTAATTTAAATTTCGTCTGGGCCTATTCATAATTCGGTGCTAGATCACAATATTAAGATTGTAGAGGGCTTCTTGCTGATACAGTAACTGGTTTTGCATAATCCTCTAATTTGTTTTTTTCTGAATCCACTGCTTCGTACCAATAGCTAGATGGGGCTGTCTAATTTAGTCCAGAAAAGTGAACTGTTCATTTGTTTCCTCAGAATATTCTGTTTTCTGTCTATTGTGAGAGAGCAGGCCATTGCAGGGCGCCACCCCCCTTCGGGGAGTGGCGTCGTTAGTGGTAAACAAAGTGCCGACCCGTCTGAGGTTTCACTTCCGGGTCAGCCGACCCGGAAGTGGAATTGCGTGTAGACCAATAGAACCGGGGCTTATTGACGCCCCGGAAGTGATACCTGGGCGCGAGGCTTAAAAGCCTGCGTCCATCTTAGGACTCCCTCTTTGTCTACTGGCCAGCCGAAATAAACATACGCACTGCAGAAAATCAAGCAAGACTCCTGAGTTTAATTGTTAAGGGGCCTCTTGTTGATGCATGCATTGGGGCGGGGAGTGAGTGCACTTGGTTTGCCATCTATGCTAATTAAGTAGTTGAACCTCATAAGAATAATGCCGATCTAGTTCGCCTCGCATTAGGATGTTTTGTGGGAACGAGCAGGTACATCGAATTTTTATGATTTCTTCAGACTGTAATTATGTGATGTAGCATTCCAAATAATGTCTTCAATTAGCAGACTCCTCTTTAAATTGCCATTACAAAACAATGGTGTAACCCAAAAATAACCCAAAGAACCTGGGTAGTTTGCGATACAGAAAACAATGGTCCAATCGGAAAAGGTATTTGAAAGTTTATAAAACTCTTCCTTGATCACTTAAATAGCCCTATTCAAAAGCTATTACACAGTTATGAGGTCAAACTTTCCGACACACACAAAGGAAGAATCACTTTAGGAATTTGAAATTATATTGCAAAACAGTAGTATAAATATATAAGATTACATCTAATTCTCCGTTCCAGAAAGACTTTCAGTGACAAGAGAGGTGCTCAGAGAGGGGGCTCGTTTAGATTAAAGAGGAAAAGAGGGGGAGGTATGGGCCCATTATATATGCCATTTTTCTTCACATTAAGGCCTGTCCCACATGTTTTCTACATAGCAGAATCAAATTCAGTTTAATCAACATAAGCTACAGTTGCAAATTCCATATTGTCCCTGTGTTACATAGGCTGTTTACGTTTCGACCTGGCAAGAAGCAAAAGAGTGACTGGGAGAGGATGAGGATGTAACGCTAGGGTTAGAGCTGTCGACCTAGAAGTTGTGGAACCGGGTTCGAGTCTCAGCAACAACGCCCAGTATCCTGCGATTCTGGGCAAATCACTTAGGGCCAGATGTAGGTGGTCATTTACCGACCGGTAACGGCCGATTTCGGCCATTACCGACCGGTAAATGGTCATTCCGTATGTAGGGGGCCTATTTTACCGATGCCTTAGGGCATGTCTGTGTGCCACATGGCACACAAGTCAGCTGTTATTTCGACCTGGGCACGCGCTGTGTGCGCTGCAGGACCAGAGCTGCTGCTCGATTTTAAAATACCTCGTTTTTCTATTTAATTTGGATTTATTTGCATTTCCCCTGCTTTTAAACCGCGCCTGGCCCTCACCTGCACTCTAACTTGTGGGAACCACACCGCTGTTGGGCGGGTCCGCATCCTCGCGTAATTGTCATCTTAGTAGCGCCATTTTGGAAGTACTTTGTCCCGCTTTTCGGCGCTAGCAGGTAGGCTTGACGCTCTAGTCGTCAGAAGGACGCTAGGCGTGTACTTAAGCCAGGTAAACTCTAGGCTCCCCCTTGTCAGCTGTTATTTCGACCTGGGCACGCGCTGTGTGCGCTGCAGGACCAGAGCTGCTGCTCGATTTTAAAATACCTCGTTTTTCTATTTAATTTGGATTTATTTGCATTTCCCCTGCTTTTAAACCGCGCCTGGCCCTCACCTGCACTCTAACTTGTGGGAACCACACCGCTGTTGGGCGGGTCCGCATCCTCGCGTAATTGTCATCTTAGTAGCGCCATTTTGGAAGTACTTTGTGCCGCTTTTCGGCGCTAGCAGGTAGGCTTGACGCTCTAGTCGTCAGAAGGACGCTAGGCGTGTACTTAAGCCAGGTAAACTCTAGGCTCCCCCTTGTCAGCTGTTATTTCGACCTGGGCACGCGCTGTGTGCGCTGCAGGACCAGAGCTGCTGCTCGATTTTAAAATACCTCGTTTTTCTATTTAATTTGGATTTATTTGCATTTCCCCTGCTTTTAAACCGCGCCTGGCCCTCACCTGCACTCTAACTTGTGGGAACCACACCGCTGTTGGGCGGGTCCGCATCCTCGCGTAATTGTCATCTTAGTAGCGCCATTTTGGAAGTACTCTGTGCCGCTTTTCGGCGCTAGCAGGTAGGCTTCACGCTCTAGTCGTCAGAAGGACGCTAGGCGTGTACTTAAATCAGTCATGCAGACGCGCAGCGGTCACGCGCTGCGGGGACGCCAGATTGACGCCGGAGTTACGCCAGAGTTCAGCCCGTCTGCGCCCGTCCGCGCCGAGGACGCGCTGCAGGACGGGCTGGACCCTGGGACTCCCGGCGTTTCTGTGTCCCCCATCCGGGAGGATTTGTTTTGTAACCTTTTGTCCCTGAGACCCCCTGCGCTCTGCTGTCATCATCGGTTTAGACCCGAGGTATTGCTTCGGGCCCGTACGTGTCCTTCCTGCAATATTTCTTTTACTTGCTCTATTCAGACCCGTATGCATCCTATCCCCTCTGCGCCTGCCAGTCATATCTCCCAATCCAAACAGGGCTTCTTGATCAATGCACGCTCTTTGATCAAACATGGGATCGAATTTCACGACTTTGTTAGCTCGAGGCATCCCGACTGGGTCTTTGTTACCGAAACGTGGGCCTCTGAGTCCTCTGGCCATGATCTGCTTTTGGCCATACCTGAAGGATACACCTTCCTAAGGTTAGATAGAGAACGCTGTAGAGGTGGTGGAATAGCCATTCTTTTTAAATCTACTCTCTCTTGCACCATAAAACCCCTATCGGTTCCTACTGATCCCTTTGAGGCACTATACTTTTGTATTGTGCATACCCTGGCGAGTTCCTTCTCTGGTATTTTACTCTATAGGCCCCCCGGGTCCAGAGCTAACTTTTGCCCAGAACTTTTTAGAATTCTGGAACCCTATTTTGGCAGACCTCATCTCACCATTTTGGGGGACATCAATTTCCACTTAGAGGATTTGGCCTCGAAAGATACCTCCTCTCTGCTTAATTCTCTGGAGGCATGCGATTTTGTCCAAAGAGTTCTCCACCCGACCCACAAGGCGGGGCATATCCTTGACGGGATTTTTTCTAACGACTCTAGACTAGCTGTTGGAATGCCGGTACCAATCACCTGGTCCGACCACCTAGCAGTCCCATTGTCCCTAGACATTCCCTGCCCTGAGGTTAACTTGGGCACTGGCAAAAAACACTCTAAAAGGAGCTTCAAAAATTTTACTAAGGAGGCTCTAGCCCCTTTTATTCTTAACATCAATATTACAACTCAGCGGAAGGTGGATGAGTCGGCCCAAGAACTCACCGATGCCATCACCAGAGCCGCTGATGAACTAGCCCCTCCTTCCTTGAAATCTGCAGCTCGACAGAAGCCAACTGCCCCTTAGTTCTCAGCCGATTTGAGGCTTCTCAGACAAAAATGCAGACAGAAGGAACGTGGGTGGCGTAAATCCTGGGATCCCAAAGATCGAGAAGGCTATAAGAGCCTATTACGAGAGTACAAAAATAGAGTCATTAAGGAAAAACAGGACTATTTTTCCAACCTAACCTGTTCTTTAACATCTTCTAAAGAGCTCTTTAAAATAGTGGATTCACTGTGCTCTCTCCAGGTACCAGACCCTGTAGTTGCCTCCCAGGAGCTATGTAACGATATATCAGACTTTTTCTACAAAAAGATAGATGATATTTACATAGCTTTACAGTCGCAGAGGAACTCTCTTAGTTCTGAGGATTTTTCTCGAATTAAACGACTGGAATCTTGGAATAAAGACTCCCCCCAGTCCCTTGAACATTTCCCTGCTCTTTCTTTGGAGGAGCTTAATAGCCTGCTGGACAAAACAAAATCGTCTTCCCCACTTGATCCAGTTCCTCTGAAACAACTTAAGAACTGTAGAGAGATCATTCTTCCTCCGATGCTGGAAGTAATGAATGGAGCCTTGGAACAGGGCATTTTTCCGTCACTTTGGAAGAAAGCCATTGTAAAGCCGCTGCTGAAAAAGACCACCTTAGACCCTGGAGTACTGAAGAATTTTAGACCCATCTCTCTGCTGCCGGCCCCTGCTAAGATGTTGGAGACCCATTTGAACCTTCATCTTTCAAACTTCCTTGATACCTCAGGTTTCCTGGACGGGTCCCAACATGGCTTTAGAAAGCTGCATAGCACGGAGTCTGCCTTGACGAAAGTCATGGATAACATCCGCAGAAAAGTGGATTTGGGTCAAACCACCGTACTGGTGCTGCTGGATCTTACAGCAGCATTCGACACCCTGTCTCCCCTTACTTTAACATCTAGGTTAAGGGAGGCAGGGGTAGAAGGTCCGGCACTCAGTCTCCTGAGCTCCTTCTTACACCAACGAGAGCAGCGTGTCATGCTAGGTGAGTACCTCTCCCCTGCTAAGTCTTTGCAATGTGGGGTGCCACAGGGGTCGGCATTGAGTCCGACCCTGTTCAACACCTACGTGGCCCCCCTTGCAAGACTAGTAAGATCTCAGGGGATGGAGGTAGTGTCGTATGCCGACGACACGCAGATTATGGTATCCCTGACCCACTCTGTGAACGAAACCGCATCAAACTTTAGGGCCTGCATGCAACTTGTTGCAGAATGGATGATTTCCAACTCCCTAAAGTTGAATGGGGATAAGACAGAGGTCCTGGTCTTTGGCAAAGACCAGGGCATGTGGTCAGGTGAGTGGTGGCCTCCTTCTTTAGGTAGCTGCCCCATACCTACACAATCTGCCAGGAACCTTGGCGTCATCTTTGACACCCAGCTCTCCATGGAGCTTCAGGTCAACAGAACGGTGGCTACCTGTTGGGGCGTTATCAGGACCCTGAAAAGGATCGTCCACTATCTGTCCCCACAGGCACGGAAACAGGTGGTGATCGCCCTTGTTGGCTCAAGGCTCGATTACTGTAACTCACTGTACGCCGGGGCCAACAAGGGCCTTCTGCAGCGTCTGCAGGTTATACAAAATGCGGCAGCGCGGTTTGCTCTCGCCCTGCCTTGGTTGGCATCTATGACCTTGGCGAGGAAGAATCTCCATTGGCTCCCTATTCCCTCAAGGATTACGTTTAAACTCCTCTGCCTAACATATAAGGCTTTAATTGCAGGCTCGGCTGATGCCCTGGGATCGCTACTCATTAGATACGTTCCGAGCAGATGCCTACGTTCCAGTGAGCTTAATCAACTGGTAACTCCTAGAGCCAAGAAGGCTAGATGGGGGAGCAAAGCTTTTTCTATACTGGCACCTCAGATGTGGAATTCACTCCCCCTGGAAATCAAGTTACTGCCTTCCCTTGACCTCTTCAGGAAGTCACTGAAAACTTGGCTTTTTATTAATGCATACCAGTAAGCTCTGTTTCTGTCTGCTAACAGCCTGTTATTTGACTTAGGCGCCTTGACGCCCACTGGGCATAGCTGCGCATTATAAATGATATTTCATTCATTCATTCATTCAAGTCCGGAATTGGGGTGCTAGAGGGTGTCAAAGTGACACCCCCTGCACCCTTGCAAAAAGCGGAATTTACAGAATCAGTAAATACCGGTTCGGTATTCCACATTGATTCCTATGGGCTTCAAGACCCATAGGAATCAATTGGGGATACAGATTCGGTATTTACAGAATCGGTAAATCGAGTATTACCGATTCGGTATTTACCGATTCTGAATTACCTACATTTCCCCCCCATCTAATTTACCACTTCTTAAATACCGAATTGGTATGATTCGGTATTTTAGAAGTGGTAAATTAGAATTACCTACAACGGGCCCTGAATCCTCCAGTGCCTAACAAAAATGGATGTGTCCGTCTGTAACAAAACTGGTGCTCATGTAAAGCACTCTGATAGCCAATGTCTCAAGTCTAGTTCGCGCTATATAAAACTCTTTTTTACAAAAAGGGTCATTAAATGCCTCAACAGCGGGTCTTCTTCAGAACTAGGTAAGTGAGAAAGAAAAGAGCAACCTGGAAAAAGCCACCTTCCATGTGTGGGAGAGTTGATCATAGTAAAACAGTAAAGGCCACCAGGCTCCTCAATATATGGTAAACTTACTTCCACCGTGGGAAATTAATTCAAGGGCAACAGTTTGTAGAGGTACAATCAATCACCTATCCTTCCAGCTTCATGGATAAATCACAGGCAGGGAAGCAAGGTATCCTCTAGGCAGGTGAACACAGGTCAGGTTTCCAGCACCAAGTGGTGTCACTGCGGGCCTGAGTTGATTCAAACACAGGCGGTGTTTCCTGGGAGTTGGGACCATAAGGAAATATTTGTGATTTATTCATGAAGCTGCAGAATTAAGTGATTGATTGCACCTCTACAGACTGGTTGTCTGAGGTACAGTGGAGCAGTGCTCATGACAAGCTGAGCTCGTCATGACCACACTGTTTTACATTGAGACCCAGCACAGCAGAGGAATATGTGCAGCATCCATGTGGTTAATTATTACTGGTGAGTAGTACTCCAAGAGGCTCCATGCAGTAGTCAAAGATGAGCGGTGGTCTTCTTCACAGAGAACTGGATCTGCTGAGATGTTGAGAGGTCTATAGCTTGGTTTGAGAAACAAGAAGTGAAGCAACAAAATATGGTGACGGAAGTCAAGGGCTTGATAAGGAGACTTCCTAGAGGTCAAATAAATCAACAGGCAGGGATCAACATTATTGCTGATGAAGAGTGTATCCGCTACGAAATGATGAAATGATTACGCACTTGTATAGCGCACGACTACCTGTAGGCATCTCGGCGCTTGTACGAATACCGCTGAGGAACCCTTCCTGGCCTTTCCCTGTGAGGAGCCCACTCCTGGGAACCCCCAAGGTGAAGTCAGGCATCCTCAGCGTTGTTGGGGCCGTTGTAGAGATTAAGCAAGCTATTGCCCAGAGGTGTAGAGTGGGACTCATGATTAGAATAGGCACCGAAGTGAGAATGATCAGGTCCGAGGAAATTGAGCCTGCGACCCGCCGAGGCAGGAATTGAACCCTGGTCCCAGCGAGAGTACTGCATCAGGGTCTGCCACTCTAGTAGAGTCCAGGGTTGCTTTCTTCAGTACTGGTAAGCGTGGTCCAGTTATGGGTGCTTCAGGGAAGAAGTCATGAATGATGGAGGTACTTGTTTTGATAAGGATTTTGAGTGCTTTTCTAAAGAGGAGATTTACATTGCATGAGGTCAGAATATCTTCCTCATGTATGGGTGACATTTAGAGCTGCAAGGACGTTAATGAGTTGTGGTATTAGGAGCAGTATGAAGATGGACCACTGGGGTTGCTGTGCAGGAGGAGGCAAGTCACATTTGTGATCTGTTTCAAACTGTCAGTTTGAAGTTTGATCTTGTCAGTCATTTCTATGAAGAAAGGGTTGATTACGGATAGGGGTTGGGTTGGGGAATGAGTCAGTTGAGCATAGTATTTGCAGCTGTGAAGAGGGGTGTGCTTTTGTAGGCTGCTTTCATGATCGATTTGTGGAAGGTTACTCTGGATGGGATGCTCAACTTTCTGTGAAGGCAATAGCTATTTTAACATGGTCTTGCTCCTTTCTGTTTCTGTTTAAGTTTCAATTGCTTGTGGTTGCTGAGCTCTTATGAGTATCATGGTCTAGAGGTCCCTAGGGTTCTGACTCAATGTTCATTGTTTCCACATTGCTTTTCAGAGAGTTAAGGTGTGTGCTGAAATTCGTTTTTGGGATAAATAAAGCTTGATCGGGTGATGAGATTTTGTTGTTATGAGTCTATGGAAAGTGTTTGAATGAGCAATGGCTGGTTGTATTAATAGAGGAAGTGTGATGGTGTGAAATAGAGATGGCGAGATGGTTTGTTGAATACCCTGGTACTGAGGAATGACAGTTAATGACTAGTGCAGAACGAGGATATTGCGTTTGATTTTTGATGTTGATTTTTTATTTATTGTCTCTATTTTATGTAAAGAGTTTTGTATAGCGCAAAAGTGACCCTTGGGTATCAGAGTGCTTCACATTACATGATACCAGACATTTCACAATGATATTAGGTAGGTTAATATACAGTCATAAATGTTAACCTAACATTTTATATAAATAGACATATGAGGTAAGTATTTGGATTCATCTTGGAATCCAGTACCTAATAGTTCTGGAGTGTAATTTCTCTATGCAATCTCCCTTCCTGAGTCCGTTAATTTTTCTCTGCAGTATCGCTGGTGACTTTCTCTTTTAATTACAGAGCTGCTCTATTTGGTGACATCTATGTCACGGTGCTAGTGAAGAGCTGTCTTGTCTATGGTAGGAACTTACTCGTAAGGAAGATCTTAGCTTCCCTCTTAAATGTTGCTGTGTTTGGAATTTTCCTAATGTTTGGAGGCAGTGAGTTCCAGATTCTGGGGGCTACTCCAGAGAAAGCCCTATCATATGTTTTCTGTTTTCGGAAGACGGGTGGTTGCAGCAACTGCTCCTTGGCACTCCTGGCAGGTCTGCTTCCTCCTGCTGACTACATTTCCTGGGCCAGGTATCTTGGTGTATTGTAGTGGAGCGCTTTGTGGGTAATGCATGCCATTTTTAGTTGAATCCCGGCTTCATATGGTAGCCAGTTTAATGCTTTCAGGTGTGGAGAGATATGGTTGAATTTCCTTGATTCGGAGATGAGTCTTGCAGCTGCATTGAGGCATGCTTTTAGTGGTGCTGTGGAAATTTTTGGTAAAAAACACAGTTGATGGACAGATTGCAGAACAATGTCTTACATTCACCCCAGAACAAAGATCTGGGCCTAAATCCATCGTTCTTTTGACCCTGTGCCTCATGAGAACAGTCCAGCCCGAACTACCAAGCCATGTATTTCCTAGACCGGAATCAAGCATCCAAGGACCAGTTTCTGGCTATCAGCCTTCTTCAGCCTGGATACATTTTTGGTAGCCCTGCTAAGGTTGTACATCCATATTCAATCCTCAAGATAGCTGGATAGCTTGACTCCAGTGATGTGGAGAGCCTGGGACTCACGTCTGAGCATCCCCAGTCCACTCGGGGTGAAAATTGCAAAAAACACAGTTGATGGACAGAATGCAGAACAATGTCTTACATTCACCCCAGTACAAAGATCTGGGCCTAAATCTATCGTGTTTTTCTGCACTCCACACCACCCTGGGTTAGACACTGGCTATATGCAAATCAGCCTTGACCCTGTGCCTCATGGGAACAGTCTAGCCCGAACTACCAAGCCATGTCTTTCCTAGACCGGAATCAAGCATCCAAGGACCGGTTTCTGGCTATCAGCCTTCTTCAGCCTGGATACATTTTTGGTAGCCCTGCTAAGGTTGTACATCCATATTCAATCCTCAAGATAACCAAGGATTGGACTGCCATTTTGAGATCCGCCGTAGAGATGAATGGTTTTACTTTTCTAATGTAGTTTAGATGAAAACAGCACTTTTTGCCATATTTTTGATGTGGGTTTTTATGTCAAGGTTCTCATCCAGCGTGATTCCAAGTGATTTCACTGTATCCACAAGAGTGAGGGTGCAATTTAATGCTGTGATTAGTTTGGTCCATTCCTTCACTTCTGTGTGGTTCTTTGGTGGTGAGATTATTAGGAATTCTGTTTTTTGTGGATTTAGCTTCAGATGATTGCTAGTTAACCATTGTAATGACATTTTTAATGCCTCATTCATTAACTTGATGTCTTCGAGAGATGTGATCTTGATGTATATCTGAGTGTTGTCTGTGTACATGTGAAAGTAAATCTTCGAGTTTCAGAGAATTTCTGTAAAATTTTCGACATACAAGTTGAATAGAGATGGAGATAATGTAGATTCTTGGGGAACTCCGATTGAGTTAGGGCAAGATGGTGATAGCAAGATGGTGATAGTGACTGGTTGACCAGGAATCTTTGCGTTCTATTGTGAAGGAAGGATTCAAACCATTTCAGCACATTTCCAGAAATTCTTGTAGTGACCTGAGTTAAAATCTCCTAGGAAGGTGTTGATGGAGTAAGGAATGGAAATGGTGATAATCAAGATGGGCATTTCACCGATTAAGTCTTTCTTGGGTAAAGGAGTCTATAGATATGGTGTAATGTTACTTCCTAGGAAGCGGAGGGTGGAGAGGCAAGTGAGAAACTCCACCTGATATAAGGATTAGGTATATATGGCAATGAGGCCGCACTTCACAAGTGCTTTTAATGTGACAAGGTTGTATTTTATTTATTTATTTTATTGTAGCTTGAACTAGGCACAAAGGGATATCAGAGCATTGTAGAGAGATGGCCCACATATAATAGAAACATAACAGGTAGCACGGGGACATGATGATTTTTTTTCTAAAAAGGTGCTGTAACAAATACAACTAAAAACATAATAGGGTAAGTGGAACAGCAATTTAAAAATTATTTGTGAATGCAGATACTTGATAAATAGGAGCTATCATTGAGTAAGTCAGAAGGTAATATGGCACAGCACTTAATAACCTCAGCGGGGGAAATCTGAAAGAGACAAGAGAGATAAAAGTACTGTTTGAGATAGAGAAGGAAAGAATGGACTGGCGGGGAAACATGAATGTTTATTTTGGATGTGAAGAATGTAGCTAAGTTATTTGGGGTTTGGAGAGAGAGCGAAAGAAACACAATCAGTCATGAAGAAAGACATTACTTGATTAAAAATCAAAAATTGAAACGAGAGAGGGTAGAGGAAGAAAAACTGAGAGCTTTTGGTATTACTGTAGCTTAGCACAAGTTGAGACAGAATGAGAAATGGAGTAAAGAGAAAACAAGTGAGCAAGATGAAATGATAGATTTCACTTCTTCCACTATCTCTCAGATGTATTAAGCTTGATAGCGGCAAGCAAAACAACAAGGAATGACACAGATGAGAGGGTCAATTGAGTCCAGAGAAGAGACAATAGCAGCAGCAGAATAGCAAGACGTTTTGGTCAGGATGAAAGATTCTGAAGGTTCCTGTGGTTGGATTCAGTTAGTCAAATTTCTTTATTCAGTTAAAATATAACCATGAAAAATTAATAAATAATGAAAGTGCCTGAAGCAATACATAGGTTACAACAAAATAGACTACACAACACGATAGGATATATGAATAAAAAAATAATAATTTATTTATATACACAGCCACTACAAAAAATGTGGTGAGCAAAAAGATACTGAAAGCTGAATGTAATTAACTGCCTCGAAAGAGGTATAGATAAAAGGTAGGCGTAATCATACAACATTGCTGGTAGACAGTTTTTAAGATTAATCAATCCTAAATTTGAATCAGAAAAAGCTTTCTAAAAGGAATATAACATTTTTAAAAAAGCATAAAATGCATTGAGGACCGAGCCAAGGATGAGTCTTAAGGACACATAGGGAAGCTTGCTAAAATACGGTCTTGGATCAAGAAAAGAAGCCAGGAAATAAATGTATGGTCTTTAACCTGAAATATAAAAGGAGATATCTGTGCTGTGCTGAACATTAGTGACTCAATTAAGGCAGAGTTCCATGCCTAGTGAAGTAACAATTGGTAAATTGTCAGCCACCATAGCTTTTAAGAGTTTAGTAAGTCCTCCATGTCTAGTAAACATTGAATAAAAGCATGGCGTGCCAATATTCTTACAAGATGTAGAAATCACATCAGGGTTACAGTATAATTCAGGCAATTCCAAACCAGAAAGCATAATTTTGCTTGATCTAGCAATAAGGTGTTTGCTACCTAGTCAAATTTCAAACAATGGGACAGAACCATCCGGTTAAGGGTTTTTTGTTCGGTCCAGATTGAGATCTATAAAATGAAGGAACACAATTGAATGAAATCACTGTTAAAATCATTACCCAGTTTAACATGATGTAGATGGGTGGACATATTAGATGGAATTATACACAATCTTCGCTAAAGGGCATATTCAGGGGTATATTTACAAGTGAAGTGGGGGAGCGTGGCGTTAGCCTTGTTGGCTTCATGCCGTGTGCTGCCACTTCTGAAACGCAGGGTTGCACCATATTTACAAGAATATGATGCAACCTGCATTTCTCCCTGTGCTGGTGTTAATTACAGCTGCCTAGTGCCAACACACGCACAAAAGAAACTCCAGACAAGGTTATATCAAAAATAGCCTTTGCATTACTCATAAATCACATTAGAATGTAATCACACATGTACACTGTGCCACCTGGCACTCAGTATGACTTTACAGGGATTATATACACTACAGGGCCAATCGGCCACTGTCATCACCATCATAACTCACAGTTAGAGGAAACAATCAGTAACTACTGGTAATATTACACTTACACTTAGCATTACATTTTAGGCATACATCCTAAATTAGCAACAGTGCACTACAGTAACATCTGCCGCAGTGCACATATCATTGGCCACTCTTCGGTGTAAATATACTTCACAATATGCAACCCTGTCCCAGAGAGCCCACTGGGTCCCAAATGGCAGTCCCAGTGCCTCTGCACTCTATACCTGGACTGCGTAGTAGTTCGGTAGAGGCTCCTTGCTCCAACCAGGCTCAGGGTTCTCCGTTGAGGTTCACCCGAGCTACCAAGACCTACAACAAGGCCCTAGTCCTCAAAGGTAGGGCTGTGGGCCAAGGGTCACTTTGGCAGCTTCCCACTACCATCCGGGGCAGCTGCTACCCTGGCCACATGTGGGGACGCTGACTCGGCTCCTCTCCTTGCTTTTTCCTTTCTTCCGGCCGAAGGGGTGGGGAGCGCTGCTTCCCCCGGTGCAGAGCATCAAAAAAATTATGGCCCCAATATTGCGCCATGTCCGGGATACTTCAGGATCTCCCAGACCTCTTTAGACGCGCGGCCCGCCCATAACCCGGCAACAGGCATGTCCTGCCCTCAGCATCGGCTTTTGCTGCACGGGCCCACCCACAGTTAGGCTCAGCCTCCACCTGACTTGTGGCCCTCTGGCAATTACCGAGCAAAGTCTCTGCCTGCATCTGTCTTCCTCTCTTGCTGCAGGCACACAGGATTACGGTGTGCCTACCGCGCTTGGAGAAGGTGCGCCGACATGCGCACAGGCTGCTTCTCCTTTCCTTTTCCTCGGGGAAACGCAGCACTCACCACGCGCTTCCGGGATGTAGGCACAACACCTCAGGATCAGAGAAATCAGAGACTGATATGCTCCACACCCTAGGAGAAAGGGACTGCACTCACATGTGCTCCTAACTACCCCACCAAGAGCACTTCAGGCCCAGGTCCAGGGCAAAAGTAAAATGTGCAGCGCTCCGCATGTCTCCCAATTCTAGACACCAGCAGGGAGCAGGCAGCGCTTTCCTCCAGGATTTGCAAAGGCAGAATTGGCACTGGCAGGCCAGCACACTGGGTCTCCTAGACAGAACAGCAGACCCTTCAGCTGCCAAGCAGGGCAGCAGGTCAGTCCCCAGCAGTGGTTCCTCCTGGCAGTCCAGCAGCCTGCCATGCCAGAAGTCCCAAGTAAGCATAGAGCTTCTTTTCATGGAGTCACAGCCCAAATACTTATCCTAGTCAGTGTTTTTGTTCTTCCCCCTGGCACAGGCCTAAACCCAGCCCAAATCAGTTCTGGGGGCACTTAAAACATCTTTACAGTGCACAACAAACTCCTTTGTCAGTGTGGGCTCTGGCTCCAGACACACCACAGGGGAGTGGAGCCAGCCTTGTGTTAGGCAGGCACAGTCTTATTCAGGTCCAGGCGCTACTCCTCCCACTATTCCAAGTGCAAATCGGCCAATTTAGCATTGGGCTGACTCACCCAGCCCCTCTAGAGCGACTGCACCTCCCCAGCCCCTGTCATTCGAGGCAGACATGCAATACACAACAGGCAGGCGCAAAGGCACATAGCACACAGAAATGCCCATTTCTAAAAGTGGCATTTCTAAAATAGTGATAATAAATCTGCGAACACTATTACGCAGCATTTACCACTATTCCAAACATACCAAACTTGATTACACTATTCCTCTCATATCAGGAATTATCACTTAAACGCATATCAGGGAATCCCCAGCTCATTCCTATGAGACGGAAGCCTCACAGTAGTGAGAAACAAAATGGCTGTATGTCACTGCCAGAACATGCCACACAGTTAAGACACATGCCCTACCTTTTACCCACAGCGCACCCTACCCATAGGGTTAGCTAGGGCCTACCTTAGGGGTGACTGATATGTAGTAAAAGGAGAGTCACAGACTTGGCAACCACTTTATGTGCCACGCCAAAGCAGAGTAAACTCTGTACACAGGCCCTGCAATGGCAGAGGCCTGAGACAGGTTTGAAAGGCTACTTTGGTGGGTGGCGCAAGCTGTGCTGCAAGCCCACCCAAAGCATTTAATTTACTGACCCTGGGTATATGAGATACCACATTACAAGGGACTGATAGGTACATTAAATATGCCAAACCCGTGTACACCAATCTTATCAAGTTTCCCATAGAAAGCACATGCACCTTACACTCGACAGCTATGATTAAGTGGCCAGAGTCCTAAAACCACCAACACAAGGTCATAAAAAATACTAGGATGAAGGCAAAATGTTCAGGGATGCCCCTGCAAAAAGGGCCAAGTGGAACAAACGTCACTTGTCATTCCTATGGCGATAGGGGCTTGTAAAAATTCCCCTCAGTTTTCTGCAAGTATCCTGGAAACCTGAAAGCCCTGCTCCAGGAAGTAAAAAAATAAGAAATTGAGCTAAAATACCAGGAAAGCAGATCTATTGGCAGGTGAAGGTAATTGGGAATGAGACAGGTGGATAGTGCCAAAGAAGAGGAAAAAAGTACAAACTAAGAACATAGTGGTTGTCCTCAAAATTGGGGTAAAACTAATAAAGTATTGCATAGCAAACAGCTCAGGTATTTACTAAATTAATGGTGAAAGCAATATGAAAATGTACAGGTAAAACATCAAAAGGAGCCCACTGCCACATAACATAACAGTAGCTGTGCGGTTGTAAGAAAAAAAAAATATAAAAGTTATTGAAGTTATTGAAATTTTTGAGTCTAACGTTTTGATTATGTGGGAACATTGTGCTAATATATGATTTCCAAAGAGTAATGAAAATGAGAGATGAGGACAGGGATTGAATGTGTAATAGCATGAGGATTAAAGGAAAACAGCAAAGGGAACAACATTATGATGTACAAGAAAAAAAAATCATGGTGAGGTAGGATGGACCTGGAGCAACAGCTATGCATGTCTTCTTCTCAGGCAGTTAACGTCCTTAAGGCAGGCCATCATTTTAACAGTTAGAATGGAAAAAACACAAAAACAATAAGAAGAGTACGGTGGCAATCAGGAAAAGGGGGAAATAAAAGAAAAATGAGAGCGATACATTTAAGATGGAAGACAGAGGAGCCTTGCGAAACTGAAGGTAAGCGAAAGGGAATGCATATTTCAATGAAACAGGATCAGAGAGGAGAAGAATGAGCAAATATAAGGATTTCAAGAGGCAATGGAAAGGTTCAAAGATTTCTGGTTAGATTACATAGTTCAAAGAAATGTATTTAGAAATTCCCAAATGCAATGTACCTAATACTTGAGTAGCTCTGGGAATGGTGGAAATTAATTTCTCAAAGAGGAAGCTACAGTTTTTGATGGAGGCCTACTAGTGACGTGATGGGTAAAATATAAAAAATAAAGCACAGTGCTTCGATTGAAGGAACCATTACATCACAGATATTACCTAGTGGGACATCGCAGGTAAGTACATTGGGGTCTTTACATTGTAGGTACAGGGTTTTGTACTCACATATGTGTATATATTTATACTTTATATGTGTGTATGTTTAAATCATTTTATCTATATGTCTCTGATTGTTTCATTTGGATTCATGTGGCGCACAAGATGTTCTTTCCATTGTGACTGTTTTAAGTATGTATTTTGTTGTTGAAGTCACCATGAATGTAAATACCTGAGGTCTGGAAATCTGGTGATTTCCAAACCCCCTTTTTACCCACTGCACTTTGTTTATAATTTGGGGGCATATTATCAATAATTTGCAATAAATACCGCAAAGCTCGCGCAGCTTTGTTTTACTTATCACCGGCTATCGCTGGATTCCATCGCTGAGTTAGCGCGTTATCATCAACGCTGATCTCCAAGGTGATAAAAAAATCCAGCGATAGCGGCGAAATGCGTGAATATCGCTGGAAATCCAGCGATAAAACCTCAGCGATAGGGGAATCCTTGATAATACGGCATGGTGGACTTAGACTGACAATCCACCTCCCATTGACGAGATGGCTAAGTCAGATTTCTTTGAGGTGTTAAAATCTGGCAAAAACCACGGTTAGCTGGACTTTTTTCATAGCTACGCGGTTGCGGGGCTGCATTTAAATACCGTGATGGTGTGTTACCGTCCTTTCTCATGTTGTTTCAGGATTGCACGCCTACTTTGCATCTCATTAGTGATGTATATCGCTAAGATCTGTAGCATAAGAAATTTGGCTGCTAACATGCGCTAATGCATGTTAGTGCCACCTTGTTAATAGGGCGATAAGAATATCGCCGCTTTAGTGGCAAAAAGTGCTGCTAAAGCGGCGATACTGCCCTTGATAATATGCCTCCTGGTTTATTTTTCTTGATAGTTCGTCTAAAAAATATTAATACCTACGCAGGTCATAATGTAATTCTGTGTAACATTGCTCAAATCATTCTTTGATAGGGACCAATGTCTCTTACAACACGTTGCATACCCTCGGTCCCTATTGACTCACAGGGTTCCCATGTGTCTCTGTAATCTCCAGCTGTTTTTAGCAGCCACAATCTACAGGTGAAACCAGTGAAACAGAATGGATCCATTTTTTTAAGCAGATTTCGTAAATCTGATGGAGCTGGTAACTGCTGATCCTGGCCACCATGTAAAAACAAAAGGTCTGTAATGAGACCTTGTATGGATCAAAAGTCTCAAGCCTTTAATGGTCTCCAGGCACAACACCACTAGTGATCTGTGGACATATACAGCCTTTTTTAATTCACCTGGGGCAGTAAAGAAATATATTTTTTCTTCAACATTTTTCCCTGTTTCATGAATTGCGTCTAAGGGTGGTGCACCTTATTATGTATACGGACCAATGCACTGACAGAATATAAACGATAATTAACAGTTCTTTAGTTCTGTATGAGCGTATTGATCAGTTTGTAGCCTATTTCATAGAACTTAGAAACGTATTGTTGAGAAGAAGACTGTTTCTTTGACAGACTTTATAAAAATAGTAACCGGAAAAAGTTAACTTCTTCATTTAACAATTACTACTTGTAATTACAAATATAGGAATTGCAGTAGGCAGTCCCCCCCTGAACAGTCTTAAAATACGTAATGCCTTTTCTCGTCCTTTCTCTCACGTTACCCCTGTCTCCACAGCAAAGCTAGTAATACGAGACGGCCTGCTGTTCAGGTTGATGCATGCAGTGGAACACAAATAATGCTATTCAATTTATTTCCATATGTAGGACTAGATTCAACAGGCTTGACAGTAGTAAAATTGTGTTTGGGTTGGAGGACTGCTCAAATGTCAGAAAGGGGGCATAGAAGACATGATTTATGACATATATTTGCATTATGCTTTTATTAAGAGATAAACACATATCACGACTTTGATCTGCTATGCCTCTTCCACAACTCCGGAATATTCTGTGGATGACCTGCTGTGAATTAGAAACACAAAATATGTAGGTCCAGAAGTGGAAGCCAACCAGTGCAAAGTGTTGAATTAGGATTTACTTTGCATCTCAAAATGTGCTTTGCGCTGGAAAGTTGCCCTAAAGTATTTCAAAGGTGTTGATACTTTGCGCCAATTGGTATACCAAGGGTCGTATATGGGCATTCCCATGAAATCACCCATGACCTTTGACATGAATCCCTATCTATTAACATTGATAGCAGCGATTCGCATCACAAATGTATGCCTCATCGAGGCAGGCGTGCCGATAGAGAACATTTTTATTTTCCACAAACATTTCCAACTTAGCGTGTGTGTTGTACTGTACAGCACGCATAAAAATTGGAAGAGTTATAAACCATCCCTAAGCAGAATATTTTGTACTTTGAAAAAAAAAATGTGTTATGCTTTTTTTATGTTATTCTTATTTGTAGGGTGTGCTTTTCACTCGGGAAGGTCTGCTGGTTCCTGTGAAGGAGCATGCTGGACTGCCTGATTGAGGCATATTGGAAGAGCATGGGCTTCAATTTCTTGCAGAATTCGTGGACAGAACTGCCTAATCCGATGGGGTAGGGGACCTTGTTCCAAGCTATAGAGGTCATATGTGAGAAAGAGCATCCCCAGGATTGGCTCTCTGGATGTAGGAGACATGGGCCAGGAGTAGACAGGCCAAGCGGGGGTGTTTTATAGGGGTGTAGAAATGAATGGGGTTTTTGAGGTAGGCTGGGCCTAATTGTTTAGACCTTTGTAGGTATGTGTGAGGAGTTTGGAGAGGTGGCATTTTTGGATTTCTATCCAGTTTGAGCTGCTTGGTTATGTGAGACCGTTGATGCTGACTGATCATAGGATTGGAGGCTGCATTCTGAACAACTTGAGGCTGTGATGCTTATGTAGAGCCTGCTGATAAGGAGGGCCTGCTTCACTTACTTGTAGAAGTACAGCAGAAGCCATTTCAAGATTTTCTGAGCAGCCCTGGCTCGGATGGGCAACAGGCTGGTGGCCAACCTGAGGTGTCTTTGCCGAAAATAACTTCTTCAGTTTTGTTGCTGTTGAGTTTCAAGCAGTTCCTGCCCGTCAAGTCTGCTACTATGGATAAGCAAATAATGAAGCTGTCTTAGTTGGTGGATGAGTCTTCTGAAAAGAGTGGATCAGCTGGGTGTCGTCTGTGTAGGAGATAATGCTTAAGATGCAGGAGCAGATAATGCTGGGAGAGGGGCCATGTAGATGCTGAACAGGGTGAGGCACAGAGTGAGGATCAGTGCAGAACCCTGGTGTCTTTCGCAGATGAGCTTGGTGGTGTAGAATAGGTATGGGGCTGAGCAGATCAGGACTTTGGCTGGATAGGGAAAGAGCAAGATGTGCCTGTAGTGGGCCATGGCATGGGATCTGCTGACAGTTTCTTGAGGAGGGGAGAATTTTGGCGTGTTTCTAGAAATCCGGGGAGGTAGTGGTGGCAAGAGTCAAGTTGGATATGGAGTTGAGGGTTGTACAGATGGGGTAGCAAAGATGAAGTGGGGATATTGGTCTGAGGGGTATCCTGGGTGAATGGAACACAAGGTGTTGGCAGCTCCCATGTTGGTATGCGCAGCCAACAGGGATTCAGTGTGGAGGAAATCAAGGGAGAAGAGGTCCAGTTATGGGATAAAGTTGTTGTAGATGGTTTTGATTTTCTTTGAGAAATAGTTGGATAGTTGAGTGTAGAGTTCCCAAGAGGGAGGGATGGTTGTGGTGTTTGCAGGGGTTTGGGGGTGAATTCTTTGTTGATGGCAACGGTTTTTGGGCGGAGTTGGCGCTGTCGTATATGCGGTCAGAAGCAGCCAGGCGCAAGGTGGTTTTGCGGAACTATTGGTAGATCCAGAGGGTCAATTTGTAGAAGGCTTTGTTAGTGTTGTCTTGGGAGAGCACCAACACCACTCTAGTTGTATGCAATGATGCTTCAGGAGTCTGAGCCTATGTGTACCAAATGGCCTGAGGTTTAGAGTGAGGCTTGTAATCTGTTTTCAGAGGGACCAGGGAATCTGCACTGGATGCTACCCATGTGTTGATGTTAGCTCATGATATGTTGGAATGGTAGGGGCGTTGTGCCTGGAGAACTGAGATCCATTTGTCCTTGTGGACTTTGATCCATGGGCATCAGTAGGTATCAGTGTATTTTATGGTGGAAGAACACTTCCAAGTCAAGCCCTTTGCTAGACATTACTAACATACTCTAGTACAATGGAGCAATGGTGGATGGGGTAAGGAGGCCAAATGTGCACCAGAACAGGGTGAGAGAGAAACAGTACTATATCTAAGCAGATATGACTGGAGGAACACAACACACCTCAACATCTTTGGTTGCTGTGCTGCATCAAATGTTAGTAAATCTGCCCCTCAGTGTCCTCATTTTAAGAGGTTTTGCAGATGAACCCATTTGAAGGGTGAATCTGCAAAATCATACTAGATCTTGAGTGTGGCAAGATCATTGACTGGTGAAGAGTATGCTTTATCAGAGGCCTTTTACCATCATGCCGCTGGCTATCAGGTGTCTTAGTCTGCCAGAAGCGTGCTTCCATTAAAATTGCATGGATGTTGCATCGCCTGTGCATCCATGGAGTGCAATGGAACACATCCTGCACCTTGCACCTAGTTCTAACCCTTATACCTGACCCTTTCTCCTCTTCATATAAATATTTCTAGCCTGACTCCTGTCCCAACTTCCAGAGGCAGTCCATCATTATGGGCACTGGTGCTCCGCCTCTCCAGCCCTCACCTGCTTTTTCAAAGCATGATGAGTGTCTGTCAGGCAGAGGTAAAGATCAGCCTGACAGACACTCACCATGTCAGGATCAGGCAGCCATGCACTTTACATGCCTACATTACTTTAATGCACAGATACCTGGTGCTTGAGCCAGGTTTTGACGGGCTGAAGATCTCACAACCCTGAGGATAGTAACATAATCAGCCTGGCTACAGTTTTTAGGGTAGTCCCTTGTATTGGGTTGTAGAAGGGACATCTGTTTACCTGACTCACCCCCAACAATTGTCCTTCAAAGCCCACGCTCTCATGTAATGGAAGGCCCCTGTACATTATGCACTCACCCATGGCCACATTAGGCAGATATAACATCTTCACATGGAACGTCAGGGGCATGCGCTCAGTAACCAAACAACATAGAATATATGCACAGCTGAAACGGAGAAAAACACAGATTTTCTTACTCCAAGAGATACACATTACTAATTCGGAGGCTATGAAATTACGTAAAAAATGGAGAGGTCAAGTGTTTAACACATCATACTCCGCATTTGCACGGGGGCTGAAATTTGGATCCGAAACTGAACCCCATTTATCACCTTAGACCAGAGAATAGACAGCAATGGGATATATGTCCTGTTACGTGGCACCCTTGATGGCATGCATGTAGTCATCAGAAGCATATATGCCCCAAACTATAATCAAGACAAATTCTTAGAGACACTAAATGCGCCATTAATGGAGTGGGTAAACTATTCCTGGATACTGGGTGGGGACTACAAAGCAGTTCTGGACATTGGCCTAGATCAGGCTTCTCCAACGAGTAACTTGTAAGCTACTGGTAGATCTCCACCTACCTGTAAGTAGCTCTCTTGTGTGCAACCCACTAAACTAAATTAGAAGCTTTTGCATGGTTGATTCAATATATGTATATTAAATCTGAAAAGCTTGTATATGAGATGAAAATGTGTATATTTTCAAAACGAGTAAGTTGATGTTTTGGGAAAAATTATCTGGATCCAGTCTGACGCCTGGGGATATTCTAAGGTAAGGAATCCATAACTAACCTATGTTTCTTACAGATGTATTGTTACCAAAGGTAAGTAGCTTGTTTATCTGAAAGAAACAGTTAGTTATTGATTCCTTACCTTAGAATAGATACCCCAGCAATACCAACCCCGGAGGTGGGTCTGCGAACCAAAATCACACCAGAAAGGAAGCCGTCTCTCTCTGGACTTGGTGTATGAAAGAAGGGTCCCTGTAGAACTGTGTATCTTTACTTGAATTTATTACAGAAATTAAATCAAAAACATATATACAAACACTGTAAATTGATCACAATGAATGAACCAAATCACTTGGTAAATAACAGTGCCCCAAGAAAGGAAATTGGGAGTGGGATAGTGTGATGCTGTGAAGGAAAAGGACAGTGAAGGGATAAAGTTTGTGACAACTTATGAGTATCGAAATTAATTCGAAATGCAGTAAAGTTTCAAGGCTTCAGATCCCTGAGCCGAAATGGGGGATCATAACATATCCCGTAATGTTTAAAGCAATCTCTATTGACACAGAAGTATCCAAATTAATGCGGGCGTGTCAACTGAACAGGAGGTGAAGTAGCCATCGACGTTTCGACCCCACGCTACATTGGTAGGCGTATTTGTTGCCTTACATTGGGGTCTTCATCAGGACAGGGTAAAAACCAGGGTGCACTACAGTATCTGAAAATGTATAAACAATATAAAGTATAAATGAGGGGGCAGACAATCAATGTCAAGTTACCGTAGTGGGCGGTAAACACGTTATTTGTTCTGTTACCATGGTTAATTAGAAGCAAAAATTGCAGATATAGTACCTATTATGAGTATTACACCTTTAAAGAAGATAAATCATAACTTTGATACATCTTTGAGCATTTTCTAACAATTTATGTACAACCTATAATTGGTATCTCACTTTATCATATCCAAGCTGACAAACAAAAACACAGAAATTCCTGATTCGACCAGGGGAAAACCAAAAAGTCCACTGATTAATTTCATTACCCCATTGGGTGGATGGGGGTGACCTTTAGAGGGATGCTTGACTCGAAGGGATATGATTGCATCGAATTGATAGATTAAAAAAGGGTCATATTTTCAAGGCGTTGGTAAAGAGGTAATAGAGGATCATTGCCAATGGGAACACCCTGTGGTGTATAGAGTATTACAGTCCACAATGTGAATTGTGGCAAACTGGCCTTAGATTTCTGAAAAGTTAGAGCACTGCCTAAATTGTAAAAATCACAAAGAACACATACCTGCTCAGAACGAGCAAAGGGCATGGCTGTGTCCAAATCAGTCCCGTGTGTCCAGAAAGCTGTATCTGTGGGCAGGGGGACGAGTATTAATGAATCTACAACGATTTCGAAAAATATATTCCCGACATCATGTGGGGACTCGGGCTTACCTATACAGCCCGTGAGGATTAGCTTTATCCAAGTTCCGTGAGTCTTTACACCTCGTTTCTACAATATTAGGCCAGTCGGAGGGCGATGGTGCGTCGCAAAGGATCGCATCAATATTGCCGCATCTGTGGGTGGTGAGAGACGTAGTTAGTATCACCCAGCTAACAAGAATGCATGCGGGGGTGCCTTTTGAAAGATAAGGTGTCTTACCTTCTCTGTGAAAACACGGAGCTCTAGGTTGGAGCCTCCCCACGTCTGCTGACTACAAACAAGTGGGCGTGTAATCCTTTGGGAGTTATGAAAACAAAGAAAGGACACTGAATCCGGGTTGTTACTGTAGGCAACCTGACGCTCTTGGGACTTTTCTGGGTTAATCAGAAAAGTAAACAACCGCAGTGCTGCGGTAAAGTTTACAATTAGCGAAGTGGCATAAGAGCGGTCCACTTACTCATATTGACTGGCGGATAGATGTTTTGACACAATATATCATGGGCATACTGCCGGCCAGGGTATGAGAAGGGGGGGTGCGCGTTATGATGTGGTAGCATATAAATTCTTAAAGATATATTCTAAATATAGAAAACAATACATATTCGTGAATGGATGCACCTCTCAAGCATGAGGGTGAAAATCTCTTTCATTGAATACATATGACACTGAAATTCCATTCTATACAAAAATGTCTCTGAAGCCTCTAAGGATTATGTCTAGGTTGTTGGATGTAAATATAAATACCCCTACCCTTGGAGGACGGTCAACAGCTGTTGTCATCTGTTACCATTCTGTAGTGGACAATATCTTTAATTTCTGTGAAAAGCAGTTACAAAGTATGATTATCCCATGCTCAGGACCTCTCTCACAGGAGGGTCAAAAGCAATAGTCATTTAGTTACAGCTGTCTCCTATGGTACCATTTCATGAGCGACAGCTTATTGTAAATTTGTAAAGTTCAGATATCGGACATGACAATGCAGATCGGGCGCGTCAGCGACCAAAGCTAGCTAACTGGGCATGACTGCTCTCTGACTCATTTAAACCATTGTGAATCGTATCCAAGATTGTCATCCATTTGGATTCTCTCAAGGTTAGGATTCGTGCAATGTCCCCACCCCTAGGGCCCAGATTGATTTTCTCTAGTACTAGCCATTGTAAGGTGTCTGGGGTGTGGCCTTTCAAAGTGCAATGATCTACTAAAGGGGCACCTTGTACTCTGCATCGGATTCTACTCCCATGTTGTAGAATACGGGCTTTGACCTTTTGTTGGGTCTGACCTACATATGCTAAATCACAAGGACACTTGATCCAGTAAATTACATTCGAGGAGTTGCAATTGGTATGCGATTTCAATGTGTAGGTTTTACCTCTGTAGGTCAAGTCTTTAGTCTGAATTGTGGTTGCACATGCAGTGCATGATCCACACCTAGTGTGTCCCACAATCGGAGGAAGATGCCATAATGATTGGATGGTAGGACTCTGAGGTATCGGAAGGAATGATTGCACAACCTGGTCCCTGATGTTACATGCTCTTTTGAAGGAGTGTAATGGTGGTGCTTGTTGTCCAATATCATCTGCTACTAGCCGCCAATGTTTGTTAATGATTTTCTTAATATCATTACTGCGGGTAGAGAACGTGGTGACACAGATGACTCGTTCCCCAGCTCGGTCCTCTTTTCTTTCGCAATTCAGTAAATTCTCTCGGGGGCTATACCAGGCTCTTTTTCGTGCACGTTTCACTAAACGTGTGGGATAGCCTCGTGCTGTGAGTCGATCCGTTAGGTCCTGTGATTCGGCCATATAGTTCTCTTTGGAGGAACAGTTGCGTCGAATTCTGAGGAATTGGCCCACAGGGAGGTTATCGCGTAATCCCGTGGGGTGATGGCTATTATATTCAAGTAATGAATTCCGCTCAGAAGGTTTGCGAAATAAAGTTGTTTCTAGCAATTTGGTCTCAGGGTTGACAAAGATAGTGATATCCAGAAACGCAATTTTCTCCTTATTGGCTTCAAGGGTGAACTGGATATCTGTGCTTTGTGTGTTTAGCCAAGCATGGAATGGCGTGAGGTCATCTTTGGTGCCATTCCACAAACAAAGCACATCATCAATATATCGGACCCACATGATCATGTGGTGTCCGAATGGGTTCATGTCACTGAAGATGAACCGGTTCTCGTAGTCATCCATATATAGTATTGCCAGATTGGGGGCAAATGTAGCCCCCATCGCTACTCCCTTGGTTTGAAGAAAGAACTCTTGTTGGAACATGAAAAAGTTTTTCATCATTGCTATTTTCAGAAGTTCGATAATAAAGTAAGTAGATACTGGAACTGGAGCCGTCCTAGTATCAAGGGCCTTTTCCATGACAGCGATGGCATCAAGCTGAGGAATACTGGTGTACAATGATACTATGTCACAGGTTACTAGCAATTGGGTGTTTGGATCAAATGGTCTTTGATCGATCAGATTGATGACCTGGGTAGTGTCCCGAAGGTATGTCCTGGTTCTTATGGCCAGAGGCTTTAAGAAAAAGTCGATATATTGACAGAGTGGTTCTAGCATAGATCCACAACCGGACACTATTGGGTGTCCAGGAGGATTGTCGAGGCCTTTGTGCACCTTTGGTAGGGTGTAAATTGTTGCTAGCAGTGGGTGATTGAGATTCAGAAATTTGAATTCTTGCTGCGATAGAAAACCTTCTTCCAGGCCTTTTTGTGTAGTTTGAAGTATCAATAGGGCTAGATCTTTTGAAGGGTCATTGTGAATGAGTTTATAGCTAACTCCATCATTAAGTTGCCTGTAGATTTCATTTTTATAAGCGATGGTGTCTTGAATCACAATAGCCCCGCCTTTGTCGGCGGGCTTGATGACTATATCAGCATTGTCCTTCAAACTTTTAAGTGCCAATCTTTGGTTTGCACTCAAGTTGAATCTGATGTATTTCGGTTTGTTGACTATGTTCTCCACTTCTTGGATAACCAAGTCTTCAAATGCAAGAATTTTGTTACTGATTGCATAGGATGGGGGAAAGAAGGTTGATGGTTCCCTCAGTCCAGTTACAGATGATCTCAATGGAGCAGTAGCATGTCTGAAGAAGTACCTGAGACGAATCTTTCTGAAAAAGTTATAGAGTTCTGTTTTGAGTTGAAATCTATTCGGGAGGGTAGTTGGAACGTAAGAGAGACCTTTGCTCAACACCTTTTGCTCTTCCTCAGATAGTTTCCCCATGGTTCCCGGGGCGGGAACCATGGGGAAATATCAACAAGGAGAAACACCTATCGGTGGTGACAAGTGTACCCGAACATGCTATCACTAATCCTATAGTGAACATTTCAAAATATCAACTATCTGAGGAAGAGCAAAAGGTGTTGAGCAAAGGTCTCTCTTACGTTCCAACTACCCTCCCGAATAGATTTCAACTCAAAACATAACTCTATAACTTTTTCAGAAAGATTCGTCTCAGGTACTTCTTCAGACATGCTACTGTTCCATTGAGATCATCTGTAACTGGACTGAGGGAACCATCAACCTTCTTTCCCCCATCCTATGCAATCAGTAACAAAATTCTTGCATTTGAAGACTTGGTTATCCAAGAAGTGGAGAACATAGTCAACAAACCGAAATACATCAGATTCAACTTGAGTGCAAACCAAAGATTGGCACTTAAAAGTTTGAAGGACAATGCTGATATAGTCATCAAGCCCGCCGACAAAGGCGGGGCTATTGTGATTCAAGACACCATCGCTTATAAAAATGAAATCTACAGGCAACTCAATGATGGAGGTAGCTAGACCCTTCAAAAGATCTAGCCCTATTGATACTTCAAACTACACAAAAAGGCCTGGAAGAAGGTTTTCTATCGCAGCAAGAATTCAAATTTCTGAATCTCAATCGCCCACGGCTAGCAACGATTTACACCCTACCAAAGGTGCACAAAGGCCTCGACAATCCTCCTGGACGCCCAATAGTGTCCGGTTGTGGATCTATGCTCGAACCACTCTGTCAATATATCGACTTTTTCTTAAAGCCTCTGGCCATAAGAACCAGGACATACCTCCGGGACACTACCCAGGTCATCAATCTGATCGATCAAAGACCATTTGATCCAAACACCCAATTGCTAGTAACCTGTGACATAGTATCATTGTACACCAGTATTCCTCAGCTTGATGCCATCGCTGTCATGTAAAAGGCCCTTGATACTAGGACGGCTCCAGTTCCAGTACCTACTTACTTTATTATCGAACTTCTGAAAATAGCAATGATGAAAAACTTTTTCATGTTCCAACAAGAGTTCTTTCTTCAAACCAAGGGAGTAGCGATGGGGGCTACATTTGCCCCCAATCTGGCAATACTATATATGGATGACTACGAGAACCGGTTCATCTTCAGTGACATGAACCCATTCGGACACCACATGATCATGTGGGTCCGATATATTGATGATGTGCTTTGTTTGTGGAATGGCACCAAAGATGACCTCACGCCATTCCATGCTTGGCTAAACACACAAAGCACAGATATCCAGTTCACCCTTGAAGCCAATAAGGAGAAAATTGCGTTTCTGGATATCACTATCTTTGTCAACCCTGAGACCAAATTGCTAGAAACAACTTTATTTCACAAACCTTCTGAGCGGATTTCATTACTTGAATATAATAGCCATCACCCCAGGGGATTATGCGATAACCTCCCTGTGGGCCAATTCCTCAGAATTCGACGCAACTGTTCCTCCAAAGAGAACTATATGGCGGAATCACAGGACCTAACGGATCGACTCACAGCACGAGGCTATCCCACACGTTTAGTGAAACGTGCACGAAAAAGAGCCTGGTATAGCCCCCGAGAGAATTTACTGAATTGCGAAAGAAAAGAGGACCGAGCTGGGGAACGAGTCATCTGTGTCACCACGTTCTCTACCCGCAGTAATGATATTAAGAAAATCATTAACAAACATTGGCGGCTAGTAGCAGATGATATTGGACAACAAGCACCACCATTACACTCCTTCAAAAGAGCACGTAACATCAGGGACCAGGTTGTGCAATCATTCCTTCCGATACCTCAGAATCCTACCATCCAATCATTATGGCATCTTCCTCCGATTGCGGGACACACTAGGTGTGGATCATGCACTGCATGTGCAACCACAATTCAGACTAAAGACTTGACCTACAGAGGTAAAACCTACACATTGAAATCGCATACCAATTGCAACTCCTCGAATGTAATTTACTGGATCAAGTGTACTTGTGATTTAGCATATGTAGGTCAGACCCAACAAAAGGTCAAAGCCCGTATTCTACAACATGGGAGTAGAATCAGATGCAGAGTACAAGGTGCCCCTTTAGTAGATCATTGCACTTTGAAAGGCCACACCCCAGACACCTTACAATGGCTAGTACTAGAGAAAATCAATCTGGGCCCTAGGGGTGGGGACATTGCACGAATCCTAACCTTGAGAGAATCCAAATAGATGACAATCTTGGATACGATTCACAATGGTTTAAATGAGTCAGAGAGCAGTCATGCCCAGTTAGCTAGCTTTGGTCGCTGACGCGCCCGATCTGTATTGTCATGTCCGATATCTGAACTTTACAAATTTACAATAAGCTGTCGCTCATGAAATGGTACCATAGGAGACAGCTGTAACTAATTGACTATTGCTTTTGACCCTCCTGTGAGAGAGGTCCTGAGCATGGGATAATCATACTTTGTAACTGCTTTTCACAGAAATTAAAGATATTGTCCACTACAGAATGGTAACAGATGACAACAGCTGTTGACCGTCCTCCAAGGGTAGGGGTATTTATATTTACATCCAACAACCTAGACATAATCCTTAGAGGCTTCAGAGACATTTTTGCATAGAATGGAATTTCAGTGTCATATGTATTCAATGAAAGAGATTTTCACCCTCATGCTTGAGAGGTGCATCCATTCACGAATATGTATTGTTTTCTATATTTAGAATATATCTTTAAGAATTTATATGCTACCACATCATAACGCGCCCCCCCCCTTCTCATACCCTGGCCGGCAGTATGCCCATGATATATTGTGTAAAAACATCTATCCGCCAGTCAATATGAGTAAGTGGACCGCTCTTATGCCACTTCGCTAATTGTAAACTTTACCGCGGCACTGCGGTTGTTTACTTTTCTGATTAACCCGGAAAAGTCCCAAGAGCGTCAGGTTGCCTACAGTAATGACCCAGATTCAGTGTCCTTTCTTTGTTTTCATAACTCCCAAAGGATTACACGCCCACTTGTTTGTAGTCAGCAGACGTGGGGAGGCTCCAACCTAGAGCTCCGTGTTTTCACAGAGAAGGTAAGACACCTTATCTTTCAAAAGGCGCCCCCGCATGCATTCTTGTTAGCTGGGTGATACTAACTACGTCTCTCACCACCCACAGATGCGGCAATATTGATGCGATCCTTTGTGACGCACCATCGCCCTCCGACTGGCCTAATATTGTAGAAACGAGGTGTAAAGACTCACGGAACTTGGATAAAGCTAATCCTCACGGGCTGTATAGGTAAGCCCGAGTCCCCACACGATGTCGGGAATATATTTTTCGAAATCGTTGTAGATTCATTAATACTCGTCCCCCTGCCCACAGATACAGCTTTCTGGACACACAGGACTGATTTGGACACAGCCATGCCCCTTGCTCGTTCTGAGCAGGTATGTGTTCTTTGCGATTTTTACAATTTAGGCAGTGCTCTAACTTTTCAGAAATCTAAGGCCAGTTTGCCACAATTCACATTGTGGACTGTAATACTCTATACACCACAGGGTGTTCCCATTGGCAATGATCCTCTATTACCTCTTTACAAACGCCTTGAAAATATGACCCTTTTTTAATCTATCAATTCGATGCAATCATATCCCTTCGAGTCAAGCATCCCTCTAAAGGTCACCCCCATCCACCCAATGGGGTAATGAAATTAATCAGTGGACTTTTTGGTTTTCCCTGGTCGAATCAGGAATTTCTGTGTTTTTGTTTGTCAGCTTGGATATGATAAAGTGAGATACCAATTATAGGTTGTACATAAATTGTTAGAAAATGCTCAAAGATGTATCAAAGTTATGATTTATCTTCTTTAAAGGTGTAATACTCATAATAGGTACTATATCTGCAATTTTTGCTTCTAATTAACCATGGTAACAGAACAAATAACGTGTTTACCGCCCACTACGGTAACTTGACATTGATTGTCTGCCCCCTCATTTATACTTTATATTGTTTATACATTTTCAGATACTGTAGTGCACCCTGGTTTTTACCCTGTCCTGATGAAGACCCCGATGTAAGGCAACAAATACGCCTACCAATGTAGCGTGGGGTCGAAACGTCGACGGCTACTTCACCTCCTGTTCAGTTGACACGCCCGCATTAATTTGGATACTTCTGTGTCAATAGAGATTGCTTTAAACATTACGGGATATGTTATGATCCCCCATTTCGGCTCAGGGATCTGAAGCCTTGAAACTTTACTGCATTTCGAATTAATTTCGATACTCATAAGTTGTCACAAACTTTATCCCTTCACTGTCCTTTTCCTTCACAGCATCACGCTATCCCACTCCCAATTTCCTTTCTTGTGGCACTGTTATTTACCAAGTGATTTGGTTCATTCATTGTGATCAATTTACAGTGTTTGTATATATGTTTTTGATTTAATTTCTGTAATAAATTCAAGTAAAGATACACAGTTCTACAGGGACCCTTCTTTCATACACCATATAGCACCCAGGTCCCATGTGGATTCCATTGGGTAAATCCCCCCTCTTAGATAAAATAAGTCTCTCTGGACTTGGCTGTCCAGAAAGTAGTGTTTCGTAAACGTGTGCAGAAATGCCCATGTTGCTGCCTTACAGATGTCATTCAGAGGGACTCCTCATCCCAAAGCAGTAGTGGCTGCCGTCGCCATAGTGGAATGGGCGCGTAGCCCCACTGGAGGCTACGCGCCTCCAGTTGGGCAAAATGATTTGTGCGATTGAGGTAGAAGGAAATCGCTCTTTTTGGATCCAGACGGTGGAGCCTCTCTTCCTCTTTATAAGGATGCGGAGGTGGAAAGAAGGTGGGAAAAAGTGATGGTCTGCCTGATGTGAAAGGAGGTGACAACTTTGGGAAGGAAGGGTGGACGAGTTCATATGACAACCCAGTCCGGATGTACAGCCAGAAAAGGAGGCTTGGATGAAAGATCATGGAGCTCACTCACTCTTCTGGCAGATGTGATGGGCACCAGGAATGCAGTCTTAAGAATTAAGAGATGAAGAGTTGTGAAGCGGCTCAAACGGGACCCACATCAAATAAGTCAAAACCAAATTCAAGTCCCATTGAGGCATCACAAAGGGAAAAGTAGGAAAGAGATGAGTGAAGCCTTTTAAGAAATGATTTACAACTGGGGACTTGAAGAGAGAAGGCTGATCAGGAAGCTTGACAATGGCAGTAATGGCCGAAATATAGCCCTTGTTAGTACCCAGAGCAGAGCCCTGCTGGGCCAAAGAATGGAGGAACAAGAGCACCTCAGAAAGAGGGGCAGAAAGGGGATCCACAGCCTTTGCTGTGCACCATTCCACAAATGTATTCCATCTGCCGGTGTATACCATCTCAGTGAAGGGACACCTGGCTGCCAAGATTACATCACAGACTGCAAGAGGCAAGACAAATGACATCAACTGCTGCCGCTCAATCTCCACGTAAGGAGGTGGAGGCTGGACAGGTTCGGGTGGAGGACCGTTCCCTGCTGCTGCGACATAAGATCCTCCCGAAGAGGCAGTCAGATCGGAGGATCAATGACCATGTTGAGCAACTCGGGATACCAGACTCTTCGTGCCCAATCCGGAGCCACAAGAATGACTTCGGCACTCTGGGCAGAAGCGGTATAGGCGGAAAGGCGTATAGAAGACCGGAACTCCATTCACAACGAAAATCGTCGCCTAGCGAGTGCCGCCTTGGAAATTTCAACGTGCAGAACTGCAGACATTGCGCGTTCTCTTTGGTGGCGAATAGATCTAACCAAGGCTCTCCCCCTCAGAAAGAGACCATGCACCACCTCCGAGTGAAGACGCTATTTGTGATCCATCATGCAGCTGCAGCTGAGTTTGTCCTGACGTTCAGTGAACCTGCCAGGTGTTGAACCACCATGGAAATGCACTGATGTTCCAGCCATGTCCAGAGGCACAGGGCCTCTGACATAGTGTCCACGACCCAAGCCCACCCTCTTGGTTGTAGTACCATATGACGGTGGTGTTGTCCGTGAACACCTGCACTACTCTTCCCCGGACCGAGGGAAGGAATGCCTTTAGTGCCAGACGGATTGCCCGAAGCTCCAGAAGGTTGATGTGGAGCACGGACTCCGTCGGAGACCAGAGGCCTCTGATCTCCGCCTCTCCCATGTGGTGGCCCCATCCCAGAAGGGATGCGTCTGTCACCACTGTATGATCTGGTTGTGAAAGGGAGAGGGATCTGCCGTTGACCCAATCCTAGTTCGTGTGCCACCACTGCAATTGCAGTGCAGTATCCTTCCAGATCTGAACGCAATCAGACAGATTCCCCTGATGCTGCGCCCACTGGAACTTCAGGTCCAACTGCAGAGCCTGCATATGAATGAATGAATGGATGAACGTTTGTAAAGTGCTCTATTCCCGAGGCGTCTTGGCGCTAGAATAGCAGAGATATGAAAGGCAGGGGAGGGAATGGTTACTCAGCAGGAAAAAGTGGTGACATGATCGACCAGCAGGATTTAGGAGGCCATGAGGCCCAGCAGCCTCAGAGTCATCCTGACCGAAACCCGTGATAGAGGCTGAAAGATCGGAATCATAGCCCAAATATCCCAGACTCACTATTCGGGAGGATAAACCCGAAACTGCGTCGTGTCCAGAACTGCTCCAATGAAAAGGAGCTTCTGAGAGGGAATCAGGTGCGACTTCTGCAAGTTGATGAAGAACCCCAGCAAATGCAGGAGGTCGGCCGTAGTCTGGAGGTGGGAGACGACTGATTGGGGCAAGCCCGCCTTCAACAACCAGTCGTTGAGATAGGGGAAGACTAGAACCCCTGATCTGCGCAGATGAGCTGCGACCACCGCCATCACTTTCGTGAACACCCAAGGGGCACTGGTAGGGCCAAAAGGGAGCACAGTAAACTGAAAGTGCTCGTGGCTTACCGTGAACCACAGGTAAAACCAGTGGGCCGGCCGGACAAGGTTGTGAGAAGGCTACCAGACAGTTTTCAGGGTCAAGGGCAGACAAGACCTGAGTGAGCGTCAACATTTTGAATTTCTCATTCCGGAAGAAGCGGTTGACGTCCCTGAGATCCAAGAAAGGACACAGGCCTTTGTACTTCTTGGGCACCAGAAAGTAGTGGGAATAGCAACTGCGACCTAATTCTGGGACAGGAAGGCGCTCTATGGTCCCCTTGGCCAAGAGGGCCATAACTTCCTGATGGAGAAGGGCCAGGTGATCCTCCGACATGCGATGGTACTGAGGTGGCATGGAGGGAGGGGTAGTTTCGAAGGGGGGGAGTAGCTCCTTCGGACTAACTGCAGAGCCCACCTGTCTGACGTGATGGTGCACCAGTGGGGGATGTGATGGCGGATCCTGCCACCACTGGCATTTGGTGGCCCAGGAAGGTCGGACTAGGAGGGTTGGAGGCTGATGCAGAGGGGGCTGAGGTGGACTGGCCCCCAGAACCACACCGGCGGTTTCTACGTCCCGATCCACGCTGGGGATGAATAGCCTGCGCTGGCATGTGGCTCTGAGTGGGGCGGATTGGGGGACCCCTTCCATAGCCACTAAAGGGGTGAAAAGCAGACTGCGCAGGGCTGGTGGTTGAGAAGCCCAATGACCTGGCCGTAGCTCGAGAGTCTTTAAAGCGTTCCAGCGAGTTGTCTGCCATGTCATCCGAAGAGACGACGGCCATCAAAAGGCATGTTTATAAGTGTGGATGAGGCACAGGGTCAGGCTGATTTGCATATGGCCATGTCTGAACTGGGGTGGCAGAGTGGGCTAAAGAACGGTGATGGATAAACCCAGATCTGTTGACTGGGTGTGAGTGTTTTATTGGTTCAGATGCTCAGTCCATCACCACCTCCTTTTGTACCGCTTTGTTTGCCATAAGATGGCAGGGTATGCTCAGACGTGAGTCCCTTGCTCACTTTGCCACTGGATTCAAGCAAGCCTGGCTGAGGACGGCTGTAATGCCAGAAACCGGTCCTAGGAAGCTTTTTTCCGGTCCAGGGAAGGCATGGCTTGGCAGTTCGGGCTGGACTGTTCCCATGAGGCACAGGGTCAGACTGATTTGCATATGGCCATGTCTGAACTGTGGTGGCAGAGTGGGCTAAAGAACGGTGATGGATTAAACCCAGATCTGTTGACTGGGTGTGAGTGTTTGATTGGTTCAGATGCTCCGTCCATCACCACCCCCTTTTGTACCGCTTTGTTGGCCATAAGTTGGCAGGGTATGCTCAGACGTGAGTCCCTTGCTCACTTTGCCACTGGATTCAAGCAAGCCTGGCTGAAGACGGCTGTAATGCCAGAAACCGTTCCTAGGAAGATTTTTCCCGGTCCAGGGAAGGCATGGCTTGGCAGTTCGGGCTGGACTGTTCCCATGAGGCACAGGGTCAGACTGATTTGCATATGGCCATGTCTGAACTGGGGTGGCAGAGTGGGCTAAAGAACGGTGATGGATTAAACCCAGATCTGTTGACTGGGTGTGAGTGTTTAATTGGATCAGATGCTCCATCCATCACCAGCCCCTTTTGTACTGCTATAAGTGTGGATTGGACATCCCTGTAAAAGCCAGTCAAACGCAACCAGGGGTGGCGCCGAAGGGCTACTGATGTGGCAATTGTTCTGCCCAGTGTGTCGGCGGTATCCAGCCCACAACGGATAGTAAACTTTGCTGCATCTCTACCCTCGATGACAGCACGGGAGAGTACTGCCCAGGCCTCCTCCGGGCACTGAGGTAGCACCTGCGCCACCATATCCCACACAGAGTGGGAATAATGACCCAGAAGACATGCAGTGTTTACTGACCGCAGCCTCAAGCTGGAGGAAGGTGGAGGAAGAAAACATCTTCTTCCCAAGTTGATCCAGCTTCTTGGATTCCCTATCAGGAGGAGCTGTAAGGAAGGCACCCTTAGACGTAGAGGCTTGGACCACCAAGCTCTCGGGGATAGGGTGTTGAGAGTGGGAAGTGGGGTCGCCCGGGGCTGGATGGTGGCGTCGGGCAACCATCCTATCCACAGGAGCCCTGTGTTGGGCCTGGATCAGGTGCCCAAAAGGATGTCGGTTAGGGCTTCATTGAATGGCAGCAGGGGCTCCGAAGAGCTTGCTGCCGGCTGAAGCACCTCTGTCAGGAGGTTAGTCCTGACTGCCACTGTAGGTTGCTTGAGGTTGAGAGCCTGGGCCGCCCTATGCAACACCACTGCGTATGATGCTCCCGCCTCTGCAGCCAACGTAGGAGGATGCCTAGGTCTGGGGAGTTATCCAGACCACTGGCATCCCCCAGTTTCTCTCTCAAGTCCTGCTCACACTCAAGCTGGGCAGTTTAAGTGTCATACAACCTCTCCCAGTCTTTCTCACCCTCCTCTGGCTGCCAATCAGGCTGAAAATGGCCAGGGTGGAACACAGGCACAAAAGTATCACTCGGTGTCCGATCCTGCTCCGGCCGACGCCGGCTGACACCGGTCTGGCTCCGGTTCTACGTCGGGATGTAAGCCGGGGTCGATGCCGGCGGGGGGTCCAGCTGGTGTCGGCTGTGGACGTGGTTCTGGTGGAGTCTGCACCGGTGGAGGTGTCATGAGGTTGACCGGTACTGATCCGGTTCCAGGCCTGGATCCGGGGGGGCCCTGCAGTGCTGGGGCCAGAGCCGCCAGCGTCAAAGGCCTAGGGTCCGCAGGGCCCAAAGGTGCGCCAAAGGAGTCGCGCTGCCTAAAGATGGCATGCATCGCTTCATAAAATTGACAAAGCTGGGCAGGGGTCACTCCCGGGCCGGGGAAGGGAGGGAAGGCCGGAGTCGACCCTCAAGGCTCCGCATGTGGAGCCGTGGGAGTGGCATCCCCCATACCCTTCATAACATCAGCCAATGGACAAGGGTAAGTTAAAGAGCGACAATGCTTCTTCGACTTCTTCTTACTGTGCTTCGACTTACCTGATCCCGAGTGCGAAGACTTGGATGACGAGTGTTGGTGATGGCTCCGCGATTGGACCCGCGACCTCCCTCGTGACAGGGACCTTGAGCGACGGGGAGCCGACTGCCGGGCCTCAAGGAGATTTCGGTACCGCTCCCGCAAAGACTTCAGGGTCATGGTTTGGCAGTCGGAGCACGACTTGTGGTCGCGCTCCAGGCAGAAGAGACACACGAGGTGAGGATCCGTTAAGGACATCAGTCGGGTACAGGAGCCGCAGGCCTTGAAACCGGGCATCTCGCGTGCACCAGGAGTCGATGAAGACTCAAAAAAGAAGTTGATAAAAGTTGCAAAAACTCAGTCAGAAAATTACTGGAGGTACCGCTCTCTCCGGATCTACGCTTGCTGGTGTGGAAAACAAAAGAACTGACATCAGCGTGCGAGGGCATCGTCTAAGTAACCTCCCCGTCATCCCGGCGACCACGACGCTGACGATGGATGCGGAGTCCACCGACGCCACCTACCGATGCGCAGGAGTACTGCTGATTAATACTTTCCCGGATCCAGTCTGACGCCTGGTTGATATTCCAAGGTAAGGAATCTATAACTAATTGTTTCTTTCAGAAAAAAGGACTTTGCCCTATTTGTACTTTTAATAATGGGGAGATTGACATTTCAAGGCCAACTTAAAAACCATTTACAAGTACCTGTAGTAGTTCTTCTGTAGTACTTATTCATCCACTCATACATGCCATTTTGATTCAGTTACTACATTTCCTACTCCTTTGTGATGTTAACTGCAGCTTACACCTCCACCAGTGGGTTCAGTGCTTAAACCAACACATACACAAACATCACAGCACACATCCTAATATCATGTAACTGAAAGATCCAATTCTTCTTGCATTTTCCTGGTTAACGCAAGCAAGCGCTCGACTACTTTGAAATGGTAAGATGGTATTTCATTACTTTAAGAGGTGGGATGTCACTATATTTCTATCAAGGGCAACAATATTAGCTTGCACATGTATCCAGCTCAGTATTGGCTTTCCCCATGATATCAAGATAAGCATAAATAGAGAAGTGTAGATTTACTATTCAAACTCCACATGTACTTATCTTGACACTATAGAGGTTGTCAAGACTGTGGAGTCGATACCAGTGGGGGTCATTATATTGAGATTTCTCACCCTCTAAGACCTAGCATGAGGTCATACAATGTCCAGAAAGAGCCCCCAATTCCTGTCTTCCTATGCTTTGGGGACCAAATGTAGAGAGCAATTGTGTGGAACAAACACTCTGTGGGGTTGGTAAACTCTTACCTTTTAACAAACAAAAATCTGTCTTTCTTCTGGATGATTCAATGACTTTCCACAAGAGTTGCAGAAGGATTCAGGGTATCCCCAAAATACTTTATTCACTGAATTCTGTCTTGACTGGGTACTGCAAACTTAGACTGCACTACGTATTGGAAAGTGAGGAATCCGATGACCTTTTTAAGTGTTCTCAAGTGGAATGAACAGACCTACAATACTTTAGGCACTTGGGGTGCTATGTACTCAGAAACACTTTCATTAATGGGGGAGTAGGACGGAACAGGGTAAGTAACTAACCACAGAGGATAAATGCCCCGAGGTGACAAGAGTCAGGTATTTCTCCACCACATCTCCAATTTTGATGGGCTCCTCTACCTTCTCCAGACATTTGGTAAGCTTTGTACAGGTGCCATTATTAGAGCAACACGGTGTGAGGATGAGCTGGCAATTGCCTGCATCCCTACGCCAATGTAATTAATAAAACAATGTATGAATGTGATCAGCAAGGTTTTAGAGAAGAGTAGGAATAACGCAGAACACCACATTTAGATTTTTTAGGGAAGGTGAAAACAACAGAGGGGACCCTGTCTATGTTCTAATGTGTAAGAGGGGCTTCAGCCAGTGCTGTACTTCGTTTCTCCATCTCATTCAGTCTTTGGGTTATAATGGTATGGGAGTGTTTCCAACAAAATCAGAGCTGACACAACAGTTATGTACCTCCAGATCCTACCTTATCCAAGATGGAGAGGATTGTTGTCTCAGTACTAAGGCCTCACCAGATGGCAGATAGGTTGTCATCATAGATGTTACTCTTGGAAATGGGTTCAGCATAAGATATTGAACTTTTTTCATTCATTTATTTAGATACATTAGATTTGACACCAGTGTCTACTTAGGCAAGTTTATAGGACCAGATTGCTGGTCAGCAACGGGATTACCAATATTTCTTTTAAAGTGCTTGGTACACCATCCTTCAATCTGGTCTGATAAATTACATCCCTTGGGGTAGACCAAAAATATTAAAGGCCAGATGTGTAAAAATCTTAAAAGGTACTGTATTATTGTGAGAAGCCTGTGGATTACTTTAACGAGACAATTCATTTTTTTTGCTTTAAGAATTTTATTGAATTTTAAGGTTAACAAACACAAGAAAAAGAAGCGGTAACAACATTATCAGAGCAATATACGTATTACAAATAATATATAAGCATATAATATATAACTGTATAATGAGAAAACGCTAACAGAAAAAGGGAAAGAAATTAAAAGAAAAGGAGGGAAAGGAAATATAAAAGAAAGTATAAGTGCATAGAAAGTAATATGGAAACGAGAGGAGAAGTAGTTTAAAGTACAAGTGCATGTGAAGCAAGGTAGGATGTAACAGGTAACCATAGAAGATCCGACTTAATTTTCTGAGATAAAATAGAGGAGGACACAGTAGCAATTCTATGTTTTTCACAAATGAAATTCCACCAGATTAGTGAGGATAACTTGGAATTATCCTTCCAACATGACAAAATACCTTTAAAATCTAATACAATAAATAGGTCAAACAATAAAGATATAGGAGAACATTCAAGTCAGGTGAAGATGAACCTAGAAATTTTTTTTTCAATGATAACGTAATATCACAATTGAAGATTTTCATGCAAGTAGACCAAATAGAACGCCCAAAGGTCAAAGTTTTAGAACATTCATAAATTTGATGTGTTAAAGTGTCAGTAGATTCAGAACAAGACCAGCACAAGGGGAAAACTTGGAAATACAAACAGGAGTAATAACTGCTCTATTGTAAATAAAATGGAGAATTGAGTTATACGAGCAGCAGCAGAAATTTTAAATAACTTGGACCATAATTTATCCCAAGCAGAGACAGACTCCTAAATGCCTTCTGTGAATACCGAAAGTCTTGAAATTAGGATTTTTCTCAATTTAGTAGTAGTAAAGTTAGGACTCCTAACTTTACTACTACTAAATTGAGAAAAATCCTAATTTTAAGACTTTCGGTATTCACAGAAGGCAGTTAGGCATCCTAAAGTTAGGAGTCCTAACTTTACTACTACTAAATTAAGAAAAATCCTAATTTTAAGACTTTCGGTATTCACAGAAGGCATTTAGGAGTCCTAAAGTTAGGAGTCCTAACTTCTGTGAATACCGAAATGAGAGGAGTGGGCCAAGGCTGTGTGTTAGCCTCAACGCTCTTCTCTCTCTATATTAATAATCTGGCAAAGGTCCTGATTGAGGCAAGTGTTGATGCTCCAATTATAGCAGGCGCCAAAGTACCTATTTTAATGTTCGCCGACGATCGCCTTATAATTTCAAAGACTCCGAGTGGCTTGCAAAAAGCACTTGGAATCTTTGAAGCCTTCTGTACTGATCAGGAGCTTGAAATTAATGTTTTAAAATCAAAATTCATGTCTTTTAACCAGCACAAGACATTTAGAGGGAAAATACTAATGAACAAACAACCCCTGGAACAAGTAAAATTATTCTTATATTTGGGCGTAACCATCCAGCATGACCTACGATGGAACGAACAGATAGATCTCGTAGCCCTAAAACATAGGCAACTTGCCGGGGTACTGAATAGAGAACATGCTAAGTCCCTGACTAAACCATTGGCCCCTGCAATCATGGTCTATAAAGCAAAGGCTCTGGGTGCAGCCCTCTATGGTGTAGAAATCTGGGGGCAAGGAAACCTAAGTAAATTAACATGTTCCGAAAATAGCTTTTTGCGTAAACTCACCATGCTGCCACAGAGCACCCCCATAGGGCCTGTCTTACAGGACTTAGGCATGACACCAATTAAAATCATTGCAAACTTTCGCCCGGTATTATACTGGAGGCTAATATGGGTTATGCCGGAACTGGAAATATTTGCAAGGGGCCTCCTTGATATTATTAAAAGTGATGTCTTTCATCAGATAAAATGGCTCTCTGGAATTGGAGCGATTCTCAGAGAGCTGGGTCTAGTGGAGACATGGGAGGACCCGACGAATGCTACTTTTCCGTCAAAAAAAGCCTTAACGGGCATGTATCTGGAATTGATATTTTCCAAATTGTTTAGGTCCACTCCCCCACTCTCACTAACCAGGGTTTTTATGGAGCTCAAGGATGAGACGTCATTTGAGCCATTTTGGGACGACATAACTAAACCACTGGATAGAAAGCTCTACTTCCAATTGAGACTCGGCAGCATTCCTGTCAGAGCATTTACATCCAGGTGGTCTAGTGGTGGAAATCCCTCATGCCCATTTTGCCCGAATTCTAAGGAAACAATTAGCCACTTACTCTTCGAATGTCAAGCTTACTCTTCCCTGCGTAGAGCTTGGTTGCGCCCAATGGCTAAATTGTTGGGCACTCGGAGAGGACTACTGGCCATTAGAATTATCTGTACAAATCCCAGCCCCCTAATTTACATAGCAGTTGTTACATTTCTGGTATGGGCATGGGTCATTAGAAGTAAATGTTCAAAGGGATAAGTAATCCTATGATTAACTCTATGATTCTTGATGTCCCTAGTCTTGATGAAATTTTCTTATCCTGATGGATTTTAGCTTTTGTAGTATTTTAGTGTGAATTTTATCCCTATTTTCATTGCACGAACTCTTTCAATGTTTTTTATGACAATTATTAGAACTAAATTTCCTAATGGATATGTAATGCTATGATTAACTTTATGACTCTTGATGTCCCCAGTCTTGATGATATTTTCCTATCTTCATGAATTTTAGTTTTTGTAGTACTTCTGTGTGAATTTTATCTCCATTTTTATTGCAGGAATTGTTTTAATGTATTGCTGTTATGACAATCGTCGAATAAAGCTGTTTGACTGACTGACTGACTGAGTAAGGCCATTGTGTGAATACAAAAAGCACTAAGTGCATTCTGTGAATGCCAAAAGTAGTAAATTTATTCTGTGAATACCAAAAGTAGTAAGTGCAATCTGTGAGTACCAAAACAGTAGTAAGTTTAGGATTGAGTCTTAAGTTTATTCTGTGAATCGGGACCCTTGATATATTGAGGAGAATGCTATATCTGAGAGTATGCCTTTGAGATGTGGGGGCCTCAGGGCTTCTCCCTGAGCCCCACGCTCTTCAATGTATACATGTCTTCTCTCGCCGAAGTGGTTAAGCCCTTCGGCATTCAGATTGTCACCTATGAGGATTACACTCAGCTGATCATATCCCTTAATCAATCTGAGAAAGCAGGGTCTAATTTGACTAACTATCTGGTCAAGGATTCCACATGGATGGGAGGATCTTTTTTAAAACTCAATGGAGCAAAAACCGAGTTGATGTTTCTGGGCAAACCTACTATCCTGGATGCCAAAGTTTTCTGGCCCAACTGCTTTGGGGATATGCCTCCCCCTAAAGAGCAGATAGAAAGTCTTGGTGTCTGGCTAGACCAGAGCCTTAACTTTAAAAAGCAAGCACGAAAGGTGACAGGCACCTGTTATGGAATCCTGAAGATGCTCAGAACAATAATCCCTCTGGTACCATTTAGAGCAAGGAGACTGATGATTCAAGTCCTGATTCTGTCTAGACTTGACTACGCTAATGTGCTGTACCTAGGTGCTCAATGTTCAACTATTAAAAGACTACAAACCGTTCAAAACTGTGCGGCACGCCTCCTTATGCAGGCCCATAGCCGGGAATCTACGGGCTGCTCATGGCCTCTCTCCACAGGCTTCCAGTGGCTGAACGTATTCAGTTTAAGGCAATGTGCCTGGTCCATAGACCCCGCTCTGCTACGTGCCCACCGATTCTACGATCCATCATTCCCCCTTATCTTCCCAACAGATCCCTGCGCTCAGAAAATAAGGGTCTTGCAGTTGTCCCCAGGATGAACAAAGCCCGGAGTAGGAGTCGCCGGCTCACATATATTGCCGCTAAATGCTGGACCCGGCTTCCCATTAACATTCGTCTGGAAAACAACTATATGTCCTTCCGGAAACTCCTAAAAACCTTTTTGTTTCGATGACTTCCATTTCTTAGTTCGGTGAGGACTTTTAGTCTCTAGTGCTGGGAGGCCTTCTGGTAACCATACGCTCTATAAAAGGTTTTCAAATTAGGTCCCGCACACACATATTCAAAACCAGCATTTATTCAACACTTCAACGGTAAATACATACTCAGGCATGAACATCAATCAAATACATTCTAACCACAATCAAAGCCATAGGATAAAAGGACAATGCCGGTTCCTAAATTTTGACTCAATGTACATATGAAGGACTCTTGTGAGTTCTCTTTAGTGAAAACAATAGTTGAATCCATACACACGAGGTTATTCAGCGCCAACGCGCGTTTCGGTGCCTCACCCAATGTGGGCTATACCTTCATCAGGGCGACATCAGTACATAGTGTGGGACACAGAAGAAGAGACCTTAATGTGGGTTGTCCAAACACTAAGGGACACAAAGCAGAGTTGAGACCAGCTCATTACATCTTGCTACAGTGTCTAAACCGGGCGGGTGTCACAGGCTCTGCCCTGGGGTGGCTGAAATCCTTTCTTACAGGTCGGAGCTTTCAGGTCCAAAGGGGCTCCTTCAGATCTTCAGAGCTAGCGCTTGAACAGGGAGTGCCTCAGGGCTCTGCCTTGAGCCCAACCCTATTTAATATTTAATATTTAATTGGCCCCCCTAGCCGAGGTGAGGTGGTGCAGGCGTATGGAGTGGAGTTAGTCTCCTACGCTGATGACACCCAACTGCTTATCTCCCTATCTCAAGCACCATCAATAGCGGCGTCCAACTTTAAGGCCTGTATGCAGGATCTGGCCACATGGATGAACTCGCACTGCCTAAAGCTAAACGGTTCCAAAACCGAGGTACTGGTGGTGGGGGGCTCCAGCCTAAATTGGACAGCGGACTGGTGGCCACCATGTCTGGGCCCTACCCCCACCCCTTGTAAGGAGGCTAAGAACTTGGGGATATGGGTGGACCCTACTCTTTCCTACGAGGGCCACATTTTGGCAAGCGTTTTGGGGTGCTTAAAACACTCAATCAAACATTGGATTTACTTTCCCTTGAAGCTAGATGCACTTTAACACAGGCACTTGTGACATCCCATTTAGACTATGGGAATGTCTTATTCTTGGGTGCTACGGAAAAAAGTTTGGGACACTTATAAGTCCTTCAAAACTCGACAGCTCGCTTAGTGCTGAGACTTCCGAAAAGAGCTGCGTCTAAAACTGCTCTGGCGGCCCTACACTGGCTGCCAGTAAAAAAGAGAGTTATGTACAAAGCTCTCCTCATATGTCACCGGATATTATGGCAGAATTCTCCCTACTATCTCCATGACCTAATACAAAGATACGAGCCAACAAGAGCCCTTCGCTCTGTAGGCACTACCCAGCTGACGGTTCCCCGTGTAAGAAGCGCCAAACTTGGGGGCAAATCCTTTAGAGTCTTGGCAGCTCAAAATTGGAACAAACTTCCGCCTTGCCTCAGACTGGAAAAATCTGAGGTCAAGTTCAGAGGTCTTTTAAAAACTCACCTGTACAGCTCTTAAAGCTCGGGGTCTGACCGAATGTCTCCTTGAGGTGTGCCAGCTACTTCTTCTCTCCATAGCGCGGGGACACGCCGGGATGGCGTCACCATGCGCTTTATAAACGACTTTATTATTCTTCTTCTTCTTCTTATTATTATTATTATAGAGAATATCAGAACTGGGCGTAAGATGCGAGTTCCTAGGGCTCCAGGTAAGTATAGCGGGATTTTAGGAGCAAACGGATACTAGAGTCCCGGGTCCTATATATGGATATGCTCATCAGCGTTGCCTACAACTGTTCCATGGAGATCAGAAATTAAAACTAACAACGCCATGGCCTGGGTTCCTCGGACGGAAAGTGGGGTAATAAACTCCCGCTTCCGATAGCCCATGACATTTAGGGCTGCACATTTTTTTACTTTCTCAACTTGCCAACAATTGGTGAGAACTCTGTCTGGGGGAGGATTGCAGCTTATAAATAGTTTAAACAATAGGCACATTTTATAAAGCAAGATCCTAACAGCAGTTATCATGGCACTGATTCATGATTTAATTATTTCGTTATTTGGTCATCCAATGACCATAAAAGGAACAAAGTAAAACCATACATAATACATACCCCAGTGTACATAAATATTTTTCAACTTATCAAGGTCATAAAACAAGCATTGATTAAAAAATCAGTTCACAGAACAATTGCAGACCTTAAGCTTATAGCACACTGTAGAAAAGTTACAGTTAAAGCAAATCTTCAGTGTTGGCAGTGACTGTGTAAGAACTCCTTAGCTGCCCTGCATTACCTTACATTTGCCTGTTTTCAAAAAGGTAGAAGGAGCATTTTTCATAGTGAAGAATAAAACTTGCAAAAGAGAAGAAAGTGCAGCTTGCATTGTGGAGAACAAACATTGCATGGGCAAGGAGGTGAGTAGTATTAACCCAAGTTTCAAGTTTACTTTACTTTATTCGGCATTTTACAAGAATACCATAAAAGTACAATTTAAAATGACAATTATATACAGTTTAAAAGAAAATTCAAAACCTATTCCGATTGCAATTTATTAAGCCCCCATCAAACCCCCACATATTACACATGATTTTGGTGGGGCTTCCTTCAGCAGGTCCCTCTTGTCTCTCTCAATTTTACTGCTAACCTCAAGAAGTTTGTGATACAGAGCAGGGTCAAGGCATCTTGGGCCATTTGTAAATATAATAGGGCTACCTTAGCATGCTTAAATTTGGCCTTTTTCAGCAAACTAACTAAAAATGGGCAATGAAAAAAAAGGGCATAATAATACAAAATGAAGGGTATCCTGCGGAGATCGGTGGTCGCAACCGCAGGGACCCTTTAGCTCAACTAAACTAGTAAAACCTGCCGGATCGGCCAATAAGTGATGTAAAAGGTTGAGCCTAAAACGTGAAATTAAAAACCTATCATGAGCGTTGTATATGAGGGCAAGATAAGGTTCCATTCCTTCACAGGTCTTCACTAAGCCATAAGCTCTAACTGTGTGTTTGCCCCATTTCTTCTCTTCTCTACACGAGGCTTTATAATTAGAGAACATCTCTTTCACTTTGTTTTGAGCTCGACCTATAATTCCAGTTGGCTTTAGGAAGAGATCCTTGCAGCCAATGCTTTCAAAAACAACCTTTATATACTTCAGCCAAGGGATATCCATTCCCCTGTCCCTACCCAGGCAGTCCATAATTATATGCCTAGTCAGCATGGCCTCGGGGTTAACCCAAATCTCTAGCCATGCTATCAAGGGCCTGACCTGCACCTTGTCCTCCATAAATGCTACACCCAGTTCTTTGTGAGCAATATAAGAGGGAACACACTTTGGGGCTTTGAGCAGCCTTCTCAAATATTTATTCTCCTCAACCTGCAGCTTGTCCGGATCAGTGAACCCCCAAAGTTCCGCACCATATGCTACTTTGGAGCAGCAGATTGAATTATACAGGTTCCTCATTTGCTTCGGGGACCAAGGTCCAAGTCTGCGGCCGAAGTTCATAATTGCCCCTATGCTGGACACAAACTTGCTACAGCGCTCCTCTATCAATGCTTTGAAATGTAAACTCGCATCGAATAAAATGCCGAATTACCTTCCCGAGGCTGTGAGCACCTATTCTATAGTTAAAAAATGTCCGTGGTTTAGGCCCTGCCTCCATAACATACGACTTGGTCAAGTTGGCAGACAGATCTAAATTGCTCATAAAATCCACAAAGCCATCTATCAGACGCTGTAGTCCCAGCGGAGTGCGTGCCAACAGGACTGCTTCGTCTGCGTAAAGCAGGATGGGGATTGCTCTTCTACCTACTCTTGGTGAATCCACGTTTAAATTTCTTAATGCTTTATCTAGACCATTTATGTATAGGGAGAAAAGAGAACAGAGCCAGAATGCAACCCTGTCGCACGCCGCTAGTGCACAGAAAAGGCTCAGTAGTTCCACCCTCTAGAATATACCTGACTTTGGTCGAAGTATTCCAATGTAGGGCTCTCAAGATCTTTATAAGATCTTGATCTGCCCCCAGGTTACTCATAAAAACCCCCAACTTCTCCCTATTAACACAATCGAATGCTGCGGTAAGGTCCATAAAGGCCAAATATACCGCTTCATTGTTGGCAATGGTGTATTTGGCCACCAATAGGTATAGATTTAAGCATTGGTCAGTTGTTGATCTTCCGGCCCTAAACCCGTACTGGACGTCAGTAATAATATGTTGTTCCTCCGCCCAATTCATCAGGCGAGTTAAAACAACACGTCCTAGCACTTTAGCAGTGAAATCTAAAAGGGAGATAGGGCGATAACACTGGGGGCTATCTCTGTTTCCCTTTTTAAAAATGGGGACTATTAAAGCCGATGACCAGGAGCGGGGAAACCTCGTGGCTATAGCAGCATTTATTACTCTTGTTAGAATCGGGGCCCATAAATCTACCTTGCTTAAAAAGAGGTCCGGGGGAATCCCATCCGGTGCTGGTGCCTTATTTCGGGTGCGACCCAGATATAATGATCTCTTCCAGGGTGAATTCTAATGTAACATTCCACCTCCCCTCCCACCCCTCTTTAACCTGTGCCTCGCTATCCCCCCGATTGAAAAGCCCTCGAAAATGTTCCAGCCACTGTTCGAGTAGAACATTGGATCCAATCTGAGGGCTATTTGCGTCCTGAAAGGAGGGGTTATTTACAATCTTCCAGAAGGTAGTTGTGTCTTTCCTTTCGGTAGCTTCCCTCAAGTCCGCCCAGGTTTGTGATTGGAGTACACTCTTCCTGCGCTTAACTGCCTGCTTGTAAATTAGCCTGCATTGCATTACCCTGTTTTTGTCCCTTGGATTTGTACTTAGAGCCATTTTTAGATACCTCTGTGCAAGGGAGCACCCTCGATCGAACCATCTGGGATCATTGTTGGGCTTGCCGAGCCCTGCTGTCTGCAGAAGTCCGTGTCTCAAGCGACCTATTTCCTCAAATGCCTCCACCAAAAGTGGTCCTTCCACTAATAAATCTAAACATTCATCTAGAAGCTGTTTTGTTTCTTTTGCGAGAGACCTATAAAAGCTTTACCCATTAATCTGTGACCATTTCAAACGCCTGCCCTGATCCGTGACCCTCTCTAAATTTGTCTCCCCCCCTCTTTGTAACCTTACTTGTGTTTAGCTCTATTACCAACAATATTAGGGGGTTATGATCACTAAAGCCACTCAACTCTATTGCGGTTCCTATTAGCCACTTTTTGAGCAATTGGGACACTAATATAAAATCAATAAAGGAACTACAATCCCTTCCTTTAAATGTAGGGTTAACCGATATGTTAGGCTCCACGGCCATTAGATCCATCGTGTGTTCAAGGGTATGCTCTTTCATCCCCCTACTCAATTCCCTACCCTCCAGTGTGTACTCGAAGTGTGGACCCTCCTCCAAGCTACAAGAGGTCCAGTTTTCTCTAATGGGTAACAGATTTGGGCACAAATGACAATTAAAGTCCCCAGCTAATAAGAGCATGGATACCATTGTACCCTGCTTCTGCCCCATCACAGAGCTTAATCTTTCATCTAGCTCTCTCACTCTGGAGCCTCCTGCAATATAAAAATTAATCAAGATTATATTAAGGTCCCTATTTATGAACTGGAGACCCAGCATGTGGTCTGAATTCCATTTTAGATCAGTCCATACCCCTTCCAGACACAAATCTACAAATATTAGTAGTCCTCCCCTCGCTCTTCCGGCCACTGACTTGGTCGCAGGAACCCCAAACGATTTATACCCAGCTAGGTGGAAATTGGTACAATCTGCCTCCCAAGTATCCTGCACACAAATTATTTTACATTTGTTGATAAATTTCAACCATTCCTGATTTCGGAACTTGGATGACAGTCCAGCTACATTCCAGGAGACTAATTCGAAAGAGCTTCCAGGAAGATTTAGAGAGGGGCGAGTACCAATAATAGGCCCATCACTGTTTTGACACACCTCTGACCTAGGTGGCCTTGTTTTACGAGAGCAAGGATGGTTCACCTTCGAAACAGCACATCTTAGTTGGCCCTCAGACTGTGGGGTTGGGTGTCCTGGTTCCTCTCCCTGTAGTCAATCCACTTCACTGAGATTTCTTCCAGAGTGAAGTGGGGCATATTTATTGAATAATGGGAGGACCAGCCCACTCCCCTCCCTCGGGGGGGGGGGCTGCCTGGCGGCTATATGACTCTCTTCCCCCTGGGCCATTAGGACCCTGTCTGTAAAAGAAGCCCAGTGGTAACAGGCTGATGCTTGAACAGTCCTCCGCCCACGGTCGACCTCTAAAAGAGTGAAGTGCCTCCTGTACAAGCCAGGGAAATCACAAATTCACAACTATACAGTCCCCCTCATAAGTCTTCCTTGTCTTTCCAATCCAGGCTACTCTTCTGGCCATGAGAATCTGGCTATGGTTTGCCATGCTAAACCCCGCATATCTAGATAGCCAGTGGGCTACCTTGTTAAACAACATTCTTGTGGGTTCAGCAGAGTTCCCCTTCATGGTGGGCACACCAACCAGGACTATTGTGTATGGGCTAGAAGCGGGTGGAAGATCTAAGCTCACAAGCCCTTCAGTTTCTTGGGTCCCACCTCCAGATTTACTGGCTACTAGATTACCCACTGGGTCCCCCCTCTCTTCACCCTTTATGTTTTGGGAGCATAACCTGCACCCCTCACCTCAGGTGCTTCACTATTTCCGAACCTATGTTCCCTGCCCCTGCTTCTTCCTCCCTCCTACGTTTCGCACTGTTTGCCTGGCCCGCCAACTTCCACGCTAACTCTAACATTCTTCCGTGAGTCTCCCCGAACACCCCCCATACTCCCAGTGGCTCTACAGTGCCAGGGCGTCGCGGCCCAACAAGGTTGGGCTGTTGACCTTCCACCTCATGAGGGCCCTTTCCTTCACCATTGATAGTGCCCCTCTCCTCAGTCAACTTCCCCTGTTTATTAAGCTTAACCTCAATGAATTATAGTTACTCCAACAGAGGTTTGAGGGCCCTGTCTATTAACATCTGTAATTTGGCCCAAATATCACAGTCAGTGTCCATTTCTTTCGGCTCCGTTTCACAACTAAACTTGCCAAGTTGGAACAAATCAGCGCTGCTCTTATTATTGGTCCCAACCCTCAACGTTATAGACTTGAAGGGGGGTGCTAAATTGTTCTTTTGCTTGCATTTAGATTTAGTGCCAGTAAGTCCCCCACCCCTTGTACATTTCGTTACGGTCCTAGCTTTCGCTGTAGTCTTTTCGCTGTTCCCCAATATTGCCTTCTTTTTCGAGCGTGTAATCACAGTCCCGTCGTTTTGACCAATATTTGACTCCGATATATCGCAAAACATTAGCATTTTACCAGCTTTCCCTTCAGGCTATCTATTATGGCCTCAATCTCATCATTCAGTTCAATGTCTAAGCCACACAAAGGTTTGAATAGAGCCATAGGGGCTGCAGTTGTTTTTGTGTCTCTCAATCAAAACAAGAACCTCCCGATATACTGTGCCTCAGTAGAGTTGAGTGAAGAGTCTAACCCAAACCTTAGGGGATCACTGTATCAAGCCCATTTGGTGAGATTTCTTTAGCTAGTTGTAGTTCACTGTTTGCAAGAAAAGTTTGCTCTCCTTAAGCTCATTATCCATAATTAGGCTTCCTCTCTTAAGGCATTTTTCTGGCCAGTTGAGCCTTCATGTACAGTGTTTTACAGACACACACCCACTTTGGTTCTCCCACTTTTGTTCTCTTGACACTGCTTTGAGTGTTGTTAGTAGTTAGTTGTGGGCCTTGGTACTGTTGTGGTCAAACCATCCTGCTCATTTGATGGTATGGTCTCTTTATGACAGTAAACAGTGCCTTGGCTTTCCCAGAGATCCTTTCAAAGCTGTTAATTATTACCGGTCACCTCCATGGTCTCCTCAGGACATGTAAAGGTGTCAGGATATATTGAGACCATTAGGTTCGATAGGAAAACATACTTGTAAGATCTGGCCCAACTCATGAAGATCCCTTTGTTTGTTGTTTGTGAAAGCAGTAGTGAATGGGTTGTCTCCTTAACCTTTGTAAAAAAGGCATTACTGACCGAAATGGTAATATGTCTGTGATCGCTGTGGGGAGGTATTCTAGTAACACATATTCTATAATCCATAGCCTAACATTTTGTGAAAATAGAATAAAGTCAACTAAACTAAAATATCTGTGTCCCACAAAGGTGGGGATGACATATCAATCAATAAATTAGCATGTGTAGAGTGCGCTAATCACCCTGAAGGGTATCCAGATGCTGTGTGGGGAGGGGCAACTCGAACAGCTAGGTCTGGAGGTCACTCCTAAATTTGGTGGCGGAGGTAGAGGTTCATAGGTGAATGGGGAGGCCTTAAATGCTTTGGCAGCGAGGTGGGGGAGAGGAGTCTCTGGCTTGAGAGTACGATGGATTTGGGGGAAAGTGACGTGGACCAGGGAGGCACACCGCACTTGTCAGGTGGGCTGGTGGAAGGTCAGGCGGTTGTTCAAGTACTCTGGTCCCATGTTGTGGAGTGCTTTGTAGGCATGCATGAGTAGCTTGAAGTGGTGGGGAGACAGTGCAAGCTAAGGAGGTGGGGTGATTTGGGATTGTCTGGGCAGGTCCAAGATGATTCTTGCTGGTGCATTCTGGATTTCATTTGCGGCGCTTGAGGAGGACAGTGGTGGTCAGGCGTAGAGGGTGTTGCTGTAGTCAAGTCGACTTGTTAGGAGGGCTTATGTGATGGTTCTTCTGGAGTCCGGTGGGGTCCGAACTGTTGATCCTACGGAACATTCTGAGGGTGCTTAAGCAGGTGGAGGCAATCAAGTTGACCTATCATCTCATTGAGAGTTCACTGTTATAGATGATACTGAGGTTGTGGGCGTGGGTGCTGGTTCAAGGACCACCAGGAGTCATCCCATGGTGAGGGAGTCTTCCGAAAAGGAGAACTTCAGTTTTGTCAGTGTTGAGTTTGAGGCAGTTAGCTCTCATCTAGTTGGCAACACCGGTCAGGACATTATGGACGTTCGCTCTAGTGGTGTCTGTGTCTTTGGAGAGGGAGAGCACGAGTTGGGTGTCATCAGCGTAGGAGATGGTGTTGAAACCGTGGCTGCAATTGATGATGGCCAGCGGAATCATGTAGACGTTGAACAGTGTGGGGCTGAGTAAGGAGCCCTGGGGTACACTGCAGATGAAGCTCTTGCGGTCAGAGATGTACCATAGGAGGCGTATTCTTATTGCGTGCGTCCAGTGAGAAAAGAGGATAGTAGCTTGGGAACTCTGCCATAGATGGCGATGTGATGGAGTCTTTGGATGAGGAGGTGGTGGGAGACTGTGCCGAATGCCGCTGACAGGTTGAAGAGGATCAGGGCTGCAGACTCACAGTGGCCGAAGATGGATCTGACATCATCTGTGATGGCCTGTAAGGGCCACAAGTTAAACAGTCAAAGGCAAACACCGAATTATATCTCATTAAAAGCAGATTGAGTTCCTCACCAAATGGGCTGTGTTCAAAATGTGTAAGCTGATACCCATCAGTACACATCAGACCACGGGACATTAAAGATGACAGGTGAAAATGTTTTGCTTTACCGCCCCCCCTCCAAACAATAATGTAACTGTAATTTATACTATTCAAACTTCGCTCGATGTCCTTGTGTAGTGTTTTAGCTATAGCAGAGTTTTTGCCATCAAAGACATTGTTATAGAAATACACCATTTGCATGAGCTCTGTGAGGCATTTAATACGAAACATTTGATAATAGTGGGAGTCTAAATTCGTCCACAACCTCACGCGCAAATGTAAGGGATACTAATAGAATTAGGCCACCCCTGGCCTTCCCCATAGATCCTGATATAGCTAGAGTGTAATAAGTTACGTAGCTATCAATAAAAACAGTTTCTACGAGCCATGTTTCTTGTATGTAAAGTATTGTATAAGGTTTGATCAAATGTAAATAGTCTGGGTTAGTCAGTTTTGTAGCCAGACTTGCCACATCCATGATGCAAAAATTAACAGATCAGCTCCACTGCTTCCGCAGCACTTCCTGGCTGGGCTTATCTCAATTGAGGCGGGTGAGGTAGGTGGATCTGACATAGGCACCAAGTGTTTTGCAATATGGAATGCTACAACATTATCTGGAGATTGGGGGAAAGCAGTTTCCTGAATTGTGAGTCTGTCCAATTGATCAAGCTGTAACAAAGGCAAACACCTATTGTAGTGGCTATAGGGTTGGGGATTTCTTGCTGGTCTGTCACTGAAAAACCACAATGGGCCCGTCTAGCCACTGTATCCCAATCCAAAGAATAATAATAATTTGACTTCTTACATTTAGAGTGGTTGCCTTGTATACAGATGGTATGCTGAGAGAATTATGCTTGGTATTAGATGTTACGTACAAGAGTTTGAACCCGAATCAACATTACAAGATGTGTTGTAATTGCCACACTTTTTCCCCACATGAATTTTCTGCCTGTGTGTTCTTTGTGTTCATTGGAATGATCTCTATTGATTTTGTTATTTATTTTCAATTGGTTGTTATCAGTAAACAGCAGTGCAAAGCAATCATTCAATTAAGTCTTAATTACTGTCTGTTTAAGTAAGAACATCATATCGGTTGCTCATCAGTCTCTGCAAGGAGTCTATTTCTTGATGGTAATCTCACACATGCCTCATATCCTGCGACACTTCTGGGGGCATCTCCTTGACTTATAAACATATTCTCCACATTTGCTCAGTAATCCATGTCTTCGGCCATTTCCCCAAAGAGGGAGACGTGTTGTGTTGTGTTGTCAGTTGTGGGCAAAACCTCTTTCTGCAAATAATATTCGCATTGCTACAAAATGTCTGGGTCTCCATGGCCTTCTATTTGTCCTTTAGACCTAGAAGTGCCATCCTGGGGTCGAGCTTAAATGTTCTAACCACGAACTGAGATAATGTATTATGTATCTGAGACCAGTACATTTATATGATTAGCCATTCCGAGACCATGTGAAAGTACCTAGGCACACCATGCATGCTTCACCTTCTGGAAGTAGACTTGCTGCAAAGACTTCAACTGAATGATTCTGAGTCACATGGACACAGCGAGGACTCCAGGGGCCATATTTGCTTCGATCGTGGAGAGGGAACCAAGGTTTTCAGCTCAAGTGTCTAGAAAATGACTTATTTGCAGATATCGATAAATTGCAACTTATGCATATCATAAGTCTCCGATAATTGAGTAAATGACCTAATGTGGTCCCCCTCTCAAATGCCCCCTAATTTAGATATACCTATAAAGTCCCATGAGTGGGAATCTTGGAGACCAGTCGTATGTGGAGCCATGTACGCTGCCACCACGAGGTTTCTGCGGTCAGGACCCCCTCCCAAATAATGCATTGAACTGCAAAATAATGTCATCCTGGTAGACTGAGGAAGATCTAATTGTTTGTATGGGCTACAGAGCAGTTTAAGTCCACCAAGATGTTGTATACAATATCCAACCTCGCCGCAAAGTCCTAGAACACCCTTCTCCTTCACCTCCGTACTTCAACCTCACTGACCTACTTCAGGAAGGGACTCAAGACCCGGCTCTCCGACTGACACCTGCAGCACAGCACTTTGATACCCTCTCGGGTGATAAGCCGCGCAATATAAGTACCGCTTGAGTGATATGATTGGTGCATTCCAATTTGGATCGAACTTACGGGTCGTTGTGTTCTGCAAAGAGCCAGTCATTCATAGGCATCACTTAGCTGCCCAGTAATATAATTTGATATCTGCCAGTATCAACTCCTTCCAAAATAGTGCGAGTCCGCCCGTAAAAATGCTATAATTGTGACTTCAGTGATTGGAAGGAGATGTGGGATTTTTATGTGGAAAGGGCACAAAGCAAGGCAGGAAGCAAGATCGTTTCGTATGATGGTGTCCATGCCTGGATGTCTCGTCTGGCTTGAGAGATTAGGGGTTCTGCGTTCAGTTCTCAGGCACTATTCTCTGTCAATGCATAGCTACATGCCTGCCGAGCTATTTAAGAAGGCCAGTGGCTGTTTGCAAGTTAGTCGTTGCATCGCTGTTGCATTGATCCCCCATCACCAGCACATATATTAAAAGTGAGGCCGGAGGCCTCGCCATATATATATATCGCATGTGCATAAATCTGAGTGGAGAGGTCACTGGGGATTGTATATAAATTAAGATGCCGTTCGCATGTAGCAACAGTCTGTCCTCCCCTGATGTTGTCCCCTAATCCACGGAGTTGTCTGTCTCTTCGGACCCGCTCTGCGCAAGGCTTACTGGGAGGTGCATAAGAGCCTCTACTGTTATTCAATTGTAAAGTGCACCGACACTTGAGTTGGTGCCATAAATTAATAAATATGAAAAAGGGCGATTATGGGAGCGAACATTTTTGCTTATTGAGGACCCCGTCATACGTGCTGGTAGTGGATACGTTGCAATCTGTAGTCATTCCTCCTGCGTCAGTCCAGACAGAGTGTACCTGGCCTAAGGTTCAGCAGTCATCACGTACACGCTCTCTGAGCACTGCGTGACGCACCGAGTCTAGGCCAGCCAGACGTCTGACCAAAGATAAGAAGAAGGCACATCGGCTGGGATACCGAGTCAACAAACTTCAGATAGAAGGGCATTTTTGCTACCAAATCATGTATATATATTTGTTCCTAGACTTGCTGACCCTGCTGATGGTAATTCATGTCCACTCGCCACAATGTCACAGTCGGCCTGTTGCCTTGATACCAACTGCCTGGAAGCACAATTAATACTGTCTAGAATCATTCCAGCACATAAATGAGATATTCTCAACCCTTCAAAATTAGACAGTTAAATTGGCCATTCCTATTGTATCTAGAGGCTAAAAATACAATATGCTAAAGTGGGTCACAATTAACTGTTTCTATCCTTAGAGGGGTATGTTGCTTTCTAAGATTATCTATTACAAAGCCACAAAAGAACTGTATACTTAAGAATGGAAGAAAGAAAACGTTTCTCCATCTGGGTGAATTATACACACTAGTGGAGAGAACATTTAAGCCAACAGGTGCATGCCTAGCGGTTTTTAGTGAATTATTAAATGTCTCCTATTACTTTAATGGAAATTGTGAATGACGCGTTGTCTGCACACACAATATGACATGCTGTCTCCTGAGAATGCACTTCAGTATCCTGTAATTATGGAGTCTATATCGCCAACCAAATCTTTATGCTGACCACAAAATGAGCAATGAAGTTAACTACTTTTCTGCAGGTTTCCTGGCCATGTACAATGCACACACCTCTGGGATTTAGTTTAGGTTCACAGCAAAACGACCAGTTGCAAGTAGTTCTGGAATTCCTCTACATCAGTTTCAGCTCCCAGGTTACACAGGGCTTACGTTACAATCTAGGCACAAGGAAGAGATTTCAGATGGGTAGGCTAACAAAAAACCCAGTTGCAACTCAGCAACTGGTTCTCTTGCAGGTGGATCTAACATGTTCTGATTCAAGCACTCTGAAGAATTTGAAGAGTCATTTAATCTTCCCCTGCGCCGCGAATTCCGCTGCGGCGCAGGGAGCTGGGGGTGGGAGTAGCGCTTCGGTGCTAATGACGGCTCAACGCCGTCATGAGTCATGGGCGGCGTGCTCATTGCGGCGTGGTGCCGTCATGACACCGCCCACTCATGAATTCACCTGCACAGGGGGGGGGGGGGATTAGTGCTGCATGGGCGGATCGGCAGTGGCATGACAGCTCCACGCCGTCATGAGCACACGCCTATCATGTGACTCATGACGGCGTGGAACCGTCATGAGCACCCAAGGGGTTAAGAGGGAAAGCATGTTTCACTGGCCCGCCCACGAGCTGACTCCCTTTGTTCTTGGGTACCAGCAAGGGTCTGCCACCACTTGACCTGAAGCAAACACAAATAATTGGTTCCAGACATTCATGTTTTAAGTTTTCTCTAACATTCAGATAGGTAGGTAGGAATCCTACGAGTGTCACACAGGGAAATCTTCTTATCTTCGTCTGTACCAGACAGATACATACCATCTGGACCTGGGAATGATCACGTAGGAGTGCTTTTTACATTAGCTAAGTGGGAACTTTTTCTGCTCCCCTTATGCTGCTCTATGCGAGTGAGCCAGGGCCAGCAGCAGCTTGCAGTCCCCACAGCTCTACATTAGACCACGGGTCTGGTTTCCTCAGGGCCCAGAATGGTCAGGTCTGGAGAGCCGCCTATGTGTGTAAAAGGACAAACCTGGAACAATGGACAAGGAGGCTAGAATAATCAATATATTATGCTGTCAATGATTATCTTTTACTTATTTACCGAAGCACTGCAGATTTAAAGCGTATAATATGTTTTCAAGAGAAAATAGTAGCTTAAGGTATTAAGCTCGTGTAATGCAAAGATCTATGGGAGAAAAATCGTTTGAAAAGGGTCCATGTGAGAAAAATCACCTGAAGACGTGTTTTTAAAAAACCTTTTCTAACATTGTTCATTGCTATTATTTTGGGTGTGTTATGATTGAAGTATTTGGATTTTTTGACTGAGTTCCAGTTTCAACTATACAATTGCTAGTTGCTTTTAGAGGAACGAAATTCACGAAAACAAAGCTTTTGACAAATAACAAAAAACAGTCAAAGAGGAGCAGAAAAATCGGCAAACAAAGCAGTAGGGCGAGTAAAGCAAAAAACTATTACAGCTGCAGAACCATGCGCATCTTTTTACGTGACAATTGGACCAAGAAGAGTAAAACATATATGGCAACCTGCACAAACACCTGAAGCACATTTCCATACACAAACTGCGAAAGCAGAAACATTTAATTACGCCGAAGCGTTTTTATTTTCAACCCACTCAGAAACAAATTGCATTCATTTAACAACACATACCACACACAAGAAGGACAGACATAAGCAACTAGTAAAAGAAAAAGTAAAGTGAGGAACAATAACAAACGTTTCCCCCTAGTGCGCCATCAGAATAAAAACAGCGACCACATCGTAATAATGCCACAGTAAGTATACAAAACTCACTTAGAGTCTGTAGCACACAGACCTACCCGAACCCAGCCACAGCAAACACTGAGTAAGTGTGACATACAGTTGAATTCAGTGAATACATCCTATGAGAGGAGGTAGCACACAAGACATTTATTTATTTATTTATTTATTTATTGACATTTGTAGAGCGCGGCGAATACCCGTGGGCGTCTCGGCGCTAGTTAAGGGATGGATCAGCAACTGGGGTAAAGAAGATATACAAGGCTATTGGTCAAATAACCACGTCTTTAGCTGTTTGCGGAATGTGAACAGGGAGGGACTTGCTCGGATATGTGCAGGAAGGGTGTTCCAGAGTCTAGGGGCGGCAACCAGGAAACGCCTGTCGCCCCAGGTGACTGTTCTAGTGCAAGGCACAGCCAAGAAGTTCTGAATAGAGGAACGAAGAGATCGGGTTGGGACATGATGGAGAAGATTCTGTTTGAGAAAGTGGGGACCTTGATTATTGAGTGACTTGTAAACAATACACAGCGATTTGAATTTGATACGGCTGCGTATCGGGAGCCAATGGAGATCCCTAATGATGTTTGTAACTGGTGCGAACTTGAACCCCAAGTCAGGAGAATGAGGAAAGCACCCCAGAGAAAGATTTAAACGAAGGCAAATACTGCAGGGCGCCCATGATACTAAATGTATCCACCATAAAAAGGACCTAAGCAGGAACTGACACGTGTTCATGTCTGAAGAGATGAAATTACCGCGTGCCCATAGATACTACCCAGACATTCACGGGATAGATACTTGGCATCTGAAAACCATCCATCAGGAAGCTATATAGCGGGTCATACACATTCAGTCCCTTATGGCATGCTTTGTCACATTTCTGAGCACATCACGAGAAATTACAGAAACCAAAGTAGACTTCAACAAGTTTCCCGTTGTCATAGATATTGAAGACTACACGCATCTCATCACCGAACGGCCAGTGACGCACCCTTTCTATTCCACAACTGTAACGCCTACATCACCTTCAACATCCAGGTGTCACGCGTGGCCCACCTTTGCATCACTAGCAAAACAACTCTTGGCATGGCCCAAGCTATGTCCTATTAGGTGAGTTCAACACCAAGGGGCAGATTTACAAGCCCCCTGAGTCATTTTTGCGCTGCTGTTGCGTCACTTTTTATGACGCAGCAGCAGCGTAAAAATACGGCCCATTTACAACGTAGGGCTTTACAATGTGACGCATTTAGGGAGATGCGCCACATTGTAAAGCCCTGCGTCACATTATACCTGCGCAAGGTATAAAGGGGCAGATTTACAAGCCCCTTGCGCCGCTTTTCCCATGTTAAAAGTGACGCAAAAGTGGCGCAAGTGGCTTGTATATCTGCCCCAATGTATGCAGGGTGGGTGTTCCAATGCAAAAAGCCTCGTAGAAGTGACGCAGTGAAATATACAAGATTTCAATGCACCATTTCTAGGACGCCACTGCGTCAAATTCTTACGCCTGCTCGAAGCAGGTGTAAGGAGTGAAGCAGCACATTGCTGCAGTTGCGTCGTGCTTGCGACACAACTCCAGCAATGCGTGACTTTTGATCGGAATTTCTAACGCATCTGTCAATCCTTGAGCCATGGTGCGCCGTATTGTAAATACGGCGCATCCATAGTGGCACCAGGGTTTCTTAAAGTGGAGCTGGGAAAGTGATGCATCTTCACAGATGCATCACTTTCTTGTAAATCTGCCCCTCAGTCTGCACAGACAGACTAAACTATGTATAAATCCACAGTGCAAAACACTCATGATTCTCCCTTATGAGCGTCCCATGGGGTACAGATTAAAGCCTTGGCTGATGGCGTCCTATCATAGCCTTGCAACTAAGGAACAGCGATGATATAAGAGGACCCACATCTCAATACGATGCACCAGAAAGATGCTGGTAGCTTACACAAACTACACCTCACACGGTTCCATCAATGGTATATGTATGCATGAAGTGCTTCCACTGAAGGGAGATGATCCTATTGCCTCTGTGTCTCCTGCTGCACACCATAGAGATCAGCAACTGATTGTCAATCCCTGACAACATGGACACCTTTATTCAGACCCACCACAACACATCAGGAAGGTAAGGACCACTAGACAACCACCACAACAGTACTTTCCTTGAAGAGCTGGTGAGCACAAGAAGGTAGCAACAGTCTGTAAACTGTGTCACTGAGACACATGCCATTTAGGAGCTTACATGCACCTACGATTGCTTAAGAGGTCTGAAGAAGAAGTGGGACTTCTCACACATTTCTGGACTACTGCCATGAAATGCATGTGATGTGATGAAACCTCAAATCGATGACAAGCATATCCAGACATCCCCGGAGCCCCTCTCGCTCACCGCAGCTTACACAGGGAAGGAAAGAGAGCCAGAATGGGTGGGCACTGGGCACAACCCTTAGATAATACCGAGGTGGAGATGGCAGAGCGAGCTGGAAGGCCTAGAAAGCTTGCAAGTCGTGGTTGGGGAGAAAGTGGAGTGACTATGTGCCTGTATGGATTCTGTGCATGTATTTGATGGTGGTGGCGAAGGGAATACACATACCAGGAGACAGGGTATCAGAGGGGGATAAGGCAAACTGTCCATACACCAGCTGAGGTGGTGTGCTAGCCCAATCACTGTCTGGGAGATGTACCTTCTCAATGACACAATACTACCACATTGGCTTGTGGTCTCATGAGCTCATACCTACAGGCTAAGTGAAGGAGAGCATTTGCATTCTTTAAGTTTGTTTCTTGCTTTCAACAGCCATTACAATAGCAAGTAAGTTTTCTCACACTGTCTGTTGCATGGCTGTATTTCTGAGAGTTATACAATGGTATCCATTACTATTGAGCTTTGAAGAAAAAATGCCTGCATCTGATTGCCATAAATGTCTTCTCCACCATGATTAGGTACCTATGTATAGCATTATTCATTGCTTTTCCATTTTTCAGCTGCCCCCCACATCACTATTTATGTCCCAATTTGTTGTCTTTATCTCTCCTGAGGGGGCCTTACATGACCTGATAGTCAAAGGAAAGTGCGGAAAAGGCTGATAGAAGTTGATGCCTGATAAGAAGAGGACCTTTGAGAAAACACGCATATATTTTCCGCATTTGGATTACATAATAAGAGATCATGAAGAGAGCAATAACAGGAACATCATACCGTGTTTAAAATTGACAGTGCTGTAGATGCGCCTAACAAACATACAGAGGAAATATATGAGGTTTTAACAGTGTATAAGGAGTACTCAGCATTCGACGGTTGGTTGAAGATAAGACTTCCCATAAGATAAAGTGTTGCCCTGAAGAAGTCCCATGTAAACAGAGACAAAACAGGTAGGCTGTATTCCATCTTGGAATTGTCTTCCTGTTTTATCACGAAATTTGAGAAACAAAAGAATAAAGATGATGAAAAACAATCCAATTGAGAATCTAACTTTTGTGCTATATGACCAGTAGAAATCGCTTGCTGTCATTTGACCTAAATATGGGTAGTGTGTAAACTTTGTAAATAATAGGAGATCCTTTCAGACTCTTTTGTGAAAGAATCCGTACTGTGCTCCTCAAAGTTGTTCAATTGCTATTTTTGAAGAAACTGTTCTATCATGGTACATGTATGTTGGATTTTTGTCGTTTTGGTCTTGTTTGGTTTCGATAAAGAAACGTTATTTTTCTAAACTGGTGTGGTGTCCATTTGTGGTGTTTTCACTGTTTTACTATGTGTTTGGAGTGCAAATACTTTACACATTGCCTTTTGGATAAGCCTGTCTACTCGTGACAAGCTACTAAGGGGGTGATCAGGGGTTGTCTAAACTGGGTAACTCCCTTATCCTGACTCGAAGTAAGGGTTCCTAATTGGAAAAAGGTGCCTACCTCAGCGAACCAGAGACCCCCATTTCTAACATTTGGACCCTTCTTTAACTTGCCTACAGAAGGTTTTCTTCTTTGTATTGATCACTTTTGGAACTTCACTTGTTTCCCTGGCTGAAATGCGAAGTTTTAAGCTTGATCTATCACCATCTGCTACGTCTACTACTGTTCTTGTCTAGCTCTGTGAACTTCATAATGCTTTATGATTTTAAATTTTGGTGGATCTCCTTCAATGTTTAGATACCTCTAGTTTTAATTGAATCCCACGCCAAGGTCTTGTCCAGCTTATAGCTACAAATGCATAATGTTAGTCACATTATACATTTTATTCAGAGTGCTGCTACCATTGACTGATGAAAGATAATGGTGCTGTACTATTTCTATGGAATACCATCAGGCACTGAACAACTATTAAAACCCAATTCTAATGGGAAACAAGGGCATGGTTTGGTATCACATCCAACACATTTTCTACTGTTTTGTGTTCAGTACCCTCTTCACCTGAGATTTCTATGAAAGAGTCATGGAATTTCTATGACAACTGGTTTACCTCTGCATGGAACAAGGTTACTCTCGTTGATATTCCATGTAGCCATCAGCTGCACCCTTCTGCATCATGTTTCCCTTCGGAGCTTAAACAGGCTACGCTTATTTGCAAACAAACTTCAATGTTCATGGTGTGGAAGTTGTTTTTCTTCCTTCATATTAAATGCATAATAACAGAGCTTATGCTAACATGGATTGTGTTTACACTGTTGGTACACTGCTGCTGGCAGGCCCCATAAGTTGGATTTTAAGATAAGTTTGACACAACAACAGATCTGGTAGCAGAGGATGGTTCCAATTGGAGCTGACCCACAATGGATAAAGGAATCGGCTATAAATCCAAGTAATGCACCTTTATTGCCCAGGTGGTTTCCCCTGAGATTTAAATTGACCCAGTCCAATCCCAATCCTGGTTCCAGAGAGACATATTGGCTGAAAACAACCAACAATGTGAGTATCAATATGGATTACATGCAAAATTGAGAATAAAAGTATGGAACAGTGCATCTTGGGAGTTAGAGTAGGCGTATTTCGGTGGAATGCAGTGGATGGATTTTAAGAGTAATTATTATGTGGCTTTGATTGTTTCATTTGTGGGAGCAATAATCATTGAATTTTTGATGATATTTTTGGACTTTTGAAAGGCACAAATGTTTGGGCTGTTATACATATGGTATAGAGCTTAAGAGAGGTCACCCAAGTTAGAACATTGAACTGTTGAACTTGCCTGCAAGGTCAGGTGTACCGTGAGGCGCTATCAGTTGCACCAAGATAGAGATACAATCTTTACTTGTGCAAGGGTAGTAACTGAGCTCATTGGCGGTTCATTCCTTAATGCACATGAGTGGATGCGCTTAATATATCGCAGGTAGAGGGCTCACTCTTGTATGAAGTAAGTAGCATTCTTAATACTGTAGAAACTTTTGCGTAGTCGAAGCAGGCAAATTATGAAAAAGTTGTAAAGTGGTTCAGAAGCGGTCTGGTTCTTTGTGTCCTTAAGGTGATGTTCAGGGATTGGATGGCAGACACCACAGCTGCGCTGTGAAATTGTCAACTTTGACAGAGACGTGCTGGTATTGGTTGAAGGCAAGCTTGCTTTTTTATTTTTGATTTAATAGGGTTTTCTATAGCACGAACTAGACCCGAATTGGGTATCAGAGCGCTTTACATGAGCACCAGTTTTGTTACAGAAGGACACACTCATTTTTGTTAGGCACAGGGAGATTAAGTGATTTGCCCAGAATCACAGGATGTTGAGCGTCGTTACAGAGACTCAAACCTGATTCCCCAGCTTCAAGGTCGACCGCTCTAGCTGTAAGGCTACATCATCTCCTTGTTGGTGTGGAATACATGAGAGATTGAATAGGGAGTGACTGAGACCTTCTAACATGGGTCATTCCTTGTCAAAGAAGGGGAAGGACGTAAATAAGGAGAAGTTTCCTCCCAATGTTTTTCTAGATAGGTAAATGGGGGCAAGTGAAAAGAAAAGAAAGAAATTTGAATTAAAAATCGCAGTAGGGCTCGTTTATAGACAAATGTGCAGGACAACAAGAGGCAGAGAAAGTGGAGAGAGGAAGTCATTTAAGTTGTTGGAGCCTATCGTCTGTTAGAAAGTGAAGAGCTGGAAAAGGAGAAACCAAAGAGGGATAGAAACAGAGAGTGATGAGGAAGACGCCTTCATAGATGAGTTCCTTAGCATAAGACCACTCTCATATAATGCAGCAGCTCCTGCACAAAGTGCTACTGGTCCAATAACGACCAAGACAGGAACAATTGCAGAATCCGCTACTGAAGTCCAAGAATCCTCCAAGTTATACAGAAACTGCAGCCCATCCTTTGGTCAGGCCCCTCACCTGCGGTAGTAATCACTCTGCCTTTGTCAAGTGCTGCAATCACATCCCCGGCTGAGGCACTTGCTAGTACCATCCAGAGTCAATATATCCCGAGCATACCGTAGGACTCAACATCAAGGCCTGGAGGGATGCCATTAGTACCTGTACAAGGAGGGAACTCAGTCAGTCAATGGATAGGAGGTGAAACAACCTCACAGATGTATCAGGTAACAATCTAAGTGGAGGGAAACCCCACAATGAATCACTTTCACCCCGCTGAAATAGAATTTGAGGAAATTGTAAAGGGAAATGTGAGGATAGATTATCTAGGACATTACAGGGAGAATGAGTTGCTTTACATGAGCAAGAAAGCAGCGAGAGTGGCAAATTGGTGCAGCGAGGATGGAAAAAGTGGAGGATGAATGTGGAATTGATATAACCCAGCATATAAGTTGCGAAAGAATGCTAGAATGGCAATGGGTGTGAAGGAGCTAAGAATGTTAGAATTGAGGGGTTTGAGCAGAACACCAGTGAGGGAACTGATTGAAAACATTATGGAATGGAGTGATACTGAAAAGTTTAGAGAGTTATGGTCAGAGAAAGAGAAGGTTAATGTGAAGCAGAAGAGAGAGTGATCATGGGAAGACAAGGAAAAAGTTGCAGGAGGTGTGGCAAAAGAGTATCCCTTGCTGAAAGAGCAGCAAGGACCTATGTCACGTCAAATGGTAGCAATTAGATTCCTTTTGTTTTCACAACAACCTTCCAAAAGTTAGAGAAAATCCCAACAAGTGGTACACCCAGGTAGGACAGATTGTGACCATCGCCACCGTTTTGCGGGAAGACTTGGATTTTTTATTTGAGGTGGCGGTCACAAAGGACCTCTGGGCAGAGGGTAACATAGCATTTGATTGGCCAACACAGTAACTGCCTTGGAGGGCAGAGACGAATGCCCCTTCTCCCATCCTTATAACCAAATACAACAAGGCCATAACACATCTAGAGACGAAAGTTCCTCAAAAGGAGATGAACTGGCCCTAAGTTTTCAGAACCTCTTAAGAACCAAAAGAGTTGAGAGATTTATGCAGGTGTATAAAGAGCACAACAGGAGGGATCACCTGCTAGGAGATAATATGGGAGAGTTACTTGCATCCTTTGTATAAGGACTGAGGCCAAAGATTAGCAATCAAATCACCCAAGGTGTCATTTGTTGACAGAGCACACCTGTTGAAGAGATCTTATATTAGGCAAAATATTTCAGTGACATGTTGGAAGCGAAACAAAAGGGGCTTTAGGAGAAGTACATGATAGCCTAAACTCAGTTGACACAGAAAGGAGGGGCTATAGGACTTAAAGTTCTGTTCCAAGGATCTGAGCTAGGTTTTGAACAGCAATACAAGGGGTCTCTCTGAATTATAATGTGAATGTCCCAGGAATGGGGAGAGGTCGAGATAATATGGCAGGGACTAATATAAGTGCCTTATAGAAAGTTACCCATGACACATTTGTAATAGGTTGTGGGGGCATTTGAAGCGGGAGTGCTGTTACAATCAACAACAGAGGCCAGGCTACTCCAGCCATGCATACGAAATTTTCTTTTGTTTCTTTAACTTATTTAGCATTTTCATACAAGTTAACTTTGCAGCTTTACTAAGAGGAACCACAGCGAATAGCAGGTAAGTATAGGAACAATTCCCAATGCGCAGTAGTCATTCTCATTCATCGTTCTAGGAAGGAACATCAAACACACAGCACAGCAAACAGATTCACTCAGCTCCACTCATGCAGGTATCCTACTCAGCAAGGGGCGACTATTCAGAACTATCTCTTCGCCACTGTTCCGATCAGAATCCTGAGCCAGGAACATGTCACCCAGTTCCTGCTACGCAAGAATCATCTTCCAGCTAAGTTTCATAAGGAACTCCTCTGCTAGCATCCATCCTCCGAGGCACATTGTCCCATCCAAGTGATGGTCACCCTTTGTATATCTAGAACCAGTGCAGCTGCAAGAATTTGTACCTCCTGGTGTCCCCGAGCAAACAGCACTGCGGAGTTAGCGTGGCACGTAGTGAGGTAGTACCGACAAGTCCACCACCAGAATGGACAAATCCTGTACTGTCTGGTAATCCCAGGCCAAGTGAAGGAAGTCCACCCGTCCCCCTGAATCTTACATTGGATTGTCAGACTGGGACTGGGATATCCACCAAAGAGTCAAGGGGGTCAGGTAAGTGCAATGAAAAAAGTTATAATGAACTAGCTTGTAGCAGGCATTGCTCGATACAGTCTGTGTGAGAGTACAAACATGAGCTCAGTCTGCATCCTCAATGGGGGTCCCCTCTCAAGCCGTCCAGGCTTGCACCTGGCCTCCATTGACACCTTTCCACATTGAGGCACATTTGTTCTGCTCTGGAATGTGCGGCCATAATCCCAAAGTACAGAAAGTGATAGGGCTCCCAGAGCAGACCATTGTCGGCAGGTGCTTAACTGGGTTTCCCACCAGGACAGCAAGAGAAAACAACAGGGACTTATTGTGGTTGATCCGCCACCCCAACAAGGTCCCAAAGTCATCCAGGAGCTGCAAAAAAATCTCAAGGGATTCCTGGGGGGAGAGGAGATAAAATGATGTGTTGTCTTCTTATAAATAGATGATATGCATTACGTCAACCAACTTTATGCTTCAGTCCCTCCGCTCATGCCTAGTCAATACTGCCAATGGTTCCTTGATGCGCAAAAAGGAGTGGGAGCCAGGTGACATCCCTATGGCATTTCTCTACCCAGCACCCAACTGTCCAGACAACATTGTCCCACTTGCACTCGGTGTAGAGCAAAGGGATCCAACCCCGAAACTGGGGTCCAACCCCTTGACCCACAAGACCTTGAACAGATAACCCTAATCTATGGTGTCAAAGGCTATTGCCAAGTCAATGGAGATCAGGGCCATTTCGTCATTGCTATTCTCGATCTCATGCATAACATGCAACAGACGCCTAAGATTTATCCTGATAGTATGACCTGGGATGAATCTGCAGTGGTCTTCGTGCACCAGGCAGGTTATAATGGGGTTCAAGCGGTTGTCTTGCAGCTTGCAGAGGCCCTTCACATTCGAGTTGATCATGGTAAGCGTCCTGTATATCAAATGGTCAGCCTTGTCCCCACCCGGTTTGATCAGCATGCCTGTCCCCCTCTCTCATGGTGGTTGGCAATACCCCTGTCTCACGCGCTTCAAAGAAAACCTCTAGCAGCGTGACCGCTGCTGAGAACTCCTCAAAGAACTCAACTGGGAATCCACCCCCTTTGTGAGTCTTAGCCTGTGTTAGCATACGTAACCCCACACGTAGTTCCTTAAATTCAATGGCAGAGTCTAGGTCCTCAGCCACAGCCTCATCAATTCTAGGAAGGATCTTCCTAGGATTGAGGAGGCTGCGTCTATGGACTTAGACTGGGACTGGGGCAGGCCACCCAGGAAAGCCCTATAATGGTCCTGTGCACACTGGGGGTCTGCCCGGGACACACTCTCCAGGGGTCCGCTGAAGGCAGACACAATGTCTGCCCTGGTTGTAGCGCTCGTGCCATCTGGAGTCACCAGATGTGTCATAGGGGAAGGTGCATGTTCCCTGCGCAGGATCCAAGCCAACAACGTGCCAGTCTTGCCCACCTCCCTGTGCAAATGCTGCCTGCATTGCCTCAAGATGTATTTATCTAACCTATTCCATATGTCTGCTATGTGCTGTTGCACATTTGTTTCCCCCCTGGGTATTTTGGGGTCTGTCAGGCCCCCGCCTGAAGCCCGGCTGATCTGTTTCTTCCGATTTAATCTCGGTCCAAAGCTGATGCCTCACCCCGCAGGTTAGACCTATGCATGCTCCTCGCAGCACCACTTTGTGGCCCTGCGGCATGTGGTACCCCAATTGCTGTCCATATAGCCCATCAGAGCCCGGGAAGACACCTCTCTTCCCAGCCTGTCTGTAAGTATCTCTGCTGGTAGCCTCCAACCTGTTCCCCATCGCACAGGGCACCTCCGCTGCAGTGTGCAGCAGACTGGAAAATGATCCGAAATGGAACTGGCTAGGAGTGTTCCAGACATGCACTCCGCTACTGGGATTCCTCTGGCCAGGATCCTGTCCAGCCTACTGTGTGTGTTATGAGGGAGGGAATGGTACGTGTACATTGCTGGTGGAGTGGAGCACACACCAGTTATCCACAAAGCCCAGATTGTCCTTGACTCCCCCCCCCGAAGTGTAGCTGTCATATGTGGTTTAGTGCCCTCTCTATGGGGCACCCTGTCCAGGTCCCCATCAGGCACACAGTTAAAGTTCCCCAACCAGAGATTGGTGTGTCAACCTCCTGCACTACAGGTCCTGCATCACGGGGAAGAAACATGGGTCATCTATATTCAGGCCGTACATGTTAAGCACAGACAGCTTGTTCCCATCCAATTCCCCCTGAAGTAATACATACCTACTCTTCACATTGGCCTATACATATATTAAGGAGAACGGTGTGCCCAGGGCCACAAAGATTAGCACCCCTCGGCGACGTAGAGTAGGAGAAATAAAACATATGTCCCTGCCATTTCCTGGCCAGGTGTGCAGCCCTGGGGTCATCCAGGTGTGTCTCTTGCAGACAAGAGACACCGACCCCATGATTCTTTCTGAAGGCGAGCAACCTGTACCTTTTTCATGTAGGAGCCTAAATCTCTGACATTCCATGTCAGCAGCTTAAAGTTACCCCATTTATCAAATTGCAAGGGCGTTAAATACTCTCTCACACCCCACGCCCCTGCGTCCAATGCCAGCCACTGCTCCAACAACAACAAATTGGAAACAAACAACCCCCCTCCCACGGCCAAACATAGCACTACAGATGCCCACCTATTGTTGTTGGCCCAGGGCCAGCGCATCATTCCCATCCATCCAACAGGGATGAGCCAACATTCCCTGCATCCCGACTGGCTACACATCTTGACCTACAACGCCCGGGTCTAATTAGGGGATTTGGACCCCACCACCATGATGCGAGCACAGCATCAATTTGCCCAGCTCAACCCCCCATCAACCCTGGCCCAGCATGTCAGACCCAGCGCTCAGCAAGTCACAAGTCACAGCCACCCAACATAGGTATTGATTGTTCTTCCTTAGAGGACTGCAACATCCACTATACTGTCCATTCAACACCCAGAAGTACTTTCCACATGGAAAGGAGCAGACAGCGCCAGCAAGATAAATTCCACATCACTTCAGTGTCCAATGTGTCTTGCACATAATCCAGCACAGTGCCCAGTGCCTCCATCTGTAGTTCAGTCTCAGGGGGCAAAGACCAGTCTCCAAAGGATGCCCCCGGGCCTTCCTTATCCTGCAGTTACATGGTGCCATCCTCTTGGATAGTCCTTGCTGGGAGCCCTCTGGTCAGACTCTCGACACCCCCTTCTGGTGCAGTTACATCTGCAGCCCCGGTAAGACCTGGATCCTGAGTTCCCCCTCGTGCCCCCACTGGGATGAAGGACCGTAGTCTTGTCCCTGATCTACAGCCACTCCCAAACTTCCTCTGGATAATCAAAGAAATGTGCCTTCGCCTGCCTGATGATCTTCAGCAGCAAGGGGTTCAGGAGCATGTACTTCAGCTGCAGCACTTGCAGTTTCTGCTTCACATTTAGAAAGGATTTACGTTGCTCCTGCATCTTCTTAGTATAGTCTGAGTAAATGGAAATCCTACAGTTCTGAACCAAGTGCAGTGTCTGCTCATAGGAGGCACAAAGGATGCAGTCCCTTTACGATAATTTAGGATCCTGTGTTGATGTCCCTCTGAGGGGCCCGTGGTGGTGGGTGGGCACTAGGGCTCAAGCACCCGTTCCATCAGGAAGAAGTATGATGACCCTGTGTCCGCAGTTCCCTCCGGACCCATGTCTTCAGGAAGTCTTCTGCGGCTGTCACCTCCACTCTCTCAGGGAACCCCAGGGCACCAATGTTTCTGCGTCAGGAGCTGCATTCTGCGTCTTCCACCCTGCATTCAAGCTCACTGGAGACAGTGGACAACTGTGCCATCTGGAGCTTAAGGGTGGCAACATCTCCTTGCAGCGGATCAATGTTACCCTCCGCTGTAGTGTTGTCCGCCACCTTCCTCAAGTCAGCAAGCAATAAATTACCGTCTATGGAAGCAGTCTTGATTTTCTGCTCAAGGGCAGTCCAAGAGCCCTGGCCACCAGAAGCTCCGCCCGCGAGAGTTCTATGTCTGTCTCCGGGAAGCCCTCCAAGGTGTTTGCCCCACCCTGGCGAGTGATCCGCTAGGATTGTTCTCACAGTGTTGTGTACTGCGTAATGGTGTTTGCAGGGTGCAAACATGCTGGTTTCTCCTGCATCAGGATATCAGTAGGTGGCCACTGCCCTGCTCCAGTGGAAGTATGGGCAGCCGAGGGCTGCTCGCCCAACTGCATCGAACCTCTCAGCCCGCCAACCAAGCACCAGGCAGCTCCCAGCAGAAAATAGGCTGGCTTTAAGCATGGGCGAATTTTGCGGATCTCGCGTTCGCGAATTTTGCGGATTTGCGGATTCGCAATCCGCAAAATCCGCGAATTCCCGCGAATTTGCGGATTTTTTTTTTTTTTGTGTTCGCCCGTGTTTCTGCCAGTTCGCGAGGGTTTTTACAATTTCGCAATTTGCGAACTTACCTGTCGGGTCGCAAGTTTTGCGAACTTGTTGTTTCTACATGTCCAGCCTGTTTGGGACACTCTTCTTCATCACTGCCACTCTCTGTCACCACTGGCACTCTCTGACTACTCATGCCACCCTCTGGCCCACCCATGCCACCCTCTGTTTCATCACCACACCCTCTGGTTGTCCAGTGTACATTATTTTCGGCAAAGCAAAGCACACCTTCCCTGCCTCAAGTGACTTGAATTAATTTGGGGCTGATTAATGTGTCACAGAATATTTTTTTAGCTGGCACCTGCTTCCTTAGTGCGCCCTGATTAGTGATCTTTTGCACTTGCTAAGTGCTTTCATTGTTGCAAAATTAGTTACAACACCTGCCCTGCCCCAACTGACAATAATGAATTAGGGGCTAATTAATGTGTCACTGAAAGAATTTAAAGTTCCAGCCTGGCACCTGCTTGTCTGCTCCTTTAGCTGTAAATCAGGACCTTTGTGGCATACAGTTAAGGTCAGAGCAGGGTCACACAATAGTTGCAAGCAGGCAACCGAATTCTGGAGGGCCCCCTCAGGAAGCACTACAAAGAATCGTTACAAATCATGAGGTTGACCTTTTGCACCTGCTCATTGCTTTTGCTTTTGCTGAAATCGTTTTTCGTTTTTTTTCGCGCTATTCGCGGGGCGCGGCGTCGTGCGAAACCGACCGCGGAAGCCGCCAATTCGTGCGAATGAGCATTTTATTTTTTTGCGGCTTGTTGTTTCGCGAGTTTTTTTGCAGTATTCGCGAGCCGCTTGCAGCGCAACACGCGAATTTACCCCAAGGTCGAGTACGGGCGCGGCCATTTTGTTTGCGTGACGTATTTCCGTTTCCGCCCGCTATGTATAATCTCGCGCAGTAAGCGCATTGCGAGTAGAGGGTCGCACGAGATCGCGCGGGAAATCTAGAGGTTCGCACGAGATCGCGAGGAAAATCTCGCGCGAACTTACTTTTGCGCTCGTGAACGGGCGCCGGCCATCTTGTTTTTCATTCATTTCCTGTGTCTGGGCATGGTGTTTAATCCTCTTGGTATCTTTGCCATCCTTTGCTTGTTTTCAGTTTTTTTTTTACGATTTTGCTTCTTATCTATCCCTCTCTTTTCCTAGCTGTATATTTTTGTCTTTTCTGCTATTTTTCTTTACTTTTAAACTACATTTTTAAACTCTTTTCTTTTCTTCTTCCCTATCCTATTCTTTCTTAATTTTCTACTTCTTCCTACCTTACCTGCCCAGACCATGGTCAAGCCAGGCGCCGTGAAGCTGCCCAGGCACTTGAGGGCCGCAGCGGCGGCGGGGAGTAGTGCTGGACCCAGTGGCAGGACAGCATGCGGGAGATTGAGGGGGGAGCAGGTGACGCGACGGGAGATCTTCAGCCCGGAGGAAGTGGGCGCGCTGGTCTACTTCGTCCAGCGCCGCCTGCCCAGGACCATCGCGGGAGGCGGCAGGATCGCGGCCGGCGGGTACAACATGCAGGAGCGCCGGAAGCGGTGGGAGAAGGTGTGCTGGGCCATATCCCACCTCTACGGGGTCCAGCGCACCTACAGCCAGGTCACCCATCGCTGGACGGACCTCCTGGACCGCGAGCGCGACCTGCTGGACCAGCTCGGCTTGGAGATCCCCGGGCTTGGTGAGTAGTAGTAGCCATTTAATCACTCACTACTATGATGTTTTCTCCTGCTCTGTGTTGTTGTATTGCAAATATTTGTTTTTTACATGGAGCAAGCCAATAATGCCGCTGATGACGATTACATTGTAGTTAAATTATATTTCAAAATCTTCTGTGCATTTCAGGTGCACTGCTCTCCTTCTCAGTGGCGTTGCTACTATGCTTATTTGTTTTCTATTTCGTGGTCTCATTGGCCTGAGTAACTATTATGTATGAGTGTACTTTACAGAACTGCGTAATGCTAGACACTAGGGGGCAGATTACATTTACAAGCCCCTTGCGCCACGTTTACGTTGCCTTGCGTGACGCAACAGCGGCGTAAACGTGCCGCATCCCTGCGAGTCATTTACAGCATGACGCATCTAGGAGATGCGTCATGTTATAAAGCCATGGGCCTGCACCACAATGGGTGCGTTCCTAGTACGCAGGGTGGGCGCCGCGGTCCAGCGGCTGTGCGCCTTGCAAAATTGCCTGCGTGAAATGTACAAGATTTAACGCAGGCACTTCTGCGACGCTGCTACGTCAATTCAATTCCTTATGTCTGCTCGAAGCAGGCGAAAGGACTGACACAGCATGTTAAGTATTGGGTGGCCCTGAGCATTACTGGAGTTGCATTGCGTTGGCGACGTGACTCCAGCGATGCGCCGCTCTTACGTGACGAGATGCCTCACGCAAGTGCCTACCCTTGCGCCAGGGCGCGCCGCATTGTAAATGAGGCACATCTGCCGTGTCGCAAGGGTAGTTTTGCGTGACGCATTTGATCTGGCGCATCTCTGGAGATGCGCCAGAACGCGTAAGTAAGTATGCTCCTAAGGGGCAGAATTGCAATTACCGTCGCATCCCTGCAAAGTAGCAGGGATGCGCCATTAATTGTGCGGCCCGCTACCACCACCAAACATGGTGCGCCGTATTTGCAATGCGGCGCACCATGGGCCCAAAACGTCACCGAAGCTTTACTGCTGGAGTTGCGTCGCAACGATGGCGCAGCTCCATCAATGCTCTGGGGTACCCTATCTCCCCAATGCTGGGTCAAGCCGTCCGTCTGCTTCAAGCAGGTGCAGGGTTTGTGTGACGCATCATTGTCCTAAAGGTGACTGATTGATATTTTGTAGATTTCCCTCAGCCACTATTAGGATGTGTTCCAGCGCAGGAATGCCCTCCCTTGCGCCGGAACGCCCCCTGATGGCGCAGGGCTTTATAACGGGATGCATCTCCCAAATGCGTCACGTTGTTATAATATTATACGCCGCACCATGGCGCCCTTTTTTGTTTAGCTGCTGCGTCACAAAAGTCACGCAAGAACGGCGCAAAAGAGCCGCAAGGGCTTAAATCTGCCCCTTCCTTTGTAACCCTGACAATAAGAAAAATAGTGGCGGTGGATTGATAGTTTGACTATTTAAATGACTGGTAATGTAGCAGGCAACTGTTAGTGTTGTCACTGATCTGACTGAAATCACAATGGAGTTTGTCTGTCACTTTGCGTCTTGCCTGCGGACTGCTGCCTGCCAGTCCTAGGTGAACGTTTCAGTACTTTGTTTAGTGAGTTACGTGACTTTCGAAGTCACAGGTCCGCATATAAATGAAAAGTAACCATAATCAATATAATTTCGCAGAAATATTTTGTTATTGTTCTTTTGAAATGTTTGATTTGGTTGACATTGACAAGCAACAATCATCCATGTTTTCTGTTCTTTCTTTCATGTTGTACGTCAGCTCCCCCCAGGGGCGAGAGGAGGACACAGGAGCAGCAGGCGGCGGATGCTGTTCATCAACAGGGCCAGGATCGGGCAGGCGAGGGCTCCTCTGCTGGCCCCAGTAAGTTTTCATTTTAGACTAGTACCTATTTTTCCTAGCGTTCCTCATTTGACTTTTTTCAAAATTGTCTTTGCTCTTCTTGTAGACTGTATCTAAATTCTTATCCTGCCTCTACTATGACTCCCTGTGGTATTACTAGATTATTCTTATTAGTCTGTCTGTGTAGCTAACTAAGATTGCACGGTTGGCGAAACTCCCATGATTCTAGTCAGCAATAGCTCTATCAACTTAGTGCAGTCCTCTGGGATTGTCCATAATGTCTTTTGAAGTGTTCTATCTGGACTCATGCTTGCAAAAATTGCAAAACCTTTCGCTCAGTCACTCTAGTCTGGACCAAAAAACACAGATTGTATTTAAGTTTAAAAGCTTTATTAAAAGTAAACACATTTATTAAAATGAAGTCATAATAAAACTAAACGTTTAACTGATAATGGAAAAGTGGTTAGTGCTGACGATTAATTGAAGACATTTCTTGTGGTCGAGCCGAGCTCTCACCTGGTTTCAACTTGATCTTGTTGTTAGAAGTCCATCTTCTGTCTGTGTGGAGAAAAATGGTGCGTGTTAAAAAAACAGCCTTCATCAGTTGTGCCAAAAAGTGCAGCAAGACAACCTTCCCTGGAAAAAGGGACATTTTTTTTTAACTTTAACGACAGTCACAAATTACATTGTTTTCACATGTCTTCATTCCTAGACCAAATACTAGTGACTGCTTTATTCTAACATTCTTAAATGTACTTTGTAGGTGGAACATCTGGTGGCGGGGCCAGTGTGGAGGTGGTGGTGCTCGACACCGAGGCGGAGGGCGAATCGGGCGATGCTTCAGGGGAGGAGGCGGCGGCGGCAGCTGTGAGAGTTGAGACAGTGGTGGTGGCGGCCAGAGGTAAGCTCTTATATATTCCTTACTTATTGAGATTGAAGACTAGCTGGGAAGGCAAGAATATGAGATGCATGGCTGGGTGAATGATGAAGCAATGATGGGTGGAAGGACAACAGTCTGGGTGGGTGACACAGAAACTGTATGTGTCCATATACCTGGATCATGCTACTATCTGACTCTTAGATAGCATATGTGTATCTAGAGCAGGGGTACTCCTAGTACGGCCCGCGGGCCGGTGGTGGCCCGGCAAGCCTTTGTTGGCGGTGCGCTGACCTTGCAGACAATCACTGCTCCCCCGGCCCCCACAGAGCAGAGGCTTTTTTGTATTTCACCTGTTAGCGCCCCTGCATCTCCACTCTGACAATCACTGCTCCCCCGGCCCCCACAGAGCAGAGTGGAGATGCAAGGCCACAAAGAGGTGAAATAGAACTAAGCCTCTGCTCTGTGGGGCCGGGCAAGCAGTGATTGTCAGGGTGGAGAAGCAGGGGCGCTAAAACAAACAAAGCCTCAATAATATGTTAATGGTCTTTTAAAGACCTGTTAAGTACTTTGGTGTTGTTGTCTGTGTGTGCGCGTTGAGGAAGCGGTCTCAACCCGGGCTGAAGGCTGACACAGATAGACACACACACAGTGAGATGACAGAGGGGGAGGGAGAGGGAGGGCAGGAGGGAGAGAGAGATGGAGGGAGGGCAGGAGGGAGAGCAGGAGGGAGAGAGATGTATGTAAATGCTGGGTCTGGTGGCTCAGTGGATGAGGGCATCTGCTGCAGGGACCTGTGTGCAACCTCATGGTCACAAGTTATCGTTTTGCTTTAGCCCCGCCCCCTCTGACTCCGCCCCCACCAGTGCGGCCCTCGGCCCCAAACTACACTGTAAATGTAGCCCCTGAGAGAAAGTTTGTGAGTACCCATGATCTAGAGAGAGTAGACGGTCAGTGGATGAACTAAGTGTAACTTTGAAGAGCATGTAACACTAACACTGCACCCGCACGTCCGTTCCAGTGTAGGAAAGGCAAGGAAAAGAACTTTTAATTTTGTCCAAATACTACCATAAATAGTAGCAGTAGTTTGTATTGCAAGCACTGCATAGATCCGGTTATTATGGTGGCCACTCCCTACCTCTCTTAATAAGTTTAGTAGTACTCAGTCATTCATGTGTGGATGTATCACTGGTCACTCAATAAAAAGCAAAGCACCTAAAGTCATCCCATATATAAGCAAAAACATCCCATGTGAAGTGATAGATAATCAGATTATTTATCTTCTTCAATTTTCCATTTCTAGTACTCATTTCCACTGTAGGGTGAAAGTTAAATTAATTAAGCAGTAGCCCTTGAGTTGTAACAGAGTATTCTCAGTGCCACCCGTACTAGAAAAGTAAGAGATTCACCACCTGCATGTACTGGACGGGTACAGTAACGCAACGGCAACGCAAGTCTAGGTCACTCCTCATGGCGTGCGTCTCTTTTTCTCGGGTGCAAGTTTACCGCGCTGGCATTATGCCGGCTTGCAGAAAATAACGTACCAATTTTCCAAAACAAGAGATAAGAAGAAGAATAAGACTGGTGTACTTTCATAGTCGACTCCAATGGAAGTCCACAGTGCTCGTAGACTTTGTTCCTTAAACTCCCACTAATGTTAGAGCAAGGATGAAGAAGTGTGAGGTTAGATAGATACTGGCCTCAATAGTTATGTAATGCGCTTGCAAGTTGCTAGTTGTACTGCAACACAAATTTCTGCTGAATGATTGAGTTAATCTAAAAGAGCATTGGTTACAGACTATGTCTTTCTTTCTTCATATAGGTTCTCCTTCCAAACGGACAAGGAGGAAGGAGCTGGCTAGAGCGGCCCGGCAACGGAGGATCGAGGCCACTGTTGCGGAATATCGGCGGCTGGTGGCCCTGGAGGACGTGGAAAGTGTGCAGTCGACAACTACAACAACGTCGTCTGCATCGGCCTCCGTGGCCCCACGGGCTGCCACCCAGCACAGTGGTCCACCCAGACTGAGCCGGGCTGCCAAAGGCAAACGCCACCACCGAGCAGCAAGGCCAACAGCTGCCTCTCACAGGCATTGCACCTGCAAGGCAGTGAAGGCACGCCTGCGCCGCACCACCCTGATGGTGTCCCGCCTTCAGCAGGAGCTCGCCTTGCTCCGCGAGGAGCATGATGCCCTGGCCCAAAAAGTGAACAGCATCCACCCATAGTGTCCCTTGCCCCTTTTTTAGAGACTTTTGGGGGGTGGGAATTGGGAGTTGGGTTTTTGGGGACTTTTGAAGGACAATCGTTGGGGTTAGGGAGGGTCTTGCGGGAGATTATTTTGTTAGGGATATAAATATACTTTTTCAAACTTTATCTGAGCATACCTGTTTTTTACTGCTTGCCTGGTGGGTGGGGGTTTAACGTTGACTGTTTTCCTGAAAGTTTAGATCCATTTTCTTCCTTTAAGTGTAAATGCCCAAATGTTTTCAACACTAAGTGCCTCTCACAGACTCAGTGAAGTGAATCCAAGAGTCCTAGGACTTTAGTAGTACTACCTTCAGTCTCTCGTCTCTCGTACTAATACTCCATTATACCCCCAAACCACCAAACGCTTATCTTACCTGTAATTTGTGTTTGAAAGTAGGGCTAGACCCAGGGCTGGCTCCACAGGAAACACCGAATAACGTTGGCAATCTTGGTCGGATAAAATTTCCTCATAGCGGTGGTACTATTGTTGTGACACAGTGGCAGTTGCATGCCTATGAAAAAAAAGAAAATGAAATCTGGTTTGTCCTCCTGAGCAATTCAACGGTACAACTGAGAATATAGCATGTGACAGAAGTACAGTAGAGCAGTGCCACATTGTAGCCTAACAAATGGTAAAGTATAACTACTAATTCGGTTGAAGTTCTTTCACATTAGCAATGGTTCTTTGTCAAGCTGAGTAAGAATATATCATCGACAACTGTGGAAAGAAAGAATGCGACAGTACAGGGCCTGTGTGGAATTATTGATAACGATATTCAACATAAGGTCTCTGTAGCCAGATACCCGAGAGCCTTGCTGGTCACTATAAATCCATTCACAACAACACTCAATGGGGTTGGTCTGGAAGGTGTCCGGTTTACTCCCCGTGATCCAGTCGATGCAAATATGGTTCCACTTCCAAATGTCACCAACACCCAGAAGTGTAAACACAGGGTGTTCGAGGCATTAGGCGGGGGAGAAAAATAACAAACTAAAATAAAAAATGTGGGATGGGTAAAGGTAGGGTCAGCAGGGAAAGGATACCTGTAACAGAAGACAAGACAGGCATCAGTGAAGTGCTGTCCTAACATACAAGAAGAAGGTATAGTAGATAGAAAAGGAGAAATTGCTTTTTTTCTAGGTGTCCCCTCACTCACCAGGGTTGCCCCTTGGTGACATGCTTCATCATTGGGGCCATCCCAGTCCTCTACGGCCTGGGGCGTGCTGCGACTTGCGAATTACGTAGGAGCACTTACAAATGACTATGTGTGGTGCAGATGTGATAGTGGAGTGGACTAAGTGATGTGTTAAGGGATCAATGTAGAAGCAGAGAGAGAGCCAAGAAATGCAGTCACAGTCAGAGAAAAAGGCAAGGGATACTGTATCTATGTGGTTGTAGTGGTCCTGTTGGAAGTGGTAAGTAAGTTGCCCGCAGAAAAAAAATCCTCCTATTAGCGGCACTCCTCCATTGCAGCCGACGCTTCGTCCATCGATGTTGGTCACCAGAAGACACCCTGTCCACTGCCTGCCTGATGCTGAATTGTGGCTCGCTACTGTGAAGCCTGACTCCATCCTTTTTTCCCCATTGCAGAGACTGAAACCCGGCCTGTAATTATTCAACGAAAAACAGGAAGTGATATAATATTACAACACCACTGATAAATAAATATAAGGCATGTAGGCTGTGGAGTGCAAAAAGTCACAATTTGTTTTTCCTAGTAGACAGTACAATGTTTTTGAAAGTGCGTACTCTGAGTCACCTTTTGAAGGATGTATGGGCAAATTAATGTATCGGATCTTGCCCCTCAAGCTAGGTGTACTGTAAACTGTGTTTTAGAACAAAATTAGATCTTCCTAGCAGTGCTCCCACCCAGACCCTTACTAAAGCCAGTCGCAAAAATGTAGAAGACCCCCAATCAAATCTCAAAAAACGAGGCCTAGCAGAAAACTGGTGACAAAACTTACTTTGAAAGTAAAAGTAGGCCGAAGTACCCTAATTACCCATTACCCACCGTGGATTGCATTCAAACCACTTGCAAGCAACCAAGCAAAAGTAGCCATAGCCAGCATCGCTCCAAGACTCGAAATCCCCCCCACTCAAACACATGCAATAGAAATACTGCTAACCCTAACGAACCCTAAGTTAAGAATAGTGGCAAAGGCTTTCTTTAACTATGCCAAATCCCCCCTTTCCCACCATGGATTTTCTTCAAATGACTTGCAACCAAAATTACACATTCTCACGAGTGCTCTAAGACCCCAGAACTCAGTTTGAAAAATCTAGAACACCCCGAAACACATGCAATCCTGCTGCTAGGGCTAACCCTAACGAACCCTAAGTTACAAAAAGTGCCAAAACTAAAGGCTTTTCCGCGCGGATTTTGTCCCAACCACTTCTACCCGGTATTAGACCTTCCCAGGAATGCCCCAAGACCCGGCAACCCACCCGCCAAGAAGCGTAACACCCCCAAACAGGCCAAAAGCAAAATCTCATACTTGCAATATTTCTGGGCCTTCGGTCCAAACGCGCTGCGTAGCTAGGCCATAAGTCGGGGTTGGCACGACGGATTTCCTGAAAAGCAAATGCAATCAAGATTAGAGTGTCCCAGCAGTGCTCCCAGACCACGAAACTCACCCGCAAACAGACGGAACCCCCCCTAAGAGCACCTCAAAGGCAAGCAAGTCATCAAAAACACAAAAAAAATTCCGCCTGGGATTTGGTCCAAAACACTTTTATCCGGTATTAGAGCTTCCCAGCAATGGCCCCAGAGCCGTCAACCCAGGAGAAAACGAGTAGAAGACCCCCAAACAGCCAAAGAGCAAAAGTACAAAAATGGGGACTTAGTCACTTTTTCACAAATTTCCCAAATCACTCCGCGCGCGCTCTGCAGCTAGGCCCTAAGTCCCCTCAGCCACCATGGATTTGCTTCAAACCTCTTGCAAAGTAAAGTATATATAGCCAGCAGTGCTCCCACACCACGAAACTCACCCGCAAACACCAGGAAGCCCCCCAAACAGGCCCCCGAAAACGCTACATAGAGCAAAATGTCTGAAATAGCCCAAAAAAAAATCGGCCTGGATTTTGTCCCAACCACTTCTACCCGGTATTAGACCTTCCCAGGAATGCCCCAAGACCCGGCAACCCACCCGCCAAGAAGCATAACACCCCCAAACAGGCCAAAAGCAAAATCTCATACTTGCAATATTTCTGGGCCTTCGGTCCAAACGCGCTGCGTAGCTAGGCCATAAGTCGGGGTTGGCACGACGGATTTCCTGAAAAGCAAATGCAATCAAGATTAGAGTGTCCCAGCAGTGCTCCCAGACCACGAAACTCACCCGCAAACACCAGGAAGCCCCCCAAACAGGCCCCCGAAAACGCTACATAGAGCAAAATGTCTGAAATAGCCCAAAAAAAAATCGGCCTGGATTTTGTCCCAACCACTTCTACCCGGTATTAGACCTTCCCAGGAATGCCCCAAGACCCGGCAACCCACCCGCCAAGAAGCATAACACCCCCAAACAGGCCAAAAGCAAAATCTCATACTTGCAATATTTCTGGGCCTTCGGTCCAAACGCGCTGCGTAGCTAGGCCATAAGTCGGGGTTGGCACGACGGATTTCCTGAAAAGCAAATGCAATCAAGATTAGAGTGTCCCAGCAGTGCTCCCACACCACGAAACTCACCCGCAAACACCAGGAAGCCCCCCAAACAGGCCCCCGAAAACGCTACATAGAGCAAAATGTCAGAAATAGCCCAAAAAAAAATCGGCCTGGATTTTGTCCCAACCACTTCTACCCGGTATTAGACCTTCCCAGGAATGCCCCAAGACCCGGCAACCCACCCGCCAAGAAGCATAACACCCCCAAACAGGCCAAAAGCAAAATCTCATACTTGCAATATTTCTGGGCCTTCGGTCCAAACGCGCTGCGTAGCTAGGCCATAAGTCGGGGTTGGCACGACGGATTTCCTGAAAAGCAAATGCAATCAAGATTAGAGTGTCCCAGCAGTGCTCCCAGACCACGAAACTCACCCACAAACACCAGGAAGCCCCCCAAACAGGCCCCCGAAAACGCTACATAGAGCAAAATGTCAGAAATAGCCCAAAAAAAAAATCGGCCTGGATTTTGTCCCAACCACTTCTACCCGGTATTAGACCTTCCCAGGAATGCCCCAAGACCCGGCAACCCACCCGCCAAGAAGCATAACACCCCCAAACAGGCCAAAAGCAAAATCTCATACTTGCAATATTTCTGGGCCTTCGGTCCAAACGCGCTGCGTAGCTAGGCCATAAGTCGGGGTTGGCACGACGGATTTCCTGAAAAGCAAATGCAATCAAGATTAGAGTGTCCCAGCAGTGCTCCCAGACCACAAAACTCACCCACAAACACCAGGAAGCCCCCCAAACAGGCCCCCGAAAACGCTACATAGAGCAAAATGTCTGAAATAGCCCAAAAAAAAATCGGCCTGGATTTTGTCCCAACCACTTCTACCCGGTATTAGACCTTCCCAGGAATGCCCCAAGACCCGGCAACCCACCCGCCAAGAAGCATAACACCCCCAAACAGGCCAAAAGCAAAATCTCATACTTGCAATATTTCTGGGCCTTCGGTCCAAACGCGCTGCGTAGCTAGGCCATAAGTCGGGGTTGGCACGACGGATTTCCTGAAAAGCAAATGCAATCAAGATTAGAGTGTCCCAGCAATGCTCTCAGACCACGAAACTCACCCACAAACAGACGGAACCCCCCCTAAGAGCACCTCAAAGGCAAGCAAGTCATCAAAAACACAAAAAATTTTCCGCCTCGGATTTGGCACAAACCACTTTTAGTGCTTCCCAGCAATGGCCCCAGACCCGTCAACTCACCTGCAAAGAGGTAGAACAACACCCCCACAAGTGCTGAGTCTTTCTTCATTGGGCGTAAACCAGCCCTCTGCTTTGATGGAAATAGGAGTCTGGAGGAGGAGGATAGAGGAGCATGTTCTTCTGAACTTGTGAACCTGAGGAATGCAGACTGCGGCACCTTCAAATAAATTAGCAAACAAGTGAAGACAGTTCTGCTGATGGGCTTGTCTTTGTGATTATCTGATTAAAGTTTGAATTATATTAACTGTGCACAACAAAGAAAGACAGACACACAGGAATAAAAGTGAATAAGGATGAAAAAGAAAGTTATTGATTCGTTGTCTCATTTTCAGGGCTCGAAGTCGGTATCACGGTCCAGGAATAAGAATAAGGCTTCGTCATCATACTCTGCGAATTCAGCCCGGGTGAGGTCAGTGCCACCTGACAGAGTAGAAATTCCCTCATCTATGGTGCTGGCCACCTCCTCTTCATCCGGCACGCTCTCTCGTACTCTTATATCTGGTGGTATGAGGTGCTGATTCATCTTGATCATTGTTAACCTCTCCACATTTTTGGGCGAGAGGCGGCTCCGTTTGGGAGTTACAATCCCACCAGCCGCACTGAAAACCCGTTCAGAAGACACACTTGCGAGTGGGCAAGACAAGTAGTTTATAGCCAGGTTGGTGAGCTGTGGCCACAATTCTTTTTTCCCATGCCAATACGCCAATGGGTCAGAATTAACATAGACCTCTGTGGAGTCATTCAGATAGTCCTTCACCATCGACTCAAGGTCCTCCTCCAAGGTTCCTCCACTTTGCGTAGCTCTTGCTGTGCCTCTGACCTTTTGAGAACCAAACCCACGCAGAGCTAGCCAATCCTCTTCAGCCTCCAATGTTTCTGTTGTCTTTCGTGCAGATGATCCGGTTGCCGGTGTCTTTAACGGCTGAGAGGTCACTTGTGCCACAGCCACAGGTGCAGAAGTGGATTGTTTTGACTGGGGATGGCCTGCTGATGTACTGCCATTTCCTTCAATTTCCAGCCGTTCTGTTTCAAACTTCTTGGCTGACAAGGCTAGCCAACGTTTGTACTTTGTAACATCTTCATCACCAAAAGGAAAGAATGCTCTGCCTGCCAGCGCCTTTTTGTAGCGTGGATCCAGAATAGTAGCACAAATGTAATGCTGTTCTGAGTGGATCTTTTGAAGACGTTCATCACCTTGTAGGAGCTCTAATAATTGCTCAGCCAGAAGCAAAGAGTCTTTCTTTTTGTCATCTTTTCGAAACACAGAACACACCTCCTTCAGTTGGTCCTCCAGCATGTACAACAATGGGATAGCTTTTCCCAAATTAGAGTCCTCCTTGCTGACTGCACGCGTGAAGACCTCAAAAGGACGAAGCATGCGTGTTAGGCTTTCAACTATGTTCCATTGCGGCCCACCCATCCTCAGCTCCTCTATACCCTCTTTCAAGAAATATTGATCGAGTTGCGTATACTGCTCATACAGACGCTCAAGCATGTAGAAGGTTGAGTTCCAACGTGTTACCACCTCCTGGATGAGTGCTTTCACTGGCATTTGACATTGATATAGCATGCTCCTCAGCTGCTTCCGGGCCTTAAAAGAATGCCTGAAATGCTTGCAAATTTTTCGGCAGTTCTCCAATACACTGTACGCTGCACTGCTTTTATTACCCAAGAATTTTTGGACAACCAGGTTTATACAGTGCGCCAAACACGGCACTCTGAAATAGTAACCGTCCCTCATGGCCTTAACTATATTGGAGCCATTGTCCGTGGAAACATAACCAACCTTGCGTTTTAGTGGGGACAGACAGTTAAGGACCTTTGTGTTAAAGACATCCAAAATGTTTTCTGCTGTGTGACGTTTCTCCAAACCAAACATGGCTAGTGTTGCATGTTTCCGAGCACCTTTAAAAACAATGTTAGTGTCAACACCTGAGTTTAGCTTTGCTTTAGCCCCTGAAAAAGAGACCCAGTGTGCAGTGATGCACATGTAATCAGCGCCTGCGCCACTGGTCCACATGTCTGTTGTCAGATGTATAGTGTGAACAGCACTCTTCTGCAAAGCTGCCCCAATCACCTTCAGAACATCTTCATGTAGTGCTGGAACCGCAACTCGGGCAAAATAGAACCGGCTAGGAACCTTCCATTTAGGGCAGAGCACTGCCACTAATTCTAGAAAACCAACCCCTTCTACAAAAGAAAAAGGGAGAAGGTCCAGAGCTAGCATTTTAGCCAGCTTAGTGTTATACAGACGGGTCATTGGGTGGTTGCGTTCATATTGCGCTTCTGTAAACAACATCTTTTTAATGTTGCCCTGGACCAATGATTTACGGGATGATGATGATCTCTTCGACCCAGTTACGCTCGCTGATGAACTTTTCCGCATTGATGTCTCACTCTCTCCCACACTCTTAGTGTGGCTCCCATGGGGTGTGCTGCTGACATGGGAACTGGGTGTAAGTGAAGTGTTTGAATCGTCTTCTTGTACCTCCTCGTCATCAGCAGATGACAAATCAACGTTTTCATTACGTGCAATTCCGGCTTTCTTGACCGCCTCTAGGTGCGGAAACCATTGGACAGGGTGCGCTCTCTCAAGATGACCTCTCTGGCCTCCGGTACCATAGTTAGAACCAAGCTTACCACGACTAACTAGAAGCTTACAAAGGCTACAAATGGCTACGTTTTCCTTTTTTGGGCAAACACTAAAGAAGTCCCAAACTGGAGACTTGAAATGTCTTCGGGGGCCGGAGGAGGCGGCGATACTGGTGGTGGTGGTCCTGCTGCTAATGACAGATGAAGTGGAGGATGTGGATTGCCGAACTTCAGTACGTTTTGCACTTTCACCACCACGAATTGAGGTCGAGGACGAGGTGGGTACCTTCTTGCGAAGAAATATGGAAGCGGTAGGTTTTGGTGTACTACTTAACTCCAAATCTAATGATTCCATTTCCATTGCCTCCTCGCCGACATCATCATCACGCTCAGCAGCTTCTCGGGATAGGGTCAAAATGTCTCTTTGCTGCATGCCCGGTGGGGCTGCAGTGACCTTTGTGATGACTGGCTCGTCGTCATCGTGAGAGGCTTCATCACCAGCAGTATCTGTCACTTCTTGTTGAGCCTCATCACACTCCATAGGTTTGATTTTTTGGACGACCTTCCTTTTACGCTTAGGTAACGGTGTCAGATCATGGTGTGCCTCTGCCTCACTGTCAGACCGCAGTTGTGGTTCCCAAGACAGATCACTTGCACCAGAACGAGGTGGGCTTGAAGAAGATGTAGACACCCCCCTTGATCTTTTCCTTGCTAGGGATGTGGAAGACAATGAATGATCATCAGGAGGAGTGGCTTCCAATGATACCTCAGCTTCATTGTCGATTTCCAAATGTGCCCCTACTTCGGGAGGAACAACTATTGTGGGCACTTGTGAACGTCCATGCACCTTTGCTTGCGCATCTCCTTTTGCTGCCTCTCCTTCCACATGTACTTGGGCGTGTACTTGCACATGGTGTTGTTGTTGCGGCTGTGGTTGTTCAACACTTGTCAGATGAGTTACAACAACCTGTGTTGATTCAGGGACATTGCTGCTACTTTCTTGCGATGAGCCAACATCACTGGTCGATGGTGATTGGAGAAGTACACTGACTGCCTCTGAAGCACTCAAGGGCTTTGACTTAAGTTGGCGTGGTGGTGGAGGCACTGAACCCAATGGAGCAGGGGTGCTGCTCTCAGGTTGGTCCCCAGCAGATCCTGCTGCTGCAGGCGTACTTTTTTTTTTGCTCCCAAAAAAAGTGGCGGGTGGCACACCAGCCTCCTTGGTAACTTGCTTCTTCTGCTCCTTACTAGCAACTTTCTTGCTAGAGGAGCTACGGAGAACTTTCTTTGGGGCCATCTTCTTCAGAGCAGGTCAGACAGCAGGCCGCAGTTGCACGAATTGTAGAGTTGTCTGAGGCCAGACGTGACGTCGCGTGACGTTATGCTGCACACACACACCGCTGCAGGACTTCTTCCTGGCACTGGTGGTTCTCTTGAGTCTTGTGCACCTAAAAAAAATGGAAGACAGAGGAACATCAGTTCAGTTATAGAGCACAAAAAAATCGAAAAACACTGCAAAATCAGCACAATCCCAATCCATCCATGCCCTCCATAATGTTTAAATTCAAGACAACCCACAGAAAGACTAGGCCCATGCAAGACTCACTACCCCTGGGCATAAATAAAGGTTGAAAAGTAGGCAAAATGGTTGGAGGCCTAACAACAAAGCCTGCATTCAAAATGGCCACTTGCCTGCCAGCACATGGCCAGTGCCTGTAGCTGCACTCAAAATGGCCACCAGCCACATGGCATGTCCCTCCCCATGAACACCCCCAAAAATCGAAAAACACTGCAAAATCAGCACAATCCCATTCCATCCATGGCCTCCATGATGTTTAAATTCAAGACAACCCACAGAAAGACTAGGCCCATGCTAGACTCAAATACCCCTGGTGAAAAGGCCACAAGTACAGGCCCAAAAATCGAAAAACACTGCAAAATCAGCACAATCCTATTCCATCCATGGCCTCCATGCTGTTTAAATTCAAGACAGCCCACAGAAAGACTAGGCCCATGCTAGACTCAAATACCCCTGGTGAAAAGGCCACAAGTACAGGCCCAAAAATCGAAAAACACTGCAAAATCAGCACAATCCTATTCCATCCATGGCCTCCATGATGTTTAAATTCAAGACAGCCCACAGAAAGACTAGGCCCATGCTAGACTGAAATACCCCTGGTGAAAAGGCCACAAGTACAGGCCCAAAAATCGAAAAACACTGCAAAATCAGCACAATCCCATTCAATCCATGGCCTCCATGATGTTTAAATTCAAGACAACCCACAGAAATACTAGGCCCATGCAAGACTCACTACCCCTGGGCATAAATAAAGGTTGAAAAGTAGGCAAAATGGTTGGAGGCCTAACAACAAAGCCTGCATTCAAAATGGCCACTTGCCTGCCAGCACATGGCCAGTGCCTGTAGCTGCACTCAAAATGGCCACCAGCCACATGGCATGTCCCTCCCCATGAACACCCCCAAAAATCGAAAAACACTGCAAAATCAGCACAATCCCATTCAATCCATGGCCTCCATGATGTTTAAATTCAAGACAACCCACAGAAAGACTAGGCCCATGCTAGACTCAAATACCCCTGGTGAAAAGGCCACAAGTACAGGCCCAAAAATCGAAAAACACTGCAAAATCAGCACAATCCTATTCCATCCATGGCCTCCATGATGTTTAAATTCAAGACAGCCCACAGAAAGACTAGGCCCATGCTAGACTGAAATACCCCTGGTGAAAAGGCCACAAGTACAGGCCCAAAAATCGAAAAACACTGCAAAATCAGCACAATCCCATTCAATCCATGGCCTCCATGATGTTTAAATTCAAGACAACCCACAGAAATACTAGGCCCATGCAAGACTCACTACCCCTGGGCATAAATAAAGGTTGAAAAATAGGCAAAATGGTTGGAGGCCTAACAACAAAGCCTGCATTCAAAATGGCCACTTGCCTGCCAGCACATGGCCAGTGCCTGTAGCTGCACTCAAAATGGCCACCAGCCACATGGCATGTCCCTCCCCATGAACACCCCCAAAAATCGAAAAACACTGCAAAATCAGCACAATCCCATTCAATCCATGGCCTCCATGATGTTTAAATTCAAGACAGCCCACAGAAAGACTAGGCCCATGCTAGACTGAAATACCCCTGGTGAAAAGGCCACAAGTACAGGCCCAAAAATCGAAAAACACTGCAAAATCAGCACAATCCCATTCAATCCATGGCCTCCATGATGTTTAAATTCAAGACAACCCACAGAAATACTAGGCCCATGCAAGACTCACTACCCCTGGGCATAAATAAAGGTTGAAAAGTAGGCAAAATGGTTGGAGGCCTAACAACAAAGCCTGCATTCAAAATGGCCACTTGCCTGCCAGCACATGGCCAGTGCCTGTAGCTGCACTCAAAATGGCCACCAGCCACATGGCATGTCCCTCCCCATGAACACCCCCAAAAATCGAAAAACACTGCAAAATCAGCACAATCCCATTCAATCCATGGCCTCCATGATGTTTAAATTCAAGACAACCCACAGAAAGACTAGGCCCATGCTAGACTCAAATACCCCTGGTGAAAAGGCCACAAGTACAGGCCCAAAAATCGAAAAACACTGCAAAATCAGCACAATCCTATTCCATCCATGGCCTCCATGATGTTTAAATTCAAGACAGCCCACAGAAAGACTAGGCCCATGCTAGACTCAAATACCCCTGGTGAAAAGGCCACAAGTACAGGCCCAAAAATCGAAAAACACTGCAAAATCAGCACAATCCTATTCCATCCATGGCCTCCATGATGTTTAAATTCAAGACAGCCCACAGAAAGACTAGGCCCATGCTAGACTGAAATACCCCTGGTGAAAAGGCCACAAGTACAGGCCCAAAAATCGAAAAACACTGCAAAATCAGCACAATCCCATTCAATCCATGGCCTCCATGATGTTTAAATTCAAGACAACCCACAGAAATACTAGGCCCATGCAAGACTCACTACCCCTGGGCATAAATAAAGGTTGAAAAGTAGGCAAAATGGTTGGAGGCCTAACAACAAAGCCTGCATTCAAAATGGCCACTTGCCTGCCAGCACATGGCCAGTGCCTGTAGCTGCACTCAAAATGGCCACCAGCCACATGGCATGTCCCTCCCCATGAACACCCCCAAAAATCGAAAAACACTGCAAAATCAGCACAATCCCATTCAATCCATGGCCTCCATGATGTTTAAATTCAAGACAACCCACAGAAAGACTAGGCCCATGCTAGACTCAAATACCCCTGGTGAAAAAGCCACAAGTACAGGCCCAAAAATCGAAAAACACTGCAAAATCAGCACAATCCTATTCCATCCATGGCCTCCATGATGTTTAAATTCAAGACAGCCCACAGAAAGACTAGGCCCATGCTAGACTCAAATACCCCTGGTGAAAAGGCCACAAGTACAGGCCCAAAAATCGAAAAACACTGCAAAATCAGCACAATCCTATTCCATCCATGGCCTCCATGATGTTTAAATTCAAGACAGCCCACAGAAAGACTAGGCCCATGCTAGACTGAAATACCCCTGGTGAAAAGGCCACAAGTACAGGCCCAAAAATCGAAAAACACTGCAAAATCAGCACAATCCCATTCAATCCATGGCCTCCATGATGTTTAAATTCAAGACAACCCACAGAAATACTAGGCCCATGCAAGACTCACTACCCCTGGGCATAAATAAAGGTTGAAAAGTAGGCAAAATGGTTGGAGGCCTAACAACAAAGCCTGCATTCAAAATGGCCACTTGCCTGCCAGCACATGGCCAGTGCCTGTAGCTGCACTCAAAATGGCCACCAGCCACATGGCATGTCCCTCCCCATGAACACCCCCAAAAATCGAAAAACACTGCAAAATCAGCACAATCCCATTCAATCCATGGCCTCCATGATGTTTAAATTCAAGACATCCCACAGAAAGACTAGGCCCATGCTAGACTCAAATACCCCTGGTGAAAAGGCCACAAGTACAGGCCCAAAAATCGAAAAACACTGCAAAATCCGCACAATCCTATTCCATCCATGGCCTCCATGATGTTTAAATTCAAGACAGCCCACAGAAAGACTAGGCCCATGCTAGACTCAAATACCCCTGGTGAAAAGGCCACAAGTACAGGCCCAAAAATCGAAAAACACTGCAAAATCAGCACAATCCCATTCCATCCATGGCCTCCATGATGTTTAAATTCAAGACAGCCCACAGAAAGACTAGGCCCATGCACCACTCACTACCCCTGGTCAAGGCCCCAACAACAGGTCAAAAATCGAAAAACACAAAATTTTACAAAAAAAAAAAATCGAAAAACACAGAAAAATCAGCACAATCCCAATTCATCTATGGCCTCCATGATGTTTAAGTTCAAGACAACCACAGTCCACCCACCACTGAGTACCCCTGGGGAAAAGGCTTCAAAACAGCCCAAAAATCGAAAATCCCAAAATTTTAGTTGCAGCAACTGTAATGCCCCAAACAAACTTACTTGTAAAATTTCTAATCCAACAGTGATCCAAAGAAAGTCAAAAAGGCCTCAAATCCAAAGATCCAGCAGCATCCACAAAAAGTAATCCTTCCAGGTCCACATCCGAATGAAAAGTGACCAGGAGATGGACAAAGCACTGGGAGGAGCCTGCTGAACAGGAACAGGAAGTTGAAGACTATGGGGCACTTCCTTCCTCCCACCCCCCTGCCCCCCTCCCCAAAATGGACTCCTCGCTAAAAAAGTGCAGGCAAATGTCAAACTAAGGAGTTATTCACATAAAAATCATCATTTCTAGAAGGTTTATGCTGCTTGCTGGTGGATTTCTTGTGCAGAATTGCAAATTTATATTTTCGCTCGCCGCATCTCAAATCTCGCAATTGCGAAGTACCGCGAGACGTGATCTCGCCGTACTCGCGTTGACAAACTATCGCTGGCAAGCCGCGATGACGTAATCGTGCTCGCCAATTCCCGCGGGATCACACAGCAAGATCCAAAATGGCGCAGCACTCGCAAACTATCGAAAAAAACAACTCGGCAAACGATGATAAACGCCGCGCGCCGCAAAAATTGTATCACCAACGCCGCGCGCCGCCAAAAAAATCCGCTGCGTGCGAATTTGCGGATTTTGCGGGAAATCCGCAAATCTCGCGGATTGCGGATTTCCCGAAAATCCGCAAAATCCGCGAGCGGAACGGATTTTCCGCCCACGCTTAGCTGGCTTCCCACAGTTTCCAACAATTAGTCTTTTGAGGCGTTTTCCCCTGGTGCAATCACTAACTATCTGGGCACCCCAGCTCCTGCCATCCAACGTCAGTGGCTGCCGAACAGCTCCTGCCAACTGGAAAGGCTCATTCCTCACTCGGCTAGGCAGCTGGTTCTTTCTGTGGCCACTGATATGCACCACTCCTGTGCCTCCACCCCACGGGCATTGGCAACCGCCTGCTGATCTCGCTCACAAGTGCATCCACCACCACAAGCCCTCCTAGGGGTCTTATGCCCGCTCCTGATATTGCAAGTCGGGGTTCACAGGCTCGTTAGCACAGCCCAAGTCACCCTCCTCGTCCAATTGGGCCCACGGCCCCAGCTGTCTCAGAGCAACCCATGGGGCACCCAATCTCTGCTCCTGGGTCCAGGTTGGTAGGTGCAGCCTGTCCTGGCTCTCACCATTGCAGCGTCTCCAGGCTTCTGTGCTGCAGCTGAACACCAGGGTCGACACAGGGATCACCCAGCAGCCCAGACTGCTCCCTGTATTGAGGCTGCTATGCTGGAGGTCTTTATGGTCACCTCAATACACGTTGGTCAGCCGACATCAGGGCTCTTCAGGCAGTTACTGCACACGTTTCCAGCTGCACTTGCCATCGAGCCCACACACTCAATCGAGCGGCCCAAGTCTCCGCCGCCACAGAGCATCCCCTGAAGTGCCTTATCCTGGGCACCTCTGCTGGCACCAGGCCAAGGATGCAGAACTCTAAGTGCCAATTGATCGCCGCACCACACCACAGCATGTCCAGCCTCACGGCTGTAGCAGGCCTTAGATCAGAGGCAGCGCTCTGGAGTCAACACGGGAGCCCCAAACAGCTTCAGCTATGCCCTGTGTCATTACTGCTCAGCTGGGGGCCTTCATGGCTGTCGTAGCATATTCAGGGTGGCAGGATTGTTCAGGATTGCAGTAGGCCGGTCAGGAGCTCAGAGGCTCCCTTTCTGTTGCTCATATTGAGTGGCCCAGGCATCCAGAATTTGGAATAAAATCCCTCCACACTTCAGGCATGCCCAGTCACTCTTAAAAAAAGAGATTAGCTCAAAATGATCAATTTCATCTGTTGTGGGTAAGGAGGCTACCAGTACCCACCTCCGCCATTAGGCAACAGTGGAAAAATTGTATTCTGCCATTCTGCTCCATACCCGATATGCATAATCGCAAAACATCTCCCTAACTGCAGAGTTCCGGAAGAATGGACACATGCTTTAATTTGGCCACTGTTAAAGAAACCCAATCTTGACCCTGAAGCTATAGAAAACCATAGTGTGGTATCTGCTCATTGTTATACTGATGCCATAGTTACGAGGGAATGTATGTCGCAAGCTCCCTGCTTGCTGCCTAGTTACGGTGGATTGGAATGTGATGTTTTAAACATGAGAAGAGGCTGTTGATGTACCTACATGCTGTGCCTGGATGGGATCTTTTCCCTAAAGAATGAACGCAATACTCAACTTATCATCCTGCCTTCAGTAATCCTTTTTCAAGAACACTGGATCGTTCACTGGCGTAGTCGGCAGGATGAAAAGCCTGAACAGTTTCTCAAGGAAGATCCAACGGCGAGATTCTTTTTATGCTCAACTTTGAACCAACAGGTCATGAGTACTTTTTTAATTTGCCCTTCTTCTACTCTTTTTCATTGTCTACCCAATCTGGAACTTAGTGCTTGAAATAAATGGCAGTGTCCTTCGTTTTGACAGTGACATTACGTCTGAGTCCTGCCTTTGATCAACACCACATTACAGTCTCTGCTCTTAAAGTTAGAGCCACTGTTTATGCGGTTTAAGAGCTTAATCATCAATTAGATCCTTTGTTTTCTACTTGTGTACAGTCCGTGATTGAGAAAGAGACTTTGAGAGTGTGGCTATATCATTAACCTTGATTACTGCATGTCGTAAGTTGTTGTGAAACTCTGTGTTGCGCAGATAATAGTTGGGAAGATAGAAGTTCCTCACTCTTTTTTACTTCTGTATTTTGACATTACGAGAGCAAGATCGGCACTTACCTTCATTTGAAATCACATTACCTCTTGCTCTGTCAGCGCGTGGGCGTAATTGTTATCGCTTGAAGGAGCCAACACACTCTTCTTCTCGTTATCGGGGTCTTCACTTAGCAACGCTGCATAATGTCGTCTTTGAGTGACGTGGTCACGCTGCCCACTCTTTTTGACCCCGCCTTCCTGACTGAGACCTGGCTGACCCCTCCTCTGCACCTAACATCGCCATAGCCATCCCAGAAGGCTACAAGATCACCCGCAAGGACCGCACCAACAGAATAGGAGGAGGAATTGCCATCATCCATAGAAACACTCTCAAAATCTCGGCACACGCCGATGACATACTCAGCCGTGCCTAACACCTGCACTTTCAGATCCACACCGACCCCAACACCACCCTCAGAGGCACCTTCATCTACAGACCCCCCGGACCCCGACGGCAGTTCTGCGACTCCATCACCGACCTCGTCAGCACACACGCCCTCGCCTCCACGGACTACATCCTCCTCGGGGACCTGAACTTCCACCTCGAGAATAACAACAACGCCAACTCCTCCACCCCGATCGACAACCTCTGGCAACCTCGGACTCAGACAACTCATCACAGCACCCACACACTCCACCGGCCACACCCTTGACCCCATTTTCTCAGCAAGCACCCATGTCTTCTTCGACCCCACCACCGAACTCCACTGGACCGACCACCGCTGCATCTACTTCACCTTCCAGAAACCCACCACACACCACCACACTCAGCAGATGCCTCGCCGCAGCTGGGGCAAGATCACCGAGGACCAGCTAACCGCCGTCCTTGTCAAGAACCCACCCGCAGACCCAACTGACCCAGACGCTGCAGCCCGAAGCCTCAGACAATGGATCAGCAACTGTGCCAACACCCTCGCCCGCTCAAGAAACCACCGAACATCCACACCAGCAAGAGAGCCAGCTGGTTCCCTTAAGGCCTCCAGGCCTCCAAGCGAACCTGACGAAAACTAGAAAAAAACTGGACCTGCAAAAGAACACCGGAAAGCTACACAGCCCACAGGAACGTCACCCGCCGACACCACAAACTCATCAGATCTGCCAAAAGGACCGCCTTCAAAGACCGCCTAGACAACAACGCACACAACAGCAAAGAGCTCTTCAACATCGTGAAGGAACTCTCCAACCCCAGCTCCAACACCAACTACATCCCACCGTCACAAGACCTGTGCGACTCGTTGGCCACCTTCTTCCATCGCAAGATCACAGACACCTTCGATGCCGTCACCACCACGGCAACAGCCCACACCCCGCTCCCATGACCACCACCCGCACCAACCGTCTGGCGCCTGGACCAACATCAAAGACAACAACACCATCAAGATCATGAACACCATCCACTCCGGTTCACCGGAAGACCCCTGCCCACACCACATCTACAACAAAGCCAGCAGCACCATCGCACCCCACCTCCGGAAAACCATTAACATCTCCTTTGAGAAAGAGACCTTGCCGGAGAGCTGGAAGCACGCAGAGATCAACGCCTTACTAAAGAAACCCAAGGCGGATCCCAAGGACCTCAAGAACTTCCGACCCATCTCCCTGCTCCCGTTCCTGGCGAAGGTCATCGAAAAGGCTGTCAACAAACAACTGACCAGCTTCCACAAAGAGAACAACATCCTAGACCCATCCCAGTCAGGGTTCAGCAGCAGCCACAGCACTGAAACTGCCCTCATCGCCGCCACCGACGACATCAGGAACAGGCTCGACAACGGAGAAACCGCAGCTCCTCATCCTCCTGGACCTGTCAGCCGCTTTCGACACAGTCTGCCACTGCACACTAAGAGCACGCCTCCACGACGCCGGAATCCAAGAGAAGGTCCTGTACTGGACCTCCTCCTTCCTCTCCGAGTGAACCCAGAGCGTCCGCCTCCTCCCCTTCCGCCCGAAGCCACTGAGATCATCTGCGGCGTACCTCAAGGCTCATCTCTCAGCTCAAAGTTGTTCAATGTCTACATGGCACCACTCGCCCACGTCGCTCGACAGCACGACCTAAAATCATCTCCTACGCCGACTACAACCAGCTGATCCTCTCGCTCACCAAGGACCCCCACACCGCCAAAACCAAACTCCACGAAGGAATGAAGGCCATCGCCGACTGGATGAGGAACAGCCGACTGAAGCTAAACTCGGACAATACGGAGGTCCTCATCCTTGGCTCCACCCCCTCGGCCTGGGACGACTCCTGGTGGCCGACGGCACTAGGAGCACCCCCTACACCCACCAACCAGGCACGAAACCTAGGGGTCATCCTCAACTCCACACTCTCCATGACAAAGCAGCTCAATGCCGTCTCCTCCTCCTGCTTCAACACCCTCTGCATGCTTCGCAGGATCTTCAAGTGGATCCCCACCGAAACTAGAAGGACGGTCACCCAGGCCCTTGTCAGCAGCAGACTGGACTACGACAACACACTCTAAGCAGGAGCCCTGGCCAAACTCCTGAAATGACTCCAACGCATCCAGAACGCCTCCGCACGCCGCATCCTCGACATCCCCCACCGCAGCCACATCAGACCCCACCTGAAACACCTGCACTGGCTCCCCATCAACAAGAGGATAACCTTCATGGCTCCTCACCCGTGCACACAAGGCACTCCACGACACCGGACCAGTATACCTCAACAGACAACTCAGCCTCTACACCCCAGCCCACCAGTTCCGCTCTGCAGACCACGCCCTCACCAACGTCCCCCGTATCTGAAGAGTGACCGCCGGCAGAAGATCATTCTCCCACCTCTCCGCCAAGACGTGGAACACCCTCCCCATCCGCTTACGGCAGACCGAAGACCTTCTAACCTTCAGGAGACTCCTCAAGACCTGGCTCTTCGAACAGTAGCAGCACGCCCCCCCCCCCTTCCCCCCCCCAGCACCTTGAGACCCTCACAGGTATGTAGTGCGCTTTACAAATGCTATGATTGATTGATTGACAGGCACACTTTAAGCTTGAAGATCGTTAAAGTTTTTATTTTAAAAAAGTGCATTTGTTTGTTAGGGTTATATAAGCTATTTATTTGGGACCATCTATTCTTCAGCCTTTTAGTCTTTGCCTGCACAATGACAGGCACATTTTTCTTCTGTGTTTTCAATTTTTAGTGTCTCACCTTGCATAATGCAGAATGTCATAGCTCCTCATTTCTTCTTGGTATCACCTTGGGAGCCTCCTATAAAATGGCTAAAATGGAAGAAGGGTTTTGAGCATTATGCAAGAGTTTGTGGGACATTATTTAGTGCTGAGCGAAGGTCTTCGCTCCTGCTGCACTGTTTGGGGTGTGAGGGACAAGAAGTTTATGACTAGCTCCCTGAGTTGAATGATGCAGAGGGTCAGACCTTAATGAATATGATATATGCATTTAAAGTTGGACAAGCATTTTCTCCACAAAGTCAGCACAATATTTGAAAGGTACCACTTTACTAAGAGGTTTCAATGTGAAGGAGAGACAGTTGAAACTTATGTTACTCACCTGAGAAAACTTGCCTCATCTTGTAAATTTACTAATCTTTTGGATGACAGGATTAGGGATCAATTTATGGTGGGATGTAATATGGAAAGAGTAAGGGAAGAGTTATGGTTGCGAGTTGAGCCTTCTCTTGATGAATTTGTACAAGTTGCAAAAAGAGTTGAACACTCTTTGATGTGTGTTGAAATTATCAAGAAAGATAAACAACCTGTGGTACAAGTAATTAAGGCTGATACTAAGAAACCTGTGGGGAAGGTTGAAGGAGGTGAAAGCGTTAAAAAACATCTCCCAAGTGCAAAAAAAAGGGGCATCTTGCTATTGTTTGTAAGACAAGAGTATTGTCATTCTCTTCTAAAGTCAAATGCATTGACACATAGGATGTTGAGGAAGATGATTTTGTTTATGGACACATTACTGTTCAAGTTGAAAGTCCAGAGATTAGGTCTAAAACGTGTCCTGTGGATACGATCCTTATAGAGGGGGAACCTACTAAAGTTCTTTTTGATTCTGGGCCAAAATTACAATAATTTCAAATCTTTTTTTCAAAACAAGCCAGCACACAAAACTTTGTTGTACAAACTGGATATAAAACCTCTAGCTTATGGTGGTGAACTCATACCTTTGTGGGGTTAATTTTGAGGGCTTATTGAGTATGAGCAACGCTACGCATCAGGGAAAATGTATGTGTCTGAAAAGGAGACAGTATAATAAGCTGGTTTCACCAAGGGGATTTGGGTGTTATGCTCGATCCTAGTAGTAGTACTCCCATCTTACTAAAAGATAAAGCAAATATGGTTACTGGTAGTAGTACTCACATCCTGCTAAAAGAAAAAATATACATGGTTCAATCTTGCTCTCTTTCTAATAGTGTCACCATCAGTCACTTTAAAGAGATATTTCCGAATGTTTTCAGGGAAGGTCTGGGATGTGTGGAAAATTTTCAACATGAAATACGTCTGCGTGCTGGAGCCCAGCCTTCATGCTGCAAAGTTAGAAATTTACCTTTAGAGATTAGGGATGAGATGCAGAAGGAATTAAAAAACTCATGGAGGGAGGTACAATAGAAGAAGTGGAAGGTACAGAGTGGCTGGCTCCAGTTGTCGCAGCTCGTACTTCTAATGGAAGTCTTAGCCTCGGTGTGCACTTAAGGCAACTCAATAAAAATGTGATATTGGTTCATTATCCACTTCCTAATATTTCTGAGTTATTAGTATTATTAGATGGTGCAAAGGTGGTCAGCACTATCGATCTCACAGTGGCTTATCACCAGATTCAGTTCAATGAATCAACCAGGGATCTTACCGCCTTTGTAACACCTTTTGGTACCTTCAGATTTGAGAGGATGCCGTTTGGCCTTGTGTCAGTGGCATCTGTTTTCCAATGGGTTATGGAGAAGGTCCTCAGGGTTGCAAAGGGGTATGTGTATATCAAGATGATATACTGGTGTTTGGTAAGGATGAGGAAGAACTTGGGTATCTTCTTGACATGGGTGCTTGGAAAATTGGATAAGGTGAATTTGACAATCAAGGCAGAGAAGTGTCAGTTCGCCATCTCTACCATCAATTACTTGGGTCATACCACCTCCTCTGATGGAGTTTTGCCTAAAACTGACTTGGTAGACACCATCACTCATATGTGTGCTCCTGTCTCAAGAGAAGAGTTAATGAAATTCTTTCGGATGATAGAGTATTACAACAAATTCATAGAATATTTGGCGGACTGAGCGCTAACATGAGAGTGTTTCTCAAGAAAGCTGTAAATTCATATGGAACGATGCTTGTGAGCAAGAGTTTAGAATTTTGAAACAAAAACTTAATTGTGCTCCATGTCTCAAAAGTTTTGATCCTCTTAAAGTGTCAATTATCACCACAGATGCTAGCCTCAAAGGGTTAGGGGCTGTCCTTCAACAGCGGAGTGATGAACGGATGTTAACTATTATGTTTGCGTCCCGTGGCTTAAAAGATCCTGAGTCTTGCTACTCTGTTATTGAGCGGGAGGCCTTGGACGTATTCTGGGCCATTAGAAAATTGAAGAAATTTTTGTGGGGTACTAAATTCATCATTAGAACAGACCACAAACCTCTGTGTGAAATATGTTCTGAGAAAGGGATAGATTCTGTCTATAGCAGGATTACCAAGTGGGTTTACAAGAATTTGAATTTGAAATAAGATATATACCGGGTGTGGAAAACGGGGTGGCTGACACTCTGTCTGGGTTGATGAATTTTGAGGATGATAGGAGGCATGTGATGACAAATATGATGATGACACCCATGTATGAATGGTAAATGAGGAGATTGTTTCTGAGGATGAGTGGCGTAGTGAATTGTCCTCGGATTTTGTATTAGCTGAAGTCTGATCTCTGGTTAATAAAGGATGGCATTCCAAGAGACAAGCTTTAGAGGAAGCTAGAACATTTTGGGGAGTGAAGGATGAGTTGAATATGTCTAGTGAACTTTTGTTTCGAGGCACAAGATTGATACCTCCCCTTAATCTACATACAAAGCTTGTTTAATTGTCACATCTTCCTTATTGAGGAATTACCAAGACAAAGGAAAGGCTGCGATCTTCATATTGGTGGCCCGACATTGATTTGAAGGGGGAGAGGCTTGTGAGAGATTGTGTGAAGTTGGCCATGTGTGAGAAGTTCAAGATGGTGAGAGTACAACCCATGGTAGTAAGAAAACTACTGAGTGGTCCATGGAAGGAAATAGTTGTAGATATACTGGGTCCTGTTCATGGGAATGGGCAACAATTGTTTGTTATTGTTGACATAGATATGTTTTCGAGATGGCCTGAAGTCTACTTCACCAGTGGGATAGAGACAAAAAATGTGATTGACTTTTTAGAAAACCTCATGGCTAGGGAAGGATATCCCAATACCATTTTAACTGATAATGGTGTTCAGTTGGTTTTGCAAGAAATGGAAGCATTTTTAAAGAAGCGTGGTATTAAGCATAAAAAATGCTCTATATATCACCCGGAAACCAATGGTATGATTGAACGGTTTAACTGGGTTTTGAAGGAGGTGATTTCTTTGGCCAAAGGTTGTGGTCTTGATTGGAAAAAGGAAGTCTTCAAGAAAGTCCATGTACAGATTGACCCCACATAGTACCACTAGCAAATCTCCTTTTGTTTTGTTCAGGGGCAGAACTCCATGTACTCTAGTCGAACCATCCGGGATGCGAGAATTGGAGGGTATGTCTGGTAAGGATGGGACCACAGACGTATGGCGTAAGAGAGAAGTTCTAAAGGCAGTAGCCAGGAAGTCTCTTTTCGATTTGAGGAAAGCTGTTAAAAGTACTAAAGTTGCAATTAGTGATATAGTGGTCATTAAACACCCGGGTTTGAATTCAAAATTTTCAAAACCCATTAGAGTGATTAAATGGTTTAAAAATGCTGTTAAAACTCAGGATCATCGTATATGGAACCTCGGGAGAGTTGTTCCTTACAAAGGTCCTTCAAGCTCTAAGGAAGGAACTGTAGTGTGAAAGGTTCTGCAACCACTCGTTCTCCTGTGAGTGATATGATTCAAATGTTTTTGTAAGTATTCCCAGGTTGTCTCCTAGGATGAGAGTTAAACCTTTGTATTTGAAAGATTTTGTACAGCAGATCTCATGTGCTTAGTCTTACTATCAAGCTTTTGTATATTTACACCTCTTCTGTATTTTGTTTTTTTATTTGTTTTTTGTTTTGTTTGAAAGAGGGAAGGTGTGTGGCATCTGCTGATTGTTATACTGATACCATGGTTACGACGGAATGTATGTCACAAGCTCCCTGCTTCCTGCTTCGTTACGGTAGGTTGGAATGTGATGTTTTAAAAATGAGAAGAGGCTGTTAATGTACCTACATGCTGTGCCTGGATGGGATCTTTTCCTTAAAGAATAAACGCAATACTCAATTTGTCATCCTGCCTCGAGTGATCCTTTTTCAAGAACACTGGATCTTTCACATAGCCCCATCTCTCTTTTACCAGGTGTCAGTAAACGTTTAGAGAAAGTGATCAACAGAGTTATCACCGAGAATTTGTTAACCAACAACATTCTTCAGGCTCAGACTGATTTCTGCGCCAGCTGTAGCACAGAAACAGTTCTACTGAGAGCTATTGAGGATTCTAAGATGTTGATGGACCTGGGTGAATCAGTGGCACTGATCCACCTAACCCTGACCGCTGCCTTTGATATTTTGGCCCATGTTTCTCGCTGACTGGAATAAGTCAGCATTACAGGAAGGCCTTGATGTGGCTGGCCTCATTCTTGGATAAGCAGTTTCCAGGTCAGGGAAGAGCTGTTCCTCTCCTTTCAGTCATCAGGTATTTTTGTTATGTCTTGCGGTGCTCTTCTTTGAGCTTTATTTAGTTATGTATTTATTTATTTATGTGTTTTATAGAGCGCGAACCTGACCCGTTAGGGTATTAGAGCGCTTTACCGGAAAAACATAGTCATGTACAGAGTAGGCATAGCCTCATCAAGTTACGGATCGAAGGAAGGAGGGCAGGGTGATGGGTGCATAAGGGAGATAGGGCACTTTATCAGATATCATGTTCCTTCGGCTTCAAGAATTTATGTTACGCAGACAATACCAACCTGATTGTTACACTGGCACGGGATATAGACTACACTAAAATCTCAACAACTACCTAGTAAATATGTCTAAATGGATAGCAGCAAGTTCTTTGAAATTGAATGGTGGGTAAATCGAGGTACTGTTTTGGGAAACAATCCATCTCTCTGCGATGAGATCATTCTGCCATATTCCCTAGGTGAACCTCCTTCCCCTAAGCCAAAAGTATAGAGCCTATGGGTGTCCTTGGGCAACGATTTAACCATGGCCTCCCAGGCAAAAATGGTGGCTGGCAGCTGTTTCAGTCTTTTGAGAGCTCTGAGAAAGGTTTTGAAATGGCTCCCAGTAGAATCACAGAGAATCCTTATTCAAGGTCTAATCTTATCACGCCTGGACTGCAGCAACCTGCTGTATTTTGGCAGCTCAAAATTTGTGAAATAAAAAACCCCAGATTATTCAAAATGCTGCCACCCGGATTGTGTTAGGCATTCAGAAAACTCAGTCAGTGGGCATGGCGCTTAAGCATCTTCACCAGCTGCCCCTAACTTCCAGAGTACAATTTAAGGCATTATGCATTTTACATTAAGTAAAGTACAACACAGGCCCCACTGTCCTAAAGCAACTGGCCATTCCATATCAGGCAATTAGGTACCTGAGATCAAACAATCTTGGATTGCTTTCTGTCTCCAAAATTAAGAGAGCTAGAAGTGTCGGTAGGCCCTTTAGGTATCTTGCACAAAATCTCTGGAACTCCCTACCTATTGGTATTAGAAGGGAGGACAATACAGCATTGATACAATGTAACACAAAAGTACCAGACACTCAGAAAAGAGGCAGTACTGAGATCTTGCAACACTGATATTCAGTACATATAATACCATCATTCCCATTAGATGAATTAGGATTTTCTTAGATAAAGTCCCACACTGTGCTTGAATTGCTTTGCAAGTACCTGCACTAAGCAAGAACAACTTATCCTATGAACACCTATGGAGAACTCATGGCCTCGCTAACCACATGAAGCTCCTTCTCTTGCTCCACTTATTAACTATGAAGGAGATCCAGAAGGTCCACACAAATGCCTGATTTGGAGTTTATCTACATGGAATAAATGGATGCTTTTGTACTGTTGGCAAGGGTAAGGACTTCAGCCCTCAGAGTTCTGTTCACCTAGGATGTAGGGCACATCACCAGCCTCCCAGACGGGTGCCTTTTTGAGGTTTCTCCGGCAGCGCTGGACTCTTTTTTCTGTTAGCAGGGGCAAGGACCTGCCAGGTTTAAGAATCGGAACAATTAGCGCCTCTCGCAACGCAGGAGGCAGTACACCGGCGAAGAGAGACTCACGGCAGGAGGTGGGGTGCAAGTAAATGAGCATATTCTTTATAGAATGCAGCTATCAGGCTGTCCAATCCTGGGCCTTGTCAGCCGACATACCAGAAATAACTCGGGCAGCCTCCTCAATCAAGAAGGATTCATCAACATATTTTCTGTGGCCATCTTCTAGCCACAGTAACTGTATAGTGTCAAGATAGTCATTGAAGTCCGGAGGGGGAACTCCTTGCACAGTCCAGTAGAGTGAGGAAAATAAATTGATGATGGCACTTTGGATAGTGTCCGTACCAACACATACTTCTGTATGCTCATCTTTCAATTATACTATATAGTTGCTCGCCTAAGACAGCCAGCTCTTTCACCCTCTCCATATTGCCTAGCGTGGGCCTCCTTTCCCAGGTAATTATCCTCTCTCTGCGCTGCCTCATCATACTCTGTCACTTTGCCCCTAATGGACGCCAGTGTGGTTAATGGAAGCCGTAAGCATAGTACCGAAGCTCTAATTCCCTGATCTGCCTCTCCAGTCGCGCAAGCTCTCCACGCAGCACCCCAGCCAGCTTCGCTTTGCATGCGCCATTTATAACAACCTTAAAGGCCTGCCAGAGGGAGGATCTCGACATTTCAAGACTATAATTATGCTCATAGTACTCCACTACGGCAGCTCTAATTTCTTCTCTGGAAACTTTCTAGCGCAGGGCACCAGCAGGAAATCTTCAGGTAAAGGCCTGCTAGGGGCTGCCAGGGAGTGCCAGCTCGAGGACAACCGGATTGTGATCGGACAGTGTCTGCGGTAAGTGGGAGGCCCCTAGGGTCCAGGCATCCACATCATGCAACGCTAGTCATGAATCAATGCAGGACCAAGAACCATGCGCCACCCCGTTCCATCAGTATTGTCTATATGTCTGGAGCGCCACAAGTCAATCAAGTCAAAGTCTTCCATAAGCATGAGTAGCTGAGAGACCACCCGAGGATTGGGGTGTCGAGAAACGCGGGACCTATATGCCATTGGATCTAAAACTACTTTGAAATCTCACCCCTAAAGGGTCGCACAGGGGCCCAGTGAACTGACTATCTAAAATACCTCCTCACGAACTAGGGTCATAGGGCCATACACAGCAACAAGCTTAACTGGGTGACCATGCAAGATAGCAGAATATAACGACCCTGCGGGTCACATATTGCAAGCACCACACCACTACTTTAAGAATAACTATAGCTAACCCGCAGGCATAATTCGAGTAATATGCTGCATTTATCTATCTCACCTATTCTGAGCGCAGCCACACCAGCGTTCTCTCTGTGAGTTGTAGCGCCTGTAAGAAGCAAATATCTACTGATTGTCTCTGCAGGTACGCAAACACATGCTGCGCCTTGCACCTATCATTAAGATCCTGGAAATTCCAGGTCAGGACCTTAATCAACTGCATAGATCACAACAGTAATATACGGGGGTTCCCAACAGCGCAAGCATCGATCGCCAAGCCATGCACGCTAAGGTTACATGCTAAGTGGGTCTTCGGGGAAGGGCAGGGAAAGCAAAGAACAGTCCGAAAACTGCAAACAACAGAATCGAACATACATTCCCCCCACCACACACTTTGACACCCCAATTGGGCAAAACTACATTAACGCGCTCATATTGCAACCCCAAATCAGAAGTGAAAATAAATCTCAGAGGCCTTATCCTGCAGGGGTGAACTAGGGGATGCGCATACTCGCAGACAGATCTTAGCCAGGTGGCCAGAGGAAAAAAATGTCATAGAGGGTCAGATGCACATTGTGAGATTGGCAATGTCTTAAAAAATCAAGCCCTTTCAGTGCTCCCCCTCCCTGGAAATTAAACAAATAATAAAGTCAACATTCGTCCCCGGCTTTCTCCTCCTTACCAGAGATTTCAGGACAGGGAGTTCCAGGCACAAGGGCTTCTATCATACTCAAAATTCACAATTCAATTCAGTTCATTAAAGTTTTGGAACTCCAATGGGGTCCACTTAAAAAGATACATACCCATTAATACATGAAGTGCAATAAAACATGTGACAGCGCAATAGTGACAAGTCAATCCGAATAAGATTTTTCAACATATAGCAATTTCAAGGAGCAGCCAACAATGAGGAAACAGGGCATATCCTAAATTGCGCAAATAACAAATAGAAAGCAACCGGGTCAACAAAGAGCAATTTCAAGGAGTAAAGTTTGTAATTAGCAGCCAACAATAAGGGAACAGGGCATATCCTGAATTGTGCAAATAACAATTAGAAAGCAACTGGATCATGTGCAAATTTACAATTAAAATTAAAAATTAAATATGCAAAAGCCTTTAAAATAGTAGACAGAAAAATGCGAAATACATTCGTAATTAAGAGAGGATATTACGACTACGTAGTGGGGCAACGGCTCAGAAATTATATCCCATTTAACAAATATACAATTAAAATATGTACATAAATTCCTTGAAAAAGTTGAGCAGTTTTGCACAAACTGCTTTGTTATTTGGACTAAAAAGAAAGTTGCGAGCTGAAGCTACATCCTTAACACCATTTTGTAAAAACATCGGCCTAAGCCAGCGACGACGATTAAATCCAGTGCTGGATAAACAAGCACAACACATCCAGGTTCTGAATGCTCAGTTCACAAATATTAAAATGTTTTCAATTTTTCGAATTCTGGGACCAGTGTGCTGTAAAATCATTTAGAGGTAGGAGATTTAATCTAAATAAGGAGAACCAGCATCTTGTTCCATGATCTAAGTTCCAAGTTATATATTTCTGGGGAAGTCTCTGGGAAGTTGTCCTCGCTATTATCTCTAATCTCTCTTTAGTATTACAGAACTCAATATCTCTATTAAAACTGATCTTACCACTTAAGTTTTTTACAAAGGATTCTCTCATACTCAAACCTGCTTGTGATGTGGATCTGAGTTGAATCATAGGCAAAACAAAACGTCACATAGTCACTGGGCCATGCAGAGGGGTTCTTGCAATTAATCATTGTCACTGAGGTATTCCAGGACTTCTACGCGAGCACTCGGCAATGATCTTTCCACCTTCACTAGGATGCTCTTGGCAAACTTGCCCGCTGTTTTGAGATCCGTGATGTAGTGGGATTTTCCTTGATGAGGCATCCGCAGCTTGGCTAGATATTAGCAAAGCATATTTAGCTTCCGTGCGCTTGAGAGTGTGCTTGACAGGCACAAAATCTCTTCTAGCTGCCTGCACTAGCATCGTGAAATCTGGGGAAATGGACACTTCATTTTCCTGATACTGCAGTGGTCTTCTTATGCTCACTAAGCGCAGTTACATGACGCGGTCCCTATAGTTCAACAGACGGCCAATTATTGGCCAAGCTGGTGTGCCAGGTGGGGGCCGCTGTCCAAGAGATCTAAGGTGGGATTGCTGTCCAAGAGAACTATGGGCAAGCTCTACTGAAATAATTGCGGAGAGTGCTTCCCTAAAGAGAGCACAAAATATCTCTTCAACAAAGTCTTCCATTCCATTCGGCCTTTAGCTGTTTACTAGGGCACTTCCAGGATCCACCTGCTATTCCGTCTCAAGCGCACCTCCAGGTCTTCATTTTTTCTGTGTATTACCTTGCGTACCCATCTCCATGCGCAGTAGTTTCTCCTAGTCCACAAACTGCCCATCTTCTACATCCAAGGTGCAGCATTCAAGCTCCTCAATCCATTCATCGTTTTAGTTTACCTTTCTTTAAAGCAATCGAACCTGCCTACAAGTAGATCCATTTTCGAGTGTATGGCTTTGAGACTCTGTTTCAGGTCCAGGAACATGGATCTTAAACCAGGCTCCGGGGCTGGGCCATCACCACCAACCCGTCCCTGTGAGCAGTCATCCACAGGAGTGTCCATCTCCATCATGCACGTCGGCGTCGACTGTCATGGGACACCTTAGACTAATTTGCTTCAGCTTTGCCCATTGTTTATCTGTCAAGGTGCTCAAGACGGCTCTGACTGGTCACCAGGCCTATAGCCGACTTAATTCTCCTTCGGACGGCTGCCTCCACCGAGGTCCTGCCACACCCTGAAGTCTAGCAACAAGGAGGCACGAGCAGACCACTTCTGATCCAAAGCAGGGAAGTGTGGTTTCAGCAGGGCCTTTTCTGTTTATATCAGTCTATTTGGTCCAGTGCATGTGTTGGGAGTCAGTTCTCTTGTCGCTAAGCCCTGCCTCTCCCGGCATTCCGGGGAGCATGTGCAGGCCAACACTCCGCACGCTGACCACAGACAAGAGCAGATTCCCTGGGCGGCATCTCTATTGCAAACACCGGGCAGCAACAGATCACGACCGCTGCCCAGCCAGAGCAGTGGATTAGGTACATGTTAGTGAGTTGCCATGTCCACACTGTTCTTAGCAGCAGGTGTCTGGTTTTTGTCAGCTGATTAATATTCAGTTCAATGGCGGTGAAAGGAGCGACTGTGGGATGGGAGTAAGGCAGCGCACCCTTTATTAGGCAGTGAGTTCTAAATGTAGCTCTCTATATCAGGGATGTTTATGAGTAGTTAGACTGCCCATTATCAATAAGAGAATTCACTGCACCGGCCCACTCTATGTACCTACCCCTGGGGCCCTGCCCGCTCCTGGCACATTTGCGCCCAATAGACCGCCTCTGTATGTGCGACCCCTCAGCCATGGCAGATCCTCCTCCAAAAGGCGGGCCTTCTAATTTACCACCATCTCTGTCAGTCTGGGCTTGACGCCTCCTGACCAATAAGGGCATAGGTTGTGGAGGACCGATATGGCTACTCACTAGTCCCATACGGCCCACTAGCATGCTGCCTAGCGGCCTGTGTAGTTGCATGTCTCAGTTCAGCCAGCTGCCGGCACACTCATAGGCACTTACCGCTTGAGCCACAATGGCTGTTAAGCACAGAGAGCTGGGAGGAGAAGCAGCCATGTTGATCACACCTTCCACTGATTGACAGATCCCTCGCTCTTTGCGTGTTCAGTGCCCATCACAGGCTTACCGTCTCCGTGGCCACAATGTGCATAGGCCCCTTCTGCTGGTGGTGCATATCACTTTTTATGCCGCGTCAATCCTTGAGATAACCGGGTGAATTAGTTCTGTAGGGTGCTGGGGACGCATTCTCTGTCCAGTGCACCACAATTTCCCCATATAGACAGGACAAATGCTGGATAAATCCCATCGGCTGGCAGAGCCTCACAATTTGTTAGCCATCTCGGGAGCGGGCTCTCCAGCGCCCCCAATTAACTGCCCCCTGCTTAAGGATGACAGTGCCCCAGACTTGAGGTTCCCATGAACGAGTCTGAGCAGGCGGCCCATTTTTCAAAACATTTATTCTATTTCTAGCATTCAGATCCAGGGGAACAGCCTCACAATTGTTGAAGGTTAGGCCATCAGTAACCTATGTGTCACCCTGGACGAAATCAATATGGCACTTGTGGGCAGTAAGGGTGATAAAGCCACTCGCCCAGACGGCATTCAGATTGATCTTTTTAAAGCTAATGTACCATTGTGGAGCCCTATCTAGACCAGGGAACTTAGGGCATGCTGTTATTCCAGAATATTGGAGACATGGTCGGAGTCTGTGATAGCACCTATTTAGTAGAAAAGGAAACGATCTAACCCTGTTTGTTATAGCCCAATAACACTACTTGATTTCTTGATGAAAGTTACAGGGAGAATATTATCAAACAGATTAGAAGAGTGGGCTGAGGTCAATGCTTTCCGCAGAGGCATGGGGATAATAGAACAGGAGCTAAAACTTAATTTGGTATTTGGAAAATACACCTTAATTTAAAAAAAAAAAGTCAACTGTTCTTAGCATTTTTCAACCTGTTAATAGCTTTCGACTGTTTTCTTCACAATAAACTGTGGGAACCCTTGTCTGACCTTGGAGTTGGATCTACTTTGAGAAATGCACTCAGGGGCCTGGGCTAGGGTGTGTCATGGACATAGGGGTCAATGCTCTCGCACTTTTGATCTTGAGAGGAGGGTTAGACCGGGCTGCGTCCTTGCACCTTTCGTATTCACTTTGCAGCCTGGACTCTGTTCTGAAATAAACATACAGAGATCCTCCCCAGATTGGCTATAGACCAATTACCTGTTTACTATATGTGAACTAAGCCGTACTCCGTCCTGTACCCCGTTAGGTTTGCAGTGGCTGCTCACCTGTTTCGTCAACCACATGCTAGACCCAGGTTTGAATATCAACATAGGTAAAACGTTTATAAGGAAATGTGGTAGAAAAATCAAGAAGTGTCATGATTTTGTGGTTGGCAAAGTTACGTTAAGTTTCATCCCGACCGTCTCATTTCTGGGTATTTTGTTTGAGGCACAGGGTTCATGGAATCTGGCTGTTAATAGTAAGCTGATTTTTAATTAATCCACGTTCTGCACTGCCAGCATTTGCCTTCACGCTTGGCAAATAACCTCTCAGGGAGATGTTAACCATATATAATACCAAATATACGTCGACAGCTCGATATGGGACGGGAATCTAGGGCTTTAGTTACATCAACCAACCCCAGACGGTTGAGAATGCTTTCTTTAGGAATCTCTTGTCAGTCCCTCAGAGCTGTACCTCAATTATATGCCTTGCTGAACTCGAGGCTCCTTTTTTTATCTGACTTGATTAGAGTTCACAAAGCCTGGACATGTGCACATACTGTGTTAAATCAAACATTTACTAATGACAGTCTTAAATTATCCCGGGCACATTCAATTCCATGGTTTAAATTGGTCTTGTTTGGAAATGGACTATGTTGAATATTTTGTGAACCCTGCTGTACGTCACTTCATCAGTAGAAATGAACTAATAAAACAATGCCTGTGTTTGCTTAAAGAACGAATATTATCTCAGGAACTAGTGAAATCTAGAGTTGTAAAAAACCAGATGATTCTCGTCACTGATGGTCTGCAGCTGTATCGTAATTCCGTGCACCAGAGGTGCCGGAGGTCACCAGCGGTTCGTGTTGATGTGTTTTAGATTAGACATTTTTCATTGTCTAGTCACTTTTCTAACATTAATGATTGTTCCACACTGATTACATTTCCATGTGATGATCTATCCAGCCAATGCAGTTTGCACTTTATGTTCTTTTGCACTCTCTATAAGATTCCTCGGAAACGCTTTATATTACCTATTCTACATAACTATAATTTTAAACAATGATGTCCAGCATTCATGTTTTTACAACAGCTTAGTTCTTTACCAATTTGCTGTAGGAGTTCTAGCTTCTTATGCTCTGTTATTCATCTGAGGAAGAAAATGGTTACATAATAATATTTTATTGACAGTTTTTAGAGCTCTATCTTTTAATTCCGTATGATTATGACAGTGCAAATGACTTTGTTTTTAATGCTTTTATAATTTCCTTTGTGAAAATCGATAAAGCTTTGTTTGGAAAAAAGTATACCCAATAAACATACACCCAAAATATTTGCATACTTAGTCATAAGCATCTGTCATTAATATGGCTCTATGCAGTGGTGTAACAAAGGCCCTGCAGCACGGCCCCCGTGAGCACAGTATCCTGACCTGAGAGCTCCTGAGTGTGTCTGAGGGCAGGCCCCTCCATGTACTTTGTAGGAGGGCCCCCTCAAGTTTTGTTACAACACTAGCCCTATGGACCAAAATTGAAACCCCCGGTCATGGTGTGGTTGGAATGTTGGTGTTCACACTATGATGTAATTAAGTTACTTTTAGTTAATAGTCTTAATATATCCAGATTCTGAGTTAAAACCATGCTAATAAAAACTGTTTTTGATGAAACGGATGAAACGGATCTGTGTTTCTGTTTTCACTGCATATTCATGTTAAAGTCTACTGTTTTGGAGCTCAATACACAAACCTTTTTTCTGTAAATGGTTGCGCCTTGCTAAGAGAAGCGTGGCTCAATGGTTAGAGCGGCAGACCCTGCTGCAGAGGTCCGGCCTGGGACAAGGGTTCAATTCCCGCCTCGGCGGCTCTTGGACTCAATTTCCCCGGACCTGATAATTCTTGCCTCAGTGCCTAGTCTAATCATGGGTCTCACTCTGTGACTCTGGGCAATAGCTTGCTTAATCTCCACAACGGCCCCAGCAGCGCTGTGGATGCCTGGCTTCACCTAGGGGGTGCCCAGGAGTGGACATTTCACAGGAAAGCCAGGATGGGTTCCACAGCGGTATGAATACAGCGCTACGAGGCCTCCGGGTAGAAGTGCGCTATATAAAATACACTACATTTACATTTACATTTAAGAGCTTGTGGTGACCTAGTCATGAATTTCCACCAGTAAAACAAGCTTGCTTACGAAACACACCTAAGACGATAAAACACTACTCAAGGAGAAAGTGTTGTGAATGTTACCTATCTGCACTTGTATTTCAAAAATATGACCTCACTCTATGAAAGGGTGCTAAGCTATGATGGGAAACAGGAATATTTACGTAGTGCATGAGATATTAATTCTTTACATTTTTCTCGTGTGTAGGTTCCATTTGCTGGAAACTAGACTATAGTAATGTATTTTTAGATTTTGTTGTGTTGTGCATATACTTTTTTTTTGTTTTGATTTTGATATTTTATTGAAAAGTAAAAGTGGCATATACATTGGCAGTTGTTACACAGTGCATTTTGTTATCTCTTTTTCTTGGCCTGTTGCAGAAGAGAAGAGAAAGGAAAAAGAAAAAGGGGGGGGGGGGGGTCGTCAGTGTGGCTTCTTTAAGTGTTCGTCGAGTGGTTCCCACATGAGCTCTTTGGGAGTGTGTTCTTTCGAGAAGTTGCCTGTAATGTTATCTGCTCCTCTTAGGAAGGTGACCCAGTTGATCCATGTTTTGAAGTTTGCTTTCGCCGTGTTCTTCCAGTTCGTTAAGATTATCTTTAGGGCCGCTGTGAGAAGCAGGTCTAGTAGGTCTCTTTCTTCCCTACTGTTCAGGTTAGTCGTTACATGCCCTGTCGCCAAGGTCACATAGTCGATTGTTAAGTCTGTTTTGAGCATGTCGTTTATGAATGTGTTTATCTGGGCCCAGAACTTCCTGACTTTGACGCATTCAAAGATGAGGTGTTCGAGCGTGCCTTCCTCCTTCTGGCAGTTCCAGCAGTCGCTTGATTCTGCTATGCCGCTTTTGTGGAGCCTGGACGGGGTCCAGTAGGCTCTGTGGAGTAGCCAGTATTTCGTTTGCACCAGTTGTGGGGTGATTTTGTTTTTTGTAGCTGAACACCACATTTGTGCCTGTTCTTTTTCGTTTAGCTGTCTGCCCAGGAGTGTTGCCCATGAGTTTGTTGTCTTCTTGTTTAGAGACAAGGTGGTGGGGGCAAGTAGTTTGTAGATCTTTGCAGTCTGGTGGCCTACCGAGTTAAGGATTTGCACATACCTGACGATGCCCGGCTCCTCTCGGGTTAGGTTTGCTCTAGTTATGGCAGTTCTTATCTTCAGAAATGTGTATAGCTCTTTGTTGGGGAGGTTGTATAGTTGTTGTATGTTTGAAAAGGTCAGTTGCTTCCCCTTAGTTGGGCTGAGATTCCCATCACAACACAATCAAGTTTCTCTCAGAGTGCATTGCTACAAACCATTTAGTTGAATACAGTCTGAGAGGCTGGAAAATAAATCAAGGTTCATAAACACAGATGGCCTGGAAATCCAAGAAGTAGTATATGGACACAGTCTATTGAGCTTGATGTTTGTTGATGTCAGACAAAGTGGGCTAGCTGTTTGACACATGACCCAGAATATTGAGATGCACAGAACATTTAGGATAAAAATCTGTAGACAAGCCCTCATTTGAGGAATGGGCTCACAGCGCTAGTTGCAATGAGGTCTAAAAGGGAATGAGAGCTGATATTGTAACTTGTCATGGCAAAATGAGGCCTTAAAATCTAAGATTCCCCTTTTCATTAGGTCTGGGATATATCCCTGGAGACAGAGGCTAGGCGACAAACATTTAAGGGGATGGAGAACTTCTTACAGAACAGGGACCTACAATACTGAAGGTGACTATTAAAGACAAGTAGAATTTTCAAACCTGGGAAGAGAAAGGTTGTGTTTTGAAATTGCTGTCACCTGCCAGAAAGGGATGGGGGAAAAGAGAAATTAAGAAGGCAGAGTTACACCTGAAAACCTAAGGTGTGACAAGGATGATTCGGATCAGTAGCTTTTGGCGCATGACCATGTAAGAAAGAAAATCATGAGTATGAACATAAGAGTTCAGCCCACCTCCTTCTACCATCTGTCACGCACTTTGAATCCCAGCATCTACCCAGTAGGCATCGGTGATGACTTACAAACTGAAGAAGCAGAAACAATGCCTAAAATGTGGCAACAGACTTCTTTCTCCTCACCTTCCATCCACAGTATCACCCATAGAAGCCTATCAATCGAAAATGAAATATTACTACCTGCAACCATTGCGCTGGACCAGTAGTAAGCCTCACTCACCCTTTTCTCTCACTATCGTTACCACAGTCATTAGTTAAACTTGCAGCATGGACAGCCAATGTGGGAAACAGGAAAACAGGTAAGTAGAAGGGCATAGAGCCATCTCAAAAAGGACCTCCGAATCATAGTACCTAATAGAGATAATTTATTAAAATGATTTATATCACAAAGCATATGTTAGACCTGACACGCTTTGGTAGTGTTCCCTAAACATTCTACCTTTTTCTCAGGGGTTTTGCTGACTCTCTTTTAGTGGCTTTAGGGGTTTGGGCCCTTTCCCACTGTAAATGCAATGTGAAAGTGAACACACCCTTACTCCACACGTTAGGAAGTGGTGCTTACCTGATGTTTTTATACATGCCTCCAGCCTGCCATTGTAGGCTTGTGTGTGTGCAAGTCCACTTATGCTCAGGTTGGCCATTTTAAACACTGGCCAATTCTGAGGGGACCGTTCATTTCCACTAGGGCACCCCTGTGGTAAGTCTTAAAGGGTGAAGCAAGCGGTAAGTGAAAGGCAGGGCAGGTACACCTGTGTGTTCCTTGCCTAGGTAGTGAAGAATACCCATTTGTGTTTTAACTAACTGTGAGGTTTGTTTTTTCCATAGGTTAAGACGGGGGAATGGTTGAAATGTCTTCAAGCTGCAATATTTGCTTACAGTGGAGCACCCTCATAATGTTTCCTATCATTGGATTCACAGTGACAAACCATGTCATTAATAGCTTAGAAATGCCACTTCTAGAAAGTGTCAAACATAATTGAGCATGACCTCCTTTCCTTGAAACTTCACCATTCTTAAAGACTTTGGATCGCCCTACCGCAGTGAATACTTTAGTATTCAAAACAAAGCTCTCATCTCTTGCTCATTACTGTTGCACAGCGAAAATCGAGAACTGATCCCCATGATATCCAAATTGTTCTAGTAATCCATTGTAGACCTCTATACTCATGCTTTCACCAACCATTTTTACATTTAATTTATGCGCTTCATCACAACGAAGACAGTGAGATTTAATCCGTAATCTTTATTCAACATTTCTAACACCGAATGTATGCCATTCTAGGCTTTGTACAACGGTATGTTCAGATTGATATCCATTAAGTTTGTAAAAGTCGGCATGAAGTTTGTATTTCCAATGCATTGCGAGCCCCTAAGGCTCTTCGTCAGGGAATTCTAGAACAAACAAAATAGACAGCTTAACTACCTGATCCATAATGCTATGTGCATATTAAATAAGTACAAAACAGAAAATATATAAACAAGTGGCCATCTACATGCCCCCTGTCCTGTCCCACAGTCGTAAAAACATCTAGAAAGTGGGCATTTCTCTGCTCTAAAACTTTGTGTTTGTCTTTTAGTTTGACTCCAGTCCACACTGGAGGCTGGAGGAGCACATCTGTGCATTCCCCAGAGACAGCCATTAACACTGGGCATGCAACTGGAATGACAGTGAGAGAGCGCCATGTTATTTTGAAATTAGTAGGGGTGTACTATAGTCCCAAGTAGTCAGCACCCGCAAATTTAGAGGACCTACTAATGTAGTATAGCCATGTATCGTTAGGCTGAGAAACAGCATGATATACACATGTTATTAGTCAGAGACTAATGGGGCTTAATAGAAATGCAGTGTTGTCTAATGCAGAAATGTACAAAAACAACAGTTGATGGACAGAATGCTGAACAATGTCATACATTCACCCGAGTACAGAGATATGGGCCTAAATCCATCGTTTTTTTACACTTTACACCACCCCAGTTCAGACATGGCCATATGCAAATCAGCCTTGACCCTGTGCCTCATGGGAACAGTCCAGCCCTAACTGCCAAGCCATGTCTTCCCTGGACCGGAATCAAGCATCCTAGGACCGGTTTCTGGCTATCAGCCGTCGTCAGCCAGGATAGCTTGACTCCAGTGGTATGGAGAGCACGGGACTCACGTCTGAGCATACCCTTCCCACTCGGGTGACAATTGCAAAAACAACAGTTGATGGACAGAATGCAAAACAATTTCATACATTCACCCCAGTACAGAGATCTGGGTCTAAATCCATTGTTTCTTTGCACTCCATGCCACCCCAGTTCAGACATGGCTATATGCAAATCAGCCTTGACCCTGTGCCTCATGGGAACAGTCCAGCCCGAACTGCCAAGTCATGTCTTCCCTGGACCGGAATCAAGCATCCTAGGACCGGTTTCTGGCTATCAGCCGTCATCTGCCAGGATAGCTTGACTCCAGTGGTGTTGAGAGCATCCAACTTCAAGCTGGGACTGTTCTTGGTTGCCTTATGTTACTCAAATTAACTTTGCTTTTTATCCTGAGTCGTTTAAGGATCTTGCGTAGAATTATGTTTGTATTAGTGCCAGTTTACTTTTTGAACCTTTTATTGAGATGTCTGTATGTTCAACTATTTTTGGCTTTTTGATAAATCTTTACAATTTCAGTGGTAGTCAGTGGTCCTTTGAGTTCATTTGGATTTATATGGAAGGGATTTAAAGTTATCAATGCAAGATCTTCCTTTATACCTCTAGAACAGGGGAAAAGTTCGATCAACCGGGTTTGGGATTCTAGAAATGGGTAAGAAAATCTAGATCGAAATCCCAGCCACCTCAACAGAATGACAGACTTCTGCCGTTTAAAGGACTGGCTGTATAGATTGGAGGAAGAGGTTTTGACACTTGGCCTCTGGGAGCCAGATAAAGGCCCAACTAAAGATTACGATCTGCATTCCACTTCCCCATGGCACAGGCAGGACTGACATTTAGGTGAAACATCTGTGGTTCAAATGAAACCCTCTTATCTACCATCCCCCCACGTCAAAGGCACACTACAGTATAACTGCTGGTGCCATACTTCAGCAGGGTAGAGATAAACTTGTGCAGACGTGGGACAAGCGAACCTGGAACTGCATGGTGCACACTGCCAGAGGAATCTGTTGTGTACAAGGAAAATTACTGCCATTGAAATGAACTGTGCACCCTTCCTAAATAGTTACTGGCTTAGGCTGACTACCTGCTGCTGTGTGTGTTCTCCAAGGACTAGTTGGCTTGCCCCCTGTTCTCTCGTGGTAGTCTCAGGAACATCAAAGACCTACCGCGAGGTACCCACACCATCTACTTGTGACACCTGGAGAGTGGTGCCCTCTTAAGTGCCTACATCGTCCGCTGGATCCCAACTGGTAGTGTGGCGTGAGCTGGGAAATAAGTATTGCGCCTGGGCACCGGATTGCCTTGTGTGGAGCCCCAAAAGTACTGGCCCCATCTAAGGAGTGTGGCTTCTGCATCGGGGGCCTCAATGCTCAGAAGAGTTTTGTTGATGGTGAGCAGATTCACTGGTTGTGGGACCCCCAGTACAACTGCTGGTGCCATACTTCAGCAGGGTAGAGATAAACCTGTGCATACATGGGACAAGCGAAACTGGAACTGCATGGTGCACACCGCCAGAAGAATCTGTTGTGTACAAGGAAAATTACTGCCATTCGAAGGGACTGTGCACCCTTCCTAAATAGTTGCTGGCTTGGGCTGACTACCTGCTGCTGTGTGTTCTCCAAGGACTAGTTGGCTTTCCCCTCTGTTCTCTCGTGGTAGTCTCAGGAGCATCAAAGACCAACCACGAGGGACCCACACCATCTACTTGTGACACCTGGAGAGTGGTGCCCTCTTAAGTGCCTACATCGTCCGCTGGATCCCAACTGGTAGTGTGGCATGAGCTGGGAAATAAATTTTGCGCCTGGGCACCGGATTGCCTTGTGTGGAGCCCCAAAAATACTGGCCGCATCTAAGGAGTGTGGCTTCTGCATCAGGGGCCTCAATGCTCAGAAGCGTCTTGTTGGTGGTGAGCAGGTTCACTGGTTGTGGGTACCCCTGTGGGCCACTTGGTCGATGGTGCTGCATCCCTCTTGCACAACACTCCGACTGCATGCTCATTACTGCGGTTTCCGATTCACAGGTTGCGACCCTCGGAGGTGAGGGTTTACCCATAGTAGTGCCTTGTTCAACCTTGTGTGGTACTTCCGAACTTGCACCTGTGTGTGTGTGTGACCAGATTTGTACGGTGAAAAGGTGCAAATGTGTTTCCCATGGGATGCACTTGAATACCCAATAACAATAATGTTTTTTACTATTAATATTTCTACTGTACCTCTTAAGGATACCTGGTGATCTGCTTTAGGTTTGTGTAAATTTGAGCAAGCACTGATGACAGCATTTGGAATAAATACCATTGTTTCCATGAGAACAACTCCCAAAACCAATAAAAAATGGCTAGCATTAGGAGGCTGCAAAATACGGCATTCTTGCAATATTTTACAGCATTGATGGAAATAGATCTATGCACGGAAAAAAATATTATGCAAATGTGTATTAAAAAGCTGCTTGTTTGCAAAATGCAATTGAAATGTCTCAAGAGGACGGCTTAAAGCAGCTGGATTGAAAGCAAGTTAATAATAACGCATCTGTATGAGACCTACCTGAAAATACTGTGATGCGATTGAAGAAATATTGTTTTTTGAAGGACATATGTCGCTGTGAGGGACAACCATGTTAGTGATAATGGAACAGAGTGTGCTTTTTCAAAGACATAGAGTTAAGTTCCTTCTCAAGAAGATGAAGCAGAGGTAGGATCAATCATCCAGCCACAGGCAATAAAAGGCACACCTCACACATAGCGAAGGTGTTTTATGACCCTGTGGTATTTCTGTGCCCGTCCATGCTGTTCTAGAAGTGTCACCTGTTCTAGTGTCATCATAAGGATTTTTGGGGCCTTGGACAAGACATATTCTGAGACCCTCCGTTCAGAAGAACTTGAAATGAATTATTTATCTCATTGTCAGCTAAATCAAGCACTTATGAGTGGTAAGGTTGAGACTACAGAGGTAAAGAGAAGAGGAGAGGTTGAGAGAAAGGTTTACTAATTTATGACGTATAGAGAGATAAGGCAGAATAATATAGGGGTATAGAGAGTTGAAATTAAGAAAGATGAGGTATAAAGAGAGGGAAAAGGTAGATAGAGAGAGGCATAGAAGACAATAGGGTGTAAAAGTAAGCTACAAGGAGGTAGAGAGAAGGGAGGTTGAGAAAAGTAGGGAGAGAGCGATGATGGATTAAGAGATGAGTGAGGTACAGAAAGAGAGGTAGGTAGAAAGGTATAGAGTGGTGTAAAAGGGATAGGTACAAGAAGGTAGATGTAATGGTGGGTAGAAGTAGATGGAGAAAGAGACAGAGGGAGGGAGAGGGCGAAAAGGAGAAAAGTCTTGTAACTACCCCATTCATTTAAACAGAGGCTCCCCCTGGAGGATAGGGCCCTGGTCAATTGCCCCCTTTGTCTATGCCTTACAACATTTCTGATATGTGCCACAGTAACAATATATTCAGGGTCTGAGTAGGGAGTGCCCGCAAAAAACAATAACACACGAAGTTATACAATATGTGGGCACAGAAACAAATCATAAGTGAGGGGAAAGTGGACCAAATAGCATCGGTTACCCAGCATGATATGATCGGTGTAAGCACCAGATACATTGTGCAAAAACATAGAAAGTGGGCGCAGACACCCCTGATCACACATTTCTCGTAACGCAAAATACTCCACATAAAAATTGCTAATAGTGATATGAGAGACCAAGAAAACAAGCTGTGTTCCCGTGACCTTTTTCCATTACCTGCGCTTTTGTGAACCCATTCCCCCAAAATGGTGGCTGCAACTATAGGTACCAGCACACAATGGCAGCTACCACAGCACACTTCCACACAGTATCTGGAGCTGCTTCCTGGCGATGAGGCTCACTGGTAAAAACTTTGACAGTCGTAAAATCTGCCTGTGTACCTTGCTGAGAGCAAACGCTCTTAGAGACAACGGACTAAACAGGGTTGCTACAAAACTACCCAAGGACTGATACACAAAAGTATTTATGAGCATGGCAGGAGTACTTTTTTACATACTTGTATGCCTTTGTGATTCGGCCAGTTCCTTATTATTAAAGAGCAAAGAGGGCACAGTTCTTTCTATTTGTACTACTTGGAAAAGAAAACTTACATTTAAATCCCAATGTAGATGTTTCGTGGTAATTCAACCAGGCATGTAAGAGTATATTAAAAAAAAGTACTATAGGAGCAACACGTTCTGTATTCCAAAATACCTTTTGTATATAAACCCCATAGTCTCTTAGCTTACAGCAGTGATCGAAGAAAATAAAGAAAATAAAAAAAACATGGGAACTGTGATGCTGTGTGCAAGGGGGTGTGGTGAATGAGCGTGGGGGAGGAGTCAAAGACTTGGCTAAAAACACCAAAATATTCATTAATCTTTTTTGGTCTCTCCGGTAACTACATATAAAATAAGGCACAGCCAAAATGAAAATTGAATTTAAGTTAAGTAAATCAATGAGAAAGGTACAATTGTACATTGTGAACCCTTTATTAGTTAATGAACCAGCGTTGAAGGGCAGACTCAAATGCTGAGTAAAAGAGACTGTCAGGCAACAAACATTATGATGGCTCCCCTCCTTTATGACCTAAAGATTAATATTTATAATTTATCAATGTATCTGGGTCACTTTATTAGAAAGTGAAAAACAAGCCCAGCAGACAGCTTATTACGTAGCACAATCGTTGGGTACTAATGCTTGAGGGTTGCTAAAGTAAGGATGGACATTTATTTACAAATGTTTGTTGTGAAAGACTAGAGTGCCAGTTTAAGGTACATACAGGTGTATTCACAGACCAGGGTGCTCAAAGGGGAAGAGAAGGGAATGATGGACTCCCAAAGAGGGGCAGTACTGTGTGTGTGTTTTTTTTAGGAGAACCGGACAGCTTCTGTTCATAGCCGGCTAAACGTGAAGGCTAGCATTCAAATATCATGCTGGAATGTTTGATGTGAAGCACAGCTTGCAGGACCAAGATTGGTGGACATGTATTATCCAGAACGAAATTATTTGTTTGTAACTGAAATAACAGTGCAAACCTTACAAAGATAAAGTCAATGGGCACAACTAGTGCGAAATAGATAACTATAATTTTTCCCTCTTGGCTGTTGGAATAACATTTTCCATATGAAAAATTCAATCTTACACTACAATTCTGTTCCTAGAAAAATGCTGGGACAGTAGTGTGATCAATTAAGGGGCATCATCCAAGGTTCTGTTAATCTTGAAGCTAATAATACATCTTAAGCTGTTGCAAGAGAGAGCTTCTCATGCATGTATGTGTGGGTATTTATACACCCATAACCTTGTTAGATAGCAATGGAGGTAGCCGGATGCTAGGAAATAACAAAAGATTGAGTCAACTCATTAATTTATTTTCCCTGGGAACTTTAATGCATGTTTAACAAGTAAGCACAAGATTATACCACAACACCCTATTGATGTAGGTCTATTCTCAGCACAAATCAGCAATGAACAAATGTAAACACAGGAAATAATTGGCTGGCAAGCTTGGAAACTATGAACATTACAATCATTGAGTGGAGGGTCTTTATGGGACGCAATGCTGAATACCCACTGGACTCAACATTTGTTCTGTGAGCAATAAATGTCTTTGGGAACTTCAACTCAGCTGAATCGAGTAGACATTGCTCATCGTCCTAACACACAGCAGTTTATCACTCAGGAGATCCAGGCTGTTTTCTGATTCACATGATTTTGGCAAGAGCTCTTGTAGGTTCTGCATTAAAAGTGACTCGTACGTTCTGAAGAGGCCAGTAACTGTAATTACCAACCCCATTACAATTGCAACTTTAGTAAGAATACCATTGTTCCAGAGAATTTCACATGGAGATTTTAACTGAGGTAAGCAAGCCATGTCTCAGAGTCAAATACTGGGGAAAGCATACACAAATGACATGGAATGTTCGATTCTGGTACATAATGCCCAAAACATGTAGTGGCTGCTAATCCCTCTACTGCAGAATTAGCTGGATCCTGGTAAAAAGCCTGGATAATTCCAGGCCACGCATCCTAAGGGCTGTAATTGGCCGCTTAGTCACCAATTAACACACCAAGCCCTTTATACAATAACACTCAATTTTTCCTTGCAAGAACATTTCTTTCCTTAAACTCCTTAGCTCTGGAATAAGCGGTGGCAATTTCAATAGCCTAGTTTAGCCTCAAATTACTCTGCTGCTTTACACTCAACCAAATATGTGTTGGAAGGGCGTACGGAAACTGGTCTAGAAACATTTGGCCCATAATTTCTTCCTTTATGGCTGTTTGAAGTTTAACCATTTACCTCTAAGATCTTTAATTGTATAAAAAAAGGGGCTGAATGGTATTCTGTGCTGTTCCTCTCTCTTTCCAAAACCTTATCTGGTAAAGTTCAGCTTCTATCACCATATATTCTAGAATACCCCTTTTAATCTCTGGATAGGCTGCATCCAGTGTACGCCTGGCAGTCTGATCAGCATGTCTGAATGGGCCCTACTAATAAATGTCCAATATAGTGTCTCCATCAGTCCAGACGCCAACTGGCTGCTTGGGCTAATCATTCAAAGTTCACATAAAAGAAATCCGAGTCTTCAACAGTGGTAAACATTTGCAACACAACAAGACATGTAGACCAGACCTAGGCTGGGCCTGAGCTTTCGTCAGCTTTGCTAAGGCCACTTTCTAAGTCACATTCCCTTAGCTAATCAGTTTGGTGTGAGTCCTTACAGTATGTTGGATCATTTCTCTTTCATGTTGTATAGCTCAACTATAACTTTCAAGAGCCCACTCCATTATTTTCTGACCGCCAATGAGATGCTGTACAAAGACTTCCATGTTGTGGCGAAACACCACATATGGAATCCCACTTCTGACACCAAATATTGCATTAGTAGTAGTGTTAAAACAAATCTTGCACAGCCACTAAGATTTGTTTTACCAAATGATAATGTTATAGCTACATGAATGCAACAACAAAATTCCCTTCCTAGCTGCAGGAGTAAAGACCCCATTATCTTTATAAATAAAATCCCTAATATTAGGCTCTGAACATAGGGAATCAGCTAGTGGTTCTGTGGTAGAACTGTATATATATATATGTTATACCAAACACCCTTGTGCTCGATCATGCACTCAACGATGTCCTTTCCTTGCAGGCTTAATTAGTCTCGCTGCAGCTCGCTGTTTCTCCGTCCCAATTTTATCACCAAGCCAGATGCGTTTCAAGACCACACGTCTCTCAGTCATGGGCAGTGAACAGAAGCACAGGAATGATCACCTGATAATTTCATTCACTTTATTACATGGAACCACCATTAGTGGGTGTGCTTTACAGTGCCATGCTTTGTAGCATGATGGTCCTTGTAGTTGATTAGGTGAATTCAGTGTTCTTCCTGTAGTAGGCTCCGTGCCCTTGTTGGGTTTTCAAGCTTTGATTTTCCTATAGTAGAAGGACTTCCAAAAATTGTGGGCTTATTGTGCATAGGCTCAGCGCGCTTCTAGGAAAGAGGGCAGTCTTCTCCATAGCCTTTCATAGTCCTGAAATGGTGCACTCTTGTTACCGCGGCTCGGGCAGCTGCGTTGATTTATGTTATACCAAACACTCTTGCTCTCGATTATGCGCTCGACGCTAGCGGGCTTAATTAGTCTCGCTGCAGCTCGCTGTTTCTCCATCCCAATTTTATCACCAAGCCTTACGCGTTTCGAGACAAGACGTCTCTTAGTCATGGGCAGCGAACAGAGGCACATGAAATATCCCTTGCCAATTTCATTCACTTCAGTACATGGAACCGCCATTAGTGGGCGTGCCTTACTATGCAATGCTTTGTAGCATGATGGTCCTTGTAGTTGATCAGGTGAGTTCAGTGTTCTTCGTTTTGTAGGCTCCTTGCCTCTGTTGCGTTTTCAAGCTCGATTTTCCTATAGTAGGAGGACTTCAAAAAATTGTGGGCTTATTTTTTAAAAAATTATTTTATTGTTCCACAGTTGAAGTATAAGAGAGAACACAAAATCCATAAATAAAAATACATCAAACATCATTTCTTCATATAATCATGGAGGACCTCCCAAATGAGCATACCCATTTTACGCTTTCTTGCTCTCTTTACAGAATAGAGACTCCATTCCAGATTAAACAAATTATACAATTTGGCTCGCCAAAATTCAAATGCTGGAGGCTCCGGTTGCAGCCAGTCTGATGCTATACATAATCGTGCTGCAGCCATTGCAACAAATAAAAAATACCTATGTTTATATAGGGGAGTGCCCTTTGCAACAACTTGGCCAATCTCCAATAACATAAGAGCCGGAGAAATCCTAAACGTAATCTGTAACATTCTTGATAAAAAAATGTCTATACCATGCAAGAAGTGAGACAGTTTAACGCAATTATAAAATATATGAAGGCTATCTGCCTTATCACTCCCACATCGAAAACATTTGCCATCATATCGGCCTCCCCACTTTAACATACGCTCAGGGGTATAATATAGACTAAATACTGTTTTAAAAAACTGTGCTTTTAAGTTAGCTGAAAGAAAAGCTTCACCAGACATAATAATGGCATTTTCTATTAAAAGGTCTTGTTCCCCCAGCTTTGCCTGCCAATAGTCGATAATAATATTTTATATATTCCCCCAATTTTCTCTTGCCGTCGAACCGCCTCTACCAAATCATTAGGTTTGAGGGGCAGATGCTTTCTTCTAAGAAAATCACGAATTTGAAGATATTTAAAGAATTGGGAGTTAGGTAGATCATATTTACTCATGAGATGTTCATAGAGCGGAATCAATCCCCCAGCCTCATTAAAATCTCCAATTTGCACAATGCCCCTATGCTGCCAGTCCCTAGCTACCCTATCCCAAAATATAGAAGGGAGCAATTTATTAGCGTTCATAGGAGTATAATAGGTTAATCCCTCCAGGATCAATGTTTTACGCAACCTCCTCCACACTTTAAATGCAGCTGCCAAAACTTTAAACCGGGTCCTTTTGTAGTAGTTACCTTCAAGCTCTTTGAATAGACATCTATTGGCCTCCGTCCCTAAAATTAGCTGACATATAGACGGTGCTTCCGCTTTATTGCCAATTTGCTCCCCAGTCAATATTATACTCATTCTCTGCAAAAAACAAACATAATAATATAAAATAAAATCTGGTATGGCTCGACCCCCTCTTTCAATTGGAAGTGTCATCCATCTCATAACCCGTCGTGGTTTACCAGGAGCCCAGAGAAATTTAGAGCATAAAGACTGCAGCTGTTGCAAATGACTTAGGCGTATCTCCAAGGGAATAGATCTAAATAAGTATAGTACTTTAGATAGAATACTCATATTTATAATATTCCCTCTACCAATTATAGTAAAATGACGACGTCCCCACCTGTCAAAAGATTGTCTTATATTCTGTAATAGAGAAGACCAATTTGCTTCTACTAAATCTTTTTTTTATTGATTTTAATGCCTAAGTATGTAGCTTCAGAGACTACTCTAGGGTCTTGTATTAAAATATTATCAGTGCATACTACTTGCGTCTTTGAGACATTGAGTTTGTATCCAGAAACCTGGCCAAACTCAAATGCCAATCGCTCAATCTCTAAGAGGGCCATAGCCGGATCAACGGATGTCACAGCTATATCATCCACGTACACAAAAGCTAAATGCGGAATATCCTGAACAAAGAAAGGTCCTGTAAGCTGACTTTTGGATAACATTTCAATAAAAGGGTTTATATACAGCGCAAAAAGTAAAGGGGAGCAAGGGCATCCTTGCCTTGTGCCTCTTGTTATTTTAACCATCTCAGATCTCATACCCATGGCAGCGATTCTGGCGACTGGAGAAGCATACAGGACCTGTATTGCCGTCATAAAACCTTTCCCAAAACCTGGCCGGTTCATCACTTTCCACAAATAGTGCCACTCCACGCCATCAAACGCTTTCTCAGCGTCTAATATGATTAACCCAAGTTTCCGTTTCTCAACTTGAGCAATATCAAAAAGAGTGATAACTTTATTAATATGTGTGACAGTACCTCTGTGAGGAATAAATCCATGTTGGTTTAGTGAAACTAATGAAGTTATAACTTTTGCAATACGGTTAGCCAAACTTTTTGAATACATTTTACTATCGCAATTAAGTAAGGAAATCAGGCGGTATGAACCGGGCAGCTCTGGAGGCTTGCCCTTCTTGTTAAAAACCACCATGGTGGCTTCATCCCATGATTTAGGTGCCACCCCTGTTTGCGCTGCTTAAATGTTTCAAACATTATATACTTCAACTGATCAAAAAAAAGCTTATGAATCTCACTTGGGAGATTGTCGGGACCAGCCGCCTTCCCTAATGCTAAACTTTTCACTGCGATTTCTAGTTCTTCCATCGTAAGAGGACTATCTAAAAAATCTATCTCAGTAAGGTCAAGTTGATAAAAAATCCCCTTGGGTATTACTAAGTCAGTACCCTCATCCGACTTTTGCTGTGTATAAAGCTCTGTATAGTACTGATGAAAAATAGCTAAAATCTTCTTTGGATCGTGACAAAATTCTCTTGTAGAATCTATTAGACCCACAATACGTCACGAGGTTTCCTGCATACGTAACTTCAATGCAAGACACCTCCCTGTTGCTTGCCCATACTCGTGACATTGCTTTTTATATGCCAAATATTTCCTCGCAGTCTCAGTATTCCAGACCCCAGTAATTTCGCCTGAGACCTGGCGACTGCATCCTCAAGATCCGAAATATTCCCCTGGTCTATTATCCCTTGAATCAACTTTTCCTCCGCTAGTTTAAGGGCGGAATATAAATCTAGCATTTCTGATTTGAGTTTCTTTTGATAGGAAATACCATAGCTCAAGACTTCACCCCTAAAACAAGCTTTAAACGAATCCCATACGATGTCTATACGGGCAGAATATACATTAATATCAAAGAATTCTACAATCCATTTTGCCATATGTCCCTCAAATTGATCATCTGCGCATAACTTCCGATCAAAGGCGAAGCCTCTACTTATGCGATCTATCCGTAAGACTGGTATTTCTAAAAACAACAGGAGCGTGATCCTAGGAAATATTTGCATGATCGCTCCAGTTAACAAGGTTGAGGGCATAAAGAAATAATCCAATCGTGCCATTTTTTTGTGGGGGAAAGAATAGAAGGTGTAACCAAAATTTGTGCGAAACAAGCTACTCCAAACATCTATTAAACCATGATCTCCCAGAAAGTTATAAAGAGCCTTAAAAAACCATTGTTTACGTCCTATATAATTTTGGGGTCCCCTGATAATTTCTTGAGGAGTTAAATTGATATTAATATCTCCACATACAATCAAGGGTGTTGCCCATGATGCCAATTCTAAATTCAGACCCTCCAAAATCGATGCCTCATCTAAATTAGATCCATAGATGGAGCATAATGTGAATTGGCAACCACCCAACCTTAGTTCTACTATAGCCTAGCGACTTAATTTATCTGTTAAACATCGTCCTATTGAACAGATATTCAGTTTGATTAATATCATAACTCCTCGAATCATTGGTGTCTGTTGTGAAGCAGCAATCAGAGAATACCCCAACTCAGCTACTAAATGTCGATTACTCCAGGATAGATGTGTCTCCTGGAGACATACTACCTTGGGTTGTATATACTGAAGTTCTGCAGCTACCCTCTTTCTTTTATTAACATTATTAAGACCTGAGACATTTAAGGGGCACATTCTAATCCCAATGAGCATCATAGCAAGGAAATAATAGCATAATCAACTGAAAACTAATTAACATTTTACCATAAACTTTCTGATTGTTTGGAAGCATTTTATCAATTTTATCGCTCAGCTCTCTTACTCCAACTGTGATTTTTACCCCATTTTTCCCCCACCTCTGTGCCCCAACCCCACAAACCCCCCAACCCCTGCTCCCCCCTGATTGCCCCCACCCTTTACCTAGGCATTAGGACTTATGGTCCTGTAGATGTAAAGCTTCCCGTACTTCCCCTGCCTTTTCTCACAAGAATATACATTAACAAAAATCTGTAGTATTACTATTGGCTATTTAGGAGAAGCAAACATCTTAACAACAACATAATGCTTCTAGCAGCTCCAGCATGACAGAATAAACCTAAATGGAATTCAAAAACTCCTTTGCTGGCACTTCATTTGTAAAATACAGAGTGCGTTCCTGAAAAATAACTTTTAGTTTGGCAGGGTTCATTAAATAAGCTTGAGCCCCCTTAGCCTGATATTGAGCAATCAGCTGGCGAAGCTGCCAGCGACACTCCATTGTGTATCGACAAAAATCAGGCGTAACAAAAAACTCAAACCCCACCCCAGCCCTTTTCTTATCAGGACGTGCCAACAAAAAAACCTCCTCTCTAGCTAAAAAACTATTAAAGGAGATCAAAAATGATCAAGGCTTAGCCTCAGCCTGACCAGGTCGGGGACGGATATTAAAATGGAATCTATGTGCTCTTTCGATTTCCCGGTCCCAGTCCCACTTAGTAAGTTCAGGAAAGGCATTTTTGAAAAGTTCAACTATAAACTTGCGAGAATCTGTATCAGTCTCAAATTATTTAGTCGAGCCCCGTTTTCAAAGTCAGCCATTTTCCATTGTGTGTCTTCTTTAATGTTACGTAGCGATTCTGTCATTGCTTTCTGTTGTACCATTTCGTCTTCCAGATTTGAAATTCTTGTCTCTGCCTAGGTGAACCTTGAAGCAAAGTCTGCCTGAGATTTGACCAGCCACCGTAGGGAATTCTGTTGCCTACGACATGAGTTTTGCACCCTTTGGCTCTCCTCTCGTGTCTCATCTCGATGGGACATAATGGACTGATATATCATTGATAGAGTAATATCCTCATTAGTATATTCTTTTAGCCCTTGTAATTGGTCTAATTCTGCGCCCCCTTTATCCAAAATAGGGTCACCTTTTTTCCGCACTGTTTGGGGGCTACCGTCTATAAAATCACCTGAGTCCTCCAGACAGATGCTGCTATGGGCGCTGTCGTCAGCCATATTCATCTGCCTAGAATACTGTAGCGCCAAATCTTCACAAGAGGAAGTTGAAGTGGAGTGTCTCGAAAGGGAATAAAACTCCCCAGACTCGCCATCCAATGTCTGTATCTGTGCCTGTATTTGCACTTCCCCCTGTTGTATCTGTATCTGTTGAGTTTGGGGGTTAGTTTGGGGGTTAGCACCTTCTTCTACACCCTTTGGAGTAGTGTCTTCAACACTGGTAGCAGTCACAGTCTGAAAATTACTCTGAAAATTGTGGCCTTATTGTGCATAGGTTCAGCGTGCTTCTAGGAAAGAGGTCAGTCTTCTCCATAGCCTTTCATAGTCCTGAAATGGTGCACTCTTGTTACCGCGGCTCAGGCAGCTGGGTTGCTTTATGTTATACCAAATACCCCTGCACTCGATTGTGCGCTCAACGCTGTCCTTCCTTAGCGGGCTTAATTAGTCTTGCTGCAGCTAGCTGTTTCTCCATCCCAATTTTATCACCAAGCCTGACGCGTTTCGAGACCACACGGTTCTTAGTCATGGGCAGCGAACAGAGGCACATGAAAGATCACCTGCTAATTTGATTCACTTTATTACGTGGAACCGCCATTAGTGGGCGTGCCTTACAGTGCAATGCTTTGTACTTTGCTAGTTGATCAGGTGAGTTCAGTGTGCTTCCTTTAGTAAGCTTCGTGCCCCTGTTGGGTCTTCAAGCTTTGATTTTCCTATGGTAGGAGGACTTAAAAAAATTGCCGGCTTATTGTACATAGGCTCAGCGTGCTTCTAGGAAAGAGGTCAGTCTTATCCATAGCCTTTCATAGTCCTGGAATGGTGCACTCTCGTTACTGCGGCTCAGGTAGTCATGTTGATTTATGTCATACCCAACACCCTTGCACTCGATCATGCACTCGACGCTGTCCTTCCCTTGCAGGCTTAATTAGTCTTGCTGCAGCTCACTGTTTCTTATTCCTAATTTTATCACAGAGCCGGACGCGTTTCAAGACCACACATCTCTTAGTCAAGGGCCGCGAACAAAGGCACAGGAAAGATCACCTGATAATTTTATTCACTTTATTACGTGGAACCTCCATTAGTGGGCGTGCCTTACAGGGCACTGCTTTGTAGCATGATGGTCCTTGTAGTTGATCAGGTGAGTTCAGTGTTCTTCCTTTAGTAGGCTCCGTGCCCCTGTTTGGTTTTCTAGCTTTGATTTTCCTATAGTAGGAAGACTTCAAAAAATTGCGGGCTTATTGTGCATTGGTTCAGCGTGCTTCGAGGAAAAAGGTCAGTCTTCGCCATAGCCTTTCATAATCCTGAAATAGTGCACTCTCATTACTGTGGCTCTTGCAGCCGTGTTGATTTATGTTATACCACAAGTCCTTGCGCTAGATCATGAACTCGACGCTAACTAACTATAACGGAGGAATTTCAATGGTTTTGTACAAGTAAAATGTCCAGCTAACTATAACAGCCCTGAAACCTATGGTTTTTTCAGTGAATTGCTAGGGTTTTTTAAATGCTAATTCCTAACTATAACATGTCTGAAACCTATGGTATTTCGAAGGTTTTTTAAATGATAATTTTTAATTGTAATAATAGTTATATGTATTTTTTTATACTGATTTTCTACAGTTTTTTAATTGTTTATTTGTACATATTTATGTTTAAAATTACATTATATATTTTTAATATAAATGAACAAAAAATGTTTTTTAATGTATTAAAATTGATATATTGTTTTTTTTGTTTTCTATTTTTATTTTAACCCCTTGCGTGCTGATGACAGAACGGTTCCGTCATCAGCATCGGTTGAGCTGTGCTGATGACGGAACCGTTCCGTCATGACTCCGCCCGCGCAAGGCGGAGTCAGCACAGGCGGGGAATACGCCCCGCAAGCAAGGGGTTAATATATTTATATTATTTTCTTTCTTATTTTTTTTCCAGTTTTTTTTTTGGGAGTCGGGCACCTAAAGCGTACCTTTCACGATCGGTGTGGGGATTCTAGCTGGCATTTTAGAAATGTTGTGAAGGATCTGCGTACGGTGTGCGACGGGTGCGTATTTTCTGAGATGTGCGCGATTGCTATGTGACTGGTACGTAACTCCAGCTCACGCGCATTCGCGATACAAGCGCATTACTGTATGCGACGCTTGCGCGCTTCCCCGTGACTGTATTTATAAAAATAAAATATATTCACTTGTAATTAATATATTACTTTTGAATGCAATTTCTCGAAGTCACGTAGGGTGCGTGCTGCATGTGCGCACGGTGAACGGATCACATGTGATCTGAAGATTTGATTGGTTCATAACATTTCCTATTGTAACTATTGAAGGACCCCACCCATTTCAATCATTCTTCTTTCAGCTTCTTTGGAGAGTCATCTCTGTGCTTGGAAGAACCTATTTTCCATCATTTTTTTGGGGTGTTTTTGAAAACAAAAACAACTTCATGGCTTCAGGACAGCAGCCACAGGAGGAGTCAGAACATTCTTCGGAGCAAGAATTTTTACCAGAAGCTCCACGTGCACAAAGGCCAGTATCGGTAATGTGGAAGATCTTCACTTTTCCCAGAGGGGCAGAAGAAAGTGAATGCCACTAAGTCACCTGCCGGATCTGTGAGCTTGTCTTGTCCAGAGGTAGTACCGAAAAAAAATACTCTTGCGGTACTGCCTCCATGTATAAGCACCCCAGGACTCTACATCTGGTGAATCTGGCTCGGAAGGAGTGTAGGATAGCAGAATGGAATCCTCCACCTGCAGTTCCTGGTACCTCTGGTACTTCTACAGCTGCATCACCACCGGACATACGCCCAGAATTTACTTTACTTAAGCAGCACTGCATAAAGTGTAACAAACTAATTTCTTATGGGGAGCAGTCTGTTGAAGCAGTGTGTGCTGCGCAACGCAATCATCGTTGCTAGACTTTTTATTTTTTGTTTGGGAATGCCACATAATTCCTGAAGTTTCCTGTTTTTTTCGTATTTTTTTTTAACACCCAAAAAAATCTAAATTGTTTCGAAAAATACAAAAAAATATTTTTTTTTAAAGAAGAAAAAAAAAAGTTCTTCTCAGAACTAACTTCTCTGGTTAAAGAAAGAACTATATTTGTATGTTAATGTGTGAAAGTTTGTTTGAATGTATGTGTAGAGCATAATTGACTGAAAGAATGCATTAGTAGTGTATGGTGAATGTATAAGTGCAGAACTATAAGAAAGTGCTGCAGCGTGATACTGTAAGCACTTTAACTGCATTATGCTGTGGTACTTCCGAAGCACAGGGATGCAACATATATACATAAATATATTGCAAGTCAATGCTTCCCTCTGCACTTATGAAGAAACTGCAGACATATAGTGACACAGGCATCCTTGCACCATGGTGCAAGCATGTCTGTGTCGTGGAAAGATTGTTTTTGTGCAGGAAGGGACACCTTCCTGCACAAAAACAATCAGTAAAGGCATTTTCCTCTTTCAATGTATGCTGTGCAATGCAGCATACACTGAAAGAAAAAAAATGAGGAGAAATAAAAACAATTCTCCTTGTTGCGCCTTGCTACACCAACTGGAGGATGGTGCAGCATTCACACACATCTCCACATTTATAATTTCTGATAGATCTGTAGATGTGTCTTGTTCTATGAGAGACAGAATGGTTGCACAAGAGGACACACACTTACAGTGTGATTCTAAACAAGAAAGACTATTCCCTGGACTTTAGCAGAAGAGACTCACTAGTCTGGAAGGGGTTAGGTAACCGCATACATTCTACACATTTCACTACAGCACTGATAGTGTGAATGCCTGAATCATTCTGCAAATCCATAAGTAGTGACTGGGTTTTAATACTACTGAATCTTGACAACAGGATAGGTTTTTAAGCACTTATGTGTCAGCAAAGACATGAAGTAACCACATGCTTCTGTCACATTGGTTGCACAAATGCACACAGACTCACAGTGTGATTCTAGACAAGCAAGACTATTCCCTGGACTTTAGCAGGAGAAACACAGTAGTCTAATTAAAAACACAGGCACCACATACAACACTTCACAAATGAATAACTCTCCTTTCAAATTGATGTGTATATTAAGAAGTATCTGAAACACACACCAGATTTTCTTATGCACACATTGTCTGTACTGCACTTCTCTTAGCAAAACCAAAAAATGGCAAACTGTCCCTCTCATTCTGCAGACATATACACGTAAATATCAAATCACATTGCTTCCCACATTAATTCAAAAGCTAACACACATTTCTATTGGTTACACATTTCAACCCCTTCCAATTGACATAACTTCCAACCCTACCCCCATTCTGCTTAATGCCTGTTACCATAGTAACAGTTCATGGAACACTCAACTGAACACACAGGTCACAAGTTCAGCACACAATGTTGCAAATCCAAACAGCAAGTGTGCTTGACTTTTCAAAATATCAGCTTATCCTATCTAATTTTCCTTTCAAACAGTTTTTACTAACCAATAAGAAACATGCTTTTGAAAAACACAGAAACATGCACCCTATTTTTCAGTCTATAATGTTCTCAAACAGTCAATCATTTCTCTTCTGTTTTAAAAACTGCATCTTATCCACCATTTTAGAAAAATCTTAGGTTTCAAACTGCCCATTTCTCATACAGACATCTTCTGAGCTCATCCAGACCTCACTTTAAGATGCTTAGAGTGTGGATTGTGGGACACAGCTATATTTTCTGGAGCAAAAGGTATGCTGAAAGCAGAGGTATTTACAAAGATTTAGCTTTGCCAAATCTTTGGACAGAGAGGATTAAAGTGGCACCAATTGATGCCATTGGTTAAATCCTTTTTGCATCTCCAACACCATGACCTCATAATTGTGCACTGTGGTGGCAATGACCTAGGCACTTTGACTGGGGTAGGTCTGGAAATGCTTATGAAGGACACCGTTGGAGAATTGATGTAACTTTTCCCCCAAACTGCCTTTGTCTATTCTAACATATGCCAAAGACAAATGAAACTGGTCCAATCAATTTCGTCCACAGATTGAGAAAGCTAGGAAACATGCCAATAAAGCTGTTTCTGGTTATCTCAGAGATTATGGAATGGGGTCCATTCACAACAACAATATGCGTTTTAATATGGATGACATCTATAGGAGAGATGGTGTACATTTCTCAACAACTTTATATTTTGCATAGGTACTTACTTGTAGGTACCAACATCTCCCAATAAACATAAGGGCTCTTTTTAGAGCCACCCAAGATCTAAACACATAAGCTTGATGTATATTTAAAAAATATACTATTACTTTTTTTTTGTTTGGAGTCGTGCACCCAATGCGATTGAACCCCATTTTTTTTTTGCTCCTATCACTAATTTATATTCTCCCGAGGACCCCATCCCCCGGGGCCTATATACAATGTTGGGGACCGTGGGGGGAGCCCCAATGCTCCCGCGGGCTCCCTTCGTCATTTAGGAGCCGGCATTGCTTTCCCACATGGGGAGCTGCTAACATGCAGCTTCCCGAGTGGAAAAGCAATCAGGTTTGCATTTTGGAAGAGAGAGCAGGTTTCCCTGCTCTCTCTTCCAAAATCCAAACCAAGTTTGCTACGCACTGCCATAGCAAACAGCAGTGTCCCAGGGTGGGCACCCCGAGGCACTGCAGAAGCCGGCCCTGAGGGATGGCAGTCCCAGGTCCATCTTTGGCTCCAGGAGGGCGGCCATGCGGCCCCCCTCCAACTCAATGCAAAGCCCGGGGTGGTGGTCCTCGGAGCTTAAGAGTCCGTAACAAACCCCCTATTTTAAATATTTAGTGCCCTGGGGAGGTGGTGGTCCCTGGGGCGTGTGGGGGCACTCAAACCCCCCCATACAGGTTACATTTTTTTTAAAGCCCTGGGGGTGGCAGTCCTTGGGGCTAGGGGGGTCCTTAGAGGCCCCCCAAATTTAAACTATCAAGCCCCAGGGGGTGGTGGTGCCCGGGGCTGCAGAGGGCCCGCATGCCCCCCACAAATATTTATACTTTGCCCTGGAGGGTGGTGGTCCCTGGGGCATTGTGGGGGAGATTAGGGCCCCCCACACTTTTTTTTCACATGCCCCCGGGACCTGGTCCACCCGGGGGTTTTAATTAAACGAAGCGCCTAAGCCCGCCCTTCCTTTTTTCATTTTCGCGGCTGGATCTGCGCACCCTGCGTGTATCTCTGCGTTTAAAAAACAACATTGCTTTTTTTAGCCCTAGAAGTCCTTCTAGGACCCCCTAAGCAGACCTACGGGGTCAGGGTGTTTCAACCCTGCCCCCTCTTCTTGTTTAACACCTTCATTTTACTGCCATCTTGTGCCTCGCTTCTACTGAGGCACAAGATGGCTGCCAACAGTTCCTGGTTTAGAGTGTTCACAACCAATAACAATGGAGCTCGTGATCGGCAGGGTGCGCGGATCCTAATTTGTTGGGTGCGCGGATCCTCCGTGGCCATAGATATATATAGGTTTTTACTTTTGATTTTCTCAGCAACTACTGAACGGATTTACACAATTTATGAAAAAGGGTACTTTCTAAACTAAGAACTACCGCATTGCCAAATTTGGTGTATTTCCATTCCACAGTTTGGGCTGTAGCTGTGTCTAAAGTTTCCTATGGAAAATTGCATGGGGAAAACAAGTTTTGGGACCCCCCTTTTTTCTCGCCCCCCGCTTGCCGAATCACCCCAAAACTTTCAGGATCGGAGCGGACCGGAGCGCCTGTCCCGACGTTGTCCGGGTATGAATTGCTGCCAGCCAGTAGTATATTGTTTTGTAGGATTTCGTTTTGATAGCGTTTCTTATCTGTGACAGGCCTGTGAAACGCTCCGATTCACAGTGCACTTCTGATGCACTTAAGAGTGCGCGTTCAGTAGTGTGTAAATTCGAGTTTACCTACTTTATTTTTCCTTGCAATATTATATAGCGCGAACTCGACAACATGGCATGAGCATAATTTACATTACAGAAGAACATATTCATTTGTGGTAGGCACGGGGAGACAAAGCGATTTGCCTGGAATAACAGGATGTTGAGCTGATGCCGAGATTCGAATGTAGCTCCCCAGCTCTAAAGTTCTCAATTCTAGAACTTGTGGCAGGAGGTGTGTCTAAAAGTGTATGTCGCTGCTGGCCATCAATGAGAGAGACCTGTGCATTTTTCAAATGGGTGGTGAAAAAATATGAGTATGTTGCTGGAGATCTGGGCCGTCGTGCGACCAATGTACCTACCGGGGGAGGGTAAACACCCATTATTCCGCAACTTTCTTTCCGCATACCATCACTCAGCATCCTTTCATTACGAAAGTACCATGACTCCGCAAGGCCATTATAACGCATGGCATTACATTTTATATGCTTTTACCATGCATACATTTACAACGAAATTCGTTGTAAATGCATGAATGGTAAAAGCATGTTTTTTTTTAATGTTTGGATAAGGTAAGTATGGGTATAGGGGTTTATGTTTTGGGGTTCTGAGGTATAAGTTTTGGGGTGTTTTGGGTATTTGAAGGGTTCAGATATAGTTTTGGGTTATGGGGTACAGGGGTAGTTTTAGGGTTTAGGGATTGTTATGGGTTTGGGGTACAGGTGTATTTTTAGGGTTCAGGGCTAGGTTTGGGTTTTGGGGTATAGGAGTATTTTATGGCTTCAGGGGTAGGTTTCGGTTTTGGGGTACAGGGGTATTTTAAGGGTTCAGGGCTAGGTTTGGGTTTTGGGGATACAGGGGTATTTTTAGGGTTCAGGGCTAGGTTTGGTTTTGGGGTACAGGGGTATTTTTAGGGTTCAGGGGTAGGTTTGGGTTTTTGGGTACCGGGGTATTTTAAGGTTTCAGGGCTAGTTTTGGGGTACAGGGGTATTTTAGGGTTCAGGGGTATGTTTGGGGTTTGGGGTACAGTGGTATTTTTAGGGTTCAGTGCTAGGTTTGGGTTTTGGGGTACAGGGGTGTTTTTAGGGTTCAGGGTAGGTTTGGGTTTTGAGGTACAGGGGTATTTATAGGGTTCAGGGCTAGGTTTGGGTTTTGGGGTACAGGGGTATTTTTAGGGTTTAGGGATAGGTTTGGGTTTTGGGGTACAGGGTATATTTATAGGGTTAAGATGGGTTAGTGTTTAAGGGTGTTGGGGTATTTTAAGGAGTAAGGGTGGGTTATGATTATGGGGTGCAAGAATATTTAAAGGGAGCACGGTGGGATTAGAACACGATATGAGACATGGCATGAAGGGCGGAACGTACCACACGCCCCCAGCGTTTGTCACGCCCCCAGCACACGCCCACAGCACAACGCAGACACGCCCACAAGGGACTACTTTGCTGGCACGGTTCTTTTACCTTTTAAATGTATATGGTGGCCGCCTGCATAGCCTATGTCCTTCTGCTGCACCTGCCCTTTCAAATGCTGTATTGGGTGTTGTGATTGGTGCTGTGCTTCCTGAGATTACCCGCCTCAAAGGTTTGGGCTCTCTCTTTATTATATTAGTATAGATATATATATACATACATATATATATATGTGTGTGTGTGTGTGTGTGTGTAATACTGATGCAGAAATACATAAACATTGTCCCCAAATATGTGAACCAGATGCTTAAGATGAACACTGTCTAAGAACGCCCCGGCATCCAAACATTTCTCATGATCCTCTGTAGTGTCCGTCTATATTTTTTAAAAGTAATTTATAATGCACATGATTTCACAAAAGCATAAACATTCATTTGAAAAAGTTAAAAAAACAATGCATTGAATGTGATCGGCACTGGGAGAAAAGAGCTACATTTTAGCACCAGTGAGAAATCAGGTGTAACTCCTTGTTTCATTGCAGATGTGAAGGATTTTTTATGTATAATTTTAATGTCACAGGATTATATTTAGATGATTCGCAGTTCAATGTACAAAACTATGAAGAACACTAAAGAGCTTATTTGCAAGCCCTTTGCGCAGCTGCTTCATCATTTTTCATGATGCTCTGACAGCACAGAGTGCAGACCCATATATACCATGCCATGCAAAGCCCCTTTGTGTTGTTTTTGAAGGCCTCATAGATATGGTGTGAAGCAATGCAACGCAAGTCATTGCGCTGCCTTACTCTGCATCAGGGGGGCCTTCCATGGGCTTTGAGGTGGGTTTTCCCATGCAGCACACATGGGTTTCGATTCATTCCCAGATTTACTAGGCTCTGTAAACCTGGGAATGTGTCAAAACTGTATGCTTCTCCAGGGGAGACATAATGAGGAGAAATAATCTTTATTTTTCATCGTTTTTTCCTCTTTCTTTATGTGCTGCACTCTGCAACACACAGAAAGAGAAAAAAAGCCTCCACGGATTTCTTTTGTGCAGGAAGGTGTCCCTTCCTGCACAAAAAACAATCCTGTCAATACCGCAGACACCGTTTTCACCATAGAGCAAGGGTGCCTGTGCTGGTGCTACGCACCAAATTGTGCGTCTGTGCAGGCAGAAAGGACAGGAATGCACTGTATAATGTAAATACGGTGCATTGCTACCTTTTCGAATTGATGTAGGGCAGCGCAGCAAAAAGACTTTTGGCATTACCCTACGCCAGTTCATTGAAAATGAGGCCCACCAGCTGGTACGCATTTTACAACTGAGACTTTGGAAATATGGGAGGCTTCCATGGGCAGCACAAGGCTCTGTTGAAAGTTTAACTATTTGAAGCAAGGACATTTTGACTTTGTTTTACATGTGTAAAGGAAATGATGAAAAACTGAAATTTTTCTTTATATGCAGGATGTTTTTCTGCACTGCTGTGAGAGTGGCACAGTTGAATTAAAAGCATAATAGATGTATTTTTGAGCCAATTTACATTTTTCAGAAGTGACTAAATACACAGAAAAATAGAGTACTTCAAAAAGAAGCTTTGTGTTTTGCAATTTTTCTTTTAAATGTGCTATTCATACAGGTGCACACAAGGATTTGAGTTTGCTTTAGTGTTTGATACACATGAGTACATTATGATAATATTTCCTGGTCTGAGTGTCACAGTAAATGATATGTGTCAAAAGAAATATTAGTGCATAAAGTGTATACGGAGGCGACGGCATGTTGTACATCATCATAATTAGGTAATTTTGCTAAATGTATTTGCTAATGCAGGATAATTTGACTGAAAATGTAAATATTGTGGGGCAGGTTTACAATCCCTTTGCGTCACCAGTGTGTCACCTTTCGTGACGCACTGGTGGTGCATTTCACTACCCCATATTTACAAGGACAGGAAAGGCCACCCTGCGTGTCTTTTCCTGTCCTTGTAAATACGGCTCCCTTACACACAACACTTTGCGTGAAAGGGGCATCCCATGAGTGTTGCTGTGGGTACTCCCATGCAACACCCATGGAACCTGACACATTTCCAGACTTACGAGGAATTGTAAACCTGGAAATGCATTAGAATGCTACGCCACTCTAGGGGTGGCGTACCGAGGCGCAACGAGCAGAAATATTTTCATTTCTCTTCGTTTTTTCCTCTTTCAATGCGTGCTGCATTATACAGTACGCATTGAAAGAGGAAAATGCCTGTAGTGATTGTTTTGTGCAGGAAGGTACCCCTTCCTGCACAAAAACAACCTCCCCATGACACAGGCATCCTTGCACCATGGTACAAGGGTGCCTGCGCCAGCGCATGGCAGCTGTTTGTGCGCCAGCGCAGGGGAGAGCACAGGAATACGACATATTATTGTAAATATGCCGCATTCCTGTGCTGTGAAAGTGCAGCAGCGTGGCACAGCCAAAGGGCTTGTGGTGACATGCTGCAGAACTTTCTTGTAGATCTGCCCCGTAGTCTCTTTATTAATATCTGAGCCACTTGAGTGTTATTGTTACGCAATTTTAACAAGATTTAATTTGGATGATTGTTTCTGTTCTTTTTAATTTAATTTTTTTGTTTCTTTGTACTTGTTTTTTAGGTCTTGCCTTTAGCAATCGATTTCCTTTTCAGCCAAAAACGTGCACGCTTTGCATTGCCTTCATTGGCAATGCGTGCAGATTTGGCAATTCCCTTGCTGGAGCGAGCTTTGACAGATGGTTCCTGCTCGCTCCCGCAAGGTAAACCAGCGCAAGCCCCCTCCTCTCTCCCTGCTGCTGCGCGAGGTTCGTGCGCACGCTTGTTCTAGATTTGTTGGTAAGAGCTCAGAGGCTGTGGTTCTAGGATCCAGATGTCATCTGTGGGTCTTCTCGCTGGCCTTTTTTTGTGGCAGTCGATATTTGTTTAGGACTGCCAGCCTATTTTGCACTGTTCTTGGTTTTAACTAGAGGGTGAAACAATATTTCTTGAATAAAACGTAGTCACAACTGTTTTACCAGTCTATTTTATTTCACCACACCACTCATTATTTTTTGCACTGCACATTTTTTTTCCCATACGTTGTGATATATCTCATGGTCAGCACAGTGCGTGTGGGTTTGACTCACTGAGATTTCTTTATCAACTGGGTGTGGACATGGTCCCAATGATCAAGGGACGAACCACCCCATGTTTGTTTGAATGACCAAATGAGAATATAGATCATCACAAGACATTTGATGGGAATCCATTAGCATTTCTTTTGTGAGTCTCATTTACAACCACGCGTGCTTTCTTTTGAGTTACACAAGTATGTACCCTTGATGTTTAGAATTAGTATGGTAATCTGATAGCTGTAACTGAATTAGCAGCAGTTGTTACTAGAGCAGGATCTGTATGACCTGGCCCTTGTCTAAGACCCCTGGTTCCCTTCCTGTTGTAGGTCTTCTCGCGCACCCTGGGCACAGAGCTGATGCTTGTTTAAAGAGCGAACAGCATGCCAGCCAACAAGATTTTCGCTTCATCTTGACACGCAGTCCTGTGCCTTTTTCAAGGCTCTGTCTCAGGGATATAGTTTCTGATGAACGGGGGCAGTGCTGCTGCAGAGTTAAATTTTAGTTGGGATTAGAAATTATGGTAGACTTGACAGTCGGAAGTTTTGTAATCCATAGGCCTTGTTGAGGCACTTTCCACAATGATTCACTAGGACCGAAGAGACTACTGATTCAACAGATTCTAGACGCAGAGATGAAAGGGAATCTGGATACCACTCCAACCTTTTCCATTGACAGAAATCCCTTGACAACATAGCAACGGGGCATCCTGGCGCTGAAATAACAGATGTACATTGTTACTCAAATCAATGGTACTCATTTTATCGACCTAAAATGGATAAAAGGCTGAGTGGACCCGCCGGGATTAGAACCTGTGACCATGAGGTCGAATACAGGCCTCTGCAGTGGATGCATTAGTCCACTGAGGCAACAGACAAGACATAGAGATTAGTGCATTTCTGATTGACAAGCATTTTTTTGATTCCTAATCCAGACTGCGACCTAACTCTGCAACAGACTGCTCCCTTTCATCTGTGAGTCAGCGCCTTGCAAAACACATGACGACTATCCTGCGGTCCGCTCTTTATTGGAACTAGTACCAAGAAACGAAAAATAAAAGGAACAGAAACAATCCTGGATTAGCAAAGAAATTTATCAAAAAAACTAAAATGATTAGCACTCTACCTCCTAGATATTTGTAACCCTGAGGAGAAGTAGGCCCGGCTCTCATCTAGAGTGCAACTGACATCGCACTAAGAGATTTGATGAGCAATAAACAAGAATTGTAGGCACAACACAGCTTTCAGGGCCGTTTAATCTTTTTTAAATTGCTGTACCATGAATCATACCAGTAATGAACCGTGGGTTAACTGAGTCTAGTGAGTCATATTTTCCCTGTGATCTACTGCTATTGAGACTGGATGTGGGTAGGTCAAAATAATCCCAGATCAACAAAAGAAAGATGTCAGTTACAGAAATGATGTTCATCCTTCTTTTTGTTTTTAATAAATCTAATCCTTCTCAACAAGCACTGCACCTAGGAACTGTGCTAGCCGGCCTGGCTCCTCACAGATGTCCCTTCCTTCCTCAGCCTGGAAATATCTGCTCTCTGCTCTGTTAAAAAAGATATGACTTGCCACTGAAGAGCACATTCAGCTTGGCTCTCTCCAATAAAATGTAGTTCAGCTGCATTGCTGTAACCTTTTACTTGCTCCTGCAGAAGAAGTTCCGCTGCTGCTGGACGAGTGTTGTGAAGTCAGGGAAGATCAGAACATTTGCAGTTGAGAAACAGTTGAGTTCCTCCTTGCAGTGAGGAAAATGGATGAATATGTCACAGTTCATATAATTAAGACTTTGGTAGGAGCACCTGACAGGTCTCTGATCCACTGCACAATAAGCCCTCTCAATTACGAAACATAAGGATAGGCCCTCAACTGGGACACAGAGCAGTTAGAGCAGAACTTTGTCCTGGTGAATGTCCTCTGCTTCCTCATGTATACATAACTTGCCCACAATATCTTCCACTCATCTCTCATTTCGCGTTCTTGTGCAGATGGAAAAACCTCAACCCAAAGTGCTTGGGCCTCGTCCTCCACTGCAGCAATCCAACCCTCCACTTCTGCAACCCAGTCTACTGTGTTCTTAATGTCCTATCAGAGGGAGACACCATACAGTCCTACCTCTCAGATTATTTGCTCCAGCATAGTGTGGGTGTTTTGAATACCTTGGAGGATCTGAGCAGTTAAAGGGGTCTCCATCTCTCTCCCCTGGATGTACCTGCTGCAAGCGCAAGATCTATGGTACAAAGCCTGCTGTAGGTTTTGCAAATTTGTTAGTCTTGTCCAGTTGTTAAGCGGTGGGCCCTACGCCTTTACCTATGTTGCTGCTATGCATGAGACTGTTGGCTGTTGCTAGAGCGCTGCTTCCCGAGCCCGTCGTCCAAATGTACTCGCTGTCATCCAGGATGAGATCAAGAGACCCAGTCCAGAAAGAGAATGGCCTGTGTGCTCTGGGTTTTAGGAAATTGGCAGGGACCAGGCCTTGGTGATTGCCTCACAACTAATTGCACTCTGGGTCTTCACTTCCCCAGCAATTATGGTTGGCTGAAGCAGGAGATCATATATGCTTCTTTTAAGTCAATCAGGTTTTGCTCAGGTACACCTATACCATCCCTTCGAATTTCCACTTGTTCAAATGCCAGCATGAATGCTACCAATCCACCCAAAGTCAACTAACTGGCCATTCACCTACACAGTAGAAAAAGAGAAATAACCCCACAAGTAATGGGAACAGGGCTCCCTAACAAAGACTGAATGTAGTTTCCCTATAAACGCAATTCATTCACATATACACTCAGCAGTCACCCTCCTATCGTCCCTTAAGTAAAATCCAGTACCACAAAAATATAGCAGGGATATTTCTCTTAGAAGTACATTACAATGTATGTACTTCCAGATTCTGGGTAATCATCACAGGTAACGTACCATCAATAAAAATACAAATAAAAAAGATTTCTTCAAAGGTTAAAAATTCTTGTAATATCGGCGCAACATAATTCAATTTAATAGACAAAGAAAAAACATTCTCACACATATCATTCACTTCCACAAATTAAAGAATTTATGAAAGGTGGAGGGTATTTTTTGGGTATTTTGGAGTTTTGCTTTATCCATCTAGCACTTACTTCTTGGAGAATTGTGCTAGCAATATATCCTAACAACCTTGAGGATACAACATCTCTAGGTGCAGCAGTTATGTTATAGCAGAATAACTAGACAGTTAAGCAAAGTCCTCTACACACTTAGAACACAAGGCTTAGTGACAGCAGTAATGAAAAAGGTTTGATTTTCACCCTTTCGTATGGAGTACATATAATTACCATCAATAATTACCCAATCTTTTTGCTTTCAAGCCTCCTGTTTGCAATTTTGATTTTTTGTTGGCCTTATCACTCTGTGTACTTTACCACTGCTAGCCAGTGCTAAAGTGTGTGTGCTCACTCCTCTAAACATGGTCAAATTGGTACATTTAATTTACTTATAAGGCCCTAGTAAAGAAATACAAAATGTGCCCAGGGCCTGTAATTTAAATGCTACTAGTTGGCCAGCCATTACACAATAATGGGGTAACCCTAAAGAACATAGGACCTGGGTCCAGTTTAGCACAAGCAACAAAATGGTTCAAATAGGTCTACAAAGTTATTTTGAGAAGAAAAACTATTTCTCATAAGACACAGAATGTTATTTATCGCATGCTGATCTCTATGGGGAATAAAAATAGAGAACACAGAACATACAACACCAGAGCCAAAAATATGCAAAATATCATCCGTTTTCGACTTTTTGTAGTATCTACAAATGATTCAATGCATGGTAAAGGTTGCTCCATAGGGTGGAAAAGTCCAAAAGAGGGGCTCGTGCAAAGTGACAAGTGATCAATATTTACAAATAAAAAGATGGAATATGAATTGCAGTGTACACAAGATGATGAACGGAATGTTGCACAATGGCAAAACATTCACCCCAGTCACAGATCTGGGTTTAATCCATCGTTATTTTGCTCACCAAGCCACCCCAATTCAGACATGGCCATATGCAAATCAGTCTTGACCCTGAGCCTTATGGGAACAGTCCAGCCCGAACTGCCAAGCCATGTCTTCCCTGGACCGGAATCAAGCATCCTAGGACCGGTTTCTGGCTATCAGCCGTCTTCAGCCAGGATAGCTTGACGTGAGTCCCGTGCTCTGCCACTGGCATCAAGTTATCCTAGGTTTCTCTATGCTTTTGTGAATCTTAAGGAAAGTATAGATGGTAGGCATGTGTGTTTTTTTTATTGAGGTAATCATATTCTAACTCAGTTAGATTGGGGTAATGGCTGGTATAAGCCTTCTGCTCCAACATTCCAATGATTGTCTTTCCGTTTCTCCATTTTTATTTTAGAACATTCTACTCTCAATGAGTGGAATGTTCTAACGACATTATAGCCCTTCTGCCTGGAAAATTAGGGACAAAGCAGCAACAATGGTTTTCTGACAGCATTCTTTCCAAATAACTTGAGGGGGGGCTACACATAATATGCAGGTTACTGGACATCAGCTCTAAAGCTAATGCTTAATCTAGCCAGGATGTGTTGCAGAACAATTTAGATAGAACCCTCTGTGTTTTGGTAGCTTCAACTACTCTAGGTGTTCTTTTCTTGGAAGTCTTCCCATTAGTCTAGAACATTTGAATTTTGCGCACATAGAAATAGCTACATGTTACTAATACAGTGACATGTATATTCCTGATCTGCTAGTCATTTTCCCTCAAGACATCTCTCTCACCATTCCTATCCCATAATCCTTATGCAAATAACCTCGCATATGTGAATATAATATAATAGGCTTGCTCAATGTACATAGTGAGAACACTTCTAATCAGGCTGCCTCTATGTTTCTTGACGACTTAGCCACTTAAGGACTAGGAAAGATCAATGTGGGTCCTATACATTTAGCAGGACACACGCTAGATCTTATCCTGATCAACTCCCCAAGCATCTCTTGTGAAGTTCCATGCCCACTTACATGGACAGTTCTCTCTTTAATTGACTTCCAAATCAGGGGACCCAGGGGACACTATGCCCCTCCCACGAGCTCCTAAAGTCCCCGTAGACATTGGCATAAAATAACACCCAACCATTTTATGAACAGATTCCCGGCAACCATTAACCTGGAATCAGAGAATGTGGAGGAATGATTGGCCAGCTACAACTATAAAGTAAAAACAACTATAGATTAGCTGTCCCAATTGAAACGATACCCTAACTCAGCCAGAAGCCCACATGCAGCATGGTTCTCTCTAGACCAATGGAAGGAAAAATGTCTTCATAAAAACCTGGAAAAGCGCTGGTGTCACTCCCATGATGTACAAGATAAAGAAAGGTAGAAGACCTCTAAGGCTTGATACCACAAGAACTTAAAAAACGCATGCAGAACCCATATTGCGTTGCAGTTTAATCAGGCAGGGTGTGTCTTCAAAGTATTATACCAAATCCTTAATTCCTTTACCAACCCGAAGACCAGTAACAATGAAGCTGCTCTAGCTCAAGAACTCTGCAATAAAATAGCTATTCATTTTGTACAGAAAATGTAGCTCATTTACTAAAGACAGGAACCCTCTGAATGACACGGCATCCTGCTGTACCCCATCCTTGGCCAATGTGCATCCGCTGGAAAGCTTTTCCCCTCTAACAGTTGATAATGTGGAGACACTGCTGTACACAGTTAAATCAGGTTCCACTTTGTACATTATTCCAGACAATTTCTCCTTGCTTCTCTCCAAGCAGTTGTCCCCATCTATTTGCTCAATCCTCAATCTTTCAATGAGAGAGGGCCAACTCCCACTTGAACAGAAGGCTGCACAAACAATTCCCATGCGTAAGAAAACCAATGTCCCAATGGAGCACCTGTCCAACTACCGTCAAACTTCTCTTCTACCTCTCCTGAGTAAGATATTGGAAAAGCATATTAATAAACATCTCTCAGAACATGCCGAATCTATTTGATGCCTTGACCCATCTCAGTCTGGGTTTAGGCCAATGTACAGTACAGTACGGAGTCAGCATTGATTGCTGTTACCGACTGTATAAGGCACTCCCTTGAAAACTTACAAGCAGTACTGCTAGTGCTGCTGGATTTGTCAGCAGCTTTCGACACAGTCTCTCATCACATTCTGCTCAGGAGACTCAAAGAAATTGGAATTCAAGTACAAGGCTTTCAGTGGATTTTCGAGCTTTCTCACCCACCGAAATCATGCTATTCAGAGATGCGTCTCTGCTCTGGTCTCCAGAATGGTGGCTATCTGATCTATGAGACACCCCGATCCCTAAGATCGTGTTTAAGAACCTTGGCATACATTTGGACCAGAAAGTTACAGCTACCATAGACTCATGTTTCCACATGTATAGCCTCCTACGCAGGTCCCTAAGATTGTGTTTAAGAACCTTGGCATACATTTGAACCAGAAAGTTACAGCTACCATAGACTCATGTTTCCACATGTATAGCCTCCTACGCAGGTCCCTAAGATTGTGTTTAAGAACCTTGGCATACATTTGAACCAGAAAGTTACAGCTACCATAGACTCATGTTTCCACATGTATAGCCTCCTACGCAGGGTATTTTGCTTTCGCCCCTTAATCAAATGGAGAACACTCATCAAGGCACTGGTGATAAGCCGCCTGGACTACTGTGATGCTCTCCTGATTTCAGAAAGTGAGCCCTCCCTAAGTAGACTTCAAGTAGTTCAAAACACCACAGCCCGCCTTGTCTCAAACTCTCCTGCCAGAACAGCTTCTCTCCCTCTTTTACAATGGTTACACTGTCTTCCAGTATGCAAACGGGTCAACTTTAATATATATGCTGCATTGTGCACAAAGCACTAAATGGTAAAGGCCCTGGCTATCTAGCAGGAATACAAATGCAATATCAGCCACCCAGACCACTACGCTCAGATGCTACATTTTTGCTCCTCATCCCGTGTTTAAAAAAATCCTGCTTGTGTGGAAAGGCCTTCTCCCACCTAGCCCCCTCTTACAGTAATTAGCTCCCCATTCATCTTCAGAAATGCCCAGAATACCTTCTATTTTGAAGGCTCCTTAAAACTGAACTTTTCTAATTAACCTCTTCTCAGCTGCCTTGTCTGTAGCACTTCCGTAGCAAGGAGATACCCATTTGGAGGTGATTGGGCGCTTTACAAGTGAATAAATAAGTAAAATGGAGAAAAGGAGCTTATCTCACAAGCATAGAGTGCACATGCAAAGTTGCAGGACATCCAAACGCTCATCCTGCCCAAGTGTTTGTTCTTTGGTTTGCAAATTACTCTGTTTCATTATTCCATAAAATTGGGTCTATAGATATAGGGTGGGTATGGTGATTTAAACCAATCATGAAAATGAATGATGTGCACTGTTCAGTTGTTCAAGTTTTGTATTAAGCCTATGCTGTCCATGACGAAATATTTGATTTGCAATTGACACAACAAAATCGCCATCTCTCTTAATAGGGAAACTGCAAAAAATCTTACATTGACCAGAGGCTTTGAAATTCCCACAGCAAGAGAAACTTTTTTTGTATTCATGCGTCAAAAAGTTTTATACGTTCAGAAATAGACTGCCAGAAGGCAAGAAAATGCAAATTGTACTCGAAAGCGATCAGTAGCTTCATTTTTAACAGCACACCTATACATATACATCAAAACATGGACCCATTAGGCTCTAAATTGGAGAGCTGTACCACAATTTCTTTAAATGAGAACATCATTAGTTACATTTACAAGGACTTTACAAGAAGCAAATATACCTTGCAGCATTGAAAAACCCAAGCAGTCTGCACCAGCTGTATTTATCATTTTAAAAAAAAATCATGTTCCAGCTCCAACTGATGTAAAATTGTTCAAGTATAGCAAGTTAAGGACAACTTAGCACGAGGGGTTTCAATTCATTAACGATTATCCACAGATAAGTGTAAGGTGCACAAAAAAGGCAATTAAAGCTTCGAAATTCTATGTCAACACAGGATTAGGTTTTTCTTTTTACATTTCGGCTCATACAACAAATAGGATAAACAATACAACATTGCTTGAGCTACAGTACTCAAAAGACTTTTTAGAACATTCGAAAAACACAGCAAAATAGGCATTGACCACTCCTTGAAGTCCTGCCTGGACACTTGGACTTGGTGGGCCAGCTAACTAAACTGTTAGGCACTGTGGTCACAGCTCAAAAGTAAGTGCTGTAGGTGGACTTGTAAATGTTTGTGTGCTGGCTTCAACAGGTGATTGCCTAGAGAATTTGACCTGTATATTCTAATGGAGAGGTTTTGCCGATTGTTTGCGGTTCAGCACCAAAGTGAATAAACTTGGTAGTTCTGAAGTTTGTTTTTGTAGCACACAAGCACCTGTTTTGGGCCCAATTTGTTAAGGAACTCTGCTACTTTGTCTGTACATTTAAGGATTTGGACATAACCAATATCGCCCTGAAAAAGGAATTTAACCAACTGCCTGCTAGCAGGGGTTTCAAGGTGGTATATGAGGTGACCAATCACAGATGCTTAAGCAACTTCTTTCCATCATTATCCAGAGGTGGTAATTATTGGTTTAGCAAGTGACTGTCAAAACATACAAGCAAGTTTAAGTCAGGATTTACATGTAGCTATTGGATTTAGGAGTCAGACTGAAATCAATATTCCTTCACCACTTGATAAAAATGACCCAGGATGCTTGGATGTTGGAGACTGTTTAGGGTTGTACATTGAGTCTTTTGGTTCTCCAAAGAAATCTAACCTTCCGCAATAGATATTATTCTCATCAGCAGAAGAACCGATTTTAGACAGGTAGCTAAATCTCCTGAAAAAATGGAGGTCCTTCTTCACTGCTCCCTTGTAGATTTCTATGTAAAATATTTCTGGTTCAAAAGAAGGTGGGGAGACCTTAGACTAGTTGTCCCCATGGGGACAGTTCAACCCGAACTGCCAAGTCAAGTCCTAACTGGACCAGAAACATGCATCCTGGGACCGGTTTTTGTTCATCACCCCTCATCAGCCAGGCTAGCTTAAATCCAGTGGCGCAGTTAGCACCAGACCCACGGCTGGACATACCCTTCCCAATGAGGGAGACAAAAGCAAAAGGAACAAATGATGGACGGAATGCTCAACAATGCAAACATTCACCCCCAGTCACTTTGCCACTGGATTCAATCTAGCCTGGCTGATGATGAAGGAAACCCTGAAACCGATACTAGGATGCTTGTTTCTGGTCCAGGGAGGACCTGGCTCATCAGTTCAGGCTGGACTGTTCCCATGAGGCACTGGGTCAATACTGATTTGCATATGGCTGGGTCTAAACTGGGATTGCATGGTGAGTAAAACAACAATGGATTTAACCAAGATCTCTTGACTGTTTTGATTTGTTCTGCATTCCATCCATAATTTGTGTCTTTTACTTTCTCGCCCTAAGTGCGCCGGGTAGGCCCAGACATAGGTCCCGGGCTCATGTGCCACTGGTTTCAAGCTAGCCTGGCTGACGAGGGGGGATACCCCAAAACTGGTCCTAGGATGCTTGTTTCGGTCTAGGGAGGACCTGGCCTAGCAGTTCTGGGTGGACTGTTCCCATGAGGCACAGGGTCAAGATTTATTTGAATATGGCTCAGTCTAAACTGGGGTGGCATGGTGATAAAAAAAAACGATGGAGTTAACCCAGATCTCTTGACTGGGGGTGAATGTTTCCATTTGTTCTGCATTATGTCCATCATTTGTCTCTTTTGCTTTCTCGCCCTAAGTGCGCTGGGTATGCCCGGACGTGGATTCCGGGGTCACTGTGCCATTGGATTCAAGCTAGCCTGGCTGATGATGGGTGGAACCCTGAAACAGGGCCTGGGATGCTTGTGATCTCGTTCAGGGAGGACCTGGCTTGGCAGTTCGGGATGGACTGTTCCCATGAGGGGCAGACTCAAGACTGATCATCATATGGCTGGGTCAAAACTGGCGTTTCATGTTGAGCAAAAGAACAGTGGATTTAACCCAGATCGCTTGACTGGGGGTGAGTGTTGTGATTTGTTCTGCATTCCGTCCATCGGTTGTGTCTTTTGCTTTCTCTCCCCAAGTGTGCCGGGTATGCCAAGATGTGGGTATCCAGGCTCACTGTGCTACTGGATTCAAGCTAGCCTGGCTGATGATGGGTGAAACACCAAAACTGGTCCTAGGATGCTTGTGATCTCGTTCAGGGAGGACCTGGCTTGGCAGATCGGGCTGGACTGTTCTCATGAGGCACAAGGTGTAGACTGATTTGTATATGGCTGGGTCTAAACTGGGGTGGCGTGGTGAGCAAAATAAGGATGGATTTAACCCAGATCTCTGGACTGGGGGGGGAATGGTTTGAATTGCTCTGCATTACTTCCATCATTTGTGTCTTGTACGTTATATTAAGGCACCTCTTCCTCTCATAGCCAACAACTACAGACGGGTTATATGGCCCCACGTATTGTCTAATTTGAAGCTGCTCTCTGAAATGTATTACTGGTATGTTTAATACTTGACTAATTTCATAGGATGCACAGATGATGAAATTCCCATCCCGGAGATCCATGACAAGCTCTTCTCTAAACTTGGGGGACCTCTTTTATAAAAAGGTTATACATAAGCAAACCCCCAACGTCAAAGCTAAAACTTGGTTTAACCAAGGATGTAAACAATCCAAACAAACTTTACAGTTGGCTGTTCAAATGCATTCAAGCCAGGAAATTTTTAAGGCAAGAAGTAATTATAAAATGACACTTGAGAAGGCTAGGAGTGATTGGGAAGATAACAATTGGCAAGATGTACTCTGTACTGCTAGGACAAACAATAATAAAGCTTTCTGGCATATAATCTTCCATGGAGGCTAGGAAAGTACAAATACTGATCTCATTATACCTAGCTAGACAAGTTGGTCTCACATTTTACATCCTTGTACAGCCGATCTCTCCTTAGGTCCAACTTGAGTGAACACCACCTCCTCCATCCATAATGTAACTGCAACTGTGACTAGCTCCATAACCTTTAGCATATATGATACCCTTGATGCTATTAGTCGTCTGAGGCCAGCAAAGGCACCCATACCAGATAAGATCACAGGGGGTTTATTTAAATCCTAGCCAATGGTCTGGTCAAGGTATATTAATCTCTTATCCAATGCCATTGCGAAATGCAGAACAATTCCTGCTACTCAAAGGGAAGCCGAAATTATTCCAATCTACATGAAGGGAAACAGTTGTGACACTTCTAACTATTGCCCCCATCAACCTTATAGATAATCTGCAGAAGATTTTCGCTGGGCAGGTTCTTAATAAGTTGTTACATTGGGTGAATGAGCATCATATATTGCACTCCTCCCCCAGCAGGTTTTCATGTAAAGACCAGTACTGATGACCAGGTATTTCGATTTGCTATCCTGTATTGGGAATTCGTTTTGCTCAACAAACAAAATCTATATGTAGCGTTTGTAGACCTGCGCACTTCATTTGATCTTGTCCCGCGGTTAAACTATGGAGTGTTCTTGACGCAATGGGTGTCCCTGCTGATTTGGTTAATCTTATTGCGCGCTTACATGAAAATAATTATCTGGAAGTATGCTGGGCCGATAAAGGTGAACTTACTCACCACATTCCAATTAATCGAGGTGTTTGTCACAGATGCGTTTTAACGCCCACTTTATTTTCTTTATATGTAAACAATGTGACCACTGACCTACGGGATTGTTTGAATGATTAATCTTCCTTAAATTGCCACAATCTTACTTTTTGCTGACGATTTGCTGCTCATTCCCAAGACACCAATGGGTCTTCAAAATGAAATTGACCAATTTATTAAGATTTGCAACCTAACGGGGCTTAGAGCTGAATGTATCAACCATTTTGTTTATGGTATATGGAGCTAGACCATTCAGGAATTGTGTTATGGGGGTGGAGATGATGTATTGGAACATGTTCAAAGCTTTGATCATTTAGGAATAAAACTACTAATTATGCTGGGGGCCCTCAACTTAATAAGAGCATTCAACACAGGTTCAAAGCTATTTCACACATGTACTTTAGAACTAGCTGGTGCTCAATCTCCCCTCCCTTGGAAGCCTGCAGAACCAAAGCTTAGAATGTCACCTGTTATGGACCCAAATTGTGGAGCTATAATGATTTTCAGAGAATAACTATTAATGAGAATCATTTATAGGATCTCTTATTTGAGTCCCACCACAGACTCCCCCTGTAGCTTCATTTATTTCTACTATGCTAAAAAAAATAAGATGTGCCAAAACTGAAGCCATTGGTTTATTGTTTAAGAGTATGGATGACTCCAAAGCTAATCGATTCCTGTACACTAACCATAAGAATCTGACAAACTCATCAAAAGTTCCTTGGTTATAGTATGTATCTAGTTGATATGCAAAATTGGGTCTGATTGGACTGTGGGAAAAAAACAGCTCTAAAGTCTTGTTACTGGGCATTTGTGTATGATCACTATGTTTTGAACATGAGTAATGGGCGCTTAACCAATCAATACCTTTATTTTAAGTCTACATCGCTTTCGAAAAGTTTTTAAATATTATCACACCCCCTTGCTAAATGCTTGTATGTTAGATACAGATGAGGCAATTTACAGCTGAAAGCATTTATAAAAAGTGCAGTCATGGAATTTCTCTTGGTACTTGTCCTGCTTGTGGCTTAAGTCCCAAATCGGAGAAACATATTTTGCTCTCCTGTCTGGTGTATCAAGGCGCTCGTTGTAAGTGGATTCAACCGTTGTGCCTGAATTTAGGCACCAGGAGATAGTCTGTAGCTTTTAGGGTATTAAAAACCGCTACCTCAACCCATATAGAATTTGCTGCAAGTGGATTTCTGTTAAGTGTCTGGTTCAAGGGCAATAAGGTCTTAATGTAGTTTGCTGTCTTTTCTTTCAAATTTGAGTCTAAGTCCTCTTAGAATTTTTTTAAAATGATTAATAGATGAAGCAACTTTTGTGCTGTTTTTTAAAGTTTACAAACAATGCTGAATAGTGCTATCTTTGCCCCTGATAAGAACATATGTTTATACATCTGCCTACTTCCTGCGCAATATTGTACATTACTCACTTATACACTTTAAGCCTGGTCCGTGTGCAATATGTTTGAAGCTAGCATTCCAATTATTGTCTTTCCCCAGTCTGTACCATTGTGTACAAAATATATATTCATCTGTGGGGCATATTCTCAAGGATTAATCACGAGTTAACAGCACCATACTGCAGCCAAAGTGGCGATAAAACTATCGACCCATTCACAAGCTGGTGATAACAGCTCATATTACCAGTTTACCTGCGATAGCAGCCGGAAAAAACATTGCCACAGAGGCCCCCCGCAACTATCGCTCATGATATGCAGAGTAGGCGTTCCCGTGCAAAAAGCCGCGACAACACCACTCTGCAACATTCTCAATGACCAGCCAGATCGGCGATAAGATCCCAAAACAGGCGATAAGGCACATTAGCAGCAGGAAATTAACACCTGCTCTGACCTGGTGTAAAGTCGGACGACAGCCTGCACCACGAAAGGGGCCCAGCCCTAAGCCACACCTGAAGACAAACAGAAGCCATGGAGCTACTGATCATGCAGCTCGGAGCTCCCACAGGGCCACAACACCCACCGCCACCACCCCTAGGCCTGCCATCCTCCCAGACCTGCCTCCCTCCACCTGGACCCCTACTGCCCCCCGACCACCACAGAGGCAGCGCAGACACAGACAGTGGATCTTCCGAAAATGCACCAGCCTCACAGACTTAACACCAGAGTATGTCATTGCCCACTACAGGCTCAAAAGGACAACCATCCTCTGCATCCTGAACATCATTACCCACAGGCTGACGGTACCAACACAGCGGACAACCAACATCCCTCCTCAGACAAAGCTGCTGGGTGTGCTGCACCTGTTGGCCTTTGGTACCTTCCAACCAACAACCGCCAGAGTCAGAGGAGTCTCACAGCCAGCCCTTTCAAAGTTCCTCAAACCTGTCCTAGATGCCATCCTCAGCCTGGTACCCCCGTACCTATACTTTCTCCACACTGCGCAGGAACAGCTTGAGACCAAGCGAGGCTTTTACGCCATAGCTGGATTCCCGCACGTATTGGGGGTAATCGACTGCACACATGTCCTACTTGTTTCCCCTTCGGCACTGCGCACAATTACCGCAACAGAAAGCACACGCATTCCATCAATGTGCAGGCAATAGTGGACCACCGGGACTCTTCACCAACGTCTTCGCCAACTAACCAGGCAGTGTGCATGATTCCTACATCTTCCGACAGTCCATCATCAACCAGCGCTTCCAGGCTAGCACCTACGGAAATGCACTGTTCGTTACCAAATGAACACACCACACACCTCCAATCCACAATCATGCAACTCAGAACTCTGGGAATGCACACGTCACAAAGTCACATACAACATCCCCACCCACCAGCCACAGCAGTGCACTTACTGTGGGAACCTGCACCAGCCATGCACATAAGCCATTAATGACATGGCACCTCAGCCACACATTAGCAACATGTGGGGAGAGTTGGGAACCAGGCATGTGCGAAGGAGGCAAGTGACCCATGAATAAGAATGTACACAATGCCAAGTGTGCCGTGGATGTAATTGACTGACTCCAGTATGCCGACCACACACATATCCATGTTGACATACACTGCTGCTGGTTGGAGTGTAGTGGACAGTGGACGCAACCATGTCACCCCAGCCAGTGTGGGAGATCATGGAAATGTAGCTTGTGACGTCCCCTCCTGTAAGCGTGTGCGTAATGGGCTGGCCCGGCGTCTGCCAGGCCAGCGTAGGGGTGTGAATAAAAAGCACGTAACTCTGCATGTGGTTCTCTTCCGGAATGCCCAACGTCTCTGCCAGGGCGGCGCATCCCACCCCACCATGAGGCAGACGCCGTGAGCGTTGGTGCCTGCAATCCTGTGGGCTTGATGCACTCTGTGCCGCTGGTCCCCAAAACCCTCTTGCCTGCCCCTGCGCACCCAGGCCCCACTGTTCACCTGTCGACACCGGGGGGAGTCGAAGAGGGCCACCCACGTGCCGGTGGAAGCTCCAAGCCTCCTCAGACCATCACAGCCTCCGCGAACAATGCACGCAGTACTCCTTTCTCGTTGACGTACTCCACCTTCTGACACAGCGGAAATGTAGGTCCACACATTTGGAACTGAGTCTTGAGAACGCTATGGCAGAGGAATTTTATTATTGCTGTGTTGAAATCACTATACTCCCTTCGAAGTGGTGCCACGAGCGCCATGCATAGCAGTTTAACCACACATGTTTGTGGGCCCTTGCTGTCTTTGGCCTTCAGCCTACACTGCGGTCCTGCAGGTCTCACACCGATCCAATGCAGACCGTATCAGGCAGGACACAGAATCATCGCTAACTGAACACCCGTTCAACTCTGATGCCACTACCTCCATCAGCCACAAATCTGCTCCACATGCCATCCCAACGTTGTGTGTTAGAGATCCAGGAGGAGATGTCTGGACAGCGGTTGACCCGTGCTGACCTCTGCCTCTGGCCAACAGTGTGGTCAACTAGGTCACACATTTGGAACTGAGTCTTGATTTCTTCATGGCAGTGTTCATGTCATTGTACAGGCCTCATCCCAGATCGCATACCCTTCCAGCTCTGATGCCACTAAGTATGTGCCCTGATATTCATGGGCACTCTCAGTTTGAACTTTGGTGGCATCTGAGTCCATGGGATGGGGATTGTCTTCATCATCATGTAGCTGATGCTTATGCCCTCTGCATCATACCCAGGAGGGTACCTTTCACTGTCCCCTACAACCCTCTGCGACATTCACCTTGGACACCGACGAGGACCCGCACAGCTCGCGTGGCCCCACCTCAGTGCAGCGCGAGTCACCGTCCCGTGGTGGTGTGCCTGTTGCGGCCGCAGTGCATCCTGGGCTACTAACTCTGTGCAGCTCAAGTCATGGACCCTTGCCGGTTGATGCTTGTACTGCTGATTGCCTGATCACTGTTGTGGTTGTTGCCAGCACCAACAAACCCCTGAGGGGTGGCTTACACTACCCAACACCCATCCAGCACAGGCGTCACTGGACAGGTGACCCTGGCAATAAAAAGGGGCCGGGCGCACATGTCCGTAGTCAGTTCCACAAACTCACCCAGTGCCTCCATGTGGTCATCATGTATACATGAGGGCCCGGGCCGTTCCACATTACATTGTGCTGTGTGCAGCGGGCGCAACCATGTCACCGCAGGCAGTGGGGTAGACATGGGACATGTAGCCATGTCATATCCCCCTGTGAGCGTAAGCGGAGTGGACAGGTGTATGTGATTGTGATGTGATGTGATGTGATTGGATACTTATATAGCGCGCTACCACTCCAAGGAGCAGCTTGGCGCTGTAACTCCCTATGTCAGGCAGATGACCATAGCTAGACTGTCCTGAAAGATGGAAGGGGGATCAAATTAGGGTTTGACATACTGTGTCTGGCAGTGAGTAGATCCATGTTTTCAGCATTCTTCTGAAACTTTGTTCCGTATTGGCTTCACGGAGATGTTGGGGTAATTTGTTCCAAGCTTTTGCGCCGATGGCAGGTAAGGATTTGCCTCCCTTAGTCGCCAGCCTAAATTTGGGGATGATAAGCAAATTTGCTTTGGATGATCTGAGTTCGCGTGTCGGGTGGTATTGTGTGAAATATTTCTGTAAATACACTGGGCCTTGGTGATGAAAGGCCCTGTAGGAAATAGTCAGAACCTTAAGCAGAATGCGTTTTTGTACCGGAAGCCAATGTAGGGCGTCCAGAGCAGCAGAGGCCGAGGATGCTCTTGACCATCCTAGGACTAGTCTGGCCGCTGCATGCTGGACTATCTGGAGTCTACGCAGGGCAGATGTATTCAGCCCTGCGTACAGGCTATTGCAGGAGCATTCCACCTGTGACAGCAGTACAGCGTAGGTATGTGGCTCTTCCACACTTGGATCTGGGTGTGGTTAAGAATAGGCCTTGCCAAGGAAGTGACTAATGCATGTGTTTCTGTTGTAGTGTCTGCGCCACCCGTCCCGCAAAGGACAATGTTGCTATGTGGTATGCCCCCGGAGTGCGGGCTCGGCCGAAGGGGTACATGGGGGAGGACATGCCAACTGTTGTGTGTGGCGCTATCAGCGCAGCATGCGCCAAATGTCTACCCACAATGCATGGCGAGTTCAGCCAGGCAGGTGCTCCACACATGTGTCAGTCCTGTCCTTACAATGGGCCTACACACACATGTCCAGCCACCTTCAGCACACATCATCACTGTGTCATAGTCAGACTTGTGGAAATGCTCAGACAGGCATGGCAATGGTGTGCCGTAGGCGTGCAAGTGATGCAACCGCGCTGCACACGCTTGTGACTATGCTCGGTGGTAGGGAGGAGCAGCAGTGAGGCTACATAATACACATTGATGGCGCTCATTTTCAACAGGCAGGTCATGTCATACAGGAATCACTAAATCACACATATCACACACATATCACACACCAATGAACCAGTGAGCCTGCCAACACATCATTTAGTGCATAGTCTGGACTCATGTCTCTCTGCACTGTCACAGGTGACCAAGGATATGCACTCTGTGCTTGGATAATGACACCCCTCCGAGCCCCGAACACACAGGCCCAGAGGCAGTGCAATTTGGCCCACAAACGCACCAGGGGCATTGTGGAGCGCACATTTGGCGTTTTGAAGTCACGTTTCAGGTGCCTGGACGTCACAGGTGGAAGGCTCCTGTACAGCCCAGACATTGTGTGCAAGATGATTATTGCATGTTGTGTGTTCCATAACATATGTGTACGCAGAAATGCCCCATGGATACAAGTGCCAGATGCACCGGACGATGATGATGAAGATGAGGCAGATGGACCACACCCCACTGCAGCCGCAGCAGGAATTGCCTTTAGGAACACCATCATTGACAATTTCTTCTCATGTTGACGTCACATTAGGATGGTCCTTGGCAATCAGGGGAGAGTACGATGAATGACCACAGGCAGAGAATGTGCAAATAAATGCATTCCAAAAAACATTCCCGGCATGCATGTCACTCATCTGTACAGGCTCATCTCTCAGACAAGTGTGGGTGCGACATGTAGTGCTTGCATTTTTGGAATTTGTTAATGGATGGGGTGGGTCACCTCTGTGCAGTGAGACTGTTTAGGGTGTAACACGTTAAAACTCCCAGTTCTGTGTGTCACAGTTGGAACAGTATCCCACTCTTCGGCGTTTCTCATGTGTCCCAATGTATTCCATTTTGGCTGTCATTTGTGGCTTACAAATGACAACAGGGCTTCTTTTGGGCTCGGATATGTGCCGCCATAATGCAGGTATGCACCCTGTGACTCAAGTCCAAAGACATGGGCAACATGTACGTAAGGGGGAGTCACTGCCACTACATTAGTCCATGCTTTCATTATTGTTTGGTCATCGACATGGCTCGTCTGTGTGTGTAGGGGGTGTTCTTTGTTCCTCTGCAATGTGAAGAGGAGATGCGGTGTCACATTGTGTCCCATGTATATTTTCGCATTGGCGCAAGTTACATGCAGAATGCATGTTAATGTACATTGTGACTGTTTGTGAGGGGATGCCTATCTGATGTGGGACATTGGTCATTTGTTCTACATCACAGCTGTGCTGTTGTGCTCGTACGTTGTCATCTCACAGTATTTTTTACTCTGCTTTTATGAGGCATTTTCACGCATGACGAGTGGGAATCACAGGCCTGTCGCTGGTTATCACTGATGTTTGCATCGCGATTGGCCTCATTGCTACTATTTTGGGCGTTGGTGTTTCGCATTTTTGCAGCACCACGTTGATTTTAACGCAGGCATTGATGCATTGTGGTGTGCCTATCACATAGTACCTCCGTGTTGTGAATACTGAATTAACACAGCGTAATTTTCCTGCGATGGACTACTATATGAAGTGTTGCGTAAAGCTACTTATTACACGTTCTTGAGAATATCCCCCATATGTATTATTTATGATTGTGCTTTTCAATCCATATTTTTTCTTTATCTGGGTGTATTGCATACTGCTATTGTTTTAATGTATTTTGATGGTTTTGGAAACTAAGTATTGATTGATTGACTTGCCTACTGGTCAGGTTGTTCTGCAATCGCAGCGATGTGTTGTTTGTGTAAGCTGGCCTAATAGTACATACATCTGTTTAGATTTTCAATATTGCCTACTCATACTAAATCAGGGATCTTGTCAAGGTTCACAACTTGTATTCCCTCCCAAAAACTTTCATATCATAGCCCCAATATGAAAATGGATTAAAGAAATGTCATACTGAGTGAGACACAAATCAGTCAAACTTAATAGGGAACAAAGATTGTTAATGGCTCAGGAAAAGAATGCTGGCAGCTCTGCCATTTGCCAATAGGTATTTTAATGTATTAGTGGATACTGCCCCAGGTGGCTAGATCTATAAGTGGATTCAGTGCAATATTAAACACAAGTTAGCTCTTAATGCAATGCCCACCTGCCGATGGTAATCCGAATGGCATGCGACGGAATTGATAGCATCCAAATGGTGTACAGAAGGCAGTTAACTGTTTGCACTCAGGGTCAAGCATTATTTGATGATATGCTCACGATAAATCGAGTGTGGAAAACCACTTGCCATCTCTTATCAAAGACAGCATTTCATCAATGCGAGGCAATGGAAATTGATCCACTATAATGTTGGTGTTCAATCTTCTTAAATCAATACATAAACAGACCTTGCCATTGGAGCGTCTAGCGACGACCAACGGGGAGATCCATTCAGAGAGTTCAACGGGTTCAATTATATGAGCTTTAATTAATTTTTCTAATTCAAGCTTTACTTCATCTCTGACAATGAGTGGAATATTCCTTCCTTTATGAATTTTGGGAACAGCATTACTTTCAATCTGATGGAATGCAAGAAACCTTCCAATTTTCCAAGTTTTCCACTGAAAACATTGGGAAATTCATTTAATACCGATTTCTTGGTGTTGTCTGCGTCACAAGCCACTAAAACTTGTTCTGGACTATTTGGGTCTAAAATTATATTTGATTTACGTTGGTCTTTCCAGCCAAGTACAGCTGGTCCTTCCTTGGCAACATATAAGTTACATAAAGCATGTCTACTTTTACACCTGAAAACCAATTGTTGAAATCCAATGATGTCAATCTTTTCACCAGAATAGCTTTCAGGATTGATGTCAGATTCTTCTAAATGACATCCAATGATGGAATTAAAATGTTGCAACCAAACATTTTCTGCAATAGCAATAATTGTGTAAGGCGAACCTGAGTCTGCAGCGACAGGTAAATTAACGCCACCAAAGGATATCCAACATAAAGGTTTGTTATCTCCATCACCAGAAATTTTTAAAACAACCTTTTTTAGAATCATACTTACTGTTATCCTCACAATCACTATCATTAGATGAGTACTCATCAATATCACTTTCTTTTACGCACGCTACATTACCCTTCCTTTTATAATTTTTGTGCCTGCATGCTTGTGCGAAATTCCCAATTAACCCACATTATAAGCACCTTTCTTTATATCTTTATTTTCACATTTGGAATCAGCAATATGAGAAGTTTTGCTTTTAGTATCTGAAATTTTGTTGACTGACTCACTACTATCTTTTTTTTCTGTAGATAAAGTAGCTTTAGAGCAGTGCTCTGATAACTCTGCTTTTTTTACAATTGCAATAATGACTTTTAGGCTTGAATCTCCTTCCACCCATAATCTATCTTGGGGGGCTTTGTTGTTAGCATACATAACTATTTGGTCTCTAATTAGATTATCATGTAAAGTACCAAATTTGAAAGTTATAGGTAACTTCCATAAAGCTGAAACGTAGTCTTCAATGGACTCATGTTTCTCTTGCTTTCTCTGAAAGAAAGCATGACGCATTACAAGAACGCAAACTGCAGGAGAGAAATGTTCGTCCAGGTCTAATAATGCAGCTTTAAATACATCAATATCGCCAGACCTGTCATGTTTTTTGTAATTGACAATAAATGCGAAGTCCTTTGGGACCAAGACAGTACAACAAAATTCTTTTTTTTTCTCTTAGAAGTATATAATCCACTGCAGTCCTCAAGATTAGCAATATAATTTAAAAAATACTCTTTTTATTCATTCCATTGGATGATGGGCTCTCCAAGACATGACAAAAATTATTTTGGAGTGTTGAGATGCAGAACGGAGTCACCACGTGGGGGTGCTTCGCTTCGAGTATTGGCTTCTGTAGACATTGTTGCAGTAAATTCGATAAAATTGTAGAAAAAGTACTTATTTTTTCTTTTTCTTCCTGAAAACAATGATCCGGTAAATTAATTTTGTGAAAATCCGAACAGGAAATCCACGAGGATCCGAAATGCTGTGTTACCTTGGTAACTGAAATTCAAGATGGCGCCATGTAAGGTTATGACCTTCGTGATGACATCAGCGCGCACATTTGTGTCAGCGTAGGTCAAAGCGGCGAGACGTCATGAAGAAGAACTCAGGGATAATGCTGTTCGAGCATCCAGAACGCTCGTCTTTGAACCAACACAACTCTTGGCTAAGACAGTTAATCGTTGCAGCAACAGACAAGCAGATACTTAAGAAATTTCTTTTTTTGTAAGAATAATCTTTATTATGCTTACCGGACAGGTCGTTGTTGCTGTTCAAATGTTCAAGCTTTTTTTTTTTTAAACGCTGGATGTTTCGTAGTTGAATAATAATTCAAGCATAACCTCCCATATTGGAGATTGCAGAAATTAACGTGGATTCGTTCGAGGTTACCTCCCTCTCGTCACCATATTCTGTCGTAAATACTCAGGAACACTCTTGAAGTAAAATAGCAGTTTATTGGTAACCTTTTCCAGCAATCAGGTGAAGCTGTGAACACGTCCTCTGCTACACCTTATCTGATCCTAACATTCTCTACTTCTAAAGGAATACAGAATACAAGAACACTCTACATTCTACAATCTTCATTCTACACAATGCTGTACACTATACTACATTACTACAGAGGTCTATCCAAACCTAAACATCTACTTAAGGAATGGAGAGACTGTACAAAAGGATATTATATGTTCCCGTGCCAATAAGATCGAAAACCCTTGACTATCGTTGTCATTGAGGGCTGAATTGAGATTTAGCCATAAAAGCAGTGTTAAATTTGCAAAACTGTAAGTGCCAGAACCCAAAGTTTTGGTCATGAACCCCCATACCTGTGCTACAAATATCAGGGGTGCTTAATACAAAGGTTGTGAGTTCTTGATTCTACTTCATGCCTCTTTCATCCACCACCAGACACCTCATCCCCCTATTGGCCTGATTCATGAAGCTAAATTACGCTCGCAATAGCTGCGAAAATGCTATCGCGGGCGCAATTTCCCTAATCGGTATTCACCACAAAAATAGCGAATTCGCTAACACAGAATTGCGAAATCGCTAAAAGATTCGCAGAAGCCCGGCAGTAGACCATTTGGGATTCGGAAATAGCGAGAAATCACGGATTCTGCAAAAAAAATAGCGAAATCGCAATATCCTCGCAATCGGGATTCATGAAAAATCGCAATTAGCGAAAAACCCCAAAATCGCAGTTTGCGAGGCGCAATTTAAGGACAACCCAAAGCCCATCAAACCCATAGTAAAAAAAAAATAGAAAAACCGTTGGCCAATCAGCAACTGGTGCTGGCCTGACCAAACACACTTAAGGAGAAGCAGCATCAGCATAAGGAGTGTCACAATGCCAGGAATGTACATGGTGGTCAGGCGGCGAAGGCTACAGCGAGCAGCACGGAGGAGACGCAGAATCCAGGACAGGATATTCTGCCAGCGGGTCACCCTGCTGGGCCAAACCAGAGAGCAAATATACGCAAAGTACCGCCTGAATGGGGCAATGATCATCAAGCTAATTCAGGACCTTGACCCCCTGATGCAGCACCCAACAAGGCGGACTAATGCAGTGCCAACACATGTCCAGGTATTGTGTAGCCTGCACCTCCTGGCCTCCAGGAGCTTCCAGGGGATAGTTGCGGCTGCTGGGGGGATATCCCAGCCCACCATGTCCCGCTGCCTAGGGAGTTTCCTTGACGCAATGCTGACCCAGCTACACCACCACATCAAATTTCCAACAAGCCAACAGGATTTGGATGAGACCAAGCTTCAATTCTACAATGTCGCCCATTTCCCACACGTGATAGGATGCATTGACTGTACCCACATCCACATCTGCCCACCAGCTGCAACGGAGTACATGTACCGCAATCGCAAGTCCTACCACTCCCTCAACATCCAGATGGTCTGCAATGCTAAGACATACAACACGGACATAGTGGCACAGTACCCGGGGAGTACACATGACTCATTCATATTCCGGCACAGCGGCCTCCACACATGACTGGCCAGGGGAGACTTTGGGGAAGGACACCTACTTGATAAGTACACTTTGCCCACAATGTCACACTGCGATGAAGTAGCTGCGCTGCACAGGCACTCACCCTCTGCTCCTCTCATTCAGGTGACAGTGGCTACGCCCTGCGTGAATACCTCCTCACCCCATACCTCAACCCTGCTACACCACAGCAATGGCGTTACAACGTATCACACATACGCACAAGGAATTGCATTGAGAGGACTTTTGGGCTACTGAAGAGCAGATTCCGCATACTTCATAAGACAGGTGGGGCCATGTACTACAGTCCTGATGTGTGCTGCCGCATTGTGGCTGTGTGTGCAATACTACACAACATTGCTACCAAGCGCCGGATCCCTGTAGACATCTCTGGCAGTGAATCGGAAGGGGACGACCGGCCACCTGCACATGTGCACCATGCACGCGGGGAGAACCCAGCTGAAGGCCACAGACGCCACAACCACATCACAATGAACAGTTTCTAGTTCACCATCTTCCCTCACCCAACAAATCACAATTACATGCAAATTGAAATAATGACAGAACGCCAATGTGTGATGCTATAATAAATATTATTGTTTGATTCACAATAATAGTGCAAGTTGCCATCCTTCCTATGCAATCAGTATTGCCCCATACTGCTGCGTCCAAAACACAGGGCAGGCTTATAGTGTCAGCCTGTGCCTGTAAAAGTACATGTTAGTCAGGTGCGCCTCCGGTGCGAAGCACCCAAGTGCCTCTCCGGCTCCTCCTCTGCCACCGCACGTGACCCAGCAGTGGGCCTGGTGCTACGTCTCAACACCGCTACCTGTGAGGCAGACTGGCTGCTCACACTTGAGTTGCCCTCGCTGGCATCGTCCCCCCGACATTCCCAGGTAGAGCGGGATGAAGTGCCATAACGGCAGTGGTGAGGTGCTCTAATACTCTGCCCACATCCTCGCAGCATTGAATTAGCTGCTGCTGCTGCGCCAGGGACCGTCGCGATAGCTGCGACGTGGCATTCCCGATCACGTAGTTCGATCGAGTGTAAGCCGACAGCCGCGTCAGTAGCTGCCGATGGCGGCGTCGGGCGGTGTTGTGCTGGGATATCAGAGCAGCTGTGTTGGCCTCCATGGCTGCCGTCATGCGGTCCATCCTCTCCCCCACACCTGCCACATTGCGGCCAATATTATACAGCTGCATCTGTATGGCCCCTTGCCGGCGTGCCTGCAGCTTGTGAATGCGTAGCATTCTACGCTCTATACTCATGCTCGGCAAGCGCACTTCCATCCCCCTCCTGGCGCTAGGTGCATTGTTCTGCAGGCGAGCCCTGCCACGCCTGCTTTGCTGGCTGGCCACAGTGGGTGGCCGCTGTGTCACTGGACCAGATGTGGATGCTCCAGCTGCTGGTGGAGTTGAGCTAGGCGTAGATGGTGCGCCAGACGGTGGAGGCACAGATGTTGTCGGCCTGGCTGCAGGGGTAGATGGTGCGCCAGACGGTGGAGGCACAGATGTTGTGGGCCTGGCTGCAGGGGTAGGTGCTGCGCCAGGCGGTGGAGGCACAGATGTTGTGGGCCTGGCTGCAGGGGTAGGTGATGCGCCTGTTGGTGCAGGCTGTGTTGGGGAACGGCACCTCCTCGGCATCCAGTGCTTGCTCATCGAAGAGCAGCCTGTCACTGTCACTGCTGTCTGCGCCACCTGTGAGGGGAAGTGGACGTTCATTAGTTGCATGTATCTGTCACACGTGCAGTTGCTACATGCATGCTGGATGACATTCCCTGACTGGCTGTGGCATTGCGTACTTTGGAACCTGTCTGGCTGCATTGGGGTACTTGTTCATTGTGGCCACACTACATGTCCCACAATGCTTTAGGGCATTACCTAATGTGCAACGATGGCATGACTTTGGAACATTATGGGAGGCTATAGGGTCATGGCCATTCATAGGGGACAGGGTCGCAGTCGCATGCCACTTACCTTGGCTCTCTTGGGTGGGGCGGGATGAGTCCAGTCTGGTGACTCCAATGCACTCCTCGGGCTCCAACGTGTCCTCGACGCGGTCCTACATGGTGGTGTTTGGAGGGACTGTAGGTCCTCCCCCTCTAGTGGCCAGGGACTCTCCCAGCCTCTCGGCAACCTTCTCTTTGGCACGACCTCGGAGGTCGTACCACCTCTTCTTTAGTTCTTCAAGTGACCTGTCTTCCACGCCCACGGAGTTCACTGTGGCCGCTATCCCGACCCAGATTCTCCGCTTCTCCTGCTCAGGCACCCTTCTTGACTCTCTCCCAAACAGCTTAGAGTGGTTCTCCACCACCCCTTCGATGAGGTGCTCCAACTCCTGTTCGGAGAACTTCAGTTTTCTCTTGCGCCCGGTGTTGCTGGGCCCAGGTACAGCCTCCTCTGCCATTGCTGCAGTGAGATTGGGTGTGGTATTCCAAGTTTGCAGGTGTCCTTGCAGGAGCTGACTCAGTTGCTGCCTCGAGGTCTGCCTCACTGTGGTGAATGGGGGTGGGAACTGGCTGCTTCCTGGTTTTGATGTCATCACTGTGCTCGAAATGCGACTTCCCGTTTTCCCGATCTCGCGATTTTGCGATCTCGCTTTTTGCGATCTCGCAATTAGCGATATCGCTATTTGCGATATCGCAAATCCTACACGGATGTTGCCGAAAATAGCGATTATTCTGCGATTTTTGCTAATCGCAAACGCTTTTTGCGGCCGCGTGTGAATCGCATTTTTTTCTCGCAAAAAATCATGAATACCGATCTGCGATTTCTAAATTGCGATTCGCAGTGAATCGCAATTTGAAAATCGCAGATTCAGGTTTTCATGAATCAGGCTGTATATCTTTCTCTTGCAGGTTCTTTTTCAAATCATGCTTTCTCTCAATGTCACTGTTTTTTGGGTTTTCTCTTACCCTTTCTTGCACCTTTTTGTGTGTTTCCCTCTCTTCCTCTGGGTAAAGGTCTGGGGAGGAAAATAAGAGCCGGACCCTAAAAACGAGTGCTGGGAGGCCCCACCTACAACCACCAGCTTAGATTAAACATTACATGGAAGTGTGTTTTGTTTCCAATGATGAATTATTGATACTCCACCCAGCCATTTAATCAACAATGAGAATAATTTGTAGACAATGGGTTAAAAACAGGAGCAAATACAAAACGAACTGCTTACTTAGGTATCAAATAGCTTCAGTTAATTGTCCTTTTATTGAAGCTATGCAACATGTTGCTAAATGTGTAATGGGAGCAAAAGCCTTAGAATTCGAAGTAATAGGATCATAATTACTCTCAATACACTTTCTGATTTCAAAGTCTTTCAGGAAGGATAAGTGTTTGCTATCAACGAGTAGGCATTCAATTACACTTATTAAAAAGAAAACAATTTGTAAAATGTAAGGTTTACAGGCTCATGCACATTTCACTCCTAAAGTACATACAGGCACAAGTTGTGTTTTTTTTAAATTCATTATTGAGTTTGCATACAAAAAGGAACTAGGACAAACAATTACAATTGTAAAAAAACAGAAAGGAACAATGAAATCGGCCACAGTGTACAAATATCTATTACAAGGAACCAGCTTGCTAATAGTATACAGAGGCGGAAGTCTTTACAGTGAGGCGGGGGCCCAGTGGCCCCAGGAGATCCTTACAGTCGTAATTCGAAAGGTCAGATGTTAATACAAGGTTACTATATGTCGAATCATACTCCGGGGTAGGGCCCAGTGACGACTTACTGTAGCTATATATTTATACAGTACCAGGGAACAAAAACCGTTGGTGAAAAATCGATGCTGCAACACTATTGCCCTGTGATGCATTACCCCAGGGGAAGGGAGAATCAGTGTCTCAAAAAACGCTATTTTTACTCCTTACCCACTAGATAATCCTGGTATAGTCTCCAGAAGTTCTTGGGACGGCTTTGTTGGGGAAGTAATTCACTATATAGCTCGGACTATGTGTTGCAAAATAACACGTTGCAGGACCATTGAGCTATATCGGGGGGAGGTCCTCTAGCCCAGTGTATTGCTACCACCCGCTTAGCTATCAATAATCCCATCTCAACTAGGCGCTGTGTACATGTTTGGAAAAGCCCAGTAGAGCCAACAATGGGTCCGGATTCAGGGGGACCCCAATGATATCGTTAATTTTCCGGAAAATGGCTATCCAAAAATTGGGTAGGTCGGGACAAAGCCATGCCATGTGGATGAATCCTGCAGGGTCCATACTGCATCTCTCACATTTGCTGAATCTCAAAGGCTATATTTAAGTAAGCGGAAATGGGGTATAATACAATCTGTTTATGTCGCGATCGCTCTCGCCACCACGGCGAGAAGAAGAAAATGTAGAATAGCGCGATCTCTCCAAACGGACTACATGTCCCAGAAGGCAAAGCGGCTTTGGAAGGCAGGAAAAAAGACTGCGCCTATATAAGCTCCTCCCCTGCAGCAGGTAGTTGCTTGACAATTGTTTATTGTGGTTTTGGTATTGGCGGAAGGTGTTGTCCCCGCCGGATGTATACCCTAGAAACCCAGCGCAGACGAAGAGCCTGCGAGGTCAGAGGATTCAAGCCAACGCCGACGAAGAGCCTGCGAGGTCAACGGATACAAGTCAACGCAGACGAAAAGCCTGCGAGGTCAGAGAATTCAAGCCAACGCCGATGAAAAGCCTGCGAGGTCAGAGAATTCAAGCCAACGCCGATGAAAAGCCTGCGAGGTCAGAGGATTCGAGAAGTTTTCCTGCTGCAGTCGCAAGTATACCAAAAGAAGAACGGGCTCGTTCTTCTTTCCAATTCTTATTTTACTTTCTTGATATTATCCCGCGTGTTACGCGTTCTGTGTTCCTTTATCCCACCAGAAGTTCCCTATTTAGTACAAAAGAGTTCTTACTTGATTTACTTGTCTTTGAACCATTAGACAACACTTTTGTTCCCAAGAATTATTGAGAGCAAAGCGCCCGCAAAGAAAAAGCACTTTTCCGTATCAGAGGGTAGAAGAGCCTCACTGGAATATACACCATTGAAGAAAGTGACGATAACTTTCTCATCACATATCCGTTATCTGGGATTTAGGAACTGCACAATTACGCTTTACAACGATATAGCGTTACCTCTGTACGTCCCGCAACCGAGATCTCGTGGATCACTCAGACCAGACCCAGAAGGCAGTACCACTAACCCCGGCTCTTCTACACCTTATCACCTCACGGCTTCTCGCAATACTCACTCAGAAGGTGATTAATACATCACCACTGGGTGTTGTGTTTAGACAAGTCAAGGGGACTTTCATCCCATCGTTCCTGCTGGCCAGATCCATAAGGTTAGTGGCGCGCGGCTGGTCTTGCGCTGCTTACAATCCCGACAGATTGTCAAGCCCAAGAATACTAACCAGCCCGGACGATGGATGCCGATGCTACCCTCGCTACCTTGTTGGAAAGTTTCTCGGAACTGCGACAGGAGGTCCTTACCTCTCGTACAGAGAACCAAACTTTATACCACGAGGTTTCCCAGATGCGCAAGGAGTTGTCTGACTTGGCACTCAAGGATCCAGGGGTGAGACCTATACTCAAACCGGCCATGTTACCCCCACCTGCTTCATCCCGGTCAGGGGGTTATTTTTTGCCTTTGTCTACTCCCTCTACAACCACGGATGCTTTACCCACTGTTCAGATAATCCAGAACACTGGGATACCTCTTGCTCCACCGGAGAGGTTTTACGGGGATCCTCGAAAATTCGAGACTTTTCTAAATCACTGCCGTCTTCATTTCTTGTGTAAGCCCGCAGTCTTTCAGGATGAAGCGGCTAAAACGGCATTTATGATGTCCTACATGGGAGGGAATGCGTCAAGTTGGACCATACCCTTGTTGGAACGTAACGACCCTGTGTTACATAACTTTCCCGATTTTTGTCTCGAGTTGAGAAAATTATTCGACAGAAAATCTCACATGTTAACCCTTGACCGTGAAATAATGACACTGAGACAGGGTTTGCAAGATCTTTTGTCATATATTACCACCTTCAATCGCCTCTTAGTTGAAACAAACTGGCCGGTGGAAAAGCGGATTTCCCTCTTTTATCAGGGTTTAAGAGGCGAATTGAAGGACGTGTTAGCCCAAGTGGTACAATTACCGACAACGGTATCAGAACTTATTGATCTGACCGTCCAGTTGGATCACCGTCTGCTAGAACGAAAAGGAGAAAGACCCAGAGGAGACAATCGATTCTACTATCCTCTTACCCAACCAAGAACAGGAGGAGATGAAAAAACTAAGGTATCAGAAGAGTCAGAACCTATGCAGATAGGAGGGATCAGAGGCCCCCTTACCCCCGATGAAAAGGATAAACGGAGACGTCTTAAGCTTTGTCTTTATTGTGGGAAAGGAGGACATTTCAACAAGGAATGCCGAGCCCGGAACCACGTTCCAGGACGCGTTACCCTTCCTCGAGTCCAAGCTACTATGAAGAACGCAGAACAATCGGAAAACTGAAGATCTCAAATCAGACGGAGGTCTCTGACTTGAGATGCCAGCATTCCATGATCTCCCCCATTCTTGCTAACACCCTTCATCCCGCAGTGGCCCACATGAACGTGAGTGTGTCTCTCTGGATTTCCTCTCGAGACAAACTACAGATCGATGCCCTCCTTGACTCTGGGGCCACCGGTAATTACATCGACCAAGACTTTGCGTTACGGATGGGCATCCCTTGCGAAAAGAAGCTTCGACCCGAAACAGTAAAGGCAGTGGACGGCACCGTCCTTTCATCAGGCCCGGTGGTATATAACACCCTTTCACTGTTGATGGAGTTCGGGGTGGACCATCAAGAACAGATACAATTCGACCTGATTGACGCCCCGCAATTTCGTCTCATCCTGGATATGCCATGGCTTACCCTACACGATCCTTTTGTGAGTTGGTCATCCCGTACAGTCAATATGACCTCGCTCTATTGTAAGGAACATTGTACGAATCACAAACTCCTTCCTTCACTTACTGAGCCCTCACCTGCCACCTATTTGGCGAATGCCTGCACCTTTGAGAAGTTTTGTTGTGCCACAGCGCTTCCCGTTGAATACCAGGAGTATAAGGCCTTGTTTGACAAACAAAAGGCAGCCCATTTACCACCCCATAGGGTCTATGACTGCCGTGTTGACCTGGTACCGGGGGCGGATATCCCCTGCAGCAGGGTATATGCTCTGACGGAAAAGGAAACCCAATATTTGAAAACATATATTGAGGACAACTTGGCAACCGGGTTTATCAGACACTCAACCTCCCCAGCGTCCTCGCCGATGTTTTTCATTGCCAAGAAGGACTGTGATGAGCTAAGACCCTGCATAGATTACCGCGCCATTAACAAGGTAACGATAAAAAACCGTTATCCCCTTCCCCTGATTCCGGTCTTGATGGATCAATTGAAGGGAGCACGATATTTCACAAAGCTCGATCTTCGGGAAGCATACCACCTTGTTCGCGTGCAAAAAGGAGACGAGTGGAAGACGGCGTTCAGGACCAAATTTGGTCTATTCGAATATCGGGTAATGCCCTTTGGTCTCTGCAACGCCCCCGCCGCTTTCCAATTCTTCATGGACGAGGTGCTGAGAGGATGTTTGGAGTCCTACTGCGTGGTGTACATCGACGATATTTTGATTTATTCGACAACTATGTCCGAGCATATCGTCCATGTAAAGACTGTCTTGCGGAAGCTACAACAAAATTCGTTGTACGCTAAGCTGGAAAAATGCCTTTTCCATGTTCAGGAAGTCACCTTCTTGGGGTACATTATAGACGCCCAAGGGTTCAGGATGGATATGAGCAAGGTTGAGGTGATCCTTAACTGGAAGACTCCGCAGAATGTTAAGGCTGTGCAAAGTTTTCTTGGCTTCGCCAACTATTATCGGCGCTTTTTTCGGGACTTTTCTAAAACCATCCACCCCATCACAGCCCTCTTACGAAAGAACGTACCGTTTGTATGGGGAACAGAAGCAGAAGTATCCTTTCAACTTCTTAAGGACAGGTTTACCCAGGCCCCGATTCTCAGACATCCGGATCCTCAACTGCCATATATCCTAGAGACTGACGCCTCCCAATACGCCCTCGGAGGGATCTTATCCCAAAGACATCCCACCACGGGGCAGTTGCACCCAGTGGCCTACTATTCTAGGAAACTTACACCCTGTGAGATAAACTACACCATCACAGATAAAGAACTCCTTGCCATTAAAAGAGCGTGTGAAGAGTGGCGACACTATCTCCTAGGTGCGTTGCACACTGTTGAAATCATCACGGATCATCGGAACCTGTTGTTCCTCAAAACGGCTAAAGCTTTGACTCCGCGACAGCTTAGATGGACCTTGTTTTTCTCCGACTTTGATTTCGTAATCAAATACAGGCCTGGGTCACGCAATGGGAAAGCGGACGCCTTATCCCGTCTAGGAGAAGAAGAGACGGTGGAACCTGAGGAACCCCCCTATATCCTTCAAGAAGCTGAATGTTCCACCACATCGATTGCCCTGGTCACGTCTGGGGACTTTTTGGAAGATGTAAAAGTGGCACTCACCGATATTGATATCGCCTCTTGGATACAAGAGGAGCCAGAACATCGACATACGGAAAACGACCTAGCATACCATTTTCATGCGTTGTATATACCCCAGATTGCGTTGCAACAACAGGTGTTGAAGTGGGCGCATGATTCTGTATAGAGCGGACACATGGGCATATACAAGACCACAGCCAACGTGGAACGTTCCTTTTGGTGGAAGGATGTACGAGCTGATGTAAAAGAATATGTAAAGACCTGTGCGATTTGTGCCCAGGGCAAATCTGTCCATACTAAACCATCAGGCTTACTCCATCCTTTGCCCATTCCTCCTAAACCCTGGCATACATTATCCATGGATTTTATTGTAGAGATGCCTCCCTGCGTCAATCAGACGGTCATCTTGGTGGTAGTAGACCATCTCACGAAGATGGGTCACTTTATTTCTTTACCGGGTCTACCTACGTCTGTGGAGTTAGCTAAGGTATTCCTCCAACACATAGTGCGGGCGCATGGATTGCCGAGTGTGCTGATAACTGATCGCGGCACGCAATTCACATCACATTTTTGGAAGGCTCTGTGTGCCATCTTGCAAATTGACGCAAGATTATCATCTAGCTATCATCCCCAGACAGGTGGTAAAACCGAACGTCTGAATCAGACTCTGGAGCAGTACCTCCGCTGTTTTACCATGCAGAATGCCACGGATTGAACCACACTTTTGTGGTTGGCGGAGTTCGCATATAACAATGCTGTTCATACCACTTTGGGGTGTTCTCCCTTCTTCTGCCTTTACGGTTTCCATCCGAACATGCTTCCGTTCGACTGGCCTGCGGAATCCTTGGTTCCCACCATACATGAACATCATGCTCATTTGAGGGCCATCCTAATCGATGCTCGGAACTGTTTGGAGACTGCACAAGCTGCTCATAAACTTTTTGCTGACCGGAAGAGGTCCGAGGAGCCGGCTTATAAGGTGGGGGACAAGGTGTGGCTTTCCACACGTAACATACATCTGAAAGGGGTAAATAAACTTAAGTCCAAGTTTGTTGGTCCTTATGGGATCTGTGAGGTAGTGAAACCTGTGGCCATGAAACTGTCCCTGCCTGTTTCTTGGTCTATCCATCCGGTGTTCCATGTGTCCCTCCTCCGGCCCTGTCCGTTGAGTATGCGGTTGCCAGAGCGTCCCCCAGCTCTGGAGGTGGAAGGCCAAGAGGAGTATGAGGTGCAACGAGTTATGGATTCTCGTATGGTGCGTGGCAGGGTCCAGTATCTGGTCGATTGGAAAGGGTACGGGCCCGAGGATAGGACATGGGAACCTGTGGACCATTTGCATTGCCCGGATCTGGTCGCTGATTTCCACGAGAGATTCCCTGGTAAGCCGGGTCGACCGCCGGGACGGCAGTCCTCGAGAGGGGGTTCTGTCGCGATCGCTCTCGCCACCACGGCGAGAAGAAGAAAATGTAGAATAGCGCGATCTCTCCAAACGGACTACATGTCCTAGAAGGCAAAGCGGCTATGGAAGGCAGGAAAAAACACTGAGCCTATATAAGCTCCTCCCCTGCAGCAGGTAGTTGCTTGACAATTGTTTATTGTGGTTTTGGCGGAAGGTGTTGTCCCCGCCGGATGTATACCCTAGAAACCCAGCGCAGACGAAGAGCCTGCGAGGTCAGAGGATTCAAGCCAATGCCGACGAAGAGCCTGCGAGGTCAACGGATACAAGTCAACGCAGACGAAAAGCCTGCGAGGTCAGAGAATTCAAGCCAACGCCGATGAAAAGCCTGCGAGGTCAGAGAATTCAAGCCAACGCCGATGAAAAGCCTGCGAGGTCAGAGGATTCGAGAAGTTTTCCTGCTGCAGTCGCAAGTATACCAAAATAAGAACGGGCTCGTTCTTCTTTCCAATTCTTATTTTACTTTCTTGATATTATCCCGCGTGTTACGTGTTCTGTGTTCCTTTATCCCACCAGAAGTTCGCTATTTAGTAAAAAAGAGTTCTTACTTGATTTACTTGTCTTTGAACCATTAGACAACACTTTTGTTCCCAAGAATTATTGAGAGCAAAGCGCCCGCAAAGAAAAAGCACTTTTCTGTATCAGAGGGTAGAAGAGCCTCACTGTAATATACGCCATTGAAGAAAGTGACGATAACTTTCTCATCGCATATCCGTTATCTCGGATTTAGGAACTGCACAATTACGCTTTACGACGTACCTCTGTACGTCCCGCAACCGAGATCTCTCAGACCAGACCCAGAAGGCAGTACCACTAACCCCGGCTCTTCTACACCTTATCACCTCACGGCTTCCCGCAATACTCACTCAGAAGGTTATTAATACATCACCACTGGGTGTTGTGTTTAGACAAGTCGAGGGGACTTTCATCCCATCGTTCCTGCTGGCCAGATCCATAAGGTTAGTGGCGCGCGGCTGTTCTTGAGCTGCTTACAATCCCGACAGTTTATAAATTTGAAGTGCATAAGACGGTGTCGTCCGTTCAGAGAAACGCAGCGTGTAGCCTCGCACCAATAACACCAGGTGTCATCTAATACTATGTCTAGGTCGGTTTGCCAGTCAAGCCTGGTTTCAGTAAAAAAAAAATTCCTGTAGTTTTGGGCAAAAGTGTAAATGCTAGAGATTACCTTCCGGGGGTACTCTGCCAGCAACAGATGGAAAAAGGGAGCAACTTCTGGCGGTTCAGTCAATTAGTCTCCCAGCATATCGCGAAGGGCATGGCTAACCCTATAATAGTGAAACACCACCAGAGGGGTGACTCCCCACCCGTCCGAGACCAGGTCTTCCCATCCCCGTCCCGTTCCTTTCTCGAAAAGGTCACCTATTCAGAGAATAACAAATGCCAAGAGTGCCCGTTGCAGCTCTGGCTCAGTAAACACCGGTAATCAATAACACAATTCTATTGTAGCAAGTGGAGGGTTTAGGATAGAGGCCGCCTGTCACTTCAATATATTATACCATGCTTGTGTAGTGGCATTAATAGAGTCCAATGTGCCAGTGTGTCTATGTGGGGTTTGACATAGGGATGCAGCCAGTGGGGAGGGCGCCAATACGACCTTCTCAATATGCATATGAGATGGGGGGTTTGTTGATGCAGCCAATAAAATGAAGGCAGACATTGCGCCGCACAGTAATAGAGTTCCATGTCAGGGGCACCCATGCCACCCATGGAGTATGGGAGCATCACAGTATCCCATCGAACCCAAGCTAGGTGAATCAACAGAGACCTGATACGTGTAAAAAAAGAAGCAGAGGGAACCATTGGTATGTAACAAAACAAGAACCAAGACACCCCTGGGTAATCGTGCACTTTATAAGTTATATTAACATAACATAACAAGAACAAGAATCGTGGGAGGACCACCATTTTCATTAACGCGAAGCAACCCATTAGAGATAGTGGCAAACTCACCCATCTGCCGATATCATCCTCCAATTTGGCCAACGCCCTACCGTAGTTCTCAGTTAGCACCACTTTGGAGTTAGTGTGTATCTGAATACCCAGATACCACACAGAGTCGGACGTCAATTCAAGTAGGAACTCTAGCTCGATAGGCCCCAATGCTGGTGGGATTGGCAATATTGCGAATTTGGTCCAGTTAATGCAGAGGCCGTAGAGTTCGCCGTAACAGACCACTTCCCTCAGAACTGGGGACAAGTTGGTCTCAGGATCTCTAATATAAAGGAGAGTGTCATCCGCATAGGTGGAAATAATTAGATTATATCCCGGGAACTGAACCCCCCTGTGACTGTGGTACTCGCTCAGTGCGCACATCAATATTTTGGCTACAATACCGTAGAGGAGTGGTGATAGCGGGCACCCCTGGCCTGTACCCCTAGATATATTAAAGGGTGTGGTGACCAAATTACCCACTCTGACCCTGGCAGACGGGGCATTGTATAAAACAGACACTAATCAAAGGAAATGATCCCCGATCCCCATCCTTTGAAAGACCAGCATCATGAAGTCCCACTCAACTGAATCAAAAGCCTTCTCAGCATCAAAAAATATCGCAGCAGCCTTGACTTCGGGGTTAGTGTGTTGGATGACTCAGAACACTGTACATAAATTGTGAGTGAGGGTGCGACCCAGCACGAAACCCGACTGTTTGGGGCCGACCAGTGTCGGCACCAAAGGAGCTAATCGATTAGCTAGCACTTTGGCGAATAGCTTGGTGTCCTGTCCACGTCTAACAATGAAAATGGTCAATACGATGAGCATTCATCCGGGGACTTACCCAGTTTCGGAAGGGTGACCAGAAGGGTCTCCCGCATTGATGGTGGCATTGTCCCACTGTCACCCAGTTCTTCAAATAAGGAAATTAAATGGGGGACCAGGAGCTCTCTGAATTCATTGTAGAAGGCCATGGTTAGGCCGTCTTGGCCAGGAGCGCTCCCCGCGAGGTCAGAGGATTCGAGAAGTTTTCCTGCTGCAGTCGCAAGTATACCAAAATAAGAACGGGCTCGTTCTTCTTTCCAATTCTTATTTTACTTTCTTGATATTATCCCGCGTGTTACGTGTTCTGTGTTCCTTTATCCCACCAGAAGTTCGCTATTTAGTAAAAAAGAGTTCTTACTTGATTTACTTGTCTTTGAACCATAAGACAACACTTTTGTTCCCAAGAATTATTGAGAGCAAAGCGCCCGCAAAGAAAAAGCACTTTTCTGTATCAGAGGGTAGAAGAGCCTCACTGTAATATACGCCATTGAAGAAAGTGACGATAACTTTCTCATCGCATATCCGTTATCTCGGATTTAGGAACTGCACAATTACGCTTTACGACGTACCTCTGTACGTCCCGCAACCGAGATCTCTCAGACCAGACCCAGAAGGCAGTACCACTAACCCCGGCTCTTCTACACCTTATCACCTCATGGCTTCTCGCAATACTCACTCAGAAGGTTATTAATACATCACCACTGGGTGTTGTGTTTAGACAAGTCGAGGGGACTTTCATCCCATCGTTCCTGCTGGCCAGATCCATAAGGTTAGTGGCGCGCGGCTGTTCTTGAGCTGCTTACAATCCCGACAGTTTATAAATTTGAAGTGCATAAGACGGTGTCGTCCGTTCAGAGAAACGCAGCATGTAGCCTCGCACCAATAACACCAGGTGTCATCTAATACTATGTCTAGGTCGGTTTGCCAGTCAAGCCTGGTTTCAGTAAAAAAAAGAATTCCTGTAGTTTTGGGCAAAAGTGTAAATGCTAGAGATTACCTTCCGGGGGTACTCTGCCAGCAACAGATGGAAAAAGGGAGCAACTTCTGGCGGTTCAGTCAATTAGTCTCCCAGCATATCGCGAAGGGCATGTCTAACCCTATAATAGTGAAACACCACCAGAGGGGTGACTCCCCACCCGTCCGAGACCAGGTCTTCCTATCCCCGTCCCGTTCCTTTCTCGAAAAGGTCACCTATTCAGAGAATAACAAATGCCAAGAGTGCCCGTTGCAGCTCTGGCTCAGTAAACACCGGTAATCAATAACACAATTCTATTGTAGCAAGTGGAGGGTTTAGGATAGAGGCCGCCTGTCACTTCAATATATTATACCATGCTTGTGTAGTGGCATTAATAGAGTCCAATGTGCCAGTGTGTCTATGTGGGGTTTGACATAGGGATGCAGCCAGTGGGGAGGGCGCCAATACGACCTTCTCAATATGCATATGAGATGGGGGGTTTGTTGATGCAGCCAATAAAATGAAGGCAGACATTGCGCCGCACAGTAATAGAGTTCCATGTCAGGGGCACCCATGCCACCCATGGAGTATGGGAGCATCACAGTATCCCATCGAACCCAAGCTAGGTGAATCAACAGAGACCTGATACGTGTAAAAAAAGAAGCAGAGGGAACCATTGGTATGTAACAAAACAAGAACCAAGACACCCCTGGGTAATCGTGCACTTTATAAGTTATATTAACATAACATAACAAGAACAAGAATCGTGGGAGGACCACCATTTTCATTAACGCGAAGCAACCCATTAGAGATAGTGGCAAACTCACCCATCTGCCGATATCATCCTCCAATTTGGCCAACGCCCTACCGTAGTTCTCAGTTAGCACCACTTTGGAGTTAGTGTGTATCTGAATACCCAGATACCACACAGAGTCGGACGTCAATTCAAGTAGGAACTCTAGCTCGATAGGCCCCAATGCTGGTGGGATTGGCAATATTGCGAATTTGGTCCAGTTAATGCAGAGGCCGGAGAGTTCGCCGTAACAGACCACTTCCCTCAGAACTGGGCACAAGTTGGTCTCAGGATCTCTAATATAAAGGAGAGTGTCATCCGCATAGGTGGAAATAATTAGATTATATCCCGGGAACTGAACCCCCCTGTGACTGTGGTACTCGCTCAGTGCGCACATCAATATTTTGGCTACAATACCGTAGAGGAGTGGTGATAGCGGGCACCCCTGGCCTGTACCCCTAGATATATTAAAGGGTGTGGTGACCAAATTACCCACTCTGACCCTGGCAGACAGGGCATTGTATAAAACAGACTCTAATCAAAGGAAATGATCCCCGATCCCCATCCTTTGAAAGACCAGCATCATGAAGTCCCACTCAACTGAATCAAAAGCCTTCTCGGCATCAAAAAATATCGCAGCAGCCTTGACTTCGGGGTTAGTGTGTTGGATGACTCAGAACACTGTACATAAATTGTGAGTGAGGGTGCGACCCAGCACGAAACCCGACTGTTTGGGGCCGACCAGTGTCGGCACCAAAGGAGCTAATTGATTAGCTAGCACTTTGGCGAATAGCTTGGTGTCCTGTCCACGTCTAACAATGAAAATGGTCAATACGATGAGCATTCATCCGGGGACTTACCCAGTTTCGGAAGGGTGACCAGAAGGGTCTCCCGCATTGATGGTGGCATTGTCCCACTGTCACCCAGTTCTTCAAATAAGGAAATTAAATGGGGGACCAGGAGCTCTCTGAATTCATTGTAGAAGGCCATGGTTAGGCCGTCTTGGCCAGGAGCGCTCCCCGCGAGGTCAGAGGATTCGAGAAGTTTTCCTGCTGCAGTCGCAAGTATACCAAAATAAGAACGGGCTCGTTCTTCTTTCCAATTCTTATTTTACTTTCTTGATATTATCCCGCGTGTTACGTGTTCTGTGTTCCTTTATCCCACCAGAAGTTCGCTATTTAGTAAAAAAGAGTTCTTACTTGATTTACTTGTCTTTGAACCATAAGACAACACTTTTGTTCCCAAGAATTATTGAGAGCAAAGCGCCCGCAAAGAAAAAGCACTTTTCTGTATCAGAGGGTAGAAGAGCCTCACTGTAATATACGCCATTGAAGAAAGTGACGATAACTTTCTCATCGCATATCCGTTATCTCGGATTTAGGAACTGCACAATTACGCTTTACGACGTACCTCTGTACGTCCCGCAACCGAGATCTCTCAGACCAGACCCAGAAGGCAGTACCACTAACCCCGGCTCTTCTACACCTTATCACCTCATGGCTTCTCGCAATACTCACTCAGAAGGTTATTAATACATCACCACTGGGTGTTGTGTTTAGACAAGTCGAGGGGACTTTCATCCCATCGTTCCTGCTGGCCAGATCCATAAGGTTAGTGGCGCGCGGCTGTTCTTGAGCTGCTTACAATCCCGACAGTTTATAAATTTGAAGTGCATAAGACGGTGTCGTCCGTTCAGAGAAACGCAGCATGTAGCCTCGCACCAATAACACCAGGTGTCATCTAATACTATGTCTAGGTCGGTTTGCCAGTCAAGCCTGGTTTCAGTAAAAAAAAGAATTCCTGTAGTTTTGGGCAAAAGTGTAAATGCTAGAGATTACCTTCCGGGGGTACTCTGCCAGCAACAGATGGAAAAAGGGAGCAACTTCTGGCGGTTCAGTCAATTAGTCTCCCAGCATATCGCGAAGGGCATGTCTAACCCTATAATAGTGAAACACCACCAGAGGGGTGACTCCCCACCCGTCCGAGACCAGGTCTTCCTATCCCCGTCCCGTTCCTTTCTCGAAAAGGTCACCTATTCAGAGAATAACAAATGCCAAGAGTGCCCGTTGCAGCTCTGGCTCAGTAAACACCGGTAATCAATAACACAATTCTATTGTAGCAAGTGGAGGGTTTAGGATAGAGGCCGCCTGTCACTTCAATATATTATACCATGCTTGTGTAGTGGCATTAATAGAGTCCAATGTGCCAGTGTGTCTATGTGGGGTTTGACATAGGGATGCAGCCAGTGGGGAGGGCGCCAATACGACCTTCTCAATATGCATATGAGATGGGGGGTTTGTTGATGCAGCCAATAAAATGAAGGCAGACATTGCGCCGCACAGTAATAGAGTTCCATGTCAGGGGCACCCATGCCACCCATGGAGTATGGGAGCATCACAGTATCCCATCGAACCCAAGCTAGGTGAATCAACAGAGACCTGATACGTGTAAAAAAAGAAGCAGAGGGAACCATTGGTATGTAACAAAACAAGAACCAAGACACCCCTGGGTAATCGTGCACTTTATAAGTTATATTAACATAACATAACAAGAACAAGAATCGTGGGAGGACCACCATTTTCATTAACGCGAAGCAACCCATTAGAGATAGTGGCAAACTCACCCATCTGCCGATATCATCCTCCAATTTGGCCAACGCCCTACCGTAGTTCTCAGTTAGCACCACTTTGGAGTTAGTGTGTATCTGAATACCCAGATACCACACAGAGTCGGACGTCAATTCAAGTAGGAACTCTAGCTCGATAGGCCCCAATGCTGGTGGGATTGGCAATATTGCGAATTTGGTCCAGTTAATGCAGAGGCCGGAGAGTTCGCCGTAACAGACCACTTCCCTCAGAACTGGGCACAAGTTGGTCTCAGGATCTCTAATATAAAGGAGAGTGTCATCCGCATAGGTGGAAATAATTAGATTATATCCCGGGAACTGAACCCCCCTGTGACTGTGGTACTCGCTCAGTGCGCACATCAATATTTTGGCTACAATACCGTAGAGGAGTGGTGATAGCGGGCACCCCTGGCCTGTACCCCTAGATATATTAAAGGGTGTGGTGACCAAATTACCCACTCTGACCCTGGCAGACAGGGCATTGTATAAAACAGACTCTAATCAAAGGAAATGATCCCCGATCCCCATCCTTTGAAAGACCAGCATCATGAAGTCCCACTCAACTGAATCAAAAGCCTTCTCGGCATCAAAAAATATCGCAGCAGCCTTGACTTCGGGGTTAGTGTGTTGGATGACTCAGAACACTGTACATAAATTGTGAGTGAGGGTGCGACCCAGCACGAAACCCGACTGTTTGGGGCCGACCAGTGTCGGCACCAAAGGAGCTAATTGATTAGCTAGCACTTTGGCGAATAGCTTGGTGTCCTGTCCACGTCTAACAATGAAAATGGTCAATACGATGAGCATTCATCCGGGGACTTACCCAGTTTCGGAAGGGTGACCAGAAGGGTCTCCCGCATTGATGGTGGCATTGTCCCACTGTCACCCAGTTCTTCAAATAAGGAAATTAAATGGGGGACCAGGAGCTCTCTGAATTCATTGTAGAAGGCCATGGTTAGGCCGTCTTGGCCAGGAGCGCTCCCCGCGAGGTCAGAGGATTCGAGAAGTTTTCCTGCTGCAGTCGCAAGTATACCAAAATAAGAACGGGCTCGTTCTTCTTTCCAATTCTTATTTTACTTTCTTGATATTATCCCGCGTGTTACGTGTTCTGTGTTCCTTTATCCCACCAGAAGTTCGCTATTTAGTAAAAAAGAGTTCTTACTTGATTTACTTGTCTTTGAACCATAAGACAACACTTTTGTTCCCAAGAATTATTGAGAGCAAAGCGCCCGCAAAGAAAAAGCACTTTTCTGTATCAGAGGGTAGAAGAGCCTCACTGTAATATACGCCATTGAAGAAAGTGACGATAACTTTCTCATCGCATATCCGTTATCTCGGATTTAGGAACTGCACAATTACGCTTTACGACGTACCTCTGTACGTCCCGCAACCGAGATCTCTCAGACCAGACCCAGAAGGCAGTACCACTAACCCCGGCTCTTCTACACCTTATCACCTCATGGCTTCTCGCAATACTCACTCAGAAGGTTATTAATACATCACCACTGGGTGTTGTGTTTAGACAAGTCGAGGGGACTTTCATCCCATCGTTCCTGCTGGCCAGATCCATAAGGTTAGTGGCGCGCGGCTGTTCTTGAGCTGCTTACAATCCCGACAGTTTATAAATTTGAAGTGCATAAGACGGTGTCGTCCGTTCAGAGAAACGCAGCATGTAGCCTCGCACCAATAACACCAGGTGTCATCTAATACTATGTCTAGGTCGGTTTGCCAGTCAAGCCTGGTTTCAGTAAAAAAAAGAATTCCTGTAGTTTTGGGCAAAAGTGTAAATGCTAGAGATTACCTTCCGGGGGTACTCTGCCAGCAACAGATGGAAAAAGGGAGCAACTTCTGGCGGTTCAGTCAATTAGTCTCCCAGCATATCGCGAAGGGCATGTCTAACCCTATAATAGTGAAACACCACCAGAGGGGTGACTCCCCACCCGTCCGAGACCAGGTCTTCCTATCCCCGTCCCGTTCCTTTCTCGAAAAGGTCACCTATTCAGAGAATAACAAATGCCAAGAGTGCCCGTTGCAGCTCTGGCTCAGTAAACACCGGTAATCAATAACACAATTCTATTGTAGCAAGTGGAGGGTTTAGGATAGAGGCCGCCTGTCACTTCAATATATTATACCATGCTTGTGTAGTGGCATTAATAGAGTCCAATGTGCCAGTGTGTCTATGTGGGGTTTGACATAGGGATGCAGCCAGTGGGGAGGGCGCCAATACGACCTTCTCAATATGCATATGAGATGGGGGGTTTGTTGATGCAGCCAATAAAATGAAGGCAGACATTGCGCCGCACAGTAATAGAGTTCCATGTCAGGGGCACCCATGCCACCCATGGAGTATGGGAGCATCACAGTATCCCATCGAACCCAAGCTAGGTGAATCAACAGAGACCTGATACGTGTAAAAAAAGAAGCAGAGGGAACCATTGGTATGTAACAAAACAAGAACCAAGACACCCCTGGGTAATCGTGCACTTTATAAGTTATATTAACATAACATAACAAGAACAAGAATCGTGGGAGGACCACCATTTTCATTAACGCGAAGCAACCCATTAGAGATAGTGGCAAACTCACCCATCTGCCGATATCATCCTCCAATTTGGCCAACGCCCTACCGTAGTTCTCAGTTAGCACCACTTTGGAGTTAGTGTGTATCTGAATACCCAGATACCACACAGAGTCGGACGTCAATTCAAGTAGGAACTCTAGCTCGATAGGCCCCAATGCTGGTGGGATTGGCAATATTGCGAATTTGGTCCAGTTAATGCAGAGGCCGGAGAGTTCGCCGTAACAGACCACTTCCCTCAGAACTGGGCACAAGTTGGTCTCAGGATCTCTAATATAAAGGAGAGTGTCATCCGCATAGGTGGAAATAATTAGATTATATCCCGGGAACTGAACCCCCCTGTGACTGTGGTACTCGCTCAGTGCGCACATCAATATTTTGGCTACAATACCGTAGAGGAGTGGTGATAGCGGGCACCCCTGGCCTGTACCCCTAGATATATTAAAGGGTGTGGTGACCAAATTACCCACTCTGACCCTGGCAGACAGGGCATTGTATAAAACAGACTCTAATCAAAGGAAATGATCCCCGATCCCCATCCTTTGAAAGACCAGCATCATGAAGTCCCACTCAACTGAATCAAAAGCCTTCTCGGCATCAAAAAATATCGCAGCAGCCTTGACTTCGGGGTTAGTGTGTTGGATGACTCAGAACACTGTACATAAATTGTGAGTGAGGGTGCGACCCAGCACGAAACCCGACTGTTTGGGGCCGACCAGTGTCGGCACCAAAGGAGCTAATTGATTAGCTAGCACTTTGGCGAATAGCTTGGTGTCCTGTCCACGTCTAACAATGAAAATGGTCAATACGATGAGCATTCATCCGGGGACTTACCCAGTTTCGGAAGGGTGACCAGAAGGGTCTCCCGCATTGATGGTGGCATTGTCCCACTGTCACCCAGTTCTTCAAATAAGGAAATTAAATGGGGGACCAGGAGCTCTCTGAATTCATTGTAGAAGGCCATGGTTAGGCCGTCTTGGCCAGGAGCGCTCCCCGCCCGCATAGACTTTAGCATCTCATGGATTTCCTACACCTTTAGGAGCCTCATAAAATATTCCCTGTGCTCGTCAATCAACCATGGGAGCTCTATTAGCTCCTAGTAGTCCAAGGCTATGTGTCTACTACCTGTCATCCTGGATTGATATAGTTCTGATTAGTAATTCCTAAACCTATCGGCTATGGAATCTGGGTCCCGTAGTGTCTCACCAGAAACTGACCAGAGTTCTGTGACTCAGAGTGGCACCGGGGCGTTTGCCCTCACCATAGGTTTTGGGGACTGCATATTTCCCAAGGAATTTAACTCCCCTATCTGCGGTTTTCCGATACTCATCCACTCGGTCAGCACCGACTTCCAGGGCCTCCTTTTCAAGGGCAATGAGCTTATTTTCCAGAACCACCAAATAGTCCTTGATGAAGCGGAGCACCCCGCATGTTTTGACATGGCAATCCCTCTCATATAGAGCTTGAAAGCTTCCCACGTAGTGGCAAATAGGGGGACAGAACCGATGTTAGTGTCAAAGTAGACTTCTATGGCTTCAGCTATTTCAGTCTTTAACACATTGTCCAGTAGGGCGTAGGGAGGGAACCTCCATGTGAGTGGAGCTGGCCTCTTCGACGGGGTGTTAAGGTGTAATATGATATGAGATTGGTCTGAGTATGAGCGTGGGTGAACCTCACAAACGCTAATCGCAGAGGAGAGTGAGCTAGTGATGACCCAGTAATCTATCCTGGTGTACAGGTTGTGCTGGGCTGAGTAGTGCATGAAACCCCCAAAATCCTGGTTCCTGGAGCTCCATCCATCTATCATGTTTAGTTCTACAATGGCATCCCTAACTGTTTGAGCCTAGATGGGCAAAATCTCCAGTTCTCCGCCCCACATACAGACGCCTCTGTTGCTCTGCATGGGCATGAAGTATATACTGTGACAGAAAAAAATGTATAAACCAACATTTCTTTAGCAATCCCCTCCTGCCACCCATGCCAAGCAGACCCCAACAGTTGCATTGACAAAACCCGCTCTCCCCCACCCACCCAAATAAGGAACATAACCCATCAAAAGCAGATTAGTGAGTAACACACGGGGTGGATGTTACCTGTGTACCACAGAAGAAGAAACTGCCAGTTACAAAATATAGCACTGCCATCCCTAGCGAATATATAGCATTCATGCTAATCAAGAACGAAAATTATCATTCAATAGTGATAGCCTGAATCCCCCCACCTATGCTTGCAGGGCATCATCCCTGCATACTAGGCTAGCAATTAGTAGTTCAAAAAGTTTCACAGTCCCGCCACCCTACATAAGCAGATCATAAAATGCTTGAGATACGATGCCTTCAAATGTGCTGAGAAACAATATTCAGCAGGCTACTGTGATCTAGGGAGTAAAGAAGGGTGGGACAGAGGGGATGGGCAGGGTGGTGCCTGACAGCTCAGATAAACAAAGTCCAAAGGAGCGCACTGAGAGTCATACTATTCCTCGGAATCAGTCGCGCCACCAGTGGCTTCAATCAGTCCCTCTGTCTCTTGGTTGCATCCCAATGTCCTTTAATGCTTTCTGGAGTTTTAGGGTTGAGCCAAATCCTGGAGTGGCTGTTCATGTTAACCCTCAGACTTGCGGGGTAGAGCATAGTGTAGTCTATGTTTTGTTTGCGTAGTCTTCTTTTCAGCGGGGCAAATTGGCGTCTGGCCTCCTGCACCTTCACAATGAAGTCCGGATACAGGGAGATTGTGGAGCCCTCAAACTGCAGGTCCCCCTTAGCTCATGCTTGGTTAAGGGCGGAGCCTCTGTAATTTAGGAGCTTTGCTATTATCGGGTGCGGCTGTGCTCCCGGAGGGGGTCTGGGGCAAGCGACCGATGCACCCTCTCGACCATGAACATATCTGAAAAGATGTCCCACCCTAGAAGTGTAACCGGTATCTTTTCGATAAAGATCTCCATATTGCTGATGGAAGTGGACTCCGGCAGCCCCGTAATGCGTAAATGACTTTTCTGGAATCATGCCTCCAAATACTCTGCCTTGTCCTGTAACGTGGCTAGTTTTTTGGCGAACTGCTTCTGGGCCGCACCTACCTCCGACTGTGCCTCCTCTACTTCTGTGACTCCTCTCGTCATGTTGATTCGCTCTGCATGCTTATCTAACTGTTCTGACATTCTATCCATCCGATAAGCCAATGAATCAATTTTACCGTCATGGTAGTGAGACTTTTCTGCAGCCTTCTTTGTAGTTCAAGTTCAAGTTCAAGAATTTATATAGCGCACTACTCACCCAGAGGGTCTCAAGGTGCTTGGGGAGGGTGTTCATTATTTATCAAATAACCAGGTTTTAAGTTCTTTTCTGAAGGAGATGTGGTTCTGTGTAAGACGGAGGTGAGTGGGGAGTGAGTTCCAGGTCTTGGCCGCCAAGTAGGAGAAGGATCTACCTCCCATGGTGGGTTTTTGGATGCGCGGAACTGCGGCGAGGCCTTGATTGGAGGATCTTAGTTGGCGGGTGGGTGTATAGAAGGATAGTCGAGTGTTGAGGCATTCGGGCCCTAGTTTGTAGAGAGCCTTGTGTGCGTGGGTGAGGAGACGGAATGTTATTCTCTTGTTGACGGGAAGCCAGTGGAGGTCTTTCAGGTGGCCGGTAATGTGATCTTGGCGAGGGATGTCCAAAATGAGTCTCGCTGATGCGTTTTGGATGCGTTGGAGTTTTTTCTGTAATTTAGCTGTAATTCCGGGGTAGAGGGTGTTTCCGTAGTCTAGTCGGCTCGTAACCAGTGCGTGGGTGACAGTCTTTCTTGTCTCGGCGGGGATTCAGTGGAAGATTTTTTTGAGCATACGAAGTACGTTGAAGCAGGAGGATGAGACGGCGTTGACTTGTTTGGTCATTGAGAGTGAGGAGTCTAGGATGAAGCCAAGGTTACGTGCGTGGTCTGTGGGTAAGGGTGCTGAGCCCAGATCCGAAGGTCACCATGAGTCGTCCCAGGCAGAGGGGGATGATCCTAGGATGAGTACTTCCGTTTTGTCTGAGTTAAGTTTTAAGCAGCTATTTTTCATCCATACGTCTACTTCTTTCATGCCTTCGTGAAGATTGGTTTTGGCGGTGTTGGGGTCTTTGGTGAGGGAAAGGATCAGCTGACTGGACTACGGCAACGCCCTCTACGCCGGGACCACCGCCAAGCTCCAGAAGAGACTCCAGCGGATCCAGAACGCCTCAGCCAGACTCATCCTCGACATCCCACGAACCAGCCACGTCTCCGGACATCTGCGAGACCTTCACTGGCTCCCCGTCAACAAAAGAATCACCTTCCGCCTCCTCACCCACGCACACAAAGCCCTACACGACCAAGGCCCGAGCTACCTCAACAGCCGAGTCAACTTCTACGCTCCCAAACGCCACCTCCGATCAGCCAACCACGCCCTCGCCGCCGTCCCCCGCATCCGAAGAGCGACTACAGGAGGAAGGTCCTTCTCCCACCTGGCCGCCAAGACCTGGAACTCCCTCCCGACCGACCTGCGCCTGACCCAAGACCACCTCTCCTTCAGGAAGAAGCTGAAGACCTGGCTGTTCGAGCAGTAGCGGCTCCCCCCCCCCCAGCGCCTTGAGACCCCACGGGTATGTAGCGCGCTTTATAAGTGTCACTGATTGAGCTGGGTGTCGTCAGCGTAGGAGATGATGTTAAGGTTGTGTTGACGCGCGATGGAGGCGAGTGGACTCATGTAAACGTTGAAGAGGGTGGGACTGAGTGATGATCCTTGTGGTACACCGCAGATGACTTCGGTGGCCTCTGATTTGAATGGGGGAAGTCGGACTCTCTGAGTTCTCCCTGCTAGGAATGAGATGATCCAGTTCAAGGCTTTATCTTTTATGCCGATGTTGCTGAGGCGTTGTATGAGGGTGCTGTGACATACAGTGTCGAAGGCGGCGGAGAGGTCGAGTAGAATGAGGGCCACTGTTTCTCAGTTGTCCAGTAGTGTTCGGATGTCGTCTGTTGCTGTGATGAGGGTGGTTTTGGTGCTGTGTTTGGCTCGAAAGCCGGACTGTGAGGGATTGAGGGAGTTGTTGGATTCGAGGAAGGCGGCGAGTTGGTTATTGACGGCTTTCTCAATGACTTTGGCCGGGAATGGGAAGAGGGATATGGGGCGGTAGTTTTTAAGTTCAGAGGGGTCTGCTGTGGGTTTCTTCAGGAGGGCGCTGACTTCGGCATGTTTCCAGCTTTCAGGGAAGGTAGCGCAGTTGAAGGAGCGGTTGATGACATCACGGAGATGGGGTGCGATGATGGAGTCTGCTTTGTTGAAGATGTGGTGGGGACATGGGTCGGTTGGCGAGCCAGGATGGATGGAATTCATTAGGCGGATGGTGTCTTCAGTGGTGATTGGGTTCCAGGCGCTGAGATTGTTAGAGGGCGGTTTAGGTCCTGAGGGGGGTGGAGAGGATTGTTCGTTGGAACTGTTTTCGAAGCTGTTATGTATGTCGGCAATTTTGTTGTAGAAGAAGGAGGATAACGAATCGCAGAGGTCTTGGGATGGAGTGATGTCGTTTGAGGCTGCGTGGGGTTGGTGAATTCTTTGATGATGTTGAATAGTTCCTTACTGTTATGGGCGTTTTTGTCCAGTCGATTCTTGAATGCTGATTTCTTGGTGGACCGAATCAGCTGGTGGTGTTTGCGGGTTGCTGCCTTGAGGGTGGTCATGTTGTCGGTGGTTGGGTTTTTTCTCCATGTTTTCTCGAGAGTACGGCATAGCTTCTTGGATTTCTTAAGGTCATCATTGAACCAGGGGGCCTTTTTGCTGTCTTGTTTGGTGTGATGGTTTTTCAAGGGTGCTAATTCGTCAGCGCTGTGAGTGATCCATTGTATGAAATTGGTGGCAGCTTGGTTTGGGTCCGATGAGAGGGCGGGTGGGTTTTGGTTGAGCGATGTGAGGAGTTGGTCGGTGGCGATTTTGTTCCATTTTCTTCGGGGAATAGGTTGTGGGGGGTTGTGGGTCGAGGTGGTTTTGTAGCTGAAGTGAACACAGCTGTGGTCCGTCCAATGGAGAGCTGTGGTGCGATCGAAGGAGATGTGTTTGCTGGAGGTGAAGATTGGGTCGAGCGTATGTCCGGCTACATGGGTGGGGGTGTTTACAAGTTGTTTGAGTCTGAGATTGGCCAGGTTGTCCAGAAGGGTGGTGGTGTTGCTGTCGTTTTTCTTTTCCAGGTGGAAGTTGAGGTCTCCTAGTAGAATGTAATTCTCGGAGGCGAGGGCGTGTGGACTGATGAAGTCAGTGATGTCTTCGCTGAATTGTTTGCGGGTTCCTGGGGGCCTGTAGATGAGGGTGCCTCTGAGTGTGGACCTAGGGTCGGTGTGCATCTGGAAGTGGAGGTGTTCGGCGGTTGTAAGGTTATCGTCGGAGCTGGTCGTGATTTTGATGGTGTTCTTATGGACGATGGCGATGCCTCCTCCTGTTTGGACGATGCGGTCTTTTCGGATGATCTTATAATTGTCCGGGATGGCTATGGTGATGTCGGGTGTTGATGATGCGTTCATCCATGTTTCAGTAAGGAAGGCGACGTCCGGTGATGTAGTGTTGAGTAGGTCCCAGAGTTCAGTGATGTGTCTGTGGACTGAGCGTGTGTTCAGCAGGATGCACTTCAAGTGGTTAGAGCCGGAGCTGTGTATGGGGTTAGTGGATGTGGTATGGGTCTTGATGCTGGTGAATTTGCAGGAGTGGCAGGTGAAGGGACCGTGGGTACGTCCTGGGACAGCTTCGTAGCATTGTGGTGTGCGTCCGGGGTTAAGGGCTGAGAGGGTGGCGGCGTCATACGATATGCGGGAGGAGTGCGGTTTGCGGGGGCCAGGGGGTCTGGCGCTGGGCGCGGTCCAGGCGCGGACGGGCGTAGACGGGCTTACCTTTGGCGCGCATAGGACGCGACCTCTGCGCGTGAACGCTGCACGCAGAAACATCTGTCATATGCGGATAGAAGAGGGGGAGGGGCGAGGGATGGTCAGCTGGGAGGCGGGAGCTGGGCGGTGATCTGGGCAGGGAAGGCACAGAAAGCAACAAAAACAACAGCAAGCTCAAAATGGCCTCAGCCAAAATCGAAACCGGATTGGGGCACAGAGATCGATAATGCAATTCAGATGGCAGTGGCACCGGTGAAATCAGGCAGCAATTAGTTAGACAGGCAGCGCAGCAATTTTAAAATGTAAATTACAGCGTAGTTAGGCAAACCGAGCGCTACGGTAAAACAATGCTCATCAAAGTTCCAGCCTCTCAGGCAGTCTAGCGTTAATGGCTACTTGCGATCTCGAGGCAGGCAATGGCAGGCAAAAGAGCGAGGCGAGGAGGCAGAAGCACTTCAGGTGGCAGGCAGAGCGGGGAGCAGCGTCTGGAGCGACCGTGTCTGTGAAGAACAGGACGGTCACAGCGCTGCAGCGGGGGAGCGGGGCTTATGGTGTCAGTGGGAGGGATGGTCAGCTGGGAGGCGGGAGCTGGGCGGGGACCTGGGCAGGGAAGGCACAGAAAGCAACAACAACAACAGCAAGCTCAAAATGGCCTCAGCCAAAATCGAAACCTGATTGGGGCACAGAGATCGATAACGCGATTCAGATGGCAGTGGCACCGGTGAAATCAGGCAGCAATTAGTTAGACAGGCAGCACAGCAATTTTAAAATGTAAATTACAGCGTAGTTAGGCAAACAGAGCGCTACGGTAAAACAATGCTCATCAAAGTTCCAGCCTCTCAGGCAGTCTAGCGTTAATGGCTACTTGCGATCTCGAGGCAGGCAATGGCAGGCAAAAGAGCGAGGCGAGGAGGCAGAAGCACTTCAGGTGGCAGGCAGAGCGGGGAGCAGCGTCGCTGCCTCCTCCGACATTTTGTCACGATCCTCAGGGTGGAGGCTCCCTCATTGTTCCTGGATCTCGACTTGCGCTGTTCAAATTGCAGCTTAGATTGGGTCTTGTCGACCTTGCCCATGTTGGATTGCTGGGGCCGGGGGAACCAGGCCGGTGTATAGTCCGATCTTGCTCAAACACCCGGCAGTGGATCAGGAGCCAACGCTACTCTCGCTTGTCACAGATTGAGACATTGCCTAGTTGCAGAGGTCACCGACCAGCTGGTCGTCCCCAGTTACTAGAGTGGGCAACGCCGCAAGAGGAGGACCACTAGTGCAGAAAAGGCTAAGCACCTCCCGGATCTCCGCACTGCCAGATGTCCTAAGGGCACCTCGTGGGGTAGCTATACTCAAGAGAGTCCATAAGGAGAATACTGAACTGCCAAGTTACCCCAGGTGAGCACAGACCTCAGGCCACCCCACACGCACTTGCAATGATTGAGCACCACAGTAATTCACCCGAGTCCTCCTCACCCCAATGTCCGCTGCAGCACTCCACTGCTCCGCTGTACCTGTGCCTCCAATTAGATGGTCCTGGGAAGCAGCAGGGTATCAGGCAGTATCTTCAGTGTCTCTGCACAGCAGGGTGGCAGCAGCCAGGCTCTCCCAGCACGTGCAGCCAATCGGGACGAAGTGGGGGGGGGCCTGCAGTCACATCACTTTTCAAGCAACTACTATACTGTTTGACAAAACGGTGACCGCAGCCCGATGGAAGGCAGCTCAGTGACCTGGTGTCCAGTTGCCTCAACAACTCCGCCCCAAGCCACCGTAACCACTTTTCAAACTGGCGGTCGCAGTCACGCCCATTCACTCACCCTGGGCTCTCACAGTATGCGTTCCGCCCTCAGCTACCCATCAGGATGGCACATACAACGGCCTCACCTCCACCGGACCGCCGCAGCCTTGCGCTCGATCCGAGGCCCCATGTTCCTCCGGTCGGGTCTCCCTCGCAGCTCAATCAGGAGACGCAGGCAAGGCAGAAGGCGCATCGGCCGCAAGCAGCTGCCTCAGCCCCCTCTAATGGCCTCAGCGGCCAGATTCCAGGCAATTTCCCCTCCGGACAGTGTTCCCATTCTGCATTGTCCCCTGCTGCAATTACACCCTTGAAATGGCTGAGTGGATGCAGGATAATTGATGGAGTAATGCAATGGCTTGCGGAGCTCACTCAAGTCGCGGCCATCTTGGGCTCAGGCAAGCTCCGCCCCCATATACAGGCACAAGTTAATATAATTCGTGATCACTGACTCGGGAAAGATGTGGTTGCAGTCAAAGAATTGGAAGGGTTGCCTTGGTTGTGAAGAGATTCAATAGACCAAGGGCCTTCTTTATGAGGCCTTGCGTCACTTTTACGCCGCTGGTGTGTCACTATTTGTGATACTCCAGCTGTTAAAAAAATGCTCCATGCTGAGTCATATTTACAAAATGACGCATCTACCTAGATGCGTCGCTTTGTAAACCCCTGCGCCACATTATACCTGCGCCAGGTAAAATGAATGCAGGAGGGGCGTTCCGACAAAAAAAAAAAGGGTTGTTAAAATGACGCAGTGTAATCTATGAGATTTCACTGCACCACTTCTAGGATCCAAATGTGTCAATATCTGACGCCTGCCTCATGGCAGGCGTAAGACTGACACAGGCACATTTAACATGGGACTTGCCCATGTGTAATGGCCCATTGCTGGAGTTGTGTCACTTTTGTGACACACTCCAGCAATGCATCATACACAAATCACTCGTTTGTGACAGTAATTAGCTTGGCACGGCGGTTTCGAAAAACCCAAGTGCCCAGAAATCACAATCATACCTTGTATTTTACAATGGCCGGAAGATAACTTACTCGCATACCAACGCTTTGCAGCGATCTCATAAACCATTCTGCTTCATACGTTAATATTACCTACTTCTGATGGAGTTATTAGTTTTTCTTCAATATATTTTTTCACAATTTGCAGTAGCGAACGGTCCTGACGAAAGCAGTGGAAACTTCAACAAAAGCTGAAACATGTCGACCAACATTTAAAATAAGCAGCTATTTGGTAAATCTGCTTTAATCTTTTTGCACTGTTTTCAACTTTGGAAGTCTGGGAGACAATTAGGGGCCGATTCCGATTCGGGAAAAACAACTCCGAAAAGCCGTTCGGAGCGTTTTTCCCATACAAATCGTACCCTGCAACGTCCCCCATACGTACGTCCTGGTACGAGTCGTACAGAGACCGTATGACTCCAATCCCCGTTTGATTTTCCCTCGGAACCCGCTGTACGCGACATCTGTACGGTTCGCGGCTGGTTTTTAGGACCCAGCAAGTACGATACGTGTCGGGTACGCACCGTACGACCCTTTTTCCACGGGAGCTGAAAACAGCCGTAAAAGCAGAGTTCGTGCCAAAACAGGTACGGAACGGCCCCCCTGGGTACGGTCCGTACCCCCCATGATGGCAGTGGTACGGTGCGTACCCCTGCGATCATGGGGTGTACAAGCCGTACCCCATGTACGATGGATGTACGAGCCGTACCCCATGTACGATGGGTGTACGAGCCATACCCCATGTACGATGGGTGTACCCATCGTACATAGGGTACGGTTCGTACACCCATCGTACATGGGGTACGGCTCGTACACCCCATGATCGCAGGGGTACGCACCGTACCCCTGCGATCATGGGGGGTACGGACCGTACGGTGTGTATGTGTTTGTGTGCTTTTCCGTATGACTCGCCCTTACCTGACGTGGACCGTACAAATCGCGTCCTCATACCCAGGTCCGGATCGTACTCGTCGGGTCGTACGGCAGGTGTATGAGTCGTACGGCATGTGTACGAGTCGTACTGTTCACGGTTTCAGTCTTGCAATACGTACGGATCGCGATGATTCGGACGGATTCACGGAATACGGATCGTACTACGTGACTCGTACGGACGGGTACGATTCGTATGGAGAGGGCTCCGGATACAAATCGTACGGATGTTTTTTTTCCCGAATCGGAATCAACCCCTTAATAAAAAAAAAATTCTCTCCACTCTCCAATTTTATACTTGCACTTCACTTCACATTCTCACTAATTCACGCACTGCATACCAGTTACCCTACTACAATTTGGTTTCTTGTACCTCCCACACCATAACCACCATTCTCAAAAGATTGGCATTGATCACTGATAACTCCTAGCGGTTGCCAACATACTCTCCCTGGTGTTGGGAGAACCCAAATGATGAAAAGGGCGGTACATGACGGGTACTGATGGGTACGTTTTACACCCTGGTGATACCATGTTGTGCTTACAGTATACACATGTATGACTCCTTCTTCCTTCTTCACTAGTTGGTCACACCTTAATCAGGTCTTTAAAAGATGTTCCCACAGACCCATAGACATCTAGTGTGTTGTTACATGTTCGATTTATCGGGGGTTATGTCTATGCTGTGGTCTCTAAATATGCCCTGAGACCCTCTTCTTTATACTGTTGGTTCAATTGTTCAGTGATAAGACATTTATTATAGTCACTGGCCATTATAAATGAAGGCAATGGGACAAGGCCTTCAAAAGTTGAAAAATTTTGGACAAGTTCAAAAGATGTGGGACTGAAAGTCAGAGAAAATCAAAATTAAAATAAAAATGCAAATGACCCACAAGTATCAATGGCCAGATCTGATGTAGCAGTCGCCCACATTTAGGGCCTCATTATGATGGAGGATTTTCCGCCTCCTCCGGGCCGGCGGAAGCCACCTCCGGCCCGGAGGAGGCCGAAAATCCTCTGCGGACTCACCAAAGACCCACCGCCGCATTACGATGGCTGGTGGGTCTTGGTTTCTGTCCGCTGCTTTTCCGCCGCGGTCGGATTACAACCGCGGCGGAAAAGCTCTCATTTGGCTGCCAGTGTCTATCAGACACCGCCAGCCAAATTAGGAAGCATTTGTAAACATGCTTTTCCGCGGCGGTTTTTCCGCCGTGGAAAAGCATGTGTACTTTTGATTTTGGGGGCCTGTTGCGGGCCCCCAGGGTGTTGGTGGGTGGGGGGTGCACATGGGGGGTACCTATGGTACCCCCCAGCATTTACATGCACAAAGCGGCAGGCGCCGCGCGGTGCCTGCCGCTTTGTGCATGTAAATGTTAAACATGCACTTTTTACATTGCGGCGGATGCTGCTTGAAGCAGCATCCGCCGCAATGTTAAATATCCAGGATGTGACCGCCAGGGTGGCGGTCACATCCTAATCGCACATGAGGGAAGCCCATGCGGACGTTCCCTCATCCTCTGGGGTCGCGGACGGGCGCAAGTCCGTCCGCGATCCTTATGAGGCCCTTAATGTTTCTCCATTCAGTCATTTGTTGGAAGCTCTAGTAGGATGAAAGGGACACATGGTGCATTCATCAAAGAATCAACAAGGATGGCTTGCTTTTACAGACAACTTTAGTGAACAATTCTTTGTGCCATATAACTCAAGTTGCATCTCACTGATGTGGCACAGCAAGGTCAAACCCAGTCTGGGGCTGCTTGTGTCCTAATCAGTGTGAGAATGGCCTATCAGTTTTGGGTGGGGTGAAGACTGAATGATATTTGGCTGATGCTGTCTGTAGTGGCAGTATTGGGACCGTAATCTCCCTCCATGGCTTACACAACTGTGTTTCCCTGCCCTGAGTGCCTGGCGGAGTATTTGGAATCCTGGTTATTTTGGGGCCCATCCTTCCACTGGGTTTGTGTGTGCAAAGCTCTCGGTGAGGTCCTGGACCTGTACTGGACCTGGAGGTACACACCAAGTGTGCTCTTGTTTATTTGACAGTCGAATACTGTCCCAGATATTGGGTATAGCATGTAGAGAGATGGGGCAGGGTACCATGCTTTGTGAATCAGTATTTGTTACCAGACATGTTTTCTCTGTGTCGCTGGAGTGAAAACTGTTCCACGTATGTAAAGTTCTGCACCTATGTGCTAACCAAAGTTCTAGTGTTAACATTCCAGTGCATGGTATGTATGTGCATATGTGTGTAGTCAGTGTGGTGCCTGCATTGAATGTATGACTGAACAAGGCCTCTGAGTTCAAATTTGGGAGCCCCTGGCCAGCCAATGTGCATATTATGGAGCTGAAGATGTTATCCTGGACAGCAGAAGTGTACTGTTTACATTCCTGAAGCAGGAGGGAGGGTACCTAGACCCTAAAGGGAGGAAAGAGGGACAGTGCTCCCTTTAGATATTCGGGTAGGTCCTTTTGCTGAGAGGGACTGCTGTTTAGTCTTCCTGAGTACTGCCATTGTTTTTTAGATAATGTGAATGAACAATGGGACTGCAGCCTCTGTTGTTCAAAGTGTGAAGGGTCCTTTAGGTGAAACCAGCATTTGTCTCTTTCTTTCTGGGTCACTGTTTGGTGTGACTGTTAATAGCCAGATGCAGAAAGCTCATAGCTCCTGTGCTTACGTTGTAGGTATTGCAAACTAGAGATTACTCTGCTCTGGTGAGCGTTATTCTACACAATGTTAGAGTCAGGAGTATTCCTGGAGAGCGTACATGAAAGAAGAACAACCTCAAACTGATTCTGATAGTACATACAGTAAATACACATCCACTGTCTGCTTTGACTATATAAAAGTGGAAGCTGCTGCCCTACTTGTTGCTAAATTTCTACGTTCTCTTTGACAAAGGACGGGAGTGCTCCACAGAGTACCCTGAGTACTGCTGTACAACCATAGCCGGTGTCTACCTGACAGCCAGCTATCCTGAGGAGAAGGGAAACCACCTGGAGTCTATACTGGAATGAAGGCATGTTTCTCTGTCCTGAAGCTCCATTGAAGTGAACCTGTTTATTGAGAAAGGGAAGGTTAGTGCCAAATCTAGAAGAGAAATTATTCTATAGGCAACCCAAAAGCAGCTGAGCCAGGAGCTGAGAGTCTATCTAGGAGAGTGGTCTACATGTTCTGGGTCCCTCCCACAGAGAAGCCTGCACAATGGCACTGTCCTGAATCTATGCTCAGAGTGTGCAACTGCAACACTGATGTTGTACCTGAGTGGACCATGCTGCAGAGAAGTTCCAAATTTGAGCATAAGAAACAATTGTCTGCGTCTGTGCATATGACATTGCTTAACCAACACCCGGACCTGAACTGGGCTTGTGTCATCTGCAGAAGAGCAACTTGAGGCACACATAAAATTGACTCACCAGTCAAATCCCAACCAGACAAAGTCCTGCTGTCTGCAGACTCTTAGAGGGTGCCTCCACTGCTGCTTCCAGTGGAATTAACCTAAGAGTCCGAGCACTCGCAGCAGGTGTCTCCTCCCACAAGAGGGACGGTGAGCCAGATGTTTGCTGCAAGTCCCCGCAGTGGACTTTACTTCAACAAATCTTTGCAGTGGTGAAATAAACAAACTGTTGGGACTATTAAGAGTGAAAAAGTGCACAAACTTAAAAGTGGGGTAGCATCACACCTGTGCCTAATGGCCACATCTACCCACTGACAGAATTTAAACTGGGAATAGGAGAGAGAGAGAGAGGAGGCGGTAAAGAGGAGAATTACGGATACAGTGGACCTACAGCATGTATGCTTAGTGGTGTAATATAAAAATGTCTAAGTGTGTATCAAAGTACTTTCTTATTTAGCAAAGTAAAGCACTGGCTTGGACATTCGAGTTATTCCACTGCTGCAGGATTATTAAATCTGGAGCATGGACGAGTGGTGGGACGTGCCTCCCAGTCACCCCATCCCTGATCTCAGACTGGACCGCCTAACTGCCTTGCCTACCCAGCGAAGATGCCTTGTGGCAGTCCCCTTCGAGGTCTGGACAGCGGGGGCTCCGTATCCAGAGTGGGCTGACTCTGTATGTCTACTGGGGCCATGTTGAAACTACAGCTGGAGGAAACAGGGAGTATTATTATGGTGGCCGCCGACGTGGGCTGGGGTTGAGCGGCTGGGCCATGTCGACTCAGCTGCTCCAAACTACACATCTGCACACAGCCGCTAGCCTGCCTGCCTGCTGGTCGTAAAGGATGTGGGAGTGGAACTGATCTGTGCAGCGGCTGCAGTGTCTACCCTGCTGTGCTACGAGGGTGGCTCCTCCACAGCCACAGAGAGACCGAGAACTGTTGCTGAATCAGGGGCCTTACCCTTCTGGAGTCACACCGACCACTGGGGAGAGATGTCATCACTTGCGGGGCCTGACAACCACCTATGTGCCCAGCTGTGAGCTGCACAGAGGACCCGCGGTAAGCTTGTAACCTCCTGCAACCTCCATCGGGGCCTCCTAGAGGGGGACCAGGCCGCCCCACATGGGCGTTCTATTGGCCTGCTTTTGGAAGTCATCCCAGGCTGCCTGGCTTTGGTAGCCCAGCTGTTAGTACCCTACCCCTTTCATCTGGACTCTGGCAGGCTCAACCAGCTGGACTTGACTTACCTGAAGCAGGTCGGGGGAGAGCGGTGGGATGCTTGCAACCTCCTGAACAACTACTCTGAAGGTAAGACGCGCATCCCTTTCCACCCTAAACTCCCACATTAGCAATTACTCTCATTACTGAAACTGCCACTGTATTTGCCTCCAGGGCTATTGTTCGGTCCTTTTATTGGTCACCACAAAACACACGTACAGGCATGACATATCTAAGGCCCGCTCATCAGATAAATGGGACCACTTATTTGGCATGCTCCCTAGAGGCAAGCCCGATCCACACTTCTTCATTCTTAACGCTTGGAGCTGGCGGAGACTCTATAAAGATATAAACATCAGCAAGTTCTACCCTGATTGAGATGCTAGAAGGACACCCCAATATATTTGAATCCCCCAATTTCATTGTTGGGTGCTGGGAGACAAACTGAGGAGTTAAAGCCAGGATAGAATCCACCATACTAATCTCCGGGCCTCTGCCTCTTATCATTGCATCACCACAGCGGGAGAGGGACTCATAACCTGCGCTCTCAGGGCTCCCCAGACCATCAAATGTAGACCACCCTCTGATACTGCCCACCTGGCACACATAGAGGAATAGATATATTCCTGTATGCATCTCATGCTACCCCTAATATTGACAGATATGGCCTTAGTATGGGCAAAGAAAGATCACAACTTAAAGGACATGTTAACTAAACATACTGGAACACCGGCTGGGGAGCGACCATTGATCCGAAGGCTGGGAGACACTTCTGAAAGGGAAGACACAGAGGCTCCAGTAACTCGTGCCTTTCTCGAGTTTCTGTTTGCATCTTTAAGGGAGCATCTGCATGCAGTTAAACTAGATCAAGAGATGTTGGAGAGGTGCTTCATGACCTGGAGGCCATTGAAGAACGAGTCTTGGTCATTGAAGACCATGAAACGTCCTGGGACTAAGATATAGAACAACTACAACAAGAGGTCATCTGCCTTTGTGAGCAACAGATAGACTTACTAGACCATACCAAGGACTTGGAAAACAGGTCGAGTAACAATCATATCCGCATCAAGGGAGTACCGATGAAAGCGGAAGGGACAGACCTCAGCATCTATGTCAGGGACCTCTGTCTTCACATTCTGGAAGCCTCACCTGACATAGAGATAAGATTTGATCAAGTACATAGAGTGAGCCTGCAGAGACCAGTCTGCTCCTCCAGTTGACATTGTGGTCTGCATCCATGACTTTCAACTAAAAGAAAAAATTCTGCGCAAGCCTTGAGATGTGCAACTGATTCAATTGAAGGGAAATACACATATGTTGTATCAAGACCTGGCTGCTATAACTTTGCAGAAACGCCAGGACTTCCGCCCTGTGATCTCCCACCTGCGATCCATGGGTGCCTCCTACTCTTCGGGTCATCCGTTCTGGCTTATCTTTCGCCTGGACAACAAGCTTCATCAAATGGGATCACTCACAGAGGCATGCAAAATACTTGGCATAGACGACTCAGCATTTGGGGACTAACTTCCCAGCTCACGTGACCGGAACTCATGCACATGTTCTCAATGGCAGCGTCGGTAACCACCAATGAGTGGGATCAAACCAAGCCCAGAGGCCATAGAAATGGAGAGAAAGGCTGCAGTGGATTCAATGTATGGGGCCCAGATAGAAAGGATAAAGCATAATGCTCCTGGGCACTCAGGGATTATTTTCTTTGCTGGGGTGGCGGAGCTGGGATGGGGGCCTTGAACCACAATAAGACTGTTCCTCTTATTCTTCCAGAGAGACAGCGGGTTTTCTTTGCAGTATTGGACTTAATGATGAAGTCTTTTCCATTCTTGTTTTTGTATGTTAATACTCCTGGGGAAATGTACTCAACCTATGTGATACCAGGCTCATCTCCACCCATATTTTCAAGGAGACTCCATGCCATTGTAGGGAGACAATGGGGGAGTCTCAATTTGGAACTCTGATTTAAACATAACTATTGTTTATACTATGCTCATATGACTCATGCTAATTTACAAGTTCTTACTCACAATGCGAAGGGGCATAACAGCCCTGTCAAATGCTGGGCCATCCTCTCATATCTCGGCAAGTCGGTGACGGATATTCGCCTCATTCCGGAGACACACCTGTTGACTAGGGACTGGCATCAACTTAGATCCCAAGCCTTCCCACAACAGATCCTCTCTTCTGCTCCTTTTACCACAGCGGGAGTAGCAATATTGATGTCCTGGTTCCGCTGTGGAAAGGTGGGTGCCAGAGTTACCGAAATAAAGGGCATATTCCTTACTTACGCAGTGACTACCCAATACCACTCCATCACAATAGGTTCTATCTATGATCTACACCCTGAATGAAGGCCAAGAAAGCTTATTACGCAAGGTAATCACAGACATGCTATCCACGTCGGACAGGTTGAAACACCTGTATTTAACAAGGAGCTAGACAGGTCTCTACATTGATACAATAACACTGAGGCTCTAACAAAGGAAGGTAAAGAATGGCTCTCGGAGATGGGCATAAGGTATTTCTGGAGAGAACATCAACCTCACACACAGGACTACACCTTTTATTCTTATGCTCATAAACCATATGCCCGCCTTGAATATTTCTTAGTGACCATTCCGCAGTGTCTCTCACTATTGCACTCACTCCAGTAACTCATCCCACCTGAACATGGAATTTGAGAGAGACCCTGATGCCCAGGCCTGAGCTGGTGACCCAATCACATATAGCTCTAGCCCAATTTCTGGAACTCAATGGCACTCCGGACATCACTATTAATACACTTTGGGAGACCCTGAAAGCTTTAATGAGGGGGGAATGGATAACTGCCTCTGGCCGCAGACAATACACATTGTGAAGAAAATAGAGATCACCTCTCTCAGCGAATTAAACAACAAAAACGCGTTCATCAACATACAGGGGCTTGGACGGTTTGCCGCCAACTGGAGGCAGCCCACTCCTAGTTGGCAGACCTCGACCGCATCAAGCCAAATAAGCAGTGCAATGCCTCCAGCCTTCATTTATGCAGGGGGTAAAGTGCTGACTCTTGGCCCACAGATTAAGTACGCAAACGCAGGAGACAGGAGTACATTCCCTTCAGGCCTCAAATGGAACCAAGATTGTCGAAGACAGTTTTATACTGTCTTCTTTTTGGAACTTTTATAAGGACCTTTACACAGGGCAAATACAACCAGGTGCAAACACGACACACCTCTCTCCGGAGCAATCAGCCTCCCTAGAGTGCCAAATCCTTATTGAAGAGATTATATCTGCCATTTCCCAACATAAACCCATGAAATCACAGGGTCCTGATGGCTTTCCGGCTCTCTACTACAAAACATTCTGTCAAGTCCTACCCCCAATTTTAACACAGGTCTTTAGTCATGGTCGATTCTCCCCTTCATGCTGAAGGTGGCTATCATGGTTATTCCTAATGCTTTGAAGGACAAACTACATTAATGATGATTATAATAAACACATTTATAAAACGCATGGCTACATTAACTAGTGTGTCCCCACGCTGCGGCAGACATTGTAGTTCACATCACCTGATATTTCTTCATAATGTAGATATAAAACTCTTAACCTGCATCCTTGCTGCTCGCTTGGGGCCTCTCATGCCAAACTTGATCAATCCGGACCAAGCAGGATTTATTCCCAATAGACAATGCAGCAAAAACAGAAAATACATTCTACACCTGATAAATAAAGCTAGAGGCTCAAACAGGAAGATAATACTATTGAAGATTAATGCCGAAAAGGCCTTTGACCCAGTCCATTTGCCCTGTATACTCACCCTATTGCTGTAGTTAGAGTGGGAAACAACCTTTACAACGCAACTTTTACAACGCACTACCATTACAACAAAACTTTTACAACGCAACAGCCATTACAACGCATGCCATTACAACCCAACCATTACAACGCATTACACTACAATGCATACCACTGCAACGCATGTCATTAGAACGCAGTCATTACAATGCATACCATTACAACGCATACCATCACAACGCATAGTACCCTTACAACGCACTACCATTACAACAAAACTTTTACAACGCAACAGCCATTACAACGCATGCCATTACAACCCAACCATTACAACGCATGACACTACAATGCATACCACTGCAATGCATGTCATTACAACGCAGTCATTACAACGCATACCATTATAACGCATACCATCACAACGCATAGTACCCTTACACTATCCAACACTTACCCTACTGTTGCACCCCCTGGAGTTAGAATAGTAATTTTGACCCCTACACTATCCAACATTTACCCTACTGTTGCACCCCCTGGAGTTAGAATAGTAATTTTTACCCCTACACTATCCAACACATACCCTACTGTTGCACCCCCCTGGAGTTAGAATAGTAATTTTTACCCCTACACTATCCAATAATTACCATACATGCAATGTAATGGTATGCGTTGTAATGGTATGCATCGTAAAGGTAGGATGCGTTGTAATGTTATGCGTTGTAAAGGTAGTTTTTTGTAATGGCATGCGTTGTAATGGAATGCGTTGTAATGGATGTTGCGTTGTAAAAAATGCGTTGTAAAGGTATGCATTGTAAAAGTATGCGTTGTAACGTCATACATCCGTTAGAGTGAACAGGCAGGCTTCGGAACCATTTTTCATAGGCAGAGGTACGGGGCAGGGATGCCCACTGTCACCCTTGCTATTTGCTCTTTATATTTAGTCAATGGCACAGCGGGTTAGGGACAACCCAAATGTCACAGGAGTCACCTTTGGGGGTGTGGGTACTTCACCCAATCAGTCTATAGGCGGACGATGTCTTGGTGGCATTAGACACTCCAGCCATAGCACTTCCGGCGTTTCTAACTGAGCGAGAGACCTTTGTCCATGGAGCAGAGTTTTGAGGTAATATAAGTAAGTCTCAAGATCTTCATTTCTCAGCATCTCCAACAACAGTGGAACAACTTGCAATGCAATACTCGATTCAGTGGGCGCCTGAATCCATTCCATATTTAGGGATTCAATCAGCATTCTTGGTACAGGCGACAACAGCCTTAAACTACAGATCCCTACTTCTGCAACTTAAGGGAAACCTAGAGCGATGGCATCACTATCGAATCTCCTGGCTCTGAAAGGGGGCTGCCCCTAAAATGATTGCCCTTCCTAGGATCTTAGGGCCCAATTCACAGAATGAACTTAAGACTCAATCCTAAACTTACTACTATTTTGGTATTCACAGAATGCACTTACTACTTTTGGCATTCACAGAATGAATTTACTACTTTTGGTATTCACAGAAGTTAGGATTTTGTCTTAAGTCTGTCTTAAGTCTGACTTAAGTTTGTCTTAAGTTTGTCGGGCCCTTAGTTTTATTTCAGACACTTCTTACAACACCACCCCATAGGGATATTTCATGCCTTACAAGACAAAATGAACCACTTTGATTGGGCAGATGGTCACCACCCAAATGCGAAGAGAGCACAGCTACCAGTCTTCTGCCTAGGGGGGCCTGGGTCTTCCTAATATGTTACAGTATAATTAAGCAGCACAATTATGGTACCCTGTGAAGTTGAGTAGGGAGGAATCTGAAAAGCGTTGTCTATTCCATGGCAGGGCAGTCGCAGGTCAGCATTTGTGGAACATATCCTTCTTAAAGAAGTCAAAACACCAGAGGAGTCAATTCAATTCAATAAGCTTTATTCGATTTCATCAGTGGAAACCATAAAAGCAATATGCATATATAAAATGCAGTTACTATTTTCAAGTTAAAAAGTCATATAGGAATTAATTAGGCATATAATAATCTTACTTAAAATTAAAAACCTACAACAACAATCACCACTACTAAGAAATGTATCATTAGAAAAACAGACATATTTACATAATCAAAAATCACAATTTAATATCCTTCCTGCATCTAATCACCTTCCTTAAAAACATTGCCATTGACTGCATAGTGTACTCAATATCTAACAACTAAAGAGATAAAAAAGCTGGATGACATTGTCTAAGGCCAAGGGCCTTTAACATCGGTGAAATCCAGGCTTTTGATTTACATGAAATTTACAAAAGAGCACTACATGAATTGTTGTCTGCTGTGACATTCCCTCACATGGGCAATTACAAAGTATGCCTGACCAATCAGAGGAGTCTCTATCTATCCCCTATCACTAGAGCTACAATGGAAGTTTGAGATCAAGTGGTACACCGCAGAGTCCTCTTGTCGTTCCCTTCCCCAGTGACACCAATTTTGGGTAACACTGACTTCCCTCCCGGTATGGACTCAGTAGCAACCGCGCTCTTGAGTCGCGCAAAAGTTCACACAGTGGGCCATTTGTTTGATGAGGACGGGATACTTCCATTGACCAATTACGCAGCGATTATGCATTACCAGAAACTGAGAGGTTACACTCCTTAAAGGTGTGACACTAGCTGATGCATCCAACCTATCGCCCAGAGATGCCTTACGTCTTTGGAAAAATTGCTAGTGACCAAAACCTCAGATAAACAACTTATCTCTAAACTGTACAGCACATTACAGAAATCTATTTCCCCACACCAGGCTGCTGACCAGAAGAGCTGGGAAACAGAATTTGGGAGGTCTATAAAATCGAAAGAATGTGGGAAAGTGTACGATAGAGCACAATATATGGCATGGAATGCTGCTAACATAGAAATCACTGTAAAGAAAGCCACATACTGGTACCTAAACCCGTAACTCCTCCATAGAGGGAACACAGAACAAAACCCAGTTTGCTGGAGGGGCTGTGGCACACTGTTACACTTACTACGGGAATACCCGAATTTAGCGGAGTACTGGACTAAGATTATCAATGATATAGATCGGCATTTGAATACACACCTATCCAGATTTCCTGCTTACACAATTTTGGATTTGCTTAACCCACTTATTCCGCATTGAAGTCTGTAGAGCGAGACAGATAGGGTTGGAACTGGGAGCCTCAGTCCAGAAGATATTAATGCAATAGGGGACAGGACGTACTCCAAACTACCAGAGGTAATGGGGATAGATAAGATCAACCTCTCTCTAACGGCACAGAATGCTTCATCTGGAGATTTATGGATTCCAATGACATCACATCCGGTGGACAACGATGCTACATAGTCACACAATGCCCTCTACCGATGCGCAGATGTACTGCTGTTAAATATTTTCAGATCCAGTTTGGCATCTGGGGAGACTTCAAAGGTGAGGAATCTGTGGCTACATGTCTCTATCATTTCATTTCATTTCAACAGCTTTATTCGACAAATGTAAGTCATAAAAGCAAATTTTCAAAAATAGAAGTAAAATTAATTAGATAAAACAGCTGTTGATAGGAGAACATTCAATTATTGGTTATAAAAAGGATTTACTTCTTTTTCTCTATTTATAAATTTCTTGGATAGAAGTACACACCCCAGCTAAGATCATCTTTAGAGGCTCTTGATCATATGTCTAAGTGGTGATTCATGCTAGACCTGGCCTCCGAAAGATAAATTGAATACACTTATCATAAAACTTGATAAAAACTCCTAAGGGAGTGTCATAAAAACATTTAAAGTATGTACAAAACGCATCACAATCTTAAATAAGATGAACAATTTGTTGTTGTACCCTTCTACATGTAAAACTCATTTAGATCTTGATAAATGACTCTCACTATTAAACCCTATACTGCTTAGTGGAAAAGTGGCTATTTTAGGTCACATCATTATGTAACCTCACTCAGACGTAATAAACGGGCCCTCAATACCCATGACCACACTAAGAATTTTGCCATGGCTATTGCAATGAGCGGTGAGGTATCGGTACACAGGATACGTTCTGCTTACAAATTGGGAGCAACCAGACACGGCACGGGGCAGCATATGCAGCACAAACAAAAAGGAAATGACCCAAAGATTCTTTGCTAGAATTGCATCCCGGGCATGTGGCAACTGCTTGGGTGGTCCATTTAGCGGTAAATGATCTCGCTGGAAGTGTGCGTACCCTGAACTGGAAATACAGTTTGCGGTCTAGCGGTTTCATGTTTAGGTCCCAGTAAATATCCAGCATCGCCATGGCTTTATATTCCAAAAATCGTCCTGAAAGGGAAGATGGCTCACTTTGTCTAATGTTTTTTTACTGGAACCATTCCCAATATTTGGCCTTCAAAACCTCCTTTGTGGGAAAGTTTGAGTTTTCAGGATCTGACCATATCGAAGACATGCCTATGTCGGACAAAAGGTCTCGGCCCGCCCATAGCCATTTAATGCGGTGTGAAACATTAGCCCTTATTATTTCTAAAGAACCTTTCACATAGCCTACGAGCTCCGGTGTAGTCCAGAGTCTCCTCCAGTAAAGGAAGGGTCAGAGTTTAGCTACCGCTGCAATCTTTTTTCTCCGCAAATCAATTAATAATGGTCTCATTGGGGTACTTAGTGGCAGTCTAGTAATTTTTCTTTAGAACCTTATTTACGAAGAAGTAAGAGTTACTAGGGGCCCGATCCACAGAATGAACTTAAGACTCAATCTTAAATTTACTACTATTTTGGTATTCACTGAATGCACTTACTACTTTTGGCATTCACAGAAGTTAGGATTTTGTCTTAAGTTTGTCTTAAGACAAACTTAAGACAGACTTAAGACAGACTTAAGACAAAATCCTAACTTCTGTGAATACCAAAAGTAGTAAGTTCATTCTGTGAATGCCAAAAGTAGTAAGTGCATTCTGTGAATACCAAAATAGTAGTAAGTTTAGGATTGAGTCTTAAGTTCATTCTGTGAATCGGGCCCTAGGTTCTCACACCCCAAAGTTCCAAGCCGTAAAGGGTGAGCTAACAACTTTCATATTATACATTTCTAAGACTGGGCTAATGGGCTTGGTATGCGATAAATTGTGTTCCAGGTGCAAAATCCCTGATATCTGCCTATGTTTAAGGGAAACTATTCAATCTGATAGTCCCACTCCATACTGTCTTGAAAGTTAACCCCTAGATAGGTGAACTCCCTGACCAATTCTAGCAACCTATCGTTCATACGGATGCCCCCCTTGTAGGTCCTGTGTGGATTAAATGCCATTACCTTTGTCTTTGACACATTGACCTTAAAGCCCCGCTGCGAACAGAATCCCTCGAATGTCTTTAGGGCTTTCTGGAGCCCGTTTGGGGTCTTGGATAAGATCAATGTGTCATCGGCAAACATCAATATTGGCACTTTATCACCTGCCACAGGTGCATCCCGCGGGGTAGAATTCATGTAATCTACTATCCCAATAATGTATAATGAGAATCGCGTTGGGGCCATCACGCAACCTTGGCGCACGCCTCTTTCTACTGGGAATGATTCGGCAACTTCCCCCTGCCCACCCCACCCATTTTTGCACTGTTGTCTTCATGCAATCTAATAATCAAAGTCAGGAGCTCTGGTGGAATCCCTAGCTCTTGCAAGATTAGCCATCATTTTGTGCGGGGGACAAGGCCGAATGCCGCCCTAAGATCTACAAAGGCGGCATAAAGACTTCCCTTGCCTATGGTCACTATCTTCCAGTGTATCAGAACAGATCAAAACACCTGGTCAATAGTGCTAACGAAGGCTCGAAATCCGGCTTGCATAGGGGACAGGACCCCAAACTCCTCAATCCATTCCTGTACTCTATTGAGCACCAACCTCCCAGTTATTTTCTGGAGACCGAGGATTAGGCTGATAGCCTATAGTTCCCCGGACTTGATTTATCCCCTTTCTTATAAATGGGGATGATCTCTGCACTCTTCCAGGAGTCGGGTATAGGGGCTCCTTGGGCGATGGCATTCGATAGCAAAGGAATATACCGGCACCATCTATCTTTGTCGTATAGGAAGATGTCCCCTGGTATGCCATCTGACCCTGGTGCCTTCCCATCCAGTACTGATTTAAGTGCTGTCTCTACCTCAGCCCTGTTAAATGTTTCATTCAGGTATAGTGTTCTTATGATATCACCCTCTCCTTCAGGTAGAGTTGAAGCATATTGGGGTTTAAAATAGTTCACCCAGTCCGATTGTGATACGTGGTTTTAAGGTCGCTCTGCCTGGCCCCCCTTGGCCCATTTATAAAAGTTCCAAAATTGTTTGGTATTTTTCATGGCACAGGTATCCCTTAGTTCCCGCCACCTTTTGTCATCCTATGATTTCTTGGCTTTTGCCTGGGTGCCCCTATAAATGGACCTTGCTACTCAGACCATTGTGGGGTCTCCCCCTTTGATGGCTGCCCCTAGGGCCTGGTGTGCCTCTTGACAATCTTTATTGGACCATTGCCCCTCTTTAGGAATAGATACCTTAGAATTCTTTCCCTGCTTGAAAAAGTAGGTACGCAGGAGTTTGAAAAGTATAATGTGTATGCCTGTTGAATTGGCTAGATCCCTTTCTTCCTCTACACAGGCCTCTAATTCGCTAGTAGCGTGAACCACGCTCTGGAGAATAATGTCTAGCAAATCTGGCGTTTCTATTAATCTTACCCACTTAAGCCGTCTTAAATAGTTGGTTGGTACAACCTCCCCTAGGGAATGCCTGTTCCTGGAGTGTGGACAGGACATTTGACAGCTCAGATCCAAGATTCCGCACTAGGGATTATGGCCACTTTCTATCCAGTCTATGACCTCCATGTCCACCACCAAATCAATTCTACTAGTACTATGGCCGTTGTTGAAGGTATTAGCCCCATATTGAATGACCACATCATTCTTGAAAGAGGCATATATCATATGCCTCTATAAATGCATGCCACTCTGGTTACCCATCTTAGTGCTCAGACCTGCGATATTCCAGCTCAGGATTCTATTCTGAAGTGGAGATAAACCTAATGGCTGCTGCATCATGCAATTATGAAATGATGATAACCCATTTCCGGTATGCCTTCAGTTTCTATAGATAGCGCCAAAGCCATTTTAGGAGGCGATACCTGCACTACTGGTGTCTCCTTGATGTTTGTGTTTCTAAACCCTGTGAGTGGCCTGGGAATTCCTGTTAGCCTTAGTCAATTGTTATCCCCAAGTGTAGCACATCCCTGCATGCTGGGGGGTCTCTGGGTGGACATGATACCATACATACTAATAGGAGGGGAGCGTCTAAATTGGATTTTCGAGTTCTCCGGGGGACTAGTATGAAACTCCAAAGTAAAAAGATTCTCAACAAGATCTATACTTTCCATGGTAAGCTCAATACAATCGTAAGGATGACTTGGGGAAGTTATCCTGAGCGCAGCTATTATGTCGCCCTTAATCACCGAACTGCAACCTTTAACATGCCTTATCCAGTGGATAGCTTTATTGGTTAGAGAGTCCCTGTTCTCAGTGCCTCCACGTGCACCACATTTTGGTACATTTACCATGTCGATTTTGGAGGAGCTAGCTATGTTAGGTATGATCTGTCTCCTGGACCCTAATCTAGTTCCCGGATGTGGTAAACCCCCATTTGAAGAGGTTTTACTTCCAAGAGGCGAATGGTTCCTCATGCCTGATGGTTTGCTATATTTTATGATGTTATTATTAGCTATGGTAGGGACTGTGCGCTTCACCATTAAAGGGGTTGCCACATTGATGCTCTTCTTAGCAGGGACTGTGTTTTGATTTACCCCTCCCGCTGTTTTATTACCGGTTAAACCTAGGATAGTCAGAGAGCCTGAGGATTCATTAGGTGTGGGGCCAAGTAGGGATTCCAAATCTCTACTAACCTGTGTACTTCCCTTCCCTTCCCTTTTAGCACTACCTCAGGTAATAGAGATTTGACCATTGTAAATATCTCCTCTAATATGCCCTTCATTGACCGTACCTCAGTTCTTAATGTGGTGACTACTTGGGACATGTTTTGCCATTCTAAGCGTAAGCCTGATTCGATAACTTGTTCTTGTGATTCATTTGGGTTTGCGCTGTCCTTAAACTAAAATCTGAGAGTGGCTGGATCTGTTGGTGCAGATAATTATAGGATCGATATGGTCTACACGATCTACATCAGGCAATAACTTATTTTGCTCAATGGCAGTTGGTAGTGTAGCAGTGGAATCCTGCACTCCATCGTTTACATTGTTTGTTAGTTTTTTTATTTGGCTTGCGAAACATATCAGGGATTGCTGACTTCACTGGCTTCACAGATAACCTCGCTTTTTGGTTGGTTTTATTACTGCTATTTGCGTGCTTCAAGGGTGTTGATTCTAAGATAACCTCACACTCGCTTATAAGAGTGTCTATTCGCTTCATAATACAATTGCTTGCTGCAGATTTTTGTGATTTTTTGCCTTCTCCCCCGTTATCTTGTCTTTCCCCCCTTACTCCCCTCCCCACTCTTTTCCCGGGCCTTTCGTTTCGCCATTTATGTGAGCAGAGTTATACTAACAATGGAATAACTAAGTAACCCTGCCAGGCCTGAATACCACACTTCTCCTGGGTTTCAGCAAACCTTAGAGACACCAATACTAAACAATGAATTACTTAGTTTACAGTGAGTAACAAAATAGTTTATGCCTTGGGTTGCATCCAATAGGCCAAGTAAACCAGGGCAGACTCAGTTAAATGGTTGATGAAAACAATCAGTAGCACAGTACCTTAGGCTTCCCACCCTTGCTTGGATCGGCACCTGGTCGCAAATCAAAGAGGGGTGGCCCAGCCCTGCCACTTCCTGGCAGTGACGGGCTAGGACCGGCCCACCCTTAGCCCACGCGCTTTCCCGTGCCGAGGGTGTTGTTGCGCTCTTATGAGCGTGAGTCAGCATGACCAGCCCCTCCCTCAGCAGGCGGTGGATTATGGGACCTGGAATCCCCCAATGACCAGCAGCAAAGATTTCCGTGACCCGCGTTACGGGTGGTGTTGCGCTCCTATGAGCGCGAGTCAGCGTGACCAGCTCCTCCCTCAGTAGGCGGTGCATTATGGGAGCTGGAGACCCCACCGACCAGCAGCAAAGATTTCCGTGAACCGCGTTGCAGGTGTTGTTGCATGCTTATGAGCGTGAGTCAGCGTGACCAGCTCCTCCCTCAGCAGGTGGTGGATTATGGGACCTGGAGTCCCCAACAGCCAGCAGCAAAGATTTCCGTGACTCCTACAATACACTGAAGTAGAGAATGCGACATATAAAACTGGGGTGAGGCGCTGCTCCCCTCCAAAACGATACAAAAGGGGATGATGGACGGAGCGTTTGAGCAAATCAAACACTCACCCCCAGTCAACTGATCTGGGTTTAATCCATCACCATTCTTTAGCTCACTCAGCCACCCCAGTTCAGACATGGCCATATGCAAATCAGTCTGACCCTATGCCTCATGGAAACAGTCCAGCCTGAACTGCCAAGCCATGTCTTCCCTGGATCGGAAACAAGCATCCTGGAACCGGTTTCCGATACATAATCCTCATCAGCCAGGCTATCTTGAATCCAGTGGCCAAGTGAGCAAGGGACACACGTCTGAGCATACCCTGCCAAATTAGGGCAAACAAAGCAATACAAAAGGGGAGCAAATCAAACACTCACCCCCAGTCAAATGATCTGGGTTTAATCCATCACCATTCTTTAGGTCACTCAGCCACCACAGTTCAGACATGGCCATATGCAAATCAGTCTGACCCTGTGCCTCATGGGAACAGTCCAGCCCGAACTGCCAAGCCATGTCTTCCCTGGACCGGAAACAAGCATCCTGGGACCGGTTTCGGATTCATAATACTCATCAGCCAGGCTATCTTGAATCCAGTGGCCCTACCTATGCTCCCTACCCAGGACCACCATGAGCCTAGAGCCGCCCCTGGACCCAGCAAAGAGATGCTGCAGCGAAGGACTGTACTGCACCTACTGCTCTTCGGCTAGCAAATAAAGAACTGTGATGGTGGTGACCTGCTCAAGAAGTCATCTGGAGCTCCGGACCGAGAAGGTCACTCCGAGCGTGAGTTGGCCGGCTCCCACATGGCCATAAAAGCTGAGAAGCCTTCCCCTTGAGAGCCCAGCACTAAGATGCGTTTTTTCGCTGCTGGTGCAGCCTGGGAGACTTAGTCCCAACCTACAAAAGTTACAATTGATTCTTCTGGACCTGGGAGAGTCATCGGAGTACAGTTTAGTCACCCAGCCTGGAAGTTACTGCAAGCTTCAGAGAATGCACACACCTTGCACTCTGGAGCGCCTTGAGACCTTCTTGGTGAATCGTGCGCTATATAAGAACTTATGACTTATGACTTATGACTAATGGAACAAAGGTATGTCCATTGGTGTATGACTGACAAAGTGTGCCAGCACACTGGGAGAGTAACAATTTGAGATATCTTATTTTGTCTCTCCCCCTTTGATGCAAGGCAGTGCAGCAACTTTGGTGCAGCATTGCCTTGCATTAAAGAATAGTAAATCTTGGCCTGAATCTCACACAATCTCATTCACTACCTGTCACGTGACTCTCATTCTCTTTCATTCACACGTACAGAAACATTTTCGTCCACATGTTATGTTATGTTAAAAAAAATTGTATCGCGCACGTACACCGAGACGGTTTCTTGGCACATATGCACACTCTCTCTCACTTTGATACACAATCAACTGCTAGCACAAATACAACACATATTTGAAACCATTTTTATTTACCACTATCATAGGTCATAAGTGCGCTCCATTTTTTATTACACTAAGAGTGAATAAAAGATTTTTATTCCCAATTATCATAATGAAAAACACACACTCTAACTGGAGTTCACCTTTCACCACCTCTTAACATGACCATTTCTTGGATAGTTATAGCTGGTTGTAGACCATCTTTTATTGAAACGATGCAGTGGTTGATCTATAGAGTTTGTATACTCCTTTTCCTTAGGACCATTAGGTAGCATGGTGATTGTCACTTTTGGATTCATGTTGGTTGATCTTTATTAGCCATGATTTGCTAGAACCCACAATTACAATTACATTCGGGTTTCCCTTCTGGATATGCATATATCAATATTTGAATTTTTAACTCTTATATTCGGCTGAAGATCATCACACTATTTAACATTGCAGAAATTTCCATTATTCTAGTGTAGCATAGGTTATTGTTAATCTTATCCTTTCATTTCAGTATTCAGTTTAATCGAATGAAAACCTTTGTAGCTGCTGAGTCGTAGCGTTAATATTGTTTGTTCCAACCTGGTGGTTTACCGGAGGTTGGTTCCACTCACTCATGTCGAGTCCCATTTCTATGTTGCTGATCGAGGCTCGTTTTGAAACCGACCGCGAGAGATTCTCGCGTTCACTCGTTTTCATCTTGACAAACACGGAGAATAGCAGACGCGAGTCTACTAGATTTATACAGGTACGAGCCATAATAGTACATTATTTTCACTTGTTATAGAGTCACAACTTCGGAAAAACGGCACCACCGATTGTAACATAATTGTCACGGAGGAGATCATTCCGGCGTTCTAGCGCCGGTAATTGTTATATATTATGTTTATTCGCACAGCATACCATCAGTGTGCAATAAGTTAGAACAGTTTATTGTTTGTTAGTGTACTGAGGACATTATTTATTGTTTATTTCGGCAGCTTCATTTGGCCCTGATATTCTTTGGTGTACACAAGGAGGAATCAATAGTTACACGTAGTGGCACTATAGCTGAATTTCCTCCTCAGGTAGGGCACTTTGTTCATGTATTTGGGTGGCCTCTTTCAGTTTAGTTTTAGTTGAAATACTCAACCCTTTCGTTGTTGTTTTCATTGCACGCACCTAGCTATCAGCAGAATTCAGCCAGGTATGCTTTGTTTAAGGCTATCCCTTTCGTTTTGTCCATCACATTCATCAAATTTTTTGGGTGCTAGTGCTATAATGTGTTGGTAATGTAATGACGGGCACGTGGTCCTTTTTACCTACTGATTTTCCACCAGTATTCTTAGTCTTCACAAACGAGGTGCATGTTGAACATTTTGCAGTTTCTTAACTTGCAAATATTCCATAGGATCTATATTCACATTTCATTAATATCACTATCACACCTGTCTTGATGAGTTAATCACTTGATGACCTTTATACCATTTTATTTATATTGATTTCAAGCATGCTCTTGACCCGCACATGGCGATATGAGAATTTACACACAATGAGTATGTCCTTTTCTAAATATGTTATTAGTGAAATGTCGCAATTTTCTTTCATAGATTTCCCCTGAGGAAGGGACATGTTGGTCCCAAAATGCATCGGGCATGTCAAAAAAATGTTTCATGGTGTATTATGAGCACGTAAAAATTGCATAACCTGTTAAAAAATATTTTCATATGTATAACTTTGTATGTATAATTTTGATTCCAACCAAAAACATATGGTTATTATAATTTGATTTTGGTATGTGGTTTAATATATAAAGATACATATCAATGAATTCCGTGAAGTACATTTATTACTGAGTACAATGACACTGGATTTATTCATGTATAAAAATTGTTTATTGAATGATTGCTGAATAATCAAATATAGAGTCCACCCGGACTATCCCAGCACAGTGCACAGCGTGTTCTGCCAATCTTGGCAGTATACTCAACTATCTTAGGAAATGCCATCCCTCTTCCACCTATCACCATCATTTTTAAATACCCTGCTTTTCAATTAATTAAGAAATCTTATTCATGTGATGCGCGAGCGCGCAAACCAAGATGGCGGCTCGCTAACGCAGCTCCGGCTCACCCGTCCTTACGACGAGGTATTTTAAGCCGATAATATAGGATTAACCCTTTTCCTACTAGCAGAAACGTTTACCGGCAACACAGTTTTTCCAGTTTCTCCGGTGATTTGGGTGACTCCTGTGCCTCCTGGCTTCCTGCTCTTCCTCCATCGAGACTTCCCTCAGCTTGCTCCACAGTTTCTGTCAGGGTGGCAGAGCTCTGCAGAAGGAGAGGGCGCAGCTTTGGCCTTGGTTAGCTCCCACTGCTGGTTTTAGCTGCTGCACTGGTTTGATATATTTATCTCTACTTTTATTGTAAAACTGACTATTTTTGCCTGTGTTTATTCATTTTCTTGAGGATGGAAATTCCATACAGCATTTATTTTAAAACAAGCTTCACTTTAGTTCACATGCTCAGACCCCAGCTATTCTCCTAAATGGTTAATGATTGAACGCAGCTTTTTATCGCCATTTCGTCTCTCATCACTTTTGTCTATGTCTATGTCTATGTCTAATTGAAACACATTTTTTAAATCCTCCACCATTGCTTCCACTTAATTATCAATGATTTTGATGCATCTTTTTAACCACATATTTCTGATTCTACTAGGATTTCCTTTTGGCACAATCATATATTAAAATGTAACCATACAATTGCATTCTGGATACCATGGATATCGGCTGGCATTTTCTTCATCCAGGATATTTTTGAAGAAGATGCTTTATTATCTTTCTCTGAAGTACAGGCCAGATTCATGCCACCCGAATCCGAAGCTCTTAAATATAAAAGTCTTTGTAATACATTGCTTAACGCCTTCTGAATGTGATTCCCCATATTAAAACACTGGATTTGGTAAATTATATTAGTAGCTTTTTCTGCGTCTCAACATGCTGTCTCCAAATTTTATGAACAGCTTAATTTTACAAATGCTATTAACCTTACCTTTTTATTTAACTTTTAGAAAACAGAACTTTCTTTGAATTTCTCATTAAAGAATGGAGACAAATATGGACCATCAATATTTCAGGATGGTTTCCTGTATCTCTTTCTCAAACTAACACCTTTATTTTGTTCAATTGTCTATGGACTCCTTATAAGTTATTAAAAGCTAAACTCATAGACTCTCCACATTGTTGGGACTGCAAATGTTAAGATAGTACTTTGAAGCATATGTTTTTTGAATGTATTGTAATATCTCAATTCTGGAAGAATGTTTGGGATATCATTGTTAAAATACGTCCTATTTCTGAGGCTTTCACGTACAACATACTTATTGGTAAATCTTACCTCCTATTATCCAACTTATTGGATTCCCAGTCTGAGCTTTTTAATCTCCTTATTTCTATTACTGTTAAATCCATTACTTCCAAGTGGAAATCATCTGAAGCAATATCAATCCAAGCATGGTGGTCATATGTTACTTTTGTTAGATCGGATGCCCAATTATCTTTCAAGGGACCATTAAAAAATATGTCGTCATTTCAACAGTTAGGGAAAACAATTATTAAACTATAAAATATTTAAGAACACTATATGCTTTTATAAGGGGTATTGTATCACTAATGCTTTGAAGAGTTACCTTCTTTGTTTCGTTTTTTTCAATTTTTATAATTTTACAGTTTTTTATTACAATGGTAAACTCTTGGTATATTGATACGGTTATGGTACTTTTATGTTTGTACTATTTCATTATATATACCAACTTTGTATCATTTTTTGTTTGTCTTGCCTCCAACAAAACCTAATAAAATATTTTGAACTCAGAAATCTCATTCATGTCCCTCTGGTGCAAGCTGCCTCAGTGCTTGCAGTATCCAGTGTCTCTGAGTTGGCTTTCCCCAGGTGCAGTGCATTCTGAAATCTTCATTTTATAGCAGTTCTGCTGTTGGGTTTTCAAGTAGTTTCAGAAAATTGTGCCTTTCCAATTGAAGTGTTCCCTTGTCCTGCATCACAATAATTGGACTGTTGCGTTGTGATTGCCACACACTGGATTCAAGCTAGCCTGGATGATGACGGCTGATTAGCCAGAAACCGGTCCCAGGATGCTTGTTTCTGGTTCAGGGGAGATATGGCTTGGCAGTTCAGGCTAGATTGTTTCCATGAGGCACAGGCTCAGACTGATTTGCATATGGCCATGTCAGAACTGGGGAGGCAGAGTGAGCTAAAGAATGATGATGGATTAAAACAAGATCAGTTGACTGGGGGTGAGTGCTTGCAATGTTCAACACTCCGTCCATCATCCCCTTTGGTTTTGTTTGTTCGCCCTAAGTTGGCAGGGTATGCCCAGACGTGGGTCCCTTGCTCACTTTGCCACTGGATTCAAGCTAGGCTGGCTGATGACGGCTGATTAGCCAGAAACAGGTCCCAGGATGCTTGTTTCCGGTCCAGGGAAGATATGGCCTGGCAGTTCGTGCTGGACTGTTCCCATGAGGCACAGGGTCAGACTGATTTGCACATGGCCATGCCGGAACTCGGGGGAGGAGTGAGCTAAAGAATGATGATGGATTAAACCCAGATCAGTTGACTGGAGGTGAGTGACTGCAATGTTCAACACTCCGTCCATCATCCCCTTTGGTTTTGCTTGTTCGCCCTAAGTTGGCAGGGTATCCCCAGACATGGGTCCCTTGCTCACTTTGCCACTGATTCAAGCTATCCTGGCTGATAACGGCTGATTCGGCAGAAACTGGTCCCAGAATGCTTGTTTTCGGTACAGGGAAGATATGGCCTGGCAGTTCAGGCTGGACTGTTCCCATGAGGCACAGGGTCAGACTGATTTGCAAATGGCCATGCCTGAACTGGGGTGGCAGAGTGAGCTCAAGAAGGATGATGGATAAAACCCAGATCAGTTGACTGGGGGTGAGTGCTTGCACTATTTAACACTCCCTCCATCATCCCCTTTGGTTTTGCTAGTGTAAGTAGACAAAGACATTTGTCTATCCATTACTTACAAGTGACTATTTGCTCTATCTCACATATGATTATTTAATTTGCGTATTTGAACAATCCTTGTGGACCTCTATTGTTTATCGTTTGTACTATAACTACTTTCATGTTCCTGTAAAACGTTCTGTCACCTGACTGGGTCTTACCAAAACCTTGTGTTTTTTTCCTATATTGTTTTTCGTGTACCCTAAAAAATATCTTTTGCTGGTTTTGTAAAGTGTTCTGACACCAGACTGGGTCTTATTTGTGCTATTTAAAACACTAAAATTAAAAAATTTAAAAAGAGGTATCATCATCAAATGGATGGCCAGACAGAAAAACTGATTCAGTATGTATTTGAAATCTCAAGAAGAGGATTTGAGAACAATGTTGTGCTTGGCATAGGTACAAGGAATAACATTAAACATTAATCTATTCACATGTTGCCTTTCTTTCATATGTATTGTAATCATCCTTGTATATTTCCTTTCAAAGTGTTTTCGACTACCATGGTGTTGTCTGTGTTATCTATGCAAGAACATTTAAGTGAGTTAACTGACATTCAGAAACCTAAACACAATGCTTAGAAGAAGCTTAATGAGTTGTATGCAAATCATAGAAGAAATTCTGTATTTCAGTGTGTTCCAAGTAAGAAAGAAGCGGTTGTTACTTGCAACAAACTGAAAACTGCAGTTTAACGCCCCAATTCACAAAGGTAAACTGAGGCGAAAGTTTAACTTTACAACTTTCGGTATTCATAAAGGGCATTTACGAGTAGTAAAGTTAGACTTTTGTATCAGTTAAACTAAAGTTTTGGTCTTAAGGTTGACTGAGACCAAAACTGAGAAAAAACTCTAACTTAACCACTCAAAAATGCCCTTTGTGAATACCGAAAGTCATAAAGTTAGACCTTCCTCTCAGTTTACCTTTGTGAATTGGGCCCTAAGTTTGTGGACTCATATGTGATAGAACAGAATGTAAACCCATTTGTTGTTTGGTTGCCTCAGTTTATGAGAGTCTGCCCAAAACCTTGTTCTGCAAAAAGATTTGGCTTCAAATTGTATATCTTTGGAACTAAATTCAGAAAATGAACATAAGGGTTATGCCCATTACAATTGAAAAACATTGTTATTTTCAATTCAAAAGGTAAAAATAACTAATAAATAAAAAATAAATCTCCCAAAAAAATGCAAAAATATCAAGGACAAACATAAATTCCACAGAAGTGATATCATCCACAACCCAAATATTTAAATTTAAAAAAACACTTCAGGAAAACCAAAAAATCAGGGAAATTAAAAATAACATTGGTAAAAATATAACCAAATATATTTCCTTGGAGAGACCCCAACAAGAGTATGTAAAAGAAACCTAAAACACCCACACACACTACACATAAACCCCATAAACATTACAATGCAATATCCAATTTAAAACAAACATAGAATCAACATATAACTAACAACCATAATAAACATATAACTACAATATAAAGAGATGGAGTGAACTCAAATACCACAACTACAACATATTTCTAAGACTATTAAAAAAAGAACACAAAAAACACCAATCAAAGATAACTAAACTAATACTATACACACTTCCCCATTACAGTCGAAGTCCCAAAAAGTAATAAAAAAATAATCTCACCTGACCCGGAAAACAGGAATAAGGAACCATAACCGAAAATAACTAGAAACTTCCCAAAATAACAAAGAACCACAAAATTAATAAAGCGTAAAAAAAGCTGTTAAATAAAACTATAAAAAGACTCCGACCCCTTTGAGAACATTGCATAATAAAAATAATTCTTGATTTGATTTCATTGTAAAAAAATACTATAAAAAATTACCCAGAAAAAAATATTACTAACAAATAAAATAATAAAAGAAATATAAAAAACATCAAAATCAACTCGCAGAAAATTTACTTTTATGAAAAAAAGTCTGAATAAACAATGTATACAAAAAATTGTATGTATGAAGAAAATGTATTATATTTGTGAAACAATGTTGTTAAAATTATATGTATGTAAAAACTCTGCAAATGTGAAAGTTCAACTTATATGTAAAAAAGGATAAAACATGCAAAAGATATATGTGTTTAAATGCTCATGTTGGTGTAAATTGTACGTGCATCACAAATATGTTGAAAAACTGTTTTTTCAATGTATTTTGAAATGCAAATATATATATAAAATGTATATAAACATGAGAAATATACACCAACATTATTTCCACACAAAAGTTAAATTCAGTAAAGAAAGTGTTAGATTTACAAGGGTGCAAATGAAAATTCCAATTCCAAAGTGAAATACATTTGTAGAAAATGTAAAACATTTATCATCCTTACTCCAATCTGAGCCCCACTGGGAAAAGCATTGGATTGAGGGGGGCAGATTTACTATACCCACTCAAATTTAAACCATATTTGCAAAATACCTAAACACTCTAAAATATAAAATAAAATATTTGCCATTCAATACAAAACATTTTTTAAAACATGTTTTATTGACATCACAGAGTTAAGACAACAGAAGTGTGAGGCAGCTCTCAAAGCACTTAGCATAATACTGACAGTTGGACACCCTTATTCAAGCACATCCCATGAATGCCCCCATTTAGGAACTTGAAAAGAAGACACATCCGGGTAAAGTTGTGGAGCTTCCTTTTAATGCGTCCAGTGTACAGCTCTCCCGGCAGCAACTGCTGTCCAGGCATTCCCGCATTCCATGCCCCGCATAATAACAAGTACCACGCGCAAGTCACTGACTCTCACGTGGCCTAAGTAAGTGACATAAGTAAACATCCTAACACATCCCCTTCCCTTCATTTAAAACATAGAAGTACAACTTTCCCTCCCCCCCTTTGCCAATGACGAAAAAAAAAAGAAAAGAGGGAAAGAGAGAAGAAAAAAATATATATATAAAATCATGTAAATATATATAGTCATTCATAAACACTAAAACAGGATAACTGACAGTGGAAATTATTCAATATGTAACAAAATCACGATACTTGGAAGGAACAGATTTAACTCTTAAAGAACTCCACTGAGGAACAGTACTGTTATCAGTTGTAAGCATACTTGGATTCATGGTGGCAGTGGGAAAAACTTCAGAACCCAGACCAAATTTGTCTCTCACAAATTCAACCTTAGACCTGGGTACAATTGAAATACAAGACTTATTCCAAATCTTCCCATTTTCAAGCACTACAACAGGATCTTTTACCTCTTTGACCCGTACAGGAGGAGAGAATCGAGCATGACCTTTGCGCATAAGTATGGGTTTTTTGATTCTCACCCAGTCAGCTTGACATACTGGAGATGTTTGATGCTCTTATGTGCATATTTTGCCTGAGCAGCACCCCTAACATCAGCTACTCTCCCAATTTTGCCTACATCAACTTCCTTCCTTAACATCCAATCCTTATTAACTTTGGAACCTGCTACCCTACCCTGAGCAAGGTGAATGGTGATACACCCGTACCGGCATGAGGGGTAATCCTCATAGCCCACAGCATGTCAGAAATTACTTGTTTCCAATGAAAACCATTTATGGAAGCTAATTGCAATTGATACTTAATTACACAATTCAGACGCTCAACGAAACCATTGCTACATGGATGATAGAGAGAGGTAAGAACATGTTTAATTCCATGCTTCTTAAAAAAATCTTGCATTTCTGCAGAAACCAACTGGGTATCATTGTCAGATACTAATTCCTCTGGAAATCCTTCTCGCAGAAAAACATCCTTAAAGAAATTAATTACAGTAGCAGAATTGATTCTCTCAACAAATCTGACTTCTGGCCATTTTGACATGTAGTCAATCAAAACTAATGCGTATTTTGGAGTACTACCTAAATCATTGAATGGGCCAGCCACATCGAGCGCCAATTTATTCCAAGGTTATTCTTTCACTAGAATGGGATTTACTGCAAAAGGACAAGTAACTTGGGTTTTGTCACTTAGAACACAGGCTCCTCAATCTCGAACACAGTGTTCATAGCCCGATCAACACCTGGCCACCAAAAATCTTCTTGCACCCTCCGTTTCATAGCACGAATACCCAAATGACCAACATGAGCCAAGTCCAAAATCGTTTTACATAGTGATTTAGGTTCAACTAATAAGCTATCCCTGCGTAAAATTCCATCAACCAAGGACAATTCATCAGTAATTCTCCTGAAGGGAACCAACTCTGAAGATATAGATTTGTCATTGGGCCACCCATGAGTTAAGAAATCAATTGACTTGCACAAGTCAACATCTTCAGAAATCGCAAGCTTCCAATCAGCTTCAGATAAGGCAGCACCTGTCTCAGTCACAGAACTAACAGCACACACCATCTCCAGCTGATCACATTCCTGCTCCAAATTATTGTGAGAAAGAGGTAACCTAGACAAGCAGTCAGCTACACTGTTCTTTACCCCAGGTACATACTCCAAACGATTATTGAACTCAGCAAGTCTGTAGTGCCATTTTGCTATGCGAGGTGTAGCTCTCCCACCACCTTTAGTTGTGAAAAGGTCAACCAGAGGTTTGTTGTCAGTTTTGAGAATTATATGATTCCCCCACAAAAAATTTCTGAAATATTGTACACCCCACCAAAGGCTAATGCTTCCTTCTCAATTGTTGAATAGGTTCCCTTAGCACCTCGGAGAGTTCTGGAAGCGAAAGCAATTACCTCTTCTCTATTGTCAGGTCTTTTTTGCATTAAGACCGCTCCCAGGCCAACATTACTGGCATCAGCAACGACAATGCATTGATCATTAATGTTGAATAACTTGAGAGGACGTGCCTGCACAATCACTTCTTTCAATGAGTTGAAATTATTTGCACATTGCTCAGACCAAACATATTTCACATTTTTTTAAGCAAATTGCGTAACCATACAGTTTTATCAGAAACATTTGGAACAAATTTTGCGTAATATTCAACCAGACCTAAGAAAGAACGCAGTTGATCTTTGTTTTGAGGTTCAGGTGCATTCTGGATGGCAACTAGAAGTTTCATTTTAGATTCCACCCCCTTGGCTGAAATATGATGACCTAAAAAATCAACTCCATGTCTAAGAAATTTACACTTATCCTTTCTTAAAGTCAAACCATAAGATTTTACAATATCCTAAACTGTTTTAACTCTTTCATTATGTTCTTGTATTGTCTTGCATGTATAAGAATGTCGTTCTGAAAGAACACGACCCCTGCAGTGTCTTTAAAAAGATTGCCCATAAGATGTTGAAACACTGCAGAAGCCGACACCAAATCGAAAGGCATTCTTAGATAACGAAATGCACCCTCAGGAGTCACGAATGACGTGAGATGCCTAGTGTTGTAATTAGCTATGCTTGTTTGTTGCACAACTTACAGAACTTGGCTGTTGTCATGGGGCTGGTGGAGTTCTAGTTCTCTGTTTGACAGTTGGTACCTCTCTGGCTTAGCGAGAGGAGCAGTGGCTCGCTTATCTTACAATAAACATAAGAACCTACAATTGGAGTTACTTTGTGTACGATTTTAAGAAGATACCACATTATTTTGGCGACGAGGTGTCCTGGAGTTACTGCAACGGGACGATTTTGAAACGTATTCTTGTCGAAGAAGAGTATTGATTTGCACAGTGGTATCAAACGGATGAAAAAAGCAGATTTTTTTGCTGTACAGAAAAAGAAAAGAATAAATCGTCTCCTACCTTCTCCAGCGGCCGTGTTTCCCCAGCGGCGGTTTCAGCATTGGACGTTGCTGTGAGGTGAGGAGGTCGAGGGGTGGGTTTTGCTGAGACTGGCTGCTCCGGCTTCTGAGGTGTTGGCGGATATCTACGGATCTCCTGGTGTTGTCTGTGGCGCAGGGTGACAGCCTCTTGTGCTCGTTGACGGATGAGAGCACTTGTTGAAGAAGTTTGAAGAGAAAGGGATTGTAGTGAACAAGAACAAGTGTGAGTTTTGGAAGAGGCAAGTGGAGTTTTTAGGACACTTGGTTTCTGGTGATGGTGTTTCTCCCAGACCTGGTTTAATAAAGGCTGTTGTAGAATGTCCCATTCCTAAGAATAAAGATGAGCTACGTTCGTTTCTGGGCTTATGTGAATTTTATTCACGATTCATTCCTGATTACGCTACCAAAATGAAGTCTCTTTCTAACATGCTCAGGTCAAGTGCCGTTTTTGTGTGGGATGAAATTTGTCAGCAAACCTTTGATTTAGTCAAGTCAGAGATGGTCAATGCAAAGACCTTAAAAGCTTATGACTCTAATGTTAGTTGTACCATCACGGTTGATGCGAGTAATTATGGATTAGGGGTGGTACTTACCCAGAAATCTGATGATAAAGAAGTCACCATCAGTTACGCCTCCAGAGTGTTAAGAGATCCCGAAGTTAATTACTCGGTGATCGAAAAGGAATTATTAGCCTGTTATTGGGCGTGTGAGAAGTTTAGGACCTATAGCTGGGGTACAAAATTCATCATACAGACTGATCACAAACCTTTGGTTTATATTTTAAGTGGTGATCAGATTAAGTATGCCACTCCTCGTATTGCGCGTCTCACTACCAAGTTATTGCAATATGATTTTGGAATTAAACATAATCCTGGAAAAGAGAATGTCACTGCAGATATGCTCTCTAGACTTCCTTTGGAAGATGATGAGCCTTTGGATTTGGATGAAGATAGAGAAGACTGTTTTATAGCTGCAATTGATGCTGTAGAGAATTTGGCGTGCAGTGAGAATGAATGGAAGGATGAGGTGAAGGCTGATGTCACTCTTAGTGAAGTCAAAGAGTACATTGTGGGCGGTTGGCCAAAGGATAAAAATGTGCCTTTCTATAGCCAACCCTTTTGGAAGGTTTCAGAAGATTTATCCATAGAAGATGATGTTGTCATGAGGGAGGGCAGGTGTATTCCCCCTATCAAGTTACGCATAAAATTGATAGATTGTGCGCATGACGGTCATCCTTGAGTTACTATGACCAAAAGGCGATTGAGATTACATTATTGGTGGCCGTTCATGGATAGTGATGTTGATGAAAGAGTTAAGGAGTGCTGTGTTTGTTCTGGTGCTGAAAAGGGTTTGAAGGTTATTACACCTCCTTTACAACCTATTCCTTTTCCTTCTAAAACATGGCTGAAGGTGGGTATAGATCTGGTGGGACGTTCAATTTTCTTCCTTATCATCTGCGTTTTGCTTTTGTTTTAATGGATTTCCATAGCAAGTGGCCAGAAGTAAAGTTTTGTGCAAATCCCAAGGCCAACAGTGCCATTTAATTTTTAAGAGAAATTTTCAAGAGGGAAGTGTTTTCTGAAGCTTTAGTTTCTGATAATGGAGTTCAATTTGTTAATCATGAGATGTGTACTTTTTTGTCTGAATCGGGCGTGAAACATTTGAGGAGTTCTGTAGGACATCCTCAAACTAACGGTCTTGTTGAGAGAATGAACCGTTTGATTGTGGAATGCTTTAAATGGGCCAAGAATAACAATTTTGATGTGGAAAATGCAGTAAGATCAATGTTATGGTTTTATGGGACGACTCCGCATTCCATTACTAAAATTGCTCAGTTTGTTTCTCTCAGGGGTAGGTTACCTACTTCAACTCTCTATCCGGCTTCGTTATTGAGAACGGTTTCTCAAAAAAATTCTTGTGGGATTGACCATTCAGTGTTAGAAACACGTGTTAAGAATGCTCAGGATAAAATGTCTGTCAGATACAATGAGAAAAAATCGACAAAAGAAATTGATGTTTTGCCTGGTGATATGGTTCGTATCAAGAATTATAGGTCGGTTAAGAAAGGTTGTGATACTTTTGGTGAAGCGGTTCGTGTTGAGAAAGTTTGTGGTATTGCTGTCATGGTTGAAGGTGGACATTGGTGGAATGTTGCTAAATTGTAAAGGTGAAAGGAAGAAATGACAATTTTACATATTTGAATAGTCCTATTTTGAATGGTGCTCAAGCTATGGTTTCCAAAGGTTGTGTATCACATTTTGTTCCTGCTGCGAGTGCGATTAACAATCCTGTGGTGAGAAATCCTCCTGCGTGTGAGATGAACAATCCTGTGGTGAGAAAATCTGCACGTGTGACCCGTCTTCCTTGGAAGCTATGTTGATTATTTTTCTCTATGCATTTCTGGTGCTTTGTGAATTAATGTCCTATATATTTTTTTTTCCTATGTTCTTTTTGTTTTATTTTCTTGTTCATTTCTTTTCTATAGTATAGTATTTTCATTAATTAAAACAAGAGGTAATGTTGTATTTAGCTATGCTTGTTTGTTGCACAACTTACAGAACTTCGCTGTTGTCATGGGGCTGGTGGGGTTCTAGTTCTCTGTTTGACAGTTAGTACCTCTCTGGCTTAGCGAGAGGAGCGGTGGCTCGTTTATCTTACAATAAACATAAGAACCTACAATTGGAGTTACTTTGTGTTTGATTTTAAGAAGATACCACACCTAGAATCTTTGCACAACTCAATTTGGTGGTATGCTGAAAATATGTCAAGGGTAGAAAAATACTTCGCACCTTCAAGAGTAGATAACATCTCATTTATGTTGGGCAAAGGCTGTCGATCTATCCATATGCACGAATTCAAATCGTGCAAATCCACACACATTCTAAGTGATTTATCAGCCTTGCGTGCCAAAACTATGGGAGATAACCATTCTGACCCTTCCATTGGTTCGATCACGCCCAAAACACGTAATCTCTCAAGTTCACACTTCAACTCACTGCTCATGCTTAGTGGTACTTTGCGAACCTTGTGTGCAATTGCCTTAGCCCCTTCTTTTAAAACAATATGATATTGGAAACTCTTGAGTTTGCCAAGTTTATCATTGAAAACCTCGGGATAATTATGAACCCACTCATTCTCACTTGATGTACTCACAGAATGCACAGGCCCAGCATCCGAAAGAGTAGCATAATACTGCTTTGCTTACTGCCTAGATAAAACCATATCCACATGATTAGAATCAAGAATGATACCAAGCCCACCTTGTTCATGCCGTCCTAACAAATTTGCACCTTTCTTAACAACATAAATTGTACATGACGTGCAATCACCCTTAAACTCTAGCTTACCTTTAAATTTGCCTGAAACCTCTACTCCTTTCCCCCATAAGCAAACATTTTTTTTTCACAACAAATTTTATTGATTGATCAGGTAAAAGCAGGTATACAGTTCTCCACAATCAGGAGGTCACTGTAAATTATCAACACATATATATCATTGTATCCCAATCAATAAGAAGAAACGTTTCGCCCTAACCCCCCCAACTCCCACAGCCACCCAAGAACCCCACTACCCGCCCCTTATCCCTCCCTAGCCCTGTACACGCGATCATGTCAAGCCTTCTGTACGTGCTATCTGTAAGTCCGGCGCCATGCGCACTCTAGGTCTGGCGTCCATCACCCAAATCTAGATCGTCGTCAGGCTCTGCTGGGGGATCAAGAGTCAAACCCCTGTAATCTGCCCACCGTTTCCAGATTTTATAATGCTTCCAGGGGCAACCTCTGGCCTCCAACACTGGGCGCTCCAACCCCATAAAATAATCCAGTCCAGCTTTCCACGCACTCAGGGGGGGGGGGCTCGCTCATTCTTCCACGCTCGAGCCAATTACCGCTTGGCCACCACTAGGCCCAACAGCAAGAGATGAAATAAGCGAACATTTTAATAGATGATTGTGCCAAAGAAATTCCACCTAGAGTGTCAAAATCCTTGACATTATTCAAAGTGAAAGGAGAACCTGAATCAGCAAGAAATTTGGTGCACACATCATTCAGATAGATAGAACACACAGGAGATTTTCTCCTTTGAGATTCATCGAGAGATGCAATCTCTACTATACCAACAGCTTCCATGGAAGAAGCAGATAACATCAACAATTCATAGCAGGTTTGTACAACAGTAGCCTTGCACATGCGTGCTAGATGGCCCTTCTTTCCACATTTAAAGCAAGATTGATTAATGGCAAAAAAAATTAGAGATTTTCCAGGTGTGATCTACTGCCACACCGATGACATGACAAGCCTCGTGCATCATTCCTTGTCTTGTTGACCAATGTATTCGAGGAAGTTCGAGGAACGTTCGTGTTCATGACCTTCGAAGGCTTAGCAGAAGACTTGGAAGTGACTAAATTGACCTCGGCTGATGCAGGTGAAGGAACAGTAGCTGATACCGGTGTACTTAATTCCTTCATACAGAACTGAAAATGTTCAACTGTCTTCGCCAAAGTCAAAGCAGTCTCCAAATCAGGATCATCAGAAGACAAAAGTCTCTCTCGCACTTTCCTGTCACATGTGCGTTCAATTAACTGACCACGAATAATCTCATCTCTAAACTCTCTGTAGTTGCAGTTCACAGCTAAAATCCTTAAGGCTGCGACAAAGTCATCAATGGACTCACCAGGCATTTGTGAACATTGTGAAAATTTATGACGTTCTAAAACAATTTTGCGTTTAGGATTGAACCTCTTATCAAGCGTTTTCATTAGTGAAGCATACTCGTCAATGACTTGCGAATCACCATCCTCACATGTGCTATTACTTATTCTCACTTCCTCAAGAGGCAACGTCTCTAGAATGGACCTGCCTTCAGCCCCTAAATTGTACAACAGCAGTGCCCTCTTTTTCTTCGAAGTAAAGGTATCGCCGGTAACTGGACATAATATCGACTACATATTATCGAATGGACAAAATATCGACGAAAAAATATCGACATTAACTAAATATCGACTATAGGAATATCGTTGGACAAAATATCGACTGAAAAAATGACCCAAAAATATCGAATACAAATATATCGACTCAAAAATATCGACCAGACAAAATATCGAAATATAGTGAAAGTAAAAAATATCGAGAATATGTAGAAAAAAATGTTAAAAAAATATATATATATTTAATATATAAAAAAATAGTAGTTAATGTTTAGGAGCGGGTTGTGGGTTTATAGGGGAATAGGGTGGGAAGTAATTTAATAATAATTAATTAATCAATATATGTTTGGTAATTGTTTTAATTAGATTTTAATTGGTAATTAATTAATATTAATTAGTTAATTGTTTTATTAAGTATTTAGCATATTATTTAATTGATTAATTGATTAATTAATTATTATTAATTATTGTTTTTTTTATTGATTTGTATATTATTTTAATTGATAAATTGGTTATTAATTATAAATAATTAGTGATTTATTTTATTATGAATTAGCATATTATTGCCATTTATAAATTGCTAACAAATTAATTATAATTAGTTAATGATCTTATTAATATTTTGCATATTATTTAAAATAATTAATTGGTAATTAATTTATAATAATGACTTAATTACATTAATTGGATACATTTAAATGTAATGTATAAATGTATGTTCATGTTAATTAATTAATTGGAATTAAACAATAGTAATTAATCAAATTTATTATTATAGCTAATGTGATATATTTTCTTTTTGTTTTTGTTAAATATTATTTTTTTGTTAATTAAATATTAATGTTTAATGTTGTGTTCATTATTATTTATAGTGTTCATGGTCAGTTTAATAATTTTTGGTATAGGGTAATTTTTTAGGGTTCAGGGTAATTTTTCTGTTCGTGATTAAAGGTGTATTTAGTGGGATTTGGGACATTTTTAAGTTTTTGGGTAAAGGGGTTTTGAAAGGGTGAAGGGTCAGTTTTCAGTTTGTGGATTAAGGGGTGTTTTTTTATAATCAGTGTCAGTTTTAAGTTCAGGGGTAAAGGTGTATTTTTTGGGGTCAGGGTCAGTTTTTAGTTTGTGGGTAAAGGGGTATTTATAGTGTTTAGGGTCAGTTTTCAGTTTGTGGGTAAAGTGGTATTTATAGGGTTCAGGGTCAGTTTTCAGGTGTTGGGTAAAGGGTTATTTTTGGTTGAGGGTCAGTTTTCAGTTTGTGGGTAAAGGGGTATTTGTAGGGTTCAGGGTCAGTTTTCAGTTTGTGGGTAAAGGAGTTTTTTTAAGGTTCAGGGTCAGTTTGCAGTTCTTGGGTAAAGGTGTATTTTTTGGGATCAGGGTCAGTTTTCAGTTTGTGGGTAAAGGGGTATTTTTGGGCTTCTGGGTCAGTTTTCAGTTCTTGGGTAAAGGGGTATTTTTAGGGTTGAGGGTCAGTTTTCAGTTTGTGGGTAAAGGGGTATTTGTAGGGTTCAGGGTCAGTTTTCAGTTTGTGGGTAAAGGAGTTTTTTAAGGTTCATGGTCAGTTTTCTGTTCTTGGGTAAAGGTGTATTTTTTGGGATCAGGGTCAGTTTTCAGTTTGTGGGTAAAGGGGTATTTTTGGGGTTCAGGTCAGTTTTCAGTTCTTGGGTAAAGGGGTATTTTTTGGGTTGAGGTCAGTTTTTAGTTTGTGGGTAAAGGGGTATTTGTAGGGTTCAGGGTCAGTTTTCAGTTTGTGGGTAAAGGAGTTTTTTAAAGGGTCAGGGTCAGTTTTCAGTTCTTGGGTAAAGGTGTATTTTTTGGGATCAGGGTCAGTTTTCAGTTTGTGGGTAAAGGGGTATTTTTGGGGCTCTGGGTCAATTTTCTGTTCTTGGGTAAAGGGGTATTTTTGGGGTTGAGGGTCAGTTTTCAGTTTCTGAGTAAAGGGGTATTTGTAGGGTTCAGGGTCAGTTTTAAGTTTGTGGATAAAGGGGTATTTGTAGGGTTCTGGGTCAGTTTTGGGCTTTGGGGTGAATGGGGTATTGTTAGTGTTTAGGGACAGTTTTGGGTATTTTAGAGTGCTGGTGTATAGTGGAACATAAAACACTTATACATTAAAGCTATTATACGAAAATACAAAATTATATATCTTTACATTATTAAGTTTTACTTTGATCAAAAAAATATATGTATTAGCATGTTTCCAGACAGTAGCTAGAGTGGAGTTGGAATTCTAATTATTAATTGGTTAGTGTCCAGCACCATCACTGATATTACCTACACTGGAGTTGGATTAATAAATAAACCTTGGTCAGTCTCCACCACATTTTATGATATTAGCTTGAGTGGAGTAGGAATAGTAAATAATTTTTAGCTAGTGTCCTGCAGCTTCTATGATATTAGCTTGACTGGAGTAGCAATAGGACATATTAAATTGGTCAGTGTGCAGCACATTTGCATACATTTGTTCATTACTGTCTTTTAATATTAAAAAATAATGCAACATGGATGTTTTCAAAAAACTTTATTAAACAATTTTTTAAATTTTTATTGTGTACTACAATACAATCACAAACAAATATAACATCACATTTTTTTGACTTTTAGTATTCACAGAATAACATATTTACATTTATATACATGTTGTCAATAATAAAAATAAATTTGTTTACAACATTCTTTCAGTAAATTTTACATATTCCCATCAGTCACTTACAGTTTCAAGTATTTATATAGAAATACATAAAACAATGATTTGTTATACATTTCTTACATTAATATTTAATAATGTTAATATTAAATATTAATATTATTAAATATATATAAAACATTTTTTATTTTAACAAGTAACATGAGTATTATTACATTTGTTAGAAGAAATTGAAATACAAAATAAAATATTTCTTGGTGTATATTTCTGAAAATGTTGTTTTTACATTAAACATAGAAATCAATTCGGTTGTAAAGTTTATAATTGTATAGGGAAACAATATGTTTAATTATAATATCTGGTATAGCCAAAATATTAGTTAAGCTATTATATACTTTTGTTATAGTTAGAAATTATTATAAAACATTTTGTAATAATTAATAAAAATAATAATTATTTTATTAATTATTATTATTAATAATTAATAAACATAAACATTCATTTATTATTTGCAAAAATATATACATTCACAGATAAAATAAATACTTTTTTCTGGCCATTGTTTATATAGTAAATGGTTCAAATTGTTATATTAATAACAATCAATAAGTTATATTATTTATCATTATTAATTATTACCATAAACATTTATAATGTTTACCTAAAAATAAACACAAACTTATTCATATAAATATACACAATAACCAAATATTTACATCTTTTATTCAAAGTCTTACATATTTTTTTAATATTATTAATATATAATAATTATTATATATTAATTTATATTAAATATATTTATTTTTCTTAAATAAGGAAAATTGTAATGAGTATAGTGTATTAATTTGTTACATTATACATGTGTATGTATTATATTTTTTACATATTACATTGTATTTTCTATTATCCTTTTACACAAATGGGTTAAGGGGACTACTTTTTTACCGCGTAAGGTTATTGCGCTCCATTCTGGACTGGAGAAGCTCGCGGTTGGGAGTTGCTTCGCGTGGAGAGAGGTAAGGTTATTTTTACCTACAAATTATAAGTAAGTGGTCATGTTTGAGGGTATAATCGAACTTTGTAGTGTTTTTTGGTGTATGTATTAATAGTTTAAGTAGCGTTTGGGTGAAAAGTCTCCGTTATAGATGTGTCGTGCTTTTTTTGCTTCAAGTCTTATTTTAAGTGTTCGGAAATGTCTTCTTACATGGTTAATGTTAATTGTTAGTATATTTACAAATGTGAAGGGGGTATTTGTGGGTGGGTTTCGTTATGTATGTTATTTTACAGGTTTCGGTTCCTCGCATGAAAACTACATGGAAGGAAGCGTGTTTTTTTACGGAGAAACAAATGTTTGAGTTATTATGCTTATATTTTGACATTTATCTCCGATTTTTCGTGTTTGCCAGGAGCGGTTTTAACACTTTTTCAACCTTTTTCGGGTTTTTTTGAGGGTTTCGATTCGGATTGATACATTGATATGCGTGACCGTTTTTTAGAAATTGTGTGTATATCACTTTAAATAATAAAGTGTCCACACTACTGTTTTCGGGATTTCCTGGAGCGTTTTTTTACGTTTTACACTTTATTTTCGGGTTTTTGAGGGTTTCCCATATTGGAATAGTAAGATATTGGATTGGATTGTATGGATTGCTTTTTCCTTGATTGCGTCTCTCATCTCCAAAAATTGTAAGTATTTAATTAACAATTTTGATTGGGTGGGAAATGTCGATTTTTAATGTTATGTGTATGTGTGAATAAATTATAAACATTGCATATTTGTTACGAATTTTTTTTCATAATTTTAATAAGTTTGTCAAATAAATATGTATTATTTATAATTGATTATATATGTTTATGACATGTAAATTTTACTATTATTGTAAGAAGACATTCGTATATTTAGTTGACATTTTTATAGTAGACTTTTCGCTATTATTGCCAGGTATTCTAATCCTCTAGTTGTAGGGTATAGTGTGACTTGACTTTGAAGTAGTCGGAACATTTGTTTTGTTTGTTTAGTGAGTTTTGGACCTATTTGTGACACTGATTGTTCCATTCTTAGTTCCTGATAGCTTTGTTCTTTTTTCAAAGCTTCTAGAAGGTTATGGAACGTGGGTTTGCCTCTGTTTGTAGTTGCTTGGAAAGCATTATGCCACCCTTCTACACTGTTGTTAGTTTTAGCCTCTTGGTTTAAAGTACTAAGATAGACATTCCACCAAGGGATTTGGAATTTGGGCTGGCGTCGATGTCCAGATCTGTGCAACCTTCCCACCCAAGTGTCTTCAAAATAGTCCAGTAATGGGGTTAGTTTATCCTCATTCCTCTTGTAATATGCGCTGTCAATTAATAAATTGTAATGTTCAGCTACATCTGTAACAGGGACGTAGGCCAGGGCTATTAACTTTTTAACTTGATAGGCAAAGGTGCTATCTGTAGAGTATAGTATACTTAAAGTAGATTTTTGGAGATGCCTCCATATACTCTGATTAAAATGATAATAGCAACCCTGGATTGCTGTGTGGGGAAATGTTCTCAAAATGCTATTAATCATAGCTAATTCGAAATCAATAATTATTTTTTCAGGAAAATAATGATTGATTTCCGTTTTGAGAACATTTAATATTTCGGTGTAAGTGGTTTGCTGTTTGTTGGGTAGCAAACAGTAAATGAAAGGTATGTTAGAATTATGGTATAAACCGTGGATGGAATACAGTTGATAAAAAGGTTTTGGGCAGGGTTTAAATGTTCCATCCATCATCCATTGGGGACACTGTTGGATTTTGCGTAAATTACTTGCAGTTGCAAACATAATTATTCTGTTTGTACTGCTTTCATTATCAAAAAGAATAAATGTATCTTTATTGTGAGTGATGGCCATTTCTGGTGAAATAATAATTTCCTCAAAAGTTGTTGGGTTGGGTTGGGTTGTGCTAGTGAGTCGTTTAGTGCGTGCAATTGTGCGTTTCAGGGAGTTAATAGAGGGTAGTTGACCTGAAGCATGGGCTGGGACTTTTACCAGTTCTTCTTTAAGGATTTGTGTTGTTGGTTTGTCACTTTGTGTGCTAGCACTTTTAATACTTTCTAAAGCATCTCTAATTTCAATTTCTGTGACATTTGGGGGATGATTGTGTTCCCTAGTAAATAGCACATTAGTTTCCTCAGTAGTGGCCCTCCCATAACATTTGTTGGAGTAATATTTGGTACACTTCCAAAAAACTTTTCTACCACTTTGTCTTTCCTGATTATACACATAACCCATGTAGCATAATAGTAATTAATTTTTCTGAGACATGACAAATTCTGCACCTTCAGTCATTTTGATTTACTTGTTCTAGGAAAGAGTAGAAAGAAACAAAATCAGAACACATTTTTTTCCTTTTGTGGTGCTAACATCATTATTGATGCATTTATACTTACAGTTAATCAAAGTAGTAGTCACAGAAGCAGAAATGTCTTTTGAAGGATGTTCTTGTATGTATGTCTTTATTTGCTGTTGGTATGAAAATATAGAAAAGCAACGTTAATGTTTACACATAACAAACGTATTTCCTACTCAAAAGCAGTTGTCATTTTTGCTTACTTGTACATTTGATGTAAACATTACATATACTTACTTGTTTAAATAGTAGAGTAGTAGTAATTGCTGGAGTACATCAAGTTAGTACAGGTTTGATCTGTAGAGTAGATAGAAGAAATAAATGCAAAATATTATAATTTTTATATTGAACCATTTGGAAATGGAAAATATTTAAAAGTATACTAACTTCTAAATAAGTCGTTTTCTTTGTTGTAGGTAGAATAGCTGTATGATGTATTTAGAATATCTGTAGAGGAAATATAAAATAGATAACATGTTGTTAAGAACATAGTCTGTGTTATTTTCGGCAGTTTTTGAGAAATGACAAGTATACTTACATTTTTTACAAGGGTATTCTTGTATATTGGATTAGTTTGTGTTGGATGTTTTCATAGGATATGTAGAATAGATGTATGATGTTTTCAGAATATCTGTAGAGGCAATTCAAAATATATAACATGGTGTTAAGAATATAGTTAGCGTTTTTTGTGCCCACTTTTAGACAAATTACAATTATACTTACATTTTTCAGAAGGGTAATCTTGTGTTTTGGTATAGTTGATGTTGGATCTTTCAAATGATCTATAGGGAAAGATGTCAAAAGCAAGATATGTTCATTCGAAATGTGCAATAATGAAATTGGCTGTTTTATAACAAACACATCTATACTTACATGTGTAATTAGTGTAGTTTTATCCTTTTTGGTGTAGAAATAGGACAATCTCAGTATATCTGTAAATATAATGTTTTTAAAAATTAAATAATTTTGTAAATTAGTGTTTAAAAACAGCAGTTGGTGTATAACAGAGCATTCTTATATACTTACTATCTGATTTTGCACGTGAAGAAATATGACCATGTAATAGGAATTGTGTTGGAGTAGTTTCTATCAGAAATGTAGGAAGAGATGAAAATAAAATAAGTGTAAGACTTAGGAGATGTAAGGAAAATAGTGCACTTCTAATTTAGATTTCTACAAAAATGCTGTGTTACTTACTTGATTAATTAGCTAGTGAGCTGGATCTTTAAAGATGTTTATTCTGCAACAAAATCTTCAGAGTGTTGGCATCTACTTTCCAGAGAGGTAGCAGCAACAAATGGTAGAATGCATGTATCCCTTTTATAGTATATGTATTATGTGTGCTTTGATTTGATTGGTTGTAGGATGTAAGGAAGCATTGTATAGGCTAGTTTGAATTTTGTTTAGTTAATTGGAGTTTTTGTTGATGTGAGAATGGTGGTATGTGGTGATTCCCGCATTAAAGCAGGTTCGTTTTTAAATGAAATATATTTTTATGTGAAAATAAGTAATGAAAATGTTAGTTAAATGCAAAGAATATGTAGAAAATGATAAAATGCATGTAATAGAATGTATAGCAAATGTGGATTAATAGTAATTTTATGTAAGTAACAGGTATTATATGTGAAATGTATTTTGTATAGAGAAATGACTTTTATTGATGATAAAGATGGTATTTTAGAAAAGAAAGTGTACAAACATGAACTCGATATTTTTTTTTTTACGATATTTTGGTAGTCTATATTTTTGTAGTCGATATTTTTGTAGTGTTAGGGCTAATTTCATGTCCAACGATATATTTGTAGTCGATATTTATTGAAGCGATATTTATGTATTCGATATAGTTAGTACTCGATATTTTTTACTCGATATTTTTGTAATTTGTGTAATAAGTATAGACAGTCGATATTTTTGTCGTCGATAATTTTTCAACGATATTTTGGTAAGTCGATAATTTGACCGTCGATAATATTTCAGTGATCCGGTATCGCCATCAATTGCATCAATACCAGCTTCAAAAGTGGCTTTCCATTGTTTCCAAAGCATGGGAGGAGGACCAGGTGATTGTAAGAAGGTAGGTGGTGTCTCTACTTTTTCCATTTTTCCATTTGCGTGGGTGAGTTGCTGCCCCAGACAAAAATAGTTACTACAAGAAGAGGCAATGTCAATTGCAAAAATGCTTTTATGTTAAAAATTGCCTCAAAATTGCCTGTTAGCCATACATGCTATTTACTCATGTAAAATCCTAATGCTTTTAATAAGAGAAAAAAAAAATTAAAACTTTCACTTTCTTAAAAAATGCAGTGTGAGCAAGCACTGTCAAACACTGTCAGCCTGCGCTTTATTGACTTGACTTAAAGCACACTGAAAAGTAGAGCATATGAGTGTTGACTTCGTGCAAAATGCCCTTAAACGAGCTGAAAATGAATGCTAAGCATACGCTTATCGTGGAGTGCTGTTAATGTAACTCCATGGCAACGCGCGTCAAGAGCAGCGTAGTGACGCTGATACGCACGTGACGTGCACAGGCTGGCTCGCGTACAAACTTCCTCACACACAGGTAGACTCGCGCACAAGACGTTGTAGGCTAAAACAGGTAAAAAAAATGTAAGTAAATCCTTGAGCAGAGGAACTCACGACATGTAGATGAAGATAGAGAAAGTCAGGATATGCGTCCGTCGGCCGAACAAAAATCAGAGGATTTTGACACGACGTCGCAGTTGCCTCGCCGTGGAAGAATCACTACCAGGACGTCCAGCAACACTCGTGAGAGTAGCAGACACTGGAAACCTTCGTCGCCAATGAAAAGAAGACACATCCAGGTAAAGTTGTGGAGCTTCCTTTTAATGCGTCCAGTGTACAGCTCTCCCGGCAGCAACTGCCGTCCGGGCATTACCGCATTCCATGCCCCGAATAATAACAAGTACCACGCGTGAGTCACTGACTCTCACGTGGCCTAAGTAAGTGACGTAAGTAAACATCCTAACAGAACTCTTGTAAGGGGTCCATCATAACAGCTAGGTAAGTGCTGAAAGGAAGTAAGATCACTTGTCAAGGTGAAGGGAACTAACCCCCAGATGCATCAAGCATCCATTTTGTGATTCCTTATTAGCGAAAAATAAGGAATCGCTAATAAGGAATAGCAAAATGCTATGCAAGAAGAACTCGCTCAAAAAATAGCAAATTCTTAAAATTCCTTAATTGCGACTCGCAAACTGCGAGTCGCAATTAAGGAATACCTCCCCATTCATTCCTATGGGCCTAGAGGCCCATAGGAATGAATGGGAAGACATTCCCAATTTGCGAATAGCAATTAGCGAATCGCAAATTGAGAATGCGATTTCAAGGGTGCAGGGGTGTCCAAAGGACACCCTGTTGCATCCCTGAAATTGATCTGTGCACATGTGTTGTGCACACACATGCCCTTAGGGCATGTGTGTGCGCTACATGAAACTTTGAAAAATGCACAAAAGTGCTTTTTTCAAAGTTTTTGCATATTACCATGAAGTTGAACTTCATGGTAATTTGCCACTCCTATTAGTGAAATCGATAATTTTTTTACTTTGATGCATTGCATTTAAGGAATCTCAATTTGAGATTCCCTAAATGCAAATAATTGCAATTTAGCGAATTCTTAATTTGCGATTTTTGCATTTGGGATGATGCATCCCAAATGCAAAAATGCCGGTCGCAAAGGGGCAGATTCTGAGAATCTGCCCGTTTGCGAGCGGATTTTACCTTGATGCATCTGTGCCTTAGACTACGTAACTGGGGGGGTGAAGCTCTAAGGCAGGAGTGGCAGTGTCAGAGAGTATAGTGGGGGTGAGGGTGCAGCGGATTAGAGCAGCAGGGTTGCAGAGGACACAATATTTGTGTCTGTGGTATCTCCCTTTGGCTGACATCAGGAATCACGCCAATGTTTTGTCTGGGGAATGGGGAGTCAGAAGTCGCAGCTGTGCAGTGTCTGGGATGTCCTCTGTTTGTCCTCCCCAGTGGAATCAGCGTCAGATACCAGGAGCACTTGGCCCTCATTGTCTATACAGAGGCAATCCTGGAGTACTGTGTCGGATGCTGATGCGTGTTCAGTTCTAAGCAGCTCCTCCTGTGCCTCAGTTCTGAGGAGCACGCTTTCACAGTTGGCCCATCTGAATAATTCTTTCTCCAACCCCTGAATCGTTGGTCTTCTGGATTTCCAAAACAAGGAGAGGATGGGGAAAGGATGTAGGCTTACGGCTAGAGTGGTCGACCTCGGACCTGGGGAACCAGGTTCAAGTCTCAGCAACAAAGCTACACATCCTGTGATTCTGGGAAAATCACTTAATCTCCCCGTGCCTAACAAAAATGAATGTGTTTATCTGTAACGAAACTGGTGCTCATGTAAAGAGCTCTGATACTCAATGCCTCGGGTCTAGTTCGCGCTATATAAAACAAAAAAAACAAAAAAAGTGATTTAACGTCATCCAAGCACCAAGGCTAGGTCAGCAAATCTTGATATGATCACGTTAGCTTTTGTTTTAGGTAAAAGGCCCAAAAGGCAGGTCATTGGTGTGCTGGCTATGTTCTGACCCGTGTCAGCACTAATGTACAGCACCACTGACTCCCACTAGAAGTTGAGGGTTGCGCAGTCTCATACCTTGTGGCAAAAGTTTGCCCCTAGCACTTGGCAACAGGACATGCAGCCTGCCTTCCAGGGAACATATGATTAATGCATTTGAGTGTTAAGTATGCCCTGTGCATGCAATATATTTGGATACGTCTGGAGTGAGAATTGCGGGAAACGCGAGGTATATAACTTAGGATGTTCAGCCAGTCCTTTTCTGTGAGAGCATCATCCATGTCCGATGCTCATTGAGCGCGCTCAGAGTCTGGGCCACCAGTGCTCTGTAAAGGAGGGTAATCGCATGGGATTGGCCATCGGTAATACAAATTATGACTAGCCACTTATGTTACAATGGTTCCTGGCAGAAAGTGATGGATCGGTATATCATTCCCCAGCAATATCCTCGAACTCCCATACTATCTCATCTTTGTATCAATCCCAAAGCATTGTCATGCCCTGTCTCTCCCAGTCCGGTAACTGTTACCAATTTCCCTCATGTGTGAGAATTAAGAGGATCGTCATGGGACGATTCTTTGCGTATGGGATTTTTTCTATGTCTGTTGGAATGCCCCGAACCATACGAATCTTAGTGTTCTCAGTAAGAGGTCAGTCCTCCAGTGCCCTGGAAGGGCATCGTGGAACCCCCCCCCCCCCCCCCCAAATTACCAGTTACAGCAAGGTGGGTTTCCTTATGAGCCTCTTCTGTCTGCAACTTGACAGACAAAAGTTCCTAAGTAACGCTATGAGGGAATGCAGTGTCTTTTAAAGAGCAAGTAGAAGCAAGGAAGAACGAAAGACGGGTAAGAAGAAAAGGAAAATAAGGAAGGATGGAATATTGTGGGTGGATGGAATACTGACAGAAGGAAGGGAGCATGGGTGGATGAGTGGATGGATGAATCAGTATGTGGAACAGTAAATCAGTAAATGGATGAGTGGGAGAAAAGAGGAGTGAATGGATAGGTGGATGGACAGGTGAAAGGATGACAATGGACGGATGATGGGCAGATGGATGGATAACTAAATGGATAGGCAGATTAACAGGTGAAAGGACAGCAGAGTAAAGGGATGGATTGACAGGTACAGGAACATGGGAAAGGTTGGCAGAGTAAAGGGATGAATGGATGGCAAAGTAAAGGAATGGATAGACCGATCAGTGAGTGAAGGGAAAGGTGGATGGACAGGTGAAAGCATGGCAGTGCAGATGGATTGATGAGTGGGTGGACAGGTGACAGTATGGCAGAGTAAAGGATAGATGGATGGATGAATGGACAAGAGGATGAGTGAATGAATGACAGAATGGTTGGATGTGTAAATGAATGGCAGAGGGAATGCATAATGGATGGATGGCAGTGTAGATTGAGGAATGGATATATGGATGGATGGGTGTAATGATTGATTGATGGAAGGGTGGATGGATGGCAAAGTGAGTGAATGGATGGATGGATGGATGGCAGAGAGGAAGGATGGATGGATGGCAGAGTGGATGGATGGAGGCAGAGTGGATAGATGGAACAATAGATGTTAGAGTGGATCAACAGTGAGTGAATGGATGGATGGATGGATGGCAGAGAGGAAGGATGGATGGATGGCAGAGTGGATGAATGGAGGCAGAGTGGATAGATGAAACAATAGATGTTAGAGTGGATGGATGGATGGCAGAGTGGATGGAGGGAAAGCATGGGGAAAGATTGAATGATGGGTGAATGGCCAGATGGGTGATAAAATGTAAATGTGAATAATGAATACCCCGAGAGCAAATCACTTCCAGAGAAAGTTGTCCCCGCAGTATACCTGTTTGAAGCGCTTAATGAACTGAACAATACTCAATGTCATAGCACCTACAGGCATTGTTTGAATCACCGACTGGTGTAATTATTTGAATTAATCGTTAGATTTGAATTTATTGTCATTATGTTTACGTTTTTGAATTGTCCAGTTTTTTATGTGTTGATTAACATTTATTCATGAGGAATGTATAAATGAATGAAATGTGTATTCTTTCCATGCTTCAAAAAAATGAAAGGATGTTTGAAATTAAGTTGAATTAATACAACTGTGAAAGTAAAATGTAATGACGTGATGCGTTCTATTTCCATAACATCAGTGGCTGCATCTTAATCGAATCGGAGATATAAGAAATCCCCAATTCGTTGTGGCAAATATAAACGGATGTGCTCTGTGGTACTGCTAATATAAATCGCAAAAACCTATTTTCCTCTGTTTGTAACATGGCCACATCCCCAGACACCAGGCCCATACATCGCTACACTCAAGCATTTTGCTTTATAAATCTTAAGTAGGATCCCCGGGGTCTTTTACCCATTTTAGTAGAAAAATGAATGCCCCAATTGACCATTTAAAAAGGGGGGTTTTATTTTTAACCGTTGGAATCCATGACCCAGAATGATCAAGTAAAACACCCAAATATGAAAATGTATTGGTCGCATCAATCCTAACCTTCCCCATCGGCAAGCTTTTACAGCTATTTCTCTTCTTCCCACATGTCATCACGTATGTCTTCTTGACATTAAGTTTTAGGCCTCGACTGTCCATAAAGTTAATATAAGTTTTAAGAGCACTCTGTAGACCCAGCTGAGTTCTGGCTATAAGCACCTCGTCGCCTGCGTAGAGGAGTGATACTATGGGGTTGTTGTTATAGTGAGGAGTGTCTTTTGTCCTGGCCGTTAATTCCTCCTCTACAACGTTGGTATATTAAGAGAAAAGGAACGGAGCCAGGACACACCCCTGCTTCTTTAAGTCCCGCAAAATATCCCACAGTCGATTATGGTTAACACAGTGGGAGGTGGACTTAAGGTCCACAAACGCTACGTACATTTTCCCTTCTTTAGCTTGGGTATATTTCCCAGTTATCATTATAAAATTCAACATCTGTCAATGGTCCCTAACCCCTGTCTAAAACCATACTGCACTTTACATAAAATATTATTATCCTAGGCCCAAGATTGTAGTCTTTTCAAGACTATTCTACCTACTACCTTAACGAGGGAATCCAAAAGAGAGATTGGACGATAACACGCAGGGTTGTCACGTTCTCCCTTTTTAAAGATTGGCATAATCACGGATTCGGACCACGTTTTGATGAAGCCCTTCTCACAGCAGGCTTCAATACCTGTGTCAGCAATGGGGACCAAAGCACTGGAAGATATTTGAATGTGTCCATAGGCACGCCATCTGGCCTGGGCGCTTTACCACCTTTACTTTCATTAATCGCTGCACTGACCTCTTCTACTGTGGCGTTTAGCCCTATAGACACAAATCTATCCGCCCCACCATCCATCTGTGGAACAGAACCAGCAACGGATTCTCCGGTCCCCCTATCGCTATTTACATTTGAGAAATAATGAATCCAAGACACCTCGTCTATGGCAACTTCAATTCTGGGCCCCTCATTGTTTGCAAAGAAAGGGGCATTTACTGCCCGCCAGAACATAGTACAATCCTTTATTTGTGAGGCTTCGTAAAGTAAAACCCAGGCTTGCTCTGTTAGTTCTTTTTTCCTATTTTTTCTAACCAAATTATAGTTCTTTCTACATGTACTCATTTCCTCCTGGTTTCTCACACTTTTATGAAGGGCTACCTTCAGCAAGTTGTACGCTTTCGTACATTTAGTGTTGAACTAACAATTAATCCTCATTGGGGAAATCTTTTTGGCTCTTAGAGAGTTTGAATCTCAGTTGTAATAGATGTATAGGCCCTCAGAATATCAATATAATCTGCACTCCCATGAAGACATACCGCTATATGATCTTTTGCATTAACTATGATTTGTTTTGTCACTTCTTTGGCCTTTATCTTGCCCCATCGTAAAGAATAGCCAATCTGGCGTGCTAAGGTATTGTTGCCAGATAGCTACTATGAGATTGTTCAACTATTTTGGGGAAGATTAAGTTAATACTCAAGGGCAAATGGTCGCTAAGGATGTTACGGTGAGTTATAAACTTATCGAACCAGGTTGCGTATCTGTTAGGAATGATTATGAAATCTATCAGTGAGGTTAAACCTCAACCAATGAACGTAGGGGTAAAATCAACACGTGGAGTGCACAAATGGTTTACAAAACCCAGGTCATGCCCTGCCATAACATCGTTAAACATTTCTTCCCTTACGTTATTTATAAAATGTGGGGTATGTGCATTAACTTCATCATGTACACCACACTGCCCATTTTCAGTATTAGCACAAATACCAGGGTTGAAATCCCCACCCCACAGGAAAATTACATCAGTGTCATTCAGTACCTTTATATTAAACATTTCCTCGTTCAGAGAATTCATGATTTTACCCAGTTCACCCTGTTCGATGGTATTATAGAAATTCACTATACATAATACAATATGAGGATTCAACTGAATGCCCAGAATTTGATAGTAGCTCGTAGACCTAAGCTTTTCTATTTTTCTAACTTTAATCAGATTCGAAATATAAACACACAACCCTCCTTTATGTCAGCAGGTACATGAAAGGTCTTATAGCCATCTAGGTTAATCTGCTTCAGTAACCCGGTCTCTTGAAAGCATAGAATGTCAAAACTATGAATGAAATCTATCCAGATGTGGTTTTGTACTTTTGAATATAGACCAGCGATATTCCAAAAGAGCACGCGTATTCCCTCAGAAATATGAACAGTTGGACTACCTGGGGTGATTGTTCCTTTAATGTGTGCATCTACCCCACTACCCTCAATAGTATTTGTTGGACATCCAACGCTGATAACATCCTTCACTACCTTATTCACTTCCTCCCTTTTATCCTTTATCATGCTTAGAGCAACTTTACACCCCCCCCCCCACCCCCCCCCAGTGTCGCTCTCTGGCATAATCACACTCAGTTTTAGGGGTGCTTCATTAGCAACACAGTTATCCTCATTGCAGTTCGCCATGAGTCAATCGTTTTCATCAAGGATTGAAGCGGCGTGAAACTATTGGAAACCTCAATACTATATGCCTGCTTACTTATGGTCAGAGGGTGGGGATACCTATCCCTATATGCCTGGTTACTTATGGTCTGTGGCTGAGAGTACCTATCCCTAATCCATTTTACAGGGCCTGGTTGTTAGAAGTAACTCAAAGGATTAGCCTTTATACCTACTTCCAAGTTACATCTATTCTTGCCCGTCCTTCTGAAGATTTCCCGGACCAAAGTTGGACTTCCTAGGGAGAGAACTATGCAGTCCCCTTCCACATTTTTGCCAATTGTACCTACCCAAGGGACCAGTCTAACCATTTTAAAGGCTGCAAACATATCTGTGATTAAAGCTGTTCTAATTCTCAGGCAGTAGATTGTTCCATTCCTCAATGTTTCCCACTTTTCCTTTTCCCCTTCAGGTAGCGGGGGAACATTTGTCAGCACCACGTTTAAGGTTGTGCAGCAGGGGGTACATTTAGCATTTGACAATTCTCCAACTGCTCTGATGGTTTATACTCATCTTTTCCTACATCAGGGCCCATTTCCCTCTGGTGTCTATTATCCTGCCGTTTGTTCATCCTGTCACTGCTCTTTCCTAGTATTTCATTGACATTCCCAAATTCTCTAGTATGGTCATTATTAAAAAAAATTCTGGGGCCTATGTTCATCGTAGTGTAATCCCTTTTTTCTCCAGGTTTCTCTGGGGACACAGTATTATCTCTTATATTCATGCAGCGTGGATTAAGGGTGTCTCCCTTTATTCTCTATTTCTTTTTTATTACCCTTATTATACTCTGTCTAGAGCCTATCTCGGTTCTCTGCCAGGGATGTCAAGCACTGCTGTATCTTGGCTAATCCTAATTCTATGGTGACAAACGATTGTTCAATATATTTGTTTAAGTCGGCTAGTTCATTCCCTATACTATTTGTTTCTGCATCATGATTCCCTTGTCCCCTTCTTTTAGTTTTCCTGGTCAAACCTTTATTTTTTAAATGTGGCCATTCCCCTGTATATCCCTCGCTACAGATATCTGTGTGGTGGGCTCAGATGGAGCATTATGTATATGTACATGTGGGCTTCTAGGCCCTTCTTTTGTTTTTGGCATACAGCATCTTTTAGGTGGGGGAGACAACTCTGCATCCAGGTCACTGGTGATGATCTCTACGCCTGTAACCTGGATACAACCATTTATATTCTCCCCATTGTACTTCCTGATCCCCCCTTCTCCCCAACCTCTTCAAGCTCCTTCTCTTGTGTAATAGTGGTCTTATTTATAGTAACAACGTCCAGGGGATTCTGTTTTAGGGACTCCTCGACCGTAGATGTTTTCATATCTAATGCTCCGACCATCCCTTTAAGATAGTTCAGGATGGTCTTATTTACATCTGCTGGTTTGCCCCCAGATTTCACGAAGCTAGCATTTTGTAACTTTCTTTCCCCCATTTTACTGGCTCCTATAATTGAAACACAAGTATATTCTTTCTGCCACTCACTAGACAGTAAATGTCAGTTATAGACTAAATTAATATAGTCTACAACAGCAAAGATAACACCCCCTTCCGTCAAGCACACTCAGACAATTAAACGTTCATTGTTCTCTCTGTTGCTATCAGGGGCTAAAGAAGCATACATACAGTTCAAACAAAGGGACCAGGCCCAGACCGGCCTCCTCCGGTCTCTGATGGGCTAAGACGGGTCGGTCTTGGCCCGTGCAGAGCCCGCGCGCATGGATGTATGACATTACAACGCATGCTTTTACCACGCATGCATTTACATCGCAAGTTTTACAACGCATGCCTTTACAACGCATAGTGTTGAGGGGTGCTGGATAGTGAATAGTTTAATTTACTATTCCAACTCCAGTCCCCGTGGATAGTAGGGAGGGTGTTGGATAGTAAATTAAATCTATTCCCTATCCTAGAGCGCCCCCCAGCGCAATGTGTTGTAATGGTTTGCGTTGTAAAAGTTGCGATGTAAAGGCACTGCGTGGTAAAAGTTGCGTTGTAAGGATGTTTCCCGCGCACATCCTGCGTCGCGTGACCGGCTCAGCTCCTTTATTGCGTCCTCCAGGGAGTGGGGCAAAAGTACAGAAGTTCAATTCAGGGTCCAGGAACTTAGATAAAATGCGGCGTGCAGAGTGTGGCAGAGTGGTCTCCCGTGTTGCGGGACCGGCTCAGCTCCTTTATTGTGTCCTCCAGGGAGCGGGGCAAAAGTACAGAAGTTCAATTCAGGGGCCAGGAACTTCGATAAAATGCGGCGTGCAGAGTGTGGCAGAGTGGTCTCCCGCGTTGCGGGACCGGCTCAGCTCCTTTATTGTGTCCTCCAGGGAGCGGGGCAAAAGTACAGAAGTTCAATTCAGGGGCCAGGAACCTCGATAAAATGCGGCGTGCAGAGTGTGGCAGAGTGGTCTCCCGCGTTGCGGGACCGGCTCAGCTCCTTTACTGTGTCCTCCAGGGAGCGGGGCAAAAGTACAGAAGTTCAATTCAGGGGCCAGGAACTTTGATAAAGTGCGGCGTGCAGAGTGTGGCAGAGCATCATAATAAACAAGCATTGGCATAGCCAATAGGTCTCGCTTTATAAGTAATGCCCTGTTCCATAGTCCTGGAGATCAAAGCAAGTTGTGACGTGCTGATTTTTAAAGTGTCAGCCTTTAGGTTTTGGACTAACTAATGAACTTGGTTGCTGCCGGCTCACGGCAAGCCCACAATCAATCACAGCCTGTTAGCACTTTTTGGAACCAACTGTGGTCAAACATTCGAGGGATACAAGCGGCTGGATGAGGGGTGCGCTATTCTTGCAACAAGGCACTGGTGACATGGGTGTACGGGAAGGGAAGCAGCAAGTGCCGTCCACTGGGGATGTGAAAGGTACTTATGGAGGCAAAGTTTTACTTTACGACTTTTGGTTTTCATATAGGGCATTTACGAGAGTAAAGTTTGACTTTTGTCTCAGTTAAACTAAAGTTTTGGTCTTAAGTTTGACTGAGACCAAAACTGAGACCAAAACTGAGACAAAAGTCTAACTTTACTACTCACAAATGCCCTTTGTGAATACCAAAGTCATAAAGTTAGACTTTCATCTCAGTTTACCTTTGTGAATCGGGCCCTAAGTTTGTGGACGCATATGTGATAGAACAGCATGTAAACCCATTTGTTGTTTGGTTGCCTCAGTTTATGAAAGTCTGCCCAAAACTTTGTTCTGCAAAAAGATTTTGCTTCATATTGCATATCTCTGGCACTAAATTCGGAAAATGAACATAAGGTATATGCTCATTAAAAATGAAAGCCATTATCAAAAATGGGGTAGCCCAAGAAGTTTAACGACCTGGGTATTATGTGCTTTAGAAATACAATGGTCTTAAACCAATACTTTTCCTTCCACTGAATAAATCAATAAGTGGTCAATGTTATCACATAGTCGCGGGATACGTCTGTCAGATCAACCCTACACATTCAATGTATTAATTTCTACAAGAAACAAGCAACAGCAGTGATTTACAAAATCAGGGGTAATTCAATTCATTGCGCTTGCCACTATCTTTATATCAGAAATTTCTCAGGTTGCCCAAGGGGGGGCGTGCACGAAATAAAAGGTTGTCAAGTGCTCAGTGGGAAAATAGATAAAGACATAGATATATTCACATTATTATATACACAATAAATCGGTAGCTCTGTACACCGTCTGATAATAAATTGGCCTATGACATAATTATTATACACATTTTTCATTAAATGGAGACATAGCTTCCACAGAATTAATTGCACTTGAAAATGTGTTTCACAATCCAGGTATTGATAAGGGTGGGAGGGAGCGTTGACGTTTCGACTCGTCTTATGGCCTGCAGGTAAGATAGACCGTGGCCGTGCGAGTCTTGAGGGGTGCTGGATAGTGAATAGTTTAATTTACTATTCCAACTCCAGTCCCCGTGGATAGTAGGGAGGGTGTTGGATAGTAAATTAAATCTATTCCCTATCCTAGAGCGCCCCCCAGCGCAATGTGCTGTAATGGTTTGCGTTGTAAAAGTTGCGATGTAAAGGCACTGCGTGGTAAAAGTTGCGTTGTAAGGATGTTTCCCGCGCGCATCCTGCGTCGCGTGACCGACTCAGCTCCTTTATTGCGTCCTCCAGGGAGTGGGGCAAAAGTACAGAAGTTCAATTCAGGGTCCAGGAACTTAGATAAAATGCGGTGTGCAGAGTGTGGCAGAGTGGTCTCCCGCGTTGCGGGACCGGCTCAGCTCCTTTATTGTGTCCTCTAGGGAGCGGGGCAAAAGTACAGAAGTTCAATTCAGGGGACATGAACTTCGATAAAATGCGGCGTGCAGAGTGTGGCAGAGTGGTCTCCCGCGTTGCGGGACCGGCTCAGCTCCTTTATTGTGTCCTCCAGGGAGCGGGGCAAAAGTACAGAAGTTCAATTCGGGGGCCAGGAACTTCGATAAAATGCGGCGTGCAGAGTGTGGCAGAGTGGTCTCCCGCGTTGCGGGACCGGCTCAGCTCCTTTATTGTGTCCTCCAGGGAGCGGGGCAAAAGTACAGAAGTTCAATTCAGGGGCCAGGAACTTTGATAAAGTGCGGCGTGCAGAGTGTGGCAGAGCATCATAATAAACAAGCATTGGCATAGCCAATAGGTCTCGCTTTATAAGTAATGCCCTCTTCCATAGTCCTGGAGATCAAAGCAAGTTGTGACGTGCTCATCTTTAAAGTGTCAGCCTTTAGGTTTTGGACTAACTAATGAACTTGGTTGCTGCCGGCTCACGGCAAGCCCACAATCAATCACAGCCTGTTAGCACTTTTTGGAACCAACTGTGGTCAAACATTCGAGGGATACAAGCGGCTGGATGAGGGGTGCGCTATTCTTGCAACAAGGCACTGGTGACATGGGTGTACGGGAAGGGAAGCAGCAAGTGCCGTCCACTGGGGATGTTAAAGGTACTTATGGAGGCAAAGTTTTTACTTTACGACTTTTGGTTTTCATATAGGGCATTTACGAGAGTAAAGTTTGACTTTTGTCTCAGTTAAACTAAAGTTTTGGTCTTAAATTTGACTGAGACCAAAACTGAGACCAAAACTGAGACAAAAGTCTAACTTTACTACTCACAAATGCCCTTTGTGAATACCAAAGTCATAAAGTTAGACTTTCATCTCAGTTTACCTTTGTGAATCGGGCCCTAAGTTTGTGGACGCATATGTGATAGAACAGCATGTAAACCCATTTGTTGTTTGGTTGCCTCAGTTTATGAAAGTCTGCCCAAAACTTTGTTCTGCAAAAAGATTTTGCTTCATATTGCATATCTCTGGCACTAAATTCGGAAAATGAACATAAGGTATATGCCCATTAAAAATGAAAGCCATTATCAAAAATGGGGTAGCCCAAGAAGTTTAACGACCTGGGTATTATGTGCTTTAGAAATACAATGGTCTTAAACCAATACTTTTCCTTCCACTGAATAAATAAATAAGTGGTCAATGTTATCACATAGTCGCGGGATACGTCTGTCAGATCAACCCTACACATTCAATGTATTAATTTCTACAAGAAACAAGCAACAGCAGTGATTTACAAAATCAGGGGTAATTCAATTCATTGCGCTTGCCACTATCTTTATATCAGAAATTTCTCAGGTTGCCCAAGGGGGGGCGTGCAAGAAATAAAAGGTTGTCAAGTGCTCAGTGGGAAAATAGATAAAGACATAGATATATTCACATTATTATATACACAATAAATCGGTAGCTCTGTACACCGTCTGATAATAAATTGGCCTATGACATCATTCTTATACACATTTTTCATTAAATGGAGACATAGCTTCCACAGAATTAATTGCACTTGAAAATGTGTTTCACAATCCAGGTATTGAGAAGGGTGGGAGGGAGCTTTGACGTTTCGACTCGTCTTATGGCCTGCAGGTAAGATAGACCGTGGCCGTGCGAGTCTTCATCAGGACTAATAAAAAGGGCAACCCAAAGAGTAGTGTTGGCCCCTAAAGTGAGGATGGACCAAGAGAGATGTCTTCACCCTGTGTCCCAAGATTAGTATCAATTCCTTGTCCACGGGACGTGGATGGAGTAAGTTGTTTTCACAATATCACAGGCTTATGTCTCTGCATGTTCAATTGTCCATGGTATTTACAAGTGGTCCCCAACTTTTAATGTTGAGTGTCCAAAAACGTAAAGAGCTCAGACCATTAGTTCCTGGTTGTTAGGGAATTGGCACAGCAGAATCAAGCTGCCTTGTTCAAAGAGTTCGGCGTTCTGAGAATGCCAAACACTTTGAACAAGGCAAATTGATTCTGCTGTGCCAATTCCCTAACAACCAGGAAATTTGAAAGTTGGGGACCACTTGTAAATACCATGGACAATTGAACATCCAAGTTCAAGGCGAGCTTTATTCGATCTTAGACATTAAAATCACAAAAGCAGACAGTTAAAACATCATCTCACATCTAAAATTGTATTTAACAATAACTATTTCTTTGCATATCATCTCTGTATTTCTCACATATATTTTGCGTCCAGAATTCAAATGTTTAGTGATTTTCTGGCTCTGTGTACACTTTCTTAAAAACCCACCATAGATCCTATACAATGACAGTTTCCCAACATCTACAAATACACAAAAGCGGGTCGGCATTGTCTCCATCCCCCCTGTTTTAGTAGCAATATAATCCATCTTCGCCTTTCAGTTTTATAAAATTTGCAGAATAAAATTACATGGATTGTTGTCTTACGGAGAAGAGTTATCACAAGGACATCGGCAGAGTTCCCATGACCAGCTATCAATGTCTGGGTGGCTGATCAAACGGTGGAAAGTCCCAAATCTAAAATGTGTTAACACATACCTGTCATAACCCCCCCGAAATACATGTCAAGTATCGTTGAATGTTATATGGTATGGTAATTAATTGGTGTTCAACCACCGTAGATTTATTTATTTCCAGAGTTAACCTATTTTCTTCCAGATGAGTCATGCAGATTTTTAAAAAATCCTTCAGATTAATAGAATTCATATTTTCGGGTAGAAGAAAATACTCTGGACGGCCGATGTCCTGCATAAAATTTCTTACATACTTCAACCAGGGAATCTTGTTAGCATTATCTAATTTCATTGCGTCAATTATTATTTCCCTATTTTGACCAGTATTAACAGAGGTCCAAATTCTATGCCAGAGCAACACCGGTTGAGTCTTAATTAAGTCAGAGATATATGGTACTCCGAATTCACTATGGCAATTAAAAACTGGAGCACTGACCGGTACTGCCAATATGAATCTTAAGAAGGCATTTTCCACATAATGGATTGGTGAAGAGTCAAAAAAAAAACAAATACCCGCCCCAAAAACTGCTATAGTAGCACATTTAGCTTGACACACTTTTTAAAGGTTTTCTGGTGGTCGTTCCCCCAATTTTTTTGCAAAATTAATTAGGACCACGGTTGACTTCATGAACAGAAGGCTGCTAGTCTTAATCTCTTGGGCCCAAGACCCGGAGAGGTTAAAGAGAACACTTAGGTAAGTAAAGGAGCTGATAAATTCCACCCTACTTCCCCCGGCTTGAAAACTTCTGTTCTTATGTTTTCCTCTACCGCAGGTCATGATAAAGCTTTTCTTTGCATTCATTCTTAATCCTAGATTATCCATTAAACTTGTATAGAAAGTGAGCGCCCTCTGTAAACCATTCTGGGTATGTACCATGAGTACCGCATCGTCGGCGTAGAGAAAGGAGTCTATTGGGCGTTTGTTTACGTATGGCAGGGACTTAAATGTGTTTAGACTCCCCGTTAAATATTATCTCCAAGTGCTGGCATACTCTTTCTTTTTTATTTCTTGCCAACACAAATCTGCAAGAGTACCCAGATCCGATAATTAAAACAAAAATAAAAATTTCAGAAACGCAGATTGTCTCACCAGAGTTTGGTTCAACAGGCCCAACTCTAATCCAACAGTAGCATGCCGGGTGTTTCCCTGAACCATAAATTTTGATTTAAAGTCTTTTATTTGTAAGTTATCAAGAAGCTTGCTGTCTTTGCCCCAGAAAATTATTGAGCCGTAAGTGAGTGAGGAAATCAGTTTTGCCTTCTTTAACTTCAATAAATGTTTATGACTCAGGCATAATAGCTTATCTCTCAATAATCTAAAAGCAAAGGAGAGTGAAGTTGCTTTGACCTTCAGGTTATTAAAATTTTGTTTAAAATTCATTCTATCATTCAGCATCATTGCTAAGTATTTATACTGCTTTACTGATTCGATCGATAACCCATTGATTTTCCATAATTTTTTATCCAGTATATTTGATCATCAAAATGTTTGTTGTTTCATTATTAACTCACTACAAGGAACATATGTCCAGTGGTACAATGAGTATATTTAGACGAGAACTAACTGTCTTTCTGTAACAGTGAAAGCGATATAAAGAAAAGTGATTTAACCCTTGTAAAAGATATTCTCACAGAAGATTGGGAATGAGATCATATCAGCAGTCGGTAGTGCCTGCAAGAAGTTTCTGTGCCTGAGGACACATGCCTAATGACATCAAGAACATACATAGAGACGCTGTGGGGCTAACCGATGACTAACTAATGAGAAGGCAAGTTCACTGCTTTTTAGAAGTCAATAAATAAGGATTTGATAGTGTCAATGGAACTGCTGCTTGGGCAATGCATTCATCTTCATGGATGCCATGGCATCCTATCAAACCAGAGGGGTTAATTGAGCTTTACCTTATTTATTTATAAATGTGTCGTTTTATTTAGCTGTAACCAGGCCAAGGGGGCATGGTGAGTTTTAGAGAGGTGTATACGCAAAATCATCTGACAACGATGTATATACAAAAATGTGTTCTGCTAACAGGGAACAGCTGGATAATACATAATTATGGTCTCACAGATACTGATATACATAGAATAAAGAAATAGTAGAAAGAGTGCAGCAGCAGAATCCATAAAATGAGGTAGACAACCCTACTGTCAATACAGCATGAGAGTAAGATATTGAGGGGACACAAATGAGTGACAGCTACCAAACAAGTGGCGTTTAACTCTTTTGCTTATTAATGTGACTCTAGAAGTGTCTAAGAGATGATTAAAGACCCCACAGGACGTATAGTTTTTGTTCCAGATAGTCTGGTGCAGAAATTGTTCCATGGATTTTCTTCCCTGCAGATTATCTTTGATATTTAGCAGGGTGGGAAACTGACAAGGAATAAAGTCTAATTACGAGCGTGTTTGAAGGTCATTTTGCCATTTAAATCGAGTAGGGACATGCCAGCCATCTGCTTTTCCTGAGGCACTGCTGTAAAAATTATGAAAGCATCTATCTTAAAAAAAACACCACCGCCAAGAAAGACAACTACAATCAAAACATATGAGCGACTTAAAAGCATCAGCATGAAATGTTCAAGTTTTTTTTATGTCTTGATTTCATTATACTGTTTAAATTCACTAGACGTGCCCATGCCAGACCAGATGTAGAACTTTGCCTTCTCCCCACTGAGTGTGTATCAACAATACAAGGGCAACCATCGCTGCCCACGAGGACCAGGGTACTCATACTGGAATGCAGTAACTGTCCATTGGAACTCATTTGTGCAATACCTCTCACGTTACCCAGAGGTATGCAACATCATTCATTTATTCATTACTCATTGAATAATCACAACGTGGCACTTTACACATATCTCAGATGATACAGTGCTTTATATGCTGAACATATTTATACAAAACATGTACAAAGCCACTATAGAAACCTCCAGGTTGTACGATAATTCTCAGCAGCTAAAATTAGTATCTGTTTGTAAAAAGTATTTTCTTTGAGTCAGTGCTAAAACAACCTGTGGAGGGGTGTTGACGTTTCAACCCTCATTTACTTGCTCAGTCTCATTAGGTCCAACGTTATCAGACCAATGCATCTGTATTAAAAGAGAAAAGTCGACTCAGTACATATACCACTGTTGGCCTTCATCCAACACCACATCATCTATTCACCACACTCTGAGTGAGCATCGACCACTCACTATGGTGACCACCTGAATGTGCAAGACTCAAGACTCAAGAATGAAGGCAACAAGTCTAATTATTCAATCGCCTATAATCATGGCCACCAAATTATGCAGCAGGATTGACTAAATTGTATAGAAAAGGCAAATAATGCTGCATCGTAAAGAACATTTTTTGATAGTATTAGCTAATTATTTTGTCATTTTCACACATGGTAATACTGTTTGTGAAAAGAGTTCCCCTTGTTAGCACTAATTTAACAAACAAATAAAGCAATAAGCAACTGAAAGGAAATCCGTTATCCTTCGCGAAGGGCCTTCCACACCGTTTAAACACATCGCCATATTTTTACTAACTTTTGATCCTTTTGAGGTAGAAAACAAATATTTTTGGGGTAAAATCTGCAGATTATGCTGCAGATGATAAATCATATGGTGAATCCCAAATTATGTGAAAAAAGCAGTGGCCATAGAATTGAATAATTCCAGTGGCCCTGTCTACACAAGCATACTCTGTGTGATTCAAGAGTACACATCTTCAATAGCATATGCTGATTACGTAGATGTGTCCCAGAGAAGTGCACTTGCCACTTATTTATTTATTAAGTAAGCTTTTAAAGCGCGACAGCTACCCGAAAGGGTTTCCCGGCGCTAAAATAATGCAACTAGTAGAATATCAAAAAAGGCCACTCAGTTATTGATTAAAAAGCCAGGTCTTAACGGCCTTACGAAAGCGAGCATAGCAGTCCTCAGAACGAATGTCAAGAGGAAGGGAATTCCACAGCTTGGGCCCCAGGAAGGCGAAGCATCTACCGCCCATTCTGAAGAGTCTGAATTTAGGGACAGAGAAAAGAATTTGAGAGGAGGAACGGAGAGAACGGGAAGGGAATAAATATTCACCAGGGTTTGCAAGTAGCTAGGAGCCAGCTTCCTTTTGATCTTATGCATGTAACTGAGAGCCTTGAACTTCACTCGAATGTCCACCTTCAGCCAATGAAGGTCACGAAGACGACTCGTTATGTGATCAGTTCTGCAACAGCCACTGAGCATGCGAGCCGCAGCATTTTGCACAAGTTGGAGGCGTCAAATGACTGCCTTGGTCGCCCCCAGGTAGAGTATGTTACCATAGTCCAACCGAGAGGTGACCAAGGCATTCACCACAGATCTCTGGGTGTCACTGGGCAGCATCCATAAGATCTTCTTCAGCCAGCGCAAGATGGTGAAGCAGGTAGATGAGATCTTGTTGGCCTGACAATGAATTGTCAGACCCCTGTCAATGATCACCCCCAGGTTGCGCACATGCTCCGCAGGAGAAGGAAGCGGGCCTAGCTCAGCGGGCCAGTGCCTGGAGGTCCAAAGGTCTTGGCTAGCTAGCTTTCAACGGCAGAGAACTTTTCAGGTCTTCTCTGCCACCTCTAACTCCAAAATTCATGCCTCTCGGTATGGAGTCCCTCAGGGCTTAATACTCAGCCCTTTACTTTTCAATATTTATGTAAGTCCATTGGCTAGAATTGAGGAGCATGCTGGGCTCACAGTGTATTCTTACGCCGATGACACCCAGATTATTCTTTTCACTTTCGGCCAAAACCAAGCATGATATTTCGGGACTCTGTGTTGGACTTACCAGCATTGCCGATTGGATGTATGCCAACAAACTTAAGTTAAACAGGGGTAAAACCGAATTATTTTTTTTCGGCAACAACAAATCCCTATGGGGCCCCCAACATTGGCCCACTAAAATCGGACCACCCCCTATTCCAGTGCAATCGGTCCGTAATCTGGGCGTCATTGTTGACGATCAGCTGACGATGAAGGAACAAGCTGTTAAAGTAGCTTCCACTTGTTTTGTGATTTTTAAGTGGCTACGAAAAATCCTATGGATGCTTCCTCTGCCTACCCAGAAAACTGTAGTTCACGCCCTTATATCATCTAGGCTGGACTATGGTAATGTATTATTTCTGGGGGCAAGTAAGGAAGTATTACATAGGCTACAGGTTGTACAACATTCTGCTGCCCGTTTACTTTGCAAACTCCCATACAGAACCCGGATTTCAGCCTCGCTATGTGATCTTCACTGGCTTCGGATTGATAATCGTGCGAAGTTCAAAGCTTTGTGCTATATGCACAAGATTAAGTCGGGCAATACACCTCAGTATTTAAAGGCTTTGGTCCATCAATATCGCCCATCTTGCACCCTCCGGTCATCCAATCAGCATCTTTTTTAAGTTCCCAGGGTTAGACGAGTGAGAATGGGCGGACATTCCTTTTCTTGTCTGGCTCCTGGAATTCGCTTCCATATCATTTGTGCACTGAGCAATATTTTCTCAAATTCCGGAAGGAAGTAAAACATGGTTGTTCAATCAATAACTTTTCACTTCTTTCTTTTTGCTCTTTGCCTCTCAGTTTTTTAGCGATCCCAAGCGCCGGGAAACCTACGGGTAGCTGTTGCGCTGTACAAATCCAATAAGTAAATAAATAAATAAATAAAATTGCTTGTGCCCGAGGACAAGGACTTCCGTCTTCCCTCCATTCAGTCTGAGGAGATTTTGATTCATCCACCTGGCGATTTCCCCCAGTCCAGATTGAGCAAATGCAACCTAAATGCATCATGAGCTAATGCTACCATGGAGCCATATCCATACTCGTAAAGGGCACATTTGTCCAAACCTTCAAACAATGTTGAAATGAAAACAACTACTGCGAAACAATCGCCCATGCGTTATGAGTTTAAGTTAAACACAGAGGGGCATATCAGCAAGAACCTCGTTAAAATTATCGCCGTTTTAGCAGCAGGACACTGCCGCTAAAACGGCGATAATGGGCTTGCTAATATGCGTTATAGAATTCCAATAGAAGCCCAGGTTAGATGTCCTGCACATCTAACCTGGGCTTCAATTGGAATTCTATAACGAATATTAGCAAGCCCATTTGCGTCGTTTTAGTGGCAGTTTCCTGCCGCTAAAACAGCAATAATTTTAACGAGGTTCTTGCTAATATGCCCCAGAGTCTTTAACACCGGCAATCGCTACTTCGGATAAAACATTCTTTTACTCATGCATGCCTTCAAAAGCCCACCTCATCAACAGTTGTTTGATATGAGGAGTGAGACACCTCCACCTGTTGCTGGCGCCCAACTAAGGTCTGGGTTAATCTGTAACCTAAACATAACCAATTTCAGTAGTTACAAATTCAGAAGATTCAAAATAATATCCATGTGGCGGTTCTTCCCATCCTTCAAGGGACAAAATACTGAGCAGGTAAGTGCACAGAGGGAGTCAAGGATTCATTATTCTTAACCCCACATCTATGTACCTTAAAGATACATATATCAACAAGATATGTATATGTAGTTTTAGGTACTGAAAAATTTAGAGAAACTTACCTTTCAATATTTTATCCCTCGAAATTGTGGTTACAATGCTGGGACCTGTGGATATTTTGGATTCGATTTTCTCAAAACACACCCATGGGATCCATATCTGCCGAGATGAATACAGGAATATTTTGCAACAATCTTTGCCTGTGTGCATTTGTGAAAAGACAAATGACCCATACCATGTATAACACATTCAACGAGTTCTGGAATTTTAACCAATAACCAAAATAATTTTGGGCATTGCACTTTTGGTTCTACTATTATAAACACGAGCCTACCGATCTCTGCATGCAAAGTACCATTATCCAAAATGCAACATTGGCAGATGATGGGTTTACTGCGGAGTCTTTCCTCTACTCCCACTATCGGTACTGAAAACCCTTCTTCAGGCATTAGTGATAAGCCGCCTGGACTATTGTAATGCTCTCTTAGCTGCTTAAAGTGAATTGTTACTCAACAAACTCCAAGTCATCCAAAACACAGCGGTCCGGCTTATTCAAAATAAGTCGGCCAGAACAGCTGCTCTACCCCTCGCACGCTCACTCCATTAGCTTCCAATACATAAGTTAATAACATTAAAAATCTGTTGCATAGTGCATAAATCAATGAACGGCAGAGAACCCAGATATTTGACAAAGAAACTTATCCCATACCACCCAAACAGGACTTTGCAGTCCAGGGCTAAATTCCTTCTTACGATGCCCCACATTAGGAAAACACGCTCCGAGGGAAAGCCTTCTCCTATTGGCCCCTTTATTTTGGAATCAGCTGCCCATCCATTTACGGAAGTGCACAGACCATCTACAGTTCAGAAATCTTCTCAAAGCAGATCTTTTCAGATAATTAAGACTGCCAGCTTTTGATTCTCTGCAGTGCTGAGATAACCCTTCGGGGTGATTCATGCACATTATAAATTATATTAACTGAACATAACATGATGTCATTCACGATAGCCATGTCTGAACTGGGGTGGCAGAGTGAGCTAAAGAACGGTGATGGATTAAACCCAGATCTTTTGACTGGGTGTGAGTGTTTGATTGATTCAGATGCTCCGTCCATCACCACCCCCTTTTGTACCGCTTTTGGCCGCCATAAGTGTGGCAGGGTATGCTCAGACGTGAGTCCCTTGCTCACTTTGCCACTGAATTCAAGCAAGCCGGGCTGAAGACGGCTGGAATGCCAGAAACCGGTCCTCGGAAGCTTGTTTCCGGTCCAGGGAAGACATGGCTTGGCAGTTCGGGCTGGACTGTTCCCATGAGGCACAGGGTCAGACTGATTTGCATATAGCCATGTCTGAACTGGGGTGGCAGAGTGAGCTAAAGAACGGTGATGGATTAAACCCAGATCTTTTGACTGGGTGTGAGTGTTTGATTGATTCAGATGCTCCGTCCATCACCACCCCCCCCCCCATTTTGTACCAGTCACGATATTGTGCCACTTGGCAGCTATGAGGGTGTTATCTGTATGCCTGTGAGGTATGTATACTATTGAGTTGTTTGTGATCATGAGTAGATGTATGTGTGGTGGTCTATGTCTGCAAGGTAACTAGTGACTGCCTTACTCTGTCTACTTTTGTATATGTTTCTGTGCTTGTGTCCTGGTATGTTCTGTTCCTCAAACATTATCCATTCTTGCTTCTTAAAGCAGACTGCAGGGGCAACAGTAAAACACCTACAGGCAATTGTTTCTCTCCTAGTCCCAGCACAGCCAAGCTGTTACTCATCTACAGGGTTTCGGTTCTGGTGCACCTACTGCATACTTTGTATGTCTGCCATTAGTAAACAGTACCTCAGCTACACAAAAGAAAATGTTCAGCTCACCATTTATTTCACTTCCAATTTCCCCAATGAAACCTCACTAAATGCCGGATTGAAATCCATATGATCTCTTCAAGGCTGTTCCATTGTAAGGCATGTTAGGCCAAAATATTGTTCGGCCCAGAAGTAATAGCGGGCAGGATCTATTGGGAGCAAAGTTCTCAAGCTTTTTTCAATATTTTAAAACAGTGTCTTTACTTTCTATTATAAAAAAAAAACAACGGTCCTGAATGAGTTGCCTCTGGCATAAAGGGAAGGAGAGGGTGTCCTGTACTGTAAAGGAAGAGAAGGGAGAACCTGCTACAAAAAAGGAAGCCTCTTCTGCACCTTGGAGAAATGTAAATATGTGCAATTGATTAATCAGCAAATCTAACTTAAGAACCGGTAAAGGCTCCAATAGATACAACCAACTGAAGCTTCATGGTGACAGAGTTCTTTTTGAGAGATATTGTAAGGATGTTACCAGTTCTGAAGAGCGTTATGTAATGGAAACTGTTATACCGGGCACCATTGGCGTGGGTCTCCCCTGCATTTTTTTTCTGTTGCCTCCTATGTTCTTGCTGTGTGTTAGACTCAGTTTTGCTGGTCTATATATTTTAGGCACTTTGCCACTGCTTTTCAGTGCCAAAGTGCAAGTGCTCCCTTTGCAATTTGTTGTTATGGATTGGTGTTTCCATGATTGGCTGATATGATTTACCAGTCAGCCCGTAGTACAGTGAACTGTGCGTGCTCAGGGTCTGTAAATCAAATGCTGCTTTTGGGCTGCATCACGGATTGTGCCCCCCACATAAGCAGCCTGTAAAGGTATCTCTGGCCTGCCATTGCAGAGCCTGTGTGCAGTCCAGTACTGCTATGCAGCCCAAAGCTTCCCTTTTCTTACATGCTAGTCACCCCTAAGGTAGGGCCAAGGTACCCCTGTGGGCAGGGTGCAGAGTATGTGAAAAGTAGGACATGCCCTGGTGTGTGTGGCATGTCCTGATATTGAATTACTGACAATCTTGTTTGTCACTATTGCAAGACCACCTGTTCCCATAGGATAGAATGGGGAGTTTGCTTATACCATCTTATAACATAACTACCCCTGGGAACAAGGTGGGAAAATAAACTTTGATATGCCTGAACTCAGAATGTTAAAATGCATCTTTTAGTGACAGTGATTTTTACATTCTGTGTTTTAAAATGTCACTTTTAGAAAGTTAGTATTTTCTTGCTTAGCCATCCAGTGTGCCTCTGTTAGGTTTGTGTATTGCATATCTGGCTTAGGATGACCAGGGTTGGGAAGCAGCAGTGGCTCCCTAGAGCGTGATGAGTCAGGGCTGGGCTGAATAGACCTGGGCTGCATTTAGAGTAGGGGGAGGAGATTTCCTTTCACCTGAATGTGCCTGGTCTGCCTTCCACAAAGCTGTCTCCACCTCCTGCCAGGAAGCTGCACCAGAGAGGACATAACCGGTTTTGACCAAGCACAGGGCTTATCTGCCACTAGAGATCAAAGGATTTTGTAGTATAAATATTGGGGCCCAGAACCCTGAACTTTAGATCATTTCTGGGAATCAAGAGGAACCTTTGCCAAGGAGAAGTGCCGGAGAAGCTGAGGAGGAATATTGTCCCTGTGCTGTTTGCTGTCTCGGGTTGGCCGGCAGCGGCTACTTGCTACCAAGGAAAGGAGAAAAGGACTTTGCTGTTTGCTGGGTCCCCTGCTTGAAAGAAGATCTCCAAGGGCTTGAAACTGAGCTTGCCTCCTTTTCTGACATCTGAGGGACACATAAACTTCACCACCAGCTCTCTTAAACTTTCTTGCTGGGAGTTCTGATCTGCAAAGAGGGGCCTGCTGTTGTTTTGGACCTCTAGAGACTGCTTTCTGCTGGGAGCAGGAAAAGTAGGGCAACTTTGAAAAAGCGAGACGCATCAGCAACTATTCCCGCGCATCACCGAAGAAAATGTCGCAGCGTCTACCACGGCTCGAGAAATCTCTACACGGTGCATCGAGTACACCGATTTCAAAAGTCTGAGATCATCGCACCGATTTCGACGCAAGGCTTGCTGTGAAGCTGCAAGAGTTCATGGATCGTTGCATCGCATTGAGGAGCCAAGTTTGTCGCATTTTTGGGGGACACAGTAAGAAACCGACGCATCACCTCCCCCGCACTGCATTAAAGAAACAACGCATCACCTCCCCCAGAGCAAAGAACTGATGCATCACCTTTCCTGAGTGTAAAGAACCGATGAATCACCTTCCCTGTGGCCCGTTTGTTTGTTTGCATGACACATCCTAGGTACTTTGTGAGAAAAGTGTTGCATCTGCAATTTGCTTCCAACTGAACAATTTCTACCATCTGAAAGTCATATTTTTTTACTGTATTGTGGATTTCTGTTGTTTGGTCTCGTTTAGGTTTAGATAAAGATTACTTAGTTTTCTAAACTGGTGTGGTGTCCATTTGCAGCGTTTTCACTTTATTACTGTATGTGTTCACAAATGCTTTACGCACTGCTTCTGAGATAAGCCTGAGCAAGAGTTATTTTAGAAGTGTATCCCCCTCACCCTGACTAGAAGCAAATGTCCCTATTTGGACAAGGGTACCAACCTCTACCAACTAGAGAACGCCATTTCTAACAGAAATGATAGAAATAAATTTGGCATTAGGTACAGTCTAATTGTGAAGCTGTACAACAATAACTTTTCAAAGCACTGTGAGCACCAAAACACAGAGGGTCAGATTTATCATACTTTCACGCAACGCAGCAAGACACTTAGCTGCACTGCACTGCATGAAAGGGAGGGCAGGAATGTGCCATATTTTACATGGTGCAATCCTGCCCTCTCCTTGGGCTGGCACATGATGTGCTGCTTTGCGTCAATGCAGGCACCCTTGCGGTGTGGTTCAAGGGTGCCTTTGTTGTAGGCAGAATTCTATTGGGGCCAGAAGGGGCACATTCATACACAAAAACAATCCTCAGTAGCATTTTCCTCTTTCTAAGTATGCTGCAGGTAGCACACTTAGGGCCTTATTTCGATGTTGGTCGGAGAGCCTCTGACAGCTAGTCGGAGGCTTTCCAACCGACATGGAAGGTTTACAATACAACTTCCAAATTACAATGTTGGCGGTCGGAGTGTAAACTAGGTGGGGAAACCAACTCAGTTCCGAAAGGTTCAAGGAGCCAGACGGCCACTCGGAAGGCGTTCATAATCCCTTAAGTGCGGCGTTTCCTCCGTCGGGATTATGATGTTGGTGTCTGACAGCCGTTCCATGTTGGCATTTCTGACATGGAAAGGCTGTCTGAAAGCAATATTGGGAGCCCCCAGCATGGCCCCGTTCTTCCTTGGCCCTCCAGCTGTGGCCCTGCCTTTCACATTCCTGCAACGTGTGGCAGGCACCAGCTTGTGCTGCGGGTGGTTTGTAAATTGGAAGCTTGCAACCGCACCATGTGTTGTCGCTTTCTAATTGTGGTGTCGGGACCGCTGACCGGAGGTTGTTCGGTCAGCATCCTGAGGTCCTAATAGGAAACATGAGGAGAAATAAAGATATTTCTTTTCATTGCACCTCTCCTGGGAAGGTGCACCATTTTGACGCGAATGTCTGACATAATATCGACAGACAGAATATCGAAATACAAAAATATCGGCACAAAAATATCGACATCAAAAATATCGGAGTCATATCTTCATAAAGGTAAGTACAAAAATATCGAAAAAATAATATCGTAGTACAAAAATATCGAAATTAAAAATATCGTTTTTAAAAATGTATTAATAATAATGTAAAAATAATTTTAAAATACATATAATTTTACAAATATTAAATAAAAATATTAAAACAAAATTAAAACTAGTACATATACATTTAAAATAAATAAAACACTTAATAATTTAATGTAATTTTTTTTAATTTCATTTAATTGATTTAATGTAAATATTTTTTATTTTTACCCTGTACGCCTGTACCCCAAAAACCCCAAACTGACCCTGAACCGTAAAAATATCCCTGTACCCCAAAAACCCAAAACTGACCCTGAACCCTAGAAATATCCCTGTACCCCAAAAACCCAAAACTGACCCTGAACCCTAAAAATACCCCTTTACCCAAAAACTGAAAACTGACCCTGAACCCTAAAAATACCCCTTTACCCAAAAACTGAAAACTGACCCTGAACCCTAAAAATACCCCTTTACCCAAGAACTGAAAACTGACCCTGAACCCTAAAAATACCCCTTTACCCAAAAACTGAAAACTGACCCTGAACCCTAAAAATACCCCTTTACCCAAAAACTGAAAACTGACCCTGAACCCTAAAAATACCCCTTTACCCAAGAACTGAAAACTGACCCTGAACCCTAAAAATACCCCTTTACCCAAAAACTGAAAACTGACCCAGAACCCTAAAAATACTCCTTTACCCAAAATTAATTAATATTATTTAATTACCAATTAATTATTAATTAACAATAACAATAAAGTAAATATAATAGCACATTAGCTGTAATTAATTTAATGTAATAATTAATATTATTTTTCCCAATTAAATAATTAAGAATAACAAAAAATTATATATAAAAAAATTACTCTAATTAATGTAATTAACTAATTAATATTAATTAATTACCAACTAATTAATAATTAAAAATATGTACAAAATTATATTAATTAATTAACTAATTAATATAAATTAATTACCAATTAATTATTAATTAAAATATGTACACACATATATTAATTAATTAATTATTATTAAATTACTTCCCACCCTATTCCCCTATAAACCCATAACCCGCTACAGAACATATTTATCAAGTAATCAATTAATTAAAATTAATTACAAATTAATTCTCAATTAATTAATTAATAATTCCTACTAATTAATAATTAATTTAACATAATTAAATTACTTCCCACCCTATTCCCCTATAAACCCACAACCCGCTACAGTAGTAAAAGACCATATTTAATTAAATTACATTAAAAATAAATAATAAAACATAATAAATACAATATAATATACACTAAATTTATTTAAAAATTGATATTAGTAACATCGAAGTTATTTATTTCGATATTATTGACATCGATATTTAAAACTTCGATATTACTGATATCATACTAATATCGATATTAAGACTGTCGATATTACTTACCTTCGATATTTTGTCCCATTGATATTTAAACTTCGATATAATTGTATATCGAAATTTAAAACTCGATATTTTGTCTGTGTACCTTTTGACGCATCCCCAGGCGGACCTGTCGTAGTAAATCCGGGAATGCTCCAAAATCCATGGGTGGATGCGTGAGAACACCCACGTTCCACCAATGGAAGGCCTTACCAGGGCACAGTAATGTAAGACACCGACTTGCGCTGCCTTGTGTTACTCCAGATTCACTAAGCCACGACGGTCATTGCGTGGCTTGGTAAATCTCATTCTAAGGTTTGCGTCACCCTGGTTCACCTTGCGTGGTGCAACGGCAATGCAAAATCTTGATAAATTTGGTGTTGAATCTTTTTGAATGTTTACAGTAGCCTATCCTATAATGCATACAGACTTTATTGTACTGTGTTTAATACACTTTTTAAAGTATGGCAGCCTACCTTATACTATGTGTAATACATTTTTAAAACTGCGGCAGCCTTTCTTATAATGTGACCAATATTTACTCTGTTTTGTGCCATAGGCTGTGACCTTACAGCAGGATAAATATACATGTCAAAAGTCCTCAAAGCACAACCAGAATGTCCTATCAGAACAATGCATTGCTCACAAATTTATTTAACTTGCATTCATCTTTTGTTTAAGGCGTGTACATTATATTGTGTATGCAGCTACCTCTAAGTGAAAAGCCTAAAACAGTTACATAACATGTTGCTCTTTTTAGCCACTCACTGACCGCACTCTCACATTCACTGAACCCGCCCCCATTGTCCTGTGGATCTCTGTTTTCGTCCTTTTTAAGCACTTCAAGTGCAGCACCTTGTCAGTTCCCAGAATAAGTACAATCCTGAATTACATCACAAGAGAATCAGCTCCATACTCCACCATTGCATGCAGTACTCATATGCTCTAAAGCAGGCCTCTAGTGCCACCAAGTCCTCACTGTAAATCTGTAGACCACAGGATGAGGCCTAATATAGCTGAAAAGCGAAGTTCGAATCTCAGCATTGACTCAACATCCTGTGATTCTGGCCTAATCACATAGGGGCATATTAACAGGCGGCAGCGAAAATTATCGCTGACAGCTTTTAGCGTTAAAAAATATATTGCTGGCGATAATCGCCATGGTAGCGCAGTATTATCTACACTGAGTGCCATGGCGATAGAAAAAAACAGGGATAGCAGGAATATCGCCGTTTTACATTGAATAACGCTGGATTTCCAGCGATATTCAATGAAAAACAGCGATAACCTTGGTGATAGTGACTGTGGTTGCAGTCACATAATCTACCTCCCATTACAGGTATGCCTAAATCAGAAAATTGCAAAAACAACAAGTGATGGACCGAATGTGGATCAATGTCACACATTCCCCCAGTCAAAAGATCTGGGCCCAAATCCATCGTTTTTTTGCACTCCACACCACCCTGGGTTAGACAATGGCGATATGCAAATCAGCTCTGACCCTGTTGCCCCATGGGAACAGTCCAGTCCGAACTACAAAAGCCATGTCCTTCCCAGAACGGAATCAAGCATCCGAGGACCGGACCGGTTTCGAGGTAACACCTCTCATCAGCCCGGCTAGCTTGACTCCAAGTGGTGTGGAGTGCCTGGGACCCACGTCTGGGCATCCCCAGCGCACTTAGGGCGGCAATTGCAAAAACAACAAGTGATGGACCGAATGTGGATCAATGTCACACATTCCCCCAGGCACTCCACACCACTGGAGTCAAGCTAGCCGGGCTGATGAGAGGTGTTACCTCGAAACCGGTCCGGTCCTCGGGTGCTTGATTACGTTCTGGGAAGGACATGGCTTTTGTAGTTCGGATTGGACTGTTCCCATGGGGCACAGGGTCAGAGCTGATTTGCATATCGCCATTGTCTAACCCAGGGTGGTGTGGAGTGCAAAAAAACGATGGATTTGGGCCCAGATCTTTGGACTGGGGTGAGTGTGTGACATTGATCCACATTCGGTCCATCACCTGTTGTGTTTGCATATTCCGCCCTAAGTGCGCTGGGGATGCCCAGACGTGGGTCCCAGGCACTCCACACCACTGGAGTCAAGCTAGCCGGGCTGATGAGAGGTGTTACCTCGAAACCGGTCCGGTCCTCGGGTGCTTGATTCCGTTCTGGGAAGGACATGGCTTTTGTAGTTCGGACTGGACTGTTCCCATGGGGCACAGGGTCAGAGCTGATTTGCATATCGCCATTGTCTAACCCAGGGTGGTGTGGAGTGCAAAAAAACGATGGATTTGGGCCCAGATCTTTGGACTGGGGTGAGTGTGTGACATTGATCCACATTCGGTCCATCACCTGTTGTGTTTGCATATTCCGCCCTAAGTGCGCTGGGGATGCCCAGACGTGGGTCCCAGGCACTCCACACCACTGGAGTCAAGCTAGCCGGGCTGATGAGAGGTGTTACCTCGAAACCGGTCCGGTCCTCGGGTGCTTGATTCCGTTCTGGGAAGGACATGGCTTTTGTAGTTCGGACTGGACTGTTCCCATGGGGCACAGGGTCAGAGCTGATTTGCATATCGCCATTGTCTAACCCAGGGTGGTGTGGAGTGCAAAAAAATGATGGATTTGGGCCCAGATCTTTGGACTGGGGTGAGTGTGTGACATTGATCCACATTCGGTCCATCACCTGTTGTGTTTGCATATTCCGCCCTAAGTGCGCTGGGGATGCCCAGACGTGGGTCCCAGGCACTCCACACCACTGGAGTCAAGCTAGCCGGGCTGATGAGAGGTGTTACCTCGAAACCGGTCCGGTCCTCGGGTGCTTGATTCCGTTCTGGGAAGGACATGGCTTTTGTAGTTCGGACTGGACTGTTCCCATGGGGCACAGGGTCAGAGCTGATTTGCATATCGCCATTGTCTAACCCAGGGTGGTGTGGAGTGCAAAAAAACGATGGATTTGGGCCCAGATCTTTGGACTGGGGTGAGTGTGTGACATTGATCCACATTCGGTCCATCACCTGTTGTGTTTGCATATTCCGCCCTAAGTGCGCTGGGGATGCCCAGACGTGGGTCCCAGGCACTCCACACCACTGGAGTCAAGCTAGCTGGGCTGATGAGAGGTGTTACCTCGAAACCGGTCCGGTCCTCGGGTGCTTGATTCCGTTCTGGGAAGGACATGGCTTTTGTAGTTCGGACTGGACTGTTCCCATGGGGCACAGGGTCAGAGCTGATTTGCATATCGCCATTGTCTAACCCAGGGTGGTGTGGAGTGCAAAAAAACGATGGATTTGGGCCCAGATCTTTGGACTGGGGTGAGTGTGTGACATTGATCCACATTCGGTCCATCACCTGTTGTGTTTGCATAAATCAGAAAATTAGCACACTCATTAGAGATGAAAAGGGAAGCGTAGCGAAAAAGGGTGCTAACATGCGATTTTGCATGTTAGCACTCTGTTGTTGATAGGGAGATCATTTTATCTCCGCTTTTTTTAGTTTTTAAAGCCAAAAAAGCAGAGATACATCCCTTGTTAATATGCCCCTTAATCTCCCTGTGCCTACCAAAAAAAAAATATGTCCTTGAGTAAAGTAACTGGCGCTCATGTAAAGCGCTCCAAGACCTTCGGGTCCAGTTCGCGCAATTTAAAACTCCGAAAAAAGCAAGAGAAACGGTTCTGTGACATATTATTTCAATTAGCGAAATTGAATAAAGGATACGAACATTTTTTGGTTGATATGAAAATGCACCGAGGGTTGTGATTCATGCACACCCACACTCAAGACACGTAATAGTACTCTCGAAGCCACACACGGTCATTCTGACCTCCTCCACGTGCGAGCTGCTAATTCTTGGTTCAATGCGCAGTACAAAAATCGCAAACAACAGCAGAACTAACACTTACCACAATGCAGAGGAGCGGTAGTCGTTTTTCTTTTTACTCAGTTGCAGCTACACCAACTTAAGTTGTTATTCCAGGCAGTCTGAAAGAAAACAGGTTAATTTGGTTATAAGTGGTATTTCCGATTTAATTAATAATACAACTTTCATAATATTTTAACACCCAAAGCAAAGCACATTAATCCTTCAGCGTGATGGTTGATGTTTACTACACAAGAATATTTTTCTTAAGAATACCTACAATTGATACTTCTATTTGCAGCTGTGGAAAAGAAAAGCAAAAAAAGGCGACAAGTATTCTTGCAATCAGAATTTCCGGGACAAAATGCAGGGGAAAAAATGATCATCCCTATAATTTTTTTTACTGTGAAATGCTTCTAAAATAAGTTCATATTGCAAGTTATATTTAACTGAAAAGAAAAGTGAGAGGACAAAAATAACAGAAATAAAAAAACAAGCCTCGGCTAAGACAATAGGTCTCAGGTCTAAAAGGCTGTGCTATTGGGTATAATAATGCTTTTTTGATTGCTGTATACATGTGAACATGTGCCATGAGGCATGTGCAAGCATGGCTGACAATTTTTCAATGGGTCTTCTTTTAAAGAAAGCGGCAGTGACCAATGCATGGGCATGCATCAAAGGGTACACTAGTAAATGCATTATGACCAGGTGCACTTATGCGATGTGACACATGCGTGTGAGTAATGATATATGTGTGCACATATGTTGCATGTGTCACAACAGCAATTTTGTTATTTTTCAAGTATAATTTTAAAACGGTGACTAGACATGATAGAGCAGTAACCTTTAAGTAAGAAAAAGATTGAAGAATGTATGCACCATCACAAAAAATAGAGCAAGCAGTCTAGCAGCACATTACATCTGCGGTGCATTGTTAAAAATAAATAAATAAATATTGCACATGGGAGCTGTGTCAGGAGCAGGATGGGAAGGGTTGGGGGGAACCTCAGAGGCATCACAGAAGAGGGAGGGAAGGATCAAGCGAAAAAAAGAGCACAGCATATAACCCTAATGGTGTCCTGGCATTAAAGGATAAGCAACTGTACTGCAGGCCTTATTCAGGATCATGTTTGTTGCAAAAACAATGGGGTATATGTACAAGCCCCTATCGCCACCGGAATGTCACTTTTTAGGACATTCCTGTGGTGATAGGGGCTTCGCCTTATTTACAAGGCAGCGTCAAGCCACTTAACATGGATTAACACTGCTTTATAAATAAGGCCCCCTTTCTCGCTATGCTTAGCGTCAAAGGGGAGGGCAATGGGTGTTGCTGTGGGCGTTCCGAGGAGAATATTTACATTTCTCCTCATTTTTGCTCTTTTCATGTGTGCTGCATTGTGCAGCACACATGAAAACAGCAAAAAGCCAATGATTGTTTATGTGCAGAAAGGTAAACTCCTTCCTGTACATAAACAATAACTTTTTTAAATGCAGATTTTCAACTTGTGTGTGTGCTAGATTAAGCAGCACACATAGAAGTTAAACCCTCCCACGCTGGTGACGGAACCGCTCCGTCACGCCCCTCAGGTGGGCTGTGCTGGTGACGGAATGGTTCCGTCACAGCCCACTCGCCGCGCCTGCGCGGCGCTGATTTCGCGCCTCCACGGTGCATTCTATTGAGCGGACGGGGCCGTGGCGGAACCGTTCCATCACAAGCACAGCTCACCCGAGGGGCGTGACGGAGCGGTTCCGTCACTTGCGTCGGAGCGCCGCGCGGACCCCCCGCCCCTTAGCACTGCGGCAGAATAGCCGCCGCAGCAAAATAAAAAGCAGCAGTTAAGGATTGTTTATGTGCAGGAAGGGGAACCTTCCTGTACATAAACAATCTTCCCCTGAATGAAGACACCAGTTGCACTATGGCGCAAGGGTGCCTGCGTTGGCGCTAGGCTGCTAAACTTTGCGCCAGCGCAGGGGGAAACACAGGGCTGCACCATATTCTTGTAATTTTGGTGCAGCCTTGTGTTTCAGAAGTGGCAGAGCGTGTCATTAAGCCAAGGAGGCTAACGACATACTCCGCCACATCTTTGTACATATGCCCCTCTGTTTTAAGTTTCTTTTTGACCTGAGAAGGGCATGAGATATTCCTGATGAAAGAGAAAAGAGTTCTAATTTTTCGCAGTCAGATGACTAATAGAACAACCTCCCAACTGGCAGTGTTTGAAACATAGGATTTCACTCTAGTAAAAGCAGAGTGCAAGTTGGACGACTGGACAGGAATTTGTGATAAAAGTAAATAGGGCCAATGTTGCTTAGGGCTGTGCACTAGGTGCAGAGATTTAAACACTGGCCGTTTCCTTATGGAGAGCCAATGCAGTGCTCAGATGTGAAGAGACAGATGCATTGGTAGAAGATTCAGAGCCAGAGAAGCGGCTGTATTCTCCACAACCTGTGAGTAATAAATGAGGTAGGCCAGAATGTCCAAAGACAGAGAATTGTCATAAACAGCTGAGACGTAATAAGGGAATGCACATCTGTCGTATGGGCAGGTTGCTGAAGAAAAGGAAGCACTTTCCTTAGCATTCTCAGTCGAGATAAAAGATGGCAGAAACCTGACTAGCCTGTACGGAGAATGTGAAATTACAGTCAACAAGAAATCTTACATTTCTGGCAGAGTCAACAGGTACCAGAGCAAGCCCAAACTCTGTGGGCGACCAGGGCAGGGACCAAGTGAGAGACTGCCTACCGAAGATGAGGACCTTGCTCATCAGAGAGTAAGGCAGTTTCAGTATTGTGTAATGGACAAAAGTCAGAATGGGTATTATCCAGCAGACTCTTGGTTTCCAGAAAACTGGATTTCTGTTTCTTGACCACCGTGAGACTGACACACATCTGGGCTGGATAAAACAGAGAAATAGGGAGGAAAGTCATTGAGCCAAGAGCAAACACACACGAGGTAGGCAGCAAAGCCATTCATTGTTGAGCAAGGGGATGACCCAAATCCAATTATATAGTAAATATTCTGTATCTGAAACAATAGGTCTCGCTCTGTAGCAGAGACCTAAAAACGATTATCATGAGTGTATGGCTACTGTATCTAGCCCTTCCGGCAAACACACACAGAAGAGAAATGGAGATATAATCAAGAAACTAGAATGTCATTGACACACAAATAGGAGCTTTGGATTAACAATCAGCACATATGATAAAATATATTCAACACATATAAAATACAACCTGTGACATGACCAATGGACAAAAGCAGCAACTGTGATAATTGCTTTAGAAGATATGATTTAATCAATACAGACAAACATAAGCTATATTATAATCAATATACACATACACAAGTTATGTAATAAATACACATAAATGGGCACTATGGTAATCAAGACACAGAAACACAAGGAGCTATGATATCACCAATATATACATACTGACGACGTGATACAATCCATACTTAAAAATAAAAGCTTGTATATTATTATTCAACAATGGTTAGCCACAACGTGTTGTCTACTGAATACATATTATTCCTTTGAAACCATTAACTAATACCTTCCTATTGAGGTTAATAATTTATTTTACTTCACACAATTGACAATATCCTCGTGTTTTTAGCCCTGAAGAAGTCCAGCTTCCACCTGAATAAAATCCATTGCCTGACTGAATTAAGATTGATCACAGCGTTAAAGAAACTGTATAGAAAATGAATAAAGCCAAGCACTTGGAGAACAGATTACCCTCTGACTCAGGGTATTTCCCTTTAAATCACAAGTACTGAGTTTTTGCTAATTAATGGACTCCGATCTCTGTTTAGACGAAGTGAGCTAACCAATAAACCTAAAAGCTATACTATTGATGTTAAACACGCTCAGAAAAGCTCTGGCTTAAACAATAGGGACAAATAGAAGTGAGGATGTAATTGATTCACACTAACAAGATATGTGATATATAAAAATATAAGCAGCAATACAGTCCTTTCCTGCAAACAAATAAGAACTTGTCTTCCACCAATTAGCAGACATAGAAACTGTGATATCACCCAAACACGTAAAGAAATCTATGATATATTCACTGTGCACACAGATACAAGCTGCGATACAACCCATTCATGTATTTAATACTCTCATAATGAAACTGCAATATAATTAAAAGACTCAGATAGATTCTTTGTTACAAGCAATGCACACATACCCACTGAGACAATCAATACACAGGAAAGAAGCTGTGATATAGTTAATGCACAGTAATAGGAGCTGTGATATAACCAATACACAAATAAAAACAATGATATGATCAACAGGTATACATAGACATTACCATTTAATAAGTAGAAAAAGATAGACGTTATGAAATAATCAATACAGATAAACTGGACATGTGTCAATCAACACAACAAAATAGAATTGAAGATATATTTAATTCACCAACATGGGAACTGTGACATAATTATTATACGGAAATTGAAGAGCTGATATAATTAATTCGCGCAAACAGTTGTGATGTTATCAAAACACCTGCACATTTCTATGAATTCGGAAATGTAATTTTACAAATTCCCCCAAAAAAACATTTCCGAAATACCACCAAATGAGGAGCCATTTCAGCACTTTGCCAATTTAGTCTTCTCTTTTCCAAGTCTGAAGCACAAATCAACAAAGGTTGGATATCTGAAAATTAGGGCAAATGAGTCCCTGCAGAGACTGAATAACTCAATCCGTAAAAACGTGTAATTTAATCAAGGAAGTACAATAAGGGCACCTGCACCGAAATAACTGCGTTTGATAGCAACACATGCTAATTCTAATCAAGCACAATTGCAGCTAAAATTATGGTTGTCAGGGGCTATCTTTTTTGTTTTTTCCAGACAGTATACAGAATTACTTTAGGGCCTGATTCACAAAGCGTTTTCTGTGAGAGATTGTGGCTTAAACAAGATTTAGGTGTGACTTGTTCAAGAATTTCCAGACAGAAAGCATGCTTACTCCAGGAAAAAAACTTTGTCAACAGTTATTTACACATTGATGTCCCTATCAACTGAGGATTGGCATCTCCTTGTCATAATAGTCATAAAGGCTACAAAACTATATATCTATGTATGCATGTATATGGTATTGCTATACCCTGAACCTAAACAAAAGGCAACAGAGTGCTGTACACGGTCAAAGGCAAAAATAAAGTCAACGAGGGATGGGAGTGGTAGCTGGGTTGTAGTAAGTGGCCATCACTGAAGAAGAGCACTAAGGCACCAATTTAATCTGTAATATATTTCCCAGATGAAGTACAAAAGTGGCTTCAAATGTCACCAATTACTTGCTACCAATGCCTATCCCACTAAGTGAAGGTTGGAAGCAACCCAAATCGTGTCAAGGCAGCAAATTATCATAACCAAAATACTCTCTGGCAGGTATATTGTGTTTTAAAGATCAACAAATATATCGCCCCATTGGAGTTAACTATAGAAAAGCTGACTTCTATTGACTTGGCTGCTAATAGTAACCCACCAGCTGTGGAACTAGCTTATTCCCCTCAACTTGGTTAATGCTCTAGATGTTGTTGGGCATAATGAGTGTACACTCCCTACCTTTCATGGTAGAGGTAGCATCGCTACAATTGACTATTAATAGTAGTCTGGAACATCTATTAGCTTATTGCTCTGTGGTCCCTTCCACCTTTTGTGGTCATAACCCTATTGTAAATGTAAATGTATAGGCATTTATATAGCGCACTACTTACCCGGAGGGTCCCAAGGCGCTTCGACCGCTGCGAAACCCTTCCTGGCTTCCCTGAGAGATGGTCTCTTAATGGGTATCTCCAGGGTGAGACCAGGCATCCCCGGCGGTCTGGTGGGGCCGTTAGTGAAGATGAGGCAAGCTAATGCCCAGAGTTGCCGTGTGTGAACGCTGATCAGAGTGGGCACCGAAGCGAGAGAATTATCGAGTCCGCTGACCCTGGTCCAGAAACCTGCCGCGCCGGGAATCGAACCCTGGTCCCGGGCCGTCCTCTGCTCTCGGGTCTGCCGCCTCCGTCCGAAGGAAAGGCTCAGTGTGGATGTCGGAGCTCCTAATCTTGAACCCTCAATTGATAGTTTGCTGCTGGTTTGGAGATTAGGGGATCCTGACCAATTTTTTTAACACTACAATTGGAGCAAATCAGGGGGTGGTGGAACAGTGTTTAACTACAGAAGCCATTGATAGCTCAGTGGCAGATGCATATATCACAATATGTGATAGAGTTAGGCTAGCCATACTAAAACCTGCATGGCCCTTGCAGAACTCCCTCAGATGGTTCAACACTGATTGTTCAGTGGCGAATAGGACATTAAGAGCAGCCTTGGCCTCCAAGCCCAGGGACATAGCCTTAGTATTGCAAATGAATAAGCAATATAAAGAAACTACTTCCAAAAGAAGGCCTGAAGTAATTGTGAACCAATGGGAGATGTTAGTACAGGCATCACTAACAAATATTAGTAGATCTTTTTGGCTTACCATATATGAGCTGAAGTGGGAAAAGAGGCCACTTAGTATTATTGCATGCTATATCCGCTCAGAACTATGGAAGGAGCACTTTAGCAAAATATATGCTCAACCCCCAATTTCTGATATCTTTGACATTAACTCCCGCCTTTTCAAAGAGTTTCAGGTAACCTTGACGGAAGCAGAAGAAACTATTAATCCAAGTGTGGGAGGGAAAGCGCCAGGACCAGATGATGTCTCCATAGATCTGATTACGAGTAACACTATTTTTTGGGCCCCACTTCTCACAAATGTTTTTAATAACCTTGCATATTCTCCACTACCTGCATCATGGGGCATATCAATTATTAAACCCATTTTTAAGAAAAATGATAGATCAGCCCCAACGTGTTATTGCTCCAATCTCTTTAATTGATACCAATGTTAACATTTTGGGGGGGGAAATCTAAAATTGGATTAGAGAATGGGCTGACGAGTCTGTGTTATACCCTTGTCAGCATGGGTTCAGGTTCAAGTGGGTACAAATGAGCAGTATCTCAATCTGAACTTGGTTCTTGGAAAGTACACATTGGCTAAAAAATCACCTCCCTATCTGTGGTCTTTCTTTAGTGACCGAGGCATGGATACTGTTTTAGTTCAGTTTTTGGCATATTTACATCGTGATATGAGGGCAAGGGCACAAATTAGTAAGCAAGAGGAGGTATCTGGAGACATAACTATACATCGAGGGGTAAGACAAGGGTGCGTACTGGCTCCTCTTTTATTTATTCAGTATATTAATGGGCTCCATTCAATTTTAAAGCAGTCAACCCTAAATGTATCAAAAATAAAGGGTAAGCCACTACCAACATTAGAAAATGCTGATGACGCAGTGCTCATAGCACGCACCCTGAGGGCACTGTGAAAATTAGTGCATGCTTTTCTGGATTTCATGGGTTCACTTGACCTGCAGACAAACTTTGCCAAATCACATATTATGTCTTGCGGACCTAAGGCTATTCCCATGATTAACAAGATAATCAGCTCTCAGCATTTGAGCCACACTTGCACTTTTATTTATTTTGGTGTGATCTTTGAAAATGTATCAGGCGGAATGCATACCGATTGCTATGTACGGCACCAAGGTTTCGGGCTTTTTAACTTGCAAGGCTATACTGTACGAGGAAAATAGATTCTGTAGAAAACCTTTGTCTGTTTCCATTTCTGCCTCGCACTATATTTATCATAGAGAGCTTAGCTTTCAATATTTAGCTGATTGTATTAAGGCCCGTTCTATTGTGGCTCGCAATTTGGAAGAACGCTGAGGCTGGTCTACAAAGGATATTATAATGGATTGATTTTTGCTGGAAAAGGATTTACTTATTCTGTGGTTGGCCTATGTGAAAGCTGTATATTGTAAAATTGGAATGGAATCTGCTTTCACAGAACCATCATCTTGCACTGACATAGACAAAAAATAGTAGCACATGCACTTTATGCCCATGATCAATCCAGCGTAGGGGGGATATATCGACAAAAACGAACATGTCTGAATATATAGGCCTATGCGAACTTAACTGTTAAACTGATTATATTTTTTATGCGCAAAGTAGATGGGAATGATCTATGCTGCTTTGTTTCCGGTCAGAGACGATGAAATAGCAGTATCCATAATCTAGAGGCTGTACTATGTCCCTGTAATAATGTATGAGGCCAATCAATTCTTCATTTTAGTTTTTTTCTGCAAATTGTATGTAAAATAAACGAGGTTGTTTTTAATTCCAGTTTTAAAAAGGTATTCTAGTGGTATTTGTCAATGTAGACCTACTCTCAAACTGCTGAAGACTGTACCGAATGCTAAAATTGTCCTGTACGTTGGGGCCTTTTTAAAATGTACTGTGTGCTCGTAGGTCTATGCTGTCTTAAAAGTATTTTAACACATAACTTTCAACTTTTTAATAATTCTTTTTGCTGTAATATTATGATTTAATGGACGTTTGCGTACTTCTGAATAAACTTTTATGATGATGATGAGCACAAGGAAAGTATACAAATTAAAACAGACACATTCATCAGCTGGCGATTTACAAAGCATACTTAAATCAAGCAGAGAAGATTTATATCTAAAACAGATATACTTTATATATCTACGCCGAACATCCAGAATCGGATTTGGGCAAATTGGCTGTAAATGAAATAATCTTGCTCACCTCCATCACATGGACCACAGATCCCTGTTGTATTTTCACAATTATTCCATTTAGATGTATATACTTTTAATGGGAGGATCCCTAACTGTAATAAAAGAATACAGCGCCGGACCCTGTGTTGTAGTGAAAAGCGTATGTATTGTTGCGGAGATTTATGTTCTATACTTTCTTATATTATTTTGCATAACAGAAAGGATGTCAATATTTGTCAGTGTGTGCTGCACTTGGAAATTTCCTAAGGCATGACATGGGCCATCTGAAGGAATATCTTACTACAATTCAAGCCTGAAAGTTAAAGGCCTACCTCAAACTCAACCCTACAAAACATAATTTGTGATCATAGCCAGTGACACCAAATAACAACATGTGAAAGGTTAGCTCTGACCAATGAACCTTGATGACTTAACTTCACATCTCAATGACACCAACATCAGTTTCAGGACTCATTCTGCAAGTAATAAGGAAAACTGCCTTGCACAAGCTAAATGCTGTCCAAAGTGAGTACCTTCCTACTGAAAATGAGCTCTCCTATATAAGTGAAAGGTTAGCTTGGATAGTTGGCATGTCTCAGATCTACCTGACTGCCCCTTGAAGAGTATCACCAAGGCTGCCACACGCTCTAACAAATGTCTTCAGAAGTTAGACAGAGTCCCTCAGAGCTACTAGCTCACACTCCCTGACTGCATCACATTAATGTTTAGCTGTGTCATCTGCAATTCCTCTGGAGGTTCATTTTTTACTCACTGTAGTCATTTCATCAGGCCTTTCATAATATTCAAAGGAGCTGGAACAATATCCACAACCCCTTTCTTACTGCAACAACAATGTATTGCATTTGAAGAGAAGAACCCCTGCCAGCCCATTTTTCAACCTTTGTGTGCTGTCAAATGTTCTACTGTAAACCTCATTTCCCATCCCTTGCCTTTTCCGTTCACTCCTCGTTCTCCTTTCTGTCCCTCTTGTACCCAATGCATAAATGTAAACCTCTTCTTCTGCAAAGTGTTTCTTTCCTTTGTAGATAGTTTGAGTTTATGTAAATCCAATGCCTAGATGACTTTCTCGAAAGCCCCAGGCCTCAGTCCACCCACACAAAGCTCTGATCGGAATGCCAAGGGCTATGAAGAAGGTCCATATGTCCTTCTAAACATCCACAGGGGCCATGACTGCTGCTAGGACAGTTGTACCGTACAGTTTTTGGAACTTTTAGCTAGAGTTACTAGGCTCCAAATAGTATAAAGCAGGGCACTACATAAGATCAAGAGCGTCCGAGGACCAGGGAGTCAAGTCAGGAGAATAGCTTTCTTAGGGCAAAAGGTGAGGCGCGCCCTTCAGTAAGACAAGATAAGGACTGAAGCTGAGGAATTCCGAAACCAATCCATAGCATTACAAATGTTGTTCCCAATGTGCTACTTTAGACGCTGTTTCCATCATTGAAAAGAAAAACAGAAAAGGGCTACAGAGGCTCCGGTAATAGTGATTTCTTCTTAGTACCTAGAAAACAAAGAAATGTAATATACAGGCAATTAAAATCTCCCTTTCATATCATGCCACTCTGTGAAGAGCTGAGCTTGCTGCTCAGCTCTTGTTCTCCTCCTTGTATAAACCATTGTGAGCAGATAAGATGTCTCTCACTAGAAGGCCATCTATAATTTGATTTTTATCCAGGAATTGGCTTGGCCTTTTGTTTTATTGGCAGTGACTTCATAAGCACGTTTAGCCTGCTAAAACTTTCTAATAAAATACAGTTCATTATGTCTACACATAGTAGAACTATATAACTTGGAAAAATGGACTGTCTACCTACCATTAAAAATTTTAAAATGAATGCTATGCTATGCAAGATGCACGAGTGACCATATCATCATGACAAGCAAAATCCACCTGGAGACAGTTTCAGACAGTGAGCATCGATATTTTCCCCACGTATCACTACATACACATATGATTATGTAGTGTTACCTCTGTAAATGCTTAGCCAGAGAAGGTTAGAGCCCGAGTATCTGCCAAACGCCAAACTATACAATACTGATATTAAACAATGGTTTTCTGAAGAGAAGCCGTCTGAAGCCTTACCAGAATGTTATGGAAAAGTTAAAAAAAAAGGAAACAGGGAATCAGAAAGCTAGGAACTGGGTGGTATAGATTTTGGAACATCTGTGAAAGCTGGGACCTGTACTCCTCACTGATCTGGTTGATAGTTGTTGTTATGAAGCATGAGAGGTAAAGAGAAAACTCCTTTCACTAACTCTAAATTTTAAAGTATTCAAACTACTAAGTAAGAACTCAGGTCGACAACTAAATTCAGGTTAATTTGTTTACTTCAAATTCTGAAACAGATTAAGAGACGCCAATCTAAGCATTAGGGTGTAGAAATACAGTGTAAATAGGAGGAAGCCAAATCTCCGGAAGCGATTCACCTTATATAACAAAAAGAAGACAACTAACTTGATCACTGCAACATGTTATCAGTGGGTAAAAATGCATGTCGAATTGCATCACAATTTCATGCAAAAGGCCCTACCAATCCCTAACGGCACCCTACTCTACCTTAAAGTGGCAATCCTAACCTAAAGCAAGCTTCAGTAGAGACAGGAAACGGTGTCAGTTGTTAGAGCCCTTCTACGAAGGGGTCATGTAGCGTAAAGCCACAAAGCCAAAGATGAGGTCTGTACCACTGCAAAAGCATCTGTTCCTAACTACGTTACAACATAAGCAATTGCTAAATTAAGGCACCACCCACAGTGTTACTGGTAATTTTCCATTATTCCGGCATCCTCCTGTTTCCATTCTCCACCCACATGTTCACACGTTGGGGGCCATATTCTTCTCCCTCTCCCACGAGAACTCGCCCCCCATCTGTTATCGCATTTCTTCTTCTCAGTCCACTCTGTCTACTAGGAACAATAACTATTTCTATCAACTAATGAAGCTGTGTCCACCTGCAGTGGGAACACAAGCTACATGCAACATACCACAGTGCAAGCAAATGCAAATTCAAAAGTACATTGAGAAAGTATTTCAGGCCTACAGTTAGGCTAAATTAACAACACACAAGTTACATTATGTACAGCCTTCTGCAAGCAAATAAGCCATACTTTCAGCATATACTTCAACAGTTGTAAATGGTAACTCTTAAAATATTAGTGCCATGAGTGTAATATTAAACAAATCAGTAAACAAATGTAGTTTGTTATCCCCTAACACAATAATAATGCACATTTTTGTCAGTTACAGCTCTAAGCACACAAGAAATTTGAGTTTAATCATAATTACTTAAACATCTTGTATTTCTCTTTTTTCTTTTCATACATTAGTCACACAGACTGTATGTGAGTGCAGACTAACCGTGATTATAACACACTCCTACTGCCATTTCAAAAAGGAGCGGACCAAACTAGTCTCCTCCACATCACAGGCACGCGGCAACAGACTCCATACCATGGCAGACTTGAAAAAGGGACCAGAAGCTGTAGTGAAGTGTGGCCTGAACGAGGTGATAACTTGGAGATTAGGGTTTAATTTCCTGAGCAATGGTGAAACTAACGACCACTTTATGATCAGCAGTTCCTTGAGTGTTTGAAGTAACCAGGTACATTCCATGTTCTCATTATACACCGTGAGTCACGGTCCTTCCTGCTGTTTAGGACCATAATGCTCACAGACATCTGGAAATGTATGTGAAACATTGTGCTTTTGTTTCAGGAAAATTGAAGTAAGCAAGCATTCCCTTTTCTAATTAGATCACATAATGTTCCATAGTCAATGAGGCCTCAACCCAGACAGTCAATGTAGCCAATCCTTGTAATGAAGTAAAAGGAAAGGAGCCAGTACAGGTGAAGTCACTTCAAAGTCACCTTATGTTATCCAATAACAAGGCTCACGTTTGCAGTACAATCTTCAAGTATTTAACCCAACACTCTTTTTTAGCAAGTATATTAGTGTTTTTTAAATAAAAATAAATATTATAACAATGGCGTTGGACCTGACATCTTAGGTGTGTTTTTCTCCTAACTTTTTGCATTCAATACTCCTGTTTTTGCTAACTTCATTTATTTTTTCCGGCCTTAGGGGTCTGCACACTTTGCCACTGCTAACAGGTGCTAAAGTGCTTATACTCTCTCATTTAAACATGGTAATATTGGCTTCCACCAAATTGTCTCATACATCCCACTGCATCCCGTGACTGCAATTTTAAGCTGTCATTTCAGCCTGGCACTATAAATCTTTTTCCAGGCCTATACTTTCTTCTATTTATAAAGTTGGACATGTGATTTTGACTTTTATATGTCAATAACAGGGAAAAGCTCTTATATATATTTTTCACTACTACAAGGCCTGAATTCCACTTAGGTTAACACTGGGTTTCCCTATCACAATTAATATGTGATACATTTCAATAAGGAGCAGGTAGGAATGTCCAGGATGGTCTCTAAAGAATTGTAATTTAAAACCCTCTATATTTTCATTTATCTATTGGGAGTTGTATATAGCTGGAGCTCGACCCAAAGGTATCAGAGCGCTTTACATGAGCACCAGATGCATTACAGACAGATACATTCATTTTGTTAGGCACAGGGAGATTAAGTGATTTACCCAGAACTACAGGTTATTGATCATCCCTGCCGAGACTCAAACACAGCTCCCCAGGTTCGAAGTAGACCACTCTAGCCATTAGACCAAATCCTCTCCAGGGTACAAGCACGGGCCAGGGGTCGGAAGCAAGACATTCCAGACACCTCTGAAGGGGTAGAGCTGTAGCAGCTTGTCCCACTTCAAAGTGGGCGCCAGGTATACATAGAGGCTCCTCAGACTCAACGCTTCTGCAAACTTCTGGATCTGTGGAGTACTCAGAATAATGACTGTTGTGCTGCTGAAAGAAGACCTGCCCTGCTACTCTGCAGCCCTGCTGCCTGAGCGAGAAGGACGGGACCTGCATCTTGGAACCAGGACCAAGAAATTAACTCCAAGGGTTAGTTGGCTGGCCTCCAGATCAGACCCTCAAGGATGAAGAAAGCTCCAAACATCTTGGCCCTTGCACCTGGACTCTGCCTGCTGTGAGTCCTAAGCCCCAAGTGGTACCCCTCAAGTCCTGGACCCTTGAAAGTGGGGCTGAAGGTGCTCTGCCAGTCAAGCTGTGGTCTCATCAGAACCGACGCAGCACGATTCAAGCCAGATGCAGCTCTTCGTAGCATCTCAATGGAACCGATGCAGCCTTGACGAAAGCCCCCATCACAGCCTGCACAGCTCATCGGAACCCCTGCTGCACAACACATCCTCAACACAGACCTTGTAGAGTCTCATTTGAACCGACACAGTGCGACGCAGCTCAACACCAGTCTGTATCATAGCCTTCACAGCTCATCGGAACCATTGCTGTGTGACGGATCTTTTTTGCAAGCCCGCATCAAAGCCCTCACTGCTCATTGGAACCACCGCTGCATGAAGCATCTTCAACACAGACCTCGCATCACTTCTTGGGACCACTGCTGTCCAGAGCTACAAGTCTCAACCAGAATATAGGGTATATTTCTCAGCAGGACTAACTTGGTCCCAGTATCTGACCCACTCTCCATCGCAGTTTAACTGAATGTGTGACTTTGTCCCAGGCCAGCACCACCAGATAATTACAGTTGGTTCTACCTAGATCTTTAAAATTGAATATCTCTGGTTCTACTGATTTTATTATTGTTGTTTTGGTGTCAAATCATTTATTACATTTTACTCAATTTTTCTACATTCCTGTGAGATTTTACTTCTGGTATGTTTTCACTTTATTACTGTTAAAATGCTGCATGAATGCTTTACACATTGCCTCTAAAATAAGCCTGATTGTTTTCGTGCCAAGCTTCAAGAGGGTTAAGCACAGGTTAATGTGGGGGTTGCTTGTGTTTGACCATGACAACAATTGTAGTTTCTGCGTGATTAGGGTTCCACCCCTCCCTCAACCAGTAACCCAATGTCTTACAAATGGGTTGCAGTAGTCATCTGGGCTATAATAGGAAAAAGTAATATCTAAACTAATGTACTTCATTTAGTGACTGTCAAATGTCTGGTTGATGAGCAAAAGGGCAAAATCCCTAAAGACTTGTTGTCCTTCCTTGGCTTCCACCCTCATTCATGTGTCAGTGAAATTACGCAGGTCATTTTGCAATAGAACAAACTTCATGACATCAGGTGTCTCCGTCTGGAGCCCATATATTATTCAATTTCATGGGACAATTCTTTCTGCCCCAGTCCACTAATCCATGCCTCTTCACTCGTCACTACCTCACTCATGGGCTATGTGCCTAAAGGCCACAATCAATCCTACCAAATCGATTGCCACGGTTTGCTTAGAGAGATCTATTGTTCCTGAAGGCTCAGTGGCCTAGTGTTAGGAGACAATGGGCCAGATACGACCATACCATTTTGCAGGACGCAGAAAGCTATTTTTCCGACTTGTAAAATGGAATGTACTAATGTGTCTTAGACACATTTAGCGATTTCTAATGAAGTCGCAAATGAACAGCCACATCCTTATTTATGAGGCTGGTCACAATTTGGGACCCATGGGAATGGGCTAGTACACAGAAATGGTGGCCTGCTGGGGACAGAAGACCAACATGTCTGAGTTTGTTTCTTAAATAAGGCAACTTTTTTCAAATGCAGACGCGTTTAAAAGAAAAACGTAAAACTGTTTCTGTTCATTTCTAAGGGCAGGCAGTGGTCCATAGGAAGATGGTAAGTTTAATAGGAAAATGCGTTTCCAAGCATGCAAAAGGTCAGGTAGGGGCAAGTGCCTATGCCTTCCGACACAACTATTGTGACCGCCAGCAGTCTCTCGTCTTGACTTAAGGAGTACTCTACCTATACTGAATAGATTAGACCGCTTCTTGGGTCCTCCAAGTGGCATTACACTTACCAGCTTCCCATGGTCCTGAAGAAGCGCAAAGGATCTCCTCCTGAGACCACATAAAAGCACGAAACATGTTGACCCTACATATTTATAAACAATCACTACACTTGTCTAGCTACTAAGGGCCATAATTACCCTCGAGCAGCACCCAACCCCTTGGTTTTTTAGATTTTGATAGACGGATCTCCCTTATTAAACTGATTCACTCCAGAATACCCTCTAGTGATTCTTATCTTCACTTTTCACACAACACTGTACACTGACCCGCACACACCATACGACTAGACCACCAAAAGATCTCTGACAAAGTGACCATTGGGGGTTCCGTAGGGCATTTTAGCACCGGCCCTACGAGGAGCACCGCCCCGTGATGTAGCATGCCATCCTCCAGTGTGTGTGAAGGCATCAAGTAAGAGTCTATCCCACTCCGTTCCACTTTTCTAAAATGACTTCTCTCTAATTCTACTCTCAGGAACAGTGACTCTCCTAAGCGATGTATCTACTGTTCAGGAGCACGAGTCACTAGACCTATGTCCAGCTCCTTGTCCCCCCTCTCTCTTCTCAGTTTAGTCATCTCCCATAGAAAGGGGAACATTTAGCAGTTTTCACTGCCCCTTACTGTTGACAGATATGGAAAAATGACCTGTATGTCAGCTCATCTCAATTAGGTGAGCGGACAAGGAGGTCAATCTCCGATAGCCCTTTCTTTGTCAGGTCATTGGAGGGGTTTAAACATGGTGGAGACAGAGTAGTCTCCGCATTAATAAACCTATGGTCTGCCACTTTAAATAGGGTGGACGGACCACAGTCTTGGCAGTAAGGATACTCTGTTGTGACAGAGTATCCAGAGTGGCCAGACATAAATCAGGCCCTTAGTCTTTCAGAAATAAAATGACATTTTGAAATGCTACAATTTTTCAATTAAGATTTAAAGGTCACATTTTGCACATTTTTGTGTGTTGATTAAATAAAATATTTCATATTTGTGCATTTAATATACTCTTTGTTCCGTTTCTTTCTGTACTTTTTTGAGGTTGCTTAAATACCCCACCCCCCAACTGCCCTACCCCCAACCTCCCCCTTCCTCATACACCCCTTCTGGCTTCCAGCAGTGATTCAGTTGGGCTTCTGAAAAGTCAAAAGGTAAGGAACCGCTGTACTAGGTCAAGCCCTAGCTGGGTTCAGACTGCCCAGAGGAAGAGGGCTGCCTTATTCTATATATAGGAAGATCTGAAAAAGAGAATGAGAGGTTCCCACTAACCATTCAGTAGTAATCAACATTATGAGCCACTCCATCAAGTACATGTCATACCCTATATTCTTCGTAGCCTCTTCAGTTTAAGACATGCTGTTGAAAGGCACCTTAGCCCCTTACAAAGATGCACGCCACATCGGTAACCATTTTGGGCCCGATTCACAGAATGAACTTAAGACTCAATCCTAAACTTACTACTATTTTGGTATTCACAGAATGCACTTACTACTTTTGGCATTCACAGAATGAACTTACTACTTTTGGTATTCACGGAAGTTAGGATTTTGTCTTAAGTTTGTCTTAAGACAAACTTAAGACAAACTTAAGACAGACTTAAGACAGACTTAAGACAATATCCTAACTTAAGTCTGTCTTAAGTTTGTCTTAAAACAAACTTAAGACAAAATCCTAACTTCTGTTAATACCAAAAGTAGTAAGTTCATTCTGTGAATGCCAAAAGTAGTAAGTGCATTCTGTGAATACCAAAATAGTAGTAAGTTTAGGATTGAGTCTTAAGTTCATTCTGTGAATCGGGCCCATATTCTTTATTCCAGATAATACAGGCAGCAGAACGACGTACAGCCTTCACCTTCAACGCTCCTCCTCCCAACTGACTTCTTGGATCACAACATTCCCTCACCATGGATACCAAAACATTTTAAAGAAAGAATGTAAGAACCCAACACCTCTTCAGACTCCAACCCACTTCACGTCAGCTCTTTTGCTGATTGCCCCAGGGCTCTACGGTGGTTCCCCTCCTGTTCAATGCCGTAAACAGTATCAGTAAATACTCTCTGATCTAAAATATTCCTTTAAAGTTTGCTTATCACACACAAATCATCAAAATCAACAAAGTTCTTTTTACTAATCAGTAGACGTGAAAGAAATGAAACATTGGGTTCTGATGGGTGGAGACAGTCATTCAAAATGTTAATGCTTTTATGTGCAATATATGTTCAGGCGCCTAGGGCATCTCTGGACATAGTAGTATTTCAGAATGTAGGGGCCATATGTATCAAGCTAATTAGCATTCGCAAAGGCCGAAATTCTGCGAATTTCGGCCTTTGCGAATGCTAATTAGCTAAATGGTATGTATGTAACATGTTTGATGCAAAATGAGGAATCGCAAAATTTGCAATTCCTTATTTTACGATTGCACTTAAGGAATCGCAAAAATATTCCAAATATGCCATTAAGGATTCGCAAATTACCACCAACTTCTAGTTGGTGGTAAATTGCGAATTCTTTTAAAAAAGCTTTTTTCAAAAAAACCAAAGGTGCCATATGACACTCATACATGCCCTTAGGGCATGTATGTGCGCCATATGCCCCCAAATGTCATTTTCAGGGGTGCAGCAGGGTGTTCTTGAGACACCCCCGCACCCTTGAAAATATTCCTAATTTGCGATTAGCAAATTGCTAATCGCAAATTCCCCCTTCATTCCTATGGGCCTCCTGGCCCATAGAAATGAATGGGTAATTTGCGATTAGCTATTTGCTAATCGCAAATTAGGAATGGTAAGGAATCACTATGAAACAGCGATTTTGTACATACATACCATTTTGCGATTTCCAAATAGCGATTCCTTAAAATTCGCTATTTGGAATTTGCAAAATGGAACTATGATACATATGGCCCTAGATGTTTTGAAAAATGCAGTGCCTCATTTTGGTGCCTTTCAGTGTTTTTTAATGAAAGTAAACTCATTTTTTCCCAATAATGCTCTGAGTCCAAAATGCTTTGTGCTAGGAGAGTTCATCATTCTTCTAATTTGGGCAGGTGATGCAATCTAATTTACTCATCATTCTAACAGATGGCGCATGGGAGGAGGAATCACACATTTGGGGAAAGAAAGGTATTTGTGTTAAAGGAATGCACTCATTTTCTTTTAGTTCTAATTTATAACAAATTATCCATTGATCCATTTGTTAATCTTTTCTAGGCAACTGAATAGATCTCTTTCGAATATTTTGCATTTCTAAAAAAAATCCAGTTAGATAATGTTTTAGTCATTTCTTTCAGAGCAGTAGCCTTGTGCCTGAGCTCCAATACTTGACGAAAAATAATGCAATCAAACATTTTTTGCTGGTTTCCTTTTCACGATTATTATACAAGTGAAACACATTTGGGGGGATATTCTCAAGAACGTGAGATATTCATCGGCAAAATCGGTTATCGCAATGTTTCATATTGCGGTGTATCACGGGAAAATAATTCCATGTTAACGTCCAATTCACAACATGGCGATAACATGCGATATGTTCCCGATAACACGTCAAATGTCAGCGATAAAGTCACCGGGACGGCAATAAAAATGTAAACCTCAACACGAAAAAAGTTGCGATGGGCCCAACCGCAATAAAAAAATCTGCGATAATCTTTGTCGGGCTTGCAAGTCAGAAACGTCAGGTGGGAAAAATCACTATAGAAGTTGAAAAAAAACATAAAAACAAAAGCAAAACAACTGAGAAGCACAATGGAGGTAGCCGGAGCAAGTACAGAGGACAACCAGAACCACACAAGCCCTACTGGAGGACCAGTTGGGACCTCAGGGTCAGGGAAGGGCAAGGACAAGAAGAAGAGGATGACGTAGTTCAGTCTGCAGGAAAACAGGATCCTGATAACGGAGGTGGTAGAACACCATCAATACTGTTCATCACCTCCACTGTGTCAATGGCAACAACAAATGGAATATGGCAATCCATAGTGGACAAGGTGAATGCAGTCGGAGTGCAGAAGAGGACAATGGAAGAGGTCAAGAGGTGCTGGAATGATGTGCAGCGCAAAACCAAGCAGAAACTCACCAACAACCGGAAGGCCGCAAAGCAGACTGGAGGTGGGAGTCCAGCGCCACAGGAGAATCTGAAAGAGATGGAGGAAATGGTGTCCACAGTCATCAGTGGGGAGACGGTGGCAGGAGTTTGGGGACTGGACACTGCTCAACATGACCTGATACAACAGCACCAGGGTAAGTAACGACCAGGGACTGGGGGATGGTGAAAGATGGGCACAATGGGCATATGCAAAATTAAGTATAGCACATCTGAGGACAAACCGTGCCCCAGAGCCCCAACTCCCACCAAGAGACCAACGTACCCAAGTATGCAACATCTCAGCACTGTATAAGCACAAAAGTCAAAGGCACACTGCATAAAATAGTTAAAAGGCAGCAAAATCAGAACTGCAGGGATGACTCTCCCAAAATGCAGCACACACACATAACATGCAGAGCACATCATCATTGACAACAATGTGGTACAAACCGCAACACAACCACCACAGAACAGAGGACACAACTGTTGCCGCTTGTGTGTAGAAACTGGGCAATCACATTTGGCATTGCAGGGAAATGTGAGTTGACAATTCAGTGATGTTGTTGAAATGTCCACTGTCCTGCATCAAATAGGCAGCTCCTCCCAAAAAGTCACAATGTACACTGTCATGCAGTCTGTATGTAATCATGTACAATGCGTCAACATACATGTGAACACAATGTTAAACTGCATCTCCCCTTTACATTGTAGAGGGAAAACCAACACCTCCTGCAGAGCAGGCCGAACCTCTCTTCTCTGATGAGGAAGAGGACCTACACAGCTTTAACACCGACGCCCTCCAAGAGTTCATTGACAGCTACGTCAACCCACCTCCAGGAGCAGGGCAGCCCAGCTGCAATGAGGAGACCTCACCCCCTGCACAGATCACACAGCAGGCAGCCCCACCACCACAGCTGCCTCCTAGGACCCCCACGAAGAAAACATGGCCTTCCAACGTCGTGTGTTGGGGTGCCAGGAGAAGCTGGCTGAACAGGTGCGGGTGGGGTTTGACTGCATGGCAGCCAAATTAGATGCCATACGTGGGTGTCTAAGTCCCATCAGGGACCACTCACAGTCCCTAACAGACACCCACAGTCCTCTACATGCTCTCCAACGATCCATAGCTGACATCGCTGGAGTCCTAATTCAGACACAAGAACAACTGTCTAGTCAGAGTCGCTCCTGCTATGTTACCCAGGAGTGATCATGGAGAACATGGAGCAGACGCAGGCGGAAAGAGCAGCTGCCATGGCTGCACACCAGCGAGAAGTAGCTGGGTTCTTCCATGCCCTGCAGACCCTCCTCATGGCATTTCTGCCACAAGGCCTGGCACAGATGAATGCTGCTGCTACCACTCCATCCACATTTCCGCCACCAGAAGTGTCAGTGCCACACAGTGCGGCAGACATTCCACCTCCGGCTCATGAGGTGCCACTGCCACACAATGCTGGAGACAGAACACAACCACCCACATGTGAGGCACATGAAACAGCAGAGGACGAAGATGACGATGAATCCTGCCTTAGTGGTAATGAGGAGACCTCACCCCCTGCACAGACCACACAGCAGGCAGCCCCACCACCACAGCTGCCTCCTAGGACCCCCACGAAGAAAACATGGCCTTCCAACGTCGTGTGTTGGGGTGCCAGGAGAAGCTGGCTGAACAGGTGCGGGTGGGGTTTGACTGCATGGCAGCCAAACTAGATGCCATCCGTGGGTGTCTAAGTCCCATCAGGGACCACTCACAGTCCACCTCCGGCTCATGAGGTGCCACTGCCACACAGTGCTGGAGACAGAACACAACCACCCACATGTGAGGCACATGAAACAGCAGAGGACGAAGATGACGATGAATCCTGCCTTAGTGGTAAGAAGAAAGCTGTAGCATTCATCTCAGCCATATGGCCTATTTCTGCTTGGATCTGCCCTCCGCATCATCACCTTCCACTGTCCCCCGATGCACTCTGCAACACTCACCTTGGACATCATCATGGACTGCCATATTCTGTTTGGTTTCCAATGACACAGCAATCAGACTGCGGACTGAACTCTCCTCTTCCGATGAACTTGTCATTCTGTAAAGGACTTTGGCTGGCCCTCCAAGGGCCTACAGTGATGTAAAGTGAGGTTTGCATGGCCCTGTACTGCTCAAGCTACAACACTCCACTGAATGTGCATTAAACATTCATATTCACACAGATGTGTCATGTCTATGATCATTCAAGTGTGGAAGTATGGGTAAATGTAGGGTCAGTGATTATCCCTTACGTCCATGTTGCTCATGTTGTGGGACTTGAGTCACGGGGTGCAACATTACCAATTGCGGTTCGGGTGGCGTCAATACTACAACAGAGACACTCGCATAAGTTACTTCCTTGTTCAGCCCAGGACAGAACAACGCCCAGAGCCCTGTGGTCATTGTTCACCCCCCTACGCTGGACTGGCACACACCAGGCCAGCCCACTCCGCCTATGCTTACAGGGGGGGGACAACGCCACATGTCCCAGGTCTTACCTGTAGTGATCTGCTGATCACAGGTCTAGCTGTCCACATGCCACAGCCACTCTCTCACGGCTGGGTTACACCCACACCACAACCATCCAGCACACACGTCACAGGACATGTGAACCTGCCAATAAAAAGGGCAGACCACACGTGCTGGACGCCATTTCCACTCTCTAGCTGGGTGTATCGGTGTGGTTATTATTTATGCATGAGGGCCTGGGTCCTACCACATCATATTCCCCACTGCCGGAGGTGACATGATGGAATCCAAACCACGATACTCAATCATAAAGGGTCCATGACTTGCGGTGCACAGACTTGGTGGCACTGGTACACTGCGGCTGGCACAGGCACACTGCCACAGGATGGTGACTTTCAGTGCACTGAGGTCGGGGCAACTAAAGAGCTGAGCGGGTGTGCAGCCTGTGATGATGCCCCGTCCTGGCGGTCCAAAATGGTAAGGGTTTGTGTGAGCCCTGCTGGATCACAGTGTGGGCCTCAGCCAGCGGGAGGCGTGGGCCTACCGCCACATGGCATTGCCTCGCAGTTCACAGAGTTAGTGGCACCTAAAGAGCTGAGCGGGTGTGCAGCCTGCTATGATGCCGTGTGCACTGATATGATCTTTGCCATTGGGAAATCAAGACCCAGAATCAAGTGTGTGACCTGGTGGCTCGTGGTGTGGGCTGCATGATGTGGAGGGTGGCAAGGCCACAGGCCTGGGCTTGGAGCTTGCACCCGCACGTGGTGGGCCCTCTTGGAGACACGCCGGTGGTGGAAGGTGAGCAGTGAGGCCCGGGTGCGTAGGAGCGGGTAATCACCACTGGGCGGCGGGAGGGGCTGGGGTGCAGCAGCCTGTGTGCACAGGGTCGGGCAAGCGATGATGGCGTGTGCAATTGTATGGACTCTGCCATTCATGAATCTGGACTCTGTTTCAGATAAGGGACTTGGGGCTAGATGTAGGTAAATAGGATTTACCGATTCTAAAATACCGAATTTTACCGATTCGGTATTTTAGAATCGGTAAATCATATATAGGTAATAATTTGGTAAAAATCACCGAATTGTTAAGATTCGGTAATTACCGAATCAGTAATTACCGATTCGGTAATTGCCATTCATTCCTGTGGGCCTGGAGGCACAAAGGAATGAATGTCAATTGCCGAATCGGTAATTACCGATTCGGTAAAATAGAGAAAGAGTCAAGGGTGGCAGGGTGACACTTTGACACCCTGTTGCACCCCTGAATAGTGCTTGTGTGCACATGTGGCACACATACATGCCCTAGGGTCATGTATGTCTGTCACATGGCACAGGTGTAAATGCACAGATTTGCATTTACAGAGGTATTTATTATTTACCACCAACTAATAGTTGTTGGTAAATAACGAATCCTGTAAGCACAGAAGCACTCTTTAAAGTGCTTCCCACATTTCATTTACCGATTCGGTAAATACCGAATCGGTAAATGATGATTCAGTAAATACCGAATCGGTAAATACCGGTTCGGTATTTACCGAATCGGTAAATTTGCCACCTACATAGGAAAAGCCTATTACCGGTCGGTAACGGCCGATTTCGGCCGTTACCAACCGGTAATACCCTTCCTACATATGGCCCTTGGTGGACTGCAGTGTATACCAGCACGTGGTTGGAGACACACCGGTGGCAGCAGGTGAGCAGTGAGGCACTCTCTCTCTCTCTCCCTCTCTTCCTTTCACTCTCTCTCTCTCTCCCTCTCTTTCTCTCGCTGCCTTATAATTGATGGGCGCATGACACACCTTATTATCTGGAATTTTGTCTTGCAGGCTTGACTGACAGATTGTCCTGAGAAGACCCGCCATGACTCTTCAAAATAGTTGTTTTTGGTTTAATCTGAATAATACAATTTGTTTGGAAATTCAAAGATGAATCAATGTTTCTCCTTTTTATGTTGACACATGAATGTTAAGTGTTGTAATTGTGCGACATCAGGCGAATTGTTTTTTGTTCATGATTTCGTAAAGTTGATGTAACATATCTTTGTCCGGGGGGGGGAGGGGTGCCTGGGGTAGGGCCCCGAGGGGCAAGGGGTGGTGGGGTCCTGGGGGTGGTGGCGGTGGTTTTGGTTTGGCCCTCTTGGGTGTCCGAGCAGCTCCATGGCATCTGTTGTTCTTCAGGTGTGGCTCTGGGCTGGGCTCCCTTTTATTCCCTGCTGCTAGTGCCTTATCGCCTGTTTTGTGATCTTATCGCCAATCTGGCTGGTCGTTGTAAAGTGGTGTTGTCACAGATTTTTGTTCAGGAACGCCTACTCTGCATATCATTAGCGTTATTTGCAGTGTCATCTGTGGGAATGTTTTCTGTGGCTGCTATGGCAGGAAATATGGTGTTGTTGGCTGTTAGCACCAGCCCATGAATAGGGCGATATTTTTATTGCCACTTTGGCTGCGATAAAGTGCCGCTAACTCGACGATATGTGCTTGAGAATATGCCCCTTAGTTTTACTAGATCTTACTGTAAAGACTGCTACTCCATTTTTAAATAAAAAGAATGACCAGTGGGAGAGGAAACCGTTGATGCTGTCAATGTACATATAATAGCCTGCAGGACTGCAGTGTGACTCAGTTGAAATGTCTGCAACTTTTAAAAGATGACTAAGGGACTGATCCTTCTAAATGTCATATATTTTTAAAGGCGATTTGTGAATCAGGAGTAATCAAGGCCATTCATCCTTTAACCCTGTAACTGGTTAGTTTAAGGATAAAAAAACTGTTCTAGTCTGGAAATTGAAAGTAAAGAAGACCAGATATTAAAGGTGGGATTGGCACAGCATATGAAACATTTAACTCTCCACTCACAGAAGACGTGCCAGAATGATAACATTGAAAGTAATGCATTTATGCTAAATTTACTGTTAAAGAGATTTTCCGAAATCTGCATGAACGAGTAAACAGTTGCATTAAAGCGAAATACAAGCATAAGTCAGCCATTTGCAATAATGATAAGCACAACGTAAACCATTAATCCATGTGCTGCCTTCCCAGAAAGATACAGATACTACATTAGCTGTATCCTTCTGGAGAGAAGAATCATAGGAAAACAAGGACACTCAATAATATCAGGAGTACAGGCTTACGTATACTTGGGAGGTGTTGTGAGCCTCCACTATGTCGTCCTACAGAGAATGGCTGTAGAGGAACTGAAATCCCGGTTGTGAAGAAACCAATATAAACAATAGTCCCCCATGGTGGTACAGAAAGTGACCCCCACCGCTAAAAGATAATGTGCCTACAAAGCTGTGAATGGGTTGTGGGCAAATTATGTGGAGAAGTGTGGCTCACTAGTTAGAGCGGCAGACTCTGAAGCAGAGATCGGGCCCGGGACCAGGGTTCAAGTTCTGACGCCGCAGGGTCTTGAGCTCAATGTCTGCGGACTCGATAATTCTCGCCTTGGCGCCTACTCTAATCGTGGGTCCAACGCTGCAACTCTAGACAATAGCTTGCTTAATCTCTACAACGGCCCCTACAACACTGGGATGCCCCTCCTTGGGGATGCCCAGGAGGGGCATCTCACAGGGAGAGCCAGGAAGGGTTCCACAGCGTTATACAGTGCCGGGACGCCCCGTTGGGGCAGCTGTGCGCTTTACAAAATACACTACATACATACTCTGGAGACACCTGAAAGCCAAGACAACAAGTGGTGCTGTACCCACATGTGAGGCAAACCAACAGAAAAAAAGCATTTAGGACATACCAAATGGAAAAAGCGCATAGGGAAAAAACAGAGGGCCTTATTTATGAAGCCTTGCTACAGTTTTGCGCTTCCGTTGCATCACTTTTCGTGACACATCAGCAGCGTAAAACATGCCCCCTGTTGAGCCCTATTTACAAAATGACGCACCTAAGCAGATGCGTCACTTTGTAAACCCCTGCGATACATTGTACCTGTGTCAGGTATAACGTTTGCAGGGGGGTGGAGTTCCCACGCAAGTAGGCCTCGTAGAAGTGACGCAGTGAAATCTATGAGATTTCACTGCGCCACTTCTAGGACGCAAATCTGTCAAAACGTTATGCCTGCCTCATGGCAGGCATAGGGGTGACATAGCGCTAAATCCACAGCCCTCGCCCCTGCATTGCTGAAGTTACATCATGCTTCCGACAAAACTCCAGCAACGCGTCATTTTTGCCCCAAAAGATAGGTCAGTAAAATTGACATATCTGCCATTCCTTGCGACATGATGCGTCATACAGTAAATATAAAGCACTCCAAAAAGGTTTCCAGGAATGTGTGGTTTCAAAATATACAATTCAATTTCCTCCTCAGAGTGTATCTCACACCACGCCGTCTCCATCAGTTCTACCCAGACACACCCTTTGCATGCCACCGATGTCAAACCCCCGACGCGGACTTCAAGCACATGTTCTGGGACTGTCATATTATCCACAATTATTGGGACAGGATCCATCGGGTGCTCAGTACCACAACTGGCATTGCGACTATGTCCACGTGGGAAGCATGTGCTCTCCAGATCTTCCACAGGCGGAAGACCGAAAAAGTACAACACCGCTTTATGTCTCTGGTCATCCTACTAACGAAACAGGGAATAGGTATGCACTGGCGATCCTCGACGGGACCCCCCAGAAGCAGCCTCGATAGGAGCAGTGAAAAAGTAGGGGAAAGCAGAGGAAGAGACACTCAGGGAGAAAGAGATAAAAGGGACTCATAAGCATCCTATATCCTTAGAATGGGCACAATTATTACACACATTCACACAAGAAACAAACTCACCGGGGACACCTGCAGACTCCCAACCCCAGGCCCCACCAATCCCTCCTGCTAGCTCCGACGCAACAGCACCGCAAGAGAATCCGCCACCCCGGAACCACCCCTGGGTAGAAGACACACAAGTAGTCGTCCCCCCCCCATAGCTTACACCGGAACACCGCGTGAATGAGACTACCATCATGACCCTCCCCTCCACACGCATATCACCTCATCTCCACACATCGCAAAAGGTAAATTGCCAGCGACACTATCGACTCCATAGATTTTGGGTCCTACAGTACCCCTCCTCTTTTCCCCCCACAGTTTACCCCAATTGTTGACAGTTCGCAAGTTTGAGTTGGCGGATAAATCTGTCAACGGGTTGTTGGGAACGCATTCAGACAAGCATAGGCATGACAACATTGGGAAGTATACGCCACAGCGAAACACCTATTCTCGTCCATAGGCGACAAGTCCCATCCGAACACGAGACAGAACGCGCTGATGAGCCCAGAACGGCGAGATGAATCCTTCCTAACAGTCTTTTACCACAGACTCGACAGGTCTACCATGGTGAAATAACTAAAGGTATGTTGACAATCATAAGTACTTCACACCCACATGTAACTGTGTTTTTCATGCATCACTACAAAGACAAAAAGTGATAACGAATGTAAAAACCCAATAAACAAATTTAAACAAAAAATACAGTAAATAATAAGCATCCATCATGTTGCAAGGAAAGCGCAATAAAAAGTGATGCATCGCTGATTTCACGTAGCGATAAAACACTTTTCATAAATGAGGCCCTGAACCTTTGTCTTCACCAGCAGCGATGCAAAGGTTTGTGCAACAGTGTAATACAACTAGATGCAAGACCAGCATATTTAGCCTTTCCAACCTAGCGAGCATGTGCTGGAGGTGACCAACAATAGGAATGGGAAGTGGAATGCTGTATGTACCTCTCCTAGGGTGATCTCAGACATGTATGCCAATGTGGCTACCCACATTGCTACGATGCTTCAAAACTTGGGGAGCGGTGATGCGATTATTGGCGAGGATATTGTTGGGCTTAAAGTCCTAATTGTGAAAAAATATAAACAGGCACTTAGGAATCGTAGATCTAAAGAGTGATTTACACCTCAGTGTACGGCGGCAAAGGACAACCTTGCCAAATCAATAAAAAAGGAGTCAGGCATGAGATCAAGGAGTCTGGAATCCAATACAGGGCTGTGATAAGATCTGCTAACATAGCGAACCACGGTGGTGGGAATCCAGCTAAACCCTTGAAGACGTCCAGACTTAGTACTATACTGTACTGGGTTTGTATATGGTCTTCAAAGGAATTACATAGGAAGTTAAGAAAATAGAGAGTTCCCGTAAGATATAACTATAAAGGTATAACTACTACTTTTTAATTTTTAAAGTTTGTGTAGTTTAAGTTGTTTTTGTTTGGAAATATTAAATTAAGTTTTCCTAACTATAAAAAATGTTTAACTTTTTTTATTATTGAATTATTTTTCAAAAATTATTTTTGAGCATATGATTTTGTTTATTATGGTATTGAATATTTTTATACTTTTTTTGTTAATACAGTATTTTCTCAGTAGTTCAAAGTTCATTATGAATGTCATCTTTGTCTGTGTAACGGTTATACTACAGCAGAACGTTCATTTTTGTTAAACCGCAATTCATTGACTTAAAAGAAGTGTACTCCTCTGTAACCCTTTTGAACTGAGATCTTCAAAGGTGAAGAATGAACTCTTTCCAAGAGGGAAAACCTTATCTTTGCAAGCCAGCTTTGAGATTTTGCAAAACAGCGATGTTTGACCAATAAGATCCTGTCCTGCTTAGGGAGAAGTAAGAAGCGATAGAGGGGAGGATTCAAGAGAAAGAACAGGAGGTGGTGCCAGGAAGAAATGAGGGACCTTTTGTGCAGGAGTTTTCTCATTGCTACCTGTGGGAGAGTGGAGTAGGGTGGGGTAGAGTGGATGGATAAAGAGTGCAGTAGAGTGTTGAGGAGTGCAATGCAACAGAGTGGAATGGTGTGTAGTAGAGTGTCGTGTTATTGAGTATCTTAGAGTGGAGTGGCATGAAGTGGAGTTAGAGTGGAGTGGCATTTCTCAGAGCAGAGTGGCATGTCATAGAGTGGAGTGGTTTGTAGTGTAGTACAGTGGAGTGGCATGTCATAGAGTGGAGTGGCATATCATAGAAAGGAGTGGAGTTGCGTGTCATAGAGTGTTGCAGAGTGGAGTGGCATCTCATAAAGTGGAGTGGCCTATCATAGAGTGGATTGACCTTTCATAGAGTGGAGTGGTGTATTTGTAGTATTTGTAGAGCACGTTAGGCCAAAAGGGATCGAAGAGCTATGAAACGGAGAGAACTGTGAGTGCAGTGACAGCTCAGAACAAAAGAATCACCCCCCCCAGAGGCGGGCTAATGCACAAAAAGCCAAGTTTTAACTTGGTTACGAACAGCAGATACAAACTAGGGCTCCTGATAAGTTCAAGAAGGATATTCCAAAGCCTGCGGCTGCCACAGTAAAGATATTGCTACAATGCTTTAAAACTTGGGGAACGGTGATGCGATTATTGGCGAGGATATTGTAGGGCTTAAAGTCCTAATTGTGAAAAACTATAAACAGGTACTTAGGAATTGTAAATCCAAAGAGTGATTTACACCTCAGTGTACGGCGGCAAAGGACAACCTTGCCAAATCAATAAAAAATGAGTCAGGCATGAGATCAAGGAGTCTGGAATCCAATACAGGGCTGTGATAACATCTGCTAACATAGCGAACCACGGTGGTGGGAATCCAGCTAAACCCTTGAAGACGTCCAGACTTAGTACTATACTGTACTGGGTTTGTATATGGTCTTGAAAGGAATTACATAAGAAGTTAAGAAAATAGAGAGTTCCCGTAAGATATAACTATGGAGGTATAACTACTACTTTTTAATTTTTAAAGTTTGTGTAGTTTAAGTTGTTTTTGTATGGAAATATTGAATTAAGTTTTCCTAACTATAAATAATGTTTAACTTTTTTTATTGAATTATTTTTCTAAAATTATTTTTGACCACATAGTTTTGTTTATTATGGTATTGAATATTTTTATAAATTGTTTTGTTAATACAGTATTTTCTCAGTAGTTCAAAGTTCATTATGAATGTCATCTTTGTCTGTGTAATGGTTTTGCCGCTATAATTTTATAAATTATATTTACACCATGTAATTGTATCTTATTTATTTTAAGGATTTCAGGTTTCATGACTAGTTATGTATTTTTAAATCATATATGTGTTAAGATTGAAACTAGATGTATTTGTGAACTATACTGTTACCGTAATAGTATTGAGATACTAAAGCAGAACGTTCATTTTTGTTAAGCCGCAATTCATTGACTTAAAAGAAGTGTACTCCTCTTTAACCCTTTTGAACTGAGATCTTCAAAGGTGAAGGCTGAACTCTTTCCAAGAGGGAAAACCTTATCTTTGCAAGCCAGCTTTGAGATTTTGCAGAACAGCAATGGTTGACCAATAAGATCCTGTCCTGCTTATGGAGAAGGAAGAAGCGATAGAGGGGAGGATTCAAGAGAAAGAACTGGAGGTGGTGCCAGGAAGAAACTGAGGGACCTTTTGTGCAGGAGTTTTTCTCATTGCTACCTGTTGGAGAGTGAAGTAGAGTGGTGTAGAGTGGATGGATAAAGAGTGGAGTAGAGTGTTGAGGAGTGCAATTCCACAGAGTCGAATGGTGTGTAGTAGAGTGCTGTGTTGTTGAGTGTCTTAGAGTGGAGTGGCATGAAGTGGAGTTAGAGTGGAGTGGCATTTCACAGAGCAGAGTGGCATGTCGTAGAGTGGAGTGGTTTGTAGTGTAGTACAGTGGAGTGGCATGTCATAGAGCGGAGTGGCATATCATAGAAAGGAGTGGAGTTGCGTGTCATAGAGTGTTGTAGAGTGGAGCGGCGTAGAATGGAGGGGCATAGAGTGAAGTAGAGTGTTGCAGAGTTGAGTGGCATCTCATAAAGTGGAGTGGCCTATCATAGAGGAGGGCGAATGCACAAAAAGCCAAGTTTTAACTTGCTTACGAAAATCAGATACAAACTAGGGCTCCTGATATGTTCAAGAAGGATATTCCAAAGCCTGCAGCTGCCAAAGTAAAGACATGCCCCCCCCCCCACCTAGCTTTCTTACACCAAGGAACCACAACCTTCTTTCATTCAGCAGATCACAGTGGTCTCTTAGGGACATACCAATTCAGGGCTGTCGTGAGATAACTCGACCCCTGAGATTGGAGAGCTTTATGCATTAAGCAGAGAGCTTTAAAGGACACACACTTCTTTACTTGCAGCCAGTAAAGGGATCTTTGTTCTTCCCTGAACAATGAGAGTTAGGATATTCCCAGGCCAGCATGCGGTAGTATTCTGGGTGATTTGGAGCTTGCCTAAAGAGTACTGATTGACATTTATAAACAGGGCATTACAGTAGTCTAAGCAGGAGGTGATCCGTGCAATAACCACTGCCACCATGAGCTTTTTAGGAAGAAAAGGAAATATTTTCTTTTAGATCCAAATCATCCAGAAGCTGGAGCACACTGTTCAAATAACCTGGGTTTCAAAATACAAGGTATTATGGAAATCATACCCAGTTTTTGACCACCACCGCTGGGGCGGGCAAGATTCCACATGTTTCTGGCTACCAATCTGTTTGTCCAGAATAATCTATCAGGAGTAATGTTATTTATTACTGCTTCCCTAACAGTGGGAGGATGTGCGCCGCTTTCCAAAGAGATATTCTAGTTATGTGAAAATGTTCATTAAAACATACTGTTTTAAACAAACAAAATCACTGATATTTACCAGTGATTGTTATCTCAAGTAACTATTACTTGTGTCCTAAAATAACTACAACTCACACTCCCGCCATGCAAGGTATTCTCAACAGTATGCCATTTCAGATGTTACAGTGATGTTATCAATAGTGTCTAGAACATATAATGAATTATGTAATTTAGGAGGTAATTAGCAGTGCTCAGACTCCGGCTGTGCAAGGCGTGGGGTTGAATGCAGGGCCTGCTCTGCATCCAACACCTCGTGGGCAGGCGACCCCACACAGTACAAAGCCTTTGGTCTTTTGGAGGTATTAAGGTCATTAGCAGTGCATGGCATTTGGCTTTGTGTGGCGAGGAGTTGAATGCAGGACCTGTCCTGCATCCAACTCCTTACAGACAGCCAGATTCACGACATCCATGGCTTTCAGTCATGAGCAGTATGGGGTTGACCTCAGCCATGTCCTGCCCACAACCTTTGCTGGTACCCAACCTCTCACAGCACACAAGTCTTGCGCAGTGGGACGTTTGGGCCTAGAGCCTGGCACCCAAACTCCCACGGGCGTACATGGTTGAATATAAGGGTTGTCATTTTAGTAAGGCAGAGCCACTGACTTTGTAAAGGGGGCAGAACACCAAAATATCAAACGTGTGCCCATTGGCATTATGAAGGGCCCAGAATATCAACATATATAAAGCACATGTATTGTATTTGTCAAAAAAATGACCTATAATTAAAATGAAATCTATAGTTCATTATTTCAGGCAGTTGACAGTTTAATAAAAGTGATTGTCATATAAAATGTGATAAAGCTTTATATAAAAAAATCTACCAGTATTTGAGTATTTTTTTAAAAACAAAATTCAAGCTACAAAGTACAATCAAAGAACACTAGGGGGGTCTGCTCTCCAGCTGAAGAGCATGGAGCTCCAGTCGAGTACTTAAAAGAATTATGATACTGTCTCCTATGCTCATGATTTTAATGACCCAGGAGACTTACTGCTTTATTTAATGTTGCCTGGGGGCTGCTGCACTCCCTGCTGCCTCTCACAACATTAATAGAAATGCTTGGTGGTGCCCATACCCTTCTAGGAACACCACCAGGCTCGAAGAAATATGTTCAACAAGCCCTCATGAGGCATTTTGGGGTGGCTCCTTTCGCTCATATTTTACTTTAAAAAACAAAGTTATTGGTGTCCCAAACCTCACCTTGGACACCTACATTTTTATTTTCTATCGTATGACACAGGTGGAGACCAATGCCACGCAGCCCCACCTGATCCTCTGCCAGCACACATCCTGGGTGCCGGTGGGAGCTGAGAATTATTTTCTTTCTTTTTAAAAAAAATATTGGGCAAGGGCATGCGCCCCCCCCTTCAAGCGTATAGTGTCCCAAGGAATCTCATACCTAGGGCCAAGCTTCTTTTAAAGTGGAGGGCAGTGTGCAGCTCCTCTCCTTGGTCTAACACTGGCCCTAGGGATCCCATCCTCTGGGGCCTGAAATTGACCAAAAGGGGAGGGGAGGGGACATGTGCCTCCCCTTCATGAGCAAACACCGGCCGTGGGGACCCCATTGCCCAGGACCAACATTATTTAAAGGGGAGGGGGCATGCAGCCCCTCTCCCCAAGCCAAACATGGGAGATGTATTTGCTCCTGCTCAGCTTTTTTATCTGCTCCCACAGGTCTGGAGCAATCTCTGTTTTTCCACAAGAGCATGGAAGGGAAAAAAATGTGTGCTCCCACCCGGCAGAAGGATTTTTGCATGGAAATAGCGTCCCATTGCTGGGCTCCCCAGGACACAACAATAGAACCAGCCTTGGGGGATGGGGTCTGCAGGGCCTCATGGAGGTGCTGGGGGAGGGGAGATATGCACCCCCATACCCATTGCATTTTAAAGATGGCCCCGGTCAATGAGGTTCTTGGGGTCTTGGAGAGCCTGAAGGAGGGGGGTGAGGATGGGACCCACAACCATCATTTTGCAGATGGCCCCAGGGGATAAGGTCCGTCAGGCCTCTGAAAGGAACAGGTATGGGCGACTCGGACCACCTCCTCATCAATTTGAAAATGACCCCAGGGAATGGGGACACCGGTGCCTTGCAGATGCTCCGGGACGGGAGCTGTGCACCCTCTCACCTTAACTTAATACAGCCCAGGGGGAATGAAGGCCTGCAGAGGTTCAGAGAGGGGGACCGCACATCCCCCTCCCATCTAAAATTGATTGTGCCACCTCCTAGGCCTGGCCCACCCGGGGGGGTTTATTGTTTCAAAGTACTCTTTTTGAAATTTTACTGTAAATTAATGGATCACTGCAAATTTGGGCTAAAAGTAAAAAATATATATGTTTTTAGACACAGTAGAAAGACCCTGCCTGGGGGGCCTACCGTGCTCCTGTAGAATGGCCTCGATGACCCCATTCCTGGAGCCCAGTGGACACAATGTCCCGGGAACCCATACACAAGAGCGCCGGCACAGGACACAAAGTTCATTTCCTGCATGCTCTCTCCCGGGCAGAGAAGAGAGGTTTGCTCCCGCTCCTGAGTAGCAGAAGCAGAAGCTGCTCCCGGAGGGTGGAAGCATAGAAGAACCGCTGGCTCCTGCCAGCACCCAGGATGGGTGGTTGAATGGGAATCTATCTATAACATATACATATGCATATAAGACATGCAAAAACTGGATTGAAAAGGTGGCCTTGTGAGCCAGATATATAGATGACTTGTTTATTGTATGGCAAGGCAGTCGTTCTTCGGCTGAAGAATACATTGCATCATTAAACACCAATGATCTAAATTTGAATTTTACAGAACACATCAGCGACACAAGGGTGGGCTATTTAGATCTAGAAGTATACATAGAGGATGAACAATTGTTCACAAGATTGTATAGGAAACCTACCACAGGGAATTCTATCCTGCATGCAGGAAGTTATCATCCGAAAAATCTTGAATCTTGTCAAAAATATCCCTTATGGGGAACTGCTACACATGAAATGTAACTGTACAACACAGCCCGACTGTGAAAAAGCAAATGAAAATGAGGTCCTCAACTGATTTAAAGCCAGGGGCTATACCAGCAATAGCTTATACGAGGCCAAGGTGAGTTTCGGCACCAGTGATTAGGTCGAAACTGTTAATAGCTAAGCCTACCAGTGATATTGGTAGACAGGACTAGGAAGGACCGTTTAGGATGATCGCTCACTACAATGAAAAATCACCACAGATAGTCCGAATTTTCAAAAGAAATGGCATATTTTACAATCTGATAAAGTCTTGAGAAAAACTATCTCCACTAGACCTCAGATTACATACAGACGGTTCAAATCATTGAGTGATAACCTAGTATGTAGTCATTTTCGTCCAATACCACCAAAAATAGACAGGCTTTTATCCATGTACCAAGTGTAAGGCCTGCAAACACAGCAAGAAAGTCACACATTATAACATCATAGAGCAGGATCCCAGGACATCTCGAAGCATTAATTTACTATTAAACTGCAACTCTGAATTTACGGTTTATGGCTTAGAATGCCCTTGTCATAAGGGAGCACTATTCACCCTGCTAAGAAACGCATATTATAGCACATGGTGCCATCAACAAGAAGTACAGTAATTATCTGGTGGCCCGCCACTTTGAAACTGTACATCAGAGCAACAGAGATCTGTTTTTTGCATAGACCGGGTCCGGAAGGACGAGCGAGGGGGAGATAGAACTAAAAAATTATGCATCTTAGAATCAAAGCATATAATAGAACTTCAAACTAACAACGACGAAGAATTGTGGGTCCACCTTGACTAATAGACTAGGAACATGAAGATATATGGGGGTATGTCCAGGGATCAGGGCTTCTGCGCTATTATGTTGATACATGATAGACTTATTGAATATTATTTTATTGCAACTGTCCATATGGGATATGAAAATTGTTGACATCAATTATGAATTCTTATTAATGACTGTAAGCATTTTTACTCATTATTTGGTTGATGAATGGCTACCATACGATCGCCCATTCAGGGCACAATTTTGAAGATGCTTTTTAATATTATGGAATATCATGGAATTGTCACTTGCCATATGGTATAAGGGGAGAATGATCAGCATTTATTATGTATTGACATTAAGGATTATAATCATCCTATTTTTCTAATCAACAGGACAAGCAGTCTCATTATATTTTGATTTACTCATCACTTTTAATATTTGCATATTTTCCTTACACATATGTATGTTTTAGAGCACGTTATAAGATGGCCGCCACTATTCTGGCACGTAACTGAGATCAGCGGCCCATCTTCTTTGTTCATGATTGACACGTGATGCACCGTTTTGGTTAAAATGGCTCAGTGAAAAAGTTGGAACTAACATTGATAAAGGCTGATTGGCGAAACGTGTCTGTCAGTGCAGGTGGCTTGCACATTAAAAAGTATTTTACTTTTAAAATTCTGTGAGTGTGCCTATTCTTGGCTGATTCAGACTATATTGCCATTGTGGATGCATATATATATCTATATCTATATCTATATCTATATATATATATATATATATCTATATCTATATATATATATATATATATATATATATATATATATATATATATATAGATATATATATATATATATATACATATATATATACTCACTGAAAAACCATAGGTTTCAGGGACATTATAGTTAGTTGGTCATTTCACTCATAAAACACCATAGAAATTCCCCTGTTATAGTTAGTTGAGCTAACTATAACTCGGGCCCCCACAATGCACTGCTGATGACGTCACACATTACATCAGCAATGCCTTCTGTGAATACCGAAAGTCTTAAAATTATAATTTTTCTCAATTTAGTAGTAGTAAAGTTAGGACTCCTAACTTTAGGACTCCTAAATGCCTTCTTTGAATACCAAAAGTCTTAAAATTAGGATTTTTCTCAATTTAGTAGTAGTAAAGTTAGGACTCCTAATTTTAGGACTCCTAAATGCCTTCCGTAAATACCAAAAGTCTTAAAATTAGGATTTTTCTCAGTTCAGTAGTAGTAAAGTTGAGAAAAATCCTAATTTTAAGACTTTCGGTATTCAGAGAAGGCATTTAGGAGTCCTTAAGTTAGGAGTCCTAACTTTACTACTACTAAACTCAGAAAAATTCTAACTTTAAGACTTTCGGTATTCACAGAAGGCATTTAGGAGTCCTAAAGTTAGGACGTCTAACTTCTGTGAATACCAAAATGAGTAAGAGCCTTCTGTGAATACCAAAATGAGTAAGTGCCTTCTGTGAATACCAAAATGGTAGTAAGTTTAGGATTTTGTCTTAAGTAAGTTCTGTGAATCGGACACAGGGTGTGTTACCTGCTGAGGCAGCGTAAAAGGGGTATCGCTCACAGAAAGAACTCCAATATGTTTTCACAAATGCCTCTGACAGATGCCAGCTGACGGACTGAATCACAAAATGATTTTTCAATACTTATGTAGTGTGAGTTATGAACAGTTCACCCAGGCTCGCAGAGGGACAGCTATGGCGCGTCCGCTCAACTAACAGACTTAGTACTACGAGCGGTCCACGTCATTGTAGCTATCCCTGCCCTGTTCCGTCTTATGCAAGCCACTCCGATTACGTTCTGACGTTGGCCTCACATAGCTACCTGTCGCAGGTGTACTCACTGTTGGTGTGCAGGTCAGTGGTCTAGTTCTCAACATCTCATGGCCACTCCCTGAGAGCAGGTTTGCACACACACCACACCCATCCGGCACATGCGTTACAGGCTATGTGTCCACGCACATATAATACATTGACAACGTCACATCCTTTATTGCCGGTGCTGACTGGATGGCGGACGCTCTACGAGTCTCAACCATAAAGAGTCTTTGAAAAGTTGTGCAGAAGGTTAGTTGCACCCTGATCTGTATGGCCGTCAGGGGCCTACCATCCCCTTGGCGTTGACTTCCAATGCACAGGTTTGTGCCACAGGAAGCTCATATGGCCATCAGGGGCCTACCACCACGTGGTGCGGACTTGAGATGCAGAGAGTTAGTACCACCCAAAGCTCATTTAGTCATCAGGGGCCTACCACCACGTGGCACTGACTTGAGTTCCACAGGGTTAGCAGCACCAAAAGCTGATGTGGTCTCCGCCATTGAGGGCTCAAGACTTAGCGACATGTGTGAGATCTACCGGGCCGCAGAGAACCTGATGTGGTCTCCGCCATTGATGACTCAGGACTCAGCGACATGTGTCAGATCAGCTGGGCCGTGGAGAATATGATGTGGTCTCCGCCTGTTAGGGTTTGTGCACAGCAAAGAGCATGTCCCCTCTCATTGCACTAGTGGTCTCTGTAATAGCTCTCTTTAAACATACTACTGAAAGCCTTTATTGTTATCTCAGCCCCTCCCTAAGACTTCTGTGTATGTTGCTCAATGTATTCACAAGTTTGGACATTGCTGTCTTGTTTGTACATTGGACCTTGCTTTTACCAAGGCTTATTTGGAAAACATTGGACCTTGCTTTTACCAAGGCTTATTTGGAACACTCATCCCTAGGCCATGTGTTACTTCAACTCATTAGCATAATAACTGACGCTCTGCACACCTGCTAGTGAGAACCACACCCAGTTCTTCGAACCACACCCAGCTCTTCGAACCACACCCAGCCCTGTCTATAAAAGGCAGCCCCTGAGCCTCACCCAGTGCTTGTGCTCGTCTAACTCCCACTTACCTGAGAACAGATCCTTCGGCACTGGCACTCCTGCTCTCTCCAGACCTTCATTGACTTCAACGGGCGCGGCTTCTGGCACTTCCTTCTTCTGGTTTCCGGCTACTTCTTGCCTAAGCCCCTCTTCTGTCCACTGCAATCGACCTGCTAAAGAGAAAGAGGTCAAGGTTGGACTGATCAGTATCCCTTGTCAGCAACAAGTAAGTGCAAAACCTTTTATTACCTGAAAGAACTTTATCGGCGATTTCTGGATTCATGTAAAGACAATTTGGAACAAGATATCTCCCACGAACTTTGTGGTTCAAACCCTTTGTTACAAGTACACTTTGTGGAACTTTGTGAAATCAACATTGTTTTACATGGAACTTTTTTAAGAATCGAACAGAGGAAACCATTGACAGCAAGGCAAACAGTAAACCAAGGACTTGCACAAATTGCCTGCTGTATTTTGATGTAAAAGTACAGTATTTGTTTTATAAAAAGTCTGGAAATGTGTGAAAAGTGAGTTTGCTATTAAGAATTTAGGCTTTAGTTATATTAAGGTGAATATTAGACGTTCGTAATTCTGATAATGATATTCGTTTGATTTTACAAAAGTTTTACAGTAATAGAAAGCATATCCCAGAACAGTAACACATTCCAAACCTGGAAGCTTGAGACCAGGATCCAAGAGGTACTTTTAGAAGAGAATTTCTAATAAGATTAAGGTTTAGTCAGGAACACATTTAGGGATAGGTTGCACTTATCTGTTCTTTGTTTATGTTTGATTAGGCAACAGTTTCTACAGAAGTCAGAGAGGGACGCAGATTTTAGCAGCTCTTCTACAGTGGAAACACAAGAACGGTGTTGTCTCTCCTTTTTTATTTTATCCACTTCCCTCCTTCCCTTGAGCTTCTGGTTCTTAGTGCACTGTTTTAAAACTAGTGTGCTGGAACAAGCAGTTTCAGGGTGGGGTCGGACTGTCTTCAACCTCCATCAGAACTGAACAGAAACTCAGGTGAGCTGGGCTTTGACAGAAGCACAAGCCTTTAAAATATTCAGTTCTGTTGGACGATGAATGCCGGGGAAGAAACAGAGGGCATTGACGCCACGGATATGGCGCAGGCCCTAAACGAGGACTTGGCCCATAATGAATCAGTGTCTGGCATCTTGCAACATATGCAAGAGGAAATAGAGAAATTAAAGTTGGAAAACACCTTTTTGAAACAGGATTTAAGCAGGTATAAACCTAGGGAATCTCAGTGGAATACAGCTTTTATGTCTTATTTAAAACCTCCTCCGAGACAGGGGCGCGAGCAAAACATGCAACTTTCTTCCCCCCCAGTTGAGGTTGCTGGTAATGTTCCTAATGCTGTGCCTTTAGCAGCACCTGAACGTTTTCATGGAGATAGTAACAAATTCCATGTTTTTATCAATCAATGTCAATTACACTTCATTTGTAAACCACAACAGTTCTCTACTGATGCTACGAAAGTGGCATTCGTCTTGTCTTATTTGGGCGGTACAGCAGCCAATTGGTCAATTCCTTTCGTGGATAGAGATGATCCCTTCCTCCATAATTGGAATCAATTTAAACGTACTATGACCAGCCTTTTTGTAAAACACACTTTTACGCAGGCAAGCAATACTGAGCTTTTAAATCTTAAACAAGGTAACACGGATTTATTGACCTATCTCACTAGTTTTAATCGTTTACTCACCGAGACACGTTGGCCAGAAGAAAAGCGTGTCTCCCTTTCTTATAAAGGTTTGAGAGACAAGCTAAAAGACGCGGTGGCTCATATTGTTGATTTGCCAGAAGACTATTCTGACTTTGTAGATTTAGTCGTGAAATTGTAACACAGACTAGGAGAAAGAAAGGGAGATAAATCCAAACTGGAATCGCGGTTAACTTTTATTAGACATGAGAAGAAAGACACAGATAATAAACTCCCTGAACCTGAGCCTATGCAAATAGGGACACTCAGAGGTCCACTCACGTCAGAGGAAAAAGAAAGAAGGAGAAAACTTCAATTATGTTTATATTGTGGCAAGGCAGGACATTTTGCCAGAGAATGTCTACTAAAACCTAAAACTTCATGAAAGGGTACTGTTTCCTCTATCTCCTCAACTGAGTCTGTCGTAATTTGACAATGATCGGGTTAGCGTTAAGCTTTGCTACACGTATTTTCCCTTATCTTGACTATAGTTGTCGGACGCCATTTTGTATGTATCGGCGGCCATTTCAGTGAATGCGTTGTCTCGTGGTCAGCATGCCCTTTTGTCCTTCCTCTATACCACTGACCACTCGAGTTTGCCCAGCAACAGGCTATTTTTAGTATTGGTCAAGCTCACACATGCGCAGTTTAGATTGACCAGTCATCACTTAGGAATGTTTCGCCAAACTGACCAGTGGTGTTGTAGCCCCTCCCATGAGTTGGCTGTGTTCCAAAAATGACCATATATGTACCTAAAACTCTGTAACTGTGTACCGCCTATGTTTTTATTGCTGTAAAAATGTATAAAAGAAGGATTTGCACCGATGTTCGGTGTGATACTTCTTGCATTACCGAAGGGTGTTGTAGGAATGTACCACCACCCCATGGGGTCTTAATAAACTTGTCTTTTGCATTTTCTAGTTTCCGTGCCAACATCTTTTATGGTGTAGAGGGTATTCTGCGGAGTATGTAGGCCTGGAGAACCCAATACCACAAGTCGGAAAACGATTAAGCTCGACAAGGGGGGAGGTTACTTGTTCGAGAAAACATCTTAATCAAACCTCTAATTCTGCAGCCTTCATGGTACCGCACATACCTAGACATTTCATAATTCAGATCTTTTTAATTGTTAGTACCCAAGTTAGACATTCTCTCCCTGTCCTACTGGACTCAGGAGCAACAGTGGATAATAAGTTAGCTAACACATTAGGTCTTCCTATTTACCTAAAGCCTTGTCCAGAAGCAGTATGAGCAGTGGATGGGTCAGAATTGACCTCTGGATTAATCACAAAACAAACAAGTCCCCTTGTCATGGTCTGTCAAAATGGGCACAAAGAGATGATTAGCTTTGATCTGACAGATACCCCTAATTTTGGCTTGATTCTCGGGGTACCCTGGTTACCAACTCATAACCCAAAAATTAATTGGGTGAACAGAACAGTTACTTTGGATTCCTCATTCTGTAGAACCAATTGCTATCAAGAAGCAGGTACAGAACAGAGCTCAGTAATACACTGTGCTAGTGTTATACAAGACAAACCAAGTCTCCCTCTTGAATATTCTGACTTTAAAGACGTTTTTGATCCAGTGAAGGCTAGTGTGTTACCCCCACATCGGTCATATGACTGCCGTATAGATCTCAATTCAGGGGCCCCTTTACCTAATAACAGAGAATAAGCTTTGACTGATGAAGAGACCAAATATTTAAGAACCTACCTAGACGACCTACTACAGTCTGGGTTCATCCGACATTCCACATCTCTGGTGTCATCTCCACTTTTTTTTATCCCGAAGCCGGAAAAATCTCTGCGCGCGTGTATCGACTATAGAGGACTAAATAAGGCTACAATAAAAAATAAATATCCTCTTCCTCTAATACCTGTGTTGTTGGATCAATTAAGACATTCTACTGTATACACTAAACCAGATCTGCGGGGAGCTTACCACCTGGTCCGAATAAAAGAGGGGGATGAGTGGAAGACAGCTTTCAAGACACAATTTGGTCTATTTGAGTGTACACAGTAATGCCCTTTGGGTTGTGTAATGCCCCTGCGGCCTTTCAATTCTTTATAAATGAGGTCCTACACGAATTCCTGGACGTTTGTGTCATAGTATACATAGACAATATCCTCATTTACTCTAAGAACCCGGAAGAACATACCCAACATGTTCGTGCAGTATTATCAAAGTTAAAAGAAAATCATCTCTTTGCTAAATTAGAAAAATGTACTTTTAATGTCAGCAAAGTGGACTTTTTAGGATACTGCCTGTCACCTCAAGGAATAATGATGGATGAAAAGAAAATTAGTGCTATTACTGATTGGCCAGAACCATCACCTGTGAAGGATGTCCAGATATTTCTGGGTTTCGCCAATTTTTATAGGAGGTTTATTTCTCATTTTGAAGACATTGCAGCCCCAATAACCACCTTGTTGCGGAAAGGGCAACGACTTCTTTGGTCTGATGAGGCAGCTCACGCCTTTCAACTCCTGAAACAAAAGTTCACTTCAGCCCTAATTCTGAAACATCCTGATACTGACTCGCCATTTTTTGTCGAAGCGGATGCTTCACAAGTAGCTTTAGGAGGAGTTCTCTCTCAACGAGATGCAGTAGATGGCCAATTACATCCTATATCCTTCTATTCCAAAAAGTTATTACCAGCTGAACAAAATTACACCGTGGCTGAAAGAGAACTATTAGCTATCAAAGTAGCCTTTTTTGAATGGAGTCACCATTTAATGGGAGCCAAGTACCCTGGGCCCGATTCACAGAACTAACTTAAGACAAAATCCTAAACTTACTACCATTTTGGTATTCACAGAAGGCACTTACTCATTTTGGTATTCACAGAAGACACTTACTCATTTTGGTATTCACAGAAGTTAGGACTCCTAACTTTAGGACTCCTAAATGCCTTCTGTGAATACAGAAAGGCTTAAAATTAGGATTTTTCTCAATTTAGTAGTAGTAAAGTTAGGACTCCTAACTTTAGGACTCCTAAGTGCCTTCTGTGAATACCGAAAGTCTTAAATTAGGATTTTTCTCAATGTAGTAGTAGTAAAGTTAGGACTCCTAATTTAGGACTCCTAAATGCCTTCTGTGAATACCAAAAGTCTTAAAATTAGGATTTTTCTCAATTTAGTAGTAGTAAAGTTAGGACTCCTAACTTTAGGACTCCTAAATGCCTTCTGTAAATGCCAAAAGTCTTAAAATTAGGATTTTTCTCAGTTTAGCAGTAGTAAAGTTGAGAAAAATCCTAATTTTAAGACTTTCGGTATTCACAGAAGGCATTTAGGAGTCCTAAAGTTAGGAGTCCTAACTTCTGTGAATACCGAAATGAGTAAGTGCCTTCTGTGAATACCAAAATGAGTAAGTGCCTTCTGTGAATACCAAAATGGTAGTAAGTTTAGGATTTTGTCTTAAGTAAGTTCTGTGAATCGGACCCCCCATTACCATCTTTTCTGACCATTAGAACCTACAGTTCTTTGGATCACTAAAAGCATTAACTCCACATCAGATGCGCTGGTTAAATATTTTTAGTACATTTGACTTTGTTATAACCTATAGACCAGGTGCACAACAAATTCAATCTGATGTGTTATCTAGATACGGACATACCTCAGACATGAAATAGGAGAACCCATTATTCCTCCCCAAAAACTTTTGGCACCAGTACAACAGAAGGATTTCATCACAGATCTATATAATGCACACATGCAAACGGCACCTCAAGATTGGTGAAAGGATTCCCATAACTCAATACAACGAGGTTTGTTGTATCACGACAACATGCTGTTAGTGCCCACCACAGAATTACAAACACAGGTGATAATGTGGCATCACGCCTCACCGTTGGCAGGTCATCCTGGCTGGGTAAAAACCCTGGAAAATGTGCGAAAACACTTTTGGTTGGACAATATGAGTAAGGACATTAAGCAATTTGTCACTACCTGTCCAGTTTGTGCAAGGCATAAATCTTCTCATAAGGCCCCTGATGGTTTGTTAATACCAATGCCATCACCCAAACAACCTTGGCACACTGTGAGTGTAGACTTTATTGTAGGTTTACCACCAGTAAAATCCTTCACAACAGTATTAGTGATAGAGGATTTTTTGTCCAAAATGGCACATTTTGGACCATTACGGAAATTGCCAACTGCGGCAGAATTTTCCGATATTTTTATAAGAGAAATTGTGCGTTTACATGGTTTGCCAAGTAAAGTAGTGTCAACCAGCCAGAGCCAGGTAGCCAGTTCAACTCTAGATTTTGGAAAAAAATATGCGATAAACTGAAAATAGATGTGGCATTATCCACTGCTTTCCATCCAGAAACAGATGGACAAACTGAACGACTGAACTAAACCTTACTTTAAACGCTACGTTGTTCTTTGGCTGATTATTCTAGTGAATCGTTGGAAGTAATAATACTGAGCATGCAGCTCTACTTTGCTCACCATTCTATTTCATGCAGGGGTATCATCAGAGAGCTATACCCATTTTATTAGAAGATTCCCCGTTGCCTACAGTAACAGATAGACTAACGAGATTAGGTGACATACAATAAAAGGCCAGGAAACATTTATTAAAGTACAAAGAAAGCATGAAAAGACAAGCAGAGAAACAGAGATCTGAGGCAACAATGTATAAAATCGGTGACAAAGTATGGCTCTCCACAAAGAACCTAAATATAGAGGGATCCCGAAAGCTGCATTCACGCTTCATTGGACCCTTTAGTATAACTGCCATAGTAAACCCGGTTACAGTAAAATTGGACTTACCAAATGAATACCCAGTAAATACTGCATTCCATGTGTCCTTGCTTAAGCCGTACAACCCAAATACCCGACCCGAACCACCACCTCCACCCATACAAATTAAGGGAAATCTAGAATATGAAGTGAAAAGCATAAAAGACGCAAAAAGAATTCATGGACATCTGTTTTATTTACTAGAATGGAAAGGATATGACGAAACTGAGAATTCATGGGAACCAGCATCCAATGTACATGCCCCACGGTTGATTAGACAGTTTTATCTAAAAAATCCAATGAAACCCCGTCCAGTAGGAGGGCCTTTGAGGGGGGCGATTGTTAGGGTTTGTGCACAGCAAAGAGCATGTCCTCTCTCACTGCACTAGTGGTCTCTGTAATAGCTCTCTTTAAACATACTACTGAAAACCTTTCTTGTTATCTCAGCCCCTCCCTAAGACTTCTGTGTATGTTACTCAATGTATTCACAAGTTTGGACATTGCTGTCTTGTTTGCACATTGGACCTTGCTTTTACCAAGGCTTATTTAGAAAACATTGGACCTTGCTTTTACCAAGGCTTATTTAGAACACTCCTCCCTAGGCCATGTGTTACTTCAACTCATTAGCATATTAACTGAAGCTCTGCACACCTGCTTGTGAGAACCACACCCAGTTCTTCGAACCACACCCAGCTCTTCGAACCACACCCGGCCCTGTCTATAAAAGGCAGCCCCTGAGCCTCACCCAGTGCTTGTGCTCGTCTACCTCCCACTTACCTGAGAACAGATCCTTCGGCGCTGGCACTTCAGCTCTCTCCAGACCTTCATTGACTTCAAAGGGCGCGGCTTCTGGCTCTTCCTTCTTCTGGTTTCCGGCTACTTCTTGCCTCAGCACCTCTTCTGTCCACTGCAATCGACCTGCAAAAGAGAAAGAGGTCAAGGTTAGACTGATCAGTATCCCTTTTCAGCAACAAGTAAGTGCAAAACCTTTTATTACCTGAAAGAACTTTATCAGCGATTTCTGGATTCATGTAAAGACAATTTGGAACAAGATATCTCCCACGAACTTTGTGGTTCAAACCCTTTGTTACAAGAATACTTTGTGGAACTTTGTGAAATTCACATTGTTTTACATGGAACTTTTTAAAGAACCGAACCGAGGAAACCATTGACAGCACGGCAAACAGTAAAACAAGGACTTGTACAAATTACCTGCTGTATTTTGATGTAAAAGTACAGTATTTGTTTTATAAAAAGTCTGGAAATGTGTGAAAAGTGAGTTTGCTATTAAGAATTTAGGCTTTAGTTATATTAAGGTGAATGTTAGACGTTGGTAATTCTGATAATGATATTCGTTTGATTTTACAGAAGTTTTACAGTAATAGAAAGCACATCCTAGAACAGTAACACATTCCAAACCTGGAAGCTTGAGACCAGGATCCAAGAGGTACTTTTAGAAGAGAATTTCTAATAAGATTAAGGTTTAGTCAGGAACACATTTAGGGATAGGTTGCACTTATCTGTTCTTTGTTTATGTTTCATTAGGCACCAGTTTCTACAGAAGTCAGAGAGGGCCGCAGATTTTAGCAGCTCTTCTACATTGAAAACGCAAGAACGGTGTTGTCTCTCCTTTTTTATTTTGTCCACTTCCCCCCTTCCCTTGAGCTTCTGGTTCTTAGTGCACTGTTTTAAAACTAGTGTGCTGGAACAAGCAGTTTCAGGGTGGGGTCGGACTTTCTTCAACCTCCATCAGAACTGAACAGAAACTCAGGTGAGCTGGGCTTTGACCCCGCCATTGATGACTCAGGTCTCAGCGACATCTGTGAAATCTGCAGAAAAGCTGATGTGGCCTCCGCCATTCAGGACTCAGGGACAATTCTGGGATGCGCAAAGTTTTGACGGGCACGTGGAGTGGCCACTACTGCACACTCCGGTGGCACCAGCTAATTATTTGCTCATGGATGTGCAGGGGCGGGAGTCTCTCTCTCTCTCTCTCTCTCTCTCTCTCTCTCTCCCTCTCTCTCTCTCTCTCTCTCTCTCTCTCTCTTCTATCTTTCTAACTTTCTCTCTTCCTTCTCCCTTTCTCACTCTGTTTCTTTCCATCCCTCTCTTTTTATCTCTGGCTTTTTTTTCCTTCACTGTTTCTCTGTGTCTCACTCCTTTGATATGAGCATTCCACAGTCCTTATTTTGTGCTTTATTTTCCAGGCTCTGTCGTTGACATCCATGGTCCCCCAGGAGTGCTCCGCCATGTTGTTTTGTATTATTTTTGTTAAATGTTGGTTATTAGTTTATCGTTCATATATATATATGTTAATAAAAAAATTAAGTTTCAAAATAGTTTATATTTTACATATATATGTTTATAAAAAAATAAAGTATGAAAAAAAAAATTAATAACGTTTTTGGTTGCTTTTTTAACTGCTGTGTGACTCTTTCTTGTTCTTATTACTGTTATTTGATGGTGTCCACCATGGTGTAACATGTTGGGGCACTTATCGTGGGAATACTGGTGATGTCTGCAGTTTGCACCACTTTCTGAATAGTGTGTTAGATTTATCTCAACTTTACTTCCATTAAAGTGCTGATAATAGAATGCAGACTAGCCGTTCCCGTGCAAAAGATATGAGGTGCACCTTTGCGATTTGTTCTAAATACTAAAATCCTGTATTGAATTGCACTGATGTAGTGGCTGCACTTACAGTGTACACAGAAAATCAATTAAGAAATCTCATTGCTTTTATATTGATTGAGAATAGTGCGTCAAGTGCTGAATCTTGACGGGATACACTGCCCGATCATATATTGTTCTGCACACGAAAAAATCACATCACAACTTTCACAACAACTGCAAATTCCGGCGATAAGCTACTTTACTACCAGGGATTTTACACCTGCTTTCTGCTGGTGATGAGCAGGACGACTACCTGCACCATGAAAGGGAACACAGCCAACACCCACAGGTGCCATAAAGTCAATGAGCATGATACAGAGGGCCACAAGACTCATCGCAACCCCAGGACCGCCAACGACCCCCAAACCCGCTTCTGAGCAAGTGTGTCCCTATGGTCATTGTGTTAACATGATAGAACGGGCTCTGCATCACCTCAGTGTTGGCAGTGACCTTGGGCATGTAGCTATGTACGCATCCTCCTACTACACAACCGGCATGTGCTAGTCCGGCGTACACAGGTCAGCGCAGGGGTGTGCCTATCCAGCAAGGGTAACAGGGTGTCTCGGACATGTACGTGTACAAGAAGTGCGGTAAGTGTGTCTCTGTGTTCTGGTGTGGCCTGCCGCATGGGGCCGCAGCAGTGGATGTTGTAAAGTGGCATACACCACCCCCAAACGGCACTGTCATGGTGTATTTGAAATGCAGCAGGACATGCACGAATAGGCCTTACAATGGTGTGCCGTACGAGTGCACGCAATACAACAGCGCACCGTACAAAAGTGTGGGGGCTCGTGGGAGGGAGGAGCATCTGTTTGGCAACGTAACACACACTGAACCTGCCCATGTGCCACGTGCTGGGCATCTCATCGATGATAACCACAGTCGCAGACATCCCACAACACCCATGACCGGCCTTTGCACACATCCTGTATGAATGCAGCGTTGTTTTCACTTCTATGCTCGTTCAGTGGTGTGATGTTGGCAGGTTGTGTGACTTGTGCTCCTTCTTGATGTGTTTCATTTTGGCCATTGTTTGTCTATACTTGTGCTGCACTTAATTTATGTGTGAATGAAAATTAATTACATTTAATTAGAAATTGATTTGCGGTAGTAAGCTGACATTGAATTCTTGACAGCACCATTTAAGTCTCTAAATTCAGCCAAGTTAGTTGAAACGGTAGAAGCGGTAATGGTATCTTCGGGCAGCTCATGCAGGTGTTTCACTGTTTTGGTGACAAGATAAATCCCTGGAACATCTTAGAAGCACAAGAAAACGGTCCAACCTAATGGCTAATCAGTAGCGGTTGCTACCGGGCAGTAGTGGTGGGGAATGGTTGAAGAAAAGCGGTCAAGGCAAAGAAAACAAAAATAACATAACTTGCCGGCAGTCGCTTTCCTCTGTTCTCATCCTCTTCAAGTCGATGAACCAGAAAACACCCAGGCTCCTGACTCCCCTGAACAATCACAACGCTTCAGTGCAGCGTTGTGATTGGTCTGAGCGCCATGGTTCAGCGCTCAACCAGGGAATGAGAGGCATGGCATGTTCTCCATTGAGCTGTACAACACAGTACATGCGAAGATGGAAGGCCATTAGGACATCAAGAGATGTGGAGCTGTCCAGGATCATTGGAGAAGTCGAACCCCAAAGTATGTGATCTTGATCAGAAGCATGGCGAGCCATGCAGTAACTGTCATGGGTGTGGCATACCAACACAGGCATCGGGTGTAACTCCTGAGATGATTCCCTTCACAGAAAGTGTCTCACAATAACAACTGGAACGACAGAGGGAGTTGCTACATAGGAGTGCAGTGGCATATAGGATGCATCCAAAGACACCTACTCCCCAATAAACTAGCTGTAGATAGGATGACAGGAGAAAACGGTAGACCACTGGAAGCTTACAGAGAGCCCACCCACACCACTGGAGGTGTTCAGGGACTGCTGCCATGTTGAAAGTGCAGGCTAGAAGCACAAACATTAGATCAACAATTGCAGAAGTAGTTCCCCTTCAGCCACAGAGGTGGTACATTGAAGTCACACAGCGCTGGAGGGGGAGTGGCCACTGGCTGTCATGCTTGTAGTCAACACCACATCCCATGTTTCACTACTTTTAAAGATGGCCGCTCTGTTTACGATTCATGATACTGCATTATAAAACCTTTGTCCACTCTGAATTTGAATAACTCACCAATTTCATTCAGTTGTCCTGAAACATGAAGAAGGAAACTGCATAACATTTCTCTTCGGGCGAGAATAATGGGAAAGAGAGGTTAGAGAAAAGTGAGGAGCCGCAGAAGTTGAAAGAGGGGAGAAGGTAAAATAGTTAGCGTGATGTGATACCTTGACCTCCCACGCCCCTCCCAAAGAAAATAAAAACAGTAAATCAAAAACACAGTTTGCACACAATACAAAATGATGGACACATCAGAAATAATATGAAGTAGTTGAGACAATGACGTTGTTAAAAAATACTACTGGATTCAATAATTAATAAGTATGAAATGTATGCTGTAAAATTATTGCTTAAGTACTTATTATATGCGGAAAAAATATGGAACCCTCTGGAAATATCGTACTATTGACATTTGTTTTCTGCCTAGTTATTAGGTAGTAAACAATATTTTAAAATCTACTTAAGCATTAAATGGAGTTCTCGCACTAAGTCAAGAACATACACTTGCGTCTCTTGAAAGCAGTAGTGTCACCCTTAGTCACAGGAAGAAAGGCATGGAGTGCGAGAGAGACAACCCTGAACTTCAGTATGTTGATTTTCTGTTTACATCTGCTCCACGAATAACTTGCATTTACTTTAGGTTCACATATTACTTCCATGAAATACATTAATGAATTCCTCCAACAACCTCTGCAGCTTTCTGAAATGCCAAACGTTATCAGCAGGAACACTTTTATATCAAACATCTTTTTCGGATAAGCTTTCACAATCCAGGCATTCCACTCTAGACAGGAGAAGGATTTAAGAGGGTCTAACGAGGATGGCTGGGGTGAGGGACAGCCAACTAAGATAAAAAGGCAGACACTTAGCAACAGTTCCCCCACTTACCTTTCCCCCTCTACCAGTACTGCTTCACAAATAATAATAACAACATTTCCTCGTTAGCTACCCTTGCAAACAAATCAAATTTTCCTCTTGTAATGTCGGGCCATATTATCAAGCAAGGGTGATGCATTATCGCCGCCTTTATTGGCAGGAAACTGACACTAAAGCGGCGATAATGGGCTTAATAATATGCCCTTGTGAATTCCCATAGAAGCCCAGGTTAACACCAGAACCTGGGCTTCTATGGGAATTCACAAGGGCATATTATCAAGCCCATTATCGCCGCTTTAGCAGCAGTTTTCTGCTGATGAAAGCGGCGATAATGCATCACCCTTGCTTGATAATATAGCCAGTCGTTCGGGTGTGACTGTGTCCATCAAACTGCACAAATACATATGCTCACCCTCTGTAACTCACTTGTAGTCTGGCTGGATTCAGCACTGATGCCTATACATGAAGAGGTGTGGCGCCGCGGCTAGGGCGACTGACTCCGGAATCCGGGGATCACGGTTCCATCCCCGGCACCGTCGGCAGATTAGCCCAGCCCCATGTGACTCTGGGCAATAGCTTGCTTAATCTTCCCGACGGCCCCCAGCGCCTAGAGACCCTTACGGGTGATTGTGCGCTTTACAAATGTGGATTATTATTACATGCAGCTCAATCTCGGTCGTATATTATGTTGTGTCGTTGTGTGTTGTATTATGCTATGTTATGTCGATTTGTATAGCACATTAACCTATGAGGGTATCCAGGCACCTGGCAGGAGGATAGGCTGAGTACTCCCTGCAGGTTATTCAAAAAGGCAGGTCTTCAGCTTCTTGCGAAACTCAGGAAGCAATAAGGAGGCTCTGATATGCCGTCGGAGGTAGTTCCATGTTTTAGGGAATATGTCAGAAAAGGTGAGACCTCCTGCTCGGGTACTGTGTATGCTGGTACCTGTGCAAGTGAGAGTCTGAACGAGCGGAGGTGGCTGAAGGGTTGGTGGAAATAAATGCAACTGTTGAGGTATTCAAGGCCAATGTTGTGTAGTGCTTTGTACGAGTGTGGGAGAAGTTTGAATTGGGTGCGTTTGCTATGGGGTGCCAGTGGAGTGCTCCGAGGTGTGATGAAATCTGGAAGTCACAAGGTAGGTAGAGGACGAGTTTTACTGCTTCCTTCTGTGTGGTTTGGAATCTGTTTAGGAGCTGATTTTTGTGATTCCAGCCTATAGTGTGTTTTCATAGTCTGCTGGTTATAAATGCGTGTGTTTGTCTCTTCCTGGTGTTCTGTGGTAGCCGCTTCAAGATTTTCTGCAGCATCCTCAGGATGTGGAAGCAGGTGGAGGTCACTGAGTTAAATATTGATGTTTTAATTATATACATAGGGGCAGATTTACAAGAAATTGAAGCATCTCACCATTATAGCAGAGATGCGTCAGTTTGCTTGCATCGCGGCAAAACCCCTTGCGCCATCTTAAATGCATCGCATTTACAATCTGGCGTACCATGGCCCAAGGATTGACAGATGCCTCATGCATCTGTTGGCACAAAGGTCACGCATTGCTGAAGTCATGTCGCAAGCACGACACAACTCCAGCAACGCTCACGAAGGCCTATAGCTATTGTGCTGTGCCACTCCTTATGCTTGCTTCAAGCAGCCATAAGGTTTTGATGTTGTGGTGTCGTAGAAGTGGAGCAGTGAAATCTTGTAGATTTCACTGCAGCACTCTTACGAGGCTTTCTTGCGTCGGAACACCCACCCCGCATACATTATACCTGAAGCAGGTATAACATGGTGCAGGACTTTACAACGTGACGCATCTCCCTAGATGCGCCACGTTGTAAATGTGTTGCAAAGGGGTGCATTGTTTACACTGCCGATGCGTCACAAAAGTGATGCCATGGTGGTGCACTAAGCATTGATAAGGGGTGGTAGGATTTCACCACTGTACCATTCCTGTCTGGTTTGGGGAGTATGACTATGAGTGCCTCCCACATCGAGGGGGGGAGTATCCCCCTGGTATATGCCTCATTGTATACCCCCGGAAACCGGTCAGCCATTCCGCCCGCTCTGTATTAATAAAATTCTGCTGGCAGGCCATACCCTCATGGGGCCTTGGCTGTCTTTAAGCCTCGTAACACTGCCATGATTTCCTCCCTGGTGATGGGGACGTCCAACCCGTCCCTCTCTTTCTGGGACAAGGAGTACATTTATATATCTGCTAGGTAATTGTCCGGCTAGAACTATCTGGTGGGGACCTGTACACCCCCTGGAAATGTTGATTAAATATAACTGTGATGCCCTTCTGTGAGATCAAGTGCCCCTGAGAGTCTTGCATTGCAGCTCACTGAATTTATCTGGGGAGACATGTTGAGCTTGTCATCGAAGATGATTCCTAGGTTCCTATCAATTGTGGGTCCTAGGTCTGCTGGCCAGGAGGAGGAGTCTCATGGAGGGGCCTTCTTACCAAAAATCACAATTTTGATCTTGTCCGAGTTCAGCTTGAGGTAGTTGGAACTTATCCAGGTCGCTACTTCGGCCATGCAGGTGGCGAAGTTGGCTCTTGTCACAGGTGTCTTGTTTATAAGGGAGAGTATCAGTTGTGCATCGTCTGTGTAGGAGAGACTGTTGATGCTGCACAACCTTAACGTAGATTTTGTAATGGGTTGCACAGAGAGATGATCCTTGGAGGACTCCACAGATGATGTTCCTTTCTTTCAAAGTGTGAGATGGCATGATTCATTTTTGTGCTCTTCCAGTAGGGAAGGAGCATATCCACTTGAGGGTAGGTCCTTGGATGCCTGTCTCATGAAGTCTTCTGGTGTCAGGTCTTGAGCCCTTCTTCAGAAGTCACAGGAGTAGAACGTCGCAAGTTCCAAAAGCCCCACCAAGATTTCTCAGCCCCACGCTATTAAAGTGCGACGGCCAATGAAACCCCACCGAGGAAAGGATTTGGACAGAGAAGAGACTGCCACACCGTGTCTTGCTTCTTTCTTGCAGCTTCTGATGTCTTCTTAGCTCCTCTATTTTCTAGCTCTACAGGTAAGTTTGTTATCTATAAAGGAAATTCACACATTTATCAAATGTTACCTTGTCTTTCCTAAACAGTGTATTTTATTTCCTCCCAACTCTCTTACCCTGTATGAATGTTGCCTGTGCTTCTCTTCTATTGAATGTGTAGTTGTTTACATTTCTGTATGCTGTAAACTAAATGTGAAATAATTAATACCTGTTCTAATGTCTCTTTTTCACTCTCTTTCCTAGGTATTTTCGCAGGTTCCTTACCCTTAATATGCACAGCTGTAGAGTTAAACCGAATTCCAAAATGGTAAGTAGAACTCGTGTTAACCTTCTCGCTACACCTAATTCTCCTTGCATATATGTACACTCTCCAGGAACAAATAACTGTCTAGACTCAACTAATTTCGCTGTTGGAGTTACTTCACTTCAACTAACTTATTAGTTTATTTCACTGTCACTAGGAGAAAACGCTTCTCTGCTTGTCCTTATTGTTCCTAAAACAAACTCAGAAATATGACTTGTGCTGAGTAATTTACACTGAAAACTAAGGTTGTTTTACTCTTGGTCTCGAACTACTCAGTCCTTATTTATCAATGCGCATGCCTAGAAGCAAACCACTACTCCTCAGAAGCGCGCAAGCTCAAAAATAAACTTGGAACAGTCTTACTTGAATTGCGGTTCACTTGTACTTTTTCTCCGGCCTCCGGTTTTCAAGAAACAATATATCCGAGCGCAACAAAGTTTTTTCCCTAATCTAACTTCGCGACGCTCGTTTCAGCATGACCTTCTGCTCTGCAAATGTTGGTGAAGTGCGCCACAACACTGGCACGACACCAGGATCAGAATGATTGCTGTTTACAACTAGAACGCTAACCAGTAGTTCCGAACCTGGCTTTCTGGCGGCCATCTTAGTGCTGGTAAGTGCCGCGAATTCGCTCTGCTCACACACTGCTTTTCTCTCGACCCCAGATCGATGGACTATGCTGTTTACAAAGACCCGTTTCACATGGGAGGTTCTGACAATCCTGACAGTACCCTCCCCCCCCCTCCCACTCAAAGTGCTTTCTCTCTGCTGGGGCTTAACCGGAAATCTTCTGTAGAGTTCTCTAATTAATTTAGGAGCATGAACATCTGAAGATAAAACCCAAGATCTTTCCTCAGGTCCATAACTCTTGCAATCCAATAAATAGTACAATTATCCCTTCTGAACTTTGGAGTCTAACACTTGCTGCACCTCAAACTCTTCTTTCTCAGTTTGGATTGGTTTAGGGTTTTTTTTCATCCGCAAATCTTTACTCACTTCATTTAGTAATGAGACGTGAAATACTGGATGAACCCGCAACCCTTTGGGAAATTTCAACTGATAATTTACTGGACTCATCTTTTTCTCAATCTGATAGGGACCTACAAATCTTGGCTTCAATTGTCTAACTCCCTTCAGCATGAGGTTTTTTGTGTTTAACCAAACCTCAGCTCCTATTTTCAATTCCGGCTCCTTTCTCCTTTTTATATTGGCATGAAATTTGTAACTTTCTTTTGCCTTAATTACATTTTCTGTAGCTAAACTATGTACTTGTGTCATGTGTTCAACTAAGTCTGTTACTGCTGGAACATCCACCTCCTGAAAATGTAAGGATTGATGAGGGTGTCTTCTGTTGTTTAATTAAAAGGGAGAGAAACCAGTAGAAAGATTTCTGGCATTATTATGCGCAAACTCGGCTGCCCACAGATAATCTGGCCAGTCACCTTCTTGATCCAATAGACACAATCTGAGATACTGCTCTAACTCTTGATTAGATCGCTCTGTCTGGCCGTCTGTCTCTGGATGATAACTAGTCGAATATCTAGTTTCTATGTTCAATTTCTTGGTGGAAGCCTTCCAAAAATCAAAACTCTGTATGTTTGTGAGCATGGCCATTTCAAGATGGAGGATGGATGTTACCCACAGAGAACAAGGATATTCAGCTTTTTCTTTCACTTTTTATTTCTTTCACTCTGTTTCTTTGTTTACAGGGCCAACTGGAAGGGAAATATACGCATTCCAAAGAGCAGGCTGGCAAAGGACAGCTGCAGACAGGCAGTATCCATCACAATGCATTTCAGAAACACCTCTGAGGAGGGACATTTCTTTTTGAAATTAGAGGAATGCAAGAACACTGGCTGGCAGAGAAATGCGTCTCATCAACCATGAATTTAAGCTGACGCCTCCTTGTAACCAAACACAACCTTTTGCTGTTTCATTCTTCGTTTGACCCTACCATTTGTCCAGAGTTGTTGCAACCTATTGGTGTGCATGTCAGCCATATGGAGATGGACCTTCCTTGTCCAGTATGAGACTGGTGTCCCTTCCTGCACAAAACCAATCCTGCCTGCAACAGAGGTACCCTTCCACCATTGTACAAGGGTGCCTATGTTGGTGCTAGGCAGCAAATTGTATGCCAGCGCAGGGGGATAGGAAAGGAATGTACAATATTTCATTAATACGGTGCATTCCTGCCCGTTCACATTGGCGTAGGGCAGCGCAGCAAGAAGGCTTGCGGCACTGCCCTATGTTTTTTCCTCATAAATGAGAACATCAGTACACATACCATTCCACAGTTTAAGCTATATTTAAACTGACTGATACAAAATGCATAATTACTTTGGGGCTTATTTACAAGCCACTTGCGCCGCCCGTACATCACTTTTTCTTATATTAGAAATGTCACACCGGCGGTGCTAGGGGCTTGTAAATAAGCCCCTTTGGGCCACATATCTCAACATTTGTAATAGCAATTACCAAATTGTGATTTTTTTATGAACTGCAATTAGTTAATCGCTAGTACAAATATATGATACTCCAAGAGTTTCATATAGCAATTCGTAGGGGATCACACATTGACCTACCTCATTAATATTAATGATATAGGTCGCAATGTGCGACCCCCTAGGAATTGCTAAAATCAGGGGGATTGGGGCTGCTGGGGTCAGAACATCACCATATCTATGATTACTTTTAAATAAAGCAATCTTTTTTTAAAAAATGCAGCCCATTTTTCTTAAAGGACAACGAGTTGCGTTTAGAAAAAAAAACAATGAAAAGTTTTCTTTTGATTTCTTAAGAGTGGGCTTAACTAAAGGTTTTCCATACATTCACAAAGGGGAATGGGTCCCCTTGGGACCCCTTCCCATTTGTGAATGGGTTCCCACCTACTTGAAGTAGGTGCAAAATGCTAATGTTCTGTGACCTCATTTCAGTCAGAAAACATTCCTATATACCAGTATAATTCGGCATTAGGAAGGTACGCCCTAAACACGCCCCTTCCTAATAGCGAATCACTAACTCATTTTGCAATTAGGTAATAGGTTACCAAATCACAAAATAGGGTTTGGTACTTTGGGAAAACCTTTATTCTGGTCGCAAAGGGCCTGAATCTGTGAATCATGCCGTTTGCAATCTTGAAAAAGGTACATATATGTCGCCCCTACTCTTTTACCATCAACTGAAAAGATGTTAGTTTATGCATCCTTTTTTTAACCTTTTTATTTGTAAATGTATCTTGTAACCTGGTACAGTACAACACAAACATGTAGGTCTGAGGCATAATATTAATATCAGTCATTTCCAACCAAAACATAATATTAGTAAAGCAATACAGTATTGTTTTTTAACACTTAAAAGAATAAGTCACCTCAGCACCATGCACCTCAGTTTTTCTTAGCCACAGAAGGCCCCTACAGCTGAACCGAGAAAAAGCTGTGAGTGGTATGTAACAACACCATACTTCCTGGCGCTGCTTTTTCACCTTTATTTAATCAACCACATTGTACAAGAAAACCATTGATACTGTTATATCGCTATGGAGTAACAAACGAGGTATGACTACAGTAACACTTAGAGGGGTAACCCAGATCACATCACTCTGCGCATTTTGGGCCTCATTTATTAAAAGTAACGCATTGTTGCGTGAAAACAGCGATGCGCCACTTTTCATTGCGCCCTCCTTGCAACACCAATGATGCTTCATATTTACAGTATGACGCATCATGTCACAAGGAGTTACAGATACGTCAGTATTTCTGACGTATCTGTAGGCGCAAAAGTGACGCATTGCTGGAGTGTGTCACAAAAGTGACGCAACTCCAGCAATGTGTCCTTTCACATGGGGCAAGCCCCATGTGAAAGGGCCTGTGTCACTCTTACACCTGCCATGAAGCAGGTGTAAGATTTCGCCACATTTGAGTCCTAGAAGTGGCGCAGTGAAATCTCATAGATTTCACTGTGTCATTTCCATGACCCTTTCTTGCGTCCATACGCCCCCCTTGCATACATTATTCCTGGCGCAGGTATAATGTGGCGCAGGTGTTTACAAAGTGACGCATCTACCTAGATGCATCACTTTGTAAATATGGTGCAACAAGGTGCATTTTTTACACCACTGGTGCGTCACAAAAAGTGACGCACCAGCAGCGTAAAAGTGACGCACAGCCTCATAAATGAGGCTCTTTGTTTGGTGCTCCGAGGCTATGAGTAGCAGTTATAGTAGCAGCTTTTGTGCACACCTGGCCCTCTTCCACCCTGGAAACTGTTCAAGCACCTCAGTCTCAGGTCTCTGACTGCCTCTCTTGAGTCGTCGGGGATGCGTAGCAAAATAGGCTTGGTATGAAAGCCAGGTGTCCCGAAATAGGAATTTAAGGGGAAGTAATAAACTGTAGGTGTCAGAGGCATCATCGCAGTTCCTATGGGGCCCTTTTATCAAGAGTTTTGTGTCTCAATAGTGTAATGCAAGGGGGTGCTGAGCAGGGCAAAACCTAAAACCAAATTTACCAAGACAGGCAAGGCCACCTTGTATGGGTCTGCGTGGCTTTCTAAATATTGAGCACAATTTGCTGCCTTGCCCTACTCCGCACCAGGGAGGTGTTCCATAGGTGGGGTGTTGGTGTTTCCATGCATCCACCCATGGATTCTGAAGCATTCTCAGATTTAACAATACTGGTAGGCCTGTGAATTTGTCAGAATGCTACTCCTTCACAGAGGAGGCCTAACAAGGAGAAATATCTTTATTTCTCCCTCTTTTGTCCTTTTTCTAGGTGTGCTGCATTCCACAGCACACAGAGAATGTAGAAAAAGCTTCATAGGATTGTTACTGTACAGGAAGGTGTCCCATCCTGTGCAAAACCAATCCTGCCTGTAATGCAAGTACCCTTGCACCATGGTGCAAGGGAGCTGCGTTAGTGCTAGGCAGCAGTTTATGCGCCAGTGCAGGCAAAGAGCAGGAATTTGCCATATCTTGAAAGTTGTATCACATTCCTGCCTTTTCCTTTTATGCATGCAAAAAACACACAAATGCCTAGACCACTCTTTATTTGATAAAACAAGAACAATTAATGAAGGTCAAGAATACTCTTTATTGAATTCTGACCAGGTACTTATATTTTATACCTTTGACTTTTTTTTTTACTTTCAAAGTTTTTTTACATATATATTGATTATCAAAGATAGGACAAACTGTACATGTATTTACAATACTATACAAACCAATTTATAAACAAAACATATCACAATGTATCTACACAAACTCAAAAAACACATCATCACAACAAAAAACACCTTAAATCGATGTGTACTTAATCTCAATAAATGAGAGACAAAATCAAAAGGAGGAAAAGAAAGGCAAGAAGGAAGGAGAGTGTAAGGAATGGAGTCAAATTAATGATACTTTTTCATGGTGTTAAAGATAACAAATAGTTCTTGTAAGTAAATTATTCCTTCAAATGTGCCTCCAAATGTGCCTGTGCCTCCAAGTATGCCGACGCGTTTCGATTACAGGAAGCCAGTTCCTGGTATCTCATCAGGGCCTTTTTTCTTTTGTCTGTATGATGTAAACAACAAAACAATAAAGTTTTGTGAATAAAAATCTCAATGTTTATCTCCATTAAAGTACACAAATGGCCAATGCAATGTCTCTGATTTAAGACAACATACCAGATTTAGGCGGTGGACTGTGGAAGACTCTCTTGTTATGCTCGGAATTTTTCTTTCTTTAATTCTCCAACGTTTTAGCAGTGTGAGGTGCGGGGGCTGTTAAGAAAATGAGAAGTGTAAATTATTCAAACCTAGAGCCTCTCTAGCCTAGTGTGAAAGCCGTTATGTGGCCTACCTTTGTATTCGTGTTGGTAGATTCTTTTCTGATTCTTGGCGTTGTATGTGGAGTTTACTCAACACATGTACACTTTCAAACACTCCATGTTGTGAAAATACAGAGCTGCAAAACATTTTAAAAAACGTTTCAATTATGCTGTCCTGCCTATCAAACAATTCTAGCTAATTGGGGGGCTCCATTGGAGCAATACGGCCCTTACCTGATCCTATAAAGTGATTTATACGACGTTTTTCTGCCACGCACGTTCGAGTACTGTAAAAAACAAAAGGGGAAACATTGTAACCCCTTTGGATGGCGCGCTAGTGGAGCTGGTTTAGCCGCAATTCAGGCAAAGCGCTTACCTATTTGCGCCTACCGTGTGGGCCTACCACTAAAGCGCAATGTGTAAATTGAAGACAATTAGGAGTCCTAACTTTAGGACTCCTAAATGCCTTCTGTGAATACCGAAAGTCTTAAAATTAGGATTTTTCTCAGTTTAGTAGTAGTAAAGTTGAGAAAAATCCTAACTTTAAGATTTTCGTTATTCAAAGAAGGCATTTAGGAGTCCTAAGGTTAGGAGTCCTATCTTTACTACAACTAAACTGAGAAACATCCTAATTTTAAGACTTTCGGTATTCACAGAAGGCCTTTAGGAGTCCTAAGGTTAGGAGTCCTAACTTTACTACTACTAAATTGAGAAAAATCCTAAGTTTAAGACTTTCGGTATTCACAGAAGGCATTTAGGAGTCCTAAAGTTAGGAGCCCTAACTTTACCACTACTAAACTGAGAAAAATCCTAACTTTAAGACTTTCGGTATTCACAGAAGGCATTTAGGATTCCTAAAGTTAGGACTCCTAACTTCTGTGAATGCCGAAATGAGTAACTGTCTTCTGTGAATACCAAAATGAGTAAGTGTCTTCTGTGAATACAAAAATGGTAGTAAGTTTAGGATTTTGTCTTAAGTTACCTCTGTGAATCGGGCACCATGAGTCTGTTGGTGGCAATACTGTCTTCCCTTGAATCACCGTCCTTGAACTCAGCCACTCTCCTGGCTCTCATGTTGCTCAGGTAAGAGGCTGCCTGCTTCTGTGCTACCAAGCGGCTTCAGCTGCGCACTGATCTTCGCTCCCACAAGGAAACAGTAGTTGTTTGCTCGGCACCGGAGGAGTCAGCCAGGTCTCTGGCACCTACCTTCTTGCATCTTCATGAGATGTCAGCATTTTATGACAGTTAACAGTCGTGTATGTACGTAGGTATATGGTATTATAGTGTGAACTTTGCCATATGGCAAGGCAAGCTTAATGTTGGTGAGTAACAGGAGAGGAAGCTGAGTTGTGAATGGCTCATGCATTGTGATGTAGTGCTCTTTAAAAAGGTGAGTGGTCAAATTGTTTCTAAATTTGAGCAACATTGGTCTGACCTGAAGGATACAGGGATGTTGCTCCAGTTCCAGTCTGCATAAATGGAAATGGCTGTTGTCTTGTTTTTCTTCTTTTTTTACACGTCTTAGTCTGCAGTCTAATAGTGTTCTGGCTGCAGATGTACCGGGAACCACTTCAGATGGTGAGCTTGCTTGCAAGGGGTGCTCGTTGTGATGGCTTTAAAAATTATGCAGCTGGTTTGGAGGATGATGAAGGCTGGCAGAAGAGCCAACGGAGGTCCATCAGGTTAGAGGTGATATGATCATGTTTCTTCATGCCCCGGATGACACATGCTGAGGCATGAAAAGTGCAACAAGAGAGGGGAGTGGGCAGTGTAGAGCCTGGGAGGCCATGGCGTAGGGAATTACCACCTTCTAGATGCAAGCGTGTAAGGGCTTGAATAGCAGTTCTGAAGTGGTTTTCTGGGAGAAATAGTTCAACTTTCTTTAGAAGAGAGAGCTAATACCAGGCTGTCTTTGTTTTTTGGCAAGGTATTCCTTGAGGGAGAGGTTGTGTCCAGGGTAAATCCAAGTGATTTTGCATTTGGTGAGAGTTGGACTTTTGAAGTTGTCACTGTTTATGTTACTGATCCAGATTTGTAGTGTATCTTGTTCGTTGTTTTTGCCAAATAATATTATTTCTGTCTTGGTTGGGTTGAGCTTCAGGTAGTCACTGGACTTCCAGGTCTGAATTATATGCAAGCAGTATTTATCATAACATAAGTATTTGTAAAGCACACGTTCACCCAGAGGTCTCTTGACGCTGAATAACAGATGTTTATTGTTACCCAACTCAATGGTACTCATTTTATCGACTTCAGACGGATGAAAGGCTGAGTGGACCCGCCGAGATTTGATCCTGTCACCATGAGGTTGAACACTGGCCCCTGCAATGGACGCATTAATCCACTGAGCCACCAGACCGTTGGATGTCTCCAGCAGAGGAGACTTTCAAATAAGGTGTGTATCATCTGCATATTGGGGAATCTTGATGCTGTTATACGTAAGTGGAGCACCAAGAAGGGCCATGTAAAGGATGAAGATGACAGGAGACATTACGGAAACCTGGGGTACTCCACATATGATAGCGATCTTTTGTGACTTGGAGGTGCCCATGGGAAGAAATAGGTATTGATTGGAAAGGTAAGAGGAGAACCAGCGAAGGAAATTGAAGGTAAATCCCATTTGACACTCCAGGGTGCATATGAGGGTAGGATGTCAATTGTTTTACAGGCAGTTGAGAGATCCAGCAATATCGGGAGGCAGAGGTCATCTTCATATGTCATCAATAGGGCATTGTCTATGATGTGTAACTTGCTACAGCATAATTTGAAGCCAGAGTTGTAGTTGTGCAGATCGTTAGCACTGATGTGATCTTGGAGTTGAATACAGACTGCTTTTCACAATGATTTTTCCATGAATGGTAGCTAAGTGATTGGTCGGTAGTGGTGAGGTCATCAGGGTCTATTGATGGTTTATTCAGGAGTGAGAGGATCATGCCAGTCAAGAAAGCTTCTGAGAAGATGCCTTGAGTGAGGAAGGCATTGACAATGGTAAGTATGTGTAAACAGAAAGCTTTTATGAAGGACAATGATAAGAAGATGTGGCTGTAGTGTGTCAGTCTGATCTGAGAGAGATAAGGCTTCAAAGGCTGACCATTGTGGGATTCTACATGGAGGTATGCGTGCGAGAAATGAAGCAGGCTTGCTATTGTTGATGCACTGTTGGATCTTCTGTATTTTTTCATGGATGAGGTTGATGGCATTGCAATTTTCTGTGAAGTGAGGAAAAGGTGGCCTCACAGAAATTGATGCAGTGCTTCATTGTCTTGAACAATACTCTGCTTTAGTTGGTGGCTTCATTGATGGTGTTGGTACAGTTATTTGCTTTGTTTGATGAGCTGTCTGTGTTTTGCAGGGTGGGTCTTGAGTATCAAGAGTTTCTCAGGAGTTCTCTTTTTCTACCATTTCCGTTCCTGTCTGCAACTGGATCCTTTATTATCAGGAAGGATTTTAGAATACCACAGTGTTGAAGACTTTGGCTGCCACTTGAGTGTCATCGTTGGACTGCAGACTTTCACACAGCTTTCCAAAAAAGGTTTGAAGTTGCTTCAAGGGGTGTTGGCTTTGGATGTAAAGTTGATGTGGTGTAAGAGAGGAGTTCAAGCATTAGGTTGTCTGTGGAGCAGTCTTTGAAGGATCTAGAGGTTTAGTCTTCTTTTTCGTGTTGACCCCTGTGTTGGTATTGTGCTGAGCAAGGGGATATGGATGGCAGACGAGTCAGTGCACTTTAGGAGTAGGGGTGAGTTGCATCAGATTGGTGATGATGTTGTGAAGACTGGATCGAGCATGTCGCTTTTGGAGAATGTTAGTTGTGTGAAATGCTGTACCCCATTGAGTCTATTGATGGGGTTTAGATAGAAGAGAGTGTCTCTTGGTTTTTTGAGCTTGCATTGTCTGGGAGGTTGAAGTCCCCCGAGAGGGTGGAATAGAAATGTTGGATGGACTAGGTAGTGGGGAGATCTGAGAATTCATCAATGAAGTCCTTATTCTGCCCAGGAGGCCTGTATATGAGATGGAAGGTGGCAGTCTGAATAAAAAATAGAGAGAGATGGCATGTCAGCAGCTTCAATGAATTAAGTGTTATTTGATTGCATAGCCTGCAAGATCAGGAGGATTTATGGATAGTAGCAGGGCCTCCTCCCTTCATATGTGCATGATCCACATGCTGTAGTTTGTGGGAAGAAGGACATCTAGCATGTGTGAAGATGGGTTGGGGGAATCATGTTTCTGTGATGAAAAGGGCGCAAAGCTTTTGATAGGTGATGGAGTCTGCAATGTCTGGTACATTGAGTACTACAGAGCAAGTACTATTAATCATGGTTTGAAATGTGTGTTCTGTAGTTTGGGAGTGTGTTGTTGTTAGTGGGATGTGTATGAGGTTGGGTTTCTGTATTGTGCAAATGCTATGTATGTGCCTGGGTTGTAAACATCTGGGTGTGATCATGGGGATTGGCAGTATGGGGTGTTGAGTGAGGCACATTATTATAATTGTTTTTGTAGGTTTCAAGAGAGCAGCGGTTCTGGCAAAAGGCCTTAATGGGCCCCAACAGTCAATGCCCTTCACCTTTTGCTGTGGATGCTTGGGTGATGGTATGCCATGAAGTGTTGATTAAAGTTGAGTGAAGACAGGAAGTGATGTCAATTACAGTGCAGATGTATGATGAGAAAATAACTCCTCTTCATAGGCTTCTTTTTTTAAGACAGTGTTGGCATGACATATCACTTCTGTGCTGATGGGTAATGGGAAATCCAGTGTTGTCACTTAAGTGCTGATGAATGATGGGAAATGCAGTGATGTCCCTTCATGTGCAGATGGATTATGGAAAAGATGTGTAGCAGTCATTCTATTCACTCTGTGTAAGTCTCAATGGCACACTTACTGTATTGCAATGTTTCTGACTTTGGTCTGCTTACAATCCTCAAATTATGTAAGTTATCTATTAACACAGCTATCTGTTATCATCAGGCTTTCTGCGTTTCTCCACTTTTCAAACACATGTTCTTCGCTCAATGGGCCAAACTCTAGATTATAATGTTTCAGAGTCATTGGTGACATAGCAAGAAACTTCCGCATCACTGGAACAGATTCCAGATTTCAAGCAGGTTTCCAAATAAAACAAACATTGGCATAGCCAATAGGTCTCGCTTTTGGGACCTTATAAGTATTTAGTTATGCAGCACAATATCCTTGGTGCAATACATCAACTGTTGCATGGCTAAAAAAGGAAAAGGTCCCAAAGGCGAGACCATTGGCTATGCCAATGCTTGTTTCGTTTTTATTGCTCATGGAAGGGAGGCAACACGGAAAACAGAGAATATGGAGGAGGAAAGTGCTATACCGAGACCAGCGCTTTCTTTTTGTTATGGCAGGCTGGGGGTAGGGAAGCAATGATGGAGACAACGGGAGACGGGAGGGCGGGCGGTGCAAGCAAGGACAGACAACGGAGGGAGGGAAGGGGGAAGGAGAGGGGAAGCAATGACAGAAAACGGAGGGAGGGCGGCTGGGGCAAGCAACAACAGGCAAACACAAACAGGTGCTGTTCCCTAACTTGGTAGCGTGCAAACGGGCCCCCATGCCAGCAAACGCATAATAGTACAGTTATACTGCAGCTCCTAGGGACCCCGAAGGATGAAAAGCTGAGCTGCGTCATCATCATGAGCATTCAAACTTGAGCGGAGCCTGTGCCACCCACTGCGAGTGTGCAACAGACACCTGCCCGTAAAATCTTGTGACCTAACTTTATAAGGCAGGATGCCGCAATACCTGAAACTGATCATTCTGTAATTTGGAGAGCATGCTCTTCGTAACACAGGACACAGCTTCTGGCCACTTGCTACATGGGATGCGGGCAGGGTAACCATTCTATTCCACGTTGAGTCTAATGGGACCAAACATGCGCCACATACATTCACCACAATATAGCGCCTAGCAAGAATCTTTTCCCCAACCGGTGTTAACTCAATGCAACCGAAACCCACAGACACCTACACGGAGAAAGTGTTGATCACCTATGAGTTTTAAAACCACTGACACCAACAGAGGGGAGAAAACGGTGCTGTTGCTTGGTGCACCAAAACACCCTTCCTGTGAACTGCACAGCCGAGCACTCCACAACACCCAGTCACATTGCTTTGATGGCATGCATGCTGCGTAGGCGAGACCTAAAAATAAGGCACAAGCTCTGAGACCTGTCTCTACTGGGTAACCATATTACATTGTACAGTAGCCGTCTTGCTACTGCCATGTCTGTGTAAGCCGATCTGCAATTGTTTACATCTCTGTCTATGGCCCTGGTGTTTATGACCTGCATGCTGGGAAAATGTACTTTAGGACTTCATAATTTACAATGCACTAAAACATAGGCTGAATTTAGAGGTTGGAAAATAGTGACTCTATCCCTAAATAACTGGGGATAACTGGGGATCTATCTTCTGGTTTCCAAACACAGTAATTATAATGAGGGAACTCAGAAATGCTGCCTGAATTTGATAGAGGCCTTTATGTGGCAGAAATGCAGTTTGACACTGCACGCCAGAGAAACCACACAACCAGGGCTCTTGTGAATGAGTTTTAGCAGTTACCAAGGCTAGCTCACCCATTGGTCCCCCTGACACTGCTATTGCTACTACTGGCCTCCGGGTTCATGAATGTAGTCGCAGGAGGTAAATAAAACAGAGTTCCAAGAGTTTTGTTTTGTTCCTGTACTTTCCACACCTTGCTATCTCTATGACTGGACTAGAGGCTGTACGGGCCTACAGGCTGGACCAGGGATCACACCTCTGATGTAATTCGAGGTAAACTAATCTGTGATGCCACTTCTGCTACCTGCCGCACGGACTCTTCTGGCAGCATGCTATGCCTTCCTTTGGTCAGCATGCATCATCTTGTATCAGCAACTGCAACATAAGAGAGGCCATGCAAACACAGAGCATCCGCAGCCCTTGCAGGTTCGCAATGCACCAAAAACACCACACACAAGAAGAAGCAAGCATGAAAAATAACGAACGAGCTTGGCACCTCAAGCCTCTGCTCAGAGAAACACACAAATATACTTCTAGTTATGTGGGCTGTCCATTTCCACACTGGAAGTTGGTACTTGAACACAAGTCCCCGTGTGAACCGAACCGACATGCTGCATGTATCGAGTGTTTCATTTTGACCTGTACCTTTTCTGCTCAATAGCCGACGAGCTCCCAGCTCTAACAATCAATGAGCAATGCTATGAATCGATCTGGTTGGTTTAACAGCATCTGGCTGCGTCTCTGACCTTTACAGTTACGGAATACTCCTGCGAAAAAACATAGTGTTGGAGCAGTTTTTAAAAAATGATACATTTTAGCGCCCCAGGCAGCAGCTGTGCTCTCGTGCAGTCTGCTGACTCATGGCACGAGGAAAGAGTTGATGGAGCCTCCGAGGCTATATTCGCCTTCCGCCGCCCCACTACGAGCTCTGTGGGCGCAGAGAGGCCCGCTGTGTTAAGTACAGCTCTAGTACGGCCGCTCAGGCACATTAGCCCATTGGAGGACCCCCTTTTTCGTCTTTGTCAAGCGCTAATGAAACGTTCTCAGTGTCGTGTTTGTAATACAGCACTTTCAAAGGCATATCACTGATGATTTCTCTTTTCAATGCTTCAAAGGAATTCTACTCCTGAGATATACTTAAGACTCGCTGTGGCGGAACACCACAGCTGCTCAAGAGCAAGGAGAGGAGTTTCAGAACAATGCGACTTCCTGTACTTCAGAGGAGCAATCCGAAGCATGCAGTCTTTTTACATTCACGCTGCCTTGCAGTATTCAGCCAATCAGATCAGAGCATAAGAACCACTGAATGTTGCAGGGCCCATTCGACCCAGAGAGTGGTCCTTCGGGGATGGAGTTAAAAACAGGATTTTCAGATGGGCTACTTCATAGTACTGTCTTAAAAAGCTAAATGCTTTACAAGAATATGTAAGTGATTCAGCAAAAGAACCTGCAGCTTCTTAATATTCAGACCTAACATTGGTATAATCTTACTGCTTAAATACAATACACATATTACAGTCCTTATTGAACTTGCTTCAATAACTGGAATGTAGGAAGAGGACACAGATGCACCACAATGGTGTGCCTCATCTGTGCTGAATTGTAGGACATCTGTGTGGCGCTGCACCGGGCAGTAGGGTTCCAAATGGAGGACTTCCAAGTGGCAAACAGATGTCAAAGGTCCATATTCATCAAGATTTTGTGTTGCCCTTGAGCCACGCAAAAATTAGCAAGGCCACTGCAAAATTTAAGTGAAATTTATCAAGCCTCACAAGGCCACATTGTGTGACCCTGCATCGCTTCATAAATCTAGAGCAACGCAAGGCTGCACAAATTGCTGCCTTGCATTACTCTGCAGATGCTCCATGGGTGGAGGGTGGGTGTTCCCATACATCCACCAATGGATTTTGGCACACTCCCAGACTTACCATTAGTGGTAGATCTGGGAATGCATCAAAAGGCAACGTCTCCCCAGGTGAGGCATAATGAGTAGAAATATCTTTATTTATCCTAGTGTTACCTCTTTCTATGTGTGCTGTATTCTGCAATCAATCAATCATAGGTTTGTAAAGTGCAGCTACTCACTTATGAGGGTCTCAAGGCACTGAAGGGTGGAGGGGAGGGGCGGCTGATCCATCTGGGTGTGGAGGTTCAGTCAAAGAGCCAGGTCTTAAGTTCCTTCCTGAACTAGGCCGACGTGGATTATCTGACTTGGAGGGGCAGGATGTTCCAGGTCTTGGTGGCAAGGTAGGAGAAGGATCTTCCTCTGGTTCTTGTCTTCTGGAATCCGTGGGACGGAGGCCAGGGCGAGTTAGGTGGAACGGAGTTGTCTGGTGGGTGTGTGGAAACCGAGACAGTCATTCAGATATTCTGGTACTGCATCTGGAGAGCCTAGTAGGCATGTGTGAGGAGCTTGAAGGTGATTCTCTTGTTGACAGGGAGCCAGTGGAGTTGTTGGAGGTATTATGTCATGTGGCTGTGGCGGGGAATGTCGAGGACCAGTCTGGCTGCAGCATTTTGAAGGTTCTATAGTTTCCTGAGCTGTTTCTGGGTGACGGGGACATAGAGTACGCTGCCATAGTCCAGTCTACTGGTGATGAGTGCGTAGGTGACCGTCTTTCCGGATTCTGTGGGGATCACATGTAGAAAGAAGAAAATGCCTCTCAGGATTGTTTTTGTGCAGGAAGGTGTCCGTTCCTGCAGAAATAATAATCCTGCCTATAATGCAGGCACCCTTGCAACATGACACAAGGGTGACTGCGTTGGTGCTAGGCAGTCAAAAGTGAGCCAATGCTCGGAAAGGCTAGGAATGCGCCATTTAATGGTAAATATGTGGCATTCCTACCCTATCCCTTCCAAGCAGCGCAGCAAGATTGCTTGCTGTGTTTCATGCATTTTTGATAACTCGGAGCCTAAGCAAGTAGGATGTGCATGCATGGAGTTCTACTAGAAGGAAGGCTCTTTCATTGACTCACTAAGGCCCAACTATTTAGGTAATTGGAGGAGTTATTGAACATTCTACTATTAACAGGTACGAAAATAGATATGCCTGTTGCTGTCTTTTAGGATGAACACAAATGATGAACACCCTACATAAACACAGAGATGCTTGCTATTGACATCAGCTACTATCTCAAAACACAGTCAAATGCAGAAACACAATGTTCACTTGTAAACATGAATGTAAGTATCAGGGTAGGAAATGACGAAAAGTAACACATCTGATGTCTTCTTGCATAGGGTGTATCCCCTGCTGTACAACATGTGGAAAGTCCTCTTCCTGCACATATGCAGCATCAAGCCTGTTTTGTGCAAACCAAGGCTTAACATATTTGCTTTGGCAGCATTGCAGCATGGGCATATATCAGTAAAAGAAGCAACAGCATAGGATTGTAAATACAAATGTGTGTAGGGAAACTGCGTTTGTGAACGTGAAATCAGAAAATATTTACACAAAGTCAGAACAGCAGAACTGTCTACATTTTATCAGCTAAGTCACTAGGTGAAAGAAGCAAATGTATGCTGTAGAGAAGAAGAAGTTCTTAATAGAACTGGACTATAAAGACAATCTACAAAGCATGCAGAGGGCCACATAGCTGTGAACATGTACCACCTACGTACTGTATAGATCAACAAATGTTTACATATTCGCAGAACCCCCAGGCATATTTTAGGTGCATTTCCAACTGGGGCCACACTACGTACCGTGTCCCTGGCGCAACATGTGAGCCACACATTTTTTGCACATTTGCGACACTGTAGTATTAAAGAAGGGTGAGCACACACTTGTGCTGCCCTTTCTGCAGTACAGATAACATTGGCCCACATACAGTGCCAGGGCTTCCTTAAACGGTGTTCCCTCATTTGCAAGGGGGCTTGTGCCCCAGGCATATGAGGGAAATACTTTGCCTCTGTGTCTGCGCCGTATTAAGGATGAGTACAAAGAGGCCGTCAGGAGGTGCACTGACTGCGCACAGTAAAATGGTAGTCAGCGCGCACCCTGAGGGGACCGCTCTGAAGGACGGCAGAGGAAACCCATGCACCCCCAAAATATCCCCCTTCGAAGTGCGGATGGGAGCAATTATTCCCTGCATCCACCTGAAGAGGGCTCTACATCCCCACACCCTCCTTTGTAGAACTGGCGGATGCTGCACGCACAGTGAAAGATAGAGGGCCTCGCACCATTGGAACTTCACTGTTTGTGAAGTTCCGTGGCGCAGAAGCCTGTGGGAAATTTATCAGGCAGCACTAAGCCATTTTTTTGGCGTACTGCTGCCTGATAAATATCAGTCTCTTTAACGCAGTGTTCTGCGTTAAAGGGGCGTGCAATGGTTGTTCCTGGGGGCACTCCCAGCAACATCCATGGCCTTTTGACACTGCCCCAGATTTACGAGAAATCGTAAATCTAAGGCAGTGCCAAAAGCTTACTCCTCCCCAGGGGATGCATAAGGGAGGCGCAACGGGGAGAAATATATTTATTTCTCCTCGTTTTTCCTTTTTCTATGTGTGCTGCATTCTGCAGCCCACATAGAAAGAGGAAATGCCTCTTGTTATTATTTCTGTACAGAGATGTTTCCCTTCCTGAACAAAAATAATCATCCCAGCAAGGCCGGCACCCTTGCCCCATTGTGAAAAGGTGCCTACGTTGGCGCAGGCAGCCAATTGTGCGCCGGCGCAGGGGAAAAGGACAAGAATGCGCAGTATCTTATAGATATGGGGCCTCATTTATGAAAAGTGACGCAACGCTGCGTGAAAACAGCGATGCGTCACTTTTCATTGTGCCCTCCTTGCCACACCAATGATGCGTCATATTTATAGTATGATGCATCATGGCGCAAAGAGTTACAGATACGTCAGTATTTCTGATGTATCTGTATGGCACAAAAGTGACGCATTGCGTAAGTGTTTCACAAAAGTGACGCAACTCCTGCAATGCGTCCTTTCACATGGGGCAAGCCCCATGTGAAAGGGCCTGCGTCAGTCTTACGCCTGCTGTGATATTGACGTATTTGCATCCTAGAAGTGGCACAGTGAAATCTTATAAATTTCACTGCGTCACTTCTACGTTCCGTTCTCGCGTCAATACGCCCCCCTTGCATACATTATACCTGGCGTAGGTATAATGTGACGCAGGGGTTTACAAAGTGACGCATCTACCTAGATGCGTCACTTTGTAAATATGGCGCAACAAGGCGCATTTTTTACGCCACTGGTGCGTCACTTGGTGCGTCACAAAAAGTGACGCATCGGCGGCGTGAAAGTGACGCACAGCCTGCCCTTAGCTTGTGCCAAAGGGAAGCGCAGCAGGAAGGCCTGCTGTGCTTCCCTACGGCAAAACCACATAAATGAGGCCCGGAGTGTCTTTTCAAGCAGCCACTCAGTCTTTCACTAATGCTCTGCCCCCAGGGCACCTCACATTTGCGTCTACTCTGGGGGCAGCGCATTATCAGCAATTGGGCACTCTGTCCCTGTTTCTACCTGGCACATCAATTTAAAAGATTACGCTGGCCACACAAATGAAAAGGTGGCAGTGGGGCAAACAGTAATAAGTGTGTCCTATTTGCAATTTGGACCTTTGTGTATTTTTCATGCTTGCTAAAACCCTAAAAGTATTGATTGTCAACAGAGCAAGAAAAAAAATAGATTTGAGGCAAATTCATATCACCTTTATTTTCTTTTTTTCCTAATTTGTAAAACTATTTTCCATATATAGAAAAACACTTCGTTTTCTAAAAAAGAGGGCACATTCCTTACACTTTTATCACCATGTACGTCTACCTAAAGTAGGTGCGATTCAGAATTGCAATGAGGGTGGGGAAAGTATTGTGAATGTTTTTCGACTTGGTGAGTGTTTAACACATTTGTAACTCTCAAGGCACTTTTGTTTTAAGACCCAGTCTCTTCCATTTCACAGTTACCAGTAAGGAAAGTTGGGTCACCTGGCAGATCTTTCACAATTATAATTGCCTACCTTTTTTAAACTGTAAGTCATACCCTTGCCCAGCTTATCCGCTCTTTTGGCCTTCACGAGGATGACATCCAAATACTGTTTACTGTCAGCAACCATGCTATTGATTCAATGAGTCCCTTGCTCAGTATTGTGGATTGAGTAGGAAATAACTTTCCATTAAAGTTTTTATAAAACTTCCCCACCTGCACTTGCATCGAAATGTAATGTTGTGGGGTGGTGCAGACATGGAACTATCTGGCAGTCAGAACTCAGAAGTTAAAAGTCTGCATACCTTCCTGACGCTGTGAATTAGCGTCTGTGATTTCTGGTTGCCAATGCCACATTTTGCAAACACTTATGATTATCCCTTGGTCTGGGGACAGGTAGATTGATGCTAAGCTAGGAGCAGTACTGAATTGGGTGAAGCAGTCACACAGTTCAGTTTAAGTGCCTCTGGTGGGTCAGCCATTTATGTACTGATTCTAGTGAGATTTGGCAAGTGAAAGTAGACAGGGCTACGACTCCTAGTTCTAAACGGAGACCTGTCTCATCAGAGGTTGATGCAATAACACCCAGTGACAGTGTTTTAAAATGAGGGAATCCATGGTGCCCAAGCAATGACAAGAAGAATTCACTACAGAAGAAATAGCCAAGGTTGGCTTGCTTATGAGATACACATGATCCTCAACAGTTTGGAAGACTGGTCCCCTCAGTTGAAACATGGAGAGAAGCAAGAAGAGGAATTTCAGTGTATCTTCACTGCTTAATTCATTATTTATTAATTAGCACCAGCAGTTTTTTATATAGCGTGGACTAGATCTCAAGAAAGTGACTAGCACTTTATGTTGCTATATACAGTCTAAAAATACAACTACATCAAAGATAGAAGTGCAAATGTATGACGGCATTCTGCAAGCCGGAATTAGGCTTCGCCTTCACAACGCCGTCATTAGAACAAATGCGTCTTTAGTATGTATTCGTTCAGCACACAAGTCATTAAAACAACCTGCCTTGGGGGGGGGGGGGGGGGGGCGCTAGATTTTGGAATATTTTAATTTACTATTGCAACTCCAGTCTGCACAACAGTAGGGAAGGTGTTGGACTTTAAATCCAACACCATTCCACCAATGTGTCCACCTAAAACAAGGTGTTAAACCGACGTGCCTGCTAAAAAATGGGTACTAAAGACACATTCATATTATTGCTGGCACTTTGAAGACACATCGGGATTCCAGCTTCGTTCTAATGGACGTTTCCCAGAAGTGCAAATATAAAATAAAATAAGCGAAAATGCTATCTGTGGTCCTAGCAGAGACGGATCCTCTCAGCACCAGATAATTCTAGGAAAGGTATGCTTTTTAGTAAGCCTCTCAGTACTCTTTTACTGTTTTCACCTGAGGAGACAGTCCTAATATCTGCTGGAATTGAGTTCCATACTTTTGGTACACTTTCGGAGAAGGACTACTTTGGCATTTCTTGTTGTTTGAAAGCAGTGTTTTCCAAGGTGAACAGAATGTAGAGTTTTTTATTTCGAAGTATCATAATGTCGAGTTGTAAATATTGAGGTACAAGAATATCGACAGCAAGAATATCATGGACCAGAATATCGACAGTAAGGTAAGAAATATCGTTTTTTGTAATATCGAAGACAGTAATATCATTTGTTAAAATATAGTTGTTAATAATATCAATGTTTATATTAGTGTTATGCATTTTAGTATGTATTTTAAATGTATATGTGTTCTATATTTTTGTTTAAGTTTTGTATGTATTTTCAAATATATGTATTATATTTTATTAAAACATTTTTGTTGTAAATTTAGCATTTTTATTCCGTAGCGGGTTGTGGGTTTGTAGGGGAATATGGTGGGAAGTAATTTAATTATAATTCATTTATTTATATTTTTAATTATTTAATATGAATGTACCTTAAATTTTATATTGAAAATGGTGGTAAATCATATGTTGTTAATTATTTAATAATGTGTTATTAATAATGAATAATTATTAACTAATGTTATTTGTGTCATTTTTGGAGAGTGTGTTGTGTGTTGATAGGGGGGTAGGCTCAAAAGTAATTTAATTTCAATAGATTTTTTAATTTTTTAATTATAACATTTATTTTAAGTTGTTATATATTAATTGTGCGAATTAAATTATGATTTTTTGTTTTTAAATTGTTTGTTAGTTTTAATTAATTAATTAGATAATTATTAATTCATTTTGTTAATAGTGTTATATTTAGGACATTTGTGGTGTCATTTATAGCGGACTATGGTGGGAGGCAACATTTTTTAAATTTATTAATTGTTTGTTTGAGTGGGAATAGAAATTATTTCCCCTATGCAATCCAACACTTTCCCTACTGTTGCACTTGCTGCAGTGGGGATAGTAATTGTTACCCCTCCGCTATCCAACACTTTCCCTATGGTTGCACTCGCTGGAGTGGAAATAGTTAATTATTCCTCTCGCTATCCAACACTTTCCCTACTGTTGCAATTGCTGGCGTGAGAATAGTAATTGTTACCCCTCCGCTATCCAACCCTTTCCCAACTGTTGCACTCGCTAGAGTCGGAAAAGTAAAGGACTACCCTCCGCTATCCAACACTTTCCATACTGTTGTACTTTGTGGAGTGGGAATAGTAATTGTTACCCGTCCACTATTCAACACTTTCCCTACTGTTGTATTTGCTGGAGTGGAAATAGTAAATGATTTCCCTCCTCTATTCAACACATTCCCTACTGATGCACTCCTTGGAGTGGGAATAGTAATGATAGAAAAGCTGACATTTGAGGTAAGCAAATATATAGTGTCGCTGGTGTTGAGGGTGCTCTATACAGGAGCTGCCTTCCACCTAAACTTGGGAACTACCCAGAGTTCTCTCCTTCTTTTTTGCATAATTTATGTGTCACTCTATGCCTGCAAGGGAATTGTTTTGACTTATACCGGGTGCTCCCTTGTGTCTGGACAAAGCTAAACATCTCTGAAGAGCTGTAATGACAGCGAAACACATGTCAGGGGTTGCTTTTACTCATTTCAGGTTGGCTTGGATGGTATTTTACCAATCCAAAGCAGTAATATTGTGCCTGAAGTGGTAAATGGCTTTTGTCATTTTACAGCTCGGCATGGATAGTGAGAGAGCGCAAAACTGTGTTAGAAATTTGTAGGGGTGCACCACATTCCCAAGTAATCAGCACCAGCATATATAAAGGATTATAATCATGTTTAAATGTGACACAGAGCTATGAAACCATGTACCAGAATTTACATAGCTGTAACGTAAAGTGCTTTCTAAATACTAATGTCATGTTAACTTAGAAATGTGTTTGTAGAAATACTAATTCAGTTAAAGGATGCTCAAATAGGCATTGATGTATTTAAATACATGTTTAGAAATTTACTATTGTATCCATGTAACGACATAGAAGTGTTTTAGTTAGAGAATGTATTCCTTTTTCTATAATGATGTAGGCCTAATGAACGAAAATGTTTGCCAATGTTAGAGGGTGACATACCGAAACGTGCAGAGGCCCAGGTGGGGAGGAAGGCCGTGTAGGCCAAACTAAGAATGTTTCACATTACATTAAATCATGGAAATGTCTTTCCTAGAAGGTTGATTTAGAAAATTAATTGCAAGTAGCATGGTACTGTGAATCGATTTATGTGCGTTCCTTTGCAGGTGCAAGGTTAACTAGAGATAGTAGAGAGGGGCCCATTGTATATGAGCGTTAGGATGGTAGTCCCAGACATGGAGGAGTGGCTGCGGAATTTAGGGAAGCAACTTCAAGAGGAGAAAACTCTGGGACCCAAGGACGTTTTTCAACGAACAAAGATGAAGATGTTGTAATGAATTTTGTTTGAAAGTTAATACCTCAGAGAGGGGCGTACCTCAGGGCGTGTAGCCCTTATTGTGGGATTTGTATTAGGGACAGCACCCCGCTAGGAGGGCAGAGCAGATGCGCACGAGGGCGAAGAAAGATGCTGGGTAGGCAGAGAGCTTTGCTATGCGAGATGAGTTCATAGGCTAAGTCCGAACTAAGTGAGTGCACTTCTTTGGAAGTCACCACGGCTGACACCTTTGTTAGGAGAGAACTTTGTTGAGTAGGATGTCACTTAGTATAGTGTAGGGACAGATTAATCTGGATGTATTTCTTCTTTTCTTCAATGCCTACCAAGACCCAGACTATAGCAATTCTTGCAAGTCTAGTGGTTTTGGAAATTATACTTGTGTTGTTTCTTAGTCGACTGAGACTTTTCCGTAGGATTATGTTTGTATTAGTACCCGTATATCTCCTGAATCTTTTACTGAAGTATACACAACTGCTTTTGGCTTTATAATAAATCTTCAAACTTGACTTTTTGTCAGTGGTTCTTTGGGGAAGGCGATGGAGGTAGTTCGAATTGATATGATGAAAAAGATTGCCTTCTACACTCTATGACAGGGATTCTAGAATTCTGATTCTGATTCTAGAGTGGAAATCCCACCTTTTCAGTTGGTAGCAGAGTAGGATGGTTTATCTTCTGGAGTGAGGGTAATCTAGAGTAGGCTAAGATTTCCCCAAGGCCCATAGAGATCTGGAGATGTGCGTCCGTAGAACCGTGGACGGAAGATGGCGTTCCACGGAAGATGACGGAGAGTGACGGTGTGGCAGAAAGCAGCAGGTCGTAAGAGTGTGAGTATAAAAAGGGTCATGCGTGTTAGATTGCGGTGAGTATTGTGTTGTTGAAATTGTGTTGTCTAGCGGAGTTGAGTGCCTGTAGTATGAAAGGAGATCAGGTTGTGAGCGCGCGCAACCGGTGAAAATCTTAAGCTCAAAGGGAGTTTAAGTGGTTCGGGTGTATCGAACACCTACAGTAATTGTCGACCATTGAAAGGGGACCATGAGGTACCATTGATCGCCTGCAGGACCGAGACAGGGGGAATGAATGTGTGAATGCGTGGGTAACGGACGCTGGTCGGAAGTTACCGTGTGTATGAAACCTATCAGAGAGGCGATTGTTTGGTCATTAAGCGGACATACATTTGCCAGTCGGTGACAATTACAGTCAGACTGTGGATGTACAGTCAGAGAAGTGATTGCTTGGTCGGAAGTGATCATTTCAAAGCGTATGATTCGGATGCATGCATGACCGAGAGACGAGCGGAGAAAGGAGGGGAACTGCTGCAAAACGGAGGCGAGTGACGCCAGGAAGAGCCGCGCTGGGATAGGACGGTTAGTGTGGAGTAGCGCTGAGATTGGGCGGTTGGCGAGAAGCGAGTGACGTCAGGAAGAGCCGCACTGGGTTAGGACGGTTAGAGAAAAGCCGCGCTGGGATTGGTGGATTGTCATTGTGAAGTAAACGAGCGTAGTAAACAAGGAATCGTTGTGGGTTTCATCATGAAATGTCTAAAAGGATTGGGAAGTTGTTTTTCGGGAGAAAAGAGACTAGAACCTCGGGGTGGGGAAGAGGCTCCACCCGAGGATACGCCAGCTCATTACATGTCTACGAATGTTGGGTTACATACTATATTGTGGCTTGAGAACTGGTGTAAGATGACTGAGGGAAATGAGGAATTGACTTTTCCTAGGTACGGGACATTCAGGTTAGAGGTGTTGTACCAACTAAAAGCGATCATGTCTTCTTTGCGACCCGTGCCTAGGCCAACACAGTTCGAAGCATTGAATGCATGGATCAGGGCAGCCCACGAGAAGAACAGGGATAGGAGACAGGAAAGGGTGAATAGATCAGTCAGGGCGGTACAGGACGCGAGGGGGGATGCACTGGCCAAGAGATGGAGAGTGCAGACCATAGAGGGAGATAGGTTGTACCCACTGCTGGTCAATGAAAGGGAGGTGCAGAAAAAGAATACGGAGGATGATGACAGTGAAACAGAAGACAGTCTGATAGAGAGGCTGTTGTCGGAAATACCACCTCCATATAATCCAGAAATAGAAGGGAGCTCACCACCACCGACAGGAAAAGAGACATCGACAGTAGACGGTGGAGTCCTAAGAGAGAGTGACTTGGGCCCAGTAGGGAACAGGTCTGGCTCGGTGGAAGGTGAGGGGGTACCTCAACGGACCCCAGAAGCGAGAGTAGTGGGAAGATTCTCTATACGCAGGTACACTGTGAAGAGGGGGCCAGTGCTCAGAGGTTACCAGATGCCCTTACGGTACCTGTTACCATAGGTTTGCCACAGATAGATAGAGAAAGGAACGTCAGCGAAAATAGGAGTAACGTGGCGGATGACTTTAACCAATGGTCCAGACCTATAGAGAGGAGCACCCCTTTGGCAGCATCGGCAGATTCTTCTAGGGAACAAGGGGGCTTAAGAGGACCGATGGATCTGAGAGGACCACGGCCCCGGTCGATTAGAGAATTGAGGCCAGATTTAAGAACTTGGGAGACAGTCGCGGATACTCAGAGCGACAGGTCAAGAGACGATTGTAGACATTGGGGTTCAGAGAATAGGGAAGTATCCCATTGCAGGTCTAATGGAAGCAGACAGGAAGGGGACCGTGGGAGTGAGGAAAATAGGGGTACGTTCACCCATGGGACTGCAGAGAGAAAACAAGATTGGGACTGCAAAAGATGGGAGCGAGGAAGTGTTCCCCATAACACCCCTGAGGAAGACAGACGAGTGAGTCAGGAATGTAAAGGGAAGGACTCTAGCGAAACCTCTAGTCAAGGCACATTGAGAGCGGTGATAAAGGCAAGGAGAATAGATGTGCTAAGACTTAAGTCAGAGGTGGAGGAGATAGTGGAAGGCACAATACCCCCTAGAGAGAATAGAACTATACGAACCAGATGAACTGTTGTTTGTAGCGAAAGATGTTACTCGCAGAGCTAGGACAGCTCACGAGAAGCTAACTGAATTAGCGAACAAGTACTCAGTGGATCTGACCAGGACAAAGGCATTTCAGGGTGGCCACAGGTTACAGTATACAGACCAAGATCTAGACGAGAAGAGAGTGATCGGATTAAAAACCCACATCAGAGAATTAATTGTGGGAATCCGAATATGGGTTCAACTGGACAAGTGGGAGGAAAAGTGGTCGAAAAAAAAAAGTGTTAGGCGGAGCACTATAGAGACATCTCCAGGAGCGGGGCTGATGCATGCAGAAGCATATCCTTTGAGAGAGGTAGCTCACGGAGGATATGTGCATGTACCCTGGAGCAGGAGAGATTTGGCTGCTTTTACGAACACATTTCCAAAATTGAGAGAGAGCCCGTAGAATGGTAAAAGCAGGTAGAGAGGTTTGTTAAGATTTCAAAGGTACTGTGGGTTGATTTGAACACACTGTTTGACATTGTGGTTCCGGGAGATCTTTGGGTAGCATGTAAGATCAGTGTTGAATGGCCCACGGAGGAGCCAGAACGAGATGCACTCACAAATGGACCTTCACCAAGAGTAATGATAAAGTACGAGCAAGTGATTACATGGTTAAAGACCAAGGTGCCACCACAAGACATAGTTCGATCGAACTAGGCAAGAACTGAAGGAGACAGTCCATGAGTACTATGAGAGACTGTTGCAGATATTCAAGCAGTGCAGTGGTTTGGATGTGATGGATCCAAAGGACATGGGACAGTTTGAGTCCAAGTTTGTTTTGGGACTGAGACCTGAGATCTGTCTCATGATACAACAACATTTGATTTGTTGGCAGAACAAACCTCTAGACGAGATCCTGAGGTATGCAAGGTACTGCAGTGATGAGATAGACTCTAAAACAGAGAAGCTCAAGGATAAGCTAATGCTAGTCCAGATGCAACCGGGAGGACAGGGTCAGTCTGGAAGTGGAACATTGGGGAGAAGATCGAGCAGTCAGAAAAGGGACTGCGAGGATGGCCCAAGGCCAAGGGTAGACCTGGCGACTCTGAAAAAGACAACTAGGTGCCATCAGTGTCACGAGATCGGGCATTGGAGGCGCGAGTGTCCCCATAACCCGGAAAATCAGGTACAGGAAGAGGAAGAGGAGAGTCAGGCCCCTCAAGTACCAAGAACAACAGTGGTAAAGATCAAGGTGGCAAAAGGGGGGACTTCCGCTCCTAGAGCCCCTGTTCCCCAGCCACCGGAAATTGCGGCAGGGAACAGGACTTACCAGCAGATGCCTCTCCTGATAGACGGAGACAAATACTATCACTTTGCCCCAGTGACAGGACGGTGCCTGAATGAAGAGGAAGAGTGCACCTTAGGAGCAGCATTAGAGATAGATCAGAGAGGACCCTTTGTAGAAGCCGATGTAGCCGGACACCCCACCACCTTTTTGGTGGATACGGGTGCGACTCGTTCTAATGTACGGTCCGCAGTGGTTCCTAACTTGCCTCTTTCCGGACAAACTATCCAGGTTGTTGGAGTCGCAAATAGGAAGATGACAAATCCATTGACCGAGCCAGTTCCAGTAAGAATAGGAAACTTCAGGGATAACCATCAATTCATGGTTTGTGATTCAAGTCCTGTGTGTCTGCTAGGAAGAGACCTATTATGCAAACTTAATTGTACAATTTATTGTACACCTAAGGGAGTGGAGTTAGAGACGAATGATGATGATGCTGCCTTTAAGGTTGCAAACACACGTGTGTGCATAGAACTGTATCCTGCACTAACAGTGGAGGAACTCCCCTGGGATTTAAGAGAGACAGTCAGACAGGAAGTTTGGGACTTTACAGGAGAGGAGATTGGATTAGTCAAAGGTGTGGAGCCAGTTAAGATACAAGTGAGACCTAATGCAGAATTTCCAAGAACACCCCAGTACAAACTGACTCCGGAAACAATTGCGGGAATAAAACCTGTAATTGAATCCATGATTAGACAGGGAATACTAAAGGAAATAATGGGCAGTCCATGTAACTCTCCGATCATGGGCTTGCAGAAGCCTAGCGGGAAGTTCAGGATTGTGCAAGATTTATGAAAAGTGAACGACATCGTCGTTCCATGCTGTCCAGTGGTACCGAATCCATCAGTAATATTGTTTCAGATTCCAGTGCAGGCTGAATGGTTCACAGTGATTGACTTATGCCAGGCATTTTTCTCAATACCGTTACATGAGGAGAGCCAATTTCTTTTCGCTTTTAAGCTGGAAAATCACGTGTTAACATGGTGTCGTATCCCACAGGGGTATACAGAAAGTCCATCGAACTTTAATCAATTATTGAAAAGAAATCTTGAAAGTCTAGTGCTGCCCCAGAACTCGGTTCTTGTACAGTACATAGACGACCTCCTTGTTGCGTCAGAGACAGAAGATGCCTGTAAAATAGACACCATTGCTCTGTTGAACCATCTGGCAGAGAATGGTCACAAGGTATCTCCCAGCAAGCTACAATACTGTCTCCCAGAAGTACAGTATTTGGGACACAGAATAGAGAAGGGAATAAGGAAAGTGTCTCCAGACAGAATAGAGGCGATAATGAAAATGATGGTGCCTTCAACACAAAGAGAGGTTAGAATGTTCCTGGGAATGGTTGGCTACTGTCGCCAGTGGATTGCTAATTTCTCACTAAAGGCGCAGCCCTTACAGAAACTGACGCTCAAGGACGTGAGTGATCCGGTACCATGGGACACAGACTGCATGATGGCTTTCCTTGAGTTGGGAGAGGACTTATGTCGTGCTACGGCTCTGGGAATGCCTGATTACACCAAATTGTTTTCATTGTTCTGCTGCGAGCGAGAGGGTTGCGCGTTAGCAGTTTTGACCCAAGATCACGGAGGTGTCCGTAGATCAGTTGCTTATTTCTCGGCTACTTTAGACCCAGTAGCCTCAGCGTTGCCCGGATGTCTCAAATCCGTTGCTCCAACAGGTGTCAGCATTGAGAGATGTGAGAGTATTGTGATGGGACATCCATTGGTGGTACATGTTCCACATTCAGTAGAACTGTTAATGACCAGGACCAAAACACAGCACCTGACTAACAACAGGCTCACACGCTACGAGCAGGTTATACTTGCTGCGGAGAATGTGACCCTAAAGAGGTGCTCGGTTTTGAACCCTGCTACACTGATGCCATTGGCAAATGTTTTAGATGATGATTGTGACGACCATGACTGCCTTGAAGTGACTGAACTGTGCACCAAACCTAGACCAGACATTGTCGATGAGCCTTTGGAAGACCATGATGAAATCCTCTTTGTAGATGGCTCATGTATAAGAGACAATGCTGGACAGTTAAGAGCGGCTTTTGCCGTTTGCACGATTCATGGGATAATCGAAGCTGCCTGCTTAGAAGGAGTACACTCCGCTCAGGTGGCTGAGATAGTTGCGTTGACGCGTGCCTGTTTGGCAGCCAACAAGATTCGAGTCACCATATACACCGACAGCCGATATGGGTTTGGTTTGGTGTGGTTCACGACTTCGGCCAGTTGTGGTCTCAAAGGGGTTACATGACATCATCAGGTTCCCCTATAAGGAATGGAGAATTTGTCAGGTTACTGCTGGAGGCTCTGCAGGGGCCAGCAGAAATTACAGTGGTGAAATGTACAGCACATAGCAAAGGTGCTGATTTTGTGTCCCTGGGAAACAGGTATGCGGATGAGGTTGCACGTTATTGTGCCGAGCAAGCTTACTCATTCACTGACCAGGTTATCGAGGGGATGCATAGAGGGACCGAGCTAAACATGATACTTGAAGTGGCAGATACTTGGGATGAATTGAGGAAGATGCAAGAGCAAGCGTCAGACTTCGAGAAAAGAGTGTGGGTGACTTCTGGCTATACCAAAGGGGATCTGGACTTGTGGATTTCGGCAGATGGGGGAGCTGTGTTGCCGAATGAACTAGTGAGCCCGATGGCTCGACAGATACACGGTTCTGTGCATTTGGGAAGAGATGCAATGATACGAGTGTTCAGGCAGACTTGGTATAATCCCAAGTTTAGAACGGCTGCAGAAGCGGTGTGTCAGAGGTGTATTACGTGTCAACAGATGAATGTTGGGAAGAGAACACCAGGCACGTTAAGTCATGTGGGGAGGTCTGGAGGGCCTTTCAACAGAATGCAACTGGATTTCATTGAGATGCCGAAGTGTAATAGCTTCAGATATGTCTTGGTAATTGTATGTGTGTTCTCCAGATGGGTTGAGGCATATCCCACTCGTAGGTGCGATACACTCACAGTAGCCAAATTATTGTTGAGGGAATTAGTGCCTAGATTCGGGGTCCCGACCTCTTTGGAATCGGACAGAGGGACACATTTTAACAGTGAAGTTGTGAAGATGCTCTGCTCTGCACTGAACATTGATCAGAGACTGCATTGTAGCTATCGGCCAGAGGCTTCTGGCATAGTGGAGCAGATAAATGGAACACTCAAAGCACGAATGGCGAAAGTGTGTTCATCCATGTCCCTGAAATGGCCAGATGCTTTACCGTTGGTGTTAATGAGCATGCGTAGTACACCAGACAGGAGGACAGGACTTTCACCTCATGAGGTGCTGATGGGAAGAGCTATGAGATTGCCGTCCGTCCCCTCAGCAGCCTTACTAAATATCACAGATGATCTGATTCTTGACTACTGCAAAGGACTATCTGACGTCATCCATTCTGTGTCTCTTCAGGTGCAGACTGCGGAAATCCCGACTTCTAGAGACCTTTGTCACAAAATATGTCCCGGAGACTGGGTTCTAGTGCAGAAGCACGTGAGGAAGAGCTGCTTGGACGTCCGCTGGCGAGGGCCGTTCCAGCTCATCCTAGTGACGAACACTGCTGTGAAGTGCGGTGGATTGCCAAATTGGATACATGCTTCTCACACCCGAAGAGTCCCAGCGCCCCTGGAAGAAACAGCTCCTGACGTTGAAGGAAATCCAGCTGTGGAGGAAGGTCCACTAGAGGGGACAAGTCAAGCTGTAGGGGCGTCTGAAGAGGCTGGTAACTCATCCGACCAAGCTGAGGGAGATCACAACGGCAGTGAGACAGAATTCGCCTCAGAGGAAGGAAGCTGCTGTGAAGGTGATCTTGACCCTGAAAGAGCTGAAGGCAGTGATGAGCAAGTTGTGCCGTCAAGAAGCAGAGGAGTGAATCGCACAAAGGCAAGTTGGCCTGAAAGGTGGAAGAGGCTAAACGTGAGGCTGACCTCCGAAAGAGATCTTGCACCTGTATCTGAAGAATCAGACCCGGAAGGTGACAGCAAGGAGTCAGAGGAGAAGGGTCCGAGAAGATCAAGGAGGGTGAGAGTACCTTGCAGAAGATACGCCACTCCGGAGTGGACCTACCCTTTGACAAATGCCAGGTGTGCTGAGATCCGGGAGGGTGAGGTCGGTGCTTGTGACCGATACGACTCCTAATGTTAAATTGGAAGTGATACTGTTGGTACCTGGACTGGAAATCGAAGGTTTACTGACAATCACCGTTCCTAACCCCCCTCTCCTAAGCAAGATACATGATTTGATCCTAAATAGACTGGTTTTTCCTACATTTGGCCCTGAAATACCTGCCTATGAATCAATAGTCCTTCACATGGAACTCTTGGATTACGTACTCTGTGCACTTGGAGAAAATCTTATCATTGATGCGCAGTAAAGACTTTGTAAATAGCTGCTAAAGTTACTTAGAGCCGAGTGGAAGAAGAAGAAATTTAGGGACATCCCTTAGAGGACGGAGAAGGGTTAGGATCACCTGAATACGAAATGGAAGATGAAGATCTGAAAGGGGATCTCTGCTTCTAGGTGTGGTTCGAGAAATTCATAAAGCCAAGCAAGAGACTTTGTGTTGCTGAGACTTTGTGTTGCTGCTAGAATCGAATCATACTGTCTGAGACCATGGAGGCTGGGAACCCGACTCGTAGGGCAAAATGTATTATAGGCACACTCATAGGGTTAGTGATTTTCTTTATATTTTTGTAGTTTTAGTTTCTTATTTAGCACCACAAGAGCAGGAAGCGGGGGTCGAGGGAACACCTACACCTACCACTCCTAGCCAGAAAGAGGTAAACATAGGAGCCGAGAAAGCTTTGCTAGCAGAAGAAAGCCGTAGATTACATGCAGATTTGTCCAAAGGAAACTTTGGAAAGAATGCATATGCCAAGTTGTTGTATGAGTACATAGATGCGATGGATGCGAAAGATTGTTATGTGTGTATGCAATTGCCAGCTTCAGTAGACGAGGGTATTAGATACCATCACCTGCCGTTGACGTATGGAATTTCCTGTAGTCTGCTGCTTAGCATATTTTATGGGAGGACTCATTTTGAATATTTATTTTCGAATTATGTAGCTGTGCTACCGGAAGTCCCAAATTATAAGCACCGGAACAAGTGGGATTATTATAAATCAGAGGATAGACTTAGATACTTTTTCATCCCAACACGAGCAATAGACACCTCATACGCACACCAACACAACTTGACCTGCTCATTGACAGAGGTAGAGAAGAAGTTCGTAGAACAGGTTGAAGATAGATATCAAAAACAAAAGCAGTTACAGACGTCAGGTCAGGGCAAAGTAGATTGGACGGATGAGGAGCTTGGACATAAGCCAAAGGGAAGTTATGGTCCGATAGCATTGGACGTGGTGCAGAAAGGGAAGTTGTGTTTGCATAGGCCAAAGACGTATTACAAAAATATGTATGTGGTCGAGACAACTTGTGAACACACTTTCAAGATAGAATATTACACCAAGGATTTCCTGAAGAGCGTGGTGCAAGTGATCTCCACGGTGTACTTTGTTTGTGGGAAAAATGCGTACGTGAGGTTGCCGGATAAGTGGTATGGGACATGTTACCTGGCGATTATCTTTCCTAAGATATATCACACTGAGGATTTTGATCAGGTGGAGAGTGGCAAATTGACAAGGGTGACGAGAGGAGAAAGTGCTGGTGCAATAGTGGGAGATTTGTTTGGAGCTGCGATACCAATGTTGGGAGTGATTTTAAATGACGTAAAGATACGGAGATTAGCAACAGTGGTGGATGAATTATCGATGAGTACGGCAAAATCACTGGTGTTGATTCATGGTGAGATGTTGTCGATACGGGCGATGGTTTTAAAAAACCGTCTTGCCTTAGACGTTCTTTTAGCGAAAGAGGGCGGAGTCTGTAAACTTTTAAAGGTTCAGGAATGTTGCACGTATATTCCGGACAATTCCAAGGATTTAAAGAAATATATACGCAACATTACTGCAATTCACTATGAAATTAACGATTTGACACAAGAGAATACATGAGAAAAGGTTGGCAAGGGGTTTGGAAGTGTTGGAAATTGGTTTGCTAACCTGGGAAGGAGTTTTCTTGGATACGTGCTGGAACCCCTTATCATTATAGTGTCATGCATGATTGGATTGTGGGGTTTGTTGAGATTGTACAAATGATATAGATCAAATAGACTGGCAAGGTCGATGAGGGTACAAGAGCAGAGAATGGAGGACTTGCAGGACAAGCAATATCGAAGTTTAAGGGCATTAGAAATGCTCAGGCGAGGGAACGCCGCAACAAGTGCTGTGTAGATCGGTCCCTACCCTAAGGAATGTGGGATGGTGGTGACGACACAGGTCATCAAAGGGGGGACTGAGAGAGCGCAAAACTGTGTTAGAAATATGTAGGGGTGCACCATATTCCCAAGTAATCAGCACCCGCATATATAAAGGATTATAATCATGTTTAAATGTGACACAGAGCTATGAAACCATGTACCAGAATTTACATAGCTGTAACGTAAAGTGCTTTCGAAATACTAATGTCATGTTAACTTAGAAATGTGTTTGTAGAAATACTAATTCAGTTAAAGGATGCTCAAATAGGCATTGATGTATTTAAATACATGTTTAGAAATTTACTATTGTATCCATGTAACGACATAGAAGTGTTTTAGTTAGAGAATGTATTCCTTTTTCTATAATGATGTAGGCCTAATGAACGAAAATGTTTGCCAATGTTAGAGGGTGACATACCGAAACGTGCAGAGGCCCAGGTGGGGAGGAAGGCCGTGTAGGCCAAACTAAGAATGTTTCACATTACATTAAATCATGGAAATGTCTTTCCTAGAAGGTTGATTTAGAAAATTAATTGCAAGTAGCATGGTACTGTGAATCGATTTATGTGCGTTCCTTTGCAGGTGCAAGGTTAACTAGAGATAGTAGAGAGGGGCCCATTGTATATGAGCGTTAGGATGGTAGTCCCAGACATGGAGGAGTGGCTGCGGAATTTAGGGAAGCAACTTCAAGAGGAGAAAACTCTGGGACCCAAGGACGTTTTTCAACGAACAAAGATGAAGATGTCGTAATAAATTTTGTTTGAAAGTTAATACCTCAGAGAGGGGCGTACCTCAGGGAGTGTCGCCCTTATTGTAGGATTTGTATTAGGGACAGCACCCCGCTAGTAGCGCAGAGCAGATGCGCACGAGGGCGAAGAAAGATGCTGGGTAGGCAGAGAGCTTTGCTATGCGAGATGAGTTCATAGGCTAAGTCCGAACTAAGTGAGTTAACTTCTTTGGAAGTCACCACGGCTGACACCTTTGTTAGGAGAGAACTTTGTTGAGTAGGATGTCACTTAGTATAGTGTAGGGACAGATTAATCTGGATGTATTTCCTCTTTTCTTCAATGCCTACCAAGACCCAGATTATAGCAATTCTTGCAAGTCTAGTGGTTTTGGAAATTATACTTGTGTTGTTTCTTAGTCGACTGAGACTTTTCCGTAGGATTATGTTTGTATTAGTACCGTATATCTCCTGAATCTTTTACTGAGGTGTTTATATACACAACTGCTTTTGGCTTTATAATAAATCTTCAAACTTTACTTTTTGTCAGTGGTTCTTTGGGGAAGGCGATGGAGGTAGTTCGAATTGATATGATGAAAAAGATTGCCTTCTACACACTATGACAGGTTAAAAGGTCTAGTTGACCTGTGGCGGGATTCTAGAATTCTGATTCTGATTCTAGAGCGGAAATCCCACCTTTTCAATAGCACTGTGCTAATCCTATGCTTAAAGACTTTGGGGTACTAATGGCAAAAGACTTTGTCCATTTCTATCTTGGCGTGGATAGCACTGTGCTAATCCTATGCTTAAAAACATTGATAGAAAAGCTGACATTTGAGGTGAGCAAATATAGAGTGTCGCAGGTGTTGAGGGTGCTCTATACAGGAGCTGCCTTCCACCTAAACTTGGGAATTACCCAGAGTTCTCTCCTTCTTTTTTGCATAATTTATGCATCACTCTATGCCTGCAAGGGAATCATTTTGATATATATATATATATATATACATACATATATATATATATATATATATATATATATATACATATATATATATATACATATATGTTTTTAATATGTTTCTAACATGTTACAATTCATTATAATAATTTTCTTATTAATCTTATTAAGTAAATATATATTATATTTTATATGTGCATGTTTATTTTTTTAACATTCTATTTATTATTTCTAATTTTAAACATTTTATAATAATTCGAACTATCTTTTTTTAAATATATGTATTATTTACTTTATTTTATATTATTTTTTACACATTAAAGAAAAACGATATTTTTAACAACAATATTTAAACAAATTTTTTTACTTACCATGATTTAGATAGGTTGTCGATATTCCTAACTTCGATATTTAGATGTCAATATTTTGGAACCTCGATATTGTGGTTGCTCTGTTCTGTTAGTGATTCGTTTTCCAGCCAGCGTGTGGCAAACACCTGAACTAAACTCTGAGCACTCAGCGTGGACAGCAATGTATCTAAAGTGCCACGTGTTCCTATGCAAGTAAGGAAACTCGAGCCTCCCCCACCATCTGCTTGTTTGATTGTAAGAAACTGTTTTCTTCAGGTATGAGGAGTTTTATTCCTTAAAACAGTTTTAATGGGCACTGCAGTCCTTTTGGTAAAGCACTGATATATGGGCTTGGAGATTCAGTTTCTTGTCTAGGATGAAGACCAGAGATTGTGTGCATTCTACATGGTTAGGTTTGCAGTTTGCAAGGATAGCGGCTTGCAGGGATGCTGAATCGCTATGTGCAGCAACAAAACTATTAGGGGCACCAGTGACGAGGAACTCCGTTTAGTTAGGACTGATTTTTAACATGTCATTCATACCCGAACGTCTGTTATAGTCAAGAATGTCATTTGGGGTGGTAGAGCAGCATGCCAGATATGTCGAAATGATGAAATATGTTAGGTTGTTGAAGCAGGATGGTCAGAGGTTCCTGTCAAGATAAACTTCGAATGGGGAAAGTATGACGTCTGTTGTAATACCTGCCTGTGGGAGCTGTCATTGTGTTCACCACGTTGAAAGTAGGACGCTCCAGCATAACACTATTTATATTGACTACTCATGAATTTTCTGAAAGGTGTAGTGGATGACTACGTCAACCAGCTGACCGGTTTAATAGGATTAGGAGGCAAGAATCACCTTTGTCTACTATACGAAGCACACCATCTACTATTTGCAGTAGAGCAGATCCTCCACTGCAACCTCCCCTGCATCCTGATTGGTTCTCATCTAAAACATTGTTATGCATAGTAATCTGTTTGAGCTTTCTTTATGTGAGTTTGTAGAATGTTCACGAGAGAAGGATATGTTACTTAAAATATATATTTTCAAGAAAACCGTCCCTGACACTTAGTAGAAAGGATCCCACAGCACTCCGGTAGAAGTTTTCACTACTCTAATTTATTTAAGCAGAGACACAAACGCCAACGCATTTCGTTGCTTACAAAGCACCCTGGTATACAACCATATATATATCAACAAAAGGTATGTAGGGGCATATTATCAAGGGATTTATCTCAGTTTTTTTAGCTTTAAAAGCAAATAAAGCGGAGATAAAATTATCTCCCTATCAGCAACAGGGTGCTAACACGTAAATTCGCATTTTAGCACCCTTTTTCTCTACGCTTCCCCTTGCATCTCTAATGAGATGCAAAGGGGGCGTTCCAGAGAAAAATAATAGGAGAAATGTTGTTAAGCGACATTTCTCCTATTATCAAGGATTTCGCTAATCCTGTTAGTGATAAAAAAAAGCAGCGCTAACCGCGGTTAGCACAGCTTTTTTTACACCTGGGGCCTTATTTATGAAGGCCTTGCGTCAGTTTTGCGCCGCCGGTGCGTCACTTTTTGTGACGCACCAGCGGTGTAAAAAATGCGCCTCGTTGCGCCATATTTAAAAAGTGACGCATCTAGGTAGATGCGTCACTTTTTAAACCCCTGCGCCACATTATACCTGCGTCAGGTATAATGTATGCAGAGGGGGCGTTCCCCCGCAAAAAGCCTCGTAATAGTGACGCAGTGAAATCTATGAGATTTCACTGCGTCACTTTTAGGACGCTGTTGCGTCAAAATCTTGCGCCTGTCTCACAGCAGGCGTAAGACTGACGCAAGCCCTTTAATATGGGGCTTTCCCTATGTGAAAGGACGCATTGCTGGAGTTGCGTCACTTTTGTGACACACTCCAGCAATGCGTCACTTTTGCGCTTACAGATACGTCAGAAATACTGACGTATCTGTAACTCCTTGCGATATGATGCGTCATACATTAAATATGACGCATCAGGAATGTCGTAAGGAGTGCGCAGTGAAAAGTGACGCATCGCTGTTTTCGCGCAGCGATGCGTCACTTTTCATAAATGCGGCCCCTGGTATTTTCCTGACTTAGCCATGATATCCTAAGGAAGGTGGATATCATGGCTAAGTTTGTGAGCCCCTATCATCAAGCTAACGCCAAACTTCGAGAGATTATCGTTGGTTTTCCAGTGATAATCTCTCAATTGGCAGTTAGCGCGAGGATTTTTATCACTACTGAGATAAACCTTGCTAATAGCAAGCTAGCTCTGCGATAATTTCCGGCGAAGCTTAGCGTTAAAAAATTCGTTGCTAAGCATCGTTAGCGGTAAATATCGCTAAACGTTGGTAATATGCCCGTAGTTCGTTACTAGACACAAACACACACACACATATATATATATTTTGTAATTATTTTATTTTAAATATATGTATGTAGCCTACACTTAAGGCTCAAAATGCCCTTTTTTTACATTGGCTTTTCATTTATTGACCCTCTCACCAGACTTAAACATTTCTGCACACCAGAAAAAGAGAGTACAAGGTGCAAACACAGCCTTTGTATAATAAATAAACTGCAAGTAAATGCAAAGGCATTGTTAGCCAAGAGCCTGCATTTAAAGCATAACAAGTGAATACTGGCACCGTGCCTTTCAGAAATCCAGGACCTCCAGTATCCCATCATGACTCAAAGGTGACAGTCAGGGCAGTACTTTTTTACAGTGACAGAAAGAACAGAACAAAGACATGTATGAACTGCTGCATGAAAAGATTCTTCTGGGGAGACGGAAGGGATGCTTATGTCTTTGATGAGGATTCCCCTGGAAGAGAACTAGGATTACAGGTAAGTAATGTATCCTTCTCTTTCAGGGGATCCTCATCAATAGACAGAGTAGCAATCCCATCCGACATACCTGCAGATGAATCAAGAGCAAACGCAAGCAGATGTAATCATCAGCGAAAACATTTCTTAAGCAGACCTGCTCTACTTGGGGTCTGTCTGAGTGTCTGAATCTTGACAGCAATGCCTTGCGAATGTATGTACCGATTTCCAAGTAGCGGCTCTCCAGATTTCAGAGATTGGTACATTTCTTAGTACAGCTGCTGTTGCCAATTTGCCCCTTATAGAGTGGCTATGGGTCTGGCAATTAACTGTTTGATTGCTAACTGGTAGGTGTTAGACCTGGCATCTTTGGCCTATTTTTCCCCTGTCTTTTTTGTTTCTGACCTCCTGTTTTTGACAGTGTGCTGAATTTAGTTTTTAATGCTTTACAACTCTGGGCACAGTAAGTGCAGTTCTAAACTGCCATGTCGACCTGACAAGTGCATCCACTTGGTAGGCCCAACCCTTCCCTTTTACTACATGTAAGGCACCTCTAAGTTAAGCCCAAGGTAGCCCCATGGGCAGGATGCTATGTATTTAAAAGGTAGGACAGGTACTGGTGTGTTGTTCATGTCCTGATAGTGAAATACTGCTAATTTGTTTATTCACTACTGCAAAGACTATACCTCTTATCATTGGAACTGCCTTGTATCCTCATACTAGTGTAACTTAACAACTGTGAAGAGATAGAGATTTGGAGTTTGGGGCCCCTGAACACATAATTTAAAATTACATCGTTTAGTGAAGTTGGATTTAAATTGCATATTTGAAAATGCCAGTTTGGGCTGGACTGTTCCCATGAGGCACAGGGTCAAGGCTGATTTGCATGTCTGAACTGGGGTGGTGTGGAGTGCAAAAAAACGACGGATTTAGGCCCAGATCTCTGTACTGGGGTGAATGTATGACATTGTTCTGCATTCTGTCCATCTACTGTTGTTTTCGCATTTGTTACCTCGAGTGGGATGGGTATGCTCAGACCTGATTCCCATGCTCTCCACAACACTGGAGTCAAGCTATAGTGGCAGAAGACGGCTGATAGCCAGAAACCGGTCCTAGGATGCTTGATTCCGGTCCAGGAAAGACTTGGCTTGGCAGTTCGGGCTGGACGGTTCCCATGAGGCACAGGGTCAAGGCTGACATGCATATGGCCATGTCTGAACTGGGGTGATGTGGAGTGCAAAAATCGATGGATTTAGGCCCAGATCTCTGTACTGGGGTGAATGTATGACATTGTTCTGCATTCTGTCCATCTACTGTTGTTTTCTCATTTGTTACCCCGAGTGGGATGGGTATGCTCAGACGTGAGTCCCATGCTCTCCACACCACTGGAGTCAAGCTATCCTGGCTGAAGACGGCTGATAGCCAGAAACCGGTCCTAGGATGCTTGATTCCGGTCCAGGAAAGACAAGGATTGGCAGTTCGGGCTGGACTGTTCCCATGAGGCACAGGGTCAAGGCTGATTTGCATATGGCCATGTCTGAACTGGGGTGGTGTGGAGTGCAAGAAAACAATGGATTTAGGCCCAAATCTCTGTACTGGGGTGAATGTATGACATTGTTCTGCATTCTGTCGATTTACTGTTGTTTTCGCATTTGTTACCCAGAGTGGGATGGGTATGCTCAGACGTGAGTCCCATGCTTTCCACACCACTGGAGTCAAGCTATCCTGGCTGAAGACGGCTGATAGCCAGAAACCGGTCATAGGATGCTTGATTTCGGTCCAGGAAAGACATGGCTTGGCATGTCTGAGCTGGGGTGGTGTGGAGTGCAAAAAAACTATGGATTTAGGCCTAGATCTCTGTACTGGGGTGAATGTATGACATTGTTCTGCATTCTGTCCATCTACTGTTGTTTTCACATTTGTTACCCCGAGAGGGATGGGTATGCTCAGACGTGAGTCCCATGCTCTCCACACCACTGGAGTCAAGCTATCCTGGCTGAAGACGGCTGATAGCCAGAAACCGGTCCTAGGATGCTTGATTCTGGTCCACAAAAGACATGGCTTGGCAGTTCGGGCTGGACTGTTCCCATTATGCACAGGGTCAAGGCTGATTTGGATAGGGCCATGTCTGAACTGGGGGGGTGTGGAGTGCAAAAAAACGATGGATTTAGGCCCAGATCTCTGTACTGGGGTGAATGTATGACATTGTTCTGCATTCTGTACATCTACTGTTGTTTTCACAGTTCTAGAAAGTGGGCATTTTCTTGCTTTAACATTACATGCCTCTGCCTGCCTTCTCAGAATCCACGTCTGAGGGAGGGTGACAATTGGACTGTTCGTGCATTTGCTCTAGAAAGTCACACCAAGGGAGCTGAGATGTGCTCTGCATATCCTGATAGCTCATCCCCAGGCTGATGGGTCTTCCTGAGCTAGAGTGGTGGGTGGAGTTGTCATTGACACGTGAATAGGGCAGTGCCTGTCCTTACAGAAAGCTGTCTCCTCTCCACCTCCTGTAGTGTGTCTGGAGCCAGGTCAGGTAAAGGCAAGGTCTTGTGCACTAAAAAGACTTTCCTTAGGGCATAGTATGTACTTTATGGTTTGATTAATAAAAATCTTTACATTAGTGGACGTGCATCAATAATTAAAAGAAATGGAACGTGTATTGAACAATTGCTAAATTATTTACACTTAGGGTAATAAACCAGCATTAAATAAACTCCTGTGTCTCTACTTGCAATGTTTCATAAAGCATTTTTTTTGTTTTTTGCCTTTCCTTTGAAGTTTGCCTACTTCAAAGGCAGAAACTGGTATAAGTATTGGAGCTGGGTCACCATAACTTAAGAACACTTCTGGGCTAAGAGGACATTCTGACAACAAGCACAGCTGGAGAAGCTGTCGGGAGGGACTACCACTTTGCTTTGTGCTTTGCTGTGTTGGCCTGCTGCATTCTGCTTCTGTCCTGGGAGTGAAAGGACTGGACTTTGCTTTCTACATCCTGCTTTCCAAGGTTCTCCAAGTGATTGTGCATGCTTGCCTCCTGTTAAGAAGTCACAGGGCCATCAAAAACTTCATCTGCAGCCCATTAACTCCTCTGCTGGGAGTTCTGACCTGCCAAGTGGTACCAATTCAAGTTCTGGGTCCTTGGAGTTAGGTATGCTGCTAAGACCCCAGAAAATCCACGCGTTGACTCTCAGCGCCTGTTTTTCTGATGCAGCACCTTTGGTCAGTAGAAAACCAACGCATTGCTGTGTCAAAGAATCGACACAGCACATGCTGTGAGGCTGTAAGATTGCTGCATCCCAAGTCCTAAGCACCATGTCTCTGACGTCTGAGGCACCATCCCAGATTCTGACACATGCCTTGCTGTGTGGCTAAAGAAATCCTGCTTCACGGCTGGGCAATCGACGAGCTCCTTTTCAGCTGCATCGACCCAGCACATCCGGATTTTGGATGCATCGTCCCTGGGTGGCAAGTAAGGAACTGAGGCCACGCGTCCGGAGATCGACGCATCACCTCCCCTGATAGTAAGAAATTGACAAATAACCTACCCTCACAGTAATTTATTGATGCCTCACCTCCCCTGTGCTGCAGTGAAGAATTGACACACCACCTCCCTTGGCTATAAGAAATCAACGCATCACCTCCCCTTAGAGTAAGGCGCTGATGCATCGCTTTACCTCAGCTCCCCTGAGCCTGTTTTCTTCTTTGATTTTAATGCTTCTCAGGTACTTTGTGATAAAAATGACGCATCCATAGTTTTCTATGGACTGAACTATTTTGAACCTTTTAAAAGTGATATCTTTGCCTGTGCATGTTGAATGTTTGTCGTTCTGGTCATATTTTATTCAGATAAATACTGGTTAGTGTTCTAAACTGGTGTGGTGTCCATTTGTACTGTTGTCACTGTGTTACTGTGTGATAAGCCTGACTTCTCGTGCCAAGCTTACCAGGGGGTTAGCAGGGGCTATCTTAGTTGTGCAATCCCCTTACCCTGACTAGAATGCGGGGCCCCTACCTGGACAGGGTGCAAACCACTGCCAAAGAGAGGCACCTATTCCTAACAGTAGGTGAATGGGATGCAAGAAACTATCCATCTAGAAATGGTCTGCTTAGAGAAAGCACTGACTGTCCTCATAGTGCCATAGTTAACAAACAGATGGTCAGATAGTATGATAGCTTTCATTTTGTCTAAGTAAAACTTCAGCCCTCTTTTGAGATCGAATGAGTGTAACACTATTTCCAGTGGGGTGGAAAGATTAGGAGAGAATGTTGGGAGTGAAATAGTGTGGCTAATGTGGAAATCAGACACAACTTTGAGCAGATAATTTGGATGAGTTTCGATTACCGCTCTGTTAGCATGGTAAACAATATAAGGCTCTTTGGTACAGATATACTGATTCTCACTGACTCTGCATACTAGAAAAGCAGCTTTCCAGGTAAGGTGTTGTATAGGTTCGGAAGGGAGACCCTTGATGTTTCAGAAGAACCACATTCAGTTCCAAAAGGGGGAAGGGAGAACATGCAGGTAGGAACACCTTCTTCAACACCTCTAAAAATCCTTTACTATAGGAATTTGGAAGAATGATCTCTCTGCAGGGGACTTCCTGTAAGCAGTAATGGCTGTGAGATGTACTCTAATGGAGGAGAACTGCAGACCAGATTTTGCGAAATGGAGAATATAAGATAATATTTCATCCTCCTGCCCAAGAGTTAGATGGAGTTCATTTTGAACACACTACATGTAAAATCTCTTCCACTTGAATGCATAGGGACATCTGGTCAATGAACTTTTTTACTACCGAAGAATATCCATGCACGACTGCGAGAGGCCTAGGTGTCCATACTGTAGGAATTCAGGAGCCAAGATGGAGGAGGTTCAGGAACCACCACTGGCAATGCCATGCCAAAGCTATTAGGACAATTCTGGTCCTGGCTCGGAACAGTTTGTTGATGACTGTCAGTATCAGTGGAATGGGAGGAAACGCATACAGAAATGTCCTGGAACAGTTTATCAAAAGATCATTCCCCTTTGTTCCTGGTCAGAAGAACCTGGATGTGAAGTCTGGGCGTTTTTATGTTGATTTTTTTTGCAGACAGGTCGATTTACAGACGTCCCCACTCTTAAAAGATGTATTGCACAATGTTGGAGAAGCAGAATCCATTTGTGTGCTTCGGCAAAATTGTGGCTGAGAGAGTCGCTTGCATGTTCTGGACTCCTGGCAGGTGAATAGCTGAGATTGTCAACTTTTTGGCTATTAACCAGTTCCAGAAGGTCTGCACTTCTCGAGATAGAGGGTGAGAACGAGTGCCCCCTTGCTTGTTTTGGTAGTGCAACGTGGTCTTGTTGCCCGTCTGGATCAGGGAAGAGCTGGTTTGAATGGATGGGTAGGAAGACTTGAGGACTAGATGGACTGCCCCAGCTCCAGCATGTTGATGTGGTATTGTTATTTCTTGTCTGACCACAGGCCCTGCATATGGAGAGACCCCATGTGAGCACACAATCCGGAGGGATGCATCTGTGATGAGAGTTTGTGTAGGAGGATCCTGGTAAAAAGGGAGCAGACTTTGATGATGAGAGCACCATTGTAGCGATTGTCTTGAAGCCTGTGAGAGCAACACTTGTTGTCCAAACGGTTTGAGAATTGGTTTCACTAATCTTCCAGGTTCTGTTGCAAAGGTCTCATGTGCAGTCAGGAAATGGGGACAATGAAGATACTCGAGGACATCGATCCCAGGAGAGATGCCATCTGCCTGGAGGCTGGGTGAGGAGTGTGGAGAAGGTTGTAATGTTTCTGTGTGATTGAGGATAGTCTCCCCTCCGAGGGACACACTCTTGTGAGTTTTCAATAAAGTGTGTTGGGCTGGCTTCATGCTGATCAGTAGCACCTTGTACTGATAATGCCTTGATGCCACTTTGAATCACAGGAACATCTGATATTTCTTGACGATTGGAAAATCTGGTGGAGAGCAAGCATGCATCTCCTTGCATGTTTGTTTAACAGTCGTAAGTCCAAAATGGGGCTGAATTCTCTGTTTGGGCCTTTGTTCATTAATAAAGAAATAACGGAGTATACTCCTACTCCCCTTTGGGAGAGGGGGACATTCTCTATAGCCTCCTTTCGAAGCAGAGTGGTGACTTCACTCTGTAGCAGGGTTCGCTGGTGGCATTAGGTTTTTGAAGGTGGGACAGCGGGGGAAGGGGACTAGAACCGTAGTGAGTACCTATTCTGTCCAATATTTAAGACCCACTTGTCACTGATGATAGATATCCAATCTTCCAGGTGTCTGAAGATACTTCCCCCCACCGGAGTGGGTAACAGAGATGGGGGAAGCGATAACTCATTGTTTTGGCTGGCGTTTTGGAGGAAGCTGCTGGTGGGCGATTAGCAACTCATCCCTGTGCTGCTCTGTTGGGCAGGTACTGAGACTGGGTCTGATGGTGCGGACATGAAACCCATTGAAGGGTTGTATCCTCTGTTGGTAGGGCCGCCTGTTATAATGCCTGTACCTTTGACAGAAGTCCTTCTGCTTTTTGAGACATACAGCCTTGAGTCTGTTTAATTTAATTTTCATTTTGGCCATTCTGTCATCTGTGTGTGAACCAAATAAGGAATTGCTGGTGAAAGGAAGGTTAAAGATGCACTGCTGTGCCTGTAAGGCGAAGCCACGATGAACGTCTGCCACAGATTCCATGTGAGTATCCATGTGCAGTCAGGTCAGAAGTGTCCGCAGCTACACAACTCACCTCGTTAGAGAAAAGGCCCCCTTCTTGTAGTATCACATGGAAGTCGCGCCTGTCTTCGTGGGGTAACCTTTCTGCAAATCTGGAAAGTGAGTCCCAGAGAGTCCTGTCATATCTCCCTAGCAATGATGATGCGCTAGCAACCTTCATAGAAGAGGTGGATGTGCCACACATCTTTTTTTCCAAAGCATCTATCTGCCTACTGTCTTTTTCCGGAGGGACCGAAGAGGAAGCTGCGATGGAGTGCGTCTTCTTAGCGGTGGCTATGGTGACTGAGTCCGGTGGCGGTTGGTTCTAAGGAATACAGGATCTTGATCTGGAGCCTTGAACTTCTCAATTATCCTAGCTGGAGCCGCTCATAGCGTGGCCTGAGTGAGAAAAAGGTCCATCACTGGCTGCATCAGGCCTGGGACCAAAGGATACACAAACAAATGATGGATGAAATGCTGAATAAATCATACATTCACCCCCAGTCGAAAGATCTGGGTTAAATCCCTTGTGCTTCTGCTCACTATGCAACCCCAGTTTGGACCCAGCTATTTGCAAATCAGTCTTGACCCTGTGCCTCATGGGAACAGTCCATCCCGAACTGCCAAGCCACATCCTCCCTAGACCGGAAACAAGCATCCTGGGACTGGTTTCGGGGTATTACCCCTCATCAGCCAGGTAAGCTTGAATCCAGTGGCATTGTGAGTAAAGGACCCACGTCTGGGCGTCCCTCGACCCAGCTCTGGGTAGACCGCTCCCCACACTGCTTGCTGCCTACTACTGCTGATCTGTGCCTAACTTTTGCCTCTGTTGTTTTGCCTTCTCTCCCCTGTTGTCTAAACTCTATTTTTTCCCCGTTACCCCACTGTGCCCGCTCCTGCCGCTTTTCCCAACGCCGCTGACTCCCCTGCGGCCCGCCCCCTCAGCGCCTATTGGCTGCCCCGCTCCCGCCTCCCAGCTGCTCCTCCCTTCCTACACCCCGTTTACAGAAGCCGCACAGCGACCATGCTGCGGGCACGCCACTGGCGTGCCTAAGGCAAGCCGGTCTGCGCCCGTCTGTGCCCGTCCGCAACCGTCAGTGCCTGGACCGCATCCAACGCTAGAACCCCTGGCCCCCGCATACGTCACGACGCCCGATGCCGCTACGATGCCAGCAACCTCCACGCACTCAACCCCAGAAGAGAGCACACCTGCTACGGTGCCACCCCGAGCGCACCCAAGGACCCTTCACCTGACGGACCTGCAGCTTCACCAGCATCCGCTCCGCCAAACCACTGCCCAGGAAAGAATCAAACTACCTCAGATGCATCCTCCTCAACACCCGCTCCGCCCGCAAACACGCAGTTGAACTCTGGGACCTACTCGACTGCTTCCCCTGACGCCGCCTTAATGACGTAGACCTGGCTGAACCCTGCCTCTGCACCCAACATCGCCATAGCCATCCCGGAAGGCTACAAGATCACCCGCAGGGACCATACCAACGGAGTAGGAGGAGGAATCGCCATTGTCCACAGGAACACCCTCAGAGTCTCGACCAACACCGACGACACCCTCAACCCCGCCGAAAACCTGCACTTCCAGATACACACCGACCCCAACACCACCCTCAAAGGAACCCTCGTCTACAGACCCCCGGACCCCGACCACTGTTCTGCGACTCAATCGCCGACTTCATCAGCACACACGCCCTCGCCTCCACAGAATACATCCTCCTCGGGGACATGAACTTCCACCACAAGATACACAGCAACACCAACTCCACCACACTGATCGACAACGTCGGCAACCTCGGACTCAGACAACTCATCACTACACCCACCCACACCACCGGCCACACGCTCGACCCCATCTTCTCCCAAGCCCCCACCTCTTCTTCAATCACACCACCTAACCCCACTGGACCAACCATCGCTGCATCCACTTCACCTTCAGGAAGCCCACCACGCACCACCACACCCAGCAGATGCTTCACCGCAGCTGGAGCAAAGTCACTGATGACCAGCTAACCACCACCCACACCCAGAGCCCACCTGCCGACCCCACCAACCCTGACACCACGGCCCACAACTTCAGACAATGGATCCATGACTGCGCCAACACCCTCGCTCCGATTAAGAAACCCTCCAACAGTCACACCAGCAAGAAAGCCAGCTGGTTCACCGAAGCCCTTCAGGCCTCCAAACCAAAATGCTGAAAACTGGAGAAGAACTGGCTCCGCGAGCAAACACCAGACAGCTACGGAGCCCATAAATACGCCACCCGCAGATACCAACACCTCATCAGAGCCGCTAAAAGGGCCTCATTCAAAGACCGCCTAGACAACAATGCACACAACAACAAAGAGCACTTCAATATTGTGAAGGAACTCTCCAACCACAGCTCCAACACCAGCGGCATCCTACCCTCTCAAGACCTGTGCGACTCGCAGGCCACCTTCTTCCACCGCAAGATCCACGACAGCTTCAACGCCACAACCACCTCATCAACCATTCAGACCCCTACCTCCACCCCCGCGACCAACACCCGCACCAACCACCTGCTCTCCTGGAACAACATCAACGATGACGAAACCTGCAGGATCATGAACTCCATCTACTCCGGATCACCGTCAGACCCATGCCCACCACAACTTCAACAAAGCCAGCACAATCATCGCACCCCATCTCTGGAAAGTTATCAACATCTCCTTCGAGACAGCAACCTTCCTGGAAAGCTGAAAGCACGCCGATATCAACACCTTACTCAAGAAACCAAAGGCGGACCCCAAGGACCTCTAGAACTTCCGACCCATCTCCCTGCTCCCGTTCCCCGCAAAGGTCATCGAGAAAACTGTCAACAAACAGCTGACCCGCTACCTCGAGGAGAACAGCATCCTGGACCCGACCCAGTCCGGGTTCCGCAGCAACCACAGCACCAAAACCACCCTCATCGCTGCCACTGACGACATCAGGTCCCTGCTGGATAATGGAGAAACAGTGGCCCTCATCCTCCTGGATCTGTCAGCCACCTTCGACACTGTCTGCCACCGCACACTACGAACACGCCTCCATGACACCGGGATCAAAGAAAAGGCTCTGGACTGGACCCCCTCCTTCCTCTCTGGCAAAACACAGAGCGTCCTCCTCCCCCCCTTCTGCTCCAAGGCCACCAAGATCATCTGCGGCGTGGTGCACGACAAAATATTGAGATTTAAATTCCGATATACAATTATATTGAAGTTTAAATATCGAAGGGACATAATATAGAAGGTAAGTAATATCGACACTCTAAATATCGATATTAGTAATATCGAAGTTTTAAATATCGATGTCAGTAATATCGAGGTAAATAATTTTGATGTTACTAATATCGATTTTTTAATACTTTTTGTGTATATTATATTGTATTTATTATGTTTAATATTTTTTAATGTAATTTAATTAAATTTTGTATTTTAGTACTGTAGCGGGTTGTGGGTTTATAGGGGAATAGGGTGGGAAGTAATTTAATCATGTTACATTAATTATTAATTAGTAGGAATTATTAATTAATTTTAATTAATTGGTAATTATTTTTAATAAATTTTAATTAATTGATTAATTGATAAATATGTTCTGTAGCGGGTTATGGGTTTTTAGGGGAATAGGGTGGGAAGTAATTTAATTATGTTAAATTAATTATTAATTAGTAGTTATTATTAATTAATTTTAAATAATTGGTAATTAAATTTAATTAATTGGTAATTCATTTTAATTAATTGAATAATTGATAAATATGTTCTGTAGCGGGTTGTGGGTTTATAGGGGAATAGGGAGGGAAGTAATTTAATTATGTTGAATGAATTATTAATTATTAGGAATCATAGATTAATTTTAATTAATTGGTAATTAATTTTATTTAATTCATTAATTGATGAACGTGTTCTGTTGCGGGTTGTGGGTTTATGGGGGAATATGGTGGTAAGTAATTTAAATGTAATTAAGTAATAATGATTTTAAATAAATTGTTTTGTTAATTATATAATTGTTAATTAATTATTGATTGGTAATTAAATATTATAAAATGGTATTTTTTAATAATTTTTTTGGTTAAATATATTTTGCTAATCATGTTTTTAATAATTATGTATAGGTATTGTAAATGGTTTATATTTATTTAATAGTCATATTTTTATTATTAAAAAAAGTTTTTATTTATAAGTATGTCATTTTAACCCCTACGCCATCCAACACTTTCCCTACTGTTGCACTCTCTTGAGTTGAAATAGTAATTTTGACCCCTACGCTATCCAACACTTTCCCTACTGTTGCACTCTCTGGAGTTGGAATAGTAATTGTTACCCCTATGCTATCCAACACTTTCCCTACTGTTGCACTCTCTGGAGTGGTAATAGTAATTGTTACCCCTACGCTATCCAACACTTTCCCTACTGTTGCACTCTCTGGAGTGGGAATACTAATTTTTACTCATACACTATCTAAAATGTATTTAGTTTTTTTATTTTTATGATGTTATTAATTGTTATTTACATTATTATTTTATGTATATAAATGTATTTGTAATTTATTATAATTTTATTTATTTATAAGTTATGAAAATAATGAATTTAGAGTTATTAATGAAAAATATACTATGTATTATATCTTTATTATTACTAATTTGTATTACATTATGTATTCATTTTGAATATTATAATATATTTTTATATGTTTATTACATTTATAAGTATTATTTTGTTAATATTACATTTTTATTTTATTAAAATAAAACGATATTTTACAAAAAACGATATTTTTGACATTCTATATATTTTTTCAAATATTTTTTCACTTACCTTGTTAGGGATAGGATCCCGATATTTTTGCCATTGATATTTTTGTTGCGATAATTTTGTATCTTGATATTTTTGTACTCGTGATTTTGTCATAGATTCCTGCGGCGTACCCCAGGGCTCATCGCTCAGCCCAATGATGTTCAACATCTACATGGCTCCTCTCGCCCACGTTGCCAGACAGCACAACCTCAACATTATCTCCTACGCTGATGACACCCAACTGATCCTCTCGCTCACCAAGGAACCCTACACTGCCAAAACCAACCTACATGAAGGAATGAAGGCCGTCGCCAAATGGATGAGGAACAGCCGGTTGAAGCTGAACTCGGACATGACGGAGGTCCTCATTCGGGATCAACCCCCTGGCTTTGGACGACTCCTGGTGGCCGGTCGCACAAGGAACAGCTCCAATACCCACTGACCACGCACGCAACCTAGGGATTATCCTCAACTCCACCCTCTCCATGACCAAACAGGTCAACGCCGTCTCCGCCTCCAGCTTCAACACCCTCCGCATGCTCCGCAGGATCTACAAGTGGATCCCCACCGCAACAAGAAGAATGGTCACCCACGCACTCTACGCAGGAGCCTCAGGCAAACTCCTGAGATGACTGCAACACATCCAGAACGCCTCCGCACGTCTGATCCTAGACATCCCCCGCCACAGCCACATCACACCCCACTGGCTCCTCCTCACCAAGAGGATAACCTTTAAGCTCCTCACCCATGCACACAAAGCACTCCACAACACCAGACAAGCGTACCTCAACGAACAACTCAGCTTCTACACCCCCACCCGCCAGCTCCGCTCTGCTGGCCTTGCCCTCGCCACTGTACCCTGCATCCAAAGAGCGACCTCTGGCGGCAGAGCCTTCTCCCACCTAGCCGCCAAGACCTAGAACACCCTCCCCACCCAACCCACCTACAGCAGACCCAAGACCTGCTGGCCTTCCGAAGACTCCTCAAGACCTGGCTCTTCGAGCAGTAGCAGCAGCCCCCCCCCCCCCCCCCCACCCCCAGCGCCTGGAGTCCCTCACAGGTAAGTAGCATGCTTTACAAATACCATGATTGATTGATTGATTGGGCACACCCATCCAACCTAGGGCAAAAGTGATACACAAATAAATGATGGACGGAATGCTGAATAAATCATACATTCACCCCAAGTCAAAAGATTGGGCTTAAATCCATTGTACTTCTGCTCACTACCCCACCCCAGTTTGGACCCAGCTATATGCAAATCAGACTTGACTCTGTGCCTCATGGGAACAGTACAGCCCATACTGTCAAGCCAGGTCCTCCCTGGATGTGGGTCCCGTGCTCTCCATGCCACTGGAATCAAGCTATCCTGGCTGATGAGGGGTGAAACCCTGAAAACGGTCTTAGGATGCTTGTTTCAAATCCAGGGAGGACCTGGCCTGGTAGTTCGAGCTGGACTGTTCCCATTGGGCACAGGGTCAAGGTCATTTACATATAGCTGGGCTCGAACTGTAATGGCATGGGGATCAAAAAAACAATGGATTTAGACCCAGATCTCTGTACTGAGGTGAATGTATGACATTTTTCTACATTCTGTCCATCAATTGTTTTTTTTGCATTAGTCATCCCATGTGGGAAGGGTATGCCCCGATGTGGGTCCCATGCTCTCAATGCCACTGTAATCAAGCTATCCTGGCTGATGAAGGGTGAAACCTTGAAACCTGTCCTAGGATGCTTGTTTCCAGTCCAGGGAGGACCAGGCCTCGCAGTTTGGGCTGGACTGTTCCAATTGGGCACAGGGTCAAGGTTGATTTGCATGTAACTGGGTTCGAACTGGAATGGGATGGGGAGCAAAATCACAATGGATTTAGACCCAGATCTCTGTACTGTGGTGAATGTATGACATTGTTCGTCATTCTGTCCATCAATTGTTTTATTGGCATTAGTTACCCCGGGTGGGACGGGGATGCCCAGACGTGGGTCCCGTGCTCTCCATGCCACTGGAATCAAGCTATGATGGCTGATGAGGGGCGAAACCCCAAAAACTGTCCTAGATTGATTGTTTCTAGTACAGGGAAGACCTGGCCTGGCAGTTCAGGCTGGACTGTTCCCATTGTTTGCATGGTCAAGGTGGATTTACATATAGCTGGGTTCAAACTGGAATGGCATGGGGGGGTAAAGAAATTATGGATTTAGACCCAGATTTCTGTACTGGGGTGGGTGTGTGACATTGTTCTGCATTCTGTCCATCAGTCATGCATTAATCACCCCGAGTGGGACGGGTATGTCCAGACTTGGGTCCCGTGCTCTCCATGCCACTGGATTCAAACTATCCTGGCTGATGAGGAGTGAAACCCTGAATCTGGTCATAGGATACTTGTTTCCAGTCCATGGAGGACCCGGCCTGGCAGTTCAGGCGTGACTGTTCCCATTGGGCACAGGGGCAAGGCTGATTTGCATAAAGCTGGGATCAAACTGGAATGGCATGGGGAGCAAAAACAACGATGAATTTAGGCCCAGATCTCTGTACAGATGTATGATGCTACAACGCGATCATTTAGATCGCGGTACATTGCATTGCTGTTTTTACAATGCAAGTCGTTACAACGACTTGTGCTGTAGGGTGCTGGATTTAGGAATAGTATGATTTACTATTCCAAGTCCAGCAGGGAAGATGTTGAAATAGTAAATCTCACTATTCCTTAATCTAGAGCGCCCTCCAATGCAAGTCGTGGTAACGTTTCGCGTTGTAAAAGCAGCAATGTAAATGTATTGCAGTGTTTTGACCGCGTTTGTTAAGGTCGTTTCCTCTATGTACTGGGGTGAATATATGACATTGTTCTGCATTATGTCCATCAATTTTTTGCACAGGGACCAAAGAAAGCAGTTGCCTAGATGATGACATATGGTGCAAAGTCGCAAAAATGAAGGATGAGGATGTTGTGGGTGCTGGGAAATCAATGTTCAAATTAGCAGCACCTCTAATTAATACCTCACTAAAAGTGTTCAGGTCATCAATTGGGGATACTCTTGCTGGTGGAGTGTCTGTAAGCGTGGGGGAGTAGTGCCTTATTGAAGATCTTATGGTTGTAGACCAGGTAGGACTGACGTGTCCCAGAATGTCGAGACTTCTGAGGAGGTATGGAGGATCTTGTTCTGGTCTTGCGTCGAGATCTACTCCTCGTATGTGACCTGGTTCTGTCCTGAGGTCTGTTCTCCCTAGGTAACCTGGATCTACTTGTGGACCAAGGTGGACTGATCTGTAGTGGCGCAGCTGGAGGAGTTGTTGGCTGTGGAACCTCCCTGACGAGGATGTCTGCGGAGCAGACCGTGATGAAGAGTAGGTCAATGAATACAGTGCATCTGGACTAGATAGTTCAGAACACTTGTGGACACTGTCCAGCCTGAATGGGGACAGGTTTATTGGGGTCTCAGAGGCCTCTGGTTTATGAGGAGAAATCGGTCCTTCTGAAGAGGAATGAGATGAAGCCCCTGATGTTGTGCCCCTTTCTAAAAATGTCCTCAAGGTAGAGAGGTGTTTTGATGTCGGTATGGTCTGTGAAGGTGAATGGTAGTGCAATATTCAAGAAACTTGGGTAAATCTTCCCTCGATGCCGAGTGGTGAGGTTCTCGATGGAGGCCTTGTAGGCAATGAATAACTCGACGTGGACAAGAAGTGAGACCATGGATGGAGTCTTTGCTGGTGATGCGTGCCTTGAGGTCAAACGTCTTACTGTAGTGTGTGGCTGTCAATGGAGACCCTGCAGGCGTTGAGTCTCTCGACGTTGGTTATCTCTGCATCAACACCGATGGCGGTCATGAAGGTGAAGTGTGCCTTGTGGCTGAAGGCACTTTCGATGTCGATCTTGACGCTGATGCAGAACAGATAGGTATTTTTCTACCTTGTGGATCTTGTTTGCCGCTTTTGCCGCCTTTCTGGAGATCTGCCTCTGTTCACTGTTTTGGAAAGAGAGAGTGTCTTCTTGAAGGAAGATGGGTAAAGTCCTACTGATGATCCACTTCTGCTTCCTTCCTGTAAGCCACAGAGACACATTTCTCCCATTCTTTTAAAGTTCTCTTAGGGAGTTTCTTACAATGATGGCATGTCTCAGGTAGATAGATGTGTGTCAGGTAGACATACGATGCAGAATAAATGAGGGTCAGGCTGTACCATCTTTTTGCCACAAGCAGGGCACTTGACAAAAAGGGAAGGATTATTGACAGAAAAAAGGGAGGATTATTGAAAGAAAGAAAAAATTCCTGTCAGGAAACTGCTACTTTTCACTCCAAATGAAAAAAGACGATGAGTGAAGGAAAAAAAAATATTTTTTGCAAATAATCTTCTGACAGAAATGTAAAAAATAGGAGAGCACAATGCTCTAGGATCCTCACTGAAGAATCTAGACAAAAGAATTGACCGAACTGTCACCTTTGGGGCATGATGGGATACAGGAGGTCCTGGAGGTCTTAAAGGCATGGTGCCAGTATTCACTTGTTATGCTTTGAATGCAGCCTATTGGCTAACAATGCCTTCTCATTTCCTTACAGTTTTATCATTCAATAAAGGCTGTGTTTGCACCTAATGCTGTCTTTTTCGGGTGTTCATAAATGTTTGAGTCTGGAGAGTGGCTCATTAAATGACAACCGCACATAGGCGGGAATATTCAGTTCTTATAACTTTGATGAGGATCCCCTGGAACAGAAGGTATCACACACTAGCTTTGGTAGCTGTCAAGGTTGTTTTTAGCAGTGCTGTGGCTTGGCCTCCTTGGAATCAATCAGCTACCTTTATTTGTTCATTAAGGTGTTTATCAAACTTGACTAGAAAAATATCACAGCGGAGCTAAAACTTTTGAAATGAGTATCATTTTTGACCTTTATTTGTTTTTAAACAAAGGGAGGGACAAGGGGCCAGTTTTGAGAGGTCCAGCGTACAAGCCCAAGAGAAGGGTACGAAGTTCCTCTGGTAGAGTGAGATGAATGCAATAGTGGTGTGATCCCGAAGAATCCACAGGGCGTGAAATAAGGAGAAGGAGTTCTCCTTGTTGCAACTAGGGCTCTCACACACCCAGCAAGCTAGGTGTCATGCTTCATCATTTGAGCCTGCCCCTCGTCAGGTCGGCGCTGCAATACCGGACGGGCACCCGGAACTGGGGCGTTTTGTCGGGGATCTTTTGTTCCTGCCAGTGGGTGCAGTGGGGGTGAGAGGCCAAGTCTGTGTAGTAGAAGGAGAGGTAGTGAAAATTCAAATATGTCAGTTACCTCGTTGGTTTTCAAAGGGACAACCATCCGGAGACCATTGAGGTGGATCCTAATCGATGTTATGGTAGAAAGGATTATTTGTAATGTACTATGTGTGGTCTATATATCATTAAAGAGTGGTCATGGTGATAAAGGCCACTAGTGATATAGCTATTGGTAGTAGTAGCTAAGGATATTAGTGGCCGCAAAATATAGTAAGCAATGAAAAAGGGGGGGGGGGTTATTTTTTTCTGCAGAACTCAAGATGTAATTCTACAAAGCTCAATGCAGGTGAATTTTCGATTGGCTCCAAAGACCAAACGGTGATGGGGGACCACTGGATCTCAGTTAGCTTATATCACGAGTGTCAGTACATTATGTTTGTACATGGGTATGGCCAGCCGGCCCACAATCAGTGTAGTGATCCCCATGGAATATCATCATTTAATCCAGTCACGTGGGGTGATAATCTCCGTAAGTATGCCATGAGGTATGCTGCGGTCTTAGGTATCGTCTGGTAGGATTAGGTTCACCTTCACATATTCTTGGTCCTTAGGAAAGCCAATTTTAATCATAAAGACCTGGCTGAAACATGTAGACCACACCTGTATGTAGGAGGCCTTAACTCCCATCAAATCCACCAGCCTTTTTTAATGCTAACAGAGGCCCAGTTATTAAAGTTTAATTTACCCTCTGGGTCCCCTGTATAGCTTTTAATTCACTTTCACGTCACTACACTGCATACTCAGTAACATTCCTGCTCCGCTGTATCCAGGCGTTGAAGCACACCCGGGACCCATTCAGTGTCACTAGGTGGGCCCGATGAAGAAGCATGCCACCAACTGTTGGTGGGTGAGGGCTTCATGAACAAACAGAATGGTTTGTACTTTGCCATACAGTTTTGAGTCAAACAGAACACTTCACAAATAGGCTAGTCCTTACTGATTAAACATATAAACCTTGGGGATACGGACTAGCTACCTAGTCCTCTCTCTCTCCTCTGATAACGACATATTAAAAATGGTCAACATTGAATCTGGCATATGTGCTTTTCCATAACTGTCTGTGTTGTACTTTAACTATACATTATGAAAACAAAAGATACCAAAGAAATAATGTAACTACATTCTCACTTGAGACAAGAGACAGAAAAGATCTGGCTGAAAGGGACATATAAACTCTGGTGGGTTGCACGCCAGCCAGCCAGGTAAGGGAAGCCCTGGTCTGTGTTCTCCCAGGAGTGGACCATCCACAATGTTTGGCAGGGATCTCTGTGATGACTTTTCTCACTGCTACTGCCAAACGAGCTTCCATGTATTTACAGCCTGCTCTGACTTTCCATTTCTTTTTCAGAAACCCAAGAATAAAGTTGGAGATTATTTCTGAAAAATAAAAAAATAAACCCCCCCAGAAAAAATGAATAGCGGTTTTCCCACTCTAAACTGGGTGGGGCAATTCTCACTGTGTCCTGGCAGCAGAGAGGCAATGGGCCATTAGGTCTATGATTTGACTTGCAGAGCCACAAGGGGAACCGTGAGGTTTGCAGATGAGGTATTGGCCACATCATCTAACCTCCAAATTACCCTGAGTCTCGACAAGGAGCAGCCGGCCAAAACATAAACATAGGGGTAGCAACAAGATACATTGGCATTTAAAACCATTTTTGAGATACTAATAAACAATCTATACAGAAACGACTGACTAGGTGCTCTCACAAATAAAAAAACTTACTTCGTAATTAAAGTTTATCATATATAAAATTGGGCCTACTAAAAAGCACATAACATAATTAAAGATGTAAAAGTTAGGACACAATGAGGGGAGTGAGAGGAAATCAAAATATCTACTAGCTAGTACACCCAATTGTTCAAGTGAGTCAGCATTATAATCAGAATATCTGTAAAATATGAACCTTCTCAAAATATCGAGAAGGGGGGGGAAGTTGAAAGGCCCAAGGTGAGGTGAATGTAAAAGTAAGGATAAACAGAAGACCTACTGGTATTCAGTTGATCTGGGAATAAAACGATGAAGCAGATGGCAGAAAAAAGAGGATTTAAATGCTGGAGTTTACTCCATCTTCAGCCTTTGACCTTCTAATCCCACCATATTTGTCAATGTTAAGTACAATTCTAAGGATGTTCCCACCTAGCTGTAGCATGTAAATGAAGGGTGATGCTGAGGCAGCCCTTCAGATAGTCCCTCAGTAACAGTAACCACACTTCTCCTACATCAGGAGTTGTCAATATCAGGGAAAAGAAACTGCCCACTACAATAACAATTTCACACCGTCAACAAGCATAACAACTCCAACTAATGGACTAATTGAAAATGACTACCAAAAACATGTAACAAGATCAAATTGATGTATTTATTGATTCAGATGAGGCTGGTGTCAATGAAAGTCTCACCCACCTTTCCTTGTTTATGTTATGTTATGTAGTTTTATAGAGCACACAGCTGCCCCAGCACAGGTGCGTCCTAGCGCTAATAACAAACAGAAGGGGAGGCAATCGACAAAAGGAGGCCTATAGTGAAGAGAAGAGGTGGGTCTTATTAGCCTTACGAAAAGCCAGGTAATTATCGATGCTGCGAATGTGTATAGGAACTGAGTTACAGAGTTAAGCTGCCAGTGTGCGGAAAGAGCTCCCACCAGCATGTACCCTCCTTACCTGGGGAACAACCACCAGGTGATGACCTATTGAACGGAGTTGGCGGGTGGGTATGGATGATGAAAGCAGGTTGGCCAAGATGCCAGGAGAGGAAAAATGTAAGTTTTTAAAAGCAATGCAGAGAGACTTAAACTCAACTCGTCTGGCCACCGTAGGGGTAAAAATTACTATTCCCACTCCAGTAAGTGCAACAGTAGGGAAAGCGTTGGATAGAGTAGGGGTAAAAATTACCATTCCCACTCCAGAGAGTGCAACAGTAGGGAAAGCGTTGGATAGCGCAGGGGTAAAAATTACTATTCCCACTCCAGTGAGTGCAACAGTAGGGAAGGATTGGATAGCGTAGGGGTAAAAATTACTATTCCCACTCCAGAGAGTGCAACAGTGGGGAAAGCGTTGGATAGCGTTGGATAGCGTAGGGGGAAAAATTACTATTCCCACTCCAGTGAGTGCAACAGTAGGGAAAGTAAATACTTCATATATTATTATTTAAAAAAAATATATATTAACCTCTTGGCTGCTAATGACAAGGGTATCTCGTCATGCACTTTTCATTGATTTCAATGGAAATTAGAGGAGAATAGGTAAATGGCCTTAGCAGTAAAGGGGTTAATACCAATAAAAAACTTAATTTAAAGTAATTACCAATTTAATTTAATAATAATTAATCAATTAAAATTACAAATAAATTAATTATTAAAATTCATTACATATTAATACACATTAATTACCAATTATCAATGAATTAATTAGCAATTAAAAACTTAACAATTAATTCAAAATAAATACCAATAAATACATTAAAATATTTAATTAAAGACAATTAAATTACTTCCCACCCTATTCCCCTATAAACCCACAACCCGCTACAGGAAATAAATGTATAAAATTAACATAATTATCAATTAATAGAAATGTATTAAAAATTAAAATATTATGAACTACCAATTAAAAATTAATTAACAATTAATTCAAGATAAATACCAATAAATACATTAAAATATTAATTAATTATAATTAAATTACTTCCCACCCTATTCCCCTATAAACCCACAACCGGCTACGGAAAATAAATTAATAAAATTAACATATTTATCAATTAATCAATTAAGTAAAATGAATTGCCAATTAAAATTTAATTAATTACCAAATAAAAAGCATTAATAATTAATTCAGAATAAATGCCAATAAATACATTTAAATATTTAATTAATTATGATTAAATTACTTCCCACCCTATTCCCCTATAAACCCACAACCCGCTTCAGAATTAAATACGCAAAAATTAATTAACACAAAATTCATTACTTAAAATAAATTATAAAATAAATATACACTTTTACACATATACTAACATACAAAACACTTTAAAAAATTCGATATGATTAAAAATTCGATATATTTAATACCTATATTATATACTTCGATTTTTTACTCTCGATACAAAATGACTTACCTTAATTTCGATTTTTTTGTTGACTATATTCTGTCCATTCGATATTTTGTCCAATCTATATTTTGGAATCGATATTTATGTAAGTCGATATTTTTTACTCGATATTTTGTGTTGTTACCGTCTCAAAATCTCAGTCTTGCTGGCCCCCAGGTAGAGCGAGCTGGCTTCATCCAGTCTCGACAAAATGGAGGCCTGGACAATAACCTGCCTGATGGATGGATTGAAAAAACCCAACAGCAGTTTTAGACCCTGTATTATGTCAAAACACATCCCTGCCACTTTCCTAGTTTGGGCCTGGAAGCTGAGAGCCGAGTCGACCCAAACACCTAGATTTTTAAACCACTTGTTTGGGGGCGGGTGCACAACCCAGGGTAGCAGGCCACCAGCGTTCACTCCACAGCTCAGGATCTTTCCCTACCAGCAACACCTCTTACTTGCTGGCATTGAGCTGGAGGCAGTTGGCAGTCATCCACCCAGCGACAGCAGCAAGATTGCTTCAAAATTTATGAGCATCCTGCACACAGTCATCAGAGAGTACAACTACCAACTGCGTATCATCTGCATATGATACTACTGGAAGCCCTCTGTTCCTGGCCACAGCTGCTAATGGTTGGACATGCAGGTTGAAAAGCGGTGGGCTCAAAGCCGAGCCCTGTGGCACACCCTGCTTAGTAGTATGAACCATGGAGGTGAAAGAGAAGCCGTTACCTGGAAGGTCCGCTCAGAAAGAAAAGAGGTGAACCAGTCCAGTGCAGGTCCCACAATGCCAGCCTCCTCCAACCTTTGCAGCAAGATCCGGTGAGAGACAGTGTCAAACGCGGCACAGAGATCCAATAAGATCAGTGCGTCCCTCGTCCAGTGCTATTCTCAGATGTTCGGTCACCGCTAGGAGGGCAGACTCTGTGCTGTGACCCAGATGGAAGACATACTGAGAGGGGTCAAGTATGTTATTCTCTTCCAAAAAACCTGTCAAGATTGAATTTATGTAGGCCTCAGAGATATTAGATGCCCCCGGCAGGAGAGAGATAGGACAAAAGTTCTCAGGTTTAGCTGTATTGAGGGTAGGTTTTTTAACACTCAACCAACCCTGGCCTGCTTCCAAGTCCTAGGGACAACTGCCATAGACAGGGACATGTTAATTACCTGGCCCAGAGCTGTAAGATGCACAAGTAGCAGTTTCATAAATTGATCAGGATTCATGGGATCAGCAGGAGAGCCGGATTTAACCTTGTTGCATAATGAGCGCAGCACATCCTGGGAGATCGGCGGGAAGGTGGCAAGCGTGTGAGTGGGAAGGAGTCTACCCACAGGGTCAGAGCACATGTCCACTTGAGGAAAGGTCTTACAGATATTTTCCACCTTGTTGACAAAGGTGACAAGAGCCTTGCAGTACTCATCTGATGTGATAGAGGGCGCTGCAGATACCCCAGTTTCAAGAAGTGAACATGGGTTGACTAACCTCCAAAGCCGGATACAGCAGGAGCGATGACCAATGCTTGTTCTCCTTCCTCCCCTATGTGTAACCTCCTGTGAGTAAACGTGAAACTCATACAGTGGGCACCACACCAGGGGAAGGGGAAAAATTGATAAATAAACAATAAAGTTGCAGCAGTTTGAATCAGCAATTCTGGACTGGTTGGAAGCTGCTGGGAATCACTCCTCACTAGCCATAAACCCTGTAGGGGAGAGAGGACAAGTCATACATGCCATACACTGCGGGGTTATCAATATGACAATGTCTGAACATAAACTTACAGTTTTAACTGCCGCAAGTATCTTTCAAGAAAAAAGGTACAAAAGAGAAAAATAAAGCAAGAAAAATAACTGAAAGGTTCACAGGCGATAATTACTAAATCAGAATGTCGATAGTAATTAACTGTACTTGATTGAATGTTGCCTCACACCCAACAATTGTACTTATCTGCAATCAGAGGAGCTTCTGGACCCAGATGCTTGTGTCTGAATGATCAGACAACTCTTCCGAGCATTATATCCAACCAAAAGGAATCAACTCAGTAACAGTCACCTCCACACTCCTCCAGAGTTAACAGCAGAGAATTCTTCTGCTTGTCTGCTCCCAGAGACAAATGTAAAAGGCGTCCCTAATCCAGCGCGGCATGCGCTAAAACTAATAACTGAAATGGATCCAGGAATGAGCACGACAGAGCGTTAAACTAAATAATCAAATCCTCGCCCTGCACCTTCAGCGCGTCTCGGTGTTCAGAGGAGCCGCGCTTCACGCGCTGATCTAAACAAACAATTCCTCGCGCTCAGCTTCCAGCGTGTCACGGGGTTCTGAGGATCAGCGTGACACAGCGCTGAACAAACAATAAAGTCTTGCGGCTGGCAGGAGATCCAGCGCGGCTATGCGCTACCGCTACGATGCCAAAACAAACAAGGTTACTCCAACACAGGCTTCACTACGATATCAGGTGACAAGCACCTGAGTCAGAGACAGGAAGTGTATAAGTAGGCAGAGTGAAGTAGGAGAAAGAGAGGAGGAGACTCGCAGTCCCTGGAATTCTGGGAGATGTAGTTTTGCACACATACCACAACCATTCATCGGATTTTACTGATATTCAGGGCTGGAATGTGACAGAACCTCCTCTCTATGACCGACGTCCCGGCGGTCCACCAGGCTTCCCAGGAAACCGTGCGTGGAAACGCCGTAGTAGCGCAGGGCAATGTAAGTTGGACCGAGGTTCCCAAGAGCGATCCTCAGGTCCATACCCTTTCCAGTCCACTAGATAGAGCACTCTCCCCCTTACTCTTTTGGTATCGAGAATGACCCGAACCTCATACTCTATCTCCCCTTCAATCTCCAAAGGGCAAGGTTTTGAAGACAACCTAGTGTGAGGGATACAAGGTTTCAGAAGGGAAACGTGAAACACGGGATGAATATGCCACGTAGAAGGAAGAGTGAGTTTCATGGCAACAGAGTTAATAATGCTGTGAATGGCATATGGCCCTACAAACCTAGGTTGCAGTCTGGTATTCCCTTTGAACTTCAGGTGTTTAGTACTGAGCCACACCTTGTCACCTACTCTATAGGATGGCTCAGGTTTCCTATTCTTGTCTGCATAGAACTTTTCCCTGTCTCGAGATTCCATTAGATGTTGTTTAGCCCCCTGTAGCACCGTTCTTAGATGTGCATGGTGTCCCTGTATAGTAAGATGAGAGGAAGTGACTGGTTGTTCAAATGGCAACATATTAGACAGAAGAAGGGGGAACATCCCAAAGAAGAATGGGTGGCATTATTTAACGCAAATTCTGCAGTCCATAAGAGGGTGCTCCATTCATCGCTATGCTGTAGGGTGAAACATCTGAGGTACTGTTCCAAGGTCAGATTTAACCTCTCAGTTTTGCCATCTGTCTGGGGGTGATAACTTGTTGACAGACGTGCGTCGATCTTCATGCTGGTACAGAGGGCCTTCAAGAAATCGATGTAAATTGTGTGCCTCTATCAGTAATTAGAACCAATGGGATTCCATGCAGCCTCACCACATGTTGTAAAAATGTCTTAGCTAGGTCCCCTGAGGTGGGTAGTTTAGTCAAAGCTATGAAATGCCCCATCTTAGTCAAATGATCTATAACGACTAAAATGGTGGTATGTCCTTCACTAGAAGGCATTTCGACTATAAAATCCATAGATACCGTGTGCCACGGTGACGGAGGTTCAGGTATCGGCCTCAACAACCCACTAGGCGGTTGGTGACTAGTCTTTACTTGTGCACAAATGGAGCATTTAGTGAATTATTCAGTAGCATCCTTCCTCATGGATTCCGACCAAAAATAACGAGACAGATTCTGCAAAGTTTTTTGTTGCCCCAAATGTCCCCCCAAAGGAGAATCATGAGTCCAATGTAGTACTTGTTGTCGTAAAGACCCTTAGGTATATATAACTGTTTAACATGAAACAATAAATCATCTTTCTTGCATCGATGTAGAGGATCCTCATCCACCCACGCTTGATCATTCGGGATGTTGCATTGCTCTTTCACCTAATCTAGGAAGCTCTCAGTTGTTGTCACAGCCGATATTTCAGTTTGGAATGAAGCTTTATGTAGAATAGATGGAGGCTCCTCACTTTCCATTACAATGAGTTTGGCACTAGGAACAGGTCTAGACAGGGCATCAGCCTTCCTATTGTGGGATCCAGGTCGGTATTTAATGATGAAGTCGAAATCTGCAAAGAATAAAGACCACCGGAGTTGTCTTGGTGTCAAGGCCCTAGCACTTTTCAGAAACAGGAGGTTGCAATGGTCCGTGTATATCTCTACCGTATGTTTAGCCCCCATCAGGTGATGTCTCCACTCTTCGCAAGCTCTTTTAATCGCCAGCAATTCTTTATCTGTGATGCTATAATTGATTTCGCAGGGAGACAGTTTTTTGGGCAAAAAAGTGACTGGATGGATCTGCCCCATATCAGTATTTTCTCTGGGAAAGGACTCCACCTAAAGCCTAGTATGAAACGTCTGTCTCCAACACAAAAGGTTGTTCAGGATCTGGATGTCGTAGAATAGGAGCACTCGTGAAATACCTTTTCAAGGTCTGAAAGGCTTCTTCCGCTGCATCATTCCAATGAAACGGTGTTCCTTTCCGTAAAAGCAACGTCATGGGTTGTATAATGGAGGAAAATCCTTTAATAAATCTCCTGTAAAAGTTGGAGAACCCAAGGAAACTCTCCAAACTCTTCACACTTTTGGGTGATTCCCAGTGTATAATAGCATCCGTTTTCTTTTTATCCATGCATATGCCTCCAGGACCGATTACATATCCCAAGGACTCAACTTAAGTAGCGTGGAACAAGCATTTTTCAAGCTTGGCAAACAGTGTATGTTGCTGTAGACGTTTCAACACTGCCGCCACGTGTTGTACATGTTCTTCTTCCGACTCGGAGTATATTAAAATATCATCTATATAGACAATACTGGAGACATCCAACAATCCTCTCAGTACTTCATCAATGAAGTACTGAAAGGCGGCGGGGGCGTTGCACAAGCCGAAGGGCATAACTTGATATTCGTACAACCCATATTTAGTACGAAAAGCCGTTTACCATTTATCGCCTTGCCTAACGCATACCAGGTGGTACGCTCCCCTGAGGTCCAATTTAGTAAACACCGTGGCTCCTTTTAGCTGATCCATTAATACAGGAATCAAGGGTAGAGGATACCTGTTCTTCTTGGTAAATCTGTTGATGGCTCTGTAGTCGATACAGGCCCTTAAGCCCCCTTCTCGCTTCGGAATAAAAAAAAGTGGCGATGATGCAGGAGACGTGGAAGGGCGAATGAACCCAGATGCCAAGAGCGTCTTCAGATAGGATTGTAGATATGTATTCTCAGCCTCGGTGAGTGCATATATCCGACTGCATGGTATGCTTGCGCCTGGTTCCAGTTCCATCACGCAATCATACTCCCTATGGGGAGGTAACCTGCTTGCACCCTTTTCGTTGAATACGTCCTTGTATTCTGAATAGACTTCAGGCAATGATGATACCAGACACACACTCTGAGCACTGCAACCCAATGCTAATAACACAGCAGGATTTTCCTTGTTAAATGGTGGCTGTAAGTTTCTTTCCTTTGTACAATGCTCTGCACAAAACGAAGAATTCATTTTTATAGTACGGGCTGCCCATTCCACATGTGGGTCATGCATAGTTAACCATGGCATGCCTAAGATCAATTTACAATTTGGGGCATCAATAAGATCTATTTGTATATTTTCGAAATGTGTTGCTCCCATCTGCATAGGTATAGGCTGAGTGTTATAACATACAGGTCCTGAGGTCAAGGCAGTATCATCTACTGCCTTTACTGGTTCCGGCTTTAACTTCCTTATGCAAGGGATGACCAATTCATGAGCATACTTCTGATCAATGAAGTTTCCAGTAGCCCCACAATCCAGAAGCGCATGAACCAACATGGCTTTTCCGCCAGATATCTCCAAAGTTACACACACATTCATATGTGCAACAGAGTTTGTATGGTGAAGACCAATGCAGGATAGACCTCGATATTCTCTGGCCTCAAACAAGGGGTCTCTGTCATGTTTGAGGAACTTAGTTTCCCGACGGCTCGTCTCTCCACTCCACAACAGACACCTTCTTCCCTTCTCTGTTCTCTTTGAATGGAAGTTTGACTTTTGCAGTGCAGTTTTTTATGAAGTGTCCAGCCTGTCCACAATACATACACAGCTTCAGCTGCCTCCTTCTGTTTCTTTCTTCCTTACTGGGAGGACCTCGTATTCCACCAACTTGCATCGGCTCTGTTCCATCTGAGGAGGCAGTATGTCCTTCCGTCATTGTTCTTGGTCTAGTAAACATGATCCTAGTGTCACCACGTTGTTTGTCTCCCTTCCTCTCCTGCAGACGGTGATCCAACTGGACTGTTCGATTAATTCATCATAAGTAGCTGGCATGTGGACAACCTGGGCTAACATATCCTTCAACTCGCTTCGCAAACCTTGATAGAACAACAACATTGTTTTTTCTGTTGGCCACTCAGTTTCAATGACTAGTCTATTAAAATTAGTAATATAAGAAAAAAGGTCTTGTGATCCCTGCCTTAGAGTGATGAGTTCCCTATCTAACGATAGCAAATGTGCCTTCCTATCAAAGAGTGTTCTCATTTCCTCACAAAAGTTAGGGAAGATGAACAAGACTGGGTCATTTCTTTCTATTAATGGGAAGGACAAATTAGCAGCATTGCCTCTCAGATATGACATAACAAAAGCAGTTTTCGATTGGTCATCTGGAAAGACTGTAGGTTTGCACATGAAGTGCAACTTACATTGCCCCAGAAATATACCAAATTTTTTGGGGTCCCCAAAGAATCTTTCTGGGGGGGAAAGGGGAAGTTGAAGTGGCTGAATAACCTGGATGGTTGAAGAACTAGCACCACCATTTTGACTCTGCGTAGAGTCTCGTGAAGGAGGAGGAAGCATCTAATTTCTTATATATTAAGCCCCTCGTGCTGCTGTTGGACTACCTCACGAAAGGCCTGCTACCTCTCTCCTCATGGTAACCATCTCATTACGCAGCTCAACGTTTTCCCCGCGAAATGCATCTACTTCCATACGTAGAGCAGTCACTGTTTCTAACACAGATGTAAGAACTGTGTTAGTATCCATCGCTCAGGCTGTAGTAATCCGTGGGCTTGTCACTGTCAAGAAGTGAACCTGGGTTAACTAACCTCCAAAGCCGGATATAGCAGGAGCGATGACCGATGCTTGTTCTCCTTCCTCCCCTATGTGGAACCTCCTCTGAGTAAACGTGAAACTCATACAGAGGGCACCACACCAGGGGAAGGGGAAAATGGATAAATAAACAATTAAGTTGCAGCAGTTTGAATAAGCAATTCTGGACTGGTTGGAAGCTGCTGGGAATCACTCCTCACTAGCCATAAACCCTGTAGGGGAGAAAGGACACATCATACATACCATACACACCACTGCGGGGTTATCAATATGACTATGTGTGAACATAAACTTACAGTTTTAACTAATGCAAGTATCTTTCAAGAAAAAAGGTACAAAAGAGAAAAATAAAGCAAGAAAAATAACTGAAAGGTTCACAGGCGATAATTACTAAATAAGAATGTCGATAGTAATTAACTGTACTTGATTGGATGTTGCCTCACACCCAACAATTGTACTTATCTGCAACCAGAGGAGCTTCTGGACCCAGATGCTTGTGTCTGAAGGCTCAGACAACTCTCCTGAGCATTATATCCAACAAAAAGGAATCAACTCAGCAACAGTCTCGAACGGTGATAAACACCTCTACACTCCTCCTGGGTTAACAGCAGAGAATTCTTCTGCTCGTCTGCTCCCAGAGCCAAATGTAAAAGGCGTCCCTAATCCAGCCCGACATGCGCTAAAACTAATAACTGAAATGGATCCAGGAATGAGCGCGACAGAGCGCTAAACTAAATAAACAAATCCTCGCGCTCCACCTTCAGCGCATCTCGTTGTTCAGAGGATCAGCGCACAAACAATTCCTTGCGCTCAGCTTCCAGCACGTCATGGGGATCTGAGGATCAGCACGACACAGAGCTGAACAAACAATAAAGTCTTGCGGTTTGCAGGAAATCCATCGCGTATGCGCTACCGCTACAATGCCAAAACATACAAGGTGACAAGCACCTTAGTCAGAGACAGGAAGTGTATAAGTAGGCAGAGTAAAGTAGGAGAAAGAGAGGAGGAGATTCGCAGTCCCTGGAATTCTGGGACATATAGTTTTGCACACATACCAATAATCATTCATCAGATTTTACCCATTTCAGGGCTGGAATGTGACACCCAGCCGATTTAAGATCTTTATGTATGGAAAAAATACTCTTGGTGGGGTCACTGCTGCTCCTGATCTTGTCTGCACAGTAGGCTATCCGTTCTTTCTGAATAGCCCTATGATATTTTTTGGTGGCCTCCTGATAACACCCTTTCAGGATTGGGTCATAATCTCCTCTCCACTTCCGCTCCAACCTCTTGCAGGCTTTACGCATCTTAGCGAGCTTGTCAATATACCAAGGACTAGATTTGGTGTTACGCCACTTAGACCGTTTAACAGGAATAAGTGTGTCCAAAGGGCGGAGGATCCAGTTTTATATTGCTTTATCTGCAGCATCCGGATCATCCGGCTATCAATTACTTACAATAAAATTTACCACACCCACTGACCCAAAGCTCTGCCCAACGCACATAATTAGCTTAATTTAACTCCGCCTGCTTCTCAAAGTGAAGATTATGTGGTCTACTCAATAAAGAAAAAATTTCAGGGAATTGAGACGGGATTTTCAAACTTAAGGCTGATGGAGCAGGGTTTTCACGTAAAATAAAACCTGCTTGGATTGAACCCTCAGTAACATTTACTAACTGTGTGCAGTGAAAAATAAATGAGAAAAACTTAACATGGGAAAATGTTTATGAGCAAGCGCGAACTAAATTACTGAAGTAGGCCGTAAAATGCTTTAGAATAATGATAAATAAAGGATGCAACTGCTGCTTTAGTGCATGTTATTAATAACAGCTGTAATGCAAACGTTAACATGGATTGCACAGGGATAAATACAACATTTGGGTTGGTGCGTAGAGAAATGCATTTCAAATGAAAAATAAATGTTTGTGTTTTGTTCATTGTAGAAACAAGCATAGGTTTCGTTCTGCATGACAGATAAATGAGTGTCTTTATTAGAGTATTTTATTCATGAGTATTGATTTGTCTATATGATCAACAATATAAAGATTTCATTGCCACATTTGGTAATTAGGAAGTGCAAAATTATGGAGATTGGTAAATTGGTATGGTGTTTAAAATCATACTAATCCCAGCGCAAAGGAGCTTGTTGGATAATGAAAATTGGACCCCGACTATGAAAAATTATAAGTTCCGGACTGCTGGATCAGTTTTGGTAGCAGAAAATTGATGGTTATTGTGGTTATTTAGGCAAATCAATAATTGATTTAATGACGTTTCTTTACTAATATGAAGAGTTAGTGTCTTGTCTTTATGTAGTTTGGAAGTACCGGTATGAAGTTGGGATGTTATATTAAGCCTGTGTGGTAGTCATAGTGTGGAGAGAAACCACGCTGAAAGTCATAGTGTAGAGAAAAACTACACTGGAAGTTCTTTCTCTGCTGTTGTAATATCGAATGGCGAAAAACTGTCAATGTTATTTTAGGTACTTACTCTGTTGTTAGGAGAGTGTATGAAATAGTGGAAAGTCGCTTCCGAAACTCTGGCCTTATCCCCAGAGGAGTACCAAGACCTCTTTTCAATTGTTTGAGGGTAGAGTGGCGCTAGTCATTATTTTACTGGAAGTAAAAGAGATCCTATTGAGTAATTGAACTATTTCTTTAAAAAGGAGCAGACAAAGGCGCTGTTTTGTGTTGTTACTGAAAAAAATCTAGTTCGAAAAATTTTGTTTTATATTGCCGTATTATTATTGTGAAGGGAAGGTCAGAAGCAGGAGTTATACTGACGTCACAAAAGCCGCGCTGGCATTTGTCAGAGTAGCAAGTGTGTATTGTGCTCTGATTGGTTGGTTAGTGTGAGTCCCGCTGGTATTGGACGAGCATGAGACAATAGAGTGAACTGGATTCCGGAAGGAAAAGAAAAAGAACTGAATAGAAGAACTTGCGATCATGACAACGAAATAGAAGAAGCAGTACAGGCTAAAAGAGCGAAAAAAGATGATGTGTGGCCAAAAGGAGTGAACATACTGAAATACACTCTGAAACAGAAATCACGAGAGGCAATACCAGAAGTATCAAATCATGTTGAATAAAGTGAATCAGAAGAAAAAACAGTTAGAAAGACAAGAAGAATAAGGGTTCCAAATAAAAAGTACACAGCTCCGGAATTAACATATATAGTGCTAGAAGAAGTTGAAGATACATATCAGAGCAAACAAGACGTTGGTACAATGCAAAGTGAAAGAGACAGTTTTAAACAACCTTAAAAAGAACTGTGTAAATTAAGGTGCAAAGAAAGTAGAACATTAAAAGGTCATTGAAAAGATTGAAGAAGAAATCTGAAGAACAAGAACATCTAAAAAAATAAAGAGGGGTAAAGAATAAAGTTGAAGTGTGAAGCTACACTACTTTGGATAGCTTTTGAAGATTTTTAGAGTTTTTTTAGTTTTTCTTAATTTTTTTAGATTTATTATAATTTCTTAATTAGAAATGGCAGAAAAAGCAGAGACTGGACATCAACATCGTAGTTTTGAATGTAGATGTATTAAGGTTTGCTTATTTAGTATTCTACTACTACTGATGTTATGGTTAATACTAATTGTTATTGTGCCTGTCTTAATGGTAACTAATCATCAGAATAACACTATTACTAATAGCGTGATGAGTGAAAAAGTAGATACTAAAACTCTTAAAGGAGTTCCAAATACTAATCTAGTGATGGAAGATGACAGTGTCTATCATCATGATTAATCAATTAATGATTTTTTGTCGAATGTATTCACAAAATCATTAAATGAATATTTGGATATAATGGATGCGAGAGATTGTTATGTGTGCATGCAATTACCATTGTCTGTTTCAGAGGGGGTGACCTACCATCACCTACCTTTAAAGTATGGTGTGTCTTGTAGTGTACTAACAAGTCTCTTTTACGAGACAGGAAGATTGCAATGTTTCTATTCGAATATGGATTTAGTGTTTTCAGAAATTCCTATTAGAAAGAACACGAATAAGATAAATAGTGCTAGAAATGCAGAATATATGGGAGAATGTTTTCATACTACATAGACACTGGACAGAATATATGCACATAGACACAAACTTACATGTAGCTTACATAGACGGAAGCTTTGCTTGCTTAGACAAAAGCTGATAACAATAATTATTTCATTGGTTCTAGTGAATGTGACCATACCTTTTTAATCATGGGAGTAGGGGAATAAAGGGAGGAACTGGTCCTGTTTTTCAGGAATTTATAATGTGTGTGGTAAGAATGCCTATTATAGGTTGCCTGTACACAGGTATGAATGTTGTTATCATGGTATAGTCTTTCCGAAGATATACGATGTGGATGAGAATCATAGAATCAATGAAGTAAAGAATGGACTAATAAGCAATAAGAGAGCGAGTTTTTCAGAAATAGTAGGAGATATTTTTAGAGCATTGATACCTTCGGTTGGAGTTATTCTGAATTCACACAGAATTAGAAAATTGTCCACAGTTGTTGATCATTTATCAACAGACTCTGCTGGAGGATTCTTAATGATTGAAACTGAAATGGTTGCAATTAGGCCTATGGTTTTGCAAAATCGACTTGCCTTTCATGTAATTTTGACTAAAGAGGATGGAGTCTGCAAAATGTTGAAAATACCACAATGTTGAGAGATAAGAGTAAAAGTCTTGAGGGGTATATAAAGAATATTACAAATCTTCATCAAGATTTGTCTGAATTGATGGTTGATGGTGCTTGGGAGAAACTTGGTATGAGTTTTTCCTCAGTGGGTAATTGGTTTTCCACCTTTGGGAATAGTGTTTTGGGAAGAATACTAACACTTTTTGCTACAGCAATATTAATGATTTTTCTGATCTATAAATGTTGTAGATGCAAAAGAGATATGTTAGATAATAAATGTTGAACAAGGAAAAGAAAGAGAAAAGAAATAGAATTAGAGGATATGAAAGGGAATTATTATGAAGTTCTGAAGGATTTAGATGGGATAATGATTAAACGTCTACCTTCTAAAGAATAACAATCTATATTGGTGCGTATTTTGGTGATGGCTTAAAACGCCATCAAAGGGGGATTGAGGGAGCACGGTTTTCGCGGAAAATAAAACCTGCTCGGATTGAACCCTCATTAACATTTACTAACCGTGTGCAGTGAAAAATACACAAGAAAAACTTAACATGGGACAACGCTTTTGTGCAAGCGTGAACTAAATTTCTGAAGCAGGCCGCAGAAACGTTTTTGGTTAATGAAAAATAAAGGACTATTGCTGTTTTAGTGCACGTTATTAATAACAGCTGCAATGCAAATGCTAACATGGGTTGCACAGAGATAAATGCAGCATTTGGGTTGGTGCGTAGAGAAAGGCCTTTCAAATGAAAAATAAATGTTTGAGTTTTGTTTATTGTAGAAACAAGCATGAGTTCTGTTCTGCATGACGGAAAAAGGGTTAAATTCAGCTGCTTTGAAAATGAAATCCTAGAAACATGAGAAAATGTGAGCAAGAGGGAAAGAGGAACTTAACTTTGTCGTTCGAATCCTGAGTGCCTGCCAAGATCCGAATGAAGAGAACAATGTTGTGAATGCGGAGGGAAGCTTCCTCTGCAGAGAGGCGCTCAGCGGAAAAGTTATATAAAGTAATAGATAACTGCCGGAGAAGAGGAAACAAATGATAGAGACTTGAACTTTATTTTCTGGGGCGAAAATTTGATGTCATATGGATAATTAAAAACAAAGAAGTCTTTAAAACGAATGTGTGCGTAGTGCTTGGTGTGACAGTTCACCCCCTTCCTTAACCAATTAAATGTGAAGCATGACCTAGGCTAATTACTTCTGTAGGTTGGTCTTTTGGGTTTTAGGGTATAATTGAGGTGCCCGGAGGAGGGGTTTTAAACAGACATCTTTGCTGACTGTTGGGGTAAGATCGTTGCATGTTGGCGGTTTGCTATTCTTCCTGTGTTTCCTGACTTAGTCTTTGCCTCTTTAAATCTTATTGAGGGGCCCTTGCTGTTTCCCTGGCCAGAAGATAGTGTTTCCTAATTGGGTTAGTATAGCCTGATATCCGAATTTGCAAAACGTTTGCAAATGTACTTTGTCTCTGAATCTTTTGTCTCTTCTATCCATTCCTTAATGCATTGTCATTGATTATGAATTTTTCATTTTCGCTTCTGATGTTGTTTGCTTTTTGACTATGATTGGTGCTGTGTTTTGGTACTTAATGAGCATTACTTTACATTATTTAGATAAATATTATAAATATATATAAATAAGTCTGTCTTTATTAGAGTATTTTATTCATGAGTATTGATTTGTGTGCATGATCAACAATATAAAGATTGCCTCGCCATATTTGATTATTAGGAAGTGCATAATAATGGAGATTGGCAAGTTGGCATAGTTTTTAGAATCACACTAATCCCAGCGCAAAGGAGCTTGTAGGTTAATGGAAATTGGGATTGGACTTTGAAAAATGATATGTTCCGGAGCGCTTAATCAAGGCCAAAGTAGCTGAGCAGGAAAAATTGTCCCATTAAGCTGCATTGGAGATTTTTCCAACTCAGCTACTTTGGCCTAAAGTTTGAAATTACAGTCATAGTTCCCTGCAATTTTCTCCAAAGTGCAATTGCCAGGCAAATATGGGACAGTTGGTAGCTATGCATGTGACATGCCAGGTTAGACATTACACGCTTGTCAGATGATAGCCAAGTACAGCTGCATCAACTAGGCGCAAAGTAGGAAGTGAGCTATGGCCCTTCGTAGAAGTATCTGAAACCCTTCATTCACGGTTGGAGGTAATCTCTGCTTTGTCTTTTAGCAGCACTTCATGCCTGCGTCTAGTAGCTACTTATGGTGATTAACAAGCAAAGCCACTGAAATGATGTAGCAGTAGAGGAACAAATTATGTCACAGGATTGACTAAATCATGCAGCAAGTGATTGCCAAATATGCAGCATTATGCAGTGCATTGTGAAGCATTATTAAATTGCCATTTTGCCATTTTAACACGCATTAATACAAAGGAAGGCCAACGCTATAGAAAATGTCATGCTATTCAAATAATGATTTCATTAGAAGAGAAACACAAGTACATCATTTTATTGATACTCTCCTTCATGATTACTAGAGTAAAATAGTGTGTGTAAAAAATACAAAGTTGTTCTCAGCAGAAAAAAGCCTACATGCAGACGTGCCCTACTTGTATTTTGTGCATCAGAATCATGTTTCTAAACTGGTGCTAAGTTGGGTTTTATCAATTGTCCACACTCTTAGGGGCATATTCTCAAGGAGCTATCGCCGTGTTATCAGCACTTTATCGCAGCCAAAGTCGTGATAAATGTATCTCCCCATTCACAAGCTGGTGCTAACAGCCCACATCACAAGTTTACCTGCAGACGCAGCTGCAAAAACCATCGCCACAGATGACCCCGGCAACTATCACTAATGTGATGCAGAGTAGGCATTCCAGTGTCAAAAGCCGTGAGAACACCACACCGCAACATTCTCAACGACCAGCCAGATCGGCGATAAGATCACAAAACATGCGATAAACCCTGTTAGCAGCAGGAAATTAACGCCTGCTCTGACCTCGTGTAAAGTCAGACGACAGCCTGCACCAGAAAAGGGAGCCCAGCCCACTGACACACCAGAAGTACAACAGATGCCATGGAGCCATTGATCATGCAGCTGGGAGCCCCAACCGGGCCACAACACCCACCGCCACCACCCCCAGGATCCCACTCTCCCGGGTAACCCCCCGGGTAAACGACACATCAACTACACGGAATCATATACCAAAGAATCCACCTGATGTCGCACAATCACATTTGGTGACATGCATGCTTCTTCTTGAGTCTATCCCTTGCGCCGAGAAACCCACTGCGGGTAGCTGTTGCGCGATATAAGTTTAAATAAATAAAATAAATGAAATAAATAAATAAATGTGTGGTCACAGAAATGAGCATCACACATTCACCTTCGAATTAACAAATGAACATGTATTCAAATAAGCACAGAACAGAAATGAAGGCACATGGCAGTTCTCCTCAGGACAATCAGTAGGTCACAGCCTGCAAAACAAAAGTCAAGATGAGATGGTGTGACTTGCGCACATCAAAGGACAGAGAGAGAGCAAAGGAGAGAGAAAGAGGGGGAGAGAGAGAACGACGGAAAGAGAGGGAGAGAGAGAAAGACTGAAAGAGAGGGGGAGAGAGAAAGACTGAAAGAGGGGGGAGAGAGAAAGACAGAAGACAGAAAGAGAGGGAGAGAGAGAGAAAGATGGAAAGAGAGGAGGAGAGAGAGAAAGACGGAAGGAGGGGGAGAGAGACACAGATAAAAGAAGATAGGAACAGGGAGAGAGAGTGCTGACACTGCGCACCCGGGCCTCACGGCTCACCTGCTGACACTGGTGTGTCTCCAACCACGTGCCGGTATGCAGTGCAGTACACCAGGTCCCACATCTAAATCAGATCAGTCATCTGAAACAGAGTCCAGATACATGAATGGCAAAGTATAAACAATTGCACACAACATCATCGCCTGTACTCCCCTGGGCACCCAGGCAGCTGCACCCCAGCCCCTCCTGCCGCCCAGCGGTGCATGCCCGCCCCAACGCACCCAGGCCTCACTGCTCACCTTCCGCCACCGGCGTGTCGCAATGAGGGCCCACCACGTGCTGGTGCAACCGCTGAGCCTGGGGCCCGCGAACATAGCACCCTCCACATCATGCAGCCTCGCTCTGTGGGTCAACAGGTCTCACATTTGATTCTAGGTCTTGATTTCGCTGTGGCAGAGGACATACCAGTGCACAGAGCATCATTGCAGGCTGCACACCCACTCAGCCCTTCAGGTGCCACTAAATCTGTGTCCAGTAAGGACACGCCAGGTGGTGGTGGGCACGCACAGCCAGCTGGCTCAGGCCTACACTGTGGTCTAGCAAGGCTCACATCGATCGACACCAGTCCGGACCGCCAGGACGGGGCTTTATCGCAGGCTGTACACCCGATCAGCACTTAAGGTGCCCCTCACCGTCCCGTGGCGGTGTGCCTGTGCCAGCCACAGTGATCCGGTGCCACCAAGTCTGGGCCCCAAAAGTCATGTATCCTGTATGATTGGGTATTGTGGTGTGGACAACAGCATGTCACCTTCGGCCCTTGGAATGTGATGTTGCAGGGCCCTCGGCCATCATGCCTACATGTAAACCATACAGATGCACCCAGATAGACAGTGGAAATGGTGTCCACCACGTGCGCCCAGCCCTTTTTATTGGCAGGGTCGCATCTCCTGTGACACGTGTGCTGGATGGGTGTGGTATGGGTGTAAACCAGCTGTGAGGGAGGGGCTGTGGCATGCTGACAACTAGACCTGTGATCACCATATCCCTACCAGGAAGACCTGGCACATGTAGCATTGTACGCCCCTGTGAGCGTAAGCGGAGTGGGCTGGCCTGGCGTATGCCAGTCCAGCGTAACGGTGTGAACAATGACCCCGGGGCTCTGGGAGTGGTTCCGTACTGGGCTGGACAAGGAAGTAACTAATGCGTGTGTCCCTGTTGTTGCGTCGGTGCCTCCCGGAACGCATTCGGCAATGTGTCACCCTGAGACCCAAGTCCCACAACATGAGCAACATGGACGTAAGGGGGAATCACTGAGCCTACATTCATCCATACTCCAACACTTGGAAGACCAGCGACATGACACATCTGTGTGATAATGAATGTTTAATGCACATTCATTAGAGTGTTGCAGCTGAAGCAGTAAAGGGCCATGCAAACCCCACTTTACAATGTTAGCCCATAGAGGGCCAGCCAGAGTCCTTCAGGGAATGACAAGTCCAAAGGAAGAGGAAGAGTTCAGTCCGCAGTCTGATTGCTGTGTCATTGGCGACCAAACAGAATATAGCAGTTTATGTCGAGGTCCAAGGTGAGTGTATCAGGGGACGGTGGAAGGTGATGATGCAGAGGGCAGAACCAAGCAGAAACAGGCCCTATGGCGGTGAGGCATGCCACTGCGTCCTTCTTACCACGATGGCAGATTCATCCGCATCTTCATCCTCTGCAGATTCATGTGCCTCACGTGTGGGTGGTGGTGTTCTGTCTCCAGCACTGTGTGGCAGTGGCACATCAGTGGCCGGAGGTGGAATGTCTGCCACACTGTGTGGCACTGACACATCAGTGGCAGGAGGTGGAAGGTCTTACGCACTGTGTGGCACAGATACTTCAGGGGGCTGAGATGTGGATGTAGAGGTAGCAGCAGCATGTATCAGCGCCAGGCCTTGTGTCAGCAATGCCATAAGGATGGTCCTGAGGTCATTGTGGAACCCAGCTACCTCTCATTGGTGTGCAGCCGTGGCAGCCACTCTTTCCACCTGCGTCCGCTCCATGGCCTCCATTGACCTACGCATGTGTTCCAACACCTGTGTGACATCGCTAGTGGCACTCTGACTGGACAGTTATTCTAGTCTTTGAGTCAGGGCTCCAGCGATATCAGCCATGGTCCTTTGGAGAGCATGGAGTGGACTGTGGGTGTCCGTTAGGGACCGTGAGTGGTCCCTGATGGGACTTAGACACTCACGTATGGCATCTAGTTTGGTTGCCATGCGGTCCAAGCGCACCCGCACCTGTTCAGCCAGCTTCTCCTGGCACCCGAACACACGGTGTTGGAAGGCCATGTGTTCTTCGTTGGAGTCCTGGGAGGCAGCTGTGGTGGAGGGGTGCTGGCTGCTGTGTGGTCTGTTTAGGGGGTGGGTTCTCCTCATAGCAGCTGGGCTGCCCTGCTCCTGGAGGTGGGGTGCAGAGGCTCTCCACAAGCTCTTGGAGGGCGGCGGAGTCGAAGCTGCACTGGTCCTCTTTGTCATCAGAGAAGAGAGGTTTGGGCTGCTCTGCATGCAGCTGAAACTGAAGGAAGCACAGACAGTAACATCAGTCTTATGTTCCGTTTAGTACAAAAGTGCTATCACTTGTGAGAGACTGCAGAGCATCCGGGAGGGCCTGTATCTGATGAGGTGAGCTGTATCACTACAAACCGACATTCTCTCTTGTGTGCCTTCCTTCAGACCCCAATCCCCTGCCACCTCTTTGCCATCAGTATCAAACATAGTCTTGGACGTGTTCAGCACTATGGACAGGAAAGGTAGCTGGTGGGTTTTACATGGTTCGTGCAGTATAATTTGTATCTATAGGTTAGCAGTAACTTGACTCCGACAGTAGTAACTAAACTACAACAAGAAGTTAGTTGAATGAGGTTTGAGAATACGATTCTACAATATGAGTTAATACAGAATAATCAGAAAATAAATTATTCATCAGAACTTGATAAAAAGGATACTAGTCATGTACCATAACCTACTGGACCTAGAACTACACACATGCAGGCCTTGCCACCATCTATAAAAGACTGCACGGCCTATATGGAGTCATAAGTTCAAGTTCTAACAATAACATCTTTAGCTCCACTGAAGACAAGTAGTGGAGACCCAAGGAAGTTTGCATCATTCCTTAATCAGTGACAGTTACATTTCTTGTGTGGTCATCTTCAATGTATCCAGATGATTAGACTTCTGTAGTTTATCCTACTTGAGTGGAAATGCAACCACTTGGAGTATTCCATTAATAAAAAATATTGGGGTATATTATCAAGGGGTTTATCTCCACTTTTTTGGCTTTAAAAGCCAAGAAAGTGGAGATAAAATGATCTCCCTATTACCTAGCTGTTGCTAACACCAGTTGGCGACAGCTAGTAGGACATAGCGACCATCTTGGGCCCCACTTTGCATGTCAGAGAAATTTATCACTAATGTCATGCAAAGTGGGCGTGCCAAGATGTTAGCGACTGGAAACAGTCGCTAACATCTCTATTTCCTATTACCAACTCTTGGAGATATTCGCACTAAGCGCGAATATCTCCAAAAGCTTACACCTGCCCTGAGCAGTTCTTAGCCATGTTATCCAATGGGAGGGGGATAACATGGCTAAGAGCATTACCTCGGTAATGCCTGAATATCGCTGACTTTTCAGCGATATTCATGCATTGCGGCCAATTTTTATCGCATTTGCGATAAACCTTGGTAATACCAAGGTTTATCTGCAATATAAAATCGCCGCAGGTCAGCGATACATTTATGTCTCTAAACAAGCAATAGCGATAATTATCGCTATTGCTTGGTAATATACCCCATTGATCTCTAGTTTCATAATTGTACTTCATTTTGAGAGCAAATGTGAAAGATGTTTAGTAGGATACATCTACTAGAGTGGCGAAGATAGCTAAAGAGCGAAGATGGATTCAACCCAGATCTGTGACTGGGGGTGAGTGTTTGAATAGTTTCAGCGCTCTGTTCATCATCTCCTTGTGTTTGCTTTGTTCACCCTAAGTTGGCGGGGTATGCCCAGATATGGGTCACTTGCTCACTTTGCCATTTGATTCAAGCTAGCCTGGCTGATGAGGGGTGTTACCCTAAAACCGGTCCCAGGATTCTTGTCTCCGGTCCAGGAAAGACCTGGCTTGGCTGGTCGGGCTGGACTGTTCCCATGAGGAACAGGGTCAAGACTGATTTGCATGTGGCTGGGCCTGAACTGGGGTGGCGAAGTGAGCTAAAGAACGATGATGGATTCAATCCAGCTATGTGACCGGAGCGAGTGTCTGAAAAGTTTCAGTGCTCCATCCATTGTTTGCTTGGTTTGCCCTCAGAAATTTGATCACCATTCTATGTTTGATTTAATTGTAATTGGTGGTAAATCATCCAGTCCCGCTTGTTAGTTTTAGGGAAGCAATGGTATTTTCTACTGACGCTATAGAGATTAGGGAAAACACCTCATTACCAGCCAAAAGAACATCCCAGGGATCATTCTCACTGATACTCTCATAAATTAAGGGAAGATGCTTAACCCAGTCTTCTTTTGGCATCATACAAATTCAGCCCTAATATCTTTGCCATGAACATGTGAGCATACTAATTCCCAGAATTTGTGAACATCATCTGTTGTAACTACAGTCACTATTTCCTCCTAATTTTCCATATAATGTTGGGCTTTTTACCATGCCTTATTTTGTAATTGTACTTCTCAGTATTCACTAAAATGGCAATTTATATATGTTTAATCTTTCTTGAACTCTTTTTCGAATCCTGACATTGAAAATCAAACCATATCGCCATCTATTTTACTTTCAAGCTATTGGCCACTGCCTTGATCGAGTACTCGTAATTAATAAAGCTATTCCCATCTTTTGTCAGGCTACTTAAGTCCAACTTTCTTTGCAGTTCATTCAATAGCATTAGATGATGGTCGCTTGGGCATGTGGTGAGGAGTTTTGGAAATTCTACATCCAGTAGCATTATAGAACCTCTATGTATCTTTTTTTTAAATTACATTTGGCTCCTAATGGGTGATGACCACTGTTCATTGTAGTAAGAGATTGAAAGTCCACAATTAGCTCAAAGTGCCATGCTTGATCATGAATATAGCCTATCAGGCCTATTTGATTACCCTGAGTGATGGCTTGCTGAAAAATCAAAGTTTAAACAGCTGTTTAAGCAGAAAAAGCTCAATTTATCCAGATATTTTAACAGGTTTACCACCATCTTGAATTTTCGGCAAAAGGAAATTTTGCAGGCTGTGTTTCTACTGTAAGTTAAAGTCACCCAGAATTATCATTACGGAATTTGAGAGCGCTGCAAAGATGTGATCTCAATCATTGATAAACAGCAAAAATTTTGAATGTATTTATTAACTGTACAAATAATTAAAATCATTACAGTAAAAAAACATGAAAATGAGCAGATAAAAGAATGGTGACAGTAAAAAAATGGAGGCCACCAATAAAAGTTTATTGTTCATGTACTGTATCCCCTCCCCGCAACACCCACTCAATCAGCCATCACTGTGTCATTGTCATGAGTCCTTGCACAGAGTTTCCAAGACACCGAGCTCTAAACTACATTCCCTAAGACCGCCTACTCCTGTCATTTGCCCCTCTGGGTTTATTATCTCATATAATGATCATTTACAGTCAATGTCATTCTTAGATTACCTTTATGTAACCCAACAGATCTTTGTTGCTGGTTCCCACTCCACTCCTCCGAAGAGAAGTTAACTTACCCTGTACCAAGCCCTGCATGACGGTTTAGGAGGGACTGTTTATTCAGGACTAGTTTTTCATGATACACAACTGTGTTTAATCCTTGAGCAGCACATTCTTAAGACTACTTAGGGGCATATCATCAAGTGACAGCGATAATTATCGCTGGCCGCACTCAGCGTGAAAAATGTTATTGCCAGCTGCCGTTGGTTATTATCGCCATGCTAGCGCTGTACTAACAACGCATAGCGCAATGGCGAGAATTTATCCAGCGATAGCGGTGTTTTCCATGGAACATCGCTGGTTTTTCAGTGATGCTTCATGGAAAACGGCGATAACGTTGCTGATAGGACCCTGTGATCGTATCAGCATAATCCACCCCCAATGATAAGTATACCTAAGTCAGCATGTTAGCAGATGTTAGTTTTTGGCCAAAAACTAATGTCTGCAAAAATGCATGGGCCTCCTTGTATATATCGCAATGTGCACATCAGCGATAATTTACAAGGAGTACTGCCCTGCGACGCCCACTTTGCATCTCATTAGGCGTTGGGAAAACAGGTGCTAACATGCGCTAAAGCGTTAGCATCCCCTTGTAGTTAGGGTGATGTCATTTTCGCTGCTTTTTTGGCTTTAAAAGCCAAAAAAGAGGCAAAATGGACCTTGATAATATGCCCCTTAGATTGGGAGCCTCTCAGTTGGTCACACAGTGGATGGCATTCACATATTAATTGCTTTTAGCTCCCTTGATATACTTTTCAGAATCCCGTTTTGTTTTTTTGACTTCATCATTACTTAAGTCTACTGGGGCAGTGGAGGTGTCCATAGAGGACAATAAAAGATGACTAGATTGATTCTGTGAGTGATTGTCGTTAAAGTTGGGATTACCCTTAACATGAGAATTCCCTCTATTGTTGCTGTGTGATGAACCTCACAATCCTGTGGGCATGATTGCCCCCGATCCGAAAGACTCCAACAGTTGAATTAGTCTCTATCTGTTGGTCTGACAAGCTTAATGGAGAGCTCTGAGGAGATGAAGGTAATCGGGGCTCGAGTGACATAGATGACTGGTAGGTAAGCTGCTTCTCTGATTCGAGAACGAAAGAGCTGTCTTCCATATTGAATGTGTGGGCCCATATTTTGATTATTTCCCCAAAGTGCTTCCAACAAAATCTCTTATGGAGGAGGTATAACAGAAAAATTTCCAGTTATGTTTTTTACTTTCTCCTAGAGGTTTGTTGAGCATGGAGTGCGAGGCACTGTGTACGACCTCCACCCCTCCCCACTTCCTCTAGGGCAACGCCTTGAAGCAGGTTTATTTTCTGACCACCACCACTTTTCACCTTTTCCACCAACAGTTGAATTTTTCGATACTGTTCTTTTTTGCTAACAGCAATACTTAATTTTCACAAACCCTTACACAATAATTTTAGAGGAAATATTGTTGCCTCTACTCACCACACTCCTGGTCACCTTTTTTCTCCGTGTCTGTCTACAAAGAGTTTACTCCACTTGCTTGACTGAATGTCACGGAATTGCGTCAAATCCTGGCTGATGAGGGGTGAAACCTCGAAACCGGTCCTAGGATGCTTGTTTCTGGTCCAGGGAGGACCTGGCTTGGCAGTTCGGTCTGGTCCGTTCCCACGAGGCACAGGGTTAAGACTGATTTGCATATGATCAGGTCTAATCTGGGGTGGCATCGTGAGCAAAAGAATTATGGATTTAACACAGATCTCTCGGCTGGGGTGAATGTTTTGATTTGTTCTGCATTCCATCCATCAATTGCGTGTCTTTTGCTTTCTCGTCCTAAGTGCGGTGAGTATTCCCAGATGTGGGCCCGGGGCTCACTGTGCCTCTGGATTTAGGCTATCCTGGCTGATGAAACTGGTCCTCGAATACTTGTTTACGGTCCAGGGAGGACCTGGCTTGGCAGTTCGGCCTGGACTGGTCCCATGAGGCACAGGGTCAAGACTGATTTGCATAAGGCATGGAGAGCAAAAGAATGATGGATTTAACCCAGATCTCTTGACTGGGGGTGAATGTTTTGATTTGTTCGGCATTCCGTCCATCAACTGTGTGCCTTTTGCTTTCTCTTCCTAAGTGCAGCGAGTATGCCCAGACGTGGGTCCCGGGCACACTGTGCCACTGGATTTAAGCTATCCTGGCTGATGAGGTAAAACCCTGAAACTGGTCCTAGGATGCTTGTTTCTGGTCCAAGGAGGACCTGGCTAGACAGTTTGGCCTGGACTGGTCCCATGAGGCAGAGGGTCAAGACTGATTTGCATATAGCCAGGTCTAAACTAGGGTGGGATGGTGAGCAAAATAATGATGGATTTAACCCAGATCTCTTGACTGGGGGTGAATATTTTGATTTGTTCTGCATTCCATCCATCATTTGTGTGTCTTTTACTACGTCACAGCCCCAGTTCTACACAATGCACACAGGGTAATGGCGTCCAGTGCGACCACCGCAGCAGAACTCGTGTTGAGACAGGATTACACTTTGGGCTGCAATACCTGGTTACAACTAGTGGCTGAGAATACAAAATGAAGACAAAATGAGGACAGTTGTCATAGGCACCGAAAGGCTGAGTGCCGGTATGGAAAGAAGATGCCATCAGCTGCTGATCTGGTGTAAACACCTGAACATGCCAGAAAGCTCAAGCGCACCAGCAGAACTGCCACGCAGGTCTGCCCAGTCATAAAGAGGAGCATGAGCACACGTCTGTCACAGGAGAGGGAACAGATCTCCACATTCCCACACACATGTAACCATCCTCTGCTCTGGCCTTGGAGTAAAAAAAATACACCATTCCACCTTTAAAAGGAGACTTTAAGCAAACTAGTTTTCACTATACTCTTAGCTATCCTGTATAGCCATTCACTTGGAACTGTATCGACTGTGCAGCACAACCATCCTCACCTTCCGTAATTCGTAATAAATCGAAATGATAGCAAGATCTTTTTAGTAGTTCTTCTTTCAAAGTTGGAGAAAGAGTTTGTTGTGTCTACATGTCTCTCCTCACACCGGATTGTATGGTCAGCATTTGGCGGGTAATAAATAATAAAAACGAAATAATATTCATATTTTCCTGATACTGTGTAGGATATTCAAATACAAATCTGAATTGACAGTTGCTGACAAAACGGCGCTGGATAGTGCAAACAAACACCCATCAACTTCTAATTACTGTTGGTATAATAATTAATAATTTAAAGGATTAACTGAGCTAAAGATTCTTCTGCAAATCTATGGAGCTTTTTGTGTTCGAAGCTTATAAGCACTTTTTAATGGAGAACATGCTTCAGCATACAGAGTTTTAGGAAAGAAAATATCTGCCTATATTTAACACAAGAAGATTATGAAGATAAAATGTTGTAATGAAAAATGGTATAAAAGGCAACAAAAACAATGTATGTTCTCTACTTTTTGCCCACTATTCGCCCAAACGGTCATACATGATACAAACAGATTATTTTGCATCATTCGCACTCACAATTACAGTCTATTGTAAATTTGAAGGATTTCCCACTTTTAAAACTCGAAAGTTATAGTGATTGAAATTTCCTAAGTGAGGAAGAAACTCAAAACCTCTCAGTTCTGGTTCTGTTGACACAACCAATCAGCCGCTGCCGGGAGTGGGAGTAAATGCAGGGCAATGACGTGGGGAGGGGGAGGGTCAGGGTGGGGGGTAGTAATGTATGAATTTTGGAGTTTTACAGTTAAGTAAACATTTAAGTAAATAAAACGAATTTTGTTGCGCGCACTGCATCGCATTTTGGGATGCAGTGTACTCAACAAAATTCGTTTTATTTATTTAAATGTTTACTTACCTGTAAAACTCCGTAATCCATACATTACAACCCCCCCTCCCCTCCCCTCCCCTCCCCACGCCACCCCCCTGCACTTACTCCCACTGCCGGTCGCGGCTGCAACCAATAACACTTTCTCAGACTCATTAGGAATGCAAAAACTGAGGGGCTCATTATGATGGCTGATGGATCGCCACCGCTGGGTCGGCGGTGGCGGTCCTTCCACCATCACTGAGCAGTTCACCCACCGCCAAATTAGAATGGGGTGGGTATTGCGGCAGACTCAAAGGACGCCTGCCACTTTTCCGCCGGTGGAAATCGCACAGATTGCCTGGCAGATGGAAAAGGGCCACTAATATGGTGGAAGTGCCTAGCAGGTACCGTCCGCCATATTAGGATGTGACCTTTGAGATGACTTTCCATGGTGGCGCCGCAGCCATGGAAAGGCTGGCGGGTATTGGGTTTGGGGGCCCATTGCAGACCCCCTCAATTTGGGGGGAGGGGGGTGTAGGGGCACTGGAGGGTACATTTCCATGCGCAAGGAGGCAGGCACCACGTGGTGCCTGCCACGTTGTGCATGGAAATGCACATTGTGGCATTTTGGCATTGCGAACGGTGCTGCTGAGCATTGTGAATGGTGCTGCAGCCAGCAGCACCGTCCACAATGTCAAAAGGATAGGATGCGCCCGCCATTCTGGCGGGTGCATCCTAATTGGACTGGTGGGACTGCTGCATGTCTGGCGGGCGGTCCCAGCACCTCTATGATGGTGGGCGGTCAGTCCTCCCGCCATCATAATGAGCCCCTTAGTCACATGATGCAAATATCTAACAAGTACTTCAAAATACAATTCACAAATTTGCATTGGGAGACCTCCACCTCTCCTATACTTTCTGTGCTGAGATCTCTGCACATGTAAGTATACTAAGTTGTAGTAAATGTAGGACAAGGGAGAGTGATGGGAAAAATGGGGAATAATACACCTAACGGGAAGGGTATTGTTCCATTATACATATATATATATATATATATATATATATATATATATATATATATATATATATATATATATATATATATATATATATATATATATATATATATGTATATATATTACCTACTGGCGGTCGCCAGTAGGTATATATAGTTAGGATTTTTTTCCTATGGGATTTCTGAAAATTCTATGTCGAATAACTTTAGCGTTTGTGGACGGAATTGGCTGAAATTTTCAGGAAAATGGCACATTTTGTTTCTGAGCAGCCCTTGAAAATGTGGGGGGGTTTCGTCAAGGGGGGGCCGAGAAAAAAGGGGGGTCCCAAAACGCGTTTTTCCCATTCATTTTTCAATAGGGCGGTTGGAATCACTTTTAGCTCGAACGGCTGAATGGATTTACACGAAACTTGGCAAAATTGTAGATATGGTTTCCTCGTGGTGCCTTTGCTATGTCTTAAAATATGTGCTCCAGTGGATTTTGAGAAATTAACGTTTAAAAAAACAGATATATCTGTGACAGCGTCCCGGTTAGCGCCCCGGTTCGCGTACCTGACGCGTAACGGAACTTCGCGAGGAGAAGCGGATTGCCTCCCCGGTGACTGTGAACATTCTAAACAGTCCGGAGCGGCCGCCATCTTGTGTCTCGGTAGGATCGAGACACAAGATGTGGCAAAAACAAAGGGGGAAATGAGAATAAGGGGGCAGAGTACATCCTCCCTGACCCCCTAGGTTTGATGAGGGGGCTTTAAAAGGGCCCCGCGGGGTAAAAAAAATTAATTTATTATCGTTTTTTTGTGGGGGGAGCGCTCGGTACGCGCACCGGGAAGCGGTCCGGGGAGCGTAATATAGGGAAAATAGAATGAAAGAATGTTCAAATAATGTATGTATTGATTGTTCTTTTTGTTGTATTTTTTTAATTTTATTTAAGTACCAACATGTAGGTACCAATCCAGAGTCTAAAAATAAAAATACACCGTTTCCTTTGTAGATATCTTGCATGTTGTTTCAGAAGTTATTGTGGTCTATGGAATTCATAGCATAGTCTGTCAGGAAAGCTGAAACACCATGGAGGCAGGAGATGATAAAGAGATGTTAAATACACATTGGAGATAATATAGTGGGAGAAAGGAAGTAACTATGAGCAAACTTACTATGTTACACAAAAAAGTTGCACAGTATATTTAAAGTCTGATTTTACATTATAATCAATTTGGTACTAGTTTAAAAAATACATATAAAAATGAATAATGTCTCAAACAATTTTTGAATTATTAAATATACATTTATTTCTCTGATTCGTTTTCAAAATTTAAAAGAACTTCTATTATTTGATTGTCAGAAATGTCCTCATTTTCAATCAGGAAATCTACTGATTCTACACATTGAAGAAGTTCATAGTCCCGTGATTCATCAAGAATTCAGAGTCATTGGGTTCAATATCTGTATCTTTGTTGCTTTCCAGAACAATTCGATGGTATTTGTTTGCTCTCCTTCCATTTTTGTGCTGTAATTTGAATTAAAAAAAAAATATATCAGTACAGATAGGGCACTGTTGGGTTTAAGTTCAGACAGGTAGTTTGGTTTTTTTAACAGTGATTTTATCTTTGGGCAGTGTATGGTATCAGACTGGAAGTAGAAATATAAAAAAATGTATGTGATAAAGCCTAAGTAAATTCATAATTATACAAGACAAGCCTAACTCCATCCATAACTAAAACAGAGAAGTCTATCTTATTCTATAACTATTACAGAGGGATAGTATATAACTATCAGAAAATGTTTTCCTAATTAACTTAAAGTGCACAACATACTTCAGTTTTTAAAATAACATCTTACCTTTCAAAAAGAAGTTAAAGTTCTCAGTTGAAATGCACTTGAAATGTACTGCAGCAAGTAGTAGTCAAAATGGCTGTGTTACTCTCTCTTTCTTTATATATATTCAGGTACATAACTAATCAAATGTCATGAAATAATAGAAGATAATGAAAGTAGCATTTTAATTGGTTGTCAATTCTAACACTTCATAAGTGCTTTTGTTAGGTAATTTACCTCAGGATATTTAGTCAGGCTTACAGCATAATTTTCTCAATGGAATTCCATCAAATTTGGGTAAATGGTAGGGACTGCTATGTAGTAGGGCCTATTCTATATTTGATGAAAGTGTCTCTAGTGGTTTTTCTGTAAATTACTTTCCCACCTTTTTTTATCAAGCGCTCACCGGTGCGCTGCCCGGTACGCGAATCGGCAGCGTTACGGGAGTCCTCCATTTTGTGTATCGGTAGAATTGAGACACAAGATGGAGGGGAAACAATGTTCGGAATGGGTAGAAGGGATCACGGTAGACACTTTGTGACCCTCTAGGTTTTCTGAGGGGGGCTTAGGACGCTGATATATGCAAAAATAAAAAAAATAAAAATTGAAAAATTTCGCGGGGGTACGCGCACCGGTAAGCGAACCGGGGAGCGTACTTTGGTGAACAAAAAAAAAAAGTTAGAGAAAGATAAACGTTTTGAATGATCAGAGGTAGGGTAGCTCTGAAAAGAGCTATTGGGTTCTGTGGCTAATTTAGGTACCTACAAGTAGGTTCCAATGCACAGTTTTAAATTCAGGAGGAATATTCTATGCATGTTGTAACGCAAGTTATTGTTGTATATTAAACCCATTCTAAAGTCTCTCATGTAAGCAGAAACCGATTTATTCACATGTTTCCGTGCTTTCGCAAATTGTGGAAAAAATTGGTTGGAGCACTTCCATCTCTGTCTTTGGCATATATTGGAATATACCAAGGCAGTTTGGGGAAAAAGTGTCATCAATTGATGAAAGGTGTCCTTTAAAAGCATTTCCAGACCAACCCCAGTCATAGTCCCAAAATCATTTCCACCACAGTGCACTATTAAGAGGTCAGGGTTTGGCAGATGCATAAAAAAATTATATTAAAAACATATAAAATATATTTTTCCTTTAAAAGAATAATACATTTTACAGCTTTTTATATTTGCTATAAAAAAACATTGAAATTCACTGAAAAAACCATAGGTTATAGACCATATATAGTTAGGAATTAGCATTTACAAAACCTTGAAAATTCACTGAAAAAAACCATAGGTTATAGACCATATAAAGGGGGTCATTACGATCGCGGACGGACTTGAGTCCGTCCGCGACCCCAGAGCATGAGGGAACGTCCGCATGGGCTGCGGCGTTCCCTCTGTGCAGATTAGGATGTGACCGCCTGGGTGGCGGTCACATCCTCTATTTTAACATTGCGGCGGGTGGAGCTTCAAGCTGCACCCGCAGCAATGTTAAAAAAGCATGCACAGCATTTGCGTGCACAAAGCGGCAGGCACCGCGCGGTGCCTGCTGCATTTTGCACGCAAATGCAGGGGGGTACCATAGGTACCCCCCATGTGCACCCCCCACCCCCCACTACACCTAGGGGGCCCGCAACCGGCCCCCCGCAGTGCAGTTACACATGCTTTTCCACGGCGGAAAAGCCGCAGCGGAAAAGCATGTTCAAAAGCACATCCTAATCTGGCTGACGGTGTCTGAGAGACACCGTCACCATTTTAGTTCTTTTCCACCGCGGTTGTAAGCCAGCCACGGCGGAAAAGCTGCGGACCTAAACCATGACCCACCAGCCATCCTAATGTGGCGGTGGGTCCTGGTGGGTCCGCAGAGGATTTTCCGCATCCTCCGGGCCGGCGGTGGCGGAAAATCCTCCATCGTAATGACCCCCATAGTTAGGGATTAGCATTTACAAAACCTTATTTTACTCACACAAAACCATTGAAATTCGCATATATAGTTAGTTGCACTAACTCTATATCGCGCACCCGCAATCCACTGCTGATGATGTCACATATTACATCATTCATGACATGGTCAGTGACATCACTGATGACATCATCCAGTGACTGTATGTTTCTGTAAAGTTAAAATATGTCTTACATATTGAAGAATGAGTGGATGTGTAAGTGTCTGGATGAAGGATTTAGTAGGTGCATGACTGACTGTATGAGTGAGTGATTAAATGTGTCTCACTGAGTGCATGGGTTAGTGACTGTTGTTCTGTAAACTGCTGCTTGTGTTGATCAGTAGCTATATGAGCAACTATATGGGTTATTGATTGGTTGCCCAAGTATTTGTATGGCAGACTGAGTGTGTGTGTGGGTGGCTGGGAGGTGTATGACTCTGTGCATAGATGTGTGAGCAGTTGATTCACTAGATGTATGGGTTCAAAAGTGCATGTGGAAACAGCTGTATGGGCGGTTGACTGTGTGCATGAGTGTATTGGTGAGTGAATGGATATCTCAGTGCTACATGTCAAAGTAAGTACATATGTAAAACACAGTACATGTGAGAGTTGACATATATAAATAACTGTGCATAAGAGCCAGTGAATGTGTGAGTGGCTGTATGGATCATTGTGAACTTGTATCAGGGATTGTATAAGAGAGTAAATATGTGTTAGTATATGTTTGAATAAGTAAGGTGTGTATAACTGTATAGTTGAGGAAATGGAGGTGTGATTGATTCTTTGCATGACTGACTAGGTGTGTGAGTAACTCCATGGATGAGTGACAGTCTGTGAGTGTCTGTTTACACTGATTGTATCTAAGGTTATATTAGAGTCTGAAGAGGTTCATTGTATTATCACATAAATGATATCATCAGTGATGTGATCAGTAATGTTAAATGAGATGTCATCAGTGATGTCATTGGAGATGTCATCAGCGATGTCATCAGTGATGTCATCAGTGATGTCATTTGAGATGTCATCAGTGATGTCATCAGTGATGTCACTGACCATGTCATGAATGATGTAATATGTGACATCATCAGCAGTGGATTGCGGGTGCGCGATATATAGTTAGTGCAACTAACTATATATGCGAATTTCAATGGTTTTGTGTGAGTAAAATAAGGTTTTGTAAATGCTAATCCCTAACTATATATGGTCTATAACCTATGGTTTTTTCAGTGAATTTTCAAGGTTTTGTAAATGCTAATTCCTAACTATATATGGTCTATAAGCTATGGTTTTTTCAGTGAATATATATACATATACATATACATATACATATATATATAGGAACAAAGAAGGGAGCCGCCAAGAAAGACATTTTCCCCTCCTTTTTGCAAGGTAATACAGCGTGCACTTAGCAAGAACTCTGCCACTGCACCAATTCAGATGCATGCTGGGGATTGTAGTCGTCAACACTCGGACTACAACAACCCATGACTTGGTGGGGTCAGCTGACCTTCCTGCAGAGGGAGGACCATGGAAGAACAAAAGGGAGGGGCTTGGGGGTTCCTCAAAATTGCCACAGCGTCTGAGGAAGGCAGAGATGCCGAAATGCATTACGCTGGCGTTTGGTTCTAATAAAGGCTTCTCCAACAAGTTCCCTGTGGTGGCTTCTGATCTCTTGAAGTGAAGTGGTCCTTGACAGAATACTTACGCGTTTCTCAGCAGCGCGTTAAGAGGCCCCGCTCCCAACGTGTCCTGAGGTCTTGCTGATACCCGTGGCAATACGCAAAAAAGACTCACCGAGGAATCGGATACCGCAGGACAACCTTTTGGCAACAGTTCGGGTTAGAGGCTTCTGCAGTGAGCAGCTCGTCATTGAAGATGGGGGTGGGGTCACTAAAACCCACACCTTCGGCCCTACCGAACATGGATGCTGGAAGGTGGAGCGTCAGGGACCTGAGGAGAGTCTAGGAACAAAGAAGGGAGCCGCCAAGAAAGACATTTTCCCCTCTTTTTTGCAAGGTAATACAGCGTGCACTTAGCAAGAACTCTGCCACTGCACCAATTCAGATGCATGCTGGGGATTGTAGTCGTCAACACTCGGACTACAACAACCCATGACTTGGTGGGGTCAGCTGACCTTCCTGCAGAGGGAGGACCATGGAAGAACAAAAGGGAGGGGCTTGGGGGTTCCTCAAAATTGCCACAGCGTCTGAGGAAGTCAGAGATGCCGAAATGCATTACGCTGGCGTTTGGTTCTAATAAAGGCTTCTCCAACAAGTTCCCTGTGGTGGCTTCTGATCTCTTGAAGTGAAGTGGTCCTTGACAGAATACTTACGCGTTTCTCAGCAGCGCGTTAAGAGGCCCCGCTCCCAACGTGTCCTGAGGTCTTGCTGATACCCGTGGCAACACGCAAAAAAGACTCACTGAGGAATCGGATACCGCAGGACAACCTTTTGGCAACAGTTCGGGTTAGAGGCTTCTGCAGTGAGCAGCTCGTCATTGAAGATGGGGGTGGGGTCACTAAAACCCACACCTTCGGCCCTACCGAACATGGATGCTGGAAGGTGGAGCGTCAGGGACCTGAGGAGAGTCTAGGAACAAAGAAGGGAGCCGCCAAGAAAGACATTTTCCCCTCTTTTTTGCAAGGTAATACAGCGTGCACTTAGCAAGAACTCTGCCACTGCACCAATTCAGATGCATGCTGGGGATTGTAGTCGTCAACACTCGGACTACAACAACCCATGACTTGGTGGGGTCAGCTGACCTTCCTGCAGAGGGAGGACCATGGAAGAACAAAAGGGAGGGGCTTGGGGGTTCCTCAAAATTGCCACAGCGTCTGAGGAAGGCAGAGATGCCGAAATGCATTACGCTGGCGTTTGGTTCTAATAAAGGCTTCTCCAACAAGTTCCCTGTGGTGGCTTCTGATCTCTTGAAGTGAAGTGGTCCTTGACAGAATACTTACGCGTTTCTCAGCAGCGCGTTAAGAGGCCCCGCTCCCAACATGTCCTGAGGTCTTGCTGACACCCGTGGCAACACGCAAAAAAGACTCACCGAGGAATCGGATACCGCAGGACAACCTATTGGCAACAGTTCGGGTTAGAGGCTTCAGCAGTGAGCAGCTCATCATTGAAGATGGGGGTGGGGTCACTAAACCCCACACCTTCGGCCCTACCGAACATGGATGCTGGAAGGTGGAGCGTCAGGGACCTGAGGAGAGTCTAGGAACAAAGAAGGGAGCCGCCAAGAAAGACATTTTCCCCTCCTTTTTGCAAGGTAATACAGCGTGCACTTAGCAAGAACTCTGCCACTGCACCAATTCAGATGCATGCTGGGGATTGTAGTCGTCAACACTCGGACTACAACAACCCATGACTTGGTGGGGTCAGCTGACCTTCCTGCAGAGGGAGGACCATGGAAGAACAAAAGGGAGGGGCTTGGGGGTTCCTCAAAATTGCCACAGCGTCTGAGGAAGGCAGAGATGCCGAAATGCATTACGCTGGCGTTTGGTTCTAATAAAGGCTTCTCCAACAAGTTCCCTGTGGTGGCTTCTGATCTCTTGAAGTGAAGTGGTCCTTGACAGAATATATATATCACAGGTAACACTACCTAGGAATCGGGATTGTTATTTAATTCTTTTACCTAGGCGCAATATGACTAGCTAGAATATTCTAACAAGACACAATGATACTTAATTGTTATAACCCAGTGTCTAGTCATATAAGCTTTGGTATGTCCACTTGGAGATAATGTTACAGGTAGCAGTACCTAAGAATCGGTATTGTTTAAAGTAATTTACCTATGCACCAAAGTGAAGCAACATGATTGGTAACAAAATTGCAGCAGCTATTTAAATGCTTATGACTCAACTTCTAATCATGTAAACTTTGGCATGCACGTATATTTTATTTAGGACGGAATTTACATATATCATGTATTTAAACATTGGGTATATAATTTTACGTGTAAAATCCAGCAGCAAATGTCGGTAGTATAAGTAACGTGTTACCATGAAGGTTTTGCGCGTAAAACTACAGACTCTTCTGTGTCTATGTAAATAGTGTGTGTAGCCATGACTCACTGGTTGTCATAACGACTAACAGCCTATCATGTTGTATGACTCTGCTCATGATGTGTCAGCATGTAATGCATTATAAAAACGTATGCCTATTGCAACAGAGTTAAGTGAGCAAGGCGGAGGCTTCCGCCGAAACGCGTCTGTGCAGCATGTCGGATTAAACCTTCCTTGAGTTTAAATCACGGTGTCAGTGCTTTCCTTTCATCTGAAGGTTTTGGATTGGTAATCAATATATATATATATATATATATATATATATATATATAGTAGAGCAAATTGCGCAAGTGCTTCGGGAGGGCTCACCGCTTCATCCGACCCTCCGGTCTGTATTTTTGCTCCTCTGCAATGTTCACAGGTTCCCCTGAATTAAAAATTGGGTCCGACGTGTTTCGGGGCCTTCCTCATGGACTGTACGCAGTTCAACTGTGGAAAATTAGAGAAATTGATGTACATAAACAGCGTTCATTTCCCTTTTTCCACTCCTCTCCCTGTAAGCCCCATGAATACCATAAAATATTGACCGCATCACTCCGCCAGTAAAAGCCCGTACCCATATGTACATGACAGCCATTCTAGGCACCCTGGCCTTTTTTTTCCCGCTCATTAGAATCACCGGCTTCCCTTCTGCGCGTATTTGAACCCCCCCCCCCCTCTCACATGCATAGACCATGAAACCCTCTCCCTCTGCGCGACCCTGCCCTGAAAGGCAACCCTCCTGCTTGACCCACGCAAACCCCCCCATTCCCTCTTGAAGAGGCATCCTTCGCCTTAGCTGACATAGTCCTCCCCAGCTGCACCTGACTGCTCCCGCTCTCTCACGCATAAGTCATAAGACCTCTCTCTCTCTGTACGACTCTGTCCCTGTGCACACCCTGGCTCCCCCTCCCTTCTCCTCACACGGGCAAGTCATAAACCTTCTTCTTCTGCAAGACCCTGTCCTTGGGAGTCACGGCCGCGCCTGACCAGCACCTCCTTTCCTTTCATGAATAACCCCTCTGTTAGTAAAGCCTCCCTCAGCGATTGACTGTCCACACATGTCTGAGGTCATCGCCTAAGCCAGGAGATACTGTTTACTGCTTATTGTATGGAATCACTCCTCTTCAAAGGACCCACTATTGATCCTGGCCACCCCACCCCCTGGGCTATGATCAGGCGCACACATCCTAAAAGTTGGCGGAACACTCAGCTGCGTGATTACCCTCCCCTCTTATCAGCAGGTCAAGGGTCCCTATTGTGAACATATGTGGGGTAGGATTGACACGAGGATCATGGGGATGTCTTTTCCGTGTTTCACAATGTCGCGATTGTAATGCTAAGTGTTTTGTAAGGTATAAAAGACGACGTTTCAGCTCACTTGTTAGAGCACCTCCCGAAAGACACTGTGTTTCGTGTCCGAAATGACAGGCTCTCCTCATGAGTAATAAATCCTGTTCTTGTGACTCCGGCTTCCAGCGCCCGTCTCTTTATTTTGGTAACTATTCAGAATGGGAACTAAGAGGCAACTTGCGCCATCCATCCGGGCATCGATACTAGTATGGACCCACATTTTACAATTGGCGTCCCAACGCGGGGTCCATCAGTGACATGAGGTCCAGTAAGAGAGATCCAGACGATGAGGTGAATATCTAAATGATCGGAGTATACCTGCCTTGAGAGTGCCCTCATCCGGCTGCCGATTAAATGAACTTCACCGATTCTGAACGGACTTCTCTCGAGTGACCTACTGTCCTGACTGGAATCCCACAGGAATGCTGCATAGAGTAAGAGAACGATCGGGCGCTGGAAGGGGAAGACGAAGAACTATCCGCATGGTCCGGTCCGGGTAAGATTAAGTAGGGTGTTTTTACGCCTGATTGGTAGGGTGGTTCTATCCACCTGATTGATTGATTGATTGTATTGGAATCGGTATTTGAATACTGATATTGTTGTTATTGGTTCATTTAGCTTTGGATGCTACTTGAAATATTGGTTCTCTTCTTGAGAACGAGACATTCTCTGTTTGCAAACAGCGGTGAATAGGAACGTTCGCCCCTCTTTGCAGATAGAGAAGGGTAGGTAATGCAGACTTTTGTCCCCGTTGTAATCCGTCATGCCTACTTTTCTCCCCACTGATTGTTTGAAATCGATTAATAATCGATTGTTGCTCTTTGAGATCTTCCCTGTCTACAAACAGAGACGAATAGAAATATTCTGTCTTCCTTTATGGATAGCGAAGGGCAGGTAATGCAGACGTTTGTCCCCGTTGTAATCCGTCATGCCTATTTTTCTCCCCACTGATTGATTGGTTGCCTGGACATTGTTGTTCCAGGAATTGTTTCGTTTGAGGTATTTTCTATTTGCAAACAACGTGGAATAGAAATATTATATCTAGTCTTTGCAAGTAGTAAAGGGTAGGTTATGCCCCTTTGTGAATTCGTCAGTCCTACCCACTCCCCACTGATTGTTTATTTGGGGGGTAGCTCACCTGGTCCGTCCAGGAGACTACCCTAATGGAGGACACATGCCCCCACTTGTTGGCCATTTATTGGAAGTAACCCATCTGGTCCGTCCAGGAGGCTACCCTAGTAAGTGGAGGTACATCATTTGGTCCGTCCAGGATGATACCCTAACGAAGGATATGTGTTCCCCTCTGATTGATAATCTAGTTCCACCCGGACCATTTATTGGAGGTAACTCACCTGGTCCGTCCAGGAGTACCCCTAATGGAAGGACATATAAAAATGAAGTGATCACCGTACCCTACTAACAGAAAACTTTAGCTCGAAACACGCTAAGGAAAAGAAGGAAAAATGAACAGAAATCGGGCTAAGTCAGTAACCCCCTGATGAGCTTCCGACTTCACTAAAAATAAGAAACATTAGGAATAGTTCGTAATGAGAAATATAAAACGGCGAAAGGTTTGACAGCAAGACAGCCACGAGGTAGCTAGGCTCCATTGCCTATTCCTGCTCCAAACATGTCTGCCTCATTGCCCACCACGCCCAAATAACGGTCACATGAAATAGATACAAATCAATAGGTACCTACCCCCATTCCGGAAACTCCCGAAGTGCAACAGGTCCGCGGTTACGCCCATCCGGAAGGCGAGGCCTCGAGGCATGCGGGGCTCGCCTGGCCGCAGTCGGAAGGGGAGGCTGTGGGGCGGACGGCCCAGAAAACCGTGATGGCCTCTCCTTCTCCCCTCTTCTGGTGCCCTGCAGGCCACGGGGGGGGCTGTCTTGCCTCAGCCACCGACCACCCCCCTCTCTCTCTCTCGCCTGATCCGGCTCTCATCAAAGGCCGAAGCCAAGGCGAGGATGGCGGTGCTTACAGGTAGTCCCGCCACATGTCAACCCCTGGATAGTTTCAGGTAGTCCCGCCACATGTCCACGCCTGGAAGTTACAGGTAGTCCAGCCGCACGGCAACGCCTGGACAATTGCAGGTAGTCCCGCCACATGTCAAGGGGGGGGGGGGCTGTCTTGCCTCAGCCACCGACCCCCCCCCCCCCCATCTTCAATAGCCGGCACGGCCAATACCGAAGCGGTGGAGCCGAGGAACGGCGCGGGGTCGCTGGAAGGGGGAGGCGGCGCGAACGAGCCTCCCCCACCTCCCTCCAGGTGGAGGCTTCCAGGGACACCCCAACGCTCTTGCTTAAAGAGGGTCCACATCGAAAAGCGGTCTTTTGCCCGGGACGGGCACACGCCCCATGCCTTCTCTCCTCAACTTTGAAGATTCCATGAGAGCCGGGGGGCCCCCCGACCCCTCCGCATGGGCGCCCCCGTCCCCCTCACTGGGAACCGCGACATCGACGCACTCCTGCCGGCGCCAGCCTCAGTTTGGAAATGGCTAAAACACAGCCAAGGTACAGACTTGTTCAGTTCCGGTGGAACACCAGAATGACCCGGTAGGAAAATTGTTGCCGCCCTCCCCACTCTTTGACTGATGGTCCATATTGTTAGACTGTTACCACATTGCGAAAAACTTTTGAACTACCAACGGAAGGTTCTGGTCCTACTACGAGTCAGTGGAGGCAATCTGACTATACTGGGACTTGCCTGACCTCGCCCAAAATGGCGCCGACACAAAATGAGACTTTTTAAAAAATCCTTGTTGCACCCTGATTGCTCAGCTTTGATGCCCCGGGATATGTATGCAGTTTTTGGACAATGAAAGTAGATAAGAAGGATATTGAGTATGTGCTTGGAAAAGAAAGCGATATAAGATGAACATTGATTATGTGTTGGGATGATGAACTGATTTAGAGTGGGTACTAATTATGTGTTGACAGCTATGAATCGGTATGAAATAGGCACGGAGTGAGCATTTAAACAATGAATTGATATACATTAGATATTGAGCAAATAGTAGAATAATGAGATGATATTGTTGAACGCTTGACACGCATTATACTTGCCGCTTAAGAAAGTTCGATATGATTCTCATTACACTACTGCACTTTATGAAATAAATGGCCACCGATTTCGTTTCCCTTATGCACAGTTCCAGTCAGCTCCGTAGCCGGCCCACTGGGTTGTAGGCCCGTATTTGTGCGCCAACCTTTTCATTAAAGTTTTTGAACACGCAAATATTCTCGTAGTGTTTGTATTTATGAATGTTATCGAAATGTATGGCTACTGTCACCGACATAAGAAACGTACAGTATGATTAAGGCTGAAGGTTAAAAAGGGCCCGATATTTAGCAGCTACATTATGTGTCACAGGCAGCCGGAAAAGTGTTTTAGACGCCCTTAAACGACACCACAGAAATACCACCTGACCGCCACCCTTGCACACGACCTATAAGGCCACGATCGTGTGATTCATGTAGATACACAGACCATCGATGATTATCTATCTGATGCTACTGATCCCTCTGGGCTTAAACGCCGAGATGGTAGAGAATGCGGCCCATGGAGATAGGTCGAGTATGTGGTAGGTAAAAACATTTTCGGATTTATGCAAGTTGATGTATTTTGAATGCTGCCCCCACCCCCTTCTTCTCCTCCTTTCTGCAGGTCGCATCGGAACGTCGGCTGAAGAATGGAAGAGCGATGGTCGAACGACCGACGATAAAGGAAGGAGGGGCTTTGAGCATAGTACTTATGCTAGACTTAGATATGACTGTTCCTCCATTAGAGCATAGCGACTGGGAAAATGGACTGACATGGAAACTCGACGGGTACTGTATGACGGAAATTGACTGGAAATTAGCACGTTAGAACGGCTGGGAGGATGGACTGACATAGAAGCTTGACGGGTACTGTATGACGGAAATTGACTCGAAATTAACACACTAGATAATGCGATTATGGCGTTTTAATTAGATAGGGAAAGGACTAGGAAAAGTCCTGAGGTAAGGGTACCCAGACTGCACCCGTCTGGGAAGTTAGAAATGTTGCTGATGTTCAAAATGTACTGCCCCCTTCTCACACTCTTATAGATATAGCCAAGCTGTCCGACTGTTCTCCCGATCAATACTTGCCGTTGCCTTAACCTGGAGAACTTCCCACCAAAAGAAGAAACTCAAAAGTGGTTTAAGATCCAACCATGGGCAATAGCCCGACCAGGTTAATTTCTGACCGGCTGACCGAGGTGTAAGTATTGGCAATTGAGAGCGCTCGCAAAAATAGCAAACGAGAAGAAAAGGAGGAAAGGTAAAAAGAGCTCAGCCCATAGATAAATAGGATATTAAAAATACGCGGCATGCGCAAGGAGATTTTTTGTCTGGCCAACAACTGTTCTATGTTTTGTCGTGAATCTTTCTTTTTATGTAAAACACGTACTGTCCCCCCCCCCTTGTTTGAATTTGTGTATGTGTAGTGTAGGGATTTTTGTCTTCCCTCTGTTTTGTGTTTCCGTGTTACCTGACCCCTGCTGTTCTGTGTTGTGAGCGCACTAAATGACCCATTTTCGTACACGTCTCTCTCTCCCTCTCTCCCCCTCTATCTATCTCTCTCTCTCTCTCTCTCTCTCTACATGTCATACGTGTACCGAATGGCTCGTTTTGGTTGCGGATGACTCTCACTCTCTACGAGAGTCTCCCTGTTCCATCTTCCTTTTTTATGGTAAAATTGTGCCTCGCTGGCACCAGTCTGATTGGATACTTATTGAACGCGAAGGTGTTCAGCGAAATTGACAGAAACTAAAATGATTGTACCTCGCCATGCTACTACCTCTCCTTTCTACAAAATGAATGAACTCGAATTGGCTAAGAAAGAAAGGACAGGTAAGACGACTACGGCCCCCTAATCTGGCCCTCTTAAAAGGGGAACTATATGTCAATGGCACCCTATTTTTTATTGTTGTTAGAAACAAGCGCCAATGTCTAGATTGACCCCCAATGCCCAGATTGCCCCACTCCCTTTGCACCCAAGCGCTAATGCCCGAAGCATCCCCACCCCATTTGATTGACCCCAGCTGCTGTCCCGGATATAAACATGATGACCATGAGTAACTGTCGTCCCTCGAGAAAAACCTGTTTTACGTGACTCTCGATGATAGCGCCCCCGCCCTGTTTGAAAAGGTTAGCCAGCCTTGAAGGGAAATGTTAGACTGTTAAAGGCTCGGGTTTGAAAGGCAAGTCTCCACTGGAAGCTCCAAAATGTTGAAATTGATGAAATGCGCAGTTGATGGGAATATTATTTCTATACATTTATGTCATGAATAGACGATGAATACACTTGGCATGAACACAGTAGGAATGTTGACATATGCACTGCTTGGTAATAGACCTCTGACTGTGACCGATGAGCGTATCTCCCAAGTGCGTAGGATTGAGGGAGGAATTCACCTGCATAAATGACTTCTTCTGTCAGTTCTCTAAAAGCTTGTTTTGTACCTATTCAAAGCTTTGCGATCACCGGAGGAGAAGGGTCGGACGTGCCTGGCTGCAGATCTTGAGATACATGCGACCTCGACCAAAGGTGGAGCTGCAGAGCAACAAGATACGGGACGAGACAGCAATTTCAAACGTGGAAAATGAAAAATGACGGGCTGCCCTGAAGCCCTCCGTCTGCTAACCCACGTGTGCCTGGAGTCTCCGTCCCCCTTCTTTGGGCCCGATTGATGGGCTTGCCTGCTTGTTATCCTTTGCTCCCTTGGTCTCTTTTGTGTGTCCCAGGAACTCTGACCCAACTCCGCTCTCTCTCCTATCGACTGTTTGAACAACACACACCCTCTTTTCCATGTGACTTCACGCCAAAAAGAAGAACGGCATTCAGGTGGGAATAGGGTGTTGCCACGGAAATATAGGTGCCGAGCATAAGGCGCCACTAAAAGGACTGGTTAGGGAACAGGACTGTGGTCTAACAGCAGAGGACAGACCGCACCTTGCAACGCGAAAGGTTGAATACGAGCTGGACCTATAGCTCCACCGCCGGTGCTCAACCGCGCCAACTGAAGGATACGGACTAGAGCCTACCAGTGATGGCTCACTGCTAAAAAGACACTGTGACGAAGAGATCTTGTGTACTGAACTGAATTCCGCCCTCAACTACTTGGTCAAAATGTTCATTGGTCACATTTTTAAGTCAGAAACATTTATGCTATGTAGTGCTTTTGAAATGATAGGAACTCGAAAAATGCAATTTCCTATGTGCTGCATTCTGCCCATCACATCAACTGTCCATGATTATATGCCAAATGTTAGTATTGACAAATGCTAATTCTTCAACCACGCCTGTTTATTTGTACCCCCATCAATTACAAAAATGAACTCTGTAATGTAAAAAGGGGCGACTGTGGAAAATTAGAGAAATTGATGTACATAAACAGCGTTCATTTCCCTTTTTCCACTCCTCTCCCTGTAAGCACCATGAATACCATAAAATATTGACTGCATCACTCCGCCAGTAAAAGCCCGTACCCATATGTACATGACAGCCATTCTAGGCACCCTGGCCTTTTTTTTCCCGCTCATTAGAATCACCGGCTTCCCTTCTGCGCGTATTTGAACCCCCCCCCCCTCTCACATGCATAGACCATGAAACCCTCTCCCTCTGCGCGACCCTGCCCTGAAAGGCAACCCTCCTGCTTGACCCACGCAAACCCCCCCATTCCCTCTTGAAGAGGTATCCTTCGCCTTAGCTGACATAGTCCTCCCCAGCTGCACCTGACTGCCCCCGCTCTCTCACGCATAAGTCATAAGACCTCTCTCTCTCTGTACGACTCTGTCCCTGTGCACACCCTGGCTCCCCCTCCCTTCTCCTCACACGGGCAAGTCATAAACCTTCTTCTTCTGCAAGACCCTGTCCTTGGGAGTCACGGCCGCGCCTGACCAGCACCTCCTTTCCTTTCGTGAATAACCCCTCTGTTAGTAAACCCTCCCTCCGCGATTGACTGTCCACACATGTCTGAGGTCATCGCCTAAGCCAGGAGATACTGTTTACTGCTTATTGTATGGAATCACTCCTCTTCAAAGGACCCACTATTGATCCTGGCCACCCCACCCCCTGGGCTATGATCAGGCGCACACATCCTAAGAGTTGGCGGAACACTCAGCTGCGTGATTACCCTCCCCTCTTATCAGCAGGTCAAGGGTCCCTATTGTGAACATATGTGGGGTAGGATTGACACGAGGATCATGGGGATGTCTTTTCCGTGTTTCACAATGTCACGATTGTAATGCTAAGTGTTTTGTAAGGTATAAAAGACGACGTTTCAGCTCACTTGTTAGAGCACCTCCCGAAAGACACTGTGTTTCGTGTCCGAAATGACAGGCTCTCCTCATGAGTAATAAATCCTGTTCTTGTGACTCCGGCTTCCAGCGCCCGTCTCTTTATTTTGGTAACTATTCAGAATGGGAACTAAGAGGCAACTTGCGCCATCCATCCGGGCATCGATACTAGTATGGACCCACATTTTACACAACACCATGTTCTCTTCACGCTGGTCAAACGCATTTTAGTTTGAAACTAAACTAAAGTGATCACAGATTTTGTTAGCGATTCACATGCAGCGTTGTGTCCAGCCTCTCTCCCGTACCAGTGATCTCTAGCTTCATGGTAGACATGGAAGACAGCCTCATGTTGCGAACTGCTATGAACCAGCATAGAAAATACAATATAAAGTATTGCAACCTTAATATTAGTATTGACATTATCGTGCTTGTTATTATGTTGGATTAGCTGAATTTATGAATTTTTTAATGATTACTTTTTTTTTACCAACACCTCAAATAATAGTAATCAAGCAAAAAAATGATTAGTTAACCTTGAACATAATATCTGACGCAATCCAGGCAAAACATATGAGATATATATATCTATATATAACGGCCATTCGGCAATTACATATAGAACTTTAAAATATGTGATATCGTGTATATACATACATTTATGCAATAGGGCATTATGGTGTTAAGATCGATAATGTACCTGGATTCAAGAATCTGCAGCCGCCTTTCCCTGTCACCGCCTCTGATCTGTTTGTATACCCTGTCTAGTCCCACATATTTGAGCAGTTAATTATTGCCCTCATGGACATTCTGAAAATGTCTGGCCACAGGATAATTAAAATCCAAGTTGGTTATGGCCATCTGATGTCAAGTATCCCTTTTTCTACGCGCAATTTGGTACTCCCTATATAGCGGCGACCACAGGTACACTCCAGGGCATAAACCACATGGTCGGTGGTACAGGTGATAAATTTAGAGATTACTTTTTCCATACCACTGGCAGTTTTGTAAGTTTTACATTTTTTACTATTTCTGCATGCTTTGCAAGCATAACATTTGTGAAATCCCTTGTTAGGTTGTAGCCAATTGGTGTTAGGATCAGTTTGGAAATAGCTCTTAACCAATTTGTCACAGAGCGAACTTGGTCTTTTGTAGATGATGGTTGGTGAACAGCCAATATCGCCCCTAATGACATGGTCCGATTGAATGATCCCCCAGTGTTTTTTGACGATCAATTTGATTCTACCAGACCCGCCATTGTAGGTTGTTATCATTCTTGGAATAGTAATGGCTTTCTTATCTGGGATTATTCTGTTTTTATTAAACAGAACACCAGCATGTTTGAACTCACACAACTTGTTTCTCTCTTGAGACAGGATTTTGTTGGAGTACTCCTTATGTTTAAACTTTCTAACATGGTGTCACATTCTTTAGAGTAGCCACTGTCTGTACTGCAGTTCCTGTGAGCCCGCAGCAACTTGTCATCGGGAATACTGTTGAGAAGTGAGGTGGGATGATGACTGCGTGCATGTAATGTACTATTACCCACATTCTCCTTCCTAAATAAATCGGTCACAAGTTTGTTGTCATGTACTGTGATACGGATATCAAGGAAATCACACTGTGTTTGACTGATTTTGTGTGTTACAGCAGAGATTAAGATTGTTGGAAGAGAGACACTCAATAAACCTTACAGCTAGTTTCTCGTCACCATCCTAGATGATGAAGAGGTCATCTATATACCTCAGTCATAATGGAACATGATTAGTGAAATCTTTGATCGCATCTGCCCAGACCACCTGCTCCTCCCACCAGCCCAGAAACAAATTTGCCAAGCTGGGGGAGAAGCAGGTGATCATGGCAGTGCCAGACGTTTGACTGTACAGTATTTTGTGAAATAGAAAAATATTTTCCTTCAAACAAAAAGACATCATCAATTTCAGCATGATCGTATAGTCATAGATGCAGATTGGTCTTCTCTGTAGAAAATATAACCAAGCATCTACACCATGCTCTTGATTGATATAAGTATATAAAGGAGATACATCCACGGCAATTAATGAAAAGCCTTTTCCCCATTTTATATTGTGGATCCATACTCTCCTGGCAATATGATGGTAGATCTCTAACATAAGGTGCCAGAAAATGATCCAGGGAAAAAGAGGTGTTCTCAAGTAATCCCCCATTGGATGAGAACATTGGTCTCTCTGGGGGTTTTGTCGCATGCTTGTGGACCTTTGGTAAAAGGTATAAACAGGGGATATAAGTTTCTGACAAACGCATTGTTCGTTGTGCTCCAAATATTCAATTGTGGTTGGAATTGGTGTGCCGTCTCCCTTTCCTATTGGATTTTGGACTTTTACGGAAATAAAAAAAATAATAATATGATATATATATATATATATATATATATATATATATATATATATATATATATATATATATATTTCTTTTTTAAATAATAATAAACTTTAATAATTTTCTGTATGCTTTCCCAAAGTGAGATCTTTACCTTAGTGGCAGGACTCTCCATAAAGAGGTGAAAAGGCAGCAAAAGTAGCATTACAGTCATAAATTCTGTTGTAGAAGGCTCCACGCCCTTGTTTGAGGTGGTGGAGACATGTAAGTCCACACTGGTGTAAATTTCCACTGGGAAAAGGTGAAGAGCAAAAGAGTGGAGCATAACACTTAGGTGTAGGAGTAATTATACACATGAGCAAGCATACATGTATATTTATGTTTGTTAATGTGTAGAGAACAAGGACCCCCTGATATGGATAAAGTTCCTGGGTCAGGGATAACAATGTATGTAAAGTAACGCACCCAGGCAAACAATGTGACTACTGGCACAGATTAGATAGCAAACAAATGAAAATTGATGATCCACAACTGAATTAGCATATAAAGTACATTTTAATAACTTTCATAAAAAAACGTCATGAATAAAATCATTGACTTAATGATAAAACATGATAAAAAGCTTTTTTGGGTTCATTATCACATATACATAAATTTGGTAGAAATGATATAAGTGAGGGACTCACTTATATCATAATTTCCATCTAATCTGTGCCAGTAGTCACATTGTTTGCCTGGGTGCGTTACTTTACATACATATTTATGTTTATTAAACAGTCTGGTAGAATATAACTTAACTGATGCCTGTCCAATATTGATCTGGAAACAATGTCCCAATGACAGAGTTTTCTGATTACTACTGATTATGTATAGGATTCTCATTCAGAAACAATGGTTTCAAAATTAAGTAATGAGTAGGATGGGCGGAACTTTCAGAGTTTCACTTTGAGGAATTCCGTGGAGTTACATGAAAACTCATTGAGATTCTGCGCACTTCAGCGAGTGGGTGAAAATCAGCACATCCTATTCCTTGTGATGATTATTAGCACCGGGAGCTTGTTCTGCGCTGCAAAATCAGCGCGAACGGCGCCATGTGGCACACCAGAGGGCGCATATTCTTTTCTGCTGCTGGAGTAGATTTTCTACTCCAGGGTCAACTTTTTCACCATGAATGGTCGAGACCTCCTATATTGAGAAAATGTTGCTAGGTTCCCTTCGAGCACCCGAAAATGCCTCTAGGGCGGGGATCTTCAAACTGTGGGGCGCAACCCCCAGGGTGGGGCGTGGAGCAATGCAAAGGGGGTCGCGCCTTCACAGTCATACCTCTGCCCAGGCCCAAGGGCTTAAGCCCCCCTCCTCCCTCTTCCTGTCTCTCAGCCGAGGCTGCTGCAGTGCAACCCGATCTGCTGGGGGCTCGGCTGGGCAGTGTCTGGAGTCCTCTCCTGCACGCCTTTTTCTTTAAAGACCATTTGCATATTTACATGTCTATGTAAACAGGTTACAGCGGCTTCGTTTTTTTCCAGGTGTCAGTACCCCTTGGGCCCCCACTGTGCCTGTTCCGAACATTTGTATTTTACAATTACTGCTGTAGTTCGAGAATGCTTCTAATGAAAATGAATATAAAGTAGAGTTGCCAAAAGAAAAATGCCTGCCTGTTTTGTTTAAAGAGCCTGCAAAGACCTCCTCTTGACACTAAATAGACTTTTAAATACAAAAGTATGTAAGCATTGTTAGGTGACTTTTCTGTCTTTTTTCTCTTTGTCAGTCATGGATCATTGAGGCACCCCTAGAACACCATTAAAAGTGCTTTCTATTTAGATTTGCTGTTCAAACTATGCACAGATAAGTACTGAAAATACAGCTTTTGGTGACTGCTTATTTTTGTACCGACTGGGCCATCAAAATAATCTGCTGGCAACCCTAACCATGGGACTGTAAGTTTGTTGCAGGATCATTTCTTCCACCCTCTATCCCCGATTAATGCCGAAGTAGTTTAACTCAGATATTAAACCCTACACCGCGGTCAGTAACATGCTGAGTTACTTCAAGTGTCTGGGAATGCACCCTGCATTCAGACAACTCGCTCCTCATTCTCGCCCTACACTTTCATGCTCACCCTCCAGTCACACCATTCACCCTGCACTCACAGTGATCACAGTGCACTCACACTGATCACCATGCACTCACACCATTCACCCGCTCACCCTGCACTCACAGTGATCCCTCTGCACTCACAATGCACTTGCGCTGTTCACCCTATACCTCAACCTGCAGTCACATGAGTACACTACTCATCCTGCACTCATAAGACACTTCACTCACCTGTCCCCCTCACTGCTCAATATACTAATCACTCAAACAAGCCCAACAGTAATCATACATTCATTCTTCCCATTCTGAACTGGCAACCACACCCAAATTCATACGCCACCTCACTCACCCTGCAGTCACCCCTCTTACCCTACTCTCGCATTGTTGCATCGCTCACTGTGCGCTCACATGGGCACTCTTGTCACTCAAACAGTGTGAAGAGGGTTAATATGCCTGCTACAAAGAACGTGCACCATGCAGAACACAGAACTGAGTGTGATTAAACTATGAGTAGCGCTAAAAAAAATGAAATGTTTGTCAGAAAGGTACTACAGGGAGATGAGGTACATTGTTGGTGAGTGGCAGCAACGGAATTCAAACGGGAAGAAACTGGGGTGGGGCACCAAAAAAGACTGTTGCACCGTGTGCAACTAGTGTTGGGCCAGCCCTGGCTGGGAGTGTTAGTCTCCTCCGTATTTCTGGTCTAGTGACTCCCCGAAGTGACTCTCCTGCTTCTGGCTATTATTATTATTTACATTTGTAGCTCGGTACTGTTACCAAAAGATGTCCTGGGGCTAATAATCATCTGCTGCCTGTAGGCAAATGAGAAAAACACAGAAGGAGAAAGAGAACCAGCCAAATGGGGTAACCTACAGAGCATAGAGAAAGGTGTTTATATCTTCCTAAAGGATAATAGATTCTTGGTGGAGTGAAGCAAAGGTGGGTGCAAGTTCCATAACTGCGCTGCCTGCACCAAAACAGCGAGACAGACAACTCATGCCTTATTGAATTAGGGAACAATAAGCAGTGTGGAAGAGGCCGAGAGAAGCATACGGGTCCAACCCGTATGCTTGGTGAGGAGAGATGAGAGGATGAGAGCGGACAGCATGGGAGTGAGAGAATTCGATTGAAGAGAACAGGGATGAGGAGAAATGTGAATTGCCAAAGAGAAGTGTGGACATGCAAAAAGTGAGTGTGAGCCAAAGGTGAGGGCTTCTGTTAGCACAAAGGGGAGATGTGAAAGTTGAATGGGGGACTGGAGAGGTGTAAAATACAAATAGACAAAAATTTGAATGGAGAAAGCATGTGAATGAGAAGTGCTGAGGGGCACGGGAGGTGACGGGACCAGAGAGGCCATGAGATAAATGTGAGAGACTGTTCGAGATGAGGGCAGTGAAAAGACAGAATGGCAAGAGGTGATTAAAGGTGAAGTGAGAGGTTGAATGTGGAGAGTTTAGATGTCGTAAAAAGGGGTGACAGAAAATGTCCTGCAAAGTTAAAGAGGGATCCGGGGTTAGGAGAGGAGAGAGGGATGGAAGGGAGGGGGTGAGAGGAAAGCTGCATGGGTAAACTGCTTAACTCTGCACAAAACTGCCAGGTTTTTAAGGGACCCCTGCTTCTCCTGGCCAGGGCCAGGTGAGCTTCTAATCTGGCACTACGTATTCCTGCAGAGTGGAAAGGTTGACTAGAAATCTTTCTGATGCTAATTGCTGTATTTTGGTTATAAACGGGTACTGATGGGGTGAAATCTTTCCTCAGTGTTACTGTGTTTAAAAAATGTCAAAATATTGAAGCAATGCTATCCCAAAATACGCGGCATCACATAACATCACTTACATTTTCTTCTTCCCACCCAATTTAGTCAAGCCTGTCACGTAATTTCGTCATCACCTGCCTCATAATTCTATAATTTTTTGTCAGGAGGGGGTCCTTATGCCACAAATTGTTGACAGGCGGGTCTCGGCATCCAAAAGTTTGAAGACCTCTGCTCTAGGGGATGGCAATTCGCTAGTGCTCGCTAACTCACCGTAGGCGAGCCACGTGCAGGAAAAAAACTCTGGCACATATCGGTTGGTGAAGTTTGGCCAGAACTCCACGTAACAAGTGTAATGCGGAGTGGCAAAAACTCTGCGAACTCCGTTGGTTAAACGGAATTTATCGCCTACACCTAGTGTTGACCTTGTCCTTTGCGACCAGTGTTAGACATCCCTGTCTTAAATCTTTAGTGTTTAGCAAGACAGAAATTTTTGTTTTCAGTAAGATGAAGAATCTTCATTTATAAGAAACACATCTTTATCTACAAGAAGCACTCGGAGATGAAGACAAGTAAATGTAAATAAATACACATTTCATCATTGTTTACATACACACTACGTAGCTCTGTATTCATAGTGCATGCATCTGAAATATATTAACACCCATTAAACTATACAATGAGTGTTATTTAAAAAATGTGGTAAATGCCGTGCTAAGGGAACTTACATACTGCTGCAGAGGGAATAAGTGTTCCACACTGTCACGATAATGTAACAATGTCTTGATTTCCCTGCTATATGCTAGGTTCCTCTTTTTTAATGATTTGACCGAGTAATTCACTAGTTGTTTTAATTAAAAGACAAGGAGAATAAGTGGAGAAATATAATCCGCCTTTTGGGCATGGCCTGAAATAATTAAATCTGCTTCAGTTGGAGAATGATGTTCTGTTGAGAAAAGTAACATTTTAGTATACTATCAGCAGATGATGTACCACTCTTTTTATATTGGACTCTTTGAATATCTATATGTATATACTTACCTTGTCCTACACACAAATATTGTAATACATTTCGTTCCAAACCAATTCTTACTAAAGCATTATTCAAAATGAGAGAAACAATTGCTATTGTAGTCAATTACATTGTTAATGTGTCCATGCCGAACATGAAGTCCTGGACACTTAACAGTATGTGGGCTGTGAGGGAGAGTGGAAACATGCATAGAAGACACTGGACAGTTGGGCATCACATTACAGATATCCATAATTTAAGGTACAGTGAGATAAAGTGACTTTTCCAGAATCAAATACATTTTGGTCAAATGCAGTAGCCAATATTAATAATCAAGGGCCAGATTTAGTTTTTGATTAGTGGTAGTCTGTCAATCAGTTTTGATTGCCGGTTTTACTGACAAAGCAAAGAGAAAAGGGGGGCCTAGAAGCCAATAAAGGTCCAGCACCCATGCTCCGAGAACAATCGTAATGTCAACCATGAATGTACTGTTGGTAAAGAAAGGAGATGTCAAAGAAAAAGAAGGATGATTCTCAAAAAATATCAATATTAGAGCATGAGGAGGATGAGGATCCTACAGATTATTTCTTGTTGCCCTCAAACCCCTCTAATAATGTAATGCATGCCTCATCATCGTACATTGCTCCTTGTCAGGCCGGTGCTGCAATGCCCTATGGGCCCTACGTAGGGTCACTTTGGCAGGGGGAACATCCTTTACAAAGCAACTTTTACCACGCAGTGCCTTTACGACGCAACTTTTACAACGCAAACCATTACAACGCATTGTGCTGGGGGGCGCTCTAGGATAGGGAATAGGTTTAATGTACTATCCAACACCTTCCCTACTATCCACGGGGACTGGAATTGGAATAGTAAATTAAACTATTCACTATCCAGCGCCCCAAAGCACTATGCGTTGTAAAGGCATGCGTTGTAAAAACCGCGTTGTAAAGGCATGCGTGGTAAAAGCATACATTGTAACGTCATACATTCCTTTGGCAGACATCTTTTTTGGTATTGCCGTATAATGAAAAGGTGTGTGCAAGGGTGTGATGGGCCTGTAGGTTGTCAAAAGTAAGAGAATAAAATAGTCAAGGAGATACCAATAAACTATTTTAATGTGGAGGTTCTCCTGACTGGATAAAAAGGAGCAAGAAACTGGTTAAAGTTACTGGTGGAGCGTAATGTGCCCAACTTGCTCTGAATAATAAATAGTGTAATCAGGTCAACATGTTTTGCGCCTGACGGTCCCCAATGGATCCACACCACTGAAGAGATGACCGTTTTTAATGTCCACGTCTTTCGGGCAACTGCGAATGCTACCCAAAGCAAGTACACGTCGACAGGCAGAGACATTTTAACTGGCATTTCCAGGAATCCAATGACATATCATATGAGATATGCTATCTTCTAATTTTCATTGTTTACTTACACATTTTTAGGTGGAGAATCATAACCTACCTACTTCTACAAGAGGTGATTTACCTTAGTGGAATACCTGCATCACATCATTGGTTTGGGGTAGATTCACCACCCACCTTTTACTGGACTTAATATTTTTTGAAAATAGTCTTTCTTTTTCTATCGCCGATTTTGATGGCTATCCACCAAACATTTTGCATTTCAAAGTTTATGTTTATGTTTGTGCCATTTTTAGAGCGCGCAAATACCCAGGGGTGTCTCGGCACTAAAATACAGAACCATCGCTGAGGTGATAAGTTACACTGGGAAAAGCCAAGTTTTTAGTTTCTTCCTGAAATTGAGGAGCGTTGGGACAGTTTTGATGTGGAGGGGCAGTGTGTTCCAGAGTTTGGATGAAGAGGTAGTGAAACATTTGTCACCCCAGTTCGACTTTTTTGTTCGAGGGACTTTCAGCATATGTGCCGAGGAGGAGCGAAGTGTTCTTGGTTAATCAAGCGGGCGAAAAGCTGCTCTGAGGAACAGTGGACCCACGTTGTTGACTGCCTTGTAAGTGATACACAGGGCCTTAAACATTATCCGGCTCCTGACCGGGAGCCAGTGTAATTGACGGATGTGAGAGGAAATGGATTTGGATTTGGGAATGTTTAAGAGGACTCTGGCCGAGGCGTTCTGGACTAATTGAAGTTGGTTGATAACTTTTTTCTAAGAGTGGGATAATAATGACACTACACCAGGGAGTGTTGTAGCTGTTTGTAGAAGTCATTATTTATTTCTGTTCATGATAGCCAGATTTCTTTCTTGGCAGTAGAAGACAGAAACATTTCCCCTCACACTGACAGTCCAAAGTAGGGTGGGCAGTCTGATCATTTTATTGCACCGGCCCCTCCACTATTGGGTTTTAAAGTGAGTTGTCTGATGGCGGACTCAGTGGGGTATTGCCGTAGGAAGACTGATGGTCCAACAGACTCAGAGTTGAACAGGCAGACCAAGGTTTTGGTGGAGAGGGTACTCTGTGACGTTTGGAAAGGAGTACCCGGTCTGTTAACTAGAATAATCTGGCCCTAAGTGTTTACATTCCAAGATTAGCAAATTATTCACAGCAATGCATCCCCTCCCAAGGCATATTTACGGATAACAAGGAAAGTTGGCTTTTAAAATTCTGTATGCACACCTCACCTACTTTCATTAACATCATGTTGGCAAAAACAAAATATCGGATCAGTATATAGCATTATTTTGTTTTAAGGGCAGAAATATTATTTCTATATTCTATGGACTCGATACTCAAAGGCTTCTCCATGTGCAAGCATGATGTAAGTTAGGGGAGAGCTTCAACAATTTAGCTCATTTTGCAATTCAGACTTGTGGGATCTGATCAGTTTTCCAATTATAGTTGTCATATAGACGTTCCACACAGATTCAAATATCAAACCTGCGAGGAGGAGCTACGCGGGCATCCAAGATGGTCGCGTGAGCAGAGGGCTCCCGAGACCCGCGCCGCCCTTATTGATTTATCCTTCGGCTATCCTGGTCACTTTGACGGGCTTTTGAAGTGTTACTCTTGCTGATGCTGCAGAACTTTTTTGGGCCGAGATCGGACTTCGGGGACCATTTTTACATCGTCTCAAGCTTTCTGGCCTAGCCCCGGACGGGACCGGGGACTCTGCTGCCTCGGATGGCCGAGCAGTAATGCAACAACAACGGCTGCCTGACATCTGCTTCACCGATGATGTGCCACTTTCACTTTCGATTTCTGGTCCACCCTTGTATTGACTGCCTGAGATCTGCTCTATAATCCTGGTTTGGTGTTTTTACTGGCAGCACGCTTTCTTCGCAGCGCCGGCTCAGTGGTCTGTGACTTTTTCTTGCAAAAATCAGGCTTTCGGGGTTCGAGGATCGCTGCCATTCTATCGCACCGGGAGGTCCCAGTGAGGTGCTGAATTCAATATGGCGATGAAACCCGAGGTGGAGAAGCGCAGGAAGGCCACCACTCGTGGGGATCGGTCCAGTCTAACGTGATCGATCGCTATACACAGCCGAGAGGTTCCCCCAGTGCTGCCAGCCGCGGCTTGGAAGACCCAAAGACGGACATGGCGACATCTTCGGAAGTGTCACTTCAAGACCTACTGGCCGCCATTGCGGGGCTCAAGGCTGATATGGGCCAGCAGTATGAGGCCATCGTGTCCAAGATAGACACGGTGGCGGTTGATGTTACCCTTATTCGAGCAGATCTAGCCAAGACGAATGAGAGGGTCAAGGCACTGGACCTGAAGGCATCCAGTCTGGTGACAGACATGGCGGAAGCGCAGTCGGAGATTGGGAATCTGCGTTCATCACAAGACCTGCTAACCAAACGCATGGAGGAATACGATAATAGGGCCCGACGAAACAACGTCCGCCTAGTCGGGGTGCCCGAGGACAGTGGCGCTGCCTCGATCGATTTACTGGTCGAGGAGCTAATTGTTGCTAAACTCGCTCCCGCAGGCCTTAGTAAGTTCTTTGCGGTCGAGCGCACCTATCGCTTCCCAGGTGGGCAGGTTAAGCCGGGGGGACCCCCGAGGCCTATAATCGCTAGGCTGTTTCACTTTCGAGACAGGGACGCCATTCTTCAGGCCGCCCGCAAGCACGGCCCGTTGAAGTTCGACAACAATTCTGTCTCGATCTATCCTGACTTCACTCCTCAAGTGCAGCGGCAACGTTCTGGATTCCTCGGAGTGAAGCGTCGCTTGAGGGATTTGGGACTAAAATACGCGATGTTGTTTCCCGCTCGCCTGCGTATCGAATACAGGGACCGTGCTTATTTCTTCGATCAGCCGGACAGTGCCAGTGACTGGTTGGACTCGTTGCCAAAGGACAACGCCGAGAGCGGAGGCCCCAGAGGCGCGGACGGAGGCGCAACGGCGCAGGACTGACTTTGGGCCCCCGGGGTCCGGTTTTGGACCGTAATCTTTACAGAGTAACTTTATCATGTGCTTTCTGTTTATGTCCGGGGTGGGGCGGGTTGGGGCAGTTTCTCCCTTCCTCCTCAGGGGGTTCTTCGTGTAGATCAGATGGGGCGACAGGCACTCTGCAGTTTGGGGTGGCTCTTTAGTCAGCAGGGGTGCAGGGTGGGGGGCGTTGTAACGGGTTCATGGTTGGGGGGTGGGTGGTGGGGACTTGGTTGTGTTGCGTGTTTTTTGTCTCTCTTTTCACATGGTATTCTATTGTTTGCGTACATCCTTGATTTGAGGTTCCGGGAGGGGGTCGGGCTGGGACACTCTTTTTGGGATGGGGGGGGGGGTGATGTGAAGGTTCTTTCTTGGAACGTCAATGGCTTGGGAGATAGGATTAAACGTGGTATTGTGTTGCAATTTATAAGACGTCATGCCCCTGATGTTGTTTTACTCCAAGAAACCCATTTGATTGGTAATGCCTGTAAAGCTCTCGACCGCCGAGGTTACCGACTTGTCGCTCACGCTGGTTTTACGTCCGGCTCCCGAGGGGTGGGTATAATGGTAAAATCCTCCTTGGCCCTTGAAATTGATGATGTCACCCTTGATGATCGGGGTCGCTATGCTGCTGTCTCGGGGAGATGGGAGGGGAAGCTAATTGTAATAGTTGCTGTATATGTTCCCCCGAGGCTGCAGGCTACCACTTATGCTGATCTCGGCAAGACTCTCCTGGGGCTCCCTGATGGACTGCTGATCATGGGTGGGGATTTTAACTCGGTGATGTCGGGTGAATGTGATCGGCTGCCCCCTAGAGTTCTGCCATTGTCCCAGATGTGGCTAACTGACATGACGGAAACTTTTGGTCTGGTAGATGTTTGGCGATCGTTACACCCCTCACAGACTCAATACACTTTCCACTCTGGTGCCCATGGCAGCCTCTCAAGGATAGAGTACTTTTTTATGCTGACTTCTAACCTATCCTTGGTGCGGGAAGTTCGACATCTCCCTAGGGGTATCTCAGATCATTCCCCCTTACTGCTCGAAGTTTCCGTGGGAGGTATTTTTGGAAGCAAAGTTCCCCCTGTCCCGCCCTGGCACTTTCGGAACCCTCGGCTCCGCTCAGATTTGGTTAAGGCGATTGATTGCTACTTCGATGAGAATGTAGGTTCAGTAGCTTCCCCTACGGTTCTTTGGGAGGCCTTCAAGACTGTTATACGGGGTCCCGCACTGTCTCTTATTGCTGCTGAAAGGAAAGCCAGGAGGGAGGCTTTGCTGGCCCTTGAAACCGAAATAACCACACTCGAAAGTGAGTTGGGTGGGGATGATACGCCTGCGCTCCTACACTCCTTGGAACTGAAGCAGGCGGACTATAGAGCTTGTGTGACTGATGCTGCTAAGGTGATGCGTGTGAATCAGCTGGGCCGTTTGTATGATGTGGGTGACAAGGCTAGCAAACTCCTTGCGTGGCTGGATAAGGCTGAAAGAATGAATCGTGTTGTACCCGTCATTACCCGCGAGACTGGTGAAAGTGTGTCTGACCCCGGTGAGATTGTTGACTGTTTCGTGGACCATTTTCGGAAGGTTTACAGCCCGGTTAGTGACCGGGATGATGCCGACTACCGTTTACTGTTGCGTGATATTGCTCTTCCCTGTGTCTCAGAGGAGGACAGATTGGCCCTGGAAGCTCCTTTTAGGGTAGACGAGATCGCTCTTGCCATTAGATCCCTGCGATCGGGTAAAGCGATGGGGCCCAATGGCTTGCCTATCGAGCTCTATAAACTTCGTCCAGACAAAATGGCCGTCCACTTGCGGACCATGTTTCTGGATGCATTTGAGGCTGGAGTCCTTCCATCTGAACAGCGCCTGGCTACCATAGTGGTCATTCATAAAGATGGCAAGCCTCGAGACCGCTGCACCTCCTATCGCCCCATCTCATTACTAAATGCTGAGCCCAAAATTCTTGCCAAAGTCCTGGCTAATCGGCTGTTGTCTGTTATCTGTGACTTGATCCATCCGGATCAATCCGGTTTTATACCCCATCGAAACACAGCCCTTAATCTGCGTAGACTCCACGGCGTTCTCGCGAGAGCCGGAACTCTCACTGGGCCTGCTGTGGTGACCTCCCTAGACGCTACAATGGCTTTTGACACCATAGAATGGCCATATTTGTGGGCGGCCCTTTCCAAGTTCGGCTTCGGCCCTAGTTTCATTGCGTGGGTGAGGCTCCTGTACGAGCAACCGTTGGCTCAAGTCGTAGTGAACGGCAGAAGCTCCGATTCATTTCCATTGGGACGTGGCACCCGTCGCTTTACGCCGACGACATCCTTCTCTATTTCACCTCTCCCCAGAAGTCTTTGAACGTGCTCTTTGACGTTCTCACTTCCTTTGGTAAGAACGCCGGGCTGGTTATCAATTGGACCAAGTCATGTGTTCATGTCATAGCGGGGGTACTACCCCCGCTGCCCCGTAGGTTTCCTATCCAGGTGGCGGAAGATGGTTTAAAATATCTGGGGGTCTTTGTCTCCATGGATTCCTCAATGCGATACGATCGAAACCTCTACGCCCCCCCTCCGTCGCCTCAAGCAGGATGTGCGGCGGTGGCGTGAACTGCCCTTGTCCCCATTGGGACGAGCGGCACTTTTTAAAATGATATTTACAACAAGGGGTGGTGAGGGACAGAGTCTCTGAATTAAGCAGAAAGCTCTCACCCAGTCAAGAGATCAGGGCTAGATCCAACACCGTTTTTTAGCTCACTGCACCATCCCAGTTTCAGAACCTGGCTGTATGCAAATTAGTCTGTTCCTGTCCCAGTGCATGATGGGAACAGGGCAAACCAAACTACAAAAGCCAATTCTTACACTGGGAAGGAAACAAGCTCCCGGGGACCGGTTTCTGGCATTACAGCCGTCTTCGGCCCGGTTTGCTTGAATCCTGATGGTGCAATGAGCAAGGGTCTCACATCTGAGAATACCCTTCCACGCTTAGGGTGGACAAAAATATTTACAACAAGGGGTGGTGAGGGACAGAGTCTCTGAATTAAGCAGAAAGCTCTCACCCAGTCAAGAGATCAGGGCTAGATCCAACACCGTTTTTTAGCTCACTGCACCATCCCAGTTTCAGAACCTGGCTGTATGCAAATTAGTCTGTTCCTGTCCCAGTGCATGATGGGAACAGGGCAAACCAAACTACAAAAGCCAATTCTTACACTGGGAAGGAAACAAGCTCCCGGGGACCGGTTTCTGGCATTACAGCCGTCTTCGGCCCGGTTTGCTTGAATCCTGATGGTGCAATGAGCAAGGGTCTCACATCTGAGAATACCCTTCCACGCTTAGGGTGGACAAAAATATTTACAACAAGGGGTGGTGAGGGACAGAGTCTCTGAATTAAGCAGAAAGCTCTCACCCAGTCAAGAGATCAGGGCTAGATCCAACACCGTTTTTTAGCTCACTGCACCATCCCAGTTTCAGAACCTGGCTGTATGCAAATTAGTCTGTTCCTGTCCCAGTGCATGATGGGAACAGGGCAAACCAAACTACAAAAGCCAATTCTTACACTGGGAAGGAAACAAGCTCCCGGGGACCGGTTTCTGGCATTACAGCCGTCTTCGGCCCGGTTTGCTTGAATCCTGATGGTGCAATGAGCAAGGGTCTCACATCTGAGAATACCCTTCCACGCTTAGGGTGGACAAAAATATTTACAACAAGGGGTGGTGAGGGACAGAGTCTCTGAATTAAGCAGAAAGCTCTCACCCAGTCAAGAGATCAGGGCTAGATCCAACACCGTTTTTTAGCTCACTGCACCATCCCAGTTTCAGAACCTGGCTGTATGCAAATTAGTCTGTTCCTGTCCCAGTGCATGATGGGAACAGGGCAAACCAAACTACAAAAGCCAATTCTTACACTGGGAAGGAAACAAGCTCCCGGGGACCGGTTTCTGGCATTACAGCCGTCTTCGGCCCGGTTTGCTTGAATCCTGATGGTGCAATGAGCAAGGGTCTCACATCTGAGAATACCCTTCCACGCTTAGGGTGGACAAAAATATTTACAACAAGGGGTGGTGAGGGACAGAGTCTCTGAATTAAGCAGAAAGCTCTCACCCAGTCAAGAGATCAGGGCTAGATCCAACACCGTTTTTTAGCTCACTGCACCATCCCAGTTTCAGAACCTGGCTGTATGCAAATTAGTCTGTTCCTGTCCCAGTGCATGATGGGAACAGGGCAAACCAAACTACAAAAGCCAATTCTTACACTGGGAAGGAAACAAGCTCCCGGGGACCGGTTTCTGGCATTACAGCCGTCTTCGGCCCGGTTTGCTTGAATCCTGATGGTGCAATGAGCAAGGGTCTCACATCTGAGAATACCCTTCCACGCTTAGGGTGGACAAAAATATTTACAACAAGGGGTGGTGAGGGACAGAGTCTCTGAATTAAGCAGAAAGCTCTCACCCAGTCAAGAGATCAGGGCTAGATCCAACACCGTTTTTTAGCTCACTGCACCATCCCAGTTTCAGAACCTGGCTGTATGCAAATTAGTCTGTTCCTGTCCCAGTGCATGATGGGAACAGGGCAAACCAAACTACAAAAGCCAATTCTTACACTGGGAAGGAAACAAGCTCCCGGGGACCGGTTTCTGGCATTACAGCCGTCTTCGGCCCGGTTTGCTTGAATCCTGATGGTGCAATGAGCAAGGGTCTCACATCTGAGAATACCCTTCCACGCTTAGGGTGGACAAAAATATTTACAACAAGGGGTGGTGAGGGACAGAGTCTCTGAATTAAGCAGAAAGCTCTCACCCAGTCAAGAGATCAGGGCTAGATCCAACACCGTTTTTTAGCTCACTGCACCATCCCAGTTTCAGAACCTGGCTGTATGCAAATTAGTCTGTTCCTGTCCCAGTGCATGATGGGAACAGGGCAAACCAAACTACAAAAGCCAATTCTTACACTGGGAAGGAAACAAGCTCCCGGGGACCGGTTTCTGGCATTACAGCCGTCTTCGGCCCGGTTTGCTTGAATCCTGATGGTGCAATGAGCAAGGGTCTCACATCTGAGAATACCCTTCCACGCTTAGGGTGGACAAAAATATTTACAACAAGGGGTGGTGAGGGACAGAGTCTCTGAATTAAGCAGAAAGCTCTCACCCAGTCAAGAGATCAGGGCTAGATCCAACACCGTTTTTTAGCTCACTGCACCATCCCAGTTTCAGAACCTGGCTGTATGCAAATTAGTCTGTTCCTGTCCCAGTGCATGATGGGAACAGGGCAAACCAAACTACAAAAGCCAATTCTTACACTGGGAAGGAAACAAGCTACCGGGGACCGGTTTCTGGCATTACAGCCGTCTTCGGCCCGGTTTGCTTGAATCCTGATGGTGCAATGAGCAAGGGTCTCACATCTGAGAATACCCTTCCACGCTTAGGGTGGACAAAAATATTTACAACAAGGGGTGGTGAGGGACAGAGTCTCTGAATTAAGCAGAAAGCTCTCACCCAGTCAAGAGATCAGGGCTAGATCCAACACCGTTTTTTAGCTCACTGCACCATCCCAGTTTCAGAACCTGGCTGTATGCAAATTAGTCTGTTCCTGTCCCAGTGCATGATGGGAACAGGGCAAACCAAACTACAAAAGCCAATTCTTACACTGGGAAGGAAACAAGCTCCCGGGGACCGGTTTCTGGCATTACAGCCGTCTTCGGCCCGGTTTGCTTGAATCCTGATGGTGCAATGAGCAAGGGTCTCACATCTGAGAATACCCTTCCACGCTTAGGGTGGACAAAAATATTTACAACAAGGGGTGGTGAGGGACAGAGTCTCTGAATTAAGCAGAAAGCTCTCACCCAGTCAAGAGATCAGGGCTAGATCCAACACCGTTTTTTAGCTCACTGCACCATCCCAGTTTCAGAACCTGGCTGTATGCAAATTAGTCTGTTCCTGTCCCAGTGCATGATGGGAACAGGGCAGTGAGATAAATAACGATGATGGATCAAGCCCTGATCTTTGGACTGGGTAAGAGTGGTCTGCTCAATTCAGACACTCTGTTCATCACCACCCCCTTTTGTAAATCGATTTTGGCCACTATAGGTGTGGCAGGGTATACTCAGACATGAGTCCCTTTCTCACTGCTCCATCAGGATTCAAGCAAGCCGGGCCGAAGAGGCTGAAATGCCAGAAACCGGTCCCCGGTAGCTTGTCTCCTTTCTGGTAAAGAATTGGCTTGGTAGTTTAGTCTGCCCTGTTCCCATGATGCACTGGGCCAGGGACAGACTGATTTGCATATAGCCAGGTTCTGAGCTGGGATGGGGCAGTGAGATAAATAACGGTGATGGATCAAGCCCTGATCTTTGGACTGGGTAAGAGTGGTCTGCTCAATTCAGACACTCTGTTCATCACCACCCCCTTTTGTAAATCTTTTTAAAATGATGTCGCTCCCCAGGTTCCTTTATGCCTTGCAGAATTTTTTCGACCCGGTCCCCGCTCGCTATTTCCGTGAAATTGAAAGCCTACAGAGGCAATTGATTTGGGATGGACGTGCCCGTATTGCATTATCTAAACTTACACTCCCCTGGTATGATGGCGGTATTGCTTTACCCGACATTAAACGGTACTACTGGGCCTCACATTTAAGCGCAATCAATCATGTGACATATTCTTCGGAGCCCGCTCCCGCTTTTGCCCTGGATAAACTCCTGTTGCCAGACGGCAACTTCAATAGAGCTTTGTACTCGAAGCCACCACTTCGTCTCCTGACTGGTCCTACGAAATGTGCCGTGCGTGCCTGGAAGGATGCTACTGTGGCTACAGGTTGGGGCGGCAGATTGACGCGTATGACCCCGTTGTATGATTCTGAACGGTTGGGCAACCTGTGGCGGACGAAAGGGTTTGATAGATGGGATATGATCGGGATTAGCAAGGTGGAGGATCTCTGGGCCAGGGGTACTGTGAAATCCTTTGAGGCCCTGAAGGTGGAATACTAACTGGATGATAGGGAGTATTTTCGATATCTTCAGGTACGGCATGCCCTATCCTCCGCTTTTCCCCCCGGGACTGACGTCCCCCAGTCATCCCCGTTGGAAGATCGCATTCTTGATGGCCACGTCCCTGACAGTACGATTTCCTTAATTTATAAGAAACTTATTAACAACAGGGCTAACCTGCTGGAGAAGCTTCGTGCCTCCTGGGTGGCGGATGGGCTCGAACTAGATGACGAAGACTGGCAAATGGCTATTTCTTCCCCTAAGGAGGTGGCTATTCCGGCTCGGCTTTGTTTTGTCCAATTAAAGATCCTCCACCGTGTGTATGTAACTGGTACACGTCTGGTACGGATGGGGCTTGCGACGGACGGACTGTGTAGACGTGGCTGTGGTATGGATGGTACCTTTCTGCATGTTTTATGGGAATGCCCGGTTATCTCAGCCTTTTGGTCTAGGGTCCATGATGTGATGGGGCGTGTTACTGGAGTCCCTCTCCTTCCCGAGGCACGACGCTGTTTGCTTAATGTGTGGGAGCCTACGGACTGTACGGCTGCTCAGACCTTCTGGATCACTCTGGGCAACATGGTCACCAAGAGAGACATAGCTCAGCTCTGGGGCACCAATAGACCGCCTAGGTTCAGTGCCTGGAAAGAAAACATAGACTGGTGCATGTTTCGTGAGAAGACGGTGTACGAGGCACGGGGTCGTCCTAGGAAGTGGAACAGGATCTGGGCGCAATGGAATGCTTACTGAGGTGATATCTGTACCCCTCCGCTTGATTATGCTGAGGCCATTCCCTCCTCCCCATAAATTGCGTTCCTTTCATTATTTTTTATTCTACATTCCCTTCATCAACCCCCTCCCATAATAGACTTGCTTCCATTCTTTTATACTGATTCCCGTTTCCCCCCCCCTCCTGTGAGCCTTGCCATTAATTTACCATGTGTTTGTTTCCTTTTTTGTTTTTCTCTTCGACAAAATTACAAAATTAAACCTTTGAAATCCTTTTGATTGTTGTATTATGCACTGCACCATGATGAAACGCGAAGCGGCCACCCCTGCTACATACTGTGTTCTACTTTTCGAATGTTTGTCATAGCGGCCGGCCCAATAGGGTTGTAGGCAGACGCTGTGTACTGTGCATTTGATAAATAAAGGTTTTCAAAAAAAATATATATATATATCAAACTTGCCAATATTTATTAGGGGAAAAATGCACAGCAGTTAGTAGAATGTAGATTTTGGTGCAACGTGCAGACTTTTGTGCAGTAAACACAAACATCTGCATATTATTCACCATGAACTCGTAACTGGCTAGAGTGGGATTTTATCAAGTGTGACAAATACCACATCAATTACATGGCAACTCTTAGGGCCATATGTAGCAAGCTAAATCGCAGTCGCAATCGCCGAAATTCGCAGAATTTCTGCGTTTGCGAATGCAAATGAGCAAAATGGCATGTATGTAGGAAAATATCGTGCTAAAGAAGGAATCGGAAAATATGCGATTCCTAAATTTGCGAGAATAAAAAATTTTGCGATTTTCCTGCGATTACCTATTTTTGCAAATTTGCATTGTGCGAAATTCGCAAACGGGAAATCGCAAAAAAAATCGCAATTAGCGATTTTCTAAATTTCGCAAAATACAGATTCGCAATTACCACCGAGTGGGAGCAGGTGGTAACCAGGTGCAAACTATATAAGGAGTACCAGAATGCAACAGATCCTTTCCAACAATGGCGGGGCTTTACGTGATAGCCAGGAGGATGTGACTTAGAGCTGCTGCGCAGAGGAGGAGACACCAGGAGAGGATATTCCGTGCGAGCATCACCATCTACCAGCGCACTGAGGAGGACATCTACACCCACTACAGACTGGAGGAAGAAAGTATACTAGATTTAATTGAAGAACTCGGACCCTATCTTGAACACCCCACACGCAGGACACAAGCCATCCCCACTCACATCCAGGTCCTGTGTTCACTATACCTGCTGGCCTCAGGTAGTTTTCAGGGTGTGATAGCCTCAGAAGGAGGGGTGTCACAAAGTGCCCTTTCGCGCTTTTTCCATGCATTACTCGATGCCATGGCACAGAGGATGCAACACCACATTTACTTCCCCAGCAACCCACAGGAACTAGCCCAGACCAAGCAGGACTGTTACCAAATTGCCCGATTCCCCCACGTCATAGGATGCATAGATGGGACACAAGTTGCAATATCCCCCCTCAAACAATGAGTACGTATTCAGGAACCGGAAATGCTACCATTCACTAAACATTCAGGTGGTGTGTGATGCCAAAAACATAATCACTGACATAGTAGCAAAGTATCCAGGCAGCACACATGACACTTTCATCTTCCATCACAGTGTGCTATACCGTAGACTCTCAAGAGGTGATTTTGGCGAGGGATACCTACTAGGTAAATGCATTTAAACATAGGGCACATTTCTACTGACTACCATGTGCAGTTCAGTGACTAACCATTGACGTTTCAACCCACAGGTGACAGTGCTTATGCAGTTCGGTATTTCATCATGACACCCTACCTGAATCCTGCTAATGCTGGGGAGCGGCGATATAACAGAGCACACATTTCTACAAGAGGCACCATTGAACGCACATTTGGGATACTGAAGAGCAGATTCCGATGCATACATAAAAGTGGAGGTGCACTCCAATACAGCCCACATACATGTTGCAAGATAGTGGTAGCATGTGCCTTGCTGCACAACATCGCCACCAGGAAAGGCACACCAGTGGAGCTGAGTGAATCTGAATTCTTTGACGTGGAGGGGCCTGGGCCTGGGCCTGGACCTGGACGCATGGCAGCTGGGCGCCAGAGGCATGATGAGATTACGTGCAACTACTTCTAGGTAAGAAATAATGACACAATGACCAATCTTGTGTTTTAATTCCTTAATTGAAGGAGAAACAATGCCACACGTCCTTCATACCAACTAGTCACACTCCTATTATCATGCACATGTTTTTCTCACAGTGCTACAATTACACAGGAGTGATTGCAAAGTCAAGTCTGTAGTTGACCTCTCCCAATGCTTTCACAATGAACCCCCCATATGCGGCACAGCCTAGCTAAGGCCCCTGCTGGTTGTTGAACTGCGTAATCCTAAATGTACGTAGCAGGCCTATTGTTCCTGCCACTACAGCGCCTCTCCATGATGGGTGGTAGGGTGTTGCTGCTCTGCACAGATTGTGCATCCTCTTCACTGGGAGTTAGTACTCCAGGCCCGTAGTAGGGACTGCCCGTAGCTCGTCAAGAGCAGATGTTGCCTGCACAACTGCTGTAGCGATGTCCTAGATGCCATGGGCAAACTCCTGCTGCATAAAGCAAGAGGGGTGTTCCTACAGTGGCCGTATCATTCAATAATGTGTATACATCTCTAAGTAATCACAAGGGGCAGTGACAGAAGAAGATAAAGTGCAAACAAAGTTCATTCAGAAAAATATTTATTTATTCTTTTTTTAAATTTTTTTCTAGATATAAATTCATATAAATATTATTATTCAACAAAAAAACCTTTTTTGAATTAATAGGTAATACATAGATTAATTGAGAAAATTCATAAAGAGCACAAGACAGTCATAAAAACAGCAGCAAATTAGCAGGTCCCCTGAAAGGCAATCATGCACCACAACTCACTCACGTGCTAACAATCATTCTACATTCATACCACATACAAAAATGGAGAAGGAACTGGATTCCAAATAGCAAGATGACTATGCTAATGTGGTCCAAGGGCACCAGAGTGTAATTGTTGGCCCTTGTAGCGGGTCTACGCGCGTTTCGGTGGACAAGCCACCTTCATCAGGACCTTCTTGACCAAAAAAGTGTAGATATCAGGGGATCAAACAAGAGGAGTTTTGGCCTAAAAAAGAAAAAGATATATATAAATCTCTGTCACTAGCACATACACCAAAAAACTATGTACAAGAGAGCATTAATACATACAAACTCCTGCTGCATTACAATGCTGCGCCTGGTGTGGATGTTAGTGGCAGAGGCCAAGCGGTTGATGGCCCATGTATATCGGTCCAAGCGCTCCAGCTCCCGGCGCCTAGCAGCACGTTCTGCGCGCAGCTCACCACAAAGCGCATGCATGGCATCCCTCAGTTCACCTTGTATTCCCCTGAGCCCTGCCCTCACCTCTTGTTGTAATGCCTTAGTGTTTTTCTCTTGCAGGCGCTGCACCTGCAACATATTCAATTCCAGGCCGGCAAACACAGATTTATCACCCTGATCTCCAACATTGTTGGTCGTGCGATGTCTGTGCCTGGCTGTGCCTTGTGGGACTTGCCTGTCTTGTGGACGGGACTCAGTGGTGTGGTATGGCTCACTGGTTAGAGGCGGCAGACCCGTAAGCAGAAAACGGCCCGTGACCAGGGTTCAATTCCCGACGCGGCAGGGTCGTGGACCAAGGTCAAAAACGGACTCGATAATTCTCGCATCGGTGCCTACTCTAACCAGGGAACACACTCGGCAACTCTGGGCATTAAGCTTGCCTCATCTCTACAACGGCCCCCCACAGATGCCGGGGATGCCTGGTTTCACCTTGGAGATACCCAGAAAGGGACCATCTCACAGGGAAAACCAGGGCGGGTTCCCCAGAGGTCTTCAGCGCCAGGATACTCCATGGAGTCGCAGTGCGCTTTACAAGTACACCCACATTTACACATTTACATTTGCTGGGCTGTGTGTCTTCAGAGTGCAAATTTCCATTGCTGTCCTCTGCCTCGTCCTCAATTGGTGGTAGTGGTATAACTAAGTGTCTCCTCTGTTTTTTGCGAGGATTGACAGGGCTTGCCTCCCCATCTGTTTCTTGCTCCTGCCTTGCCTTGCGTCTCCAGAGTCTGGACGTTCGGTCACTGTTCCACTGCCTGTAGGCTGTGTCGTAGATGGTGCTGTGGACAGAACAGCACACATTTATTAACTGTACTCATTTGCAATGTGAAAATAAAATATTTCACAGTTTGGGATTACATTACTTTTTTATTTCCCTTTCCTGACCTGCACATGCAATATTTGACTAGGGTGGCTGAGAAACACAAGTTTGAATTTCATGTGACTACATCTCCCAAGATGCATTGCTGTGTCTGCCAGTGTACCTGCTCTGGCCTGAAATTTAGTTTCCCCTGACCCTAGGTCGCTTCTGGGGGGTATCTGGGGGGTGTTAGGGGTGTGATGGCATGCTTCTTACCTGGTCTAGATGATGGTTGATCTGAGCTGTCTAGGGCAGCCACACCCGTCACGCTTTCTGATAGCAGGGTACCCTCCACAAGTTCCTCCAGATGTGTGGAGTCCGGCACAGTTGAGGTCCCTCCACTGGTGTGCCATGACTGCTCCAGCCTGGCAGCTAGCTTCTCTTTGGAGTGGTGGCGCAGGTCGTACCAGCGCTTACGTAGTACATCCACACTCCGGTGTGTCACTCCCAGCGTGTTCACTTTTCCCTGTGTGTGAGCCCAAATGCGCCTTTTACGGGTCTCTTGCGAAACAGTAAATCATGATTTGGCGCCATCTCCTGGATCAATGTCTCCAGTTCAGCCTCTGAGAATTTTAGTTTTCTTTTTCTAGCACATTCTCCCTCCTGCTGCTGCTTTTGCTGCTGTGTTTCAGGCATGGGCATGTTTCCACTTTCAGCCATGGTTATTTAGTAGCACTGTTCACTCTCCCTCTCTCCCTCACTGTGACTCTCACTCAGCAACACTGTTGCCGCATGGGTAGTCAGGCACTTCCTGGTAGTGATGTCATCAAGCTGCACCAGAGTTTCCGATTGGCAGATTTGCGAAATTCACTAATTTGCTATTTTTCCCGTTAAGGGATCGCAAATTTGCGAATTCTTGGTTATTTATTTGCGATTTGTTTCATACATACCGATTTGCGATTCTGAATCTGCGATTCAGTAAAAATCACAAATTGTTACCTTGATACATATGGCACTTAATGAGGTACTGCATCTTCGGAAAGCAGCGGAGTATGTCTACAGATCAGGAGATTCCTAAAGTTTATCAGAGTCTGGCCGTAAAAATATATTTATGCAAGATTGTGCATGTATGCTATGCTGGGGTATTATTATAGTGGTATGTATTGAATTGCAATGCAATAAACACAATTATAAAAATGTTTATTCTTTGAAAAGTAATAAAATATAAACATAAACTAAGCACTGGATTCCCAGTAAATAAAAACCTTGAAAGCACTATTTTAAACAATATTAGTTTGCATGTATACTGTTAGAAATAATTTACAACCAGCAAATAATAAAATATATGTACTTTGAGTCTTTAATGTAATTTGTATTTACACCCTGCAAGTTAAATACTTAAAACAGTTTTTAACTTTGGTAATGTAGAGTTGAGTATTCTTTATGAGTCACAAGAGAAGACCATCTTGTACGCAAGGGTACGCCAATTACCAATCTTTAAGATGACCACTATAGCATTATGAGGAATTAATTATTTCAGTCCACCACAACATAAAAGTGTCCTAAGATCACTGCACAGAGCTGACCATAGATAAAACACTTCGCCCTTCTTCCGCTCTAGTATTTACTACCACGTCCAACATACTCAGCTTGACATTGAAAAAGCATAAAATCCGGAGCCAAATTCATAATAATACACGTTTTTTAATTTCGACTAACCAATTTAATGCTTGTGATACAAATGTATAAATTGACTTATGAATAGCATGGCAGGCTTTGTTAGAAATAGTAACTAACATAAGTTCAAGGACGAATATGCCTCAATGGAGTATAAACGTGTTGTTATATTCTTACACTGCAGTCATCCGAAATAAAAGTTTCATTTCAATAACTGAATTGAAAGAGTTCCAGGGTCAAAATTGTTTAGAATAACTAAAATCTTGAAAATGTGATTCTTAGAACGAAGTAGTACACTGCAGTCACAAAATGAAATTACTGCATACCCATCCAATGGGTGCTTAGCTCTAACGAATAAACAACTCGGTATACACTACTGTAAGGGAGAACACATATATAAAAGAATGAATACATCTCAACTGATCGCCATGTTAGGAAACAAAGATTCAGTACATAGACATGGAAATAAATCGTTTCGACAATTCAGAAATGCGGTATCAACATCAAATACTCAAAATGCTAGGCTTATTAAATCTGTAGCTATTTTATTGAACGTATCTGTCAGCAAACATGCTGTGGTGCATAGTGCTCAACTTGTGCACTTTGCTTCTAACAACCTTTACATTTGGTGGAATCTTAAATCAGTCTGGCAGACTCGTCTACAAGATAAGACACAATCAATGTTACTACAGAAAAAACATTGGAAGACCGAATAGGCTGGCCTTGGCAAGCTGGTACTTTTACTGCCAATTTCACACAAAAAAAGGAAAAAAGAAAAATATGGGGGCACCTAAGCATGGCCACTTTTTGCTTGCAATAAAAATTCTAAATTTAACAAATGTTCGGTGATTCAGCTGCTTTGCGACTGATATGTTTTTAACCAACAAGTCTTTCAGTCGTGCCATGCATTTTATTATTTCTTGCCAAGGTGACAAATATAAAACACCACCTGACCAAGCACCTAAATTTGCAGGTAGCAACAATATTACAATGTCATGAAACACTTTATAACATTAACGTTTTAAAAAAGACGGAAGGCAAAATAAATAGCTGGTATTTAAATGACTAAAAGTGCATTTAGAAAAACACATTTTGGACCAGCTTTGCAACTAATGAGAGGAAAACCATTTAGACAAATGGGAACAATATGTACATACTTTGTGCAGTTACTCAAAGTGAAGGGAGCCAATATGAATAGCGAACCGCCCCACTGCCCAATGCTGTATGCAATATTAATGTGAATGACAATGTAACAGACCATTGGATGAAGTCTGCTGATGGAAAGTCTTTATATGTATGTATATTATGTAGGATTGTTTGGGAACAGAAATAGTCTAGTGAAATGATGAAACCTGTCTCAAAACCCAGACCTAAAAACATGTATATGTGAATGTATATTTATATGTATAAACCAATAATACAGGTGTCATAATTTACTTTTCATTCTTCAAGTTGTAGTCTAACACTGACTTCATAAACCAACAGCCCTAACTCTAAGGGCTCGACTCCAATGTCGATTAGAAGACCTCCGAATCGGATTTGGCATTCCCGGATCCGATTTGTAGCCCTTGTTTCCGACCGAATCGTACACAGGTCCGAATGACCAAGTAGGAAAAGAAGATCGCATACGCGTTGACCGAATCGTTTCCGGGACCAGAACCGGTCCGTATGACTCATTCGTAGCCGAATCGCGCTGCGCAATGGAACTGAATACCGCCCGAGCGAGCACGATGCATGATTCGGACAGCATCTTTGCCTCCGTCTCAGCGAGACGAAATGGCTATTGGAATCGTACAGCGGGGGGTCTGAAACAGGCCCCCTTTCAGCCGGGCCCTCCGAATCTGTCACAAGGGTGTGCCCATGGGTCCCTCTGATCCAGGCATGCCCAGTGTGGTGGGCACCACAGGGTGTACGCTTTTCTCCACCCACGCCTTTTTGCTATTGGAGCCTGTGTACGCGTCTGTACACGGGCTCCCATAGAGTTCAATGGGAGTCTGAGCGAACGTAGTCCATAAGCATACAGCTGCATTGTACTCGCTCGTTCTGACTCCCGGAGCACGTTTCGCTCAGAAAGCCCTCCAGATCCGAGTCGTACAGAGTGTTTTCCTAGCGAGATCGCAATTGGGCCCTCAGGGCCTGATTCTGATGTGGTTAGGAAGGCCTTCTAACAGCATTTGCTCCATCCAAATCAGATCGGGAACGTGTCTTTCTGACTTTGGCCCCGTTTCTGATGCGGTTTGAAAAGCTTCCTGACCGAATGGGTTTGGGAATGGTTTTCTGACCAAATCGGATCAAGAGAGTCCAACAGACCGATGCATCTGGATGCCTCTAAATACGATTTGGTTGGGCTCCCATTGACTCAATAGGAGCCTTTGTTCTGACCGCATGCATAGGCTCGCATTGAAGAAAGGGTGGCTGGGGAAAATCGGGAGCCCTCTGGTGGGCACACGCTGGGGCCTGCCACACTGTGCGTGGCCGGTAAGGGGGTACCCCCACAGGCCCGATTGGAAGGCTCTGGGTGCAGGGAGGCCCACTACGGGCCCCCAAAGTCTTAGTGTCTGACAGCACGATTCAGAAAGGCTGTCCAAATCCAGAATCGTACTCGGTCATTCAGAGATGAACGATTCTGCTCCATAAGGCTTGGTCATTCCAAATGCCATCAGGTTGGGATTGCGATATCCCTAACGCCTAACTCTCATCATACCCGGTCTGTCGTAAACCTTTCTGAGTCGGTCGGAAAGACGCGTTCCTGATCCGATTTGAAAGGAGCAAATGCCATTAGAAGGTGTTCCTAACAGCATCAGAATCAGGCCCGACTCGGAAAGGTTTTCGACTGACCAAGTATGATCCGAGTTAGGCGTTAGGAATATCCCAATCTGAACCCTACGGCATTTGGAATGATTGAGCCAGAATTGCAAAAAAAATGCGAAAATATTCATGCATCGGCTTTTGCGATTTCTAAATTGCGAATCGCTATTTTTCGCAATTTAGAAATCGCAAAAGCCGATATTGATGCATGTGGGCCATAATCACATAGAATTAACTGTCTGCAAACCAGATAGCTCTCTTACTACTTGTTGACTTTGTGCTTGTATCTGACTATCTATAGCGCTTTGCTGCCTTTGACCAGTATAGCGCTATTGAAATACTACATACATATTTCTTGAGCAAACAGACACCTGCATATATGCAGAAACATTGTCTCTGTTAGTAATACACTACAATATCAGCTACATCAGGGACACACAATAGTAAGACAAAGTCAGAACAAACATCCTCCTTTGCTTGTTATCTCCTTATGCTTTCTGTGTATACTGCTATGGCACAAGAAAACAAGGCATTTACGCAGCAACAGACAGCATTAAAGCCAATAAACCAAACAGTAAAACACGCAAATCAGTTTAGCAAAGAAAAAGACAAGAGTTAATGAGCTCATAATGCTCCAGCGGTGTAATGCAGGATGCTATAGCTGAAGCCGCTTCAAGAAGTAGAACACTGGATTCCAGCGACCCCGTGCTATTCTCGAACGTCCTGCTAAAATGCCCCAAGCCAGACAACCCAGCAAATCTTGGACACCAATGTAATGTCATTTATAGGGAACTTTTGCACCATATCTCAGTCCCCGATGGTTCCATTGTTTATAAGTCACTTCTTTTGGAAAGGCTGAATAGGTTCTTTCTGGTCACTTCTCCATATTCTAAACAAAGGAGGAGGATTCTTTGGTCTCAGGCCATAGTCATCAGTGAGAGAAACGATCAACCACTTTCTCCATTAAAGTCTTCCAACACAGTGCCTTTCTTGATCGTTTAGTCGCACTGGGACTACACGAGGCCAAATGATAATCCCTTTAGGAAGCATTTCTAGATGTAGGGTGCAATGCAGAACAAGCCCAGCTCTCAGTTGCCATCTGCGCAGATATAACACTAGGGGGCATATTATCAAGATGTGCATTAAAAAACGCAGATCGCACATTTCCCTATCGCCGGATTTTATCGCTGTGATAGCGCGTTATCATCAACGCGCAACACGTACGCGATATAAAGTCCAGCGATAGTCTGCAATAAGGAACATTAGCGCTTGAAAACAAGCGTTGTTGTCACGCGCTGCTGTGTGCCTTGATAATGTGGGGGGGGTGGATTCAGCTTTATGATCCACACCCCCATGTTATCAATGCCTAACACCTGATCAAAGCAGGCGTTGGGAGACCTGCGATAAACGAGTTTATCACAGGTCTCCTTTTTCCAACGCCTGCCTTGATAATAGGGTGTTACCAACTCCAACCACATTCTACATGTGGTTGGACGTGGGAACGCCCACCCTGCATCCCATTAGCGTTATCTATCGCCCCCAGTGCGAGGGCGATAGATGAAGTCAAGAATACGTCTCTAACTCCGGTTACAGACGTATTGAGAATAGTGCGATAAAAAAAATGCGTTAGCGACTTTAAAAAGTCGCTAACACATTTATCGCGGGCTTGATAATATTCCCCAAGGTTTGTACTCTTCTGTTTTTCCTCCAAATCCAACAGTAATCTACGTTTCTGGTGGTGAGATGCTCTTCTTACAGTGGATAGTAGCAAGCTATTGGCGATAGATCCTAATCCAGTCCCCCAAAACACCCCCAGACATACCAGCCACTTGCAGTAGGATGCGTTCCCTTAGTACAAGCCATACTAGAAATGCCTGCTCTGGTGTCTTTCAAAAATACCAGGGGGCATATTACCAACAACTAGCGATAATTTTTGTCTCTAACTTGTTTAGAGACAAAAATTATCGCCGCACATCGGCGATTTTTATCGCAGATAAACCTTGCTATTAGCAAGGTTTATCGCAAATGCGATAAAAAACGGCCGCAATGCATGAATATCGCTGAAAAGTCAGCGATATTCATGCATTATCAAGCAAATGCTCTTAGCCATGTTATCCACCTCCCATTGGATAACATGGCTAAGAACTGCTCAGGGCAGGTGTTAGCTTTTGGAGATATTCGCGCTTAGCGCGAATATCTCCATAAGTTGGTAATAGGAGATAGCGATGTTAGGGACTGTTTCCAGTAGCTAACATCTTGGCACGCCCACTTTGCATGTCATTAGTGATAAATATCACTGACATGCAAAGCGGGGCCCAAGATGGTCGCTATCTCCTATTATCTGTCACTAACTGGTGTTAGCGACAGCTTGGTAATAGGGAGATAATTTTATCTCCGCTTTCTTGGCTTTTAAAGCCAATAAAGCGGAGATAAACCCCCTTGATAATATGCCCCCAGGACCTCAGTCACCGTGGGGAGCTCGGAATTCACACCCATAGGCTGTCTTAGTAAAATGTGAGTACTACCCTTGAACCCCAGCCTGATATGATTTTAAAGCAGAGATGCTTGCCCTTGGGAGCAGAGTCAGCTTGTGCAAGAGCCGGCCACATCAAAGGCATTTCTCATACTAGAGCCATCTCCCTCATTCCAAAAGAACTGGGAGAGGGATGGCCTGTATTTAACACCTCTATGCCATTCTACACGAGAACTGTCGACAGTTCACACCTATTGTTCTTTTTCAAAAAGCTATCTCATGCCTCGTGAAATATTTAATCACTGACTCACACTAGGGAAGAAAGAGCTAATTACTGCCCAGGTTTCCGGACAGAGATGAGAAACGTTCAACAATATCCCCTCTGTAGTACATTTAACAACAATTTTACATTGCCCTTATATTTAGATTTGAAGTATTACAATGGTGTGCATGTTTCTGTTGCTGTTTCCCAAAGCAACTCATGGCTTGTTATCACAAGTAGGCTTTTTCTATAGCTATCACAATCTATGCAAGGACAGGCCTATCCCAATATTGTGCACGTTCACCCCTTTTAGATTATACACTCTGCCTTTGTAGGCTCTAAGACATACCTTAGGAGTATTTTAGCTAATGTATAAAGTGGTCATTTCTACATGTGCAGGCTGCAATTTAAGCTGCATTCACTCAGGCCATCATTGTCAGTATGAAGCCAATAAATATTTTTAAAGTTACCAATGTGGATGGTGTAAGATGATACTGCAGCTCACACGGGACATTTAAGGGCATATATTCTAACCTTTCACACAATGCAGCGCAGCAACTGAACTTGCTGCGTTGCGTGAAAGGGAAGGAGAAGAACAGTGACATATTATCAACGATACTGTCTCCTAGTGCTAACACACTTCTGGCAGCCAAGCACCAACGCAGGCACTCTTGCATCATGGTGCAAGGGTGCCTGAGTTGTAGTCAGGATAAGGTTTGTGTCCGAATGCACAATGCAGCTCACATACAAAGAAGAAATAATGAGGAGAAATAAAGATATTTCTCCTTGTTATGACACACAGAGATTGTCACGCCATTTTGGATCAAGTCCATACTTACAAGCCTTTGCAAATATGTGGGTGAACGTCTGGACGCACAGAAACGCCCATGCACACCCATGTAATGCCTACCTGACGCAGGGTAAGGCAAGGCAGCGCTATGGGTATTTGCATGGCTTTGTAAATCCCGAAATATATTTTGCGTCAGGACTGCGCCAAAAAAGTGATGCAACCCCAACACAGAATATTAATAAATCTGGGTCTTCAGTATTATGCTCTGGGTTTACTTCCTGGGCCATGTTAGTGTAGCACATGTTGCTGTAGTGTATGCAGCCTGGGACTAGCTGTCTTTCACCATATCCAATGCTCAGAGCACATGCACTGGGGCCTGTGTAGAAGTCTCCAGGTACCGAGATGCCAGTACATTTAGTCAGAAAAGTGTCAGGAACCAAGCAAAAATCTGAACTTTCCTAAAATTGCATTTAAATTTGGGCTGGGTTTTTAGTTTCCTTAAGAGCATTGGAGATATAACTGCACAATTTGGCTATACACACGTAAGAAGTGTCAACACTTTTGCCCTGTTTTTAGTTAGGATCAGAGAGCACGTATCTTAGGTGGGCATGCATTGAATGGGAAGCCCTAAGGGCCATATTATCACTTTGATAACTTTATTTCGGTCAATGACCATAAAAGTGCAATAAAATATGTACAGGCACAGAAATAAAACAAAAATACATTGAGATTAAAAAGTTATTAAACTTTGGTTATCAAAGATAAGAAAAAAAGTGAGAAGCAATAGTCTGTTATTTCTTATTAATAAAAACAGTTCTTCTCCGCCACATGCCAAGTAAAAATCGAGAGACAGCAAAAACAATGGGAGGGGCGGTATCGTAAGTTAAAGCTCTGCAAGCTTGTACACAATGTCTGAAACCCAGGTTTTTGCATAGTGGGATAATCCAGCATTTCCGAATTTCACTATATGCCGGACAAAAAAAGAAGATATGTACAATGTCTTCCCTACAGTATTTACAAGCAGGGCAGTTGGCCTCCATCGTTTTTGCCCATCTGGATGTCAATACCCCAATCAGTATAGAGCTGTGCCTCAGTTGGATGTATAGTTTTCTTGCAAGTGGAGGCTGCACTAGGTCCAGAAACACCTCTGTCCTGGATTCGGCTTTCATCAGTAGGAACTCAGTAGACAGCCTGCCCAGGGAAGTTGAACAATGTAGCATTTTGAGGTTATGCGATCTTACAGCCGCCACTAATACAGTCCTTTGCATCCTCATGCAGCTGTCCTCCGGTGTATCCCAAAGTTGGGGTAGGCCAATTTGGTAGAGGAGAGCCTTTACATGTGCCAACCAGGGTATGTTCTTGTTCTTTAGCTGCCCCCAAATTGTAATGAACTCTACTCTAAAGGATACAAGCTCCGGCACAGACCAGAGCCTTCTCCAGTAGAGCAGAAGTCGTGCAGCTATCAAGTCGTTAATATGTTCCAAGCCCAAATCCAAGCGTAGTGATACAAGGGGCGTACTTTGAGGAAGAGCAAACAGATGTCGCATGAAGGCCTGCTCGACCTTCAGTAAGTTGCATACATTTGTATATCCCCAAAGTTCTGCAGCGTACAAAGCTGCAGACCTGACCTGTGTTTTGCATATCTCAAGGGCAGGGGTAACAGGTTTAAAAGTTGAGGCTCTGTGGAGTCGGCCTATGCCTCCCATAATCTTTGCAAGTCTCAGGGAAGATTTAGAAACCTAGTGGTCCCATGTAAAGTGCTCAGTCAAAGTCACCCCCAGGTATATAAAGGTCTTGACTCGCTCTAGTGGAGTTCCATTCAGTGTGGGATTTGGACGGGTGTGCTTCGGGGGATTGAAGATCATGAACTTGGTTTTCTCAAAGTTGACCTCCAAAACCCGCGAGGCACAAAAGGAGACAAACCCTCCAGGACCCGCTGGATGCCCGATGATGTCCGCGACAACAACAAAGTGTCGTCCGCGAACATCAGAGTGGGTACTCTACCAGTAGGAGCATCGTTGTCCCTGACACAATTAAGTTTACCTATCAGGCCATTAACATACAAACTGAAAAGAGCGGGGGCCAGAACGCAACCCTGGCGTACGCGAGTGACAGGGAAGCGGGCTGATAATTCCCCGTTTTTCCCACACCTCACCTGAGAGTAATTCCCAGTGTGAAGTCTGATTAGGGCATCTAATAAGTAGGGAGGGAGACCAAGTTCCTCCAGCACTGTCCACAGCCTCTCCCTAGGAACCAGATTGAATGCGGCCCGCAGGTCCAGAAGACAAGGTAGAGGCTGCCACCCTCTACCCTTGCAGTTTTTCAATATAGGACCTGGAGCCGAAAGATCTGGTCCCAAGTCGAGACCCCTGATCTAAATCCAGCTTGGAGGGTGGTCAAAGTTTTATTCTCCTCCATCCAGCCCAATAATCTATCGAGTAGGATTCGGCCCATCAGTTTCTGGGTGGTGTCAAGTAAACCAATTGGTCTGTAGTTGGATGGGACGAGCGGGAAGCCCTTTTTAAAGATCGGAACAATCTCAGCTCCCAGCCAGGTCTCAGGTAATGAAGAACCCTGTAAAACTGCATTGAACAAGACCATTAGGTATGGAGCCCAGATTTTTGGCTGGGAACAAAAAAGATCTCCCGGGAGCTTGTCAAGACCCGGGGCTTTATTCGGAAGCAGTCTCTCAATTGCCAATTCAACTTCCCTGAGTGAGATGGGGTCTAAGCTATTGGTGGTGGTCCTATTATGGGCATCCTGCTGCTCTATCAGGAATCCAGGGCCCAAGGCCTCCGGCAGTCTACACTCGTGCAGGGGGGCTGGGGCCGTGGAAATCTCAGGAATTTGCATGGAGTCCTGATTTTGACAGGGGGAAGCCCCGGGGCCCGTGGCCCCCGGCAGTCGATACTCGTGCAGGAGGTCCTGGGCCGTGCAACTAGAGGTCCTGAGACACACAGGTCTGAGGGACCAAAGTCACTTTTGACAACTTGTCCCGACCTTGGCACATAGTTCCCTCCATCTCGGGACTTGTATAAAGTGACTTAAAGTGTGCTTCCCACACTATAGGAGCGATATTCGAGACCCCAGCGTCTCTCTCACCTCCCTCCGAGGAGGTAGCAATGGCCCAAAAGGTCTTGGAATCTTTTAAGAGTAGTGCCTGTCTCAACTCATCCCATCTGGATTCCTCCCACTCACTCTTAGCCCTAATGAGCACCTTCTTGTATAGTAGTCTTGATGCTCGAATTTTTAAGATGTCCCTAGATTTAATTGCTGTGAGAAGGTCTTTCTTTGATTTTTTACAGGCGTGGTCATGCCAGGGATGTGTTTTGTTCCTTCGGAACTTAGTCCCACTAACCGTATAAAATACATCCCCCAGACTCTCAACTAACTTTGTGGGTTTCTATAGTCTGCCCATGAGAGGTGGAATTACCCATATCACTTATTAGTGGGATAGCAATCAGGTAGATTTGTGCAAGACGGGTAGGAAGGCCATTTGACCCTTCTCCTGTTATTGGATATAATATAGGATGGCACTGTCAAGTTAGAACTAGAATCAGGGTTAGTTAATCCAAATGCACCAGGCTTAAGCGTCAGGACCAACGCATTGTGGTCACTGTCGTGCCTTGGAACAACCCTAAAGTCTTTGAACCTGTCCCAATGTTTGGCTTCCAGCATAAGATAGTCAATGATGGAAGTACGATTTGTCTTATTATATGTGGGTAGGCCTGCACTTTCGTTATTACCCCTTCCGTTGCATGCCCGCAGAGACATTGCAAGGGTCAAGGATTTAATTTGTAGTACTAGTGAGGACCAGGCCTTTACCGGGACAATCCTTGGGGCAGGAATATGCCAAAGCGAGTCGACCTCATCCTCCTCACACAACTCGGATCCACCCAAGGGTTCGAACTGACAATTCAAATCGCCGCCAAGAATTATTGAAGTTGTGGAATCAAGTGCCTGAAGGAAAAGGTCGAGTGCTTTAATAGTGCTCGATTCCTTTCCGTTTACGGTAGGCCTAGAGTAGATATTTATGATAGCCACTCTAGGTTTATTAGCGGGCTTTAGTAAAACACATTGGATAACTGGGGATTTTGTATCCACATGGGTAGCCTGCACAACTAAGTGTAAGCCTACCGATATGGAAAGACCACCTGAGGGGCGGCCTTTCCCCCCAGAAACTGCAGGAATGTCGTATGTTGCGAAGCCGGTACTGGCACTCTCCTCTAGGGACCAAGTTTCTTGCATCACACAAATATCGTGTGTGGCCATAAAAGAAGACCACTCCGGTACAAGTAGCTTACTCTTCAGCCCGGCTACATTCCATGAGAGGATTTTTATATTTCCTTCCACAACATTTACTATATCCTGCACATCCCCTTGTTCTTTAGGGTGTACCTGGTCCAGGCTCTGCTCTGCCCTAGTCCCCTCCCTCGTAGTTACATTAGGACAGGAGTCCTCACCACTGACCGAGGGTAGTGTCTTTTCCTTTGTTACAAAACCCACCGCTAGGTTACCCTTGTTAAGTTCTTGTGGCGGCGTACCTGTCTGGGTGAGTCAATCAACCTCCTCGAGGACACTAAACCTGTTCCAATGGGCTTGCAACGGGTAGGTGGGAGTAGGTGGGCAAAAACCCTCCCCAAATAGCTGCCAATGGTGAATCCTATTAGGAGGGGTGAAGCGATATTATTATTTGAGGCCTCCTATGGTAGGTCGGTTTGTGGATTGGGGTAGGATAGAAATAGGATAAGTGCAGAGGAAATATTTGGGACTCTCTATGAGAAGGGGTTCTACAGATGTAGTCAACGGCAGAGGAGTCCCTAAAATTAATTGTAACAACATCCCCTGCCACTGTTTTAGGGCACCTTCCAATCCAGTCTACTCTTCTCACTCCCAGTATGTGACCCAAGATATTGGGAGGAAAGAGTCTATTTAGGCTTAGCCACTGGATACACTTATTATGTAAATCTACCTCATGTTCTCTTTTCCCCTCACTAAGGGCCGGGACACCCACTAAGGCAACCACATATGGTTGTGCTTCTGGGGGCAGAGTTATTGACGGCAGTTGGCTAGAAGCTGCCGTGGACGAGGGAGATCTCGATGATGGTGCAGCATTATTTGTTGCCGAATTTTTAACCTCCTTAGGATGTTGACTAGGTTTAGCAGTATGGTCCACTACGGGGAGAATGGTATGACCTAGTGTATTGACCGTTGATATAGGGGGGGTACGGGGTTTATGGGCTTGGCAGTAGTTGTTGCTGGGCCTAGCTTTTTGTTCAATACTGGTGGGACAGTGGACTTAGCTACTTCAGGACAGGGTGCCTTTGTAGAAGCACCAACCGATGTAGGGGCTGCCAAATTACCTTGGGGATTTTGTGGCTTTGTTGCCCCTACAATCCTATTATTTAAAATGGAGGTTAGTCTGTCCAGTTTTGAAACTAGAGGTTTAATATAGGAGGCGATGGTTTGCTCCAAACTGGTCTGGAGATCAGCCACCATATTGGTGACCCTGCATGGTATCCCTGTAGATGAATGCAGGGAGTAATCAGATGGGGTCACCAAGTTATGGTTGGCCTGCTTCTTTGTACCCACATTTTTAGGGAGACTATCCTTTTTCGTCTTAGAGCCCACCCTGCCAGGTTTTGATTTTGCCACGGGGGGGGGAGAGTCAGGATGCAGGGTTGATCATCAATGTTTATAGGGGACTCTACTGAGGCCAGTGATAATTCAGCATCTACTGAGGTCTCAGCCGGGATCTGTGCACAGGGCAACTCAGCGTATGTGGATGTTAAATAAGAGTCCAAGATTGTGGGGTCGATGGCAATGACTGAACAATCTTCGCCATGGTCTTTAGAACATACTGTGGGTGGGAAGGATCATCTTCTTTCGGTATTTTCAATTGCGTTAGCAACCACCCCTATGGTTTGTTGTAGCATTTTGTCAATAGCCGTCAATGTTGGCAAGGGCTGCGGCAATGTAGCCTGAAGTCTAGTATTTGGGTGAGATGCAGATAGTTTAGATTTCTTGCCCTGAATGCTCATTCTTGCTAGGGGGTGGTAGCTTAATTAACAACAGAGTATTGGAGAGGGAAGTAGATTTAATGAAAAGTCCCGCACGAAACAGATATGACACTCTCAATCCTATGGGAGCCCGCTGGATAAATGAACAATGGATAAAAGACAAGGAAAAGCAGATGGCAGTACCTTAATAGTAAGCTCCGAGTTCTTTTAAGTTGAAATGTCACTGGTAAGGGGGGTGGCCCGTCCCGTCCCCTGTAGTCCCCTGACGGCCACAGAAGGTCCCGCCCTTGTCCCGGGCTTTTCCCGGCACCACCCGCGCGCGTCCCGCGATGCGGGAGGGGTTCCGATCTTTTCAAGCGCCTCCGGGCGCTGCAGTGGCGTCACAGGTGCGCCCTGACCCCCGGGGCACCTGGGAGTTGTAGTGCCGGCGTGGGGAGCACCGAGGTTACAGGAGCTGTTGCCCTCACGGCTGGTACTGCGGCTGGCTGGAGGCACCTGGGATATGGGAGCCGTTTCCCTCACGGCGAAGATTGCAGCAAGGTGAGTGCTGCCCAGACGTCCCCCCGCAGCTCCCGGCGCTCCAATCTTTTCAAGCGCCTCCGGGCGCTGCGGTGGCATCACAGGTGCGCCCTGACCCCCGGGGCACCTGGGAGTTGTAGTGCCGGCGTGGGGACCACCGAGGTTACAGGAGCCGTTGCCCTCACGGTTGGTACTGCGGCTGGCTGGAGGCACCTGGGATATGGGAGCCGTTTCCCTCACGGCCAAGATTGCAGCAAGGTGAGTGCTGACCAGACGTTCCCCCCGCAGCTCCCGGCGCTCCAATCTTTTCAAGCGCCTCCGGGCGCTGCGGTGGCGTCACAGGTGCGCTCTGACCCCCGGGGCACCTGGGTGTTGTAGTGCCGGCGTGGGGAGCACCGAGTTACAGGAGCCGTTGCCCTCACGGCTGGTACTGCGGCTGGCTGGAGGCACCTGGGATATGGGAGCCGTTTCCCTCACGGCGAAGATTGCAGCAAGGTGAGTGCTGCCCAGACGTTCCTCCCGCAGCTCCCGGTGCTCCAATCTTTTCAAGCGCCTCCGGGCGCTGCGGTGGCGTCACAGGTGCGCCCTGACCCCCGGGGCACCTGGGAGTTGTAGTGCCGGCGTGGGGAGCACCGAGGTTACAGGAGCCATTGCCCTCACGGCTGGTACTGCGGCTGGCTGGAGGCACCTGGGATATGGGAGCCATTTCCCTCACGGCGAAGATTGCAGCAAGGTGAGTGCTGCCCAGACGTATTATCAAGATAGGGCGCTACATTATCGATGCTTTTATCGGCAGGAAACTGCCGCTAAAGCGGCGATAATGGGTTTGATAATATGCCCTTGTGAATTCCCATACAAGTCCAAGTTAACACCAGAACCTGGGCTTCTATGGGAATTCACAAGGGCATATTATCAAGCCTGTTATCGCCGCTTTAGCGGCAGTTACCTGCAGATAAAAGCGGCGACAATGTATCGCCCTTTCTTGATAATATGGCTCTACACTTTTTAACTTGTCCATTAATGTAATAGTCTCTTTTCGTTAAGGTAATGGGCAGAAACTGGTGAGGTGTGCCTTTGACTTTAACCCCTTCACTGCAGCAGCTATTCCGCCACAGTGCTAAGGGGGCGGGGCGGAAATACGGCGGGCGCATGCTGGTGACGGAACCGCTCCGTCACCAGCGTCGGTTGCGCTGTGCTTATGACGGAGCGGTTCCGTCATGGCCCCGCCCGCTCAATAGAACGCTCAGCGCAGGCGCGGATTTCGCGCCGCACAGGAGCGTCGGGCGGGCCATGAAGGACCCGCTCCGTCATCAGCACAGCGCCACCGCAGCTGATGACAGAGCGGTTCCGTCATCAGCAGGGGAGGGGTTAAGTTAGTTGACACGGAGCTAGAGGTAAATAAGTCAAAGGTTTCAAATGTATTATTTCAATCCCAAATGCTGCCGAAAACCAATGGGTTGTCTTGGCACCTCATCAACAATATAGCGACATTAGAATACACTCCTAAGGTTTTCACCTTGTCTTTGAATTTGGTTCTGAAGGATTGGCTTTAGAATAATGGTTAGCAGCCGGTAATCTGTGTAAGGATGGCCTCAACTCAAAATAAAAAAAAATGGTTTCATCCTCATTGTAGCTCATTTACTTGTTATTCATCAAAAATTTTATTGCCAGATAACAGTTTCTGACTGGCATATGTGTCCTTAGATAGATGAAACACAACATGTGTGTCATTGGGCAGTCATATAAGGTTGTGTTCCTTTTACTCAACAAATCTTGTGGAGACATTTCAAAATAAGGATGAGATGGGTGAAGAAATCCAAAACCTAATCATATTGGTGCAGATTGAGGCCTGCGAATACATAGGGCCCGATTCACATAACTAACTTAAGAGAAAATCCTAAACTTACTACTTTTGGTATTCACAGAATTTAGGATTTTGTCTTAAGTTTGTCTTAAGACAGACTTAAGACAGACTTAAGACAGATTTAAGTTAGGATTTTGTCTTAAGTCTGTCTTAAGTCTGTCTTAAGACAAACTTAAGACAAAATCCTAACTTCTGTGAATACCAAAAGTAGTAAGTTTAGGATTTTGTCTTAAGTTAGTTCTGTGAATTGGGCCCTCTGTTTATTGCTTACAAACAGAGGCAAACCATTTCACAGATTGTTCTGACACAACTGCCAAATTCCTGAGTCCTTTTGTCATAAAGGTGTGGATGAGAGTTCGAATAGCCGCAAAGAGGTCTTTGAGCATAAAAATCGCAAGGACTTCTTCATCCGTAATGTCCAGGATGGAAGACTACACCAGTCTTCAGATAACCATATCGGGTGTAAAGTCACACTGCCACTTCCCTAAGATCCTTTGTCTCAAGGAGGTTTTGAATTGTAATGTTGCTGTCTTCCTTAACACTTTTAGGAGGAAGGGTACTTGTGAAATGGTTTGCTCATTTATGGTGTCGGAATCGCTGTATAGTACGTTTCTTGAGGAAGAGGGTGACCCGTTCTTGCTTCAATTTATCCTGTAGACTAATCCACATAAAATAATTATTGACAGAGTTTGCAATGAAAGGTGCAAAAACATGTTCAAATTATTTTACAGTTCTTGAAGGACGTGGACCCTTTCATACATATTAGAATGTTAAATCTTTAGTATTTCATTAGACTTCATCCAAGGTAATTTCTATGATTTTAAGGGTGTTTTGTGTTGAATTAATCTGTTAGATTCAGATTAAATATATTAATGAGACAAAATAGGCATAAATCTTCACGCCACAAAAACTTAATATGACTACAGTAACTACAACTGTCAATATAACTCTTCTTTGATTACATCATACAGCAATATTCTTAGCACATTATGCTGTAATACTTTAATTTAATATGATTATTATCAATAATCATACCTCACGTTAATATTGCTTACTTCAACCCCTTTAATAGTCACTTTTCATGTTTCAAAATATACATTTAGTCTTTACTTCAGAAGATGCTATGACTGATGTCCAACTATCACACCAAGATATAATTAATCAGGAAAGGGTAGGAGAAGTAGGAGAATGTGTCTCAACCACCTCACATATGACTCAAAATACAATCAAAGAGTTCCTGATAGTAACTTTCAGGGTGTTGTTGGACGTGGTGCTTTCTGCAGGGTCATCTCCAAGCTTTTCTGCCTTCACCCTCCTGTGTTCTGAACCTGTTAATGTCAGCTTTTAGGACTCTGCCCACTTTACCCACTTTGCCACTGCTTGCTCTCTTCTTAAACATAATAGAATTGGCTTGTACCCAATTGGCATATTTAATTTAATTCTAAGTCCCTAGCAAAGTGGTACTACACATACCCAGGACCTGTAAATTACATGCAACTAGTGGGCCTGCAGCATTGATTATGTCACCCATTTAGGTAGCCTCTTAAAACATGTCTCAGGTCTGCCATTGCAGCCTGTGGGTATAGGTTTAAACTGCCTATGTTGACCCGGCAAACTAAATCTTTTGCCAGTCCTAAACCCTCCTTTTAATACACCTAAGACACCCCTTGGGTAGGTCCTAAATGGCCAAGAGGACAGGGTGCAGTGTATTAAAAAAGTTGGACATATACTTTTAAGTTTTATATGCTCTGGTAGTGAAAAACTCTTACGTTTGATTTTCACTACTCCATGGCCTATCTCTGCTTAGGATAAAATTGGGTTTCCTTATTACATTGATAAGTGATAACTTGCAATTGGGAGCAGGTAGACAGGTTGAGTTTAGTGTCTAAAGTATTGTAAATCAAAGCTTTCTTTAATGGTAAAGTCGAATCGTAAGCCACATTTCTGAAAATGGTACGTTTAGAAAGTAAGCATTTTCTTGTTCTAATTATTTGGTAACTGCAGCCTGTCTAGGTGTAGCTGGCAGTTTGTCCTTGTGTATTGCTCCTAGACAGTGAGACAAAGGGGAGATAGATGTTAGCAGGATGGGCCACTCAGACTTAATGAGGGGGCAGAGCTGTCAACTACCACACTTGCAGTCTTGCACATCACTATGGACCATCCTGAACATACAATGAATTTGTCAATAGTATTTTGAGTACCAGACAACCTAGGGTAATGGCAAGGAGGAAGGGAATGCTTGACACCTCAGGGAGTGGAAACCCCCAGAACCTTCTCCTGCTTTAAAGTGGGCACCAAGTGTAAATACCCAACTCATCAGTACACCTTTAGACCTGTGGAATACTCAGAAGGCCTGCTGTTCTGCTGCAAGAAGGACTCTGCTTGCTGCCCTGCTTCCTGCGTGAAAGGACTGGAACTGCATCTTGAACCCAGGACCACCAGTTTGACTTCATGAGCTAGTTGGCTGGCCTCCTTATCGGAGCCTCAGGGACAGAAAAGGCTCCAACCATCTGAGCCTGGGCTCAGTCCGCTGTGAGTCTTGCTCCCCAGGTGGTGCCACCCCAGTACTGGACCCTTGGAAGTGGGCCTGAAGGTGCTCTGCCAGCCCAGCTGTGGTCCTGTGGGTGGAACCTATGCAACTCCAATTGGGAAACGCTGCTGTTCTAAGCATCCCGAATTCAGAACCTCGTATTGCAGCTTGCAGTCTCATCTGAACTGCACATCACATCTCCTCGAGAGGACCTCATATCGTCTCTGCTGGGTGATGCATCCTCTACGGGGGACTCCACTCGCTTCACAACCAGGATTTAAGGAACTTTGTTCACAGGTGTACATTTCTCATGTATGACGGTGCTTCGTGGGAAAAACAGGCACTGGAAAGGTGAAGTGTCAATTTTGATGTCTTCAAGCAGTTCTTTGCAGCAGGAACAAACTTCAACGGCCCAGAACTGGATTTGGCACCACAAGGCAATTCAGAACTCCCAGCAGTGGAGTTCAAGTTTGCTGCAGGTGAACCCTCAGTGTCCCTGAGACTTCTTAAGAGGAGGCAAACCCCATTTAAAGCCTTTGGAGAATCTTCTCAAGCAGGATACAGCAAAGTAAATATCCAGTCCTTTTCCTCTTCAAAGTAAAAGTAGCAACTGCAGGCCAACCCAGCAAAGAAACACACAGGAAAGGGGCAGTACTACTCCTCACAGCTCTTCAAAGGCAGAGGTTCCTCTTGATGCAGAAGTATTCTAAAAGTTTGTGGGTTTAGGTCCAATACTTATATCAGTTTTGGCATTTGAAGTGGGCAAATGTATAAAGAGAGTCTTTATTGTTTACAAGTTATTGCCTTGCCCAGCCTTGGCGCCAGACACACTACGGGAGAGGGGTGGAGACAGCATAGTGAGATGATAAGCACCACCCTTTTTAGGTGTCAGTAACAACTCCTACCTCCCACCACTCTAGCCTGGTGATGGTTAATCAGAATATGCAGGACACACCTCAGCTCTTTTGTGTGACTGTCTAGAGTGAATGCACAAATAGTCCCCTGTCAGTCTAAACCAGATGTTGATTCCACAGGCAGGCAGTGGCACAGGATGGTTAAACAAGAAAATGCCCACTTTCTAAAAGTGGCATTTTCAAACACAATTTAAAAAACAACTTCCCTAAAAGATGCATTTTTTAATTCTGAGCTCAGAGAGCCCAAACTCCAAATTTCTATCTCTTCCCAATTGAAAATTACACTTGCAAGATGTTTCAAAGCAGCTCCAATGATAACCTATGGGAGAGACAGGCCTTGCAATAGTTAAAAACGAAATTGGCAGCATTTCATTATCAGGACACGAAAAACACACCATCACATGTCCTACATTTTACATACACTGCGTCCTGTGCATAGAGTGCATTGGGCCGACTATAAGGGTGCCTTAAGTGTATAAAAAGGAAGGTTAGGGTCTGGCAAGGGGGTACACTTACCATGTGACATGGCAGTTTAAAACAGCACTCACAGACAATGGCAGGCCTGAGACAAGTTTACAGAGCTACTCATGTGGGTGGCACAATCAGTGCTGCAGGCCCACTAGTAGCACCCACAGTAAATGTAAATAAATTAATAATTGTATAGCGCACTACTCACCCGCAAGGGTCTCAAGGCGCTTGTACGAATACCGCTGTGGAACCCATCCTGGCTTTCCCTGTGAGGTGTCCACTCCTGGGCACCCTCAAGGTGGAGACCAGGCATCCTTAGCATTGTGGGGGCCGTTGTGGAGATAAAGCAAGCTATTGCCCAGAGTTGCAAAGTGGGACTCCATGATTGGAATAGGCACAGAGGTGAGAATTATCAGGTCCGTGGAATTTATTTTGAGCCCAAGACCCGCCGAGGTGGGGAATCGAACCCTGGTCCTGGGCTAGATCTCTGAATCAGGGTCTGCTGCTCCAATCATTGAGCCACACTTCTCTAGGGACTTACCAGTAAATTAAATATTTCAATCATGGATCACCAATCAGTATTACAATTTACACAGGGAGCACTTGCACTTTAACACTAATCAATCAACACTGGTAAAGTGCCCAGAGTACCGAAACCAGCAAAACCGAAGTCCAGCACACAGTCAGAAAATACAGGAGGTAGAGGCAGAAAGACAGGGGAAACTATGCCAAGGATGCTAGGTCTAACTCATTGGCTCTACGTTAAGCCTAACTTCTCTGTGGCAAGCTACCAAAGGGTTGAGCACAGGTTAATTTGGGGTTTGCTTGTGTTTCATCCTGACAATAACTGTAGTTACTACTTAACTAGGGGTTCACTCCCCTCAACCAGTAAGCCAATTTCCTACATTGGTGTTCAGCAGTGACATTAGGACTTGGTGGTGTGTAATATACTCCATGGTTTGGCTGAAGTAGGTTTCTTTTTTTTTTATACATTTATTTTTGCAGTTTTATACAAATTCACAACTGTACAGCAGCTGACAGTGATACGCAAGGTAATGAAGCATACACAGACAACACATAATTTCACGACAGGATAAAAAATCTGAGGACAATAAATCATTACCCGTCATCCGTAACAGAGCTATCATCGGACACTATGTCAGAATCAGGGTCTAGCAAAGTGGCACAAATATCTCTTAATTCAGTCAGATCATCCGTCACCTTCTCATCTCGTCTAATAGTCAGCATTTGCATTTCTTCTGCTAAAGCCCATTCCATGACATCCCTATGCCAGAGCACAAGCTTGGGTGCCCTCTGCTCCATCCACGTGATGGCTACTCTCCATCTGTCTAGGACAGCAATAATTGTAAGAATTTGGATGGCAACTTCCTAATTGTAAAAATTTGGATAGCATCTTCCTACCTTCCTACCTTTTGGGTGCTTTCTATTGCTGAGCAGGCAACATTGTGGAGTGAGGGACATCGACAGATGTGTGAGCCTACAAATGTCTTCCACCACCAGAGTCCAAAAGTCCTGTACCTGTCGGCACTGCCAGGGTAAATGAAGAAAGACAGCATTGTCCCCGTTACACCAAGGACAAGTATTTGGTTGAGTCAGGGATATACGATGTAGATCCCTGGGTGTAAGATACGTCCTGTGAAGTCATAAGGAATCAGTTGGAAATGGGCATTACAACAGACAGTGTGTGTAAGCTCATTAGGCTCATTAAGGTGCTGCTCATTAAGGGGTATCCAGATCCACATCCCAAGCCACACGTGCCCCCAGGGGAGGCCCGACCCATATGCATGCATTGTTCTGTACAGCAGCGCCATGAAGTGGCAAGCAGAGCTGCAAGTTAAAAGGGTTCCCAGGGTTTGCGTGGGTTCTGGTGCTGCAGTGTAACATGGCCAGGCCACTCTGGAGATGGCAGCTAGGCCAGTTGGTGAAAGAAATGTCCAGTCCCCAAGGGAGAATTCTTGACAGGTCTCCTGAAAGGAAATAAATATCTCATCCAGATATAAGTCCCCCAAATAACAGCAACCCCCATCCTGCCAGGCTCTGAAGGACATAGTGTCCTTCATCAGTCTGACCAGTTTTAATATCCAGATGCTCCTTTCCAATAAAATGGAGCTCGCTTCAAGACTACCTGGGCACATTTTTGCTAAAGGGCTGCTGTCTGTCGGATGACATACGGAATTTCCGCCAAAAACCCAGACCCCTTGATCAAGAGATCTGGTAGCCAGTCTATTCCAATGCTGCTAAACAATAGAAGTTTTACCCAATTGTCGTCCTACTCTAACCAGTGGGCGGTATGCTGAAGATGTGAGGTGTAGTAATACAAAACAAGGCGGAGGACCTCCTGTCCTCCATCCTTGTACTGCCTGTTTATTGTGGTCAAAGCCACCTTACAGCACTTACCCGCCCAAAGCAGCGAAGTAAGAATGGACTTCAGGTGCTTGAAGACCCTAGAAGGGAGACAGCAGAACCTTTTTGGCTATGGCCATTCTACCCATCAATGAGAGTGGCAATGTGTTCCAAAAGGTCATTGATGACAGTAAGGAATCCAAGACCCTGTCCGCATTCAGTTGGAGATGTGTTTTATGTGTGTAGACCATCCTGATCCCAAGATTCCGGAACTGTGCCAACTCCCATCTCAAACCCAAAGTGGGTAACCAGTGAATCAGAATGCCAACGGAAGAGGCAAGAGGGAATAGCAGAGACTTGTTGTGGTTAAGACAAAGGCCACAGATCTTACCAAAATCATCCATCATCGTTAGCAGTTTTGGCACGGTCTGATATGGAGGGGTGAAAAGATAACATGGGGCGTCGTTGGCATAGAGTGAAATTCTGTGTGGGATCCCACCCAGTAGTGTACCACTGTCACTTAGTTCCCTACGCAACCATATCGCCAAAGACTCTATTGCGAGTGCAAACAATAGTTGTGAGAATGGGAAGCCCTGCCTTGCACCATAGCTCAACTGCCAGGTTTCCGAGCGGCATTGTCCAATGCACACTCTTGCTGTTGGCTCCAAATAAAGTAGACAAATCCACCCACAACACCATGGGTCAAAGCCCATAAGCCGCAGCACCTTGAGAAGGTAGCCCCAGTCCACGGTGTCCAAAGCTTTCTTTAGATCGATCGCAACCAGTGCCAGTTCATCATCACAATGTTGGACCTCATGTAGGACAGGGGATAAGCATCAGAGATTCATGCCAAAACTATGCTTCGGTAAACAAATGAACTTGTCCTCATGGACCAAGCGTGCCATACAACATGTCAAGAGAAAGGCCAGCCCTTTGCATAGTAGCTTCATGTCTGTGTTTATCATCGTGAGTGGTCTATAAGTGGTCGGGTTCTCCACATCTCTTACGGGCTTGAGTATCATGCAGATAGCTCCGCCCGCATTGGAGGAGGCAATATCCTAGCCTCCTTGACCTCGAGAAACACCTCCAATAGTCTCTGCCCTACGGTGGCCGACTATTCTCGGTAGAATTCAGACAGGAACTTGTCATTCCCAGGCACCTTAGATTGTGGAAGAGAGCTCATGGCCGTCCTGATCTCCTCCAAATGTAATTGTTCATCCAGGGCTTCAGTCCTACCCAACTCTAGACCAGGGAGATCCAAGCGCGCTAAAAAGGGGATGCATGTGCTGGCAACTACGGTTGGATCTGCAATGTAGACTCCCTGTAGGTGCATACGAAACGTGTCAGTGACACCCACTCTAGAAGTGACGCTAATGCTGTCCGAGGTAATGAAGCGAGTAATTATACAGGATACAGGAGGTGTTTTCCCTTAGGAGAATCCAGGCCAATAGGTGCCCAGACTTGTCCCCCTCTCTATGTAACCATTGTTTAAATTGTTTTACTGTATATTTATTGAGGCGTTATGCGGCTGCAAATTGTTTGTTCTTTCCTGACTGTGGTTAGTGTGGGTGGGTATGACGCCTGTACCCCAGCGAGTCTCAATTCCTCTCCAGTCAATTCAGATTCGAGTAGGCAGTGGACTCCACAAGTCAACCCTACACAGGTACCCTCAGTACTGCCTTAAGAGTCTCCCATTCCATTTTTCTACTACCAGTGAAGCTTCAGTTAGACTCATAGTAACCTGTCAGGAATTGTGAGAGCGCATCAAGTCCTACTGGACCGTCCGTGATATCTGAAAGCATCTGCCAAGACCTCTGTCTCTGTTGTGTACCACCCAGTGTTACCCCACAGCAGACTGGAGAGTGGTCGGATAGGAAACAAGCCATATGTGTAATCCTAGTGCCCTCTGGGTCAGGGAGCCCAGCCACCAAAATCTTGTCCAGCCTACTGTAGGTATTATGGGCTATACTGGCACAGCTTTCCAAACATTTCATGTTGGTGACACAATTTTTAGAGATGCATCATTTTGGGACACAGTAAGGCAGTGCAGCAAGCAATCATATCGAGCGAGCCCAAACCACCTAAGGGGGTTTTGGGGGTTCTCACTCACTCTGTCTGTCTCCCTCTTTCTAACTGTCTCCCTCCCTCTCACTCCCTGTTGCCCTCCTCCCTCTGTCTGTCTCCCGCTCTCTGTCTGTCTCCCGCTCTGTCCCCCTCTCTCGGTCTCCCTCTGTTTCCGTCCCTCTGTCTCCCTCCTTTTGTCTCCGTTCCTCTGTCTCCCTCCCTCTGTCACCCTCCCTCTCCCTATCTCTCTCCCTCTCTCTCCCTCTCTCTCTCCCTCTCTCTCTCTCCATCCCTCTCTCTCTCCCTCTCTCACTCTCCATCCCTCTCTCTCTCCTCTCTCTCTCCCTCTCGCTCCTCTCCCTCCCTCTCTCTCTCTCCCTCCCCTCCCTCTCTCTCTCTCCCTCTCTCTCTCCCTCTCTCTCCCTCCCTCTCTCTACCTCTTCCTCTCTCTATCTCTCCCTCCGTCTCCCTCTGTCCGTCCCCCTCTGTTCGTCTCCCTCTGTCTGTCTACCTCCCACTGTCTTGCTCCCTGTCGCCCTCCTCCCTCGGTCTGTCTCTCTCTCTGTCTCTCACTCTGTCTCCCTCTGTCTCCCTCCCTCCCTCTGTCTCCCTCCCTCCATCTGTCTCCCTCTCCTTCCCTCTGTCTCCCCCTGACTGTCTCCCACTGTCTCCCCCCTCTGTCTCCCTCTCCTGCTGTCTCCCTCCCTCTGCCTCCCTCCCTCTGTCACACTCCCTCTGTCGCCTTCCCTCTGTTGCTCTCCCTCTGTTGCCCTCCTCCCTCTGTTGCCCTCCTCCCTCTGTTGCCCTCCTCCCTCTGTTGCCCTCCTCCCTCTGTTGCCCTCCCTCTGTTGCCCTCCTCCCACTGTCTGTCTCCCTTTGTCACCTTCTGTCTCCCTCTCTGCCTCCCTCTCTGTCTCCCTTGGTCTCCCTCTCTCCCTGTTTCCCTCTCACTCTGTCTCCCTCTCACTCTGTCTCCCTCTCACTCTGTCTCCCTCTCTCCCTGTTTCCCTCTCTCCCTGTCTCCCCTCTATCGCCCTCTGTCTGCGTCACTCTGTCTCCCTCCCTCTCCCCCTCTCTGTCTCCCTCTCTCTGTCTCCTTCCCTCTGTCTCCCTCCCTCTGTCTTCCTCCCTCTATCACCCTCTGTCTGTCACCCTCTGTCTGTCACCCTCTGTCTGTCACCCTCTGTCCCCTCACCCCGCGTGTGTGGCAGCCTGGGCAGAGACAGCTTCCTGTACACACACACAGCCGCACCCCAGTACTTTGCAGGTCTTTAAAAGAAGATTTACTGCTTTGTTGTGAATCTCCCGGCCCCCATAGAGCAGAGTGTCAGGAAGTCCACGCTTCTGTGGCAGTGTTTGCTGACACTCTTTCAAAGGAATGCCTCTTAATTAGAAGCAGTTATGTGCTAAGTGCCCATTAATACCGGGTCATCCCGCGACACACCCACCCTTTGCAGGCGAAACAGTACTGTGTTGGGACACACAGTTTGGAAAGCTCTGGGTTACAGAGTGGCATGTATATACCTTCTGCATGGGTTGCTGTCGCCGCCGTGCATCGCCTAGACCAACGTTAGTAAGGACCTGCCAGAGCGCCTCTGTCATGTGTGGTTTTGTTCCCGCCCTGGCAGGAGTTCGATCTAGGTCTTTGTCTATTATACAGTTATAGTCTCTTAGCCAAAGAAGAAGCAGATGGACCTCTTGCTTAATCAAGTCTTGTATAGTGAAGAAGCTGTCAATTTTGTGGGAATATGAATTTAGTACCTTTAAATCAGAACCATCCAGAGTACCCTGTATCATGACATACCGGCCCTCCACATCTGCCTCCATGTTTGTGAGAGAGAAGGGAATCCCCATTGCTACCCAAACCAACACTCACCGAGTGTATGTAGAATAAGAGGCATGGAAAGTCTGGGCTTGCCATTTTTAGCCAGACTAGAGGCTCCTGAGTCATCTAAGTGTGTTTCCTGCAAGCAAGCGATGCCAATGTTGTGGTGCTTGAGAAATGTGAGTACTCTGTGGTGCCTCATATAAGTCCCCAAGCTTCAGACATTCTACGTAGGTAACTGGCATTCAATTCCCATCCCACCTACGCAATCTCCTGCTGACAAACTGCTGAGTCAACCAAATAATACAAAAATTGCCAACAAAACAGTCCACACCTCCTCACACCCTCCCAGGGACAAACATAGTACAACCAATTGACCATCCATGCCCACCCAATGCATATGGCAGGAGACACAAGCATCCCCGCCCGTCAAACTTGGACCAGCTAAAACAAACATACTGACAGCCACCTGGCCAGATAGCCAAATCAACTGTCTATAATTTAAGCATGCAACACACAGTCCCGTATTATCAAGATATGAGTTAACGTATCTGGTACTTTACTCACTAGCTCTGTCCGACCTATCGCAAGAAGCAACACCCACCACAGGAACCCATTCTACAAACTAAGACTAGACAAGTATCTTGCTTCCCCCTCAGACACATCCATGTCTCATGATGCACAGGTATGAATGTGTTCAGCCTGCAATCATAGCATTGTGACCAAGAGGCAATAATCATTTGCCCACTTCATTCTCCCCCACCTTCGTGACGACCAGGGTATCAGGCAAAAAGACAATTACTGGACTGGAAGCCCCAGTTCCAGTGTCTTCTGACCACAATTGTGGATCGGGACCCCGTTCAATGGCTGACTGGTCAAGGGTGTTCAGTTGCATAGTATCATTGTCCTTGATAGTCACTTTCCGGGGTCCCAGAGGCTGAGAGTATGGGCTCGTCGTCCTGGGATGTATTCAGCACCCAGTTTTCCTAGAGCATGTCCCTTCGTCCATTGCCAGGTGAAGCCTGCCAGAGAGTCTGGGTTATCCCCTCGTAGTTCGAGCCAATCCCATACCTCCTCTGCACCCTAAAAAAAAAAATGACCTTTCCTTGGGAGCGGACTTTAAGCTTTGCAGGGTAGAAAAGCATATACTTGCGGTTGAGCACCTTCAGGTTTTGTTTGACATTAAAAAATATTTTTCTCCAATCCTGTGCCTGCTTTGTGTAGTCCGGATATATTGCAATTTTGGCATTATCCAAGGGAAAGACTGGGTGCTCCCTGGCAGCTCGAAGAATGCAGTTCCTGTTGCGGTAATTAAGGATCTTTGATATTATGGCACAGGAGGGAGCCCTAAGTCGAGGTGGTGGTACCAGTGTCATATGAGCTCTTTCGATCTCAAAAAGTTCAGACTCGCCATGGGGCTTGAGTTCATTCCGCACCCAGTTGTCCGGGAATTGTTCTGTGGATGACCCCTCTACTCGTTCTGGAACTTACAGGACCCTGATATTACTTCGGTGAGAGCGGCCCTCTGTGTCCTCAGCTTGTCTGTCTAACTGCGCAGTGGCATTGGTAATCTGCGCTGTGAGAATTTGGCCTGGTATATGATGTCCACTATTCTAGTGGGCACCTTGCACCAGTCCAAACGACCCTTATTGATGGGAGTATATAAAGTCAACCTTATAGAAAGCTATCCTAGTGGTAGCTGTGGAGAGCAACCTTCAGGCTAAGACTTGGAGACAAGTTAAGTAAGTTGTTTTACCATTTATAATCTCTTGAGTACCAAATGAAAGCACACCACATGAGGTATATATAAAATATATATGTATTTATTCTAAACACAACCCCTCTGCACTCTTTATGAGGTCAAAGGTAAAAGTACAATACAAGGAACGTAATTAGCATACAATAAGTTGCACAGTATACATTTTGCCCTAGGGGTCTCACAAACCATATACTAAAATAATGGTATAAGAACCACGTGAGGAATAGACAGCAGGCCTACGGCATCGCTGGGGCTTCTAGGAATAACCAAAGGTTAGGATGTAGGAGGCCCACGGGAGACGCGTGCAGTGTCTAAACACGGCTGCGGGTTACCATTGACTTTCTATGGAGAACGAACAAGTTACAATTTTAAAGATTAAGGGCACAAGGAGGTGAACTGGGATGGAACCTTTTTAGACTAGGACACTTGGAGAATCAATACCCACGGGAGCACCAGAGTACTCCTGTTACCTCACCCAGGGAAGCCGGGTGCATAGGTGTCTTTTCGTGTCGGGTTTCGTCGTCGATTCCAATGGAGAGCTGCAAAGCAGTGCTGCAGGCGACCAGAGGAAAAGTGCCTGGGTGGATCCAAGGGTGGATCAGAGATGTGAAGAACTTGAAAGCAGAAGAAACAGAGTCTGGGTCACTAGCCAGTGACCAGGATGGCGATGGGAAGCTACCAGCCAATGTCGGGTGATTTCAGGTGAAAAGGTAAAGTTTGTCTCTTCAGCCACGAGGTCCAGAAGGAGTCGACGAGGACCAGGAGCTGGATTCAAGCTGTCCTACAAAGGATCTAGTTGACTGAGGTGTCGGTACCAAGCACTCTGCCTCCAGGACTGTCAAGGCCTGCCATAGGAGTGACTTATAGGTTACTATGTGTCTATATATAAGGTAGATATAGATATACTTAAGTAAGGGGTGATTACACCACCTTACCCAGGCTGTAAGTACAGACCTGTGGTATCAGTTTGGAAGGCTAACCAGGGGTGGCGCAATACATGCTGCAGCCCCTGGTAGGCCTAGGGTGCACCTAGGCCCTGGGTATCTAGAGTACCATATACAGGGGCTCACAAGGGTGGCCCAGTAACCAATCTGGTATGTACCTAAAGTACATGGTATCAATTTAGAGAGAGAACAGCTAGGCTGTGGGCCTTATTCGCAGGGCCACAGCCATACTAAAGTTGAAAAACCAGAGAATCATAGCAAAAAGTGGGGGTAACCATAGGAAGCAGACCCTACTCTCCTACATGTGCCATTTGGCGCTTGAGGACAGAAACCACCTCCTGCAGTTCAGCTATATGCCCTCTGCTGATTTGACTTTATCAGAGACCTTTCTCAAGTCGACCAGGAGCAGATTGACGTTGACTGAAACAGCTTTGATTTTGTGCTCGAGGACACCTGCATATCTTCACCAAGAAGATTCTGAGCATCAAGTGCGCCTGTTTGCCTCTTTATCCTCTGAATGGGCTGGCAGAGGGTGGTATATTGTGCTATGGTGTTTGTCGTATGGGTGCAGGCAGATTTGTCCTTACCCATAATAATGGATGCGTGTCCAGCCAACAGACAGGAGGATGAAGGTTAAGCACCAAATTACGAGCAGGGCCTTGTGTTCTAGTTTGCAAAGTGGGGACCGTACAGGCAAGGCCAAAGCAAGGGCAATATGTACCACTTTTTGTGAACTGCAGTGTTGGGCTCCACTGCCCCAGGCAGAGAGTATCAGCAAACGCTGCGTCCTTCAAATGGGGTTAGCCGTGTAACATGGAACATGACCTCCCTGTCAGTGTGAGACCATTAGCAAGGCTGCACTAGTCCCAAACAGGCCTCAGTTTCTGCCCTGGCACATGTGTTGCAGAATGGGTGTCTTCGCGGGACCCCACCGAGGGGGAAGAGCACTCCTGGGTGTAGTCAACCCTCTTCCAATCAGAATGTGTGGCTTCAGGCAATTCTCCGGGGTCTGGGGAGTAAGACTACTTTCAGGCTCTGGCATGCACATGCAGTAATTAGTAATGCGCAGTGAGGGGCAGGCTGCATGGAAATCTGGGTGTTGAGAATCCCCCCAGGCCCTCAGAGAAGATGAAGCACTGCCTGTGCAGGAAAGAGGGAGCAGCACAAGTCCTTCAGGCACATTCCTGGGCGCCTCACGGGATCCTCACTGATGGGTCCCCAGCTGCCCTAAACTTCAGAACCTTGAAGAGCCACCATCACCTCCCCCAACTCAAGGCCTCCTCACGTGACATCCGCTAGTGGTGATTGCAGTGGCGCCACCTGCCCTACGCCTCTCAATGAGGGACCCCTACAGCCCTGGTCCACACCGGGGAGAGAACTCTCGGTCCCAGGGCATCATCACTACAGCCACAGCCTGCGGGATGGAAGGCACCTGTCCGCAACACTCCAACAATGTCACGTAGGCTCAGGGCTGAAGTACGGCCTCCCTCAGCACATGGGTCGTCACAAGGGTGCTGCAATGGATGCCAGACATGTGGTGCAGAGGACATAGCATTCTGGCTTGCGGCAACCAGTTGCTCACCTCGTGCTCCTCACCACAGCCGCCATCTTAGAGGTAGGGTCGCCGGCACGCCCCCAGTAATCCACTCCTCACAGGAAGCCCTCGACCAGTGGGTTGTGCCCTTGTGCAAGCGGTAACCGAGGCAGACATGGCACACACACCGGCTGCAATAGCCCAGGTGCCTGCAGCGCCACCTCTGGGGTGGGCAACACAGAGCTTTGTCTGGCAGCAGCATTGTTAGGGGGATTCAGTGTCCCCAATGTGTGCTTTGGCTCCAGAAGTCTGGCTTTCTTGGTGCAAGGTGCTGTGGATGAGGGTGCTGGGGCACATGATATCAAGACGCTTGTCAAGGTGCAGACGGGCCAACTACAGGCCCAGACATATCGCTGTGAGATTGGCTCCAAGAGGCTCAGGCTGCACTCTCACCTTGGGGAACCTTAACTGGCCTCATGGGGTCCCCAAATCCCCTTTTAAGCCAATCCGGGACAGGGGAAAGGTACATAAAACAAATACGTCCCTATCTCAGAACTCAATTCTAAAAGATTTGAACAAATTAATTTCACATAAATCAGAGCTAGAACAGGAACACTAGTGCCACAGTATCTACATCATGATATCCATCATTCATTCAATACAACACATTATCATGTACGATTTCATAAAAAACAATACCAATAAAAACATTTGGTTAAAAATACATTTTCTTGATTGAGCATAACAGTAGTTGTCGGCGCAGCGTTTTGGTAAAACACCTTCTTCAGGACAGTTATTTTCTGAATGGTGAAAAACATATAATTAATCTCTTTTTTAGGAAAAGGGTTTTTCTAAAACATATGAAGTAAATAACATCAGATTTATTCACAATAGTTATTCGGGTCCCAGAACATAAAAAAATAGCAATTCTGTTTGTCATTTATTTATTAAATATATTCATTTTGTGTGCTTACTATTGTGCTGTTTATTAATTTTAATACTACACAGCATCCAGTACTTTCAAATACCTTAAATATAAAGTTCGAAAGGTACTAAGTTTGTGTCCAACCTATCTTCTGGTTCTTTATTGGTAAGATCGTATTCTAAAGATACCAATCTTCAATAGCCTTCAGAGAAAAAAAGATTTTCAAAACATCAAACTATATGTCTCGTCCAAATTTAGATTTACCTAGTTTTATCAATTGGATGAAGAATTTATATTGGTGACCTTGGGTTAATCAAATATCCAAGGTTTGTACTTGAACACTGGAGCCACTGTTATCATCAATTAAAAAAGATTTTCAAAAAAATAATGAATATACACAATGTCAACGATCTGGCCCTGTACTATACATTGTTGAATTACACCCAAAGGTTTTAATCCACAATTTACTGATAGAAATGTGAGCATGGCAATAACCCGATGCATATGAGATCCGAATTTTACAATTATTCGCAATCCACAATTTTCAGAGGATGTCCTCCTGGGAAGGTATATGCCTATCTAAAAATGAAAAGTTCTAGTTTTAATAATAAATCAATATTTATTTTACATCTTAATGTCAAAGGTTTTAGCCGCTCTCAAGCAATAATATAATAGTCTATACTCCGGGGCTTATTTTGTCCTAATGGATATCCGTTAATGCTCGGTTCTTACCACTTCATGCATATTAAATTAAGCACTCATACGGGTGCATTTTCCATACTACCGCATGTTTATGCCACAAGCCCTCTGTTCTGGAGAAGTGTGGCTCAATGGTTAGAGCGGCAGACCCTGATGCAGAGGTCTGGCTCGGACCAGGGTTCAATTCCCCCCTCGTTGGGTCTTGGGCTCAATTTCCCCGGACCTGATAATTCTCGCGTCTGTGCCGATTCTAATCATGGGTCCCTCTTTGCAACTCTGGGCAATAGCTTGCTTAATCTCCACAATGGCCCCAACAGCGCTAGGCTTTACCTTGGGTGTGCCCAGGAGTGGGCACTTCACAGGGAAAGGCTGGGAAGGGTTCCACAGCGGTATGTGTACAGCGCCTTGAGACCCTTTTGGGGGTGATTCGTACCCTATATAAGCACTACATTTACATTCTTAGTAACAGTAATGCAGTCGGCAAAACATACAGTTATAAAAACATTTGCAGCCTGATTCATGAAAACCGGATTCTGCGATTCTCAATTAGCGATTAACTGCGAATCGCAATTGAGAAATCGCAGAACGGAATTCATGATGTTTTGCGATAAAAAAAAGCGATTCGCACGCGGCCGCAAAAGCCGTTTGCGATTATCGATAATCGCAGAAAAATCGCTATTTCCGGCTACATCCGTGTCGGATTTGCGATATCGCAAATAGCAATATCGCTAATTGCGAGATCGCAAAAAGCGAGATCGCAAAATCGCGAGATCGGGAAAACGGGAAGTCGCATTTCGAGCACAGTGATGACATCACAACCAGGAAGCAGCCAGTTCCCATCCCCATTCACCACAGTGAGGCAGACCTCGAGTCAGCAACTGGGAGAGCTCCTGCAATTCAGCTTGGATTACTACTTGCAAACTACACTGCAGCTATGTCTGAGGAGGCAGGTCCTGGGCCCAGCAACACCACAGGGGCGCAAGAGAAAGTTAAAGTTCTCCGAGCAGGAGTTGGAGCACTTAATTGAAGGGGTGGTGGAGAACCACTCCAAACTGTTCGGGAAGGACTCAAGGAGGGTGCCCGAGCAGGAGAAACGCAGGATCTGGGTGGGCATAGCGTCCGCGGTGAACTCTGTGGGTGTGGCCGACAGGTCACTGGATGAACTTAAGGAACGCTGGTACGACCTCTGAGGTCGTGCCAAAGAGAAGGTAGCCGAGAGGCTTGGAGAGTCCCTGGGCACTGGAGGGGGAGGACCTACAGTCCCTCCAAACACCCCCTTGGAGAATCGAGTAGAAGACACGCTGGAGGCTGAGGCGTGCATCGGAGTGACCCGTCTGGACTCATCCCGCTCCACCCAAGACATCCAAGGTAAGTGGCATGCGACTGCGACCCTGTCCCCTATGAATGGCCATGACCATATAGCCTCCCATAATGTTCCATAGTCATGCCATCGGTGCACATCAGGTAATGCCCTAAAGCATTGTGGGACATGTAGTGTGGCCACAAATTAGAAGTACCCCAATGCAGCCAGACAGGTTCCAAAGTACGCAAAGCCATAGGCAGTCAGGGAATGTCACCCAGCATGCATGTAGCAACTGCACGTGTGACAGATACATGCAACTAATGAACGTCCACTTCCCCTCACAGGTGGCGCAGCGACAGCGAGAGGCTGCAAATAGATGAGGAAGCACAGGATGAGGAGGAGGTGCCGTCACATACACAGCCTCAAGCCTCTGCCGCAGCAACTACTCCCGCAGCCAGGCCCACTACCAGTGTGCCTCCAGCCCCTGCCGCACCAGCAACGCCTACCGTGACACCACCAGCAGCTGGTGCTTCAACATCAGGGCCCGCGACAGCTGGAACACAGCGGCCACCCACTGTGTCAGGCCAGCAGAGCAGGCGTGTCAGGTCTCACCTGCAGACCAATGCACCTATCACCAGGAGGGGGAATGGACAGCGGCTGGCGAGAATGAGTGTGGAACGACGCATGCTCCGTATTCATCAGCTGCAGGCACGCCGGCAAGGTGCCATACAGCTTCAGCTATACAACATTGGCCGCAATGTGGCCGGTGTGGGGGACCGGATGGACCGCATGACGGCAGCCATGGCAGGTGTGGGGGAGGGAATGGCCCGTATGACTGCAGCCATGGAGGCCAACACTGCTGCAATGACATCGCAGTGCAACGCAGCCCGCCACCGCCACCGTCAGGTACTGACCCGGCTGACGGCCTACACCCGGTCCAATTATGTAATAGGCAATGCCACCTCGAAGTTATCGCGCCGGTCCCTTGCGCAGCAGCAGCAGCTCATCCAGTGCTGCGAGGATGTGGCCAGGGTACTTGAGCACCTGACCACTACCATGACAGCACTTCACCCTGCTCTACCTGCCAATGTTGGGGGTGATGATGCCAGTGAGGGGATATCGAGTGTGAGCAGCCACTCTGTCTCACACGTAGGGGCACTCAGACGCAGCACCAGGCCCACTGCAGGAACACGTGCCTTGGATGAGGATGAGCCGCAGAGGCGCTTGGATGGTTCGCGCCGGAGGCGCACATGACTTCATAGGACTTGTACAGGCACAGGCTGAGCATAAGCCTGCCCTGTGTATTGGACACAGCAGTATGCTGAAATACTGTTAGCAATGGCAAGATTGAAACTGGTACCATTATTGTGAATCAAACAATAATATTTAATTTAGCATCACACATTGGCGTTGTGTCATTATTACATTTTGCATGCAATTGTGATTTGTGGGGTGAGGGTAGAGGGTGCACTAGAAACTGTTCAGTGTGATGTGGTTGCGACGTCTGTGGCCTTCAGCTGGGTTCTCCCCGCGTGCATGGCGCGCATGTGCAGGTGGCCGGTCGTCCCCTTCCGATTCACTGCCGGAGATGTCGACAGGTATCCGGCGCTTGGTAGCAATGTTGTGTAGGATAGCACACACAGCCACAATGCGGCAGCACACTTCAAGACTGTAGTACATGGCCCCACCTGTCTTGTGAAGTATGCGGAATCTGCTCTTCAGTAGGCCAAAAGTTCTCTCAATGCAATTTCTTGTGCGTATGTGTGATACGTTGTAACGCCGTTGCTGTGGTGTAGCAGTGTTGAGGTATGGGGTGAGGAGGTATTCAAGCAGGGCGTAGCCACTGTCACCTGAATGAGAGGAGCAGAGGGTGAGTGCCTGTGCAGCGCAGCTACTTAATCGCAATGTGACATTGTGGGCAAAGTGTACTTACCAAGTAAGTGTCCTTTCCCGAAGTCTCCCCTGACCAGTCGTGTGTGGAGGCCGCTGTGCCGGAATATGAATGAGTCATGTGTACTCCCCGGGTACTGTGCCACTATGTCCGTGATGTATGTCTTTGCATTGCAGACCATCTGGATGTTGAGGGAGTGGTAGGACTTGCGATTGCGGTACATGTACTCCGTAGCAGCAGGTGGACAAATGTGGATGTGGGTACAGTCAATGCATCCTATCACGTGTGGGAAACAGGCGACATTGTAGAATTGTAGCTTGGTCTCATCCAATTCCTGTTGGCTGGTGGGAAATTTGATGTGGTGGTGTAGCTGGGTCAGCATTGCGTCAAGGAAACTACGTAGGCAGCGGGACATGGTGGGCTGGGATATCCCCCCAGCTACCGCAACTATCCCCTGGAAGCTCCCAGAGGCCAGAAGGTGCAGGCTACACAATACCTGGACATGTGTTGGAACGGCATTGGTCCGCCTTGTTGGGTGCTGCATCAGGGGGTCAAGGTCCTGTATTAGCTTGATGATCATAGCCCCATTCAGCCGGTACTTTGCGTATATTTGCTCTCTGGTTTGGCCCAGCAGGGTGACCCGCTGATGGAATATCCTGTCCTGGATTCTGCGTCTCCTCCTTGCTGCTCGCTGTAGCCTTCGCCGCCTGACCACCATGTACATTCCTGGCATTGTGAGACTCCTTCTGCTGATGCTGCTTCTCCTTAAGTGTGTTTGGTCAGGCCTGCACCAGTTACTGATTGGCCAACGGTTTTTCAAATTTTTTTTTACTATGGGTTTGATGGTTACCACCTGCTTTGGGTTGTCCTTAAATTGCGCCTCGCAAAATGCGATTTTGGGGTTTTTTGCAATTTGCGATTTTTCATGAATACCGATTGCGAATAATGTGCGATTTCGCTATTATTTTCGCAGGATCCGTGAATTCTCGCTATTTCCAATTCGCAAATGGTCTCCTGCTGGGATTCTGCGAATATTTTTGCGAATTCGCAAATCTGTGTTTGCGAATTCGCAATTTTCATGGTGAATTCCGATTATGGGAATTGCGCCCGCGATAGCATTTTCGCAGCTATTGCGAGCGCAATTTTGCTTCATGAATCAGGCTGATAGCCTCTATTCATGACTAAATATCTGTTTACTCATTTTGCTCCTTCGATCTGGAGCCTAATCTGACTCACATGCGGATACATTTCTGCTTGAAATCGCGTGTTTTTATACTTAGAGCCCTGATTTGCAACAACGTAGCACTGTCAATAGTTAATGTCAGCTACATTATTGACGGGAAACTTATTGCATTAGAAACGCGGCCGCAGTCGCAATGTTATATAGTTGGAAGCTAGACTGGCAATAGTATGGCACTTCCAGTAATAAGTGTAAACTACATTCTCAACGAGAACTTTATACTATTAAAGCGCTGCCACTGGCACGATTAAAGCTTACCTGTTAGTTATTGTACGGCCTCCCTGCTCCGTATGTACAATCTTCGTTTAGATGAGAAGTGAAAAAAAACGGGCAATTACGGCGGGATTTAAATACACAGTGTAGACCTATCTCTGGTCGAATTTCGTGTCATGTGACAACCCCTCCTACACTGGCGTCACACCCAGCACGTTTTTTTATCATTCTTTTTTTTATCCTTTTTATTTATTCTTCTCGTCACAACAAAACTTTATGTGACAGGGCATTTCTTAAAGCATCAGAAAACCCTAACATATATCTATTGTCGATAAAATATTATCAAACAACCCACTATGATTACAATGGGGGAAATCTTTACAGAAGCAGCAATATTAGCCAACACCGAACAAAAGATATGTGCTAATAATTTAACGGTGTATACAGGCCGCTTATTCGGCTCAAAGAACCGCAAACAAGCAACACATCTAAGCACAGATGCATCAAGCTAAACACCGCTCGCAAAGGGGCAGATTCACAAAATCTGCCCCTTTGCGACCAGTATTTTTGCATTTGGGATGCATCATCACAAATGCAAAAATCGCAATTAAAGAAATCGCTAAATTGCGATTACTTAAATGACTATTGCATTTAAGGAATCTCAAATTGAGATTCCTTAAATGCAATGCAATAAAGTTAAAAATTAGCGATTTCGCTAATAGGGGGAGCAATTTACCATGAAGTTGAACTTCATGGTAATTTGCAAAATCTTTGAAAAATGTACTAAAGTGCATTTTTCAAAGTTCCATTTTACACACAAACATGCCCTTAGGGCATGTGTGTGTGCAAGATGTACCCATATACAGATTTCAGGGTTGCAACAGTGTGTCCTTTTGACACCCTGGCACCCTTGAAATTGCAATCTCAATTTGCGATTCTCTAATTGAGAATCGCAAATTGAGATTGTCTTCCCATTCATTCCTATGGGCCTCTAGGCCCATCGGAATGAATGGGGAGGTATTCTTTAATTGCGACTCGCAATTTGCGAGTCGCAATAAAGGAATTTTAAGAAATCGCTATTTTCTAAGCGAGTTCTTCATGCATTGCATTTTGCTAATTCCTAATAGCGAATCCTTATTTTTCGCTAATAAGGAATCGCAAAATGGATTTTTCATAAATCTATGGGCTAGAGTTTAAATTGCATTTTACCCTCACTACGTAACGAAGCACATGATTGGTGTAACAATATTAAGAATAACATGTGCATCGAAAACATTATATTCTAGGACAATTATACAGTTATGGGGTCCCTAGTTCAAGTTAATGTTCAAGAATTTATATAGCGCACTACTCACCCAGAGGGGTTCATTATTTATCGAATAGCCAGGTTTTAAGTTCTTTTCTGAAGGAGATGTGGTTCTGTGTAAGGCGGAGGTGGGTGGGGAGTGAGTTCCAGGTCTTGGCCGCCAAGTAGGAGAAGGATCTACCTCCCATGGTGGATCTTTGGATGCGCGGAATTGCGGCGAGGCCTTGATCGGAGGATCTTAATTGGCGGGTGGGTGTGTAGAAGGATAGTCGAGTGTTGAGGCATTCGTTCCCTAGCTTGTAGAGGGCCTTGTGTGCGTGGGTGAGGAGACGGAATGTTATTCTCTTGTTGACGGGGAGCCAGTGGAGGTCTTTCAGGTGGCCGGTAATGTGATTTTGGCGAGGGATGTCCAAAATGATTCTCGCTGGTGCGTTTTGGATACGTTGGAGTTTTTTCAGTAATTTTGCTGTAATTTTGGCTGTAATCCCTACAGCCTCCGGATCTGTCCGTGGGTCAGTCACTGCCTCCCCAGTGGCGAGAGGTGCTGTCTGGTGTTGCCGGATGAGGATTGAGGAGGATTCTTTCTCATGGCTGGCTGGGAGCTCACGTCTTGTTGGCCATGATTCCAGGCCATGCCACCTGGCTGAAGTATATTTAAGTAGAAAACAGCCTTTACAAAGACTAGTCAATTGATTGACTTAGAAACAATTTGATTGCATATTATGACATCTCACATTAACTATAAAAACTAATAAAAATCTGTTAAAATCTGTTAAAACAACTAATCAAAGGTTGCACTTTTATTTTCATATTTCGTCTAACGACAGCTCTAGATGTTTCCCTAGCGTTGGGTAATCAGAAATATTGACAGCAACAAAATATATACATATATCGAGGGCTTTGGGTCACCCCTCTTCGTCCAATGGTCTGTTTAGCTGGCATTTATATTTGGTTTTCTCCCACTGCAGCATACATTACAGGACAATTGGTTTATCCACTTCATCCATTGGCTCTCTTGCACTGTGAGTGACAGGATTTTATCTGTTCATCTGTGCACATTCACGTAAAAAGATGCGCACCCCAGTACCAGGGTGGGGGGCCAATACTTTCTCACTGCTTTTTCTTTTCTTTTTTAGTCTCCCTTGTCTTCAGGTTACAGTAATTCAAAGCCAATAGTACTTTTTGGTGGAATAAGAATCATATTGCCTGTGTTGTGCACTGAACCTAAAGCGGTTTCTATACCTATTTCTATACCAGACTGTGGGAAACACCAGTAAGGACCTTTGTATTAAAATGCCATGAGATGTGGGTTTTTTTAACGTTATTTTATACTGCGTGCATATGCCTGCCATATTTAGGCAATGGCATGCTTTCTTTTTTCATTTTGTGGCATATGATTGAAACTAAATTAAAAATTAACCATTTCCTCAACTTTCCTAGGCCACACCCTATGACTTTGCCAATGCATGTTTAAAGTTTAATTGGGAGCACAACAACATTAGACAAAAACTTTAGTTTAGGTCATTAAAGTGTGATTATGCGGTTTCGAGAAAGATGGAACCTGCCCTCTATCACCTTCCATCCATCCAAGTATATCAGTACCCCATATGAATATCTTGAATCTCTAGACATTTAGTAGCCCTTGGTTTCTTTCTCCACTCCCAATTGATCTTTGACCACTGGCAATGGCTTGGCATAATCTGGTGAGTACCAAACTGATGAATTACAGTAGCGGGACCTCACCCTTTTGAATTGTATACTTGTATTACTTTTTTATTGTTCTGGGGTACCTTCTTTACAGAGCTAAAGGCAAGAATAAAGGCTGGGAGGGGGTGCTAGAGAGCAGGTTAAGAAATGATCAATAAAAAGCAGGTGTTTGGCATTGAGGTGGAGTGGGAGCTGGGCAAACACTGTGGACACAGCACAGAGGCAATTGTCAAGGCACCCCCCAGCACCCAGGATCACCCCCAGCTATATTCTGACAGATCCTCTCTCTATACATAGAATACACAATCTCGGCATTTGAAAAAACACAGGGAAGGTTGGAATTCATCTGATAATAATAAACCGCAGTAGTGACTCATACTCTCTGCTGTAGATTTACATTTGCAGTATTGCTAAAAGATTTCAAGTCAAACAACTTTACATAAAAACCCCACAAAACAACATGTATAACAGCTTTAGCATTCGTTCCCACTGCTCCTGTTCTAAACATTTCAAAGTGTGCTTCCTCTACGCCTCACGCCCTGGCATTTCCCACCAGAACCAGTAATGAAAAATCATGCAAGTGAAAACCAGTCAAAGGGGAAAAACGAGCAGGGTAAAAGATGAGCTGTGTCCAAACGTCCACTCTAGAACACACACATATTGTACACATATTGTGACAGACCAAGGCGATATTGAAGGCAGCCTCGATTCATCTGAGTTTACTTCGTGACGACATCTAGCAATGCACATTTTACAAACTAGTTCTCTTCTAATGTGCATGAATAAATAGTCAAATTAATTCAGAAATGTGCATATCGTGCTATCTAAAGTGAGTAACTGAGTCTGTATTAATGTTTATCTATATTTTTTCTCTCGTTCTGAGCACATTTTAATTCCCTATTTGCATTGTAACCTTTACATAGTAACTAATACTCTTTTGAACATAGCCCAAGATATTTTTCTTTACGTTGCCGGCGAGCACAGGGAGAGTGGTATTCTGTTCCAGGCTTTGACCGTGATCACGCCAAAGGCTCTGCCGCCCATTATTGAGCGGCGGAAGCGCGGAGCAGCCAGAAGGCAGAGACTGTTTGATCTGAGGACAGGACTGGACTTGGAGTGTTTGAGTCGAGCTCTAAGGTAGGGTGGGCCGTGACCCTGAAGCGATCTGAAGGCCAGGACGAGAGACTTGAACTGGTTGCGTTTGGTCACAGGAAGCCATTGGAGTTTCCTCAAGCAGGGAGCAATTGAGTGGCGATAAGGGACTTTGCATATCAGCCTGGCAGCAGCAATTTGAACGATCTGCAGACGTCTGATCAGATAAGCTGGAGCTCCCACATAAAGACTGTTTGAATAGTCGAGATGTGAGGTGATCAGGGCATGGATGTTGGTACAACGGGACTCCAGGGGAAGAAAGTGAAGGATCTTGCGGAGCATGTGCAGCTTTCCAAAGCAGGCCGAGGAAACCTGACAAATTTGGGATTTACACAATAGTCCATTATCAAACTGGAATCCAAGGTTCCTAGCCGACTTCACAGGTTTGAGAGGGGGATTCAGCTCAGAAGGTCACCACAGCGATGTAGGAGGGGGGCTTGTTTGATAAAAAAAATAGAACCTCGGTTTTGTGCGAGTTGAGTTTAGGCATGTTCCGCTACATCCAAGTGGAGATATTACTTAAACAGGGTCTGAAATTGACAAACGCTGCATCAGAGTGATCACCAAAAGAGAACACCAGTTGTGTGTCGTCGGCATAGGAGGTCACTCTAACCCCACAGGATTCAACCAGTGCTGCCAGAGGAGAGAGATAAACATTGAAGAATAGAGGGCTCAGGGCTGAGCCCTGGGGGACTCCGCAATTCAAGGGTTTCTCCTCGGAGACAAAAAGTTGGAGAGAGACTTGTTTAGTACAGCCACTCAGGAAGGATCGAATCCAGGACAGAGAGGTGCCCTAGATCCAAAGGTTGTGGAGTCTCTCTAGCAGGATAGAATGAGAGACTGTGTCAAATGCCGCGTACAGGTCGAGAAGCACTAGCATGGCTGATCTGCCTGAATCCACATGTTCGCGGACGGTCTTAGAGACTTCAAAGAGGGCAGTCTCAGTCCTATAACAGGATCTAAACCCGGACTGGGAGTCGTGGAAAAGATGCCGGGATTCAAGATAACTAGACAACTGTTCCTGAACTAGTTTCTCCAAAACTTTGGCTGGTGCTGGAAGAAGGGAAATGGGACGGTAGTTTTTAAAAACAGACGGGTCAGCATCGTTTTTTTAGGATAGGCACTGGGAGGGCCGGTTTCCAGATAGAGGGAGGAATTCCAGATCCTGTTCAGTGGCTTGTTAATAAGGGGGGCTAAGGTGTTAAAAAGCTGTGCCCGGCAGGGATCCTTAGACGATCCAGATTTGCAGGCAAGGAGTTTTTGAAGTGAGGTGTCAGTGGGGATAGGATGGAAGAAAGTCAATGCATCACCGGAGGCCGTAGCAGTGTCTGGGATAGGGGTAGGTGAAGATGGGGCAAACGAGGAGTAAATATCCAGGACTTTATCGTAGAAGAAATCAGATAGCCCATTACAGAGATCCTGGGTAGGGGGAATAGTACTCGATATGACAGACGATGTTGGTGAAGTCTTTTACTATTTTAAAAAGAGTTTTTGAAGAATTACTGGCGATGTTAGTTTTATTGATGAAAAACTCTCTCATCATCGCATGTTTGAGTTTATGAAAAATGTTAAAGGCGGCTTTATAGATCAACTTAGCCGCAGGATTATAGCTTGATCTCCAGCTGCGTTCAAGTTTCTAACAGTGGCTTTTCTCGGCCCACAGTTCTGAGGTAAACCAGGGGCAGATGGCTTTTGTCTAGAGGAGTTGATATGTTTAAGGGGGGGCAACAGCGTCAAGAGACAAGGAAAGCCAGCTGTTTAAGTTTAGTACATCAAGCTCAGGGTCACCCGCCAAGTGAAGGGGGGTGGAGGAGAGTGCGGGAGTCATTGAATTGCTGGTGATTTTAAATCATTTCCTACTGTATTCCTGGGAGGTGGAAATGTTAGATGATCGTAGGAGTAGTGCAATGCTAAACAAAATTAAGAAGTGGGCAGACTATGTAAGCGGTAAGGGCAGAGTTGTGGCTTTGTTGGGGTTGTTGGTGAAAAGTAGGTCTAGCGTATGGCCGGCCAGATGGGTGGGGCTGCAGACCAGCTGAGTCATATTAAGTCCCTCTAGTGTCTCAAGCAGCTGGCCGGCTTTAGTGCAGTGGATATCATCCACGTGTAGATTAAAATCGCCAAGGATCATAAAATGGGGGTGTTTCAGGGACAGGTCAGAAGCTACATTGTAGAGCTCTAATAAGTGATGAGGCGGGGAGTTGGGGGGTCTATATAACAGAATTCCGGCCAGAGCGGCGCTAGGTGCTACGGTAATACTGAAATACATAGCTTCTAGGGGTCCAATATTTAGGAGTTTCCTGTATGAGATATCCCAGGTAGGGTGAAGGACCGTTGCAATTCCGTCACCCACCTTATTGCTAGCTCTGTTTACCCCCACACAGCGAAAGGAACTAGGAATGGCAAGGGTGAGGTCGGGGTTGGAATGATCCCTACCCAAGTTTCGGTCAGAAACATTAAATCCCAGGCGTGTGTGTCAAGGGAAAGCCAGATGTCGTCCGAGTGGCAGGGGAGTGATCTGCAATTAAGTAGGCAGGCTTTAATGCGGGGGGGTGGGGTCGGATTCTCAGTAGGGGAGCAAGAGGATGAAGGATTTGCGGGGAGCGGTGCAGAGGGATTAACTCTAAAAGTAAATGGGCAGGAAGCACATATAAATTGAGCAAGGGGACCAGACGACTCATAGATAGGCACATTGGCACAATGTCTGCCTCTTAGGTTGAGTAATTGAACCCTGGACCAGTGGAGGGGTTTACCTGGGGGGCCACTGGCAGCATGGCTGGCGCTGGCCACGAAACAGACTCAGACGGGCACAGACAGGCATGCCTTTGGCGCTTTGGCGGCAAGCCCTCTGCGCATGGAAACTGACATGCGCCTTTTGGAGGCAGCGGGGGCTAGAATACTAACCACCGGAGTGCATGGAGGAAAGCATGTGATGGCCGTAGGGGAGACTGCAGAGGCAGGAAGGTGAGATGCGGTAGCGAGGTAGTAGGCACTAAAGTAAGTGGTGCTGCAGGTGTCGGCGTGAATTGAGCCTTCAGGGAGAAGGGGTTCAGCAGAACGAACCGAGGCTAGAACAGACTCTTAAAGCAGTTAAGCAAGTGGTGCAGCAGATATCCTTGGCAATAGTGACAAAGTGAGTAGCTTGCATCTGCGCGTGTCCTATATTACGTTTACTACGCTATAATGGGGTAAAACTTTTAATTTTGACTTGTTCTCTTTTAATTGGCCGTTCTCAACAGGCTGGACTGCTTCCTTAGGAAAACACAAATTTAAAATTATTAATTATACAGTATCTATTAAAACGATAAAAAGTCTATGCTCAGCGTTGCGAACACTAAATCATTAAAAATTATTTGCATACAGGAATGGTGCAAAGAAAGAACAAAATGATGGTATCTAGGTTCCTACACCAGTAGTTTGAAGTTATTTCATCACTCCATGAACACTTCAACAGCCAATCATTATGCCACTATTTTTTGGGTGATAAGAGACTGTAAGCACCATAGAAGTCATACATTGATGTTATATTATAATGGCTCATAGAGGTTCGAAAAAAGCCTTATTTAAGTTTCAGTTATAGTTGTGGCAGAAGTAGTCGTAGGAGGTGGTAAGGTTAGTTGACATGCAGGCGTAAGGTTTAGACGCAGCGGGGAAGTGAAAGTGACTCAGTGAAATCTTGTAGATTTATGGGGCTTCCTTGCGACGGAACGCCCACCCTGTATACATTATACCTGACGCAGGTATAATGTAGTGTATAATGTAGTGTATGGTCTTTAAAAAGGCTATAGTCGTCCCCTTATTAAAGAAACTCGGAGCTGACCCCACATTGTTATCTAATTATCGCCCAATTTCTCTGCTCCCATTTCTTGCAAAGCTACTAGAGACTCATGTAGCCAACTGTCTCTCTGACTTTTTGGAGGAATCTAAATATCTTGATCCCCCATCAGGCAGGTTTTAGGCCGGCTCATTCTACTGAAACTGTCATTGTGGCAGTGCTGGACACTCTCCGAAACCATGCTGATAGGGGTTGTCCCCGGGCACTGGTACTTTTAGATCTATCCTCCGCCTTTGACACGGTCGACCATTCAATTTTGGTGGACCGTGTCGAACGTGCTGGTGTCCGGGGGTAGCCGCCTGTTGGCTCTCTTCTTTTTTGAATGATAGGTCTCAGGCGGTCCGTCAAGGGCCCTTTCTTGCTTCCCCTCATAAAATCACATGTGGGGTCCCGCAGGGTTCGGCACTGTCCCCCCACCTATTTAACATCTATATTTCCCCTCTAATTCGATCTCTGAAGGAGGGAAAGGTAACAGTTTTCAATTATGCAGATGTCCTGCAGCTATTCTTTTTCAGATAGATGGCTCTGACCGCTCAGTGGCGGATTTTCAGGAATCACTTTCATACTTACAACAGTGGATGGACTATAACCATCTGAAATTGAACCCGGGTAAGACAGAGCTTGTTCTGACCGGGAACAGCTATAAATTTTGGGGCCCACATTATTGGCCTGTGGAGTTGGGTCCATCACCTTCCCCCTCCAGTTCGGTGTTTTCATTACGGAGAAAGAAACGAAGGGGCATATTATCAAGAAACGGAGTTAAGATTATCGCTGCTTTAGAGGCAGGAAACTGCTCCTAAAGCGGCGATAATGGGCTTGATAATATGCCCTTGTGAATTCCCATAGACGCCCATGTTCTGGTGTGAACATGGGCTTCTATTGGAATTCTCTACGGCATATTAATGAAGCCCATTATCGCCGCTTTAGCGGCAGTTTCCAGACGCTAAAGCGGCGATAATCTTAACTCCGTTCTTGATAATATGCCCCGAAGTTGCATATGCCACTGTCATATTTTAGTAAAAACACAACATTTTCTTCCGTGCCACTTTGCAGCACAATTCAATGAGAAAAAAACACACCTTTCTTATTAAATAGCTCTTCACTACAGCTAAATCTGTTAGAATAATTTGAATTAATGCACGTTTGTGCCTCACACACGCAAGCAAAATGTTCCACCTGGTGGAAATTCTGCATGCAGAAATATATACAATTGTACTTCATGTGATCTATGTCTGTTCTAGATTTCATGGCCTACTCTTGGGACTGGGATTCTTTGTGAATCCCAAAAAAAGCTGTAAATCAGAAACACATTTCTGATTTGCTAACTTGACCCTTTGTGTATGGTGTCCTTGGAATGTATCTGTGATTCGTCCATTTATCCAGCCTCTCTCTCTTTATCTCATCCGTGCAAGGCCAATCCACACAAAAAAACTAAAAGTGCAGGCAGAGTTATACAACTCCAAGCGAATGTCCTCCCACACTGTTTCCTAATTCACAAACCAGGGCCTGAACAGTGGAGTGAGGCAAAATGAAGGTACCCCGCCTGCAGAATGTGTTCAGGGGCCCATGATGATCCCATATCGTACAGTTGTGCAATAGCCTTAGGCTGGATGGGATTCTCTGAAAGTTCGGGTCCATTTGAAGGTTTGATGGCCCCCTAGAAAGCCAAGCCAGGCACTGGTCTTCAGGCATACTTTTTCACCTGTAATGGGACTTTTTGTCATGCTGCCTACCATCCGCCCCCACCCCCGTGCAGAGTTCCAGGAAACCTGCATTTCCTTTGTGTGCTGCTTCCATTGGCAATGGCAAATATATGTACAAATGCAAAAACAAAACATCTTCTTTTTCTTTATATTTCACCACGAGGAACACATATTCACTTCCCCTACAGCTCCACCTTTTCTGAGATCGATGTATTCCCCTTCCCATCCTAGATCTAACAGTGGCCTAGAGTATCTTTTCCAGGAGAGGAAAGGAGCATGATTGGAGTTTCTAAGTACCCATACATTTACAGTTTTGTGGGCGTTCACAAACTGGTAAAGCATACTATGTTTAGTGATGTAAACTTCCCACCACTTGCTTGACATTTACTACAGAGGATTGCTGTGCACTTGTGGTGGAGATCTGAATAGTAAATGAGTCCCATGCCGGCCAGGAATTCTTTTGCCAAATCTTGGAAGCACAGCGGACTGATCAATAATACAACCTGGTTAATAAACCTTTGGGGCCAACAATCTCCTGATTTATGACCACTCCCCTACTGGTTCAGCACCTCTTTACTGAACTGTTAAAGGTGAAAAGAGTTACTTAGCAGCACATATTCTCTACTTTGGCTCCTGCCCCCGAGTCAATGTGTAAACAAACATTGGCCTCTCTCATTAACTTCAGCACACCTGGGTCCACATGACTGAGAGTGTGGCATTGAGGCATCCAAGGTTGTCCCTGCTTTCAGTTTGTACTTGGCTGACTTCAGTGGTGGGAGCTGGAGTGTGAGAAAGAGGGCAAAGAGAATGTAGGGCCTAAGTGTCGGACGACAGGTAGGGGAACCAAGAGCAGGAGGACTAGCCAGAAGGTAAATACAAGGAAAACTAGGAGAGCTAGATAGGCAAAGACTAGAGGACTAGGAGACCCAGAAGGGCCACAAAGGCCATGATGGCGAATGTGAATGTAAGAGAAATTTAAAGTGTTCTGTCACCCACTATGGTCCTCCTGTTGCTCATAGTATCAGAACCAGCTGACAGGAAAACAAACGTTAATAAGGAGGAGAGAAAAGTTGAGTTTTTAAAAGCTTGTGGAAGGCCAATTGGTCATCAATTAATGGTAAGTATGGCCATAGGGCATTACAGACTTTGGTCACTAGCTATGACTAAGAGCAATCACCAGTAAGGCAAGGCTGGCTTTTAGGAATGGTCAGTAATTATTAGGAGACAGATCTAAGTGGCTATTTATTCTTGTGTTAGAATTGACCCTAAAGAAATCCAGAACCAGAGAGATGAAAGGCTCAATGAACCAAGCAGAGGGCCTTAAAATTAATTCTACTGGGAACGGGCCACTAGTGTAGAGTAGCATAAAAAGCAGAGAGATGAGTTACAATGGTTCACCTCCTTCCTAAAGAACAGAACACAAAGAATCAAGATGAAGCATTCACTCTCTCATCCTTCCATGGTCACCATAGGGGTTCCACAGGGTTCAGCACTCTCACCCATTCTTTTTAATGTATTTATGGAGCCCCTGGCAAATGCACTGAACTCTGTGAACATTCTATATCACCTGTATGCAGACGACACCCAACTATATATGAAAATCTCCTCACCAGAAGACTTCATTTCCCTCAACGCTATTCTACAGAATACTCAAAGCTGGCTCACTGGCAACCACCTCATGTTTAACACCCCCCAAAAAACTGAATTCCTTCTCATCTCCCCTCCAAATCACACACCCAAGACAGACGTATGGTTGAAATATCCAACGCCCTTTGACTGTGCTCTCCACATCATTGACTCTGCGAAATCCTTGGGAGTCACTATAGACAAACACCTTAACATGCAGTCACAAATCACTAATGCCACCAAGGGAGCCAATCACCAGATGAGTATACTAAGGAAACTTAAACCCTTTCTTCCACAGACCGACTTAAAAAAAGGAGTACAAGCCCTAGTGTTACCAAGATTGGACCATGGAAGCACAACTCTATGCGGTCTCCCAAAATACAAGCTGGCTCCGCTGAGGGCATCGCTTAACACTGCGGTCAGACTGGTCTCAGGAATTAAAAGTAATAACCACATTTCTCTGATCATGAAAGCTTTAAACTGGCTGCCCTGCGAGGCAAGAATACACCTGAAGATCGCTTGCATGACACATAAAGCCCTGCATAGCAATACTCCCAGTTACTTAGCACTAAAGCTAGAGCAATCGGGAGGATGCAGACAATTGCGAAGTGCGAGCTCTCTACTACTGAAACCACAATCCTTCCATAAAAAGAGAACTGGTTGCAGAGCTTTTTCAGGGATTGCACAGAAGATTTAGAACTCCCTACCTCCAGTGATACGTGGAATCCCCTCATTTACCTTCGCTTCTAATGAACAAATTCACATCCTAAGACTTTAATTCTAAGTTGACTACTCGTCACCTATGCTATCCATTTACCTCTGTTGTATTGAATGACGATTATCGAATGTACGCATACTACCTCAACCTCGATATGAATAATAGCTGTGTACCGTGAAGCACTCTGATTTCCTCGTGGATCATTCTTTATTGATTACCAGTCAACTATGAATATATTACTATCTATCTCTATTGTACTGAACGGCGAATGCCGAATAAATGTAAACTACCTCAACCATCTAACGTTTAATAACTGTATATTGTAAAGCGCTCTGATACCCTCATGGGTCATGTTCGCGCTATATAAAACTTTATAAATAAAATAAATAAACAAGACCGACAGAGAGTAGAAATATGTCCGAAGCTGCGGTATTTTCAATTCTGGACAGCTTACAGAGATTGGAAACAGGAAGGTCTTTCAAGTTGTGACATGATAACAACTTTTACCAACATTTAACGAGTTGTGAGTGGAAGAGAAGAAGCAATCTTGCAAAGTAAACATGAATGATGGAAACAGAAAGTAGAGGTTTTAGAAATCTGAGGTGCATGAATAGCCTGGTGAAATTGGAAACCCAGATTCGTAAAAAATAGGGGTAGCAGCGACATCAGGCCACCAATCATTTGATCAAAAAGAGGTATTCTATCTGATAAGAAGGATCTCAGGGAATTCGGTATGGATTTCAGTGGATTCTTCCACATCCATAATAACATCTCTAACAGACAGGAAACTAGCGTGGGATGAGGCTGAGGAGGCTCAAGACCAATTATAATTTATGTGTCATGGATAAAAAACCTTAATAGCGGTTGAGAATGACCAGTGGAGTGACATACATATTGAATAGTGTTGGGCTGCGGGAAGAACCCTGAGGAACTCCAGAAGGGAGAGATAGAAAAGAAGATGTATACAGAGGTAAAAGAATAGATTGAGACAGGTTGCCAAAGTAAGAAGCAATCCAAGAGAAGGCTTGGTCTATAATTTCTATGCGGAAAAGTTAAGACAGAAGAATCTGGTGTGATACGGTTTTGAATGCCACAGATGAATCTAAAAGGATCAAATTGACTATGCCACCTTGATTTACAATGAGTTGGAGTTCATAAAGAATAAAAACCAGAACGGATTCACTACTTTTAAGGGGGCTGAAATGAGAAGGAGGAGCAGAGTCAGAAGGGGGATTAGGACCACCCAGAGGAGTGTGTCAAGGATGACTAGGAAATAGGAGGAAGATAATGTGGCCAAGGCAGTTGGGCCATTATCAGGAGTATCGGGACCTGGAAAACTAATATGATGAGAACCAAGAGGATACAATGGAAACTATGAAGAGCAGGACAAGGAAACCACAACAACTATGAGGAAAACCAATAGGAGGGCCAGGAGACGGAAAGGACCATGCTGTACGAACAAAGACCAAGAGGTCCAGAAGGAAGGAGCAGAAGAAGGCCAAGGGGGGGATGATAAAGATGAGGAGCAGAGTCAGATAGAGCAGAGAGAGAGGACCAGGAGAATGATCTGGACCAGAAAGAGGAGAAGGGCCAGATGAAGTAGCTGAAACAACAACAGCAGAGACAGAGAACCCACAACAGGACCACTGGTAGGACCAGGACCTGGGAGACCATGATATCCAAGACCAGGAGATTGAGATTTAGGAACAGGAGAAATAGGAACAGGAGGGGCATCAGGACCAGGAGGAAGATATTCATCGTAGTCAACACGTCTGTCACAGACCCAGACTATTTTTGAGTCTTCATAATGCAAAGCCCTGAGTGCAGACATACATAATTTTAGAGTCAGTAGAGAACAGCTTCTGGGAGCGCCTGAGTGTCTCAAAATATCAGTGGTTTCTGTGAGTCTTAGGGGCTCTGATTCCAAACACATTAGGGCTCAGGTATAGTTGTCTAGTGGACCCATGTTATTTGTGAATACTTCAGCCTGTCAGTTGCACAGTGCATCTTGGGATTTGTGGTTTTGCTTGCTAAAATTAAGGGCTCAAAATTCTCAGCTTGTAAAGTGATGTTCGATAAAAACAATGGTTGATTCATGTTGTCATTCATAATGTGGAACCACTTGGTGGTGGGCCAACGGAGAGTTTCTGATAGCCAGTCCAAGGGAAGGGTATTGGGGTGGCAGAGGTTGCCTAAAGCTGTCCAAGTGGTCAGATGCAGACAGAGGTAGTGAAATGGCTCTGGAAGTTGGCAGAGTTGACTAGTGAAGTACTGAGCATGGGTAAAGAGGGTTACGGTTCCCTGAAGGGTGGAAGAAAGAGGTAAGAGTTGTCCGGAAGGCTAAAGTCGACACAGTTGGTCAAGAGCTAAATGTGGGATCTCACAAGATCCTAATCAAACTGCACTACACTACATCACCTATCTGAGACTCCTGGCACAACTTATTGTACATTACCAACTATAGGATACAAATAGTGCAGCCTCAATGGATTCAAGACTTTGAGTGTAACAGGTGTTAGATGCACCAAAGAACTGGCCACAAGAGCTAGAGACTTTCTTTATATCAGTGAATAGCCGGTTTGATGCCAACCTGCCTATCTCACACAAGATTTAAGTTATGTTCTGTAAAAACTCTAATCTCCATAGTATGTTACTCATGGGGGACACAGAAACTATAGAGGATCCTGAACCAAGCAGTGAGGGTGTGCCACAACTTGAGGAGTTCAGGCCTCTTCATCAATGCCATGAAAGAACTCCACTGGCACCTGGTACAACAAAGAATCACATTTTAAATAATGTGTATGCTCTCAGATGTCTTCAGCAGAAACACAGCAAATGACCTTTGAAAAACTGCAACACAACACATCAAAAGATTAAATCTCAGAAAAGGCAGTTCCAGACTGATTAATCCTCTACCCATCTTCACGAGGAACAAGAGAGGTGAATTATCAGTATGCAGGATGCACACCACTGGTATACTCTGTATGACAAATTTCAGGACCTTTCCAAGTTTCATCTCCTTTAAATAGTCCATCAAACAGACCCATAGCAAGGAACACTACCTCAAACATCAGGCGGGAACTTCCCCACCTTGTGCCCACCAATATCAAGAGACCAGGATCAGCTCTCTGAAGTCGCATCTGAAAACTGCTCATCTTAGAGGTTACCAGCATCCGCTCAATCATGTCTCCAGTCTAGCCAGGAACCTATCCACCATATGTTCTTTTGAATGCAGCACAACAGTTCAAGTTATCATGTGAAGACTGTATAAAACATGCAAGATAAATACATAGGTACTAGTACTCTCTCATTAAAATATGTCAGTTCTGATTGAAAACACTGCACCTGTCCCAAAGGGCATTATTTATGGGTGGGGCTTTTCATTCTTGCTCTGTCATGGTAATATATTTCATTAAATTTGGAAAGTGAGTCGAAAGCCACAAGGGCAACCGGCCACTAAGAGATTAACTAGAAGTGTCAAAACTGAGCTTCTACACTGAGGCGGAGAACAAGTAGGCTTTGAAAGTGATTTAACAAGTGTTTTGTGTCTCACCCTTACATGTGTAGAATGCCAGTTTAGCTAGTGTTTGAACCATGACCCAATCAGGGACCAATCAACTATGGTGTCCAGAGCATGGTGTCCTTTGAGGGCCTATAGGAGAGTGAGAGGAGCTTGGGAACTAAATATGTCATTTTTCCACGTTCAAGGAGTAGGTGAAATCCGGGCCTTTAAATTGCTGTGTAGCTTTTTCTAAACTAGGCTGGACTTGGATCCAAAAGAAGCCCTGGCAAAAATGTTCAAACAAGCCCTGCTGCCTTCCTCCGTGCTTCAGCATCTCTCTCATCTCTTTCGCTCTTTATCCTCTTGCGCTCCCCTTCGACCTCACCTCTCCTGAAACCCTCTGTGCCTGCTGTAAGTACCTGGGGAAGCTTGAGAAATTGACAGAGGAGGTAGAAGCAGTGCCCTGTCTTAAAAAGAAGCCCCCAAAGGCTCCAGCCTGCGAGGAAAATGCCCAGTGGAAACAAACAAGTATTACGGGCTTGCAGCTGATGTTGTCAAAAGTTTCATGGCTTTACCACATATTACCGCACTCAAGAGACCACAAGTCCAGGATTTAGGTAAGCTTTATAAACAACTTTAATACAAGGGGAGAAAATGTACAATTTGAACCCTAACCTAATAAAAAAACAAGTTCATATACAAATATACTATTACTAGCAGCCCGTCCCGACCTTGTCCGGGAGCATTCAGGCTTCCCCTACCCCGCCTGCCCCGGCATTGGCAAGCAGCCCGTGCCCCCGCCCGCCCCGTCCCCCGCCTGCCCTGACCCCCGCCTGCCCCGACATTGCCTTTCCTCAGCCGATCTGTTTTCCCGCCTGGCCGACCCCGCCTGGCCTGAGTCAATGGAGGTCGGACAGTACTACCTGCAAAATGTTCCACCCGTCACCTTGTTAGTCCCTGTCCCTGTCTCCCACCTGCCCCGACCCCCACCTGCCCCGACATTGCCTTTCCTCAGCCGATCTGTGTTGTTGTAACTCCCCGTCCCCCGCCTGGCCCGACACCCACCTGCCCCGACATTGTCCCCGGAGCCTTACCTCAACCGCCGCTCCTTAGTTCACCACTCCTCGCCGCTCTGCTCCTCACCGCCTGTGTTGTTGTAACTCCCCGTCCCCCGCCTGGCCCGACACCTGCCTTCCCCAACATTGTCCCCGGAGCCTTACTTCAACTGCCGCTCCTCAGTTCACCGCTCCTCGCCGCTCTGCTCCTCACCGCCTGTCCGCCGCCGCTCCTCCCCCGCGCCATGTCCGCCTCTCTGCTGCTCGCACCGCCGCTGGCCTGTCCGCTGCTCCTCAGGTCACCGCTCCTCCCCCGCGCCATGTCCGCTGCTCCTCGGACGCCGCTCCTCCCAGTGCTCCTGACGTGAGCACGCACGTCGTGGCCGGTGCTACTTTGGAGGGACTACTTTTCTTTTAATATAAATTTTGTAAATAACGTTTATTTTTAAAATTTATATAGCCTATGTCCTTCTGCTTGCCCTGACGTTTTCAAACATGTTTTGGGTGTTTGGATTGGTGGTGTACCTTTCGAGTTTACCTGGCTCAAAGGACATACAGCCTGATTCATCAAGCTGATATGCGCTCGCAAAGGGCCAGAATCTGGCCCTTTGCGAGTGCGATTTTTGCATTTGGGATTCATCATCTCAAATGCAAAAATCTCTATTACCGAAATCGCATATTTGCGAGGAATTGGATTTAAGGAATCTCTAATAGAGATTCCTTAAATGCAATTCATCAACCATTTAGAAATTGCGAAATCGCAATATTTGGTCGCAATTTACCACCAAGTCTGACTTGGTGGTAAATTGCGAAAAAAGAGTAAAAAGCACTTTAGTGCATTTTTTTCTTTTGCGTGTTACACACACACATGTCCTTTGGACATGTGTGTGCGCAACACGTTCAAATGTGCATTTAAGGGGTGCTACAGGGTGTCCTTTGGACACCCCTGGCACCCTTCAAATTGCAATCTCATTTGCGATTAGGAAATTGCTTATCGCAAATAAGGAATACTGTGACATTTAACCTTATGTGCGTGAAACTTTCCAGCCCTCCTTATATCACTTATAAAATCTTTGGCCCCCCTATCGCTATAAACGCCAGAGAAGAATTTTATCCAGGCATCTTCAGCTATAGCCACTTCTATCCTCGGTCCATCATTGTTTGCAAAGAAAGGAGCATTTACTGCCCGCCAGAATATAGTGCAGTCCCTTTTTTGTGAGGCCTCATATATTAGATCCCATGCCTGATCTGTTAGTTCTTTTTTTCCTATTTTGTTCTAGCCACATTATAGTTATTTCTGTATGTATGTACTGTATGTATGTACTGATTTCTCCCTGATTTCTCTCAGTCTTGTGGCGGGCCACCTTCAGTTGGTTATAGGCTTTCGTACATTAAGTATTGAACCATCCATTTATCTTCTTTCTAGAGGACGTTTACAAACATCAAGGGAGCCCCAATGAGTCAGCACAGGACCTCGGGAACATAATAATTTTAAACAACAGTGGTCCCATGCACATATTATGATAAGAACACTAAATATAGACAAAATTGATCTATATTGGTTTTGACATGTCCAGCCGGACAGAGGTCGTAATCTTTACTTGATGAACAATGGAGAAGACAAAGAATTCCTTCAACAATTTACCGTAGTGGGGCACAAGCCTGCACCCAAGCACATACAGATAATTACAGTTAAAGAAGAAAGGAGCAAAACAGGGCTATTGTGCCCCACTACGGTGAATTGTTGAAGGAATTATTTGTCTTCTCCATTGTTGATCAAGTAAAGATTGCGACCTCTATCCGGCTGGACATGTCAAAACCAATATGGATCAATTTTGTCTATATTTATTGTTTATATCATAATATGTGCATGGGACCACTGTTGTTTAAAATTATTATGTTCCCGAGGTCCTGTGCTGACTCATTGGGGCTCCCTTGTTGTTTGTAAACGTCCTCTATTGCAGCATCATTCCAGTGGCCCCAAAGCAGACAGCACATGTTAAAAGCGATTGGGCGTGAAGCAGAGACCGTGAAGTGTGTGAACTTAGTTTGGTGTGTGTGCAAATCCTGCATTGTCAACCTGAGGAAATATACATTTTTGGTCAAGTTATGTTCCCTATCGTGTACCCCACTGTCTCCATGTACGAGCTTAAAGTGCATGTAACTTCCCTCCTGTGCCAGCCATGAAGACGCAAATACATTTGCGTCCAACGTTAACATGTCCTCTTTCAGACCCACCCTGAATGGGTTGAATAGTCCGTTCCTAAGTATGCCATGCCAACGTCTTTTGTGGTGTACTTTACACGTTTTTCAGCTCTGGCAAAGTAGGCCCTGAATTCTGCCATCGAGCCTTTTTCCTGCCTTCTGACTCTGAAAGCCTCAGCCCAGGCTGCCCCTGTACCTGTGAACTCTGCCTTACTCCCAGCGCGGCCCACCGCGTTTAGCTTAGCCTGCTGCCTGCCAAGAATGAATTCAACCTTCGAGTCGTCTGTTTCCCTCTCCGAAGATGCATTCCTGCCTACTAGTTTAAGTAAACATCCCCCCAGCTGCAGAGCGAAGGGCCTGGTCTTACTGTCTCCGTGCAAGTGATTCATAGCCTCTGTTACCATGCTCCCATGGAAGGCCCATGCCCCCCACGCTTCTCATGCAGACACTTAGGCGTTTATACACGCACTCACAGTCAGTATAGAATAGCTTCTGCCCCAGAGACCTTTCCGTCCAGATAGCTCAGTTCCTAAACATCGGATATCAGATATGATAGAAGCACAAGTTGATCTGACATGCCAGACTTCTGTCTCTTTCCGTTAGTTAAAATGTCAAGTCCCCTGCACCCTCCAGTTTCACGTCAATCACACGTCATGCAGCTGCGCGCGCATCCAGGCCTCAGATTTCTGCTGACATTGCAAGATTCTGCTTTTGTTGCCACCCACTTATGACACCTACCTGTGACGTTTCTAGCACACACCTCTATGTTCACGCCTAGTTCACGCCTTCTAATTACGTATCACTACCGTGTGTGTGTTTTATCTTGTTTCTCTCAGCTGTTACGCCTACTATATTGGTTTCTATAATGTAACTCAAGTATATAAGCTATGTATTGTCAATAAAATACTGCTCTATCCCTTCCTGCACCCCCAGTGGTGGCAGGAACCAGATATCCGGTCATGACCATTCCTTTTTAAGGAATAAAACCCCTAAGAACTCTAACACCACAGACTCTGCGTCTTTCTTTCCGATTGAGTCATTATTGATTAAGTACTTACCTGCATAGAAATTAAGACGGTAAATCATATATTTACCACATTATTTTGGCGCCCGAATAGGGACCCCTCCCCCACCTCACGCGCCGGTTGGTGCGTTGCAAACTCTGTCCCCTGCCATCAGTTAGACGGAAACTACGCGTACCGGCAGGATTTCCTGTATCTCCCTCTGGCCCACGGAGGTGACGAAGACTGCAATCAGCACCCAGACGAGGCGGTGAGGAGCGCGGAGGATCCCGACCAGAGCCTAGCCGAAAGAAGCAAGGTCCGAGGTGTCAAGAGGCCCACCAGTTTTCCGAAGTATCCACGTGTCGAGTCGAGTCGAGTCCGGTCCAGTCCAGTCGAGTTTTCCGAGGCCTTCTGTTTTCCGTGCTTCCCGGTGAGTACCATTGCTGGGACGTATCTAGACGGGTTTGGGTACACAAGTCCGGTCTGCACTGTTTTAGACAGTGTATCTGTACTGTTTAGCAGTATATCCGATGATTCAAGTTCTTGCACTGTTCTCAGCAGTGTATCTGTGCTGTTTAGCAGTACATCCGGTATAGGGGGTAGTAATAAGTGTTTTTAAATGTCTTTTTCCATGTGATTAATGTCGTTGTATGAGTGACTGTTTTTTATGTACATTATTGTGTTCTTGTGTAACTAGCTGTATTCAGTATTAAGTAGCAAGGATTGAGCATTCAGTATTAAGTAAACAAGATGCCGTTTTTCAACAAGTTAAAGCAGATAGGAACTAGGAAAGGGATGCTAGAGGAAGAAATTCCTATCCCCCCTAGGGACACTCCTGGAAATTTCATGTACCATAAACATGGCATAGACGCCATACTGTATCTAGATTTATGGGCCGATTATACTAAGCATCTAGACGAAAGGCACAGATGGCCCGTTACCGGAACATGGGATGCCGAGTGCATCATGAAGGTAGAAGAAGCATTATGGAAAAAGAAAGCCAGACAATCTCAGAAAGACGCCATAGAATTTTGGCGTAAGGAATCACATAAGCGTGCTGAAAAAGCACTCCGTAGAGAAGACAGACTTAAAGAATCAGAAAAAGCTCAAGAAAACGAATTAGTTACTGAGGGGATCCGAGTAAAATCAGAGCAAATAGACCGCGCACGAAACAATCTCGTAAATGGTATGTATCTCGTGGCCGAGGGTTCGCCAGAGGCCACTTCAGAAATACCGAAAAATCTGCCGCCACCATTAATTCCAACTAAAGTAACTCACAGGACCACTAAAGACATATTCCTGAATTCCTATCTAGAGGATGTAGCTCCCGCTTACACCAATCTGCCTGTCCGCGTCCCGCCTACCGACGGTGACGGGGGTGGTAACCCGCCCCGAGATCGTATCCCGCCAGTACCACAGCAAGGTTCTCCCGTCCGACAGGTTCCCCCTGTTCCACCACCTCCACCACTTCCCGCACCTAAAATTAATCTACCGAAACCGCTTCTACCTGACCCTACTAAAAGACAAATTCAAGTACCGATACAGACTCCACAAAGAAATAACGCTCAAGCTTCAGCCTCAGGAGGTGCGTCGGGGGGTCCCCAGACCCCGCCGCCAACACGCAGATTACACTTGCAGAAGCCCTTTATGCTCCACTCACCCCGCCTCGACCCACTCAAAGAACCGCTTCAAGTTTGCAGATACGACCCAGTACCCGGTAAAGATGATAGGATGTTTATAGCATCACTACGCTTACGACAAGCTACCGATTACCTACTGTACTTCTCAGGAATGAAAGAGTACCTAGATAGAATATACAATTTTGTCCGGACTGGGGAAGACCCTGACAGTATTAAGGAAGCCATGGCACATCAGAAAGTCGACACTCAAGCGTATCTACTACGTTTTTTCATAAATTGCTTAATAAGAGAACGAGACAGGCCTGAGACAGACCAGGATGAATTAGATGGACTCAACAAGTGGGGTCAAAATATATCTGAAGGAAAACATGATAAAGGGGGTTGCATAGCCAGTATGTACAAGAAAATAAGAAAAGAAGTAATAGAGATACACAAAAAAGAAAAAGAAAAAGAGAATGCCTCCTCCGAGGAGGAGGAAGAACCTGAAGAACCAGAAAAGACTACAGATACGATAGCATATGTAGGTAAGGGAACTTACCTTAGGAAAGGCATTCGTCCAGAAAGCAAGAGAGTTTTTCTCTCTGGCATAACAAAACCGAATTCTCCTGAACATCAGTTTCAGGAGACTGATAAAAGGCTTCGAGAACGAATGGGGTACCATGTACTCAATTCTATGGATGAACAAGAACTAGCCCGGTCAGCTGTACTATGGGCTGACAACCCGAATATATACAATGAGGACACCGTAGCACAGACATTTCTGAACCTTTCCCCAGACGAGCAGAAGTTAGCAGGTGTATACATGATTCAACACCTCCTCACGCTATTCAGATATCAACACGCTGACCCAGGTCCCTTACACGATACATTAGAAGCACTACTCATGGATAGATGGAGAGGTTTAAGTACCAAATTAATTCAAATGATTCTAGAACAACGACACAGACATAACACTTTCCTGGGTTCACAATATGTTCCTGCTCCGCCCCCAGAAAGAAAAATGTATCATATGGAGCGCCTGCATGGCATTGAAAGTCAGAATCCCTTACGAGAAGTACATCCAGTCATGGGTGCCGATCATAATCTGAAACGTGTGTACGTACACACGCCTCTGACCAAGTTAGAACTATTGGAAATGAAGAAACTAGTACCCTGTCATGATAAAGACCCTGCAGGTTTTCATAGAGAACTTAAAGACATGTTACTGATGGGGGATTACACATATGAAGATATCATGAAAATGTTAAAGGTACTGCTGCCCACGGGCATCTACGAGAAACTCAAGGAAAAAGAATGGGAAGTGGGAGACAAAAAGATTGTATGGGCAGAAATAGAAGAGGAGGAGGAAAAACGTACCCCAGGGCTAGGCCTTGGGGAGAAAACTAAAGCATTACCAGGTTTAAGAGTACAGGTTCTCCCAAGATTACTGACAACTAGAAAGGAAGATTGGGACGCAATCTCGTCCTGTAAACAGAAACACGATGAAGATACCAGCGACTTCTATTCAAGATTCGAGAAATGTTTCATTATTAATAGTGGCCTTAAACCAAGTAGTGAGTCATACCCGCATCTTTTTGTATCAAAATTAGTCGAGAACTCCCTGCCATTAGTTAAGAACCGCGTGTATAAAGTTGAAAGTACTTGGCAGGCAAATACGCCATCCCAGATGTTACAGATGTTACAATATCATCAGAACAGAATTAGAGAAGAACAGGATCAGGAACAGAAACGCATGAAAGACACGAAAATGAAAATGTTAGTGGCCCAATCGGTTCCAGCCGACGGCCAGAGAAAGGGTACGACCCAGACAGGCCATTCCGCAGCTCCCGTTAAAGGGACATGCAACTATTGCAAACAGCCAGGTCACTATGTACATGAATGCCCAGTTCTGAAACATAATATAGCGACAGGTAAAACTAAAGAAAGACCGCATCCACCTAGACAAGATCATAATCAGCATCAGTCTTCACAGAATATACAGCCCATGCAGAATACACAGCCTATGCATGCTCCATCACATACAGCACAGACAGTAGCGGTACCTCAGAGACAGTCACAGCCACAGCCCATTGCCGCGACACAGCAAGTTTCACAGCAGATGTACCAGTATGCCCAATCTGATTATCCCGATTATCAACGATACACATGAAACAGCCTAGAGAGGGAGGGTGGCTTGCCTCTTATTGAAATTCCTGTAGATCAAGAGGGTCCTTATGTACACAGTCAAGTATTGGGAAAAGACAGAAAGTTTTTAATTGATACAGGGGCAAGTCGCACCACAATCAGCCATGATGAAGTTCCAGGGGCACCCCTCTCAGGCTCACAGAATGTTTCCCTTGGTTTTTCAGGACAGCCTATTGTAAATGAGGTATCGAAACCAGTCCCCCTGGCTGTGGGTCCATTATCACGTGTTACAGACCTGTTACTCACGAAATCATGTCCAGAAAATCTGTTAGGCATAAAGACATTGAAAGCTCTAGGAGCTGTTATATGTTGCTCTCCGGAAGGAGTTCGACTTTTCTTAAGAGACTTTAAGGGTCATTATGTGTTACGAGAGTTTGATGTCAGATTGAAAAATGTACCAGATCACTTGTGGGCGAAAGGCCCAACTGATGTAGGTTGCATGCACATTACACCATACCGTGTTACACTCAAACAAGGTGTTGTTTTACCCAGAATCAGACAATACAAGTTACCACCCGATGCTGTAGTGGCTTTACTGGAAATCATTGAAGAGCTCATTGCCCAAGGAGTGGTTGTAGAAACCGACTCCAATATCTGTAATTCACCCATCATTCCGATTCTTAAACGTACTGATCCCAATGCACTGCCAGTATATCGGCTGGTGATTGATTTAAGAGAATTGAATAAATGCATTATTCCACAGTACCCTGTGGTTCCCGACATCTCATCCTTATTGACGGCTATTGATTCAGAAGCAACGTTCTTTACTGTAATTGACCTCAAGAACGCCTTCTTCAGTGTACCTGTTGATCCAGAGAGCCAATATCTCTTCGGATTCAGTTTAAATGGACGAAGTTTCAAATTTTCACGCGCACCTCAAGGATTCACAGAAAGCCCCAGCATCTATAGTCAAGCACTGAAAAGACAACTCAATTGTATCATAATGCCAGTTAACACCGCTTTACTGCATTACGTCGATGATCTGCTGATCACCGCACGAAGTGAACCCGAATGTGAACAAGCATCACTGACAGTTCTACATTTTCTGGCCGACAAGGGAAACAAGGTGTCTCCTTCGAAGCTACAATTCTGTGTTCAGCAAGTTGTGTACTTGGGTCACTTGCTGTCCAAAGTGGGGAGACAGCTCACTCCCGATCGCATTCAGTTAATTGTAAATATGCCACAACCACAGACACAAAAGGAAGTGCGGGCTTTTATAGGCCTCACCTCGTACTGCAGACAATGGATTCCCCAGTATGCATTTCTAGCTAAACCACTCATCCAGTTAACAACACAGGAGGCAGCGACTTCGACTGTCCTCCCTTGGACTCAGGAACATACACAGGCTTTTGAAGAATTAAAGAAAGCTTTATGCCAAGCACCAGTTCTAGCGACACCATGTTACAGCAAACCTTTTACACTTTTTGTTACAGAACGTGAGGGTACAGCATTGTCTGTCCTCACTCAAGATCAAGCAGGTTCACATAAGCCTTGCGCTTATTTTTCAAGTACATTGGATTCAGTAGCTCAGGCACTCCCTGCGTGCTTGAAGTCAGTAGCAGCAACAGCACTAGCAATCAGACAGAGCGACTCAATTGTTTTAGGACATCCATTAACAGTTCAAGTTCCACATTCTGTAGAGGTTCTTTTAAACAGAACCCAGACTCAGCACTTGACTATAGCACGACTGACAGGTTATGAATTGACACTCTTCCAGCCACACATAGAAATCAGACGCTGTAGCATTCTGAACCCCGCAACATTGTTACCTACAATTATGACAGATCCAACCCCGCATGATTGCATAGAGATCATTAATACAGTAACTAAACCTCGACGAGACTTAACAGATGTTCCCCTGACAAATCCAGACCTGACACTTTATGTAGACGGTTCATGCATGAGAACAAGTACAGGAGAATTAGTGGCCGCGTATGCAGTGACCACTGAAACTGAAGTTAAAGAAACACATCGTATTGACACACTGTCTGCTCAAGCGGCGGAGCTCATCGCTCTGACCCGAGCTTGTATACTAGCCAAGAACAGAAATGTTAACATATACACAGATTCTCGTTATGCGTTCGGAGTCGTACACGACTTCGGCATGTTATGGCAAGAAAGAGGTTTCTTGACCTCTCATGGTGCCAAGATCCAACATGGGCCCCTCATTCAAGCACTGTTAGAAGCAATACATTTGCCCTCGGGCATATCAGTCATGAAGTGTAAAGCACATACTAAAGTTACGGATTCTGTTTCCCAGGGTAATGACCTGGCAGACCAAACAGCAAAACATACAGCATTGACTCACACCCAGACTACTGATGTGACAAAGACAATAGTACCAACACAGTGTATGTCAGTCAGGGATCCCACCCTAGACGTAATCGATATTCAGACACATGCCACTCCAGATGAAATAAAGAAATGGACTGAACTAGGAGGGATCCAGACAGATCAAGGATGGGTCACAAAGGGAAAATCTACATGGTTTCTCCCCGACTCTATGGTCCAAATCATGATAAATACAGCACATAGTCCTGCACATCTAGGAGAGAAAGCTATGTTAGACAGTTTACAGAATCTCTGGTACAACAAACACTTACGAGCAGCAGCAAAACAGAAAGTGCGTACTTGCATGATCTGTTGTCAGTTCAATCCAGGTAAAAGCGTTCCTGTAGAGCAAGGTGGATTTCATCCTCCCGATCACCCTTTTGAAGTCCTCCAGATGGATTATATCCAGATGGACCGTTGTCGGGGATTCAAATATGTCCTCGTAGTTGTTTGTGCACTTTCCCGTTGGACCGAAGCATACCCAGTTTCAGATTACACTGCCCCGACCACTGCCAGGCAGCTGGTTCGAGAATTCTTCCCACGATACGGCTTGCCTCGTGTCGTGTACTCAGATAACGGACAGCCGTTCTCATCCGAACTCATGAAGCATGTCTCCCTTCTGCTAGGATATCAGTGGAGATTCCATTGTGTCCGACATCCCGAAGCCGCAGGCCTTGTAGAAAGGCATAACCAGACATTAAAGACCCGCCTTGCTAAAGTTTGTAAAGAGAAAGGGGTCGACTGGATAGTCGCCCTGCCAGTTGCATTGTTCTATATGAGAATGGTTGCCCATTCGAGATCAGGACTATCCCCGTACGAAGTGGTCTTTGGCAGACCACCGAATATGTGGGGGACGCCCATGCCTAAGAAAATTACTGATGTCGATTGTAATATGCTGACAGATTACCTTGCCTCCTTGATGTCTGCACTCCAATCATGTCGTTCACAGGTTGCCGCAGCCTTCCCTGACAACACTGATGTAAAGCCGCACGATGTCCGACCAGGTGACACCGTCTTAATAAGGAACTTTGACAGGAAAAGTCCGCTGGAACCCTGCTGGAAAGAGCCGAAGACCGTCCTGCTCACTACGAGGACAGCAATCAAAGTGGAAGGCAGAAAGGGGTGGATACATACGAGTCATATTAAAAAGTGCAACGAACTGAAACCAGACCCTGACTCGTCCACCCCCACCAAAGACTGTATTAAACCTAGTGACTTTAAGGTTCCCGAACGAGAGAAAACTCCCCAAGAGGAGTATAAACTGAAGCTTCGATCTAGCAAGTCAGACAGTTTAATTGTTTAAGTCCTCCCCTAGGTGAATCGGTTAAATAGTTTCTGACATGTATCCCCTAGATCGAGACAGAGAGAGAGAGAGAGAATTCAAGAAACGTGCATATTGCAAATCACTCCGCAGCCACTGTATAGTGACTTTATTAATTATGTTTTTTCTAAGTCTTCTGATTATTGTGGCGAGTATATTGCTTCCTATATATCACCCTATCGTCAAGCATGAACAATCTGTTTACAATGTTTCTGCTGAACATTCTTTTAGTACATTACCCCCTCACGAATTGTCTTACAGACTTGCGCTGCGCAACAACACATTCATTAGCATGTTACATCACTCCCATCAGACGAGCAATGCTACAAACTGTTGGATATGTGGCCGACTCCCTCCCCATCAGAAATACAAGGGAGTTCTGCCCCTCTTCCCGTACCCGTTCACTCACAATGGCTCCTGTGGTGCATGGAGTAGATTGATTAATTCTTTAGATTCTGATATTGCTGTTACCCGCGAAGGGGGCTGGGTTTGGGGAAACCTGAATTCAGTTCTGTTCGACGTCTGTTACCCTTATAAAAGTGGACGATCCGTTAGAATAGGAACTGATCTAGAAAACGAAGTATATGGATTAGGTAATTACACAGTTAACCTCATGATCCTTACTATTGAGTCCGAAGCTGCACCCATTCTCCCCGCTATGTTAGTATTACCAGTCACTGGTCATCTTTGTGTTAGAAAGAAAGGTTCAGTACACTTAGGTCATAGTAAATGTACTACTGTGGTCGAATTCATTGATGAGGGCAAGTCCTCATTCCGAGCTACACGTCATTCCTACTTTGTTTGTGGCCATACCGCATACATACGTTTACCTCCAGATTGGGATGGTACCTGTTACATTGCCTTCCTTCTGCCCCCTGTTTTCCTAGCTCCCCCTGATTATCATAGAAATACAAATCTAGTAAAAGATAGATTCCGAAGAGATCTCCCGATTATCGACTATACTGAAACGGCATGGGAGCAATACACAGATTTTAATAAAGGATTCTTTTTCTTCACAGGCCCTGTCCAAAACAGTAAATTGATACGTAGATTAACCAGAACCCTTGAAGCAGTAGTACATGAAACTGCCTCCGCCCTAGGTAACTTAACAGAGGAGCAGTCTGCTATGCGGATTGTTGTCCTTCAAAATCGTCTTGTTATTGACGTCATCTTGGCAGATAGAGGTGGAGCTTGTAAGGTCATCGGGTCAAGTTGCTGTGTTTTCATTCCAGAAAACGCGCCATCTGTATACAAAGCTATTACACGTCTTCATAAGATTGCAAGTTTAATACATCAGAATCCAGGCACCTGGACTTGGTCCGGTTGGTTCTGGACAACGTTGACCGCTTGGGGATGGAAGATCCAATCCTTCCTAGGCATTGCCCTTGTCATAGTATTCAGTTGCTGCCTGTGCCTACAGTGTGGGCCGGCGATTTGTGGACTGTGCGCCACATCATGCATTGAACATTCCAGTTTTCTCTCAAACCGACAACGGAAGAGAGACATGCAAATGATGTTACAAGAACAGACTGATCGATTCATGATGATCGAGATATCATGAAGGGTCCGTAGGGAACAAGGAGGGAATGAGGAAATATAAATTTTTGGTCAAGTTATGTTCCCTATCGTGTACCCCACCGTCTCCATGTACGAGCTTAAAGTGCATGTAACTTCCCTCCTGTGCCAGCCATGAAGACGCAAATACATTTGCGTCCAACGTTAACATGTCCTCTTTCAGACCCACCCTGAATGGGTTGAATAGTCCGTTCCTAAGTATGCCATGCCAACGTCTTTTGTGGTGTACTTTACACGTTTTTCAGCTCTGGCAAAGTAGGCCCTGAATTCTGCCATCGAGCCTTTTTCCTGCCTTCTGACTCTGAAAGCCTCAGCCCAGGCTGCCCCTGTACCTGTGAACTCTGCCTTACTCCCAGCGCGGCCCACCGCGTTTAGCTTAGCCTGCTGCCTGCCAAGAATGAATTCAACCTTCGAGTTGTCTGTTTCCCTCTCCGAAGATGCATTCCTGCCTACTAGTTTAAGTAAACATCCCCCCAGCTGCAGAGCGAAGGGCCTGGTCTTACTGTCTCCGTGCAAGTGATTCATAGCCTCTGTTACCATGCTCCCATGGAAGGCCCATGCCCCCCACGCTTCTCATGCAGACACTTAGGCGTTTATACACGCACTCACAGTCAGTATAGAATAGCTTCTGCCCCAGAGACCTTTCCGTCCAGATAGCTCAGTTCCTAAACATCAGATATCAGATATGATAGAAGCACAAGTTGATCTGACATGCCAGACTTCTGTCTCTTTCCGTTAGTTAAAATGTCAAGTCCCCTGCACCCTCCAGTTTCACGTCAATCACACGTCATGCAGCTGCGCGCGCATCCAGGCCTCAGATTTCTGCTGACATTGCAAGATTCTGCTTTTGTTGCCACCCACTTATGACACCTACCTGTGACGTTTCTAGCACACACCTCTATGTTCACGCCTAGTTCACGCCTTCTAATTACGTATCACTACCACGTGTGTGTTTTATCTTGTTTCTCTCAGCTGTTACGCCTACTATATTGGTTTCTATAATGTAACTCAAGTATATAAGCTATGTATTGTCAATAAAATACTGCTCTATCCCTTCCTGCACCCCCAGTGGTGGCAGGAACCAGATATCCGGTCATGACCATTCCTTTTTAAGGAATAAAACCCCTAAGAACTCTAACACCACGGACTCTGCGTCTTTCTTTCCGATTGAGTTATTATTGATTAAGTACTTACCTGCATAGAAATTAAGACGGTAAATCATATATTTACCACAAACCCCTGGTGAGTTGCAACTACTACTGCTGAAACAAGGCCAATGGAGGTACTGATGGGAGAGGGCGGACTGGCCTCATGGGCAGGGCCGGCTTTAGTGCTCGTCAGCCGCGGTCCATGCAGGTAAGATCGGTGAGGCCGGTTGGGGGGGAAGAGATTTCGACAGATGACGACGAGGGAAAATTAACTATATCTTTCATTTTCCCTCGTGGTTGTCTGTCGAATACCCCCCAACCTGGCCTCACCACTGCTTACCTGGAAGGGCAGCGGCTGGTGCTGGTGGAGCCCTGTGCAACAATGTTTGTTGGTGCCCCCAAATGACTCCCTCTGCTACAGATCCCTCACAACCACCCTTTAACAGTGCCCCTCAAGTCTCCATTACCACACTCTCACTCAGATACATTTAAATTATTTGATTTACAGCACCACTGATACCAATGTAGGGGGTCAGAGCACTTTACATCACACACATTACACAGAGACAATTAATCATAAGTGTGCAAATCACTGTATTGGAAATGTTACATAAGACAATGACTACAAGGTGCAGAAGTCACATGACAACCATACTAGTAGACAGTATAGTTTAATAGTGAAGGGTCTGGATAAACACAAACTATAAATTTAGAAAGTAATACCAGGGTTGGAGGGTTCTCTTTAATAACCAGAATTGATTTCTATGCAAATGAACCCTTTTTGCAACACCAGGATAATCAAAGACAAGGGAAATCCATAATGCTCTAATTTATACTTTGCTGTTTGCAATTTTGCATGCAGCTCTTAGATGACAGTTAATTGCTCACTTTTCTATGTTAGGATGTTGACTTATATACTGCAAGTAACAAAAGGATCCATCACTCAAAACTTCCACTTGACAAAACTTCATCTCTCTCTAGCAAGAACATTAATCACTGGCATCTCATGGCATTTTTATTGTTGCCAAACATTGCTGGAGGGCAGGAAGGAGTCAGCAAGTGCTTTTAGAAACATAATATACTTGCAAACATGACGCCCCCACCCGAAGTCAGTGCCCGGTGCGATCGCACCAGTAGCACTGTCCTGCTCAAGGGTCCTGTGACCTCAGTAACAAAGTCACTGTCACTCTAGGGTGTGCTGCTTCATAGGCCTGCCCAAAGACTACAGTTGTACTTCAGAATGGATTGTGGGGGACAAGCAGTCAAGGTTAATCCACACTTGCTACCGCTAGGGTCCACATACTGTTGCTAAGACACCAGGGCATCTTTTGTCTTGGGGGCCTTCTAAGGTCTAGAACAGGAATGTGCTCCCTCAGGAGAGTGGTCTGGTGGACTGGTCAAGAAGGCTGAACGTGGTTTCCCAGTTCCAAATTCAGCTCTCCTGACCATAGTGCCACATACTCTTCCCCACTAAACACCATACTGCCCCACTGAGAGAAACTTGCACTGCCTTCAGCTACAACCCAATTGTGCACCGCTATAAACACCTGGGTGCGACTCAATTCAAATTATGCACTAGACAAGAGTGTAACGCTGCCTAAACAAAAGAAAACAGCAACATACTGGAAAAGCAAACACTGAAGGGAATTCAAGATTTAGTAAAGCACGTGAACTGTAAGCAGAACAACATGGTTACCTTAACGCTTTTACACTCATTCAGAAATCAGTGAGTGATTTTGCATGAAAAGTTAAGGACATGCCTACAGGGTCCAGAAGGGACCTGTTTCTTTATTTTCTATTTATTTAGAGTGTTTTATATAGCGCTGACAAGACCCGAGGGTATCAGAGCATTTTACAACATGTACACAGATAAGCAAGAGAGCAGATGAACAGAGCAAAAATGGAGAGTCTTTGGGAAGATACTACGGTGTATTGTCCGAAGGTTAAAGGTGTTGAGCAAAGAGTAGGTCCTTAAGTTTTTTTTTGAAGGTCACGAAGGAGGGGTTGTTTCTGAGATCTGCTGGCAGGGAGTTCTAGATGTTGGGGGCATTTCCCTAAAAGGAGCAAGCAAGGGCTTTTTGTTAGTGTCTCTTTGGGGGAATGAGAAGTAGGTTGGTGGTGCTCCTCAGGTTTCTTGCCTGGCCTGCCTTGGTGATCTTGGCTGCAAGGTAGACTGGGTTGCCAGTGTGAAGGACTTTGTGGGTTAGACATGCAGTTATGAACCAGCATCGAGCTTCAATGGGGAGCCATTTGAGGTTTTTAGATAGGGTGAGATATGATCGTGCCTTTTTGCTCCAGTGACCATCCTTGCTGCTGCGTTTAAAGTTGTTCTCATGAGGGCTAGGTGAGATTTTGCTGTGCCTGTGAGGGTAGTGTTTCCGTAGTGTAGTCTGGATAGAACCAGGGCTTGCGTTGCAGTCTTGAGATCATTAGGTGGGAGGAAGGGCTTGATTTTGTTGAGTAGTTTTAGTTTGTAGTGAACACTCCTAGCGGTAGATAGTTTGTGCGAGCTCATGTTCAGGTTAGGGTCCAGTAAGATGCCCAGCGACAGGTTAGGGAATGGTCGAAGTTTAGGGAGTCCATAAGCTTAATCCATTTTTGGACCTGGTGGGTTTGTCCCTTGTTAGAGAGGAGAAGGATTTTTGTCTTATCTTGACTAAGTTTTGGGTGGTTGTGAGGTAGCCAGTTTTGAATTTCTTTAGGGTATCATTGAGACGGTGTATGCCTTCTGGGGAGGAATCTTCCTGGTAGAGCTGGATATTGTCAGCGTATAGGTGGTAGGTGATGTTGGCTTGATTGATTATGGTAGTGAGGGGTTACATGTAGATATTGAAAAGAGGGGGACACCTCCTGTTATAGTGGAGGTATCGGAGATTGAGTTATTTATTTCGATTTGCTCAGAATGGTTTTGGAAGAAAGAGGTGAACCATTTCAGCACCATGCCGTTTGCTCCAATCAGCTGTTTTATTGTGTTGAGGAGAAGTTTATGGTCCACCGTGCCGAAGGCCGAGGATAGGTATAGGAGGATGAGCAGGCAGCCATACATTTTTGGATGTAGTCTGCTATATTTAGTCAGGCTCTCTCTGTGCTGCAGCCATTTCTAAAGTCTGATTGGTGAGAGCAAAGTGATTGTTTGTGTCGATGTGTTGGTTGAGTTGGAGTAGGACACATTTCTTGAGGATTTTGGCCAGGAAGGGCAGGATTGAGATTGGCTTGAGTTTGTTAAGATCCTCGGGGTCTAAGTCTGTTTTTTTTAGTAGTGGAGTGACTTGGCCAAGTTTTAGGCAGTCTGGCATGACCCCGTGTTTAATTAGCTGTTTGTTATCATCATCCAGAGGGATGAAATGACATGACTGAGGTTTTTTGCCATGGAGGCTGGGAGGGGGTCCGCCAAATGGGAGGAAGGTTTTGAGTTCGCAATTAGTTTGGAAATGTTGCCCTTCTTTGTCTCCGGGAGGGAGATTCCTACTTCGGAGTCAGGCGTTTGTGTGTGGATATTGAGGGAGGACTCCAATGCTTATATCCTTACAAAACATAAAAAGTATGGTTTAAAAAAGACCACATACCATATCACAGAGCCACGGTGCATGATTTGTTTTCCAATCCACCCATCAGGCATGTATTGAACAGTACCTCCAGGATTGGTGCACTTCTCCACTCAAGGAGAGCAATGTTATTGAAAGAACGACGAGAAAACAAAAGTAGTGCTTCACTGGCAAATTCTTGAAAAAGTGGCGCTAATGTGTTTGGGTGTGAAAAAAAATCAATCTGGCCACTTTGCAACCGCTCTATCTTGCTGTCTTTAGTTGTTTTTCACATTTTGAACCTTTTATTTCTCTCCATCCCAGTTGTGCACTTTGGAATATAAAAATATCAGAAAAAGATGACATTTCCAGAAAAAAAAAATTCTTTTTAGATCCATTTTACGGAGGAACAAATAAACAAAATGAGAGAAAAGAGGGAGTAACGATTGTTTCTAGAAGTCAGGGTTTTCATTAAGTGAGGAGGAATGATACTGAAAAGAGAGGGAGTAAGAGTAAGAAAGAGGAGAGCAAGGCAGCTGCCAGCGGCAGAGCAGAAGTGGACACTGTCCTTGTCTGCTGTGGGAAAGAAGGAAAAGACAGATTCCTTTTCCTTCTCTGCCGACCCCGCCCGTCCCCCAACGGCCACCAACGCCGAGCTTTATCTGTAGGCCTTGTATATTTCTCCCGTCCTGGGTCGTATCTTTAAAATAAAAAAAGTAGGGGAACGGAATCAATTATATTAAAGAAGTAGGGGCACTCCATGCCCTACTGATCCCGCCCATTTCTACCACTGCTGCTTCTAAAGCAACTTAGTCACTTCATGCCGGCCCTATAGCCAGGATCTTGCCCCGAGAGGCAGGACGAGGAGTCTCTCCTGTCCCTCCCTCATTGAAGAAGCATTAATAGTAAAGTCTTGAATTACTAATTATTGCCGGTTTGCATCAGAAGATAATGGAACATAATTAGGCCTGGCCTAAAAAAAGTGATGGACCAATACAAATCATGGTGACCACTGCACCTCTGAGAGCAGGGCCGGTTCTAGGATTTTGCGGGGCCCCGGGCCAAAATGGAATGCGCGAGGCCCCTCTAATTCACGCAAGTGACACAGCTCTGGAAGCTGCTTTGTGCAGATCTTCCTGGGCCGCAGATTCTCCTTCCAGCCTCTTCCAAGCATCTCTTTTACGGCTCTTATGGGGCTGAAGGTGGGAGAATTGCTAGTGGGCTGGGAGTTAAAACTGTGGGGGCGCTAAAGTGTTGGACAATGGGCCTCCCGCCATGTCTCTGAATGGTCTCGTTGCAATTGGGACAAGAGAAAATATTTCCCTCCCCTAGGCCTCCCGACACCATACCTGAGATACTGCAGACTGGCTGAGATAGCTTTTGGAACCTGACCAGACACATCATTTTGCCAGACATAAATGTGAGTGTAGTAAGCCAATTTTGATTTTAGCAATTTTTGAGGTACGTCACTTTTTGATTTCCTCAGCCTAACCTAATTTCAAGTTACTTGAGTGAAATCATGCATTCTAAAAACTAAAATTAAAAAGCGGAATCTATGTGATAAAAGACACATCGATTGCTAAAATAGTATACATTTGAATGTTAGTATTGTACAAAAATACTAACCAAGTTACTGATTAAAGAATGTATAATAGGCAACTGTTTCAGTCATCTATTATCAGGGCTTAGCTTAGCTTTAAGAGCATAAGATGTTCCTCAAAGATGTGCATCCCCACCTTTGTCGCTCACCTCTATGTTGGATCGTACTGTACTATGCTGTGTTATGTTCTGTCATGCTGTGCTTTTCTGTGTCGTGTTAGATGCGCATCCCCACCTTTGGCTCTGGCTTCCTCTCCAGTTCCATATCGAGGATGGGGAATCACATCTGTGATTATAGCTGCCAGAAAGACAGGATACCTCTGGGAAACTGGGATGTTAAAAGGATGGAGACACTCGACCCAGCAGGCTGAAAGGAACAAGCACTGGCAATGCCAGTAGATCCGGTTTGGAGATAATGTTAGAGAACTAAATGCTAGACGGCTACATAACATTTGTAAAACATTAGAATACTGTTTTATAATTTTAATAAAGTACACGATGCGTTAAAATTAACATAGAAATATAGCATTTGGTTTTTAAGTATGAATGGAGCATGTCTTCCTGGCTTACTAGCGTTTTGTTTTCTTAAGACCTCCTCTGCTGTATGATGCAGTATAATACAAGACACCATAATACAATACATCAAAGTACTGCACTGCACAACAAAACACACTTAATTACACATCAAAAGACAGCATGACAAAGCAAAACACAACACAGGATAACATACCCTAAATAGAAACATATGACACAGCACAACACACCCTAACATATCATAACATTGAACAGCATGACACAATACAATCAAGCACACATTACATAACAGGGCACAACTCAAGACAAGACACAATAACACGACACAGAAAAGCACAGCATGACAGAACATAACACAGTATAGTACAGTACGATCCAACATAGAGGTGAGCGACAAGACAGACTTCTTGTACTCCCTTCTGTTTGGACAAGATCCTGGCTACGGGCTCCAAGGTTGGGTGACTAAGCGCCTTTAGCAGCCAGCAGGGTTGGCTGGTGAAAGCTAGAAAAGCATGGATTCCAATTCTAAAACAAGAATTCGACACTACAACTAAAGGGCATATTTACAAGGGGTTTGCTCCACCGGAACGTCACACTTTGCGATGTTCCGGTGGGGCAATACGATGCTCCATATTTACAAAGTGGTGTTAAGCCACTTTGCGTGGCTTAACACCGCTTTGTAAATATGGTACCCTTTCAGATAGCTTTCTGCATGAAAGGGGGGCGCAAAGGGTGTTGCTGTGGGCTTTTTGACACTGCCCCAGATTTACAAGGACCTGTAAACCTGAGGCAGCACCAAAAACTAACACCATGCAAAAGCATGCGTTAGATTTGTGCAATGAGAAATACTTTAATACCTTCTCGTTTTTGCTTTTTCTATAGGTGCACACACAGAAGTAACAAAACACCTTTAATGATTGTTTATGTGCAGGAAGGTGTCTCTTCCTGCACATAATCATAAAAAAGACAATTAGCAAATTCTATGTGTGCTGCAGCATGCATAATATTAGCAAATTGTCATTATTGTTTATGTGCAGGAAAAGACACCTTCTTGCACAGAAAACAATCATTCCCTGCAATGCAGGCACCTATGCACTATGGCGCAAGGATGCCTGTGTTGGCGCTAGCAGCTATTTTTAGTGCCAGCGCAAGGGAAACACAGGGGTGCGCTGTATTGTTGTAAATAGAGTCCATCCCTGTGTTTTTTAAATGACGCAGAGCTGTGTTGCATAATTTTCCACAGCGCTGTGGTGTACCATTTCCTTGTAGATATGCCCCTAAGTATCTTGATTGCCTTGCGTGAGAATGTTATCCTTTTTGCCCTGAGTGCACTAATTGTTTTACTTATACTGGTGGTACCTGACTTTGAATGTGCCCTGGGCTCTTCTAGCCAAGCCCAGAGCCAGTGTTCTGATTAACAATGTATATGGTAAATAAATATACTTACAATTAGCACTGACAACCTAACTGTGAGTCACTAGTATATGCTAAGGCATATAGTATTTAGAGGCCCAGCAGCTTTGAGACACTTAAGTCTGCACTGCTGTTTACCTGCTTTCATTTTAAAAGTCAGCCCTCCTTTGAAAGCTGCTTTTAAATTGAAAGTAAATTCACATTCGACGTTGGATTCAAAGGTACAACCAAAGTATTAAACTACCTTCTTTTTACATATAAGTTACCGCTTAAGGTCTACTCTGGATGTCCCCAGGTTAGGGTGTTATGTAAAAATAAGCAGGGGCATTTTAAAAGATGTTTTATATGCACTGATGAGGGAAAATCTACCAATTTTGTTTTCCCACCTTGTAGCACTTTTAGCTCTATAGGCTAACATAGGAACACTGTAATACAGTGTAACTATTGACTGGAGTGAGCTAAAATAATATTTCAAGGACATGAAAGATTGATCTTGAAAAATCCAACAACTTGCCACTGTCAAATGTATCATAACTAATACAGAAAGGAAGTTATAGCCTTTTTTTCTGTGAGCTAAAATCCAACCTTCTAGCAGTCTCTCCTGCTTGACCAGCCTTAACACCTTCAGCGCGGCGCGAATTCTCGCGCTGTGCTGAAGGTTCTAATGAGCCAACGGGCTCATGACGGAACGGTTCCGTCATGAGCACAGCTCAACCGATGCTCATGACGGAACCGTTCCGTCATGAGCATCGAAGGGGTTAAGAGGCTTAGCCAAACTCCTTTGATGAGGTGATGAGTAGTCAGCATAGAAGAAGAGGTTATCTGATGGCGGGGAGCTCTGCAGCACCAGAGAACTGGCCGGAGATGGTCCTGGGTAAATCATAAAAGGACTTCCAAGAAAGCAAGACAGTAAGGAATGCCATCCAGGCCTACTCCCTCTTACTGTACCCCTCAGCCAGATGACAGCCCCAAGAGGGGAATTTGCAGTAGATTTGGAAAGAGAGTGTTGAGGGAAATGAGCCGCACCAGTCTGATGGCTCAGCTGGGTTATACACCAAAGGAAAGGCATTCTCCATCTTGAACTTTAAAGTGCAGTGCTTTGTGGGATCAGAATATGCCACACTTTGGAGGAAGCTGTCATGCCATTGCCCAGGGTTGCCACACTGCTTGTTGCTCCAGAACATTCCATAAATATGTTAGAGCTGCATAACAACTCAGATCTGCTGCCTAAAATAAATGGAAAAGGAGGACTGCCTTGCAGGAAACCTGGTCTGCATTTCAAAGGAATATAGAAGGACTGCTCCTGTTGCCCACTTGGAACTATAGCCCAGAGTAATTTGACTTGCTACAAAAAGGATTAAAGAGTGTACTCTCCCTGAAAGCAACAGGTTAACAGAGTTTCCATGCACCATCTCTTCCAAGACGTCCACAGCCTGGAGTGTGTCCAGTGGACGTTTATGGATTTGACCAGGTTCATTGTGGGAATTTTTCCCAACTTCTGAGGAGCACCTCAAAGACTCTGAACAATGCATTGTGTTATGGACACTTTGAATTCTCAAGAGGAACTTCAGGAAGAAGTTCCAGAAGTTTGGAGAAGTTTTGGAAAAAGCTCCTTGAGGTGACCGACCCTATGTCAACAGTCAATCCGACTACCTAGCACTCGACCTGGCCTGGATTTCAGGTTTGTCATGCTGACAGCTCCAGAACTCAAGACTACTAGGAGTTGACTGGGGGCTTCAGATGAACGAAGTTGATGATGCCGCTGAGAATTCAGCCTGCTAGAGAGGCCCTCTCGACGTCGAGAGAAAATCCTTCAGAAATGTTTCTAAGTGTGAAGGTAAAATTTTGACTGGGGCCTTCCCTTCCGTTTAGCGAATCTGACCAGGGTTCCATCACGGTTGGCCCCAAACATTTACTTTGTCCCAGTCAAGCGCAACCAGATTCCCCCTCTTGGCGATATAGGTTTTTAAGCACTAGAAAGTATTTATTCTTTAATGTTTCTGTTTACTTATATTGGATTTTTATCCAATGGTTGAGCAAGGGAATACTTTTGAGACCTTGCCTGGCCCTCACAGTGGCTGAGCTTAGTGTGGGTGTTGGTCCAGCGGGTTACCTAATGGCAACAGGATCAGGAAGATAGAGTTCATTTAGTCCATCAAGGTCTTTGCAAAGGAAGCTCCAGAGAGGGATAGGGAGGGTGACCCCTCCAACCACCTCGAGACAGTGGAAGATGACACATCATCCGTTTCTTCTGGTACCAGGTTCATACTTCCAGCTAATGGGGAGAGGAGAGGCTCCTATACAGAGGACCCAGATAGGGCCCTCAGAAGGCAAGAACTTGAGGCTCAGTTAGCTTCCATAGCCCTGGAAGAGAAGAAGTTAGAACAAGCTGGAGATAAGTGGGAGGAGAGCAAGTGAGTGTCGGATCTTTCTGCTAATCAATAGTACTGCCAAGCTACACAACATGACTCAAAACAACAATATGTATTGTTTGGTAAAAGAACTGCTCTGGATGCCGAGAGTTCTTTCTGTTGAGAGCAAAAGTTCTTCCAAAAATGGCAGACTGTGAACTTTACCTGCCTGGCATTGCTCGCTAAGCACTCTAAGAAAAGAACAATCCCTACAAGCCTAAATATGTGTGCTACGTACGTACCCTACAATAACATAACAGTCATTGCGGTCTGTGTGTTAAGTACTGTTGCAAATGGGGTTTGGCCATGTAGGATATTTTGACCTGTTTTTTATTTCTAATTGGGAGGGTGGTTCTCACTGAATGAGTCTCACTCACTGTAATTTAATGTTAATTAGAATGCGCTTCTTTACTGCTGAGTCCGCCTTTTAAGATCTGGCAGAGCAGCTGGGCTAAGGGACAATGGGCTGGTTATATGTGAACACTTGAGCACATGCATGTGCGCACATTCGTGTGCTACATGTTAGACTACCATCATGCACAGCCTGTATCTGCATATATGGAAGATGCCTATGGCAGTTTTAAAATGTAAATTTTACCTCTAAAAATAATCCCTTTTTTTAGAGGCCTGCACCTTCCTTTTAAATATGAATAAGTCACCCTTAAGTAGGCCTTATTGCCAATAAAGGCAGTATGCATGGTATTTAAAAGTAGCTCCATCAACACTGCGTAGGGTGATATTGACAAGTGGTGACTGCATTTGAAGGGGCCCTTGAGATTAGAGCGGTCCACTCTAAGTATTGGGGTTCAACCCTATGGGAACTGATCCCAGTAGCTGGGGGACTGAGGCAAAATATTACTCCCACTTGAGGCAACATGTTCTCGAAAAATTTGGTCTGACCCCAGAGCTGAAAGTTAAAATACAGTCCTGGATGGACTTTGTGGACATCTCAGTGAAGGCACTAAGGGGCTGAATTGGTGGTAACCAAGTGAGTACTTATGAGGGGTTGTACAATGTTTTGCTGAAAGAGCACATCCTGACTCCTTGTGTACAAGAGAACATGCAGCCGTACCTAGTGGATTCTAAGCTGTCTAGCCCCAGAGACCTGGGGAAATGAGCTGATGAGTGTTTGAAAGGCAGAGGCCTAAAATCAATGGTCACAGAGAAACTGGTTTCCTCTGGACAGCTCATACGTGGTGTGTAACATCACCAGGTAACCTATACAGACTGTGGTGCCACATTTCATCCCATGGCAATGATTAGTTTGGAATGAGGAGGTTTGACATGCCCTAAACAGGTAGTTGTGTCTCATGCACACCCAGTAGACTGCCTACTGGGAAATGATTGTGAGGCATCTGACTGGTCAGGGATGGAGAGAATGATCCCTGAAAGGATGCTGGATCTTCCTTAGTGGATATGTGCTGCGACCAGATTACAGACTGCACAGAAGGGCAATGTGGGACACTTGGACCCTGGAACAATGGGCTAAGCATCCGATGACAAGAGAAAGGGCAACCGGGTCTGGTGGGACAGCCCAAAGATCTACAGAAGTGCAAGGGAAATCTAACCCTGAGGGGGGAGGATCTGACCTATGAGGTAGGGATTCTAACCCTGCAAGATCTGTCTGACTTGGCAGAGTTAAAAAGAACTCGTAGTTCCTCCAGAGAGGAGAAGTGTCAGGACAGAGAGAGTGTCCAAATTCTGAAGGCCTGAGTAGACTGCCTCCAGGTAAAGGAAGGGTGATGTCAATAGCTTCCATAAAGTCTACCGAGAGGATGGAGTTCTCTACGCTGAGGCTAGATAGCTCAAAGTAGGGGTTACCAGGAGGTTGGCATTCCCCCAGAAGTATGGAGAATGTATTCTTACTTTAAGCCATGACATCCCCTTGGCAGAACATTTGGGGCAGAGTAAGAGGTGTAAAAGGTTGGTTAACCATTTCTATTGACCCCATATGACTGTCAACATAAAGGAGTTTTCCAGCTACTGTGCAAGACAGGAGGCAAGCCAAATGCTCCCTTCATAACACTCATCAACACACAAAAGGGGGGAGCGCCAAAATTGTTTAAACTCCAATACCCCAGGCCCCCTGGAGCAAACCAAATAATCACAAACAAGGGGTATATAGAGTACACAACTACAACAAAGGAAAATTCTCCAATTTGGAAAAACTGCCCTCACTCACATACCGAGGTATGTGACATGCTTTATCATAGGGCGTGCTACAAATGCCCTGGTGTAGCCACATCCAGGGCGGATTATTAGGGAGGGGGAAAAATAATAAATTCCACACTACAAGATGTACAACACAATCAGTCAATATGTACAACAAATAACATACATGATTGATAGAACGTGCAGTGAACACCTCATGGATAAGCTGTTGGTGCGACAAAAAAGTGCAGTAAGGATGTGTTTAAAACTGATTAAGGGTGCCAGTAGAAAGAATTGCTTTATTAGACCCAATTTGATACCCTTATCAGGATTAAAAATTATGAAAAGGATGGGAAAATGTCTTATTGAGAAAATAAGGTTCCTCAAGACTTCCCTCCTACCACTGCTGAAGTCAACATGTTTCGACCGCTTCAATTGTGCCTCAAAAGGTGACTTCGGTCTTCCACAGGACTGTCGCAATTAAATCCACTCATTACCCATGCAGTAATTCGGTCACAGGGTCTCCCGAATGGAGTAGGTCTCATAGATCCGTACTCTTCCGGGTCTTCCGATCATTCAGTGGAGATAAAGTCCCCAAAAATAAGGGGAGAACATTCACTAGAAAAGAGTAAAGAATAATGCGAGGGGTGCGGGTGCTATCCCCCCATTTTTTCACTCAATTCCTCCTCTAAAATTTATGTTTCTCTAACTAGGGTATTGCTCCAACTTAATGAATGAACTGTGCTCACAAACGTTCCACAATAGGACTCAATAGTATGATATTATAGCCTGGGTTTTCTTTCCAAACATTCCAGGTGATTAACTTTGATCACTTCATCTTGAATCAAATTATTCGATAAGCGATATGGTAATAAATTAAGCAACACACTCACGTTCCCATAGGCAAGCCTGGGACCACCATGAACCCACACACACTCCACAAGTGAACCACTCTTGAATTAGGCACATCGTTAAAAAGTCTCCAATGAGGCTAATGACCCACAGGTGAACGAGACTTACCGAGTTTATGTGCTACACAAACTCGAACTGGTGTCCGGCAGGGGGGTATGCCTGTGAACACAATCTACAAGGGAATGGAGCATAAAAGGTATTTAGCGTCATCCCCTCTGCCGAGCCGGCATCATTCAAATCACAAGGAGAGGCGCCGGTCTATCCAACCCTCACCCGTTCCCCTTACCGTTCTATTAGGCTAGCCCTGCCAAAAAACAATTTCCCTTGATAACACTGCCAGTCGATGGGACTTTTTTTGAAAGGGTGGGGGTGGAGGTATTTGGTCCCATAGAATCACCAATGGCATCAGGGAACAAGTATATCTTGGTGGTAGTGGACCATGCCACAAGATACCCTGAAGCAACACCCCTAAAAACAATCTTTGCTCCGTTGGTTGAAACGGTCCTACCTGGTGTTTTCACCAGAGTGGGTTTCCCAAAAGAGGTTGTTTTAGACAGGGATACACATTTCCAGCTATTTGAAGGTGATCTGGGAAAAATGCTGTGATATTTACATGTTCACCAACCCATATCATCGTCAGGCTCTTGGCCTTGTGGAAGCTGGAACAGCCTCAAGGTGCAGGCAGGAATCAGCCGATCCGGGACAATCCTCGTGAGCAAAGAGAGATTTACTCAGTGAGCGGCACCCGCGGAGCGGGTGTCGCGAAAGGTAATGAAGGCTGGAGGCTGGGGGCGTGGCCGCCGGGGGAAGAGGCACCAGCTGTGCAGAATGGAGGATGCAGGTCCTCGCAGTCCCCCGGTAGGCTCCACGCGCAGTATTCTAACCAAAGTCCTCAACCTGAGCTGTAAGTTGCTGGGAGCGAGTGTGGTATCCGCCGACTGCGGAGCCGCTCACATCAGCTGGGAGAGCCTCAGGGAGCAGGTAGAAACAGCTGAGCAATCACAGTCCTCGTGCATCAAAGTTGGTCCGAGTTGGTCAATGAGCGGCACCCGATCATCAGTAAGATGCAGCATAGGGTCTCTATTGAACTTGATGCAGCTAGAAGGCTATTCCAGGAGCTGGCCATTGCCAAGAAATCCTCTTTGGGTCACTTTGCCCTTGCCAAAACACCGGACCGCACAATGGGTCCAGCATCGATTCTAACGCAGGCAGTCATCCACCATCCACCAGTCTCACCTCCTCCAGCCCTAGTAGCGAAGGTCGGGTCTCCATGTGCAGCCCCCCCCATTCCTAGTTCATCACTGTCCAGGGTGGGAGGGGTAGATGGGCCCCCCTTGGAGACGCTACCAACTGCCAACCGTAAGGTCACGAGTGCGAGGATCTACCCTAACCCCCTGAAGGGTTCCAACCAGAAACGAAAGCGTAACACCGCCACTGCCTATTCTAGGAAAAAGGCAAAGGTTGCAAAGGCTCAGTTACCCTCTCAAGTACTAGCTCAGCCTTCCCACTCACTCCTTCCTGTGGTAAATAGTTGCCCCTCAGTACCAGAACCTAGTCCAGTGAAGTCGATGGGGGAATATGAGAACTTCGTAATTGAAAGTGAGAAAGGTGGGGTACCACTCTGTATGATTGAAGGAAAGGATGTGGAATTTTTTTTAAACAATTGTGTGGGAAACGTTATAAAAACTCCTAACCCCTTTGGAAGTCAGACTTTCTCGAATAGAAACCCAGCTCCTCGAGACAGAAAAGAGTATCCTAAATCTTGCCACCCTGACCATACCTGGTAATAAACCAACTAGCCCACCTGCTGCGACCCACACTTCACCAGTAGCTGTTGTCGTTCCACCAGTACCTCCGGTGATTAAACCTGTCCCAAAACCCCGGAATAAGGTCCCTCTAAGTACCATCGTCAACAGAGTAGCGGGAAGTGTAAATGAGTTGCCGGCTCCGTCTGTACCAGCTCTGAAAGTATTGGCTGCACCGAGGGCTAAAGACCGTGACACTTACTACTCTATCCCACTGAGACAAAAATCTTTTAAAAACCACTATAGGGGTTATGTTGATCTTCCCCCAGACGTAAGACCATATGTAGTAGTCCTCACGGGGTGCCAGAAATCCCATACCAACAGCAGGAGGACTTTGGGTCACTAAAAAATAAGGTCATCCACTGGCTCAACGTGAACAGGCCATTACCCAATCACCTGAGAAGTAAAATTCTTATGGTGCGACGGGTCCCTTGGATAGGCACCTTGCACAAATCTATCTCAGGTGATTGTGTTATTGTCTCATTCAAAGATCCCAACACTGCACACTTTATTCATTCATGGAGCAATCACGGAGCTAATTCGCCCATAGCAACTAGACCATTAACTTACTTCTATCCCCCGCGCTTTCACTCCCAAACGGGGGGAAACTGGAATTAGAACACGATTCCGGTACGAAACTGTGTGCAGGGTGGGCCATCTAACTATTGGCAAGACACACATGGAGGGTGGAATGGGGCTCCCACCCACAACAGATTTGGATGCCTTGAGGATGTGGAATGACTTTACCATAGGGCTATTGATACTTCGTCCCTGGCAGACTTATACTGCTCTCTGTCTTATCCTTCACCTTGTTCTGTTTCTGTTTCACCAACACCTCACAGCAGTACGACACACTGGCATATTCACACTGTTCCCCGCCACGCATGGCCCCACCATCATCACCATATCTCCCTGGAGACTGCAATCAAATCACGGGTGAGATTAAGCATATAGAGGAGCAGGCTGTTTATCATCCCGCGGGGGCACACTCACTGAGCCTACAAAAGAAGAAGAAGATATTACCAACCCTGGCCTAGCTGGTCATATTAACAAGGATAATGCCTTCCCTGAGGAGCTTAAAGCAACTTGTCCACCGGTAATAGAGGGTCTGTCCTCTTCCAACTACTGTCAGTGTAGGATAAGCAGGTGTCCATTGGTTTCTAATTCTAACGAGGAGGGGGGGCACCCAGAACACTTTCGATACTTTCCTGGAACGTGGCCGGGTTGGCTAATAAATTAGATTCCTCAGAGTGGGTGGAATTCATTGAGGAATATGACATATGTCTGTTCCAGGAAACGTGGGCTAGAGAACAATATTCCTGCACAGGGTACGCTACCTTTGAGACTGTGGCAAAATAGGGCGGGAAGGGCCGACCGTCCGGTGGTTTGTCGATTTGGGTAGATTCCCACCTTGGATGCAGGGCGAGAAACCTCGAAACCAACTCACCGGATTTTCAGTGTGTTGTTTTAGAGTGGGCATCCGGTGCGAGAGTAGCATTAATAAATGTATACTCTAGACCGGTTGGCATTACGGGCACTTCGGGAACTATTGAGGATTTAGCTGTGTTCCTTGATTGTGCCACCCTCTGCCCATCACTCATAATCGGGGGGGACTTTAACACCCAGTATGAGCCCCTCCCGGATCATCTGGAAGGGGTATTTAATGAAGAGGATGTTCTCTGGGAGATACCAACCTTGGCGGGCCCACCTGTAAAATCATGGTCACCCTTAGCCACTCAAATAATATCTCTCACTCTATCCCACTCATTGAGGGCTTGTAATGGGCGGGTCAAGGGAGACATCCCACCCCAGCCCACCTTTAATAGACCAGGGCACGAATCACGGATAGACTATATCCTGGTTCCAACAAAGGATTGGGCTAAAGTTAGGGACTTTACGATACTCAGAAGGACTGACAGTGACCATAATGCATTGTCATTGAGATTTGATGTCCAGGGTATGCCAATGGCAAACACAGATAAAACTTTAGCATTTCCGGAGGGTCTAGTTGCAACCAGCAACAGACGTAGATGGCCAATACTAGTGCAGAACCCACAAAATATTCAGAGGCTATATGAAGTAGTAGTCCCTGCCCTTGAAAAAGTTGGGGATCTCTTCCCTCAGTCACCCACTCCGGATAAGTTCAGCGTGCTTGGGGATATTCATTCCGAGCTTTGTACCAACTTAGCAGAAGTACTGAACCTGGTGGCCAGGACGAAAAAGGACAAGGGGAGAAGAGCCTCATGGTTCAATGCTTCTTGTAGAAGAGCAAAGGCTGACCTCCTGGAGTCTCTCAAATGCCGGGAAACTCCTAGTAAGATCAGGGATAAGCGGATGGCCTACAAGTCTGTCATCCGCAATGCCAAAATAGAATGGGACCAGGACAACTGGTCGGAAATGACGGCTGCCCTAGCACTTCATGATGCCCGTAAATTCTGGCAGATCGTCAAGCACGGTTCAGCTGAACCTATAGCGGCAGTAGATGCAAATATTGCTGCCACTGTGTGGGAGGACCACTTTAAATCCTTGTACAGCGCGCCCGACCAGGGTCAATTAGGGAACCCACCTGAACCAGCAATGGTTCAACCCCTCGAAAGCGTATCCAAGATGAATGGGTTCACCCTGGGAGAACTCAATATGGCAATTCTGGGCCTCGCGGCTGAAAAGGCGCCAGGCCTGGACAAGCTACCAGGTGACCTTTATAGGCATCAAGTTAAGATCTGGGCCCCATACTTGAGGGTGCTGTTCAATGCAATTCTGAGCGGCATGACGATCCCCCCAACTTGGCTGGGGGCAGAGATAGTCCCTATATTTAAGAAGGGCTCGCCTCTGCTCCCAGCCAACTATAGGCCAATAAGCCTGATAGATGTTTCCCAGAAACTCTTTACTAGGCTACTCCTGGATCGCCTGTCAGAATGGATGTTGGATTACGATATTCTGAGTCCATTCCAGGCGGGATTCAGAAGGAAGATCTCCACCACAGACCAGGTCTTTCGGCTCGCCCGCATTTTTTGGAAAACGGTACAGCTGGAGGGTGGCAGCCTCTACACGGTATTCGTGGACCTGAGGGCAGCCTTCGACCTGGTCCCCCGCAGAAAACTCTGGGAGGTGCTGGCCAAACTAGGGGTTCCGAGGGGCTTGTTGGAGATGATTATCCGTCTCCATACTGCCAACTTTGCTCAGGTGAGGTGTGGTAAGGAGGGGTGCTGTCAAAACGATTCCTCGTTGACAGGGGGGTAAGGCAGGGTTGTGTGCTCGCACCGACCCTGTTCTGCCTCTACGTCAACGGGGTAATCGCTCACCTCAATGGAGTTGCCAATTCTGACGCTCCCAAATTGGCAGGCAGCAGGGTGCCGGCGATCATGTTCGTTGACGACACCCTGCTGCTCTCAAAGTCCCCAATGGGGATACAGCGCGTCCTAAATGGCTTTGTGGATTTCTGTGAGGAACACGGCTTAGAAATCAACACCCTAAAGACCACATTTATGGTCTTTAATCCCCCACCAAAACTACGATCTACCCCTACCATCGGCCAGAGCAGACTTGAAAAGGTGCGCACCTTTGAGTATCTTGGAGTGATGTTAAATGAAAATATGACCTGGTGCACACACCAACAGAAAGCCCTACTTAAATTGGCCCAGTACTCGGGAGGGGTTATGAGGCTCATGGGAAATAACAGGTCATCCATTAAACCCGTCGGACCACCACTCCAGATTTACAAGGCACAGGCAAGGGGGCCGCCATGTATGGCTGTGAGCTATGGGGTCACGTAGCTTCTCCAGAACTAGCGAGAGAGGAGAAAAAGTTCATTAGGCAGGTGGTACGACTTCCGCCCAGCACGCCCCTTGTCCCACTAAGGTTAGATCTAGGGCTGCGACCTCTAAGTGAAGAACTAGCACTGCGTCCCTTGGTTTATTGGTGGAGGTTGTGGGCAGTCCCAGAACTGATCAGTTATAGGCAGGGTCTACAGGAGGTCCTAGCCATGCCTAACGCTGGGAAAATTAAATGGCTTAAATTCATTAAAACTGAGCTGGAGGGTCTAGGCCTATCGACACTCTGGTCTGATCCTTCAACCGCATGCCCACTAATTCCCAAAAAGAGACTGGCAAAGGTTTACCACGACAGTAAAATAGCGGCACTCTGTCGTCAGGAAACCCTGGGGACACTTACGGAGTCATTTTTATGCATTAAGGACAATTACAGTTTTGAACCAGCCCTGGACAAAATATATCCTGTTCTACTCAGGAAACTCTACTTGGAATGGAGGCATGGGACCCTTGCACTACGAGCTCTAACTAGTAAGTGGAGTGAATCAGCAACTAGTCTATGCCCGGCTTGTAGAGTGGCCAATGAATCAGAGCTCCACATAATCTTTTTCTGTCCGGCCTATAATGTTTCCCGCAAGAAATGGATTGTGCCCATATGTAGGAGCCTGGGGTTTGCGGAGTGCTTGGCCGCGTTTAGAGTACTGAAAACAGATTTGACTGATCACATTGTCTTTGCTGTGGCTAAATATTTAGGTGCAATGTGGTTCCTGAGAAGACAGTGCCTTAAGGCTGGTCATTGATTATTGATTAATTTTAGCATAAAATCTGAAACTCTGTATCTTTGAAAAACGTGTATCTACCCGGATGGATTGTGAAGTTTTTAATGTTTTATTGTTTTAAAAATTATGAAATGTATTTTGTGTATCTTTTATAGTGATCAAATTACCGAAATAAAGATTAATGAAATGAAATGATAGAGTGGGTAAATGGTAAACATAACATCACGCTGAGTGTGGCTATGCAGCAGTCTTCTTCCAACAGGAAGGGCACTTCACAAAATTTGAAGGCACTGTGAATTGAAAAACCTCACGGAATATGGGTAAAACATTTTTTCCAGATACAGGGATGTATGCAACATTCATTAAAACAAAAAGTAGAATCTCAGAGGAATTAAACCTCATGAAATGCAAAGGGAGCAAAACCCCCTCAGATATTTAAGGTTGTAGTTAGCAGGAGCTGGAAAAAGAACTCAAGCTGTGAGTCAAACTGGCAGGATCTTTTTTTACTTTAAGCACTCTTAGCATAGTAGGCACCTTTTCCTTATTGTTTCTTTACTATTATGAAAAGGTTTAAAGCTTCCTCTGCTTAGGAGTTACGTTTTTGGGTCAGGCCTATGGACAGGTTTAGCTGTCTTGCCTACCTCTTGTTTTCACAAAGAAATTCATACAAATATACATACATATTCAAGGACTCTCGATCAATACTCTTTCTCCATTTGTCTTTTGAAATGTGTAGGAAAGTGCCTCTTTTTGCATGGTTAGCACCCACATTTTGCCAGTTGATCTGATGTGATTCTAAACTGTAAGTGCACTGGGTCCCTGCTAGCCAGGTTTCCAGTGCCATATCTCTTTCCCAAAACACTGTACCACGATTGGCACAACATCAACTACACCTGTAAGTCCCTAATAAATAGTACCCCAGGTAACAAATGTATAGGTATTGAAGGGGGTCCTCTGGGGCTCTAGCACTGGCTGTGCCACCCCAGGACTCAAGTGCTAGATAGTGGGGGAGGCCTAGCCCCCTTTCCTGCTCCTCTATCGGTAGGAGGTCAACACCACCCCTAGGGTGGGACAGGCGAGGTGAATCCCGCACCTGAAATTTGCCCATCTTGAGATGGTGAGGAATCCTACAATCATGGCTAGGGTAGTGCCTCTTCCTCAGAAAGTAGTCACTAGAGGGTGTAGCCACCCTAAAGGTAGATAGCCCATTGGCTATTGGTTGTCTCCCATTGTAACGCCTCTAAGTTCAATATTTAGGTGGCTCAATGAGACCTGAACATCAGATTCATCAGACCAAAGAAGAGCAGTGCAAAGAAGACCCGCTGCACCAGAACGGAAGCCCTGCTGAAGAAGAGAAAGCTGCCAACCCCCACCAGTTGCCCCAAGGACTCGACAATCGCTGCTTGCTATGTCGTCCTGAATCTGCAAAGACTCCAAGAACCCCAGAGAAACTAAATGAGATGCCAGTATTTGTAAAGCGCACAGCTACCTCTGAAGTGTTGCCCATTTGGGGATGCTCTGGACTTTGTGCACAACACACTTTTTAGTACACTATATGGAGAGTCAACTTCCTCCAAAATGTCACTCAAACTATGGTATTTCTCACAACAGCACAATGTATAGATCAACAGAACAGCCACCGTCAACCATTGGATACTTTCACTTTCAGTGCCCGCATTTTGCTCTTGAACATTTATAAATGCACCTAAAACATAGTTCCCTAAATATAGAACAGTCCATTGAGTGTCAGTCCCTATTTGACATTTATTTTGAGTTGCAATGTTGACTGACTCATCACTAGAAACTAGCTTTGGCATATTTGTTTATAGTATAGAAAACAAGCACAAGGCAGTAGAGTAGCAAGGGTGCATAGGGAAATTTCTAAACTGAAGCTGCAGGTCCTCAGGTTTGTGACTGACATGTCAAGCATTTGAATTTGAATTTAGAGGGACCTCTAGTAATGACTTGAAGTACTGCAGCGTCACCAAATAATCTCTAGTAACAAGATGCGGAAACTGCAGCTTTGTGAATATATAAATATATATATATATATTTATTAGAGTGACAGCAGCCACTCTATAATTTTAGTTAGGATTTCAAGAGACAGGAATTCCTCAGAAATTAGATTGGTAATATCTTTGCCAATGTTTCACAAATCTCCACGAAATGTTGCAGACCAATTTTATTTTCTATATTGGCTAATGATGCAAAGTTTTTTAGTGGTGGTCCCAAAAAACGTTTTTCCACCAATGTATTTTCCTTAGGTTTTTGAGACAGAGGTAGACAAAATGGCTGAACAGATATTTATGACATTTCCCAGGAATATAGATTATGGTGTGGAACGAGGCCTTTTTCTTTTTTGATAAAAATTGGTTCAGTAATTATTTTTGGAATAAGTGATATATTGAGCCACGGTATACCTCTGTACTTTTGCAGTACACAGTAAAGACACAAATGAGAAAAGATTCACTCCACTCTATGACAAGGTACTCTATGACACTCTCCTCTGCTCTATGACACTCCACTCAACGAGACTCCACCCTACGACACTCCACTCAGTGCCACTCCTCTCTATAACACTCTACTCCACTGTTTGTCCTTCCACTCTACTCTATTCCATTCTACTACACTTCATGACACTCTGCGAGACCCCACTCAATCCAATCAACTGTATGACATGCTACTCCTCTCTACAGCACAACATGATAATCTGTATGACACACCACTTCACCCTATGACATACCACTCCACAATATACCACTCCTCTCCATACCCCTCCAATCTACATCACTCCTCTCTATACCCCTCCACTCTAAAACACTTTACATGACATTATAAGCCATAACACTATACACCATGACACTTTATGCCACTCCACTCTATGCCACTTCACTCCACTGTACGACACTGTACTCCACTATACACCCCTCCACCCTGACACTCTACTCAACTTCATGCCAATTCACTATACTTCACTCTATGACATTCTATGACATTCTACTCTATGACATGCCACTCTATGACTTTCCCCTCTATGACGCTCTCCCCCACTGTACTCTAAGACAGTCCGCTCGACAACACTCCATTCTTTGATTTAAAACACATTTTTAATAAAAGGAAACTGCGATTCAATGAAAAACACTAAAGGCTAAAGCTTAGTTATAGTTAGGAAACTTATTTTAATATTTCTATACCAAAACAACCTAAACTACACAAACATTAGATATTCAAAATTTACAGTTATAACATTTTAGTTATAACTTATAGTCATAATTTGTGCCCCTGCCAAAACTTACTGGAACTCGCACACCTCAGCAAATAGTGTTGTCAGCTCACTAACCAGACTAAATTAACTATAACTCACTCCTTCCCCATGCACTGCTTTTACCTTATCATACAAGATTACTTATAGCATGTTAAGTCATAGCATTCATAACAACAATCAAGACGTCTCAAATGACATAATTTATGAGAAGAGTGTGCGAGCTGACAATACTCTGTACAGAGGTGCGCATTATTATTATTATTATTACAAACCAGCCTTGTCAAATGTATTCACCCTATGGCAAGCAAAATACAAATCATTAAAGTGTGTATGCAAATTTAAATGCTAAAGCTACACACCGTAGCTTGGTTACGGTCATATGAAGCACTTGCATGATGTAACTAATATGACTTGGGCACTTGCGATGCACAGTCGTCTTTAATGACGTAATTTCAGATATTATCAGTGGTGATACTTTAGACCCACAAGTCACTAGTCAATGTGCAATTGATACAGAAGTATTGCTTTTGGGTTACTAACAATCCCATAAAGGGATCAGTGGCACAGCAGAAACAGCAACAAACGTTAATTAATTATTCATGCTACTATACACACAGTACTAAGAAGAATGAAGACTTTTACTTTTAAAGTATTTATTATTACAGGAATAATCTGTTTCTCATTACTTCTAAAACAACTACTCAGCGTATTTAAAAAAAAAAGTAACAATACAGATTATAAATAAGGAGAACAAAATGAACATTTCCAGCATTGCTAAAATGTTATCTTGAACCTAGCACCCTAATGTCTACTTCTACATACACCATACTATAAGAGCATGAAAGGCAGAGCAACGTGCAATTTAGAGTGAAGACAGTGTTCCCTGTGAAGGGCAAACACCCACTGCGGTGTCAGTCAGTCGGTCTTCCTCCAAGAAGTGCGCTGGCAGCAAGTGATACCATCTCTGGCAGAATCTCATGGCAATACTCTGAGCGAAGGACCTCTCCTGATACGTGGTCAGGTGGCAGGGCTTGTATTTTAAATCCAATCAGAAATTGGAATTTCTGAAATACATTTGGGAATGTCTGACAGATTATGTGTATCAAGGTATGTGACCCAGACATTTTCTTATTAACATATAAGGCAAAGAGACGTCAATTCAGACTACATTATTCTGATTATATGTCTGTATGTGTTCTTCACCATGACATAGTGAGGAGGAGACATTTGGACTGAATATGACGTTGCAACGCATTCCTTTACAACGCATGCCTTCACAATGCGGTCAGTACAATGACTGCGTTGTTACCACGCATACCATTACAACGCAAGTCATAACAACTACTTGCTGTAGGGGGACGCTGGAGTTTGGAATAGTATAATTTACTATTCTAACTCCAGTCTGTGCAACAGTAGGGAAGGTGTTGGATTGGAAATCCAACACCTAAAGCCCCCTACAGCAAGTCGTTGTAATGACTTGCGTTGTAATGGTATGAGTGGTAACAACGCGGTCGTTGTCCTCACCGCGTTGTAATGGCACTGCATCGTACCGACAGCGTTGTAAACTTAATGATAACACATTTTCTAGATAGAGAAGGTCTGATTCCATATGCGTTTAAAGGCAGCCATGACAATGATTCTGCATAAATCAGGGAAGATGGCGGCTTCCATGTACTAAGATGGAGTGGGAGCCTACATAAGATGGACTCAGACCTTAGGGACTTTACGTCATCTCCAGCTTGTATGCCTGAAAGTGACATCATAGGGCGTGGCTAACCAATATCAATTCCACAAAAGTGTGGAGAAATTCAAGCACTCAAGTTATCGTCTGTATTTATCTGGGGTAAGATGCATGTATAAAACATCTAAAACATAAGTAGTGTACTTTTATTATAATATAAGATAGCATAAAAGACATTAGTGCATTGTACATATAAAAGACACATGAAACATATGTGATAATGTATGGTTAACATCGCAAAGCATGAATATGGGTAATCCTTGCATTACAGCTAATAATTAAAAAAAAATCAGCTTTCAAAATCTATCTAGAGTTTGTTTTGCCTGTTGTTTAATAAAATATACAAGTGAAAATATAGCTAGGCCAGAATAAAAAATAAAGGGTATAAAAAACAAAATTAAAAAGAGTCTACATAAAGGAAGGAAAAAATATTTTCTTTTCAGTTCTTAGCTCCTTTGGGCTTCGTGGCATATATGATGAAAACAGGTCAATATTCGATGGTTGTCTTACTTGCTGAGTTCACTCCTCTTCAGAGGACATGTCGACATTTCCTGTTGCACATGCAGCACACGTGTGGTCTTTGTGAAATCCACACAGAGCATGTTTGTAGTTGACAGTTTGTGGGCTAAATAGATCCGCAATTGGTTGCTTTTCTGGGGCCCTCAATATAGATTGCAACTCCTCTACAGGGCGCATGAAAAGTAACAGTGAGTCAAGCCGTTCGTCAAGAGCTGCATCAAAAGTGCCACTGGTGCCACTGCTCTGTCATAGGTGAAATACTGAGGAAGGGACGGGGCCTTACTCAACAAGGATAAGTCACTGGGGGCTGTTTCAGATGGAGGTCAAAGATGATGTCAGTCGGACAAACAAGTTACTTACCATCCGTAATGTCTTATCTGGTAGAGACAGGATCTAGCCACAGATTCCTTAACTTAAAATCCTCCCCAGGTGCCAGACTGGATGTGGATTTTTATTTCACCAGTACCTCTGCGCATTGGTAGATGGGGTCCAGCGACTCTGCAGCGACGTCATCTAAAGGATGTGACACCAAAGCAGTGCATAAAAGTCCTCCCCCGACACACAGATGTCAGGTTTTTTTTAAACTATTTTTGCACCAACTATGAGGAGCCACTCAGAGAAACAGTCTCTGGAAACAGTGTACCAAAAAGTGAAAAATCGTGTATCAACTAGTACAGATTGAAAAAACTATAGTAGTATGCAAAGAGGTGATCCTGGAGACAACAAGGTCCTCAGTTCGCAGAGCGGGGAGGATGGGTGGGTTGCTAAGGAATCTGCAGCTAGAATCTGTCTCTACCAGATAAGGCGTTACTGAAAGTAAGTAACTTGTTCATCTGATAAATACATTTAGCAAGAGATTCCTTATCTTAGAATCAGATACCCAAGCAATTGCATCCTTGGAGGACGGGCAACAAACTGACCTCACCAAAGACCTTCAAATAGCAGAAGCCGGTCCAAAAGATAGAAAGGGTGCCACCCTATCTGAAAATGATAGGTGAGGCAAAATGCTCAATGAAAAGACTGATCTCCAAAAAGTACTATGGGAAGTCCGTAGGGAGTTGAAAACTATTACACGGTGAGAAACACTGTATAGAACCAGTAAAAGAGGCAGCCCCAAAAGGGTATGCAACCTAAGATCGACAATAGTCCATAGAGTCCAGGCTCAAAACCAACGCAGCAACACATACAACGAATAAAGAGCACCCACCGTTTGATGAGAAAATTATCCTGAGAAACAGATTCTGAAAAAAAAGACCTCCAATGAAAGAATGATGGAGAAAAGAGAAAGAGAACAATGAATGCTGAAGAGCATCGCTAGGGAACAACAAGAACAGTAAAAGAAACTGCTCTTACACTGAAAACTTTTAAGCTATGTACGGCATCCTCTGATATAATTTAACTGAGATGCTCACGGAAGAGAAGGAAGGAAACAGACAAGTACAACCATGAAGGCTGAACCAGATCACCAAGAAGGGTGCAGGTAAAAGCAGCGATGTACACAGTATAGAAGGCCAGCCAACCATACGTGCATCATACACACATATATATATCTGAAGTAAAAGACATCTACAAGAGATCTATTCAAGAGAAGGGTATATGCAGAGACATATACATCCAAAGATAAATGAATATAAGGATAAATATGCATATAAAAATAGTATATCCACTCCACCGAAGGTAACCCTGAAGTGGAGGAATGAAGATTACTCAAAGAACAAAGGTGACTCAGGAAGGACAGAGATATTTCAGCCTTCCTTCGTAAAAGAAGAAGTTGAGACAGAAACTGAAGTGAAGACAGAAAGACAGGTCTGGATAACAGCAACACAATGGCACAAAAAAGTATGAAGTGGAAGGTATTGCCCACTACAGGAAAACAAGGGCAACCGTCCAAGAACCATTGCCATCAACTTAGGAAGGGTTCCAGCAAGAGGTAGCAGAAGAAGCTAAGAATAAAGAGCATGTGGAAAGTCCACCATGAAAGAGAAGAAGGAGAAAAAGAACAAAACCACCAGGCTAAAATGAAGGCCTAGCGGAAACTAAGGGCAACAGATAGTTGAAAATGACAAACAAACATTGTCCAATTTATGGAAACAGGTAAGAAACCTGCCCAACGCTTCATGGAAACTTGAGAAAAGAAAGGATATGCTATAAAAAAGAACTGAAAAAACACCACCAAAGAAGGAGGGTAAATGGAACCTCTCTCATAGAAAAAGGGATGCCACAAAAGCGGTAGTGCAGGGATGAAAGATACAGAAAAGAAAGAGGAATCCAGCGTCATGTGAAATTGCTATATCAGACAGGGATCCTAACAATCAAGGGGACTGGTGTCCCAGGTGAAGAGAACTGAAAAGAACAGCAGTCACAATAGCTACCCCATGGTTGCAATGGCAGAATGTATATAACAAGCATTTGCAATGCAATAGGTCTAGCATTAGGAAAGTTTGAGCTATTGGTTTTGTAAATGACAATTTTATTTGTGTTGTTTTTGAAAATAGCTAATTTAATAGCTTTGTGATTTACAATGCCTATAGCATTTGTATGCAATGTGTTGTATTTATGTGACTTAGATGTATTTTTTTGAAGAATTAATACTTTAACTAAAAGTTATTGTAATTTATAATGACAATAGCTTAAACTTTGGTAAATAACTTTTGGTAAATAACTTTTGTGAAGATTCTGTTCATTGTATTTTATTGTGACGAAATCCAGGAACAGAAGTGAAATATTAACATCTTTTTGTGACATTTGTAATAAAGCTTGAAACATATTTGAACCAGTTGTTGAATGGTTGCACAGATTGATGCTGTGGTGCCAACGAGTGTCGCCCCAGTCTAACAGAGTCCACAGGGCTTTGCCCCAGCATTTCGTCAGCATGGGGAACGGATTGGAAAGTACCAGCAAAGTCATGAAGAGAACATGGGAGCAGCTGAGTACATCACAGCAGTTAGTCAACTACAATCTTTAGTTTGAGCATCCAGTGTCACAAGGCCACTGCTGGTTCTAGCAGCTAACTGAGCTCCGGTTGGCCATATAAACTGGCCATCCATATTAACAATTTATTTCATTGCACATATGAAGAAAATATTAAATGTTGGAAAATATATCCTCTGTTTAGGAGCGCTTGACCCCCGGAATTTCCTAGTGCTTGTTGGGGATAAAGTAGGAACAATAACAGCTCGCATACACCATGCCCACCGCCAGCCTTGGAGTGGCACTCCCCATGGCCGCCCTCAACATTAGTAGGCCTCTGTAAACATCCAGGCAAAAGGGGATGGCAGGAAAGGAGTGACATCACTGCAGAGAGGCCATTCTGTTTGTGCCACCCAGGGCCAGCTTTTGGCATGGGCGACCGGGCTCCATGCCCAGGGCGAAGGCTTCAGAGGGGCGTAAGGAGCTGTCTACATTAATGTCAACAGAGACAGGCTGCAGACCTGTTTTTTTTTACACCCCATCAGCCTGTTTTCTTGCCCTCCTATCTCCTTCCACCCACTGCTGCCATGCACTATTAACCCTCCTCCAACCAACAACTTGGCACCAGGGCGAGATGCAAATCGGTGCATAATTCAGGTGAGCGGGGTGGCGCAGGGATCTGTTCAGAGGCCAGACACTACTAATGCAATCCTCCAGGGGCTGACCTCTAAACCCAGGGGCTCCTGCTGCCTCATTTTATCCACCAGCAGGAGGGTGCCAAATGCATCTCCGCCCAGGGCGCTACCCCCCTGACAAAGGCGGGCTCTGGAACACAAAAGAATGATAAATGCAGAGCATTCAAGGCACGGACAAGCATTTGTACTGGGTAAGCGTCCCATGCTTCAGGTGGCGACACCTACACAAGGGTGGCAAATGCAGAGCATTCAAGGTACATTGGTACTGGGCAAGCGTCCCATGCTTCCGGTGGCGACACCTACACAAGAACAGCAGCTCGTCGACGACTCATTTGCACTTCTGTGCAGCGCTGGGTGTGAAGTTACAGGTGGAGGCCTTCCATGTTCCTTGCATGGGAAACACCGGCCATATGACCGAGCCGTAAAGGTGCGAGGGGGTCAGTGACGTACACACATATATTTACAATGTAATACTGTGCCATGTCACGAGGACCTCTAGATGTACTCAAACCTTGAGACTGTCGCCAGGTTCAGTCTGTCTCCAACTCCAAACATGCCGAATGCACCAGCCAGGCAGCCCTAGTGCCGAGCATTTCCTGCAGTTGTGTGGCACTTGCAAAGCACATCGGTGAAGTCAACAGCACGCTCGAGGAGAGGGGTCGAGATGTGCAGTGCCGTGATCTCACACGTGACACAAGGGTGTAGATAATTGAACGATGTGCTTAGAAAAGTCTGTGAGACCCCCGTGCTGCCCGGAGGGCCCACAGCCTCACTTCCGGGCCGTGCCCCGCCCCCAGCCCAAGAGAGGGCCGGGGTGACTCGGCCCCACCCAGACCCCAGTACAGAGCTGCCCTCTGCTCAGATAGCACCCTAGGCAAAACCAGAAGAAAGCACGGACACTGCGCAAGCGCTAGTTCGCCGCCTAGAGCCTCCAAATCTTTCAGGAGGCACTAGTTCCAAGTAGGCAATTGTTGTCTTCTTGGAAGTAGTGCCTCGTGATAGAATTTGAGGCTCTAGGCGGTGAACTAGCACTTGCGCAGTGTCCGTGCTTTCTTCTGGTTTTGCCTCCTGATAGACTCCTGAGCTTCCCACCTTCATGATAACTTTCAGAGCACGCACAATAAAATGAACGGCTTCTAGGAGCTTGGAGAACAGTCCTGGATTTTGACGAGAATGTAAAATGTACATGCAGAATTCCAAATGGATAATTCTGCACAGTGAATGCTTGTCATCTGCATTGCAACATTAGGATCGGTGACATCACCAACACCGGAGCAGCGGCCAATGGTGCGCTAGTAGGGTGGAGCCCTGGAGGAGGCCGAAGGGCGGGGGCTACGAATCCTGTGCAGCCGCCTTCCTGCCCCGCAGCCACCATTGCCGCAGCACACCGCAGGTCCCGCCGGAGCAGCAGAAAGTTAGCAGGCTGGAAGTTGTCAGCCTGTCCCTGGTATGGAGCCCCTGGCCGCGTCGCCTCCGCCCGCCTATCCATCGGGAGCTGAGAACCCGGCGGTTGTCCCCAACAGCAGCGGTGAGGAGCGTGTGTGTGTGTTTCTGCGCGCATGTGTGTGCGCGTGAGCCCGTGAGTGGTGGGGGGGTGCGCATGAGCACATAAGTTGTGGGGGGTGGGGGATGCGTGCGTGGCTGCGTGTGTGTGTGTGTATGTGTGTTTGTGTGCATGCATGTGTGTATGTGTGTGTTGCGCACTTCAGGGAATGTGAGGCAGGAGATGTGCACGGCGCCGGCCTGGACATACGCGTCCACAGACACCAATCGCCGCGCGTGCCAGACCCCTGTCTCAGATTCCCAGGAGGCGGGCATCATTAGTTGTCGAGCTGGACGCAATGCTTCGCATTGCTTTTTCCAGCTCGACCTAAAAACAAAAAAGGCAAGGGCAGTGGCTGTAACCCAAGTTGGAAGGTAGAACACCAAAGGGTAAAAACACATACAGAATACCAGACTGCTGAAGATAAACAGCATCAGGAGCATGATAAAGTAGATGAGGGACAACACAACAAAGCAGTGCCCTGGTGGAATTTGAAATAATATGCCAAAAAGATGCCGAAACCACAAGGGCATTACGGAGGTAGGGTCATGGAACCCAGGCACGAAGCAATAACAACACTAATATGAGTAAGAGAAAGACCAGAATGAAAGTTAACTAGGCGAAAGAGTGAGCTTGCTTGTGATACCAGTATCACCCATATGGACATAAGGGGAAGAGAAAAGAAGAACTCAAATCCCTATAAGGGATACCAAGTGCATAGATAGCTCACAAATTGTCTCTAAGGCATACAAAATAAGGCTCGAGAAAAGAGAACAAGGCTATAGTGCATCCGCAAAATATAAACCGAAAACACACCACAGAGTAAATACTCAGGTAGGAAAAATCATGCAGCAAAACAAGCTGTAAGAAAAGACTCCCATGAGACAGCAAAGCAAGATATGTTCCAAAAGGCTGGAAACTAAACCTGTCACTGACAGAATAAATGAGAAAAAAAGTACCTGCAGAAAGAAGGAACACCACACTGGGTGTAACCCTGGAAGAGAGAGAAGTAATCTACCTTATGAAGACGGATAAGTCAAAACAAGGGGAACCAAAGGATGTACGACATTACAACGCATGCTTTTACATCGCTTGCTTTTACAACGCGGGTTTTACAACGCATACCATTACAACGCATAGTGCTTTGGGGCGCTGGATAGTGAATAGTTTAATTTACTATTCCAACTCCAGTCCCCGTGGATAGTAGGGAAGGTGTTGGACAGTAAATTAAATCTATTCCCTATCCTAGAGCGCCCCCCAGTGCAATGAGTTGTAATGGTTTGCGTTGTAAAAGTTGCGTCGTAAAGGCACTGCGTTGTAAAAGTTGCGTTGTAAGTGATGTTTCCCGGAACCACACTGCCCCCAACAACCCTAGTACAACAACAGAGTTAAGACTCCATACCATCATGACTATCTCTGAACCAGCATAAAGCTGAGTCAGCATGCACACCAAAAAAGGAGACACCATCAAAGGCATGTCAATCAAAGTAATTGCACAGCCTCCAAAAACCTGGAAATAGGCAACCATGCATGCCAACGTAGAGCTATGGAAGAGGCCATAGCCCAACCAACAGAATCAGTGGTATCCTTACCACAGCGGATGCCAAGAGTGACAGCTTGTTACCCATCTCGTCGCAGGGGAACAAGAGCATTGTGGTCCTCTTCCAGAAAGGAGAGCAAGAGGTGTTCCACTGAGTCCCACAAGGTGTGGGAGCAGCGGGTGAGGACAGGCGAAGTGTTCAAAGAGCGCAGGGCAGAGCTAGAAGCAGAGAAAATACACCTACCACAAGCGTCACATTTTCTGGCCTCTCTTTCTGGAGGGTCAGGAGGGAGAAAATCAACATTTTGGGTGGCTAAGCAGCCTGAACCACAAAGCTCTTAGTAGAGAGATGTCTAAGGAGAGAGGAGGGATACCTTGGGGCAGGGCGATGCTTGTGAGAAATAAAGCGATCCACAGGGAGCCCAGTTTCAGGTTTAGCACAAGCATTCAACAGGATATCGAAAAAACAGCCACTATAAGAAAGCACTGGCTCAATGTTACAGTGGTCAGGATGTAGAATGCCCATTAAAGGGTCTGTTGACAATTCCACAGAAGGAAGTTGTTAAATCAGTATGAGCAAAACTTGATTGCGCATGTCCGCCAGAACGGCACTCGCCTCTGTAGCCAAACCAGGAGGGGTCATGAGGTTGGAGAAAATTCTAAGCCACTGGCATCACCCAAGTCAAGTAACTAGATAGACTGGATAGGGGGTGGAACCGTGCCCGAAATGGGAGGGGGACACACCACACCATCAGTGGTACTTCAACAATCATGTTCCTCAGAAGGAAAAACCAGAAGAAAGGAGTCTGAGACGGTCGGCTCCATCAATGCCTTTGGAGACTGCAGACCAGAGGCAGGGGCTGAAGGTTGAAGCCTCAACGGGCTGTGCACTGGCGTCATCAAGGTGTCAGACACAGAAGGTCGACCTGAAGCCGGGGGAAAACCTGCTGGCGGGGCCATAGGCACAACCTCATGCACTTCCATGGGGCCCAAAAAGCTCCAGAGGGAGGTGACGACCCAAGACTAGAATGAAGTGATTGAGAATATTGTCTCATCTGGGTCAAAGGCGCTCCAGCCCCAAGGATAGGTGGAGAGACACAGGGCAGACTGATGCCTTGACACGTCAAGAGAAAAGCGGGAACTAGAGGTAGGCGGCAAAGGCGGGAGGCACAGCGACTTCGACCGCTTACGCCAAGACTTACCTCCAGACATTGAAAGAGAATGATGTCTACGAGAATGGCTCAGCACAATGAACGGTCAGTCCGTAGAGCATATAAGGGACTGAGGATGATGAGAAGACTTCAATGACTGTGACATTCGAGCCACAAGTAGGTTTTTGCGACGTTCCCTCTGCGCTTTCGGTTGGGGCTGGTGACAGGAGTCGCACATGTCTGAGTCTTGGTGCTCACCCAGACACCACATGCAAACTGAGTTAGCGTCTGTGGCGGACAGTTGTTGCCTACAGGACTCATGAGACTTGAACCAAGAGGACATTGAAGCAGGGTAGATAAAGGCGCACTGCGCTGTCGACAAAAAAATAGAGGTTTCGACCCAACTAAGGAAATGGGGGTCTCTTCAGGACTCTGAATTCCTGAGGACTAAGGGCACTTAAGCTCTTGTAGCAAGCGCTGGGGTGGCTACGACATAAGTCTTCTTATTCACCATTTATTTCATTTGTTCAAGCAGCTCAAGGCAGAATCATACCATGTTAATTTGACACACCGCAGGTCCCGCCGGAGCAGCAGAAAGTTAGCAGGCTGGAAGTTGTCAGCCTGTCCCTGGTATGGAGCCCCTGGCCGCGTCGCCTCCGCCCGCCTATCCATCGGGAGCTGAGAACCCGGCGGTTGTCCCCAACAGCAGCGGTGAGGAGCGTGTGTGTGTGTTTCTGCGCGCATGTGTGTGCGCGTGAGCCCGTGAGTGGTGGGGGGGTGCGCATGAGCACGTAAGTTGTGGGGGGTGGGGGATGCGTGCGTGGCTGCGTGTGTGTGTGTGTATGTGTGTTTGTGTGCATGCATGTGTGTATGTGTGTGTTTGCGCACTTCAGGGAATGTGAGGCAGGAGATGTGCACGGCGCCGGCCTGGACATACGCGTCCACAGACACCAATCGCCGCGCGTGCCCGACCCCTGTCTCAGATTCCCAGGAGGCGGGCATCATTAGTTGTCGAGCTGGACGCAATGCTTCGCATTGCTTTTTCCAGCTCGACCTAAAAACAAAAAAGGCAAGGGCAGTGGCTGTAACCCAAGTTGGAAGGTAGAACACCAAAGGGTAAAAACACATACAGAATACCAGACTGCTGAAGATAAACAGCATCAGGAGCATGATAAAGTAGATGAGGGACAACACAACAAAGCAGTGCCCTGGTGGAATTTGAAATAATATGCCAAAAAGATGCCGAAACCACAAGGGCATTACGGAGGTAGGGTCATGGAACCCAGGCACGAAGCAATAACAACACTAATATGAGTAAGAGAAAGACCAGAATGAAAGTTAACTAGGCGAAAGAGTGAGCTTGCTTGCGATACCAGTATCACCCATATGGACATAAGGGGAAGAGAAAAGAAGAACTCAAATCCCTATAAGGGATACCAAGTGCATAGATAGCTCACAAATTGTCTCTAAGGCATACAAAATGAGGCTCGAGAAAAGAGAACAAGGCTATAGTGCATCCGCAAAATATAAACCGAAAACACACCACAGAGTAAATACTCAGGTAGGAAAAATCATGCAGCAAAACAAGCTGTAAGAAAAGACTCCCATGAGACAGCAAAGCAAGATATGTTCCAAAAGGCTGGAAACTAAACCTGTCACTGACAGAATAAATGAGAAAAAAAGTACCTGCAGAAAGAAGGAACACCACACTGGGTGTAACCCTGGAAGAGAGAGAAGTAATCTACCTTATGAAGACGGATAAGTCAAAACAAGGGGAACCAAAGGATGTACGACATTACAACGCATGCTTTTACATCGCTTGCTTTTACAACGCGGGTTTTACAACGCATACCATTACAACGCATAGTGCTTTGGGGCGCTGGATAGTGAATAGTTTAATTTACTATTCCAACTCCAGTCCCCGTGGATAGTAGGGAAGGTGTTGGACAGTAAATTAAATCTATTCCCTATCCTAGAGCGCCCCCCAGTGCAATGAGTTGTAATGGTTTGCGTTGTAAAAGTTGCGTCGTAAAGGCACTGCGTTGTAAAAGTTGCGTTGTAAGTGATGTTTCCCGGAACCACACTGCCCCCAACAACCCTAGTACAACAACAGAGTTAAGACTCCATACCATCATGACTATCTCTGAACCAGCATAAAGCTGAGTCAGCATGCACACCAAAAAAGGAGACACCATCAAAGGCATGTCAATCAAAGTAATTGCACAGCCTCCAAAAACCTGGAAATAGGCAACCATGCATGCCAACGTAGAGCTATGGAAGAGGCCATAGCCCAACCAACAGAATCAGTGGTATCCTTACCACAGCGGATGCCAAGAGTGACAGCTTGTTACCCATCTCGTCGCAGGGGAACAAGAGCATTGTGGTCCTCTTCCAGAAAGGAGAGCAAGAGGTGTTCCACTGAGTCCCACAAGGTGTGGGAGCAGCGGGTGAGGACAGGCGAAGTGTTCAAAGAGCGCAGGGCAGAGCTAGAAGCAGAGAAAATACACCTACCACAAGCGTCACATTTTCTGGCCTCTCTTTCTGGAGGGTCAGGAGGGAGAAAATCAACATTTTGGGTGGCTAAGCAGCCTGAACCACAAAGCTCTTAGTAGAGAGATGTCTAAGGAGAGAGGAGGGATACCTTGGGGCAGGGCGATGCTTGTGAGAAATAAAGCGATCCACAGGGAGCCCAGTTTCAGGTTTAGCACAAGCATTCAACAGGATATCGAAAAAACAGCCACTATAAGAAAGCACTGGCTCAATGTTACAGTGGTCAGGATGTAGAATGCCCATTAAAGGGTCTGTTGACAATTCCACAGAAGGAAGTTGTTAAATCAGTATGAGCAAAACTTGATTGCGCATGTCCGCCAGAACGGCACTCGCCTCTGTAGCCAAACCAGGAGGGGTCATGAGGTTGGAGAAAATTCTAAGCCACTGGCATCACCCAAGTCAAGTAACTAGATAGACTGGATAGGGGGTGGAACCGTGCCCGAAATGGGAGGGGGACACACCACACCATCAGTGGTACTTCAACAATCATGTTCCTCAGAAGGAAAAACCAGAAGAAAGGAGTCTGAGACGGTCGGCTCCATCAATGCCTTTGGAGACTGCAGACCAGAGGCAGGGGCTGAAGGTTGAAGCCTCAACGGGCTGTGCACTGGCGTCATCAAGGTGTCAGACACAGAAGGTCGACCTGAAGCCGGGGGAAAACCTGCTGGCGGGGCCATAGGCACAACCTCATGCACTTCCATGGGGCCCAAAAAGCTCCAGAGGGAGGTGACGACCCAAGACTAGAATGAAGTGATTGAGAATATTGTCTCATCTGGGTCAAAGGCGCTCCAGCCCCAAGGATAGGTGGAGAGACACAGGGCAGACTGATGCCTTGACACGTCAAGAGAAAAGCGGGAACTAGAGGTAGGCGGCAAAGGCGGGAGGCACTGCGACTTCGACCGCTTACGCCAAGACTTACCTCCAGACATTGAAAGAGAATGATGTCTACGAGAATGGCTCAGCACAATGAACGGTCAGTCCGTAGAGCATATAAGGGACTGAGGATGATGAGAAGACTTCAATGACTGTGACATTCGAGCCACAAGTAGGTTTTTGCGACGTTCCCTCTGCGCTTTCGGTTGGGGCTGGTGACAGGAGTCGCACATGTCTGAGTCTTGGTGCTCACCCAGACACCACATGCAAACTGAGTTAGCGTCTGTGGCGGACAGTTGTTGCCTACAGGACTCATGAGACTTGAACCAAGAGGACATTGAAGCAGGGTAGATAAAGGCGCACTGCGCTGTCGACAAAAAAATAGAGGTTTCGACCCAACTAAGGAAATGGGGGTCTCTTCAGGACTCTGAATTCCTGAGGACTATGGGCACTTAAGCTCTTGTAGCAAGCGCTGGGGTGGCTACGACATAAGTCTTCTTATTCACCATTTATTTCATTTGTTCAAGCAGCTCAAGGCAGAATCATACCATGTTAATTTGACTTATCTTTACGGAATGTTTCAAAAAAGTGCTACTTTTTGATTCGGTTGTGAATGGACAGTTTAGGGGTGATTCATCAAGTTGGGGGCAAGATAAAAGGGGGATCCCAAAAAGCAAAATCCCTATGCATTTTCCATAGACTTTTGTCAGAAGCGTTTTCACAAAAAACTGCTGATAACTGCGTTATGTGTTTGCTGTGAATCCGTTCAGTAGTTTTTGAGAAATTAAGCTCCAACAGTATTTGTGTATCTGGACGGTGGGGTTCGAGGGACTCTTGCAAGAGTCCTTCGAACCCAATTTAAAAATATAGAGCATGTTTGGCACTGTCACGATTCACTCCCTGTGCTCTTGTACCCACCACCAGGGGGCCACATAGTGGGACATTCCAGTCTTCTAATAAGCTTCCAGACCCTCCCCTACATGAATATCCTGACTTTCAGCCATTTGGACAGTTATTGGGAACTGACATCCATTCCCAATCCATGCCAATCCATGGTTTTGTGAAAGCCAGCCTGCTTATACTTGAAGCCAGTCTACTCATGCCTGAAACTCCATTACCCAGAATTCCCTGTTCACCGCTTTGTCTCCACCCCTGCAGGCCAAGGATGGATGGAGGAATTCAGCTCACCTGTGGCTGGCTGCTACTAGCCTGCTCACACCTGCTGCATGAGATTACCGTGAGCTCTTATAAGCCCCAGCTCCATTCAGGCCAAGGTTGGTCATTGTAGCTGTTTACCAGGTGAGACTGATCCTTGTTTCCAGTGCTCCCTGAGCTTTTACTATTCTTGTTTCCAGTGTTTTCTAAGCTTTAGTTATGCCTTGTTCCTGACCTGATGCTGTTTTCCTTGTTCCTGAATTAGCACTGCCTGCAGTGCTACCTTGACCCCTGAGCCTTACTATTCCTTGTTCCTGAACTGCAGCAGTTTCCCTTCTCCTGAATTAGCACAGCTTCCAGTGCTACCTTGTTTCCTGAGTTCCTGAGCTATAGCTATTCCTTGTACCTGAATTAGCACTGCCAGCAGTGCTCTTGTTTCCCAAGTTCCTGAGCTATAGGTATTCTTTGTTCCTGTTCCTGGGCTTCAGCTATTTCTTGTTCCTGATTTGCACTGCTTGCAGTGCTCTCTTGACTCCTTGACTTCCGAGCTGTAGCTATGTCCTGTTTCTTGAAATAGCACTGCCTGCAGTGCTACCTTGACTTATGAGCTATAGTAATTTCCCTGTTTCCTGAACTAGCACTGCCTGCAGTGCTACCTTGACTCCTAAAGTTTTAGTAATTCCCTGTTCCTGAATTGGCACTGCCTGCGGTGCTGCCTTGACTCCTGAAGCTTTGGTAATTCCCTGTTCCTGAACCTGCACTGTCTGCAGTGCTGCCTTGACTCCTGAGCCTTAGCTCACTTCTTGTTCCTGCCCTAGCACTGCCTTCTATGCTACTTTGTTTTCTTAAATCCTTAAAATGCACTATTCTAGTATACCCTTGTAGCCTCCCCTTCTGTATATCCTTCTCCAGTCCCCGCCTTTCTTCCCATTTCCTTCGTTCCGGTTCCTAGTTTGCTGTCTTTCTATTCTGCTGCCTTGCTTCTTCTGCCTTGTATGTTTGTTACCTGCTTTCTGCTAAGTGTGCACCGTGATTTCCTTCCTTTCCTGTTAAGCACTCCTCCTTGCTAGCTCCTTGTCTATTGTGCTTGTGTTTAGTTCTCCCCCCTTGTTGTTACTGCCTTGTGTGTTCTTGTTTGATCGCCAGGATCCGTGGGCACAGCTGATTACCTAAGTGGTGTTTCTTGTTCACTGTGAGTATTGTCTTTGAGTTTCATTTATACCATCACCATAGGTATAAGCTCCACAGACCCTGCCTTTGCATGCATATCCTATATGTGGTTATTTGCAGTCAGTATCTGTAACAGCAATTGTGGGTAAGAAACTTCACGAGCTTCACTCTTACCATGTGGAGCTCCTGAGTGCTTTACCCCACACCCCCTTTTATTGTTAATGTTGTTTCATATATATGTCTTGCACATTTGTCCTGGGTGTAGTTATTCTGAATTCTAAATTGCCTTGTGAGTGCCCTTCCTTCCTGAGTCTTACGCATCTTGTGTACTTGTACAGTGTTCCCCTTTGGATCACTTTTTCTCCGCTGACTCCCTGTATGATCCTGGGCAGCGCTGTACTCCTTTTCCTGTGTAAGTTTTCTGCCCAGCTCCCAGTCCTTGCCCAAGTCCCTGACTGTGTTCCCCACATATTTCCGGACAGTCCTTGACAGAATGACCAACCCACATATCCAGTTTCACTTGTGAGGTTTCTTTGCATCCAGTTAGCTACCATTTTTCTGTTACATTTCTGTTTGAACATCTTGAAGGTGTGTCATGAGAGGTTTAAGAAACAAACACACCAGTGCATCATTTAAGTTTATGCAGGTCAGTTTCACAGTGCCCGAAAATAAGAGGCATTTAGTGTCCACTTTACAATTTGAGGATGTTAACCCTAGTCCTTTTATGAGAAATGGACATTTGCTTTCTGAATATTTTACTCATTGGCTCTCAAACACCTCTTTGCCAGATCCTGCCTTGCTCTTCTGTTCTGATCCAGATTCAATGTCTGTGTCAGCATTGCAAATGGAGAATGATACCATACTCTGTTAAACAAGAATTCTGATTCTCGCATATCTGCTGACAGTGGTTGTAAAATACACTGTTCAACCACACAACCAAAGAAAGAGAAGATGCATTTCATAACCTCTGTTTTCCGTTCAAATACTGTTAACCAGTCTTGTAGTCCAGTAAAGATCACTGTCCCAGATAGTCAAGGGACCTTGTTAAATACCACATTCAAAGTAAACAATCAGTTTAACAAAAGAGACAAAAGACCTATTATAACACCGACGGGTAATAGCCAGTTTGAACAAAATCCAAGATTTAGTTCTGTTGCTCGTTGTGATGTTTTAAAGTCTACCCCTGTCCTTGTAAAAAAAGATCTACAATCTTCACAAGATATATTTGAATCGAAGATTTTGGAATTACAACAAGAGAATAAAATGTTTCAGACTCTGTTAAAAAACTATAACCCAGAGTTCAATTGGGAATCTAAAACCCTGGTACAAGACTAATTTTCAGCTTCTAAGTGAGCCTCCTTAGAAAAAGAGAATGAAACCCTGCGCTCTCCTTTGCGTTCTCCTCAGAGCTGGTCTAGTTATTGTGTAAATAATACTGTGGCTGATCACTCAGATTCCACTCAGAATAGAAATAGCACCATGTCTCATAGTGCAGTTAAGGAAATTATTTGTTTGAATTCTAAATTTATTAACTCCTCTGTTTTGTCTCCTAGTTCTAAATTACATCTAGGTGCTACATCTGATATGTGTCCCTCCAGTTATGAGGAACCCCAAATTCCAGGCAAGACCCAAAACATCTCTTTGTTTTCTTTTCCTGGTAGTGAGATCAGTTCCACCTCCGGGGTATCACACACACTGGCCATTGACATTCGGACAAATCCTGAACCATTGACCCACATATTTTCTGATGTGACAATGTCCTGTGACTCAGACCATGCTCTTGATTTAACTGCTGCACCTGAAGTCAACCACCTCGCTGAGAAGAAAGAAAATCCTGACCCCTTCTTTGTTGTTTTGCCTTCAAGCACACCAAATATTGAAAAGTCAGGGAATTATAGTCCTCTATGCTTTGTTGCATCTGTACCACCTTGTAATGCAGAAGAAAATTAAAAGATCTCCCATGGCCAAGGAATCTTTGACCTATTTCCTCTGACTGTGAGGTGTGAACTGCTAAACTGTGAAAGAAGCCTGAGCATCAGGCACTCTATGGTGAGCACTATTCTGAGCCATCTGGAAGAAAGTACTCCCTGGTGTTTTAATCTGACAAGGACCTGTGAAGATGTCACTACTGACAACAGCAAATATACTGTTCACAAGCTACTACCATTCCCAGAGGCCTAAAATCTATGAACCATGTGTCACTCTGCCTTCAGCTCGCCCTCTTGCAGAGTCTCCAAAGTCCTCATCCGGCCCGCTGCCTTCAGAGCCCAAGTCCTCAGCCAGCCCGCTGCCTTCAGAGCCCAAGTCCTCAGTCGGCCCGCTGCCTTCAGAGCCCGAGTCCTCAGCCGGCCTACCTACGGAACTTCAGCCTGCAGCCTTCCTGCCTCCAGAGCTCGAGCCTGCAGCCTTCCTGCCTCCAGAGCCCGAGCCTGCAGCCTTCCTGCCTCCAGAGCCCGAGCCTGCAGCCTTCCTGCCTTCAGAGCCTCTCGCCTGCAAGCTCTCCTGCCTCCAGCAGCAGAGCTTGCAGGCTGCCTGCCTCCAGCACCAGAGCTTGCAGGCTGCCTGCCGCCAGCACCAGAGATTGCAGGCTGCCTGCCTCCAGCACCAGAGTTTGCAGGCTGCCTGTCCTTCAGCACCAGAGCTTGCAGGCTCCCTGCCTTCAGCACCAGAGCTTGAAGGCTTCCTGCCTTCTGCAATTTTTTAACAAAACAAAATGGCGGCCTCCATTGATTTAAATAAATATACATGGGTAGAGGAGCCCAAGCTCATTTTGGGTAACAATGACCCCATCCCCCAGGTCGTGGATATTATTGAAGTGGAGAGGCACGTGGACCCCTCCCGAGCTGTTTTGGGTCCTAGAGAACCCATCCCCAGCAACAATGTATTCATTAATGGGAGAGCGATGTGCCCCCCTCCCCAAGCCTAAGGGGGCCCGGGGATCCCATGCCTTGGGATTTAATTAAAACAAATAGAGGCGGGGGCTGCGCCCCCCTACCTGGGGCCATATTAAAAAATAATAAGAATAGGACCTGCACAGACCCCCTTGCCAAGCCTTAAAAAAGCCCTGCGGTCCCCATCACCCAGGGCCATAACTTACATTTAAAGAAATGGGGGGCATGTAGACCCCCTCCCTGAGCCTTTCATAGCCTTGGGGACCCATTTCCCATGGCATCTCTCTTTCTGTGTTCTGCTCGGACCCACCCCAGAACACACCATCCTTCTAGATCGTCTACTTTCAGTGGGAATTAGAGGGTCGGCTTGGCAGTGGCTTGCTTCATTTTTGGAAGACCCCTTTTTGCAGTTTGCAGTTTCCCGCAAGCTAAAGCTAGGAGGACCTCAGGGCTCAGCCCTGAGTCTGACGATTTTCAATATCTATCTCACTCCATTGGCCCCCCTGTATATTCCTTGTTGGCTAAAATGGTGTCTTAAGCAGATGACACTCAAACCCTCTTTTCCTGGGGGATGGGCAAAACTTTCGCAGGGGAGAAAATTTGTAAATGGCTGAATGCAACGTTCAGTTGGCTATCCAGGAACCAACTTAAATGCAATGCAGGGAAGACCGAGCTCCTCTTTTTTGGCTGAGAGGCCGAGACACCATGGGAGACTTTCTGGCCGAAGGATGCCCCCCTCCCTCTTTTGAAAATCAGGTGGTAAAAAACCTGGGCTTCAAATTTGATGAACAATTGTTATTCCAATCCCAAATCAACTCGGTGGTGGGCATGGGTTTTGCACTCCTTTGTGTACTCAGGAAATTATTTTATCTCTTATCCTTTCAGGCTAGACAACAGGCTAGACAACAAGTGATGCAAGCCTTAATAATCTCACAGTTGGACTACGGGAACGGTCTGTATATAGGACTGCCCAATTACCTGATCGATAGGCTGCAGTTAGTCCAGAATGCAGCAGCACGTACCGTCTTAGGGCTCCAATGCAATTCCCACATTAAGGGCCTTCTTCAACGCCTTCATTGGCTCCCAGTCAGGAAGAGGATCACTTTTGAGATATTGCTCCTTACCCAAAAAGCACTTTACAAAACAGGTCCGGACTATGTACAAAACAGATTTATGCTTTACACTCCCCAGAGAACCCTCTGTTCTGAAAATGTTTTTTAGCCAAAGTTCCTCATATTAGAAAGGCAGGGAGCAGATCTTTCTCCTTCCTGGGCCCCTGTCTTTGCAACAAGCTTCTGCGGTCTCTCATGTGCATTAAGGCGACACCATTGTTCCGAAAAAACTTAAGACCTGGATTTTCTCCTGCGTTTTTTAGAAATCTGTCCCTAGGTCTGCTCATAATTATTGGGATATTTAAAAATGCCCCTGACAGCTGGGAGCAGACTTGTGTTCTGTTTCCCTGCTCTCACTGCTGCTGGCAGGCAAACAAAACACAAATTGCTCCTGCCTGGAGGGAGCAGCACAAATAGCTGTTCCCTCTCGGATGGAGCAATGCCGGCACCTGCACCATGGCGAGCCCACTTGGGAAGTGGGGGCCCTGGCATTTCCCCCATCCACAATATGTGCTTGATGGGTGCCCTGGGTGGACACCGTGGCACCAACATATTTATAATGCAGGCCCAGGGGGATGTGGTGCCTGAGGCCAAAATAGTTACAACAAGGGGTGGTGAGGGACAGAGTCTCTGAATTAAGCAGAAAGCTCTCACCCAGTCAAGAGATCAGGGCTAGATCCACCCCCTTTTCTAAATTGAGGCCAAAATAGGGCATGGAGGCGGGCTGCGCAGCATGCGGGGAGCCCGCTTGGGCAGTGGGGGCCCTTGCCCTCCCCCCAACAACATGTGCTTGGTGAGTGTCCTAGGTGGGCACCTTGGTACCCACTTTTTATGAAACAGGCCCCAGGGGATAGGGTCCTGGGTGCCTGAAAATGCTCGGGGAGGTGGGGCTGTGAGGCTCCGCTCCCCTTTTGTATTGTATGTGGCCCCAGGAATGGAGTTCTCTGGCTTATTAGGGCTTGGGAGAGGGCTATATGCCCCCTCTCCTTAGATTTTGGCCCAGGGTAATGGGGTCCCCCCAGCCCAAGAAGGCTTAGGAGCTGTAGGAACGTAGGATCTGCTTTTATGGTTACCCCACTTTTTGCCTGGTGTCAGTGTGTTTTGACTGTAGTTTGCTGGGATTCTGCTAATCAGGACCCCAGCATCTGTGCTCTTTCTCCCAAAATGGCTTTGGTAAGTACATTTGTACCTCCACAATTGGCTACTGATGTACCCTTATATGTCCCTAGTATATGGTACTAAGGTACCCAGGGCATAGGTTCACCAGGGGTCTCCCATGGGCTGCAGCATGTATTGTGCTATCAATGGGAGTCCACTTCAACTCTGACTACAGGACTGCCATTGCAGCCTGTGTGAGATGGTGTTTTCCACAACTCACAACAGATGTTTACTTATATCTGAGGTCACTACACTTAAAACCTATAGGTCACCCTTATGGAAGGCATGTGGGCACGGTGCTTGGTTATAAGTGTGAGGGTGCCCCTACAGGATCAGGACACCCCGACAAACTCTGGAGTCGAATTTCCATGTGTTGCGAGTGCAGTCAGCCATTTTAAGATATATATCGGACATCAGTAATTACGAAATGTCTAACTATATGATGGCTGCACCGAACCTGGTCATGCTTAGTATCAAACATGTTGGAATCATACCCCAAGAGCGATTCCTTAGGGGAGCCCCCTGTACTCCCGGTTACAGCCTTTCAGTGTCTGCCTGCAAGCTAGTGCTGGTACCACCACCCACAGACACTATTTTACCCTCCTGCTACTGAGCAGAACTCGAGCAAGGGAAGGTAGAACAATAGGTTTCCTGTTACAGGAAGGTGTGACCACCTCCCAGGCAGGCCTTAGTGTAATGGGCTGGATGGGGGCTCTTTTCAGCGCCACCAGACAGCATTGAAGGGCAAATTTGGTGCCTTCCTTCCATACTCCGGTTTGAGCCAGTTCAGGAACACTTGGTTCCCGCTCTGGTGCAAAACTGGACAAAGTACAGGTGATTATCCTCCCTCTGTCCAGCCCCTTCTCTGGACCCTGAGTCATTCCAACCCTTTCCTTGGGTATTTAAAGGCTCCCCTGTGGGTGGGTCCTCAGATTAATTGTGGAACTAGACTCACCTATGAAACCAAGACACTCTTCAACCGTCTGTACACTTGGACTTCATTGGAATTCGACTGGAACCGAGACTGCATCAAGGAAGACTCCTGCTGCTCCTGGTTTTGGTGTTCTTCAAGTCTTCTGCCACGTCTGCATCTGTGCTTTACTCATGTTCTCCAGAAGTGAAGAAGTCACTCCCTGCATCTTCCGGCACTGCAACGAAGCTGTCCGGTCTGCTGCTCCTGTCGCCCTATGGACTTCCTGGGTCTCAGCAACCCGTCTTCCCTGCAATTTGGAGGACAGTATCCCTAGTCAGAGCCGCTGGGACCAAACCCCTGTGACCCATGTCAACTTGCCGTTGCCAAGGCTTGTTAGTTCTGCACTCCAGAAAGCTTCTACCCTCCGCACCTCACCCCTTGAAGATCAGCATCCTCGCTGCATCCCTGCACCCTGGGCCTCCATCTCTGGTGATCTGCCTGAGGTCCTCTTGCGAATCCTGTGCCTTCGGCCTGTGGGCCCTCCCAAGAGTATTCTTCTGCTTTGGCAGGCTCCCCTGCTTGCTCAGGGCCTCCTCTGACTCTCCTGCACGTAGTGAGCTCCTTGGACCTTGCTGTTCCCAATGACTGCATCTTGTCAGCTTCCACACCAGTTGCGGATTCCAAGGCGTGTTGGTGCTCCCCCTGGACATCAACCACACAGACGCCGACATCTGACGTGGGACAGCTTGTGTACAGTTCCTGATCTTCCTCAGCTCCTCGGAATCCTTTGGTCCAAGTCTAATTCTTCCTTGCAGTTTGCATTCCACTTCTTTAGTCCATGGTTTAGTCTCCACTGGATTTATTCGGAGTATTTTCATGTGTATTGTTGATATCTCTGGTCAGGCGATATACCAATGTGATAGTGACTGTGTCATTTAATACCTTTATTTTTATTTTTTATAGACAATGTGTGGTTCTTTTTCATCTAACCTACACTATTGATTAAATGTGGTAAAACAAGCTGCTTTGCACTCCTTCAAGATAAGCCTGAAGGCTGCTCTGCATAGCTACCACTTTGATAGCCTAAGGCTATGAAAGACCCCTAAAATCACCATAAGGGTTGCCTGGGTTACTGGAAGGTACATCACTACTTTAAGTGTCCCCTATATTTATTTATTTTAAAAGTTTTATATAGCGCTGGCTAGACCCGGAGGTATCAGAGCGCTTTACATTAGCATCAGATCACAGTTGCAGGTTACATCGTTACAAAGGTTACATAGTTCTTAGAGCATGGCAACATAGTTACTTGTAAGGTTCAGATAAACAATAAGCACAAATACGTAAGGGGAAAAGAAGGTACGGTGAGAGATTCAGGGGGTGTTGGAGTAGGGGAAATAGACAGATAATGAAGGTGGGAAAGAGGAAGGCAGGGGAGGGTGAGAGTCACAACAAGGGAGAAGAGGGGAAGGGTGACGGGGACACAAACCGGTAGACGAGTCAAGGCAACGTCCAAAGTCCAGTAAGCTGTGATCCCAGGGGAAGTGAAATCTCTTTCCTATCTCTATTGCGAGAGGCTCCCTTTACGCAGTGGACTCTCTGAGAGAGGTCTCTGAGACTCCAAGGTCTACATACTGGATCCTTCCCCAAAAAGGGAAGAGGGAGTGCTTTGGCAAGGGGTGCCATACCATACCTCAAGTGGGAGTGGCTCCCTTGGCGCAGTGGACTCACTCAGCGGGTTCGCTGAGATTCTAGAGTATAAATATTTGATCTTTCCCCAACAAGGGGAGAAGGAGTGCTTTGTCAAAAGGCACAAAGGACAGGGGGTAGGCAGAGTAGAAGGCAAGGGGAGAGATTCAGGGGAGAGAGGATAGGACCTAGGGAAGAGACAATAAGGAGAGACGAAAAGAAGTCTGCCTAAAGACCGACTGGGTAGGTGACGACCAAGGAGGGAGTCCAAGGCCCATCTCCCCATAGCAAAACCAAGTGGCTCCATCGGGCATCAGACAAAATAGTTCAGTCTCAAAACATTTAGAGAGGAGGGAGTAGAGACATAAATAGAGGGAGGATGCGGTAGGAGACAATAGGAGAGACGACAGGAAGTGCAACAATGTGGTTCAACAATATACTAGAAGAGAATCAACAAGTAAACATTAAGTAAGACAATAAGCAATACAATTAGGGGAGGAGTGAAAAGCGAGTGAAAGTAGTCGGGGGTAGGGGACGAGAGGGAGTGAGGATATGGGAAGAGACAACCATAGAGAGGAAAGGAAGTCTGTCTAAGGTTCACAGAAAAACAGGGTGGGGAACAAAGGGCAAGGGCAAATGAGGGCTGAGGACAAAGGACAGAAGCTGGAAAGAGTAGGAGCAGAGAGGAGGGAAGGTTGCACGAGGTGCATAAGGTTTGAACAGAGGCACATATCTCCTTACTGGGGGCTGTATTGTTGGGCCCATGTTTAGATAGAGAAAGGTCCTGGGTGGGGGAAGGGAAATTGGGAGGAGGCGTAATTGGGCAAAGAAAGAGAGGTAAGTCAGATTGTCATGTGAGCAGTCAAGGGAGGGCAGTGAGTTGAAGCTGTGGAGGGAGAGACGTGGAAAGGGAGGAGTAGAAGGATGCAGTGATTGGGAAAGGGGGAGGATTCGTCAGAGGAGAAGAAAAAAAAGGGGAATGTGGTCACAAGAAGATATGAGAGAAAGAGGCCAGAGACATGAGAATATGAGTCATGTAGGTAGGTACGAAGGAAGCGGTAGTCAGACGGAGTTAGGAGGTAGTGGGAGAGACAGTAGTTGGGAGGTAGAAGGCAAAAGTTATCGGACGTGCGTTAGATTTTGTCAAACAATTTTGTAGGGCCTGCCGTAGACAATCAGCAATACTGCTTTACATAATTGCTTGTGAACAAAGTAAAAAACATAGACCTAAGCAAAAAGAGAGAATAAAATTCCAAGTCAATATATGAAGCATGGACCAGGGATCTCAAGGTGAGATAAACAAAGGTACTAGAAGGTAAACAACAAAAGGACAAGGTAAATAATATAAGCAAGTAGGTAGTAAGCTCCTTCCTGCTATATACAGTCTCTGTTGTGAAAGGCCCCGCAGGAGCAGCTCTCACCCACAGCACATCAAGGCCCACTTCAAAGGCTGGCAGCAGCAGTATGGGGAACTCTCAGGACACTCCCCACTCGCCGGATGCTAACAGCTCACCCAGTGCGATCACGCCAGGCACAGGCGACTTGTAGGCCCCCCTCGCCAGCCGCAGCAAGGAGGACGTGAAAGTCTATGAGGGGTTCCAGAATGCCCTTAACAATATGCTCTTCAAATTACCCCTCAGCTGCCACCTCACCACATGCCACAGTACATCAGAAAGGCAATGCCCCAGGCGGTATCAGGTGCCTCAACGCTCCTATCCCTGAAGTGTTCTGCAGGGTCCTGCCAATCCCGCCGACGGCAGGCCGTACCCTGCCCCTCTCCTTCTGTTGACACAGCCTCAGTCATGAAGATCTCAGCAGGAGCAGCTCTCGCCCACAGCACCGCAATTCCCACGTCAGGGCTGGCACCAATAGTATGGGGAACATTCCGCACACTCCCCGGTTATCGGATTATCACAGCAGGCCAGTGCGATCCTGCCAGCCGCACACGTCACCCAGGCCCCCACTATTGTTTAAGTTTGTCACTTAAGTGTGCTTCTCATGCACTCATGATTGCGCCGGCATAGCATTGAAAGCATTCGTCAATCCGAATGTTCATCCAGCCACAGCACATCTCAGCATGCGGAATGCTGCGTCAGTATCGAACCTGTTCGCTTTTTTTTTTCCTCAGCGCTCTAAATACCTGTGTCTGCGCTTCCTATGTAACTAGGACCTTGTAGCCGATTTCCGACGTAGGCGTTGCGGTTTCCGTATCAGGCCCAGAGACTTGTTTTCTTGATGGGCGCCACCATTTTACCTCATAGTCCATAGCGCAGCAACAAAGCCCCAGGGCGCTGCTCAAAAGTCTCTGCTACCTATCGTCTGATGCTTCTCCCGGCACCACTCTTGCTCGCAGCACTTCTCAGTCCAGGCTTTCCAGTACGGGGCAGTTGTACCTGAGATTTTCTGGCGCTGCAGTCAGTGCTCCGCTAGAGTAGTGGGCGCCATCTTGTCAAGTCAGCCTACTACATGGGCCATGCATTCACCCTCCACTTTTGTATTGTATTTAGCCCCAGGGATGGGGTCCCCAGAGAAAGTTAAGGATGAGAAAAGGGACTGTACCTCCCCCCTCTTCATAGATGTTGACCCTGGGGAATGGTGTCCCCGGGGCCCAAGAAGACTCTGAGAGTAGGGTTGCACACCCTTTCCGCTGTTTAATTCTATTTGGCCTGGGGTGATGGGGTTACCGGTGCCATTTGTGGTTTGGGGAAAGGGACTCCATGACTACTTCCCCTTATCATATATCTTTTTGCCTTGGGGATGGGGTCCATGGGGCCCAAATGCCAACTCTTCGCTGGACACGCCAAAAGCTGTGCGCTTTGTGGGGTTAGCAACCTTCTTCGGGTTTGGCCACAAGGAACGGCCAAGCCAAGCCTTGTGGTCACTGCCCTGTTGCACACAGGCAAAGGCTGGTGGGGAGTTGAACGCACTGCCTGGCCTGAAACCAAAGGCTCTGCGTGCCAGGCAGACAGTTTGCTTTATGTATGGTAATAAAATATTATTTTACTGTTTTATGACATACTTTATGAAATCATTGATGAAATCTCAAATGAAATTATTGATGACATCACTGATGACATCATCCAGGCTATTCATCATTATCAAACCTTTTATTTTGGCTAAAAGCCATAACAAGTTACAATCACAGAAATATATAATTCATTAGCTATTTCAATTTTGAAAAACATCATACAAACGTCCTATTTACACTAGGTTAAAATCAACAGTGGTTACAATTGATGATGTTAAATAGAAACAGCACTACTTGTCCCAACGCTAAGAAGATTGTCCTAATGGACAGGTATTTTTCATGGGACTATAAGTTCATATATAGTTAAAACAAATTAATAAAAGGGCCATGTAAATAGAAATGTCTCCAATACCGACAGTAGTAGAGAACGATATATAGGGAGGTAGAACAATGCATAAGCCTTCTGTGCCTTTTTACTACGAGCTGGATATCCTGGGAAGCGAATTGTATTTGGCCTGCTTCTGGCTCCAGGCACAGACTAAGTAACGCGATACTGCCATTGCAAGTATTTCCCTAATGTCACTCTTATGGAGCCTTATTGCTTCCCTGCAGTGTCTCACACCCATAGAGTTTAATGCCGCTATCAGCCATTTCTTTCGCAGATTTCTATATTGTGGGCAGAAGAACATAAAGTGTTCTAGAGTTTACGCGATGGTAGGACAATTTGGGCAAAACTTGGAATCTGAATGTGACTTATCCCATTTTGATGTGTGAGTTCCCATGGGGAGAAGTCCATACCTGAATTTAACATATAAAAATGTACATATGGTCCATATAGGGCTCTAGGCTGTGAGTACATTTATGGAGAAGAAACTGATCAGTTATGGTATTTTCCTGGTATACTTTCCAGGTTTGCAGTAAAATTTCCTCCCAAAACCTGGTTTTCACTTCTAGGGCGTCATTTTTGGAGATCTGCTCCGGGCCTACGGGATATGACTATTATCGCCTTCAACCAGGGTATACTTAAGTTCCTGTTGAGGGACACTAGCTCTTTCACACAGTCCCCTGGCTATTACACTATCAACGAGTATGATATTAGATGTGTCAAAGCAAGTGCATAATAGTTCATATTAATATGAAGCATCATTAATGCCATCACATATACAACCCCTTAAGTGAACCAAGGTTGTGTTCTGTGTAACATTGACCCTAAACCATACACTTCATGGAGATCCAGGTTCAAGCTGATTATCAACCACAGATAAAAGTATAACTCCTCTGCACAGGGTGTTCAATCTGTATACAACTGTTCAGAGAAATCCAAATTCCTCCAGAAACTCAACTTTTATCACATAACTAAAGCCTTACTACGCACAGCCTTTATCTGTATAAAGCCTCTCACAGTAAATAAATCTTTATTGAAAAAATAAGTGCAACCTACACTGAGAGCGAGGGAGGGAGGAAGAAAGCCGGGCAAACACGGCCGCTGAAATGCCTGCGGAGATGCCGTCCAACATTGATTACCGCTGACCCTCAGCCACTAAGCCAGGATACTGCTGACTGTTACCAATGCTACAACGGCTCTGACCACAGCCAAAGCCATGACATCACCACTGCTCTTACCACAGCCAACCTCACGAATCGCCGCTGTCACCTTGGGGACTGACCCTACCCCCCAGCTCACGGTTACTGTTCGTGCCTGCCCACTGGCCGCCGGAGGCGCGGCAAGCCAAGCGCGGCATAGTGCGGTGCAGTACAGTGAGGCACAGTGATGCAGGCTTTTGGTAGGGGGCATCTAATGTTATGTTATGTTAAGTGGATTTATAAAGTGCATTGCTGGCCCAGCCTTGGGGCATTCCAGCGCTAGCATACACGGGAGGTCAGAGCAGGATGAGCTAAGTGAAGAGAAAAGCCAGGTTTTAATCAATTTCCTGAATGCCCAGTGATCTTGCGTGCTCCGCACAGCAAGAGAGGCAGCATTCCAAAGGGCGGGTGCCAATGCCTTAAAGGAGCGCTCTCCCACTCTCTGCCTGCGCACTCTTGGAGTGCTAGCTAGGTGCAAATTGGCAGTGCGCAGAGCCCGCCCTGGAACATATAAAGAACAGAGCCCTTGCAGGATTTGAGGGGCTTGGCCACGTTGGATCTTATGCGTGGTGCAAAGATTCTTGAACTGGAGTCTCTGTTCAATCAGCAGCCAGTAGAGACGGCGAAGGAGATGGGAAGCATGACAGTGCTTCGGTAGGGCAAAAAGGGTACGTACATTCTATGCCAGTTGGAGTCTTTTGAGGACAGCTTTATTAACTCCAAGTAGGAGCCCATTTCAATAGTCCAGACTGGACAGCACAATTGATTGGACAATAGTTTGATGGATAGATGCATCAATAAATCCCAGGATGGGTTTCAAACTGCGTATGAGGCGGAAACAAGTCCCCGCCACTTTTTTTGCGTGGCTCTCGAATGAAAGGACATTATACATCAGGACCCCTCGAATCTTAACTGCCATTTTTGGTTGTGGAGGACTGCCAAGAGCCTTTGGTCACCATTGGTTGTCCCATTGATGGATGTCCCGACCTACCAAGAGCACCTCAGACTTGGTGGAGTTCAATTGAAGGCAGTTGTTTGCCATCCAGTCTGAGATGGCCAGAAGGTCCTCTAGATTTTCACTTGATCCTGTTTAACATTGTTAGAAAAAGTAAACACCAGCTGGGTATCATCAGCGTATTATACCTTCTTGATGTTCAGTGCTTTCGAGAAGAGGGCCAATGGGCGGACATATACGTTAAACGATGTGGGGCTCAGGGCAGAGCCCTGCGGGACACCACAGCTGAGGGGACAGACTCTGGATCGATAGGGAGGGGCGTGGACCTGAAAGGTGCGATCAGTCAAAAACAATGCACACCAGGGTGGAGCCTTGCCTTTAACCCCCAGCCGTGGAAGAAGGATCTTGTGGGAGACAGTATCAAAGGCTGCGCTGAGCTCAAGTAAATCCATTGCCGAGGTGCTACCTTCATCCATTACAGCCCGTAATTAATCAGTAACTGCCAGTAGGGCAGATTCCGTGCTGTATCTGGCACAGAAACCATTTTGTGATCCGTCCAGAATCTCATTTACTTCCAGGCATTGAGTCAGGGTGGTGTTTACATGGGACTCCATAATTTAGCCAGATACTGGAGTAAGGAGATTGGGTGGAAGTTCTCCGGCAGAGAGGTTTCTAGTGTGGGCTTCTTCAGCAAGGGAATCACCTTTGCGTGCTTTCATGTTTTAGGAATCTCCGCAGTTTGAAGTGACCTATTAATCAATTTCCGACCCTCAATCAGGAGGCAGTCATAAAATTTCCTGAGGAGGTCAGGTTTTAGTGGGTTGTCTGGGGAGCCAGATTTGACTTTGGCTGCAAGCACATCTAAATCTTTAAAGGACATGGGAGGCAGATCTTGTAAGGAATAGTGTATGACTGTAATAGAGGAGTTCGCTAGAGGTTTGGAGACTCTTACCCTCGTTTCCAGAGCACTGTAGATGCCTTCCACCTTATTGATGAAATGTTAGGCCAGTGACTCACTAAGTGAGTAGAGTTGTTGCCCCTGCAGCCTGCCTGGTGCTTCTAGGTACTATGGTCCAGTGCTGCTTCTGGAGGCACAAAGGGCCACACACACCAAACCAAGAGGCTGATGTGGCCCATTAATGAAAGCAAACGAAGAAATGAAACACCAGCAGTCAGCCCTGGTATTTGCCAGTGATCGTTATCACCAATAATACTGATAGTAAACAAAGGAGCGAGTACCCAAAGCAGAACACCGACCAGGGATAGGGCGTATCAGGAACACACATCTGTGTCTACAAATCAAGGAGTGCAGAGGATACCCAGACACCCCACTCCACCTCCCATTTAGACTGGCACAAAAACCATTCTGAAGCACTAAATACAGATGTGCACTCCGAACAGCTGCGTATAATGCTATCTCTTTTCCCAGCATACAAGGAACTCCATGCCCTCCAAGGTTCACCCACAGATAAGGATCCTCTAGCTGCAACAGACCAGGTCAAAAGTATATTCACTGAGGCCAAAATTGGGAATTACCTTTTCAGGAATACCCAGCATTCAATTGTGAATCCTCTATGTGGACTTGACTGCACAGGGGATCCATGTCACTTGGACAACCAATCAAATAATGTGACTGGGCGGAGCAAAGGCAGGGGGAACTGTAAGGATTCCAATACTCTGGTGATCCATCTTTGACATACAGACAACTATCAAGAGGCTTAAATATCATGCAGGTAAAACGGACATACAAGTAGACCTATTAAACACTCTTGCGGTGCTTATCTCCGGTATTGACGATAAGCTTCATCATCTTAATGACCTAATATCACTTGTGTAACCTGACAATGGCACACACTTTAGATTATGTGTATGTGGAGAGGTCATTCATAAACTGGCACCACTACCATCATTACTCAATGAAATCCTAACAAGAGGTTGAAGGGGAACCCAAAACTATCATAAAGGACAGGTGCAGGGTGATCACATAGGAAGATAGTGGGAGCATCTTGAACGCCCTGAGTTGTGGCAGTGAGGCAGGTGCTGTAGTCACAACTACAAGTGCTGGTAATCCTGACCCATCTGCAGTAACAAAAGCGCCTCAGGGGTGGAATGCTTGAAGGCCATGTTAGATACATTTGCACGGAAGCTCAGCGCTCACAATACCTCGATCGTCAAAACGTGAAAGGACGTGAATACGAAAAGTTAGGAATAAAGACCAGGCAAGGAACTCATTGGAACCAGTAGCACAGATAGTCCTGCAGTCTGCAAAGTCGGAGAGGCAGAACAAAAACACTGTTACTTTAAGCAAACACGACACTAGTCAAACAGAGTCCTTGGGACCGCAGGAAATTCACACATGCATTAATATTAGTGAGCCATGGAGGGGAAGGGACAAGTTTGCTAATGAGGAATCCCCAGGGCATGCAGTGTTGCACATGGATAGATGTGAAGGTCAGGAGACAGAATATAGGCCTGATTGCGCTGCCCTCAATCACCACCCTTGCATACAAGAAATGTGCACCGGCCCATCGGGAGAACATTTTACATCAGGGTCCCCGAAATCTAGCACTGGGGGCTGCAGCAACTATACAAAAGAAGTACATGTGCAATTAGGCACCTAGACAGTAATAGTCCAAGGGTTGAGGAACGACATCACTGGTAGATCTCTGTTATGGAAAACGAAGGGATTGGCATCAAAGATCTCCTGCAAACAAAGCCAATTGTGGATCCAATTATTTTTCTCGAGAGAAAACTAAGACATCCTAAATCGCTTGGTCATTCTGAAGATCGGCAAAGATCTGCCAAAAGTACTAGGATGATCCCGCTGGACATTTTCTCGATCAAATTTCTCCCTGCCCATGACAATCAAATTACAGAGACCACCTCAGTCATGTTTCCTACACCAGGATTACACATGGAAATATTCGCAAGAAAAGATCAGCAGAGAAACTGGAGCATTAAAGTATTACTATTTTAAGACCAACCTTACCCACTTATACTCCTGAACAAAGATGAGAAGAATAACGAGAAAGGATCCACTCATTCAATACTCAAAGATGCAGTCAAAATGGGCCACTCAGGTCACCAGCAGGGCCTAGCTATCAAATCAATGCAGTCCATGCTGAAGAGATACAAAGAACCCCAGGCAAGGCAGGATGAGTTAGCCAATGTGGGCTGGCTCTCTGTGCCCTGTCAACATCCCAAAGTGGGGACTGAAGCCATAAGAAGTCTGTCAATCCGGCAATTGCAAGTGATAATCTCCGACTATGCTTCTGGAATGTCGAAGGTCTACTCAAACATTTGATGGCAGTGGGGATAATAATGGGCATAACATGCGATCGCAGCCTGCCCCTATATATGCGCTTCATTGACTTCAAGGCAGCTTTTTTCTGTGTTCTGTGTGGAAAGCGGTGGGCTATCAACTTGGGGCATTACTTCAAATTTACTGTGGGCAATCAAAATGCTATTCTTCAACACGTGGGTGAATATCAAAGTCGGGGACGAAAGGCATCTATCAAAGGCTATATCAACAACTACATGATTGGAATAGGGAGTGCCCGGTTCAATCTGTATATTTCTGACCTTCTATTCTATTCTCTGTACTATGCTTGCTTACTGATGTTTGTTGACCACTTGATAACATTCATGCTCCTCTGTTTATATATCGCAGGCAGCTCTATAGAGGACACTTCGATCACAAGGGTCACCTCTTGGACTATGTCGCCATTTGCACCTTTTCAGTGTTCCCCCCTCTTACAAGTAGCCAGGGGTTCGTCCTTTGGTCAGGTCAATGCTGTTCCCTTTTGTATATATGCACTGCACTACCAGCACTGAGCACCGGTTTTACTTTAAAACACTGGTCACTTCACAATTGTGCCTCACTTTGACAGCCCTTGAAAAAGGTGTTTTTAGAAATGGTTTGTGAAAACTCGAAAAAAACAAATAATAATTTTTTGCAAGCAATGTAATTGTTGTCTCCCCGACAGCCCCATATACAACAGCAGGGGTGGGACACTTGCGAAAGAACTGTCCTAGAAGTGTGTAGAGCCATGCAGGGCAGGGCATCTTCCAGAAGATGTTGACAAAGAAACAGAGTGGCTAGCTGGACATTAAAGGCATTTTTTAATGCTACAATGAGTCTTCAAAAGCACTCTTTATTGGAGAGCAGGCCAGTGAAGCTCTCTGAGCAGGGTTTGGGCATGGCTGAATCTAGCCACACTGGTTAAAAGTCTGAATACATTTCTTCATGACCTGAAGATGAGTAATAAGGAACTTGACATGCCCTAAATGAAAGGTGTCACCATATTTCAATCGGTATCTGTTGAACCTGACATCCTTGGAATGTTCTCACACCTAAATGCAGAGGGCCTGGATCAACCATTAGCCTTTATCAGCAGGAGGTTACTTCCCAGGGAACAGAGGTGGAGTGCATTTGAAAGTGTAGAATTTGCAGTAGTATGGGCACTGAAGAAGTTGTGACCATACCTGTTTGGGGCTCACTGCTGGGTTCAGACAGACCGCAGACCCCTCAGATAGTTAATGCAAATGAGGGGTGAGAATCCAAAACTGCTGAGGTGGTCCGTCTCTCTAAAGGGAATTAACTTTACAGTGGATCATTGCCCTGGAAGTGACCACAATAATGCTGATGGTCTTACCCGGATCTTCCGTCTTAGTGATGAGAACTCCTATGAGGGTGAGTAGTTCTCTCTGCTTTCAGATGGGTGGGAGCAGTCAAGTCAAGTCAAGTCAAGTCAAATAATTTATATAGCGCTCTACATACCCAGAGGGTCTCAAGGCGCTTGAGGAGGGGAGGGGAATTACTTGTCAAATATCCACGTTTTAAGTTGCTTTCTGAATGCTAGGTGATTCTGAGTAAGGCGAAGGTGAGTGGGAAGGGAGTTCCAGGTTTTAGCTGCCAGGTAGGAGAAGGATCTACCTCCCATGGTGGATTTGTTGATGCGGGGTACAGTGGCAAGGGCTTGGTTGGATGATCGTAGCTGGCGGGAGGGGGAGTAGAAGGACAATCGTGTGTTGAGGCATTCTGGTCCGATTTCGTAGAGTGCTTTGTGTACGTGGGTTAGGAGACGGAAGGTGATCCTCTTATTGACGGGTAGCCAGTGGAGGTTTTTCAGGTGACCAGAGATATGTTCTTTACGCGGGATGTCTAAAATGAGCCTGGCTGAGGCGTTTTGGATTCGTTGGAGTTTTTTCTGGAGTTTAGCGGTAGTGCTGGCGTAGAGGGTGTTTCCGTAGTCCAGTCGGCTCGTGACCAGGGCGTGGGTGACCGTTTTCCTAGTTTCGGTGGGGATCCAACGAAATGTTTTTTTGAGCATGCGAAGAATGTTGAAGCAGGAAGAAGAGACGGCGTTGACTTGTTTGTACATCAAAAGTGAGAAATCAAGGATGACGCCCAGGTTCCGTGCGTGGTCTGTCGGGATGGGTGCTTTCCCAAGGGCTTCTGGCCACCAAGAATCGTCCCATGCAGAGGGGGAGGTACCTAAGATAAGGACTTCTGTTTTATCAGAGTTCAGTTTCAGACGGCTATGTTTCATCCATTCGGCAACTTCTTTCATTCCTTCGTGTAGGTTAGTTTTGGCGGTGTGAGGGTCATTGGTGAGTGATAGGATCATTTGAGTGTCGTCCGCGTAGGAGATGATGTTGAGGTTGTGTTGGCGTGCGATGGTTGCGAGGGGGCTCATGTATACTTTGAAAAGGGTGGGGCTGAGTGAAGATCCTTGTGGGACGCCGCAGATGACTTCAGTGGCCTCTGACTTGAATGGTGGAAGGCGGACTCTCTGGGTTCTTCCGGTGAGGAACGAGGTGATCCATTCTAGTGCTTTTCCTTGGATTCCGATGTTTCTGAGGCGCTGTAGAAGGGTGTTGTGGCAGACTGTGTCGAAGGCTGCGGAGAGGTCGAGGAGGATGAGGGCGACTGTGTCTCCGTTGTCCAGTAGGGTTCGAATGTCGTCTGTTGCTGCGATGAGGGCGGTTTCAGTGCTGTGTTTGGCTCGGAAGCCGGACTGTGAGGAGTCGAGGGAGTTGTTGGCTTCGAGGAAGGCGGCGAGCTGGTTGTTGACGGCTTTCTCGATGACTTTGGCCGGGAATGGAAGGAGCGAGATGGGACGGTAGTTCTTGAGTTCGGTGGGGTCCGCTGTGGGTTTTTTCAGAAGGGCGCTGAGTTCTGCGTGTTTCCAGCTTTCCGGGAAGGTGGCGGAGTTGAGGGAGCAGTTGATGACGTCTCTGAGGTGCGGTGCTATGATGGAGTCTGCTTTGTTGAAGATGTGGTGAGGGCATGGGTCTGTGGGGGATCCTGAGTGGATGGAGTTCATCAGGCGGATAGTGTCCTCAGTGGAGATTGGGTTCCAGTCATTAAGGGTGTTCGAAGGTGGTGAAGGTCCAGCGGATGGTTGGGTGGAATGGTCTTCGGGTTGGTTGTCGAAGCTGTTGTGGATGTCTGCAATTTTGTTGTGGAAGAATGAGGCTAGGGAGTCGCAGAGGGCTTGAGAGGGGGTGATGTCGTTGGAGTTGGCCGAGGGATTGGTGAATTCCTTGACGATGTTGAACAGTTCCTTGCTGTTGTGGGCGTTGCTATCTAGTCGGTCCTTGAAGGCGGTTTGCTTGGCTTTTTGGATCAGTTTGTGGTGTGTGCGAGTGGCGTTTTTGAAGGCTTCCTTGGTGCTGGTGGTTGGGTCTTTTTTCCAGGCTTTCTCCAGGGAGCGACAGAGTTTCTTGGATTTCTTAAGATCATTGGTGAACCAGGAGGCTTTCTTGTTGCCAAGTTTGATTTGTCGTTTTTTCAGTGGTGCTAGGATGTCGGCGCTGTTGGATAGCCATAGGGTGAGGTTGGTGGCGGCTTGGTCGGGGTTTGAGGAGTGGGCGGGGGGCTTTTGAAGAAGCGATGAGGAGATCTGGTCGATGGTGATTTTGTTCCAGTTTCTTTGCAGAGTGGGTTGGGAGTGGTTGTTGGGTTTGGGCTTGTTGTAGGTAAAGTGGACGCAGCTGTGGTCAGTCCAGAGGAGAGCCGTAGTGTGGCTAAAGGAGACATGGTTGCTGGAGGTGAAGATAGGGTCGAGTGTGTGACCTGCGATGTGGGTGGGGGAAGTGACCAGTTGTTTGAGTCCGAGGTTGGAGAGGTTGTCCAAAAGGGTAGTGGTGTTGCGGTCGTTGTTCTTTTCAAGGTGAAAATTGAGGTCTCCCAGAAGGATGTAATCTTTGGATGGGAGGGCGTGTGGAGTGAAGCACGGAAATCCGTGATGTCTTCACTAAATTGTGCGCGAGGTCCTGGAGGTCTGTAAAGGAGGGTGCCTCTGAGTGTGGTTTTGGGGTCGGTGTGAATCTGGAAGTGAAGGTGTTCAGAGTTGGCGAGATTGACGTCAGAGCTGGTTGAGATGTGGATGGATTTTTTGTGGACGATAGCGATTCCTCCTCCTGTGTGGCCGGTACGGTCCTTGCGTATGATCTTGTAATCTTCTGGGATGCAGCAGGAAGCAGAGAGACCTACCCACCATGTAGGGCCTGGATTTTACCCCAACTTCAAGTCTTCCAGCCTCCTGTTTTTGCTGACTTTATTTGTGTTGGTTTAAGGACTCTGCCCATTTTACCACAGCTAACCAGTTCTAAAGAGCTTGTGCTTTGTCCTTTAAGCGTGGTAAAATGTACTGAAACCCAATTAGTACATTTAATGTACTTGGCTTTCGTCCCAAGCATGGGACCGAGACGGCACTGCTGGCAGTCACAGAGGAGTCCAGGAGAATCTTAGATCGGGGAGGATCGGTGGCAATCATCCTCCTCGATCTGAGCGCGGCATTTGATACCGTGAACCACGGCATCCTTCTGCAGCGCCTCCTGGACACTGGAATATCTGACAAAGCCCTGGAGTGGTTCAGATCTTACCTGAGTGATAGATCTTTCCAGGTGTATGAAGGGAATGTCACCTCCTCCAGCAAGCCTCTGAGGTGTGGAGTCCCGCAGGGATCATCGTTAAGCCCAACGTTATTTAACGTCTACATGAGGCCACTGGCTGAGATCGTCCGCCCATTTGGTATTAAGATCGTTACCTATGCGGACGATACCCAGCTGGTGGTCTCCTTGGCACAGGCAGGCGGACCCTCAGCCAATATAGATCTCGCTGGCTGCATGGAGATGGTCAAGAGCTGGATGACCAAGTCTTGTCTCAAACTTAACGGAGGCAAGACTGAGCTCATGCTCCTGGGCCATACCGTACCATCTACCATAGACACTCTCTGGCCTCCCAGCTTGGGCCCTGCCCCTGTTCCCAAAGACGCCATCAAGAGTTTGGGTGTCTGGCTTGACAGATCCCTATCGTTCGATCAACAGGCAACAAAACTTTCTGCCACTTGCTTCGGCATCCTGAGAGTTATCAGGAAGATCCTGCCTCTTCTCCCCTTTGAAGCAAGAAAAACCGTGGTTCTGGGCCTGATTCAGTCGCGACTGGACTAGGGAAATGCTTTGTATCTCGGAGCCCCTGACTTCACCCTGCGCAAACTGCAATTAATACAGAATTGCGCAGCCAGAACACTCTTACAACTCCCCCGCAGATCATCAGTAAAACCCGGACTGAGGACACTGCACTGGCTCCCTATAAAGGAAAGAGTAGACTTTAAAGCACTCTGTATTGCTCACCAGACCTTCTGGTCTACAGGCCCGGCAATCAATCTCCCTCTCATTACACCCTACCTCCCCACAAGACAGTTGCGCTCCACCTCTGCAAATCTAGCCATTGTGCCGCCAATAAAGCAATCAAGGTCAGGAGGCCGCTCCTTCTCCTACAATGTAGCTAAGAGGTGGAACGCTCTGCCCCAGCATCTCAGATCCAATTCTAATATTCTCTCCTTTCGCAAACAGCTGAAAACGCTCCTATTCACTACTTAATGATGGAGCTGAACCTGCCTCCTCTAACCCAAACCTCAGATGGTATGCTTAGCGCTTGGACGCCTCAGGGCAGCTACGTGCGCTCTACAAATCGGAATTCATTCATTCATTCATTCAGTAAGTCCCTAGTGACTGGTACTACATGTACTCAGAGCCTGTAAATTAAATGCTACAGGTAGGTCTGCTGCACTTATGGTATTTCTTACCGAAATAAAGCCTATCAATCAATCAATCAATCAATCAATCACTTATTGTACCACCGAATTAACTAGCCTTTTAAAACATGTCTCAGGCCTGCAATTGCAGCCTGTGTGTGGGGTTCTAAACTGATGTTTAAAACTGGAAAAATAAACCTCTTGCCAGACCTAAACCTACCTTTTTAATACATATAAGTCACTTCCAGGGTAGGCCCAAAAAAGCCCATATGGAAGTGTGGTGTATTGGAAAGGTTTGACATGTACTTTCATAAGTCCTGGTAGTGGAAAACTCTTTCACTGGTGCAAGGCCTACTTCTCACAAAGGATAACATTGGGTTACCTTAATACATTTAAGGAGTGCTAACTTTAAATTGAGAGCAAATGGAGGTATCGTGTATGGTGTATAAAGAATTGTAATTTAAAACACTCTTTAATGGTAAAGTTGTATTTTAATTCTCAAGTCTAAACACGCCAGTTTTAGAAAGTTGAGATTTTCTTGGCCTACTCATTTGGTGCCTGCAGCCTGTATCCTGGATCACATGATTATGGGTAGCTGGCAGTTGGTCTTTGTGTATTGGTCCCAGACAATGTGACAAAGGGTAATAGGTGTTGCCAGGATTGGCCATTTCTGATTTGATGAGGGGGAGTAGCTGTCACCTACCACACATGCACATCAAAAAGGCCCTGCCTGAGCAAGACGCTGACGACCTGGCTTTTCAATTAACCAAGCCACCAAAAGTAGGCTAGACACACACACCTCAGTGCCATGATACCCTTGTGGGTGATAGTGTGCTTTGGAATACACATAACATAACTCACAAAGGGTTTGACAGTTTTCTTTTGCGACCACAGACAAGCTGGGGCCAGGCCAGGGAGGCAGGAAAGAACCTCTGGGTCCAAGAATCTCCACAGTCTTCTACTTCAAAGTGGGCACAAGGTATAAATATGGAACCCTCTGACCCAACTCTTCAGTACACCTCTGGACCTGTGGAAAACTGAGAAGGACTGCTGTGCTGCTCTGCAAGAAGGATTGCTCCGCTGTTGCCCTGTTACCCTCCTGCCCTGATGTCTGAGAAATACCAGACCTGCCTCTTGAACCCAGGACCACCAGAGTGACTAAATGGGCTAGTTTGCTGGCCTCTTGATCAGAGCCTGAGGGACAGAAAAGGCCCCAACCACCTGGAACTCCACACCAGGACTCTGTTTTCTGTGAGTTTTACTCACCCTCCTAGTATCGCAGCCCACAGCTTCCTTGGAACCGTTGCTACGTGACACTTCTTTGATGCGGTCTTTCAATGCAGGTCCCTTGCTGCTTTCCTGGAACTGCTGCTGCATAACAGAACCCAACACGGGATCTTGCAACGCTTCACAAGCCAGGATTTATTGAACTAGAGTTTCACCTCCCTTAACCAGTAAGCCAGTTTCCTACAGTATCCAACTGTGCTGCAATTGCTGGACATCTGACCTTACGAGTCAGATAGTTTAGCTGGGTATCACAAAAATGCATGTGAAACGGGAGCCTGAAGTCGTGGGCCAGCTGAATGAAAAGACTTAACATAAATGTTAAAAATATAGCCGAGCAACAAATGCTGTAGGACCCCTAAAAACCGATAGCAGGTAGAAACCAAAAAGAAAACACTGATACCACCAATATTACCAGTACGGCGTAGATAATTCAGTGCAGTTTTAAGGAGTAAGTCATGCCGCAAGCTGGCAAGAAACCGGCCTGAGTGTTTTGTGGGCTGTAGCTTTTTAATAAGGAGCACACATGTTGCTACATGACATTCCACGAATTTCAGCTGCTGGTAGAAGATGGAGATTCCAAGAGCTGGTTTGAAAAGAGGGATCAAGATCATAGGCGTCTGCAGGGGGGGCAAGGAAGGGCACTTGCCCCCCCTGGAGTACCCCTCCTTGCCCCCCCAGCGGACGGCCATGCACACTGAGTGCGTAAAGAGAGTGGGAGAGCACAGAGAGGGACAGGGGCACTTCACACACACTGAGTGCGTAAAGAGAGTGGCAGAGCACAGAGAGGGACAGGGGGCACTTCACACCCACTGTGAGTGTGCACAGAGAGTAGCAGAGCACAGAGAGGGCGAAGGGGCTCTTCACACACTCACAGTGATGGGCATGGAAAGTGGGCGGCAGACCACAGAAAGGGAGTGGGGGCTCTTCACACACACAGTGATGGGCATAGAAAGTGGGTGGCAGAGCACAGAAAGGGTGAGAGGGCTCTTCACACATGCATTGAGTGGGCACAGAGAGTGGCAGAGCACAGAGAGGGGGCACTTCACACATGGTGAGTGGGGACAGAGAGTGGCACAGCATATAGAGCGAGATGAGGCACTTCACACACAGTGAGTTTGCACAGAGGAAGATGGGTCATTTCACATGTACGGTGAATTGGCACAGCAAGTGGGTAACTACTGAAAGGGAGATGGGGCACTTCACACACTCAGTGAGCTGGCACTGAGAGTGTCAGAGAGGGAGAGGGGTCACTTTACACATCAGTGAGTTGGCACAGGGAGTGCCAGCAAGTTGGAGGAGCCACTTCACACACTCTGTGAGTGGGCACAGAGAGGGGCAGAGCAAAGAGAATGAGAGGGGATATTTCACATACACTAAGTGTAGAAACATAGAGTGACAAAGCACAGAGAGGAAGAGGTGCACTTCACACACACAGTGTGTTGGCACAGACAGTGGCAGGGCACAGAGTGGTAGAGGGCGCTCTTCACACACACAGTGAGTGGGCACAGAGAGCGGCAGAACATAGAGAGTAGAGTGGGCACTTCACACACACTGTGAGTGGGCACAGGGAGTGGCAGGGCACAAAAATGAAGGGGGCGTTTCACACACACAGTCAGTTGACACAGACAGTGGCAGAGCACAGATTGGTAGAGGGGGGTCTTCACACACACAGTGAGTGGGGACAGAGAGTGGCAGAGCACAAAGAAGTCGAGGAGGTATTTCACACAGATAGTGAGGGGGCATGTAGAGTTACAGCTCAGTGAGATGGAGAGGGGGCACTTTACGCATGGTGAGTGGGGACAGAGAGTGGTATAGCACAGAGGGAGATGGGTCATTTCACATGTACAATCAGTTGGCACAGCAAGTGGGTGACCACTGAGGGGAAGATGGGACACTTCACACACTAATTGAGTTAGCACAGAGAGAGGCAGAGAGGGAGATTGGTCACTTCACAAACTCAGTGAGTTGGCACAGGGAGTGGAAAAGAGTGGGAGGGGTCATGTCACAAACACAGTGACTGGGCACAGAGCATGGCAGAGCACAGAGAGGGAGAGGGGAGCCTTCAGACACACAGTGAGTGTGCACAGAGAGTGGCCGAGCACAGAGAGGGAGAGGAGGAGCAGGGCAACACGGACACCAGGTTGGAGAGTAGGAGCAAGGCAACACTGACAACGGGAGGGGAGGTGGCAAGGCAACATGGACAATAGGAAGGAGGGTGAGGGTAAAGCAGCAGAAACAACTGGAGAGAGTGGGGACAAGGCAAAACTGACAACTGGAGGAAGGGTGGGGGCAAGGCAGTGGAGACAGTGGGAGGGACGGTGACGGCACGGCACGGCAACACTGACAACTGGAGAGAGGGTGGGGGCAAGTCAACACAGACAACAGGAGGGAGGGAGGGGGCCAGGCAACACAGTTAGCAGGAAGTGGGGAAAGAGAGACCGAGAAGTAGGGAGGAAGGAAGCTGAGAGAGCAAGTGGAGGGGGTGGGGAGGTCTGGGTGAGGGAGAGCAGCTTCAGAGAAGTGAGACCTGTGCCCTAACTCCGCCAGTGAAGATAGTGGGTCCAAAAGAGAAAGAACCAGGCCTGACAGAGTAGGTCCAGGCAGTGTGCACGGAGGCAGGCTTGGTGGGTCCGGAAGAGGGACAGGGCAGGCAGAATAGCTCCAGAGAAGGGCGAGCAGAACCGGACCAGCGCGAGCAGATCTGGACCCGCAGATCACCCTGAGCAGGAAGATGGCGCAATACACAATCAGAATGTAGTGTTAAGCTTTTGGGGTGCCAGGGGGTAACTTTAGGGTTCAGCGTGGGTGTGGGTTTTGGGGTGCCAGGGGGTAACTTTAGGGTTCAGCGTGGGTGTGGGTTTTAGGGTGCCAGGGAGTAATTTCAAGGTTCAGGGTGGGTTAGGGATTAGGGTGCCAGGGGGATCATTTTAGGGTTAAGGGTGGGTGTGGGGTTTGGGGTACCAGGGGGTCATTTTAGGGATCAGGGCAAGTATGGTTTTTGGGGTGCAAGGAGGGGAAATTTTTGTGTTCACGGCGGGTATGAGTTTTAGGGGGCAGGGGTAATTTTAGGGTTCAGGGTGGGTATGGATTTTGGGGTGCTAGGGGGTAATTTTAGGGACCAAGGCGGGTATGGATTTTGGGGTGCCACAAAAAAAAGAGATGGCTGTGGCACAACAACCCGGTGTATGTATGAGATCATATGCAGCCTGCTTCCTGCCCCCATTGGCTCCTCCTGCACCCCAGTGTTTCTTGTGCCCCACCTGGCACACATCATGTCGGAGAATAGTGATGACGTGAACATTTTGGCCCCCCCTGGAAAAATTTCTGCGGACACCCAGGCTCAAGGTCCGTTTTTCTCAGGAATGACCTCTAGCTCTTTATGTGTGACAGCAAGAAGACCTGGCCATTGGGGAGATTGAGTTATTCTGTGAGGGGGTTTAGTATGATGGGGCATTTTCCTTCAGTATGGGGTCATAGTATGGATCTAAAACGAAACAAGATTTTAGTTTGTTCAGATCAGCGTTACTGTTGAGCAAAGGGAATGACATTACTCCGTTGAGTATTATGACTGAACTACAGAACAGATGGGGGCGTTCTTCCGCAATGTTGTACCGAGCATATTTGATCAACTTTGGAAAAGAGGGCACAGACTGAGATTTCCAATACATTTGGGTAGGTGTAGCTCCAGGGTTGACTGAGGAAAAATACATTATATAAGTGAGGGTCTCAAAAACTAATTCTGAAGACTTACTGGCCTTTGCTATGCAGGAAGAACAGAACCAAACTTGGGCCACTTGAAATTGCATCTGGTATTCGAGTAGCACTGTTTTATAAGTTGCATTCTGCTGACAGAACAACCGCTCCCGAGGGATGCCACATTGGAATTCTACACGATGCTAGCTTGGAGCAAATTGCTGGAGTGGAGAGATGTTGTCCACTGAAGCCAAATAGAGAAGCTTTCTGCTCTAACATCTGGGCAGGAGGGGGAACAGCAGAGTGACAATGCATGTCAAAGGTAAAGATGTGTTTTTTTTTTACTTGAGCTTCAGAAGTGGCAATTCCAACGGGGTGTGTGCATCTCTCACCATCTGAACAGTGTCTTAAGGCCTAGAACGCTGCGGAGCTCTGGCCTTTGCAAAACCATCCCCTCCCCTTCAGTTATTCCTTTGATTCCGCTAATTAATGTAGCATCCACAGTGAAGCAGCAAAGTCTGAAGCTGCAATCAAATCATGATAATAAGGCACAAATCTCACTACATTCAAATGAGAACAATCAACGAAAGCCGTTTTCGGCAAAAACAAAAGCCGGGTGCTGCTGATTAGGCGGTAACCTGCCAGGAACGAAAAGGAGGGAAATCTGCACACAGGAAAACAATTCGTGTCAGCGGAAGGAAAGGGTCGCACAGCGTTCAAAATAACAGCAGCACCGATGCAAGAAACGCACGCCATAAACGGGTGCTTAAGGATCAACACACAGGTGCCACCGGTACTAGAAAGGGCGGTGCATGCATTGCCATCCATGCAGGTCACTATGTACATGAGAAACGAAGAGAAAATGGCTTCGCACTGTTGACAGGTCGTTGTCTGCCAAGAGAGAAGGCTTGTTGTATTATTTAACAGTTGGTGCTGCAGACTTCTGGCGCTGCTATACAGCGAGCTCTGTCGTGGAGTAAACCAGCCCGATGCTGAGAGCATGGGAGCCAAATGATGTTTACCATGGTCTGAAGTAACCGGAATATACCGTCATGCTCAAAAACTCAGAGGCGAAAATAAATGCGAGAAATCCCCACAAAAGGCAAAAGATTCAGCCTTCTTTAGGACGACAGAAAATATTTTAGTGTGACTCCCATGACCAACCGGCCATGATCTTTTGATCTCATGACGTTCTTCTCTCTGACTGTTAATTGCCATGTACTAGTCGGTTGCATCTTGCTTCCAAACACAGATGTCAGTGTTTGGATGTACAGAGCGCCCAAGGTTGTTTTTCCGCTGGGACGCCATGTCGCTGAAACGCTCGACTGCAGGAGCAGGATGGGATCTGAGGCTGCCTGCAGCCGGAGGTACAGAAGCGCCGGAAGATAGCTTCAAGGCCAGGCCCCGACCCACCTCTTGATGTTTGATTGGTTTAGTCTATCAAAGTTCTTTTTTGTAATTTCGCATTTAAAATACCGGGCAGATTTGACAAATAATTAATATTACAATGTTCCTTCACGTATACATTATAAGGACGGTTCAGGTGCTACTACTGAAAGTTGCTTTAGTCTATGAATATGATTGCGTTCTCTCAGGTCCTGAGGCGCTCATAACTAATGCAGTCTGAGGGAAACCCTACTTAACTGCAGTATGAATGAGGCTGCAGTAGATCGTCATAGGAATGACCGGAACCTGTCGCCGGTGGACAACATTTGTAGAATCTTTATTTCTCGCTGCACCTTTCAGACAGAATTGTTTAATTTGTAAAACAATAAATGCTGGGGCCCAAAGGTTTACTTCGATGAGTGAAACTGCATTATCGAATAGCCGCGGTGGCGAACACCAAGGCTGCAAAACCTTGATCATATTTAGGTTGAGACTAGGCAGCGCGCATGTGCTGTCTCTTGACATGCTGTATCTACTTCAGTGGGATTTCAAAACACACATCACACGCCAATCACTTTCATTCGTTCTTTGGAATACCTTTCAAAATTCCTTTGATTTCTTTGGTAAATGCTTTACATTTGTTCCATGTGTGGCTGTTTAGTTACCGCCCTCGAGACTGACCCTGTGACATAGATCAGTTCACTTCTGGCCAGTTAGTTATTTTTGGCGCACTACTTTTTCTTTTGATTCGGCTCACGGTGCCGTCTGTAGTGTCCTCCAGCCGGGTAGCGGTGCAGTCTACCTGCGCTCAGAGCACTCAATCTAGCGCAGGCGTGTGTCGTCATGCGCCGGCTATAAAATAAAGGGGCGTGGCCCGGATCCGGCAGTCGGGACCACGCGGTTGCAAAGTAAAGCCGTGCCCCATGTTTAATTGCGGCCGCAGCGCTAATTTAATGCACACGTGCACCGCATCCCACACTGGCAACGAGGCGGTAAAGAGCCTGAGTGCATTATTTTGTGTGCTTTGACCCCAGCAGTACTTTGGAGCCTTTGATCTGGGCCATATAACCACATGGGAGCTGCTTCCTCTGCAGAGACCTACTGTGTTGCTCCTGGCTGGCCGGCTCCTGTTTGTTGAAGACCCCCCAGCCCCAGAGAGTGCCTGGAGAGGTGAGGAAGAAATCCGAGGTCAGGTAATCCAAGGGTGCTACTCGTCCAAACTCAGAGTGAACATCCTTCAGGAGGAAGGTAAGCCCTTAGTGGATATCCTCACCCTGGGCCGGTCAAAAAAGCTACCGCAAGCCAGAGCATCCCACATGGAGGCTGCTCTCCACCGACCCATCAAAACAGAGCAGGTCAACACAGTGGAAATGGCAAACACAGTGAGGCCCAAAGCGCGCCAAACCTCAGGGAGAAGACCGCCAGATAAGAAAAAGGAATGCAGCTACTGCGGAGGCACGCCCCACCTCATGCAAGACTGCCTAGCGAGAGGGAAGATGTGCCATGCTTGCCGGTGGATGAACCACTTCGCGGCGTATGTCGGTCCATGAAACCATGGAAAGAAGCAGCACAAGCAGTAGCTGAAGCACACAACAGTGAGGACATGGCCGATGATGCGGGAGACTACCCGGTCCACTATGTGTTTGAAGTAGACCAACCACGACGGAAGAGACGACGACTTCCAAAGTGCAGAATCAAAATCCACCAGCAGGATGTGAGAGCCACCATAGACACTGGGGCCTCGATCAAACTAATGGCTGCTAATGTGTGCAATCAACATCTCTTTCTTCAAAAGGGTACATACTGGAACTCCGGAACATCCGTTAGCCGACAACCTGGATGCCAGACCACGTCATCAACCAGAAGAGGAAGGACCGGATGGTAACCATAGGATGATCCCTGCAGAGACTCCAGATATGTCCGGCCATGGTACCCCTGTGCTGTTTAGAACACCAGACAGAACTCCGCCAAGAACTCCAGAGGGTGAAGTCTCACAAGAAATGACCCTATCATTGCCATCTTCCCGGGGAGAACACTCCAGATACGACCTGAGACGCAACCCGGCTCCGTCCTCCCGCCAGGCAGGGTTCATGGTGTGATGAACTAAGGACTGGACTCTCCTAAGAACTTGTAACAGATCTACGCTTTCAGTATTTTGTTTGTTGTTTAATAAAGGTTGGAAGGAATGTAGTGTCCTCTGGTCGGGTAGCGGTGCAGTCTACCCGCGCTCGGAGGACTCCATCTAGAGCCGGCAATTGTCATCACGTGCCGGCTATACAATAAAGGGGTATGGCCCGGCTCCGGTAGTCGGGACCGCGCGGGTGCAAAGTAAAGCCCTGCCCCATGTTTAATTGCGGCCGCAGCGCTAATTTAATGCATGCGCGCACCGCATACCACCCCGTCCCGCAACCACCTCCCGCCTGTTGCTGCATTTCCTGTTTGTGTTGACGTCGTTGCAATTCAGTTAATCTCCCTGTGCAGCACCAGCTCCCGCCCATCATTCTATATGGAATTTATGTTTGTGCTGTGAATTATGTTTTTTTTATTTACTTGCTCATGTTGGGCCCGATTCACAGAATGAACTTAAGACTCAATCCTAAACTTACTATTATTTTGGTATTCACAGAATGCACTTACTGCTTTTGGCATTCACAGAATGAATTTACTACTTTTGGTATTCACAGAATTTAGGATTTTGTCTTAAGACAAACTTAAAACAGACTTAAGACAGACTTAAGTTAGGATTTTGTCTTAAGTCTGTCTTAAGTTTGTCTTAAGTTTATCTTAAGACAAACTTAAGACGAACTCCTAACTTCTGTGAATACCAAAAGTAGTAAGTGCATTCTGTGAATACCAAAATAGTAGTACGTTTAGGATTCAGTCTTAAATTCATTCTGTTAATCGGGCCCCTTGTCAGTCACTACCAAAGAAAGTTGCCCCGTTTCTTCTTTCCCCTCCCACCTCCCACTCAAAGTGGGTACTCTATAGAGTCAAAGGTGAGAAGCATTTACTTGCGTCACTTTTGCAGCTCTATTTCTACTGGCACTGCGAAGAACTTTGCTCCCTCTCATGCATTTCTCATTAGGTGAGTCTCAGTCACTACACTGTCCGTGGTGTGCGGTCCGAGTGATTCGCTGCTGTGCCTGTATTCCAAACCAACCTATCATGCCTCTCAGCGAATGTTAATCCTATTTAGGCTTTCCTGTTTTCAGCTTTTTTTTGGTAAATTCTGGTGGGGTTTTTTCAGTTTCTTCAATACCTTAAAAAACTAGCATTGGCATAGCCAATAGGTCTTGCCTTTGGGACCTTATAAGTGTTGAACCATGCAACAGTTGAAGTTGATGCACCAAGGATATCGTGCTGCATAACTAAATACTTATACGGTCCCAAAAGCGAGACCTATTGGCTATGCCAACGCTTGTAATCATATACAGCGAACGAAAATGGCTGTAATTAAAGAGGAGAAATGTATATACACCCTAGTCACTTATGTCAAAATATTAAACACCTGTTCACATCCCACAGTTCAAGACTGTACATCTAGAAGAAAAATTGAAGAAAATTCTCTTGCGCTCACTAATCTAGAAAGGCTTTGATCACAGAACAGGGTAAGAACGGATTGGAGTTGTGGGCTGGTTCATGGACTCAAATTCTGATGTTACTACAATGTTTCACTGCTAATATTGGTGCTTTAGAAGTGCAGCAGAGCATGAATCGAGGGCTTACGTGATGGTTTCTCCTAGTACTATGCGAGTGTAGAACTGACAGTTTTCACGGGTTGCTCTGATTGTGCGTATAACGCTTGTGCCATCGCCTGCGGTTCCAAAGCTAGAAGTCAGTATCACTTTAGAAAGGAGCTTGTGGCTTTAGTAATGCTTACTATTAGAAACCGATCCCTTTTGCAATTCTCTAATATGGGTCTTTACTCAGCAATTTCATTTTTATGTCACTGCATATGAAGCTTAAAATGTACCATAGGTGTTTTGATGCTGAAAAACAAACCCAAAGATAAAAAAATACACAACCTAAACAATACAGGGCGCATCTTGCAGCCTTAGGATCGCACCTTGCCCTCGAGAGCAGGTCCAAGTGCTAGGGGTGAAATGTAGGATTAGGAAAACATTTCTTTTAATATAAAGCGTAAACGTGGTCCAAAGGCATAAGAGCGCCTTACACGATCACCATATTCATTACACACGGCCAGATTCGTTTTCTGTATACGTTTTTCAGGCACGGGGAGATTACGGGATTTGCCCAGAATCACAGGATGCTCAGCTGATGCCGAGACTCGAATTCAGTCCCCCAAAGTAGGCAGCTCTTGCTGCTTGGCCCCATCACCACCCATGGTCCTTTACGGGTCTCAAGGGTGCTCTGCCGCTGCTCATTTAACAATAATATGGTCTCGAGGTGTTTAGTGTTGCTTCTGTACAGTATGTGAAAGACTCCTCATTACCACTACCCTACTATTTGCAGTGAAAATAGTAGTGGTGAGTCCTTTCATCCTGTCAGTATACAGGAGTACAGCTTCAGTGCTCTGGGTAACGTAGAGATTACATTTTATTAGTGTCCTCAGTTCGCTTTTGCGCCAGATCGCGGTGCTCAGTACAGAATTTTCTGTATGGGTTAGGGGGTTCTGCTGCTGTGGAAGGGGGCTTTCACTCAACTTTTCAGAAAGCTTAAATGCTTTATTAGCACTTTCTGTGGAATGCGGACATTAGATCAGCCAGTCACATTGCTGATGCCATCTGCCACTGCACCCCAAGTTCACAGAGTGAAGCTGGGAAACAGTGAAGTCTGCCTATCTTAAGGACAACGGTAAGAAAGATCACTGAGCGACTAGATAAGAAAGTTAAGTGCACCACACTTAACCGGAAGGAAGGGGCGCATACTTGCTCTTTGTGAACAATCCTTGCTTATCATGTAACAAAGCTGAGAAGAAAGCTTCGGGGCACAGACCGATTTTAGAGCGCCGCTAATACGATAACAAGCATTGTCCGTGTTGCCCAGAAAGTGACGCGGCCGCAAAAGAGAAAGTGTTCAGAGAAGCGTGGGAGTGGAGGCCAGCAGAGAGGTGCGATCTGTGGTGGGGTAGGAGGAGGGAATTGAAGCACAAGCAAGGCTTAATGAGTCTTGATAGAAACCCACATGGCGGCTGCATGCGTGAGCGCAAGCTTGAGGCCAGCAAAAGGCTCTGGTAGCACTTCCAAAAGCCACTCACTAAATTTCTCGCAGAGCAGCGCATGCGCTGGCTCAGCAAGACCTAAACAGTGGTTATCAGTGGTTACAAATTTACCCACTTTTAAAAACAACACAAACAATGTTTTTCCAGTGTTTATGCAATTTTAATTTAATTTTAATTATTGCTTGCTTTCTGCACTGATAGTACATCTGTATAGAAAGAGTTTGCACATGGTATATAAGGTCCAAATACATTTTATCTGCACCAGAATGCACTACAGCGTCAATAGCATTCTTCATTAACTCTAATGATTGTAAAGATGCTTTCAGCATACCATCTAGCAAGTGACAAGGATCTCTTACAGGGAAGCACTTCTGCTCAGGTATCGATTTTGACAGACCATCATACAACTTTTTCACATACGTAGCTGAATTACTGCAAATACAAACTATAACTCTGCAATCTTTATTGAACTTGGTATGAAGTTTTTTCAGCAGCATTCCGAGTGACACTGCGTTCCATGTTTACCAAACGTCTGGTGTCATATTTTCACCACTATCTCAGATGCTTGGTGACAACATTCTTTTCACAAATGCCTGTCACTACGTCTTGCATTGAATGTTTAAAGCTTGGGGTGTTTGGCAATTTACTTACAATCAATACTGACTCACTTGAAAAGGGGCTGATGTATCAAAGGATTTCACCCATTCTTTGTCTGTGGGTAAATGTGATGGTACATATTAGGAAAGATTCTTATGAAACCAGCCATTTTACCTATCAGTGAAATCAAATGTAGCCTAAATATCAAATATAATTTTAATATTTCTCAATTATCTACATTTTATAAAATACCTAAATAATACCTAAAGCATGCTTCTAAACACTGCATCCTTAGACCAAAGACCACAAAACTGAAGGAAGAAGAGACAATGTTTTAGTGACATCCCTAAACAACAAAACTCAATGAGAATAATGTTAGCCCAGTCTTTCTTGATACTACCATGTGTAACAAAGTTACATTGTATTGGTCCCTACAGGAAGAAATAAAACTGTCTCTTTCACTCATCTTTTCCTTTCTTTGAATGGCACTTAGTTTGTGGTTGCAAATGTGTTTTTTCAGTGTTTCCATGTTTACACTGGTGATGGCTATTTTCCTTTTGGTGGGGTTTTATCAGTTATCATAGGTTTAAACCTAAAACCAGATAGCCTAATCATATAGCAATTATATAGCAAAGAACTTGCACCCTTAGTCAAAGGGAAGCAGCATTTTTTGCAGAATAAGGGAGTGTAAGCATTTCTCCTCCGCCTTAGTCTACAAGTTTTGGTATTTCCCACGGCCAGCCCTCTCATTCCCCTCCTTCAGCAGCCCCCCCACCATCTGGAATTACTTATCTGAGCGGCTAGCAGGAATGTTCCTGTCAACACCTGCCTTTTGTGCTCGTAGTGCCCACGATGACATGCCATAGCTGCGGTATGCATTTTGTAAGAGTGTTTGTACCTTGTACAGAACACATGAAGCAGAAGTAATGCCCTCTGGGTTGTTTGACCCATAGTAAAATCTATGAACGTGTCAAGCTTCACTATTAACAGTCAGTGTGTCTCGTGTGTACTTTGCAGTCTGCTGGAACAGTTGGAGATCCTTTAAAATATACTTGGTAAAGCAAACTTTTTATTTACATGTTTTCTTCTTTCACCCACTCTTGCACTCCAGAGTGTCTCTAGTTTCATATTGAAAAATTACACTCAAGAAAAATCATGAATAATTTTGGTGGACGTAGTTAGTGACAGTTTGCCAAAACAAGTTGACTCATGTTTGTCTGGCTAGGCTGAACCTCCTCTCGTCGCCGCTGCCTGTTGGATCCCTTCCCTGGGCGGGGGGCTACTTGCGGGATAGATGCTCTCACAGTGCTTTATTGGGTTACTCTCCCCTGTTTGTCACTTTGTATGTGTATGGGAATAGGCCTGGGTGGAGTTCACAGAGGTCTCCTATGCGAAACTCTGCAAAGTGCTGAAAAATCAACGCCAAGCTCCGTTGAGTGTGGTAAGTTGGTGGCCGTTGCTAATTTTTAGCACCAGGAGTCTGTCCTACGCTGTATATTCAGCGCGAATGGCACCATGCGCAGAGCTAGAGGGTGCTGCTTCTTTCTGCCTTTCGAGTACATGTTCTACTCGAGCGGCAAGTCCTCAACATGGGCAGCAGGTTTCTGAACTCGTGCTGTAGTGACCTTCCACAACCGCTTGTGTTGAGAAAACTCAATGGGCGGTGGTCTAGTGTATGATTTTTCCTCATTCACCAAAGTAATGTTGGCGAGCCACACAAGAGTTTTTGGGAACTTCGCGCTCTAACTAGAGCGCAGAGTGGGTAAAACTCTGCAACTCCACAGGCCGAGCGGAGTTCACCGCCCACCCCTATCGGGGATTTGCCAGGTAGCGCTTCCCCCTCTTGATTAAGCTCCAAGGCGCACATCGGAAAACGGGTATATGGACGTTCATAAAATCAGTTGAGTGCAGCTCCAGTACTGTGTATCTCCAGTACTGTGTATCTTAAGATCATGCTATGTGTACATTTCTCTAGCACTGCTGCGCCTCTTTGTACTTTGAGGTTAATCCTATTCTACACAAATCAGTAGAGATTGGGACAGGGAGCTTAAAAGAGGTCTAGTAACCTAGCTCCTAAAAAAAGGTATGTAATACACAAGTGGGTAGCTGTTCCTAGGAAAATAAAGCAAAGTGAGGGGAGAAAACAGGAACGATGGTTGATTCAAGGGAAGGAGGGTCTTCCTTATTAGGAAGTGTTGCCCTCACACATCCGTGAGGGTGTCATGCTTCATCATTTGGCGTTTTGATCCTCATTGAGTCAGGGCTGCAATACCCCAAGGGCCCCGTAAGAGGGTTCTTTGGCAGAGATCTTTTAAAGTAAAAAACTCCATAGTGGTGAGTGCAAGTGCGTTCTGTGTGTGAGACTGTGGAATAAAAATACCACGGTGGTACCCAAAGGGAGAGATTTATTCCTGGGTCCAGCTGGTAGGGTTAAAAACAGTTACTTCCCATCAACCAGGTGAGCAGGCAAGGGGGTAGGTGATTATACAGACAGCTACAGACATAATTCTTTCCTACAGCGACAGCCTGCTCTGACCTAAAGGGCCATATCCTTTACAAAATAGGGTCGGATATATATTTTTTAGGTGACTGACCATATAGGTGGGTAATCTATAGATACCCATTTCTTTACTTTCCCATTCCTGAATCTGGGTAGGGACAGATAATAATTTCTACTTTTGTTACACCATGACTCAGTCCTGATGAAACGCCATGGCACATGTTGACCTGACCCTCTTCACATGAACTCATGAGTAAACTGTGTTTCCTCATTGATGCGAAGTAACAGTTTGGCTTCTGTTTTTAACCTTAGCAGGTGGACACAGGAATAAATCTATCCCTTTGGGTACCACTGTAGTATTTTTAATACACAGTCTCACCTGCTCCACACACTCGCACTCACCATTACAGTGTTTTTTTACTTTAAAAGATCCCCACCAAAAAGACCTCTGGTAGAGCCCGTGGGGCATTGCAGCGCCAACTCCATGAGGAGCATGAACGCCCAATGATGAAGCATGACACTCTCATGGGTGAGTGAGGGCAACACATCCTGCCCCCCTTGATTCAACCATCCTTCCTGTTTTCTCCACTCACTTTGCTCTATTTTCTTAGGAACAGCTACCCCCTTATGTATTTTATCCCATGCTACACTTTCCCACTGCCCTACTTTTTGCACATTACCGATGACCTCAATCTTTTACCACCCCTACTTTATTCTTCAACCATCTCAGTCTACTTCCCGCGCCTGAACTCATACTACTTCCCTCCCGATTGCTATCGGTTTCTCTCCCACCCTTGCTGTCTACTTTGTCTCCATCATTACACGCTCTATTCTTTCACCTGCTTTTGAACTTTTCCTTCTCTCCCTTGCACTCTTACTTCTTTCACCCACCCCTGCACTCTTTGGGCCCGATTCACAGAACTAACTTAAGAAAAAATCCTAAACTTACTACCATTTTGGTATTTACAGAAGGCCCTTACTCATTTCGGTATTCACAGAAGTTAGAAGTCCTAACTTTAGGACTCCTAAATGCCTTCTGTGAATACCGAAAGTCTTAAAGTTAGAATTATTCTCAGTTTAGGAGTAGTAAAGTTAGGACTCCTAACTGTAGGACTCCTAAATCCCTTCTGTGCATACCGAAAGTCTTAAAGTTAGGATTTTTCTCAGTTTAGGAGTAGTAAAGTTAGGACTCCTAACATTAGGACTCCTAAATGCCTTCTGTGCATAACAAAAGTCTTAAAGTTAGGATTTTTCCCAGTTTAGGAGCGATAAAGGCAGGACTCCTAACTTTAGGACTCCAAAACTGAGAAACATCCATGCTTCAAACAAAGAACCTTGCAGGATTTTATGTTTCTTCAAATTTAATGTAATTGATACCTGTCATCGCTGCCTATTTCCCATTATTCGGCATTGTTTCAATGAAGTTTCACAATCCCTTTTGCTTCCCCCAAACCTTGCCCTTCGTGTTGCTTCCACCACCTCCACCATCCATGTTGCTTCTGGCCCAGTGGCCCTCTGTGGCCCTCTGTGTTGCTTTTTCCTACTTGATTACTCTAAAGGATTTCCAACCTTCTTTCCTATTTGTCACTGTTAGAAATGGGGGTCTCTAGTTGGCAATGGTTTGAAACTTTGTCCCAGTAGGGTCCCTTCTTCCAAATCAGGGTAAGGGGGATACACTTCTAAAACAACCCCTGCTCGCCCCCTTGGTAGCTTGGCACGAGCAGACAGGCTTATCCCAGAGGCAGTGTGTAAAGCATTTGTGCACAGATACAGTTATATAGTGAAAACACTACAAATGGACACCACACCAGTTTAGAAAAATACTGACTTTTATCTAAAACAAACAAGACAAAAATGACAAAAAATCCACAATGCATTAATCAAAATGTACTTCCTAGAAGGTAAAACCAGTTCTGTCCATAGCAAGTTATAGATGCAACACTTTCAACACAAAGTAGCTTGGATGCGTCAAAATCATAAACAAAAACAGCTGCAGGAAAAGTGATGTGTCGGTTCCTTACGTGCAGGGAAGGTGATGCATGGTTCCTTACTCCAGGGAAGGTGATGCTTCGGTTCCTTACTGGCACGCAGGGGAGGTTATGCGTCGGTTCCTTACTGAAGGGGAGGTGATGCATTGGTTTCTTTCTGTGCCGGGAGGTGATGCATCAGTTTCTTACTTCGGCCCCGGTGTCCTTATAGACCTGACCCCCCGGTGCCATGCTTGGGGATGGGGGATGCATACCTTTTCGATGCAGCGGTGGCAACGACGCTGCGTTGGTCTCTCCAGCCACGATCCCATGATGTGTTGGTTTGTGCAGCTGCACAGCAGGTTCTGCGTCAGAATGGGTGGGGTGACCTTGGACTTCATAGATCGGTGCACTTGATGCGGCGTGCATTGATTTCTCCAGCCACAGGCAGGCGATGCATATGTTTCTTCAGAAAGGTGTCGGAAACAGGTGCGGATGCATCGTGCTTCTCGTAGTTGTTTCTCTTTTCCAGCTCCCAACAGCAGGAACAAACTCCAGAGGCACAATCTAGCAATAGGCACCTCCTGGCAGGTCAGAAGCTCTTCTCCTTGGCAAAGATTCCTCTTGAATTCCAGAATTGATCTAAAGTTTTGGGGTCTGGGCCCCAATATTTATACAGCCTTTCTCTTTGTTCACCCGTCGCAGGGAGGCTCTGTGCTCAGTCAAAACCAGTTTCATCCTCTCTAGTCCAGCGTCCTGGCAGGAGGTAGAGAGAGCATTGTGTAAGGTTGACCATGTCCATTGGGGTGCAAGGAAATCTCCTCCCCTACTCTAAATGTAGCCCAGGTCTTTTAGGCCCAGCCCTGATTCATCCAGGGAAAGCAGGACACTGGTCAAACACCCCAGTGGTTGTCTACAGTGAATGCACATCCCCAGCCCCTGTCACTCGAAAGCCAGACAGTCAATCTACAAACTAGCAGAAGCAGACAGGGTGGCTGAGCAAGAAACCCACTTTCTAAAGGGGGTGTTTTCAAACACACAATATGAAAATCATCTTTACTAAAAGATGCATTTTTATATTCTGAGTTGAGACATACTAAACTCCCTCTTTCTATCTTGTCCCAGTGGGAAGTTATACTTATAAGATGTCATAAATAAACTCCCAGTCTATCCTATGGGACAGATAGTCTTCAATAGTGGAAAACGAAATACACTGTATTTCACTATTGGGCAGGTCACACACATCAGTACATATCTTACCTTTTACATACACTGCACTCTGCCCACAGAGGTGTCTTGGGCCTAACTTAGGGGTGTCTCACATGTAATAAAAGGAAGGTTAGGGCCTGACAAATGGGTGCACTTGCCAGGTTAACATGGCAGTATAGACTGTGCGCAGACACTGCAGTGGCAGGTCTGAGAACCTTTTTCAATGGCTGCTTGTGTGAGTGGCACAATCAGTGCTGCAATCCCAATAGCAGCATTTGACTTACATGCCCTGTACGAGGGACTTAGTAGTAAGTCAAATAAGCCAGTCATGAAAACACCAATCCATAAACGCAATTTACATGGGGAGCATATGCATTTTAGCACTGATCACCAGTGATAAAGTGCCCAGAATAAAAAAAAACTAAAAAAAAACAGGAAGCCCAAAAGCAAAATGTCTGGGGATAAACCCACTGGAAAAGCCAGGTCTAACAGTCACCTTATCCACCCAGCTCCATATTTTCTCACTTTTATAAATGATGGGTGCACTTATATGTGATATCAAGGAACACGTCAGTTACCCAACACGGGACAAATACATACAATGATGTGGTTGTGGCTCATAAAATACCCCTTGAGCTGCAGAGACCACAATTTGTAAAGCCAAAATATGTTACTTTTGAATTTATTAGAGGTCTTTGCAAAGCGCAGCACATCAGTATAAATCCAATTGTGAGGGAAAGAAGAGGTTCTTTAATATACTCTGAAATTATAGAAGTCCAATTAAGGATTTATTAGGTATACTCCCACACCTCATACAAGTAGAGAAGCATCCAGGAGCTGAGAGACAGTCTCTTCATAACGTGTTAACGTACGCTGTTAAACCTTTGGTTTACATCACAGACCCTATCAACAGTAACAGTTCACCAAAGAATAACATTAATTTTGTCACCCTCCCTATGTTTCATGTAAAACAGCCTTCTTATTTAACATTGCTCTTTCAAAGTCCCAAATACACTTTAGCTCCATATACACTCCAATCTACCACACTCCAATCTGCCCCACTCCAATCCAAAATAATCCTCCTCTCTCCAATCCGTCCTACTCCAATCTGCCCCACTCCAATCGAAAGCATTCTGCCTCACTCCAATTTGCCCCACTGCAATCCACTCTCCTCCACTCCACCCCACCCCAATTAATCCCACTTCACTGCAGTTCAAGCAACCCACTCTACTCCAATCCACACAACTATAAACCAATCCAAAACAGCCCAATCCAGTTCAGTCCACCCCACTGAATACAATCCATCTAACCCACCACATCCTAATCCGCCCCACTCGACTGCAATCCACCCCTCTCCACTCTGATGCACGCCACTCTAAACCACCCTACCCTCATTCAATCCACCCCACCCCAATCCACCCCACTCCACCTCAATCCAATCCACCCAAATCAATATAATCCACCCCACTCCGGTTCACTCAAATCCAATCTAACCCACTCCAATTCAATCCACCACATCCAGTACACCCACTGCATTCCAACCCACTCTACCCCAATCCAATCCACCCCACTGCCCCAATCCACTCTTCCCTAATACGCTACTCTGCGACACTGCACTCTATGCCACTCTCTGCCGCTGAACTCTGCTCCCCACTACTCAACTCTACGAAACTCTACTCCCCCTACTCCACTTTAGACACTCTACTCTAACAAATGCAAACTATAACACTCTCCTTCTCCCACTCCACTCTAGGACACTGACAACTGCCACATAGCAACAATCCACATAAATACACTCCACGTCATGCCACATAATTCCAATCAGCATAATTTCACTGAACGCCACAAATTTCCAAGCAACTTAACTCCACTCCACATATTTCCATTCCACACCACATCATTTGGCAACAAACTACATAATTAAACTCAACAACACATTTACACAACACACCACATATGTCTTTATGAGTGTCCCGGAGGCAACTCAACACACACCAGGGTGCACTTTGCTCAGGTGCCCTTTGAGGTGTCCCAATGGCATCGGGCTCTGGGCACATTGTGAGGCCCAGACAAGCAGCAGCCTAGGAGCTCGGCGCCCCGCTTCTTACTTCATTGCTGTCCTGCCCGCCACCTTATCTTAATTCCACCTCATGCTACAATCTTCCACCACCAAACACTCCCTACCTCTTTATTTCACTTTACAGTTTTTTTATGTCCCTGCTTTCTTTTTATGTTACTGTTGGTGGGAAAGCAAGCATGCGGTGGAAGCAGCACACGGAAAAGAGGGCAAAACACATGAAATGTTTATGTTTAGGATTTGTAAAGCGCACAGCTGCCCGAAGGCTACCCAACGCTTCCAATAGTGTTTAAAGAAAAATAATAAATAGCTCTCTAATTTGATCAGTCGAAGCATACAAGACATCCTATCACAATGATGGTAAAGTTATGCTCCAAGGGAAAGACTGACACAAAAAGTGGAAAGAAAGTAACCAAATAGGAAGCGAGCAAATGAGATTGACAAGGCAAGGGCTGTAGCTATACAAATAGGGATGTATGACGTTACAACGCATACTTTTACTCCGCATACCATTACAACGCGGTATTCACAACGCATACCATTACAACGCATAGCGCTTTGGGGTGCTGGATAGTGGTAAGTATAATTTACTATTCTAACTCCAGTCCCCGTGGACCCTAGGGAAGGTGTTGGATAGTAAATTAAACTTACCTCTTATCCTAGAGCGCCCCCCAGCGCAATGCGTTGTAATGGTATGCGTTGTAATGCCTGCGTTGTAGTGGTAGTGCGTTGTAAAAAATGCGTTGTAACAGGTGCATACCTACAAATAGCCCCCAAGTGACAAGTGAAATTTACAGAATCTGAGTTGTGAATATCGCTAAGACTCATGCGACACTGGGGACACTGAAGACGAAAGTTCCACAGCAACTTTGATATGATCTAGCCAACAAAACACACAAATTACTGCCTGCTGGCAAAATCAACCTTCTCCCTGGATCGCTGTTGGCGGTTCTGTAATTTTTCATTACTGACTGTCGTATGGAAATCTGGTCATCAGTAAATACTGGTATAATTTTCACTGAGCTATAAAAATAGTAGCAGTGGAACACACAATGGGGCATATTCTCAAGAACTTATCACCGTGTTATCAGCAATTTAGCGCAGCAAAAGTGGTGCACGAATTATTGCCCCATTCTCAAGCTGGTCGAAACTACCAATATCACCAGTTTTACAGTGATAGCTTCCGCAAAAAACATCACCACAGATGAGAGCGACAACTAACGCTAATGATATGTAGAGTAGGCATTTCTGTGCAAAAACACACAAAAACACAACTTTGCGATATTCTCAACGACTAGCCAGATCTGCGATGCAATCCAAAAACAGGTGATAAGGCGCGTTAGCAGCAGGGATTTAACACCTGCCTTTTACTGGTGTTAAGCAGGTCGACACCTGCAGTATGAAAGGGAGCCCAACCCAGAGCCACATCTGAAGACTAATAGATGCCATGGAGCTAATAATCATGCATCTTGGAAACCCAAGAGGGCCCCAACTCGCAGGTCCACTCCCAGGACAATCCCCCCGGACTACCACCATGGCAGCGCAGAACAAGACAGACGACCTTCCAAAAAACACACCAGCCTCAGAGACTAAACGCCAGAGAATGTCATGACCCACTACAGGCTCAAAAGGACAACCATCCTCTGCATCCTGACCCACATTGCCCACAGGCTGACGGTACCAACGCAGCAGACAACCAACATCCCCCCGCAGACAAAGCTGCTGCCTGTGCTGTACCTGTTGGCCTCTGGTACCTTCCTTCCAACCCACAACTGCCAGGGTAAGAGGAGTCTCACAGCCAGCCCTATCAAACTTGACTTGAATGCATGTCTACAAAAGCAACGGCGGGCCCCTGTATGTACACCACACGCTAGTCCCAATTCCTAGTGTTCCTGCGCAACCAACCCCAAACCCAGCTGTTGCCTGGCACCTCTGTTATCCAGATCCTAGATTGTAGTTTCTGAAATGGGTGTGCACCAGGTCATAAAGTCCAGTAGTCAACAGTAGTGAAAAAAACTGTTCTTTATTACAAAAACATAAAATAACAACACGAAAACATCAGCCAATGCGTTCCATTCCCAACGGGGAACTTCATAAGGGCAACTTGTGGATCAAATTAACTGCATATGGCCTGGGAAATCCTCAATACAATTCCATATTCCGAGAGTCCGTATTCAGAAACCTGTTGGATAAATGGTGACAATGGTCAAGCGTCCGTGTGGTCACAAACATAATCTGGTACAGTGTATTGCCTTTGGACAATCCGGAATGCTTACAGTTATGAACAATCCTGCACAAAAAGACCGTAACAGAAGTTTGTGTGGTCGTAACCTTTGTAGGAAAGAAAAGGAAGGTTGCGACCACACGAACCTCTGGTACGGTCTCATCAGGCAGAATTTATCATACCTGTAAGCATCACGGTTAGTATCAGCTTGATACCCCTGCCCCTACAGTTCCCTCACACTGCGCAGGAACAGCTGGAGATCAAGCAAGGGAACTAAGCCATAGCAGGCTTCCTGCACTTGTTGGGGGCAATTGACCACACACATGTACCACATGTGCCCCCTGCCGACATTGCACACAATCACTACAACAGAAACCACAAGCATTCCATCAATGTTCAGGCAAAACTGGACCACCGGGGCTGTTCACCAATGTCGTGTGCATGTCGTGTGCATGATTCCTACATCTTCTGCAAGCACCCCAGCTCTGGTCCCTAGACCAGTCCACCACCCAGCGATGACCGCACCCAGGCCTCAATGCTCACCTGCCGCCAATGGCGTGTCTCCAAGAGGGCCCACCACGTGCCGTTGCACCCTCCACAGCTGTCGCTGGATTCCACGCCACAGGCCCCCAGCGCACTCTGCTGCACCACGCCGTGGAGTCATGCCTGTGCAGCCTGCTGCCTTTGGCATATGCTGCATTCCAGCTGGGCTCACAATTCAAATCGACTCTTGATTGGCAGGATGGCGTATCGAGGCCTACGCATCATGGCAGGCTGCACATCCACTCAGCTCTGGCGCCACTAACTCAAGTAATCGCCACGTGGCGGGAGGCCTGTGCCGGCCAAAGTACCTCGGCTGCCACCAACTCTTTGCACCGCAAGTTAACATCTTGTGGCGGTAGGCCCATGCCCGCCAAAGTGCCTCAGCTGCCACCAACTCTGTGCACCGCAAATCATGGGTCCTTTATGATTGAGTCTCGTGGTGGGGATGCCATCATGTCACCTCCAGCAGTGGGTAATGTGATGTGGTAGGGCCCTAGGCCTTCATGCATTAATAATGACCACACGGACACACTCAGATAGATCATGGAAATGGCCTCGAGCACGTGTGCCCGGCCCGTTTTATTGGCAGGGTCACATGTCCTGTGCGCCTGAGCTGGGTGGGTGTGGTGTGGGTTTAAAGCAGCCCTCAGGGAGTGGATGTGGCATGCTGACAACTAGACCTGTGATCAGCAGATCACTACAGGGAAGACCTGGGAAATGTAGTGTTGTGGTCCCTCCCTGTAAGCGTAAGTGGAGTGGGCTGGCCTGGTGTATGCCAGTCCAGCGTAGGGGTGTGAACAATGACCCCGGGGTTCTGGGTGTGGTTCCGTTCTGGGCTGGACAAGGAAGTAACTAATGCATGTGTCTCTGTTGTAGTGTCTGCGCCACCCGGACCGCAATCGGTAATGTTGCACCCTGTGACTCAAGTCCCACAACATGAGCAACATGGACGTAAGGGGGAATTACTGACTCTAAATTCATCCGTACTTCCACACTTGAATGATCATAGACATGACACTTCTGTGTGAATTTGAATATTTAATGCACATTCAGTGTAGTGTTGCAGCTGGAGCAGTACAGGGCCTTGCAAACCCCACTTTACATTGTTGCCCTCGGAGGGCCAGCCAGAGCCCTTTAGGGAATGACAAGTTCAGCGGAAGAGGAGGAGTTCAGTCCACAGTCTGATTCCAGGGTCATTGGTAACCAAACAGAAAATGTCAGTCCATGTCGAGGTCCAAGGTGAGTGTCGCAGAGTGCATTGGGGGACAGTGGAAGGTGATGATGCAGAGGACCGAACCAAGCAGAAACAAGCCATGTGGCAGAGATGAATGCTACTGCATCCTTCTTACAACTGAGGCTGAATCTTCTCCATCTTCTTCCTCTGATTTAAAAAAAAGATATATTTTTATTGGTTTTTTCAACGCAAACATAACCGCCCATACAAGCTCTTTATCATCTGGAGCCCCATACTAGATACATTGCATAAAATCAGTTTTCCAGTTCAGCCGTATCAGTACCATGATCAATGCCCCATTATACTTCTCAACCTCCTCACATTACATCAGTATCTATATCAGTGTAAGCATCCAATACAGCTCGCATTACTCTGGGCGCCCACCTAGGGGCTTCCTTAGTATTTTGCCTCTCCCTCCCACCTCCCATCCATTCCCTCCCGCCGGTGTGCTACAGGGCGTTAAGCCAGGATCTCCCTTCCATCCCATAGCTGTAAGGTGTGTCAGTATCCGGTTGCATTAGGGTTGCTACCCAGTTCCTGCTATGCTCAGCTTCGCTTCCAAGCTCCAACAGCCACCCTCAGCCTGCCTAGACCCTGCCTTCTTCGCCAATTCTGGAAGAAGCCTCCAAGGAATCAGAGTCCAAGGCTGATTCCAGTGCCGTCCACCGCGCCACTAGGGATTCCCATGCCTGTGCTGTTTCAATCTCTTTCTCATTAACTAATTGTCCAGGTTATAAATTCCGCCTTCCAACGCTCGATGCTAGGGCCCTGCTTGGATTTCCATTTTCTCGTCAGTTCCCGCTTGGCCAACAGCAACTCCAGATCAATGAACTTGCTTGTAAACGTATTTCTTGCTGTGTGAGGGAACCAGTGCAGGATACATGCTCCCAAATCGGGTTCTATCCGCCGGTCTGTCACTCAGCACAGGGCTTCAACCACCTCCTCCCAATACGTTCCTAGCTGCAGGCACCTCCACATCATGTGCTGAGTGTCCGCTACGTACAAGAGGCATCCGGGGCAGCATGCCGACTCCACATTAAAGTATTTATTTATCTGCCCCGGGGTTAAGAAAGCCCTGTGGATGACATAGAAGTGATTAAGCTGGAATCGGGCATTACGCGTGCTCTTCCACGCCATTTCAACTAACTTGCCCCATGTTGACTCAGGTATATCTTTGCCCCGGTCCCCCTCCCATTTTCCACGCAGCTGAGTTAATGGTTGAAGCCCCTCTTGAATCATTCCCTATACAGACACGGTATTGCTTTCGCCATCCCCGCCGCCATTACTACATACTGGCACGTCAGCGACGTTTGCAGCTCTATCAACCCTTCGCCCCAGTATTTCTGAATTGCAGTCACCAGGGCGGTATGCAGCAAGAAGTAACCCCTGGGCAATCTGTATCTATCCTGTAGTGCCTGGTAAGGCAATAGAGCCCCCTCCTCATACAGGTCGCCGACCATCTGTAACCCCAATTCTTCCCATCCAGCTAGTGCCGACCAGTCGCCTCCATGCGGGACATCCCTAGCGGTATCTCCAGAGCATATGGGCGGATGCCACCCCCCTATTCCTGTTTCTACTCCAACACGCTCTGAGCGATTTCACCTCGGAGGTCATCGAGTCGGCCCGCAGCTGCAGGCCCAGTATTATAAAGGACAGAACGTGTCGCGGAAACCATCGGCCCTCTGGGCCGTCTGGCCTCCTAAACTCCAGAGCAAATGCCTGCGTGAGCCACTGCAGCTGGCCCGCTAGGTAGTATAGTTCGAAGTCCAGAATTGCCCAACCCCCTTCCGCTCTCGGCCTCATCATAGTGTTCAGGGCCACCCGCCTCCTACCGCTCCCCCACAGAAATCCCCCTACCATAGTTTTGAGCATCCTGAACATCCGTCCTGGTATCTAGAGTGGTAGTGTCCTGAAATAGTACAGTAATCTTGGCAGTGCCACCATCTTCAGAAGCGCTACCCTTCCTGCCACTGATAGTGGCAGCGTACTCCAGAATGCCATGCAACCTCTGATCCCCCGCACTGCTCTATTCACATTACCTTCCAGTAAGTCCACCTGTTCATGATAAATGTTAGTTCCCAGGTATGGCAGGCAGCAGGGCTCCCACCATATTCCCCTCAGTCCCTTGGGAGCTCGCATTACTCGATGCACCGGAAACAAACTAGTCTTCTCCCAGTTCGCGCACATCCCTGACTCTGTCCCAAAAGCCCTCAACAAGAGTGTCGCTCCCTCTAAGTCCTCGCCGGGGGCCTGCCAGAAACATCAAGAGGTCATCCGCATATAACGATATGTAGTGCATTTCTCCCAGCATCTCAAGCCCAGTGTAATGCCTCCCTGACCTCGCCTGTACCGCCAGGGGCTCAATCGCCAATGCAAACAGCAGCGAGGAAAGCGAGCATCCCTGTTGTGTCCCTCTACCTACCGTGCAGGGCGCAGACACTGTTCCCCCCATTCACACCCGGGCCGTTGCTGAGTTATACAAAATTTGAGTCCAAGCCCATTTTGCGCATGACCTGAAAGAGGAATGACCAATCCAGACTATCGAATGCCTTCTCGATATCCACTGAGAGAATCAGGGTGGATGGCGCCAGACCCTGGCAGTGCTCCAGTATTCGCAGTAGCTGTCTCCCATTTGTAGAAGTGTTACGCCTATGTATGAAACCCGACTGATCTTGGTGTATTAATTGGGACATATATGGGAGCAGTCGAGACGCTAATATCTTACTCAAGATTTTGTAATCATTTATCAGCATCGACAGCGGGCGGTATACCTTCATATCTGTAGCTTCCCTTCCAGGTTTCAATAGGGGGATAGTAATAGCCGCTCTAGTAGTTGCAGGCAGGTTCCCTGTTTTGTGCGCCTCCCTGTGTCAATTGGCTACTATATAACTCTGCGTAATACTCTATGAACAGTCTATTTATCCTTGCTTGCGTGTTCACCATCTCCCCTGATGTGGCTACCAGGCCTAATATTGGCACTCCCTGGGTACCGGATTAGCTAACCACCCAAGCAGTGCGCTCGATTTGTCCCCCTCTGCGTGCATCCTTGCCCCGTAGCTTTTATAATCGAAGGAGTGTAACCTCTCTATCTGAATTGCCACAGCCTCTCTAGCTTCCGAGACCTCAGCCTGCATTTCCGGATGTCCTGGTCGGTCTCTTTCCGCAGCCCGCAGTCTATTTTCCGCTGTCTCCAGGTCAGTCAAGATCATTTTCCTGACCCCCGCCGTCTTACTAATGCACATGCCCCTGGTCACAACCTTAAACGCATCACACTCAATTGCTGCTGATGTTGCCGTCCCTTCATTCTCCTCAAAATATTGTATCATGCTCGTTCCCAGCTCCTCACTAAAGACCGGATCTTCCAGTGCTTCCGACTTGTCAAATGCCGAATAGGTGGTATAAAATAGTTGCCCCCTCCATCTCTTTTTCAAGGCCAGTCCCTCAGTTCGATTAAGGTGGGTTTCCTGAAGGAACGCTATATGCACCCCTCGGCATACTAGGAAAGCATACATCCTATGCCGCCTTTGCATTGTGTAAAGCCCTCGCAAATTCCAGGCTTAACACTTCAGATCATGTAACGTCCCCATTGATCAGACATTCCCTCTTTCGCACCTTTCCCACATCAAAGAGCACACCGGCGTAAGTAACTTCCCAAAACTCCCACCCAAACTGTCCCCAACTCCCCACCCTCAGAACAGGCGCTACAACATTAGAACCCATCCAAACTATTACTCAAAAAAAACCACTAAGCCCCTAAGGAGCTACACCCACAGAACCTTACAGGAGGTATCCCTGAAGCTTCAGGGATAAGGACCCCTAGTCATCCAAATTCCCACTGTCGACCCCCTCAGAACTGACCCAGCCCCTTCCGAGGCCGTTTAGCAGTGAGACCCGTTCCACATACCTTCCATATCCCCCAACTACTCCATAGTTCTGCTTAGTCAGTTGCCAGGCAGCCAAATTGGCAACCATCTTCCCCTGCCCCCCCACACACCCAGCTCTTAGTTCATGTCCAGCCAAAGTTTACTTCACCCGTCGACAATCTCATCTGCCATCCCAGCCATCACATGGGGCAGTTTCTGGCTTCCGGCATCCGATTGTTCATCATCCTCTCCCTGAGACCCCTTTTCGGATTCCGTCCTTGCCAAATGCGATTCCCCTCCTTCTCTTGAGATAGCTGTGACAGCCTGCAAAGTGGCCGTACAGTCCTGCTCCGTTTGTGTCTCCGATGGCGTTTGGGTCGCTATGTGGCGGCGTCTGTTGCGCCGCAGTCCGCGTTGCCGAGGTCTCAGTGTATCGTCCGTTTTGCCCTTCCCTGCCTCTCCGATTCCTACCTTGTACATCTCCAGCCAGTCCGAGGCCTCCTCAGGACTGTCATGAAACGCCGCCTTGTCACCCAACGTATTCTTCAGAAGCGCCGGGAACAGCAGCAAGTATTGAATAACCTTGTCCCTCAGTGCTCTTTTGCCGGCCACAAACGACACCCTGCTGAGCTGAACCTCAAGCGTGTAGTCTGGAAACAATCTTACCCTGCTGTTGTCTACTATGTACGGGTCAGCCACCCTGGCTTGGCTTAGCAGGAGATCTCTATCCTTGTAGTGCAGAAGCCTGGCCACCACAGGCCTTGGCGGCCTCCCGGGGGCCAATGGTTTGGCCGGTACTCTGTGAGCTCTCTCGGATGTAAAAAAGGGTGTCAGTCCTGCAGGGAGGGAGACAGAGAGGGAGACAGAGTGAGCGAGACAGAGGTAGACAGAGTGAGACAGAGAGGGAAGGAAGGAAAGAGAGGTAGGGAGACAGAGAGGGAGACAGAGGGAGACAGAGTTAGACAGAGAGAGAGGGAAGGAGGGAGCGAGAAAGAGAGATAGAAAGAGGGAGGGATACAGAGAGGGAGGCATAGAGAGAGGGAGAGAGAAAGAGAGAGAGAGAGAGAGAGAGAGAGAGAGAGAGAGAGAGAGAGAGAGAGAGAGAGAGAGGGAGAGAGAGAGAAATGTGTGTGTATGCCGAGTCTGTTGGCTCAGTGGATGAAGGCGTCCACTGCAGGGGCCTGTGTTCAACCTCCCCCACTGACTCCGCCTCCACCGGCGCGGCCCTCGGCCACAAACCACACAGTAACTTCGGCCCCCAAGAGGAAGTTTGTGAGTACCCATGCTCTAGCATAAACAAACATAGCTGGGGCAAAATGTACTGACATAAGAAATATAAATGAATAGTATTATGCAGGACAAAAAATATATTCCTTCATATTTGCCTGATTCTTACTTACAATTCCTAGTTATGTTCACACTCCTGAAGCAGTTTACTGATTTGTATCCATTTTAGGAGCACAATCAGGATGATATCACATTGCGATGTAAATTACATATGTTCAGGGCAGATTGTTTTATTTAATGGTGATTCCTAGATTAATGTATTTTACCATCAGCAGTAACACACTTACGACATGGGTAATTCTCCTTTCAGTAGTGGGCTGCATACATCACTAGTGTTAACATTCCAATTGCTGCTCCAATATCATCATCACCCTCTTGTTATAAGTTTAATGCTGAATCCTGTACATGTTTTTTATAGCAATCGTATTTAACAGTCTTGACTGTTTTTTGCACATATTATTGCACTTTTGTCTCTGCAATGCTACATTTTGTACGTTCAAAACTTTCCAGTTTTCCTATTGAGGACCCGCTGAAACTCCTTCTCATCACTCAATATCTGGGTTGATGAACACGATGAAATGTATCCTCAGACACAGAAACTGGGGACAAACTGGGGAAGTGAATGAGAGAGAGAAGTCCCAGACAGAAGCTCATTCTGAGCTTTCGCCGGTATCAGAAGACCCACCACTCAATTTGAATGTTATGGTAATAGTTAGATATGACAAGCTGAAGACATATGGCGTAGGGAACGCTGGGTAAATATCCCAATGAGATGGGAGTGGTATTTGTACAGATGCATTGCTGGTGATGGTGAATGTCCACACAATGCAAAGAATAAACTCACAGTGAGACCCTAGTATGGTCAGGAATTTGGTGGACAACAAGACCTTGTTGTCCATACAATAATACAGTGATTTTCTTCGGTGTCTGCAACATATTTGTACTCAGTCTTCGCTTTTAACAAATATTGATGAGTGTCTTTCTGCATAGTAAGACCCTTAGGAGGGTGGTCACAGAAGGAACTGGTTACACGAATGCTCTCAGAGGAATCATTTGCGGACAGAACACATACGAGCTTAAGAACAATGATGACCCCAGAGAAGAATGCAACACATTGTAGGAGAATCAGCTAATGGAAATCATTGGTACCAAGCACTAGGACTGTCAATAGAAAAACATAGCAGGTATTGTTTAAGTAGTTGATTTTACTATTCACTTTGACCATTGGTCTGCTGATGGTAACTCATAAATTTGAAGATTTTGGTATCAATTCTTTTAATAAAATCCATCCAAAAATCCGATGTTAGCTGTGTTCCTCAGTGATAATAACTTCAGGCACACCATGCAGGTTAAAGATGTGAATGATGATTACTCATGTCCGTCCGACTCCTGATAATTATCTTTTCTATGAAATAAAATTCCCCATCATTGTGAAGTAGTCTACTAGTTCCAATACTGATGCATAGCCCTGTGATAAAGGTATCTCAACAAGGCACACGCTGAAGAACTCCAACTGCAGGTCTGTGTGATTCTGAGGCCGTAGCACAAATAGAACACCTGTTTATTGTGTCCTTAATAGTAGTCTTCATAGCAAGTCACCAAAAGTCTCTTGAAACTAGTTCTATCACTCCTTTCTGACCAGGATGGACTGCTGCCAAGCGCCGCAGTCCAACTTTAAACAGTTAGACTACACTGCTCTTCTGAGAAAGTCATTACGATAACTAACATTTAAGAATAGATCTTCTCTGCGTTTCCTTCTTTATCCATTTCTGGGCTGGAACATCTTTCTGAACTTGCCTAAATAACTCATCAATGACAAACGCTGGTGTGGCAGAGAGATCTAAAGTACGTAGCATTTCTGCTTTAATTTCTAGTTCTGCATCTTTCGGTCGAGATAGTGAGTCACCTTTTTCATGAACAATTGACTGGTCGGTAAGTTATGACATAATCGAAGCAAAATTGGACATGTCGAAAATTAGCACATTTCATTTTTAAGAGGTACAACATGTTTTTCTGCTTTGACCTTTAATCCAAATGCAAGTTCCCTCACAATGAGGTCTCCAATGAAAAAATGCCTTATTGATTGCCAGGAGTTCACAGTCAAATATTGTGTAGTTCTTGTCTGTCAGTGTTTGGGAATAAAAGACCGAAAGATTTAGTTAATCAGTCTCAGGATCTCTTTGTGACAATACTCCAGCTAGGGCAAAGGACAAGACATCAGTTTATATTACAAAGGGCAGTAAGTCATAGGGATGCCTTAGGGCTGGTGCAGAATTGTAGGTTTCTATGAGATTGTTGAAGGTTTGGTCCTTCCCTTATCTGCAAGTGATCTTTAGCTCTTTTTCAGGTAATTGTACAATGAGAATAATGGGTGAAAAAGTATTCTGGTAAGAAATGACAAAACGAATTCTGTATCTCCTTAACACTTCATAGAGAAGGCCATTCCAAAAAAACCTTAACCTTTACATGATCAATCCCAGTTTCCTGTCAGGAGATTTCAAAGCTGAGAAAGGAGGTGGTTAGGACTTCAAAAAGACACCTGGCAGTGTTCAGGGAATATTTGCTCAATCGGTTCCAGACTTCCCTGAATATATTGTTTACAAAATGCTGGAAGGCTGCCTGGGCGCTATAGAGGCCCAAACAACATACACAAATATTCAAAAAGCCTATACCTACATTAAATGCGTATTTAATTTAATTTCCTCCACAAATCCGTACTTAGACGTCGATTACGATGGCGAACGGAAACTGGTCCGACTGCCATGGTCGCAGCAAATATACTCCCGACCGCACCGCGGATAAACCACGGGTGCGATCAGGATATTTATGTCATCACACACCGACCGCGGCGGACGGATCACATCAAAGACCACCACACGTGGATGGAACCACAGAAACACCGTCCGCCGCGCCGTGGACGCATTGACTGCGGAAACAGGTCTAACCGCCGCCAGACCTGTGGAGGGTCCGGGGGCACGATTAGGATAACTCCGCCATCCCAACGGAACTCACCACCGTCCTCGACCGTCGCGGAAAAAAAGCATCGACAAACGGAGCATGACTGCGGAAGGACCAAACAGACATCACCCCTGCCGTCAAACCGAATCAAAAACGGCGGACAGAAGTAAATAGAAAACACAAAAAACAGAACACACACCCACCTGGAACACCCTGCCCCAACAACTACACGCCTGAATGACAACCCCCCTAGCACAAACAAGAGCAACCAAGTCACCACACCCACAGAACACCTGACTGCCAAAAACCATTGGGACACAACCACCACACAGAGTATAAAAAGAATCCCTCCCATTACCTCAATCCTTTGCATCACAGCACAGCTGGAAGAAAGAGGCAGAATATCACAAACAACAGACACACACAAACACACATACAACCTGCACACCAACACACCCACCACACAAACCCCCACAACACCATCCCTACATACCACACACCTGCACACCCCACCCCACCCCACCAACACCTTGCACATCACACACCATGGCACCCAAGAAAAACCTCAAGTTCACAGAGAGTGAGTTGAAGGTCTACACTACAACTCCCAACAGGCCCCCATGTTCACAGGGAGGGCGGTGGTGGGTGTGGGGTGGGTCCAGCACTTCAACTCCCAACAGGCCCCCATGTTCACAGGGAGGGTGGTGGTGGGTGTGGGGGTGGGTCCAGCACTGCAACTTCCAACAGGCCCCCATGTTCACAGGGAGGGTGGTGGTGGGGCCAGCACTACAACTCCCAACAGGCCCCCATGTTCACAGGGAGGGTGGGGGTGGGTGTGGGGGTGGGTCCAGCACTACAACTCCCAACAGGCCCCCATGTCCCTTACCAGAGCAAGATGGAGTCCGCCTACCATGTGCTGACCACTGCATCTCCTCTTCAAACGTACATGCAGGTAGCCATCTTCACAGGGGCAGCATCCAATAGCAGGATTGGCCCACACATATCCAAGTATTGTCTACCCATCTCCACACCACCATAATGCCCAGTACTGTGTAACACACCAATTTGATGACACCAACAACCATGTCCTGATTCCAGAGAAAATAGAAATGTAACAACAACAAACCTGTCATGTCCACAGCATTGATTCTTATATTCTTGTCCCTCAGGTGACTGAGACTTGACAGGAGAAACCAGCAACCGCCAGCACTAGTCGCCCCCTCCCAGCCTGGACTCTCAGGGGATGATCCTGTGGACACCTCGGGTGCGGAGGATGATGCCGGTCCAACTACACTCCCAGGCCCATCAGGCTCCCAGGACATCCTTGCCTCCACCACCTTGAACACTGGACCAACAGCAACTACTGCCACTGTGACCTGTGCAGCTCCCACCACCACCTCTACTCCTGCCATTGCCATTCTGCCTGACCCATTGGACGATGATGGACCATCAACATCACAGGCTATCAGGCTATCAGGGAGAGTTGACTGGGGAGGAGACAGGTGAGGCCACAGCTCACAAACATGAGGGCAGGTGCAAGGCGAGTACGGGGACAAGACCTACACAATCCCGGGACCGAGATCCTGGATGCCATTGCAAGAGTGCAAGCGACGTACGAGCGGTCGCAGGCACAGGCGGATCGTGCGCGCCAAGACTCCCTTGACATCTGCCAGCTGTTGCGGTCCATTTACAACCATATGGGCCAAATGGTGGACCTCCTGGGGCAGCAAACAACTCTTTGGAGGGAGTGGTTATCCCGCGCCACACCACTGACAGGGAGGTGACCCCGAACAACCTGCCCCCACAGCTGGGTCCACTCAGGCTCCAAGACGGAGGGGCCGTCCAAGGCTGGATCCAGGACAGAGCACTGGCAAAGCACCAGCCACCCGCACGAAGAGGGGCCGGCACTGATTACACCCTTCCTTGAGCCTGGCATTGACTCTGTGGACTATCCTGCCCCACATTGCCAAGCATTGGCACAAGTACTAGGTGTACATCACACAATGTGGTGTCCCCACGGTGGTGTCATCTGACATGACCTTCAACTTACACTTCCCCTCCACCACCCATTTGTAAATATGTACTGACACAAATCCACACCCTGTAAATAAAAAGCACTGAAACACTCAAGGATGTGTGATCACCATGTTTAAACACAGGTTTGTCTCAGTTGTTGTCATCAGCAGGTGCAGGGATCAATGTTGTTTGAAATCATGGCTCTGTGTAAGTGACCTAGGGACAATCTGACCACCCGCACCAGGCGGTGGGTGACCGGCCATGGCCATCCATGCCAGGGTAACATCAAGACACATGGTGGTCACCCACCGCCCGCACCCGGCGGTGGGTGACCGCCCGCACCTGGCGGTCTGCGGTGGGTGCTGCAATGTGACTGAAAGGGGGGATAACAACTGCCATTTCCACTTGCACATTCAAATGTATGTGTTAGCCTGGCCCGCCCCCGCGGAATGCGTGCTCCGCCATTACGACGCCAGTGAGTGATGAATTTCAAATGATGCACCATCGTGGTAGCAAGCACATGCGGTTGGCGGTGTGTGACCGTGATGGACCTTGACCATGTAGCCAATGGAAACAGGGTTCGCGGGACGCGTAAGCGATTTCAAAAATAGCGGAAGCTGTGCACCGCCACAGCAGGGCCAGTCATTGGTTCATTTTGAATGAGGCAGCCCGGGAACACCAATTGCTGCAGACGTGTACCACTGATATCAGCTCAGGCTCCTATAAATGTATGAATTGCAGCAGCACACATCCACTGCTTCCAGTCACTGCTGCCTGCACACATAACCTCTACCTGCTGCTGCTGAGCACTCCAACAACTGCAGCTTTTGTGCCACAGTCCTGGACCTTGCCATGCCGAGAGTTCGAGAGATCCGGTCTCGTCCCTTCACCGCAGCGGAGCTGGAGGTCCTTGTGGACGGTGTGCTCCCCCACTATGAACGGCTCTACGGTGCCCCCGGGCAGGTGGTAAGTGCAGTGGGGGACATGTTGGTGTGCATGAGGTGGTCACTGACTCCTGGCTTCTGCAATCTTGGCGGTGTGCTGTGGGACCTTCACATATGTTGTACTGTGCATGGCTGCTGAAAGATACGTGTTGCTCCTTTCTGTGTAAATGGACAACTGTCCACTGACTTGCCCCCTCTTGTCTCCCATCATGGTAGGTCAAGCTGCACCTACACAAGGCCGTGTGGAGGACCATAGCACGTGATGTACGGGCAGTGGGGGTGTGCAATAGGCGACACACACACTGCCACAGGCGGTGGGACGACATCGCGAGGCTCAGCAAGAATGTGGCAGAGATGACACTGGGGATGATTCAAAGATCAGGCCGGCTTGCACGACGTACCATCACCCCTCTAATGCTCCGTATCATAGCTGTGACACATCCTGACCTGTCCGCCAGGTTGAGAGGGGAGCCGCAGCAAACTAGCATTAAGCACACCAAATGGGTTTGTGACTTGTGAGTGCATGCATGTATTGCTGCTCGGACACAGTAGTGACGTCCGTGGTGTATCTGTTGTGCTGCAATTGCATGTTGGTGCCATTAGCGGAGTGGGCGTTGGCATCCATGTCAGCCAGGTGGACATACCAGTTGCATTGTAGTGCAGGGTCCACGGACATGCCATTGAGGTCTGGTGTCCCATGGCATCACATGTGTGGTCGTCTGCATGCACTTGCTCTGTTTGTTTGATGTACATGTTTCACAGGCACCCCCGGTTCTTTGACATGAGGATGTCTGGTAGGGGTGCTTCATGTGCAGGATGGGTGGTACATGTTGGTCAGTAGTCAAGGAAGTTCTGACTTTGTAATTTGCAGTACGTGAGTGTGGCACTTAGGTATACCTCTATTCGCTTCTTTTTAGCTTTTGACGAGGGCACTGACCCACAAACGACAGAGCTTAGTGATGGCAATGCATCCGGAACAGAGATCACACTTACGCAGACTGAGACTGAAGAGAGCAGCCCCGGAGAGGGGGATAGAACTGTCCCTGAGGACTCACATGTGGAGGGCCCATCTTCCTCATCTTCAGACAGTGGTGGTGAGTCTGCACTGTTGTTGGAGACAGGGAGTGTGGAATCTACACCTTCAGTAGGTGCACAGCACACTGGGCCCACACTGTTACCAACTGCAACAAGTACTGCTCGTGCTCGCCAGAGTAGGATGAGCAGAGTGGCCTTCGGTGCAGGCACCGCTGCTCCTGCCCCTGTAACACAAAATGCCCTTAGTGCTGAGGCATTCCTGGACCAAGATAGGAAGTTGGGTCAGGTGGTGGCATTCATGGAGGGGATGCATGGCGATGTTGCAGGTGTCCTCAGAACAGTACAGTCATTATCCAACACAGTGTCTGAAGCCATTCAACAGTCGCATAGACCAGGTTCTACTTCAGTTCCCCCTTCCACACCACTTAATGTCTCAGGGGAGAGTGACATTTCAGAACAGGCCTTATTATCTGGCTATTGCACTAGAAGCAGGCACAGGCAGCAAGGCAGGGCACGGAGGCCACATACACCACCCCCTGGGACAGGGAAATCTTTCACAGAACACAACACCAGCTACCCTGGAGTTGATACACAGGGTCCTCAAGGGGTGTTGGGGGACATGGATTCACATGGCAAGCAGGCATCCCCCTCAAAAAGTACTCCCAAGGCAAGGGCACCTCCCAAGGAAAGGGCTCATCCCAAGGACAGGGACACTCCCAAGGACAGGGCACATCCTAAGGACAGGGCACCTCCCAAGCACAGGGCACCTCCCAAGGACAGGGACACTCCCAAGGACAGGGACACTCCCAAGGACAGGGCACCTCCCAAGGACAGGGACACTCCCAAGGACACTCCCAAGGACAGGGACACTCTCAAGGTCAGGGACACTCCCAATGACAGGCACACTCCCAAGGACAGGGACTCTCCCAAGGACAGGGCTCCTCCCAAGGACAGGGACACTCCCAAGGACAGGCACACTCCCAAGGACAGGGACACTCCCACGAACAGGGACACTCCCAAGGACAGGGAAACTACAAAGGACAAGCCAACTCCCAGGGACAGAGCACCGCCCACAGATAAGGCACATTCGAAAGACAGGACTCCCCCAAAGGCCAAGGTGTCTCCCACGGCCAAGGCACTTCCCAGGGAGCAGGCACCTCCCAGGGCCAAGGGTTCTCCCATGGACACAACATCCACCAAGGACAGCCATACATCACCCCTGCGTCCACTGAAGCTGGTGTTGGTGAAGGAACGTAAACCACATGTGTCAGCGCTGGAGTCCCCCCATACCTCAACTCCCATCCACACCACGGTGAGGCAGAGGAAGGAGTACACTGTTGTTGCATCCCCCATTACACATGATGCAGAGGGCAGAAGGCAGGGCCACAGCAAACGTCAAGCAGGGTCCAGCATGTCCCCAGAGCGCAGACCCCCACCAGCACATGATCCACCTTTGATGGGTGATGTTTCTGATGAGCCCGCACCACTTGAGCATCGAAGGGGTTAACATTCTGTATGGGAAGTTTTTTGGTAGAAGCAGCTCGTATTAAAGCCAGACATGTAAATATTGATAGCATCTATTGATTGCATTTTGCACGGCCACTTACTTTTGTATAAACTCCCCTATTAACTGTTTTTATGGACTGTAATTTTATTACTTTTGGATATATCTAAGGATTTTAAAACGTAATTGTAGCTGAATCAATTTTGGTAAATGTATTGTGGTATGAAATGTATGTCTTTTTATGATTTTATCCAAAATCGAATAAAAGTATTTTGACTGACTGACTGACTGACAGTGGTCCTAGTGGGTCAGCTGCAGTTCACTCTCATGGGTCAGATAGTGGGACTGTGTCAGTTGTGCCCTCTCCTGTTTCAGGTACTGCCACTGTGTGTGTCCACCACTCTCATGTCTCAGATGCTGGCATGGTATTTGTTGGTCACTGTACAGGGACATGTCCAGGCAGTGTGTCTGGGTCTATGGCTCATGTGTCAGTCACTAGATCTGTGGCTGTGTCTCACACTCCTGTATCTGGTGCTGGCAGTGTGTCTGGGTCTATGGCTCATGTGTCAGTCACTAGATCTGTTGCTGTGTCTCACACTCCTGTATCTGGTGCTGCCAGTGTGTCTGGGTCTATGGCTCATGTGTCAGTCAGTAGATCTGTGGCTGTGTCTCACACTCCTGTATCTGGTGCTGCCAGTGTGTCTGGGTCTATGGCTCATGTGTCACTCAGTAGATCTGTGGCTGTGTCTCACACTCCTGTATCTGGTGCTGCCAGTGTGTCTGGGTCTATGGCTCATGTGTCACTCAGTAGATCTGTGGCTGTGTCTCACACTCCCCTCCGAGGACTACATTCTGCTGGGAGACCTCAACTTCCACCTGGAAAAGCACAACAACAGCAACACCACCACCCTTCTGGAAAACCTCGCCAATCTCGGACTCAAACAACTTGTTGACACCCCCACCCACTATGCCGGACACACGCTCGACCCAATCTTCACCTCTAGCAAGCACATCTCCTTTAATCACACCACAGCTCTCCATTGGACGGACCACAGCTGCGTTCACTTCAACTACAAAAAGACTATGACCCACAACCACCCACAACCATTTCCCCGGGGAAACTGGAACAAAATTACCACGACCAGCTCTTCACATCGCTTCATCAAAACCCTCCTGCAAAATCATCGGACCCAAACCAAGCAGCCACCAGCCTCACACAATGGATCACCCACAGCGCTGACGAATTAGCACCCTTGAAAAACCATCAAATCAAGCAAGGCAGCAAAAAAGCCCCCTGGTTTAATGATGACCTTAAAAAATCCAAGAAGATCTGTCGTACCCTCGAGAAAGCCTGGCAAAAAACCCAACCACTGACAACCTGGCCACCGTCAAGAACCCCACCCGCAAACACCACCAACTGATCCGATCCACCAAGAAATCAGCATTCAAGGATCGACTCGACAACAACGCCCACAACAGGAAGGAACTATTCAACATCGTCAAAGAGTTTACCAACCCCACCGCCGACACCAACGACATCACTCCCTCCCAAGACCTCTGCGACTCTCTAGCCTCGTTCTTCCACAACAAAATCGCTGACATACATAACAGCTTTGGAGATCAGTCCACCCCACCCACCTCTGAACTAAAACCCCCCTCCAACAACCTTTGCGCCTGGAACCCAATCACCACCGAAGACACCATTCGCCTGATGAACACCATCCACTCAGGATCACCAACCGACCCATGTCCCCACCACATTTTCAACAAAGCAGACTCCATTATCGCACCCCATCTCCGAGACGTCATCAACTGCTCCCTCAACTCCGCTACCTTCCCGGAAAGCTTGAAACATGCCGAACTCAGCGCACTCTTGAAGAAAACCACAGCAGACCCCACTGAACTTAAGAACTACCGCCTCATTTCGCTCCTCCCATTCCCGGCCAAAGTCATTGAGAAAGCCGTCAACAGTCAACTCGCCGCCTTCCTCGAATCCAACAAATCCCTCGACCCTTCACAGTCCGGCTTCCGAGCCAAACACAGCACCGAGACCGCCCTCATCGCAGCAACAGACGACATTCGAACTCTACTGGACAACGGAGAAACAGCCGCCCTCATCCTACTTGACCTGCAGCCTTCGACATAGTCTGTCATAGCACCCTTATACAACGCCTCAGCAACGTCGGAATACAAGGAAAAGCATTGGACTGGATCATCTCGTTCCTCGCCGGAAGAACCCAGAGAGTCCGCCTCCCCCCTTTTAAATCAGAGGCCACTGAAGTCATCTGCGGCGTACCACAAGGATCTTCACTCAGTCCCACCCTCTTCAACGTATACATGAGCCCCCTCGCATCCATCGCGCGCCAACACAACCTTAACATTATCTCTTACGCAGACGACACCCAGCTGATCCTCTCCCTCACAAAAGACCCAAACACTGCCAAAACCAACCTACACGAAGGGATGAAAGAAGTAGCCGAGTGGATGAAGAACAGCCGTTTAAAACTGAACTCGGACAAAACAGAAGTCCTCATCTTAGGATCATCCCCCTCCGCCTGGGACGACTCATGGTGGCCACCGACCCTGGGAACCGCACCCATACTAACGGACCACGCACGCAACCTGGGCTTCATCCTGGACTCCTCCCTCTCGATGACCAGACAAGTCAACGCCGTCTCATCATCATGCTTCAACATCCTACGTATGCTCAAAAAAATCTTCCGTTGGATCCCAACCGAAACAAGAAAGATGGTCACCCATGCACTGGTCACAAGCCGACTGGACTACGGAAACACCCTTTACACCGGAACCACAGCCAAACTACAGAAAAAACTCCAACGCATCCAAAACGCCTCAGCCAGACTCATCCTAGACATCCCTCGCCAAACACACATTTCCGGTCACCTGAAAGACCTCCACTGGCTCCCAGTCAACAAGAGAATAACGTTCCGTCTCCTCACCCACGCACACAAAGCCCTATACGACCTAGGACCCGAATACCTCAACACGCGCCTGTCCTTTTACACACCCCACCCGCCAACTACGATCGTCCAATCAAGCCCTCGCCGCAATTCCACGCATCCATAGATCCACCATGGGAGGAATATCCTTCTCCTACTTAGCGGCCAAGACCTGGAATTCTCTCCCCACCCACCTCCGCCTTACACAGAACCACCTCTCCTTCAGAAAACAACTAAAAACTTGGATATTCGATAAGTAAAGTTCCCCCCCTCCCTCAAGCGCCTTGAGATCCTCTGGGTGATTAGTGCGCTATACAAATTTAAACTTTACTTGACTTGACTTGACTTGAGTGTGTTTGGGTCTATGGCTCATGCGTTAGTCAGTAGATCTGTGGATGTGTCTCACACTCCTGTATCTGGTGCTGCCAGTGTGTCTGGGTCAATGGCTCATGTGTCAGTCACTAGTACTGGGCCTGTATCTCCATCCTGCGACTGTGTCTGAAGCTACAACCTCACAACCCACCTGATTCTGTGCTGTGAGGTGCAGTTCACATCAATGAAATGTGATTGTAATTGATGTCAGGAATGTCCATTGTAACCACCCTTGCATTATAATTGTCCATGGGACGGTGCGCATGACACACATCCTCGTGCTACCTCAGATGTACCTGTTCTGTGCCATGGCCTGTTGATGCTCGTTGCCCCTCTCATGTGCTGCCTCAGATGTACCTGTTCTGTGCCATGGACTGTTGATGCACTTAGCCCCTCTCATGTGCTGCCTCAGATGTACCTGTTCTGTACCATGGACTGTTGATGCCCTTAGCCACTCTCATGTATTGCCTCAGATGAACCTGTTCTGTACCATGGACTGTTGATGCTCGTTGCCCCTCTCATGTGCTGACGCAGATGTACCTGTTCTGTGCCATGGCCTGTTGATGCTCGTTGCCCCTCTCATGTGCTGCTTCAGATGTACCTGTTCTGTGCCCTGGCCTGTTGGTGCTCATTGATCCTCTCATGTGCTGCCTCAGATGTACCTGTTCTGTGCCATGGACTGTTGATGGACTTAGCCCCTCTTATGTGCTGCCTCAGATGTACCTGTTCTGTACCATGGACTGCTGATGCACTTAGCCACTCTCATGTGGTGCCTCAGATGTACCTGTTCTGTACCATGTACTGTTGATGCTCGTTGCCCCTCTCATGTGCTGCCTCAGAAGTACCTTTTCTGTGCCATGGCCTGTTGATGCTCGTTGCCCCTCTCATGTGCTACCTCAGATGTACCTGTTCTGTGCAATGGCCTGTTGATGCATGTTGCCCCTCTCATGTGCTGCCTCAGATGTACCTGTTCTGTGCCATGGCCTGTTGATGCTTGTTGCCCCTCTCATGTGCCCCCTCAGATGTACCTGTTCTGTGCCATGGACTGTTGATGCACTTAGCCCCTCTCATGTGCTGCCTCAGATGTACCTGTTCGGTACTATGGGCTGTTGATGCACCTAGCCCCTCTCATGTGCTGCCTCAGATGTACCTTTTCTGCACCATGGAATGTTGATGCACTTAGTCACTCTCATGTGCTGCCTCAGATGTACCTGTTATGTACCATGGACTGTTGCTGCACTTAGCCACTCTCATGTGCTGCCTCAGATGTACCTGTTCAGTTCTATCCAGTGACACAAAAACACACAAAAACAGACCTCTCACCGGTGTCTATAAATATTCAATAACTGCTATATATTTTACAAATCATCATTATCCCACAAACAGAAATTATTTAGAAAAATGTATTTTTTTCATTTATTATATCTTTTTCATGTCATTAGTAAAACAATACATAGACAAATATATATTTAATACAATAACTTATATAAGCCCCAAAGAAAAACATGTTCACACACACCAAAAATACATTCATACCTCTCATCAAGTATACACACCCCAATCCTTCCACTCTAATACCAAAGAGAAAACACTCCACTCTCATATTCAATACGTTTCAACAGAATGCAGTCTAAAAAACAGATATACAATTATATACAATATATACATGAAGAAAAACAGAGAAACAAAAAAAAAAATGCGCCGATGCGCGTTTCGGAAAAGGACCAAAAGTCCGCAGATCCTTCGTCAGGGCGCAGACGAAATTAATTATAATATAGCAAAGAGTTCTTCATATGTCGAAGATATTTCTCATTTATCCTCTTCAAAATAGATATCCACAGGTACCAGACCTTGTACAGTGGGACTTAAGACAAGTGGTAGCATCCAAATTCAAAAATGTCATCTGTATGGGACAATGGGACAATAAAATACAATTCAATAATGCATTTACAAAATGTTTTTCTTCAACTAATAGCTGGTTGGAGACTCCATCACCAAAAAAACGAAATTTAGTGAAGTGAATGAAAAAGAAAAAGGAAAGGAATAGGGCGAAATATATACAAGAAGAGGTATATTTTCAGATAAATACTCTCATGAAAACGTACACCGACTAAAGGATATATATAGAAAGTTCCCTTCCCAAGCGACAGAAATTTTGAGAAGTACAGAACAGAAATAGATGTGTCTCCTGGGTGCCCCTAGAAATATCAGAGGTACACACTCCATACCATATCTGAAAAGTGAAGCATGCCTAAGGATGTACAAACCAAGGTAAGAGAATTATACCTATTAGTGGTACTACTATCCCACTGATCACAAAACCGTGTTCCTCAAATCCGAACACTGTAGAGATGGGTCCAAATAAAGTAGTAGTCTCTTCCGGGGAAAATTCCTATTTAGATATAGAAAGGGTAGGGTGAATACAAAGTCTAACTCGTGCTACATATTTCACACATCACGCCCTTTTGAAACGGGAGGGTGTAACTATCCATGTTGAGATAATAAACTGTGGGTAATCTATAAAAGTCACTAACAGAGCATGAACCTACTCCCATTCCTTTAGGCGAAGAGCCATAGCGGGGACAAATACAGTGAAATTTCCACTTTGCCCGTATGCTAACTCCAAATACTACTGGAGTGGAAAAAAGGGGGGCCAAATGGATCAGAAACATATCCCTTAAAGGTAAGGACAGACCTCTCTTATTCAATACCGGAGTACAAATCGCTGTACATAAGCCAGAGGGTGTTTCACTGGACTTCCTGAATACGCTAAGTGTTAAACAAACTAGAAAGAACCCTATGTCTAGAGTACCTACCTTGGAGGATACTGGCTGGTCTCTAATTCAAAGTCTGCAAATATTTCAGGCATTCACGGGTGAACTGGATTGCGACGGTCTCCGTCACCCAATATAAACCGATGGATACATACGGGCGTCACATCCCTGACAGAATGAACTGAAATGAAGAGCATTCAAGAATAAGCGTGGGTGTACAAGATCCTAAATGCACACCAGACCACCAGTAAACTAAGGACGAAAGTCGGGCAATCAGTCGACAGATCCACTCGACAGAAAATAATCGCCCTCACATCTCCAGACACACCAATAACTTACCATGCGTAGCTCTACCAGAAAACGGAATGGGCGTCCTCCATCGATACCGGACGATCAAGGACTTTCCAACTGTGCTCGAGTCCTTATAAATATCGGCGCGCAATACGTAAAGCAGTATCACCTGAATTTGGGACGGAAGTAAGAGGCATGGAAAGCGGGCTACCCATAATACATGGCCGCCATGTTGGAATGGTGAAATAATCATACCTGCAAAGCAGCAGAAATAAGATAAAATACCCAATCCAATGGGCAAATCGGAACTCGATCGTCAGTGCTAAACAGTGATAGAGAATAGAACCAAAAAGCTGATACTATAATATCCCGAAGTATTTGGAACAGCGCCTCGAAGTTATGTAAGATCATAAAAAATACAGATAAGTAAAAAAAACTATTATCCCAAGATGTAGTGAATCCTGAAAAGGTAACCACGTCTCTCAAAAAAAATCTTTTTTTTTTAAGACAATGTTAGAGACGGATATAGGATGCACTATCAGGAATAGATAATGAAAATTAAAGCTGAATCGGGGGAATTATAGTAGAGCATTCTGCCAAGGTATATATTCATTCAGTCCCTTGGTAGCTGTTTGGAGGGTATATATCCGGAAAACTTCGCGTTACCCCCTCAGGCCATTGATGTTATTATCCTTTGGGTTGTGTACTTTTTCTAGTATAATCCATTTTAAGTCAGTAGGTTCATGCCTCATTTCCTGCCAATGAGATACCAGGGGGGCTCCTCTCTTATTGTTTCTTAGAGCCGATTTATGTTCTGTGAGTCTTACTCTGAACTCCCGACTAGTTTCGCCCACATAACCCTTGGCGCACGGGCATATGATGAGGTAAACCACATTGGCTGACCTACAGTTAGTCATTTCATGGAATTTGAGTTTTTTTTCCCCATATTAGTTCATCAGACACAATCGCTGAACTACAGGCATGACAATTGCCACATTTATGCGTACCGACAACTCGTTTGTCCCCGCTGATCGACTTCTGTACCCAGCCACCTCCATTTTCAAACTCAGAATGTACTAAATGGTTTACGCAAATTTTTATTGCGACGAAAAGCAAACACAGGTTTAGGCATTGAAGTATCCTGGGTGCCAGAATTCAGGATATGCCATTGTGAGCAAATGATTTGTCGCAACTGGTTGTTCATATTCGAATGGCGGGTCACACATACCAATTTGGGTTCACTGGTGTCAGTTTTTGTCTCTAAAAGGGCATCCCTGTTATAGTACTTCGCCCTTTTATATGATTCTTTGATGAGTCTAGGGGGATATCCTCTTGCTAAAAATTTAGTCCTCAATTGTTCTGCATGGAAATCGAAATTGCTTATGTTGGTACAATTGCGTCTAAGTCTTAGAAATTGGCTGAACGGGATGCCATCTTTTTGGTTCCTGGGGTGGAAACTCTGATACTGTAACAGGGTGTTCCTTGCAGTAGGTTTGGTGTATAATGATACTCCAATTTCACCATCTACCATCTCAATCCAAATATCTAAGAATTCGATGCGGTTCCTGCTAAAGTTGATGGTAAACTTAAGGTTAGGGTCACAGAGGTTAAGCCAAAGGGAAAATTCCGTGAGTTGCTCTTCTGGTCCACTCCAAATAAAAAAGATGTCATCGATAAATCAATGCCAATGACTCACGTTTTCAAAAAAGGGTGCAATTTCATTGAAGATAAATCGATCTTCAAAATTACCCATATAGATGTTAGCTACATTAGGTGCGCAGGCCGCGCCCATGCTAAATCCATGGTTTTGCCTAAAGATAGTCTTGTTAAATTCAAAATAATTTTCCTGTAACACAGTACTCAGGCATTCCAAAATGAACAAATTATCTATATGGCTGTCGCCAGTCTCTAGGGCCTTTTTAACTGCCTCTAATGCTCCACGTTGTGGGACATTCGTATATAATGCCTCTAGATCCATAGAGACAAGAATGTCAGTATGTTCGTTAAAAGGAATACCTTCTAAGAGGCTAATAAGATGTCCAGTGTCCCTAATATAGGCTGGAAGAGAATATACCAGCGGTCTTAGGAACTTGTCCACATACTTGGATAGTGGCTCAGTATTAGACCCAATAGTGGATACTATTGGCCTATAAGGGGGTGAAGGCTATTCTTGTGCATTTTAGGTAGTCCATAGAGGAGCGGGACACTGGTATATGTCTGATTTAGGTATTCAAATTCTTGTTGGCATATACTTCCTCTTTCAAGGGCACAGGTCGTAAAGATCTGTATCTCGTTCTTAATTCTTTTTCCCCGGATAGATATTTACTCTCTGGTAGTGTTCAGGCACATTTGACATTTTTTCAATTTGTTGTACATGATCAACACTATTAAGTGCAACAATACCTCCTCCCTCATCACAGGGTTTAAAAGTGATATCTTTGTTACAAGACAGATTTTTGAGAGCCCAATATTCATCAAAATCTAGATTGTACTTAGGTTTACGTACAAATTTAGTGAGGTTCTGAATCTTATTACTCACCACCCTCTCAAAGATGGCCACCTCTGGGCCCACTTTGTCAAAGCTGGGTGTAAAAGTAGAGTCTGGGCGTAGACCAGATTTATTCAGGGTCTGAGGAGGATCATGTAGTTCAAAGAATTTCTTTAACCTTATCTTTCTGAAGAACGACTGTATATCTTCGCTCAATTCAAATTTATTAAGACACACACTAGGTACAAATAACAATCCCCGTGATAGAAGATTCGAAGTGTGTATATCAAATGGAACCTTAGATAGATGTTCTATCCAGTGGCCATGCTCCTGGCTACTCTAGGACTCATAATCTATATGTGCAATAAAGTAAGTTACTCCTGTGTAGTGGTTTCTCTTTGTCATTCCTGGTTGTCTCCTTGTATTGTTGATATATTGGTGCTATCGTATATGCTGTGCCACTTTCACATTACCATTGCCCTGTACTGTTTCCTTTCATTTGGGTGGGGGGATAGTCATTACAATGTGGCTGTGGACTGTGTAAGCATTGAGGAGGCACTCAGAGGCTTATTTTGGGACAACAGTGCCTTCCCATGCAATGCAGGTTATGTGGATGTTTTTCATTTGGTGCATGTGTCACACTCATGATTTGTGGGTACACAGTAGGTTGTTCAGTGTCGTCTTTGTCAGTGTACATGTCAGGGCTCATCGTGTGTGTGTTGGTTGTTGATGTGTGTGCAGCAGTGTTGTTTTTTGTGGGCCTGTGAGCTGTGTGGCCTAGCCGTTCCTGCCTGCCTGCATAGTTGATTGTGGGCATGGTTTCCGTCGTCTGCCCTGCTCCGTTGCGTTGTCCGTGGTGTGGCTGTCTGTTGGCAGTGCGTGTGTGTTCTGGGTGGGTGAGTTCAGATTTGTTCGATTTATTTGTATGTTGACTTACCTGCATACCTCCGTTTACCATAAATTATTGACCCCCAACATGCCCCTCCTCCTCCCCACATCACAGCCCCGGCAGGTACTCCCCTTCCGACAGCGGTTGCTGTGTCATCGGCGGCGACGGTCCATGACTTGCTGGTGGTGGAGCATGAAGAGTAGCGGAAATGCGTTTTGAGCTGGGTCCATGACGGCGGTTTGCCTGTGGTGGGTATCTCTGCAATGTTTTGCCTCTCCGATGTGGTGATTCCGCCGTGTTCAGGCTGATGGTTTCTCCGCAGCGATTTGCTGTGTCATTTCCGCCATCATGATTTCGCGGACGGTCGGAGACGTCATTCCGTACGGCGGTGTCTCTGGATTACTTACGTCCGCTGCGGAGTCGGGTGTATTTACGCGGCGGTGCATGTTCTTCCGCGGCGCACGGAAATTTAACAGTGATTCCCATCCTGATATGGCGGACGGACTAGCCGTGGCCATCATTATCGACCCCTTAGTTATCAGATCTTCTAAGAACTAACTTTGAGAATACCATGGTAGATTTAACTCGGTCAAGATTTGCGGTTTAAGAATGAGAGGATACTGGTTTTGTGTGGCAATTGCATTCCGCTCTCTGTAATTGATACATTGCCTATATTCACTGTTTGCTTTTGTCATAAAAATAATCGTCTTGCTGGCTGGAGAGGTGGAGGGGCCGAATGGCTCTTTTTCCAAGTTCTCCTGTAAATACTACTGAAGAAAATTATCCTTGTTTTTACAGTCAAGGAGTAACGTTTGCTATGAGGAGTTGACATTCCCAACAATAGATAAATTCTGCAGTTGTAATTTCAATTCAGAAGAAGTTAGTCTGCTCCTTTTTTTTGCTGAATCAAATTCAGCTTACTGTGGTGGAACACCTCTTATTTACCTTTTTCCTTAGGAGAGGCCTTTAAAGAAGCAGGTTGCAGATTGAAGCAGGTCAAAGACTGGCTCTGGGAAATAACAAGCCTCACAGTAAGTTGAATTAAGGTTTATTCCTTGTGTATTCTGATCAATTGGCGGATTTAGGGCCTGATGTAGCGGTCAGCAGAGAGGTTACTCTTTCATAAATGTGACAGAGATACCTCCTGCTTTACTACAGGTTCCTGAAGAAATTATGATCTTCTAATATGGCAAACATGATATCTGTTACATTTGAACATTGCTTTCTCCTTGGTAATTGCTTTGTGTAAGCTGCTGTTGGTGGCGATTTATATGTCTGGTGTTGGTAAGAAGATCTATGTTGCTGCTGAAAGAGCTGATAAGGCTGATACCTCTGGTAACCTCCTCTGTATGAGAACAGGCATCTTCAACAGTCCTCTTGAAAAGAGGTCTTTCTTATTTGCAAGGCATCGTCGACATGTTTTCCAAACAATGTCTCTCCGTTGTATGGCATGTCTAAAATGTTGCTCTGTTCTTCAAGCCTGCATAATGTGGCCTTCAACCATCCTTGAGGCCTTAGAACTGCAGACCCTGTCAGTTGTCTAAATACTGTTGATGCAATATCCATAGTACAGTCTATGATTTCTGACAATGTTCTCTCTCCTTCCAGCAAGATTTTCTTTGCTTCTCCTTTTATCTTCTAACAAAAGGCCTATATATGCGGCAATGTCTGACCACATGTGCCTGTTGTGGTCTGGCGCCAGAGAAGATGGCAGCTGGTTAATGCCGCTCCATGCCCGAGGGTTGTTTTTCTAACCGGTGGCAGCGTCCCAGCACTCAACCTGACCCAAAGGCTTTGTTGGTGAAGATGCGCTGCTTCGCATGATGCCTTTCTTTGAAAACGGTAATCAGCTAACACCACGTATTCCAATGTGACAGCAACGGCACTCCGTGATTGGATTTGCGGCCAACATTTCTTATTCATATAACGCCCTAACACCAGCATCTCCACAGCTTCCTGCAAAGAACTATTTTTTGCAGAAAAAATATGCTCCTGGATTATTTTTCTACACTTAACTCTATATTACTTAGCAAATAATTCGTTTTTTCTTCTATTAGGCATGTAAACTGCCTTATTGACATTTGAGTCAGTCAGTATGACTGTATTTTAGGTCAACTTTTGCATAAAGCTACACCTAAGGATTTCCATATTTTTTGCACCCTAAATACCTCGCATTGGCAATTTCAAACCTTTTTTCTGTTTTACAGAGTGACATTGAGGAACGGCAGCAGGTCATATCGCCCCCTCTTACGGTGACCTATTCCTACATTTACTTCTGCTTCACATTCCTCTCTACCAAATGGAAAAAAATGTGCCTAAGCTCACACCTTCTTCAGTGCTATCATCTACTAAGCAAATTTAAAAAGAACCTCCTTCACCAGCTAATTCTCCTCCACCAATATCTTTGGAGTTACTCTTAGATGAGATACAGGCTCTCAAGCCCTATATGGAGGAAACAAACATACGTTTCCAAAGCATGGAGGATAAGTGGTCTACTCTTGACATCAAAATCAATTTAATGGAATGTCAAATAGAATCTCTGCAAACATCTCCTCAGCAGATTCATCCTATGAACGCAGAAATATCTCAGATTAAAAAAAAAAGTGGAAAACCTTGACAATCGGAGCAGATGCAACAATCTGTGAATTTATGGTTTGGCTGAGGGATACATAAGGCGCACAGGAGCAAGGGACGGCGTTGGATATTGAGATCCTTGCCGGCCTCCTTGTTTCCTGTACAGACCTTGCTGTTCGTTGACGCTGGACCAGCGTCGTTCTTGATACCTAAGGACCTGATTTCAAGACATCAGTTCCGCGATGGAGGTAAGACTGAGCGGCTGCTCGTTTTCCCGTCACTCGAGAGGAATCTTGGTAGAGTGTTGGTTTCTACGCTCCCAAGACAGGATCGAGCAGAGACGCACACCACGGAGGTGTTTGCCGCGTCTCTGCTGGGGTTCAGATTCCGGTGTATCCGAGAGGTACTAGAGGGTGCAGGTGCTGTAACAGTGCACCCCGTCGGAAAGACAAGTGGACGCCAGCCTACAGTGTGTAGTGGTTGAAGGTGAGCGGCTTCCGTACTCACTGTACCTTACGGTCGAGTGCCCGGCTGGGCATTCCCGGGGCGTTTCAACACAGCGCATGAAGCAGTTATAAAAGGCGCTATAGCACAGTGGAACGAGTCTTCCCCATTAGCCTCTTTCGAACGGCATTTTCGGCCGTTACTCTGCACAGTGCCCTCCGTTGGGGAATACCGGGACCGGTATTCATGCGGAGGACGGTTGGATCGAAGCCCTGCTGAAGTAACAGGGCCGCTAATGCGTATCGTTATAAATCTTGTTTATTTCTAGGTTTACTACAGGGTGTGTGGTATTCCGCACACCGCAAGACTATAAATCGCTATTTTATTTTGTCCACTATTCTTTTCTTATTAAAGGTTGCTGGGAAGCACACCTAAAACACTGTTGTTGTGTGGTCATTTCTGTCTCCCCGATCCCGAGATCCTGGGAAGATCACAATATTATACCTATTTCTTTGTTTAATGTGAATGCACCTACTAAACCTAACAATAATTTTTTGCCAACCATATCTATTTCTACACAATATGTTACTTATGGTGGCGAGTGTAATTTAGTTGTTGATCCTTATACAGATCGCACATCCAAAGTATCTTTCATTTCTTCTCCAATGCACCAACATTTTACCACAATAATTACTCACAGAGCTCATGTTGATTGCTGGAGATTATGTAATCTGCAACTACGTGAGTATACTTTTTTCTCACCTACCTTTTTCAACCTGGTATAGATTATTTGTTTCTAAATCTTTATCACAACACATGTTACAGGCAAATTTAGGCTCTATAATAATTTCTGACCTTGCTCCATTAATTTTCGATTAAGAATGACTCCCTTTTACTATGACCAAGAAAAGATGGAAGTTTAACACTTCTTTATTAATTGACCTGACTTTTACCTCTACTTTCGAAGCTTTTATTACTAAATTCTTTAATCATAACACTTCCTCAGTTTCATCTTTCCCAGTTGTGTGGGGTGCCTTACTGCCTCAGCCAGAGACTTTATTATATCTTATGTTGCTAGAAAGAAGAGATGTAACTCCCCAAAAGCACTTGAAATTCCTAAACACATCAAACTATTAAAGACCCTCATCACCGCCACTAATTCTAAACCTGAACTTAATAATCTTATTGTAGAAAAATGTAAAAATAATAAGTTATCTACAGAAAATGCAAACTCCTATCTTTTTAGAGGTAGTGCCCGTTATTATGGAGGCCAAAATAAAGCAGGCAAACATCTTGCCTCATACCTTAAAATCGGGAAACATCTTTTACAATGCAACTTTTACCATGCAGTGCCTTTACATCGCAGGTTTTACAACGCAAACCATTACAACGCATTGCGCTGGGGGGTGCTCTAGGATAGGGAATAGATTTAATTTACTATCCAACACCTTCCCTACTATCCACTGGGACTGGAGTTGGAATAGTAAATTAAACTATTCACTATTATTATTATTATTATTATTGCATTTATTGAGCGCACAGCTACCCGGAGGTTTCCCGGCGCTTGCCTTGGGAACCCGTCCTGGCTTTTCCCTGTGAGATAGCCCCTACAGGGCATCCCCAAGGTGAAAGCCAGGCATCCCGCCGCAGGGGGGCCGTTGTAGAGATTAAGCAAGCTTAATGCCCAGAGTTGCAGAGTGAGAACCCATGATTAGAGCAGGCACCGAAGCGAGAATTATCGAGTCCGTGGACATTTGAGCTCAAGAACCTGCCGCGTCGGGAATTGAACCCTGGTCCCGGGTCTGATCTCAGCTTCCGGGTCTTCCTGCTCTACACCGTGAGCCACACTTCTCCACACAGCCACACTTCTCCACACTATCCAGCACCCCTCAACACTATGCGTTGTAAAGGCATGCGTTGTAAAACTTGCGATGTAAAAGCATGCGTGGTAAAAGCATGCATTGTAATGTCATACATCTCTTAAAATCAGGAAAGAACGTAAGCATGTTGATTATGTTTTAAACTCTGATTCGTCTCCAGTGATCAAAAATGTGGATATCCTAGAAGAATTAAAAAAATGTTACACTACTCTCTATACCCCTGAAACCATCCCAAACCCTACTGATATACAAAACTATCTTTCTTCGCTACAAAAACAGTTTCCTATTGATCTTGACTTTTCATCACTAGAGAAAGATATTTCTATAAAATATATCTCTCATGAGTAAAACTCAATAAAGTAGGGAAGGTTTCTGGCCCAGATGGATTCCCTGTTGAATTTGATTCCCACTTTTCTACATATTTTCTTCCACATCTCCAATCTTTATTTATGCATTTCATCTAAAGTTTCAAGTGGTACTTTTCAAGAGGCATTCATCTGTCTAATTCCTAAAAAGGAAAGAGACCATCATTTTTGTAAAAATTATAGACCAATCTCATTACTTAATTCCGACTATAAATTATTTGCTCAAATCCTTGCGCTTCGACTAGAATCATTTCTACCTTCAATTATTTGCAAAGAACAATCTGGTTTCACTATTATTTACTAGGGTTTTCTTTTAACATATTGCACAAATACAACAAATGTTCCCATTCACTTGCAGATATTTCTCTTGATGTAGAAAATGGATTAGTCTTTTATTTTTCATACACTATCCTCGTTTGGTTTCGGTCCTAAGTTTATTTCTGTCATAGATTTATTATGCACAACGCCCAAAGCTTTTGTTTTTGCTAATGGATCTATTTCCACTCTCTTCTCCTTGCAAAGAGGAGTTTGTCACGGTTTTTCTCTCTCTCCACTTTTATTCATTCTTGCATTAGAACCTTTTCTTGGTAAAATAAAAAAAACTCAAAAATATATGGTTTTAAATATGGTAAAACTCATATCAAACTGAGTCCCAATGCAGATGATATCTTCTTATACCTATCTAATCCAGAGTCTTCTCTTCCAGCATTCATTGCAGAAATGTATGCTTTTTCTTACTTTGCAGTTATGAATTGAATCATGATAAATGCAAAATCCTTCCTTTAAACGTTCTCTGTTTAAACCATGATTTAACTTAAACTAATTTTACATGGAATTCCCCCAAAATTAAGTATTTAGTACTTTGGTTTGCTTCGTGTATATATCATACTTTATCTTTATACATGACTCAAGTTCTCACCACACTATCTAATTCCGTTTCTAAATGGCACCCTCGGGATCTATCTTGGTGGGGTAGACTTGATACTATCAAAATGATGCTTGCTCCTGTTGTCTTTTATACTATTTCTGCCATTCCTCCCACTATCCCTTCATATTCAAAAACATTTATTCTATCTTATGCTCCTTTTTATGGAATAAAAAAAAACACGTATCTCCCTAGCCATGCTTAAACGCAATAAATCATATGGTGGTGTGAAGTTTCCTGATTTTGTATCTCATCGTAATGCCTTTCTCCTTAAACAACTTTCTAAATGTTTGCATTACGTTTTCAATCTATCTCCACTGTGGAAGGACATTGAACTCTCCTTTCTTTCTTCCTTTTCACTCCAAGAATCTCTTTCATTTACTCATAAGACGCATTACCTTTCCTCACCTATACATAAAACTACCCTTAAACTTTTTCAATCAATAATTGTCTCACACCTTTCAGACAGTGACCAATTTCTTAATTCTTCAATCTGGCATAACCATCTTATAAAAATCAACAATAGACCTATTTTTTGGAATACTTGGCGGAATAAGGGTTTGTGTTGGGTTTATCAACTTTGCTCAAATGATACTTTTCTTACCTTTCCTGAGAAGAATTACTTTATAAGTTACCAAAATCATACTCTAATAAATGTAAGGTATTGATTAAAATCACATCCTCTTCCTTGTCTTCCTTATCTTCGATTTCTCCCCCTTTACTATCTCAATGCTATATCCTTCCTATATTAAGTGCCCAATCAAGCGTCTCATTTATTTACAAGTTCCTCAATAAACCTCCAGACCAGGTGGAGAAGTGTGGCTCAATGCTTAGAGCGGCAGACCTTGATGCAGAACGCTGGCCAGGGACCAGGGTTCGATTCCCGCCTCGGCGGGTTTTGGGTTTAAATTCCTCTGACCGGATATTCTCGCCTCAGTGCCGATTCTAAGCATGGGTCCCACGCTGCAACTCTGGGCAATAGCTTGCTTAGTCTCCACAAAGGCCCCCTGATACACAAGGGATGCCTGGTTTCACCATGGGATGCCCAGGAGTGGACACCCCACAAGGAAAAGCCAGGAGGGGTTCCCTTGTGGTAGGAGTACAAGCGCCGGGATGCCTCCGGGTCACTGTTCGCGCAATACAAATACGCCACATTTACATTTACATCATAGAAATAAGAATAAAATTGAATTACAATGGGAACAGGAATTTCATACTTCGTGGTTCATTGCGTTCTGGGATAAGTTGTGGTTAGAAATTGGTAAGACCACAAGATCGGATAGTACAACTCTAACTCTTTTCTTTCTATGCAATCGACTTCTGTTTACTCCAACTACTTTACATAAATTTAAATCTACAATCGCCCTAAATTGTTGGTCATGTAATGCTTTGAATGCTGATTTGTTTCATATGCTTTTTTCTTATCGCTGTACTCATCAGTTCTTGTTCAAGGTATGGTCTAAAATAATATAATTTTTGCACCCATTTTCCATTCTCTCCTATGAAAATTTTTCTAGGAACTCTTTTTGAACATTGGCAATCCCTTACGTGTAACACTGCCATTGTAGACTTACTAATTGCAGTTGCATTCCAACCAACAACACAAAATTGGAAACAATCCACACAACTTTCTTTTCAAGCTTGGTGGTACAGTGCTTGCTATAATCATCGACTCGATTGTGCATACCTTTCTCCTCCATCGCTTGCCCTTAAAAAAGAACATATGTGGTCCCCTATAACTATTTTCATAGATGCTTCTGCTCGAAAGTTTACCCACCATCACCCTTTGTTGGGAGAGGTCCTCAAACCACCATGAATTGTCTTATAGTTTTATATTTTTTGGTTCTATTTATGCTTTCTAATTCTATATTACAGCCATTACTTCTCACCATGTTGATATTTTTAAAAATGTATTATTCTTCCCTGCTCCTTTATTATTATAGTTATAATATTATTGTATTACTACCCACTGACTTTCTCTATCTTTTGATTTGTTGTAACCTTTTGCATATAGGCAACTCTTTTGATTTTCCAGATTTTTATTGTATTATTAGTTAATCCATTGTAAAGAAGTGCATTTCAGCATTAACTGACTGTATATTCTCTGTTGCATTTTTTCTTCAATAAAGTTTTCCTTTCAAACTTTAAAAAGGAGATGACTTGGCGGCAGAGGAGAGACTTCACTAGGTGAAGTCTGTTATGGGCGCAAAATATCTAGTGGTGGTATATCTCTTGTTGACGGTATCATCAACGACATCATAGTCGAATCTGACGGTGGCAGTTTTTTTATGTCTAAAGTGTTGGCATTACACATGTCGTCGACAGTGTCATTGCCGTAGATGTCGATTTGTTAGAGGTGTGTTCGTCTTCTAGTTGTCCATGCTGGAATTTGTGACGGCGATGATGTTGTCGACGTCTTTTTAGCTAGCCTGGATTTTATCGCTCTGAGAAGGACTTTTCAAAGGGGAGAGCCTGATTTGAAGCTGGAGTAATAGGTTCTGACCTGGCTGCTTATGAGGAGAGTTTCCCTTTTTCCCCCCAGTGAGAACTATGTCTCAAAGGCTTATGGTGAGTCTTTTTGTGACTCTTGGTCATGTGACCTTTTCTTTTTGTTGCTATTTCTCCTCAGAAAGAACAGACTTTCTTGATTTTAATTTCTGTAGCAATAACAAAAGTATCTCCTCTCTATCTTGTAGAGTTTTGGAAGAAAAAGTTGGCAGATTTTACAATTGTTTATCTCTTGGGCAGGGTGAAGGCAGTACATACATTCCTTATGTGGGTCTTCAGAACAAAGCCTTACTTCCCCACAGGTCTCACAGGGTCTGAAAAGTCTTTTTTAAATGGCTCTGACAGTTTTATAACCAATAACTGTTAAATGGAAGGGACAAGTTTTCTATATTACCAAAATTTGGATTAGATGTTCATTAACTGAACAGATCTCAGTGAGACTCCCTTTGCATGATGTGCAGTGGAAAATCTAAGAGTAAATGGATCTGTGAGAAATGATCTTAAGGGTGCTGGATAAATTAACCTAATGACTGCCTTCTGGCCGTTATATGTTATGTGTACTTTTTCTACTGCTTTCAAAGGTACCATGGGACACACACTTCGCTGACAAGAATGACCAAGCACGTGAATGTAAGAAAGATTCAAATACTGGAGAAATGAAATTTACTATGCGTTGAATTGTTTCCTTTGTGGAATAAGCTTTGCAAGTTTCTATAGTCAGAACTGCCTCCAGGAATGTAGACAATTTGGATGGCATTAGGGATGCCTTTTCTTTGTTTAACCTGAGACCTAGAGTCTTGAATGAAAAAAGGGAGGGCACTGTATATGTTCTTACACAGTGGAATGACGGACTGACCTTTTATTAGCCAGTCATCAGGAATACCTGGTGACTGTTCCTTCTCAAGAATGCGTCTTCCGAGAGGCTCTTCATCAGAGGCAGCACTCAAACGACTGCATTGGTTGCTGATACACAAAATGATCCTATTTAAAGTCCAAGAAATCATGTTTAAAGTCCTAAAGGCTACAGGGCCGGCCTATCTAAGGCGAAGAATACATCCCTATATCACGCAACGTCTGCTGTGGTCAACCTCAGGCAATCTCTTAGCACCCCCAAGCTATCGCCTGAAATCAAAAGGGGGAAAATCCGCTGCTGAACCAAGCCCTGGAATACGCTGTCACTTCAGTTGAGAATGGCACATTCAGAACCTCCTTTCAGGAAGCTTCTAAAAACATGGATGTTCTCCATACAGGACAAATTGGTACTCTTCCTCATATGAGCTGCCTTCCTTGCTGTGCCCACATAGTGCTCTCCCACCACCCACCTTACATGCCAGCGCCAAGATACTACGTGTCGTGAACGCTGCGCTTTATAAATGCCTTCATTCATTCAAGAATGCCGGAGCCCAAAAGGAAGGACTTTGAATTGGTATTGGTACCCTACAACCTAAAAAAAACTTAATTAAAGATGTTTTATATGCATGAGAATGTGGACGTATTCATCTAGGAAAACTAGCAATATGATTTCATATAATTTCTTGCAGAGACAGCATTCTGAATAGCTGCTTCTTTATGAATTTGTTTAACAGTCTTACTTAAATTCATAACTTGTCTCTATTTTTCAGATGTTATCTTGATTAGAAAGGAGTTTGAATTGAGTCCTTTGTTTTGATGTGCAAACAGGACTTCCTTTAGTACTCCTTTGCAAATAAGCGACCAGATTTACTTTTTTAACAGATCTTGATGTTTGGGTTTTTGGGAGGTTTTTGAAAAATTCCAGGGTGTGACCCTGTTAGGTTATGTCTACACCCACTTGTCTGAAAAGATAGTCTTCTAACGATAGTAATAATTGGATAGTTGTGAATACCAATGCTGCTGGCAACAGGTTGAGGTGGCACTGATGTCTGGATGCCTCGTGACTTTTTCTTCCCGCTGTACGTCTTCTACGAGCGGGCTGTGTCGCATATGATGCTACAAGAGTTGTTCTGTATTGCTGCTGGTGATTGTGCTGTCGGAGAAACCCCTGTAGAAACTGAGGACAGGTTGACTTTTATATGGTTGGTAAGGACCTCTAGGTAGAAACTGGCCACTTTCTCCGCCGCCATGAAATGATTGAAAGCAGCCCTGTTGCAAAGTTTCCAAAGATTGTGGTGCTATATCATCCATGATAGACCATAGGGTATTACCCACATGCTTACCAAAGAGGTTTTCTCTGTTAAAAGGCATTTCGAACACCGTAGCCTTAACCTTGGGACAGAAAGAAGTGGCCTTCAACCATCCAAGTCAGAGTAAAACTGCAGCACCAGCCATCTACCTGAAAACCAATGAGGCTATATCCATAGCTGGTTCAATTATTTCCGATGATGCCCTTTTACCTTATGTAAAATTTATTTAGCCTTGTTCCTTCTATCCTATGGCAGAGATGCCAGGAAGGCTACCATGTCAGAACACATCTGCCTATAATACCTTCCTAAAATAGCCAACCTATTGGATACTTTTATGGTTTTCGCTGCCATTGCTGAGACACTTGTCGCCATGTAATCTATACATTGGCCTTCTTTCTTCTGTGGTAGCAAACATGGGATAGAAGGATTTCTGCAACCTCCTTTGGGCCACCTGAATCGCTACTGAATCTGGATGTGGATTCCCAATCAAAACATGTAGGCGAGTTCTTGCAAGCTCTGTATTTCTTATCAAGCCAATGAGTGACTATTGTCACTGATGCAGGGTTCTTCATAGGGTGTAGCCCTTCTTCCCAATTGTGATCATAATGGAAATTGATTTCATTGATGTTCTTGCTGAATCTTTGAAGTGATACAGAAATAAAACTGCTTGTTCTACTGGTATTGGCTGGTCAAAACATTTTGAAGCTCACTCAAGGAGTTTGTGAAAACCTCCAATGTCTTCTGGAGAAGAACTAGTGGGTGGTGGCATGGGATATACAGATAGTGGGGCTATATAATCATCCCACTCAGGTCTTGAGTCAGATTGCTCTTGAAAAATCTCACCCTCTTCTGCCAGTTTATCCGCATTACTGCCGACTAAGTACTCATGTATTGTGATTGAAGCTAAAACACGTACATCCTTTCATGTCTGCAGGCCCAACAGGCTTTTCTTTTATTGATGAAGTGATGAAATAAATGGAGCATCCATACATATTGGAGTAGGCTACTGACTCTCTACAGCTGGTACGTTGGCTTCTGGGTATCTTCTGTAGTATTTGTCTAACATGTGATGAAGATCTGTTACCAAAGTCATTGGCACTTTAATTGTGTAGTCCTGCAAATGAGGTTGTTCCTCATATGTCTCGTTATATGGATACTTGTCCCGAAATTACATATTATAATAACATGTGTATTTGTAAAGCGCACGTTCACCCAAGGGTATCTTGATGCTGAATAACAGATGTTTATTGTTATCCAACTCAATGGTACTCAGGATGGGAGGCCTACCCTTAAAAGAGTAATCTCCTTTGAAGAAGGATGGTCGTCCTTTTTTGGTTCATCGTCTTCCAGTTCTTGGCACTTAACATGAAGCTGTGTGGGACTATAAACTGGGCTAAATGACCCGTTGTCTTCGTCTGACTCCTCAACCTCCAGCAGATGTCAGGAAGCAACAGTGACACTTCACTTGGGGTTGTCTGGTCTGGGTGTATATAATCAACAAAGAAGAGAGAGAGAAGAAAGGCAACCCATTAGTCCTCCTTAGTTATATTGAACTAAATCTAGCAAGAACGAGCGAACTACCTACTTCACCAGTGAACTTGAGAGGTCTGTAACTCAAGATCCCAAGGGAAAAAAAGGGGGGAACCATAGTGTTTTTTGAAGAACCTCATTCACCAAAATACCCCTTGAAGTGAGAGACCCTGAGTCAATTTTAAATCACTTACACTTGCACCGCACATACAAAAAAACAACTCCACAGTAATCAGCCGTCTCATCACACCCTGGAAGCATTTGGTGACCAGTGTGGGAACCCAATGATGAAGCATTCACCAACTAGGTTGGTGAGTGAGGGCTCTAAAAAAAAATAAGCGTGTGAATCTATAAAAGATTCAATACATGAGAACGGTGAAGTCAGGAGGGGAGAGAAGATTGAGGCAGATAGAAGGGAGAGAATATAGCAAGATGATGTTGATAATTTCCTGAAGTATAAACAATGTTAGGGTGAATCAAATATAATTATATTGATGCTCTGGGTAGTGGTTATTAAAAACAACAAAAAAACCCTGGTATACTCACTTCTGGATGGAGACACACATTGTGCCATGTCCTTCAGGGCACCACACTGGCCTTCGTGGAAGATGTCCTACAGGCAGCACCCTCTTAAAGGGCGGAACCATCGCCCCTCTCCTTCCATACGGGACAGGATTAGGTCAGAGGCACAGTACTCTACATCACTCCTACACTGACGGCGCTCCATTGGATCCCTATCGAGGCTCGGGCCATCTTCAATACCAGCTGCATCCTCAACAAAGTCATTACAATTGGCAACCCCTGCCAGCATGGAAAGCAGGTGTGTGCTGTGCAGAGGCAAGCAGGGGACATTTTCTGGTGGATAATGCTCCAATTGGATTGACACTTTCGGAGCACCCTTCTTTAAATTAGGCTCTACGTTTTATTTACAATGTGATTTACACCCAGTACATAAATATTCCAAAATTAGCAGCCAAATAACGGCCTTAATCAGCTTCCCAAGAATACAAATGTCAGATGGTAGATGTGTTGACTACCATGGCTTCTCCTAATGTTCCACTTTGCTTACTCATTCCAGAAGCACAGAGAGCCCATACTGACTTCATATGCTGTTCATCTCCCTGCTTCCCCATCTTTCAGTGACCTTAAACTTAAGTAAACAAAATAAATAAGAATGTGAAAACTACTTTATTACTGCGTTAACCATCCCATAGCCCTGCATGTGGTGGGTCGGTATGAAGAGAAAACATAATAATAGGAAGCACACTGAAGAAGAACCCTGCCATGAGGCACATGTCAAGCTTGACTTCTGAGACTTTCAATGGGCTCACCTGCAGACAGATGCTCATGATGAAAGCCGAAAGACCATGATGTAGACAAAACAGAAGGATGCTGACCCGTTGGCAGGAATGAATAGGTCTTGATTAAGAGGGCAAGTATATATGAAGCGAGCACCAAAGGCAGAGGTACAAGAAATATGGCAGGAGGCTAGAGTGGAAATGGAGCATGACAGTGGGGTACCAGTGAAAAAAAACAACATTGTAAACAAGAATGACATTCAGAAAAAAAGTAAAGAATCCTTGGAGTTATCATAAATATTGTATAGGAACTAATATTTAGTACTTAGATCAGTCATTAGGATCAGTTTTAAAACATTTTAATTGGAAACCCGAACACGAAATCCAACAAATCTTATGAAAGCTAGATTACAATACAGTAAGTGATCTTGGCACTGAATAAGTGATGAAACCATGCTCCATAACGATATAAATGAAGAATATACATAATATTAATTTGGAAAAATGTACCAACTACCTTGAGGCAGAGGTGGGTAACTGAGAAAGTGAAAGAAGAGCAAAATGAGACAAAGGTATTCCCTTTAATTATCACAATGGTTGCAGAAAAATGCAATAAAAAACAGTCCCCTTATAACGAGCATATTGGTAGAGTATACATTAACCCCAGCTGTCCTCTAAGCGCAATGGGTAGATAACAGTGGTTTAATATTATTTAACTCAATGGCACTCATGTTATTGAACTTAGTTGAGTTGCTGGGATTCAAAGCTGTGACTATAGGGTCAAAAACATTTTGAAGCATGGAGCCAACAGGCTCACTCACTTGGACCAAGACTCCTCATATGTGCGCATTTATAAATAGTCTACACAAATGCTTCAGAATGTATGTAGCACATTTGTCTTTTTTTCATACTCTTTCCAAGTGCAGTGAGAAATCTCAAGTCAGAAAACATATCATACAAGGGCTAGGGACTAGGGGCAAAGTGACAAATATAGAGTTTTTCTTAAGATACTTACACTTAAAGGAAAATATATATATGACTTGTAAAGGAAAATAAAATAATGCTGGCACAACAAGTTGGTCCACGCCCGTGATTCCGCGCTTAAGCGGTGTTTTGTTGCGAGGTATTGCATATATATATATTACCTACTGGCGATAGCCAGTAGGTATATATAGTTAGGACCTAGTTACCATAGGAAATTCCGAACATTCTATTGGGAATAACTTTGACGCTGATTTAAGGATCTGCTTGTAATTTTCCTTAAATTTGCCTCGCTGCGCTCCGCTCCTTCCCTAAAAGTTTCGGGGGGATTCGTCAAGCGGGGGCCAAGAAAAAAGGGGGGTCCCAAAACATGTTTTCCCCATGTTAATTTCCATAGGGACATTCTGACAAGGCTACAGCTCGAACGGCTGAACGGAATTACACCAGATTTGGCAAAATGGTAGGGATTGGTATGCAGCAGTGCCTTTTGTATGTTTGGTGAAAATCCCTCCTGTAGTTCTTGAGAAAATTGAATTTGAAATTTTTCAAATGGCTTTTTCTATGGGACCTTTAGTCACGGCTACAGCCCGAACGGCTGAACGGAATTACACCAAACTTGGCAAAATGGTAGGGACAGGTATGCAGTAGTGCAATTTCTATATTTGGTGAAAATCCCTCCAGTAGTTGTTGAGAAATTGAATTTGAGCAAATTATATATCTATATGCGCCCAACATTCTATTGGGAAAACCTTTGGCGCCGATTGAGGAATCTGCGTGTAATTTTCCAGAATTTTGGCCAGCTCCGCTCCGCTCCTTCCCTGAAAGTTTTGGGGGGATTCGTCAAGCGGGGGCCGAAAGGGGGACCAAACCGTATTTTCCCCATGTTAATTTCCATAGGGACATTTATACACGGCTACAGCCCGAATGGCTGAATGGAATTACAACACATGTGGCAAAATGGTAGGGCCTGGTATTCAGATGTGCCTATGCTATGTTTGGTGAAAATCCCTCCAGTAGTTCTGAGAAAATTGAATTAGAAATTTTTCAAATGGCATTTTCTATGGGACCTTAAGACACGGCTACAGCCCGAACGGCTGAACGGAATTACACCAAATTTGGCAAAATGGTAGGGACAGGTATGCAGTAGTTTTCTATATTTGGTGATAATCCCTACAGTAGTTGTTGAGATAATTGAATTTGAGCAAATGTATATATCTATATGCGCTCACCGTATGCGCACCGAGTTTCTGATTGGCTGGCAGTTGACTGTCAACATTCCAAACTGCCCAAACCAGGAAGTGTTGGCCACCATCTTGTTTTTCAGGAGAACTGAGGCACAAGAGAGCCCAAAACAAGAGTGGAAAACACGAAAAGGGGGCAGGGTAGAGACCCCCAACCCTCGAGCCCTTCTCAGGGGGTCCCAAAAGCAAAAAAAAAAGAAGAAAAATTCAAAAAAATCGCGGGGTAAAATTTGCACTCGGTGGTCCTTCTGGGACCCCCTGAGGAGGGCTAGGGGGTCAGGGGGTCTCAACCCTGCCCCCTTTTCGCGTTTTCCACTCTTGTTTTGTGGTGTCTTGTGCCTCACTTCTCCTGAGAAACAAGATGGCTGCTCAGGTGGTCCCAGAAGGATAATAACATATATAAACGTTATCCGCTAATAGAATTAGCATTTACAAAACCTTTGAAATGTATTGAAAAAAAATATAGGTTTCACGCCTGATATAGTTAGGAATTAGCATTTAAAAAACCTTGCAAATTCACTGAAAAAACCATAGGTTTCAAGCCTTATATAGTTAGGAATTAGCATTTAAAAAATCCTGCAAATTCACTTAAAAACCATAGTCATGAATGATGTAATATGTGATATCATCAGCAGTGGATTGCGGGTGCGCGAAATATAGTTAGTACAACTAACTATATGGGAGCAATTTCAATGGTTTTTTAAATGCTAACTCCTAACTATAAAAGGCCTGAAACCTATGCTTTTTTAAGTGAATTTGCAGGGTTTTTAAAATGCTAATTCCTAACTATATAAGGCCTGAAACCTATGGTTTTTTAAGTGAATTTGCAAGGTTTTTTAAATGCTAATTCCTAACTATATAAGGCCTGAAACCTATGGTTTTTTAAGTGAATATATATATATATATATGTATACATTTGTATGTTTACTGAAAAAAACAAAGGTTAAAGTAACGTTATAGTTAGGTGGATTTATCAGTGAAAAAAGTAATGTTTTGTACCAAGAAAAACACAGCAATTCTCCCTATATAGTTAGAAGAGCTAACTATAACTTGGGCCCCTGCCATGCACTACTTTTGACCTCACATATAACATCATTCATGACATGTTCTATGTCATCATTTATGACATCATTGATGACATCTCAAATCACATTATTCATGACATCACGACGTCATGCTAGCTTCTTTTCTGCACATTGCTCTTGAAATGGGTATACAATTAGACCTAAGAAAGAAAGTGCCAAAAATCTCAGAATATTAAGAAGGATCTTTATTGCTAACACACATAGAACTCTCATAGGTAAAGCAAGGTCGTGTAATTTGCAATGTGTAGTCGAGTCCATGTTGACTATGAACCACAGATGAAAGGGTTTACATGTATCAAACCCCTGACAGTCATTGAACCTACACTGAGAACTGAAGTGGATATGAGTAGAGAAGTGGGTACTGTTAACAGTGTGTACTCTATGGAGAAAGTTTACTCTGTACCACACTGGTTGCAGACTGTGAAACTCTCATAAGACATTCACCACAGAGTATTTACAAGTATCTACTAAGCATAGTGTACAATTTGACAATTGTACTGATGTGAAAGGAAGGGCGGTTTGTTGGGTGTCATTTTTTTGAAACACACAACCAAATATAAATACCTACAAAAGAACTGTACATCTGTTTCAGAAAGTATTAGCAGTCAAGAAAGCCTAAATACGTGTTCTTTTTTTATTCAAAGTATGAGAGAAACAGAGATTTTAATAGAATCAAAACATATCAATGACTTATTGTTGCGTAAATGACAAATATTTGCTGAAAACCAATTTCCACACATCATTTCTGCATATATAGTTTTATGAGTGAAATGTCTGTCTGGATAAGTGGCCATTTCAATTGTGAATGTGCTGTCTATAAATAACTGTATGCTTCTACACAATGCTTTAATAATGTATTTTTGACAGTGTAATCTAAAAGACACCATCAGATACATACCAGATCCTTACCACTCACCTGCTGAATGAGTATGGCATATTTGCATTGCTTGTTCTTTGTGTGCCGCTTTGATTTTTTACAATCCGTGTGACTTCAGTGATCTAACATTGATGGCAGCACCTCTACTCAGAAAAGAGCTCATTCACCCCTGTTTGAAAGAAATTGTGTTTAACAGGAGAGCGAGTGAGGCCACGGCTGCATTTCTCTCCTTTAGTGCATCTGCTGAAATGTTTTGTCCATGTGTGAAGGCTGGCCTACATACTTTAAACCTGCTCCCTTTAGGCTCAAAATATTTCAGCTTTTGAGTGCTGAAAGTATCTTATGCAATTAATAATTTCAAACGAAGAATAGAGAAAAAAAACGAAAAAATGCTTTCACTACCAGGCTTTTAAAACTGCAGAAAGTATGTCATTTGCTTTTTTTGAACACCTGAAATGCATAAAGCTTACCGTAGAAAGTGATGGAACACTATTTGCACCTTTCTAGACTAATTTTTCAACAACAGGGTATGCATATTACACTTCCCCTTTATGGAAGAATAATACCAAACGTAATTTTTGACTAATTCATAGCTTTTATCCCCAAATATAAAATGTTGTCTAAATGTATAAACAAATGTCACAAATCAGAGGTACCACACTGGTCAAAAGTTTAAAGTTAATTCAACTGTCCAGAAGGGAGGGGGAGAGAGGGATGGAAAAAGGTAAGCAAAAGGGTGAGAGGGAAGGACAAGGCCAAAATGCAGTTGTGAAGAAGAAAAGAAGATAAATGGGCAGAGGAAAAAACAGAGGTGAAAAAAGAGAAGAGAGAAAATGGAATAGAAAGATGAGGAGAGAGACAAACGTGTGATTGGAAGTCAAAGATCGAGCAAGACAAGAAAGGGGAGATGAGAGAAGAAAAGATAGCAGGATATAGGAAGGAGGCAGGCCTGAGAAGTGAGAGGAAAGGGACAGTAAGACAAAAGGAGAGGAGGGAGTAAAATGAAGAGAGCGATAAAGAGAGGGAGACATGGGAAGTGGGGGGAGAGAGAAAAAGGGGGTAAGAGAGAGAGCGAGTGCTCATAGATGGAAGTGAAAATCGAAAAGATAGGAAATATGAAAGGATAGCCATTTTAGAGAGAAACTCACACCCACAGTGATTCTGGATGTTGGCTGAAGTGGAGGGGTGCGGGGGGGGGGGGGGGTTATTTTTCTTTTTCTGGCTACTTACCTGGAGCAATTACTAATGCTGCTTTTTCTGGACAGAAACAATGTTTTGATGTTTTCCTGCCCGCATCACTACAGGCAGGGAAACAGATCAAAAGTTGACTCCCAGCAAATGGGAGCGTTTCCAAATATGCGGCCTGCTGGGAGCGGACTTGAGCTACCGCTTGGCAGGAAAATCAAAAATGTTCCTGCCAAGTAAAAGCAAACAGAGGTTTCCCTGATCGCACTGCTGTGGGCAGAGAAACAGCTATGTCCAGGGGGTGGGCTCCGCAGGACATAGCTTGCGAGACGGCCCAGGGTGGGCTCCCTGGGGCCTTTGAAGGCTCAGAGAGGGGGGCTGTGAGCCCCTATCTCATTTTGTAAAATTTTCGGCCCAGGGGTGCACTCCTTGAATCTCTTGGAGTCTTGGGGAGGGAGGCCATGCACTCTCCAATTTTCTCAAATTGTGAACTTGAGGGTGGACTCACTGGGATCTTTGGACGCTCAAGGAGGGGGGTCCGCAGCCCCCTCACTGTTATGAATTCAGCCTTCAGCCCCGGGCGTTAGCTTCCTGGGGCATTAGCTATTTAAATGTGGCCCGGCCACCTTTTTCTTTTTTTTCCTGCCCATGCAAGAGTCTCACGGGATTACAGCATATATTTACCAATATTCTTTCCATTCATTGGCCCTAGTGGTGGTCCCTCTGGGTTCCCCTCACGGGGTCTAGGGGGTCAGGTTGTCCCCACCCCACCTGATAGATATATTGGGTGGGGACAACCTGACCCCCTAGACCCCGTGAGGGGGACCCAGAGGGACCACCACTAGGGCCAATGAATATATATATATACACATCACTAAGAGTTGCCCCACTATATTCTGGAACTTGTAGTCCTAAAGACCAAACATAATCAAACCTTTAGTAGGTTTCATGAAAAACATAAGCTTATATTAAGAAACCCGAAACGCGTCGCCATGAAAACCAATGATGTAAGGTTCTCGCCAGCCACAATGCTGCAGCCAGCAGCCATTAAATGATGCAACATTACCTACCTGGGCGGCTCTTCCTTTGGGGGCAACTCTTAGAGATGGATTTGTATGGCTGGCCCAGCCGTGGGAGAGCCCTGCCTCTTGTTTGCGGTCCTGATGTGATGCAATCTGGTTTTCACCCTGCAGGACGGTAGTAGGGTAATGGATGACATGAACAGAGCAGCCTGGTGGGAGCAGGACCTGGCACCAACCCACTGTGGATTTTAAGTTTCATTTACTGGCAGTAACCCATGACAACACACTTGAGAAATTGTAAATGAGTGACTACGAATACCAGAAGGCACTATAAGTTGCCACGCCCACTGGGCTGGGTATAAGGATGCTAATTGTGCACGCTAACTGTCTTGCCTTACATCCAAGAGCCGGTTTGATAAAGGGAGAGAAACACGAAACGCGTCGGCTTGAAAACATATGATGTAAGGTTCTCGCCAGCCATGCTAATGCAGCCAATAAAGGATGCAACATTACCTATCTGTGCGGGGTCTTCCTTTGGGGGCAACTCTTAGTGATGGATTTGTATGGCTGGCCCAGCCGTGGGAGAGCCTTACTGCATATTTGCGTTCCTGATGTGACGCCATCCGTTTTTCACCCCATGTGACGGTAGTGCAGTAATGGATGACATAAAGAGAGCAGCCCGGACCTGGCACCAACCCACTGTGGATTTTAAGTTTCATTTACTGGCAGTAACCCAAGACGACTCACTTGAGAAATATTAAATGCGTGACTACGAATACCAAAAGGCTCCGTAAGTTGCCACGCCCACTGGGGCGGGTATAAGGATGCTAACTGTGCACACAAACTGCCTTACTTCCAAGAGCCTGTGATAGAGGGAAACCCAAAATGCGTTGGCTTGAAAACAAATGATGTAAGGTTCTCGCCAGCCACGCTGATGCAGCCAATAAATGATGCAACATTACCTACCTGTGTGGGCTCTTCCTTTGGGGGCAACTCTTAGTGACATATATAAATATATATATGAAACTAAAATCATAACGAGCGATATATATATTCTCCAAAAGAAAACACAAACTGCATCTTTCAGTTACGTGACACAAGCCCTCCAGGTAATCATTAGCGACAGATTCTTTAATTCTGGCAAAATTGTAAAGCATAACGCTTTCAACTCAGCACATGAGTCTTAATCATATGCTAATGTGGGGTGGCCGCTTGTTCGACATTTAAATATCCAATCTAGCCACAGTGAGGAAGGACAGGCAGTGTTTCGAATACTTTTGTAAGGACAAGTGCTCACAAAATAAATATCCGAGTGGATTTAACTTGCACACATTCAAATGAAGTCAGTGAACATTTTTGACGTTTTTTATGTGCTGGTAAGTCCAATACATTTCAATATTCTTGCATCCATTTACTCCTGTCATTAACCTTAGTTCTCTATTTGAAAATAGTGCTTTGTTGTTGAGTGAGTAAGACCATGCCCCATCTTACAACTCACTGACGCCACTTTGAGACCTTTAGATAAGCGCTTTACATTCATATTCCCACGTCGCCTTTCAAGAATTCAGTTTTATATATGGCTCAGTCATATCTTCAGAACGCTAATCTCAAAGGTCTGTACCACCCTTCCACAGTATGATGGTAATTTATTTCCTTGGTATTTTGCCATTCTGAAGAAATTCCGTCATCATGGTGTGCAAGCGAGAATCGCGCAATAACCACTCCACGCCTTTAGCTTAGCGTAAAAGGCCATTTATTAGGACAGGTATGACAACCAGATTTAAACATAACCTCGATAACAGTTAACAATCCCCCCAAAATCATGACCTCCAAACATCATCCATTCACATACTCCACTACTCACTCCAATTCACACCACAACCTCTTCACGCACACCATTCACTTTCCCCTTTCACCTTCATACTCCTACAGCATCTCCCGCCATCTCACCCCGTTTACCACACCCCCCATCCTGCACCTGTAACCCCCTCCCCGGAAGTGTGATTCTGCCCGTCATGGACTCCCCACCCCTCCCAAATCCTGCATACACCCCCGTGTCAACCCATCCTAAACTGGCAAGCTGAATAACTTTAACAAAACCAACAAGCAGCCCATACCCCACTCCTGAAACTTGTAGGGTGGGAGGGCGGACAAACTAACCTCTACCCTGTGGCACTGGGGACAGGAAGAGGAAGGACTTCCGCCCCTGTCCCCTTAAGTACCCTCCCCAGATCCCCACCCTTAAGCCTACCCCCCAGCCTATCCTCGCGCGAACACCCCAGGGGAAGACTGGTCTGTCGACCTCACTTCCCCTGGGGGCCGCATTCTCCTACAAACCTTGGCTGCTTCAAATTTTCCTGTCATGCCAGGCAGGCAGGCCTCCAAGGCTCTTCCGTGAAACATTCCATCAACCTCCAAAGCTGTAGCTGGTGGGTGTCCCTTTACCATAAATCCAAACGAACATTGACGGAGGGGATGCCACTCCTCTCAGATCGGGGTCTATTCAGAAACGTCACTCCTTCAATAAATGATGCAACATTACCTACCTGTGTGGGCTCTTCCTTTGGGGGCAACTCTTAGTGACATATATAAATATATATATGAAACTAAAATCATAACGAGCGATATATATATTCTCCAAAAGAAAACACGTACTGCATCTTTCAGTTATGTGACACAAGCCCTCCAGCCAATCATTAGTGACTGATTCATTAATTCTAGCAAAATTGTAAAACATAACGCGTTTCAACTCCACACATGAGTCTTAATCATATGCTAATGCGGGGGTAGGCGCTTGTTCGACGTTTAAATATCCAATCTATTGACAGTGAGGAGGGACAGGCAGTGTTTCAAACACTCTTGCAAGGACAAGTAATCACAAAATAAATAACTGAGTGGATTTGACTTGCACACATTCAAATAAAGTCAGTGAACATTTTTGATGCTTTTGATGCACTGGTAAGTCCAATAAATTTCAATATTCTTGCATCCATTTACTACCTCACTGACCTTAGGGGCCGATTACGATCCGCAGCCATTGCAGCTGCAAAAGGGACCTCCCGCCATAGGTGCGGCGGTCCCGCCATACGAATTAGGATGCGCCCACCACAGTGGTGGGCGAATCCTGTATTTTAACATTGCGGCGGTTGGCAGCACCCGCCACAATGTTAAAAAACATGTTGTGTTTTTGTATGTACAACGTGACAAGCAGCGCGCGGTGCCTGCCACCGTGTACATGCAAATGCAGGGGGGAACCATAGGTACACCCCATGTGCAGCAGCCACCCCCCACCCCCACCCCCTGGGGGCCCGTAACGGGCCCCAAAAGGCATTCTCCGCCTGTCTTTTTGTAAAGGGATCTCCGCCGAAAAGGACCGGCATGCAAATGCATACAGTGGTGCCTGCACGGCACCGCCCCTATTGCCTCAAAGTACCTGGTACCGCAGGGCGGGCGGAAAAGGACCATCTTGCGGGACCACGGCGGACGGTCTTTCCATCCGCCACAGTACCTTTCCCATTCCCACAGTCATGCTAATTTGGCGGTGGGAATATTCAGGGTGATGGCGGCGGTCAGCTATTTTCCTTGCTATTTTGCCATTCTGATGAAATTCCATCATAATGGTGTGCATGAGAGAATTCTCTTACAAACCCTGGCTGACTTAAAAATCCAAAAGGTCATGTGGTGCCTAGGCAGAGGTTAGATCTCTCCTACAGTACATAGTAGTATGAGAAAATGGTCTGATGAGGTAATTTTTTCTTCCAAATATCCACAAGACAGCCATGCATTAAGGCGCTATATAAATGCATTACATACATGCACATAGACACACAACAAGACACACAATGAGACATAAGATCTCAGTCTTGCAGATCTACCAAGAGAAACCCATTAGAATACCCTAATTATGCATCTAGGGTATACATAAATCACCTCCAACTCCCACTACAGGTCAGATTTTCATATTCCACACACCTTAGAAAGAAAGAAGGGTTATATGTAAGAGATATCTAGCAGTAAACAATACATAATATCCAATATAATGGCATATGTGCCTCATTCCTCGGCATTTATCTAGTTCTTCTGAAAGGGTACCCTTCCTACAACACAGATTGTCAATCCTCTGTAGAAAGAGATACCAACAAGGCCCATCATTTAGTCAATTAGCCTTGTTCCTCCGTCATGAGATGAGTCTCATGTTGGAGTGCCGTCTGCTCATGCTGCCTTTTCAGTTATGTAAACAAGAACAATTCCCAACAGGTATCATACGAAGGCAATTTTAACAATGTATGCAATTAGCATTACAAAAATAAGAAACAAGGAGTCACTAAAGGCGGTATTATTCACCAATTGAAACAAGAGGAGGTCTTTCACATGGCAATACAGTTAAAACAGCACTGTACAGAACAGATCATGTGACAACCCAGTGGCACTTGGTGAGTAGTGATATATACAAATGGTGACTGTGAAGGTGCAAGTGCTCAGGTCAACAGCGTGATCGGCGCATAAAAATAAATTATAAATCAATAATGGCTCCACAAGATCAAGTTGTAGTCACTTAGAACATGATTGCATGAATTTAAACAGGAGCACAAAACGTAATATACGTCATATAGTTATGCTGTAGAGTCGACGGCGTTTCGATCCCCGTAGGTTGGGATCGTCATCAGGACAGGGTTGTCGATGAAGACAGTGAGAGTCACCCAAGCAGAGGCGCGTGGGTGGCTAGGGTCCATGCGGTTGCTCAGGAGTCGATAGCTGATCGTAGATTGAATCTGGTCAGCGGGAGGGGCGGGAGGGGCGGGCGGTGCCTGTATGAGTCAGGGCGGCGGAGGGCGGTTAGGGCTCTTCGGGTTAAGTGGTGCTCGCAATTAATGCTAGCTCCAGCATTAATTGCGAGCACCACTTAACCCGAAGAGCCTCCCGCTGACCAGATTCAACGTAAGGTTGGACATAAGACGTCACTAAGAACTAACAGTTCTTTATGGACTTCAGGAGTTCTTGTTCAAATCAAAACAAAAGCAGGGGGGATTTTCCCGGGCTGCTGGAGGCTTGGTTTGTTTAAAGAACACGTTGTGCTTTCTAGGAGTCGATGGGAGTTGCTGTGCTGCGCTTTGGACTGCATGGGCTATTACCTAATATGGATCTGATTCTTATGCCTTTATCAGGATATTATTGATTATAACCTCACAAGGGCATAAATCGGGAATATTGAATTAGGGTCCTAGATATAAAAATGACAGTTTATTATTATGAACACACAAATGTTGGATTGATTCCCCCTGAGTAATGAACAGGCAACATTGCCAGAACTAGCTGAATACACACCCTCTTCAAGTCCTGAAACACTACCAATTTCTGTTGTAGAGATGCTAAATTACAGTCTCCTGATAGAGGAAACTCATCCAATATATGCTATGAACCACGGACACTAGACCAGCTCCAGCATGACCAGTAGGACAGGAACCGGTCGCTATACAACCAATCAACCCACAGACGATAAATGCTATCAAGGGAAAGTTACCCACGAAGCATGATGAATTGCCTTCTGGATTGCTCACAAGAGCAACCAGTTGCAAGTGGATACCCCATATGACAACACAAGATAAACATAGAATACTGACTATGTGTTTTCCACTTTGAATGGGTTCACCCGAAGAGGTCTGCAATGCCTGAGGAAGTATATTTGCATGCCTTTAGACTACCACTAATGGCACAACCTCACTAGCAGGTCTTCACGTGGTATTAAAACAAGTACAAAACGAGCACAGGGCTGCACTGGCTCTGGACTAAGGTATGAAGTTAATGGAAAACTTCTCTACAGTTTCCTCAAGCATTCTAAGCAAAATGAATGGTGAACCATTGGTTCTGGTCATTTTAGAGGCTTTCATCAGTTCAAGTTTAAGATACTGAGCAGGAATTACTGAAGATGCTTTTGGAAGTTTATGCCTTTGTGGGCCATAATACCTTGGGTACACATGCCCTTAACCACATTTTAAACCTAAAGATTTCATTGAGGCCTGGGATAGTTTAACATTGGTTAGTGTACTGAGAGACAGTTCCCAATTTTGGATGATTTTAAATCACCCTTACTTTGCTTCGTCTAATAACACCGTTCTGGATTGCATGATACCAGAGGATGCCTGGGTGAACCATTTTAGCAAAATATATAATAGTGTAGATCTGCCAGCTACACCCCATCCCCATCAGCCTTCTACCGAACCATCTCCTCTGTCCTTTTCTGAATTGGAGGTTATCAGGGCAATTGAAGAAATGTCTAAACATAAGGCCCCGGGACCAGACGGAGTCCCTGCAGACCTATACAGCTCCCAGTCACTATTTTGGGCAAAAATCCTAACTAACGTTTTTAATTCAACTGTTAATGCGGGGTTCCCAAAAACCTGGTCCACCTCAACCATTATCCCTATATTTAAGAAGGGTTCGAGATCTGATCCGGCCTGTTACAGGCCGATCTCGCTAATCGACTCTGCCGTAAAGATTCTTGGCAGAGTCATTCTACACAGATTAGGCGACATTATTAAGGAGAAGGGGTGCTCTCTGACCTGCAATATGGTTTCAGGGAGAAACGAGGTACAATAGAGCAGTGTTTAAACCTCCACATGCTGGTCAGTAAATACACTATGGCAAAGGAGGGCCACTTATATTTGGCCTTTATGGACCTCTCCTCGGCCTTCGACTTGGTCAATAGGTCCAAGCTATGGTCCATACTGGCTGGTATCAGGATTGATCCCCCTCTAGTAGATTTCCTGGCCGCACTTCATGCAGACCTATCAGCTACTATTAGAACTAACCGCGAAGGCAGTACCACCAGACCATTTAGTTCCAGAAGAGGTGTGAGGCAGGGCTGTATTTTAGCCCCACTCCTGTTTACTATTTATATTAACTCCCTAGATAAAGCCTTGGAGGAGTTCACACCTGATATCCCTTATGTAGGGGGGTCCGCAGTACCCGTACTCCTCTACGCCGATGATGCGTTGCTCTTAGCCCGCACAGGGGTGGGGTTACAGAGGCTTCTTGACGCATTTGGTCACTTTATGTCCTCGTTAGACCTCTTGGTCAATAACAAAAAATCGCACATTATGCTGGCAGGGAAGCGACCAAGGCCAAAAAAGCTGAAATCTTTTAGCTGCTGTGAAGAGGGGATCTCGAGGGTACAAGTGTTTACCTACCTGGGTGTGATATTCGAAGAGAAGGGCTCATGGACCCCACAGGTGGATGCAAAATCTTTAGCTGTCACTAGATCCACCTCCGCACTTTTGAATTTTGCCAAGCGTCTTGGGTCTCGACCGATGGAGGCATTATTGAAGGTCTACAAAACCAAATGTTTATCTATAGCCTCCTACGGAGCTCCATTGTGGGGCCACTCACACTGTGGCAAACTACAGACAGCAGAAAATCACTTTCTTAGGTCCTTATTGGGCGTTCCACAATCCACACCAGTCCTATCAATACACACTGAGTTAGGATTGGGATATATTACTGACTTGCTCCAACTAGCGCCCCTAGTATGCTGGACCAAAACTTGGCTGAACAAGGACATCACATTGAACCATACAATTCTCAGGGACTGTATGTCCTTGGATAACGCCTCAAAAATCCCGTGGTTGGAATACATAAAGGGGGAGATGGGCAGACTTGGCAGACTAAACCTTTTCAGTCACCCAAACACTATACTTAAGGAAGACTTGAAATGGATTAAAGAAAACTTTATGAGGAGGGCAGCTCAAACACGGGAGGAGAAAGAACTTACTAAACCTAGAGTTAGAGCCAACTTTCTCCTTCTGACCACGCCCCATATTGAACCTTATCTAAAAATCGTGAGCAGACCATTTTATCGCCATTTACTCATTAGATTTAGGTTCAACATAATCCAATACTCCCTGGGTGATTTTCCTGTGTGGGGTGTTTCTGATGAGTCTACCCTGTGTAGCTGCGATAACTTTTCTGAGCAAACCCTCAGGCATTTTGTCATGTTTTGTAGCCACTACAAAGAGAGTAGATTGAGGTTCTAGGCACCCATTTTAAGAGATGCAGGTTTCGTCCAGGTACGGCCTGCTCTACTTTATCTCCAGTTATTAGGTAGTACCAGGACAATCTTCGGGGTTGCTAGCTTCCTGGTCGCAGCCATGCGTACAAGGACCAGGACGCTATCCCCGAGACAACTGGAAGGGTGACTTTATCATCCTGTATTCCCGCTATTGACTTTTTAACCATTTTTAACTTTTTATACTGTGTATGATTTATACTGATCAGAACCTTCATATGTATGTACAGTGGATACCCTGACAGATTTGAACCCTTGATTGTTTTTTGACTTCATGAATTTTGTTAAAATTGTAATCAATTTTTTAAATATATGTCGTTTTGTTGCTTTTATGATTTTAAATGCAATCGAATAAAGCTTGCTTTGACTGACTGACTGACATTGATGGTTCTGTTAGGGAAAACTTGTAAGAAGAAGAAAGAAGAAACAGAGGGAGAGAGAGAGAAGATGGACTGGATCTCCAGTAACTTAGCAGTCATGCCAGGGTAGTTATAATTTAAGGGACTGGAATGAAATTATAAAAACACAACAGTATCAGTATTTGGATAGCAGCTCTTCCAGTTCTTTTAAGGACTCTGATGGTAAATTTGCAAAGAGAGCGGTTCATACCAAGAACCAATTAAAATAAGAATATAGCAAGCAAAAAGGTGAAACAAGACAAGAGACTGAGATCAGCCTAATGAATGAAGATAAAGGTTCCGAATATAAAACTCAAATTAAAAAGAAAAAAATAGCTGTACTTTCTAAGTAACATGCCCGTTTCAGCTGCAGCCAAGAGCACTTCAGTGCTTAATTTGAGTCAGTGGTGGCTGGTACTAATTTTTGGAGAACATCACTTATTTTTATCAGCAGACACTCCCACGAGCAAGAGAAAAAAATTCATAAAAATAAAGGAAAAGAAAAACAGAAAATTATCACCAATCAATCAATCAATCAATCAATCAATCAAACAGATTTGTATAGTGCACTACTCACCCGGTAGGGTCTCAAGGCCCTGGGAGGAGGGGGAGTAGCTACTGCTCGAACAGCCAGGACTTGAGTTGTTTCCTGAAGGAGAGATGGTCCTGGGTGGGGAGGGAGTTCCATGTCTTGGCCACCAGGAAGGAGAAGGATCTTCCTCCGGCGGTGGCTTTGCAAATTCGTGGGACGGTGGCGAGGGCGAGGCTGGGGGATCGGAGCTGGCGGGTGGGTGTGTAGAATGTGAGGCGGCTGTTGAGGTATTTGGGGCCCATGTCGTGGAGAGCTTTGTGTGCTTAGGTGAGGAGTATGAACGTGATCCTCTTGCTGACGGGGAGCCAGTGCAGGTCTTTCAGATGGGCAGAGATATGGCTGTGATGGGGGATGTCCAGGACGAGTTGTGCAGAAGCGTTCTGTATGCACTTGAGTCTTTTCTGGAGTGTGGCTGTGATTCCAGCATAGAGGATGTTCCCGTAGTCCAGTCAGCTGGTGACGAGGGCCTGGGTGACCGTCTTCCTAGTTTCGGTGGGGATCTTTCAGAGCATGTGCAGGGTCTTGAAACAGGATGACGAGACGGCGTTGACTTACTTGGTCATCGTGAGGGAGGAGTCCAGGATGAAGCCCAGGTTGCCAAGGGAGAAAGCAGGACCTGTAAGAGTGACAAAGAAGGGCAGAGATTATCTGGCAGTGCATTAAAGAGGCCTGAGGTGGATTCAGGACTACGTCTCAGTATTTGGTGCGCTGACATTTAACAGCAACAGATGTGGGCTTCTGAGCAGCGCTTTCAACACTGCCACTCAATATTTTACAAATTAAGAACTGGAGCTCTGCAGAAGTAACAATGGTGCTTCAGACTTGCCAGAGGTTTCTGGTGGCGAGTCCAACTGATCACTTCATACACATTGAGACTCCTGAGAAACATGTAAATCCTCCCAACAGGGTTTATAATGTTGCCATACAAATTTAGTGGGATATACCGTGGATACTTAAAACAATCTTCTGGCTGCACTTATCTGAAAAATATGATATCATATTAACAGAAGATGACTGGCCTCCAGTTTTCATTAGGGAGGTGCCTCAAATATAGGAGGTAGTACTCCATAGTACCTTAGGTTATCAGGGTAATATACTCCAGAGAATAGTCAGATGTACAAGTTTCAGCATTATACAGAAACCAAGCGGTGGAATAAGCACTCTATTCTATATGGTATTCCCTCAAGTACAGGCTCAATATACCCTCAAGTGAATGAATGAATGAATAAAGATTTATATAGCACAACTTAGCCCAAGGGCGTCAAGGCGCTTAAAAGATGGTACAGATGCTAGTGATGTGAAAAGGTGCACCGACTACAGGTAGGCTTCTGCGAAAAGCCAGGTTTTTAATGCTCTACGAAAAAGCGCGAGCGATGTTTGCCCTTTTAGCTCAGCGGGAAGCGAGTTCCACAGTCTTGGAGCGAGGGAGGAAAAGGCCCTCCTCCCCATCTGGCTTTGAAAACTCGAGGGACAGACAGAAGTTTCCTATTGGTGGAACGTAGGGCCCTGCTGGGAGCATAGAAGGACACAAGGGACCTAATATCCTCTGCTCCAAACCCATGCAGGGCGCTGTGGGTGAAGCATATGATCTTAAAGTTTATCCTGGACTGGATTGGAAGCCAGTGAAGATCTTTCCTAATTAGGGAGCCTGATGAAAGTCTTGGGGCGTCAACGACAAATCTGGCCGCCGCATTTTGCACTATTTGTAGGCGTTGAATCAGCTTTTTATTTATGCCTAAGTATAGTGCGCTGCAGTAGTCCAGCCTTGAGGAGACGAGGGCCACCGTAACCTGCTTTCGAGCTTCCGGGGTGAGATAGTGTGTAATCTTTCTCAAGATTCTAATAACACTACAACAGGTTGAAACCGTCCTACTGACTTGCTTGTCGAAGGAGAGCGTGGTGTCCAACATTACACCCAAGTTGCGAGCGGAGGGGGAGGGCAGAGGACAGGCTCCAAGAGCAGAGGGCCACCAGTCGCTCGACCAGATCTACTGTTTGCCCCCGAAGATAAGGACTTCGGTTTTCTCCCCATTTAATTTCAGGAAATTCTGAATCATCCAACGCGAGACTGCTTCCATACAATTCCTGAAATTAAGAGCGGTGGTACTCACCGGTTGGGAGAGGGAGACCATAATCTGGGTGTCGTCAGCGTATGACAACACTTCCAACCCGAATGATCTTACTAACCTGGCGAGTGGGGCCACATAGATGGTAAAAAGCGTTGGGCTCAAGGACAATCCTTGAGGAACGCCACACTGCACAGGCTTAACGGGAGAAAGGAAATCACCCAGCTTAACCCTTTGTTTTCGTTGGTTGAAAAAAGATGTTAGGAGGCTCAGTGCTGATCCATTCACTCCCATCTCCCTGAGGCGAGTAGCCAGAATGGAGGGGGACAGGGTATCAAACGCAGCTGTCAGGTCGAGCAGCACCAGAAGGGTGGTCTGGTCACCGTCAACCTTAGTGCGGATGTTATTGATATCCATGTGAGAGCGGACTCAGTACTGTGCGCCCTCCTGAAGCCATGCTGAGAGGGGTCCAGCAGGCTGGAGTAATCCAGGAAGGCACTCAGATGGTGGTTGAGATGAGCCTCGAGCATTTTAGCGGGGGCAGGAAGCAGGGATATGGGGCGAAAGTTCTTCAGGATCCCGGGATCTAAAGAAGCCTTTTTTAGGAGGGGCTTAACAATCGCCATTTTCCAAGAGGCAGGAAAGGTACCTTCGGAGATTGCTAAATTCATCACCTGCAGAAGAGGGGGCAGCACTACCTCCCTGCACTCCTTAAGAATCTTCAAAGGACAAGGGTCGAAAGGGGATCCAGATTTGAGCTTATCCAGAAGCAGATTCAGTTATTCAAAGGTGAGAGGGGGGAAATTAGAAAAGATAATACAGAGTCCATTAACTTCGCCTTCACCTGAAAGATCCATTGGGGAAGCTGAGCCCTCTAGATCTGAATTTAGAGCTTCCAGAGCGGTATAAATATCCACTATCTTAGTGTGAAAGAAAGTGGAGATCTGGTCGCACAGTTCCTGGGAAGCCACTATAAGGTCTGTTGACTGGAGGATGGACAGAGAATCTATAGTCTTAAACAGTTCACTAGGAGAGCTAAGAGAAGTCATCAACTTAACAAAGTGGGCTTTCTTTTCCGCAATCACCGCTGCTTTATACCCCTTAAGGAGGCTTTTATGCTTTTCCTTCTCCCTCGGATCAAGATGCGACCGCCAAAGTCTCTCTTGTTTCCTACAGCCCTGCCTTAGCAGTCTGAGGGTGTCTGAGAACCAGGGAGCGGAAGGTCGTTTTCTGGCGGAATAGTGCTGTTTAACGGGGGCCAGAGTATCCACGGTGCTCACAATGGTATTAAAAAGATCAAGAGCAGCCGTGTTGGTATCCCTCATCACAGAAGACCTGAGACTGGAGTCAAACACAAAGCGCGATATTACAGCAATAATAGACCAATTGCTGTATCATGGCATTAAAGTGCCTTGTCTTTCACCAATAAACACTCCTCTGTTACTCCGTCTCAGATGGGTCCTGTTGAATACTTTTAAATTATTAGAATCTAAACTCACAAACATATGCAGCGCAAAAAGCTCACAGCACTGGTTTAATGATAAATCTAATAAGGAAAAAATACAAAACAACCCTGGACATTCCCAATGTGTTCTTCAGTCACAATATAGTGCCTGAAAGCGAGTATCTAACCTCCTTCAGTTTCAATGGAGTATAGTACTTCTTCAAATGTTTACCTACGGGGTACAAAAACAGGCCTGGCCTATTCTCAGTAAACACAAAGGAGACATTACAACTAGATCTGAAGGTGCTATCATATACTGACACCATCTATCTCATAGATGACGATTTAGATTCACACCTAAGGAGGGTGGTTGGAACAGTCACAATACTAACAGCACATGGTTCCAACATCAACTTTAGGAAGTCTAAAATTGCCTACCAAGTGGTGGCTTTTTTTGGATATAAATTATCAAATGAGGGCAAGAGACTGGCACTTGATTTCATTCAGAAATATGCTACAGTGCAGCCTCCAGACACACTGAAAAAGTTACAATCCCAGTTGGGGTTTTGTAATTTCGGGCAAGCTTCATTGACACACTATGCTTAGCGAGTGAAGCCCTTGCATGTCTTAATTTTACCCACGTTTTCTGCAAAAAATGGACAAACACACTGATATCTTACGTTTGGTCACACATATTTGATCTACAATGAGGGATAGAATGATTCCCATAGCATACAAGTATTACCCAGCTGAAGCATTTTTTGCTTCCATAGAACAAAAAAACCGACAGCTATGCAGACAGCTATTTCAAAGATAACACATTTGTGCAGGGAAAAGTAAAGATTGTGATTTCTCCTGTACCGACACTAGAGGCAGCAACTAAGGCACTCGTCCTAATGCTTGAGCTCTACACCTGAGATGATTGCAGTCGGGGACTTTATTAAATGCAGTGGATGTAAAGTTTCAGTATGATCCCTTTCTTCACACACAAACTTTCCTCCAATAGGAACAGTGTTACTACAACTCCAAAAACTTCACCCATTGAGTTATACCAGAGAGTGTTCCACAAGGCAGCTCTGTACAACCTGCAGTAGGTACTAAACAAAAGTGCTCTGCAGCCTGCACTAACAGAGTTCGATTCATCCTTCTGTGTGCAAGGTTACAATGCAAAATTAAAACATTGGCAACTGAATGGATTAAATCATTTAAAAGGGAAACCTATTAAGAAAAAACTGTTCTGGGGAAAGGTAGCTGTCTCACAAGATAAGGATGCTTGGTCAATGTGATGCACGCCGTGGGCCATCAGCGTGGTGAGATTTATGCCAAAAGGGAGGTGTGCAGCCAATTTACCTGCACAGGCTTTAGTACAGACTGTCAAAGTAGCAGACCTAATCAGACCCCAAATGAAAGGAGGACACAAAAAAACAGCGATACACGCAATAATGAAGAGTGAAAGGCCTGCAGTAATATTTCTTCCGAAATACTCCTACACCCTCAATTCAGATAACATTCCTATGGCTGCTATACCTGGAGTGGGGGACAAAATGATTCCTTATCAAAACCGCAAATGAAGGGTTGGGTTATGCTCATGCTGGGATAAATGCAACCTCAGCAATGCTACAGCAATGCTACTGGTGGCCGTGTTCATATAAACAGGTCAGAGATTATGAATGACAATGTGATGTTTGTCAACAGATTACATATTTTACTGATTGAAGACCCACGCAGAATCCCCTTACAGTCTTCAATATACCGTTTAGGGTCATATATTAGGAGGAAAATGTTGGGCCAATGAATTCTGTGAACAAATATAAGTATATTGGTGGCAAATGATTCATGTTCCCAACTCCTATGGGTGTGGCCTCAGAGAAATGCAGGTGGTCAAGCAGTCATGACGGATTTGCAGTGTCTAGCAGCCATGGGAGCAGTCCATACTTTTCATTCAGACAATGGTCTTGTGTCCATCTCAAAGGCTTGCAGGAAAGCAATGTCTGTTCTGGGAGTATGTCCGTAATTCAGCAATCCATATCAAGCAGAAACTAACAATACTGATCAAGTTATTTAACAGTCTCTGGACTACATGCAGGTGATGGTACCAAATAAGACATGAACAGAGTACCTAGCAGTCAGGGCTTGCTTAAGCATGCCCTTAGTGTGCTTGTCCAGCTAACTATAACACCCCTAAAACCTATGTTTTTTTCAGTGAATTTCTAAGGTTTTTTAAATGCTAATTCCTAACTATAACATGTCCGAAACCTATGGTTTTTTTCAGTGAATTTCAAAGGTTTTTTAAATGCGAATTTCTAAATATAACATGGTTGAAACCTATGGTTTTTTCAATGAATTTCAAAGTTTTTTTTCAATAACAATTTTTAAATGTATTAATTGTTATATTTATTTTTTTATGCTAATTTTCTACATTTTTTAAAGTATTTATTTTTACATATTTTATTTTATAAATTACATTACATATTTTTTTATATAAATTAAAAAATATATATTTTTTAAACTATTGAAATTCTAATATTGTTCTTTTTTATTTTATATATTTTTTAAATATATTTATATTATTTTCTTTATTGCTTTTTTTTCAAGGTTTTTTGGGAGTCCCGCACTCAAAGCGTATTTTTCTCGATCACTGCGAGGAACCTAGCTGTCATTTTAGGATTGTTGTGTAGGATCCGCGTAGGGTAAGCGATGGGTGCGTATTTTCCTGCGCGATCGCTATGCGACCGGTACGCAACTCCAAGTGCATACGCAACATATCCGTATTACATTAACGATGTTCGCGCGGTGTGCGCGTGATTCCCCGAATTTTGTTGATGTTTAAAAAGATATACATATGCATTTAATATAAATATTAAGGCAAGACATTATCTGAGCTTATCATAAATGTATATATTACTTTTCAAAGCTATTTCAGGAAGTCGCGTTGGGTGCGTGCTGTCTGTGCGCATGGTGCGCGGACCCCATGTGACTTCAAAAAAAGATATTTGATTGGTTCATAACACTTTATATTCTAACTATTGAAGAACCCTACCCATTTCAATCATACGTCTTAGACTTTCTTGGGAGGAACATCTCTCTGCTGAAAAGAATCTTTTTTGGTAAATTGGACACATATTATTACTTACAATGGCTTCAGGACAGCAGTCAGCACCTAATTCTGACCACTCTTCAGATGAGGAATTTGTTCATGAACATCCACCTCCTGAGAGGTACACCTCAGTGGTGTGAAAGTTTTTTTCTATACCAGTGGGACAGAAAAAGTGAACGCTGTCAAGGTCACGTGTAAGATCTGCAAAAGAGTCCTCTCTAGAGGTAACCCCATGAAAAAATACTCTTGCTGGACCAAAAGTATATTGAAACACCTAAAAAACAGCATCCGGTGAACTTGGCGAAAGAGGAATGTAGAAGATTGGCTCAAATCCCTCCAGCCGCATTTCATAATACCTCTGCTGCTGCTACATCTTCTAAACATCTGGACATACGTCCCCAATTTGCCGAAGCAAAAATACTCTGTGTTAAGTGTAATAGATTGCTCTGCTATGGATAGCAGTCTGTGGATGTGGTTTGTCGAGCATTAGACAACCACCAGTGCTAGTTTTTTTCCCCCCAGATGTAAAAGACCACCCTTCACTATTGTATATTTATTTATGAGGAGGTGTAGGTTCAGGCATTGGTCTATGGTGCTTCTGTGCTCTCTTAAGCCATACTGGAGGTTAGAGAGGGCCCCCCTGCCTGACATCCAATCTCCCAGTTTTTGTAAGATTACTCTGCCCAAGATTTTAACAGACGAGTCTAACAGAGAGATTGGCCTGTAGCAGGCGGGGTCCCCTCTATTTCCCTTTTCAAAGATAGGAACTATGACAGAAGAGGCCCATGTGGGTGGGAAACCTACTAACGATGACGCCTTGAACACATTGGTTAGAATCTTCGCCCAAAAACTTGGGTACATGATGTAAAAGTCACCTGGTACCCCATCCGGACCTGGGGCCTTGTGTTTAGACGTGGATTTAATCGCCTTTTATACTTCGGCTAAATCAAATATAACTGGGTTAGTATGCCGGGAATTGGCAGTACTGCCTGCTAGTAATGACTCCCTATGGTCTTTGTCATCTTAAATGCTCCTAAAATGCTGGAGCCAGCTGTCATCAGGGATGACGCAGTCCGTGTCTAAGTTCTCACTTTCAGAAAAAAAGGGTGATTAATGGTGGACCCAAACTTTCTGCTGTCCCTAAGTACGTCAATAGATTGAAGGTTATCCCATGCCTCCTCTTTGATTTCACGTTTGCGCTCATTGGTTGCCTGTTTGTACTCTTTGCGAAGAATGGCAACTAGTGCCTTATCCCTCGGGCTTCTCTTAAGAGCCTTGAGGAGTGCCCCATGCGCCTTTGAACAGGCCGTGTCAAACCACTTGTGTGCCTTCTTTAAGGAGCGTCTACTCTCTTTCTGTAAGTTCTTGGCAATAGGCCTGCAAACTGCTTCATAAGCTGTTATAGTATCTGTACCCAGTGTGGCTCCATCAAGGCAGATGGCTAAGTTATCTTCAGCCTCCTTAGCTAGGTCCTCCAAAAAAACATCTGGGACTACATCGTTCCATTTGATCCTCCTTCCCTGATCTCTAGTTGATAGGTGTCGTGGGCCCCTTCCCTCCGATTCTGTGCTCTGGGTGTGACCCCCCACGTCAACCTCTAGAGAAGCGGGTTGTAATCACTGAAAGTCACCACTACCACACTGTAAGCCAACGTCTTCGCAAGAATTGGGGAGGAAACGAAAATGTAGTCGATAACCGACTTTGCTCCCCTTCCTATAAAAGTTGGGACCCTCTAACTTCCTTCCTCCTTGCTTGGTTCAAATAAATTTAAGTTGGATAGTAGTTCCTCAAGGGCATCGCCCTTCCTGCTGTGTTCAAAGTGGGGTACCCCCCGGCAGCCCGCCATGATCATTTCCATAACAGTCCCACAAACAGGGATGTATATTAAAATCTTCCATTACGAGGGAGGAGCTTCGCGGGCAACCAAGATGGCCGCGTAAGCTCGGAGCTCCGCGGACCTTCCGATCCTCCGCAACCATCCTGCCCGTAATCCTGATCCACGTGGGTGGATACTTGTTGCTGATGGTCCACTGAGGCGAGAACCGTTTTCAGATCCCGAATCGGTGTCTCCTACGCTGAGCTACGTCGAGTGGGACTCCGTGCCAGTCCAGTGCCACTGTCTCTCCGGACTCCGCCACTACGCACTGCCGATCTGCGGAGTGCCTGCCTGCCTTCGCCAGCGGCGAGGTGTACTAGACAGCGGAACGACCCTGTGACGGCATTCTACGATCTGTCCCGGACAAGTCCCCGGCTCCTTGGGCTCGGACCTGCCTGGCATAGCCCTTTGTTCTCTTGGACCAAATATGGCGGGCAAGGGGGACCCCGATAAGACATCGAACAAAGGCGTCCGCGGCAAATCGCAGCAACAACAGAACAGGATTGAGCGCTATACCCAGCCAAAGACGCCGCCTGTTACTGGGCCCTCTGCCAAGAACATTCTGCACTCGCCGGACGGCTCTGAGCCCACTCTGAGTGACATTTTGGGGGCCATTACAAGTTTCCGGGCGGATATGCAGCAACAGCATGAAGTCCTTACGCATAAGGTGGATGGCATGGCCGTTGATCTGACTCTCATTAGAGCCGACCTGGGTAAAACTAATGATCGAGTCAAGAACTTGGACATCAAGACGTCCAGTCTGACGGGAGACGTCTCGGACTTACAAACTGAAGTCCGGAACCTGCAGAGGACGGCGGAACAATTTACAAGGCGGCTGGATGACTTTGAGAGCCGTGCCAGGCGACAGAACGTCCGCATTGTCGGTGTACCGGAGGGTTCGGAGGAGGCGGCGACGGACCTCCTCGTGGAAGACCTGATCAAGACTCATCTGGCGCCGCCTGGCCTCAGTAACTTTTTCTCGGTGGAGCGAGCCCACCGAGTGCCGGGTGGCCCGCCGAAGTCGGGCGTGGCACCCAGACCTATCGTAGCCTGGCTGCTCAACTACCGCGACAGAGACGCGGTCCTGCAGGCTTCCAGACGACATGGACCGCTCAAATTCCAGAATGCCGATGTCCATTTCTATCCGGACTTCACCAGGACGGTTCAGCGACAGCGCCAGAGCTACGCAGGGGTGAAGCGAAGATTGCGGGACCTGGGACTCAAGTATTCTATGATGTTCCCTGCCAAGCTCCGGATCGAGCACGAGGGTCGTGCCCTTTTCTTTGACTTTGCTGAAAACGTAAGTGACTGGCTGGACACTTTATCGACGCGCCGAGATGCACAGGAGGACCATGACGGTGGCGCTGCTGGCGGCCCGGACCTATGAGACTTGGCTCTATAGTGGGTGATTCCTCGTCTGTAATACTTGCCTCAATTGACTATCATATGTGGTTTTAAGATGCCGTATTACCTCTCCTGTCTGTACATGGAGGGTGGCGGGGGGTGTTCGCGGAGATTCCTCACTCCTCTGGGTGTCTTCTTGTAGAGTAGTTATGGGGCGACAGGCACACTGCTGGTTGGGGGGGCTTTTTAGTCATATGCAGGGGTGCAGGGTGGGGGGTGCAACTATGCAAGTTTTATTGTTTGTTTGTTCTATCTCTTTCTCTTTCTTGAGGCAATGGACTGTGTGTTTCACTGTGCAATTGATAATTGAGCTGGTTGGAGTCGGGTGGGGCGGGTTGTTGGACGATGGGGGGTAGGAAATTGAAAGTGCTTAGCTGGAATGTCAATGGACTAGGTGACCGAGTTAAGAGAGGGGTGGTAATTCAACTGATAAAGAGGCACATGCCTGATGTTGTGCTTTTGCAAGAGACGCACTTAGTGGGAAACTCCTGTAGGGCTCTAAATCGTAAGGGTTACAAAATGGTTGCCCACTCTGGGTTCTCCTCGGGTTCCCGGGGGGCGGGCATCCTTGTGCGTGCGTCCCTTCCTCTTGAAATAGACGTCACACTACTTGATGACAGAGGACGCTACGCAGCTGTGGCGGGAAGATGGGAGGGGCGTTCCCTGGCGCTGCTTTCGGTTTATGTTCCCCCAGGCCTCCAACCTAGCACCTTCCATGACCTTGGTAGCGCCATCTTGTCCCTGCCTTCGGGCTTATTGATCCTAGGGGGCGATTTCAACTCAGTCTGCTCTGGCACCCTTGATCGCCAGCCACCGAGGGACCTACCGGGCTCCCAACTGTGGCTGCCGACCTTCCTTGACTCTATGGGTTTGGTGGATAGTTGGCGGCTACTGCATCCTGCGCTCCGCCAGTTTTCGTTTCTCTCCGGTGCCCATGGGAGCCTGTCCCGCATAGATTATGTTCTCACCCTGGCGGCGCAGTCGCCTGCCATCTCCGAGGCCCGTTTTTTGGCAAGGGGCATCTCCGATCACTCGCCGTTGTGGGTCTCCTTTGACTTCGGTGTCGTCCTGTCCAGCCGTCCGGCAGCGGTAAATCCTTGGTATTTCCGCAACCATAAAACGCGAGCGCTCCTGGCTAAGGCCATCGACCTATATTTCACTGAAAATGTGGGCTCCGTTGGCTCTGCGGTCACCCTGTGGGAGGCTTTCAAGACTGTGTTGCGAGGTGAAGCTCTAGCTCTCATTGCGGAAGCCAAGCGAGCTCGTGATGCCGACCTTCTGCATGTGGAAGAAGAAGTCTTGGATCTCGAGTCCCGTTTGGGGCCTGAGCCTGACCCTTCTCTCCTACACGAACTCTCCTTGAAACAGTCGGAGTATCATGATCTCGCCACGAATGCTGCCCTGGTCTTGGCCAAGGAGCAGCAAGGCCGCATTTACGACGTCGGTGATAAGGCCGGTAAACTGCTGGCCTGGTTGGACAGGCGGGAGATGGCAAGCCGGGTGGTCCCGGAAATCCTGGGCGAGGACGGAGTGGTGGTCACAGATCCGAGTGCCATCGCCGAGTCTTTTGCGGACTATTTTCGGGGTGTTTATACAGCCGGCTCGGATCGTTCCGAGGCCGATTCAGCTGAGTTTCTCTCGGCGATTGACCTCCCTTGTCTTTCGGAAGAGGAAAGTGTCGATATGGACCGGGATATCACCGCGGACGAGATTGCTTTGGCGATCCGCGCCCTACGAACGAGTAAAGCTACCGGCCCCAATGGCATACCGGTTGAATTGTACAAGATCCGGCCGGATGTGATCTCTCCTTATTTGAGGGGGATGTTCCTACGGGCCCGTGAGGAGGGTGTCCTTCCCTTGGACCAGCGGCTGGCCACCATAGTGGTCATCCATAAGGAAGGCAAACCGCGGGATGTTTGTAGATCCTACCGCCCCATCTCTCTCCTCAACGCGGAGCCCAAGATCCTGGCTAAACTACTGGCAAATCGGCTGGTCGGGGTTATTAGCGACCTGGTGCACCCGGACCAATCCGGTTTTATTCCCCGCCGCAACACTGCCCTCAACTTGAGACGCTTGCACGGGGTCATGGCCAGAGCACACACCCTTACGGAACCGGCGGTGCTTGCCTCCCTTGATGCCACGATGGCCTTTGATTCCCTAGAGTGGAGCTACTTATGGGCGGTGCTGACAAAGCTTGGGTTTGGACCGGGCTTCCTGGGCTAGGTGCAACTTCTTTACGCTTGCCCACTGGCTGCTGTCACGGTTAACGGCCGCATGTCTGCTCCTTTTGCGCTCCACCGCGGCACCAGACAGGGTTGCCCCTTGTCTCCACTCCTGTTTGCGTTGGCCCTGGAGCCGCTCGCGGCTATGCTACGCTCGCACCCTGACTTGCATGGGATCTCCTGGTCCCCAGGCTTCGAGGACAGGGTCTCCCTGTATGCGGATGACATCCTGCTTTACCTCACCTCCCCCTGTAAGTCGCTTATTGTGGCGTGTGACGTGCTCAGGTTGTTTGGGCGCTATTCTGGCCTGATTATTAATTGGGCCAAATCCTCCCTTTACATCCTCAAGGGTGACACGCCGCGCCTCCCCAGAGGTTGCAACATACAACTGGCCGGGCAAGGCTTCAAGTACCTAGGGATCTATATATCTAATAATCCTAAGGCGAGGTATGACTGCAACTTGCTCCCGCCGCTCCACCGATTGCGGAGGGATGTGGAGAGTTGGCGCAAGCTCCCTCTCTCTCTCCTGGGCCGGGCGGCATTATTTAAAATGATGTCCCTGCCCAGGTTCTTATATGCCTTGCAGAACACCCAGGACCCTGTTCCGGCTCGTTATTTTAGGGAGGTTGAGAGCCTGCAGCGAGCCCTGCTTTGGGATGGTCGGCCCCGTGTCGCTGTCCAGAAGCTTACGTTGCCGTGGTACGATGGGGGCATTGCGTTGCCAGATGTGCGGAGGTATTACTGGGCCTCTCAACTTACCGCTATTAACCATGGCCTTTATGGTCCTGTGGACAGCCCGGGCTACGCTATGGATAGGTGGCTCTTGCACGGAGGCAACTACTACCGCGCCCTATATTCTGGATCCTTCGATCGGCGCCTCACGGGTCCGACCAAGGCGGCGGTCCACGCGTGGCGAACGATTATTAAGATACAGGGCTGGCAGGGCAGACTGACGAAATTCACCCCTCTATATGATTCGGATATCTTAGGCAAGCTCTGGCATACCAAGGGTTTCGACAAATGGGACCTCATAGGTATTTCGAGGGTGGAAGACATGCTGGCCAGGGGGGAAGTCAAGACTTTTCCGCAACTACAGGCGGAATACCGATTGGGTGGAACGGAGTTTTTCCGTCACGCCCAACTTAAGCACGCAATCACTGCCGCCAGACCGGAGGAGGGCGAAATCCCTGAGAGCTCTCCCTTGGAGGACAGGGTTCTGGACGGGCATATGCCAGATAGCGCCATTTCTCTGTCCTACAAGAAGCTGATTAATGTTAGAATCGACCTCCTCCAGCGCTTGCGGGACCAGTGGATAGCCGATGGCCTGGAACTGGACGACGAGGACTGGCAGAGTGCTGTGTCCTCCCCTAAGGAGGTCGCCATCTCCTCGCGTCTGCGGCTGGTGCAGTTTAAAATCCTCCACCGGGTGTACGTTACCGGCCCCCGGCTTGTGCGTATGGGCTTCTCGCCTGATGGCTATTGTCGTCGCGGCTGCGGAGCCCTTGCTACTTTTATGCATATATTATGGGAGTGCCCCGTCATTGCCCCTTATTGGGAGAGAGTACACCGAGTGATGAGGGAGGTGACTGGAGTTGAGTTGGCTGCAGAGGCGCGTAGGTGCCTCCTCAATGTCTGGGAGCCGAATGACTACAACACAGCACAGACTCGTTGGGCTACGCTGGGCAACATGGTCGCTAAGAGGGATATAGCGCAGAAATGGGGATCCAACGCGGCCCCCCTGGTGGTGCAATGGAAGGCTAACATGGACTGGTGTATGCTGCGTGAGAAGACTGTGTATACTGCCAGGGGGCGACCTCAGACATGGAATAAGGTGTGGGGGGCATGGAATGCTTACAGAGGTGACTTGTGCCTGCCACCAGAGCCGATTCCCCGCGATGAAAACCTGTCACCGTAGCCGATGACGCCAGCTATGCCATTCGTGTGGTAATTCTCCTGTTCCTTCCCCCCCCCCCTTTCTACATCCTACTTACGTTCTTTTCTAACTCTTACCTGGCCTCTAAACGCCTCCTACTGACTCATAGACATTTCTCCTTCTCCATTGCCTTTCTTCTGCGCCCTCGGGCGCCTCTGTTTAGGTTTCTGTTTGTATATAAAATAAAAAACAAACCTGCATTGTTCTGATATGATTCGCTTTGCACACTACTTCTTCTGATACCATGCTGCCTTGCCTCCGGGATGTTAGGCTGAATAGCTGTGTGCTTTACTACAATAAAGGTTTTAAAAATTAAAAAAAAAAAAAAATCTTCCATTAATAAAACTTCTGGTGTACAGGACTCATTATGCTTGTAGACTGACAAAAATGTTTCTAATTTACTAAAATTCTCCTTCTGCTGGTGTGGAGCCATGTGCACAATGTTATGGGGTGCATATACCCCCCTAGGTGGCTGAGGGGATCTATGCCGAGTTACTGGGGGGTAGAAAAATCCCTAGGGAAGTGGCCTGATACCCTTATTATCAAGATCTGAGGCGTCCCTAAAGAGTCTTTCCGCACTGGCCCTATTATTAAAGGAAACCACCACGCAGTCCCCCTGAATACTCTTGTGACTCCGCCCTACCCACCCAACCCTCCTTGCCATTATTACTGTGTGTGAAATATCAACTCCTCCAGTGCTAAATTCCGCAGACCACTGCCTGGCTTGAGACATGAGGTCATGGGTTGATTCATATGAGCCCTCCCTTAATGGCGGTACCCCTGTAAAGAACGCCATCAAAGGGGCGGCCTCTGGCGGCAGATCCAGGGTTCGGCCATATGATCTAAGCTGCCAAGAACCCCCTTGTGCCAGGTTCTACCTAGTGCTCACTTCCGGGTTACGACTCCCGCCCCCTGCCCTTGTGGGTGAGTGAGTCTCTATACCTACGAACCCAGTGTCATGACAAGGTCTGCTAGGTGTGGGGCCCGTGGGCATTGCTCCTACCAAAGGCTTATTCCCCACTGTTACTTGTGGCAGAGTTGCAGGCACCTTCCCCCCTGCGTACTGTTTAAGGAACAAGTCGATTTTCCCACATTTAGACAGGATCCCCGCCACACAGGTATTAAGTGTGTCCACGATGTTTTTAGCAATAGACACTAATGAAGGTTCTAGTCGTGAGGTGAACAAGTAGTCAAAGTCCCAGCTACATGTGGGAAGGAAATTAAAACAGGTAGATGCATTGTACAGGAAAGTACATAGTCTCAACTCTTGGGAGAATGCCCAGGAGTGCAGGAATGGGTATCGCCCATAGAAGGATAATAATAAGACGTGTTTGTTAGGCGAGGTATTTACCCATTAAGAAGGTTTTTTTCTCCTTCTTAAAATTTGCAAAGGACGGAAGTCTTCTGAAGGCGGGTGGGAGAGAGTTCCAAATCCTTGGCGCAGCCCAAGTGAAGGCCTGGATGTAGGTTTTCTTTTTCCGGAAGCGTGAAGGTTGCAGCAGTATTTCTTTGGCAGAACGGGAGTTTCTGGGTCCACCTAATACCACGAGTTTTTGTGCCAGAAATGCAGGGGAGTTGTTATAAAGAGCTTTGAAAGTAATGCAGGCCAATTTAAATTGGATTCTGGCCTCTAGGGGAAGCCAGTTCAGGGCTTTGAGGTAAGGAGAGATGTGGTCGAATTTCGTTGAGCCGGTTAGTAGTCTGGCAGCGGTGTTGAGGCAGGCTTTCAATGGGGCCAGAGATTTTTTGGGTAGCGCGGCAAGGGTAGAGCATCCATATTTTAATCTAGAAATGACTAGTGCCTGTACTGCTGCTTTAAGGTCATACACATCGAGGAATGGTTTCACGTTTCTTTGGTAGTTCAGGTGGAATCTGGACGTTTTGGCCATTGAGTTTATATGGCCACGCCTGTTCAGGCTGCCGTCCAGGGTTATTCCAAGGGATTTCGCTGAGTTAACAATGGTAGGAGGGCAGTTTAGTGCTGAGATGGTCTTGATCCATCCCTGGATGTCGGGATTGGGTTTGGGTGGAGAGATCAGAAGGAATTCAGTTTTATTTGCCTTGAGTTTAAGTTGGTTGGCGCTGATTCAGTGGACTGTTTTCTTCAGGGCCTCATTCAGGGAGAAAATGTCCTCAAGGGAAGAGATTTTTCTCTAGATTTAAGTATCGTTGGCGTACATATGGTAGAAGATATTAGTGGCACGTAGAACCTCAGTGAGAGGTTTAGGTAAAGGTTGAAGTGGGTAGGTGAGAGGGTTGATCCTTGAGGAACTACAACTGTAACCGGAGATGGGGCGGATAGATTACCATTGATGAGGAACTTCTGTGTGCGGTTTTGGAGGAAGGATCTAAACCATTCAAGGACGGTGCCCTTCAACCCCATCCTGAGTTTGATGCATTTCAGGAGAAATTGATGGTTAACCGTATCGAAGGCAGAGGAAAGGTCTAGTAGGATTAGGAGACAGGTTTTGCCTTGGTTGAGGGCTTGGAGAGCGTCATCTACAATGTGGAGGAGAGTGGTTTCCGTGCTGTGGCCTGATCTGAACCCGGATTGAAAGTCATCTAACAGGTGAAATTTGTTGATGTGTAGGCTCAGTTGCTGTTGTACATATTTTTCCAGCACTTTGGCTAGGAGTGGGATGTTCTCAGCGGAAGCAGGGTCCAGCGTGATTTTCTTTAGGATGGGTACAACTTGGCCAGCCTTGAGCGAGTCAAGAAATGAGCCTTGGAGAGGATCATTACAGTGATTGTTCGGGTTTAAGAAGGAAAGAATTTTCGAGATAGAGTGTTCGTCATAGTTTTCAAAATTGGACCAGTGCGCTAGGTTTTTGGGTGAGATTTGGGAAGAAAACACAGGGAGGAGAGGTAGAGCTGGCAGATTTGGATTTTGGTGCTGAGTTGCGAATTTGAGTTTGTTACCTAGGGCAGAGATTTTATCGCAGAAGAAGGAAGAGAAATCCTCACTTGTTTTTAGGGATTTAGGTGTTTCTTTGGAGGTTTTTGCTAGTTTGTTGGATTGGTGTTTGACCAAGTCGAACAGCTTGCGAGGTCGATTTTTGGCATTCTCCAGTTCCCTTCTGAAGAATTCGCTTTTTGAGTTGAGGATTTTCTTATTGTAGGCATTTCTGGCCCGGCGGAGAAGTTTTAGATGTGCTTCTGAAGGGTGTTGTTTCCAGTTACGTTCAGCCTATCGAAGGGATCTCCTCTCCTTCTTGAGGGATCCGCTATACCAGGGATTTTGGTCTTTGATCTGGGTTCTTTTTAGTTTTAGTGGTGCCAGGTCATCGAGAATGTCAGATATGGTAGAAGAGTAATGATCTGCATGGTTGACGACCAAAATGCACTGAGGGGGGTAAAACGATCTCACAACGCGCTGCCAGTTTCTCGTGATCAAGGTTCTTGGTGTCTCTAACCCATAGTTTGGGAATCACAGGTTGAGGTGCCCATGTCTTATGGGTGCTGGGCAGGAGAAAGGTGATGGCGTGGTGGTCAGACCAATCACAAAGGTCAACAGAGATAAGTTTGATTGCTGCTTCTTTAACAATGATCCAGTCTAGGGTGGCACCTTTCGAATGAGTGGGGAGAGAGCAGTCTTGGATAAGGGCTTGATTGGCCAAGAAATCTCTAATGGCAATAACCCGATGATCCTTAGGGTCGTTCCAAAGCAAGTTGAAGTCGCCAAGGAAGATGTCATTAGAGTTTGGGGAAATCTTGGATGTGATGATTTCCATGAGGAGGTCCGTAAAGGTGTCGTTCTTGCTTGGGGGGTGGTAAAAGATGTGTAGTTTGCACAGCTCTGAAGTGTTGTCGGAGATAGAGAGTGCAAGGTATTCGCATGAGTCTGTAGGGTCCACTGGCAGTTCCATAACCAGGAGGTTGGAGCGGTAGATGCAGACAATGCAACCCCCTTTTTTCTTTAAGTGCCTGTCCATCCTTACGATGTTATAATGGGTTGGGACAAGAAGGTCTAGGTATGGCGGTGAGAATTCCTTCAGTCAAGATTGCTAGGTCCGATTTGTGTCTCAGGATGAGGTCAGCTACATCAGATGCATGTTTTACAGCTGACCGGCAATTTATAAGGAGGATGGCTAGGGACGGGCTGGGGTGAGTGTCAAGGGTAGAAGCAAAGATGGGAACTCTAGCAAGGTTGCTTTTTACCACCCCTCTGGTGCGGAGAGTAGCAGATCTATTAGGGTTAGATGCAACCGTGTCGATAGGGAGTACTTCCCTCAGGTCTGAGGGGCATGGGGTGGGCAAGGCTGAGTTGTAACCACTGAGGATGTCAGCCACTTCTTCCTCCCAGAGTTCTGAGGGATTAGGCGTGCCAGGGGTGGGATTGTAGTTATGGAGTACAGCAACAATTTCTTCCTCCGAGAGGTGGCAGGGTTGCTTTCGGGGGCGCAGGTGTCTGAGGGAAAGTGGTTGGGGGTGAAGGAGGGGCTTTGTGCTGGGGATATGGGTCGCGTTCTGTGAGAGCCAGAACTTGGAGAAGGAGAGTTTGGTGATGTGAAAAGGGTGCTTTAGGTCCAGAAAGGACTTGTGGATGCCCAAGGTTAATTCTGTGGCTATGCTGTGAAGGTTATCAATGTCTCTAAGAGAGGTAGGATCTGGCCGGCAGGGGGCCAGTAGCAAGGGAGCAGTCCTGATAGAGTGTGCTGGTAGCCTAGAGGTGGGTTTGGGTGGGCCGAGGGCCCGCTGTAAGTGCACTGTTCGGACTGAGTGAGGGTGGCTAGGTCGATTGGTGTCATTGTGAGAGGGAACATCTTTTGGGCAGGGGGCCGAACGGAGGGGAGCAATTTTGTCTGACTGGGAGTGTGGCCTAGTGGAGGGGCATGCTCGACCAAGCTTCTGTGCTGTATTGGGCGTTTCCATACCAGTGTGGTGGGCCCTAGTAGGAGTTTAAGTAACCCGGAGTGCAGGAAGAGTCCACGGACAGCAGGTTGAGGGTTTAGACAAGCCTCTGAGGGTATGTGCTGGATGCGTTATAGTGGGGCTGGGTTGGCAAGTGAAGTGGGCCCTAGGGGGAGCTTCGGAAGCCAACGGAGTGAGGATCATTTGAAGGTCAAGGTTCGGTGGACCCCCCAAAAAACAAAAAAATTGTTTAAAAAAAGTATAAAACTAAAAAAAAAAAAAAAACTTATTTTCAGAACTAACTACTCTGCTTAAAAAAAACCTATATTTGTATGATAGTGTGTGAAAGTTTAGACAAATGTATCTTTAGTGCATAATTGATTGAAGGAATGCATTTGTGGTGTATGGTGAACATGTAAGAGCAGAACTATAAGGAAGTGCTGCACCATGACACTGTAAGATCTTTAGCTGCAGTGTGCTGTGGTACGTCCGAAGCACAGGGATGCAGCATATGTACATAAATATGTTGCAAGTCTATGCTTCCCTCTGCAGTGCTGCTTAAACTGAAGCCACGTGGTAACACAGGCTCTCTTGCACCGTGGTGCAAGGATATCTTTGTCATGTGGAGTTTGTTTTTGTGCAAGAAGACACACCTTCCTGCACAAAAACAATCAGTGAAGTCATTTTTCTCCTTCAATGTATGCTGTTCATTGTTAGCATACATAGAAAGAGAAACAATGAGGAGAAATCAAAATATGTCTCCTTGTTTTGCTTTGCTACACCAATTGGAGGATGGTGCAGCATTCACACGCATGTCCAGGTTTATTATTAAATATCATACAGGTGCGTTGCAGAGAGTTGCTCTGAAGCCATGTCCCATTTTATACCTCTCTGAAATGCAACTCTCTGGCACTTTCTGCACATATCTGGTGGGTTACTTAGCCCCCAGGGACACTTAGTATTCATGTTAACTTCATCCTATAACTTAAAACGCCCACAGAGCATCTTTTCACACATATCTTCTCTGTCCATCCTCCCTTTCCTCACTTGTGTGCAAACTCAGGCCATTGTACATTGTAATACTTAGTTAAACTTAACTTACAGTAATAGAAATAAAAAACGCTACCCATTTTGTTTTCAGTTGTTTTTTATAATTGACATTTCTGAGAATTTCATATTTTAGAATTAGGATCTGTGAAAGAGAAGAAAAAATACAGTTATAATATATAATACTATAATTTTTGCAACACAGCATAATTTTACCATTTTAAAAATTATTTTCTTTGCCTTTTTTGTTGTTATCAGAATATACTGAATTTCACTAGAAACAGTGATTTCAACTGTACTCATCATATAACAGCGGGCAGAAAAAAACAACCAATAAGATTGTTTAAAAAAAGCAACAAAATCCTCAATACCAATCCAAAAAATACAAATCACACATATCTTAAATGCTTTCTTTTAAGACAAATTTCTTACTTGAATATCAAGGAACTAAAATAATGATACAATGAACAATTATTATTCATACACTGTAAATAATGTTCTTTAAAAATATATGCTGACACAATGTGCAAGAAAAAAGTCCTTAATTCTAATAGATACTTTTCCTCAAGGCCAAATCCTTTGTTTTGAAATTGTCCAATAGTAATCGTAATAATGCATATTAATAAAGTCCTCAGAGGCCATATTATGTTCCTAAAACTTTGGAATTTGGGAATTCTTTACGCAAACATTGTTTAAAAACCAATTGAGCATCATTACAATGTGTCCATCCTTTATCACATTTTAAAAAGGCAGTGTAATGTCCAGATGTTGTAGCAGGACCATCGTGGAAAATAATTGTTACTACTACAAAAGTTCTTCCTGATATTGATATTTGACTTCCTACAACATTTTTGATTAAAGTTTCCAATTTTCTTCCATCAGCTGCACAACGTTGCATTATTCAAATTATATATTGTCCATATCTTTCTATAAATAATGTTGATAACATTTCTGATTTGGATTGGCTGCACTCCATGTTTTGATTTGCTGCTTTAACTAGTTTGTTGAAAGACACTGATTTACAGTCTGGTAATGTAAAATATATAAATATTTTCAGTGTCTATGTTAGTGCTACATGTAAACAAACAATTTTCACATTGATGTTCCCATTTATACCAAAGGCCAAAAAGATTTCCAATTTCCATGCCTTCATTTTCCAATACAGTAAGCATATACATTAGAAATTCCTGAGCATCTTGCTGGGTATTTTGCATAAATTGTGTAGAACCAGAACATATATCCAATAGATTATAAATATCAGAAACGCTTTGTATTTTCCTTTTATCAGTACTCAATTTTTCATGAACAAAATGCCCCAAGGAACACAATATTTTTTCCCAATTCTCCATGATTTGCTGCTGCAAACTTTGAGAAAAAAAACAGCATTGACCACTATATTAGCATAGCAGTTGATACCTGAACTATTTTCAAAGTGATAACCAACAATCTCTTCAACAGTGTCCTTTTCTTTTGCTTGCAATCACATTATCTTGTTTTTTTCCTTCTCTATACCTTCACTACAGATATTGTCATACCTTCTTTTTGACCTACCACACGCTTTTCAAATACACGATATTGACCTAAATTGGGAGCATATGCTTTATTAACCTATTATACTCTTTTACACAGTTTGCATCTGCAATAATCTTTGTCTCATCAAAATCAATCAAATACAATCCAGATAAAGTTCTGACTCGGGACAAAGCAACATATGCCATACGCTCTTTAAACACGGTACTTCCAATGTTCACCAAAGCACTGTCTACACTTAAACCTTGAGATTCATAATTAGTCACTGCATTTGCCAGAGAAACTGGAAACTGTTTTCTATAGACATATACATTTTTAACTTGCAAAAAACGAACTGAACAACGACCAATTTGTTTCACTTCTTCAATCTAATCAAATTTAATTTTAAAAATTCAATTCCATCTTAATTCTGATAATTAACAAAATTCACAACTTTGCCCATTGCTCCATTAACTAAAACTTTTTCTACATCCAAATTACGCATTACAATTATCCGACAGTTTATACATGCATATAGATTCTTTTCTAAACCAGCAGTTTTAGATATAGATTTTTCTTAAGAATCCAATTTTGTTTTCAAATTTTCTGTCAAAATAATAGTGATTTCTTCAAGCTCTATTTTATCAATAACTTCCATTGTTATTATTTCTTTATTTTACAGCTTCAAAAGTTGTTCATTGAATATAGAACAATCACATAGTGTTGGCATTAAGCAGAATACAGATTAGATTTCTTTGCTACAATTTTCATATATATTTTCTCAGGAACTATATTTTCATTTGGAAACAAATTGGAAAGTAATCATGTCTGAAAAGCTTGTTTGCCATGTTCTTTCAGTAGTACAATTATTATATCTTATAAGAACAGTTCCATGATAAATATAATTTGCCTGTCGCATATTTGTAATGAGTTCTTTGTATTCAAAATATGACCAAATATTAACGTTTCCAACGCTACCCAAAGTCTTTCTGGTGTCTTCATGCGCAAGTGTTTTAAATACTGGTTGTCCTCTTATGGGAAACAGTTGCAGTAGATCTCCAAAAACTGTGATATATTTTCTTCCAAATAAGACATCGTACTCTGTTTTAATAATGTGCTGCATTCTTAAAGGCACAAAAGCAAGCATTAAGTTTGAGACCATGCTTACCTCATCAATATTCAGAAGTTTCATTTTCTTAAGCACTCTTGAAACTTCACAACAAGCTTCTCCAGATAGTTTGTGATATTCCAATTTGTTTTTCACGCTCCACAGGTAGGATAAGTAAACGATGCAATGTAATTCCTTTAATGTGCGCTGCCAACCTAGTTGGAGCAGTTACAACACAAGACAAATGTGAGTCAGTTGTTTTTTGTAAATAACTGGTGATTACTTTAATTAAGACTTTTTCCTGTTCCAGCTTGTCCACTAACATACATTCAGATAGGTTGAAATGACGTGCATGTCCATTCTTTCTTTTCATGAAGAAACCCATGGTAAATCTGTTGTCTCACTTGTTGATATATTTCTTTCTTTTCAACATTTAGTTGTTCTTCTAAGTTTGCTAAGTCCATAATAGCTTCTTGAGCTTGAAGCATTGCTGTTTCCACCTCATTCATGTCGATTGCTGCCTCATTTTCAACAATTGGTTGTTCTATTTGACCTTGACTCAGCGGAGCATAAGTTTGACTTTCTTGAGAACTGTCTCTAGCAATCTCAGCTGCAATAGTAGCTTCTTGATCAATTTCATCGTTCAACATTTTCACTTCATTTGCAAAAACAGTACATTCTATGCTATCTTTACAAGCATTGGAGGAATCTTCATAGCTCTGCAAATCTCCAGTAATTACAATTCTGAATGCCACAGTTTGAACTGTTGCAAAAGTGCTAAATAGTAAAATTCTCGTTTATCAGCAGTGTCGCAACTCAGTTTCCTGTGATTCATTAAATTTCCTTTCCTTTGTTTCACCAAATTTCCTTCGGAAGCAATAACTGCATATTTATCATCATTGATGTTTTCTGTAGTATTCCGTTTAAAAGTGTATTTTTGCAGCACTTCATAGAGAGATATGTTCTCAAGATGATGACTTCTATTTGGATAATATGTGTCCAACATATTTGTTTTCACGATATCTGTACTTTCCTGATCTTTTTCTGCTAAATATTTGATTTCTTGTACAGATTTAAGTTCTCTATTTTGCGTTGCAGCAAGACCTAGACTCACCCAAATAATTCTTCTAGATTTTGAGTATAGACTTGCAGATGATAACCAATCTGAGCATTTTTGGGAGACTTTCTTGTGATGGTATGTCACATAGCAGACATAAAAATGTTTACTTTTCCTTTGGATATTACAGGACGTGGAAAACCAAAATGGCATTTGGTATATAACTTTTCCTTACACTTGTACTTTCGTCGACAGTATTTTCCACAACGATGGCTTTGAATTCGTAAGACTTGTTGTCTTAAGTAATTTTCTTCTGTGCTTTTGGGTATAGCATATGTGGCATATTCTTCAATAAAAGACAAAACAGTATCATTCGAATCTGTTCCGAATTTTGGGGCATCCTTGATCCATATCAGCATATGTATATGAGGAGCACCTCTTGCTTGATACTCCTTTCTCCAAAAGAAATCCACAACTTCTCCAAGAGGAGGATTTTTTTATTGCAGATAAAAGACATAGCTTCAAATCTATGATTGAAATACCTGGAAACATTAACTGGATCCAAAGAGCACAATTCTTCAGGTGTCTTGTATTCAGTATTTTTTATATTCGAATTTGCCTCTCGAAGAAATTCAAGTAAATCATCCCAAGCGTATTCAGCACAGCTTAGGTTAAGGAACCATGTAGGAGTCCCTAAGTTCCTTAGCATACATTTAAGTTCTTCATGACAACGTTACCAATACTCATTAGTGCCTCGCTGACATGCCATCAGATTAATCAGCTAAGATTCTAAATTATCATCTCTCTGGTGCATTTTATCCATAAAGTTCTTTGCAGAAACATTTTGCAGATGTACTTCTGTTTTCTATATGTGATTGACTGCATCAGAAAGTCCAGACAAGTCACTCTCAAACAAAAGATGAAATATATATGGGATACATTGTTGAAATCTTGGATCTTCTGCATACAATCTTGTTCAGAATATTCAGATGCAGGAATCTGAACAGGTCGTTCATCATATCGTTCATCATATCGGTCTCCTTTTCCTGTTGAGAATAACTGCGGAAAACAATGAGCTTCCAAACTTTCTTCCCATAAACTCATGGGATTTCCCTTCGCTTTTTTCATTTGGAATAACTCAATAGTATTCCCCATCACTTCTTTTGAATGAAGTGGATGTACACTGTAATGTTCATAGATTTCTTCACTTCTGGACATGTCCTCTTTTTCAATTTGTCTACTTGACGTTTCAGTATATTCTGCAAAAAGTATTTCTTCTTCTCCCATATTCACATTTTTATAGTACTCATTGTTTTTATCAGATACAAAGTTGCCTTTTGCACTTTTCTAACATCCACTAATTCCTGCCAGATTTTCCTACTTTTAGTAGACACGCCATTAAATAGAATAATTACTGGCTCATTTTCTACACACTCTACACCAATAGTTCCAACATTTTTCTTTAAATCTAGAGGTAAATATACAACTCTTCCTTTCAATGCTCTCTGAAAATGTGAAGGAGGCAATTTACCTGTTTTAGGTTCCATACGAACCGTAGCCTGAAATGGGTGCACACAAAGAATGAGAATAGACTCATAGGTATTTAAATCTATCAGTTCTGGAGGAATAGTTACCGACTCTAGATTATTATGGACAGCTCTAGCAGACATTTTGTTCTCATCTAATTTATTATAACCTTTTCCACTTTTCTAACATCCACTAATTCCTGCCAGATTTTCCACTTTTAGTAGGCAGGCCATTAAATAGAATAATTAGTGGCTCATTTTCTACACACTCTACACCAATAGTTTCAACATTTTTCTTTAAATCTAGAGGTAAATATACAACTCTTCCTTTTAATGCTCTATGAAAATGTGAAGGAGGCAATTTACCTGTTTTAGGTTCCATACGAACCGTAGCCTGAAATGGGTGCACACATAGAATGAGAATAGACTCATAGGTATTTAAATCTAATTTATTATAACAATATTTACAAATATGCTGATCAGAACCCAAATCAAAACAATTCTCTACCAACAAATAAGTTGCAAATTCCTTCCACTTATCATTATTTTCTCTTTAGCTTTTTAAATACAGATCAACAGTCCTGGTCTGATTTTTATAGTGAGTTCATCGACAACAAATATAAGAATAATTTGGGCTTTCACCTGAAATCACCTTAAACTTTGTAATTTGTTCCTCAACATTTTTGGTAGTAGTATATTGCACATTCTCTTCAACATTTTCTTCTATTATTATCTAAGTTTCTGCATTCTCTTGTTCAGGACCAAAGTAAAAAAACTCAATTTCATCACCAATCTTCTTCATATCTGAAATTGACCCATGCAAAAGAGCACTGTTTAACTCATTTAATTTTAGAGCTGGACTTTTTGCATAATACAATCTTCTGACTAACTTCCGCATTTAAGAATGATGTACTGCTAACATCCTGAAATGGTGAAAAACACTTTGACATACTTTTTTATAAAGACACGCCAGAGAATAACCTTGCAAACTAGTATTTTTTCTCACTCAGCAAGGGTCTAGTCCTTGCAATATCTTAATCTTTTGTTTAACACTTTTTTGAGTATATGCTCGTAAGAAATTGCGTAAAATATCAATAGATTCTTGTCGTACACTACAAATACTACTGCAATTCCAAGTGTTCACTGGAGGCTTTAGGACGTCTCCCTAGAACTTCATCAGCTAACATTTCTTCTGCATTTCTGGGAACCATTTTCTCTCTCCCAATTGGACAACCATTTCTAACCTCATAAGCTCGACTACTGGTATCAAGTGCATGCAATAAATCATTGGTCTGAAAATAACTCTTTTCATTCACCCCTTGCATGCTCATGATGAGCTCAGCTTGTCATGAGCTACAGTGCTCCGGTGCTCATGACGAGCTCAGCTCGTCATGGCCATTAGAATGGTCGCACGCTGGGATAATTCCCCTGTTGTGCTGAACGTTATATTGAAACGGGTGTGGTCGTGACGAGCTCAGCTCGAAATGAGCACAGGAGCACTGTAGCTCATGACAAGCTGAGCTCGTCATGAGCACCGGGGCGCTGTGCGCGCTCCCCAGCACAGCAGGTAAATTACCCCAGCAGCCAAGGGGTTAAAGAAAGGCTCTGAACTTAAACTGTGTTTCCATTCACCCAAAAAAATCACAAAAATTAGTTCTGTTAATTACTCTTTTCCTCTTACTTTTGGCCTTCATTAAATGGATTAGTTTATCTAATCATCGGATTCTGTTTAAAACTAAAATGAATAGTTTTCTTTTTACTTCAAAAACCTTTTGAACAATGGATTCAATATGCGTCTTCTTTTTATAAAATAGTGCTCTTTTTCTATATTTTTCACCTCTTTGAGCAAGTTAAGAACCACTCTATTATAAAAGAAAAAGCACAATTTTTTTTACACTGATTTTGACTTCTTTTACCATACAGCAAATCTTTTGACTGTAAATTTACTATTTTTCCTTTCCTGTTATTCATATTATTTTCTCTAGTTGAATCATTCTCACTAGTTTCCACATTCTGCACACTGTTTCTCGGCTTTGAAAGTTTGTTTATGAAATCCTTTGTTGTCTTATCAGAAGATTTTTCTTTTTACCCACATGATGTTGGTCATCTGTTGAATTTTCTTCAAATAATGGTCCTTTGGGTGTCCTTTTCTCTTTCTTGATTTTTCAGGCATGATAACTTTATTTTAATGATGATAAACAACATCTGTAAAAAAATAAACATAAATAAATGTATTTTAATACATTTATAAATTATACTTTTGTATTACTATACAAACACATTCTATATAAAAACCATTTAGCCACTTTCTTTAGTCCTCATTAATTGAAATTGTAATTCAAGGTATATACATAACTGTATAGAAAGACTGGTGTTTACAGCAGTGTATGGATACTGACAGGAAAATTGTAGGCATGAAACACAAGAGTGTAGGTGTTTAGATGATGACATGCCTAGTGCATATGAGTTTCAAGCAGTCCATGTGCTAAAGCCTGGCTCGCTAAATGAGTACTTGGATACTAACTGAATGATTAGAGTAATACAAGAAGAGATACTGGATAAATGTATAATTGTTTGTATTTTAGTGCACTGAATGTATTAGTACATGGTATTGAATAGGTCACTATTGGATTGCAAGAGCAGTAACAGGGTGTTTGCTGGAGTGTGTGGATACTGACAGGGGCATTGTAGGCCTGAAACACAAGTATGTAGGTGGTTAGAGGATTACATGCATAGTGCATATGACTTTGTACCAGTCCAAGTGCTAAGGCCCTGAATCACTGCATGAATACTTATGTACTGATTCAAAGATTACAGTACTACAATGAGAGACACTGGGTTAATTTATAATTGGTTGTATTTTGCTACAGTGATCAGATTAAAACATGGTGCTGAAAGGGTCACTGAAAGAGTGCAAGAGGAATAAAAGCGTGCTTGCTGACGTGTATGGATACTGATTGGGGAATTGTAGACCTGGAAAAGAAGTGTGTAGGTGGTTAGAGCACTACATACATAGTACATAGGAGTTTGAGGCAGTCCATGTCCTAAGGCCTGGCTCACTGCAGCATGAGTACATGCATACTGACTGAATGATTAGAGTAGTAGAAGGAGAGACACTGGGTGAATTTATAATTGGTTGACATTTACTGCAGTGAATGAATTACTACATGGTGCTGAAAGGGTCACTGAAGGAGCGCAAAGGGAGTAACAGAGTGTTTGCAGGAGTGTATGCATAGCGACTGAGGAATTATAGGCCTGAAAGACAAGTGTGTAGGTGGTTAGAGGACTGCATGCATAGTGCATAGGAGTTTGAAACACTCCATGTGATAGGGCCCTGAGTTGCTGCTTGGGTTCTTGGATACGAACTAAATACTTTTTTGGGCCCTTGGGGTCCCAAATGCACACTGACTCATAGTGTGATTCTAGACAAGCAACAGTATCCTTTGTACTTTACCAAAACACATTTACTAGTCTAGAAGAGGTAAGGTTACTGCATACATTCAACATATTTTAGTATTGCACTTTAGTATTGAAGCCTGACTCATTTTGTAAATGCATAAGCAATGACTGGTTTCTAATTCTACCAAAACTTGAGAATAGGATAAGTTTTTAAACAGGTAAGTGTGTGCAAAGACATGAAGTAACCAAATGCTTCTCTGACAATAGTTATCAAATGCATACAGACTCACAGTGTGATTCTAGACAAGCAACACGATTCCTTGGACTTTACTAAAACACATTTACTAGTCTGCAAGGAGTAAGATGACTGCACACATTCCACATATTTCAGTACTGCACTTTACTCTGAAAGCCTCATTAATTTTGCAAATACGTAAGCAATGACTGGCTTCTAATGCTACTAAAACTTCACAACATGACAGGTGTTAAAACAGTTATCTGTCAGCAAACATATGAAGTGGTATAATAACAAGAATTTGCGATAATGCCGCAAAGCGCTTAGCACTGTTTATCCTATCGACAGCTATCGCTGGATTTCATTGCTGAGCGAGCGCAGTATTACCAACGCGTTTTCCAAAAGCAATAAGAAATTCAGCTATACCGGTGATAAGCACGAAGGGGCATATTAACAAGAATTTACGATAAAGCCCGGAAAGCGCACTTAGTGCTGTTTATCCTATTGCTGGATTTAATCGGCCAGCCAGGGCGATATTACCAATGCGTTTTCCAAAGGCGATAAGAAATCCAGCTAAACTAGCGATAAGCATGAATATCACGGGAAATACAGCGATAATTCATGTTCGCAAATGAAAACCTTGTTAATATGAGAGTGTGGACTTAACATGTCAATCTGCCTCCCATATTAAGCATACTTAAGTCATCTCCAGAGCAGACGTTAGGATCCGGCATAAACTGCGGTTAGCGTGAGTTTTGATATAGCTCCTCAAGTCCAGGGCCCCCTTGTAAATACATCTCTGTTGTGGTAACAACTTCTTCCAGGTTTGATTGACATAGGAACACCTACCTTGCCTCTGGGTACGCCTACATTGCATCTCATTGAAGATGCGAGGCGAGGCGTTAGCAAACCGGCTGCTAACATGCGTTAATGCATGTTAGCGCCGCCTAGTAAATAGGGCAATATGATTTTCAATGCATTTTTGGCTTTTAAAGCTAAAAATGCGGCAAAATGTTAATATGCCCCAACGTGATTCTAGACAAGCAAGACTACTCCCTGCCCTTTAGCAGGAGAAACACATTACTCTTATTAAAAACAATAGCACCACAGACAACCCCTCTCAAATTAATAACTCACCTTTCAAATTGATTTGTAGATTAAGAAGTATGTCAGTCACACAAGATTTTCTTAATCAAAATCTCTGTACTGCACTGCTCCTAGCAAAACCAAAAAATGGCAAACTTTCCCTCTCATTCTGCACACATATACATGTAAATATCAAATCACATTGCTTCCCACTTTAATCCAAAAGCTAACACACATTTGTATTGGTTACACATTTCAACACTTTCAAATTGACATAAATTTGAACCCTAACCCCAATCTGATTACTGCCTGTTACCATAGTAACAGTTCATAGAACACTCAACTGAGCACACAGGTCACAAGTTCAGCACACAATGTTGATAATCCAAACAGCAAGTGTGCTTGACTTTTCAAAATATCAGCTTATCCTATGTAATGTTCCTTTAAAACAGTTTTTGTTAACCAAAAAGAAACATGCTTTGAAAAAACAGAAATATGCACCCTACTTTTCAGTGTACAGTGTTCTCAAACAGCCAATCATTTATTTTCTTTTTTCAAAACTGCATCTTATCCACCATTTTAGAAAAATCTTACTTGTCAAACCGCCATTTCACATACAGACACATTCTGCGTGCATCCATACCTCCCTTTAAGATGGTTAAAGTGTGGATTGTGGGACACAGCTATATTTTCTGGAGCCAAAGGTATGCAGAAAACCTAGCTTTGCCACATGTAGACATTAAATGGATTGGACAGAGAGGGTTAAAGTGGCACCAATTGATGCCATAGTTTAAATCCTTTTTGCATCTCCAACACCCTGACCTCATAATTGGGCACTGTGGTGGCAATGACCTAGGCACTTTGACTGGGGTAGGTCTGGTAACGCTTATGAAGGACACCTTTGGAGAATTGATGTCACTTTTCCCTCAAACTGCCTTTATCTATTCTAACATATGCCAAAGACAGAAATGGGACTGGTCCACTCAATTTTGTCCACAGATTGAGAAAGATAGGGAACATGTCAATAAATCGGTTTCTGCTTTTCTATGAGATTATAAGACGGGGTCCATTTACCACAACAATCTGTGTTTCAATATGCATAACATCTATAGGAGAGATGGTGTACATTTGACAGATGAGGGTAACAGAGTCTTCCTCATCAACTTTAGGCCCTGCATTGGTACTTACTTGTAGGTACCAAAATCTCTCAATAAACACAAGGGCTCTTTTTAGAGCCACCTCAGATTTAAACACATAAGCTTGATATATATCTGAAAAATGTTACTTTTTTTTTGCTTGGAGTCGCGCACCCAACGCTTTCACACCAGGGGGCCGCGCCGGCGTAACAGAGTCTTCCTCATCAACTTTAGGCTCTGCATCGGTACTTACTTGTAGGTACCAAAACCTCTCGATAAACACAAGGGCTATTTTTTGAGCCACCTCAGATCTAAACACATAAGCTTGATATATATCTGAAAATTATTACTTTTTTTTGCTTGGAGTCGCGTACCCAACGGGTTCACACCAGGGGACCGCGCCGGGAGTCTCGCAGCCAGTGGTGCACACCATGGGGTCGTGCTAAGCGCCACGCTGGGTGTGCGACTCCTAATTTGCCCGTAAAAAAAAACAGCACCTATCACTAATTTCTATTCTCCCCAGGGACCCCATCCCTTGGAACCTATATACAACATTGGGGACCATGAGGGAAACCCAATGCCCCCACTGTCCAAGCCGGCTGCCCGCATCGTTCGGGAGCTGGCATTGCTTTTCCACACGGGGAGCTGTTAACATGCAGCTCCCCGTGTGGAAAAGCAATCTGGTTTGAATTTTGAAACAGAGAGCAGGTTTCCCTGCTCTCTCTTTCAAAATCCAAACCAAGTTTGCTATAACAGGGTGGGAGCCTCGGCTCCCACCCTGCCATAGCAAACAGCAGTGTCCCGAGGTTGAGCCCCCGGAGACACTACAGGAGCTGCCCCTGGGGGGGCCGTTCTGAGGACCCTCGAGGGTACCAGGAAGTTGGCCAGCCAGCCCCCTAAAATATAAAAAGCCCCGGGGTGGTGATCCCTGGGGCTTGGGAGGACCTTTGATGCCCCCAACCCATCTTTTTGAAAGACCCAGGGACTAGGGGTCCCTGGGGCTGGGGGGGCCTTTGAGCCCCCACCCATGTATTTTATAGCTCCGGGGGGTTACGGTCCCCGGGGCTGGGAGACCCCTTTGAGCCCCCCATTAAATTAAAATATTTTTTGCCCCCAGGATTTGGCCCCCCGGGGGCAAATTTCTAAAAAAGCACTGAAGCCAGCGCTTCATTTTTATTTTTTTTCCGGAGGATCTGCGCAACCCCTAAGCATGTTTAGAGGGTCAGGATATTTCTACCCTGCCCCTTTATACGTTTTGCACACTTGTTTCCACTGATTTCTTAAGCCTCGCTTCTACCAAGGCACAAAATGGCTGCCAACACCTCCTGGTTTGAAGTGTTGACAACCAGTTGCCAGCCAATTAGCATGCAGCTCGTGATCGTAAGGGTGCGTTCAGGGTGCGCCCAGGATGCGCAGATCCACCGCGGCCATAGATATATCTATGTTTTTACTTTTGATTTTCTCAGCAACTACTGAACGTATTTACACCATTTAACCAAAAGGCACAAGTCTTAACCAAGAGCTACCTCTTTGCCAAATTTGGTGTAATTCCGTTTGGCAGTTCGGGCTGTAGCTGCGATTAATAGTTCCTATGGAAAATTGCATGGGGAAAACACTTTTTGGGACCCCCCTTTTTTCTCAGCTCCCGCTTGACAAATCAACCCGAGACTTTCAGGATAGGAGCGGACCAGATCGGGCCACCGGTTTTGAAAATTTTGTGAAGATTCGTCAACCGGCGTCAAAGTTACTCCAAATAGAATGTGTTGGGTTTCTTATGGATAATAGGTCCTAGCTATAACTACCTACTGGCGACCGCCAGTAGGTAATGTAATATTTATATATATATATATATATATATATATATATATATATATATATATATATATATATATATATATATTCACTGAAAAAACCATAGGTTATAGACCATATATAGTTAGGAATTAGCATTTACAAAACCTTGAAAATTCACTGAAAAAACCATAGGTTATAGACCATATATAGTTAGGAATTCGCATTTACAAAACCTTATTTTACTCACACAAAACCATTGAAATTCCATATATAGTTAGTTGCACTAACTATATATCGCGCACCCACAATCCACTGCTGATGATGTCACATATTACATCATTCATGACATGGTCAGTGACATCACTGATGACATCCCTGATGACATCTCAAATGACATCACTGATGACATCTCAAATGACATCACTGATGACATCACTGATGACATCTCATTTGACATTACTGATCACATCACTGATGATATCATTCATGTGATAATACGATGAACCTCTTCAGACTCTAATATAACCTTAGATACAATCAGTGTAAACAGACACTCACAGACTATCACTCATCCATGGAGTTACTCACACACCTAGTCAGTCATGCAAAGAATCAATCACACCTCCATTTCCTCAACTATACAGTTATACAAACTTTACTTATTCAAACATATACTAACACATATTTACTCTCTTATACAATCCCTGATACAAGTTCACAATGATCCATACAGCCACTCACACATTCACTGGCTCTTATGCACAGTTATTTATATATGTCAACTCTCACATGTACTGTGTTTTACATATGTACTTACTTTGACATGTAGCACTGAGATATCCATTCACTCACCAATACACTCATGCACACAGTCAACCGCCCATACAGCTGTTTCCACATGCACTTTTGAAACCATACATCTAGTGAATCAACTGCTCACACATCTATGCACAGAGTCATACACCTCCCAGCCACCCACACACACACTCAGTCTCCCATACAAATACTTGGGCAACCAATCAATAACCCATATAGTTACTCATATAGCTACTTATCAACACATGCAACAGTTTACAGAACAACAGACATAATGATGCACAAATTAAGACAGTTTAGTCACTAACCCATGCACTCAGTGAGACACATTTAATCACTCACTCATACAGTCAGTCATGCACCTACTAAATCCTTCATCCAGACACTTATACATCCACTCATTCTTCAATATGTAAGACATATTTTAACTTTACAGAAACATACAGTCACTGGATGTTGTCATCAGTGATGTCATCAGTGATGTCATTTGAGATGTCATCAGTGATGTCATCAGTGATGTCACTGACCATGTCATGAATGATGTAATATCTGACATCATCAGCAGTGAATTGCGGGTGCGCGATATATAGTTAGTGCAACTAACTATATATGGAATTTCAATGGTTTTGTGTGAGTAAAATAAGGTTTTGTAAATGCGAATTCCTAACTATATATGGTCTATAACCTATGGTGTTTTCAGTGAATTTTCAAGGTTTTGTAAATGCTAATTCCTAACTATATATGGTCTATAACCTATGGTTTTTTCAGTGAATTTTCAAGGTTTTGTAAATGCTAATTCCTAACTATATATGGTCTATAGCCTATGGTTTTTTCAGTGAATATATATACATACATATATAAACATATATCATCTGTATATCTATATAAATACAAACATAAATGCATGCATACATATACTTATATGCATACAGATGCATGTTATTTACATGAAAGTTGAAAAAACACTAATAAAAGCAAAGCTAAAAAGCCACCTCATTACAAACAGAATGGCTTTAACTTAAACGAGGGCGAGATCTATTGCATTTTCAATGCTTGTCACTCAAAATTATCCCTAATTTTTCTTTCTGAAGCACTAATCATACTTTCTATGGCAAAATTAACCCCCTCATGTTGTTCCTTTTTAAATTGAGTGTTTTCAGACTTACCACTTCATTCCAATCAAGATGGCTTCTGGTGTGCCATACTTTTGTCATAAGTAAGACTGTTAGCGCTCAAGTTGTTCTTTAGAACACTCTGGGACATTCTGTCATTGGGCTATACTTGGGGTACATCTGGGTGATATTTGGGCTACATTTAGGCTCTTTTGTCTCTGGTGGCCATCTTGGGAGACTGTATGTCAGAATTTTTTAATGAAATTGAAGAGGGTTAGAGAAGTCACTCAAAATGTGCCCTAATTTTTCTTTCTGCAGCACTAATCATAATTCATATGGCAAAATATACCCCCTCATTTTGTTCCCTTTTCAATTAAATGTTTTAAGAGTTACCACTTTATTCCAATCAAGATGGCTTCAGGTGTGCCATACCTTTGTAATAAGTAGGACTGTTAGCGCTCTAGTTGTTCTTTAGAACACTCTGGGACATTCTGTCATTGGGCTATACTTGGGCTACATCTGGGTGATATTTGGGCTACATTTGGGCTCTTTTGTCTCTGGTGGCCATTTTGGGAGACTGCATGTCAGAATTTTTTCATGAAATAGAAGAGGATTTGAAAAGTCACTCAAAATGTGCCCTAATTTTTCTTTCTGCAGCGCTAATAATACCTTCTATTGCATAATATACCCCCTCATTTTGTTCCTTTTTAAATTAAATGTTTTAAGAGTTACCACTTTATTCCCATCACGATGGCTCCAGGTGTGCTATACCTTTGTAATAAGTAGGACTGTTAGCGCTCTAGTTGTTCTTTAGAACACTCTGGGACATTCTGTCATTGGGCTATACTTGGGCTACATCTGGGTGATATTTGGGCTACATTTGGGCTCTTTTGTCTCTGGTGGCCATTTTGGGAGACTGCATGTCAGAATGTTTTAATGAAATAGAAAAGGATTTGAGAAGTCACTCAAAATGTGCCCTAATTTTTCATTCTGCAGCACTAATCATACTTTCTATGGCAAAATATACCCCCTCATGTTGTTTCTTTTTAAATTAAATGTTTTAAGAGTTACCACTTTATTCCAATCAAGATGGCTTCAGGTGTGCCATACCTTTTTAATAAGTAGGACTGTTAGCGCTCTAGTTGTTCTTTAGAACACTTTGGGACATTCTGTCATTGGGCTATACTTGGGCTACATCTGGGTGATATTTGGGCTACATTTGGGCTCTTTTGTCTCTGGTGGCCATTTTGGGAGACTGCATGTCAGAATGTTTTAATGAAATAGAAAAGGATTTGAGAAGTCACTCAAAATGTGCCCTAATTTTTCATTCTGCAGCACTAATCATACTTTCTATGGCAAAATATACCCCCTCATGTTGTTTCTTTTTAAATTAAATATTTTAAGAGTTACCACTTTATTCCAATCAAGATGGCTTCAGGTGTGCCATACTTTTGTAATAAGTAGGACTGTTAGCGCTCTAGTTGTTCTTTAGAACACTCTAGGAGGCTGCAGTAGAACACAAAAGAATCAACTGACAGTCTCTGTCCTTGTTGGATGTACATGTTTTACTGAGAATGTCAGACTTCATTTTCACATGACTGAGAAAGATAATGTGAATTTACAGAAAATATGCTTTCAGTTTAGCTTATAGATCCCCTTCCAAACCACTGTGGGAAAATCATGAGATATTAGTTTTCTTTCAAACAATATTCATGATATCACAGCAGAAGGTTTTTTCACATGGTAAAATCACCTTAGAACCCACCACAATTCCTAAAACGAGTATGGTACCATCAACAAATGATTTATAATGTAACTAAAGTCCTAAAACCCTCTATTAACTACAATGCTTTTTAATGAGGTGCTATCATGTATATTGGTCCCAAGATGGCTGCCAACACTTCTTGGATGAAGTGCTGACAGCCAATCAGATCAGATGTGTGGTTAAGCTCCGCCCAGATATATATCTTTTTTTGAACCTAAATTACCCAAAATCCACTGGAGCACATATATTGAGACCTAGCAAAGGCACATCGGGCTAACAGTCCCTACAATTTTGCCAAGTTTCGTGCAAATCCATTCAGCCGTTCGAGCTAAAAGTGAGGCCAACCGCCCTATGGAAATTAACATGGGAAAAAACGCGTTTTGGGACCCCCCTTTTTTCTCGGCCCCCCCTTGATGAAACCCCCCCAAATTGTCAGGGGCTGCTCAGAAACAAAATGTTCCATTTTCCTGAAAATTTCAGCCAATTCCGTCCACAAACGCCAAAGTTATTAGACATAGAATTTTCAAAAATCCCATAGAGAAAAAATCCTAACTATATATACCTACTGGCGACCGCCAGTAGGTAATATATATATATATATATATATATATATATATATATGATGTACTGTATTTTTGATTAATTGGGAATTGGGCTGAAAAGTTTACTGTGGGGGTGTTTGAGGTGTATGGTATTATTATGAGTGCTAATATGTGTGAACCGCCTCATTTCTTTTCAGTCAAATGTGAACCGATTCTACCTTGGAAAAGGTGGAAACAGATTTTTGACTCGTGTTTAATTGCTGTGAGGTGACACATTTTCAGCTGTTCGCACACAATCCATTTTACTGCATAGGAAATGAGGGGAGGAATATATGCAAGAGCCTTGATGAGGGTGAAGGTGAACCTAACAATGTTTTAGACATGTCTGCAATATTAGAAAAAAATATTGGGTAAAAAAATTAACGTGGTGTTAGAGAGACACACATTTTTTTACAAGACTGCAAGGGAAACAAGAGAAAATAGGTAGTTACATTGCAGCTTTAAAAACATTAGCTCGTACTTGTGAATTTGAACAGTTAGCTGATTCATTGGTGAGAGATCAGTTTGTGTGATATAAAAATGATGTCAAAGTTCAGGAGAAGTTATTTGCAAAGAACTCAAACTTGAGCAATGCTGTGGAAATTGTCGAGGCTATGGAAAATACTAGTATGTGGGTGCGTGAAATGCTGGATGAGAAAGGGAAAGATAAAGTTTCGGATCAGATGGAGCAGCAAACTAGGTAAAATGCTCAATTAAGCAATCAGACAAGCAAAGTGACAAAAGTAGTGGAATAAAAAACAAGGACAGCAACAAAAAATGTGAGAAAAGTAAATACTTTCAGAGTTATACTAAAGGGGAGGAATGAAGTGTTTTAGATGTGTTAGTGAAAGACATCTTTCTAAGAGTCATGGGCATTTGCAAGGTTTGCGTTTTGCAAGAAATATGGCAAAAAAGGGCATTATGCACATGTGTGTAGAGGGTCTAAACAACAAGGTGTGAATTGTGTGGAAGAGGAAGATAAGTTTATCTTAAGTTAAGGGATGATCGATTGAGCGATGCTGATCCAAGAGATGTCACAATGTCAAATAGAGGTTGATGGGAAAAATTTGTCAGTTTATTGCTGATTCCGGATTACCATAAACTGCACTTGTTGATAGAAACTGGGAGGGAATATTTGATAAAGAAGGCATTACATTGCAAGCTCTAGACATAAATCCTGTGGGTTATGGAAGAATGTGCTGGATTATTCTGTAATGAAAATTCAATTTGCTGACCATTAAACGGTGGGTAAAGGGAATGTGGCAAGAAGGGTAGACAATCGTCTATGACGGAGACACCAGAGAGATAAGGGAATAACATTAAATCCTAATTCCAGAAAGAAACTTCTGGTTATGAAAAGTAAAATGTTACCTGAGGATATTTGTTTGAGGTTTCCCAGAGTATTTGGAAATGATTTCATTATTGAAGAATTTTGAGCACACAATTTTCCGGAAAAATGGAGCAGTTCTATATGTGTCTAAAGTCATGAAGGTTCTTCACATTACAATGGCGCCATTGGAACTAAAAGATAGAGATGTGATTGAGGAGATAGAGTGCTCCAACTGTGACTTACCAAGGTAACACATATCAGGTGAAGGAATAACCCTTAAGATTGATTTGGCAATCAGCATAATTCAGGCTCCTAAACCAGAGAACAAAGATCAGATGCAGTCATTTTTGGGTTTGGCGGAATTTTGTTCCAAATTCAGTCAGAGCTTTGCCAGCATTTCTCAAACTTTGAGGGTACTGTTGAAGAAAGGCTCTCAGTTTAGTTGGACCAAAGAGTGTGATCAAGCCTTCCAACTTTCGGACATTTTGATGCAAATAAAAGAAGTTGAAGGGAAGGTATTCAGGGGGGAAAATGTGGTGACTCCTATAGTGTTGAGAGAAAGGCTGCCCAGCTTAACTCATGAAGGACATTTGGGCAGGAATTAGATGAAAGCAAGACTGCGTGAGTGGTATTGGTGGCCAGGAATGGATCATGAAGTTGAAGAAGTGGTGAAAGATTGATGGCATTGTGCAAACCATAGGATAAAAAAAACACACAATGTTCCTTTGTCCTGTGGAAATCCCAGTAGAGCCTTGGACCAAACTTGAGAATTAAGTGGAACAGCCCAAAGTAGGGTAAAGGTCGGTAGCCATTACCATAAAAATCCCAAGAAGTGACTACTAGTTCAGAGAGGTCTACACCCCAGTTTATTGTCCAAGATCCTGCCAGGCTGCTGTATTGCTGCAACATCCATTCCTATGCTGACAGTTGATACAGAGATATTTCTGAAAGCAGAGACAAATCCAGCTGATGTGTGTGTTTTCTTTTTGAGGTTTCATCTCTTTCTCTCCTTTTGACAGGATCATGAATATGTGGAGAGCTGCATTTTTTCCCAAGTGCACGCATAAATAATCAAGTAATCATGATAAAGTTACAGACTAGCTAGGGAAGGATCTAAAATGGAATGCAGTGGACAGGCTATGCCCTATTGCCTTTCAGACTGAGATCCTGTTATTAAGCATATACAAGCATGCAGTGCTTCCATTTGAATGGTCAACGTTCGTTGGCCTGCAGCATTTCCCTTTACAAATATCATCCAGTACACAAACCTAATACACATGTACAATGAACCTTTAAAAAGAATCGTATCATCAATCTATCACTAATGTGATCCTACCTCAGCCCCTCTTCTCTCGGAAGAAAGTGCTCGCTAGAACTTATCACTTCAACAGAATCTGCGAGGGCCTACCACAAAGGTGATGTTTAAGTTCTGAACATGAATCATTATTCATCTGAACTCAGCGACTCAATTACAGGGCCTGTAGAGGCATTTTTGCACCGCTGGAATGTCACTTTTTCAACGCTCCAGCAGTGCAATGTGCCACAGCTTATTTACAAGGCCATGCAAAGCCACTTTGTGTGGCTTTTCATGGCCTTGTAAATATGCGCCCCTTTCACCCAGAACACTGCAGGAAAGGGACTTTCCATGGGTGTTGCTGTGGATGTTCCCGTGTAACACCCATGGAATATGAAGCATTCCCAGATTTAGGAAGACTAGTAAACCTGGAAATGAGGCAGATTTTAACAGGCACAATGAGGAGAAATATCTTTATTTCTCCTTCTTTTTTCCTCTTTGTATGTGTACTGAATTTTGCAGCACACATAGTAGGAGGAAAACACCTCTTGTGATTGTTTCTGTACAGGAAGGTGGCCCTTCCTTCACAAAAACAATCACCTCTACAACGCAGACACCCTTGCACCATGGCGCAAGGGTGCCTGCGTTGGGCCATGGCAGCCCATTGTGCACCAGCATAGGAGAAAAGGACAGAAAATCACGTATCTCCCCGTCTCTCCTGCCCTTTTTCTTTGACGCCAGCCAGCGCAGCAAGATTCCTTGCGGCATTACCTTGCGCCAACACCTTCTAAATGAGGCCCAGTGCTTGTGAAAGTCTAGCACAAGGTGGCACTATCTGGCTAATTTAGGGATGACCACAACTACAGTCAATTATTAATTCAATATAAATTAAAAAAGGCCATTACCTGCTGCCCAAGCAATTCCTATAACTGTGGGGGCCTGGAATAGTCTGAATTGTCACACTTGTATGAGTGTGATGGTTTTTAGTTAGTTGTGTTGTTACTATCATTGGCAGCATGGCTAGGGCAATGTGTTGTGCAAGCAGCAGTGGCATTTTGACGAGTGCCCTGGCTCTTATCTTTTTTAACAAAATAAGCACTACTTGAAACTTCTATATACCTAGGCTTTCCTGTTTTCAGTTTCTATTTTTGGTCAATTCTGGTGGGGTTTTATCAGTTTCTTCAATACCTTAAAAAACAGTGGTCATCAGTGGTTACAAATTTTAGCGCTAATAAAAACAACACAAACCAGTGTTTTTCTGGTGTTTATGGAATTTTAATGTAATTTTAAATATTGCTTGCTACCTGCACTGATAGTGCATCTGTATAGATAGCGTGTTCACAGGGTATATGAGGTCCAAATACATTTAATCTGCACCAGAATGGACTACAACGTCAATAGCATTCTTCATTAACTCTGAAGATTGTAAAGATGCTTTCAGCATATCTTCTAGCAAGTGACAAGGATCTATTTCAGGAAAGCACTTCAGCTTAGGTATTGATTTTGACAGACCATCATACAACGTTTTCACATACATAGCTGAATTACTGCAAACACAAACAATATCACTGCAATCTTTAATGAAATTGGTAGGAACTTTTTTCAGCAGCATTCCAAGTGACACTACGTTCCATGTTTACCAAACGTCTGGTATCATGTTTCAACCACTTTCTCAGATGCTTGGTGACAACATTCTTTCCACAAATACCTGTCACTACATCTTGCATTGAATGTTTAAAGCTTGGGTTGTTTGGCAATTCACTTACAATCTATACTGACGCACTAGAAAAGGAGGCTGATGTTTCAAAGGATTTTACCCATTCTTTGTCTGCGGGTAAATGTGTTGGTATATATTAGGAAAGATTCTTATGAAACCAGCCATTTGAACTATCAGTGAAATCAAATGTATCCAAAATATCAAATATGGTTTTAGTTTTTCCTGATTATCTACATTTTATAAAATAACTAAATAGGACCTAAAGCATGCTTCTAAACACTATATCCTTAGACCAAAGACCACAAAACTGAAAAAATCAGAAGGAAGAAGAGACATTGTTTTAGTTACATAACTAAACAACAAAACTCAAGCAGAATAATGTTGGCCCAGACTTTCTTGATGCTACCATGTATAACAAAGTTACATTGTATTGGTCCCTTCAGGAAGAAATAAAAAAGTCTCTTTCACTCATATTTTCCTTTTTTTGAATGGCACTTAGTTTGTGGTTGCAAAGGTGTTTTTTTCAGTGTTTATACATTTACACTGGTAAACTGGTTTCTTTTGGTGGGGGTTTTATCAGTTATTATAGGTTTAAACCTAAAACCAGATAGCTTAAATATACCTTATGCCTAAACCATCTCATAGACTAGAGCCCTCTTACCTCCCAACCCGGATGGTGCCATACTGACCAGCCCATTTTTTTGTGTGGAGTTTTATTTAGCGCAAACTAGACCTGAAGGTATCAGAGCGCTTTACGTGAGCACCAGTTACATTACATATAGACAAATTCATTAGGTCAAACTTATAGCAGAATCGTGCATGCGCTGCTCACTTTGCTAGGCATGCAGTGTTCAGTATGGAGAGGAAGCTCGGTAAAAGCTCCGCCCTCTCTCGGTCCATCTTTTTCATTAGCGCGTGTCTTTGTCGGTCCTAAATGCTGACTTCCAGTGGGTTTTAGGCTTGTTAGTACCTCCTTATGATGGCCATGTCCTCATTTGTATACTTCCATGGCTACTGGCCCCTTTACTTAGAATCTGAGCCTTCTTGCGTCGCCCCACCCTCCCCTGCACTCTGTTGTGAGGTTCTTTGGTTTTCGACTTTGTCCTGTATTCAGCCGCCATTTTGTGTCCCGTCGCCATTTTGTGTTGCCCTCACTCAGGCAGCACGGCAAACAGAGTGTTTTTGCCTTTTGCAGCTGCTACGTCTCTCTTCTGTTAAAAAATAACCCCCTGCCCTTGTTTACGAAACAGATGTCAGGGTCTGGCCCAGTCCACTAATCCATGTCTAGGTTGATTGATCCCTGTCTCGACTGACTGTTTGGCTCTCCCTATTCTTTCCTTACTTTATCTTATCCGACTGGCCTTCGCTGTTCTCTCCTTGTATTCTCTTGTTACACAACTATCCTTTGAGGCACACAAATACGTCCTGCCACCTGCAAATTGGATTGTAGGCACTAGCACTGATTAACTTGTGGGGAGGGGCGACACCCAGGTTCTGAAAAAAGGACGTATTTGGGACACTTGATAGCTTGTTTTCCAACTTTTTCTATTGGCTAGCCTTGTATGTATTGGGAGTATACGTTGTAAATATGTGTGCTATAAATGATTGTGCGCCACAGAATAAAGTGTCAGTTTACTAAGAACCTACTCTGTACTTCTGGGACAACTGTGCTTAGCTGCAGCTAATAAACCTGGGTTTCTACGCCTAACAGAGTGTCTCGTGTCTCTGTCCGACAAGGCAGGTGAACTCGGAGATTTAAGGCATGCCCTGCGCCGCCAGTCCCATAAGGCCCGGTTCTTCAACTGCACCCATCGTGGGGCGGCTTCAGCGGTAGCGGTTCAGCCCGAGGGTCGTGAGGAGCCTCGCCAGAAAATTCCGGAGGATTCGCGAACCACGTCAAGCAACCCCTGCATGTCGAAGTGGACCGAAGGTCTTTTGCAGAGCGGCTACTCCTTTCCGATGGCTGCTGACGACTGCTGCCCTGACTGCTGCCCTGCCTTGGCCCCTTTGGTGATGACTGGTATTGCGAGACATTAGACAGACCTCTGTTGGCGTGAGAGAACACTTAGTTAAGTATTCGTGGGAAGCGCCCACTTCTTTGTTTTGTTTGTTTTTTGAGTTTGTTATTAGACCATTGCAATAGCCGAAGCCAAGGGGTGAGTACGTTTGTGCTGTGTTATTTGCTCTAACCCCTTGAAGTTTATAAGCAGACCAGTGAATTAAAGATGCCTGGTCTTAGCAAGTTTAGGTGTCTTGGTTGCAATAGGGATTCCCGGCTGGAGGACTCTTGCCCAATTCCTCCGGTTGGAACTCCCACTTACGAGCCCTATTCGAAACATGGTGTTGGCCCCATTGCCTTTAACGAGGCATGGATCCGATACATAAAGAAAGATGGTGTTCTGCAGTGGCCACAAAATGGTAGCTTTGAGCCTGACATATTAGACAATCTAGAAGCAATTTTGTTCAAAAGAAAAGCCCGGCCGGCAATGTTTGACTCTTTCCGCCTCTGGCGTAAGGAAGCCAAACAGAGAGAAATTAAGCAGGCAAAAGGAGATAAGAAAGAGAAAGGTATGACGATTATACAGACTGCCCAGCAGTTTAAAGATAATGAGATTCATCAGGCGATTGAAGTCTCAGAAAGACAGCATTATTCTGCGTGTCCCTGCTCATTTCCAGCGTATATGGGTACATGTCCCCTGAAGTTTTGGCGCTTAAACAGTCTTTACCGGACCCTCGTAAAAATCCCGCTGGGTATTATAAAGAGCTGTCCCAGACTGTTGATGCGTGTATCATGAATTTGGCCGATATTGATATGCTGATGGGAAATGTAGTCCCACAAGCATTATGGGCTCGGATTCGTAGGGAGGACCACGACCAAGCTTTAGGTGGTAATTGGGCTGCTATAACTGCAGCGGATGCAGCACAGGTAGGTGGTGCTAAACCCGATGATTTGATTGCAGAATTGCCCGGTAGGATCATCACTTTAATGAAAACGATGATGCCTGCCTTACGTGTTAACTGGGATAAGTTAGCTGTGTGTAAACAGAAGAAAGATGAGAGTGTCTCCGATTTCTTTACCCGTTTCGAGGAGACGTTCATCGACCACAGTGGTCAAGATATGGGTACTGAGGGTGGACGCGATTATTCGTGGATACATTTGTATTTAATTTACCTCCAGAATTATCGCATAAATTGAAAGACTCCGAAAGTTCGCGGGCTGTTTCTTCGTCTCCCTAGATATTAGCCACTGCTCAGTATTCGAGAATAGGGATAAGGAGGAAAAGGATAAACTCGAGAAAAAGACTAAAGAATTAAAAACGAAGGTTCTTTTTTCAACAGGCTTATCCCCCTCGTTCTGCTCAACGCCAATTTCAACAGCCTCCCCAGTTTCAGAAATTGTTACAAAAACCTGAACCTTTCGTTCCGTGAACTTTGCTAGGTCCTAATCAATGTGCCTATTGTAAAGAGGAAGGTCATTTTAAGAATAGCTGTCCGGTTTTATTGCAGTGTAATGGTGGATTGCCAGGGCCGCAAGGCCGTGGTGGTTTTCAATCAGCACCCAGGGGTAGAAGGCGAGGTGCGTTGTCTCAGGGACAGCCTTCCTTTCCCCCTCAGAATTCTATGAATTATTTTGACCAGCAGAATACTCAGTCTGCACAATATTACAATGACCACTATTGTGTTGAAAGTGAGAATCAGGATTTTCACACTAGCTAGGACAGCCATGGACAAAGCAAGGGAGTTGTATCAGTTCCAGTGGATCAGAATGGGCCTGATGTTGAAGTTGTTGCATTGGGTGTTTCAGAGCCATTTCTTTTGGATACTGGTGCAATGAGAAGCTCTATCATTCACTCCAAACTCCCTGGGGCACCTTTGTCTGGCTTAACAAACGTTTCTGTAGGATTCTCTGGCGCCCCAGTTCATAACCCGGTTTCTTGCCCTTTGCCTATCTCTATTGGTCCTTATGATTTGGAGGCCCCGCTCATTTTAAAGACTGGTTGCGGCGAGAATTTGCTGGGTTTGGACTTATTGAAACGTCTTCATGCAACATTGTATTGTTCCCCCTCTGGTGTACATCTTACTTTAGGTAAGAAATTGCTTTCTCCTATGTATTTGTCTAAGGACCAACTCCCACCCGAATTGCATTCCCTTCCTGCTACGCTTTGGGCTACGGGTCCGAATGATTTTGGTCCGCTCCAAATTCCACCTTACGTGGTTACTGTCAAGCCTAATGTTAAATTACCACGTATTCCTCAGTATAAAATTTCCAACGATGGTGAAAGAGCTCTGTTGGCTATCATCTATGATTTAGTTCAGAAGGTTGAAGAAACAAGAGGAAATGTTTGCAATAGTCCTGTTCTACCTGTTCTTAAACGCACTGATTCTTCTCATACTCCTGTATATCGTTTTGTGATTGATCTTCAGGAGGTCAACAAGATTCCTATATATACATCTATTCATCCCAGATTTCTTCACCGTTAGTGCCATCTCAGGGCACATACTTTGTCCGCCACGACAGAGCCGACACATGGCTCCCCACCTACTTTTCAGGAACGTGTTATGTGGCTTTTCTTCTCCCTCCGACATGCACTGCTCCTTCAGGTCATTACAGAAATATATTTGGCAGAGGCGTTATCGATTCCAAAGATGCAGCAGGACAAGAGGGAGGGACTTTTTCAAAGGGTTCCTTCCTTTCTGGGGCCCAATGGCCAATAGCAGAAACATTAGACAGTTAGTTTGTGTTGTTGAGGCTACCATAATTGTGACTTCTGGAGCCTTGAGTAATCTAACAGCCGAACTTCAGGCGGACCGCCTTATGACTTTACAGAGCTGGATGGTTCTAGATATTGTTCTTGCAGATCGTCGAGGAGTCTGTAAATTGATCGGGTCTAGTTGCTGCATTTATATTACTGATAATGCCCCTACAGTATACCAGGCCATCTCTAAATTGCACATAATTTCCGAGTCGATTCACCAGGACACAGGAGATTGGTCTGTGATCGGATGGTTTTGGGGACTACTGTCCACAAGGGGATGGAAGGTATTAACCTTCCTTGGAATGGTTTTGGCCATCATTTTCTCTTGTTGTCTTTGTTTACAGTGTGGCCCTGCCATCTGCTGTCTTTGTGCCACCATGTGTGTCTCAAGGCCTGTGTCACAGGAAACCGAGAACATTAAAATGATGTTGCAGCAACAGCTCGACGACCTCATGGCCATTGACGTCGACTCAGACTAACTTGAGTCCTTTGTGTGTTGCCTGAGTAATGGCAAAAAGAGGGTCTGAGGTTCTTCGGTTTTCGACTTCATCCTGTATTCAGCCGCCATTTTGTGTCCCGTCGCCATGAAGGGGATCCCTCACTCAGGCAGCGCGGCAAACAGAGTGTTTTTGCCTTTTCCTGCTGCTACGTGTCTCTTCTGTTAAAAAGTAGCCCCCTGCCCTTGTTTACAAAACTGATGTCAGGGTCTGGCCGAGTCCACTAATCCATGTCTAGGTTGATTGATCCCTGTCTCGACTGACTGTTTGGCTCTCCCTATTCTTTCCTTTCTTTATCTTATCCGACTGGCCTTCGCTATTCTCTCCTTGTATTCTCTTGTTACACAGCTATCCTTTGAGGCATACAAATACATCCTGCCACCTGCAAATTGGATTGTAGGCACTAGCACTGATTAACTTGTGGGGAGGGGTGACACACAGGGTCTGAAAGAAGGGCGTATTTGGGACACTTGATAGCTTGTTTTCCAACTTTTCCTATTGGCTAGCCTTGTATGCATTGGGAGTATACGTTGTAAATATGTGTGCTATAAAAGATTGTGCGCCACGGAATAAAGTGGCAGTCTCCTAAGAACCTACTCTGTACTTCTGGGACAACTGTGCTTAGCTGCAGCTAATAAACTTGGTTTTCTACGCCTAACAGAGTGTCTTGTGTCTCTGTCCGACAAGGCAGGTGAACTCGGAGATTTAAGGCGTGCCCTGCACAGCCAGGCCCATAAGGCCCGGTTCTTCAGTTGTTCGTGGTTTCTCGCCTGCCCGCAGTTCCATTTTAGCTCATTTCCATTTTAGTTAGCTGTCTGCACTTTACTAGCTTGTCACTGGGCTCTCACAACCTGTAGCTGTTATTTCAAGCTGCCTGCCTGCCGGGTCGTTGGCTGCATTCCTGCCATAGTCTTGGTGTTCGCTAACCGGCCAAGATGCTGCAGATGGTCCAAGACTGGTTCTGGTTGGACCAGCTCTGGCTGCCCGCTAACTACACTTGGGCCAACTTAGAAGATGATGAGGAGCTGGTTCTGCCCAGAGCCTCACACTTTTATATCACCATGCCCAGCACTGCTGCTCTTCATGATCGTCGGATTCTTATTCGAGATGTGAAATTTTTGAGGTAAAAGGGCGCGGCTCGGGAATGCTTGCATGGCCATCGCAGTTATCTCGAGCTGTCCCATGTGGGATGTGAAGTCTCTGTTTTAACTCTGCCTTCTGGTACTTGTAGTTCATTTGAGAAACTATTTGAGATAATATGCTCTCAGGTGTGCATCTGGAGCAAAGAAAAGTGAGTCATAGGGTTTCTATGGTGTGTTGATAAACAGTTTACTGTCTGCACGGAACTCTCCGCTGCTTCTGCAGCTAAAGAGTGCTGACAGTTCTGTTAAAGACAATCGTGCGACTCCAGTGATATGAGTTGCATTTCTTTCTGTTTCTTTGAAGGAATGTCGGACTAACTCTTCCACATTTAAAGCTACTCCACAGAACACAACATGAGCCTGAATCTGTTTGGTGGCTTACAAATGCCAGTTTCTCTGCATTGATTCAAGATTAAAAATGTTTTTGTTATATTTATCGTGCTTATAGGGTGTGAAGGTAAAAACAAAACCTGTAATTTTTCAGTTTGTTAGGTGCACATTTATGGAAAAGGAGGGCCAAAGATGAGAATGGGAATTTTTCCTCTCATCCGGATCTGATCTCCGTTTTAACTTTTCACAAAAATAAAAAAAAGGATACAATTTTTTTTCCTTAAATAATAATTGCAGTTGTAAATAAAACTGCATCATCAAGTGTGTAGTAATTGTATGGATAGTCAATTCCTGGTGTCGAAACATCCAGGATATTGTGCTGCATGTATAATTCCAAAGGCAAGACCGATTGCATTTCAAATGCTTGTTTTTGTTAGGCTCGGGGAGATATAGCGATTCCCCCAGAATAACAGAACGTTGAGCGTCCCTATAGAGACTCGAACCTGGTTTCACAGCTCAGAGGTCAACCCCCTAGCCATTAGGCCACATTCACTCTTCGAGGATTAACAATGTACACATGATCTCTCTATAGAAGGGAGGGTTCAAGTATTTTCGGGGCAGAACACTACGTGCTGAAGATTGTCAGTAACTCGCTTTCTTTACAGCTTGACAGTGAAGGCACATTTTCTGAAGTTAAAAGAATGCGTAAAAATGCACCTGCATGAATGTGCCTTTCATCTTCATTTCTGACAGTTTCCATAATTAACTGTAATTATACGATCTCTATGCTAGTGGATAAACTCTTCAAGCCCATCTGTAACCCGCCCTCCCTCTAAAAAGTGGTCTGAAGCAGACTTCTAGCAACATTAGCACTATGCAATATCAAGAACTGATTTAAGCTGCAGTGCAAGCATGTCGAAGGGGCAACGACTATTCCACTCTCCTGAGAACCCTCCATTCCCCTGTTCAGAGCGAAATTAAGCAGCGAATGGCAAAAGTTGGACTGCTTTGTACCACACATATGAAATTCATTTTATGTACAACATTTTGCAATCGAGAGAACAATACAAAAACACAACTGGCATCTGACCAATATGGTGACTTGTTTTTGTGTCAGTACCCCAAGAAATCTACACAATCCATGTACAAGTACATTTTATTTTACCAACAAACAAAATACTAGGAAGAAATACTGCATTACATTTGAAGACCTGTGAGGCCGCTTATTCACATATTAAATATTTTAAAAGTTGTCAACTGGAAATATATATGACTATTTATTTTCTTGTTGCGGATTGTCCGCCCACTGGATGAGACGCAGAAGCAAATTTAGTAGGGAATGAGAATTCATGCAAGTCTTTTACATGCGTCGAGTTAAATGAGTACTCCTATAAAGCTTTGTGAATTTTCTTGGTCAGAAGTCTGTTCAAATTCTAGGTTTAAGTCTAGGATACAAGTTTGTAAACTCGACTTCTACAGAATATGTATCAGTGCACGTCCCTAAATCTTCATGGTAACTCTTATTGCATAATAAGGATGTACATTACATAATCGGGAAGGAAATTAAATTTATTTCACTAACTGTTTAAACTGTCATAGTTGCACTGTGTAAGTGTTACACTATTAATTCTGTATCCCTTGCCATGTATTTTTTCTGGCTGGTGCATACCAGCATAATACGCAGGTTCACAACCTGTTGCTGCATAGGATTAATAGCAAATGTGAATGACTGATGTATAGTGTTTTAATGCAACTTTTAGTTCATTCTCACAGTGGCTTAAATGCGAACTCTCAGAAACAGGGCAATTAAGTGACTTTCTTTAACACACAGTATGAAGTGGGATTGCCGGGACCAAAACGTATGCCTCTAGGGTCCACAGTGTAGAAAAATCCCTCTTTTTGCATGGTCATTCCCACTTGTTGTGGTCTGCTGCTACTTCATTTTTGACTCTGTGCACTGGAGACTCCGCTAACCAAGCCCCAGTGCATGTGCTATGACACCTAAAATAGTTCTTAATTGGTTATACTCCTAATTGGTATATTTAACTTATCTATAAGTCCCTTGTATATGGTACAAAGTGCACCCAAGGCCTGTACATAAAGGCCACTTATGAGTTTAGCAGTGTGGGACCACCATGCACCGCCCTGCTCCCACACCGCCAAACCCGGGTGCACCACGCCCTTCAGATTATGACTTTTACATTCAGTTCCCACAGCAGTGCCTATAAAACAGGCCCACAATGGGAACGTCAAAGGCTAAACCTGCACGGCATGGACTGGTACTTCAGATTATGACTTTTACATTCAGAGGCGAACGGTACTTTGGTGGTCCTTTGGTGGTCCTTTGGCAGTGTCTATGAAATAGGCCTGCAATTGGAAAGTCAAAGGCAGTGCCTGCACTGCATGGACTGGTGCAATCCATGCCATGCAGGTGCTTGGGTGCATGCACACAGGCAGGCACAACATGTGCCCCCCTGAATGCATCCCATGGCCCTGAGGCACCAAAGTGCCCTGAAGGGCCCCTTTGTTTCCTCTCTGCCATGGTTTTCATGGAGTAGGAACCCCCATAGCCCATCTTCTCCTAGGAAAAGTGATAACGGACTCCATCCCTCATCATCCACAGTGGTTACCTGAAGTGGTAAATGAAGAGGTGGTTGCGAGGAGAAGAAACACCACGTTTGCCAAAATCAGCCAAAGACGACGGGCCGTGCCACCCCAGTTCAGACGAGGAGATGTGGTGCTGATTCGCAATCGTGTCACCAGTGGCAAGTTTAGACTCAATTATGAGAAAAGGCCGTGGCGAGTGATTGGGGTGAAAGGCACCCGTCTCACAGCAATCCGAGGAAGAGAGAGGGCGTCTGGACCTGTATCTTATTGATCGGTTCCACTTTCACATTGGCTTGTAATGCAGCCTCCATGTGGGCCGCCCTGGCCTTGGACAGCTCCTTTGTGCGGCCAAGGGTGAGGATGTCAGGTAGAGGCTTCCCCGATTCTTCCAGAATTCTCTCTCGCAACTTTGCAGAAGCACACCCTTGAATTATCTGTCCCCTGATTTCCTCCGTTACGTCCTGGAACCCACACGTTAGTGCTAGTTTCTTGAGCCTGGTGTGATATGCATCCAGCGACTCTTCCGGCAGTTGCCGTGCTTGTCGGAAGATGAACCGTTCATAGTCCTGGTTCGCCATTGGCTCAAAGTGTGCATTGAGAGCATTAATCAGGGTATGATGAGTCTTGGGGGTCGCCTCTGTGAGGGTCCGAGCGATGGAATGAATGTCTTTGCCACCAAGGTGGAGAACCATGGCACGCTTCTGTTCCTTGTGGACCTTGGTAGCCTCGAAGAATATTAGGAGCCTGTCCACCCACTCCTTCCATTTCGGAGCGAGAGTGGAGGGCGCACCCTCCACCACAAACGGTTCAATGGGCGGAATGGTAGCCATCGCCCAGGACGCGCTTGATCAGGCTCGTGGCCGGCCGAGGTGAGGTCCGAAGAGGCACTTCGATGAGGCCGTTGACGATTGGGGTTCAGCACGGACGTGTCAATGCCCACCGGCAGTGTGGACGATGACCGCTGTGTGTCCCTCAGCGACCGCAGCGGAGCGCGTGCGACCGGCGCTCCGGATTCGGACGGCAATGCAGCGCCTAGGGACGGGCAGACACCATGTCCCCTCGAGCAGCTAGGCAGGACCGGACGCCGTCCAGATCGCCTCGCCAGGCGTGCCGAGGTGTGATTCACGCACGTGCCACCGCGCACGGTGCGGCACCGGGCAGGAAGATCCTGCGGGGGAATGGCCTCGCGCGACCAGTTGTGCCTCGATGCGCTGCAGGATAGCGTCGGGCAGCGCCTCTCACCTCCAAAGAGCCAGGGGTAGAAGTCGTCGTCCCTCCAGGCGCGCTGAGTGGGGGAGTGTGTGGCAGCAAGGCACGAGCACCACGAGCGAATGGGAGCGCTCGCAGCCGCCTCACCCCAGAATGGGCACACACACGCCCGAAGCGAGGGGTCAGCAACCACCCTCGTCGCCAATTGTTGTGTCCTGTGAATGGGAAGTGATCGCCCAAGGGGTATCAATCTGGGGCCTACACTCCGGGGCATCTAATCCTAACTAGGCCTAACACGTGGCCCTAGAATAAACTCAGTCGGACACTGGGAATAACTTTGTTGCTTGGTCTGCGCGCCTCGAACGCCTGCGTGCGTGCGAGACCTCTTTTTATTATCAGGAGTCACATGACTAGCGCGCCCCACGCCCGGGGCGCCGGGGGAGGACCTCCAGGAACATAACAGAGTCAGCTGTTGATTGGGCCCTGCGAAGTCCCCTCAATAAAGTGGACTACATAAAATAAACGTCTGAGAAATCATGTTTTTTCCACCCAATATCTGATGATTGATTACCAATGAAATGGCACCATATAACGCGACTATATGCATCTACAAAGGCATTACATACAATGGTATTAAAAATTGATTATTTGACCGGGATTAGAAAGGAAAATTAACACTAGAATATTTTCATTATCAGATGGCGCTGAAATATACTTCATCATGCTTTTTAATTATAAATCCTTTTTTGTGAGGTCTGAAGTTGGAGGTTTCTAAACAACATTTACATTTATCATACAAGAGAGTTAGTTTATTGGCAGGTATAAAACGCTGCCTAAATTAGGCACGTATATGTATTAGATGGTTGTAAATGGACAATAGCTCTCGTTAGTATGAATAAGTCTTCCTGTGAATTGGATCCCTTTTTATTGGGAACTGAAGAGACATAAACATATAATCAAGCAGGCGCGTTAACGTCTCGTTCATTCTTCCCGGCTGGGAAAAACCTTACCTCGTGTGGGGAATTGCAAACACACAATGAAAAAATATTGTTTATACTTCACTGCCTACTTTTTCACATATTTCACATAGAGACACTATAAATGTGAATGCAAAGAAAAAAGTGTAGGAAACGGCTGGCTGCATTTCAAAAACAAAAGGCACAGATGACGATGCTGGTTGCTCAATAATTAGGAAATCGTGGCCACACTTAACTGAAAAAATATTGAAAAATACAACCTATAAACGCATGAAACGGCACAATTCACCCTGATATTAAAAGACTACAAAGGCTTCCCTAAAGCAAGGTGAACGCCACCTCAGTGTAAAGCTAGACGAAGCAGCCGAGCTCCGAAATGGAAAGAAAACAAGTAAAAGATACAATAATTGTTGCTCTACACCCTAATGAATCATTGATGTTCAAAGTTCTTACAAAAAGTAATATAATACTCGGCTTATATTTTAATTGATTTATTAATATTTTATCACAGGAATGTAATTTAAGCCGCTCGTGATTTCGGATCTCATAAACCTTTTGCATTTTGCAAATTCAAATTCCAATTTAAAAGCCAGGGCGAGCAATTATCTTTTCTATCATCTTGTCAGGGGAAGAGGCCTTGTGTTTAATTTGAGACAAACTGACAGAAATATATATATATATATACACTGCACACATTACTCCAATTTAATTTATTAGTCGGCCACATCCACATTCAAATTGTGCACTTAATAGAAAGAAATGGGTTGGGGGAGGGCTGTCTTGACACAGTATGACAGCACCTGCGGGGACACCCGCCCATGTCTGATTGGGGTACCAGGCAGGGTCAATTACAAAACAGCCAGCCTTAAGTGCATGTGAGCTGTCACTCCAGGTTTTAAATGCTTGAGGTTTGAAATGTATCTATAGATCTTTTCAACTGTAAGCTTAAAATTGAATACAAGTAGATATGTGAATATGAACAAAGCATGAACTCGATCTATAAGATCAGCTGAATGAACGTCAAGGTATCCTTGAATCAAGAAGGACATGGTGAATGCAAAATATTCTCAAATAAATGGGAGCACTGCAAGGAATTCTCGATCAATGAGAGTATAGTAATATACATATGAGAATGAATGAAAATAAAGGACAATGACATTATCAGAAAGCATTCTTAAATAAAGAAACATTCTTGAAACAAGTATCAAATGGTATTTAAAAGATTTGTGTCCATATTATAACTTTTGCATTTTGTCATTACCCTGTAAACACGCAAACACTATTAATGATGTATGTATTCATCTTTAGATAGACCACAGCTAAATTAGGCCTTAAATTAAAATGGCCAATATTTGTGTGCCCTCTCCTTTCATGGCACATGTTTTTTATTTCTCGGAGAAGCTGACTTCCCATTGAACAAATGCAATATGTCTTTGTATTCTTTCTCATATGAAAATGTTTTTTTAGGTGACAACTGTAGAATGTCTTAATTGGTTACAAACGTACACCTGCAGTGTACAGGCTGGCCCAATATATCTCACTTGTTGCAGATAACTAACTGTAAGTTTGAAGTGCGCTTAGACAAGCTGTATTCCGGTGAATCCTTAAAAATGAATGAGTTAAAGATTGTATCTTCTTCCTTAACCTTATTGGATCGTTTTATGGGAACTATGTGTAAGTGTAACTATGTGCAACATTATACTACTTTTAACATTGTGTCATTTAAACTAGGGCAGAGTAGGTTACAGTTCAGACAGTTTATAGAGTACCATTTGAACAGAACAGAGCAGGAGAATGGGGTACTACTCTCTTTTTCGAACAACTGATCTTCTTAACTGCTCCTTTTGAGGTGACTTTATAATAATTCCTCCTCTTGCTTGTATGATTTTGAATGAATTCATATTGCCTAATGTATTCATTTATTGATTATTGATCAACACTAATTTGATGATTTTGCATCTGTAAACCATTTTGACTTTTAATAAACCTGTCATCCTTTTGGAGCCTAATGTGGCTCATGTTATTTACAGGTATTGATTTAGTATCTAGACTGCGTTGTGAACTTTGATTTATCAGGTAGTGCTTTATAGGTCACAAATTAGTGCTAAGAAAAGCGCTAAGAGTAGAATTATGTTCACTTAAGACCTGAGTGTTAAGGTAGGTCCTGAGCAATTACTGGAAGGAGAAGCCGCTTGGAGTCTAATGCACTCCCACAGACAAGACTCCATCACTGGAAAAGTATCTGGTCTCCACTGACTGTAACCACTTAGATCAATGTAATGTTGATAAACAGCAACTGACTTGTGCATTACTGTATGGAGTTTAATGCATGAATGTGATATTTGAATTCATCATAGACAATACTTTTCAAGCTGCCATGTTCTGCATCCGTTGGTCTATTTATGGAGCTTAGTAAATTTGACTGTGAAAGTAGTCTGTTACTTTATTAATAAAGAGGGTGGTACAAAGTGTGAAGTCTTCTGGGGTCGGACAGTCACTGCCCACCTCCCTATGACAACTGGGGCTTCAAGGGTGGGACTGTCACTACCTTCCTGCCTCTGTCATCTGCTACTAAAATAATTTGGAGGGGAGTTCATGAAAAATCTTAAGAATCACACAAAAGAATGTGTCATGCATTCACTAAAAAGAATGGCAAGTTCGGTTGGGTAACATATTTTTAATCACAAAATGCTGCTTGCTGATTTTGGCCCTTTCTGCAGGCACATCCCCCAACCTTTTGCCTTCACCCTCTTATTTTCAGAACCTGTTTTTGTTGGCTTTTAGAACTATGTGCACTTCACCACTGCTAACCAGTGCTAAAGGTCTTGTGCTTTCTCCTTTAAATATGGTAGAATTGGTCTACTCCCAATTAGCACATTTACTTTACTTGTAAGTCCCTAGTAAAGTAGTACTACATGTACCCAGGGCTTGGATATTAAATGCTACCAGTGGGCATGCAGCACCGATTGTGTCACCTACTTAAGTATCCTGTTAAACATGTTTCAGGACTGCCAAAAAAGCCTGTGTTTGCAGTTTCAAACTGCCATTTCGACCTGAAAAAGTAAACATTTTGCTAGGCCAGCCCTTAATTTTTAGGTCGAGCCTCGACAGTGCTTGCGCTGTCTGCAAAACCTGTTGTATCTCTCTATGGGCTTTTAGCACACCTCCCAATTGTTATTGGTTGTTATGTGCGACATTTAAAAATCTAATTATTAGCGCATTTGTAGAAATGTCCCTCCTTTGTGTTCTGAGCTCCCTCCATGGTGATTTCACTAAGCAATTGTTTTTGTTGGCCATCACACTGCACAGAGTGTGTTGAGTTCTCCTCCCGCCTGGGTTATTTATAGCTGGTTTTTGCCTGCACTCAGTTAGGCCGCCTGCTTTCCTGAAATAACAGCAGCTTGTGTCTTCAGTGTCTGCCTTTTTTATTATGAAATGGGCATCGCCAGTAGATATTTCACTTTCTTTTCTGCTTGTGTTAGTTTGGTTAACATTTTGTATATCCTTTTTTAAATGGAGCTTGTTGGGGTGAATGAAGATCGCTTAGATGGACTCTGCAATTATGCTTGTATTCCCTGTACCAACGCAGTGACGAAAATGGTGGCGCTGCGCAGCACCAGACCTACTCCCACTGGCAGTAGGATTACCTTCCACAGGATTTGCGGTCCCTTTCTCTAAGTAACCTGTTTCATTTTGGAGCCCACTCCATTCTTCGCTCTCACACTTTGCACTCATCGCAAGCTCCCTCGACGTGCCGTCCAGAAGGTCACCCTTCTCCCACTGCCCCCTCATTAATTTTATATTTCGGCTATGAGCTCAGAATCACACTGCAACCTTATAAGCCATATAAGCCTTTTAGTAAAAACGATGTGTGTGTTGGTATCAAAAGGCTGCAGTGCACAGGGCTTTTTAATGGGTGGCTTGCACTGCACAGTCTGATGTTTCACGTCTTTACTCACAGGATCGTCTGGATTTCTTTCTCTTCGTACAACATGGGAGAGATCAAAGTTTCTCCAGATTAGAAGTGATTCAGAAGAACTGTTTGATTTAAAAAGGTATCAATTCATGTTTAGCCATTACATTGTTGCAGTCTCTGAGTAATTCACAGTTCTTCTTTAATCAACTTCAAGAAACTTTTATGGAGCATGGCCTGTTTTGTCCACTCTGTTAAGATCTGTATTGCTCATTTTCCATCTGAACTAAACTGAAGGGGCATTTTAAAGGTACTTGTTTGTATGTTTAATGTTGCTGAGTGGGATATAAATCGTTTCTCTCATACTGCTGAGGTGACCTTTCACGTATCTGTTCCCGCTAGCCACAAGTCAGAAGTTACATAATTACATAAAGCATGCTATTTCTGTGAGAAGGGAGGTGGATAGGCTTCAAATACATCTCTCCTCCATTGTTTCTTACAACATTTAATGGTAGCAGATGGCTGCCAACTCATCTGAGCTGTATCCCTGACCCCTTAATTTCCCATAAAAACCACCCCTGTCTGCCCTTCAGGTTTTGGAGAAGGAGGACCGCAGAACACCATGGGGCATATTCACCAGGTGCTATTGCCGAAACCGGTCCCAGGATGCTTGTTTCCGGTCCTGGGAAGACATTGGCTGGCAGTTCGGGCTGGACTGTTCCCATGAGGCACAGGGTCAGACTGATATGCATATGGCCATGTCTGAACTGGGGTGGCAGAGTGAGCTAAAGAATGGTGATGGATTCAACCCAGATCAGTTGACGGGGGTGAGTGTTTGATTTGCTCAAACGCTCCGCCCATCATCCCCTTTTGTATCGCTTTGTTCGCCCTAAGTTGGCAGGGTATGCTCAGAGGTGAGTCCCTTGCTCACTTTGCCACTGGATTCAAGATAGCCTGGCTGATGAGAATTATGAATCCGAAACCGATCCCAGGATGCTTGTTTCCGGTCCAGGGAAGATGTGGCTTGGCAGTTCGGGCTGGACTGTTCCCATGAGGCACAGGGTCAGACTGATTTGCATATGGCGATGTCTGAACTGGGGCGGCAGAGTGAGCTAAAGAATGGTGATGGATTGAACCCAGATCAGTTGACTGGGGGTGAGTGTTTGATTTGCTCAAACGCTCCGTCCATCATCCCCTTTTGTATCGCTTTGTTCGCCCTAAGTTGGCAGGGTATGCTCAGACGTGAGTCCCTTGCTCACTTTGCCACTGGATTCAAGATAGCCTGGCTGATGAGGATTATGAATCCGAAAACGGTCCCAGGATGCTTGTTTCAGGTCCAGGGAAGACATGGCTTGGCAGTTCGGGCTGAACTGTTCCCATGAGGCAGAGGGCAGACTGATTTGCATATGGCCATGTCTGAACTGGGGTGGCAGAGTGAGCTAAAGAATGGTGATGGATTAAACCCAGATCAGTTGACTGGGGGGGAGTGTTTGATTTGCTCAAACGCTCCGTCCATCATCCCCTTTTGTATCGATTTGTTCGCCCTAAATTGGCAGGGTATGCTCAGACGTGATTCCCTTGCTCACTTTGTCACTGGATTCAAGATAGCCTGGCTGATGAGGCTTATGAATCCGAAACTGGTCCCAGGATGCTTGTTTCCGGTCCATGGAAGACATGGCTTGGCAGTTCGGGCTGGACCGTTCCCATGAGGCACAGGGTCAGACTGATTTGCATATGGCCATGTCTGAACTGGGGTGGCAGAGTGAGCTAAAGAATGGTTATGGATTAAACCCAGATCAGTTGACTGGGGGTGAGCGTTTGATTTGCTCAAAAGCTCAGGCCATCATCCCCTTTTCTATCGCTTTGTTCGCCCTAAGTTGGCAGGGTATGCTCTGACGTGAGTCCCTTGCTCACTTTGCCACTGGATTCAAGATAGCCTGGCTGATGAGGATTATGAATCCGAAACCGGTCCCAGGATGCTTGTTTCAGGTCCAGGGAAGACATGGCTTGGCAGTTCGGGCTGTACTGTTCCCATGAGGCACAGGGTCAGACTGATATATATATATGGCCATGTCTGAACTGGGGTGGCAGAATGAGCTAAAGAACGGTGATGGATTAAACCCAGATCAGTTGACTGGCTGTGAGTGTTTGATTTGCTCAAACGCTCCGACCATCATCCCCTTTTGTATCGCTTTGTTTGCCCTAAGTTGGCAGGGTATGCTCAGACGTGAGTCCCTTGCTCACTTTGCCACTGGATTCAAGATAGCCTGGCTGATGAGGATTATGAATCCGAAACCGGTCCCAGGATGCTTGTTTCCGGTCCAGGGAAGATTTGGCTCGGCAGTTCAGGCTCGACTGTTCCCATTAGGCACAGGGTCAGACTGATTTGCATATGGCCATGTCTGAACTGGGGTGGCAGAGTGAGCTAAAGAATGGTGATGGATTAAACCCAGATCAGTTGACTGGGGGTGAGTGTTTGATTTGCTCAATCGCTCCGTCCATCATCCCCTTTTGTATCGCTTTGTTCGCCCTAAGTTGGCAGGGTATGCTCAGATGTGAGTCCCTTGCTCACTTTGCCACTGGATTCAGATAGCCTGGCTGATGAGGAGTATGAATCCGAAACCGGTCCCAGGATGCTTGTTTCAGGTCCAGGGAAGACATGGCTTGGCAATTCGGGCTGGACTGTTCTCATGAGGCACAGGGTCAGACTGATTTGCATATGGCCATGTCTGAACTGGGGTGGCAGAGTGAGCTATCGTTTTGTATCGTTTTGTTCTCCCTAAGTTGGCAGGGTATGCTCAGACGTGAGTCCCTTGCTCACTTTGCCACTGGATTCAAGATATCTGTATCGCATTGCCAATTTAATGGCACTTTATCGCAGCCAAAGCTGTGATAAATTTACCAACCCTTTCACAAGCTGGTGCTAACAGCCCACAGCACCAGTTTACCCGCGATAGCAGCCACAAAAAACGTCGGCACAGAGGACCTCTGTAACTATCGCTAATGAGATGCAGAGTAGGCGTTCCCGTGCAAAAAGCAGTGGAAACACAACACCTCAACATTCACAACGACCAGCCAAATCTGCGATAAGAACACAAAACACGCGATAAGGCACGTTAGCAGCAGGAAATTAACACCTGCTCTGACCTGGTTTAAAGTCAGACGGCAGACTGCACCACAAAAGGGAGCCCAGCCCATGGCAACAACGGAAGGGCAACAGATGCCATGGAGCCACTCATAACGCAGCCTAGACACCCAAGAGGGCCACACCACCCACCTGGCACAGCCCCCGACAACCACACAGGCAGCGCAGACAAAGACAGCAGCCCCCCAGGAATGGCACCTGCCTCACAGGCCCGACGTCTGACAATGTCACTGTCCACTACAGGCTGAAAGGGACAACCATCCTACGCATCCTGGCCATCATCGCCTAACAGGCCTATGGCACCAACACAGTGGACAACCTATATACCACCCCACAACAAGCTGCTGGCTATGCTGCACATGTTGGCCCCTGGTATACCCCAATCAACACCCGCCAGAGTCGGCGGAGTCTACCAGCCAGCCATATGGAAGTCCCCCACACCTGTCCTGGACATCACCATCACCTGGGCACCCTGGCACCCCAGTCCCCGTATGTCCAACACAATGCGCAGGAAGCGCTGGAGACCAAGCAAGGACCATACGCCATAGCCTGATGCACGCATATGTTGGGGCAATCCACTGCACACATGTCCCACCTGTGCCCCCTGGTGACACAGCACAGAATCAGTGCAACAGGAAGCACACGTCACACACCAATGAGAAGGTAACATCAGAACACCGTGGGACCGTCACCAATGTCGCCTCCAAATACACAGCCAGTGTGCATGATCCCTTCACCCTCCGACAGTCCATCAGCAAACAGCGTTTCCAGGATGGCACCAAGGGAAATGCACAGCCCCTTGGCATGTGCCAAATTAACACCCTACTCACCCCAACTACACAACCATGCAATCCACAACTCTGGCAATGCACATGTCACAAAATCACAACCAACATGCACAACAACATGCCCAACCACCAGACCCGATAGAACAACTTACAATGGTAACCTGGGCAAGCCGTGAACATGACCAATCAACGGCATGGCACCTCAGCCACACAATATCCAAATGTGGGGACAGGTGGCAACCAGGCATGTGTGAAGGATGCAGTAGAACCATGATAGGGAAAGTACACAATGCCAAGAGTGGCGGCGATGTGCTGGACAGACCGCAGTATGCAGAACACACCCATATCCATGGCGACATACAACTCTGGTGTATGGAGTGTATGGACAGTGAACGCAACCATGTCACCCCAGCCAGTGGCCGGTCTCGTGGAAATGTTGCCTGTTACGGCCCCGTAAGTGCGAGCAGAGTGGGATGGCTTGGCGTACGCCAGGCCAGCATAGGGGTGTGAAAATAGTCCTGGCCGTGGTCCTCTCCCGTAAAGCCCAACGTCTCTGCCAGGGCGTTGCCTCCCACCTCGCCACGAGGCCGCCGCCATTCTCATTAGCGGAGTTGCTTGCGATCCTGTGCGCCTGCCATACACCGGCCCGCTGGACCACGAACCCGTCAGGCCCGACCCTGTGCCGCCAGGCCACACATCAGCAGTCAACACCACGTGCCTGTGTAAGCTCCAAGCCTAAGGCCTGCAATCCCTGCCACCCACTCAGACCATCGCTGGCCCCCTGACGCTTGCCCACATTACTCCTTCCTCATTTACATATTCTTTCGGCGTCCTCTGGGGCCCAGTAGGTCCCATATGTGAAACTGTGTCCTGGCTCCTGAATGGCAGTGACCCCATATCTGGGCCAGCAGCCACAGCACCAGACCCCCCGATCAGTGAGGCATAGTTCCATATGGGCATCTTGCGACACGTGATGCACAAACCCTGTTTAACGCTAGCCGGCGCCACGTGCTGCCGCAAATCCTGTTCATGTCAGGAATTCCCGTCACAAAAATCATTGTTTGACCTGCGTTATTTGCAAACATCCGTATGGTGAAAAACTTAATCATATTGCAATACTTCAACAAGAATTGCCTTATTTCAAACCTGTGTCCTTTGTTATGTTTCTGTTTTCTATTTATATTGGCCAATGCTTATTGTTTATAGGAATCCTGTGCCAATGCTTGTGAGATGCATGTTACAATGCTTGTTGTGTTTAAGTAAGCAGTGACACCTGTATTAAAATAAGGGCTCTTGGTAGTTGAAAACATGAGCACACGCCCGGACACCTGTATTAAAATGAGGGCTGCTCTTGGCAGTTGAGAAAATGAGCACACGTCCAGCAACGTCCAAGATCCTGACTATAAATAGCTCAGGGTCTCTGTCACTCGATGCTTGGCTTTCTGTTTTCTCATCATGAAGGATTCCCCTCTGTGCGTCGTCAAGGAGAGCACCATCAAGGATTAGAGCCTCGCCGTGTCAACATAACGTGACCACGTCTTCAGGAAAAGCTCTCCGTCTTCGAGCCGGCTCAGGCGGAGTGCAGGACCTTTCAGAAAACCAGATCACGCGTGCAGGACAAATCGGACATCACGTTACATTATGGAGGAGGTACATAGACGACATCCTTATACTATGGAATGGTGACTTATCCACCTGTGAGTCCTTCTGTAACTGGGCGAATACACAGAATCCATTCTTAAAGTTTACCCACACAATAGTAGAAACTAGCATCCCCTCCTTGGACCTTAGGATTTGGCTCATAGACACGGGCTTGAGCACCAATCTTCATAGGAAGGCAACAGACAGGAATAGCCTCCACCTCTACGACAGCCACCACCCCAAATTGCTTATGGATAACCTCCCTATTGGACAGTTCCTCCGCATTAGGAGGAACTGTTCCACCATGTCTGACTACAAAGTAGAGGCCCAACAACTCCAACACAAGCTTCTGAAAAGAGGTTACCCTTCTAGGCAAATCCGGCACTCCTATAAGAGGCCAATGAATAACGCCAGAGAGGTGTTACTAAATACCACAGCTAAGATATCCACTGACGTACTCACCTGTGTCAGTTCATTCACAAAAAACTCAGCCTTCATTAGAAAATAATCAAATAAACATTGGAGTATAGTGAACTCAGGGGACCTGGCTATCCGACGCCCTAGGTTCGCATTCAGATGTACCCCCAACCTGAAGGACACTCTGGTACACACTAGACCAAGAAGGAAGGAACCAGGTGTCCAACAAACACTCTGGGATTTACCCCCTGTTACCGGCCACTACCCAAGCGGGGGTTACTCTGTTTGTAACCAGGCCAGTGCATGTAAAGAAATCAGACTTTCTGAGACCTTTACATGGCACCTCAAACGGCACACTAACTGTAATACGCCTAGGTGCATCTACCTCCTCACATGTCCATGCAACAAGAGATACGTAGGGATGACGTTGAGGCAAATCAAATTATGCATCACTGAACATAAGAGTAGCGTGAGATGTTTAAAGACACAACACGTGCTGTACACTCACTGCAAGGATTTGAACCACAGTGCAGACAGCTTGAAATGGACGGTGCTTTAGGCACACCCCTACATCACACACCAGCCCCTCTTCAGAATTGAACAAAGAAGGGTGCACCGGTTGGCGACCGATGAAGACGGTCTTAATGACAGCATTCCCTGGAGAGCCTTAGTAAACACACCTTGAATTAGGCATGCACTAACACCCATTAGTTACCAGACATCATAACTAGTACCTGCCCTGTATTGAGTTAACTGTACAGTTGTAGACTTAGTTATATCTTGACACCCTACAGTGATACCTGGGCTCTTCATAAATAGTATAGTAGGTACCAGGAGACAGACGCCATCGACCCTGTGCGGGCAACGACCCGCCTATGCTATTGAGTCCATACACCTACTGTCAACAGTATTGATAGTGGACTGCCCATCCTGTGAGAGCTAACAGGGCCCGGTTTTCCTCCACCCCACAGGGGGTTACCAATCACTAGCAAAAGAGGTGCATGTTAGCACAACTCCGCAAACAAGGCCCAACCTTGATCATACTGACGAAAGTTGCCCTCCATATCGAATTCAGACTTGCCAGTAATAGATTTCCATTACATTATTGAGGCTGGTTTTTCTACACTAGAATGCGTGTTAATGCCGCAACCCCACTAGAGACTTACTACCTCGTTTCGCTACACACCTTTTTCCCTTCATGGTAGCGGGCGGTCATTGTTGTGTGTGGTTTATAACCTCCTCTACACATTCCAAAATGGCCGCCTTTTAGTACCTAGCGACTACACTCCAGTAACAGGTACATTCATCCGGCGCTGACTGTGACGCTTGCATGGTACCACTCCCCCTCCCCCTGCATGTGATCGGGACTAACAAGGAAGTGCAGCTAAATAAAAACACTGAGGAATCACATTGATCGCGCTCCGGCTTCTCTTTCCCATCGTGCGGGTAGGTTTGAAGAGTGCGTCCTGCAAACGGACAAGTGAGTGCCGTGTGGGGGCATTTGGATGTATTAATGTTCTATTATTAGTGGAGAAGTGTGGCTCACTGGTTAGAGCAGGCAGACCCTGAAGCAGAGGTCAGACCCGGGACCAGGGTTCAATTCCCGACGCGGCAGGGTGTTGAGCTCAAATGTCCACGGACTTGATAATTCTCGCTTCGGTGCCTGACCTAATCATGGGTTCGCACTCTGCAACTCTGGGCATTAAGCTTGCTTAATCTCCACAACGGCCCCCCGCGGCGGGATGCCTGGCTTTCACCTTGGGGATGCCCTGTTGGGGCTGTCTCACAGGGAAAAACCAGGACGGGTTCCCAAGGCAAGCGCGGAGATACCCCTTCGGGGGTCGATTCTGGCGCTATATAAGAAATAAAATAATAATAATAATAATAATATTATTGACCTGTCCCCGATCCTCGTGACCCGACCATTCTACGTGCCACTGAACAGGGGTACTTTTGGAGGACCCGCACTAGACCTGCATCCTATTACGTGAGACTTGTCGGCCGTTCTAACCGCATTGCCCGGTGTGCTGTGGGGGTGTGTGTGTATGCGTGGGGGTCACTGGGGGCCTAACCCTATGGTTATCCAACACCGCCGACACCTTAGCACCATTGAAAAAACGTCAAAGCAAACCTGGCAGCAAGAAGGCCTCATGGTTCAACGATGATCTTAAGAAGTCCAAGAAACTCTGCCGCGCCCTTGAAAAGGCCTGGAAAAAAGACCCAACCACTAGCACCAAGGACGCCTTCAAAAACGCCTCCCGCACTCACCACCAACTAATCCGAAAGGCCAAGAAAACAGCATTCAAAGATCGACTTGACAACAACGCCCACAACAGCAAGGAACTTTTCAACATCGTCAAGGAATTTTCCAACCCCTCGGCCAACTCCAACGACATCACCCCCTCTCAAGCCCTCTGCGACTCCCTAGCCTCATTCTTCCACAACAAGATTGCAGACATCCACAACAGCTTCGACAACCAACCCGGAGACCAACCCTCCCAACCCCCTTCAGGACCCCCACCCCCCCTGAACATCCTCAACGACTGGAAGCCTATCTCCACTGAGGACACCATCCGTCTGATGAACTCTATCCACTCAGGATCCCCCACAGACCCATGTCCTCACCACATCTTCAACAAAGCAGACTCCATCATAGCACCGCACCTCCGAGACGTCATCAACTGCTCCTTCAACTCCGCCACCTTCCCGGAAAGCTGGAAACACGCTGAACTCACCGCCCTTCTGAAAAAACCCACAGCGGACCCCACCGAACTCAAAAATTACCGCCCCATTTCGCTCCTTCCATTCCCGGCCAAAGTCATCGAGAAAGCTGTCAACAACCAGCTCGCTGCTTTCCTCGAAGCCAACAAATCCCTCGACTCCTCACAATCTGGCTTCCGAGCAAAACACAGCACTGAGACCGCCCTCATCGCAGCAACAGACGACATTCGAACTCTACTGGACAATGGAGACACAGTCGCCCTCATCCTCCTCGACCTCTCTGCAGCCTTCGACACGGTCTGCCACAGCACCCTCTTACAACGCCTCAGAAACATCGTAATACAAGGAAAAGCACTTGAATGGATCACCTCGTTCCTCACCGGAAGAACCCAGAGAGTCCGCCTCCCACCATTCAAGTCCGAGGCCACTGAAGTCATCTGTGGCGTACCACAAGGATCTTCACTCAGCCCCACCCTTTTCAACGTATACATGAGCCCCCTCGCGGCCATCGCCCGTCAACACAACCTCAACATCATCTCTTACGCGGATGACACTCAACTAATCCTTTCTCTCACCAATGACCCCAGCACCGCCAAAACTAACCTACACGAAGGAATGAAAGAAGTTGCCGAATGGATGAAACAAAGCCGTCTGAAACTGAACTCAGACAAAACAGAAGTCCTCATCTTAGGTACATCCCCCTCTGCATGGGACGACTCTTGGTGGCCGGAAGCCCTTGGAAAAGCACCCATCCCGACAGACCACGCACGGAACCTAGGCGTCATCCTGGATTCTTCACTCTCAATGAACAGACAAGTCAGCGCCGTATCCTCATCCTGCTTCAACATTCTTCGCATGCTCAGAAAAACATTTCGCTGGATCCCCACCGAAACAAGGAAAACAGTCACCCATGCTCTAGTCACGAGCCGACTGGACTACGGAAACACCCTCTACGCAGGTACTACCGCTAAACTCCAGAAGAAACTCCAACGAATCCAAAACGCCTCAGCCAGGATCATATTAGACATCCCGCGCAACGAACACATCTCTGGTCACCTGAAAGACCTCCACTGGCTACCCGTCAATAAGAGAATCACTTTCCGACTGCTAACCCACGCACACAAATCACTCTACGACATCGGACCAGAATGCCTCAACTCACGACTGTCCTTCTACACCCCCTCCCGCCAACTACGTTCTTCCAGCCAAGCCCTCGCCACTGTACCTCGCATCAACAAGACCACCATGGGAGGCAGATCCTTCTCATACCTGGCTGCTAAAACATGGAACTCACTCCCCGCTCACCTTCGCCTCACCCAGAACCACCTAGCATTCAGAAAGCAACTTAAAACGTGGATATTTGACAAGTAATCCTCCTCTCCTTTCTAAGCGCCTTGAGACCCTCTGGGTAGGTAGTGCGCTATATAAATTCTCTGACTTGACTTGACTTGACTCCTGCCCGCATTTCCCCTAGTGCACCATGCTGGCCTCACGAACCACGGTAACCCGACTATTGGTTGATTGGTTGATTATCCTAATAAGGATACAGCAGAAAGTTTGGGTTATCCTAGCATCGCCTAACCAGAAGGCCTACTAATGGGACGTCGAGCCATCACTGAGACGGGTTGGCTTCTCCATTACTATCCAATTATTACTTTGAATTTGCCTCCTGCACATAGCGTACCTACATTTGAGCTGCTTTTTACAGAGAAGACCATTGAAGCCAGCGCTTCAAATTAATAGGGTGAGACTACTATGCCTTATTACTAAACAATTAATTTTTTCTACTATTAATTGCATTATTACCAGAACTAGTCAATGTCTGTGTTGTTTTAATACATCATCCCCTTTCCTCATCTCCCTAGACCTTGACTAGTTTTATATCTAGATACTCTTGAAAGAAATGGCAGTAGTGTTCCCCTAACAAAAGGGAAAACGTCCGCACATAAAATAATATCTTCCACAGAAATAATATTAAACGTGTAGTACAAAAAGTAGCAAATATTATGTAGCACAGAATGGGTGCTCTTGTGGCCTGATGCACACCCACCACAACCACCACCATAACTTTCTCATTCACCTCAACAATAATGAATACAATCTGAGGTTTACTTCTGAATCTAGCAAGGACAGCATTGCTTTTCTGGACGTTACTTTATTTGTTGCAAATGGCAAACTTGAATCCAAACTGTACAGAAAAAGCACCTCGTTCAATGCGGTCCTGCATGCAAACAGTGCGCACCCTGCATCCCAAATAGGGGCTATACCTTATGGGGAAATGACAAGACTGAGGCGCAATTGCAGCACGGAAGAACATTTTACCCTTGAGATTGAGAACCTGAAAAAGAGATTTCTCACCAGAGGTTATGACAGGGGCTTGCTGGATAGAGAACATACCAAAATATGTAAAGTGACTAGAGAATCCACCTTGAAAAGGAAGTGTAAGGGTACCAAGAAACAAACCAATGAAAAACTGGCATTTATAACACAATATAATGCAAATAGTTCACAGATTTTTGCAACCCTTCAAAAACAGTGGCATCTCCTTAAACTTGATCAAGATCTAGAGAAATACGTTGGTAAAAGACCACGTATTATCTATAAAAAGGGTAGGACCCTGAGTAAGCATGGGCGGAAAATCCGTTCCGCTCGCGGATTTTGCGGATTTTCGGTAAATTCGCAATCCGCGAGATTCGCGAATATCCCGCAAAATCCGCAAATCCGCGAGCAGCTGATTTTATGGCTTGCTCGCACTGTTCGCGTGAGTTTGCGGCTTCCCAGTTCAACTTCGCGCCCCGCGAATGAGCGCTAAATTGCAGAAATACGATCTTAGCAAAACTGAAACTACTTACCAGGTTCAAAAGTTCAAGTTCATCATTAGTAGCCATTTCCTGTAGTTCTTCCTGAGGGGCCCCTCCAGAGTTCAGTTGCCTACTTGCAACTATTATGTGACCCTGCTCTGACCCTCAGAATAGTTACACATATGCCACAAAGGTCCTGAATTACAGCTAAGGGAGACAAGCAGGAGCCAGGCTGGAAGTTCAAATCCAGTGACACATTAATCAGCCCCTAATTCATTATTGTCAGTTGGGGCAGGGCAGGTGTTGTAACTAATTTTGCAACAATGAAAGCACTTAGCAAGTGCAAAAGATCACTAATCAGGAAGCACTAAGGAAGCAGGTGCCAGCTAAAAAAATATTCTGTGACACATTAATCAGCCCCAAATTAATTCAGGTCACTTGAGGTAGGGAAGGTGTGCTTTGCTTTGCCACAATAATGTACACTGGACAGAGGGTGCTGTGATGAAACAGAGGGTGGCATGGGTGGGCCAGAGGGTGCATGAGTAGTCAGAGAGTGGCAGTGGTGACAGAGAGTGGCAGTGATGAAGAAGAGTGTCCCAAACAGGCTGGACACGTAGAAACAACAAGTTCGCAAAACTTGCGACCCGACAGGTAAGTTCGCGTTTGCGAAATTGTACAAAACCCTCGCGAACTGGCAGAAACCCGCGCGAACACAAAAAAAAATCCGCAAATTCGCGAGAATTCGCGGATTTTGCGGATTGCGAGTTCGCAAATCCGCAAAATTCACGAACGCGAGATTCGCAAAATTCGCCCATGCTTAACCCTGAGAAACATACTCAGTCCGTCCATTGTCAAAAACCCTCCACTATAAAAACACCCAGATATGGCTGCCACCCAAACCATGCGCATTTTACAAATGCACACAATGTAATATGTGTCAATTCGCTCTAGACAAGAAAAAGTCGTTTTGCTATAACAACAAGCAAACATATCATATCAATCATTTCATCAATTGTAATTCAAAACTGGTGGTATACTGCATTATTTGTCAATGTGGACTAATATATGTCGGAAGTACGACACGTCCACTCAAAGAAAGACTGCAAGAGCATGTAAAAGCTATTCGCAATAATAATGTAAGATATCCACTGGCAATACACTACAATAGGGAACATCCAGATATGGAAATGTTGTAGATACAGTTTCATGGAATAGATATGATTAAACCTGATCCTAGAGGAGGAGACAATGTGTTGGCATTGCGCAAACTGGAGACTAAGTGGCTCATTAAACTTAGAGCAGTGGACTTGGGACTCAACACAGACAGGGAGTTACATGTATTCCTAAAGCATTGGTGTAGACTTGTTTGTTGAATTTGGCCTCTAGTTCTAAATATAGAGCCTTCTAAATCTTAGGACGTTATATGTAAGTTATTGACCCAAGGGTCATGGCATGATAAATTAATATTAGCGCAGGGTGCCTTACATGCTAATGTTCTTAGATTGGAAACAATGATGTGTGAAATAAACGGTTCCTGGTGTAAGTTAATTATGAATGGGGACCTAAGATTGTGTTCTGTTGATTTGATGGATAATGCTGATAGATATAGCATGTAACATATTCTTGTCTCTATAATTAGGTGACTACTATGTGACTATTGTGATATAAGCAACCACCATGCTGGGAGAGATACTATCCCTTTTGAAATAGTGTCTATTAGGTCTACTCCTAGGGTTCCAGTTATTGCCCCTCCTAACATCTTTATTGCTGTCCTTATTAATATACGGGTCTAAATTAGGAGAGTATATTTATTCCTTATTGTGACTGTGGGGCAGGCTTCATATTATCGTCACTTCCAGTTTAATATATAAGCTCACCGGTAATATGGGTCTTTTTGCTTCAATAATGCATTACAAGTTACTTATTTTCAATAGCTGGAGAATAGAAATCAGTATGGTTGGTTATTTACATATATCGGCAATTTTGTTACTATCTCTTTATGACTCAGACAGTGTATCTCACCCTAACCTTCACTGCATTTGACATTACAAATGTCATTATCTCCTTTTTCATTTAAGTTAAATGTAATTATTCACGGTATCATTCGATGCGCGGGAAGCTCTATATTATTATTTTACTGGTTAATAAGTTGTATACACTTGTATCTCCTTTTTTTTAATTATCTCAGCGTTTTTTGTTTCACATTTTCTCTTATCATGAATAAGCATAGAGAATGTTACAATTCTTTCTTCGCGTGTACCGCCTCCTATTCAGTAACCTCAGCTCGATAATATCTTAGCTACGGAGGTGTTCTCAGTACGGACGACCTTTAACGTTACAAGATGGCCGCTCCTTATATTAATTCGCCCCATTAGAATTTACGGCGCCTGAGAGGGCGGAAACCACTTGCTAGTAAGGCGGGACTCGTTGGTACTTTAAAAAGGTCACAGGAGATTCAACCGGTTGTTTGACAACGAGACCCGGAGGTTGATCGACTTTCTACTCCGTGGAGGTGAGCAGGAAGCACGATAGCGTTTTTTTTTGTATGTTTAACTTGCTAGGTATTGGTAAATGAACTATGAGTCAGGGTGATGAGTGACATGCAGCCTAATTCGAATACTGCTGTCATGCTTTGTATAATGCTAGTAGGTTAGAGGATTACATGTACGCCCCGACTTGTTCATACCTATGCTCTTTTGTTATTTTATTTTCATTATTCTACAGGCTTACTAAGGTCTCCTTCTTGTACACGTTAACACTAAGAGGGACCCTTACCCAGCAGAGACTTATACATTAAGTGAGATGATTTAGATTTTACTGTTTTTCCTAGAGGGACTTTTCGTTATGATGAATTACTTGTATAAATATCTTAACACTTACTTTTTCACTTATAGAATGGGCGTATTTTTGCTTACTGTTTGCTGTGGATAGGTGTCCCTCTTTTCGGATAAAAGTCTATCTAGCCTTGGTAAGTGGAATAGGTGTATGCATTCATATCCTTAATGCTTACCGGGTGGTGTTCCTATATTATTTACCAAGTCATTTCAGCATGCTTAGATATAGCCATAATAGGGCTTACGATCTAATTGGTGAACTTATATTTTGGACATTAGTGTGGTATTTACGAACAAGATTACTGTCATGTTCTTTTATTAACAGAGCTGTTGTTCACCTTCTTTCGCCCGTATGTTCATTCCCATTTATTGACAGTAAGAGTTTGCTGTTGTTTTTTAATTACATTTATATGCCCTCGTATCTCTGTATGGGTATAATTGTATATATTTTTAATCCTGATGAGCTGCACGTTTACTTGGGGGTTTTCTCATTATGTTTGCGTATTGTGGTCTTATCTTCAGACATTATTGACCTGCCAATCGCGAACTGCAAAGAATAATAGAAGATTCTCTTCACATCTTTACTTGTGAGGAGAGGTGAGTGTAGTGCCTATTATAGGATTTGGGCCCTTGTGCCACTACGGAATACACCTTATTGTGGCAAATAAGTGATCAGTGATATAGATTCTTAAGAACAGGGATCTAATTTGACCATCTTTATGCCATTATATAATAGTAGGTTACTTAGTTTTGGTATGTTTCTTTCTGTTTTCATACAGGAAGCGAGGACGTTTATTACTTGTCCATATCGCTATTGAGGACCCTACATAGGTGTACATATTTTGGATTACTACAACCGGACCGGGGATAACAGCTCTTCGTGTATACTCTTATTCCTTGGTAGGTCTCATCTATGTATATGGCCTTGTTTACCCCCTTACTACATAATATCTCACTCCTGATTGGATAATAGCACTGTTATGTCTATACACATTAGATGGTACTTCTCCCAGCATCAGTTCTTGAACTATACTACATTTTGTATGCATTGTGTATGGACATTACTCAGATATTAGTGTTATAGGAGTCTCGGTGCCTCTGTTCCACTGGGGACAGCTTTAATAATAGAGGCATATATAGGATTATCAACTCTTAAACAATGTCTGTTTTCTTTTTTACATATACATAAGTGTTGATATGGAGAATTGTTGCTTTTGGTGTGTGGTTTTTCCTTAAAATGTATATAATGTGTGGAATTTTCTTTTAAAAAAAGTGTAAATATGATATGATGAATTTGATAGGTTTTTTATATATTATATTTATTGTGTTTTCTGTTTAAATTGCTTCCAGCCTTGAAAAAGTCTCTGTGAGACGAACACGTGTCGGCGGTGTGAGATGTGAAGTTGCTATATGAATATGGATTGATAATAAAAAGGTTTGGAAGAATACAATGTGGCTTGGATCTTTGAACTTGGAGTAGTTTTGATATTTAATGGACATTACAGACCTATGAACTTGGAGTTATTTGGAAAATTTATGGACATTATATACTTATGATTGTGCACTAACATATAAGAGATTTATTGATTTTGACAGAATCTGAATACAGATCTAGGATTTCCTAGAATATATACACTAATTTAATAGTAGGTGGAGTGCTGTGTGACCTGCTCTCATTTTTTTCTCTTGCTTTTGAGGCACTTTGTGCCTTGTTGACACTCCTGGTGGTGGGTGTGCATCAGGCCACAAGAGCACCCATTCTGTGCTACATAATATTTGCTACTTTTTGTACTACACGTTTAATATTATTTCTGTGGAAGATATTCTTTTATGTGCGGACGTTTTCCCTTTTGTTAGGGGAACACTACCGCCATTTCTTTCAAGAGTATCTTTGTCAAGTGAGTCCTTGCACTCTAATAATACCTTCTCTGTAAACGTGAACGGGTAGGATTTCCCTCCGGTAATATTAAATCTAGGATTAAGACATGGCCAGATTTGAGGATGATCGAGATAAAGTATTTAACGATATATTCTCCAATCAGGGGATCCAAACCATAACGAAAGCTACAGTAGAGGAAAAACCACAAGGTCTAAAACAATTATTTATGAAACTAGAACATCTGCGTAAAGCAGAGTTATCACGTTGATGGGACCTTACCACACTTAAAAAATACATTGAGATTAAACAAATCCCTAGAGGGTTAAGGGTGATTATATTTCCTACGTTTGAGGATCTGGACCCAGACCTATTGGGGGAGTGGGAGAACTTCATAGCTGGGTCATCATTCAGAATGATGGACATTTTGATCCGCCATGCTGAAAGGAAGAGAGAGAAACTATTGAAAGACATTGAAAAGATAGAAGGAGAGATAAACTCACTCAACATGGGGGATATAGCAGATAAGAACTTAAAAATATTACGAGATGTTCTTAACTCACATCAAAGCTACATAAGAGATAAAAAGATCAGAAAGCTAAAACACGGCAAATTAGACTACAAAAATGGTAGAGTCTTTACGTTCGCGAAAAGATTTGATGAAATCAAACCAAGATCTGGAACATCTTCTTTGAAAGAATCAAGAACAGATAAACCAGTCTCAGTAAGTTGATCTGAATTATCCAGTGTCAATAGTGAGTTCAGCGAAGTTAGTGAGACAAGAAGTGAATCGTCGGTAGTGGCGGGACCATCTAGAAGCCCTATCCCTGGTTCATCTTTTTTAACAGAACTGGAGCGATACCAAAAAGGAATACAATCAGGGTACAACTGCAAACCACAGGCAGGAAAGGAACAAGGAGGGGGGGCAGGAAGAACAGGAGAAGACCAAACCCAGAGAGTCACCAGGTCAGTTTCACCTCTAACTACACATGAAAATGTAGATAAAGCCAATGATATTTGCCCTATCAATATGGATGTTGTCAATGATGTATCTGTGATAAACCTGTCAGAAATACAAATATCTGAAAGTAAATCATCATTGTTAAAGAAGGGATTACATTTCTGTCCCATGAGTAAAGCGGATTTTGTATCTGTCCACATTGACTTACATAAGTTTGTAAGAAAACTTAAATTGAAAAAGTTTTTTTATTTGAATAATAAAAAAACACGAGAAACAATGATATATAATGTCAATGAGAGTGGTAGAACGATTCAAGACATAATGGGTGTCCAAATGCTCCTTGGGATGGATGATGATCTGGAACAGACACCCACTATAGATAACATTATGGCAGATCTGGGCATTGAAAGCAATATGTATACGGATAGTGGCCTCAGGGTTAAATCTACATTCCTACCCCTCACTCCAGCAGATACACTTATAGACTGTTTCTATAAGTCAGTTACTCATGAGCTGTACATATTGGAAGATAGAACTCTTGGTACGAGATTGGGAAAGAGAGACAACCTTAGTAAAAACGAGAGAGACGCCTTGGTACAACTAAAATCTAGGAATAATATTGTCATAAAAGAAGCAGATAAGGGCGGGAATATTGTTATGCTTAATTGTGTGGATTACATCAAAGAAATCGATCGCCAGTTATCTGATTCTAATTCTTACACCAAGTTAACACTGAATCCTATGATATCTATTACTTCCAACCTTGAAAGGATTCTTAAGTACTGGCACAATGCAGGACTCCTTTCTGACCGTGAGTTGAAATACCTTTCTGTCTCGAACCCTAAAGCAGCATATATATACATACTACCTAAAGTAAATAAATGCATGACGGCCCCCCTCACCCCCCGGAAGACCTATTATTTCAGGTATTGGTGGGCCCATAGAAAGGGTTTCGGAATATATTGATATAACCTATTGTACGCAACATCCCTTCTTTTCTTGAAGTCACAAAAGATCTCTTATGTAAGCTTGAAGATCTAGAATGGACATCCGACTTTACAATAGTAACGTTTGACGTATGTTCATTATATATGAGCATTCCCATTGAAAAGGGTATGTCTGCTCTTTCCTATTATCTGTCTAAGAGAGACGCCACTTTGTATGAACATACATCTATGATCATTGAACTAACAAGATTTGCTCTGAATAACAACTATTTTAAGCACTTGGAAGACTGGTATCAGCAACATTCGGGTGTAGCAATGGGAGCGCAAAATTTTCCCCATCCTTTGCTAACATATATATGGGGTTTTTTGAAGACCAACATATTTGGAAGAAAGGCCCCCCACTACTAACCGAACATATTGTATACTGGTGTCGTTTTATTGACAATATTTTCATGATCTGGGGGGGTGATGAGGACCAGTTAAATAACTTTCTCATTCACTTCAACAATAATGAATACAATCTGAGCTTTACTTCTGAATCTAGCAAGGACAGTATTGCTTTTATGGACGTTACTTTATTTGTTGCAAATGGCAAACTTGAATCCAAACTGTACAGAAAAAGCCCCTCGTGCAATACGGTCCTGCATGCAAACAGTGCGCACCCTGCATCCCAAACAGGGGCTATACCTTATGGGGAAATGACAAGACTGAGGCGCAATTGCAGCACGGAAGAACATTTTACCCTTGAGATTGAGAACCTGAAAAAGAGATTTCTCACCAGAGGTTATGACAGGGGCTTGCTGGATAGAGCACATAACAAAATATGTAAAGTGACTAGAGAATCCACCTTGAAAAGGAAGTGTAAGGGTACCAAGAAACAAACCAATGAAAAACTGGCATTTATAACACAATATAATGCAAATAGTTCACAGATTTTTGCCACCCTTCAAAAACAGTGGCATCTCCTTAAACTTGATCAAGATCTAGAGAAATACGTTGGTAAAAGACCACATATTATCTATAAAAAGGGTAGAACCCTGAGAAACATACTCAGTCCGTCCATTGTCAAAAATCCTCCACTACAAAACACCCAGATATGGCTGCCACCCAAACCATGCGGATTTTACAAATTCACATAATGTAATATGTGTCAATTCGCTCTAGACAAGAAAAAGTTGTTTTGCTATAACAACAAGCAAACATATCATATCAATCATTTCATCAATTGTAATTCAAAAGTGGTGGTATACTGCATTATTTGTCAGTGTGGACTAATAAAAGGCAGAAGTACGACACGCCCACTCAAAGAAAGACTGCAAGAGCATGTAAGAGCTATTCGCAATAATAATGTAAGATATCCACTGGCAATTCACTACAATAGGGAACATCCAGATATGGAAATGTTGAAGATACAGTTTCATGGAATAGATATGATTAAACCTAATCCTAGAGGAGGAGACAATGTGTTGACTTTGCGCAAACTGGAGACTAAGTGGCTCATCAAACTTAGAGCAAGGGACTTGGGACTCAACACAGACAGGGAGTTACATGTATTCCTAAAGGATTGATGTAGACTTGTTTGTTGAATTTGGCCTCTAGTTCTATAAATAGAGCCTTCCAAATCTTGGGACGTTATGTGTAAGTTATTGACCCAAGGGTCATGGCATGATAAATGAATATTAGAGCGGGGTGCCTTACATGCTAATGTTCTTAGATTGGAAACAATGATGTGTGAAATTAACGGTTCCTGTTGTAAGTTAATTACGAATGGGGACCTAAGATTGTGTTCTGTTGATTTGATGGATAATGCTGATAGATATAGCATGTAACATATTCTTGTATCTATAATTAGGTGACAAGTATGTGACTATTGTGATATAAGCAACCACCATGCTGGGAGAGATAACATCCCTTTTGAAATAGTGTCTATTAGGTCTACTCCTAGGGTTCCAGTTATTGCCCCTTCTAACATCTTTATTGCTGTCCTTATTAATATACGGGTCTGAATTAGGAGAGTATATTTATTCCTTATTGTGACTGTTGGGCAGGCTTCATATTATCGGCACTTCCAGTTTAATATATAAGCTCACCGGTAATATGGGTCTTTTTGCTTTAATAATGCATTACAAGTTACTTATTTTAAATAGTTGGAGAATAGAAATCAGTATGGTTGGTTATTTACATATATCGGCAATTTTGTTACTATCTCTTTATGACTCAGACAGTGTATCTCGCCCTAACTTCACTACAATTGACATTACAAATGTCATTAGCTCCTTTTTCATTTAAGTTAAATGTATTAATTCACGGTATCATTCGATGCGCGGGAAGCTCTATAATATTAACTTATTGGTTAATAAGTTGTATACACATGTATCTCCTTTTTTTTATATTCTCAGCATTTTTTGTTTCACATTTTCTCTTATCATGAATAAGCATAGACAATGTTACAATTCTTTCTTCGCGTGTACCGCCACCTATTCAGTAACCTCAGCTCGATAATATCTTAGCTACGGAGGTGTTTTCAGTACGGATGACCTTTAACGTTACAAGATGGCTGCTCCTTATATTCATTCGCCCCATTAGAATTTACGGCGCCTGGGAGGGCGGAAACCACTTGCTAGTAAGGCGGGACTCGTTGGTACTTTAAATAGGTCGCGGGAGATGTTATGTTACATACATTTGTAGTGCGCACAGCTGCCCCAGCTAAGGGGCGTCCTGGCGCATGGCAGGTAATATGCAACACCTACAGGAAACACAACAGATGAAAAGATAGAGGCAATTTAATTAAAACAGAAAAGTTTTTAAAACTTTGCGAAAAGCTAAAAGATTATCTAGCAACCGCATCTCTACTGGAAGGGAGTTCTAGAGCTCGGCCGCTCTGACCCGGAAAGATCGACCACCCACCCGACACAGCCTGTATCGGGGGATCACTGTGAGTGCTTGACCCAACGATCTCAAGGACCGGGTAGGCACATACCAGGACAAAAGGTCTGCAAGAATTTGAGGGCCCACACCCCTCAAATTTTTGAACGCCAGACACAGCACTTTGAACTGAATTCTTGCCATGATAGGCAGCCAATGCAGGGATCTCAAAGTGCCGGAGATGGAGCAGGTACGTGGTAAGCCAACAATGGCTCTCGCCGCGGCGTTCTGGACGCATTGTAACCGGTTGTTTGACAACGAGACCGGAGGTTGATCGACTTTCTACTCCGTGGAGTGAGCAATGCAGCACAATGTAAGTACTTGTAGCTGCAGCAAAATTACCACAGCACAATTTTACCCTTACATTTTCTTTCTTTCTCTCTCTCTCTTTCCTTTCCTCACTGTGTCTCACTTCATCTCCTCTTTGCCCATTCCATCCTTCCTGTTGATTACCTCGTTCGCTCACCCCTTTGCGGTCTCCCTAGGGAGGATGATGTGTTGTAACTTGTCCCATGGTTGCACCCACCACTCCATCTCCCCCTTCTCTTCTCCCACCCTTGGTACGGCCCGTGCTGTCACCTGAAGGCAGCGATAGAATGTTGGGGTGAGAGAAAGCCGTCAAGCTGGGATCACCTGTGTTTTATGAACTCAATAAATGTGCTGGAACTTATCTATGTGTAGTGCGTCTTTACTACACAGGCCTTTGCATCATAAGCCCCTCATTGATGACACCATCTTTGACGAAGAACTATGCATACACCCCAGCAGCTTCTTCGGAACCACGAGTGTGTTAGTCATCTTCGACACAGGACTTCAGATCACAAGCCCCTCGATGACAACGCAGGACTCTGCAATGTAGTCCCACATCTTCTCAGAGCTGCATCTTTGTGACACACCCTCGGAGTGAGATATTACAATGCTCCGCAAACCAGGATTTAAGGTACTTTGTTCAGCCGGCCTAACAGGTTCCCTACATCAGGCCCCGCTCCTTTGCCATGGACCTGAACTTGTGACTGCCCTCGTGCAGAGAGGCCAGATAACTACAGTTAGCACCTTTGTGCTTCTAGGCGTTACTTTTACTTACATTTGTTAAGTTGCATATCTGTGGTTCTACTGATTAAATTGGCATTGTTTTTATGGCAAATAATTTATTACATTTTCACCAATTTCCCAGGAGTTTTCTTGTGTTGTGTTTTCACTTTATTATTGTTTGAAGCACTGCAATAAATACTTAACACACTCCCTGACTGATTTGCCCCAAACTATCTGAGGGTTAAAGACAGGTACATTTGGGGGTTGCTTGTGTTTCAGCCTGACAAGCATTGTGGTTGTTGCATTAGGAGGGTTGCACCCCCCTCAACAATTTCCTAAACTGCTTGTACATGGTTTACAAAGACAAGTAATCAGTGGAGTGACAGAGTGTCAGCTTCATCCTGCTTTTCCTGCCACTTGCAACCATGCTACTGGAACTTTATCCTCCAGCTTCTAAAAATACCAAGAGTACCCATTGTCATAACACGACCCACAGTAACAGTAACACCTTAATGTTAATTTGTGGTAGCGCTTGCACTGTCCCAATCTTCTTTCTTAAACCAAACATACAAAAATGTCTGCTGCAATTGGCTGAGTAAGGTGACCACTTTAACAGCCACAGCTTACAGATTGTAAATTATATTCATGAGGCTTTGGCATTTAAAACAGCTTGATGTCATTTCTGGGTCTTTTTTTCTATCTCTCTCTCTTCCCCTCTCTCTTTCTCTATCCCTATTTCAAATGCACACACATACACAATCACATACCTGCACACAAACAAACACACACACACACACTCTCTCTTTCTCTCTCTCCCTCTCCCCCACCTTTTCATTTAAAATAATCTGCCTTCAACCTTTTCTCTTAGAGATAAACCTCTTCACCAGGATCATACCTTGGGAACTACAACTCTTTAAGAATCATTGTCTACATCAGTGGTTCTTACCCTGTGGGTCTACGGAACCCTGTGGGTCTGCGATGCCTCTTCAGGGGGTCCGTGACTGTTTTGGAAAATTGAATATTAAAATTCATACATTTAAATAAAAAAGTATATACAACTAAAGAAGCAAAATTAAAAACTTTTCCAAATGTGATTTTCAATTAAACTAAATATTTAAATATTTGGATATTTGTTTAGTGTATACATGTTTTTGTGTTTTATGTATTTTTTTGAGGTTCAAATCATAGACATTGCTTAGGCTGGGGGTCCCTAGCTTTGAATAATGACTCAGTGGTGTTCCTTGGTTTCCATTAATGGTTTAATGGGGATCCACAACAGTGAAAAGTTTAATAACCGCTGGTCTACATAGTATTTAGCACCCTATGATCTGCTTCGATCCATAAGCTGTTCAAACTCTAAAACAAATCTATTGGATAAAAATCATGCTTCTTTCTACATCATACCGTCTGGATCAAACTCCCATTTTTGTTTTCACGTGTATATTCCTGTTTTTCTGCTGGTTGTATTTTTTACACTGCTCAAAGTCTCCTACATTGCAACCGGTAAAGGAAAGCAGATGTGTATCTCTGTCATTCTTAGGACTCTTGTTGCATATTACTTTGCCATTCAATATTCTCTGCAGGTGTGTCTGTTCCTTGATCAACATTTAAGTGTAGCTTAGGAGAGTATGGCCCGCACCCTGGTACCATTGGCAGCACCTGCACAACTGAGTCCTATAGTTTTATGGGTGTAAGGGACCAAAAGTCACACAGTGTTCATGGACCAGTGCCAGGCTGGTGGTTGAAAACATCTTCTTTCCTAAGGTATCCGGTCTCTTGGATTCTCTATTTGGTGATTTGGCAGGAAATGCACCAGAATTTACACAGGAGGTTGATGCTTGGACCACCAAGCTCACCGGGGTATGGTATTGCATGAAGAAATTGAGGTCCTCTGGGGCAGGCCAGTGGGGGAGGGCAATTGTCCTGTTCAGAGGAGCCACTGTGCAGGGTTTGGACTAAGTGCCAAGTTTGAAATTCGGGAGGGCTTCATTAAAATGGAGAAGCGGTTCTGAGGAAGTTGCTCCAAGCTAAGACACATCTGTTAAGATGTTAGTCTTGGCTGCCACTAACGGTAAGCTAAGGTCCAGGACCTCAGTCACCTTTCACACCATCATATCAAAGGAATCTTCCTCCTCTGTAGCCAAAATAGGAGGAGAGATCCTGGCAGCATCTGGAGATATGTCCAGTCCGCTGGTGCCCGCCAATTCCTAAAAACCATTCCATGTTAGGGACCGGTATTCTTCAGGTTCCAGCAACCCCTCTAAATTGTCCCAAAGTCCTAACCCATTGAAATGGGGTTCGGACACAAGCCTGTAAGGCATGGCTCCAGTCAGTGCCAGCGTCAGATGATGCCCCTCCGGTTCCAAGTCAGAGTTACGGATGGTGCTGCTAGGGGGCGTCGGCGGTGCCAGGAACATTGGCATCCGGACCGGTGCCAGGGGAGGTTGAGGTGGTATGACTAGCATCAGTCCAGATCCATCTGTGAATCCAAGGTGCCCGAGTGGAGCTACAGATGAAACCGCTGGCAAAGAACCAGAGGAGGCACCTCCCGGACCCGCAAGGCCCGAAGACGACTCAGCGGGAACGGGCCACCCAATCGTTAGATGCATGGCCTTAAAGAACTCATGAAGTTAGGCGGGGGTGTTCCAGTTCCCGGAAAGTCAGGGAGGTGTGTAGCCGGCCCTGGCACAGGTTCAACTGTGGAGCCAGGCCTCGAATTACGACACTCCCTTGAGTCGGATGACTTTGATGAATGGTCGAAGGCCTCTTTGACTTCTTCTATAGTTTAGTGGCACAAGGTTCAACCTCAGGGAGAGCTAAAGGTGGTCTTCTGACTTTGGTCTCTATTAAGCGACAAATTGTAGTAAAAAGGTACTTCACCGTTGGTGCACACGTACAGCTTTTGTGGCTTATCGCGGACCAAGGGCGCAATATATTACTTGTTAATTACTACAATAATGTGTTTGATAACTCTAGGATGACAGTAGTCAATGATCTAGCAAGTGTAATTGATAATTTTAGCACATAATTAAACGTTTTATTTGATTTTATTTAGGTGGGCGATTTCAACTTACCACTGTATGAACTGTCAACCCAAAAGGTCTGTGGGGTTATTAATAATGTTGGTTCAGATGACTTGCATTTCAGACATAACAGCTACGGCGAATCATTACACAAGCTTATGGGCTGCCATGACCTAGAAATCTTAGATTTTGCTAAAGATGATCTTGGTCAGACTATTCCTACCTTTAAGAACAAGCAGAGCAGTTCAGTAATTGACCATGTGATTGTCTCATCGAATATTACCCCATACTGTGCCCCCCCAGGATCGAGGCCTCATCTTTAAGTGACCACAACTGTATAATTTTGGAATGTACGCAGTGGGGGAGAAGCACTGTGGAAGCGGGTACTACAATTACTAATGTGGAGCCACACAGACCTAATGGCGTAAGAATAAGATGGGTTGGGGAGAAGGCTAAATAATTGTTACGCTCTATTGTCAAGGAAAGTTTGATCGACATCACCCTTATTCTTGATACTGATACAGATCACAAATGGGTTTTATCGGCTTTTAATGGCATCAATACATCCATTGATGCCAGGTTCACTGGACCTAAAAAAACACAATGTACAAATGGACCGGGTTGGTTTGACCATATGTGTACCAGTTTATTAACTAAGCTAAAACACGCTCTTGCAAAAAAACCTAGGGTTCCCGGCGAAATCGTCAATTTAAGACTAGAGTACAAGCAAGCACTAAAGAGGAGGAAGGGTGAGATGCAGCAGCAGGCCTGGGACTCACTTAATGAAGCTGCAGAGTTATCTAATAACACACTGTTTTGGGCAACAGTTAACTCCTCTTTTCGTAAGGAGGAAAACACGCCTGAGCTAACTTCCAACGTATCTAGAGAAGACTGGGTCTTCCCAAATTTTTGGTTTGTCTAACTTTGTCGATAACAACCCTAGTAGATGGCCCACTATTTCATTGGACATAACTGCTAAAGAGGTTGAGCTTGGCATCGGTGCTAGTAAGGGGGGTAAAGCTCAGGGACCTGATGGGGTCCCTATAGATGTTTATAAAGCAGCCCAGAGTTGTGGAGCCCTCTTTTGGCCATTGTTTTTAATGCTGCTTTATGTACTGTGGCACCAAAAACCTGGGGGGAATCCATCATAATCCCGATTCACAAAAAGGGTAAAAGATCTGATTTAAGAAATTATCGCCCCATCTCACTTCTAGACTCCTCAGTTAAGATCTTGAGTAGAGTTATGTTGGTTAGAAGAGTGGGTTGAGCAAGAGGGGGTCCTGGCCGACAGTCAGTTCGGGTTTAGAAAGGGTCGGGGGACACTCGACCAGTGTATTAACCTCGATTTATTGATAGGCAAATACACTGAAGCTAAACAGGGCTCATTATGCCTTTGCTTTGTAGACCTCAGTAGTGCCTTCGATATGGTTGACCACACTATATTGTGGCCGACCCTGTTACAGCTAGGAGCACCAGAGGGAATAATTTTCTTTCTCGCCAGAATATATGAAAAGTTAGAAAACTGTGTGCGCTATGGCACCAAAGGTGAATGCACCCCGAAATTCAGGGTTAAACGAGGGATTAGGCAGGGCTGCCTATTATCCCCCCTACTTTTTATATTGTTTATTAATGAAATTGACTCCATTTTAAAAGACGTAAATGCTGATGCCCCTAAAATTAAACGCGTTTCTGTACCAGTGTTGTACACAGAATGACGCTGTCCTGCTCTCAAGAACACCCCGCAGACTACAGCGTCTGATCGATAGATTTTCTAACTTTATCAAGGATAGAAAACTGTCTATCAATAAAGGGAAAACACATACAATGACTTATGGGGCTAGAAGAAAAACCTCTAATGCCTTTTTTATTGAGGTTGAAAAGGTGCTAGAAGTAGATAAATTCTGCTATCTCGGTATAACCTTCTCGAAAAACAGAAAGTAGACTAATGAATTCAATAATATTAGTAACAAAATGGCGAAAATGCTCATGGTGTTTTTAGATTTGCGGCAAAAGTTGGTGACAGACGCACAAGGGATATGCTCCACATTTATCAAGCCAGATGTGTCACCATCGCAATGTACGGTGCAGGGGTATGGGGTCACACGTGCTCCCATATCTGCAATTGGAGGAGAACTCTTTTTTAAAAAACTTTTATGCTTACCTTCCTCCGCTCCGACTGAGTTGATCCATCGGGAATTGGATATCCATTTTTTAGATGATCTATTATTAATGAGGCCATTAATGCTATGGCAGTCGATATGGCTTCAGGAAGAAAAGGCTTTTAATAGATCTATTATTGAGGATTGTTTATCAATGGATAAATTCCGCAATATCCCTTAGTTAAAATATGTTGCCGACTGTTATTTAGAAATATTTAATATCAATGTATTGATTGACCCTAGTGCCGCATCTAAGATATCCACAGTAGAGCTGAAAACTACATTCCTGGCCCAAAAAGCAGGGAAACAGGTTTCAGCTTATGGATCTATGTCCACAGTCATGTTTTACAGTAAACACAATACGAATGAAGGTTCCCCAGGTTACTTAGCTATGGTTACCAGGCCATCCCATAAGTTTGTGCTAACTAGGTTGAGGTTTGGTGTAGCACATCACTTAGTGGCCATGCCAAACCTTGAGAAACATCCAACTGGGCCCTGTCTGTGTGATGGCGTTACCAAACAAAGCACTTTGTACTTTTTATTGATTGGTAAACTGTACATGAATTTTCGATTAGTCTATTTGAATCCCATCTTTGTCAAATAAGGCGTACGTACTGTTAATCAGGCGATGAATTTGCTATTTAACATGGAGTCTGCCGATATCTGCTTTTTTACTGCCACCTTTTTAAACTGCTCTATTAAGGCACGTAAAAGTATGCTATTTTAGGAATACTGTCTGGCTTTTTATGATATCTTTTTTCTTGTTCCGTATTCTGTAATATTTATATTATATATGCTTTGTGCTTTTATGGTCATTTTTTATGTGCCGAATAAAGCTTCATGAATTGAATTGACTTCTTACTTTTTTTTCTCTTGTCAGACTTAAACGAAGATAACTTCAAATGCGATGAGTATCTTGGGCTCTGCAACTGATCCCAGGATCTTTGTTTCGACCGGGATCGAGACTGTTGCAGAGTCGCATGTTGAGCGGCAAGAGGCTTGAGGAAGCGCTCCCTCAAGGTCTTGGGGTGCATACACGCAGTAGATGAAGGTCTTCACATTGTGGTTGTGCTTGAGGCACCAGAGGCAAACAAGGTGTGGTTTTGTCAACGACATATGACGGTGAAAGGCACCGCTTGGCTTGAAGACGTCTTTCCTAGTTAACATCCTGTCAGCACCAGGAGAAGATCTTAAAAAAGACTTCAACAAAAAGTCAAAAAAGGGTCAGTCAAAAAATGACTGTGGGTAGCTCTCTCTGGATCTGCGCCGACTGGCACAGCAAGAAGCTAACTGATGGCGCCAATATAGGCACCATGCACATCCATTCTGCTGCGAATGACGCCACACAGAGCCGAACGATGCCACCTATTGACATGCATAATTACTGCTCACACAGACATTCCAGATCCAGTCTGATGCCTGGGGATAATTCTAAGGTAAGGAATCTACGGCTAGAAATCCCTATCAGATATATAGCACATCCCTCCAAGTGAAGTTTTTTTGTCATGAGTAATCTTTTGAGAAATTGTAATGTCTCCATAATTTTGTGGAGTGTTCTTGGGACCTAGAAGACGCATAGGCTCTTGAACAAAGTTTTGTCCATGCGATGTGGTACAGCCTACAAGCTTCTACAACACTGGAATCAAAAGCTTGCTAGCACTACTTGTCGACTTTCTAAAAATAATTATCATTTGGCTTGAGTTAGGTCAGGTTGGGCGAAGAATTTCACAAACATTGTGGCTCGCCCATCAAAGGTCTTTGAAGGGTTCACCTTGTCACGTGACATGTCTGTGTTCCAAGACAACTGAGCAGATCACCTCGGATACCTAGAGAAAGAGTTGTTGACAGCAACACTTACTGTTAAGGCAACCTAATGCCTAAGTGGGCAGAACTTGATGGTCTACTTTGTAGCTATGCTGGAGGTCAAAAGATAGAACTTCCTAAGGCCAAATTAGAGGCTATCTGAGATTTGAAGACCACAGCCACCTAAACCCATGGGCAAGCATTCTCGGGTCTCTCAGGGCATTACCAAAATTGTAGTGTGGAACATTGGTTCTATCTATTGTTGCTCTGCTAATTGCACTTACATCTAAGAAGAAGCCTACAACGCCAACTAGACCACGGACTGATAATAGGTCTTGAAACAATTCCATGTTATGCACCACTGTTGAATATATTAAACTTCCTTGAAACCTTAATTATGCAGACCAATGCATTAAACAGCTGAAATGGTACAATCATGTCCCAGGTGAATGAGAAAGGATGCAAACACCTTGCTGCATTTATTAGAGGCATTTCATGCCCATAGAACTTACTGGCATGGTACCAGACTATCGTCAGAGATTCATCTGACATAAATATTGAGTCCTATATATTGGCTACAAAATCACCTCAATGGAGTTAATATTAGAACATCTGCAGCCAATAGAACAATATTGATGTACATGATTTTAAGACACAATATTTATGTTAGATGATATTTCTGACAATAATATTGTGAGATATAACCAACTGCGTAGTTTGCAAATGGGTTGAAAATGTTTCTATTCTACTTGGTTCAGACAACCTTCACTATTCATTCATTGGCATCCACAGTGGTCAGCATTCCAATGATCGCATGTTCACCTCTAGGGCCATGGCAGGGCTCAGAGGATGCTCAATGTGGGCTGAGCATCTCAGGTTCTTTTAGTGGTGGGGTGGCTTTGTTCCCATCATGTACATTGTAGGAGTACAGTCATGGTAAGGGCCAGCTCCCAGAGAGGTGAGGGGTTAGTTTGCATGCGTGCAATACCTTTTGGTATTTGGACAACAAGTTCCAGAGTTCCAAACATGCCGGCTATCTTGAGTGATTCAGAAAAGAGGGTGGTGATGAACAGAGTGTCAAATTAAGCAGACCACTCTTACCCAGTCCAAAGATCAGGGGTTGATCCATCACCGTTTTTTAGCTCACTGCACCATCCCAGCTCAGAACCTGGCTACATTCAAATTAGTCCGTTCCTGTCCCAGTGCATGATGGGAACAGGGCAAACCAAACTACCAAGCCAATTCTTATACTGGGAAGGAAACAAGCTTCCGGGGACCGGTTTCTGGCATTTCAGCCGTCGTCGGCCCGGCTTGCTTGAATCCTGATGATGCAGTGAGCAAGGGACTCATGTCTGAGTATACCCTGCCACACCTATAGTGGCCAAAAACGATTTAGAAAAGGGGGTGGTGATGAACAGAGTGTCTGAATTAAGCAGACCACTCTTACCCAGTCCAAAAATCAGGGGTTGATCCATCACCGTTTTTTAGCTCACTGCACCATCCCAGCTCAGAACCTGGCTACATGCAAATTAGTCTGTTCCTGTCCCAGTGCATGATGGGAACAGGGCAAACCAAACTACCAAGCCAATTCTTATACTGGGAAGGAAACAAGCTTCCGGGGACCGGTTTCTGGCATTTCATCCGTCGTCGGCCCGGCTAGCTTGAATCCTGATGATGCAGTGAGCAAGGGACTCATGTCTGAGTATACCCTGCCACACCTATAGTGGCCAAAAACGATTCAGAAAAGGGGGCTATCTTGAGTGAGTCCCTCCTATAAAGGGGGTCCTGTCCAAGAATTTGTGCTCACTATTCTGAGGGGAAGCAGCAGAGTGGTTAATTGTGCAAGCCTATACTAAATTGAGACCTGAGAGAATCTCAGGTCTCAATTTGGTATAGACTTCCACAGTGTCTGGAGGCTAGCCAGGCTTCTGGAATAAGAGCACTTGCCCCAACTTTATTTCTTTTTTGTGTGAGAGAATTTTGAGAGTAGAATCTGCATTTTGGTAACTTTAAGGCCTTCTGGAAGTTTATTTGGGAAGGCTTGACTACAAGGCAGACATTTAGTTGCACACTTGATTGAAGAACAAATTACATCTTCTTTGGACAGGGTTTAGACTTTTTGAATAACTTCCAAGATCCTGAATTGAGTTTATGTTAGAGAAAGACTCTGTGGTGAAAAGCGCAAGACCCTTACATAAAACTGTGAAACTAGAGACTTGGTTGTAAGCCTCGAACAACAGAAAGCCTAATTCGGTCATGAAAGGCTCTCTACAGATTCCACTAGCCACCACTTCCAAGAAGGGTGACGGAATAGCTGTGCCCAAACCAAGGTGGGTAAACCACAGACCCACAATTCGATGTATGTTATTGTTTGCAGAGTATAAAAATGATTCATTGTGCACCCCAAGATAGAATTGATGAAAACCATTTGATTTGTGCTGATTTTGTTAATCAACTAGTTGTTCCCATTTCTAGTTCGATTAGCATCTGAAGTGTTATTTATGAACCTATCTTCAAGTTTCTAGCTAAGTTTTTGATATGGAATTGCTGTTCTGTCACTAATTTAGAAGTGCTTGCATAGCAACCATCAGAAATAGTCGCAAATCTGTCAAAAGAGTTGTGGTAAAGGATTTTCTGGAGGTAAAAGCAAAGCGTTTTACTGTTGTGTACATTTTTATGGGCTGACAGATAATCAGGCCTTTGAACTTTGATGGGAATAATAATTCATTCAAAGAACAGCTGCTGAAAAGGCCTAAAATATTTTTTTTTTCGGAACAATGTTTGGAACAGCTTATTGACTGAGTCCTGGAAAACTATGATGTTTTATTTGGTGCACAGTTCCATCATGCTTCTCTCCCCATTAAAAACGGTATATGGGAGACTGTCATGCAAAATAAAGATGACATATCCACTACCAAACCACATGTAACTGATATTAAAAGGAAATGGCATCAACTACGCAAGTAAGTGCAAGAAGATTATAGAAAGAGAAAAGTGCGTGCTACAGGAACAGGTCATGGTCATTACTAAGAGTTTAACCTTACTAATGTTGAATTCAATAATTTAGATACTATGGACGTAATCTCGTGTAGTTTGGGTACATTTTGTGTTAAGCAAAATAACAAAAACAACTCTATGTGGAGTAATTAAGATCCACCCCATGCAAACATTTAGAGTAAGCACATGGAACAATATGAACAATTATGTTTTGCATTCTTTTATTAACAAGAAATGCAGCCTCTCATCCACAACTGATGCAAGGACACATGTTATGTTAAAATATATCACCAAATGCCAGTTTTGCATTTTGTGGAGAGAGAGAGAAACTCTGTTTATTTAGACCGTGGTCTTTAAACAATGAGATCGAAATGCATCACATCAATATCAAAACCATACAAAATTTATAAAATCAGGCTGTTACTCTCCATGCCGCTTTCTATATGTTATACAAAATTTAAAAAGAAAAGGCATTCTATGGGTAGCACAGACATAAAAAATGTTAAGAGGAATTTTAAAACACATGCTATACATAATAAAACTGGAAGATATTACATTAAAAATAGGCAATTTCGATGTGTTTCTCATTACAGTACTATCCGATATCTTATAGGCTTGCAATCCCTCGTAACTTAGCTTTTACTTGTGTCTATCCATATAGGTTCCTCAATTTGATTTATTTTGTTGTTCCTGTGCTATGCGATTCACCTTTTTCAGAAAGTTACCAAGTGCAATTGCTATTTCCAGATTTTCCATTCCTATCAATAAGTTTGTCGCTTGTACTCGTTGTCTTATGCCATATTTTATAAATAAAGGTCGTAAGAACCGTTTTCTCACTTCTAGACATGTCAAGCAGTCAAGTAGTATGTGCAGCATTTCACACTTGGCCCCCAGGCCACATTTACATGTACCATCTGGATATAACATTTCTGCCTTAACTCTCCCTTCCATTAGCCAAGGGATGGTGCCAATTCGGATTTTCAGTATCTCCCACCTAAATGCATAATTTGGCAGGGTTTCTAAGTATGGGTACCCAGTCTCGTTTTCCCATGATTCTATCATATTTACCACTGATTTTTTGTTTCTTAGATATCCTATATCCTGCCTTCTGGAGTACTCCCTTCCTTGTACTCTGAGTGCACTCTTCGTGAACTCTACATCTAGAGAATTTTGGTTTACTCCCACTTTTAGATTCCCGATTATTTCCTTTATTTATCTTTTTGCGTCTAGTGCCCACCTTAGGTTACTGTGGCGGATTTCTTCACTACACCAATGTGAGACCTTTTCCCCTACCCCCTGGGATTGGCGTTTCCAGAATCTTACCATCGCCATTTTGGCCTGAGTAGTCCATCCAATCATATCTGTTTCCAGTCTAATTGCCTGTATCATAGATGACTTAGGTAGTGACAATAATGTTTTCAGGGCCTTACCTTCCTCCCGATCCCAGCCTCCCTTTCCGCTTAGAAGGAGTACTTCTGCACCATACAGTACTTGGGGCGGTATCATGGACTTGTATGCTTTTAATAACGGTTTGTGTGACATATCCCCATAGTTTTTATTGAATTTTTTCAGGCCACAAATGGAGGAAGATGCTTTTGCGTTTTGGTGTGCCAAATGTATGTCCCATTTTAAGGAGGGTTCAAACCAAAGACCAAGATATTTATATTCTTTTACCGTTTCTAATTTTATTTTATCTAGGTACCAGCTAAAATTCTTGGTCCCTTTACCGAAGCACATGATCTTTGTTTTTTCCATGTTCACTGTCAGCAATTTTTCCTTACAGTAATCATGGAATACATTTAGTTTTCTTTGTAGCCCGAGCTCTGTCTGGTCAGTAATCACAAGATCGTCTGCATACAGCAAGCAAGAGACCTTTCTACTATTCATTCTCGGGCTCGCGCTTCTTTCCACCTCTAGTGCTGCTGGGAGATCCGCTAGAAATATTGAAAAAAGGAGCGGAGCTAGGACGCAGCCCTGTCTCAGTCCATTCCCTATTTCAATTTTCTTTGTCAGCGCCCCTTGTATATCTTTAATGACTTGGGCCCAGTTCCCTCTGTGCAATTCTTTCAAGATTTCAAGTAAGCACACAGGGATTTCATATTTACTCAGGCACTCCCATAGTTTCCCCCGGTCCACTGAATCAAAGGCTGCCCGGAAGTCGACGAAACAGCAGAACAGGTTCCCCTTTTGTTCTATCGACTTCCGGGCAAGGGCCCACAGGGCATAACAGTGATCCACGGTGGACTGCCCTTCTTTAAAGCCTCCCTGTTCCACCGGGATAATTGAGTTCTCTTCCACCCAGTCCTTTAATTTGCCAAGAACTATTTTTGCAAATATTTTCTCCCCGATGTCCAGTAGATTAATTAATCTATAATTTTTCGGGTTGTTCATCTCCCCTTTCTTATGTATTGGCCTTATTATGGCCCCATTCCAGTTATCGGGGAGTTTGCTAGTATCTAAGATGACTTCAAACATATTTGCAAAAAATTCCGCCCACCAATCTACTTGAGTTTTGATTATTTGAGCCGGGAGGTTATCTGGGCCTGCTGCTCTTGTGAGATTCAAACCTTTTATCGTCTTTTTAACCTCTGGGGCGGAAAAACCGGGTTTTATTTCTGCTACCAGACCGCTCCAGTCTGTGTACAGATTTTCTTCCCGGTCTTTCCCTGGGCTGTACAGATCGTGTAAATACTCCTCCCATGCGGACTCTTCTACAATGCAGTTCATTTTCCCTGTTTGGTGATCTGCTGCTGAGTGGACTAACTTCCAGAAGTTTCGTAAGTTCTTAGTTTCAATTGCCTCGAGTAATTTTTGCCAGCATCCCTCTTTAAATTCCCTTTTTTTCCTTCTGATAAGCATGTTATATTCTCTTTTTAGGCCCACTAGGGTGTTTACATTATCTTGGTCACTCTTTTGCTGAATGCGGCGGGTCATTCTCCTAACTTCCCTTTTTTTCTCCAGGCATTCTCTAGTAAACCAGCCGGTAAGTTTCTCTATCTTCTCACTTTTCGCTTTATTTTTGTTTTTGCCTCTATTTATATTTTTTAGACCTATACTAAGAGTTTGAACCACCTCCTCGATTTTTCGTACATACCAATCGAGGTTTCGACCCCTTGCTACATTCAGGTCTAGGTTCTGTTGTAATTTTATTATTCTGGCAACATATTCTTCTGTAAGCCTAGTTGTATGGCGTCTGGGATAATCTACCTCTTGTTCCATAACCTTTGGGCCAGATTCGAAGTGCACACCCGGGATCTCCAAGGCTACCATGTTATGGTCACTTCCATCTCTATTCACAATTCTGAACCCTGAGATTAATCTAAAATTCCATGGTGTAGTAAAGGCATAATCTATGGGGCAGATTTGAGAGCCTGGTTTAAATGTTTTTTTAGCGGGGCAGTCTAGCTCGCATCTTCCATTTAAACAGAACAGGTTTTTTGTTCCCAGGAGGTTTCCCAACTGCAAATCTTTAGCACTAGATATACTTTCAGGGAAAGTTGCTTGAGGTATTTCATAGGCCTCCAATATGTCTAGAAACCAACAATCTACCTTCTCGGGGTGAAGTTTGTGATTAAAGTCGCCCATGAGAATAAGCATATCCCTGCCGTATTTTTCACTAAGGTAATCTATATCCTCCTTAAAGAGAGCCATTTCCTTTTCATATTGCTCTGTGGTGGCCCATTGCATGTACACATTTAACATTAGAATTGTATCCATTTTTATACACCCTGATAGTATTATTCTACATGCCAACAACCATTTGCATTTCACATTTATTTCAATTACTTTCTCCATGATCTTAGTCGATACCAGAGTCATAATTCCACCAGCAGCGTGCCCAAATCTACATTTATTTGCAGGTCGGTTTAGCTGGTAGAAGCCATCAAAAATTGGGGTCTTGCCACATAGCCAAGTCTCCTGGATACACATAATGTCTGTATTTTCCCCCAATTCCCTTATATTATTTTGTTTCAAGTCATTTCCTAGGCCATTTATATTCCAGGAGATTATCCTTATGCTATGTGGCATACCTTTTCCCTATTCAATATCATCTAGCCAACCTTCCTCCCCGCAGTCATTTGTGTGTCTCGATGAGGGTCCTGCCTGGTCAGCCTCCTTACTCTAGTTTCCCCACCCATGTGCCATCTCTGAATTGTTTGCAACTATTTTTATGTTTCCTAGGGGCAATACCTCCTCGTCCTCCAGGTCACATAACCTAACCTGTCTCTTTCCTAGCCCTGCGTGGCATTTTAGAAAGTTGTTTCCCTGCCATCCCTTTCCTTCTACTTCTACTAAAACTTCGTTCTCATTTAGTAGGCGGATACCTTCTTTTTGTAACTCGTTTACTGCCTTTTCAATCGTGTCTTTTACCAGGTTTGAGTACAACGTGATTCTAGTAATCTCTTTTCCTTCTCTATTTTGTCTAAAACCCACTTCCCTAATATCGCTCGTTCTTATCGCTTTCAGCTTCTGGCATTTGGAAAAGCCTTGCAAGAGTTGAGACCTATTCAGAGGCTGCCTCTTACCTAGCTTTTTTCCTCCTAGCCTTAGCGGGATTTGTTCAAGGTATAGCCTCATATTATCGTTTTCATCTTTCCTTGACCTGCTGGGTATAGGATGTTCATTCGTATCTACCTTTTCTGACTGGATATAGGGTCTGTTTACTCTCACCTCCCGTGTTACCCAAGCCTCTAAGTTTCCTCCCAGTTTCTTCCCCCCCCCCTTCGGCTGGCCTATGTGTTTGTTATCGACTGTCTTCTTCAGGGGTTTGTGTGGGCCTACACCTTTTCCCTGAGGCTTTGTGTTGTTCGATTTTGGGATGCTCATCTGCAGGTGGGGACCCTTTATTTCCTTTCCAGTAATCCTATCTTCCTGTTGCGTCGTGACTACTTCCTCCAAGGAGGGGCATACCTTCCTTACTGGTTTAGTTCCTGCTCCTCTTACTCTATTTATTGGCCCACGTCTTGTCTGCTCTGCCCTTCTTATTATCCTCATTGGCCACTTCGAAATATATATCTGGTGGCCCTCATTGGATTGATTGTCAGATTGGGGCAGGGCCTCCCTCTGCGGGGCTGGATCAGGGTTAGGGATTTTGCCTGCCGTACTTGGTTTGTGCTCATTTCCCTTTGTATTTTTCACGGTTTCACCCTGTGCCTGAATTTGGGGCTCCGGATCGGGGATTTGTCTTATCATGTTTGGCATATGTGATTTAATCCCCCGCAGCTCCCCCTCTATATTTGCAAGATATGTTTTCTGAGTTTTTAAAATAGAGTTATTAGACAGGGTGACCTCTAAGAGGCCTTGCAGGGTCCTTTGTAGCATTAACATTAGGTCCAGCATTGATGTGGCTGACAATGATGAAAGATCGCGATTAGGTTCGAGGTTTAATTCAGATGTTTTATCCAGTTCGGCACAGTGTTTTGAGCTGGTGTTTCCGGTTTCCGATGGACATTTATTTTGGCTCCTGTTCTGACTTGTCCTTTTATTCAGGGAGGTTTCTTTCTCCGTTCCTACCCGAAGTATTGGGCTGTCCAATGGGATTGGGCTGTCCAAGGATCCTCCCTCCACTTCATAGGAGAAGGATAGACGAGGTGATGATGACAGCCGTGGCGGGATCAGGCCCCCCTGGTCTAGTAAAAGCTGTAGCGATTGATTAGCCAAATTGAGGGAGTTGGACCCATGTATCTCCAGGGGTAGGGAGGCCCCTGCGTTCTTCTTCCCCTCTTGGCTTGCATTCAGGGATGCCACTTTATTAGTTGTAATGTCTTTGTCTTTTGCAGGTGAAAACACCTTTTTAAAGTGCTTCCCCATAAACTCCTTTATTGAGTTTGACGCTGCACTACCCGGGGTTTTGGCTGTCACCTTTGGTCTTTTGGCTCCTTTCTTTTTAGTTTTCGGTGTTAATTCCAAACACTCACTGCTCTCTTCCAAGCTGCTGTTTGTCGCATTTATAGTGTTTACAGCGTTGAGTCTTGGTCTCAAGTTATGTTCTACCAGTTTTTTCCCTTTTTTTGAGGCCATAATTGGCTTTCACCCAGCGCTGTTAGAGCTCACCGGGGCTTGGTCTCCCTTATTTCACCTGATGAGTTCTGTTTTTATCCTTACTCTATGAAAGTTGGTTCAGTTAAAGTCTGAAGGATAGTTCCGTGCGTCTATTGGATCAGAAAGACTTTTTAGGCTCACTACTAGTATCTAGACGTATCTAGACGTGCACTGTAGAAAGTCTTTACTTAAATTTGGAGCGGTCCAGACATCATATATTTATTCATGTGACTCTCCAAGCCAGGATTAAAGATACCGGTGAAAAAGAGAGGAAAAACAAACAAAACAAAAAAAAAAACAAAAAAAAACGGGTAAAATGCAAAATTGTGTTCAGCGTTTTCACCACCTCGCCGTACCCCCACTTAGGTGAGTGGCAGGTGAGCAGGCAGGCAGGTGGTGATCTGAGGCTAAAAGAACTGTCCAAAACTAAGAGGGGCCAAAATAAGCTGATATCAGGAGCGTGGGCAGAGTATGAGCGAGCAGGGTACAGGATGCAAGGTACTGCCGCTCCTCTCCTCCTCTCCCACCCCCTGCCGTATGGCTCCCGGCTCCTGACACCCAACGCTCGTCTTTCGGCTCACCTGTAGTGATTGCAGGATCGGAGTGGTACGAGGGTAGCGCGGTGCAATGTCCCGTATCCTGTGATACAATCAGTGTTGTTGTCCCGACTCCCGGGTGCGCTCCTGCACCTCCTGCGGAGGTGAGGCTGGGGCTGTCAGCTGCAGGTCGATTAGTCCGGTGGGGTTAATGAGCCGTGGAGCCTAAGGCGGCCCGTCACCTCCAGAAATCGGGAGTCGGGCGAAAGTATTCTGACGGTCTGCCTGCCGTTCTGCCTGGAGCAGCGATGTAAGCAGCTCCGTGCACTCCACTTCGAGTTTCAAGCTCCGGCACCGGCACCAGGCTCCTGCTCCAAGCTCCTGCTTCGCAACAACGCTCTCACTGATTCGCTGGGGTCAGAGGTTACGAGTCCAAGGACGGGAATGATGGCGACCCTTGGAAGGGTGGGGGGTTGAGCTAAAAGCATTTTGTGTCATTGCACACATTTCAACGTAGTTTTTCAGACACTGTATATTACACACATCGTTTAATACACCCCTACATAACTTTAAACACTTCAAAATCTTTTGCTTCATGAACTTTCCAAGAAGCAAAACGTTGGTCGACAAATCGGCTCTAGTGCTATTCTTATTAACATGTGTATGCTGCGAAAAAATCCACAAGTAGCAAAGATATAACTAGTTTCCCCAGCTTGAAAGATCCCAATCCTTATCAGTGAAGTAAGACAAGATTGTTAACTCCTGCCTCTGCCTGAAGGAAAATACCTCAAAACCTACCACAAGAAAACTCTAGGCAACAGGGATCACAATTAGCTTCATAACAACTCATTTGGAGTTAAAACCCACTGCAATGGTGTAGGAAAGGGAACATTTTTGCCTGGTTACCCTCACTTTTTGCCTGACATCCGATGCAACCTGACTTGATGCTCCCTAGGTCCATGCCAATCAGGTTCCCAGGGGTCATGTTCTTTCCCAAAATTGTACCTTTGTATCTACAACTGGCACATCTCTGGCCACAGGTAATCCCCTTGTAAAAGGTACCATGGGTACCAAGGGCACTATGACCAGGGAAGGCCTCTAAGGACTGCAGCATCTCACATATTGTGCCACCCTTAGAGGTCCTTTATCTTAACACCCACACACTGGCGTTGCAGGCTGCGAGTTTTGGTGCAGAGAAAAGTGAAGAGTCGACATGGCACACATGCCTGTGTTCCATGCCTGTGACCCACTGCCTCAGGCCTAGGTAAGTCATATCCACTACCAAACCACACGTAACTGATATTAAAAAGAAATGGCATCAACTATGCAAGTAAGTGCAAGAAGAATATAGAAAGAGAAAAGTGTGCTAAAGGAACAGGTCATGGTCATTATTTAGAGTTAAACCTTACTAATGTTGAATTCAATAATTTAGATAGTATGGACGTAATCTTGTGTAGTTTGGGTACATTTTGTGTTAAGCAAATTTCCCAAAACTACTCCATGTGGAGTAATTAGGATCCACCCCATGCAAACATTGAGAGTAAGCAGGACCAGTGTACACTAGTCCTCAGGTAAGGGTACAGAGGAATGAGCCCTGTACCCCCACAGTTTCTTAGTCCATACTTAGACATTGTAAGTGTAGTAATGCAATGACGAGTATATGACCTGGAAGTTGGTCATTAGGAACTCCACAGGTCACAAATGGCTTTACTAAACCTGGGAAGTTTGGTAACAAACCTCTCAGCACATTAAACCCACACTGATGCCAGTGTGAGATTTAATGTAAAATGCACTAGAGATGCCCCCTGAAAAATGACCAGCCCTGGTGTGGTTCCTGAATGGCTGCCAGCCATTTGCCACTACCAGAGAGGTTTCTGGACTCCTGGGTAGAGAGTCTCCACTCTCTGGGTCCTGAAACAAAGCCCATTCTGGGTAGAGGGCAGCAAAGGCGGGGTCCACGAAGGGGAAGCTTCACAGGCCTGCCGCTTTGTAAGCTGTCTGTGTCTTCTGCTGCCTCCCGGAACTAGCTCCCACTCTGGCTGGGAGAATCAGTGGAAAAATCAAGCTAGGAGAAAATGTGTGCCCACCTGAAATAACCCGCAGAGGGTGCAATAGGCAAGGTGAAGTTCGCATATCAGTCGAAATCATCGTGAAGATGAGGGAACTCAGCCAATTTGGGAGAGGCTAATGCCATCCTTCCACTGAAGGGTGGCATAATAGAAGATGTACCCACCCCAAGGAAGGGACCCATTGGTCCAGACGTGTGCAACCCTGAAACTTGCCTCCTCAGATTTTAGGAACAAAGAAGAAGGACCAAAGAGCCGTGCTGACCCAGGAAGAAGAGGACACCAACTGCTTTGCCTGGTGCCCTACCAATCTGTCCTGATTCCAACCTGACTACAGCAAGGCCCGGACATGTCCAGCAGGCAGAAGTCCCCCATAGCCCAGATGACATGCCCTACAATGACCTTTGAGACGCTGTCTCCTGTGAGCACTGGATTTGCTCAACAAAGACTCACCCACAGATACCAGATCCAGGCGGCTACGCGATTTTGCACCACTTTGCACCTGAAAGCCACAGACTGAGTTTGAGTGGCCCAACACCATAAGGATGTCTCCCCAGCGATCCTGACCTGGGATCTGGTAATCCCCTACCTCCCTCAAGCTTCAAGCTGTCGCCTGGGGCCTCACCCTGAAGCGTCCCCCCGAGCGGGACCGAAGCTGGTAAGAATAACCTGGTGCCAAAAGACACCCTGACGCCCAACTGCCTTGGGTGGCTCATCTGACGGTGTCCAAGCATCCCCCAAGAACCCAACTTACCTCTCCAACTGGTGGTTGCCCTCAGGAAGCCTCCTTGTCTGAGCCTGCAGCATCTTTGCCAAACCGAAAGTCTCCATGGGAATCCATAGGATCCCTGATGTCTCCTTGGCACACTTCACCCAGCCACCACTATGCCGCTGGTTGTACAGCTCCAATGCTGATTCTTGGCCTCTGTAGTGCTGACCTTAACCCCTGGAGCTTGACTCACAAATCACTGTGGCCTGCTGTCAAGGTTCATCACTGTCATGGTTCATCACCTCCTTGCTTCATGATTACACTATGTGCATGGGTTCCTTGGCATGTACTTCAAACAATAGATATGTAAAAGAAATGTGCAACTATTTCTTACTTTAAACATGCTACACCATGGAAACTGTTCTCTGGTGCACAACAGGTTAAGTCCATCTTGCATGTTCCGTCATTTTTGTCACATACTGTATTTTTTGTTATGTATTATTGTTTCTTTTATTTTTAGTGCTGACGCTGTATGCATATTCTGGAGGGTTCCAGAAGCGTACAGAAGAATCCCCGTCATGTTGGGTGCGTTCTCAGATTATAAAAGCAGACCGCAGCCGAGAACGTGTGCTTGATATTGAGGAAATCCTCAAGGGTGGTACCTCGTCCTGTAGCAGCTGCTATTTTACAACGCGCTGGTTTTCTGAAAAAAAGACTGATTTGCGGCTGCTCCGAAAACAGCCAGAATAGCAAGTTTGGTTTACCGAAGTTCTTGGAAACAGGTAGGAGACTTGTTTTCAACATATTTCTTCCGCATTTGGTTATTTGATAGTAAAACAATGAGCGGCAAGTTTGGATTATTGGAGTTCGTGAAAGCAATTAGGAAGCTTGTTTTCAATGTATTTCTTCTGCATTAGTTCAGCAGAAATTGATCGATATTACAGTAACAAGGAAATTCAGAAAGAGACAATATTAAAGTTCTTTGAGGTTTTAACAGCGAATTATCGGTTTGAGTTACTTATGAAAATCCAGTGAATAAGTATTATTGCCATTTGATGACGTGAGATACAGTCTCAAACGTCATTTATTTGAGATACTGATTCTTTTCAAGAGGCATTTGGCGTTCGCTATAAAGACTATGTGACTTTGTCTCTCAAACTGAAAGCTACAGTGGATTTCTAGTTAAGTTTAGAGTACTCAAAGCTAACACTTTTCATTTACAAGTAAGAACAATTGATAAGAAATTGAAGCACACTGACACTAACACTGATTTCATAAAAGGTTTTCAATTGCCTGCTGTCTCGCTCCAGGTCTCCCTCCCTGATGTACTCTCCCTAATTACCCTTCCCCCCATTTGGCCACTCTGACCTTCTGTTTCTATATATGCAGAATCAGTGCTGCCAAAAGGTGGGCTTATTGGGAGAACTGTTCCTTAAGAATCAGACCTTCACAGAATAACAAGCTTTTACACTCGCTTTCCGCCTGAACATTGCTTTCAATATGTCTTCCCTTAGAGGATTTGTGTACTATGATGGCTGCTATGCAAAAAGAAATGGTAGCAACAAGACACGAAACAGCCGCTTTAGCACATCAGGTGAACAAGAGCAACCAAAATTTCCACTCACAGTGACTGCAGAAGGTAGCACTCCAACTTCAGCCATAGTAGTAACAGTAACAACTCCTGTACCTTTAGCTGCGCCCGAGCGATTTACGGGTGAGCCTTCTAAAGTGCAAACCTTCCTTACGCAAGTGCAATTACATTTCATGGTTTGTCCCAATTCATACTTAGACGCACAATTTAGATTTGCACTTTTAATCTCATATTTTGGTGGAGATGTTGCCATGTGGGCAGTCCCTCTTGTAAATCCAGATTGTTGATTATTATATAATTGGCGCCAGTTTAAAGAAGAACAAATATTTGACAGACTAACCATTACTCGGTCAGCGGATCGCAAATTAGTGTAATTAAAGCAAGGAAAAAAGGATGTTGTATATTACCTTAAAGAATTCGAAAGATTAATTGCCAAAACAAATTGGCCTGAGGAAAAAAGAGCTGCATTATATTACCAAGGACTAAAAGATGATCTTAAAGAGTTGGTAGCACAAATTGACCCTTGGGCAAAACTAACAGGTCTCCTGATCAATTCATAGCCAAGCCTTTACAGACTTCTTCCCCACATTTAACTCTTCATGCTACAAATAATAAAGACAGTTTTACACATGTAGTAGTCATCATGATTGATTCCGGTGCAACTGGGAATTTCATCAATGCTAAATACTGTAAAACCTTACAATTTCCTATTCAAGAAAAACAACAGCCGGAAGCAGTAAGAGCTGTAGATGGAACCATGTTAACCTCAGGACCTGTTACACATTGTACAGAAACTGTTAAATTGCTATTACATCAGGACTCAGGAATGCATCAAGAACAAATCACCTTCGATATAATTGATGCACACCAGTTTGGTACCATATTAGGAATCCGGTGGCTAACTGAACACAATCCACGGATTGATGGGGCTAAAAAAAATGTCATTTTGATTCAGAGTGGTGTACTCATGTAGGATGTTAAAACCAATTGAGTCCTCTACAGAATTGATAAAATTGCCAACACAAGTAATAGCAACTCTTACTATTGCAACAGCCACAGAACAAGATACCGTGTTACTAAAATAATGTGAATCCTTTCATGATGTTTTTAATGCTAGCATGCTGACAGTCTACCCCCCACATAGAGTGTATGACTGCCAGATAGACCTTGTGCCAGGACCAAAAATACAGCAGTCGAATTTATGCCCTACCAGAACGTTAAAATCAACATCTACGAACACACCTCAATCAATTTTTTAAAAACTGATTTATCAAACCATCTAAGTCCACGTCGGCCTCACTGTTATTTTTTCTACTAAAGGATAATGGTGAATTATGCATGTGTTTTGATTACAGGGCGCTAAATAACATCACAATCAAAAACAAATACCCATTACCTCTCATCCCTGTTTTACTTGATCAAGCAAGATCCGCTAAAATTTACACCAAATTAGTGCTTAAAAGTGCTTAACATCTTGTACGGATACGAGCAGGAGATGAATGAAAAACAATGTTTCGTACGCGATACAGGTTATTCGAATACAATGTCATGCCCTTTGGGCTTTGCAACACCCCTGCGGCATTCCAATTTTGTGAATGATATTCTTCAAGAATATTTGGACAAACTTGTCATTGTCTATAGTGACAATATTTTAATTTATTAAACAGTGGAAGAACATATCAACCATGTCACAATTGTTTTGACTGCATTATGAAATAACAAATTGTATTGTAAGTTATCTAAGTGTACCTTTCACACTACGTAAGTAGAATTTTTAGGGTTCATTTTGTCTTCTCATGGTATTACCATGGCAGAACGCAAAATTCAAGCAATCACAGACTGGCCTGTACCACAAAATGTGAAGGATTTACAAAGATTTCTAGGTTTCCCAAACTTCTAAAGGAGGTTTCTTGACCATTTTTCTACAAAGGTGAAGCCTCTTACTAGATTACTCTAGAGGGGAGTACATTTTCACTGGTCACAAGAAACGGAAGAAGCATTTTTAGGACTAAAAAAGGCATTTAAATCAGCTCCAATTCTAAAACATAGAAATACAGAACTGCCATTCATTGTGGAAGCAGACGCTTCTAAAATTGCTATTGGAGCTATTTTATCTCAAAGAGATTGAAGTACAAATCAGTTGCATCCAGTAGCCTTCCTTTCAAAAACATTACAAGTAGCAGAGCGCAATTATACCATTGCAGAAAAAGAACTATTGGCGATTCGGTTAGCTTTTAAAGAATGGCGTAATTATCTGTTAGGCGCAAAGTTCCCTGTTACAGTCTATACCGTGTAAGAAAAAGACTCTGTATATACTGCACTAAAGTAAGGTTCAGTGTGCACAGAGTCCACAGTCCCCAGAGATGTGGCAGAGGCTAAAGTTAGATATAACCTTACTCTCTAAAGTGGGAGCTTGGTCGAGCAGTAAGGCAGTATCAGAGGACAGTGTAAAGCATCTGTTGTACACACTCAGTCAGCAAATGGGCTCTCACACACTTAAGAACTGAACTCTAGGCCAATTGTTTCATATATAAAAATATAGATAGTTGTTTATTTTAGAACCACATGTAGGTATCATAAATACTTTCAAATAGCAGTTGACTTTTAAATGTAATAGATAGAGTTGTTGCAATATGCGACACACGTTACACACAAAATAACATTGAGCTCAATGGAAAGTTTTAAGTAAACGCAATAAAATCACTTTACAATTGTCTTTCTTACTCAGGGCTGGATCCTGGATTCAGCCCCGGTGCATTTCCTGTAAACAGGTGATTTTTAAGGAATATTTGTACGTTTTGAAAATCGACAGAAGAAATTTTGGGGGAAACCAAGCAATGTTATCCTACGGCAGAAAATCAGGTTATCGGAAAGTCGCGGTTGTAATTACTTTTCAGGTTCAGGGCTGGGCTCAGAAATACAGCACTGGGATCTCTCCTGGTAGCAGGTGAGTAATTTCGTTTTCGTTGATTGGCTGATTTTTAGTGAATAATTTAAAGTTGCAAAACTCGACACAATTCTGAGTGAAACCCAGCCAATTTTACCCTATGGAGAAAATCAAGTTATTGGTCTTTGGGTAAGTACTCGGCTGGCAGAGTTAAGGTTCTGGGGATAGACTCAGGGGTCTCCCAGGGTCAGGTAAGTACAGTTGTTACACCCTCAGCACCACAGGGGCAGCCGGGTGCAGAGTGAGTAGGCCCAATGTTATCCTATGAAGGATAGGTGGCCTTCGATTGGTGGCTGCTAGCAGGCAGGCCATGTGGCTGTGGGAGCTGAGTTCCTGGTCACTTACACAGGGCAAGTGGGGAAGTAGAGTAGTACAGATGCTGCACACCCAGTGGCACTCGGGCGGCTGGGTGCAGGGTGCTTTTGGGCCGTTGGGCGCCAAATGTATTTTAATGGGAAAGCTGGATGTTGAACAAAAGCTACAGGCTCGGGGACGGAGATTCTTCAGGTGCGACCATCACTTCGAGAGGTAAGTTAGGAAGCTGTAGGTTAGGTAGCCACCCAGGGGTTGGGCATGAGGGGCCGTGGGGCCCCGGGTGCAGGGGTGTCGGGAAATCTTACCCGCAGCTGCTCGCGGTTGGAAGGGTCCTTTGTTGTGAGGCTGCAGGCGTCGTCAGGAGCGTCAAGGAGGGTCCTTGGGCACTAGATTCCAGGTCACAATTGTCGGGGGGACTTCCTTGTGGTATTTGTCCACTCAGGCACAGGCCGGGCTCGGCAGGTGCACAGTGTGCTGGGTTCCTGGCTGGCACCAGGGGTGTTGCTTGTTTGAGCATAACTACTGTTCGTGGGAGTCCCAGTCTTTAGATGAGCAAGCCAGTCAGATCCTCTGGGGTTTTCAAGGTTGCTGACCACAGGAGACGCCGGGGTTTAGCAGGAGCAGGTTCAAGGGTTGACAGGCCTGTAGGGCTGGGCCAAGTCAGTTGGTGTCGTCCTCTTGTTAGCACCTGCAAGTCAGGTCTTCTTTCTTCATGTTTTGGAATCGGGATTTGAGGAAGGAAGGTTCAGGAGGCCCCGAAATACTAAATTTAGGGGCGTTACAGGTAGGGCAAGGGCAGGGACCAATGGGTCCCTGTCCTGGGGTGAGTGCACCCCCTACCCTGCTCCTCTCCTGTGGGAGGGGGGCAGGAGCCTGTCTCTGATTGGGTAGGGCTCCCCATCTTCAAGATGGCAGGAGCCTGAAGTTATGCTTCACCTCGCCTCTCCCACCTGAGGGGTGGGATTGGCAGAGGCTGGCACACCCCCTTTCCTCACTTAGGGTTTCCCGCCTGTCTTCCCGGCTGAGTGGGGTCAGAACTGGTGGGGCCAGTTGCTGAGTACCTCAATTGGCCTGGAGAAGCTCACAAAAGGTGGCATGCCTTTGAAGCTTCCCCTGCCCATCCTGAGGGAGGAGGCTTGGCACCTCGTCCCAGGATATGCATTGTTTCAGGCCCCTGAGAGCGGCAAGCTCTCGTCTCAGGGGTCCAGAATCATGTCTGGTGGTGGCAGCCTCGGAGACATGAAGTCAGGACACTGGGAGTTGGTTAGGTTTCAGGAGGCATCTCTAAGATGCCCTCTGTAGTGAATTTTACATTAAATCCCACACTGGCATCAGTGTGGGTTTAATGTGCTGAGAAGTTTGATGCCAAACTTCTCAGTATTCAGTGTAGCTGTTATAGCGCTGTGGAGTTCGTAATGACAACCTCCTAGCACCATATACTCTTAATGGCATCACTGCACTTACAGTGCCCAGTAATGGCCCTAGGCCCTGCAGGGGCACAGGGCTCATGCACCTGTGCCCACAACACTGAAATAGTGCACCCAGCTGGAGGGGTATGCCAGGGCAGTGTGTTTGTGACAGGGATGTGTGCCATGTCGACTCTCTGTTTAGTTCTGCACCAAGACACTCAGCCTGCAAAAGCAGTGTATGAGTGTCAGGGTACAGGGCCCCTAAGGGTGGCACAATAAGTACTGCAGCCCTTAGGGGCCTTCTCTGGTCAAAGTGCCCTGGTTACCTAGGCTATCATTTACCAGGGGCTTACATGTGGCCAGAGATGCCAATTGGGTTTCGGTTTCAATACAGTTTTAGAGAAGGAACACAGGCCCTGGGTACCTGATTGGCAGGAGCCCAGGGCACACTCAGTCAAAGCACATCAGCAATTCAGCAAAAAGTGGGAGAATACCATGCAAGAAAGATGGCACTTTCTCACACACCGATCATAGAAACTTGCAATTTTTACGTTGTTCTAAAGCACTTACACCCAGAAAACTACAGTGGACATTGTTCTTTTCAGAATTACATTTTCAAATAACGTTCTGTCCTGGCAGTACAAATAATAAAGCAGATGCTCTTTCTCCCTCAGCTACCAATACAGTGACCTGCAAAAAAGAACCTGATCCCTTGATTCCCCAAGACCATATTATTGTAGCAACAGTCACTTTAACAACAGAGTTTTAAATAAGAAATTCGAAAGGCCTTGCCATTACCTAAAGTATTACAATGGTGTAGTTTAGACAGAAAAAAGAGATGAGTAGTAGATAATTTACCATTTCAAGAGACATGTTTATATGTTCCTACAAAGAAGCTGCAACTACAAATACTACAATGGTGTCATGATCATCCATTAGCTGGACACCCAGGAAGTATCAAGACAGAAGATCTAGTTTGTTGTCATTTTTGGTCGCTGGCTTGGAAAGCAGATGTCAAAACTTATGTACAACACTGTGAAATTTGCAGTAGAACCAATGATAACAGATCTAAAATGAGAGGATTTTTACAACCTCTTCCTACTTATGCAAAAACATGGGAAGGCCTATCAGTGGACTTTATAACACATTTACCGATAGAACAAATGGAAAAGATACTATTATGGTGATTGTTGACCGTCTATCTAAAATGGCCAATTTTATTGCTTGCACCGGACTGCCAACTGTAGCAGAGGTGGTTACTCATTTGTTACAGCAAGTGGTACGACAAAATGAATTACCAAAAACTATTGTTTCCGATCGAGGCTCGCAATTCACCTCCCGCTTATGGAAAGCTTGATGTACTGCGCTCAAGATTAAGAGTTATACATCCACAAGTTTTCATCTTGAAAGTGATGGTCAAACTGAAAGAGTTCATCGAGTGATAAAACAATATTTTCATAGTTATTTGGCAAACTCATCTGATTCATGGGTGAACCTTTGTTTGGAAATCTGAATCGGCTTACAATAATGTACAACATTCTACCACGCATATGTCCCCATTTTATGCAAATTATGGTCAGCATTCTCCTTATTTACCTTTGCTTCATCTATTACCTAGTGACAATGTCGGTGCAGTAGCAATTAAGTTACAAAAACTGTCTAGTATGGCCTTGAGACTTCGTCGTAATGTTATACGAGCTAAAGTAATATATAAAATATTTGCAGATAAAAAACAACAACCAGGATCCTTGTATCACCCAGTAGATCGAGTATGGATGTCTAGAAAATTTCTTCCGATTTAAGCATTACCAGCGATTCCAACCATGATATATTGGACTTTTTTCTGTTTTAAAACAAATTAAACCCGTCACCTATAAATTGGATTTTCCACAGACAATAAAAGTTCATCCATTATTTCACACCTCTTTGCTAAAACCTACCCATACATCGATTCATACACAATCACCTCCTCCAATTTTAGTGAACAGACAAGAGGAATATGAAATATGAGCAATTAAAGATGTCAAAAGATGGAAAGGTGTGCTTTGGTATCTAGTGGAATGGAAAGGATTCGGTCCACAACATGACTCCTGGGAACCTCATTATGCTATCCATGCACCATGACTTTTGTGACGCTTTCATGCTACGCATCAATCACCTTCTTAAAACTCTGAGCAAGAAGGACTTTTGGGGGGATGTACTATCATGGATCATCACTGTCATGGTTCACCACCTCTGTGATTCATGATTATACTATGTGCATGGTTTCCTTGGCATGTACTACAAACAATAGAAATGTAAAATGACTGGTGACTATTTCTTACTTTAAACATTCTACACTATGGAGACCGTTCTTTGGTGCACAAGAGTTTAAGGAGAGAAGTGTGGCTCAATGGTTAGAGCAGCAGACCCTGATGCAGAGGTCTGGCCTGGGACCAGGGTTCAATTCTCGCCTCGGCGGGTCTTGGGCTCAATTTCCTCGGACCTGATAATTCTCGCCTCGGTGCCTATTCTAATCATGGCTCCCACTCTGCAACTCTGGGCAATAGCTTGCTTAATCTCCACAGCGGAACCAACAGCTCTGGGATGCCTGGCTTCACCTTGGAGGTGCCCAGGAGTGGACATGTCACAGGGAATAAGCCAGGAAGGGTTCCACAGCAGTAAGCTTACAGTGCCAGGAAACCCCGGTTGGGGTATAAGTGTGCTTTACAAGTACAAATTCATTTAAGTAAATCTTGCAAGTTCAGTCATTTTTGTCACATGTATTTTTTGTTATGTATTATTGTTTCCTTAGTTATTAATGTAGTCGCTGTATGCATATTCTGGAGGGTTCCAGAAGAGTACAGAAGAATCCCTGTCATGCTGGGTGCAGTTTCAAACTATGAAAGTAGACCGCAGCTGAGAACGTGTGCTCGTTATTGAGGAAATTCCCGAGGGTAGTGCATCGTCTTGTAGCGGCTGCTGTTTTCCAATGCGCTGGTTTTCTGGAAAGAAGACTCATTATCTGCGGCTCCGAAGACAGCCAGAATAGCTGGTTTGATTTACCGAAGTTCTTGGAAACAGGTAGGAGACTTGTTTTCAACATATTTCTTCCGCATTTGGTAGTTTTTGGAAACAGCATAATTTGGTTGATCGTAAAACAACAAGCTGCAAGTTTGGATTATTGGAGTTCGTGAAAGCAATTAGGGAGCTTGTTTTCAATGTGTTTCTTCCATATTAGTTCAGCAGAAATTGATCGATATTAAAGCAACAAGGAAATTCAGAAAGGGACAATATTCAAGTTCTTTGAGGTTTAAATAGAGAATTATCTGTTTGCGTTACTTATGAAAATCCAGTGAATAAGTATTATTGCCATTTGATGGCTTAAGATACAGTCTCAAAAGACATTATTTGAGATAGTGATTCTTTTCAAGAGACATTTGGCGTTGGCTATAAAGACAATGTGACTTTATCTCAAACTAAAAGCTACAGTGGATTTCTAGTTAAGTTGAGAGTATTCAAAGCTAACGCTTTTCATTTACAGGTAGGAACAATTGTATGATTACAAATTGGAGCACAGTGACACTACCACTGATTTCGTAGAAGGTTTTCAATTGCCTGCTATCTTGCTCCAGGTCTCCTTACCCGAAGTACCCTCCCTAATTAGCCTTCCCCCCATTTGGCCACTCCCACCTTCTGTTTTAATATATGTAGAATTGGTGCAGCCAGAAGGTGGGCATATTGAGACAACTGTTCCTGAGGAATCAGATCTTAACACCTGCTCGTAAGCAGTCCCTTACAGAAGGCCCCCGTAGCCCCATTTGCTAGAAGGGGCCCCTGCACTCTGCACCCAGCCACCTCACTGCTGCTGGTGGTGCATCTTGAGTACCTACCAAGACCTTGGGGAACCTTGGTCCTAACCCTCATAACTCCCTCTCATAAGTTGTTTCCTTACCTGAGAACCTTTAATAATTTTTCTCCCATAGGAAGCAATATTACAAGTTTTCGTCCCTAAAAATGTTCTGTCGAGTTGGACTTTGTACAAAAGAGAAGGTTACTAAATTGCAAACCTCAAAAAGTCTTACTTACCTTGTATTGTGAGATACCCTTTGTGGTATCTAGGCATACAACCCGAGTAGTCGATATAATCCAAATGTAATCTAAAAGTATTCCAAAAGTAATTACTGTGCCATTTAACCTGTTTTGAAAGCCCATACAAACCTGTAACAATTGATTGCAATTTCAACCACAACTGCATTTCCTTGTAAAGACTTGCACTTGACAATATATTTCACTTACCTGTGCCAAGTCCTGCTTGGTTCTAGAAATACAACATAAGTATACTCTTTTTATACTTACCTAAATGGTCTGGATTTAGTCTCTGAGTGTGTGCCATCAGTCTTGAGTGAGTGAATACACAAAATGCTTAACACATCCTCTGGTAAGCCTAACTGCTTGCCCATACAACCACAAAGAGAGCTGTTAGTACATACCTTATTTAGCCACTGCTATACCTTTGAGGGCTCCCTGGACTCTGTGTACACTATACCTTACTTTGGTGTAGTATATTCAGAGCCAACTTCCTACAAGTGATAACCATGGAAGCATCTCCAAATGTTTGGAGGTAAACGCTGTGGAGGAGATGTAATTATCTCCAATAATTTTGGATTAATGGGCAGTCTAAAGACAGTTTCTGAAAGGAAAAAAATAGCATGCAAATAAAAATTCTGGAGGAAATACTTTAGCCTTCAAAAACAGATTTTACTGCAAACTAACACACACATCAAAATCAGCACCTGTGTACTCCTGGATATGTGCTAACAAGATAGCATCTGTCAGTGCTTCTGTTTAGAAGTGCCATAAAGGCCACATTTATAAACACAAAACCCAGAAAAATCCATTCAAGATTGAATTACAATCCAAGAATAGAAGTATTCTTACTGATATTTTCTAACCATAAAATAGTATTTATGATAAAACTGTAATTATATTTATTCTCAAACTTTATGACCTATCCAAAAATGGACCCACATTTTATAAGACTTCTTATGCATTGATCTACCCATCATCCTGTAAAAGGCAGCTTCTTGTTGGTAACAAACCGCAAAAGTAGCCCACCCATGCCCCCAGTCACGAGTATGAGGATTAATCCATTCATTAGCAATGCATAGCCTAGCAATTGTTACAGTGACAAACACTAGCTGGGCACAGCCAGCAGGAATAGAATTATGCACATCTACAACAATTTTTAAACGGTCAAATGCAGGTGCAAGTATGATAGATCATATTTAAGTTTTGAAAAAACTATTACCTAAAACTGTCAAGTCGGGGCACGTACCACATTTATGTATCTGATAAGCCATATAGCTTCGATACCTGGCATACTGGGACTCACAGATTTATAAAACCTAGCTGGTGTACAATATAAACAAAAGAGAGTCTTAGAATTTTGAAACTTATGATTCACTAAGATTAATAGTTGTACACCACATTCCACATATTGCTGGGTCATGCTCTCTGTCACTCGTTCTGAGGGTCCAACTTTATTAGGAAGCATATGCTCCAAGAACATGTGGCTGGTGCTCACTAAGATGAGAGTCCCTAAACACAGCAGCAACATCAGGTGCGGAAGGTCCACATCGAAAATGCTCTCTCACTACATAGAGATGCACTACACATCTGATGAAATACACTGGACAATACTTTAGTCCCACTCCAACTAGCCACCAAGCTCTATTCAACAAGGAACAACGTTGGGTTTTCCACACACATCACAGGACTCACCGATGACATCCCATGGTCTGAGGTAGGACACTGACTATCTAGAAACCCCAGCAATTAGCACCCTGGTTCCCTTGACACTCCTTGCCCAACATATGGTATCGACACTCGGTAACAACACAGTGGCTTTCAGAGTCAAGTTGAAATCAGCCCCTGGCCTGCACCAGGCCAAATCTGGTTCATTAGGCTTGCCACATATCTCATACCCTCTCCGGCTTGTCACCTGTTTTAATCCCCGATTTCTCATCCCTGATTTTTCATACCCGTTTTTCTATCTGTAGGTTACAAGTTGGTTACTTGGGCTTTGTTCTAACCATGAGACCTGGTGTAAGCATATGCCCTAGTTAGCAATTCATGGACTGTCTGAGTCAAGTCGACACCAGCTCCTGCTATGTACCAGGCCAGATCTTTCTAACTAGCTTGTCAAATATCCCATACCCTCTCTCGCTTGGTATCAGTCTCTACCCCCAATTCTCTATCGGTTGGTTGCTTGAGCTATGGTTCAGCCATGACACCTGATGGAAGCATCTGCACCCGGGTCCTCCATCTCCCTTCTAGGACTTTAGTCCCCTTGCTGCGAGACCCTCCGCCTTGCTCCACAGCCCTGGCTCTACTCCTCCCAGTCAGAGGTTTCACCACTCCTCCATTACCCTGTATGCATCACCCACTCCCTCGGGGCATCTGCAAAATAACCACCCCAAACCCCTCCGCCCCGGTTTGTGGCTGTATACTCCTCTTGCACCCAGCCTTTTGACTCCAGTTCAAATATGGCGCCCAAGTATTACTTTCTCCACCCACCCAACATGGCGCCTATCCTTTGCCTGCATTCAAGAGTCTCTCCTCTCTGCATTCTACCGCAGCTTAGGTGGTACTTAAGACTGCCCTCCCCACGTCCTGACACCTCCCTTGATGTCTGGACATGGTTAGGCACCACGCGCTGGAACACCTACACCCAAGTAAGTACTGGTTGTACCATTCGGGCATCTACCCTGGGCACTGGCCCTTGCGCCTAGATGGATCTATGATCCATTCACTGTCCCAGCCGGCCTTACCCCGGCCTTTACGCATACCGACGGTCTTCTCTACCATCCCTTGCCCTTGCTGGCCCGCACATACACACTGTGACCCCTGAGCTCTGCCTCCCTTCTGACCATCCCCTACGGCTTTAGCTCTGTTAACTCACCATGGAGGATGCCCACCTCTATGGCAAGCCATAGGGACATTTTCTCGACCGCCTCCAGCAGCCAAGCTATCTCACCGCTACAGCAGTCCATAGGGACATTAATCCCACCACCCCAGGCAACTTATGCATTACACTGGGTGGCCCTCTTTCCGACTCTGGTTTTTCTCCCCCACCTCCCACATTGTCAGGACAGCTCTTACGACTCTTCACCACACTCCCCAGTACCTTAGCGTGGCCTTTGAAATCCCCCTACATTAGCTTCAATTTGGCCTGGGTACCCACCGAACAGTACTGCCTGCCCAGTACCCTGGGCATGTCACAGCACCTCCCCCTACCCAGCAGTTTGGGTAGTTTCCTGCACCAGCCAGCTATCTTCACTGCCCGCTCCCCACTGGTGCTCTCTTGGACCGAGCTCAACCAGCCATATACCCTTACCCCTCCCCCATTTACTCTTGTGCCACTGCTCACCACACCATTGTGTTTCCACACAAAGGTTGTTCACCCTCGCCAGTGTTGCAAGTGTCCCGGACGTCCAGGTAGGGGCTTCCACATAACCTCTTCTAGGTGAGTCAGTTTTCTCTGTTTTTGAACACAGGCCGACTAGGGGTTATAGTGGAGGCATCACAGCTCTACTGTCCCCCTCAGACAGACCCCTTATACCCTTATACAGTATTAGGACATGTGTCTCACTCAGGCTGCGCATGCTCGCTGTCATTTGTGTCTGCATGTTTTTATCTCTACCACAGGGTTGGCATGACACCCGTGACACTGTGTCACCATTAACTTGATGTTTTTATTTCAGCGATTGCTCTCTTCCCTCTTTTTCATGTGCTGGACCATCGGCCCATCCAGTATGCCCTATTGTGATTGCTTACCCTTTTTTGTACCCTTTTCTTTCCCTCTCCAGGTATTTCCAGAAGATAGACATTTTTTTACACCCACCCTCCTATTGCACCTTGTATTTAATTACGAATTCTGATTTCAGGGACGGTACCTACCAGTACACTGACTTGGCCGTTCGTCATTTTGAGAGTAGATGAGGTTTTTTTCACCCTGTCCTGATGAAATGCCATTCATCCGTCTGGAGAACTAAGGCATGAAACATGTCGACCAATTGACCACTTCTACACTTCACCTTTCACCTTTAGCTGAGCAGGTTTAATTATCCTTGCCAGCTACAACTCACGTAGGTGGTTTTAATTATAGATTTAGTGTCCCACGAATAAAGGTATTTTAGACTCTCATAGCTATTTTTAGACACACACTCATTTCCGCCCTACTCATCACACATGCACTCCCACACCCCTTTGCCTAGGGCCTGTCGGCATAATATACAGAAGACCTCCGGCAAAGAGCTCCCCTGCAGGTCTGGTTGGGCATTGCATCACCAGCGCAACAAGGAGCTCTCCTATGACAAAACATGACACCTCTCGGGGTGTGTGAGGGCCCTTGCTCCTCATAAGAGCTCTCCCTTTCCCACATTCCTCCCTTTACCTGGAGCCCACTGACTAGCCTTGCATCCATGCTTTACCTCTCACCTCTTGACCTCTTGGCCCCACTCCGTAGAAACTACATACACTTGTCTAATCTCTGGTGCTCACTAAACACACTGAGGCTCATTACGATGTTGGTCGGAGTTGCCCACGATCAACACCGTCGCGGAATTAGGACCGACTGACCTCCGGTCGTCAGTCTTGACCACATGATTATGATGTGACTGCACACTGTGCAGTCGCATACTCCCATTTTCCTGTAGAGCTTGTGCTACAACAGTAAACCACCTGTAGCAGAAGCCCATAGGGAAATGTGAAATTGTGTAAATCCCTGCACCCTGTGGTGCCTGCCACAGGGTGCAGGGATTTACAGGAGTGCACCAGAGGCAGCCATGGCTGGTTCGTTGGGGCTGAGGGGCTATGCACCTCAGCCCCAACGAGCCCCTCATGAATAGTGTCTGTCAGGCAGAAAAATGTCTGTCAGGCAGAACAAAGGTCAGCCTGACAGCCACTGTTCATTTTCAGGTCAGGCAGCCAGGAGCCAGATGTGCGCTAAATGCACTGTGACCTACTCAGCTCAGCATAGGTCCCTGAGGCCCTCGCTCAGTGGCGAGGAGTAGCATCACCTATTACCTCCCACCTAAGCGCTTCAGTTTTAAGCCCTGAAGCGCCCAGGGTTGATTGTCAATCAGTGACACTTCATCACAGAGTGGGGTGGGGTCAGCAGTCTCACTGACCCCATCCCACTCTGTGATAACTTTGAGACTGCTGCCTTCCCTCCAATGAGGGAAGGCAGCAGCCCTAAGCCTCCTGGGACCTCTGAAGCAGAGATGCAGGTAAGTGTGTGTTTTTCTTAAATACTGTTTTGTGTGTGGGTGTGTGTATGTATGAATGTTTGGTAATAAGTGTTGTAAATGGATGTGTTTTGTGTGTGTGTGTGCACACCCGTGTGAATGCATGGCTGTGAGTGTGTGCATGTGATTCCCGTCAGACCCTCCCTCTTAAACTTGCCGGCAGTCACTGACCAGAGGTGCCCCCCCCCCAGGCTCACAACCGTAAGCCGTGGAAACAAGGCTAGGGGCCCCCAAAGCCGCTTTCCGACAGCCTTTCCATGTCAGAAAGGCCAGCACGGAAAGGCTTTCAGAAATCTACATCATAATCCCGATGGTGGAAAGACCATGCTATTGGGATTTCAAGCCGGTCTACAGCCGGAGTGACTGGGCCGTTTCAGTTCCGACCGCCTAGATTGTAACTAGGCAGTCGGAATTGAAACCGATGATTTCGGTCGGAAAGCCTCCGATGTAGGGTCAGAGACTTTCCTACCGACATCATAATCGGCCCCTCTATACCCTGTGCAAATCCTTACATCCTTTTTGTGATCCAAAAACAGAATTTAGTGGTGGCATCTTTTCCAAACTAATATGTGCCCTCCCCAAACCATCTTAAAGTAAGTTAGTAACAGCAGATAACCTTCTCCCCTATCAGTAATAAATATAAAAAACAAATTATCTGTATAATGGGGTCTGAGATGAAGCTGTCCTAGATCTCTTATAATTCCAAATGAAGTCACTGATCCCGGACTCTAATTTGGCTATTAATTTAGTTGATACAAGTAGACAGGTTACATCAGCTTTAACTGTTGTCTCTTAACCCCACATTTGATAACCGTTCTCTTTATGAGATTATCTGATCATTGTACCATTACTGTATAATACTGGATATTTATTCATGAGTTTTTATAATTGTGCAGGCTTGCCATTGAGCATTTTCAATTTAATTTGATCCAGTTTATGCTGCAAATATATAATATGTATGAGGAATCCTAACTTTACTACTACTAAATGCCTTTTGTGAATATCAAAGTCGTAAAATTAGGATTTTGTCTTAGCTTAGCAGTAGTAAAGTTAGGAGTCTTAACTGTACTACTCCTAAATGCCTTCTGTGAATACCAAAAGTAGTAAGTTTAGGATTTTATCTCAGATTAGTTTTGTGAATCGGCCCCATAGTTTTTATCATAGCCATAGTTCAATATAACATTTTCAGTTTGGTGCATGTGCCATTTATTGCTGTTGGAGGATGTCATTGTTTGCATTTGTGATGTTGTAAAACAGCATGATACAATCTGGCAACCATTCTCAAAAACTGCATCTGTAGCTGTTAAGTTCTTTGCTTTGCAATTATCATGCATGTGTCATGTATCTAAATCGTTGCCAGACACCACTCCCACCACCAAAAATGTAGAGGTCCTAACAGGTTTTTCGCTCTTTAAATACTATTAACTGTACATTACAGCCAACTAAAGTGCTGAAGCAAACCACAAACCTTAATTACATCTTTGGACTAAGTGTGATCTAACATACAATCTGAGTTCAAGTAATTAAAAATAGAGAGACTGCTTTCACTGAATGTTTCTTCAAGCAAAGTGCTCAATTAGAGCCTTCGAACCTTTGCAACGGTAAAAGGAAAAAAAAGCCTTAAACAATGTATCTGTTGAGGAGGTACGGTAAGTCGTAATCACAGGCACGTTCATGAATAATGCTGCAACGAAAATTGGCGTGAATTCTGCATCTATGAGCTCTTGAAAGAGATATCTAGCAGTGTACCTAAAGGGTGTAATGCCTGTGCATAGCCAGGTGTGGGAAAAACGAACATAGTAACATGTTGAAACTACAGTATGGGTTGTCTAGTAATGGCCCCGTCGGAGTGTGTGTGCATGTCAGTGTGTGACCTCAGTTAAACCTAGTATACTAGGAACAAACTTTCTGGCATATTATCAACGGGCTGCTATAATTATCAATGGCCGTGCTTAGCGATCATTTTGTTATCATAGGCTATCTCTGGAATGTATCGCCCTGGTAGCGCGTTATTAACAACGCGTTTCTCCAGGGCGATAAAAATTCCAGAGACAGCAAGGTTATTGCCGTTTTGCAGGGAACATCGTTGGTTTTCCAGCGATGATACCTGCAAAACAGCGATAACCTTGCTGATATGACCCACAGGGCTGTATCAGCATAATCCACACCAATGTTAGGGAGAGGTAAGTCTGCATTTTAGCAGACGTTCCTTTTAAGAAAAAAACACGGTTTTCTCCCAAAACAAACGTGTGCTAAAATGCTGGGGCAGCCTTGTAAATATTGCGATGTGAACATCAGCTATATTTGCAACTTAGTCCATCTGGGGTACGCCAAGTGACGCCCACTTTGCATCAAGGGAGACATTGAGAAAAAGGGTGCTAACATACGATTATGCATGTTAGCACCCTCTTGTAAATAGGGCGATAGTTTTATCTCTGCTTTTTAGAGATAAAGCCTTTGTAAATATGCCCCCTAATTTATAACAGATAGCCACAACGCTTCAGAATTGCACGTGCAAAACATAGATTAATCTGGTGTATGCTGGCGGGGAGGGAGGTGAAACAACAAAGACATACTAAGTTGATGTATATTTAGAAACACATTAAGTTGCTTTCTATAGCGATACTGACTTAGATAATTACTCCATGAAGCCTTAAGCAAGATAGTTCGGCCCAAGCTTCCATTGCCTCCCCAGTCGATTATAAAACACACACTATACCTAGGGTTAAGCCATTGATTGTAGTAATGTAAGGAGCCAAAGGGCTAAGTGCGACCGAGTTACAATTGAATGTAAGTAAATTAATTGGTCTCGATCGTCCACCGTCCCAATTTTTAAGAATTGCGCACTAAGCCTAAAGGACTTGGAGATAACCATAGCTTATGCCATGGTTAGCTTTTACATTTATTTCATTTATCTATACTACTATTAATCTCAGTAACCACAGCACCAATCACAACACCCAATACAGCATTGGAAAGAGCAGTTGCAGCAGAAGGACATAGGCTATGCAGACGCCCACCATATACATTTAAAAGGTAAAATAACCGTGCCAGCAAAGTAGTCCCTTGTGGGCGTGGGCGGGGCGCGGCCTGACGACAAAAAACAAAGCGTTCTGTAAACGTCTGTGTTGTGCTGTGGGCGTGTGCTGGGGGCCTGGCAAACGCTAGGGGCGTGTGCTGGGGGCGTGACATGGAGCAAAAGCCTTCAATGGGCGTATGCGCGTGACAAACGCTGTGGTCGTGTGCTGGGGGGCGTGACATGGAGCAAAAGCCTTCAATTGGCGAATGCGTTAAGCGAGAGGCGCGCACAATTGCCGTTACGTTCTGCATGTCATGCCATGTGGGTTGCCTTCATGCCATGTGGGTCGTACATACAAAATAATAAGGCATCTGGGCCACACGCGAATGAGCGTGTCTGCGGGGACAATTACTGCAAATCGTGCTACATTCTAAAATTAGGATACCAATCAAGCACCTGGGCGTATGCGTTCAATGGGCGTCTGCATTCACATGGAGGTGTGATAAGTAACCCTTCGCTCTTCTCCCTTAGGGGACTGCCCGTTGTCTCACACATACTGGGGCCGAATACAGTTTGTGCCTTAGCCTGGGTGTGTCGGAAACACACTGGGGGACGGAGACCGTCGGTGTGGGTCCTAAACAAATAATAATACCCGGACAACGTCGGGACGGGCTGCTAGTTTTAGATATAGGGCTTCTAGTACCTGAAGGGTGACAGATATCTTTAGGGTCAATGATAATAAGATAAGAACTTGAGCGACATCTGCAAGTGGAGGAGAAATTACGTAATGAATACATTAGTGAGGCATCAGTATACCCCTACTGTATTGAAAAGATATATAGATTTGTAGTCAGATGTGACTAAACATGCAACATACATATAAGAAGTTTTTGAAAACAGTTATGCCAAACGGCGCCTATGCAATAGACTGATATCGAAGAAGTACTTATAGCACAGGTTGCTTTTACAGCATCCATCTATATCCTGATAAGCCTCTGCAAAGATATGACGAGCCTCTGCAAAGGCAGAGACAATGCCTAAGATCTTGACTTCTTCTTTTGGGATGTACACCTTCAATTATGTAGCAGATAAAACACATTTCATAAGGCAGCTTCCCCTATATCAGATGAGAAAAACAATACCGCATGATTCAACAAACTCTGTGGTGTTAGTCGTGCTGATTCCAAGAGCTAATTTTGTTCACATCTGTATGGATCTGTTCACCATGATTGTCATGAAGCCTATGAAAGAAAGCTGGAAGAATGCTTATAATGTTGTTGTGGAGGTATGAAATTAACTTTGAAAAATTAAAAGACATAGCGTATACCTATAGTGCACAGGACCAACTTGTCTGTGGTAATAAAGCACAACGATCCTGGGGTCGCACTAGGTGTACCCAGTGCACACTGATTCTATGTGCACCCCTGAAAAACAAATGTGTAGTTTCCAGGGCGAACTCAGCAAGCTAGTAACTTTGATAAAGCTAGTACGAAAGACAAACATGGAGCCATAGTTCACACACCCCTTCATTTTACTGTGCCTATGGCCCAGAAACGTTTAGCCTCCTGTCACAGACTGCACTTTCATGGAGCCTTCAGGGGACTGAGTCCCGTGCAGGGTGCTAATGCATAAATACTGACACCATGGCCTCTAACACACCGTCAGCATCCATGCCTGGTCATGCCTGGTGAGGGTCTCCGTTGGGGGAGGGGGGCGCATCGGGTGAATGCAGCCTCTAGCAAGCTGTGCACTTAGAATGGTAATATGGCCCCATGCACTGGCAAAGGCTATCCCTTATTTGTATGTGCCACCTACACCATGTAAACAAGAGAAACCGACTTTATGTTCTATGAATGCTGACATTGTGCCTGCCCAATTAATATCACTGAAGAGGGTCTCAGATATTTGTGGCCTCTTCTTCTGTGACGGTTTGATACCAGAAAATTGTTGTCAGAGAACTTTCTGACATAAATATCGAGTCCTAAATATAGTTTACAAAACGTAATGCTACAGCGGAGCTAATAATCGAAAATCTACTCCTAATTGGATGATATTTTTCCAGATGATATTTAGTACAGAATACTGGTGTCAGAAGATATTCCTACCAGCGGTAGGCTGACACCAACCTGTCACACTAATTTACCACAGGAGTGCAGAAACAGGCACAAAAATCATTTGACCTCCTGGTTATGGCCAGATCTCATAAAACAGTCTCTGGTGTTCACTAACATTTCTACCTGTTGCACGGAGCTACTAGGACCCCATGCATGTCTTAACTAGATAAATAAAAGTCATATGTGGAAATGATAATAAAAGAGGCGAAATTGCCTCCAAAACAATATACTAATTGCTGCCTGTTATCAACACAAAGTCTGATGACAACAGAAGCGAGCATTGGCAGTGCCAATAGATCTTACCTTTCACATAGCTGGAGTACCTCATTGATACTGCAAGTCCTTCTTGAGTCAAAAGTAACAGCTTGAAGTCTTTAACAAGGCTGTAGTCCTTCTAGGCATTACTGGATGTCCCTCTCAAGTCAGTAGCAATTGCTTAACAAGTCACTGAAAAATATGCAGTACTTGAAGTCGTTAATTGATGTCCGTCTGGAGTTAAAACCAACTACCTGACCTCTTCACAAAGGTGCAATACCTTTGGTACTAGATGTCCTTCTAAAGTCAAACTGGAGTGCTTCAAATCTCCTTCCTAAAGCTGCTGGGGCATAGCTTCACCATAGAAATTTACATATACACTTTGGCGACAGTAAATGGTGCCTATTTTCTATAGGATAAATAAATATTCCAAAGGATTTATGATAATGAGTCAATATTGCAGATTTTAAAAAAAGACTCTGGATTTTATTGAAGTAAATGATAGTACCCTACTATACTTAGGTACTAGCATTCACTGGTAAATTCAAGTACCCTCAAATGTTTTAACACTGGGGAACTATTTTTTCAGGCCGATGTATACATGTACATAAACAAAATCTATTCACTGAATGTGAAGATTTTTAAATGCTGTGTTAGGCAGTGAATCAAACGTGAACAGTAGCTGAGCAGACCAAATGATAAAGAGGGTTGACTAAAAACCCTTCATATCGAGGCATTTTTAATATGATTTTTTTTAAACATGAGGCTAGCAAGACAAATAAAGCTATCTTTAAGTCAGAGATAAAAAACAGGAAGGATGTGTGTGTAATGCAGAGATAGGAAATTCTCCATGGCTTTATGAAAAAATACTAGGTTAAAATATAATTTCTTCTCATTAAAAGCCACTCTTCAATCACAATGACTTACCATGAAAAGGTAAATGAAGTTAGGGCCCTGGAGGTCATTTAGGGGTTGCCAGGAGTCTCCAAGGATGGCGACTGCCTTAGTGACCCCCCTGCCTCAGAGGTGGCAAAAACAGTGCCAAAAACACACGGACGGCTGTACAATCCTTGTTTTCTGTGAATTGTGCATTATACTAATAGTGAATAATGTGTGTCTGTGTAACCATGTGATTGTGAGTGAAAGTGAGTGAAAGCCAGTGACAGGTAGTTAGTGAGAATGCGTGAGAAAGAATAGGAATGCGTGTAAGAGTGTTGGGGAGTGTGAGTGAGTAAATGTTAGTGTGTGAGAACGTGATGTTGTGCTTGTGAGTCTGTTGTTGCCCTGGCATACTGAAGCGTATTTTGTCTTTCAGAAACACACATGGCAAAAATATTGACACTGGCATACGTGAGGGTATTCTTAACATGACACCTGTGATAAAATACTGGCACTGGCAGTAATTCTTGGTATAATGGGCATCAGTGGAAAAATGCTGGAAAACTTGAGGAAATTCCAGCCATGGGTCACCCATTACAAAATGCTGGTCCCATCATATTGGAGGCAATTCCTGGCATAAAGGAGGGCAACCTGACATATGGAAAGAGGCAACCATGACAACATTCTGACTCTAGAGCACAGATGTAATTCTTAAAATAAGGGTCACCTGTAGCATTTAGAAAGTGTAAATGTCAACATTCTAGAACTGGCATCTTAGGGCCCCTTACGTCATATGGGGAACCCATGAGAAAATGCGAGCCCTGGAACAATGGAGGTAAGTTATAACATACGAGGCACCCATAGCACAGTCTGAAATAACATGGGGTCAACTCCTGGAGAGCAACAGGTTTCAATAGCTTGCTAGAGTATGAAATGAGGTGAATATTAAAAGACTATTCTTGTAAAGTCTACAGCAGTTTAGCAAATGTAATTGCTTTAAAATGTACTATTAGATCCTATTTATTTTCAAAATTGTCTAGGGGAGTGCAGCCCCATAGGAGAGGTCTGACTTACAGCTTTGTTTGCTCACTACCATTCATGGCAAGTATTATGCTCCAGAACTTACAAATATCAAGGCAGAACCATAATATAGGTATTAGCTTAAACAGATATTTGTCTATGTTCTATTGTTACAATAATCATGTAGTTATTATGGAATTTAAACAATGTCAGCTATTGGGATGTCATCAAGGTTAAGGCCAAGTAACTGAAAAGAAATCAGGGTCAAGAGTCTTTTGATGCCACGTCCTTTGATGTCATTAAGGTCAAAGGGCATAAGATGTCATTTTGGTGAATCAATGTCCATGGTTGGGGAAGATGCAATGAGTATAAAAAGGCAAACATTGGGGCTCGCACAGTTTTAGCTCTAAGTCAACTATCTTTAGGTTTAAGATAGTTGGATCTGTGAAGGAGCCAGGCAGACGAATAATGCCTTTTCTTGTTGTCCACACAGTCAAACATGCCTAATATTGTCAGACCAATGAATTACTGGGTCGTTGGTGGGCATACATCTTAGTTTGTAATTTGTTGGCATATTTGATGTTCATCTACAGTGCCCTCCTCTCCATACTCCATTACTTTTGCCTTGTGGCTCTCTAGAAAGGAGCTCTCTCACATTTCCTTCCATCACTTTTTCAAAGATCTTCAATAGTAGCATTTATCTGCATCTTATTCTGCAATCTGTCTTGCAATACCTCATCTCCCACAACTCTGTTTCTCACTCGGACCCTGCCTTTTTGTGACTTCTGTAACATACAACAATGTCTCACAGGGTATTAATTAAAGATCGGTTTCAAACAGCACAATCAATAGCTGAGAGCGGAAGGAAAGGGGAGAAAACCGGAAAATGTTTTTGGGGGTAACATGAATTATATTTTTAGTGAATGCATATACTTGTCATATGCAATTACATATAATCATACATATGGAAGGGTGGCACTGCGTTACATTAAATGGCATGTTACCTGTGGTATACTGTGCACAAGGGCTTGTGAAGAGTTGTGAAGGCTCAAGTGACATGTGAACAAAGTATATAAAGCAATAGGAAGGGGCGCAACAAAACACAAGTGAAAGTAAAATATACATAGTTAGGATGCCCGAACAGTAAATGATAATGAATACAAAAGTAATTAAGTGGGGTGTCCGTAAGGAAATAGCTCAGAGATTTCCACTGTAGAAGTCTACGGCGTTTTACCCTTTAGAAGTATTTAGGCCATCATCAGGACCTGGCTTGGCAAGAGCCTGACCCTTGCTGGGCCCGTGATGTGCATCGCCATGCCTTCAGCTGACTCTTCAAAGTAACCGAGCATCTGTTTGGCTTATCGCTACAGAGAGCAATCACTCGTGATTCTTGCTGGATCCCTGGGACTCCCAAATCTCCCCCTTCCAACGGAACCTTCGCTGGTCCAATTAGTATCGCTTTTGGACCCTACCCAACCTGGATTTTTTGCCAGTTGCGACTCATCGCCACTGCCATATAGGAAACAGAAACCTGTGAGATTATGATGGCCCAAATACTTCTACAGGCCGAAACACCGTGGACTTATACAGCGGAACTCTCAGCGATATTTCCTTAATAATACCCCACTTAATAAATGCATGTACAGTGGGAGGACGATTTGGGGATTCCAATACCTGGGAAGGATTGGGCCACCATACTGGAAAGAACAGCAAAGGTCCTGAGAAATGCGAGCTTTAATTTAATTAACTACTACAGCCTGAATAGATCGTATCTTGCCCCTGCGAGGTTGATAAGGCATTTCCAGGTACAGAAGGCAGCTTGCCCCCGATGTGGGGAAAGAGATGCACATATATTGCACATGTTCTGGGACTGCCGCATCCTGAGTGCTTTCTGGGTGGAGATCACTTGCATAATCGAGGCTGTCATTTACAAGGACATTGCCTAATAGGATGGTTCCCACACACAGCCGAAACTAAAGCTACTAGAAAATTCCAAGTTCTCGCATATGTCTTGGTCAAACAAGAAATCGCTAGAAATTGAAAGTCATTGGGAGAGGCTAGAATAAGTACATGGAAGAGTAAAATGGAAAAGAGGGCGCTTTGAGAGGGAAGGATACTCCTAAGGCAGGCCAGACGCGTCATAGGCACACTAGAGGGCCTGGGAAGTGTTGGTAGATGGATTGATTCCACTGGACTCCTACGCTCTTGAGGCTTCATTTGCAGGACCACAACCTCTACAACAAGGGTGCAGTGGACTGTATTCTGGGGAAAAACCCTAACGGACCCCCTTTGCTCCCACCCCCTAACTCCTATACCTTTGACTACGGATATATAGGCATGCAGTAGCCTCTAGAGTACACTGACATACTACCCATACTGATAGTCCTGAAATTTGACACCGACTCTGCAGGTTAGGATGGTGGATCGGAACATTTGTTATGCGGAAAGGATCAGGAAAAGGTACCTGGGCCAACAGTGGTATCGATCGACAATATGTGTACAAAACCCAAATAAAATCTGTTTACAAAAAAAAAACATTCTTTCATGCTCTACATAAAAGCAAGGACTTGTATGAAAATAAGTTGACCAGTCATATCTTATAGACCTGTAGGTCCAATGTGTGGCCTTTAAATCCTTATAATAAGCAGTATGAAAAATGATTACGTTTTTGCGCCCTTTAATGATCACTAAAAGTGAAACACATATTTTGTGAGTGTGGTGTTGACTATGAAATCTAAGAACTGGTTCTCAAATCACCACAAAAGACCAGGGGCAAATGAAAATTTACTCTCAAGGGCTAAAGGCCTTATTTTGAGTAAATTTCAGACCCATTGCGATTTGTTAAAGAATTCCAGTAGGGCACCTGGAAATCTGCTACTGTCAAAGATTCCCAGGAGTATTCGCATATCTGTCAATTTATGCACACAAAATCTTTTTACATTCCTGCATGTGTAATCAAATGTAGAGTAAATTGTAAAGTATCTAATTCGTTTTATGTCCCCTGGATAATAGTTTTCCCGTGCATTCCCTCAGGTCCTCTTGTGTTCTCTCCCCATCTCTATCCTGAAAACAGATTTATGATCTTTACAGACATAATCTCTGTATGTTTTCGAGGTGAAAAACTAACTACGTTTTGAATAAACAAAAACGCCCACAGTTTATGAGTGTTTATCCACTACTGGGGATGTACCCACCGTGAAAAGCCCACAGCCAGCGATTGAGAGATCTGTCAAATGGAATTTTCATCATAATAAAAAAAAACTGTGAAAGCAAATCAGATCATGTTTGCCCTCTTAACTGCTCGTATGAACAAAATTATTTCCCAGTGTGATGTGCCAATATTTTTTTTATCACCCTTGGGAAAGACGCTGAACCATCTACCCTCCATATGGGACCGGACAACAAGTTCATAGTTTTTCGATCCAACTGAGAAATAGAAATGCTAGCACTGTTCTGCCAGAACATATTTATCATCAAACACGGTGAAAGCTGCCTAGAAAAGTGATAATTTTACAATGAATAACTTAAATGTACAGAATACACAGTGTGTTTATTTACCAAGGTGTACTTTATATCATTACCTATATGGGGAACTGATCGTGCCTCTTTTTTATCATTGTCCAACGTCCGTGCTCCCGTTTTCTTTTCTTACTTTGTTTTCCAAGTGTAGGGAGTCAATGAGAAGACGCCTCATTGATGTACTTAGAAATACCAGCTTCTAACTTCTCATCCACAAAAAGCCCAGTCAAACTACCCTAGAAATCTGTGACCTTCTTTGATTTCTAGGTGGACCTCAGATGACCCTTAACTCACTGTTGCCTGTCGATAGACAATAAAATAAATATGTTTCCTGCTTTTTATTTTCAACCCTTTTTCTTTAGTTACTGGCACAACATATGAACCTTTCCCTAGCTCCCATTAAATATGAAAGACACATGTGTAAACCAATAGTCAACTGTACAGCTAACACATAATTACATTCAGCAAGAAATGTGTATGGGTTAGTCAGTGCACATAACACACATGGACAAGAATGTTGCTGTAACAATTTACATATTCATTAACAGTTGTATTTTTTCTACTTTTAGCCGACCAAGGATGTGATCTGCAGCCATGGGTCACTCAATCCCAATTGTACATCCCCAGGCGGAACCAGAAAGACACTACAACCAGGCCCATATTAAGGACCAGAATGTGGTACAATGGACATTTGGGGCCTGATGTAGGTAAGTATATTTTACCGATTCATAAATACCGAATTTTTCCGATTCGGTATTTATGAATCGGTAAAATAGAAGGGGGGAGATTTAGGTAGAATCGGTAATTGAATTACCGATTCTGTAAGAATCGGTATTTACCGTATCGGTAAATACCGATTCGGTAATGCCCATTGATTCCTATGGGCATTGAAGCCCATAGGAATCAATGAGCATTACCGAATCGGTATTTACCGATTCGGTAAATACCGAATGTTGCAAGGGTGCAGGGGGTGTCACGTTGACACCCTCTAGCACCCCGAATTCAGGCATGTGTGACATGTGGCACACAGACATGCCCTAAGGGCATGTCTGTCTGTCACATGGCAACGGTGTGCATGCACACATGTGCATGCACACCTGGAATCGGTATTTTACCACCCAATTGGATTGGGTGGTAAAATACCGATTCGGTAAGGCCTGTGGGACTCAGAAGAGTCCCACCTACATCTGCAAGTTACCGAATCGGTAAAAATACCGATTTGGTATTTTACCGATTCGGTAAATTTACCGATTCGGTAAATTTACCAAATCGGTAAAATAGGGCCCCTACATGCCAAATACTCAATACTGGTCGGTAACGGCCGAAATCGGCCGTTACCGACCGGTATTTTGGCTCCTACATCTGGCCCTTGGTGTACTGAAGTCCATGTTCCGATCCCTGAACACGTCAGGGGGAAGACTGCTATACTGGCCCCTATGCTGTACAACATTATACTCGCATGCGCCATCCTTCTCAACGTATGTGTGTGAACTAATGTCCTGTGGGACCAGAAGCCTGAAGAGACTGAGCCAATGGAGGAGGAGGATGATGGAGTAGAGATCCACTACACAAAACCATATTGTGGCAACTTTTTTATAAATTATCTTACCTGCTGGACAAATTGTCTGCAATTGTCTATAATGTTAACATGAGAATGTTTGAATTCTTTCATTGTGTCCAAACCGGAGGAGGCATCGCCATCGTATACAGGAACACCATCCGCATCACGACCAGCACGGAAGACACCTTCACAGCCGCCGAACACCTGCACTTCCAGATACACACCGACCCCAGGACTACCCTCAGAGGCACCCTAATCTACAGACCCCCGGGACCACGCACCCAATTCAGCGAAACCATTGCATACTTCATAAGCCCGCATGCACTCGCCTCCTCGACCTATATCCTCCTAGGAGACCTCAACTTCCACCTGGAGAACAACAATGACAGCAACACCACCACCCTGCTGGACAACCTCGCTAACCTCGGACTCAAGCAACTATATATACATTTCTTTATTCGGTTTTACACATTGGCAAACCACAAAAGCAACATTTTGAAAATACAGTTTCATATCTTAGAGAATGAAAAATAAACGTGTTACATACTAAAATTTGGGCGAAGTCAAGCTAATACATTTAAAATGATGGAGGGTGTTATTTCATTGCATTATCTAAAGCCACATCCAGAATACATTTTTACACATTTTTCCTATGCTTCATGACACATTTTAAGAAGTTCAGGACATGATAACAAGCGGATTCAGATTCTAGCAATTGGAGACGAAGCATTGCAGGGCGACATTGTCTCAGTCCCCACTGCCTTAACAGTGCTAGTAGCCATATTTTCCGATGTGAGAGGTGGAATTTGCAAAACAGTATTGTGTGTAGATTAGTTTGTTTTGATTTTGCATCACAAGGACAAACAGGGAAAGTTAGGTCCCACCTATTTCCATCGTAGAAGGCTACTAGTCTGAAGAAAAGGTCTAGCCTGAATCTTGTCAGCAGCATCCTCTCATAGGTACTGATCTGTAGTGTTAGATAGGGCTGGATAAAGTCTGTGGCCTGGACCATATTGGCGTGAAGAACCGAGGGTTTCGAAGACTCAGAGGTCAACCTCAATGACTCTAGATGACTTAGTGCCAGTTGTTTCAGTGCTCTCTTTGGTAAGTCAATGATGTTTTCGGGTTGGAGATAGTACTTCTCCTTACCTAAATCTTTAAGGAAATTTCTAATATATCAAAGCCATGATATGTTATTAGTTCGGTCAAGAGTCATTGACTCTGCTGCAATGGTCTGTGTCAGTGAGTTTTTATCGGAAGTCCAAATACGCCTCCAAAGCAGTAGCGGCTGAATCTTTATAAGATCCTCTAAATAGGGGACACCGAGTTCCAGATGAGTTGCATAGATAGAAGTGCATCTTGGTGTTGCTAAGAGGAATCTAAAAAAAGAGTTTTCTGCGACCTGAAGGGTACTTACGTCTACATGACCCCAGAGGCCCGCCCCATATAATGCAATCGACTGACACTTTGCGCTATAGATTTTTAATAGCTCTACTGGAGCCCTTCTCCCCAGTCTCTGTGAAAAGCTCATCAAGGCCGCTGTGGCTCTTTTAAAGAGATGACACCTTGCGTCCACTGCGGGCCGCCAGTTCAGTTTTCTATCAATCATAATACCTAGGTACGGGTACTGGGCAGTTACCTCAAGTTTTTGGCCTTTGAGATAAATGCTCCTCACTTGTTTTTTCCCACTGCCTGCTATCATGACAAACGTTTTTTTAACGTTCACATGTAGGTCCAACTTGCCCATATAGTCAGTATACCTGTTCAGGGACTTCTGTAGTTCGCGTGGAGTGCGCGCCAAGATGACGGCGTCATCTGCATAAAGCAGAGCGGGAATCAGGCGCTTTTTTACCCGTGGCAGGTCCTGTGCCCCCCTCAACATCTCTTCCTCAAGGCCATTGGTATACAAAGAAAATAAGAAGGGGGCCAGGACACATCCCTGCCTGACTCCACGCTCCACCCCAAACGACGCCGTCAACTCCCCCCTTAAGCCAAAATGCACCCTCGCAGAAGCTCTAGAATATAATTCTCTCAGGAAATCTAAGAGGACAGAATCCACTCCCATTAATCTCAAGATTGTCCAGAGTTTCGTGTGCGAGACACAATCAAATGCAGCAGACAGGTCTACGTACACCATGTAGACCATGTCCTTCTTTGCTTGAGTGTATTTGCCTATTAACAGAGTAGGATCAAGGGCCTGCTCCACCGTACCAAACCCCTCTCGAAATCCAAACTGGAGATCGGAAATAATGCCTTTCACCTCAGCCCACTGCTGGAGTCTCTTGAGGATTACCCTGCCTACAACTTTGCCCAAGGAGTCCAGCAGTGAGATGGGGCAATAGCATGTAATGTCATGGCGATCCCCTTTCTTAAAAAATTGGGACCATGATAGAATTGGTCCAAGATTCTATCAGTCCCACTTTTGCTGCTGCGCTACACACTCTAGTGAGGATAGGGGCCCAGAGATCTAAATTATATTTGAAGAGATCCACAGGGACCCCATCTGGGCCCGGAGCTTTCCCATTTTTGCTGGCTTCTAGTGCAACTAGTACCTCAGAGATGTCAAACTGCAGGGATATTGGGTACTCAACCATTGGGAGTGTGTTTTCTGTCCCTCCTGGTGTTATTGTGTTTTTAAAGATTTTTGAGAAGTGGGACACCCATATGTCTTCCCCTATAGCCACTTCTATCTTGGGACTGTTATCGTCTATTAGATAGGGTGATCTAACTGTTCGCCAAAATGCCTCGCTGTTTATGGAAAGAGCACTAGTGTGGAGATCATCCCATAGCTTCTGCTTTAGTTCTTGTATTCTTAATTTGCGTGCCCTACTATATTGTTGTCTACAGAGTTGGATCTGGACCGAGTCTCTAGGAGTATTTTTTAGAGCCAACTTTAAATTAGTTAGGGCCGCTGTACAGCTATGGTTAAACCATCCTTTAATGGATGTATTCGAGCCTTTCGGATTAGCTGTGAGAAGACTCTTAGTTTTCTCCAGTATTTGGGTAAAATTGTTTAAGACGGCCTCATCTGTTTCTTGCAAGTCCAAACATTTGATTATGTTTGGATAGGCCGCTTTTACCAGTTTTCCAGTAATTTCAGCCGGGTTTAGCTTCTCCCATTTCAGTGTGTATCCATTTTGTTTTCCCATCTCCAATTTATTCTGAGCAAGTGTTTTCTCTATAATTGTGATTGAGGGTTTGGTCTGATTTAAGTGGAGATCCATCCTCAAGGCGGAATGATCACTTAAGGTATTATTCCTAACCTCGAAAGATCTAGCTCTACATGTCAATCCAGACGAGAGGAGGATGTAGTCAACTGTCGTTTGGGATCCCCTGCCGACATAAGTTGGCTGTAGGGAGTTTGTGTCTGGACTTGCTCTGTTGGCTATTTCGAGATCTAGAGCCGATAGTATGTTATTCATAGCAGCCCCCACTTTAGTATGCACAAAATGCATCAAAGGGGTGTCGTTCTAGTCCACTATCCCACATTGATTTTTCTCAACGTGTGGGCATGGATGTAAATTAAAGTCCCCTCCCCAAAGAAGATGGATTGCCCCTTTTCCTGTCCTAGATTGACGGAACTGGATTATTTTCTCGTGTAGGTTAGAGAGGAGGGTCAAAAATTGTCCCTCTTCTAAGTTGTTATAACAGTTCATTAGAAGAATGGGGTCCTTGTTCTTAAAGGCCAGGAATAATATTTGGAAATTTAGGTCAGACCCAACTATCGTCACTTTTAGGTGGTTCACAGTGTTTGCGATATACGTGATGATCCCTCCCTCCGGTCTGCCTGCATTGCAGGTGAGAGCTGGAATAAAATAAGTTTTATATCCTAGGAGGTGAAGTTCCACTGTGGACCATGTCTCCTGTAGACAGATTATTTTCCCCTGTTCCAAAAAGTACAGAGCCGTCCTGTCCTCAATTTTAGGGCGGAGACCCGCCACATTCCAGTAGAAGATAGATAAAGGCGGCGAAACTGGATTTATCGCCACTTCATCATTTTCTGGGGACAGTGAATTTATTGCTTGAGGTGAAATGGAATTAGTTGATTCAATCACCTCTAGTGGTCAATCGACCATTTCGAGGCCACTGAATCTATTCCTCGTCGGAATGTTAAATCAAGTATCCCAGCGGGGTTGCTTACTATGGATCATTCTCTGCGAGTATAAGCCCTGATCATCCCATCCCCCCCTCCTATAGCGTGATCCTACTGTGTGCCAGGAGCTATCATAATCATGGCGGCGAGGGGCCACTGTTTGTCTTATGTTACCATATTCAAAGGGCCGTGGGGCTGTTACTTCCCAGGGAGTTTCATGATTGTTAAAAAAGCCATTGCATTGTCTTGCGGGGTAAAAGAAGGAAAGTGGTTTCGTGCTTATGCCTCCATTTACACTCGAGTGCTCCCAAGAGCAGATATAATCTACTACTTGGGGGTCCTCGAATGTGATGACAATACAATCTCCCGGAATCGTCTTTCTACCATTTCCCACCCAAGTAGTCCTACGAACCATCAGAATCCTGGAGGGCCAGGATGGTGGGATAGGGCGATTATTATTTAACCAATGCTGGGCCTTATTTTGCAGTGACCATGTAGGTTCTGTGCTGTAATCCACTAATTTGGGGACACCTGTCATTACTACCACAAAGGGAGATGCTTCTGATGGCATCTCAACAGGGAATCTACCTTCGGGCGGTCCTCTAGGGCCGCCTCTGTTTGATACTGATGCCGGATTTTTTTTGTGCTTGTGGTTTACAGCCCATTGTTTTGGCTACCGGCGTTTTAGGTGCCGTAGTTTTTAGCGCCGGTTTTTTAGGCACAGATGTCTTGGACGCTGGTGTTTTGGGCGTCGCTACTAACACCACCGGAGAATTACTCTGTGGGATGGTTATAACAGTGTTAGTGGGGAGTTTTGTTGATCTGTTTTTATTTGTCGTTTCGGGGACTGTTGGTTTGGATGTTAGATTTAACGATGTGGGTACATTGTCTTGTGTGACTGGGTGGTTGGGAAGAATCTGTTTGTTAAGCTTATTTCCCCCCTTTTTTAGTTCCCCCGGGACTTGCGTCGGTTTTATATACTTCGCAAGATTAGTTAACTGATTCTCTATATGCACCAGTCTTGCTTCTACTGGCTCAAATAGAGATTTCAATATATCTTTGATGTTATTTAAAAGCTGTAGGTTGTTACTGACAATTGTGTCGTTGCTACAGGATAGGGGGATAGGAGATTCTGGGCTAATAAGGTTGGATGAGTCATGTACAGAATGGTTTACAATTGCAGTGACTAATATCTGTTCTGGCCTAGGAAGTACAGTCTCTATCATAGTAGCCATATCACTAATCTGAGTGGTATTGGTGATTTTACGGTCAGTTTTTCTTTTGCTTATTGCACCCTCCCTCCTCCCTCTTGCTTGTCTTGTTTCGTCTGGTGTGATTTGGGGAGGGAGCTCTGGGGTCCTTTCTAAATCTGAGGTAATCTGGGCGACTGATATCTGGGAATCTGAGAGCTGGGAGACCGACAGGTCCACATTATTTGGTAGGCTAAGTCTACCCTCACGTAGGATCCCTTCCCCGGGATTACTGTCTATTGCAGGGGATCTTGCATTCGCTAGGTGACCCATGGAGGATCTCTTAGCGTGTTCTAGGTCCAGGGACACCCTTTCCTTCTATGAAGGTGATACTCTGATCAATAAATAAGTTAGCCTTGGTCATAAAATCGTCCATGGGTCCTAGTAGTTTGTCCCCGCCCCCTGTGTCCTTACTTTCACTCTTAATTCCTCTAGTTAGTACCATTGTACTTGGCAAGCGAATGCAGTGAGGTTAATTACTTGTCTAGGCAACGATCGGTGAGGCTGGCTTTTTTGGAAGGTTACAGGTGTGGGGTAAATATATGAACAGTACTTACAAATAGTCAAAAAGATATATCAAAGTTGATGAGTTAGAGAGATGGCCCGGTCCGGTCTCTCGGGTCCTCGAACGGCCTCAAACGGCCCGCCCTTTGCCCGGGCTCCGTCCCGCGCGCGTCCCACGTCCGCGCGTCTGGATGGAATTATGTAGAGAGGAGGAAAGGGGCGGGAAGAGTCGCAGGTGTGCTGGTGCCTTGAGCGCTGGTCCTGCTGGGACTCGCAGTCCCGCGCCCACAAACCGGCCAAAGTTCGGTCTCTCCCCGGTGGTCGTGTCGGGATTCAAGGGTCCACGGGCTTCCTTGACGTAGCAGAAATCCAAAGTTAAACTGGACGGCAGCGAGCGGCACCTCAAGCAACTAGTGAACAGCCCCACCCACTACGCCGGCCACACGCTTGACCCCGTCTTCTCCTCCAGCAAGCACATCTCCTTCAGCCACTCCACCGGACTCCACTGGACAGACCACAGCTGCGTCCAATTCACCTTCAAGAAAACCACAACCCACCACCACCCGCAACAGGCCCCCCGCAAAAGCTGGAGCAAGATCACCGCCAACCAGCTCACCACCGCCCTCAGCCAAAACCCTCCCACCATTACAACGGACCCCAACGTAGCAGCCCGCAACCTCGCACAATGGATCACCGGCTGCGCCGACAAACTCGCACCACTGAAGAAACCACCCAGCAGACCCCACAGCAAGAAAGCCTCGTGGTTCACGGAAGACCTCATAATCTCAAAGAAAACCTGGCGCTCCCTGGAGAAAACCTGGCGCCAGAACCAGACAACAGAGAACATGACAGCCCTCAAGAACGCCGCCCGCAAGCACAACCAACTGATCCGCACCACCAAGAGAACTACTTACAAACAGCGCCTGGACAACAACACCCACAACAGCAAGGAACTCTTCAGCATCGTTAAAGCGCTCTCCAACCCCAGCGCCTGCAACAACGACATCACACCCTCGCAAGACCTCTGTGACTCCCTCGCCTCGTTCTTTCACCGCAAGATCGCCGACATACACAACAGCTTCGGCGCACAGACCAACCACCCAACCACCCAACCAGCGCACCCAACCGCCACCCTCTGCACCTGGAACCTGGTCAGCACCGAAGACACCGCCCACACTATGAGCACCATCCACTCCGGCTCCCCCACCGACCCATGCCCACACCACATCTTTAACAAAGCGGACTCCATCATCGCACCCCAACTCTGCGACGTCATCAACAGCTCCTTCGCAAAAGCCACCTTCCCAGAGAGCTGGAAGCATGCCGACAAATCATGAATGTATCCACACATGCAAGTAGAACCTACATTATCACTGACATTGGCTACCAGATAAGTAAGTGTTGCACTACATACATTCAAGATTGGGTAACAACTTTCAATGATTTATGGCCATAGGTCTCCCATGACATCTTCCCCTGGGAATGTGTTGCTTTGTACCGGCTTCTGTGCTCTGTCTCCCATGCAACAATATGTGTGTGCAATGTACCATCAATTTAATGTGTGGATTACACTTGCACTCAAAACATATGAGGCCACTCAGGGGCAGAAGGACACATTTACCATACTTATTCCAATGAAGCATTAATCACCATCTACCAGTTGACACTGGGTCCCAACTGTAAGTGCTTGCATTTTTTGCATACTGACATTGGTATTGGATTGGATTTGTGCATCCTTGTGTGGCACAGGTATGATACAAATTCAGAAGCAGTATCAGCATGACTATCTGCCTATCATCAGTGCAAGTATGATATTTTTGTACTTTCAGATCTCTTCAGTGTGAGCATTGAGGCTATTATATATGTTTGATTATGTTGTCATGTTCAATGAGCTAAACATATGTGGGTGAGTGGGACAGTGTTATTGGCTCACATGCCTCACAGACCTTATTTTTAGAAGGTAGACATTTCTGTGTTTAGTTGGAGCTTTTCACCGTGTGTCAGTCAAGTAACAGAAGCTGATTGTCACAAACTGACGTTCCACAGGGAAGCCACACATTCCTCATTATGACATTGCAGTGGATTTACTTAGTATTGTTGCATATTAAAAATAGTTAGTGACTTTAGCCTACTCTCCTTGAAAAGCTATGAAGTGAGTTATGTTGATACACATCCACCATGGTATAAGTAGTCCTTTCTGCAATAAATTTATTTATTTATTTTGGAATTTTATAAAGCGCTTGGTTACGCTCTCTGGCGTGTCCCCTCGCTGAGAGTGAGCATGTGGGAGAGTTGGAAGGTTAGGGCAGTGCTAGGCGAAAAAGGTAGGTTTTGAGGGCTCTACGAAATTTGGCCTCAGAGGGTTCGAGGCGTAATTCAGTAGGGAGCAAGTTCCAATTCTTGGCTGCGAGGAGTCTGAACGATCTGCCCCCCATACGAGCTTTACGGATCTTGGGGACAGCAGCCAGACCAGTGCCAGAGGATCTAAGCATCCGCTCTGGTCTATAAGGGGTGATGAGACAGTTTAGGGGGGCGGGTGCTCTACCTCCAAAGATGCAATGACATATGCATAAAGCTTTGAAGGTAATCCTTTCATGGATCGGAAGCCAGTGAAGGGACCTCAGAGCGGCTTTAGAGGGAGTTCTCCTAGGAAGCCTCAGCACCAACCGGGCTGTGGCGTTTTGTAATACTTGGAGACGGTTAAGACTTCTGGCCGTGATGCCCAGATATAAGAGATTGGCATAGTCGAGTCTCGATGTAACCAAGGCATGCACAAGAGTCTGTCTGGCACCAACAGGGAGCAGGTCAAGGACCTTACGTAAGGTCTTGAGTGTCCCGAAGCGCATTCCAATTACCCGATTAACCTGGGAAGCAAATGACAAATCGGAGTCGAATAGTACCCCAAGATTTTTGGCCTGTTGACACGGCACAGGAGTAGGGCCCAGACAGTCGGGCCATCATGCCGAGGACCACACAGACGGCCCCCCCCCACCACGAGCACTTCAGTCTTGGAACCATTCAACTTCAGGCAGTTGTTAGACATCCAGGAGGCAAGCTCCTACATGCAAGCACTGAAGTTGAATGCCGCAATTCCGGGTGCCCGTGACAGAGAGATGACCAGCTGTGTGTCGTTGGCGTAAGATACTAGTTGGATGTCATACTTTTCCACAATAGTGGCTACAGGGGAGGCGTAAAGGTTAAACAGGGTGGGGCTTAGGGCAGAGCCCTGGGGAACGCCTTGATCAAGATTGAACACTCGAGAGTAGTGTTCTCCCTGTCTAACCTGAAAGCCCCTCTCCGTCAGGAAGGACTGTATCCATCTGAGTGCCACCCCATTTACTCCGCCATTGTTAAGACACTGTAGCAAGATGGAATGTGCTACAGTGTCAAAGGCGGCACTCAGGTCGAGTAAGATGAGAGCCATAGTATGTCCCTCATCTACCCCTTGCCTGATGGTCTCGGTGGCCATGAGCAGTGCAGACTCCGGTGAGTGGCGTGAACGAAATCCAAACTGAGTGGGATGAAGAAGATTGGATTCATCCACGAAAGTCATAGGTTGGAGATTGACCACCTTTTCTGCCACTTTGGCCATGTAAGGGAGAAGGGAGATAGGTCTCAGGTTGTCCATCCTGTCCCAGCGGAGGTTCGTTTTTTTTTTAAGCGGGAGCACAATCGCTTGCTTCCACCTTTTAGGTACAATGCCGGTCCTGAAAGAGAGATCTAGAACATCTCTGATGTAAGGTTCGAGGATTTCAATACTCCCTCCAAAAAGTTTCGGTGAGGCCGGATCACAGGGGGACCCTGATTTGATAGAGCGACAGATCCGCTGAAGCTCATTAGAGGGTGGAATAATGAAATTGCCTAGCCTATTTACGCCTTCATCTAACTGTAAGTTTTCACTGAACTCTGTTGCCTTTTCCTTTGCCATTGTGAAAGCGGAATAGATAGTGGCCACTTTGTCAGAGAAATAAAAAAGGTGGCAATGCGATTACGGGACTCCACTGAGACCAAGGAAGGGTCAACAGATGAGCTACATATAGAAATTTCTTTATAGATTTTAAATAGCTCCTTGGTGGAGTTGTGAGCTTCTCCAATCCTACCTGAGAAGTAATTAGTTTTGGCGCGCCTGATTAGGTTATGATATTCCTTGCGTCTGCCTATATATCTCAGTTTGGCTTGATCAAGATAAGCCACCCTCCATTGCCTTTCTAGTTTCTTACATTCAGCTTTAACAAGGCGAAGTTCTTTGCTAAACCAAGGGGCAGATTTATGAGGTCTACTACAGGTTTTTTTTTGTCAGAGAGGGGCTATGTTGTCCAAACATATGCCACTCTGTTTTTTAGGAGTGAATTTATCTACAAATGTGGGTGGCTCAGCATGAGCATTTTTTGCAGTGTTTGGGGCAACATCTCCAACACCTATTATAAGCAAAAGATGTCTGGACAGAGTCAATTTGGGAGACGTCATACGACATGTTGAGGTGGGGAGAACTTCAGCGAGGATGTACAAATGTCCACAGGTGGATAAGATTAACAGGTGCCCAAACAAAAAGGTACAGTTCTGGGTGACAAAGGCGTTGGCATGTTCTCCATCCCTGCCCACTCCACATCAACCATCCATTGTTGGACCGTAACCACTCGCCATTGGAAGACAACTTTGGGGTTCTCAGAGTTCGCAGCTGGGCTTGTACTGGTAGATGGGGCATGTCCTGTGGATGGCGGTTCCTCTGGAGACCCAGCACCACTGTAATCCTGTGCCATGACCGGAGATGGAGTTTCCATGGAGTATAGGAGTTGTTGGAATTGGTAATGGCATGAACCTGTTGTTAACTTGTGTGGAATCCTCTAATTTCCTATTACACACAGTCATCTCCAGAGTCCCAAACAGTAGGCCCTGTGCATCATCTCTGAAAGGGATCGGTACCATCACACTAGAACTAAAAACTACAACTAAAGCTCACTCCTTTTTCTCCTTACCCAAGTTGCACACTGCAGAGTAGTACAAATGTCTTCACTCAGTCCCACTCACTTACAGCTGTACTTGACTCCTCTGTCAATCATTATTCAGACCCAGGGACTAAACTTACTCTCAGACACTGATGGCACCCAGATCATACACAAACTACCTACATTTGTTACATTATGCAATTGACAAATATGCCTACCTGTTGTGAGTGCTCCAGCTCATGCTGAACCTCACAAAATAGAGTGATGATGTTCTGTAACATGTACCTACCCTTGTTTCCCACACAATTAGATCCAAACACTTCACTCTTCAACTATCCCTATATCCTGGACACCTAGCTCACCCTGATAGTTCACAATTCCTTGTTTCACATCCTCTTGCTTTAACATATGTAGCATAGTCTAACTTTTCTTTGTATGGCTTCCTCCTGTCATCTGCTACACCATCATCCAGGTCCACATCAAATGCAGAATGTTGTACACAAATGCCCTCCTCTACGGCATCTCTTCATAGCTGCTACACAAGTGAGAAACTATCATACAGAGCAGAGCGTGGCTACCACTCAGGCTACCTTGTAGCACAAACATCACACCATCCCACCTTCACATTCAATGGCTGCCCATTCAGACACAATGTGCTCAGACACCTATGTAATCTCACCCAGCACATCAGGACATCTGGTTTAATGGTAGTGACTGTACACATGGCTCTTCACATGATCCTACTTGGTGATTCTTCACATACTCAGCAGCTGGATCCCCTTCTCGAGTGAGAAGTTAAGCCTCTGGCAACCCCATTCAAACCCTTGCTTTACACTCCACCTTTGGCTGCACTGCCCCAGGACAAGTACACTTGCCTCAAGGGGCAAGGTGACCTGCATTGTCACAGTCAGATTGGGTAGATTTCCAATGTCCATGCATGATGTGCTGCTCCAGTCCATGTTTTTAGCTTTGTATTGTTGGACCTGTATTCCTGGTCACTACTGTTATACATTATACTACAAGTCACAGTATTCAAAGGCACAACCTGGACTGGGGCAGCACAAAGTGCATGGAACTAACAGAATTGGCAGGGCTGCTTTGGTCCGAGTAATTTGTCACTGGGCAAAAAACATACATTTATGTGATGTATACATTAACATGTGAAACATTCCTGCCCTTTACCTTGCACACAGCACAGTGCAACACAGCAAAGTGTCTTGCTGCGCTGTATTTCGTGACAGTATGAATCGTATTGGTCATTGTTAACACTTACCCTGTAGATCTTCCAGCTCCGCAGACCCAGCACTGTCCCGTCCGTCCACTCCTTCCACCAAATGTGTTGGAATAAGTTATACCACCTTCTTCTCCAATGGGTCCAACTCCTCCTGGTGGTCAGGTCCTCCTCCAGTCCTCTGGGCTGCCTTCAGGTTCTTGGCCAGTTTCTCTTTGGTCCTATGCTTATAATCATGCCAGCGCTTCTTGCACTCTGGCACTGTCCTTTTTGTTTGACGTAAACTGTTAATCTTATCCACTATGGACTGCCAAAAAGCTTCCTTCTTTCCTTATGGCAATTTGGAGTTGACAAAGAGAAGGTGTTAATTTTTAGTCACTATAGATATTATTATTTGGTTCTCCTCCTCACTGAAATTGCTCTTCCTCTTCCCCTGGGATTCTGATTGGACATCTTGGTTGGTGTTGAGGTTGTTGCCCTCACTGCTGTGCCTCCTTATCCCTCAATTTCTTGCTTTTGTTGAATTACAAAGCTTTTTTGTTAGTAATGCATTGCTTTTTGAGCCTTCGCACCACACGCAACACTTCCATCTGACACAAGGCTCGCTGACGGCATGAAAATATTGCCTAACAACCCGCAGATCAGCTTTGCCTCACATTGGAGCAGATGCGTTATTACACTTTGGGCCATCCTTCCCTCCAATGCGTCAAAATTGTTAACGCACCTTGGGAATTTACTACATTGTGCATCATACCATAAACACAGCACATCCATGTCGCATCAAAATGTCATACAACAGCCAACTTTTTTAGACGCATCTCAGCATTACTGCAGCAATGCATCGGTTTTCATAAATATGCCCCTAAATCTGCTTGCACATTTTGCCCTATACTGTATGTAGTACAATGTCTAAATAATCACTTGCATATTCACAGTGCTTTCAGTCGCAGGTTGGCACTTCATCACATGACAAAGGTTCCTACTATGCTAACCAGTCCCATAACTAATTGAGCTGTGATGATGTAACAGAGTGCATTTCCCACAGTTTACTTTAAACTGTATTTCTTTTTTACATAAAGCCTGTCTCCGCACTTGGGGCTGGGGGGCCCGCAGTCATGGCAGGGGCCCCGCTCTCGTGGCGGCACCTTCGCAATGAGTAACTGCTGTGCAGAGGTACCCCCGTGACTGTGGGGCCACGAGTGTGGAGGTCCTTTAAGAATCGAGCCCTCCATGACTCAATATAGGGAGCCTAGAAAATCCATTTGCACTAATTGGTCCAGTAACCTCAATATCAGGCCTATTTGCAGGTTTCATCATGTTGATTAAAGACAGTTCAAGGAGGGCAACAAGGCAAAAAGAGATCACTGATGATCATGTGTATATCAGGCTTATAGAAATGGTACTCCCTGGACTTTTACAGAGTAAGTATTTCTGGTATCCTCAGCAGAGTGATAATAAGAATGCAGCCAAATGTGTTTCTTTTCGAGGTAGTCTGGTATTGACCTTAACCGGTGCCTAAGGCAGGGCCGGCTCTAGGCTCATGGTGGCCCTGGGCAGGGAGCGTAGGTAGGGGGCCTGGATGAGGGGGTCCGGGCGGGGCGGAGCGCGCAGGCCAGTAAAGAGGGGAGGGGGTCAGGGTGTTTAGAAGTGGAACAGAGCCAGAGGCCGCCAAATCCCTGCCAGGGGCCACCACGCAAATATGTATCCATCCTCAGAGGATTAATATATTAAGGATATATATTGGCGTGGTGGCCCCTGGGGTTTGGTGGCCCTGTGCAGGTGCACAGCTTGCACATGCCTAGAGCCGGCCCTGCCTAAGGTGACCATCTAGCCAGTTCAAAACATTGACCTCAGGCACAATCAGGGCATCTAGGCACACTCAGGGCCCCTGCCATGACTGCGGGCCCCCCAGCCCCAAGTGCGGAGTCAGGCTTTATGTAAAAAATAAATACAGTTTAAAGTAAACTGTGGGAAATGCACTCTGTTACATCATCACAGCTCAATTAGTTATGGGACTGGTTAGCATAGTAGGAACCTTTGTCATGTGATGAAATGCCAACCTGCGACTGAAAGCACTGTGAATATGCAAGTGATTATTTAGACATTGTACTACACACAGTATAGAGCAAAATGTGCAAGCAGATTTAGGGGCATATTTATGAAAACCGATGCATTGCTGCAGTAATGCTGAGATGCGTCTAAAAAAGTTGGCTGTTGTATGACATTTTGATGCGACATGGATGTGCTGTGTTTATGGTATGATGCACAATGTCGTAAATTCCCAAGGTGCGTTAACAATTTTGACGCATTGGAGGGAAGGATGGCCCAAAGTATAATAACGGATCTGCTCCAATGTGAGGCAAAGCTGATCTGCGCGTTGTTAGGCAATATTTTCATGCCGCCAGCGAGCCTTGTGTCAGATGGAAGTGTTGCGTGTGGTGCGAAGGCTCAAAAAGCAATGCATTACTAACAAAAAAGCTTTGTAATTCAACAAAAGCAGGAAATTGAGGAATAAGGAGGCACAGCTGTGAGGGCAATAACCTCAACACCAACCAAGATGTCCAATCAGAATCCCAGGGGAAGAGGAAGAGCAATTTCAGTGAGAAGGAGAACCAAATAATAATATCTATAGTGACCAAAAATGAACACCTTCTCTTTGTCAACTCCAAATTGCCATAAGGAAAGAAGGAAGCTTTTTGGCAGTCCATAGTGGATAAGATTAACAGTTTACGTCAAACAAAAAGGACAGTGCCAGAGTGCAAGAAGCGCTGGCATGATTATAAGCATAGGACCCAAGAGAGACTGGCCAAGAACCTGAAGGCAGCCCAGAGGACTGGAGGAGGACCTGACCACCAGGAGGAGTTGGACCCATTGGAGAAGAAGGTGGCATCACTCATTCCAACACATTTGGTGGAAGGAGTGGACCGACAGGACAGTGCTGGGTCTGCGGAGCTGGAAGATCTACAGGGTAAGTGTTAACAATGACCAATACGATTCATACTGTCACGAAATACAGCGCAGCAAGACACTTTGCTGTGTTGCGCTGTGCTGTGTGCAAGGTAAAGGGTAGGAATGTTTCACATGTTAATGTATACATCACATAAATGTATGTTTTTTGCTCAGTTACAAATTACTCGGCTGACACCAAGTCAGCGCAAAATAGTGACATCTCATTTGCAAACTGCACGGCCTTGATACTCACTCATAATTATGGCAACACCTCAAGACCACTCATTTTCATGACAGTGCTGTTGTGACCTAATTACAGTGTGTGATGACCTGAAGAAGGTTTCCTGAGTGGGGCCACTTACTGGGTAGAGTATCGTTGCACCATATGAGTTACAGAGGTGTGAGTATGTTTGCTGTAATACTAGGCCAGGTTGCGGGTTAATAATGTATGCTTGCCCTAATGTAACAGGCAGAACAGTACAAAACGCTGTCACTACCTAAGAAATGTTTTGCTGGACACTATTATTTTAACTAACAGTTTAATCTATAGACATTAGTACACTTTTAACATATGAAGGAGTTTTTAGAATCTGTCCAAACAAGAGACACACTCTGCTTCATTGTCTTTCAATGCCTTAGACCTGGGCACAGGGCTGTATCTTCCCATAACCCACTTAATGAACAGCTTTGTTATGTACTGAGGAGCTGATTCACAACAGTAAACGTACACGTTTGTGTTAGTTCACTCTTTTTAGGTATGCTTACACAAACATGTATGTTTACCTTTGTGAAACAGGCCCATGACTTGTAATTGTCAATGCACTGAATCCTATTCTTAATCATCCCTGTCCTAAATTTGCAGTGAGCTGTTGCCGGTCTCAACAGACTACAACAGTAAATTGTCATGGTAAACCCAAAAGTTACTAAATTAACCTGAACTCACTCCCCCTTGTGGTTATGGCACAGAGCAGACAGTCTTAACTTAGGGCAACCTGTAAAGTTTTTATGAAATACCAAAACAGTAATACATTTTAATAAACAAAATGACAAAAATCCAATAAGGGGAACTGAAGGTATGAATTTGTAAAATTCTAATTAAAGCTCTTGGGGCCAGATGTAGGTGAGGGACATTTACCGATTCTAAAATATCGAATTTTACACATTCGGTATTTTAGAATCTGTAAATATTATGTAGGGAAAAAATCGGTAAGTATTACAGAATCGTTAAGATTCGGTATTTACCGAATCGGTATTTACCGATTCGGTAATTCACATTCATTCCTATGGGCTTGGAGGCCCATAGGAATGAATGTGAATTACCGAATCAGTCAATACCGATTCGGTAAAATAGGGAAAGAGTCAAGGATGGAAGGGTGTCACAGTGACAACCTGTTGCACCCCTGAATAGTGCTTGTGTTCACTAAGGGCATGTATGTCTGCCACATGGCACTGGTGTAAATGCACAGGTTTGCATTTACAGAGGTTTTCGTTATTTACCACCCACTAATAGTTGGTGGTAAATAACGAACCCTTAAAGCACAGAAGCACTCTTCAAAGTGCTTCCTACATGTCATTTACTGATTCGGTAAATACCGAATCGGTAAATGATGATTCGGTAAATACAGAATCGGTAAATACCGGTTCGGTATTTACCGAATCTTCCCTACATAGCAAATGGATCAATACCGGTCGGTAAACCTGAAATTTACCGAATTTCGGGTTTACCGACTGGTAATGGGCCATCTACATCTGGCCCTAAGTGCCAATGATAGCCTATGAAAGCACTACAGTGACATCTAGGTGTGAGTTCAGGTCGATAGTAATGGAGCAAGGGATGGATATCCCAGGCTGGTTTCTCCCAGTCAAAGATATTACCTTCTGACTTGTTTTTCTTTTTATTAAGCTCAAATTCCGCCAACAGGGCAAGCCTTAAGCTGTATCCAATAAAGCTTAATCAAAATCAGACACCTTTGCCGCAAGATACCCCTAAAGGTTCCAGGGGTCAGGGACGTCCAAAACCTTTCCCAGGCCTTACTTTTCGAGGTTTGTGGAGAAGATCCCTTCTAAGGGCTCCGGGCCCTTAGCAACAGCACTTAGAGGGAAGGACGCACTTTAAAAGAGGCTACCAGCAAGGTTCAGTCCAGGTTCAGTATGTGCTGGTCAACTGGTCCCTTTATGAAAACTTGTTGTTTTCCTCTAGGTACACAGGAGGTCTGCTAACTGACCCTTGGAGTCCACTTCTTTGTCCTGGGTACAAGAGGTAGTAGGTCCTCTTCTTCAGGGCTCCTCTTAGATCACAGACAGTCAAGTTCTTCAGGGTGCCTCTCAGTTCACAGATAGTAGGCCCAGTCCTCTTTTGCAGGTCCAGAAAGTATTGTGCACATGGCACACTGGGATGCCACATTTGTGACTGGCATTATCTAGAGGGTGAGGGTGGCTCCTGCATGAACCCTAACCAAAGAATAAAAGGTCCTTGGGCAACCCTACCACATGTTGTAGCACAACCTCTTTGTCTCACTGTGGACAAACCATCAGTGCACTTCACTCCTAAAATCCAAGATGGGGAACCCTTACTCCCTTGTGCAAAGGTCTTGGGTCCACCCAGAAATGTTGCCAGAGAAAGGATCAGTCCCCTCTCATGGGTCCACTCCAAACCAGTTCTGGGGGTAGCTTCCCTCTCACTGGGTTCAGAGCCAGGCTGGCTAGTGTGGGCCTTGGGGCAAAGGCTTTTCCTTTTTCAGGTTTCTCCTTATACTAAACTATGAATGGCCAGGGCTCACCTCTGTCCCTTTCAAGTTTCTGAAGTTCTTGAATCCACCCAACTGTTCTTTCTGGACTGGTGGGGACCAAATGCCCTAGGCCCTTGGTATAGTTTGGGAGGAGCTTTTATATCTCTTTAAAGACAAGCACTTGCTGGGTAGCTACTTGCAAGCTAATGTAAATAAGTCTCCAGGATCGGCAGACATATTTATTTAAAACCTAACTGAACCAATGAAATAGATTTTTAATAAATATGAAAAATTGTTGCTGAATGACTGTTTTAGACGTTTCTTGCCAAATGCTACAGCTTAAAGTTTACAATCTATACTTTGATATTTGCTAGGAACCAGCTACCACTCTGCCAGTGAAAATAGTTGTTGCTCTTGGTGTTCTTGAGTGGTAACCTCCATAGTAAAGTTATACTGCTACACCTTAATTGGCTTCATAATCTGTCAAAGGATGAAGCATATGTTAGGTGACAACCTTCATGGTGGCACAAAGAGGTCTTCAGAGAAAGCACAAGAAACTCTGAGTCTGTTTGTGAATAAGGTCAGAACTGATGCTGGAATCCTGAGGAATAACAGGTATCCTTGGAGGAGATGGATGCAGACTTGACAGCAATGGAGGATAATTTAATGACTTTTGCTAAAAGAAAGGACTAGTAATGCAGACAAAGAATGGCTCAGTAGGGAGCACATGAAGGAACAATCAGCAAGGCAGAAGCAGGAAGACACATGAAACACTGGGGCAAAGAGCTGGAGCACAGCCACAATCGAAACAAACTCTCAGATTGAGCCTCAGGACTAAATGCAATGTATTCAGTTGTGCAGCATCCTTGTCAAGGGTATCCCCCTTTCTTTTTTATAGTGACAGGATGCCAAGTAAGTGCAATGCAGATTGGAAGGAGAGACACTATTCCTTTGCTCTGGTGCCCGAATTACAGGTCTTGCTGATCTGCTCACAGAGTAGAACACTACTCTTCTGAATCTTCCTCCTTGCTGCTGAGATGACGATGTTCTAAAGCTCATTAGAACTTGAAAACCTTGGCTTTTATGCACATTTAGACACATTTTAAATGAACTGCGATTTAGTTATCCTGTGTTGTACATTGCACATTTTAGCTCAATCAATCTTGTAAGCATAGCGCTGCTATGAAGTTGACTCAACAAATTTATGATTGCAGAAAGTAGTACTGTGAAATTCCTTTTACTCTTTTTCAAATGGGAAGAGCCTGCACCTGCTCTTAAATGCTTCTCTGTAGGTTTCTGGCTGTTAGGTGTTCCTGTTCCTGCCTGTGTATTGAGAAACAGCGTACAAATGTAGAATCAAAATCTATCAATTTTAGCATTACGTGTTCCAACTGTTCAGAGTTAGAAGCACGGGTATGTTGCTTTCTCATATTCCTTTTATTTATTTTTAATGTTGCTGGCTATTTGTAAACTAAATATATGTGTAAGACTTCTATGCAGTATCCTGAATGTCTATTTTCTTTTACATGGTAATGTGAAAATATAAATCCCTCCCCCGAACAATCTAGATTTATAGGGCCATATGCATCAACACATTCTCCCATAGACACAGAATGGGTACAACCCTTTGATGCATCTGGCCCATAGATCTCAATTGCTTCCATGCTCTACCAAACCCCTAGATGACTGGCAGTTGTTCTCTTAAATACGTGACCACAACCCAAACAGAAAACCGTACATCAGAAAATCAAAAAACAAAACTGTCTTACAAACCAATGCCCTGGAACCCTGATTATCAACCAGGCTTGGAAACATGATCCATGATAGGAGTGAGATCAAAGGACAGCAGAGTGCTGAAACATTTGTCAGCTCTTTTCATTATAGAATGAGTTGCTCAGCCTCCATGCCAGCAGCATCCTGCAGAGCATCATCTGACTCATAAAAAAGTGTCACATGAGAAAATGAGTAGGTAGGAGAAAGTCCTGCAACACTATCAGACACATTTGGTGCCATACATTTAACTAAGATGTGAAAGATTGATGGGACTCCTCTACCACTACCAATATTTTCTCCTGCCAGATCCAGAGCAACACTTTCAGAATCAGCAATTGGAGCAACAATGCATCCACCCTCATGCTCAAATCCCGACAAGGGGGACCACAATCAATAACAGAGCTGATATGACAGACCAGAAAAAAATACTCCAGGAAAACCTTCTTAGACCAGACTAAAAAACTATGCCTGATTTACTTTCCAGCCTCGGAATACATTCAGAACTCCATAGTGCAAAGTGATGGGCTACCTTGGCTAATTTAGGGGTGAGAGACTCTCTAACAATAAACATATGGTCTGGGAAATATCAAAGCTTTGGAAATGGCTGTTAACTTCCAATAGTTAGAAGACCTTGCCACCTCTGCCGGAGACGAATGACCCTGTGTTGACTGAAAATGCAGAGTGCCCGTCTGGCCCTACATGATGATTTCTTTTTTTTCTTTGATTTTATTTCAGATTTTCACAATCATTAGGATAAATGGTGTCTCACGTAATCACAGTGCACAACAAGTGAAATAAATGTCTCCCATACATCAAAGAGCCATCCAGGTCCCCACAACGGTCCCAGGACCAGCCCAGTATATCGGCTCATAGTTAACATCTCAAATCATATGTCTTTGTGCCGGGTGTGCTGCACAATACAGGTAGGAGTGACCCAATGAATAAAGGACTTTCTCGAATGAGAAGTCTTCTTCCTTGTCTGAATACGTTCCCTGTCTGAATATCTATCTGAGGGAATTACCATTTACCCTATTTTAAGGTAAAGAGTACATTGTTGAATGCGATATTAATTTGATAGCCCTCCCCCATGGGTTAAAATTTAGGCTTATTTATTTTATTAGTTACAGGTATCAGATTTTCCTATCAACCCATTATTGCAATAAACATTCATTGGACGTCTCAACTAGGTAATTTCATAACTTTTTATAGTTCTGGTATACTGGGATCCACTATGAATATGGTTTCCTGATTTCAAGCTTTTCTGACTGATTTGCAGGTCCATGTGCAACTTAGATTAATAGACTTTATTGCCTTCAACCTTACCGGGTGGATCTCATTATCTGTAACGAGGCCTGCCTGAAGTTGTTTCTGAAAATAACTGAGGTTCTCCTTTGATTATGTGGTGGGAGAATAAAATTCCCCATAGAAGTAGTAAACTAATTTTGTGGGGATCATTTAAGGAGGGTATTATTCAAGGGCCCATTAATTAACAATTGATGACTGTTAGACCTGGCACCATTGGCGTGGGTCTCCCTTCCATTTTTGCTGTTGCCTCATGTATTTTTGCTGGTGTTAGATGCTTTGGGCACTGTGCCACTGCTATCAAGTGCCACAGTGCAAGTGCTGCCTATTGTAAATTGATGGATTAATCAGTGGTTCCATGTTTGGTTATTTGGTTTACTTGTCAGACCCTAGTCTAGTGCACTGAGAGTGCCCAGGGCGTGTAAATCCAAATGCAGCTGGTGGACTTGCAACCCTGATTGTGCCACCCACAGAAGCAGCCTTGTAAAAGGTGTCTAAGGTCTGCCATTGCAGAGTCTGCGGGCAGTCTGGTACTGTCATGCTGACTGGGCAAGTGCACCGCTCTCCTCCTGTGCGTTCCAAGATAAGTGGACCGGACATTTTGAGGTTGTAGAGCGCAAGAGTCCCGTTACCTACTTGGTGGACCTGCGGTCTCCTACGAACCCCTTTAGGGTCCTGCATGTTAACCGCCTTAAGCCCCACTTAGAGAGGTCTGAAGTGGGCATGCTCTTGGCAAAAGATGCGGGGATGGAGGAAGAGACTGAGCCTCTTCCAGACCTCCTGTCAGCCTCAGAGCAAGATGGGTCAGTGGATGGTGTTAACCTCTATTCCACCCTGACCCATGAGCAACAGAATGACTGCCGCCAGTTGCTGGGACAGTTTTCTGATCTGTTTTCCCTGGTTCCTGGTGTAACAGATTGGTGCGTCCATGATGTGGACACAGGAGACAGCTTACCTGTGAAACACAAGTCTTACAGAGTAACTGACAGGGTATGGGCTTGCATTAAAAAGAAGGTTTCAAAGATGCTTGCACTTGGGGTGATTGAGTCATCTAGCAGTCCTTGGGCCAGCCCAGTGGACTTGGACCTCAAGGCTGCAGTGCTGGGTGCCACGCCCGAACTCCGGTACTTTGTGGACTACAGAGGGCTCAATTCAGTCATGAAGACTGACGTGCACCCCATCCCCAGAGCTGATGAGCTCATTGATCGGCTAGGGGCTGCACAGTGCCTCTGCACATTTTATTTAACGTCTGGTACTGGCAGATCGCCTGGACTGATGGGGCAAAGGAGAGGTCAGCATTCTCCACACCAGATGGGCATTTCCAGTTTCGTGTTATGCCCTGTGGGATGAAGAATGCCCCTTCCACCTTTCAGAGGTTGGTCAACCAGGTGTTGGTTGGACTGGAGGAATTCAGTGCCGCCTACCCGGATGACATTGCAGTGTTCAGTGCCAGTTGGGAGGAACATTGCGTCACCTCTGGGAAGTGTTGATGGCACTGCGGAAGGCGGGCCTCAGGATCAAGGCGAGTAAGTGCCAGATCGGGCAGGGTTCCGTGGTGTACTTCGGACACCAAGTTGGGAGCGGCCAGGTGACGCCCCTACATCCCAAGATTGAAACCATCCTGGCTTGGGAACTGCCCAAAACCCAGATAGAGGTGAGAGCCTTCTTAGGTCTCAAAGGGTATTACAGGAGGTTTGTCAAGGGGTATACAACATTGTTGCACCCTTGACAGAGCTGACTTCAAGGAAGCAGCCCAAGAAGATGATCTTGACTGACACCTGTCAGAAAGCTTTTGAGGCCCTGAAAGCTGCCATGTGCACGGCGCCCGTGCTCCTGGCACCCAACTTCTCAAGAGAGTTTATCGTTCAAACAGGCGCTTCAAAGCATGGTGTGGGGGCTGTTCTGTCACAGATGAATGAGGTTGATGCAGATGAGGGGTGAGAATCCAAAGCTGCTGAGGTGGTCTATTTCCCTACAGGGTATGGACTTTACGGTGGAACACCGCCCTGGTACAGAACACGCCAATGCTGATGGTCTGTTCAGATTTTTACGCCTTAGTGAAAAGAACTCCCAGGAGTTAGGGTAGTTCTCCCCACTTTTCAGCTGGAAGGGAAACATGTTAGACCTGGCACCATTGGCGTGGGTCTCCCTTCCATTTTTGCTGTTGCCTCATGCATTTTTGCTGGTGTTAGATGCTTTGGGCACTGTGCCACTGCTATCCAGTGCCACAGTGCAAGTGCTCCCTATTATAAATTGATGTATTAATCAGTGGTTTCATTTTTGGTTTTTTGGTTTACTTGTCAGACCCTAGTCTAGTGCACTGAGTGTGCCCAGGGCGTGTAAATCCAGATGCTGCTGGTGGGCTTGCAGCACTGGTGGTGCCACCCACAGAAGCAGCCTTGTAAAAGATGTCTAAGGTCTGCCATTGCGGAGCCTGCATGCAGTCTTGTACTGCCATGCTGACTGGGCAAGTGCACCAAATTCCCATTCCCTAAACCTTCCCTTTTATTCATATCAGTCACCCCTATGGTTGGCCCAAGGGCAGGGTGCATTGTAATTCTAAGGTAGGACAAGCCCTGATGTGTGTGGCATGTCCTAATAGTGAATTACAGCCATTTTGGTTTTTCAGTATTGCAAGGCTACCTGTTCTCCTTTGGCCAGAATAGGATGTTAGAATTGTTACATTTTATAATCCTAACAGACTCAGAGAACATGGTAGAAATTCGAGTTTAGTATCCCTGATCTCAAATTAATAAAATACATTATTTAGTAAAGTGTATTTTAATATTCTGTGTTTGAAAGTAGGTATTTGCTTGACTAACCATTCAAACCTGCCTCTGCTAGGTTGTGCATTGCTATGTCTGGTTTAGTGAGTGACAGGGCTGGGGAATTCCAGGAGACAGGCTGAATCGCCCAGTGGTGAATGGAGAGATCTGCATCTAGATGGGAGAGAGGGGTTGCACCTGAACCTTGAATAGGGTTGTGCCTGCCTTCCACAATGCTGGCTTCACCACCTGGCGAGCTGCTGATGTCTCAGCCCTGAACACTGAAAGAAGAGTAGAAGTCCTGTAAACAAAGTGCTCCAGGACTGTACTTGCCTTCCACAATGCTGGCTCCACCTCCTGTGGGGCACCTGATGTGCCTGCCCTGCACTGTGAATGGAAAGGAGAAGTCTGGTAAACAGAACTGGTTTGGACTGGGCAAAGGTCCCTCTCCCCTCAGGGAACAAAGGATTTTGGGGTATAAATTTTGGGACCCTGATCCCATGAACTTAGATCACTTTGGACTACAAGAAGAAACCTTTACTGAGGAGAGGAACTTGAAGAAACTGAGGAGAGACTATTCCCAAGCTGAAGTGCTGCTTGGGGAATTGGCCTGCAGTGGTTGCTTTACTGACAAAGGAAGGAGAAAGGAACTTTGTGTAATTTGCTTTCAACTTGTGAAGGATCTCCAAGGGCTTGGAAAAGAGCTTGCCTCCTGCTGAAGTCTCAGGGACAACAGACTTCACCCCCCAGCTCCCCAGAGTTCTTGTGGAATTGCCTGCTGCTGTTTTGGGCCTACTGAGGAACTGCGTGTCGCAAGGAGTTGGAAGCACGACTCAGCAAGAAGAAGCGATTTGCCGGCGCTGGGCCTGCCGTCGCAACTCCGAAGAAGGGTGTTGCCGCTGGAACTGTCGCACTGCACCGCATCAGAGAGAAGCATGCAGCAACGAAGAGGAAGCACGTTGCTGTCGCTGCTGCTGCCTTTGCAACTTCGAATAAGGAAGGTGTCGCCGCTGGAGCTGTCACACTGCACCGCATCAGGAGAAGAATCTCGCAACGAGGTCTGAGCGTGTCGCCGTGGCTGTGCCTGCCGTCGCAATTCCAAAGGAGGGTGTCGCCGCTGGAACTGTCGCATTGCACCACATCCACCAATAGCACCTGGCATCCCCGAGAAGCATGCCGCCGTCGGAGCTGCTGCTGTCGCATCTTGGATGTCGCCGCTGTAGTTGTCGCATCGAGTGGAAGCTTCACGCATCGTGGGAGAAGAGCGTCGCCGCTGGAGCTGCTGCCGTCGCATCTTGAATGTCGCCGCTGTAGTGCACGCATCAAACCGAGAGCTTCTCGCAATACCGGGAAGCTTGCCGCATCTGGAAGATCTTCATGTCTTTATTTCTTTTTTTCTGAACTTTGCCTCATTTACCATCGCTGCGACATTGCTTGTCGTGGAAGCGCAATGCAACCTAAGGTACATTGACGCAGAGTGTTGGATCTAAGAACTGAACTGAACTAAGCTTAAATCTACCATCTTAAAGTAATCATAGTGTGTATTTTTGTTGTTTATGGTCTTGTGGTAACTCTATATAAAGTCTACTTATTTTTTTATAAAAAACCTGTGTGGTGTCCATTTGTAGTGTTGTCACTGGGTTACTGTATGTGGTCACAACTGCTTAACTTACAACGCCTCTGAAATAAGCCTTGACTGCTCGCGCCACACAGCCTAGATGGTGAGCAGGGGTTATTTTAGGAGTGTAATCCCCTTGTCCTAACTAGATGAGAGGGTCCCTTTTTGTCACATGTACCTACCTGTGCCAACTAGAGACCCCCACATCTAACAATGACACCTCGATAAAGCATAAAGGAAGGTCAGGAGCAGATTAATATGTATGCAACATTCCAATCATTCTTTGCTTTTTTGACAACCCTCGATGGGTATCTCTACTGGGGTTGATTACAAAAACTATGTGTGCTATATTAGAAAAAGAGTAGTTATAACCATGATATGACTGCTGACTGTATCACCAGAATATAAATGTTTTGTTTTGTGTTTGATCCAGTAGCTATGTATAATGTTTATATATGTTACTGTTTTTGTATACTGTATAGTGAACAAACTGTTGCTGGGAAATATCTTTTTCCTGAAGAAGGTGGCTGTGATACTATAATACTCACCGAAATGTGTCAATGCTCTGCTATTTCTTAGAACGCTAGATCTTTGGGACATTTGTGAGTCAAACGATACTAAAGTTTCGGCATGAAACAAATGATCCGACATAGACTAGTGCTGATTCAATGACATGGTATTCTGTCTGACTTGTTCTCTCACTGTGTTTTTTTTTAATGAAGCTGTATTGATTTATGTATATTGTACTATTTGCGACGTTTTGTGTTTGTCTTTTAGAATTCAACAAATGGTTGTTTTTTACACTATAAGTGTACATATTAAATTTTTTATTGCACAATGTGATGTTTTTTAATAAGGAACATACAGGAGATACTGGCTGAATTAATGTGTATTTCTTTAAAGTGGAGATATTCTGACTTATTTTTGAAGTGTTTTTTATTTTCTTTTTTGTTTATGTTTTGTTGATATGGGTTGTATGAAAATTGAGTGACTGCACCAAAGAGGAATTCATTATTTGACCTTGGTACAATAAAATACTCCCATGAATAATAATTGTTGCAGACCTTCAAAGTGGTATATGGATATATACGAATTTGCAGACCTTCTGAGTCTACAGCTGGGCCAAATGAACCAAAACTGTGCATATCATCTATTTATCCTGGTTGGGGCAAAGCTGAATACTTAGAACCAGATTTCTCAAGGTTTTGCATCACCTTTGCACCACGCAAGGAGCTTCAAGTGCAACACATAACTTAAATGATAGGTATCGAGCCTTGCAAGGGTACCCTGCGTGGCTCTGCATGGCTTGACAAATCTAGTGAAATGTAATGCAGCGCAAATCACTGCCTTGCATCACTCTGTGAGAGGGATGTGTTTCATGGGTGGAACAAGGGTGTTTCCGTGCATCTTCTCTTAGATTTTGGCACATTCCCAGATTTGTCATTAGTGTTAGGTTTGGGAATGTGTCAAAATGCTGTGTCTACCCAAGTGAGGCATTCTGAGGAGAACAAACGTTATTTCTCTTTGCATTTTTCTCTTTCTACGTGTGCTGCATTCTCTAGATTATTTTTGAGCAGGATGGTGTTTCTTCCTGCACAAGAACAATCCTGCCTACAACGCAGGCACCCTTGCACCATGATACAAGGTTGCCTGTATGCAGCCAAACATGTGCCAGCGCATGGAAAGGACAGGAATGCGTTGTATAATGGTAAATATGGCACATTCCTGCCCTTTACCCTTCGTGCAGTGCGGCAAGTTTGCTTGCTGTGTTGCACTGCGTGAAAGAATGATAAATCTGATGAAACCTAAGTGAATACAACTGCCCCACCAGGGGTGCCAAGATCTTTGTTGAAATACAATAAACCGAATCAAGGCCATGGAAGAATAATATATTGGACATATGTCGGAAGCCGTTTGCGATTCAGCAAACGTCGGAATTCCCAGAATTCCGGCGTTTGCGAATCGCAAAAGGCGTTTTGGTATGTATGGGCCACATAGCAAAATAAGGAATCGCTAAAATTGTGATTCCTTATTTTTCTCAAGCATTTAAGGAATCACAATTTTGCGATCCCTTAAATGCTATGTAGGGGTGCCTTGAAAATTGAGATTTTGGCTTAAGGAATCGCAAAATACCACCTACTACCTAGATGGTATTCTGCGATTTCCTGTCAAAACGCTTTTTAAAAAAAAGTTCAAAGTGCCATGTGGAACACATTTGAGAATATATCCCCATTCATTCCTATGGGCCTCTTTGCCCATAGGAATGAATGGAACACTAATTCCTTAATTGCGATTCGCAATTTGCTAATCACAATTAAGGAATTTTAGCAATTCGCAAAAAAAATTTATTTTTTACCTACATTCCATTTTGCAATTCTCAAATAGCGATTCCTTAAAAATCACTATTTGAGAACCGCAAAATGGAAATTACCTACATATGCCCTATAACCCTTTCTCTGAGAAACATAGACATATATTTAGAATTATGCACCTTTGGAGTCCACAGCTGTCGAGAATTCACCAGGTATCGGGAATGGTACACTCTTTGGAAAAGTGGTGAACTTGAAGGGCTTTGTGTGTATTTATCATTGAAGACAGGGTGTAAATAGGTAAACACCATTAACATAGGGAACAAAATTCAATAAAACTCAAGACTCCACACCCCCCTGGAACCTGAACGATTGGTCCGTTCTTCAGGAGTGTCTGGATGCTATTAGGTACACAACTTTGCAACATCTAATATACTAGCACCACAAAATATGCTGAAAAGAGTTCTGCAACTAGCCTCCAACCTGCCACTCTCAGCCAAGAATAGAGGTCGAGTCACAGGGATAATAAGAAGAAAGGCTGATTGCGTGATACAGCCTTACACGCCTTACCTGAAATAACTCCACGCCTCTGAACCTGGTGAGGATTCCCCACTGAACTTTGAGAATGTTTGATATGCCACATGAAACGTCAATAGTTGATGTGGCCAGGCTTTGGACGGTGGCTCAGAGTAAAATCAAATTTGAAGATTGCTCTCTCCTGGCACTTGCTTACCCTATCCATCCATTGTGATCCGACAAGAGACACACACACTTCCAGCCCCTCTCTTCCCGTTCAGCCAGTCATCTATGCACCGAGTCGTGACCGTAGGAATAAGAAATACCATAAACTATACTTTTCTGCCCTCCATTTCAATGACACTGGCTAGCACCTTCAGGGTGCCTTTCCATGTACCCAGTGCGTTTTGTCCAGCAGACACCATTGTGACTCAAGCAGCCCAGTCTCGTTGCCTGCCCTCCCACCTCCCCACAGGCCCGCACCATCGGACACCATGGGAGTATGTTCTGGATGTATGCGAGGCACGTTGGCTCGACTAACAAGTCCCTCATCCTGCAAACTACAGTTACAAAGGCCTGTGGCCGCCTCCTCAGGGTGCTTTGTGGAGGAGGCTAGCGAAATTACAAAGAGCCTTCCAAATATCGCCATTCTGCAGCATATTCCTTTAACAGAGCACCTCAAAACGGCGACACCAAAAAGAGGAGCTAAAATCCTGAAATCAATGGCTTGTATGAAGATGCAAAGGTCCCGGCATCTCATATAACTTGTATTCAATTGTCGAAACACGAATATTGTTGTTTTGTCTTAAAAACAGAAGCTGCACCTCAATAGGGGCACAACAGAAAATGAATGTGGTAAATCAATACTTTTTGTGTAGGTGAAGCGGATTCGCTTTTGTTCCGAACAAATCTGCGTGTTTTCAGCTGCTCCGGCTGAAGGCGCGCGTTACAATAACATGCTTAGAATGCACCGAGCGAAGCTTGACAAAATAACAAGTGAATCAGTAGGAAGCACGGGCTGTTCCTTGAGAGTTCTTTTCCTATGATGCTTGGCTCGCGCCCAGGTTTTCGAGCCTCACCAAACATTCCCAGCTCCATCTCGAGTGTTTTGTAGTCCCTGCACCCTGCGATCAGATCCCGAGTGTGGGTAACCTTTCCCACAGCCTTTCAGTGCATTTCCCCCGCTTTTGTTCTCTTCCTAGGATTACCTGAAGTAACACCGCGTCCCTCTCGCTGAGGGCTTGTTCGCATGATGGAAGCAGCTTTAATTTGAAAACTGCACGTGGAATCGGGAGGGAGGGGAGGGGAGCGTAGGATCCTGCTAGAAGGAAACATCAATGAAACTTCAGAAAAATATTCTACATAAAAAACGTTAAAGTTTGACACTTACATGCGAGCGGGGTCCCTGAGAAATGATTTTCCTCAAAGCATCTTAGCCTTGTGAACCATGTCACCACCAGATAATCATTTCTGAATAGCTTTTAAACATGTCTATGTCATTTCTGCCCATCCATTTAAACGGAGGCCTTTTAAATGTACGCACGGTACGCACTTCTCCACACAAAAAAACACTAATCAACTCATTATTTTTCAGCAGAACCGACTATTTCCAGTTGACCTCACCCATTAGTCTAATGCATCTGACAAAGTCCTAAACTTTGCAACCCGAACTCTGTAAAATTACCCAGGCATATCCCAATCTCAGCACACTGCAATGTAGACAGCTGGCTCCCAGCTAAAAACTGGGCATTTTACAAAATAAGGACACAGGTTTTCAAAGCAATTAATGGTCTGGCCCCAAACACTATTTCCATATCAGATCTCATGCAAACCTACTGAAAAGCGAGGATCTATCACCAACTCTTTCTAGTCAGACTCAGGTGACCTTGTGGCAGATCCCAGGCCGGGTCCTTCCACCTTTTTGAACCTCTGAACAGGAATCCCAGCTACAAGACGTCTACTCTATACCTCTCCAAAATAGGTCAACATAGCACTGCCAGGACGCCTATTGACTCAAACCCCGAGAGGTTCCTCCCACACTGCAGTACATAGGAATATTTCATGCCTTTATACTCCATTACCTTCTATGATAATGTAGCTAAGTATTAATCACAAATGGCAGGAACTCACAAAACAATCCATTCAGCAACTGTTATTTTCTAAAACATGTTAGCCATACCATCCTCAAGCTTCTATGTAAACGTTACTGATAGAAATGTTGCTTTTGCTAAACAAATAAAATTAATCCATAAAATAATTTGCCAAACGAGAAAGCATTTACGCACACTGCAAATTTAGAATTTTTGAAGCAGGCACAGAGCCAGAAGATATTTTTTAAACCCAGTATATCATGATTTACAGTGTATGGAATTATTATTACCTAACAAAAACACAACGGTGGGGTAGGACCCAGGGGAATATTTAAAGACCAAGCTCTTGATACAATCCCCAATACAGGACAACAACGAAAAAGTACCAGAGGGTCTAGAAAAGGAAAGAGTTTATAAATGACAGACACCAGACCAAATAAACAATACCCTTAAATTGACTGAACAGAAGCATGGTATGCAATGACATCTCAATGGATGGAAAAAATACCCATCAGTCACCACTCGGATCCGCCCATCATCATTTGGGATTTGTCCAGACCATCCGTGTGAGTATGTATTGTCACAGGCGTGAGGAGACCAGATGGTAATAAGGTCACCTTCGCTGTACCAACAACAGTATGGTCTACCACTCTATGAAACCTTGTAAAGTGGTAAGATGTGGTGTGACTAGGGAGTGCAGTGCAAATGAGCGTGAAAAAAACATAAACAAAGTGTTATAAAATTGGGTAAGGGAGCATAGAACCAACTTTATTCAGATGATGCTCGCTTGACCAAGATTACAATTTTTGTCAAAGACAGTTAGAAAGAATGGGCTGTCTAAGGTGGAACCAGGTTGACATGTTTCAGCAATTTAGGACATATTCGTCCTTGCTTTCATCAGGACCATATAACAAAAAGAATGCTACTGCAAGATGTGCAAATAAAAGTGACAACTGGGAAATAGTGTAAAAACAAACAAGTGCAAATGTCACCTGCAGTTTCCAAGTGCAATATCTTGTCGTAAGCTTACAGCTAGTGTTGTTCACTGGAGAGTCAGAAAGAAAAAAGAAGAAAGAGGATTGAGTGTCAGACTGGATGTATACACCTATAAACTCAAATAACAGTTAGGTCCAGTCAGTATAGACCTTATAATTATATATAGACTTATAATTGTAGTGTAATCAGATGTCTAATATTTGGATTTCCACTTTACATTCCAAATACGTAAAAATACAAAATCTTACCATTATCTGTAAGATAAGAAGACCTCACCCCACCTGGCAGTGGCTCAGGAGCAGAGTGAAGCACCGCTCTATAGAATATGTAAAAATAACATGTTTGTTACAATGTGCAGAAACGTTCATACAATCACCCTCCTATAGACTAGAAAGTACAAAGGAAAACGGGATATGCCGAGTGAATGATCAGTCCGTTTGGATCCGGTAAACCAAGTAAAGGCTTTGGTGAAAAAACCCCCACTATCAAGTCACCGGGACAAAAGGGTGTTATGAAACTACTCGTGAAGCGCTAGTAGGAAGCGCAATAGCTTCAAGGGCTACCTGTTCCCAATCTATGTTTTTATCGCTGCGGTGGGGAAACAAAGCACTCTTACCTGACCGTCGGTACTCCGTAGCCGGCGTCTGAGCCGACTGGGGAGGCACCGAACGGCAGGAGAGAGCAGCGTTATTTTGCGCGATCCAATTGGGTGGAAGCCCACGTGGTATCTAGACATCCGCGCTCTGATAGGCCGGTTGTAAGCTAGCAAAGTTATGGCGCCCGCCATTGGTGAAACAGGCGTAGCTACGGTTACAAGGCTGTAAACATCCTGAGAAAACGGACTGTTCGCAACGCGAATCACTAGTAAATAATTTTTAGCATTGTACCAATTGGAACCAGGATCTTGATTGTCACTGGGAAAGACAAGCTAGCTGCAAAAGAACAGCATTGTTAGATGTTGATATGTGTACATGGGGCGCATACTCAAAGTAAAGTCTATCCCTCATGAGTACTCTGGCAAAGCATAAAAAAACGTAATAGCCATTATTAAAGGATAACAGTCAAGAAAGAATGTCGCCATCGGACAACTTCATTGGAATGCGCTGTAAAGAAATACTGCAGTCTAGGGGGAGTGCAGTGAAAAAGTGTCAGCACAATGGGTTGTGTCACAAAACTCTCAATATCATGTAAAATGATTGTAGACAATTCGGCTGCTCAAAACACTGATGCTCAAAAACAGAATAGCTGGTCTATATTACAGGGTGGACCATGGAATCCCATCATTGAGCCCATTACGATGAGTAATGAGCTTCAGTACCCACTTTTGTTCTTTGACCAAGAGGTATTTCGCTACATCTGCGGTGTGTGATGGAATAAACGGTTGCTCCAAAACAGTCCATTGGAAATCAGTCGATAGATGTTTGGCATCTAGAAAATGTGTAGTAAGTTTTGTTGCCTGTCTTGCACAGCGAATCGTGCTTTTATGTTCAGATATCCTTATACGGATCTTGCGTGTGGTCATCCCTACATACTTAAACCCACATGGACATGTAATCAGGTAGACTAATCGATCACTGTTACAGTTAGTGAATTTCACTTGTTTCCAAGGTCTTGATGTTCCAATGTCTATCTCAGTTGTTTTTTTAGTTTGTGGGCAAGCTTGACATGTGCCACAGGGATGGTGTCCTGTGACTGGAGGGAGATTCCATAATGACTCGATCGCCCTGGGTTGTTCTTCAAGGGGTCTAGTATGTACCAACCTATCCTTTAAGTTGGAACCTCTTTTAAATGAGAACAGTGGATGTTGTAGGGTCAACCATCCTGAATTCAACACTAAAGAAAACATTACATCTGAGCTCGATGCTTGGATCCCCTCAATTCACAAAGAGATGATTTAACATCTCCAAGTTGCAGAAAAGCTTCCCTTGACAGCTTTTGAGTAGCACAGCGTAACCCACTACCTTTCCAGAGTGTCCTCCAGTAATGACTATTAGACATGTCTGCTACCTACCTCAAAGTAAGGCACATCAAGAAGTCCTCGTTGTTTTTTGTCATAAGAGCGGTGGTTGGATTGCCTGGAGGACTGGCAGCAGCAGATGCCGGTGCAGTGTTTGCAATCTTTGAGCAGGATGTGCTCTCAGGTGACGGGTTAGCATTGGTAGCGTTTGGACGACACATCAAAGCATGCTGAGTCGTCTGCCATTATGCCAGAACATTCCAGAGGAATAATCTGAATGAGCGGTATAGAATGTTTTGGGAAAAAGCAGCAGCAGTAGTTAAAAGGAGCATTGTGCCATTATATATTGGTGGTGTATCTAGATCCTTGGAGTTTCTGCCACGTCTGAAGAGCTACTATTTCTTCTGCCGTCTGAAGTATTGCTCAGTGCTGCTGTGAAAGTCTTCAAAGTCAGAAGGAGTTTCTTTTGTCTGTTTGGACATGTACCAGCCACACCAGCCTTTTCAGCGGGACTTCGTGTCCCAAAAGGCCAACTGTAAGGAGGGGCCAGGAGCAGGAGAGCCCAGCGCTTCATAAGGTGCTTCGATATCTCCAACCACGGGACACCGTACAAGAAGCACTAGCCTTTTCAGCAGCCTTGGACTGGCAAGGCGGACAATCGGGCATAGGCCGATGAGCCTGTGCCTCAGGACAGTAAGTGGGCCCTGTTTTTGGTGGAATAAGTAGCTCTACCCGCCCGGGCCTTCTCCACTGGAAGCACACACCAGTATACTTATAGTAACAGTGAGGGGATGCACAGCCAGGTAATTGTCAGTCAATAAAACTTTATTTGGTTAGTTACAACCATAAAAGTATACACTAAACATCTTATCCTTTAGTTAAAAAACATATGCAATCAATTCATAACAATATAGCACACGTTCAACACACATAAAATCACCCGTATCCATTAAAATCCGAATTAAATATTATTCTAAAATGATAAAACCCAATAGGTCGTACATAAACATCCAATATTTCCGATAAAACTATACCATACCGTTATCCTTTATATGGCACAATCTCGCATTTGAGGGAACACTTTGATCTTACACATAAATTTCCCCATGGCACAGGCTATGTCTAAGTTCATCATTCACACTAGAAGGTCAACAGCTTGCGTCCTACTCATAATCCTATATTTTTTTAATATTGGACATAAAATCTCCTTTCGTATATCTAAAAATTTCATGCAATTAAGTAAGACATGTAAAATATCACAGGGGGTGCCCAAAGTGCAAGTGCATTTCCCATTATCTCCGATCATAAGTTTTTGACCCCATTATTCGCGTAACAGGGATTTATCCCAATTCGTGCTTTTAACACCTCACGTCGTAAACGGTAGCTAGGTAACATATCCACATAAGGATAATGTTGATCCTTCTCCCAAGTCAGGATCATATGGGACACTGAAGTTTTCGCGAAATATACTCCCGATCATGTATAAGGGACATGTCACGACCCAGTGACCTAAGTTCCTGCTTATCCATATGTGGATATCCTAGCTGCGGGCAAAGCCTTTAGCCTAATACTCCATATGCTTCCCTTAATGAGGCTCTTGTCTCTTTCGCCCAGGACAGCTCACTGGTGGCAATTTCAGCTTTACACCACTGAGAAATTTTATGGGGCTCTTCTGCTCCTAGGCGCTGCCAGAAACGTATTAGGGCCATACAGGCTGCTATGGCCCAAGAGGTAATTCCCAACTCTAATCTTGCTGCTTGTACCATAGATGATTTTGGCAGCGAGAACAAGCATTTTAGAGTATTTCCCTCTTCTTTATCCCAACAGATTTTGCCACTTAAGTAAAGTACTTCTACCCCATACAGGAATTGCGAAGGGACCATTGCTAGATAGGTCTTTAAAACCGGCCTGTCCGACATTTCTCCATAAATACTATTAAATCTTTTAAGTCCCTTCACAGAAGTCGCTGACCTAATTTTTAAGGCTTCCAGATGGGTGTACCATTTTAAATTACTCGTGAACCACATTCCTAGATATCTGTATTCTATTTTCCTCTCAAGAAGTTCTGTGCCCAAATACCAAGAAAACTTAATTTTACTCCTCCCGTGACATAGATTTTTGGTCTTTTCCATGTTCACTACTAATTTTTTATTTAGACAATATTCTCTGAACATGTTTAATTTTCTCTGGAGACCTATCTCTGTCTGGTCCATAATCACCAGGTCGTCTGCATATGGTAAGCAGGGTACATGGTTTCCTCCCAGTTTCGGACTAGCCCCTCTAACCTCTCCCAGTTTTCGAGGTCGGTCGGCTATGAACAAAAAAAAGAGTAAAGGGGCAAGTACGCACGCCTGCCTCAAGCCATTTCCGATTTGGATTTTCCCAGACAATTCTCCCTCCTTATCCAAGATTATCTGGGCCCAGTTTTCAGTATGTAAGGCCTTGATCAGAGCCAAAAGATAGTCCTGTATTTTATTCCCTACCAGAGTTGACCACAGCTGCTCCCTGCCCACAAGATCAAATGCTGTGCGGAAGTCCACAAAACAGCAGAATAAGTTACACCTCTGTTCAATCGACTTCCGCCCAATGGACCAGAGAGCAAAGCAGTGGTCCACCGTCGAATGCCCTTCTTTAAAGCCACCCTGTTCTGGGGGTACTATCTGATTATCATAAGCCCAATCCTTTAGCAAGCCCAGGATTACTTCGGAGAATACTTTTTCACCTATGTCCAGGAGATTTATTAAGCGGTAATTTTTAGGGGAATTTATGTCGTCTTTTTTGTGTATTGGCCTAAAGATCGCCCCTTCCCAACTATCTGGCAGGATTCCTGTATTTAGCATCCTCTGAAACATATTCGAGAAGAACTCGGCCCACCAGTCTGAATTCGTTTTTATAAAGACTGCTGGTAAATTATCTGAGCCTGCAGCTCATATTAGGTTTAACCCAGCTATTATGCTCCTAATATGACCTGGGGAGAAATACTGTTTCACTTCTTCCCTGACACCTGGCCAGTTATTTAATACTAATTCCCCCCTTCTTGGCCATTTGCCATAGATTTCTTCGAGATACACTACCCACTGATCTTCCAGAACGGAGCACTGCAGAGTCCCTACAGATTTCCCCGTGCATTCTTGTATCATATTCCAGAAGCCTTTAATATTTGTATCTTCAATTGCCTCCAATAGATTCATCCAGCATTTATCTTTATAACATCTCTTTTTGTCTCTGATTGTTGCTTTGTATTTTATCCTTAATTTCTTAAGTTCAGATGATGATACCTCATTGTAACTACATCTTAGGCCTCTTTCATGCGGCCTTTACTTTCCGGCAATCATCGTCAAACCATGGTTTATTATTAGGATATACCTTAGCTTTACTTTGTGGTCCGTGATACCCCCTTTAATTTTTATCCTGAAGCATCTACCATTTGCCTTATTATATCCTCATACCAGGATATATCCTCTCCTGTTGGTAGATTTTCTAACCCCACCGTTAGCTGGAGTGCACTCAGGTTCTTTATATGTTCTTCACTAATCCTGGTTGTGAGACGCTTAGGGTATTCAACCTCTACTTGCAGCACTTTTTGTCTCTGCGGGGCCATATTTACCTGTAGATCTATGAGTAGTGGGTAGTGGTCACTGCCCTCTGCCTTGCATATTTCAAAGTGTTTGATTAGATAGAAGCTCCATGCCTGGATAAATGCATAATCTATAGGGCACTTTTGCTGCCCTATTTTGAAAGTGCATTTAGCAGGCCGATCCGATCCTTTCTCCCATTAGCACAGACCGGGCCCATGGCCCCCAGCAGCTTTGCAAGCTCCACATCTTGGGTTGAGCTGTCATACCTAGGGAATTTAGCAAACTCAATGTTATACACTCTTAGCAGCTCCCTCTGCCAAGAGTCGGTTTTCTGGGGGTTTAGTCTATGATTAAAATCGCCCAATAGCAGTAGCACATCTCTAGGGTAAATATCTTGTAAGCCCTCCAAATCCTTTTTTAATTGTTCCAGATCCGCTTTATACTCATTTATTCTACCTTTCTGTATGTACACATTTATAGTGCATAGGCCTTCCCCACTTGCGCTATTATTTAATACCAACACCCTACTTCCTAGTGCCCAGTTACACTTGAGTTCTAGAGGTTCTATATTTCTCGCTATCCTCGTTGAAACCAGTGTCATCTGACCACCTGATGGCCTACCTAATATATTCTTGTTTGCAGGTTTTACATGGTGCGTGAAGCCTTCCGTGACCGGGGTTTCGTCGCACAGCCAAGCCTCCTGTAAGCAGACGATATCGGTCTTCCTAAGAGTATCTTTAAAACTTTCGTGACCCAATATTCTTTTATATCCATTGACATTCCAAGTCAAAATGGCTAGGCTGCGCGACGACCCTAGTTCCTAATCCACATTATTCAGATACCCTTCTTCTTCACCATCCATATAAGCCAATTCTCTATATCTATTCCCGGCCAGAACATCTGTATCTTCCCACCTTGGAATTTTAGGAGTTATAGTGATTTCGAAGGCTTCCTTCATACCTCTTCCTGAACTGATCATTTTTATTTGCCGTTCTCCCAACCCCGCGTGGTTCCTAAGGAATGGTTTCCCTTGTCTATCCATCAACAAATCCTCTCTTTTTATTATCCTATTTCCTTCCCTTTGCAACTCTGCTTCTGCCTTTTCCAATGCAACTTTTATTAATGATGAGTGGAGTAAGACCTTTGTTATTACTTCCCCTTTGGTGTTCATCAGGAACCCCACCTCTTTTAGATCTTCTGTACTAACATATCTTAGACTGGGACATTTTGAAATTGAAGAGAGTAGCTGGGAACGATTTAGCGGGTTTAATTTCTTAACTCTTTTCCCCCTCTTTCCCTGTCCTATTGGTTCTACAAATAGCCAGGTATCTAAGGGCCTAACTGACTGGATATCTGGTGATCTTTCCTCTGGTGTTTCTCCCCTACCTTGGTAAGATACTTCTTCTCTGCCTTTTTTTCTGCGCCTCACCCCAGGAATTGGGTTACTAGGCCTTGCAACTTCGGGCAACTCCAACCCCCATTCTTGTCCTACATCCTCCTTTTCTCCTGGGATTTTCCTCCTAATACCCTTAGGGCCCGATTCACAGAACTAACTTAAGACAAAATCCTAAACTTACTATCATTTTGTAATTCACAGAAGGCACTTACTCATTTGGTATTCACAGAAGGCACTAACCCATTTTGGTATTCACAGAAGTTAGGAGTCCTAACTTTAGGACTCCTAAATGCTTTCTGTGAATACCAAAAGTCTTAAAATTAGGATTTTTCTCAATTTAGTAGTAGTAAAGTTAGGACTCCTAACTTTAGGACTCCTAAATGCCTTCTGTGAATACCGAAATTCTTAAAATTAGGATTTTTCTCAACTTTACTAATACTAAACTGAGAAAAATCCTAATTTTAAGACTTTCGGTATTCACAGAAGGCATTTAGGAGTCCTAAAGTTAGGAGTCCTAACTTTACTACTACTAAATTGAGAAAAATCCAAATTTTAAGACTTTCAATATTCACAGAAGGCATTTAGGAGTCCTAAAGTTAGGAGTCCTAACTTTACTACAACTAAACTGAGAAAAATCCTAACTTTAAGACTTTCGGTATTCACAGAAGGCATTTAGGAGTCCTAAAGTTAGGACTCCTAACTTCTGTGAATACCGAAATGAGTAAGTGTCTTCTGTGAATACCAAAATGAGTAAGCGCCTTCTGTGAATACCAAAATGGTGGTAAGTTTAGGATTTTGTCTTAAGTTAGTTCTGTGAATCGGGCCCTTAGAGCTCTTTACCAAACTTTTTCCTGATTCCCACCTTGAATGTCCCTCAGGACTACAGGTACTCGCTCCTGTATCTGCAAAGGCTAGCTTTTTTGTTTCTGGCCCTACTACCTTATCACTTGGACTTTGATCTAAGGTTACTCCCTTCCCTTTCTCCTGTTGCTTTATGGGTTGGTTTTTGGGTGTGGCCTTTTTCTCCCTACTTCGCCACCAGGTATTTTGTTTTATGCCCCTCCTTTCCCCGTATCTCTTTATAATCATGGGGCAACGGGATATATATACTGGCGGTTCGTCCTCCTTAGGACAGCTCACTCTTACCACATCAGTACTCCTATCTGCATTAGTTTCCTCCTGTATTTCTACTGATCTTACTAGGGAGGGCATTAGACTTTTAATCTGTGTCAGTTCCCCAATTACATTCCTGAACTGGATACTTTGTGTTTTTAAAATCTCATTATTTAAAAACAGAAAACTCTAAAATGCACTGAAAGGTTTTATGCAACATCAACATGACCTCAAGCCTAGACAAACTGGAGGAAGCTGTCACCTCAAAACGATGAGGTGGAAGGCCTGATAAATCAATTTGGGGGGCATTGGGGATTCCCAAACTTGCTTTCCCATTCAGACTAAAAACCCTCTGGGCAGAGTCTTCCTCACACAGGGATTTACACTGTTTTTCTCTTTCTTCCTCCACCTCCTCTACTTCCCTGTCATGGGTAGATAACGACTGGAAAAGCCGTGGCGAGGAAGACAAGCGTGGTTCTATCGGAATCTCGGCAATGTAAAAATTAGTCTGGTTCAAAGACTCCACACTTATAGCTGCAACGTCCTCTATGACTTGCGGAGTCTCTATCGCACTCATCTCCTTATCTGGCATCTCCTTCGGTTTAAAATGCTTGCCAATAAAGTCTTTGATGGATTTTGAAACTGCTGAACCGCCTTTTGCGCCTACCGTCTTGGAAGTTGTTGGCGTTTTCTGCGGGCTTGCCATCAAGAGAGGGGTAGACCCCCTTACTGGTGTTTTACTTCCGGAGGGTGTCACCATATCACCATGCATATTGTTCGAACCCTTAGGTAATTCAGCCGTATCCTCCATCCCAAGGCTATTGTTTCTTAATTTCTTTAGGTTTTTCAGGACTTTCCGGGGTTTAGTTTTCCCCAGGGCAATTACTTCTGCTTCTCTTGGCTCCTTCCTCCGGGATATGTGGTTTTATGACGACCTTTTCCTTCACTATTTTCAAGTTCCCGCTACTCTTTAGATGCACTACAACCCCAGGCTCTCTGTGCACTTTATATTTCCCTTTGTTATTATTATAGGGAAGAAGAGAAATATTTTCCACTTACCTCTGTTCTGTGGGCCTGCACTCTTGCCTCCACCACTTCTCAATTACAGGCTTCTTTCCTTCCTCAATCTGCTTTGAGGCTAAAATCTCCGGCACACTGCACTTCACCACCTGGGTCTTGCTGCTGGGTTAAGCTTCCACGGGATATTCAGTGCCCGCCAATTACCCCTTCATTTCTTCAATTCTTTTATTCAGTGCCTCCTAAATAGGTTTGAATGCAATTCTCAGCATTCACTCCTTCCAGCTTCTGTTTCTGTTCATGCCAGCTCCATACCCATGCAGATATTCCTGAAAACAAACTGCCCCTCAAGACTCACGGCTCGCACCTCCCGCGCCGCCAGTTAACCGGGCTCGCGGTCCACATCGCGACCTTCAGCGTTGCTGGCAGTTTTTGCTGTGAGCTACAGAAGAACAAAAAAGAAGAAAAACGCTGGCTGCTCAAACTCGCTAGGCTCCGTGGGTTAAAGCGCTCCCTGGAGCAGATCTTTGGTGCGGCTCCTGATGTACGACTCCTGATGACGACGTCAAAGTCGGAAGACGGCGGTCGGAAGTGCTGCGTGAGAAGTGGGAGGTGGGAGGGTTCCTTGCAAGAGCCTGTCCGTAACGTAGCCACACAGAAACAGAGGACCGAGACGAGAATTAGTGCGTCTGCGTAATTGTCAGAGGCAAAGTGACAATGGCTAAGCCTGGTCTTCCCAGCATGTGGTGTCCCTGCCTCCTGGTTACTTCCAGGTGCGACAGAGGCCTCAAGGAGCTGCTAATGGGAAGTCATTAGCACTTGCTGTGAAGAGGACTCAGGCAGGGAGCGCACTGGGGAATGGGAGTGGTGGGGGTTGGTGAGGCAACTGGGAGCTCCTCAGTTTATTTATTCCCCCTTACCTCTGAGAACATCATTGACTTGCCTCTCGCTGGGACCCCTTACATAGTAGTGCTTGGGAATGTACAGCCGTTGACTCACCACACAAGTGAGCCTTATGACCAGTTAAAAAAAGATGACTCATTGGATTGGTTCACACTCGTTTGAATTACAAGTTAGAGCTAAAAAGGAGCAGAGATGCCTTCAGGGGAAAAAAAAGCTTGGTATGACCTAGTGCAAGCATGCATGTGGGAGAGTAGTTCGACCTCCTGGTGTGTTGTTAATCAGCAGTCTTTTACTCAGGCCAACTATCCCGCCTTATGTCATCACATCGCTGCCAACGTATGGGTTTTCCACTTTGAAGGCATCTACAACTACTTGCCTCATGCGGAGGCAGTTGTGACTGAGATTTCCATAAATGGGAGGTTCAATTTGGTTTTTTACCTGAAGGAAATCACCCAGGGAATTCTAGGGCTTACTAAGAATAAGGCTCCAGGTCCAGATGCTATTCCCCTGTTCTGCTTTATGCGAATGATTTGGTTTTGATTGCAAGGATTGCTAGGGGATTACAAAGTCTCCTGAACACCTTTGCAGCTGTTATGGATAAGATAGATCTAGCAGTTAATCTCACCAAGTCCTTTCTGACTGTTGTGGGTCCTAGCTTGACTAAGATGCAAACTTTTAGTATTTGTAATGGCAAACTTTCTATGGTCAAGGCTTTTCCCATATTTAGGAGCCTTTTTTGACTCCAACACACATTGGAAACCCTTAGTGGCAGCTAAGAGCATGGAGCTTAGCAGATCTGCTACCACAGTTTTTCATTTTGATTGGGTGGTACGAACACCCCTCAAGACCTTGGTCAAGATCTACCAAGCTAAATGTATCTCCAAGGCCTCATATGAAAGTGACATCTGGGGCTATGTGGCAGCTAGCCATCTTCAAATTACGGAAAACAAATTTCTGTTGAGGTTACTATTTGTCCCCCCCTGCGTGTTACCTGAGGGATATTTTAGCCCTCCGTCCCCTATTTGGTTGGATTAGATTGTGGACCTAGGAGGAACCCAGTTTAAATATATTAATTTTAAAGGATTGTCTTTTGCTTGATTGTGCTCTTAAAATTCCTTGGATCAAATATATCAAGGAATCTTTTTTGTTTGGGGAGGGGGAGCTTTTTAACATCCCTGAGAACAAATGTAAATCCGATAGAAGGTGGGTGAAGGACAACTTTTTAATAAGGAGATCTATGCATAGAGAGGAGACTGAATTGTCGAAACCCATAGTTGGGAGATTTGTCCTGTTGAAAATTATGCCGACAATGGAGCCTTACCTTTCCCTTGTCAAAAATATTAGAGATCGTTTTCTGCTCACTAGGGAGCAAATTTACAATATTTTAGAGTAGGGTAGCGCCACACACCTTCTAGTTGCACTGTCCTACGCTATAATAAAAGGGCAGGAGTGCTCTGTATTTACAAGATACTGCACATTCCTGTCCTTCCTGCCGGCGCCCAAACTGCAGCTGAGCAACAACGTAGGCATCATTGCACCATATCAATTGCACTTCATAATATAATAAATGGTGCTCACCAATGCTGCATCAGTACTATCAAAACCAACATTCTGAGCATAACCACAGTGCTCCCCATTTCCCAATCATGTTCAACATTCTGAGCATAACCACAGTGCTCCCCATTTCCCAATCATGTTCACTTCGTAGCTCAAGAACAAGTGACGCCACAAATACACACCGCTTGCCGATGTACCGGTCAGCCATTCATACAGTGATTTTTCATATTTTATTGTATTGTATTGTAATTGCATTTATATAGCGCTTACTACCACTGACGAGGCGTCGAAGCGCTTTTTCGGCGTGTAGCACGCTACTCCGGGACCCATAGAGGATTAGTGTTGAATTAGTATAGTGAAACATGCAAGCACATTTTAAGTGGTGGATAGGTTAGTCAGTTATTTGGATTTAGAATGATAGCAGAAGGATAGAGGAGGAAAAAGGTTTGTATTTATATAGCACTTCTTACCCCTGATGAGGGTAACTTCAAAGCCCTCAATCATTTTTGTGTGTCTCTCATTACCACCATTTGTAATAACTCATGAGCTACATAGCTGTCTCTCGTATGTTGCGCTATGTTAGCAAACCTGTGTTAGACCTGAGTTAGTCTCTACTTGTATTCATACATATCATTAACGCTCCCTAATGAGTTCAACAGTGACGTCAAAATCAGACGCTAGAAATGTGAAGATGTTGCTCAGTATAACCACATTTAAAGCGATTTATTTAATGCAGTTAAGTTCCCTCACACTATATATTATTTACAATACATGCCTTTACTGTTTCAATTGTTTTGCAAATCCATATATCTGTGTTTGTACATGTCACCACGCTGTGTAAACATTCATGGTTACCAGCAGTAATTGGATATACGCTATATTAGCATGAATCATAATCTACAGTTACTCACAGTATAAGCATCATACCGAGTGTGGCGACATCTCTCAGTAAAAAAATATTTTAGATATGGGATAACTATCAGTGTCCGAAACATATACGATGCAATCCTTTGTGCGCACATGTGACTAAAACTGTGAGAAGACGCAACATGGCAATCGAGTAGACAAATCATTCATTGCAACGTATTATCCAAGACTTAAACAAACACCACGTGTAGCAATCATCACATAGTTTGGTGGTTATTCATTGGCATTTTACTAGCAATCTCAAGTCATTCCATGGAGAGTACTCCCCCAAAAACTAACGGTGTGCCACATCCGCCCCATCTTGGAATTCCTATATATACCCTCTATTGTCAGGTTGTAAACATAAAAAAGGGGGAACAACTGTGTATCTGCATCCTACATCAGCACCATCTTTCATGGCCTCCAAACATTCAAATCTTATATTAAAACCTATTTGTGCATCTCAGTACTTATATGAGTCAGAAGTAACCTAGCAAAATAGCAAAGAGAAACTGATTAAACTTGGAGAAGAAATTACGGAGAGCCATTATATTTCCTATCCAAAGATAAAGCGAGTAACCTTATCAATAGTAGCAATCATTCTCTCCAAGATTTTTTGGGCTCGAATTCTCTGGGGTTCATAGAGACCAACCCGGTACACAATTTTCTAACTCCCTTTTTATAATCACTATTAAGCATCGCCCTTAAGATCTCACGACTTGCCCTATTCTGTCATTTGAATATGGCACCGTGACATCATCATTCTTACACAAGGGTCCATTAGTGTCTATGCACATAGTTACCATAGTCAATCCAGCAACCTCATATAGCTGTGACACATACTTATTGAACCCAATTCTGTCGATCCAAATGCAGTCCAAAAGTGAGCACATCGTTCATATTAAAATCATAATATCCCAACGCGACCCAGCAAGTATTATTCTGCCGATCCTGGGAGTAAATCATGCTCACACCACACTGTCCAATGCTAGTATTGTCTCTAAATTCTCATCATGTATGCAATTCCGTTCTCACATAGGGAGAGGAAAAAAGAAGGGGAGGTAAATGTAGGTACATGCTCAATTATATATCATAACCGCACTATGCTGTCCAAGTGGTGCTTCTGTCCCGATATCTGATATCACGCATACATAAGTATATTAGTGTCCATATCATACCACCACAGTGACTAGAGAAAGGTAATAAATACCTACATAATCCCTAACCTGATTAAGTTAAGTAGCCTATCTATAGAGCATCGTTCATGCTCAGGTAGAAGGAAAATAGAAGGTTGTAGAAAAGGAAAAAGAATAAATAGACATGTTTAAAAAACCATTTAAGCGCTATGTGTTGTGTACCTAAAAGAATATTGTAGTTCATGATCTAAATTCAATCCTTTGTCTACTTCATGCAATTTCATTATCCACCAGGGTTCACACTGCCTGATCCACAGTTCCCAGTTCCCACCCTTATATCATTCTGCACAATTTCAATTAAGTCGAATCTACACCCCAAATATACATGTTGGGCCTCACAGCCCTCAGCATGGATTGTAATGGAATATCTTTCCTCTAGTTGTTTTAACGCTCTGAAGTGGTCCAAAAAAGAATGCTTTAGGGGTCAGATAGTACTTTCCCACATTTGCAAATTAAGACATAAACAACATATTTAGTTGTGCAGTCATTATGTGTACTGATGCATAATTTACATGAATTTTTATAATCAAACTCTGTTATACCATCCACAGATAGTCTACACATATTACAATTTCCGCATTTATATGAGCCCTTATTCATCTTATGTAACCATGTTTCATGTGTCCCTTGTGGTATAGGGTAACTCGGGCTGACAATATAACGTATGACCCTGTCCTTACTGTATGTAACACTAGGGTGTTCAGTCACAAAGGGTTGAAGTGTTCTATCCAAGGTCAATAATTGCCTATGTCATTAAAGTATATTAATGACATAATTGGCGCACATCTCGTGTTACGTGCGCCAACAAACTAAACGAGGAGATGAATGTCCGTAACCAGGAGATGGGTGTGCTACGTTCAATTTAGAATGCGATTGAGGCACCGCGACGCAAGTATAAGGCAACCCTGCCGAACTCAACAAACAACAGAGCCCTTTGAAGTTCGATGCACTCAGAGTACCATGCCGGAAAATTTGAAACACTGTATCGCAGCGCATGAATTGCGGAGGAGAGACCAATCTAACTACTAACTGCATTACCCTGAGCACGAGAGTTTCACTGAATGCCCGCGAAGTAGACACAGCAGTGTGTGAATAAAGAAAAAGACTACAGTGAAGGCCACTTCCAGTCCACGTCCTGAGGAGAACCATTAAGTAATAGTGTGGTTCGAAACGCGTTGACCCTGTGCTGGAGCAAGAACTTAAAGGTGTTATAGGGAATGAAATATAGGATGCAATTTTCCCCCCTACATCCGACTCTGTGTAAAGAATAGCTTCCAGCACAGTAAACAAGCAGGCCCTTGCAATTGATTTATTGTCCGCTTGTTTCTATGTATGTATCATATAAGGACTGGTGCCCCATAATTAAGTAATTGGAGGCATTCCACATTTTTTTATGGTGTCTATATGAATGTATCACATTGATTATGTATATTATGTCTTTTCTCTGAATGCTTATGTATTAATGGTGTAAATTTGTGACAGCCGTGTTTTGCCTTGGACATATTGAAATGTTTTGATAAAAAACATATACAAAAAAAGTAAAAATGATGAAATGAAAAAAGATTGCCCGCTTATGATTATTTGGCAAGGTATGGTGCTAGACTATTAAAAAACCTATCTGGCCATTTTTCTTGTTTAGTAAGTTAGAGTGGTTTAGGCCAGGTAGTGATAAGACCCAAGCCTTCTTTGGTTTCACTAACTTTCTTAAAATAGCATTTTCAGAATTGTGATTTAAAAATCAACTTTACCATTAAAGATGATTTTAAGTTACAATTCCTTAGACACCAAACACAACATTTCTACCAGCTCCCAAATTAAAGTTATCACTGATTAAATGTAATAAGGTAACCCTATGGGAAAGGTAGGCCTCATACTAGTGAAAAACAAATAAGAGAGTTTTCCCACTACCAGGACATGTAAAACTTAAAAATCCATGTCCAACGTCTTAAATATAATGCATCCTGCTCTATGGACTGTTAGAGCCTACCTTAGGAGTGACATATGTATTCAAAAGGGAGTTTTGGGCCTGGCAAGGGCTTTACCAATCGAATTGGTGGTTTAAAACTGCTCACAGGCTACAATGGCCGGCCTGGGACATATTGCCAGGGGCTACTTACGCAGGTGGTGTAATAGGTGCTCTAGACCCACTAGAAGCATTTAATTTAGCTCCCCTGGGTATATGGTATACCACTTTACTAGGAACAAAGTAGCCAGTTTTACAATGTTTTCAAGAGTGAGCACAAGCACTTTAGCACTGGAGCCGTGGCTAAGTGCACCGAGTCCTAAGACCAACAAAAAGAAATACATCACAAGAGTACATTCCTTATATTCTGTTAACCTACAGCATGTTTAACCTTACTCCCTCTCACACTCTCCTTTTAGTCGCTCCCATCCCTTAATTAGCTCCACCTGTGCTCTCTTTCTCTCATGCTAACTCACTCCATCTACTCTCTTTGTTCTCTGTGTCACCCCCTTGTTTGCCCTTCACTTGCTTTTGTCTTTTCATTCTCCCCTTTTCCCACCATTTCTCTCTCTCTCTTTCTCTCTTTCTCTCGCTCTCTCACTATCACTTTTTCCCTTTCTCTCTCTTTTTATCACTTTCTCTCCCTCTCCTTCCACACCTTTCATAGCTAGGCTCACTCTCCAGTTTCCTGGTTCCTTGGGACAGTAGCACCTCCATTATAGGTATTTTCTTTAAATTCTGGAATGTTTAGTCCTGTTTTTATATTGGGGTAAACAGGACTAAAAAATCCCAGCATACAACAAAAACCTGGACGGAAAGAGCTACTAATGCATGGAACTGGGTAACCTGGAATATCTCAGTTTGTGTCCTTTCAATCTATTTATTTTCTCTATTGCCAAACACCCACCTTTCTATCAGTATTTCTTTCCCTCCCTCTAAACAGTCAATTCAGGTTTGTGTATGTTCAGAAAGTTCTTGTGGTTAGAATGTCCAGCTGTGTAGTTTCTCAAACATACCCATGTACATATTGGCAAAGGATGGCAGAAATTTGGGACCCATAGCAGCTCCTTGTGTCTGGATGAACTATTCCCCATTGTGTACAATGACATTATTCTCAAGAACAAGTCAAGTCAAATCCATGAGCATGTCTGTGTGTTCCATTAAGGTAGTGTCCTTAAAGTCACCGAGAAGATCGTCAACGCCCAAATGACAATCTTCATCGAACAGAACTCCATCCTCGACCCCACCCAATCCGGGTTCCGCAGCAACCACAGCACAGAGGCTGCCCTCCTCACCACCACAGACGACATCCACACGCTCCTCAACCAAGGCCACACCACAGCCCTCATCCTACTTGACCTCTCCGTAGTCTTCAACACCGTCCCCCACCGCACTCTTGCAGCCATACTCCACGATGCCGGAATACAGGGAACTGCCCTGACTGGCTCTGCTCCTTCCTTGCCGGCAGAACCCAAAGGATCAGACTACCACCCTTCCTCTACGAACCCTCAGAGATCAACTGTAGAGTACCACAAAAATCATTGCTCAGCCCCGCGCTCTTCAATATGTACATGGCCCTCCTTGCCGCCATCATCAAACAGCATGGACTCAGCATTGTATCCTACACCGACGACACCCAGCTCATCCTCTCCCTCATGAAGGACCGTGAAACCACCAGGCTCAGCTTCAAGAGGGAATGAAAGACGTCACAGCTTGGATGAGCAGCAGCTGTCTGAAGTGCTACTCAGAGAAGATGGAAGTCCTTGTCTTTGGACCCACCCCCTCAGCTTGGGACAACTACTGGTGGCCCTCGCCCTCGGCACCCACCCCACCCCCACAGACTACGCCCAGAAACTCAGCATCATACTTGACTCCTCCCTCACCATGACCCGACAGAACAACACCTTTGCCTCCACCTGCTTCAACACTTTCCGCATCCTCTGCAATAACTTCAAGTGGATCCCCCTGAATCCAGAAAGACCGTCACCCACCCACTCATACCAAGCAGACTGGACTACGGGAATGCCCTCTACGCTGGAATCAACAAATCCCTGCTACGCAAACTCCAGACCATCCAGAACACCATGGCCAGACTCATCCACGGCATCCCACGACATGAGCACATCACCCATCACCTATGAGACCTCCACTGGCTCCCCGTCCAGACAAGAGTAATCTTCACGCTAGTCAACCACGCCTACAAATCCCTCCACAACACCGGACTCAAATACCTCAACAAAAGAGTCTCCTTCCATGTACCCAAAAGGGACCTCCGCTCCGCTAACCTTGCCCTAGCAGAACACCAGAAATCTGAAGAACCAGAAGAGGAAGAAGAGCCTTCTCCTACATTTCAGCCACAGCCTGAAATGATCTCCCAGTCAACATCAGATGCTCTCCTACACTACACACCTTCAGGAAGAGTCTCAAGACTTCGCTCTTCGGCTGAACCGGAGCTGCAGCCCCCCAACCTTCCTCAGTGCCTTGAGACCCTCTCGGATGAGTAGCGTGCGTTAAACCCCCTGATTGATTGATTCAAAATCCCAAATGTACTGGATTGCTTGTAATCCCTTCTAAATCAGGATACAAGTCTACAGTGAGCAAGTGAGCAGAAATCCAGTGTTACAAATATATTGCCTTCTGGTCAGACATAAACTGCTAGGAACTTTTTCGCTATCTATTCGTCCTGACTGATCAGGCAATTTAGTATATTTTTCCCATCCTCAATGTTAAATTACATGGTTTGTAAATCTCGCCTTTATGTACTGTTGCAGCCTTAAAAAAGTAATTTCTGTCTAAACACATGTTGGCTGCCTGAGATTTGTAATAAATTCTCAATCAAGCCTTGTGGAAATAGATGAACGATAAGATGATATAAAATGAACATTTGTCTCTACTGATGCTTTTTACTGCTTAATGGACTTGTTATATTTGTGACAACTTATGAGAAGCATGCTTCGATATAACTGTGAAATTTTAGGATCAAGGACAGTTGTTGTTGAGTCTTCATACACCAGATGGCGGCTAGGTGTAAATACTATGTGAGCACTGAGTTCTACAACTGATGACCTATGGATACTTAAACCCTACTATTGAGGTTTTGGATGTGCGATTTCTTATTCATAGCTACCACTTTCTTGTTTTTTCTTATCATTAGATCCTCACAGAATCCAGACACCTATTCTGACTGAAGGACTGTGAAAGACCTTCAGAAGTTTTTCTATTATGCCCCCTGGAAGCATCAGTAAAACTCAGGAGAAAAACCATCCAACCCGACAGTCTTTCCATGCCGGCATATCCTTAAGGGTAGTTATAAGCTCCTTCTTGGTGTACAGCTGCCCTAACTCAGCAACACCCCCTCAAGTCAAGCATGAAAACATTAAGAGTGCCCAGAAAATTAGCTATCTGCATTACAAGGGTATCACAGGTTTTTGTATATAATGTTTCTGGCTATTGCTACAATGTAGCATTAATGGCTCCCTAAGTAGTGACCAACAAGCTGTCAGGGCGAGCCAGAGACATAATAATAGAAAAAAGCCACTCTCTGTTTAGGAGCCACGCAAACTTTTTGTCAGGTATCTTCCCATCTTTGTGGACGCTTTGCCTATAATTCCTCTGAGTTAGCTTGCCCAGGCCATCCAAACTACTTTTCACCTGTGGTTTTGTAGCCCGAAAATGTTGTCCTCTAGTTGAGTTATCGGGTATGCTCTTTGGAAGGCGAACTATCACCTCCTCAGCGTATGCTATGTCATGTTGTAACTTTTTTGGGATCCCATAGACTGTACTCCTACAGTCCCCTTGCAGTACCACCTTCAGAACATCCCATTCAGTAGTGCTAGTCGCTGTTGTTTCCCATTGTGGTCAGGGTAAATGCTAATAGTGGAGTCATTGCCCAGTGTGATCCCTCAGTCCTCTAAGGCCTGTGCCGATTAGCGCCACATGGGGACCTTTGTGCGCTCAGGCATTATGTAAAACTGCATCAAGAGAGGATAGTGGTCAGAGAGAAACTAGCAAAGATTTTGAACTAAGTCAATGTTGGGGTTTAACGTTTATGTAACCAGGAACCTATCTAGTCAGCAATACATAAAATATGGACTTTGGAATGAAATGAGAATTCTTGGGTTTGTGTGCACAATTCGTGCCATATCAACACTATGCAAGTTAGCCATTGCCTTTAGCAGGGCCTTAGTAATACCAGGTTTAGTACTGGACCGAAACCATTACCTATTGCAAACATGATCTACTAAACAATTAAATTCCCTCCCCAGACTAGTGTTATGTCCACATACGGTGTAACCACATTGGAGAAATATTTACAGCTGCCACCATGACTCTGCAAAGGCACATCATAAGCATCACAAGTCCAACATATGTAGCTTATAGAAGGCTGAACACAGTTAATCATATGAATAAAAACCAGGCAAATGCTGTGGAACACCCAAGAAAGGATCTTGCAGTGTTTGCCATGTGTTGTAAACAGCATCATTTCTCATCCAAGTTCATGCACTTTGGCCAGCATACATGCCAGAACAATAAGAAGGTGAAAACTATTCCAATGGTCTGTTAACTTGATAGACTATGTTCACCAATGTCACCCGGAAAACTGAACATGCTGATCGGTGGCAATGGAGTATCACTGTATGGGGTGATGTGACTGCAACATGTTAAGTATTCTGTGCTTGGCTTGCCCATTCCCATAGTGGGGTACCGTCCCCTGCAGTTTGAATTTAAAGGCTACTCTACGTGGCGGAGAAAGGACCCTCAATACTAGGATGGGTGGATCAAGGAGAACTTGGAATCCAACTGAACCCAGGAAGAACAACGCAAGCCCTGATGACGAGCCCCACACAGGCATACGAAGCGGATCGGTGGAAGACTGAATTCCCAACAGTGTTTGGAGGCACCATCGGCAAGCTGACGAAGTTCACCCACAAAATATGCCTAAAGGAAGGAGCCAAACCAGTGAGCCACAAAGTACGGAACATTCCCTTTCAGAGTAGGGACGCAGTGCTGTGGAAATTAGAAAAATTAATGTACATAAGCGGCGTTCATTTGCCTTTTTCCATTCCCCTCCCTGTAGGCACCATGAATACCGTGAAACATTGACCGCATCATTCCGCCAGTAAAAGCCCATGCCCATATGTACATGACAGCCATTTTAGGCACCATGGCCTTTTGCCCGCTCATTGGAATCCCCGGCTTCCCTCCTGCGCGTATTTGAACACCCCCCCCCTCTCACATGCATAGACCATAAAACCCTCTCCCTCTGCGCGACCCTGCTCTGAAAAGCAACCCTCCTGCTTGACCCACGCAAACCCCCCCCCATTTCCTCTTGAAGAAGCATCCTTCGCCTCAGCTGACATAACCCCCCCCCCAGCTGTGCCTGACTGCCCCCGCTCTCTCATGCACGGGTCATAAGACCTCTCTCTCTGTGCGACTCTGTCCTTGGGAGTCACGCTCGCGCCTGACCAACACCTCCTTTCCTTTTATGAATACCCCTCTGTTGGTAAACTCTCCCTCTGCACTTGATTGTCCATGCGGCATGAATACCTCTCCTTTGATGACCCCTTCCACCGAGTCCGATTGTCCACACAGGTCCGAGGCCATCGCCTAAGCCGAGAGATGCAGTTTATTGCACTCCATTGTATGGAGTCACTCCTCTTCAAAGGACCCACTATTGATCATGGCCTCCCCACCCCCTGGGGTACGATCAGGCGCACACATCCTAAGAATCAGCGGAACACTCAGCTGCGTGATTGCCCCCTCCTCTTATCGGCAGTTCAAGGGCCTCTATTGTGGATATATGTGGGGTGGGATTGACACGAGGATTACAGGGATGTCTTTTCCTTGTTTCACAATGTCGTTATTGTAATAAGGAGTGTTTTGTAAGGTATAAAAGACGATGTCTCAGAGCACTTGTTAGAGCACCTCCCGATGACACCTTGTTTCGTGTCTGAAATGACAGGCTCTCCTCATGAGAAATAAACTCTGTTCTTGTGTCCCTACTTCCAGCGCTCGTCTCTTTGTTTGGTAACTATTCAAAATGGGAACTAAGAGGCGCCTTGCGCCAGCAGCCTGAGCATCGGTTGTCATATGGGCTGACTTTTTCACAATTGGCGTCCCAACGCGGGGCCCATCAGCGACATAAGGTCCGGTAAGAGAGGTCCAGACGATGGGGTGAACATCTAAACGATCGGAGTATACCTGCCTTGAGAGGACCCTCGTCCGGCTGCTGATTGAATGAACTTCACCGATTCCGAACGGACCTCTCTCGAGTGACCCATTGTCCTGACTGGGATCCCACAGGACTGCTGCGGTAAAATCATGGAGTAAGAGAACGATCGGGCGCTGGAAGGAGGAAGGCGAAGAACTGCCCACACGGTCCGGTCCGGGTAAGGTCGCGTAAATGCGACAAATTGTGAAATGATTGTTTGATTTGGATAATACTAGTATTACTCTTTTGTTGGTTCCTCTGGAGATTCACCGTCTGCAAACGGAGAAACAACAGGCTCTCCCTTTGCAAGCAGTGAAGGATAGGTAACGCAGACTTTTGTCCCCGTTGTAATCCGTCGTGCCTATCTTCCTCCCCCACTGTTTCCCGAACTGTTGTTCGTGGATTATTGTCTGGAGATTCTCTGTCTACAAACAGGGAAGAACAAGGTCTCTCTTTGCAGGTAGCGAAAAGGTAGGTAACGCAAACCTTTAACACGTCGTACCTACTTATTCTCCCCACTGATTGTTTGATTGACCGAACATTGATTGTTCGATATTGGTTCTTTTGAGGTATTCACCGCCTGCAAACAACGGAGAATAGAAATATTCTGTCTAGTCTTTGCCCGCCGTGATAAGATAGGTAGTGCAGACTTTTGTCCCCGTTGTAATCCGTCATGCCTATCTTCTCCCCACTGATTGGTAGCCTGTTTAGCCCGGACCGCTTATTAGAGATGAACCATCCAGCTCCACTGGAGGGCACACCTAATAAGGACATGTTCATTAAGTGTGGACTAGTCGCTATAGCTTATAATAGGTTATGGCATAAAAATACAAGAAAAAGAGTCGAGCGAAATCAGTAGGCCACTGATGAGTTATCAACTTCGCTAAAAATAAAATAAGAAACGTTAGAAATAACCCGCAATAAGAAACATAAAAATGGCGAGGGAAGACAAGCTTGACACCAAGACAGCCACGAGGTAGCTAGGCTTCGCTGCCTATTCCTGCTCCAAACATGTCTGCCTCATTGCCCACCACGCCCAAATAACGGTAACATAAAATAGATACAAACCAATAGATACCTACCCCCATTCCGGAAACTCCCGAAGTGCAACAGGTCCGTGGTTACGCCCATCCGGAAGGCGAGGCCTCAACGCGTGCAGAGCAGGGCCTGGCGGGCCGCCATTGGAAGGGGAAGCTGTAGGGCGGATGGCCCGAAGATCGTGATGGTCTCCCCTTTTCCCCTCTTCTGCTGCCCTGCAGGCCACAGGGGGGGGGATGTCTTGCCTCAGCCACCGACCCCCCCCCCCCCTCTCTCGCCTGACCCGGCCCTCATCAAAGACCGAAGCCAAGGCGAGGGCGGCAGCGCTTCTTTCAGCTATAATGGCTGCAACTACACCTCTTTTTCAATTATGTCTTGGACAACTCTGGAAAGTTGCAGGCAGCCCCGCCAGCGGCAACGCTTGATAGTTGCAGGTAGTCCCGCCACATGACAACGCTTGAGTTGCAGGTAGTCCCGCCACATGACAGGGGGGGATGTCTTGCTGCCTCCGACCCCCTCCTCCCCCATCTTCATTGCCTGGCACGGCTGTACCAAAGCGCTGGAGCCGGAGAACGGCGCGGGGTCGCTGGAAGGGGGAGGCGGCGCGAACGAGCCTCCCCCACCTCCCTCCAGGTGGAGGCTTCCAGTGACACCCCAACGCTCCTGCTTGAAGAGGGTCCATATCAAAAAGCGGGTTTCCTTGCCCGGGACGGGCACACGCCCTGTGCTCCTCAACCTTGAAGATTCTAAAAGAGCCGGGGGGGGCGACCTCTCCACGAGGTGCCCCCCCCGCCCCGTCCTCCGATGGAGCCACGAGACGTCGGCGCACTCCTGCCGGCGCCAGCCTCAGTTTGGAAATGACTAAAATCCTGCAAAGATACAGATTTGTTCAGTTCCGGTGGAACACCAGAATGACCCGGTAGGAAAGATTGTTGCCTCCCTCCCCACTTTTGACTGATGGTTCATATCGCTAGTCTGTTACCCCATTGCGAAAAACATTTTGAACTGCCAAAAGAGGTTCTGATCCAACCACGAGTCAGTGGAGGCATTCTGACTATACTGGGACCTGCCTGACCTCGCCCAAAATGGCGCCGATACAAAATGAAACTTTCAAACTCCTTGTTCACCCTGATTGCTCAAACCTTGATGCTCTGAGATATGTATGCACTTTTTGGACAATGAAAGTCGATAAGATGGATAGTGATTATGTGCTTATAAAAGAAAGCGATATAAGATGGATATTGATTATGTATTGGGACAGTGAACTGATTTAGGGTGGGTACTAATTATGTTTGGAAGCAATGAATTGGTATGAAATAAGCACTGATTGAGCATTTGGACAATGAATTGATAAACGTTAGGCTTTGAGTAAATAGGTAGACAATGAGGTAATATTATTGAAAGCTTGAATTCTTGACATGCATCATACTCGCCCTGTAGGAAAGTTCGATACGATTTTATTGCACTGCTGCACTTTATGAAATAAATGATCACCGACTTCGTTCCTCTTATGCACGGTTCCAGTCTGCTCCGTGGCCGGCCCACTGGGTTGTAGGCCCGTATTTGTGCGCCAACATTATTGATTAAAGGTATTTTGAAAAGGAAAGTATAATTGTAGTGGTTGCATTAATGAGTTTTTGAATGTGTTACTACTGTCTCCAATATAAGCGAAAAATTAGCAGCTTTATTAAGGTTGAAGGGTAAAAAGGCCCGATATTTAGCAGTTACCCTATGTGTCACAAGCAGCCGGAAAAGTGTTCTAGACGCCCTTAAGCAACACCACAGAAATACCACCTGACGACCACCCTTGCACACGACCTAAAAGGTCACGATCAAGTGATTCATGTAGATACGCAGACCATCGATGATTATCTATCTAACACTACTGGTCCCTCTGGGCTTAAACGCCGAGATGGTAGAGAATGCACTACGTGGAGATAGGTCGAGTATGTGGTAGGTAAAAAGATTTTCGGACTATTGCGCGCTGATGTGTTTTGAATGCTGCCCCCACCCCCTTCTTTATCCTCCCTTCTGCAGGTCACGTCGGAACATCGGTTGAAGTATGGAAGAGCGATGGTCGAACGACCGACAGAAGGAGAAAAAGGGGATCTGAGCATAGTACTTATGCTAGCGGATTTTGAAAGACGAAGACTTAGGTATGACTGTTCCTCCTTAGAACGTAGCGACTGGGAGGATGAACTGACATAGAAACTTGACAGGTTAGTATTGTATGACGGAATCTGACTCGAACCAGCACACCAGATAGTGCAACTATGATGTTTTACTAGATAGGGAAAGGACAAGGAAAAGTTCCGGTGTAAGGTTTACCTAGGCACCACCCGTCTGGAAAAGTAGGAATGATGTTGATGTTCAAAAATGTACCTCCTCCTTCTCGCACTTTTATAGATATAGCTAAGCTGTCCGACTGTTCTCCCGATTAATGCCCTCCGTTGCCTCAGCCTGGAGAGCCTTTCCGCCAAAGGGAGAAAAGGAAAATGACTCAAAGATCCCACCGTGAGTAGTAGCACAACCAGGTTAATTCCTGACCAACTGGCCAAGGTGTAAGTATTAGCAACCGAGAACATTCGCAAAGATAGCAAACAAGAGGAAAAGGAGGAAAGGTAAAAAGAGCTCAGCACGTAGATAAACAGGATGTTAAAGATACGCAGCATGCAAAAAGAGATCTTTTTGGCCAATAACTGTTCTATGTTTTTTTGTGAATCTCTTGTATATGTAACACATGTACTGTCTTCCTTCGTCTGAGTTAGTGTGCATGTACTGTATGGGTTTATGTCTCCCCTTTGCTCGCGTCTCTGTGTTACCTGACCCCTGCTGTTCGGTGTTGTGAGCGCACTAAATGACTCATTACTGTACACGTCTCTCTCTCTCTCTCTCTCTCTCTCTCTCTCTCTCCCCCTCTATCTATCTCTCTCTCTCTCTCTCTCTCTCTCTACATGTCATACGTGTACCGAATGGCTCGTTTAGATTGCGGACGACTCTCACTCTCTACGAGAGTCCCCCTGTTCCATCTTCCTTTTTATGGTAAAATTGTGCCTCGCTGGCACCAGTCTGATTGGATACTTATTGAACGCGAAGGTGTTCAGCGAAATTGACAGAAACTAAAAATGATTGTATCTCGCCATATTACTACCTCTCCTTTCTGCAAAATGAATGAACTCGAATTGGCTAAGAAAGAAAGGACAGGTAAGACGACTAAGGTCCCCCAATCTGGCCTTTTATAGGGGAACTATATGTCAATGGCACCCTATTTTTCAGTTCGTTAGAGACAAGCGCCAACGTCCAGATTGACCCCCAATGCCCAGATTGCCCCACCCCTTTGCACTCAAGCGCGAATGCCCGAAGCGTCCCCGCCCCACTTGATTGACCCCAGCTGCTGTCCCCGATGTATAACTGATGACCATGAGTAACTATCGCCCCTCGAGAAAAACATGTTTAACCCTGTCTCTCGATGAGAGCACCCCCGCCCTGTTTGAAAGGGTTAACAGGCTCTGAAGGGAAATGTTAGACTGTTAAGGCTCGGGTTAGAAAGACGAGTCTCCCTGGAGGTTCCGAAATGTTGAGTTTGATGAAATGCGCAGTTGATAGGAGTCTGATTTCTCTCCATATGTGTCATCAATAGACAATGAATAAACTTGGCATGAACACAGTAGGAATGCCGCCATATACACTGCATGGTAATAGACTTCTGACTGTCACCAATGAACGTATCTCCCAAGTGCGTAGGATTGAAGGAGGAATTCACATGCATAAATGTCTTCTCCTGCCAGTTCTCTAAAAACTTGTTTTTACCCATTCAAAGATATACGATCACCCGAGGAGAAGGGTCGGACGTGACGCACAGCCTGGCTGCAGATCATGAGACACATGCGACCTCGACCAAAGGTGGAGCCGCAGCGCAACAAGATACGGACGAGACAGCAATCTCAAACGTGGAAAATGAAAAGTTGACGGGCTGCCCTGAAGCCCTCAGTCTGCTAACCCACGTGTGCCTGAAGTCTTCGCCCCCTTTTTTGGGCCCGATTGATGGGCCTGCCTGCCCGTTATCCATTGCTCCCTTGGTCCCTTGGAAGTGTCCGAAAAGATCTGACCCCACTCCGCCCTCTCTTCCCTCGACTATCCGACACCCCCTCTTTCCCACATGACTTTTTGACTCAGACAAGAAGAACAGCATTTAGAATGGAAATGGGGTTTGCCACAGAAGGAAAAAGGAAACACAGGTGCCGAGCATAAGGCACCCTTAAAGAATTGGTTAGGGAACAGGACTGTGGTCTAACAGCAGAGGACTGACCGCACCCTGCAACGCGTAAGGATAGATCCGAGCTGGACCTATAGCTCCACCGCCGGTGCTCAACAGCGCCAACGAAAGGACACGGACTAGAGCCTACCAGTGATGGCTCACTGCTAAAAAGACACTGTGACGAAGATATATTGGACTGAATTCCTACCTCAACCACTTGGTATTGTTTTCAAAATGTTTGTCGGTCACCTTTAGAGCTGTACATTGATGAGAAAGTCAGAAGCATTTATACTGTGTAGTATGCTGCACTCTAGGCTTGTAGTAACCCAACAAATGTAAATTTCTATGTATTGCATTCTGCCAATCACATCGACTGCTCATGTTTATATGCAATCTGCTAGTATTGACAAATCTTCATCAACCACATGTTTATATGTACACCCATCGATTAGGAAATGAACTTTCTTATGTAAAAAGCGGCGACTGTGGAAATTAGAAAAATTAATGTACATAAGCGGCGTTCATTTGCCTTTTTCCATTCCCCTCCCTGTAGGCACCATGAATACCGTGAAACATTGACCGCATCATTCCGCCAGTAAAAGCCCGTGCCTATATGTACATGACAGCCATTTTAGGCACCATGGCCTTTTGCCCGCTCATTGGAATCCCCGGCTTCCCTCCTGCGCGTATTTGAACACCCCCCCCTCTCACATGCATAGACCATAAAACCCTCTCCCTCTGCGCGACCCTGCTCTGAAAAGCAACCCTCCTGCTTGACCCACGCAAACCCCCCCATTTCCTCTTGAAGAAGCATCCTTCGCCTCAGCTGACATAACCCCCCCCAGCTATGCCTGACTGCCCCCGCTCTCTCATGCACGGGTCATAAGACCTCTCTCTCTGTGCGACTCTGTCCTTGGGAGTCACGCTCGCGCCTGACCAACACCTCCTTTCCTTTTATGAATACCCCTCTGTTGGTAAACTCTCCCTCTGCACTTGATTGTCCACGCGGCATGAATACCTCTCCTTTGATGACCCCTTCCACCGAGTCCGATTGTCCACACAGGTCCGAGGCCATCGCCTAAGCCGAGAGATGCAGTTTATTGCACTCCATTGTATGGAGTCACTCCTCTTCAAAGGACCCACTATTGATCATGGCCTCCCCACCCCCTGGGGTACGATCAGGCGCACACATCCTAAGAATCAGCGGAACACTCAGCTGCGTGATTGCCCCCTCCTCTTATCGGCACTTCAAGGGCCTCTATTGTGGATATATGTGGGGTGGGATTGACACGAGGATTACAGGGATGTCTTTTCCTTGTTTCACAATGTCGTTATTGTAATAAGGAGTGTTTTGTAAGGTATAAAAGACGATGTCTCAGAGCACTTGTTAGAGCACCTCCCGATGACACCTTGTTTCGTGTCTGAAATGACAGGCTCTCCTCATGAGAAATAAACTCTGTTCTTGTGTCCCTACTTCCAGCGCTCGTCTCTTTGTTTGGTAACTATTCAAAATGGGAACTAAGAGGCGCCTTGCGCCAGCAGCCTGGGCATCGGTTGTCATATGGGCTGACTTTTTCACAGTGCAGCAAGAATTGCAACGCCTAGAAGACAATGGAGTGATTGAACCAATCAAGAGCGCAGAGTGGCTAGCACCACTGGTCGTGCCAGGAAACCTAACGGAAAGGTATGCCTGTGCATTGACTTGCGTGAACTCAATAAAAACATCTTGGTAGACAAGTTCCCGTTGCCCAGGATCAATGAAATTTTACCCTGACTAAAGGCATCAAATGGTTCTCCACCATAGACCTAACCTCTGCTTATCACCAGATCGCACTACACCCAACGTGCAAGAAACTGGCCTCGTTCATTACGGTGTTTGGGTGCTATCAGTTCCGGCGGAAGCCGTTCGGTTTCGAATCGGCCGCAGCGGTCTTCCAGAAATTAATGCCCGAGCTTTTCAGAGACACAGAAGGGGTGCAGTATTTCCAAGACGACATCCTAGTCATGGGGAGAACCAAAGCAGATCATGACGCCAAGCTCTCCACTGTGCTGCGCATACTAAGGCAAAATATCCTCACCGCAGAATGGGACAAGTGCAAGTACGGAGTGTCGTCGGTCACATACCTGGGCCACGAAATAAGTGACAAAGGAATCGCACCTAAACAGGCAAATGCGAAGGCCATAAAGGACGCACCCACTCCCGAGAACAAGGACGATGTCCATTCCTTTGTACGGATGGCGGAACTCTACAGCAAGTTTGTGCCTCATTTTGCCACCAAAACACACAACTTGCGTCAGCTCCTAAAAGAGAAAAATGCTTTCACTTGGTCAGTGGAATCCCAGGAAGAATTCCAGCAAATCAAGGAAGACATCTGTGAAGCCGTACCTCTACACGGATTTGACCAACGGGCGTTATCCATTCTCACCACAGATGCGAGTGACAGAGGGTTAGGGGCCGTTCTAATGCAGAAGTCCGATATGGGTGAAATGCCAACCGTCAACTTTGCGTCTCGATCCCTGGCTCCGAATGAAGAGAAATTCAGTGTGGTGGAGAAGGAGATGCTAACAGCTATTTGGGCAATGGAAGCATTCTGCCAATTTCTGTGGGGTTCCAGATTCCTACTCAGAACGGACCACAAGCCCTTAGTAAAAGTACTCACATCCAGCGGACATGCGACAGCCACGCCTCGCGAAAATGATCCTGCGCTTACTGGATTATGTGTATGATGTAGAATATATTCCAGGCACCAAGAACAAAGTTGCCGACTTTCTCAGCAGGGCAGCAGCAATGGAAAACGCACCCACACCAACGGAAGACGACGATTACACCATAGCATTCACGGAGGACCAAGAGTCAGTCATAAGCGCACAAGAGTGGAGAACGGCATACGAAGCGGACACAAGTCTCATATCAGTCAAACGGTTCATAGTAGCTGGATGGCCAGAGAAGAAACACTTGTACACTGAACAGCGGAAATTTTACGAAGTTTGGGAAGAGCTATCAGTAGCGGACAATGAGATATTCATGCTGAGAGGTGATAAAGTAGTGCCCCTAGGCCAACTAGTAAAACGGTTACTCACCATACTGCAAGAAGGGCATCTAGGCATAGTGAAAATGAAACAGAGAGTCAAACAAACATACTGGTGGCCTGCACTTGACAGCCAGGTGGAAAGACACGTCAGAGAATGCGCACAGTGCAGCAATGCTGACAAAACACAGACTGCGATGCGACCTCCATTAGGAAAGTTCACCAACCCCGTAAATCCATGGGATGAGTTATCTGTGGACATATTGGGACCCATTTTAGATGAGCACAGTGTATCCAAGTATGCCATTGTGCTCGTCGATCGGTTTTCCAAGTGGCCGGAAATTGAGATATGTGAGACTGTGGACACAAACGCCGTAGTGGCCTTCCTCACTTCCACGGTCCTAAGAGAAGGGATTCCACGAGTCATTACTTGTGACAATGGGCCTCAATTTATGTCTGACAAATGGAACGCATTCATGAAACGGAATGGAATAATGACTAAACACACCCCGGTATATCATCCTGCCAGGAACGGCCTAGCAGAAAGATTCAATAGGGTCATCATGGGGTCGATTCAAGCCGCCATCAACGCAGGAAAAAACTGGGAGGCAGAACTCAAGTGCACAATATGGGCCTACCGCATCACTCCCACCAAGACCGGTTATAGCCCATTCCGGATTTTGAGGGGCTGTGACCCATTCACCAGGGACAAAGTGGCATGGAAACAATGCACGGTACAGAGCAAATGGTCACCAGCGGTGGTACGCAGCAATCTGGAAAAAGCTCAGAAGATCTACACGGACCACTACAACAGATGGCACAAGGTCAAGGAAACATTGCTGGAAAAAGGGGAATGGGTCAGAGTGAAACTCGCTTAATTGAGGAGGAAAGCCAACAGCAAGTACAGTACACCCTTACAAGTACGAGAAGTTTACGCCAGGTCTGCCCTGTTAAGTGATGGGAAGATATGGTCCCAAGACAGAATGCCCAAGTGTAACAAAGTGATGAAGTGGCCTGAGACATGAGCTACACAACCGGAAGAGAGCAATGATGGGAACCTGGGGAAGGAAGACAATAATGAAGACCCAAGTGGGGACACAACGGGCATTGATGCAGCTGAGGCGATCACTACCAGAACACGGAAGAGTTCAGAAGACACTGGACGGCAGGCACAGCAAGACGAACAAGGTGCGTGTGGCCGGGACATCAGGGACCACCTACCGGAGACACCTAATGATGCCCCACCCAGTGGCAGCAGAGACGCTAGGACACATACACCTTTGAGACACACCTGCACAGGCAGGACCGTGGTACTGCCTGAGAAGTATTGTGAGTTTGAGATGAAATCATGAACCTTTTACATTGGGAACTATGATAGTTTAGCATAATGTTAGTGTTGTAATTCTTTGCAGTGTTGCTAAAGGGGGAGATATGTAGTGTTGCGCTCTAGTGTTTACGTTGCGTAATGACGTAGAACGCCAGGAGCGCAGTGGCCATTTTGCTGCGAGTATTGCACGGCCGCTGACCGATCCGGAGCGTCAACCCGGCGCTCTCTGAGCGTGAATAAATACTTAAAACACACACAACGTGTCCGCCTCATCTGTACCCCAATCGCCTCACTACAACTTCAGTCTTAAATATTCAAACATGGGAAGTACAGGTAGTTATCCCTGTTTAAACGTCTTACCGGCATCCATCCCGACCGCCCTCGAATCGGACTGCATTCCCCTGCTGTAACTAAAAACAGAACTTTTCTGTTTTGGAAAAAAGCCTTAAACAAATCGTACCTGCTTGGGTCGACCGCCGAGGCCAGCCTAGTTCGCCCCGTACTCCCTTGGAGTTCAGATGATGTGGAGCCGGCTCCCGGAACAAATTGCGATCTCCTGGCACAGGGGCTCTCACAAGATAGGCGCCACTCTTCTTATATCTACAGCGGCCTGAAAGTTTCCCGTCATCGCTTGGCCATCGGAGATCTCTGCCTTGAGGATCAGACCTTAGACTCAAGAGCCGCCTCCAGATCGTAGGATCCCTCTTCCCCCATCCCGGTGTGACCGTCATTGTGCCTGAAGCCAACACGGGGGTCTGAGGTATGTGCACCTCCAATGCTGCAAAAACCTCCAACTTTTCCTGGCTGTTTTCTGCTTTGATCTTCGCTCTGCCCTTCGCAATCTCGTGATGATTACGCCGCCTCATATTGGATTTCTTTAATACTGGCTGGCATCCATGTTATGAGGGCTGCTTGTTTCCTTACCTTCTTGCCGAAGTTGATGGAAGCATTGCAGGATCCACGACAATGGTGATAGAATATTACCAGGAGGAGAGTGTTGCGTTTGTTCTAATAAAGCCTCACATTCAAATCGCGTGAATTAGGTTTTAATTGCTTGCTGCCTGACTTTAAAATGGCGACTTTAAAATGGCGGCGCCTTGAGGACAATATCTTCTTCCTACGCTGCCTGACATTAAAATGGCGGCAGCGATTCAAAATCATTGTGAGTACTTTACCCCTCAAATTATTTGGAAAGTTGTTATAGAGGATGGGAATTAAGCTTTATCTTTGTTTTAAAGTATGTCCAGCCCTCTTGGGTTGTTAAGCCCTTAGATCAGACTGATGGTCCATAGACTTGATTGGGTTGGGCACCTTGCTGGACTATGCACATACATATATATATATATATATATATATATATATATATATATATATATATATATATATATATATATATATATATATATATATATATATATATATATATGCCCAACCCAATCAAGTCTATGGACCATCAGTCTGATCTAAGGGCTTAACAACCCAAGAGGGCTGGACATAATTTAAAACAAAGATAAAGCTTAATTCCCATCCTCTATAACAACTTTCCAAATGATTTGAGGGGTAAAGTACTCACAATGATTTTGAATCGCTGCCGCTATATATATATATATATATATATATATATATATATATATATATATATATATATATATATATATATATATATATATATATATATCCAAAAGAACTCCTCCTCACGAAAGGCCAGTGTGGTCCGGGCCCATTCTCGAAGCAGGGGCCTCTGTACTGCGTCACTGGCAAACACAGGAAATGTCTCCAAAAGAACTCCTCCTCACGAAAGAGCAGAGGCCACGGCGGGGGACATTTGGAAGCACTTTATTTAACAAAATATTGGCGAATGCATTTCGGCATTGGTTTGCCTTCCTCAGCGCCCAAGTCAGTCAAAGGCTTCCTTCTCACAGAATGTAAGTCCTGCTGCCTCCTTATATGTACAAAGAGGCTCCGCCCCCGGAGAAATAATTTTCACCTGCTGCAGTTCACGGCAATCTTCGTGGACTCCAACACCTAGAATGCAGTGTTTTTCATTCCAGGTAGGTGATGCAAGGGTTGTTGATAGCATCAGATGTTTTTTGGCAGAAAGCAGGTTTGCGATGGTTAGAAAGCCCAGTTCTGCTGCTTGTGGTGTTAAGCAAAGCACCTCCTCGGGTCCCCACAACTGCTTCAGCCACGAAGCTCAGGTTATACCTCAGCGGGGGCAGCACTGTAAATACACGCCGCCCAGCATGAGGTTAATAACCTCACTACCGCCCTGTCTCTCCCCGAGCATCATGGCGGGCTACAGTCCATTCCAATCACTTGGAACACAAGAAAATTGCCGGAGCAGAGCCAGTGTGGTCCGGGCCCATTCTCGAAGCAGGGGCCTCTGTACTGCGTCGCTGGCAAACACAGGAAATGTCTCCAAAAGAACTCCTCCTCACGAAAGAGCAGAGGCCACGGCGGGGGACATTTGGAAGCACTTTATTTAACAAAATATTGGCGAATGCATTTCGGCATTGGTTTGCCTTCCTCAGCGCCCAAGTCAGTCAAAGGCTTCCTTCTCACAGAATGTAAGTCCTGCTGCCTCCTTATATGTACAAAGAGGCTCTGCCCCCGGAGAAATAATTTTCACCTGCTGCAGTTCACGGCAATCTTCGTGGACTCCAACACCCAGAATGCAGTAAATATATATATATATATATATATATATATATATATATATATATATATATATATATATATATATATATATATATATATATATATATATATATATAATATATATATATATATATATATATAATCAATGGTTCTGCAGTTATGCCATCATCTCATAACGATTTTATCTCCTCTCTACTGATGTTTACTACTATGTTGATCCTGCTCTCAAATCTTCAGTGACGCTTGAAACCGTTGGTCCTACTGCACGTACTGAAAACAGCGGCTACTGGGGACTCTTTCTCCCTAAGCTTGCAATTCCTGTGTCCAGGCCGCTTATTCCCTCATAGAGGGGCTTCAAATAGTCCTGTGTAACGGCTAATGGCAGTTTATTGATTTGAGTCTATTTAGGAGATCCCACGACGGCCTTGTATCATTAACTTTGCACAGTAAGATCCCAAATCCTCCCATTGCGCTGACTTTCCGCCCTTGCACTTTTCTGTTGGAAGAACCGCCCTATCCTCTTCTCTCTGATCCCACCATCTCCAGGTCTCTATTTCACAATGGAAATAAGTCCAGATCCCAATGGTTCCAATACCTTCATCATCAATTACCCAACTGGCCTCTCTAAAAATGCGGCAAAAAAATACAAACACTGCATACTCAAAACTAGACCAGAATATCTATTCTCAGACCCCTGTTTCTGCACCAACAAAGGTACCCTGGTGAATGACCTCATCTTCTATACCAGAAAACGGGCATGCTGGCGAGTAATGTTCTTCTCCCTGCTTCGAATAACAGGTCTGAAGAAAACCGCACATGGCATCAAACTAACATCATCTCCCTCGTCCTCCCTCAAAGCCTCCACTACTATCACTCTCTACAATAATGGTATCATCGTAATCCAGCTTCTAATCGTAACCTTGCAAAGAAGGCCAGTTTTGACCCCTCTCCTAAAAATGCGGCGTATGGCAATCCCTTTGTCTCCTACTCACCCTCTACTTCTCCGTTGGACTTAACTAGTAAGCCCCCCTTAACTGTTGCGAGTACCCCACTCTTCCCTAACTCCTCATCTCTTATAGATGTGCCCAGCACCGCCTTGTCCCTTATGGAAGTAGATCATCCCACTAGAGCTCCCACTCAGGTTGCTGGCGGATCTATGGGATCTAGCTCATCTCCGTCTATCAGTCTGTCACTGGGTGTCTCTCAATCTGCCACAGACTAGGCCGCTCTCTGAACAGCGAGTCCCCACACAGGTCTCAAATGACTTACACTGATGCTCCCATTCACTGATTTTCTCTCCCTTACACCCCCCACCCCTAGACCACCATTCTGACCTGGCTGCCCCATGCCTATTTCCTTGCCACAGACCATGCCACATTCTGATTGAGTCCCCACAAAGGCCTCAACTGACTTACACAGAGACTCCCCATCACCATTATTCTCTCCCTCTGTCCCCCCACCCCTAAACCAAAATGCAGACCTGGCTGCGTGCTTCGACAAGATGTCTAGTCGATTGCTCCTACTTATTTCTGAGCTACAGGACCTGAAATCCCTCTCTAATAACTTTTTCCCAATGATCAGCTCTCATTTCACATCATTGAAGTGGCCCAGTTCATCCACCAGGGATTGCGACCAATCGGATCTACTGGTAGCCTCCTCCTTTTCAAATTCCTTTCCCCTACCTAATACCACCGCCAACCCCATAGGATCTGGCACTCTCCGGGCATCCACTGATTGCCTGGACAATCACTACTCTAATTCTCCTGATTCCATAGCTAACACGGCCCAGACGAGTCAAATTCATTCCATCCTTTCCAACCCAAACAGAGAACCTCCTCGCAATCTTAGAGGCAGCATCTCACACAACCTCACCCATGTAAAAATCTCCCAGAGTTCTTCCCCCCTGACCCACTATGACTTAAATGTGTACAACTTAATTGTAGATCAGCCAGTAAACACGCCTCTGATATCTTCGACCTCATCCAACACAATGATCTAGACATTATCATCCTCACCGAAACCTAGTCAAATTCCTCTTCCACCCCTATCTTAGACCTCCTAGTTCCTCCCACTCATGACATAATTAGACTAGACAGAACTCTGAAGTTGGGTGGTGGACTAGCTTGTATAACACAGGAACACACTCTCGATTTCTCTCTTGGATTCCTCTGCCCCTTCATCCACTGAATACCTGTGTCTCAGCATCTCTAGTATGAACTTACCTGTTTGCAAACTTCATACCTTTTATCACCCTCCAGGTGACAATCTCCCCTTCATTGAGCATCTAATGTAAATCATTACTAGTAATGTTGACTCAGCAGTGGCCCAAATCTTTCTTGGTGATTTCAACCTTCACTGGTCCAACCCCAAGGATTCCGCTGTATCCTGCTTGAAATCATTCTTAGTGGATCAAGATCTGACTCAGCACTGTGACCAACCAACTCACACTAAAGGAGAAACTGTAGACCTTATCATCTCGAAAGACCACACCATCACCCTAGATTCCATTACCCCCTGTGTGAGTCAGACCATCATAACATCCTCTTTTACATTAACAGGGAGGTATTGAAGAGGAAGGTTCAACCTTTGAAATCAAAGATATGGAAAAGGGACATCAGATCAATTGATTCCGACGAACTAGCCACCCAATGTAAGTCTGCCCTCTCGCCCAGGCTGATCTGGTTGAGGTGCAATCACTCACCGACGCCTACAATTCAACAATCTCGAACATCATGGATAACATTGCTCCACTCAAACACAAAAATTTCTCAAACAAAATATCCAAACCATGGTATAATGACAACTTAAACACAGAACGACCCAACCTCAGGGCTGCCGAACGGTCTTGGCGATCCAATCCTTCCTCTGACCAACTAAAACTCCTTAGAGAAGTCAGGAGCCTCTACAATAAGCAAATCAGGAGTGCCAAGTCTGACTACTTCAAACACCAACTGGATCAAGCGGCAAACCGTTCTAAGAAACTGTTCGAATTGGTCAAACAGCAATCAGTCGTTGGTCCATCCCACTCTGAACTGGATGACTGCCCACCCTCATGTGATGATCGGGCCGCTTTCTTCTCTGAAAAATCTAGACTCATATCTGCTGATCTCGCCTCTTAGAAGGCTCTATTTCCTCCCTCAGGTGCTGCCTCCTCTCTTGACCCCTTGGATAAGGACAAATTGACCTCCATGATTACTAAGAACAAGGCGTCCTGGGGCACCTTTACCCCTTTTACTGAAAACGACATCCACAAGATTCTTCAGAATATCAACCCCTCCAACCACTTCAGCGACCCGTTGACCCTGGCTATATTCAAGGAAATCAAGAATGTAATTATCCTCACCTGGACAAGGATAGTAAATGCTTCTCTTTCACAAGGCAGGATACATAGTTGCCTAAAAGCAGCTCAGGTTTCACCGATCCTAAAAAACCTAATGCTGACAAATCTGATCTCAAAAATTTCTGCCCCATTTCTAACATTCCCACCCTAGCTAAACTCCTAGAAAAATGTGTTCAATCTCAACTTTGCGATCACTTAGAGAACTATCAACTTCTAGACTAACATCAACCGGGTTTCAGGAAGGGACACAGCACTGAAACGGCTCTCACAAACGTTATGGATGACATTTTAAAAATGCTTGACAAAAACAAATCTTGCCTCCTGATTCTCCTTGACCTGTCATCGGCTTTCGATACAGTTAACCATGATAACCTTCTATCCATCCAGCAAAATAAAATGGGTTTTGCTGATCAGGTGCTACAATGTTTCTCTTCTTTCCATCAGCACAGATCACAAAGAGTCAAGGCAAACCACTCCCTCTCCCAGCCCTCCCCTGTACTCATGGGGGTCCCCCAAGGGTCTGCCCTATCTCCCATCCTATTCAACCTTTTCCTGGAACCTCTCGGTAAGTCAATAAACTCTATGAACATTCTCTTCCACATGTATGCGGACGACACGCAACTCTATTTGAAAATCTCTTCCTCGGATAACATCATCTCCCTCAACACTTGTCTAACATCTACTCAAAACTGGTTAACTGAGAACCATCTCCTGCTTTACACTTCCAAAACAGAATTCCTGATCATCTCCCCCCCCAAACCACATCCCCAAGATCGACCTATGGCTGAGTCACCTCACTGCTTTCAATTGCACGCCTCTCATCATTGACTCAGCAAAATCCCTCGGAGTCACCTTGGACAAGTTCCTGAATATGAAGAACCATATCAGTAATGTATGTAAGGGAGCAAACCATTTGTTGAGGTCACTCAGAATGATTAAACCTTTCCTTCCACTAAAGGATTTCAAGCAGGTAGTTCAAGCGCTTGGCTTGCCGAGGCTTGACTACTGCTGCGCTACTCTCAATGCAGTGGTGGCTGGTGACATTTGAAAGTAGTGAGGTGTAACATTATTGTCGTACTGCACAGCTGCGAGCGAGCTCGAGCAACCTACGGGGGGATTTGGGGGGGTTGTCCCCCAAGAACATTTTGAAAAAAGAGTGGACAAACTGTGCATTTTTAAGCAAATTTGAGGAACTTGGAAGGTTAATAAAGCAATTATTGCTGGGCCTAAACTGCCCTCACAGGCTTATCTACAAGTTCCTCATCTCAGCACCAGAGTACCGTGTGAGTAGCACAACTCCACTACAACAACAGGCTCTACCTCACCTGGTAAAGATATGATTTTTTCAGCTGCTTTAAAAAGTAGCAGCCAGGCTGATAAAGCTCCATTGATGCTCAGGTATTATCCTGCAAACCTGACAGCACAGTGTAACTCACACTCGCTAGTCAATGAAACATTTTGCACAATCCATAAATTAATGTATTCTGATCCACAGTCACACATGTTCCCAGCAGCATAAACACGTACCAACACCTCTCACCTGCACAGATATGATAAACGGATAACACAAACAGGCAGGCTAAGTTAACGTTGCAATGTCATTTAGTGTGGGCACTGCCATCGAGCTAATCCTACACCCCTTGCTGCCTTGATCACCCTGTGAATTTCTCTCCAGGACTCTACAATCACTGGAATGCCGCGGTGGCAAACGGCATAATGCGCAGGAAGAGTCTCTTCGACAAAGAGAGCAGCATACCATCAGCAGAAACAAACGAGGGGGCAATCATGCTGTATGTTTGTTTTTGTATAGCACAAACTCGACACTAAGGTATCGGTGCGCTTTACATGAGCCCCAGCTGCACTGCATTATTACAGAAGGGCACATTCATTGTTAGGCACAGTGAGATTTAAGTGATTTCAAATCACTTAAATCTCACCTTGCTGATTTCCCCGGAATCACAGGATGTTGAGCCTCTGTTATGTTCCCGCCGAGACTTGAACCCTTGAACCCCAGCCAGCTTCAAGGTTGGCCGGTGAGACAGCCCTTTGTGCACGGGAGTTATCCAGCTATTAGACCACTCAGTCCCGACAGAGAGAAATGAAATGGGTCCAATTACCACAGGCCATTTTATATCTGTCCACATAACACCAGTCAATTAATGGAGGAAACTAACCATTTTATTTCCATATTTAACCCTTTAAATCAGCATATTGGTCGTAACCACTTGAAAAGAAGAAGGAAACACAGGTATGGTGTGGAGCTCTTCTTTAATCTTCCCAATAGATCACTGTCTCTGCAGCAACTGCCATCTTCCACACCCCACATTCCAAACACGAATGCCCACAGATGCCACGAGCGGTGGACCACGCGGCACACATCTTAACACATCCCCTTCCCCACATTTCAAACAAAGAAATTCAATCTAACCACCCAACCCCACCCCAAAAAAAAAAAACAGAGGAGAGAAAAAAAAATGATCATTCAAGATGTAACAAAATCACGATACTTGGCAGGAACAGAAATAGTTCTAGAAGACCTCTGCTGAGGAACAATACAGTTATCAATTGTCCTCACACTCACACTGGGAGGAATTGGAGAATCCAGACTAAATATGTTCTTTACAAATTCCACTTTAGACTTGGGTACAATGGAAATACAAGACTTATTCCAAATCTTCCCATTATCAAGCACCACAACATGATCCTTCACCTCTTTGACTCTTACAGGAGGAGAAAATTTAGCATGACCTTTGCGTATGAGTATGGGTTTCTTGATTCTCACCCAATCACCTTGACATACCGGAGATGTTCTAATACTACTACGTGCATATTTTGCTTGGGCAGCAGCCCTAACATCAGCCACTCTTCCAATCTTACCAACATCAATCTCTTTCCTCAACATCCAATCCTTATTAAGTTTGGAACCTGCCACCCTACCCCTAAGCAAGGTGAATGGTGACACACCCGTACTGGAATGAGGAGTAACCCTCATAGCCCACAACATGTCTGAAAATACTTGCTTCCAATGTAACCCATTTATAGAAGCCAATTGTAAATGATCTTTAATAACACGATTCAGGCGCTCAACCAAACCATTGCTACATGGATGATATAAAGAGGTAAGTACATGTTTAATACCATGCTTCTTAAAATAATCCTCCATTTCAGCTGAAACCAACTGGGTACCATTGTCCGATACTAATTCCTCCGGGAACCCCTCTCTCAGAAAAACATCCGTGAAGAAATTAATCACTGTGGCAGAATTAATATCTTCAACAAATTTAACCTCTGGACATTTTGACATGTAGTCAATTAAGACTAAAGCATACTTGGGGGTACTACCCAAATCATAAAATGGACCTGCCACATCGAACACCAATTTGCACCAGGGTACCTCTTTAACAGAGATAGGATTCACAGCAGACGGACAAGTAACTTGAGTCTTGTCGCTCAAAACACAGGCTCCACAATCACGCACACAGTGTTCAATTGCCCAATCCACACCAGGCCACCAAAAATCTTCACACACTCCTCGTTTCATAGCACGGATACCCAAATGACCAACATGAGCTAAATCCAGAACAGTTTTACAAAGTGACTTGGGCACAACCAACAAACCCGCTCTGCGTAAAATACCATCCACCAAAGACAACTCATCACTAACCCTACTGAATGGAACCAACTCTACAGACAAATACTTTTCACAAGGCCATCCACTGGTTACAAAGTGAATCACTTTACACAAATCAACATCCTCAGAAATTGCACGTCTCCAATCAACCTCAGACAAAGAAGCGTCAGTCTCAGACACAGAACTAACAGCACACACCATCTCCAGCTGGTCATATTCTTGCTCTAAATCGTCGTGAGAAAGGGGTAGCCTCGACAGACAATCAGCTACACTGTTCTTTACCCCTGGTACATACTCTAAATGGTAATTGAACACAGCCAGTCTGTACTGCCACTTCGCTATGCGAGGTGTAGCTCTTCCACCACCCTTAGTTGTGAAGAGATCCACCAAAGGTTTGTGGTCAGTTTTGAGTATTATATGATTACCCCACAAAAAAATTCTAAAATATTGTACACCCCACCATAAGGCGAAAGCTTCCTTTTCAATAGTCGAATAGGTACTTTCAGCACCACGAAGAGTCCTGGAAGCAAAAGCTATTACCTCCTCTCTATTATCAGTTCTCCTTTGCATTAAAACCGCTCCCAGACCAACGTTACTGGCATCAGTAATGACGATGCATTGATCATTGAGATCAAATAACTTGAGTGGACGTGCCTGTACAATTACTTCTTTCAAAGAGCTAAAATCATTGGCACACTGCTCAGACCAATCATACCTTGCATTCTTCTTCAGCAAATTACGTAAACACACAGTTCTGTCAGAAAAATTTGGAACAAATTTTGATTAATACTCAACTAGTCCAAAAAAGGAACGTAATTGGTCTTTGTTCTGCGGTTCAGGTGCATTGCAAATGGCATCCAACAGTTTCATTTTTGGTTCCACACCCTTGGCTGAAATATGGTGACCTAAATAATCTACACCGTCCCTGAGAAAGCTGCACTTATCCTTCCTTAAAGTCAAGCCATAAGATTCTACAATATCCAAAACAGTCTTGACCCTCTCATTATGTTCAAGAACAGACCTCCCATGTATAAGAATATTGTCCTGAAAGAAGACGACCCCTGCGGTGTCTTTAAACAGGTTACCCATAAGACCCTGAAACACAGCAGAAGCCGACGCTAGTCCGAACGGCATCCTTAGATAACGAAAAGCCCCCTCAGGAGTCACAAATGACGTGAGATGTCTAGACTCTTTGAATAATTCAACTTGGTGGTACGCTGAAAATATGTCAAGAGTAGAGAAATACTTCGCCCCCTCCAGAGTAGACAACATCTCATTTATATTGGGCAAGGGCTGACGATCTATCCAAATGCAGGAGTTCAAGTCACGCAAATCCACACACATCCTAAGGGAATTATCGGGCTTGTGCGCCAAAACTATGGAAGATAACTATTCCGACCCCTCAATAGGCTCGATAACACCCAAGGCACACAATCTCTCAAGTTCACACTTCAACTCATTATGCATACTAAGAGGTACCTTGCGAACCTTGTCTTCAATCGGCTTAGCACCCTCTTTTAAAACAATACGATGTTGGAAACCCTTTAGTTTGCCCAGCCTATCACTAAAAACATCAGGATACTTCTGAACCCAATCACTTTCACCCAAAGCACACACAGAAGGCACATGCTCAGTATCCGAAAGAGAAGCATAATATTGCTTTGCCTCACCCCTAGATAAAACCATATTAGGATGATTAGGGTCAAGAATGATCCTAAGCTCCCCTTGTTCATGCCAACCCAATAAATTAGCACCATCCTCAACGACATAAATCATACATAATGTGCATTCTCCTTTGAAATCGAGCTTGGCTTTGAATTTGCCAAAAACTTCTACCCTTTTTCCCCCATAATCAAACATCTTTGATTGATGATGGTGCCAAAGAGATTTCACCCAGAACCACGAAGTCTCCAACATTATTTAAGGTGAAAGGAGACCCTGAATCAGCAAGAAATTTGGTGGGCTTATCATTAAGATTGATGTCACACATAGGAGATTTTCTCCTCTGGGATTCATCAAGGGATGCAATTACCACTATACCCTCAGCCTCCATGGGAGAAGCCGATAACATCAACAACTCATAACAGGTGTCATCATCATCACATTCCACATTATGCTCCTCTATATTCTTTACAGTATGTGCAGATCCTTTTTGTACAACAGAAGCCTTACACATACGCGCAAGATGACCCCTTTTTCCACATTTGAAGCAAGATTGATTAGCAGCAAAGCAAAATTTGAAATTGACCTACTGCCACATCGATAACATGACAAGCCTTGAGTATCATTCTTTGATTTAGAGACTGAAGGCCGGGAAACACTTGTGTTCGTAATCTTGGAAAACTTTGAAGGCTTTGGAGTGAGTACATTGATCTCCGTTACAGTAGAAGATGTACATGCAGGAGCAGTAACAGGTGTACTCATCTCTTTCATACAGAACTGTGAATGTTCAACAGATTTAGCCAGAGTCAAAGCAGTCTCCAAATCAGGATAATCAGACGACAAAAGCTTCTCTCCCACTTTCTTGTTACATGTGCGTTCAATCAACTGATCACGGATGATCTCATCTCTGAACTCTCTGTAGTTGCAGTTCACTGCTAAAATCCTCAAAGCTGCGACAAAGTCGTCGATTGACTCTCCAGGCATTTGTGCACGTTGCAAGAATTTATGACGTTCCAGAACAATGTTGCGCTTAGGATTAAACCTCATATCAAGCGTTCTTATTAACGAAGCATATTCATCAATGACCAATGAATCACCATCCTCACGTGAATTGTTGAGTATTCTCACTTCCTTCAGAGGCAGCGTTTCTAGAATGGATCTGCCTTCAACCCCCAGATTGTACACAAGAAGTGCTTTCTTCTTTTTTGAAGTGAATATATCACCATCAATTGCATCAATGTAAGACTCAAAAGTGGCTATCCATTGCTTCCAAATCATGGGAGGAGGACCAGGAGATTTTAAAAAGGGAGGTGGTGATGCTACTTTCTCCATTTGCGTGGGTGAGTTGCTGCCCCCAAGCGAATAAAATAAATAACAAGCTTAAGTGAATCACAACACCTTAAAATAATTTTAAAATGTCAAAAGTACCAGAAATTCCAAATGACAGTTTTCCCGTAGTGTGCAATGTAATACAGTCAGCCCTCAATTCAAGATGTTTTTAGAAAGAGAAAAAAAATGAGTTAAAATGTCTTTATTCCTTGAACTCCTTAAGACGTCTCTTCAGCGCGTATAAATAGAAATGCCCAAACACACCACGAAGAGTAAATGGTAATGACTTTATCCTTTAAATGATAAATCCACAAAAAACAGCTCTTCAGCGTGTGAATGTGTGTCCTGGAGCATTGATATCAGGGCTCAATGACAACAGAGAGTGACGTGGTACGCACGCTGACAAAACGCACGCACAGTGGCAGGCTCGTGCTCAAGCTCGCGCTGAAGGCTCGTCGAGACTCACACAGAAGGCGTTGGCACAGTAGGACAAAATTGCAAAGCACAGCACATGAGAGTAAATCCTAGCCAGAGGAACTTACTACTCAAAGACACAGACAGGGAAAGTCCATAAACGCGTCCGTCGTAAGTATTCTGCTTCAACAGCGCAGTTGCCTGGCCGTGAAGTAGAGATGATTTCAGGGCGTCCAGCAACACCAGTGAGAACAGGGACTACTGGGAGTCTTCGTCGTCGCCAATGAAAAGAAGAAGGAAACACAGGTATGGTGTGGAGCTCTTCTTTAATCTTCCCAATAGATCACTGTCTCGGCAGCAACTGCCATCTTCCACACCCCACATTCCAAACACGAATGCCCACAGATGCCACGAGCGGTGGACCACGCGGCACACATCTTAACACCACTCTCATAGCTCATTGCCCGCTGCCAGTGATAGATAAAAAACATAAACCCACTGTGACCTGCCTCCCCAACATCAGTGCTCTGCTCATACTTTGTAACCCTCACAAGCATCTCACCCATGACAGTTCTACCACTCCCCGCCCTCCGTGCCCCTCATGTACATTATTATTGAAGTGCAGTATGGCGTCTACAAAGAACTCAGCACTGTGGAGCAGACTTTCAATTTACACCTCCTGGGGAACACATGCACCTTAGTTAAAAATGGGCCTTTCTATATGGCCTTTGTGGACCTGTCACCTGCTTTTATTTGTATAAACAGATCAATCTTGTGGGGTCTTCTGGAAGATATGGGTTTGGATAAGCCACTTATTGATTTCCAACGACAACTTCATGGCAATATTAAGACCCCATCAAGTGTGTGACCAGGGCAATGTATGGGTATGCATATAGGGCATTTCTAAGGTGGATGTGTTTCAGCAAGTCGAAAATAGGTGGCTCAAAAGGATGCTTACAGTTCCCTCCCCTGCTCGAATTATATTTGTCATGCTGAATTAGGTGTCCCAAAATAATGCAGCCCCTTGTGGAGAGCAGTAGAGAGCAGTATGGACTAAATAAGCTGCTTCAATGAACAGGGGACTGTCTGGCCCTGGAAGATGCATTGTTAATTCCTTGGCTGAACTATATTAAGAAATCATTTGAGAATATTAGGATGATTACTTTCTTTGAGGATCCATATTCTATGAAAACAATAACTAAAAGGGATCTCTCCTCTATGATCTTGAAGGTGAGACTTTAAGAGTGGGATGCTAGGGAACTAACTAACATGTCTGTGGTAGCACACGATCCCCTGATAAAAGAACCGTGAGTGCAGCCTTATCCTAATATGGTACAGAATGTGCAACATAGGTTCCTATTAACAAGATTTCGGGTGAACACTATACACTATTTATATGCTTATAATGAGGTTAAATCTCCTAGTAGTCAACTGCCCCCCTCTCCATGTGTTAGTTTTTCGGACCAATCCATGCTTCATTTAACCTGTTATGGGATTTTTAAGAAGTTCCACGGAAAAGATGTAATATACTGTTGATAAAATGACTTAATTTTGTACAATGTAGGCCGGCTCTAATGTATACTCACCAACGTAATGGTTGTTACATGTGTTACACGACAGTGAATTTATTTTTATACATGTGAAGAAATTAGAAATAGGAGCATTGTGTCTTAGAGAGGGATCCTTTTACTGATTTTTAATGTTTTTATTGAAATATATTTAATTGCCATAGTGGGATTCTAGGGTATGATGGGAGTTTTATGTTGGGTGTTGTGTGAATTCAGGTATAATAAGTGTGCAGGTGTTTTTATAATTATAACACACATTGTGTGAGGGACGTTGTACAGGAGTGCTTCTGTGGGCAGGGAACCAGGAGTATTGTATGTAAGTGCAATGCTCATCTTAATGTTTTATGTAATATGGTATAATGTTTATTGACTTTTATGGCTAAGGTAGCCGAATCAAGTATTAGACTGACTGACATGCGTGTGTGTGCATTACGGTCCAACCAAGTAAATCTGTTTTAAAAGGCATGAGGAACAACATAACATGAGGATTTTGTATAGGGAACAACTGATTGCAGCGTGATACTACCACATAAAATAACCACGGTTTTCATCTACCCCTTTTGCTAAGCTACGCACCACACCTTTTTTGCTGTTGTTTCTGCTCTACATATAACGTTTTTTAGGGCTGGCTAAACAGCACAGCACAGATGTCTACTAAACCTATTGAGAACATTTAATTAAATTATAGACACAGTGGGCTTTGGCTCTGCCCAGAGGAGTTTTTTGCTCTCGCCTCATCCTATTGGCTGTTTGGTGTATCATTCAGCCTCCTATCGCCTGCTTGTTTTGCAATGGGTGAAGGACTATTTTACATTGCAAACCAACTCCATGGCTCTGAATATGAGCCAGGCAGAGTGAAATTACTGCATCATTTTATTCGTTATTTTCACTCTATCCGATTAGAAGTGTTTCAACATGTGGTTTAAACTTATGCAGAGTTAATGATCGGTAAAATTGCATGTGATGTATTCGCAGGTGGTAACACACCCAGAATTACCAGTAGGTACCATTTGCATGTGGAAACAAAGAAAGAAATCGTAGTTATTAACAACATTTTTCCCCCCATGACTAGGGCAGATGCAAATCGTTTTGAAATACTACAAATATTTTGGAAAGCATATTTGCTGTCCACATTTAACCAAAAGTTAATAATATCAGAAGTACACATTGAAAGTGTTTCTTTTTTGTACAAGCATTTAGATTAGTGAAGCATTACACACAGATGATGCAACTTAACCACAGCTCTAAAAAAGGACCCTATACTCATAGTTTCTCACACTTTTTACTTTCCTGTAGACCATGGAGCAAGAGTGCATTTCACAGAATTTAGCCCTGCTTGAGGTACAACTCTGCGTTTGACAAAGTCCTCATCCTGCCACAGGAGAAGGAGGGGGCACAGCACCAAAGAGGCAGGGCACACAGAAGGTGCAGGAGAGGGCATAGAAAACCTTACCTTTTAAACATGTCAACCTCATATTTTCAAGAAAAATAGGTTAGTCATGGACACCATTAACCACCTTCTTTCTATCCATAGGGGAAGCATTGGCACCAAATATTGCCATTAGGATATCTGTACACCCTACCCCCAGAAAACTACTGGCTGCATTAATTTGTTTGCAGCAGGAAGAAACCACAGCAACAGTTGCCCATTTTTATGGAATTTCCGAACTAACTTTTGTAACTCAGACAGGTGATGGGTACACTGCTCACATTAGTGTCATAACACACCATTTTCCATGCAGACCCCCACACAGTCAATGCTACTAAAGTAACATTGTTTTCCACTGGGGTTTTCCAAATGTTTTGAGGGCAATAGATTTCACATACATAAGCCTAATACAACTAACGACAGCTGAACAAATACACCAAAACAAGAATCAACAACCTACCATAAATGTACAAATGGTGTGTGATGCAATTTAGGCTTTTTTTACATTGCACTATTTCTTGGAACAGCCCACGGCTCCATGATCCTTCGGAAAAGCTGGCTTCCGTACACCGCAGAAACATACAACCGAAGAAGGACATGGCTACTAGGTGGGAATATATTTATGTACCTATTTATTCAATCATACTTCCCTTTCAACACCCATGTCTGTAATCAAACACACACCAGTAAAGTGATCAATGGTATCCGGCCTTTGTGTTTAGAATTGTGTTAAGTAACAAATCAACAAATTAATATAAGAAACGCAAAAGTAATGCATGGTAAGTCTGCTAGTAATATACCAGAAATCATCGTAAGAATACATTTAGCTTAGAGTTATCATCTACCCTAAACATAGGCTACAAATCCTTCAGATAACTCTGTATGCACCCTCAGTCCACGACTCATGACGCCACTCCATAATACTTCCACACAAGCAGTACAAATATATATATAGTGAAGCACACAGCCACACTCACAACACAATCCAATGTGCATTTGGACCACCAGGACATGCTGCAGATGCGGGCATAGATTGGGTGCTGGCCCGGCTTAGCCACGAAAAAAGGTGTGCAAAATTGCTCTTGTAAGTTGCACGCTCCACTACATTTCTATCACATGACCTGTGCTTGTGCTCATGGAAGATGGTATATTGAGATGAAGAGCCAGGATGGAGATTGACACCCACATGTAGGAGGACAACAGCCATAGTCTGCCAATACAATCGGAGTCAGAGACTACCTCATAAACAATGATTTTTGCTTTAGTACTTACAATATTTTTTTTCCTTAAGAGCACCTTTACACGATGACTGTGTTCAAAGATTGTAATGCTTACAACTATATAAGGAGTTCACCCTTTAAAGGCTACGCTATAAAGAAAACACAAACCTTAAAGTTACTGTAGCTAATGGCACACAATGTAGGCCACTCATCAGTAAAACAACCAAACGTGCCCAATTCTTTAATCCAACACCAACACTCAAAAATATATGAAATACAAATAAACAGCTGTCAAGTAAAGTACATCAGAATAGAGAAGTTACACTAATGCAAAATTCACTTTTAAGGATCCCTTTTTCTGGCAGGTGAATCGGACATTACTATTAATTGAGCGGTATGGAAGTGTCTCCTACAAGGCTGTCTAAGAGAGACCTGTTGAGAAGAGGTACTGGATACTTAAGGGGGTGGGGGAATGACTGCTGGCAAAACCACGCCCTGAGGCAGGTACCTGTGTAAATGGTCCATTGGTGAATACGTGTGCTCCTCCAGTGAATGCAGCCTGGACATGTCGTTAAACAGCTAGTCTAGTGAAATGGTGTGCGGCATGCTTCACATAGCCTTTGTTGGTCCCTTTTGCGCTGCATGATCAAAGAAAGGTTGGCATTGGGCCTAGCTTAAGCCATGTGGCATTTGAATGCGATAATGTGTTTTAGAGCGATGCTGGTACAGGCTGCATCTCTTCCTCTGTAGAGGCGCTCCACTTTACACCCCTTTCATGTGGCAGCAACATAACCTCACCTTCCTCCTCCTATTGCCCTTCCTTCATGGGCGCAGCTCTTACCCTTTGAGGAATGGGTGCTGACAAAACTGGTTTAGTAATTGAGACAGCAGGCAATTGATGTCTCTTTTGGAGTATGGGCAGTAGGGAGGACGCTTCCTGGCAGGGTGTCAACTCACCATTTCAGACTGAGAACTGCTAACCACAGTGCTTGAGGTAAGAGTGGCAAACATAGTCAGTGTATTGATTGACACTGTGCTAGGGAAACAATAGTGGCACTGGATTGTGCGATTACTTTCTCTTTCAATGTTTTGCAAGTGGATATTAGTGCACAATGAGTTCTGTTTTGAATATTCTTCTGTGTTACCTGCAATGATAAGCGAAATTCCTTTTTCAACATTTTGTCAAGGCCAAGGCCCATCTCAGGACATACAACTACTATTTTACTTCCACCTCGGACACAGCACATTTTATTTTACTTTCAATGACATCTCGGTATATCTATTTTAAAGGCATGTGAACATCACTCATACAATTAACATTTTGTGCCTGCCAGGTAGGTCATTGTGCCATACTGATGCATTGACGTATATGGTATTGTGGTGTATCACACTCACCAGTCCCTCTTCTCCTCCTTCCTCAACTCCTCCAATGCAGGTCACATTGATAATAGTCACAACCTACTTCTCCCACAGAAGGAGTTAACTTTAGTTCTGGTGCAGGTCCTCCCACAATGGTCATACGCTCATGTCTGTGCTCAGATCGCAGTTCTCTAACAAGACATGTGAAGTTCTGGAATTGTTTTTTCACATTCTTTCACTGTCCGGGGAGGTGCAGACACAGCATCGACCTTCTGTGTTATTAGTTACCAGGTTTTAGTTCTAGGTGTGAATTTGGTCTTGAACATTAAAAGTACCATCAGGTGTGCTTCTTCGTTCACTACTTCAGGCTCACTGGGGGCCTCATTTATGAGGTTTTACCTTAAGGCAGCGCCTCAGGCCTTCCTGCTGCACTGAATTACGGTAAAAGAAAAGGGCAGGAATGAGCTGTATCTATCATGCATTGTGGGGATGATTATTTCTGTGCAGGAAGGTAAACCATCCGAGAAAGTCTTAAAATTAGGATTTTTCTCAGTTTAGGAGTCCTAAAGTTAGGAGTCCTAACTTTACTACTACTAAACTGAGAAAAATCCTAATTTTAAGACTTTAGGTATTCACAGAAGTCATTTAGGAGTCCTAAAGTTAGGAGTCCTAACTTTACTACTCCTAAACTGAGAAAAGTCCTAACTTTTAAGACTTTCGGTATTCACAGAAGGCATTTAGGAGTCCTAAAGTTAGGACTCCTAACTTCTGTGAATACCAAAATGAGTAAGTGCCTTCTGTGAATACGAAAATGGTAGTAAGTTTAGGATTTTGTCTTAAGTTAGTTCTGTGAATCGGGCCCCTTGTTCTTTTTTTTAAATTTGGTTTCTGCTCTCTCCTTCAGTGTTCTATTCCATTATTCCACACTTGAGCAGTCCTTCCCTGTTTATTTACGGTGCGTTTTTTCAAAGTTTTGGGCACTCTCCGTGCCATTAGTGGGCATCTATCTTGAAACTTTTTTTTCCATTCATGGTAGCTGGCTGTAAGTGCACATGCACATGCAGCAGGCACCTGTGAATCAGAAATGTCTTATTGTAAAAAACACATTTAAAGATGGCCACCGCAGATGCACACTCCTCTACAATGACCATCTTAGATAGGGTTAGTTAAAACAAGTCAAATTCAGTCCATTTTTTGTTGGTAAAAATGTTGCAGATGCATTTATAGATGGCTACAGTAGATATGTGCTCTTATATAGTTGCCTCCTTTGAATTCCATTTGTATTGTTTTAACAAACCCAGTTGTAAGATGACCACTACAAATGTGTGCACATTGGTGGCGGCCATCAAACAATTACTTTAATATACTAACAGCTAACACATACAAATTGCATTTGCCCATCCCTGTATTTGATCATTAAATAGGTGTTCTGATCCTTTAGGATATTCTGTTTAATTCACAACTCCTTTCTTGTTCTGCTGGCTACACTCTATTTGCATTTGCTGATAACACATTTAATGTTGCTTTGATAATCTTTCACTGGCTGTTTACTCTTGACTATGGAGCCCAAACATTCCTGTATCGTTTGATGATACTGACGATGCTGTGGATATAGACTGCTCAGTTCATCCCCCAAAACGTTCTGGCCAGTTAAAAAAAAGTACCTGCTTTTCATTGTAATAAAAATTAAATTAAAGGCTGCCTTTACTTTCTGACATTTACAAATGTCACTGCCACAATTAATGATACGGCAATACAGTGACAGCAAATTCTCTTTTACCTAAAGGTTTAGTTATAAGCTTTGTACTGAATAAAAGTTGGTTAATGTATTTTCTCACACAGAAATTGCGTCTTTTGTATAATATTGTAACCCAGCTGAATTGTTTCGTCATAGTACCAATGGGGAGGGGAGATACATGTGCCGGTGAAATCGAGAGTGCACACATTGTTATGCCAACAGCAGTGTCACCTACATCCTGTTCTAATATTTGCTAGAGAATGTGAATACAAATTTAGTTGCCACAGAAACTCCAGTTTGGATGAGCACAAACTGAAATCTGTTGGGGCGCATTGAAGCACATACCATCAAGAGCTTTCCAAAATAGTCCTTGCAACGGTTGACATGATTATCGTCCGGTTTAACACCAGGTTTGTAACACTGTTAATTTACCAACATCATTGCTGGTGTCCTGAGTTCAGTTTATCTTCTGACTGTTATCAAGTACATGCACTTCGGGAGAAGTGCCAAGCATTAATTAGAGCAACAGCCCTCCTGTGTCCTTAGGGTGACAACACTGTTCCCATTTGAGCAATGGATATACCTATAGTGGAGTTTTTGGAACCCCTTGTCTGCCTATGGACAGGGTTCATGCTGTCGGTGCCAATGCTCTAAAAACATTTGACCCCTGCTTTTATTAAGGGCCTTATTATGAGTTTGGCGGTCCTCCTGCAGGCTGCCATGGCAGTGCTCTGCAGGAGGACAGCCAGAGCCATAGTCACACTGCCCACCGGATTCAGAGTTGCTGCTGCTCATAGGAGAGCCTTAGACGGGCACCGTCGAGACACCGCTGCAGCACGTTCCTGCTCTGTATACATGCACCATGCAGGAATTGTGGTGCAAATGTACAGGGGGCAAAACATGTGCCCCCCTGCATACACTCCGGGGCCTGAAGCGGCAGGCTGCCCTATTAGGACCCCCTTTGTTGCCTCCCCACCATCATTCCCATGGCAGGCTCACCACCATGGAAACGGTGTTGAACAGGCAACTCGTAATATGCCCAGCGGTCCCGCTACCGCACTGCCAGCATATTACTATGCCAGACCATTGCACCACTGCCGCTGGACCCAGGATCACCTGCAGATGCTGCGGTCCTGTGGCAGTCCGACCTCAACTCTTGTAAAGTAGCGCATGGCGCCTCAGTGTGACATTGGTTCTCTAAATGAGAACTGATAGGTTGCCACTACATCAACAATGATGCGGTCGTGGCTATCTGGAGACTCAGCACTCAGTCCCTTGTAAGAAAACAATATAACGAGGCAGGGTAAGGATACTCTGTCTCCCTGAGCCTGGTGTGGTGGGAGGTGGTCCAAGAGGGACCCTCCCCGTCCTGTGGTAAAAAACTATTAAATTTTTTTTGTACCGCAAATTAGGTCTCACTTGATTCAAATACAGCCCCCCCCCCCCAACCCCCCAGGGGTGGGCCGGGGCCCTGTGTATGCAAACATTTTCATAAGGGTGCATAGCCCCTCTCCCAGAGCCTCTCTGAGGGCCTGTGTACCACATCCCCAGGGGTCGATACTAAATTAAAGCAGAGGGAAGCAGACAGCCCCCCTTCTCCAAGCCTCCAAAGGCCCCAGGGAAGCCATTTCTATGGGCCGAAATTCCCTAAAAGGGAAGGGGTGTGTGTCACACTGTTCCAGACCTTGCCGAGGCCCCAAATACCCCCATCCCCGAAGGCCAATAATGAATTACAGGGCAAGAGAGTGCACAGTCCTCCTCGCCAAGCCTCTCTGAGGCCCCATTCCCAGTTCTATTGTTTTGTCCCTAGGTGCTCACCCCTAGGACACTGTATCTCTGCTTGCGAGAGCGTGGGCAGGGAAAAAATGTGTGCTCTCACATGGCGGAGCTGTAAAAACTAGTACCAAACCATGATTGACTTTATAATAGTTTGCATGGTCTTCAGTGGCATTGTCCTAGAGACGTTTTGATCTTACCTGAGAAACAGAGCTCCTTTAGGCTTAAACATAACACTGAATACCAATTTTATAATGCACCAACTTAAATTTGATTCTGACTTTTTATTTACCTGTTCAAGTAAATCATTTGAGTTTATGGACAATATGTATAAGCTATTGGCTGCCTATTACATAACATCTGTTTTTTTAATAGTTTCCGTGCTAGTGCCACCATCCTTCGCCTCTTTGATGTAGGTTAGGACTAGAATGAGAGACCAATCAAATAGCTCCTTATGAGGTATTTCTCAGTGACTACCCATTCCCAATCATGCTCTCCATTGAAAGCCTGTCTGTTACCCTTTTTTCAATATTTTGTAAAAGTTCACGTCCAGTCTTCAGGTTCTCATTTAATGAGTTGTCAATGAAGGAGAGCTTCCGCTGTATGAGTGGAAGGCAATCAAATGAAGCAATTGGAATGCCACAGGTGCCCCAATATTCTTTTAACATTGTGCCATATTTTCTGGTATTGCAGCTCCTCCTGTCATTGCAATAAGGGTACTTTGTGAACTTGAACTCCAAGATCGTGGTCTGCTGCTCTGAAAAGTTTCAGCGCTCAGTCCATTGTCTCTTTGTTCTTACCCCAGTTAACCCTACATTGGCAGAGTATGCCCAGACGTGGGTCCCTTGCTCACTTTGCCACTGGATTCAGGCTAGCCTGGTTGATGAGGGGTGTTACCCTGAAACCGGTCCTAGGATGGTTGTTTCTGGTCCAGGGAAGACCTTGCTTGGCAGTTCGGATGGACTTTTCCCTTGAGGCACAGGGTCCACACTGATTTGCATATGGATTGGTCTGAACTGGGGTGGCAAAGTGAGCTAAAAAACAATGATGGATTCAACCGATATCTAATAGTGACTGTGGGTGAGTGTCTGAAAAGTTTCAGTGCTCTATCCATTGTTTGTGTTTGCTGTGTTTTCCCTAAGTTGGCACGGTATGTCCAGAGATGGGTCCCTTGCTCACTTTGCCACTGGATTCAAACTAGCCTGGCTGATGAGGGGTGTTATCCTGAAACCGGTCTCAGGATGCTTGTTTCCGGTCCAGGGAAGACCCTGCTTGGCAGTTCGGGCTGGACTGTTCCTATGAGGCACAGGGTCATGACTGATTTACAAGACTTTTCTGCAATACTTTTCTGTTCACATGGGCTTTTGGGCAAGATAAGTTCTGACTGAGTAGGCACTGGGATGTGTAACTCCTGGTATTGTTCTGTATTCTCTCACAAGCGCTAAGAGACCGTTGGTGATTTTGCGCTTCACAAATGGCATTTAACATAACATGAAATATGGCTTGGTCTGAACTGGGGTGGTAAAGAAGGATGATAGATTCCACCTAGATCTAGTAGTGACTGGGCGTAAGTGTCTGAAAAGATTCAGCACTCCGTCCATTGTCTGTCTTTGCTTGGTCTGCAGCTCCTTGCCTATCTCCTTGCCTCCTTTCACAGCCATTGGCAAGGATTCAAAGGTGAAATACAGTCTCTGTACATCTGGACTCACACAAAGAACTGGCCACACCAAAACATCTGTCTAGCAGGAGCGAGGCAGCAGACAAGAAAAAAAGCCCCCTTCGGTCAATCAGATTGATTTATTATTTGAAGTTGTGTGCCCGCTGGGCTCCTGCAAGTGTGCCATGAACTCAACCATGCAGATATCTATACATTTTGAACTTTAATTCTTTTTTTTAAATGACCAAACAGATTTACACCAAATCACAAAAAGCACACTTTCTGGGTAAGGAGCTAGATTCCTGCTAAATGTTGAGTAATTCCATTCAAATATCTTGGCTGCAGTGATGTCTAAAATTACCTAGAGCGATTTCATGGGACATTTACATTTTGGGACCCACCACTTTTACTCGGCACCACAATGCAAAGATTATCATTATCTGTGATCTGTAGGGTGCCATCCACTATATGGATAGTCAATGTTTCTGTGATGCATTCTGCCCTGAAGCAAGACTGCTTGTTGTTATCTGGTTAGTGACGGCTTTTTCAACAACTTTTCTTAGAAATTGTAGGCGAATGATTGAGCAGTAGGTGGCAAGGACATTATGATCTACAATATGTTATTAGGGGACTGGGAGAATCTGTTTAGTCCTAACAGCATCTGGAAACATTCACTGTAGAAAAGATATATTGACCATGTTAATTATCGACACATGGGTTGCTCTTGTGAGTTATTGAGTTGCCCTTGGATGCTACTAAGCAGCTTTAGTGAGGTGGGTTAACGGGCTGCTCTGTGAGTCCACTTTTTAAAATGGAGTCTGAGGTTTTGTTTACTAAGGATGAGTTCATGACTGCATCATGGTACGCAATGTTTTAATTTTTAAGGATGAAAGTTTTAACAAAGTATTTGTATATATTATCATGTGGAATTTGAGGTCCAGTAGGAGGCTTACATTATCGGTTGGGTTTAGAGGAGGCTGCAATGATTACTATACCATTGTGAAGAGCTTCATGTTTGGTCGGAAAGATCTGGTCATGCTCTCAGCTGTCTTTTGTTGGCCATGGAGAATTGGTGTGGAGTAGCTCTGTTTGACAGTGATGGGGATGTGGTCTATCCAGTCAAGGTGTTGTCCAGGGTGGCAGCTGACCCTCGTTTTCAGGTTGTAAATATGATCCCAGTTGTCAGACTTACTGTGTGTTGGCTGTCATACTTGCTGTCTGATGTCGGCAGTATCAAAAACGTTATCCTTCATGGTCTTTCCAGTCACATGACCTGGGAAGATGAAGTCACTGGGAAAGGTGATGTAAGGCTGACCTTGGGCAGTCTGCTGTGGTGGGAATTGAAAACGCAGTGATGAATGCCTGGTGGAGCCTGGTGGTCAATAAGAATAGTGCAAGGGGACTCTATGTATTATTGTCATGGGAGAGCGACAGCCGAGAAAATCAAAGGCCATAGGTGGTGGTGGTTACTGAAAAGTGCCCTACCATGACAATAACTAGGTAACTGCAGCACCCCCACCTGTAGGATTCGGCCTGACAATGTACCGCATGATTTACAAGGCACGATAGATAGGCATGTACCCAATGTAAAGCCCCCTTCCAAGCTTTACACAATTTAATTCATGACAACAAGATCCAAGGCTCCATTTTAATTAGAATCCATTTGGGTTGTGTGTTGCTGGAAGCTGCCTAGAGGATCTCCTTTTGCTGTCCTTTGTGGGAGCCTGCTTTAACGGCGACGCTTCTCCGCCTTGCGAGCCACTATGCTACATCTCGGGACACCCGCTTCGCGGGTGGCGCTCGCTTCCTGAGTATTCTAAGAAGCCGGGACTCTGCTGTGGGCTAAGAACTGTGATTGGAAAGCCCTCCCACAGCCTTCAGCGGGACTGCGAGGACCAGTTTGCTGTGCGGCGATCATCGGCCGCAGCTGGTCCTCTTCCCGCCGCTCCCTGCATTAAAATCGGGTGGAGCCAATCCTCTGTGGTTGTGTGTTGCTGGAAGCTGCCTAAAGGATCTCCTTTTGCTGTGCTTTGTGGGAGCCTGCTTTAACGGCGACGCTTCTCCGCCTTGCGAGCCACTACGCTACATCTCGTGACACCCGCTTCGCGGGTGCCGCTCGCTTCCTGAGTGTTCTAAGAAGCCTGGACTCTGCTGTGGGCTAAGAACTGTGATTGGAAAGCCCTCCCACAGCCTTCAGCAGGACTGCGAGGACCAGCCTGCTGTGCGGCGATCATCGGCCACAGCTGGTCCTCTTCCCGCCACTCCCTTAACTATTTAAACAGTGGGTAAACTTTAAGTGTAGCGGAACGCGTGCAGGACGATAACCAGACAAAGCCCGGACAAAGGGCGGGCCCTTTGTGGCCCTCAGTGACTGAAGTAGGCTGGGCTGGGCCTAGTTATTTTACATTAACATTTATTTGTATTGCAATCTTATTTTGTTCAGTGTCACATATCTAGTGTTGGCTTTTGATGATATAGACATTGTCACTTTGACCAGGAACTCACCTTTACTTACCCTCAAATATTTATTCTTTTATTAATTAACTGTGATTAAGTATATTCATTGGGGTTACGGTCTCCCCTGCCTTTAACACATAAAGATGACGGCTAAAAAATTACGCTCAGGAAGACTATTTGGGGGAAGGTCTTGCATGAAGACTAGATCCAACCCCCTTAGAAACAAGGATTCCAATAATTTGTTATTGAAGGGCCAATGCCAGCTACTGCAATTGTGGGAAAAACCCAAGGATAAGGAATTGTTAAATGTTGCAAACAAAGCCTTTGACATAGCTTCTCCATCCGGCACAGCCCTTATGGTGGTCAAGAAAGTCCCTCCTTCGGGGAATGAAAATCATTCGGGCTCCCTGATTACTGAGGAGCCTTGCCCAGTGCCCCCTGAAATGACTGGTGACTTAAAGTGTTCTCCTTCCAGTTTTGAGGGTGGGCAACAAAATAATGTGTCTGCAAATCATAAAATGTTCTTATCGAATGTTCCTATAGGAGGTGCACTGCTAAAGGGGGACGGAAAGGGGGACTCTCATTTTTCGAGTATTGACCTGGAGCTTTGTGGTCGATACCTAGCAGATGGTACTCTGAAATCATCTGAAGCTACTAAGTCCCCGACCGGTGCTACTTCGTCTGGTCTATTGCTTTATAGCAGTACCCCCTCCTTAAAATCGCAAGACATTTCCTCGCAGTATAACATCTCAAAGAGCCCGCTGCTTAATATATCTGGCATTGGTCCTATTGGCCCTCCAGGCTTTGATAAATCTGAAAAACCAATTTCTGAATCCCTGATTGCATTAGAACATTTGCTGGCTTCTATTTTATTGTTATTGGGCAAGTTTGTGGGAACCTCTGATTGTATTTTGGAATCGGTCACTCAGATATTAAATGTTTTATTGTTAAAGCTCCCTGAAAAGGTTCCTGATCTAGATCCTTTGGCTGGATTGCAGGGGCCCGAGTTGGGTAGCGACTATCTAGCTGGAAATATTAATTCAGTTCAAAATAAACCTGTGGATATTCCAAACAATGAGCCATCCTTAGTACCCAGACTTTCAGCACATAACTGTGTAAGGAATTCTGACTTTGAAATTGAAATAGAAAGTGCTGATGTTACCGCTCCAAAATCTGAAAAAGAGCTATTCCCAATCTTTATTCCTGAAAATAAGGGGTTAGGGGAGGAAGAAAAAGTAAAATCTGGAAAACACAGAAAGAACAAAGGAAAAAAAGAGGAAACCAATTCGCAGATACAAGAAGAAATGGCAAAGACAAATAATTTGTGAGGATTCCCTAGTCCCTGATATTAATGATCCCATCACTGGAGAGTAGGTGAATGGGTCTTTGAGTCAGGAAGATGCTATTCATCCCTCTGATAATCTGAATACCTCTGCATCAGGCATTAAAATCTCTTCCACTTGTTCTATCTCTCCCGTGGAAGGCCCCCTATCAAATGTAGGAGGATTGACGATCCCTTTCCCCGTAGTAGAGATAACAAGGCCAATGCCTATTGTATCTGTGGCTCTCGAACCTTCTGCTCCTGTTTTTCAAGCCACAGGGGAGGGCGCTGTATGGCCTCATCATTTGCCTATAAAAGTACCAGAAGTTTTTGTAGATACATTGACTGTGGATTTTCTATCGTTATTTGATTTTGATTTGCCTTTAAATAGAGCATGGTTACTCAAATGTGGCGGTGGAATTGGCTGCCCGGAGCTTTGTCTAGTAAATCCACATATAACCCTAAACTTTTCCAACATCTTTAGCAGTAATTTGAAAGTTCTCTCTTGGAATGCTGCTGGGATTAACAATAGCCCCGAGAAACTACAGTACTTGTTCTCTTTGAACGCTAATGTGATTTGCATCCAAGAGACCTGGTGTGCTAGTAGATTGTGTGTAGGAAGAGATTATTTTGTCCTTGAGGCAGTGGCCTCTCCCTCGAAGAAAGGGCATGAAAAAGGGGGAATTGCGTGCCTTCTGTCCAATAGATTAAAGTGGAACTTTACCCATAATGTTGATCCAAGTAACCTCTTTCAGGCGGTGACTCTCTGTGGTTTAACCAGTATGGGAAATAATAATTCTCTGGTAATAATAAATGCCTACATCCCCCCTGATGAATGTTTTAATATTTTATTGAAGCAAGTTTTAAACAGATTAAGGAGTTAGAACCTCCCCCGTATGTATTGTTAGTTGGTGATTTTAATTGTAAAGTCTCTAACTCTAGCCTAGAGCTATTTAGAAACAAATCTAAAGAAGAAGCCTACCTTATCCCTCAATCCCTCTTTCCCAATAAAATTAAAACTAATAAGAGAGGGAAGCTGTTGCTGGAAGAACTTTCAGTGGCAGAGGGGTTAATAGTGAACGGTAGGCTTCCCTCTGATGTCCCTGCAAAATATACTCATAGATCTTCCCAAAGTGAGTCTATTCTGGACTATGTAATCATCGACTATGGTATTTTCTCCCTAGTGAAGGATCTGGTGGTCACTCCGACACTATTTAGTGACCACAACATGATTACTATAAGCATCTCATTACAACCTCCTAATTTCGATCCATGGTCCCTTAACAGTGATGTAGTACATTTTCATAAGGACTCTGGAAGATGCTTTTGGAATTTTAAAGCCAAGAAGGGCCTGGAGTCTATTCTAGGTAAAACAATACTAGAACTAAATGATTGGCAGGGTTCCGAAATAATTCACTTTGAGAATTTTATTAAGGAGGTCATCTTTGTTGCCAAAAGGTCTAGCTCCTTAGTAAAAAAGATTTATTTTTCTAGGCCGATTACCCTCTTAAAGAAGGAAATAAATAAATTAGTGCGGGAGCAGTTTTTGTGTAGATCTATTGAAATAAATAATAAAATATCCCTGTTAAAAAGAAGGAGAAGCAGAATCAGGAAGAAACTTAAAAAAGGTAAAGAAGATTTACTCTGGATAAGTCTACGGGAGGCCGCAGTTCATGGTAAAATTAGACAATTCTGGTCCCCCATTGGTGAAGGTTGTGGAGCAAGAGTTAGCCCCCTTCCCATTCCCATTGCTGAATCATCATGGGTCAATTTCATCTCCAACTTGTATGCAGGGAATGGAGTAAGGGTAGAATGTAAGGGGACTACTAAAGAAGATGAGCTTTTTATTGACTCCCCTTCGGAGAAAACCATTGAAATGGCCATCAAAGACATGCGCTCCTCCGGAGCAATGGGGCCTGATGAACTTCCTATATCGGTACTGAAGCAGGACCTTGTTTCTTGGAGCAAGATCCTTTTTCCATTATTTAGATCTTGCTTCATTAGTAAAATTGTGCCCTCTTCTTGGAAGGGGAGCTTATTGGTTCCATTATTCAAGAAGGGTGAGAGGGATAAGCCAATGAATTATCGCCAGATAGCCCTCCTTGATGCCATTGGAAAAGTTTTTTCCAAATGTCTTCTATCGCTAATTACTGATTGGGTTGATGAGAATCAGATATTACCCCTTGAACAAACTGGTTTCCGTAAGGGGCATGGTACATTGGATAACCTCACAGCCCTTCAGGTCATTTCGGACAAATATATAAGAGTTCGGGGGGGGGAGGAGTGTATGCGGCCTTCATCGATTTCTCCACAGCATTCGACAAAGTTGATCGTCCCTTGCTGTGGAGAAAACTATCCGACTTGGGTATGCCTCCTCTCCTATTGGATCTGGTGCGATCTCTACACACGGACACTTGGTGCCGAGAGTTACAAGGTGGAGAAAGGGGTTTATCGCGGGTCATCCCCTCCATTAATGGATTAAAAAAGGGTTGCCTTCTGGCCCCAATACTTTTCTCCCTATATATCGCAGACCTCCCAGCTTCGCTCTCAGCTTGTGTTGGCATAGCCCCGGTAGAGGGGGGGGTTCTCCTAATTCCTGCCTGTTATATGCAGACGACATCCTTATCCTAGATTTATCTTCTAAGGGTCTGGCTAATCATCTGCAGACTTTACATCTTTTTGCAGAATCCCACTACATGAGGATAAATGCCACAAAAAGCAAAATTATGTGCATTACAGGGAAGAAAAAATCAAAATCAGAGAATTTTGGTTGGTCAGTCGGTGGTCAGAAATTGGAGGTAGTCAAGACATATACCTTTTTAGGAAAAATAATTTCAGCTAACCTGAGTGAGAAGCCCCACATCGAGAATAATTCCCGTAAAGCCTTATCCCAAGGCAAACGTCTGGGTGCCCTTTATTCCGCCACAGGGAGAAGACATTTTGCTTGTTTACTGGAGGTCTTTAGGGCAAAAATTCCATCAACCCTCCCGTATGGAATGGAACTGGTTGACTTAAAGCACTGGGGTTTTTTACAGATGGTTGAAGGAAAATTGTTAAGATCTATAACTTCTCTCAATCCCGCCTGTTCTGTGACTGCCTGTAGACTTGAAGTTGGTCTCCGCAGTAGTTGGGCACAGGGCCTATCAGCCCTTGTTCGATGGGTTGCTAGCCTGGCTAGAGGAGAAACGGGGTCTCTGAGATCCCTCCTCAAGGGGGAATTGCTAGGTAGCTTAAAAGAGTACTCTCAAATTGTTAAGAACTTTAGAAAGGCTGTGGCACTTCTTGAATTGGAAGAGAGTACCCTTTTTACCATCTCTCCTACCCAGCTAAAATCTCTTTTGAAACAGGCTTCAGGGGATCTTTGCTTCATGTTGGACAAGAAGTCCATGCCAGTAAAGAGGGGAGGTGATCTCCTTGTTAACACATACACAATGAAGCTTTCCCAACCCTATGTTGCCTGGAATTTATCACATGGTATTCGAAGATTCTGGTTCCTCTTAAGGCAGGACTTACTGCCCCTAAATATCCTTTTGGCAAAATGGTATGGGTCCTCTCCCATATGTAACTTTTGTAATATGTCTGTTCAGGATCGCTCTCATGTACTGTTTATATGTCCTGCTTTGCGTCCACTTCGGTTGAAGTGGTTAAGATCAATATGCTTGCAATTGGGTATTCTTAATGTGAATTCTTTTTTACAGGCTTTATATACTCCTCCAAATGAAATGTTTTGCTTCAATATTTTTAACTTTTTAAAAGGTTTTTTAGCCATCTATTGATTATGTATGGAGATATGTGTTGCTGATTATCTTATTTAATGGAAAATGGTGTAGTTGTTATTTTATTTAGAGAATGTGTATTTTGTATTTGTGTATCTTGTTTTATGTGGACCTCTTCGGAGTGCCAAAACATAATAAATAAATTGAATTGGTAAGGACAAAAAAAAAAAGAATCAATTTGCAATAATTTATGATGTTGCCAAATAAAATTCAAAGGACAGGTGATTTGTAACTAAGAAGTACAAAGTTTATTCATCTGGGCTTGTTTTACATTATTTACTGTAAGCTTTAGTCTTGCAGGACAACGAAACTGAAGATACAGGAATAAATGAGATTTGTGTTCTATATATATATATATAGGACGGAACCAAGGGGTAGATGTATCAACATACCCCTTTGCGATTTCTAAATAGCGATTTTTAAGGAATCGCTATTTAGAAATCGCAAAATGGCATGTATGTAAAAATTCGCTATTTTTTAGCAATTTCTTAATCTTCCTTAATTGCGAATTCGCAAATTGCGAATTCGCAATTAAGGAATAATTTCCCATTCATTCCTTTGGGCCTGGTGGCCCATAGGAATGATCGTGAAATAAATCTCAATTTGCGATTCGAAATTTGCTAATCGCAAATTAAGAATCATTTCAAGGGTGCAGGGGTGTCTCAAGGACACCCTGCTGCACCCCTGAAATGTACATGTGTGTGAATATGACGCACATACATGCCCTATGGGCATGTGTGTGCGTCACATGCCACCTTTAAAAATGCCAAATTGTGCGTTTTTAAAAGAATTCGCAAATTGCCATCAACTACAAGTTGGTGGTAATTTGCGATTTCTTAACCAAAATTCGCAAATGAAAAATGCTACATACATAGCATTTAAGGAATCGAAAAATTGCGATTCCTTAATTTGTATGGCAAAATAAGGAATCGCAAATTTTTGCGATTCCTTAATTTATGAATTTTTAATGCATGCCAAAACATGCAAAAAGACCGTTTGTGATTCACAAAGGCCGAAATTCTGCGAATTTCGGCCTTTGCGATTTGCTAACGGCTTGATACATCTAGGCCCAGGTTTTTATACAGAATATTTGAACAGATAACTCTTACATCAACAGCTTCACTGACAAAATCACATTGCCAAAATGACAAGTACTAGCATGGATAAATGATTACTAAACAACAGTTCAAAGAATTGTCTCTTCTCTCTAGTATTGATTCTACTGAAGCTTTTATTAAAGTAATGCAGGTACTGGAAACTGCACTGCTAGTTTCAAAGGCTCTAGGTTGGTTGGTTCTCTTGCAACATAGGGTACATCTCCTGAGAGAGCACAACACAAAGCCTAGAAAAGCGCAAGAACTCCGGCAATCCGACATCATAATATAATCCTAATCGCATCATAATATAATCCTGAATAAAAATAAAAACTCAGAGTAACTAGATTTTGGGATGCATCGTGGGGTCTTAACTGACTAGCAACAAATGAATCTTCTAATGACATGTTTTTCTGCCCCATCAATGAGGCATCAAGAACATTTTTTATTTATCTTGACAACTATTTTAGTATGGCAACAGTCTGAATAGATACACTGTTAGTATGGTTGATTGAGTTTGTACTTACAGTTGCATGTTATCCTGAGCATCCTGGTGTCATGGCAAATGACCTGCAACATGGAGAATATTGAGAGAAACGAACAAATTATTCCTACTTAGTGATTTGTGAAGTGGCTCAGATGGCCATGCTAGTTCTGCAAAAACATTTCTGCTATATTGTTTATTTAGACTTAAACATCTGATTCCTGTGAAATCAGAAGATAACATTTTTAACCCAGGTAAGTATTAATAGATTGCAATGATGTCACATGAATGGTATTTTCCCTTTCATGACAGAGATAATACAGAGTACGAATGTGCTCCCTAGCCATGAATTTAATTGTCATTCATGAATAGAATGTTGGACTGGAGTGAAGAGAAAAACATTCTTTATTATAGGTGTCATGACAAAGAACAATTTATGAAGCAAGTTAGTCACCTAGAGTAAAATCTCCAAGCATAATCTCCAAGGTACTGAATATGAGACTTGCCTACGACAGACGATGGAGGTTTGATAGGTTTTTACGAATTTCTTAAAAGGGAGAAGGATGGGTTTGTTAGTAATATCACGTGGCAGTGAGTTCCAAGTGACGTGTGTTGCTCCTGGTAGTCAGTGTTTTGGGTATGAGAATTGTTTAATCAGTGCTCTACTATCTGTGAGGAGTTTCAACTTCTGAAACTTGTTTCACTGTATGAGAAATTGAGAAGGTTAGTAGTTTAGAGATGTATGTGGGTTTGTTCAGGCGAATAGCTTTGTAGGTGGGGCAGCATAATATGAATTTGATTCTTACTGAGTTATCTACCTAGTCCTAATTAGCCACTTCTCTAAATGATGCAACTACAGATTTACTGGTAGTTTCAATTGAGGGGAGGTGAATCCCTGGAATGTGTTACTTCTCGTACACAACTAAGAAGAATCCTTAGGTCAGCTGCTAAACAAATTGAAGGCTAAAGGGTTCCCAATATCACAATCTTGTTTGAAAAACTGTGCAATGATGGGTTATATGACCAAAACTCAATAAAAACAATATTTATTCACTACAATAGTGGGAAACAAAATATTGATTATCAAAATGTCGTCATACCATACATAACCAAGAAATACACAAATAGCAAAACCAAAAATATTACTCTAAAAAATATATAAAATAAATAATATAATCACCACAAATGTTTTTTTTTTAAAAAACCAGTCTTAATGATTTTATGTTACCTTAAGGCATGTTCACTCAATTATATCGTACAAAGTTATATCACTGCAACAATGGGTTAAAGAGCGACGTTCATCGATGTGTTTGTCTCAGTTGGTGTGCCATTATCAAATACTTCCTTTAAATATGTAAACATAAAATTGAACACTGAGCACTGGCCAAAATGCCTATTTTGACAACTTTATAACCACATTAATTAACCACTAAACTGCTGAGCTATTTTATCTTACTGACCAACATTGACTAATGTCCAGAGGGACCTGTTTTAGGACAAAGATATGTTTGTACTCCTAATGCTCTCAAGGGGTCGAAGGGAAGGATTACCTGGGAAGGAATACTCAGGTTTAAATGTGAAGAGTTATCTTCTGATTGCGTATCAAGAGAGAGAGAGAGGACCAGAAAGCTAGTCCTTATCCCCGCGGTTTATATATGGTTAATCAAAAAGAGACTAGCTCATGTATTACGAAGTTAAGTAAAGGACTCAAGTATGTTTTGTCAGGGGGTAGGAACACCTGGTAAGTGTGCTCATGAAGCCCTCACCCACCAACCTAGTTGGTGGCATGCTTCATCATCGGGCCCACCCAGTGACACCTAGCGTGTCCCGGGTGTGCTTCGACGCCTGATTACAGCGGAGCAGGTATGTCGCTGAGTGTGCGGTGAAGAGTGTTATGAAGGTGATTTAAAACGGCTTGGCGGGGGTCCCTGTACCCAAAGGTAAATTAAACTTTAATACCTGGGCCACCGTCAGCGGTTAAAAATAAGGCTGTTGGATGTTAGAGGCGAGTTACGACCTCTCACATCCAGTGGTGGGTCAACATGTTTCAGCCAGTGCCTTATGAATATGCTGACTTTCTACAGGACCTATATTAAAAATGTGTATGTGATTAAACTAGTGGGTGTGTAATTCAGACTATGTGTATACACGCCCTAAAGTGTCATCTTCTACCTGTGCAGGCAAAAATAAAATAAAAATATACAGCTGCTACCATCAGGGCCGGACTGTGTACCAAGACCGGGGGGAGGGGGGCGGCCACGCTCTTTGCCAGGGCCGGTTTTCGGTCGATTTTGTTACAGGGCCGTTTAAACGGCCCTGTAACAAAAACGGCCCCCAGGGGCCCCAAACCGGCCTCCACCCGTGCGGGGGATTGCCCGGTGCCCGCAACAGCCAGTCCGGGCCTGGCTACCTTCCAACCTGCGACAGCCCCTTATGATTTCTTCCCATGCTAGGAGAAAGCTAGATGGGCGCATTCCCATTTTCAACTCCAGTCTTAACAAGTGACATGATATTCCACCCATTTATTAAGCACTGCTACTAACTTCCTGCTGTCTGTCTATAAGCTAGAGCCAAAGCTGGTCTTTAAACCTTCAACAGCTCTGGATCGCTGGCACAATCTCAGGTACCTGTTTAAAGAAAAGTATCTTTAAGGAAACAAACAGGGATATTGAGGCAAGCTATGACTGTAACTGTTAAATTAAATCCCCTTTGTCCTTATTTTTATTTAACTCTGAAAAAGAGACATGGCTTTTACCAACCGGAGGGTAAACCAGTGATACAATGCCTGATCGCTATTTCGGCAAGATAAGTAGAAGGTTAGAACCAATGATTTACCTTAGAAAGTTGCTGCCAGGGCGGGATTCCCAGAGAATTCTCCGGGTCTAAAATCGGGTCGGACACTAACAACACTAATTATATACATTTTCTTCCAGAGAAAAGTTTTAGGAGTTGTATTGACAACACAGGCATCCTTCTCTCCCTTTTTTATTTCTGTAGACCCTACCTGTGAAAGGTTTCGCCATGACTCAATAGTGGAAAAACATATTTAGAGAGTATCCAGCCAACTCTATTTTTAAGGTATGGAATAATATCATATGCTAGCACAAAATAACAAGTAATATGATCAAAGAAGCTCATACTTCTTGTTTAAAGTTAACATCTAATGTATTCCCTCATAGATTGAATAAACCAATGGAATACATGAGAACATGGATTACCGATGTTGAATAATGAATCTTGTATTGAGCAGAATTAACATTACCGCCCTAGACTCAAGAGCAAATAAGGTGAGGACACTAATGAGATAATTATTGAGAGGTAAAAATTATAACAGTTGAGAGTAGGGTGCAAAACATGTTAATAAATTATATCTCTAGAAATAATTTGAACCTCGAGGCAAGATATACCCGAAGAAGATGGAGGTATTCACCCTGTGTAAAGTTCCAACAATAGGATACTTTCCTCTACCGTTATATAGGAACAATGAGGTGAGGAGCCATGGTCAGTTTGCCACATGAGAGTGAGAGAGAATGAAGACATTTCTGTGGTTTAAAGGGGGTGAACCCACTAAGCATGTATTTGTGAAAGAAAAAAATGAGTTAACACAGGGTCTATGTGCATATGGGTTTGGCAACAAGGGAATTGTCATTCATATGTATAAGAAATGTTCATTGAATGAGGGATAGAGAGTGTTTTATCAATAATATGTCTTGTCCACAAAGTGAAATAACTAATAATGTATGTGCATAGGGACAGTAATAGGAGGTTCCTTCTATTCCAATTTTAACAGTGTGTTAGACATACTAAGTTTTAATGGGCCTAGGCCGCTAGTTTGTTTTTAGGCATGTTTGTGAGATGTCAGATATGACAAAAATGTTGGAATATCATGATAAACACAATTCCAGTTACGAATTTAGCGCCAGATTCACAGAACTAACTTAAGACAAAATCCTAAACTTACTACTTTTGGTATTTACAGAAGTTAGGACTTTGTCTTTAGTTTGTCTTAAGACAGACTTAAGTTAGGATTTTGTCTTAAGTCTGTCTTAAGACAAACTTAAGACAAAATCCTAACTTCTTTGAATACCAAAAGTAGTAAGTTTAGGATTTTGTCTTAAGTTAGTTCTGTGAATCGGGCCCAATGGGCCCGATTCACAGAAGTAACTTAAGACAAAATCCTAAACTTACTATCATTTTCGTATTCACAGAAGGCACTTACTCATTTTGGTATTCACAGAAGACACTTGCTCATTTCGCTATTCACAGAAGTTAGGAGTCCTAACTTTAGGACTCCTAAATGCCTTCTGTGAATACCGAAAGTCGTAAAGTTAGGACTTTTCTCAGTTTAGGAGTAGTAAAGTTAGGACTCCTAACTTTAGGACTCCTAAATGCCTTCTGTGAATACCTAAAGTCTTAAAATTAGGATTTTTCTCAGTTTAGTAGTAGTAAAGTTAGGACTCCTAACTTTAGGACTCCTAAACTGAGAAAAATCCTAATTTTAAGACTTTCGGTATTCACAGAAGGCATTTAGGAGTCCTAAAGTTGGGAGTCCTAACTTCACTACTAAGCATGGGCGGAAAATCCGTTCCGCTCACGGATTTTGCGGATTTTCGGTAAATTCGCGATCCGCGAACGCTCGCGAATTTACCGAAAATCCGCAAATTCGCACGCAGCGGATTTTTTTTTGTTGGTGATACAATTTTGCGGCGTGCGGCGTAATTTTGCAATTGCGAACATGTAGGTGCGGCGGGCAGCAACAATCTCGCACTCGCAAAATTACTAAATTTGCAATTCTGCACAAAAAGTCCACTAGCAAGCAGCATAGACCTTATGAAAATGATGATTTTTATCAGAATAACTCCTCAGGTTGCCATTTGCCTGCCCTTTTTTGGATTTGAGGCCTTTTGACTTTCTTTGGATCCCTTTTGGATTAGAAATCAACTTTCACAAGTAAGTTTGTTTGGGGCATTACATTTGCTGTTCTGCATAAAAACGAGTTTTGCTAAACTGAAAGCACTCAGCAGGTGCAAAAGTTCAAATTCATCATTAGTAACCATTCCCTGTAGTGCTTCCTGACCGGGGCCCCTCCAGGGTTCAGTTGCTAGTTGCAACAATTGTATGACCCTGCTCTGACCCTCACAGCCGGATCATAGAATAGCTACAAGTAGGCCACAAAGGTCCTGGAAAAAAAATTGCACTGCAACAGAAAGCAAATTACAGATAAGGAAGCAGGTGCCAGACTGGAATTTTAAAACAGTGACACATTAATAAATCAACCCCAAATTAATTCATGTCAGTTGAAGCAGGGCAGGTGTACTTGCTTTTTCCTCCCATAATCTACAGTGATGATGATGAACCAGAGGGTGGCATGGGTGAAACAGAGGGTGGCAGTGTTGAAACAGAGGGTGCTGTGAACCTGTGATGATGAACCAGACGTAGAAACAACATAGTCGACCGTGGCGTGCCGAAAAGTATGTTCGCAATTGCGAACTGGTACAAAATCCTCGCGAACTGGCAGAAACCCTTGCGAACACTATAAAAACAAAAAATCCGCAAATTCGCGAGAATTCGCAGATTTTGCGGATTGCGAGTTCGCAAATATGCAAATTCGCGAACGCCAGATTCGCAAAATTCACCCATGCTTATTTACTACTGCTAAATTGAGAAAAATCCTAATTTTAAGACTTTCGGTATTCACAGAAGGCATTTAGGAGTCCTAAAGTTAGGACTCCTAACTTCTGTGAATACCGAAATGAGTAAATGCCTTCTATGAATACTAAAATGAGTAAGTGCCTTCTGTGAATTACAGAATGGTAGTAAGTTTAGGATTTTGTCTTAAGTTAGTTCTGTGAATCTGGCCCATTGACATTTATGTTTCATTACACACGCATTTGTAGATGTCCCAGAGAGTCATTAAATACAGTCTTGAAAAAGAAGGTGATATAAGCCTACAAATCGAAACACGTCAACGCTTCTAGTTTTGTAACACAATCTTTGAAGAGTCTGGAACTATGGATCACGCATCTAAATTTAACATTGTGTTCCAGTTTATTTACTGTAGCATAGCAGATGTGTATGTTTTTATGACAAATTGTGCCATCTTTAACTTGTACTCTCTGTTTAGTGTCAGTGTTGTTTCCTTCATGTATAGTGTTGTGCTTTATGAAAATTCCTTTTAAATATCTGTGAAAGCGATGGCTTTCCATGATTTTTAGAACTATAAAATGAACTTTGTATTTGGATAATTTCTTAAATAAAAAAGACTAATTTCTAACCACTGTTTGCTTTAATAATCGTACGTTGAGAATTACTTTTCCCTTGTATGCGTTGGGGGAGTGGTGTTTGAGTGCATAGGATTGTGGTGTATTGGCAAATGTGGGCGTGGACTTTGAATGCAGGCCATTTAGATTCGTCCAAAGGAAAACCTTTTTTATGATACAACAAACCCAAAAAGCACACTGCTGTGATTGTGGGGATTTACTTATCCTTGGCCAAGAGAAAAAAATGAAACATTCTCTCCTAGACCTGGCTCTTCTACTGAAGCCCAGATGGATCAGCAGCATCCCATCCTCCTCCTAAGCTCCTTGACACCTTCACTGCTATACAAACCCTGATTGATTGATTGATCTCACTATAGGGTGGATCGTGCCTTACACTAATTATATATATTTATAGCCTCTGCCTCCAGTTGGACTTGTGAATCATTCACAAGGGTCCTGCTTAGGTATTCTTTGCTTACTGCAATGGAGGTAAACCTGAGCGGGCTTTCACCTTTGACTACTAGAAGGTGAATGCTCTATCTCTAGCTTCAGCGAATGGCTTGCTCCCTTTTTTTTATATGACTTCAGTGACTTAATTTATGGTTGGGCAAAAGTGTTGCCAAAGTGCTATATAAGCTAGAATTATGGGGCATATGGATTTTTTCAAAGTCAATATTGACTAAGGGTGGGCGTAGTTCGCAAAGTAGCGCTACGCGTAGCTACGCAAAGTGAACTTCGCACTACGCGAGCTACGCACTGTGCAAGATGTCATTTTCAATGATTGCACAGTGCGGACAAGCATCTGGTACTGTGCAAATATTGAAAACGGCATCTTGCACAGTGTGAGCTGTACTTTTCTGCTGCTCTAGTAGATTTTTACTCGAGCTGCAGCGTTCTCAATGCGCACTAGTAGTTTCTCATTGTGAGCGGTCGCGAGCATTAGCGACCACTCGCAATGAGAAACCTGACTTCCCCGCGTTGAGAATCTCGCCGGGAGGTTTATTTTCCATGCTCGTGATCGCGAACAAGGAAAAAGTCTTGCGAGGATGTCATTTTGCTTGCCCGCGGTCGCCAACTTGACGTTGAGGACCACGAGCAAGCAAAAAATTACAGCTGCACTACGCTACGCATGTTTGCACTGTGCTACGTGCAGTTCGCGTTGTGCGAAGTTGCGCAAACTTCGCAAACTATGCGTGCCGAGCGTAATGCTTTGCCCAGGGTTAATATTTTCCTTGTTTAATGACTATTGGCATGGTAATATCCACTGCATGGTAATCATGTGCATGCCCCTAACCTGGGTACCCGACTGCATGTGAAACTTGTATCCTGAGTTTTATTTTGACCCTGACATTACGCTAATCTAGCATATGCTCAAAGGCCTACCACTGTCCTTGCCAATACGAGCTCGTAATCTGTTCTGTGACCTGGAGAGATACAGCAACTGTGTTTTCTCATGAGGCAATGGACTACTGTCTTCGACCTGGGTACATCACATATAACAATGTTGGTGACATATTATGTTTTGTAGATTTTTAGTGTGACTAAAACACAGCCTACTTAACCCTACTGTGTAAAGTTCTGCTGTTATGTAAAACAAAGACTCTTGCGTTGATGTTCTTTGTGCATATCCACTGTGTGTGCATGTGTAATTAGTGTGTAGCCAATGTCTCGTAGGAGGGTTCTGTGTGTTGGGTGAGTCAGACTACTAGGTAAGTGGGATTCATTTTGATGCTCCTGATTTTATCATCGCAACATTTGACGGTAAGGATAGCTGTTTCTGACGGTAGAGTTGTATGTGAGGGCCTTGATAGCAAAGGGCTACTGGTTAGTTTTTCCTGGGCACTGCCATTTGGTGATTACTGAGGCAAGGAGTTGGACTGCTGTGTCTGTTGTTCAAGGTAAGGACATTTCTAGGCAGGGCCCCCACTTTTGTTTGTCCCTGATTACTTCTTCAGAAAGGTGATGGCAGCCATTTATAGAGAACTGAGACTTCATTGTGGCAATGTTGTATGTACTTCTACTTGGAGCAGCCCCAACTACTACAGGTGATTAAAGACATCACTTTCATAAAGGGTGTGAGTGGAAAACAGACTCAAAGGGACACCTGAAAGAGAACCACCCCAAAACCACCTTCCTTGTCTGGAAAAGTATATGCAAGTAGGATCCCCAACCCGACTTGTTCAAAGTCCAAGTTCCTTTTCACCAAAGGAGAAAGTGCTGCACACAGTACACAAAGACCTGCTGTGTGATCAGGGCTGGTGTCTGCTTGACAGGTAGTCTCTCAAAGGTCAGTGGAAATTGTCTGTATTTTCTACTAGAAGAGCTGGGGAACTATAGCCTCAAGTCTGTCTTTCGACTCAGAGAAGGGAGGAGTGCATCTGGTCCTGCAGGGCAGAGACTGTCCTGTAGGAGAAGTCCACTGTGTTCCAGGCGTAGGAACTAACAAGACAGCGTCATAGACAGCCAGAAAGTGAAGCCAGTGGTGTTTTCAGTGTCAAATATGGTCCCTTGGTCTCCCCGATTCTCTTTGTGACCCGCATCGTTTCCACAAGTAAGTAACAATCAAGTCAAATTGGCAACCCACTGCAGCTGATAGGCTAGTGCTGCAGCTGCTGATGTTGGGAACATTGGAGTGCTCCAGCAGCACCAAGATGTGGAGCCAGATTGGCCCAGTGGCTGCTCTGCTAAGCTCATCTGTGAGGTGGAGATCAGCCAAGAGGCCATACCTGCCGAGCCAGGTCCCTTATGCACCCAGCTTAGGGAGGCCATAACTATTTAAGTATGGAATGTGCAGGAGGAAATTGGTGCATCAAAAGGCCCTGAAGTCTTCACATTTGCAGAGAAGCCACCTATGTGACTGAGATCGCTTCCAGGGTGTAACTGCAGGAACAGTGGCGGCTGGTGACATTTGAAAGTGGTGGGGCAGAAACTCGGCAGCATACTGCACCGAGAAAATTTTGAAAAAATAGTGAAAAAATGGTGCCACCTTAATACCACTGGTACAGCACCTTTTGCAAATCCACACTTGTAGTTCAGTCCCTTCTGCAGAAACATGCTGCTACGAGCCAACTAACCCCACTTGTATGACTGTCGCCTAATGTGGCCATTTTCAAAACTTGCCAGCGACTGTGAAATCTCCCCACTTGACCAAATTCTGGGATCCTATCCAAAGCATTTTAATACACTGAGCATTATTTTGATTGATTGTTAGATTAAAGTGCACCTTGGATAAATTCAGTTTGGGATGTGCTCTAAATAGAAAAAACACTCTTGCGTATCAATTACTAAACAACAAGGTTGCTCCACTTAGCACAACATTGGCTTGTGTATACTGTACATGAAGAGCTGACATATCTAGGCTCACTCAAAGCATAATGTCAGGGCATGGGGGCCCATGTTTAAAAGCTTAATTTTAATATTTGTTAATGCCGGGAGGACAAACGAATGTAAAACAGAAGCATTCAAAAATAAAAAAAACAATTTGAAATAGTATATTTTTACATGATATTTGCTGTCATTTACATGCTAAAACCTTTGATGGCGAGACTCGTTGTTTTAGCTCTTAGAAGTCAGGCCACACTAATGGCTAGGCTCGACCCCATGAATTGCTGGCTAGCCCAGTTCTAATAGCCCCCAACACACTAATATTGGACTGTTCCAATTTGCCAACATGGGGCTAAATCCCCAAACATTTCATGTTACAGGATACACAGGTGTGTACATCCACCTTTGGCATCTAATAGTTCTGGAGATAGACAGGATCATTCAGACAGTCTTCTGGTTGAGAAGGACTCCTCTAGTAGCTGTGCAAATGGCATCAGACCCGTACTATACACATGAATGCTCGATGGGCCCATCCCAGAATACTAGTATTAGTCTTTAATCCATGAATACCCCTCACCCACTGATGTGCGGCCCACCTCTCCCTTCCATCTCAGCCTCATGTACTGTTTGTACGTTTATATGCATGCCTAGTTATGCGTTTGCCCTCTGTTAAAAAGTAACTGATCACATGTCTTCTGCTGCAGCAACTTTGTTTTTGGAACCCCCAAATGCACATTACAATGAAATCCAACTGATCACAGCTTCAAAAAAACAAGCCTTTATTGCTATCAAAATTATTTCATGTACAATGCTCAAATTATCAAATTATCAAATTGCGGCTGGCAAAATTCTAGTGCTAATATGCGGCATTATACAGATGACTTTCCGAAAGAAAAAAGCAGCCGGTAGTTTGCACGCACGTTGCCTTCAACCTTTACTTAACACTGTCGGCAGAAGACAGGCACATTCATTCTGAGAATCTGACACCTTCGGGTAAAGTTCGCGCTATATAAAATCGAATAAATAAATAAATAAATGTAGGCCTCGCTTTGCTTTGGTGCACTGAGAATGTGTATGTAGCCCGCAGTGTGTTCCACTGACAATGTTCTTCACAGCCCTCAGAGAGCACGACATTCAGTGCACTGATCCTTCGTGCGGCCATCAGACAGTGCACGGCGCAAACGTTTTGAGAGCACGGTGGCCGGGGCCTATTTTCTAGTGTTTTTTTTAATAGTGCTTTGGATACCCACACACATGCTATGCCTGAGGCCTGCTGCACTAAATGGGCCTGCACTGCAGGGCGACAGGTCGGACAGGAGAGAGGTTTCTTTTATGCATCCCCCCTTTTGTTACATTGCACAGCCCAGCAAAGCCCACGCAGCCTCCCTGAAACCCTGAGCGCGTGACAGCAAGTAGTTTATCTGTGTACATTTTGACCATTTGGTATTAAATTGGTCCGCTCTGTTTTACCCGGGCACTCCTCGCCAGTGCTTAGATAGTAATTACGCAGAAAAAGTAATTGAAAAGTTGGGTATTAGCACACACAAAACGGGCGCGCAAACATGTGTGCCTATGACGCCCCCACCCCCTTATTTCCGGCAGCCTGTACATTGGATTCCAAAGACACCCTCAGTGACGGAGGCTGCCATCTGCGCCAAGGTGCTCTGTGCCCGAATGTACACCTAGAGAATGAATCCATGTAAGGATGTCTGAAGGGTAGAGGCCTGGCTGGGTGGTCCTTGACAGGATGTGCAGGTCACAGCTGATGTCAGCAGCGAACACTTAGCCTGCCGCCGTCGTGCAGGACATATAGAACATTGTTTTTTTCACAAATTAGTCCCAGGACTACAAACGTGGGAGAAAAGTGCGAAAAGGGGGGAGACATTGAGACAAGTGCAACTAGAGTGTAAAATGTGAATTCTGGGGTGGTTGTACAGTGTACATACAAGTAGTACTGTAATAAGATAATAATGTTGCACTTACATTAATTTGCCATACGATACGACGAGTGAGTCAGGACAGGAGTCAGTCACCGTCACGCACTTGGATCAACTGGTCTGTCTCAGTGGTCACCTAGTCTGGAGTTCAACGTCGTCTTCTAGAACCTTCCTTCGACTTTCAGTTGCTCACGCGCGGTCACGTCACTGTAGCTTATGGCCAATCACCTCAACTTGGCTTGATATAGCCATATGTGATTGGCCATTACTGAACTAGCAGCAAACACCCAGGCGCGGCACCCCATGATCCTGACCCCTGCTCTACTCAGCCAATCCTGGCGCAGGCTTAACAGCGCCACTGCGCCAGGATTGGACTACGAGCAGGAGAAAAACTGCCCATATTGAAACCGGGGCCCCGGGTCCCTGCCATGTCTCTCAGTGCTACAGGGGGGGGGGGGGCGAGGTTTATTCGGTACTACGCATGCGCAGGCCAGTCTCAATTATGAGCACTCCTGGCTGTTACATGCGTAGCTAGTCACCCTGACCCCGCTGCAGGTGCTTACGCTCTGGCTGCCTGCCTGTGTGCGCTGTCAATCACAATCACTCTCTGCCGCAGCCCCGCCCCCCACGGCCCACTTCCATACGCAATGCCCGATTCTGCTCGTCCCGGCCCTGTAGCGCTGTGCGCTCTGATTTATTGTAAACACAAAAGGAACTTTAAATAAAAATACTCATACTGTAAATATGTTGCTGGCACCAGCGGCGGGCGTCCATGGCTAGTGGGGCAACGCCCCAACGCCCCCAATGGACGCACCGCCACTGTGCAGGAACCATACCTGTGTCCGGATATACCCCACCAGGCCTCCAACTTCCAGAGATGGGCGATGCAGGCCAGAGTCTGAGAAGTTGATGAGGCCTGCCGGACGGGCTGAGGCTTTTGTCGAACTAAGACAGCACAGAGGGTGAAAGAGACCTGAACTGTTTGGTTCGCATACGTCCTGGGGAGTGTCTGAGTGATTGCACCTGACTAGCAACAAGCAGTGGCGGCTGGTGACATTTGAAAGTGGTGGGGCAGAAACTCGGCAGCATACTGCACCGAGAAAATTTTGAAAAAATAGTGAAAAAATGGTGCCACCTTAATACCACTGGTACAGCACCTTTTGCAAATCCACACTTGTAGTTCAGTCCCTTCTGCAGAAACATGCTGCTACGAGCCAACTAACCCCACTTGTATGACTGTCGCCTAATGTGGCCATTTTCAAAACTTGCCAGCGACTGTGAAATCTCCCCACTTGACCAAATTCTGGGATCCTATCCAAAGCATTTTAATACACTGAGCATTATTTTGATTGATTGTTAGATTAAAGTGCACCTTGGATAAATTCAGTTTGGGATGTGCTCTAAATAGAAAAAACACTCTTGCGTATCAATTACTAAACAACAAGGTTGCTCCACTTAGCACAACATTGGCTTGTGTATACTGTACATGAAGAGCTGACATATCTAGGCTCACTCAAAGCATAATGTCAGGGCATGGGGGCCCATGTTTAAAAGCTTAATTTTAATATTTGTTAATGCCGGGAGGACAAACGAATGTAAAACAGAAGCATTCAAAAATAAAAAAAACAATTTGAAATAGTATATTTTTACATGATATTTGCTGTCATTTACATGCTAAAACCTTTGATGGCGAGACTCGTTGTTTTAGCTCTTAGAAGTCAGGCCACACTAATGGCTAGGCTCGACCCCATGAATTGCTGGCTAGCCCAGTTCTAATAGCCCCCAACACACTAATATTGGACTGTTCCAATTTGCCAACATGGGGCTAAATCCCCAAACATTTCATGTTACAGGATACACAGGTGTGTACATCCACCTTTGGCATCTAATAGTTCTGGAGATAGACAGGATCATTCAGACAGTCTTCTGGTTGAGAAGGACTCCTCTAGTAGCTGTGCAAATGGCATCAGACCCGTACTATACACATGAATGCTCGATGGGCCCATCCCAGAATACTAGTATTAGTCTTTAATCCATGAATACCCCTCACCCACTGATGTGCGGCCCACCTCTCCCTTCCATCTCAGCCTCATGTACTGTTTGTACGTTTATATGCATGCCTAGTTATGCGTTTGCCCTCTGTTAAAAAGTAACTGATCACATGTCTTCTGCTGCAGCAACTTTGTTTTTGGAACCCCCAAATGCACATTACAATGAAATCCAACTGATCACAGCTTCAAAAAAACAAGCCTTTATTGCTATCAAAATTATTTCATGTACAATGCTCAAATTATCAAATTATCAAATTGCGGCTGGCAAAATTCTAGTGCTAATATGCGGCATTATACAGATGACTTTCCGAAAGAAAAAAGCAGCCGGTAGTTTGCACGCACGTTGCCTTCAACCTTTACTTAACACTGTCGGCAGAAGACAGGCACATTCATTCTGAGAATCTGACACCTTCGGGTAAAGTTCGCGCTATATAAAATCGAATAAATAAATAAATAAATGTAGGCCTCGCTTTGCTTTGGTGCACTGAGAATGTGTATGTAGCCCGCAGTGTGTTCCACTGACAATGTTCTTCACAGCCCTCAGAGAGCACGACATTCAGTGCACTGATCCTTCGTGCGGCCATCAGACAGTGCACGGCGCAAACGTTTTGAGAGCACGGTGGCCGGGGCCTATTTTCTAGTGTTTTTTTTAATAGTGCTTTGGATACCCACACACATGCTATGCCTGAGGCCTGCTGCACTAAATGGGCCTGCACTGCAGGGCGACAGGTCGGACAGGAGAGAGGTTTCTTTTATGCATCCCCCCTTTTGTTACATTGCACAGCCCAGCAAAGCCCACGCAGCCTCCCTGAAACCCTGAGCGCGTGACAGCAAGTAGTTTATCTGTGTACATTTTGACCATTTGGTATTAAATTGGTCCGCTCTGTTTTACCCGGGCACTCCTCGCCAGTGCTTAGATAGTAATTACGCAGAAAAAGTAATTGAAAAGTTGGGTATTAGCACACACAAAACGGGCGCGCAAACATGTGTGCCTATGACGCCCCCACCCCCTTATTTCCGGCAGCCTGTACATTGGATTCCAAAGACACCCTCAGTGACGGAGGCTGCCATCTGCGCCAAGGTGCTCTGTGCCCGAATGTACACCTAGAGAATGAATCCATGTAAGGATGTCTGAAGGGTAGAGGCCTGGCTGGGTGGTCCTTGACAGGATGTGCAGGTCACAGCTGATGTCAGCAGCGAACACTTAGCCTGCCGCCGTCGTGCAGGACATATAGAACATTGTTTTTTTCACAAATTAGTCCCAGGACTACAAACGTGGGAGAAAAGTGCGAAAAGGGGGGAGACATTGAGACAAGTGCAACTAGAGTGTAAAATGTGAATTCTGGGGTGGTTGTACAGTGTACATACAAGTAGTACTGTAATAAGATAATAATGTTGCACTTACATTAATTTGCCATACGATACGACGAGTGAGTCAGGACAGGAGTCAGTCACCGTCACGCACTTGGATCAACTGGTCTGTCTCAGTGGTCACCTAGTCTGGAGTTCAACGTCGTCTTCTAGAACCTTCCTTCGACTTTCAGTTGCTCACGCGCGGTCACGTCACTGTAGCTTATGGCCAATCACCTCAACTTGGCTTGATATAGCCATATGTGATTGGCCATTACTGAACTAGCAGCAAACACCCAGGCGCGGCACCCCATGATCCTGACCCCTGCTCTACTCAGCCAATCCTGGCGCAGGCTTAACAGCGCCACTGCGCCAGGATTGGACTACGAGCAGGAGAAAAACTGCCCATATTGAAACCGGGGCCCCGGGTCCCTGCCATGTCTCTCAGTGCTACAGGGGGGGGGGGGGCGAGGTTTATTCGGTACTACGCATGCGCAGGCCAGTCTCAATTATGAGCACTCCTGGCTGTTACATGCGTAGCTAGTCACCCTGACCCCGCTGCAGGTGCTTACGCTCTGGCTGCCTGCCTGTGTGCGCTGTCAATCACAATCACTCTCTGCCGCAGCCCCGCCCCCCACGGCCCACTTCCATACGCAATGCCCGATTCTGCTCGTCCCGGCCCTGTAGCGCTGTGCGCTCTGATTTATTGTAAACACAAAAGGAACTTTAAATAAAAATACTCATACTGTAAATATGTTGCTGGCACCAGCGGCGGGCGTCCATGGCTAGTGGGGCAACGCCCCAACGCCCCCAATGGACGCACCGCCACTGTGCAGGAACCATACCTGTGTCCGGATATACCCCACCAGGCCTCCAACTTCCAGAGATGGGCGATGCAGGCCAGAGTCTGAGAAGTTGATGAGGCCTGCCGGACGGGCTGAGGCTTTTGTCGAACTAAGACAGCACAGAGGGTGAAAGAGACCTGAACTGTTTGGTTCGCATACGTCCTGGGGAGTGTCTGAGTGATTGCACCTGACTAGCAACAAGGGATCACTGGTGCTGGGGAACGCCGTAGATTGCATAATACGATGTAGCTGTAAAATCATGATCAGGATTTTATTCCTTTATTGGACTCCCCTAATTACACGATGTTCAATATAGTAAGACTGTCTGATTAGAATACTTACATACGTAGTAGGACAGACCCAAAGACACCTGTACCAAACTACTGCAACCACCGCGGTAAGAGACCAGAAGCCCCTGTCTGTCCTGCGGCCCCTCAAAGGGGTGTGACATAGACTGACATAGCAAAATGTAGTGTTTTAAGAAATGTTGCAATTTGGTCCTACTGATACTGAATAATCACGATATAGCAACACGAATAAAGACATGTTAACAGAGTACTACACGAGCAACTGTTTATGTACTCCAAAAATCCTTTGTTAATAAGTTTGAGGATTGCAATTCACTCAACCAGCCCATAATTAGCCTTAAAAAATATCAACCATTATATAGTCAAAGAATAGGTTTTACTGATGCCACAAGTTTACTTTATTTCATATTACTACGGAGCTAAGCCACATGTCCTATAGGTCTGGCTTTTGCATAGTTCAGGAACTAAGAGGCAAAAACCATATGGGCTGACAAAGTACACACAGACTAAAAGACATGCTTATACTCGTGTACACAAAAAGATCTCCAGGCCAAACGCATACTAGCCAACAGACTATAGACGTCCATGCATACAAATCCTCAAACATAGGCATAGAATTTACAGAGCAGCCGTCGTACATAACCTTCGGCAGCTGAGGGTTCATAGTGATGTAGATCCGGGAGAGACAGACTGGTGTGCATCAGGAGAGACATGTCCATTAGGGGAGCATATGGTGCTAAACACTAGGAGATACCATGGCACTGTGCACATGGGGAACAAATAGTGATGCGAAGTAACGGAGCCCGGGCTGATGTGTCTCAGAAAAGCAATATATGGTGTGCCTCAAGGGAGCATAAAGTAATGTGTCTAAAAGGGAGCACTAGGTGTTCTGCATTAGGGGAGCATTGGGAATGAACAGTTCAAGGGCATACAGTGATGCAATATAATTCACAGGGGGGTGTCCGAATGTTATTCTTGTTACTATTCAATAGTTTGAGTATGGAAAGCGATACATAAATACCAATACAATATTGCATGTTTTTTCCTTGTGCTTCAGTTTTTTTCCGTGAATACACTGGGGGTAGATTTATAATTAAGTTGCGTCCCCCTTGCGCCACACAAGGAGGAGAATGGATAACGCAACTACCAATTCAGATTCATCAAACCAAGCAAGGCCACCTTGAGTGACCCTGCGTTGCTTAATAAATCAAGAGTGACGCAACGCAGCGTAGATCGTTGCATTACTCCATGACCCCTGGGCGGCATTCCATGGGTGCAGCATGCGTGTTCCCATACATCCACTCATGGATTTTGGTGCATTCCCAGATTTTCCATTACTGGTAGACCTGGGAATGCGTCAAAATGCTACGCCTCTCTAGGTGAGGTGTAACAAGGAGAAATATATTTATTTCTCCTCTTTTTTCCTCTTTCTAACTGTGCTTCACTCTGCAGCACACAGAAACCCTGGAAAATTCCTGAGAAGGTTGTTTTTGTGCAAGAAGGTATCTGCAACACATGCTCTACCCTTGCACCATGGCACGGGGGTGCCTGCGTTGGCGCTAGGGAGCACATTGTGCGCCACTGCAAGGAAAGGACAGTGGAATATGATGTTCAATTCAGCGCATTCCTGCCCTTTCAGCAGCGCAGCAGGGTGGCTTTCTGAGCTGTGCTGCTTGAAATATTAATAAATCTGCCCCAGAACCTACAGCACGTGTTGGACTATGCAGGGTAACCTCGCGTTCTGGGACCCCACGTTCCGAAACATGGTTTCACTCACTGTAAACAAATACACAGGCATATCCACTTCCATCCATAAGCTTACAACCCTAAATTGCTGCTTCCAGTGTATACATTGCAAAGTTTCACGAGCGAGGGGTTTACAGTCAACAAGCAGCACTACAAACAAGAGCAAGAATGTATAAACAGTTCAGAGAACACAAATGCAAGGCCAGTGTGCGCCGCACACAGGCTGTTTGTTTATCCACTGCACATAAGGTGCACGGAAAGGACGTTCGAAATAACTTTTTAAAGAAAGCTTCTTCTTGCATTAGTTTATACCCAGGGGTTTCGTCCAGCATTTTCTAAATTTCATAATGAGATATGCACGTGTTTGGATTTGATGCACATGAAAACAAATAAAAGGAGCGCTGTGGAAGTGAACGGGTCACCCGTGACTTGAGATAAGAAAACCGCCAGTATCAGGACTTTCTAGGTCAACATGTTCCGGTTGTTTGTCTGCTGATAAGGTAATGCTCGAACTAGGACACGAGGCTGAAAATATATCGCATTCTTTGTTTTAATCAGCCATGTATAGTTCTAAGCTTAGATGGAAATTACATACTCGTGTGGAGGAGATTGTGTAAAGTTCTCTGTCTAAGGATGTGTGAACTTTCTGTTACACAAGCAAGATTTTGTGTAATTCCCGATTACTGTGTTCATCTTAATTTGTTTAGTTTCTATTTGACTATGTTCACTAAGGGGATTAGTTAGAGGAGAAAGAACTTTGGGCCAGATGTATCAAGAATCCGTTTTGCGAATCCTAAATAGCGATTTTTTGCGAATCGCTATTTAGAATTCGCAAAACGGTATGTATGTACAAAATCGCAATTTTTTTGTGATTCCTTATTATTCTTTATTTGCGAATTCGCATTTTGCATATTCACAAATAAAGAATAATTTCCAATGCATTCCCATGGGCCAGGAGGCCCATAGGAATGATAGTGAAATAATTCTCAAATTGCGAATTCGCAATTTGCTAATCGCAATTTGTGAATTATTTCAAGGGTGCAGGGGTGTCTCAAAGACACCCTGCTGCACCCCTGAAATCTATATGTATGTGCATGTGGCACACATACATGCCCTATAGGCATGTATGTGTGCCACATGCCACCCTCACAAATGCCAAATAGGGCATTTTTAAAAGAAATCACAAATTACCACCAAGTACAAGGTGGTGGTAATTTGCGATTCCTTAACTTAAAATTGCAATTTCAAAATGTGTCATACATATCATTTAAGGAATCGCAAAATTTGCGATTCCTTAAATGCTATGGCAAAATAAGGAATTGCAAATATTTGCGATTCCTTAAATTGCGATTTTTTCATACATCTGCAAAAATGCAAAACGGCCTTTGCGAGTCGCAAATGCCTTGATACATCTGGCCCTATATGACCAAAGCCTTTTTTCGGTCTCAAATGGCCGAGTTACACAATTCACCGTTTGTAAAGGCAAAAAGGTATTTTTGTATGCACAAACCACAAATTGCAGTATGGGTTTGCGACCAAAGTCTGAATTGGTATTTGAAAGAGGCAGCGGGGCGTATGGAAGATGTCCTTTCCAAATACCTATCGCAGTGGTAGGTATTAATGCGACCCAATTCCGGTTGTAAAACATAAATCTTGTACCGACTACCCCTTCCAAAACATGTTGTATTTAAACACAAAATGCTGTATTTAAAATCAATCACAGACCGTCCCCCAGCACTCAATACAACAAAGCATTCCATGCTCCAAACCAGACTCAACACAGCAGAATTACAGAAACTGTCCTACATTGGATTCAGCCCTTTATTAACAGTTAGAACCAATCAGTCTCAAAGATACAACAGACAAAGTTAGCTGCAGAGTCCCCCAAGGTTTCAATCTTTATCATGTGTGTGTGTGTGTGTTTGTATATATAACTGGATTTTGCTGGAAAATAAATTATATATATATATATTCATATATACATGTGTGTGTGTGTATATATATACACACACACACATGTAGTGTGTGTGTGTGTATATATACACACACACACGTATATTTGTATAAATATACACACACACACATGTATATATGAATATATATATATATATAATTTATCTTCCAGCAAAATCCAGTCCAACGGACAAAGGATTGCTTCACACCAATCCAGTTCTCACATGTTTTAATTTGCAGTAACCAAACATCACGTTTTGGCTGGAACGGCCGATGTCGAGTTGGCGTTAGCTGCCCAACGTCCCCCAGAAATACAACAGACGTCAAGATAGACACAGAAAAAAGTTATTGTGAAACAGGCAATGTGTGATCATGATGTCAACACGTATTCAAAAAAATATTTTAAATATTTACAGTTCCATTGATTTAAGGAATTAATATTTCATTTGATACCTCTTCATTACAACATTTAATAATTTAACTGACCAACTGAGTGTAATCCACTTTCCCATCAGTAAACATAGTAAAAAGACTTCACAGAACCCTTCAAACGGTTAGTGCCTGTATCAAAGTCATGTAATTTCACCTTAGTCATCTATTCAAATACTTAAAATGTAAGGGGTCTCCAGTAGATTGTATTCACACCCAATACATCAATAAAGTGCATGCAATAAAAAAAATCACAGATCATTTGATCACAAGATAATATATGACATCACAATCCGGGGATATATATCTTTTTGAAATGAAGAACAAATGTTCATCCTTTGTTCTCAGATATTTAGTTCCATACTTAAACCAAAAGTATGATTCATCATATATCAGGTAAGTGCCACAGCTCTCTATTGGTGAGATTTCCATGAGAAGAACAATCCAATGACTAAGAGGGAACTAATTCATAAAAATACTGTGTATTGATCTATCCAGTATTGGATAAGTGCCCCTATTGATGACTAATGAAATTACGTGGCAAAAGCCCCATAATGTCAGTCTTCAATCATGAAAGGTGATGTGATTTAGGTGCACTCAAACTGTTGTATAAAAAGGACATAAGAATAAACATAAGCATCTAATTAAAAGTTAATAGCAAGATGTTATGGGTTTGCCCAAGAAAGCCAGTGAACGTCCTGTATGTTTTGCCTGTTCTTCCTACCTATTCACACCAAATGGCATCCTGGTTTGTAAGTCCATTATGTATCGTGATTCAAGGATATACAGTTGTTTTTCTCTGTCCCCACTCCGTTTATTTTTCATCACTTGATCTATTCCAAGAAATTTAGGAGTTTCTTACAACTGTTATGTGTATTGCAAAAAGGTCCAGATTAGCTATGGCCCTACGGTGTTCCAAAATGCGCTTCTTCAGCTGTTACTTAGTGCTGCCTTTGTACCTAAGGCCATGTGGACACTCATTAAGGCATAAATCACAAATTCTGCAGTACAGGTAATGAACTTATGGATCTGCCTCTCACTCAATCATGGGTCTTATAGCTTTTACAGCTAAAACTGCTTCTACATGCTGTGCATGAATTACATTTACAGAAACCCTCTTGTGATTGTAGGCAAGTTATGAGGTGCTCTGCCACTTGGAAACTGTGAAGTAGCTTATCCTTAATTGATCTTGCTCTTCTATAGGTGACAAATAGGGGCAGTATCCACACTTTTTCCAGTTACTGGGTCGTCACTAATGAGGCCCCATTGTTTTTGTTTTTAAATTGTTTCAAATTTGTTGGTTCTCCTAATGAAGGTAGTAATCATTCTAGGTATGCCTTCCGATTGTTTCTTTGGGGAATTTTGAGTGTTTTTAAATATAACATCTTCCTGTTTAACGTTAAGCAGCTTATTTATTGCTTGGGAAGGATTTTGTTGGAACCTTTTCATCATGGTGTCCTGTTTATTAATGAAATCCTCATTTGAGCTGCAATTCCTGCATGCTCTTAGTAATTCACCATATTGAATGTTGTTGATATGTGAAGTGGGATGTGGACTGTATGCATGCAGCGTACTGTTGTCAGCTGTTTCTTTTCTAAACAAATTGGTAACTAATTTCTTTTCACTAACAGTAACTGCCACATCTAAGAATTTGCAGGATGTTTTGCTGATCTAATGGGTGAAGCTTAAATTTAAGTTATTTGACAAAATGTCATTACATTCCAAAGCTAGATCTTTCTGCCCATCACAAATAAGAAAAAGGTCATCAATGTACCTTATCCAAAGGTACATGTTCGGTATACTTTTCATTTGTTTTCACCCAAACTCCCTGCTCTTCCCACCAGCCCAGGAATATATTTGCTGGGCTAGGCTGGGAGCGAAGCAGGTGCCCATGGCAGTACTGGATCGTAGGTAATATAGTGTTTTATCAAATAGCAAAATATTTTGTTTCAAACACTACAACGTCATTCTTCAAGCATATTTGTATGGTCTAACAAGGAGATGGATCTATTTTGAAAAAAAAACATGCAGGCCTCCACTCCTTTCTTTTAATCTATACAGGTGTAAAGTGATCAGACATCCAATGATATCATCCAAAAACTTTCCTCCCACTTGATATCATGTACCCTTTAAAAAAAAACAGTTCTGTTCTTACAATAAGAACTAAGATTAGTTACAAAAGGTGCCAGAAAATGATCAAGAAAAATCGATATATTCCATAAAAGACCTCCGTTGGAGGATACAATGGGTCTACCTGGTGGTTTCAAGGGATGTTTGTGTACCGTAGGTAAAATGTATAGGCAACGCAATTGTGGATTTTTGGTCCTTAGGAACCGGTATGGATCTTCTCCCAGGAGGCCCAACCTCATCCTTTCTTTCAACAAATCATGGTAGTAGCGTATTGATGTTTCATATACTTCCCAATTGATTATCTCATAACAGCTGGAATCATTCAGCTTTCTTGCAGCTTCTACTTTGTAATCATCCAGATTCATCACACCAACATTGCCTCCCTTATCGGAGGGCTTGATCACTATGATTGGATCCTGCATTAGGTTGGTGAGGGCTTCTCTTTGGTTTTGGGAAAGATTGTCTCAAATCCTATAAGTATGTTCATTACATAATATTGGTAACACATGACTTATGACCAAATTAAATTCTTCAATATTATCAATATTATCATAAGTAACATTTGGATTATACCTAGATTTAGGCTTTAAGCAACTGTTCTGAGTTATGTTAGGAGTGAAACCCAAGGTTCTTAATGTTTCACTTACATCAGTGACAAAATTGATGTCATGGTTAGCTTCTAACACAAGAATCATCAGAATCAAATCAATATCTCCCAAGAGAAAATGTGTATAATTTAGTTGAATGGGGAACTTCGGACCCTAGGTGGCAGATTGCATGACCTGGACAACTCCCTGGATACCAATGCAATTGCATTAGACAGACTCTGAGAGGCCTGGGAACATATAATCCCAGATTAGAGCGGCTGCGAAGACTCGATTACAATAACAATGTTGCTAGGGCACACGAGAAAGAGGGACGGCCAGGCAGGCTGTTGGCCTGTCTTATTAGGCCTGATACCCGGGGGGGTTCCCTATAACGCATATCTGGACAGGAGAAGACAAGTCAAAAGCATATCAAAATCAGCTTTATTTGATTTCATATTTTAGAATCATAAAAGTGTACATTTAAAAACATTATTAAATAGGTTTCCCAATAACATGCACAGATCACAATGATATTGCAGATTTACCATATAAAGCAGTACAGTTACAAAATGCAAGTGACATTAAAACTCCAAATTTTTAGACAGAGGTAGGCTACCCATGATTTATCTATGTTATATAACATAAATAACTAGGTACATTATAGCAGATCGAAATAGACGGCAGTGTTTATAAAAACAGGCACGCAGGATAACACTCCTGTAAAATCGGTTTTACATTTCCTTAAATCCTTAAAATAGATACAGAAAAACATGGGATGAATCGTACTCTGAGCAGATAAATTATCACATGGGCACCTAGGAATATTGTCTGACCAGTTATTAACAATAGGGAAAGTTACCAAATGAAATATGTTAAATCGAAAGCATGTCAGAACGACAGCTGTTGTAAACACACTTTAGATAAGTTTGGACATCAAATGTAACAATATCAGTTGGTTCCTAATGACACTCATTTTTATTATTTCCATGGCCAACCTTGCTGCCTCATACATCGTGAGGCACATCCTTTTTAACATCTTCCTCAGTATTCAAGGTGACCCAGTTCTGAATAAATCTGTTTGAGGTTATATAGCCATGGTATACATAAGGGGTCAGACAAGTTAATATAGTTGTTATTGATTTGGTGATGTAAACTAGTGTCTTCACAGGTCCATACATTATGCCACATTAAATTTATCTGGGTATGAGCCATGTCCAAAATGAATGGCATCCCCAGTTTTGAGTGAGAGACCTGGGAAGAGCAACTCTGGGGGACTGCAAGTAATTTATTGAGAAATACATTCTCAATTACTTGTAAGGGATTGATGTCACAGTAATCCTATAAACCTGCCCCATACAGTGCTATTGCTACACATTGTATCTTACAAAAAGTTCGCTAGCAGGTTTCTTACCTAATTTGAGTGCAAAGTCTAGTAATGCTGAAGTTTCTTTTCTGAAACTTAATTTATTGGCTTTAATGGCATCCCTCCAGGACCCATTATCTGAAACTAGGACTCCCAGATAGGAAAACAACTTTTTAAAACTTATTTTTGTGTTGTCACAACAACCTTCCCACAAAAGTCTTGTCCAAGTTAACTTTTAGGCCCAATTCCAGCATAAAGTAGGAGAAGCGCGTAAGTAGGTGCTGTAGTCCCATTGGGTACGAGCCATTAGTACAGCGACAGCAACCTTGTATCAGCATGCCCCCCAAGCTGTTAATATACACATTGAATAAAAAAGGTCCAAGGACACAACCCTGTCTGACACCCCGCTCTATCCTTAAGGAAGATGTGCATTTGCCCCAAAGCCCAACCGTACTCTCTCCCAACTCCCAATATAGTCTCCCTAGAAACGCTATTAGCACAGGGTCTATACTGAGGTCCTCCAAAATAGACCATAATTTGTTGTGCTTTACACAATCAAAAACACCGGACAAGTTGCCAAAGGCCAAGAACACGTAGCCCTGCCTGGGAAGAGTGTACTTTTCAATGAGTAGATTGAGATTTAGGCTTTGCTGAATCATTCCTATGCCACTTCTGAAACCATATTGGATAGTATTTCATTTTTTTTGCGCCCACTCTTCCAGCTTATCCAGGATCCATCTCCCTGCAATCTTTACCAGAGAATCCAACAAGGAGAAAGGCTGGTAAGAGGCTGGATCAGAGGGATCACAAATTGGGACAATTAGACCTTCTGAGCAGGTACTTAAAAAGCCTGCTCTACAACACACCCTGAAAACCAACACTAACAAAGGTCCCCACAATGCTAGGTTGGTTTTGAAAAGATCTACTGGGAATGCCATCAGGACCTGGAACCTTCCAACTCTTGCTTGCCATGAGAGCCCTGTTTACTTCATGTACAGAAAAAGTGAGTTCGGAAGTGCTATGTAGTAAGTCCCTAGAGGGGGCTGACCTGACATACTCCTGGCTACAAGAGAAGAGCTGGGGTTAGCGTAGATTTTAGAATAATGATTTATGTATTCCCCAGCAATTTTAGGTTTCCTCATGTGACTTTCAAGCTTCCGTGGGTTTACTGACATCGATGTAGGCCTCCCACGGGAGTATCTATGACTTTGGGTCCAGGCTCTGGTGTCTTCAAACCTTTGGGGAGGGTTGTGATGACATATCAGATGATGAGGCCACACTACTGTTTATGGGTCACTGCACAAAGCCAGTTATAAACTGGCCAGCAAAGGATCCCATTTCACAAGTTAGGGATAGGATGTGGTGTGGCCATACCTGCTGACTCGGGACCTGGGGATCCGGGTTCTAGTCTCGCATCGGCGCAACATCCTGTTATTCTCGGCAAACCACTTAATTTCTCTCTGCCCATGGACAGCACCTGGATACCATCACGGATGCTAATAGCGCTATGTAAATCTACAAACATTACCCTTAACTTTAACAAGCAGAGAAAGTTGCATGTAAGGGAGTATTTAGTGCAGCAGCCACACCAAACACATCAGACTATCGCGTACAAATTCTCTCTTCCACACTTATAATCTCTTTGTGGAGAAGTGTGGCTCACTGGTTAGAAGCGGCCGACCCTGAAGCAGAGATCAGGCGAGGGGACCAGGGTTCAATTCCCGACGCGGCAGGGACTTGGGCTCAATGTCCGCGGTCTCGATAATACTTGCCTTGGCGCCTACTCTAATCATGGGTCTCACGCTGCAACTCTGGGCAATAGCTTGCTTAATCTCCACAACGGCCCCAACAGCGCTGGGATGCCTGGCTTCACCTTGGGGGTGCCCAGGAGGGGCATCTCACAGGGAGAGCCAGGAAGGGTTCCACAGCGGTATACAGCGCCGGGACGCCCCGTTGCTGGGGCAGCTGTGCGCTTTACTAGTGTACTACATTTACATTTACATTTGTCAATAGCCCCAATGGCGCCAGATATATAGCTCTGGATCAGCCGCGGTCTGCGTAGGTAACAGCGGTGCGGCAGTGGGGCCATGTTGTAAGGGGGGATTCCAAGGGTCAATGTCGAGGGAAAATTAATTATTTATTTAATTTTCCCTTGGCATCATCCCTCAGAATTTTCCATTACACGCTGTTACCTGCACGGACCATGGCTGTTCAGGATTGATGTGTGAGGATTGGTCTTACCAGGTGGCATGTTCTTAGCCACAGCTGAAGCATGCATTATTTTACCCTGTTGATTGTTGGGGGCAAGTTGTTCCCTCAGCATGGGCCCTCGGCCCAACAAACAGCGGCTTTATGCTTAGGATTTCACAAGATGGCCGCTCATGTAGGACCAACTAAATGTAGCTCCCAGGGTCGGGATCATTAATCCTCAAATATCCTGATTATACCCTGCCATCCACGCTCGCAGTAAGCAGCAAAACACTGCAACCGTACTTGTTTTTATTAGCTTTTAGAATCTGGTCTGGCAGAAGCCACTAGAGGTTAGTGGGCCTCAGACCTGCGGGCTGCCCTCGCGGCACCTGGCCCAAAGGGGATCTATAGGCCCACGAGAGGCGCTGAGACTCGGCCACTGAGTTGCTGATGCCTAATGCTTGGGGCCGTCTGGTGCTATACCCGGCTGACCAGCTGTGCACCAGACCAAGAGGACGAACCTCAGTGGCATGGGTAAGTCCTTTTGCAAGTCTACATAGAAAATCTCCGGTGGAGGCGGAGTGCGGGTTGATCCCGCCCTGAACTAAGCCCTGGGTGTTTTCTCCTGCTGGCGTCCTGCTGTCTGCGATGGCCCAGGGGGAAGGGTGTGGATGCAGCGGCCCAGCAAGACAGTCCTGCAGTCTCCTGCGCCCCAGGGGTAGGAGGGCGGATGCAGTGTCCAGGCAGGTTGGTCCTCGTGCTAATTTAAACACAAAGAAGACGCTCACTCCCCCACCCTAAAAGGTAACGATCAGCAGGATCCAATAAGGGCTATTGCGCCGTGGTTATTGGGCCACACAGAGATGTCCATAGTCCACATTGGGCGGGGGCCTGATCAAAGCGCCCAATTTTAAAGTCATTTGTCCAGGCTATGTTTTTTTCAAAGTAGCCATTTTGGAGCCCCACTTTGCTTCCTCAATCTGAGATGGAGGCCATCCCTTCAATCTAAAGTGAAATCTCAGCAGGAAAAGAAGGACTTAGACAGTCAAAAAAAGGGAAATAGGACTACAGGCACTCCAAAGATGAAACTTCCTGGTCTAAAGTGTTGGTCCTCTTTGAAAAGTACTGACGGATCCCACTCTGAATGCATTACCTGCAACAAGCCTGTAAGTAAGATGACCCCCAACCCACCCCCACAACTAAGTAGCTCCCTATACGCTAATGAAATACCCACCCAATGAAATATCCACCTTTTTAAGGGTTAGGATGACACTTTTCCTAGTTTTCCATTTTCCCAACAAGCGATCATACTATCATATTGTAAACATCCCTTCCACACAACTGAGGACTCTCACCATGATTATAGTTTAGGATGAGTTATCACTGCATTCTCTTCCTGAATACCCACCTACCGTCCAACAAAAAAAATAAATCGTTAGATCCATACATGCCATTGCCGACTAGAAATATTGCAACCCTCTGAAGATCACAAGGGCTCCCAATAGACATGGACCCGCTTCATATTACTCACCCAACAACATCCTAGATTTAGACAGCCACAACATTCAGAAAATCAAATACACACCTAATCTAACAAAAAAGGCCTCCAAAGCCGTCAAACACTGACTTCTCAAATGGCACCCAGAAACACTTATATCCGGCCAATACTTCTGTACATCCATAACTAATGATCACATTTTACACACAAAAAAAGAGTCCAATGGAGGAAAACCCTCTCCTCGATGCTTTTTATCTCTACATCTAGGAAAACCTCTCACAGCCTAAGACTTTCAGTAGCCCCCTCTCCCTCCCTCAATGCTAAATTAACCATCTCCATTTTTAGCAATGGGATTATTCTCATACAGTCATCTGACCACAACCTTGACTTCTTCATTGAATTCTTCCCTATCATCAAACGGGAGGTAAAAAATATTAAGACAGTCCCCTCTCCAGACCACCCCAGATCTTCACTTGACCAGTGGGAGCCCCATGTTTTATCCTCCCATAGCTTCACCACCACAGACAGTCCTCCCCGTTTCCCCACCACACTCCACCACACCAATTAGACCACACTATACCAACTCAGCCACTACTCCGGATGATGTAGAGACAACCTCATCTAATCACACCAGCCCATGCTCTCTCACAACTTCTAGAAGGGCCATAGAGCGACGCAATGACATAAGTACATCCACCACCTCTTCCCACATACTAGGCCAGATTATACGCCCAAAACCCACACCACACATTCCTCTCCCCCTCCTACTCTTCACAACAACGAGACTCAGGAAAAACACACACCTCAGTACACCATCCTCCAATTACCACACCATGATTCAGTCTAGACTGGAGGAAATTACCCAGGTACTACAGCAACTCAAATCTGACCTACAGAAGCTAACGAGCATCACAACTGAGCTGGCCTACAACAGGTGGCCCTCAAAGATACCTGTGAGCAGTAGGCCGGTACTCCCTAATAATATCATATACGATTCTGACCTGCCATTAAACACTTACAACTTCCAGACACCCAGGGTCACAAAATGGCGATCCACATCCTTCCACAACGCCTGGTCTGGACCGGCCAGGACCAAGAACTCTCTATCAGACAATTACATCCCAGCCCTTCTCCGCACATACAAGAATGCACAAAATGACCTTCCACATTGCCTGATTTGCATCTTAACAAGAGAACAGAGACCAAACACCAGATATGTAACCAAGGCCAACCTCAAACTAGTACCCATCACAGAGAAAACCTCAACCAACACTAAACCTCACCTGAAATGCATACTCATGAATTGCATACAATGCATAGACATTGTGAGCAACAACAGTCCCTATGTAAATTACATTTGATCTACCACCCTCCAGGCAACAACCCGGCATGCATCGAACAAATCATGGAAATCATCTCTTCCAATATGGGACAACACTGCTAACAAATCTTCCTCGGAGACTTCAACCTTTATTGAAATGACCACAACAACGCCAGAGTTAAGAAGCCTAAAAACCTTCCTAACTGACCTCAACCTGGTCAAAATCTGCGACAGCCCTGCGCACAACCTGGGTGCAACACTGCATCTTGTCATTGGTAGGACAAATTCCATCAAGCTTGAATTGATCGTCCCATGTTCAAGTTCAAGTTCAGGAATTTGTATAGCGCACTACTCACCCAGAGGGTCTCAAGGCGCTTTTGGGAGGGGGATCGTTATTTATCGAATAGCCAGGTTTTAGGTTCCTTTCTGAAAGAAAAGTGGTTCTGTGTGAGTCGGAGTTGGGTAGGGAGAGAATTCCAGGTCTTGGCCGCCAGGTAGGAGAAAGATCTTCCTCCCATGGTGGATCTGTGGATGCGCGGAACTGTGGCGAGCGCTTGGTTGGAAGATCTTAGTTGGCGGGTGGGTGTGTAGAAGGACAGTCGTGTGTTGAGGCAGTCGGGTCCTAGTTTGTAGAGGGCCTTGTGTGCGTGGGTGAGGAGACGGAACGTTATTCTCTTGTTGACGGGGAGCCAGTGGAGGTCTTTCAGGTGGCCGGTAATGTGAGCTTGGCGAGGGATGTCCAGTATGAGTCTGGCTGATGCATTTTGGATGCAATGGAGTTTTTTCTGTAATTAGGCTGTGGTTCTGGCGTAGAGGGTGTTTCCATAGTCCAGTCGGCTAGTGACCAGTGCGTGGGTGACCGTCTTTCTTGTTTCGGTGGGGATCCAACAGAAGATTTTTTTAATCATACGGAGTACCTTGAAGCAGGAAGATGAGACAGCGTTAACTTGTTTGGTCATCGAGAGGGAGGAGTCAAGGATGAAGCCTAGGTTGCGTGAGTGGTCCGTGGGTATGGGAGCTGTGCCCAGGGCCGGTGGCCACCATGAGTCGTCCCAGGCAGAGGGGGAAGATCCAAGGATGAGAACTTCCGTTTTGTCTGAGTTGAGTTTTAGGCGGCTGTTTTTCATCCATTCGGCTACTTGTTTCATGCCTTCATGAAGATTGGTTTAGGCGATGTTAGGGTCCTTGGTGAGGGAAAGGATCAGCTGGGTGTCGTCCGCGTAGGAGATGATGTTAAGGTTGTGTTGTCGCGCGATGGATGCAAGGGGACTCATGTAGACATTGAAGAGGGTGGGACTGAGTGATGATCCTTGTGGTACTCCGCAGATGACTTCGGTGGCCTCTGATTTGAAAGGGGGGAGGTGGACTCTCTGGGTTCTTCCGGCGAGGAACGAGATGATCCAGTCCAAGGCTTTTCCTTGTATTCCGACGTTGCTAAGGCGTTGTATGAGGGTGCTATGGCAGACTGTGTCGAAGGCGGCGGAGAGATCGAGTAGGATGAGGGCAACTGTTTCTCCGTTTTCCAGCAGCGTTCGGATGTCGTCTGTCGCTGCAATGAGGGCGGTTTCAGTGCTGTGTTTGGCTCGAAAGCCGGACTGTGAAGGGTCGAGGGAGTTGTTGGATTCAATGAAGGCGGCGAGCTGGCTATTGGCGGCTTTCTCAATGACTTTGGCAGGGAATGGGAGGAGGGAAATGGGGCGGTAGTTCTTAAGTTCAGAGGGGTCTGCTGTGGGTTTCTTCAGAAGGGCGCTGAGTTCGGCGTGTTTCCAGCTTTCTGGGAAGGTAGCGGAGTTGAAGGAGCAGTTGATGATATCACGGAGGTGGGGTGCGATGATGGAGTCTGCTTTGTTAAAGATGTGATGGGGACAGGGGTCGGTAGGCGAACCTGAGTGGATGGAGTTCATTAGGCGGATGGTGTCTTCAGTGGTGATTGGGTTCAAGGCGCTAAGGTTGTTAGCGAGCAGTTCCAGTTTGGAGGTGGGTAGAGTGGACTGTTCTATGGAGATGCTCTTAAAGCTGTTATGTATGTCGGCGATTTTGTTGTAGAAGAAAGAGGATAGCGAGTCGCAAAGGTTTTGGGAGGGGGTGATGTCGTTTGAGGCTGCGGTTGGGTTGGTAAATTCTTTGACAATGTTGAAAAGTTCCTTGCTGTTATGGGCGTTGTTGTCGAGTCGATCCTTGAATGCTGATTTCTTGGTGGCTCGGATCAATTGGTGGTGTTTGCGGGTGGCTGCCTTGTTTGATCTGGTGGTTTTTCAAGGGTGCTAATTCGTCGGCGCTGTGAGTAATCCATTGTTTGAGTTTGGTGGCAGCTTCGTTTGGGTCTGATGAGAGGGCGGGAAGGTTTTGGTTGAGCGATGTGAGGAGTTGGTCGGTGGTGATTTTGTTCCAGTTTCTTCGAGGAAGACGTGGGGGGTTGTGGGTCGTGGTGGTTTTGAAGCTAAAGTGAACACATCCGTGGTCCGTCCAGTGGAGAGCTGTGGTGTGGTCGAAGGAGATGTGTTTGCAGGAGGTGAAGACAGAGTCGAGCGTGTGTCCTGCTATATGAGTGGGGGTGTCAACAAGTTGTTTGAGTTCGAGATTTGCCAGGTTGTTGTGGTAAATATTTGATTTACCGTCTTAATTTCTATGCAGGTAAGTACTTAAACAAAAATAACTCAATCGGAAAGAAAGAGGCAGAGTCCGTGGTGTTAGAGTTCTTAGGGGTTTTATTCCTTAAAAAGGAATGGTCATGGTACCAGACCGGATATCGGGTTCCTGCCACCACTGGGGTGCAGGAAGGGATAGAGCAATATTTTATTGACAATACATAGCTTATATACTTAAATCATATAATAGAAACCAATACAGTAGGCGTAACAGCTGAGAGAAACAAGATAAGAGCACACACGTGGTAGTGATACGTAATTAGAAGGCGTGAACTAGGCGTGAATATAGAAAACGTCACATGTAAGTGTCACAAGTAGGTGGGTACAAAGCAGAATATTGCAATGTCAGCAGAAATCTGAAGTCTGGATGCGCGCGCAGCTGCGTGACGTGTGATTGACGTGAAGCTGGAGGGTGCAGGGGACTTGACATTTACACTAGCGGAAAGAGACAGAAGTCTGGCATGTCAGATCAACTCGTACCACTATCATATCTGATATCTGATGTTTAGGAACCATATTATCGAAAGGAAAAGGTCTCTGGGGCAGAAGCTATTCTATACTGACTGTGAGTGCGTGTATAAGCGTCTACGTGTCTGCATGAGATGCGAGGGGGCATGGGCCTACCATGGTAACAGAGGCTATGAATTACTTGCACGGAGACAGTGAGGCCGGGCCCTTTGCTCTGCAGCTGGGGGGATGTTTACTTAAACTAGTAGGTAGGAATGTATTTTCGAGGAGCGGAACAGATAATGCGAAGGTTGAATTCGGTCTTGGCAGGCAGCAGGCTGAGCTGAGCGCCGTGAGCCGCGCAGGGAGTAAGGCAGAGGTCACGGGTACAGAGGCAGCTCAGGCTGAGGCGTTCAGAGTCAGAAGGCAGAAAAAGGCTCGATGGCAGAATTCAGGGCCTACTTCGCCAGAGCTGAAAAACGTGTAAAGTACACCACAAAAAGACGTTGGCATATATATTTAGAAACTGAATATTCAACCCGTTCATGGCGGGTCTGAAAGAGGACATGTTAACGTTGGACGCAAATGTATTTGCGTCTTCATAGCTGGCACAGGAGGGAAGTTACATGCACTTTAAGCTGGTACATGGAGACGGTGGGGTACACGTTAGGGAACATTTCTTGACCATAAAATTTATATTTCCTCATTCCCTCCTTGTTCTCTACGGACCCTTCATGATATATCGATCCTCATGAATCGATCAGTCTGTTCTTGTAACATCATTTGCTCTTCTTTCTTCTTTTTGCGTTTTGAGTGAAAACTGGAATGTGCAATGCACGATGTGGCGCACAGTCCACAAATCGCTGGCCCACATTGTAGGCACAGGCAGCAACTGAATACTATGACAAGAGCAATGCCTAGGAAGGATAGGATCTTCCATCCCCAAGCAGTCAACGTTGTCCAGAACCAACCGGACCAAGTCCAGGTGCCTGGATTCTGATGTATCAAACTTGCAATTTTATGAAGACGTGTAATAGCTTGGTATACCGTTGGTGCGTTTTCTGGAATGAAAACACAGCAACTTGACCCGATGACCTTACAAGCTCCGCCTCTATCTGCCAAGATGACGTCAATAACAAGACGGTTTTGAAGAACAACAACCCGCATGGCGGACTGCTCCTCTGTTAAGTTGCCTAGAGCGGAGGTAGTTTCATTCACTACTGCTTCGAGTGTTCTAGTTAATCTACGTATTAGTTTACTGTTTTGGACGGGGCCTGTGAAGAAAAAGAATCCTTTATTGAAATCTGTGTATTGCTCCCATGCCGTTTCAGTATAGTCGACAATCGGGAGATCTCTTCTGAGTCTATTCTTTACTAGATTTGTATTTCTGTGATAATCAGGAGGGGCTAGGAAAACAGGTGGCAGAAGGAAGGCAATGTAACAGGTACCATCCCAATCTGGAGGTAAGCGTATGTATGCGGTATGGCCACAAACAAAATAGGAATGACGAGTAGCTCTAAAGGAAGACTTGCCATGATCACTGAATTCGACCACAGTAGTACATTTGCTATGACCTAAGTGTACTGAACCCTTCTTTCTGACACATAAGTCACCTGTGACTGGTAATACTGACATAGCAGGGAGAACTGGTGCAGCTTCGGATTCAACAGTAAGAATCATGAGGTTAATTGTATAATTACCTAATCCATATACTTCATTTTCTAGATCAGTTCCTGTCCTAATGGGAAGTCCCTTCTTGTCAGGGTAGCAGACGTTGAGCAGAACTAGGTTCAGGTTTCCCCAAATCCAATTCCCCTCGAAAACAGCAATATCAGAATCTAAAGAATTAATTAATCTAAACCATGCACCACAGGATCCATTGTGAGTGAACGGGTACGGAAAGAGAGGCAGAACTCCCTTGTATTTCTGATAGGGGGGGAGTCGGCCACATATCCAACAGTTTGTAGCATTGTTAGTCTGATGGGAGTGATGTAACATACTAATGAATGTGTTGTTGCGCAGCGCAAGTCTGTAAGATAGTTCATGAGGCGGTAATTCACTAAAAGAATGTTCGGCAGTTACATTGTAAGCATATTGTTCACGCTTGAAGATAGGGTAGTATATTGGCAGTAGTATACTAGCAACAATAATCAAAAGACTTAGAAAAAACATAACCAATAATGTCACTATACAGTGACTGCGGAGTGATTTACAGTATGTACGTTTCTTGAGTTGTCTCTCTCTCTCTCTATCTCGATCTAGGGAATACATGTCAGAAACTATTTAACCGATTCACCTAGGGGAGGACTTAAACAATTAAACTGTCTGACTTGCTAGATCGAAGTTTTGTTCAATACTCCTCTTGGGGAGTTTTCTCTCGCTTGGTAACTTTAGAGTCACTAGATTCGAGGCAGTCCTTTGAGGGGGTGGACGAGTCAGTTTCTGGCAGCAGTTCTTTACATTTTTTAATATGACTCGTGTGGATCCACCCCTTTCGGCCTTCCACCTTAATCGCGGTCCACGTGGTAAGAAGGACGATCTTCGGCTCCTTCCAGCGGGGCTCCGGCGGGCTTTTCCTGTCGAAATTACGAATCAACACAGTATCTCCGGGACGAACATCGTGTGGCTTTACATCAGTGTTGTCGGGAAAGGCTGCGGCAACCTGTGAACGACATGATTGGAGTGCAGACATCAAGGAGGCAAGGTAATCTGTCAGCATATTACAATCAACATCGGTGATTTTCTTAGGCATGGGCGTCCCCCACATATTCGGTGGTCTGCCAAAGACCACTTCATACGGGGATAGCCCTGATCTCGAATGGGGGACCATTCTCATGTAGAACAGTGCAACTGGCAGGGCGACTATCCAGTCGACCCCTTTCTCTTTACAGATTTTGGCAAGGCGTGTTTTCAGTGTCTGGTTATGCCTTTCTACAAGGCCAGCGGCCTCGGGATGTCGGACACAATGGAATCTCCACTGATATCCTAGCAGAAGGGAAACCTGTTTCATGAGCTCGGATGAGAATGGCTGTCCGTTATCTGAGTACACGATACGAGGCAAGCCGTACCGTGGGAAGAATTCTCGAACCAGCTGCCTGGCAGTGGTCGGGGCAGTGTGATCTGGGACTGGATATGCTTCGGTCCAACGGGAAAGTGCACAAACAACTACGAGGACGTACTTAAATCCTCGACATCGGTCCATCTGGATATAATCCATCTGGAGGACTTCAAAAGGGTGATCGGGAGGATGAAATCCACCTTGCTCTACAGGGACGCTTTTACCTGGATTGAACTGACAACAGATCATGCAAGTACGCACTTTCTGTTTTGCTGCTGCTCGTAAGTGTTTGTTGTACCAGAGATTCTGTAAACTGTCTAACATAGCTTTCTCTCCTAGGTGGGCTGGAATATGTGCTGTATTTATTATGACTTGAACCACAGAGTCAGGGAGAAACCATGTAGATATTCCCTTCGTCATCCATCCTTGATCTGTCTGAATCCCTCCTAGTTCAGTCCATTTCTTGATTTCATCTGGAGTGGCATGTGTCTGAATATCGATTACATCTAGTGTGGGATCTTTAACTGTCATACAATGTGTCGGTACTATGGTCTTTGTCACGTCAGTTGTCTGGGTGTGAGTCAATGCTGTATGTTTTGCTGTTTGGTCTGCCAGGTCGTTACCCTGGGAAACAGAATCTGTAACTTTAGTATGTGCTTTACACTTCATGATGGATATGCCTGAAGGCAGATGTATTGCTTCTAACAGGGCTTGAATGAGGGGACCGTGTTGGATCTTGGCACCGTGAGAGGTCAAAAAACCTCGTTCTTGCCATAACACTCCGAAGTCGTGTACGACTCCGAAAGCATAACGGGAATCTGTGTATATGTTAACATTTCTGTTCTTGGCTAGTATGCAGGCTCGGGTCAGAGCAATGAGCTCCGCCGCTTGAGCAGACAGTGTGTCAATACGATGTGTTTCTTTGACTTCAGTTTCAGTGGTCACTGCATACGCGGCCACTAATTCTCCTGTACTTGTTCTCATACATGAGCCGTCCACGTAAAGTGTCAGGTCTGGATTTGTCAATGGGACATCTGTTAAGTCTCGTCGGGGCTTTGTTACTGCATTAATGATCTCTATACAATCATGCAGGGCTGGATCTGTCATAATCGAAGGTAACAATGTTGCGGGGTTTAGAATGCTACAGCGTCTGATTTCTATGTGGGGCTGGAATAGCGTTAATTCATAACCTGTCAGTCGTGCTATAGTCAAGTGTTGAGTCTGGGTTCGGTTTAGAAGGACCTCTACAGAATGTGGGACTTGTACTGTCAATGGATGTCCTAATACAATTGAGTCGCTCTGTCTGATTGCTAGGGCTGTCGCTGCAACTGACTTTAAGCACGCAGGGAGTGCCTGGGCTACTGAATCCAATGTACTTGAAAAATAAGCGCAAGGCTTATGTGAACCTGCTTGGTCTTGAGTGAGGACAGATAACGCTGTACCATCACGTTCCGTAACAAAAAGTGTAAAAGGTTTGCTGTAACATGGTGTTGCTAGAACTGGTGCTTGACATAAAGCTTTCTTTAATTCTTCAAAAGCCTGTGTATGTTCCTGAGTCCAAGGGAGGGCAGTCGAAGTCGCTGCCTCCTGTGTTGTCAACTGAATGAGTGGTTTAGCTAGAAATGCATACTGAGGAATCCATTGTCTGCAGTACGAGGTGAGGCCTATAAAGGCCCGCACTTCCTTTTGTGTCTGGGGTTGCGGCATATTTACAATTAGCTGGATGCGATCAGGAGTGAGCTGTCTCCCCACTTTGGACAGCAAGTGACCCAAGTACACAACTTGCTGAACACAGAATTGTAGCTTCGAAGGAGACACCTTGTGTCCCTTGTCGGCCAGAAAATGTAAAACCGTCAGTGATGCTTGCTCACATTCGGGTTCACTTCGTGCGGTGATCAGCAGATCATCGACGTACTGTAGTAAGGCAGTGTTAACTGGCATTTGGATACAATCAAGTTGTCTTTTCAGTGCTTGGATATAGATGCTGGGGCTTTCTGTGAATCCTTAAGGTGCGCGTGAAAATTTGAAACTTCGTCCATTTAAACTGAATCCGAAGAGATATTGGCTCTCTGGATCAATGGGCACACTGAAGAAGGCGTTCTTGAGGTCAATTACAGTAAAGAACGCTGCTTCTGAATCAATAGCAGTCAATAAGGATGAGATGTCGGGAACCACAGGGTACTGTGGAACAATGCATTTATTCAGTTCTCGTAAATCAATCACCAGCCGATATACTGGCGGTGCATTGGGATCAGTACGTTTAAGAATCGGAATGATAGGGGAATTACAGATATTGGAGTCGGTCTCTACGACCACTCCTTGGGCAATGAGCTCTTCAATGATTTCCAGTAAAGCCACTACAGCATCGGGTGGTATTTTGTATTGTCTGATTCGGGTAAAACAACACCTGGCTTGAGTGTAACACGGTATGGTGTAATGTGCATGCAGCCTACATCGGTTGGGCCTTGTGCCCACAGGTGTTCCGGTACATTTTTCAATCTGACATCAAACTCTCGTAATACATAGTGACCCTTGAAGTCTCGCAAGAAAAGTCTAACTCCTTTCGGAGAACAGCATATCACAGCTCCTAGAGCCTTCAATGTTTTGATACCTAACAAGTTTTCTGGACATGATTTCGTTAGTAACAAGTCTGTAACACATGATAATGGACCTACTGCTAGGGGGACGGGTTTCGATACTTCATTTATAATAGGCTGTCCTGAAAAACCAAGGGAAACATTCTGTGAGCCTGAGAGGGGTGCCCCTGGGACTTCATCATGGCTGATTGTTGTGCGGCTTGCCCCTGTGTCAATTAAAAACTTTCTGTCTTTTCCCAATACTTGACTGTGTGCATAAGGACCCTCTTGATCTACAGGAATCTCAATAAGAGGCAAGCCAACCTCCCTCTCTAGGCTGTTTCATGTGTATCGCTGATAATCGGGATAATCTGATTGGGCATACTGGCACATCTGCCGTGAAACTTGCTGTGTCGCGGCAATGGGCTGTGGCTGTGATGCCGCTGCAGCCTGTCCTGTATGTGATGAAGCATGCATAGGTTGTGAATTCTGCGAAGTCTGTTGCTGGCCCTGGTCTTGTCTAGGCGGATGCGGTCTCTCTTTAGTTTTACCTGTTGCTATATTGTGTTTCAGGACTGGACATTCATGTACGTAGTGACCTGGCTGCTTGCAATAGTTGCATGTCCCTTTAACGGGAGCTGCTGCATTACCTGTCTGGGTCGTACCCTTTCTCTGGCCGTCGGCTGGAACCGACTGGGCCACTAACATTTTCATTCGATTCTTAACTTGCGTTAGGGAATTCTCTACTAATTTACTTACAAAAAGGTGTGGGTATGACTCGCTACTTGGTTTCAGGCCACTATTAATAATAAAACATTTCTCGAATCTTGAATAGAAGTCACTAGTATCTTCATCGTGTTTCTGTTTACAGGCTGAGATTGCGTCCCAGTCTTCCTTTTTAGTTGTCAATAATCTTGGCAAGACCTGTACTATCAAACCTGGTAATGCTTTAGCTTTTTCCCCAAGGCCTAGCCCTGGAGTACGAATCTTTTCCTCGTCTTCTATTTCAGTCCATATAATCTTTTTATCTCCCACCTCCCATTCTCTTTCCTTGAGCTTCTCGTAGATGCCGGTGGGCAACAGAACCTTTAACAATTTCATAATATCAGTATAGGTGTAATCTCCCATGAGTAACATATCCTTAAGTTCTCTGTGAAAACCTGCGGGGTCTTTATCGTGACAGGGTACTAGTTTCTTCATCTCCAATAATTCTAACTTGGTCAGAGGTGTGTATACATACACACGTTTCAGGGTATTATCGGTGCCCATAACTGGATGTACTTCTCGTAATGGGTTCTGCCTTTCAAAATGCTCCATATGAAACATTTTCCTTTCTGGGGGCGGAGCGGAAACATATTGTGGGCCTAAGAAAGTGTTATATCTGTGCCGTTGTTCTAGAATTATTTGAATTAACTTGGTACTTAGGCCTCTCCATCTATTCATAAGTAGTGCTTCTAATGTATCAGGTAAGGGACCTGGATCAGAATGTTGATTTCTGTATAACGTGAGGAGGTGCTGAATCATGTATATACCTGCTAATTTCTGCTCGTCTGGGGAAAGGTTCAGAAATGTCTGTGCTACTGTGTCATCATTGTATATATTAGGATTGTCAGCCCATAGTACTGCTGACCGGGCTAGTTCTTGTTCATCCATAGAATTGAGTACATGGTACCCCATTCGTTCTCGAAGCATTTTATCAGTGTCTTGGAACAGATATTCAGGAGAATTCGGTTTTGATATGCCAGAGAGAAAAACTCTCTTGCTTTCTGGGCGAATGCCTTTCCTAAGGTAAGTTCCCTTACCTACATACGCTATCGTATCTGTAGTCGTTTCTGGTTCTTCAGGTTCTTCCTCCTCCTCCTCGGAGCCATTTTCTTTTTCTTTTTCGTGTATTTCTAGTACTGCTTTTCTTATTTTCTTGTACATGCTAGATTTGCAATTCTGTCTATCATGCTTTCCTTCGGCTATATTTTGACCCCACCTGTTTAGTGCTTCCATTTCTTCCTGGTCTACCCCAGGCCTGTCTCGGTCTCTTATTAAGCAATTTATGAAAACGTAATACATATGCTTGAGTGTCAACTTTCTGGTGTGCCAGGGCCTCCTTAATACTTTCAGGATTTTCCCCAGTCTGGACAAAATGATATATTCTATCTAGATGATCAGTCATCCCCGGGAATAACACTAGGTAATCTGTGGCTTGTCGCAAACGTAGTGATGCTATCAACATTCTATCGTCTTTACCGGGTACTGGATCATATCTGCAAACTGGAAGGGGTTCTTTGAGTATGTCGAGACGGGGTGATTGGGGTGTATATGGCTTCAGCATGTCCCTAACGTGAAATCTGTGTGTTGCTGGCGGGGTCTGAAGACCCCCTGTTGCACCTCCTGGGGCAGAGGCTTGGGCATTATCTCTCTGTGGAGTCTGTATGTGTACCTGAACTTGTCTCTTAATAGGATCAGGCAAAAGCGGATTTGGTATTTTAACCTTAGGTGTGGGAAGTGGTGGGGGTGGAGGGACAGGCTGTCGAACGGGGGAACTCTGTTGCGGTAATGGCGGGATATGGTCTTGAGCCGGGTTGCCACCTCCGTCACCGTCAGTAGGCGGTACGCGGGCAGGTGGGTTGGTGTAAGCGGGTGCTACATCATCTAGATAGGAAGCCAGGAATATGTCTTTAGTAGACCTGTGTTTTACTTTAGTTGGAACCAATGGTGGCGGCAGATCTTTCGGTATTTCTGAATTGGCTTCAGGCGAACCCTCGGCCACTAAGTACATGCCATTTACAAGATTGTTTCGTGCGCGGTCTACTTGTTCGGCTTTTACTCGGATCCCTTCTTTAACTAATTCGTTTTCTCGGACTCTATCCGGTGCTTCTCTAAGTCTGTCTTCTTTTCGGAGTTCTTTTTCGGCTCGTTTATGTGATTCTTTACGCCATAATTCTATGGCATCTTTCTGTGATTGTCTGGCTTTCTTTCTCCATAGTGCTTCTTCTACTTTCAGGATGCACTCGGCATCCCATGTTCCTGTAGCGGGCCATCTGTGTCTTTCTTCTATGTGCTTAGTATAATCGGCCCATAAATCTAGATACAGTATGGCGTCTATGCCATGCTTATGGTACATGTAATTTCCAGGCGTGTCCCTAGGGGGGATAGGAATTTCTTCCTCTAGCATCCCTTTCCTAGTTCCTATCTGCTTTAACTTATTGAAAAACGGCATCTTGTCTACTTAGTACTGGATACTCAATCCTTGCTACTTTAACTCTGAACACAAATAGTTACACAAAAACACAATAATGCACATTAAACAATCACTCATACCACGACATTAATCACATGAGAGAACATTTTGAACATATATCTCTACCCTCGGAACTAGATGTACTGCTAAACAGCACAGATACACTGTCGAAGACAGTGCAAGAACTTGAATAACGGATATACTGCTAAACAGTACAGATACACTGTCTAAAACAGTGCAGACCGCGTTTGTGTACCCAAACCCGTCTTTACCGGATACATACTAATGCACCCGTCTAGATACGTCCCAGCAATGGTACTCACCGGGAAGCACGGAAACAGAAGGCCTCGGAAAACTTGACTGGACTGGACCGGACTCAACTCGACTCGACACGTGGATACTTCGGAAACTGGTGGGCCTCTTGACACCTCGGACCTTGCTTCTTTCGGCTAGGCTCTGGTCGGGATCCTCCGCACTCCTCACCGCCTCGTCTGGGTGCTGATCGCAGTCTCCGTCACCTCCGTGGGCCAGAGGGAGATACAGGAAATCCTGCGGGTACGCGTAGTTCCGTCTTGACTGATGGCAGGGGGCAAAGCTTGCAACGCACCAACCGGCGCGTGGGGTGGGGGAGGGGTCCCTATTCGGGCGCCAAAATAATGTGGTAAATATTTGATTTACCGTCTTAATTTCTATGCAGGTAAGTACTTAAACAAAAATAACTCAATCGGAAAGAAAGAGGCAGAGTCCGTGGTGTTAGAGTTCTTAGGGGTTTTATTCCTTAAAAAGGAATGGTCATGGTACCAGATCGGATATCGGGTTCCTGCCACCACTGGGGTGCAGGAAGGGATAGAGCAATATTTTATTGACAATACATAGCTTATATACTTAAATCATATAATAGAAACCAATACAGTAGGCGTAACAGCTGAGAGAAACAAGATAAGAGCACACACGTGGTAGTGATACGTAATTAGAAGGCGTGAACTAGGCGTGAATATAGAAAACGTCACATGTAAGTGTCACAAGTAGGTGGGTACAAAGCAGAATATTGCAATGTCAGCAGAAATCTGAAGTCTGGATGCGCGCGCAGCTGCGTGACGTGTGATTGACGTGAAGCTGGAGGGTGCAGGGGACTTGACATTTACACTAGCGGAAAGAGACAGAAGTCTGGCATGTCAGATCAACTCGTACCACTATCATATCTGATATCTGATGTTTAGGAACCATATTATCGAAAGGAAAAGGTCTCTGGGGCAGAAGCTATTCTATACTGACTGTGAGTGCGTGTATAAGTGTCTACGTGTCTGCATGAGATGCGAGGGGGCATGGGCCTACCATGGTAACAGAGGCTATGAATTACTTGCACGGAGACAGTGAGGCCGGGCCCTTTGCTCTGCAGCTGAGGGGATGTTTACTTAAACTAGTAGGTAGGAATGTATTTTCGAGGAGCGGAACAGATAATGCGAAGGTTGAATTCGGTCTTGGCAGGCAGCAGGCTGAGCTGAGCGCCGTGAGCCGCGCAGGGAGTAAGGCAGAGGTCACGGGTACAGAGGCAGCTCAGGCTGAGGCGTTCAGAGTCAGAAGGCAGAAAAAGGCTCGATGGCAGAATTCAGGGCCTACTTCGCCAGAGCTGAAAAACGTGTAAAGTACACCACAAAAAGACGTTGGCATAGCATATTTAGAAACTGAATATTCAACCCGTTCATGGCGGGTCTGAAAGAGGACATGTTAACGTTGGACGCAAATGTATTTGCGTCTTCATAGCTGGCACAGGAGGGAAGTTACATGCACTTTAAGCTGGTACATGGAGACGGTGGGGTACACGTTAGGGAACATTTCATGACCATAAAATTTTCAGGATGCACTCGGCATCCCATGTTCCTGTAGCGGGCCATCTGTGTCTTTCTTCTAGGTGCTTAGTATAATCGGCCCATAAATCTAGATACAGTATGGCGTCTATGCCATGCTTATGGTACATGTAATTTCCAGGCGTGTCCCTAGGGGGGATAGGAATTTCTTCCTCTAGCATCCCTTTCCTAGTTCCTATCTGCTTTAACTTATTGAAAAACGGCATCTTGTCTACTTAGTACTGGATACTCAATCCTTGCTACTTTAACTCTGAACACAACTAGTTACATTGGGAGGGGGTGATGTCGTTTGAGGCTGCGGTTGGGTTGGTAAATTCTTTGACAATGTTGAAAAGTTCCTTGCTGTTATGGGCGTTGTTGTCGAGTCGATCCTTGAATGCTGATTTCTTGGTGGCTCGGATCAATTGGTGTTTGCGGGTGGCTGCCTTGTTTGATCTGGTGGTTTTTCAAGGGTGCTAATTCGTCGGCGCTGTGAGTAATCCATTGTTTGAGTTTGGTGGCAGCTTCGTTTGGGTCTGATGAGAGGGCGGGAAGGTTTTGGTTGAGCGATGTGAGGAGTTGGTCGGTGGTGATTTTGTTCCAGTTTCTTCGAGGAAGACGTGGGGGGTTGTGGGTCGTGGTGGTTTTGAAGCTAAAGTGAACACATCCGTGGTCCGTCCAGTGGAGAGCTGTGGTGTGGTCGAAGGAGATGTGTTTGCAGGAGGTGAAGACAGAGTCGAGCGTGTGTCCTGCTATATGAGTGGGGGTGTCAACAAGTTGTTTGAGTTCGAGATTTGCCAGGTTGTCCAGAAGGGTGGAGGTGTTGCTGTCGTTTTTCTTTTGCATCACCTTTGTTATCACCTAACCAACGAAGACACATAAACTCCAACTTAAGAAACCCAAACAATGGCAAAGGAACACTCACAATATTAACCTCAATGACCTGACACCCCTCAGCAACAACGTACAACCAACACTAGCGCACATGACAGATGTCCATGACCTCACAACCCACAATAACTACTCAATGGCTAGCATTCTTGATGCAGTTGTGCCCTTTCAGCTGAAAAGCCAGTCCTCTAAAGACTCCAAACCATGGTACAGTGGGAGCCTAAATGATCAAATACGCAACCTAAGACTAGTGGGGCAGGCATGGAGATCCTCATCGTCCCTAGAGCACCTTAAGCAACTAAGATCAAGGAGGGGCAACTACAACAAACACATTAGAATCTCAAAAGCGAATTTCTTCAAAGACCAACTAAACAATGCTAGAAATAGACCAAGAAAACTGTTAGAAATTATCAATCAATCCTCTCAACAACCCAACGCCTCCTCACTAGGTCCCGACTCGCTTACCAAACTGCAACACATCTACCTCATACTTTTTGTTCAAGGTCATTCGGCGAATGGGTTAGGGGGAATACTGGGTCAAATGGGTCAAGCTACTTTACACTATTCCGATTGCACTGTCAAAATGGGCACCTCCAATTGCCTGCAATATAACGTATACAGGGGCACTAGGCAAAGGTGCCAATTACACCACTTTTGTTTTGTAGCACTGGAGTATTTTGTCTAGGTATCTTAGGTAGTTATCAGGAGAGGATGTGGAATCCAGGGTATATAATTATAGGTAGCATTCTTGGAAGGTCTTGACTATTTTTATTGGATTGAGGTTAGTTACTCCAGATTTATTCTTAATTGTGGTGACGAGGTTATTGTTGTTTTAAAATTTTAAGTTCTTTGCAAAGGTTTTACCTGCTTTCCTGGAATACTTGAAATTTTTCATCTTGCTATTCCGGACCCAAGTGTGTGCCCAGGAGGTTATTATTATTGAGTTCATATTTGAAGAATTTTAGTTGGAATTTAACGAAGTTATTTTCTAATAGTGTGACCCGATTAAATAATGTTTTAACAGTTTTGAGTCAATACTTCAGTCCCAAAATTTGAACAATTTCTTGATTGGCTTCATTTTGCTTGAAAGTAATGGTGTTTCCCTTTGCTCCCGACTCCATATAAACAACAAGCTCAGTAACTACTTGAAATATTCAAAAATGAATTCTCTTCTCATCACCCGAGGATACATGCCCCCCATTGACACCCGGCTACCCTAAGCCCAGTACAGATAGTATAATGCAAACACCTGTATTAAAGTACTGCTATCAGTTGAAACCTTCTCCTACCTTACCTGCGAGATGGACCTACGAGTTCTGTAGCTGTGTTGGGCCTATTGGGGGAGTTTGAGAAGCTCTACGGGTTAATAAAGGCAAGACCCATGTGTTCCCCATGTCCACAGATGCCCAGAGGCCACTAGATCTACCTTTAGATGAATAGAGAAAAGGTAACTTGGGAAAGGCCATCTGATCCCCTAGATCCTGCATCCCCTTTTGGCGTTCCCTTAAGTTGCTGATCATTGCCCTGATCTCAGTGTCTAAGATGGTCATGCTTGCAAGGTGGCTCTGTTTCTTCACCAACCTCTCGGTAGGGTACCAGTCTCTTGGTTCCGGCAGCTAAAAACCCTGCTGCATGAATTGATATGAGAAGGAAGTAACAATAGGGTGCCCCTGGAGGCTCTCTGATGCTCCTCTGATGAAGGGGGTCTAGGTGCCCCTGATATTGAACTTTACTTGTTGGTCTCACAGGTCCAGTGGATCACGCAGCTGGATGGAGCTCAACAAGAAGAGCTAGGTTTGGTGGGGCAGTCCATGCATCTAGGTGTGCTATTAGCAAAACTGCTCTGCCCAACAGTGTAGATTCCATACCCCAGTGTGTTAATGAGATGCCTGAGTCACTGTGTGCTAAGAACCGTGGGGACACCTCTATGTGCCCCGGCACTGCCTCTGGTGGGTCTCCCACATGGTCACCAGCAGGGTACACTGCTTCCATTAGAGGACCTTATGGACAAATACGACCTGCCCCCAGGACACTTCCTGACCTATGGGTCACTGATTCAAACATTTAGGGACCTATAGGCCGTAAGACGAAATAAGCAAACAGCCTAGGCAGTACCACAATTATTGATATCCTTGGGTACAGCTAGACATTTAGTGACTTGGTTTTATCACTCTCTATCTCAAATGGTTCGAAAACCCCTGTTGACACTATAACGGTGGTGGGGGATCATGGAGCGAGACATTATAGATTCAGAGTGGTGTAGGATATTGGTGTACCCTAAGAAGGTCTCTAGGAACATGAGAATGAGATATACCCAATGTAACTATGTCCTAAGTCAATTTCTAATTTTCAGTCCATCATGATTTTCATCCAGGACTGGAAGAACTTCAACCACCTGAAACTCAATCCCGATAAAACGGAGTTGGTGTTGACAGGTGGTTGCTTGCTCCAGTCCCTGGTCCTCTTCTTTTTGGCCCCCTTCCTTAGGCTCCCCACCCACTCCTGTACCTTCCATTAAAACTCTTGGGTTCAAAATTAACAATCAACTTTCCCTACACTCTCAAGTCTCTGCCGTGGTATCCTCAGCCTTCCTCTCCCTCAGGACAATACGCAGAGTCTCACGATTCTTCTCCCCCGATGCGATTAAGCTGATACTTTTGGCCATGGTAACTTCTCGCCTAGATTACGGCAATGCCCTCTATCATGGCATGCCCGACTACCTTATGAGGCGCCTTCAATTGGTTCAAAACCAAGCCGCTCGGCTGGTTTGTAACCTACCAAAATCGCACCACGTAACACCTCTCCTCTTCTCCCTGCACTGGCTCCCTGTCCGGCAGCGTGCCTTATTCAAGCTCGGCTGCACCATCTTTAAAGCCCGGACAGGCTCTGCCCCTTCCTTCATTAACTCAGCCATTCAAAACTACACTCCCTCGAGAGATCTCCGATCTTCTTCCCACCACCTCCTTGTGGTCCCTCGCTTCAAACGGAAGAAGTGGGGGGGCTCCAAGTTCTCAACCACAGGCCCAGCTTTTTGGAATTCCCTCCCAACCTCCCTGAGAACCTGCACACAGTATCCTTTGTTCCGTAAAGGCCTTAAGACCTTTCTCTTCACCCAAGCCTTCCCATCTTGAATGGCCATACCCCCCATCCTTCCTGCCCCCTGAGTAGCAGTAGCCAGTTAGCGCCAAGAAACCGCTAGGTGTACGAGCGCTCTACAAAACCTTTTAAATTCAATTCAATTCAAATTCAATTCATATTTGACCCCACAAACAATCCAGGTTATTTATAGTGGGGAGGCACGTCCTTGCCCGAGGTGTAGGCACTTTGATGCAGACTTCATCCATATGACCTGGTATTGCCCTCAGCTATGGACATTCTGGGACACGGTGATGGACAGCCTGAGCACTTGGCTGGGATGCTCCATTACCTTCTCCTTGGGGGCCTGTATACTGGGGTTATTCCCGAGACCACACACACGAAAGGTGGGACACTATATTTTAGATCTGGCCCCAGTGTTGGCCAAAAGACGAACACCCATCACCTAAAAATCCGCCATGGGACCGGAGCTGGAAACCTGGGTGACGAATGTAACCCAGGGGGCGAGAGCTGAGGAGAGGGCCTTGCTCAGTGAGGACACTAGAGGGGTATGGAGATGCCCTATTACAGACTTATGGTCAGAGGTTTTAGAAGCCTAGGAGCACCTAGAGGGAGGTTCGGAGGCGGACCCTGAGGGTCAGGAGGACCTGACAGAGGGGTGCGAGGTCGGCTCTCCGAGGTTGCCATCTGAGCCACTTAATTGCCTTCAAATGAGCTCCCTACATGCCAGTGTTCTAATATAGCATAATGGTGATAAGCCTAAATTGTATTCTTTCTTGAGCGTCTTCAAGACAGTTGTGGAAATGGATAAACAAGGTATACAGACAAAATATCGACTCCAAAATATCGACTGGACATAATATCGAGTTTTAAATATAGACTGGACAAAATATCGACTGGACATAATATCGACTACAAAAATATCGTTTTTCAGGTAAGTGAAGTAATATCGACTGTATAAAATATAGATAGCAAAAATATCGAATTTTTAATAATATATAATATTTTATAGTGTATTTTTATGTAATAATATGTGTGAAAAGTGTGTATTAATGTTATAAAATATTTTATTAAATGAATTTTGTTTTTATAATATTTGCGTAATGTAATTCTGTAGCGGGTTGTGGGTTTATAGGGAAATAGGGTGGGAAGTAATTTAATAATAATTAATTATTTAATATATGTTTGTTAATATTTTTAATTAATAATTAATTGATAATTAATTCATATTAATTAGTTAATTAATTAATATAATTTTGAACATATTTTGTATTAGTAATTAATTGGTAATTAATTAATTGTAATTAGTTAATTACATTAATTAGAGTAAATTTTTAATATATATAATTTTGTGTTATTTTTAAGTAATTAATTGGGAAAAAATAATATTAATTATTAAAATAATTACAGCTAATGTGCTAATATATTTACTTTATTGTTATTGTTAATTAATAATTAATTGGTAATTAAATAATATTGATAAATTTTGGGTAAAGGAGCATTTTTAGGGTTCAGGGTCAGTTTTCAGTTTTAGGGTAAAGGGGTATTTTTGGGGTTCAGGGTCAGTTTTCAGTTTTTGGGTAAAGGGGCATTTTTAGGGTTCAGGGTCAGTTTTCCGTTTTAGGGTAAAGGGGTATTTTTAGGGTTCAGGGTCAGTTTTCAGTTCATGGGTAAAGGGGTATTTTTAGGGTTCAGGGTCAGTTTTCAGTTCATGGGTAAAGGGGTATTTTTAGGGTTCAGGGTCAGTTTTCAGTTCTTGGGTAAAGGGGTATTTTTAGGGTTCAGGGTCAGTTTTCAGTTCATGGGTAAAGGGGTATTTTTAGGGTTCAGGGTCAGTTTTCAGTTCTTGGGTAAAGGGGTATTTTTAGGGTTCAGGGTCAGTTTTCAGTTTTTGGGTAAAGGGGCATTTTTAGGGTTCAGGGTCAGTTTTCAGTTTTTGGGTAAAGGGGTATTTTTAGGGTTCAGGGTCAGTTTTGGGTTTTTGGGTAAAGGGGTATTTTTAGGGTTCAGGGTCAACAAATAAGATTGTAAAAAATTATTTTTATTATTTTCATTTATTATTTAATTATTATAATTTAATTTAAGTATTTTTAAGTATATTTTAGTAATTAAAATTTAATATTAATTTAATTTAACACTGTTTTTAATAAAGTCGATATTTTTTACATCTATATTATTGTTAACGATATTTTGTACTCGATATTTTTGTACTTACCTGTTTGTAGATACAAACTCGATATTTTGACTGTCGATATTTTGTCCACGATATTTTGGCAAGTCGATATTTTGTCCCTCGATATTATTTCAGTGATCCGATAAACAAACATACATAATGAACTCATTTACAAGTGAAATACAATAGAGATAACGAGAGGACTTTAAAGTAGGGGCACTGCAGAAATTGGACTGAAGACAATGTGAACCAGAGTGGAGGCACATAGTTGGTTGCCAAAGAATGAATATTTGAATGCAAAACATAGAAATAGGTATTAGGCTTATAATGTCAACAGTGGTCTGACCCTTGGCTCTGTTTTGGCAAGTGGTTTCTTTAGCAGTTACAGTCCCTTTGCATGCTTGGGAATTACAAGAATGGTCCAGGAGGGGTAAGAACTTGGGGGTACACATTGAGTTAAGTGACTTTATAGCAGGCCTCCAGAGCACCCAGGCAGAGGCAACAGAAGGTTGCTGGTGGGCCGTTGATGCTTGTAGAGACTTGTTGCATGCATTCAAGATGGCAGGTGTGTGATCATATGAAGGCATGTCAGTGGAGCACAATACCAGATTGGAATCAAGTCACACAGGAGTCGCGCAAGCATGCCGTACAAGATGGCTGCCTCCTGCTAAGCAGCGATAAAATGTGCCTGTTAAAGATGATTTAAGGATGGATTAACACCGGCATTCACATTTTTTTACAGACAAAGACGTTATTGAAGTGAAAGTCAGTCTGCACATTACCTTTTTGTGCATTTTCCTCATGTGTAGCTGCAGTTGTTGGAGGTGAGCTGCTCTCTGGTGTGGGGTGCTTCTGATCCAAGATTTCCTGTCAGAGGGGTGGAGAGACACTTAGAAAAGGGCGAAGCTGAGGCCTAGGCCACTCTCACTGCTGGTTATAGCTGCTCCACTCTGCTTACTTTGGCAGCATTTCCCTTCTATTAGCATTATTCATTAAATATTGTTCTAGGGTGGATACACCTAGATAAGACGCTATCGAGATTCTGGATGGGGGAGAGGTTCAGAGCCTGGGTGGCGAGCTATTACGCGATCCCCCAGGCAACGATCAGGGTGAACCGGATGTGCTCCAAGCCGCTGGACATCCGCCGGGGAACGCGGCAGGGCTGTCCTCTATCGCCGATGTTATTCTCCCCTTACGTGAAACCGTTTGCCCAACGGGTACGAGACAACCAGAACATCAAGGGTATCACCTTCGGAGGTGAGGAGCAGACCATCAGCTTATACGCGGACGACATTCTAGTCGCCGTTGAGAACCCAAGGGTCTCGATTCCAGCATTTCTGAATGAAATGGAGCAGTTTGGGAAGGTTTCGGGCTCTAAAATGAACATCCAGAAATCCGTGATCCTCTCGCTGGGGGCTAACGCGCGACAGATTAATAGAGGTTCACTCCAGATCGGAGGACTACAGGAACGACTGGAACTACCATACTTGGGGATAGACGTATCGCCCTCGACGGCCCAAACGGTGGAAAATAACTACACCAAGCTCCTTCGGCGCATTCAAGAGGATATCCTTCGTTGGCGACACCAATCGCTGTCATGGCTAGGCCGAGTGGCCGCTGTTAAGATGTCCGTGCTGCCGAGGGTGCTCTATCTGTTTCAGACCATCCCAGTCACTCCACCACTGGGCATGAATAAAAAACTACAGGATGTCATCCAGCACTATGTCTGGGCAGGAAAACGCCCAAGAATGCGGCGCAATCTCATCTCGCGCACACATGCTGAGGGATGGCTGGGTGTCCCCGACTTGCAACGTTACTTCCAGGTAGCCCAGCTGCGCTACCTTTTAGAATGGTCCAGATCGACCTCGGAGAAATGATGGTTGTTTCAAGACAGAGCAATGGTGGGAATGCCCCTTTGGCAGGTCCCATTCCTGGCAAGACGCGATAGACCGGCATACATCAAGAAATCCCCCATCACTAAGATACTCTTACAAGTGTGGGACGTGGTAGCGACACCCAGAGACCTCACCTCCTTCCCGTCACCGATGACGCCACTGTTTGATAACCCAGTGTTCGCCCCCGGGACGGCCCCAGGCTCCTTTCCTCAGTGTCGGCACACGGAATGCCGCACGGCGGGACACTTGTTTGACCTGCAGGGATTTATGACTCTAGAAGGTGCAGTCAGGGGCGGTAAGGGTCACTGTTGTACTAGGACACCTGAAAAGCCTGGGCTCGATCACACGACCTGCCCGCCCCGGTCCGACTCGGCAACCAGTGCAGTTGAGCGGAGGGCGGGACAGGCAGAGCCAGGTCACTTCCGCCCACATCGAGCGGTTAGTGCTCTAGCTGCATCACGTAGAGGGGTATTTAGCCCCTTTGTCACAGCGAGCGCGCAGCGGTCGCGCGCAGGGGAACGCCTGAGGACGTGCCTGAGACAAGCCAGAGAGAAGCCCGTCTGCGCCCGTCCACGACTGGATGGGGCTAGGGGCCATGGCATTATCATCATCTGGATCAAACGCCCCAAAGAAATCTAGGGTGAGCTATTCTTTACAGGCCCTGATGTGTTTAAGAAATAACCCACTTACGCACTGTGTGGAAAAAAACCATCGCCTCCTGAAGGGCCGTTCTCGTGTAGGCTATGTCAATACCGATTTCAAGTTGTAAAGGATGTATGCCCCCAACAACGCATAACATATAAACCTACTGCAACAATTCAGGGTGGGATGAACCTATTATGTAATATAAGGTCTTTAGCTAAACAATTGTATTGAGGTCTGGGACCTCATTTACACACACAAATCTGATCTGTGCTTTTTCACGGAGACGCGGCTTAAACCCCATTCCATCCCGGCCATTACTCTTGGGATCCAGGAAGGTTATAATATTATCAGACTGGATCGACCCATGAAAGCCAGAGGGGGAATAGCAATTGTACACAAAGATAACATCTCGGTTTCGGTTTTAGACCAATGGTGTAATCCGGCCTTTGAAATTATGGTTTTTAAGGTTGGTTCGTCGGCCAAACACAGTAGAAAGGGAGCATTGGTGTATCGGCCTCCTGGCCCCATAAAAGGAGTCTCCAAAGAATTAGTGGAAGCACTCGCCCCTTATGTCTGCCCAGATAAGGATTTTTTATTGCTTGGTGATTTTAACATTCACAGCGAGATGGAAAATAATAGTGAGGCTCAATCCTTTTTGATTGATTTATCTCTAATAGAACTGAAACAGTGCAATAGCGGGCCTACGCATCTGGCGGGTCACACTTTAGACTTGATCCTCTCCAACTTTTCTGGTATTAAATGTTATACGCCTAAACAGAATAACTGGACAGATCATTTTGTTCTTGAGTTCTCGATGCCAAAGATTGGTACATGTTCCAATCACCCTTCACAAATTCCGGTTCAGCGAAGACAATGGCATAAAATAACCGATGTAAATTTCAAAAAGGTTTATGTTGCCCCACTTTTTTTAGCCACTGATGATATTAATACTGCTCTTTCAAAATTTGACTCGGCCACTCACACTGCGGTGGAGCAGATTGCCCCGCTAAAAATATTTAAAAAGCGTCTCGCTAGGAAACAGGAGGTCTGGTTTTCTGAAGAACTGCGGAGCTTTAAGCGCACTGCTAGGAAAACTGAGAAGGTATGGAGAAAGTCGCACTTGGAGGAAGACAAAATCAATCATCAGAGGGCAATAACTATCTATCATAAAGCCATCCGATCTGTTCGTAAGAACCATGTTACCTCACAATTAGAGGCAGCAGGCAATGATTCGAAAGTACTCTTCCAGATTGTAAATGCCTTTTTAAAACCAGTGGCATGCGAAAGTGCGGATATGGCATCCCAACATCTTTGTGACAATATCTCGAGTTTCTTTACCGAGAAAATTGATGCTATCTATGAAAAGATAGAGGCACTTATTCCATCCATAATTAGTCAGGATGGCCATATACCGGTGCAAACTATTGCTACCAGTTCCAACAACTTCTATAACTTTCCTGAGATCTCTCTACCAGAGGTTGAGATGTTGATCAATAACATCAAAAGTGGGAGCCCATCTGATTTACCACCAGCCAGATTAATGGGAACGCTGGGGAGAACACTTAGTTCTGATATTTAGAGCCTGGTGAATCTCTCATTAACAACAGGAAGTGTCCCACGGGAATGGAAAAAGGCCCTAGCTAGACCGATTAGGAAGAACACCTCCTCCCCTTGGACCAATATGTCTAATCTTAGGCCGATCTCCCTGTTGCCTTTTCTAGGGAAAATCATCGAAAAGCACACAAATAAGCATTTGTCCAACTTCCTGGAACAATCTGGAAGCCTTGATCCTTCACAGTCAGGTTTCAGGCCAAAATACAGCACTGAAACGGCCCTGCTGTCGATAACGGATGATCTCTGCATGTACCAGGACAGTGGTTATTCCGTTGTCCTGGTGCTGCTGGATTTATCTGCAGCGTTCGATACCATCTCGCACAACATCTTGATCGAACGACTGACTGTGAATGGACTCAGTGGCAAGGCACTGGACTGGATAAAGAGCTTCCTCTCCGACCGCAGCCAATGTGTCACCATGGGTGATTTCAGGTCGGATGAGGTTAAGATCACCAAGGGGGTTCCACAGGGCTCATGTTTGAGCCCAACTCTTTTTAATACCTATGTTGCCCCCTTGGCAGAGATAACAAGAGCCTTTGGTTTCTGTCCAGTGTCCTATGCTGACGATACTCAGCTGCTTTTTCCCTTTAAATTACTAACTCCGGAGGTTATACAATCCTTCTCCGAGGGGATGAAAGCAGTATCCCAGTGGATGTCTTCCAACTTTCTTCAATGTAATGTTGGTAAGATTGAGGTGATACTAAGGTCCAATGGTCCCCTGACTGGTGGCCACTGGACTTAGGCCCAGTTCCTGAACCTAAGCAAATAATCAAGAACTTGGGGGTACGGTTGGAACCGGAGTTGACTATGAAACAACATGGCAACATTACAGTGGGATCTTGCTTTCATATGATAGGTCTCCTCCGTAGGATATTCCCATTCCTCCCGGACTCCATCAGAAGAACTTTGGTTCAGGCTCTGGTGATCAGCCGTCTTGATTATTGTAATGGTCTTCTGGGAGGTGCAAATGAAGAGGTACTAGACCGATTGCAAGTGGTGCAGAACACAGCAGCCAGGCTGGTCCTTAATGCCCCCCCCCCAGATCCCCATCTAAACCACTGTTGGATAAACTTCACTGGTTGTCCATACGTCAACGAGTGAAGTTTAAGACCTGTTGCACCATACATAAAGGTTTACATGATCTAGGACCAGCCTATTTGGCTAATAAATGTGTACCATACGTCCCTACACGCACACTCAGGTCAAGTGAGCAGTTGCTGCTGAGGGTACCCAAGATCAGCTTGACTAGATTGGGTGGAAAGGCCCTATCAGTGGCGGGTCCCATTTTGTGGAATGCGCTTCCACTCATATTGAGACCATCTCCTTTTTAGAAAGCAACTGAAAACCTTTCTGTTTAGACAAAATTAGTTGAAGCCTTGTCTGTTAGTTTAAAAATTATGTAACTGATTCATATGTTTTTAGAATGTCAGTGTGATTGTCTGGATATTTGCTTGCCGGCTGTCCTGAGCGCGGAGATACTCCTTTGGGAGTTTATTCCTAGCGCTATACAAACACGCAAATAAATAAACAAAAAAATAAAGCACTTAAGGAGGGATGTAGGATAGATCGTCCTCACAACTTCCAATACTTCCAATTACGACACTAGCTCACCCAAAAAGACGTCGCTCCGCAGGTGGGCCGCTTCCTCACTTCCTTTGAGAAATGGCTTTTGGCCAAATCAGACGACAAGAGGGCAATTTCAGAACTCTATAAACTATTAACCCCACCGGCACCAGAGGTTAGGTCAGCGGGACAGAAAAGAAGGGAGAAAGAGCTAGGGCGGACACTCTCGGACAAGGAATGGCACAATATATTCTTCAGGGCGCATCATACAGCTCGGAACGTGGCTAGTAGGGAAGCCGCAATCAAAGTGGCCTGTTACTGGCATTTGACCCCGGAACGACTCCATCAGAGTAACCCTAGACGAGACCCTAAATGCTGGAGGGGATGCGGCCAGACCGGGACTATGATCCACTTGCTGTGGGAATGCCCGGAGGTGCGGGACTACTGGGAGGAGGTGCTGCGAGATATAGACCTGCACTTTGTAACGGAGATTCCACGCTTCCCGACATACGCGATTTTGGGTTTGCCTAACAAACCGACCTTTCCACTCAAATCAATCCGTGGGAAACAGATGGGGTTGGCAATGGACGCAGCGACGCAGCACATCCTCTCACTGTAGGGCACCACACGCAAACCTTCTCACACGGGATGGCTCCACAAAATATGGTTTATAATGGGGATGGAACGCATACAGGCCTCTCTCATACAAACTGCGGACACGTTCCGGGAGATTTGGTCGCCCCTGATTGCACTGCTCACCACCGAATTCCATGAGTTGACTTGCCCCAAATATCTTAAAGTTCTCAGACTGGTAGACGAGTTCCATAAACCTCAGGAAGTTAAGGGAACAAAGAAAAAACAGAGGAGGCCCAGGTGAATCCCTGATAAAGGCATGGCAGAACGTACCGGGATGGGGGGGTGGGAAGACGGATACTTCTGTTGGGTCGGAGGGGGGTACAGTTTGGGGAGCGGGGGGGTTCTTTGGTGCATCACATTGCTTAGAATTTGCTTCTTTTGCATAAATGGACACACGGCTGGAGGCTCTACGGACTGGGAGCCCAGCCTTGGGATTCTAGGGAGGGGCATGAAGGGCACGGTGGAAAGTGACGGTCTTGTTATTGCAATGTACTATTTTAATGCCAATAAAAACAGATTTGATTAAAAAAAACTAAAACATGAATATGTCTAAATGCCGTCACATAATCTGATGTATTAAAATAAAACGCTACCGCACGTTCAAGAAATAAAAAAAATTAAAAGAAAAAAAATATTGTTCTAGGCTGCTCCTTTATTATTGCTGCATTTATTTTCTTGTACTTATGGAAGCAAGCAGTCTCACAATATGTCTACCAAACGAAAACAAAGTATTTCTCCTCCACCAGTTAATCTAAATTAGTGGATATTATTGAGCCCTCAGTATCTACTTTATTGGAGGAGTTACAAGCGGTACGTTCAAATACAGACAATATTGTGTCTGAGATTAAAAATTTACGTAAAGACATGGCTGGTCTTTCTATGAAGGTTTCTGACAATGCTATTTAAATTCAGGACAGTAGAGCTTAAATTGACCATCTTCTGCTTATTGTAGCTAAAGTTGAACCAATGAATAAATTATTATTAGAATCGGAAAATCGCAATAGGCAATATAACCTGCAAATATTTCATTTACCAGAGGATGTGGAAGGTAATGATTGCAGGGTCTATTTGGAAAACCTGCTTTCTGGGCTTTTGGGCATTAAATTTTCAGAAAAATTTGAGATTGATAAGGCGCACAGAATCCAAGACAAGCCTCTGGCCTAGGAAATATTGACTGACTCCCAGCTGTTTCTGTGAAAACTCTTTCTGGCTCAAGCCCTGGGGGCCTCGCCAGGGGAGGACTTGATATAGAAATAAAGGTTATTGACAGCAGCTTAGGGCCTACTAATGGTGTAGTGGTGCAAACTTGCAGGGTTGATGTGATTGACCACATTAATGAAGTAACATCCTGTAAAGGGTCTGGATGCCCAACTGGTGTTTGTTTAAACATTAGGGCAAACTCTTTGCGACACGTCAATACACCCCCCTCTACTCTTTTTAGCCAGGATAAGCCTACTAGTTTAATTCAGTCAAGTATCTCCTTTGACATAGGATCGGATCGGGGGACTAGGGCAAATCTTATGAATGAGGTAAATATTTCATCTGTGGCTGGTGGTCCCAAGGGGGAGACACTAATTTCCTGGAACATAGCAGGCTTGGGCACAAATGTCAACACCGGATTGGTTAGCGTTCATTTGAGGTTTTGATGTCTGCCTCTTCCAGGAGACTTGGTCATCTCAGCCACATTTTGACCCTGGTTATTTACATTTTTTTGTCCTTGCAATAAAAAGGGTTTAGGGGCGTTCTATGGGTGGGTTAACCATTTGGGTGCGACAGCAACTCCCTTTAGCAATCAAAGAATTACACTCAGGGAGTAACGACATCCAAGTGTTAAGATTGGATTTAGGCTCTATGGGATGCTTGGACATGTATAATGTCTATGTGAGGGGGGTCTGAGGGGGTAGATCGCAGGTTATAGCGGCCTTGGACTCCCTCATTGAGTTCCACTCACAGGATACTAACGTAATCATTGCGGGCGACCTAAACTCTACCTTTGAGTCCCTGATAGCCCCTGATTGGCATCATGCAGACGAAGACGAAGATAGTCAGTGGGGGGGGTACCAAAAGTAGAACTTGAACCTGTTAAGAAATGGATAGAGGTAGTCATACAGATTGACACTTTCTGTTATGAAAGGGGGCTTAGGGCACTTAATGGTAGGACTTTAAAGGATAGAACCGGGTCTGCTCCATTTAACAATGGGCGTAGGAAAAGTAGAATTGATTATGTCCTCTGTAGCCTGAAGTTCTGGAACACGATTGTTGACATGGTGGTTAAAGACCGCATCGAAAGTGACCATAATCCCCCGTGTGTCACCCACGACTGGTGGGAGTGGGACTTACCTCATGCAGATCAAGTTGAGCTTTGTCCCCCAACTATTGTTCCTACCAATGACATGAGGCATCTTAATTGGCCAAACATGGCTTTCAACCCAGAGGTTTTGAATAAAATAGCTGAGGAGGTTGATAGTGCTTTATTAGCTTTAGAAGATGTTAATGTTAACCCTGATTTGAGCTATGTAACTCCACTCCATGACAGCCTGTTTAAGTGTGTTAGTGCCCATTTTTTAGCGCCTGTCAAAACTAAGAAGTTAGTTACCCCAAAATCACTAAGGTGGTATAATGATGATTATAGGAAAGCTAGAGCCAATTTGGGCAATGCCAGAAGGGCTGGCAATTTGGATGCCGTCCGCCGTGGCAGAAAGATGTATAAAAGAGCTATCCTTAAGGCAAAGAGACTATGGGATGAGCGTCGATGGCAGCAGCTTAAAGAAGCAAGCCACAATAAGAATTCCAGATTAATCTGGAATATTATTAAGTGGGGCAGAGGGGAAAAGTCTGAACAGCCTGAAAACTATGTCTCTCAAGAAGGGTGGATTGATTACTTCAGACCACAGTATGCGTGTAACCCTGTCAGAAGTCAAGTGGAAGATTTAAGTTTTGTTCTCATTAAAGATGATGCTTTTAATAGTAATGATGTTTTAATTGCCCTTAATGCCGTGGCAGGAGGTAGAGCTCCGGGGCCCGATGGCGTCCCCGCCAATGTCTTTCTATATGATAAGGCTTGTTGGGATAGATACGTACTATTGTTGACAAATGCTATAGCACAAGGGGCCCCGTTCCTGGCCTCCTGGCAAGGGGCGGTGATAATTCCTGTGTACAAAAAGGGCGATAAGGCACAACCTGGAAATTACAGACCTATCAGTCTGATAGATACAATTCAAAAAAAAATTGGGAGGATGACCCTGAATAAGATTTTGGACTGGATCGAAGAGAATAATGTACTGTCCCAATTTCAAGCGGGTTTTCATAAATATAACAGTACTATCAATCAAGTCTTTCATTTTACTCTCTTTCATTGGAAGACTGTGATCCTGTGCAAATGCAGTCTTTATGCTGCCTTTGTCGACCTGCGTGCAGCCTTTGACCTTGTTCCCCGTTCACAGTTATGGGTGACACTAAAGCAATTAGGTCTCTCTGCGGAGATTTGAACTATGGTGATGCGGCTGCACGAGACCAATTATACAAAAATCCAATGAGGAGGTCATGGCAGGGTCACCACCCAATTTCCGGTTGAGCGTGGTTTGAGGCAAGGCTGCGCCTTGGCCCCAACTCTGTTCTCTTTGTACATTAATGGGCGAGCTCAAAACTGCCCACTACTCTTTTTTCCGTTGTCAAAAAATTGACTGGAGCGGACACTATCCCGACTCCCCCAGCTTTAGAGGAAGCCCAGTGTAACTCTATTGCGAAATTTTTCATTGCCAAGGTTGAGCGCATATACGACTCTATGAGCGCTCCCCTCACTGTAAAGGAACACCAACCGGGACAGGTTGCAGGATCCGAACAGCCACTTCCTATGGCGAAGGTTACACACTGGCAATTGTTTGACAACACTTTGTTCTTCTCCTGCCTAAGCAGTGTAAGATCTGGCTCCCCTCGTGACCCTGTACCTGTAAAAATTCTCAAACTACTGGATCTTGAACCTCGGCGGGTTCTCATGAGACTCTTAAATGCCTCATTAATAGAGTCTCATGTGCTACAGGATTGGAAACACGCAATGGTTGTCCCTCTCCTAAAAAAAGCAGGAGCCGATATATCTAATCTCACCAATTTCAGACCTATATCCTTTTGCCTGTTTTCTCTAAAGTGCTGGAAAGGCATATTAACACTCAATTGAACCACCTTGTGGAAAGCTCTGGATTTTTACACCCTTCCCAGTCTGGCTTTCGTGCGCATCACTCCACAGAGGCCACCCTACTCGGGGTGACGGAGAGTTTATGACACGGTATCAACTGCGGGGAAACATCTGCACTCATCCTTTTGGATCTGAGCGCGGCGTTCGATACCGTGTCCCATTCCATCCTTTTGAATTCTCTCCGGTCCCTGGGACTGGACGGTCCAGCTTTGGCCTGGATTGCCACCTTTTTTAGCGCCTGTCAAAACTAAGACGTTTTCGCACTTTCCAAGTCTTTTCCACTAAAGCCACATCTGCCACATGTCCATCGGCGCACGGCGTTCCGCAGGGGTCCATACTCCCATTGTTGTTCAACATCTATGTGAGACCCCTGGCCACTATCGCGGAGGACGCTGGGCTGACTATTTTTTTATACGCCGATGACACCCAAATTATTTTCTCCCTTTCCAGCAGCGAGTAAAACAGTGTATCTATTCTGAAAAACGGATTGCCACGTATAGCTGAGCGGATGCAGAAGCATCTCCTCAAACTAAACGGTGACAAAACCGAGATTCTCATCCTAGGGAAGCATAAAGATCTATGGGGCCCCCAACATTGGCCCAGTGACATGGGACCCCCTCCCCAGCCAACTTCTGTGGTTCGCAACCTCGGATTTCTCATAGACGACAAACTCTCCATGCGACAGCAGGCCACAAAGGTGGCCGCCATATGCTTTGCCACCTTGCGATGGCTCCAGAAAATTCTATGGATGCTGCCTCATGCCACTAGGAGAACCGTTGTCCAGGCGTTAGTAATATCTCGCCTGGACTATGGAAATGTCCTCTATCTCGGTGCTGACGTGGCTACCATTAACAAACTCCAGGTTGTCTAAAATGCGTCGGCCCGACTTCTTTGTAACATCCCGAGGAGATCATCGGCCACACAGGCCCTGCGCGATCTACACTGGCTTAGGATCCCCAGCCATATTAAAATCAAAGCCCTATGCTATCTTTTTAAAATCAAGCAGGGTTCGGCCCCAAAATATTTGCAGAGTCTGGTCCAACCCTACAAGCCCAGTCGCACATTAAGATCTTCTGCCAACTGCGACTTTGTTGTCCCAAGATTCAAGCTTGTAAGGATGGGGGGTCGAGCCTTCTCCCATCTAAGCCCCAAATACTGGAATGCGCTACACATCACTCTGAAATCAGAAACCAACCTTCTCTGTTTTAGGAAAAAATTGAAAACCATACTTTTCCAATGATCTTCATGCCGCTTTAGCTGTCACAATGTGCTGTTTGAGAGGTCTGTTTTCTTCTTCAGTCTATCCCTTGCACCGGGAATCCCACTGCGGGTAGCTGTTGCGCATTATAAGTTCAAATAAATCAAATAAAAGAAATAAAATAAAATAAAATAAATACAATAGTTGATTGTTTGTCACCAGTAATCACAGATGCCCCTTCGTTAGCTGGTGTTAGCTTCCGATTTTAATTTTCGTCGATGATACGCTAATTATTTCCAAAACCCCAATTGACCTCTAGCGCGCCTTAGTAATTTTTGAAGAGTTTTGTTACGCGCGGGGCCTAGAAGTTAGCGTGGCCAAAACTAAAATGATGACTTTTAATCTGCATCCTACTTTTAAGGGGAGAGTTTTTATGAATGGGAAACCGCTCAAACTGGTCAAGGCTTTTACTTACCTGGGTGTTCATTTAGGTAAGGATCTTAAATGGGAACATCATATAGACATAGCTGCTCTCAATCATCAACAAACTGCGGGAGCTCTCAACTTGGAGCATACAAAGTTGTTGACTAAACCAATCCAGCCTGTTTTGCAAGGCTACGAATCCAAAGCTGTTAGCTCTGTGCTCAATGGCGCAGAAATATGGGGCTTTGAGAAGTTGGCACCATTGGCACTCTCCGAAAACAAGTTTTTCCGTAATATTACTAGTGTCCCCCAGAGCACACCCCTATTGCCACTAAGATATGATTTGGGTACTAAAGCTATTGTTGATATCGCTAGGCTATGCCCTATTTTATATTGGCATAGGCTCTGGTCGACACCTGAGCTCCCCACATATGCTGCGGGGTTTATAGATGTTATAAAATCAGAATCTTTCCATAAGATTCGCTGGCTTGGTCACCTAAGAAATAGTCTAGTAGCTCTGGGCATGCAAATGCTCTGGGATAGCCCTGCGGAAGTCTCATTCAATTCCAAGAAAATCCAAGAAAATCTTGAAGGAAAAATATTGGGAACAGATTGTGTTCCAGGCATGGAGCGACACTGATTCATCCACTATGGCGGGGGTCTTTTAAGGGGTAAAACATGCGCCCAAATTCAAATCTTATTGGGACATTATTACTAAGCCTGGGGATAGGAAGCTCTATTTTCAGCTTAGAGATGGTTCTCTGCCCCTGAAAGCATTGACCTCTAGATGGTCTGATGCAAGTACAAACATCTGCCTGCCCTGTGGGAACCATACGGAAACTCTTGCACATATTTTTTTTGTCTGCCCAGTCTATGTAACCCCGAGGCGTGTTTGGCTAACACCAATGTACAAGTTACTGGGTACTAACAGAAGTTCTGTAGCGGAAAGGCTGATATGTACCAGTACCATGCCATTCATTTCAATAGCAGTAACCAAATACTTGGGATGGGTATGGGTGCTACAGCAGAATTCAATTCTAAGTCAATTGATTGTTTCTGAATAATGTATATAATTGATGTCTTTGACCATGTATCAACTATTTGCCAATTGATTTTACTACTTTTTAACTTCATATCAAATGATTCCATTTATTGTATTGTATGAAATTGGATTTTTGCTTCTTCCATTTGCTCCTTGTTTTTGATACCTTCTATTCACTATTTTAATTATGTCATTTTTTTTAATTCAGATTTATGTAATCTTGTCTGAACTATGGATAATTTGTCTCTGCTTTTATGAGTTTTATCTCGGATAAAGCTACTTTGACTGACTGACAAGCCTCGTCAAACGATTTTCAAGGTGTTTTGTCTTCATCTTCTAATTTTAATTTGAAAGGCTGCCGGAGATATCCCTTTGTTAATGGTCAATAGGAATAAAATTTTTATTCATTAAGACTTTGCTAAAGACACAGTCAATATTCGTAAGGAATTCGCGAATCTTCGTCCCAGGTTGAGAAACGCTGGTTATGAATACGGTTTGTTTGATCCGTCCACTATGCGAATTTGGAAAGATGAGTTTTCTAAATCTTTTCAACATCTTGAGGAGCTTTGCCGCTTTCAGGATTTGCAGTCTCAGTCATCTATGGAAACAAATGAGGCTACTACATGACTTTATTGTTGCTTGATTTTATTGCCAGCATGTTTAATTAATTCGTGTATGTTTTCATGGCCTGTGGAGTAGGTTTTTCTTGACATGCGTGTGTGTAATTCAGAAGGTATATATATGTTTTATGTTGTATAGTTTTTATTTTCGATGTTTGTTGGTGTCTTTTGTGTTCTCTTTATAGTGATACTCGGGCTACTATTCTTTTTTTCATTCTATCTTTCTAATCCATCTTGTTTTCTATCTTTTCTCTTTTTCCAAAATGGCAAGTGGTAATGGTAGTAAATAGTTTCATTTAATGTTAAGGTTTACGGCATCCTGTTAAATGTTCTAAGGTTTTGGATTATTGAGCTAGACATAAAGCAGATATATGTTTAATTCAAGAAACTCCTGTAGATGATAAAGTGTTATCCTATATGAATAAAAAATGGGTAAGAGCAGTTATTTCTTCTCTGGCATTCAATAGGAAATATGGGATTGCAATTCTTTTTGCCAAAAAATTACATGTTCAAAATTTGCATAAACATTCTGATTCAGAAGGTTAGTTCATAGTAGCTCATATAAAAATTGACAATATGGTTTTCCACCTAATTACAGTGAATGTGCCTACTAATGATGACCCAGAATTTTGGTCAAGATTTACTTCAGCGGTTCTAAAATTAGGTAATGTGCCTCTGATTATTGTAGGAGTTTTTAATCTTATATCTGACCCATAACTGGATAGAATATAACAAGCCAAACTACGCACCCCTAATATCCTTTTTCTCTCTCAAATCCTTTTTTAATACTCCAAAAATGGTTGATATTTGAATATTTGACAAACAGATTACTTTTTTTTCTAAACCTCATGACTCTTATTCTAGGTCGGATTATTTTCTAATTTCTCGTAATATAATTCCCTCTACCTCTAATCCCGACATTCAAAATATAGATATTTCTGACCATGCTTTAATTTTCAGCATTTTATCTAGCGATTCCATGCAAAATAGTCATAGTCGCAGGTGTATGAATACCATCATTTTTTTTAATTACAATAACAAACCTAGACTTTTATCAGCTATTCAAGAATGTTTTTCATTCAACTCTGAAGAATCCACATCTACTACTAAGAGATGGGATGCATTAAGGCATATATTAGAGGCGAGACTATTGCAATTATGGCACGTGAAAATAAATGATTTAACACTAGAATTGAAGAATTGGGAAAGCAGATAGTTAAATTTGAGCATCTACAGATTACATCTAACAACCTCCAATGTAAGGTTAAATCACAGAAATTTTGTTATGAACTGAATTCTATTTTAAGCAATAGAGCTGAATTTCAAATCTCTAACTATAAAGCTACATTTTGTTTTAGAGCTATTAGGTCTAGTAGGCTTTTAGCTAACTATCTTCGTATAAAAAAAGATAAAACTCAAATTAATGCTATTCACTCTCCAAATGGCTCTATAACTATATCCCATGATGATATAATTGAGGAATTCATGAAATATTATTCAGACCTATACCACCTTTATCGGATATAGCTCTTACTGATAATTTTTTGGAAGGATGTGGGTTACCTAAAATATCACAAACCAATAGAATTAAATTAGATCTTCCAATTACAGTTTAGGAAATATTTTCAGCTATTAAATCGCTAAATCACTCAAATTAAAGAAATCTCCTAGTCCGGATGGTATTCATGCATAACTTTATAAAGAATTTTAAACTCACCTCTCATCGTACCTGCTTTCTTTATTTATACACTTTAGCAATACAGGGTCTATTTCAGGATCATTTACTGAAGCTTTGATTATTGCTCTCCCCAAACCAGATAAGGACCCTTCACTGGTTACAAATTACCGTCCAATTTCTTTAATAAATCAAGACTGTAAACTGTATGCTAAAATTATTGAGACTAGGTTAGCTGGTATACTTTCTTCTATTATTTATGTGGATCAGTCTGGCTTTATGAAAAAGAGCCATTTGTCAAATAATATTAGGTTATTATTTCATGCTATTGATGCTGGAGCATTATTACCTTTTCTGCTGGTGTTCTAGCATTAGATGCAGAAAAGGCTTTTGATAAAATTCATTTGCAATACCTTTTTCGCACCCTATCTGCATTACATTTTGGTCCCTTGTTTTTCCAAATGATTTCAGCACTCTACTCTAGTCCTTCTGCCAAACCTTTTATTAATGGTAGACTCTCCCAGACGTTTTATCTTTTTGGAGGGACTATCTCCATTACTTTTTCTCATTGCTACTGAACCCCTATTATTTGCTATTAGGAATTGTACTGGATTTGAAGGCCTTCAACTATCCAACGTCCCTATTAAAACATCAGTTTTATGCTGATGATATTGTTTTATGTATTGCTAATCCTGATTATTCCATTACTCCATTGTTGAATTTAATTGATGTCTACTCTAAAATTTCAGGTTATAAACTTAACATTAACAAAACTGAATTTTTCCGTTAAATATTCATTATTCACCTGATTTGCTTACTGATAGGGATATTGTTTGGCAAAAAGATAAACTTAAATATTTGAGTATATTATTCGCTAACAACATAAACAAACTTTGACCCGGAATTTTTAATCTACTTTGGCATATACATAGGTTAAAATACAAAAGTGGTCCTCTTTAGGTTTATCTTGTTGGGAAAGAATGGATACAGTTAAAATGATTTTGGCTTGTAAACTGTTTTATATTTTGTCAATTATACCTGTTCAACTCCCTCTTAAATGTTATCAGACTATAGATACATTTTTGTCTAGATTTATTTGGAATGATACATCGCCTCGGCTAGGTTATAAAAAACTGAAACCAGATTTTCTGAATTATCATAAAGCCTTTATTTTTAAACAAAGTATTTTATGGGTTCAACATTTAGATCTTAATAATTCACCTGCATTGCTTTGCATTGAACAGAATTTAGTATCACCTTTTCCCTGCGCTGCTTTACTTACAATGTTCAGTTCTTCTGTGTTTTAAAAAAAATTAATATTGTTGAAATTTACAAGATTAATTTTACACGATTTCCATTCTATTTTCCAATGTTCTATTTCTAATACATAGAGGCTATCGCTATGGGATTACCCATCAGTAACATTAGTTTGTCACACAAATTTTGGGAATTCATAGATAGGAGCAGGAATTTTGTATTTTAAAGATATTTATCATAATAATGTCTTTGTTAGTTTTCAAGACTTAAAACAAAGATTTCATTTGAAATCATCTGACATTGCAAAATATGAATAGCTCTGTAATTCTATTCTTGATTCCTTCTCAAATGGCTTTCCTTCCATTGTTTCCACTAATATAGAAATGTCTAAGCATGGGCGTAAAATCCGTTCCGCTCGCGGATTTTGCGGATTTCCGGTAAATTCGCAATCCGCGAGATTCGCGAATTTCCCGCAAAATCCGCGAGCGGAACGGATTGGGGCAAAAGTTCAAGCTGACTTTTTGTAACTATTTTAGAATGGCGCCGGCAAGCTGCCAGAGCCTCTAAAATAGTTACAAAAGTCAGCTTCAACAGGAAGCACTAATAGATAAAGTAAAGCAGGTGCTAGAGTTGAATCTCAAATTCAGTTACACAATCATTAATCACCCCAAACTAGGAGTGATTAATGACTGTGGGCCGGATTCACAGAATGAACTTAAGACTCAATCCTAAACTTACTACTATTTTGGCATTCACAGAATGCATTTACTACTTTTGGCATTCACAGAATGAACTTACTAGTTTTGGTATTCACAGAAGTTAGGATTTTGTCTTAAGTTTGTCTTAAGACGAACTTAAGACAGACTTAAGACAGACTTAAGTTAGGATTTTGTCTTAAGTCTGTCTTAAGTTTGTCTTAAGTCTGTTTTAAGTTTGTCTTAAGTCTGTCTTAAGTCTGTCTTAAGTTTGTCTTAAGACAAACTTAAGACAAAATCCTAACTTCTGTGAATACCAAAAGTAGTAAGTTAATTCTGTGAATACCAAAATAGTAGTAAGTTTAGGATTGAGTCTTAAGTTCATTCTGTGAATCGGGCCCTGTGTAACTTAATTTGACCTTCAACTCAAGCACCTGCTTTACTTTATCTATTAGTGCTTCCTGTTGAAGCTGACTTATGGCTGAGGGCAGAAGGGCACAAAGTGGGACAGAGGGCATGAGTTAGGCAGAGGGCAGAAGGGCACAGAAACCAGTGGAGCAGAGGGCAAAAGGGCACAAACAAGAGTGGGGCAGAGGGCAGAAAGGCACAAAAACAAGTAGTACAGAGGGCAGAAGGGCATAAAAAACGAGAGGGTGGCAGTGATGAACCAGGCAAAAAAAAAGCAGCGAACACGCAAAGCGCCCCGCGAATACGCAAATTTCCCCGCGAACACGCAAAAAGAAAAAATCAGCAAATTCGCACGAATTCGCGAATTTTGCGGATTGCAAATTCGCAAATCTGTTAATTCGCAGATCGCGAATTCGCAAAATTCGCCCGTACTTAGAAATGTCCCTCCAAACAATTTCGTCTTCCTCCACAGTGTCATTACTATATAAAAAGGTAAATATTTCTGATGGTGATAACATCAATTTTCAAAATAGAGTTGTCCTTATCCTTGGACACATGGAGGATGATCTGGTTGAATTCTATTTCGCGTTGGTTGCCTGTAACATTATAGCAAACTAATTCCTATATACTTTTTTATTGTTTTTGGACTCCTTTAAAATTATATATTGCCAAAGTTTCAACTTCTTCCAATTGTTGGAATTGTTTATTAGATGTAGATTAATTAAGACATATGTTATATGATTGTAATTGTGTTAAGAAATTTTGGAATGAAGTTTGGCATAGGATTAATTGTATATTGAATATATTAGATACATTATCGTATAAATTAGTTATTTGCAAAGCCTCTTCTCTCACTACTAAATTTCCCCTTATGAATAACAACCTTTTAGATTTTTAATGTCAGCTGCTCTAAGGACAATTACTGCTAATGTCTAAATATGAGGATCATGTTAATCTCATCTTGGTGGCAAAAAATTCCTTTGTATTGTCCGTACATCAATGATATTTTTCTTATATGGACTGACACTAAACAAGCATTAATAACCATGATTGAAACACTGAAAGAAGTCAACGCACGTATCCAATTGACTCACAATATACAGGAGAAGAATATACACTTCCTTGATGTTCTAGTTAGTAATGTAATGTAATCTAATGTATTGTCATGAATTATTTATGTTGATTCAACTGATGTAAGTTTAACGTACACTAAAAATATAAACAATACAGTGAATAGGATTTAATTCTGGTTTAGAGTTAATTAATTACTAGGGCAGCCACAAAAACTGGATAGAAATCTAGGGTTTGGAGATAATCCAGTGAACAGTGCATGGTGTACGCAAGCCTTCTGGCTTGAACTATCGCTGATCCTGTAATCAGAGGGAGGGTGTGAGAAGTTGGCCCGATATGCAACGTTCGCTATTCTAGCGACCGCTATGTATCGTTCCAACGACCCTTATGGTGTTTGGTTGTAAGTCAACCTATAGACCAGCTATCCTAGTAGCGTGGATACGAGCAGTCTAAGGCTAAAGACTCGAGAGGGCGTGTTAAGCCAGCTGTTTACCACACATGTACCCCTTGAACACCCAGTGAAAGGACACCACACAAGTGTTATGAAAATAAACAGGATATTTATTAAGAATCACAACAGCCCTGTACTCTTTATGAGGACAGGGTACTAAGCACAAACCAAATCTCTTTAGCAAATACTTCAAGTGCACAATTAAAACAAGTGTCCGAGGACACGGAAAGGTTAAGGTCTCGGGCGGACCCGATAAGGCAAGTCGGAAGCGAGGGACTCGGGACCCTAGAGTAAGGAGGCTATGCAGGCACCGAAATGCCGAGTTACCTAGCCACGAGGGCTGCAGCTGCACAAGTCTTACAGGCGTCGGGGTCTTCGCTGACGAGCCAGGAGCCGGAAGAAAGGAGTTGCTGGTCGGCGACCAGTGCTGAATAGTTCGTAGAGATCCAAGCCTGGATCGGAGATTGATGAAACCTGAAAGCAGAGGGGACCAAGTTCGTACTACTAGCCAGTAGTCAGAGGGTACCAGGAAGGCACCGGTTGGCCGTCACCTCGACTAGGTGAGTGGGCGACGCTAGGCTCTGCAGTCTCACGGACCAGGAGGCGTTGTCGGCGACCACGGTGGAGGTGCAAGCTGTCCCACGAAGGATGATGCTGTCGGCGTCGCTGGGCCCAGGATGGGGCAACAAGCCTTGGCAGATCTCAGGGCCACGGGGTGGGCCTAAGATGGCGTCTTGAGTGGACCAGGAGGGTCCGGGGTGCTTCTCGCAAAGATGGAAGCAAGGGCCAGTCTGGAGCAACCAGACCAGCAGTGATGATTCTCGGATGTCGTCACAGAAGGGCACAAGCCAGCGGCGAGTGACCAGACAACGTGCTGAGCAGCGAGCAGAAGGGCCCCACGCAGATCGTGGAGATACTGGGAGACTGCACTTCGGTGCTAGAGCGGCTCAGGGTCGGGGCTTCTCGGACCCCAGAGCACTCACCAGAGAGTTACCTCGATGGTCGTGCTGGTTTGTAAGAGCGTGCAGGTTCTGATGATGGCCGGTCCCTCGAGGTCTCGTAGCACCCACAGATCACAGCTGAGCTGATGACGTGGGTAGAGGTCAGAGGTGCCAGGGAAGCCGGTTCTCGTCGAGCTGGGCCGTCGGATCCTTGAGGAAGGACTTGCAGCAAACCGCAGAGTTCTTAGTTGGTGCCCGCTGATGCAGGGTGACTACTCCTTAGCCACAAGGGAGAAATCTTGAGAAGAGTCTTGAGTGTCCTTTCGTAGAAAGTAGTTCTTGATTCAAAGATGATCTAATCTGGAAGGGTCCCCGCTCCGGTCTTTATCCTAAAGAAAGGGGTGGGTACATGACTAGGTCCTGCCCTAAGGGTGGGACCAGGAAGGGGGGTAGTTACGCCCCTCTCCCCTGCCGGGCTTTCCCCAGGCCAGGGCTGTCGCCCCTGGAACTGGTTCTAACCGGCAGATGCGTAGTGAGCACCGGGGTGCCACTCCGCAGTCACCTTCTCGCCAAAGCCCTACCTACCCAGAATACACAAACCCTGTCTGGGACGGTGTGAACAGCGCCCTCGACAGGAAACCCTTTGTCCAAGTGCTCCTCGCTGGAAGGACTCCCAGCAGCAGGAGGTCAGACTTGTGTCTGTGGTGGCAGCATCCATTTTGTGGAGCTGAGGCTTCAGTTAACTTTAACCGGGGTTCACAGTTACGTACATGTCGTGTCCCTCTAGAAGGGTGGGATACTAACCTCATCACCAGAATTGGTGAGAGGGCAGCACCCCGATTCGTATGACACCTTACTCGACATGCTTTGATAACGCGATACTGGAGTTACCGATATGGTACGCGTTATCATGGAACAGCTATTGGGTCTTGATTCCGCAAGCTGCAGCCGGGCTCGGCTCGGGCCTGAACCTAGCTCACACGAGCCCACGCACTCTGCCTTCAGGATTGATAAGGCCTGCCATAGGAGTGACTGATAGGGACTCGGGTGTCCATTGTATGGTTAGATATAGGGCTACTATACCTAAAGCGAAGGGTGGTTACACGTCTTCGCCCCAGCTGTCGTGCAGCCAGTTGTGTCAAATTTAAGAGGCCAGCCAGGGGTGGCATAATACATGCTGCAGCCCCTGGCGGCCCTGGGTACACCTATGCCCTGCGTTACGGGGTCTGATAAGGTGGCCCAGTACCAATTGGTAAATGCACCTAGGGTACATATCGTAATTTAGAAAGAGAACAGCCAGGCTGTGGGTCTGATTAGCAGGCCCACAGCCAGAGAAAGTCGTAAACCAGTGAAACAAAAGCAAAAAAAATCTGGGTGATCATAGGATTGCAGACCCTACTCTCCTACATGACCCCCCCCCAAACGTCGGAACACTAAGCTAACCTTGACCAGGTGAGTCTTCTTGTTCTAAGTGGAAATATCTGGAGAGCCCATTGGCATTGCCATGATCAGTACCAGGTCTGTGTTCCACTGTAAAGTCCATCCCCTGTAGGGAAATGGACCACCTAAGCAGTTTGGGGTTTTCACCCTTCATCTGATTTAGCCACAAGAGGGGCTTATGGTCGGTCTGAATCTTGAAGTGAGTGCCAAACAAGTATGGCCTCAGCTTCTTCAGGGCCCAAACCACAGCAAAGGCCTCCCTCTCAATAGCTGACCAATTCTTCTCTCTAGGGGTCAGCCTTCTACTTATAAAAGCAATGGGCTGGTCTTGACCATCAAAATTCAGTTGAGAAAGAACAGCTCCCACACCCAACTCAGAAGCATCTGTTTGGACAATGAATGGTTTGGAGTAGTCCGGACTCTTGAGGATAGGCGCCGTGCACATGGCCTGCTTTAGGTCATCGAATGCTTTTTGACAGCTCGCTGTCCACTGAACCTTTTTTGGCATTTTCTTGCTTGTCAGTTCGTTTAATGGTGTCACGATGGAACCATAGTTCCTGACAAACTTCCGGTAGTATCCAGTCAGGCCCAAGAAAGCTCGAACCTGAGTCTGGGTGGTTGGAGGAGCCCAGTCCCTGATTGACTGTATCTTGCTCTCCAGTGGCTGAACCTGGCCTCCACCTACAAGGTGGCCCAGGTATACAACCTGTGTCTGCCCTATCTGGCACTTGGTGGCCTTGATAGTGAGACCTGCTGCTTGCAGTGCCTCTAACGTCTTCCGCAGGTGGACCAGGTGATCCTCCCAGGTGGAGCTAAAGACAGCGATATCGTCAAGATACGCCGCGCAGAAGTCATCCAGCCCAGTAAGGACTTGATTCACCAACCGTTGGAAGGTGGCAGGTGCATTTTTCAGACCGAAGGGCATCACCACGAACTGATAATGCCCACCAGGGGTTGAAAATGCGGTTTTAGGTTTGGCGTCCTCAGCTAACCTGATTTGCCAATACCCAGCTGTCAGGTCAAACGTACTTAGGTAGTTGGCCGAAGCCAATCTATCGATAAGCTCGTCTGCCCTTGGTATTGGGTGGGCGTCAGTCTTAGTGACTGCATTGAGACCCCTGTAGTCTACGCAAAACCTCATCTCTCTCTTACCACCCTGGGTGTGAGGTTTCGGCACTAGAACTACGGGACTAGCCCAAGGGCTATCCGAGGGTTCAATGACTCCCAGCTCCAACATTTTCTGCACTTCACTCTTGATGCAGTCTCTAACGTGATCAGGCTGCCGGTAGATTTTACTCTTCACGGGCAAGCTGTCACCAGTGTCAACCTCATGGGTACACCAATCGGTCTGGCTGGGTGTTAGAGAAAACATATGTCTGAACGACTGAAGAACCTGTTTACAGTCGCTCTGTTGATGTTCGGAGAGGCTGCCACAAAAGACAACACCATCTACCGATCCATCGTCAGGATTCTGAGTGAGCAGGTCGGGGAGAGGGTCACTCTCCTCCTCCTGTCCCTCATCTAGGGCCATGAGCAAACTCATGTCCTTCCTGTCGACATATGCTTTTAGCCTGTTGACATGGAGCACCCTGTGGGGGCTCCGGGGAGTTCCCAGGTCGACCAGGTAGGTGACCTCTCCCTTTTTCTCCAGGATGGTGTAGGGCCCGGACCACTTGTCCTTGAGTGCTGCTGGGGCCACTGGCTCCAACACCCACACCTTCTGCCCGGGCTGGTAAACAGTCAAGACAGCCTTTTGGTCATGCCAAGCTTTTTGGAGTTCTTGGCTGGCCTTAAGGTTTTCAGATGCCTTTTCCATGTATTCAGCCATCCGCGAGCGGAGGCCAAGCACATAGTCCACTATGTTGGTTGCAGGCTTTTTGAGAGGTCTCTCCCATCCTTCCTTCACCAAACACAGGGGTCCCCTTACAGGATGCCCGTACAAAAGTTCAAAAGGGCTGTAGCCAACCCCCTTCTGTGGGACTTCTCTGTAGGCGAACAAGAGGCAGGGGATCAGGACGTCCCATCTACGCCGAAGCTTTTCCGGTAGTCCATGAATCATCCCTTTTAGGGTCCTGTTGAATCTCTCAACAAGCCCATTGCATTGTCGGTGATAGGGTGTAGTGAACTTGTAGTTAACACCACATTCCTTCCACATAGCAGTTAAGTAGCTCGACATAAAGTTTGCACCTCTGTCGGAGACGACCTCCTTAGGGAAGCCCACTCTGGAGAACACTCCAACTAGGGCTCTTGCCACAACAGGGGCTGTAGTGGTCCTAAGGGGAATAGCTTCAGGATACCTGGTGGCATGATCCACTACCACCAGTATAAACTTGTGCCCTGATGCTGTAGGTGGTTCCATGGGACCGACGATGTCGATCCCCACCCGTTCAAAGGGTACCCCCACCACAGGCAGTGGTATAAGGGGGGCCTTTGTCGTGCCACCTGACTTACCACTGGCTTGGCAAGTGACACAGGAGCGGCAAAACTCCTTGGTATCTTCGTTCATGTGAGGCCAGTGAAAGTGTGAGACGAGCCTGTCCCACGTTTTCGTCTGGCCCAAGTGACCTGCTAAGGGAATCTCGTGGGCCAAGGTAAGTAGGAAACCACGCTGAGACAAGGGTACAACCAGCCTCCTGGTCATGCCAGGCTTGGGGTCTCTTGACTCAGTGTACAGGAGTCCATCTTCCCAGTATACCTTGTGGGTACCTGTGGCGTTCCCAGCAGCCTCAGCAGCAGCCTGCTGTCTGAGGGGTTCAAGAGAAGGGCAGTCTAACTGGTCCTTCCCCAGGTCTTCCCTTGAGGGTCCCCCTGAACCCAAGAATTCAACTTGATCAAGTTCGAATTCCCTAGGCTCAGTTTCCCGCAATTCCTGTAGGTCAGCCTCCTCCGAGACCTGATCCTCGACCTGGGGCAAGGGGGAAGGCGCAGCCTTAACCCTACTGCTCTTTTTCTTGGGAGGTGCCTGGTCCTTGGTTCCAGGATCCAGCACCTGTTCAGTGGGGCATTTCCTGACCTGTGACCTAGTCACGGCGAACACATGTGCTGGCAAACCTAACATTTCCATGTGAGTCCGGTGCTCCACTTCTGACCATTGTGACGACTCCAAATCATTGCCCAACAAACAATCCACTGGGAGGTCTGGACTAACTACAACCTTCTTTTGGCCAGTTACCCCTCCCCAGGAGAAAGCTACAATTGCCATACTGTGATTGGTAGTGACATTGCTTGCATTGGTCACCAGGAATTCTGTACCTGGCATGATCTGTCCAGGGTCCACAAAGTTAGGCGTCACCATGGTGACGCTGGCACAAGTGTCCCTATAGGCCTGAGCCATCTTTCCATTGATGAAAGGCGTCTGTCGGTATTTGCCCAAAGAATTGGGGCTTACGTCAGGGGACACGTCCACGTCCCCTGTACTGACAAGGACAGCCTGAGTGAGTGTGCCAACTAAGTTGTCACGCCCCTCAGAACCCAGGGTTAACCCTACTAAACCCTTGGGAGGCGCACTACCACTGCTGACTGTACTAGGGGGCACAGGTGCCTTAGGGGCTGCAGTGGCAGGAGTCTGCCCTCCTCCTTTCTTGGTGCACTCACTAAACCAGTGAGATTTACTTTTACAGTACTGGCACCACCTTTTGGATTGGCCTTCTTTCTTCTTTTGGGGAGCCTGACCCCCACCCTCTTTGGGTTGTTGGGGACCTGTCGAAGACTTCTGGTCACTTTGTTCCCCTTTAGAATCTTTACCCTTCTGGTCTGCTTTCTTCTGACCACCTTGATTCTGGCCCTGGTTCTGTTTAACTCTTGTACGAACCCATCTGTCTGCCTTCTTTCCCAATTCTTGGGGAGAGGTCAGATCCGAGTCGACAAGATGCTGATGCAACAACTGGTTCTGACAATTGTTTAAAATTTGTTCTCTCATCATCAAATTATACAATCCTTCGTAATCAGTAACCTTACTGCCCAGCAACCAGCCCTCAAAAGCCTTAGTGGCACAATCGACAAAATCAGACCAATCTTGAGACTGCGTTTTCTGGGTATCCCTGAACAGCACCCTGTACTGTTCAGTGGTTAGGCCGAACCCTTCAACGAGCGTATTTTTCAAGATTTGGTAATTGTTAGCATCCTCTACCCTTGTGGTGAGGAGCTTGTCTCTTCCTTTTCCTTCAAAGGAGAGCCACAAGATAGCTGCCCACTGACTCTGGGGAACGCCCTGCACAGTGCAGGCCCTCTCCAAAGCAGTAATCCATTTGTGGATGTCGTCCCCTTGTTTAAAGGGGGGCACTATCTTACCAAGGTGTTTCGTATCGAAACTCTTTTCCCTATTACTAGGTACATTGCTGCCACCAGTGGGGACTACCCCACTTAACTGTTGCTCTCTTGCAAAGGCAAGCCTCTCCTTGGCCAGGGCAAGTTCTTCCCTTTCAATCCTTAGATTAGCTGCCCTTTCCTTAGCTTCGTACACTCTCCTCTGGGGGGACGTCATCCCTCTCTGAGACGAGTTGTGAGAGCCATTGGTTTGAAGGGATCTGCCAGAGCCTCTTGACAGAGATCTGGCTCGTCCGTTCCCAATGTTAAGCTGACCTGATAGTGGCCCCAGGGGTCCCCCAGTACCGCTATCATGTTTGCTTAAGTTGGACCTGCTAAGTCTGACGACTTCTACCTGTCCCTTATCTGCCTCATCCCCAGAGAGATCCTCATCCTCATCCTCCTCCACATCCTCGTTCTCGGTTGCGAGGTGAATGAGGTCAGGATCGTCTCGGGTTCCCTCGAGGGGAGGCATGTCTCCTTCCGGATTAGAAGAGCTACGAAGTTTCTCAGCTCTTCTGGCATCATAAGTCTCCAAGAGACCAATCAGAAAGGATGTTGTGGGGTTAGACCCCTGCTGAATCTTCCTGGAGTGACACAACCGTCTCAACTCCTTGAAGCTCAGCACAGTATATCCTGAAGGGATGACCTGTGGAGGGTCAACTGACACAAGGGGAGACCCAGAGTTTCCTCCTTTGTCCGACATACTGTTTCTAGTGTGGTGTAAGTGATGCACCTACCTACACTATGTGTTTACCTACTGTTCCCTTGCTAAGAGTTGTAGCCAAGGTGTGCTAAGCCTTGAGGAGCTACAACAGCTGGTTCAGTAAAACTCAGAGTATTCTAAGCTTTTAGTTATATGTACTAACAGTACTTGTGCGATCTTTCAACAAGATATTCTTAGGATACGTGTGGCAAAACAACAGCAAGCTCAAATCCCACCGCTGCCACCAATGTGAGAAGTTGGCCCGATATGCAACGTTCGCTATTCTAGCGACCGCTATGTATCGTTCCAACGACCCTTATGGTGTTTGGTTGTAAGTCAACCTATAGACCAGCTATCCTAGTAGCGTGGATACGAGCAGTCTAAGGCTAAAGACTCGAGAGGGCGTGTTAAGCCAGCTGTTTACCACACATGTACCCCTTGAACACCCAGTGAAAGGACACCACACAAGTGTTATGAAAATAAACAGGATATTTATTAAGAATCACAACAGCCCTGTACTCTTTATGAGGACAGGGTACTAAGCACAAACCAAATCTCTTTAGCAAATACTTCAAGTGCACAATTAAAACAAGTGTCCGAGGACACGGAAAGGTTAAGGTCTCGGGCGGACCCGATAAGGCAAGTCGGAAGCGAGGGACTCGGGACCCTAGAGTAAGGAGGCTATGCAGGCACCGAAATGCCGAGTTACCTAGCCACGAGGGCTGCGGCTGCACAAGTCTTACAGGCGTCGGGGTCTTCGCTGACGAGCCAGGAGCCGGAAGAAAGGAGTTGCTGGTCGGCGACCAGTGCTGAATAGTTCGTAGAGATCCAAGCCTGGATCGGAGATTGATGAAACCTGAAAGCAGAGGGGACCAAGTTCGTACTACTAGCCAGTAGTCAGAGGGTACCAGGAAGGCACCGGTTGGCCGTCACCTCGACTAGGTGAGTGGGCGACGCTAGGCTCTGCAGTCTCACGGACCAGGAGGCGTTGTCGGCGACCACGGTGGAGGTGCGAGCTGTCCCACGAAGGATGATGCTGTCGGCGTCGCTGGGCCCAGGATGGGGCAACAAGCCTTGGCAGATCTCAGGGCCACGGGGTGGGCCTAAGATGGCGTCTTGAGTGGACCAGGAGGGTCCGGGGTGCTTCTCGCAAAGATGGAAGCAAGGGCCAGTCTGGAGCAACCAGACCAGCAGTGATGATTCTCGGATGTCGTCACAGAAGGGCACAAGCCAGCGGCGAGTGACCAGACAACGTGCTGAGCAGCGAGCAGAAGGGCCCCACGCAGATCGTGGAGATGCTGGGAGACTGCACTTCGGTGCTAGAGCGGCTCAGGGTCGGGGCTTCTCGGACCCCAGAGCACTTACCAGAGAGTTACCTCGATGGTCGTGCTGGTTTGTAAGAGCGTGCAGGTTCTGATGATGGCCGGTCCCTCGAGGTCTCGTCGCACCCACAGATCACAGCTGAGCTGATGACGTGGGTAGAGGTCAGAGGTGCCAGGGAAGCCGGTTCTCGTCGAGCTGGGCCGTCGGATCCTTGAGGAAGGACTTGCAGCAAACCGCAGAGTTCTTAGTTGGTGCCCGCTGATGCAGGGTGACTACTCCTTAGCCACAAGGGAGAAATCTTGAGAAGAGTCTTGAGTGTCCTTTCGTAGAAAGTAGTTCTTGATTCAAAGATGATCTAATCTGGAAGGGTCCCGCTCCGGTCTTTATCCTAAAGAAAGGGGTGGGTACATGACTAGGTCCTGCCCTAAGGGTGGGACCAGGAAGGGGGGTAGTTACGCCCCTCTCCCCTGCCGGGCTTTCCCCAGGCCAGGGCTGTCGCCCCTGGAACTGGTTCTAACCGGCAGATGCGTAGTGAGCACCGGGGTGCCACTCCGCAGTCACCTTCTCGCCAAAGCCCTACCTACCCAGAATACACAAACCCTGTCTGGGACGGTGTGAACAGCGCCCTCGACAGGAAACCCTTTGTCCAAGTGCTCCTCGCTGGAAGGACTCCCAGCAGCAGGAGGTCAGACTTGTGTCTGTGGTGGCAGCATCCATTTTGTGGAGCTGAGGCTTCAGTTAACTTTAACCGGGGTTCACAGTTACGTACATGTCGTGTCCCTCTAGAAGGGTGGGATACTAACCTCATCACCAGAATTGGTGAGAGGGCAGCACCCCGATTCGTATGACACCTTACTCGACATGCTTTGATAACGCGATACCGGAGTTACCGATATGGTACGCGTTATCATGGAACAGCTATTGGGTCTTGATTCCGCAAGCTGCAGCCGGGCTCGGCTCGGGCCTGAACCTAGCTCACACGAGCCCACGCACTCTGCCTTCAGGATTGATAAGGCCTGCCATAGGAGTGACTGATAGGGACTCGGGTGTCCATTGTATGGTTAGATATAGGGCTACTATACCTAAAGCGAAGGGTGGTTACACGTCTTCGCCCCAGCTGTCGTGCAGCCAGTTGTGTCAAATTTAAGAGGCCAGCCAGGGGTGGCATAATACATGCTGCAGCCCCTGGCGGCCCTGGGTACACCTATGCCCTGCGTTACGGGGTCTGATAAGGTGGCCCAGTACCAATTAGTAAATGCACCTAGGGTACATATCGTAATTTAGAAAGAGAACAGCCAGGCTGTGGGTCTGATTAGCAGGCCCACAGCCAGAGAAAGTCGTAAACCAGTGAAACAAAAGCAAAAAAAATCTGGGTGATCATAGGATTGCAGACCCTACTCTCCTACAGAGGGCATGGAAAGAACTAGATGCAGTGGAGATTCAGAAGGGTAGAAGAGATACTGTACATCATCTGCGGTGTGTCAGAGGTGGAGATGGACGACTTCTTAAAGAAATGCCAGCTGACCTGATACCGGTGCTTAGTGTTAGAATGAGCCCCATGGCAAGGCTTTGTGGGGGGGGGGGTGGTTGGAGACGGACTGAGGACATCAAGTGTTCACTTTTTTCATCAAGGTTGCATACAGCTCCCGTGGCCTGGGGACATGAGAATGAAGATCACTGCGCTGATTCAAGATACATTACTGTGAAAACCTTTGTGGGCATGAAAGGTAGGGTGAGGACCTCCTCTTGTAGGTCTCTGATAACTGGTCGTAAGTGCATATCCCAGAATCAATGCCTTAGTGGGGCTAACGAGTCGTAGCATTGTTGTGCTGGTAAAAAAAATACCAACAACAAATCCAACATTGTCTTAGTCTTGAAAGCGTAAATGCAAGAGTTGGGCAGTGCACTCCACAAGCTGATGAGAACCTGGGGAAATATTACAGCTCATGCAAAGCAGCCACACACAACAAGAGGATGTTCATCAGCCCACCAATCTGCAGAAGGATCCTACACAAATTGGCTGCGGGACAAGCCGATGCAAGCTTTCTCCAGAAATGAATTTCTTAGTCGTAGACATCTATACTTTAGGTTCAAGACAATTCAGACAAGAACTTTATCTCATCTTCGAGGATCATAGCAGCGGGGCAATATTACTAGAACAACACTTTCAAGGAATGTGGATGGGGAGGCAATAATACAAGGACATAAGTTTCAACTCCTTAAGTTCGCTTTCATAAGTACACCGAGGCTCACCAGCAGAAACCCCTGTTACTCGAATTTTTGTATGTATCTACCCGGGGACAGGAAGAATTATAAAGAGTCTGTCCAGATGATACTGGATACATCAACTGAATCTCTTATACTGAGATGGGGAATCTTATTGTGGTTGGGTGCCCTAGTGCTAATTTAGATATGGAGGCATGTATGGCCGCAATGGCTCTCAATATGGCGTAGAATACTCAGAGCTCCTTGCTGCCTTGAGATTCAGACACCCATTGTAAATTGAATGTACCCACTTTTCAGCAATGACCTCCTTCAGGTGGACATAAGTCTGTTAGAAGGAAGGACAGAGTATCAGTGTGGGCCAATTAATCTTGGTGATCATTGGTCTCTTTAGGTGATATTCCAGTTGACGGGGCACACAGTTTGAGGCAGAATTGACACATGGCTCTAGGGCAGCACGATTGGTGCAGCTGCACTTAGTGATGATCTTGGGAGGGGCTCTGTTTTAAAAATATAGGTACGGTTTTAAAAGCACCCACTAGGGAGTTCCTTGTAGGACAGTTCTCAGGCAACAATAAGAACACTCTACTGATTAATGTTCTTCCTGGGGAGAGAATTATTTTTGTCTAGTGGCAGTTCTAACTTATCATAAAGTAGCACAGAGGGATAATATGCCTGCTGCAAAGAATATGTACCATGCAGATCACAGAACTGAATTATATGTGGATAGCTCAGCGAGTTACTGGTTTTGTCAAAGAGATCTTTTTGTTACTGCAGTTCTTAAGTTCCAATCCTAACATTGCCCAGTGACCTATAAACGGTAAGCAAGGAGCTGCCTTCAAACTGCAAGGAACAGGGTTGGAACCTTGTGTTTTCACCCAGTCTTTCATTATCCTAATGTTGCTAAAAAGGTTTTGGGTATAAATCCATTCTTATTAGTAAAGACAACCCCTAATCAGTTTGGTAAGTTTTAAATCCAGAGTCTGTGCTTCTCCAGACCAAACACACAAAATATACTGCCTTCTAGTATGGATGACATGTGATTCCTATAGCTTGTAATCCTCATTGTTTCATATAACATTTCCTCTAAACTGATTTACACATGCATGATCCACTTTCTCTGTATAATATGTATGTGTGATGTTAAGTACTCTGACACCGTACAGTGGTCTGAGTAGCACTATAAAACAAATGAAATGCATGCAAGAGGGGGCCTATGGAGAGATTAGGGGAACTGTTGGAGGGTGGTAGTAAGAGAATCTGTGGAGAAGATGGTCTTGGGGGATGCAAAAAAAGCTTGCCACAACGGGGATCCACCAGTGCTGCCTAGAGTCTGAATAACTCACTGCTATCAGGTCCAGCTGCTGCGAGCAATGTTTAAATCCCAGTTCACAGAATACTTACCTAATGAGAATAGAGAGGAAGTGAATAAGGCAACAGTCTGGGGTACCCTGAAGGCAATAGTAAGAGGCAGTTATGCTCAAACAAATGAGAACATCTACAGACAAGAAAGAGAGATAAGAGCTACAACCCATAATATTCAGTCAACATTATTGCCTTTTCATAACCTCTGGCATAATGTGATTGAGCCTATTGTATTTTGGTAAAATCAAGTCTGTGTAGCATATGTCTCCTCAATCCCTGTATATAGGAGCAGGAGTATGGAATGCTGACAGTTTATGATGGTGGTGGGGGGAAGGGGGTGCGTGAGTGTGTGTGTGAGTGTGTGTGTGTGTGTGTATTTGTGCCTTTTGGTGGAGAGGAAGCTGGTGGATAGTCACATTCGACAGGAGGATGAAACCCTGACTAGAACGAGGTAATGGACACTGTAGTACCTGAGTCCCTAACTTATAAATATAGAAGATAAAAACATGGTACTTACTTTTGGTAACACTTTTTCTGGTGGATACAGTATCTGCCTGTGGATTCCTCACCTTTTGAATTACCCCTTGTGCCAGCAATCCACAGAAACATTTTCCTAGCCCTCCCACGTCGACGAGGACGTCACAATGCCTCGGCTCCGCTCGCGACTCCGTCTGAGGTCATCGAAACCATAAGAAGACCTCATTGTTGTGTTGATGTAAATTCCACCCATTTTTTTCTGTGTCCTCAAAGCCAACGGGAGACTGACAACATAATGCATGTATAAATAGTATACAATATATATACACAAATACACACAGTATATAAGTAAAGTGGAAAAGCTAAAAACCAAAGCCTTTCCTAACACCCAACAGTATAGCAATCAATTGTTATAGGAAAACACTATGTCATACAATAAAAATCTTTTCGGTACATGTAGGTAAGAGGGTGGGTCAGTGAATCCACAGGCAGATACGGTATCCACCATTCACTCATACCAAAAAGTCCTGCAGTACAGACATTGCAAAATGGCCATCCCTCCTCACCTCGGAATACAAGCAATAATGCTTCGTGAAAGTGTGGATAGAGGCCCATGTCGCAGCTTTACAAATGTCCACTACAGGGACACCCCTAGCCAACACAGATGTAGAAGATTTTGCTCTAGTAAAATGAGCTCGGATAATTTCAGGTGGCTCCTTCTTGGCCAGGCCATAGCATATCTTGATACACAAGATGATCCGCCTGGAGAGCGTTCTCTTGTGGACAGCTTTGCCTTTCATCTTTCCCTCATAAGCAACGAAGAGCTGGTTGTCCAACCTCAAGTCTATGGTCCTTTCCACGTAGAAGCTGCCCGCCCTCTTAGGGTCCAGGCAGTTAAGTCTCTCCTCCTCCTTGGAAGGAGGATAGAAAGTGGGTAAAGTGACAGACTGCTCTAGATGGAAGGGAGTAGCCACCTTAGGCAGGAAAGCAGCTCTGGTCCTAAGAACCATCTTATCTGCATGAAATGAGGTAAACGGAGCCTTGGAGCTAACAGCCTGCAGCTCACTCACCCTACTGGCTGAGGTAATAGCCACCAGAAAAATATTTTTTAACGAAAGCAACCTCAAGGGACAACTATAATGAGGCTCAAAAGGAGACCCCATCAGAAATATAAGAACTCAATTCAAATCCCACTGAGGAATTATGATGGGAGTGGGAAGAAACCTATTGGCGAGGCCTTTAATGAACCTCATAACGATGGGAGAATTAAATAAAGATTTCAGGTCCGGCAAACAAAGGAAGGCCGTCAAGGTCCATAAATAACCCTTAACGGTCGCCACAGCACAACCTTGCTGGGCCAAGGAAAGTGAAAAACTAAGTGCACCTGAGAAATAGGCTTTCAAAGGATCGATGGATCTCTCTCCAAACCACTTCACAAACCTATCCTATCTAGAGGAATAAACAGATTTGGTGGAGTGTCTTCTGGACAATAAAATAACATTCACCACAGCCGGTGGGAGAGAGAAAGATCTCAGGTTGCCCCGTTCAATCTTCAGACTTCAAGGTGCAGACTCTGGAGGTGGAGGTGTAGAACCTGCCCCTGCCACTGCAAGAGGAGGTCTGCCCTGAGAGGGGACAGAGCGGAGGGTGTGATGAGAGGTGAAGAAGATCTGTGTACCACACCCTCTTGGCCAATCTGGGGTGATCAATATAACTTGGGCCCGGTTATAGAATCTTCTTCAGAACCAGAGGAATCAACGGTTTTAGGGGGAAAATGCGTACAGAAGTCGACAGCTCCAATCCAGGTGAAACGCGCCCCCCAATGCTCCCTGCTTCAGTTACTGAAGACTGCAGAATTATGGGCAGTGCACGTTCTCGCGAGTGGCAAACAGGTTCACCCGAGGAAACCCCCACAACCTGAAGATGCACCAAACCACCTCCGGGTGAAGCCTTGACTCGTGGTCAGCTGAGTACTGCCGACAGAGACTGCCCGCACGCACCTTCAGCACTCCGGCCAGATAATTTGGCATTACATAAATCTGGTCCAGAGCCACGGAGCCTCTCTGCAGAGGTGATACAACCCTACTCCTCTTGCTTTTTGATGTACCACATCACAGTAGTGTTGTCCGTCAGGACCAGAACTACTGATTGCGAAGGGAGGGAAGGAAGGCCTTGAGAGCCAGACGTATTGCCCACAATTCCAGACGGTTGATGTGGAGCAACCTTTCCTCTGGAGACCAAAGACCCTTAGCCTCCAAATCCCCCAGATGTGCATCCTAGAGTGGAGGCATCCATGATCACTGTGGCCTGAAGAACATAAGCCAGGGTCAAAATCTTGAACCTTTCCTGCTAGAGGTACAGATTCTAGGTCTAGAATCGGCCTCAACTGACCGTCCTTCTTTGGGATCAAAGAAACACTGTGATTAGCACCCCTGACTCCATTCCTGCTGTGGAACCATCTTTATCGCACCTTTCTGTAGTAAGACAAGCTCGTCCTGCTGCAAGAGCAACAAATGGTCCTCCAAACACTAGCCCTGGCTGTGAGAAGTTGGCCCGATATGCAACGTTCGCTATTCTAGCGACCGCTATGTATCGTTCCAACGACCCTTATGGTGTTTGGTTGTAAGTCAACCTATAGACCAGCTATCCTAGTAGCATGGATACGAGCAGTCTAAGGCTAAAGACTCGAGAGGGCGCGTTAAGCCAGCTGTTTACCACACATGTACCCCTTGAACACCCAGTGAAAGGACACCACACAAGTGTTATGAAAATAAACAGTATATTTATTAAGAATCACAACAGCCCTGTACTCTTTATGAGGACAGGGTACTAAGCACAAACCAAATCTCTTTAGCAAATACTTCAAGTGCACAGTTTAAAGACAAGTGTCCTAGGACACGGAAAGGTTAAGGCAAGTCGGAAGCGAGGGACTCGGGACCCTAGAGTAAGGAGGCTATGCAGGCACCGAAATGCCGAGTTACCTAGCCACGAGGGCTGCGGCTGCACAAGTCTTACAGGCGTCGGGGTCTTCGCTGACGAGCCAGGAGCCGGAAGAAAAGGAGTTGCTGGCCGGCGACCAGTGTTGAATAGTTCGTAGAGATTGATGAAACCTGAAAGCAGAGGGGACCAAGTTCGTACTACTAGCCAGTAGTCAGAGGGTACCAGGAAGGCACCGGTTGGCCGTCACCTCGACCAGGTGAGTGGGCGACGCTAGGCTCTGCAGTCTCTCGGACCAGGAGGCGTTGTCGGCGACCACGGTGGAGGTGCGAGCTGTCCCACGACGGATGTCGCTGTCGGCGTCTTGGGTGGACCAGGAGGGTCCGGGGTGCCTCTCAAAAGATGGAAGCAGGGGCCAGTCTGGAGCAACCAGACCGGCAGTGTTGATTCTTGGTCGTCGTCACAGAAGGGCACGAGCCAGCGGCAAGTGACCAGACAACGTGCTGAGCAGCGAGCAGAAGGGCCCCACGCAGATCGTGGAGATGCTGGGAGACTGCACTTCGGTGCTGGAGCGGCTCAGGGTCGGGGCTTCTCGGACCCCAGAGCACTCACCAGAGAGTTACCTCGATGGTCGTGCTGGTTTTTAAGAGCGTGCAGGTTCTGATGATGGCCGGTCCCTCGAGGTCTCGTCGCACCCACAGATCACAGCTGAGCTGATGACGTGGGTAGAGGTCAGAGGTGCCAGGGAAGCCGGTTCTCGTCGAGCTGGGCCGTCGGATTCCTTGAGGAAGGACTTACAGCAAACCGCAGAGTTCTTAGATGGTGCCCGCTGATGCAGGGTGACTACTCCTTAGCCACAAGGGAGAAATCTTGAGAAGAGTCTTGAAGTCCTTTCGTAGAAAGTATTCTTGATTCAAAGATGATCTAATTTGGAAGGGTCCCCGCTCCGGCCTTTATCCTAAAGAAAGGGGTGGGTACATGACTAGGTCCTGCCCTAAGGGTGGGACCAGAAAGGGGGGTAGTTACACCCCTCTCCCCTGCCGGACTTTCCCCAGGCCAGGGCTGTCGCCCCTGGAACTGGTTCTAACCGGCAGATGCGTAGTGAGCACCGGGGTGCCACTCCGCAGTCACCTTCTCGCAAAAGCCCTACCTACCCAGAATACACAAACCCTGTCTGGGACGGTGCGAACACTGCCCTCGACAGGAAACCCTTTGTCCAAGTGCTCCTCGCTGGAAGGACTCCCAGCAGCAGGAGGTCAGACTTGTGTCTGTGGTGGCAGCATCCATTTTGTGGAGCTGAGGCTTTCGTTAACTTTAACCGGGGTTCACAGTCACGTACATGTCGTGTCCCTCTAGAAGGGCGGAATGCTAACCTCGTCGCCAGAGTTGATGAGAGGGCAGCATCCTGATTCGTATGACACCTTACTCGACATGTCTTGATAACGCGACACCGAAGTTACCGATATGGTACGCGTTATCATGGAACAGCCATTGGGTCTTGATTCCGCAAGCTGCAACCGGGCTCGGCTCGGGCCAGAGCTTAGTTCACACGAGCCCATGCACTCTGCCTTCAGGATTGTCAAGGCCTGCCATAGGAGTGACTGATAGGGACTCGGGTGTCCATTGTATGGTTAGATATAGAGCTACTATATCTAAAGCAAAGGGTGATTACACGACTTCGCCCCCGCTGTCATGCAGCCAGTTGTGTCAAATTTAGGAGGCCAGCCAGGGGTGGCATAATACATGCTGCAGCCCCTGGCGGCCCTGGGTACACCTACGCCCTGAGTTACAGGGTCTGATAAGGTGGCCCAGTACCAATTGGTATATGCACCTAGGGTACATCTCGTAATTTAGAAAGAGAACAGCCAGGCTGTGGGTCTGATTGGCAGGCCCACAGCCAGAGAAAGTCGTAAACCAGTGAAACAAAAGCAAAAAATCTGGGTGATCATAGGATTGCAGACCCTACTCTCCTACACTGGCGAGGAGGGAAAGGAGGGGAAAACTCCTGGAGAGGAAGTTCGTACCCATATTCTACAATATTCAAAATCCAAAGATCTGATGTATTTGATTTCCAATGTTGTAGAAAATGGGGCACCTGGCCTCCAACGGGACCAACATGCTCCAAGATGGGGGATCTAGAGCTGCTTCCCTGGAGTATCGATGGTGGGGACAGGGGAGGAAGAGGAGGAGGAGGACTGTTGCCGGGAGGCCCCTACAGATGGCTTCTACCCTTTTCTCTGTACGACCTGTACAAAGGGTTTTGCTGCTGCAGCTGCTAACAACCTTGAAAGGAAGCCACTTTCCCAATACCTCCCTACCTCATGAATCCAAAGCCCTAGGCTGGGACTGCAGGCCCAAGGAGCTTGCAGTAGCCCTACTGTCCTTGACGTGCTTCAGAGCTGAATCCGCCTTTGCACCAAAAAGCCTGGACCCATCGAAAGGCAGATCAAGCAGAGTAGCCTGTACATCCGTAAAGAATCCCGAGGACCTCAGCCAAGCATACCTTCTGGTGGCTACCGAAGAACCCATCACCCTGACCACAGAGTCTGCTGTATCCAATCCTGATGAGCAGCCGCCTAAGTATCTGTCACCACCTCTAAGAAGTGTCCACACTCATCCTCAGGGAGCTTAGGAGCCACCTCTTTAGCAGAGTCCATTAAGGCATGGTTATACCTTCCCAACAAACACATGGCATTGGTCGATTTTAAGGCCAAGCTGTCCGAGGAGAAAGTTTTCTCGGCAGACTGCTCTAGTTTCTTTGAGTCTCTATCCCCCCGAGTGGTGGTAAAGGATCAAGCTGATGGTTTGGAAGAGCAAGAAGCCTGCACCACCAAGCTCTCTGGCGAAGGGTGAGCAGTAAGGAAATCCAGATCGCCCAGAGATGGCATATACCGTCTTGCAACTGTTCTCAAAACAGCAGGGGCAGATAAAGGATTCTGCCACCCATCCATAATTGGCTCCGTCAAAGCCTCATTGAAAGGCAGCAACTGCTCAATAGCAGTAGGAGAGTGTAACACAATGGAAAATCCAAAAGCTCAGCAGCCTTCCTGATAACAGGAAGGTATGGAGCAACATCCTGTGAGGGCAAAGCTTTCGGTGAACAAAGCTCCCAGTCCCGGGAAGTGTCCAAGACACTGGCCTCCTGAAGGCCCTCAAAGTCATCCACGGAGTCAAGAATCTCCCCCTCTTTAGCCTGATCCTGCCGGTACTCCTCCTCCTCCAGCAGTCTCTGGGCTTCTCTCCTAGACCGTAACTTTGGAATACGCATAGGTGGTGCTGGGTGTGGTGCCAGAGATATCAGCACCGGCGTCGAAGAAGACCCTCAGAAGCGGGCAACAAAGCCACTCGAAGCCAGAAAGGCATTGATCAACACCGGACAGCACCAGAGACTGTGAAACCTGCCTTGAAAACCTTGGTGCTGGGAACTGCCATGCCGGAGCCAAAGGTATGAAAGACACGAAGGATGTCTTGGCATATTGCTGGGGATGGCCAAGTTAAAGGCAAGCGGATCCACGGGTCCAGACAGCGCACCAGTAGGGTGGGCTGCCATGACAAACACGCCAAACATCACATTTAAAAAATGCGGCGGATCCGCTCCAGGCAAGGGTGGATAAGGATTTGGAACAGCTGGGCCTGGATCAGACCAAGGCCGCACATCAGACTGTGGCTGCGGCGCCGGGGTTACGGGGATCAGAACAGGTGAAGTCACAGGAAGACTCCCTGGATGCTGGTGAATCTCTGGGCGTCGGAGAGTGAGCCCGAGTCACCTGTGGCAAAGGTGAAGCCGACGCGAGACAACATCTTTAACTTAAGGCCATTTAACTGAAGAAGCCGACCTCGAAACCTTGTGATGCCAAGACCCATGTTGGCGCTTCTTCCTATGCTTCTTCGACTTCGAAGTATAAGAAGTCGACGACTTCAACCTAGACCCTTTGCAGCCCCTCTTCTCCTTCTTCATTCGAGCCATAAAGAGCTCTGCTTCCCACACCTTCAGTGCCTTTGGATTCATCCTCTGACAAGATGAACAAACCAGGAGCGCACAGCAATATTCCTAGTTTTCTTTAGTCAGTGCTGTGTTTAATATATTGTTCCACTTCTCCATTGCACGTTCATTTTGCCTGTGTTGTTCTCGCTGAGCTGCATTGTAAAGTTTGGTAATAACTTGGTGTTGTGTAGGTGATGCAAGCATTTGTGGCGGCCTGTAATCTAAAATATGCAAACACCATTAGGTGCGTCTAATTAGTAGTTAGCAATGCTGCTGCTCGAGTTATAAATTGACCATCGGGAAAGACATCGCTCATGCCATGTATGCCCAGTTCTCCTAATAGTACCTGTGTTTTTTGTTCTTGCATCACCGTTATTTGAGAGTGGTGTCTCGATGGCAATGCTGGGGTGTAAGTCGAGGACCTGTTAGCTCGTCGCATCAGTATATGCCATGCTGTCGTTGTGGTGGCTACTCGGATTATCACGGCACGCAGCAGCCATCTCTTTGGTTGTGTCACCAGTGTAACTAATGGTGTTGGGTGGGCTGTATCCATCTCCAAAGCCACATGGCTTATATTGTGCTTGGGCACACAAATAATAAAGCTGTAGATCTGGGGTCCCAAAACCACCCTGCATGTATGGTCAAGTAAGTTCCTCTCATCCTACTCTAGGCTGTTTGCCCGCCCATGTGAGTGTGGCCACGCAGGAACGCAGCTTCATGAAGAACTGTTGGGTGAGGGTAATGGGTATGTTCGTAAAGAGATAAAGAAAACGTGGCAATACCACAATTTTTTTAATTCCAATTCTGTCAGCTAGTGACAGTGGCAACCGGATCGATCTAGCCAACTGGCCTTCTAGTTTTGTGAGGGCTTTGCCATAATTTACCAGCACCACCAGCTCGCGGTCCCTATGTACCCAAATGCCTAGGTATTTTACTGGCTCTGTTTGCCATTGCAGAGGGAAATCCAATGGGATTTACGTCATGTCCGGTGGTAGCGGAATTATCACGAATTGGTGCAGTTTATACTTAGTCCGGAGTGGTATTCAAATCTGGTGCATTCTCGTATTAGCGTGTTTAAGTTGTCTTCAGGATATCGGGTATAATGCCGTATATATTGATATGTTGATAAGGCGCAGTTGAAATTGCAAAGCTGTTCTTGCATGTTTTTGTCTAATCTTACATGCTAGCAGTTCAAGTGTTAGGGTGAACATTAAAGGTGACAGTGGGCATCCCTGCCTTGTTCCTCTATGAATATGCTTGGGGGGCCGTAGTACCATTTAGTCTTGCACAGGGTTTGGTGTGTAGCAGCTTGATCCATTGCAAGAACGGTTGTGGGAATCCCATTCTGAGCAAGACTGAAAACATAAATGACCATTCTATCGAGTCAAATGCCTTGGCTCCATCCAGAAGGGCTGCAGCTATAGGCAGTTCCGGGTCAAGTAGATGGAACATGGCAAAAATAGTGTGAAGATTTTGTGTCGTTGATCGCGCAGGAATAAATCCTGATTGGTCAGGCAATACTAACTTTTGCATTAATGGTTGTAGCCAAATTACTATTATTTTGGCTGGGATTTTGGCATCTGTATTTATAAGGGATAAGGGCCGATAAGCATCACACTGAGCATGATTCTTCTCTGGTTTAAGTAATGTAATTATTGTAAAGTCTGTTTATTGAAAGTAAAGCAAAAACAAAGGCTAAACAAATTGAGGGCACATGTCCCTGTAAGAGAGATAGCAAAATAAGGTCACATTCCATGTTGCACGGTTAAACATCTTAAGAAAACAAACACACAAGGAGCGTAGTCTAGACTATGCTAAATATCATCAATTCCTCCCTTACATAGTATGTCAAATTAGAGGAAAACAATGAATGCTGTACTCCCAGACCTTAATCAGCTTGACAGTATACCCACTTCCGGGGGAGTATATAGCGAGAACTGGGAAACAAGAGTTACTCCATAGTCCGATTGTCATGTGTGGGGTTGTATCATTGACACAGCCAAAAAATAGTTTGGGACATGTTATGCATAGCCTCATAATAAGTAAGACTTTCTCATTATATAAGGTAAGCTTTTTAGACTGTAAGAACAGTAGAGAACTATCAACAATTTTATAGAAATAATGAAACAAAAGAAAGATAAGAAACAACCAGAGGGAAATTCCCTCAAGGAGGGAGAGGGCAAAGGACGGATGTGCTGTAGGGATCCAGATCCCAAGTTGAGGACTGAAGGGGGGTGACAAGACAGGCCTGATGAATCAGGTGAGCTGTTCCGGGTATTCCGGCTTCAACCCCTTGAGAAAGGCTTCAGGGAGTCTTCAAACAGCTGGAAAGCCCGTAGTCTGGGGGGACAACCAAGAGTGTCTAGTCAAACCAAATAGTGTATTAGTGGCTGCCAAATGCGATCAAATCGTATGTCTGTGTGGTTAATGTGGGCTGAAAGCAATTCTAGGGCTAAGACATCCCACAACGGAAGAAACCAAGTGGCTATGGGGGGGGGGCCTTCTTCCAATACAGGGCAATTGACTGCCTGCAAGCTCCTAACAAATGAAGGATCAGGTGAGATTCTGCATGTGTCATGGCTTTTAGCGTTAAGGGTTTAATGCCTAAAATCATGACTAGCTGGGAGGAAGGAACAGGAAAACCCGCCACCTCTTTGATTTGACTGAGGACCTCCTTCCAAAACAGAGTCTGGGCAGGACCGCCAAATGTGAATAAAGTCCCCTCTATCACTCTGGCCCCTCCAACAAGTCGGTGGGGAGTTTGGTAACATTTGATGCAGGCGGGTTGGGGTGTAGTACAACAGTGTTATCAAATTGCATGCTGACTCGCGTTGCGGGGTGCTCCGGTATACCCTTGGGATGTCCCTCCACAGTCGATCCCACTCCTCTGGAGGAATATCCTCGTCCAGGTCTATGGCCCATCGTGTCTGGTATCCATGAGGTGTGGGTTGTTGAGAATGTTGCAAAACGGAGTAGGTTTTAGAAACCAGACTCTTCGAAGCTTTAAGCTTGCGAACCAGGGATTCAAAGGGGGTAAGTTGTCTGGTGGCTTCCTGGGTATACATCTGGAAGCTAAGTGTCCCCTCTGAGAGATGGAAGGTTTACTTACATTGCTCGAACGTACAAAGTCGTTGCCCTGAAAAAGGTCTTGTATAGCTCGACCCTCTCCCTTTGTCCATGCACCAAATGCCTGAGTTTGCAGGACAGAGGGAAACATGGGGTTGCGTGCTATTGGTGTGTTAGGGAAGGGAAACGTTGTTAGGCCCCGGGATACCGCCAACCTATCCCAGATCTCTAAAACCGTTCTCGTAGGGGTAGCTATGTAAGCACTACGGGGGCGAGCCCCTCGCGGTAGCCATGCCAGATCCCACAAAGGTCTACAGGATACTGCCTGGTCCAAATGAAACTAATGCTTTTCGCAAACTACCCATTCCGATATAAACTGAAGGTAACAAGCTCATATGTGACCGTACAAAAGTAGTTGGCACTTTCCTATACGACCCCCTTTTTTCTGATCTATTTTTTCTTATTGACTTTTTAATATATCATATGTACACTCATGCTCAACTGTGCACGTATTTATGTGACAGGAGGAGGTCTTAGTTGCTTCCTTCCCGTTACAGGTTGCTTCAATATATTCCATTGCCCTGGAACCTCATCTAACGTGATCTGGTCCTTACTACGCTCAGTTCCTGCACTAATATCCGTGCGACACCCCTTTTTGAGTTTTGGTGAGATCTTGTATTTTCTCACCTCTGTGTGCCTTGCTTTTGACTGGTATTCTTTGCAAAAACTTTTATATATCTATATTTCTTTGATAATTTATTTCTCTTCTTTTTCTTTTGTCCTATGACAGTTTACTTTTTGTTTATTTGGACTGCAACTGAGCCATAATCTGCTTGTTTGGTCTGGACCAGTTAACTACTGCTGGTTTATTATCCTGTTGACTCTTGTGAGATTGTTCTTCTGCCATTTATTATTTTGTATGTTCCACTGCTTACTTGAACATGCTTTCTAGTGTTTTCTACTCTCCCTGTTCATGTTTCCCTCACATCTCCTCCCTTTGTCCTTGCCTATTAGTAAGTCCTTAATATAGGATGCAACAACTATCTATCACGGATAGGAACCAATGTATATTACACACTGAATTGGAACATACTTCAGTTCAACTTATTTGTCTATTGTATTTTTACCCCCTTTCTTTTGTTTGTATAAGAGATTTATTATGAATATTGAGTCTGTCCTTAGTATCTCCCATGCCATCATTGTGAATTTTGAGTATAAATGGATTGTCTTTTTAACCATGTATATATTTGTATTTGTATTGTGTTTTTTTTTTCTTTTTTTTTTGGAAAACCTTTATTTGTAGAAAAAATACACCGCTATTCAGCCACACATCCCGGAGGCCAGGCAGCATTATACCCATAATCAAAATTGTGCACAAAACATTACACAGGAGTCAAGTCAAGTCAGAAACACTTTATTCGATTGTTTTAAAATCATAAAAGTATGCTACAGAACCATATTCAATCATACAGACAAGTTTTTAAAACAAGTTAAAAAGTTACTATACACATGACAAATTCATATAAAAATCATCTTTGCAAACATATTTACAGTGATCACAATCTTATGATCCCTTAACGGTATTCAGATTATAAATACAGTACAAAACTAGAAAATCTTTACAATTTTAAATACAGGAAATGCTAGCCGCCTGGGGTAAAGTGCAAAATGTGCCGTTCATGCGTTCATATTTGGTACAACTCAGGGTTACATAAACAAAGGTCATTTATTCAATACAAGCAGTTTAGGTTACGTTAATTATTTGATTTTAGTCTTGCTTGCTTTGACCGGATTGACAAAGTCAGAAAATTTGCTACCCCGTACATTACTACTGAAGTTTCCATAAGTTGTAAGTACAATAGGGCTGGTTTAACCTGCACGAAACCTCTCAGAATTGGTTTAATATATCTTTCCCTCCCATTCTTATAGAAGGGACAGAAGAACAAGAAGTGTAATATATCCTGATCTGAGAAGTAGTCACATTTGCAGGGAGCATTTTCGTGAGGCTTACACCATTTTTCAAATTCACCTAACAAAAAATGTGCTTGATTAAACCGAAATTTGGTGAGGACCCACCTATGAAAAGGTTTATTAACTATCATTAAATAGGATTGCATAGATAGCGAAGCAATCGTCATATAGTGGGCCCTAACAGTTGGTTTTACAATTTCGATAGCCTCTCGCTCTGAAACCTTTTTCTCAATATAGTTTTTCTTTACCCAGTCAATGTCCTCTCTCATAATGCTCTCAGGGTATGTATATAACTCTGGACGGCCTAAATATTCTGCTGTAGTTTTAATGTATTGTAGCCACCCGATCTTCGCCACGTTTTCTCTCCCCATGCAGTCCCTAATAATCATATGGTTTAAAATTAAAGCTGGATTAAGCCATATCCTAATCCATGACAGTAATGGGGCCAGGGTCAAAGAGTCCTCAATGTACCCTATCCCCAGTTCCATATGTACGGGAAATGCTGGGGTGGATTTTGGGAGGCCCAGTAGGGATCGCAAAAATAAATTTTCTTCTCTTTGTATGTGGTCCAAATTTTTATAACCCCATATCATGGCACCATACCTTGCAATGGACAGTGTTTTAGGTTTATAAATTGCTAATATAGCCTCAGGTGGCTTACCACCCATCCTTTTAGCAAAGCCTAGGATGGCGGCAGCCGATATTTTTACTGCCGCAGCCTTACTTTTAATTTGTGGAGCCCATGTCCCGTTCTCATCGAACACCACACCTAGGTAGGTAAAAACTTTTACTTTAGATAACACTGAACCATTACAGGTAAGGGTTTTCATACCATTTTTGCGACTACCTACAGCCATAACGTGGGATTTCTCAATATTAACTGCTAGATCCAAGCCTTGCATAAAAGCCCCAAAAGAATTTAAAAGGCGTTGTAAACCATTTGGGGTTCTAGCCAGCAATACCGTATCGTCGGCATAAAGTAAAACCGGCATTAAAGAGTCACCCATACGTGGTACATCAATGGAGGCCATTTCCAGGGTCTTTCCCAGAGAATTAATATAAAGTGAGAAGAGCATTGGTGCTAAAATGCACCCTTGGCGCACCCCCCTTCCTGATTTAAAAAAGGCAGTGCAATTTCCCTCTTGTGACATACGTACTGTTGCCCTCAGATCACTATGCAGTTGTGCCATAAAATTCACCAGTGCTTGGTCTAACCCCAGTTCTAAAAGTATTGTCCACAGCTTTGACCTATTTACTAGGTCAAAGGCTGTGGACAAATCCATAAAAGCCAAATACACCATACCCTTAGACGCTACAGTGTATTTGCCCAGGGTAAGAAGTAAATTAAGGCACTGATCCTCTGTGCCTCTCCCGGCACGAAAGCCATACTGGGCTTCACACAGAATGTCATTATTTGTCGCCCAGGTTGAAATTCTTTCCAAAATAACTTTACCCAAAATTTTAAAAGAAGAATCTAACAAAGAAATGGGTCTGTAGCATCTAGGGTCTCCCCTTTGACCCTTCTTAAAAATGGGGATTATAACAGACTGCGACCAAGTATTTGGTGCTTTTGTACCTTCTAAGCTAATGACATTGAAGACATTAGTGAGAACCACTGCCCACATGCCCGAATTTGATTTAAACATATCGGCAGGTATGCCGTCAGGGCCAGGGGCCTTCTTTCCTGCTGTGTCCTCTATTGCCTTCTGCACCTCTTTGATGGTGAAGCTGGCCAAAACCTCTTCTGTTTGAAGCAGTATTGGATCTAAGGGGTCTGCAGCAATGTTGCTACCATAGATGTTTTGGAAGTGCTCCAACCAATCTCGTTCCGCAATATTCACTTCTAACGGTGCATTTTCAATCCCGCTAAATAAGGGGGTATTAACAATTTTCCAAAATTTGGCACTGTCCTTCAGGGTGGCTTTGTCATATAGATCTTACCATGCATTTTTTTTAATTTCGTTTTTACGTCTTTGGATGTTTGCCTTATACTCTTGCCTTTTACTGGCCACTTCCTGCTTATCACGTGGGGTCTTGTTTAGAGCTTTATGTAATTCCCTATGGGATTTGGAGCATTCTTTGTCGAACCATCCCATAACCCTTTTCTCCTTCTTTCTCGTGCTACTTTTGAGGTCGTCCGATACTTGACAGCAAATTTTTTCAAATGACTGGATTATATTCCCCTCATACCTAGTAGGATCCATACAGATATTAATTTCTTCACCCATCTTAAGGTTAAGAGAGTAGAGAAAGTCCTCCGGGATGATATCGCTCCATTTGACCCGTCTCCCCTGGTCCTTAACTATCAAATCAGTAATTCCTACTGTGATCAAATCAATATTGTTTACTTTGGCGAATAAAAACAAATTACTATTATCTACTTCTAGTATAACCGGATTATGGTCACTGAAGGTCGTCTGTACAGCGTTATAAAACAAAACATTTTGTAACATGCCCGGTGAGATGAAAATGTAATCGATTATTGTATTACTATCCCTAGCACTATAGGTAGGCACCCGTTCCTTTCTGTCACAGAACTCTGGTTCATGTAAATCATTTTCTATCAGAAGTTCTTCTAGGGCCAACCCCTTCTCTGAGTGCTCAAAGTGTGGTAATTGTGGCATGTCAGCGTTAATTGTATCAATAACATGACAGTTCTGTTGGCATAAATGAGTATTAAAATCTCCCATCAGGAAAAAATATACAAAAGTGGTCTGACTCTCCCCATATCTTTTTAAAAACTCCATCAATGAATTAATATTGGCATTTAATGCTATACATTGTATACTGTTATATAAATTAATGTAAACACATTTATGTCTATTTGGCATTGTAACCTCAAGAGCTAAATAGTTTTGGGATGGAGAATCCAATACCTTCACAATGCCTTTTACATTTACGGAAATCAGAAACAGCAGGCCCCCTTTATTTCGACCTGAACTTGATGTCTGGGCAGTTAGAAAATAGGAGGTATATCCATCTAGCCAGAAATCACAGTCCATATCCCACGTCTCTTGCATGGCCACCACATCACATTTTTTTAACAGATCCAACCATCTTATATCGCTCCTCTTAGAACGTAAGCCTGCGATATTCCAGCTCATCAATTTCACTCTACTATCTTTTCCAACAATATTTGGCCTGGTATGTGGAGATGAAGGGAGGGCATCTAGTGGTTTAGTTGGTGCATTGCCCTTGTCTATAGCAAATGAAAAGGAGGGTTGTGGTAGATTTGTAATACAACCTGGTGAGGTTAGTCAGTCATTTTCCTCTAAATTGGAAAGGGCGGCAAACCTGTTTGTTAACATAAGATCATTTCTAAGTTCACCTCCCTGTTTATCACTATTTCTTGGCATCATACCTGTTTTCTGTATAGCCCATGTACTCAGGGAGGGAGTGTGTCTAGATTGTGCTCGGTGCAAATCCCTTCCCAGTTGGGGTTTATACATTGTAGGTGGGGGATAAAAGTATCCTAGCGGTAGTGCTCTGATCCCATCTTCCGTCACTTCAGTGGCATCCCAAAATAACCGTTGGGCCTCATGTGGTCTATTAAAATTAACGATCATGCAGTCCCCTGCAAATTTTTTGGGAGTGTACCCCACCCATTTGACCCTTCTGCCTGTTTGGATATGCTCTGATATGTTATTGGGGCCAGTACAGTTTGCATCACACCACGTCTTAATGTTATTTAATTGAGCTATATCCGACTCGCACTCTCCACTTTTCAGTACTGGTACGTTCACTAGGATAGCAACAAAAGGTGTTGCTTCCGGGGGAAGGTGTACAGGTGGTCTTACGCGTTGGGTTCTAGGCCCTGGGAAGTTAGAGGTGTCTGTTGCAGGGGCTCTTGATGTAACTACTGCCGGACGGGGATTACTCGTCTGGTGTACCCTGGTTATGCTGGTGACCGTTTGGGAATTTGTATTACCCGCAAAAACTTGGGGCGGGGGAGATGGCATTGGAGGATGTAACTCTCCTATTTCTTCCGTCACAGATGTTGTTTGTGTGTTTGGGTTGCAAGGTAGCTGTGATGCAATATTTAAGGTGCATGTGCAAGGCCTGCTAGGACCAGAAGACAGAAAAGTATTAATCCTATTACATTTCCCCATTATGTCTGCTACACAATCCCTTAGAGTTTCAATTATATCATTTGAGATCTGCACTAGTATCCCCTCAATTTTATCCACAAGTACTCCCTCCACCATTTCTTTCAGAGAGGATTCGATGTCAGTTAACGGATGTCGGGCCTTTTTCCGTAAATATAGTCCTTGTTTGTTTGTTCTTTGGATAACACGTTTAGTGCGTTTTGGTACATGAGGGGTTTGTACATGTGTGCTAATGTCTTCTTGTTGTTGGGTATCTTGAATGACATTGTCTTGGCCCTCATGAATATTAGTATTTGTTAGGCCTTGTGCATCAGTGTTAGGCAAATTTCCGATGACTATTACTGGGTCCAGGGGAACAGGGAGACTATTTACAGTGGGAGATAGTTCACTGTCCAGAATTATCTGTTCTAGTCCCAACTCGCGTTCTTTAGCAGCAATTTCCTTGGTCAGTTTTCCCACTGCAGAGGTTAAGTAGTTCATAATACTTTCTGAGGCAATAGCTTTGCGTGGAACTTTAGCTTTGACTGGACCCCCATTAGCAGAAGTCTGTAATTTTCGCTTACCCATTTTGAAGAGCAGAACGAATGGAGGGGGCCCGTCCCGTCCCTCTTCATCCCTAGATGGCCACAGACGGCCCGCCCTCTGCCCGGGCTCCACCCGGCGTCGCCCGCGCGCGTCCCGCGAGGCGGGAGGGACTTCCGGTCTTTATGCGCCTCTGTCGGTGTCGTTGGGCGTGTCACCGCCGAGGATGCTGGGGGCTGTAGTTCCCTGCCGCGTGGTGGTCAAGCGGTGTGCTGCCCAGGAACCAGCCCAGCGTCTCCCCCAGTGATCTGGCAAGTGTTGCTGCCCCAAAAGTCTCCAGCGAGGCCCCCGCTCTCCTGCAGGGACCTCCGGTCTTTATGCGCCTCTGTCGGTGTCGTTGGGCGTGTCACCGCCGAGGATGCTGGGGGCTGTAGTTCCCTGCCGCGTGGTGGTCAAGCGGCGTGCTGCCCAGGAACCAGCCCAGCGTCTCCCCCAGTGATCTGGCAAGTGTTGCTGCCCCAAAAGTCTCCAGCGAGGCCCCCGCTCTCCTGCAGGGACCTCCGGTCTTTATGCGCCTCTGTCGGTGTCGTTGGGCGTGTCACCGCCGAGGATGCTGGGGGCTGTAGTTCCCTGCCGCGTGGTGGTCAAGCGGCGTGCTGCCCAGGAACCAGCCCAGTGTCTCCCCCAGTGATCTGGCAAGTGTTGCTGCCCCAAAAGTCTCCAGCGAGGCCCCCGCTCTCCTGCAGGGACCTCCGGTCTTTATGCGCCTCTGTCGGTGTCGTTGGGCGTGTCACCGCCGAGGATGCTGGGGGCTGTAGTTCCCTGCCGCGTGGTGGTCAAGCGGCGTGCTGCCCAGGAACCAGCCCAGCGTCTCCCCCAGTGATCTGGCAAGTGTTGCTGCCCCAAAAGTCTCCAGCGAGGCCCCCCATTACACAGGAGCATTCAGGTTTAATTTTCAAATAAGACATTCTAGAACAATAAATAAACCAGATATCAAGAAGGAGGAAAAAGGAGAAGAGGTGAGAAAGCGAGGAAACAAGTAAAAAGAAAAAAGAGAGAGAGAGAGTCTAGGCTGAGGACAGGCGATGTATTCTGGGCTCGCATCACTGGGAGCGGCCGGGGGTTACACACCCTATTCCAAAAACAGTCCAATGAGTGACAGCATTTCAGGTGGGGAGTAATAGAACAGGATAATAAACATGGAACAACGGGAAGGGGGCACTACGGAGACAGACGGATTTCGGGCGTCACCGCCTCGGGGGGTACACAGATGTCACCTCGATAGGAATTCCACGCTCCCCACACGGACCTCCACATTTTAGGTTTGCCTCTGGCCACATACACAGTTTTCTCGCGCAGCATGCACCAGTCCATGCTGGTTTCCCACAGTCCAATCGTGGGGTGGGCAGGTGCACCCCACCTCTGAGCAATGTCTCTCTTAGCTATCATGTTGCCCAAGGTGACCCAACGGGTCTGGGGAACATTGTAGTCATTCGGGCCCCAAATATTAAGAAGACAGCGCCGGGCCTCCGCATGTAAGGTCACACCAGTCACATCTCTCATCACCTCATGCACCCGGTTCCAGAATCGAACCACCCCAGAACATTCCCAAATAATGTGCATGAAAGTCGCAAACATTCCACATCCTCTCCGGCACATGCCATCCTGCGAAAGCCCCATGTGTAGAAGCCTAGAGCCCGTGATATAGACCCTGTGAAGAATCTTCAATTGGACGAGTCGAAGCCTCGCCGAGATGGCTACCTCCCTGGGGGAGGAGACCGCTGACTGCCACTCCTCATCATCCACCTCAATCCCATCGTTCACCCAAAGCTCTCTCAATTTCACCAGCAAGTCAGTCCGTACGTTAATAAGCTTCTTATAAGTCAGGGAAATGGCACTGTCCGGCATGTGTCCGTCCAGGACTCTATCCTCCAGTGGGGACGATTCAGGTACTGTCTCCCCCTCTGTTATACAGGACAAGAGAGCGTGGCGGAGCTGTGCACACCGGAAATACTCTGTCGCGCCCAACTGGAACTCGGCCTGTAGTGCCTCAAAAGATTTGACCACCCCACCGGCCATTACATCCCCAACTTTTGATATCCCAATGACATCCCATCTGTCAAACCCCTTGGAGTGCCACAGCCTCCCTAGCAGGTCGGAGTCATATAGTGGAGTGGCCATGGTAAGCCTGCCCTGCCAACCCAGAGTTTTGGTAACCACCCTCCACAGCCGTACCGCCGTCTTGGTGGGTCCCGTCAACTTCCGATCCAGAGACCTCGAATACAACGCTCTATAATAGTTCCCATCATTCATAAGCCATCGGTCCATGGCATAGCCGGGGCCGATTGCTGGGCCGTAGAGGCCGTGATTGACCGCTGCCAGCTGGGACGCCCAATAATAGCGACGCATATCAGGTAAGGCTATGCCACCATCGTACCACGGTATGGTCAACTTCGTCAGGGATATCCGTGGTCTGCCGTCCCACAATAGAGTGCGCTGCAAGTTCTCAATCTCCCCAAAGTATTTAGCGGGCACCAGGTCCTGGGTGTTCTGCAGCGCGTAGAGGAACCGTGGCAGAGACATCATTTTAAACAATGCCGCCCTGCCCAGTAAGGAGATCGGTAACTTCTTCCAACCCTCCACATCTCGACGCAGCCTCACCAATGGAGGAAGCAAGTTGTGAGTGTACCGTGCCCGGGGATCCTTTGATATATAGATACCCAGGTACTTAAAGCCCTGTTGGGCAACCTGTATTGTACAGCCGCGGGGAAGGCGCGGAGTATCACCACACAACGTGTAGAGAGAGGACTTGGACCAGTTAATGACCAGGCCCGAGTAGCCACCGAAAGTGCCCAGCAAGTCAAACACTACTATAAGGGAGCGGCAAGGGGAGGTGAGATACAAGAGGATGTCGTCGGCATATAGCGACACCCGGTCCTCAAATCCCGGAGACCACGTAATCCCTGCGACATCTGGATGAACCCGGATCCACGCCGCCAATGGTTCAAGCGCCAACGCAAATAGGAGAGGTGACAACGGGCATCCCTGTCTGGTGCCTCTGCGTAGCGCGAAGGAGGCAGACACTCGGCCATTAACAGTCACATTAGCTAACTGGGCAGAATAGAGGAGCCGGACCCAGCCGATGTAGGCGGGTCCGAGCCCAAGCTTAGCAAGCACGGCCCACAAGTAGTTCCACTCCAGAGAGTCGAAGGCCATGGTGGCATCAAGCGAAGCAAGTACTGCAGGTTCAGTAAGCAGGTGCGCCCGCGCCATGACTGCGTGGAGCCTGCGGAGATTGAGGGCCGTGTTGCGGTGTGGTATGAATCCAGACTGATCCGGATGAACCAGATCCGAAATCACCCCCACCAGACGGTTAGCTAGTAGCTTAGCCAGAATTTTGGGCTCGGCGTTCAGCAGGGAGATGGGCCTGTAGGAGCGGCATAGGTCACGTGGCTTTCCCTCCTTGTGTATGACCACTATGGTGGCAAGTCTTTGGTCGAGCGGGAGCTCTCCAGCCTCACGGGCCTCAAGGAACATATCTAGTAGGGGCGCGGCCACCGTGTCAGCCTTAAGCTTGTACAATTCCACAGGAATGCCGTTAGGCCCCGGCGCTTTGCCGGAGCGCAACGACTGAATCGCCAGCGCCACCTCATCGACCGCTATATCTCGGTCCATGTCTTCCCGTTCAACATCTGATAGACAGGGAAGCTCGATGTCCTCCAAAAAGGAGGTCGATGCAGATTCCGACATGGAAGCCGCAGACGTATAAACCGCCTCAAAGTATTCCGCAAACGACCCAACAATGGCGGCCGGGTCCGTCACGACCAGGCCGTCCTCGCCCAGTATCTCTGGAACCACACGAGAGGCAAGGTCTCTCCTGTCCAGCCACGCCAGAAGTTTGCCGGCCTTGTCCCCAGAGTCATATATTCTGCCTTGCTGCTCCCTGCTCACCGCCTTCGCCGCGTCGGTGGCGGTGTCCCTACGTTCCGTTTGTTTCAGGGAGAGGGCGTGGAGCAGGTCCGGAGTCGGCCCCAGGGCCAGTTGGGAATTCAAATCGAAGATTTCAGATTCCAACCGCACCATGTCCTCGTCCCGCCGCCTACGCACTTCCGCAATCAAGGAGAAGGCCTCGCCGCGGAGTACGGTTTTAAAGGCCTCCCAGAGGGAGACAGCCGAATCAACCGATCCGGAGTTTTCGGCGAAGTACCTCTCTATAGATTTAGCCATGAGGTCCCGGGTCTTCAGATTACGAAAATACCAGGGGTTGATAGGGGCCACCCTCGATGTCGCGATGATGTGAAAATCAAAGGTCACCCAGACCGGGGAGTAGTCCGAAATGCCCCTGGCCATCAGGCGGGCGGTGGAAACCGACTGTGCCTGGGCCGCGGGGGTCAGGACATAATCAATACAAGAAAGGCTACCATGGGCACCCGAATGGAAAGAATACTGTCGAAGGGCGTGGTGTAGTAGGCGCCAGCAGTCAATCAGCCCCATGGAGCCAAGAAAGTCCGGGAGCCAGGACTGTGAAGTACGTAGGTCTCTGGATGGGAAGCGATCCAAGTCCCCCGATACCACTGAGTTAAAGTCCCCCCCCAGGATCAACAAGCCATCAGGGAGGTTCAAAATGGCGCTACCCAGATCCTGAAAAGTAGTTGCCTGTAGCCCCGGGGGGATGTAGACCGAAACCAAAACTAAGGTGCGCCCCTCCCATTTACCCACCACCGCCACATATCTGCCCCTCTCGTCAACAAGGGTAGACTCCACCTCCAGTGGAAGGGACATGCGCATCATGATGCCCACCCCCTGGAGCCCGTAGAGAACCCCGAATGGGCCACCATCTTGTACCCTCTCCTGTTCAACGCCTTACACTTATTTCCTACAAGATGGGTTTCCTGCAGGAGAACAACATCTGGCGAACAACGTTTAAGCATTTGCAATACAACACCCCGTTTTATTCGATCCCCCAACCCGTTCACGTTCCAACTCAACAGGTTAAGAGATTTACCCCCCATCATCTAGGACGCTCCACCCCATCAGCCCCACCCGTAATGGCGCCCGCAGAGCATATACAACAGAACAATGAGACCTCAGCCGGAACAAAGGAAGAGACAATAAAGAGAACAGAAAAAACACACCCCAACTACCCCCCACCCTGCACCCCTGCATTAGACTAATAGCCACCCCAACTAGCAGTGTGCCTGTCGCCCCTTAAACTAATCTACAAGAAGACCCTCAGAGGAGAAAGGAGGCATCCTATCCCCCCCGTCACCCTCCATCTGACTAACAGAGATATCCGAAGCAAAAGCCACAGTTTCTAAGGTCGGAGCCACTCACAGCAACCCCCCCCCAGAAAAAGTCAGGAGTCTATTCGTTCATTCCTGGGATCCTGATCCTCCAGTAGCCTCCTCCGTCTGGTCAGCCGGATCGGTCCTCTGTTGGGATAGAGTATCAAGCCAGTCCCCTGCCGCATCCGGGAAGTCGAAAAACAAAGTTCGATGACCGTGTTCAATACGAAGTTTAGCAGGATAGAGCATAGAGTAGCGCATCCCCAACTCTCTAAGTCTCCTCTTTACCCCAGCAAAGCTCTGGCGCCGTTTCTGTACTGCTTGAGTAAAGTCGGGAAAGAAGTTTACATCTGAGTTCTGAAAGCGCAGCGGGCCAGCGGTCCTCGAGGCCTGTAGAATGGCGTCACGGTCCCTGTAGTTGAACAGCCTCGCAATGATGGGGCGAGGGGAAGCGCCCGACTTCGGGGGACCGCCCGGTATTCTGTGGGCCCTCTCCACCGAAAAAAACGTACTCAAACCTCCCGGTGCTAGATTCTTGACTACAAGTTCCTCAACAAAGAGTTCAGCTGAGTCCTCCTCTGCTCTTTCGGGAACTCCAGTGATGCGAACGTTCTGGCGTCGCGCACGGCCCTCGAACTCATCCAGCCGGCGTGCCAGCAGTCCGTTAGCCATCTTCAAGTCGCGGACCTCGGTCTGCACGTCAGACATGTCGTTGACTAGGCTCGACGTTTTGAGGTCTAGGGACTTCACCCGATCATTAGTCTTACGAAGATCAGTTCTGATAAGATTCAGCTCAATCTTTAGGGTGTCCACCTTGCCGGACAGCGCCTCGTGAAGAGTGTGCATCTCATTCTTCACCCCAGCAATCGCACCCATCACATCCCGAAGCGTGAATTCAGAATCCTCGGGGGACTCGTCCCTTATCGGGTCCTTAGGTCGGCCCGTCAGTCCCGGCGATCCCTTAGAGTGGGAGAATCGTTCCGGAATGGTGGATTGTGACTGATTCGGCTTCTTGCTGACTCTCGGAGGCTTGCCTTTGTCCGAGTCCCCCTTGCCCGCCATGTTGGCACACCAGGGCAAAGTAGTCCAAAGGGGTGAAGAAAGCGTGAGGCGCGCCCACAATCGGCACGATAAGGTCCCGAAGGCCACCAAAGGAGGTTACAGAATAGAGCGTAGAATCCAGCCGCACCAGCGGGGGCAGGAAGACTTAGACAGAACGTTCCGTGGAGGGTCACCGCTCGCACTCCTCGACGTCCACCAGTGCCGCAGGCGGGGCCACCAAAGTGTCGACGAGCTAACTAAGTCCAGGAATGTCGGATTTTCGTTCTGAAAGCGGGCGCCGCATCAGCCCCGGCTCATGATTAGGTACCCACTACCGTGGGACAGGATGGATGGCAGGATCTTTGCGGAGGATCGGGAGGTCTTCGGAGCTCCGAGCTCACGCGGCCATCTTGGTTGCCCGCGAAGCTCCTCCTTCTTGTATTGTGTTTTTATTAATGTATATATATGTTTCACTTTGCTTTTAGCCCTGACGAAGCTCCCAAGGTGGGGAGCGAAACGCGTTGGCTGTCCTGTGCACCCCTAAAACCAAAAAACTCAATTAAAAAGAAGAACCTATTTTCAGAACACTTGGCCTTTGTGAATTACTTTATTTTTGGTGCTGCCTCAACGTCTTTCTTTCAAGTTCTATCTGGGAATCCAGTGAGACCGAACCACAGCAGGTCTTGGAGGTTTGACAGAACATGACACTGAACATTTATGGGACTTTTGAAGTAGAGGTGCTTATTGCTTGGTCCGCTGTGGTGTTCTATTTTTACTGTAACAAGCTCAGTAGAATTCCAAAAGGTTGGAGCACGCAAGCCCAATCCGGCTTCGGGGCAACATTAGGATCTTATTAGAGAAGCGAGGACGAGAGTTCCCTCATATGAATTTTTTAAAGTCCTGCTGCTGGCCAGAATATCCGCTTGTGGAATTGGGGTGGGGAGGGTTTGAAAAAGATAGAGGAATTTAGGTAGAAGAGACATTTTAATGGTGTTCATGCATCTTAGCCATGCAAGAGGAAGGCCTTTCTATCTGCCCATTTCCTCCCGTGTGGCTTTCCTATATCTAGGCCAATTGGACAAGGTCCAGGTCGAGAGTGTAGGGCCCAGGTCAAGGCCCAGGTACCAAAACGCCACGTCGTATCACTGAACTGGGATAAAATCCTGCAATTCCTGGACTTCCGAGGCCTGAAGAGTTAGATTAAGGGCCTGAGATTTAGTGAGATTGATCCGATATCCCAAAGCGTCCTAGAAGGACCTTCGGAGTGTCACTACAAAAGGGAGGGAAGTAGGTGGAGAGGACAGGGAGAGAAGAAGGTCAGCAGCAAAGAGGGAAGCTTTATGTTCGTAACCACCCATGGGGATACCCCGTATAACCTGACCGTGATGAATAGCAATGGCTAGGGGACACACCAATAGGACAAGTAGTAGAGGGGATAGCGGGCGCCCCTGTCTGGTACCATGATAGATAGGAATATGGGCAGTAAGACGCCATTAAATCGAATGCAGATAGGGAGTTTTGCATAAGGAGCCATCAGTTTAGAGATCAACCCAGGTCCCAAACCCACCTTCCGTGATACTGCTTTGAGAAAGCCCCAATCGGCTCGATCGAATGCCTTCTCAGCATAGAGGGACACCAGACAGGCAGGAATATTTCTGTATCGCAGCAGATGTTGTCTGCTCCCAGACGGATAAACCCCACTTGATCGGGGTCGATAAGACCCGGAAGATGGGGTTCCAAGTGGTTTGCCAAGATTTTTGTATAGATCTTGGCGTTGGTGTTTAACAAATCAATGGGACGAAATGATGCGGGCAGGGTATGGTCTTTTCCTGGCTTGGGAATAAGCACTACTTCCACCTCATTCATTGTGGGGGTGAGACCTGAGCCATCCGCGAAGCTATTAAAAAGATGGAGCATATGGTCACGAAGTTGCAGATAAAAAACAGATAAAAAGTGACTGGCAAATCGTAAGGACCCGGAGTTTTACAAATCGGGAGTTGCTTCAACACTTTGGCAATTTCATCATGGGTAATGGGGTAGTCTAATAATTTTGTAAAATAAGGATCAATAGGGTTCCAAGGGCAGGAGTCTTGAAAGGCAGAGACAGGGTCATGGGGACAACGAGCATTCGCGTAGAAATCCCTATAGAAATTCTCCAGCTCCAGGCTTTTGTCCGCCTCCGAGATGACCCAAGTGCCAGTCGGACGCTTGAGCTTATCAATGTGAGCTTGCGTTGTCTGAGCTCGGAGTCCACATGCTAGACATGCCCCAACCTTGTCTCCCTGTGTAGAATTTCTGCTTGAGGGTGAGTAGGAGTCGCTCCGCCTTGTAAGTAATGTAATTAATGTGGCTTCCCTAAGTGGAGGGAGAGGAATTTGGCTATTGTATGCCTCTGTATACATAGCCAAGAGGTATGGGGCCAGTAGGTCACTAAATTCTTTATATATTTCATTGGGTAGTCCATCTGTTCTTGGAGCTTTACTATTGAGTAGGGACCTAATCGCTTCTTTTATCTTGTCTTCGGTAAATGGCTGTATACAATACTCCCGGTGTGCATCCGAGAGCCAGGCCAGAACTATATCGTCAAGATATTTGCCTTTTTCAACATCAGGAATGGTTGAATGTGTGGAGTATAAGTGTGTGTATTATTCTGAGCATCTTTCTATAATGGAGGGTGTATCGTAACGCGGTATTCCACTCGTATCCATAATCTGTATTATAAGTGGTTGGGCGCGTATGTTTTGTATTCTGATGACTAGTGAGCAGCCCGGTCAGCCTCCCTCCCTATCGTTTCGCACCACATATCTTCTTAAAAGGTATTTCACCTCACTATCGGCAAACTCCTGGTATGTAGTCATTTTGGCCATAATTTCTGCCAGTATTGTAGAGGTCGGGGTTCGAGTATATCCTTGTTCTCACAAGTGTATTTCTTTTTCTAATTTGACTAGCTGCTGTCTTATGTCCTGTAGCACTCGAGTACATCTACCTATACTAAAACCTCGGATGGTCACTTTAAATGCTTCTCATAGTGTCTGAGCACTAGTAACTGACCCCATGTTGTGCTCGAAATATCTATTATGGCTTGCCTAAGGTCTTCATTGAATACTTGGTCCAGTAGCGCAACCATCGGGAAGCGCCACGTAAACTGCCTGGTGGTATGTGTTAGGAGTACCAGTACCAGCCGGACAGGTGCATGGTCAGATAATGTCATGGGCAAATGATCAATTGAGCTCGTCCAGGTGCTGGCCCCGCGCGTCGCTATCCAATAGTCTATTCAGGACGTGTTGTGCATAGTTGAGGTGTAGGTACCCTATGCCCTGGGTTTCTGTAGCCGCCAGATATCTATCATTCCCCAGTCCTCCTTTCCATCTCTATGTACCTTAGCTGATTGCTTGCCATATTTATCATTGCTAGTCGACCTATCAACTGCCGGGTCCAGGTATATATTAAAATCTCCTCCCCACACTATCTCTGTTGGCTCCAGGGTTTGCAGTTTCGCCCATATTTGTGTAAAGAAAGCCAGATCATCCACATTCGGACCATAAGTGTTTATTGTTAACTCTGTGCCTCCAAAATCCCCCTGTATGATAGTGTATCTGCCTTGATTTCTGTCTGTGTATGTAGCACAGTGAATGGCACGCCCGCTTGACCAGTATAAGGATCCCCGTGCATAATTGTTACGAGGACGCCACTTGAAATGATGCCTATCCAGCCCCAACTCTTAATTCAGATGTGCTGTTGAGGTGTGTTTCTTGGAGGCAGGCCACCTTCATGCCAAGGTAAACCAACACTCGTCGTGTCTTCTGCGGGTTGTTTAGGCCTCTAATATTCCAAGTAAGCAAAGTGAGCGATCTAACGGTATGAGTTATCACTGGTCTGAGGTAATACATTCTGGATGTGTCTATATTTAAATCGTGTTCTCTTTAGCATATCAGTAACCATGTCATCTGAGCATGTAACATTGACCACATTTTCTCCCTTGCCATCTTAACCTCCCCCCTCGCACTCTGGTATCCCAATTGTATTGGAGACATTTTTGCATTTCTCTTCTTTCCACCACCTCCCTTCAATAACATTCCAGAAACAATGAACTTTACTAGGTGTGGTGCACACATAGAGAGTAGGAGCAGCCCACCAAATTCTCTAGTGGCTGGAGGCATCGGGGGCTGCATGTTTCTACTGTATGCATGTGTCTACATTATATTTAGGCTGTCCGGTTTTAAGTTTAAACCTATAACAACTGATAAAACTCCACTGAAAGAGAAATAGCCCTTACCAGTGAAAACATATAAACACTAAAAAAAAAACAACCACACACTAAAGGCCATTCAAAGAACGGAAAAAGAGCGTGAAAGAGTCATTTTTTTCTTCCTGAAGGGGCAAACACAATGTAACTTTGTTATACAAGATTGCAGTAAGAAAGACTGGGCTAACATTATTCTGCTTGAGTTTTGTTGTTTAGGGATACCACTAAAATATTGTTTTTTTCAGTGTTGTGGTCTTTGGTCCAAAGATGCAGGGTTTAGAGGCATGTTTTAGGTCTTGTTTAGCTATTTTATAAAATGTAGAGAATCAGGATATATCAACATCATATTTTATATGTTGGCTGTTTTCATTCTTTCCCTGATAGGTAAAAGGGCTGATTTCATAACAAACTTTCCTAATATGTGTCATCACATTTACCCACAGAGAATGGGTAAACACCCTTAATAATTAGCCCCTAGTTTCTAGTGGGTCAGTATCGATAGTAGGTGAATTCCCATCACCTCAGGCTTTAAACATTCAATGCAAGGTATAGTGACAAGTATATGTAAAAAGAGTGCTATCACTAAGCATCTGGGATAGTGGCAAAAACATGACTTCAGCAATTTGGAAAACATGGAACGCAGTGTCACTTGGAATGCTCTACAAAAAAAGTTTCTTTCTTAGTTCAACAAAGATTGCTGTGATATTGTTTGTGTTTGCATTGATTCAGCTCTGTATATGAAAAAGGTGTGTGTTGACCTGTCGACATTGATACCTGATCTGAAGTGATTTCCTGTAAAAGATCCTTGCCACTTGTTAGATGGTATGCTGAAAGCATCTTTACAATCTTCAGGAATGCTATTGACTTTTTAGTCCATTCTGGTGCACTGTTATATTATGCACAGGAACTAAAACACAAATATTTATCATTTTGTGCTTTGTGTGGCATCAAAGAAAGAGTCATCCCAACTGTGTCCCTTAGCTGGTGGTTCTCAGTTCAAGGGGCTATGAATGCTATATTATCCATGTGGCAACCGTTTACAGAATTTTTGCGGAGTGATGATGCAAAAGGCAAGAAATGTAAGGATCTTTGGTGGCATATTAATGGTGATGTGAAAAAAGGACACTATTCTGCATTCTTCGATGATTTTTAGAGGAAAAGATAACTGCTGTGGTGGACATAATAAAAATCTAGATTCTGAAAAAACCCTTCTCTGCCAAGTGTTCAGCATAATTGGTGTACATGTGAAACATCTCCTTGAGAGTAGGCTGGGCAACACCTTTAGTGACTTTGGCACTGCAACATGTTCCATGTTGGATTGCTTGCCCTTGGTAATGCACAGCAATGTTGAAGAGCAATTCAGGAACGCTTATTTTACAATGTATGAGAAATGGCTTGCAATGATGCATGGAAATGCCTCTTTACCACTAATGACATTTCAAGTCAATGGAACCTCACTGTGGTACTCTGTACAAGTTCTAGATACCTTCTGTAAAGGGGAATTTTCTGACTAGTTTCAAAAGTGCTGCTTAATTTTTGACTGTTTCAATAACTCTGAAGGCATAAGCACCCAGCTTAACACAAATGTTGCAGAACCTGCCCTGAGAATCGCAATCTTCAACTGCTCCAGTATTATCCTGGAAAGCTATGACAGTGGCCAGAGTTATCGAAATGTGTACTAGGTGTTTTGGCGTTGCTCATCTCAAGTACCAATGTTTAGAGGACTTTTTCACAGATGTTTACATGGGAAAGAAAGAGCGAGCGGACATGACCAAAGGCTCACTGAACAAGTATTGTATGGTGTACTACAATAAGGTTAATTTGCAAAAATATATTTGGACCTCATATAAACTCTACGTACACTGTCTATATACCATGCGTTACAAGTGCAGAAAGAAAGCAATAATAAAAGTAAAACGTTCCATAAACACCAGCAAAACATTTTTCTGTTGTTTTTAGTGGTGTTGAAATGTGTAACCATTGATAACAACTGTTTTTTAAGGTATTGAAATCACTTGAAAACACTGAAAAAAAACTGAATTTACCAAAAATAGAAACTGAAAACAGGAAAGCCTAATTATATTGTTCATTAATCTATGCCATGCTATCTCGTAATGCATCTACATTCAATCCCTGTCTGCCCTGCCGTGAAGTAGGACCCTGAGTAATATTGTTCATGCAGATAGCCAACTGTGAATACCATAAACATTTTATGAATGGACATATCTAATACAGTCATATACAAATTGCACTGTGGAGGTTCTAAGTGTCCTGTCATTCTATGTCACCAAGTCCCGAAGTCTGTTCCAGTTCGTCTGCTGCCCCTCTGGGTTATTTCCCGCCTGTAATGGGTTGCTCAAGCTGTTTCAGATACTGCTGCAATGCCCCAGGACCCCCAAAGATTTTTGGCTTGCCATTCACTGTTAAGGTCTTGTAATTTTCTATTCGCTGGCACAAATTTTTTCCTCGCTTCCTGAACTTGGATCGCGAAGTCCGGTTATATGGAGATCTCTGCACCTTCGGTTCTTAGAGTCTGCAGCTCCCTGGTGCGGCGCAGTGAAGCGTCCCGATCTCTATAGTTAAGCAGTCTTGCTATTTTGGGCTGTGGTCTAGTTCCTGGGGGCGGCGGGCACCAGTGATCTGCTTGCTCGCTCTAGTATGAATATTTCTGAGAAGGTCTCTCTACCCAGCAAGTCAATGAAAAGCTTTGCCACATAATCCTCCATATTTCCTGTATTTGTCACCTCCTCAACCCCAGTTATTTTCAAGTCGCCGAGATCGAACATCCAGGTTCTCCGCCTTAGTTTGGAGCAAAACCAGTGTTTTCTCCATTTTGCCTTGTATTTCAACTGTTGCATGTTGGGGGTCTTCAACATCCGACACTCTGCGTTTGATCGTGTCTATATGTGCTGCATGCTTATCTATCCTTTCCGACATGTCGTCCACGTGATATACTAGAGCATCTATTTTGCCATCTATAGTAGTGAGTGTAGTTTGCATGGCGGCTTGGATTTGGCGCAAGTCCTCTTCCATCTCTGCGTTTGGGGGGGAGGAGGGGGGCAGCTGATCCAGAAGGCTCTCGGTCTTCATTATGCGTTCCCGCTCCTCCTCTCTGGTCAAAGTGCAGTTTAGATTGCAGCTTGTCAGTTTTGCCCATATTGAGTATAGTAGTGGCGTTCGGGGGAGGGGGATAATCAGCTCTGTAGGCGAGATAATAACCTAATGTCCCTACTGTATGTTTCCTCAGTTAAACAAGCTGAGGCTGGGAAGGGTGAGGTTCAATTTACTCCGGGGTGTATGTGGTCTCAGATCGATTATATAGCTGCTTTGGGGCGTTCATCCGTCTCTATGCCTTCACACGGTTCTCTTGTGGCTTATTGACGCCCGCTCCTCCGCACTTCAAGGCACGCCCTGCACCTCGTGTCGCCTGTGCAATAAGTATAACCAAATAACCTCCTAAATGGGAGCCAGTGAGACCCTCCGGACTGTCTCAAGTCTGGCGAAGAGGTATTCAAAGTCCTCTATGATTGGTCTGTCAGCGTGTGCTGCAGCCTAGCACCGGCGCGCACCTCACCTGTCCATAATGCTGCAGATTCAGCTCAGCTCTTTATGGTGTTGCGGGTGACCAGCTGGTTTGTTTCCCAGTACTATTAAGTTTGCGCCCGTGTGGGAAATCTGTGAGGCACTGAGGCTATTACATCTGGTCGCGATCGGTTTAAGCCTCTCGTGACCCTCATCGCGGTTGTCGGACTTAATACAGCCCGCTGCTCCTCAGGCGCATATAGGCTGTGCCCTCGCCTGCTATTCGCCCTCAGGTGTGATTTAAATTCTATATCAAACACTGCTGCCCTCAGCAGCCCGGCACTCAAGGCCATATCTTGTTCAATTCTAGTGGGCACAAGCAACCTTCACTTTGTCCGGGTATGGGCCTCGCACTGGTCTCCCTGGTTCGGCAGCGGTGTGCAGTGCACGTCTCCCGGCATATCCCAGCAGAGGCCGCACCGGCTCACCCCCGCTGTATGTCCTAGGGGAGTGTCCTACCCATGGGCCTCACAGTTAGCACTGGGGGTACCTTGTATCGTTGCTGGCTCGGGCTCTCACTTCGAGCGCCTCCATCAGTCCTGCAGGCCGCGCACCTCCGTTTCAGGCTGCCTGCTGCAGCCACGAGGACTGGCGCCAGTTCACTCTCTCTGGACTGCCTAATGTGCGGTTTTCAGGGCAGTCTCCATCTTACTCTCACAGCAGGGCTATCGGGCCAGCCTAGTGGTGTAGTTTTGGATGAATTTGACACAGCATAGTGAAGGATTGTGAGCACAGCCGAAGGAGCTTGCTAAGGGGGCAGCCATCTTCGGGCTTAGCAAGCTCCGCCCGACTCATCACTCATCTTTAAAGAACATTCCAGAAGACTTAACAGTTTGAAATACTATGAAGACCGTGATAAGGCCGGGCAACTTCTAGCAAACAATTTAAGTACTCAAGTAGTAATACATGTTGCAGCAGATGACGAGGGACAATGGTGAGTGTGGCAGCTCAGAAGAGGACATATGACATTTCTCTGCAAACCTTTATGCAAAGCTCTCTATACTACAGACTTGTGAGAGAACAAGCGATGATCTCTCCGTGGCGTTGACCTGGCCGAACTAGAAGCCCCTCACACAGAGATTTTGCTTCAAATTAGAGGCCTGAAATCTGCTAAAGCTACAAGGCTTGACGATTTCACACTGTTGCCTCAATCTACGTCAAGGATGCGTTCCATGGGTGTTGCACTGGGTGTTCCCATGCAACTCCCATGAATTTTGCAGCTGCAGAGATTTACAAAATCACGTAAACCTGGTGCAGCGCCAAAACCTGATGCCTCCTCAGAGCAGGCGTAATGAGGAGATTTTTTCTGCTCGTTTTTTAATCTTTCCATGTGTGCTGCATTCTGCAGCACGCGTAGAAGGAAAACACCTCATCTGATTGTTTTTGTAGAGGAAGGTGTCCCTTCCTGCACAAAAACAATAATTCCTACAACTCAGAAACCCTTGCACCATGGTACAAGGGTGCCTGCATTGTGACCCAGCAGCCAAATTGGCTCAGCACAGTAGGAAAGGACAGGAATGTGCTGCATATCATAATTACTATGTATTCCTGCCCTTTCCTTTTGACGCAGGGCAGCACAGCAAAGTGACTCACTGCACTGCCCTATGTCAAAATGCGTGAATGAGGCCCTAGTTTATTCAAAAAGTTCTTTCCCTAGCTCATAGTGCTCTTAACAGATCTGATAAATGAAATCAAAAATACTCATACAGTTACAACATTTGTGAGAGAATTGTCGTATTGTGGGCCCGAGACCCACATGATGCTAAATGACTGATGCAGACACGGTGGCTATGGTTGATCAACTGGCCAGAAGCATGTGCGCCCGGGCCATTTTATTGCTGGGCTCACATCACTCGTGACACCTGTGATGGATGGATGCAGGGGTGCAGTGTGCCCAGCCCTCAAAGGAGTGGCTGGGGTTATGGCTTCCTGCGGAACACTAGAACGTGTCCCGCAGGATACTACATTCCTTCCCAACTTTATTGAAGAACAAACAAAACGTTAGTCCAACTTGTGGGGATAAAAACAATTAACTAAACCACCACAGGGTCCAGCAGTCTTCTGAGACAGGTGGCAGGAAGACGTCAGATGTGGGTTGATGACTCTGCCTGCAGCAGGACCTTCTCGGTTGGCACTCGTAGTTTAACCTGAAGGGTTAAGGACACGACCGCTGGCTTGGAGACGTCCGCTGCATAGCGTCAGTTCACTTGTGATGACATATCTTGCATGGCTTCCCTTTTATTGACATCGGTGATGGTCTGTGGAGAATTCAAACAGTTCTTTCAATGGGATGGGTCATGAGCATGGATGGAGTTCATGGCGACAGTTTGTGGAGGTGTTGCCAGATCAATTGCCTCGGTGGAACTTTTCGACTGCAACCGATGACCCGTCGGTGGGACAAAGTCTTTTTCCCCTCTTGCGCCTGGAGAGGCCCGTTGTCGGGGTTACTGCGGGACTGCAGGATGGCTACCCTGGGGCCACATGTGTGCCGACTGGGGGCAGCTTCAGCACCACCAAGGAGCTGTTACTTGGTCGCACGCACAACCCTCTAGGGTGGAGATATCTTGGCCGATGCTTGCTCTCACTACCACGGTTCAGGGGTGTGCCCGGTTCACATGTAGCCTCTGGTCTCTTCTCTCGGCTGTTTTGGCAACAGCATGTGATTGCAGTCAATCGATACTCTGGGAGTGGTGTTTGACGCATGTGCTGATGGCTGGTGGGATGGCGGTTGCCAGCCATGCGGTGACTCAGGATGACAAGTGGTGGTGGCTTGCAGGGAGAGTTGGATGTCAGGAGGGGCTTAGCAGTCCTGTGTCTCTGCCTTGCTGACGTTAAGTTTCAGTGGTGAAGTGACACATAGAGTGTGTGTATCCTCTCTTGCCTGGCTTGGGGCCACTGCCGACTCCGTCTTGAGGTGGTGTGAGGAAAGATACTCTGTGCTGATCTTCACCCATGGCATCTGCAGTCAGGAGCAGGGATGCCCTTTGACTTAGACTACTGACACTCTGGGGTTGACGGTCCCCTGGGGAAGTGTTGGGATGATACACGGTTTGCGTTTGCTGCGGCTTATGTTCAGTTCTCCTGTGAGGCTGTATCCAGGGACTCCGGTTGACGCTCACCTGGGGAAGCGTTGGGATGATACTCGGTTTGCGTTTGCTGTGGCTTACTCTTGGTTCTACCTTGATGCTCTATCCAGGGACGCCGATTGACGCTCACCTGGGGAAACGTTGGGATGAGACTCGGTGTGCACTTGCTGTGGCTTACGTGTGGTTCTCCCTTGTTGCTGTTGCCAGGGCCGTCAGTCCGCCTTGGTGTCTGTCTGGTGTCTTTGGAAGTGTTCTTGGGTTGTGGTGCTAAGAGTACTTGTGCTTCTCCTCTCATTGTCTTTGATGCAGTGGTGGGTGTCCAGCTCTTCTGAGTGGCACGATTTCCACTCGTCTTCTTCTTGTTCTTGGGCAGTGACATGCACCAGGTTCTAACAAGGCCAACGGGCCTATTAACTTCAATGGTCTCTGGACCATAAAGGCGAAACTTCAGTCGCTTTTCTCGGATGCATGGCGAGCAGCCACTCCTCTTGGGTGCTCCTTTTTCAGGCAGTATCTCAACGCTCCTACTCTGGGAGTTCCCTCTCCAGGGAATGGCTTCCACGGGCAGGGGTGAGCTGTGGGGCAGTTGGCCACTTGTGGTGTTTGACTCTCCTCTCGTCAGCCTTGGGTCACTGATGACTCTTGCTGGAAGGCAGTGTGAGGGATACTCTGTGCTGTCTTTGGCCCACTCAGGGCTCCGTTGCTGCTAAAGAGATGTAGAGGATTTCCCTGCTGTCTGCAGCAGTGCGTCTGTTCTTTTCTTCGGAGAGGTTTCTTTCCCTCCTAGGCATTTACTCATGCTGATGCACATCTGGGTGCATATGTCGTGCACCTTGGGCTGTGCACGCTTTGTCTTTTCTTGGGCGCCCTCTTCTGGCACCGAGCGTGCCTGTTCTTCCACCCTGCAGTGGTGGTTGTTCACCGCCATGGGAGTGCGGTGCTCTATTCTCACTATGTTGTGGCGTTGGGCCGCCGCTGGTGGCGCGCTCTCCACCAGTTCCTCTTGTGTTGTTGGTGTGGACAACTCCCTTGAGACGTAGCTGGTCTGGCTGGTCGTCCACTCTTGCCGGTGGGGGCTTGTATCGCAGTGTCCTTGCTTGATGTGGGCACGTTCTCCTGGCGTTCTTGCAGTGTCTCTGCACATTGTCTGTGTAAGGGCAAGCCTTGGTAAGCTGGTGCCTCTCACTGACATCTTGCATGCCTGTGCTTTTGCTTGCAGTAATGGGTACACGTCCCTAAGGGCATGCAGCGGTGTCTTCTTGATTGCGGTGGGAGAAGATGGCCGCTGGGGGCTGGGCTTGTTTACTTGTGGTTACACTACCTTGAGGGTGGTTAGACTCTTGTTGGCTTGCACTGTTGGCGTCTGCTTCCGGGTTTCCTCCCTCTGCTGGGGTTTACTGTTTGTCTTGACTGCACTGCGCAGCCTGCCCAGGGATGTGTGTTGTGGTCTACCCTCTTGCTGGGGCCTTACGCATGGATGCGCACCGTGTCAGCCGTGCTGCTGTGGGCTTCTCTGGGCTAGCGCCTCACTGGGCTTCTTGGCACCCCTCCAGCAGTCTTTCCCCATTTCCTTTCAGCCACTGAAGAATGGCCCCTGCAAGGCCTGTGGTGCTCCTGCTAGTCTTCTTCTGGTTCTGGTCTACCGCATTAACCTCCTGTTACTTGGGGGTGTGGTTTATTCGGCACTAGCCCCGGCTGCCTGTATCGCAGTCTCTTTCTGTCCCTGTTCATTGTTTAGCAGCTCGGGTGTGGTGTGGCACTGAAACCACCAGGTGACATTGTGGATATATTCTGGGGGTTCTAGCAGCTTTGCTCTCGCTGCGAACCTGTCTGTCTGCCTTGCTGCCGGGTAGACTGGAGTTGCTGGGCCGCGGCTCTGACAGAGGATGCTCGGGGGCAGACACAGTCATCCCACCCACACGGGTGCTGCCGGTGTGGGCACATTCACGGTAGGTGTGTCCTGAGGCTCTTAGCGGTGTGCACCTTGACTGTGGGGATATGGTGCTCACTTGCTGGCAGCAAGTCAAACCCCTGGACAATGTGTCACCGTGCATGCAACATGTGCCCTTTCCTCCGCACCAGGTGATGATGGGGGTGAGTTGGGCGTTGTAAACCGTTCCCGGTGCTTACTCGTGCTGCGGGAGCAATCTCAGGTTCCTATGCCACGTTGATGCGGTTCCCTAGGCTGCCACCAGTAGTCGCTGTTGGCGTCTTCTCAACCCTGGCCATATCAGACGGTCTTTTGATGCCGTCGTGAGCCTTTGCAGGAGATGCCGGCCTGGGCAGCGTGCCACACGGGTGCGGCCCCTCCTGAAGCTGCCTCCCCAGTCAGCTCGCTCGACTTGCTCAGGTGTGGGAGTGCTGCGTTCTCAAACGGGAGGGGCATCGCAGTTTTCCTGGCATTGAGGGCAGTTGCTTCCTTACCGGCTAGGGTGATTAGGCCACCGGATACAGCCGTGTGCTGAGCCGCAGATTCCTCCCCTGCAGGGTTGTTCTGTGGCTGCGAGCCCCTCCCTTCGTCAGTAGGATCTTCTCCAGCACTCCTGGTTGCGCGTTCCTGGCTGCGGGACTTTGCTGCCTTTTGGGGCGTCACGGCAGGCAGGAGACTTGGCCTAGAAGCCAGTCATCATCGACTCTCCTTGCGGCATGGCCTCTCGCCGGCACTCGGTGTGGAGATGCCTGGGGTTTAGGGTACGCTCCCCCTCTTTCTTTAGTGTAGCATCCACCCCGATGATGGTTGACGCGGGGCACAACCCGCTAGTCGCCAATGTCGTATTGTGGGCTCTAGGCCCACATGATGCTAAATGACTGATCCCGCTGTACAGAGAATTTTAGGTAAAACTAAACCACATTTGGTGGGAATGTTTTGAAAATGGATGCCTTCTCTGAAGACATCTCACAGACAGTGACAGACCCGAGTGCATACACATGAGACTTAATGGAAGAGTTGTGGCCATGCCAGATGGTGTTGGGTTTTAAGTTAAAAAGCTGAAATCAGAAGGATTGATTACCAATAAGTCCACAAGTACTCAATGTAACTCAGAAATGAACCTGTTTAATGCGACTGACGTCTATAAAATATTTAATATTCACTGAAAGATGTCGATTTCCGTTACACTGTCAAAGAGCGTTGCAGCCCTTGGTGAATCATAAAGATCGCTCTGTTGAGCTGGAGGAATTAATACTCTCAATACTATGGAGAAGAGCAGCAATACAATTAATATCCTCACAAAAATACTGTACATCCTTAGAACGTTCCTTTTTTCTATCGCCAGGTAGGATAACAAGAGGTATAAAGACTACTTAATGTGGTAAATACGAGCAGAATAGAGAGCGAGGATAGAATGGACCAACGTATGTGATGCAAAAATGAGTGGACTGAGATTTCATCTGTTGCTCCTATATTAATAGGCCTCCCTCCCCTCTCTGATTTCCCCCCTAGTGTTCAAGAGAAGAGAGTGGCGGAGTGATGCTATCTGGACCACCCACACTCTTGGGAAGTCCTCTTTGGGAATTGGCATGGAAAACAAAACGCCAGAGGAGTATCAGGATTTACATTTCCCAAGTGGTTTCAGCAAACCTAACAACGTTGGATATCCTGAATCTGAAACACAACATGAGTAGGTGCCCATCCCCTTTCAGATTGCTTTATTTTTTTGAGCTATTTTAAAGAGTGCGCAAAATCGACCCAAGGCATTGGAGTATTTTACATAAGCACCAGTTAAAATACACGAGATCACATTCATTTTTCGGTTTAAACCTTTTTGATTGATTTTATTAGTGAAACAATGAATACAAAGACTCTCTCACCAACATTCATTGGCCGGTGAGAAACTACATTTAGAGGAAACAAGGAAAAAGATAGAAAAAAGAAAAAAGGGATATCAAAAGAAGGAGAATTAAATAATCTATCTGGGTGTAGTAATGACTTTCAAAGTGTAAACACACAGTATCACCAACACATTAATGTAGAATGGTGTAGTGCCAGTGCCCAAGGCGGTCAATAAACCATTTGAGCGGCTGGCATGAGATGCAGGATGTGTAAATATGTCGGGCAGGTCAGCTCAAAAAACTCCTGCGACAGGAATTGTAGGCATGGCCCCCACGTTTTATCAAATAAGGGCATTTTATGCTCTGCAGATGCTGTTAGCTTCGCCATGTGAAGGAGATCCCAGATTTTGTGGAACCAGACTAAATGAGTGGGTATTTTAGCAGTACCCAGTGGGACAACAAATCTAGTTTGGCAGCACATAAAGTAAGAGTAATCCCTCTTCCCCGTGTTGATTTCAAAGGGTATGTCAATGAAGTAGGGAAGCCTAGTACTATGTATCTTTGGAATCTAGGAAATTGAGTATCACACATCTGCTCAATGCTATCCAGCACTTCAGTCCAATAGTGTTGAAGCTTCGGGCATTGCCAAAGCAAATGTGTTAATGTTCCCTCCTGTCCACAACCTCTCCAACCCAGTGCAACCCCATCTCGCTTCCATTTAGATGTTTGTGCGGTGGGTACAATACCAATAGTAGGCTATTTTGATGAGTGCTTCTTTACCCGACGCACTACTTGCAGTGAAGTGAGCTCGAGTATGGCTGTCGAACCATTCTTTGGATGTAAAGGGACATTCAAATTCTTTTTTCCAATGCAACTATGCTGCAGATTTAGGGGGAGTCTGAGTGTAGTGTAGTTCCTATATTCCCAATAGGATCTGTGCATTGGAATAATATACACTATAGATTTGACATAGGACTGAGATAAATATGTCTATATCAAGTGTACTAAACTTAATTGTGATTGCCAGCTAGCTCAGAGGTCACTAGAAACTTTCTCGAATACACAAGAAGGGATTAGTTCCTGACAACAACTTCGAAAAGTTCAACGACCGCAACACCGCCACCCTCTTAGACAACCTCGCCAACCTCAGACTTAAACAACTGGTCACTTCCCCCACCCACATCGCAGGTCACACACTCGACCCCATCTTCACCTCCAGCAACCATGTATCCTTCAGCCACACTACGGATCTCATTTGGACTGACCACAGCTGCGTTCACTTCACCTACAACAAGCCAAAACCCACCAACCACCTCCAACCAACTCTGCAAAGAAACTGGAACAAAATCACCACGGATCAGATGTCCACATCGCTCCTTCGAACCTCCCCAGCCCTCTCTTCTAACGCCAACGAAGCCGCCTCCAACCTCACCCTTTGGTTATCCAACACCGCCGACACCTTAGCACCACTGAAAAAACGTCAACACAAACCTGGAAACAAGAAGGCCTCCTGGTTCAACGAGGATCTCAAGAAGTCCAAGAAACTGTGCCGCTCCCTTGAAAAGGCCTGGAAAAAAGACCCATCCGCCTGCAACAAGGACGCCTTCAAAAGCGCCACCCGTACTCACCACCAACTTATCCGTAAAGCCAAGAAAACAGCATTCAAGGATCGACTTGACAACAACGCCCACAACAGCAAGGAACTTTTCAACATCGTTAAGGAATTTTCCAACCCCTCGGCCAACTCCAACGACATCACCCCCTCTCAAACCCTCTGCGACTCCCTAGCCTCTTTTTTCCACAACAAGATTGCTGACATCCACAACAGCTTCGACAACCAATCCGGAAGCCAACCCACCCTACCATCTGCTGACCATCTTCCCCCCGTAAACACCCTCAACGCCTGGAACCCAATCTCCACCGAGGACACCATCCGCCTGATGAATTCCATCCACTCTGGATCCCCCACAGACCCATGCCCTCACCACATCTTCAACAAAGCAGACTCCGTTATAGCTCCGCACCTCCGAGACGTCATCAACTGCTCCTTCAACTCCGCTACCTTCCCAGAAGACTGGAAACACGCTGAACTCACCGCCCTTCTGAAAAAACCAACAGCAGACCCCACCGAACTAAAAAACTACCGCCCCATCTCGCTTCTTCCATTCCCGGCCAAAGTCATCGAGAAAGCCGTCAACAACCAGCTCGCAGCCTTCCTCGAAGCCAACAAATCACTCGACCCCTCACAATCTGGCTTCCGAGCCAAACACAGCACTGAGACCGCCCTCATCGCAGCAACAGACGACATTCGAAATCTACTGGACAATGGAGACACAGTCGCCCTCATCCTCCTCGACCTCTCTGCAGCCTTCGACACAGTCTGCCACAGCACCCTTTTACAACGCCTCAGAAACATCGGAATCCAAGGAAAAGCACTGGAATGGATCACCTCGTTCCTCACCGGAAGAACCCAGAGAGTCCGCCTCCCACCATTCAAGTCAGAAGCCACTGAAGTCATCTGCGGTGTACCTCAAGGATCCTCACTCAGTCCCACCCTCTTCAACGTATACATGAGCCCCCTCGCGGCCATCGCCCGCCAACACAACCTCAACATCATCTCTTACGCGGATGACACTCAACTGATCCTTTCTCTCACCAAGGACCCCAGCACCGCCAAAACTAACTTACACGAAGGAATGAAAGAAGTCGCCGAATGGATGAAACAAAGCCGTCTGAAACTGAACTCAGACAAAACAGAAGTCCTCATCTTAGGTACATCCCCCTCTGCATGGGACGACTCCTGGTGGCCGGAAGCCCTCGGAAAAGCACCCATCCCGACAGACCACGCACGAAACCTTGGCGTCATCCTGGATTCCTCACTCTCAATGAACAGACAAGTCAACGCCGTATCCTCTTCCTGCTTTAACATTCTTCGCATGCTCAGAAAAACATTTCGCTGGATCCCCTCCGAAACAAGGAAAACAGTCACCCACGCTCTAGTCACGAGCCGACTGGACTACGGAAACACCCTCTACGCAGGTACCACCGCTAAACTCCAGAAGAAACTCCAACGAATCCAAAACGCCTCAGCCAGGCTCATATTAGACATCCCACGCAACGAACACATCTCTGGTCACCTTAAAGACCTCCATTGGCTACCCGTCAATAAGAGGATCACTTTCCGACTGCTCACCCACGCACACAAATCACTCTACGACATCGGACCAGATAGCCTCAACTCCCGACTGTCCTTCTACACCCCCTCCCGCCAACTTCGCTCGTCCAGCCAAGCCCTCGCCACTATACCTCGCATCAACAAGACCACCATGGGAGGCAGATCCTTTTCATACCTGGCTGCCAAAACATGGAACTCACTCCCCGCTTACCTTCGCCTCACCCAGAATCACTAGCGTTTAGAAAGCAGCTTAAAACGTGGATATTTGACAAATGATCCTCCCCCCCTCCCTAAGCGCCTTGAAACCCTCTGGGTATGTAGTGCGCTATACAAATCTTATGACTTGACTTGACTTGACTTGACAACCGCATAAACATGACAACTTTGTTTCCCCTAAAACCGAAACATATCTTCAGAGTCGTGGAAACAATGGATAACTATTTTACTTAGTCAATCATGCATGCTTTCTTACAACAGAGTGGCACAGAAATAGAGAGACAGGCGTTTCAATAAAAGGGGTTTATTGAACAGTCTTTTTTCTCATGCAAGAGAGGTGAACTGCTACAATCGTTAGACAGAATGCGTACAGTGAGAAAAGTAATATAAAATGATACTGTAATAGCATTGTCTGTTGCTATGATATGTAAAAATACATACATAAATAACACAGGCTAAAATACTCAACTGGTGCTTCTAAAATATGCCTACCCCAATGTACCTAACCTAGGTCTAGTACCAGGGAAGAAGTAGGTGTTTGTCTTTTAGCATAGGTTTAGTTCTGCCAAGAATTGCCGAAGATTTCTCTAGGTTCTAATCAGCTCCATACCTTAGAATGAGAGAGGTTGGTATCTCTTTCCCAGACTCGATTTCCCAACACCCCGCAAGGGGAGTCAGAAACAATGGAGCTGGATTCTCGGCAGGAGAAGACAGCTTCTGGTCAGTGCGTCAGCTGGAGAGTTGGCTTCCTTCGGCACTTGCTGTAGTGAGCTGCGTCGTGCAAGTAGGTAGTCGAAAGACACAGCGTGCTTTGCTATAGCAAGTGAAGGTATATTTATACCTTGAAGGTGTTTAGGAATGCCAGCTTTGACGTAAAGTTGGGCATATGAACATCATAAATTAACCCCTAAGGAATAGTTGTTCATGCATAATAATGAGTTTCTTGGAGAAATCAATATCCAGGCTAGGGGAAGTCCCTTCTGCTTAAGAGTCTGGTTTTCCAAGAAATCGTTGTGACGTAGATGAACGGATGGAAGTAGCCATGCCTGTATTTAGGTAGCATGGGCTATGCCTAAATATTGACTGGATTTCTAGGCCTATATAAAGGCAATGCGAATTAAACCTATATAAGGGCATGAATTGGGAAAATGCATACAGAATCTAAATCGATACACAACATGAGGAGCACTGACAAAGGCAAAAATATCAGAAAGAAGATGCTTGTCTGTATTCCTAGGGGCTGGCTTGCATGTGGACGAATGGCAGGTTGGGTAATCCAGTGCAGGATAGCTAAATACTGCCAATGAGCAGCAAATGGGATACCACAGTGTTGATGTACTTGGGGAAAGTCAGATGGTCCAGTATGATGGAATAAATTGCCTATTCGTTTGCAATTGGCCTGTTGCCATTGTATTTAGTTAGATTCTAGACATGCTAGTGGAAAATCTGGATTGCCAATGAATGGTGTTTGATGGTATATGAAATTGGATAGTCTTTTCGGTATCTATACCTTATCCCAAATAATCTCTCTAAGAGCTGGTGAGATGTAAACCTTGGTTGGTTGGAGACTTTTGGTAGGCCAGGGTACCTCCCAAATGTGGATGCCAGCCACCGCTTGATCAATGAAGCACAAATGCTTCTCTGAGCTAGGTCTGGTCCATTCAACTATATACTGAAGCTGAGCGGCCTAGTAATAATTTGTAAGATGTGGAACACCCAAGCTGCCTTCTGGTGGGTGTAGATAGGCCTGTTTTTTGGCTTAACGTGTTTTCTTGCCCGAACAGATGAAATCTTCTATAGGGTGTTGTAGTTTTGTTAGGGCGTGTAGGGGGTTGCAGAGGCAACATCCGCATAACATATAGATGGGGCCACTGAGAAGACTGGACAGCCGCACCGACTGGGTCATTCGTCCACGTGTGTAGTCTGCAGCGCTGTGACATGAAGAGGGCCATTGCCTTATTATGCTGTTGCGGCCTCCATTTGCCAGGTGAGGGCCACAGTGAAGATTGAGGGATGTTGCCCTTGTGAATCCTTATAACAAGGAATTGAATGTGCTGTGACCTAATGGGGCCGTCGCCCTGTGTGCCATGTTATGCGACCTCTGAATGCCAGAAGGGAGCTCTGACGAACTGAGGGTTTTTGCTGCGAAGCAACTTGTAGCCATGAAGAAGGAGTAAGAGCAACAAGTCATCTGCTGACTGCAAAGGAAAAGTCATTCACTGAGCCCAAGAATACACAGGACCTGCCGCCAGATTTACAAAGACTTACCGCATGACTGGAGGAGCGCCATTGATGCTAGCAGCGTCAACCACAGTACCTTGACATCTGCTCATCGCCGTGCCACAGGCACCCACTCAGACACTCTGAACTGCCACTCCAGCAAGCGCTGGTTAGACTGACTGCAGGGGCCGCTGGGCTTTTGGGGAATTTGCTTTGAATTACGAATTATAGCATGAAGACACTTTGACTATCTCAAAGCCATTGGGAAACTACCAAGACTTGCACTCACTAGCGTGGCATAGCCTGGATGTCGCCTCATATAAATGGAGAATAACCACAGTCCTTTGATTTGGAAGTGGAGCTTAAAAACTATCACAGGTAACGCTAGCAAGCCTGTGTACATTATTTGTTGAGTGCTGTATTTTACTAGGTATTCCTAGATAAATACTCCTTTTTACATAAAAAGTATTTGACAGGATAATCAATTATAGGGGGTTGCTAGATGTATTTTCAGTTGTGAGCCTGTGTTCACCCAACACCTACCTCCTCCTTGTACTGCTTGACCCGCACTACCACGGACAGTCAAGTGATGAAGGGGTACTTGGCCCAGTTGCTCAAAGCCCAGATCAAATCAAAACAAAAATATCTTTATTCGGTCAGGACCTGACCATAAAAGAACAAACTATTTAGTCAACCAGTCATAAAACAAATAATTTGAATACAAATAAAAACACTTAGATAAAGGTGTTTTAAAACATTAGCAAGAGTATAAAATAACAGGAAATCTATCAGTGCAGACAAATCTAATCAAAATACCTAGTGCGGAAAATTTAAAGTGTGTTAGCAATATATCAAGATCATAAGGCACAATTCTTTCCTAATTTCATGGCAGCAAGAAAATAATTTAGAACAGAGAAACAAATTGACAGGGAAGACAAACTTCGTAAAAAATGTAGCCCCTCTTGATAGGACATAAAGGTCTTATTACTCAGGATAGGGCCTAAAAAGCGGGAACATAAGGTGCAATATAGTCAACAAAACAGCATAAAGTGCACTGTGGATTGTGTGGAGATAGCATTACAGGGACACCACGGAAGCGTTTTAAACCAGGAACCTGTCCTTGGAAAATCTGTTTAAAAAGAGAACAATGTTAAGGGGAAACTGTGTACGATAGTACCTGTGTTCAGTGTGTACAGCGCAAATTAAATACGGCTTTGTAACGACAGGATAATGTGTACTAATTGGACTGGTGGTGACCGTTGTCCACCGCCATCTCAGTATATAATTATGAATCCTTTATTTCCGACTTTCTCCTACCTATTTGCAAGGTTTACCTATGTGCTTGGACATGATGTCATGTCTCTTTCGCCACTTCCCGGGCTCAAAGGCCTAAGCTAGAAGGACTCCATTTTGTCTCTGCCCGACTCTCTGAGGTGCTTGTAGGTCAGAGGTATTGCTTTAGTTTTAACTTGTTGTTCGCTAGTTAGAAACTGGTGAAGACCGGCTCTTATCGAAGGAATGCGCTTATTTCCCGGGCTCCAGATGCAACAGCAGCTGGCCACTGTGGGTGCGTAGGGAGAGCGGGGCTTGGTACAGGAATTCAGTGGGAGGCAGGTTGCTGGCTGGAAATTTCCATGAAGAGAGGGCCTTCTATATTATCGAGGTGCAGTGGAGCAAAGGGAGAGTTCAGTTCCCGTAGTCACTGTAGTCATTACCAATAGTTATCCCCATGGATGCAGCAATTGTTATCTTAGCTGCAGTGGAATTTGAAGATAGCTGGTGAATGCTGAAGAAGGTGGCAGTTTTGATGAGGCATAGCGGTGCAGATGTGTCCCCGTGATTGCAAAGCAGAGTCCCGAATGAACCGAAGCATGAGAGAGGGGCTAGCTCCACTGCCAAGACCGGAATGTGCACGACCAAGGTGGGGCGTTCTTAGTTAGAGTATGATACATAACCATTTATCCTTTGCTCTTTAGGTTGTGCATAGGTTTCCATTTACATAAATGCTATTGCTCTTTCTACATTATTATTGTTATGTAATAAATAGACTCCAATGATTACCCATTGCATTCGAATGTTATTTCTGAGGCAGAATTAACCTTTCTTTCTAGCCAGGTGCTGGCGTATAGAAGGATGTGTAATTCCCTTCTTACAGGTAACTGATAATAGTAGAATGTGTAGTTCATGACAAGGAATAACTTCAGATGAGAATAATTTGACCTAACAGTTCTTGCTTGGGAGGATTGAGACCTTTCTCTACCAAATGCTCACGGAGGGACGGGTTATTTCCCCTCCAATGGGTAGTTGCTGATATAGAAGTGAGATCAGTTCTTGAGCAGGAAAGTCCAGCTTTCTCTAGTTTACTGTCATTTCCCCATTCTCAGGTAGGTATTTTAGGTGTTGTGCTCTGTAGGGCCTGGGAAGGGTGGTGGCACGTGGCGGCTGGGTGTGCTATAATTGGTAAGCTAATAACAAGGCATGAAAAACCGGTCGCTACTGGCTTCATCACTGAAATGGTGAAGTTAGGAAAGTACCAAATGACTGTTGTCATCTCAGGAGCCTTGACAAGTCTATACTTTTCCCTGCCCACAAGAAAGCTTTCTTTTACCAAATCCTTCAGGTTAGAGTTGACACTTTCTGGAGAGTTGAAGTTATTGCTCAGCCCCAAAGTAGAAAAGGTATTTTTGACATAAGCTAGCTAGGGAATAGCTCATGCAGTCCTCTATGACCTTATTTGAGAAACTACACTCCGGGGTAGACCATATGTTGATACATAATAGTAATGGTGCCAGTCTTCTGTTGTACTCCAAATAGCCAAGACCGAGTTCTTGATGGGATATGAAACCTGGTGTGGTTTTTGAGATAGGCAGGAGTCTGTACAGAAATTGGCTTTCAACTGTCTGTAGGGTGCACAGGCCTACATAGCCCCAATACCCACTCCATATGTGCCAGGTGAAAGACATTTACTCTTGTAGAGGGTTGACATCTCTCTTAAGGGCGTATGGCTTAGATTGGTTGCAAATCTACAGAGATATTGACTGAAAGCCAACACCTTTTGGGTTTTAAGGATGGTAAGCCTGTCCAAACTCAAATTGCATCGAACAGAATGCCTGAATATTTAAAACTTGGCACCGTGGGAATGGGGGTTGTCCCAATGTAAAAACTCTGGGATCATATGTTCGTTGGACAACACGTTTCATGTAAAAGATTTTTGATGATTGATCTTCAAATAAATCAGATCATTAAAAAGCGCCTAAAAGAGCCTGGAGTCCAATAGCTGTGCGTGCAATCAAAACTGCATCATCTGCGTATAAAAGGACGAAAACCAAACGTGAACCTATCTTAGGAATATCTTTAATGTGGGATAGTAGAACTGATTCAAGGGTGTTTATATAAAATATGAATAAAAAAGGTACCAGGATGCATCCTTGTGTTACCCTGATTGGGCGGGTACAGTCACCATGTTGAGTATAGTAGATATTTGCGGCTGCATCTCAGCGGAGACTCCTGAGGTGATCCATTAAGGGGGTTCAATACCCACTTTGGCGATTAACTCTAAATGTTTCTCTCTGTCAACTAGGTCAAAGGTGCAGGAGAGGTCCTTGAAAGCCATGTGTATAGCTCGTCTCCTGGCCTTGACATATTTCCCTGAAATTCGAGATAGGTTTAAACCCTGTTCCACAATGCCTTGGCCTAGCCGTAACCCATATTGGACTTCAGAGACTATAGTATCCCAGGCCCAAGACACCAGGAGTAAAAGGCCTCAACTATCCACGTTGGGCAGAGTAGCTCCTGCTTGCTCCATGGCCTACTGGAGGAGGTTGTGGCAGAGTTTAACACACATTCTTAAGACTTCCCTGAAAATAAGTGGCTTCCTAAATGAAGTAATAAAAGACATTAGGCTGACTAAAGGTTCTGTTTTAGCTCTATACCCAGAGATAAGATGGTTGCGTGAAACAGATGATATACTTGTAGGGCACACATCTCATGCTTTGTGGTTGCAGTGGATATGGGACCTGGTAGTGGTAGAAAAGTTAGTGAATGAGGCAAAACAGTAGCTGACTACATTTTGATCAACATGGGGTCAGAGATATCCCCTGGTATCCTCCATCCCAATGGAGTGCAGGGAACTGACAAGTCAACAGTGTTTGAGAATGCAGCACTATATGCATTTTGATGAGCAGAGAATGTTTGAACTGGGAGCCGTTCTTTAATACAGGTGTTCCAATTATACTATCTGTACTGGAGCTTAGGGTATCCGGGTGTCAAGGGGGGCATTAATCTTTGGCAGATGGGAAGAGTTCATTTTTTTATATTTATTGTAGTTACTGAGCTTGTTGTTTACATGGGGTAAGGAGTTAAGGGGAAGCACCATTACTTTTTAGAAAAATGAAGCCGATTAAGAAATTGGATCAATTTCATGACTGAAATAGATTGACTAAAAAGTGTTAAAACATTATTTAATCAGACCACGCCACTAAAAAATACATTCATTAAATCCCAACTGAAATTCTTTAAATATGAATACAATAAAATAATAAGCACCTGGACCCACACTTGGGACCAGAATAACAAGATGAAAAAAATCAAATAATCCAATAAAGCAGGTAAAATCCGTGCAAAGAACTTAAAATTTATAAAACAACAATAACCTCATCACCGCAATTAAGAATAAATCTGGAGTAACTACACTCCACCTAATAAAAATAGTCAAGACCTTCCAAAAATGCTAGCGATAATTATATAATCCGGATTCTACATCCTCTCCTGATAACTGCCTAAGATACCTAGACAAAATACAACTGCCAACTCTCAGTGACCCCAATATAATAACACTCATCCAACCCACTTCCCCCACTGAAATTAAATGAGCGATCGACTCCCTAAACCCTGGGAAAGCTACTAGGCCTGACAGCTTCCCGGCATTCTTTTATAAAATGTTCCAGAACAACCTAGTGCCTCACACGGAATCTCTATTCCAGCACTTCAAAACCACAGAGAAGATATTAGGCACAGCCTCAGAAGCAATAACAGTGATACATTAAGAAGGCAAAGACTCTCTAGAGGTATAAAAAAAGCTACAGGCCCATCTCCCTAATAAACCTCAACTGTAAAATCTGCACAAAACGTTTAGCACTAAGACTGGAAAAGGCCCTCCCTTCTGCTGCAATCAAGTCCAACATAAATATAAAAGGGTGATCATTTGGGAATAACACATACACAATTTCTGCATTCACAGATGATGTACTAATCTTCTCCCTAGATGCAGAGACTGCTAGCCCTGAAATACTAGACAAAATTTATATGCAGTAACTTGGTGAAAACAGAAGCCTTCCCACTGAACAACCTAACCATGCCTTCTTTACTGAACAATAAAAAACTACACTAACAGTCATCCCAAATTAAATACTTGAAGATTCAATTAGAATACAATCTAGAAGACACAAGAAAGCGGGCAGAGGATAATTTCCTCAAAAAAGTTAAAGAATGACTCTTGACGTGGTCGTCTAAATTTATGGCATGGTGGGGTCAAGCTGAATGCATCAAGATTATGATCACCCTGCAAACTGATTTTATCACCTACATGCTGCCCCTACAACGGTCAACCAACTTTTTCAATGGCATAAATTCTTTAATATACAACTTTCCTATGGAAAGGTAAAAGAAGCATAATCTCCTTTAAAAAACTAAAACCAACCTACACAACCTTTCACACACCAATAACTGACGATACTTGGAAGAAGATCTGGACCTTCTCCATAAGGAATAAAATATCTCCATCCTCTCACAATGCAAATTTTGGACTCTACAAAAAGACCTCCGGACACCAGAAAAACTCTTTAGGCTGGGTCTCCTAGAGTTCGACCATGCTGGAACAGTCACGAATCACCAGGCACCCTAAACCACATGCTATATCACTCTAAGAAGCTAAGCTTATTCTGGAACGCGATCCAAAACATAATATATGAAATCTTTGATACAGAGATTCCACTTGACCTTCATACAGTGACACCAAGCCAGTGCACACACCTACTCTGACTCTGAATGTCCAGGACATGAGTCTCTCAGACCTCTTATTATAACAATGGGAATCAAAAATATACTGTTTGAGTGGAAATCACTCTAAAATCTGACTAACCATACCTGGTGGGCATGGGTATGCTTCACAAGAAGTGCGGACAACTCACTGCTTAACAACAATTTCATATCCCAAGGCCCTCACAAATTATGGAATAAACTACCCCTATACATCCAAAAAGTAAAGCCACCATGAACACACATCTCTACATTCTCTTGGAACATACCACCAAATGGGCACAGATCTATATGAACCACATATGTGCCACAGCACTGAACGCACATAAACCGCTCACATTATTACCACCTTCCATCTATATGTCACTCGGCCTTACCAATACTGCACCTTTCCTACCCCCTTCTTGATTTATTTTATTTTCTATGGGATTTTAGTTTCTTCCCTTTTCTACTTCCCTTCCTCTTCTTCCATTTCACATTACGTTTGATTACACTGTGGTTATAATCAACAATGCTTGCTCTAGACTGTATTCCTATGTTACACCTAGTAATTTGTCTACAATGTTCCACCCCACTTTACATATGTTGTAAGCATTATATACAACGTGAATGGTATTTCTTTTTCTATATCCTTAAAAGCCAATATAATATTGTGAAATAAAAATGTTATTTAATCAAGATAACACCAAGAACAAAATATTGGTCCCCAAACACATTTGGTGGCGTATGATAGCGCCCTATAATTAAGGTGCAGAGGCAAATTGTTCATCTTAAACCACACAAGTGTAGGTTGCATGTGTAGTTGGGGTGCTATGGAGAAAATGTGGCCTGGTACCTTAGTTGCAGAACTCTATATGTTTGAATCCCAGCTTACTCAATACCAAATGTTTGATCCTGGATATGTAAAACACACAAGATGATGGACGGAATGTTGCACAATGGCAAAACATTCACCCCCAGTCACAGATCTGGGTTTAATCCATCGTTATTTTGCTCACCAAGCCACCCCAGTTCAGACATGGTCATATGCAAATCAGTCTTGACCCTGTGCCTCGTGGGAACAGTCCAGCCAGAACTGCCAAGCCATGTCTTCCCTGGACCTGAATCAAGCACCCTAGGACCGGTTTCTGGCTATCAGCCATGTTCAGCCAGGATAGCTTGACTCTAGTGGTGTGGAGAGCACGGGAAATTGTTTTGTAGTTTGGTTCTGCCTCCCATTTTGCTACATTACTCAAATGTTGCTTACCCGGTAGGGGGAGCAGAAGTTTGTAGAACTTTGAGACTGTGTGAATAGTACTCATTAATTGGGCAAGTCTTGAGGGAAGTGAGGGGGAGTTAAAAATAGAGTTAAGCTTTGAGATCTGGAGAAAGGTATAGGAGAAGTCTTGTAATATAGGTCCTTGAAGAAGGTAATACCCTTGTGGGACCACTCTTTCCAAAATATGGTTTCTTTATTTAGTTCCAGATCGCTTGTAAATTTGAAGCACCCAGTTTTGTTGTAGAGAGGGTATCCAGTCGCGTTAATGCTTTTTCAGAGTTTATTATAATGTATTTAGAGTGTTCCAGTTTAGTGGTCTGCATTGTCGTAGTTGGTTGGAGGGGAATTCCTTAAGTGAGGTTTAATTCTACATCCACCCATTGGGGTTTGTAATTAGGGTTATCCATAAACCATGCAGCTCCTTGTTTGCAAAGAGAGGCTATTTGATAATTTCTGAAATTAGGTAGGCCTACTCCTCCATTGTTTCTTCCGAGCCTCAACTTACTTGTGGAGATCCTTGCTTTTTTTTCTTTCCATAGGAAGTTGCTAATAACTTTATCCACCTTTTTAAAAAAGTTGTCCAAGAGCATCATGGGCAGCATGCTAACAAGATAATTTATGAGAGGCAAGATCATCATTTTAACTGTTTTGACTCTCCCCCACCACAATAAGAATTTGGGTGATCATACTTCTAGGAGGTCAGCGATGTTTTTAAAGTATTGGTTTCATTTTCTGCTAAAGTAGAGATAAAATCGTTTTTGAATTCTAGGCCCAGGTATTTTATTGAGCCCGGTTGCCATGACAGTCCTGACTCGCCTAAGATCTCCTTGAAGCCACATAAGTTAAGTAGTTTTACATCGGTCTTGTCTCTATTGAGTGCGCAACCTGAGACTTCTGCCTATTCATGAATCGATTTCATAAGGGCCAGAAGGGCTATGGTTGCATCTTTAAACACCACTAGTATGTCGTCAGCATATGCTGCCACTTTATTTATTTACTAGCAGCCCGTCCCGACCTTGTCCGGGAGCAACAGGCTTCCCCGACCCCCGCCCGCCCCGACATTGTCTAGCAGCCCGGGCCCCCGCCCGGCCCGTCCCCCGCCTGCCCCGACCCCCGCCTGCCCCGACATGGGTCCCCTTACCTCAGCCGCCGCTCCTCCCGCCTGTCCGCTGCTGATATACTGCTTTAAATAAGTCTGTTCTTCTTTGCAGAGGTGTACAGCTGACCAATCCGTTCTACAGAGTGTACATTGGCTGGGTAAGCTTACATCATAGCTAATCTTTTTGGCCTAGAGGTGTGTTAATGATTGCTTTTTTACCATAAAAACAAGGGATCATTCTCTTTTCTCCTGCAGCCCGGGCCCCCGCCCAGCCCGTCCCCCGCTTGCCCCGACATAGGTCCCCTTATCTCCGCCGCCGCTCCTCCCGCCTTCTCCGCTGCTCGCACCGCCGCTGGCCTGTCCGCGGCTCCTCACGTCACCGCTCCTCCCCCGGCCATGTATGTATTTTATAAAGCGCGCAGCTACCCCAACGGGGTGTCCCGGCGCTGATTGATCAGAGGCAGAGGGTCCGAAGACAGAGGCTTATAGGGAGAACAAGGGATCTGCGGAATTCAGGTTCCGATTGGCTCATCCGAAGGTACAGCGGGAGCTTATTCCAGCAATGGGTGGCACATACCTCAAAAGTTTTGCCACCCGATCGTGCTTTTTTAAATCCAGGAGTCGCAAGTAGCAGGTTAGTGTTTGAGCGGAGGACTCTCGAGTTACTGTATGGACGGAGACTTGATCTCAGATGGGCTGGGCCTTTGCCTTTTGTTGTCCGATAGGTCAGAGTCATGGCTTTGAAGTCAATACGCTTAGAAATAGGGAGCCAGTGCAATTTCCGTAGGTAAGGGGAGATGTGTTGCCTGAGGGGTATACCGCCGATCAAACGGGCAGCTGTGTTTTGCACCGTCTGTAATCTATGGCACAGGCCTGCTGTCAAACCTAGGTATAGACCATTGGCATAGTCAAGTTGCGAAATTATAAGTGCGTGGACTATAGTTTTGCGGTTAGCACTGGGTAAATAGTTTATGAGTTTTTTTATGATTTTGATTTTGGAGAAACATGCTGCTGATACTGTTTGACCTGATTCCCGAAGGATAAACGGTGGTCCCATCGGACCCCTAAGTTTCTAACAGAATCCTTCGGAGTGGGAGCCTGGCTCAGTTCTTCCGGCCACCAGAGGTCGGAATCTAATGGAGATGGTTGATTGAAAAACAAAACCTCCGCTTATCCCGCATTGAGTCAGAGGAAATTCAAATCCATCTATTTGGCGATATTCCTGAGACACATCTTGAGGGGATCAAAAGTGGTCGGAGATGGCTCATCGAAAGTAAAAAGCAGCTGAATATCGTCGGCATATGATGTTGTTTTAATGCCCGAGTGTGAGATAATTCCAGCTTGAATATATTCTTCCCGAATTCTATGCCTTGAATGTCCTGGTTGGCCCATAAGTGTTGGAGGAGAGGTTTAATGGCTAGTAGAAATAGAGACAGGGATGATGGGCAGCCTTGCCTGGTGCCCTGTTTTAACGGTAATAACTCAGAAAGACCTCCTCACCCTAGCCCTTGGTCATAGTATAGTGCCCACGATCATCGTAATCAAATTCTCTCCTAGGTTATATTTTCTAAGTGACGCTCTTAAAAATGACCAGTCGACTTTATCAAACACTTTTTCTGCGTCAAGCGTTATTGCGACTTTTGGGGAGTTTATTAGTTTTGCTTTCTCGATTGCGTGGCAGAAGATTCTGGTATTGTCACTGGACAACCTACATTTTAGGAATACTGTTTGTGATGAATGGATGAGTTTAGCAATATGTTTTTGTATTCTGAAAGATAAAATCATCGTGTATAATTTGCAATCTAGGTTTATTAAAGAGAATGGTCTGCAGATTTTTGTCAACGAATCGTCCTTTCCTTTTTTTGTGATAACGATGATTATAGCTTCCGAAGGTGTGCCAATTATTTGTCCAGTGGTTGCGAACAGATGATAGAGGAGTAGTAAAGGGTCACATAGATGTTATTCAAAGGACTTATAGAAAGATGCATTGCACCCATCAGGGTCCTGGGCCTTATCAGTTTAAAGCTTTTTAATGACAATTTTAAGTTCATCCATCGTGATTAGTCCATTAATGGAGTCCCTCTCTTGGTCACTTAGTGTCTTCAATCCTGCCATATCCAGATACTCTTCTATTGTATGGGTTTTCACTTCGGTGTTGGGACTATATACATTTTAGTAAAATTCCTTAAATGTTTCTGCAATTTTGTTAGGGTTTGTGTGGACAGTTTGTTTTTTCATCCTTGATTGCATTGATTGCGTATCTCTGGGCTTTGAGTTTTAAATAAGATGCCAGTAATTTCCCGGCTTTGTTTGCTTCACATAGGCGAAGGCCTTAATATTTTCTACATAGGAATCACTATAGTTCAATAAATATTGAGAAACATCCATTCGTGCATTTTTATATGATTCTCTGAGCAAAAGAGGGCATGAGTGACTGAGCAAAAAGTCTAGGTCTGTCACCACTGTTCCTGAGGGAACAGGGTTGTCCTATTCCGTGGTTGCCATAAGCTATATGGTTCTTGTATAGTTCAGAGGGGCTTACGGTGGCACTGTGAGCTAGTCAGACCAAGGGGAAACATGTCCTGTGGGGTTTCATGGAATCAGTCCAGAACTATCCAAGTTTAAGTAGTCCGCAAACGTGCAGTTCCCACTTTCTTCAAAGTGGCCATAAAACCTTTGACCACACCATCAATCTGCAGCCACAAAGGCGAGATTTTTTGATGCTTAAACCCTAACTTCCTTGAAAAATCTTTGAATTCTTTTGCTGAAAAGATGGGAGCATTGTCTGACTTCAAAATAGCTGAGATGCCAAATGCTGAAAATATTTTTTTATTCCAGTGATGGTGATCTACGACAAAGTGCTAGGTTTGGCCATTACCTACAGCATTCATTAGTGATTACCAAGAGATGCTTAACAGTGGGTAGGGGTCTAAACAAGTTGACGGCAGCTTCTCAACACACTTGAATTGAATTGAATTTGAATTTAAAATATTTATAGAGCGCAACATTCACCTGGCGGTTTCTTGGCGCTGTGAAGGGGGGGTACCAGAGGAGAAAGATGACAGCCACAAATTCAAGAGAGTGGAAGCAGTTTACAGAGAGAAAGCCTGTTTAAAAAGAAAAGTCTTGAGGTCTTTCCGGAAGGGAAGATAATGCGTGGCTGATCTTAGATGGTCGGGGAGAGAGTTCCAAAAGGTGGGTGCCAAGGTAGAAAAGTTGGCCCCTCCCCACTTTTTGCGCTTATAGCGAGGGACCAGCAGGAATGACTGTGAGGAGCAGCATAGCTCTCTGGTGGGGGTGTACTCCCTAATCAGGGAAGAAATGAAGGCGGGAGCCGAGCCCCATCGTGCCTGGAAAACCATACAACCTATTTTAAATAGGGCTCGCTCCCTAACAGGCAGCCAATGAAGCGCCTTCAGTAAGGGGGTTGAGTGGTGGGAACGTGATAGGCCATAAACTAATCGAGCCGCCTGGTTTTGGACCAGCTGGAGTTTCCGCAGACTGTACGCCGGAAAGCCGTTGTAGAGGGCATTCGCGTAGTCCAGCCGGTGTAACACCAAGGCGGACATGATCAGTTTAAGTGCCAGGGGAGAAAAGAACCGGGAGACAGTGCGGATAGTACGAAGGGTGAGAAAGCAAGAAGAAACAACAGAACTAACCTGTGAGTGAAGAGTGAGGTGACTATTAAGTTTGACACTTACTGCTAGATCTTGGACATCAGCAGAGGTACTGGAGTTTCATCCTTGATCTGCGCCTAGCAGACGTGGCACGTGCTCACTTTCTTTTCATCACATCAATCTAGATACAAAACCACACCTTCTGCCTTAGTAGTCACTTTGTGGCCACCACTATGTAATGTGCCTCAATTACTGCCCTATATTTTTTAATGCCTATGGATTTTTCATCTTACTCAGGGCTGGCTTTAGAGCAGTACAACCAGTGCAACGGCACTGAGCGCTACCCTGGAGGGAGGGCACTGACCATAGGGGGAGTCCCTGTCTTTAGCAATAAAGTACAATTTAAGTGCACCTGCTGCAGAGTTCCTTATACGGCCAGCTTATAGGCAACCATGAAAAAGTCATAATAACTCCTGTGATTAATGTTCATGCTAGAGAGAGAGATTGGAATTCTGCCTAGCAGCAGATTTGACTCGCCATAAAATAGCACAAAGTGTTAATGTGCCTTCAAAGAACAGATTGGTATTTTACGTGGATATCTGAGTGGATATGTTATTTGAGAGAGTCAGTGGAGAGATAGGGCACTTTTGCCTGGTGGCAGTTGAAGGATTCCAAGGAGGAGGTCCTATGGGGGTGGGGTGATTTATCATTACTATTTCAATTATACTAAACACAATAGAGCTACTCCTTCTCAATCAGGAATTACAGCTTAAGAGTGTAATTAGGCATTCACAATGTTAATCTATGAGATGGGAAGGCCTCACAGTAGTAAAAAACGAATTTTGGTATATTATACTACCAAGACATGTAAAACTTAAAAGTACATGTCCTACCTTTTACTTACACAGCACCTTGCCCTGTGGGCTACCTAGGGCCTACCTTAGCGGTGACATCTGTAATAAAAAGAGAGTTTAAGGCTTGGCAAGGGGTTTTAAATGCCAAGTCGATATGACAGTGTGAACTACACACACAGTCTCTGCAATGGCAGGCCTGAGACAGGTCTGAAATGCATCTTGTGTCAGTCGCACAATCAGTGCTGCAGGCCCACTAGTAGCATTTAATTTACAGGCCCTGGGCAAAGGTAGTGCACTTTACTAGGGACTTACATATACACTAAATATACCAATTGTGGATGAGTCAATTAAATCATGTTTAGAGGAGAAGGCACAAGCACAAACATTTTAGCACTGGTCAGCAGTAGTAAGATGCACAGAGTCCTAATGCCAACAAAAACGAATTCAGCAAAAAGGGGAGATGGAAGGCATAAGGTTTGATGTGACCCTTCAGAGAGCACCATTTTCCAACAGATGCTGCTGGTTAAGGTGTTCCCCGCCTCAAGTAGTTTTGTATCAAGTTGCCTTCCTGGGCTTAAGACACAGACATGTCAATGTGGAGAGACGTCACACTACTGAATGGTCAGCTGACAAAGACCCATGTATACAGGAGAAGGAATTGAACACAACCAGCTTTTGCAGGATATTCCATCAACCACTATGCTTTTTGGTTTGTATGAAAGATGAAACAAAATATTCCCCAATCCAAGATGGCCACAATAAAACATGTGGTCTAAGCTGGCAGACTGATTTATTTTGTGTGATGGACATTCTCAGACAATGTCATCATCTCATTCTTCTTTTCCGGTATCTTTATGTGACTTCACATTGACCCGATCCTGCAGCTGATATTCCGAGAGCCTGGCCCCATCAGAGGATTCTTCAGCCACTGGTGGCTTCCCGTACTATACACTGAGAATCCTGTCCTTCCTTCTTCAGCAGTAACCTTTAAGCAGGCTGAGTGTTGAGTTCAAGTTAAGAGAGAAACATACACGTCATCAACACTTCTACTTTCTATCTCAGTTGTGAGGAAGGAAGCTTGCTTTTAGTCTGCCTGCATATCATGGAGTGCCAGATCGATGGTTACTGCAGTGCTGAGGGATTTCCAGGGTGGAATTATTTTCCAATACTCACCGCAAGCTGCACAACTGTGCAATACTCAAAAGGGGTGATCCACAATGTCATAGACCTGTCAGGAAGCAATGGCTCAGGGGTCTTACACAAGAGGGACCCACAGGAGAAGGAGGTTGACACCCTCTATGTCTGGTTTAAGATGTTGTTGACATGAGCTCTGCCCGCACTTAAATCTGTGTGTAGCCAGATCTTTTAAAGGGTAAACGGATTGTGTACAGAAAGTTAGGAAATAGAACATCTCTGTAACTGATTAATGTGTTATTATTTAGAGGACATCCAAATGTTAACGCCAGTAAAAGAGTTGTAAACGGTGTTCTGAAGTCTAACTATAAACGAGAATGAAAAGAAGTTTGGGAATCACATACATGGAGTGATACGACAAATAAATGAAAAATACATCTGACACAAGAGAAGTATAGATAAAGAAAATTAGGGGCGCTGACCACAAGCCCAGAAACATTTATAGCAGATGATTAGTCAAAGAAACAGCCTAGGTAATGTATTAAACCAGGCAGATGGATAAGTAGAAATCCAAGAAACCTGATAAACAGCTAACTAGAGATGTCATTAGGCTGAGAATAATAGAGTGATCCACCATGTGAGTCAAAAGCAGATGATTCATGACAGCAAAGAGAGATATGCAGATTACCAGCCTCCAGAGACTCCTCTGGCGCAGACTTTGCAATATAGTTTATATATATTCAGTGTCAAACAATCAGTCAATCATTTAGTAAATCATCATTGATACACGTGCATGAAAAATGCTGTTTGCACATTATTAGAAGCCTTCAGTTGACAAAACCACTTTGTCAAAACAAGAAGAACTGGCTTAGAACAAACTGTGGGAGGAAATCATATAGAATGTCCCAATTTTTGCTACACTGCGACGTATTGCAGATTTTTTTCTACAATGCCATGTGTAAGAAGGAATTCAAGTTTAGGAGTTGTTAGCTCATCTCGTTAGCGCATTTTCTGTAATTTTATGCAAGTGACTTAATAAGTGGTATAGCTGTGAAAAAGCCTACAAATTGTTAACAACTCTGAACTGAGGTCCTGGAAATTAGTGATGCATGTACACAGGCGGCATCTCTGCAGTCGTGGAAGAAAAGCATTTTCAAGGGAGGAATTAGTAATAACTAGCTGAGTTTCCACAGGAACTTCAAATAAAGGCGAATATAGATTTGTATGATCCTAATGCTACCTAGTGTTAATTCACTAGTCCAAATTTGGAAAAGATATGCGTTAAGTGCAAACTCTTAAATCTTAGATGTTATGAATGGATTTCTTCTTGACATGTATTCACAAACCCCTAGGAGTAGGCATCGATATCTACCAAAATCATAGATTCTCATGCTACCTTTTCCTCTATAGTTACACCTGATGATTATCCACAGGGGAAACTCTCCATGAGTAACCAAACATTTGAACTTGCTATTAGATTAATAAAAACCCTTACAATATGACTAGAACAGACAGCACAACATATATTCTACTCTTCTAATAAAAACAGTTAAGAACATTCTAAATCAGACTAAGCAGTGTTAAGAGTCGATCTATCTTCTAGATAGACCATGTGTAATAGACATAAACAGAAAGAGCCCCTGCCAGACCCTTTCGATATGAGCTGACCCTTACTGAGAATCTATAGGTAATGGATGATCAAAAAATCTGGGCTCATGATGAAGGCTCGGGACAGTTTGTTGTTCCTCTGGGCTTTTATACTGGCCGTTCAGAAAAAAAAACGTTTGATGAATCCTCTAAAATGGGACCCATTAAAATAACAGATGAACTCAAAACATGTCTGGTTGTGGCAATTGATGTAGGTTTTCTCCAATCAGATTGTTGCAATGTCCAGGAACTTCAGAAATGTAATAAGAAGCTGTATATCAGTTCCGTGCAGGCATTCATCTAGAGCTAATTTGGTGCAACTGATTCTATTAAAGTAGAGACACAAAAATGTCCTTCTGGGGTCTAAGAGAAGGCGCAAAGGCGGATTATGTCCAATAATGATTCTAATATAGTGCCACACCCCCTACAGCAAGTGCAGGTTTCTTTAAATGTCCAGGGTTGGCTAGACTTCAGTGGTAATAGTAGAAATCTGCATCTGAGGAATTTAAGGCGTATTGGATACAAAGGTATAGTTGTTGAGTAAGTGATCACACAAATGGCAATAATAACTGTGCATTTAGGTAATTTAGCAAAGGCTTCTACGTTTGTTCTAAAACAGACACTCTTGGTGGCAGCTGTGGCCGTTCTTTTGAAGATGGTTGTTAGATCTGTCATCCTTAGGGGGCCTTACCCCAAACTTTCTGCCTGTTTACCTCCTCTTTTTGCTGGATCTTTTTGTTGGCTATATGACTCTGAGCACTTTAGCACTGCTGACCAGTTCTAAAGTGCATGTGTTTGGTGTATACTCAAATTACATATTTAATTTATGTGTATGCCCCTTGTAAAGTGGTATAGCAAATACCCAGGACCTGTAAATAAAATGCTACTGGCAGGCCTGCAGCACAGATTATTTTTTAAACACTGTGTATTGTCATTTCTTTCAGCATTACTAGATTATCAAAACAATCACGTTTAGTGGGCCTTTCATTTACAGTGAAAACATCGAATCACAGTGATGCAATGTATACAGAGTCACAGAGAGATGGTAAGCTTGGAGTTTGGGACATAGAACATTAAGCGTGGTATCAACATGGGAGGCACACAAGGTAACATGACATATGTTCTAGGGGGTCTCCTTGCTGATCTGAGACCCAACAGTCTCCGCTGTCCCCTCCTGGTCCTCTCAGCAGGTATGATGTAAGAGCATGGGTGTCTGGGATCATTTGGCTATGGCACCCCACGCGTTATTGGTGCATGCCAGCGTGGACCGCGATCCCCCAGTTTTGTTATCTACGCCTAGTAATCCTGCAAGCAAAGTGGACGCCATGAGCCCTTGGTCGACCGCCAGTCATGAAGGGTGGGGGTGCAAACCAATTTGCCGCGTAGTGCGCCTTGGCACTGAGATAGTAGAGTTCGGGAACAGGTGCCTCGAATCCGCCCCTGACGAACGGCAATATAAGGGTGCTCCATTTGATCTGAGGCTGCTTCCCTCCCATACTAAGCGGATAAGTTGACTCTTCAGTCTAGTGAATAGATGTAAGAGGTCCCCAAATGTCTCGAGGTCAAGATCGGGTAGGGAGTAGTTCAGCGTAAATGGCATTTTGCTCCTGGCAGTAAGTGAGGTCGGCTAACCAGTCCTTAAATTTAGGCGCCCTGCCCCTCCGGCATATACAAGCAATTTTACGTTTGTGTCCAGGGAGGTACCCAGGAGGCCCATTTCAGGTGTGAGTTCAAGTCTCACCCCAGTCATATCCACTAGAGTATCCGCCACCTCAGTCCAGAAGCTCGCCACAGATCCAGACTCCCATGCAACGTGTAGGAATCCCGCCCGTCTCTCCCACAGCTGTCACATTTGTTGCTGTCCCGGAGTTGGAGTTTGTGCAGCTTCGTAGGGATGTAATACATGCGGTGGATACATTGAAGATGTATGATCCTAAATCTGCTAGAAGCTGTGATGTGCCCAGTCTGCTGGCAACTATGTGTCCAGGCTTTGTATGTAATTGGATATCCTAGTTCCATTTCCCATCCCTGTCGCGCTTTCGTGGACCCAGTCGGTTCTGCCCGTATGGTAGCCTTTTTATATATGGGATACAGCTTGTGGTACCCCAGCCCGCAGTGTCAAGTGAAGTGGGAGCAGTGTGAGGCGCTCCTCTGGGAACGCAGGTGTAGCGGCTATGACATATGGCAGGCGAATGTAGTGGAAGCGGTCCATGGTGGTGGGGGGTGTGTTGCCGAAAAATCCCTCTGTGCCTTTAAATTGCCCATCATGGTACATCTCTCCCCATGTATTCACTACTAGACGAAGGAACATTAGTTTGCAGACGCCTTAGGCTGGTCGCAGAGAGGAAGCAGCGGGCAGTAGAGCATGGGTGTCTGGGATCATTTGGCTATGGCACTCCACGCGTTATTGGTACATACCAGTGTGGACCGCGATCCCCCAGTTTTGTTATCTACGCCTAGTAATCCCGCAAGCAAAGTGGACGCCATGAGCCCTTGGTCGACCGCCAGTCATGAAGGGTGGGGGTGCAAACCAATTTGCCGCATAGTGAGCCTTGGCACTGAGATAGTAGAGTTCGGGATCAGGTGCCTCGAATCCGCCCCTGACGAACGGCAATATAAGGGTGCTCCATTTGATCCGAGGCTGCTTCCCTCCCCATACTAAGCGGATAAGTTGACTCTTCAGTCTAGTGAATAGATGGCAGACGGGTGAGAAGGGGATTTTATGAACAGGTATAGAAACTCGAGCATAATGATCATTTTCATTAAGGCCACTCGGCCCGCAAAGGAGAGTGGAAGGGCTATCCATCTGGTGATCAGGCTTTCTACCTCAACCACTCATTAGTTTCCCCTATTAGGACTGTAGCACACGCCGCAAAGCCAAAAATGCATGTTGTGCGTTTCCCTGCACTATGTGGCAGGCACCACATGGTGGGCCCCAAGTGCACAATTTTCATGTCCCTGCACAAGGGGGGCCCGCAACGGGCACTCAAAGTCAATCTCTGTCAGACTTTGAGTGGCGGTTGAACCGCCATTCAAGGCTGGTGGGGCTGAAGCATCCTAATGTGGCAGACGGTTCCTGTTAGGCACTGCCACCATTCTAGGTATGCTTTTCTGGTCCGACAGGCAATCGTAACTATTGCCTGTGTCAGACCCGTGTCGGAAGGGCTTTCCGTCCACCAGCACTCTGCCCGCTATCCTTATCTGGCAGGCGGAGAATGGCCACGCGATGGCGGTGAACCCCCCACCAGCAGGCTGTTGGTGGCGGGTTCACCGCCATTGTAATGAGCCCCTTAGTTATAATTTGTGAGACAATTTCATATTTTTTATATAGGATTTGGAAAGCTAACACATTGACTTGTGGTTCTTCAAGATATGTAAATTGCATTTATAACCGTTGTCAATGTGTTCCTGAGATTTATCTTTTGTGAAGCCCTTTGTATACATATTTAAAATAATCTTTTGAATATAAAATATCAATCTATAACACCTGCCTTTGAAGTATTTTCTTTTCCTATAATGCAATATTTCCTTCCTGGATTGATTATGGAATAACTGTGAATTGCATTATCGTTGTCATAACTTAATATTTTGATTTTTTTAATTAAATCAAACGTTTGTGCAAATAAATCTTTTGTGGACACTCTTTCTTTACAATTTTATTGTTTAGCCAACCCCCCAAAAGAGTACTGGGCTGCCCTTTTTCTCTTAACACCTTCAGAAAGTGGGCATTTGTCTGCTCTTCCTGCTCTGTGTGCCTTGCAGCCTGTCTCCAATACACGCCTGGGGTGGGTGACAGCTACACTTTGTACATTCCCTCTAGACAGCCACAAAACAGGTAGGGTGGGTGTGACAGATAACTCATCCTCATTCTTCTGCATTCCGGTAGCTCTTCCTGGGCCGGAAGAGAGGGGGAGGTGGCACTTACACCGGAATAGGCAGTGTCCTGTTTCCTCCACAAAGCGCAGATTACACCCTACTGATAGTCTGGAGCCAGGGATGGGAAGAAAGTGGGACCTGTGTACTTCAAGGGTCTGACTTGAAGTCACCCCTACTTCAAAGGCACAAGTGGGTATATGTACTGAACCTCTGACCCTACCAAGACAGTACACTACTGGACATGTGAAGATCTCTGGCAGGAGTAAAGATTGATGTGCTGCAAGGACTGCTGCTCTGGAGAAACTGCTTTGCTGTGCTCTCCTGCTGCCTGCTGAACTTTGCCCTGCCGAGGACAGGGACTGGACCCATCTCACTTGAACCCAGAGTAACTTCAAGAGTTTTCTGGCTTGCCCCCTGTTTTGAAGTCTCATGGTCATCAAGGCTTCCATCAACCCTGTAACTCCTGGAATCTGCCATCTGTGAGTCCTGCCCTGTCATGTGGAGCCATTCAAGACCTGGGTAATTGAGAGGTGATTTCTGCTGTTATGATCAATCAAAACTGAAGCATCGATAACTTTGTGCCGATCGGACCCGACGCATCGCCCTTCAAACCGACGCAGGTGCCACTTGAAAGCATCGCACAGCTCAACAATGACAGACTGCGTGGCTTGGGAATGATGCACCGCCTGCATCGTAAAGAGGGTTCATCGAAGAAGCCTTCATTGACAAATTGGAGTCAACACATTGCCTCCATCCACAGGATCCATGACGACACCTCACCTTCTCAGATCTAAGCATAGGGTCTTCCCAGTCGATGCTTCGTCCATCCAAAGTACTTTTTCAGTGGGATCTGTGCGAGTCCTGTAGCCAGCCTGCCCTCCATTTTCCTCAGTCTAGCGCGACCCGATGTCCCTGGTTCGCATTTTATGAATCTAAGCACTATAATTGTTGTTTTGATCTTGTTTTACTCATAAACATTATTCTATTTTTCTAACACTGTTTGGAGCATTTATATGGTGTTTTCATTTTGTTACTGTGTGTGTTTTGACAAATACTTCACACATTGCGTCTTTAAAGAAGCCTGACTGCTCTATGCCAAGTTACCAGCACAGGTTATCTCTTAGTATGTCTCTAGCTTACCCTGGCTAGAGTGCTGGTTCCTTCTTGGACAGGGTGCATACCTCTGACAACTAGAAACCCAATTTTTAACAATGGTGCAGCTCAGTTTAGACTCCCACATGTCCTTTAGGTGGCAAAACCCATTGGTTTGATGAATTATGGGTAAGGTTACTAGGTCTTTCCGAATCAGGCTTTTTAGAGTCTCTTCGGGCACTCTACTCAGGCTGTGCCAATAATTCACGAATTTGAGATCAACTAATGAAATTATATTCAATAGGCCAAACTCCAGCCTCTGCTGGCTAATGGATGTTGTTTTCGGCAGCGCAAATAGAGCCATAGTTGCTTCTGAATAAACACTCTTTAGGCTCTTATGAAGTCGCAGAGCCCAGATTGGACAGCCATATATGAGTGTTGGAACTACTTTACCTTTGAATATGCCCAAAATATAACGGCCAATGGGGCATTTTAGTTGTTCGTAGAGGCGCCAAACTAGGTTTTGCTAGAAAAAGTGACAAGCAAACAAGGTTTGGCTGAATTTTAATTTGTCCTCAAACCAAACCCCTAAATAATGGTATGCCACAGTTGATGATATGGTTTGGATTGTTGATAATCCATAAGTGTCTGGTCTTCCTAGAAATGAATTTTCCAATTTTTGTTTTTGACCGATTAGTTTTAACTCATTCTTGATGTTAAAGGTATTGAGACCGGATAAGGCCCTTTGAAGGCCTATTTGAGTTTGGTCAAGCGAAGTGGTGTCATCGGCATACTGTAGTAAGGCCACATGCTGAACACTTAGGGCCAGATGTAGGTCGGTCGGTAACGGCCGAAAATCAGTATTTTTGGCCGTTACCGACCGGTATTACAGAAATGGTATGTAGGGGCATTATTTTACAGAATCGGTACGTTTACCGATTCGGTAAATTTACCGATTCTGTAAAATACCGAATCGGTATTTTTACCGATTCGGTAAATCTCAGATGTAGGTGGGACTCTTCTGAGTCCCAAAGGCCCTACAAATTCGGTATTTTAACACCCAATCCAATTGGGTGTTAAAATACCGAATTCAGGTGTGCATGCACTTGTGTGCATGCACACCTAGCCATGTGACAGACAGACATGCCCTTAGGGCATGTCTGTGTGCCACATGGCACACATGCCTATTTTTGGGGTGCCAGAGGGTGTCAAAGTGACACCCCCTGCACCCTTGCAAAAGTCGGTATTTACCGATTCGGTAATTACCGAATCGGTATTTCCCATTCATTCCTATGGGCTTCCCAGCCCATAGGAATCAATAGGGAATACCGATTCGGCAATTACCGAATCTGTAAATACCGAATTCGAACGATTCGGTATTTCCACATCTGGAAATACCTACATCTCCCCCTTCATATTTACAGACTCTGAAATACCGAATCGTTAAAATTCGGTATTTCAAAGTCGGTAAATATGATTTACCTACATCTGGCCCTTAGTCTCAGCAGATGATTCCTTAGGTTGATAAGAGATGGTATTAGGGCAGTAGTGTAGAGCTTGAAGAGAGCAGGACCCAATGCACAGCCTTGCTTCAAACCCAGTTGGTTGGTATTTTCTTTGAGATTGTGGAGCCAGTGCCCAGCTTGATCCAGACCCAAGTGTCCAATTGTAGCAAACATTTTGCCTTGAGAAGCTGATCGGGAATACCCCATTGTAGGAAAGTGCCCCTTTTTTGCATGGCTACCCCCACTTTTTCCCTGACATCTGATGCAACTTGACTTGATGTGCCCTGGGTCCCTGACAAGCAGTTTTTCTGGGCCTATGTTCTTGTCAAAGACTGTACCTTTGTATCCACATTTGGCATATCCCCGGACACAGGTAAGCCACTTGCAAAGGGTACCATGGGTACCAAGGGCACTGTGACCAAGGAAGGTCTCTAAGGGCTGCAGTACCTATTGTGCCACCCTGAGAGGCCCTTCACCTTATCCCCCACACACTGCCTCGGAAGGCTGCGTGTTTTGGTGCAGGGAAAAGTGAAGAGTCAACATGGCACACGTCCCTGTGTGCCATGCTTGCAATCCAATGCCTACAGCCTAGGTAAGTCACCTCTTTAGCAGTGTGCTCTAGTCTTAAGTTGAGAGTACCCCTACAGTCTCTAAGTCCATTCTTAGACATTGTTAGTGCAGTACAACCATAAAGAGTATATGGTCTGGGAGTTGGTCACTATGAACTCCATAGCTCCATAATGGATTTCATAAAGTCTGGAAAGGTTGGTAGCAAACTTTTCAGCACATTAAACCCACAGTGATGTCAGGGTGGGATTTAATGTAAAATGTACTCAGAGGGCATCTTAGAGATGCCCCCTGAAAATTTACCAACCCTGTTGTGGTTCCTGAAAGGCTGCTTGCCATTTGCCACCAGCAGACACGTTTCTGGATTCATGGGTCGAGAGCCTCTGCTCTCTGGGCCCAGAAACAAAGCCCATTCTGGGCAGAGTTGTCATGTCTCCTCCCCCAGGATGGGCTGGGCCCACAGAAGGTCTGCCAACCCTGAACGCTGTTGCTGCCTTTTGCTGCCCCTAGCAAGTGGCTTCCACTGGTTCTTGCCCCCACTTTGGTGGGCGAATCAGTGGGAAATCCAAGCTAGGAAGAGAGGTGTGTCCACCTTTGCCAACCACCCCACCCCTCAGGTGGGGGAGGCAAGGTGAAGAACACATCTCAGTCCCCTCCATCTTGAAGATGAATGGACTTAGCCACTTAGGAAGAGGCTCTTGCCCCCTCCCACTGGAGGGTGACATAATAAGGGGTGTACCCACCCCAAAGAAGGGACCCATTGGTCCACACCTGCACACCATTTTAAGACCCCTTAATTTAGTATTTAGGAGCAACCCCAAACCTTGCCTCCTCAGATTCGAAGAAGAAAGAAGAAGGACTGAAGAGTCATGCTGGCCTAGGAAGGAGAAGAGTACACCAACTGCCTTGGCCCAAGTCCGACTGACCTGTCCTCTCTACGACCTGCCACAACAAGAACCCTGGCAAGTCCAGCAGCCAGCAACCCCAAGAGCATGGAAGACCTGCGCTGTGACCTTGCTACAGAGTCTGACTCCTGTTAACACCAGATTTGCTCAACCAAAGACTCACCTCCAGAAACCGGATTCCAGCAACTCTGCGATTCTGCAACACTCTGCAATTGATGACCACGGTCTGAGATCTAGTGACCCAACACCCTGAGGAGTTCTCCACAGTGATCCTGACCTGGCATCTGGAGGTCCCCAACCTCTCTCAAGCCTCAAGCCAACACCTGCAGCCTCAACCTGAAGGGTCCCCCTGACGACGACTAGAGCTGCTAAGGAAACAAGATGCCAGAAGACACCCCTGCACCTAACACCCCACGCCCTTGGGTGGCCCAACCAACGGAGTGTAGGCATCCCCCAAGATCCTAACTTACCTCTCCAGCCACTGGTCGCCTTCATGAAGCCTCCCTGCCTGAGCCTGCAGAACCTGTGTGAAATCGAAGGTCTCCATTGGGAAACACATGGTCCCCGACGTTCATTTTACACCCTGCCGCTCCAGTGCTGCTGGTGGTGCAGCTTCTCTTCTGGTCATTGGCCCATGCAGTGCTGACCTTAAGCCTAGGAGCTTTGCCAGAGTGGCCTTCTCATCAGCAGTCCCGAAGTGAAGGCCCCCTTCCCCCCATTGGCTAACATTGGGCCCCTGCACTCTGCACCCTGCCGCCTCAATGCCGCTAGTGGTGCAACTAGAGTGCCCATTTAGACCTTGGGGAACTTTGGTCTAACCCCCAAAGCTCACTCCGTAAGTCGAGTACTTACCTTCAAAACCGATAACCATTTTTCTCCTGTAGGAACCCATGTTATAAGACTTTGGGCCTAAAAATGTTTCAAGTGTGGAACTGTTATGTATTGGGAAAAGCTGAATTCAATTGCAAAGGGTTAAAAAGTCTTTCTTACCTTGTATGTAGTGATCCTAAGGTGAGGTATCTTGGCATACCATCCCCAGTACTGAAAGAAATCCAAAGTAACCCAAAAGTAACAAAAAGTAATTACTTTGTAATTTAAACTGTTTTCAAAGCATTTACCAACCTGTAACAATTGTAATTTCAAGCACAACTGTCTTGGATTTTGAAAGCATATATCACTTACCTGTTCCAAGTCCGTCTTGGTTCTAAAATAAAGCATAAGTATACCTTTTTTATACTTTCCTAATTGGTCTGGATTCTGTCTCCCGAGTGCATGTATCAGTCCTTTATTGAGGGAATACAAACAATGCTTAACACACCCTCTGGATAAGCCTAACTGCTCGCCCACACTACCACAAAGAGAGCTTTTAGTACTTACCTAACTTAGCCTCTGCTCTACCTCTGGGGACACCCAGTACTCTGTACACTATACTTCATGTTGGTATACTATAAACAGGGCCAGCTTCCCACACCCATGCTTGCAATTTTGCCCATAGGATGCCACGCTTTAGTCCAGGAATCTGGCATAGAGAGACAAGCTTTGTTTTAAGGCTTTGTTGTGAGTAGGCTGATTGCAAAGATGTCAACAGTTTTGCAGCATTTCCTAAGCCCGGCCTGGATTTTCAGGGATTGTTCTGATTAAGGGCCCATTCTAGTTCTTCTAGTAGTACCCTTGCAAAGGCTTCAGCGTTGACATCCAATAGGGCGTCAGTTCTATAGTTTTGGGCTTCATTTCTTGGGTACTTCTTATGAATGGGTTGAAGAAATGAGCCATATCAGTTGTCTAAGTTGATGTTATTGGATAATATGCCTGAGTAAGGAGTTAAGAGCTGAGCGTGCCAACTAGCTAAGTCTTGAGCACCCCCTGTGCTCCCCTGATACCCAGCCCCACACCACCTGCGCCCAGATCGAGGGGCATTAGAGTGGGAGGGGATAGAGAGGAAGGACTCAGCCATGGAAAATGAGCCGTAAGGTGCCCCGAGCAATACACTGTGAAACACAGCCCACTTAATAGCGTGCGATAGCGAGGAACAGATGGCATCTTGGGTGTTTTCGGTAGAAGGTCCGCTCAGAGTTCTCTGCTTGGGGCTCTGGACTCGGTGCTAAGGGTCTTCAGCATCGATTGCAAGCAGCTTGGAGGCTCAATTGCCCATGGCTGAAATGGCTGGAACAGCTTTGTGTTCTGTCCTTTGTGCATATCCTCTGCTCCTCAGCACCTCTCCTCCACCTTACCCTCAGCAATAGCATTCCAAACCAGTTGAGATCAACTGCAGAAAGACTGCATCAAGCATTAGAACTTTAATCTTTTATGCCTTTTGTTCTCTTTCGAGAAAACATCTTCTTGGTGATAGATTCATCTCGATTCCCTCTCATGACATTTGGGTACAATTTTAATCGTATTCATCTGTCCGGTGCAGTGTGGTATGGATTTTACAAGCACATTATTCTTCATTTGGATGCGGAGATCAACACGTACAGAAAGATTATGTTTTCAAGTACTGTTAGACTTTTTAAATTATTCGAAATATGTTTGTGTATGGCAGCATGGTAATTGTATAAAACCATGATTGGATTGGTACTTTTTAAAGATAAAATGTAAATATTTGTAGGATAAAATGGAAATATCTTTAAGGTAAAATATAAATAATGTTTATTTACTTGTTGTGTTGTTGCAGAGGTAGCTTTATTCCTAATTTGTAGGAGAAAACAGTTTTCTTGGCGTCCCAGCGTGTTTAAAGTTAATGAAGTGTACTGCAAGAAATATTGATAAGGCGTTGTCTCAAACAGTATTTTATTTTCTTGCATGTTAAGTATATGTCAAATACATAATCTCTGTTTGTCTTTTTACTAGAACCACATCTTCTGCAGAACATCAGGCAAACATGAAGTTTATTGATTCCGATTATGAGTCAAGACCATCCCTCTGCAAGCACAAATAGCGTTTATTGTGCTTAGGAATTCAGACTTGTACCACAAAAAGCATGGCCCTAAGTAATGCGTACATAACCCTGCTTACACCTTTGAAGCCTTGAAAAAAGTGCTATCTCAACAACCATTGGCAAAGTCAATAGGTCACATTTTATAGACCTGTTGGTTTTGGCGATGGTTTTTACCTGCTGTACGAAATCCACCTTTTCTCCGTGGTCACCTCATATTTTTCACCTTTTGCTGCACACTATATTTTTGCTTGTCTTAGACTTCTGTGGTCTTTAACCCTGATAACCAGTGGCAAAGTGCCTGTGCTCTCCCTTTAAACATGATCAAGTTGGCATATTCCTCATTGATATATTTAACTTATCTTTAAGTTGCTAGTATATGGTACAATTGGTACCTAGGGACTGAAAGTTAAATGCGACTAATGGAATGCATTCCCTGTTTTGCCACCCACTACAGCTTAAATATTGCAACTTAACTTTTAAAAACCCATTTTACCATTAAAATCCACCGTTTTAAATATTAAGAAAGTCACTCCTTTATTGGCATTTAAAAGTAGGAAATGTAGAAATTTAACTTAAAGATGTCTTCACACAGTCTAACACCCAAAAGCAATATTTCATTGTGGCATGCCTAGCTGTCCTATGTAGAAAGCTAGAGTACAGATTACACACCCAAATCGGTATCTTGTGAATGACACTTACTAGAAAAATAAGTGAACAACTATTTTTATAGTTACTGAAAACTCAATGGTGAGTCGGATTGAGGTTCCGTGACAATTGTAAGTGGTGTTTTCGACTCGCACGAATATGGTCGAGTCTGGTATCTATGAACCGCAAATGACGAGTTTAGTGGGTGTACGCGTTTTCGCTGTGCTAGCCTAAGCCGTTCGTTTGTTTCGTGGGTTTCTTCATCTGAACCCACGGGTTCCATCTTAGATACGGCATCCATTTTGTCTCTTGCCCTCAAGTAGCCAGCGAACGGACGCTGTCCGCTTCGCGACCCTGGGATTCCCAAACTCTTGCGGAAGACACGTTTCCTTTGAAGGTGTCTTTATGATGAGGGGGATGACACTGTAAGGCAGCTGGCCCCGCTCGAGGCTCATCTTGCCGTGCCGGTCTATTGTCTCAGTTGTGCATTCATTAGGCACGTCCCCTTTGATGCCTGCAACTCGTGTTTCCTGGTACCACCCCTTTTACACCCTCTTCGATCTGTTCACTGTCCTCGTCTTCCTCTGCACCTGTTTCTGTCCTTTTCTCGATTCGTTTACTACTGAATGGAATGTACTAATGGTGGGAAGATGTACTTTTACAGTTGGGAACTGCCAAATGTTACTGTAATTATGTTCCGGACTCTGAATACATGAAAGCGACCCCTCATGATCTTTACGATGGGAACGAGTTGTAATCCTTTGTGCACCATGTTATCCTATGCCTGAAAATTTTATAAAAGGAGCGATCCACAGATACAAGTTGAGACAGACTCCTCGAACCTACAAGTGTTGTACTTCCTGTGACTTCTGTGTTCCCTGCAGTAATAAACCTCGAATCTTTCACGCCGAAGGAAGTGTCCCGTGTCTCTGTCATTTGTACGCCGGAACAGGTTACCCACGAAGGTTTTAGGTGTTATCCCTGGCACCCCTGGGTCTTAGAAAAACCCAGTCCTTTAGTTGGCGCCCAACGTGGGGCTGCATCAGTGGTACCGGTCCAAGCCCGACAATCGTGAGGAACTTCGTGTGAAATCTCCGAGGGAAGGTGCACCCCGCTTCATCGATCCTGTTGTCGAAACAAGTGGCCCGACGACTTTTCCCGCGAAGATCCCCGCCTCCTGATGGCTGCGACGGACTGCTACCCTGACTGTAGACCTGTTTTGGCGCCTGGCGTAGACCTTGGTACAGCGAGACGATTGACGGGCCTTCCTGGTGACGCCATTGATCTTTGAGTTAAGTATTTGTGGGTCGCTCCCAGAGTCCTTTGTTGTGGGTGCTTAGTTGTTGCATGGTTCCATTGCATTTGTGGTTCTTGGTATTTTGTTCTTTGTTGTGATATTTGACGTCTGCAGTCGCCAAAAACCGAGGGCCTGATTCACAGAACTAACTTAAGATAAAATCCTAAACTTACTACTTTTGGTATTCACAGAAGTTAGGATTTTGTCTTAAGTTAGTCTTAAGACAGACTTGAGACAGACTTAAGTTAGGATTTTGTCTTAAGTCTGTCTTAAGTCTGTCTTAAGACAAACTTAAGACAAAATCCTAACTTCTGTGAATACCAAAAGTAGTAAGTTTAGGATTTTGTCTTAGGTTAGTTCTGTGAATCAGGCCCCGAGGGTTTTTGCTCTTTGCAGGGACATTGTAATCCTATAACCCTTGAAGTTTGTGAAACTCGGTTAGTGTGCATGATGCCTGGCCGTAGTACTTTGTTCAGTTGCTTTAGAGGTTGTGGTACGGATTCCCGACTGGAGGACTCGTGTCCGATACCTCCGGTTGGAACTCCAACTTACGAATTGTACAGTCGACACGGATTAGGTCCAATTACATTCAATGAGTGTTGGGTTTGTTACACTAAAAAAGATGGTGTCCTTAGTTGGCCACCTCATGGTAGTTTTGAGGCTCCGATTCTAGATAATCTTGAAGCTAAATTGTTCCAAAGAAAAGCAAGGCCGGCCATGTTTGATTCCTTTCGGTTGTGACGTAAAGAAGCCAAGCAGAAAGAAATCAAGCAGATTAAACGTAATAAGAGAGAAGGGATTGTCACCACGGTAAGAAACGCAGAGCAGTTTCAGCGAGATAAGGAGGAAAAGGAAGTTTTCGATAGATTGCAGCGCATGACTGTCGATAAGTGTTACCCTGCTTTGCCGGCGGGTACGGATAAAAAGGAGGACATAGTAGAGGACCCCTTGTTGTCTTATCTTATGAAATCACCACCTCCGTATGCACAGGGTACCGCAGTTCCTGTGGTTCCCCCTGTCCCTGTTCCTCCACCTGCTCCTGCTCCTGTTCCTGTTCCCCAACCTGTATCCGTTCCTCCACTTGTTCCTGCTCCCTTGCCTGCTTCCGTTCCTACTGCTCCTCCGCTTGTACTTCCTCATACTCCTGCTCCCGCTATTCCTACTGTTCTGATTACTCCTGCTGTCCCTTCTGTTCCGGACACTTCTCTTGTTACCCCGGTGTGTTACTCTACTACCCCATCTGCTCGACGTCGTGTTCCTTCTGTTGCTGCTAACTTTTTCGATTCTCTTGGACCAGTTCTTGAGTCCGCTGGTTCTGAAGGTCCCCAAAGACGAAGTCAGCTTCCTGGTAGTAGGGAGCGTGACTCACTATATAATATGGCGATGGGTTGGATTAGGTACCCTCTTAGGAATCCTCCGCGTGTAGTACTTGATACGTTTTCTCAATTCAACATACCGACACAGAGGTTCGTGTTTGAGGAAATGTGCAAGCTTTTACGTGATCAAATATCGGCTGATGCGTCTGATGAAGTATTGACTGCTCTAACTAATCTTCAGCTCCAGTTTGCGAGCGGAATATTGGTGGGTAGCAATGTTCGACGTGCTGTCGAGCAGTTATTATCTTTTCGTCCTTCTATAATGCCTTGGGCATTGTTTGTAGAAGACATTGAGGGACCGCTAGCAGCGCCTGGTCAGTATCCCATGCGCGAGGTTCCACCGGTGTGGATGCCTGCCGATCCTAATGCTAATCCCATTATTCCGCCATATTTTCAGAGAGTGTGGATACGTCTTCCGTGGAAACGATCGGAAGTTTTGCAGGTGAAGCAATCTTTGCCTGACCCTCGCAAAAATCCTGCAGGGTACTATAAAGAATTGTCGCAGCTAGTGGATGCTACGGTTATGAACCTTGCTGACATCGATATGTTGTTCGGTAACGTAGTTCCACAACCGGTTTGGGCGAAAATTCGTCAAGAAAATCATGTGGCAGAATTAGGTGGTGACTGGGCTGCCCTTCTTGCTCCGGATGCCTTGCAAGTTGGTGGGGCTAAACCCGAACAGCTGATTGCTAATCTCCCTCAGAGAATAATCACTCTTATGAAGACGCTTATGCCAGCTATGAAGGTGAATTGGGACAAGTTGTCCGCTTGCAAGCAAAAGAAGGATGAGAGTGTCTCTGATTTCTTTACCAGATTTGAGGAGGCATTCATCGATCATAGTGGTCAGGATATGGGTACCGAGGGAGGTCAGAGGTTGTTCGTGGACAAATTTGTGTCTAATTTGTTGCCGGACTTAAGCAACAAGTTAAGGAATTCTGAGAGTGCGTGGGCTGTTTCTACTTCTGCTCAGATATTGGCTACGGCACAATATTATGAAAATAGGGAGAAAGAGGAAAATGATTGTGCCGATAAAAAGACAAAAGAGCTCAAAACTAAAGTGTTGTTGCAACAGGCGTATCCTCCACGTTCGAATCAGAATGATTCGCAACAGCGGAATCGATCGCAGTCTCAGTCAAATAGGTCGCAATCACGAAATGACTCCTCTTCGCAGAGATCTTCATTGGGGTACAATCAGTGTGCCTATTGTAGGGGAGAGGGTCATTTGAAATTCGATTGTCCAGTATTGCGTGATCGAAATAGTGGTAATTCATCTAGAGGAGGTCGTAGTGGTCCTCAACAAGCATCACGTGGTCGAGGCCGCGGTGTTCAAAATGATCGTTCTGATAATTCTTCAGATTCTAATAATTGTTTCGATCAGCGTGGATCGTCGCAAGGAAGATCTGCGCAGTACAATGTAGACGATTATTACGTCGATCAGGGCACTGACGACAGTAATTACTAGGACAGCCATAGACAAGGAGAGGGAGTAGTATCAGTTCCGGTTGATCAGAGAGGGCCTTACGTCGCAGTTGCCACCTCGGGCGTCGTTGAGCCTTTTCTGTTGGACACTGGTGCAGCGAAAAGTTCCATCATGCATTCGAAACTCCCTGGCGCACCTTTGTCTGGCTTAACAAATATTTCCGTTGGATTCTCTGGCGCCCCTGTTAGCAATCCGGTTTCACGCCCTTTGCCCCTTACAATTGGGCCTCGTGAGCTGAAAGCTCCTTTGATTTTGACTACTGTTTGTGGTAAAAATCTCTTGGGCTTGGATTTGCTAAAACGTTTGTATGCGACTCTGTACTGTTCTCCTGCGGGAGTAAAGCTTACTTTGGGTGAGAGAGTTATCTCTCCAATGTACTTGTCTCTCGATAAACTTCCACCGGAATTGAGTTCGCTTCCTGCATCTTTGTGGGCAACAGGTCCCAATGACCTGGGCCTGCTTGATATCTCCCCTTATGTCGTTCACTTGAAATCTAATGTGCGTTTGCCACGTATTCCCCAGTATCGTATCTCCCTTGATGGTGAGCAAGCGCTGTTAGCAATCATCTACGATTTGATTGAGAAAGACGTTATCGAGGAGACTCGGGGAAACGTGTGCAATAGTCCTGTGCTGCCCATTCTGAAGCGCACTGATCCATCAAAGCCTCCTGTTTATCGTTTTGTTATCGATTTACGGGAGGTAAATAAAATTGTGATTCCTCAGTTCCCTGTGGTGCCTGACATTGCGGCTCTACTGACTCTGATTCCAGCTTCTGCATCTTAGTTTTCAGTGATCGATCTGAAGAATGCGTTCTTCAGCATTCCGATTGCTGAGGAGAGTAGAGACCTTTTCGGTTTCTCTCTTGGTGGTCGCAGCTTTAGGTTTAAACGTGCTCCTCAGGGCTACTGTGAGAGTCCATCGATATACAGTCAAGCCTTGAAAGGCCAACTTGATGCGTTTGTGTTGCCGGCTGGTGCGGCCTTGATCCAATACGTCGATGACTTATTGGTGGCTGCAGATACTCAGGACATTTGCAAAATTGCTACGGTGTCGTTGTTGCAGCATCTCTGTGACCTACATCACAAGGTGTCACCTTCTAAACTGCAATATTGTTGCCAAGAAGTAACCTATCTAGGTCACTTATTGTCAAAGGAGGGAAGAAGGTTGACCCCAGAGAGAATTGCAGCAATTGCCCGAATGACTGTGCCAACAACTCAGAGAGATGTGCGTGCCTTTTTAGGTATCACGTCATACTGCAGGAAATGGATTCCAAATTTTTCATTGCTAGCGAAACCATTGGTAGCTCTTACGTGCAAGGATGTCCCAACTCCTTTGCCATGGACGGAAGAATGTCAGAAAAGTTTTTCTGAACTACGTGACGCGTTGTGTTCGGCTCCTGTGTTAGGTACCCCTGACTACAGTAAGCCGTTTACACTATACGTTCACGAGAGGGAAGGTTGTGCGTTGAGTGTCTTGACGCAACAGTTCGGTGGTAAACCGCGTCCATGTGCATATTTTTCCTCGACCTTGGACCCGGTAGCTAGAGCATTGCCGAGTTGTTTGAGAGCAACAGCGGCAGCTGCGGTGTCATCTGACAATCTGCAGGATTGGTCATGGATAATATGCTTACGGTGATGGTTCCGCATGCAGTTGACACTCTCTTGAATCGTACGAAGACCCAACACCTGACGAATGCAAGGTTGTCTGGGTATGAGTTGACGCTTTTGGCAAGTCACATTCAAATAAAACGTTGTAATGTCCTGAACCCGGCGACTTTGTTGCCAATTAGTATGGAATCAGACGATGTAGCACCCCATGACTGCTACTTACGAACTGAAGAGGAAACGAAAGGCCGTGTTGACTTGAAAAATACCCCATTGGAAGACCCCGATGGTACCTTGTACGTGGACGGGTCGTGTTTTAAGTTGCCGAATGGTGATGTGACGACTGCTTATGCTGTGGTGACGTTGAGTACGGTTGTGGAGACTGCGAGACTGAATCAGAATTCTGCACAGGCGGCAGAGCTGATTGCCTTGACTAGAGCGTGTGTGTTGTCGAAAGGGAAACGGGTGAATGTGTTTACGGACAGCCAATACGCGTTTGGCGTTGCCCATAGCTTCGGACGATTGTGGAGAGAGAGAGGTTTCATGACATCGCATGGTACGAAGATCCAGCATGGACAGCTTGTGAATGATCTTTTGGATGCACTTACATTGCCCGAGCAGGTGGCGATTATTAAATGTAGTGCGCACCGTAAGGTGACGGATGATGTTGGTCGTGGCAATGCGTTTGCGGATGAGATTGCTAAGGAGACTGCCCGGAACCTTAGCACTAGAATGTATGTGACGAGTTCGGTAAGGTGGCCTGTAGAAACTGGTATGTGTGAAGACACCATCGAGAGCGTGAAAGCGATTCAGAATGAGGCCACCGAGACTGAAAAGACGAAGTGGAAAGAGAGTACGGGAAAGTTGGATGTGAATGGCTGCTGGATTGATCTGTCGGAGCATAAGAGGTGGATGTTGCCGGATGCGTATGTGCTAGCTGTCGTGACGATGGCACACGGCTTGGCACATATTAGTGCGAAAGGTATCTGCAAGTTGTTGTCCACTGTATGGAAGAATGATGGTATTACTAAGTGCGCTGAGAGATTGGTGAGGAATTGTATGATATGTATGATGTACAACCCTGGTAAGGGAACCCCTACACCTCCTGGCCATTTTGCTCCCCCTTCATGTCCCTTTGAGGTGATTCAGCTAGACTTCATCCATATGGAGCGATGCAATAACCTGAAGTACGTTTTAGTTGTGGCTTGCGCATTCTCCCGATGGATTGAAGCCTCCCCTCTTAAAGACAACACTGCTCTGTCCACTGCGAAAATCCTACTGAAGGAATACTTTCCTCGGTATGGAATGCCACGGATTGTATGGTCTGCTAACGGAAGTGAGTTTGTGGGGAGTGTGATGAAGAGTGTGTGTAAGGGCCTTGGAATTACACAGAAATTCCATAGCGCCAATCATCCCCAGTCAGCAGGTTTGGTTGAAGGGTATAATGGCACCCTTAAACTGAAACTAGCGAAGATTCAGGCTACGACTGGTCTCTCGTGGCCTGACGCTTTACCCTTAGCTCTTCTGTCAACAAGGGCGACTGTACACTCCCGAGTAGGGCTCAGTCCCTATGAGATTGTGTTCGGCCGCCCTGCAAATGTTTGGGGGGTCCCTAGACCCAGTGTGTTCTCTGATCTTGAATACCCAATGTTGATCGATTATCTTCATGATCTGACTGCTAAACTGAGGTTAATTCACCAACAGGTCTTTGAAGCACTGCCGACGCAGACGGAGGGTCCAGGCCACCAGCTCCAGCCCGGAGATTGGGTGGTGACGAGTAATTTTGCCCGGAAGCACAACCTTGAGCCTCGTTTTACCGGACCCTACCAAGTGCTCCTTGCCACGAGGACTGCTGTTCGTTTGGAAGGGCGCAAGAACTGGGTGCATGCCACCCATACCAAAAAGGTACCTATACCTTTACCAGCAGACTCGTGTGTGAGGAAGGGCATCGCCTCGTCTGAAGTCGAAACTGTGCCGACCTTCGTTCCTTTCAGCGACGCTCAGCCTGTTGGAGATACCTCAGTGCAGCAGGACGACATTGTTGAACATTTGCTGTTACAAAACTCAACATCTGAACAATTGACTGATCAACAGAACTCTGTCTCATCATCGGACCAATTGTTTGACGAACAGACACGTCCTGGGAGGAGCCGATATTTTCTTCGATCCAGTACTAGAGACTAATAAAATATTTTTGCTCTCTCCCCGGACATCTACGTTACCCCATTATCACTGACCAGTTGAACACACTTGTATAATTGTGATTTTTGTAAATTTGAGTCTTTTCCACATATGTGTTTTTTGCCTCCACAGCTAGCAGATTTGTATATATTGTTGAATTAAAATACCTTGCATCCGGGTGGACCGTAGGGCCGCGCGGGTACTTCCTTCTGGTTAGTAGGTCTTGACACTAGGTCGAAGACCGTCGATTCCTAGGAACTCCTGGGGATTGACTATTGCTACACAGAACGAAGTGCGTCAAGAACGTTGCGGACGGTTTTAGAGGATGGCTTTCTCAAAGCTGTCTGACTTGGAAAAGGCTCAGGCCCATAGATTCGAGTTGCGCAGGATTGCACATACAAAATGTTTCATGTTTCAGATGTTCCTCTTATTCCTAACTGTTTCCTCGTTACTGGTGGGTGGGGGGTATTACATGATACAGTCATTGTTGCCTACTGCCTCACCTACCCCTTCTTCTGAACCTAAAACTACCTCCACTGTTTCTCCTCATTCCTTCCACATCTTACCCCAACACGAGCAGGTTAGACGTACGGAATTCATGAACAATTCCTTCTTTCAGCTCCTTCATCAGCATCAGTTAGTGGTGAACACTACCAATTGTTGGGTGTGTGGGTTAATGCCACATACCACCGATAAGGGAATTCCGTACTTGGTCCTTCCTTATAGTTCCCAGGGTTCAGCTCGAGCATTCCAAACAATGTTTCGAAGTGCACTAGATTCTTACCCCAACCGAGAGGCACGTTCTCCCCACTTTGGTCCCGGTCGGTACCACAAGCCTTTGGCAATAGCGATTGCTGATTTAGATAGGGATATCTATGAGCCGTCGCTCATCCCAGAGGAAGAGGTGCGAGCTTATAGGGATTTGAGTGAGGTTGAGTATAGTGCGCTCGTAGGCGAAAGACAGCTTAGAAGCTCGTCTCCAATATGGATCGTACCCCACCTTGGTAACTTCTGTCTGAAAGGCCGTGGCCGAAGCCCGAGAGCTCACCTTGGAGAGAGTGCTTGCTCTGAGACGTATGTCTTACCAATGCTCTCTTCCCCTGTTCTCCTGACTGCCAAGGGTACGTACTTTGTCTGTTACGACCGTGCATATACATGGTTGCCCCTGGACTTCGCGGGCACCTGTTATATTGCAAACTTGTTGCCACCGACGTTTACAGTTGCCTCGGATTACCACAAGACTAGAGTTGTGAGGGGCGTGATTAGCAAAGAGGACACTGCCGGTCAAGAGGCAGGAGACTTTTTCAAGGGTTTCTTTCCATTTTGGGGGCCTATGGTTAATAGTAGGAACCTGAGACAGTTGACTCGAGCGGTGGAATCGACTGCTAATATCACTGCCAGTGCCCTTGGCAACATTACAGCAGAGCTTCAGGCGGATAGGCTTATGACGTTACAAAATCGTATGGTTTTAGACGTTGTCCTAGCAGATCGAGGTGGAGTATGTAAGGTGATCCATTCGAGCTGTTGTATTTTCATTCCAGACAACGCTCCGACTGTCTATCAAGCCATCTCGAAGTTGCATAAGATCTCCGAGTCCATACACGTGGACGTAGGGGATTGGACGCTTCTCGGGTGGTTTTGGGGCCTAATGTCGACTTGGGGTTGGAAGATTCTGATGATCATCGGGATTGTTGTAGCATTCCTGTTCACGTGTTGTCTTTGTGTGCAGTGTGGTCCTGCCTTATGTGGCCTCTGTGCTACAACGTGTATGAGGCAGCTGCCTGTTACCAAAGGAACTCTGATGGATAAAGTTATGTTGCAACAGCATCTAGATGGTCTGATGAATATCGAGATCGATTATGATTCCGACTAGTGCTTGCCTACATGAGGGCAAAAGGAGCGTCTGAGGTTCCGTGACAATTGTAAGTGGTGTTTTCGACTCGCACGAATATGGTCGAGTCTGGTATCTATGAACCGCAAATGACGAGTTTAGTGGGTGTACGCGTTTTCGCTGTGCTAGCCTAAGCCGTTCGTGTGTTTCGTGGGTTTCTTCATCTGAACCCACGGGTTCCATCTTAGATACGGCATCCATTTTGTCTCTTGCCCTCAAGTAGCCAGCGAACGGACGCTGTCCGCTTCGCGACCCTGGGATTCCCAAACTCTTGCGGAAGACACGTTTCCTTTGAAGGTGTCTTTATGATGAGGGGGATGACACTGTAAGGCAGCTGGCCCCGCTCGAGGCTCATCTTGCCGTGCCGGTCTATTGTCTCAGTTGTGCATTCATTAGGCACGTCCCCTTTGATGCCTGCAACTCGTGTTTCCTGGTACCACCCCTTTTACACCCTCTTCGATCTGTTCACTGTCCTCGTCTTCCTCTGCACCTGTTTCTGTCCTTTTCTCGATTCGTTTACTACTGAATGGGATGTACTAATGGTGGGAAGATGTACTTTTACAGTTGGGAACTGCCAAATGTTACTGTAATTATGTTCCGGACTCTGAATACATGAAAGCGACCCCTCATGATCTTTACGATGGGAACCGAGTTATAATCCTTTGTGCACCATGTATTCCTATGCTTGAAAATTGTATAAAAGGAGCGATCCACAGATACAAGTTGAGACAAACTCCTCGAACCTACACGTGTTGTACTTCCTGTGACTTCTGTGTTCCCTGCAGTAATAAACCTCGAATCTTTGACGCCGAAGGAAGTGTCCCGTGTCTCTGTCATTTGTACGCCGGAACAGGTTACCCACGAAGGTTTTAGGTGTTATCCCTGGCACCGCTGGGTCTTAGAAAACCCCAGTCCTTCAGGATTTGTATTAAATGGTAAGGAAAAGTAGCCTGTAGAAAGCTACCTTTTCCCTGCCCCGATCAGTTTCGGGGCATCAGACATAATCAGCCAGTCTAGCTTGAAACCAGTGGCTCAGTGAGCACAGGACCCACGTCTGGGCATATCGGGCGCACTTAGGCCGAGAAAGCAAAAGACACACAGATGAGGGACGGAATGCAGAGCAAATCAGACATTCATCCCCAGTCAAGAGATATGGGTTAAATCCATTGTTCTTTTGCTTACCATGCCACCCCAGTTTAGACCCAGCCATATGCAAATCAGCCTTGACCCTGTCCCTCTTGGAACAGTCCCGCCTGAACTGCCAAACCAGGTCCTCCCTGGACCGGAAACAAGCATCCTGGGACCGGTGTTGGGGAATAACACCTCATCAGCCAGGCTAGCTTGAATCCTGTGTCACATTGAGCCCGGGACCCACGTCTGGGCAAACTCGGCGCACTTAGGGTGAGGAAGCAAAAGACACACAGATGAAGGACAGAATGCAGAGCAAATCAAACATTTACCCCCAGTGAAGACATCTGGGTTGTATTCATCGTTCTTTTGCTCACCATGCCACCCCAGTTTAGACCCAGCCATATGCGAATCAGTCTTGACCCTGTGGCTCATGGGAACAGTCCAGCCCGAACTGCCAAGTCAGGACAAGAGAGGAACATGGAGATGTTGAAGGAAACACCTGAGCGAGAAAGCAACGCAGAAGAGAAGCACACAAATGAGACACAGCAAAAAGTGGTGCTTCAAAATTGAGCATTGGAAGAACACAAAAAATGTGTCCATGCTTCAGGGAGATATCTACATAAGAAGGGGAAGTCAAGTTCACAGAAGCTGATGAATAAAAACCAAGTGATAGGTAGTTGCCGTGCACAGCTTTTTAGGTAATCTGTAAGTTAAATGCGTGGATCGTGCTCCTTTGTATACTCCCTGCTTAAGAGTATGTATAACAAATGAGGATTGCGCTGGCACTATACAGTGCTAGTGTCACAAAGGGCACAGATTGTTGATTGCGGGTTATTACCAGCCAATTTATGAACAATAAAGTTTTCAACAAGTTCAATTTTCTGTTCTCTGCAGTATTTTATTCATACTTTTGTAGATGATTTCAACTTAAGAGTAAAGCAGTAATCATACTTTTAAATCCAACTCCTTTTTCAAAAATACATTCCATATATTCCAATGCATTTCGGCCTCTTAGCCTTCATCTGGGAAATCTGCGAAGCAAAAATTATATCTGTCACGATATGTGGTATCATGTTACAGTCAAACAAATTAAATAACTCTAAAGCTCTAACCTGTCATACAATCTCTGACATAGTTAACATTATTAGCTCAAGCTCAATTGCGCTGTCTGTGCAGTTTTAGCAGTGGCTGTTTACACTGAAAGCTTACGCGCTAAACAAATACTTGCATTTTCCTTGTGAAAACCGGAAAACAAGTGATAACCAGAAGTAGGAGCAACATTGTAACCAGTTCCCTTCGTATTACTATCATTACAACTAAATGACATCCAGAGTGTAACGCGTTAACCAACCGGACTCGATTGTGGGTTTGAAATCTAAACATACGCTATTAAAGATGTGGCGTGTAAGCGCTGCCTTTAGGGAAATGTCTGCACAGTTGCTTCTTACCGGGAATGCACTGAGATCTCAATTCTATCCGCGCGGGTGGCTACTGCTCTCACCGCGGTGAAAGTCGGCGTGTGACGTATGTGGGCTGCACTCTGCTTCTAAAAATACGCGCGCAATTAATTAAAGGGCCAGGATCTTACTAACATGTTGTGTCTGTAACCCTATGCTTAATGGTAGAGCTTATCAATGAATACATGAATACGTAATGTCTAAAATAAGACCTGATGAACAATAAATTAACAGCACCATGAGAAAAATATCTTTAACATACACTATAGATAACAGCTAAATTCTGTCCGTTCATTAATCCCCTGTGGGCGCAGGGTTTGCAAGTGGAATATCCAGTGATTTTCGCGTTTAAGCAAAACTTTTCTGTTGTCTGTTTCTTCATTTTTTTCCACAATTTCCAATATACATGCCCTTATCTGATTGATTTGGTGATTATGTTCAATGAAATCGGTAGCGACAGCTGATTTTAACGCTTTTGTCCTTATATTGCTTTTGTGTTCGGTCAACCTTGTTTTAAGTTTACGTTCAGTTTGTCCAACGTAGGCTTTGCCGCATGGGCATTTTAGCATGTATATCATGTTTTTCGTGTCGCACGTACCATTAACTTGTAACTTAATCTTATTACCCCTCATGGGGTGGGTGATGGTGTTACCTTCCATAATGTTATTGCAATTGCTGCAGTTTTTGCATGGAATGGTGCCTTTGAATATTGTTTGAGGTTTCATAGATGTTGGTTTTTTGATGATTTCTCCTAGGTTTTTAGCTCTAGTGAATGCGAACAATGGTTCATCCTGAAATATGTTATTGAAATCGAGTTCAGTTCTGAGCATGCACCAATGTCTTTTGATTATCTTCTTGAATTGAGGAGTAATTGTGGAGTATTTGCTCACACATGTAATTCTGTTGGTCTTTTTACTTTTTTGTGAAGAAAGTAGGGTCTTTCTGTCCTTAGCAGTGGCTCTGTTGAGAGCATCTTGCAGTACAACGTTGGGATATCCTCTTTTTTTGAATTTATTTATCATGATTTGTGCTTGCGTCTTAGAGTCTTCCGGGTCTGAAACTATTCTTTGCACTCGCAGTAGTTGGGAGTAAGGGAGGTGTTGTTTGAGGGGAGTGGGGTGAAAGCTCTGGTAGAATAAAAACCAAGCACATTAGAGTGACAAAGCTAACCAATGGTAAGTAATTGTCAGACTCAATCCTCTACAAGTTGACAATAGCCCTTTGCACAAACAGACATCTTGAGAAGTCTGGTTGGTGAGACCTAAAAATAATCATAGTGTGTGTGGTCTTTTTTCTTCAAATATTGTAGCTAATGTCTCTCTCCCAGGGACTGTAAGAAGAGAAATAACAACCAATAAGCCTACATATAAACAGCAGGTAGAATGTACTCGTTACCAGGAGATTGATCACTTCAGGAGCAGTGCATCGCTAAATAACATTACTACTTTTTTGCTGGTATCACTAAGACTTGTGATATCCAGATACATTCTAATCATAATTTATGAATGAACTAAATGTATAATAAGTCAATAACAGTAAATGTCCTATGTATACCTTGACAATTATGGATTTTAGATTGCATGGTTTACTGGAACACATAATAGCACTTGAAACATACTTATATTTAATCCACACTGCATGGGGTAACACAAAGAAAGTTATTACTTAAGTGTATACATATATATTTCTATGGCTAAGAGAAAGGCATGTAATAGTAGCTCCCTTTTAACAAATCAATATTCATTTGGTCTTCAACTGTATATAGGGATATGTGGTATCTTTGCCACATGAGTCCGTCCAAGTAAGAGGAATCAGTGAGAAGAGATTGAGCAAGCAAACAAGAACCCAGACAACAGGTGTCCGAAATAGGCGCATAAAGGTCAGATCTATTCCAGATTTTCAGTATATCTAAGTAACATAAATTAGCGAAAACTAAATTCAAATGGCACTTACTTACATAGTCTGTGGTTACCCTGAACACCTGGCATGGATCTGGTACTCCTGCACTTATCTTGACCAGACTCACTTCAACACTACAGGACATGCATAGGAAATTGATAAGAGGCAGACAAACTGGACTTCGGTGTTTAGACAAGTTGAAAAATGCCTACACCAACAAAACATGCTTCTTAATCCTAACTTCAATTCTGTATGTAGAATGAACAAATGAATTAAAAGTAGCAATAATCTAGAGATTAGATTCTCTCAAAAACATGGTATGGTCGTACCATACATTGTACCTGTGGAATAGACTGATGGACCTGCTGTCAATACACACAGTCATACCTAATTGTTGTGCCGAAAACATTAAGTGGATTCTCTAGTTCCCAAAGTGGAACCACCATTTTCGATGCTAAGTCTCCAGATTGATCCAGCTCCTTTGAGACTGTGTGTTACAATAGATCATAGATGTCGCGTCACTGTTCTCAACTGACATGCGGTTGGCTCCCTCCCTTCTGCGGCTGATCGCTATCACTCATGCCCAAACACCACAGGCCTCTGAAAAAGGGTAGAAAGCTCCAATATTTGTTACTGTTTGTCAGTTCACCACCCAATGGAAGTGAGATCATTGGCTCTTTGCCTGCTGATGACATCACAGGGTTGATCTTTTGACCCACCTTAACCCCTCAGACACTGCTCAGGGGCAAAGGGAGGGACAGCCATTGAAACTACAGAACGTGACCATGGATGTTGGAATCCTGTTTACTTATTGTTCCAACCGCAGCTTTCCTGTGCCTATACAAGAGGGGTAGTAGCAAGGGTACTGCCAGGTGCACTAAAGGGCAAACGAGGGGCAGCAGGTATTGCCAGTGGCCATTCCTATTCAACATCTTTCACTAACTAAATCATAACCATATAGGAATCCATCCTGCTTTGATTGCTATTAATATCGTTTCACTGATGTGTGTAATTTGTGAGAATTGAGCAATTTTGGGAGACCTACTTGTAATGTCAGATTCTAAAATGGCAAACTTCAGCAGTGTGTAGCTTGTCTCGTCTTTGTGCTTTTAACTAAAACCGAACTCATGCTAATGTAACCTAAGACACACTATCTTCCATTTTGAAGTGATGCTGTACAACACCATGTGATCATCATTGTTGTTGTTATTTCTTGGCTAAATAAAGAAATTCAATCTTCCCACTAAAAGACAGCGAGTGTTCCCAGGAGATTCTTCTAACAGAGTTGTACTTAACCAAGAACATCCTAGGTATCATTTATACAATGTGCCAACTAATGTGCTTGAATAAACTATGAGAGTGATTGTATTTAATGTAGTAGTACTATGAGACAATTCTCAAATATATTCTTTACTAAAATATTTCTTCTTGTTTGTTTCCTAATGGTGCATATACTGAGAATCATGTACTTGCTTAGTAGAGTTTCAATTTCTGTGTCTAAAGACCTTTAAAAGGGCATATTTATCCTCTGTAACTAGGATACCCCATTCACCTTTTGTAAGGTGAATCTATGCTGGATTTAGCATTGAACTTTACAGGGTTCTTTGTACTATGACTGCCATTCCAGTTTGAACTCAGCCATATGCAAATCACTCTTGACCCTGTGCCCCATGGGAACAGTCCAACCCGAACTGCCAAGCCAGGTCCTACTGGAAGACATTTGCAGAGATTTGCATATAGCCATGTCTGAACTGGGGTGATGTGGTGAGCAAAAAAACAATGGATTTAGGCCCAGATCTCTGTACTGGGGTGAATGTATACCATTGTTCTGCATTCTGTCCATCAACTGTTGTTTTTGCATTTGTCACCCCGAGTGGGACGGGTATGCTCAGACGTGAGTCCCGTGCTCTCCACGCCACTGGAGTCAAGCTATCCTGGCTGAAGACGGCTGATAGCCAGAAACCTGTCCTAGAATGCTTGTTTCCGGTCCAGGGAAGACATGGCTTGGCAGTTCGGGCTGGACTGTTCCCATGAAGCACAGGGTCAAGGCTGATTTGCATATGGCCATGTCTGAACTGGGGTGGTGTGGTGAGCAAAAAAACGATGGATGTAGGCCCAGATCTCTGCACTGGGGTGAATGTATGACATTGTTCTGCATTCTGTCCATTAACTGTTGTTTTTACAATTCCTATAAAGTCATGGCTTGTGATGTGACTTTCTATGATGCGAATTCCTGTGATGCCATGTGTGATGTCGTGCGCTGTGATGTCGTGTGCTGTGATGTCGTGTGCCTTGATTTTACTTGTATATTGCCTAAATAGATTTGTCCCCCTACTTCTTTTTTTAGGACTTGTGGCACTTGCAGAAATAGTGAAAGTTTGATTTTTGGCTCTCTGGAAGTGACTCTTCCCATATCTCAACAACTAAGGGCCTTATTTATGAAGGCCTTGAGCCGCCGGTGCGTCACTTTTAACATGGGAAAAAGTGACGCACCGGTGGCGCAAGGCTTTCATAAATGAGGCCCTAAGAGCTTAGAATGTGGTCCATTAGGCTGCCCCATTTCTTTGACTATTAACCTTGGGTGAATTTACTTTTGCAAGAGTTGAGTGAGAGGCCGAATACCTCTGTGCAGAGGCATTATCTGATTTTTCAATGGTTTTACCACTGGGGTATGGAAACCTTTTGCAATCAGGACAACCTGGAGTATTGTGTGGGTCTGAGTTTCATACCAGGGGCGTAACACAGGCCCCGGCAGCCCCAACGGTGTACCACACTTCTGCCAGAGAGCTCCAGATTGACTCTGGAGGGGGGCCCCCTCAAGATTCATTACCCCACCATTCCGTACCACTAAATGTAAAACTTCTCTTGGATTGCTCCCAGCTAACGTGAATTACAATAATTTTCTCCCACATGCAAATCATTTTTTGAAAGAGATCATGTTCAAACCTGCAAACTCCAGGCAATCCTCTGTCTGTTAAGAATAAATAGAAGGTGCCATCTTTTAATGGCTTGGTAGTTGGGGCTGGGCTTTTCCAGGTGGAGCAGGGCCAAGACTTTTTTAAATATAGCTGGCTCCAAACTGAGATAGCATGGTGTGCAAAATATGTATGGACTGGGATGCTGCCCCAGTAATCACAGTGGCTGGGAATAATTCAAATATTCCACCCAACACTTTTTTTGTATATGTTAGTGAATCGCCCTATGTGGGATGGGTATGCCCAGACGTGGGTCCCAATGACACTGTGCAACTGTAATCAAGCTATACATGGCTGATGAGCCCATAAATAGGATGAAAACGGTCCTGTGCTGCTTGTGCTCCAATTCAGAGAGGAGCTGGCTTCACGCTGAACCGTTCAATTTGGAGCACAGTCAAGACTGATTAACATATAGCTGTGTCAAAACTGAGGTGGCATGTAGTGAAAAATAACAGTGGACTGGGATGCCGTAGTTACAACTGTCTGAGATTAATTAAAGCATTCCATCCATCACTTTTCTGTATACTTAGTCTGCTAAGTTTGATCAGGTTGTATATTTTATGCTGCAAGGCTCATTCTCTCTTTTTAAATCATTTTTATATATAAAAGACTTAGCTCCAAGAAGCAATGAAGCAACTTACAAAGAAATATTTTATTTGTAACAGAGGATCTGAAATAAGAGATGAAATAAATCCAACAGTCCAGTGTGTCTGTTTGAAAATACATTACAGCAACTTGGATGTGATAGCGAGGAGTGTGGTAAATTATCAATGACCAGTACTATAGAGCACACTGTAGGTCGTTTTTACACTAAGCATATTAACATCAAGTGTTTTTCCCAGAACCAAACTTTATTGCCTATCAAAACCAAAATTAAAACCCAGGTCAACAAGTTTGGAGGTCGGCAACTTAGTTAATTGGTCATATTTCCTACCTATGTTGAGATTCTTCTCTTCTAAAGATTAAGTGGATGTAGTAATTTCTTGCTGCAAGGCAGGCATAGTGCACCAGTGCTTACGCTACATAACATTTTGCCTCGGGGCAGTGTCTGCTCCTCCGCTATGGCAGAGGTGTGTCGCCCCACCGCTTTCAAGCAGTGCTAGAAGAGGAAACATAACATGATAATAACTTTGAGTTATTATGATGTTATGTTTTCTTTGTGGGCGGGAGAGTGGTCGGGCTGCTCTGCTCCCGGACCAGGGCAGGGGTAGAGTGGTTTGCTGACTCAAGTGTGCAATGACTGGTCGGCCCTCTCTGGCCGTCCAAATCAGTCATGCACACTTTTTCCTTCTCCATGCAGGCGGCATTACAGCCTGCAGGGAGGACATGCCCACCTCTACAGTCCCTGGCTGAGTGCCATGTCACAGCGCTCAAACCAATCACAACGCTCCATTGGAGCATTGTGATTGGCTTAGGGATGGGAGCCTGGCTGCCTGCTTCCAGTTCGGGAAAGTGGACTCAGGAGAGCAGGAGCAGGGACTCGGGACCCGGCCTGAATATAAGTGTAATTATTATTTATTTTTTCCAATCCTGCTGCCCCTAGTGTGACACCCCCTGTAAACCCCCCTCTATGGGCTCCCTCGTGACCCCGCAACCGCCCCTCGAGCCCTGTCATCAACCCCTGCCTGGAGAGTGGCAAAAATGCAAGTTATTCTGCAGGTTACCAATGCCCTATTCCCCGAAGAAACTGGAACAAAATTACCACCGACCACCTCTTCACTTCGCTTCACCAAAACCCTCCTGCCATATCATCGGACCCAAACTAAGCAGCCACCAACCTCACACAATGGATCACTCACAGCGCCGACGAACTAGCACCCTTGAAAAAACATCAAATCAAACAAGGTAGCAAAAAAGCCCCCTGGTTCAACAATGACCTTAAGAAATCCAAGAAGTTCTGTCGTACCCTCGAGAAAGCCTGGAGAAAAAACCCAACCACGGACAACCTGGCCACCTTCAAGAACGCCACCCGCAAACACCACCAGCTGATCCGATCCACCAAGAAATCAGCATTCAAGGATCGACTTGATAACAACGCCCAAAACAGCAAGGAACTATTCAACATCGTCAAAGAATTTACCAACCCCACCGCCGGCACCAACGACATCACTCCCTCCCAACACCTTTGCGACTCTCTATCATCATTCTTCCACAACAAAATCGTCGACATACATAACAGCTTCGAAAACCAGTCCGAAGACCTATCCACTCCACCCACCTCTGAACCAAAACCGCACTCTAACAACCTTAGCGCCAGGAACCCAATCACCACTGAAGACACCATCCGCCTGATGAACTCCATCCACTCAAGATCGCCAACGGACCCATGTCCCCACCACATTTTCAACAAAGCAGACTCCATTATCGCACCCTATCTCCGCAACGTCATCAACTGCTCCTTCAACTCCGCCACCTTCCCGGAAAGCTGGAAACATGCCGAACTCAGCGCCCTTCTGAAGAAACCCACAGCAGACCCCACTGAACCTAAGAACTACCGCCCCATCTCCCTCCTCCCTTTTCCTGCCAAAGTCATTGAGAAGGCCGTCAATAATCAACTCGCCGGCTTCCTTGAATCCAACAAATCCCTGGATTACGGAAATACCCTTTACGCCGGAACCACAGCCAAACTACAGAAAAAACTCCAACGCATCCAAAACGCCTCAGCCAGACTCATCCTAGACATCCCCCGCCAAGCTCACATTTCTGATGACCTGAAAGACCTCCACTTGCTTCCCATCAACAAGAGAATAACGTTTCTTCTCCTCACCCACGCACACAAAGCCCTTTACAACCTAGGACCCGAATGCCTCAACACATGACTGTCCTTCTACACCCCCACCCTCCGTCTACGATCGTCCAATCAAGCCCTCGCTGATATTCCGTGCATCCATAAATCCACCATGGGGGGTAGATCCTTCTCCTACTTAGCGGCAAAAACCTGGAATTCTCTCCCCACCCACCTCCGCCTTACACAGAACCACCTCTCCTTCAGAAAGCTTGGATATTCGATAAGTAATGCACCCCCACTCCCTCAAGCGCCTTGAGACCCTCTGGGTGAGTAGTGCGCTATACAAATTTCTGAACTTGAACTTGAACTTGAACTATATTTAAATTGCAGGGGGTAATCTCTCAAGCTTTCTAGTTTCAGGAAATGCTTTGAGAGAAATGTGTGCCTCCTACTAGTTTAAGGGGTACAGTTTAATTTCAGTAGCAGTTGGTGATTTTGAAGGTTTGAGAGTAGCGGGTCACACATATCCACCCCACATTTCACATAGAAAGCGGATTAGGAGTGTTCACAAGTTAAGTATTGGACTTTACAGTACAATTTTCACATACATGTAGTAAAAACAACATGTTCTAAAGAGGCATGCTTGAAATATTCAAGTACTTGCACTCTATGCCAAGCAAGCTAGACCATCCACATAGGTGTTGAGGTTTCACCTTTTCCACATAAGGTTTGAGAAAATGGTGGCAAAATGGTGCATTTTACAGCATGAATGTCCTTAAAAATGTCTTAGGGCCCGATTCACAGAATGAACTTAAAACTCAAACCTAAACTTACTACTGTTTCGGTATTCACAGATTGCACTTACTACTTTTGGTATTCACAGAATGAACTTAGTACTTTTGGCGTTCACAAAATGCACTTACTTCTTTTGGATTTTTCTCAATTTAGTAGAAGGAAAGTTAGGAACTTTACTACTACTAAATTGAGAAAAATCCTAATTTTAAGACTTTCGGTATTCACAGAAGGCATTTAGGAGTCCTAAAGTTAGTAGTCCTAACTTTACTACTACTAAATTGAGAAAAATCCTAATTTTAAGACTTTCGGTATTCACAGAAGGCATTTAGGAGTCCTAAAGTTAGTAGTCCTAACTTTACTACTACTAAATTGAGAAAAATCCTAATTTTAAGACTTTCGGTATTCACAGAAGGCATTTAGGAGTCCTAAAGTTAGGAGTCCTAACTTTACTACTACTAAATTGAGAAAAATACTAATTTTAAGACTTTCGGTATTCACAGAAGGCATTTAGAAGTCCTAAAGTTACGAGTACTAACTTCTGTGAATACCGAAATGAGTAAGTTCATTCTGTGAATACCAAAAGTAGTAAGTGCATTCTGTGAATGCCAAAAGTAGTAAGTTCATTCTGTGAATACCAAAAGTAGTAAGTGCAATCTGTGAATACCAAAACAGTAGTAAGTTTAGGATTGAGTCTTAAGTTCATTCTGTGAATCGGGCCCTCCGAAACCATATCTTATTTGTGCAATCTGAAAGTAGTAAGGTTGAATAAGAAACTGCACAAGTCTAGAAATCTTATTCCATGAGTATCAATAGAAAAGCAAGAAAGTTTTAATCGATCATACAGCTGTGCCATCACTCATATTAAGGAGAATTTTCAGGTTTGCACAACAGACTCATTAAAGTAGACTCACAGGTCCAGATTTTCTCCTGCCATAATGATTTTGTCACAAATACCAAACATAAATATATATTTTGAAATTAAATCATGTTTTCTTTGTAATATTTGCTTCTCCTTTTTACTACGTATATGATTGATGTCTAAAGGTCAGTTTGTCATTTTCATAAAGTATTTGTATTATGTCATGCATGATAGGTTGTGTTTTACATGCATATGTTTCAACATTTTTTGCCAGGAAGCACTTCACATGACATAAATGAAGGTATTATGCCAAGGGAAGCACCATTATGATAAGGTAGCACAAAATATTCTAAGAATTATTACCATTACACTAAGTGGCCAAATATGATCTCGCTAGGAAAGCCCTCAGTACGACTCTGATCCAGAGGGGCTTCCTGGCGAATCGCGCTGTGCGAGCCCGACTGAACAAGTACAATGCAGCCTTATGCTGACGAACTCAGTGCGCTCAGACCCCCATCGGATTCCCATACCAAAAAAGGGGTGGGTGGGGTAAAGCGTACAAGCTGTGGCGGGCACTCCATTTTGCCCGCCAGACTGGGCATGCGTTGATCAGGGGAACCCGTACGCACCCCCTTGTAACCGATTTGGAGATCTCCGGATGAATTGGGCCTGCTACGGCCCCTCGAAATCTGATTCGGACAGCCGTTTCGTTTCGCTGAGATCAAGTTGATACAGCTGTCCGAATTATGCACCATACTCGCTCGTTCGGAATCCGGCTCCATTGCGTGGCACAGTTCAGCTCTGTATGAGTCAGATGAACAAGACCTGGTTCGGAAACGATTTGGTCGACGAGGACGAGTTCTTCGCATTGTACATGGTCGTTCGGAGTGGGGGACGACTCGGTAGGAAACATAGGCTCCGAAACGGATTTGCTCATTCCGGAACCCGTCTGAAGGCATTCCTAGTGAGATCATAATCAGCCCCTAAAGCCAGCATTACATCTGGGTAGGGCATGTGCATACAAAGGATGCTAGCTATACGTTACAAATGATGATTGTATTACCCCCATTATGAATAACAAGGATAAACACCATCACAGCAATAATGCCCACAATTTACAAAGACAATCAGGAAGTTCAACAACATCCTATACAACAAAGTAGGCAGACAACCAGTCCCATCCCCTACATTGTACATTCAGAATCACTTACTTATAATGGCCAAGATTCATAATACATCCCTTTTGCCCCCTAGCTAGTCATGTATCACTGATACCATCCTACATCACACTATTGCTTTAATCAAATTTGTTGAGGCATCCTCTCCTCTCATACATTGCCTTTCCAGCCTCCATACACCAGTCAATACTAGCCATTGCTCCTTAGTTGGCATCTGTGAGGATACCCAATATCTAAAGACATCTCACTTTGCTACTAATAAACCCAACATACAAAACAAGAGGGTTTTCCTTGGAAGATCCACACCACTTGGAATACCCAAGAATATGAACTGAGAGATGAAAGGGTCTCAATTTCTAAAATGTAATTCACTTCCTAAAGTGTAACTCTCCAATAGTCTTAGGGGCCCATTAGGATGGCGGGCGGATTGCCTCCGCCAGGGTAGCGGTGGCCACCGCCATCCGCCCGCATTCCCCCCCCGCCATATTACGATGGCGGAGGGGACCGCAGCGGTCGGAAAGACCGCCCGCCTGTTTTCCGCCCCGGTCGCATAGCGGCCGGGGCGGAAAAGGGATAACATGGTGGCGGTGTCTATCAGACACCGCCAGCCATATTAGAATAGGCATTTCTCAATGTCTTTCCGTGGCGGCAATGCGGCCACGGAAAGGCATGCGGTGTTCACTCTGGGTGGCCCCTGTGGGCCCCGAGAGTGATGGGCAAAGGAGGGTGGCACACGGGGGGGTACCTGTGGTACCCCCCTGCATTTGCATAATCGCAGCGGCAGGCACCGTGCGGTGCCTGCCGCTTCGAGTATGCAAATGCGTGCATTTGTTTTTAATATTGTGGCGGGCGGTGCAGTGAGCACCGCCCGCCACCATGTTACTTTGAGGAAAGCGCCCACCACAGTGGCAGGCGCATCCTAATGCCAATGCCGGGACCCCCGCCCTTTAGGCGGGCGGTCCCGATCTCCGTTAGGATGGCGGGTGGAATGTTTCCGCCCGCCATCCTAATGGACCCCCAAGAGCCTACAGTATTCCCAAACAGTATGGAAGAAAGAACCCTTCTCTTTGATACACTTCTCTCAGGGAGAAGTCAGGGCGCGACCCATTCTATGGTGATTAGATCTATTGGAGTTGGTCATGTGCAGGATTTTAAAGTGGATCAACACGAAACCTTGCTTCAATAGCAAGCTCTCCGAGATACAGCAGGGCCACCCCCCAATCAATATCCTCCAATTCACTAAGAGTCAGTACCCATCTCTGTCAGAGGGCCACCAGATTGTCTTAATTAGGGTCTCATGTGTAGAATATACTGCTCCCAATTTCGTCAACAAAATCCGATTTTGAAGTGAGTTTTAGCCCAGCAAGTCAGACGCAAACAGTGTTTCTGCCTATTGGGCCTGTCTGAGCTGTGTATATGTATATAGCTGTGAGTGAGAAACTTCCATTCCTTTTGCTTATGCCAAAAAGTCAGTCAGTTAGTCAGTCAAAATACTTTATTCGACTCTATGAGCCATAAAAGTGTGCACAAAATCCAATTCATTTTCATCCATTTACATATAAATTCATGAATAAATACATATTACTTTCATTTAAAAAAAAGAAGAAAGAGAACTTAATATACATTTAGTATTTACTACATATCCAAAAGGTCTTAATGTTTCTATCCTCTACCATGTCTCACACAATAGAGGTTCCAATTAAGTCTCACCAGGCATTACCCGCTAGTTTAGGCACGTCTTTCAACATAGTCTGCTCTGATAGGAGTAATGCCATAGTGGCTTTTCCCTTATTTCCCAAATAATCTGCTGCTCTCACTCAGGCCAGTAATACTGTCTCTGTCGGGGTGACATCTCTTTCGGGTATCAGGGACTATGTGTAGTAGCGTTTTACCCCTCAGCTGCTGGAAATTTCTCCCTTCCAGTGCTGAGCTCTTTTTTGGCTTTTTTGGCTGTTTGAGATTGTTCACGCTTAGGCCCCATAACATTTTGTCCACATAAGGCATCCACGCAAAATGTGTCTTTTTTGCCATCATCCTAGGGATTGTAAAGGTACCCAGGGTTTGTCGATTCCCCTGAAGGGGTCCATGAAAATGGCCAGAATATTGAAAAATGTTGGGGTTGTGGGTAAAATAAGGAAAGAAAGTGCTCTGGATAAAAGTGTCTGGTTCTTTTCATAAAAATGGCATCATTGAACAGTTTGCTGTCTTTCAGGAACATGCGGAGCAGAATCAAATAAACAATTTTTTTACCACAGTTTTTGCATTTTTCAAAGAGGTAAACCAATTTTCCTATTTTTGTGCTTTCAGCCTACTTCCAGTTTGTGATGGAAACTAGTGTAAAACACATGGATGATCCAGGAACGTGAAATATTTCTGAAAAGTAGACAACATTTTGAATTCAGCAAGTGGTCATATATGGAGATAGCTTAAGGCATTCCCAAAGAGTGCAGACCCATATCTAGGAGGTCATGCTAAGCCACTTTACATATCTTTGCTTTTCATGGCATTGTAGATATGAAGTAAGTCAAAGCAGCGCAAGTCACTCGTTGTCTTACTCTGCGCCAATGAGGCATTCCATGGGAGTTGCGGTGGGTGTTCCCACGCAACACCCATGGATTTTGATGCATTCCCAGAATTACAAGGACGTATGAACCTGGAAATGCGTCAAAAGCCTACGCTTCCCACGGGGATGCATAATAAGCAGAAATAGCTTTGATGCTCCTCGTTATTACCTCGTTCTTTGTGTACTGCATTCTGCAACACACATAGAAGGAGGAAAGCACATTGATTGTTTTTGTGTAGGAAGGTGCCCCTTCTGGAGAACCGCAGCCTTAAGGCCCGGTGGCGCAGGGTACGCCTAAATCCCCGGGATTCACCTGCCTTGTCAAAACAGAGACACAGACTCTTCGTCTGGCATAGAAGATGGTATTTATTAGCTGCAGCTAGTACAGTGGTCTTAGAAGTCGTCAGTACAATAAGGTTCAAAAGAGACTGCCACTTAACTCCGTGGCGCACAGGTTTATATACAATACAATACAATGCAAAAATGCAATCACACACGAGCATGAGCTATAGGCAAATGTTAAAGACAATGTTTTAAGACCTAAGCAACTCAAGTTCCCGGTTCTGTTCGTCATTCGACCCCTTAAGTAAATCACAAGCGAATCCACACAATTCGATTTACAAGCAGATAAAACACAGCTGCGTGTCGTAGAAGGACAGAGGAGAAACAGGAGAATACATGAGATGTGTAGCGAAGGACAGCAGATAAGATAACTTAAAGGAAACAATGGTGTGAAATGACATGTAGTCCGGACGGGGATTAATCAGCTCAGACAGGAATTAGTGCACTCGGCCAGACCCTGACACTTGTTAGCAAACATAGGCAAGGATGCCACCTGACACGCAAAGCAGAAACGACATAAACATCGCGTTCGCCTAGCTGCCAGAGTGAGGGCAACACAAAATGGCGGCGATCTCAAAATGGAGGCTGAGCACGAACTAATTCGTAATTTTCAGAACCTCAGACCCTCCTTTTGCCATTACTCAGGCAAAAATAACCCAACTGAGTCAGAGTCAACACTGATGTTCATGAGATCTTCAAGCTGTTGCTGCACCATCATTCTAATATTCTCTGTCTTCTGAGCTGCAGATCGTGGAACGCATAGAGTAGCCAACAGGCCACAAACTGCAGGACCACACTGAACACATAAACATGACAGCTAAAATTGCTCCAAGGAACGTTAAAATCTTCCATCCCCAAGTTGATAGTATTCCCAAAAGCCATCCCATAAAATACCAATCTCCTTTGTCCTGATGTATCGACTCGGAGACTGTGTGCAATTTAGAAATAGCTTGGTATACTGCTGGAGCGTCATCTGGAATATAAATGCAGCAACTAGATCCGATCAATCTACAGACACCTCCTCGATCTGCTAAGATCAGGTCTAACGCAATTCTATTTTGGAGCATCATAAGACGGTCCGCTTGAAGTTCTGCTGTAATGTTACCTATCGCACCTGAAGTAACATTAATAGTGGTCTGAACCGCTCGAACCAATTGCCTAATGTGTCTGCTGTCAAAAGGGAACGAATCCTTTAAGGAAATCTCCTCCCTCTTTTTCTGCCGTGTCTTTGGCATCGAATACGCCTCTGCTATGTCTAACTCTATGATGGTCTGACGAAGCCGTATATGTAGGGGGAAGGAGGAAAGCTATGTAGCAAGTTCCAGAGAAGGTAACCAAGTGTAAGCTCGATCATTACAAACAAAATATGTTCCTTGAGACGGAACCAACTGAAGAAAATCAAGAGATGAAAGAACATATGTATATGTACATTTCTGGATGTCGTCGATTTTCTTACTGTTAATTTGGAGACAAAGATCACCTTTATGAGGCACAGTCCACACTGGGGAAGTCTCGCCTTTTCTAGTTTTGTCACTGAGAATGGAGACATAGTGAGTAACATTCCATCCATCGTAAGCTTTCTTTTCATCCAATGGAATCTTACTTTTCTCTACAATCTTGGCCATTACCACTATGCTTTTTATCAAGGAGCTATGGCTAAAATCCAATCCATTTCCAGGAGTTCTCACAGGGCTTCTAAGTCTGTTGTGGTATGCGGCTGAAAACATTGTCAAATAGGCCCAAGCTGCACCTTCATATGAGAAAGGAAGAACCAAATATGGCATTCCCTTTTGTGTATTGTGTGGCATAAGTCCGCACACCCAACAATCAGTCATATTAATGGCCAACTGATGTTGGTGTAACAACTGAATAAACATATTGTTCATATACTCAGCTCTCCTTATCTGCTCATGAGGGGGTAAAGTATGCATTTTGTGTGAGAAGACAGAATGACGAGAAGGCAAATAAGTCGTAGTATTCGCAACATTTCTTGATTGTAAAATATGGACAATCCATCCTGTGCAGGCTAATAAGATACACAAAAACATAAGAACACACAAAGCTACGCCAAATCGGTTGCGTAATAATTTACAATATTTTGATCTCATTTCTTGCTTCCTATTTTCCCTACCTACAATTATTGTACCATCCATCTTTATCTAAAAAAAATGTTGCTCACGGCACTCTTCCTCGATCACTCAGCTAATCACTTCTGTATACCTGAGGCACTAGCCGTTTACTAAAGAACAGAGTCAGGTTACAGTCTGAGTCTCCTACCGTGACCCTAAGACGGAGACAGATGGCACATCTAATGCTAATATCACACAGAAAGCAAAAAGGACAAAAAGAATGTCTTTTAATTAATAAAAAGTGTTCAAGAGTTCAGTTCATTGGGTCTTTGTCTTAAATTGTAGCGTGTTTTGCTTGGCACGGTCAGATTTTTAAACAGTATTTCTGGGTTGGTGGTGTCTATTCGACGATGCACAGGCACAGCAGCTTGAAGAATGTTGTCATTCGCTTTTTCAGACTGAGTCCCATAAATCTGAGCATCACTGAATGGAACAAAACAAGGAACTGCTGCGGTGTCCGATTCTCTCACACCACTACGAATCCACTGGTCAAAGGGTAATGGAAGTGGCACCTTTTTACAGTGCACTCCATGTATCCATCTTCGTTTTCCCACCACCTTGACAGCCGTGCGAGTAACAAGCAAAACTTGCGTAGGCGTAGACCAAGAGGCTCCAAATTCTTAGTCCGCTGAAAATTCTTCACACAGACCCAGTCACCGGGCAAGATGGTGTGACCTGGATCTATGGAGGCCTCTAGCAGAACACTCTATACCTGTTGACGAATAACACTCAATTTAGTAGTCAAATCATGTAAATAATCGATCAACAAAGGATATGGTATGTCTGAGTATCTTTTGGGACGGGGGACGCCCCAAACATTAGCTGGGCATCCAAATACCACTTCATATGGGCTGAGTCCCATACGAGAGTGCACAGTAGTTCTGGTTGACAAAAGAGCTAGGGGCAAGGCATCAGGCCAAGCAAGACCTGTACTGGCTTGTATCTTTGCCAGCTTAAGCTTGAGCGTACCATTGTAACACTGAACTAAACCCGCTAACTGTGGATGGTTCGCCGCATGAAACTTTTGTCTGATTCCAAGGCCAGAACATACTTTCTGCATTATCTGGCCCACGTATTCACTTCCATTGTCACTCCAGACAATGCGCGGCAAACCAAACCTAGGGAAGAATTCCTTAATCAGCACCTTGGCAGTTGATAAAGCAGTGTTATCTTTCAAGGGGTAGGCCTCTATCCAACGGGAAAAGGCACATACCACCACCAGAACATACTTGAGGTTGTTGCAGTGATCCATATGAATGTAATCGATCTGCAACACCTCAAAGGGATATGACGGAGGAGCAAAGTGGCCTGCCGGAGTTGGGGTTCCTTTTCCTGGATTATGCATTAAACAAACAATGCAATGCTTAACCACATTTTCTGCACATTTCGGAATTCCTTCATTCTGCCATACCGGAGCCAAAAGCTTGCATATGCCTTTCGCACTAATGTGAGCTGGGCCATGAGCCATAGTCATGACCGGCAACACATAAGCGTCCGGTAACAACCATCGCTGATGTTCCGACAACTCTGTCCAACAACCCGTCGAATCTAACATTCCCGTCCTTTCTTTCCACATACTCAATTCTTTCTCAGTAGCTTCTCCCTGAATCGTTTTCACACTTTCAATCGTGTCTTCAGACATTCCAATTTCCCTCACCCAATTTGCGGGACCTGCCACATACATTCGACTGGTAGTGTTTCTATCTGTGGTTCTCGCCACCTCATCTGCAAACGCATTTCCACGACCCACATCATCTATAATTTTCTTATGTGCACTGCACTTTATGATCGCTATTTGTGCAGGTAAAGTAAGTGACTCAAGGAGATCTGTCACTAACTGACCATGCTGAATCTTTGTCCCATGGGAGGTGAAGAATCCTCTCTCCCTCCACAACTTTCCAAAACTATGCGCAACGCCAAAGGCGTACTGACTATCCGTGTACACATTCACTCTCTTTCCCTTCGATAGCACACACGCTCTAGTCAAAGCTATCAATTCAGCTGCTTGGGCTGAATTATGTCCAATACGTGCCGTCTCGACAATAGTGCATAAGGTGGTAACAGCATAGGCAGAAGTGATTTCTCCATTTGGAACTTTAAAACAAGAACCGTCCACCCATAGGATCCCGTCCGGGTCCTTGAGCGGAGTGTCCTTTAAATCAATCCTCCCCTTCGTTTCTTCTTCTGTTCGAAGAAAACAATCATGTTTTTCCCTATTGTCTTTCTCATCTGGAAGTTGCAACAGTGTAGCTGGATTTAACGCGTTACATCTTTTGATATGCATGTGACTTGCTAGAAGTGTCAGCTCGTAACCAGACAACCGAGCACTAGTGAGGTGCTGCGTCTTGGTTCTATTTAACAAAGTATCCACTGCATGTGGAACCATAACAATAAGTGTGTTATCGAATACCAATCCGGCAGACTGTCTAATAGAAATTGCGGCAGCTGCTGTGGCTCTAAGGCAACTGGGCAAAGCTTTAGCTACTGGATCTAATGTAGCGGAGAAATAGGCACATGGCCTTTGCTTATCTCCAAATTGCTGCGTCAAAACTGACAACGCGCAACCTTCTCGCTCGTGAACGTACAATGTAAAGGTCTTACTATAATCTGGGGTACCCAACACTGGAGCATAACACAGGGCAGTACGTAGATCAACAAAACGTATCTGACATTCATCCGTCCAAGGGAGTGGATGGGGTGTGTCTTTCAACGTTAGTGCCAATAATGGTTTTACCAAAAGTGAAAAATTGGGAATCCATTGTCTACAGTAGGAAGTAATACCCAAAAGGGCATGCACTTCTCTCTGTGTGGTGGGTACAGACAACTGTGAAATGGCATGAATACGTTCTGGAGTCAATCGCCTTCCCTCCTTCAACAAGAGATGACCTAGATAGGTCACTTCTTGTCGGACATATTGCAACTTGGAGGGCGATACTTTGTGGTTCAAAACAGCCAAATGACGCAACAATACAACAGTCACGTTCTTACACACATCTTCCGTATCAGCAGCCACCAGCAAATCATCCACATACTGAACAAGTGTAGCACCTGGAGGCAAAGAAAAAGTATCAAGTTGACATTTAAGAGCTTTGCTGTAAATAGAAGGACTTTCACAATAGCCTTGAGGAGCTCTTTTGAATCTGAAACTTCGGCCACCCAAAGAGAAACCAAAGATATCCCTACTTTCTTCAGCAATGGGAATGCTAAGGAAAGCATTCTTAAGATCGATCACCGAGAACCAAGCCGCTGAAGCAGGAATCATCGTCAATAAAGCTGTAATGTCGGGAACAACAGGGAACTGTGGTACCACTATTTTTTTTACTTCCCTTAAATCAATAACAAATCTATAGACAGGAGGCTGTGAAGGATCCGTCCTCTTAAGGATCGGAAGAACAGGGCTGTTACAAACATTGCCTCTGGTCTCTTCAACTACACCTTTCTGAATGAAATCATCAACAATAGCCAACAATGCCCTCTCTCCATCACTAGAAATACGATATTGAGGAAAGCGTGGCATTCTAACATTATCTTTAATTGAGACAACATACGGTGGGATCTCAAGACGACCCACGTCATTCGGGCCCGCGGCCCAAAGACTTTCCGGGAGAGAAAGTAATTCAGGTGGAAACTCGTCCCGAGATAAATACATGGGAGACAGCAATCTCTTTCCCAACGTGAGATGCACACCAGAAGGGGAACAATACAATGTCGCATGTAGTCTTTTTAACAAATCCAAACCCAGTAAATTCTCACCACAGCCAGTTGTCAAAATAAGCGGAGCTTCCAAGTCATAAGGGCCAATCGAAACAGGCAAGGGGCAGGAAACCGGATTACAGACTGGAGCGCCAGAAAATCCCACTGAAGTATTTATTAAGCCAGACAAAGGTACCCCAGGGAGTTTAGAATGAATGATAGAACTTCTCATCGCACTAGTATCCAAAAGAAACTGTTCTGAAGCACCCATTGCATTGACAGTGACATATGGCCCATTTTGATCTACTGGAATCGACACAACTCCCTCACTTTGTCCATGGCTGTCCTATTCAGTCTGAAAATCATCATTATAATACTGCGCAGATGGAACTGTCTGCTGGTCAAAGTAATTGGAAGTAGATGGGACAATGGGACGCTGCTCCTGAGAGGACGCACCTCGTCCTCTGCCTCTAGATCCTGTCTGAGAATTACCACGACCTCGAGAAGCAGACATCCCATTATTACGCTGTAGTAAGACCGGACAACTATTCTTGAAATGTCCCTCTTCCCTACAATATGCACATTGATTAGGACCTAATGAAGGTCGCGGTGTAAAATATTCAGGCTTTTGTAACAATCTCTGAAACTGTGGAGGCTGTTGAAACTGAGAGTTCTGCTGATGCTGATTCGAGCGAGGCGGATACGCCTGCTGTAAAAGAACTTTAGTTTTTAAATCTTTATTTTTCTTCTCCTGCTTTTCTTTCTCTTCCTTATCGCTATTCTCATAGTACTGTGCAGTAGCCAATATTTCGTCAGGAGAAGAGACAGCCCATGCACTTTCAAAACTCTTTAATCTATTCGATAATTCGGGAAGCAAATTATATACAAATTTGTCCACAAACAACCGTTGACCACCTTCGATACTTAAATCCTGACCACTGTGATCTATAAAAGTTTCTTCGAAACGAGTGAAGAAATCCGAAACACTTTCGTCTTTCTTTTGCTTGCATGCGGCCAACTTATCCCAATTTAATCGCACTGCAGGTATCATTGTCTTTATCAATTAAATTATTCTACCTGGAAGAGCCGTAATCAAATCCTCGGGTTTTGCACCACCCACCTGATTTGCATCCGCAGCTCTGATGGCAGCCCAATCACCACCCAGTTCAGCCAAATGATTTTCCCTAAGAATCCGTGCCCATATACCTTGCGGGACAACGTTTCCAAACAACATATCAATATCAGCCAAATTCATAATACAAGCATCCACTGTCTGAGACAATTCTTTGTAATCTCCAGCAGGATTTTTACGGGGGTCAGGAAGAGTTTGCTTAAGCGCGAATACTTCCGACCTCTTCCAGGGTTCGTGAACCCATATACGCTGAAAATGAGCCGGAACAGCAGGTGGACCAATCACTGCTTCTCTCCATACGGGAGGTACTTCACGCATCGGATAATTCTTGCTACCCTTTTTATTGACGGGATCAACCTCAGAAAAAGACAGGGACAGAAACATTGTTCGAAACGCAATGAGTCTAGTTACTGCCTCCTCCACTCGGTGTCCTACAATAAAACCCTTATCGAAATCAGCTTGTAATTTCTGGAGGTCCGTAGGAACTGTATCTAACTCCATATCTTCCCAACCTCTAATAAGAGTTTGACACATAATGTTGAAAACATATCTCTGCGTGGGCTCCCCCCATTGATGAAAGCAACTCATGATATCTTCAGTACTATACTCTGGTCCATGCTCAATCCATTTGCGAGCGAGAGAACCCAAAGCTATCTTCTCTTCGGCAAAAGGAAGTTGACAACGAGATTGTCATTTAAAGAAAGTTGGAGACATTTGCATAGACCTAACGAAAGGGGAAAAGAAACTTGAAACAGCATCTGCTATCCTCCTCTGCGAAATAGGAGAATCCCTCGAAAGGATAGGAGGTATCACAGATGCAGAAGGCAGCGGAGAGTGAAACGTAGCAGACTGAGGAGTAGGAGTGGAGAAGGCGGGGGCTGAAGTACAGGCTGCGAGGGCGGAGCAGAAGCAAGTAGGGAAGCATTAAGGGGCAGAGCCGGTTGCTGAACAATCGGTAATTGGACAACCACTTGTTAAGGGACGGGAGGGGGTAACGGCGGTGCGTTCGCATTCTGAACATAGGATGGAGGTGAATTTAATAAGCAAGACATTAGGGAATCTTCTTCTAATTCCTTACTTTTATCTGAAGAGGAAGTAGGCAACATCGGATAGCCTCTATCTATGGCCATACGATGTTGTCTCTCTGATACCTCCTTCGCATCGTCTACTTCGTTGTCCTTAAACTGCTGGGCAGCCTGCAGGACTGACATGTCTTGCGCTTTCTTATCCTTTTTCGCTTGTTTTTTTTTTTCTTTCTGTTTGGCTTCTTTACGCCACAGGCGAAAGGAGTCAAACATAGCCGGCCGGGCTTTTCTTTTAAACAAAATCGTTTCCAAATGATCTAATATAGCAGGATCAAAGCTATCATTATGGGGCCATCTTAAAACTCCACTATTTTTCGTGTATCGGACCCATGTCTCGTTAAAGGTAATGGGACCAATACCATGTTTTGAATAGAGCTCATAAGTCGGAGTTCCAATTGGAGGAATCAGACATGATTCCTCCAACTGGGAATCCCTCGTACAACCCAAACAACAAAATCTTTTAAACTTACTCAGCCCAGGCATCGTCACTTCTCTTGACTGATCACAAACAACAAGGGGTGTAGATCAGTGGAACAGTACAATCGTACTTACCCCTTGGCTTCAGCTATTGCAATATCTGAATCAGAGACTAAAAAATCAAAACAAAATAAAGGTCTGTGGGAACGACCCACCAAATACTTAACTAAGAATCGTTCTGCGCCAGCGAAGGTCCGTCTATCGTCTCGCTCTATCAAAACTTTAGAAGGGTCCAAGGCAGGGCGACAGTCAGGGCAGCAGTCGTCAGCAGCCGTCAGAGAGGAGTAGCCGCACCATCATAGACCTTCGGTCCACTTTCGACATACAGGGGTTGATTACACGGTGCGCTTCCTCCGGAGTTTTCCTGCGGGGCTCCTCACGACCCTCGGGCTCAACCACTACCGCTGAAGTCGCCCCACGTTGGGCGCCAGTTGGAGAACCGCAGCCTTAAGGCCCGGTGGTGCAGGGTACGCCTAAATCCCCGGGATTCACATGCCTTGTCAAAACAGAGACAAGGACTCTTCCTCTGGCGTAGAAGATGGTATTTATTAGCTGCAGCTAGTACAATGGTCTTAGAAGTCGTCAGTACAACGAGGTTCAAAAGAGACTGCCACTTAACTCAGTGGCGCACAGGTTTATATACGATACAATACAATGCAAAAATGCAATCACACACGAGCATGAGCTATAGGCAAATGTTATAGACAATGTTTTAAGACCTAAGCAACTCAAGTTCCCGGTTCTGTTTGTCATTCGACCCCTTAAGTAAATCACAAGCGAATCCACACAATTCGATTTACAAGCAGAGAAAACACAGCTACGTGTCGTAGAAGGACAGTTGAGAAACAGGAGAATACATGAGACGTGTAGCGAAGGACAGCAGATAAGATAACTTAAAGGAAACAATGGTGTGAAATGACATGTAGTCCAGACGGGGATTAATCAGCTCAGTCAGGAATTAGTGCACTCGGCCAGACCCTGACACTTGTTAGCAAACATAGGCGAGGATGCCATCTGAAACGCAAAGCAGAAATGACAAAAACATCGAGTTCGCCAAGCTGCCTGAGTGAGGGCAACACAAAATGGCGGCGATCTCAAAATGGAGGCTGAGCACGAACAAATTCGTAATTTTCAGAACCTCACTTCCTGCACAAAAACAATTATTCCTACAACACAGACACCCTTGAACCATGGTGCAAGTGTGCCTGCGTTAGCGCAAGGCAGCCAAAACAGCACCAGTGCAGTGGCAAAGGACAGGAATGTGCTGTTTATCAATGCATTCTTGCCCTTTCCTATTGATGCAGGTCAGCACAGTGAAGTGACTTACTGCCCTGCTCTACGTCAAAACGTATAAATGAGGTCCTACTTGGTGAAATAAAGAAATATTAAAAAATGAGTTGGGCAGTGCCATGGCTTGGCCAGGAACGATGGCGGTCGTGTAGTTTGAGAGCTCCGACCAGCCGCGTATTAGCCCTACAATTATCCTGTCCCTAGACATCCAGACAGAGAAGCGACATATCCTTTCGGGCTTGCCTACCTCCAGACGAACCTCCGGTGGTAGTGCGGCACAACTTTTGCTCTGGCAGGGCGAGTGGAGCTCTGGTGCAGAGGAGCGGCCTGCTGGGATGCCGACGGAGAACAAGCCGAGGCCTCCCATTCATCGCTGACCCGGCGAGGTGCGCCTGGAGCTCGGCGCGGGGTAAAGGTGTGGCCGGTACGGAGGGGGCCTCTGTCGATCCGGTGCCCCGGTGCCTGCGTTGCCCGCCCGGCCCAGCGGAACAAGCGGAGGTGTTGCTGCGGCAGCAGGGGGGCATGCGTTGCGGCCCCTGAAGAGGTCGGGCTGCCGATTTCCTGGAGCGGTCTGGCTGGAGCGGCCGCCATCTTGGGACACATCGGGCACCCTGAGGAGACGGTGGAGGAAGGGTGCCCGACTTATCATCAGCCGGAGCGGCGATACCCTTGGCGGTGGAGGGGAGTTGGGGACCCCTCCCGGAAGGCCCTGGTGGTAGTGGGTCGATCAGGCCTGCCGGCCCAGCCGTATGAGATCTGAGTCTCCGGCGGTCTGCTGGAGGCGCACGGAGAGGGGGACGAGTGTGGTCTGGGCTCTGCTGAGGTACAGTGGACATGAGTGGATCTGCGAGGGGCAGTGGGAGAGCCTTGTGCCCCCCTCCTCCACCCCCTCTTCCTGAACTTTATTGGTGGCGGCGAATGTCGCCAGTAGGACCGGTGGTTGGGTCGGGCCACAGAGCCGGTTGGGGGCAGAGGTGCCCCATGGCCTGGCGGAGTGGTGCCTGTGAAGGGGTGCACCAGCGGTGGCAACCCGGGCCTGACACCCACAATCTTCTCATGGAGGGCCCCTTGTGGCCTGCAGCCGGGGCTGACTATACACCTTGTGGCCTCGACGGAGCGGGGCGCGTACGCATGGCCCCTGCACAGCGGCGACTGGGAGAGCCCCCCTGCGGCCTGCCGGGCTCGACACGGTCTGCTTGAAGATCTCTGGAGGCTTCCGCTGGTGTGGTGCGCCACGATGACAGGGAACCACGCAGGTGGGGGCCACAACAAACAGGGGACCATCGATAAGTTCACGGAGGCGGGCCTCGCAGCTGGTGCGGCGGGGTTGCAGAATCAAGCACCCGACAACGCGGCTCTGCTGGCGGCGATAGCTCAGTCCAGAGATATGCAGGACGCCAAGATCGGGGGCAAGTGCATCACTGGAACGGAGACCCACATATTGGAGGTAGAAGACGGTCGCGGACATGGAGAAAATACTAGCTATGCTAGCGTCGAGGATGCCGAAGGGCGGGCCCGGCGGAACAACCTGTGGTTCATGGGATTTCTGGAGGGCTGTGAGGGGGACAACATGGAGCGCTTCCTTACCTGGTGGTAGGAGGGCTGGCTCCCCCCAGACGTGCTGTCTCGCTGCTTTGTGGTCGAGCGGGCTCACAGGGCCCTGATGCAGAAACCCCGCCAGGGGCGCGCCCAAGGGTCGATTATCACCAAATTTCTGAACTACTCGGATCGCGACACTATCCTGCGGCAGCCGAGAGTCAAGGCCTCCCTCACATGCGACAACGCGGCCATCCTCATCTTTCTGGACTATACCTGCAGGGTGCAGCAGCAGCGGCAGTCCTTCCTCGTGGCAAAGACTCGCCTCCGGGGCCTCAACCTTCAATATGCCCTGCTGTATCTGGCTCGGTTGAGGGTCATCTTTCAGTCCCGCACACTGTTCTTCGACTCCCCAGAGGAAGTGTTTAAATGGATGGATGAAACAGTGAAACTGCGCGTCAACGCACCGCCAGGCAGAGAATCGGATTCTTCCTCGAGTGGTATGGCCCGCGAGGGCCTCAGGAGTCAGCAGCGACGCAACAGGTGATCACGGTCCAGACGCAGCTCCCGTTCTGGCTCCGTGCTCCGGCAAAAGGATCCGTCACCGGAGCAACAACCCAGGGTGGACTGACAAGTGGGACTCCTGAACTGATTACAAAGTATGGTAGGACTGGATGTCTAGATGGGCTAGTACTTAAGGTTGGGAGCCTGGCCCCGCAGGAGTGGGTGGGTGGGAGTGACGGTACACAGTTGTGGGTTGTCTTTTGGGGATCCATTGGAGGGGGTGGTTCTTGTTCCCCCGTTGGGGACCCGGCTACAGTCCGACCGTGACAGGTGCTTCCATGTTAGTGAGGTACGGGGTTGGGGGTGGAGGGGGGTTGGCAAGGGGGTTTGGCGTTTGGGGGAATGTTCGTTTACATTTTGATGCTGTATGTATGCCACACCGTTTGCATGTTAGGCCACATGGACACCAACAATCCACATAGAGTCTTTCCACCATGTCTAACGTGGAGGGAGAAGGGCGGGTAGCTCCGGCTCCCTGCACATCCTTAGTTGCAATGTGTGTGGGGTACTGGATAAGGTAAAACAGGGGGCGGTTCTCCAGTTTGCTAAAAGGGCCAGGGCTGATGTACTCCTGCTCCAAGAGACTCACTTGCTGGGCGTGAAGGCGCTATGCTTGCAACGCTTTGGGTTCCACCAGGTATTCCACTCGGGGTTCACAAAGGGATCAAGGGGGGGTGGCAATTCTAATACACCGCAGGGTCTCCTACACACATGAGAAACTTTGGACAGACACACAGGGTAGATACGTCATTGTGCAGGGAAGGATTGGGGGGATAGGTTGACCCTGGGTAGCGTTTACGTCCCACCGCCACTACAATGGACCCTGGTGGAGCGCCTCATGTCACTTTGGAGTGACATGCCAGATACCCTATTGTGGTTGGGGCGGATTGGAACGACGTGATGGAGCTGGGCTGCGATAGGTGGAGGAGCGGGGCGATAGACGGGGTGGGGGCCTACCCACTAAACTGCATGCCCTGGCCACAGGACTTGACTGGAAGGATGCTTGGAGACATATGCACGGCCCACGGAGGGAGTACACCTACTATTCAACGGTACACAACTCATTTTCCAGACTGGACTACATCTTTATCCCCAGGGGACTGACACATAGGATACTACTGCACCGCTTGTGCCAGGGCACACTTCATGCCCAACCACTGGCTCCGGAGGGGATGCCCGTTCTTGAGCCTCCGGCCATTACGGGGAGCTTCGCTGCATATAATGAGGGTCTTTATGCGCCCAGAGAATGCCTGGCGGAAGACGTTGTACAGAAGTTTATTGACGATCTCCCCCCGGGATCAGTCCCTGACGAGGTCCGGGAGCAACTAGATAGGCCCCTGACTGATGATGAGTTGGGCACAGCCTTGGGAGAGTTGAACCCCGAAAAGGCCCTGGGCCCCAATGGTTTTCCGTGCAAATTCGTCAGGCGGTTGTACGCGCAGCTGGGCCTGCACCTTCGTCCGGTTGTGGAGGAGGCGCGCGAGGACGGCCTGCTTCCCCCGGATTGGAGGCATGCAGAGGTGGTGGTCTTCTTGAAACTGGGTAGACCCCCCGAGAGCCACATGTCCTACCACCCTATATCTCTACTCAATATTGAGGCCAAGGTCCTGGCTAAGGCTTTGGGTAATAGGCTTGGGCCCCACATCGCTGACTTCGTCCACCCCGATCCGGCGGGGTTTATGCCTCAAAGGGCGACTCTCCACAATATTAGACACGCCCACGTTGCGATATTGGCTTGGGAGAGATTAGGGGAGCAGGCGGCGTTATTTCTAGTGGCTATGGATAGGGCCTTCGATTCCCTGAGCGGGGTGTACTTGTTTGCCCTGCTGCGGCGCCTACATTTTGGCCCGCGCTTCATGGCCTATCTACAGTTGTTATATACAGACCTTACGGCGTCAGTACGCGTGGGGGGGAGCAAGCTCTCATTCCTTCCGTGTCCAGTGGGGCACGCAACAGGGTTGTCCCCTCTCCCCCTATTTATTCGCTCTCAATTTGGAGCCGATAAGCGGCGTGGGTGCGCATTGACGCCCAGCTCAAGGGCTTTAGGTGGTCGTCGGGTATTACCGACAAAATAGCACTATACGCTGACAATGTTCTGTTCTTTCTTACGGACTTGGATCGGTCGGGACCGCGGCTGCTACGTATTCTGCAGATCTTTGGCGAAACCTCGGGTCTTTATGTGAACCCGGGCAAATCGACGTTGTGGGTATTGGGTGGACAGCAGCGCGTGGGGGCGTGGGCCTCTGGCCTTCAGCTGGCGTCCGGAGGTATGAAATATCTGGGGGTGTTTCTGTCAGAGGACGCGGCCACCTCCCGAGATCACAACCTCGCCCCGGTATGGGACTGCACGCGGAAGGACTTAAGGGTCTTGTCCTGCATGCCCCTGACGATTTATGGCAGGTCGGCCATCTTTAAAATGGTGGCTCTCCCCGTCCCTTGTACCAACTACAAAACCACCCATACCGGATTCCGCCGCACTGGTTTCAACAGGTCAACTCGGCGCTGGGTGGGTTCCTGTGGGAGGGGAGGACTGCACAGTGGCTCTGCGAACGTGTTTCTTGTCCTCCTACACGGGGGGACTCACTAGATCTGATGTACTCTCTTACTATCAGGGGGCGCACTTGCTGGTTCTTAACGAGTGGTGGTATGGAGATAGGGAAGATCCGGCCTTCGCGGTAGAGCAGCACCTGATACACTACTGTACTCCGCATCGCTTTGAAAGGGCCTTCCTTCCGCCACGCAGGTGGTATTCTATGTCTGGAGGTGTGCGCTGAGTAGGATGGGGTGCCTGAATGTGCTGACCCGAGAGACTCCTCTCTGGCGAAATGGTCGCCTTCCCTGACTGGATGCCCTGCAGGGATTCCGGGGTTGGGACGCGATAGGGATCTCATCCTTGGGGGATGTAATGACGGGTTGTACGCTGAAGTCCTTTCAGAACCTGCAAGACGAGTTTAGGATGCCACGATCCCAGTTCTTCAAATACTTACAGTTCAGACACGCATTGACGCCATACCTGACCGGCCTAGGGCCCCCCGCTATTTTTGTCCATTAGAGGCCAAAGCGTTTATGGGCGAGCTACCAGATAAGAAAATATCACGTATCTACCAAACGCTAGTTCACCATTGCTCCACTGACCTACACAGACTTAGGACAGCGTGGGGGTGATGTAGGGAACCTAGAGGAAGAGGACTGGGCGGAGGAATTGGCAAGCCCGAGGGGAGCGGCTATTTCCACACATTTGCGCCTGATACAGTTTAAATATTTACACCGCACATATTTTACCCGAGAGCGCCTATGGAGGGTGGGTATGGTCAGCTCCCCTGATTGTATCTGTTGCGGAACAGAGGAGGGTACACTTCTGCATAGTGTTTGGGGGTGTTCGGTTTTGTATAGATTCTGGAGAGGGGTGTTTGCCTGTTGTTCGAGGTTTTGGCATAGGAGCTCCCATACACATCGAAATTAGCTCTGCTGCACGTGATGGATGGAATTGGGGGCAATAGGTATAAGCGCCACTTGTTATTGCTGGACCTCACACTGGTGAAGAGGGATATTGCCAAGGCGTGGAAGGTGCCTCAAGCTCCGCCATTGACTGCTTGGAAGAATGGTATGGACTTCTGTATGGGTTCGAGCACCTGTGTTTATGGCTAGGGGGTGCCCTCGTAAGCACTTTAAGATCTGGAAGAGAAGGGCGGACTACCGCGGGCTGGACCTGGAACTACGGGGGCCGCCCCCCGATGATTTGACAGATAGTTCATTGGTGGAGAGGATGGTGTGTCTCTTTGGGCTTGACATGCACTATGGTCACTTTACATTGTATATACGTGGCAGCATCGGCGCAAATGGGGGATGGGGGTGGGGGGTGGTGTTGTTAATATAATTACAAAAGTCTGAGATTTTATTGGTGATCCATTGATATATGCAGCTGACTCCGGAGCTATGCAATATAAGTGACTTATGACAAATAAAATCTGTTTTTAAAAAAAAAAGAAAATAAGTTGGGAAAAACAGCCATTTGAGACATTTTCATCTGTAACTTTTTGTCACGATGGCTGATTTACAAAAAGCAGTATACCATTACGTTCACTAGACCCTTTTGGTTGTGGGGATACATAGGGTTTGCAGGTTCTCCAAGAACCTGAGATACCCAAAGCCAACAACTGAGCTGCACCATACAGTGTTTTGTCATATGGGAAATATTTAGGATGAAAAATAATATCAAGATAACCAATGTTTTATTGAAATAGGCACAAGACATGGAATTTAGGAGCAGTAGTTTTGTGTACATCTCTGAAATTGTGGGTATCCAAACTAGCCTATAATTTAAAGAGTATTTTTCAGAATTTCTGTTTTCTTACACACTGGCTTACATTTAGAAGGCACAAATATAGCTAAATAAATTTGGTGATAACAAATATCCGACTGTTCTATGCTCCTGCATGTCTTCTGATAAAAAATGGTACCTCACTTGTGTGGGTAAGCCTAGTGCCTGTGGCAGGAAAAGGTCCAAAATGCAACATAAATACATCAAATTTTTCTACTCAAAAATGACCCTTTTTTTAAATTGTATGCAGCTGTGGATTTTGGACCGTAGCTCAGCTGGCACATAGAGAAACCTAGTAAACCTATACATTTCCGAAAACCACACACAGGGGGAATCCAGGATGGGTTGACTTATGTGTCTCTCACCAGGTTGTTGTTGCCAGAATCCTTTGCAAACCTATAACTTTGACTAAAACACATTTTCCTCACATTTCTGTGAAAGTTCTGAAATGTGTAGGGAGTCACAAACTTCCTTCTTCCCAACATTAAATCAATCAAAAAGTCAATCAGGAATCTAATGAAGGATGACTACCCACATGTGAGAGTCTTTTGATAAAAAATGGTACCTCACATGTGTGGGTAGGCCTAGCACACGTGAGAGGCAAGAGCACAAACGCAACATGGATACATCACATTTTTCCATACAAAACTAACTCCGTTTTTTAAAAGTAAGTAGCTGTTGATTTTGGGCCCTAACTCAGCCGGCATCTAGGAAAACCTAGCTAAATTGGGCATGTTTGAAAACTAGACACCTTGGGATGGAGTGACATGCATGTCGCTCATGTCTTTTTTTTACCTACAATGAGATGCAAACCTCAAACTTTGGCTGAAATCACGCGTTTTCGATAGATTTCTTTGATGGAAACTTTCCAAGAAATGCGCATGCGTGGGCACGTGTGCATTTGCAGTTTTCTCAAGCCTTTCTAGTAAGGAGGAGCATCCCAGGGACACCGCAGTACACAGATAAGTGGTTTAAAGTTTATTTTTAATTAGGTTAACTTATTTCTTAAAAGTGGGGTGGAGGCTCTGCGGAGTGTGCAGAGATTTGCCTTCTCCGCGTTCTCCATGTAACGCAGAGAAGGCCAATCTCTGCAGACTCCACAGGAAGTCTCCGCCTGGGGTATTCAATTCCCATCTGCTGATTTCATAAATTAATAACATTCATCAGTTTACTTTATATCCGAATAAGTGTCATATTCTTCAAATAGCAAGAAAATGAATAATAATGTGATAATATGGTTTGCCACATACATGAGGACATTATCTGTGTAGCGCCAGATTTGCTCATGTGATGGGCACACTTTCTTCATCTGTTACTGATTTTGGAGCACTGTGGTACAGCGCTCTCCTGTAAAGCTAAGGGACGTGATTTCAGGCATATGCTCTCCAACCGAGCACTGCTCCACTTGAAAGCTAAAGAACACAAACTGTGCATCTGAAAAAAGACTCAGAATGGACAGCCAGTCCATTGCCCATGCTCAATGTAATATTTTCTTTAAAAGACGCATGCACGGGCACATACACAGTTTCCTCAACCATTACTGGTACGGAATGGAAGAGGAGGAGCACTGCCAGGGGGCACTGCGGTACACAGGTAAGTGGTTTTATGTGTATTTTTAATTAAGGTTAAGTTATTTCTTAATTGTGGGTTGGAGGTGGGGCTGGCAAACACCCGCTGTACTGTGGAGTATGCAGAGATTTGCCTTCTCCACGGAACGCGGAGAAGGCAAATCTCCACACACTCCACGGGCGGAGCAGAGGTCGCCGCCCGGGGTATTCAATTCCCATCTGCTGATTTTATAAATTATTAACATTCCCCAGCATTAGCTCGGTAAAGCATGAATATCGCGGACTTTTCAGTGATATTCATGCATTGCGGCCGATTTTTATCGCATTTGCGATAAACCTTGGTAATACCAAGGTTTATTTGCGATAAAAATCGCCGCAGCTTAGTGGTAAATTTTTGTCCCTAACCAAGCAATAGCGATAATTATCCATTGCATAACATGGCTAAGAACTGCTCAGGGCAGGGGTTAGCTTTTGGAGATATTCGCGCTTAGCGCGAATATCTCCAAAAGTTGGTAATAGGAGATAGCGATGTTAGCGACTGTTTCCAGTCGCTAACATCTTGGCACACCCACTTTGCATGTCATTAGTGATAAATATCACTGACATGCAAGGTGGGGCCCAAGATGGTCGCTATCTCCTACTAGCTGTCGCTAACTGGTGTTAGCAACAGCTAGGTAATAGGGAGATCATTTTATCTCCGCTTTCTTGGCTTTTAAAGCCAAAAAAGCGGACATAAACCCCCTTGATAATATGCCCCACAATTTGGTATTCTTGTTCTTTAATGTTAATGTTCCCCTGGCAATACCAGTATACCAGAACATGCACTGATATGTCTTACCATCAAATGTGAGTGTTGTGTTTGCATTAACTTGAAGTGTCTTTAGCCTCGATATTCGATATTCTTACTAAGTTTCATGATTGCAGTACGCCTAGAAGCCTTTTGATTCCAGGTCCTGCATCTCTGAGTAGAGCCATCGATAGTGGTAACAATAAGTGCGATTTTAATTAAGGAATCAAGTCAGCAGTGTGTTCATGTATTGTATTTAAGTTTCAAGGGTGCTGTGTGTTTTCTCTGTGAGAAGATACTGCCACCTGCTCATTAGATAAGCTTCACTGAATGTTACAACTTTGTCACATGTTTACGTTTCGTAGACTTGTACTGAGGGAAAATTGTATCAAAACTGTTCACATTTCGTTGAGGTGTGGTCTGTTGAAATGTCAATTGTCTTTTGATTATTTGCTCTTTTTTACAACAAAGGCATGCTGAACTTTTGTTTTCCCCAAGTTACAGAGTTCGAATATTTTTGTAACAAATGATCTGTGTTCCGAACATATTTGTGAGGTATGTGCCTGGGAACGAGCTGGGTATTTCTGATGGCTCAAAGCACGTCGCAGAGGAGCAACCGTCACTCATCAACTGGAGAGGTCAGTGCCAACTTGCCTGCTCCAGGGGGCGTAAGACTCAGAAGAATAGGCACACTACTTGGAGATGCCCTGTAGCGTTATCAGAGCTGCTTTTGAAGCCTCTGTCTACGATGTGGGTGTGAATGTTTGATTTAACGTTATGTGTATAAGCCATTCACCTCATGCAGTAGGTTTGATAAGCAGTGGCCATGATCTGCAAGCAATGTGTTGCAAGATGAAGAGGAACAGAATGTAAGTTAAGCTCCACGCAAAAGGCCAGTACTCATTTGCAAAAATGCCTGGATGACTTTAGGCTCATTCCAGGAGACCCTGCTTATATGTACATGGAACTGACCCACTGTACTCCTGGTGGAAGTTTACAGCAGCTAGACTAAGCAACACATTCAGTGCCGGTCCTAGGCCTTCTGAGGCCCCGGGCGAAAGGGAAGATGTGAGGCCCCTCTAATTACATATTGTGTCGCAAGAAGTGACATCACAGAAAGTGACTTCGCAGGACTTTTGATCTTAGTTATTTTTGGAAACATAGTCATTTCAGCTTCATTTTTCCACAAAACCAGAAATAAGTATGGATAAATACAGATAAAATTGGCAACAAATAAATGTGGATAAATACAGACAGAAATGGCAAAAAAATAAATACCATAAAACCGGGAGCCCTATGCATAATGTACCACATCATACTGGAGAAAATCACATCTCACACCAAAACCCCCAAACTAAATCCCCTAGGCTCACTAGGTTACTATGTTATTGGGTTTCTGCAGTGATTTGCCATGGAAATATATATGTTCACAACAAATTAATTGGTGAGAATGTATGGCAAATCACCAACATACTCAAGCACCATGTGGCACACGCTCATCTTTTTCCTCACGCACCAAAAGCTACAAGAAAGAGGTGTATTTATGACATTAGTGGCCTTGGGACACCTGCTTAGCACTCATCATGTTCCACAGTCAACTCTTATTCTACTTCATCTGCAAAGGATACATCATTAGATCGGCGGTTCAATGCACCTGACACTGGCGCCTGGCGGCCGAAGGGGAAGACACAGTATTTTTCTATCGAGAGTTATTGAGCGTGGAAGAGGACAGTAGCAGTGCTGTAGCATGCACCCATTGTTGTATATAGAGCTGCAAGGCCAATATGGGCTTTGGGCACGATAAAACGCACTGCGCTGCAAAACATGACGCACACCATAAAACGCTGCATGGTTATCAATGCATGGTTAAACTTATCAATGAGGCAAGAAAACAGCAGCTGAACTTCGCCTGTAGGCTTTGTGGTGAACTTAAGTTTCCCATGAATTTGGAGGATTCGGCTGTTAGCCTGAGACAATCCCCTAAAGCAGGTTTTTTTTGTTGCAATTTTATAAAGCTTTACATGAGCACCAGTTCAATTACAGAATTCCAAGACCGTCACCTGATTCAGGCGGGTCCACCGATTTTGTAAGCCATAAAATGGCTTAATGTTGTCTGTCGCCCGCTTGAAATTCCCTCTCCCTAAATAGAGCTCAATGTGTGACATTCATTCTCCTGATTACTTGTTTTAATTAAAAAAAATTTTAATTCTCCCGCTTTCTTCTTCTAAAATATTAGCATGGATGCATAAGGCAACAATCATTTTTTAAGCACGGAGATTAGGTGATATGCCTAGAATCAAAGCATGTTGAGCGAGGCGAGCCGACTTTGAGATTCAAACCTGGTTGCCCACTTCGAGTGTTCAGTGTTCCGGCAAACTCAAAAATGTGCATTATGCGGCAGAGGCAGATTCATTGAGAATATATGAAGGCCCCAGTATCGCTCGCTCGCTACGGTGAAGTATCACAATCATTTTACGCCCCACCACTTGCAAACGTCACCATGATCAGCCACTGGAAACTTATAAGTTATGAATGACGACAATCGATGGATCAGGAGTCTCTCTGTATTTTACTCAAAGAGAAGCCCTGTTGGATTAGTGGTACCTGTTTCCCACACATGCAAAGGAGAGTGTGTACTGAAATAAAGTACCCTGGAGCAAGTACCGATGTGAAATGAACACCAAGACAGATGATACTGTGGCTTCCCTGAGACCAAAAGATACATAGCCCATTTTTAGTCAGAGAGAAGCCAGGTGAGTGTCTAAGCTGGCAATCAGAAGATGGGCTTTCACCTTTGGTTCACCTCTGATGCATGGGTCTAAGAATAGGTCTGTCATCTGAAATTGATTTACTGCAGAACCAGCCACTCTTTATCTTTACTAATTCAGAATAAGTGCCACTGTTCTAAACCCATGCTACCAGGATGCAAAATGTAGCCTCCCAAGCTCGAATGATCCTGACTGGATACCCACGGCATTCACTGAGCGATATGTCAAGCACATCTTAACAGAACCATGGATGAATCAAAAGAGAAAGGGCTCAGGTTGCCACAGTACAATTCACAGAGGAGAAAAGGCTAAAGAAAAATACAACATCACCATGGGCAGTGTCTATAGAGTACTTAAAAGAAGACAAAGGAGAAGTAGGGTTATAACAAAAGTTCAGGTTGCTTACTGATGTTTTAGACCCGCCAATATAACCATGGAGCACCTACAAAAAAGGGGAGACCAGATGAGTGCCAAAAACAAACATTATAACCACTCTCTCCATACCCACAAGGATTTAGGGTGGGTGAATGGATACCTACAACATTAAAGATTATGAGAATAATTCTCATCTGTAGATGCTATCACTGCAAAACCAACTATCCAGTTAAGCACACTCTAGCTCAGGTATCAACACTTCATGTCCATGTTGCCAAATCATAATCTGTAGCTTCACAAGCACCATAAAAGATCTCTGAACTGACAACCATTCCAGGCACCATGGCAGGTACCAGCCTCAGCTGCCTATAACAAAAGAAGGATCTAGCACATAAGGACTTTGAGAACCAAGACTTGTCATGCCGAGATAGGGAAAAGATCCATCCCCACTTAGAAAAGGTGTTCAGATAGACATTGGAGAAGAAAAAGAGGAGCTAGGGCAAGAAGTAATATGACTTAGTGATGCTTTGATCCCACTACAGCTGAAAATAATTCTCAATAATCCACAGAGGATCCAATGGTCTCTTCCACTCCAGCTCTTGACCGCAAAGGAAATTCATTTCCATTGGTTGACTGTGACCGAGCAGCCTGTAATGTTCAGGACCAGCTACAGTAATGTTCAACCCCACTGCTAAGAATGAGTATATCTAATTCATTGAACAGGCATCTGCACTGGGCCATCCCTTCAGGAGATGAGTCTGTGGTCTTTAGAACATCCAAACGGTGGGTGATAAACCATGTGTACAGAACTAATTTTAGTAGGCAGAACTTCTGAAGAGGATAAGTGGTAGATAGACTGAGTGATCCCCAACAAGGCACCGCTAGATTGTATCCTGGAAAAAATCGGCTGGATAGTTCTATGTCAAAATGTGATTGGCAAAAATACCATAGAAGTATTGTGTCTTAAGGTTTGTTTACAAAAATATTGCCAATTGGGTGTAGATTTTCTATTATTAACTCCAATAAGGCATTATTTTTGTAAATAAGATTTAGAACATTATATTTCTGTCAGACAATATTTTTGTTACAGTATGCTGGTACCTACCATATCAGTCAGACTGAAAAGAAAGTCCAAAAAAGTGACAGTATGCCAGGACTGGAGGCTCAGATTATGCGTGTCTCTTTCATTTTATTACTCATTACCCTTAACAAAAACACTGCAATCAAAGACTACAAATCCCATGTGTCTTTGCAGTAAAGTCAACAGAACAACCATAGCGTGAGTCCCATATAAACAGCATCAAGGAACAGCACTTCCACTTTCTACGCTGCTCAGCAGCCAGATAAGTGCCTTTCTTGATGCTTTATGCGCAAACTGTTTGATATTCTGGGGATTGAAAGGATGACTTGGAAATTGCCTTGAAAAGTAATTTCCCCCAATCACTTGAGTACAATGGTGCATTGCTGAGGACTCTTCAGAGCTGCCTGCGGTAGCTCGCTGATACCACTCGAGGTATCGAGTGCGAGCTAGCTGAACCATGCTACTTTAAAGCAGTTCAGTTTCACTCATAATCCCTGTGGGCCCCTCTAGGGGGCATGCAATTTATGGCCAAAGAAGCTAAGCTGCGAGCAGCATTCCTCAAAAATATTTCTCCACTGTACCGCATGGAGTCATGGGGCGGTGAAGTTGCTAGAGGGCTTAGCCACCTGCCATCAGAGGTGAGCACGCCCCTTTGCATTCGTAAACTTCCATTGCATGCTAAGCACTGACGCTGTCTTCCCTTCTGTCTATTTGCGAAGGGAAGTCATTCGTTAGTGTACGCTTGTGTGACGAGCCGGTTCCCTTGATAAGACTTCTGCTCCAGATAGGCGGTTGCTTTCTAGCCGCGAAGCGTTCTTTACAAGCAACCCTATTATCTTTAGAAGGGTGAACCCTAGCTCTTTGGACAGGCAGTTTACCAACAAGCATTGTCCCAAACATTTAGCTAACAAGCAGTGGCCCCAACAAATACTACTTAGGTAAAGATTTGTGTAGTTCTCTCCACTGTTTCTACAGTTATACTTACTTATTCACCTGAGCATCCATGGTAGATACATTTGATGAAGTTTGGGAGTCATGGAGGAGGGGCAGACGCTCCTTCTCATCCACAAAGAAATGGTAGATGCCATTGATGCAACTCTTGAGAGGGCGGTCTCCTCAGTATTAACCCCTTCAGTGCTGATGACGAGCCCAGGCTCGTCATGCAGCACAGTGCTCGTGTGCTCATGACGAGCCTGGGCTCGCCATGAGCGGTGGAACGCTCACACGCGGGGCTAATTCCCCCGCTGTGCTGAGCGTTCCATTACGCGGGCGGGTTCATGACGAGTCCAGGCTCGTCATGAGCACACGAGCACCGTGCTGCATGACGAGCCTGGGCTCGTCATCAGCACAGCGGCGCCGTGCGCGGGCCTCCTCCCCCCGCACCGCGGGGAAATTAGCCCCGCAGTGAAGGGGTTAACTCCCCTGAGTTAGAGGATTATTGAATTAACCGTCCTATGCGTTCTGTTACCCCCATATGGGGCAGGCCTGAAGCGTCAGCCTCCTATTGATACTCAGGAAGTCCCTAAGGGAAAGGGCAAAGCCAGACTTGCCTCCATAGTTAGGGGGACCTATCTCTAATGCCTTAGAGAGGCTTTGCCAAGCCTTTGTGAAGAGGTATAGATGCCCTAGCTGTACAAGAAGATTCCCAACCTGGGTATTTATTTATTTTATTTATTTATTAATACAATTTATAAAGCGCGTACGTTTGCCCGTGGGCGTGTTGGCGCTAAGAGTACTACATAGGATCACTGAGGGGGTGGAACCCGGCCATGAGAGCTCAATTACTGATGGAATAACCATGTCTTCACCAGTTTCCTAAACTGGAGGAGTGAATGAGCCGCACGAATAGTCAATGGGAGCGAGTTCCAGAGTCTAGCTGCAGACACCGTGAAACGCCTGTCTCCCCAAGTGACCTTCCTGGTGCATGGTACTGCTAGTTGATGCAGTGCCATTGATCTTAGTTGTCTTGCCGGGCAGTAAGGGAAGAAACCTTGGGCCTTGGTTGTGAATAGCCTTGAACGTTAGACAAAGAGTCTTGAATTTGATACGATTTTTTATTGAAAGCCAGTGGTAACTTTTGATTACTTGACTGACTGATTTGAATTTTGGAGATTTAGAAAGTAATCTTGCTGCCGCATTTTGGATCATTTGCAGCTTAGAGATTACCTGGGATTGTGCGTTAGCAAATAGGCCATTGCAATAATCGAAAGCTGAGAGCACCAGTGTACTGACCACTGTTTTTCCCGCTCTCTCCGAAAGAAATGGAATGATTTTCCTGATGATTCTGAGTTTGTGGTGAGCATTTGCCACTGTCTGATTGGCATGTGCTACAAAATTGAGCTTGTCGTCAAAAACTATGCCCAGATTTCTGACCCTGGTGGAGGGGGATGGTAAGGCTCCTAAAGATGGAGGCCACCACCTGGGGGACCATGGTGGGACGATCTTCCCGAAAATGACGACCTCCGTTTTCTCGGAGTTCAACCTTAAACAGTTAGCCTGCATCCAGTCTTTAATAGCCAGCATACATTCTTGAAATCGTGCTGCTACCTGATCCCCATCATTGTTGATAGCGAGCACCAGCTGGGTATCGTCAGCATAGGAGGTTAGGCTCATCTGGTAGGTTTTAATAACTCTCGCCAAGTCCAACATATATATGTTAAACAGTGTTGGACTTAGCGATGAGCCTTGGGGCACTCCACAAGGTAAGGTAAGCTCCGGCAATTTAAAGGATCCCAGCGTAACTGCCTGTGTTCTGTTAGACAGAAATGAGGTTAACAGATCCCTAGCGCTGGCTCGGATGCCCAGGTCTACGACACGGTCAATCAGAATGGAATGATTGACCGTGTCGAAGGCCGCTGATAAGTCCAGCATTATGAGGATGGCTGTCCCTCCATGATCTTTAATTGTTCTAATATCGTCCGCAGCTTTAATGAGGGCTGTCTCCGTACCGTGGAGCTTTCGAAACCCAAACTGCGTGTCATCCAGCAGTTTATTTTGCTCAAGGTAGTCTGCCAGCTGCGTATTCATTGCCTTTTCGAGCACTTTGGCTAGAAATGGCAAACTGGCTATAGGTCTGTAGTTCTTCAGTAACTCCTTATCTAAGGAAGGTTTTTTGAGGAGTGGTTTTAATAGGGTATTTTTTAGCATGTCAGGGTATGTCCCGGACTCAAAGATTACATTACAGACTTGTGTTATCGCGGTGCTGATAGTGTCAATCACCGGCAGATAGACCCTGGGAGGACATGGGTCTAAAGCCGATCCTGTTTTGATAGACACCATGATATCCCTAATGTGTTCCTCCTCTAATTCTTTGAATTGGGCTAGTGAGCAGGTGGGAGAATTAATTTGTAGTATTGGGGAGGCTATATTGTTAGTCGCGAACTCAGAATAAATGTCGTTAACTTTGGTGAAGAAGAAGTTAGCTAAGGAGTCACAGAGAGCCTGCGATGGAGTAGGTGCTGTGTCTGTGAACTTCCCAGCCAGCTGTTTCACTACTTCAAATAGCTGTTTGCTCGAGTTTTTGGCAGAGTTGATTTGCTCTGCAAAATATTTCTTTTTGGTCTCCATAATCAGTTTTTTATAGATAAGCTGTGTATCCTTGTAGCGTATTTTACTGAATTGGTCGTAGGACCTGCGCCAGTGTCTTTCCTGCTTAGACATTCTTGCTTATGTCTCCTGAGTTCTTCTGTGAACCATGGGGCGGAGGGCGCCTTTCTGTTCCTGGAGATGGTCATAACTGGAACTACTAGCTTCATCGCATTTCATATCCAGTCCGAGAGTTGTTTGGTGGCTCAGTTTGGATCCATGGATATGGTCGGGCGGGACCTGAGCAGCAACTCATTAAGAGTTTCGTTGTCTATGTCCTTCCATACCTTATACAACTCGTGACTCAAATAGGCCTGTTTAATTAGCGGTGCGTCTGTGATGGGAAGGGCGCAGAGAATGACGAAGTGATCAGACCAGGTTAATGGTAGGATGTCCTGGACGGTGATGCCTTGTATATTGGTGAAAATGCCGTCCAGTGTGTGGCCGGCCTCATGTGTCGGGGCATTCACCAATTGATCCAACCCCAGAAGATGATTCCTGCTCCCGTTCAGGAACATATGACAATGCCGGGGACAACTCAGACACACCTGACAGGGATTTGGGTGATGAACCAAGTCCAAGAAGACCTTGATGGCCAGAAGGTGGTGCCAAGAGACACAGGTTGGAGGGCAAAGGAGAACAGGACTCCCAAGGGGTACAGGGCATGCTGATCCTGGAAGACATTTATCACCCCAATACGCGGAATGGGTCCCTGCCTATAAGGTAGCAAGATACGTGGCCAGCCGCATAAGGAAGCCCATGGACCAGGACATAAGTGGGTGTCTGAGGGCGGAATGCCCTAGGCCCTCCTCGGTCAATAGTGTGGCACGCAGCCCAGATATCGACCTAAAAATTGTGACTTTTATTGTCCTGCCAGGACAAGTACTGGATGTCTGGGCCAACTTCCAAAACTTTGTGATTTAGCCGAAGATACCAAAGATTCTCACTACATGATTGACCTCACAGTATTCTCAGAATGGGCCCAATGGATCCTGTGTTTCCCAGGCAATGCTAATTGTGCCTTATCAACCGAGCATCGACGCTCGTTATTAATCAAAATCAAACCCAGATTGGGGGAGTTGGTCACCATGGAGGCTGGGCCGGTGGCGAATAGGGGTCTCTTTGGGGAATCCTACATTAAAGAGCTCTCACGCTTTGTGAACAAGGTGTTCAACCAGCAGGTTTTTGGAAGGGCCAGAAGAGATAGGGGGCACTCCTCCGGCTGGGCGTATCCTTCCAACCCCAATGAACTCCAACCTCGCTGATTCATCCAGTGGCAAGACCAGGGGACGTTTGGAGGGTTCTACCTATCTCGAGGGTCGACTTGACAACAACGCCCACAACAGCAAGGAACTTTTCAACATCGTCAAGGAATTTTCCAATCCCTCGGCCAACTCCAACGACATCACACCCTCTCAAACCCTCTGCGACTCCCTAGCCTCTTTTTTCCACAACAAGATTGCAGACATCCACAACAGCTTTGACAACCAACCCGGAAACCAGCCCACCCCACCATCTGTTGACCATCCTCCCCCCGTGAACACCCTTAACGCTTGGAACCCAATCTCCACTGAGGACACCACCCGCCTGATGAATTCCATCCACTCAGGATCCCCCACAGACCCATGCCCCCACCACATCTTCAACAAAGCAGACTCCGTCATCGCACCGCACCTCCGAGACGTCATCAACTGCTCCTTCAACTCCGCCACCTTCCCAGAAGACTGGAAACATGCTGAACTCACCGCCCTTCTGAAAAAACCAACAGCGGACCCCACCGAACTCAAAAATTACCGCCCCATCTCGCTTCTTCCATTCCCGGCCAAAGTCATCGAGAAAGCCGTCAACAACCAGCTCGCCGCCTTCCTCGAAGCCAACAAATCCCTCGACCCCTCACAATCTGGCTTCCGAGCAAAACATAGCACTGAGACCGCCCTCATCGCAGCAACAGACGACATTCGAACTCTACTGGACAATGGAGACACAGTCGCCCTCATCCTCCTCGACCTCTCTGGAGCATTCGATACAGTCTGCCACAGCACCCTTCTACAACGCCTCAATAACATCGGAATCCAAGGAAAAGCACTTGAATGGATCACCTCGTTCCTCACCGGAAGAACCCAGAGAGTCCGCCTTCCTCCATTCAAGTCCGAGGCCTCTGAAGTCATCTGCGGCGTACCTCAAGGATCCTCACTCAGTCCCACCCTCTTCAACGTATACATGAGCCCCCTCGCGGCCATCGCACGCCAACATAACCTCAACATCATCTCCTACGCGGACGACACTCAACTAATCCTTTCTCTCACCAATGACCCCAGCACCGCCAAAACTAACCTACACGAAGGAATGAAAGAAGTTGCCGAATGGATGAAACAAAGCCGTCTGAAACTGAACTCAGACAAAACAGAAGTCCTCATCTTAGGTACCTCCCCCTCTGCATGGGACGACTCCTGGTGGCCGGAAGCCCTCGGAAAAGCACCCATCCCGACAGACCACGCACGGAACCTGGGCGTCATCCTGGATTCCTCACTTTCGATGAACAGACAAGTCAGCGCCGTATCCTCTTCCTGCTTCAACATTCTTCGCATGCTCAGAAAAACATTTCGCTGGATCCCCTCCGAAACAAGGAAAACAGTCACCCACGCTCTGGTCACGAGCCGACTGGACTACGGAAACACCCTCTACGCGGGTACTACCGCAAAACTCCAGAAGAAACTCCAACGAATCCAAAACGCATCAGCCAGGCTCATATTAGACATCCCACGCAACGAACACATCTCTGGTCACCTTAAAGACCTCCACTGGCTACCCGTCAATAAGAGGATCACTTTCCGACTGCTTACCCACGCACACAAATCACTCTACGACATCGGACCAGATTGCCTCAACACTCGACTGTCCTTTTACACCCCCCCCCCCGCCAACTACGGTCTTCCAGCCAAGCCCTCGCCACTGTACCTCGCATCAACAAGACCACCATGGGAGGCAGATCCTTTTCATACCTGGCTGCTAAAACATGGAACTCACTCCCCGCTTACCTCGTTCAGAAAGCAGCTTAAAACGTGGATATTTGACAAATAATCCTCCTCCCCCTCCCAAGCGCCTTGAAACCCTCTGGGTACGTAGTGCGCTATATACATTTTATGACTTGACTTGACTTGACTTGAGGGCGCAGCAGGGGCTGGGGAGGTAAAGTAGCCTATGAGGAGCCATCAACACACCTGGTGGCACCACCGGAAAGCAATATCCCTTCTTCCCTACACAGGGAGAGTGGTAGATTGCAGTGGTTCAAACAAAACTGGGTGGCTGTCACAGGGCATGTGTGGGTGCTCCAAACAGTGACAGGATTCCACATAGAGTACTACGGTTCCCCCAGCCAACACCCCCATCCTAGACCTCTAGTGTTCTCTCAGGAAGGAATGTAGGCTGTTGACAGGGAGTTGTCAGAACCCCTAGAGAAAGGGGTGGTTACCCACTGTTCTCCTCACCTCAGGGGGTTCCTGAGCAACATCTTCCTTGCGGAAAAGAAGAACAAGGGCTTGTTACCAGTAATAAATCTGAAAGAGTTCAACCAGTGGGTGGTGTATCGCCACTTCAAAATGGAGGGGAGGGGATACATCCCCTCAGGGACATTTTGTTACCCAATGATTGGTTAGAGAAGTTAGACCTGAAGGACTCCTATCTTACCTTCCAATCGTCCCACCCCTCAGGCTTTTCTGAAATTCGAGTGGGGTGGACAGGTACTTGAATTTACATGCCTTCCATTCAGAACAAATAATTTTGTGTATAGAAAGAGGGGCCTAGACCCCAGACTTTTAGATCACTTCTTTAAATCAAGAGGAACCTTTGCCAAGGAAAAGAGCCAGAGAAGATGAGGAGGAATACTTCCCCTGTGCTGTTTGCTGTCTGGGGTTGGCCTGCAGTGGCTACTTGCTGTCAAGGAAAGGAGAAAAGAGACGTTGCTGTCTGCTTTGTAACTTGCTTGAGTAAGAGATCTCCAAGGGCTTGAAATTGAGCTTGCCGTCTGTTCTGAAGTCTCAGGGACACAACGACTTTATTTCTTCTGTCTCTCTGCATCTGGAACTGCTGTTCCAGCTGCCACAGAAGGACACTGCTACACCGGCGAGTGACGCCGTAACCTGCACCAAAACCGTGGGCACTGTTTGTGAAGAGTATGATGCACCACTCTGACTTGCACCGCAGGCCTGACACCTGCCAACTTGCACCGTAGAACTGACACCTACCGACTCGGAAACCGTCACCGAGGCTGCTGCCTACACCGGAGCCAAGGACACCACTCGTGATGTCCACAATGCCCGCAGCCCCAACTTCACCAACGCTGGTGCTTCATCAACGAGGAGCCGATAGTTGACGAGGGTGACTCCTGAATCCATCGACACTGCACCGTCGTAAGGAACCGCTGCCTCGCCGCCACTGTGACGTCACCTCTCAGACATAGTAAGGAACCAAAGTCTCACCTCCCCTGTACCGCAGTAAGGAACCGAGGCTTCACCTCCCCTGGGGTCGTAAGAAACTGACGATGCCCAGAACCAACGAAGCATCACCTCCCTGACTCTGTGCACCGTCTTTGCTTTCATCAATTCCAAGGTAATGTTTTTTGGCCGTCTGCTAGACTCCCCGCCTGGTGCAGCACACTTCGCAGTCAGGAACCTTCTTTGGGATTTTCATCTGTCACGATGTCATAATAACTCCAGGTGGAGTTATTTGTTGTTACAAACTTTAATTGAGTGAATAAACTATTTTTGAGGATATCCTAATAACTGTACTGTGGATTTGTGCTGTTTGGTCTTCTTTTTGTTTAGAGAAAGACTACTTATTTTTCCTAAACTGGTGTGGTGGCCATTTGCAGTGTTTTCACTGTATTACTGTATGTGCTCACAAATGCTTTACACACTGCCTCTGAGATAAGCCTGTCTGCTCGTGCCAAGCTGCCAAGGGGTGAGCATGGGATATTTTAGAAGTGTATACTCAACCCTGACTAGAAGCAAGGGTCCCTATTTGGACAAAGATACCTACCTCTTCCAACCAGAGACTCCAATTTCTAACACTTCTCATATGTCGGGAACTGCGCAAAACGCTGGAGAAGGAGATGTTCCCACTCCGTCATCTGGCCAGATTGTAGGACTGCTGTCCTCATCCATCAAGGAAATTTTTCCAGGCCAACTGCACTACTGTGCTCTTCAAAGGCTGAAGGACCATTACAGGAGAGGCCTGAAATATGCACAGGAGATCTCCCTCTCTCCAGAGGCCTGTAGGGAACTGTGAAGGTGGCTTGATCATATTCAAGCTTAGACTAGCAGGGCCATATTCGGGTCAGCTTAGGATATAGTAATAGAATCCGATGCCAGTCCACAGGGATGGGGCATGCTGTGGGGATATTACCAAAGGAGGACAGTGATCAGAACATTAGGAGGCTCTCCACATCAATTGTCTAGAACTCCTCACAGGGTCCTTTGCAGTGTTCCATTCTATTAAAGATGGACAACATGTCAGTGGTGCGGTATGTTCACCGCCTGGGGGGCACTCAATCCAAGGTCCTGGCCAGAGACTTCTGGAATGACTGCCTGGAGACTACGTTATTAGTAATAGCGGACTACCTACCAGGGAAACTCAATTAAACCATGGACTATCAATGCAGACACCTGAAAGATTACAGTGCATGGGAACTAGATCCCTCATTGTTTCAGAAGATTATGGAATTTAGGGGCCCATTTCAGGTCGATTTGTGGCTCAATCATTAACTACCGCGCTTCTTCAGTTGACATCTGGATCTGATGACAGAGGCTATGGATGCCTTCTTGCAAGGCTTGAGTCAGGTTCGGAGGCATACTTTCTCAATGACTGCCAGACTCACGTGTTAGTACAAGAAAAAATTGCTCCAGTGGACACAAACTTAGAAATGACATATAAACATCAACAACACCTTTTGAGTCAATTATAAACGATAATGTTCATGTTAAACATATTTATTCATATTGAACATTGGATTCTCATGTTCAAAAACAACACATTTGTTGGATACATTCATAAAGCGGTGCCTCAGAGGGGCACCGCTTTATGTGCCCCTCTGTGCACATTGTGCAAGTGTGAAGTTAAGTGAGAGAGGGAGGGCGGTGAACAATATATACATCCAAAACGTAACAAGCCAACCCAGCATTATCCAAGGCTAACCTATTTACAAAACCATAATAGAAAGGGGACACAGTGAATCTATCACTATTGTCCAAAAGGTAAACACAAAATAAAGCTGTCAACGTTTCATCCCAGGGATTGTATGTCGGTAAATGAGGTCCTTACAGTAGGATCTTCATCAGGACCAAGCAGGGGGGCACCCGTTAGGTCACAGTTGCCGTTGGTGAAGAGATATAAGGGCCCTCAGGCTCCAAAGTCAGAAAGGGACGTAATTGTGTTAACAGGTTAATCAAAAGACATCCTGTGTCTGTAAAATTTCGTATATGTCAATTTTCAAGGGGCTTGAAAAATCTAATGCTCCATAAATCTTTCTTGAAAACACAACAGTTTCATAGCAGTGTAAAAAAAGCCTCACAGTGTTCGTCAGGCCTCAGAAGGAAGAGGTGATCCTGGTGACGCCGCTTTGGAAATCGCAAGTATGTTATCCAGTTCTTCTGGTACTTTCCATGGGTTTTCCAATTCCACTTCCCACATTGCTGACGGATCTGCATAGCAACTTGCACCAGTTGGTACAGGATGAATGTATCCATTTGATGCCTGGAGGATTACAGGGGACGTTGGGAAGACCCAATCCTTTTGACAGAGGTTTCTGCTCCTGACAGAAGATCATGGGCTGACACTACAGTCAAGAGATATGGCCTGGCAGGTGGTCACGCTGTTGTTTGTGAAACTTTCTTGATCCCGTGGGGACAGACGTAGTGCATATCATAAATCTTTGTCTGAATTGGCAACCAAAGGGTTGCCGTATCGCATGAGTAATGCATATAGGTTAGCGATCTCAGCAGGGCATGTGCCTCTCCTTGACATTCCAGTGGGGAACATCCTCTGGTCTGTTGAACTTTGAGGGACAATCGCTTGTCTTTTCCTCCTGCTCCAAAGTACTCCTTCCTATGGGATGTTAACATAGCGCTATGAATGCTTCAGTCTTGGCAGGATAGCCAAGACATGTCTCACAAGGAACTAACTAATAGCTACATTGGCAATGCTGTTATACCTTGTAAGAGGGTAGAGGGTGTCTGATCTTCGGGCACTGGATATTACAACCCGTATGTTCACCCCGGCTGGGGTATCGTTCACCATTTCTAGACGCACCAAGTCACACACCAAGGTGGTTCTTTATCTGGCTTTCCCACCGCCATCATCGCACCGGAGCTACGACACACCATCAATGCCACCTTCGAAGTCGGCACTTTCCCTGATGACCAGAAATGTGTAGAAGTCAAGCTCCTGCTCATGAAGACCTAAGCAGATCCAATGGACCTCAAGAACTACCAACCCATCTCTCTCCTCCTTTCACTGCCAAAGTCCGAGAAGATCGTCAATGTCCAACTAACGAAATTCATCAAAGAGAACTCCATTTTTGACCCCTCCCAATCCAGATTCCGCAGCAGCCACAGCACCGTGACTGCCCTACTCGCCACTACAGACGACATCTGCACTCTCCTCAACCAAGGCCACACAGCAGCCTTGATCTTACTCGACCTCTCTGCAGCTTTCGACATCGTCTCCCATGCACTCTCACTGCCAGACTCCACGGCGCCCGAATACAGGGAACCACACTCGACTGACTCCACTCCTTCCTCACCGGCAGAACCCAAAGTATCAGACCTCCACCCTTCCTCTCCAAACCCACAGAGACCAACTGCAGAGTACCCCAAGGATGGTCGCTAAGCCTGACGCTCTTCAACATCTACATGGCCCTCCTCTCATCCATCATCAGACAACATGAACTAAGGATAGTAGTCTACGACGACGATGCCCAACTCATCCTCTCCCTCACTAAGGACACTCTCAGCACCAGATTCAGCTTCCAGGAAGGAATGAAGGACGTCGCATCCTGGATGAGCAGCAGCTGCCGGCAGCTAAACTCGGAGAAGACAGAAGTCCTCGTCCTCGGACTCTCCCCCTCTGCATGGGACAATACCTGGTGGCCCACCACCCTCGGCAGCTCCCCTAACCCCACGGGCCATGATCTGAACCTAGGCATCATACTCAACTCCTCCCTCTCCATGATCCGACAGATCAACTTCGTCGCCTCCACCTGCTTCCACACACTACATCCTTGGCAAAACCTTCAAATCGATCCTCTTAAACCAAGTGAGAATGTCAACCACACACTCATAACCATCAGACGGGACTACGGAAACGCCCTCTATGCCGGGATCAACAAATCTCTGCTCCACAAGCTCCAGACCATACAGAACACCACAGCCAGACTCGTCCACGGCATCCCTTAACACAAACACACCACCCAACAACTGCAAGACCTCCACTGGCTCCCTGTCGAGAAGAGAGTAACCTTCAAGATACTCACCCATGCCTACAAATGCCTCCACAACACGGGACCCCAATATCTCAACAAGATCTCCACGTACCCAAGAGAAAGCTCCGATCCGCCAACCTCGCCCTTGTCGAAACACCGAAACACTGCGCATCCGCAGAGCCAGAACGGGTTGAAGAGCCTTCTCCTACATCATGGCAAAGACCTGGAACGAGCTCCTGATCAACATCAGACACACCCCCACTCTGCACATCTTCAGGAAGATCCTCAAGACCTGGCTATTCGACTGACCAGAGCACCCCCTCTCTTAGCACCTTGAGACTCTTACGGGTGAGTAGCGCACTTCACAGTTCCCTGACTGATTGATTGGTCACTCCATATTGTGCATATTGTGTGTGGTGCGCACCCTGAGAGCATATGAGACCATGACTGAGGAGTATTGTCGTCCGTGGACGGCCCAGCTCTTTATACCTCTCCAGAAACCTTTCAAACCGGTCTCAGTTACCACTATCGGATGCTGTGTAAGATGGGTGTTACACAAAGCTGGTGTGGGTACATCAGCATTTGGGCCTCACTCCACCAGGGGAACAATGGCTTCAAAGGCCTTCTCCTTGGGGCTTCGTTTGGAAGACATTGGCGAGCCCATCTATGCCCATCCAGGACCAGACGGGACCCGGGGCCAGAACCCCTGGTACGCGCATTATATATGACAGAGGTGAGCTTCTGGGAATAAACTTGCGGCGCTCACCCCTTGAGGAGGGGAGCGAGACGGCGCTCCGACTGTTAGGACTTTGGAAGGCTCAGGAGAAAGATCATGGCTGGCCTCTTACTCACAAAGCGGGGTTGTGCACTATGGGCTGTTAAACACCCGCTCTCTCCAGAAACATAGTGGAGAGGTGTACTCACTGCTTGAGGACGGGGAACTCGATGTGTTGGGGATCACGGAGACGTGGTTGGAGGATTCCTCGCTACCGGATCTTGTGGCTGCCCTACCGGCAAGCTTCTCGGTCCTACATTGCAATAGAGCGGGAGAGAAAAGAGGCGGAGGGGTGGCACTCTTCTTTGCTGACCGTATGCGTGGAGAAATAATCTTGGCCGAAGATCTAGGCGGGGCGGAGGTTCTAGGTGTTAAACTTAGACTGGGGACAGATTGCTTAACGGTCCTGGTAGTTTACCGTCCTCCCTGGGCAATGCCGGAGTTCCCGGACTTATTTTTGAAACTTGTGCAGGACATGCGCTCGAGGTTTGATAATCTGGTCATCCTGGGAGACTTCAATTATCATTGGGAACTTACCCCAAGAGAAGGGCAGGCGGGCCACATTGATGAGGCATTATCCTCGCTAGGTTTAACCCAACAAGTAAGGGGACCGACACATGTGAAAGGTCACACGCTTGATTTAGTATGGACGTCAATGCCGGTACAGGGACCGACGATCTCACAACCGTGTGTCTGGTCGGACCATCACTTATTGAAGGGAGATCTCCTGATGAACTCACATAAAACGAAACCGGCAGAAGGCCAGAGGCTGGTGAGGAAATGGAAGAACATCAATGGAGAAAAAATGGTGGCACATCTTCTAGCAAATTCATCTCAGATCCGTTTAGATGAAAATCCTGACGCTCTCTGTAGTAATCTAGAGGAGAGACTTCGAAGTGCTGTCGACCATGTGGCGCCAGCACGCAGGGTTAATCTAGTAAATAGAGGCCGGAGGTCCCCTTGGTACAACGACTCTTTAAGGGAAAAAAAGAGAGCTTTACGCAAGACGGAGAGAGCTTGGCGCAGAGCCTACGATACTAAGGCGAGAAGTCTCTATATGCTAGAATTAGCGAACTATAAGCGGGCAATAATAGCTAGGAAGGCGGACTTCTATGAGGAAAGGATCACCACAGCTATTGATCCTCAAAAGGAAATCTTCCGAGTCCTAAATGAACTCAAGGAAGTAAAAGAACAAAGGCCGGAGTTCACTTTAGAGGACTGTCAGAGATTTCAGAACTTCTTCACTAGCAAAATTAAAGATCTTACTTCGGAAATTGCCTGCACTCCCATACATGCTTGCCCCCCACTGACTACGTCGGCTAAAAAGTTGGTGGACAGACCTCTGGATTTTCTCCCTCCCATTACGAAAGAGGAACTGTCCCTGCTCATTGGGAGAGTTAAGTCTGTCTCCCAGGCCGATCCTTGTCCCCCTGATGTCTTCAAACTGGCTATGCCAGGAATAGAAGAGGAGGTTCTGACTCTTTTGAACTCATCCTTAGCATTAGGAAAGGTCCCTACTGCCTTTAAGGATGCAAGGTTGATCCCTCTGCTAAAAAAGACTGGGGCAGACGTGAAATGCCTAAAAAATGTTAGGCCTATTTCCCAGATCCCTTTCCTGGCCAAAGTGCTGGAACAGCATGTCTTGGCCGACCTTTCTGACCATCTAGAAAGGAACGGTCTGCTGGAACCAAATCAATCGGGGTTCCGTGCAAATCACAGCACGGAACTGGTCATGCTGTCTATCATAGATGAGCTCCGGAATAGGGCAGACAAGAAGATACCCGGCGCCCTGGTGCTGTTAGACCTCTCCGCGGCGTTTGACACCGTTTGTCACAAACAACTCTTGTCGCGGATGAGGGACTTCGACATCCAGGGCACAGCCCACGCCTGGTTTGCTTCTTTTCTACAAGGGAGGACACAAAGAGTTCAGCTGGGAGAATTGCTCTCTACTGCAACACCAATCTCATGTGGAGTGCCACAGGGGTCGGCTTTGTCGCCCCTGTTATTCAATCTATATCTCCAACCATTGATTGCACTCCTGAATCAAATGGATTGTCAGGTATACAACTATGCTGACGACACCCAAATCATTATCCAAATGGATAATGCTCCTGGGGCGCCAGCAAATCTGCAAACCATCTTGAAGCATACAGCTAATTGGATGTCGCTGAACTCCCTAAAAATTAACCCGGACAAGACGGAGGTTCTACCTATTACCATCGCTGGCAATCCATGGCATGATGGATTCTGGCCTAGGGAACTTGGACCGCCCCCGGAGCCGGCAGAGGCAGTAAAAAGCCTAGGCATCCATGTGGATGACAAACTTTCCATGCGGAAACAAGTTACCACGGTGGTAGGAACTTGTGTTGGCCTGCTCCGTCAACTTAGAAAACTCGCGCCATTACTGTCCTATTCCACATTGAGAGGGGCGGTTTCCGCAATGATTCTGGCAAGATTGGACTACGGCAACTCGCTTTATTTGGGTTTACCCCAAAAACTCCTGGATAAACTTCAGACGGTGATGAATGATGCCGCCAGACTCATTCATAAGAAACCCAGGAGCACGCATGTGTCCCCACTTATGCGTGAGCTACATTGGCTCCCAGTAAGGCAGAGGGTGCTCTTTAAAGGGTTATGTATTGCACACAAATCTCTTTATGGTAAGGCACCAAGGTACATCAAGACCCGCCTGATTCCATATAAACCTGCCAGGGTGCTAAGATCTGCTGAGGCAACCCTTCTCACGCAACCACGTTTTAGATTGGCGACAGTGGGCGGTCGTGCCATCTCGAACACCCTCCCAGCAGCTTGGTATAGTCTATCGGCGGACTTGCGCAAAGAACCTAATTTGCTGTCCTTTCGGAAAAGGTTGAAGACTGTTCTTTTCCAGAAGGCCTGGGGTGGGCTATAAATTTCTGGGAAGTGTCTTTTTCAGTTTTCCTTCGGTGCTTATCGGACTAGCGCTTAGAGACCCCTGGGTTATAACGCGCTATACAAATCGAAAGAAATAAAATAAAATAAATAAATAAGACATTCTCCAAGCAGCAGATTGGTTTTCAGACTCTACCTAAGACCTTTCCCTTTGAGCCCATTGCAGGCATAGCTAAACTGGTTGTTAATCAGCTTTAAACTAGCATAATCTGAGCCTCCGATCCTCTCACAGAACATAACATTTCCTAGCTATTGTGAAGGAAAGTTTTGATTCTATTAAGGACACTGAGGCGAGGATTATCCTTCCTGTATTGATTTCAAATATTACCAACCCTTTATCAGAAGAAGATTACAGCCTTTTGGCATGAGTGCAGTTATGAATAATACTGGCATGTTACTGTTGAATAATTGGTGGCAATGTTTACCTTCTGATGTTTTGAGAGAATTGTTAATTGACTCGCTGGTCTAGTATGATACCAATGAGATACTTTAATGATCTTATTGTACTGAAAGAACTTATACTCCATGTTTTGTTTTCTTAGGACCAGTGAAAAAGCAAGAACTCTGAAAGAAAAATCAGGATGTTTGGCGCAAAGAAAGAGGAAGTGCTGTTGTTTATATGGGACTCACTCTATGGTTGTTCTGTTGATTTTAACGCAAAGACTCGTGGGATTAATAATCTTTGATTTTGTTAAGGCTACTGAGAAATAAAATTAAAGAGATAAGCATAATCCTCGCCTCTGCGTCCCTAACAGAATTGAACCTTTCCTTCACGATAGCTAGCAAATGTTGTATTCCCCTCTGCAGCTAACTTATCCACAAGGTAGAGTACCCGAGGGCATATTGGGCACATAAATGCTTAAAGCACATGCTGACGGTGTATGACAGTGTTCTCTTCCTGCAAGATCCCCAGCACATTCACAGGGCCTGTCAGATAAAGATACATTGTTGGCCCCATGACAGCAGTGTGTACAAACACTGTAGTCCTAGCCATCCCTCTGAAGTCAACCATTTTGGAGTTCATCTCCTTAGCACTTGCATCTGTTCATTGCCTTCCCAACCTCGTTTGAACTGTAAGCCTTGATTTAGCTTTTTTTGCTCCACGTTCCGGAGTACAACACAGTGATCCCTGGTATAGCCAGAGTTTGTCCAGACTATCGTTGGACACCATTAAACAGATGTCACTAGAGATCAAGCATATTTAACTTTACCGTTTACAACACAAAAATGTCAGGTGCAGTCCTTACTTTGGCCTGCCCTAGAGCTAAAAATAGAATAAAAATGAAAACAATGTCCTACAAAGTGATATTTTTAGTATCGTTCCTTAAAAAGGCCTTTCTATGGGCCCGAATCACAGAATGAACTTAAGACTCACTCCTAAATTTACTACTATTTTGGTATTCACAGAATGCACTTACTACTTTTGGCATTCACAGAATGAACTTACTACTTTTGGTATTCACAGAAGTTAGGATTTTGTCTTAAGAAAAACTTAAGACAGACTTAAGAAAGACTTAAGTTAGGATTTTGTCTTAAGTCTGTCTTTAGTCTGTATTAAGTTTGTCTTAAGTTTGTCTTAAGACAAACTTAAGACAAAATCCTAACTTCTGTGAATACCAAAGGTAGTAAGTGCATTCTGTGAATACCAAAAGTAGTAAGTTCATTCTGTGAATGCCAAAAGAGTAGTAAGTTTAGGATTTAGTCTTAAGTTCATTCTGTGAATCGGGCCCTGCGTGTTGTTTTTCTTCACCTTTTGTGTGAGACTCCATTGGGTTATGGAGCTGGTAGTGAAGGTTGGAGATGCTTTCGGACTTTTCCTGGAGTTGGAAGTCTTGCTTGCGACCCCAAATATGGTTTCCTGCCCAAGACAGGCATTAGAGTTGCTGACTGGTATGCTGCCTCAGAGACAGGGCCAGTGATTAGGTGGCATGATGATCTCATTACATGTTGTGGTTGTGAGCTTGGGTTGGTCAGAAGGGCACCTATGATCATTATTTCTTTTAAGGACACGCATGTTTGTGGTTGGTTAAATAACAGTCATGACTGGCTTGAGGCATGTATGATTGGACACAATGGGTTTCCGTTGTGGTGTGGGTATGTATGCCTATAAGTGTATTTAGCCATTTGTAGTGATTGTTTTGAGGTTTGTGTTAGTTAGCCAATTGGTGGCTCACTGGATTGGAGGGGGCCTCCTACGGCATAACGCGATTGAGGGGAAAGTAAGAGACCGGTGGTACTAGGGGAAATTAAAATTACTTTCTGTACCCTTGCAAAAGTACCTATTTGCAGTTTATAGCTAAATCATTCACCAACAAAAAATGATGTTTATAAACAAATAAAGAGCAGTGTTCAGGAAAATTCCCAAATTGCTGCTGATGAATTCACTCCTCGGTAGCCCACTCATACTACAGAAGCCTTGAACCATAAGGATCAGAATTTGGCATACTGTAGTGAACAGAAAGTACAGCCCATAGAAAATGTTACTTTATTTCGTTTCTTGGAGTAACGCCAACAAAAGCCACATCTAGCAGTGCCCCCAGCATCGCTGAAAAGCTCATGACCAATGCGGTTGAACCTTTTCAAGCATTTCACGAAAATCCAAGCTAATGTCCATCCCAGTGAAGTGCCACGTTAGTGTTTTTGCCTCTCCCACACATGCATTGTTTACCTAATACATGAACACAATGGCACAAGAGCATCGATAGACCCATGTTCTTCACCCATCTTCCACAAATAAAGCATTCTTTCAACACGTGCATTCTTTTAACACACTGGCATTACACATGAATAAGGCTTCTCCGTGTGTTCATTAAAAGGGAATTCGTTTAATAGACCAACCCTTTGAAGAGAGCTTTCACCAAGGTCTTTCCTTCAATACGGTGTGCATTAAAAGCGGATTCAGCACATTTATCCTTTCGTACACAGGTAATTTAGATAGTATGCATTTAACAGAGCTTGTGTTAAGTGTACTGTATTACGCCAGGATCTATACATGACAGCCATAAGTTGATTAAGCTCAGTGGAATAGAGGCCTTCACAAAAATATAATCTGCTCGACATTGCTCCCGCTTTTTAAAAAGTAACTATTTGCTGCTATTGCTGATTATTGCTGAATCTGTGGTTTTTTTTTACTGTGTACAACTCGTTATTAAGAATTCACTTGTTTTTTAGAAAATTCAAGGTGCACTTCCTACCTGCATTTTAAATTGGTTGGGGCTGTTTCGCTGTGCGGGGCCAGAGATAGGACCTGCAGCTACTTCCTGGGTCCCACCATGACATACTAGAGACACCATTTTAGGTCAGTGCGTGCTCTAGTTGTCAGAGGGGTAGCCCATATGAACATGCGCGCTGCCGGGACGCGCCGCTGGCGCCCCTAAGGTGTGCCTAAGGCAAGCCCGTCTGCGCCGTCAGCGTCCCGAAAGCGTCCAGGGTCAGCCATGCTGCCCACAAGTGGTCCCACATTACAGGAAGGGGTCTGTATAGTAGTAAAGAACTGTATGCACTTCTCCCGCCCCTATGTTCCGACGTCAGCAACGGGGATGTTCTGGAAGGTAAAAATACAGTTTGCGCCTCATGTGGCTTTAGATTTAGTGCAGGCTCATTCGGACCCGATCTAGTCAGGGCTGCTGATACAAGGAGTAAGCACAAACCATGCACGCTGCTCTCATTAATGTACACTCTCTTGAGAAGCACTATCAGGAGACCTTTGATTTTTTGGAGGATAAGAAACTAGATATCTTGTTTATTACAGAGACATGGCTGGATGAGTTCTCGAATCCAACGATTGCACTGGCCATTCCATCCGGCTTCAAAATCTCACGACTGGACAGATCAAAAGGGAGAGGAGGAGGGGTAGCTATAATATATAGAGATAAGTGGTCCCTCCACCAGCCTGTCTCAACACTGGGAGGAGATTGCGAAGCTCTGGATTTTAGTATCAATGTTTCGCCTCATTTTACTCTAAGGGGATCTTTGATTTATAGACCTCCGGGTCCTGCGGGTACGTTTACCAAAGCCCTGGGAGACGCTATTGTTCACCGAGCTTTGCTTTTCACCCACTATATAATTCTCAGATATATATATATCTATTTTGACCTGGTAGGCTCAAAGGACACTCTAGATGTATCAGACATGTTGTCCCTCGCTCAGCTCACCCAATGGGTTGGCCTTCCAACGCATTCAGACCCCTGCTGTTCGAATTTTCCTATTGCAGTTGAGTCTCCCACTCCTGTGCCTTGTTCAGATCACTTTTTGACATATTTCTTCTGGGTTCTGCCAGATGGTAACTTCCGTCCCGGTCTGAGCGCGAGCCGGTGTTTGCTAAAAATGACCCTTTGCTTTTCAGCCGAGCCCTTGGATCTCCCAGACCTCCTCCTGCCAGAGATCTTGCAGCTGGGCTTGCTGGATTCACAAGCTGGATCTCTAACACTTTTGATCTCTTAGCTCCAGCTACCCGGCATAGGCACTCTAGGGACTCCCAGTCTAACCCCTCGTTCACTCCGAAGCTGAGGATACTGAAGCAGGAGTGTAAGAAAATTGAGAGGTACTGGTGCAAGGGTTATTATCTTGAGGATAAACTTAGGCTGAGAACTAAACATAAAGCCTATTATACGGCTATTGCACAGGCTAAAGCCATTACTATGGGAATAGAATTGGCGTAGCCAAGAAATGCTCTAAGGAAATCTTTTCTATAGTTCATAGTTTCCTGGCCCCAAAAGCACAAGCTAGTACGATTCTATCTTCGGACGTGTGGTGTGAAGATCTCTCAATTTTCTTTATGGAGAAAATCCGTTCTATACAGGCATCCTTTACCACCAGCAATAAAGTCCAGGATGCTCTCCTGGCTGGAGGACCCTATCGGCCCCTCTCGCTCATTTGCTGGCCGCTTTTACCCCCATAGACTTTTCTAGTTCCCTTAATATTTTAATGGGCCTGAAATCAGGATCCCCTTCTTATCTGTGTGCAGCTAGACTTCTGGTTAACCTTAAAGTCAACAGATTTATTACCAGGTCCTTTATAGAAGCTCTTGTCCTGGCCAGGTGGAAGCAGGCCTAGATCCTCCCTCTTTTGAAAAAACCCTCACTTGATCCTCTATGTCCTTTAAACTACAGACCGATCTCCCTTTTGCCCAGTATGGCCAAGGTTTGTGAGAAAGTGGTCACCAGACAGTTGACCGATTATGTTGAGAGTTCAGGCCTTCTCCACCTGTCTCAATCGGGCTTTAGGGCATCATTTAGCACTGATTCGGCCCTAGTGGAAATCTCCAAAGCCATCAGAGACTGCTTGAATGCCGGCAGGGGGTCGCCTTGGTTTTGTTGGACCTCTCTGCTGCATTCGATACTATTCCCCACGCTTTGCTTCTCTCCCGAATGGCGGAGATAGGTGTGTCAGGTAGCGCCTAGGGCTGGTTCCAAACCTTTTTGGAGAATCGGACACAGTAGGTATGGCTCCTACAGTTTTCCTCATCACCAAAGAAAGTGACCACATGGGTTCCACAGGGCTCTTCTCTGAATCCTCTTTTTTTTATATTTACGTCACTCCTCTGGTTCAGCTGGCAGAGGACTTGGGAGCGAAGAAAATCACTTACGCCGACGATACTCAGCTCCTGTTCACTTGGAGGAAAAACAAAGACTCTACTTCGGCCGCCAAACACTGCCTGACCACAGTTTTCGGTTGGCTGGCGGGGCTGAATTAAAAAGCAATGAGGAAAATCGGAAATTCTCTTATTTGGTAATTTTCCTGCCCGGTTTAGGGAATCCCTCTGTCCCTCCGACTCTGCATTGTCTACCTCATCAGGGAACCCAGTTAAGAACCTAGGGGCCTAGTTCGAGGAGAATCTTCGATTCTCAAACCAGGTCAAGAAGCTGGCAGGAACTTGCTCCGGTCTCTTAAAGTCCCTCAAGAAGTTTATTCCACTTCTTCCTCAGGCGGCTAAGGAGTCAGTGATGCAAGCCCTTATTCTTTCTCGGTTAGATTATGCCAACGCTCTTTATGCTGGCATCCAGAGCTACCTATTAAATAAATTGCAAGTGGTGCAGAATGCGGGAGCCAGGCTGCTCGTGAACGTTTCCGCCAGATGTGGCGTGAGACAACACCTTCGCACCTTACCCTGGCTGCCCATGGCAGAGAGGGTCAGATTTAAGATCCTTGTTATCGCCCACCGTGCTCTTTTTCCACGGGCCTGGCTATCTTCAGAACAGGTTTTCCTTTTACACCCCTGCAAGAGAACTACGTTCCTCTACTCAACTCCTGTCCCAAATCCTGTGTTTCCGCTTGCAAAGGACAGGCAGCAGATCTCGATCTGCCCATTGAACTTCGGTGCATTCAGCACCCAAATCTATTCAAGAAAAAGGCAAAAAAACTCATCTATTTCCCTAATCTTGGCTCCTCTTCACTCTCTCAAGGTTCACACCGGGACACTCTTGCCGTAGCTGTGCGTGTTAGAAATATTAAATAACATAACATAACATGAATGCTAGTGGGTGGCCTAGGGGAGAGCAGAAATGAATGCTCCTCCCAGTGTCACTACTTGCATGTGAAATTTCTTTACAATAGACCCTGTTCCTTTAATGGACACAGGCTTCTTAAATAAATTCACACGAAAGGATGCAAAATCAGGATGGAGGCTACTGTCTCTTTTAAACCTCAATCCCTGTGCTTAGAGGCTACTTAAGGAGGTTGCAAAATGCCTCCTTTCTCCTATATATTATTAAGGCAGAATGTTTTGTGACCTATTGCCTATGTTTTTTGCAACACAACTTTTTAGTATACTAGTCGGCAGTGGCATGGCAAAATGAAGCCCAGGTGTGCAAAAGTACTGACTGGTCCAATCTGAGCCTAGTTAGTTAGGCTGATAGGTCTCTTGATGATATCTTACTTTAATAATTCTGGCAACCATCCTTCCACATAAGGTTAATGCATTTGAACTGATGATGTATATTTATGTTTTGTAAATCCAGATCCAGCAAACCGTAGAATATTTTAGATTGAGTAGTTGGATGAAAAGCCTTGCCAGCATCGACAACTATGCACTCTGGGGTGCATGCATCAAAGTTGCATTTTGCGATTATCAAATAGCGATTTTTAAGAAATTGATATTTGGTATGCACAAAATGCTATGCAAACAAGCACTGGCGTTGCCAATAGGTCTCGCAGTAGGAAAGTTGGAGCTATTGGTTTTGTAAATGACAAAGCCCTTTATGTTTTTAAAATGAAAAAAAAATAGAAGGCATTGTTATTTGCAATTGTAATGGCTCCAACTTTCCTACTGCGAGACCTATTGGCAACGTGAGTGGTGTTGCGTGTGTGATTGGCGTTGCGTGTGTGAGTGGCGTTGCATGTGTGATTGGCGTTGCGTGTGTGAGTGGCGTTGCGTGTGTGAGTGGCGTTGCGTGTGTGAGTGGCGTTGCGTGTGTGAGTGGCGTTGCATGTGTGAGTGGCCTTGCGTGGATGAGTGGCGTTGCGTGGATGAGTGGCGTTGCATGGATGAGTGGCGTTGCGTGGATGAGTGGTGTTGCGTGGATGAGTGGTGCTGAGTGGATGAGTGGTGCTGCGTGGATGAGTGGCGTTGCGTGGATGAGTGGCGTTGCGTGTGAGTGGGGTTGCGTGGGTGAGTTGTGTTGCGTGTGTGAGTGGTGTTGCTTGGGTGAGTGGCGTTGCGTGGGTGATAGTGGGCTTGCGTGGGTGTGAGTGGCGTTGCGTGTCTGAAAGACTATTACTGGGTCACTTGCTTCGCCACTCGTCATGATTCCCGCATGTCCGCTTCCCACACTTGCTTAATTTTTATTAATATTGCTGCAAAGGCCCAGGGATAGCACACTGCTACCGGAGTGCTTGCTTCTGTTGCTTTGCATAACATCATGCATACTTGTTTTTAAATGTACTATTCTAGTGAAAGCTCATTGCGGTCTACTTTTAGGGTCTTGTGGCGTGTCACTGTAAAGAAAAGTTGCATTTTACTAGCTGATACCTCATGTGATTGCATCTTCACTTGTAAATCCAGTGTATTTCACCAGCGCATTCATACCCTGGATAAAGTGGGATTTGATACTGTACATATTACGGCTGAATCAGGAGCGTGGTGCATCGGCCGGGCCTGATTAGAGGAGACTGCCTGCAAAGTGCCGATAGCTCTCTGCAGCAGACAACATGAGGCCCGGGTCAGGCCTGCAATACGGCTGAATCAGGAGCGTGGTGCATCGGCCGGGCCTGATTAGAGGAGACTGTCTGCAACAGCCACAAGCTGGTGAGAGCGGCTGCTGTATCCTCGGTATGGTGTGGCTTGGGAGGCGGCGGCTGGGGTCACACACAAACCTGGGAGTGCTGACCCGGCTCTTGGCCTTCACTCTGAGTGCCTGTCTGAGAGGGCGCCCCCTGGTGCGGCACCCCGGAAACTCCACCGGTTTGCTGGCGACTGGGGATGAGATGACTGGCTCGCCCTGGTGATCTGGATCTGCTGCCGCCCTGCATTGGGTGGAACATGCGGAGTGCCGATAGCTCTCTGCGGCAGACAACATGAGGCCCGGGTGAGGCCTGCAATACGGCTGAATCAGGAGCGTGGTGCATCGGCCGGGCCTGATTAGAGGAGACTGCCTGCAAAGTGCCGATAGCTCTCTGCGGCAGACAACATGAGGCCCGGGTGAGGCCTGCAATACGGCTGAATCAGGAGCGTGGAGCATCGGCCGGGCCTGATTAGAGGAGACTGCCTGCAAGAGCCACAAGCTGGTGAGAGCGGCTGCTGAATCCTCCGTGTGGTGTGGGAGGAGTGCTGTTGTGGGGAGAGAGAGGGGAGGTGCTGGTGTGGGAGGGGGGAGGTGCTGGTGTGGGAGGAGTGCTGCTAGGGCAAGGCTGTGTTGTGGGAGGAGTGCTGTTGCGGGGAGAGAGAGGGGAGGTGCTGGTGTGGGAGGGGGGAGGTGCTGGTGTGGGAGGAGTGCTGCTAGGGCAAGGCTGTGTTTGCGGGGAGAGAGAGGGGAGGTGCTGGTGTGGGAGGGGGGAGGTGCTGGTGTGGGAGGAGTGCTGCTACGGCAAGGCTGTGTTTGCGGGGAGAGAGAGGGGAGGTGCTGGTGTGGGAGGGGGGAGTTGCTGGTGTGGGAGGAGTGCTGCTAGGGGAGGAGAAGCCTGATGCCGGATGGGGGCGGGAGAGCCTGGGAATGCGAGAGGCTGGGCTTGCATGCGATGCTCGTGCATGTACACGGGAACTGCATGAAAACCGCGGGGCTGAAAGCCCTTTGGTTTCACGATGTTTTCGCCACTTGAATTCTCGCTCCGCTCGATGCGCTTGCGCACATCGATAGGTCGTGAGACCTAAAAACAGGCAGTAAATAGCGATTCTCTAATTGCGATTCCTTAAGAATCACTAACGTACTTAAGAAATCGCTATTTGCAATTGCAACTCCATTCTTTCCAATGAGCCTCAAGGCCCATAGGTGAGAATTGTCTTGCATTATCTATATTACGATTACCTAATTGGTAATTGCAAATTAGGCAATGCAAAGGCAAGGGTGTCCAGGAGCCTAAGGCCCCCATGAGGCGCCCCTAAAAAAAGGTGCACATGTAAGGCACGCACATGCCCTAGGGGCATGAGTGTGCCACATGGCACTTTTAAAAATGCAATTTTTGTGCATTTTCAAAGTATGCACGTGGTTAACATCAAATTCAAATTGATTTTAATTAGTATTTCCTAAATGCATAGTTCACATTTAGGAAAGGCTTCTTGGATGTGCATTAGGAAATTGCAAATTGTGATTCCCTATTTGCATTCGCAATTTAGGGATCGCATAAAATTGCGGTTACCTAAATTGCGAATGAAAAAAATCTTTCATGCATTGGAAAAGGCCATTTTGCGATCGCAAACGTACAATTTTTTGCGAGTCGCATTGTTTGCGATCGCAAAATAGCTTGATGCATGTGCCCCTTTAACTCCACAAATAACATCAATTGGGCATAGCCTCTAAAGTTCGATATAGGCAATAAAACCTTCAAAGAACCACAGCAGTACACACTTGAATGCAGGTCTTTCTCTTACCTCTAGTAATTTCCCACATTGAATGCTTGACTATTTTGGGATGAGACATGAGGAGCAAGGAATGATTAGAGAGATAGAAGGGGTGAAACTGATAAAATGTAAGACTTGAGGTGTGTGGGATGAAGAATGAGGGATGAGCAATGCGAATTGAGGAGTGGGCAATGAGGTGTCGGAGTTGAGGTGCAACGGTGTGGAAATTAGGTGTTCAGAATAAGGGATGAGGTTAGATGATTGACGGATGACAAGGGTGAGTTGAAGGATAGGGGTTGAGTAGCACAGAATGAGGAGTGTGAAGTGAGGGAAAGGAGACCATAATGTGGGAGATCAAAATAAGGTAGAGGCTAATGCTTAAAAGATGTTACCTGGCTATTCTCATTACCCACTGGAGCAGTTTACTCAAAGTTATCTATAGGGGCAATGGTAAGTTAAAGTGTTAGTGTACAGCTGCTATTAATGTTCTTGGGTGCTATTTGGCAATTTCCAAACAGGTGAACTCACTAGTGACACCTCTGGATCCCAGGTTAAAGTGCAAATGCTAAAAAGGTGTTAAAATTAAACATGCACCGAAAAGTAGGTAAAAAAAGACAGAAGCCACGGCCAGGTTAGCATCGAGATTGGAGTTAAGGCTGAACTCCTGTTAGCAGCCTCGCCCAGTGAGATTTGTACTTTTGTTAGTGGCTTTACCGAGGGGCCAGAGGGGCACCAAGCGGCCTGAGGGATTAGAAGGTGATGCCAAAATGCAACAGAGTGGAGTGCGGGCCTTCCAGCAAAAGATGTATAAAGATTCGGCCAGCCCCCGGTTGGTCGATACAAAAGGGGATGATGGACGGAGCGTTTGAGCAAATCAAACACTCACCACCAGTCAACTGATCTGGGTTTAATCCATCACCATTCTTTAGCTCACTCAGCCACCCCAGTTCAGACATGGCCATATGCAAATCAGTCTGACCCTGTGCCTCATGGGAACAGTCCAGCCCGAACTGCCAAGCCATGTCTTCCCTGGACCGGAAACAAGCATCCTGGGACCGGTTTCGAATTCATAATCCTCATCATACCCTGCCAATTTAGGGCGAACAAAGCGATACAAAAGGCGATGATGGACGGAGCGTTTGAGCAAATCAAACACTCACCCCGAGTCAACTGATCTGGGTTTAATCCATCACCATTCTTTAGCTCACTCAGCCACCCCAGTTCAGACATGGCCATATGCAAATCAGTCTGACCCTGTGCCTCATGGGAACCGTCCAGCCCGAACTGCCAAGCCATGTCTTCCCTGGACCGGAAACAAGCATCCTGGGACCGGTTTCGAATTCATAATCCTCATCATACCCTGCCAATTTAGGGCGAACAAAGCGATACAAAAGGCGATGATGGACGGAGCGTTTGAGCAAATCAAACACTCACCCCCAGTCAACTGATCTGGGTTTAATCCATCACCATTCTTTAGCTCACTCAGCCACCCCAGTTCAGACAGGGCCATATGCAAATCAGTCTGATCCTGTGCCTCATGGGAACAGTCCAGCCTGAACTGCCAAGCCATGTCTTCACTGGACCGGAAACAAGCATCCTGGGACTGGTTTCGGATTCATAATCCTCATCAGCCAGGCTATCTTAAATCCAGTGGCCAAGTGAGCAAGGGACTCACGTCTGAGCATACCCTGCCAACTTAGGGCGAACAGGGCTAGCGTCCACCAGTATCTCAGTCTGCCTTGCTGTGTCGAAATACGCCATTGTTGTACTATCCAGCAACGCAGCTTTCACTTTGTCAAACGCATCGGACTCCGTCTTGGACCATATCCAGGGATTTTCCTTTTTCGTCAGGTTCCGCAATGGCTCTTCAATGGCGGCTAGCTGAGGGATGAAACGAGCACAGTACTGCGCCATGCCCATGAAACTTCTCACTTCTGACGCTGTCGTTGGGGCCGGAGCACACTTTATGGCTGACGACTTCCGGGGATCCACCTTGATTCCCTCAGAGTCAAAGACGTATCCAAAGAACTCTATGGATTGTCTAAAAAACTGGCACTTCTCTTTGTGTAGTGTGACTCCAAATTCTGCTAACCTCCTAAGTGTGGCTTTCAGCCTCCGATGGTGTTCTTCACTGGTCTTGGCATGGATGAGTATGTCATCACTGACGTTTAGCACTCCTTGCAGCCCTGACAAAATCTCTTTAATCGCGTTCTGAAATATTTCTGCGGCTTAGGTTATACCAAAATTCAACCTCTTATACCTTCTGAGGCCTAGATGCGTTGAAAACGTCATTATGTAGAGACTTTCTTCAGCTAGCTTTAGTTGGTGGTAGCCAGCATTCAGATCCAATTTGGAGAACCATTGGGCTCCATTTAGGTCCGTCAAGATATCATCTACCGTGGGCGTGAGATGTCTTTCCCTTTAAATCGCTTTGTTGGGCATCCGCATGTCAATGCAGATCCGTATTTTGCCTGGTTGTCGGGGTTTCTCAGCAATCACCATCGGAGATACCCATGGCGTCGGCCCGTCACCTTCTCAATCACTCCTTGCTCTTCTAACTTTATTAGCTCCTGCTCGACTGCCGATCGAAGATGCCTTAGTGCTATGGGTTGTACAGCCTTATCGATGTGTAGTTTGACTGGTGGTCTTTTGATGGTTCCCAGACCTTGAAATAGCGATGGGAACATTTAATGAATTTCCTCCGTGTTTAGTGCTTTGACTGCATTTGCAAACGCAATTAGCTTGAGATCTTCTGCTGTGTGACTTCCTACCAGCAGGTCTGCCTCTTTGTCGATCACATGGAACGTGGTCGTCAGTTCCTGATCTTCCGCTTTAACTTGTACAGTCATTTTTCCCCTCAGTGGTAGCAGTGTTTTGCTACCGTATGTTAGAATCCGAGCTTTCGACGGGTCCAGTTGCGGCCTTGGGTTTAGCGCCTTATAGTGCTGAATGCCCATCACATTGAGCGTGGCTCCCGTGTCTATGACTCCAGTTACTATTGATCTGTCAATTTGAATCTGACATTTTGGTTGCGGTCTCCCCCTTCCCTTGAGTTCACTCACGAACGAAACATAGTAGCACTCCTCTTCATCTTCAGTTGATGAGTCATCTAGCCGCTGTTGATAGCGGGACTGCGTTTTACTTCCTTTCAAGGGATGTCCGTCATCTAAAGCAAGTTGCCTGATGGCTTTGGTCGGTGTTCTCCTTCCTCCTGTTCCTTGTCCTCGAAAACCTCCTCTAGCACCGCCCCTGCAGACACTGGCAAAATGATTCAGTCCTCCGCATTTGGTGCAGGCCTTGCCACGTGCTGGGCAGCCATCTTGGTTGTGTTCTTCATATCCGCAGAAACCAGACAGCGTGCGGCGCGGCGTTCTGGTCGGCCATCTTCCTTGTCCTCCTCGGCCACTGTTCCTCACTGCATCTACTCTTTCAGTTTTCACTGTGACCTCAGCGCTCGCTGCCGGATTTATGGGGGCTTCCATCGCCGTGGCTCGCACATCTGACAACTCATGTGACCTGGCCAACATTAGTATTTCATCCAGTGTTATTTGGGGTTGTCTCAATATCAGTGTTCTTAGATGTTTATTCTTGCACCCTTGAATCAACTGCGCCGTCACTTCTTTTGTTTGGTCATCGTCTGGACATGTGCTTATTAATTCCCTTAGGCGCACGTGGAAAGCATCCATCATTTCTCCTTCCCTTTGTCGCGACTGCCTGAATTTGAAACGCTCATAGTTGGGATTCAATTGTGGGTCAAAATGTGCATTTAGTGCTCGCACTGCAGCATCGTAGTCCGTCGCTGTTCCCGTGTCTGGCAAGTGTGTGAATAGTTTGTATAGCTCATCACCGCCAAAATGTAGCAGCAGGGATCTTTTCACCTCATTTTCCTTTTCTCTTGTTGCAGTGAAGTAGTTGTTCAACCGGCTTAGCCACACTGTCCTTCTTGGCGGCGCCGTTCCTGGGTCAATCAGTGCACTAAACGGTGGTATTGGATTGATTTTGCGAGTGTGGTGACTGCTGAACTATTGGTACCACTGCCTATTGTCCTGCTGGCCTTGCCGCCTGTGCCGGGGGTGCTGCCTGCTGTGTCCCCCCTACAGCTGCATAGTTTGGAGTAACTGACATTGCTAATATCGTTCAACTGTCATCTGCTGAGACCTTTTCACCTCACACTGGCCACCACTGATGCTTGTTGCCTGTCCTGTTCCAAATTCTGGCACTCCAACTCTTGCGTGTGCCAATGCTTGTTTTCTTTCCCCACTCGGCCACGCTGCCTTCTCAGCACGCAGCCCGCTCACTCCACACCTCGTCGGGGCACTTCTCCACCCCTTCGCTTGTCACTCTCGACCTCCGCGCTGCAGGGAGGCTGCTTCGCGCGTCTCTGACGCTGGGGCTGGCCTCACATTCACTGCGCATGCGCGCGCCTCCTGGTTCTTCAGCCGGGCCAGCTCGTCGCTCGGCTTGTTCCTTGCCCCTTCTCCTCCCGCACTGGGATCACGCTTGCCAGTCCCTCATGCAGCCTTTCTCATGCTGCTTACCGGCATTTGCTGACACGGCGGCTTCCACGGTGACGGCTGGAGGCTTCACTCCTTTGTCGGCCCTCGTGCAGACCGGCGGTCAGGCTACAAGCGGCACCAGTAAGGCTTCCTTACTCCTTACTCCTCTTTTGGGTATTATGAAGGACATCCCACCCTCGTCACCAGTGTAAGGGAGTAAGAGGTGACTTCGTCACTCAGGATACACGGGGCACACAACAAAAAGTAACTACACACACTTTGGATGCTAGTGTGGACCGGAAGCCACGAGCGACCTCCGTCCATTTATTTAAAGCCTTCTGGCCACGCCTGGCCAGAAGGTGTTACAATGTATGTGGGTGCTTCCGGGTCTCAGCCGAGACCCACGAAACACTAGAGCGTCACAACAGAGGCCTTCCTGGAAGGCAAAGGGCTCAACAACGGCACACTATACATCGCCGAGAGGTGAATCGGAATGCACATGAATGGTAGGCTAAGCACCAGTAGGCAACCAGGTACAGGTAGTGGCAGACAAGAGATGGTGCCCCTCCGCTCTCCAACATCTGCAGCCCGACTGGCTAAATGAATTCCTTTATTTATTTTACATATGTATTTTTTATTTTAATGGGAGTTGATTGTAGGGGTGGGCTAGTAGAGACATTCCGCCCACTCTCGGAACTCCATGGAATTCCACAGAATTTTATGCAACTCCGCAGAATTCCACCTAGTGCAACTACGCGAGCTCCGTCCACCCCTGGGGGGAACTTGGTGCAGGAGGCTGCTAGGCTGTCGGGCAGTGGCATGGCAGGATGAACTTCGACGTGAGTTGTTAGTGCCAGTTCTAATCCAGCCAAGATGTTTTTCTTGAGAAATAAGACCCAGCGCTCTTCTCTGATTGAAATGGTCTGAGGAGCCTACTGCTACTGGTTTAAATTATTCATGGTTTGTCAAAAAGATCGTGAGTTGGAATGATTGCTATTATAGATCAGCTTACCCCAGAAGGCATCCGTTTTTGCTGCGTCTATGTTGAAGTTTTTTGTTGTAAAGCTACTCCTGCGAACCAGCCACAGAGCCTGGTTTAGCTTTTTCTTGGCTAGACGACAGGCTACTGATTTCTTGTTGTAATTTGGGAGGAGTTCTGGATGTGCTAAAACCTTTTTCTGAGATGAGGCGGCCCTATTACTGTCACTGTAAGTCAAAAGACGAGTCGTAAAGTTTTCCCAGGTTTCTAGGAGAGGCAGGTTTAAACTTTCACATTCTTGGCACTAGTAGAAATTGCAGCAATAGATGATTCCGACCATTTAAATGTTGTATAGTTCACAGTAGATTGGGAGCCAAGCATGGGTGATCTGCTCTCAACGCCCTCCCTGTTAAGGTCCAGCATCAGTGTTTGTAGCAGTGACGAATAGAAGGAGCGATAAAAAAGTATAATCAATGATAGAGGCCGAGTGCGGGCCGATAAAAGTAAGGTTTGCTGGGCAATTAATTATTATCATTATTATTAATTCACATTTGATTGAGCGCATGGCTGCCCTTAGGCATTCCAGTGGTGGTTGCAACTCGTAGCAGTATACAGTCAAGGCAGATTCTGGAAGAGCCATGTTTTTAATTGCTTCCATAAGGAAATGTGATGGGTCATTGAATGAAGCTGGATCGGGAGCATGTTCCATAGTCTTGTCGCATTGTAGGAGAACATACGGCCTCCGGCTCATACTCTATTAACTTTAGGTACTGTTGCCAGGAATAAATTGGCAGATCTCAGGCTACGTGAGGAAGATGAAAGGCCATCAGAGCGAGATTGGTTTTTGGGCCCGTACCCCATAGGGTTTTGTGCGCTATGCATAATGATATGAACATTATGCGTTCTTTTATTGGTAGCCAGTGCAATGCTTTCAGCGCCGGTTTAGCCGACTGTGCTCTGTGGATGTTGTGCAGCAGCCTAGCTGCGCAATTCTGCACAACCTGCAGTTTTGTTGTGGTGGCCTTCGGGGTGCCAAGGTAGAGAGAGTTTCCATAGTCTAACCGGGACCGCACCAGTGCTTGTACCACGATCCTACGCGAAGTTACAGGAAGCAGTGGCAAAATCTTCTGCACTTGTCTGATAATGCCATAACAAGTGGCTGCTAATTGAACTGCTTGATGGTCAAATTTAAGTGACCTATCTAGCCAAACTCCTAAGCTTTTGATCCTTTCTTTGGGTTTTTGGAGGTGTACCCAAACATTTGGGCCATTTCAGTGTAGGAGTAGTAATATTCTGATTACCAAGAATCATTAACTCCGTTTTGTCTCCGTTAAGCTTGAGATATGACTGGTCCATCCAAATGGTTCCCAAGCAAGCTTCTAAGTTGGCTGGCACCTTCTTAGGGTGGCTTAGAGCTACCACTAGCTGTGTGTCGTCCGCATAGCTCACAATCTGGATTCCATATGGCAGGACTATCTCAGCAAGGGGTCCTAAATATACATTGAAAAGGGTGGGGCTCAAAGAGGACCCCTGTGGGGCTCCACAAGTTAGAGGAACCCTTCTTGAGGTGTGGTTGCCTTCAAAAATCTGATATGATCCATCTTTTAGAAAGGATTTGATCAAGGAGAGGACTTTTCCTGACACTCCTACCGTTTTGAGTCTATCAAAGAGAATGTTGTAGTTGACAGTATCAAAAGCAGAGCTCAGATCAAGCAGGATGATCGCCACTGTGCCTCCCTTATCAAGGGCTTTCCTTGATTCCTCCATTGCTACTACTAACAAGGCCGCTTCTGTGCCGTGGTTGGGTCGGAAGCCTGTCTGGGAAGTATGTAAAATCGAGTGGGATTCCAGGTAATCGGAGAGGAGCTTATTTACGTAATTCTCAAAAATATTACTGGTCATTGGGAGGAGCGGTACTGGCCGATAGTTGCTCCACAATTCAGAGTTGAGGTTAGGTTCTTTAATAGCGCTTTTACCATGGTATATGTCCATCATCTGGGAACTTGGCTGGCGATTATGGAACAATTTAGTACTTCCAATAGCACAGGTAGTATAACATCTTCTACCTTGTGCAAGAGGTGCACAGGGGCTGCATCTCAGGGGGATCCTGATTTGATTTTAATAAAAATTTGGGAAAGCGTGGCTGTGTCTAAAGGTGGAAAATCTTCTAGATGTGCAGATCCAATCCCTGAAATATCTGATTCTGTGTCCTGGTTCTCGGGGCCCGAAGCTAGGGGAAACGAGTAGTAAATATCCAGAATTTTATTTTTAAAAAACTCTACTAGTTCCTTACAATGTTGAGGTGCAGATTCTGTAGGTAATTCAGGTGAGGGACAGTTTGACAGTTTTTTCGCTATTCGAGAAAATTTCCCTCAGAGCGTTGTTTGCCACATTGATTTTCTCCTCATAATATTGAGCCTGTGCTCACTTAGGGCCCGATTCAAAGAACTAACTTAAGAAAAAATCCTAAACTTACTACCATGTTCGTATTCACAGAAGGCACTTACTCATTTTGGTATTCACAGAAGGCACGTACTCATTTTGGTATTCACAGAAGGCACTTACTCATTTCGCTATTCACAGAAGTTAGGAGTCCTAACTTTAGGAGTCCTAAATGCCTTCTGTGAATACCGAAAGTCTTAAAGTTAGGATTTTTCTCAATTTAGTAGTAGTAAAGTTAGGACTCCTAACTTTAGGACTCCTAAATGCCTTCTGTGAATACCGAAAGTCTTAAAATTAGGATTTTTGTCAGTTTAGTAGAAGTAAAGTTGAGAAAAATCCTAATTTTAAGACTTTTGGTATTCACAGAAGACATTTTGGAGTCTGAAAGTTAGGAGTCCTAACTTTACTACTACTAAATTCAGAAATATCCTAATTTTAAGATTTTCGGTAGTTATTGTCACCTAGAATGGTAAAGTTTGATGTGGTGCTTGCCAGTGTTGCCACAGTGTCTGTAAGGGATTCGACAAACGCCCCACATGGGCCCGGGGGGCGATATGTCAGAATTCTTGATAAGGAGCATGTGGGGGAGAAGGTGAGTGAGAATACCATATTTTCACAGTCTTGAATGATATCGGCCTCGATGCGTCCCTCCACCTGATCCTTAAAGATAATGGCAATCCCCCGCTCTTTCATAACAACCTATCTTTCCTTGAAATGTAATGTCCTGGGAGTAGTGCTTATACAACATCAGGTTCCGCATCTTTATGCAGCCTGCTTTCTGTCAAGAGCAGGGCATCCGGCTGTTCGTCACTAAGTAATATGTTTATTTTTGAAGCATATTTTGGCAAGGACCTACAATTGAGGATGAGCATTTTAAGCTCTGTCGTATTCTGCTTTATGGCATACCACTGGGGGGGTAGCCTAGCTTAAAGGGGCAATTAGAACAAGCTCTGGATCCAGGTATTAAACTAATCGAGTGTCTACACTTGTCTTTGTCCGGTGTACGTAATGCATACAACTGGGGCGCTGAGTATCTTTAAAGCCCTGTAGTTGGGCCGGGGGTCCTGGCCCCTGGTCCCAGATGGGCACGGACGGGCGCACACGGGCTTGCTTTAGTAGTCAGTGGCTCTGCCTCCTGATCCTTGTCCTGCCTCCTTTTGCCATCTCCCTCCACACAACCGGAACTTTCGGTGGTGGACCAGGGAATTGGCGTGAACGGCGGGACAGGGGCGTGTTTCTAAAGGGAGTAATGCCTATTTAAAATGCCTTAGAATCAACAGCCTCTTTAGGGTCAACGTTAAAATCTTGCTAAACAGTTTACCGCTGGTTAAAAAGAGGATTAAAGTGCTCGGGGCTCGAAGAGCGTGTGCTCTTGTGCAAAGTTGCAGCGTGACTGTAATCAGGCGTGCTTGCTAATTGTCTGACGTCCTACCATTAAGTGCTCCCAGCCCTAAGTACTCAGTGTCAAGCGCAATATTTTCCCTGCGCCTATCCTTTAGGTTCCTTAGGATTGTTGTCTGAGGCTGAATGTTCCACTACTTGCTCTGTTGAGTAAGAAACTCATTGTTCACTTTTCTACCGATCAAGTTCATGTTGAAATCCCCTGTGATGATAATCTCGGGTTCTGGTATACGACGCTTTTGAGTCAGAATGATCCCTATCATTCACTTGATTGTATTTTTTGAAGTGGGAGAACGTTAAATGTAGATGTTTAATATAAGCAAGGAGCACTTGATATTAATGTGATCAGAATACCTAGGTCTGGTTCTGATATAATCTCCATGTGCTCTGCCAGAGTCAGGGATATGTAGGTTGTCACCCCTCCTGCAGGGCAGACACATTTTTTCACTTTTTTTTCTGCCCGTTTGTATTGAGCTTAGTATCCTTTGATGCTGGAGGGAGAAACTGCCCATGTCTCCTGTCAGGCAACTATATTATACTTGTTCAGAAAGGGGAAAATATAATCACTCCATGGTCTGCTTTCAAAACCAGCAATGTTCCAGGAACAAATCCTGAGGTTGTGTGGTGAGGCCCTTCCCCAGTTTCTGCTCCTATTTGTTAAAGACACCAGTCTGAGCTCATGCTGTTTGTAGATTTTTTGTTTGGGATGGCTGACTAAGCCCTTGACTGGGGCTTGTGAATAACTGCAAACTCCTCTTAGCACTGAAAAGGTGATGGGGTGGAAGTATTTGCCTTGAATGAAAGGGTTAGAGGCTGGCAGAGCAGGATAGCAGGTGGATGTACGACAGGGTTATTATCCCGAGTTCTTGAAGAACTAAATGTGTTTGACGACTAAGGCCTGTATTTCTGATGAAGAAAAAGTAACCATCGTTGATTCTTTCAGGGGGAACCTATTTTCCATGTAAAACTCGACTGAGGTGATGTCCTCTGAGGTAGACTGCGCTAGGGGAGTGAGAGGCCTAAACAACTTTAATAGGTTTCCCCAGTTTAGTGTGTCCTGAGAACCTTTGGACTCAAACTCGGGATAAAAAATGGGCTTTGCCTCCCCATGATGACTGCTGAGGCAGTCTGCATTCGGTGAGGCTTGTTTGTTGTATTTAGTGTAAAGCTTTGGTTCAAGCATTGCAAAGCAGCTGCTACTGGATTCCTTAAGTGATTAAAGCCAGTTATCTAAGTGGACGTGCAATCAGAGTTCATCTCCTGAGGTAGCACTGCGTTGTTAGGACCTCACGTCTTGGCTGTTTTCCTGATCAATAAATCTTGCAATGGATTTTTCTGAGATACAGTGGGCCCAATTCACAAAGGTAAACTTAGACATTTGTTCTAAACTTAGTCCAAACTTTAAGTTTACGACTTAGGGAATTCACAAAGGGAATTTACGAGTAATATCTTTAGTAATATCTTTACTATCTTTACATACGCATTCAGAGTGGATCTCCGCCCCAAGTGCAGACGTAAAGATACTACTTTTACTACTACTACTGAGTTTAGACCAAATGTGTACGTTTACCTTTGTGAATCAGGCCCACAGTTGGCGTAAAGTGGGCTAGAAGGCCCCCAGATGGGTCTGTGAGGGGTCCAGAACAGAATCTGCTAAATGAGGCTGCCTGTCAGGAGGGCTATTTTGAGAGGCCTCTGGTTGTAAACTGTGTGCGTTTCCACACCTCCCCCAATGAATATGCCATGTTACATCGTATGCGTTACATCACATGACATTACAACACGGTCGTTACAACGACAGCCTTGTTGCTTTGCATACCTTTACAACGCTAATCATTACAATGACTTGCTGTAGGAGGCGCTGGATGTTGGAAGAGTATAATTTACTATTCCAACTCCAGTCTGTGCAACAGTAGGGAAGGCAAAGGGGGAGAGTGGGTTTGGATATGTTTTAGGAAGAAGTGGCGCTCAGCGTGTTCCTTTAGTGTAGGTCGTGGCTGATGAGTTAAGTTCGGTGCATTCGGGTCAGGGGAACAAAACCAACGGAAAACCAGCCCCTGCTAAGGTAAGGAGACATGTTTCCTGTTCCACAAATATAAATAGAGTCCCGTGCACACGATAAACTGAATGGTTTCCTAGTGAAAACCTCAATGTCACCAGAATAGTTAAAAAAAGATTCAAGAGTCCGTTGTATGTAGGTATGGATGTTTTAATAGCGGGGTGCTGACAGTACATACAAGACATGATTTTTTGTAATAAAGTAAATTGCCTACACGTGTTTCGTCACACCGTGTAGCGGCTGTGACTCATCAGGGCTGGGAAGGACAAAAGAATGTGCATGTATTAGAAACGTAGAATTGTAACAGTAGGCTAGGTGTGTGGAAGTGAGAATTAAGTGGAAACCCTATATCAGTGTAAAAGAAAACTCAGAAGTGATTTGGAGAACATTTTGAGTGGTTCATAACCCAAATAAAGTGTGACAAAGTGATGTGGCGGGATAAAACGGAAAATATATATACAAATGTACATAGAAAATTGGCAAGTTCAATGAGAAAAAACAAAAAGCTTGTTGCAGCGTCTACAAAAAGACCAAATCAAAGTTTACATTCATGTAATATAGCTGTATGGTTGCCTAGCTGCAAAGAAATTGCGCCAAAATCGTTTTAAATAAGAACAGCAGTGCACATGTGATGTATGTCAGGAACTGGCAGGTACCTAAAAGAAGACCAAATTAAACAACAGTGGGACAGTTGAAAGGATCCAGAATGGAATAAAAAGCAAGGATGGTTATATTTAATGTTGAATCGTGCATGTTCTGGGTTGCTCCGCCGATCTAAAAGAAGACAAACTCAAAAGACTGTATTCAGCGGTGTCCAAAACAAATATATGACTCTCCTTAAAGATGCGGTGTGTTCACAAAGTACTGGGAATGACATGGTGCACTAGCGTGTGGTGATTTGGTTTGGAAGAAAATAACTTGCCCGTAAGTAAAACATTACATTTGGCTTGTAAACAGTGAAAGAAAATAATATTGGGGTAAATAAGCTACAGGGTGGATTTGAAATTAACCCCTATCGAACGAGAGTAGGAAGAGCCATGTAGGAAGGTAGTGTGACGGCGAAGGTGGAGGTCAAACAAATGACAAGTGCGGAGAATCACGCCGGGCACACTTAGGACCCAGCCTCTCCGGACCCCACCCGCCCCTGGTCTCTGGTGGTTGGTCGGGCGGACGGCCCAATCGGCGTCCGGCCGACCCATTTCCGGCCCGGCGATATCGCATGACCTGGGGGTCAGGGGGTGGAGACTCTGGGCCTATTTAGGGTCAACTCCCTGTGACTGGAGTCTCTGTTCCCGCTATGACTCCTGGATACCTGACTGCTCACGCCGGCACCTGGCCATTCTCGTGATCCTGGCCGGCTTTCCGAAACTATAGAAGCAGAAGGATCGAGCATCGTTTGTGTAGCCAGGTAAGGGGTTGAGTGCCTCGGAGGGCCTCGTGGGCAGCCGTGAGTCACGGTGGGTGCTGGGAAGAGATAAGAGTGTCGCTGCCTTACGGGGCTTACGGCTGTGTGCGGGGATCCTCGTGGTACGGGCTCCTGCCGGGCGGCGTGAACGGTGCTTAGGGGTGCGGGAGCAGGGAACTCGGGGCGCGTTAGGTGCTATAGCAAGGTAGAGCGAAGCGCGATATAGTTATCATGGCGCCAAAAAAGGGAGGACAAAAGCGAAAAGATTCTGAGCCTGAATTGGCACAGATTATGAAATTACTGCTGAAGAAGTTGAGCAAGGAGGCTCCCGATAGCGGGGATGAGAGCGATTCTGCCCGGGGGGAGCAGCCCGAGGTAGTAGAGCGGCCGCACAGGGGGGTGCCACCGAAGGCCGCTTGTCCGCCATTAAAGAAGAAAGCCAAGGCACAGCCTAAAAGGAAAGGGGGAGCCAGGCAGGAGAAGAGTAGGCCTAGCCCTGCCAGGGGGAAACAGGACGAGGGATCAGTAGGTCCCGTCCCCACGCCTCCGTTAGATGCAGAGCAGGTTTACCCTTCAGATCCCATTACGAATGTGCCCGCGCCAATAGACCCAGTGGGTTCAGTTTTGTCTGAGATTAGGGAAAAAGTATTAGAGAGAGTGAGGTGTTTTATACCAATAAGAATGTGAAGGCCCACTCCACTCATGGGGGTTCAGCCTGGCTGACATATGATAGGGAGTTCCGCTGGGCGAAGGAGGAAAACCCCTCCATTTGTTGGGAACAGGTTGAGGTCAATGCCTGGTTAGAGAGCGTGAGCAATAGGGAACACCCGGCTAGGCAGCCTTGGTTTTGGGGCGATCTTGGGCCCTGCCTGGTGCGGGACGGTATGGCCAGCGAAGTGGCACTTAGCAGGCTTGACAAAGAATTTAGCTTTCCTCGAGCTTTTTCCCATTTGGGTGGCAGTTACGGTCTGGGCGGAGCGCTTCAGGGACAGGGCAGTGACCTTCTGGTCCGATAACATGGCGGTGGTTCAGGTTATCAATCGGCAAGGGGCGACTTGCCCACATGTGCTGAGGTTGCGGAAGCTATTGGTGTTGGCATGCTTGAAATTGAATTTGACTTTTAAGGCTGCGCATATACCTGGTGTTGATAAACATGCTGCTGACGCTTTGTCTCGTTCCAAGTTGCAGGACTTCCGGAGGTTCCACCCGCAGGCGGAAGAGCGCATGACGACGTTCCCTACGTCACTGTGGAAAATTGGAGCCCCGCTTTAGCGGGGCTGGTAGATGCCGCTCTGTGTGATCGCACCAAACGTGCCTATCAGTCACAGTTTAATGTTTACAGATCATTTGTGGAACAGATAGGAGATGCGAGGATCTTTTCAACTGAAACGATGTACGCTCTTTTACAGGTTCTGCGGGATCAGGGCAAAACAGTGTCCTATGCTAGGGCCTCCCTGGCAGCGATAGGCTTCTTTGCTAAATTGGCAGGGGAGCGGGACCCGGGGGCTTCATTCTTGATCAAGAAGGCCTTAGCAGGATGGGCCCGATTAGACGGGCCACAGCGGGACTGTCGTAGGCCTTTGGATCTCCCGACCTTGATTGATATTTTGGGGGTACTGCCTGTCATTTGCCAGTCACCGTTCGAGGGAATCATGCTGGGGGCGGCCTTCTGCCTGGCCTTCTACGGGGCCTTTCGCCTGGGTGAGATAGTTGGGGCCTCCAGAGTAGACCATGGGGGGGGCTTGCAGTTCAAGGATATCTCTCTTTCCCCGGGGGGCCTAGTATTGTGGTTGGGACGGTCCAAGACAGACCAAACAGGAAAGGGGGTCACCATCCATTTGCTGCCCGCCCCAGGGATAGCTGCCTGCCCCGTATCCCGTATGCAGGCGTACCTGGCCCCGGTAATGGCGGACAAGGATCGAAGGGCGGGACCCACCACTCTAAGGGGCAGGTGCACGGCACTTGGCGTAGGGTACCCAGTTGCGAGATGCGAACCAGATGGTGTTCCTCCCTTAGGGTTGGGAAGGTGATGGAGCATGATATGCTCATAAATGTAGTTATGAATGTAACTTGTAAATATTAGATATGCATGTTATTGCTTGTCATGTCTATACAATGTGGTGAATAAACATGGCCTTTTTAACCCCACCTGAATCTCTGGTGATTTCAAAATGTGGGGATCTTGCATGCCTAGGGTAGTTGGGCGGTGGGGGAATATCTGGAGGGTACGGGTCCTATGACAAGTGCGGAGAATCACGCTGCGGGCACTTAGGACCCGGCCTCTCCGGACCCCGCCCGCCCCTGGTCTTTGGTGGTTGGTCGGGCGGACGGCCCAATCGGCGTCCGGCCGACCCATTTCCGGCCCGGCGATATCGCGTGACGTGGGGGTCAGGGGGTGGAGACTCTGGGCCTATTTAGGGTCAACTCCCTGTGACTGGGGTCTCTGTTCCCGCTATCAATCCTGGATACCTGACTGCTCACGCCGGCACCTGGCCATTCTCGTGATCCTGGCCGGCTTTCCGAAACTCCCACCCACTCGTCCCTTAGATAAATGGTTTGAGGGGCGTTCTGCGGAGAAGAGACCTGCGATCAGTAACTAGTGGCTAAACAAAATGGATGGGAGCCCGCTTGCCGGGCTCCATAGGCCAGCTCTGAGGGGGGATATGGCAAGCTCTCCACTGGGAGGAAGTGACCACCGGCTGGGGAGGCTAGGGCAACAGATTTCGAGCCTCCCGGGCGACCCTGGGCAGCCTGGTGGTCGAGAGGTGGGCCCCGGTAATGGCGGACAAGGATCGAAGGGCGGGACCCACCACTCTAAGGGGCAGGTGCACGGCACTTGGCGTAGGGTACCCAGTTGCGAGATGCGAACCAGATGGTGTTCCTCCCTTAGGGTTGGGAAGGTGATGGAGCATGATATGCTCATAAATGTAGTTATGAATGTAACTTGTAAATATTAGATATGCATGTTATTGCTTGTCATGTTTATACAATGTGGTGAATAAACATGGCCTTTTTAACCCCACCTGAATCTCTGGTGATTTCAAAATGTGGGGATCTTGCATGTCTAGGGTAGTTGGGCGCCGGGGGAATATCTGGAGGGTACGGGTCCTAAAGACAGTGGGGGCGTAGTCTAGCATAAAAGAAAGGTACATAGAGAGCGGTCGGTATCGACAATGAGCATGTCTAGGGCAATAGGTGGCGGAAGGTTACCTGGAATGCTCGATTGGCGTGATGCAGTGGAAATACGCCTGAAAGGAGATCAAGGTATGGAGGATAAGCAGGGATGCTGCTTGAAGTATAAGGCTCGTTGCAGGACGGATATATCGTTACAACAGCATTGTTGCTTTGCGTACCTTTACAACGCAAGTCATTACAATGACTTGCTGTAGGAGGCGCTGGATGTTGGAATAGTATAATTTACTATTCCAACTCCAGTTTGTGCAACAGTAGGGAAGGTGTTGGATTTTAAATCCAACACCTGTGCCCCCTACAGCAAGTCATTGTAGTGACTTACGTTGTAAAGGTATGCAATGTAACAAAGCGGTCTTTGTAACAACCGCGTTGTAATGGACTGTGATGTATTGCATGTGATGTGAAGTATGTCTCCCCCCCAAAGTGTCATTAGATGCTTGTTAAGTCTGTTCATGGTTGAATGCACAATGAGGTATAGTTCTTTTTAACTTGAAGGGTAGGGGATTTATTGAGTTTTTTTGTTCGAAGCTGGGGGACAGTGATCTTGTGAAATTTGTTTTCTGTAGAGTGTGCTTGTCCCCGGCCTTCCTTAGTCTTTTCTTTTCACGCTTGAAAGAGGTGCATTTGGACCTGGGGTTACTGTACTAGGCTGGGAGAGTTTTTTGTGGGACCTACAACTGACAGGGTGTCGATTGTGATACAGGAACCGAAACTGGCCACTAGCTGAGTAGTGGCTAATGTGACAGGACTGATAGGGAGGCCCTGCATAAAATCTGCTTTTCCCTCAATCTCATCGAAGACATTATCTGGGTGGCATGCCTTGGTGGAGTTCTCTGTGCAGGAAGTGAAGGCCGGGACCTCCGTTGTGTTCACTTTTCCCTCTAACTGAGCGGATTTGTCTACCTGGTTGCCTGCCCTGGGGTAGGGACCTATGCAAAGCTTTAAATCAGTTGAAAAAGCTCTTGGTAAAGTTCCTAGTTTGTCTATGATGTTAGAACATGAACAGGTGGTTTAATAGAGATATGTGGCTGTCTGAGCTTCGATGAATACATTATTTAATTTAGACAGTTTACAGTCGATACATGAGACATGGGCAACTAGTACGTTGAGAAGGTCTACTTGAAGGTCCAGCTGACTGAGTGGTAATTTAGAGCATCTAAAAATGATTGAAAGGTTTTTAACAGGAGAGACCAGATGTCTGTGCAGTCACTGCTATCACTTGCGATCCTACTAGAGGAGCCATGCCTCAGTGGTACGTGGGCTGGGACCGGATTTGTGCACCATGTCTACCATGATGTTGTTGCTTGTGGGTAAGCTGTCCTTTCCCTGCTCCATTGCTGGGGAAAGTGTGCCTTTGATGGTGTCAGCCATGTGTCCAAGTGTTGACTTCATCAATTAAGTTAGTCCTGCCAGGGATGAATCAGGGGGCAGGTGACTGGGCACACTTGCCGCTTGTGGTTTTAAAGGCATCTTTAGGTGCTGAGGCGAGGGATGAGCAACAAGGTTTTGATCCTGGATGGGCGAAGGCACTAGAGATCACTTTGTTGCTTCTCTTGCTCCTTCCAAGGCTGTTGTCTCTTGAACATGAACCTCTGCCCCTACCTTTATAAGTTATTTTGCTGGATGTGGCAGGGGCAGTCTGTCTTACACCATTTTAAAATGGGTAATATTCATTGTGAGTTACACTGTCGTTCTTTTAATTATTTACTGTTTTTTAGAACTTGGGAGCTTATTATCAAGAGAGGCGATAAAATTATCGCCGCTCTAGCGGCAGAAAACTGCAGCTTAAACGGCGATAATGGGCTTGATAATATGCTCTATGGAATTACAATTGAAGCCAATGTTAGATGTCCTTCACATCTAACATGGGCTTCAAATGCTGCTAAAACGGCGATAATTTTATCGCATGTCTTGATAACATGCCCCTAAGTCTCTCTATCTCCATTCCACTCTGAAGCCACTGCCTTCACCTGTGGGATCTCACAGTGATCACTCAGTCTGACTTTATTTCAATGTATATATATCTCCTCTTACCTCCCTGATATGCTCTCTCATTTTGACAATATGTTATATGCTGAAGACACCCTGATCATTATGTCCATCTCTGACCATCATGGCTTCTCTCATAGTACATTTTGTTCTTGCCTGAGTGCAGTAGCTTCTTGGATGAAGTATCACTGATTTATAACCATGACGATGACGCTGTGGTTTTGATATTTGAAAGTCTTATGGTGGCATCAACCTTTGGTCTCCCCAATGTCTGCTTACTGTGCCAAGCACCTAGACTTTATCATCTACTAAAGCTTTCTCTTTGCCATGCAAGTTAACCACATAGTAGGAGCTGCTGCTTACTCTCATGAATGCCTGGGAAACTGATGTATCTCATTCCTGAAGCTGAATGTATTGCTTATCATCTCTTCATCTTGGGATGCCAGAATATCTCTTTAATCGCACCCATATTGTGCGAAACACAGCAGCCCAGATGGCTCTGAATGAGACCATCACATCTTCTGAAGGACCGCAACTGGCTCCCAAACCATAAACAATCAGTATTCAAAACTCTTTGCAGGATGCCCTTAACAACTCTGGTTCTATCTACCTCAAGAAGAAATTTCAGCTTTACTACCCCATCGGCATTCTTCATTCCTCTTTTACCAGTCAAGTTTACATATCACAAGTCAAAGGAGCTGCATTAGAGGACGTTCGTTCTCATATCTAGCAGCTAAGCACTGGAATTGTCTTCGGACCACTTTTGACACTGTTCTCTGTTAGATTCTCTTCACTACGTATCTCAAAACATGGCTGTTTCAGTAAGAAGGTTGACCTGCTGCTGTTATTTCTTTGCACCAGGATGCCCTCTGGGGTATATATAAACTATATAATTTAGCATAACATATGTGTAATTTTTCTTTCAAATTGTGTGGTACTTCTTCCAATATGTCTTATACTATGTATTCCTTTTATTATGTCATATTAGTTTTATTTTGGTTTATATTTATTTCAGCAACATGTCATATTACTCTTGAAACGTGCCAGTCATTTAATCAAATGTCATATTCTTTTTAATACATGACAGATTAATTTTAGCGCTCACTAGATTTCTTTCAATGAGATCCATATCCATTCCAGGGTTGTTGATATACATTTCAGAATACGTCTTGCTCGATTCAATGAATGCGTAATTCATACATTCCTCCAAGTAGCATATTTAGCCTGACATTTATCATATTTGTTTTCATATCTATTACGCTATTTCGGCCATAACAAGCATTCATGAAGCCAATACGTCTGGCCTTTTGTTAGAGGAAGCCTTTGGTAACAGTTGGGCAACTCTGTTTATTCCCATGATGGAATAACACCATAGGCTACAATAATATGGCAGCAGGGAGTACGGCCCCTTTGCTGTACAGACGGCATATGGCCGGGATGCCCGCCACCCCCTCCCAACACCAATCCCCAAGGATGGGAGAAGTCGGACACAGGTTTGAACTTTTGGAAGGCGGGAGGGAGTCACCCTCCTGGCCGTATTTATTAAAATATGAAACAAAATTTAAAACATTACATAAAAGTTTCATCATTCCGTACAATTTTACATTTATTACATTTCGATGAAGACATGTTCTTTGGCTAACCCTAACAGATCTCTAATACAAAGGTTTCCTAGCCGAGTCTAACATCCTGAAAATGCATACCTTCTAAATTAAAATTGTACATCCTAGCATTAAGGGCCAACGGCAAGGTCTTAAACGGTGTCAGAGCCCTACTACCAAAATCTCGCCATCACGGTGTGAGTGGCGCATGCGCAGAGGACTCTACCCTCATTGCCAACTGTAACTTCCCTTGTCGTGGTGGGGGCCCCCTTTCCACTCGACGCCATCTTAAAGGTCGTCCGAGTTCCCGTGTGACGTATCTGTAGGAAGGACAGCGTGGACTCCCCCCCATCCCCACACTCTCATCCGCCGTCGCGGATATCCGGCTCCTGGGAAATTAGTAGAAGGGGCATCTAGCCGCCTCCCCCCTGGGAGGGGCCTATGGCCGTCTCCCCCTAGGCGACCCATCCTTAGTGGGTGCCGCCTCCCTGTGGAAGGGGCCAATGGCCGCCTCCCCCCGGGCGCTCCCATCCATTCTGGGTGGCGCCCCCTCTAGGGACCTTGAAATTACTGCTCACCGATCATGACCTTACCGCCACAGGCCGGATAGTTGACCGACTATCCGGCCCCCCCCTACTCCTCCTAAAGGTCATGCTTCCTCAAACCCCTTAGCCATGCTATGAAGTCTCCTATGAGTAAGTCATTCCCCTCCCTGGACAGATGAACCCCATCATTCAGATACATGTGATCACCCCGAATACACCCGTGAGGAATGCTATGCAACTGTGAAGAGCAGAACAATTTACCAATTTTATTGTTAACCCTTTTCACTGAATGGTTCAGTGCTGACACTGAAAGGCCCCCCCGCCATACCTTCCTTGGAATCATGTGGGACCAGGCAATCGTGCACCCCGGGACTCTTCTAGCCAACCAGCTAACAGCCGACAAAATGTGTTCCAATAACACTCGTCTACCCAGTGTCACCAAGTCATTGCCCCCCAGGTGTACTATGACTACAGATAGCGGTGACCTTTGCCGCCCTAAAAGATCCTCAAAAAACGATTCGAATTGGTCAAAACAGAGCCCGCCCTTCCCATGGAAGGTCACTCTGTACCCATATTCCCCAGCTGCGTGAGTCGCGTCACCTGCCTTGAAAACGTCCCCGGCGCGCCTCACATATGAGTGGCCCACGACCCATACCACTCTCTCCCCAGTCGGTGATCCTTGACCGCTGGTCTCCTGGTGCTGGGTCGACTGCAAATTCCGCCCCGCGTGACAGGCTCGCGAAACTGTAATTCAAACAAAAGACAAGAAGCGTGAGTGCATGTCAATTGACCTTTACAACATGTGCAATCGCACATACCTTTTGAAGCAATTCGAGGACCAACGTCCCAACTGTTTTACTTTCTCCGCACTCTGACCCCTGGCTGTAGCCTCAGTAGCAGCCCCTATCCTAAAGGAGTGGGTCTCAAAATCGCACGGGTCCATGCCCCCGGCAGCGATTGACAGTGCTAGCACCCTCTGAAACTGAAATCTCGTCAGTGGGGTGGCGTCTTTGTGCCTAAGCAAACTCCCCCCCCCATGTCGCCGTCCTTAGTGCCGAGTATTCCTTTATACACTTTATCGGGAAAGTGGAGGACCCTCATGCGCGCACGATAACACTATTTCCCATAGCTCCCTGGTCAGTCTTGGACCTGGCTATCGAGACCACCATTGAATCACCCCTAATTTGGACGTGATCCCTGCACAAGCCTCCCTCAACATCTTTTTTGTTCCTTGCGACCAGTTCGCTCACCCGCATAGCCCCATGGAACGCCAATGCGAAAGCTGCCCGGAACAGAACTGCTTCGAAATGGGAGGAGCACGTCTCGTCCAGTTTTGCTATGAGTAGAGACAACCTGTCTAAGCCAATCGGGCGCCTCGCATCTTGCCTGCGACCCTCGAGGCGCTGCCAGCCGCGAAGAGCTTTCTTAACCAAAAAGGAACCCGTCGGGTCTTTTATGCCATGCACCTGCGCCATGAATGAAATGGCCGCCCTATGCCTACTGGCCGTTGCCGCTGATCGGCCTTCTCTGTGCAGCGCTACCAGGAACCCCAGGAAGGATTCCTCCTGACCCCAGCTCTGTCTCCCTGTTGGACCCAAAACTGTGCAGTAGGAACGAAACGCTCCTTCGTATGCCTTCCTTGTCCTGGGGGCTAAGCTTGCTGCCACGAGGTCTTGTAATCCGGGGCACCGATTAGCCATAGCGCTTCGGGGAACGGTGCCGCCACTAGTTCCGCTGTGGGTAGATAGCCCCTGAAAGCCTGCATATGTGAACGAGAGAGTGCATCAGCTGCATGATTCAGTACGCCTGGCACATGTTTCGCCCTGAACTGTACATTCAATCTCATGCAAAGTAGTACTATTTCTTTCAACAATCTCAAGATCCACTTGCAGCGGGCTGCCTGCTGGTAAATGCACTCGACCACAGTCATATTATCAGACCAAAACACCACTGAGCGGTCCCTGAAATTGTCTGGCCATGCCATCAGAGCAACCCAAATGGGGAATAACTCCAAGAACCCAATGTTACCTGTGAGACCGCTGGAGTGCCACCACGTCGGCCATATTTGCGCCGACCATCGGTCACCAAAGATGGCGCCAACTCCCACGCTCCCAGCTGAGTCAGTCCACAGACCAAGTTCGTCCGAAGACGCTGGTGGCTTGTTCCACACAACTCGACAGTTGAAGTCCGCCAGAAATGCCAACCAAATGCGCATATCCTGGCGAACCTCTGCCGACAGTCTCGTACGGTGGTGTCCCTCCTTGAGACCCACCATAGCTTGTGCAATAGAGCGTGAGAAGGGGCGGGCCATTGGCATCACCCTCAAGGCAAAGTTAAGCTGTCCCACTGTTTGCTGTAACTGGTGCAGGGTCACTTTCTCCTTGCCCAGGCATTGTATCAGGGAAGCCCTGAATTTGGCTACCTTTTCCCTCGGTAAACGGAAACACCCTTCCACCGAATCGAGCTCAATTCCCAGAAACTCCAGTGAAGTAGATGGTCCGACCGTCTTACCTGGTGCCAGTGGGACTCTGAACTCCCGCATGAGGATGCAGAAGTCCTGTAACGCCTGCGCACAACTCGTATCGCCGGCTGCACCCAAAAACAAGAAGTCATCTAAATAATGCATCACATGCTTATGGCCCGTGGCCTCAGTGAATACCCACTGTAAAAAACAGCTGAACATCTCAAAATAAGCACAAGAAATGGAGCAACCCATCGGCATGCATTTATCCATGTAATAACTCCCTTGAAATGCAAAACCTAGCAAGCGCTGACCCTGTGGTTGTACCGGGAGCAACCGGAACGCCGATTCGATATCTGATTTCGCCATCAGCGCCCCGGGGCCCAGGCGATTTAACATGGCCACGGCATCATCGAACGATGCGTACCGCACTGAACAAACTTCCGGGTCAATGGCTTCGTTCACCGAAGAACCCCTTGGGGCAGACAAGTTATGAATAAGTCTAAACTCTCCAGGGTCTTTCTTCGGGACAACCCCTAACGGGGAACATATGAACTCCGCCATCGGCGGGCGCTGAAAAGGCCCCGCCACTCGCCCCAAGCTGACTTCTTTTGCTATTTTCTTTGCTGCAACGCTTGGGTTGTGTTGGACAGATAACTGGTTTTTACAAAAGGAGTCCCCCCGAAAATCCCCCGCCGGGATGTGGAAGCCATGTAAGAATCCCTTCCTCAACACCCCAGCGGATACATGATCAGGGTATTTGTTCAACCAAGGAGTCAGAGCCATGATATCAACAGGTGTAGGCAATCGGTTACAAAGTCTTACCTCACTCTTGCTTAGACCCCCTTTTCCTCCCGTCCCGCTGTTTTTAGATCTACGGCTACTCTCCGGGTGTGAGGAGCTCCCACAGCCCGCACACGCATGCCTGAACCTACATGTTCCCTGGGGTCTGTTACAGTTGCCTCTATTGAAACCCCAACAAACCCCCCGCTTGCCGCCATTCCCGCCGGTCTTGGGCTGATAGTCCCCACCGGCGCCCGCTCGAAAGGGCACCACGGGCTTTTGGCGGACGAACCCCGACCCGCTCCCGCTCGGCGAGGACGTACCTGCCGCCCCTGGCAAGAGCTGCTTGTGCCATGACACTGAGTCAAGGCAATCCCAAGTCAAAGTAGCATCAAACTCTTTCGCTTTCCGGAATTTCATATCATAACCTTTCCATTCGTCCCCCTCATACATGGAATAAACATCCATAATCCTATTCTGATAGCAAGTCAACTCGGTCATTAGTTCAGGCTTTCGTTCCCCCATGACTGCAGTAAATATGGAAAAGGCCTTAACCCAGTTCGTTACCGTCTCATCAACCCTGAATTCCGCCATCTTGGCGCGCCACACACTGGGATGCCATAAATCTTTCTGGGATTTTGCATATTCCATCTCGCGATGGTCAGTCAATAATGAAAACATGTTAACATATTTCTCCCCCCATATTAGTTCTTTTGTGGCCATAGGAATGTGCTGTGCCACCCTTTCCCGCCTCGAGGGTAATGAACCCTCCCCCGCCATTGGCAATGTGTGCTTACCAGGTTCGGCCGTTGTTTCTGCCGCCTTTTCCTGGCCAACCGCAGGTCCTCCCTGCGCCACCTGTGGGGGAACAAGAGGAACATTCGCTGTTGCGGCCTCTCTCGACTGCCGCAATTGCTCGATTATTAGTCTGGCCTCCTCGGCCGGGTCCCTCGCGGCCACTGCCCCCCCCTGCTTTCTTCTTGAGCCATGGCAACACCGCCGCTCACTGGATGGTCAATTCGGGAGGCATCTCCTCATCATTAGCGGGAGTAATTACAACCGGGATCGGCAAACCTATATCTGGGTTTGGTACCGGGATGTCCGCCGGCGTGACGGGGGCGACTGGGGGTACCTCAAGAACCGGGACCTCCCCAGAAACCGCCCTCCTCTTGACCCGCTTCCCCCTACCCTCGGGGACGACTCCCGGCAAGGCCGGGCCTATTACCTTCTTAGGACGACCTGAGTTGCTCAGGGCCTCCAACTGTTTCTTAACCTCCGACAAACCTCGACCGATCGAATCAACTTTTCCGAGCTTTCGGTCCATGCCAGCCATTCGGTTCGACAACAGGCGCAATACCTTCTCCATCTCGGAGCCTTTTCCAGCTTTCTTGCCAGCCATGGTTTTGAGTATTCTGCTCTTAGTTGATCAACGAGGTCCTGGATCCTTCGTACTCCAAATAACTGAAAGAGAAACAACAAGATTACAAGTTCTCAAAATTGGCGCTTGTTCCGTCGAGGGCTCACGAGCAACGAGTGGGTGCAGCCTTCAGAGCACAGGAACAAGAGGACGCTTCTTCGGATTCCCGCTCTATTTATTCTTCTGCGGGAGGGCGTGTACCCTCCTCCGGTACGCCTACTGGGCGTGGTCTTCTGTGGAGGTGTCTAGGACAACCCCTCTTGGGCGGGAAAAGGCGCGCCCCGGCTACGCCACTTCGGGCATACCAGCCGGGCCACGCCCCCCTCCCAAAATGGTTTACCGGGGGGATCGGGGCACCCAACCATACGTTCGGGGGGACAGAGTGGTCGCCCCTTTCCATTCATAGAGTTAAGTTGTACTCTCAAAGAAGATATTATTCAAAGAAGATGAAGTTTGCTTTGTAAATGGTGAATTCAAATTCCATGTACGGCAAATAGTAAATGGTAGATACTGTTGACAAAGGGCCAGCATTGTGGTTTTATCTTTAAGAAAGCCTAAGTGCCCGCATGCCTTAACCTTGTGAACAAAAAAGCTGTAATGACAACATGTTATCATTTATCATGACAGCAAAGTAAAACAAATGAATGCACAAGGATGATTTGTGAATAGCACTGTGATTTTATAACATTTAAACAGCAACACTTTCTAAACAAGAAAGTCATACATAAACTGATAAGCTTTTAAAATGTCATTATGTCAGCAAACTAAATACATCAAATAATACATATTGGCTTTTAATTGGACATCATGTTGCATCTGCAGCATAACAAATACACTACTTGGTCTTTATCATCAAATCCTAATGGTAACACAAATGGATCAATGTAATCAGTCTCAAATGTCATGAACTTGATAGACAGCAACCCAAGCAGAGGAAATATGGAAGCTGGTATTTGTAGGGGCTAGCTGAAACCCTTCTTTCTCCATCCATCTGTACTTTTTATCGTACTTCTGTAGCCATAGCTAAAAAGATAATATTTATTTAACCCTAGATAAATACACATTCGAAGAAAATACAAATATAGTGTCAGATAAAAAGGATGTAGACATTCAAGTGTTGAACTATGGATCATAAATTAGACCTACTGAACTCTTGGGCAGAATGTTATGCAGAAAATAGGAGAATATAGAGAAGTGATTGCTCTCCCTCTCATGCTACTAGTGATACAAATAATGGAAAAAGATAATGATAAGTCAGGCTCAGCAAAAAAAGAGTAAAAATGTTAGTGGTACAACCACAGAAGATTCAATAACTCAAGAGTCCTGATATCTATCTATAACAATCGTGGAAACACCCACAACATTTTTAGGAAAGAGCCCACTAACAGCAAATGTAGACACAGGATATGAAGAGGAAAGTGGAATTTGTAAAGTGGGTATTGCACAGCCAAACAAAACATTACTGGCCAACAATGTACTATTACATTAGCCTAAAGAGTTTTAAGTTTTTGTGCAACGGATATGACCCTCATGTTTTCTGCACTTAATCTGGACAGCAGAGGACATGCCTTGCACCCAGGGCTGGGAAACCTCCTAGGGTGCAGAGGGCTCCTGCTTTCACGCCCCCATCTTGGGCTGTAAGGGAAGAGCTTCACCTGCAGTCCATGTCTTTTTCTTTTTCTTTGATGACAATATAGCTGATGTCATCAACTGTGAAAATGAAAATGACCTTGGCCAGTTGCTCTTCTTGCCTATTCAATGACGAGAGGGCAGCTATCTTGCCACCAGCCTGCACACAGTCCCTTCCCAAGCACCAGAAAGTTTTTCTGTCCATTTGGGGTGGCACACTGGGAGGTTTATCAGAAACTTGCCTGCTCCAGTGGCGCATAAAGCCCACTAGACAACAGGGACTGGTTTCAAAATAACAGACGGGTCAGGGAGATATCAAGTTCTGGAACTGGCAACACTCTTCACCTCCATGGACCAGACATTTTTTCTGAACCCTGTGGCGGGAATGGGACTGTGGTATTTACGTATAATCAGCCCACTCCAGAGCAGCAGAATCCGCTAGAATAGTTAAGTCTATAAAAATGAATGGGGAAAGTTTTGAAGAAGCCATGGATAGGTTTTGGATTGGCCTGGCCAGTTTTCAAAGTTTGTTAGATTGACTGCAGCAGTGTGTAGGTGTTGGCCCCACTTTCTAGGACACACCCTAGAATCACACACATCAACTGCCATTATGGAACTGCAAGCTGGGGGCAGATATGTCTCTGCACTCTATAGGACATTATTGAAGGACTGCATACATAACCCCCTAATAATATTTGTCAAATTGGAGACTTGATTGACGAGTGAGACTAGTATAGAATACTAGGATACCATACAGTGGTTTGAAATAAAGCTAGATTCCGTCATTTACAGTTTTAACTCTTGCATCATGCATATTTAACCCCATATGTCTTTGGAAAGATTTACCCTACGCACACACAAGGGCAGATTTTTTGCACAATATATTTTTTGCCTATGATACGGCGATTAAAGAATATTAGATACCTTTGCCAAAATGTCCTTGTTAAAGGATGAAAGAACCCTGAGACACTCTATACTAGGCTTACATTCGATGCCGCAAACGTCCAATATAAGTTCACATCACTAGTACTGTTACTGGCCCTGCACAGGATTATGATACATTGGAGCCAGCCCAATGGCCTTCCAATTCAGATGAGGTATAAAGATTTCATAGAGTGGCTGTTGGCATGGGTATACAAATAAAAATTGTCTGTATTGATGTAAAGATCCTTGAGGGCATTCATGACTGCCGTTCAATGGAAAACACACTTCTGGAGGATGATCTGCCCCCTCCACACTTTTCTCCAAGGATGACGTATCTTAGTGGTCTTCAACTAAATCAGTTATACAATTTGTTGGTATATGTTTAATTGATCATATTAACAACTGTAAATGTGTTTGGATTTATATAGCGCACGTCTACCCTGAGGTCTCGTAGCGCTGTATTCATACCACTGTGGAACCCTTCCTGGCTTTCCTGTGAAATGTCCACTCTTGGGCACCCCCAAGGTGAAGCCAGGCATCCAAGCGCTGCTGGGACGGTTGTGGAGATTAAGCAAGCTATTGCCCAGAGTCACAGAGTGGGACCCATGATTAGACTAGACACCAAGGTGAGATTTATCAGCTCCGGGGAGATTGAGTCCAAGAGCCGCCGAGGCAGAGATTGAACCCTGGTCCAGGGCCAGACCTCTGCATCAGGGTCTGCCGCTCTTACCATTGAGCCACCCTTCTCCACACAAATGGATGCATCGCCTATATATTATCTCTCTGTGAGCACTCTAACAAAATGCTTGTATGGACTGTAATGTTTCAACCAAAAAAAATTAAATTACATTAAAAAAACTCCTGAGATGACCTCTCCATCAAACCAGAGTAAGTAATACGTGGCCAGGCATGCCTTGCGGCCTAGGCCTGAGGCTACTGATAAACACATCACAGGTAGTGTGGCAGGTAACCAGCCAGACAAACATGGGAACACGAAAAACCCAGATTAGGCTCACAGATAGGCAGCAACACCATGATGGACCCAGGACATTGTCTCTAATAAAGCACATATGGCCGGAGGGGTGCTCTGTTCCCCATATACACCATAAAGTTAGATGCCACATGAAGTTAGGAACACTGAGCCAATCAGAGCACAGCACACTTAGTATATGCAGCAATCACACACTCCCCATACCGGACATCTGGTCACTTCACCCACTGGCCATTATTGTGTACACACAAGGTCAAAGACCCACCTACCATGTGTCCTGATTTACAACCCCTGACCGGCCTCAATTCCTTCCTCTAAAATAATATCTAGGTCGTTTTACGATGCTCCAAATACTGTATATAATGGCACTCAGAACTTATGTATGTTTAGACAATCCTCAGACCCATTTCTGTGGTCGTTTGCCAACCAAAGCCTTTAATTAAACCAACTGACCCTATTTTGCCAAACTCCTCCTGCCTTTCATTCTTTCAAGGTAAATTCATATTCCAGCAACATTTTGGTGAGCCAAATAGGAAGGATTTGTTCTTTGAGCTCAAATGCAGCCGACGAAAAAGGAATCCGCACACATGGATCCACATCTGCGCAACAAGGAAGTTGACCAGACGCCACCATTTATGTAAAGTTCAGCTGACATCAGATCCTTAGTCCCAGCATTTGGCATATGGCACACTAGGATGAATCGCTGTTGGTTTCTTAACACTGTTAATATCTGAAAAAAGTGGAAGGTGTTATTCACTTGAACTGCTGGGCTTGACACAGACGGTATGTATTGACCCCTGGGTGTGACATATGGAGTCATTTGAATGCTAGGGAAGATTTGGTTCTTGGAGACGGTGAACAGCAATGACAACACGGGGATTACCCCGCACTGCCATTACAACGCAGGAATTACAACGAAAGTCATTACAACGACTTTCGCTGGAGGGCGCTCTTGGATAGGGAATAGTTTGATTTTCTATCCAACTCCTTCCCTACTGTCAACGTGGGCTGGAGTTGGAATAGAAAATTAAACTATTCCACTATCCAGCGCCCTCCAGCGAACTTCGTTGTAATTCCTGCATTGTAATGGCAAGCGTGGTAATACCACGCGTTGTCATGTCATACAACCTTGGAGACTAGGTGTAGCTTGTCTTGGACCTAGGGGAGCCTGTGGCTGGCAAGTTGTTCCTTCTTCTCCGTGTAAATGTTTGTTTTCTTTGTCCCACAGTCAACTTTAACAGACTATCAGGCTCACTTATTCTCATGTATCACGCAGAGCCTCTCCTCGTCATCACGCAGCATGGGCTAGGAGCGGGCTGAGGTCTTTTTGACAGTTACCAGGTTTTTTTGCTCTCTCTCTCTCTGTCTGTCTGTCTCTCTCTCTTGTCATTGCAGTGATCAAATGCTACATTCCCGAAGTTTTGGATATTCTTGATGTTGTGGTGCTGGTAAATAATTGTAACTGTGTTTTATGTTGAACATTGTGTCTTGTTAATGAGTTAATGTACATGTGAAGAAGTTACCATTACCACAAGCTGTTGTTTCATATCTGCTATTCCACTGCTAAAAATTTAGTGTTTTGTATTTCACCATTGCACTTTCTTTCAGGTTGTGACTGTTGCATTGTTGTTTTGTTTTTTGTGAAAAGTCTGTTTTTTATGCATCTTTGTATAAAGCTGAGCTTGAAGTAAGGAGTTATTTTTGGCATAATCCTGTGTACATATTTCAAATCAGAGTAGGAAATTTAGGAATATTTTGACCCGAGACGTTCAAGTACATTGTTCCCTTTAAAGGTTCACAACTAAATCATGGAGTCACCTCTGACCCACATGCAAGCTTGGTTCCCCACACAGGCAAAAATATTACATAAGTTATGCCGTGAATGGCATGCACACACTGAGGCATACACGTTCCTGTGGCCAGAGGGGGGAACATTCAACAGCTATATAATAGAACACACGAGAACACACATTCTAACCAAATATGTAGGACAAAAGAAAGCTAGAAGAGAGGCACTACTCTAACTGTGGCTATCTTTGATAATCCCGTCTCAGGGAACGCAAGTAAGGCATTCGCTCCGCACCCATCGTATACATTAGTGGAGGTGCTCTCTCTGATGCTTGCCACTCCAGCAGCTCCTGCAAAAGGATACACCAACCTGCCAGTTGTGGGAGTCGTAAGGCCGCCAGATCTAGGATTGGGAGGCTTCCAGTCTGTTAAACCCTGGCATTCCAGCCTCACGTCAGCTCTTTGCTAGAGTTTACCAAAATTCGATCTTCCATCCATTGCATTCAACACATCAAGCCCCAGCATCACGTGGAGCCTGAACTCCAACCCATCCACTGGAATTATCTCAGGTGCCTGGAAGTTTCAGAGCCGTTCTGGACAGTGACACCACTAGTGGGGGTGAGGAAGTAGGCCCTAGTCTTCCGAGGGGGAAGCAACAGGGTATACCCTCTAGGGGTATGCTTAGGCATTGGAAGAGGCAACAGAAATGACAATGAGGGCAAATTCCAACCAAGAGGATCCTTGCACAGCACTGAATGAAGGAGGCAGCACAGGTGGGAGTTAGTGGAGAGGCACAAGTTAAGGATGAGAAGAGAGAAAGCACTCCCCGTGGGAGTGCCAAGAGAGAACAGAGCAGCACACCCTCCTCTGGGGGAGAGGGAGCCAGGCCGAAGGCTTCACATGCAGAGGAGTCCGAAGTAGAGCCAGAGGCGAGTTACCCATTGGGAACTTGAGCCTCACTAGATAGTCAGTGTAGGAGAGGGGCTGATCAGGAAATAAGGGATCATGGAAGCCCAGTTCAAACTCAATTAAGATGTAGGAGAAGTAACATGGCCCCTTTACGAGCACTCGAGGAGAGCAGTGACAAAGGTGTCTGCCGCTCCCCAAGAACGCTCTAGTCAGACAAACTGACCTCCAGAGAGATAGTTACTAGAGAAGAAGGCAAGGTCTTTGCACAGACATTTTGCCACATGCGAATCGGTCAGACCGAAAGGAACAGTCAATTTGACAGACCCTGACCAAAGGAGGGAACCTTCGCAACAGAGGACATGGCCGTCACAGAAGACTGAATCTGGCACTGAGGGGGATATCCGAAATTGAACTTCCCGTACAAGCAGGATTGCTGAGAAGATGGGAGCTGCTCTAAGCCAAAATATTGCAGAAGGGCACAACATGGACATCTATGTGCCATGGGCTCAGATGGATGAAGAGGAGGTCAGGGCTAAATTTCCCCTATTGATGGACGGGGCAGGAAAACGGATCTTGTGTTTTGAGTAAAACACAGCAGGAATAAATTTAGCAGTAAGCTATGTCAACAGTCTGTTCAGCAGGGAAACAGAACAACACTGTGTTCACCTGAACCCCCATCCCAGCAGTCACGCTGACCAGCATTGAGCCAGAAGTGGCTGCATTCAATTCTTTCAGGCACCAGATACGGATGGCTCTGAAGGAAATGTTCCCTGACTACCCCAATGTAAGAGGATTGATGGCAGAAAGCATGAAACCTGAGGAGACCGTAACTGACTTTTTGGACAAATGAGAGATCGGTGGGGACAGGCGACAGAATAGCCATGGACCGACACAGGCCCCCAGGTTGTGTTCTTTTATAACATCCTCAAAAAGGGGCTGGCCACCCAAATTCAGGGTGGACTGGACAGTGTAGTAGGATTAGACACCAAATCCTGATGAGAAATACAGGCCCACATTTTACGCTACTACAGAAAGAAACAGGAGAGGGACAGGTAAAAACAGGAACAAGCCCAACGAGACAACGCTAAGCTGGCCCAAAACAAATTGAAAAAGATCATTCTTAAGTAGGACGTGTTGGCTGCAAGCATTAAATGGCACCAGTCTTGAGGGGAGCTCCACTTCAGAACCCCAGAAGGTTCCCACCCAGCCCTGACAGCAGAGGTCAGGGAGGCTGGCAGCAGAGAGACCTCAGAGAATGTTTCTATTGCCACAAAATAGGCAACATGGCCTACTAATGCCAGTTCCAGGCGTATCATAAGCAATAAGCCTAGACCATTCCCTGCAAAATCACCATTCACAAAATCAAGCCCAGACCAACCCGAACCCACCTTACATTCACCTACAGTGATATCAGTTGGCAACCACACCACTGCAACAAGGATCAGGTGTTGGTCGAACACATGGCCACAGCAGCAGCTGACAGGGAGCCCAGCCCTACAAGGACAGGGGTCGCAACCATATCAGGGAGGGGTAGCAGTGCCTTCAAATCAAAACATTACTGAAATGTGCAGTACATTCAAACCCCCAAAGCATAACATACGCTTCACGCACACCTCAATACACATTTCAGATTAAAGATTAGTAACACAATTTAGGAATTTCAAGTTTTTACTTGCGTTCGGGAAACTATGGGCTGCTGTACGTTGAGCCGATCAGGAATCCACGCTAGAGTCTGCTCTTTGGATGCCTGTGGGGCCTAGGCCTCACTCTGCTGCTGATTCCCCATGGTAGGGTAAGCTGGTCTTGCCCCGGGGGGAGGGCAGTCTGACGAGGGTGAGAGGGGGCAGGGCAGCTTCACCGACCAGCACATAAAAGCAGGCACCCAGGTCCCCTGTCCAAGTCACTGGGCCCTAAGTCGAAAGGCCCCCTTCGGTTCAAAAATGAGGTGATGTTCTGATGACCAGATCTAGATTTCCCGTGCACTTGGAATAATGATGTCCCCAAAACTCTGAAGTCCACACACATAGCCTGACAGATTGCAAGGCACCACATGGTGCTGAATCGGTGAGGGGGGTCACCAAAACCACTAGCCCTCTCAGTCATTTCCCGCATTGGGCGACTTTTGACAAAGTTCTGGCCTTGCACCGGACCCTCACCTCAGTGAAATGTTGCCTTCTCCTCCTTGCCTCAAAATTTTCCAAGCATCCAAAGCCTGCCCGCCGGGTTATGGCCCTCCAGACAACAAGAGTAGCATATCGCCAGTCAGAATCTTCTGGCCACAGCAGTGGCAGCAGGCCCAAATATCCTGCACCCAAGGGAGAGAGGGTGCCAGGAGGGAGGAAGTCTGCAAATATCCTTCACAGCTCCGTGCAAGAAAAGCAGAAATAATGTCTCACCGCCCGGCCTAGTCATTATCCACCTCACAAAACCTAACACATACCGTCCAGGAACACCCATAGGTTACAGACACGGGCACAACAGCATCACGGGCCAGGATGCAACTCTCCAGCCCCCTGTGGTGCACAACAGTTGGGACAGCAAATCACATTAAGATCTAAGGAAGCACCAAAAGACCTTGCAAATAAGAAGCCCAAAACCAGCCCAAAAGAAGTCCCCAGAAAATAGGCGTGACCAGGGCACCTGGAGCCACTAGGGAGAATCACACTGCACACTGCGTGCCAGAGCTGGAGGGGCGGATATGTGACCTCAGAGCACGACGCGAGCATTAACAAAGGCCCATTTGCAATCCACCCCCTCTTCTACATTGCCCCATGTAATCATTGGTCAAAAGACATCCCCGCATCAATAAAATGACCTCCGTGCACAATAAGGAAGGTCAGAGGCTAAAAGACTGACGAGGCCCATACCGAGCAGCTAAATAGATGATGTCACCCGTTTACTAAAAAAGTCCATCCTGCTGCGGTGAGGAGGAAGAGACAATGGCTTATAAGTAAAAAGTCCAGGTGACCCATGAATAACCATTTCCGCTGAATTTCTAAATAATTACCACAACTGGGACCACCTTTCGGTATCCCACTAAAATTGTGAAAATATAATAAAGAAAGAAAGCAAAACCCCAAAAAATGAATGGTACAGGAAACCCAAAGGTTGAAGCACAATACATAAGGATGCATGTTTTTCTAAACCATACTACAAACAACAGCTCTTATCCAACAGGTAAATTGTAAAAGACATACTAAGCTATTGTCATGCGTAAAATTGTTTAATTTGAATTTTGTGGCAATTCCTGAATGGAAGGATACAGTCTTTGGGGAGGACACTCTTTTTGTTCCACTTTTTGATTGAAACATACCTTTTAGGGTCACCAGTAAGCGTTGGCCACCTGTGAAAGTTGGTGCAAGTCCCTACTGCACACGGCTGTCTGCAAAGCACAGCACAATGATGATGATTTCATAGAGGATGGGTGCGGTATATACAGTGGCGGCTGCTCCCCTATGGCAGAGGAGCATCACCCCACTCTTTTTCTTTCAGGGCTATACAAAAAAAAATGATAATAACTCAGTTATTATCATTTGATTTTTTCCATTTTCATGCACGGCGGCTTGATGAGGCGGGATGGGCGGGGTTGACAGTGCAGCTGACTAGTAATTTGCCCCAGTGCACATGACTGTTTGGCCGGCCCTCTCAGGCCGAACATAACAGTCATGCACACTTTTCCTCTTCTCCAGCCAGGCTGCCCAGGCCACCATGTCTAATCTGAGCGCCGATCCACGGCACGCAGACCAATCACAACACTGCATTGCAACGTTTTGATTGGCTCAGTGGAGCATGGGTGCTTCCAGGCTGCTTCCTGCTCCTGCTGGCAGGAGGAGGAGAGATGCGACCAGGAGGGGCGGCAAGGAGGATACAGCAAGCAGGTCAAATTAATAAATTATTTCATTTAAACCCATACTCCTGCTGAAACCCTTTCACCCCCAATTGGTGCCGGCCGCTGGGGGGTATATCATCTACATAGCTCAGAAATTCACTGTCAAACACACAGTTAAAGTAAAATTATTGCTAGATTTGGTTATATCGCCTTACAGTATATTTGTTTTTAAAATCACAGAAATTCTGCTATTGACTTAAACATTCCACAGACAAAGTACAATTACGGTTACAAATTAAAAGAGAAAAATCTCTTCAATTCACTAAAACACAATAGCCATACATACAATTACTCACACCCAAATTAAATGCTTATCAATTTACATAATTTATGACAATAGGTATCACCTAAAGGTATAACAAAATTAAATAACAAGGCATACGGAAAACAATAAATAATATAAGCTCATCACTATCTCATTGATAGTGTTTTTGGTAATATACCATGTAATCTCTCCAGTGAAATGACATGCATTTGAAATTGTTTCGGTCTCATCAAGGGTGAGGTAATGCGCATTGAACATGATATTGGACTTATGGGGCCTCATTTATGAGGCTGTGCGCCACTTTTACACCGCCGGTGCGTCACTTTTTGTGGCGCACCAGCTGCGTAAAAAATGCGCCTTGTTGCGCCATATTTACAAAGTGACGCATCTGGGTAGATGTGTCACTTTGTAAACCCCTGCGCCACTTTATACCTGCGCCAGGTATAATGTATGCAAGGGGGGTGTATTGACGCAAGGAAGGGGTGTAGAAGTGACGCAGTGAAATCTATGAGATTTCACTGCGTCACTTTTTGGACGCTGTTGCGTCAAAATCTTGCGCCCGCCTCACAGCGGGCGTAAGACTGATGCAGGCCCTTTCAGATGGGGCTTGCCCCTTGTGAAAGGACACATTGCTGGAGTTGCGTCACTTTTGTGGCACACTCCAGCAATGCGTCACTTTTGCGCTTACAGATACGTCAGAAATACTGACGTATCTGTAACTCCTTACGACATGATGCGTCATACATTAAATATGACGCATCAGGAATGTCGCAAGAAGTGACGCATCGCTGCTTTCACGCAGTGATGCGTCATTTCTGATAAATGAGGCCCCTGGTTTTCAAGGCTATAGTACAAGTTTGCATAGCTAACCAGAACAAGTCAATTGACAATAGGAATCACCTAAAAGTAAAACAAAATGAAATAATAAGGCATACGGAAACTAATAAATAATATAAACTATGATTTTCAAGGCTATTGTACAAGTTTGCATAGCTAACCATAACTAGTCAACTTCGGTGGTTTTTCAATTTTAATGTATAAACATATTTGCACTGTAACAGTGTTTTATAAAGTGAATGCGTACACACACACACACACACACCCACACCCGCACACACACACACACACACGTACACAATCATCACTCCTCTGATTCTTAGTCACACATATGAAACTACCGCCCCCCTTCCCGTATTTCTGCCTCTGAATGCCAAGGCATCCCGCTATCCAACAATGCCATCCACCGTCAGCACCTCTGCTCTCCCCCTGTGGATTGTGGAGGACTGATTAGCACTTTACATAATTAACCTCGTTAGCTCTGTGCATAATCAATCTGATGAGCACTTTGCATAATTATGGAGAAATAATAACAAAGAGATGCAGTTAGCGCGAAGAGAAATCGTGCTTATTGAAGAGCAGCATTTGGCCCGGTCTACACAAGGTCATGTTAAGGTTATAAGGCTTCTTGGTATCACTTGGACCCTCCACCCTCATTCTTCCTGGCCACTCCCCTGATATTGCCAATACTACCCCTGACGCATAATCTAATCCCTATTCTGGTTCGTTATCAGCATGCCGGAGGGTCCTTATTGGCAGAAAGGCATCGCACTGAGGAGGACACTCTGCGTATGAAATACTCATTAACCCGTTCAGAACCAAAGATAAAGAACTGTTTGGTGATGTCGAACATACCACACCACAGCCTTCTTTAGTTCTGTTCTTATAATTCAAAAAAATAAAATACCACTGAAAGACAGTCTAAGAAGCAGGCTAGTGCTTGGTTCCCAATACAAATATATAAAAACAATCATATTTAAATTAATGTGTGGGTATAAGGAGAGAAATACTGTAATTTAAAAAGGAGGGAGCGGTATATATATATATATATATATATATATATATATATATATATATATATATATATATATATATATATATGTATATAGTTTTCATGAAAAACACCAGTCGTTCTTATGTAGCCAGCAGTCGTTTTGCCTCACAAACCCACCCCTTTTTTTTTCTGAAACTAAATATTTCTTCCATCTAATGACTCTCTTTATTAGACAGCATCTAATTTGAATGCATTTACATACAATTTAACTGCTCGCGCGCGAGAACAAAGGGGTGGATCTTGCATTGTGCCGAAGGACAATGCTCAGAAAAGGAAGGTAAGAACCAGCCGGCTCGGTGGCTGTGTGCGCTCTTTGTTTCACAAATACCACATTTTTTTTAACACATCACTTAAAGGGTAAGAAAGATCACTTCATGGAAGAGTGAAAAGGGATGCAGACAAACACTCTGTAAAAGGCAAAGGCTGCGTTGCTTCACAGCTCTTCCGAATGCAATAAAGGGACCCACATTAGATTTTATTCATCAATTTCGTCTAGAAAGAAGATGATAAACCTCAGTTAAATAACACTACTTACTGATTTTTGTCAATAGCATGGCCGCTTTTTAAAGCATTTTAAAATAGTGTATTTCTTTTAATAGTCACTTTTAAATTACCAATAGTAGAGAATAGGTACGACTAAAAACAGGGCGAGTAGTTTCTAGCATGTAATGTTTATTTGAAGAGGCTTGTGCCACACACCAGGGACAACTCAAAACGGCCTTTTGGAGTACATAATGTATCCTTCTATGCTTGTACGTGCTCTTACATGCCTTTGTGATTTGATTTCAAACACATAAAAGTGGACGCCAACCTCGGACTCAAGCAACTGGTGAACACCCCCACCCACTACGCCGGACACACGCTTGACCCTGTCTTCTCATCCAGCAAGCACATCTCCTTCAGCCACGCCACCGGACTCAATTGGACTGACCACAGCTGCGTCCTCTTCAGCTTCAGAAGAACTACGACCCACCACCACCCGCAACAGGTTCCCCGCCGAAGCTGGAGCAAGATCACCGCCGAACAGCTCACCGCCTCCCTCAACCAGAACACTCCCACCAGCACAACGGACCCCAACGAAGCAGCACGCAACCTCTCTAAGTGGCTGCCCGCCTGGGCCGATGACCCTGCACCACTAAAGATACCTCCCAGCAGACCCGGCAGCAAGAAAACCCCCTGGTTCACCGACGCACTCAAGGAATCCAAGAAGAACTGCCGCACCCTCGAGAAAGCCTGGCGGCTCGACCAGACCACAGACAACAGGACCGCCCTCAAGCACGCTACCCGCAAACACCACCAGCTGATCCGCGCAACAAAGAAGACGGCACTCAAAGAACGACTGGACAACAAAGCCCACGACAGCAAGGAACTCTTCAGCATCGTCAAAGAGTTCTCCAACCCCAGCGCCGGAAATAACGACATCACTCCCTTGCAAGACCTCTGCAACTCACTCGCCTCGTTCTTCCACCGCAAGATCGCCGACATACACAACAGCTTCGACGCACAGACCACGCACCCTACCACCAAACCGACGCCCGCCACCACCATCCTCTGCAACTGGACCCCGATCAGCACTGAAGACACCACCCGCACGATGAACTCCATCCACTCCGGATCACCAACCGACCCATGCCCACACCACGTCTTCAACAAAGCCGACGCCATCATCACACCCCATCTCCGAGACATCATCAACTCCTCCTTCCACACCGCCACCTTCCCGGAGAGCTGGAAGCACACCGAGCTGACCGCCCTCCTGAAGAAACCAATGGCGGACCCCACCGACCTCAAGAACTACCAACCCATCTCGCTCCTTCCTTTTCCGGCCAAAGTCATCGAGAAGACCGTCAACAGACAGCTTGCCGCCTTCCTCGAGACGAACGGATCCCTCGACCCCTCGCAGTCCGGGTTCCGGGCCAACCACAGCACCGAGACCGCCCTCATCGCAGCCACCGACGACATCAGAACCCTGATCGACAACGGGGAAACAGCGGCCCTCCTTCTCCTGGACCTCTCTGCGGCATTCGACACTGTCTGCCACCGCACCCTAGTGAAGCACCTCAGCAACATCGGAATCCGACTGGAGAGGATCATCTCGTTCCTCGCCGGAAGGACCCAGAGAGTCCGCCTCCCTCCGTTCAGATCCGAGGCCACCGAAGTCATCTGCGGCGTACCACAAGGATCTTCACTCAGTCCAACCCTCTTCAACGTCTATATGAGCCCCCTCGCAGCCATCGCACGCCAACACAACCTCAACATCATCTCCTACGCTGACGACACCCAGCTGATCCTCTCCCTCACCAACGACCCCTTAAACTGAACTCAGACAAGTTAGAAGTCCTCATCCTGGGATCATCACCCTCCGCTGGGGACGACTCCTGGTGGCCACTGGCCCTGGGCACCGCTCCCAAACCAACGGACCACTCACGCAACCTAGGCTTCATCCTGGACTCCTCCCTGTCGATGACCAGACAAGTCAACGCCGTCTCATCCTCATGCTTCAACACCCTGCTCATGCTCCGCAAGATCTTCAGATGGATCCCCACTGAAACCAGGAAGACCGTCACCCTGGTACTCATCACCAGCCGACTGGACTACGGGAACACCCTCTACGCCGGAACCACAGCCAAACTTCAAAAAAGACTCCAACGCATCCAGAACGCCTTCGCGCGACTTATCCTGGACATCCCCCGACACAGCCACATCACCGGACACCTGAGAGACCTGCACTGGCTCCCCGTCAGCAAGAGAATCACGTTCAGACTCCTCACCCATGCACACAAGGCTCTCCACGACCTGGGCCCCAAGTACCTCAACGACCGCCTGATCTTCTACCCGCCCACCCACCAGCTACGATCAACGAGCCACGCCCTCGCCACCGTACCACGCATCCGCAGAACCACCGCCGGAGGAGGATCCTTCTCCTACCTGGCAGCCAAGACTTGGACCTCCCTCCCCACCCATCTACGGCGAACCCAAGACCATCTCACCTTCAGGAAGCAGCTCAAGACCTGGCTCTTTGAGCAGTAACTTACCCCTCTCCCCCAGCGCCTTGAGACCCTCCCGGGTGAATAGTGCGCTTTACAAATGCCGTGATTGATTGATTGATTGATTGATTGAATACAATATTAATAGGTTCTGCATCGCTCCAGGAAGATAGCCCAGTGGATTAATGCTTCTATTGTAGAGATCCGTGTGTGTAAACAGAACATAAGTTGGCTAATACTAATGTCCACCCAACCTTTCATCCTTCTGAGATTGATAAAAATGAGTGACATTTTGTATGGTAAACCACCTATTATAAGTAAGTAGAGATGAGACAAACCCTGCAACTACACAAAATAAATGTAGTAACTATTGCCAACAGTATCACCCGCCAGGACAGGTGGGTGCACTTTGGTACATGTTGGGGCCCCCTCCTGGTGATACATCGCTGCTGCCTAATACTGCCTTGTGCTAGAGCGAGCGCTACATGCTTGAGCTTGCAGCTGGACCACAGGGTTGACTGTGAATTTCCCAATACACTAAGGGGCATATTCTCAAGTACTCATCGCCGAGTCATCTGCACTTTAGCACAGCAAAAGTGGCGAAAGAATCAATGCCCCATTCACAAGCTGGTGCAAACTGCCCATAGCGCCAGTTATCCTGCGATAGCACTCGCAAAAAAAACATCGGCACAGATGAGAGCGACAACTAAAGCTAATGATATGCAGAGTAAGCGTTCCCGTGCAAACAAACACGAAAACACCACTTCGCGACATTCCCAATGGCCAGCCAGATCTGCGATGCGATTCAAAAACAGAAGATAGGGCATGTTAGCAGCAGGGTTTTAACACCTGGTTTTCACTGGTGTTAGGCAGGACGACTACCTGCTGCATGAAAGGGAGCCCAGCCCAGGGACACATCTGAAGACCAACACATGACATGGAGACACTGATTGTGCAGCTCGGAGACCCAAGAGGGCCACAACACCCATCGCAACCCCCCCACCCCTCCAGAACACCACCCCTTGATTACCACCGAGGCAGCGCATAACAGGACAGTGGATGTTCCGAAAACGGCATGGCCCCTCAGCCACACAATAGCAGAATGTGAGGAGAGGTGGGAACCAAGTACATGTGAAGGATGCAAGTCACCCATGAATAAGAATGCACACAATGCCAAGTGTGGCAGGGATGTGCTGGGCAGACCTCAGTATGCAGAGCACAGACCTGTCCATGTGGACAGATACTGCTGGTGTCTGTAGTGTTGTGGACAAGGGATGCAACCATGTCACCTCAGGCAATGGGGAAGAGCTTGGACATGCAGCTAAGTCCCCCCCCGCTATAAGCGAACATTTTGTAATGTAGCATGCACCCGAGAGCAGCCTCGCACGAACGGAGTAATGAAAGAGTGCAAGACAGCTGGAGGCTCAGGATCCTACATGGCAAGTGTTGTGTGTACCTGTATTGCCGCAGCATGAGCCAAATGCCTAGACACATTAGCTGCGCCACTTCAGCCAGGCATGTACTCCACAACTGTGTCCGCCCTATCCTCACTGTAGGCCTACACTCACGTGGCCCACCACCTACAACGGCAAACATGACAGTGTCCTTGTCAGGCTTGTGGACATGTGCAGACAGGCATGGAAATGGTGTGTCTGTTCTGTTGTGGAAATGATGCAACCTCACAGCGCACACAAGCAAAGAGGCTCAGGGGGAGTGAGGAGCAGCTGTGAATCTTGGAGATCTGGTCACATATCCCACGACAACAGTGGACATGGCTGCATTTGCACAGACTCAGAATACATGGGTGAACAATTACGCTGCTTAACACACACCTGTGAAAGGTGAGGCACTCCCCCGGATTGGACAGCGGCGCTTAGCAACGTTCCTCATTCTGACATACTGCTGCATCGGTCTGCATGTTGTGGCACTTATCTTTCCCGTACTGACATGTAAATGCTAATAAAGTCTACGCACCTTCACTTGTATTCAACTGTGATGAGTGATGATTTGAATGACAATGTGTGTCTCAATGCCTATCTGGGTCATGGCCATACTTGCGCATTGATAGCAGTACCCAGGGAGTACCTTTATGTGGAATTACTGTCCCTACATACATCCATACTTTCATTCAGGTTTGATTATGGCCATGGCACATCTGTGTGAATTGTAATGTTTATTCACATTCAGTTGAGTGTTGTAGCTGGACCAGTACAGGGCCATGCAAACCCCACTTTACATTGTTGGCCTGTGGAGGGCCAGAGCCCTTTCGGGATTGACAAGCTCATAGGGAGTGGAAGACTACAGTCCCAAGTGTGTTTGCTGTGTCATTGGTAACCAAACAAATGTTGGCAGCCCATGTCAAGGTCTGTGCAGGGGGTGGGGTCTCATGGATGCAGCTGGGCTGCCCTGCTCCGGGAGGTGGTGTGCCGGAACTGTCCCTGAGCTGTTGCACTGCATCGGTGTAGATATTGGGGAAGTCCTCATCATCATCAGTGCTGAGTTGTTGACTCTGCTCTGCAGGAGGTGTTGATTCTCCCTCTGCAATGTGAAGAGGAAATGCAGATTGACATTGTGTTCACATGTATGTTCACGCATTGTACAGGTTTACTGTCAGACTGCATGGCAATGTACATTGTGACTGTTTATGAGGAGACGCCTATTTGAAGCAGGATACTTGACATTTCTACACCATCAGGGTTGTGAGGTTGTACGTGTACATTGTCATCTCACGGTTTCCTGCTATGCCACGTGCGAATGGCCATGTTCTGAACACAAGTGGCAGCAGTTGTGTCCTCTGTTCTGTTGTGAAAGGTTTTGCAGTTTGTACCACATTGTTGTGGATGTTGGGGTGCTCCGTATCTTGTGTGTGTGTGTGCTGCATTGGGAGTGTGTTGCCCCTTCGGCTGTGATTTGGCTGGCCCCTATCCCTTTCATGCAGTGTGCCTTACACTTCTGTGCTCAATAAGTGCTGAGATGTTGCAAACTTGAGTAAATTGGGCTCTTGGTCAGAGTTGTGACTCTTTGGCAAGGTTTGCCCGCAGATGTGCTATTCTCACTTTTGCATGTGTGCCATTGTGCCCATCTCCCCCCATCCTCCCAGTCCATGGTCATTACTCACCCTGTTGCTGTTGGCTCGGGTCATGTTGTGCAGTGTCCGGTCCCCCAACTCCTGCGACCATCTCCCCAATGATGGTCAAATGCTGGTCCTCCGTGGGGGTTGTGGGGTTTTTGGTAGTCCTCTGTACTTGTACTACCTCCATGTTGCTTTGCAGTTGTATGTGTTTTGTTCGTGTTTTTTGTTGCAGATTTTATAGTGATTTTTCCTGCATGGCTTGTGGGACTTGCAGGCGTAGAGCTGCTAATCGCTTCATGTTTTCTCCCAGTTGCGGCCATCGCAGATTTTTTCACATTCGGGTTCAGATTTTTTTCTTCGTCCCGGTGATTTTATCGCGGGCATTTGACGCGTTATCAGGAGACTATCGCATGTTACAGCTGTGTTGTGAATATGACATTGACACAGAGTTATTCTCCCGCGATGGATGGTGATATGAGTGATTGCGTTAACTGATTTTGGCGATGATTATCACACGTTCTTGAGAATATCCCCCAAAGAGTCTCGAGAATGAAATCGGAAACACACTTCAAAAAGGCCTACAAATTTAGATGGAAGTCTTGCATCCACAACATCGGCTATAATGTAATGTTAATGATTAATGAGCTCTACAGTGTATACAAGCAGTGATTGTATTAGCAGATGCATGCTGATTCAGAACTTTCCTTAGCTGCACTTTCTTTTCATCACAGACATTCACCCTATGGAACTCCCTTCTTACACCAAGAAGGATCATCAAAACCTACTTATATTTCCATAAATCCGTAAAGACTTGGGGGCATATTATCAAGAAAGGGCCTTACATTATCGCCGCTTTTATCGGCAGGAAACTGCCGATAAAGCAGCGATAATGGGCTTGATAATATGCTCTATGAATTCCAATCGAAGCCCATGTTAGATGTAAAGACATGTAACATGGGCTTCGATTGGAATTCCATAGAGCATATTATCAAGCCCATTATCGCCGCTTTATCGGCAGTTTCCTGCCGATAAAAGCGGCGATAATGTAATGCCCTTTCTTGATAATATGCCCCTTGGCTCTTTCCCAGCCCATAAGCTTTCAGGCAGAACCTTTATATGTATACTTTTTCCGGGTATGAATTGCTGCCGGCCAGTAGTATATTGTTTTGTAGGATTTTGTTTTGATAGCATTTCTTATATGTGACAGGCCTGTGAAACCCTCTGATTCACAGTGCACTGCTGATGCACTTAAGAGTGCGCGTTCAGTAGTGTGTGAACTCAAGTTTTCCTGCTTTATTTTTCCTTGCAATATTATATAGCGCGAACTCGACAACATGGCATGAGCACAATTACATTACAGAAGAACACATTCATTTGTGGTAGGCACGGGAAGACAAAGCAATTTGCCTGGAATCACAGGATGTTGAGCTGATGCCGGGATTCGAACATAGCTCCCCAGCTCTAAAGTTCGCAATTCTAGAACTTGTGGCAGGAGGTTTGTTTAAAAGTGTATGTCGGTGCTGGCCATCAATGAGAGAGACCTGTGCAATTTTCAAATGGGTGGTCAAAAAATATGAGTATGTTGCTGGAGATATGGGCCGCCGTGCCACCAATGTACTTACCGGGGGAGGGTAAACACTCATTACGAAAGTACCATGACTCCGCAATGCCATTATAACGCATGGCATTACATTTTATATGCTTTTACCACGCATGCAATTACAACGAAATTCGTTGTAAATGCATGAATGGTAAAAGCATGTTTTTAAAAAAAAAGTTTGGATAAGGTAAGTATGGGTATAGGGGTATATGTTTTGGGGTACTGAGGTATATGTTTTGGGGTGTTTGGGTATTTTAAGGGTTCAGATATAGTTTTGGGTTATGGGGTACGGGGGTAGTTTTAGGGTTTAGGGATAGGTATGGGTTTTGGGGTACATGGGTATTTTTAGGGTTCAGGGCTAGGTTTCGGTTTTGGGGTATAGGGGTATTTTTAGGGTTCAGGGGTAGGTTTGGGTTTTTGTTGTACAGGGGAATTTTAAGGGTTCAGGGCTAGGTTAGGGTTTTGGGGTACAGGGGTATTTTTAGGGTTCAGGGCTAGGTTTGGGTTTTGGGGTACAGGGGTATTTTAGGGTTCAGGGGTAGATTTCGGTTTTGGGGTACAGGGTTATTTTTAGGGTTCAGGGGTAAGTTTGGGTTTTCGGGTAAAGGGGTATTTTTAGGGTTCAGAGGTAGGTTTCGGTTTTGGGGTACAGGGTTTTTTTAAGGGTTCAGGGCTAGGTTTGGGTTTTGGGGTACAGGGGTATTTTTAGGGTTCAGGGGTAGGTTTGGGTCTTGAGGTACAGGGGTATTTATATGGTTCAGGGCTAGGTTTGGGATTTGGGGTACAGGGGTAATTTTAGGGTTTAGGGATAGGTTTGGGTTTTGGGGTACAGGGTATATTTATAGGGTTAAGATGGGTTAGTGTTTAAGGGTGTTGGGGTATTTTAAGGAGTAAGGGCGGGTTATGATTATGGGGTGCAGGGGTATTTACTGGGAGCAGGGTGGGATTAGCACACAATATGAGACATGGCATGAAGGGCGGAACGTACCACACGCCCCCAGTGTTTGTCACGCCCCCAGCACAACGCAGACACGCCCACAAGGGACTACTTTACTGGCCCGGTTCTTTTACCTTTTAAATGTATATGGTGGGCGTCTGCATAGCCTATGTCCTTCTGCTGCAACTGCCCTTTTCAACGCTGTACTGGGTGTTGTGAGTGGTGCTGTGGTTCCTGAGATTACCCGCCTCAAAGGTTTGGGCACTCTCTTTATTATATTAGTATGGATGCAAACAGCTATTCCTATATCTCATTCTTTCACCTTCAGGCATAAAGGCTCTTGCAAACCAGCTGAGGCACAAAATATAACACTCTACCAAACCTAACACATGGGACATTTCAACATTCAAAATAGACTCTTCAAATCATGCACAACAATTGGAGTAGCCACTTACTTGACCATCTAAACAGAGCTTTAGGTGAAATAAGGGTATATAGTGCTATAGAAATGATCCAAAACAGACAATACATATTGCGCTGCTCACAAACTTACGTTTGCATGTGTAGATCTAATCACATGTAGATCTACACCTACACCGTGGTGTGAATCTCCTCATTGAGGGAATTCACCATGTATAAATATACACCAAGAAGTAGACTTACAAGTCTTCACTCTCTTAAAAGAGAGGATTGAAACTTCTATGACTGAATTTAAAAGTGTAGAGTTACCTTTAATAATCAGTGACTGTTTGTGGAGATCTCTGCAACTAGGGCGGAGCACTGCCTATAGAAAGTGCTTCGGAATTTTAAGCAAATTAATTTTAAAGTAATAAAAAATAAATATAGTAGTTTTTTCACGAAAAATAATGGAAACACATTTCTCCAGCTCTTATTCATTCAGGATTATCACATTAACAAGGGAATTCACACTAAAAGTTAAAATGTACATACCTTTTGAATTACTTTCATTGTCTACATTTTTATTTAAATCCTCCTTAACCAAATCAAATTATCAAAATGATGAATTTCTACCCCCCACCTTTACAGCATCAAACTTGGATGCAAGTTATGCATTCTTTTCTTGCAATTTCTTTCAACACATCATTTCAAATACATTTTACTAACATGATTTTATCTGTATTACATATTTCATTTTATAACATTATTTAATAATGAAATAATTTAAATAAAGTGTTATTTAAAATACTATTTAACCTATATTCTACTGTAGTAGATTTTCTTTTAAAAGTTGTGATTTGTATTTGGGTTACTCTTTTGTGGGTATGCTCTTTGTATTAGCATGTCCCTCACTACACATCTCTTCAATATACCTTAACCCTCGCATGTTTTTAGTAATTATTTTCTATTTTCCCAGAACTCTCTCTTGCCTCTTACATTTATTACTAAACAATATACTTAAGTGATTGAAGATGTCCACCACTGAGGTGTAGACGTCTGTACAGAAAAGATCAGACAGGTAAAAGTAAAGATCTCTGAATCAGATGTATGAATAGTATTTTGAAGTATGTAAAGCATTACTAATTTATACATACCAACACAGCTTTTGTGACGAGGCCCTATAGTGAGCCCAGTAACAGAAGCATCTAGACCGAGAAACGATGATTCACAGTTTAGACTGCTTTGTAAAAAGTGCTGCAAATGCAATGAATGCATGAGCAGGCCTGAGGTATTATTTCCAGATGTACAATAACGTCTGTGCATCCATTGTGGATAACCAGTTTATTGTGACAGAACATGTTCATTGCTTAGAATGTGTGTTCTGACAGAACACAGTAGGATGAACGGGATTTTAAGGAATTTATGAGCTGGAGAGCAGCTGAAGAATAATTATCAAGGTAGTAAAGATGATAGCTGTTCCCCATGAGTATGTTTCCTCTGAGGGCCTTTCCTCTCTTACAAGAAAGAGAGAGGCTGTAGTCTCACAGGCTTTTGTCACTGATGGTTATTCACTTCCTCACACTGACCTTATCCAATCAAAATAATCTCTTTTCCTGGCACCTGAGACTTGCGTCTTTATAATTCTGTTTTCGCTGGCACACTAACAGCTCCTTCACCCAAAAGCCCTAGCATACTTTTCAACCCTACTATGCATCTGGTATCATTTATAACTAAAACTGCATTGCTGCTAGATAGCAAGTTTTGAATACACAATATATTCACATATTATATTCCCTTTCATACAGCCACGCATGATCACTGCATAAGGGCCCGATTCACAAAATGAACTTAAGACTCAATCCTAAACTTACTACTGTTTTGATATTCACAGATTGCACTTACTACTTTTGGTATTCACAGAATGAACTTACTACTTTTGGCATTCACAGAATGCACTTACTACTTTTGGTATTCACAGAATGAACTTACTCATTTCGGTATTCACAGAAGTTAGGACTCCTAACTTTAGGACTCCTAAATGCCTTCTGTGAATACCGAAAGTCTGAAAATTAGGATTTTTCTCAATTTGCCCACAAACCACTGCCCTGGCGTACATCAGTCACCCCTTGAGCTGGGTGCCCTATGCCATTGGTGAGGGTACAGGTGCATGAGCCCTGTGCCCCTACAGTACCCAGGTCCATTCCTGGGCACTGCAATTGCAGGGCTGGCATTAAGAGTATATGGTGCTGGGAGTTTGTCATTACGAACTCCACAGCACCATAATGGCTACACTGAAGACTGGGAAGTTTGGTATCAAACTTCTCAGCAAATTTAATCCATACAGATGCCAGTGTGGGATTTAATGTAAAATGCACCGCAGAGGGCAACTTAGAGATGCCCCATGAAGCTCAATCAACTTCTAGTGACCTGACTGAGTGGCTGCTTAGGCTGCCAACCCCAGACATGTTTCTGGACCCCTGGGATGGGCAGGGTTCACGAAGGAGAAGTTTCAAAGGCATGCCACCTTTGTTAGCCTGTCCAGACCATTTGCTGCTTTTAGCAACTGGTTCCCACTGATTCTACCCCCCCACTTTGGGGGGGGGAGAACCGGCGGGAAACACAAGTGAGGAAGAGAGGTGTGCCCTCCTCTGCCAACCCCACTCCTAAGGTGGGGGAGGGGAGGTGTAGTACAACCTCTAGTCCCCACCATCTGTAGGATGGGGGGACTCAGCCAACCATGGACAGGCTTCTGCCCCCCTCCCACTGAAGAGTGGCAGAATAGGGGGTGTAAAGAAGAAGGATGAAAGGCTGTGCAGAGCTAACAAGAGGACAACGCCCACTGACTAGGCCCCAGCCCTACAGGCCTGTCTCCCCTTGACCCTGCTCCTGCGAAATCCCATTATGACCTGCAGCCAGCAAGCTCAAAAACCCCAGAGGACCTGCCTACCTTCACTTCAAAGACTGAATCTCCTGTGAACACCGAACTTCCAGCCCACACTGCACCCGCCGAACCCGGACCGAGCTCGGATGGAAAAATACCACAGGGATGTCCCCGGCGGCAATCCTGACCCGAGTTCCAGCAACCCTTGCCCTGTCTCAAGCCTCCAGATGATGCCTGCAGCCTCAATCCAGAGGAGCCCCCTTACCGTGACCAGAACGGGTAAGAAAATCAGATGTCCCAAGGCACCCATGCAATCGACGACTCACGGCCTTGTGTGCCCAAACCAACGGTGCCTAACCAACCCTCAACATCCCAACTTACTTACCCCTTGAGATCCGCATCCCGAGCCTGCAGTGTTTCTTTGTCCTAGAGGTTCTCCATTGGAAACAACAGGGCAACCAACCTCAAAACAGCACCCTGCACCCAGCCGCCCTAGTGCCACTGAGGGTGCTACTTTGGTCCCCACCTTGCCCTGAGCTAAACCCTAGGAGCTTTGCTCCCACAGTCTTGTGGACTGCTTTACTTACCTGCAAGCCGATAACCTGTTTTCCCTCCGTAAGATAACATTGACAATTTTCCCTCCAAAAAACACCTGAGTGTGGAGTTTTGAAATCTGAAAATATTCTTTAAAAATCGCACGAATAACAAAAACACATTTATTCATCTGTTTACAGGAAACGTCCCAGTGCTGAATCTAGGCATCCAGCAATGAGTTGAAAAAGTAACGTAAAAGTTACTTACCTGTACTAAGTGTTGCATACTACTGCTCCCCTGTAAATCAAACAAAGTACAAGTTCTATTGCATTTTCAAACTGTTCTATATCCAGTAACTTATTACTGAAAAGTATGTAATGCTTACCTGTATCAGGCTTGCTTGGTTCTAAAAATAAACAACAGTATCTTTTGTTATACAAAAAGAATTGGCCTATAAGTTCCGTTCTTTAGTGTGTGAATTCATTTGCTGACTGAGTGTGTACATTAAATGCTTAACACTGTCCTCTGATACTGCCTTAGTGCTCGACCAAGCTACCACTATTAGAGAGTAAGGTTCTATCTAACTTTAACTTCTGCCTACCTCTCGGGACACTTGGGGCCTCATTTATGAAAAGTGACGCATCGCTGCGTGAAAACAGTGATGCAGCACTTTTCATGGGGCCCTCCTTGCGACATGCTGGATGCGTCATATTTACAGTATGACGCATCACGTCTCAATGAGTTGCAGATACATCAGTATTTCTGACGATTCTGCAGGCACAAAAATGACACATTGCTAGAGTGTGTCAAAAAAGTGACGCAACTCCAGCAATGGTTGCTTAAAACCTGGCTGTTTGAGCAGTAGGGCTGCTCAAAACATGGCTGTATGAGCAGTACCAGCACCCCCCTCTCCCCCCCAGTGCCTTGAGACCCTCACAGGTAAGTAGCGCGCTTTACAAATTTGGAGATAGAGCTAGATAGAGGGGTCATTTCACATGGGCTATTCCCATTTCAAATGTGCCTGCGTCAGTCTTACGCCTGCTGTGAAGCAGGCGTAAGACATTGACGCATTTGCCTCCTAGAAGTGGTGCTGTGAAATCTCATAGATTTCACTGCGTCACTTTTACGAGGATTACTTGTGTCAGAACGCCCACCCTGCATACATTATACCTGGCGCAGGTATTGTGGCATAGGGGTCTACCTTGATGCGTCACTTTGTAAATATGCTATGAAAAATAAATGGTCCTTCAAACAATTATAAGTAAAAAAACAATGAATATAGACCTGAATCAGTACTATATTAAGTTCAAGATGTACAGTCGGACATTTGAATTTAATAAATTCAAAAGCAATCGTTTGTAAATATGATGCAACAGATCGCATTTTTTACGCCGATGGTGCGTCACCGGCAGCACAAAAGTGACGCAAGGGCTCATAAATAAGCCCTAAGGACTTTATACACACTATACCTCAGTTTGGTGTAGTATATATAGAGCCAGATTCTTACACACAGCTTTTGAACTACAGAGACTGTGATGCGGTCTTGAGCCTTGCAGGTGAGGGGGGTTCCATCCAATATTAAGAGAATACCCTCTCTTTCTACCCAATTTCATGATGTCCATGCAAGCTGCTCACCGTGAATTCTTACCAGCCAAAAGGATCCTCCAGAAAGCCAAAATTCCTTATGCATAACTGTACCCACCCAAATTCAGATTACTCTGAATGGCACAGATCTCAAATCCGTTCTCAAATTTACCAAGCAGGCTGCCAAAGTAACATGTTCGCCCCAGAACTAACAGCAAGCTGCAAATTAGAACCTATTAAGCGATAATGATTGATCATCTGTCTTGTTTATTCCTGAGGGTTTCAACTTTGCTTCTTATCTCTTTTTCACTGCTACTGTTTTCAAATGTTCTCATTATATGGCAAGTGGACATGCTCTGGTGTGCCTTCATTGCTATTCTTGATATGCGGTTATAGTGGTGATCCGGTTAAGCGTGTCTATAATGCTCCTTAAGCTCCCCTTACTGACATCCTTCTTCTTCTGCCTCTCCATGACAGAGGTGCTGTGATGTGGATACGATCGCGACAGCTTGCGACATTCTTAGTGGTATCCTTTGAAGACCATTTTATTCCACTTTTCAAAGCCATGTCCTCCCCTACTCCTACCTTCCTAGACACTCTCCTAAATTATCAACTCAGGGCAACTTGTGGCGCTATTCATTACATCTTCCCATCTCCCCACCTACTCTCCCAGGCCTGGAACTTATCAATGCTTCCCCATCTCGGCACAAACTGATTACTAGCCGCTTTAACAGTATGCAAATTACCTTCCCGGTCATCAGACCACCGATATGCAGGGTGTGGGATGTAGACATCGACCCCCTCCAACAGATCAGCAGTGGGAGGTCTGCTGCGGACAGCTGGCATCTTGCTCTTCAAATTAAAAACTACGACTAATACATTTCAAATGTCTCCACCGCTTAGACTGCACTCCGATCCAGTTCTTCAGAATGGGGCTCGTCCTTGACCCCCACTGCTTCCACTGCAGCTCCCCTCAAGCTTCCTATAGCATCTGGCATGGCAGTGTCTGACAGTGGCGTCAATCTGGGAAGAGGTGCACAAGATTATACAAGGTATTACTGGGCACCTCCCACTCTACCCCCCCCTGGTAGCACTCCTGGGGTTCACCGCAGATATACCTGTATCTAACCGTAAACTCACTGTCATGCTGTTGCGATTAGCTAAACGTAGAGAGGCCATGAAGGGGACTGAAAACTGCTTCCACATGTAAGTATTCATTAAAAGATGTCACATATTGTCAGGGGCAACAATCTAATGACTGGAATTCAATGCCAGTATGTTCCTGTCCCAAAGATATATGGTGACCAGGATTGCACTGTTTCCTCTTTTGTTTTTCTAGTCAGTAACAGGGACTCTCTCTTGATTGGGTTGAGATTCAGGGTCTAGACATCCAGGTCTGGCGGGTGTGCAGGCAATGTTCGTGGTGATGGATGTTTGAAGCAGAGAAGACGTTCAAGTAGAGTTGTGTATCACTGTCATATTGCGGAATAGTGATGCTGTTACCTGTGAGAAGAGCCTAGGTAGCTCCACATAGAGGTTGAAGATGAAAAGAGACAGTATGAAACACTTGGGAACTCTACAGGTGATAGTGATCTTTTGGGACCTGGAGGTGCCCATGTGAACAAACTGGTGTCCCTTAGAAAGGCAGGAGGAGCACCAGTGAAGGTCATGGCTGGTGAATTCCATTCGAGACTCCAGGGTGCATATGAGGATGGGATGGTCAACTGTGTCAAAGGCAGCTGAGTGGTCCAGCAATATCAGGAGGCAGGGGTCATCTTCATCTGTGGTCAAGAGGGTATTCTCTATGATGAGTAAGGTGACATTCTCAATGCTGCTACAAGATCTAAAGCTAGAATGATAGTCATGCAGGTAATGTTTAGCAGTGATGTGATCTAGAAGTTTATCATAGCCTGCTCTTCCAATGATCTTGATCATAAATGGTAGATGAGTTGGGGCCGGTAGTTGGCAAGGTCTTCAAGGTTTAATGTAAGTTTCTTTAGGAGTATGTGGATCTGGCTTACATTGAGAGCTACTGGGAATATGCCTTGAGTGAGGGAGGCATTGACAATGATAAGTGTGGGTGAAAAACCGTCCCCCGAGAGAGCTTTGATGAAGGACGGTGGTAAGATTTGATCTTCATAAGAACTCAGCAACAGATGTTGCCACACAGTGGAAGGTCCTTCACACTGGTTTACTGATCACATCTCTGTTGCCTATGGCTGTGCTTGTATATTAAACTGTTACTAACAAGATGAAAACTTGCCCAGTTAGTGTCAACACATGTAAAAGTGACAAAATAATAAAGTAATACCATTACAAAATGTTTCACATTATACTGCATAATTTGCCCCTTCTTGACATATAATTTAGTTAAGCCTGCCACATACCTTGTCCTTCCCTGTCATATAATTCCAGTGGACCTGGTCATAACTCACAAACAGCTGCAATTGTATGTGTTCACATTCTTTTGAATGGCCTCCCCTTATTCTGCCCTTCTTCTTAACTAGCCCAGATTTACTACTGCTATAAAGTCCTCAAGGTAAACACACGGTGCCACACAAATAAGTGGATTTCCACACAGAAATTATGATTATGTAAGTTTAGATTTCCCTTTCTTATATGCATTAAACTAGTTCTTAACATCCCTTTGAATCACCTACAAACAACTTTGTAAATTAAGCAGTGATGTCAATGTTTTGCATGCTTAAGTAACATTTAAATTGAAGTCATTAAGCTTTGGAGCTCCTAATTCCACTGAAAATAACTATACATAAGTAACAAAAGATTAACGACCCATGGATGAATGAAGCTTTAACACAACTGGGTCAAAACAAACAATCCTCAACACAAAATACTCCTATGGAGACATAACAGAACATATGGATCTACAATTGAAAAAAGATTTTAAAAACTCTACTCTTTCTGTGGAATCCACAATGCAAAATGCTGCAGCTCTTCTGAACCTTGGCCACCGCAGATCTTCAAAAAACTAATGTAACAACTTTAGCACCCATCCCAGTCAGAATACTCATCAACAACTCTTTAATTACAAAAGTTTACATAGAGATAACTCTAAAATATACATACGTCTGCTGTTAAAGAAAACTAACCTGACCACTCAAGACCCTATTTACTACAGACCTTTAGCAAACGGACCATTCCTGGGCAAATGTGTAGTAAGAAAATCCTTCACCCAGATGTCACAAATCATTGAAGACTTTTGCCTTCTTTCCGACTTTCAAACTGGATTCCGTCCATGAAGAGGCTCTGAATAAACTCTAATCTTAATCTGGGATGTCCTTAGAAACACAGTAGACCAAAATAAGGTTGCTGCCCTACTTCTCTCGAACCTTTAAGCAATGTTTGAAACAGTTGATAATAACACGATAACCCATAGACTCAAGGAAAGCTGAATAGAGGGCACAGTTCTCACTTTAATTGGGTCCTAGCTACACAATAGTACCAGTATCATCCATACTCCTCCATTCTCTTCAAAACCATACAGCATAAAACCAGATGTCCCTGAAGGCTCAATCATCTCACTCATCCTTTTTAACATCAGATTACTACCAGAAATGATTAATGGTTTTCACTTCACCTGCTCTAACTACGCAGACATAACGCAGATGCTTCTGAAATTGGAAAGTTGTCTCCGGGCCATTGACCAATGGATGACATAGACCTTTGCTCTAGCGTGGCACCCGCCTCAAAATTCCAGCACAGAAGAAAAACAACAGAGGATGAACATCTTTCTCTGTTAAACAGCCAAACTATGGAATTCCTTATCAATAAACATTAGATCTACAGACAAACATCACAGCTTCAAAACAGTAGTCAAGAGCCGGCTTTTTCTTACAGGACAACGACACTGTACAGCAACAGCATGTGCAAGACATTAAAACCTCAGATGCATGCATGTGTGTGTGTGTGCTATGTGTATGTGCCAAAGGCTGTGCATGGCAGGGGGTTGGCTCACCAATTAGAGCGGCAGACCCTGAGGCAGAGGTCTGGCCGGGACCAGGGTTCAATTCCCGACGCGGCAGGGTCTTGGGGTCAATGTCCACTGACTCGATAATTCTCGCCTAGGTGCCTACTCTAATCATGGGTCCCACTCAGCAACTCTGGGCAATAGCTTGCTTAGTCTCCACAAAGGCCCCGAAAGCGCTAGGATGCCTGGCCTCACCTTGGAAGTGCCCAGTAAGGGGCATCTCACAGGGAAAGTCAGGAAGGGTTCCACAGCGGTATACAGCGCCAAGATACCGTCTAGGTGATAGTGCGCTTTACAAGTATACACACATTTACACACACACGTTGGCCGTCACGGCCAACCCCATACTGTGCGCAGAGTGTTGGCTGCTCGTGGGGGTTTAGGATCAGGGTGTGGACGCTGGCCAAGCCCACGCTGAGCATGGCCTTGGAAGGGGTAGGTCTAATTAGATATGGTCACAAAATATTTCTTTACATAAAACAAACTAGAAACTCACTGAAAAACTAAGGGTAACGTTAATTTATAGCTAGGTATGGTTACAATGAACAAGTTATTTACCTGCAGTAACGTTTTTTCTGGTAGAGGCTATCTAGCTGGAGATTTCTCTCCTTCTTAAAATTCCTCAGGTGTTAGACTGCATCTGGAAACTTTTCAGCTGTACCTCTGTGCGGCTGTATGCGGCACCTTGCGGCACCACACCAACACCGTCCCATGCTGGAAAAGATGTGCAAAGTCTATATAGGTGCCACTCCCACGCGCTGTCATTTGCTTTTGTGACTCTCCGCAGAGCCTCAAAAGCAAATTGGCGTGACAAGTGTGCATATTTCTGGACTTGGGATCTTATTTATGCGGGAACTGTTGTGTCTGCCACTTAACATGCAACTCCAAGACACTATCGTTAGAGCCTAGCAAAATATGGAATCAACGTGCCCATACGAATTGCAACAGTTCTAACATTGTCTATCTAATCAAATGTCCTTGAGATCTGGCCTAGGTAGGCATGACTTGTAGAAAGGTCAAACAAAGAATCTGAGAACACAGAAGCACCATCAGGTGCAAGAAGGCAATCACAAAACTTACTGAACATTTCCTTGTCCAAAACCATACCACAAATGATATCAGATGGACAATAATGGAACAAAATCTGGAGAAAAAACACAAGAACGTCTTTTTGAAAAAGAACAAAGATGGATCTACAGACTATCTACACACAAAATGGGATTAAACAATAATATCCCTTGGAACTCTGAACTGACTAAATAGAATCGTTTCTTTCCTTAATGTGTCTAACCACAACCATTGAATTACACTGACCCTAGACACGAATTACCAACATCGTGCACTCATAGATACCATCCCTCTATAAGAACTATACTTGCATGATAGCCCACTTGGGAGTCTCTAACACTGTGCCCACTCATTATTTTGATTTCCCCCAGTAGGCAACAAAAAAACCCCTCTCCCCTAACTAGTTCTCTTGACGGCCCTCTTTCAGCAATGCCCCCGCTCTGCGTTCAATTTAATAATTGCTCAGCAGTGGTCGGTGAGCCCGCCCACCCGCAACCCCCTGCTCTCCCCCCAGTCCCCTATAGAACAGCGATTTTGCTTCTCCATGTGCACAACTAACCCCCCTCCACCTGCCCCCCAAGTGTGTACATTGCTAACACTGTACCATTAGAGCCGCGCATTGACATTGTGTACTATCACCTTATGCCCTGTAGATCCACGTCTGCTTTGGACAGTATTGACAATCACCTCACACGCGGCTCTCATTTGGTTAAACCACTCGGTTGCCCCTGACTACACGCTTACACAGCCAGTGTGTATCACGTGGTCTCGCGTCATTACACTACCGCGTGACCACGCCCACCCGGAAGCGCCAGAGACTGCATACCCTTGCAGCCTCACGGTGAGTCCGATGTCCACGGGGAGCGGGGATCCTGTAGTAGGTGCAACGGCAGCCAATCTAAACCAACACAGTGAGTACCCAGCTCAACAAGCACACTCGGCCAGTCTCGCCTGACACGCCGAGGTACCCCACTTGAATTTTGCAACACAATGGGCTGTTTTTACGCGAGCACAGTAGGCTCGTCCCATGCACTTCACCGGGCACTTAACCAGGATACGCATGATTTTGTAAACACGCCGCTCGCCTTAATTTCTTCCAGCAGTCCTTTGTGAGGGATACGGGTGGGCTCCTTTATCTCCTCACCTACGGCCTTATGTTACCTTCCTTCCCATCACCCGCCCCCCGCACATTACGCATAGTACAAGATCGGGCCATAGGCAGTGCGGTTGAGACCCGCAGTCATTAATTACATTGTGAACCGTGTCTGATACTAACTGCGTTTTTCATTTCTCACCCAGAATCGTGTTTGCAGGTTTAGCAACACGATCCCGACTCCCATGAGGCACATTAATCAGGGACTTCCAGTAAGTTCCAATTGTTTATCCTATTGTTGCATTACATGTTGTGGTCACGTTCTGTTATATGGCATGCTAGTATGACTCCTGCTGCCCTCACCTATGCTTTGAGAGTGCAGTCACCCACTTCATGAATGATGTGAGTGGTGGTATGCAGTCTGAATATCGAGTTTTTTTTTATCGAGTGGACATAATATCGAGTCAGGAATATCGAGTCTGCAATAATATCGAGGTAAGTAATATTGAGGTAAGTAATATCGATTTTTATGGTGAAAAAAAAAACGGAGGTAGTAATATCGAGTTGTTAATATCGAGTGTGTAAAATATCGTTTATGTTTGTAAGTAATTAAAAATAGAGAGTGTCAGAATATCGAATGTAAAAATATGGAGTGTCAGAATATCGAATGTAAAAATATAGAGTGTTTGAATATCGAATGTAAAAATATAGAATGTAAAAATGTCGAAATTAAAAATACAGAGTGTAAGAATATCTATATTTGGAATTTAGATTGTTAAATATGTTAGTTAAGTTCTAAAAAAATATATATATTTTTATATAATTTTTAATAAATAATTAAAAAAAATATTTATTTAAAAAAATTTATAATAAAATTTAGGAGCGGGATGTGGGTTTTTAGGGGAATAGGGTGGGGAGTGTTTTAAAAAAGTGAATTTGGAATTTTGTATTTTTTTATAAAGAAAATAATTCTTAAAAATATTTAAATAAATGTATAAGGGGAGAGTTTTAAAAATGTGAATTTTGAATTTATTTATTAAAATAGTTTTTTTTTAAATTCATAAAAATAATTAAATAAATGTGTAATACAATTTAGGAGCGGGATGTGGGTGTTTAGGGGAATAGGGTGGGGGGCATTTTAAAAATGTGAATTTTTAATATGTTTTTTATATAAAAAAATAAATAAATTAAACTTTTTAAAAAAAATATTTGTAATCAAATTTAGGAATGGGATGTGTGTTTTCAGGGGAATAGGGTGGGTAGTTTAAAATGTAGGAGTGGGATGTGGGTTTTAGGGGTATAGGGTGGGGATTGTTTTAAAGATGTGAATTTGAAAAATGTAATTTTGTTTTAATTATAAAACATTAAATTTGTATTAAAACATTTTGTAAAATTTATAATAAAAATCAGGAGTTGGATGTGGGTTTTTAGGGGTATAGGGTGCGGAGTGTTTTAAAAATTTGAATTTGTTAATTTTATTTCAAAAGTTTTACAATCATTAAAAAATAAAAAATAGTACATTATATTGGTTTTGTGTACAGTACCTTCCCTGAGTTTGTACTTGGTGGAGTGGGAATAGTTAATTATATTGTTTGCGTGTCCAGCACCTTCCCTGAGTTTATAGTTGGTGGAGTGGGAATAGTAAATTAGATAGGCTGATTGCCCTGCACTTTCCCTGAGTTTCTAATTGGTGGAGTGGGAATAGTAAATTATATGGTTTTGTTACCCAGCACCTTCCCTGACTTTGTACTTGGTGGAGTGGGAATAGTAAATTATATTGTTTGAGTGTCCAGCACCTTTCCTGAGTTTATACTTTGTGGAGTTGGATTAGTAAATTATATTGTTTTTGTGTCCAGCACCTTCCCTGAGTTTATACTTGGTGGAGTGGGAACAGTAAATTATATGGGTTTGGTATCCAGCACCTTCCCTGAGTAAGTATTTGGTGGACCCGGAATAGTAAATTATATTGTTTGATTGTCCAGCACCTTCCCTGAGTTTCTACTTGGTGGAGTGGGAATAGTAAATTATATGGGTTTTGTGTCCAGCACCTTCCCTGAGTTTGTACTTGGTGGAGTGGGAATAGTAAATTATATAGGTTGATTGTCCTGCTCGTTCCCTGAATTTGTACTTGGTGGAGTGGGAATAGTAAATTATAAGCGTTTGGTATCCAGCACCTTCCATGAGTTAGTACTTGGTGGAGTGGGAATAGTAAATTATATTGTTTGAGTGTCCAGCACCTTCTCTGAGATTATACTTGGTGGAGTTGGAATAGTAAATTTTATGGATTTTGTGTCCAGCACCTTCCCTGGGTTTGTACTTGGTGGAGTGGGAATAGTAAATTATATTGTTTGAGTGTCCAGCACCTTACCTGAGTTTATACTTTGTGAAATTGGATTAGTAAGTTATATTGTTTTTGTATCCAGCACTTTCCCTGAGTTTATACTTGGTGGAGTGGGAATAATAAATTATATGGGTTTGGTATCCAGCACCTTCCCCGAGTTAGTAATTGGTGGAGTGGGAATAGTAAATTATATTGTTTGAGTGTCCAGCACCTTCCCAGAGTTTATACTTGGTGGAGAGAGAATAGTAAATTATATTGTTTTTGTGTCCAGCACCTTCCCTGAGTTTATACTTGGTGGAGTGAGAATAGTAAATTATATGCGTTTGGTATCCAGCACCTTCCATGAGTTAGTACTCGGTGGAGTGGGAATAGTAAATTATATTGTTTGAGTGTCCAGCATCTTCTCTGAGTTTATACTTGGTGGAGTTGGAATAGTAAATTATATGGATTTTGTGTCCAGCACCTTCCCTGAGTTTATACTTGGTGGAGTGGGAATAGTAAATTATATGCGTTTGGTATCCAGCACCTTCCATGAGTTAGTACTTGGTGGAGTGGGAATAGTAAATTATATTGTTTGAGTGTCCAGCACCTTCCCAGAGTTTATACTTGGTGGAGTGAGAATAGTAAATTGTATTGTTTGAGTGTCCAGCGCCTTCTCTGAGTTTATACTTGGTGGAGTTGGAATAGTAAATTATATGGATTTTGTGTCCAGCACCTTCCCTGACTTTGTATTTGGTGGAGTGGGAATAGTAAATTATATGGGTTTTGTGTCCAGCACCTTCCTTGAGTTTATACTTGGTGGAGTGGAAATAGTAATTTATTTGGGTTTTGGGTCTAGCACCTTCCCTAAGTTTATACTTGGTGGAGTGGGAATGATAAATTATTTGGGTTGACTGTTCAGCATTTTGGTAGAATATATAGTTGATGGAGTGGGAATAGTAAATTATAATATATGAATGTTTAGTATTTTGTGAGAGTATATATAATATATAATGATATTAACTATGTTTAACTCATGATTTATGATAAAAATTATAACAATATTAATTAATTATCGTAATTGTTAGTAATTAAAAATAAATTAATCAGAGTCACATCACGTTTTAAATATTTCATTATTTTCAAAAAGGGGGTAATAAAATAAGAAATCAGAAAATAATTGTATTGACATTTTTAAATGTTATCTGTACATTTTTATTTTCATGATATAAATTAAAAATATTTAGATGTTTGTCACAGTTGTACATTTGTCTCAAAAAATTATTATTGCAAACATAATTTATTACAATTATTTTTACGTAAAGTAATATTTATTAAGTGTACTTTTTTGTTTATTTCACAGTTTTTAATGTAAAAATAAAGTTTTATTTGACAAGTCATATACAACAACTATTTTCATAATTTTTTAACACTGTGGTAGTATTTTTAAACATTTTTTGTAGTACACATATTTCTAAACATTATTGAAAAAAGTAAGTTTTGTTAACATTAATATAATATTTACATTTGTGTTTTTTAAAATACATTATTATTATTAATATATAAAATAGTAATAATAATTTTTACAGAGGTAAAGTATTTTTACATTGCTAATGTTTTAGGTAAAATATTGGTTTATACAAACAGTAAATAATAGTAATATTAATAACAGTATTGTATATTCATGCAGTCATGTAAGTAATTTTTAATAAGGTAAATGTTTGTGTAATTAATGTACAGTCATTGAAAATAACATATAGTACATTTTTATAACAATGTTAAATTTTTGTTTAATTAAAAAAAATACAATAGTTACATAATGTATATTGTAACGTGTAAAATAATTTTAGAATGTTATTTAATGTTAATATAAATGGGACTATTTGTTTGTTTGGTACTATTTTGTAACCACGTCATGTTATTTTGGGTCATTTCGACTTGGAAGAGCTCGCGGTTGGAGGCTGCTTCGCGTGTGGAAGGGTAAGTTCAATTTAAGTACTTTATTTAAGTTATAAGTTTAGTTTGAGTGTTTGTGGAGTGTTTGCAGGTTTTCTATTGTTTGGTAGTTGTAGGATGTGTGTGTTTTAGGCGGTAGTTACGGTTGTCGTTTTGGTTCCGGTTTACTAGTTTTGGGTTAGTATGTTGATGAGGTAGGAATAGGGTTAGAAATGTAACTTAATGTTTTGTATTATGTTTAATAATGTTTTAAATTGTATGTTGGGGTGCATTGTGTGCGGGTGGGTATGTTTTTTTTCTATTTTACAGGTACTTCATGTGGATGTCGTTTTTGGGAGAAGATTGTGGTTTTTTTCGTAAGAAGGTTCTCTATTATTTTTCAATATATTAGAGACACACTTTCTAACATTTTTGGTTTTTCCAGGTGCGTTTTTTATCTTTTACTTTTTAATGGGTTATCGTTGGATCTATTATGGAGAAGAATCGTTATGGATGTGTTTTTTTATTTTATTTATATTACATTTCCATGGAACGGTTTTTCTGTTTTTGGGAACTATTTTTGGGTTTTTAAGGGTTTTCGAGTGGATTGTGTTGGAGAAGGACTTTTTTGGATTTCGTGTTATTTTTGGATGATTATTTTTTTTGTAACAAAGGTTTCTGTTAAGCAACAAAGTGAGTAAGTATTTTTCATTTTTTTTGGGTGGGATTGTCATGTTATTTTTGTATGTAATTTTATGGTATATGTTAGAAATTGTAAGGAAATCATTTAGATATATTTAAATAAATATATTAAATATATTTGAATCATTTTGTTACAGTTTCTAACGTGTTTAATATGTATATTTTATGTTTACTATTTGAATAGTGTAGGTATGTGAGTTATATTTAAAGAATTGTTTTAGCTATGGTAGATAGGTATGGTAGGTCTCTGGTAGTTGGGTATAGGGTTACTTGGCTTTGTAAGGTGTTGTACATTTTTTTCGTTTCTTTAGTTAGTTTAGGGCCTATTTGTGTTATAGATTGCTCCATTCAGAGTTTTTGGTAGCTTTGCTCCTTTTGTAATGCTTGAAGGAGTTTATGGAGGGTTAGGGAACCTCTGCCTGTACCTGCTTGGAAAGCATTGTACCATCATTCGACAGCGTTGTTGCTTTTAGCTTGTTTATTTAGTGTACTTAGGTAGACGTTCCACCAGGGGATTTGGAATTTCGGTTGCCTTCTGTGTCCAGATCTGTGTAGTCTCCCTACCCATGTATCTTCAAAATAATCTAAGAGAGGGCTTAGTTTTGTTTCATTTTTTTTATAATAGGGGCTGTCTATTAATAGGTTGTAATGTTCCGCTACGTCTATAACTGGAACGTAGGCCAGTGCAATTAATTTTTTTACCTCGTAGGCAAAAGTACCCTCAGTGCAGTATTGGGTGCTTAGGGCAGATTTTTGTATATGTTTCCATATACATTTGGTAAAGTGGTGGTAGCAACCTTGGATTGCTGTGTGAGGGTAGGTCTTTAGAATTGTATTTATCATTGCTTTCTCAAAGTCAATGATAATTTTGGGGGGGAAGTAATTATTTGTTAGGTCTTTTATTTTATTTAGTACCTCAGTATAGGTTGTTTGCTGTTTGTTGGGTAGTAGGGCATATATGATGGGGATATTGCAGTTTTGATAGTGTCCATGGATGGTGTATAATTGGTAGATTGGTTTTAGGCATACTGAGAATGTGCCGTCCATCATCCATGTTTCGCATTGGTGCAATTTCACCATATTGTCTGCTGTAGCAAACGTTATAATTCTTTTTTCTTTAGATGCATTGTCATATATGATGAAAGGTTCTTTATTATGGGTTATTGTTAGTTCAGGGGGAATTTGGACTTGCTCAAATGTTTTTGGGGCAGTTGGTGTAGCTGTAGTTGTTCTTTTTTGCTAGTAGCTATTGTCCTTTTTAGAGAATCTATAGAAGGGAGTTGGCTTGCAGCATGTTGGGGGAGAGTTCTTAGATGGTCTTTAAGAATAGTTGTAGATGGGCGGTCTGTGTTAGTGCTTGCTTCTTGTAGTGAGTCAAGCATTTGTCTAATTTCTATTTCTGTCACATTGGGAGGGTGGTTATGTTCTGTTGTGTTAGTTACAGTTGTTTCCTGAGTTATAGCACAACCATAACATTTATTACTGTAATATTTGCTGCATTTCCAAAACACTTTCAATCGATGTTGTTTTTCTTGGGTATATGAATAGCCCATATAACAAAGAAGCATTTTGCCTTTCTGTGAAGTTATAAATTTAGCTTCTTTTGTCATTGTTTTGTTTGCTTTCAACAGTAAATAAATGTTACACAGAGAAATTTAGATTTGTTTTACGTTTATCATTATATTTATCACATTTTCAAAGTATATTTACTAGTTTTTCAGTTGTTTGGAGAGCTGTGCTCTGTTTTTTGATGCTTTTCGTCTCTATTTCTTTTGTTGATGGCTCTGTTGGTAAAAGTAAAATTATTTATTGTATATGTTTTGTTTACAATTATTGGATTCCTTTTTATTTGGACATTTTCTTTCTAAGTTTCGTTTTATAAGTTGTCTCTGTTATTTCAGTTTGTATACTTACTTTGTTTTTAGAAATGATAGGTTTTTTAAATGTTGCCCTTTTTTCTTTAATTGTGGTATATCTGCAATACATGGTAAAAATGAAAGAAAATGATTCGTTTATTGTTTAATTTATTATTTGTAGCTTGTAGTGCTAAGCCTAGTAGTTAATGTCAGGTACTTACTTTTGTTTTGTTTATCCTTTGTTTGATGGTAGCAGCTTTCTGTTCTGGTGAAAATTAGGCAGAGTTTCCCCTTCTTCGCGTTTTGTAATTGTGTGTTTTCTTTCTTTATATAGTGTTTCAAATATGTGTTGGTTGATTTGATTGGTCTATTTAATTGTTTGGTGTTTTTTATTGGTTGTTTGAGATATTTAAAAAATAAATTGGTAGTTATGTGATTCGTTTTGTAGAAGCTAGGTAATGGTTTTATATTGTGAGCATTTATTTTTCATTCTTTTTATTTAATATTGTTTTGTAATGTGAGCTGTATAATGATTTATATGATTTATATGATTATATTATGTGAACTTGTTGTGTTATAAAACTGTTTTATATGTTATAAATGTTGCTGTTTATTTATTGTTTGATTGTAGTATGTTATATTTTATATAAGTATGCTGATTTATGTTATGATTTACTGTGTTTTTTTCCTGATATATTCGTATATTTATTATGTATAGTGAAGTCGATAATTTGATTTAGCGATATTTTAGTGGTCTATATTTTTTTTTCAATATTTTTGATTATGTCTTTATATGTGTTGAAAGTCGTTTTATTTGCGGTATTTTTTAGGGTCGATAATGTTGTTTTCGATGTTTTTTTGTTGCGATATTGTTGAGTCAATATTTGTGTAGTTCTATGTTTAAGTATTGGGAGTCGATATTTTTGTACTCGATATAATTACGTCGATAATTTTTGTACTCAATATTCAGTCCGTTGATATTGTTTCAGTGATCCGTGAGTGGTGTAATACATCAATACACACAGTAAAGAATAAGACACTGTGTCTGTGAATCTGGACACCAATAGTCCTGAATGTGGTGTGCACAACATTCTAATGAATGCTGACTTTCCGAATGTGACTGAATGTGTGATATAAAAAATATACGCACTCGCACTAATGTCACATTTTTAAACAGTATCCTGCCTTAGCAAGATACCTCACTGGGAGAATTAGGAGCATTTGGTTATCCTGACTACTTCACTTTACAGGCATGTATTTCTTTCGCTTGTTAATGTACTTTTTCTTTTCAGGTTTTGTTTCCTCTTTCATAAACTTTATGAAAGAGCACTAACTGTAAGTATACAGCTTGGTAACTAGTGATCGAGGGCAGGGTACACCTTAGGGTGTGAACCCTACCCAGCTCACTATCTTTTGGTCCTGACGAAACCCTGGCACCTTCCTCACTGGTTGAAACATGTAGACCGTCACTTTTTTACACTCTTCACTTTTTTAAAGATATTAATGGACCAATAAAATCCATACACATATCTGAAAACTATTTTTAATATTGTCCAGTAGCTCAAGAATAAAACTTTTTCGCCGAGTTATACTAGGACAATTTTTTATCCACTTTTCACATTCACCATTACACACAAAAAAACCTGCTCCACTGTAATCAGGTGTCGTAGCACACCCGAATGGCACTCGGCTGTTCGGCTGGGACCCCGATGATGAAGCATGTCACCAACCAGGTTGGTGAGTGAGGGGTCTTCTTCGAAAAGGACATTTCCCTTTTCTTTTGCTTCTTCTCCCTTCTCCTACTCTAAAGACACCTCCTCAGGTCCCAGGGAGGTACTCCTCCATCTGTTTGTTTATCTAACCACTAAGGGGATCAGGAGTATTCCCCTCCACTCTGTGGAACATCCCTTTCTCTCTTTGTTTGACAAAACACTAGAGTTTACCCACGACACAGGGAGTACGAGAGGGTCGGTGAGGAATCTGCAGCTAGGTAGAGTGTCTACCAGAAAGTGTTACTAAAGGTAAGTAACTTGTTCTTGTGACTTCTAACCACAGATTCCTTGCCTTTTGAATATATACCAAAGCAGTACCTATGTGGAGGGGGCGTCTGTGAAAAGGACTAAAGTTCTGACGTAACTAACTGTCTAGCCAATAATGCTTTTCGAGCTTATATAGGGACGCCCACCTAGCCACTTGGCAGATGCCCAAGATAGCGACTTCTAAAGCTAACACAGTGGTAGCAGACTTGGCTCTTGTAGAATTGCACACAGTCCTTCAGGAGATGGCTTTTTAGCCAATGCATAGCGGATCTTAATGCAGAGTATGGTCCAACATGAGATGGTTCTCTTCTGCGCAGTCTTGCCTTTTTTTGCTCAGGCAACCCCACAAAGACCTGATTCTCTATCCAGTGGTGTTTAACAAGATCTATGTATTTACTCAGTGCTGTCTTGGAGTCCAAGCAATGGCATCTCTACTCCTCCTTAAAGAGGTGAGTCGGACCATAGTATGCTGGCAAAATGATGGTTTGACCAATGGAGAATGGTGTCACAACATTTGGCAGAAAAAATGCCAGAGCCTGCAGAACCAATTTTTCCAGGAAGATGCACGTGTATTGCGGGTAGATAGAGAGAGCTTGGAGCTAACTCACATGCCGCACTGATGTTATGGCAATGAGGAACACTGTGTTAAGGGTGAGGAGCTGCAATGGATGCCAGTGAAGCGGCTCAAATGGGGTTCACATTTGAAAAGTCTGACCCACGTTAAGGTCCCACTGAGGCATGATAAAGGGAAAAGGAAGAAATAAATGCTGTAACCTTTCCAAAGAACAGGAGACTTGAACAAAGAGGGCTGATCAGGCAACCGCATGAAATCAGACAGCAGAAAGAATCAAAATGTACCGTTTAGCTGTGCCCATAGCAAGGCCTTTGCAAGGATCAGGGACAAAACAAACATTTCAAGGTCAGATAACTTGTCCTGAAGAAGGCCAATGATCTTGCCTTAGGGTTCACCACCAGGAAGATCCTTTGGTGGTCCAGACATTTCCAGAGGTACACGGTCTCCAGCCACAGGATTCGTAACCTACCCCATCCTGTTTGTGGCAGTACTGCACGGCGGTGGTGGCTGTGTGCACCCTTTGATAGACAAAAGAAAGGCTTTCAGCGCCAACTGGATGGCCCTCGTTCCAAAAGGCTGATATGGAGCCGGGAATTAGCTGGAGACCAGAAGCGTCTGATCTCTGCTTCTCTCTAAAGGCCACCCTATTCCAGTATGGATGCATTAGTCACCACTGTCATCTCTGCATGGGGAAAGGGGAAGGGTCTGCCTCTGAACCAAACGCGGTTCAGTATCCAACACTGCAGATCTTTAGCAGTGTAGGAAATTAAGATCTACTTTCATGGTTACCCCCACTTTTGCTTGTGGCATTATGTTTTTCTGACCAGCCTTACTGGGATCCTGCTAATCAGGACCCCAGTCACTGTGATTCTTCCCTAAATTGGATCATGGTGAGTACTTAGGTACACCCAAGATTGGCTACTGGTGTAACCATGTAAGTCCCTAGTATATGGAACTAAGGGTATAGGTACACTAGGGGTCCCCCATGGGCAAAAGCATATATTATGCCACCCATGGGAGACCACTCACATTGTGACTACAGACCTGTCATTGCAGCCGGTGTAAGCTGGTGCTAGCACCACTTATAACAGATTTAAGATTTCTTATATCTGAGACCACTGCACTCAAAACCTACAGGTCACCCCTAGGGCAGGCCTTTCAATCCTGAAGGCAGGGTGCTTGGTTATACGTGTGAGGGTGCCTGTGAGCAGGACACCCCCTCTATCCACTGAGTCCTTTCTCCCGGGTTGTAAGTCCATCAGCTCTTACGATACATGCGTCATTACGTGATGGCTATTTCACCCTGGTATGTTTGGTATCAAAGATGTTGGAATCATACCCCAACACCGTAAATAGTTTTGGAGTATGATTCCATGTACCGTGGAGGCTATTTGGGAAGCCCTTAGTGCTCCTAGTACTAGTCTTCTAGACCCGGACAGCAAACTATGGCTGCTGTCGACCAGAGACATGATTTCACCCTCATGCTGCTGAGTCGAGCTCGAGCAGAGGAAGGAAGGACAGTAGGTTTCCTGTCACAGGGAGGTGTGACCACCTCCCAGACAGAACTTTGTGTATTGGGCTAGGGTGGGGGCGCTTGCCTGCACCACTAGACTGCTTTGCAGGGCATATTTGGTGCCCTCCTTGCATACTCCAGTGGGAACCAGTTCAGGGAGCCGTTGGCACCCGCTCTGGTATGAAACTGGACAAAGGACATGGGAGCATCCTCCCCACTGTCCAGCGCTTCCTGTGAGAGGGACCCCTGAATTGTCCAAACCCTTTTCTTAGGGTACCTAAGGACTTACCTGTGGGTGGTTCCTTAAATTTGTCATGAGACAAGATTCAGATCCAAAACCACTTCATCTTCAACAGTCTGGGCACTTTGAACTTCGCTGGATTTCGCCTTCGGAACCAAGACTGTAATTGGAAAGACACCTGCTGCTCCTGGTGTCGTCGTTCTGCCAGTTATCTGCATCATGTCCACTTGTGCTACATACAGGCTCTTCTACAGGCCTGTGGACATCCAAGACACCCGAAGGAATTCCCCTTGGAGTGAAGGTGTCACTCCCCTGCACCTGCAGGCACCACAACAAAGCTAACCAGTTTGCTGTTCCTGAGCTCCCACGGACTCCGGAAGATTCCATAATACAAGTGGCAGTTCTGCAACTCTCTTGAGACCTGCACTGTCTTCACAGCAAGTTTGAAGCAAGTTTCCCTCGGCAGAACGTTTGGAGCAGTACCCCAATGCACCATGTTGACTTGCCGCTGCCAAGGCTTGTTGACTCTCTACTCCATAGATATTCAGGTTCAAAGAAGCTCCAGCCTCAATCATCTCTTTCTACCAAGAGCTTCGTCCTCACCACATCCTCTGCAATGTAGACCTTCATCATTGGTGAGCTGCTCAAGGTCCTGTTGTGTCTCCTGTGCCTCCGGCCTGTGGGGTCTCTAGAGGGTCTTCTTTGGCTCCAGTGGGCTCATCTCTTTGCTCTGGACCTGCTCTAACTTACCTGCTCATGGTGAGTCACTTGGACTTTTCTGATCCAACACTGACCCCCTTTTAGTCTACTACGCTTGCTGCCGTTGCTAAGGCTTGTTGGTGCTCCCAACGGACACCGACCCCCTGGCTCTTGACATCCGACATTGTGCAGCTCATGAATGGCTCCTGGTCCGGACAGCTGAAGCACCAAGGTCACCATTAACTCTCCTGCATCTCCGACATCGGTGGGCATTTGTATTCCGTGCCTTTTAAGTGGCATAGACTCTGTCCCCTCTGCTTGCAGGGACACTACATCTCAAATCCACCTTTGGGTTCCACCGGACTCTCTCACCGTCTTCGCCAGCGGCATCTTCAGTGAAGTCTTCCATTATGGTCTACGGCAGTTTCCAAAATCACTTTGCACCTGTGCACCAAGCTTTCCTGGTGTAGGTATCCTGGTTTCCAAGGGTATCCACGGGTGGGGAGACTCTCCAACCTTCCATCTTCCACGGTGTTTCTTCAGGGTCCTCGGGCAAGAGTCATTCTTCTTAAAAACTCCAATTGTGACTTACTCTCTGGCTTTTTTTGAGCCTGCGGGGTTCCTAGGTACTTACCTTGGGTGGTTCCTTGGGTCCCCCACTCTTTTACGTCTTCTGGGTACAGTCTATTGCAGAGCCTGCATATGCCACCTGGTGTGCTTGACTAGAGGGATGCAGGAAGCCATCAGTCTCAGCAGCCTCAAAGTCAACCTTACTCATAGCTGAATGTCTGCATGCTGATAGTGACTCCAAGGTTGACAGGAGGTTTGTCGTAGTCTGGAGGTGGTTGAGTTAGGGAAAGGCTTACACCTCTGACATCTGAAAATGTACTGCCACCACCATCATCACTTTCATGATCACCTGAGAGGAAATGGTGGGACTAAAAAAGGAGCAGAGCTAACCAAAAATGCTCCTGCCTCACAACAGACCACAGGTAATGCCAGTGGGCCAGCAGGATGGTGTGGAAATAGGCATCCTGCAGGTCCAACACTACCACCCAGTTTCAAGACCTTCCCCAATGTGAGCATTTAGTATTTTTCCTTCCAGAGGAAGGAATTGAGAGGGTCCAGGACTAGTATAGGCCAAAGGCCTCCATCCTTTTTGGGCACCAAGAAGTAGTGGGAGTAACAACCACGTCTCCAGGGTCTAGGTCAGACAAGGCGTGGGACAGTGTGCGCATTTGTTATTTCATTTTTTTTTTCCTAGGAAGGCTGATAGCTGTCATCTACTAGGGCATGCTGAAGGCATTTCGCAAGTGGGACTGCAGGGGGGTAGTGGACTGGGCCACTCATTGACCTTAACTGTGGGGGCAGTGGACACCCTGGCTATGATCAAAACAATTGTTGGGCACCTTGCTGGAGTTGAGTCAGCTAGTGGCATGATGTACCTCTGCCAAACTGTGAAAGGGTGATGCGGCTGGTGAGGTTGGGCAGATAAGCCTGTAGAGCGTGCTGTGGCCCTGCTCTCTTTGAACCACTCAAATGTGGAGTCTGCCTAGCCCCCAAACAGGTGAGTTCCATCAAATGGCATGTCATTAGGGAATGACTAGAATTCGCCTGAAAATCTGATGGACAGCAGCCAGGTGTCGTGGTGAATGGTAGCTCTGGTGCCAATGACCTGCCCAATGAAACTGATGGTGTCTGAGCCACAACAAATCGTGAACTTGGCAGCATCTCAGCCATTCTGAAAGGAGTGGGCAAGGACAGCCCAAGACACTAGGGGACACCCGGGAGGACCTAAGCCATCGAGTCCCAAACGGGGACGGAAAAAGTGGTCCAGAATGGCATTCACAGACCTGAGTGCCAAGCTGATGGATGAAAATACTTTGCCAAAGATTTCAATATGTTTGAACTCTCTGTCTGGAGGACTATTTGGAAATGTGTTGAGATTGATCTTGCTTGCAGACCTTTGCACTACCGAACTTTAAGGGAAGAAGTGCTGCGATCGAAAATTGGGATTGATCAAATGGCATTGCTCAATTTGGCATCTGACTGTTGGGTCAGAACCAGGTTTAGTCAATGACCTCAATAGGATGTTAAGACCTTGTTAAATAGAAGGTGTTTGCCCGGGTTGAACTCATTTTGTCAATACATTAGTCTTTATGTCCAAGGTGGGGAGCTGGAGGCCAAGGACTTCAGCCGCCATGCGCATTACCATGGTGTAGGAAGAAGACTCCTCTGTGTCTGCTCTATGGGTGAGAGAAGGCCAGTTTCAGGGGAGCTATTGCAACCACTAGACTCCTGCAAGTAACCATACCAACTCCATCTTGATAGGGCTGCTCAAACTCATCGCCCACAACATAATTATTGTCCGAATTCATGCCAAAAAGTGAACGCAAGATATGTTGTCTACCCAAAGGAGGTGGCAGACCAAGCATAGAAAGCATTGCCTCAACTGCCGTCAAGGGTGGCATTGGGTGAGGTCGGATCGGCGCTGTCTCACAGTACTATGGGTATCCTCATCCAGCGGTGATGGATTTGATACCAGTGTCAAGGTCCCTGTGACCAGCGTGGACCATTATGCCGGATGCAGGGTCCAGACTGGGGCCATAGGTGTCGTAAAAGACTCAGAGGGTCCAGCTAAAGCCGATGGCAAACCTGCCAGCTGTACTTCATGTGGAAGACCTCCTAGCTCCTTGGGTTAGAAAGGCGAGATGGGAGTTAGAAAGGAACTGAAGATCTGAAGCATGGCTGAGTGGAACTCTTCAATCTGTTGCAAAGTGTTAGATGGCCTAAGAAACTCCGGTTGTGCCGGAACCAGTTGTGGGATCTGCTCCAAAGTTAGTTGACTTTGGGAGAAAGATTTAGATCCATGGTTCCACCCCATATCTGCTCAGATTAATGCAAGTGGCGTGGGGGACAATGAGACCCGTTTTGATTCCATATTTCTTTTCAGACTTATCAGATGTTTTGTCTTGTGCCAAAGACCAGCCTCATGAGCAGCTTTAGAGACTCCTGGAGAGGGAACGGGACCAAACCTTCGACTTGGACGGTGAATTAGAGTGGTCTCAGTGAAGAGTCTTCGCAACATAAAGTTTTGCCTTGGGGTCATGAATGGTCTTCAGGTTCATCAACTCGCAGGCAATGCAGGCCCAGGCATCACGGCCACACTGATGAAGATCTCTCACAGACATTTGCTTGCAGCAGTCACTACAGGGCCTAAAACCTGTTGTTTTAGGGGCACACTGTAGAAATTTTGAAACAATATTTAGGGAAAGTGTCTCAGAGAGATGAGAGAGAGATCAGGATCGATGTCATGCATGTCAAATGAATAGAAATGAGTTTGTCCCTATACCTGTGTCCCTCTACATGGAGCTATGCTTTCTTTTATAAACAGAAACATTATTATAGGGGGAGGATACAAATAAAAACAAATAAAAAACAAACTTTGTATACTTAACACATGTTTATATCAGACCATGTAAATGTAAATATTGCTGCTTCTATGTATATAGGGGTGTTTATATAAAGGGGCCCATGCCTGGGACAAAAAACTATTTAGATGTGTTGGTATGTCTCTGTACATGTATATGTTAATGTCCATTATCCGTTTAAAAAACAATTTGATTCCCTTTAATCTTTATTTCATCTGTCCTCTCTCTGACTCATCCCAAACCTTTCTTATTGCTATGAACTCCAAACCATCCTTCTCACTTCCATCTCGCTTTTATCCAATTCACCCAACTAATATGTACTCTACTCCCAATAACTTTCCTTTTTAGGTTGAGATTAAGCGGCAACGCACATGGGCTGATCGTTCTGCGACACTGTGGTAGTAGAGTATGGGAGACAAGCTGCCCCCACTCTCTGCCCCTATTTTTCATTGGCTAATGTCTTTGTCTTTCGTTAATAATGGCGTGTGATTCCATAATAGACTTGTTAGTCCTGCTTTAGTACCGCCATGATGTCATTGGTATCCTCCCATGGCTACTGGCCCCTTTACTTTGTTGTTACACGGTGCGTGTACTTATTTTTTTCTTTATCCTGCTGCTTTCCGAGCCAACGCTGGGGTTGTGGGGTGCGCCTGTTTTGTTATCTAACTGCTATTGATGGCAGTGCTCGAGTCCAGCACCTCTTCAGCCTGGACTTCCCGCCACTGCAGCCCCCAAGGAGACAGGGTATGGACCCATGCTCTCCTTCCTCACCAACATCTCGCTGGATGGGTGGCCCCCTGCAGGAGGACGAGTGCACCCCTCTCCCTGCAGCCCCGTCTCCACCACCACACCCCACACTCCGCTAAAGCACCCCATTAGAGCTAAAGTAAAACAACGTCTTCGCCAGCTGCCTGCCAGACATGCAGGCTGTGGTGGGGACACCGCTTGCCGCGGCAGGCACCAGGGGCTGCATAAACTCCTTCACCCAGGGCATGCTGCTGGCAGCAACCTTGCCCTTCTGCAGGCAGCATTCACCACAGAGTCAGTTTGACAGTGGCTTACCCTGACCGACTCACTGCAGGCAGCTGAAGATGACTGCCCACTATGCCCCAGTAAGTACGATTATATATTTTTTTTAGAGCACATTTTTATTAGAAGCAAAGTGAGAGATACACCATTTCAGGCACAGACTCTCACCTGGGCATGATTCAGGCTGAGCCGCAGATATGCAATGGTGCGCTACGGGCTCCAGCGGCCTCCAGTAGCTGGGATCACATTTTTGGGAATAATTTTCCATGGTGTTAGCAACGCTTGTTGGCACTGCAGCCGCCCACATTCTTCATGAACTGCAGCCATCTGCTCATAATGCAGTGGGGGCAGCCAAACACCCTTGACAGAACTGTTTTATTTTTTTGGGTGGCGGCGCCAAATGGGCTAATAAAGGCCACATTTGTGCACACAACAGGAGAGTTGTACCCCATACAAATTAGCGGAAACTGGGAACACATGTCAGATGTAGTGAGTGTAGATATGAGTGGAGCTGCATTTACTAGTTTGCGGAGTACAAGTTAAAACAAGATGTGTGGGTAAGACCGGTTTTTAGTCACTGCGCATGCACTAAACCAGGGTTACTAGTTGTGAATCAGACCGGAAGTTAAGACCGGGTTGACCCTCAGTTCCTAGTTGTGTTTGAAACTGGAGTTCAGGTTGTGTGGCCGGTCCGTGCATGTGCAGTGTGACTCCTCCCACTCCCCGCACAGCTGGCCGCCTGACCCCAGGGCGTTTGTTCAGTGAAGAGCAGGATCCCTGTGCAGGAGTAAGTGCACTGTGTTTGCGTGTATGGGATTTCACCTACACTATTTAGTGCTGAATCAGACCCATTTTTAGGTTGAGCTTTAGCGGCAGCTCAAACCCAGTTTCTTCTTCCGTGGGAGCCCATGTTCACACAAGTGCACATATGGCAACTGTTGGACTTGGCCCTTTTTGCAGGGTCATCCCTGAACAGTTTGCCTTCCTCCTGTACTTTCTCTGACCTGTTTTTGTTGGTTTTATGACTCTGGGCACTTCACCATTGTGCATATGCTCTCCCTATTGTAAAATTGATGTATGGATTAGTGATTCCATGATTGGCTGGTTTGGTTTACCTGTCGGATCCTAGTACAATGCACCAGGAGTGTCCAGGGCTTGTAAACCAAATACTGCTGGTGGGCTTGCAGCACTGGTTGTGCCACCCACAGAAGCAGCCTGTAAAAGTGTGTCTAAGGCGTGCCATTGCAGAGCCTGTGTGCAGTCTGGTACTGCCATGTTGACTGAGCATGTGCACCCACTTGCCAGTCCCTAAACCTTCCCTTTTCTTCATATCAGACACCCCTATGGTAGGCCCAAGGGCAGGGTGCATTGTAAGTATAAGGTAGGACAAGCCATGGTGTGTGTGGCGAATCTCTGACAGAATATCGACGGACAGAATATCGACCTACAAAACATTGACGCTGGAATATCGAAGGCAAGTATATCGACACCCTATCTCCAACATGGTAAGTACAAAAATATCGAAACCAAAATATCGATGTTAAAAATATCTTAATTAAAAATATCGTCTTTTTTTCTGTAAAAAAAAAAAAAGTAAATAATACTTATAAATAAAATAAACATATTCAAACATATTTAATAATGTTTAACATGAATAAATAATACATATTTAATAATTAAACATAAACTATATAATATATACTTACTTAATAATATTTTTTAATAATTATTTTAATTACTTATAAATAATTTAAAAATACTATAAATTACAAATACATCTTCACACATAAAATAATAACATAAATAAAAATAAATATTTATATTTAATACATTTAAAAAAATATATACTTTCAATATTTTTAGAATTAATGAAATACAACATTGTCTAAAATAATACAAAAAATATTAAATACATAAATAAATAAAACTACTATTTAAAGTCCAAAAAAAACTACAATAATGAAAACATTGGATAGCGTAGAACGTACAATTACTATTCCCACTCCAGAAAATTCAACAGTAGGGAAAGCATTAAATAGCGTAGGGGAAAAAAATTACTATTCCCACTCCAGAGAGTGCAACAGTAGGGAAATCGTTGGATAGCGTAGGGGTAAAAATTACTATTCCCACTCCAGAGAGTGCAACAGTAGGGAAAGCGTTGGATAGCGGGTGGGTAAAAATTACTATTCCCACTCCAGTGAATGCAACAGTAGGAAAAGCGTTGGATAGCGTAGGGGTAAAAATTACTATTCCAACTCCGGAGGGTGCAACAGTAGGGAAAGCGTTGGATAGCGTATGGGTAAAAATTACTACTCCAACTCCAGAGGGTACAACAGTAGGGAAAGCGTTGGATAGCATTGGGCTAAAAATTACTATTCCAACTCCAGAGGGTGCAAAAGTAGGGAAAGCGTTGGATAGCCTAGGGGTAAAAATTACTATTCCAACTCCAGAGGGTGCAACAGTAGGGAAAGTTTTGGATAGCGTAGGGGTAAAAATTACTATTCCAACTCCAGAGAGTGCAACAGTAGGGAAATCGTTGGATAGCATAGGGGTAAAAATTACTATTTCCACTCCAGAGAGTGCAACAGTATGGAAAGCGTCGGATAGCGGGTGGGTAAAAATTACTATTCCAACTTCAGTGAGTGCACAGTAGGGAAAGCGTTGGAGGGCATAGGGGTAAAAACGTACTATTGCAACTCCAGAGGGTGCAACAGTAGGGAAAGTGTTGGATAGCGTAGGGGTAAAAATTACTATTCCAACTCCAGAGGGTGCAACAGTAGGGAAAGCGTTGGATAGTGTAGGGGTAAAAATTACTATTCCAACTCCTGAGGGTGCAACAGTAGGGAAAGCGTAGAATTTAAATATAACATACTTATAAATAATTGTTATACTTAAAATAATGTCTAATTTTTTTTAATAAATCTACATCATTTACAAACAATTAATAACAATTAAAAGCAATTACAATTGAATAATTAATTAACAATACATTAACAACAAATACCAATAAATATTAATTAATAAATAATACCCACTAAATATTAAATATTAAACAATAACAATTTTTTCATTACAAAAAAATATTAATTATTTAAAATTAATTCACAATTAAAAATGATTAAACAATAAAAAAAATCATACCAAATTATACTTTTTATGAAACATTGATTACCAATTAATTAAACATATTTTCCAATTAATAAACAATAATTACCAATTAAAAATATTAATTGCCAATTAACAAAATGATTTACCAATTAAAAAATTAATTACCAATTAAAACATTTTTTCCCAATTAAAACATGAATTACCAATTAAAAAAATAAGTTAACAAATAAAAATAATAACCAAATAAAATAAAAAAATATCAATTAAAATAATTAATTGCCAATTAATAACCAATTATACATAAAATAATTATCCATTACAAAAAAAATATATACATCATTAATTAATTTTAATTAAATTACTTCCCACCCAATTCCCCTATAAACACACAACCCGTTACAGAAATAAAAACTAAAAATTATTAAAATTAATTTATCATTCCTAAAAATGAATCATTAATTTAGTATATTTAAATTACTTCCCACGCTATTCCCCTATAAACCCACTACCCGCTCCAGTACTAAAACATAAAATGTACTTAAAAATAACATTATTAATATATAAAAACAGTATACATATAATTTAAAACAATTAATATACTTAACAAAAACATATTACATTCATAATAAAATACATACAAATAATACAAATATTGATATTAGTAATATCGAAATTAGTTACATCGATATATAAACTATCGATATTACTAACTTCGATATTACTTACATCAATACTTATTTTTCGATATTACTTACCTTAGGGCCGATATTCTGTCCAACGATATTCTTGACATCGATATTCTGTACCTTCGATATTTCCTACTCGATATTTCTGTAGGTCGACAATTAGGAATCGATATTTAGACTGTGTACCGTGTGTGGCATGTCCTAATAGTAAATTACAGCCATTTTCGTTTTTCAATATTGTAAGGCATTTAGATTATTAAATCTTATAATCCTAACTGACTCAGGGAACATGGTAGTAATTTTAGTTTAATATTCCTGAACTCAGAATGATAAAATACATCATTTAGTAAAGTTGGTTTTAACATTCTGTGTTTGAAAATACCACTTTTAGAAAGTAGGTATTTTCTTGTCTACTGTCCAAGCCTGCCTCTCCTAGGCTGTGTATTCCTTGTCTGGAGTTTGAGTGACAGGGCTGGGGCATTCCAGGAGACAGAGTGAGTCAGTCCATATAGTGAATAGAGAGATCTGCATCTAGGTGGGAGGGAGGAGTTGCACCTGGGACCTGAATAGGGCTTTGCCTTCCCTCTACAACGCTGGCTCCACCCTTGTAGTGGATCTGATGTCTCTGCCCTGCACTGTGAAAGGAGAGAAGGACTCATGTCAACAGAGTGCTCCAGTGTGGTGCCTTCCCTCCACAATGCTGGCTCCACCTCAGGTGGGGTGTCTGATGTTTCTGCACTGCACTGTGAAAGAAAAGAAGGAGTCAGCAGAGTGTTGCAGAACTGGTTTGGACTGGGCAAAGGCCCGTTTGCCTTCAGAGGACAAAGGATTTTGGGGTATACATATTGGGACCCTGATTCCAAGAAATTAGATCACTTTTGAACAACAAGAAGAAACCTTTGCTGAGGAGTGGAACCAGAAAAAACTGAGGAGAGACTATCCCTAAGCTGAAGTGCTTCCTGGGGGGGTTGGCCTGCAGTGGTTGCATGACTGCCAAAGAGAGGAGAAAGGTTCTTTGTGTACTTCTATCAACTTGTAAGGATCTCCAAGGGCTTGGAACAGAGCTTGCCTCCTGCTGAAGTCTCAGGGACAACAGACTTCAACCCCCAGCCCCCCAGAGTTCCTTGGGAAGTGCCTGCTGCTGTTTTGGGGCTTCTGAGGGACTGCGTGTCACAAGGAGCTGGAAGCGTGACTCAAGAGGAAGAAGTGTGTCGCTGTCGCATCTCTGAACAAGGGTGTCACAGCTGTAGCTGACGCATTTCGCCGCATCGAGAGAAGCGTCTCACACCGAAGAAGAAGCGTGTTGCTGTCGCAGCCGCTGCTGGCAAGTTTCTGAACAAGGATGTCGCCACTGTAGCTGACGCATTGCACGCATTGAGAAAATCGCCTCGCATCCACAGAGAAGCATGGTGCTTTCGGAGTCGCTGTTGTCGCATCTCTGAACAAGGGTGTCGCCGCTGCAGTTGTCGCATCGAGCGGAAGCGTCTTGCATCGAGGGAGAAGAGTGTCGGTGCCAAAGCCGCCCCCTGTGTACACCCCCCACCTCTCCTTCACTCTGGGGCCCCGCAGGGGGCCCCCAGAGTGAAGACCACATGCCTTTCTGTGGCGGCATTGCTGCCGGCAGAAAGGCATCACAAAAAGCCCATTGTAATATGGCTGGCGGTGTCTGAAAGACACCGCCATCATATTAATCCTTTTCTGCCCCCGCCGCAAGGTGACCGGGGTGGAAAAGCGGCGGACGGTCTTTCCATCCGCTGAGGTCTCCCCCGCCATACTAATATGGCGGAGGGGAATTCCAATGCGGATGTCGGGTTGGATTGCCCCCGCCAGGCTGGCGGTAGCCACCGCCAGCCTGGCGGGGGCAATCCGCTCGACATCCTAATGGGCCCCTTTATTTCTTTGCACCGTAACTTTTCAGCATTTCAATCGCTGCAACACTTTTATTGTGGAAGCGTCACGCATCGTAAGGTACATTGACTTAAAGTGTCGCATTTTAAGAACTGAACAGAACTAAGCTAAAACTACCATTTTAACTACAGTATTGTGGATTTTTTTCGTTTGTAGTCTTGTGTTAAATCTATATAATAAATACTTATTTTTAATATAAAACCTGTGTGGTGTCCATCTCTAGTGTTGTCGCTGGGTTACTGTATGTGGTCACAAATGCTTTACACACTGCCTCTGAGATAAGCCTGTCTGCTCGTGCCAATCTACCAAGGAGGTGAGCAGGGGTTATTTTAGGAGTGTACCCCTTACCCTGACTAGAGGCAAGGGTCCCTATTTGTCACAAGTACCTACCTGTGCCAACTAGAGACCCCCAGATCTAACAGCGACCTTGACAAGGCCGACAACCTCTTTATCACCCACCACACAGAATTCCACAACTAACAAGTCCAAACCAAATAATTCCACCGCACACCAAATACATACACTCCAATTGCAAACACAAGAGTAAAACACATTCTCGTTAACAGCGCCAACACCTCTATCTCTCACAAATGCAAGACCAATTTGCATTGCAAATGCTTGTTTAATTTGCTTCCATTATTCTATGGAGAACTAAAGAGCACAAACTTGATGAACTTACCACAACTAATAAACAAGGAAATAAATTAAGCACATATTACTAATCTACTAACTATTTAACTGTAGTCTTGGGTTCCCAATATCCTGCTACTCTCAGCAAAGCACTAAAACATCTTGTCAGTGGTTCTAAATGCTCTATAAATACAATTAAGTCTGCAAAACATTTTGTGCACAAAAACTGCAATGTCTCATTCCAGGGATGACACGTTCCACAGCTATTATGTTCTATGCTAGTTTATTTCAAACCATTCGTTTATCGCGCTTTAAGCATGCGGATTGCCCAAGCGAGGTCTATAAGGTGCAAGGAGGAAGCAATATAGGACTAGAAAATCATATTTCTAGTATGTATTTGCCAGTACCCTTCCAAAATTGTTTATTAAACTAAGAACCACAGAAACAAGGGCAATGTATTTTAGTGTGCATTTTGGTAAGTAAAGTTCTTGTGGTATCCTTCCTTATATATTTCTCAGGTGCTCTATCTTGCCTTCTTTGGTCCCTCTTGACATCATAGAACGAGATGTTCTGGAGGTTCTGGGTTGGTGTACCCAAAGCAGTTAGACCAGGGCTGAGCTATGTGTAACACCTGCTCCTGGTGCGGTCTCTGTCTTCTTTACTTGTACTACTACTTGTACCAGCTTGACAAATAAAGCCACCACGTAATGTAAAAGCTTCTATGTGTCCCTGCATTCTTCTGACCAGCCTCCATGCATCGTTACAGTTCTATCAAATGAGGCACTTTAAATTTGTTGAAATCATAGATATTTTGCATTTGACTTTGTAGAAAATAAATCAAACAAAAATAAAAAAAACACTGAGTTTCAATTCCTCAGATAAACTGTCTATGTGTAAGAAAGTCTTCACCGAGACATGGTGGAGCAAACACAATGTTGTCATGTGTGATGTCGCCAATGTTTCCATTAATTGTGTCATCTACAAAGTCACAGTGGGGTCAGGAGTAGTGAATACGGTAAGTGTTGTTTTTGCATACCCTTCTATGACAAGTGAACTACTGTTTTTCAGTTTAGAATTATAACTGTAATGTAACTTCCGCTGACGACTTCCCACTTAATATTTATGGCTTTTAATTAACATACATTTGTGTATGCTTAGGACTCGTACCCAAAGTACTCAATGAACACATCCTGCAACCATGGAAAAGAGGTGCCTGGCGCCGTACCAGGCATTGGGTCACATCTCGTTTCTAAGGGCCATATGTATGAACACATTTTCCCATAGACACAGAATGGGTAAAACCCTTTGATACATATGCCCTAACCCCCTTTCCTGCTGTATCTGTTGGCCACAGCCGGTGGTTTGAAGGTCCGAAATACTCCAGTCCAAAATACCCACTATTTTTTTAAAGAATAAATCTGGAGGGGGAGTAAGAAATTTGGAAAAAGGAATAAAGTGTGAGTAAGGGGTTTGTAAAAAATGGGAGTGAAGTAAGAAGAGGAGTAAGGAGTTTGATAAAAGGGAGTAAAGTGAGAAGTGGATTAAGGGGTATAAAAATGGGAGTAGGGTGTGAAGGGGAATAAAGGGTTTCAGCAAATGTAGTAAAGTGGGAGTACACTGGTTGTAATAAACTAGAGTGAAGCTGGAAGGGAGCAAAGACCTTGAAATAAGGGAGTTAAGAAGGATTGGAGTAAGGGGTTTATAAAAACAAGAAAGTAAAGAGGGAAAGGGAATAAGGGGTTTGTAAAAAGGGAGTAAACCGGGATGAGGAGTAAGTCGAAAATAATCAAGGGGTTTGTAATAAAAGCTGGAGCAGAATCATTCTCACACTGAGTCCGACACTTTTTAATATTTATGTGTCCTCACTGCCACCCTTAATTGAATCTTTTGGTTTTGCTTTGACTTCCTACGTTCACAAATTGTGGTGACTATTCAACCAGAAGTGATTCAGGAAACTGTGTCAAGACTGCAGGATTGTATGAACACAGTAGGTAGATGAATGGCCCAAAACTGCTTGAAACTCAACTCTAGCAAAACGAAAGTTGTGTTGTTTGGCAACAACCTTAACTTCTGGACCCCTGATTGTTGGCCGGAGGTTTTAGGTCCGCTCCTGGTACCTGAGTTTCATTTACCAGGTGAACACAGTGGCTTTATCGACTTAGTATATCCTCAGATCGTGCAAAAAAAGTATGCCACTACTACCCAAAGATGCGCAACAAATAGATGTTACTGCATTAATAATGTCCAGTTTTGACTATTGCAACAGTCTATATCTTAAGATCCAGGAAGGGTCAATGAATAAACTTCAGATTCTGCAGAATGCAGTGGCCAGACTCCTTACAGGTACACCAAAGTTCGAAACAATCTCAGACAAAATAGAAAAAACTTCACTGGCTGTCGGTGAGGAAACGCACTCAGTCTCTATGTCTGGTCTTCAAAGCCCTTCAGGGAACAGAACCAGAATTTCTAAAACAGTGATTCCGCTGTTTTACACCAAAAAGAGCACTACGATCATCAGATGCAAAATTTGTGATTGTCCCTTGGGTAAAAAAAGCCAACTGGGGTGGCAGAAGCTTTATAGGTAATGCTGCCAGATCATGGAATGTTCTGCCATTTTACTTGAGAAGCATGACCAATCTTTTGGCCTTTAGGAAGGCAACATCAAACCCTCTGCATCATCTGTGTCCAGTTTCCAATCTACTATGAATTTCATTAGTGACTGGATGAACACCAATCAGCTTAAGTTAAACCCAGACAAAACGGTGTTGATTTTGACGGTTGGTTTGGCCAACCCCTGGAATTCCAACCTTTGGCCTCCATCATTAGAGAGTCCCCCTCTCCCAGTCAGGTCGGTGAAAAGTCTGGGAATTGTCATCAGTAATGATTTAACTATGAAGGCTCAGATCAGATCAGTGGTCTCTGCATGTTTTTTCCATCTCCGAAGAATTCTGAAAATTATCAGGTTTTTATCCACCGCTGCTTTGACCCAAGTGGTGCTTGCTTTAGTTATCTCTCGCATTGATTATGCGAATTCTCTCTACACTGGTATTCCAGCTTACCAGTTACATAGGCTGCAATTGGTAGAGAATCAGGCAGCTGGCTTATTTCTGGTCAACCCAAGCACCAACGTACGAGCCCATTATGGAAAAGCCTTCATTGGCTTCCTTTACCCCAACGCTGCCTACTCAAACTGGGTTTTACCATCTATAAAGCCCTTTCGGGATGCGGCCCTGCCTTCATTGCTTTATATAATACAGAGGTATATTTCAGCTCGTGATCTACGTCCATCAAATAAAAATCTGCTTGTCTACCAGTTTTAAACGAAAGAAAAATGGAGGTTCTGGCCCCCCAGTTCTGGAATACCCTCCATTCCAATTTGCGCACCGCCAGCTCTTACACTGAGTTTAGAAAGCTACTTAGGACCTGGCTATTTACTCAATCGTATAATTAAAGACGTTCACTGTTTCATATCTGCCGTCTTCCCTCAGCGCCAAGAAACCGCCTGGTGAACGTGCGCTCTACAAATTACCTTTAACATAACATAACATAACATGGTTGTTCTCAAATTGATCCTGCTAATCTCCAATATCGCTTTAGTCGTCTGTAGGCCTTCGCACCGCACCAGTACACTGTCGGGTAACAGTTAGCACTCTATAAATACCAATAACATTAACAAAGTGGGATGTGAGTATCACAAGAGAAAGGGAGGGTGGTCTTAAAAAACAGGACTGGAGTCTAAGGGGTAAATCCCCTACGTAAATGCCACAAAACGAAAATAATTTTTAAAGACAAAACATTTTCTTCAAGCAAATTGAAACAGACTTTCTTAAGGTGGATCACATTTTTGGGGTGAACACGTCATGTAGGTTTAAAATTGGTGCCAAAATTAAACTGAAACACACACTCTTTTAAATGAAAGTTCATCCTAACGGAACACTAACTATAGAGCCACTATTGATGACTCAGTACATGATGGCTTTCTGCTTGACCAGTGCATTTGCTCAGATGTGGAACTATTATGCAAAGGACAAGGTCTCTGAGTAAGGGTCTAATTCTTCTTAGAGTGCCTATTATCTTACTTCGCATGGTACTGATATACCCTAAAGCCTATACAGAGCATCTTGGAATTTGGATGGCACTGCTTAGGCTTCTACATCATGAAGTGCTCCTGTGGTAAACGATGGGGTCAGTCTATATGTTGTACATTGTGGGCACTGGAGAGCTGGTAAACTGCCACTCTTACCGGTACTATTAAGCACACAATGGAAGCAGTCCAGCTGCATCTTCGACCCTACACTTCGGGAGGCTCCACAGAAACTGAGTGACCACACAACAACGCGGAGGTAACACAGCAACATCATCCATTATTCATCCTATGAGCTACGATCCTGAATAAACAAGGGCCTTTGTGAAGGTTCTGTCCATGTGGAAAAAAACAGAATTTTCAGCTTATAAAACCAGATTTTGGTGTAAGATAATTTCATGACGCAGAGTCGGACCTGAGGACTAGTCCGGAAGTTACGTAAGTGTACCGGAATATAAAAAAAGCATGTAAAAACATACCTATTGCACAGATTCCCACTCTGCTGTCAAGCTGTCCTGTCTCGCCTTTCTGCTGCCAAGTTGTCTTGTCTCTTTTCTCCCACTAGCTGTAGGAGTCCATTTCCATGACCAAGAGGTGCAGTCTCTCCTCTCTGGCGGCAAGCTCTGCCGTCTCTCTCTATGCCACCAAACTGTGGTATCGCTCTTCTCTGCCACCAAATTGTTCGTCCTGCTTTGTTGTCTATTCCTTCTGCTACCAAGCTGTGCTGTCTCTCTTGTCTGCTGCCAGGCTTTTTTGTCTCTCCTCTCTGGCATCAAGGTGTGTTGTTTCTCTTCTCTACTGCCAGGCTGTATTGACTTTCGTCTCTGCCACCGAGCTGTCACCGAAGTGCTGATGTTTCTTCAGTCTTCAAACCCAAACTGTCCTGTCTCTCTGCTCAAACGTGGCTGATGGTAGATTCTGACGTTACAGACCACTATGACTGAAAGTGACTGTAGGCTTTCGCTGGAGCTGGAACACATACAAATGCAAATTAAGGTCTCCTGTAGAATTCATGCCATTAAAGCATTGCAACAAAAAATGTCAACAAACAATCACGTATACAAAATTACATCATGTACATGGTAATGGAATTACGTAGTGACACAACTACAATGGGTAGTTGTAAGGGGTTAATTAACTTTTTATTGACTATTTCCACAGAATCCCAATGTTGCAATCTCATCCAAATAGCATAAGCTACGTTTCTTTATTTAAATGGAGTTTTTCATATACCAAATTATTTTTTGTTAAAATAGCATGAGAAGAAAGCCTGGATAATAACATTATACAACCAAAGACTAAATTACTCTTATCAAGTCATGAAAATCTCAAAAACAAACACAACATCTCCAAAGGAGCAACATCCAGGAAAAAAGAGAGAAATAAGGGAGAGAAAGTATACATATAAGTGAATATAGCACATCACACAACAACCAGAGGACACATAACATTCCTCCCAACCCCTCTCGCTGAGCTGCATTCCACCCACACACATGGAGTCAAACCCAGATAAGCTGGACTTAATCCTGCAGGGGGTCAGATAATCTCACAAGGCCATATAACAACAAATAGGCACCCTAAATACAGGACTCACTCTCCTAAAAGCGAATCATACCAAACCTTTTTTGGGTGAACACTTCATGTAGGTTTAAAATTGGTGCCAAAATTAAACTGAAACACACACTCTTTTAAATGAAAGTTCATCCTAACCGAACCCTAACTATAGAGCCACTATTGATGACTCAGTACATGATGGCTTTCTGCTTGACCAGTGCATTTGCTCAGATGTGGAACTATTATGCAAAGGACAAGGTCTCTGAGTAAGGGTCTAATTCTTCTTAGAGTGCCTATTATCATACTTCGCATTGTACTGATATACCCTAAAGCCTATACAGAGCATCTTGGGATTTGGATGGCACTGCTTAGGCTTCTACATCATGAAGTGCTCCTGTGGTAAATGATGTATACATATAAGTGAATATAGCACATCACACAACAACCAGAGGACACATAACATTCCTCCCAACCCCTCTCGCTGAGCTGCATTCCACCCACACACATGGAGTCAAACCCAGATAAGCTGGACTTAATCCTGCAGGGGGTCAGAGAATCTCACAAGGCCATATAACAACAAATAGGCACCCTAAATACAGGACTCACTCTCCTAAAAGCGAATCATACCAAACTGGCAGCTACGGTGCAGGCCAACAAATCAGCACTAGCAGAGATGAAACCTCAGCACAAGGAGCACACAACACAAATAACACAACTACAATGACAAGTATCGGGTCTGCAAGAGTCGAGGATGCTGAGGGAAGAACAAGGAGGAATAACGTCCGTATTATTGATCTTCCGGTGCGCTGTGAAGGCCCCAAATCCACCGTATTTATTTAACAGTGGCTCAGTGAACACGTGGCCCTAGAGAGCCTATCAGACGTCTTCCGTGTATAAAGACCTCACAGAATCCCCACCGGCAGACTGACTACTGGAGCCGCAACACGGCCCCTGATAGTCTGGATTCTCAATTCCCATGATCGGCACGTCCTACTACAAAAGGCAATGAAAGATATCCGATACAATATGAGAACCAAAGCATATCGCTATACCCAGACTATACAATCCTAGTCCAATGACGCAGGTCCTCATACCAGCCAATCAAGAAGAAGCTCAGAGCCCTGGACCTTAAGTATGCACCTTTATTCTCTACCCACCTGAAGGTCATCCAAGACCAAAAAACACTTTTTTTAAGTCCAGAGGAAGCAGAGGAATGGCTGGAGGTCATATACCCCCCCACCCACAACATCCGGGGCCTCATCACAAAGCATGCCGCAAAGCCCAAAGAGGACAGTGGGAAGAAGATTGCGATGCAACACAAAAATCCCTCACAAATCACTATCTCTCTTAGCCACAGAATACAAGAAACTGAGCAAAATACTGGTGCGCTGGCTACTCCCATACCTGACTAAATTAATCCACACAGACCAAGCCAGCTTTGTGCCAGCACACAGCACGTCACTGAACATTAGGAGACTGTACCATGTTATGGAAGCCACCCCCGTAGACTATAAGAAAGCAGATGCATTACACTAGACCTAAGACAAGCATTTGATAAAATCAAATGGGACTATATGTTTAAGGCCATTGAGAAGTTTGGTATACCACCTGCATATATACAATGGATACGGCTTTTATGCGTGGTCCCCACAGCTAGAGTCCGTATCGGAAGTCAAATATTGCACGCATACCCTGTAGGCAGAGGCACACAGCAAGGATGCCCACTGTCGCCTCGATTATTTGTGCTTGCCTTGGAGCCTTTAGCTATTAAACTAAGAAAGGAGGCAGGACAAAAGGGAATCCAACTAGGTAACACCATGCACTTGTAATCAGCATATGCAGATGACTTAATATTATATGCCCACGATCTGAGCGACACTCTGGAGCTGATACCGAGTACTTTCTCACAATTTAAGTATATATCAGGGCTTGCCATAAACGAGACAAAGTCACACACTTTCTTTTTTCGTGAAGGTGACCGTCCAGATGCGATGCGATTTGGACAATATACCCTATCAGTAGGGCAGCACACAGTCAAGTACCTGGGTATCCATATTTACAGATCCCAGCAAGACTTAAAAGAGGGAAACCTGGCCAGAGCGATCAGGGTAATCCACTCCCAGTTCTGGATCTCACTGCTGCTGTCAGTGATGGCCCGTATAGCCATATCCAAGATAATGGTTCTTCCTCCTACATTTCTTTACTAATCTACCGGTACTGGTCCCTACCACTCTTTTTTAAAACACTTGACACAATATTATCGGACTTGATCTGGGGGACCGGACAAAGAAGGGTGGGACTCAATAAACTACAGTTAGAGAAAGTAGGGGTGGGTTGGGGGCACCAGGATTTTGTGCATATTGATATGCGAGCCACCTTCAGTGGCTTTCCTATTGGGTCGCTGGCCGTAACCTACAGGAACTAGGATACACTGTACATAATATTAACAGAGGAACTTTACATACTCTACTTCTGCCTCGAAGCAAGATCCCTGAAGATGTACCAACGCTATTGCGCATAGCACATGCATATTGGAAAAAAGCGATACGATACACGAACAAACGCATCCCATATGCAAATAACATCCCCCTTATAGGACTCCCAATGCCCAATGGACAGATCACGAAACACAGTACCCTTACTTGGTCTGAGGAAGGGGTTGATACTGTAGGGGCACTCTTAAATAATAGCATCCTGATGGACCATGAGGACTTCACATGGGAGAACAGGGTCCTGGGTAATTTATATATGACACGTGCTGCTACACTCCAGTATGTAAAGAGACACGGGGCTCCTACTAGGGAAGAACCCCAAACACACGAAATAGTGCAGGCAATGTACTTAATGGGAGAAGGGCGCCATCTCATAAAATTGCTATATAGAAGAGCCCGGGCACCTGCTGAGATATCCCTTGTTGAACTGAGTAACAAATGGCACAGGGACAGAAAGAAGGTGTTCTCTGACAGATAGTGGGCTGGTATCATAGAATATCCCAAGAAAGTGTCACAAAATTCAAAATTTTAATTTATACAGTACATGATTTTACATAGGCCTATCTTACACCACACCACCTTCAGCATATGTTCCCGAATACACAGCACCACCGCCCCGATGTAAAGTAGAAGGAGCTGACATTGTCCACATGTTATGGTCATGTCCAAATCTTAGTGTATACCGAGCGGAAGTATGGCACAACATAGAAACAGTGACAAATCTTCAAATTGGTAAAACAGTGGAAAGGTGCATATTAGGGCTCCATCGATTCCCCAAGTCACAAAAAGTAAAACTCAGTTTCTTAGATCTAGCTTTACTTATAGCTATACGATCCATAACAATGAGATGGAAATCGATTAAACCTCCAACTGTACACAAGTGGAACGGTGAAGTGGTGTGCTGGGGCAGAGCAGAGAGCGCAGCCAGCAGAAGCGAAGACGCTCGAAGACTGCAAAAGATCAAGGGGTCACATTAACAAGGAACAGGGAAAATGAACACGAAGGGCGCTTAGCGTTAATTTTTTTAACGCCCGCTATCGCTGGATAATATCGCCTGGTTACCGCGTTATTAACATCGCTAACTGCTTAGGCGAGGAAAAATCCAGCGATAGCGAAATTTTGGGAGATTATCGCTGGTAATGCAGCGATAAAACTACAAGGATAGGGATATCCGTGTTGATAGCCCATGGTGGATTTAGCCATGTAATCCACCTCCCATTGAATTACATGGCTAAGTCTGAAAATTAGCAGACGTAAAAAAGCAGCGTTAACCATGGCTTAGCGACATTTCTCCTATTATTTTACTCTGGAATGCCCACTTTGCATCTCATTAGAGACTCAAAGGGAAGCATAGTGAAAACGGGTGCTAACATGCGAATTTGCATGTTAGCATCCTGTTGTTGATAGGGCAATTTTTATCTCCGCTTCTGTGGCTTTTAAAGCCAAAAAAGCGGAGATAAAGCCCTTGCTAATATGCCCCCAGATCTCTATGGAATGGAATCTCATGTTATAGGCTTTCAAAGCTCTAGAACTTGATCTCTTAACCATAGCTCCTGGGGCACAGGAGGTGTATACAGACTTAACACTGCTTAGTCGAACAGGCACAGATCAGATGTTCAACCACATAGTAAACACAATAATTCCACACATGTAGCATAAAGGTGACAGAGACACAATAACATAGTAGGGAATAGACCGGATAGAGCCAGAATAGGGGGAGGGGCAAAGGGAGGGATGATTGGTTGTTAATATAACACATATGCAATATACCTTGATATTAAATGTTTGTCTTAAACCAAACTAAGGAGTATGAATACATGGCTTAAACTATGCAAACCCAGTATAAATTGCCAGCTGCAAAGTATTGTAACCAACAAATGTATGATAACTTGCTTGTCAACAAAATGCTGTATCAAATGTACTCATGAAAACAATGGTTCCAAAGCAAAACCAACAAATGTGTGTTTAAAAAACATAAGTGAATATAGCACATAGGAAAATGGGGTGGCTCATAGTAAAATTCAGTAAAGGATGACCAAATATCCTCAAAGTTCGCAATTACCCCTCTTCCTTTGTAGTGCACCTTCTCCAAAATTGCCTGGGACCTCCAGCCTAAGACCCACATCTTTATATGTGGACTTTTAAAAATGTCAGATGCCCATATACAAATGTATTTTAGACCATGAAAGTTGTTCAATGTTTTCATAGACACTGAGCATCAGTAGTCTTTCAAAGCCCATGTCTGAGGTTCATTTAACTGTGTAAAAAAGATCCATGATGTCCTTGAAAAAATGTTGCCTCCTCCTTCAATGATATTCAGCTTACACATTTCCATCTGTAACTAATAGATACTGTAAAGAAGCTCCTGTTGAACCAGATAGTTTAATGTGTGTAAAGTTCTACTGCCAAGACATTTTAGGAAGATATTTGCCATATATAAAGAACTTACAGTCCCCACAAGATTATTGGCGCAAGACACCTGCTCTAATGAACTGTGTGAGTCTATGACAGAATACTTTGTTAACAAAGTGGAAAACATCTACGCTTCTTTTACAATAGGGGCAGAGGCACTGCAAAAACAAGCCGAAAAGAGTCAGAGCATAGCCATTTGCTCTCACTTATCGTGCTTCAAAACCCCTGAAAGGCAGACAATGCTGAGGATTGCAAACAGTATTCAGTCTGGATCTCCCTACGACACAGCCCCGCCGAAATGCCTTAAGGGTGTTCTGGATGGCATAATCAATCACATCAGTCACATGGCTACTCTGTCTTTTCTGGAATGCCATGTACTCGATGTGTGGAAAAGAGCTCAGGTGATTCAGCTGAAAAAGAAGCCTAATCTGCATATTTCCCAGCTACAGAACCTTCGCCCCACCTCCCTCCTCCCATTTTGCATGAAAGTGGTGGAGAAAATAGCCAATGCGCAGCTTATGGAATATCTTGAGGAGGGGCACCTCCTACACCCCACTCAGTCAGGGTTTAGAGCATTACCATTCTACTGAATCGGCGATCCTCTTTTCCACTGAATGTCTGAGGCAAATAGCGGGCGAGGGGCAGACAGCGGCGTTGGTATTATTAGACCTGAGTGCGGCATTTGACACTGTTTTGCACACCACGCTGCTGTCTCGCCTCTCAGGAATCGGAGTGGAAGGATCGGCCTTAAAATGGTTAGGCTCCGTTCTTAAGAACAGAAGTTTCCAAGTGCATTGTCCCCCATTTAAATCCTCACCTCGGCAGTTGAGGCATGGGGTCCCACAGGGCTCAAGCCTGAGCCCGACATTATTTAATATTTACATGGGACCCCTGGCTCACATCGTGGAATCTTTTGGAGTAGATATCGTCACATACGCTGACGATACTCAATTGATGGTCACACTTACTCAGGGACAGGATGATGCTGCAACCAACTTTTCCTCCTGCCTTTCGGCGGTAGCAAGGTGGATGAATGAGAATTGTCTTCGCCTAAATGGGGACAAGACTGAGCTGCTGATAGTCGGAAAAATTCCATCTATCTGGTCAACAGCGTGGTGGCCATCTGAACTTGGACCGATACCTTCTCCTTCGGAGACGGTTAAGAACTTAGGGGTTTTGCTAGATTCAAGCTTATCTCTTAAACAACACGTTGGCAAGGTGACAGGAAGATGTTACGGCATTCTTAAAACATTACGTAAAGTGCTAGATCTCTTGCCTATTAGTACTTGGAAAACTTTAATCCATGCTTTAGTCACTCCCCATCTTGATTATGGCAATTCCTTGCTCATAGGCCTAAGTAAGAATGGGCTCCATCAGCTGCAGGGTGTGCAAAATGCAGCTGCACGCTTGGTGCTGAATTTGCCCCGGAGAGCATCAGGGAAACAGGCCCTATCATTGCTGCACTGGCTCCCTATTAAGGAACGCATTAGGTTCAAAGCGCTATGTATCACACATCGTATTGTCCAAGGGAAAGGCCCAGCGTATCTGCAAAAGCTTCTGTCTAGTTATTGCCCCAAACGCAATTTGAGATCACTTGGAACTATGTTTTGCAAGGTTCCTCGTATCCGTAAGGCGAGAATGGGGGGTCGCTCATTCAGGTATTTAGCAAGCAAATACTGGAATGAGCTCGCCATCGAACTTCGCATGGAACCTTCAGAAGTGAGATTCCGCCTGAAACTTAAAACCTACCTTTTCCCAAGTATTTAATTATCTTTACCTGGATTTTGTTATTTCTCTCAGCTTATGTCAACTGCTACTTGGGGGGTTACCAGCATTCATAGTGCGAGGACACACAGTGCTTTGTGTAACCATGCGCTTTACAAATGGTTTTATTATTATTATTACTGCTAAAGTGTCATTGAGACATCAAAATGATGCAATATCCCTTAAAGCCCATCGTAGTGGGCTATACCGTCCATCAAAAGCCCATTTGTGGGATAAGGGCGGAAGGCCTTTAGTAAGTGAGCAGGCCTTTACTGGCAGGCATGGCCGGCTTCGGGGGGGCTATAAGGTTTTTTGAATATTTAGTCCATTAAGGGCAGAATGTCCTAATTAGAAAAACAAAGGCCTCTTGCAGCCTGAGGGAGTTGAAATCCCAGAGGCTTTCAAGCCTTTTTTTTACAGTTAATGCTTTAATTGTTCAAGAGCTAACAGCCACATGCAGGGACATATTATCAAGAAAGGGCAATACATTATCGCTGTTTTATCGGCAGGAAACTGCCACTAAAGCGGCGATAATAGGCTTGATAATATGCCCTTGTGAATTCCCATTGAAGCCCAGGTTCTGGTGTTAACCTGGGCTTCTATGGGAATTCACAAGGTCATATTATCGAGACCATAATCGCCGCTTTAGCCGCAGTTTTCTGCCGATCAAAGCGGCGATAATGTATCGCCCTTTCTTGATAATATGGCCCCCGGTGTCATGGCTCTTTGCTGTTGAATGTTTACATCAAGAGCTGGGAAAGAAAGTTGAAGTCAGCCACTGGTTCTCCCTAGGCCGGGCTAGATAGCTTTTTCTTGTTCAGCCGTGCCTGGGAGCTCCAGTAGCTGAGCAGCATTCCTCCTTGTAAATGTAAATGTAAATGTAAAGGATCCAGTGACTCTGTTAGGTATGGTAGGAGGGAGGGGGAAGGCTGCTGTGTGCCCTGCAGCCCAGCCTCTGCCTTCTGCTTTCCCCTGCCGAATTCACAATATTGGTGAGGCAAGGGAAAGAGAAAGGCAGAGGTTGTGTAGTAGAACATTGAAATATTTCGAGAAGCAGGCTTAAACCAATTAAACAGGCTGCTGCTGCTCCATCGTCTTTAATAGAGCTCTCAACATTCCAATGTTGTAACCATGAGGTGGAGATATTGACATTTTTTTGATGGAGAGAAAGTTCTGAAGGAGTAGATTCAGCGGCCAACAAAGGTACCCAGATTACATTTGTGATAAGACATTCTATCTTGATTTTGTGACACTTGTAAGCTTGTACTTATAACATTAGAAAATGACACTTCAGCACACAGCGCTGTTTGATATTTAGCATAGGAAAAAATACCTCATTAATCCAGGAATTTCAGGGCACATTTTGGAGTTATACAGATAAAGGAGTGTTATAATGTTAGCATACTAGTAGTTGGGAGTGGGTGGAGCTAGGGGGCCAGAGGAAGAGGAGGAGCGGACACAGGAAGAGGGCAGTTAGAGTAGGGACAGGGCAGGAGCAGGATGTATAAAATAAAGCTCCAAGTTATATGGCAATAAGTGTCTGTATTTATTGTAGCACGATGCTACAACTGGCGACGAGGGTGGGATGGGCCTGAACCTAGCCCACAGAACCCCACAAGAGAGCCCTGTCCCAGGCAGCCTCGAGGAGAAGGAAACGCTGACCAAGGAAAACGAAGTTGCTGCCTGAGACAAGAAGCCAGTAGCAGGTGACCCTGTTCCCCCAGCAGTTGAGAGGGATCCAAGAGGGAGCCGAGACACCGAGCGTTAAAACGCTCGAAGAAGAAGAGACCCCTTCGCGGTAAAACGCGACTCACGCAGGAAGCGTGCAAAAACTAGTAAGTGCTGCACGAGCAGAAGTCGGGAGCCCACCCCGACTCTGCCAAGCCCCTAAGAGAAGAGAAAGTGCCTCAGCGTGGAGGACGGTGCCCCACGAAGACCGCCTGCCAAGCGCTGCTGAAAGCGCTGAACGCGGAGCCCGAGGGAGATCTGAGGTCGGAAAACCTCACGCCCGATGCGTGAGGTTTGGCACGGTGCCGGCGAAGGAAAGCGGGAATTTAAAAGTAAGGAGGAATCGGGAGCCCACCCCGATCCTGCCTAATGCCCTGGGTACAAGAGGGCGCCTGGGGCACTGCGGAAGACCCGTGGGTGAGCCCAGAAGTGAGAGCGCTGTTCGCGCCAAAACGGAAGAAAAGCTCACCCCTGATGCGTGAGACATCGCCTGCGAGCCACGAAGTGGAATCGGGAGCTCACCTGGATCGTGTCTGACTGCTCCGGTGCCCGAGGAGCGTCTGGAGAGGTGCGGAGGGTGAGCTGCCTGAAGAAATCGGCTGCCGGTGAGTGCTGAGGAAACGTGTGAGCCTGGAGAGAGCCTGGAGAGTGAATGGCATCAAATCTCGTGAAGGGCGAGATTTCCAAAATGGGGGCCATCTTAGAGTCAGGCTGGTAGAGACATCCCCTTGTGAGGTGGGAAGGCGGCCATCTTGGAGTCAGGCAACAGCAAGAAATGAACAAGCATTGGCAAAAGTGAACAAGCATTGGCAAGAACAAAGAAACAAACATTGGTAAAAGAAAGTCAACAAGCACGGATAACCGTAAGGTAGATGCAAGTAAACGAACACTGATACCTGCAAATAAACAAGCAGTGATACATGCAAATCAACAAGCATTGACACATGCAAATCAACAAACATTGGACGAACGGAAACAAGTATTGGCGAAGAGTAAATAAGCAGTGGTGCATGCAAAGACAAGCATTGGCGAAGAGTAAACAAGCACTGGTAAATGCAAAGAAGTAAGCGGTGGTAAGGCAAATAAATAAGCGTGGATAACGGCGCGTGGACAACAATAAACAAGTCTTGGCGACCAAACAGAATAAGCACATGCTAACACGAGAGTGAATCAACTAACAAGCAAGAAAAACCACAAGAGTGACTTAATAAACAAGCATTGACAAAACAAAGGTCAGCACGGGTGGAAACGCGAACAGTGAGAAACGCAAGCGAATGCACAGTGGCGAATGTAATGCAGTAACGCGTGTCCATAAAATAAAAGAAGCGACAAGCAAACATAAACAAAGACGACGCATAAATGATTACAACGGAACCAGCAACGAGCACAAGCCAATGCAAGTGTGGAGTAGCCGGTGAACACACACAACAAGCAAGTGAAACCCAACATTGTCACTAACCATGGATAAATTCAAGGGTGCAATGTTGACCAAACATGAGTGCACTGAAAGAAGAACTGACAATCAAGCTCAAGCTAAAACAGAAGCAGAAGCAACTGAAACCCGAAGAAAAGTGTACAGCATAATGCCCCGCGTCTACGACAGATCAGAACCCTCTTCTCTATTGGCGGGAGGAGACGTAGCTCAATGTTTTAATCCACACCTTGAAGTATCGCCCCCAGCGGCGCGGATTGACGATTGGATCCAGGGCCTCAAACGGCACTGGTGGCTGGAAGCATTGGACGATTTCTTGAAAGCCAACGGTGAGCAAAGAGAAAGAAAATGTCTGGTGCTACTCCTCCATTTGGTGGGTCCCGGGGGTCGATGCCCAATTAGAACATTCTCCAAAGAAGAAGCGGACATCTATGATAGACTCCAAGAGGAGCTCTGTGCCCATCTCAATGCACAGGCAGAGGTGGATCATAATCGCATGGTCTTCAACACAGCACGGCAGGAACCAGGCGAACCATTGCCGCATTTCATCACTCGGTTGCAAAGTCTGGTACAAGGCTGCCATTTCAACACGTTTACAAATGAGGATGCTGTTCGGCTCCGAATAATTGAAGGCTGTGAAAACCCTGAAACAAGGCACAAAAAACTGAGAGGGCATTGGTCGCTAAAGGAAATCATCAAGAAAGCCGAAATTGGAATGCAAGTTCAAACAAGAGACAAATTGAGGGATGTGCATATGAGTACAAAACTTCGAAATACCTGGGAAGAGAGAACCCAGAAATCCAACAAACACAAAAGGAGAGAGAGAGAAAGCAGACCAGCGAAAAGACAACGGGGGAGACACTGTGACAAGGAAAGTGACAAGGAGTACTCAGAGTCAGATTACTCAGCATCCGACCACTCAGAATCAACCAAAGATTACTCAGAGTCAATCATCCAAATAACAACTCCCAGGAGTCATTCAAAGTATGACACACGCTACTCTGACGAGGAGGGAGCGTCCAGTGGGACAGATTGCACTCCTGGACAAGATGGCATTCTGCATAAGTGGGGGAGAAAGACAAACCACAGAAGAAGGGGCCGCAATGGAGATGAGTCCGAAGAAACAGCTAGCAGGAGAACACACCACCAACAGATCAGAGATACTAGAGCACCAAACAATCGGGAAGGAGAACCAGATCACACAAGACGGACTGGTCCCTCCCAACAACAACAAGCTAGAAAAGATCCATGCATTCATGGGCCCCAAAAGCATCCATGGGCCCCGCGACAACGAAGAAACAGAGCGGAGATGGTTAACCTCAGGCGAGAAGGATGAAGAGGCAAGAGCTTGGGATCAAGCACAAGGAACAAGCACGGAATCATCAAACAACCTCCTAAATGAGACAACATTGAAGATGTTACAACAAAGACACACGGAGAAGCTTTTCAAAGGCAATTCTGAGGTGAAAAGCAGCTCGTCATCGACTACCCGGTTCCGAAGATCACCTGGTAAGACATTCTCAAAGGAACACTCACAGAGGGAACTGACAGAGCACCCATCTGATTCAGAAAGCACGTCAGTCCGATCCATCGAGTCGACAGAGTCATGGTCCCGACAACGGACACGCGCAACATTCTTAAAGGAACATTCTCAGAGGGAAGTGACGGAGAACCCATCTGAGTCAGATAGCATTTCGGTCCGATCCTTTGAGTCGACGGAATCGTGGTCCCGACAACGGCCATGGCGCCAAGCACCTGAACACATCAGAGGACCAAGGGACACTCTTCCTGTCAAAAGTGACACGTCTCACACCAATGTCAATGCACACTCGATCACTCCACCAGACAGCCTGTCACATCGATCACAGGTGCATCGCGACACAAATACTACACCGTCACCCCGGATAGGGGCAGCAAGGTTGACTCGAAGGTCCTGGTCCTGGTCCCATAAAATGGAATCAGACATCGTGGCCATTAGCACCCAAATAAAAACGGACCAACCAGTCGATCTGCAAAGGAAGCCAGACATGTCAGGAGAGCCAAGTCATCATCGGATGAGAACAAACACGCAAATATTCAGCCGGTTCCAGGGTTTGCCTGTTCTAGGCGCGAGCAGGCGTGGGAGAGACAACCCGAGACATTAAATCAATCTCCAAGTCATACCAAGATGACCTCCACTGTTCATACCCCACCGGCTGGCATCCCAGACTCGAAACAGAAAGACAGTGTTGTTCATGACCTGACAAAGCAAAAGGAAGTAAAAATACATGCAGACACTCGCCAGGGAACTAGGATAACATCCCTTTGGAAAAGAGGCCGAGCGTCACGTGAGCAAGAGTCACAAAGGAGGAAAGACTGCCGATATCAAACTGAGCTTGCCATAGGCACCTCAGACACAGAAGGCTCCATCTCTCCAGACATCAGCAACAGAGCTTGTCTATTCAAAGACGAACCATTGGCGATCACGAAGAGGAAAGGAACTATGTTGACGGCGGAGTCCGAGCAGCGGCGAGTCACGAGAAACATCTCGCACTTTAAGAAGCTGTCACAGGATACCTCCAGAATCCTGATGAGTGAAATGGACACGCCCAGTTCGGATGAACTGCATTCAGATGATCGTGAGAGCACTGCTCCGATCATTGAGACACTGAGTACTAATAGCCCGAGAGCCAGGTCGCCACGACCTCATTGTGACATACATCCACTCAAGAGACTGATCGTAGAGACGGACTGAGAAGTCAGTATGTTTTGTTTGTTTTATCACAAAGGGGGGAGATGTTATGATGTTAGCATACTAGTAGTTGGGAGTGGGTGGAGCTAGGGGGCCAGAGGAAGAGGAGGAGCGGACACAGGAAGAGGGCAGTTAGAGTAGGGACAGGGCAGGAGCAGGATGTATAAAATAAAGCTCCAAGTTATATGGCAATAAGTGTCTGTATTTATTGTAGAACGATGCTACAAGGAGGTTGTATACAAATGCGGAAAAAACATGCAACTGTGTGGTCTGACTAAAAAAAGACCTAGCATTCTTTCTGCACTAGTTAACTAAGGACAACATAGTGAAATAAAAATGTATATAAATTTTAAATGCAGGAAATGAGCCTAAATTGCCGGATTTATACTCTTTTTTTGGTATTTGACAAACAACAGAATTTGAAGTTTAACGTTTGACTCCATAAAAAGACTTGAAGAATTTTATTAATCAAATGACGATGTAGGTTAATTTAAATCTCAGCGGACGTAGTAATTACCATCGCCATGACGGAGCACTACACTACCACCATTACTAGGGTACTCCACTCGCCGTTTTTAGAGATGTCCACTTCCCCTGTGGCCATCTATTGCATTTCCAGCAACTGCCATGGCGGTTCCTGGAAACGCATTGTAAGCTTGAAGGACTGCTCTGTCAACATGATGGAGCTGTACGTCAAACTTAAAAAAAATATATATTTTCGGAAAAGGAAATCCTAAAGTGGGATTATCTTTCTAAAAATTTGAAAAATAATGATCCCTCCTCACCATGGGAGCATTCTCTCTTGGCGTAGGATCATTTAAAAGGTTTCACTGCTACTTACCTCCAAGTTTTTAAGGGCCTTGATGGGCAGTGAGAACTGGTCATATGTCCATCCAGTTAGATGCGGTGGAAGGATACATGGTCAAATCTCAGATGGCCCTTACTTTGTCTGGCCATCAGAGATGTGTGTTGGCTGTGGAGACAGAGTAGTCTCCACCATTTACTCACTTAAATTCTGTCTAACTCTAAATGAGGTGCGGGAACGTAGTAGCTGGCAGAAAGGGTACTCCGTTGCAGTGGAGTATCCATTCCGCCAACATCTAAATCTGGCCCAATTTTTCCAGAGAAGAAAAATTAGGAATGAAAGCAAAGTTGCATACAAGGGTGTGCAAGATTATAATTTTAATAATATTATTCTTACAACAAAGGGTGAAATCACCTTATCACAGTAGTACATAACCAGAATTAAGCAGTCTTCCAATTAGAGGACTCACATTAAAAGGATCAGGCAAGATATTTTTTTGAAATACTTAAAATATCCAGCAGAGGACATTTAAGTCAAGAGGATGCAACATGCCTGAGTTGACACGTTCAGCTTTTACCCAGAAAATTCTATGTTCTAATCTCCTTACAAGAAAGGCTGTAGCAGAAAATGGATCAGGGTTTGAAAGTCAGAACGCTCCGGGCCATTTCTTACAAATTGCTCAGGTCACTAAACCTTTTGATTAGCCTAAGAGGGAAAGAGCTTAACAACAATTTGAATCTTAAGGTACTGTGTGACCATAAGGACCACAGAATAAAAGTCTCAATCAGCAACTTCAAGTCAGAAGGTTTATTACAAACTCAAAGCCAGACGATTTTAAATAAGTCTCAAGAACATACTATTAAAGTAGAGGATTGGCAAAGGAAGACTGAAGGGACGTACATATTAGTTCTCAACAGCAAAGAAAAATATAAGAATTTCTGTGGCAGCAATGAAGAAAAGAAGAAATACAATTTGATCACTAGACAAATGGTTTCGATCCTTCTCCCCATGCATGGAAAAGATTAATGACATCTACTAACCCCTCAACTAAACTAATGATAGGGGAAACCCTATTGAATCAAGGAAGCAAGAAAAGTGTCAGCATCAGAACCTCCATAGAGGTCTGTAGGTAAGGAGTCATGTATAGCATGAAGCTACACACCCAGAGATGACAAGAGAGGTCCTTACGTCTACAAGTCTAAAGGGAATCAAATCAAACCCAAGATGGATTCCCTAATTATGACCTCATACACATCATAGTACTTTTTCAGTCCAAAAGAAAGAACTTGGAGCATATTAGCAACGGCCAGCGTTTATCGCTGGCCGTGCTTAGTGATAATTAGATTATCTCAGGCTATCTCTGCTTTTTATCGCCCTAGTAGCGCAAAATTAACAACGCGTTACTCCAGGACGATAAAAATTCGAGAGATAGTGAGGTTATCTCCCTTTTGCAGGGAACATCGCTGGTTTTCCAGCGATGTTCCCTGCAAAAGGGCAATAACCTTGCTGATACGACCCACAGGGTCTTGATTACAAAGGAAGTTCAAAGGTAAGATCAAACTGGAGATCAAGTTCCCAAAGATTCAATTGAACTTTCACAGTGATCCCAAAATTCCCATAGCTCGTTGTCCATGGAATTTGCAAGAAAGTATGTCTATTTAGGGGATGAGGTAGTACCTCTGGCAATGCACTTTCGCTTGCTTCGACATCCTGATTGTTGTCTTTTCTCCCGTCTCTTTTCCTCCTTCACTCAGGTCTGAATCTTATATGGCCTCTGGGATATCTGGGAGATCACTTTCCGCTTGTGGAATCAGTATACCTCTCTCCTGCTTTCTCTGGCATTGTTCTTATGTTGCCCCTCACGGTTCTCTAGCGCGGGGTCTATATCTATCTCTTTTACGACCACTGGATTAGACTCTCCTACTCTAATCTTGTCATTCAACTCTCCAGAAACCTTGAAAGCCGTTTAAGTGCCATCTCAGTTTCTGACTGTTACCCTACAGCTTCACTAACCTGCTCCTGTTATCTCTCCGCACTTCACAGCAGTTGTGGTCACAAGTAAGACTTGGAGTGGCCCTCATCAACGACTCACCATGCACGTCTTCTGTATGTGCTTCTTCACCACCAACCAGTCTACGGGACTTAGGTTGTGGCACTGCTCCTGGTGGGGCAAGGCTGTAGCAGCTTCAACCTGATGAGACACAGAACGCACCATACCAGCCAATCCTTTGAAGTATCAGACCATCAGTAATGTTCACAAGAGCATTTTTATGTATTTATTTATTTATTTACTTGTTAAGCGCGACTGCCACCCAAAGGGTATCCTGGCGCTGAGACTGCGTCTATCCTGCAGGCATACTACCATTACATTGCTCTGGGGAACAAAAAGGTCTTGAGGTCCTTTTTAAAAGGGTACAGCTGGCAATCTCATTGCCCTTTCCAAGATTATCTCACAGGGAGACAGTCCTGTCCAACGATCAGGTGTGCAGACTCATCAAAACCAACGGCAAAGCATCCGGCCATTTTGAAGATGAAGAAGCATACACTTTGGCAAATCTTGATTTCAGTGTCCCATTGAACTTGCTGCACAAGACCTGATGCCTCAGGTTGGTAACTACAATGCAGTCTCTGTTCAACATGCATGGCATCACACTGCATCCTCAGCACTTTGTTACTAAAGTATGAGCCTTGGTCCAATTCCAAAGAAATTGTGAAGCCAAACCTTTGTGTCAATTTCTTCTTGGTGGATATGCTTTAACCCATCGTGAAAAGATACACACAGCAACCAACACATAACTCAGCCCATTGCACACAGGCATCTCAATAAAGTCCATTTGCATCCTGTTGAAGAGACCACCTGACCTCTCTGTGTGTCTCAATGTATTTTCCCTACATTGTTGTATTGACACGCAACACATCTGCCACATAACGCCTCTGCCATCAACCTGAACCCAGGATTAAACCATATTTTGCAAAACAATCCGACTATAGCATTCCTCCCTACATGAGTCAGACCGTGGTAATTTCTAGTCATTGGAGGCGCAAAACTATTTGGCAACACAGGTCTGCCATGTCCTGAAACCCATATTTCATTTTCATCCATTTTAACACAACGTGCATTTACCAAATTCTGCTGTTTTGTTTCTGACATCTCTTCCCTCCCAAGTATCAGCTGCTGGGAGCAAAAGGTTGTATTTGGTCTTGTCTGTTTCTTCATTTGCATACCCATTAAACATGCAAGTGTAGTAAGCACAGTACCATACGACTTCGTCAGCATATCTGTTGCCAACTGTTACATAATCCTCTCCTTTGCAAGTGCAGACCTTTTCACAACTGCAACTCACACAGGCAATTGCAAAGCCTTTAACAGTCATCTCACCTGTCCACCGCTACTGATAGGGGAATACTGTTGACATCATAACTCCCCTATGGGACCATAACTGTCCACAGTTGTGCACCACACATTAGTCATACTGACTATATGTAAATATAGTCAACTGTAATCGAGCTGAAACATAGCATACTTGAGTAAGAGCAATCAATTCAGCCACTTGTGTGGAAACTACTCCTTGTAGCCAAGCAGCTTCCACAACTCCTAAAACTGTACAGACTGCATAAGCAGCTCTAAAATGTCATTTTTGATCTCATAAACATGAGCCATCCACCATAAATACATAATCATATTCAGGTAGTGGTTCATCTTGTATATCTGGTCTCGACTCGGTGCATAGTTCAGTTACATCGAGACAGTCATGCTCTACCTCACCCTCATCATTATCATTCTCAGGAAGAGGTAGCAAAGGGATTGGATTCAAAACAGAACACCTCCTCGGAGACACATTCTCGGCTGAGAATATGATTTGCTCATACAGGGTCAGGCGGCTGTTTGTGAGGTCCTGAGTATTTGTTTTAGTTAACAAAATTTCAACAGAATGAGGAACATACACAGTCAAGGAATTACCTATTGCTATACTTTTACACCTTTTGATGCTGACACCTGTTGTTGCCACCGCTTTAAGATAGCCAGCAAGAGCTACATCCACTGGATCTAACGTGGCTGAAAAATAAGCAACTTGTCTTTGAGCTCTCCCATGATTCTGTGATAACACTGAAAGAGCGCAGCCCTCTCTTTCACTGCAGAAAAGCGAAAATGGTTTGTTATAATCTGCCATTCCTTTTGCCGGGGGTGTGACAGAGGCTATCTTTCAACTCTGGGAAGGCACCCAGATAGTCATTGTCCCAAGGCACCGGATCCGACACATCCTTGAATTTCAGCCTATGTAAAGGGAAACATTGGGTATCCACTGACAACAGTTGCCCGCCATTCCCATATACATCCTGACTTCTTTTTGTGTTGCTGGTGGATTCATTTGCATGATCATTGAAATTCTCTCTTGTGACACCCTTCTCGCACCTTTCACAATATGATGACCAGTATATAAGACTTCTCTCAAACAATACTGCAACTTATCTGGGACACCTTATATGCATTCTCAGCCAAGTAGTTTATCAGTGCAATAGTGTCAGTTTTGCATGCTTTCCTCGTATTTGACACTACCTGCAGGCCCACAAAACACAAACCGTGATAAAGGGTCAAAGGGGAACCTTTTAAAGACCTGCTTGCATCCTATCCCCCAATTGACTAGTCAAAAAACACAAGGAATGCCAAGGGTCTCAAAAACTCTAACTATTCAAACACTCATTAAGTAGAGTGAAGAGAGAGATATATGCGTGTATGTGTTGCAAGGAGAGAAAGTATATAAACCCATCAGCCCACCCATTGGCGGAGTCTCGTCATCTGGGTTCTTTTGTATAGATTGGTACCATCCAAATATCCCACTGTATGGTATTGTGGGTTACTGGTATGGAATCAACCAGTGAGAGAAAAAGATGTTACAGCTGAAGGTTGCAGTGCATAAAGAGTGTGATAACATAAAGAAATAGTTATTAAAATTGCCATACCAGTAACCCACAATACCATACAGTGGGATATTTGGATGGTACCAATCTATACAAAAGAACCCAGCGCTTAGAGGCCCCGGTGGCTATAACGCGCGATACAAATCAAATAAATAAAATAAATAAATATATCTCTCTATTCACACTACCTGCAGGCCGTCAATATACTGGACCAGGACCGACTTACAGGGGATAGCGAAGGACTCCAAATTCTTTTTAAGGATCTGGTTAAAGATAGGACTCTCCTTAAACCCTTTTGGCATTAGGCACCATTCAAAAACTAACTGACTTTCCTCATCCAAAGGTATGGAGAAGAATGCCTGGGATCAATGAAAAAGAGTAAATCACTTAGCCTCACATGAAATTTGGAACAATATTACAGCATGATTCAGTACCATGGGCTAACAAGGAATAACAATGTTAATTTTTTGTGAAGATCCTGAACTATGCAGTACTTACTGTTAGGCTTCTGTAGGTCCATAATATTTAATTATTTATTATTTTATTTATGAAGTTTTATATAGCGCAAACAAGATCCCAAAGGGTATCAGAGCGCTTTACAAAAGGATGGATGGAAGGTCATAATAGGAGAGTTACATGGACTCCCTCTGGTCTCCTTCAGTATACCTTGTTAAATCTTTGTCTTGATCAATGCAGTTATTCCAGCAATCATTTCAGGGGTTTTACTTTACAGTGCAAAACATGTTTGCACTGGAAATTAACCCTAAAGTAATGTAATACGGTACTCTGTACTCCTTTGCACAACTTTGCATTAAGGGGGGCATCCATTTGATGATACTTGGGCGTTGTCTAGCACCCACCCATGTTTATTGATGCAAAGTTCTTTCCACTAACATCAGGAGGCAGAGTGATGTGCCAAAAAATTACACCTCTTGAGCACTTACCTGAGAAGAAGAAGCTAAATTCAATTGAAGTAAGTTAACCATTATTGAATCGCCTACTAAGTTTACACCACACTTTATATGTGTTCCTTAAATATAATGGGCCAAATTTACCAGCACTTTGCTCTGGTGCAAATTCACCAAATGTGCTGCAAACTGCCACAAAGCGTTGATTTGGGATTTACTTTCCAGTGCAAAACATGTCTGGCACTCTCCAACTCCCTCCCTTTCATGCTGTCCTGCAACTTTAGTTGCGGTGCACTGTTGCATGAAAAAATGTAAATTAGCCCATTGTTTCTAGTCTTGACTCTCTTGTAATTACGTTAAGAGATAAGTATAGATGGAGTTAAGAAGAGTAATAATATTTAACAATTCATACAGACGAACCCAATGTGAAGAGTCTTCTAAGGCTCAGCTATCCAATGAGGATGTTTGCACGCTTACATTGCACTGAGAACGGTCTATGGTTTCCTTCAGCACTTGATGTGTATGTACTTATTCCATGTACCATTTTAGTGCAGGTGTTAGCACTAACCTTCAGCGCTGTCATACATTTAGTGGAGCTGTGCCAGAAGTGAACCCGCACGGACAGATGGCAGGAAAACAGTTATAAGGCAGTGTTTTGAAAATAAACGATGGTGGGGTGCAGTGCCCCAAAATACTTTGAAATGCTGCAAAAAAATGTATTGTGCACAGTAAAGATGGTCGTTAACTTTGTAAAAACGCCATCCACCCAACATTTGTACGCAAAATGAGTGGTAAAAAAATTACCACGAAAAACAGGAAACCCTAGGCATGTAGTATCAGCTCATCAACGGAGTGTTTTCAACCGTGCGGACGGGATAATTTTAGCTCCATAACATTGGAAGGTTGTGAGTCTGCCCAGAATGCCGAAGCCCTCCTTTCACATTCCCTGCATTCCTTCAGTATTACTGGCCCGGGAAGCAATGTACAGACATGAAAAGAATGCCCGTCTATAGGATCAAATCTGTGGGAGTCAAAAGTAAAACAAAGGAGATGTATATGACTGGTGTAGAATAAAATGAATAATTCAGACTGACAGCTGATAATGTTCTTTTTATAGACCGTTCGAAGCAATATGTCATGTCAACAGCAGCGCCATTACGAAAGATAATTTATTGTATTATGCAATGGTCCTTTTATGTCAATGGCAGCTATCTCTGCTGTGCCATGGACTAGCGTAAAATCGGGTTAACATCCGAATATTAGACTGAGGGCCGTTTTATACTGGTGCAGAAATGTTCTGCTCCGCGATCCCTCAATCAAGGACATTCATTCACCAAAGTAACTGTGGGAGCAGGTGTTACATTTGAACTCACAGGGCCAGGCACCTTGTTCGCCCTTAGCTCCTCACAAAGTTTAATAGGCTCTTGAAGAGCTAGGTGAAGGACAAGAAGTGAGAAAGAAAGAAGGTCAAAAAGTCTCAAAAACTCCTGTTTGCCTTGTTGTCCCACGACTTCCTTCATGATCTCCTCTAAGATGAGGGGTAACCAGGATAGTGCCAGAGAGAGCAAAGTGCAAGTTGGAGTGAAACCAGAAGCGGCCACAGTACAGCTGCAGCAAGAAGGCACTTCCATCTCCCAAACACCAAGGGCCCACATGCGAGAGTCTCAGTCCATTCTCCAAATGCCCCTCTATAGTCTCTACACTTCACCCTTGCCGCACATTCTATCAGCCACCTCAAGTACCTACTGCATATGCCCCAGGACACTACTTGGGGTAGCAGTTGCGCCCCGTTTACCACGAAGGGTGTCTTGTTTTACCCACAATCTGTTCAGTATGTTAGAGCCCACTTTTACGGGAGAGCCTACATGCTGACACCCCCTCAACCAGAAGGGCTATGGGTGGCAGAACACCAAGTCGGGAGGGGCAATTTCTGAGTGTACCCTAAAACTGCAGAGAAATGATATTATTCAACAACCCCTCTTCTCACTCAGCCCAGCAACAGGACTCAAGGACCACATTTTTAGAGCAACCGAATGTGGTCTCAAAAACTGTGCTGCTCTGTATGATCTGTAGTGATCAGGACATTTTGAAAATAGGCAGCAGAGGTGAGGGGCACTCTTTGTCATGGACTCTGAGATCTCTCGATGCAAATTAATTTAAAAATTAGTCAGCTCATAGAAGCTATGCCCATCGGACATGACAGATATGCTACACAGCTCCGTTTGTAATGCCAGCACTTTTTTAGAGCAAAATGAGGTATAACAGTAACGTTTTTGCCCAAGCTAAATTGGACATTAGAAAGGTAGATTTATCAGTATCAGCATGCCACATGGGTAATCAATTAGAGTAAGGCGGTTGAAAATTTATAAACTGTTCTTTTCATAGTTGTTTTTACTTTTTTGACTTAAGTATAATACTCACAGATTTATTTTCATTAATATATTCCAAATAAGGTAATGAACACTGAAAAACAGAAATGTGCCACTAGAGAACACCCTACAGCCTACACCTTTCCCGTTTGAGACAATATAATGTCAATCATTCATTGCGCAATGTTACAAAATAATAAACCCAAAATTCTATGAGAAATATTTATTTATTAATTTTTTCATGATTTTCTTTAGACAGTGAATACACTAAATGCAATTAATAGAAGAAAATGTAATGGATACTCAGGAGATAGAGGTGTCCTACTTACACACTGGACAGAAAAAAATGTTTTTTTACATATTAAAAGAAAAAAACAATTCACTAAGATTTGTACATTTACATATTATCATAGAAGAAGAAGGAAGTGAATAAAAATAATATATCAGTCAATCATCCACTGGATATGATGGAATGATGTTTAAAACATTCTCAACCTATGGTACTTGTCTAATGAGAACAAATAACAGAATATACATTTTCAGTCGGAGACATTTAAGATTGCAGCAACAAATAAAGATGGTTCACTCACAAGTCTTTTTACCTCCTGCTGTTTTATCTCATGCTATAGTTTATAAACGCCTGTGTATCTTATTCTGACATAAACTCTTAATCTTACTCCCTTCAAACCCTTTCCTAGGGCAAGTCTTTACATATAATCTGTAGTTACTGTATTCATTTCCTCCCCTTAATTATGTTTTTTACTGATGTCTAATTTCTCAAATTACGGTTGAAAAGTGGAGCCCATCTAGTGTTCCTTATGAGCACACCATTTGACAATTCATATGTGGGCCAGTCAATCAAGCATGCAGCAACTGTTTTAGAGAAAAGTTTCTAACTGCAAAATGCCTATATCGAACACTGGACATATAGGGACATATTATCAAAAACAGTGTTAAAATTATTGTTGCTTTAGCGGCAGGAAACTGTCAATAAAGCGGTGTTAATGGGCTTGATAATATGCCCTTGTGAATTCCCATAGAAGCCCAGGTTCACACCAGAACATGGGCATCTACGGGAATTCACATGGGCATAACATCAAACCCATTTTGCTGCATTAGCGTTCTTGATAATATGCCCCATAGATTTTTAAATGATCTATTACAGGAGGAAGGGAAGGATCAGACCTGTGGGCCTTCATCGTCAGTTTAATCCAGAGAGCTTTTACAGACCTAGTGGATTGGGATATGGATACTCAGGTTCAGCCTGCGCATAGATTGCCTCTGTTAGTATCTCAGGGTAACCAAGCTAGATCTAACTTTGCACTGCCAATTCTTGTGTTTCTGGGCAACTTTCTGTTACGTCAAGCAATCTACTTAAAGGCACGCCCATCGGCCCCTGTCAAGCTGGATACCATGTCTATATTTGTGCGCTCTGACCTGTGTAAATCAACAATGGACAAGCGATGGAGGGTGCAACAACTAATGAATCTCCTGAAAGCTGTGTGCTCACAAGTGATTCTGCAAGAGACAGCCCGTCTAAAGATTATTAAGGACTGCCGTACACAGTTCTTCAGTAACAGACAGGATGCCAAACAGGCTTTATTCCAGTGGCAGTCTACTGCCCAAAAATTATTTAAGGCTCAAAAGGCGGCACCTTCTGGGACAATAGAGAGGAATAACTTGTGACTGTTTCAGACATATGTCTTAAAAATACTGTTTTTGTTTTCCGCTCTGTTTTTTTGTTACTATTGTACACATACTTGGGGTGGAAGGGTTGGGTGGGGTGGATTTTTGGGGTCTGTGGCGGGTGTAGAGGAGGTGTCTTCTGGGCAACATTTCTTCAAAACCGGCGCATTGTCACCACTGCGCTGGTCAGAACCGACGCATCACCCTTCGATGCCAACGCTGTTCAATGACAGCGGTTCTACAGCTAACGGGTCCCGATGAAGACGTTCTGCGCGGCTCGACAACAACGCATTGCCTTCACTTCGGCGAAGCTCGACGACGACGCGGTGACTCGACTATAGGAAAACGTTTGACACATCGAGTCCTCAGTATCAACGCTCCGCTCCATCCAAGGTACTGTCTCAGCGGACCCTGTACCTGTGCAGTGTAGTTCCTATATTCCCAATAGGCTCTGCGCATTGGAATAATATATCCTATAGATGTGACATAGGACTGAGGTCAGTATGTCTCTATCGCATATACTAAACTTAATTCTGAGTGCCAGCTAGCTCAGAGGTCACTAGAAACTTTCTCGAATACACAAAAGGGGATTAGTTTCTGACAACCGCATAAAAATGACAACTTTGTTTCCCTAGGACTGGAACAAATATCTTCAGAGTCATGGGAACAATAGATAATTATTTTACTCAGTCAATCATGCATGCTTCATTTCTACAGAGTTGCAGAGAAATAGTGAGAAGGGCGTTTTCAATAAAAGCTTTATTGAACAGTCTTCTTTCTCATGCAAGATAGGTGAACTGCTACAATCGTAAGACAGAATGCAAAGTATAATAGGTACAGCGAGAATAGTATTATAAAATAATACTGTAATAGCATGGTCTGTTGCTATGACATATATAAAAATGCATACATAAATAACACAGGCTGAAATACTCAACTGGTGCTTCTAAAATAGGCCTACCCCAATGTACCTAACCTAAGCCTAGTACGAGGGAAAAAGTAAGTATGGTCTTTAGCATAGGTTTAGTTTTTGCCAAGAACTGCCAAAGGTTTCTCTAGGTTCTAATCAGCTCCATACCTTAAAATAAAGGAGGTTGGTGTCTCTGTCTCAGACTTGATTTCCCAACACCCCGCAAGGGGAGTCAAAAACACTGGAGCTGGATTCTCGGCAGAGGAGGACAGCTTCTTGTCAGTGCGTCAGCTGGAGAGTCGGCTTCCTTCGGCACTTGCTGTGGCAAGCTGCGTCGGGCAAGTAGGTAGTGGAACTGCACCGAACCACACCATGCTTTGCTTTAGCAAGTGAAGGTATATTTATACCTTGAATGTGTTTAGGAAAGCCAGCTTTGACGTAAAGTCGGGCTTATGAACGTCATTGATGAACCCCTGAGGAATAGTTGTTCATGCATAATAATGAGTTTTTTTGAGAAATCAATAGCCAGGCTAGGGGAAGTCCCTTCTGCTTAAGAGTCTGGTTTTCCAAGAAATCGTTGTGACGTTGATGAACGGATGGAAGTAGCCGTGCCTGTATTTGGGTAGCATGGGCTATGCCTAAATAAGGGCTTGATTTCTAGGCCTATATAAGGTTAATGCGAATTGTACCTATATAAAGGCATGAATCGTGAAAATTCATTCGGAATCTAAAACACCATACAACACCCACTCCAATTTCTTATGTACGACATTTACTAAGTTCTAAACACGTTAAACATATCTAAACATGATGTGTTAAAACCCACCCAAAACACATAAAAATGCAATGGTACTGGTTGTACACAAAAGAGCATTGGTGTTGTACGCATTTTAAGCAATAGTTCATTCTAAGCATATAGATGACTTTTGTAAATGTAAATGCTATCTGAATGAATCAAGAAAATATACATTTATGAAATGGTTCGGAAATACCGAAAAAAAGAGCCAACACAACTTCATGTCAGAATACATAAATCTGTTTGTGTATGTGGACAAGGTCAAATATTGTCTCTGGATGTTTTTCAAAGAATTCTTGTTCTCTATGAATAATTCTACTTTAAGCATGAATTGGCTTGCCATATCGCAGCAGCAGGAGCAAAAATAGTATCCCTGCAGCGAGTCACAAAATGAGAGGCAGTCCGCCAAACACTGAGTGCACGAAGTTTGGAAATATTCCTAGGACTGCTTCAAAAGGTGCTAACAGTCCAGAAAATATGGTCTTAAATACATGTACAATACCGCTCTTAGCAGACATGTTTAAGATACGACTTAACATTTCTGAGAAATGTACAGGGCAGTTTGTAGTTAAGAGGGAATGTATCTCTGCGGAAGTCCTTGTGACTTGTAGATCATAGGTTTCTTTGGCTGAGGTCAGTGGCACAGCTTTTTGCAAAATAATGGCTTTTATTCTGCTTAAAGTATCAATTTGTGTAGAAGAGATGTTCAGTGAATGCTATAACATCAACTCCCTGTCTATCTTGGTTTTTGGAAACAATACTTGCATACAGCAAGTGACCCTGGCTGACACAGTTTCGAGATATGGTATACCTGGCAACATGCCACAGCAGCTGTGATCGTTCAACATGAGGTAACTTCCATTAGAAAGTTGTCCAAATATTGGATCAATCACCGCAGCTGGTGAACCTTGCAGGTGGCAGGATAAGTTGGTAGAGGAACCATCGCAGGCCACATGTAAATTAGTACCCTGACCAAGGAGAGAACCTCTTAGTGTGTTTTCCCAATTTTTACCACTAAGAAACACTTCTCTTCCCCCACTCCAACATCTATGTGTGTACAGTAATTCCCAGGATGTCTTGATGTATTCTTTACCCAACCTTTCATATGTGCCTGCTGGTATATTTTTTAGGCAATACTGAAAATGGAAAATTGTAACAGGCAGAGTGATTGTTCCATGTAGTATCTATTCAGTAGCTGGCTTTTCAGCGACTTTAAATGGCAATCTTTCCAGGTTTTCAATGTCAGCACTGTTTAGTCTGCTCCCATTTGTGCCACTTTGATCTGTTTATCAGTGAGATTGAATTCTGAAAACAGTGATGTAGTATTGATTAAACGCCAGGGCACATAGCCTGAACGTTGTTTTTGTAACGTCCAGCCTAATAGCATGATAGAACATAATTTCGTCTGACCATGTTGCAACATGACCAAGTCCTGTTCCATGATGTCTATGGCAGAAGACACTATGCTTTCCAATGAAAATATCCTGGACGAGAGAGTCGTTAACCCACTGTCAACTACAGAGAGAGTTTTCTCTAAATTAATACGATCCATTTCTCGTATGCTTTCTGCAGTCTCTGCTTGCCTAATCTTCCATGCTTCATTATAAGCAGCATAGATACCGGAATTTATAAAACGCTTTTGATGCGGTGTTCTTGGTCCTAGCAAGAATTCCCTAAGATCAGCGCCATCTTTAAGTAAAGATAAGTGTTGCTTTACATTCTTAAGTGTAGATCTATGTAGCCAATCAAGGCACAGCTTCCCTACACTGTATGTTGTTACTATTCCTGGATGCTGTCTTTGAACATATCTTGGGTCTGGCCTAGTGAATGTGAAACCCTGTGTTTTGTTCAGGAATCTATCTAGACAGTTGTTTGTGTCTGTGGGCCAGATCAACCATTTTTTCCAATCTGGATCTTTTGTGATTCAAAATAATAGTGTGTATGTCAACCTCCCCCTCTGAAGTGTTACCTCTATTATGTATAGGTGTAGGTATGGACGGATTGTTCATGTCTTTTATCTTGGCTAAGCCAAGACAAGACGTCTGTTGGACAGTGTCATTCAAAAACATAATTTGATCAGGGATGATACAGGCTCTAAACATAGCTTCTATCCCACGTACCTGCCAATCTTTTGTGCCCCAGACAGTTTTCGTCTCAATGTTATCTTTCCAAAAATGAAACCTAGTTTAGACAATCGGGCATAAAAGGCCACAGAATAAATCTGTTTGGTATTTGTCAACATAATTTTCATGCCTGTTTTGTTTACATTTCTAAAGTAAAATGATTCAGCATTGGATACACGAACCCTGAAAAGTACTGGAATTGTCTTGCAAACATTTTTGAGCTACTCTTTGGTGGTGTAGGACAATGTTCCCATTGGTTATACATTAATATATTTCTAGGCATTGTTGATTTGTGAAAGAAATGGTGACCATATTGGTTATACCAATACATTTGTTCATAGTCTGATGAACATTCTAAATATTCATGATTTCTGAATACTGCAGACATTTCTAAGTCTGACATCACATTATTAACAGTCTTGAAGTCCCAAACATCAGAAAAGGTACTAGATGAAACAAAGGGCCATATGTAGGAAGCCTAATTGTGCTCACAAATGCTGAAATGTGCAGAATTTCAGCATTTGCAATCGCAATTAGGGCAGTGTGCTATGTAGCACACAAAAACCCACATGCAAAATAAGGAATCGCAAAATTTGCGATTCCTTATTTTGAAATTGCATTTAAGGAATCGCAAATTGTGATTCCTTAAATGCAATGCAGGAAGCACCCACGTTGTGAGAATTTTGGCTTAAGGAATCACAAAATACCACCAACTTCAGGTTGGTGGAAATTTGCGATTTCTTTGAAAAATGCACTTTTTGACATTTTTCAAAGTGCCACATGGGTCACATATTGGGGCATGTATGTAGGCCACATGTGCACACATGTTAATTTCAGGGGTGCAAAGGGGTGTCCTATTGACACCCTTGCAACCCTGAAATTGCATTCTCAATTTGCGATTCTCTAATTGAGAATCGCAAATTGAGAATGTCTTCCCATTCATTCCTATGGGCCTTCTAGCCCATATGAATGAATGAGAAGGTACTACTTTTGCTAATCCTTCCTACATTGCGTTTTGCGATTCTCTAATTGCGATTCCCTAAAAATCGCAATTTGAGAATCGCAAAACACAAATTACCTACATTTGGCCCTAAGTCACTTAATGAAATCTTGAATAAGTGTGGAATCTTCAACAGCTCCGACGGGCCAAAAATGTCATATTCAGTTCTGTCCCAAGTTATACCCCCAGGTATGTTCATTGATGACAAGTCTCTTTGTTCACGATGAGACGATTTATGTGGCTTTAGTAGTAAGTTGATGTTCTTACTTGCTGTGTCCATTTTGACATCTCTTCCATTTATCAGCATTCCCAAAGTTATTACCAGAGTCAACCAAAGTAGAAGAAAAAACACACCCAACACAATCCAAAGTTCAATCCATGGTAAAACCAGATAAGTCTTTTCAAGGTGATGAAAAAGGTCTGTAGCTTGTTCTTTGAAAGTTCTTTTTACTGGCATCGTTTCAGGTTCACTGGGATCCTCAGAAAACACATCAAAGTTAATGAAATAGCTAGAGGCAGTTCTGTCAATTGTAGTGATTGCATCAGGATTTGTTGAAATCGCTGGAACCACTTGATCACTTGGTACTCTGTTGTAGACAGGTGTTTCTTGATGAACTGTTATTTGGATTTCAAGAGGTACAAGTTCCATTGCTTTGTTGCAAAGTCCTTCATTTTGCACTGCAGATTCTTCAATTGTATTGTATTGTATTGTATGTTGGATTTATATAGCGCTTATCACCCAGGGGTCTCTAAGCGCTTGCCTTGGGAACCCGTCCTGGCTTTTCCCTGTGAGATAGCCCCTACAGGGCATCCCCAAGGTGAAAGCCAGGCATCCTGCCGCGGGGGGCCGTTGTGGAGATTAAGCAAGCTTAATGCCCAGAGTTGCAGAGTGTGAACCCATGATTAGGTCAGGCACCGAAGCGAGAATTATCGAGTCCGTGGACATTTGAGCTCAAGACCCTGCAGCGTCGGGAATTGAACCCTGGTCCCGGGTCTGACCTCTGCTACAGGGTCTGCCTGCTCTAACCAGTGAGCCACACTTCTCTTCTTCAAAGGTGATGAGTCTCTCAGTTTGAACCTCTTGGATAGTAGCTAGATTAGGGCATCTGCTACTCGGAGTCCACTTGCCCTACTGCTTAGTATCGGCCACATGATGTGGTTTGACCAGGTCGATTGACACAAACATGTTCTCCTTTTTACCAGCAAGGGGCTGCAGTAATACTGTTCTCGATCCGTGGATTGCTAGGACAGGTACTGGCTGTCTGTAAGAAGGCCCAAATTCCTTCTTGTCCTCAATCTTTTCAAGCTTTGGGATCCAGACAGGCCTTGCTGCGACAGTCATTTTTTCTTCAGTGGTGGTTGGGTTCCGGAACACTTTGCTTTGTTTTGTTCTTATTTCATTTAAGTCCTGTAAAACAGCCAAACGGTCTTTGATATCAAATGGTTTTTGGTCTACCACTGAAGTCTGACAATCGAGGTCCGGTACTAAAATTCTGGTCCCAAACAGGACTTCATATGGAGTGATACCCCCTAGAGAACTTCTTGGCAGATTGTTAAGACTACGTTGGGCACTTATTAGATGTTTGACCCACCCGTCACCAGAGCCTAATACCCTAGCTGTTATAGATTGCTTTATGTCCCGTTTTTTTCTCTCCACAACCAAATTTTCCTCAGGATGGAATGGACTAGAGTACCACAATGCAGCGCCCAATTTGGCCATGGCCTCCTTGTAAGCTCGAGAGCTAAACGCTGGACCCTGGTCAGAATGGAGCGTGCCACCTGCATATGTGCCGATAAAGACTTGCAAATCTTTTATAACAGTTCGAGCGTCAGACGAGGTCTGAGGCCACATCCAAATGAACCTTGTCTTAATATTTTTGGGACCGCATGTGTCCACAGGACGTCTGTGTGCAGAAAGTCTAATGCTGTCTAACAATGGTGTATGTACTAGGCTGGCTATGCTATAGTCAATAATCAGGTGGCGTTCTGTGCTGCGATCTCTATTGCAGTGATTGCAGTTAATTACAAATGTGTGAATGTGTGCATTCATTCCTGGCCACCAGTACATCTCTTATAATTCTAATATAGTCTTAGAGATTCCCTGATGTATCAGACCCTCTCCCAGATGTGCTTCGTGAATCAAAGCTACCCTGCGTTTCCTGTTTGGAATTACTCTGTCCCCCACTACATGGATTCGAGCAAAAGGAACGCTGTTTGCATCAATTATATATGAGCATTTGAGTGGAAAGTTTTGAGGTAACACTGCATCGCTGCCTTTGCATGTTGTATTGACAGCCAGCATTATTTTGCTGTCTATTTTCGTTTTTGAACGAGTGATTGCAGCTACGGAAGTCATTTGCACAGCTGCCTTCGCAAATTCATCAGCCAATGAATTCCCTTTATCGTGAACGCCATCAAGTTGATGACTCAGCGTATGTATCATTTGAGTGTTTTGTAGTCCTCGTTGTAACTGAACTACTTGTTCCCAAAGCAGTTTATGCTTGATTGTGCCACCTTTTGCATCTTTGTAACCGTTTTGAAGCCAGTTTTGCAACTATTCATTGTAAGATGGAACACAATAATACGAATCACACACTATGAGTGTGGGGAATTCGCGATCTGTATTTTCAAGTGCCATCTTGAATGCTTGTAGTTCAGCTCGCTGAGCTGTACAATCTCCTAGGGATTGAGTTTTAGTGACCATTGGTCGGAATTTGCCATTGTGCCAACGACCTTTATTTAGTGCACGCCGCACTATAGGCTTGTTTACCCTCCTCCTCCTTAGCGGGTTCAGCTGATCCGTCAGTATAAATTATACATTTATACTGGTCTAGAGGCAGAATTTCAGTAGGCAGAGGACATTCTTGTTCGTATTGTAGAAATGCTTTGTTTTCAAGTAAGGGTCAAAAACGTATTCAACGTCTGTTGCAGCAAGAGAATTAACCCATAGTATCCATCTTGGATGTAAAGCTTTAGCATTTGGAATGGTCGCTTTTGGCACTGCCTCCAAGGCAGGTACAGGTGTAACAACCATAATGCGCTTACCCTGTGCGAGGGCTCTCTCTTTTCCTACTGCAGTTTGAACCGCTGCCAGAATTTTTTCTGTTGAAGTGAATTTCATTTCTACTTGTGTATACAAGTGTGATTTGTAAGCTACTTTTTCACCTTCGTTAAAAGTTAAGTATGTGAATCCGCATTGACTTGGAATGATCCGGATCACTAAGTTGCATACGTTTACGCGTGTTTGCAAATGTTTAATTGCTAACATGTCTGTTTAAAATGAACGCAAAATTTCGGTGTCTTTTTGTGTCTAATTTACTGTTTTAAAATCAGGTTTGATTAATTCTTAGAGAGGTTTAACCCTTTCTGCGTAGTTTAGTATGTAAGTTCTTCCGAAATTCAGGAAACCTAGATTCGACGGTAAGTTTTTCAGCGTTTTTGGAGGTTGGAGCAGCGCACATTTCTCTAGAAAGTTGGCTGCCAGGCTTTTGCCTTCACTTGATAATTCATATCCTAGAAATAGGACGTTGAGATGGGCAATTCTCGATTTCTTAAGACTAAATTTGTACCCTTCTGAGGCGAATCCAAGTATAATGGTATTCACCCTATTCAAGTGCCTATCCAAGTCATCATCTGTCAGATAGACGTCATCCACATACAATAATGCTTCATCATCATAAGTTTGTAGTAATTATGTTACCCTTGCTGGGAATAACCCAGGACTGTTCTTGAATCCCTGTGGGAGATGACAGAAGTGATGCTGTGTCCCCATAATTGAGAAAGTGGTCAAATACCTACTTTCCGGTGCAATGTTTTGACAGAAGAAACCGTTAGAAATATCTAATGTGGTTTTGTACTTTTTATGCACAATGTTGTTCATTAATGCTGTACTGTGTGCATTTTGCACTGCAAATGTTTTGCAACAAGAATTTAGATGTCTGTAATCCAATATTAGATGATATGTATTTTCTGGTTTGGTTTGGAGACAGGAAACAAAGGATTGTTCATTGACGAGGAGCATGTTTCAATCACCCCCTGGTATTCAAGTTGATCTAAGATCTTCCAGACCTGTTTTTTAGCTTCTTGCTTAACTGGGTACTGCCTTTGTGCAGTTGGTTGATTCTTTAGTTGGATTTTATGGTGAGGTGAGTCCTCATCCCATCCTACATGATTTTTGTATAATGCAGGAGCCTGGCATAATGATGTCTTCGCCATGTGGGCACTCCCTGACAAATGTTGGTGGCCAGTCTTGTTCAGCTAGAACAGTGTCATAACTCTTAGAGAGTCGCTCCCAAAAGAGTGCTCTTATCTGTCTTGGTATGTCTCCCTCCATCTGGAGTGTTATTTCATATAACTTATGTGAAAAACTAACCCTGGTATCCGCAGTTTCAACTTGAATGTATTCATTCAAGTCCACTGTCTCCAGATGATCCTTCAAATTCTTGCGAGCTATGATGACTTCTGCTGCGCTGTCCAACATTGTCTGAGCCCATTCTCCGTTCTTGAGTTGTGTCCTCAAGATCCTCGGCATGTCTGATTTTTAGACCTGCTACCTTCTTTTTTGTAAATTGAGGTTTCTTGTTTTTCTGAACGTGTTGATCGTCTTTGGACTTCACGCGTTCTTCTTTGTTTTTTGACCGTCCTCTTCTTTCGAATTTCTGTGACGAAGTCTGAAAGGTACGAGAGGAACGTGTATCAGTATCTTGATATCTATCAGGTTTTCTCAAATTATCCCTTTTCCTGAGGTTATACCTCCTTTCAGAGGGCTCCTTTTGAGGAGACCTACCTCTGGAATGAGAACGCTTCCCTTTAGAAGTTTGTTTACTTTTATCCCACTTCTTTTTAGAAGATGTAGGAGTGTTTTTAGTAAAGACCTTTTCAGGACTTTCATACAGTTGTTGTTTCACTGTATAATTATACTAATCTTTGTATATTACTAAGTAATTCATCATCCGGCATTGCTTCAATGTCAGGGTCAGGTGTCTAGCCGGCTATGGCCAACCATGTTGCTCCTGGTCTACCTAGTGGACCAAGCCTGGTAATGTTATTTAAATGTTTTAGGGCGCCTTTAAACCATAGCTTATGCTTCTGGTATGTGAGTGGAATTTCTATATCCTCGAAAGGAATATACTCATCCGGTGGTTCATCTTTTTTGTAGAAGTGAAGCATCTGTGTTACTGGATTTGCTTCGGAGAAGACGATCCATGAATAGAATACCTTTGTCTGGTGATATTCATATGCCTCTATCACAAAAACTATCCTACCACCTCTTGATGTTAGGCCATTTTTATAAGTTTTATAGTGATGGCTTTCCTTAAATTCATAGGAATGCTTATAGCTTCCTCGTCGGTTTCTTGGAAACCTGTGATGTTAAAAGCTGGTACGGCATTTTCGCCTGCAGCTCCACTGGCCCTGGGATTATCATTGTCGGCCATTTTGTTGACTAAAAGTTTGCAGAGCAAGTTTCAGGGAAACAAAGATAAGGTGCACAATATTTTGGAACACTGTATCCTTCAATGTTGAACAAACCAAAAAGCTAATACATAGGATTTTCGTCCTACTCAGCTATTGCGGATATTATCCCTTTACCCACTCCAGACACCTATTGGAATATTTACGGAAAAAGGGGTCTCTGAGAAAAGCACAACTGAGTTACTTTAGTATCTAGCGTTAAATTAGTGCCTTACCAAACGTTGGGTGCCATGTAGAGCAGTTCCTATATTCTCAATAGGCTCTGCACATTGGAATAATATATCCTATAGATGTGACATAGGACTGAGGTCAGTATGTTTCTAACGAATATACTAAACTTAGTTGTGAGTGCCAGCTAGCTCAGAGGTCACTAGAAACTTTCTCGAATACACAAGAAGGGATTAGTTACTGACAATTGCATAAACATGACAACTTTGTTTCCTTAGGACTGGAACAAATATCTTCAGAGTTGTGGAAACAATAGATAACTATTTCACCTAGTCAATCGTGCATGCTTCACTTCTACAGAGTTGCAGAGAAATAGTGAGATGGGCGTTTTCAATAAAAGGTTTATTGAACAGTCTTCTTTCTCATGTAAGAGAGGTGAACTGCTACAATCGTTAGACAGAATGCAAAGTATAATGCGTACAGCAAGAATAGTATTATAAAACATTACTGTAATAGCATGATCTGTTGCTATGACATATATAAAAATACATACATAAATAACTCAGGCTTAAATACTCAACTGGTGCTTCTAAAACACGCCTACCTCAATGTACCTAACCTAAGTCTAATACGAGGGAAGAAGTAAGTATGGTCTTTAGCATAGGTTTAGTTTTTGCCAAGAACTGCCAAAGGTTTCTCTATGTTCTAATCAGCTCCATACCTTAGCATGAAGGAGGTTGGTATCTCTGACTCGGACTTGATTTCCCAATAAGGGTATTCAGAAAAACTGGAGCTGGATTCTCGGCGGAGGAGGACAGCTTTTTGTCAGCTGGAGAGTCGGCTTCCTCCGGCACTTGCTTTAGCGCGCTGCTTCGGGCAAGTAGGTAGTCAAACTGCACCGAATCACACCGTGCTTTGCTATAGCAAGTGAAGGTATATTTATACCTTGAAGTGTTTAGGAATGCCAGCTTTGACGTAAAGTCGGGCATAGGAACGCCATGGATGAACGCCTAAGGAATAGTTGTCCATGCATAATAATGAGTTTTTTGGAGAAATCAATATCCAGGCTAGGGGAAGTCCCTTCTGCTTAAGAGTCTGGTTTTCCAAGAAATCGTTGTGACGTTGATGAACGGATGGAAGTAGCCATGCCTGTATTTGGGTAGCATGGGCTATGCCTCAAGAAGGGCTTGATTTCTAAGCCTATAGAAGGGTAATGCAAATTGTAGCTAAAGCAGGGCATGAATCGGGAAAATTCATTTGAAATCTAAAATGGCATACAACACCTTGCCTGCCCTCCATTGAGGTCTGTAGTTGCAGAGACAGCGGTCTGGGAGAGGCCACTAAGATCTTCGGGTAGCCAGGGCTACTAATTATTTAGGGTATAGCCTTAGTCTAAGTTAGTAGTCATCATCATAGGGCTTTATTTCGATAAAAAAGATATCATAAAAACATCACATTGTATACAACATATTTGCATAAGAACAAATTTTAACAGGTCATTATTTCATATTATTTTTAAGATTTAAAAGCTAAAACACTAAAATCATGATTAAAAGTTAGAATTTAACCATATTTTAAAACCAAATTAAACATTTTGCGTTAACTTTTTAGCCCTAATGAACCATAGTAGTGAAAACGAAGTCCGAGCAGGACTGGATAAACAATGTATGAAGGGGCACAAGGTTGTATGAATGACATTGCATTTATTAACATCAAAAACTGAGTATCATCCACTTTTTTAGGAGCTAGTCCTGTTGTTCACACAAAAGTGTGTGAAGTGATAAGTGCTGGTGACTTAAAATTGACATCACATTGACAACACTGTAAAAAACTCTGGAAATCTTCCCTTTGGACTTTGTGATAATGTAGACACCAGAGAACTGCTACAGCCTCAAAATACAACCAGCAGTACACTCCACTAAAGAGGAACTTCACGAAGAAGTGAACTCATCATCTATTTCAATTACTAATAGTCTATGCATAGCTCCCCGTGCCTAAATGCGAGGATCGTGAAAATATGATTCTATTGTTCAAGACGTATGCATCACTAATAGATGTAACGGATCAAGTTATAGATCTGATGTCTGTGTCCTTCTGTCACAAAATACATACTTCATCAGTAAGTGTATGAATGCATCTTGTCAGCAACTAAATCTGGCCATCTAACGATTACACAAATCATATATATGTTAATGGTATTTTTAAAGCAAAAACGTAGCCAAAACACAGGAGGACCACTTTCAAAGACAAGAATAATGTTAACAAATGAAACGAGAGGTAGTTGGTTCATGGGCTATTATTACATTGTGATGTAGGGTTCTTTAAAGGGTGTGTTCTCAACTTTTTCCTACATTGGAGCACTGTTGGAGCAATCTTGATGGATACAGGGGTGTGGTTCCTGATCATGGGTGCATAAATAGAAAAGGACTGCTGCCTTATTTTTTCTTGTTTACACTTCTTAGTCTGCAGTGTGATGATGCTCTGGGTGTGCCGTGAACCGCAAGAGATGGTATGTTTGTCTGCAAGTTAAGAGCTGGTGCAGGCCATGATAGCTTTGTAAATGATGCAGCTAATTTGAATATGTTGTGGGCCAGCAAAGGACGCCAATAGAGTCCCACCAAGACGGAGGTAATGTGATCATATTTCTTCAGTCCCTGGATGAGACATGCTGCTGTGTGTACGATGCCCTTAAGGGGTGCCAGTGTGATGTCTGGAAAGCCATGTAACAGGGTGTTACCACCATCCAGATGTGAGAATATGAGGGCTTGAACAGCAGTTCTGAAGTCGCTTTCTGGAAGAAACAGTTTCACCTTCTAGAGATATTGTATTCCCCTTCATTCAGTAACTTAAACTCTCAAGCCACATAAATATGTGACTCTAACTGACACTCTGTCTCAGAACAAAGCAACACATCTGTTCTTGGCAATGTTATATCCCATTTGTCTCTCTTGAAATGTGATCCATGTCTTAAAGTACAACATTGTTATTGCCTCTGCCTCCTCAAATGTCAAAGTAACAACTCTCATTTACTTTCCTTTGAAGCTTCTGAAAACAAAAAGCCTTACAATTATGTCTTTCCATCCATGAGCAAAGAACAGCATGTAATCTTGAGGCCAACACCCAAATCTTCTGGAAGTTGCAAGCCCAGCAGCCTAAACCCCTGCAGGGGAAAAGGAAATTGGTTGCGGGTGACACCACAAGGCCCAACAGTCAGCCAGCAGTCTTATTTTCAGGGTCCTCTACCAGATTTCAAGTCCCATGAATTATCAAAAAAGGGCCAATGCTTTTTTCTAAGAGTATTCTTTTTCAACAGTTCTCTATGCGATTCATTGATTGAGGGTAACCATTGAGAACACATCCGCTCACCAGGAAGACCTTCAGTGTTAGTGGGGAAAGAGACCAGTATCAAGGAGAAAATACAATGAGAACAAGTCTCCTGGATATTGTGAAGTTGTACCAAGAACATTTCTGGGAGTGGAAACAGAAGAATGCAAGGCACCATTCCATGGTCATGCAGCTCACACATGTCATTTCAAACAGAGGCCTGTCTCAAGCTGCAGGGCCAAGTCAGGCTCTTCAAGCAACTCTTAGTCGGCAAACATCAGCAGGGTCTACCCCGCAATAACCCTATACCAACCCAACTACTTCCAATGCACTACATAAGTCTCAACCCAATGTGGACCTGGTATTGCAGTGCTTGAGACACAGGCAGCTCACATAGGCAAGGGCAACAACTAATACCCCATGAAGTTGTCACCCACTACTCACGGCCACCATCCCTACTTTTGTGTTCACCTTTTGCAGCACAGAAGATTTATCTAAAACTGCTTTTAGCAAACTATTTTGAATAAATATCAAAAACATTAATTCAGACAACAGTTATATTGATCACATGCTATTTATTGAAATAAAAACGATGACTTACAGCCTACTTGGACTTGACAAGACTCATTAAACAGAAGACATGACACAATAACAATTATATTTCACAGATAACTTACCTTTGTGCTGCTGCTCATGAGCCTCTAGCTAAGCATTGTTTTCTGGGTAGGCAGTTTCCAAGACTCTCATGTGCAGTAGATTGAGCCAGGTACAGCATTTATGGAGATGAGAGGATACCTAACACATCTCTTGCCTTCAGATGTGCCCAGTGCTTTGTGCATTCCTTAACTCAGGTGAGAATCCCACTGCACTGCAATGCCTTGCAATGGTTGTCCTGATGCTTGCTGCATTACTCAGTTGGGTGTCCAGACACCTCTAAACCTTAAGATAGGTTAGAAGGGTGCAATTCTTAAAGACTTCCACTTCATCTAGGCAGAAGCTGGGGGCCCTCTTGCATCCCTCCTCAGCCATCTTTGGAGCTTCAAAGATTAAAGCAGCAGCATGATAAAAGTGGATGTTGCTCATGTCCATTGATGGGTGGGTACAACGATGATTCATTTGAAGACTAAACAATGTTTTTGTTGAAACATTTTTATTGAAATATATATATTTTCAAACTAGTACAGTAGTTTCACAATTAACTGCTCTCTATTCACTTTACCTTTCCTCTCATCCACCTACAGCATTTCACACTGTACTCAATCTCTATGCAAACACTGCTATATCTCCACCAGCCACTCCATATTGTACAAGTTCACTACATCATAAAAACCTTTTTAAGCACACGTAAGCTCACGGTGATTCTAAGAGTTTGTTTATCCTTCACCATATAATACATAAATGGTCGTCAGTGGTGAGTAAATGTACCTTTTGATCCCCTCAGTGAATATCTAATATGTTCTAGCATGAGCATATTCCAGGCTTTCACCATCCACATTATTTCTGTTAAAACCAGATCTTCCAACCACCTGGAGCACTATTTTGGCTGCTATCTCATGGCTATCACATGGCTATCAAGGAAACACAAACCAAGCTTCCTATGTCCTCATTGTCCATAGATTCTCTCAATAATATCAAGAATGGGTCACCTGTTATTGAGATCCTCAGCATTGTCTGAGAGTGTGTAATGCTCTAGGGGAAACTAGGGTTATTTTTGGGTATGCTCACCATACTTGTAAGAGATCAACCCTATCGTCAAACTATTTTCAACACCCATCAGTGTACTATAGCTACATAAATGTATTCTTCACTGGCAAGAATAGCATCTCTACAGTAGATTTGTTGTACTGTTCCTTCTTTACCAACATAACTGTGCATTTGCTGGACAACATACACGTCAAATCTGTGCAAGACAGATTCTATGCACACCATCGCGAAATGATGGCCTTATCATGCAAGCTCACAAAGCACCATCCGCCCCCCTAAACTAGCAAGGTAGCAGGAAGAATGTGCAACATCAGAACATGACTACCCTGACTCCCCAAGGAAATTGTGGAAACAGATCTAGAACCCTTTAGTTTGGTAACTCATGCATATCCACATGAAATACACAACGTGGAGTTTCCATATTTACTGAAGCATTATGATTCTTGCATAAAATATGTGTACTGCAATTCTTAATAGAAGGAAACAGCATAACAGTGTAATCAGCATTACGAGAATGGTAAAGAAAATAAATAATTCAACCATTGTGCTGTTACATCGGATATATGCTGTCAAATGAATGATGTTATATTTTCTGATCCTACCTAGCGCTACCTATCCTAATGTGTCTAGGGTGGGTGAATCTGCAGAATCTCTATAGGGTGATCTAACTCCCCCATTACCTGTGGATATGTGTCATCAGGTAGCCCGTCTTGGTGGAGAGCTAGGCATCACCCCATCGCAGAAGGTAAACTGGAATCAGCTGGGCTGGAATTCCAGTGAAATGCTCCTCTGCCTAACAAAGGAGTGATGAAGTTGATATAATAAAACTCACTCATCTAATCCTGCCAAATCCCCATTCAGGTCGCTATTGTTGATTCTTTCGTGATGGCTCTGTAGTCAAGCGAACAATAACAAATAACAGCATTTTGCGCAGTGAACTTAGTCCTTGAACAGAAAGTTCAAGGTTCTTGATAATGTGCGTAGGAAGAAGTGTAAATATCAGCAACGCGATTTCAGAGACTATTATTCTGCACAGGCACACAAGCAAATGTGTCTTAAATGTCAGCGTTTAAGAAAAGATTGCAAACTTAGAACGGGACATGTACAATGGTGGTGCATCTAAAGAGCCTAATGTGACCACATGACACCCACTCCTTGGACGTAAGGTGACAAAAAGCTTCCTAAAATATATGCTACAAAAAGATACAGTCATGAAAACCTAAAATCTGAAAAAGCATTGTGCTCTAATAATAAAAGAATACAGAAAGGCAAATTGCAGTAAAATCAATATAAAAAGTGAATAAAAAGGTACAATTTAAAAGTAATTCAGAACAGTAAAAAACAAAGCTGACTAAAAATCTGCTCTGCTCGAAACTGTCAGATTTTTTAATGTTGAGGAGTAGACAAAATATTGCTGTTCCCAACAACCACAGACGATATTGCTGGTGGAACCCATCACACCAGCTGCATAGAGCAGACGTGTTCGAATCCAACCCCCTCAGCAGCCGCCGAAGGAGGAACGGCCAGCAATGAATCCGGAGAGGACGAGCCAGGCTCCAAATAACCAGGAGCTGAAGCATCCCAGGAAGGCTCATAATATGTATTTTGAAGCAACAGCATTTGTGATAGGCAACAGTACAAGTGGGCCTTTAGGGGACCCACCAGCTGTACTATGTCCACAGATACAACTGATTGCATCCCCAAGCATATGTCAAGGACACACTTGAAAGTGCAAAGTCAACAGCGGAATATGGGCTGCAGGCAGTGTAGCCAGACAGGCTAAAAAGACAAGAACCAGTTGTTGTTTAGTTCTTGGAGCAAGTGTGCGCTAAAGGACTATATCATTCTCTCATGACACAGGAGCAAGTGTGGCTGTACCATCCCCATTTTGCTGCGTGACAGACCATCCATTGAGGAGCAGAAGGAATAAAATCAATGTCTCGACAAGCAGGAACAAGATCAGCAGTAAGCCTCCAAACATGCTTTTAAGTACGGAGTGTATTGACCTACTGTGTTGCACATGTATGTTTACTACGATTATCGGCTCTAGCAGTGGCCTCCATCCTTCCATGGATATTTCCCTTTGCAAGTACTGTTTTCAAGTCTTCCTGTATGACAGTACCTAATGATTTCCCTGTGTGTATAGTTGCTTATAAATTATAGATATCGGCCACCTTCTGCCTACCTATTGAGTTTGTAATTTCTAAATGACTGTAAAGTCCACAGATTAACCTTTTATAATCTGTCTATTCATGATCTAGTATAACAATCAAAAGTATCTCAATCTTTCCCCGTCAGGTAGCTTGAAACTGCCTCTGCATGTCCTAAATGCCTTGATTTTTCCCCACAAACATATTCAGAGTCATTCTTCACCCGTTCTCTCCAGTTCGTGAAGGCCACCTCATTCAATGCCGGGGAGAAGGCCAATTTCATGTGTATGGTAAGAAAGGGTGCAGGGTATCAACTTTGTGGCATTTGCCTGTCAGGATGTCCCAATCTTCAAAATGATCTGAGCGTCTGGATTGATACAGAGGTGGTGACACAAAGCAGCTGCCCACTTCTGCCTAATCCACAAAGAACCAGCACCCTATAATATATGTTATTGGGCTGAATGGTTATCTCTCTCAATATCTGAACATGCTATGTCACTTTTCAAGGGGCTTTAAGTTACCATTTCCAATTTTCTTTTCCATATGAACTTGTAGAACTGTTGTAAATGTCTGTGTGCTCTCTCTTCTGAACCTCCAAGTGACTTGGCCCCCTTCAAACATAGTCAGGACTATTCTCAGACCCGGACTGGCCGTAGTGGGCACCGGGCTATCCCCAGGTGCGCAGCCCGGGTGGGGGGCCGGTTTGGGGGCCCCTGGGGCCGTTTTTGTTACAGGGCCGTTTTTGCAGCATAGCTGCAAAATCGGCCCTGTAACAACATCGGCCCTGTAACAACATCGGCCAAAAAACGGCCCTGGCAAAAGCTCCCTTAAAACCAATCTCTTCCTCTTCACAAGCAACAATAGCCTATGGATCAGGTCCTTATGCAATTTTCTGACATCCTCATCTCTCTCTAACATCCCCTTTGAATGCAAACTCAAATGCTGTTCCCCCTTTGGCCTCTCGGGCAAACTTTATTTTGGAAAAATCATGTTCCAAGCCAATGACACAATCCTGGCTACAATCAACTTCTTTTATATCACCCTCAAGCTCTCCAACTATCCTCCACACTCCCCCTCTCCGTGTATCCAAGCCACCCCACACCCAATACCTCCTCTTCCTGTCCACCCAGGTAACACCTCCCACCTCAGACCCTCTTACAATCCGTTATGCCCTCCACAACCCTAACTCACCGCCAATACCAGACCTTGATCTTCCTTCCCACAGACCATGTCAGCACTGTTCCCCTTCAACCTCCCATTAACCATTATCTCCCCCTCTGGTTGCGTCGCCAACCTTTTCTCTGCGCCAGTCGGTCCATATGTTTCCCCTCCCTCCCTGCCTTTATCGCTCCTGCTCTGACATCTCTTAACACCAGATATCAACAACCAGCGTGTAGCATCTCGATAACAGAAGATGACGCCGAAGTCGTAGATACTCAAACAGCTTTATTATGGCAACTTCACTAGTAGTAAATAACAGACCCCAGCCACAGCATGCCACCCGACCGCTTATCCGGGCGCTCGCCTTAGAACGCTACCAGCTGTGACATTCTAAGTGATGTCACCTCTTCGCGTTCCAAGGCGATCGTAGGGACAGAGGTGTCGTGGCTTAGTAAAGATTTCCCCTACAGTCGAAGATTCTAAACAGCGCCTCTCCCTACATACACCTCAACCCCCTCAGAGTCCATTCCTGACAGTCCAACCCAATGCTCCCACAATTGCTGAAGGTAACTGGCCTCCGTTCCACAAGCTCCTTCCCCTATTCTCTCACCTCTCCCTAGGAATGCACATCCTCAAATCGGCTGGATTTAATCTAAGTGACTTTCTGTCCTCTCGTCACTGCTCCCCTCATCACCACCTGCACGCCCTCTCCTTAAATTCTTCCAGCATATCGAGAGACAGTCGCCTACCCAGACATCCTTATCCAGCTACCCACCAACAAATCCCTAGAAAATTTTGAGATTTTACCATGCAAGGCACTAGAATCATGGTAATCTATCTCTCAAATTTCCGTACGGTACTACAAAGAACAATCTCCAAAGTAAAACCCTTGAACCACCTTCATGACGCCGTCCCAGGTTCTATCAGCAAATCACTTGTCACACACCTACTCCCTTATATGGACCACCATGGTCAACTCCTCTCTCAAACAGAACCTTTTTTCAGAACTTCTAAAAGTGGATCAAATCTTTCCTCTCTTGAAAAAACAACCTCTCTACCCTGAGAACTTGAACAACTGACCGGGAGAATCCCTATTGGAAACGGCTTAAGGCAGGGGTGCGTCCTAGCCCCCCTGCTGTTCGCCCTGTTTTTAGCTGACCTACCCCAAGTATTAAGAGATGTCAGAGGGGCGAACCCGAAATTGGGAGGAAAGCACATATCGTGCCTCCTTTATGCCGATGATCTAGTAATTATGAATCAAACGGAGATAGGCCTCCAGAGAAAACTAAATAGGTTTAAAGAATACTGTACGAGCAAAAAATTTGTGGTAAATATGGATAAGATCAAAATTGTATGTTTTGGGAGAAGGAAAGTGAAGTTCTCGTGGTATCTTGGTACAATTTTGCTTGAGAGGGTGACCAATTACAGATATTTGGGAATGTGGTTCTCAGGTAACTTGAAATGGCACACACACCTGCAAGCATTAAAAATAAGGGCACTGGCGTCGGTCAAAGGCCTAAAAAGCTTTAATAACACCTATGGTGAAAGGTCAGATAGACCGGTCTTAAAAGCCTATCAAGCAATGGTCCCCCCACAATTTCTGTATGGAGCCGAGGTTATTTATCTCAGTGGCAAGACCTCCTGGGATAGTGAGGAGGGAAATATATTAAAAAGCATATTCGCTCTGCCAAAATCCTCTATGGTGCAGGCAGCACGACTGGAGCTGGGAATATCCTCCTGGGCTATAACAGCTTGTATGAGCCTTGCACGCTTCTGGCAGCGGTTGGGAGTAGGGGAAATCGCTGAAATCTCCCAATGGGCTAAGGAGGAAATTACCATTAGTGAGCTCCCCTGGGCAAAAGAGGTGAGAGCCTCAATATGCAAGGCTTATGGGGTGTTAGATTTGAAGGTATGCTTGCCGCAAGACCCCATAATATTTGGGAAAAAAGAATTAAAGATTCAAGGGGTCAATATGTCCGGGAGTTATGATCGGGAATACCTTGCTCAAAAGACCTCGGTAGCACACATGAAAGTGGCTTGGGAGAGCAGTCAACACTTCCCCTACGTGGATCGGTTACCCAGCCATAGTCTGAGGCGAGAAGTCTTGAAAATGTGAATTGGCATAAACCCAGGCTATGCAAATAACGGGGTTCGAAACCTAATGATAGGATGTAATGGGAAATGCACTTGCACCTTAGGAACCACCTGCGATATTTTACATATTTTATTAGATGGTACGAGATTTTTAGACTTTCGAAAGGAGTTTTTATGTCCGATTTTTTAAAAATATAAGATTACGCACAGAATGGAAAGGGGCGACCACTCGGTCCCCCCGAACGTATGGTAGGGGGCCCGGATCCCCCCGGGAAACCATTTTGGGCGGGGGGCGTGTCACGGCTGGTATGCCCGAAGTGGCGTAGCCGGGGCGCGCCTTTTCCCGCCCAGGAGGGGTTGTCCTAGACACCTACACCGTTAGCCACGCCCAGTAGGCGTACCGGAGGAGGGTACACGCCCTCCCGAAGAGGAATAAAGAGAGCAGGAATCCGAAGAAGCGTCCTCTTGTTCCTGTGCTTGGAAGCTGCACCCACTCGTTGCACGTGAGCCCTCGACGGAACAAGGAGCAATTTTGAGAACTTGTAATTTTGTGTGTTTCTCTTTCAGCGACTTCGAGCCTAAGGGTCCAGGATCGTGTTGAGCAACGAGGATCGATATACGTCAACAATGCCTGGCAAAAAGGCGGGAAAGAAGTCCGGGACTGATCAGATGCTTCGCATGCTGATAAAGGATATGGCGAGTATGAAAAAGCAGATGGCAGCGATGAACAATACGGGTAAACCGAAAAAGGTGATAGGCCCGGCATTGCCGGGAGTTGTCCCCACGGGGAGGGGTAAAAGGGCCAAGGAATAGGACGGCAGGGGAGGAGGTCCCGGTTCCCGAGTTACCCCCAGCAAGCCCGGTCATCCCAGTAGAGGCCCCGGTACCGATCCCAGACGCGGGTCAACCGATTCCGGTTGTTGTTACGCCTGCCAGTGAGGAGGACATGCCTCCGGAATTAGCTGCCCAGTTGGCCGCATGGCTTGGCAGAAAGGGGGGTGCTACGGCACCGGGAGATACGGCCGAAGAGGCCAAGTTACTAATGCAGCAGTTGCGGAAGTCGCGAGATGCCGCGAAGGCGAATATCCCTCTTGTCCCCCCACAGGTGACCTCGGAAGGACCGGCAGCTGGTGTAGAAAAAACAGCGGGAAGAGCGACGGAGCCGCTACGCCACTTCGGGCATACCAGCCGTGACACGCCCCCCGCCCAAAATGGTTTGCCGGGGGGATACGGGCCCCCTACCATACGTTCGGGGGGACCGAGTGATCGCCCCTTTCCATTCTGTGCGTAATCTTATATTTTTAAAAAATCGGACATAAAAACTCCTTTCGAAAGTCTAAAAATCTCGTACAATCTAATAAAATATGTAAAATATCGCAGGTGGTTCCTAAGGTGCAAGTGCATTTCCCCGTTACATCCTATCATTAGGTTTCGAACCCCGTTATTTGCATAGCCTGGGTAAGCAGGCATTGCCAATGGCAAGGGAGGGGTCTTTGCCCTCAAGAAGGGAGAAGGTGGTCCAACATATACCGTTGGCCACGAAAGAGTTGATATGGGCTGATAAGTATGTGAATATGTTTTCTCTGCTGACTGACCATCGCGAGATGGAGTACGTTAAGACACAGAAGGATTTGTGGCACCCGAGTGTATGGCGAGCCAAAATGGCGGGATTCAGGGTTGATGAGACAATCTCAAATTGGGCCAAGGCCTTTGCGATGTTTTCTGCAATTATCAGCTCCAAGGGGTCTTTCAGTGAACGATGCGATTGACCCAGGAGTTTGTTCGGTGCGGTACGCATCCTTCGATGATGCAGTCGCCATGTTGAATCGCCTGGGGCCCGGAGCGCTGATGGCAAAGTCAGATATCGAGTCAGCGTTCCGGTTGCTCCCGGTACACCCACGGGATCAGCGTCTGTTAGGCTTTGTGTTCCAGGGCCATTACTACATGGATAGATGTATGCCAATGGGTTGCTCCATCTCTTGTGCTTATTTTGAGAAATTCAGCTGTTTTCTGGAATGGGCATTTACCAAAGCCACTGGTCATAGCCATGTTATGCATTACCTGGATGATCTTTTTGGGGGCAGCAATCGACACAAAATGTGCGCAGGCCTTACGTGAATTTTGCACTCTCATGAGGAGGTTTGGGGTGCCATTGGCACCAGGTAAGACGATTGGGCCGTCTACTTCACTCGAGTTTCTTGGAATTGAGCTCGATTCTGTGGAGGGATGTTTCCGTTTGCCAGTAGGGAAAGTGGCGAAATTCAGGGCTTCCCTGGAACTGTGCATTAGCAAAGAGAAAGTTACTCTTCATCAGTTACAACATGCAGTGGGCCAGCTTAACTTTGCCCTAAGAGTGATACCAATGGCCCGCCTCTTATCCCGCTCTATTGCACAAGCCATGGTTGGTCTCAAGGAAGGACACCACCGCACAAGACTGTTGGCAGAGGTTCGCCAGGATATGCGCATCTGGTTGGCGTTCCTGGCGGACTTCAACGGTCGAGTGGTGTGGAACAAGCCACCAGCGTCTTCGGACAAGCTGGGTTTGTGGACCGACTCGGCGGGGAGCGTGGGATTTGGCGCCATCTTTGGTAATCGATGGTCGGCGCAGACATGGCCGACGTGGTGGCACACCAGCGGTCTCACAGGTAACATTGGGTTTCTCGAGTTGTTCCCCATTTTTGTGGCTCTGAAGGCATGGCCGGATGAGTTCAGAGATTGCTCTGTGGTGTTCTGGTCCGATAATATGACTGTAGTTGAATGTATAAATAATCAGGCAGCACGCTGCAAGTGGATATTGAGATTACTGAAGGAAATTGTACTACTTTGCATGAGACTGAACGTACAATTCAGGGCGAAGCATGTGCCAGGTGTACTGAACCAGGCGGCTGATGCACTCTCTCGTTCACACATGCAGGCTTTCAGGGGTTATCTACCTTCCGCGGACCTAGCGGCGGCACCATTCCCCGAAGCACTCTGGCTACTCGGTGCCCCGGATTACAAGACCTCGTGGCAGCAAGCTTAGCCCCCAGGACAAGGAAGGCATACGAAGGAGCGTTTCGTTCCTATTGTGCATTTTTGGGTCCGGCAGCGGGGGACAATTGGGGTCAGGAGGATTATGTCCTGAAGTTTCTAGTAGCACTGCACAGTGAAGGCCGATCAGCGGCAACTGCCAATAGGCACCGGGCCGCCATTTCATTCAAGGCGCAGGCGCATGGTATCAAGGACCCGACATCGTCCTTTTTGGTAAAGAGTGCCCTTCGTGGTTGGCAACGCCTTGAGTGTCGTAGAGTGGACGAGAGGCACCCGATTGCGTTAGAAAGGTTGTCCCTGCTAATGGCGATTCTCCCTACGACATGTTCCTCCCAGTTCAAGGCAGTGCTGTTCCGGGCCGCATTTGAATTAGCATTCCATGGGGCTATGCGGGTGAGCGAGCTGGTTGCAAGAAATAAGAAAGATGTGGAGGGAGGTCTGTGTCGGGATCACATTCTGATTAAGGGTGATTCAATGGTGGTCACAATAACCAGGTCCAAGACCGACCAGTGTGCTATGGGAGACAGTGTTATTGTCCAGCGCATGCAAGGGTCCCCCATGTGCCCGGTGAAGTGCGTTGAGGAATATTTGGCGCAAAGGGCGGATACATGGGGGGGAAGCCTGCTGAGACATATCGACGCCACCCCACTGACGAGGTTTCAGTTTCAGAGGGTGCTAACAATGGCAATCACAGCAGCGGGCTTGGACCCTGGCGATTTCGGGACCCATTCCTTTAGGATAGGGGCTGCTACAGAGGCTACAGCCGGGGGTCAGAGTGTTGAGAAGGTGAAACAACTGGGACGATGGTCCTCGAACTGTTATAAGAGGTATGTGCGATTGCACATGTTGTGAAGCCAATGTCATGCACTCACGCTTCTTGTTTTCTGTTTGGTTTTCAGTTTCGCGAGCATGCAATGCGGGGCGGACTGTGCAGTCGACCCGGCACCTGGGGATCAGCGGTCAGAGATCACCGGCTGAGGAGAGAGTGGTGTGGGTCGTGGGCCACTCATACGTGAGGCGGGCCGGGGACGTATTCAAAGCAGGTGACGTGATTCACGCAGCTGGGGAATACGGGTACAGGGTGACCTTCCACGGAAGGGGCGGGCTCTGTATTGACCAGTTTCAATGTTTTATTGAGGAACTGTTAGGGCGGCAGAGGTCACCGCCATCTGTAATCATAGTACATCTGGGGGGCAATGACTTGGTGACACTCGGTCGGCGAGTACTACTCGAGCGAGTTCTATCTACTGTTAGCTGGCTGGCGAGAAGGATCCCGGGGTGCACGATAGCATGGTCCCACATGATTCCCAGGAAGGTGTGGCGGGGGGGCCTCTCTGTGTCAGCTCTGAACCATTCAGTGAAAAAGGTCAATAACAAACTTGGTAGGTTGTTTCGCAAGGCGCAGTTGCACTGTATTCCGCATGGATGTATTCGGGGGATCACATGTATCTCGATGATGGGGTCCATTTGTCCCGGGAGGGGAATGTCTTACTCATAGGAGACTTCGTAGCATGGTTGAGGGGTTTGTAAAAGCATGACCTTTAGTAGGAGTTGTGGGGGGGCCGGATAGCCGGTCAACTATCCGGCCTGTGGCGGTAAGGTCATGATCGGTGAGCAGTAATTTCAAGGTCCCTAGAGGGGGGGCGCCACCCACTATGGATGGGAGCGCCCGGGGGGAGGCGGCCATTGGCCCCTCACACGGGGAGGCGGCACCCACTAAGTATGGGTCGCCTAAGGGAAGACGGCCATAGGCCCCTTCCAGGGGAGGAGGCGGCTAAGATCTCCCTCCTACGAATTTCCCGGGGGCCGGATATCCGCGACGGCGGATGTGATAGACAGTGTGGGGTGGAGAGGGGGGTCCACGCTACCTTCTTACAGACACCTCACACGAGTCCTCGGACGACCCTTAAGATGGCGTTGAGTTAAAATAGGGGGCCCCCGCAAGACAAGGGAAATTGGAGTTGGCACAGAGGTACAGTCCTCTGCGCGCCCGCCCTCACATCGTGAGGGGGAGAGTTCTGGTAGTAGGGATCTGACACCGGTTGCGACCTTGCCGTTGGCCCGTAATGCTAGGATGTACAATTTTAATTTCGAAAGTATGCATTTGCAGGATGTTAGACTCGGCTAGGAAAACCTTTGTACTAGAGATTTGTTAAGGTTAGCCAAAGAACATGTCTTCATCGAAATGTAATAAATGAAAATTGTACATGATATGAAACTGTTATTTTAATGTTTTAATTTTGTTTCATATTTTAATAAATACGGCCGGGAGGGTTTACTCCCTCCCGCCTTCCAAAAGTTCAGAACTGCGTCCGTCTTCCCATCCTTGGGGATTGTGTTGGGAGGGGGTGACAGGCATCCCGGCCATATGCAAGCTGCCACTCTTTTGGTGGAAATGGAGAATTTAGATATAGCCTGTGCGTTGGGGAAATATATTAATAAAGTTAGGTTGTTCCTCAAATGCGCAGAAGAACATGTATAGTGCAGCCCTTATCTTTGAATAAAGGTAGAGATACTAAGGGACAACAGTAGTAAAAATTGCATTCTGAAGAAGTTATATATAGGCAACATTTTAGCGATTTTAACAAATAAATGTTATAATACTCCGTTTTAAAAGGAACAAGAGAAGTTAAATTACATGTATCTTGAGGTGTAATTGTGGTTTTAATATTATCATGTTATGCTGCTCCTCTTTCTCTTGTTGAATATTGCCATGTTTTGCTGCTGTCCTTTCTCTGATCACGGAATGTGGAATGTACTTTTAAGGTTTTAACAAATCAAATAAAGTTTTGTTTGACTGACTGACTGACTACCGCCCAGTCTCCCCACTCCCATTTTTAGGCAAAGTCATGTTATGTTTCATAGTGTCCCAACTTCCTTCACACATTCGAACAAACAACCCCCTAGACACTTTTCAATCAGGTTTCTGGCATGGTCACAGTACAGAAACTGCGGTGCTCCAAATAGTTGATGACTCCTATAGAATCTTCTACTCCGGTAACTCCTTCCACCTAGTCCTCCTGCATTCAACACTGTCAACTATATGGACCTCCTTAGTTCTCTACAACAACACATGGGATATAGAGGCACTGTCTGCAACTGGTTCTCCTGATACCTAACCAACCATTTCCAATGAGTTAAAATGGGCAACTTGCTCTCAAGACCAGTCAGTGTTCACCAAGGGGTCCCTCAAGGTTTGATCCTCACCCCAACCCTCTTTAATCTCTACCTAGAATCACTATGTGGGATAACAACATCCAAATATACATAAAAATCTCATCCCCGGAAGGTGTTGCCCTGTTTTCAAAAATACTCTTAAAGATTCTAAACTGGATGTGCAACCACCATTTAAAACTCAACTGAACTAAAACAGAATTTCTTTCGATCTCACCTCTAAAAGCAAAACCTCCAGAACAAGAATGGATGGCTAACCTTCCCACCCTCAATGGCTGCCCTCAATGGCTGCCCCGCCCTTGTCCAGGGTGACATCACCTTTAATAATCATCTCAATCGTCACAGACATATCGCAGCCACGGTCAACAGAGCATGACACCAACTTAGTCAGCTTTGGGGCATCCGACAATTGATTCCAGAACAAGACCTTTAAACAGTAGTGCAGTCTCTCATTCTCTCCAGACTAGACTATGGTATTGCCCTTCTCTCAGACATTCCCAAAGTTCACTTAGGCCCACTGAGAGCAACACTACATGCTGCCGCACGTTTTGTTTTAGGTCTCAAGAAATTTTACCACATTTCTCCTGCCCTGCTAACTCTCCAATGGCTTCTCATTGAAGCACGGTCCGAATTCAAAACCGCTTGCATTACCCACAGGACGTTGCACTCCTCTTCACCCTACTATCTAAATAAGAAACTGAAAATCTCCAGATCAAACAGGGGTACCAGAAATGCCCAATCCCTGCACTTGGAGCCCCCCGCCGTCAGTCGAGAATGTTACATGAAGTAGTCTTTCTATGGTAGTGCTACTAGAATCTTTTCTAGGGTAGTGCCACTAGAATTCAGAATTCTCTGTCTCCCTCCCTCCGACTAACCACCTGCCTAATCACCTTTAAAAAGGACCTCAAGCTCCTCCTGTTTGACAAACATCTTGATAATCACTGTCAGCCAGACATAAGTATTCTCTCCACCGCGATCTGAGCTACCTTAGTCATATCAAATCAAAATCAATGCTTTAACTGTGTATGCCCTCTGAACAACTGCTGTAACTTTCTTTTGTGGTAACTTCTGCACACATCTACTGATGTAAACGTCTAAGTTTGATTGCCATTGCTGTAACCCGCTGTAACCAATGTATCCTGCTTGTTGTAAGGCACTCTGAAGCATTTGGGCCATGTCTGCGATCTATAAAATTGCAAAAATAAATAAATAAAGATTCACATCGAGAAAAGTGGAGTGCATTGAGTTAGCAACATTTTTCCTCTTAAGATGTCCCAACTTCAAAACCATCTTAGTGACCGGGTAGTTACAGCGGGATTGAGGCATATTGAGTATAGTGACCCAGAGTGGCTGCACCACAACTGCCAGATCCATAAAGATCTAATGCCTTCAATATCTGGAACTGGGATGAAGGATTATCGCTCTCAATATCTGGAGATGCTGTGCCACTGTTCTCCCTGGCTACAATCAAGAGTCTTCTACTTATCATTTTCTGTTTCCTTTACGTGAGCTTCAAGAATTGTTGTAAACATCTGTGCACTCTCCCATTTTTACTGCAAAGCCTATATGAGGTATAATAATTTGGTGGGGGCTATCACTTTTGTTGCAGTAATTCCTCATAACCAGAAAGTCTTGTCTCCTTTCCACCGACTTAGGTTTGTTATTGTTTCCCTAATTATTATGGCATAGTTGGCTATACGCAGAGATTCTATCTGCCTTGTCACATAGATGAACTAATGTTCTAGTATTTCTTTAGAGCAAGAAAGGTCAGCCTCTCACTGTATATATACTCAAACAACAGAATGGAGATTTAAGTCTATCATTTCTGAACTGCTGACATTTACTTTAATGCTTGAGGCAATAGCATATACCTCCACCCTAAGACAGACATTCAAGGAATACCAGGATCCACTCAGGGATAGTAGCATACTGCTGAGAACAAGCTAAGCTTGTTTTCAACACCTCCCATCTCAATGTTACTTACATTAGAGGCCGACATTTTAACAACCAATGCGCATAACAGTGGTGAATGGGTCACTCCTGCATTTCAATGCTCGCCAAGGGAATACATCTGGAAAGGTTGCAATTCACAATTCACCAATGTCCTCACCTTGAGAGGAAATTAATTTACCTAGTTCCATCTGCACATATTAACAAACAGACCCACTTTAATTAAAACTTTCCTGAGTGACACCCACTCTATGTGGTCAAGGTTCTTTTCAGTGACCTGGGGCAATGATAGCATTAAAATTGACAAATAGACACTCCATAGGTGCGAATGGAAAACCCTGAACATACATTCCCTCGATCAAGTGATCTAAAACCCTTCGCTCAACTGCGAGAGGAATTCGGGTTACCCCCACAGCAGGCCTGGAGATACCTGCAGTTGCAACACAGTCTACAACAATGCCTTGGTCCCCAACCTTTGGCCCATCCATCCTCCCCGGTGGTGGAATATCTGTGGATCTGGGGGAGGCACAAAGGTGTTATGTCAGGACTATATGGTATCCTAATCAATCACTTGTTCTCGCACCCCTTCATACAGAGTCTCCACGCCTAATGACAGGCACAGCTACAACACATAGTTGCGGAGGAAGACTATACAGATATAGGAGAAGCCCTAGAAAAGATGCAGTATATAGACAGACGTGGGCACCCTTTCTCAGAGAGGCCACGGACTAAGACTCTGCAGCCACACCAAGCCTGACTCCATCTGACAGTTCGATAACCATAGATAGAAGAAGTGCACAATTCCCCCTGCCATAAATGCCACCTTGTCCTATAGTAACTCTCTTCCCTAGGTCCTCTACCCCTCTCATCCCATTTCCCCTTCTCCTTTTCATCCTCACCTCTTGCTATTGCTTCTGTTTTCCACACTTTCTTTTCCCCTCCCCCCTTCCACAGCCCCCTTCCACCCCACAGACTTCTTGCTAGACCCTCAGCTAGTATTTAGACGTGTGGACGGGTGCCCCCTTTGCACAATCTCCCCCTCCCATCTAAAGTTGATTACCACTATCTCATCCCAGCATGCTGGCGTGAAACCATTACATGTGGGACCGCAGAATACCCTGCCCTCTCTTGTTTTTGTACCAACACCCTGTGAACCCTGAGACTCAGACACACCTGCCTCCTGCATCCTCCCTAATACACAACATTACGCGGCCACCCTCTTCTCTTCTCTCTACCAACAATACCACCCAATAATTGTTTCTCCCCCTACTCCAGAATAAGACCAAGGGCTGCCTGACCTCATCCACTTATCATCCTCACTCCTCCCAGCCTCCCTCCTCCCCGTTCCATAACGATTATCGACCCCTTCCAACACGAGGATCCCTCTTCCCTTTTTCCCTATTTTCTATTTTGTACACTCACGATTTTACCCATATCACAGGCTCTATTGCATACCATATACTGGCAAATGCTTCTGCAACATGTAGTCTCCACACCGGATGTATGATTGAACAACTACTGCCTAAAAGACAAATTCCTTAACCATGAAGGCTAAACAACGAGCAATGAACAGAATGAGTTATATCAGAGGGGATGCAGACGTGGTTTTCGTGGTTTATGTAAGTCGTTGTTAAGGATGTCGTTGTAAAGGATGTCATGGTTAACTGATTGGCCATTGTTCAGGATTCGTGGTTCAGATAATTCGTTATTCAAACTTCGTTGTTTAGAATGTTTCCCCTCCTCACCGGATACCTATCACCTATGTACCATCATGAGCCGCTGTATTGTTGTTACCACTCTAATATAACCATAGAAGATACTATTGTGTGCACAAATTGACTTACTCTCTGCCCCCACCCCTGATCTCCTGACCTCCCCTCACCTTCCCTCCCCTTCCCCCCTCTAGCCTTCCACCTTCCTCAACAACTCCACTTATACCTCCCTCTTCAACAGTGTATACCCTGTATGCAATTATGTACTCAGTTCTATAGATGTTGTTGTACTGATGTGCCATGGTCCTTTTATCTTGTATTCATTACCCTTGTGAAACAAAATAAACAATTACGAAACAAAAAAAAGTTATTTTCAGTGGCCACAAAGACCAATATTGCAGGTCTCCTTTTCCATTTAGCCTGATATATTTCAGCAGTGCTGAATTTGAGTCGATCAGTTTAGGTGGGGCCCACCAGCACTAATTTTTGAGAATCAGCACTTATTTTTCTTCATCAGACTTTCACCCAGAGTAAGACAGACAAAAACGCAAAAGGGTGGAAAGAAAGAGGAAGACATGGACGTAAAAAGAGAAACAAAGGGAGAAAGCAGAGTTTAAAAAACCCAAAATGAGTGAGATAAAGAGGCAGGGAGTGTCTGGTGATGAATGAAAGTGGCAGTTGGTATTCCCCAGAGAAGGCTTGGACCTGGTTGGAAGAGCGTCTGCCCCTGAGGGCAAATTAAGGGGACAATCCGACAGCCATCTTCTCATCCGAGAAGTGGACGAGATCATGGGCGCAGAGGTCTGGGAGGAGGAGTAGGATAGGGAGTCCAGTAGATGGGCCGTGGCGCCGGGGATCCACACTGGTGAGGCAGAGTCAGGAACAGGGACCAACAGCCTTCTCCGACACAGAAGAGGTTGCATCCCTAGTACCCAAAAATAAGAGAACTGCCAGCAAACGGACGGCCCACACCTACTGGCCGAAGAGACTGCATGCCTGGAGGAGGGGCAGGTGGGTGATTCCCCTTGAGAGCCCGGCTGCTGAACTGTGACCGAGAGTAGATACTTGAGCTACGGGGGATGACTGGAACCTCTTCACCACCCCGACCCGCCCCCCCAGACTCTCAGATGCTCCTGGGAAAGTGTTCGTTTTTTGACTTGCCTTTTCCTCCTTTTCTTTCCTGCTCCTATTTCTCGGCTACTTATTATTGTTTTCAGTACAGGGGAGTCTTGACTTATTGGTGGACAAAGGGCTACAGACCTTGCATACTCTCTTCATGTGTGGTTCAAAAAACCTTTTGTGGTTTGGTAATAAGGGGAGACACTGGAGCATGGGGGTAAGGTCAGGGGGCAAATGTTTTGGTCTCACTATTTGTTTAATTGTTCTTGAAGGCAGGAGGCCACGATCGAGTTTTAATATATACACAAGCAGACACAAAAGGACACCCTAACTGACCCTTTACAGATGGCACAACGTGGCCCAGTGAAGACCTGCCGCTAGCTGTACTGGACTGAAATGTCAATGGTCTTGGCAACAAAGTTAAAAGAGGCTTGGTGGTGCAATACGTCAAGGAAGCATAGCCCGATATTATTCTCCTTCAGGAAACACACCTAGAAGGGACAAACTGCAGATTTCTGGGGAGGGGGACTTTCACCACCCTTGCGCATGCAGGACTCACTATAGGGGACAGGGTAGTGGCTATTTTGGCAAAGAAGGGCCTCCCTTTCCGAGTAACGAGAACCTGGGTGGAACCCAATAGCAAGTACGTGGGAGTGCAGGACCAAAGGGGACGGACCGAGATGACCCTGTTGAGTGTGTAAGCTCCCCCAATACTCCAGGCGCCCACCGTTGACGAGATAACAGATATTCTTTAACAGCCTGATTCATGAACGGGCCGTTTTGCGAGGCTCAAATAGCGAATCATAAGGAATCGCTATTTGAGACTCGCAAAACGGTATTCATGTAGGAATCGCAATATTAATTGCGATTCCCACTGATTCCTTATTTGCGATTAGCTAATTGCTAATCGCAAATAAGGAATAACTCCCCATGCATTCCTATGGGCCAAAAGGCCCATAGGAATGCATGGGGAGTCATTCCTCATTTGCGATTAGCAATTAGCTAATCGCAAATGAGATTGCGAGTACAAGGGTGCCAGGGGTGTCCAAAGGACACCCTGTAGCACCCCTGCAATGGAAATTAACACAGGTGTTGCACACACACATGTCCAAAGGACATATGTGTGTGTAACGTGCAACTCAGTAAAATGCATTTAAATGCATTTTTCTGAGTTTTCGCAATTTACCACGAGGTTTGACCTCGCGGTAAATTGAGGCCCGAAATTGCGATTTCGCAATTGTAAAATGGATGATGAATTACATTTAAGGAATCTCAAATAGAGATTCCTTAAATGTAAATCCTCGCAAATATGCGAATTAGCAAATAGCGATTTTTGCATTTGGGATGTTGAATCCCAAATGCAAACATCGCAATCGCAAAGGGCCAGATTCTCAGAATCTGGCCCTTTGCGAGCCGATTTAGGCTTCGTGAATTAGGCTGTAAGACTCTACCCCACGGTACACATAGTAGGAGAGGACTTTAATAATGTGATGATCTTGGGTCTTGACCATTCAGGGACAAGGGAGATAACCCTCAAGACACATCGCTGGTGCAGTTTGTGGATAGACTGGGCCTGACAAGATCTACGCACTGCAAACAGGAAATACTCGATTTTCTCAAGGGGCCACAGGGTGTGATCGTGGTTTGACTAAATCATTGCACCTCGGGGAGAACATGGAGTGGCAGGAGGCTCAGATTATATGGCAAGAGGCCTTTTTGATCATTCACCCCTATTAGTTGAAGTTGAAGTTTAAGTTTGTCTTAAGTTTGTCTTAAGACAAACTTAAGACAAAATCCTAACTTCTGTGAATACCAAAAGTAGTAAGTTCATTCTGTGAATGCCAAAAGTAGTAAGTGCATTCTGTGAATACCAAAATAGTAGTACGTTTAGGATTGAGTCTTAAGTTCATTCTGTGAATCGGGCCCCACATCTTCCTCTCCTTAGACGTTGGAAAGGCATTTGATGCGGTCCACAAGCCCTTCCTTAAGCAGACATGCTTGAAATGTGGATTAGGCCCCCAATTCAGGAAGTAGGTAGCAGTGCTTCATAAGTAACAGGTTGCAACGGTTAGGGTCAATGGGAAGAGGTCTTGGGAATTCATGATAGGCAGGGGAACCCGGAAGGGATGTCCCTGCTTTTGTTTGCTTTAACGGTAGGATCTTTGGCTGTGTGGAAGGGTTCTGAATCTCTGAAACAAACGAGCAGGCAGAAAAAATATCGTTATATGCCTATGATGCAATCTTATACATAAGTAATACCGCGACTGCTATCCTGGTGCTTTTTCAACTGTTGGGGGAATATGGGGCCCACTCAGGTTATAGGATCATCTCGGATAAGTCAGTGCTCTATGTTCCACAGAGCCTACGAGAACCCCTACCTTTACCACAGAGGTTTTGAGTGGTCGAGGATGGTTTCAAACAACTAGGAATATTTGTTACAGCATGAAAGGAACTTTGCTCTAGTGGTAACATAGCGAGTGTGTTGACGGACGTTCAAGCAGATGTTGTACGATGGAGGAACTTGCCTCTCACATTGATAGGGCGGATTTGAGGACCCGAGAATATCGCTCAAAGCACTACAACGTAACCAATATAATGGAGTGCTTTCACTTCGGAACATTGAAGGGTACTACTGGACAGCCCACTTAATCAATAAAAATAACTGGATATATGCTCAACAAAACAACCCACCAATACTAACAATATGGAGAGAAAGGCACCTGGACACTGCTTTCTCTGATGCAGATCACACTGGAAACTATGGCATAGCAAGGTTTTTAGGGAAACCCCTCTCTGGAAAGGGACGTGGCTGCACGAAATAGCAAAACTGTGAGGTATTGGCAACTGGGATACCATAGGTATCTCCAAGGTGGGGCATATTCTTGAACAGGGAGACACAATGCCCTTCTCCTCAATGCTCAGTATACAACAAAAACACCCAACCCAATTTCTGAAATATGCACAACTGCAACAAGCCTGGCGCTCCCATGGGCTAGGAGGGACAGAGATAGCTGAATATGCCCACCTTGAGGGACGAATTTTAATAGAGGAACTAGAGAGGGGAGCAATTTCTGACACATACAGAACACTTATCAATAACATGCTGGATACCCTGCACCAGCTACGTGGGAGGTGGCAGCAGGGTGTAGGGTACCTCGAGGATATAGACTGGGAAGCAGCACAGATGCACCCATGCAAGTTGGCTATTGAGTCACGTCTGTGCCTGATGCAATTTAAAATCCTACACAGGGTTTACTATGATTGTATCAAGCTCCATACCATGGGGAAAGCACCAGCCCTGGCATGCTTAAGTTGTGTAATGTCGTGCGTGGACCCTGGAAATAATCACACGTGCACACCTTAAATTACGCTAGTGGCCAGTAACTACTCTGACTCACGCCCAGAGCCCTGAGATATTTATTGTCTTTCTTACCAGCCAGCCCACGCGGTCACTGGCTCGGCCCATTCACCACATGTAGGGTGGGGGGGTGTCTTGGCACCCCTGCAGGGGCTGCAAACTTGGGTCAGCCCTAATCGGGCAACATTACAAGTTGTATGGAATTCTTCGCTGAAAAGAACAGCTATACCCCCAGTTCAGTGGCGGTGCGTCCATTGGGGGCGTTGGGGCGTTGCCCCACTAGCCATGGACGCACCTGCCAACAACAACAACATGCATAATTTAAAAACTAAGTCAGAACGTTCTCAGAACGGGATTAATCTGAGCAGCGTGCTACCGTCCCCGGCCGGGAGAAGCCCGACAGAATCGGGCAGCGCATAAGGGAGTGGGCCGTGCGGGGGGCGGCGCAAGCAGAATTGCGTTGGCACTGGCAGTAACTGCGCGCGGGCCAGTCAAAATATTGAGGACTCGTGGGTTTCACATGCGCAGTGTGTACTACAGTAACTGTACACACCGCGCAAGTGAAATCCAGGAGGCCTCGATATTTTGACTGACCTGCGCATGCGTACTGTGGTCCATCCACCCCCCACCCCCCATATCACTCAGAGACTAGACAGGCATGGGACCCGGGCCCCGGTCTCATTAGGGGCAAATAGCAGTCTGCTCGTAAACCAATCCTGGCGCTGTGGCGCTCTTAACGCTGCGCCAGGATTGGCTGCTGCAGCAGGATGGTACCTCGCGGCGTGGGTGTTGGCTGCTCTGCTGCGGCCCGCACTGCATGGCCAATCACCTGTGGCTATTATCCAGCAAAGTAGAGGTGATTGGCCATTACCACGCGTGGCGCACCAAAACAACAACCAGAATACGAAACTAACAACAAGTCTACTAAGTGAAAGTAGAAGTAGACTCGTCGTCATCGTCAGAGAGAGTGTGTCTTCTAATCTAGAGTCACTCACAACTCACAAGGAGTCCGTCCGTCGTCGTCGTCCTGCCCTGGCCTGGTTACAGAGTAGTGAGAGACTGAGAGTGTGTGTGCCCAGTGTGCCCCTACGGACCCGGACCGGACCTCACGACCACCGTGACACGGCACCTCGTCCACCGTCTACGACGTAAGTCTTTTACTGTGCACAGCACAGACAGTAGCAGCGCACACCACACCACTGTTTCACGAGTACTGTTTCACCTGTACCTGCATGTTACAGACGCCCCCCGCGCTTTTGCCTGTAGGCTGCTGCTACAGTTAGCATAATGTGAATGAAATGCGTTAGTGTTACTTACTGTAACTTGCCGCAGGTGAGTAGTCGGCTGCACTCGGCCTGTGTGACCCTAATTTAAACTTAACCTACCCTGCTGAATCTGATGACCGCATACCAGTCCAGAACTCTCTGTACTGAGAACTCTACTAGAAGGCTGAAAACTGGTGTGAACTGTGGGGTGGGACTGTCTTGTGACCAGAATGAAGAGTGAGAGTCGCATTTGACCCACAGGCTCGGAGGCGCCACAAGTGCAAAAAACTTGTGTTCTTCAAATAAATACCCACAGGATGGCTCCCGCGCCTCTGCGCCTGCCTGCTACGCTACCACCCACTCCGGTTCGAGTGTATGCCAGACAATGCCCTTGCGCCAGTTCTGAGATGCCAAGTTAGAAAGCCTGCAGTATAGCTTTACGCGTTCTCCCTGCCTGCAGGCTTAGAGGCTCTCAGAATAAACAGTCTGGAAGTATTCCTGGCATTCTTGTTTACTCCTTGCTCCACAACAAAGAACTTTTTAGGTCTGTGGGGTGGGGTGAGTATTGTTTGTTGTCCTACATTATGGCAAATGGTATTTTTAGGCCTATTGTACGTGATTGTGATACTGTTTATGTACACGTGCGCTAACATAATGTAGTAGTGAATGATTAAAGTTATTTTTCTTTTCAGGTAAAAGCCCTGATTGGACTCTGAATGTTTTACTGCACCTCGTTGCATTAGTTAAGAATCATGCTTCAATACCGCTCTTAGAGGGCGTCGTCAGTAAACTCATTCCACCACCTGATGATTGCGGGGATGTTACCACATCGAGGTATTACCACATTGGTAATACCTCGATGTGGTAACATCCCCGCAATCATCAGGTGGTGCGTTATTACCATTGGTTGGTTTATGTTATCGCATATTTTACTATGCTTACATGTACAGAGTTACTGTCTGCGTTTAACTGGCGGCGCCGGCGATGATGCACTGGGGGCAGAATGCGCATAGTGGGTTGTACTGTTTCCCACTGCCTCAAATTACTATCAGAGCTTCTCCATTTTAGCGACTGAAAGCAAATTTATTTGCTATTAACACTGGAATGCTTGGGTGCAATTGTGAATTTCTTGCATAAAATGTATTCTCGTCGGTCGTCCTTAATCTGCAGGTACCAGCTGACGGCATTCATAGCAACTGCCTGTCCATGACTGCTATGAGTGTACTATGGGACCCGTATCCGATGATTTGTACCAGCCCGAGAGGTGGATGTAGCTGGGTTTGGTTGCAGGACAGACACAATGGATATATAGATCCAGACCTAGGGTTCTGATATGAAAATAAGAACAACAGGACACGGACAGAGTATGATTGTAAGGGCCGCCTCTATTTTTAAAAACTTAATGGACCGGCCAGGGTTTGTAGTAGGGGTATTTTACCCTAGCACGACGTGCGATTTGAAGGACATGGAAGAAAGGCAAGTTACGAACGAATTATGTGACAAGTATGTTGGGAATGTGGGCAACATCTCCGTGACATCAACTGAAACCAAATGTCTTTGCCATGTGTGGAAAAGAATTCTTTAATGGCTTTGAAGAGACACTGATGGAATGAAACAGTAAACCAAAGATGAAACGGGTAAGGTCTGGGATCTGATAATATAAGAACAAATCGTCGTTGTGGCTACTGTGGTCCGTCTCGAGTATTGTGAAATGAATAAAAGACGCTAAATTAAGACAGTGCTGAAATGAAATTTGGGAAGTCATGTAACTACTAAAGACTTAACTGCATGATAAGAATGGCGAGAAGATGCACTGTCTTTATGCATTGTATGTGACAATAACTCTGCAACCATTGAGCCTCTGCCACTTTAATAGGAACAATATGTGAATGGTCCAGTCCTTCCTTACTGTTTGTAGTTACCTTTTGTAAAGATCAAACATGCCTGCCTTAGTGCCTTTACTATGCTGTCAGCAATGTCAGTGCCGTGACTGGTCTTAACACAAAGTCGGACGCGCCACCGTGATCGCTTCTCACTCAGCCAAGCACGGCAGGGTCCGTGGGCCTGCCTGAGGTCCGAGGGTGAGAACTTGAAGGCCTGATGTCCGGGGGTTAGAGGGCTGCAGAGTGTGAGAGCCCGATGTCTTGGGTGAGAGGGGCTGGGGTCCAGGGTGAGAGCGCTGCAGAGTGTGAGTGTCTAAGGCCCGAGAGGGTGGGAGGGGCTGAGGTCCGAGAGTGTGAGGGTCTGAGGTCCGGGGGTGAGAGGGCTGCCTGCAGGGTGTGAGCCTGAGGGTTTAAGGTCGGAGAGGGGCTGAGGTCCGAGAGTGTGAAGGTCTGAGGTCCGGGGGTGAGAGGGCTGCAGCCAGGGTGTGAGGGTCTAAGGTCTGAGAGGGTGAGAGGGGCTGACTGAGGTCCGAGGGTGGGAGGGTCTGAGGTCCGGGGTGAGAGGGCTACAGAGAGAGTGTGGGGGTCTGTGTTACAGGATGAGTGGGCCTGAGGTCTTGGGTTTGAGGGCTTGAGCCCAGAGGCCTGGAGACAGCAGGCAGCAGAGTGTGAGGTCCTGAGGTGCTACGGTGCAGTGTGATTACCACTTTCCGCCCCACCACTTTCAAATGTCACCAGCCGCCACTGCCCCAGTTTCAATGCCCCTCTATGAGAATTAGGTGTGGGGGGATGCCTCCTGTATGGTGCCTTCTTGATTAAAAGAACCGCACAGAAAAGGCTTTCAGAAAAGCACTGCCACAAAATGTCAGTCTACCTACTTACTTCTACGTACTTCTATCAACCTTCGGCAGGCCGCATTAAAATAATGCACCAAGACTGCATGAGGCATCGCTGATGCAGCTGGCTTTGGTTTTTCTGTGGGCTTTATTCCTGCATTCACACATTAGAATGGGGAATAATTCACTAATAATGCACTTACAGCAAAGCTCCGAAGAGCAAAATACAAAATGTTGTGATATTTTCATAGCACATAGTCTGCCCAGGTTCACCTGTATTGTTTTTGCACTGTTTGTAATATTGATTCGGGCAGAAACTTCCATTCGTAATATCACGGCCTGGTGAATGATTTAGAGGGGAAAGTAATTACCCCAATGTCAAGGCACTTGTTCCTTAAAAAATAACTTCCCAGTCATACTCGAATTGTCACTTTCTCTAACAAGGCAGACCCAAATGACCTCTGTCCTAAATTGACATCCTCACATGTTTAAACTTCTGTAAATTATTAGGAATATCTGCCGACTATGTGGTGCAATATGCAAAGAGACAAGGATTATCAAGGAAAGGAAATGAGTTTGCACGAAGAAAAAAGCAATGCGTCTGATCGTTGAGCTGTGACACGGTATGTCCTTAGGAGGGCTGGCAAAGTGAATGTGGATTAACCATCCAAGTGGCCTTCCCACTTATAACACATAGCAAAAAACTGAGGGGCGTATGTACAAGCCCCTATCACCACCACAACATCACCTAAATTGACGTTGTGGTGGCGATAGGGGCTGCGCCTTATGTACAAGGCAGCATTAGGTAACGCTGTCTTGTACATAAGGCCCCATTTCACGCTATGGTTAGAGTGAAAGGGGTGGGCAGTGGTTGTTGTGGTGGGCGTTCCACCGCAACACCCATTGATTTTGACGCTGGGTGGCGTACATAGGAGGCAGCGCTAAAATTAAAACAAGGTAAAAACTGGTCTTAAGATGGCGAAATGAGGAGCAATGCATTATTTCTCCTCGTTTTGCTTTTTCCATATGTGCTGTCTTGTGCAGTACACATGTAAAAAGCAAAATGCAATGGTTTCTTTATGTATACAAAGGTGTCCCTTCCGGTACATAAACAAACTTTAAAAATAACTGCCATTTTGTCACTTTCATGTGTGCTGCATGAAGCAGCACGGGTGACAGGATGACACTTCTAGGATTGTTTATGTGCAGGAAGGGACAACTTCCTACAAATAAACAATACTCCCCTGCAAGCAGACATCCTTGCACTCTGATGCAAGGGTTCCTGCATTGGCGCTAAGTTGCTAAACTTAGCACCATCGCATGACGAAAAGCAAGGCTGCACCACATTCTTGTAAATATGGTGTAGCCTTGCGTTTCAGAAGTGGAGGAGAGAGGCGTTAAGTCAGGAAGGCTAAGACCTCTCTCATCCACTTCTTTGTACATATCCCCCAGAGTGTTCAACAAGATTTTCAGAATATTACCTTGACGCCCTTGTCTGAGGGGATGGAAAAAGGAGCGCGATGGGAGTTGAGGGTTTTCAAACAAGGGGCTGGCAAAGGCTCTACAGCCGCCCACCATGCCTGCCCCCCATCGGGTTTCACGCTCCAAGCCCTGACAACTCGGCCTGCAGCAGCTTTGGGCTTGTCCTCGCGCCGCAGCTCTCGAATCTGGGTCACTTTAATTACACTGTACACGTACAGAATGCATTTTTTCCCGCAGTTCTTATTATACAGCGTAGTTGAACGGGCAGCTAGCCAACTAATCAATTTTTTAAAAGTACATATATAACATTTTAAATCACGCTAGACAGCCTCTGAGTGGGAGCTGTACATACAGTCAGTCCCAGGGAGGGCCGGGCTATCCAGAAGAACATTGTTAGAACAGATTTTCAAAGTAGGATGGTAATATTTGTGATTCCACATTTCAAAGTACTGACGAAGACAACAAAACTCTGAGCTCAAACAAGAGACTGCCACTGGTGGGTTTGCCTGCAGGCTTTAAACACATTACAGTAAAGTTTGAAGTCTATTAACACTTCATTGGCGTTTATATGTATTCATTTACTAGTGCTCTGCCGAGAGCAGTTTTACCACAGCGCTTTCTAATATATTAAAGATATGGCATAATAAATATATGTACAGGTTGTTCAGAGTGGAAGAGTCAGGAAAGTGAGAATTAATATACCACAGACAAAACTATCAAAGTGACAAAAAAGGAATCAATGCTATGACTTCCCACTAACCATGAACAAGTCTTACTCAAAAGATGACTTAAAGGCATACAATTTCAGTCAAGTCTCATAGCTACCCTGAAACTGAAATGGGAAGAACACATATGGCAATGGAAAGGTCAACACAAGTAGCAACACCTTAACAGGAAACCCACCTTAGATAGAACCAGGGCTTTAAGTGAGCTGGGTCTACCAGTGGTCAGCACCTATAGTTCTAAAAAGCAGGTGCCGAGAAAGCTCTCAACGTTTGCCCTCGCCCTCAGGATGACAAAATAAATCTTACCTCTGCAGCAGTGCCACCCTTCATTGCCTTTGATGTACTTTCAAAGATACTCTCATAGGTATTTCACTGTCTCATCATTTCAGAACTGAAGCATTTTCAATATGCTATACTAAGAAGCCACGGTTGTTGCTTATTTATGTTGTGGAGCTAACAATCACTGACAAAGCCAATAGTACTGCCTTGTTGTAAGTGTAATATTACTTGCTATATTATATATCTGGATGTAATGAGAGAAGCAGGAAAATACCTGCTGGGCGGCACTAAGCTAAGCATTGATTTTGAGCCTATGTACTTTTAAGCAACGCCCTTAATTACATTGGTCCCTTCTCTTTGAAAGACCCCCCTTCCCTCCCCCCCCCAGTTGTTTCATCCCACTTAAAGCCCTGGATAGAGCCCCCCTTCTCGCAAAACCATACTGTAAAAGATGCAGCTAACAGGAAAGTCGCCTTAGATTTAGCCCCACATTCCGAAAACCCAGTCTACAAACATGCAACTAACAGCAGGCCGTGATGTCGAAGCCAATCTGCAGGCTGGAGAGCGGGTTAAGGGACCGATAGACACAAAGGTTCCCCCTACCCTGCCCACATGACCTAGGGCCAGTAGTTCAGGCAACTGTGAGGGCAACAAAAAATAAATGTGTCCTCATGTAATGCAACTGGTGCTATGTAAAGCGCTCTAATACCCGATTCAGGTCAAGTTCGGGTCAGACCACCATCGGCGGGAGTGCTGCACCGGGCAGCCCTGCTTCCACAAGAATGTGAAAACCCTCTCTGACAAGAATTAAGTCTCCTTCCTAGCACCGCCGTACCCTACTCACCTACTCCACTCACTGGTGAGTTCTGAGCCTTTGTCCCTTGTTAAGGCAAAGCCAGTGCTGCTGAATGGTGAGCTTTCAGAAAGGTGCTGTCCCCAAGGAACTGGGCTCTTGCACATTCTTTCTCTTCAGGTCGCTGGCCTGTAACCACACTGGTCCTAGCTGCTGATGAATGGAGGACGATCTGTGACAGGGTGTCTGCTGCTCTTATTTTGCTCGACTTGCCATGTAACCTCATCTAACCTCTCACCAGCACCCTCAAGGGAAAGGAGGAGGAGCCAGGATCTAACTTGGCTGCTCAGAGCCTCTGTTCCGCTGAAGCCCTGCTTTCATCAACTAAGTGAGGCGTTTAATTCCCCCCTAAACAACTATATCAACCATCTCCGGACATCGGATGGTAGGGATGTCTGACGCTGTGGCCGCTGTTCCAACCGGTCATAGCAACACAAGGTTTCTGGCGAAAATCTCACCCGGCGTTTTAACCTCAAGATGGCGCCTGAGAAGGAACGGACCTGCTTTTTGAATGACTCGAAGCAGATCCATGCGAACTTTTACCAAACTACCTACTCCCTACCCCTCCCCGCTCTACTACTCTCCACTTTCCTGCTACTGACCTCTGCCCTCACCTGTCCTGGCCCTAGTCCCTCCCTGTTCACCTGTGAATTTTCCCTCGTCATTTGAGATCTAGCTATTTTGTCTGATGCCCGATGGAGCTACATGGTTTAGCTACAGAGGAGACAGGTCGGGGATGCCCTCCTTGGACGTCACCTACCCAGTCAGTCTTTCATCTCTCCTGTCTTCTCTTCCCACATCCTCCCTCTATTTATGTCTCTCCTTCTCTCCTCTCTCAATGCATTGAGATTGAACTATTTTGTCTGATGCCCGATGGAGCTACCTGGTTTAGCTAGCTCCTTGGTCGTCACCTACCCAGTCGGCCTTTAGACAGATTTCATTTCGTATCTCCTTGTTGTCTGTTCCCCTATCCTCCCTTTCTCACCTTCCCTGTCCCCTCCCCTCTACGCTCCATTTATTTTGCCCTCCATGTTCCTTAAATGTTTCCCATTGAAACCTAGCTATTCGGCCAAAGCCCGGTGGAGCTACCTGATAGCTATAGAGAAGATGGCTTTTGGGACTTCCCCCTCGACCGTCACCTACCCAGCCGGACTTTGTGCAGATTTTCCTTCGTCTTTCTGCCGTATCTCCTCCCACCCCTTTGCCCTTACCCCCTTCCCCTCTACACTTCACTTATCTCGTTTTCTATGCTCTTGTAATTGTTTGTCTAGCAAGTGATGTAAATTGGAACTGATGTAATCTTGTAATTTTGTGGAACCTCCTGTGAAGCGCTCTGATACCTCCGGGTCTAGCCAGCGCTATATAAAACTCTTAAAATAAATAAATAAATAAAACATATAAAACTCTGTTAAAAAAAAAGAAACAGAGCCTCCTTCTCTAGCCCCAAAATCTCAAAATAAACAAAATGATGGGAGATAATGTCAAAAGAAGACCAGAGACCATTAGGGACAATCAGCCAGATTCATCAATGTCCCGATTTGCGAGTCCTTAATAGCGATTATTAAGGAATCGCTATTAATGACTCGCAAAACGGGATTCATGTAGAAATCGCAATATTATTTGCGATTCCTACAGCTTCCTTATTTGCGATTAGCAAATTGCTAATCGCAAACAAGGAATGACTCCCCATGCATTCCTATGGGCCTAGAGGCCCATAGGAATGCATGGGGAGTCATTCCTTATTTGCGATTAGCAATTTGCTAATCGCAAATAAGGATGCGATTTCAAGGGTGCCAGGGGTGTCCAAAGGACACCCTGTAGCACCCCTGAAATGTAAATGTAGACTGATGTTGCGCACACACATGTCCAAAGGACATGTGTGTGTGTGTGACATACAACTTAGAAAAATGCACTAAAGTGCATTTTTCAAAGTTTTGGTATTTACCACGAAGTCAGACTTCGCGGTAAATAGCGGCCAAAAATAGCGATTTCGCAATTCAAAAATGGTTCATGAATTGCATTTAAGGAATCTCAAATAGAGATTCCTTAAATGCAATTACTCGCAATTTAGCGATTTCGCATTTTGCGATTTTTGTATTTGAGATGATGAATCCCAAATGCAAAAATTGCACTTGCAAAGGGCCAAATTCTGAGAATCTGGCCCTTTGCGAGCCGATTTTTCAATGATAAATCTGGCTGAAAGATCCTCCTATTGGGACCCACAACAGCATCAATGGCAATACAATCAGAATCCTTTTAGATTATAGTCCCTGCATCACCCACTGTAAAACAATGTTTCAAATCCAAGGAATGCGTATATGAAAACACATTGAATGTGTAATTGTGTATTGCTCATATCTATCCACTACCTTTACAAACCGCGAATTAGGCATAGAAGGGAAATACAATTATAAAACACATAAGTATCTGCTATTGTGACTCAGTAAGCATTCGTTGCCACACACATATTACAAAAGAATGATATCATGCATGAGAGTCCTTTTCCATAATCACAAGGGTTTACAAAATCACAATTAATGACTTATTTTGCCCAGTATGAGTTCTCGAAAATGAGGTGCTGAGTCTGAGTTCCTTCTCACCAGGAAACTGGTTTCTATGCATGACAATGCACTCAAATAACAAACACATCAAAACACATTCTATAAAACTTTGCACTTTGGTAAATCATCAGTCTCTCCATTTAAGGTAAACAAAAGCAGGGAATTTTACAAACACAACCATATAAAGGGGCATTCCAAAATGTAAACCCATCTTTTCCCCAGGGTACCCTCTCTCTCCATGCTCGGTAGCAGTCCCAAAAATAATATGTGTGAGGGGCATATCAAATGACAGCAAGTTTGGTAAAATATATAGAAACAAGCAGTCTTAATCAACTAAAAAGCTAACATTTATTAACTGGACGTCACACAATGTTTGATTTAAAAAAGGGAAAAAAAGAGAAGCTAGAAAGACAGTCTTTGCCAGCATAATTATGGCCGGGATGCCCGTCACCCCCTCCCAACACAATCCCCAAGGATGTGAAGTCGGACGCAGTTCTGAACTTTTGGAAGGCGGGAGGGAGTCACCCTTCCGGCCGTATTTATTAAAATATGAAACAAAATTTAAAACATTAAATAAATGTTTCATAATCATGTACAATTTTCATTTATTACATTTCGATGAAGACATGTTCTTTGGCTAACCTTAACAAATCTCTAATACAAAGGTTTCCTAGCCGAGTCTAACATCCTGCAAATGTATGCATTCTAAATTAAAATTGCACATCCTAGCATTAAGGGCCAACGGCAAGGTCTTAACCGGTGTCAGATCCCTACTACCAAAAACTCTCGCCCCACGGTGTGAGTGGCGGCCGCGCAGAGGACTGTACCCTCCTTGCCAACCCAACCATACGTTCGGGGGGACCGAGTGGTCGCCCCTTTCCATATGGCCGGGATGCCCGTCACCCCCTCCCAACACAATCCCCAAGGATGTGAAGTCGGACGCAGTTCTGAACTTTTGGAAGGCGGGAGGGAGTCACCCTCCCGGCCGTATTTATTAAAATATGAAACAAAATGTATGCGCTGGACAACAACATTGTTTCCCATAGCTCCCTGGTCAGTCTTGGACCTAGCTATCGTGACTACCATCGAATCACCCCTAATTAGGATGTGATCCCTGCACAAGCCTCCCTCCACATCTTTCTTATTCCTTGCGACCAGTTCGCTCACCCGCATAGCCCCATGGAACGCTAATGCGAAAGCTGCCCGGAACAGAACTGCTTCGAATTGGGAGGAGCATGTCGTGACTAGTTTCGCCATAAGTAGGGACAACCTTTCTAAGCCAATCGGGCGCCTCTCGTCTTGCTTGCGACCCTCGAGGCGCTGCCAGCCGCGAAGGGCTTTTTTCGCCAAAAAGGAACCTGTTGGGTCTTTGATGCCATGAACCTGCGCCATGAATGAGATGGCCGCCGCTGCCAGCCGCGAAGGGCTTTTTTCGCCAAAAAGGAACCTGTTGGGTCTTTGATGCCATGAACCTGCGCCATGAATGAGATGGCCGCCCTGTGTCTATTGGCCGTTGCCGCTGATCGGCCTTCCCTGTGCAGTGCTACCAGGAACCCTAGGAAGGAATCCTCCTGACCCCAGTTCTGATTCCCTGTCGGACCCAAAAACGCACAATAGGAACGAAACGCTCCTTCGTATGCCTTCCTCGTCCTGGGGGCTAAGCTTGCTGCCACGAGGTCTTGTAATCCGGGGCGCAGATTAGCCAGAGTGCTTCGGGGAATGGTGCCGCCGCTAGGTCCGCTGTAGGTAGATAACCCCTGAACGCCTGCATATGTGAACGAGAGAGTGCATCAGCCGCATGATTCAGTACACCCGGCACATGTTTCGCCCTGAACTGTACATTCAGTCTCATGCAAAGCAGCACAACCTCCTTCAACAATCTCAAGATCCATTTGCAGCGTGCTGCCTGATTGTTAATGCATTCGACAACAGTCATATTATCAGACCAAAATACCACAGGGCGGTCTCTGAACTCGTCCGGCCATGCCATCAGAGCAACAAAGATAGGGAATAGCTCAAGGAACCCTATGTTACCTGTGAGACCGCTGGTGTGCCACCACGTCGGCCATGTTTGCGCCGACCATCGATTACCAAAGATGGCGCCAAATCCCACGCTCCCCGCCGAGTCAGTCCACAAACCCAGCTCGTCCAAAGACGCTGGCGGCTTGTTCCACACTACTCGACCGTTGAAGTCCACCAGAAATGCCAACCAAATGCGCATATCCTGGCGAACCTCTGCAGACAGTCTCGTGCGGTGGTGTCCTTCCTTGAGACCAACCATAGCTTGTGCAATAGAGCGTGAAAAGGGGCGGGCCATTGGTATCACTCTCAAGGCAAAGTTAAGCTGGCCCACTGCTTGCTGTAACTGGTGCAGGGTCACTTTCTCCTTACTAAGGCAAAGTTCCAGGGAAGCCCTAAATTTAGCTACCTTTCCCACTGGCAAACGGAAACATCCCTCCACAGAATCGAGCTCAATTCCCAGAAACTCCAGTGAAGTAGATGGTCCAACCGTCTTACCTGGTGCCAATGGCACTCCAAACTCACTCATGAGGATGCAAAAGTCCTGTAGCGCCTGCGCACATTGTGTCGCCGGCTGCTCCCAAGAACAGAAAGTCATCCAGGTAATGCATAACATGCCTATGCCCTGTGGCCTCGGTGAATGCCCACTCCAAAAAACAGCTGAATTTTTCAAAATAGGCACAAGAAATGGAGCAACCCATCAGCATGCATTTATCCATGTAATAACGCCCTTGGAACGCAAAACCTAGCAAACGCTGATCCTTTGGGTGTACCGGGAGCAACCGGAACGCTGATTCGATATCAGATTTCGCCAACAGCGCCCCGGGGCCCAGGCGATTTAACATGGCGACGGCATCATCGAATGATGCGTACCGCACCGAACAAACTTCTGGGTTAATAGCATCGTTTACCGATAAACCCCTTGGTGCAGACAGATTATGGATCAGCCTAAACTCCCCCGGGTCCTTCTTGGGGACCACCCCTAATGGGGAACAGATGAAATCCGCCACTGGCGGGCGCTGAAAAGGCCCAGCCACTCGGCCTAGGCTCACTTCTTTAGCAATTTTTCTCTCCACCACACCTGGATTATGCTGTGCCGAAAGCTGGTTTTTACAAAAAGGTTCCCCACGAAAATCCCCCGCCGGGATGTGGAAACCATATAAGAATCCCTTCCTCAACACCCCAGCGGAGACATAATCAGGGTATTTGTTTAACCAAGGAGTCATAGCCATGAGATCAACGGGAGTAGGCAATTGTACACAACAATCCACCTCAGTCTTGCTTGGACCCTCCTTTACCTCCCGACCCGCTATTTTTCGATCTGCATGAACTCTCCGGGTGTGAGGAATTCCCACAACTCGCACACACATGCTTGAACCTACATGTACCTTGCGGTCTGTTACAGTTGCCTCTATTGAAGCCCCAACAGACCCCCCGCTTTCCACCATTCCCGCTGGTTTTCGGCTGGTGATCACCACCGGTGCCTGCTCGAAAGGGCACCGCAGGCTTTTGGCGGGAAACCCCTGACCCATTCCCACCTGGCGAGGGTGTCCCTGCCGTCCCAGGCAGGAGCTGCTTATGCCAAGAAATTGAGTCGAGGCAATCCCATGTCAGAGAGGAATCATACTCTTTCGCTTTACGGAATTTCATGTCGTAACCTTTCCATTCGTCCCCCTCATGCATTCCATAAAAATCCATTATACGTGCCTGATAACAAGACAGGTCGGTCAATACCTCGGGTTTACGTTCACCAATAATCGCAGTAAACATTGCAAAGGCCTTCGCCCAATTTGTTATCGTCTCCTCCACCCTGAACTCCGCCATCTTGGCGCGCCAGACTCTCGGGTGCCACAAATCTTTCTGTGTTTTAGCATATTCCATCTCGCGATGGTCATTCAACAACGAAAACATATTGACATACTTGTCTGCCCATATCAATTCTTTTGTGGCCATCGGGATATGTTGAACCACCCTCTCCCGTCTTGAGGGTAATGAGCCCTCCCCCGCCACTGGCAAAGCGAGCTTACCCGGTTCGGTCGTTGTTCCCGCCGTTTTCTCGAGACCAGCTGCCGGTCCTTCCGGCGTCACCTGTGGGGAAACAAGAGGGAGATTCGCCTTCGCGGCATCTTGCGACTGCCGCAACTGCTGGATTAGTAATTTGGCCTCTTCGGCCGTGTCTCCGGGCGCCGTAGCACCCCGTGCCTTCTTATTGAGCCATGCGGCCAACTGGGTGGCCAATTCAGGAGGCATATCCTCATCGTTAGCGGGTGTAATCACAACCGGAATCGGTTGACCCACGTCTGGGGTTGGTACTGGGTCATCAGATGGTATGGCAGGGATGACTGAGGGCACCTCAGGGACCGGAACCTCCCCTGCAACCGCCCTCCTCATGACCCGTTTCCCTCTACCCTCGGGGACGACTCCCGGCAATGCCGGGCTTATTACCTTCTTCGGGTTACCAGGCTTGTTCATTGCGGCCAGTTGTTTCTTGATGCCCGCCATATCCCGACCAAGCGCTGGGACTTGTCCGATGCTTCGTTCCATTCTCGCCATTCTGTTCACCAACATGCGAAGCATCTGGTCTGTCTCGGAACCCTTTCCTGCCTTCTTGCCAGCCATGGTTTCGATTATCCACTCCGGGTCGATCAACACAGTCCTGGACCCTTCGCTGTAAAGTCACTGAAAGAAAAACACAAGAATTACAAGTTCTCAAAATTGCTCCTTGTTCCGTCGAGGGCTCACGAGCAACGAGTGGGTGCAGCCTTCCAAGCACAGGAACAAGAGGACGCTTCTTCGGATTCCCGCTCTATTTATTCTTCTTCGGGAGGGCGTGTACCCTCCCCCGGTACGCATACTGGGCATGGCCATCGGTGTAGGTGTCTAGGACAACCCCTCTTGGGCGGGAAAAGGCGCGCCCCGGCTATGCCGCTTCGGGCATACCAGCCGAGACACGCCTCCCGCCCAAAATGGTTTCCCGGGAGGATCGGGGCACCCAACCATACGTTCGGGGGGACTGAGTGGTCGCCCCTTTCCAGACTTTTATCTCATGTCGCCTTAAAGTTGAGAGGACTTAAGAGAACAATTCAGCATCAAAAAGTGTGGGTTAGCCAATGAGTCCACTAGAAGGTGGCACCAAATCAAGATTCTTACTACAGCACGCGTGGCCAGTAGAATTCACAGGAGTTCGGGCAGATTTACGAACTTTTCAAGCAAAGCATCAGAGCAAGCAGAGCTGCTGTATTGTGCTACAGGAAGAGAGTCCAGACGGTTTCACTGGAACGTAAGTAGGTGAAGGGTACTAAGAACTCCTGTGTTGGTTATTTGTTTCAATAAAGTCTAAGCAGAGTATATAAACTGCACTAGAATGTTATAGGAAGAGAGATGAATTCCAAGGGATAGCAAGTGGAGGGTCTTGCAGACGAAAGCTGTGAACACCTTTTCGTTTCTGAAGACAAAAGGAAGGCACATCGCGCCCAGGCTGGAGATACCACAGCTGCTGAAAAAGGAGACAGACACAACAACTCTCTTCTTACGGAACAAAACCTCTGTTGTTCCTGAAAGGTGTGATGGTAACAGGCACAGCGAGGCTCCTTTTGGTGCTCAGAGTAGCTTATGTAGAGAGAGAAAGGGAGGTGTTGGAGAGCCGATGCAGAGAAATTCTGAATTACTATTATAATGTTGCACTGTTTTATTTTACTTTTCTGTTTGCTAACCAATATCATTGCCACTATCTTGTTTGTTGTTAGAATAACCACTAAACACATTCTCTGCACCAGAATAGGTTTTGAATTTGAATACAATCATTAAAGTGATGCGTGTTTATTCATGATGAAAGGTGGTTTGGAGACAGATTAATGCCTAATCCGCACCTTCCTCATGTAATAGGCAGTGGATTGCGTGGGGTAAAGTCAACTGGGTTCTCAATCTCATGATGTTATATTGACTTCATTTGCACAAACAGAGGGGCTAGAGAATGCAAGTCTCGCCCCATATTCCGGACAGATTCCAAACAACATATCACTGGTGGCCTGCAATCTCCTTTTAATAAATAGGGCGTGCTGAATTGGGGATAGCGTCTGAGGCCTACAAAATAATGTAAAATAATAATTTATTTTGGAAACAGCAATGTAGCCTAAGGTGTTCTTCGTCCATGCTTCTACAACAGTGACGATTTAGAAAAGGGGGGGTGATGAACAGAGTGTATGAGTTAAACAGACCACTCTTACCCAGTCCAAAGATCAGGGCTTGATCCATCACCGTTATTTATCTCACTGCCCCATCCCAGCTCAGAACCTGGCTATATGCAAATCAGTCTGTCCCTGGCCCAGTGCATCATGGGAACAGGGCAGACTAAACTACCAAGCCAATTCTTCACCAGAAAGGAGACAAGCTACCGGGGACCGGTTTCTGGCATTTCAGCCTTCTTCGGCCCGGCTTGCTTGAATCCTGATGGAGCAGTGAGAAAGGGACTCATGTCTGAGTATACCCTGCCACACCTATAGTGGCCAAAAACGATTTAGAAAAGGGGGTGGTGATGAACAGAGTGTCTGAGTTAAACAGACCACTCTTACCCAGTCCAAAGATCAGGGCTTGATCCATCACCGTTATTTATCTCACTGCCCCATCCCAGCTCAGAACCTGGCTATATGCAAATCAGTCTGTCCCTGGCCCAGTGTATCATGGGAACAGGGCAGACTAAACTACCAAGCCAATTCTTCACCAGAAAGGAGACAAGCTACCGGGGACCGGTTTCTGGTATTTCAGCCTTCTTCGGCCCGGCTTGCTTGAATCCTGATGGAGCAGTGAGAAAGGGACTCATTTCTGAGTATACCCTGCCACACCTATAGTGGCCAAAAACGATTTAGAAAAGGGGGTGGTGATGAACAGAGTGTCTGAGTTAAACAGACCACTCTTACCCAGTCCAAAGATCAGGGCTTGATCCATCACCGTTATTTATCTCACTGCCCCATCCCAGCTCAGAACCTGGCTATATGCAAATCAGTCTGTCCCTGGCCCAGTGCATCATGGGAACAGGGCAGACTAAACTACCAAGCCAATTCTTCACCAGAAAGGAGACAAGCTACCGGGGACCGGTTTCTGGCATTTCAGCCTTCTTCGGCCCGGCTTGCTTGAATCCTGATAGAGCAGTGAGAAAGGGACTCATGTCTGAGTATACCCTGCCACACCTATAGTGCCAAAAACGATTTAGAAAAGGGGGTGGTGATGAACAGAGTGTCTGAGTTAAACAGACCACTCTTACCCAGTCCAAAGATCAGGGCTTGATCCATCACCGTTATTTATCTCACTGCCCCATCCCAGCTCAGAACCTGGCTATATGCAAATCAGTCTGTCCCTGGCCCAGTGCATAATGGGAACAGGGCAGACTAAACTACCAAGCCAATTCTTCACCAGAAAGGAGACAAGCTACCGGGGACCGGTTTCTGGCATTTCAGCCTTCTTCGGCCCGGCTTGCTTGAATCCTGATGGAGCAGTGAGAAAGGGACTCATGTCTGAGTATACCCTGCCACACCTATAGTGGCCAAAAACGATTTAGAAAAGGGGGTGGTGATGAACAGAGTGTCTGAGTTAAACAGACCACTCTTACCCAGTCCAAAGATCAGGGCTTGATCCATCACCATTATTTATCTCACTGCCCCATCCCAGCTCAGAACCTGGCTATATGCAAATCAGTCTGTCCCTGGCCCAGTGCATCATGGGAACAGGGCAGACTAAACTACCAAGCCAATTCTTCACCAGAAAGGAGACAAGCTACCGGGGACCGGTTTCTGGCATTTCAGCCTTCTTCGGCCCGGCTTGCTTGAATCCTGATGGAGCAGTGAGAAAGGGACTCATGTCTGAGTATACCCTGCCACACCTATAGTGGCCAAAAACGATTTAGAAAAGGGGGTGGTGAGGAACAGAGTGTCTGAGTTAAACAGACCACTCTTACCCAGTCCAAAGATCAGGGCTTGATCCATCACCGTTATTTATCTCACTGCCCCATCCCAGCTCAGAACCTGGCTATATGCAAATCAGTCTGTCCCTGGCCCAGTGCATCATGGGAACAGGGCAGACTAAACTACCAAGCCAATTCTTCACCAGAAAGGAGACAAGCTACCGGGGACCGGTTTCTGGCATTTCAGCCTTCTTCGGCCCGGCTTGCTTGAATCCTGATGGAGCAGTGAGAAAGGGACTCATGTCTGAGTATACCCTGCCACACCTATAGTGGCCAAAAACGATTTAGAAAAGGGGGTGGTGATGAACAGAGTGTCTGAGTTAAACAGACCACTCTTACCCAGTCCAAAGATCAGGGCTTGATCCATCACCGTTATTTATCTCACTGCCCCATCCCAGCTCAGAACCTGGCTATATGCAAATCAGTCTGTCCCTGGTCCAGTGCATCATGGGAACAGGGCAGACTAAACTACCAAGCCAATTCTTCACCAGAAAGGAGACAAGCTACCGGGGACCGGTTTCTGGCATTTCAGCCTTCTTCGGCCCGGCTTGCTTGAATCCTGATGGAGCAGTGAGAAAGGGACTCATGTCTGAGTATACCCTGCCACACCTATAGTGGCCAAAACCGATTTAGAAAAGGGGGTGGTGATGAACAGAGTGTCTGAGTTAAACAGACCACTCTTACCCAGTCCAAAGATCAGGGCTTGATCCATCACCGTTATTTATCTCACTGCCCCATCCCAGCTCAGAACCTGGCTATATGCAAATCAGTCTGTCCCTGGCCCAGTGCATCATGGGAACAGGGCAGACTAAACTACCAAGCCAATTCTTCACCAGAAAGGAGACAAGCTACCGGGGACCGGTTTCTGGCATTTCAGCCTTCTTCGGCCCGGCTTGCTTGAATCCTGATGGAGCAGTGAGAAAGGGACTCATGTCTGAGTATACCCTGCCACACCTATAGTGGCCAAAAACGATTTAGAAAAGGGGGTGGTGATGAACAGAGTGTCTGAGTTAAACAGACCACTCTTACCCAGTCCAAAGATCAGGGCTTGATCCATCACCGTTATTTATCTCACTGCCCCATCCCATACAACAGTGAGGCATAATTACTCGAGAACTTCATGATTTTGAGTATAAGCTGGGAGTCCTTGGTATATGATTGGAAATAGGGATATGACTGATTAAGTTTACATAGTTGACATAAACGTCTTCCCTAGCACTTCACTGAAATAATAAGATCTTGGCGTTGTCTTTCAGTCATAAAGCTAAATATGTGAATGTAATGTCGATGCTTGATAATATTTATACTATTCAATGTTGTGTGCAAAGGAGTCTATTATTGTTGGTGATATCTGTATAGGAGTCTCTTAATTCATAGCCAATCCTTCACTAGCCATATAATCCTAGGTAAATGGAGTTTAACTCTTTCACTACAAGGATACTATCAGCGAAGTCTTGAATGAAATAAGTTCCCTATAACGCCAAAAACATAAAATCAAGAAATCTGCCCAGAGGTATTTATAAGAACTGAAAGGAAAGGGAAAGCTGAAACTGCATTGAAGTAAAATTGACCACACTTTGCGTAAGAGCTCTATGGAACTCAGAGGACAGGAGCTCCTGCAGAAGCAGGTGTGACCCACAACTCATCATTAATAGCACTGTAATATTTGTGCATGCTAATTAAACATTATTGTATTGTATTGAACCTGTTATAGGAGCCTCTGGCTTGGCATAGAGGAGGGAAGAGCAGTAATTAGAAGAGGTGCACCATTCTTAAATCAGTAGACCACCAGAGTTTGAGTTTGAGTTTAAAATATTTCTTAAGCGCGCGTACACCGAGCGGTTTCATGGCGCTGTAAAGTACTAAAACCCTGCAGGGGAGAGAGACAGGATCACAGGAGGGGTTTTAAGGTGAGAAGGCTTGTGTAAAAAGAAAGGTTTTAAGTGCCTTGCGGAAGAGTGTGTACTGGGGGCAGGATCTTAGGTGCGTCGGGAGGGAGTTCCAGAAAGCAGGAGCGAGAGTGGAGAATTTGGAGCCTCCCCATTTTTTGTGTTTAAATCGGGGAACTACGAGCAGTTGCTGGGTAGATGAGCGTAGCTCCCTGGGAGGAACATAGGAGTGAATTTCGGAAGTGATAAAAGCAGGGGCAGAGCCGGACCGGGCATTAAAAATGATGAAGCCCAGCTTAAACTGGGCTTGTTCCAGTATGGGGAGCCAGTGTAGGGACTTGAGGAGGGGCGTGACGTGGTGTGAATTGGACAAATTGAATACCAGGTGGGCCACCTGGTTCTGGACCAGCTGGAGACGTCACACGTTGTACGCGGGCATGCCACAGTAGAGGGCATTGCCATAATCGAGGCGGGAGGTAACCATCGCCAGGACTATGAGTTTGAGTGCGGAGGGAGAGAAGAACCGAGAGACTTTGCGGATAGTGAGGAGGGAGAGAAAGGATGAGGATACAACATAGCTGACTTGGGAATGAAGGGAAAGTTGGTCATTCAGTTTGAATCCAAGAGTTTTTACAGAGGAAGAAGGAATCGGGGGGGCCTAAGGAGGGGGGCAAGGAGAGAGAAGACAAGGGACTAGAACAACCACCTGTCAGCACCAACTCCGTTTTGTCAGGGTTTAGCTTCAGGTGGTTGTGATTCATCCAGTCCTGGATGAAGATCATAACAGACTGGAAATTGGATATTGACTCGGGGGAAGAAGATAGGGAAAAGATGAGCTGGAGGTCATCCGCATAGTTGTAGACGGAGACCTCCAGCTGTTGGAGGGCGAAGATGAGAGGGGCGATATACAAATTAAATAACGCATTAAACCGCACGGAAGTCCGCCGAAAAGTCACCCAATCGCACTGCTTGGGTGCGGTCACGCAGGAAGGAGGACAGCCAGACCAAGGCCGAGCCTTCCATTCCTGCCGCTCGATGGGAAAGTAAGATGGCATGATCAACCGTGCCAAAAGCGGCAGAGAGATCGAGGAGGACCAGGGCCTGAGGATGGTTGGTGTCCATACCCTTTCTGAGGTTGTCAAGGACCGATAATACCACAGACTCCATGGAGTGTGCGGGGCGGAAACCAGCCTGCCTGGGGGCTAGAATCCTGTTCTCCTCCACGACGGTACTCAGTGTTCTGGTTCCATGGTGTTCTAGTACCTTCGCCAAAAAGGGTAAGAGTGAGATGGGGCGATAGTTAATAAGAACCAAGGGGTGCGCCGGGTTTTTTCAGGATGGGTAGAATAACGGCTGATTTAAGGGGTGAAATGACAATCCCCTGTGATAGTGAGCTATTAAGAAGGGTGAGGGGTGGCAAAACACAGGCAGAGTAGATCTGTTTCAGGATATGTGCTGGGCAGGGGTCTAGAGGGGAACCGGACTTAACAAATGGCAGAAGAGAAAGGAAAGAATCTTCTGTAAGGAGAGGGATGGAGTCGAGACATGCTGCCACTGGGGGACCCTGGGGGCTAACAAAGGAGGGGGAGGGGGGGATGTTAGCTTTGATAGTGGCGATTTTGTCAAGAAAGAAAGAATTGAGGGAGTCACAAAGGTGCTGGGAGGGGGAGGGTTTAAGGGTGGCCCTGTTGGAGTATGCAAGGTCGTGCACAATAGCAAAGATTTCTCTGGGCTGATTTTCGGCGGTTAGGATTTTGGAGGAGAAGTAGGAGTTCTTGGTTGCCAAAATAGATTTTTTGTACAAGGCCAAGAGGGTGATGTACTGGTTTCTGAGGATCGGGCAGTAGTGTCGCCGCCAGGAGCGTTCCGCCCGGCGGACGTTAAGTTTATGAACCTTCAGTTCCTCATTGAACCAGCGGTTTGCATCGTTGGAGCGCCTGGATGATATCCGCCTTAGGGGGGTGACTAAGTCGCAGCCAGCTCGCAACCATGCGTTGATGGAGTCCGCTTGTCTGAGAGATGGCAACCCGTAAAGATCCGGGCTGGATGCGGAGAGTGTGGCAGACAGGGAGGCCACATCCACACGGTTCCATGAGCGCGCCCAGATGTTTTTGGGGAGGGAGGGCTTAAAGGCTGGGCTGAGGGATAGGGAAAAAGAGATAAGGAAGTGATCGGGCCAGGTGCAGGGAGAGATAGACAGCGAAGTTACCGGGCAGTTGAGGGACCAGATCTGATCAAGGATGTGGCCCTGGCTATGGGTTGGGGCGTGGACAACGGGGACAAAGTTGAGGGAGCGGAGAGACTCCGAGAACTCTTTTGATGTTGAGCATTCGGCCGGGTCAGAAGGCCAAAAGTTGAAGTCCCCTAGTACTACGATAGAAGAGTTATTTACTACTAGGGTGGCCACCAAATCTTGGAAGCTCGGAAGAAAGAGTTGAGAAGAAGGAGGAGGGTGGTACATAAGGACACAAGTGAGCGGGGTACTGAAAGAAAGTGAACGAGCCACCAAGAAGTCTGATGAGCCAATGGAGGAGAAAGCTAGAGGTTGAAAAACGATGCCTCTGCTGGCAATCAGGGTGACGCCACCACCCGGTTTACCGGGGGGCGGTCAGCTCGGAGAGCATAATAGGAGACAGGAAGCATGGCTAATAAGGAGGGAAGGGAGCTACCACAAAACCAGGACTCTGTGAGAAATAAGAGGTCGGGTTTGTGTAGGTCCAGTAGAGTGAAGAGTTCATGGTGATGCTTGACTGCTGACCTGGTGTTAAGGTAAAAGGCAGATAAGGCGGTGGGGGGGGGACAAGCTGATGGAGCAGAGCCAGGACAGAAGGCGGGTAACGAGGTTGAGGAATAGGAGTGGGGTGAAGCGTATGGGGGGGACAGACCCAGCTTGTTGATTCGTGCTATCGCAATAGCATCCAGAGGCCACGGGCCTTGGAGACTGGCCAGCTGTGCGGAAGAATATTGTATGGAGTGGGCAGAGTGGCCGGCCCCTAGTCCCATTCGGACGCAGACGGGCGCAGACGGGCTTACCTTTGGCGCGCCTTCGGCGCGCAATCGTCACGCCCGCTGCGCTCGTCCGCTGTGCGTCCAAAAGAGGCACATGATTTATGGGGGGTGAGAAGAGGGCGTGGCCTCCGAAAAGGGGACGTGGCCTGCGACCTCAACGGGAAGGTGGCGAGGAGAGTCTGTCTCTGGTGTCAAGTAGCGCTCAATCTGCTGCAGAAACCAGAGTAGTGACAGAGGGTGAGTGATTTAAAATCAAATAATAAGCAGTAACATACAGGTTTTTAATAGCAGAGTGACTCCCGGCTTCCGCCTCAGGAGTTAGTACATTCACAAATGGCGGCGCTTGCAATCAGCGACCCTATGTAGTCTCGGCGGGGGCCGTGGCCTCCGAAAAGGGGGCGTGGCCTGCGAACTCGGCGGGAAGGTGGAGAGGAGAGTCTGTCTCTGGTGTCAAGCAGCACTCAATCTGCTGCAGAAACCAGAGTAGTGACAGAGGGTGAGTGATTTAAAATCAAATAATAAGCAGTAACATACAGGTTTTTAAAAGCAGAGTGACTCCCGGCTTCCGCCTCAGGAGTTAGTACATGCACAAATGGCGGCGCTTGCAATCAGCGACCCTATGTAGTCTCGGCGGGGGGCGTGGCCTGAAGGCCTGAAGTCTTTCAATGGACTGCTATCTAGGGGCAACTAGGGAAAGCCAATGTATGGCTATTCTTAGGGTCTGACGACTGCACACATTTTTATGAATGCATTTTGCACTTTAGACAAGGGACTCTGTCACTGAAAGCTGTGAATTACATGACAATTGTTGCACTTAGGAATCCCTTGCTCGCTGCTACAGTCTCGACAACTTGCGTTATCTTTTTTTTAAGTTTAATACGCTTTTGAATCATAAAAATCAATAACATACAGTAAAGGCCTAAAAGAATAAATCTAAATATAAAAGGTAACTTGTAAACATAATAGAGTAGGCAACAGAATCACAGTAGAAAGCTGTTTACATTTTAGGGAAAGAAAAGGGGGATGGAGAGAGGGGGAAGGGGAAAGGAGGGAGTACTAAATATATTCATAGATACTAGATAATTGTTAAAACATTATGCTCCTAAGAATTATACAATGTAAGAACAAATAAATGTTGAGTAAAAGCTCTATCTAATAGTGAAAGAGGGAAAATAGATCAAAGAGGAAGGAATTCAAGGGGGTTGGACATTTTCAGAGCGACAATGAGAAACGTAATTAATAGAAACTGTATTTATAGACACTGTATTCAAATAATTAGTTAAAGGTAGCCAAAAAAATCTCCATTTTCATGTAGATTACATTGGGATGCATAGCAACATCTAACCTATGGTATTGGCATACAGTATTTCACAATGACTTAAGTGAGAGTTTGGTCATACATTTCCAGTTCATCGTAATTTGTTGAAACGCTAAAGCCAACATAAGATCAAATAACCGTATATATTTCACTCCTACTTCTATAGCTAATTTCACACACATAAATGATAAGAATTGATAGGAAATGCTGGTCCTGTGATTCTCCTTCAGCAGACCTTTCACATCTTCTTTTTTCATGTCACCCTGTAATTTCTTTTTGGGCACAAATCTGGGCCCGTCTATCTACCATTTTTCAGATCCACACTCCCATGTCCAATATTATTCTTTTTATGGGTAGCCTATCAGAAACCATTTTGTTTACCATCCTCTGACAAACGGTTATTTGATCTTGTGTTATCTTTTAACTGTGTTTCTTTTTAATACTTACCAGCATGGTTCCCCTTTAACTGGAATGTATGATGCCTAACTTGACTGTTTGTATCTTTTATTGTATTTTGCCTAAAAAAAGAGTTTTAAATAGAGTCTCCACCCTCCGTCACTCCAAACGCCCTCCACACAAAGCCTCACAGTTTTCTCCACAACCCAACAACAGGCTTCAGCCCAAACGGCTGGAATACACCATATAGCGGAGATAGGCGAAAGGGAAATCTATCCTACTATTATAAAGAGAGAACTGTGAACCTTTGAGGCGGGTAAACTCCAGAAGTACAGCACCAATCATAACACCCAATACAGCGTTGTAAAGGGGAGTTCCAGGAGATGGACATAGGCTATACATCTGGCCACCATATACATTAGAAAGGTAACATAACATAGGGGGTAAAGTAGTTCCCGAAAGTAGTCCCTTCTGTGAGTGGGCGTGTCGTGGGCGTCATTGGGGGGCGTGGCGTGTGCCGTTTCATCGAGCTGAAAGTTCGCCACCTTCACTTCAGTGGGCGTGTCGTGGGCGTTGTGGCGTTATGTTGGAAACTACAGTGGGCGTGTCGTGGGTGTCATTGGGGGCGTGGCGTGACCCGTCTCACCGAGCTCAACCTTCACTACAGTGGGCGTGTCGTGGGCATCGGGGCGTTATGGTGGACCATTGCCACGGGATACAATCAATCAATGTGGCCGTCAATCATATAGCCATATGACAATAGCGTTAGCCTCCTGCATCACGCCCCCTGAGAATAGCGTTTAAAGCACCCTGAAAACGTCACACGTCGCCTGCATCACGCACCCAAAGAATAGCGTTCTACGCACCCTGACAACGTCACACGCTGCCTGCACCACGCCCACTGAGATTAGCCTTCGCCGCGATCGGTGCAACGGAAACACAGGTTCGGCATTGACTCACACACCGCCTGCATCACACCCACTGACATTAGCCTTCGCCGCGATCGCTGCAACGGAAACACAGGTTCGGCATTGACTCACACGCCGCCTTCATCACACCCACTGACATTAGCCTTCGCCGTGATCGCTGCAACGGAAACACAGGTTCGGGATTCAGCATTAACTTAAAACTCAAAAAGTAAGTTACGTAAGCATTTAACACATTCTCTTTTTATGCCCGGACAACGTCGGGACGGGCTGCTAGTACCAATATAATGTTATAACAATAAAGGAACTACATTGACCTTATACATTAATAAAGATCAGATAAGAATTATAAATTGCAAGTACATTTGTAGATCAGGGAGTCCCAGACCTTCCATATATATCCCTGTTCAATTTCAAGGTCACTAGACTTCCCCTGCTTTTCTTACCTACCTACACTGATGAGATCAGAAGGCTATTCAACTCCGAAAATGTCGACAAGGTTATTATGAACATACATTTCAGTAACACTTAAAGGTATTGTGGTAACACCATCATTCTGCTGAGAGCAATGCTACCTATTGCCAATACTGGCATTATTACAAAACGTTATTGACATCATGAGGCCCTGTAGAGCCCTATCCATATTGTAGGTGTATTGATTCGCCGAGGAGTGAACAATCTGGATTCCCAAATATCTAAACACCTGCAAATCTCTTGGGCACTAGCCATGTTCCAGACAGCAAGTCCAGCCAGAGGAAAGAGCACAGTGTTATATTTATTAATGTTGATACCTAAGGTGGCACAAAATGTATCCAGTGCCTGTAGAAAAAGATGCAAAGATATTTGAGGCTGTTTTAGATATACAAGAGTATTGTCGGCATAAATAAAGGATATTTGCATAGTATTTCCTACTTCAATTCCCCAGTCCAGTAGTTCATTCCGAGGTATATCGCGAAGAGCTCCACTACCATGGCAAAGAGCAGGGAGGACAGAGGGCATCCCTGGCTGGTACCTCGTGCTTTATCTATTGCTACCAATACCAATCCACTGGTACGTATATTTGCAAATGGGCCTAATTTTTATTAATCTCACCCATCCCTTGAACTGGGGTCCAAATCTCATCCGTCTAAGTACTGCCCATTGGTTTTCAAAATTAAGGGTGTTTAAAGCTTTCTCAATGTCCTGCGCCACTAGCACCGTCCATCTCCTTATCTCGGACTATATGCATGACATGGGAAAGTCTCCATAGATTCATGTTGATTCCCCTACCTAGCATAAAACCACACTAATCTTCACGATTCAAATAGGTACCAGACACCGTAATCAAGTCACCAGCACCTTTGGAAGAACCTTTGCAGCTACATTCATCATGGATTGGGGTCGATAAGAAACCATTTGGGTTATTGCCTGGATTGGGTACCATCATTAGTAACTTTTCTGTTAGTGATGGTGGAAGCACATCAGCACTGTTAGATTCCCTCAGCTTTACCTAGGTGTCAATTGGACTTCATGAAGTTGATAGAACTCTGATAGCAAGCCATCAGTACCTGGGGCTTTACATTGGGAGATATCTTTGATAGCCTCCATCAAATCCTCCCTCTGTAATTCTGATTCCAACTACAAATACTGTTCTTAATTATGCTTCGGTAGAGTCAGTTAGATCAGGAAGTTGTACATCTGTTTTATAGATAGTCCTCATACAGTGCCACCAAATGAGTGCAAAATGTCTTAATGCTAATTGTGCAAGTAATAATAATCTACCAGGAGAGGGCAACCATTCCTTTGTCTTTCTTCATAAAACTACTCACTCCTCCTGAGTTTAAATATGAATGTTGGTCTCTGTTAATTTCTACCAGAGTATCATGGTAAAATCAGCATCTTCAAAGCCACTATAATTGACTTTGGCGCTTTTTAAGAGTTGGCCATCGAGGTATTCACTCTGGCAAGATCCGAGTGCACCTGTGTTCCTGCACCTGGGATTACTAGTTTTGAGAACACAAGGACACATTTTATCAGCTGTAAAAAGCATAACTGGTAATACCAGCGGGTGTGTGGGTCCAGCAGTGAGCAAAGGCTAATGCAACCACAACCTCACCTTCCCTTTGAGCAGTCGGAGAACTGGTACCTGGGGGGTGTGACATTCCACCACTTCTTTTGCCCCCTAAGGCCGCCGCACAGCAATCTGCTGTGGCCAGTCACTTCCATTTACCATCTTCTCAGAGGTATTAAATGGGAGCACAAAGCTTCCCAGAATCAGGCAAAACTTTAACATACCAGTAATTCTAATTCTAGCAGGTTAACCTCCATTTTGTTTTATTATTAAAACTTATGATGCTCATTACCTCATAGGGAGATACCATCCACAATCATCAATCTTAACACCAGTATCTCCTCATGGAGTTAATAGAGGCACTTCCTCTTAGTAAAAATTTGCTAGAACTGAGCTATTATTGACCACTGAGAATTTTTGTTCACGAGCACCCTGAAACAGCCGGGCACTTTAGGCCTAGACCTTTTCTAGAGACACACTCCGATGGTTTTTTAACAGCATGAAAGTGTAAAGGAGAGAAAAGTTGGTAATAAACAGTTAATTAGCCAATAATTATCTTTAATACATAATAACCCACTGACAAGTACATAAGGTTGGTTTGTTTATTACAAAGCCACAAATAACTGGACATAAGACACCTCAACAAGAGGGTATAGAAATTCAAAGAATTAGCACAAAGCCAAATCTTCGTATCCAATTTAGACAATGCATTATGAACAAAACTAATAATTCAAGAAGTAGAACACTGAAAATCAGTAAGCATGAGTCCAAATTTCCCTGCATCGAAGGTTGAGGAGTGAAAAGCATTAAATCTTTTCCTACTCTAATGCTAAGATGACATCCCCATATAAGCATTTTCAAAAGAAAGGAAAGGTGTCAGTACATGGAGTCTACCTAAGAAGCCTCTCCACCATCAATGGGTCAAGTAGCATAAAGACACTATCGCAAAGAAAGATCCCTTCTGAGATGCTCTCTCTCTGAAGCCTATAAGGAAGTGGGCACTTTCCCTAGTTCCAACAAACAGTTATCCACAGGTAGAATTCCCGTAGTGTGCCTCGCTCACGCCATCTACTCTGAGTACAGTCCTGAGCCTGCTTTTCCACGTTGTTCTCCATGTGCAATCTTTGCAACATTTTGTCCTTTGCTCCCAGGCCGTCTCTCATGTGAAATCCAGTGTCTTTCCTTTATCGATCCAAGTCGCACGATCCTTGCCTAGCTGCTAAAACAAAGACATTAGTCTGTCTAAAAGAACGCTTCTTCAACCACCGGCAATACACAACATGAGAAAGAACAGCTTCCGCAGCGTACATGGAATTCAAACTATTAATTCTAAAGCAAGAGCTTTCAGGGACTTGCATTTCACGTGTACAATTTCAGCTAACATAAAAATGTCTAATTTTAAGCATTACAGATTGGCATAACCTTTTTGTGTTTTATCAAACACATTTACCAAATTATAGGAACATTAGTGTTAAGCACTTTCAGTATGTGAGTGACATTACCTTCACAACAGGAGTTCTTCATGTTAAGGTATTCTGCTAGTTACCTTCATCTCCTATATTAATTCTCCATGTTACTTATCAATAACCCAAATCATGCCACACAGTTATGTTACTACAATCACAATTCTAATACCTCACGGTAATATAGTTGCAAGATGTTTTCCAGGTGCATTCTACATGTTTTGCAAAGTTATCCTGTGCCCTGGGCACCCCCAACATTTTGCTGACTGGTACTGGTGGTAACTGACTCTGACTGACCCTGGGCTCTGCCTACCCAGGCCCAAAGCCAGTGCTATGCTGAAAGAGACTCATTTAGAATACAGTGAAAACACCTACATACACTAGAGTACACTATGGATTGGCGTACCCTTGTGATTGGCATGACCTACCCTCTAAGGCCCTAGTACATAATAGGGCAGGGGGATTGAAACTACCTATCAGTCCCTAGTATATAATAGGGCATTGCAGTTTAGAGGCCAGAAGCCCTTTCTGCACTTGCATGTGTGCACTGCTGAAGCCTGTGGTCAGTTTAAAAGACGCACTGTGTTGCAGGACTGCTTTTAAAAAGTAAATTGTGCCCAAACTCGACTTTTGTGTTTGGGGCACTTAAAAATGGTTAACCTACAATGTTTGGGCATATTAGGTACCCCCAGGGTCTCCCCTAGGTATCCTGGTGGGTGGGGGGGGGGGGGGGGGCAGGTATGTTTAAGGTTGACCCTTATAAAATGAGTTTTATATGCCCTGGGAAAGTGAAATTGCACATTTCACTCCCCACAATGTGATAAAGTGTGGCCCAAAATAGACTTTGGTGGTAGGAGATCCGAGGAGGGAGGATCTGCAATTTTTCTGCATATTCAGAACCCCTAAAGTCTCCCCTAGGTATACCAGGTGTGGGGGTCGTGTAGATATAGGCAGAGTACTTATAAAATATGTGTTTATAAGCCCTGGTTATTTTTCCCATTGCAAACCTCCTGCCACGTAGGTTAACATGGGAGGAAGTTATTAACTAATAATTCTTTATAGGGGAAGACTAAAAGTGCCATTCAAAGACTTATGATAGTGTTGAATGTCTCCTAAAATGTATATACAAGAAGTTAAGACTTTCTTGTTTGTAAGTCCAAATTCAGCCTTTGATTGCTTTGCCCTGATTGTTCAGAGATAACAGAGATAAGTGTGTGAGCCTGGCTGCTTTGGAGAGGTATTAAATGACCCCTGGCGATAGGAAGCCTCCCGGGGAGGAGAGGTTGCTGGACATAGGAATTGCAGAGCCTGGGGAGGATCAATAAATAATGCTCTTCATGGGAAGGGAAAGAAAAGCTAAAGACATCAGTTTCATTTACAACTCTCCTCTTTGACCCAAGGCAGATGCTAGGCTTAAGAAAAGAATGAACAGATGCAAGGGAGAGATACTATGGAGATTAGCCATCCTAGGGGTGTGTTTAGCCAGCTCTTCTTTCCCTGCTGAAAATTCGAACACAGTGAATTTTGAAAGAATAGTGGTTTCTGGGTTAGCATTTTGCCACACTGTACAGGAACTGGTCAGACCTTAGGGTGGAACCCTGCAGGCCATTGGACATGAGAGACCTCCTGCTTGACCCAGAGAAGTTGGAATAAGTATCTGAGAAGGGCAGAGCCCCTCAGATCTGCTCCTTGAAACTTAAGAAAGCAAGACGGGCCATGCTGGAAGTTTGATGTGCATTTCCCAAGGCCTGCACGCTGAATATTGCACCTTCAGCACCATCTGCAACTACAGCCTGTGGATTACTTTGCTGTAAAAGGACAAAAGAGTGGACTCCCTGCAAGCTATAGGTTAACAGAGCTCACCTGGAACATCACTGCCAAGAATCCCCAGCTTGGTGTACTACCAGCGGATTTGTAAGGGTTTTGTCCAAGTGGATTGTGGGAATGAAGTCTCACATTTTCAAGGACCATCTTGGAACTTCCAGAACCTTGGATTGTGTGTTGGATACTTTGGGACCCGCAAGAACAACTTCATAAAGGAGTTCTAACAGTACCCAGCCTGCTGGATGGGGCCGCACAAGACTGGTGAGAGATCCTCCAGAACAATTGCTCAATTTGAATGTATCCCATGTCGGAGGCAACAAAATGACTAATATTTAAAAAATCATATCTCCGTTTTCCTACAGTGGATTTTTGTTCGTTTTGGTGTCATTTAAAAGATAAAAATATTTGCTATTTTTATAAATTGGTGTTAGGTTTTTATTTTGTGGTGTGTCTAAATTATTTACTGAATTGGTGTTTTTAAATACTTTACATGCCTGTCTTTGAAGTTAAGACTGCCTGCTTGCAGCCAAGCTATCAAGAGTTGAGCATAGGAAAAATGTTCTAAGACCTATTCTGAGCCCTATACTGTGTTACTGTTACTGGCCTTTTTGTCAGTGGCAGATACATATTTGCCCCTACTAATAATCCACTTTCCAACAACGCATGATTATGATGCACCCCTACAAATGAAATGAGATTTCCGCTGCATCAACCACCAGGGAGAACACTACCAATTAACTTTTGGGACCTAGCTAAGGCACTAAAGTGTTTGACCCACTATTTATGGCATGTTCCCAACAATAACTTTCACAGCAATCTGAAGGTCTGGCGAGATCAATTTTCTCTTAAATTCCGTTGGTCTGGTGAGATCACTTGTCTCTTAAATTATCTTGCATGCTATCTGAACCTGACAAGGCTGGACATGTAATAAACCCATACTGTCTTGAGCAAGAAACTGCAATTTTTCTCGTTTCCTTGATTTGCATTGGGAGCTACTAAAAACACCTAGCAATCCAGACACTGACCAAATATGCTGTGCTATTTGGTGAGCAATTCAAAGCAAGATATTGGTGAACCAAGGTCTCTTAATTGCTTAATGCATCAGACTTCCTGATGCAAAAAACTGTGGATCATGAAATAGAGAACAGACAGCACATAGAAGAGAGTAAATACACATGAAGGTAAAGCTGCTTCTAGAAGCTTACTGATGTTTTACAACAAACCCACCACAACAGTAGGGATACGATGGTATTAAACGAGTGAAAAAACACCCATAAACATTACAGTCTTGCAATAGCTCCCTCAAAACACCCACTCTCTTCAAGTATCTATGCTAAGTCAGTCAAATGCTTTTACCTCAAAGGTCAGCATTATAAGGGGTTATATTAAGGTAGCGGATACATTGAATGGCGATACTGATAATAAAGGACTGTTGTACCTTCTCATCGAAATGAGCCTGAGAATCAAGGTAATTTAGCCAAGGCCTGGGCGCATCGCTGCTGCATGGAAAGTTACCTATGAGGAGATGGCTTGACCGGATGGCGTAATGTCGTAATGAATCTTGGGATATTACTTGCAGATTCATGTACTGAAGTTAGGGAGAGTGCTCAGGGAATTTGGTAATGAGAGAGAGAGCATCTTGGAACGAGCTCTGCAGCTTCATGCTCCCTGACCCATGCAATGTTAGTGGCCTTCTTAGGAAGCCTTCATGTTCTGACACCTTTTACTGCCATCGCCCCAAAACTACTACACACCATCAACACCACCTTCAAGACCAGCACTTTTCCCTACGACTGGGAACTCGCAGGAGTCAGATCCCTGCTCAAGACACCCTCAGCAGACCCCAAGGAACTCAAGAACTACTGACCCATCTCCCTCCTCCCCATCATCGCCAAAGTCACTGAGAAGATCGTCAATGCCCAGCTAACAAGATTCATCGAAGAAAACTCCATCCTCGACCCCCCATTGCAGATTCTGCAGCAACCACAGCACTAAGACTGCTCTACTCACGACCACAGACGACATCCTCACCCTCCAAGACCAAGGACACACCGTGGCCCTGATCCTACATCACCTCTCTGCAGCATTCAACACCGTCTCCCACTTCACACTCACCGCCAGACTCCACGACGACGGCAGACAGGGAACCGCGCTCGACTGGATCCACTCCTTCCTAACTGGCAGAACCCAAAGAATCAGACTTCTACCCTTCCTCTCCGAACCCACGGAAATCAACTACAGAGTACCCCAAGGATCATCGCTCAGCCCCACGCTCATCAACATCTACATGGCCCCCCTCACCACCAAGGTCAGTCTGCACAAACTCAGCTTAGTATCCATGCAGACGACACCCAGCTCATCCTCTCCCTCACCAAGAACCCCGTCACTACCAGACTCAACGTCCAGGAAGGAAAAAAGTTAGTTGCGCCCTGGATGAGTAGCAACTGCCTGAAGCTCAACTCGGAGAAGACAGAAGTCCTCGTCCTTGAACCCCCCCTCTGAATGGGACAACATCTGGTGGCCCACAGTCCTCAGCAGCCCTCCTACCCCCAGGAACCATGCCCAATACTCAACTCCTCTCTCTCCATGACCCGACAGGTCAATGCTGCCGTCTCTGGCTGCTTCAACACCCTCTACATCTTCCAAAAGACCTTCAAATGGGCCCCTCAAATCAAGGAAGATCATCACCCTCGCACTCATAACCAGCAGACTCTACGCCAGTATCAACATGTCTCTGCTCCACATACTCCAGACCATACAGAACACCGTCATCCCTCGACACGAACACATCACCCAACATCCACGTAACCTCCACTGGCTCCCCGTTGAGAATAAAGTTTCTTTCAAGATACTCACAAATGCCTACAAATGCCTCCACAACATCGGACCCCAATACCTCAACAAGAGAATCTCGTTCCACGTACCCAAGAGAAACCACTGATCCTCTGACCTTGCCGAAACCCAGCCCATCCCCAGAACAGGTGGAAGCGCCTTCTCCCACATCGCAGCCAAGACCTGGAACGAGCTCACGATCAACATCAGACACACCCTTCCCAGAACATCTTCAGGAAGACACTCAAGACTAGCCTCTTTGACTGAACGGAGCTGCTTTACCCCCCCTCCCCCTAGCGTCTTGAGACCCTCACGGGTGAGTAGCGCGCTTTACAATTCCCCTGATTGATTGATTGATTACTGATCTTGCCTTGGGAAATGCTGATTAGGGATATCACATTAGTGGTAGTATAGGGACCAACTAATATGTTATACCTACAAATCTTCAATGAAGGGAAATCTCTAAGTTGGTGCCATCATTTTCTGTATCCTGATTCTGGAACTGGTTATTCTGTGTATGTTGCACCGCCTTAATTTAACCCATAGGTTTGGCTTTGTATTAGTTCCAATGTACTTCTACACCCTCATCTTGAGGTGCCTGTATGTCCAACTGTTCTAGGCTTTGTAATAAATTAAGAAAATCTATTCAGGCGTCTGCGGTTATTCAGAGTCATAGTTCAGTGGACCTGAAATGAATGGTTGGCTAACGATTGTCCTCCCCTCCACATTTCTATGCTTAGAAAAAGAGACATTGGCCTAGGGCTCCAGAATAAATCTAGAATGTGGAACCTGGCTCCTTCAGGGGGCTGCTCTTACAGCCAGGCAAAGGCATCCCTCCTGATACTATTAAGGCTTCAGCTGGACATAAAGAACATCTCAGGCACCATTGCTTTGTGGCCTGTACTGTTTTAATCTAGGCGCCATAACACTCCACATGGTGAGGTGTATGCGAGGGTCGATTTAAGATATATTGAATATGGAAAACTCTAGGAAATGGTTATTCTATGCAATAACAGCTCTGAAGAAAATCGGGTATTGGAAGTATGGATAACCTGACCATGAAAATCTTTTAAAAAGCCATCATAATACACTGTGCTGACTCCACAGGCAGGTGATCGTGGGAAGAGGGACCAAAGCACATAGGTGCATAATATCAAGGGGGTTTATCTCCGCTTTTTTGGCTTTAAAAGCCAAGAAAGCGGAGATAAAATTATCTCCCTATTACCTAGCTGTCGCTAACACCAGTTAGCGACATCTAGTAGGAGATAGCGACCATCTTGGGCCCCGCTTTGCATGTCAGTGAAATTTATCACTAATGACATGCAAAGTGGGCGTGCCAAGATGTTAGCGACTGGAAACAGTCGCTAACATCGCTACTCCTATTACCAACTTTTGGAGATATTCGCGCTAAGCGCGAATATCTCCAAAAGCTAACACTTGCCCCTGAGCAGTTCTTAGCCATGTTATCCAATGGTAGGTGGATAACATGGCTAAGAGCATTAGCTCGGTAATGCATGAATATCGTGGACTTTTCAGCGATATTCATGCATTTCGGCCGATTTTTATCGCTTAGGAGATAAACCTTGATAATAGCAAGGTTCCTAAGCGATAAAAATCGCTGCAGCTCGGCGATAAAAATATTGCCGCTAAGCCAAAATAGCGATAATTATTGCTAGTTGTTGGTAATATGCCCCATAGTACTCTAGACTTGTGCTGTGGACAGTGGTGGACAGTGACATTGCACTGGACACACAGCAGCGGTCCTAATTCATGGATGCAGTGTTTGCCTGGTTGAATGAAGTGGTATCTTCAGTCATATGTGTGTATGATACCAGATATCAGGAGGGGCAGTCTTGTATATGGCTACTTGCTCATGTATTGGAGTAATGCCATGCGGCTTCTCTTTCACCCTTTGCCTGTTGGTTGTCACTGACGACCAAGGCCCTGTGCTAACACCAATCAACATGTTATCAAAGGAAGATAATGACCCTTCTGCCTTATACTACCAACTGGCGCAATAAGTAAAATAAAACACCCAGAAACCTTTGGGATAGGAACGGGCATGCATAACAATGACATTTTTCACAGGTTGCGTAATAACATCCAACGTCATAAGTAAGTTGTGCTAACACTTTGCCAGACCTCAAAACATTTAGTTCCCCTAAAGTTGGATAGGCAAAAACATAAATCTACAAACATAAAATGTACAGTGCTGCCAACATAAGCTATTGTCCACAATATTGCTTTAAGTGTACTTTTTGTTTTTTAATATTTAACGAGGCAACTCAAACCACACTGGCCACACAACCATGCTGGGCATTTATGAAATATGTACTTCTCTCCTCATGTAAATCTGATTATAATATGACTACTATAACACAGATATATATTTGATAATTCCAGTTTTGAGATCTAGCTAGTGAGATTACATTTTTCGAATGCGTTGTACTCTATTCACCATTGTCTTGGGGGCTAAAAAACACATTACCTCAATGCTGCATACTGTTGTGAATCGCGCTGGTTCATCTGAAATGCTAGTTATTTTAGGGTGACCCTCATACATACACACTCCTTCTTTTAATGGAAAGGGAAGACCTCTTGGCCACCCCGAACGTATGGCTGGGTGCCCAGATCCCCCGGGAAATCTTTGCGGGCGGGGGGCGTGTCCCGGCCGGTATGCCCAAAGTGGCGTGGTTGGAGCACGCCCCCGCCGCCTAAGAGGGTGTCCTAACACCCGCCCGGAAGTCCGTGCAGCTCAGGGCGGGATGGGGATGCTGCCCCGCCTTCCCGCTGCAAGATAAAAGGCGCAGGAATCCAGGCAAGCGTCCTCTTGTTCCTGCGCTCTGAAGGCTGCACCACTCGTCGCTCGTGAGCCCTCAAGGGAACAAGCTGCAGTTTTTTGACCCACGCACCAGCCCCTGTAGCAGAAGCTTGGGAGTAAACAAAGTTCTAATTCGCAATTTGATTGTAATGGATAAACGTCTTGTTGGAACCGTTGCTCTCATCTTAGATTGATGCCAAGAGAGTGCATGCAACTGAATACTTGCCTATAGGCCTTTTTTCCTTTGTAGAAATGTAATGAACTGTATGTAATAAAAACCTTCTCTGTTATAGGACCTTTTTCTCCTTTTGTAGCAATGTTTATAGTTCATTGGATTTGCCTAGCTGTAATTTAAGATTAGGCTTAGGTTTTTTCCCCCTAGTAGGTAACTAACTGTCGTATTTATTTAGTCTTCGGTCAGGCGGTAAGATCATGATCGGTGAGCAGTGATTTCAAGGTCCCCAGTGGGGGTGCCACCCATTATGGATGGGAGCGCCCGGGGGGAGGCGGCCATTGGCCCCTCCCATGGGGGGGGGCGGCACCCATTACAAATGGGATCGCCCAGGGGGAGACGGCCATAGGCCCCTCCCAGGGGGAGACGGCTATATGCCCCTCTCACGAATTTCCCGGAGGCCAAATATCCGCTCCGGCGGAAAAGAGTGCGGGGAAAGGGGGGGAGTCCACGCTGTCCTTCTTACGGATACCCCGCACGGGAACTCGGACGACCTTAAGATGGCGTTGAGTGAAAGGGGGCCCCCATGACAAGGGAAGTTACAGTTGGCTACGAGGGTAAAGTCCTCTGCGCATGCGCCACTCACATGTGAGGGCGGAAATTTGGTGAGAGGGATCTGACACCGGTTAAGACCTTGCCGTTGGCCCCTAACAATAGGATGTACAAAATTCGTATGCAATGCATTGTGTAATGATGTTAGACTCGGTTAGGAAATCTTTGTATTAGAGATTTGTTAAGGTTAGCCTGGATACCTGTCTTCATCAAGTGTAATGAAAGTTGAATTTTGTACATGATACATGAAACGTTTTTCATTTAAAGTTTTACATTTTGTTGCATATTTTAATAAATACGGCCGGGGGGGTCGTGAGGCCCCCCTGCCTTCCAAAAGTTCAAACTGTGTCTGTCTCCTACCATTGGGATTGGTGGTGGAAGGGGTGGCGGGCATCCCGGACCAAATGAGCACGCGCAGCTACTTCACTGGAACACGCGCTTGTTTTAGAAACCTATAGTCTCTCTCAGGAGAGCCCCCGACAGGCCTGGTTAACTTTACAAATATGTTATCTGAAGGAACTGTTTTGTTCAAAGGCTTCTATCAAGGCTACCTACAACATACTGTGGCATCTTGAGTTCCACCCCTTGTGCCCTGTACCTGATCTCTTCAGGCGCACATCTCCAATCTATCATCGTTGTGTTTTGTGCTCACACCTGCATGAACAGACAGGACTACCATATCTTCCACACACAACATTCCCTAAAATATTCGTCAAGCAAAAAGACAATAAGAAACACACACATAACCCTGAGAAATATAACCCCAACTTGGCAAACTATTCATTACGACAGTAAAGTTTTAGAGTCCTCAATAACCTAGTCCACACTTTGTGCAAAAGCATTACTCCTGCTTTATCAGTTACCCCATTGTGATTACTAAGCATGTCACCATCATGTGGGTTACGCGAATGCTGAAGAAAACCTGGAGTCAGGATGAAGGGTAGAGAGATGGATGCTGCTTTGCCTGTTCTACAGCGTGTGGCCCAGCCCTTTCTAACCCTGGGCGTAGTTCGTGTAGTAGCGCTACACGTAGCTACGCAAAGTGCACTTCTCTCTACGCGAGCTACGCATAGCTACAGGAACTGCGTAGTGCACTGTGCAAAATGCTGTTCGCACTGATTGTACAGTGCCGGATGCTTGTCCGCACTGTGCAATCAGTGCAAACCACATCTTGCTGAGTGCAAGCGGTCGTTTTCTGCCACTCAAGTAGATTTCTATTCGAGTGGCAGCTTTCTCAACGCGGACTAGTAGTTTCTCATCGCGAGCGGTCGCGAGCCTACGTGACCACTCGCAATGAGAAACCTGACCTCCCCGCGTTGAGAATCTGGCCGGGAGGTTTATTCTCCTTGCTCGCGATCGGCAACTTGATGTTGCTGATTGCGAACGAGAAAAAAGTCTCACCTGGATGTCATTTTGCTCGCTCGCGGTCGCCAACTTGATGCTGAGGACCGCGAGCAAGCAAAAAATGACTGCTACGCGTGTTTGCACTGTGCTACATGCAATTCACGTAGTGCGAAGTAGTGCAAACTTTGCAAACAACGAGAGCGTAGCATAGTACTTCGCCCAGGGTTCGCCCTTTCCAGGTAATTGCTTAGTCTAGCCCAACTGTGTGTGGCTGTTTGTTGCACAATATCGTTAGCCTATAGAGCAGGAAGCCAGTGACATAGCTTATTTCTCCTTATATAATAATGTGCCTATTTTAGGTGGTACTTAACCCTGGGCTGAGTTATGTTTGAAAATGTTCTCAGACTTTCTAGAGACCAAGAAATATCAGTTCCTACATTTCTGCAGAATGAGCCTCTCCAAAAAGGTCTTGTACTCTTAACATCTGCTGAGTGATTGTGCTGTACCTCTCGAGGGTCTCATAACTTTGCTAATTTTGCCCTGCCCAGGAACTGTTTAACAATGGCTGGCTTTACCCTTAATTGAAAGAACTGCATCTCCAATGCTCAGCTCACTGCTGGTTAGAGGGAAGGATAGCTGCGTCCTTAATGTAGAACAATGTCACTTCACTATCAGATTTCTAGTGAAAAAAACATGACTGTATATTGCACATTTGTCTCTTGTTGTAATTGACTACCTTTTTCATGGTAGTTCCTCAGATTTATGTCTTCGCTACCCTATTTTCTTACTGGACCCGTTTTTGTTGTCATTAGGACTCTTGACACTTTACTTCTGCAAACCTTTGGCAAAGTGTTTGTGGTCTCTTTTCTAAACATGGTGAAATTGGTATACACCTAATTGGCACCTTTAATTTACTTATGTTTCCCTAGGAAATGGCTTCAAGTTAGAAGGAGAAACCCTTTTTCTGAAAAGGGAAGGGTATTGTGAAAGCAAGAGTAAGGATTCCCTTTTCATATATTAAAAGAAAAGACTTAAGTCTCTGGGGGGTTCGAAACCAGGACACAGATACGACCGTTGGCTCACCCTGTGTCCTGGTTTCGAACCCCCCAGAGACTTAAGTCTTTTCTTTTAATATATGAAAAGGGAATCCTTACTCTTGCTTTCCCTAGGAAATGGTACTTCATATACCCAGGGCCTGTAAACAAAATGCAACAGGTGGGCTGCAGCACTCATTGTGCCACCCACTAAAGTAGCATTGTAAAAGATGCCTTCAGACTTGCCACTGCAGCCTGTAGTGCAGCAGTAAAACTTCCATTTCCTACTGCAAAAATGAACCTTTTGTTAGCTCTCCTACAGACTAACACTGGGTTGCTCCTATTATAAAAGCACAAGCGTTCTAAAAGTGAATTGAAGAGATCTTTGGAGTGGTGTGCCCAATGGGGCAGACCCGGCAGCAAGAAGGCATCCTGGTTCACCGACGAACTCAAGAGCTCCAAGAAGAACTGCCGAGCCCTCTGGAAAGCGTGGCGCAGAGACCAGACACCAGACAACATGACCACCCTCAAGCTCGCCACTCGAAAACACCACCAACTGATCCACGCCACCAAGAAAACCGCATTCAAGGAACGACTAGACAACAACACCCACAACAGCAAGGAACTCTTCAACATCGTCAAAGAGCTCTCCAACCCCAGCGCCGGAAACAACAACATCACCCCATCGCAAGACCTCTGCAACTCGCTCGCCTCGTTCTTTCACAGCAAGATCGCAGACATACACAACAGCTTCAGCACATAGCTGTCGCACCCTACGACCGCACCAACACCCCCCACCTCCACCCACCGCGCCTGGACCCCAATCAACACCGAAGACACCATCCGCACGATGAACTCCATCCACTATGGATCACTAACCGACCCCTGCCCTCACCACGTCTTCAACAAGGCCGACTCCGTCATCGCACCCCATCTACGGGACATCATCCACACCTCCTTCGACACCACAACCTTCCCAGAGAGCTGGAAGCACGCCGAACTCAGCGCCCTACTGAACAAACCATCAGCAGACCCCACCGACCTAAAAAACTACCGCCCCATCTCGCTCCTCCCGTTTCCTGCCAAAGTCATCGAGAAGACCGTCAACAGACAGCTGGCCGCCTTCCTCGAGACGAACGGATCCCTCGACCACTCGCAGTCTGGCTTCCGGGCCAACCACAGCACCGAGACCACCCTCATCGCAGCCACCGACAACATCCGAACCCTGCTCGACAACGGGGAAACAGCGGCCCTCATCCTCCTGGACCTCTCCGCGGCGTTCGACACGGTCTGCCACCGCACCCTAGTGCAGCGCCTCAGCAACATCGGAATCAAGGAGAGGGCACTGGAATGGATCATCTCCTTCCTCGCCGGAAGGACACAGAGAGTCCGCCTCCCCCCGTTCAGATCAGAAGCCACCAAAGTCATCTGCGGCGTACCACAAGGATGATCACTCAGCCCCACCCTCTTCAACATCTACATGAGCCCCCTCACGGCCATCGCACGCCAACACAACCTCAACATCATCTCCTACGCCGACAACACCCAGCTGATCCTCTCCCTCACCAGCGACCCCGCCACCGCCAGAACCAATCTACACGAAGGGATGAAAGATGTAGCCGAGTGGATAATGAACAGCCGACTGAAACTGAAGTCAGATAAGACGGCAGTCCTCATCCTGGGATCATCACCCTCCGCCTGGGACTACTCCTGGTGGCCCCCTGCCCTGGGCAGCGCACCCAAACCAACAGACCACGCACACAACCTGGGCTTCATCCTGGACTCCTCCCTCTCCATGACCAGACAAGTCAACGCCGTCTCCTCGTCATGCTTCAACATCCTACGCATGCTACGTAAGATCTTCCAGTGGATCCCCACCGAAACCAGGAAGACGGTCACCAAGGCCCTCGTCACCAGCCGACTGGACTACGGCAACTCCCTCTACGCCGGAACCACTGCAAAACTCCAGAAAAGACTCCAGCGCATTTAGAACGCCTCAGCACGACTCATCCTGGACATCCCCCGACACAGCCACATCTCTGCACACCTGAGAAACCTGCACTGGCTCCCCGTCAGCAAGAGAATCACGTTCCGACTCCTCACCCACGCACACAAAGCTCTCGACAACTAAGGCCCAAGATACCTCAACGACCGCCTGAACTTCTACACTCCCACCCGCCAGCTTCGATCGACCAGCCACGCCCTCGCCACCGTCCCCCGCATCCAAAGAGACACAACGGGAGGAAGATCCTTCTCCTACCTGGCCGCCAAGACGTGGAACTCCCTCCCCACCCTCCTCCGCCTGACCCAAGACCACCTCGCCTTCAGGAAGCAACTCAAGACTTGGCTGTTCAAGCAGTAGCGGACCCCCCTACCCCAAGCGTCTTGAGACCCTCCGGGTGAGTAGCACGCTATACAAATGCTTTGATTGATTGATTGATTGATTGGGGAGGAGGGAGGGTCACATGTGAATCTATGAAAGACATCAAAACTAGAGAGCCCAAGTGTACAGGTAACTTGCTATTTCACCAGTATAACATATTTCATAGATTCACATGCTTGAAAATTGAGCAGTAACACCAAGAGAAGTAAAGAAGTATAGTACAAATGACTCAGAAGAAAGAAAGCTAATATTAAAATGTAACATATACAGAAAGGAGAAGTGTAAACACATACATAATATTTTATAAATATATATCTGTATAGTTGGTTTCAAAAGTATAGAAACCACACCTAAATGTTTTTGCAGACTGCTTGCCCCACTGCTGTATCTGCTTTTGGAGCTTAAATCAAACAGTAATACTCGGTAAAGGTTGATGCTCTGCAAATGTCCAGTAAAGAGTATGGAAAATAAGCATGTAGAAGCAGGCACATGCTTGTAGAATGTGCTTTTACATTACCAACTAAGGGGCAGGACCAGGCTGACGACCAAGATGGCCGTGTAGCTCTGAAGCTCTACTGAAGTACACTTAATCTTAGCCATGCAGGGGAACATAGCCGGTGTTACTGTGTAGAAACTGTTGCTGTGATCCCATGGTAATGAGAGAGCGCAAAACAGAGGTAATAATTGTAGGAGTGCATCATATGCACGAGTAGTCAGCACCCACATATATAGAGGACTTACTAATCATGTTCAAATGTAATGTAGGGTTGAGAACTAATGTAGTTGGCATTAGAAATACACTGAGAGCTAATGTAAAGTGCTTTAAAAATCAATAATGCTGTTTTAACATAGAGATGCCGTTTGATGTGAAGTATTTCACTAATAAGAGATGTGTTTAATAAATCACCATTGTGCCTTTAGATCTGCTTTATTAAAACTCACAGTTGTACCTTTTAAACGTGATTGAATGGCTTAGGTAGAGAATTGTATTTTGCATTAAAGATTGATGTTAAAGAACGTAAATGTATTCCTTATGTTAGGATGTTGGCGCACATAAACGTGCAGAGGCCCAGTTCATGGAAATCGTGTAGGCCTGATTGAAATGCCTTGCTTAGCATTAAATCGTAGAAATGTTTTTGGAAAAAGCTGCTTTAGCTAAAGTCAATTGCAACATTTAGAAATTGTGAGCCGATTCACATGCGTTCCTTTGCAGGTGCAGGACCAAGTAGATAGTGGAGTAGAAGGGCCCATTGTGTATGAGAGTTAGGATACTAGACTCAGACGTGGAGGAGTAGCCAAGGAATTCAAGGAAGCAACTTGAAGCGAAGGAGAGCCTGGGGCCCAAGGACGTTTTAACGGACGAAGATGGAGAGGTGCCATAATGGAAAAATCTGAAAACCAACACCTTCTAGAGGGGCGTACCTGAAGGCGTGTCGTCTGCATTGTGGGGTTTTGTATTAGGGACAGCACCCCGAGGGTGGAGGTAGAGCAGATGGGCTGAGGAGTCAGAGAGAGCGGTTGGTCAGGCAGAGAGCTTAGGTATGACTGAGTAGTCGGAAGATTGAGATCGAAGGAAAGTGAGTGAAGTCCTTTGAGAGTCACCACTGCTGACACCTATGCTGAATGGGATATTGTTGAGTAGGGATGTCGTTTAGAATAGTGTAGGGACAGACTAACCTGGATTTATTCCTTTTGTAAATGCATACTAAAACTCAGGTTATAGTAATTCTTGTTAGCCTGATGATTCTTGAATTGATTCTTGTATTATTTCTGAATCTTCCATATGATTATGTTTGTATTAGTGCCTGTTTATCTTTTGAACCTTTTGCTAAGATGTTTATACATCCAGTTGTTTTTGACTTTGTAATAAATCTTTGAACTTAGTTCCTAGTCAGTGGTTCTTTGGGGATACAAGGGGAATTGGTTGAAATTGACTAATCATTGTTTAAATAGATTTCCTAATTCACTCTATGACAGGTAAAAAGGTCTAGTCGACCTGTGTCGGGATTCTGGAGAATGGTAAGCCGACTCTAGAAGTAAAATCCCGCCCTTACAGTTGGTAGCAGAGTAGGATGGTTACCTTCTAGAGTGAGGGTAATCTAGATTAGGTTAAGATTTCCCCGAGGCCCATAGAGATTCAGTGATGAGTGTCCAGATAACCGCGGATGGAGGATGGAGAGTGACGGTGCGGCAGAAAGCAGCAGGTCGTAAGAGAGTGAGTATGAAAAGGGTCATGCGTTGTTAGATTGCAGTTACGTTTGTATTGTTGTGTTGTATTGTCTTGCGGAGTTGAGTGCCTGCAGTGTGAAAGGAGATCAGGTTGTGAGCGCGCGCAACCAGTGAAAATCTTAGGCTCAAGGGGAGTTTAAGTGGTTCGGGTGTATCGAACACCCATAGTAATTGTCGACCATTGTTAAGGGGGTCATGAGGTACCATTGATCACCCGCAGGACCGAGATAGGGGGAACGAATGTGTGAGTGCGTGGGTAACGGACGCTGGTCAGAAGTTGCCGTGTGTTTGTAACCTATCAGTTGAGGCGATTATCCGGTCGTTTTGTGGACAGACATTTGCCAGTTCGGTGACAATTACAGTCAGACTGTGGACGTACAGTCAAGGAAGTGGTTGCTTGGTCGGAAGTGATAATTTCAAGTGTATGATTGGTACGCATGCGTAACCGGGAGACGAGCTGAGAGAGAAGGGGAACTGCTGCGAAGCGGATGCGAGTGACGTCAGAGAGAGCCGCGCTGGGATAGGGCAGTTAGTGTGGAGCCGCGCTGGGATTGGTGGATTGTCATCGGGAAGTAAAGGAGCGCTATAAACAAAGAAACGTTGTGGTTTCCATCATGAGTGTTGCAAAATTGTTTCAAAGGTGAGAAGAGGTTAGAACCTCGGGGTGGGGAAGAGGCTCCACCCGAGGATACTCCAGCCCATTACATGGCTATGAATGTTGGTTTGCATACCATATTGTGGCTTGAGAACTGGTGTAAGATGACTGACGGATGCAAGGAATTGACCTTTCCTAGGTACGGAACGTTTAAATTGGAGGTGCTGTATCAGTTAAAAGCAACTATGGCTTCTTTGCGGCCTTTGCCCAGACCAACACAGTTGGAAGCATTGAATGCGTGGATCAGGGCAGCACATGAAAAGAACAGAGACAGGAGACAAGAAAGAGTGAAAAGATCAGTTAGGGCGGTTCAAGATGCGAGATGGAATGCACTGGCCAAGAGGTGAAGAGTGCAGACCATCGAAGGGGACAGGTTGTACCCGTTGTTGGTCAATACAGGGGATGCGCAGAGAAAGAGTACTGAGGATGAGGACAGTGAGACAGACGACAGCCTGATAGAGAGACTGTTGTCGGAGAGACCACCTCCATATAATCCTGAGATAGAGGCAAGACCAGCATCAGCAATGGACAGGGAAGCCTCTGTCGTGGACGGTGGCGTCCCACTGGCGAGCGGTTTGGGCCCTTTAGGGGACAGGTCCGGCTCGGTGGAGGGAGAAAGGGCACCTCAACTTTCTCCAAGGACGAGAGTAGTGGGAAGATTTACGGTACAAAATGTGCAAAACGAAGAGGGTGTCGATTCTCAGAGACTGCCAGACACTCTTACGGTACCTGTTACCATAGGTCCCATAGTATCAGTCTACAATCCAGAACAGACACAAAGCGAGGGTCTGCCACAACCAGACAGGGAGAGAAGTGTCAGCGAAGGAAGGAGTAATGTGGCGGACGGATGGAGCCAATTGCCAAGGCCTGTGGAAAGGAGCACCCCTTTGGCAGCATCGGCAGACTCATCTAGAGAGCAGGGGGGTTTGAGAGGATCGATGGATCTGAGAGGACAACGGCCAAGGTCGCTTAGGGAATTAAGGCCTAATTTGAGAACTTGGGAGACGATTGTGGATACCCAGAGCGACAGGTCGAGGGATGATTTTGATCATGGAAGTCAGGAAAATAGGGGGGTGTCTCACTGCACGCCTAGCGGAAGCAGGCAGGAATGGATCGCGGGAGTGTGGAAAGTAGGGGGGTGTCCCACCACGCACCTAGCGATAACAGACCGGAGTGGGACCGTGAAGGTTGGGAAAACCGAAGGGTTCCCCATAACACACCTGAAGAAGACAGACGAGTGAGTCAGGACTGTGGCAGAGGGGACTCTAATGGAACATCTAGTCAAGGTACATTGAGGGCGGCAATAAAGGCAAGGAGGATTGATGTGATGAGACTCAAATCAGAAGTGGAGGAAATAGTGGAAGGCACATTGCCACTAGAGAGAATCGAACTCTACGAACCAGATGAACTGTTGTTTGTGGCGAAAGATGTTACTTGAAAGGATAGGACAGCTCATGAGAAATTGTCTGAATTAGCGAACAAGTATGCTGTGGATTTGACAAGGACGAAAGCATTACAGAGTAGCCATAGGTTGCAGTGTTCGGACCAAGATCTAGAAGACAAGAGGGTGATCGGATTAAAAACCCACATCAGGGAATTGGTTGTGGGACTCCGAACATGGGTCCAATTGGACAAATGGGAGGAAAGGTGGTCAAAGAAAAAGAGTGTTAGGCGAAGCGCTATTGAGACATCTCCGGGAGGAGGTTTGATGCATGTGGAGGCGTACCCCTTGCGGGAGGTGGCTCACGGGGGATATGTACATGTACCCTGGAGAAGGGAAGATTTGGCTGCCTTTACGAACTCATTTCCGAAGTTGCGTGAGAGTCCGGTGGAATGGTACAAACAGGTAGAGAGGTTCGTTAAGATCTCAAAGGTATTGTGGATTGATCTGAATACTCTGTTTGACATTGTGGTTCCAGGAGACCTGTGGATAGCATGTAAGGTCAGTGTTGAATGGCCCACAGTGGAGCCAGAACGAGATGCTGCCACAAATGGACCCTCACCCAGGGTGATGATAAAGTATGAGCAGGTGATCACGTGGTTGAAAACTAAGGTACCACCACAGGACATCGACTGGGTGAAGATAGATCGGACTAGGCAGGAACCGAAGGAGACAGTTCACGAGTACTATGAGCGATTATTGCAGATATTTAAGCAGTACAACGGATTGGATGTGATGGATCCAAAGGACATTGGACAGTTTGTGTCTAAGTTTGTCCTAGGACTGAGACCCGATATTTGTCTCATGATACAACAACATTTAATTTGTAGGGCAGAACAAGCCTTTAGATGAGATCTTGAGGTACGCAAGGTACTGCAGTGACGAGATAGATTCTAAGACAAGGAGGCTTAAGGATAAGCTGATGTTAGTTCAGATGCAATCGGAAGGACAGGGTCAGTCAGGAGGTGGAACCTTAGGGAGAAAATCGGGTGGTCAGAAAAGGGACAATGAGGACGGTACGAGACCGAGTATAGATCTGGCGACTCTGAAGAAGACGACCAAGTGTCATCAGTGTCATGAGGTCGGACATTGTAGACGCGAGTGTCTCCTTAACCCAGAAAATCAAGTACAAGAACAGAAGAGGAGGAGGTTCAGGCCCCTTTGGTGCAGAAAGTAGCAATAGCGAAGGTTAAGACGGCTAAAGATTTTGGCAGGGAACAAGGTTTACAAGCAGATGCCTTTCATAGTTGAAGGGGATGAGTATTATTACTTTGACCCAGTGACAGGACGATGCCTGAGTGGGGAGGAGGACTGTACCCTCGGGGCAGCTCTGGAGGTAGACCAGAGAGGACCATTCGTAGAGGCTGATGTGGATGGCCATCCCACCACCTTTCTGGTTGATACTGGTGCTACCCGTTCTACTGTACGGTCTGCAGTAGTCCCCGACTTACCCCTTTCAGGACAGACTATCCAAGTTGTAGGCGTTGCAAACAGAAGAATGACGAACCCACTGACTGAGCCAGTCCCAGTGAAGATAGTAAGTTTCAGGGATAAACACCAATTTGTAGCGTGTGATTCCAGTCCTGTATGTCTGTTAGGGAGAGATCTCTTGTGTAAACTCAATTGTACCATCTATTGTACCCCCAAGGGAGTGGAGTTGCAGACAAACGATGATGATGCTGCCTTTAAGGTTGCCAATACGCATGTGTGCATAGAATTGTATCCTGCTTTAACTGTGGAGGAACTCCCTTGGTATTTGAGGGATACAGTCTCACAGGAAGTGTGGGACTTTACAGGAGAAGAGATCGGTTTGATTAGAGGAGTAGAGCCAGTTGAGATTCAAGTAAAACCAAATGCTGAGTTCCCAAGAACACCCCATTACAATTTGACTCCGGAAACTATTGCAGGAATAAAACCTGTGATCAAATCCATGATTAGACAGGGAATTCTGAAGGAAATCATGGGTAGTCCATGCAACTCCCCGATCAAGGGGAGTTGCATGGACTACCCAGCGGGAAGTTCAGGATTGTGCAGGATTTGTGAAAGGTGGACAACATAGTTGTTCCATGCTGTCCAGTGGTACCGAATCCATCAGTGATACTGTTTCAGATACCGTTCCAAGCTGAGTGGTGTACTGTGATTGACCTTTGTCAGGCTTTCTTCTCGATTCCATTGCATGAGGAGAGCCAATTTCTTTTTGCGTTCAAGCTGGAAAATCGTGTCTTAACGTGGTGTCGTATCCCTCAAGGGTACACGGAGAGCCCATCGATCTTTAATCAGTTGCTGAAAAGGAATCTTGAGAATCTAGTACTGCCGCAGAACTCCGTTCTCGTACAGTACATAGACAATCTCCTTGTTGCGTCAGAGACAGAAGAAGCTTGCAGAAAATGGACACAAGGTATCCCCCAGCAAGTTACAGTACTGTTTGTCTGAAGTACAGTATCTGGGTCACAGGATAGAGAAGGGGAAGAGGAAAGTGTCGCCTGACAGGATTGAGGCGATCATGAAAATGATGGTGCCTTCGACCCAGAGAGAGGTTAGGATGTTCTTGGGGATGGTTGGCTACTGTCGCCAGTGGATTGCCAACTTTTCCCTGAAAGCGAAACCATTGCAGAAACTGACGCACAAGGATGTAAGTGATCCGGTACCATGGGACAAAGACTGTTGATGGCTTTCCTTGAGCTGCGAGAGGACTTGTGTCGCGCTCCGACTCTGGGAATGCCTGATTACACCAAATCATTTTCACTGTTCTGTTGTGAGCGAGAGGGGTGTGCTTTGGCAGTTTTAGCACAGGATCATGGAGGTGTCCGTAGACCAGTTGCTTACTTCTCGGCTAACTTAGACCCAGTAGCCGCAGCGTTGCCCGGATGTCTCAAATCCGTTGCCGCAACAGGTGTCAGCATTGAAAGGTGTGAAAGCATTGTGATGGGTCATCCACTGACGGTACATGTTCCCCACTTAGTAGAATTGTTGATGACCAGTACCAAGACCCAGCACTTGACAAATAATAGGCTCACACGCTACGAGCAGGTTATACTTGCTGCGGAGAATGTGACCCTTAAGAGGTGCTCAGTCTTGAATCCTGCTACTTTGATGCCATTACCAAATGTCTTAGACGATGATTGTGAAGACCATGATTGCCTTGATGTGACTGAACTGTGTACCAAACCTAGACCGGATATTGGTAGACCCTGATGAAATTTTCTTTGTTAATGGCTCATGTGTAAGAGACAATACTGGTCAGTTGAGAGCAGCTTTTGCTGTTTGTACTATTTCTGGAATAGTAGAAGCGGCCTGCCTGGAAGGAGTACACTGCGCTCAGGTGGCTGAGATAATTGCGTTGACGCGTGCTTGTTTGGCAGCCAACAAGATTCGGATCACCATATACACTGACCGTCAATATGGGTTAGGTGTGGTTTATGACTTCGGGCATTTGTGGTCTCAAAGGGGTTACATGACATCATCAGGTTCCCCTATCAGGAATGGAGAATTCGTCAGATTACTGCTGGAGGCTTTGCAGGGTCCAGCAGAGATAGCCGTTGTCAAATGCACTGCACATAGTAAGGGTACTGACTTTGTGTCCCTGGGTAATCGTTATGCTGATGAAGTCGCACGTTACTGTGCCGAGCAGGGATACTCGTTTACTGAACAAACTGTCGAAGGGACGCAGGGAAGGACTGAGTTAAACGTGATACTGGAAGTGGCTGATACCTGCGATGAGTTGAGGTGCATGCAGGAGCAGGCGTCAGACTATGAGAAAAAGGTGTGGGGGACAGCTGGTTGTGTCAAAGGAGAGTTGGATTTGTGGGTTTCGGCTGATGGGAGAGCTGTTGAACTGTTGAGTCAGATGGCACGACAGATACATGGTCCTGTACATCTGGGAAGAGATGCGATGATTCGTGTGTTCAGACAAACGTGGTAAACCCAAAATTCCGAGCGGCTGCGGAAGCAGTATGTCAGAGGTGTGTTACATGTCAACAAATGAACGTTGGGAAAAGAACACCAGTCACACTGAGTCACATTGGGAGGTCCGGCGGACCCTTCAATAGGATGCAATTGGACTTCATTGAGATGCCGAGGTGTGTCTTGGTGATCGTGTGTGTGTTTTCCAGGTGGGTTGAGGCATACCCAACACGTAGGTGCGATACACTCACGGTAGAGATTAAATAGGTGAGGTGAGAGTGAGGAGCCCTGCGGGACTCCACACATGGACTTAATCAAGGGAGTCGTGAAGCCACCAAGATGGACTGACTGGGTTCGGTTTGTGAGGAATGATGTGATCCATTCTAGGGCAGAGCCATCCACACCGCATCCCTGACACGGTCGATCAGGATGTTATGATCGACCGTGTCAAACGCGGCCGAGAGATCCAGAAGTACCAGGGCTTGGGAGAGTCCCCTGTCTGCCTTGTCTCTCAGAGTGTCCAATACTGACAGAATCACTGATTCTGTTGAGTGAGCAGGGCAGAAGCCTGCCTGGTGGGCGTCCAGGTATTCTGATTTCTCCAATAAGGCAGATAGGCATTTGGCTACATGGGCTTCAAGCAGTTTAGCCAAGTATGGGAGCAGTGATATTGGCTGAAAATTCGTTAGCGTTTTGGGGTCAGCTCCTGGTGTTTTTAATAAGGGGATGATTATGGCTTTTTTAAAGGACTCTGGTACCTGGCCCTGGAGCAGTGACTCGTTTAGGAGAGTCACGGCTGGGCTTGGGCAGGCAGTGAATATTTCCTTAAGGATACTAGGAGGACAGCAGTCTCTAGGACATCCCGATTTTACTTTGATTAGTAGGTCTGAGAAGATTTCTTGGTTTATTAGTGGGAATTGTGCCAGCTTGTCTGGGTTCTTAGGTTTCATGTGATACGCCGGGCTCGGACAGCTGGGAATACTATTTCTGATGGTATACATTTTTTCAAGGGGCCTCCCTAGCAGGTACTGAGGAAGAACCGTTGGTCCCTGCTGAAGATGTTTCGGCGTCACAGTACAGAGCAAGGAAATGGGCGTGCCATTCCTGCTCTGTAATGTGGTTAGGAATCAAATCGGATCCATTCCTCCTACCTTTATTAAGTATTCCCCAGAATACTGCAGAATCCTTTAGTAGTGAGCCGGCTTTGAGTTCTTGCCAATGGTCTTCTTCCCAGTTATGTTTTGCCTGATCGACTGCCCTTGAATACTCTTTTCTCGCTATTCTAACCAGGGAAGGGTTTTTCCCTTTTAAGGCCAAGGAGAGACTGCGCCTCTTGTCCCTGCAACCGTCTGAGTACCATAAGTTGGAAGGCTTGGGAAGCTGTTTCTTCGTGGAACTCTGATTGCTAGGGATCGGACTGGCGAAGAACTCCTCCAGACCCTCAATAATCCTCTGATAAAATTCGGGGAGGGGGGAGGACTCTATAGACCCTATAGCACTGATCGCCTCGAGCTCTATTGATTTCTGCTCGATTAATTCTCTGATCCTTCCTAATTTATCCTCCTGGTATGTAACCTTATTCCATTTGAGGCAGCGGTTGCAGTAGGACGGGACTACCTCTTTTGTCAGCATCCTCATCGGATTTAAGGGCTTGGAGCTCGTCCAATTATTTTTCACTTGCATGCAGAGTGGATTGTGGTCGCTATCCTGGGTAGGTTTCACCTCCATGTCCCGTAAGTCTCCCCAAAGTCGAATGTCTAGGAAAATATAGTCAATCCGTGATGGACAACTGAGCCTATTGTAAGTGTTAGCCCCATTTGCGTCGGAACAGGTCCGTCCATTGGCTGCTCTCAGGTTATACTCCACAGATAGGGCACTCAATTGTATGGCTCGTTGTGTCCACTTTTTGATAGGGGGGAGACTCAGCAATGGGATTCCAAATTTGCTGTCCTGCTCCCCAGTACCAAGCACATCCTCCACGCTAAACGGTTCGAATGTGCAGTTGAAATCACCCGCCACTATAATGGCGGAATTGGGTGGTAAAGTGGACAGTTCAGTTTCAAGAACTGACAAGATGGATGAGTAAACATTCCCAGCTGACCCTCTTGCATACACATTAAATATCTCTAAATTAGGACTATTTGGTGGTCCTTTCACCGTCAGGTGTAGGATATCTTTGGATGGAGTTGTGTGCACAATAGTAGACCAATTTAAGGAAATGCTGATCCAGATATGGAGGCCCCCAGAGGGACGACCCCTCCCCGTACTTATAGCTGGAACAAAATATGTTGCAAACCCAGATTTATACAGGGGGCCCATACTCCAAGTCTCTTGGAATAAGCAAATATCCTGTTCAGCTATAAAGTTGTTCCATTCTGGGACGAACATTTATTTCTCTAACCCTGCAATGCTCCATGAAAGGAAACGAATTGTCCCAGTATTGCTACCATTCTTAGCAAATGGAACATTTACCCCCCCTGCGCAGCTCTTCCTGTCTCTTCGCTACTATGATGGGCAGGGTAGTCCTGCCAGAGCCCATCCCCTGCTTCCTGATGGATGGTCCAAAGAGGGAGGCTTGTCTAGTCAGCCCACTAGGCTTAGGCCAGACTCTATCCCCTCCTCTTCTGATGACCATTGTGGGGTGCAACGGAACTGGATTGCAGAATGCCCTGGCGGAAGCGTGCGGAACTCAAGTTCCAGCAGATTTTTAGCTATGAGGGCACTGAATAGCTGTATCTCGATGCAGTCCGTCACAGAACTTCCCAGGCTTATCCTCCTTACTGTAGCCAGGTCCTCTCTAATCACCGACCTGAAGCCCCTGACGTGTCTCGTTTGTTTTTGAGGGACTCGTTACTCTTGTAGTTTTGGTTGCTTAGTAGCCTTGGGACCTTGGTCATATAAATTTTAGGTTGAGGGTTCTCTCGGGGATTACTTCCCAAATGTATACCTGATCTTAGGTTACTGCCCAGACCTTCTGTCATTGGGATGTTCCTATTGACGTTTAGTAAAGTTTTTCTGAAGCTATAAGCCTATTGCCTAAAGATGGGTCTCGATTACACCAGGGGTTAGGATTAGATTTGCCAGAGCCTATGGAGTTTCCAGGGGAAGTTTGTGCTGTATTCTTGTACCCTGATACTGGTCTCAGCCCTGCTTTCTCGATGACCCTCAGATGAGGCCTGTTGTTAGCATTACAAGCCTTGGGGAGCATGGATGGAACCACAGTAGGGGGAGGTTTGCGTCCACAACTAGTCTTGGGCAATGAAGAAGGAGCAGGAGAATTATCCCGAATATGTCCGAGGACATCCACCTTCTTACTCAGAGAAGCTAATTCTCTTTTCTAGAAGAGCTACTCTTTGCAACAAGGAACTTATGTTGGTTGAGCAGGTACTACAGATCTCTGTTTTAGAGGGAGATTGGGATTCCTGTTCTTTACTCGTGAGCTCTGCTATGTTGTCCTCACCGATGAATTCTAAAATGTCATACCTATTAGAACACAAAATTTGGGCCTTAACTAAATCCACTTCTAGACTGCAATTGGTGGTGTCACCAACTGGTCCACAATCAATCTGCACAATAGAAGGAGGCCTTAATGTACCCTCCTCAAACCCATGTGTCACTTCAGTATCGCTAGTATGTGGTGTTCTTTAACTAAAATTTGCGGGAATTACTCTTCTCTTTACACCCGTAGTGGGATCATCTTGGGGGAAGTTAGGGGCAGCTGGACTGGATGAGTTGTTGACCCCCAATACTTCCTCACATTCCCTTACACTTGCCTCAATCCTTGTTAGGACACAGTTAGTCGCCGCATGTGTTACCTTCTTAGATTTTTTTCCCCTTTTTTGATGGACCTCCCCCCTCCATTGACTTCATTTTCCCCATTAGATATTACTTAGTAACGTGGGGGTTAAAAAAAAACAAAAAAAACAAGAACAAGAGAAAGATCAAATACAATAGCCCAGCCTCTCAGGTGTCCATGGGGTCCGTCACCCCAACAGGCAACGAATCAGAACACAACAGTCACCTAGGAATAATAGTTTGGCATCACTTTTTACACCCAACAGTACCTTGGAGTCCAGGTCCCTGTTGATCAGACAGTGAAGGGGAGGGGGCCCAGCCCAGCCTCCTCTGGCCCGGATGGCCACAGATAGCCCGCCCTTTGTCCGGGTTTAGGAGAGTCACGGCTGAGCTTGGGCAGGCAGTGAATATTTCCTTAAGGATACTAGGAGGACAGCAGTCTCTAGGACATCCCGATTTTACTTTGATTAGTAGGTCTGAGAAGATTTATTGGTTTATTAGTGGGAATTGTGCCAGCTTGTCTGGGTTCTTAGGTTTCATGTGATGCACCGGGCTCGGACAGCTGGGAATACTATTTTTGATGGTATTAATTTTTTCAATGAAAAAATTATTTAGAGAGTCGCATAAGGTTTGAGAGGGGGTGGGTTTCACTGTAATTCTGTCAGGGTTGGATAGTTCGTTGATGATAGAAAAGATATCTTTAGAGCGATTAGTGGAATTCATGATTTTGGACGAGAAGAATTTGGCTTTGGTAGTTATTATTGCCTTTTTATATGTACCACGTGCCTGTAGAAACCTGCTTTTGTCGTCCGGGGAGTATTTGTGTTTCCACTTTCTCTTTGCTTGACTTAGTTCATGTTTAATTTTTTTTAGCTCAGGTGAGAATCATTCATGGGCTTTGTGGTGGTGGGACCGGTGTAATTTCTTAAGGGGGGCGTATTTATTACTGGCCGTCAACAGCCAGTTTGATAGGTTGTCCTCGCCTTGGTTGCCAGATGATTGAACTGTAGGGATGGTGTTAGTCAGTGATTCTAAGAATTGATCTTTATTAATAGTGCTCCAGCTTCAACGTAAGCCAGGGTCGTAGCTAGTTGTTATCGGGTGGTTGGAGTTATTTAAGGTGAATCTAATGAGATGGTGGACGGACCATATGCATGGTGTGACTTCTAAGTTGGTTAGAGGCAGATTGTTGGACCATACCTGATCCAGGGTATGTCCTTTGATGTGTTTTGCGGAGGAGATGCTGAGTCATTGGCCCAGTAGTTGAAGTCGCTGACTAACAGTAGCTTAGCATGGTCAGTTACTAGTTGCGCCATTTGCTCGCTCACTGATTTCGGAAACTGTGGCATGTTCTGTGGAGGTCCATAGAGTAGCACACAGACCAAAGGGGTGACTTTCGATTCTAGTTTGAGTACTAAATTCTCAGACTGAGGTAGGTCGAGGGGAGTTAGTGCCGCAAATTTAAGGTCGTGATGTATGATAGCTGCTACTCCACCTCTCTTTTTCCCCTGTAGACGATTAGTTTGAATAATATAGTATTCGTTAGGTAGCACAGCTAATATGTCCGGGGCAGAGTCCTGTGTTAACCAGGTTTCTGTGAGTAGAAGTATATCTGGTTTTTATGACACTAACAAATTATATATATCAAGTTGGTGTTTGGGCAATGAGCGGGTGTTTAAATAGATGATTGAGAGTGCTTTCCCTTCCTTCTTGGCCTTGGTCTCGGTGTGAGACGTGCTGGTCTTAGGGAGGAGTTCAGGGAATGAAGATCTTAGTTCCCTTATGCTGTTATTGCTTCGATTGGTTAGTGTGGCCTTACTAACTATTGACTCTGTTGAGTGAAGTTTTTTTAGGGCGGCTACGGAGTAAGTTGTGACTTGGGCATAGTAACTTGCCCCTTGTCCCTGCCGGCCGCGGACGGCCACAGACTGGCTTGCCTTTGGCGCGCCACCAGAGCTCACACGCTGGTACCGGCATTAGTAGCCGTCGTCAGCCTTGGCTCAACCCCCTCTTTCCTGATTGGCGCTCAGCAGTGGCGTGCCTACCAGGAAGTGGGTGAGCGAGCTCGCAGTAAGTATCCTTCGAACAGATTAAAAGACTCAATTCAAGTGCTCAGTTTCAATTTCAAAGTGCATTCAGTTTAGTAATTTTTTAAAAACAAATGGCATCAGGCGCGGCAATTCTTACATTCAGCGGCACCTTTCCCAAATGTTTCCCCCTGCGCTGGTACCGGCATTAGTAGCCATCGTCAGCCTTGGCTCCACCCTCCTCTTTCCCGATTGGCGCTCAGCAGTGGCGTGTCTACCAGGAAGTGGGTGAGCGAGCTCGCAGTAAGTATCGTTCGAAAAGATTAAAAGTCTCAATTCAAGTGCTCAGTTTCAATTTCAAAGTGCATTCAGTTTAGTAATTTTTTTAAAAAACAAATGGCATCAGGCGCGGCAATTCTTACACTCAGCGGCACCTTTCCCAAAAAAGGGAAGTAGAGCTTGCCTTCTGTCCTGAAGTCTCAGGGACACAGAGACTTTGTTTCCTCTGTCCCCTGCATCTGGAACTGCTGTTTCAGCTGCCACAGAAGGAAATTGCAACACCCATGCTGGCGAGTAATGCTGCAACCTGCAACAAAGCTATGGGCACAGCTTGTGAAGTGCACAACGCACTGCCCTGACTTGCACTGCAGTACCGATGCCTGCCGACACAGCACCCTATCAACTCTGATGCTGTCACCAAGGCTGATGCCTCGACCGGAGCAGAGGGCACCACTCATGATACTCACAACACACCGCCCTGACTTGCACGACAGCCCCAACCTCATCGATGCTGGTGCTTCATCATGGCGGAACCGATACTGGACTTTAGTGACTTCCTGAATCCATAGACACCTCACTGTTATAAGCAACTGCCGCCTCGCTGCCACTGGGACGCCACCTTCCCGGCAAAAGTAGGGGGACAGACGCCTCACCTGCCTGTCAATAGTAAGGAACCGAAGCCTCGCCTTCCCTGCATCGCAGTAAGGAACTGAGACCCTACCTTCCCTGGCATAGTAAGGAACCAACGTCGCCCAGCGCCAACGAATCATCACCTTCCGACGCCCTCCACCATCTTTGTTTTCATCGTTTGCCAAGGTACGGTCCTTTGGGGGTCTATATGACTCCTTGCACGACGTACTTTGGGATTTTCATCTGTCGCGAAGTCGTGATAGCTCCAGGTGGAATTATTTGTTGCTACAAGCTTTATTTGTGTGAATAACCTATTTTTGAGGATATCATGGAATACGTATTGTGGATTTTTGTTGTTTTGGTCTTTTTTGGTTTGGATAAAGATTACTTATTTTTCTAAACTGGTGTAGTGTCCATTTGTAGTGTTTTCACTGTATTACTGTATGTGTGCACGAATGCTTTACACACTGCTTTTGAGATAAGCCTGTCTGCTTATGCCAAGCTACCAATGGGTTGAGCAGGGGTTATTTTAGAAGTGCATCCTCTTACCCTGACTAGGAAGAAGGGTCCCTACTTGGACAAAGGATCAAACGATTGCCAACTAGAGACCCCCATTTCTAACATTCCCCTAAACAGACCAGAGCCAAATCCAGAAAAAAGGAAAGAACTAACCAGGGCTAGATTAAGGTTAGGCAAAGAGGGTGCTCCCCACACAAAGAGAGGCACTGGGTATTAAAGTGGCACCCTCAGAACCTTTCATCAGAACTCTCCTGGACCTGTGAAGACTCACAAGAAGGATTGCCTTGCTGCCTGAAACCTGAAGCAAGACTGGATCTGCTTGTCTTAAACCCAGTATCACAGAAGTGAATCCAAGGGTCAGTTGGCTGACCTTCTGTTTGAGCTTTAGGAGCACAACATACTTCCAGAGGCCTTCCCGGCAACTGCCCAGCTAACCAGCCCTAACTGGACCTGCGCAGACCCTGCTGCAGGAGAGATTCCTGACCCCCAAGAGGTGCCCCAAGATCCCAGATTATGTCTCCTTCAACCTACAAACTACAAGAACTGGGCTCTAGGTGAAAATACAGAGGTTTGGGTCTCTTCATGTCGAAAAAGAACCATCCCAGTCTGCTTGCGATCATGAGCAGACTTCACTGAGGACAACATGGAATCTGCATCCAACTGCCGACGTCACCTTCCCAGCTACAGACTCCAGACTTCACCTGCACTGTGCTGTTTACATCAACGATACAAAACACACAATTGAGCAGACCAGGTCTGGGAGTGGTGTGTAGCTAAACAGGTAGGAGTGAAACCACTGGGTGCATGTGTGACCGTATGCTGTTGAGTAACAAAGGCCAGAACAATTCCCCTCAGCCCACCCTCGTGGCGGAATATCATCATGAGGGGATTGTTGATCACTATATATCAAAACCGACTTCATCATGCCGGGAATAGATATCGGTGCTCAGGCCATAATGTTCCTCAAAAGAGAAATGTGAGTAAAGTGCAGTGCTTGAGTGATCGTGGTAAGTAAAATTAGCTACCAAGACTCCGGAGATATTTAAACTGAAATCTCGGTGCCAAAAGTTAAAAAGCGCCTAGTAGTTATACATTAGGACTACCTTCCTGCGCTGTGCATAGCGGTCGACATGTTTCAGCCTTGAGGGAAGTTATCCCGGCTTTCTTCAGGACCTAAAAAAATGATAGCTACTGCAAACAAAAAGTACTATGTGAAGTGAGGAACAACATAAGATGTACTATGGAGAAGTTACATATCTACCAGGAACTTTGTGCTCCGAATGTCTGTTGGAGGAAGAGGGACATGTCTTCTTCCTAACAAGAGATAAAGCAATACACAACAACACAGGATTACCCACATACCACCAAATGAATGCACAAAAACCGTAAGGCAAAACACACCTGCGTGAATAATTTACATTCCGCAATACAAAGAAAGCATAATAGCTTTGACCACTAAGAGGCATTTCCTCATAGTGATACTCACCCAGCATTATGTGGGTGAAGACCTCACCTCACCCGGCAACCGCTCGGGAGAATGAGGCCCCGCTCTATAGTGTAGAAAAAAGGGGAAGCAGTTAGCACACAACTCAACTGTGCCCAGCCAAATAGCTCTACACATTTAAACCTAACCCACGTGTGCTAGTGCCCATCTGTCAAACCCGTAACTGACCACAATATTAACTAATATTGGACACTCAGACTGCGATTTTACACATGTCCCCTGTACATTACGGACATTAAAATGCGTCTATGTAAAGACTATATTTGTCGCCATTTTATACTCATTGAAGTTCTCTTTTGAGGAACATTATGGCCTGAGCACCGATATCTATTCCCGGCATGATGAAGTCGGTTTTGATATATAGTGATCAACAATCCCCGCATGATGATATTCCGCCACGAGGGTGGGCTGAGGGGAATTGTTCTGGCCTTTGTTACTCAACAGCATACGGTCACACATGCACCCAGTGGTTTCACTCCTACCGGTTTAGCTACACACCACTCCCTGACCTGGTCTGCTCAATTGTGTGTTTTGTATCTTTGCAGTAGGGGCGCGAGCAGTCAGGTCGTTAAATATTCCCCCTTGACCCTCTTGTGTTTTGTAGTATTGAGAGCAACTTTTTAGTTGCGGGTCTGTATGTATATTTACAATGGATGTAAATACACCATTGTTTAAACCCTATAAGCTCACCCAACCCAATTGTGTATGTTGTCCTGTCTGCTGACCTGACCTGACCCCTTCCATCTTATTTAAACACTCTTTATAAATAACATTGATTCACTCAACTGTAGGACGTATATGGCAATAATATGTACCACACGCAGCCATTTTTCTGGACTCATCAATTGTATGGATGGATCTTTTTTCTAACATTAACTGTTTTTCTGATGGCGCACAGCCAAAGTCATGCCTCTCTTGGAACATGTTTCTTACTATTTTTTGTGGCAATTTAAAATGCACACTTCATGAAAATCATGAAAATTATGAACGACCCCTCCCCTACACTCAATATGGTGGCACCCTATAAAAACGACCAGCAGACGCTGTGAAGTGTGGAAGAACATTGTCAAGAGGGTCACATTGACCTTTATTGTTGATATAATCCTTAGCCTTAGGACATGGGATCTTACATATTCTTGTTAGTGACTATCCTAACGCATGCTCGAGGGAACAGTGTTCCGCCTCGGTCACGACCGCGCATGCGCATCGGAATACCGGCGTTTTACCATACGCGCCGGTTTTTTGTTCTTTTTCCACTCTACAAACTCCCTAAACATCATTTTCAGTTATACTTTAAACTTTGTGATACTTGACCCCCAGAATCCGCTTGGTGGAAACATAGCCCGGCGCTTGTTACATCACGGAGGTACGCTTAATTATCCAATGCCCGTCCTACATAAAAGGGAGATGGGCGGTGCTGCAAATTACCTCCACTTCCGCTTGGCTAAAAAACTGGGGCACCGACGGACAGGTAAGATGCCTGGGGTGTGGGCTGGTTTCACTATTTTTATCTTGTATTTACTGAGTCGGCATGACTGGCACTAGCCTGAATAGTCTCCGGTTCCTAGACACGATGTCTTTATCTGGATCCCGGTTTTGTGTGGTGTTTTATCCGTATTGAGGGATAGAAAAAGATCTTCATAGTAGGTAATGATTAAAGCAGTTAAGGGGCGTTATTCAAGATGTTCCACACATTACACTTGCTGTGGTTCATAGGCAGTATGTTGTCTTTGTTTAGACCTTAAAAACTTCAATGAGTATAAAAACTTCAATGAGTATAAAATGGCGACAAATATAGTCTTTACATAGACGCATTTTAATGTCCGTAATGTACAGGGGACATGTGTAAAATCGCAGTCTGAGTGTCCAATATTAGTTAATATTGTGGTCAGTTACGGGTTTGACAGATGGGCACTAGCACACGTGGGTTAGGTTTAAATGTGTAGAGCTATTTGGCTGGGCACAGTTGAGTTGTGTGCTAACTGCTTCCCCTTTTTTCTACACTATAGAGCGGGGCCTCATTCTCCCGAGCGGTTGCCGGGTGAGGTGAGGTCTTCACCCACATAATGCTGGGTGAGTATCACTGTGAGGAAATGCCTCTTAGTGGTCAAAGCTATTATGCTTTCTTTGTATTGCGGAATGTAAATTATTCACGCAGGTGTGTTTTGCCTTACGGTTTTTGTGCATTCATTTGGTGGTATGTGGGTAATCCTGTGTTGTTGTGTATTGCTTTATCTCTTGATAGGAAGAAGACATGTCCCTCTTCCTCCAACAGACATTCGGAGCACAAAGTTCCTGGTAGATATGTAACTTCTCCATAGTACATCTTATGTTGTTCTTCACTTCACATAGTACTTTTTGTTTGCAGTAGCTATAATTTTTTGAGGTCCTGAAGAAAGCCGGGACAACTTCCCTCAAGGCTGAAACATGTCGACCGCTATGCACAGCGCAGGAAGGTAGTCCTAATGTATAACTACTAGGCGCTTTTTAACTTTTGGCACCGAGATTTCAGTTTAAATATCTCCGGAGTCTTGGTAGCTAATTTTACTTACCACGATCACTCAAGCACTGCACTTTACTCACATTTCTCTTTTGAGGAACATTATGGCCTGAGCACCGATATCTATTCCCGGCATGATGAAGTCGGTTTTGATATATAGTGATCAACAATCCCCGCATGATGATATTCCGCCACGAGGGTGGGCTGAGGGGAATTGTTCTGGCCTTTGTTACTCAACAGCATACGGTCACACATGCACCCAGTGGTTTCACTCCTACCGGTTTAGCTACACACCACTCCCAGACCTGGTCTGCTCAATTGTGTGTTTTGTATCTTTGCAGTAGGGGCGCGAGCAGTCAGGTCGTTAAATATTCCCTCTTGACCCTCTTGTGTTTTGTACTGTTTACATCAACAGCAATTCCCCTGCTTTAACCACAAACACCGACCAGATCTTTGCACAAACAACAATCTCCTTGCAGATCCATGCCAATGAGAAGCTCTGACTGAGGCTCCTTTATTGAAAATAGACTAAGGCTGAATGAGAATTTTCCACAGGAACAAACCTGATCCCTGTATTGGACCCATGCTCCATGTTAACCTGAACTTTCAACTTTAACCCGATCCAGCATGACCAGATTACCGTGATTGGCACCTTATGCTTCTTGGTGCTATTTTTATCTAAAACGTTAAGAATTCATAATTCTGGTTCTACCTATTGGATTTTTGCTGTTCTGGTTTCCTTTTATTTATTAAAATCTGAATCATTTTGAGATTTTTCTTGTTGTGTGTTTTTACTTTATTACTGTTTGAGTGCTGCATAAATACTTAACACATAGGGGGTCATTAGGATCTCGGGCGGATTGCCACTACCTGCATGGCGGTGGCGATCTGCCCGAGATCTGTCGCCACCCGCCACCCATTTCCCCTGCCATATAACTATGGTGGGGGGACCATGGCGGACGGAAAGACCGTCCGCTGCTTTTCCACCCGGTCAACAAGTCGACCGGGTGGAAAGGAGTTCAATATGGTAGCGGTGTCTGTTAGACACCGCCAGTCATATTATTATGGGGGCGGAAACATGCCTATCCATGGCAGCATTGCGGCCACATAAAGGCATGTGGGAATTGCTTGCGGGGGCCCATTGCGGGCCCCCAGGGACTCTGGGGTTTGCACATGGGGAGTACCTATTTTACCCCCCTGCATTTCAATAAACAACATGGCAGGCACAGTGCGGTGCCTGTCACGTTATGCATTGGAATGCACAGCGTGCATTTGTAGTGCCCGCCGTAATGTTAAATATGCGGGATGCGCCGCCACTGTGGCTGTCGCATCCTAATTGCCCCCACAGGACCCTTATGGCGGGCGGTCCCTCTTCATGTCGGGATGGCGGGCGGACTTTGTCCGCCGCCATCCTAATGACCCCCTTACTCTCTAAATTAAGTCTTACTGCTTTTTTTCTAAACCACTAGAGGGTAAAGCAAAGGTTTATTTCGAGAATTTTGTGGCTCAACCTGATAAGGATTGTGTTTATTACTTCCTGCTCACAAACCTGCCTAATGTCACCCAGTTTCATACACCTCTCATTATGAGATAAAGGTGTGGGTCATAGTGCTGTGGAATGAGGGTCGATTCAGAAAAGGGGGTGGTGATGGACAGAGTATCTGAATTAAACAGAACACTTGTACCCAGTCAACAGATCAGGGCTTGATCCATCACCGTTTTTTAGCTCACTGCACCATCCCAGCTCAGAACCTGGCTACATGCAAATTAGTCTGTCCCTGGCCCAGTGCATCATGGGAACAGGGCAGACCAAACTACCAAGCCAATTCTTTTACTGGAAAGGAAACAAGCTTCCGGGAAACGGTTTCTGGCAATACAGCCGTCTTCGGCCCGGCTTGCTTGAATCCTGATGGTGCAGTGAGCAAGGGACTCATGTCTGAGCATACCCTTCCACGCTTATGGTGGACAAAACGATTCAGAAAAGGGGGTGGCGATGGACAGAGTATCTGAATTAAACAGAACACTCGTACCCAGTCAACAGATCAGGGCTTGATCCATCACCGTTTTTTACTTCACTGCAACATCCCAGCTCACTCCTGGCTACATGCAAATTAGTCTGTCCCTGGCCCAGTGAATCACTGGAACAGGACAGACCAAACTACCAAGCCAATTATTTTACTGGAAAAGAAACAAGCTTCCGGGGACCGAGGGTCAGCATTGAGTTCATCTATTGCTCGTATCTGAATGTGTCAATAAAGCCTTTCTGGCACTACTCCATATCGCATATATATACATTTTGATTGAGGGTTAAGCAGTCTTTGTTAGTTCCTCATTATGCATGGATTGGGAAAGGGAAGGTGGGGGAAATTGGATTGTTGGTTGAGTGTGGTGTTAACCCTAGTCAATCACCAGCCACAATCTCTGTTAGGGTGAGCCTCAAAAGTTACTGAATTACCCTGTGCTTAAACCACTGGTAGCTTGGCCCAAAAGCAGTCAGGCTTAACTTAGAGGCAATGTGGAAAGTATTTATGCAGCACACAAACTGTAATAACATGAAAACAAAACACAAGAAAAATACCACATCAAATCCGAAAAATAGGGTACATTTTATTAAATTGTTTGACGAAAACAACAAAAAATTTTGGTAAAATCTAGCCCCATAAAAAATAAAAATGCCAACCCCGGACAGCTTGTCGCATGGGACTGGGTCAAAGTCAAAAACTATGTCACATTACAATGGAGAGCGAGTTGAATACAAAAAGTGGATTTGGCCAAGTGGATGCTTATCTTTCGACTTAGAAGAAATTTCAACAAAAATGCTCTGAGATCGTAGAGGTTCAGTGGGGCAAGGCTGCAGGCAGTGTCGGAAGGAGGAGTCAGCGTCGTCGGGAAGCTGCTGGACAAAGCCACAGTGAAGATTCAAACGTTCAGACTTCGGGCCTGATTTAGATCTCAGTGGACGGGTCACTCCATCAACAGTGACGGATATCCCATCCACCGAAATATAAATCCCATAGGATATAATAGGATTTAAATTTCAGAGGACAGGATAACCATCACAGTTGTGACAGAGTAACCTGAGGCCTGGAGACTCTTTTTTGGAAGTTGGAAATCTCCAGCTGGACGAGGCTGGAGGCTGTAGCCGACTAGAGCTCACAACAAGGGCTCAATAAGGCCAAAAACCTTTTCGGCAAAGGTCTGCTGAACCAGATTGGTGATGTGGAGAAGAACATAGATGGAGCTGCCACGAAGTCAGGCTGTTCGGCGATGCACCTTAGCAAAATAGATGAGCAGGTTTGTCCCAGCCTCCTCTCCATTCTCAGAGCAGATTGTAGCCAAAAATTCCCTAAGTCTCAGGTTTTGAATTTTAGCTATCTGTGCACCTTTAGCACCACTTCTAAGGGTCCAGGACTGTGAAGGCACCACTTGGAAGGTTGAAACTCACTCAAGCTAGGTCCAAGTGCGAGTTGAAGATGGAGCCCTTTCTGTCCAAGAGGCTTTGATCAGGAGGACAGCTTACTAGCCTTTGGAGTCACTCTCATAGTCCTGTGTTCAAGAGATCGAGTAGGCTCATGCCACAGGGGAGGCCTCTGGGAGTTAGAGGCAGGCTTAAGGCAGCAGAGCAGTCTTTGCAGATGCGGTAAAACAGTCCTCTTAAGTACCGAGCAGGCCACAGTAGCCTAACATAATAAATGTTACCCTTCCACAATCTAACACTTTCCCTACTCTTTCACTGGCTGGAGTGGGTATAGTAAATGTTACCCCTCTGCAATCCAATACTTTCCCTACTGTTGCACTGACTGGAGCGGGAATAGTAAATGTTCCCACTTCGCAATCCAACACTTTCCCTATAGTTGCATAGACTAGAGTAGGAATAATAAATGTTACCCCTTCGCAATCCAACACTTTCCCCACTGATACATAGCCTACAGTAGGATTAATAAATGTTACCCCTTCACAATCTAACACTTTCCCTAATTTTGCAATGGCTGGAGTGGGTATGGTAAAGTTTACCCCTCCGCAATCCAACACTTTTCCTACTGTTGCAGTGATTAGAGTGGGAATAGTAAATGTTACCCCTCTGCAATCCAGCTGTTTCCCTGCTGTTGCACTAACTGGAGTGGGAACAGTACATTGTACTCCTCTGTAATCCAACACTTTCCCTACTGTTGAACTGACTGGAATGGCAATAGTAAATGTTACCCCTCCAGAATCCAACACTTTCCCTACTGTTGCATACATTGGAGTGGGAATATGGGAATAATAAATGTTACCCCTCCGCAATCCAACAGTTTCCCTACTGTTACACTGACTGCATTGGAAATAATAAATTCTACCCATCCGCAATCCAACACTTTTCCTACTGTTGCAGTCATTGGATTGGGAATAGTAAATGTTACCCCTCTGCAAGCCAGCAGATTCCCTGCTGTTTCACTAACTGGAGTGGAAACAGTACATTGTACTCCTCTGCAATCCAACACTTTCACTACTGTTTCACTGACTGGAGTTGCAATAGTAAATTTTACCCCTCCAGAATCCAATACTTTCCCTATTGTTGCATATATTGGAGTGGGAATAATAAATGTTACCCCTCCAGAATACAACACTTTTCCTACTGTTGCACTGACTGGAGAGGTAATTGTAAATTTTACATGCCCGCAATCCAACACTTTTCTTTCTGTTGCACTGACTGCACAGGGAATAGTACATTTTACCCCTCCGCAATCCAACACTTTCCCTACTCTTGCACTCGCTGGAGTGGGAATAGTAAATCTTACCCCTTCGCAATCCAATATTTTCCTTACTGTTGCAATGATTGGAGAGGGAATAGTACATTTTACACGTCTGCAATCCAACACTTTCCCTACTGTTGCACTGACTGGAGTGGGAATAGAAAATATTACCAGCCGCAAATAAACATTTTCCCTCCTGTTGCACTGCGTGGAGAGGGAGTAGTACATTTTACCCCAAACTATTTTCCTACTGTTGTAAATTGTAGTGGGAATAGTATATGCCCTGATTATAGAATTTTACAACTTAGTTTAGTTTATTTAAAATGTAATTATTATGTTAATATGTCATAAAAGATATTTATAATTAATAATATTTCTGATATTTATTAATAATAGTATTTTGTTTAGTAAATGTATAGGTTTCTATGTTGCTTACTTTTTTAATTGTAAAATTGGTATGTTTTTTAATGTTATCATGTTATTAGGTATATATGTGCATCTATCTGTCTATCTATCTATCTGTCTATCTATCTATCTATCTATCTATCTATCTATCTATCTATCTATCTATCTATCTATCTATCTATCTATCTATACATGAATAGATAAATACAGATAGATATATAGATGGAGATATATGTTTATTTATTAAATGATTACATTTGAAATAATTAAAACATTTAAATATCAATTGAAAATATTCGTTTGAAACTATTATTAATTATATATAACTAAATATATATATATATATATATTAATGTATGTGTGTTTTAATTTTTGTAGTAAGTTTAATAGTTATATATTCAGTTCGTATTACTTTTTAATACATTTAATGTTTCATATTTATATATATTTTAAAACAAATATATATTGTACAAAGATATTAATGATAACGATAACATTAAATAAATATGTTTGTAATTAACATTATCAATATAGGATGACAACGATATTTATGTGACAATATTTTGGTATGACGATATTTCCAGAGGCAATATTTTGTCAGTGAACCGCATCTATTCTTAGAAATGTAATCACGTGAAAATGCCTTTACCTTCTGCATGGATTGACATTTTTTCCACCTCATTCTTAGGGTCTGAAGCCCAATCTGGGGTATCCCTTTCCCAGATGGTCTGACAGATCTCATTCGCCTCTTTTATGCAAGCTAATGCATGACTGATGTACTTGCCGGATTTGGCCAATTCAGTAGGCTCAGTTATGGTGAACACAACGCTCCTTGCCTCAAAACAGTTTCGAAATCTGTATGCTAGAAAGAGTATGCAGATAGCCGGACAGCAGCATAGTGAGTGATTGAAGGACTGGAACTTATGTGCGCAATGTCTAAAATTGGCAGTCTTGGAGCGAGGGGACCATTTTGGGGGTCTGTAATCCCATCAGTTTAACAAACATTATTTGCTTAAGGCAGTTTTTCCGATGTAGACAGTGGGGGTATGGCTACAACCTGAAGCAATGTGGATGTGCATTGGTATATGATTTTTCCAGCGATGTGTTCTTAATTTGCCCAAGTTGCTTGTTTTTTAAAGTGTCCTGCATGCGAGGCCTGGAGTTTATTTAACTCTGACTGGTATATTTATGTTTAAGACTTTTTATGGATGTTTCCAAGAATTCAATAAAGAAAACTTATAATGACAATTCCAAAAGAAAAGTCAATACTAGTCATCTCACCTCCATCCATGGGGCTGATGAGGCATGAAAATATGCAGACACAAAATCCAAGATATACATTGCAAAAGGAAACGAAACTTCAAATAATTAACAGGGAAAAAAGAGATACTGATCTATTTAAAGGGTAGTGATAGATCTTTTGAAATAGTGTAACCAGGGATTCCTCTCTGATTTAAAGATGTTCTGAAGGACTGCTTTCAGGGGCTTAGGTGGTGCTTTAATAATCTTTATAATAGGCTGGCCCTTGATTGGCCCTTCAGGCTGAATTCCAGCCTAATCAGGCATTTGTGTGGATGTGTGGGCAGTCTGAAGACCCTTTTGTAAACTTTAATTTGGAGTTTATCAAGGACACTGGTGAATTGATCCGGGTAGGCTTTATGGCCGTATTTGAACATTGGAAGCAGTGTTGCACATATTATGCATCTTATTAGAACAGTAGAGGGGCTTTCAAGAGAGTTATTCGATTGGCATGTTCTGATGATTATAGATTCTGCCTTAGCTACTAGGTGCCTCAAGTGTAATTTAGCTCTTGCTTTTGATGATAGCCAAACTCCCAAGTAGTTGTATGAATTGGCACTTTTGATTTTTAGTGGGCCCATGCTCCAAACATGGTTTGTTTTCTTGCGTGATCTGTCAATGTCGAACCTCTTTAATTAGATTATTCTACTTGAACTAATATTCCCTATACACACACACATATGGACGGCGTTTCTGTATGTGAGCAAGGTTACAGAGGTAACCGAAACTTGTCATAACTGCTGGAATAACCTGATTTTCCATGTAAATACTGGTGTCCGTATCCTGTTTCCCTTTCGCGACTGGCCGGCAGCGTTAAGGAGTGGATTTTGTTTGTGCAATGTTAAGATTACTTCTAAATCCAAATCGAGGCCGTAAAAGACAAGGCCCTCAAGAAGAAATAATTGGGGTATAAATGATGCTCAGTTACTCTTTATTTTAAATTTGACGTCTTTGGTGAGTCTCATGTAGTTAATATATATATATGCACACACACATATATATATATGCTTGAATGTCTCTTCAAATACTGGTTTCTGATCGTAAATTATGATTTTTCATATTTCCATATTCTGATATACTGTCAGACTTAAATTTGGTTTACTCTATCCTCCTTGCATAGTCTTTGTTTATTCATAATTATGCATTTATTAACAGAAGGATTCCTAGTTTTCTCCAACGTGAATTCTGAATGACTTTCTATTAATTGTCTTTGCTGGCAAAACACTGAGACACTATTCTCTCACTAGAACTCTAGATCTTGAACTTCAATATAACATACTCGAGCCCATAAGCTAATTAGAGGCATGACTTAACACTTGTGCTTATGAGTTGCTTAGCACTTGTGCTGATGAGTTGCTTTAAACAATATTCATGACCCTCTGCCTTTTTCAGGACAAATGGAACCCTGCTCTCAAACTGTTGAGCTCCGACAAGTATGTACAGCGATTAAACACCAATTTCAGTTGACTCTCAATAAATTCTCCTCAAGAAGCAGAGTTCTGAGGAGACACTACTGCTCACCTCAGGAATTCAGTTGAAGTGGGCTGCGCTCTGCTCACCTGTGCACCTTGTCTTGAATCTGTTTCGGCAACTAGACCCCACAGGAACTTTATTGTTAACATCGGCGACCATCTTGAAAGTTCTCGAATTTGCACACATTTTAATAATGTGTGAATCAGCAGCTTGCTACAAGGTACGGTTTCTTCCATAAGGGGTATTGACTTGTAAAAAGGTATTTGGTTTTTTTCATCTTTCATTTTGATACAATTACATTACAATGCAGTGGATTCTTGACACTTGTTTTTTGACACATTTGCGTAAGGCATGATGGATTTCACTGGTGATTGTATCCCAGTTAACAAGTAAGCATTTGAAGTTTTGGTTCTTAAGTTGTAAGCTTCTGGATGCTACCCAGGATTTGAATTTCTGAAAACCCACTGTACTCCAGTTTATTCTCCTAATTAGCGGCAGACTTTTGTCACCAAGTGAGTCACCAATTGCCCTCAAGAATGTGTGCTTGCTTATGCTAGTTTTTATGGTGGTGAAGAGCGGACAGGACAGGGATTGCTCTTGTGGTGATTTGGAATTTTGAAATTCACATGGGACTCTAAGATTTTGTCAGAGAACAACACATAGTCTAGGATGTATATTCCCGTGAAGGTATTTCTTCAATTTTGGAGCCACAGGTTTATCTTCCAGTGTATGTTGGATATGCAGGTGGTTATTAAATAGGTTACAGAGCGGGTTTGCGGCTTGGCCCTGTATAATAGGGTCTATTGCTTATTGACGTTGCCACAAATTAAGACTTCATTGTTAGTGTTTTCACAAAACACAGCCTCAGGAGATTCAATTAATTGAGTCAGCCCTTCTGCCTTCCTGCTCCAAAGCCGTTAAAATAGAAGTTAGCCAACAGTAGCTTTGATTGATGATTGCTTATATGCAGGCCTTCCAGGGTAACCAGTCAAATCATTTTGTTGTGTGTTTCAGTCTTTTTTAATTTAAAATCCAGGCCCCAGGTTGTTTGATTTTACTCTAGGTTGGTGCATTTCATAGAATCCAGGGATTGTTATGGGACTCATGACCAGGTTGATTCATGTAGGATCCAGTTGAGGCTGCTATGTGAGGAAGCCATGATGACTGGTTCTTGTGTTTTTGACTGAGCCATTGTGGTAGTAGATGTCTTTCAAGACTTTTTTTTTGGTTTGGAGATTTGACAGTTGTGTATCCTCTGACTAGTCTTTATGTGCTATGCTTGAGTCAGGTGCATCCGAAGTGAGGGGTGAGCCTCCAGAGTGCTCTGGTGTGAATTGAATTGCCAATCTGGCTTCAAGCAGTTGAGCTGTTTTTATGGGCACATCTACTTTCTTGGGTGATAACCTTCCTTTGAAAATAGGATATATTTTTTTTGTTTTGGGTAGCGGCCTATTTTGTTTACAAGAGTTTGTTGTTCGCTGTTGAGTGGGGTATGCAGCCGCTATTTTGCTGTTTTATTTTTTACCCTTTTTTAATCTTTTTAAAGAATTCTGCTCCATTGGTAATCCACGTGTTTGGATTCACTGTGACTGAAAGTAACGTACTATTTTCATTTGTTGCCAAGGCATGGTCTTTAGAGTATTTTAGGTCTGCCTTTAGTGTGCCCTTCTTAATAATGGTAACAGTGGAGGCAGATGAATCTACTGGTTGCTTATTGTGAGCCAACTGGCTGATTATATATTCGTTCTTGGGCTCACCATGTGCTGTTGGTGGATTGTGTCCAATCTCCAGGGGCGTGTTTGCGAGATGGGTGAGTTTTGCATGTGGAGATCAAGTGCTTGCTTTTACTGGACATTGAGGGGCAAGCTTCCAGTCCGTTATCTTTGTGGTTAAAACCTCCGGAAGAGTGCACCATTTATTTACTATTGTAGACAAGTACACATTAAATTGCCCCTTTCGGCTGTGCTAACACTTTGCTCCCTTGATTCCAGGGCGTCAAGTTTCCTATCCAGCCTGGTGATTGATATTGATAAAGCGTGGCTCAAGTCCAAATGTGGTTCTAGTTCATCTGACTTGCAGATCAAGGCATTTATATTCCCAACTAGGGTGGAGTTGATTGACCCCAATACGTTGTCCTGCTCACTGTTAGGATGAGATGGAGATTTGGCTGAATTACTCTATATGCTCAAGATCAGGGTTTGGTTGCAGTTCTGTGTAATTATTGGTTGTTTGTTTTGCTGTGGGGTGACTTAATTGTTTTTTCTACAGGTATTGCAGGCTCTGTCGGCACACGTCTGTGTGCTGCTGCACAAGAAGTTACTAAGGTTGAGGATCTATTTCACGTCTGATGCGCTCCTCCTACCTCCGATCCTCCCTCATACTTACTCGATGAGTGCACATTTACCGCACGTGACCTGGCATGGTACGTGCGGACTTGCACACTTATTGTCAATGATGTATAGGAAGAGACTGGGTATGCTTGTGGCAGGGGGATGCAGTGGATTATGGTAGCCTGTGTGTGCTGGTGGTACTAATGGTGCTAGCTCCCATGCTGGACTAATTAGAGGGGTAGGGCCACCACCTTTGTTTTGGAGTCTAGCTCCATTTGAATGCTATCTGCTAAAAGCTCTATAATTGGGTTGCTCCCCTTAGCTAGGGCAAGATGAGTTGCGTTGGCAGTGCGCTGTTGGAAGCCGTGTTGGCAGAGGCTTTGTGGGCGATGGCAAATTTGAGATGGCTGCTGATTCTCGAACTGTGCTTTGGGCCTGGGGGGGATTTCTTTTCAAAGTAATACATAGATTTTGCTACACTCTGTGTTTTTTGGTATCTTTGTTGAGAGGACTTAGATAGAGATGGCAGCAGTTGAACTGCTACATTGCTAGGTTGTTTGATGTTTGTTTTATTATTATTATGATGGCAAGTTTCTGTGTTCTGCTAAAGTACGTCCTTTGTTGGTGTAGCTTTTGATCAGTGTTCTTTATGACTTGGACAGACCTCTCAGGGGCCTTCTTGGGAAAGCTGGTGCCACTGCAGCTAGGCATGCATTTGGCTGTGACATCCTCCTTTTGACTATTGCACTGGACAATTTCCCCTCAAGTAGGAATGGGTTAGGTCGCTTGCTGAATCTTTGGTTTTTCTCTGGATGAGTCGGGTCCCTATGTCGGGCCGCTGCACTGCTGGAGACATCTGTTGGTGTACGTTGGTGTCCATATGCTGCCTTTTGGCTCATTTTTGTTTGTTGCCGGTTGCCAGAAACTAGTCAGAGGCAGTCTGGGCTGCCAGTTTTTATATTATATTATTAATTATTTTATGACTATATATAACTAGTGTGCTGCTTTACAAAGGTTGGGCACTAGTTTATGTCCCAGTGGCCGAGAGTGTTACATGGGTGTGCGGCGACCGGGTGTCAGGATTTCACTGCTCTTTGCAGTCACATGTGTGAGCATAGCTTCACTTTTTGCTTATGTCAGGTGCCTTTACCTGGGGCCCTGTACCTGTGTACTTAATTACAATGTACAAATTGCAAAGCCTGCTAAAGTAGTGAAGTCTTCTGGGATTTCCACGATCAGTCAATGAAGGACAATCAGACCCACTTATATAGTACCTGGGGGGTGCTGAGGGTGGTCCAGGGGACTCCAACAATACTGTTGTATACCAATGCAGTGAGAGGATTGTGAGTCCCTAGTTTGTTGTTAGAGTTGGCGACTGGAGCTGCAACAGTGTTTGTGATCCCTTGTGATCTCTTGATGGAAACTTTGTGGCTTCTGTGGCAGTTCCTGCTGATTTCAGACGAATGCGTGAGCATAAGGGCACGAGTGTGGGGACCTAGCGCACCCACAAACCGCACCTAGGCTTAGCCAGGCCACCTCCAAAGGAGCAGTTCCCCCACTTTACTGAGGCATCTAATGCCATGCCCACACTCTCCTTGCTATCTCTCTAGGCCACACTGTTCGCAGGCCTCTGCTGCTCTTTCCTTTTTGCCTCCTTTTTCACCGGTCGCAGGGCTCTGGATGGCTCGGAGGGCTACACTGTTCGCGGGTTGGCTGTGGAATGAAGTGCAGGTACGACAAGCTTTTAATATCATTTGTAGGCTGGGCAATGCAGTTTGGTGCGGAGGTGAAAGCAGAGATGAAAGGGCAAGTCTGCCTCTGCCTTCTTCGGTGCTCAGCTCAGCACTTGGTTCCTTCCCTTTCCCCTCCTTGCCAAGCGGGAGGCAGGGGTGAAGGAGGCAGGGGGAGGGCGGGGAAGAAAGAGCCCATCGGATCGCCAGCCCTGTCACCGTTTGCCTGAAGGGTTCCGAACAATTGGACTATTTGGGCAATAGGAGCGAGTAGGGCGACAGAGGCAGGAGCCTGGAGGGTCAAGAGGACGAGAGAACTAGGCACCCGCTCCTCCGCAGCTCCCCTCCGCTGACGAGGACCTTAGCCCGGGAACTCCCTTCTCTCAGTGTTCGCGCCCTCAGCGTGGCGTAGAACTTGAGTAGATTAGGGTATATATTTTCTTCACCACTACTGCACATCACAATACACTGTGCAAAAGAGAATCTTGTTGATGAGCAATTATAATCATTACAATGATTATAATAAGTGTCCCAAAATGTTAAAAACGAATTTAAAATCATCTATATTTATGACGTGTCAATAGATTACTAATGTGAACATTCAATGCAAAAAATGATATTACTATTGACAATAACTTTCTGTAAATAGTTGTTTGTCTGTGACAGTAACAAAACATGTTCACATTTTCACTTTTTTTCTGTGCTTTTAGTACTAATTATACGTAGGTTTACTCACTTTGCACCCTAACACTGAAAGGCTACAAATACTTATAGTTAATCTGTGTTATATGTAAAGATGACATAGGAATTTCTTTGTAAAACTTGCTAGTCATGTAAATGGATTCCATCTATCATGACTACGACTGACCATGCAGGAAACTGGAAACAAACCATTCATAGACAAAAGGCAGTGGACAGCTTTCTGGGCTGGATGGGCAGAGAGCAGGACCCTTTTCATTTATTTATTTATTTATTTATTTAATGCGATTTTCTATAGCGAGAACATTACCCAAAGGTGTCTGAGCGCTTTACACAAGAACCAGTCGCGATACATAAGGATTTAGGATTACATGAGTTACATAAAAGATACAAACAGGAAAAGAATTTGCAAATGAACAAGCTGTAAAGTCCCTCAGGGAAGAGATACTAATGGATAAACTCTAAGAATCACATAGGAATGGTAGTGAGTACAAAGGTCTACTCCATATACTAGTGGTTAGAGTTATCTCTATATACATAAATATACAAATAGTAGATTTTCTCAGGATTCCATTTTACCAGCGATTCAGCTTGGACAAGTATATATCACATATTTACAGAGTGAAAAGAGAAATAAAAAAAATAAAAAATAAAAATGAAAAGGGGTAGAGAGTGGTATGTGGGGGAGAAGAGTTGGAGGCTGAGATTGGTGAGAGGAGAGAGGGGGACCTGAGGGAGAGAAAGAGATAAGGCAGTCCAGCGTAAGAGAAATGTCTGAAAGTCAGCAGGATGGAATCCAAGGGACCAAAGGAAACGACAAGAATCAACAAAATGGCAGACCCGGGTCATGGGCATCAATGGAAACCATCACAACATGGCAAGATGCACCCAAGGAAAGAGCCACAACATGGCAGGGTCCCAAAATAGCGTGGCGAACTTGAGTTCCAGTCCAAAAGTTTCGAGGGCCAAGTCCAAAGAAAACCAGTGAGACAACCCAATGGAGGAAGAATAAGAGGGGAAAAGGAGCCAGACAGTCAAAAGGAGGAGTATCTTCAGTATTTGTACCTCCTTTCACCACTGCTGCACACACATGATCCCTGGTCTAAATGCTCCCACGCTCCTGTACTGGGCACCACAGTCCACCCGTGTCATTAGCTGGAGCGGTGTTAAAAGAAATCCCCAGGTCTCCACCCAGCTTTCATGCTCGACAAAAAGTTGATGTCTATCTTGGCTCTCCCAGGGGGCGTTAGCGGCTTCATCATATGTAGGGGGTAATCGCTGTAATTAAAATCCTCTCCGGGTCGTCTAACCTGTCCCATCCACACACTGCGGTCGGGCCACACAGGTGAATGGAGGCTGCAGATCCGGTGATCATGGGCTGCCCCAGCTGCAGGCACCCGCCGGGGAAAATGAAATGGCAGCAGGTGGCCCGCTCCTGATGTTGCGGCCCCCGCATCATTACCTCATAACATGGGTCCGTTTCACCGGGCCTCCCCACTTCTACTGCATCTATTATTTGCTGTGGACACATAATGCTCCTGGATACTTTGTCAAACGCTGAAGAGAGTCATGGGCGCGCACTTGTGCTGTACAGTATTGGTGGGGTGGGAAAAAGGGAGATCATTAAACATTTGCATGGTAAGGGTAAAACCAGTCTGGCCCTGGGTTTACTCATTCAATCATCCCCTATAGTAGTATGCCATTGTCCCTGAAGAGCATGCAGGAAATGGGGTCTAACTGACAAAACCGTGGTTACAAGATGTTCATTTATAAGAACTGGAGTGATATTGAGTGAAATGGCAAAGGCTGGTGGGGCCAGATTTACATTGAAAAGGCTATCTATCTCAACGTCTTTTATTCAGCTTCAAATGCCAAAGACAGCAGTGAATGAATAAAAGTCAGGTGTGTACAGTAGTAGTTGTCAACATCTGGAGCCCCAGGTGCACCACACAATCAGCACCTCAACTTTTGTTTAATGTTTTTGTGAGGTGGGTAGACGAGGTGGGTAGTTGGAGTGGGTGGAGTTGATGGCAGTCCACCAAAAGAAATATTACCACTATTCAGATTAGGTACAGTAAAGATTTCAGTAATTTAAACCTGAGCTCAACCCTTAGTAGCAATGGCACAGTGTAGATAAGCTTACCTTAAAATATGTAATGCATTTAGCAGTAACAAAACAAGTAAAAAGCCAAAAACATGACTCAATAAAATCCCAACCCAATTAAAAAACATAGGGCCCTATTCGCTAAGGTAAACTGAGACGACTTTCGGTATTCACAAAGGGCATTTTTAAGTAGCAAAGTTAGACTTTTGTCTCAGTTAACCTTAAGTTTTGGGCTTAAGTTTAACTGAGACCAAAACTGAGACAAAAGTCTAACTTTACTACTCGTAAATGCCCTTTATGAATACCAGAAGTGGAAAAGTTAGACTTTCATCTCAGTTTACCTTTGTGAATCGGGCCCATTGAGAATCATTTATTGAAACAAGTTACACCAAAATAACAAAAATCTAATTAGTGGAACCAGAGATATGAATTTTCAGTTTTGAGCAAAAATAGCACGAAAAGGAGTTAAGAACCCACCGTCATCTAGTTGTGCTTCTGCAGGTCTTTAGCTCGATTTAAGGCCGACCACGATGGATTGCAGGTTAGAACAAAAACAAAGTTCGGCCTGGTAAGACGTTTTACCTTCTGACTTAGTCTCGGAAATGGAAATCAAAAATCTTCAGCAGGGCAAGGCAGCAGGCTACAGCCAAAACTTGAAGTCAGATAGCACCTGGGTTAACCCCCGGTGAAGACAGTGACTTTTGGTGGGAAAGCTCTGAGCAGGAGAAATTAAAAGTTTATGCCTAAGGAAGGTCCCTCACCAGCCAGATAATTTGGCGTCTTTGCCGGTGAAGAATTCTACATTCTAACTTTTTGGAGCTCGGAATACGTTTGGGCTTTATGGAGCTTGGATTCCCCCAGCAGAGCAAGCCTGCAGAATGTTGCTGAACAAGGCCTGATACGCTCTGCATGGCATCCCGCTGAAATGTATTTGCTGCTGTGGAAAAGCTCCGAGCAGAAGCAACCTAAATCTTTGGCCCAGCAACAATGCACCTTTGCCAGATTGACTTGGCAGGTTTGTCCCAGTCCTTCGGAGCGAAAAAGGTTTTAAGTCCCTGGTTTTTCCGGATGTTAGGAGGAATAAACATTGGCACCGCCAAGGGTCCCAGGATTTCAGGACCAGCACTTGGGGGTCAAGAGTCACTCCAGCACAAGTCACCGTCAGGGTCAAGTGCAGCGTGGATCTATATGAACCAGGGCTTCTTGCAGCTTTTTGAAGCGCTGTAGCTTAACGGATGGTCCGCCAACTGGCCCTTAGAATCCATTTCTTTATCCTGGGTTCATGTAGGAGTAGTTTTTCACTTTCTGGTCCCCTTATGGGTCTCGACAACAGGCGCAGTCCTTCTTATGTTTGTAACAGGTCAAGTAGTGTTGTGAAGAGGGTACCCAGCAGTGCCACATTTATCCCCGGCATTAACCTGAGGGGTGAGTCCTAGACGCTTCCAAACAAATAGGGAAAATGTTTCCATGGGTACCCCTGACCACTTTTGCAGCACTTTCCATGTGCCTTACTGCAAACAATCCCGCAGTGCCTCTCCCTTCCTAAATCCAAGATGACAGAACCCTTCTTCCTCTGTGCAAAGCAGGTTTCCCCAAATGAGAGGTGTCGCTGGGATAAATGAGCAACCTTTTCTCTGTAGTCACTTCAAACTAGCTCTGGGGTCAACTCCTCTTCACTAAGATTGGGGCCTGTCTGACTGGGTGAACAAACAAAGGCCCTGCCCAAGTTTCAGCTAACATTTGCCTGTGACAGAGCAGGTCTCTGTATTTAATCAAATTCATGGGCACAGCCTAGATGGTTTTCCTACCACAAGAACACAAAACTTGTCCACACCCAAGGCCTTTGTCTTAGCCCTGGGAGCAAGTTCACACCCCATCAAGGGGATTATTCAACTGCCAGGTGACAAATCGAGTTAATTTTTAGCGCTTGGACGCCTCAGGGCAGCAATTCGCGCTTTACAAATCCACATCAAATCAAATCAAAAAATTTAAATGGGCCTGCAGAAGCTTTAGGCAGGGAAAAGATAACTTTCTAAAAGTTCCCTTTCCACCATATTTAGTACAATTCTGAATTCACCAGCTAATTGGGGTTGTAATAAATATTTGAAAAAGTCCAAAAAAAGACTCTTGTAGTTGCTTCCTGCCTTGAGCTAGTATTAATATATTTAATATTGTTCCCCAATGCTTTCATATGGGGCATAGTCAAAATAGCTTCTGGGGCATTTTCACTGTAAGGACATGTTTAACATCTACATATCCTACTTTTAAATAACATGCACCCTGCCTTATGGCAAGTAAGGCATAGTTGGGGGTGGCTTATTGATATTTTAAAAAGAGGGTTTAGGCTTGTCAAAATAAGTAATATTGACAGGTAGAATTTTCAGTTTTAGACAGGCTACTGTGGTAGGCTTGCAGTCATGTTTAACTGTAACTGTAGTCAGTAGCACAATAGATGCTGCAGTCCACCATGACACTTCTTATAGTCCCTGAAACACTTTGTACCATATAGTAGGGGCTTATAGTTAAGCTAAATATGCCAATTAGGAGTATAGCCAATTTCAACAGGCTTCGGAGCGATAGCACATGTACTGTGGCCTGGTTAACAGAGTTCCAAAGCACAGAGTCAAAAAAACAGCATCAGTCCAAGAAATATGAGGGAGATCAGGCAAAAAGAGGCATCTCACCATAGTTTATTTTTAAATTGGACATTTTTCCTCAAATTTGGTTCCATATTCAACTTGGCACCTCATGCAACCTCCTTGTTCAACTATATGGATGGACAGCAACTGGTGAGGAGGCTACAAATAACCAAAACACACAAAAGTCAATCATAAAGTAGCACTGCCTGACACTCTTTACAAGGCTTTCCACCATACAGAAAAAGGGGTTAAGAATATTCCCAAATGCTTCATCAAGATACTAATGGGGAGCCCTGAACATTTAATCACCAATGGCTGGTTAGAGGACATTGGAAATATTGGAAAGTTTAGATGTGGCTAGAGTGTGCTGATAAAAGCACAACTCCCCCCCCCCCCCCCACCCCCCTTCGCCACCTCCCAGTGGGGGAGAACAATTAACATTTATGTGCAAGGGACATTTCGTCAGAATTCGGGACAGATTTATCAACACTGCGAAGTGTTGTTTTGGGGTATACTTTTCAGTGCAAATCTTAGTTAGCTTTGGAAAGTAGCCATGAAGTAAGGCGAAGTAGTGTTAAGCTCTCTTTTGTGCCATTTTGTGTAAAGGGGTGTTCCATGGACAGTACATGGGAAATCCCATGCAATCACAAATGGATTTTGATGCAAAGTCCCATCCACTAACATTTGTTGTCAGGGTTTTGTGCCATAGATCTATGCTTCCTCAATACAGGCATAAGGTTTTTTCTTTAAACATTTCAGACTTTGCATGTGTTTGCTATCAGTACGGCCTGCATGCAGTTCTATTACAAAATGTTTGAAATATGTTTAAGTATCGTTTTTTTGTACTGAAAGGATACCTTTCCAGTACAAAACACTATGGGCCTCATTTATGAGGCCTTGCGTCAGTTTTGCGCTGCTGATGCGTCACTTTTTGTGACGCATCGGCGGCGTAAAACATGCGCCTTGTTGCCCCATATTTAAAAAGTGACGCATCTAGGTAGATGCGTCACTTTTTAAACCCTTGCGCCACATTATACCTGCGTCAGGTATAATGTATGCAGAGGGGGCGTTCCCCCGCAAAAAGCCTCTTAATAGTGACGCAGTGAAATCTATGAGATTTCACTGCGTCACTTTTAGGACGCTGTTGCGTCAAAATCTTGCGCCTGCCTCACAGCAGGCGTAAGACTGACGCAAGCCCTTTCACATGGGGCTTTCCCCATGTGAAAGTACGCATTGCTGGAGTTGCGTCACTTTTGTGACACACTCCAGCAATGCGTCACTTTTGCGCTTCCAGATACGTCAGAAATACTGACGTATCTGTAACTCCTTGCGACATGATGCGTCATACATTAAATATGACGCATCATTGGTGTCGCAAGGAGTGCGCAGTGAAAAGTGACGCATCGCTGTTTTCCCGCAGAGATGCGTCACTTTTCATAAATGAGGCCCTATGGTACACGGGTGTGTGTGGCGCAAGACAGCCTAATTGCACCAGCATTAAGGGAGAGATCAAAAGCGTCAACAAGCACTGAAGAGGGAGAGCAACAGTGCTATATGTCACCTAATGCAGCACTGCGACTTCATTATATTTGCTAAATCAGATTTTAAGGTTAGCGCCTGGATACCCTCACGGGTGATTAGCCACGCTTTACAAATTCACATAACACTTTAACAGCTTGTGTCACCAGAAAAATAGACAGCAGCAAACGAAACCGAAATATAAACATATGTTAAGGCATTTGACACACACTTCAGAGCCCATATAGTACAGCCAGTGGGGTAAAATCAGAGCATGCAAGTAAAGTAAGAACAACCAGAGAAAAAATTCACAGTAGTGCAAAAAAGAACAAACAATGACTAAATTACTTATAACATTTTTTCGTATTAACGATTGTCATCCAATTTTATTAATGCAACTGACTGCCTCTAACAGCCCCTCATATAAAATGAGTGTGGTCTAACACATAGATGACGTGCAATGGAATCACTTGGGGAATAAACTACCACGCAGCACAAATGTGTGCATGAAAGAAGGTCACACTTAGGAGATGAAAATTGGAAATGAGGCATTACTGCAATCGAGTTGTGCTTATCTTGTTAAGAGTATGAAAACTGTTAAATTGGAATTCAGTTTCGTGGATGGTTGGTTACTTTACCTCTGAATAAATTGAATACAATGACTCAGACGTGGGGGAACGTAAAGATGAATGTGTCTATTGCAGTACTTTTCAACTGCCGCACAATACTTTCCATAGAACTTCTCAAATGTCATGGATTATTTGATAGGATCCGCTTGTAGATTTGCCAAGCATTGTTGCATATGCACGGATAATATTATGTTACCGCAGCAACATCGAATGGAAGTCATTGTATATTATAAAGAAACAGTGTTAATCTAATGGGGAGATAGGAGCAGAAAGGATGCAGCACTCTGGGTCGTAGCGTGAAATAGATGGAGGGAAAGCAATGATAAAAGTGAGAAAATGTAAAAATGTATTTAACGCACGTTGAGTTGAATCAAGAAAAGGCTTACAGGAAGTGCTATGTAGGCCATCTTTATATTCTATCGTCCTTAAGCACTACATATGACAGTGTACAACATTAGATTTTCTGCCTTCTACTTGCAGGTTCCGCTTATTTCTACAAGGGACATACATTTCTGTCCCCGTCTTAAGTGCTAAGGAGATGGTGACTAAACACATTTTTCATCACAGCTAAAATCATCCCAGGTTTTGTATTTAATTCCTGAATGTCAGACAACATAACACCATTTCCAACATGTTGCAGTAAGTCTGGCCAAGACTATGGAACCAAAAGGAGCCCTCGCCAAATGTTTCTTACCAGTCCCCGCTCTCTACTTGCTCTATCTCTCCCTTCTCTGTCTCTTCCATCATTTTCTCTACTTCTCTCCTCTCTGTTCTCATTAGCGATATCTCTCCCTCACTGTCTCCCTGGAGCCCCCCTGTGCTGCTGCATTTATCGGCAGAGAAGTGGGGAAAGTGTTAGAGACTCCAAAAGTTCCTGGGCTTTCAAAAGCGGCCTTCAAGGCTCCAGCACACTGAGGAAAGGCCAGGTCCTGGCTGGCTCAGGCGGAAGTGTAGAATGAGCAAGAGCAGAACACGCCTTGTTTGTAATGCCAATGCCGAAAAGTTAGAGGGGCATATTAACAAGGGCTTTATCTCCACTTTTTTGGCTTTAAAAGCCAAAGAAGCGGAGATAAAAATATCGCCCTATCAACAACAGGGTGCTAACATGCAAAATCGCATGTTAGCACCCTGTTTCACTACGCTTCCCTTTACATCTCTAATGAGATGCAAAGTGGGCGTTCCAGAGCAAAATAATTGGAGAAATGTTGCTAAATTTCTCCTATTATCCAGCTTCAGGCTAACCCTGTAAGGGACAAAAAAAGCAGTGCTATCCGCGGTTAACTCTGCTTTTTTACGTCTGCTAATTTTCAGATTTAGCCATGTAATCCAATGGGAGGGGGTTTACAAGGCTAAGTCCACCATGGGCTATCAACAAGTATATCCCTATCCTTGTAGTTTTATGGCTTCATTACCAGCGAAAACTTCCCAAAATGCCGCTATTGCTGGATTTTTTATCGCCTAGGCGGTTAGCGTTGTTAATAACGCAATAACCAGGCGATATTATCCAGCGATAGCAGGCGTTAAGAAAATTACCGCTAAACGCCCTTACCGTTAATTTTCCCTGTTCCTTGTTAATATGCCCCAGAGTTTTTGGGCAGTTGGGGGAAGTGCATCCTTGGAACTTATACTTTCTGGCCCGCAGACCTGGGCCTTGCCCGGTTCCATCCCCAAGAGCATTGGAGTTAAATTAACCCACTCATTAAATATCCAGCCAACTTTCGGCAGGAGTCTCTCAGAGAGAATCTCTCATGTACTTTTCAGCTGATGAAAATCAGCAAGAATCTCCCCTTTCTTAACGACGAATGTCACCCCTGTACAGCATTGGCCCTTAAGAACATTAGTTACTTACCTGTAATCTGTGGTTCTCCAGTATTGGTGTCTTTCATACATTCACATGCCTGAATCATTCCCCGTCGTTGGAGTGGGAGTCCCACGGTATATAAAAAAGCAATAATATGCCTATAGAAAAACCAAAACCTTGGTAATAACAAACCAGGAAGTAGTAAAGTAGCCCTAAGCTACATTGTAAAAAAGTTCCACACTCATGACTATCCTAGTCATTTTGTATAGACCAAACTGCAGCCAAGCAGGCGACAGCACCCACCAGAATGTTCTCCCCAGAGGCTCAGGTTCTCAGATTTTCTCGCACAGGAGTGAAACAAACATAATTGCCTGAAGGAGCCTCTGAGGGGAGGTGGGCGGGTGCATGTGAATCTATGAAAGACACCAATACTGGAGAACCACACATTACAGATAAGTAACTATTGTTCTTCTCCAGTATTGGGGTTTCTTTCATAGATTCACATGCCTGAATCAGAGTAGATAGCAGTACCAAAAACACCATGCTCATTAGACGCTCCTTATATCACAGTATACATGCATCATAGCAAAAGAGAATAACATGTTATAAGCGTCTAAAAAGAGCATAGAGGAGGAGGGAGAACAGAGGCTCACCTTACTTGAAAAGATTGCAAAGAACTGCTCTTTCCACCGAAGCATCTGCATCACTTGAAGTGTTCAAACAGTAATGTTTGGTAAAGGTATGCCTGCTGGACCAAGTTGCAGCTCTGCAGATCTGATGAAGAGGCAAACCAGCAAAGAGAGCGGTAGAAGAGGAGACCGCTCTTGTAGAATGCGCCCTTGGTAAAGCCTGTAGAGGTCTTCCTGCTTGTTGATGACAGAGTCCAATTGCTGAGGAGACCCACCAGGCTATGGTCTGTTTGGATACAGCGCATCCTTGGCGCAGTTTTCCATAGGCCACAAACAGTTGGTCTGTTTTGCGAATAGTGACCGTCCTTTGAAGGTAGAACTTGAGACATCTCCTGATGTCTAAAGAGTGTAAGGCTCTTTCAGCCGCTGATTGTGGATTTGGAAAAAATGTCTTGAGAATTACCGGCTCATTAAGATGAAAGTCAGATGGAACTTTGGGCATATACCTAGGATTAGTACGTTGCACCACAGAATCTGAAGTACATTGCAAGAAAGGAGATTTTGAAGTGAATGCCTGAATGTCACTGACCCTTCTAGCTGATGTAAATGCTAAGAGCAAAGAGACCTTCCATGAAAGGAAGTTGAGATCAATCTTGTGAATTGGTTCAAAGGGGTGACACATGAGTTGAGCGAGCACCACATTTAAGTACCAAGATGGAGGTGGACGTCGAATTGGAGGAAACATACGGAATAGTCCTTTAAAAAATTGTTGAATTATCCTTGAAGAAAAAAGAGAATTAGATCCGTCCTGCCGGAATCTGGAAATGGCTGCCAGAAATACCTTTAGAGTTGAATGCGATAAACCTGATCTAGCCAGATGAAGGAAGAAATGCAAGATCTGTTCCGGCCTAGCATGGATGGGATGCAGATCAGCAGAGCGACACCAGGCACAAAATCGCTTCCATTTGAGCTTTTAGGTTTTAATCGTTGCTGGCGCTCTAGCATTGGCCAGAACTTCTTGACAAACTGCAGGGATGTCTAAGTGGGCGAACTCATTGTGTTGAGAAGCGAAGCTGCCAATTTCAAGGAAGCTAGGTCCGGATGGCACACTTGACCCCCTTGGGTGGTCAGGAGATTCAGTATTTGTGGCAGCTGGATTGGACTGCACTCCGAAAGGAGAAGAAGTTCGGTGAACCAATATTGTTAAGGCCACCTTGGAGCAATCAGGATTAGGCAACATGGTTGTCTCTTCATCTTCCTGATGACCTTGGGGACTAAAGGAATTGGTGGAAAGATGTATGCAAATGTCTGAAACCAGTTCATCGAAAGCACATCCCCACATGAGTTCCTGTGGGGAATCCAGCTTGCAAAGCGTGGGCATTTCCAGTTCTGATTCGTCGCAAACAAATCCAGGTCCAGGTGACCCTACTCTCGGAATACTCGATCCAGGGTCGGCTGATGGATCTCCCATTTGTGATTGGATATAGCAGACCTGCTGAGGGAGTCCGCTAGCACGTTGGAGACCCCTCGAACGTGAATCGCTTAAAGATTGATGTCGTGATCCGGAGCCCAATTCCAAATCTCTGGTGCTTGACGAGATAGCCGGGCCGACCTTGTACCTCCCTGTTTGTTCAGGTAATGCATACTGGTTTTATTGTCTGTTCGAATTAGAACCGTGGAACCCTCGATGTATCTTTGAAAAGACTTCAGAGCTGGAAAGAAGGCTCGTAGTTCCAGGAGATTTATGTGCCACTTTTTCTGTTGTAAGTGAAATTTTCAGCTGATTGTCATTCCCTGGAGGTGTGCGCCCCATCCCTCCAGAGAAGCATCCGGGGTAGCAATAAATCTGGGCACCTCTGTCAGGAATGCACATCCCCCTTGTAGGTTGCATCCTTGCATCCACCATTGAATAAAGTTTCTCATCCGAGGAGTTATGTTGATCATGTCTTCGAATGATCCTACCACCTGCACCCACTGAAGACTGAACTCTTCCTGCAAGGGCCTCATCCTGAGACGACAGTTGGGGATGAGAGGGATACATGATGAGATCATCCCTAGGAAAGATTTGAAATTGCGAACAGAAACCCACTCTTTTTTCAGCAGTATTGACGCCATTCTGTGGTTCTTGATTTGCATTTCTTTTGAAACAAAAACTCGGGCGAGTTGCATGTCCAACGTTGCTCCCAAGAAAGACTTCCTTTGAGATGGAGTTAGATGGGACTTTTCGAAATTTACTGAGAAACCCAAGCTCTGAAATAGTGACAGGCACCTTTGAACGTGAGCTTCTGCTGTGACTAGAGAACTGGCCTTGAAAAAAGGCAGTCGTCCAAATATAGGTACATTTGAATTCCTTCCAAACGAAGATGAGCTGCCACCAGAGCTGATATCTTTGTGAAAACTCTGGGAGCTGAACGCAGTCCAAATGGGAGGACTTTGAACTGAACCACTCTGAACCTCAAAAACTTCCTGTGCCTGGGAAGGATGGGCACATGGAAGTAAACATCCTGTAGGTCAAGTGTTGCCATGTGATCCCCTTCTGAGAGAAACTGGATGATTTCTTGAAGTGTTAACATCCGGAAGGATAATTCTTTGAGGTATTTGTTGAGGGCACGCAGGTCGAGGATGGGACGTCATTCTCCTGACTTGCGTATAAGGAAAAATCTCAAATAAAATTCTTTCCCTCTTTGCAATTGAGGTACCTTTTCGATTGCTCCTTTCCGAATCATGGCAAATATTTGGGAGAACAGCTCTTTGAGATGAGCTGGTGGTGGACCTTTTGAGGGAGAATTTGGAGGGGCTTTGACTAATTCCAGAATGTGGCCCCTGGGTACAACGTCCAGGACCCATCTGTTTGTAATAATCTTGGACCAATTTGATAAGTAGTGGGATATTCTTCCTCAAATTTGTAAATTTGGCTTGGGTAGAAGTGGTGGCAGGTTGATTGTCTCACTTGCTTTTGCTGGTGTCCCTTCCTCGATAAGAGGATTTCCTTCTTGTCTCGGAATAATTGTTCCATCTCTGACTGTACGTTTGCTGCCTGTACGGTTGGTATCTTTGGTTACCTTGCGTGTTGCTATATGAACGCTGCTGAGAGTAACCTCCTCTATTGAAGAAATTGCCTCTTCCTTTTGCATCACGAAAGGACGACTTACGGAATTGCAGCGTTCCCAGCATCGTGCTGTGTCCGTGTCCTTCTTTATAGCTTGCAAAGCCTCATCCACCTGTTGGCCGAAAAGGAACTCTCCATCATAGGCCATGTCCATGATTTTAGTCTGGACTTCTAAGCGAAAGGACTTAGATTTGAGCCATCCTTGTCTTCTCAAAACAGCTGCACCCGTCAGCTGTCTGAAACCTGTAACCACCACGTCCACCGCAGCATCAATTATTTCAGCCGATGAACATTCACCTTTGTGTAATATCTTCTTGGCTTCAGACTTATCAGGCTCCGAAAGCTTCTCAAAGTAAGGCGCTATGTCTGACCACATCTGCCTATCGTACCTCCCAAGTATCGCTAGGGAGTTCCCAGCACGGACAGTAGTTGCCGCTATGGTTGAGACCTCCTTGCCAATTGAATCAAGACGTCTCCCCTTCCTGTCAGGGGAAGCAGTGACTTGGAAGAAGGATTCCTGGCCCTCCTCTGACCCGCCTGGGTGACAACTGAGTCTGTTGTAGCTTGACCAATGAGGCATGCCGGTGAAGTGAGAGGCGCCTTATATTTCTCGAGGTAGAACTGCCAGGAGAGAGTTTGGCATAGCCGTTATCTTCAAACCCTCCTTCCAAATAAAGTCAATTTTCGGGATGGTCTTCACCTGCCTTTGTGGCTAATCTTTAAAATCAAATCATACAGGAAGCATTCATTCTGTTTAGACTCCATGGTGATAAGAAATCGTTTCTTTGACCTGTCCATGATTTGAAGAAAAGTTGCAATGTCTACCGGCTGGGAGTCCGCCGTAGGTGGGCCAGCTAGAGAAGGAGTTTGTGCTTGATAACCGTCCCACTTCAACAGTACTGATTTGTCATCTACTTTACCTTCTTTTCTTTCCTCATCAGAAGTAACATCATCCTGGGTGTGATAAGATGGTACCAGCGAAGGAGGTATTGTAGGTTGTGTCTCCGAGATTGGCAGCGGAGAGGATTGTCTTGGAGGTCTTAATGGTGCCGTAGATGCGTGTGGAATAGGCGTTGACAGGAGTGAATCACCGGACTCGGAAGGTGGGAATCGGCGGTAATAATAACACAACAAATATTTTAGGTTATGGAGTAAATCCAATGGCATCTGCGCAGTAGGCACCGACACGGGAGCCCGAGCAGAAGGCTCTAGGAACTGATCCTCTTCTTCATGATCTTCATCCTGATATTTTATAAGCAGCTCAGATGGGCTTCTGGCTGCACGAAAACATTCATCTTCGAAGGGTTCCTCCTCCTCCTCAGAGTCTAATAACTGCTCCGGCAACGTTAACTGTGATAGAGCCGTTAAGGATGATCCACGTCTTTCTAGCAATGAAGCTGTCGTAGACGGTGAAGGTAAAGGGACTGTAGACTGCTTAGCTGACCACACTTGCAGTTCTGCACAAGTTGATAGTGGAGGCCACCATTGTCGGTGTCGTGGACGGACCAGTAACCATCTATGGAACAGCAATCTTCGTCGGCGTCGACAATAATTTCGTCGACGAGGCAATCGTCGTCGACGATGATTTCGACGACGAGGTAATCTTCGTCGACGATGAGCCCGTCGACCGTATGACTTTCGTCGACGCATGTGTCGACGACGAAGCGCTCGTCGACGGTACCTTCAAAATCTTCGTCGATGGAGGGGCGTCGACGATCGATGGCATTATCTTCGTCGACGAGATGGGACGAACTGTTACCTGAACCCGCGTCGACGGTGAGGAAGCTGAATACATCACCATTTCAGGTCTTGGTGAGGAGAATGTTATCGTCGATGTTGAAGGCGCGTCGACGTTAAGAAAAGTCGACAGTGTAGCCGTCGTTGACGCTGAAGACAACAAGGTTTTTCTCTGAGGTAAAATTTTATGAGAAGCTGTCTTGGAAGATGAAGATTTTCCAGTTTTCCTTGGGGGCGTACTTGGACCAGATTTAAAAGGTGGAGAAGCCTTTTTTGAAGTAGAAATAGAAGGCACGCCAGAATCCTGAGAGGATTGCGCTTTCCTCAACACCTTTGCCCTAGGAGAAGCCTTCTCAACCTCAGCCTTCCTCTTTCTATAGGACATAGTAGACCCCAAAGCTATACTTCCTACCTCAGAAATGGGGTTATACTGGTCCTTGATCTTCTGGAGCCACAGGAGAAGATGACCCTCTCTGTCCCAGAGGGTCTTTTGAGGAAAGGTTCTGCAGATCTTACACTCCTTTACCTCATGATCTGTATATAAACAATAAATACATTTCTTGTGAGGATCCTCCTTAAACAACCTCAGCTTCCCACAAGAATCACAGGCCCTGATGAGGGATTTAGAAGTAGACATCTTTTAGAAGGTAAAAACCAACCAAAGTAATGAAGAAAACCGAACAAAGCTCAGGGAGACTCCCTTCACACGACGTGCGGCAGAAAATCTGAGAGCCTATGCCTCTGGGGAGAACACTCTGGTGGGTGCTGTCACCTGATTGGCTGCAGTTTGGTCTAAACAAAATGACTAGGATCCAGGACAATACAGAGGCTGCAAACACATTGGCTTGGCGTTTTTTATAAAGAGACGAGGAAGGTAAAATAATGCACTACAGAAGTAATTAATCTGCGCGTTCATGGAGCGGTTAAACATATTTGAAACACAGACTGTTCTGAAAACTCATGATGATTGCTATTAGGACACAGGTGAAATAGAAAAAAGTAGAAAAAGAAGGAGATACAAATAAAAACAAACAAGCATTGGCAATGCCAATAGGTCAAGTCTATAGAACAGCTATTGGCTTTGGCAATTTGGTTTTGCCATGTTGTACATCCGAGCAGCTGCTGCTCTGCATGGCTTAAAGTTAGTTGTTTGGAGTTTCCTAGAGTGGAATGGGGGATTAGAGTGTCGTAGTCTAGATTTGTGGGAGTAGCGTATCATAGAGTGGAGTAGGGGTAGAAGAGTGTTGTAGAGTTGAGTAGAGGGGAGAAGGGTTTAGTGTTTCTGAGGCAGAGAGTGTCATAGAGTGCAGTGTCATACAGTGCAGAGTCATAGAGGGGAATGGCATATGCACCCCCTTCCCAAGGGTTATTGTGGCCCTCGGGCCGATGATCATAATTAGAGGATGGGGCATGTGACTCCCCTCCCCAAGCCTTAGGAAGGTCATGTGAACCCCATTCCCTGGGGCTGATCACCATAATTAAGGGAGGGGGCACATGGCACCTCTCCCGAGCCTCATTTAGTCCCCAGGGAACCCATACCCTGGGGCTGATACTTTCAATTATGGGAGGAGCCCCCGCTAGCCTCATTGAGGCTCCGATGAGAGCAGTGTCCCGGGGATCCCATCCTCTGGAACACTACTGTTTCCTGGAGAGTGCAGGCAGGAAACACAACTTTAATCCTACCCGGGTGGAAGCATGGAAAAAAATAGCTCTGCCCCGGTCGGGAGCAAAGAGAAACAGTGGTCTCTCACTGACACCCATGAACGGTTCTGGTTGTGGAGCCTACTGGGCCTTTGTGTCGCCTACTCACCATTCAGCCACTTGCGGATGGCCCAAGTGGGCACCGGCGCAAAAAAAGGAGCTGTCAGCTTGAATGAGTGCTGGTGGGAAGCTGACAGAGGCGACGGGGGTCTAGGGGTGGCCCCTAAGCCCCCAAATCATAACTATTATAAACAGTGTAGTCACATGGAACACCCAAAAAATTACAAAAAATTGCCTAAAAAGAATAATAAATGAGCAGCATGAGTAGTTTTTTTATTATTCACTGCTCCAGCAAAAATTGCCCCATAATGCACTATGGTTTTCTAAAATTAAATGTTTTCCTGGTGGTACCCCTAGAATGGAAAGGGGCACCATCAACCATTTTTTTTAATGTTGTGTGGGCTGCAGGTACTGCAGAAGTGCCACAACAACATTAAAATAGGTAGAGAAAGGCAAGACACCTGGGTCATTGTATCCATGCCTCAGGAGAACTTCCCAAATATATATTTTTTAAATCACTCCAAGTTGGAGCTGTTTGCTCTTCAGCTGGAGTGCAGAGAACCCTTGTGGTGGGTTCTAGGGTTTCATTTTGTGTTAAGTGACGTTATAGTTAGGAATTGTAATAATATCTTTGTTGTAATAATGTAGATCTAGTCGAAGTAGCTTCAAGAAGGTTTATTGAAGATAGATGTTACATCTTGAAGAGAGCTCCACCACGAGCAGCCTCACAGATGTTCAGCCCATTCACCAACTGACGCTCACACAAATGAACATTCCACTCACCAACATTCTCTCACACAGTCACCCATGCTGAGCAGCAGTATAACACATCTCCTTTCCTTTATAAAGGAAACAAAAGAACTCTGCAATAATACATCAAAGTACAGTCAAGGCAAAAAGAACTCCCCCCCAATGCACAATGGGGTGTGATGTGTAGAAACACTCTACAAGTAAACTGAGCAGATGCACAACACTTCACTTAATCCATATGGAACTCCCCTCACCGTAATAACAGTAAATACACGTAAGGTGCACAATTGTATATACAGCAACACACCAATGAAAGGGAAAAAAAACACTCTAAGAAATCCGTACTGCAATGGGTGGTTATACAACACCAACCCATAACCACGTAAAAGTGGTAAACAGCAACACAACCTTCGAAGCAATAAAATACAATAAGCAGAAGATCCAAAATCTGTAGAGGAAGAAAAGATGAAAAGAAAGGCTCATAGGACACAAAAGGGATGAGGAAAAACAACAGCAAATAAAAGCAACAGCATGTAGTCATGTAAATATAAACTGCCCAGAACATCGACCCATACATACAAGGGTAACGTAATCATCCACAAAACACAATGGAGAAGAATGGTGAAGTAAAACAAAACATGCATTAACTGTTGAAAATAACATAGGCACAATCCCCATAAAAGTTTATGCAAATTGTAGGTTGACCCTGTAGTGTAGTTCCTATATTTCCAATAGGCTCTGCGCATTGGAATAACATATACTATAGTTTAGACATAGGACTGAGGTCGACTAGGTCTCTATCGTATATATTAAACTTAATTATGAGTGCCAGCTAGCTCAGAGGTCACTAGAAACTTTCTCGAATTCACAAGAAGGGATTAATTTCTGACAACCGCATAAACATGACAACTTTGTTTCCCAAGAATAAGAAATCAATCTCTAGAGTCGCGGAAACAATAGATAGCTATTTTACTCAGTCAATCGTGCCTGCTTCGTTTCACCAGAGGTGCCCAGAAAATAGAGAGACAGGCGTTTTCAATAAAAGTATTTATTGAACAGTCTTCTTTCTCAAGCATGAGAAATGTACTGCTACAGTCGTACAATACTTGTTATAAAGTACAATGCATATAATACGAACAGTATTATGAGGTAGTACTAAGCCATAAAAGTGCATAAAATGTATAAAATACATACAGTAATAAATAAAGAATAACAGTACTCAACTGGTGCTTCTAAAATATGCCTACCCTGGTGTACCTAACCTAAGTCTAGTACAAGGGAAGAAGTAAGTGAGGAGTAGCCTAAGTTTAGTAGTTCTCTGCCAGGAATCTATTCCAAGAATTCTCTAAGAGGTCTAATCAGGTCTGTACCTTGGTTTTATAATGAAGGAGGTCTTGTATCTCTCTCTCAGGACTCGATTTCCCAGATACCCGCAAGGGTAAGCCGGAAACACTGGAGCTGGATTTCTCGGCAAGAGAAAAGACAGAGTCTCTCCATGCGTCAGCTGGAGGGTCGGCTTCCTTCGGCACTTGCTGCTGCAGGGCATCCGGCAAGTAGATAGTCGATCTGCTCCAAACCACTGTGTGTTTGTCTGGGCAAACCTAGGCATATTTATACTTTGAAGGTGCCGAGTTTGACGCATGATTGGACTTAATAACCTCACTCAGAGGCTTGACTCTTTGAAAACTCCAGGATTTATTGGAGAACTCAATATTCTAGCAGGGGGAAGTCCCTAGCGGTTGAAGGCGGGTTTTTCCAAGAAATAGTTGTTGATTCTCGGAACTTAGTGGAAGTAGCCATGCCGTATTTGGGCTGCAAGGCTTAGGTCAAATATGGTAGTGACTTCTATGCCTGTATAAGGATATGATAAAGTATACCTATATAAGGGCATGAATCGGGAAAATGTACACTAGGGTCCTAGATTTATTTACAACACCCACTCCACGATCCTAAGTTCAATAAAGCTAACCTAATAAGCACTGAACATATCTAAAGCTAGTGTTTACAATCCCACCCCAAAATACATAAAATGCACTTGAAATGGTTGTACATATGAAAAAAAAAATATGCAAACTGAAAGAATCATGAAATTACATTTATGAAAATGGCTCCTAAAATACAGAAAGAAAGGTCGAGACCATTTCATAACATAACATATCATGTCAATTGTTATATGAGGTCAACGCCAAATATTTTTTCTATGCAGTGTTGAAAAACAAGGAAAATAATTTCTTGTTCTCTAAGAATAGTTCTACTTTAAGCAGATTAATCTGCGCCAAAAAGTTCAAATGTTTTTGGAGAGAAAAATTCAAGTGGTTGTGAAAAAATAGAGTTCCAAATTTAGCAGTCTTTGTTTTCAGAAATTGAAGGCCAAATTTCAGAGTTCAGGGAACGCTGTGTGCATGAAATAAAAGTTATTCTCGGTGTCAGGAGAAAACATCAGATCATCTAGGCTGGCAAAGAAATCGTCTACCACAGTAGGTGAAAGTGGAACTACTTGATCAAGAAAATCAAATGTGCATAGATGAGAAGCATTGCCATCAGCGCCAGGTGCCGCATTAGCAGTGTTCATATAAGATGGTACCTGTGTGCCTGTCGATTCTCGTATCTCACCCTCAGTTAGACTTACTGGTGAGACCTCAATGAATGCCGTGATCAGGATTGGTAGACGTTGGGGACAACACAATGCATGAGTCGTTACCGGACCTAGCAAGGCGTCGACATCCGATGGCAGGACTGATGGAAGTGTAAGACAGATGTTCAACGCGCATTCCTCTCCAGCAGGCATCATAGAACAGGTAAGATACAATCTTTCCAGATTGGTCTGAACGAAAGAAACCAGGTTGTGTTCAGATCTCTTAAACGAGACAAGCCAAGAATCTGTGCAATTCTTTCACAATACCTCATGGCAAGGAGGGTCCCTTCCATGTTGGTCTGGGTATCGTTGGTTACCGGACTTGCCTTTTCGGAGCAGAAGGAATAAAAATAGAATTCCTGCTACGAGTCCCAAGATGAGAGGCAGGCCATCGAACACAGAGTGCACGAAATTTGGAAAAATGCAGAGGACTGTTTCGAATGGTGTTAACAGTCCCGAAAAAATCGTCTTAAATGCATGTGCGATGCCACTGGTATCAGACTTGTTATTTCGATTAAAGGGACCATTTACCATCTTGGTTCCCTTTTTTCTTAGATTAATACATCTGGGTAGATGGTCTGAAAGGAATCCCAAATGATGAAGAGCGGTTCCGAGTGGTGACTGATGGGCATCTTTGACCATCTACTAGGGTGTCATTGATTACCATCATTTTGAGTGAGTTGAAAAGTTTTCTGTTGAGTGGTTGCTCATATTGGTAACTCACTTTTTCCATAGACCCTCTGGCACTCTTTTGTTGTTATGTTTAAGATTTGACCTAACCTTTCTGCGAAATGTATTGGGCAGTTTGTTGATAATAATGCATGTATCTCTGCAGATGTCCTCGCAACTTGCAGATCATACGTTTCTCTAGACGAGGTCAGTGGCACAGATTTTTGCAAAAGAATGGCTTTTATTCTGCTTAAAGTATCAATTAAGCATGGGCGAATTTTGCGAATCTCGCGTTCGTGAATTTTGCGGATTTGCGAACTCGCAATCCGCAAAATCCGCGAATTCTCGCGAATTTGCGGATGTTTTTTTTTTTGTGTTTGCGCGGGTTTCTGCCAGTTCGCGAGGGTTTTGTACAATTTCGCAAATTGCGAACTTACCTGTCGGGTCGCAAGTTTCGCGAACTTGTTGTTTCTACGTGTCCAGCCTGTTTGGGACACTCTTCTTCATCACTGCCACTCTCTGTCACCACTGCCACTCTCTGACTACTCATGCCACCCTCTGGCCCACCCATGCCACCCTCTGTTTCATCACAGCACCCTCTGGTTGTCCAGTCAGTGTACATTATTGTGGCAACGCAAGCACACCTTCCCTCCCTCAAGTGACCTGAATTAATTTGGGGCTGATTAATGTGTCACAGAATATTTTTTTAGCTGGCACCTGCTTCCTTAGTGCTTCCTGATAAGTGATCTTTTGCACTTGCTAAGTGCTTTCATTGTTGCAAAATTAGTTACAACACCTGCCCTGCCCCAACTGACAATAATGAATTAGGGGCTGATTAATGGATTTGAACTTCCAGCCTGGCTCCTGCTTGTCTCCCTTAGCTGTAATTCAGGACCTTTGTGGCATATGTGTAACTATTCTGAGGTTCAGAGCAGGGTCACATAATAGTTGCAACTGGCAACTGAACTCTGGAGGGGCCCCTCAGGAAGCACTACAGGAAATGGCTACTAATGATGAGCCTGAACTTTTGAACCTGGTAAGTAGTTTCAGTTTTGCTAAGATCGTATTTCTGCAATTTTGCACTTATTCGCGGGGTGCGAAGTTGTACTGGGAAGCCGCGAACTCACGCGAACAGTGCGAGCAAAAATAAAATCCGCTGCTCGCGGATTTGCGGATTTTGCGGGAGATTCGCAAATCTCGCGGATTGCGAATTTACCGAAAATCCGCAAAATCCGCGAGCGAAACGGATTTTCCGCCCATGCTTAGTATCAATTCGTATTGAAGAGATATTCAGTGGAGGCCATAATGCCGTCCCACTGTCTGTCTTGTGCGTTGAATACAATACTTGCATACAACAAGTGACCATGGACGACACACTAACGAGATAAAGTTTACCTCGCAACATGCCACAGCAGCTGTGATCATTCAACATAATGTAACTGCCATTGGAAAGCTGCCTGGAAATGGGTTCTATCACTGTGGAGGGTGTACCGTGCAGGTGGCAAGAGAGGTTATTTGCAGAACCGTCGCAGGCTCTGTGTAAATTAATACCTTTGCACAAAAGTGTACCACTTAGTGAGTTTTTACAATTTTTACCATTAAGGAATACCTCTTTTCCCTTTTTCCAACATTTGTGTGTGTAAGGTAAAGTCCATGTCGACTTAATGTATTCTTTACCCAACCTTTCATACAGGCCTGCTGGTATATGCTGTAGACAATACTGAAATAAGAATATCGTCACTGGTATCATGATGGTGCCATGAATTATCCATTCAATGACAGGCTTTTCAGAAACTCTCAATGGTAATCTTTCCAGTTTTTCAATACTCAGCACCGTATAGTCTGCTCTTCTTTGTGCCAAAGAGATTTGTTTATCTGTAAGGTTAAATACAGCAAACAATGACGTTGTGTTGATTATACGCCATGGCACGTAGCCTAAACAAAGATTTTGCAACGTCCAGCCTAACTGCATTATAGAACGTAATTGAGACTGGCCATGTTGTAACATTAGCAAGTCCTGTTCCATTATGTCAATTACAGAGGATACAATGTTGTCCAAAGAAAATAGTCGTTAACCCACTGTCCACTACAGAGAGAGCTTTCTCTAAATTAATACGATCAATTTCTCGTATTCTTTCTGCCGTTTCCATTTGCATTATTTTCCAAGCTTTGTTGTATGCAGCGTATATACCGGCGTATATGAAACGTTTTGCCGTGGTTTGCGAGGCCCCATTAAGAAATCTTGCAAATCATTGCCTTCTTTAGGTAAAGATAAGTGTTGTTTGATTTCCGGAAGTGTGGATGTCTTTAGCCACTCAAGGCATAGTTTTCCTACTCTGTAAGTTGTTACTATCCCTGAATGTTGTCTCTGGGAGTACCTTGGATCTGGCCTGTTCAGTTTTATACCCGGTGTTTTGTTCAGGAATTTATCATGGCAGTTATTGGTGTCTGTGGGCCAGATTAACAATTTTTTCCAAACAGGATTAGTTCTGTTTTGTGTTAAAATATATGGTACGTGTACCTCCTTTTCTGTAGTATCCTCCCTTTCAGAAGTGGGTTTAGGTATTGACGGTTTATTTAAATCTTTTATCTTAGCCAGGCCAAGACAAGAAGTCTGTTGAACAGTGTAGTTTAAAAACATTATTTGTTCTGGTATAATGCAGGCTCTGACCAAGGCCTCTAAACCTTGTACCTGCCAGTCTTTCGTGGCCCAGACAGTTTTTGTCTCAATGTTGTCTTTCCAAAAGTTGAAACCTAATGTAGACAGCTGAGCATAAAAGTTTGCAGAATACATTTGTTTAGTGTTGGTCAACATTGTTTTCATTCCTGTCTTATTTACATTTTTTAAATAAAATGTTTCTGGATTTGTAACATTAAACCCTGAGAAGTACGAAAACTTTTCATGAAATGTTTTTGAGCTGCCTTTTGGTGGCGTGGGACAATGTTCCCATTGGTTATATGTAAAAACATTCCTAGGACTTGCAGATTTGTGCAAATAGTGGTGACCATAATAATTAAAACAATACATTTGTTCATAATCTGATGACCCTTCTAAATAGTCATGTTCAGTAAACTCTGCAGACATTTCTAAATCCAACATCATATTATTAATAGTCTCAAAGTCCCAATCATCAGAAAATGTGCTGGGTGATACAAAGTCACTTAAAGATACCTTGAACTGGTGTGGAATCTTCAGCAGCTCCAACAGGCCATAGTTTTTATAATCAGTTCTGTCCCATGCTATACCACCAGGTATAGGAACGGCTGTGATGTTTGCTGATGACAGGTCTCTCTTTTCACGATGGGATGATTTGTGAGGTTTTAGGACCAAGTTGATTTTCTGACTTGCTGTGTCCATTGTACTGTATTTTCTATCTATTATTTGTCCCAAGTTTATAACTAAAATCAGCCAGAGTAGGAGAAAAAATACACCTAAACCAATCCAAAATTCAATCCACGATGAAACCAGATATATTTTCTCAAGTTGATGAAAGAGTTCTGTTGTTTTTTCTTTGAGAGTTTTATTTGCAGGCTTTTGTCTGGTTCACTAGGATCCTCAGAAAATGTATCAAAGTTGATGAAATAGCAAGAGGCAGTTCTGTCAATTGTTGGAATTGCATCAGGATTGTTATTAATCTTTGGAGTTGCTTCTTCCTTTGTCATATTGGTGTAGTCAGAGGCTATATAATTGTAGACAGGTGTTTCTTGACGAACTGTTATTTGAGTCTCAAGAGGCATGAGTTCCATGGCTTTGTTGCATAGTCCTTCTTTTCTTACTGCAGGTTTATCAAACGTGATAAGTCTTTCAGTCTGAACCTCTTGGATAGTAGCAAGATTTGGTCTCCTGCTACATCTTGGAGTATACTGGGCCTACTTCTTATTATTGGCCACATGATTGTGGTTTGACCAGGTCGATGAACACAACTCTGTTCTCCCTTTTACCAGCAAGGGGCGTAGTACTACTGATCTTGTTCCGTGGATCGCCAAGACAGGTACTGCTTTTCTGTAAGAAGGCCCAAATTCCTTTTTCACCGCTATCTTTTTCCTGACTAGATCCCCAATCTTTGGAATCCAGACAAGTCTTGCAGGGACAGATGGGTTTTCTTCTTCACTGCTATCTTTTCCCTGACTAGATCCCCAATCTTTGGAATCCAGACAAGTCTTGTTGGGGCAGGTGGTTTTTCTTCAGTGGCTGTTGGCTTTTGTATTGTGTTACTCAGACGTCTTCTGTTTTCATTTAAGTCCTGTAAAACATCCAAACGATCTTTGACATCAAAGGGTTTTTGTTCCACCACTGAAGTTTGACAATCGAGGTCTTCGATTATCATTCCAGTACCAAACTGTAGTTCATATGGAGTGATTCCCCCCAGAGAATTTCTTGGCAGATTGTTAAGACTACGTTGGACACTTATTAGATGTTTGACCCACCCATCACCCGAACCTAATACCTTAGCTGTTATGGATTGCTTTATGTCAAGGTTTTTTCTTGCCACCACCGCATTACCCTCAGGATGGAAGGGACTAGAATTCCGCAATGCAACGCCCAAGCTAACCATAGCCTCTTTGTAAGCTCGAGAGCTAAACGCAGGACCCTGGTCAGAATGTAGCGTGCTGATTGCGTAGGTGCCGATAAAGACTCACAAATCCTTTATAACTGTTCCGGCGTCAGCCGAGCACCGGTGCCACATCCAAATAAATCTTGTGCAGGAATCCACTGCGACCATGATATATTTATAGTTGCCATCCCTTGTTAAGGGACCACAGTGGTCCAGGTAAACGCACGCTAGTGGTTTTTCTGAAATCAGAAGGGGCGTCTGTGCAGGTCGCTTCACTGTAGAAACTAATTTTTAGGCATATTTCACATTCTAGAACATAGTTTCTAGTTTGTTTCCTCATGCATGGCCACCAATATCTCTGTTTTAATAAAGACACTGTGGCAGAAACTCCTGCGTGTGCAGAGGCGAGCCCTTCATGCGCTGCTAAGATTAGTCCTAACCTGTGTTCCATGCTTGGAATTGCTCTGTCCCCACTCCAGGGTTTCGAGCAAAAGGAACAATATTTGCATCAGTTATATATGAGTACTTTACTGGAAAGCCTTTCAGGAGTGTCTTATCACTGTCTTTGATTGAAGCAGTGACAGCTTGCATTATTTCGCTGTCTATTTTTGTTTTTGACTGGGTGATTGCAGCTACAGAAGCAGTTTGCACAGCTGCCTTTGCGGCTTCATCAGCCAATGAATTCCCTGCAACTTGAACGCCATCATGCTGATGACTCAGTGTATGAATCACGTGAGTCTTTTGTAGTTCTTTCTATAAAAGAACTACTTGTTCCCAAAGCATTTTATGCTTAATTGTGCCACCTTTAGCCTCTTTGAAGCCATTCTGAACCCAGTTCTGTAAGTATTCATTGTAAGATTGTATGTAGTAATACGAATCGCACACTATTAGTGTGGGGAATTCACGATCAGTATTTTCAAGCGCCATCTTGAAAGCCTGTAGTTCAGCTAGCTGAGCTGTACAGTCTCCGATTGATTGAGTTTTTATGACCATAGGTCTGAATTTGCCTTTGCGCCAGCGACCATTAACAATTGCACACGCAGCACTATAGGCGTGTTTACCCCCAATTGCGGGTTGTGCTGATCCGCCATCTGTATATATTATAAAGCCGTAATGTTCTTGAGGCAGAATCTCGGTCGGCAGCGAACATTCATATTTGTATTGGAGAAATTCTTGTGTTTTCAAGTATGGATCAAACACGTATTCAATGTCTGTTGCAGCAAGAGAGTTAACCCATTGTATCCATCTTGGATGAAAAGCTTTTGCATTTGGAATGCTTGCATTTGTCACTGTCTCTAAGGCATGTACAGGTGTAATGATCATTATACGTTTACCCTGTGCAAGGGCTCTCTCCTTTGCTAATGCAGTTTGAACCGCTGTCAGAATTTTCTCAGTAGAAGTGAATTTCATTTCTGCTTGTGTGTAAAAGTGTGATTTGTATGCTATTGGTACAGTTTCTCCTTCATTAAAGGTCAGGTACGTGAATCTGCATTTCCCTGGGATGATTCAGATCACAAGGTTGTGCACGTTTTCGCGTGTCTGTAATTGTATTTTTGCTAACATGTCTGTTTGGACTGAACGCAGAATTTCTGTGTGTGTTTGAGTCCAATTAGTTGGTTTGAAATCAGGTTTGATCAATTCGTAGAAAGGTTTAACCCTTTCTGCGTAATTCAGAACTTAAGGTCTTCCAAAATTCAGGAAACCTAGAATTAACTGTAAGTTTTTCAGCATCTTTGGAGGTTGTAGCAGCGCACATTTCTCTAGAAAGTTAGCTGCCAGGCTTTTGCCTTCACTTGATAACTGAGGAGATCTGCTTTATGGAGAAGCTGAGGAAAAGAATGGGTGCTGGGGAGATACGCAGGACTTCAAAGGAAGGAACACAGATGTCACAGGATCAAGGCCAGCCCCCACTTCTTTTGATCCCCAATCAGATAGGAACCCCATAATTAGATTAGGAGATGGGGTGGAAGGAGATGGCAGATAGATGGTAGCCACACCCTTGCAATTAGTTACATAGACACACACACACCAAGGAGAAAACAGTGAATTCTGGGTCACAAATATGCCACACTTCACGGGAAGTGGTCATAGGAGAGGGAGGACGTTTTACCCCTATTGGTTGGGGTCCCCCCCTCTTGCCAGCCCAGAATTGAGGATAAATATGGGAGAGCTGCAGAAGCTCCTCAGAACACTGTCTGGAACAAAAAGGAAAAAGGACTTCCCTGGTAAACCCTTGGACTGCACCACAGAAAACATGCACTCAAAAGGACAGCACCTGCTGTACTCTCAAGGCTCCACAAAAAAGGACTGTGACTGACACAAAAGAAAAGAAGTAGATTCCTGATCAGCAACACGTACAACAGAGTTGGAAGAAGTCACCTGCAAGACCAAAGAGAGGATCACCATATCTGACCAGTTGCAGTTTTCTGACCTGGGATTGCCCTGGGCTATGCTGCACAAGCCCAGGATCAGTGTTATGGTAAAATCACTCTTAGAATACACTGAAAACGCCTACATACACTAGGTTACACTAGGACTTATGTTACCCTTAAGATTGGCATGACATCCCTACATAATAGGGCAGGGAGATTAAAACTACCTTAAAGTCCCTAGTGTATAATAGGGGCATGGTAGTTAGAGGCTGGCAGCCTTTTCTGCACTTGTATGTGTGTACTGCTAAAGCCTGAAGTCAATTTAAAAGCAGCCCTGAGTTACAGGAGTTCTTTTAAAATGTAGATCATGCCAAACTCGACTTTGGTGTTTGGGGCACTTACAAATGTAATATAATACTATATTTGTGCATGTTAGGGACACCTAAAGGCATCTCCTATAGGTGTCCCAGTAGTAGAATGAATGAATGAAATAGAGTTTATATAGCGCATAACTACCCGGAGGCCTCGTAGCGCTTATGAGCTGACAGGCAGATATATTACAGGATTGTTATGTAACGCTAAAAAGGTGAGTTTTGAGCAGTCTACGGAAAATTTGCAAGTTAGGTTCCCTACGAAGAGTAAGAGAGAGAGAGTTCCAACAATTGGAAGCATTCAGAGAGAAGGAGCGACCGCCCCATCTGGATCTGCGTGCTTTCCTGGTAGTAGCAAAAAAAGCATTGCTGGAGCGAAGACTCCTGGAAGGTAAATAGGGAACTACCATAGAATGAATACCGGGGGGACCGATTTTCCGAATAGCACCGATTTTCCGAATAGCACGCAATATTTTTTGCGATTCTTATAGATTCCTTATTTGCGATTAGCAAATTGCTAATCGCAAATAAGGAATAACTCCCCATTCATTCCTATGGCCCATAGGAATGAATGGGGAGTTATTCCTTATTTGCGATTAGCAATTTGCTAATCGCAAATAAGGAATCTGTAAGAATCGCAAAAAATATTGCTATTCCTACATGAATCCCGTTTTGCGAGTCTGGAATAGCGATTCCTTATGAATCGCTATTTCAGACTCGCAAAACTTCCCAATGATGAATCAGGCTGATTATGTTTTTTTTTTTAAACAATTCCACACTACCACATATGCCCACCTTCTTCACCTTTATGCTCCTTCTCTGTATCTACTTGTAAAGCACAATAACTCTGCTGTACAACGCTCTGCTGCTTTGTAGTTAGATTTGTGCTTTATAAATCCAATAAATACATACTAGCTGTCATGCATGTTTAAAGATATGACATACCACTCTACCAGCATTTATATCCCCCCAGTAGACATGCAAAATATTCTATCGATAATGTAGAAATAAACGAAGTGTCATGACAGACATGCCAGATTCCCCATTAGCGAGCAATTTAAAATCATTCATTAAACTCCAACTGATGGAATTGACACTAGGTATTGCAACTGCATATTCTCTAGTATTTAGATCTTCATGTTGTAAAACTAAAAAAAGTCTACTGAGATCAGAATACATTTCACAGAACTAAAACTATCACATCATCTTGCAATCCTCCCCACAAAACTTTGGTGAGGTTTACTATACCTCCAATTATTACTGACAGACCAACAGCTGGTTTCAAACTTATCAGGCTTCCTAAGTACAACTATTGCTGCTTCTTCCATTGAGCTTGGGAACTCTCCACTGTCTAACACCCTCCATTATATATTGTAACAAAAGTTCTATGGGAAGTCCTTGCCCTCTTCGAATCTAATGTCTGTGAGATTTGTTTGTTTTGTCTACCACACTACTTTAAGGATGTTGACCCAATACCTCCAGATCTTAGGTTACATCTCCTTACTCTGCCTTAACAGTCTTACTAGATTTTTGTCCCTATTCTTGGTGCCACACCAGGCTTAAGTTCTACCAGTTTTATTAGTGCATGGACTTTATCAGTAATTGACTGATCTAAACTGCGTAGTCAGATTTCTCCTGAATTAAGAGCTACGGTTTTATCTCCCACTCCACTTTTCATAAATCAAGCAATCAATCATTTATATAAATCACCCGTGGTGGTTTGTTCATTTGAACATCCAGGTCTTGAGTTCTTTCCTGAATTGCTGCAGTGATAGGGTGAGCCTGAAATGCAGGGGAAGGCTGTTCCAAGCTTCGACCGCCAGGTGTGAGAAAGAGTATCTTTCGCTGTTGGTTTGGCAGATCCGGGGGTGTCTGCGGGGAAGAGGGAACCAGATAGTAGGTGTCTGGTTAGTTGGTGGAAGGTCAGGGGTTTGTTGATGTATGCCGGTTCTTCATTGTGCAGGGCTGTGTGTGCGTGGGTTAGCATCTTGAACTGGCATATCTTCTGGATTGGGAGCCAGAATAGTTTCTTGAGGTGGGGTGTGATGTGTGTCCTTCTTGGGAGGTTGAGGATGAGTCTTGCCGCTCAGTTTTGTACTGATTGTACTCTCTTGAGGAGGCGTGCAGTGAATCCTACTTAGAGTGTGTTTCCATAGACCAGCCTGCTGGTGATGCTGGCCTGTGTGACAGCCTTCTGGTGTTGCCTGGGATTCACCTGAAGGCCTTGCCAATCATGTGTAGAGTGTAGAAGAGGGTGGATGTGACTGCATTAACCTGTTTTTTCATCCATATCTTGCTATACAGATTGATGGATGTGTCAGGGTGTGGGTGAAATTGGCCTTCATTTTTCAGGCTCTAATATAGTGGGTCAATAAGCCCACATCCTCATTGCTATACCCTTGAATAGAAGTTAAAAGAAAATCTGTTCACAAGTCCCTGCTAGGTAAACTGAGTCTAGTTTTAATCAAATCTATTATCATGTGCTTTGGTTCACTGACAAATCTGTATATGATAATGCCACCTGCAGCCTTTACACTAATAGTCATAGAGACAACAATGTCACATATATAGTGTGCACTTGGAAACATCATTTTGATCCTTCTATATGAGTCTTGAATGTGGGATAATTTCAAAGTAGGCCTGCTCTTTGCTGTGTTGCTTTGTTGCTTCTTCCGTCATTGTTGAAATCTTAACCTGGTTCATTATGGAGAGAGCTGTTCCAGGATCTAATTGCTCTTAATAGATCTATCCATTATGTAAATAAAACCTGCTTGTTCTTAATTGACCTATATATTATACAAATAAATAACAATTTGATTGCTCACATATAAACTCGGCCAAGTCCGTGAAAAAAGATTATCATCTGCATTAGGAACAAAGAAACAGAGTGATATAACAGCTGAGCAAGCTTTCCCTTTAAACTACTCAATGAACGTCCCTATTGCAGTTGAACAGAAAGAACGGTTCTATTCATCTGCATTTTAAGGTGAGCATCTCTGATCATGTGCATTTCTTGTAAACATAATGATTTTCATTCTTCTTTTACACACTTTTAAATCATAGCTGTATAATTTCATCATCAACATGATCCACTAAGATAGGAAGTACTCAGTTTGGTCACTCAGAATGGTACTGATTCTTACCTTGTTTTTCCACATCATTTTCACTGTTTACCTGCTACCCTGTCTCAGAATGGGTGCCACCTTGATGCCTCACTTTTACTCATCAGAACCCATCTTTGTTTTGCCCACAATGCCACCTCAGAATAGAACCATCTGAACACGACTGAGAACTCAAATCAGGACAAAACCTGTCTTGAGTTGCTTATGTTCCTGTTCAGGGAGGACCTGGCCTGGGCTGGACTGAACTTTCCTATTGGAGCAGGGTCAAATGGCTAGGCCCAAGCTGAAGTGGCATGATGTGTAAAGTAAGCCCCAAGTAATTACCAACCACTGAGATTAATACAACCATTCCATCCATCATTTTTCTGTATACTTTTCTCTTTTATGATGCAAGCTTCCAGCGAGTCAAAACATAATGTGAAACCCATCTCCCCTCCACTTATGAAAAGGTTTCTTGAGTGACTGCCAACATCAATTTAAAACTGACATATAGAATTATATTATCATTAGGCTTTTTGTTAATGTTACTTTGCACCTTTGTAGTCTAACTGTACTTACTCAGGTAATTTGTGCGTTCGTACATGTTCCCTCAATCTTCTTTATTATACCTATAGTGAAGTGCTCTATTGCAAACACTCATAAAATAAGCGAAGTAATATAAAACAGTAATGAAGAAATGAAAATGTACCCAACAGGGACAAGTAATAGAACGTGAAATATGAATAACAAAAGCCAAATAGACGCATTCAAAACAGAATGATGAGAAGGCAGTGTTTAGCGTGGATCCCAGCGAAGAAATCAAAGCTTTTGTGCCAAGGAAAGTAAATAAAAATCGCTTTTAGGAAATCATAAAATTGGTATCTCATGCAACAAAACACGTATTTAAAGCAAAAGTTAAAAAAAAAACAACTGAAGGGAACACCCTAATTTAAAAGTGGATGAGGAAAGAAAGCAGAGTTGATTAGAGTTAGGTTGCAAAGAGAGAACATGCAAGACTGGGCAGATGCGCGTAGATGGACATATTATTTAGAATAAGGAAACTAAAATAAAGATTTTATAATTATCAGCATTAAAGTGGTTATAGGGCCCTCAAATGAAATTTGAGACGTGACCATGTAAATATAAACATTTCATAATAGGACATCGGGCACAAAGAGCAAATGAAGCCAATCGCTGGGCAGCCCATTACACTACATTTATATGGATTAAAAGGTAAGAGATACTTCATCAAATCACCACGCAAAACCAGATGTTTGAGAAGCAGAGTGTTTAAGATGATGAGCCTAGGTAAGCAACTAGATAAGGTAATGGAAGAGGAGAACTGTTTCCAAAGAGTAAGTGGGCTGGAATGCAGCTTCAGTAGGATAAGATAAAGAATAAAGGGGGTCATTAGGATGGCGGACGGACCTGCGGAAGAGGGACCGTTCGCCACCCCCGAGGAAGAGGGACCGTTTGCATGGGCAGCGGCGGTCCCACCATGCAAATTAGGATGTGACCGCCACCCTGGCGGTCACATCCTGTTCCTTTAACCTCGCGGTGAAGCAGGACCCGCCGCAAGGTTAAAAATGCATGTTTAACATTTACATGCACAAAGCGGCAGGCACCGCTCGGTGCCTGCCGCTTTGTGCATGTAAATGCTGGGGGGTACTATAGGTACTCCCCATATGCACCATCCACCCCCCGACACCCTGGGGGCCCGCAACGGGCCCCCAAACACCAAAGACCACATGCTTTTCCACGGCGGAAAACCCGCTGTGGAAAAGCATGTTTCCGCATGAATCCTAATATGGCTGGCGTTGTCTAATAGATACCGCCACCATATTAGAGCTTTTCCGCCGCGGGATCGCGCGGAACAGCGGCGGACGGTCTTCACGTCCGCAGATGACCCCCCCTGCCATCCTAATCTGGCGGGGGGTCTTTGCAATCACCGCAGCGGTGAATCCGCGTCCTCCGGCCGGCGTTGGCTTCCGCCGGCCCGGAGGATGCGGATTCACCTCAATCCTAATCAGCCCCTAAATTAGGGTTAGTATAAATATATACAATAATATAAATAAATGTCAAACAATTTCAAGACACAAGGAAGTGAAATTAGAAATAAACGCAGAAGGAGACGTGAGAAGATCAGCTTCAAAATTAAGCATTACAATGAAGCAACGTAAATCACCAAGATAAAAATTAGGGAAAGATGGGATTGAAATAAGGCTGTCTGCTCATTCAAGGAATACATCAAGCTCTGTCTGACAGCTTGCATATTTTCTTTATCAAAGACTTTCATTAAAGGGTAGTTAGGGACATTATTAAAGGTGGCAGAAATGCTTTTATACTTCGTCCTTCCTTTAACTGGTTTTCCATATAACCATTTTCATGCAGCACAAATACTGAGCTGGAATGTAACACCCAACACTGAGCATGTCACTCAGGTTTCTAATTTCTACTAGCAAACCGAATGTTCCATTTGTATCACTCATGAGGCTTTCCTTGCAGTTTGACCCGGGATTAGTTTCATTGAGCAGGACTTGGTTGCTTGGAACTTCTGCATCCCAGCACAACAGTATGGACCTTATTCGGAAAGTTACATTTACATGCATAGCTCTACTCACATGTAGCTCTACCCCTAAAGCTAGGGATAGCGTTACACGTTTTTGAGTCTGGCTCAAAATCAATAAACTACTAAAATTCGCGAGGTATGGTTAGCAGCACAGACAACACATGCCATAAGTTGTGCCATCCACCATCCTCAAAACACCAGTTTGAAAACAGCCTAGACACAATGAAAAAAGCAAAAAAGAGAACAACATGGCAAGTGGCACAAGTTATGGAGTGTGTTGTGGTTGTTTATAACCATAAATGGTGAGTTTGAGTGGTATCTCTCTATCTATCTATCTATCTATCTATCTATCTATCTATCTATCTATCTATCTATCTATCTATCTATCTATCTATCTATCTATCTATAAAATACATATACATTTATTTTAGCAACAGATAGATAGATAGATAGATAGATAGATAGATAGATAGATAGATAGATAGATAGATAGATAGATAGATAGATAGATAATGTAAATTAAGAATTTAGGGGCATAGTTAGAGAATGGCGGCGCGCAGCATTAAGCGAAAATAGCTAACACCACGTTCTGCCATTATGAAATTGCAGGATGCTTACAATGATAAAGCACCCCCCCCCCCGTTTCCCCTAGTGTTGCCTCTAAATTCAGCTGCCTACCGCCAACACAGTTAAGGTACCATTGCACCATGGTGTAAGGGTGCCTGCATTGAGGGAATATTTGTATAAGTGAAGGAAGACGTCCCTTACTGCACGCAAACAATCACTAACGGTGATTTGTAATTCATTTGCAAATTGTCATTTTTTTATGATTATTTATGTGCAGGAAGGGATACCTTCCTGCACATTAACAATCATTCATGGGGATTTGGTGTTTCCATGTATGCTGCACAATGCATCACACATAGAAACAGCAAAAACAAGGAGAAATTAATCATGTTTTCCTCGTTTCGCCATGTTAAGACCAGTTTTTTTTTGGTCTTAATTTTGGTTCTGTCCCATATTTACGCCACTTTTGTAAATGGGGGCAGTGTCAAAAAGCAATGAGTGTTGTGGCAGGACGCCTATCACAACACCCATTGCTCACCCCTTTCACGCTAAGAGCTGCATGAAAGGGGGCCTTATTCACAAGGTGGTGTTCAGCCACACTAAGTGGCTTAACGCCACCTTTTTAAATAAGGCGAAGGGTTTATCACCACAGGAAGGTCATAAAAAGAGTTGTTTCTGTGGCAATAAACTCTTGTAAATATGCCCCTTAGTTCCCTGTCTCTATTGTTTCCTATGGTAGTGGCTGGCCATGTGAGGTGCTTGACTTATTCCAGGGCTTTGCTATAGTACATATAAACCTGTTTTGAAAGCATTTGGGCAGTAATAACGTTAAAAGTAAATTGTGTGAACTGCAATAGTCTTATTCATTGGCAGGTGTGCATTTTGAATTATCATGTCCATCCCAAACATATTTACCTTTCTCTTAACTCAACCCATTTCTGAGTAATTATTCCCCATTTCCTATCACTCCCCGGTCCCTCCCTCATTTAGCAGGCAACAGTTAATTATGTGTGCAGAGACCTCTGCTGCCGTGGTGGAGAGCTCTGCATATATAAGATATGAGAGGCTAAGGTGGAAAAATTCACCGGTAGGTTTCTAAATTGCAGTGTGGTTTGTGGTACGTAACTAGTACTAGTGAAGAACTACTTTAGGCACTAGAAAATGCAGTTTATGAATTGGACCCATTGTGTTGTGAACTTCCAAAAATCCCCGCATCCAGCTGGTACAGAAACTGGGCCAGTTTTAGGAAAAGACTGCATCATGGTTCAAGTTGCATTACAAATTGCATAGAAAATTATTCCTTAGCCCTTATCTCTGTAAAAGAGCTGTTAGCAATGAACAAACCACTGCCCTCTATATTAACAAGGAGCAAATGAGGAGGGAATGGGATAACTCTACACTTTAGCACTGGTCGAGGTCTTGGAGAGAGACAGTGTTCAAAATCACAGTGTACTGACATTGCAATGCTTTTCCTTCTCAATGCCTCAAAAAGTGAAATATTGTTAAAGGGTTATCTATAGAGCATTTAGTTGCTCATGGGACTGCTGTTGAGCCTCTTAATGACAGCTATCTACACATGTAGAGCGTGAATTGTGATAAATTGACAATTTTCATTTTGCTGTGATTACTGTCTGTCCTTAGCAGTCAGTGATCATTTAGGGCCTGATTTAAATCTTGGCAGTAATGGTTCCACCATTGCTTTTCCATCGGATTCTCCGCCCGCCTATTAGGCATTCCGCCTGATCCATTTGGATGGTGGCAGGTCCTTACATGAAAGACCGTTGGAGTGCCACCAGCTCCTCCAAGTATGTTCACCCATGTCAGCCGCGCCATGGGCAAAAGCGGCTGTTGGAGGGAGTCAGCCAGTTTGTCTAGCTGGTCAGTCATGATATGCCTTCCCACCGATATGTCTGAGTTGGTGGATGGTAATGTATATAAGGCCGAAACTTACCCTTCTATTTCGCACTTCTATTTCACACTTCCTTTACAGTCATGGATCAGAGCACACAAGTGCTGTCTTTGCTGCTGCAACTTGACCACAAAGCAAATCAACATCGTTGTCGAAGGTAGGTTTTTATTATAACTTGTTACTTTTTAGCTCGACAGTTTACATTTGATCAGGACTCGTGCATGTTGAAATCTCATTGAAGCATTAACATACAATTGTGTAATGCATATGTGTGTAATGTTGTTTAAGTACTTTAGAGAAACACACCCATCATTGTATTGTACTCTTAAATTTGGTGCAAGCTGACTTCATGATAATGGACAATTACACAAAAATGGCCATCAATTCAAAAGCCAAAACCTGACCCTACAGGTGTGTTAACTCGATTTTCTGAAACTATAAAATCATAAACATATGCATTACAGATTATTGGGATAATTGCAACGTGATATAATGTGGAATTTGCACTTGACAAGTTGAAACTTTGTTTTAAAATAACTGTAAAAGCAATGTTGATTCCAAAGTTGTATCAATTAATATATTTATTAATTTACCATTTCCCCTTGTTAAGTGCATTTCCTGTATTTAATTAAATGTTATTTGTGGAAATCCTTTGACCAAGAGAGGTGCACGGCGAGCGGGGGCCATCTCACCTGTCAGCGCGAGCCCAGTTGAGCGCACAGTGACCCAGACACCAGCGGACCAGCAGACCAAGGACCCGTACTTCCCGCCACCAGACAGCGCCGCCGCTAGGGACTACAAATCCCATCAGGCTCTGCGGCGGCGCGTTCCCCGACGCGGTAAACGCGCCGGGAGGGGCTCTATAACTGAGGAAGCCCTCGGTGGAGCGGGGGAGGAAATCCTTTGACCAAGAGAGGTGCACGGCGAGCGGGGGCCATCTCACCTGTCAGCGCGAGCCCAGTTGAGCGCACAGTGACCCAGACACCAGCGGACCAGCAGACCAAGGACCCGTACTTCCCGCCACCAGACAGCGCCGCCGCTAGGGACTACAAATCCCATCAGGCTCTGCGGCGGCGCGTTCCCCGACGCGGTAAACGCGCCGGGAGGGGCTCTATAACTGAGGAAGCCCTCGGTGGAGCGGGGGAGGAAATCCTTTGACCAAGAGAGGTGCACGGCGAGCGGGGGCCATCTCACCTGTCAGCGCGAGCCCAGTTGAGCGCACAGTGACCCAGACACCAGCGGACCAGCAGACCAAGGACCCGTACTTCCCGCCACCAGACAGCGCCGCCGCTAGGGACTACAAATCCCATCAGGCTCTGCGGCGGCGCGTTCCCCGACGCGGTAAACGCGCCGGGAGGGGCTCTATAACTGAGGAAGCCCTCAGCGTCGCGGGACGCGAGCGGGACGCCCGGGCAAAGGGCGGGCCCTCTGTGGCCCTCAGGGGCACGAGGAGGCCAGGCTAGGCCTCTTCCTTTTCACCTGCCGGACGACCCAGCAAGGTACTGTGTTTACTGGATTCACATTGCGGTGTTCGGGGTGCAGTCACGTATTAGGCCCATAACATAATAATTTCTGCCACACTGTCACATCGGTTATTACCGTGGCTATTTTGTGAGAACGAGTCCTCTGTGAAGTGTAAAGTGCTGACTTTGCTGAAAAAGCTATGGGGAAAAAACGGTTACCTGCACCAGTGGAGACAACAAACACCATTAAATCTTATATGGTACAAATGGTCAGTGATATCAATAATAAACGTAGGCAATCTCTTGGCCTTAGTCAGTCTCCTATCATGCCCCCTGCAAGCCCGACCTCAAGCGTATCTAGCACTGAGGCTCTCGATCCATCGCAAGCTAACCCCGAAATTAACCTCATAGACATGACTCTTCATTCTAATGGATCTGGAGTCACCAAGGATGCCGTGGATAATCTCCAGTCTGATGGAGCAGACCCAGCAGTTCTTCTTACAAATACCAGCTTCGATCCAAATCTTCAGCTATCGATCACGGAATTAGTATCTCATTCTCCACGGCCAGCTACACGGGCGATTAGAGCCTGTCGCAAATCCACAGCCAAACGGGGGGGGAAGCATCTAGGTAGGACAAAGGCCACCACCCCACCTCCTAAGCGGCAAAGGAAACAGGATGATTTTGACAACGCGACCGAGGTTAGTAGTAACAAAGATGAGGACCTCTTTAACAGAATCCAGGAAATGATGGATATCAAGATCAAGACCATTATTAAACCCCTGATTGGGAAATTAGATAAATTAACAGCTGAGGTCAAAAAATTGGGCACAGAGCATAGCAAGATGACGGAAGTGGTTGAAAACTTGTCCTCTCTTATTTCAAATTTGTTACCTACAACTGAGGAGCACACCTCCAGTGCAAGTAACCCACTATCCACTCACCAGGGCTCTTCGCCCCCTCCTTCCTCACTACCAACTGCATTGCCTGTTATCGGACTTGGCGTGGAAGCGGCAGCTCCCGACATTAGCAAAACCTCAGTCCCTGTGGGGACACAGCAGGAGGACCTCTCCGCTCAATTCATCGTGGAGGCTTCACCAGTAGTTCTGGTGTTGGCAAATGTCCCTGTTCTTGCAGACGGTAAGATTGAGTCCAATCAGGATTTAAAAGATAAAGCACTGTATTGGCTCACTAACAATATGCACATGACAGCTCAAGGTCATGACAAGTTGGCAGGGGATATTGTTATGTCCAGGAGGGTACCCTGGATAGGAAGCAAGCCCAAAAAGTTCACAGGGGATTGCGTTATTCTTAACTTCGCTAACGCGGATGTTCTCCCAGATATTCTGAATAATGTCTTTCCCCCTCAAAGACGTAGAGGCTCGATAGTCCCTCTCACCCTTAAGTTTTTCTATGACAAAACAAAATTTTGTACCTTACCTAAACTAAACGGTCATAATAGATACACCACTAGGAATAACTGGAAAGACACCGCCAGACCCCGACACCAGAACGATTGGCTTCAGCCTACAGCCTATCAGGATTTCGGAAGACCGTATCGCATGACAGACCTAAACTCCAGAGCGGCCCTGGCCCAAGAGCCAAGAGGCAGCACATGGAATGGGGGCATGCCGGGCGAGGTGCGTAATGCCTGGGGTTTCAGGCAAGCTCAGTGGCAGAGAAATGATCAGCTACCACATTATCCCATCACGCCTCTACTCACATGGAACCCACCACAATTTGGTCAGGGTCAGGTAGCAACTCCTTTTGATTGGGGTGTTAGCACAGGAAATAGGTTCGCCCCTCTATCGGACTTAAACATATGCGATTGACTTGAGCCCTGTACTAGGCAAGCCATAGAGGCATCAAACGAGTCACTACCAGTAAGTGGTACTATGGTCTCACAACATCCAGGCGAAATAATCTCAGCAGCTCCAAACACCGATAAACCATCATCGTTTGTCCCATGTAAAATCTTAAGCTGGAACGTTGCAGGGACAAACGCAAAACGCCAGGACAAAACTTGGCTGAGCTTTATCTCAGAACACCATATTATCGCCTTACAAGAGACCTGGGACACCTCTATCAGTTTTTCGCTGGATGGGTTCTCTAGTTTCGTCAAACCTGCAAGTCCCAGTAGAGCAGGCAGAGCCAAAGGTGGCCTGGTGCTTCTATTTTCACTAGCTTTAAAAGGTACCTATAGACAGATAAACTCAGACTCTGATAATATTCTGATAGTTGAGAGGGTGATAAACAAAGACTGTAGGACCCTGTTTGTCAATTTTTATAACTCAGGGAACAGCGTCTACAGCGGCCGTAACATTGTTAATCTGGAAAACATTTTAACCCCAGTCTTACAAGATATCGAGCTTTCTTCTGAGTTAATTTTATTAGGCGATTTTAACATTCACCCATGTGGTTCTGCCTGTAAAGGCAGAGATGTAGATGAGGCTGATGACGCAGCCACACGTGGTCCCCACTTTGAACATACTGCTGAGGGGCAGGAGCTTGAGGAGCTTTTGGCTTATTTCGACCTACACGAACCAGACTGTGGGCAGAGACTTCCAACTTTCAATGGAGCTCAGCAGGGCACAGTGATTGACTATATCTTTGTTTCATCAGGTATCTTACAGCAATATATGGCCTATAGTACAGTCCCTACAATTTATAGTGATCACAACCCAGTCCTGCTTGAAGCCGCATGGGGAGCTCACCTGGGTCCATCGCCAGCAAAGTACAAACCTGCCCTTCCTCTGAGGACCACAGACCAAGCCAGGCGTATCAAGTGGGCAAAAGTTATGCCGGAAAATTTTTATGAAAAATGCTACCCAAAAATCAAAGCACAGGTGGAGAAGTGCAGAGATCCGGATACTCAAGGACACAAAATCATCGCAGCATATGAGGCAATTTGTGACCAGGTCTCTAAGGACTTACTTGCTAAACCCACCCAGGGTATTGATGGTCACAAGCGTTGGTTCGATCACGCCTGCTCCAAAGCTCACAGAGATCTATTGGCGGCTCTTAAATCAGTGCCCAGGGTTAAAGAGGACATTGTGATTTTAAGGAAAGCCTACAAAGCTGCTATAAAGACCCGCAAAGATGAGATCAAACAAGAAGCATGGGAAAATCTCCTCTCTGCAGCAGTATTGAAGGACAGCCGAAGATTTTGGGAAATTTTAAAACAGCCTCTTTTCCTTGACGTCAGCAACGACCCCATGGACTGCGTAATCACTGATGAGTCTTGGTTGTCCTTTTTTGAAAAAGTATATGGGGGTGCTGACGAGGGAGCTAAGTTAGACCTTTCGCCGAATAATGATGATCATTATATCATCTTTAACCATCAAGAAGTAGAAAAAGCCCTGTTGGCTACTACAAAAAACAAGGCACCAGGGCCAGACGGAGTGCCCGCAGACTTTTTCTTGTTCTCACCCAAACTCTGGGCCGAGGTCCTGACAAACGTATTTAACGCAGTGAACGGAAACTCAGCCCCCGTTTCATGGGCCCAATCTATTATAGTCCCAATTTTTAAAAATAAAGGCCGGCGGGACGATCCAGCATTCTATAGGCCAATATCCCTCCTGGACTCAACTATAAAAATCTTGGGCAGAGTACTTCTGGCTAGATTGAGGGAGAATGTGGAGGCCTGTGGGGGGCTGTCCGAACTTCAATACGGTTTCAGGGAGAGGAAAGGGACCATTGAACAATGTTGCAACTTGCATTTACTCATTGCTAAGTATACAGTCGCCAAGGAGGGTTCTGTATTTCTTGCCTTCATGGACCTCTCGTCGGCATTCGATCTTGTAAATAGATCAAAATTGTGGGCGATTTTACTAGAGTTAGGTATTGACAAAGCTTTGGTTCTATTCATGGCTGCGCTTCATCGGGAATTATTTGCGGCAGTGCGTGTATCAAACTATGGCAGATGTACCCCTACGTTTAAATCTTTAAAGGGGGTGAGGCAAGGGTGTATTCTGGCCCCTACACTCTTCACCCTGTATATTAATGGCCTAGGGGAACACCTTCGCAGTCAGGGCGCGGACGTACCACGTGCAGGAGATGTGCACATTCCGGCCCTCCTGTACGCGGACGACGCGGTACTGATTGCTCGCACTGGCATTGGGTTGCAGCATCTATTGGACGCCTTTGGTTCCTTCATGGACAAATTGGACTTGAAGGTGAACGTGTCAAAATCCCACACGATGGTTATGGGGCGTGAGCGCTTTAAAAAATGCCATAAAACATTTCTCTGCAGTGGGGTTCCAGTATCAAAAGTCACCACGTTCCCCTATTTGGGAGTTTTGTTTGATAATAAGGGAACATGGGGGCCCCAGGTAACAGCAAAAAGACTGGCAGTAACTAGGTCTTCTTTAGCAATCCTTGGTTTTGCGGGCAAGCTGGGGGCAAGGCCAATGGAAGCCCTCTTAAAAATCTATAGGTGCAAACCCGTGGCCATAGCTCTCTATGGATCTCCGATATGGGGGTATGTAAACCTTGAACCCATACAGAGAGCGGAAAATAAATTTATTAGATCACTCCTCTCCTTACCCCAGTCAGTGCCTACTTACTCAATACATCAGGAGGTGGGCTTATCCTACCTGACGGATCTATTAAGCCTAGCCCCACTGATCTTATGGCTTAAAATATGGTTGAATGAGGATCTCCCATTGAACCACACCATCTTGAAAGACGTACTCTCCCTAGATAAACATAAGAGCATACCATGGTTGTCCTATTTAGACAAATCATTTGCTGATTTAGACCGTTCAGAACTTTTTCTATACCCAGATAAAATTAAGGCATCAGATATCGCCCATATAAAAAAGGCATTTTTGGAAAAGAAGGCAGCCAGCCGCGAGGATGTTGAATTACTAAAACCCTCAGTTAGGGCACATAACCTCCTGGTCAGCGCACCATCTTTGGCCCCTTATTTGTGCTTTGTTACATACCCCTACCACAGGTTTTTACTGACGAAGTTCAGGTTTAACCTGATACATTTTTACCTGGGTTCTTCTGCTTTTAAAAAATGGATGAAGCCCGAGTTAGCCCCACCTTGCATTTGTGACGACTTTTCGTTGCAGGACACTATGCACCTTGTAATGTTCTGTAGCCAATACCAGGAGCCGAGGAAAAAATATCTGCTGCCTATCCTGAGAGAATTGGGGTTCACTCAGGTGCGTCCGGCGCTGCTTTATTTACAGCTTGCTCTAAATCCACGGACAGCATTTTGCATCGCAAATTTTTTAGTGGCCGCAGTAAGGGTGAATGCTGCTGGTCAAATCTCGCCTTCTTAAATCACTGTTTTTAGAACTTTTGTAATACTTATCTGTTTATATGAATTTTATGCTATGTCTTATCTGTTTTATGTTCTCTTTGTATGACTTGGAAAAAGTCGAATAAAGATATCTTGACTGACTGACTGACTGACTGTTATTTGTGCCATCATTATGTTAATGTGCAATGCATATTTGATTATCTTCATCACATATCAAGTACAAATAAACACAGGTGTATTATCACTTAAAATAACATATACCTAATCCACTAATCATGATAAATGCTTGCACCAAATTTGATGTGCCCATCACATACTTTCATTACGAGTGTATGGAGTTTACAAATTAGACAATTTAAAAAACGGTTGTATTTTCTGTCATAAATGTAAGTTAAAATATGTAAATCACATTTTAATCACTGTGACGTTTAGGAATCAAAAACTAGTAAATAAAAAATTATCTCCGGACAAACTTGGTGAAATTAAAATATTTGTTATTAATAAATAAAACACTTCTCTCAAATCAAGATCTATTTTATTTTAAAACGTAAAAATTCCCAAAAATGAATGTCCCAAGGACGTTGGAGTGTTGCCCCTAAATTGCCTGCTAAACAGACTGCCAAAGGGGATCCTCCTCAGGAAGGGGCATCTAGTGAGGACAAGACAGGCAACTCAAGGATCTTCCTTGAGAGGGGTGGGATTGATTTTGGGAGGTGTGAGTTTGTGAGGGGTGGTATGAGTGGGTCTAGGAGGGGTGATTTTGTGTTTGGAAAGGCTGAAGGTCAGAGCAAAAATAAAAGCAGAACCATGATAAAGGGTAGGGGAGGAAGGGGACTGGGTCTTGGAGTAGAGAGAGGTAGAGTGTGAGAAGTGTATGTATCTATCTTTCGCCAATTGCATGTGGGTTTGGTGTAGGATTTGTAGGTTTGAGCGTGTGTTTTTTAACAGGTGTGTGGTGCTTAGGTGAGTGTGTGACTTTGGCTTTGGTAGTTGTTGTTTTGAGTGTAGGTGTGGTTTTGTGTGTGTGTTTGTTTAAAAGAGTGTGCTGTTGTGGTGGTTGGTATGATAGTGGTGCTTGTGGGGGTGCGTCTGGGTGTGGGTGTAGTGGTGGTTAAGCTGGCGGTGTGGGTGTTCTGGTGGTTGTGTGGGTCCTGGTGGTTGTAGTGGGATTGCTGGTTGTTTTGAAGTACTGGTGGTTGTGGTGGGGTGGGTGTGCTGGTGGTCGAGGGGGTAGTGGTGGTTGTGGTGAGTGTGGTGATTGTGGTGAAGGTTATGGGTATTGTGAAGGTTGTAGTGGTGGTAGGTGTGGTTGGGGGGGTGTGTGATATGTGTATGTTTGTGGTGTATGCGTATATGGTGTATGGGTTTCTTGGTGTGTTTGTGTTCATGTGTGGGTGTGCTACTTGTGTCTGTTGGAGTGGGGACAACGATGGGAACTGGGAAGTGTGATGGGGAAAGGGCCTGAGTTGGGGTACAAGGTTAGGCTGCTTGGGAGGCTGCGGTCAGTAAGGAGGCTAGTCTTGTAAATGATCTCTGCAGGCCAGACAAATCACTATTAATGCCTTCTAGGTATGCTACCATTTGCTGCATATGGCAATAAAGGCCCTGGATGGCATTCAGGAGTGCACTCTAGCCTGCAGAGATACTGCGTAGGAGGTCTAAAGTCTCTTCACTCAGGGCAGCTGGGGACAGGGGAAGGGGGTGAGGTGCCTGTACCGATGAAGACCCCACCATTTTAGGAGGGTAGGTTTAGCCAACTGGGGGGAGCAAGAGGGAGGGTGGAGATGGATCTCTGGGTGGCAGACAAGGTTACAGGTGGAACAGTTTCTGTAGGGTCCACCACCATTAGGGATTGGTCTTTTGTGGAGGCCTCCGAAGATGATGTAGAGCTGTTGGCCTCCATGCCAGCTCCCTTATCCTAGCCTTTATCTCTTGTAGTTTCCTAAATTCAATAATCCAGGCCAGTGACATCATCTAGGCCAGGGGACTCCAACATTTTCTGTAATGAGAGATACTGCTCATCAGTGAATATCATTGTGAAATACTGAAGGCTAAACAACAAACACCCCCTCGTCCATCGTCCATCTACATTGACTTGAAGCCTAATGTCCACAGAGCCAAATACTATGGTTTGAACCAAATACTATGACTAAGGACACTATGAAAGGGCTGCCATGTTTGTCAGTGAGAGTGTGGTCTTTGGGTATGTATGAACATGTGTGCGTATGAAGGGTATTTATTTGTACGGTTGACTGAAAGCCTGCGTTGTATGTACTTGTAGCACAGGAAACACCTTTTGCAATAAGTGGTACCATTACATAAATAACACAAACTTAAAATTGTATGTTCTTTTTAATTTGGAGAAATTAAAAGTGTAACTCAAATTGCCTTTTTATTGATGTTTGTATTTAAAATCGTATGCAAAGAATTACATCTGCAGCTCTTGTGTTTAAGCGTTTTACACCACATCTGTAATGTGTTTTTATCATGATCGAATTGAAATAACTTTTTAACAGATACTTCATATCATGGAACATTTCTCTTCACTTAAAATTTCTCTAATGTAAAAAAGGGCAGTATTTGTCCTATATACTTTTGGCTCATCGTGCATCTCCTAAGGATGCAAGGTGCCTCGAGGCAGAGATGCAGCTACTTCACACACGATCAACACAAAAATATAGGCGTGTAATGCCTGTTGTCAATGCAACGAGCGGGGGTATGCCGATGAGTAACACGGAAGGTATTGCCGGATACGGGAAACACCTGTGTCCTGTGTTTTTTGTGAACTATGAAAACATTTATTTCTTATAATTTATTAACATGCATCATTAGGATTTGAGCTATTTGTTCTTTTTTGTAATTTTAACAGAATAGGAGAAACATTAGCTACATGATATTTATTTCACAAACAGTCATTTACATTCTTTAAATGTTAATATGTATGATTGATGGAAAATATGATAAATACATTGAGAAAAGAAATACAACAGCAGTCTTTGACTCTGTTAGTTTGGTTTTTATTCAACAAAACGAAATGAACTCAAACAGGATGTAAACAAAACATAAGTAACAAAAAGTTATAAAAGTCAACCATGGTAAATTAAAATAATATTGAAGAACCAAAAATGTTTGACATCCAGTGTCCAAAATATAACTGGCATCAGAAAGCAAATGTGTCCAGAAAATAATCCAAAGACAAAATGGCAGTCACAATCTGGAGGAAATTAGGTTCTGCATCACTTAGTGGTGGTCTTGCCATCCTCTACTTGTGGTCCGGATGAACATGTTCTCCTATGGGGGATCCACAGTTGAAGGAACTGAGGTTGGTGCAGGTGCTGCCTCTTGTGGCAGGGCCTGCCTTTCTGTGGATGAGGTTGGCCCAGATGTTGTTGGGCCTCAGAAGATGGTGCTGGAAAAGCACTATACACATGGTTTACAAATGTCATGCAGAACCCCAGTCAGGGAGATCAGGTTCTTTATCTGAACATTGTGCTCCCTCTGATCCTGCTTCATCTCCTGGAGCTCAGTATGGACCTGGCCCATCATGTTTTGGGACCGAATGAGGGATACCAGGCCTTGGTAAATGGTGGCCTAGGAGACAGTGAACCCAATGACCTAGCTTTGCTGGCCCACAGATTCCCTCACCTGGCCCCTACCCCCACCACCCTGTGGCCCTTGAACCTGTGCCCCCAACCCAATAGTTCCTGGCTGAACTGAAGATGGCTGTGGTGTCGATCAACTGCAGCCAGGACGGGGGGCACAACATTGGTGTGATGTTGGTTTAGACACAGGAAGTGGTGGTATTCATGGGTTAAGGCAACAGTTGGGGTGGGAGGTATAGGTGTGGGCCGAGTGCGACTCACTGGAACTATCTGCCCAGACTGACCAGATGGACCAGCCTGCTCCTCGTTATCCGGACTTTCATGAGTGGAGTCCTCCATGACAGTTTGTTCCTGGTCTGGAGTGGAGGTATCCTGAGTGGCAGATTGTTGTCCACATACTCTGGGTGTTGGATCTATCACAAATTTAAAAGAAACAAAAACAAGTTGTAAAAAATCTGAATTATCTGTAACATGAGTTTGAAGCTAAAAATGAAGAAGAATAAAAAGAAAGCTTTAATTTATATCATGAATGTACCTTTCAGTAATGTTTTAATACATTACACCAACAGTTTACATTATACACTAAACAACTTCATAAAAGCATGTTTTTAAATGAAAAATAATATAAAATGCACAGGATATACTATAGATTCAGCACAATAAATTAGAGAGGAGAAATGTGACAAAAACCAGTCCAATGCCTAGCAGTTACAGATTATGAAAAAAACACAACTTAGCAGGATGCATATCATTACTCATCATATAAACATTGCAGAGTAAATGTGTTTCAAAATAAGGCAACTTATATTCAAAATTACATACCTTCCCATTTGTAATTCAGAAAACTGTGATCTGTGAAACACATACCATCAATTCAATGAGGTACCAAGTATAGGACAACAGACAACCTTAAACACAAACACATTGAACAATGTAACATGAAATACAGATTGCTCAACTACACAACACTTCAACATATGTGAAAATTTGACAGTAAAGAGAGAATGAGAAATTACATTGCAATATTATTTGCAGTATACAAAATCAAATCATCATGGTGTTTGCTGTAATTTCAATTAAACATGCACAACACTTGAAAAATTATAAGCTAACCATGCTTTTTGAGGACATGCAGTAGGAACTAAAAACTGACAGTTAGAATGTGAAGCTCATATATGAAATATGTTATTTGGCGTAGAAGAACCATTACATCATGGGAACTGTACTGGAGATCTAAACCTGTAATCATAATTACAACAATATACAAACAAACAAACATAACAAGAGAAATTATACTGATATATCTAGGTTTATATGTTTAACAAAGGTGCACAACACATTAGCAACAGCTACGTTTTCAATAAAAAACAACATTTAGGTTCCCAATTGTAATTTACCAGTCTCTATTCCACCAGGTATTCCTGTCAAGCATTCAGGGTGTAGGATCTGCAAGACTTTATCCTCCAAGGGAAAAAGTTGTTAGGGGAATACCACCACCAGTCCTTTAGTCGTTCAGGTGATGCTTGGAGGCCAGGAAACGCACTCTCCTCTGCAGGTCGTTCCACCTCTTCCTAATTTCCTCCTGTGTTCACAGGTGTTTTACTACAGCATTCACTCTGTCAACAATCCTGGCCCACATTTGCCTTTTCCGAGACATGGTTGTATTTTGGACTTGGCCTCCAAGAAATTGTAGCTCTACTCTAATGATTTCCTCCACCTTGACTGACAAATCACCCTCTGTAAAATTGAGATTTCTCCTCCCTGCCATTATCCAAAAAAATATAATGAAATCAAATTAATAAACAACATGAGAATAAATGAAAGAAGAAAAAAGGGACAAGAAACAGGAAAAACCAAAAAATTACCCTGACTTCAATGAGAATTTTTCTCCTACAAATGTTGTGGACAAGTGAAGTAGCAAAGGATAATGATCTGAAATGGGGTGTGTTTTATAGGATGGTATGCAGGTGATGGACATTAGGCAAAAGACATCATGTGTGTAATGCTGGTATCAATCTAATGGCCACAGTGATGGTACACTGTTGCTCATATTCAGCGATGGAATCCCTCTGTCAAGAAACGGACGCTAGGACACTGCCAGCACAACTGTGAAATCTAAATTGGCTCGGAACAACCCCGCCAACCTAATGGTGGAGGAGTACTATTCGCCAGCAGAGCAGTCCGCTGCGACAGCAGCATTTAACTGCATTATGCGACCCAGATAGAGATTCAGCCTGCCTACATCTAAATAGGCTTGGCAGGATTCCTTCAGCTTTGCGGAGTACTTGTAAACTCCGCCACAGAGGGACAACAGTAGTCCAACCAAGATCGGAAGATCCGCTGGGCCCATTGAATGGCGAGGAAGAGGGTTATGACCTCTTTTGTTCCTGGACTACCAGGGCTCTCGACACTCTGATTCCCATCGTATCGAGTAAAATCAGTACTAGAGAGTCGAGTCCCTGGTATGATAGTGCCCTACGTGCCTTGAAGGGAGCCTGTAGACGGGCGGAAAGAGCATGGCGGAAGACGTATGGGGCTGATTTAAAAGCTGCATATGCTATTTCCCTCAAGACCTATCCTCGGGCTATTTGTCGAGCCCGAGCGGCATACTATGCTGCTGAAATTCGCAACAGCTCAAACCCGTCGAAGACCATCTTTAAGGCCGTGAAAGATCTTGTGGCTAAACAGACTTCCTCTGTGGCTGTGAGTTCTATCTCCCACTGTGAATCCCTTGCTTCGTACTTTCTGGGAAAAGTCCAAGCAATCTATCGGGCATTCCCCAGCACAGGGATCGATTTGGGAAGTTCTAATGAGATGTTACATCATACCACCCTGCCTTCTTTTCCCCCTCTCTCTCCGGAGGGGTTTGACAAACTTGCTCTGCGAGTTAAAACTGGTTCTCCATCTGATCCAGTAAGACCGGCTCTTTTTAGAGATCAGGCCTTTATGGGACGCTCGGTTGTGTGTTCCCTAGTCAACCTCTCCTGGGAGTCGGGGGTGGTTCCAACTAAGTGGAAGCAGGCAGTGGTGTCCCCCATTATCAAAAAGCCCTCCTTGGACCCGTCTAAGCCCGAAAGCTACCGTCCCATTTCACTGCTGCCCTGGCCGGCGAAGATAACAGAGGCCCATGTCAACCTGGCCCTATCAGAACATCTCGCCCGGACCAATGCCCTTGATCCCACACAAAATGGCTTCCGTGCTGGGCACAGCACGGAGACCGCTCTTCTTGTGATGGTGGAACATCTCCGTGCGGTGTTGGATGCTGGTCAGACGGCGGCGCTGATATTGTTAGACCTCAGCGCCGCCTTCGACACGGTCTCTCACAGTATCCTCCTGCATCGGCTCGAGGAGATTGGTGTCGGCGGCCAGGCCCTGCAGTGGTTCCGCTCCTTCCTCAGCAATCGTTCCTTCTGTGTTGCCATCCCTCCCTTCAAGTCCAATTTCCAGCCACTGGCCATGGGGGTTCCGCAGGGATCCTCGCTGAGTCCCACGTTGTTTAATCTGTACGGGAGACCGCTGGCTGATGTCGCCAGACAGTGGGGCCTAACTTTGGTCTCATATGCCGACGACACACAGATGGCTGTAATGCCAGAAACCGGTCCCCGGAAGCTTGTTTCCTTCCCAGTGAAAGAATTGGCTTGGTAGTTTGGTTTGCCCTGTTCCCATCATGCAGTGGGACAGGAACAGACTAATTTGCATGTAGCCAGGTTCTGAGCTGGGATGGTGCAGTGAGCTAGCCCTGATCTCTTGACTGGGTGAGAGTATTCTGCTTAATTCAGAAACTCTGTCCATCACCCCCCCTTGTTGTTTAATGACGACACACAGCTGGCGGTTACTCTCAGTGGGGATGCGGAACTAGATGCCCCCAGGTTTCAGGATGGACTGAAGGCGGTGGCTAGCTGGTTGACGGGGAACTGTCTCCAGCTCAATGCCACTAAGACAGAGGTTATGGTTGTCGGAAGGGGAGTGGAACTATGGGGTGACCAATGGTGGCCACCGGAGCTGGGACCAACCCCGACTCCGGTGTTGAAGCTGAAAAATCCGCCTGCTGGAGGATCTCATGGCTTTCCGGAGAGCCCTAAAAACTTTTCTGTTCTAGTTGCCCCCTAGTTCTCTGCTTGTTTTAATGTGCTATTAAACTTAGTGGTCCCTGTAGTATTCTTCTTCTTCCTGTTGTGTTATGTTCCTTTTATGTTCTTCCTTGTCAAATGCGCCAGGACGCTCCTTAGCTGGAGTAGCTGTGCGCACTACAAAAAACCATAACATAACATAACATAACATCTAAATAAGGCCCTTAGTTCTTTTTAACTGATCACCAAACATTTGCCTATTACCCTACAAGTCTCAAGAGGGAAAGGGCGTGCCTTTGCTGCCACCACCCACTCTGCATCTCACAAGAGAATGTAATATGTGCACTATGATACACAACAGCTGTGCAATGCAAATTGACGTTTTTAGATTCGAGCAACCAGTTGGGTTCAGCTCACTGTTATGAAATCTGGTTAGGTATAACCAATCAAACATCATTACTTAAAAATGACTAGTCCACATGAACTGTGTTTTACCGCATCAATGCTGCTCAACAGGATGCAAAACAACTTTAATGTGAAATGCATCATGTTGATTGCCATTAATCATTTTTATCATTTTTATCTCTTTTCTATCAACAGTGCTGGGAAGGAGGGTGATTGCTCCGCATCTCGGTTCTGGCAACTATTTCGAATAGGATCTGGGATACAGCTGACGAAGGGAAACATGTTAAATGTATCCTGGTGTCATATTTCAATAGCAGGAAACATTTCAACATGTTGTATGCACTCTGTTCGGGATGGGAATGTGCAGGTGCTAAGGGGGCTTATTCACACTTACAGGTGGGTCCAAAACAATGGTCTGATTTAAAAGAATATCAAACCTCCTTTTGTTTGAGTTTATTACTCAATGGGCGCCATCTTTAGCCTAACACTTAGACATCAAAGCAATTCAAGAAAACAAAGGCACACAGCATGTTATCTCTTTACAAATACTGAAGAGAAACTATGATTTGGATGCAGTTGTTAACTTTGTTCAACTCCCTATGTAAGAGATGTGCTTGCACTAAAAGAATGCAAAATGTATTTGTCTGTATGAGCAATTACGCAAATATTGATGTAATGGCACCAACTATTGTTTTTATTTAATTTTGTTATAGCGCTACTCATCCCAGTGTAAGGTGTCAAAGCTTTTTACATCACACACAGAGGCACAATAAATCATACACTTGTGTACATCAATGTACAGTAAATGTTAAATAATGCACATTGATAGTGGTTCTCAATACTAATATGACTTTATTACTTCCCACAGAAACCCTTCAGTGCAATCTTAGAATAACAGCAGATTGAGAAAAAGCCATAAGGCTCTAAACCCATGACGTAAAATGTACATACTGCTCCTTGATGCCAGTAAATAGAGCACTGTGCTATATTACAAGGGTTGCAACGTGTGAACTGGAAGTAACAAAATTATCTTTGTGTCAAAAGCAGAAGCCCACTTACCTATCTAAAGGCAAAAACTTTGAGCTGCATGTTACACAATGTGCTTCGTAAAAGGCACATTAACACTCTATGCTACTTTATGAGTCAAAACTGTCGCTGGAAAAAAAACACAGATTCTCCCATGTTAGACCTGTAAGCCTTAGGGTGGACTTTCCCCAAACATTTTTTGCCTTCTTCCCTCCTGTTTTGTTAAATTCATTTTTGTTGGCTTTAGAAATCTCTGCACTTTACCACTGCTTACCACTGCTTGTGCAAGTGCTTGTGCTCACGCTCTAAACCATGGTAAAATTGCCTTGCACGTGATTGACATATTTAATTTACTCATACATTTGCACATTGGATACTGGTTTAAACAATGAGTCCCATGGTTGCAGATTGGATGATAAAATGTATCAACCCTACCATATGGGCTATTACTCACTGTAATTCCAACACCGTGGGAAAACCAGTTACTGACACCATGACTACGTCTGAAATCAAAGATCTATCTCCTCACTACTTATGAGCCATTAAGTATGATGATATGTAAAACGGTGACACATTTTACACCTAAACCAGCATCCACTAGACCCCACACATTGGCATTGGGGCTGGTAGGATACCCGGGGCTGTGTCACAACAGCCATTATCCTGTTTGTCTGGTACAGCTCCAATACATTTAGATAATGCCCTACTAATACCTTGAGGGTACCACGAATTGGGAAACTAATGAGCTTTCCCTATAAACATAACTGTCGGGTCTGACCTTAAATAGACGAAGTGCTGGCAACAACTTGCCTCAAGCCAATTTATCTTTTTTTACTTTATCATTATTATTTCGTTAACAAGATATAAAGCACACATTTTTAGTATAATCTTTGCCCTTTTTTAAAACTAAATCCTCAGAGTCAGGGTGGTTTAATGGGACCAGGCAATGTCTGATCACCATAGGCGGGGCCACGCATGCGATGTTACTTGCACATTAGTTCACTGGCCCCGCCCTCCATCCACGCCTCAAAACAGGCAATTGCCTGATCTGCAGACGGCCTTCTCACGGGACTCGGCATGCAGGCGGGTTCGGAAAAAGGGTTTCTCCTTCCTATTTTCTAACAAAGCCAGGTGGCCAGGCAGATCCATATAGTGGCACTTCTTGAACTTCACCCGCAAGCAATTAAGGCAGCTTAGTTACCAATTACCTAATTTGAAACAGTAAATAAACCCTGCACACTCCCAGCTCATTCTTCAACAGGGAGGAGAGACGGACACAGCTAGGTGCCACAGCGGAAGGCGCACCTTGACATAAAGAGTGTGAATGAGATGTGTGGTGTGTGGTTAAGATGCGCTTACAAAAAAAGATTTTGCAAAAATCTGTGTGTTTTTAACATGGAAACTTTTGTTGGATTTGTCTCTGCCCCTCAGAGTGTGACTATAGAGACCTTTCTCGATTCCTCCTCCCATGGAGAACGTAGGTTAAGACTAGTGGGTAAGATATGAGAGAGGACTTCACTCAATTTTTAACTGTGTGTGCACATATGACTGACATGTGTCAAGCACTTTAGACCACGCATGTTAAAACACTGTGGTTTCGAATGAGTTTACTATAAGTGACCAAGGAAAACTTACAAATTCCTTCTGTGCTTTTTCTATTTTTCTCACAGGCTAACTTGGAACTCTTTCGAAGAGTGGAGTGACAAAGGTCACCCCACCGAGTGAATGAATGAATGAATGAATTAATTAATGAATTAATGAATTTATTGTTGTTTGGTTACTCAAAACCATGACATTAAAACCAAGGTACAAAAACTACGAAAGTAAAAAAAATAAAAACAGAGAAGTCATCTTCTTTAAGGCAAGTCTGTGCGACTAAAATCTGAATAATTGTGGGCTGAAAGCAGTAATGTCCATAGTCTTGCGGCCCAGCATGCCTCAGCTAAGTCTCTGGTCGTTTTAGCTCGAGATGGCCATCAGCTTAGTGCGAGTCTGTTGAATGAATTTACCAAACGTGGCCTTCTGTTTAACTGAGTTCAATGTGTATAATTGATGAACCGCCTCCTTTGCGGTACGCGTCCCCAGTTGTAAGATGATAGGCCTGAGATAAAGGCTGAGAGCTGTGCGCAGGGCCGGGCAGCAAAAAAGGAGATGGGACTCCGAGTGGTTTTTCCTTATCACAATGTTGGTAAGTACGGAGCCCTCATTAGAACAGGTCCTGAAGAATGCTGCATACCTCTAAGGGACACCAGGCAGAAACATGTTGACCCTATATATCACTGTGAGGGGACAATATTCTCCCAGGTCACCATTCACCTTTTTAATGTCTTACAGTTGCCCACCTAATTAAAATTAATTCGACAACTGTTATGATTTTTAAATTACACTTACTATTCACTGGCCCGCACTCAATTTAGAAGTGCATCTCTGTCGTCAGGTGTATGCCCACCCTCTATCAAACCAAGTTTTTAGAAGGCGAGCACTGCCAATGATGAAGCATGACACCAGGTGGTGTGTGAGGCCAGTCCTTCACTTTTTGTGGGATGTCAACACTCACAATTTTATTTTGAGCACCATAGGTCACTTTTCTGGCAGCAGTCCCACTTGTGTTTAACAATACTTCAGAGGACTGCCCTGCTGCACCAGGAGGACTGACCTGCTGTCGGTAGCCTTTCTCGTGCCCTCAGAAATCTGCCGTGCTGCTTAAGACCTGCTTTTTTGCTTGAATCCAGTACGCCAAGGGATAGTTAGCTGGCATCCTCATCAGAGCCTCAGAAAACGTATTGAACCCGCACCTGGACCCAACCTGAATGAGTTCTGATCATCCAAGAGGTGCCCCTCTGGTCCTGGACCTTTGCAAGTGGTGCTAAACATAACCATATATTCCCCGCAACTTTGTCCAGCTACTCCTCGATGAAGACGCCTCATCCTCGAACACGTTTGGTTGCTCTGCCCCACCGAACTCTACCTTTTTAAAATATTTTCCTTAGAATGGCTTTTAAGTCCAGATGCTAGCAGAGACTGGGCCCATTCCAACTAGTGAACCGTGCTCCATCCCGGTCAGCAATTGCCTTCGACTTTGTGAACTACTAGATGTCAGAGGTTGGCACTTTAATTATTTCCAGGCATTATTCTCCACTTTAAATTTTACAAATTCTCAGGTTCTACTGATTGGAATTTGGGTCAAATCATTTATTAAAATGTACTCTATTTGTCCAAATTGTAATGGGATTTTTCTTGTATAGAGTTTTCACTTTATTACTGTTTAAGTACTTCAGAAATACTGGAAATACTTTACACATTGCCTCTATTAACTGGCTGCCATTGTGCCAAGCTCCCAAAGGGTTAACCACAGGTTATTTTAGTGACTTTTTGTGGTTCACGCGGCTAAAGATTGTGGCTGCTGGTTGCAGCCAATTAAGTAAAATAGAACAGATTTACTGTCACATGTGCCCTAGATGCCAATTTCTTTGCAGATCTTTGCAGATTCCTTTTCAAGCTACGCCCCTCATAATTCCATCCCCTTTCCTCTGCTACACCTTGACCGCAGGGCTGGACTAGGAACAGCAACCAGCCCTGGTTTTGCTGACTGACCTGCCCTGAGAGGGGAGTATAGGGCCTACACTGGGAGGGGGGTGTAGGGTAGTAGCTTAAAGCATCGCCCCTGCTTTTGTTACATGGGGCAGATACTGCCTCCTGTAATAAAACCGGCCCCCACGAGCACAAACACGGCACACACCCCTCTGGCCCACCGCTGAAATGTCCAGTGCTTCCTATGGCCAGTCTGGCCCTGCTTGATCCCCAATCAATCAGTTACCAGAGTAAATCTTTTTTGATTACAGCACTGCCTACCAACGAAAAAGAATGCTGTTTTCAGGCTTTGCGAAATAAGGGGGACTACTGAGTTGAGTAATAGTAACAACATCTGTTAGTATGGTCTAGTGGATCTGTGGTGTAATGCATCCTGTAAACATTGTTTACCACAAATCCTTTTCCTCGCGGACAATTACAAGGAGGTTGTTACAAATGCGTTGTAACAACGCATACCATTACTCCGCAAGTAGGAACAATGACTTGTGGAGGGGTTGGAAGGTTTTGAATTTGAAATCCAACACCGTCCCTACTGTTCCACATACTGGAGTTGGAGTAGTAAATTATACTATTCTAACATCCAGCACCCCCTCTGGAGCAAGTCGTTGTTACGACTTGCATTGTAATGGTATGCGTTGTTACAACGCAGTCATTGTAACAACTGCGTTGTAATTGCCTGCAGGAAAAAAAGCATATGTTGTAAGGAGGCATATTCAATGCATCCACCTAAGGGATCTATGGAACCTATGGACACACATTCCAATGCTGTTGTCTGTCAACAGCACCAAGAGACTTCCTTTGGAAAGAACATGTATACGCTACAAATACACGATTAATGTTATGTTAGTTACTGCACTATGTAACTGCAATATCTGAGGCAGCAAGTGCTATAACAAAACAGATAATTATTATATGATAAGGGAGAATAATTGTTGATTGCTCGTTACTTATAGTGTTCATAAATGTAACGATTTCTATGTGCCTTTTCCTGAATGAATTCTATATATAGGCATCTCAATGTATATAGTAACACTTGCAACGTTCAATGTAAACATTATTTCACCACATTCACTTATTCAAGCCCAGCACACCATATTTTTTAAATACTAACACATTAAGCCACACATCATAGGGAGGCAATTTGCAATAAATTAATGTTAAGTAAAACTCCAAAGGTGTGAAATATGCCTAACGGGTTTCGCACAGTGCTACCAGTTGAATATAATGTGTCCTTTTTTGCTTGCTTGCGATACCGATGACTAACTGAATTTACTGTTCTATCTTCTGAAAACTGCAAAAGCTTTCAGAAATATATATATTGATCATAAAACAGCACGTTTTATGAGCAAATTGATGGGATTCATGTTACTTATTTCATCAGGCATTTTAGTGTTTGATAATCTAGTTTCCTTAAAAACAGAAGGGCAGACTTACCAAGGAATACATTGAGATGAGTAAACTACTTAGGTACTCATTACAAATTAAGGGCAACATTCTGAACCCTGTAGAAACACTTGTATTACACCACAGGGATTAGAATTATGAGTTGTGTGATGATTATCGCACCCTCGCAGTTTTCTCCTGATAGAGTCTGTCAGGTCAAATGTTCTCAAATTTATCAGTGGAAAAAGGAAAAACATGCAGAAGTCGGTGTTTTAACAAATTGGCACATTTTGCCTCATTTTTCTTTTAAAAAACTCAGTAAAGGAGGTATTAACCACATGAGGTAACTACCCCACTCTTTTCTGACAAACTTGTAACTAGAGCCTTACTGCCCATCTTAAGTGTATGCATTTGCATATTTGCAAATCTTTGACCATTCCTTTAGTTGAGCTCCTAAAGAATGCATATAGAGATAGAGTGCTTACAGCCCTCTACATTATATTGGTTCATTATACTCATAATCAAACGTACCTATTTGTGCTTTTTATCATTTGCAGTGTATTATGTTTATCAAATGCATTTATTCTACATCTTAAACATAGAAATGCAATGTACGCCTTTAAATAGAATGTATTAGAGACACCATCATTTCTGTATGCATAATGGGCAGGATGACATTATATGCATATCAATATAACTGTGTGTGTTTAAGTTGCCTGTATTGTAGGCCCAGAGCTCCAAGTTGTTTACAGTTTCGAAATCCTTTGGTTACTAAACAAATAATTAAATGAATCTCTTGTGTGTGCGAGAACAGTATGCTCTCGTCCCACTGTAGCTACAGGAATTCAACCTCGTTATTCTTAGTTGAAGGAGTTAACCGGAATGTCTTTGAAGAGTCTGAGAAGCAGGAAGGGACGATATCTTCTGAACCTGGCCTATCTGAACCTTAAGGCGACTGGAAGACAAGACAAGAAGAACTTAATTAAAGAAGTAATAGAAAGCTACTGGGGAACCTTGCAAGTAAAATAATTTGTCATGTGATACATTTAGGAGGGGCTAAGTTTTATCTTTTTGTATTTGTCACGGGGTTGCAGGGCAGGACGGGGACTGCATACCTGACAGTATTATTCGCAGGGACAGAAAATCAGATTTCTAGATTTTCGGTGGAGAAGGAGCATTTTAAAAGCGAGTTCCATAGCCTTAAGCTATCTTGACCCATTTTGATGTGAGTACTTCTTAGTATGTCCACACATGCTTACACCTTTGGGGATTGATGTAGGGGAAATAGGCAGGAACCTCAGAGCGAGTGGTGTAGGAGAAGGTAACTCATGCTTTCCCTCCTAATGAATAAGGAGTTAGACTCAGCCTCAATCCTGTGTTGTGTTTGAATTCTGGAATTTGTCACATTATGCCTTCTGTGCCAAACTAATTATATGCATAGGTTCGGCTCTGTATTGATCTTTATGTACCTGTATTCGCTGATTCTCAGATTTCTTTACATTCAATTTTCTTTGGCCTTATAATATACTCCATAAACTGGAATTCAGAGTCTGTGGTTTTTTACGCATGACTAAATTGTAAGTATAATCTTGAAGTGTTTATTCCCCTCAACCACTTTCAGCAGGCAAATAAAAGACCATCAGTGCTAAATTTGGAAGTAAAGGCAAGGAATACATTTAGCGTAATCATAGCAATGTACGTTAATTTATGTATGGTATACAAATACAATACATTCCGTTTTTTGATTGTGCCTGTAACATGCTGTAGTTGTGTGCCTGTGTGTTTGCGGGAGTGTGTAAACTAGGCAGTGTAGATTGTGAGATTCCACTGGTGGCAACCATTCTTCCGTCCCACTCGTATTTTTTGTGTGCCAATGTATGCATGATCTGCATGTGTGCAGCACACATTTACACTTTTGCATTGCACTTCTGTAGAATGCATAATATAACCATATTTTCAATTTGAAATTTTCTTGGTGTAAGTGTGGTTTACTTCTGGAATAAGCTTTTTGTAAACAACCCCAGTTGCATTTATAGCACCAGTGCCACATCCATGCCTAGCCAAATCTTCGGTTAGGAGCCTAAAATACAGGCATAGATCTTATTTTCGCACTCTGTGTGGGCCTTGGAGGAGACCTTGATTCTGTGGTTTTCGCATGATTATTTATATAGCTGGAAGAAACCAAAAAACAGCCATGGCAAAAAATATTCAAATCAGGAGGCTGGGACTAGAATGGGCTAAATGAGCTTTCATCTTTGGACCATGGTAGCCTGACTAGCTTTGAAAGCAGTCCCATCGCATGCAGCCCACGAGCAACATGCCAGAGTGGCAGAACGCCTAATTTGGCCCTCAGGAAAGCGAAGTGAATTGAATGTTCAGGGATGAAAAATGTGGGGGCATATTATCAAGCCTGTGCGCTAAAATTATCGCCGCTTTATCGGCCGAAAACGGCCGATAAAGCGGCGATAATGGGCTTGATAATATGCTCTGTGGAATTCCAATCGAAGCACATGTTAGATGTGAAGACATCTAACATGGGCTTCGATTGGAATTCCACAGAGCATATTATCAAGCCCATTATTGCCGCTTTATCGGCCGTTTTCGGCCGATAAAGCGGCGATAATTTTAGCGCACAGGCTTGATAATATGCCCCGTGGTGCTTTGCCGGACACAAATTCAAATCCATCTTACTAGACTCAGCCTCCCATCCTTTCGAGGTGGATAAACTGAGCTCAATTAAGTAGGCAATAGTAACACAAACTATTCAAAGAAATTGCAGACGTGTGGAATGAAAGGCCGTAAAACAATTATTCTTTGAATATAACCTTCCCAATTCTGCTATCAAAAGTCTTCAGAGGTCAGCCTGATCACTTCTAAGGCATTCAGAAAATTGTCCTGATGCTTTTCTTCTGCTAAAAGCAAACATCTTTCCAAAACATACGCATTTTCTGACCTTTTCTGGTGTGCTTTCATACAACAAGAGCTATTTTTCAACAAAATCCTCATAAATTAGATAATCAATTGTGTCATGTGCAGGGCTGTCATTTAAGATGTTGCAGAAATGTTATCAATGATGTCATAGAACGTGTCATGAGTGATGTAATTTGCACTGCATGGCAAGGGTGACAGTTATAATTACTTTAGGGCACAAGTTATAGTTATTGGAGATAATTATAACAAGTGAACATCAGAGTATTTATTAGTTTAAAACTGTATGCTTTCGCTGACATTTTCATCTAACACATATAACACCCCTTATAATTATTTTTTTTAAACCAGTTTTATTTGTTTTCATCATGGTACTTAGCTTAAAAAATTACCGCATCATGCAAAATAATTATATGGCATGTCAGTAGCAGTATTTTGGTAGGAGTAGATGGTTCAAAACCCGAGTGTAATACCAGTATCTAACTTCAGATCACAAAAGTGAAATTCATATTACATAAATCAATATCATCGAGTTAAGGTCTCCCTTTATGCTAATGCCTCTGCTATACCCATACACACATGGAATAGTGGGATTGTACTAAGCTGCCCCCCCATCCTTACCCTGATGTCATTGTGTGCATAATATTAAAGGGGAGTCAGTGAAAGGATGGATTTAGGATAGGGGAGGTCCCAATCGGTCTAGTGCTTAGCATTACCCATCTTCAAGCAAAATATGACTCCTATCTAGGCTACAAGCCCCTGGACGTCTTCCCGCCTCAGCCCGTTTAAGTGATGCAGCGCACCCGTGTTGGATGCCCAGCAGTATATTCCCCTTCCAATGCATCGCTAAAGAGCGTCGAGCAATGAGCAGAGCTGCGTCTAGGAATCGATAAGTTGCTGTTTGTTCTTTATTCCAATTAAATGTACAGAGTAGCACCCCTTCCATGGTAAGAAGGCCCTCACGGCCTGGCACTTCTGACAGCGCTTCTGTGACCTTCATCCATAGAGTTGCAGCTGCTGTGCAGCTTCAAAACATGTACACAATGTTGATGTTTTGCAATTATCATCTATGGGCAAAGTCAATAAGACCCAAACATTTTATGCAATCTTGCAGGTTTAAGGAAGGCCCTGTGAAGAATATTATGCTGTACATGCTGAAATGTAGGTTTACAAGATCATTTCTGTGGATAATGCTATGCTCTTTCCCATTCCTTGAGTGTCAAATCTTGGCCTATGTCTCTTTCTCAGCACCAGCATGTCGACAGTAAAGGGCCTATGGTGGTGTGTACCAGGGGCCTTGTTAACCATGTAATGAGCCTGCGCCCCAGTTCAGCCACCAGTCTGCCATGGGCCAGGAAGTGCCCCACTGGTAGTAGCTTGTGCTCCTGTTGTGGTTGATCAAATAACATAAGGACTCCATTTTGGAACAAGTCACCAAGGGGTCCCACCCCTGCTTCAGCCCAAGTCGCCACATCCTCCCATCCAATTAGTTCACAGATGGCTTGGTGTTACTTATTATAATTGTGGGAGGGTATAGAGAAATACACAGTATGTTTTGTAGTCACCTGCAGTAGCTTTCATAAACAGTGTGTAGTACATTATTGGACACTCAAGGGAGTTTTCGCCAATGGAAGCAATGCTCCAGCCAAACATTCCCTGCGCCCAAGCTACAGTTGGCAAACCAATCTCCTCTGTCATATGCCCTGCTAGCCATCTCGCTTACCATTGCAGCTGTGCTGGTAGATAATATTTCTCGAAATTAGGTGTTCCCCAGCCGCCCTTGTCTACAGGCAGTTGTAATTTTTTAGAGTACCGCACATCTCCAGCCCTTATTTCAAATGAAGCTTCCCACTGTGGTGTGCAAGGCCTAAATGGTGGACCATGGAATATGCACTGGAAGGTTATGAAAGAAATAAAGGAGGCCTGGGTGCATCACCATTTTAGACAAAGATATACATCCCTCAACTGTAAGAGGCAAGATGCACCAAAATGCCATTTGGGGGCGCAGCAAGGATATGGCTCTAGTAAGGTTTCCATCAATGAGATATTGCATATCATGGTATATGCTGATCCCCATATAAAGAAACGTGGGAGGCTCCCATCGTAGTAAGTGGGTGTCAACTGTCAGTTGCTTTGGGGGCAGCTCATATGGATCGGAAAGACACACAACTTGGACCAATTATCTCATAGTCCTGAGACCTTTTGAATCTCCAAGGGGAACTCTGTAATCCAGGTGATTCCACCACGGATGTCACTAATATAGATAAGTACATCATCCACATTTAATGAGATTATATGTATTTCCTCGTTCAGAGGTATTCTCCACTCCACGCCCTGTCGCCGGAGCACCTTTAACGTTCCTTTAGCCATTGTTTGTTTCAGTGGATTTTCCAGGGTTTTTTAAAAACATAAAGTAAGATGTCTATTGCACGCATGGCATGGGGTTTGGCACAGGCTTGGCCTCTGGCCAGTGCCCAACACCCAGCCATCTCACATGGCTGACTCTGTCATGTAAAAATATACAGAGTGTTGCTTTAAGTAAGGCAGACCTACTAGCTTTGTCAATAAAGGGTGTGATTTTAATGAAGGCAGACCTACTGACGGTGTCAATGGGTCAGAACACTAAAAGCGGGGGCCTATTAGTTTTATCGAGGGGTCAGCACATCAACATATATAACACAGACCCATTGGCTTAGTTAAAAACTCACTAGTAACTATAATCAAATGTTTATGTTATAGATTTACACATTGCATTGTTTAATATTAGTGATAGTCACAAAGTATTTTATAGGAACATTAAAAAAAGACAATAAACATGTCTATGAGTCTTTTTGTTTAACATTTTCAGGCCGCAAAGTGCAGACATAGAACTAACTCAAGGGGTCCATGCACTTTAGCTGAACCCCAGAGAGCTCAAGCTCAGAGTTCCTTAAAAATATGATAAACCCTCCTGGATTGAATGACCCAGGAGATTACTGTGATTACTGTGTTTTTTAATGCTGCTGCACACCTTGGCTGTAGCTGTGTCTAAATTTCTCATGGAAAATTGCATTGGGAAAACATGTTTTAGAACTCCCTTTTTTCTAGTCCCTACCTTGAAACTTTCCTGGAATGAGGTGAGATGGAGGAGACTTTTTAAGAATGTTTTGTGAAGATTAGTCAAACGGACTACATAGCAAACGAAAACATCACCTTCCTATGGAAATGTAGTCCTAACTATAACTACCCAGCGGATATATATATATATATATATATATATATATATATATATATATATATATATATATATATATATATATATATATATATATATATATACTAGCAGCTCGCCCCAGCGTTGCCTGGGGCAGAAAGGGGCTGGGGGCAGTACACCCGCTCCCGCCCGACCCCCTCCCGCACCGACTCCCTCCCGCCCGACTCACTCGCGCCCCCCTCCCGCCCGACTCACTCGCGCTCTGGCAGTCTCCTTCTTTCCTCCACCCGCATCACACAGTCTCGCACTGAACTTTCACTGCACAGCCGCTCGTCAGTGCACCGCCACTCCTTCTTCATCGTCATCACGCACGTCGCGTCGCGGTCACCATGCACGTTGCGTTGCGGCCAGCGCTATGTCCCGGCCGGCGCTACTTTCAGGGGACTACTTTGTTTACAAACTTAATTTTTTAATTTACTTTTTTTTAAAATGTATATAGCCTATGTCCATCTACACACCCTGACATTTTCATAGATGTATCGGGTGTGTAGATTGGCGCTGTGGTTCCCGAGTTTACCTGGCCAAAAGGCACAAGTTCTCTCTTTATAATAGTAGTATAGATATATATATTTCCTTGATCGCCTCCAGGGAGAGCCCCAAAAGACACCACTCACAAACCAACACAAATAACGAGGCAAAGAAGACATCAGCATGGCTCAGGTTATCAATCCTTTTATTTTCATTTTCTCCTCAGGTGCAAACACAAAGACCAACATGTTCTCAGCTGTAGACTTCAACCTATGCTGATCCTATGCTTCAAAAAACAAACAAACAGACATTTAGGGAGAGCAGTTTCAGAGTGAGAATGGTGCTGTAGGGTGTTCTACACAGGAGCTGCTCTCCACCTAAACTTGGGAACTACCCAGAGTTCTCTGCTTATTTTTAGCATAATTTATACAGCACTCAAAGCCTGAAAGGGTATTGTTTTGATATATACTAGGTGTTCCCTAATGTCTGGACAAAGCTAAACTTAGCTGAAGAGCTTTAATTACTGGGCAACAAATGTCTGAGGTTGCTTTTATTCATTCCAGGTTGGCTTGGATAGTAGTTTACCAATCCAAAGCTTTAAATCTGTGCCTGGAGTGGTAAAAGGCTTTGTCACTTTTACAGCTCACCGTCAATGACACTGTGCTAATCCTATGTTTGAAGACTTTGTTGTAGAAATGGCAAAATACTTTGTCCCTTTCTAGCTTGGCAGCGATTAAACTGTGCTAATCCTTTGCTTAAAAACTTTGCTGGACAAAAACAAACATTTGAGGTGAGCAGATTCAGTGTATCGCTTGTGTTGTAGGGTGCATTATACAGGAGCTGCTCTCCACCTAGACTTAGGAACGATCAAGGCCTCCGTGAAGGCCGAAACGTTATGCTGGTGGAGATTTTGAAACTGAAATAAATATTTATTTACCTTAGCCTGGGTCGACTTTCGTTTCTGGACCCGTGGTGCCACGCTGGTCCGTGTGGGACGAGTGCGAGTGGAACATATATATATATATATATATATATATACATACTTGTGAAAAGTGTGGACAAAGGGGGGAACACTGTTCTCTGGGCTAAAAATGACTATGTTACAGAGGCAACCCGCCAACTTAATGATCCCCTTTGTTATTCTAAAACCACAAAATTTATCATGCTGAACAGCTACGATAGAACCAGAAAAGATATCAATACTTGGTTGAAGAGTGGTTTATTGACAAAAGAGGAATCTAAGTTTTTGAATGTTTTGCACCCTATCACACCTTTGTTTTATTTGTTACCTAAAATCCACAAATGCACTACCCCGGTCCCAGGTCATCCTATTATTTCGGCACAGGGGAGCATGAATGAGAATATCTCGAAATATGTTGATTTTTTTCTTCAGCCTCATATGATTTCTCTCCCATCTTTTCTTAAAGACACCACTGATTTTCTGGGGAAGATTAATTGCATCACTTGGGGTCCTGATTTATGTTTCCTGGTGATGGATATTGAAGCACTTTACACCAGTAACAACCATCTCCAGGGTCTGGAAGCTGTTCAGTATTTTCTTGATTCCCGGGAGGCAACTATGCGGGACCATAATCGGATGTTGTTAGATATGATTCGTATATGCCTCTTTAATAACTAATTTCAGTTTGGAAGGAGTTTTACCATCAAGAGCGCGGGGTGGCAATGGGTCCGTGCTTCTTCCCCAGCTATTCATGCTTGCATGTTGGCTGGTGGGAGGAGCATGTGCTTGGCGTTACTCACGCTCATTGGTTCCCTCATCTACTAGCCTACTGGAGATTCATAGACGATATTTTTATCGTCTGGAAGGGATCTCAAACTCTGGCAGCTGATTTTGTCAAGGAAATCAATACGAATGACAGAAACCTTAAATTCACGGCCACTATTTCTGACAACTCCGCTGAATTTTCGGATGTGTTGATCTACATTGACAATAACAGAATACAATCTAAACTGTTCAGGAAGAGTACTGCGGGCAATTCCATCTTGCATGCCCACAGTGCTCACCCCCCTCACACGATCAATAGCATACCTTTGGGGGAATTCATTAGAATCAAACGCATTTGTAGTGATCCTGTGGTCACTCAACAATGTCTAACGGAATCTAGAGATAGATTCCTTAGAAGGGGCTACAAAAGAGCGGTACTGGACAGAGCTCTAAACACAGTATCAGCACGCACACGCGATACTTTGTTGACCCCAAAGATCAAACTAGACACTGATGTTACTAGTGGAACAACAGCACGATTCATCACTACATTTTGCGCTCAAAGCTCCAGACTTAGCCAAATTATTAGATCTGAATGGCCGATTGTATTGACTGATGTAATTCTAGCTCCTTTTTTGTCCAAATCTCCAGCTATTACCTTTAGGAGAGCTCCCTCTATGAAAGATTCCCTTGACCGTACACAACCAGAAATTCAGTCCAAGACCATTTGGCTTAACAAACCTGGTTTTTACAGATGTACTTCGTGCCGTGCCTGCACGTTTGCAGTCAATAGCACCCACTATACATCTGCATTCAGCAACCGTGTTATACCAATCAGGGAACATTTAACATGTCGCAGTGATTTTGTGGTATATAAATTGACCTGTACCTGTTCACTGTCATACATTGGGAGCACTAAGTTGCAGGCACACCAACGTATCCTGCAACACATAAGGGCCATAGTCAACTCGGACATGAACTACCCTGTGGCGCGCCATTTTAAATCAGTGCATGACAAGAAATTAAAAGATCTTAAGTATACTTTGTTGTGCTCCGTGGCTAACCCTGGTAGGGGAGGTGATCGAGAAAGACTTCTCCGTCAAAGAGAGGCTTTTTTCCTTATCTTGCTCGATACCAGATCCCCCAACTGCCTTAACGCTTTTGATGAATTACATCATTACTTATGAAACTAGTGGTTTTTCTAGAAATGTCTTTCTTAAATGATTATTGTCAGCATGAAATGGGTGTTTCTTTCGCTATATCTCCAATGGATTTAGATGATGCCTTTCTTCTGTTCTATGAATTTTGTAAATAAGAGGAGGTACTGTTGATTCACGGTGATCTAGATTCAATATAATGTTTATCTATATTACTTCAAATACTAAAATGATGAATTTACAGTTGGTTCTTTATATATATCTATGAAATCTGAAATGCTTTTGGTAGTTTACATAATTGGAGTCCTCTGTTGCTAGTTCGATTTCATGTATTTAACATCTGAAACTTTTTTGGTCGAATAATTTGTATTTTGTATATATCAGTAATCTGCTGTGTCCACTCCATTTTTTAGGCCATTGGCTTACGAGGAAAATTTCAATGTGCACTTGCACATGATTCTTTATTAATAATTTTTTCCTTGTTTTGCGAGATTTAACAAATTTCTTTTTTATAATATGTGAGGGGAGACCTTGTTTTCATGAATGAACTATAGATGATCTAATGTATTTATCATGTATTTGTTTCCTCCTTTTATAAATTGTTGCATTTGGCCATTTTGAGCACTATGCTCGAATTGTTTTTCAATATTCACTATTATGTGATATTGTGTGTGGACATTGCATCACATTATTTGGATTGCTGATTTATGTTGATATGTCACCCTTGCGACCTGTTTCTTTAGGCGCTTGGGCTTTTATCCATGATTTAAACCACCGCGTACTCCTGTCGCGTCATGTGACCAAGCCCCGTTCGCGGGGCGAAACGCGTCAATGGAGGGCACTTGCTCTGCACTTACTGCTGATTAAAATGCACTGCTGAAAACATTTTTAGTGCCGGCTCATTTTTCCAAACTGGAGTGATTGGAGTGATTACTTTGGAGGTCTGCGCCCGTTCAAACTGCGTCCATAGCAGTTGGGAGTTCATTTTCTATACATATATATATATATACACATATATATATATACATATATATATATACATATAAATATATAGAGAGAGAGATAGATAGTAGATAGATAGATAGATAGATAGATAGATAGATAGATAGATAGATAGATAGATAGATAGATAGATAGATAGATAGATAGATAGATAGATAGATAGATAGATAAATATGGGTATGGGCATATATTGATAGTTTCTATGTTTCGGTAGAGACAGCTCCTGTATACGGTACCTTACAACTCAAGGGATACACTGAATCTACATATACACACACACACAAAGTAATATAATATAATGTTTGCAGTTTTGCCAACGCCGAGTTGGGGCACTGGGAGGTACTGACTTCTTGACTTCACTGAACAGGTTCGGGTGGTCTGGACAGCTGACGCTCAGTCCCCTTCATCTGCTAATTGTAAAGACCCCTTGACTATTCCAGGGGAACAGGTTGCCTTAGTGGACACAGGGGAATTAGGGGTGGGGAGGGTTCTACTTGAGCCCGCCAGTGTTTGCCCTACCGTGGGAGAGGTAGATTTATCTGGCCCTGTCGAGCCCTGTAGTATTGCGGCTGTGGCGGACCCACTGATTAGGGTTCTCAGCTGGAATGTGGCAGGTCTGGACAGGAAGCTGGCTCTGCCCGACTGGAACGCACTTGTGGAGCAGTACTCCATATGTCTGTTCCAGGAAACCTAGAGCAGGGAGCCTCTACATAAGGCAGGATACTCTTCTCACCACTTACCAGCTGTTCATTCAGAGTCTGGTAGGGGTCGCCCTTCGGGTGGTCTCCTTGTCTGGGTAGCTTCCTCACTTAACTGTAGGGTGGAGGAGCATGATACTAAATGCCCGGATCTCCTTAATGTCACCCTAAAAACCCCCAAGGGGCGTGTTATCTTAAACATTTTTAACATCTATGCCCGAGGTACGAAGGGAGGTAGAGAATCCCCCACCATAGCCTGCCTGGAGGCCCTGCTTCGATCATCTCCTCATAAATTCTGTACCCTGGTAGCGGGTGACTTCAATTGTACCTTTGAGCCTCTGAGGCTCAGAAGTCACCCAAGACCAAGAGGACGACGATAACAGTTGGGGGATACCGGCCCTAGAGCTCAACCCAATCAAAAAATGGACGGAAGTGGTGCTCCAGATTAACTCCCTAACAATGGAGTTTGACCTGAGGGCCCTCAATGGCAGAACTAGTTCTGACAAAAAGGGAGCCCATACATACAATAGGCCCGCCCACATGTCAAGAATTGACTATATCCTTCTTGACGTCCACCTTTGGAGCACGGTAAAAGATATGGAGATTATACCCTCCATAGAGAGCGACCACAACCTGCTCTCGCTTGCCTTGACTCCTTGGGGGTTAGATGGAATAGGGCGCAGAACCGCTTGTGCCTCCGCCCCGGATATGTCAACGGTCTCTAACTGTGGTCGACGGCTAAAGTGGGCCAAGCTGTCGCACTCAGAGGAGAAAATATCCTCCATAACGCAGCTTTTAGCTGCAGCCCTAGAAACTATTGTCTCTCCGGAGGGTGGGTTAAGGGAGGTGCCCGCCAGGTTTTGTACCCTAACCCAGGCCCTAAGTGACCTTTTTATTGTCCCAGCTAGTGCCAATAGGAAGAAATCACGTCCCCGGGCTAGACAGGGCTGGTTTAATCACAAATGCAGGGAAGCGAAGACACGGCTTGTTGAAGCAGTTAAATCCAAATCACAAACCAGGACCAGGGAGGCCAGAAGGTTATACTCACATTGCCAATGAGTGGGAGGATAACTTCTGGCAGGACCTCTTGGCTGCTAGTCGAGGGAGAGATGCTAAAGGGTTCTGGGACCTGGTGGGCAGTACGAATCGTCCTAATGAGACCTTGAGGACCTGCACTATCACTGCCCAGGTGTGGTTCGACCATTTTAAGGCTCTCTATTCCGCCGTTGAAGGCACACCTAATGACCCCTTCGTTCTTCCCCCCTTTTCCCTGGATAGAGGCACGGACCTTTTCTCCGCACGGGAGGTCACGATTTTGATTAAATCCTTAATACCTCGAAAAGCAGCTGGCCCGGATGGGTTGCCAGGGGACCTCCTCCGAGCCTTTCCAGGCGAATGGGGGGTGCTGATTTCAGCTCTTCTTAATGCTATTATCGAGGGAGGATCCGTGCCAGAATCCTGGAAAGGGGCAGAGGTAGTCCCAATTTTTAAAAAGGGTTGTCGGGATTTACCGGGGAATTATAGGCCAATAAGCCTTATAGACTCAACCCAGAAGGTGGCGGGAAAAGCTATTCTAGGGAGCATTTTACAATGGGTGGATGATAACCACATACTGTCTGACATGCAAGCTGGGTTTTGCTCAGGTACTGTAGCGATTATGAGGACAAGGGGACTGAATTCCTGTTATGCAGAGAAAACGGGAAGAATCCATCGAACTACAACTACCAGACTGCCTTGGGGTATGCTCGTGAGTCTTAAGCCCCTCCTTTGCATGAGTAAGGTGCTTGTCAATTATCCTGTGTAGTAGAGTGGAAGGGCGGATGGTGTTCCCCGCCGGATCCCAGCGTGAAGAACCAAGCTTCGTGGAGAAGAACGTCGTTATCAAACCCTGGACTACCGGAGGGTAGTCAAGCTGAACTCTTGTGCGTTACGGAAAGGAGTGCAGGCTCGCCTCCTTTTGTTATTTGAACCCGGTTCCTGAAATCTTGTTTGAGCTTTGCCAGATAAGAATAGCCGCGGCGTTTGTTCCAAGCGCGGAGACGCATTGGGCAGCACGTGAGTAAACAAAGCGTTTAAACTTGTAACGCGTCTGGGAGTCAGACGCGTTCAGTGTGAATGCTTGTAGTTTAGTGAGGTTTTTTAGGAAAAGGAATATTGGTGCGGAGGTGCCGAAAGTGAATTCCTCGTTCCTTTTTTGATGTTGATATTTGAAGTATCAAGACTGTATTTTCCTTACCGAAGTTAAAGAAATATCTTTGTGGCGAATTAAGTTCCCGGTTGTGTCGAAAACAACGCCAGGAGAAGAAGAATTGTTTCATTCTTCACGAGACTCTTTTTTTGGGTTAATTACTCTGCAGTATTTGCCTCCTGCAATTCTTTTGGGACTAAAACGTTTTAAGTCATATGACTCTCTATTGTTTGGGAATTGGAGCTCGTATTTCTATGACGAGTAACATGGAGAAACTGTGGTGAGTGGGAACATAGGGCTAATCATATTCAGGGTGAAGAGTTTATCAGAGCATAAGGGTAATTGTGTGTTTTATCGCCCTCCAGATAGCCTTGAAGGTGTTACAGAGCCAACACAAAGAGTTACCACGCCCTTGAGAGTCCTGGAGAGGATTACTGCCAAAACTACTTCCTCCTCCTACATTCCTTCTTTCCCTTTTTTCCCTCCGGGCACGAAGTCAGGCAGGGTGATTATAATTCCCTACTGGGGGTCGTGTAGGAAGGAATTAAGGGACTTGGCATCAGACATCGCCTCTGCTTGGCACAAGAATAAGGTTAGTGGCGTTCTTGTTTCTTGCGCTGCTGCCAATCCCGACAGGTACAGGAACCATTGAGCAAGTCTTTAGACTCCTGTTACTTTACTGGAAGGTGGTGGAGCTGGGCAAGGGCAGTCTCTATCTGGCCTTTATAGACCTGAAGACTGCCTTTGACCTGGTTCCTAGGGAGGAACTCTGGAGGGTGCTGCATGGCCTTGGGATGCCCCCTTACATCTTGAATCTCCTCATCAAACTGCATAATGCCAACTATGCCCAGGTTAGATGGCGTCTGAATGGGGAAAAGACCGACAGGATCCCGGTTGCCAGGGGTGTCCGGCATGGCTGTGTCCTAGCTCCCACCCTATTCTCTCTGTATGTGAATGGGGTGGTAGAGCACCTGCTTGGTGAACCAGCAGATGCCCTTTACTGGGGGGCGTAAGGATCCCAACCCTGTTGTTTGCCGACGACACCCTTCTTATTTCCAAAACCCCCCCAGGGCCACCAGAAGCTACTTAACCGCTTCCAGGACTTTTGCGCTAACAGAGGACTTGTCATAAATGTGGACAAAACCAAGTATCTAATCATGCACCCCCCCGCAAACTTGGCCGCCCTCCCATCTTGAAGTCCATTCCTCTCGAAAGGTTGTCAGAATTTAATTATTTGGGAATCCGTCTGAGTGATGTTATGAGCTGGACCCCCCATATTAACAAAATGACCGTCGGCTACAAAAGGGTAGGGGGGAGCTTTGCTGAAGGAGTACAATAATTCATCAAAACACTGCGTAGCTCCTATAATCGATATCTACAAAGCTCGAGCTGTATGCGCAGCACTCTACGGAGCTGAGTTATGGGGCCTAGGCAACATGGAGTCCTTGACTAAGGCTGAGAACAAATTCATTAAGGACCTCCTGGCCATCCCGATGAGTACCCCGACAGTTCCGGTGCTTCTGGATGCGGGTTGCAAAGCAATTAAGGACCAGGCCCGCCTTCGGTCTCTTCTGCTCTGGGCTCGCCTGTGGAGGGTCCCCGAACTAAAATCTTATGCAGACGGGCTGGCAGAGGTGATGTGTTCGGACGGTTGGCAGAAGATCAAATGGCTCAGGGACATTAAACATCTGCTAGGGGACCTAGGATTGGGCTCTTGCTGGTCCACACACTCTGCTCCCCCGAAGAAGACCCTAAAAAAACTATATTGGGAATGGGTCTCTGCCAAGCTCATCAGCAATCAACGTCACTGCAATTCCACCGCAGCTTTCCTGGAAATAAAATATGTTGTTGCTTTTGAGCCTTATCTGGACATTATTACCATCTCCATGGACCGGGCACTCTTCATCAAATTTAGACTTGGCACTTTACCCCTAGCTGACCTCCTGTCCAGATGGAATATCCCTAAGCAGGTATCACACCACTGCGCCCTGTGTACTCATAGACCCGAAACTGTGGCGCACTTTCTCTTTGAATGCCCAGACTATGCCCGCCCAAGGTCCCACTAGCTTAAACCACTCTGTAGAGAACTGGGTACTCGCCAGTACTTGGTGGCCTTACGGATTCTACTAACTAACACAGCCTCTCGCATTGTCTGTGCCGTATCCACATTTTTAAAATGGGCAAGGTTGATTCGCCCAAAAAGACTGTCCATATCAATTTAATTGTTTTCTTAACTAACTTATTTCTGATTAACTGCTACTTTTTATCTGCTCAGTTTTAAATGTACAGTCTTTCACGATGTGCTGTTTTTATATACTTTTTGTAATGCTTTTATGATATTTGCATATCGAAGTAAAGCAATCAACCAACCAACCAACCAACCATAATTGTATTAGGTCAATATGATGGTGAGTTGACGAATAAGCCATATACCATTGAAATAATTGCACCATATATGGAACTCACATCTTTAAAGGGTATATTTTACATTTTATTGTGAGGTAACATTTAGGTAACATATAAGTAATGGTGATAACATATAAGTAACATATAAGTAATGGTGATGGGTTCAAAACCCATCACCATGGTGGAAAACTGAAGAAATCTCAAATCATTTATAATGTGTATGTATCTTTAAAATGTCTGCAATAAAGTGAAACACAAGAGGCTCTATAAAATGTGTCTAGAGTAAGTCTGCAAGAAGAAAAACACACCAGGCTCTATAAAATGATATTAGAATATGTTTCCGCTTCTGAATGAATGTACATTAGGTATAATTAATTATAAAAAAGGAATACCTGATGAATGGAACGGTTTCATGCAAGCTGAGCAACAATAGAGCACTGTAGAATGGAAAGATGATCACAGTCCTCTCATTATTCTCTGGTGGAACACCGGTAATCTGAGGAGTAAAAAGAGAAAATAATGAGATTCTGTTATTGTATAGGGAAATTAGTATAACCTAGAGAATGGCTGCTGTGGATAACTATTGTAACTTCAAAATTTCGGAAATGATACACAGCTTACTCCTCAAATGAAAACATGCATTAAAGTATCCACAACAGCATCACTCTAGGTTGTACTAACGTCTACATACATTTGAGTCATACCTATTAATATTTGTTGCTTTTATAGCAGTTTTCATTTCAGATTTAACATGTGTTAGAACATTGGAATGTTAGGAGCTCCATTGAAAACAGTGCTCTGGGCTTATAATGGCTGGTATAAGCCTGGAGCTCCAACATTCCAATGTCTCTTTGCTCACAGCTCTGGCTGTGAACAAAGGCTTCAGGGAGCATGAGGGGATTCCAATCCAATCACGCTCCCAAAAGGCTTTTCTTTTTTTCTTAGAACATTCTGTCCTCAAGTGACAGAATGTTCTAATAGCCTTATAGCCCTTCGTAGATGGGCTATACTGCTATTAAAGTCCCTCTCCCTTGTTAAAGGCCCTCGCCTGCGGCTGGGGGCCTTTAACGCTGGAGAGGGCCTTTAATAGCAGGTATAGCCCTCTACGGCAGGCTATAAGGCTGTAATATTTACCAAATCACTGCAAATATACATTTTATCAGCGGTATTATGAAAAGCAAGAATTTTTCTTTAATTCTTGTCAACATATATATAAAATAAACCAGTTAATAAAATTCACCATAATCTTAAATTTTGACTTTCATTAAGTTATTTCCAAAGTCCTTCTTTGTTTGAGGGATTTTGAGTGGCACAATCCATTTTAGGATTTCCTCCGTAACTCACCTCATCTCAGACCAAACCATTTTACTGATCTTTAGTAAGCATTGGCAATGCCAACAATTCTTGTCTGTAATACCAGACCTATTGGCTTTGGCATTAACTCGTTAGCCCCACACAGCTCCCATAAAGGTGCACAGGTGCACATGCACACTCATCTTGAGATGGTTAAAAACCGTTCAAAGATGGCCACCCACCAATGGATGGGTGTATTAGCAGTGGACGAAGCATGATGGGGTTAAGCGGGTGCTGGGGAAGAGGAATCACATTTTTAAATAGATAGAACATAAAAGGAGCAGATAAGCAGGTGGCACAAGGAGAGAAAGAAAGAGAATATAGTCTGAAGGGTACAAATCATTCAATGAAAAATACAGTGAGATTCAAAATACCCACAACATTCAATACACACATTTCTTCCCAAATTCAGAACAACTAAAACAACAGAGGAGCCATTGGCAAGGCTTGTGGAAAATTACACATTCTTAACGTATTCAGTGGACGTCCATTGATTCCTCCGATTATTCTGGAGTTGACAAAAAAACCTACGAAAATCTCCTTAGCTAGAGCGACGGCCAACATTACAATTTGTGAAACCTACACTTTATATCCACAAATTACATATCTATGTGTTAAGATAGCCCCAATAATTGTTTTGTGAATGGGCAGAGAGCCACTGAACTGTGTCTACATTCACCTACAAAATATTTACATCGGGTATCGGTGATCATCTTTTATAAACGCATAATGAGTCAATGACAGACTTATGAAACACACAGCATGAGATACAGTTTCTAGATCTATTAATTCAGAACTTTGAGTACTCATACCACACATCATTCCAAGGTTACTTTCCCTGTACATATGTGCACCCATGATGTTTCCCTTTTTGAAATAAAGTGTGCACTTTTGGTCAACGATTAAGAGGAAATAATGTGACACAGCACCTGGACTAGGCAGCCAAAAAGATAATGGTAAGGCTTGGTTAAAAGCCTGGTGCCTGATGCACAGAGTCAGGTTGCAACTTGTATGTGCAAACTCTGCACCTCATTTTTGAGTACTGCCTGTCATTTTGTGATGTTACATGTACACTAATAGATTGCTTTGTGTTGAATCTGACATCCATGGCGTGGTTGTCCGCCTTTAATCCTCATGTTGTTGCTGACTTCTTTTTTGCTGGTCTTTGGACTCTGCCCATGTTGCACCTGCTAACCAGTGCTAAAGGGCTTGAGCTATCTCCCTTAAACATTGTGAAATTGGCTTACCCCTAATAGGCACATTTAACTTACTTTTCCCCAGAGTCTTTAAGTTAAATGCTACTAGGGGGCCTGATTGTGGGCACTCATTGTGAAACCCACTTAAATCGACTTTTAAACTTGTCCCAGACCAGCCATTGCAGCCTGTGTTTGAGGTTTAAAAAGACATTTCGACCGGCCAAAATCAATCCTTTGCCAGGCATTAACCTTCCTTTTTTATACATGTAAGCCATCCATAGGGCAGGGTGCACTGTAAAAGTGAGACATGTACTTTTAACCTTTATCATGTCTTGATAATGAAAAACTCTTAAATAATTTCCTCACTACTGCAAGGCCTGCCTTCCGAGTAGGATAACATTGGGTTACTTTATTACTTTTAATATGTGATAACTTTCCATTGGGACCTGGTTGGAATGTTGAGTTTGGTCTCCCAAGAATAGTAATGTTGGATTTTAAGCCACAATTCTGAAAATGTCACTTTTAGAAAGTTGACATTTTCTTGTCCCAACCATTTGGTGCCTGCAGCCTATATACTGGTTCACATGACTAGGTCTAGAAGGGAGTTTGCCTTTGTGTATTGCTCTCAAACAGTGAGACAAGGGGGGGAAAGGTATTGGCAGGATGGACCATATCTGACTTGATAAAGGGGAGTAAATGTCACCTACCACACTGCACTTCACAAAGGCCCTGCACAAAGATTCACAAAGTGTTTCATACTAGTGTGTTGTGGCCCAGACAAGCCGGGGCCAGGGCAGGGAAGCAGAAAATTACAGACACCTCTGGAGAGAGAGGACTCTAGAAGTTTCTCCCACTTCTAAGTGGGCACCAGGTATAAATACTACTGCTACTCTGCTGTTTGAGTGAGACAGACAAGACCTACAACTTGAAGCCAGGACTCCCCGACTGACTCCAGGGGCTAGTTGACTGGCCTCCTGATCAGACCCTCTAGGACAAAAAAGGTGCCAATCATATTGAACAGTGCACCTCGACCCTGCCTGCTATGAGTCTTGCCCCCAAGTGGTGCAATCCCAGCCTAGGCCCTTGGAAGTGGGCCTGGAGGTGCTATGCTATCTCGGCTGGGGTCTTTTGGCACAACCAATGCAGGGTGATGCATCTTCTTGCAGCCCCGAAACAAAATTGCCACTGTGCAATGCATTCATGATGTAGAACCCTGCAGCTCTTCTGAACCTCTGCTATGCGACACCTCCTTGATGTACGACCTTGCATCACAGCCCTGCAACTCCTCATAAACGTTGCTGTGCGATGTATTGTTGAAGAAGGACCTCGCATTCCAGCCAACAGCTCCCGGAATCACCAATGTGGGATGCATCCTCAAAGAGGACCTCGTATCGCAGCCATGCAGCTCACTGGAATATCCGCTGCTTGATCCATCTTCAACACAGCATCTCACAATGCTCTGCAAGCAGGATTTTAAGGTACTTTGTTCAGCAGGTGTAACCCTCTATTTGTCCTGTGCGCCCTCGTGGTCGACCTGAACTTGACTTTGTCCCAGTCTAGCACAATCAGATAACCATAGTTGGCGCTTTGTGTTTTCAAGCATTGTATTTACATAAGTCTTAAAAATTGCATATCTCCAGTTCTACTACTACTAAAGTTGTTTTGGTGTCAAATAATGTATTTAATTTTACTCTATTTTTATACACTGGGGTGAGATTATTTTGTGTTGTGTTTTCACTTTATTACTCTCTGAAGGGCTGCATAAATATTTTACACATTTCATCTAAGTTAAGACCTGACTACTTTTGTGGCAAGCTACTAGAGGGTTAAGCAGAGGTTAATTTGTGTTTCACCCTGTTGGGAGTTGTGGTTGCTGCTTGAGTGGGGTTTCACCCCCTCAACCAGTATTCCAATATCCTACATTAATGTTCAGCTGTGAGATCTAGGACTTGTGTTTGTACAGTGCCACAGAGTGGTTTTGTGCAACACTAAAATCCCAAATAAAGGGGGCGTGGCCTGGCGGTCTAACATGCCGGATGTGCTCCCGTAGCCCGATCGTCATCCTTTGTTAATCCTATTCACCCAGCCATTTTGACCTAACTCGTGCATCAGTGGGGTTAGCAGATACCCTGTAACTGTGGATTGAGAGCTCCAGTTGCTACATTTTTGGCACTTGGCGGCTGTTGCGACACCACGTAGACAGCATGAGAGAAAGGCTGGTGTGCCGAGATATGCACCTGGTGTGAAGAAGCAGCCGGGACAGAGGCACCTAAGGAGGTAGGACCACCCAGAGAAGCGGCTGACGGGTGGGGGGTCTGTGGTGCCTGACTTAAATTCTGGTCTCAGCAGCTGAGCCGAGCCACTGCGGTTGAGCTGGCGTGGGCACTCACTGCTCCCTGGGGCATCTGATGCACGACCTGCTGGAATAAAATTCCCCCCCTCCTCCTGGTGGGGTTGCTGACATGCAGGAAAGGGACAGATGGGCCGCGACATTCTGTGACCGGCTGAGTGAAGACGGCCTCTCGAGAAGTGGACCCTTGTGAGAACTCCGCAGCCATTTTGGGCTGCAAATAACAAGTTGGTGAGCACAGCAGTGGCCTGTACCACATTGGGAGGGAGAGACGCTGCGCGAGCCGGCGGCAGGCGGACCAGGACCTGGCTGGGGTCCCTGGTGAGCTCTTGGCAGCCATTTCTGCCTGCGATGTGCCGGGGATCTCGCTGATTTCTCCCCCCCTGAGGCAACTGGATACACTTTGGGCGCTGCAGAACCGACAAGTGGGGGCTTCCTTGCTGCCCCTCCTCTCCCAGATTTGCTTGTGGGGCTGGGGGGTCTAAAGGAACGGCGATTCTGGCAATGGTTGCGTGGATAGTGGCGTACCAATATGAGATATATCATAGCTGTTCCCAAAAGTTGATTGGAGGCTGCTGATGACTGGGCCCCTTCTCCTCCTTGAATCTCCTGGCTGGGAGCGGAGCCTAGCTGCTTGAATCTTTCTAGTGGCCTCATTGATATTGTGTGCCAATTGGATGCAGTTACACCTGTGAATCGATGCCCGCTAGGGGAGTGGGGCACCCTGCTCACGGAGACGTGGAGCAGGTTCGGTGCGCCTTGGGGCACGGTGCCCCCCTGGCCGCCCCCATCGGAGGCCGAACTGGGAGACCTCTATCAAGATAATAACTCAGAGGCATATCTGGGTCCTGTCCCCGGACCACCATGTTATGTATATCTACACAATATGGTCAAAGACAAACCGCCTAGAATGGCGTCTAAGCAGAGCACGATAGATAGATTTATGGGAGCTGTAGCCCTGGGGTCGAGTCAGGGTGATCAAGATGCAGCCATGCCAAATAATGCAGCGCTGTTGGTGTCGATAACGCAGTCCCGGGAGACTCTTTAAGTCCGCCCTGACCACTAATTGCACAGCTTCTCAACTATAAAGACAGAGATGTCATTTTTACAGTAGGCCAGATTAAAAGAGACTCTCACGTTTGCCTCACAACATATGATTTTCCCGGATTACACCAGGATGATCCCACAGCGCAGGCAGTCATTCGTAAAGGCCAAGACACATTTCCGTGGCCTTAAGATCCAATATTCCCTGCTGTTCCTGGCTCGCATGAGAGTGGTTTATCAGTCGCGGACGCATTTCTTCGAGACAACTCAGGAGGTTTTCCACTGGACCGTCGAGACCCTAAAGCCCATGACCCACACTCCACCTAGATTCGACTCTGACTCCTTTTCTGGGGGCCATGAGCGAGGCTCCCTGGGGGCGGCTGAAAATAAGCGCCGCCGTTCGTGGTCCAAAAAACGCTCCGAAACTTGCAGAAAATCCTGTCAGCGGCTAACGGATGATCAACTGGAACCTATGGCATCCTAATGGATACCCTGTCGAGACCTATGTGAAGACTGAACGATTCGGATGAAGATGATAATTGGGCTACAATGTGCATACTTACCTTTGCCATAAGACACTAATATGTGCAGGGGATCATTATCGGGAATCCATTGGCTACATGTTGCTACTATCCCCCGTTGGGGGTTGGGCGCAAGGTATGCCGCGATAGATACTTCAATGTCTATGAGGTATTGCGGTGGGGGGATTTGTAAGGGGATAAATGGGAAGTTTTTGAAGTTCATGTTTTTAGTTAGTGTCATTGCCAATCAACGCTTACACAGTCCCAGGCTGGTCAGACTTGCTAACTGAACACAATTCTTTGTGGGTCCTATGCCAGACATGTCATCTAGCCTGTGACTTCCGGGAACCGGTAACTCCGGGTTGTTAGTTGGAACATCTGTGGCCTCCCTGCTTAACGCAGATGTTAAAAAAAATTCTAAGATACTAGCAAATCGCTTAGCCCCCATTATGCTGACTCTGGTTAATACACAACAGCATGCGTTCGTGATGGGGAGAGACACCACGGCCCATGTTAACACCGCGATCACAGCCTTCTGATGTTGCCTCAACTACTCTCACCCCTCTCGGAATGGTCATGTTAGATGCAGAAAAAGCATTCGATCGAGTGGGGTGGGAGTATTTGTGGGAGGTATTAAAGAAGGCAGGTATTCAGGATAGATACATACAGTGGGTGTGCTCATTGTACGACAGACCGCAGACCAGAGTCAGCTACAGGGGAAAAGAATCAACAAATTTTTTTATAGGGAGGGGAACCAGGCAAGGTTGCCCTCTGTCCCCTCTGCTTTTTGCTCTTTCTTTAGAGCCATTTTTAAATGCACTTTTCATGCAAGGAAATATCCATCCATTTCTGCACGGCGGAGAGAGTTTAAAAATTACTGCTTTCGCAGATGACATCGCCGTATTTACTACAGATTTAGTTAAAGCTACATCTGAAATAATAAAAGAGGCTGCACACTTTGGCTATGTCTCAGGGTATAAACTTATTGTAGGAAAGACGCAGGTTATTGCCAACTATAAACCTTTGGAATCAATTCCAGGCATATGTCAAAGTGCGATCTATTTAGGTATTAGATTAGCGTCCAGTATTGATAAAATCATTACGTTGAATTATGATTATCTTCTAAAGGAAACAGAAAAGACCCTCAAAAAATGGCACAAGATTCCGATTAGTTTAATGAGTCGCATAAACTTAGTGAAAATGAAGATCTTGCTGAAGGTATTATATTTATTCAGATCTTTACCTCTGCAACCCAACAAATTCTTCTTTAAAAAACTAGAGGGTATCTGTAGCAGCTTCATATGGGGCTATAAAAAAGCGTGTAGGGCATTGAAACTACTAATACTCCCAATAGAAAAGGGGGGACTAACATTTCCTGATTTTAAGTTTTATTTTTTAGCCACTTTCTTTCGTCGTATACGAAGTCTGATAAGAAACGATAGTTCGTTATTTTAACACCGGCTTATGTTGGGATCTGACAGTAATCAATTTTTACACCGCTTGCACGATCCTAACTACTTTAAACGAGTGAAATTTAAGTCAGCTAGGCACATTAAAAAAAATTGGGACCAAATACTGACTATTGGGAAAATTTCCTTTTATAATGCTGAACTTAGAATATGGGGCAATCCAGGTTTACCTGATATTTTCTCTGACGGAGCAGGTTTTCTCTAGGAGAGACATGGCAATAATACCCTGGGGGATTTATATGGTCACAATGGTTTTATGGATTTTGATGTACTTAAAACTCTATATAATCTAAGGGATAATATGTACTTCAAATACATTCAAATAAGGGATCATCTGCTCTCTAAGATGAAAATTACGGAAGTAATAGAATCAGATATAACATGCCTATACTCGAACAAAGTTAAGTCACTAATAAGTCTGGGGTATGGATATCTAACACAGGGCAAAACTGAAGATTGCATGAAAATAGCTGCTAAAAGGTCTTCCAGACTGGGTATGAACATCAATCCATCACAGATTTCATATTCTCTACGCCATATAAACTCGATTGTCCAGTCTACTAGCTTGAGGCTACAGTCGTACAGAACCATTACACAACTCTACTACACTCCACAGAGAATAGCGAGCTGGGTACAGGGTAATCACGTAAATAAGAAAACAAAGTGTCCTAAGTGTGATCTAGAAGCGGCAGGTATAGAGCACATGCTCTTTTCATGCCCGGCTCTCTCGCCATTCTGGAAAGGGCTGACCGATATTTTAAATAGCAAACAAATCGCCAACCCACTATTGTCTGCACAACTGGTTTTACTAGACATTCAGGAAAGCAATTGCCCTTACAAAGACCTAATAACCATTATCTATGCATGTGCTACACTAGTTATAGCTAGATTATGGATATCAAAAGATATCCCAGATGTTTTCGAGTGGTGGCTTTTGATAAAGGAAATAAAAAATATGGAATTGTCGCTAGCAAGACATAGAGGCTTTAAGGATTTGCAAAAGAAGGAAAAAAATTGGTTAAACTTCTTTGAACCATGATTTATCTGAATCAGAAGAGAATGAGGCCAGCTCAAATATATGTTTATTACTTGTAAGACTGTATTTCTTTTTCTTCTAGTATTTTTTCTAAGATCTGTGTCTGTCAGACCCCTGTTTCTTACGTTCTTTGTCGTTAAATTGCTTATTCACTATGTACTGTAACTGCTTTTTTTTGTTGAAATTTATACTATATGTGAACCTTGTAGTTTTGCTCTTCCTGCAATTATAAAAATATATTAAAAAAAAGGAATATCTGTGGCCTCCTAGATAAAATTAAGTGGGGCGCTGTGCTGCATCAGGCTAAAGGCTATAGAGCAGATATCCTACTCCTACAGGAGACCCACTTATTAGGCACTACGATACCGTACCTGGCGTGAATTGGGTTTGTGCAGACCTTTTATTCTGGATTCAGGAGGGGGTCCTGGGGTGTAGCAAAACGTATTCATTTCAGTACCCAGTAAGTCATGGCCCGACCCACAGGGTAGAGTCATAGTAATCTGTGGAACACTATATGGGAAGCCTCTTGTCCTTGGCAGTGTATATGCTACCCCCCTAGGCATGGAACATGTGGAACGCTTGACATGTCTTCATATATACATGTTGCTGAACATGTATGTACTCACTCTCTAGTTTGTCATCTAAATAAGCAGGGCAAGAAAAGAGCTACCATCTTGAGTCACATTGACAAATTCGAAGTCCCATCTACAAGACTATAGGCAGACTGTATTGAGATGCCATGGTCTGAAGTATATCTTGGTAATAGTCATAGTCTGCCTATTCTCAAAATGGGCCAAAGCATTTCCCACCAGGAGAGCAAATAACCTTACAGTTGCCAGATTGTTGTTTGCAGCGGACGCGCGCAGCGGGCGTGCCGATTGTGCGCCGAAGGCGTGCCAAAGGCAAGCCCGTCTGCGCCCGTCCACGCCTGGACCGCGCCCAGCGCCAAAACCCCTGGCCCGATGATGCCAGCCAACCCGCTGGACTTACAACACCGCCACCCTTCACGCACTCATCGCCGGCCGGAACCCCGCCTGCTACCGAGCCACCCCGAAACGCACCCACGGACCTTTCACCTGCCAAGCCTGGAAGTTCACCTGCCTCCGGACCTGCACTGTACCCGCCAAGCCGACCCCCAGCACCAACCACCTCAAGTGCATCCTGCTCATCACCCGCTCAGTCCACAGACATGCCGTCGAGCTCTGGAACCTGCTCGACACAACATCACCAGACGTCACCTTCCTCACAGAAACCTGGATGAAAGCCTTCTCAGTGCCCGACATCGCCATCTCGGACGGATACAAGATCACCCGGTGGGACCGCGTCAACCAGACTGAGGAGGCATCGCCATCGTACACAAGAACACCATCCACATCACGACCAACTCCGACGACACCATCACAGCCGCCGACCACCTGCACTTCCAGATACACACCGACCCCAAGACCACCCTCAGAGGCACCCTCATCTACAGACCCCCAGGACCTCGCACACAATTCAGCGAAGACATCGCAGACTTCATCAGCCCGCACGCCCTCCCCTCCGCTGACTACATCCTCCTCGGGGACCTCAACTTTCACCTGGAGAACAACAAGGACAGCAACACCACCACCCTGCTGGACAACCTCGCCAACCTCGGACTCAAGCAACTGGTGAACACCCCCACCCACTACGCCGGCCATATGCTTGACCCAGTCTTCTCCTCCAGCAAGTACATCTCCTTCTGCCACTCCACCGGCCTTCACTGGACAGACCACAGCTGCGTCCACTTCAGCTTCAGCTTCAGAAGAACCACGACCCACCACCACCCGCAACAGGCTCCCCACTGAAGACCCCTCCCAGCAGACCCGGCAGCAAGAAAGCCTCTTGGTTCACCGACGAACTCAAGAACTCCAAGAAGAACTGCCCCACCCTCGAGAAAGCCTTGCGCAACGACCCGACTACAGGCAACATGTCTGCCCTCAAGCAAGCCACCTGCAAACACCACCAGCTGATCTGCACCACCAAGAAGACAGCATTCAAGGAATGACTAGACAACAAAGCCCACAACAGCAAGGAACTCTTCAGTATCGTCAAAGAGCTCTCCAACCCCAGCGCCGGAAACAACAACATCATTCCCTTACAAGACCTCTGCGACTCACTCGCCTCGTTCTTTCACAGCAAGATTGCAGGCATACAGAACAGCTTCGGCGCACAGACCATGCACCCCACCACCGAACCAACGCCCCCCACCACCACCCTCTGCGCCTGGACCCCGGTCAGCACCGAAGACACCATCTGCACGATGAACACCATCCACTCCGGATCACCGACCGACCCATGCCCCACCACGTCTTCAACAAGGCTGACTCCATCATCGCACCCCAACTCCGGAACATCATCAACACCTCCTTCAACACCGCCACCTTCCCGGAGAGCTGGAAGCACGCCGAACTCAGCGCCCTCCTAAAGAAATCATCAGCGGACCCCACCAACCTCAAGGACTACTGTCCCATCTTGCTCCTCCCTTTTCCGGCCAAAGTCATTGAGAAGACGGTCAACGGACAGCTGGCTGCCTTCATCGAGACAAACGGATCCCTCGACCACTCGCAGTCTGGTTTCCGAGCCAACCACAGCACTGAGACCACCCTCATCGCAGCCACTGACGACATCCGATCCCTGCTCGACAACGGGGAAACAGCGGCCCTCATCCTCCTGGACCTCTCCGCAGCGTTCGACACTGTCTGCCACCGCACCCTAGTGCAGCGCCTCAGCAACATCGGAATCCAAGAGAAGGCATTGGAGTGGATCATCTCGTTCCTCGCCTGAAGAACTCTCAGAGTCCACCTCCCCCCGTTCAGATCCAAGGCCACCAAAGTCATCTGCGGCGTACCACAAGGATCATCACTCAGCCCCACCCTCTTCAACGTCTACATGAGCCCCCTCGCAGCCATCGTACGCCAACACAACATCATCTCCTACGCTGACGACACCCAGCTGATCCTCTCCCTCACCAACGACCCCGCCACCGCCAGAACCAAACTACACAAAGGGATGAAAGACGTGGCCGAGTGGATGATGAACAGCCGCCTGAAACTGAACTCAGACAAGACGGAAGTTCTCATCCTGGGCTAATCGCCCTCCGCCTGGGACGACTCCTGGTGGCCCCCTGCTCTGGGCAGCGCACCCAAACCAACGGACCACGCAAGCAACCTGGGCTTCATCCTGGACTCCTTCCTCTCGATGACCAGACAAGTCAACGCCATTTCATCCTTGTGCTTCAACACCCTGCGCATGCTCTGAAAGATCTTCCGGTGGATCCCTACCGAAACCAGGAAGACAGTCACCCAGGCACTTGTCACCAGCCAACTAGACTACGGAAACACCCTCTACGCCGGAACCACAGCCAAACTTCAGAAAAGACTCCAACGCATCCAGAACGGCTCCGCACGACTCATCCAGGATATCCTCCGACACAGCCACATCTCCGGAGACCTGAGAGACCTGCACTGGCTCCCCGTCAGCAAGAGGATCACGTTCAGACTCCTCACCGACGCACACAAGGCCCTCCACGACCTGGGCCCCAGGTACCTCAACAACCGCCTGACCTTCTACACTCCCACCCGCCAGCTACGATCAACCAGCCTCGCCCTCACCGCCGTTCCACGCATCCACAGAGCCACCACCGGAGGAAGATCCTTCTCCTACCTGGCAGCCAAGACATGGATTTACCTCCTCATCCACCTCCGACTGACCCAAGACCACCTCTCCTTCAGGAAGCAACTCAAGACCTGGCTCTTCGAGCAGTAGCAGACTCCGCTCCCCCAGTGCCTTGAGACCATCCGGGTGAGTAGCGTGCTATACAAATGTTATGATTGATTGATTGATTGATTGATTGAGAGAATTAATTCCAAGATTGGCCTCCCAACTTCTATTGAGACTGATCATGGCACACACTTCAGAAATTTAGTGTTACAGATAATTGGTGCAATCAAGCAAATGTTCCATTGTAGCTATTAACCACAATCCTCCGGTTTAGTAGAGTGAACTAATAGTACTCTCCAGAATATTTTGGGAAAGATTTGTGCTCGTGTTGATGAATATGAGAAGTACTCCAAACAGAAAGGCAGGGCTGTTACCCCATAAGGTGGTCATGGACAGAGCAATGAGACTTGCACATTTACTTTCAGCTGCATTGGTTTCAGGAACTGATGAGAGTGTTCTATATTATTGCAAATGTCTGGCTGGTATGGTGAAACCTGCCTCTTGCATGTTTATTAAGAAACATGTTCACAGAGGCTGCCTCGAAGAATGCTGGAAGGCGCCTTTCAAGCTTATATTAACCACTAGTAGCGCAGTCAAGTGTACTCAAACAGAGTGAGAATAGCTGAAGCAGTGAATGATGAGGCAGGAACAGTATCAAAAGAAAATACAAATGAAGTATTCTTGATGAATAAGTGCCATGAGACCTTTGGGAGTGAATTAGATTCAGAGACTGACACTGAAGAAGAACCACCTTGAGGGCTAAATAGAGACTTTCTGATAACCACAAGAACGAAATTCGGTAAATGTGGCTCAAAGACTAAAATGACTGAAAAGAGTAACATACTGTTAGACCTGTCTGCATCTGGGGGTGTCCTAACCAACATTATTTATTTTTGTCCCCCTTAGCCTCCCAGTGTTTCTATTTTTATTTTTATATATCCATCAGGATTTTTTAGTGCTGTCAGGGGGCTAGGTGTTCCTTGACTATGACGCCATTTTCCCCTCATATTCTGTGAGGCCTAGTTGTGCTCCTGGAAAATCTAGGGACACTCAAGAACCTAAAATGGTGTCCACCAACTACCATAACGGACATTCCAGGAGGACAGACCCATAGACTAACATGAGGAAGGTTCCAGAAACATCTAGTGGCTTCCAGAGGTCTCAGGCCACTCTATAAAAGGCCAGTGACCAGCAGCCATTTTGTGCAGTCTCAGGAGTGACCAGTGAGGAGAGAGGCGACTTGTGGAGGAGGATTGCGCACCAGTGGTGACCAGATCGACCTGTGGGCCGGCTGTCGCGTTATTGGGAAGTGCCCCCTTTCAGGCTGACCAAACCCCACTGTCACGTCATCCATAAAGCGTGACCAGAGACATTGTGACCAGATTGAAAAGCAACGTGTCGTGTTGTAAGAAGACCCTCATAACCTGCTACAAAGCGACCCTTGTGTGTGACCTGCACATCTGCCCTGAAGGCTGTGGGCAGATCAGGTGGATGTCGGACTGGATCTGTGCTGACTTGCTGAGGAGTAAGGACAGTCCCATTCACACACTCGAGACCAGCTCTCACGCGGTGGAAACAGGCGGTGAAATCGGCTGAAGCTCCTACCTGTGTGAAGCGCCGTCACCAAGCCTGACCCACACGCGAGTGAATTGCCCAGCTGACCCGTGTGTTGACGGGAGGAGTCGTCGTTGGAGGTGAGGCGGAGTCCGGAGCCAGGAGGAAGGACCCGGCGCGTCAGAGGAGGTGTGCCTGAGGCGGAGTCCGGAGCCAGGAAGAAGGACCCGGCGCGTCAGAGGAGGTGCGCCCGAGGCGGAGCTTCGCCTGAGGTAAAGCGGAAGGAGGCAGAAGCGCCGCCACGGTCCCGCCGGAGGAGCGTCCCCGGCTGAAGTAAGCCTTCCCATTTTCCCCGCCCGACGCCGACTTCCACAGAAGCCCCGCCGTCAGCGCTAGGAGAGAACAACCGAGCGCCAGGACATCCCCAGCCGGCTTGCCGTCAGACAAAGTAAGCGGGGGAGAAGCGAGGGGAAGCAGGAGGCGGCAGTGCCGGCTGGCAGAGACTACCAAAGCGGCAGGATTAGAAAGAGTATTTGTAAAACAGATGAACCGCCCGGAATAAGCACTTGAGGAACTTGGCCATCAACCCTCTCAGTATATGAGGATACATTAAGACCAGGCTAATAACGGGGGGAGCCGTGACAAAGGGAAACGAAGCATTAGATTCTTGTGCCTTATGTAGGAGTGGTGTAAGTTGGGCCATAGGGTGCTGGTAACGAACAGAGCTCAGTCACAACAACCTCCCAGGCAGTTAATCACTCGGAGTCAGTTCTATTACAGGAGAGGGGTAGCCATAGAACAGTCCCCAGGAAGCATAATTAATTTACCTTGTCTCCTTTTTAGCTATATAGTTGGCTGTGGGCTTTGTGAACAGCGCTGCTGGGGGTAGAAGTCTGACAAGCTTGACCTGGGCCCTGAGTGCAGATGGGTAATGTACATGCCAAGATTGTGTAAAGTGGCACATTGAACCTGAAAAGTGAGTTTTCCCTTCTGTAACATCTAAGTGAATAAGCATTCTGTGAAATTGATAGTAATTTACCTCTAATGTGATGTACCTTTGATTCATTTGCACTGATTGAGAAAAGTATTGAATTTGATGTGATATATATGAAAACTGTGCTGAACTATATGTGTACTGCTTTTGCCTAAGACAAGAACAAAAGAGAATTTTTTAAAAGGTACTAGTATTTTTCTAAACTGGTGTAGCGTCTTTTATTTTTAGTGGTCAATCATTGAGTTACTGTGAGTGGGTTCTGTAAGCACTTAACCAACGCCTTGGAGTTTAGCTGTTTCCCCTACTGTGCCAGGCTACCCTATGTAGTCTAGGATACCCTAGGTCTAACATAATTGGTGTTTCAGCGGTGGGATCACGGATTTGTGCTTACACTCACTTAGTAGTAACGCAGTGCTTACCACTGGACTACACCTGGAGTTTTCTCCCTGCGGCCCTCCTAATCTGAATGTTGTTTTTTCTAAATTTACTTCTGGTGGGGGGTGGAGGTTGACCCCAGGTCACTTTTTGGTTTTCTCCTGTGTAAAAAGTTTATTCTCTAGTGAAAATGGAGGTAAATGTGGAAGAGCTGGAAAACTATACCGTGACCCAACTAAAGGACTGGTGTCAGAAGCAAGGTGTATTTTTTAAAAAAGGTGCCAGGAAAGGCGAGCTGCTGACCAGCATACGGGCATGGGTGGAGGCTCATTCCGGGGAGGAACTAGACCCAGAGGGGAGTGACAGGGACACTGTCCTTGAGGCCGCAACGCTGTACCAAGCGGGAGGGGGGAATCTTCTTACAGGTCCCAGGACACCTTCCAGGGTGGGCAGCAGCGTCTCGGAGAGGGGTTTGACCGACGCTGAGCTAGAGGATAGGAGGGAGGAGAGGAGGATGAGGATAGAACTAGCCAGGATGGATATGGAAAGGGAGGACAAGAGGTTAGCTCATGAGAGAACCATTAAAGAAATGGACTTACAAGCTCTAAACCTGAGGTCTCCCAATTCTGATAATGGTGGCAGCAATACCAAGGTAAACACCAGAGAACCCATACCCTATTTACCCAAAGATGTCATGGCTAGCTACGCACCAAGTGATGATATTGCAAAATGGCTAGCCGCCTATGAGGTCTCATTGAGGGCCCATGGGATCTTGGAAGCCCACTGGGGGGGTGGGTTGTATAAATACATGCCACCTGCTGGCAGGGATACCTTGTTGGCCCTGGAGCAGCGTGAGCAAACCCACTACCCTGCTATGAAGGTGGCGCTGATAAGGAAGTTTGGGCTAACCCCTGAGAAGTATAGGCAGAAGTTCTGGGGTAGCCACAAACTAGGTACGCAGAATTGGGTGGACTTTTTGGATTACGCCAGGAAGGCCTTGGAGGGTTGGGTGAAAGGCAGCAAGGTAGGGGACTATGAAGGGTTATATGACCTCATACTCAAGGAACACCTACTCGAGAAATGTTTTCCCGAGCTGCGACAGCATCTGGTGGATAGCAAGCTGACCAGCCCCAGGAAGCTTGCTGAGGAGGCGGACATCTGGGCTAGTACCCGGGTGTCATCAAGGGGGACTGGAGGGGATTCCCAGAAGTCTGGACAGGGCGCCCCCCAGAAGAAAGAGGGCGGGGATAATAAGAGGGAGTTCTCAAAAGGTCCACAAAATACTTCACAAGGAAGGGTCAGAGGATTCATCCCTAAGAGTAACCCCCCTCGCAACCCTAATCCTGGCCCAAGCCAGCAGCCAAGGGTTGTTCATTGTTTTGAGTGTGGTGGTGTGGGACACTATAAAGGAGATGTGAGATGCCCAAAAAGACCACCCCCTCCCACTGGAGGAAAAGCCCCGGGAATAACTAGTGTAGTGCTCGGGGAGGAGATGCCTTTGGGTAACGGAGGGGAGCGGGCGGGTGTCACTTTAGTGTCCCTGGGTGATAAGGAGATGGTGCCAAAGACCCAACTGCCCTCTAATACTACCAAGTATGAGCAGTGGGTCACCATCAACGGCCGTAGAGGGGAGGCTCTGAGAGACACAGGAGCCAGTATGACTATGGTAAGGAGTCAACTGGTGTCTCCAGAGCAGGTCATCCCAGATGTACTCCATCCCACCGTGATGGCTGACGGCAGATTGGGCCACTATCCTGTGGCCGAGGTTCCCTTTGAGTGGGGAGGGGTTGCAGGTCCGCTTCGAGTTGCCGTAAGCCCTGCCGTGCCTGTTGACTGCCTGTTAGGAAATGATATGGAGCACAATGCTTGGAGGAGGGTGGAGTACCAGACTCATTCTGAGATGTTGGGACCCCCTGACTGGGCCTGTGTCAGCACAAGGTCCGGGACTGGCCGGAGGGGGAGTTCACTTACGCTGGAGCCTGGAACAATGGCCCAGCCGGCTGCCAGAGAAGAGAAGGACGGCATTTCCACCTCGTGAGACAGACAGGCCACCTGCAGGGGTGGATCTGGAGTCCACAGGGGAGAATGTTGCTTCCTTGGAGAACCTACCCATCCCTACTGAATGGCATGTGGAGGGAGGTCCTTCCCGGGAAGAGTTCTGCAAAGCTCAGAAGGAGTGTCCTACTCTTGAGGGGCTGCGGCAACAGGCCAAAGCCCAGACAGCGGGGAACATTGTAGGGAGCTACCAGATTTACTGGGAGGATGGACTCCTCTACAGTGAGCCCAAGGCACCTGGACATGGTTCATCCAGGGCCTTGGTGGTCCCTCAATGCTTTAGAGCCTTCCTTTTGGAACTGGCTCATGAGATACCATTGGCAGGACACCTAGGACAGGACAAGACCTTTGCCCGGCTTGTCCCCCACTTCTACCGGCCTCGGATGAGAGTGGCGTCTGATACATATTGTCGGACGTGTGTGTCTTGCCAAGCCAGTGGGAAAACAGGGGTGAAGCTAAAAGCTCGCCTGGAACCACTACCTGTCATTAGCACCCCCTTTGAGAGGGTGGGCATCGACATTGTAGGGCCATTGGATCCACCAACTTCAGCTGGTCACCGGTTCATCCTGGTTTTAGTGGATCATGCCACACGGTACCCAGAGGCAATACCTCTGAGGACCATCACTGCACCCGTAGTGGCAAGGGCCCTGATGGGGATCTTCACCCGAGTGGGTTTCCCCAAGGAGGTTGTGTCCGACAGGGGGACTAACTTCCTTTCAGCATATATGCGGGCTATGTGGAAGGAGTGCGGTGTTACCTATCGGTTTACCACCCCTTACCACCCACAAACCAATGGTCTTGTGGAAAGGTTTAATAAAACCTTGAAAGGTATGATAAGGAGTCTGCCTGAGAGCCTGCGGAGGAAATGGGACGTTCTCCTACCCTGTCTCTTGTTTTCCTACAGGGAAGTGCCACAGAAGGGAGTGGGCTTCAGCCCCTTCGAACTTTTGTACGGGCACCCTGTACGGGGTCCTCTCAGCCTGGTGAAGGACGGATGGGAAAAGACTCCCAGGAAACTTCCCCAGGACGTGGTGAGCTACATGCTGGCCTTCCGGAGCCAAATGGCTAAGTTGTGGAAGCAAGCTTCTGACAACTTGGAAGCCAGCCAAGCAGTTATGAAGGAGTGGTATGACCACAATGCTCACCCAGTGGAACTGGAGCCTGGACAAAAAGTGTGGGTGATGGAACCTGGAGAGCTGAATGCCCTCCAGGATCGTTGGACAGGCCCCTTTGAGGTATTGGAGAAAAAGGGTAAAGCCACTTACTTGGTGGATCTTAAGACCCCGAGACAGCCCCACCGGGTGCTGCATGCCAATCGCCTCAAGCCACACCATGAGAGGCCCGAGGTTGTCTTAATGATGGTGACCGATGGAGCAGAGGAAGAGGAAAGCGAACCTCTCCCTGATCTTCTCTCGTCCCAAGAAAAGGATGGGTCGGTGGAGGGAGTGATTCTCTCGCCATCCCTGACTCCTGAACAGCAGAGAGATTGCCGCCAGATCCTGGAGCAATTTTCTTCTCTGTTCTCCCTTGTCCCGGGTAGGACCCACCTGTGTACCCATGACGTGGACACAGGAGACAGCCCACCTGTGAAGTCTAAGATCTACCGGCTGTCAGACAAGGTGAAGGCCAGCATCAAGGGTGAAGTCGCTAAGATGCTGGAGCTAGGAGTGATTGAACCTTCTAGTAGCCCTTGGTCTAGTCCGGTGGTTTTGGTACCAAAAGCTGCCCCGCCGGGCACCACACCTGAATTGAGATTCTGTGTGGACTACCGTGGACTAAATTCAGTAACTAAGACAGATGCTCATCCCATCCCTAGGGCGGATGAACTTATCGACTGGCTGGGAGCTGCCCAATACTTAAGTACCTTTGACCTAACTTCAGGGTACTGGCAGATTTCCCTTACTGAGGAGGCGAAGGAAAGGTCAGCCTTCTCTACACCTCAGGGACACTACCAGTTCTGTGTGATGCCCTTTGGGCTCAAGAACGCCCCTGCCACTTTTCAGCGGCTGGTGAACAAGGTCCTTTCTGGTATGGAAGCTTTTTCTGCTGCTTACCTGGATGACATTGCTGTCTTCAGTAGCAGCTGGGAGGACCATTTGCAACACTTGCAAGCTGTTCTTCATGCCCTGCAACAGGCTGGCTTGACAGTCAAGGCCAGCAAGTGTCAGATCGGACAGGGGTCGGTGGTGTACCTAGGCCACTTGGTGGGCAGAGGGTCGGTGCAGCCCCTCCAGGCAAAGATTGAGGCTATCATAGCCTGGGAGCCCCCCAAGACTCAAACTGAGGTCCGAGCCTTCCTGGGCCTCACTGGATACTACCGTCGCTTCGTGAAGGGGTATGGCACCATTGTGGCACCCCTCACTGAACTTACTTCCAAGAAACAACCCCGACGGGTAGTCTGGACGGAGGCTTGCCAGCGAGCCTTCATGACCTTGAAGCAAGCATTGTGTACTGCTCCTATACTCAAGGCCCCTGATTTTGCTAGAGAATTCATTGTCCAAACAGATGTGTCAGAACATGGCATTGGGGCAGTGTTATCGCAGCTAAATGATGAGGGCTTGGATCAACCCGTGGTTTTCCTGTCTAGGAGACTACTCCCCAGGGAACGGAGGTGGAGTACCATTGAGCGAGAAGCCTTTGCGGTGGTCTGGGCTCTGAAGAAGTTGCGGCCATACTTGTTTGGTTCGCACTTCCTGGTTCAGACTGACCACCGCCCCCTTCGTTGGCTAATGCAAACGAAGGGGGAGAATCCCAAGTTGTTAAGGTGGTCCATCTCCCTACAGGGAATGGACTTTCGGGTGGAACATCGGCCTGGAATGGACCATGCCAACGCAGACGGTCTATCCAGGTATTTCCGCCTTAGTGATGAGAACTCCCAAGGGATTGGGTAGCTCTCCCCACTTTCAGCTGGGGGGGACGCGTGTTAGACCTGTCTGCATCTGGGGGTGTCCTAACCAACATTATTTATTTTTGTCCCCCTTAGCCTCCCAGTGTTTCTATTTTTATTTTTATATATCCATCAGGATTTTTTAGTGCTGTCAGGGGGCTAGGTGTTCCTTGACTATGACGCCATTTTCCCCTCATATTCTGTGAGGCCTAGTTGTGCTCCTGGAAAATCTAGGGACACTCAAGAACCTAAAATGGTGTCCACCAACTGCCATAACAGACATTCCAGGAGGACAGACCCATAGACTAACATGAGGAAGGTTCCAGAAACATCTAGTGGCTTCCAGAGGTCTCAGGCCACTCTATAAAAGGCCAGTGACCAGCAGCCATTTTGTGCAGTCTCAGGAGTGACCAGTGAGGAGAGAGGCGACTTGTGGAGGAGGATTGCGCACCAGTGGTGACCAGATCGACCTGTGGGCCGGCTGTCGCGTTATTGGGAAGTGCCCCCTTTCAGGCTGACCAAACCCCACTGTCACGTCATCCATAAAGCGTGACCAGAGACATTGTGACCAGATTGAAAAGCAACGGGTCGTGTTGTAAGAAGACCCTCATAACCTGCTACAAAGCGACCCTTGTGTGTGACCTGCACATCTGCCCTGAAGGCTGTGGGCAGATCAGGTGGACGTCGGACTGGATCTGTGCTGACTTGCTGAGGAGTAAGGACAGTCCCATTCACACACTCGAGACCAGCTCTCACGCGGTGGAAACAGGCGGTGAAATCGGCTGAAGCTCCTACCTGTGTGAAGCGCCGTCACCAAGCCTGACCCACACGCGAGTGAATTGCCCAGCTGACCCGTGTGTTGACGAGAGGAGTCGTCGTTGGAGGTGAGGCGGAGTCCGGAGCCAGGAGGAAGGACCCGGCGCGTCAGAGGAGGTGTGCCTGAGGCGGAGTCCGGAGCCAGGAAGAAGGACCCGGCGCGTCAGAGGAGGTGCGCCCGAGGCGGAGCTTCGCCTGAGGTAAAGCGGAAGGAGGCAGAAGCGCCGCCACGGTCCCGCCTGAGGAGCGTCCCCGGCTGAAGTAAGCCTTCCCGTTTTCCCCGCCCAACGCCGACTTCTACAGAAGCCCCGCCGTCAGCGCTAGGAGAGAACAACCGAGCGCCAGGACATCTCCAGCCGGGTTGCCGTCAGACAAAGTAAGCGGCGGAGAAGCGAGGGGAAGCGGGAGGCGGCAGTGCCGGCTGGCAGAGACTACCGAAGCGGCAGGATTAGAAAGAGTATTTGTAAAACAGATGAACCGCCCGGAATAGGCACTTGAGGAACTTGGCCATCAACCCTCTCAGTATATGAGGATACATTAAGACCAGGCTAATAACGGGGGGAGCAGTGACAAAGGGAAACGAAGCATTAGATTCTTGTGCCTTATGTAGGAGTGGTGTAAGTTGGGCCATAGGGTGCCGGTAACGAACAGAGCTCAGTCACAACAACCTCCCAGGCAGTTAATCACTCAGAGTCAGTTCTATTACAGGAGAGGGGTAGCCATAGAACAGTCCCCAGGAAGCATAATTAATTTACCTTGTCTCCTTTTTAGCTATATAGTTGGCTGTGGGCTTTGTGAACAGCGCTGCTGGGGGTAGAAGTCTGACAAGCTTGACCTGGGCCCTGAGTGCAGATGGGTAATGTACATGCCAAGATTGTGTAAAGTGGCACATTGAACCTGAAAAGTGAGTTTTCCCTTCTGTAACATCTAAGTGAATAAGCATTCTGTGAAATTGATAGTAATTTACCTCTAATGTGATGTACCTTTGATTCATTTGCACTGATTGAGAAAAGTATTGAATTTGATGTGATATATATGAAAACTGTGCTGAACTATATGTGTACTGCTTTTGCCTAAGACAAGAACAAAAGAGAATTTTTTAAAAGGTACTAGTATTTTTCTAAACTGGTGTAGCATCTTTTATTTTTAGTGGTCAATCATTGAGTTACTGTGAGTGGGTTCTGTAAGCACTTAACCAACGCCTTGGAGTTTAGCTGTTTCCCCTACTGTGCCAGGCTACCCTATGTAGTCTAGGATACCCTAGGTCTAACACATACCAATACCAATCCAATTATGATGAAGCTAATTTTGAATTTTTTGTATTTACAAGAAGTAAAACAAATTTTTCGCTTTTTATTTTTTGTTTTGTATGAGCTAGGGAGAAAAGAAGATTTAGAAATATCAGTGTTTAAAAGAAGAGCTTCATTTTTGCTGTAAAGATATTTTTGTGTTTTTTTCTCTCTGACATGAAGATGGGAAAAAGCGAAAACGTAAAATTGTAGGGATGATACATTGATATTATTAGCATTAGTTGGCCTTTTGGTCTGCTTACTGATGCTTACTGACTGTAAGAAATGTTTCAGATCATATAACTAGTGAATTTGCAATTAGAACTAATCAAAAGGAATTTAGGCAAATAGTACCAACACATGATAAGCATTTGGCTAGAGGTTTTAAAGATAAAGTTTTCACTAAAAAGATTGAAGAATATATCGAAATTATGAAAGTTGGTAGTTGCTCCGTCTGTACTTTTCTTCCTAAATCAGCTGGTGGAGGCGCTACATATTTTCAGTTATAACTTTTTTACTCACTTTCTTGTAGTGTCTTTGTAGCTATCATTAACCACGAGAACTTTCTTTCCCCATATTAAATTAACTTTAATGTAGCTTTGGAGGATCTATTCATTAGTGAAAATTATATTAAGTATGGCATGCATTTGAGAGAGTATTCACAAAACAGAGCTGATACTAATATGGGTGTCGTTTATTTATGTTTGATAAGTAGTGAAGAGTGTGATTTTATCAGAGAATATAATGAAAGAGGAGTAAAGGTAATTATCTGGCAGAGCAGAAAGTTGCTTTGGAGGAAATTGAGGAATATAACCAATTTAGGTTTACATGGTTACATCCAAGGTTGAAGATGGAGCAAGAAAGGAGAGGTGAGATGTGTATGGCAAGGAGTAGTCCTATACAAGTAGAAAGAGCAGAGTTTGTTGGTGATATTATATGTGATAATTCCTAGGAAGTTAGGGTTGACCTTTTGACTGGAGGAGAAGCTATTATCAGGGGTGTTTATTATGTTTGTGGAAAGACTGCTTACCTTAATTGCTGAAGAATTGGGTGGGTTTGTGTTAGGTGGCTCTAGTTTTTCCTAAAATCTATCATCTAGATAGTTGGAAGAGGAACATGGTTTAAGGAGAGTGAAAAGAAATTTTGGGCAAGTGGTCTTAGTCATCTTAAAGGCTATTATCCCTCCAATGGCAACAGCGATGATTGATGTGAAGAGTCGGCCATTGTCTAGAGTTGTAGATAAACCTGCTGGGAATATGGCAGGGTCTCTGAATGCAGAACTGTTAGCAATCAGAGCAATGGTGATGCAGAACCATCTCGCCTTACATATTCTTCTGGTGAAAGAGCCTGGTGTCTGTTAGTTAATTAAGGCAAAAAGGTGCAGTACATCCATACTGAAATATAGTGAAGCAATTGACTCTTACATTACTAATAAATCTAATTTATCCATGCGATTAGATCATTAGATTGATTAGCCAGGTTTATGGGAGATTGTGAGGTCCTGGGTCACAGACAGGTAGGGAGTGGTTTTGGAAAAGAAGGTGAGTGGCTAAGTAGTTTTGGTGATGGGGTCTTCAAGGTGTACCAACCAATAATAATAATGATTTGTGAAATTTCCCTACTTCTTTTATTGAAATTAATAGAGTATCATTAGAAGATATATTAGCAAGAATAGGAGTAACGATAGTAATGAGGATAACACTTCTAGGAAAAGAAAAAGTGTGATTGATTTTGATTTAAATAATTACTGGGATCAAGTGGACCGACAGAAGAAATGGATGGAGGCGAATGTTCGATTAACAAAAAAGAAGAGGAAATCAAATGACTAATGGCTGTTTGTAAACATAATAATGATGTTTCAAAATGATTATTTAAAAATAATTAGAGGAGGGTTTTGTAGTAGCTTTTTCAAAAATGTGTAAATATTGTGTGAAAATTATTTTCTAAAATGAATGGTTTTAATGATGCATAGGGTTGAAACCAATGAATTAATGATTTTGCACTTTCAAAAAATGTGTTCTGTCACTTGAAAGAGTAGGTAATTCTGTGAAGTTGGTATGCCACGTTGTTGTAATACCATTTATTTTAAAAGTGATCTATTTTTTAGTGTACAGCTCTTCTTGCTCTTGCTCATTTCCCCCTCCAAATGAGTGGCCTGCTGCAAACCATTTCTCTCTTTTTTTCGACGGAGCACCAAGTGAATAACGCCCAAGATTCAAAGAAGTTGAACTGTGTTTGAAAGCTTGGTATTGTAAAGGAAGCTTCTGTTGTGTACCCAAAGTAAGATTTTCAACGACTTCAACAGAAGTTCTATTGTAGGGGTGCTAATTGTATGAACTTCCGTTTAAGAACTAAGCCTTGACGTAGTTCACAAAGTTTTGCTACGCAGAACTCTGCGAAGTTACAAAAAAACTCTGCGAAGTACTGCGAGTGGCAGAGTGCAGTGCGAACTGCAATTTGTGCTGGTATTCCTGCTGCTCGGGTAGAAATTCTACCTGAGCGGCAGCTCACTAACTTACAGTTCGTGATCGCAAACTTACAGCTCGTATCGCGAGTGGGAAAAAAACTCCACTGCACATCGCGAAGCAGAGTTTTCTGCACTCCGCTGCAGACTCTGAGAACGGAGCAAAGTTCACCACGCAGGCCTATTAGGAACATTTTTGTGTTTGTGTTGTGCATCTCTGGAGTGCAGTTGCTGAGGAAAAAGGTGGAAGATTTCTCTTACCTTAAGAAGTGGGTTATTACTAGAGATGTAGAATATTATGTTGCTTTTTCTGATTTGCCAATGTTACTCTGCCCATGATCATACCATGCTAAATTAGCAGAATCTATTAAAAGATTCCATGTGTTTTGCATAAAACCCTCTGGGTTTCGGGACCTGGGGAGTCTTTCCTTTATTTTGGTGGACTCCTCCTGTTGGACATTTTTCTCCCTAGACTGTTCATTTGTTTATAGATTATCTATTTGGATGCTGTCTTTATGAGTGTGTATCTTACCAGACTAACCTATTTATGGATTTTTTCCTAGGTTTTATGACTCTGTATTCCTATATTTGGACCTTCATGGCGTTGTACCACATTTATCAATAATTCTGTGATTAAATTCAGTTTTACCCTATTTTGATCTAGTTATTTAGTTTGACTGTGCTAATTTGTGTAGTGTCTAACTACTAGATCAACTGGAGATTTCGGAGTTTACCCTATATGTAAACATCGGGGTATTCAAAATATTAGGGTTCAGATGATTAAATGGGGTTCTGCTTACACACTCCGTTTCTAAATGCCGCTAGCAGGAAGGTTTACTATTGCTTTTTATTTTGTAGAAGTAATGTCCTGATTAGATTTACATGCGCGTATTGATATGAGTAATTTGCAATTGTTGTAACATTTAGAAATAGATTTTTCTGCCCTATGCTAACTAGGCCTCAACTTGGCCTCTAATTAATTTTAAAATAACATGGCTGCCTCTTCATAATATTGTTTGTGTGTTTATATTTTCTCAATGACACTGTTTGCAGCAAAATGTGCACTGTTTATTTTGCATGACATGTTGTTCTCTAAGAACTTTGGAAAAAACATTTAGATACTTTTCAAGGCTGTTCTTGCTTGCACACTCTATTGCATTCATTTATGTGTCTTTTCATTGTTCATTTGTTCAGTTTGTTCTGACACCTCCAATAACTTTAGGTGAAAAGGGGCAAACTAATATTTATAGGGTGGGACAGTGCTAGAATGGGGTTATTTTATGACTTTTACTAATGTTGAATTGTGATTTGTTTAAATACTGATACATTGCTGAGAGTGCACTATAGAAACTTGCATTTTGGGTCTTTACCAGCATTACTGCTGTCTGTTTCACAGTCAATTTTCTGCTCACTTTGAACTTAGTCTATAGTTCAGATTTTGCTCAATGTTCCATTTATTTTAAACTCTTAAAATCTTTATGGCAATCAATTCTTAGGTCTCTTTGACTGATTTATTGAAACGGCTACATTTTTGCATTCTGAATTTGCACTTTAAGTTTTAATGAACCTTCATGGTTTTTCTAAATTACTGATCTCAAACTCCCTTTTTGAGCCCCTTCTTTATTATTGACATTATTTTAAAATGTTGTTTGAATCTTATCATTGGGGACACATTGCCTCATCTGTTCCCGAGAGCAACAACGTCCCGCAATTGGTACTATGACTATTATGCAGATAATCTAAGAGATACCGAACACAGTTGGAAACACTATCTTCCTCCTCTTTGTTAAACATGTGGTGTTTTAAATTGTGGTAAATCTCTACAATGGAGAAAATAACCACAATTGTTCTTGACAGAATTTATACTATCAAAAGAGTATGGGCACCTTTTTGCACATACATAAAGAATTAAGAAAGCCTCAGAGTAGCCCCGGAACACAGGTCAGCAATTCTACACAGATCAGGAAAATGCAGACCCAGTTCCCATTCAGAATCTATCCAACATTAAAAGAAAAAGCAAATGGCTGAGCCACTGTGCAATATTTAGAATATTTAGTATTTAGGAGTCTTATACAAAGATGATAAGACTGGGACTCCATTGCCTAGCCACTTGCCACTTGCTGTGTGAGGGGGACTCCAGGTCCAGGGATTCCGTGCTCTCCCTGGAGGGACGAGCGTGCTGCTGGTGTGCGCTGATAAGCGCCGGACTTCTCCCATGGTGCAGGGCGCGTGCGGTCCAAGGACGGGCACGTCCTAGCCTGTCTGAGCCCGAAGTAGGCCGGGCAGGGCAATACTATTGACATTTCGATTTCTGGGTAACAATGTTTTGATTCAAGGGGGTACCGTGCTACACATTGATATTATTAACTACTATTAAGCTTTATTTAAGATGAATAAGTGTAAGTTGGGTACAAACAGTGGGGTTGTGGGGATACTTGATGCTTTTCTCCTACAAGCAGAATCAGTCCTTACCCACGAAATAGAGCTTACTGAGCGTAGGTTGTCATTAGAATCCCAACTACCTCAGTTTCATCAAGCACCAGCAGGCCTCCTTCTGAGCGGACCTGCCAAGGTTACCATTTCTCAATCCGAGCAGGTACCGACTGTTGATCTGATCTCCAAAATATTGTATTGCCTGAGATTGGGATCAGCCCGCACAAGACAACCTCAATTACTAGGGGACAGAAATGAAAAGCGCCCAAAAATACCATTCACAAACCACCCTCTAAGAATATAAAGGGACGTGGCCCCCGCATAAACAGTACTTGACCAGGATAACTAGAAGCAAAACCACCATAAGCCTTAGTGACGGTAGTCAGGGGACAAAAAAAATGCTAACAGATAGTATTGTTGTAAACAGAATCCCCCCTGTATATCTGAGGAGGAGGAGTTCTGGGACAAGTTGTAGGCAAAGGTCTTCACTCTGTTAAAACTACTCTTACAGAAAATTACTTTAATCGAAGAGAGACTCACTAAATTTGAGCAGTGTATTAGTAGTACACCTACATTTAATCGGGCTGTACCCAATGTAGGAGGGGCTTGGGAAAAGTGGTCACTGACTTAACAACTAACAAAGATGCCCCGAGCACTCCTGATGTTCTTGTCACAGAACCATCTCCATCAAGTAGGCCCTAACCCAAACTTGACTTCTTTAGTATCCAGTTCTCCAGTTGTTAAGGAACCTATTACGCCTAGGGTTAGGCTGAGAGCAGCATATACTCAGACTGGCCAGATACCTGAACGTGATTTTGCTAAAAACCCCATTCGAATTTGCATCTACTGCCAGAAGCAACCCCTTCTACTGTTGTCTTGGCAAATGTCCCCTTATTACCAACTAATGTACAAGAGGACTGGTCAACTTTACGTAATAAGACGTTACACCTTCTAGGCTACAGGATTGGTATGAATGACATTCTTTTCTGGTACGGAGAGTATCTTGGGTCGACAATTCAACTAAGTCCATACCGGGCGATTGCGTGGTTGTATTAGGTCTCCTAGGTTGGTGTACCATATTATAGAAAGGGCTTGTAATCGCCACATTACAGCTAACCGCATTAATGTTTTTCCCTTGGGCTTTTTCTACCAACCTATAAGTGATGTATGCATAATCAGGGAGGGGCAGTACCAGAGTATAGGCACCCTAGGTTTGCAGTTCCATTAAGCAACCGGTATGACATTTTTATTTCCTTGGAAGAACTAGACTGATTGTCTGACTCAAAATCCTGTCTCCCAACTTATAATTTGGAATATAAGGGGCAATGAAAGTACACATCACAAGACAATGAATCCAAGTATACACAGTCCTATCCAGTTACGCCCTCAGGCCTATAATGATTATGGGACAATGGTACGATTGTTACAAATTTGACCTGTGGCATGTCCTCTGTAGATACTGATTATAACATTCTTGACCAGGTATCTAGTGTTGCTGGTGCCCCTCCTTTAAATATAGGTGTCCCAAACTATAGCCCTGAGGTAGGGGCCAAAGACATTTGGTGTGACTTTATAATAAATCATGAGGTTTTGTGTCTCCAGGAAACATGGACTAAAGAAATAATCCATATCAATAAATGTGATACCTTCCCAACCCCAGCTGTGGATGGACAATCTGGAAGGGCAAAGGGAGAATTTAGCACTTACATACCCATTAATTTGAAAGTAAAACAGATAGTGCTGTACGTAGAGGAAGTTAACTATCAACTGCTTAACATCGATACGGATAATAGGAACTGTATAGCACTGATAACATTTTGTAATAACATCCCACCTGTCAAAGTGGAATATGTACTAAAAAAAGTATATAATAATATAGAAAGTCTCTGTGATAATTCTAATAAAAATACCCTGGTAATTGTGGTAGGAGATGTTAACTGTGCCTTGTGCCCAAATACTGATGGAAAAAACTGTGGCCTTACAACTGAAGATGGGCCAAGTAGTACTCACTTTGGTAATTCTCCACTGGACGAGTTATTCAACAAAATGGTTTTTGTCCATAATATGGGATTTGTTAAGGAGTTATGTCCTATTCATGTTCCCAAGAGTTACACTTTCAGTAGAAGGGGCTTATCCTCCACTATTGATTACATCTTGGTTTCAAATAATTATGCAACCAGACTCCGTACGTTCCATATCAATGACATTTCTTTGGTTGATTTTTTCCCTCTATGTCTTTCTCTATCATTGTCGAGTGGTAGTCTTAGTACACATGATAAGAAGGACCAGGTCCTAACAAACATCACAATCAGCAGGTTAAATGGTTATACTTTACGTTGGGCCATGGTGGACCCTCTATTAGTTCCCAAACAAGTAATATCCAAATCTAATCGGGCATTTGAGATCTGCCTGAACATTTCAGCCACTCCAGATAGTATCCTGACTTCTTTTCAAACCAGAGAGTTCGATTCGGCCTGGCAGGTAGTTGTACTGCCCCCATCCCTCAAAGGAAGGGGGTTAGACAAGGATGCATGTTGGCCCCTTTCTTTTTAACCTCTTTATCAATGGCCCGAGAAACGCTCTGCTCAAAGATATTAACATTTTCCTCAGATAGTTGGGCGCCCCATACCCGCTCTCCTCTACGCGGATGATGTGGTTTTTATGTCATGAACGCAAGTAGGATTACAAAGGGTCTTAGATAGTATTTTTAATTTTATGGGCAACATTGGACATTGGACTGAAGGTGAATACCTCAAAGCCTTTTATAATGAGATGCGGCCCTGGCAGTCGGGGATGTAGGGATATGTTTTAAGGACGGTCAGAAAATAGTCCTAACCAAGAGATTCACGTACCTTGGAATACTTTGTGAACAAAATGATTCATGGACACAAGCTGTGCAAGCCAAGAAACTAGTTTTCTCTAGAACTAATACTGCACTTGTTAATTTCTGTAAAAAACTAAGCAGGAAGCCTCTAGTTGAGCACCTGAAGGTAAAGCAAAAAGTTTTTCTGCTGCACCGTATGGAGCTGGAGTTTTACAGATATGCACTCCCTACAAGTGGTTGAAAACATTTTGTTGAAATATATATTGTCTGTTCCAAGTAGTACATAGTCATACGCCTGCCACGCTGAATTCTCTCTGATCTCATAAAGATGGAGCCCATCCTCTTAGGGCACAGAATTTGGACGAAATTGGAACCTCATTTAAACAGGGACATCCTAACAGATAGCCTAAAGTTGGATGGGGATTTACAAATTCTGTGGTTAAGGTATGTCCACGATTTTATGTAAGACCTGGGCCACTTGGAAAATTATTAAAAAAAGAGGGCCTTTTTACTGCTGGACACCCTAAGATTCTCAGCTGGGTTTTTACAGCCTAGTGTCCAGCAAAACCAAATGATTTTAACAACTTTTAGTTTTCAACTATATTTAACAATTCTGGTGTTTATGATAGGTTCCTCCTGAAAGGATTTAGGTTCGGGATATTCCATAGAATTGTAAGTTTCCCAAAAATGCATGTTTGGGCCTGAATACTGTAATTGTGTCCATGTGACAATCGCTCGCATCAAACTACTATTCATGTATTTCTATTCTGTACATTTTATAGCGAACTAGCTTACCCGTCGCGCGTTGCTGCAATCTCAGAAGAAAGGAAATGTAAGGAAACTTGTTATGATAACATTCAATTAACATTGTGTCATTTTTATTGAAACTTCATTTTAATATGGAAAACATTTTAAAGTGTTGTTTTAATTCTGTTTATTTATTTGAGTGCTTGTGGATACACGGTATTTTTTGTTTTTCCGTCTGGTGCGTACACAAATAAATCCGAAGGTTTTCCACCGCGTGAGCTGGCCACATACTGTTGTCCATGTGAGAAGCACGGATTCTCCAAATCTAGTCCACACACTTGCAGCGATTGTCCTTGTGCTTTGTTGATGCTCATTGCAAAAGCGAGTCGCACAATTGTAAACGTTCAGTATTGGAAAGATTGTGAGGGCCCTGGGGGGCCGGAGGGCCGATATATTTAACACATTCTTTTAAAATGTATGATTATTTTTTTTGCCAGAAACCTTTGCGGGAGTGTACTCAACAACTTTTAACAACTTTTGTTTTTGCCAGAAACCTTCGCGGTAGTGTACTCAACAACTTCCCAAACTTTCATGGTGATCGGACGAATGGTGTAGTAATGCATAAAGGACAAACAGACATACTTTCGTTTTTATATATATAGATTGAGAAGAACTTGGGTTGTTCCGATTTTAAAATCTATGGAGAATAGGCAGTGCCCCCGGTGTTTATCGCTCTACAATTCCTGGCTAAGGTACATTCAGTGTGGAGAATATCAATGTTTTTAAAGAAAGTGGTTTATTTTAGGAACATTATTGATATAGAAGTTTAATAGACTAAGTAGATGTAAAACATGAACGCTTAGTTTCTGAATATCATGTCTGTCAACAAGCTGCAAAACTATATGTATGATTTTCAATACGCATTTTATGATTGTATGAGCAAACCGCTTGTTTATAATGCTCTTTTAACTATCACTTTTTGTAATAATTTGTATGTTTTTAAATACTTTTATGATTGTATCAGATAGCGATCGAATAAAGCAGTGTTGACTTGACTTGACTTGATGATCATATAACTTGGGGCAAGGGAGAGGAATAATAATGGTATTGGTATAATACAATACAAATGAACTGTAACAGTATTCATGTATTGATAAAGAAGGCTACAGTCTTATCATAACATGCAATGATAATATTCCTGAACACTGAAAATGTTTAAATAAAGTTAGAAAAAAGTAGGTGTGAAAGAATTATTAACTTTTGGAAAACCCACTCCAGCTCATCCAAAGAATACAAGTATACCAGTGTGACCTTAATCTTCCACTTGGTACCTCACTGCACATCAAGCCTGTCAGATGGCCTTAGGACGACCCATAAGACCCCTGTATGTGTCTTGTGCTTGTCCATTTGCATTTTCAGTAAGATGTTTACATTGTATATACGCTTGTTTCTTAGAATATAATAAACATCCTGCTGTCCTGTTTCTACTTAAGAAGAACTCTTCTGCATGCAGTCACCTCTCTTTACCAGCACAAAATGCTCTGAGATAATTGTGATGCATTTTCTTACAATTATGATACAATGGATAAACAAATACTACTAGCTGTTATGCAAAGAAGATAGTCCCAGACGAAATCCACAACCACTGGTAGGGACATTGCCCAATAAATGGCCACGAAACTGAGTCCTAAGGAGAAGAGCAAGGGGCAATACAGTGCAACCAAGATGAGAATGGAACCCTGAGTACTCAAAGGGTTTGTTTGACTTATGTAGTTAAGACATTGAAATATTCTGTGCACAGGCATGACAAAAGAATATGCTATTTCAGTTATTGGACAATTCGCCTCTTATTGCACTACGGTAGAGCAAATTTCTGCACTCACTCCCAGACCGATCAAAGGCTGCACAAGTATCAATAATAAAAGAAAGAAAATATGACTTGATACGTTTGCGATTAGCCAGCTTAGTATGGAGGATTTCACTGAGAAATAAAATTGAGCAATAAAATGTGTTGTTAGTCTCAACAATCATTTAAATGCCTTTATTTATTTGGCAGAATGATTCAATTATGCATTGTGGAGATGATACAGGCTCCTAATCAAGGATTTAGGTTGCTGATGAAACCTTTCTGTATTTCACCAAAGGCCTAGTGATATGTTGTGAGCTTTACAGATTTAGCATTCTGATTTTTAATCCTAGAGAATAATTTGACTGTGCTCCGCTTCTCATAGAGCTCTGTGTTATCCAAAATCAATTTTTCTGACAACTTCAGCATAGTCATCTTCATGTACTGATTGAGGAATTCAAATAGATGGAGTTCACTCAGTATGCAACATGTCATCTATATCAACACATTGGTCATCACATTTTAGAGCCTGGATGCATATTGAATTTATCTTTGTTGATTTCCAAATGATTCTATTACACACTGACTTAACATTTACTTCTTTGGTATGCTATCAGTCATAAACATGATAGTTTATCTTGTGATAAACGTCATTAAGGCCATGACAGACAGCCACTGGTAATCTTCAAATTTACTAGCGTTGTCTCCAATCAGTGGCTACTTTTATCTGTCACACATTTAATGATCATCGAACCTGATGTATTGGCTTCCAAATAAATTATATTTTCCTGAAGGACACTACAGGCTGTCAGTATGCAAACTCTGATCCACACTGTGATGACTACATATAATTCTGAGTGCTTGTTAAATTGTTTCCAATAAATCTGAATAGACTATCACCTAAACTTTGTGAATCAAGCCACACATAACTACCACAGTTAACTGTGATTCTTTATAAAAACCCATGTAATACTATCTAGTAAACACTTAAAATATATGGTTGTTTTTATTTTAGTTTTACAAGGCTTATAGAGGACTATATGCAAGAACAGATTCCATTTACCTGCTTCCGTTGTTTATATGGCGTACACATGCTCAGTCATTAATACAAAGATTCTAGAGACAAACAACAAATAGTGAAATGGAAAACTGACTCAAGCTGGGTGAAATAACCCAAAGGATTAAAGATAACACAATGTTTGTTCACTGAATTTACAAATGTGGACTAAACAGTGAATTGACAAAGAATGTCAGATTGATGGGAAAGACAACAGTAATTGTGTGATACAGCTCTTTTTTAAATCCTAAAATAAAGACAGTACTGCTAGGGGAGATTCTTTCTCCAATATGAGGCGGGGGATAAAAAGGAGGACATCTGGAAAACCTGTGATATACATAAAGTGGATAAAAAAGGAAGATTACTTCTTGTTCATCCTAAAATGACCCTGGTGGGTGCACTAGAGAACATAGCTCCAGGTGGTCACCTAACTTCGGAGCTAAAGCCCCTAAGCTTCATACATTTATTTTGTGTTTTACATTTGACTTCCATTTATGTATCTAATTACCTCCTCATTGTGCCATCTGACTAAGGTTGAGTGCCGCAATCAACACAACTTAAGGATCCCAGATTACGCATGGCAGCCTTAATGAACCAGATCCAATGTGCATGATCAAGGAAAAGGTGCACTCCTCCACAGCAGTTGCTCTTGTAGTTGTGCATCTTTTTCAAGGAACATTAAAAAATATTAGTGTCTCTGTTTTTATTAACCTATGATATTGATATTGGTCCTTTTAATTAAATAGGGGGAGCTAGCTAACTCTCATAGAAATATTATGTCAGTGCCCTTCGGTGCTCCTCACAGGAGCATGGAAGTGACTGCTATTACATTTATTGTGATTTGTTTGAAATATTGTATAGGGAAAAAAGAAAGCAATTAAATAATATGTTTTTGCACCACGTTTCAGCTATTTACAAAAATGTCACTAAGTTACAACTGCTCTTTCACCATGGTTATCTCAAGAAATCGTAGAATCTATATTGTTTAGCTTTACATCACTCTCATCACTTTAATAAAGCCATTATAAATCAGAGACTAAAAGTCATTGCTTTTGGATGTATATACAGTGGCCATCTTGAAAAGAAGCAGCTCCCTATTGATTTCAGTTAGTGTTTAATTTCCCAGCTATTTCCTGAGGATTGTCTTCTTCCCTTACTCATCTAAGCAAATGCTTGATCCTCATTTTAATTGTGGCATTACATCCGGTCTAAGGTGACTATAATAATTTCTCTTATGGGATTCATATATCCTAAATAATGGAAAACAATAAAGATGTTAAATCGACCAGTCAAGAGACATCAATAGCAATGCCAATCAGGTATCTCTCCCACATCGATTTTCAAATGTAATCAAAATCTTGGGACGAAGAGCTATCCTCATCAGAGATTTTTCTGCATGACAAAAGGGATACAAAAATACAACGCAAATTATAACATAAGTCACTCATTTTTTAAGATATCCAGATTAGGAAATCAGGATAGTGGCCCATATCAGTTCACAGGCTGACATTTGCACAACCACTTTGCTAACATCTACCAGACCATGATAACACAATGGCCAGTATAATGTGTGTACCTGTAGCCTTCAAGAAGATTAGGAGGAAGAGTTTTCACAGAAAATTAATGCTTTTACTTTATGTCTCTATTTATTTATTGCATGTATAGGGCACACATCACAAACTGGTTGCCCCTAAGTGCCAGGATTCATAAAAGGCTCCTTCGGGTTGGATAAAAGGGGTAGGATTCTCTACAAAATACTAGACAGTCAACCCCAAGACACGTTAAATTATAGATGTATGTCATAGTCATCTTATCCACATCGAGATGGCTGTCCGAGAGATGCCTGTAATAATGACGGAAGAGACTACAGCCTGCATGAATCAGGACTGTGGCAGAGAAACCACACAGGTGAGTAAGAAGTTCCAGAATTGTCAAGTATTACTGCAATCACATGGCTATAAGTTTCGTACTGATGATATCTTTACCATGGGAGTTACACTAAATACAGAGTCTAAGTCTTGGAAGATGGAAGGAGTACTTAGAAGATATGCACCTGCAGCCCAGGGTGCTACAATCGGATCCAACATCACTTTGTTTCCCCAAAAAGTCCTTCTATTCTTCATTGCACAAATTAGATAATAGGAGACGAATTGGGCATGTTATTTAAGTCGAACATTCTTTAAAGAATGTTCGACTTAAATAACCGAACATTCTTTAAAGAATGTTCGACTTAAATAACATGCACAATTCGTGGGCTTCTATGTATTCTCATAATGTTTGCTTATGGTTTTTACTTAAGAGTTATATTTAAAGGCGGGTGTTGAAGGGTCTGCGAGTAAGGCTATTTTTCTTAGTATTTACAGGTTTAATATGTTTATTGTGCCTTCGTTTGGAGGATGAGTTGTTTGATTTTGTTTATTCAATGTTTCCTTTTTTGCTCTCCCCATAGGTCAAGTTTAACCTTAGTGTAGGTAGATGACTAATGGATTTATTAACTAGTTGCGTTTTGGGAAAATTGTAAGCAACACAACCATCTTTTAAAATTCTATAATGGTAAAAAAAATCTTTCATTAAATGATTAAGATACCCGTCATCCAGCTAAATGCAAAATGACTATTGACTATTTTTGTTCTCGAGAGGACTGATATTATGTTAATGCAATGGGCTGGCTCTGATTGATTTTCATGCAATCCATTTTTATAATTCATTACATTATTTCACTATTTAGCTCCTGTAATTTTTTACATTAACGTCTGGTTTAATGTAGTAGCATGTTTGTTACTTACGGTTATCTTATTTTGCATTTAAATGTTTCTTAGCATTGCATAGATATCTATAACTTATCTTTTAGCATGTATTCATATTGTACATTAAGTACCTACATTTAAAACCAAAAGCAGCTGGTAAATTACGTAAAGAGGGCCACACTAGATAGTGCTCTTCTTCTCTAAATGCCACACTGGTCAAAAAGTCTCTTTTTCTCACTCCATCAGCAGGCATATTTAAAAATAAACGTCCAAGGAATCTTGCAACTGCTCTCAAATCAATGCACGTTCATCCAATTTAGTAACACACATTCTCTTTGACAAGTGCCTCCACATATTATTAGAGTTAAATCCATCTGACACAGCAAGGGGTGAACGATCAATCAAGGCATAAACGTTTTTTGCACACATACTTTTATTTAAGTGTTTAATAGAAGTGCGTTTGTACTAGTAAGTGAAACATTATGTGTTATTTAATTAGGAATTGTGAAATTTTACAATTGTAAATGTACATGTTTGAAGAATCTAGCAATATAGTGATTTATCTGTTTTTGTGAATGTATGGTTAAGAACAAATCGGAAACATCTGAGCAGTAGCAGGAACAAGGCGGCCTTGTAAAATGCCATGAAGCATCACAATCAATAGGTGTTGTGGTGGAAAGCCCACATCAAAACCTACTGCCATTCCCTTGCACACTATGTATAGGGTGAAAGGAGAAGACCCTATCGCCCCCACAACACATCATGAAAAGTGACGTTGTGGTGGCGATAGGGGCTTGTAAATATGCCCCATAGTTTGAGGATCGTTAAATGTACCCGGGATAGATAAGTATCTGTTTTTCTTCAACCATTACACCATCCTATGCTGACTAAAAAATGTCTCCCTTTGCGTTTCATATCCAATACCTTGAGCAATATCGAATTGTTGATTGAGCTAAGACCCTTAAGTGATAGCACCGTGTCTCACTTAAGGATATGATCCGTGTTCATCTAATGTATCTGCTTTTAAGCTGTGATCCTGAGGAACACCATGTGATTTAGTTGAGGAGGAATCCACTGTAGGCATTAATGCAGTAACCCTTTGTTACACTGTGACAATGCCACTAATTGTACATATAAACTGCATATCAAAACTATTTGTTATTGTTAGGTTCATGAAGCTGACTTCATTGAGCACAGTGGTGGTTCACACTATACTGCCACATATGTCGCAACCATGATTTTAAAGTAAATTCCTGGATCAATTTATGGATGAACTGGTCTGTGTTTTTCTGTCAGAAGAATTATTATATTTGATTTATGAGTGGCAAATTAGGGGTTCTAGTCCTTCATACTTAGCAGTGACTGCCATGGTTTACCATACTTTGAGTATATGAAATTATGAGAACTTCTGATCCATATGGGGATGTCTCTTTGTTTATCTGAACACTTTACACGGTGACCCAATTTTTAGTGCTCCTTTTTCCAGGTTACTTACTGAAGCATTCATGTCCACCCATTTTGTTCTCTTTCATCTTTATAGACAAACTATGATTTTCTCTGTCATTAATTAGCATTGAATGCTTTTTTGTTTTCGTATTGTGGCCTTTGTCTTTGCAGATTTATCAAACTCACGTAATGGTATGAAAAAACCTAAGATTTAAGGAAATGCACTTATTCTAATTGATCGGGGGCGTACTGTAGTCAGTAAGATTCTGGGGGGGGGTGGGGGGAGGAGGGGCGAGTCTCACATTTCCCAACTATAAAAGCAGTGGTCAGCAGGGTGGAGGTGTGATAGACTGTTTCCATGAGGAACAACGTCAGTACTGATTTGCATTATGTGGGCCTCTATCTAGAATGGCACAGTGGGTAATAAATCTATGGTTTAAAATCATATTTGGTGTAATTGCGACTGGTTAGACTATTTGCAAGCATTCATCCTATTACCTATCAAGTGTTTGATTGCCCGTTGTATGCCTGGAATCCTGAGATAGATACAGCTTTCCAAACCTACCACTGCCAACATGCATGAATTAAAAAAAGTTGTACCTTTGCACCCATTTAAGACTTAGGGCCAGATGTAGGTAATTCCGATTTACCGACTCTTAAATACCGACTCATACCGAATCGGTATTTAAGAGTCGGTAAATTGGAAGGAGGCAGATGTAGGTAAAAAATTACCAAATCTGTAAGAGTCAGTATTTACCGATTCTGTAAATACCGAATCTGTATTTCCCATTGATTCCTATGGGCCTTGAAGCCCATAGGAATCAATGTGAAATACAGATTCGGTATTTACAGAATCGGTAAATACCGAATCCTGGCAGGGGGAACGGGGTGTCACTTTGACACCCTGTAGCACCCCAAATGCAGGCTTGTGTGCCATGTGGCATACATATATGCCCTAAGGGCATGTCTGTGTGTCACATGGCATAGGTGTACATGCACAGATGTGCATGTACACTGGAATTCGGTATTTTACCACCCAATATGATTGGGTGGTAAAATAAGAATTCCTAAGGGCCTCTGGCACTGCAAACTGTGCCACCTACATATGGATTTACAGAATCAGTATATTTACCGATTCGGTAAAATACCGAAGTGGTAAATTTACCGAATCGGTAAATATACTGATTCTGTAAATTCTGACCCACCTACATCTCAAAAGCCAAATACCGGTCGGTAACGGACGAAATCGGCGGTTACCGACCGGTATTTGGCTACCTACATCTGGCCCTTAGGGAGTACTTTTATGGATACAGACTTACTGTTTTTTTTGGTAAGCCAGTCACTATAAATATTTAAGTTTAAGTTCCAAAAAATTAACAAGTTAAAATCTCTTAGTGAAATGAGAATGACAAGAAACACTGGCACAGACACAGGAGACTCTTACAGCAAATTATTAAGCCAATAATGTATTCTAGATGATGTCACACTCCAAACACCCATCTGAAGCCTGGCCCCTGGGCCTGATAGCAGGAAATGGCATTTTGGAACAATAATCAAACTAAGGTGCTTCAGAGGAATCCATAGTGTCACTCGCCAATCCAAAGGACAAAGACTCTATGAAGGTATTAGACTCCGTACAAGATGATCGGTCAACAGCCCAAGTCACCAGCTCCAATGAAAAAACATGCTCTCCGGTCTCAGCCGATGCTGAGACAGTTACAGGGCAACCGGTAGAACTCTTTTAGCTTTTGTAAAGCAACATAATGGTTATCTACGTCAAAGGTTGCAGCACTCACCACAATGTTTGGACCATCAAGGTCCGGAGCATACATCTTGATGCCAAAAAGTTTGTTGCACCCCATAGGGATGGTTAAATCAAACACGCCCTGTACCTAATACCCTAGACCTTAAGGACTGCTCTAAGTCACAGTTCTTTCTCTCCACAACAGAATTACCCTCAGGTCGATATAGAGAAGAAAAAATGCACTGGCACCCTCATGGACTTATTCAAATCACAGTACACTTTAGAAGCGAAAGTCGAAGATTGGTTCGAGTGGAATGCGCCACTTGCATAGGTCTCGATGAAGACTTGCAAATCTTTAATAACAGTGTGAAGGTCAGCAGAGTGCTTTGGCCAAACACAGAGGAATCTAGAGCAAGAATTGACTGTAACCAAATACATTTCTTTGCAGTATCCCAATCGGAGGAGCTCAATAATCTAAATAAATGCAGCCGAAAGGCTTCTTAGAGATAAAGAGTTGTGCCTGCGGTGGACGAGACACAGAGAACTTTTAATCTGCTGACATACATCACAACATAAAACATATTTTTTGGTCTGTTGGTATAAACTCTGCCACCAATTTTTTTGCTGTAAGAGCAAAATGGTGGCAGCCACACCGGCAAGCGCAGAAGCTATACCTTCATGTGTGGCAACAATTAAATCATGTATGTGGTCGGTGATGGGAATCGTGTAATCACCAACGACAGGAATAGTTTTGAAAGAAACATTCTGGTCTTTTATATCATAGAAATGTTTAGGAGGAAAGCCCTTTGGTAAGGAGTGCCATTTTTAAAAGCATTACGTCAACCAAAATATCATTGTCCATACGAGTCTTAGAGTGTATAAGCGCTGAAATGTTATCTATGGCAACTGCAGATTTGGCCACTTCATCAGCCAGAGAATTCCCTAGGGCATGTGCTCCCACACGTTGATGACTCAATGTATGTATAACATGAGTTTGTGGCAACCTATCCTTAAGATCTGCCACTTTTACCCAAAGCAGGTTTTGCTACTTTGGAATCTCTAAAGTCATTTTGATGTCAAGAATGAAAATTATCATTAAAAGATTGTCCACAATAATATGGATCACACACAATAAGTGAGGGGAATTTGGGATCCATATTTCCAAGTGCAAAACGTAAAGACTTCAGTTCAGTCAACTGCACAGTACAGTCCCCAACTGCAAGTAGATTGCGAGTGAAATACGCCATCTAAGATAGTGCCCAAAACTATGGCTCATGCAGCAGAATAGTGCTGTTTAGAACCTGTAGAAGGTGGTGCGGACCCATCGGTATAAATTATGGACTTATACATGTTCATATCGCAAAAAGTCTTGAGTTTGCAAAGAGGAGTCAAAGACGAAGCCTACATCCACGGCTGTTAAGGAAGCAGCCCATTGTATCCAACTAGTGTGGAGGGCTCTTGCATTAGGAATGCTGGCTTTAGTGACAGCCTCTGAAGCAGACACCGGAGAAACAACAATAATGCGTTTACCTTGAGCAAGTGGCCGTTCCTGTATGATGACCATTTGTACAGCAGTTAGAATTTTTTCAGTGGAAGCAAAACACATTTCCGCCAGTGAATATAAATATGATTTATAAGCTGTGGGAACTGTTTCTTATTTTTTGAAGGTGACATATGTAAATCCAATTGCACCCCGGTAAAATTTGGATGACAAAATTCACAGTATTGACATGTGTATGTAATTGCCATTTTCAAGCAATTCCGACTGAAATTATCTGAGTGTGTCAGTATGTTCCAACGTCCAGTAGGAAGCTGAAAAATCTGGGCATATTAAGGCATATTGAGTTTAATATGTTGGGGGGGCGTGGCTTCGACGCCGATGGCGATGGTCGCCTGAGAGCTCAGCTCCGAGACTGAGCCCGCATTTATCCTGAATTTCGAGGGTTTTTGGGCGCTCCGATCCCCACAAATCGTGGATCGAGTTGAGGCCGACCTGGTGAGGTACCTGAGGAAACCCGAAAATCGACTGATCTCGTCGAGAGGCGAAGTTGCGGAGGGAGCGGAGCGGAGCTCAAGATGGCGCCCGGACCGGCTCGATAGACCTGCCGAGAACCTCGGCCCGGAAGAGCCCGCCGGCTCTGCACGTGCCTTCTCCGCATCTCCTCTCTCGGAGAGACGACAACCCATCCGACGACCTGGGAGTGTCCGGACACCGTAGACATCCCCGGAAGATTGCCAGTCGATTTTTCGGTGTTGAGTAGACCTTGGCGGCCGGAGGTCGTGGCCGGAGAAGCCGAGCCGCCCGTGACGGTCGAATCTACTCCGCTGTGATCCTGTAATCATCGGTGAGGGTGCTGACGCCGCGACCACGACCCCCTCGGGTCCCGAGGAACTTTATGGGCGACACTACAACACTACCTTGTGGGAGACCCGGCTTTGTCGGTGGCGGCAGATCGAGGCCTCACTCGATCCGACGGGTCCACGCCAACTGGCGGTGATCGCCCCCACTTCCCCCCTACTGGCCTCCGGGGACTCGGCGGTGGTTCATCCCGAGAGATTTGGGTAGTGGCAGAACTCTGCGCCACTGCGCTGGGAACGATTGAAGACCCGTACCACCGCGGCCGATCACCGGAAGATCAGCAACTGATGGCCATTTTTGGCGGGTCGCCTGCCGAGCCTCATACTGCGGAGCACGTCCACCATGGGGAAACCAAGAGGACCCAAAGGAACCACTCCAGCCGCCTCGGACACGGAGGCTCCGGATAAGGATGATCGACATGACCCAGAGAGTTCTGGAGGCCCTCACCTACAGCAGCAATTCGATAGAATTCTTGAGGCGATCGCAGATACACGATCAGCCCTACAACAAGACATCGCCCAAGTTGCGACGAGCTTAGGCCTCCTCAGAGCGGACCACAGTAAGCTCTCGGACAGAGTCAAAGAGGTGGAGAGCTCGGTGAAAGTCCTAGAACCGGCGCAAAAGACTCTGGCCGCTGCGATGAAGGATGCCCTGACCCGGATCGGTGACTTGGAGAGACGGGCGGAGGACGCTGAAGGGCGTAATAGGAGGAACAATATTCGGGTGCATTTTGGGGGCCTTGCTACGCCTGATACTCATGATCTGGTGCTCGGTCTTGTCTCGGTAGCCTGAGACTCGGTGACCCATTGCTGGCGCCCGGCCCACGCTCGGCCCTTAAGGCACACCTACGGTGGCTATCGTAGGATTAGTTGGGAAAGGGGAGTTTACTGAAGATACGGTTTGGATGGGAACTGGATGGTGCTATTTGGGTGCTATTCTGGGGTGGGTGGGAGGGAGTTTGTTTCAGGGGGAAGTTCTGTTGTTTTTGGGGGGGAGGCCGCCATTGGTGTTGAATCGACTATTGAACGATCCATGACTGAGCATTGTTGGGGGAACCTGGATGTGACAATTTTGGACAATGGCTGAGATCACTAATTTAAAATGCGTCACTTGGAATGTGCGAGGCCTTCACACTATGTCCAGACGACACAAAATTCTCGCTTATCTGGTGCGTAGAGGGGTGCAGATAGCGTTACTACAGGAGACACATCTTACTAAGGCGGAAGGAGCAGCGCTACAGCGAAGATGGAGAGGGCAGGTATACTACACCACATATTCAGCTTATGCGAGAGGGGTGTTGATCTGGATAAGAGCTGGGATACCCCTACAGGTTTCCAAATCTGTGGTGGATCCGGAGGGACGATACGTGGCAATTTCTGGCACATTGGGGGGCAGGGCTCTGAATATTTGTTGCATTTATGCGCCTAACGTGGACCAACTCGCCTTCCTGACCGAGTTGTCGGGCTCCTTAGCCCATTTCCTGTCGGGGACCCTCCTGATGGGAGGAGATTTTAACTCGGTGGTGGATGCTGACATCGATCGTTCACACCCCCCCCTTCCGGATTCCCCAGTCCGACGGATAGCTAAAGGTAGGAAGGAATGGCAGGCTCAATGGGGGCTGACAGACATTTGGCGAGCGCAACACCCCTATGCTAGAGATTATTCATACTTTTCTGGTATGCACGAATTGCATGTGAGACTGGATGGGTTTCTGGGGTCGGCGGAACTGGTGTCCACGACTGTGAGATCTGAATACTTGGCTAGGACCATCTCCGATCACAACCCCCTGTTAGTGGATTTCAGATGGTTTCCGGGGGTCCCTAGCGTGCCCACTTGGAAACTGCACCCCGAGATATTGGAGGATATAGTCTTCAAGGCAGACCTAGAGAATGAAATTACTGACTATTTTGCGACAAATGGGGGCACAGCTGGGTCGAGGGCCTCAGAGTGGGATGCTTTTAAAGTGGTAGTCAGGGGCTATTGTATATCCAAAAAAGTGGGAATGCGACGAGTCATCCTTGATGACCTGGCCAACGCAGACCGGAAGCTCCGCGAGATGGAGCTTTGCCGCCCCGGCCACCCAGAACTTCAGGAACGTACCGCTGCAGCGAGAGAGGCGGTGGCGGCGGAGGTCGAACGATTGCGGTGTTTTGATTATAAGGCCTATGTCACCAGATCGCTCGCAGAAGGGGACAAGTCGGGCGCACTCCTAGCCTGGCTGGCCAACCCCATGAGACGGACCACCCCGACGGTGTCCATGCGCACAGCGGAAGGAACTGAGGTACATACCCAACCGGAGATACTCGATTGCTATTTGAGATACTATGAAAGGCTGTACCGTAGTAGACTGACCCGCGATCCTGCCCTGATCGATGACTACTTACAATCCTTAGAGATTCCCGCACTTGAGCCTGAAATAGCGGAGACCTTGGGCACAGACATAGACCTTGGGGAAATCCGTAGCGCCATAAAAGGGATGGCGAGGAACAAGACCCCGGGCCTCGACGGGCTCCCGGTGGAATTCTACTCCGCCTATGTGGATCTCCTGGCTCCCCGACTATTAGTGGTCTAAAGGGAAGCGAAACGCCTGGGGCACCTCCCCGGCTTGATGTGTGAAGCCTTGGTAGTCCCCCTCCTCAAACCTGGTAGGGAGTCCGATGACCCGGCGTCCTATCGACAGTTATCGATGCTAACGGTCGATTATAAAATTCTAAGCAGCATATTGGCGTCGAGACTGCTGGGGCACATGCTTTCCTTAATACATGAGGATCAGGCAGGATTCATCCCTAAACGCAATACAACTATGAATATTCGTCGCCTATTCCGTTTACTGGAGGAGCCACACACGGAGGCCCCGTGCCCCTTGGTCCTTTCGATTGACCTGGAAAAGGCCTTCGACAGCCTGGAATGGGAATATTTACGCAGAGTACTACTGCGTTTCGGTCTGGGAGAGGGATTTGTCAGATGGACCATGGTACTTTACGCTTCGGCGACGGCCAGAGTGAGAACGGGCCCGCTGGTCTCCCAACAATACCCAGTGGAACGAGGCACGAGACAGGGATGCTCGTTATCCCCTCTGCTCTTTGTGCTCGCGGTGGAACCGCTAGCGTTATCGGTCCGGACTGGAGCCTACTTCGGCGGGCTACGGACTTCATCAGGACAACAATACATCTCTCTTTATGCCGATGACCTGCTGCTCTTCCTTGAGGACTCGAGCAATGCTCTGGTTGGGGCTGAAGCGGCTCTCACGACATTCGGAGAGATCTCGGGCCTCAAGGTGAACTGGGCCAAGACTTGCCTATTTCCGGTTCGAAAGGGGGAGTCCAGACCCGACACCACTAGAGAGATTCGATGGGAACCTAGCTGCCTCAAGTACCTGGGGGTATATGTGTACCATGACCCTGCCGATCTCCTGGACGGCAATATAGCCCGCTGTATTCGCGCGCTGCGAAGCAGCATGGACTTCTGGGCCACCTTGCCGCTTTCGGTGGCTGGGCGTATAGCACTGCTGAAAATGGTAGCACTACCCCGGTTGATATATTATTTTAGAGCGCTCCCGATTTGGGTTCCGCCGGCCACCTTCCGGCTCTTGAGATCTATGTTGGTGGGGTTCCTCTGGGGGTCGGGCCGCCGAAGGGTGGCGCTCCAGACCCTGATGAGACCAAAATCGGAGGGCGGCCTAGCGGTGCCGGATTTCGAAAAATACTACCTAGCGGCTCAATTGCAAACCTTCACCCAGGAGATAGCGAGAGAGTTCCGAGGCCCGGAGGATGGGAGAGGCAGGGGAATGCCCAGACACGTTATCTCCTACATCGCATTATGCCAGCACTTAGCTCTGACAGACCTTACGCTCGAGGAACGGACTATACGGCTGTGCTGGAATCGTGCACATGCCCGGGGGGAGCTGAAACTCCCGTATGCTCCGGAGATTCCATTGGGGATGATAACTGCCTTGCCACACGGTGGGGACTGGTCGCGCTTAAGGCACTGGGAAGATGCAGGGTTGCAGTTAGTGGGAGATCTCTATGAAGATGGGGTGCTACGGCCCTTCCAGGAGATTCTGGAACGCTTTGACGTTCCCCGAGGCGACTTCCTCCTTCACACAGCAGTTATTAGAGCAATTCAGACGCACTGGAAGAGGGGTATAGAGGAACCGCCAACGTCACCGGTGTGCCAGTATGTTATGATGTTATCGGGGACGGTAATGGTGGTCACGTGTTTATATAATAGATTAATCAATGAGGGACTGCCACCGCTCGACATACTACGGAACCGGTGGGAAGCCGACATAGGGAAAGATATACCGGAAACGACGTGGGCACAACTAATGTGTCGTGCCTGGAAAGGCACGCGCCACGCCCGGTTTCAATTGGTTCACTTTTATGTACTTCACAGGGCCTACCTGACTCCGGCGAAAATCCAACAATACTTCGCCTCAGACACGGCGGCTTGCCCCAGATGCCGATCGCCTGCGGCGGACCTTATACATATGCTGTGGTCCTGCCCAGCGCTGTCCTCCTACTGGCTCCTGATAGGGGACACCCTCAATGGGGTCACTGGGAGATCCTTGACCTTTGACGCGGCGGTGGGGATCCTACATTGGTTCCCTCATACCCCTAAAAACAAAATATCTAGTAAGTTTATTGACCTAGGGCTCATTCTAGCAAAAAGAGAGATAACCAGGCATTGGAAGGCACGAGTTGGTCCAACAGGCGCTAAATGGCACAATGAACTTCTGAAGTGGGCCACGGGGGAGAGCACCCTGCGATACCAACTGGCGAGGCGACAGCAGGATGAGAGGGTGCTAGAAGTTGCACTGGAATGGGAGACTTTAGTGCAGGCCTTGCAAGACTACAGCGCTTCCAGCGATTCCGAGAATGATGACGCAGCACAACCTGAGTCCCGTTAGGTGTCCATAACACTGGTTTCTACGCAGTTGATTAAGGTTTCTTTCCACAAGCTCTTCTTGCACACACACCACACTGATGGCGGGGCTGGGCGGGGGGAGTGGGGTAGTTAGAGGTAGAGGGGAGCGTAGATCGCTTTAATTTCATTTTACTAATATTCTGAGTCCTTTCACACTAAGTGGTTAGTCCCCGCTCCTCTGGGGGAAGTTGGGTTGGGTGGGTGTTGTGGGTGTTTTAGGATGATTTGGAAAAGTAGATGAAGATTGCTCGTTTATCTGGATCGACCCCAGCACACTACGGGATCCCCATATGCGACCCTTTCGCAAGACGCCGCCCGACCCTCGGGTTGTGGGCTGAATGGCTATGTATGGGAGGTGTTTCCTCACGGGGGATCTGTTGTTTTTTTTCTTTTCCATTGAAGTTATGTAGCTGATCTATCATGTAACTTTGGCTAATTCCTGCAATAAAAATATATTTAAAAAAAAAAAAGAACATTGAGTTTAATATGTTGGGTAAAGTCAGATATAAATGTGCTGCCAAAATTCAGAAATCCCAGCAGGGACTGTAACTTCTTAGGTGTACTTGGAGGTTGCAATTGTGCACACTTTTCCAGAGAGTGAGGGGCAAGACTTGTCCCTTCATTTATAAGTTCATAAACTAAGAAAAGGACACTGAGAAATGCTATATAAGATTTTTTGCAGTTAAATTTGTAACTAAGTCCAGCAAACCACGATATTGTGCGATCCACCGTTGCTAAATGGGGGTTCAATTCTCATCAACCAAGTAGATATCATCTACATAGGATAAAGTAACAGGGTCAGTTTCATAAAGAATCAACATAATTCTTGTTGCAAAAACTAACGTGCTGAAAGCGGCCAGTCATGGCTCTCAGGAGCCAAAATATGACAAAAAAACATTGAAAATATCCAAAGCGTTTTTATATTTTGTACGAACTACATTGTTAATGAGCGCAGTACTAAGGGTATTTTGTACCGCAAGAGTGTGTGTATGACTGTTCAAATGCCTATAATCTAAGACATTGAGATAAGAATGATCTGGTTTCAGGAAAAAGAGGAATATTCATATGAGATACACAAGGTTCAATCACACCCTGGTACTCCAGCTGAGAAATAATTTCATTTACTGGACTTTTCGCATCCCGTATAAAAAGATACTATGGATGTACCTAAGGGGTGGACCGTATAGGCATAAAATGGTGAGTAGAATCCTTATCTCAAACAGTATGGTTATAAAAAAGTGAAGGGGCAAAGGCGGGAGCCCATTCAGATGCATAAGCTTGTTTGACTTTCTCAGGGACAAGATGCAAGAAAGAACGGAGTATGACATCCTCAACCTGGGGGCATACAAGAACAAAAGGTGGGGGCAGTCGACCTCTGTCGAGAGAATGTCATAAGACGTAGTTAAATTGTCCCAAAATATTACTTTAATGGTGCATTTGACGTCACCTTCAATTTGAATATCCAAGTGATATAGTCTATCTAGAAGAAACATGTAGGTGTCCACAGTCTCAACTGTAATAAATGTTTCAGTTGCTTTCGCTACCAGAAATTGGTGGAGATTCCGGCGTACTATGGTAACTTCTGCTGCACTGTCGAGGAGAGTCACCGTCCAAATCCTGTTCAGGAGGAGGATTCCCACCATCTGAGGCATATTTAGCTGTTACAGCTGCAACTTTCTTCTTCTTAACCCCTTCCATGCTCATGACAAGGTCAGCTCGTCATGAGGCACAGTGGAGCTGTGCTTATGACGAGCTGACCTTGTCATGAAACAATAGTATTCAAGCAATCTCAGCACAGGAGGCGAAAACCCCTAGCAGCCAAGGTGTTAAAAGCAGCTTTATATCTATACTCTCTCACCATCTTCACGTCACAGGAGTATTGTGTCTTCCCTTTTTTAGTTTCACAATCACATATTCTTCCTGTCTGCGGTCAGATCGCCTGCCTATACTGTACTGATGGTCAGCAAGTCCTGAAACAGGAATCAGGAATCAGGCATCTGATAATTGTCAGGCGTCATCATTTTAGAGTGATCACAAACATCGTATCGCCTTTCAGAGATGCTGGGGGCAGAGAACCTCCACTTGTTCTACTTTTCTGCTGTTGTGGGTTAAATTTGTCCCTGGGTTTATTAGGAATCTCATGGGTGGGTTTGGCATCATTGTCAGGACTAGTCTTGCCAAACAGTGCTACTGAAGGTCTGGCTCCCAAACTAGTATGTCCTAAAGATGTACACACATTAACTATAATCACAGGCAACTTGTGCTTGCAGTCGGCAACTGCCACTGTGGCAAGTCGCTGGTGCATAGCCAAAGGCGCTGCTTCTGATTTAACATTAGAAAAAAACATTTTGGAGACGACACGAAAATTCCCGATAAGTCTCATCCCTAAATCAAGTGTCCCATGCTTATTCTGTATTTGTTTAAGATGTAAGGAAGACGGAATATTATATTTGTATATTTTTTCCCACTGTGTGGGACACAATTTTGCTAACTTCATTAAACGTGAGTCTCTAAGAATATTTGAACTCAGAACACAATCACAGTGTATACACCCAAACTTCAAATATTGCCAATAATCTAATGCATCTATAGGGGCATTTACCCTACAATTTGGGTAGGTGGTTTGGGGTGTGCTACAGATGATATACCGATCGGGTAAGCTCACCTAATATCATTCTGACACAGTCTCCACTCCTGAACTTTTCACCTACAAATCATTGTTTTCAGGTTAGCTTAATTAGATCAATGGAAGCGAACAAGACTAAAACACTCAGAATGCTTTAGCCTATTACACAAAAGTCAAGGACTGGAAACAGTGTCATTAACAACTTGTAAATATAAACAAAACGAAATGCCAGTACTGCAGAAATAAGTAAATCAAGTTTCAATGCACAATGACAATGAACAATTGTAGCATGACCACCATGTATAGTGTGTTTTGATTAGTCCTTTAATTTCTTTTACAATATAGAAAACTGTTTCACACAATTTTTTGAAGTTTTAACTATTTTCGAATACGGGAGGGGAGTGAATTGGCTATTAAAAGTTTTTTTCAAAGAAGTGTGAACTAGAAAAACAAGTGAAGGACAAATGGAAGGTTGGGGAGGTAACACTCATACACTTTCATTAGACATCCATCATTTGCTCTATGCAGACTCTCATACAACAATTCTACAGCACAAGAAAGGGTAAACAAAAAAAGGGGGGTCAGAAATGGTGGGTGGTGAAAAAGAATTTCATAAAATGGGAAAACAATGTTTTGAGCAATGCTAGAACATTTTTACAAAGAATAAGTAACCTCACCAAAGTTCATGTGAACGAGTTATTAAAAAATGGTGGGGTACTTGATATTATTCTCACATGACATTTAAACTCATTGTTTAGCAGGCCATCTAACCTATGTGTAAAAACTAACTAATTTACAATAGCATTTATTACAAAGATTGGCCTTGAAAGCAAAGAAAGAAAAGAAAGAAGGTCGACGCGTTTCGAAGCCCCTTCAATATGGGATTCTCCTCAGGACCTCAGGGAAGTTAGTCCTGCAAAGACAAAACAACAACATCTTACTAAACTAACCCTGAGCTAAACCTTCAACTTGTCTTCGGAACAACCAAAAATCAAGGAAATACCTTGTTTTCTCGAAATACCTGTCTTCTCATGTAGTCTAAAAAATTCGATTTTATATGGTACTGGGCAACTGTCAGAGCTGTGGGCAGAGAAGAGGCTGTCAGCTCTACCTCTATACATAGCCAGCTAGGTAATTCTGAACAAGCAATGCGGACCACACGAGTCTCCTACCTTCATAATGAAGTTAGTGACTTGCACATAACAGTGTTTTCTTTACGATCCTTTGTGTCAACAAATTTTATGGAAGCCTGTGTTGTGAAAGGAAAAACGGGCGGTAAGTCTTAATATCGGGGGAGTGCTGCCTTCCTGTCTCGAATTTGCTCAAAGAGCTAGTATGCCCGAAGGCATCCAGACTCACCAGTCGGGGGTAAGGGGCGGCCTACCTTAAGCAGGGCAAGGTGACTCCTCTCTCTCGCTCGGCGTTTTCGATTCTGCCGTCGCGTAGAGGGCTCGTTTGAAATCGTCATAAGAACGATGCACGCGTCAAGAAACTGAGGATTCTGGGAGACGTAGTCATGTACTAATTTGAATGTGTTTACTGACGGAGGTGAAAGGGCGGGGTGGGGGAAGGCAGAAGGGGGAGGGAGGGGGGTTGAAGAGGAGGGAATGGGGGGTGTTTAGTCATGTTTTCCTTAAGATCGCCATCTCTGTTGGAGGATGTATTTTGATTGCCATCGCCAGTATCCGGCATGGGAGATCTAGTACTGATCGAGGGTGGGCCATTAAAAGGTCCCGTACAGGTTATGTTTTAAGTAGTGTCAGAATGGCAGGCAAATGCTTGTGCACGGTGGTCATGCTCTAATTGGCAGTGCGTAAACAAGATGGGTTGCTACTAATAGTGGTCCAGTCATAGGTGGTATAGTTTGGACATCTCATTCAGTCTTGTGACTGCGGAATTACATTTTAGAATGAGAGTTGCCTCCCGTGTGGATAGTTTAGACTCTAGGTCGCCACCTCTCTGGTCGGGTTCAACCTTAGAGATTACTGTCCATTTGATATCATTTTCAGTATGAGCGTGATCTATCCAGTGTTGCACCAGTGGTGCCGTTAAGATGGCTTTTTTGATTCTTGATTTATGCTGGCTGATCCGCTGTCGCACTTCTTGGCTAGTCTTGCCTATATACAGTCTATTGCATGGGCAAAGTATGCCATATATGACATACTTAGTCTTACAATTTGTGAATTTGCAATGTTTCCACGAGATTCCATTGTGCTGGAATAGATCTCCTTCTATCGTTAAAGGACAACATACGCATGTTCCGAATTGGTGATGGCCTGTAATTGGTGGTAAATTGAGGTAATCTCTCATTGATAGAGGTGTTTGTTTTGGCATAGCCGCTCTTACTATGTGATTTGCTATGCTCTTGTCCTTTTTGAATGCAAATAATGGTAATTCCACTAATTGTCTGTCCAAGTCTTTTAGCAAATGCCAGTTCTTGCATATTTCCTTTTTCAGCCAATTGGATGTTGGGCAAAATGTAGAGACACAAACTATCCTAGTTTGGTCAGTTTTGACTTTCTTTGTTAAGAGTGTATCTCTGGGTGTCCACCACGCTCTTTTAAGAGCACGTTTCAGTAATTTGGCAGGGTAACCTCGAAGGAGTAGTCTCTCTGTCAATGTTTTTGCGTGTAGCATATATTCATCTTTGTAGGAACAATTCCTGCGGATACGCAGGAATTGTCCCAGGGGTAAGTTCTCTTTCAGGCTTCTCGGGTGGTAACTTGAAAAGTGCAATGCTTTATTGCGGTCTGTTCCTTTCTTGTATAATGTAGTGACTAGAACTCCATCCGTACAATATACCTCCACATCTAGAAATGGTAGTCGATGTTTAGAATGTTGGACACTAAATTTTATATGCTCAGTCCTGTTAGTGAGCCATTGGTGAAAGTCTAATAGTTGTTCTTCCGTTCCTGACCACGTGAAAAAAATTTCGTCTATATATCGGAGCCAACCTCCGATCCATTGTGCATAAGGGTTGTTCTCATAGATGTATATTTCTTCGAATTGGCTCATGAAAAGAACTGCTAATTCCGGGACGAAGGGACAGCCCATGGCTACACCCCGGATTTGGAAAAAGAAATCTTCTTTAAATTTAAAGAAGTTTCTTTGTAATGCCAATTTTGCCAGATCTACAATGAAATCGGTTGGTATTTGCATAGGTCTTTCTCTCATGTTCAAAAAGAATCTTAGTGTTTCCAGTCCCTCATCCTGGGGGATCTGGTTATATAGCGATGTGATGTCCATACTAACCAGGTAGTCTTTATTTTCTTCGAATGGTAGAAGGGTCAGCTTGTTGATGAAATCGGTAGTGTCCTGTAAAAAAGATTTAACTTGTGACATGAAGGGTTTTAGAAAGAAATCAATGAATTTAGAAACTGGTTCAAAAAGGGAATCACAACCAGAGACTATGGGTCTCCCAGGTGGTTCTTTCAACTTGGAGGCATCTGTGGAAGGTGGTCATTTAATTTTCTGAACAGCGATGCTTCTTCTGAGGTTTGAGCTTACTAGAATAGAGTGAATTAATTATTACTCTAATTTGAGGCCATTCCTTTTGCTAAATTATTTCCCTGCTAGCTGTAACCGGCCACGCGTTGCTGTGGCTCAATCTGGTTAAATGTAAGAGAAAGAAAAGAGTAAGCGCACGTTTCTAATATGTTTAATTTCACAATGCTTGTGGGTATACAATATGTTTTTGTCCATCCTAATATATGTAGACTATTGTCTATATGCATCCCTTGTATTTGTTGCGCAGCAACCAAATCAATAGGGTCTGTTTGGGTTGCAAAGTGAACCAATTCCTGCCCCCTCCCTCCACCCACTTCCCGGTCTGCCACCCTGACACCAACTGTCCATCCTAATATATGTAGACTATTGTCTATATGCGTACTTGTATTTGTTGCGCAGCAATCAAATTGATAGGGTCTGTTCGGGCCTTTCGATTAAAAACATGCGCGGATAGGACACATGCGTATTCAAATCCAACGTTATGTATATATAAACACGCGCTAATGTTGCAAAGTGAACCAACTCCTCCCCCCTCCCTCCACCCACTTCCTGGTCTGCCATCCTGACACCTACTGTCCATCCTAATATATGTAGACTATTGTCTCTATGCATCCTTTCTTAATGTTGCCAAGTGAACCAACTCCTCCCACTCCCTCCACCCACTTCCCGGTCTGACACTCTAATGTTGCAAAGTGAAGCAACTCCTCTTCCCTCCCTCCACCCACTTCCTGGTCTGCCATCCTGACACCAACTGTCCATCCTAATATATGTAGACTATTGTCTATATGCGTCCCTTTTATTTGATGCGCAGCAACCAAATCAATAGGGTCTGTTCGGCCTTTCAATTAAAAACACGCGCGTATTGGACACGCACATATTCAAAACCAAAATTGTGTATATATAAACACGAGCTAATGTTGCAAAGTGAACGAAATCCTCCCCCCTCCCTCCACCCACTTCCCGGTCTGCCATCCTGACACCAACAGTCCATCCTAATATATGTAGTCTATTGTCTCTATGCGTCTATTGTAGTTGTTACGCAGCAACCCAATCGATAGGGTCTGTTCGTCCTTTAGATTAAAAATACAGGCGTATTTGACACGCGCTTATTCAAATTCAACGTTGTGTCAAAATTTTAAATCAATCGGTGAAGAACTTCCGTAGATTTAGGATTTTTATAAAACACACATTGACATTTTTATGTGTCTGTTTGTGCTTTCGATTAAAAACAAACACGTATTCGACACGCGCGTATTTAAATCCAACGTTGTGTATATAAAAACACTTGCTTGTACGAATGCAACGTTGTGCCAAAATTTCAAAGCGATCGGTGAAGAACTTTCGGAGATTTGAGATTATGAACAAACAAAGAGTTACATTTTTATTCATATAGATAACATCAGTCCCCTGGGTATGAACATGATATAGAGACTGGTGACTCAGCTACATAGGTAGCTTAAGGGAACAAAGATTAGAGGTTGTCATCAAGCCATTATACAGATGGGGGTAGCCACACTGTGACCTTACAAGGAGCAGTATCAGCTAGTGCTACAGCACTCATAACTGCCACAGACAACATTTGCATGCTCCTTGACAGTGGAGACACAACAGCCTTTATTCTCCTGGACCTCTCTTATGCATCTGACATGGTCTCACACCCCATTCTCATCAGCAACCAACAAAACACCGTCCGCTGAATCTGCTCCTTCTTAAATGACAGAACTCACGCTGTCATCCTGGCACCCTACTTATTGAAAGCTTGAAAACGCATCTGTGGAGCGCCTCAAGGATCATCGCTCAGCCACATGATCCCTCTAGCCAATTACATCAACTTCCTCTCCTGAGTCAAAACCATACATTGTATACTGCTCTCTTGGACAAGATCTCCCAGTACAAGAAACATGTTCATCACTAACTGGATGAAAGCCAGCTGTCTCAAGCTCAATACTGACATGACAGAAGTAGCGATGTTTGGCAAGAACACCTTGCCAATGGATTCCAACTAGTGGCCGGCTGAAATCTGGCCCACAACACGTCAAACACCAACACCAGGAACCTCAGAATCACTATAAACAGCAAACTGGACAAGTTAACGCCATCACAACATCCTGCTTTCACAGCGTGAAGATAATGAGGAAGATCTTCAAATGGCATCCAAACAACACGAAGAAAACGTCACTCGTGCCCTAGTCACCAGCAAGTTGGCCTACTGGGATAGTCTCATTGCTGGAAGCACAAAACAACTTGCCAGAAGACTACACACCATCTAGAACCCAGCAGTTAGACTCATCCTCAATCTCCCACATAGAACTCACATTACAACATACCTCATGGTGCTTTACTCGTTCCCGATACACATACACGAACATTTCAAATTCTTCACAAAGATATTCAAGCCTTTACACAACGTACGTCCCGCCTACTTTAATAATATCATCTTCTTCCGCCAACCATCCAGACACTTCTGCTCCACAGGACTCTTACTCGCACACATCCAACTTATACACAGAACCATATCAGTAGGGAGGGCACTCTTTTACATCGCTCTTAAAGAACAGAAAGACCTCACACTCCATATCATAGCGTCCTCCCTCGTGAATTCCGCAAAAAACTGAAGACCTGGTTTTTCAATTAACTAGCCCACTCTATGTAGGGCTAGTCACAAACAGCGGATCAACACCAGAATACCCTAGTGGTTGATAGTACGCTTTACAAATGCACATAAAATATCCTACCAATCAGGGCACAGATGGACAGGATACTACCACTATCAGATGTGGACAACATGGAAACCTTTCAAAATGAGTCTGCAAGAGACAAGATGTGACAATAGTAAGAAGCACACTAAATAACTCTCAGTAATTCATAGAGAGCAAGAATCACACATTATGACCTAACACTACCTTTATGTAATTACCAGCCTACCAGCCATGAATGCTTGACACAAAGAGAACTAAGAGCATGATTAAATGTTAATTGCACTTCTGCCTGTCTAGTTAATGCCACACACCATTGGTTGCCAACATATTCAAGATTGTATTGATGCTTTCGTTAGCACTTTTAATAATTTATGGTTGCTGTTGAAGCCTATGGAAAATATACATCTAGTTGCATTATTTTTGTGCATATGCTTTTTAACTATTATACTGCTTTTCAGAAAGATATATTGTTCTTTGAGCATAACAGTTTTCAGAATTTCCATTTGGCATAAGGACAGCAGTAATAATATACTATTTAGTGGTGTTTAATGAATGGCAGCTATTTCCTCCTTTCAAATCATGCAGTTTGATCAGGCATCAGACTCCAAAGGAGTAAATTGTTAAATGGAAACTATAATGAAATATTACGCTATGGGGTTATTTCTTGTTAAGTACTTGCTGTGTTGAGCAGGCTGACCTACATGTACAGTTCTTTTCAGAAAAGCATGCTTACACAAAACCTGTGGCTATTGTAATAATTTGTTGACTGACAACATAAACTGTTTGAGATTATGCATTGATTTGAAAAGCAAAATCTAAAGAAAAATAAAATGCAAGTAGCAAAAGAATAGATTTGTAAAGCCCAAGCTATGATTAGTAAAATCATCTGTTCTTGGCTGTCCTACCTCTTGACCGCAACAAGACAGGTTTAGGAAAAGTACTCAGGCAGCCATAGTTTATGATAGAAAAGACAACCCTTAGTAAATGTTCTCCAGTGCACCCCTTGGTGCATTTACCGACATTGATTATGCTGATGTAGGACACTTAGGCAGTGCTGACTTTACGCATGGGCACGATAGGCAGTTGCCCTAGGTCCTCATAAGCACAGGACCCCCATGCACACCCGAATGTAAGACTAATTTTCCATTGAACATTTGTATTCATGTGAGTGGTTGTGTACACAGTGCCCAGTGCACTGCGATGACCGAGGACCTATAATGCTGCTAATATTGCCCTCCACTTAGGGACTCATTTAACACACTGAAAGCAGGAACAATGGATTCCCAGCCTCTGCGAGCTCCCCCCTCAGCCACTGTCAGACGAGAAATTATTGAATTTCAGTTGGTGAGTCACGAAATGCGGTGTAGGGGTTAAGCAGCATGTTTTTTAAAGACAGCCTCTAATTTATGTTAGCACAGTGTTGATTTGTCCTCTCTGAGATCGTCATGCAGCCGACAATCATATGGCAGCTGTTACCAAAAATCTCCAAACAGCTACCCAGCAATCTGCTGGAATATTAGCACTCTTGCCAGCTTATGACTAAATCAATGTGGAGGTGTGACCTTAATTCAGACGGATGCATCAGATCAGTTTTGAAGTTAATACAAGACCACAACATACCAAAGGGCCACTTGTTGGCAGGCGGTAAGCAGACTACCTGGGCAATTATGAGGGTCACATTCAGTAGATACTGGGATGCAACTGTTGTGCAAATTGGGATGACCTTGGAGAAGGATCATGATACAAGACGTCATTAGTCCGACCAGGGTGCTCATTAGAGGTATCTCGTGAGAAGTGTACTGCTCACCTGGACATGGACATCAATGATGTGGACTGAGACTTTGTTTTAAAAAAAAAAATTCAAGGATATCCCAGAATCCCTGATTTAAGTTTGTTCCGTTTAATATTGTCTACAGGATACATCTAACCCACACGAAAATCAGTACATTTTAAGGGGTACAAATTCACTGTGCCCTAGGTGAGCAGAAGATGAGGAGGGTTTATAAAATGCTGTGAGGATGTTGCATCTTTGCACCCTATTGCAGCAAATTATACACTAGGGGCCAGATGTAGGTCGGTCGGTAACGGCCGAAAATCGGTATTTTCGGCCGTTACCAATCGGTAAATAGGTGATAGGTATGTAGGGGGCATTATTTCACCGAATCGGTAAAATTACCAATTCGGTAATTTTACCGATTCGGTAAAATAAAAATTCGGTAAATTTACCGAATCTGAGCCACCCAGATGTAGGTGGGACTCTTCAGAGTCCCAGAGGCCTTACCGAATCGGTATTTTACCATCAAATCCAATTTGATGGTAAAATACCAATTCCGGTGTGCATGCACAAGTGTGCATGCACACCTATGCCATGTGACAGGCAGACCTGCCCTTAGGGCATGTATGCCTGCCACATGGCACCCGAGCCTGTTTTGGGGGTGCCAGAGGGTGTCAAAGTGACACCCCCTGCACCCTCGTGAAAATCGGTATTTACAGATTCGGTAAATACCGAATCGGTAATGCCCATTCATTCCTATGGGCTTCAAAGCCCATAGGAATGAATGGGCATTACCGATTCGGTATTTACCGAATCGGTAAATTCCGAAATCATCCGATTCGGTATTCCAGCACCTCTGGAATACCTACATATCCACCTCATAGATTTACCGATTTTTAATTACCGAATCGGTAATATTCGGTAATTAAAAATCGGTAAATCTATTTCACCTACATCTGGCCCTTAGTCTATAGTAACAGACAGGTCAGTTCAGATAAGCCCAGAGATATGCTTACTGGGTCTATTCCCACACCCCACCAGTAAGAAGACAACCAATAAATTCATAGGTTTGGTATTGCTGCTGGCCAGGCAACATAATTCAGTGAACTGGAAATCTCTTAGTGCACCGATTTTATAGATCTGGTGAGGTGACATGCTGAAGTGATAGACACATGGCAGTCAATATTACAAATTAAGTCACCTGATGTGGTGGAAGCATGGGATATGATACTGCAAGAGACATTGTACCAAGCTGAGTGGGTGAAGGGAGGCAGTGGGAGAAATGAGTAGGGAACTGTTCGACCTGACAGCCTTAGGTGGGTTTCACCCAACCTTTTGCCTTCCAAACTCCACTTTCACATTTTTGCTGGTATTAGGACTCTTCACACTTAACCACACTTAGTCAGTCAAAAATAACTTTATTTGGTTTGTCACAACCACAAAGTGTGCATAAAAACGGAAGATTATAACAGGCGAAATTTAAAAACATATTCCTAATCATACTTTAAAAATATTTACAGTTTTGTAAAGAATTCCCTTTCCAGCCCGAGCATTTGATCTTTTTCAGCTTTCGTGAGTAAGTTATCTACTAGTGTCATAAAGTTTACCCCGCGGCATATTAAAATGTTCGATGTGGCACCCATCCAACTTGTTACCGCCTGTTGGCAAGTGCGAATATTTAAGTAATTTAAGGCGGTTTTCAACAATTTCCTTCTTTCTTCTCTTTCTCTTTCAGGTCTTTTTTTCTGTGTGGTACCCACATAGACGACATGTCTTTTCTTGCTGTTTACTTTTCCAAGTGGGGACCAAATCCTTAGAGCAATAGTCACCTGTATGCCATGAACCTCCTTTTTAGTGATAGACAGAAATGTGCTGCTAAGTAGGGTTGTGGTTTTGGTCTTTTATACAAGTTCATTACCACCCATGCATGACGGCGTATGGACAATCTCCTTTTATCTTCCACAAAGGATAATGACTTAGCCCTGGTATTACACACTTTATTGAATGATGATCGTTCCAAGTTGCTGTTCCAGGCTTCCTCGATCTCTAATGTCTCCAGGGCGGTGCGTAGGTAGTCACCCCAAGTGTTAAGGTTCTTTTGATCATATTGTGCTTTTATTTCCGTCCAGCATAAGTTGTTCAGCGTTCCTATTTCTGATGCTCTAAATTTCCAGCACAGTTTTACAAAAATTGCCTTCCTTAGGTGTAGTGCTAAGGTGATTGTGCTCTCGTCCTTAAACATGGTAATATTGATTCATCCCCAATCAGCATATTTAATTTTCTGATTAGTCCCTACTAAAGTGGTAATGCATGTACCCAGGGCCTGTAATATAAATCCTACTATTGGATCTGCAGCACCGATTATGCCATCCACTTAAGTAGCTCTTTAACCATGTCTCAGGCCTGCCATTGCAGAGCCTGTGAGCGCAGTTTACACTTCCATGTTGACCTGGCCTTTTGCCTGGTCCAAATCTTCCCTTTTTATACATATGTTACACCTAAGGAATGCACCGAACAACCCAGAGAGCAGGGCACAATGCATTTAAAAGGTAGGACATATACTTTAAGTTTTACATTCCCTGGCAGTGAAAAACTCTCAAACTCGTTTTTAGCCACTGAATGGCCTATCTTTCCCGTAGGAAAACATTGGGAGTACCTTGTTACATGTTATAGTGTAATTTCCAATTTGGAAGAGAGAACCCTTCAAGTCTGGTGTCTCTGGAATCACAATTGCAAATCCAAACTTATGATGAAGTCAGGTTTTAAATTGCAATTCTGAAAATGCCACTTTGAAAAAGTTGGCATGTTCTTGCTTGACCCATTTGGTGCTCTGATATCACATGGGTGGGTGTAGTTGGCATTTGGGCTTTGTGTATTCCTCCTAAATAGCAACACACAAAATACGTTTATGTGTATCTCAATGGGACATAGCTGACATCTGTGCACTACAAAGGCACCATTGGGTAGAAAGACTAGACCTCAGTCACCACAACTTCAGTACACTGCTGGACCTGTGGATACTCTGCCAGGAAGTAGGACTGCTGGGCTGCTCGAAGGACTGCCAACCTGCTGGACTGCTACTCTGAAGGAGCTTCAGCCTTGCTGTGCTGACCTCTTGCCTGGTAAGGGAAAACTGGTTCAGGAACCCATCTTGAACCCAGGACCCCAGAGACTCAAAGGGCTTGTTTGCGGGCCTTCTGACCTGAGCCTGAGTGACATAACAGGCTCCTGACATCTCCTGAATACGTCTTCAATGAGTTCCTGACCCCCAAGAGGCACCTCTCAGATCCTGGCCCTTGGAATGTTTCTTAAATTGTTAAAGTTAATCTTTTGGGCTCTTCACAAACAGGCCTGTTGACTCCGTAACCGCGCCGCTCAATTGGACAATCAGTGCACGCTGCAGCAAGTTCATCTCTTCACCCAGCAATAATCATCAGACCGCAAGGCCCTAGCCAAACCGTCTGTATCACCCGGCCTGCTCTTTGGGCCTTCCTGAACATCGCCAGCGACGCTCTCCATGCTCCCGAAAAATAACTTCCTGCTGAACTGCACTCTTGGCACAAAATTTAAGAAGGTAACACTTCAGCAGGAGTAATCTGGGACAGTATCCCTTCCACACCTAATCGCAGTGAGCCTGAACTTTTGAATTTGAGCTTGTCTAGCGCAACCAGATATCCACGGTTGGCACTTTCTGTTTCTATGTGCTATTTGACAGTTTATTCTTTTAAAAATTCATAACTCAGTCCTACTTATTGAATTTTTGTCATTTGGGGCTTGCTTTATTTATTAAAATAATCTCTATTGCTCTAACTTTGTGTGGAATCGTTTTGTGTGGTGCCCTTATTGGTTTTCCGCTTCGAAGTGGGCACAAATATTTTACACACTGCCTCTAAGTTAAGCCTGACTGCTTTTTGCCAACGTACCATAGAGTGAGCACAGGTTAATTTGGGGTTTGCTTGTACCTTACCAAGGCTAGGATTGTAGTTGCTGCTTGACCAAGGCTTATGCCTCAGTCAACTAACAACCCAATTTTCTAATAAGAACTAATTGGGTTTCGAAATGGTTTTGGAGTAGTCTGTGCATAGGACGGGGCAGATTTACAAAGAAAGTGACTCAGTGCGTGCCGCAAGCCATTTGACTGTTCCGTACTGAGTCACTTTCAAAGCACAGGGATGCAACATATTTACTACAATATGTTGCATCTCTGTGTTTCCCCCGCTGGTGCACAAACTGCTGCCATGGGCCGACACAGGCATCCTTGCACCATGGTGCAAGGATGCCTGCATCGTGGGGAGTTTATTTATGTGCAGGAAGGGTCCCCTTCCTACACATAAACAATCTGAAATGGTGTTTCTCAACTTCTATGTGCGCTGCATTAGCACACATAGAACTTGCAAAACGTCATTGTTTTACTGATTGTCTACGTGCAGGAAGGGATACCTTCCAGTACATAAACAATCATCTGAGGTGATTTCCTCTGTCTACGTGTGCTGCAGAATGCAGCACTCATCAAAAGAGGAAAAAACTAGGAGAAATGAATACATTTCTCCTTGTTGCTCCTCCCTATGCCTCCCCTGGGGAGGCGTAGCATTCCGATTCTTTTCCAGAATTACGATTACTCATAAATCTGGAAATGTATACGGTTCAATGGGTGTTGCTTGAGAACACCCACAGCAACACCCATGCAATGCCCCTTTCATGTAAAGTGCTGCATGCAAAGAGGCCATATTTACAAGAACAGAAAAAGTCATGCAGGGTGGCTTTTCCTGTCCTTGTAAATATGGGCACTAAAATGCGCTGCCTGTGCCCCAAAAAAGTGACGCACCTGCAACCAGGGGGTTGTAAAAACTGCCCCAGTATGCTTTGCAAGTTTGTGAACGCCCACAAAACTGTATATTTATGGGTACTTAGAAACTCCGATCATCCTCCTTTACACTCCTGGAAATGATCATAAAGATAATGTAGCCCACTGTTACAGTAACTTCTGTTCTAACATAGAAAGGGGCTCTGCTCAGCTCGTCATCAGCACACGAGCACCGTGGCTGATGACGAGCTGAGCTCGTCATCAGCATGGGAGGGGTTAATAAACAATTTTTTTACTGTTGATCTTTCTAACAGTTTTAGTACAGGTATCAAACATTCAATTATTTTAGTTACCAGATTGAGACTAAGTTCAAGTGTGATTCAAATCCAAAATGAAAGAGCCAATTCTCTTTCCTTGCAATACCTAATATCAGCAGTTTGGCCTCTAATAGGACTGTCAGTACAGTGACTGCCTTCATCACCTCTGTAACCATGCTCCGGAGGTGCTGGATTAATGGACAGTCCCAGACCGTATTATAGAAGGTACCTATGATATCAAATCCCCAGGCATACCCGTCTGACTCACATCGACCATCCGGTGTAATCTGGATTCAGAGAAGTAGGAACTATGTAACAAGCAGAGTTGCGCTAAGCAAAATTGGGCTTATATGGCTACCTCTCTGGTGCTCTGCAGAGCCTCCCCCGATTCCTCGTCTTCCAAGGGCAAGGTGCCCACATCATCCATGATAGTCTCTCACAATGGAAGGAGGGGGTCAGGCGTTATTCATTAGTTGTTTGTATGCTAGGGAGACTGTCTTAGTGGGCATAGGATCCAGGAGCAGCCGGTCCTCCATAGGGGAGTAGTCCTGAAAATGTTTCGCTTGGGCTAGTACATGTTGTAGCTGCCTGTAGCAAAACATCTCCCTCTTTTCTAGGGCATATTCCTTCTGCAAATCTTAGAAAGTTTGCAGTAAGCCCCCCTCCAAACATCTCCAAGCTTGTCTATTCCTATAATGTCCCATCATTGGTGGCTTTGCAGCCTCTTCACCTTCCACAGGCAATGTTATGTTATTTATATTTGTAAGGCACACAGCTACCTGAGGGGTTTCCCAACACCATCCTGATAGGAGGGAACAGAAACATTACAGATTAAACATCCATGTTTTCAAACATTTATGAAATCTCTCATAGACGGTTTCCTTTCGAAGTGAAATGGGGAGAGAGTTCCATAAGGATGGTCCGAAGTAAGAAAAGGACCGACCACGCATTCGCATCAGTTTGATTCTGGGGACCGTGAACTTAGCATGTACGGCAGAGCACAGGGCACGTAGAGGTGTATAGGTTTGGGCTACATATTGCAGATATTGTGGAGCCAGACCAGTTTTGATGTTGAACATATAGCTCAGGGCTTCGAATCTAATACGATTCTCCACCCTAAGCCAATGAAGATCACGAAGGGAGCCAGAAATAGGTGGTGAGTTAGGAACACGGCAGAGCAGCCTGGCAGCCGTATTTTGCACCACCTGCAGTCTCTGTGTCACCACTTTGTTAGAAACCAAATAGAGAACATTGCTGTAGTCCAGCCTAGATGTAACGAGGGCCTAGACTACAGTTCTCTGAGTGGAGGGGGGTAGAATCCAAAGAATTTTCTTCAACCATTTAAGAATGGTGAAACAAGTTGACGCCAACTTTATAACTTGTTGTTTCATCGTCAGTTGGTTGTCGATGATAACGCCCAGGTTGCGAACCTGCTGAGCAGGCCGGGGTAAGGCACCCATTTCAGGGTGCCAATGCTGGGGGCCCCAGAAATCCTGTTGCTTCCTGAGAATCATTACTTCTGTTTTTTCTCTGTTAAGTTTGAGAAGATTATTTTGCATCCAAGACGCAATTTTCCTCAAACAGGACTAGAGAGCTAATGATTTAAATTTTCTAGATGAAGAGAGGGAGAAGATTATCTGCGTATCATCGGCATAGGAAAAAAGAGACAGCCCAGCCTCTTCGGCAACATCTGCCAATGGGCGAACATAGACATTGAACAGCAAGGGGTTCAGCACTGTTATCACTGTTCCATAGTGCGGTTTTGATTGTTAACTTATCTCTCCACCCTAGATGTCGACTGGTCACTGTCCAAGCCTGCACTACCGTCTGGGTGTGAAACTGGAGCATTTCTTTCTTTGACCTCTGATTAAGAAGAGCAGGTTTGCCCCCTATCACCTATGGCCCAGTGGTTCACCCTATAGGCCGGCTCGCCTCTCCCACCAAACACCTAGTCATTCACTACTATCAACTGGGCCACCCAGTAGTAAGTTCGGAGGTCTGGAACCACAGGCCTCCTTCAAAGGCCATGCGCTGGAATTTCACGACGGATATTCACGCTGAACACCCGTCCCAAAATAGTGTCCTCATCGTACTGTTGACTTTGCAAAAATAACTGTCAAGGATTTTATAAAGGATGTTTTAAAGTATATGTAGCATGCATGGAAAAGGCCATCATTTTAAAGAGCACAGCTCTCCCCATTAAGGTAATGGGTAGCATATACCAATGGGTCGAATCTGCCTGAAAGCGATCTAATTGGGGGAGCATGTTATGTTGTAGGAAGTCTGCCTCCCTTCTAGGTATGTGAATCTCCAGGTAACAGCACCTCCTATTCTCCACTGGGGCTGGGCAAAGGGCGGAAGGACCAACTCCCCCGAGAGCGGGAAAATCAGGTACTTATCCCAGTTAATTTGGTAGCCTGAATAGCTCCTGCTGAAGTTGAATATATGGAGAATCCACGGAACAAGAAGCGGGGCCTTGTCACATAGAACAGAATATTGTATGCATAGAGGGAAATCCGTTCCTACCACTCCCCTCCACTAACAATTCTCCAAATCAAGGGGTCCTTGCATGCCCAGACTGCAAGGGGCTCCAGGACCAGGGCGAAAATCATAAGCAACAGGGGGCAACCTTGTAATATTTCAGGGATATAGTCCCAATCAACACTTTTGAATGCCATACGCGCGTCGAAGAAAAGCACTGCTGCCTCCTCAGCCCCTGATTTCGCTGTCATGTACATCAGCCCCTATAGTCATCATAGGTTAGGACGTGTGCTCCATCTCGACATAAAGCCGAATTGATCAGGATAAATCACTGATGTTATGACTCCTGACAGTCGATTTGCCAAAACCTTAGCCAGTACTTTTGGTTCCATGTTGAGCACAGACATAGGGTGATAACAGCTACAGGCCATTGCAGGATGACCAATCTTTGGGATTACCACTATTATGGCTGTTCTCTGGGAGAGCCCCTGTTTCTTTACCAGCCAGGTACATAATGAGGATGTGAGGAGAAATCTTGTGAGATCTTCCTCCGAGAGGGATTTACAGTGTCATAGTCACTAGGAGCTCTGTGCAGTCCGCCTCAGATCTATAGGACTTAGAAGCATATATGCTTTCGCAATAAGATGCAAATGTCTTGGCTTGTCTGTATATTTTCCCCACTCGAGTCATGCAGTTCAGTCACCCAGTTACTCCCTATATCTCACTTTTCCAACCAGGTAATAAGCTTGGTAGCCTTATCGCCCACTTCATAAAGTCTCCTTTGCACCACCAGGGCAAGAACCATTGCAGCATTTTCTGCAATGTCCTTCATTTCTTGCTGCCAAAGGCGGCGTACCAAGTCTGCACCCTGGCCCATCCCTTCAGTATCTCAACTTCTAGAGATTTAATCTATCTTTCCAGGGTCTGATATCGTGCCAGGTCTTCCTTTTTTCGTTTCCCTAATTAGGGCCTGAACATGTCCCCATACCACCCCCTTATATGCCTCCCAAAGGTTGCAGTGCAAAGCTACTGACCCCACGTTATGTTGAAAGTAGCGGTTAGTACACTCCACTATCTGGCCCCGCATTGTCCTATCCTTTTAAGTGCCATGTTGCAATTCAGGGTGGTACAACATTGTCCACCGCTGGTCCTGCTAACCAGGTAACCACCAGGGAGTGGTCTGAAATGCCTTGCGCTAAATGCTGAGTGTTAAGGAAGTGGCCTATACCGTTACAGTAAGCGAATTAATAATCCAGTCGGGAGAAACTACAGTGCCAAGCTGATGTGCATATTGATGTTCTGTCTTGTTTAGGGACCTCCTTAAGTTGGGCAACCCCAAAGATTCCAAGAAGATTTTAAAGGGAGTCCCACTCCTGGTGTCCCCTTTTTCCGGGCATCTATCATGTGTCATGGACATGACATCATTCATGTCTGCCCCCAGGATCAGGGAGCCCACCAGCAAGTCCAGGAGTGTCGCCCCATGGCAGGAAAGGGTGTATCCTTGCATCCCGGGTGGGGCTTAGACAGATCCTAGGTTTAGAACATTCCCCCTCTCGCAGGCCTGTTTGGAATACATATCTACCCAAAGGGTCTCTCCAGGTCCGGCCCGGGGTGTATGTTGTTGCAGACCGGAGTCCAGGAGTGTCGCCCCATGGCAGGAAAGGGTGTCTCCCTGCATCCTGGGTGGGGCTTCGACAGAGCCTAGGTTTTGATCGTGCCCCCTCTCACAGGCCGGTTTGGAATATATATCTACTCAAAGGGTCTCTCCAGGTCCGGCCCGGGGTGTATGTTGTTTCAGACCGGAGTAGAATACCCGTACCCTGTGACCCCGATGAGTAGCCCGCATGTGCGATGAGTGTGTATCCCCATCTGTATAGGGCTCTACAATTTTCTCCCTCCTTCTTCCTGCAGGAAAACTAAGTTGTGCTTTTGCTATTTTATGTACTGCAGTACCAATGTGCACTTTACTCTTGGACCCAGCCCGCTGATGTTCCAGGATATAATTGTAAGTTCTGATTGGTTACAAACCTCTATCATGCATTCGTCTAAGTGTTTTCACCTTTGTAGATTGTGTCACCCCTCCCTGATATGGAATTGTCTCCCCAGCCTGGCCCATGTGTTCACTATTGTTTCGCTGACTTCCGCGCAACCTCTGTTAAAACTACACTAAATTGAACTGTCCCCAAAATACCCCACTCTCTCTTACCCAGCACCGTGGGACTAGAACTGCTCATCTCCCCAATTTTCAGAGCGCCTATTGCTTTCAAGTGTAACTTAAACATGATAGGGAGTAGCCCGCTCCACTCGTCCCTCCCTGCGAGCCTCTACCATCTGCCAACACTCTGTGGTCGAGGGGAGATCCAGGGACACATAACCGAGCCCCAGGGGGCCATCAAACCTTCCCTCAAGTCACTCGGGGAGGGGAGAAGAAGAGTCTAGTAGGGCATAGTCCATCCATCTTATACCCAACGTCCGCAAGTATAAATCCTCCTCCTCCCAGGCTCCCGCCCAGACTCAGAACCCTGGCTGTTGATGAGAGTCATGACTTTTGGCATTAATGTGTTCATGCACTCAGGTCTCTGGATCCCCAGTTCTCATCTGCAAAGAACCCTCATGAGTTCCAGGCCAAGGTTAATTCTGGATCGGGCTCCCTCGCTGGCAGTCATCACCACTCGGGTAAGTCCTACTCGGGCCCTTCTGTATCTGACATTTCTGTAGCCAATTCCATACCACTGCAGGTGATTGGAAAAACTAGGATTTTCCCTCAGCAAGAACTCGCATGTTTGCTGTGAATAGCATAATGTATTTCAGTTCTTTTTCTCTGCACACCTTCTTCACCTGATCAAAGCTCCTCTTTTGCTTCTGGACTTGAAAAGTGAAGTCTGGCAAAAAACGGATAGTAGTGTTTTCATACTTCAGGACTCCTTGGAATGGGCTGCCTGTAAGATTGCATCTCAGTTCCTATGTTTGGAAATACTGCCTATTATGGTATGTCCACCTCTGGGCCGCGATGGGTCCACCAAATTACTACTAAGCACCAGAGACTTCCCAGTCACAACCTCTCCCGGGGCTTTCTGTTGCCGGGCTGTTCCATGCCAGCGTGCACACCCTCATCGCCATCCAGGCGCCAGCAGTGAGGAAAGGGGGTCTGATTTTTGCACATCCGGGGCTACAACACTTTCCCCTTGCCCTAGATACAAGCTGTGGCTCCAACAATAACAGATATCATGACAGATAGTGGGTTTCAGGCAAAAAGCTCACAGGAACTCGTCTATGTTGCAGTCATCTTGGTTGGAGCCAAGCCACGTCCCGTCTTGTGACTTTTAATGAAGTAGAATATTTACAGTAGAATTTTCCTATGGTTCTCTGTGCTGAGATTCCAGGCTGCCATCTGAGATCAACAAGGAATTGTACCTCAGTAAATGTTGAGCCAGTGGGTCAGCAAAATTGAGCAAAAATTCAGCTATTCGTTTTTTCTTTTTGAGTGATGGCATTCTGCTCAAGTACAATGTCATCACCAACCGAGAAAGAAGGTCCCTTTAGTAGCAAGGACTTGAGGGCCATGATGGGATTTTGAAAAAATCATTTGTTTTACCTGTTTTAACCTTCCTGAGGTTTCGGCAGCTAAAAAGATGCTTTTACTGGGCACTTGCCACCTCTTGCAGTAAGCCACATTAACACCACTACTTCCAGTGACCATGTAAATGAAAATGGAAAAACCCTAACAAATCTGACGACAAGGGAAAAGTTAACAGCCCCAAGGAGATATTGGCTATATCTAAAAAAAAAAACATACAGATTAATAAACAACCCTTGAATAAAACCCCTCAGCAAAGTGAGAGAGGTGGGGCAAAAGGAGGATCCTCAGCCACAAAAACGATTAAATACTTTGTGGGGAAACATTTCAAAAAGAATAAATTGATAGAAGAAGAGCAGCTGGATGGCGATACCCAATTAACATCAATCCATTTGGTATCCCTGGAGTTAGACTCCACAAATTAAACCCATCTCAAGACGCATCGCCTGTCAGCTGGGGGCTTCACCAAGGACTGCATAGCCCAGGAAGCATCAGGCTAGGAAGCCGACCCGCAGCCCCTCCCTCGCCTACCCCAGGAGTATTTAACCACTTACTATCTCCCGCCCCGCGGGACATGCGCGGGTGTGCGCCCGGCGAAGCCCGGGCCAAGGGCGGGCCCGTCTAAGCCTGTCGTAGCCAGGAGGAGGCAGGGCTGGGCCAGGGCCCCAACGTCTGCGTTTTCACCCTGTGGCTGGCTGAACTGCATATGTGTCAACCCGTTGGGAACGACCAAAGGAATCACGGGTGCTATTGTCGACCCAAGCTCACGAAGCACCTGTTTTGGGACAGCTCGAACACGAAGAACGGTAAATAAAAACCCGATTTATACAAACGAGTGAGGCTCAGAGTGTCATCGGGGACTGTCAAAGTGCACATATATTACTGCTTAGACATTGTGTTATTAGTTAGGAGGGCGGCTTTTTGTTTGTCCGGGCAGGCTATTGAAAAACCCCTCTGTGATGAACAAAGGGAGGGTTAAGTCAGACAGGGGGGGGGGAGCTTAAAGGGTACACTTGATGCCTTTTTTGTAAGGGCCGAGACTGCTCTGGCGCAAGAAATCTCGTCAACTGAAAAAAGACTCTCTTTGGATTCGATCAGGGCACAGAAGAGGTTATCATTGGGGGCTTCAGCTAAGAAAGGGACAACGAAGCAAGCAACCCAGGGACCCTTAGCTGGTGAGATAATGCCACATAGGGTGTCCGAGATTCCGGACACCATTGCAGCAATAATTGTGTTATCGCCCAAGGGGAGCCCAGTTTTAGTGGATAAACAAGGAGGGGAGTAACCATGGGCGAATTTTGCGGATCTCGCGTTCGCGAATTTTGCGGATTTGCGAACTCGCAATCCGCAAAATCTGCGAATTCCCGCGAATTTGCGGATTTTTTTTTTTGTGTGTTCGCAATTGTTTCTGCCAGTTCGCGAGGATTTGGTACTAGTTCGCGAACTTACTTGTCGGCTCGCAACGGTCGCGACTATGTTGTTTCTACGTCTGGTTCATCATCACAGCCTCCCAGCACCCTCTATTTCACCACTGGCACCCTCTCTTTGACCCATGCCACCCTCTGTTACATCTGCCACCCTCTGGTTCATCATCACTGTAGAAGATGGGGGGGAAAAGCAAGCCCACCTGCCCTGCTTGAACTGACATGAATTAATTTGGGGTTAGTTTATTAACAACACCTGCCCTGCCCCAACTGACAATAATGAATTAGGGGCTAATTAATGTGTCACTGAAAGAATTTCAAGTTCCAGCCTGGCACCTGCTTGTCTGCTCCTTTAGCTGTAAATCAGGACCTTTGTGGCATACAGTTAAGGTCAGAGCAGGGTCACACAATAGTTGCAAGCAGGCAACCGAATTCTGGAGGGCCCCCTCAGGAAGCACTACAGAGAATCGTTACAAATCATGAGGTTGACCTTTTGCACCTGCTCATTGCTTTTGCTTTTGCTAAAATCGTTTTTCGGTTTTTTCGCGCTATTCGCGGGGTGCGGCGTCGTGCGAAACCGACCGCGGAAGCCGCCAATTCGTGCGAATGAGCATTTTATTTTTTTGCGGCTTGTTGTTTCGCGAGTTTTTTTGCAGTATTCGTGAGCCGCTTGCAGCGCAACACGCGAATTTACCCCAAGGTCGAGTACGGGCGCGGCCATTTTGTTTGCGTGACGTATTTCCGTTTCCGCCCGCTATGTATAATCTCGCGCAGTAAGCGCATTGCGAGTAGAGGTTCGCACGAGATCGCGCGGGAAATCTAGAGGTTCGCACGAGATCGCGAGGAAAATCTCGCGCGAACTTACTTTCGCGCTCGTGAACGGGCGCCGGCCATCTTGTTTTTCATTCATTTCCTGTGTCTGGGCATGGTGTTTAATCCTCTTGGTATCTTTGCTATCCTTTGCTTGTTTTCAGTTTTTTTTAACGATTTTGCTTCTTATCTATCCCTCTCTTTTCCTAGCTGTATATTTTTGTCTTTTCTGCTATTTTTCTTTACTTTTAAACTACTTTTTTAAACTCTTTTCTTTTCTTCTTCCCTATCCTATTCTTTCTTAATTTTCTACTTCTTCCTACCTTACCTGCCCAGACCATGGTCAAGCCAGGCGCCGTGAAGCTGCCCAGGCACTTGAGGGCCGCAGCGGCGGCGGGGAGTAGTGCTGGACCCAGTGCCAGGACAGCATGCGGGAGATTGAGGGGGGAGCAGGTGACGCGACGGGAGATATTCAGCCCGGAGGAAGTGGGCGCGCTGGTCTACTTCGTCCAGCGCCGCCTGCCCAGGACCATCGCGGGAGGCGGCAGGATCGCGGCCGGCGGCTACAACATGCGGGAGCGTCGGAAGCGGTGGGAGAAGGTGTGCTGGGCCATATCCCACCTCTACGGGGTCCAGCGCACCTACAGCCAGGTCACCCATCGCTGGACGGACCTCCTGGACCGCGAGCGCCACCTGCTGGACCAGCTCGGCTTGGAGATCCCCGGGCTTGGTGAGTAGTAGTAGCCATTTAATCACTCACTACTATGATGTTTTCTCCTGCTCTGTGTTGTTGTATTGCAAATATTTGTTTTTTACATGGAGCAAGCCAATAATGCCGCTGATGACGATTACATTGTAGTTAAATTATATTTCAAAATCTTCTGTGCATTTCAGGTGCACTGCTCTCCTTCTCAGTGGCGTTGCTACTATGCTTATTTGTTTTCTATTTCGTGGTCTCATTGGCCTGAGTAACTATTATGTATGAGTGTACTTTACAGAACTGCGTAATGCTAGACACTAGGGGGCAGATTACATTTACAAGCCCCTTGCGCCACGTTTACGTTGCCTTGCGTGACGCAACAGCGGCGTAAACGTGCCGCATCCCTGCGAGTCATTTACAGCATGACGCATCTAGGGAGATGCGTCACGTTATAAAGCCATGGGCCTGCACCACAATGGGTGCGTTCCTAGTACGCAGGGTGGGCGGTCCGGTGGCTGTGCGCCTCGCAAAATTGCCTGCGTGAAATCTACAAGATTTAACGCAGGCACTTCTGCGACGCTGCTACGTCAATTCAATTCCTTATGTCTGCTCGAAGCAGGCTAAAGGACTGACACAGCATGTTAAGTATTGGGTGGCCCTGAGCATTACTGGAGTTGCATTGCGTTGGCGACGTGACTCCAGCAATGCGCCGCTCTTACGTGACGAGATGCGTCACGCAAGTGCCTACCCTTGCGCCAGGGCGCGCCGCATTGTAAATGAGGCGCATCTGCCGTGTCGCAAGGGTAGTTTCGCGTGACGCATTTGATCTGGCGCATCTCTGGAGATGCGCAAGAACGCGTAAGTAAGTATGCCCCTAAGGGGCAGAATTGCAATTACCGTCGCATCCCTGCAAAGTAGCAGGGATGCGCCATTAATTGTGCGGCCCGCTACCACCACCAAACATGGTGCGCCGTATTTGCAATGCGGCGCACCATGGGCCCAAAACGTCACCGAAGCTTTACTGCTGGAGTTGCGTCACAACGATGGCGCAGCTCCAGCAATGCTCTGGGGTACCCTATCTCCCCAATGCTGGGTCAAGCCGTACGTCTGCTTCAAGCAGGTGCAGGGTTTGTGTGACGCATCATTGTCCTAAAGGTGACTGATTGAAATTTTGTAGATTTCCCTCAGCCACTATTAGGATGTGTTCCAGCGCAGGAATGCCCTCCCTTGCGCCGGAACGCCCCCTGATGGCGCAGGGCTTTATAACGGGATGCATCTCCCAAATGCGTCACGTTGTTATAATATTATACGCCGCACCATGGCGCCCTTTTTTGTTTAGCTGCTGCGTCACAAAAGTCACGCAAGAACGGCGCAAAAGAGCCGCAAGGGGCTTAAATCTGCCCCTTCCTTTGTACCCCTGACAATAAGAAAAATAGTGGCGGTGGATTGATAGTTTGACTATTTCAATGACTGGTAATGTAGCAGGCAACTGTTAGTGTTGTCACTGATCTGACTGAAATCACAATGGAGTTTGTCTGTCACTTTGCGTCTTGCCTGCGGACTGCTGCCTGCCAGTCCTAGGTGAACGTTTCAGTACTTTGTTTAGTGAGTTACGTGACTTTCGAAGTCACAGGTCCGCAAATAAATGAAAACTAACCCTAATCAATATAATTTCGCGGAAATATTTTGTTATTGTTCTTTTGAAATGTTTGATTTGGTTGACATTGACAAGCAACAATCATCCATGTTTTCTGTTCTTTCTTTCATGTTGTACGTCAGCTCCCCCCAGGGGCGAGAGGAGGACACAGGAGCAGCAGGCGGCGGATGCTGTTCAACAGGGCCAGGATCGGGCAGGCGAGGGCTCCTCTGCTGGCCCCAGTAAGTTTTCATTTTAGACTAGTACCTATTTTTCCTAGCGTTCCTCATTTGACTTTTTTCAAAATTGTCTTTGCTCTTCTTGTAGACTGTATCTAAATTCTTATCCTGCCTCTACTATGACTCCCTGTGGTATTACTAGATTATTCTTATTAGTCTGTCTGTGTAGCTAACTAAGATTGCACGGTTGGCGAAACTCCCATGATTCTAGTCAGCAATAGCTCTATCAACTTAGTGCAGTCCTCTGGGATTGCCCATAATGTCTTTTGAAGTGTTCTATCTGGACTCATGCTTGCAAAAATTGCAAAACCTTTCGCTCAGTCACTCTAGTCTGGACCAAAATACACAGATTGTATTTAAGTTTAAAAGCTTTATTAAAAGTAAACACATTTATTAAAATGAAGTCATAATAAAACTAAACGTTTAACTGATAATGGAAAAGTGGTTAGTGCTGACGATTAATTGAAGACATTTCTTGTGGTCGAGCCGAGCTCTCACCTGGTTTCAACTTGATCTTGTTGTTAGAAGTCCATCTTCTGTCTGTGTGGAGAAAAATGGTGCGTGTTAAAAAAACAGCCTTCATCAGTTGTGCCAAAAAGTGCAGCAAGACAACCTTCCCTTGAAAAAGGGACATTTTTTTTAACTTTAACGTAGACAGTCACAAATTACATTGTTTTCACATGTCTTCATTCCTAGACCAAAGACTAGTGAGTGCTTTATTCTAACATTCTTAAATGTACTTTGTAGGTGGAACATCTGGTGGCGGGGCCAGCGTGGAGGTGGTGGTGCTCGACACGGAGGCGGAGGGCGATTCTTCAGGGGAGGAGGCGGCGGCTGTGAGAGTTGAGACGGTGGTGGTGACGGCTAGAGGTAAGCTCTTATATATTCCTTACTTATTGAGATTGAAGACTAGCTGGGAAGGCAAGAATATGAGATGCATGGCTGGGTGAATGATGAAGCAATGATGGGTGGAAGGACAACAGCCTGGGTGGGTGACACAGAAACTGTATGTGTCCATATACCTGGATCATGCTACTATCTGACTCTTAGATAGCATATGTGTATCTAGAGCAGGGGTACTCATAGTACGGCCCGCGGGCCGGTGGTGGCCCGGCAAGCCTTCCTTGGCGGTGCGCAGACCTTGCAGACAATCACTGCTCCCCCGGCCCCCACAGAGCAGAGTGGAGATGCAAGGCCACAAAGAGGTGAAATAAAACAAAGCCTCTGTGGGGCCGGGCAAGCAGTGATTGTCAGGGTGGAGAAGCAGGGGCGCTACAACAAACAAAGCCTCAATAATATGTTAATGGTCTTTTAAAGACCTGTTAAGTACTTTGGTGTTGTTGTCTGTGTGTGCGCGTTGAGGAAGCGGTCTCAACCCGGGCTGAAGGCTGACACAGATAGACACACACACAGTGAGATGACAGAGGGGGAGGTAGAGGGAGGGCAGGAGGGAGAGAGAGATGGAGAGGGAGGGCAGGAGGGAGAGCAGGAGGGAGAGAGATGTATGTAAATGCTGGGTCTGGTGGCTCAGTGGGTGAGGGCATCTGCTGCAGGGACCTGTGTGCAACCTCATGGTCACAAGTTATCGTTTTGCTTTAGCCCCGCCCCCTCTGACTCCGCCCCCACCAGTGCGGCCCTCGGCCCCAAACTACACTGTAAATGTAGCCCCTGAGAGAAAGTTTGTGAGTACCCATGATCTAGAGAGAGTAGACGGTCAGTGGATGAACTAAGTGTAACTTTGAAGAGCATGTAACACTGCACCCGCACGTCCGTTCCAGTGTAGGAAAGGCAAGGAAAAGAACTTTTAATTTTGTCCAAATACTACCATCAATAGTAGCAGTAGTTTGTATTGCAAGCACTGCATAGATCCGGTTATTACGGTGGCCACTCCCTACCTCTCTTAATAAGTTTAGTAGTACTCAGTCATTCATGTGTGGATGTATCACTGGTCACTCAATAAAAAGCAAAGCACCAAAAGTCATCCCATATATAAGCAAAAACATCCCATTTGAAGTGATAGATAATCAGATTATTTATCTTCTTCAATTTTCCATTTCTAGTACTCATTTCCACTGTAGGGTGAAAGTTAAATTAATTAAGGAGTAGCCCTTGAGTTGTAACAGAGTATTCTCAGTGCCACCAGTAATAGAAAAGTAAGAGCTTCACCACCTGCATGTACTGGACGGGTACAGTAACGCAACGCAAGTCTAGGTCACTCCTCATGGCGTGCGTCTCTTTTTCTCGGGTGCAAGTTTACTGCGCTGGCATTATGCCGGCTTGCAGAAGATAACGTACCAATTTTCCAAAACAAGAGACAAGAAGAAGAATAAGACTGGTGTACTTTCATAGTCGACTCTAATGGAAGTCCATAGTGCTCGTAGAATTTGTTCCTTAAACTCCCACTAATGTTAGAGCAAGGATGAAGAAGTGTGAGGTTAGATAGATACTGGCCTCAATAGTTATGTAATGCGTTTGCAAGTTGCTAGTTGTAGTGCAACACAAATTTCTGCTGAATGATTGAGTTAATCTTAAGGAGCATTGGTTACAGACTATGTCTTTCTTTCTTCATATAGGTTCTCCTTCCAAACGAACAAGGAGGAAGGAGCTGGCTAGAGCGGCCCGGCAACGGAGGATCGATGCCACTGTGGCCGAATATCGGCGGCTGGTGGCCCTGGAGGACGAAGAAAGTGTGCAGTCGACCACAACAACTACGTCGTCTGCATCGGCCTCCGTTCCCCCACGGGCTGCCAGTGCCACCCAGCACAGTGGTCCACCCAGACTGAGCTGGGCTGCCAAAGCCAAACGCCACCGCCGAGTAGCAAGGACAACAGCTACAGCTTCCTCTCACAGCCGTTGCACCTACAAGGCATTGAAGGCACGCCTGCGCCGCAGTACCCTGATGGTGTCCCGCCTCCAGCAGGAGCTCCACCACTTTTCCAACCAGTTGGAGGGGCTCCGCGTAGAGCACGCCTTGCTCCGCCAGGAGCATGATGCCCTGGCCCAAAAAGTTGGCAGCATCCGCCCATAGTGTCCCTTGCCCCTTTTTTAGAGACTTTTGGGGGGTGGGAATTGGGAGTTGGGTTTTTGGGGACTTTTGAAGGACAATCGTTGGGGTTAGGGAGGGTCTTGCGGGAGATTATTTTGTTAGGGATATAAATATACTTTTTCAAACTTTATCTGAGCATACCCGTTTCTTACTGCTTGCCTGGTGGGTGGGGGTTTAACGTTGACTTTGTTTTCCTGAAAGTTTAGTTCCATTTTCTTCCTTTAAGTGTAAATGCCCAAATGTTTTCAACACTAAGTGCCTCTCACAGACGAAGTGAATCCAAGAGTCCTAGGACTTTAGTAGTACTACCTTCAGTCTCTCGTCTCTCGTACTAATACTCCATTATACCCCCAAACCACCAAACGCTTATCTTACCTGTAATTTGTGTTTGAAAGTAGGGCTAGACCCAGGGCTGGCTCCACGGGAGACAGCGAATATGGTTGGCAATCTTGGTCGGATAAAATTTCCTCATAGCGGTGGTACTAGTGGTGTGACACAGTGGCAGTTGCATGCCTATGAAAAAAAAGAAAATGAAATCTGGTTTGTCCTCCTGAGCAATTCAACGGTAGAACTGAGAATATAGCAGGTGGCAGAAGTACAGTAGAACAGTGCCACATTGTAGCCTAACAAATGGTAAAGTATAACTACTAATTCGGTTGAAGTTCTTTCACATTAGCAATGGTTCTTTGTCAAGCAGAGTAAGAATATATCCTCGGATTTCTTCACCAGCCTGTTGCTATCACCTTATCCTCCCCAGCAAGTGTGTGGATTTATTGCTGTCATTTAGTCACACATCAATCAAAACCACACAGCCCGGGGGAAGAGGGTTAGGGTTTGAAAAATGGATGGGTACGGGGGTTTTTGGGAAAGGTTTTGGGAGACAAGAAAAAATAGCACAGCATAGACAAACAATTGTGAACATAAACAAATCTTTGGGTACAAACCTATCCATCAATCTTTGAAAGTGCATGCACTACTGCATACATGTCAGTGAAAAGTAAGTAGTACATTCGACAACTGTGGAAGAATAGAAAGAATGCGACAGTACAGGGCCTGTGTGGAATTATTGATAACGATATTCAACATAAGGTCTCTGTACTTAGCCAGATACCCGAGAGCCTTGCTGGTCACTATAAATCCATTCACAACAACACTCAGTGGGGTTGGTCTGGAAGGTATAGTAGATAGAAAAGGAGAAATTGCTTGTTTTCTAGGTGTCCCCTCACTCACCAGGGTTGCCCCTTGGTGACATGCTTCATCATTGGGGCCATCCCAGTCCTCTACGGCCTGGGGCGTGCTGCGACTTGCGAATTACGTAGGAGCACTTACAAATGACTATGTGTGGTGCAGATGTGATAGTGGAGTGGACTAAGTGATGTGTTAAGGGATCAATTTAGAAGCAGAGAGAGATCCAAGAAATGCAGTCACAGTCAGAGAAAAAGGCAAGGGATACTGTATCTATGTGGTTGTAGTGGTCCTGTTGGAAGTGGTAAGTAAGTTGCCTGCAGAAAAAAAATCCTCCTTTTAGCGGCACTCTTCCTTTGCAGCCGACGCTTCGTCCATCGATGTTGGTCACCAGAAGACACCCTGTAAAAAAAAGCACAGCATAGACAAACAATGGAACATAAACAATTCTTTGGGTACAAACCTATCCATCAATCTTTGAAAGTGCATGCACTACTGCATGCATGTCAGTGAAAAGTAAGTAGTACATTCGACAACTGTGGAAGAAAGAATGCGACAGTACAGGGCCTGTGTGGAATTATTGATAACGATATTCAACATAAGGTCTCTGTACTTAGCCAGATACCCGAGAACCTTGCTGGTCACTATAAATCCATTCGCAACAACACTCAGTGGGGTTGGTCTGGAAGGTATAGTAGATAGAAAAGGAGAAATTGCTTGTTTTCTAGGTGTCCCCTCACTCACCAGGGTTGCCCCTTGGTGACATGCTTCATCATTGGGGCCATCCCAGTCCTGTACGGCCTGGGGCGTGCTGCGACTTGCGAATTACGTAGGAGCACTTACAAATGACTATGTGTGGTGCAGATGTGATAGTGGAGTGGACTAAGTGATGTGTTAAGGGATCAATTTAGAAGCAGAGAGAGATCCAAGAAATGCAGTCACAGTCAGAGAAAAAGGCAAGGGATACTGTATCTATGTGGTTGTAGTGGTCCTGTTGGAAGTGGTAAGTAAGTTGCCTGTAGAAAAAAAATCCTCCTATTAGCGGCACTCCTCCATTGCAGCCGACGCTTCGTCCATCGATGTTGGTCACCAGAAGACACCCTGTCCACTGCCTGCCTGATGCTGAATTGTGGCTCGCTACTGTGAAGCCTGACTCCATCCTTTTTTCCCCATTGCAGAGACTGAAACCCGGCCTGTAGTTATTCAACGAAAAACAGGAAGTGATATAATATTACAACACCACTGATAAATAAATATAAGGTATGTAGGCTGTGGAGTGCAAAAAGTCACAATTTGATTTTCCTAGTAGACAGTACAATATTTTTGAAAGTGCGTACTCTGAGTCACCTTTTGAAGGATAAATAAGTATGGGCAAATTAATGTAGCGGATCTTGCCCCTAAAGCTAGGTGTACTGTAAACTGTGTTTTAGAACAAAATTAGATCTTCCTAGCAGTGCTCCCACCCAGACCCTTACTAAAGCCAGTCGCAAAAATGTAGAAGACCCCCAATCAAATCTCAAAAAACGAGGCCTAGCAGAAAACTGGTGACAAAACTTACTTTGAAAGTAAAAGTAGGCCGAAGTACCCCCTTCCTAATTACCCATTACCCACCGTGGATTGCATTCAAACCACTTGCAAGCAACCAAGCAAAAGTAGCCATAGCCAGCATCGCTCCAAGACTCGAAATCCCCCCCACTCAAACACATGCAATAGAAATACTGCTAACCCTAACGAACCCTAAGTTAAGAATAGTGGCAAAGGCTTTCTTTAACTATGCCAAATCCCCCCTTTCCCACCATGGATTTTCTTCAAATGACTTGCAACTAAAATTACACATTCTCACGAGTGCTCTAAGACCCCAGAACTCAGTTGGAAAAATCTAGAACACCCCGAAACACATGCAATCCTGCTGCTAGGGCTAACCCTAACGAACCCTAAGTTACAAAAAGTGCCAAAACTAAAGGCTTTTCCGCAAGGATTTTGTCCCAACCACTTCTACCCGGTATTAGACCTTCCCAGGAATGCCCCAAGACCCGGCAACCCACCCGCCAAGAAGCATAACACCCCCAAACAGGCCAAAAGTAAAATCTCATACTTGCAATATTTCTGGGCCTTCGGTCCAAACGCGCTGCGTAGCTAGGCCATAAGTCGGGGTTGGCACGACGGATTTCCTGAAAAGCAAATGCAATCAAGATTAGAGTGTCCCAGCAATGCTCCCAGACCACGAAACTCACCCACAAACAGACGGAACCCCCCCTAAGAGCACCTCAAAGGCAAGCAAGTCATCAAAAACACAAAAAATTTTCCGCCTGGGATTTGGTCCAAAACACTTTTATCCGGTATTAGAGCTTCCCAGCAATGGCCCCAGAGCCGTCAACCCAGGAGAAAACGAGTAGAAGACCCCCAAACAGCCAAAGAGCAAAAGTACAAAAATGGGGACTTAGTCAATTTTTCACAAATTTCCCAAATCACTCCGCGCGTGCTCTGCTGCTAGGCCCTAAGTCCCCTCTGCCACCATGGATTTGCTTCAAACCTCTTGCAAAGTAAAGTATATATAGCCAGCAGTGCTCCCAGACCACGAAACTCACCCACAAACACCAGGAAGCCCCCCAAACAGGCCCCCGAAAACGCTACATAGAGCAAAATGTCAGAAATAGCCAAAAAAAAATCGGCCTGGATTTTGTCCCAACCACTTCTACCCGGTATTAGACCTTTCCCAGGAATGCCCCAAGACCCGCCAACCCACCCGCCAAGAAGCATAACACCCCCAAACAGGCCAAAAGCAAAATCTCATACTTGCAATATTTCTGGGCCTTCGGTCCAAACGCACTGCGTAGCTAGGCCATAAGTCGGGGTTGCCACGACGGATTTCCTGAAAAGCAAATGCAATCAAGATTAGAGTGTCCCAGCAGTGCTCCCAGACCACGAAACTCACCCACAAACACCAGGAAGCCCCCCAAACAGGCCCCCGAAAACACTACATAGAGCAAAATGTCAGAAATAGCCAAAAAAAAATTCGGCCTGGATTTTGTCCCAACCACTTCTACCCGGTATTATACCTTCCCAGGAATGCCCCAAGACCCGGCAACCCACCCGCCAAGAAGCATAACACCCCCAAACAGGCCAAAAGCAAAATCTCATACTTGCAATATTTCTGGGCCTTCGGTCCAAACGCACTGCGTAGCTAGGCCATAAGTCGGGGTTGCCACGACGGATTTCCTGAAAAGCAAATGCAATCAAGATTAGAGTGTCCCAGCAGTGCTCCCAGACCACGAAACTCACCCACAAACACCGGGAAGCCCCCCAAACAGGCCCCCGAAAACGCTACATAGAGCAAAATGTCAGAAATAGCCAAAAAAAAATCGGCCTGGATTTTGTCCCAACCACTTCTACCCGGTATTAGACCTTCCCAGGAATGCCCCAAGACCCGGCAACCCACCCGCCAAGAAGCATAACACCCCCAAACAGGCCAAAAGCAAAATCTCATACTTGCAATATTTCTGGGCCTTCGGTCCAAACGCACTGCGTAGCTAGGCCATAAGTCAGGGTTGCCACGACGGATTTCCTGAAAAGCAAATGCAATCAAGATTAGAGTGTCCCAGCAGTGCTCCCAGACCACGAAACTCACCCACAAACAGACGGAACCCCCCCTAAGAGCACCTCAAAGGCAAGCAAGTCATCAAAAACACAAAAAAAATTCCGCCTCGGATTTGGTCCAAACCACTTTTAGTGCTTCCCAGCAATGGCCCCAGACCCGTCAACTCACCTGCAGAGAGGTAGAACAACACCCCCACAAGTGCTGAGTCTTTCTTCATTGGGCGTAAACCAGCCCTCTGCTTTGATGGAAATAGGAGTCTGGAGGAGGAGGATAGAGGAGCATGTTCTTCTGAACTTGTGAACCTGAGGAATGCAGACTGCGGCACCTTCAAATCAATTAGCAAACAAGTGAAGACAGTTCTGCTGATGGGCTTGTTTTTGTGATTATCTGATTAAAGTTTGAATTATATTAACTGTGCACAACAAAGAAAGACAGACACACAGGAATAAAAGTGAATAAGGATGAAAAAGAAAGTTATTGATTCGTTGTCTCATTTTCAGGGCTCGGTATCACGGTCCAGGAATAAGAATAAGGCTTCGTCATCATACTCTGCGAATTCAGGCAGGGTGAGCTCAGTGTCACCTGACAGAGTAGAAATTCCCTCATCTATGTTGCTGGCCACCTCCTCTTCATCCGGCACGCTCTCTCGTACTCTGAAATCTGGTGGTATGAGGTGCTGATTCATCTTGATCATTGTTAACCTCTCCACATTTTTGGGCGAGAGGCGGCTCCGTTTGGGAGTTACAATCCCACCAGCCGCACTGAAAACCCGTTCAGAAGACACGCTTGCGAGTGGGCAAGACAAGTAGTTTAAAGCCAGGTTGGTGAGCTGTGGCCACAATTCTTTTTTCCCATGCCAATACGCCAATGGGTCAGAATTAACATAGACCTCTGTTGAGTCATTCAGATAGTCCTTCACCATCGACTCAAGGTCCTCATCCAAGGTTCCTCCACTTTGCTTAGCTCTTGCTGTGCCTCTGACCTTTTGAGAACCAAACCCACGCAGAGCTAGCCAATCCTCTTCAGCCTCCAATGTTTCTGTTGTCTTTCGTGCAGATGATCCGGTTGCCGGTGTCTTTAACGGCTGAGAGGTCACTTGTGAAACAGCCACAGGTGCAGAAGTGGATTGTTTTGACTGGGGATGGCCTGCTGATGTACTGCCATTTCCTTCAATTTCCAGCCGTTCTGTTTCAAACTTCTTGGCTGACAAGGCTAGCCAACGTTTGTACTTTGGAACATGTTCATCATCAAAAGGAAAGAATGCTTGGCCTGCCAGCGCCTTTTTGTAGCGTGGATCCAGAATAGTAGCACAAATGTAATGCTGTTCTGAGTGGATCTTTTTAAGACGTTCATCACCTTGTAGGAGCTCTAATAATTGCTCAGCCAGAAGCAAAGAGTCTTGGTTTTTATCTTTTCCAAACACAGAACACACCTCCTTCAGTTGGTCCTCCAGCATGTACAAAGATGGGATAGCTTTTCCCAAATTAGAGTCGTCCTTGCTGACTGCACGCGTGAAGAACTCAAAAGGACGAAGCATGCGTGTCAGGCTTTCAACTATGTTCCATTGCGGCCCACCCATCCTCAGCTCCTCTGTACCCTCTTTAAGGAAATATTGATCGAGTTCCGTATACTGCTCATACAGACGCTCAAGCATGTAGAAGGTTGAGTTCCAACGTGTCACCACCTCCTGGATGAGTGCTTTCACTGGCATTTGACGTTGATATAGCAGGCTCCTCAGCTGCTTCCGGGCCTTAAAAGAATGCCTGAAATGCTTGCACATTTTTCGGCAGGTCTCCAATACACTGTACGCTGCACTGCCTTTATTACCCAAGAATTTTTGGACAACCAGGTTTATACAGTGCGCCAAACACGGCACTCTGAAATAGTAACCGTCCCTCATGGCCTTAACTATATTGGCGCCATTGTCCGTGGAAACATAACCAACCTTGCGTTTTAGTGGGGACAGCCAGTTAAGGACCTTTGTGTTAAAGACATCCAAAATGTTTTCTGCTGTGTGACGTTTCTCCAAACCAAACATGGCTAGTGTTGCATGTTTCCGAGCACCTTTAAAAACAATGTTCGTGTCAACACCTGCGTTTAGCTTTGCTTTAGCCCCTGAAAAAGAGACCCAGTGTGCAGTGATGCACATGTAATCAGCGCCTGCGCCACTGGTCCACATGTCTGTTGTCAGATGTATAGTGTGAACAGCACTCTTCTGCAAAGCTGCCCCAATCACCTTCAGAACATCTTCATGTAGTGCTGGAACCGCAACTCGGGCAAAATAGAACCGGCTAGGAACCTTCCATTTAGGGCAGAGCGCTGTCACTAATTCTAGAAAACCAACCCCTTCTACAAAAGAAAAAGGGAGAAGGTCCAGAGCTAGCATTTTAGCCAGCTTAGTGTTATACAGACGGGTCATTGGGTGGTTGCGTTCATATTGCGCTTCTGTAAACAACATCTTTTTAATGTTGCCCTGGACCAAGGATTTACGGGATGATGATGATCTCTTCGACCCAGTTACGCTCGCTGATGAACTTTTCCGCATTGATGTCTCACTCTCTCCCACACTCTTAGTGTGGCTCCCATGGGGTTTGCTGCTGACAGGGGAACTGGGTGTAAGTGAAGTGTTTGAATCGTCTTCTACCTCCTCGTCATCATCAGATGAAAAATCAACGTTTTCATTACGTGCAATTCCGGCTTTCTTGACCGCCTCTAGGTGCGGAAACCATTGGACAGGGTGCGCTCTCTCAAGATGACCTCTCTGGCCTCCGGTACCATAGTTAGAACCAAGCTTACCACGACTAACTCGAAGCTTACAAAGGCTACAAATGGCTACGTTTTCCTTTTTTGGGCAAACACTAAAGAAGTCCCAAACTGGAGACTTGAAATGTCTTCGGGGGCCGGAGGAGGCGGCGATACTGGTGGTGGTGGTCCTGCTGCTAATGCCAGATGAAGTGGAGGATGTAGATTGCCGAACTTCAGTACGTTTTGCACTTTCACCACCACGAATTGAGGTCGAGGACGAGGTGGGTACCTTCTTGCGAGGAAGAAATATGGAAGCGGTAGGTTTTGGTGTACTACTTAACTCCAAATCTAATGATTCCATTTCCATTGCCTCCTCGCCGACATCATCATCACACTCAACAGCTTCTCGGGATAGGGTCAAAATGTCTCTTTGCTGCATGCCCGGTGGGGCTGCAGTGACCTTTGTGATGACTGGCTCGTCGTCATCGTGAGAGGCTTCATCACCAGCAGTATCTGTCACTTCTTGTTGAGCCTCATCACACTCCATAGGTTTGAGTTTTTGGACGACCTTCCTTTTACGCTTAGGTACCGGTGTCAGATCATGGTGTGCCTCACTGTCAGACCGCAGTTGTGGTTCCCAAGCTGGATCTGTATCATCAGAAGGAGGTGGGCTTGAAGAAGATGTAGACACCCCCCTTGATCTTTTCCTTGCGAGGGATGTGGAAGACAATGAATGATCATCAGGAGGAGTGGCTTCCAATGATATCTCCTCGGCTTCATTGTCGATTTCCTGATGTGCCCCTACTTCGGGAGGAACAACTATTGTGGGCACTTGTGAACCTCCATGCACCTTTGCTTGCGCATCTCCTTTTGCTGCCTCTCCTTCCACATGTACTTGGGCGTGTACTTGCACATGGTATTGTTGTTGCGGCTGTGGTTGTTCAACACTTGTCAGATGAGTTACAACAACCTGTGTTGATTCAGGGACATTGCTGCTACTTTCTTGCGATGAGCCAACATCACTGGTCGATGGTGATTGGAGAAGTACACTGACTGCCTCTGAAGCACTCAAGGGCTTTGACTTAAGTTGGCGTGGTGGTGGAGGCACTGAACCCAATGGAGCAGGGGTGCTGCTCCCAGCTTGGTCCCCAGCAGATCCTGCTGCTGCAGGCGTACTTTTTTTTTTGCTCCCAAAAAACGTGGCGGGTGGCACACCAGCCTCCTTGGTAACTTGCTTCTTCTGCTCCTTACTAGCAACTTTCTTGCTAGAGGAGCTACGGAGAAATTTCTTTGGGGCCATCTTCTTCAGAGCAGGTCAGACAGCAGGCCGCAGTTGCACGAATTGTAGAGTTGTCTGAGGCCAGACGTGACGTCGCGTGACGTTATGCTGCACACACACACCGCTGCAGGACTTCTTCCTGGCACTGGTGGTTCTCTTGAGTCTTGTGCACCTAAAAAAAATGGAAGACAGAGGAACATCAGTTCAGTTATAGAGCACAAAAAAATCGAAAAACACTGCAAAATCAGCACAATCCCAATCCATCCATGCCCTCCATAATGTTTAAATTCAAGACAACCCACAGAAAGACTAGGCCCATGCAAGACTCACTACCCCTGGGCATAAATAAAGGTTGAAAAGTAGGCAAAATGGTTGGAGGCCTAACAACAAAGCCTGCATTCAAAATGGCCACTTGCCTCCTAGCACATGGCCAGGGCCTGCCTGTACCAGCACTCAAAATGGCCCCCACCCACATGGCCTGTCCCCATGAACACCCCCAAAAATCGAAAAACACTGCAAAATCAGCACAATCCCATTCCATCCATGCCCTCCATGATGTTTAAATTCAAGACACCCCACAGAAAGACTAGGCCCATGCTAGACTCAAATACCCCTGGTGAAAAGGCCACAAGTACAGGCCCAAAAAACGAAAATCACTGAAAAATCTGCACAATCCCATTCCATCCATGGCCTCCATGATGTTTAAATTCAAGACAACCCACAGAAAGACTAGGCCCATGCAAGACTCACTACCCCTGGGCATAAATAAAGGTTGAAAAGTAGGCAAAATGGTTGGAGGCCTAACAACAAAGCCTGCATTCAAAATGGCCACTTGCCTGCCAGCACATGGCCAGTGCCTGTAGCTGCACTCAAAATGGCCACCAGCCACATGGCATGTCCCTCCCCATGAACACCCCCAAAAATCGAAAAACACTGCAAAATCAGCACAATCCCATTCCATCCATGGCCTCCATGATGTTTAAATTCAAGACAACCCACAGAAAGACTAGGCCCATGCAAGACTCACTACCCCTGGGCATAAATAAAGGTTGAAAAGTAGGCAAAATGGTTGGAGGCCTAACAACAAAGCCTGCATTCAAAATGGCCACTTGCCTGCCAGCACATGGCCAGTGCCTGTAGCTGCACTCAAAATGGCCACCAGCCACATGGCATGTCCCTCCCCATGAACACCCCCAAAAATCGAAAAACACTGCAAAATCAGCACAATCCCATTCCATCCATGCCCTCCATGATGTTTAAATTCAAGACACCCCACAGAAAGACTAGGCCCATGCACCACTCACTACCCCTGGTCAAGGCCCCAACAACAGGTCAAAAATCGAAAAACACAGAAAAATCAGCATAATCCCATTCCATCCATGCCCTCCATGATGTTTAAGTTCAAGACAGCCCACAGAAAGACTAGGCCCATGCTAGACTCAAATACCCCTGGTGAAAAGGCCACAAGTACAGGCCCAAAAAACGAAAAACACTAAAAAATCTGCACAATCCCATTCCATCCATGGCCTCCATGATGTTTAAAATCAAGACAACCCACAGAAAGACTAGGCCCATGCAAGACTCACTACCCCTGGGCATAAATAAAGGTTGAAAAGTAGGCAAAATGGTTGGAGGCCTAACAACAAAGCCTGCATTCAAAATGGCCACTTGCCTGCCAGCACATGGCCAGTGCCTGTAGCTGCACTCAAAATGGCCACCAGCCACATGGCATGCCCCTCCCCATGAACACCCCCAAAAATCGAAAAACACTGCAAAATCAGCACAATCCCATTCCATCCATGGCCTCCATGATGTTTAAATTCAAGACAACCCACAGAAAGACTAGGCCCATGCAAGACTCACTACCCCTGGGCATAAATAAAGGTTGAAAAGTAGGCAAAATGGTTGGAGGCCTAACAACAAAGCCTGCATTCAAAATGGCCACTTGCCTGCCAGCACATGGCCAGTGCCTGTAGCTGCACTCAAAATGGCCACCAGCCACATGGCATGTCCCTCCCCATGAACACCCCCAAAAATCGAAAAACACTGCAAAATCAGCACAATCCCATTCCATCCATGGCCTCCATGATGTTTAAATTCAAGACAACCCACAGAAAGACTAGGCCCATGCAAGACTCACTACCCCTGGGCATAAATAAAGGTTGAAAAGTAGGCAAAATGGTTGGAGGCCTAACAACAAAGCCTGCATTCAAAATGGCCACTTGCCTCCTAGCACATGGCCAGGGCCTGCCTGTACCAGCACTCAAAATGGCCCCCACCCACATGGCCGGTCCCCATGAACACCCCCAAAAATCGAAAAACACTGCAAAATCAGCACAATCCCATTCCATCCATGCCCTCCATGATGTTTAAATTCAAGACACCCCACAGAAAGACTAGGCCCATGCACCACTCACTAACCCTGGTCAAGGCCCCAACAACAGGTCAAAAATCGAAAAACACAGAAAAATCAGCACAATCCCATTCCATCCATGCCCTCCACGATGTTTAAGTTCAAGACAGCCCACAGAAAGACTAGGCCCATGCTAGACTCAAATACCCCTGGTGAAAAGGCCACAAGTACAGGCCCAAAAAACGAAAATCACTGAAAAATCTGCACAATCCCATTCCATCCATGGCCTCCATGATGTTTAAATTCAAGACACCCCACAGAAAGACTAGGCCCATGCACCACTCACTACCCCTGGTCAAGGCCCCAACAACAGGTCAAAAATCGAAAAACACAGAAAAATCAGCACAATCCCATTCCATCCATGCCCTCCATGATGTTTAAGTTCAAGACAGCCCACAGAAAGACTAGGCCCATGCACCACTCACTACCCCTGGTCAAGGCCCCAACAACAGGTCAAAAATCGAAAAACACAGAAAAATCAGCACAATCCCAATTCATCCATGGCCTCCATGATGTTTAAGTTCAAGCCAACCCACAGAAAGACTCAGTCCACCCACCACTGAGTACCCCTGGGCAAAAGGCCCCAAAACAGCCCAAAAATCGAAAATTCCAAAATTTTAATTGCAGCAACTGTAATGCCCCAAACAAACTTGCTTGTAAAATTTCTAATCCAACAGTGATCCAAAGAAAGTCAAAAAGGCCTCAAATCCAAATATCCAGCAGCATCCACAAAAAGTAATCCTTCCAGCTCCAGACCCAAATGAAAAGTGACCAGGAGATGGACAAAGCACTGGGAGGAGCCTGCTGAACAGGAACAGGAAGTTGAAGACTGTGGGGCACTTCCTTCCTCCCACCCCCCTGCCCCCCTCCCCAAAATGGACTCCTCGCTAAAAAAGTGCAGGCAAATGTCAAACTAAGGAGTTATTCAGATAAAAATCATCATTTCTAGAAGGTTTATGCTGCTTGCTGGTGGATTTCTTGTGCAGAATTGCAAATTTATATTTTCGCTCGCCGCATCTCAAATCTCGCAATTGCGAAGTACCGCGAGACGTGATCTCGCCGTACTCGCGTTGACAAACTATCGCTGGCAAGCCGCGATGACGTAATCGCGCTCGCCAATTCCCGCGGGATCACACAGCAAGATCCAAAATGGCGCAGCACTCGCAAACTATCGAAAAAAACAACTCGGCAAACGATGATATACGCCGCGCGCCGCAAAAATTGTATCACCAACGCCGCGCGCCGCCAAAAAAATCCGCTGCGTGCGAATTTGCGGATTTTGCGGGAAATTCGCAAATCTCGCGGATTGCGGATTTCCCGAAAATCCGCAAAATCCGCGAGCGTAACGGATTTTCCGCCCATGCTTAGAGGGGATTCGCCACAAAATATGTATGGAAAGAACAATCACACCAACGGGGAGCAGGAGGAGGACAGCCTCAGGTTTTTGGATGTGACGCCTCTAGATGGGGAGGGAGCAGGGGAAGAGGGGCTGTCGCTCGTTGAAATTTTAGATAACTGTGAACCTACCCAAAAAGAAATTGTGGAGGTGGTAACCCGGTCCAAAAGGGCTCTCTTGGATAAACACTCGACCAGTAGGGCATGCGCGCCAGTAAGCGCTCCCCCAGCTACAACTAAGTGCTCAAGAGGGGGGGACAGGGGGGACGCAAGATGGGGAACAACTGAGGGAAAAAGAAAGAGATAGTAAAGGAGGGTCGGACTAATGGCCCCCAGGAAGGGGAGGGTTAATCTCACTGTACCAAGTGCAGAGGGGCGGATCAGGGTGATGGGGTGGATGCAGCACTATGGTTAAGGCTAGAAACTTTCTTCTGTAGCCAATTAGCTCTGCTCCACACGAAAATTAATGTGATAGAAGAAAAAATGAATCTATTGCTAGAACTGAAGAGGGATTCGCCCCGTATAGTTTCCCCCAAATGTACAGAAGTCCAGGATAAGGCAGCCCGATGTACCAATGGGCGGGGGGGAGCATTACTCATGGATTTACAACAAGGAGAAAGAGAAGATGATTACATGAGTAACGAGCGAGTAGAGACACAGAGGACTGTCAAAGACGGGAGGAATAGAGGGGAGGAAAGAATCTTGAACCAAAATAAAGGAGGGCAGTTACTGCAACCATTAAATCGGCCGAATAGTTTGAGGGCTCAAGGGGACAGAGGGGACAGTGTGGGTGCTCAGACACCCATTGTGCCTGGTGGGGGTGAGCACGTAAGGAGTTCGGTGGACCTGCCCGTTCTAGACCTCCTGGCGGCAGCCAGCCCAAATACAATAGTGTTGGTAGAGGTTCCTGCATTTACTGAAACCCGAGACGAAACCACTCATCAGCTAATCAATAAGGCAGCCCACTGGTTAAGCAATAATGCCAAGTTTAAGCTGGAGCATTATAGGCATATTTTAATGGCAAGAAGGGTGTCCTGAATAGGCCCCAGTAAGAAGTGTTTTGCTGGAGACACGGTGATCTTAAATTTTAGACTCACGGTGCTGGTACAGGAGCTTCTTGCTTACTCTCGGGGCGGCTTTCAGGGGGAGAGCGGTACATCTATCCAACTGTTACCATTGGGCTTCTTCTATCGGGACTCAAGGATAGGACCTCTTAGTGAGATTGAATGGCGAAACCATAGCGATAGTGCTGGAGCACTGACAAACAATCGTTATGCCCCATTAGCAAAAAGCAAGGGTCTAGAAGATGTCGATTGACGCAGCAAGAGCTCTGGCTGTGGGGATAGTCCTTGCAAGGCCAAAGTACCCCACAGTAATCTAGTTTGAGTCCCCGTAGAAAGATCAGGGAGCCCATCAATTACTGTGTCCCCGAGAGAGCTCATGAGATAAATGGGAATGTGCAGAAATTACAAGCTCAGCACCCATCTTCAGGAGGTCAGACACTGCCCTGCATAGACATCGCAGCCATGGCACTATTAAGATGATATCCTGGAACATAGCGGGCCTCTCAGCTAAATTAACAAATCATGAGCGGCTGGCTTACATAAAAAATGTCCAGGTCATTTGTTTACAGGAGACATGGGAGTGGAATAGAGATCGGTTAGCCTTGGAAGGATTTAAAATGTTTTTTGTTCCGGCAAAGAAAGGGCTGGTGGGAAGAGCTAAGGGAGGGCTGGTCATGTATGTGGATTTAAAGCTGAAAGGGACATGGGAAGATATGAGCTGGGACTCAGGGGTTAAAATTCTGCACAAGGGGTCAAAAGATACTGTTTGTGAACTTTTACAACGCAATAAAAGAAGGGTCCCCACTGATCAGATTCAAAGAACTGGAAAAGAGGTTGGCTGGGAAGGCAGACCAGGGGGGACGCACGTCACAGTTGGTGCTCGCAGGAGATTTCAATTGTCACCTTTGTCCCAACGTGAAAATTAGTAGGGGCAATTGGTCTTCTTGCCCATTGGAAAAGGGCCCCCACTTAGAGCACACCATAGATTGAAAAGAAGTTGAAAAGGTGCTGGGAACTTGCACTACAACACACCCTGGACCTATTGAAGGGAGGGGAGTCGGGTCTGGTGTGCCCGACTTTTAAAGGTAGAGGCTGCGACTCAGTCATAGATTTTATCTTCGTATCAATCACATTAAAACACGAGGTCATAGGGTTTGATATAGAGCCGAGCACCTTCAGTGACCATTACCACGATGTCATTGAATTGAGGGACCCCAATAGGACTATACCCCAGGTAAGAGGCGGGGAAACGGGGTGTTAACAGCGGTTGACCAGAGGAGAAGGCTGAGATGGTCCCCGATGGACGTTCATGCCTTGTATGGAGCATTAATGGCGAACGAACATCGCCATGTGTGGAAGTTCCTGAATCCGAAGTAAAGGGGGCTGATTTAGTTAAGGCCTATGAAGGAGTAACAATATATATCAATGGACTCCTTAGGGCCAAGCCTGCAAAAAAAGGCACGGTGGTACAAGGGTGGTTTGATCAGGCCTGCTCCAAGGCCCTGAGAGAGCTGAAATTGGCATTGAAAACCCGCCCTAGGGACAAAAACATGGTTATGGCATGTCGAGGCCAATATAAAGAGGCGGTTAAGCACCGTACATACCATCTCCAACAGCAGGCCTGGGAGAATTTAAGGGAAGCAGCTGAGACCAAAAATATGACGGCATTTTGGAAGGTCATTAATGAGCCATTCTTCCAAGATAGGGAAAAGCCTAAGATTGTAAACCATATCTTGCTGGGGTCATGGTTTGAGCATTTTAATGGCCTATACAACTACACCACCTTGGAGGACCGTCCAGTAACTAAGGAGGGGCAAGCAAGGAAAGAACAAATAATTTTTACATTAAATGAATTCAAGGTGGTGTGGAGGGATTGACTAGCAATAAAGCGCCGGGGCCAGATGGGGTCACCCCTGATTTGTATTTGGCCCAAGCGGATTTGTGGGTCCCAATAATCTGGATAGATTCACTCCTGAGGCGGAAGCCGGGAGTTGCAGTTGTTTGTTATTTTAATACTTGAATGTCACTTGAATTCTGTGTTTTTTAAATCCTGCACATCTTCAAACACTCTTGGGGCAAAAGCCCGAACTACACTTACTTGTTCAGCCGATTTTAACGCTGTTAGTATCCAGAGCTGCCGCCATAGCCGGCGTGCACCCTGGCCACGCCCCCTCCCGCCCAGGTAAAAGGACGCTGAATACGAGCGCCTTACTGGATAGATTCACTCCTGAGGCGGAAGCCGGGAGTTGCAGTTGTTTGTTATTTTAATACTTGAATGTCACTTGAATTCTGTGTTTTTTAAATCCTGCACATCTTCAAACACTCTTGGGGCAAAAGCCCGAACTACACTTACTTGTTCAGCCGATTTTAACGCTGTTAGTATCCAGAGCTGCCGCCATAGCCGGCGTGCATTCTGACCACGCCCCCTCAAGGCCACGCCCCCTCCCGCCCAAGTAAAAGGACGCTGAATACGAGCGCATTACTGGATAGATTCACTCCTGAGGCGGAAGCCGGGAGTTGCAGTTGTTCGTTATTTTAATACTTGAATGTCACTTGAATTCTGTGTTTTTTAAATCCTGCACATCTTCAAACACTCTTGGGGCAAAAGCCCGAACTACACTTACTTGTTCAGCCGATTATAACGCTGTTAGTATCCAGAGCTGCCGCCATAGCCGGCGTGCACCCTGGCCACGCCCCCTCAAGGCCACGCCCCCTCCCGCCCAGGTAAAAGGACGCTGAATACGAGCGCCTTACTGGATAGATTCACTCCTGAGGCGGAAGCCGGGAGTTGCAGTTGTTCGTTATTTTAATACTTGAATGTCACTTGAATTCTGTGTTTTTTAAATCCTGCACATCTTCAAACACTCTTGGGGCAAAAGCCCGAACTACACTTACTTCCTCTCTGCCGCCATCTCCAGCGAGTGTGTTAGCCCCGCCCACTTTGCTGGCCACGCCCCCCCCTGCCCCTAAACGCTCCTATAAAACTATGTGCATAGGCCGGAAGCGCAGCGGACGGGCGCAGCAGGCGAGACGACTGCGCGTCGAAGGCGCGCCTAAGGTAAGCCCGTCTGCGCCCGTCCGCGCCAGGATCGCTCCGGGCGCAGGGCATGCTGGGCAACATCTATCCACCACCAGGTATGACAGTAGGGAATTGTTGGCACTTCGCCCTAGGATAGGTGATCTATGTACGGGTTGTCTCCCCACGGACCAAATTTGGGGCCCCTTTTCATGTTCACATTGTAAATGGACGTCTCTCTTGACATCGACAGAAATGCCCAATCGCTCCGCTCCCCCTAAGCACGGCTGCAATAATAATTTCAAGGGAGGTCTTATCAATGCCCGCTCGCTGTGCTGCCACAGCCAAGATATACACGATTTAATCATGTGTTATGATCTTGACGCTCTTTTTATAACAGAAACATGGCTCAACGACTCCTCTAATCCCGATTTGGCTACTGCCCTTCCCTCTGATTTTACCATCTTCAGGCAGGACAGACCAATCGGGCGAGGAGGTGGGGTTGCTCTCATTGTAAAAAAGTCTTCCTCGTGCCACACATTTGATTTAGGCCCTCTTAAGGGTAGCGAGAGTATCAGCTTCTCGATCAAACTCAATGCCTCTACCTCTTTCTCGGGAGGCCTAATCTATCGCCCTCCAGGTAATGCCACCTCCTTTCTGGACTCCCTAGATGAAGTACTTGGGTCACTCATGTTACGCTACCCTCACTTTACTCTACTAGGAGACTTGAATATGCAACTGGAATCGTGCGTCGACCCACATGCCACTTGTCTCCAACATACCCTAAATATCTTTGGACTGGCTCAATTAGTGACCGCTCCTACCCATCAAGCCGGCCACACTTTGGACGGTATCTGTTCCAACTTAAGTACAATGACTACGTCCCCTCCCATTCCACAAATTTGGACCGACCATAGTTTCATTCCCTTTGACATTGAGCAACAAGTCCCAGTCTCATCAACAATAAAGCGCTCCCAATCCTCCTTCTCGGTAAACTGGAGAAAGGTGACCGACCGTATTAAGCTGGACTCCCAGCCACTGGCACAGGCCCCTAAGTTGGTGGGAGACGTATCGGTTGACTCTCGCAACTTCCACGTCTGGATGGCTCAGATTATCTCGGAAAACTCTAATTCCAAAGGCGACCATGTGAAGTGCACCAGAAGGAAACTGAACGCCCCATGGTACACCCAGGCCTTAACTGAGAGCCACCTTCTTTGTAGAATAAAAGAAAGGAAGTGGAGGAGAACATACGATGAGGCTTCAAGAGCCCTCTATGTTCAGCAGAGGAAATTATACCTCTCAAGCATAAAGTCCGCCAAAAAGGAGTATTACACAAAAGCTATCAACGACGCCCATCAGAAGCAAAAAACGGTTTTCTCTATTGTCAAATCCTTCACCCACCCCAAAGCTCTTCAGCCCGAAATCCCCCCCTCTGAAACTCTGTGCAACCAAATTGCAGATTTCTTTGGGGAAAAAATTGCAATCATTCAAAAGGATTTCCCGCCCCCCCTGACCATTCCCACTCTTGGACCCCAGAAACAGGTAGGCGATCACCATCACTCCCTTTGCGGTTTCCAACCTGTCTCCCTCCAACAGACCCGCAAGGCGATTCTGGCCTGCAAATCAGGAGCTCCAACTGACTCCTGTCCCCCACGCATACTACATCATTTAATTGAGGTTGTCAATCCTAACATCAACGCTATCATAAATGCTTCCTTAGACTCAGGGGTAGTGCCTAACGAATGGAAAAAGGCCATCGTGAAACCCCTGATGAAAAAGCAGAATAAATCCACTACGGATCTGACGAACATGCACCCCATCTCACTCCTGCCTGTTCTAGGAAAGATCACGGAACAGATAGTGTACTGGGAGCTAAAAGCATTTGTAGAGAACCATAACATTCTGCATCCACAGCAATCTGGCTTTCGCCCCAGCCACTCTACCGAAACGGCCCTGATAGAACTCTCCAATTCCATCAAGTTCCTGCAGGATGAGGGAAGGAAAGCCGTCCTCATCCTGCTTGATCTCACAGCAGCGTTCGATACAATCTCCCATGTCATCCTGATTGATAGGATGCGTGAGATTGGCGTGACAGACACAGCTTTGGCATGGGTAAAATCTTTCCTGACCAATAGGTCCCAATCTGTGTCGTTGGGTCCCTACCTATCCAGCGAAAAAACCATTACATCGGGAGTACCGCAGGGGTCCATATTAAGCCCATTACTTTTCAATATCTATATGGCACCCCTCCATGCTGTGATAGAGTCTCATGGGATCCTTGTCACGTCATATGCTGACGACACCCAACTCGTCGTCTCTATCGACAAAAACTGCACGGATACAGAGCTGCGGTTTCAGAATTGTCTCACGGAGGTATTTCAGTGGTTGAATACAAACCACTTGAAGTGCAACAGTGGGAAAACTGAAATCATACCATAAGGGAAAGATTTACTCTTTTGCCCTAAGGATTGGTGGCCCAAAGATTCAGAGGCCCCGCCTAGTGCGGTGACTTCTGCTCGCAACCTGGGTGTGCAATTTGATGCAACCCTCTCCTTTGACGATCACGTCAGGATTACGGCCGGTTGCTGTTTCGGACTCATCAAATCTCTAAAAAAAAATTTTGACTTCCTCCCCATTGCTTCTAGGAAATCGGTCGTGGTTGCATTAATACTCTCCCGACTCGATTACTGCAATGGGTTGATGGCCGGAGTGAAAAAGTCCACTCTGAAGAAGTTGCAAAGTGTACAGCACGCTGCTGCAAGATTAGTGTTAAAACTACCCAGGAAATCCTCAGCCTCAGCAGCATTAAATTGTCTCCACTGGTTGCCTCTGCATAAGAGAATCCTTTTCAAAATCTTACTAACAGTTTTTAAAGCCCTGAAAAACATAGGTCCTAAATACCTTGCCAACCGTTTTATCCACTATGACCCCGCATGCTGTCTGAGATCCTCAGGGACCAACCTCACCAAGATCCCAAGATATAAATACAAAACCAAGGGTGGAAAAACTTTCACAGTTCTTGCAGCAAGGGCTTGGAACAACCTGCCCGTAAACCTCAGACTGATTGAGACTGAGAGTCTTTTCAGGAAACAACTGAAGACTTGGGTCTATATGCAATCCGATACCTATGTGATGGCAGCCATCTAGATCCTTTATCATCTAATCTCATACATGCTCGCTTAGCGCCAAGATGCTCCCTCCGGAGCGAAAGGCTGCGCTTAATAAATACCCACAAATACAAATACAAAATACAATATTGACCAGGGTCATAAATGCTGCAGTTAGTACGGGCATGCCTGCATCCTGGTCAACGGCAACAATTGTACCAATCTTTAAAAAGGTCGATAGGGCGAGCCCGTCTTGTTATCGACCCATCTCCCTCATTGATGTGTCCATGAAAGTGCTGAGTCGGGCTATACTCAATTGTCTATTAGAATGGGCAGAGAAAAATAAGATCGTTAGGGACGCACAGTATGGGTTCAGGGTCGGTCGCTCTACAACTGACCAATTCCTTAATTTGTACCTCCTGACGGCCAAATACATGATCGCTAGTCAAGAGACTGTGTACCTGGCCTTCATGGACCTGCAGCAGCATTTGACCGGGTAAACCGCACAAAACTATGGGAACTCAGGGAGGAGTTGGGAGTGGATATTGGGCTAGTTAATATCTTGAGATCCCTACACTGGAACATCATCGCCCAGTTTCGGTATAATGAAGAGGGTAGCATGACTGACCAATTGGCGCCCTTTTTATTCACTGTGTACATTAATGGTCTGAAGAAAGCATTGGCCGGCCTGGGAGTGGATTCGCCAAGGATAGGGGCCAGGGGGTTCGGGTCCTGCTTTATGCAGATGATGCAGTATTGCTGGCCCGAACTCCCCGGGGTCTCCAAAGACTGTTAGACCAGTTTATCCACTTTATGGAGGGTCTGGACCTGTCAGCAAATTTGGCCAAATCATACATAATGGAGATGGGAAAGGTGCCCAAAAAGAATTACAATTACATGATTGGGGCACATTGCATAGAAAAAGTTCAGTCCTTTTCATACCTGGGGATATTAGTTTACTCTAGACTCAATTTTAAACCTTTGCTGGAGGAAAAATGTTGTAGCTTTTCCAGAAGCACGGGTGCAATCATAAATTACGCCCATAGGTTGGGCAGCTGGTTTTCGGACCAGATTCTTAATCTCTACAATTCAATATTCTGCACCAAAGTACTCTATGGAAGCGAGGTATGGGGCTTTGTGGATGCTAAGACCCTCCAAATTGAAGAGAACACATTTTTTAGACTATTATTAAAAGTGCCACAAAGCACCCAGGGCTTCACTGTTCATGAAGAATTGGGTGCTGCTTATATTAGTGACAGGATAAAATCAAAACCCATTAGTTGCTGGGTCACACAATTTGGACTAACCGAGAGGCCTCACTGACAAGAGAACTTGTAAAGTATTGCATGGCAAGTGATAAAGGGATGAACATACCTTGGCTTAATTATGTCAAGGAATCCTTTGAGGCCCTGGGTCATCCTGAATTGCTCACTCACCCAACGAAATTGTTGGGCAAAGACAAGGTCATGGTCAAGGGGTAGTTTTTGAAACATTTGGGTTCCAGCAGGGAAGATTGTGAAATAAGAAAGCCTGTGGTGAGAATGCATATTTTAACTAAATCCTGCCTGGGCATTGAACCTTATTTATATCTCACCCACAGTGCCCAAGATAGATTCCTAATGTCGCGCTTTAGGCTGGATTCCCTACATCATAGCCTGGCGGTCCCAGCAGGTTTTACTAAGACGGTGAAGCAGAAGGGCCCTTGCGGCTGAGATCTTTGATCACCGCAGGATACCCTTCATTTTGTACTTTTATGCCCGTTTTACATGCACCCTAGGAAATGTTTTTTAAAAAGGATTTTAAAAAAAGCTGGGTTTAAGCAGGCTAAAGTGGCTCTACTAAATTTGAAACTCTTCTCTGAGATTTTAACGTTGTATTGTACTATAAACTTTTTAAGAGTGGCAATGCGTCTAAGAAACACCAGAGGGAATGTATGACTGGCCCGCTGCTTGTCTTCCCCACCCTTGAAACAGAAAGTAGGAGTAATGAAATGCATAAAGGAGGGAGTTCTTTTTATGTTAGTAACTTGATGTTAGCAGGGCTAGCAATGCTTATTTTGTTAAGTTACCCTGGTGTTGACATTTTAAATGCATGAATTGTTTTTTAGCTTGTGCTTTTATAGTGTTGTTTTTTTATGCCGAATAAAGTATATATTGAATTGAAATTCAATATCTCTGAGCTATTCTTGGACCCAAGGCTATCCTCATCACCCAGACCCTTTCCCCCTTCTGACGATTAAGAAGTAGAGGGAGAGTGCGAAATAGATGCGAAGCTCAGAGTAAAAGGCATAATACCCACACAAAGGAACATATTGATGAGAATGAAGGAGTGGAAATATCTCAGGACAGAGTAAATGACATTTCGGGTCATCTCTGGTTAACCTTGAGGTTACAAGAACTTGAAGTGTCTCAATGCTGGATGTAATGCTAATCCTACAAAAAAACTGCAGGCCTGTTAGAGGTATCGCTACACAAAGAGAACAGTTCAAAATGATGGTAGGGGAACTGAAACAAATTAAAGACCTTATGCCCTCCATAGTTAGGCCAGTCGGTGGGGCTCATCTAGGGGGGATAGAGACCCAGCAGGGAGGTGTGATGTGTATTACCCTAACGCAGCAGGAGGAGCATTGCATTTTTATATCACAATACCCAATGATCATAAAGAAACAGGGGTAAATGAGGAGCTATAAACAGCGTATACCGAGCCCAAGGAGGTGGAGGAAAAACCCAAGAAAAAGTCAAACCATAATGCCACAGAGGAAATGGGAGAAGGTTTTAGAAAATGGGTATATGAGTTTAACAAGTAACGTGATAGCAGCTCAGAAAAAGAAAAATAGCCCTAAAAAGGTAACAGCTATAAGTAACTGAGAAGAAGGGGAATAGAAGCAAATAGGTGCAGGAGAATCGAGGATTAGAGAAAGTAGTACTAGAAAAAAACCAGCGACAAAAGAAGAGGGTGACAAGGAAAGGAGAATGGAGAAGAGTGAGCAAGGAAGAACAAGAAGGTACAGAGCCAAATGAAGAAAGGGAAGGAAAGAGAACATCTAAATTGAAGGGAGGAGGATTCAAAGGGGGCACCACAAGATTTAGTAGCAAATGTTAGACAAGATCTGTGGATATTCTTTGAGCCGACTGGGTAGGGGAAAGGTGGTAAAAAAGTGAGGATATTAAAACCATTAAACCGATCACAACTGCTATTCTCACTATCCAAATGTGCAAGTCTATGGAATATTGGCACTGAGGAACTCAGAGAAGTAGGATTTAAGGTAAATAGAAAAGGGAATGAGGAAACCAAGTTTCTCCTTTACTCAGGGCCAGTAAAATCAGCAATAGTAAAGGCAGAGCGTGAGTTACATAAGGAAGGCATCTGACTAGTAAATAGGGTAGAAATGTTAGAGCATAACAAGTATGAGAAGCCACTCCTTATGAATCATGCAGGGTTGGGACTAAGGCAGGTAAGGTTGATCGATACCTGCTGGGATACTAAGGAAGTACAAAGTTACTATAAGATGCAAGGAAACAGAGAGAACTAGAGAAGGTTTATTGGCTGGAAATAGATATAGCGCTCTAGCAACACTAGCATTTGAGGAAGATGGGCGCTTGAGTAAGATCGACTAGGAGGTAGGGTCGTCGCACCGCCTGGCCGTATTATCCTGGAACGTAAACGGATATAATAGAATACTGAATATGAAAAGCTTTAAAGAAGCTATTGACAGTATTGACAATATCGTTTGTTTGCAGGAGACTTGGCTGTGCGACGAATCCCTATCAATCGAAGGGTTTGTCCAACAGACTAAAGTAGCGAAAAAGAAACATTTCTGTTAACCCTCAGGGGGGCAAATGACGTTGATCTCTACAAATATTGCCAGCAAGGTACAAGTATTGGAAGCAAAATGCAAATGGGCAATAGGTTGTAGAGTGTTGTAGTTGAACCCTGACCCACGATACGAAGGTATTGTTATCATAAATGTATATATACAGAAGGGGAAAGAGAATGAGTACATGGTAGAGCTGGAAAATCTTAAAGAAGATCAGCTAACTTTCACTGATCATTACCAGAAGGATGTACTTTTTGTGCTGGGTGACTTCAATCATAAATTAGATCCTTCTAGGCTTGACCTATGGTGCAAGGAGTTGTTGACTTCCTACAAGATAAATGATGCCATCTTTCCAAGGGTGGATATATCATCACAAGATATGCTCTGGGGCAATTTTTGAGTTTATTTGGCTCAGTTTGCATGAATATGGCAGAATGGAATCAGATCTACCAGCAAAGCGTACTTTTAAGATAGGCCAGCAACCCTGTCCAATCGGTTATGTGTTTCTACATGTATGGAACTTCAAATTAATTAAGAACTTTCAGGTAGGAAGAGTGGAGGAATGTGACCATTACCCCCTGAAGACTGAAACATATATAGTAAGGAAAAAACAAAGAGATACAGCTCTCCAGGTCCATATCGATTACCCAAGGCGTCTCACAAAACATATATCGGAGGAGCACATTGAAAAACTAGCCGCTGTACAGCAGAGCCAAACATTAGATAATATCCCGAATATGAAGGATAATGGATGGTATGAAAATATAATCACCCAACTGGGGCATGCCTAAGGAAGGGTTACAATAAAACCTAGTAAATCAGACAATGATCGGAAAAACAGAACCCAAAGCAAAGAGAAGACCTTGTTTGGTGAAGAATGTCATAAAGTAAAAGCAAGTATAAGACAAATGGAAAGAAGCCTTAGGGTAAATTATAATGTAGAATCATTCCGCAACCTTCAAAAATTAAGGATAAAATATAAAATGATTATTAGAAATTTAAAAAAAGAACATACAAAGAGAGCTGCTGGGCGAAATTATTATCTGTAATAGAATCCAGAGATTTGAAAGGGTTTTGGAAGGTGGTCCAAGGAAAGTCAGGCAAAATACTAGGGTCCTTGATTTTTGTGGTACCAGAAGATGATTAGGTAAGGTATTTGGGGTAAATGTATGGAAATTGACCAATAAAAGAGAAATTGAGATCTATATCATGATCGGGTTTGAGGGAGGAGATTAAGGAACACTTCACTCCTAGTAATATTAACCAAAAATTATATCTAACCTAACCCTGACTCGAGCTGCTGGCCCAGACTGCCTTACTGCAGTGATCATAGAAACGAGACCAGAGTGGTAGGCAGAATTATTTTCAAAAATGTTCCTGGGGATACTTAATACAGGTCATATACCAGAAAACTAGAGAGGAACAATCATAAGACACATGCATGAATGAGGAGACACAAACGCCCCAAAGAATTATAAATTAATTAACCTACTGGACATAGGGGAAAACGTATTTGCCAAAATAATCTTGGAAGACTCAATGACTGGGCAGAGGCAAATCAGGTTGAGCCCCCGGAACAGGAGGGGGTGTTTAGGGAGGGCCTCTCTACAGGCGACCACTGTTTTGCTCTTTGAAACATTGTGCAGAAGTCTACTGAGCAGAGTGTAAGTTTATTCTGCTACTTCGTGGACTTCCGCTCCATGCAGCATTTGACTTAGTGGACCGTAAGACGCTGTGGGAGATGTTGATTGAATACAACATCCCAAGGGATCTGCTAAGGTTAATAATATGATTACACACCTATAATTGGGCGCAGATAATTTTGGACATAGAGGGGAACCTATCGCAGAAAAGCACTGTAAGCGCTGCCATCACAAAGATAAATGTAAAGCATATTTCATATCTCTTATATGCAGACAACCTCGTAATATTAGACCAAACAGAGATCGACCTGCAAAGAAAGATGAATATGTTTAACGAATACTGCAGTCTTAAAAGTCTTAAAAAACTTGTAGTAAATATGGAGAAGACAAAGGTACTAAGCTTTGGAAGAAGAAAAATAAAGTTCAACTGGTTTTTGGGTTCCACAAAGTTGGAAAAGGATAAATTTAGGTACATGGGGATGTGGTTTGAGAAAAATCTGAATTGGCACACCCATCTAGATTCATTAAAACTGAGGGCCTCAGCTTCAGTTAGTGGGCTAAAAAAATGTAATGGAGTCTATGGTGAAAAGTCGGACAGACCGGATGTAAAAGTTTATACAGCCATGCCACCACAATTCCTATACAGAGCCAAATTGTTATATCTGAGTGATAAAAACAAATGGGATGCCAAAGAGGGAAAATGTCAGAAAAACGTATTATCAGCAGCCAGGAGGCGCTTTATAAGCGGAAGAGGGTTTCCGCTCCTCGGGTTCCGCCAGCACACTGAAAAACCTGCCATTTATTCTTGTAACGGTCTGAGGGGACCGCAACGCTGCTCCCAGTTTTTGGCTGCTCCTCCCGCACTGCTGTTATCGACGCCAGGACTGGGGACTAAAATTACGGGCATTCCTCCTGTAGCGCTCGGCCACCACGTAATCAGGAAGCACCAGGAGTCACTTCATAAGTGGAAGAGGGCTCCCGCAGCGCAGGACGTGCTCTGGCGTGCCCGGGCCACACCCGGATGAATCTGCGCCCATCCAGGCCAGGATAAGGCAGAGCAGGGCTAGCCCGCTGACGTCTGTGTTCCATTGCCTTCCATTTGCAGCCCTGGAAACATAAGGTACTGTTATTTCTTGTTATTGGCATTCGATCTCTATATTTCCTCATTGCACACCTTGTTGCGCAAGACACTTTGAACTCTGGACAAATATCAAAGTCACTTCATTGTTATATTTTTCCTGATTCCTTTGCTTGTCTAGAAGGTGGTGTTATATATTGAGGCTCTGGTTATGACCACCAAGCGTAAGCCCATAGGTCTGAGGGCTGGGCGGGAGTAGTGGGAACTTTGGACGCGTTTTTAACAAGGGCTGAGTCAGTACTAACATACGAAATACAGCTCACTGAAAAAAGGCTCTCTTTGGGCACCTATGCAGGGCAAAAAAGATTGTCCTTGGGGTCTATAACTTTGGCCAAATCTCCCCTGGGTGCTCCACAAATCTCGGACCACTTAAGTGTGGATGCACTAGTTGCAAGTCTGGTTGGGGAGCCAGTTGATGATTCAGCTTTCAAATTGGGGATACTGGAGGTGGACCACTTAGGCACTTTGGAACTTACCCAAAATCCGAGATTGAGATTATCCAAGGTATTGCTGGTTACTTCATCATGGGGAGAAAACAGATTTGCTTGCGGCTCCTGTCTCAACTTTAGTACATACCTCAACTACGACCTGCGTAGCTCTAGCTAACCCTTCTACTAGATCCAAAAGAGTTGCTAGGGAAAGGGAAAGTGTGGCGTGCTCTTCTAAATTCATATCAGGAGGGAATGGTGGGTGAGGGAATGGTGAGCCGCCTGCAAAACGCACAAGGGGAAGTGTGGCATTGAGGAACAAGGCCAAAGCCAAACTCAAACATTAAGCTCTATTGACATGCGAGAATCACTCCCCAAAACCTAATGGTGGTACACCTCTTTTTTCAAATACTGACCCCCACATCATGGTAGATCTTGGAAGTGATCCTGACCACTGGAAATATTTGGAGACTTTAATATCCGTTCTCTTAGTGCCTTTTTTAAGTAAATTAGAGGCGATTGAAGGAAAACTGTCACATCTCTTAAAATCTAGTAATAAGCCAGTTAATCAGGAGGCATGCGGGTGTCAATATGTGGCACAAGGAGAAGCTAACGTACCCATGGCCCCGGTATTCCTTGAAGCCATTGGCCCTGTGGGGGTAACAACAGGGAATTAACCTGCAGAGCAGGAAATGAGCTCACTGGTGATGCGAGTCTAGCTATGCCCCGACTGTTATGTATGACATCGGGCCCTGGGGGGAACACCGCATATCTGGGGCTAGGAGGCTTGGGGATAGGTGGTACGGTTAATTCCCTTTGTCCAGCTGATCAGATCCCGCCCCAGCCCGTGGGCCCTTTGAGACCACTATCTATTGATCAGGCCAAGTCTACTATGAGAGCTAGTAATCATCACAGAGATGGTCCCATTGCGCTGAAGGCCGCGAATACTAAGTGCTCTGGAGATGTGCTAGATCTGCCCCCGGCTGCATGTTCTTATGTCTTGATTCTGGCTGGTGTTCCACCACCAAACCAAACCAGACCAAACTGAATCTTGGACCCAACTGCACAATAAAACTGTAAATTAGTTATCTAAACATAAAGGTTTTAGGGTACCTATGAGCAACAATATAATCATGGTACACAGAGTTGGGTGGGTGGGACGATCACTGAAGAACTTTGTAGGGGACTGTGTGGTCATACATTTTCAAAATCCCGCAGTTATACAGACGATTTTAAGGGTGCAGGATCGGTGCCCTATGTTTCCCAGCTCTACATGGGCCTTGCCATTGGGATACTTTTATAAGCCTTCTGTGAGAACCTTGATGGCGACTATTCCCTCCATCCCCTTGACAAACAGGTTTCAGGCACTTTCTGGTTTGGATGCTCAAGATTGACTACCTGTTAGTAACGCAGTACCCATTGTCTTAGACAATTTGGTGGAATTACTGGATGATGTAATACATGTTCCCATGGCTAGTTTATCAAATTCAATCCGTCCTGTCCCTTGAACCACCAGACCTCATCAGCTGGCATAATAAAAGCCAGTTCTATCTTAACAATAACTGATGGAGGCATAATGAAAGTTTTAACATAGAATATTGCTTGTTTAAGGGCAAAAAAGGGTGACGACAGCTGGGAACTTTTTCTTGCCACACATCATATCATAGCCCTTCAAGAAACATGGGAGGCCTCTGAAACCTACTATCTGGATGGGTTTATATATTTCTGTGAACTCGCTACACCATCCAGTATTAGATACAAATATCAAATGATATTTAGTAGGTTACACGGAATGACCGAAGGATCAATGAATTTTAAATGTATGAATTTTATTCAAGAAATGTGATTTTGGGAGTTGTATTTATGGAGATTTTAAGGGCCAGATGTATCAAGGCTTTTGCGACTTGCAAAGGCCGAAATTCGCCGAATTTCGGCCTTTGCGACTCACAAACGGCCTTTTAGCATGATTTGGAATGTAAGAAAAAATCGCATTTTAAGGAATCGCAAAAAATTTGCAATTCCTTATTTTGCCATAGCATTTAAGGAATCGCAATTTTAGCGATTCCTTAAATGCTACGTATGTAGAAATTTCAATTTGTGAATTTGGGTTAAGAAATCGCAAATTACCACCAACTTGTAGTTGGTGGTAATTTGCAATTTCTTTTAAAAATGCCCTATTTGACATTTGTAAGGGTGGCATGTGAGGCACATACATGCCCATAGGGCCACATGCACACACATGTAAATTTCAGGGGTGCAGCAGGGTGTCTTTGAGACTGCACCCTTGAAATAATTCTCAAATTGGGATTAGCAAATTGCGAATTCGCAATTTGAGAATTATTGCACTATCATTCCTATGGGCCTCCTGACCCATAGGAATGCATTGGAAATTATTCCTTATTTGCGAATTCGCAAAATGCGAATTTGCAATAAAGAATATTAAGGAATCGCTAAAAAATTGCGATTTTGTACATACATTCCATTTTGGGAATTCTAAATAGTGATTCGCAAAAAATCGCTATTTAGAATTCGCAAATTGGAATCTTGATACATCTGCCCCTAAATGTTTAAGGACTATCTAGTTCAAATAAACTTTGCATGTATGTATGAGTTTTACAAAAACATAAAAAATAAGAGCCATTGGAAAAGACAATTGGCCGGCTGCCAAACACCAGACCTATTGACTTTGTAAAAGCTTGTTGTGGCTGATTTTGGAGATGGTCAGAATGGGATCAGATATCGTAGGTCAGATCTGCAATTTGTATCAGTGGTGCATACTACTAACATGGTGGTAATATCAGTATAGATAGGTATTACACAAGGTACTGGGCAGAAGCGGCCTCTGACACCTCCCTTTTATGTTATCTCTCAAACAATTCATATCACACTTTGTACATTTTCATGAAATCTCTCCGGTGTCTCTGAAAGGCTATGAGAGGAAACTTTCTGCATATGCTGATGAGATTGTACTCTGTGTGCCTGGTAATTAGGCAAAAGAACGAGAAGTTTTACTTTCAGGGCTGTTTGTGTGTACCAACTCAACAAGAATTATACACAAATCAAGATAAATCTGTAAAGTGAAGCCACTGTGAGTTGACTTAACAGTGTTGGAGATTGCAGAAATGTTAAGACTAAGGGGTTTATTATGATCAGGCTGCAAACTTTGGCGCATATCAGCTCTACCTACTACAATTATATATTGAGGGTGTTTTTCTGTTGTCATGCAGAGATTCAACTAGAATATGGAATACCTAAATAGCTTTTTTATTATCTGCAAATGCTGGGCAGTACCTGGATTTAGCAAATTCGAGCCCTGCTCAGTACAGGAAGTATGGATTCAGGATATGACACCCAAAAAGTTCAGGAATCTCTATGGTACCTTATGCAAAATAATTGTAGATAGATGGGCTGGATGTGGATGTTATGGATGTGGATCTGATGAATAATATTAGAAGGAGACATAGGCTGGTTAAGATAACTAATTTAAAGGTACAACATTACAAAAATGTTCATAACGTATCACACACATTGGAAATGGTTTACATGGGGCTGCTGTCAGTGATCCATCCTGCTGCTCCCAATGAGGCTTTAAGATAGAGATGTAGGAGCACATGCTTGATGCAAAATCTGAGGGAATTCTAGTATGCTATTTTTCAGCAATTGGGGTTCCCAGTCATTCTGAAATAATTTATAGAACTGATGTACAAACAATAATTTTGATATTGTCACAACATATTTGGGCAATTTTGCTACATATTTATTTAATGGAATGCTAACATTTCTTGACATAGCCAACGGCCATTTTGTACTGGGTTTCCAATACAAAGGACACCTGCCTCCTTTGAAATGATTCATAATATATGATTTAGCATTAAAGGGGCTGGAAGGAGCCTCATCACAACATATGGTCCACCTTGTAAACTAGAGAGACTTTCTGGATCATAAAATTAGGTACTCAAGGGGTTAAATGAACGCATAGATTTTGCGTGTTTTTTGTAACACGCACTCGTTGGAATTCATCATCTGGATACTGTTGACATGTGCAATGCTTAAGAAATGAATGTGTTTTATATGTTTTGTACATTTATGTGTTCTTATTTAAGTATTTCTGAAGGATGTCCTTAAGGTTCACACACGCACAGTTAATTTCCTACCCTGAGCACATTTTCAGTTTTCACACCTGTCCTCTGTCGAGTCATTTGATTATTTGTACATTTGTAGTCGTCTGAGACGCGGTGTGAGCACATTTTCAGTTTTCACACCTGTCCTCTGTCGAGTCATTTGATTATTTGTACATTTGTAGTCTGAGACGCGGTGTCTAGTAGGGGGGCACGTGATAGGAGTATGACTCTACGAGTGGCTGCACATTTCAGAGTGGCTGTTTTGATAAAGTTTTGTTCAATATTGAAGCTCAACTAGCATTGCCTTTCCAAGATGGCGCTTAAACTAAGTCCGTCGTTTATGTTTATGGCCCGCTCAAGTTTGTGGGAGTTGTGGAGATCTGAGCAGCTGTTCAGAAGCGGGTAAACCGAAGAGTTTGAGGACGCGCCGAGAATGGTTTCAATAGGTGAGGGTAATCTTTGGGAGTTCAAGATTGTAGAGTTGAGTGGCGCGGGAGCCCTTTATTTATGGCATTTATTTGTCTGCAGAACCACAGGAGTTGAAAAAGTAACGGAAGAGGCAGAGCAGTTTTCATTAGGACATTGCGACCCACCAGACCGTGATTTTCTGTTTAGAATGTAGAACATTAAATGACAAATGGTGTTATATTTTTAGATTTTCGTTGTCCTGCTGGAAGCCAGAGCATGTGAGCATGTTTTACTTTGTTTTCCTTTTGAATCTTAAGCTTCACGATTCACACGTGGGTGTGGTGCCGGTGGCTCGAGTAACACACACACATTTACCCCGAAATTAGAGTTTTTTATGTTAAATGTAGGACACATTCGTAATGTTGTATTAAGCAATTTACTCCTAGCTGAATAAGATGCTGATAACCGTGTATATATTGTTTTTGTAGATTAGTACGCTCCTGATGAAGGGTCAAGCATGGCCCGAAATGCATTGAGCTAAAGAAGAATCACAGAAGTAGTTGTTGAAATAACTTTTTATGTTCTTACACTGAAATGTTTTCATTTGTTTATAAGGAAACGATGTATGTTTATGAATTTTCATCAATAATTCAACAAAAGTTTGCATTCTAATGTCAAAATAAATCAACATGAATGTGACAAGTTAAAGTCTAACATCTGCTAAAGTGTGTTTATTTGTTTGAATCACCACAGCTATTGTGCGTAGAGGTCGAGTCCTTTGGTCTCGAGATAGGTAGGTCCACCTTGTAAACTAACCATAACATTCAGGCCATAATTTGCTGGTAAACAGTTACCAAACAATCCTAAACACTATGTCATTATAATACAGGATTAGATAGAACACTGGTTGATTTTACCCTCACAACATGCCCGTCCCCCTAAGGAGTCAGTTTAACTCACCTAAAATGATCATATTAAACTTGTTTTTAGATTGAGTCAACTCAAATGTATGTTTCAACCTGCTCAGTAGAAACTACTATGGACTCTTCTGGCCTCCTCCACCGGCCTACCTAAGCTAGAGCAAAGAAAGTGCTTGTTTGCCTGTCCTTAAAGCCATACAAGGTGTTGGACCCATGATAATGTGAAGTATGATACAGTACAAAACAATATAAAATGTGTAGCTTCCAGCAACAGAATACCATAAGCCAGTGTTTCCCAAACTGTGGGTTGCTGGACAATTTGTGGCAGGTCGGGAAAGTCCAAACAATGCCTTCAATTTCTTAGTTTATCTTTCATATTCGGTGCTTCAAAGACCAAGATCAAATGACAGGCTAAGTGTATTCTGGCAAACTGTTGCTTACGGTGTTGGTGTTTACTTTTCTTTCTCTAACTGCGAAGTAAGAGGAGTTTTTAAAGTGAATTATGTGACAATCTTCCTGGAGTATAGCAAAGTGTTGGCATTCTTTATCAACACACAAAAAATAAAATGAATACATAAAATAAACATGTTAACCCCTGTAAATGAACTGTATTCATTCAGCAGTTAGGAAACACTAAAGCTATAGTAGCACTGTAAACAATGTCTCCAGGCTTGCTTTCGCAGCTGGTTTTTGCAGTTTTAAACTGACCCTTTCACCTGACAAAAGAAACTATTTTCCAGGCAAACAAACTTCCCTTTTAATACTTATAGGTCTCCCCTAAAGTTTAAATGCTCATCGGGCAGGGTGCATAGTATCTAAAAAGTAGGACATGTATATTTAAAGTTTAAATATGTCCTGACAGTGAAAATTCTACAACGTTATTTTTCATTATGGCAATGCTGGCCCTCCCATATGAAATGACAGGGTTACATTATAACAATTTATATGCTTAGCTTTAGTTTGGGAGCAGGTAAGAACTATGTTTCAAGGATTCAATGTAATAGTAATATAAAGTCTAATATAATGGTCAAGTCAAATTTTATATTACTATTTTAGAAATTATTCCTTTAGAACATTGTGCCTTTCTACCACTGTCCAGTGTCATCTGACTACTAATGGCACTCCTGTAGTGTTATGTCTAGTGTTATGATTATTGCTCATAGACAGTGGACAAAAAGCTTTGGTGTGAAAAGATGTTTTTCTTCATTGGGTAGGATGGCCTGTGTGTTGTGCCCTGCCCCTTCCTTACCTTTGAAGGGAGCCTAACCTGTCACTGGAAGATGAGGCACACAGCTGACTCCCTTTCTCCTTCTAGTCAGGTTGGCTTCAAACCCAGGGGAAGGGGGAGCTGCTCCAGAACTGGTTTGTAGTGACCAAAGGGAAGGGTTTGACCATTATCATAGCACACCTGTTGGTGAGCACATCGAGCTCTGACACAGGGAAGAAAGCTTCTGCCATGCTGAATTTAACTAGAGAATGGTTCTGGTGGATAGGTTACATTAAAATACACAGGACATGCTGCAAAACTAAAAACATTTACCCCATTGGTTAGGGAGTTGTCAGGAGTTACCCCAACCCACAGGTGGGCATTGGGCATTAAAGTGGAAACCTCAGTACACCTCTCAGAACACTCCTGGACTTGTGGAAAATCAGAAGTCTGTCTGAAGAACCAGAAATCTGAAGAAACACTGACCCTGCTATCCTTGAACCCCAGACCCCAGAAGTGACTCCAAGGGTGAGTTGGGTAATCCGCAGCAACAGACTGTCTTGAGTTGCATAAGTGGCACACCTCTTCTGACGCAGCGGACTCCTCTGCTGGCTAACATTACTCTGTCGCCGTCAGGCCAGCAGCTTTGTGCCAATTTTTTTTACATTTCCCCATTGTCATGGAATTGTCCTAGTAACAGATTCCTAATGGCTTAAGTCCTCGATGGAGTGGAGACTTGTAAGTACTACTTATTAATGTGTCACTACACATATATGTTGTGTTTGCTTAAAAAATATATGAAGGTAATGTCTGAAGCCCTTTTTGTGCATATAGCATAGCACGCAAACAACATACACACACTATTGAATGTGCACCCACAGGCACCACTAGCACAACACCCACAACTACACCAACAAACATATTTTTATAAGTGTCAATACAGCTGTGTTCATTTTACCTCAATAAGTCGTAAAATTAACACTACTGCATCACACATAAGAAACAAAAATGCATGTATGGCCAATTTAAAAACACATGAGGCCCAAGTAAATTTTAACACGGGACTCATAGTAAGACAAGTGAAAAAGAAGGGTACCTTAGATCTTGGTGCCAATGGAGTTGATTGGCATCATGGTGAAGTAGTAACAGCAAAGGAAACACATGAACAATGGGGTTCAAGGCGGAAACGGAGGTGGAAAACAGAAAAAAAGGTATGTTTTTATCTCATTTCCTCCGATTCCACCAACTCAAGTTTGGAGGAGTCCCCCCCACAGAAACCTCAACGGGAAAGGAACAATGTGATTGGCCCGGCAGTAATCTTGGCTGGACTCCCTCTGACAGATGCTTTTGACTAGACGCCGACAACGTGGGAAGAAAACTCTGGTGGAGACAGAGGCGCTCGGACGTATTATGATCCATACACACGCCAACATCTAAATAGAGCATTGGAACTGCCAAGTAGGTGGATGGGAAACCGTCAGAAAAGTGACGGTGGGTCTAAATCTGCCAATATCACAATCTAAGCCTAAAAGTAAAGATTTTCAGTGGAATGGATCTGGGTCATGTATCCGACCTACGCTCCCACACAACTGGCTTTAAACCTTACCCAGATGACCATGGTTGCCACTTAATACTTTTTAGCGCAATTTTGAATTTTGAACTTTTAAAACTTCTACATTGGCTCTATATAATGCATTTTCAACAGTTTGGTGTCATTTTATTTTATAAAATATTCTCTATTTTTCTTAATTGTTATGTTTTTATTTTAGTGCTGTATAAGTCCTGCATAAATGGAAAGGGGCGACCAATCGGTCCCCCCGAACGTATGGTTGAGTACCACGATCCCCCCGGGAAGCCATCTTGGGCGGGAGGCGAGTCTCGGCTGGTATGCCCGAAGCGGCGTAGCCGGGGCGCGCCTTTTTCCCGCCCTAGAGTGGGCTGGCCTAGACACCGACGCGGCCGACCACGCCCTCGGAGGCAGGCGGGGGCGGGTTCACGCCCACCCTGAAGACGGATAAAAGAAGCGGAAGCCAAGAAAGCATCCTCTTGTTCCTGTGCTCTGAAGCTGCACCTCCCCGCTGCACGTGAGCTCGAGACGGAACGAAGAGCAATTTTGAGCATTGTAATCTCTCTTTTGTCTTACAGATATCCCGTCTAAGAATGCCCAAGAAGGTCGGAAAGCGGGTCGGTACCGAGGAGATGCTCCGCATACTCATGAAGGAGATAGCCGATCTGAAGAGAAAGGTTGAGGCTAAGGACGGGGAGGGAGGACCGAAACGGCCTTTACAGGGAACAATTCCCGGTGGAAAAAGCAAGAGGCCCAGAAGGGGAGCACTTGGGGGGGAGACCCCGGTTCCCGAAGCCCTACGAGAGGAGCCAACCCCGGCGCCGAAGGAGGGGAATCCAATCCCTGTGGTGGTCACCCCTGCGAACAGGGAGGATATGCCCCCCGAGTTAGCGGCACAATTGGCAGCGTGGTTGGGAAACGATAGCGAGGGCGCCACGGCTGACGACGCCCGGGCAGTGATGAGGCAACTGCGGGAATCTAGGGAGGCTGCGAAGACGCCATCTTCTGTTCCCCCACAGGTCCCGGCGGTTGGAAGTACAGCAGGCCCAAGTTCGGCGACAAGCGTGGGTTCTACTTCAGGTAAGCGGCCATTGCCGATTGCGGGGGGGGAGTCTGCACCTTCTCGAAAGGAGAAGATTGCACAGCACGTCCCACTGGAAATCAAGGAATTGATTTGGGCGGATAAATATGTAAACATGTTTTCATTGCTTACCGACCATTACGAGATCGAGCATGTGAAGAGTCAAAAGGAGCTCATGCATCCGAGTGTTTGGCGCACAAAAATGGCCGCCTTTAAGGTCGACGAGACCATTGGTACTTGGGGCAGAGCGTGGGGAATTTTTACTTCCATCATGGGTGAGCGCAGGCCTGAGTTGTTGACCGAGTTACCCATTTATCAGTCACGTATTATGGAGTATTCTGTGGCATATGGGGGCAATCAGTGGTTCTGCTATGATAATCTGTTTAGAAAAGCTAAAGAACACAACCCGTTGTTGTCTTGGGATTGTTATGATTCTGTGTCTTGGCAAAAAATGGAGAGTACAGGGATGTTGAAGGTGCCATTAGTGGGGAGTAACGGGGGGGAATCCTCCCGCCAAAACTCTGGGACGCCCTTTCGGACGGGTGCAGGTAACGAGTTCCACACGAAGCCGAGTGGCAACACAGGTAAAAGGGGGATCTGTTGGAATTTTAACAGGGGCAAATGTACCAGGCCCCAGGGGTCATGCAAATTCAGACATGAGTGTGGGGGGTGCGGGCAGCCATCCCATCCTGAGTCCATGTGCAGAGCCAAAACGGGCGATAACGGTGATAAGGGAGGCGCCAAACAGGTCTAATATAGTCCGAGGGGCGCCTTTACCGACCCCGATTGATACCATGGCAATGATTCCTTGGCTCAGCGAATACCCAGATCATGCTTCCGCTGGGGTGTTACGGAACGGGTTTTCATATGGTTTCCGCATCCCAGTGGGGGATCTTCAGGGGGTACCGGACTGTAAGAATCAAATGTCGGTCTTACAGCACACGGCGGTGGTGCAGGTCAAGATTGGGAAAGAGGTGACTCGAGGTCGTGTCGCCGGTCCATTCGATTTGCCACCAGTTGCTAATTTTGTGTGTTCTCCTCTAGGGGTGGTCCCCAAGAAGGACCCGGGTGAGTTTCGGCTGATACATAATTTGTCAGCCCCACGTGGTCTTTCCGTGAATGACGCGATAGACCCGGAAGTATGTTCGGTGCGGTACGCATCTTTCGATGAGGCCGTTGCCATGTTGAATCGCCTGGGGCCCGGGACGCTGATGGCCAAATCGGACATCGAGTCAGCGTTCCGGTTGCTCCCGGTACACCCAGACGATCAGCGTCTCCTTGGTTTTCAGTTTCAGGGTCACTATTACATGGATAGATGTATGCCAATGGGATGCTCGATTTCATGTGCCTATTTCGAGAAATTCAGTTGTTTTCTGCAGTGGGTAGTCACGAGGAAGACAGGTTTTCAACATGTTATGCACTATCTCGATGACTTTCTGTTTCTGGGGGCAGCCGGGGATTCTGAGTGTGGACAGGCCTTACATGAATTTTGTGTCCTAATGAATCAATTCGGTGTGCCATTGGCGCCAGGTAAGACGGTGGGTCCCTCGACCTTGATCGAGTTTCTGGGGATCGAGCTCGACTCAGTGGAAGGTTGTTTTTGATTACCCAAGGAAAAAGTGTTAAAATTCAGGTTATCCCTTGAGACATGTATTCGTGCAACGAAAGTAAACCTGCATCAATTGCAACAGGTGGTGGGTCAGTTGAATTTTGCCCTAAGAGTAATGCCGATGGCGCGCCCCTTTTCCCGCTCGATTGCACAGTCCATGGTCGGCTTGAAGGAAGGACGTCATCGTACGAGACTCTCGGCAGAGGTTCGCCAGGACATGCGCATTTGGATTGCATTCCTGGCGGATTTCAATGGTCGAATTGTCTGGAATAAACCAGCAGTGTCTTCCGAGGAGTTGGGGCTATGGACAGATTCGGCGGGGAGTATGGGTTTTGGCGCCATATTGGGTACACAATGGTCGGCTCAAAAATGGCCGTCATGGTGGCATGAGTGCGGGTTGACGAGTAACATTGCTTTTCTCGAACTGTTCCCTATTCTGGTGGCCTTAAAAACATGGCCAGAAGGGTTTAGGGATCACTCTGTGGTGTTCTGGTCTGATAACATGACCGTGGTTGAGTGTATCAATAGTCAGGCAGCACGTTGCAAATTGATTCTGAGACTGCTCAAGGAAATTGTGTTGTTGTGCATGCAACTGAATGTACTGTTTAGGGCGCGACACGTGCCGGGGGTGATGAACCAAGCGGCTGATGCGCTCTCTCGTTTCCGTATGCAGGCCTTCTGGGGTTTTCTGCCCACAGCGGACCCGGTGGCGGCACCCTTTCCCGAAGCTCTCTGGTCTCTCGGTGCCCCGAACTACAAGACCTCGTGGGAGAGAGTTTAGCACCCAGGACGAGGAAGGCATATGAAGGGGCGTTCCGTTCCTATTGGGCCTTTTTGGGTACTGCCGGGAGGGAGCTTTGGGGTCTGGAAGAGTGTGTAGTGAGATTCCTGCTCTCTTTACGTCACGCAGGCAAGTCAGTAGCTACGGCCCAGAGGCATCGGGCCGCCATTTCCTTCATGGCAAGGGCTCATGGGATCCAGGACCCGACAGCGTCTTTTGTTGTGCAGAAAGCGCTACGTGGGTGGCAACGCCTTGAGGGTCGCAGAGTAGACGATAGGCACCCGATAGGTCTGGATAGGTTGGCCCTGTTATTTTCCGTGCTACCGGTAACATGTTCATCCCAGTACGAAGCAGTGTTGTTCCGAGCCGCATTTGCATTAGCATTCCATGGGGCTATGCGGGTAAGCGAATTAGTGGCAAAGAACAAGCAGGATACGATGGGGGGACTGTGCCGGGAACACATTCAGGTCAGGGAGGAGACAATGACGGTCTCGTTTGTCAGGTCCAAATCCGATCAGGATGCAATCGGGGACTGCGTAATCATCCAGAGGATCCCCGGGTCTGCCATGTGCCCTGTTGGGTGCGTAGAGGAATATTTAGCGCAGAGGGTGGCAGCATGGGGAGGGACCTTGTTAAGACACGCTGACGCCACCCCACTGACGAGGTTTCAGTTTCAGCGGGTGCTTGCGATGTCGATTTCTGCCGCGGGCTTGAACCCCGGCGACTTTGGGACCCATTCCTTTCGGATAGGGGCTGCTACGGAAGCTACAGCCAGGGGTCTGAATGTTGAACAAGTAAAACGTGTGGGGCGTTGGTCCTCGAACTGTTATAAGAGGTATGTGCGGTTGCACATGTTGTGAAGCTGTAATGATGTACTCACGCTTCTTGTTTTGTTTGGTTTTCAGTTGCGCAAGCCTACGAGGCGGGGCGGACTGTCCAGTCGACCCGACACCGGGGGGCCAGCGGTCAGACATTACCGGCTGTGAAAAAGGAGGTGTGGGTCGTGGGCCACTCATACGTGAGGCGTGCCGCGGACGTATTCAAAGCAGGTGACATGATTCACGTGGCTGGGGAATACGGGTACAGTGTGTCCTTCTACGGAAAGGGCGGGCTCTGTATTGACCAGTTTCGATCATTTTTCGAGGGTTTGTTAGGGCGGACGAGGTCACCGCCGTCTGTAGTCATAGTACATCTTGGGGGCAATGATTTGGTGACCACTGGTAGACGACTTCTTCTTGAGGCGATGCTTTCCACGGTAAGTTGGTTGGCGAGAAGAGTTCCAGGGTGCACAATTGCATGGTCCCATATGATCCCACGGAAAGTGTGGCGGGGGGCTATTTCTGTTTCTGCTCTGAATCATTCAGTAAGGAAAATTAATAATAAAGTGAGTAGACTGTTCCGTTCAAGTACACTGCATTTTATTTCGCATGGTTGTATTAAAGGGGACAGTATGTATTCGGGGGATGGTGTGCATTTGTCCCGGATGGGGAACGAGTTACTCATAGGAGACCTGATAGCCTGGCTAAAGACTTTATGACATGACCTTTAGGCAGGAGTGTTGTGGGGGGTCCGGATAGCCGGTCAACTATCCGGCCTGTGGCGGTAAGGTCATGATCGGTGAGCAGTAATTCGAAGATCCCTATGAGGGGGCGTCACCCATTACGGATGGGAGCGCGCGGGGGAGGTGGCCAATTGGCCCCTCAACGGGGAGGCGGTCCTGTCTAAGGAGAGGCCGCCGGAAGGAAAGGAAAGGTGGTCAAGGCCCCTTCCTGGATAGGAGGGGCTACGGCCCCTCCTGGGGAATTTCCCGGGGCCAGGACATCTGCGACGGCAGATGGGTAAGTTGTGTGGGGTGCGGGAGGGGGTTTACGCTACCTTTTTAGACACCTCACACGAGTCCTCGAACGACCGTTAAATGGCGTCGAGTTTATTGGGGCCCCCGTCAAGTACAAAGGGAAATTGGTAGATGCACTTGAGGTACGCCTCTGTGCGGTCGCTCCTCTCACAAGTGAGGGGGGTATTTCTGGTTTAGGGATCTGACACCGGTTACGACCTTGCCGTTGGCCCTTAACGTTAGGATGTACAATTTCAAGTCAAATGTTTTGTAGGATGTTAGTTCGGCTAGGAGAACCTTTGTATTAGAGATCTGTTAAGGTTAGCCAAACATCGTAATGTGGAAATGAAATTGTACATTATATGAAACTGTTATTTTAATGTTTTCTTTTGTTTCATATTTTAATAAATACGGCCGGGAAGGGTGACTCCCTTCCCGCCTTCCAAAAGTTCAAGAACTGTTTCCGGTTTCCCAATTCTTGGGGATTGTGTTGAGAGGGGGTGGCGGGTATCTCGGCCATATACTTTACACATTGCCTCTAAATTAAGACTGACTGCTTTTGTGCCAGAATACTAGAGGGTAAAGCACATGTTTCTTTTGTAAATATTTGTGGTTAACTCAGACAAGGATTTTGATTATTATTTGAACTGGGCTATCACCCCCTCAACTAATACTACAATTTCTTACAAAAATCATAATTTGACCATCACTTGCAGAGCATGAAATCGTGGTTGGCAATCGCCTCTAATTCCCATTTGGAGAATTTAACGGACTTGCATGTTCTAAACTGCACAGGACAAGAGTCTAGAGAACCACGTTTGCTTTGCCCACATTTGGGCAAACATAATAATCACACTTCAAGGCCAGGCCAGGCAAGGCTAGTCCTTCGAACTCAATCACAAGTAACAGAGGAGAATATTACAGAAAGATATCTGACCCGTCCAGCCAGAAGCTGGTCCTTTAAAGCCCTGATCGCGCTCAGCTTAAAAGCATATTTTGACACGATTTTTTTTTCACTTGGGTGATAGTAGTACATACAAAGACAATAAAGCAACAGTAAAAGAATATGACGATTGCAATTTAGGAACTTTTCTTTCACCAAATTGGCATAATCTTGTGACAACAATATTTATTTTATGTCAATCACCCACCATTCACATCAGCCCCCCAAAAATACATTATACTGTTTCAACCACTAAAGTATAGTACAATTAAATTAATTACAACCAGTCTTTACGCTAACTTCTCTGAGGTTTAAATGTTAGTCTTTGAATGACGCAAAAACCCTGGTCTCTCAAAAATACCACACTCAGGTTATGCATCGCGGGGTTTTCCATAGAGGGACGCATGATAGGGTTATAATAAGGCTTCACATTCTCTTTGACATATGTGGCAAATCTGCCAGAGAGGTTTTGACTATTGTTTAAACTACGACTCTGGTGAAGTTCTACAAGGTTTGCTTTCCCACAGGTCACAAAGTTGAAGTTGGTTCAATGCACCAGCGCTGAATGTGAATGCTTATTGTAGTCCCACATAAACCCACCCAGTACATTATTGCAGTGGAATCACTCCTTTTGGGTTACTAACAATCCCTAAACCAGGGGTGTCATAGTATCCAATACAAACTGTTTTCACTTTTTTCAATATCACACACAAATGGTACTTAGAAGAATAAACACTTTTAATTAAAAGCATTTATTGCAACAGGGTGAACCTGTTTTTCAGCGCATCTAAAATGTCCATACAGAATACAATAAAAACAGCAAATAAGTACGTTGAGAACAACAATAATAAATTGGAGATGTCTAATATAGCTAAAATGTTATTTAAAAACTAACACCCTAAAACCTACTTCTATGTGCTACACTAGGAGAGCATAGAAAGTAGGACTGGCAATCTAGGGACAAGCAACGCACTTTATACCTTGTTGATAGCAAAAGCTGTGGTTAATAGCAAAGCATGAAGGCAGCGTTCTCTGCGAAAGGAAAACACAAACCAGTGCAATGTCCTTTTTCCTGGACTCAGCTTGTTATCTGTAACAAGTGTGATGTAGCAACTTCTTGGTGCAGTGGCAACAATCAAGGTCATCTCCGGCAGTATCTTGTGCGATCATCTGGTGTGAAGGACCTCACCTAACAAAAGTGGTCACAGGGCAGTCCTTATAAATAGAATCTTATTGGAGATTGGAATTTCTGATATACGTTTAGGAATGTCTGACACATGTGCATGAAGGCATGCATACCAGATGTATCCTTATGAACATATAAGATAAAGGGATGACAATTCAGACTGCATTATATTGGCTATATGTCTGAGTTTGTTCTTATTTGACCTTTACATTGTGATAACTAGAAATCTGACCCAGACTGATGTCACATTAGGTGTTATAGCAATGTCATTGTCCGAATGACTTGACACTTTCACAGTTCTGGGAATTATATGGTCAGAAAATATCTGCATCAATTATGGACACGACAATGATTCTGCATAAATTGAGGTAAAAATGGCGACCTCTGTCATTTGGAGTCGGATCTTAGGGGATTTACATCATAACTCCTGGATGAAGGTATTTGCAAGACTAAAGTTTCTACTTTATAGAGAAATTAAGAGAACCCTTTCCTTACCTTTGCTTCAGTGCAGATAATTCTCTAACACTGACTGTCACACCAAACTTTATTTATCATGCATTTTTTATGGCAAAGAATGCAATATTAAACCAGACATTAGTCCAATATTGACACCTGGCTCAAATAGCACCCTAGAAAAAGTGTTTCACAGACCTAAAGGCACATTACATAAATTCAAGTCTATCTGGGCTAATGTCAATGCTATCACGATTAATAATGGTTTATCTAATCTACTTTTTTCTCACTTTCCTCCTTGCAGTGACATATTTTCTGTATATATGTGAAATTGTACTGTCTGACAAAGAGACGATATACAGATTATGCATATAACCTGACACCATGGATTTCAGCTCCTAATGGCACAGGTAACTGTAGATTAAGCGGAATTTATATGCATCTATCATATTGTTTTACAAGATGTCAGGAGATAAGAAAACCTAGAGACTGACAGGCCTAGACTGCGAACACAAAATAAGCAATGGCAGCAGTTTCAAGCCAGGCCTCCTCCTTTCCCTTCTCTTTCCAATCATTAATTTTCTCTCTCGCTCTAAGAGTGCACACTCTCTTTTCCTCTCTCTCTCTATTTTTGACTCTGTTGAGCCTGCTGCCATTAACCTCTGGAGAAATCAGAGAGAGATGTGGTAATCTTCGGCCTCCAACCTACTTAAAAGCTCTAACCTAGGGGTGGAGACTGGTCTGCTCTCTCTTATGAACTAAGGCCTTTTGCTAAGTGTCATCCAGGCCGACATTCCAAACACCGATCTGCAGGAGCATATGAACAATAGTTACTTACCTGTAATCTGTGGTTCTCCAGTATTGGTGTCCTTCATAGATTCACATGCCTGAATCATTCCCCGTCGTCGGAGTGGGAGTCCCACGGTACATAAAAAAGCAATAATTTGAATACAAGAAATCAAAACCCTTGGTAATAACCAACCAGGAACTAAAGTAGCCGTAAACTACAGTGGAAAAAACTTCCACACTCATGACTATCCTAGTCATTTTGTATAGACCAAACTACAGAGAATCAGGCGCCAGCACCCACCAAAATGTTCTCTCCAGAGACTCAGGCTCTCAGATTTTCTCGCACAGGAGTGAAACAAATAATATCGCCTGAGGAGCCTCTGAGGGGAGGTGGGCGAGTGCATGTGAATCTATGAAAGACACCAATACTGGAGAACCACAGATTACAGGTAACTATTGTTCTTCTCCAGTATTGGGGTGTCTTTCATAGATTCACATGCCTGAATCAGAGTAAATAGCAGTATACACCATTTTGCTCATAGATGCTTTTTTTGCATTCCTATGCATATGTACACTTTGCAAACAATATTACATGAAACATAAGCGTCTAGAAGAGCATAGAGGAGGAGGGAGAACAGAGGCTCACCTTACTTAAAAAGATTGCGAAGCACTGTTTGTCCCACTGAAGTATCTGCATCGCTGGCAGCATCCAAGCAATAGTGCTTGGTGAAGGTATGCGTGCTGGTCCAGGTTGCCGCTCTGCAGATATGATGGAGATCCACTCCAGCGAAGAGGGCTGTTGAGGAGGAGACCACTCTTGTAGAATGCGCTCTTAGCAATGATTGCAATGGCCTTCCTGCTTGCTGGTGACAGAGACTGATTGCTGAGGACACCCAGCGGGCTATGGTCTGTTTAGATAGAGCGTATCCTTGACGTATCCTTCCGTATGCTACAAAGAGCTGATCTGTTTTACGCAATGCAGCAGTTCGTTGAAGGTAACATTTAAGACATCTCCTGATGTCCAGGGAATGTAAGGCCTTCTCCACTCTCTTTTGTGGATTAGGAAAGAATGTCTTTAAAAGCACCAGCTCATTAAGATAAAAGTCGGATGGAACTTTAGGCATGTAGCTTGGATTAGTACGTAGTACCACCGAATTTGAAGTGAACTGTAAAAACAGAGATTTGATGCTGAATGCTTGACTGTCACTGACTCTACGTGCCGATGTTAGAGCTATAAGGAGAGAAACCTTCCAGAAAAGGAATTTGAGATCCACTTTATGAATAGGCTCAAAGGGTGACGCTTGAGTTGAGAGAGTACCACATTCAAGTACCAGGAAGGAGGTGGACGCCGAACAGGCGGGAACATTCGAAAAAGGCCTTTGAAGAATTGCTGAATTATTCTAGTGGAATTTAGACATTTAGAGCCATCTTGACGGAATCTGGAAATGGCTGCTAAAACACTTTCAGTGTGGAATGAGACAAGTCAGACTTAGCCAATTGAAGAAAGAACGGTAAGATCTGTTCTGGTTTTGCATGGAGTGGATGTAAATTGGAAAAACACAAGTTGAGGAGGGTCAAGGGGACTATGTTTATAGACCTACCAAACACTAAACCCCTAAATCAAACTATAACTAACACAAAAGAGTCGGAAGGTCTGCTAAGCGGCGTAGCTAAGTCTATGCGGTCCTGATAAAATGACCCTTAAGGACTGCACTGAACCAGGCCACGTGGTCACATGACACAGAAATGTGTTAGATATCCTATCAGCCCACCCAACTGGCGGAGCCTCGTCATCTAGGACATCTGACCAGGGTGGTGCGTCTAAGCCCAGGTGATTTGGCCAGACAACACACACTACTGGTTCATCTTGTAATAGTGTCCGTGCCACAGAGTGGTGCTGAAAAAGTGCAGTGCAAAACAGGGACTAAAGAATAAGTGATCTAAAATGGCGGTCGAGGCAAAGCAAAAATGATTTTATTCAAGATATTCACCAAGACGCCAGATTAAAAAGAAGTGTACACAGTGTGAAAGAATCACTGTGATCCTTTACTGTGTAGTAAATACGGCCAACATGTTTCTGCCGAAGGTGGAACTACACCGGCATTCTTCAGGGCCAACTACAAACAGATGTTGCTACTGCAAAGGTACACTCTGGCAATAATATACAAAGTGAAACAGAAAAAGTGAGAAAAGGGACAGACCAAAATGTAGTTAGAGACCTGTCATATTTACTGGTGTGGTCATAAAGACCATCCTACCATATCCTCCGGTTCAGTGGTTGATAGAGGAAGTGATCCCAACAATATGTGGGAGTAAAGCCTCACCTCACCCGGCAACGGCTCGGAGATTGAGGCCCCGCTCTCTCCGTCGGTACCCCTGGGCAGACACCAAAGCCGAAGGGGAGGCTTTGGTGTCTGCCCAGGGGTACCGACGGAGAGAGCGGGGCCTCAATCTCCGAGCCGTTGCCGGGTGAGGTGAGGCTTTACTCCCACATATTGTTGGGATCACTTCCTCTATCAACCACTGAACCGGAGGATATGGTAGGATGGTCTTTATGACCACACCAGTAAATATGACAGGTCTCTAACTACATTTTGGTCTGTCCCTTTTCTCACTTTTTCTGTTTCACTTTGTATATTATTGCCAGAGTGTACCTTTGCAGTAGCAACATCTGTTTGTAGTTGGCCCTGAAGAATGCCGGTGTAGTTCCACCTTCGGCAGAAACATGTTGGCCGTATTTACTACACAGTAAAGGATCACAGTGATTCTTTCACACTGTGTACACTTCTTTTTAATCTGGCGTCTTGGTGAATATCTTGAATAAAATCATTTTTGCTTTGCCTCGACCGCCATTTTAGATCACTTATTCTTTAGTCCCTGTTTTGCACTGCACTTTTTCAGCACCACTCTGTGGCACGGACACTATTACAAGATGAACCAGTAGTGTGTGTTGTCTGGCCAAATCACCTGGGCTTAGACGCACCACCCTGGTCAGATGTCCTAGATGACGAGGCTCCGCCAGTTGGGTGGGCTGATAGGATATCTAACACATTTCTGTGTCATGTGACCACGTGGCCTGGTTCAGTGCAGTCCTTAAGGGTCATTTTATCAGGACCGCATAGACTTAGCTACGCCGCTTAGCAGACCTTCCGACTCTTTTGTGGATGTAAATTGGCCATGAGACACCAGGCACAAAACCTTTTCCATTTAGGTTTGTAAGTCTTAATAGAAGCAAGCGCTTGAGCATTGGCTGAAACCTCTTTACAATCCTCTGAGATATCTAGATGGGCAAATTCAACGTGTTGAGGAGCCAAGCTGCTAATTTCAAGGAAGCTGGGTCCGGATGACAAATTTGACCCTCTTGCATTGTTAGAAGATTTGGTAGTGCTTGAAGTTGTATGGGATTGCACTCCGAGAGAAGTAGGAGCTCAGAGAACCAATATTGGCGAGCCCACCTGGGCACGATGAGGATGAGGTGGCACGGTTGCTGTTTCCTTTTCCGGAAGACCCTGGGAACCAAAGAAATTGGCGGAAAAGCGTATGCAAATATCTGAGACCAATTCATCAAAAGTTCTTCTCCGCATGAATCCTTGTGGGGAATCCAACTTGCAAAGAATGGGCATTTGTGGTTCTGCTTCGTCGCAAATAGGTCCAGGTCGGGATGACCCCACTTTTGAAAACTCTGTCCAGAGTCAGCTGATGAAGTTCCCATTCGTGATTTGTTGCTGTCGTTCTGCTGAGAGAATCAGCGAGCACATTGGACATTCCTGGAACGTGCGTTGCTGACAGATTTATTCTGTGACGCAGAGCCCAACTCCAAATCTCCTGGGCCTCCTGGGAAGGAAGGGCCGATCTTGTTCCCCTTTGTTTGTTCAAGTAATGCATACTGGTTGTATTGTCTGTCCTGATTAGAACTGTGGATCCGTGTATCACAGTCCAAAAAGATTTCAGGGCCAGAAAAATTGCTCTCAACTCTAGGAGGTTGATGTGCCACTTCTTTTGATGTGTATTCCATTTCCCATTGACGGTCATTCCCTGTAGGTGTGCCCCCCATGATTCCAGGGAAGCATCCGTGGTGATGGTGTAACTTGGTATCTCGTTAGGAATGAACGCCCTACTTGCAGATTCTCTTTTTGGGTCCACCATAGAAATGCTTCTCTCATACGGTAGGTTATGGCGATCCTGTCGTCGAACGACCCTGACACTTGAACCCATTGTAGAGTGAGTTCCTCTTGGAAAGGTCTCATCCGGAGATGGCAGTTGGGTATGAGAGGGATGCAGGATGATAGCACCCTCAGGAATGACTTGTACATTCGAACTGAAACGTACTCTTTTTGCCGCAAGTTGAGGGCCATCTTGCAAATCTTGAGCTGTCTTTTCTTTGAGACAAAGGCTTGGGTGAGGCGAGTGTCTAATGTTGCTCCCAGAAACGATATCTTTTGTGACGGAACAAGATGGGATTACTGGAAATTGATTGAAAGTCCCAGAGACTGGAAGAGCGAGAGGCATCTTTGGACGTTTACTCTTGCTGCTCTTAAAGAACTGGCCTTGATAAGGCAATCGTAAAATACGGGAAGATTTGAATGCCTTCCAAGCGAAGATGTGCCGCCACTGGGGTTAATATCTTTGTGAATACTCAGGGTGCTGAACGAAGGCCAATGGGAGAACTTTGAATTGAAAGTCCCTGGCAGCCACTCTAAACCTCAGGAATTTCCTGTGCCTGGGGTGAATGGGAACATGAAAGTAGGCATCTTGAAGATCTAGGGTAGCCATGTGATCGCCTTGGGAAAGAAGCTTGGGGATTTCTTGAAGTGTTAACATCCAGAAGGACATCTTCTTGAGGTATTTGTTGAATGCGCGTAGGTCGAGAATGGGTAGCCATTCTCCTGTTTTCTTTCGTATGAGGAAGTACCTTGAATAGAAACCTCTTCCTCTTTGCAATTGAGGAATTTTTCGATCGCAACCTTCCGCATCATTATATTTATTTGGTAAAGAAGCTCTTTGAGGTGAGCTGGTGGCGGACCTTTTGGAGGTGAATTTGGAGGGATTTTGACAAATTCTAAAGCGTGTCCTCTGGCCACTACATCCAAGACCCACTTGTCCGTAGTAATCTTGGACCAATTTGATAAGTAATGGGATATTCTTCCTCCAACTTTTGACCTTGGAACTGGCAGAGGTGGTGGCAGGTGGCAGTTCTCATTGCCTCTTAGAGGAATCTTGTCTCCGATAGGAGGACTTTCTTTTTCCTTGCGAAAAGTTGCTGCCTCGCTGTCCGTATGTTTGTTGTTTATACGGCTGATATCGCTGGTTACTTTGTGATGATTGGTACGAGCGTTGCTGAGAATATCCTCCTCTATTTGAATAGGTCCCGCGTCCCTTGGCACCATGAAAGGACGATTTACGAAACTGCAGTTTTCCCAGCGGCCTTGCGGTTTCTGTATCTTTCTTTAGGGCCTGCTAAGCCTCATCAATGTGCTGACCAAATAGATATTCTCAGTCGTAAGGCATATCTATTATCTTTGCTTGGACTTCTTGCCGGAAGGAAGTTGACTTCAGCCAACCCTGTCTCCTTAGCACTGCCGCGTCCGCCAATTGTCGGAAGCCTGTGGTTGCCACATCCACAGCTGCGTCAATCATCTCTGCAGAGACGCACTCCCCTTCATGTAACACCTTCTTTGCTTCTGACCTCTCTGGTTCCGGAAGCTTTTCGAGATATGGAGATATATCTGACCACATCTGTCTATCATATCTCCCTAGGATTGCTAGGGAATTTGCTGCCCGGATTGTAGTCGCAGCTATCGTTGACACCTTTTTGCTGATGGAGTCGAGACGTCTTCCACCTCTGTCAGGTGGGGCGGTCACTTGTGAGGACGAGTTTCTAGCTCTTCTCTGTGCCGCTTGAGTGACAACGGACTCTGTCTTAGCTTATCTGATAAGGCATGCAGGTGATGTAATGGGCGCCTTGTACTTTTTGTCAATTCGAGGTAAGACTGCGGGTAAAGTATTTGGGGTGGACATGACTTTCAGGCCTTTCTTCCAAGTGAAATCTATTATCAGGATTGTCCTCACTTGTTTGTGTGGCTGCTCTTTAAAGTCATATAAAAAACAATCATCCTGTTTAGCTTCCATAGTGATCTGAAACCTCTTTGTTGCTCTTTCCATTACTAGATGGAATCCTCCAATATCAACAGGTGGGGAGTCCGTAGTATGAGGAGCAGTAGGTGATGGGTTCTGATAATCATCCCACTCCGACAGTACGGATTGATCGTCCACCTCTCCTTCCTCTCTGTCGTCATCAGTGGTGTTACAGTCCTGCGTATGGTGGCATTGTGCCGGAGAAGACGGAATTGAAGAACGTACCTCAGGTACTGGTGTCAAAGGAGACTGTCTTGGGACTCTCAAGGCTGAAGCAGGTGCTTGAGGCATGGGTGTCGCCGGAAGCGACTCTGCCGACTCAGACGGAGGGAACCGGCGGTAATAGTCATTTAACATATATTGTAAATTATTAAGGAGGTCTAATGGCATATGTGCTGTTGCTACTGCAGCAGGGGCTTGAGCAACTCGTGCAGGAACATGCTCTTCCTCTTCGTGAGCTTCCTCCTGCATCTTTATCAATAGTTCTGACGGACTTCTGGCCGCTCGGAATCTGTCGTCCTCATCAGATTGCTCCTGATCATCATCTTCCTCTGAATCCAGAAGCTGCTCAGGCAACTTTAGGGCTGAAAGAGGCCGTAGAGTAGAGCCTATTCTTTGTAATAAGGAATCCCCCGTCGACGGTGAGGTAAAAGAGGCAGCAGGCGGAGCAGCAGACCAAACCTGTAGATCCGTACATGATGACAGAAGAGGCGTCGACGGACCCACCGTCGACGGTATCGTCGATGGGGATATTGCATGCTTCGTCAACGGGGCTTTCAATGTCGACGATGTTGTCGACTCCAAGGTAATTTTCGTCGATGAAGCCTTCGACGACGATGTAGTCTTTGTCGACGACAAAGCTGTCGACGACGGTAGAATTCTCATCGACGAGATACTTGTCGACGACGGTGGAATCTTCGACAACAATGTCGTCGTCAACAACGATGGACTTCTTGTCGACGGTGCGGTCATCAAAGGCAAAGCTGCTTCCGTTGACGAGGGACCCGTTGACGGGATGACTTTCGTTGGCGGGCTAATCTTCATCGACGATATCTTCTTTATCTTCGACGACGGAGGAACGTTGATGCTTGATGGTTGAATCTTCGTCGACGAGATGGGTCTCACTGAAACCAAGACCAACGACGGTTAAGAAGCCGACGACATCAACATCTGAGGTTTTGGCAAAGAGAGAGTAACCGTCGACGTGGAGGGAATACTGTAGACGGGACCCGTCGACGGAGAAGCCGTCAACGATGAGGTCGTCGACGAGGTCTTTTTCTGAAGTAACTTTTTCTCTGACAGTCTTTTAGATGGTAAAGACTTAGCAGACTTTCTCGGGGGCGAATTTGGTCCAGATTTTGAAGGTGGAGAAGCCTTTTTAGCGGTAGAAGAGGAAGGCAAGCTAGAATCCTTAGCTTTTCTCAACACCTTAGCCCCAGGAGAAGATACCTCTTCTTCAATCTTTCTCTTTCTGGAAGCTATAGTAGACCCCGAAGCCAGACTTCCTACCTCAGATAGAGGATCATACTGGTCTTAATCTTCTGCAACCATAGTAGAAGACGACCTTCCCTGTCTCTGAGGGTCTTCTGAGGAAAGGTCCTGTAGATCTTACAATCCTTTACTTCATGGTCTGGATATAAGCAATAAATGCACTTTTTGTGGGGATCTTCTTTAAAAAGCCACACTTCCCACAAGACTCACATGGCCTGAAGAGAGATTTTGAAGAAGACATTCCAAAAATAGGAGAAAGAAACAGTCAGGTTGAGAAGTACTGGGCAGAGCTCAGGGAGACTCCCTTTCACAAGACGTGCTGTCAAAAATCTGAGAGCCTGAGTCTCTGGGAAGAACATTCTGGTGGGTGCTGGCGCCTGATTGACTGTAGTTTGGTCTATACAAAATGACTAGGATAGTCATGAGTGTGGAAGTTTTTTCCATTGCAGCTTAGGGCTACTTTACTTCCTGGTTGGTTATTACCAAGGGCTTTGGTTTCTTATATAAAAATTATTGCTTTTTTATGTGCCGTGGGACTCCCACTCCGACGACAGGGAATGATTCAGGCATGCAAATCTATGAAAGTCACCCCAATACTAGAGAATCTTGCTTAGTTTATTTAATTATTTATAAAACTTTGTACACTTTAAATGAAAAGAAGTAGAGTAACAATAGGCCTGGTAAACAAGAACCAAATGCGTTAGAGCCAAGCATATCAGAAAGTAAAATAGGATAAGAATCTTGGTTTTGATTAAAGTGAGTAAGAGGAAGGTCAATCACCATAACCTCTCCTCATTTGATACCTTACCAGAGGGGTTGGTGAACTCCAAAGGCTGAAAAGGAGAAGCTCCCTTAACCTCCACACATCGGAGCTGCGAGGTCATAACGGATGGTGGACGTAGTTCAATCTTATGGTGGTTTCTCAAATCAAGATGGCTCTCGTATTTCCTGTGATATCACTTCCTGGTTCTTTAGTATAAAAGGCTGCTGAATTCAGGGGAAGATGCGCAACAATGCCGCAGATAGTATTTTGTCATATTCTTCGAGTCTTGTCCCATTCATTTTCCTCACAATTTACTTTGGATTCAAGAATCTTCTGCAAGTTACCTGATTTTGAATTTCTCACTATTCACTTCTGGGTAGTTTGTAGCACTTTAAGTGTGATTGTTTAGTGTCCTATTAATTAAACAGGACTGAAAGGTTCTGTTTATGTTTTAAAATATGTATTTGATGTAATTGGTGTGAACAAAGTGCCAAGGAGCATGATTAGGAACTGTGATCATTTCTTAAGTGACGCCAGGGGCATGTATAAGGCCTTATTTATAGGCTTCAATACATTTTACATAGGTACACTTGAACCAGAAATGGTGCATATTGAGTACCTTTACTTCGAGGGCTAGCATGAGACCTTAAGAATTGTGGGTCATACTGACATAGGTGTCTTGAGTGGTGTAGAAACAGATCAGACTGCTAATGGAGATAGGCAGTAAATTGACAATTTGTTAAGATCAAATTAGATAGTGCATCACAGCTGTAACTCAGCACCTTGATTTACCTGATGTATTTCAGCAGAATGCATCATGGGCAATGGAATCACTGCATATAGTTCCGTTGTTGTACACACACCATACAAATGCCGGGGGAACACTGATTCCAATGTGGTGTCTGTGCACACTGCACAGCCCCTTGTGTTGCCTCGAACTGCTAACTGTACTTTAGCTAATTGCATTCATTGAGTGGGTGTGTATGTACAATACACAGATGGCACAAACCGCGATTAATGCAAGTTGAACATAAAGGCACCTAGGTTATTACTCAGTACACAAATATTTAATCTTTGCCTTAAGCATACAGTACAAAGATCATATTTGAATCAAACTGCACCTTTTAACAGCTAATCATGGGAGGGGACCTGTGCTGACTGTATAGAACTTTCCATTGCAGTTTTATGGAAAAGTTGAGTGAGATCTAACAAGCCATGTATACTTGTGCCAAAACCAGGATACCTTTGATAATGTTTAACCATTAAGTCAACTTCCCTTCCAGGCAGTTTCATCATCAGAAAATTAAAAGGCTTTTGCATGGCAGTTGATTGGACATATCAACATTTCGGCAAAATAGCCTGAATTGTATGGCGAAATACTTACTTTTGGATGCAGTATCCAACCAGTGACATTGTGAGCCCACTGCTTTAGCAGATAAAGTGGAGGTGGAGATCTTGAAGGGCCTCTTCTTACTGCAACTCGGCACGCAAAGCATCATAATTAATGTGAAAGGGTGGGTGGGTGAGTGGGTTTGGATGTGAGTGAGAGAGTGGATGGATGGGTGAATGAAATGGTGGATGGATAGATTCTGATGGAGAATTGGGTGCACAGATGGGCATAAAGATGGATAAGTGAAAGAATAGGTGGGGGAATGAAATGGGTGGTTCATGGATGGATGCATGGATAAATGAGTGAAAGGATGATTGGGTAAAAGGATGGATGCATAGAGGGATGAGTGAAAAAGTAAAACGATGGATGAGTGGATGGATGGATGGAAGGGCAGATGGATGAGTGAAAGGATTATTGACTGAGTGAAAGGATGGGTGAGAGAACGGGAGGAAGGGTGGGTGGGTGGATGGATGGAAAGTGTGGCTGGATGGGCGAAAGGATGGATGGATGGCTGAAAAAGTGGATGGATACGTTTGATGGATAGGTTTGATGGCTAGGTTTGGAGATGATGGATAGGTTTAGATATGAATAGGAAGACGGATGTATGGACAGACAGAATGATGAAAGACTCAATGATGAATGAAGTATAAAAGGATGACAGAATGTAAAGGTGAAATGGTGGATATCAGTTTGTGGCTTGAAGTTTGAAAGGATAAATGGACAGAGACTTGGATGTAAGGGACAAGAGAGCTCTTCTGACGAGGGTCGCTATGACTTGTTTTGCCTGTTTCTACCATAAAAGCGTTGGTTCAAAGTGGGGGTGGGGGTGTTATGTTCTGGCTACTCTATTGTACCCAACATTGGATTTAATTCAATTAGATGCATACAACATAAATGGTGTGACATCACATCCCAGGTATTTCCTAACAATCCAAGAGAAAGCAAAAGCATTTCCAAGTGTGAAGCGACCACTAGGATAATGCTTTCTATCACTTTGACCATCAGAGCCCTTTGTTCGCTCATTAAGAAGACAGAGCATTTAATGAAATTAAGTCATGCGCGAAAGTGGAATATGTGAATTTAACACCAGAACATGGACTTCTATTGGAATTCTCAAGGGCATATTATCAAGCACACTATCACCATTTTAGCGGCAGTTTCCTGCCACTAGATCGGGATCATTTTAACGCCATTCCTTGATAATATGCCCCTAAGTGCGCAGTGGAGGTCAACGTGCAGGACTGGACTATGGAGGTCCCCAAAAGAGTTAGTTCCAGTCATTGTAGCAATCTCTTTAACCCCTCCGTGTTTAACTCAGTGATGTGAGCCTTTTTCCTAGTCTTCACAATCCACTGTCCAAATAACTCCATTATGGAGTCATATGCAGTGAGTGTTAGCTCCATGATCTTCAGCTTGCCATGTATTTTCCCTGTAGAGGTCATTAAAGTCTTCTCATCCTGTGGATGTGTAGAGAGATCTTCCTACTAACTTGCTGGGTGTTCTGGGGATGCTGACAGCTTGTTCAGGAAAAACTGCGTCACCGGTACAGATTCCCTCATGTGTTCCCTTAACACTCCCGTAAGCACAGGCTGCCATTCCCTCTTCATCTTTCCTATTTGCTAAAGTCACAAGAACACTCTCCCTGTCTCTTTAGGTATGTGGAAGCAGCACTAGTTTAGGCCAGGAGAACATAGGAGAAGGGAGTCCACCACTGGCTTCCTCAGCAGGCGTTCCCCTACCTCACATATGATTCTCAGACGCACCCCGGCTTGCACATCTTCAGGAAAGACCTGGCTCTACAACTGACCCGAGCTGCTTCCCCCTTCCCAGCACCTTCAGACCCTCACGGGTGAGTAGCACGCTTAAAATCTTCCTGATTGATTGATTGATTGAAGGGTGAGACTTTGGCCTCACAGACAATCCGACTCTGGCATTCAACCAAGGGAGGGTAAGGGAGAGAGATATCACCAAGAGTTTCTGCAGATCTCTTATGTACTACTAGCCAGAAAAAAAACCTTCACCACTGATACATTAGCAATAAATCACCAGGGTACTGCCATTGGTCTTTCCTGGCTGCTAATACCCTAGATTCTCCTCTCTCACAGGATGTGATCCAGGTCAATTACACATTTTATGGGCTCGGTCATCATGCTTCCTGAAATCAAGGAGAAGCAGCAACTTCTCTGCAATCTCAGAGCAGAGGGGTCCCTGAATTCCCACAGCTTCGCAACTACAGCAACAGTTACTCAGACATGCTAAAAAATGCATGGGGCTTCCATTTTAGCTCCTATGCAGGTGCTGAAGTCGAAAAGAGGAAGGTACTTTGGAGATTAAAAGAGCGCCAGCCACAGGCATGGAGCTTGTGCTGTCCCAACCTCTGCCCAAGCCTTCTCTCCCTGTTTACACACACCTGCCCTCTGATCTGCCTTGCAGCCTACAATAATGCTTCCAGACACCACAGCAAAACTAATGAGGGTTCACTGATAGAATATCGACACCCAAAATATCCCCATACACAAATACTGAGTCATAAATATCGATGTCAAAAATATTGACATCCTATATTTATAATGGTAAGTATAAAAATATCGGAAAAAATATATCGATGTAAAAAATATTGATGTACAAAATATTGAATATTTTATATATGGAAAAAATAATGTTAAATATATTAAATAATAAAATTAATTTAATATACATTTTAACAAATATAAGAAATGAATTTCATTAAAAGAAATTAAACATACATATATAAAATCCCTCACGCTATCCTGGGACAGGGATACACCGTGAAGGTAAGCCGAGTGGGGGGAACTTTACCAGCAAGCTAGGGCCTGCATATAGACAAAAGATTTTTTGAGTATGTCTGTTTAAAACATTTGAGGCACCGGGAGGTTATAGACAGGAATCCAACTGAGGTTTGCAGCCCCAGGGCAACTACACAACCGGGCAATCGGATTTCCACATGGCAAGGGTAACTCTGCACTTGCAGCAGAGGGGCTATGCAAGCCCCACGCTCCAAAGATCTGCGAACTGCAACATCATTACAGCGCTATGAAAGATGACAGTGAAAACAAAGTAGCAGCACAAACATTATTTGCATGTGCAGCAGGAGTTAGCCCGAGCCTACCAGTGGTGACACGCACACAATCAAGCATCCTGGAGACATTAATGAAATATGAGAAGCTTCACAAACAAGAGATATCCAAACGGTGGGAAGCAACATCCCTCCAGGATTACATAGATAAACAAATGGTACCTCGAGGCTTAATTATTTATATCACTCCCTCATATGACTTACCAGATCCACGGATGTGGGAAAAATGGTTGGCCAACTCGGCCAACAGTTCCAAAAACATGTTAGAGATCCTTGTGAAGTACGCATGGTCGGATAGAGAAAACATTAAGAAAGACATTGCGCGGATCAAAGAAGAACTGAACACGAATGCAGAACAGGATCTGATCTACAAATTCCTGGAAGAGATGAAGAAGAGATTAGAACTAGTGGAAGACATGATCAAGGCAAGAAAACAAAGCAAACTTCACCGTGACTGCGGTGATTTCAAATCCGGCTCGATACTCACTTACAGTCAAAAGTATGACCACCTTTCCGACACCATGGCGGGAGTGCAACTACAACCAAAACAATACAAGCGAACCAAGAAGAGGAGGCAGCAAGCTCGAGTGATCCAAACACTGACACCTCGAATGTGACCAGAACCTCAGAAAGCTCTATGTCAGAAGGGGATGGCATTACACGGCCAAAAGACTTTTGTAGACGAGTATCCGCTCATGAAACGGAGCCAGCAAACAACACGATCTTCATCCAGAACGAATCACAAGGAGGACACTCCAACAACAAGAGGAAGAAGAAGTACAAGGGGTACCAGAGCAAGAGGCGGAAGAGTTGCCGGAAGGATAGAAAAGAGGGAGCGACTCAGAACGAGTGGGATACAAACAAACACGCTCCAAGAAACAGCTATGATGGATGATGCAACGGTAAATCAAACCATCATCTAACCTTTCTCCCAGATGTATGCGTAAGCAAGACAAAAAAATGCTGTGCTTAGGCCTTTCTTTCTGCCCTGCAGTATGCCTGAACTATAGTGATAGCAGAATAGACATGTTCAAGTTCTGTAGAAAACCAACCAAAAGTATGGAACATCATTGTGCTGAACGTTCTGCTCAGAATGATGGGTTGACCATAGGTGATATGAGTACCCTGGTGGCACTGCATGAACTTGAGATGGAATCGGACAGCCTAAACGTCAGTAGGGAAGCCCATCAAATTCTTGATGAGATGGAAATTAGACTTGACAAAGTGGCCTGTACCAATTTCAAACCTAAGTCAACATTCTTACCAGCTATGGCCCATGATAACATCAATACCTTCCAGGAACAGGTTAAGACAGAATTACTAAAGTTTTGACAGAGTAACTGGGCTAAGAAAATGAAGAAGTTCAAACACAATTTGACTATTGCCCAGAAAAAGGCCGTAAGAGACCTGGCAGTTGACAATGATATAGTAATCAGACCCACTGACAAAGGGGGGAACATTGTCATCCTCCCCAAAGCTATGTATGTGGAAGAAGCTATGTGGCAACTACTGAACACCATCACCTATATTTTCACCAACAGAACAGAGTACAACAATAGCATTACCTGCATATAGGAGAAATTGGGTGATTGGAAAGACAGGGGTCTCATTGAATGGGAAGAGTTCTGCTTTCTCAAAAAGGACTATCCTATCCTTCCAGTCATGTACCTACTAACCAAAGTGCACAAATGTAGAACTCATCCCCAGGTCAGGCCTATAATCTCTTTGAGGGATAGCACCTTGGAGAATGTATCACGATATGTTGATAATTTCTTAAGGGACTTTGTGATCACTTTGTCCTCATATGTGAGGAACACGAAGGATTTTCTTAGAAAAATACACAATTTAGAGTGGCAGTCCGATTATCTCCTAATCACCATGGACTTAAATTCACTGTACACAGTGATTGACCATTAACAAGGGATTGAAGCATGTGCCAGATTTTTGAAACGCAGACACATCAGGTACTGAGGACACACACTTATGATTCTTGACATGATCACATTCTGCTTATCCAACAACTTCTTAAGGTTCAATGATGTTCTGTACAGACAAACCCTCAGAACTGCGATGGGCACATATTTTGCGCCAAGTTTTGCTAACCTGTTTATGGGGGCCTGGGAGAAGGACAAGAAAAACTCCAGATTGGTTGCCGACTTTGCCATGGTCATCTTATGGCTGAGATATATAGACAATTTATTTGTAGTCTGACAAGGCAACGAACATGAGGCTTTGGAGTCTGTAGACAAATTGAAACAAATTTCTTTGAACCTCAGACTCACAAGCACAATCTGCAAGAAGGAGAGGTAGAATATCTAGACACAAAGGTACAAATAGTGTCTAACAGAGTACATACCACCCTATTCAGGAAATGCACCGCAGGGAACACTCTATTACATGCTATGAGCAGCAATCCAGATAACCTCAAATGGAGAATCCCCTACAGGGGAACTGCTCATAGGAAAACGCAACTGCACTACTGAGGAAGAGTACATGAGGGAACAAACCATCATGACTCAGAGATTCCTGGAGAGAGGCTACCCAGCATGGGTCCTCAAAAGAGCTGTAGAGAGGATCAAGACAGTGGGAAGGGAAACCATCTTAGGGAACACTATTACCAACGATACAGAGAACACTGACAATGCAGGGACAGGCATCACTCTTGCATTTAATGGGAACTCCAACAATATACGTAAAGAGATCACACGCAACTGGAACTTCCTTAAGGGGACCCTGTGATAGGTAATACCATACCCGCTAGACCTAGCATAACATACAGAAGGGGAAAGAATCTTAAGGATCTCCTAGTGAATAGTGATCTCATAGACACAGAGACAACCAGGAGGGTGAGTCTAGAGGGCTTCTTCCCATGCAGCCACTGTAAGGCCTGTAATAACAGCCGCTTGAGGAAATTATTCTGAACACGAGTACAAACACCATGATACCCATTAAACAATTCTTAACATGCAGCACCAATTTTGTGGTATACGTACTCGAATGCTCATGCCAACTCAGGTATGTAGGCAGTACGACTCACATGGCTAAAAAGAGATTCCTTGAGCACATGAGGGCTATCACCAGCAGGGATAAGCAGTACCCGATAGCACGACACTTTGAGATGCACCACTTCTCTGATAGCACCAAACTTTCCTTCTATGTGATAGAACAGGTGGTGGGTAATAGAAGGGGAGGGAATCGCACTTTCGGACTGAGACAACGGAAGTCCAGACATATCATAGGGATGGGTACTCATTATCCCAATGGACATAATTTGGATGAGGAAATGGCAATACATCTGCAGTAAAGTTCCTATATTGATCTAACTAACTATGAACTGACAATGCACAGATTGACATCCCTCGATTTCACTTTGGTATAGGGTATAGGGAATAATGTTTGGTAACTTCGTTTTGTTTTACCACTTTGTTATTGTTGTTTACCTGCTTCTCATATTGTTGTGAATTTTCTTCACATGTATGTACACTGATGCCGACTCTCTACTCATGTTTTTAACATCTCTTACAGAAGGGAAGGAAGGGACCATGTCTAGTGCCTCTAACATCCGGATCACTACCCTTTTCTTCATTACACCATTCCGGTGCTATCCAGTCCGCTGATAAGACTTTTTGCACTTTATATTCTCACATTGTAAATACTTATACGTGCACTGTTAGTTGGAGTCAATGGGGTTGCTGACACAAGAGCGAGTCTACATATTTTTCTTGATAGTTTGTACTATACATTCTTTTGGTTACTGCGTTATATCGTGTGAATGAACAGTCCTATTCCAGAACGAGCATTTTTTCCTGACACAATATGGCATTTACATCCCATATTGTACTTTATTCTCACTATGAAGGGGGTTATATGTCAGGCTTATCACTAGGGTACCACCCAGTCTATGCAACGTGGCACCTTACATAAGTGTAAGATTACTGGCAAGTTCATTTTTCATATTTCCCAAGTATGAATCAATGGATATGCATACACTTTTTAGGCACTAACAAGTCGAGGCTCAATTAATATGCGATCCAGTATTCCAGCAGGCACGATTTCTGCGAGGAGTGACCTCACAAGGGGTTCTACGTTTTACTCCCAATATGATTTACATTTTCACTTCGGCCCTTCCAACTATGCTTTCATATGTTAGCTTGTGCACTCGAATATGGTGACTCTAGAGACTGATATGCAGTACAAAATAGCAATCGTGTATGCTGAATAACTCTCTCATGTGTTGTCCTCTGTTAATGTTTACTACCCACCAGGAAATGTATGTAAGACATTGTTACTTGTCACTCCGTTGTGTGATCCAGACCCTAAGGGGTTGAAACGCATCACAGAGAGTTTATGGTGTGAATAAACCTCCTTTACTTTACCTTGGATTGTTGGTTGGTTTTTGCGTAACCTGAGAGCGCGAGTGGGACTCCGTTCTTTTGTGCATACAATGTAATATATATATATATATATATATATATATATATAACATTTTAATTATAATTTATTGTTTAATTTTATAAATATATAAAAAATTTACAAATACATATATATATATACATAGACCTATAACATAAAATCTAATAAAAACATTATATTATAAATTAAAACATTAAGAGGCACATGCATCAAGGTAGGATTTTGTGGACCTTAATTGCGATTATTAAGGAATGGCAATTAAGGACTCGCAAAAACCCATGGATGTAGGAATCGCTATAAAAATAACGATTTCTAAACAATCCTTAATTGCAACTTGCAATTTGCGATTAGCAATTAAGGATTGGCTCCCCATCCATTCCAATGGGCCTACGGGCCCATAGGAATGAATGGAGATTGCATGCTCAATTTGCGAGTACCTGTAGGTACTCGCAAATTGAGCATGCAATTTCAAGGGTGTCAAAAGGACCTCCTGTTGACCCCTGAAAATGTGATGTGCAACCATGTTGCGCAACTTTGTGAGACTTTAGTGCATTTTACAAAGTTTTTGCAAATTACCGACCAGTTAAATTGCTCTGTAATTTGCGGCCCCAAACTGCGAAATTGCTTTTTTAAATTGGGTCTTGCATTGCATTTAAGGAATCATAAACTGCGATTCCTTAAATACAATTACAATTTAAGAATTCGCAATAAATTGCAAATTCTTAAATTGCAAGTACCTTGAACCTTGATGCATCGCAAAAGCCCTTTTTGTGGGCGCAAACGGACAATTTTTGCCCACACCAAAGGCTAGTTGGCTAGTCTCCTGATATTAAGTCTCAGGGACATAACATGCTAACAACAACCTTGTACCTGCATCTGTATTTTACAATATATGAGTATACCCTATTTGTAAGTCTACCAAAAGAACCACCCCAGTCTTGAATCCTTGGAAGTGTGCTTAAGGTGCTCAACCAGCCTCTGTGGCTCTTGCAGAACCAACACATCTCCACTGGTGCATGACCCGACCCCAAGCAGAACTGACACATTTTTGTTGGTGCGTGGATTGACACCACCACAAAGATCCCAATCGCAGCCCATTGCTGCCTCAGAACCACTGCTGCAAAATGCATCCTCGGCGCAGGCCCTCGCATTCCTCATCAACAGCAGCCTAGACAATGAGGCCAGACTCCACATCGCACCCTTGCAGCTCCTCGGAACCGATGCATCGCCCCACTGCTCGACGCGTCCTTAACTTCGGACTTCAATTCGCAAGCACTTTTCGAAGCGATCTCCTATGGACACAACAGGACTTTGCAGCGCAAACTCGCCACATCTCGGAATGACGAATCACTTCGTGCCACACAACCTGTGAGAGGAACACTCTCCGGCTCACCTCTGCCCTGGTGTGGTCTCCCTCCGCTGCCGTAGCTTTTGCCATCCAGCCCGGTCGCTGTGAGGGGGGACTACATACCCCAGGAGCCCTAGCGCCAGGAAGCTGCGCACACCATTTCCGCGCTCGTAGGCGCTTAAGAACAGACAAGAGCTCAGGGTGAGTGGGTGCAACAAAACCTTTGGGAGGAACAATCTCCCACTCACCTCTGCCTGCAGATCGCCAGCTCTCCAGTTCCTGGTGTGGTCTCCCTCCGCCGCCGTAGTTTTTGCCATCCAGCGCGGCCGCTGTGAGGGGGGGGATACATACCCCAGGAGCCCTAGCGCCAGGAAGCTGCGCACACCATTTCCGCGCCCGGAGGCGCTTAAGAAGAGAGGAGAGCTCTGGGGGAGCGGGTGCCACACAACCTTTGGGAGGAACAATCTCCCGCTCACCTCTGCCCGCAGATCGCCAGCTCTCCAGTCCCTGGTGCGGTCTCCCTCCGCCGCCGTAGCTTTTGCCATCCAGCGCGGCCGCTGTGAGGGGGGACTTCATACCCCAGGAGCCCTAGCGCCAGGAAGCCGTGCAAACCATTTCCGCGCCCGGAGCCGCTTAAGAACAGATGAGAGCTCCGGGGGAGCGGGTGCCACACAACCTTTGGGAGGAACATTCTCCCGCTCACCTCTGCCCGCAGATCGCCATCTCTCCAGTCCCTGGTGTGTTCTCCCTCCGCCGCCGTAGCTTTTGCCATCCAGCGCGGCCGCTGTGAGGGGGGGACTACATACCCCAGGAGCCCTAGCGTCAGGAAGCCGCGCACACCATTTCCGTGCCCGGAGGCGCTTAGGAACAGACGAGAGCCCCCGCGTCATGGGAAGCGTGCGGGCAGTGCCGGGCTAAGCCTGGGCAAAGGGCGGGCCGTCTGTGGCCGTCCGGGGCCAGAGGAGCCCGGGCTGGGCCCCCCCTATTCCATTTGCCGAACGATATTGCAGGCCCCCAAAGGTACTGTACTCTAAATTCTGCCATCATAGGGGGTGCCGGAGTCCCTGTTTGTCTTTCCACTGGACCCTTCTTATTGTACTGTAAAGGAGCTTCTGTCTCCTCTCACTGACATTGCCTTTGTTTTGCTGCAAGTAATCCTTGTTTGTTTCTATCTTGTCTACCTCCTTGTTATGGGAAAAAGTAAGGATATGGAGTATGGGGGTGTTTCCTCCAGCAAAAAAGGGAAAAAGGGTAAAAAACGCCCCATGCAGCAATGAATTGTGTGTTATCCAGAATTGAAGACATAGGTAACGACTGTGAAGAGGTTCTAGCAGGCAATAGTATTGAGGCCCTAGATGCTCCTGCGCGAAATACTGTTAGGGTTCCATCCAAGCCGCAAAGAAAACTAATTCCCACCATGTTTGCTAAACAGATCCCCCGTAAGCAGAGCCCCAGCGGTTTGCCAAAAGTCGGAACAGACCCAGACTCTACTGTGTATATGGTACCAGAGTCAGAACCTCGTGAGGGGCCAGACCAGGATCAGGTTTTGATGCCTTTGGTTCCATGTACAAATAGGTTTGCTCCCCTAGATTTTGACTCTGTAGATACAGTAGATACTACTGAATCCGCAGCGAGGGGTAATCTTGACAGAGCAACTGTGGGGAGAAAGGCTAGTTGTAACCTATGTGTGATTACTAAATTGGAGCTCCTAGAGAGGATCCAGACACTGGAAAACATAGTGACATCCTTAACCATGAAGGTGGAGGGTCTGGTACAAGGGAGAGTGGTTGATCTATTTAAGTCTGAGCGCCAAGATACCCGTAGGGTGGCAGTTGCACTATATAAAAACCTAATTCAATTCAATTCAATTCAATTCAGTGGCCATGTACCCAGACTCTGCTCCATCTTCCTCACGAGGGCAAACTAAAAGTGCTAATAAGGCAGGTCCTCATCAACTTTTCCCAAATGCCCACTCCCCAATGGTTCATGATCCAAAGGGTGGTGGGAGGGCAAATAGACCACTTCCTACTTCTAGGTCATATGTAGACTCTGAGAGCAACACGCCGATAGGGCTTCCCCTGGAACAAGCTCCACCCACGAGGCCCAAGCAACCAGCGGTTCGCCCTAATCCAGCTCCGAACAGGCCTCCATCACCATAGGCGCACAAGGCATTCCACCACACCGCCTCTCTATTAGGCCTACTATTTACATGACCCATGTTCCAAAATTGGCCACAGTAGGGGGTTACGAAAGTAACGAGTTGATCCACAATAAAGCAATCCACTGGCTGAGGCACACAAGGGGATGCAGATCCATCATAAGAGAAGACATGGCTAGGGTAGGGCGGATCACTAGGGCTGACTCTATGATGGATTGTGTGGAGATTGAATTCCTGGACCGTACTATAGCAGAGAATCTACTAACGCTTGATTTTAGAACATCTCCTCCGGAACACTCTTCCATCCAGATCTGCCGGTTTCCTCTCTGGCCACATGCCCAGGTGCCAGAGGGCTCCGGGCTGAGCCAAATCGACTGACAAGAGAGTGTACGGGTATAAATTCTTCCTTTGGGCTTTGTATTACACCCAGTAGGTGGGGAAACTATGTCTCAAGTTCCTTCTGCCCGAGCTGATGATGTCTCTCTAACCAATGGGGAGTCTGCGCCTGTCAATTCTGGTACAGTGGGGAGAGGGGTAATGTACAATGCCAATCCCAGGAACAAAACCCCGGGGGTAATCCAGTTAATATCCTGGAATATAGCAGGCTTACAAAAAAACTTAGCTGATCCAGAATGGAATGAATTTATTGGTAATTACAATATCATACTGCTCCAGGAGACATGGAGTTTGGTGCCCCTTTCTAAACCGGGGTTCACTACATATCATATCCCCGCAACCAGTTCGGGTAGGGGACGTCTCTCGGGGGGACTAATCATCTGGGTGAATATCGAGCTGAACTGAACCTGAACCATGATACCTTATCCCAGGACATCCTTCATTTATCTATCAGAGGGGAGGAAAATAATGCTCATTTGGAAATTTTTAACATCCAGGAGCCCAAGCGAGTTCTACTTTAACAATTCTTGATACTGAACTGTCGGCCATAACCACTGACACAGGGGTTATCGTTGCTGGAGACTTCAATTGCACCTTTGAGCCCCTGTGTAGTGAAGATATCTTGGGCACTGGCGATGAGGACTCCAAGTGGGCCATTTCCCAACTTAGTATAGCTCCAATAAAGAGATAGTCCCAAAGAGCCGTACAACTCAACGCTCTGACTTTGGAGCATAACTTAAGAGCAGCAAATGGCATAACCCGATCAGACCCCATGGGAGCATACACCTATAATAGAACTAGTTCCCCATCACGCATCGATTACCTACTACTAGATGTGGGGTTGTGGGCCGACCTTATCGACATGGAGGTGATTCCCAGGTGTGATAGTGACCACAACCCTTTATGTATGCAACTTATACGAGCACAGGCCACTACATCGATTGAGCTGGCCAGTACCACGAGGCTGTTGACAAGGGAGATAATGCCCTCTAATTGCAGCCGCCGCTTGAGATAGCATAAGGTTGCTAAGCAGGAATCGATATTGGAAACCATCAGGGAGGTTATGGAACAGACCATCTTAGAGCTTGATTCTATACCGAGCCACATCCCAGTGGCCACACAGGATTCGAAGCTTACAGAGATATACCAGGATACCCTGATGAAAGGTCGGGGAGTTCTTCCTGATTAAAGATAAAGGTGGCCGTAAGGCTCCCCGTCCAAAGGCTGAAAACATGTGGTACTAAGAGATATGTAGGGAAAGGAGACAGTCAATGGCCCTAAGAGCAAAAGATCAGCCAAGTATAATTGTAGCGAGAAAGACCTACTTCAGGGCTATTGACAAAGCTAAGCGCCTGTGGGAAGAAAAGCATTGGCAAGAGCTCAAATCTGTGGCTCAGTTGAAAGACTCAACCAGATTCTGGGAGCTAATCAGCAGCAGTACGAGGAAGGGAGCAGATCCCATATCAAATCATATAGTAGGGCGTCAATGGTTTGAGCATTTCTATGGCCCGTACTCCAGTGGGGCAGGGAATGCACCAACAGAGCAAGAGACTGCGTTTGCTTCTCCAGAGTCCCCTAATCAGGGGGAACAGTTTGGTTTAAGAGAGGTAATATCGGCAATCGCAACAATCTCGCCGGGTAAGGCAGCCGGTCCCGATGGATCCCTGGAGATCTAATGCTTTATGATAAAAATCTCTGGGCGCATTTTATTCTCCGGATTCTCAATCTTATTGTGAGCGGTCATCCAGTGCCAGACGTCTGGAAGGGTGCGGAGGTGGTGACCATCTACAAAAAGGGGGATAGGGAGGATCCTGCCAACTACAGACCGATTAGCTTAATCGACATCACTCAGAAAGTTGTTGGCAGGGTCCTCCTGACGAGACTGAGGACATGGATTGACGGGGATGGCATTTTGTCACACTTCCAGGGAGGGTTCAGACAGGGGGTTGGCACGATGCACCAGGTCTTCAGATTTTTTGCAATTTACTGGAAGTCTGTAACTATCAAGAAAGGCAGCCTTTATTTGGCGTTCATCGATTTAAGAATGGCCTTTGACCTGGTCCCTCGTGCCAAGCTATGGCAAGGACTTTTTGATCTAGGTACCCCCCCCCCCTGATTCTGGACCTCATTAAATGTCTCCATGAGGGGAACTATGCCAGAGTGAGGTGGGGTAGCCAGGGCCAATTGACTGAGAGGATAGCGGTTGAGAGGGGGGTTAGCCAGGGTTGTGTTATGGCCCCGACCTTATTCTCCCAATTTGTCAATGGGGTGGTGGACCATTTGAGGGAGGACACAGCTGATGCCCCAACCCTGGCGGGGGAAAAAATCGCCCACGTTGCTTTTTGCATACGATACCCTCTTGATCTCAAAAAGCCCTATGGGGCTACAAAAACTACTCTTCAGCTTCACCCAGTTCTGTGATGCCAGAGGCCTGACCATAAATACATCTAAAACAAAGCTAATGGCACTGGTAGCATCGAAAAGCTTCAGAAATAACATCAGGTTGAAGGACTCCCCTCTGGAACTTTTTGAAGACTTTGACTACCTGGGAGTGCGGGTCAACAGCCGGATGAAGTGGTCCTCCCATCTGGCAAAAATGCTGCTCAATCATAAACGTGTGCCGGGGGCCATTGCAAGACATCAGCACCTTTCCCATAGTCGACCCGTGGCCCCTGCCATTAAGGTATACGAGGGAAAGGCCTAGCCCTCATCTCCATACGGGGCGGAACTGTGGGGTTTCGAGAATGTTACGGACTTAGTAAGATCAGAGAATACATTTTTTAGAGATCTGGTCTCGCTCCCCCCATCGACCTCACTAGTCCCGCTCCGCTGTGATCCAATAAATGAGTTGGCAAGGCTGCACCCCTTATTGTTCTAGACACGCCTCAGGAAGACCCCTGAATTATGTTACTATGCTTATACCCAGACTGAACTAATCCAACTAGATATAGGCCATAAAATAGTCTGGCTATCCAAAGTAAAACAGCTTGTGGGGGACATTGGATTGGGAGAGGCCTGGGTAAGCCAGAACCCACCATCTAAACAAGTTGTAAAGAATGCCTATTGGGACTGGGTTTCTGCAGCTGCCACAAGAAATCAGAAACACGGTACCCTGACAGAATTTTTTTAGACGTTAAGGCTGCCCCTAAACTAGAATCCCTCTTGGATCTTATTGAGTCCCTGAGAGATAGGGCATTATATCTGAAGTTCAGGTTTGGTATCCTCCCACTGAACGATTGTAGAGTAGGTTGGAGGCAGTCGAAGGAGAGTGACACAGGGTGTCTGGGCTGTGCCCCCCTACGGAATCTATCGCTCATTTTCTCTTCGCCTGCCCAGTGTATGGTCAGGGGAGGAGAAAATGGCTGAAACCTGTTCGCTCCAACTTGGGATGCAAGAACTATAGGGAGGCATTGCGTATTTTAATATCTGAGACCTCGATCCCCAGTGTGATATGTGGGACAGCTAAGTACCTGGGCTGTGCCTGGTTGACAAGATCAAAGCTTTTTAGGGTGAGGCAAGTCCAGGCCATGGACCTTTAGATTGCCACCTTCCATTGATCTGTACTCTGTCCTTCATGATGAATTATTTTTAAATCTGTGTCTAGTTTTTACATGATAGATTCTATATACTATATATTAAGTAATAAGTACGCTATATATTTTTATATATTGTGTGAATGAAATAATGAAGGACTGTCTTTCTTCCCTTTTTCTTGTTCTTGTCTTTTTAAATTGTTTTTATACTTTTATGATATTGTATATCGAATAAAGTTATATACACACTACACTTCGGCTTCAAAACGCCACTTCAATGCGGATGTTTGCAATGCTCCGCAAACCAGGATTGAAGGTTCGAGCCTAAATGGGCACTAATCGTGGTCGGCTTGAACTTGTAACTTTATCACAGTCCGGCATGACCAGATATCAACAGTTTGCGTTTCACGCCTTTTGGCACTATTTTTGCAAAAATCTTTCAAACTGAATACCTCCGGTTCTACTGACATGATTTTTGTCATTTTCATCTTGTTTTAGTTATTAAAAAGGTACTATAGTTTTCCCTGTTGTGGGCTCCATTTCTGGTGTGTTTTCACTGGCAATGTGTAAAGTATTTGTGCATCACTTTAAACAGAAAAACAGTGAAAACAGCACACAAAAAGAATCCACGCCAGGTTAGAAAAATAGAGTTGAATTTAATAAATAAAAGTAGACCAAAATAGCCCCAACTAAGGGCATCTGGTCGCACTGGACCAGGACAAAGCACAAGTTCAGGCCGACTGAAGTGGAGCATGGGCTGGCTACAGGGGCCCAGTTAGGCCAACTGAACAGAGTACCTTAAATTCTGATTTGCGGAGCATTGGATGGATCTGTGTTGAAGATGCATTGTGCAGCCTTGGCAATGCGTTGGTTCCAAGATGGAGCAAGGCTGAGGTGCTCGATCCTGTTAAGGTGATGTTGAAGATCCCATGGACACAGCTTCCAATGCAAAGTCCAGCATCGGGATGCGTATGCAGTAGGGGTGATGCGTTGTTTCTGAACAGCTGCCAGGCTGCTATGCAGAGCCCTGTGCCGTTGGCGAGGCTGCTGTCAATAACAGATGTGAGGGCCTGTGCTGAGGATGTGTCATGCAGTGGCGGTTCTGAAGGCAATGCGGGCAGCAGCAGTGACGCATGGGTTCTGCTCAGGTAATACAAAATCCCAAAAACAGTCAACACGCCCAAACGCCCCTTTGGCAGGTAAAGATCTTCAGACCTTTCCAGTATGGCACCTCTCGATCTAGCGTCCGTTGGTGTGTCCCTGGGTCCCAGGCCCCTTCCTTGCTAAATATTGCACTCCCAAATTCTTTGGCAGCTCCTCTGCTCTCGTGCCTACTATCCTAACTCCTAAACAATTAACCCTTCTACCTAACGAGCCTTGTGGCCTTGCACCTGCAAGCTGAAATACATGGGAACATCTCTGCAAACATTCAAAGTTACAATTCAACATTTTGCTAAGGACAGCTTCTTTCCCAGAGAGAGAAAATCATTCCTTCTCAACTAAATCTAACAAAAGAAAAATACAGTTAGGCCTCTACCGGCTTCAGCATGTCTCAGGCCTTTGCACGTTTAAAATATATTTCAAACATGACATGACATTACATTTCATCACTTTAAACGTTGATCCTACAAGCAATATCTCTTTCACATTAAATCTATGTTAATCCACTCATTAATAGGCACATGTATTGATTCATTAAGGCACATCATTACTAATACGACATTTCACCTATGGTTATATTTCTACGTTATACATACATGATATTTCTGATCAAGGCACAACATTAGTCTAGGATTAATAAACACCACTTCATATTGCACTGGTCCCCGGCCTACTATTACATATCTAATTTCATTAGTAAAATCCTCTAAATTTGTGGTTGCTGACTACTCGGAATTATGGTGCACCCCTACAATTTCCAAAATTAACATGGTGCTCTCTCAATGGCATGGAGCAGGAGGGCTTAGCCTGTGCCAGTCTTAGCGTTGGAGGATGCCTGACAGGCTCAGTGTCGTTGGGAATGAGAATCAGGGAGGTGTCGGAGGTGGACTCTGTGCCAGGGTAGGTTGCTGTGGAGGCCATGGCACCGGGGCCAGAGCCGAAGGCACGGAACCCACAAGGCCTCCTCCATCATGGGAGCCTGCGGGCCTGAAGGCGCGCCAGCAGGGTCAGGTCACCCAAATATGGCGCACATGGTGTCATGAAATTTCTTACGATGGGCGTCGCTCCCAGACCAGGGAAGGCATAGAAATGCCCAGCGGGGCCTCGAACGCTGAGGGTCCTCCTCTTCGTCGTGAGCACGCTTCGACTTCTTGTGTCTTTTGCAGTGCCTCTTACTTGACTTTGACGAAGAGGACGTCAATTCACCGGAGCGGTGCCCGGACCTTCATCTCCACCAAGACCTGGACCGGGCTCGAGATCGATGAGGCGACCTTCATGGGGCCGAACCGCAGGCTGGTGTCAGCTTTACGGACCGCTCTCTCAAAGCCTTAGGTGTCATGGCCTGGCATTCGGAGCACAGCTTCGTGTCTTGGTCACGCTCCACACATCAGAGACACACTAAGTGAGGTCCGTAACTGACATGGCGCTGTGACAGGCGCTGCAAGGTTTGAACCCCAAAGTCTTCTTACTAGACATCCTACACACCAAAGGATTTGACAAAAAGTAAAAAATGTCACGGGCTAGCTCTCTTCGACGGTTCTGCGCTGGCTGGCGCTGAAAGAAAAGAACTTACGTCAGAGCGCCAGAATGGCAGATATATTGATGATGCGGATGTCATGACGACGACGAACATGATGCCTATGACGTCACACAGAGTTGACCGATGCCACCTACCGGCGTGCAGGGGTACTGCTGAGAAAAATCTTACAGATCCAGTCTGACGCCCGGAAGTTCAAAGGTAAGGAATCTGTGGCTAGCTGTCTCTATCAGATTGTACAATGTTTCTGGCCCCTACTGGGTAAGCCTAGACCCGACTCAAAAACCTGAAAATATGTCACCTGTGTGCTGAATGACTGTTGTCTTTTCTAATCTAGTTGGTTAAATTGACTCGAACATGTAGGATACTTTTACTGTCCAGACATGAGTGGAAAAGTAATGACATTCGCTACTAGCTGTAGGAAACCCTTGGACACACTTCTATTTTTTTTAAAGGGTATTTTTGTTTTAAAACTGTATGGTGGGGGTGTGGCTGAACACAGAACGTAATCAGACATGTAAATTCAAACCTCTGCACCTGCCACACAAAAAGCAGACAATTAATGATCACTAGTATAGCCTGCCATGGCAGCTCTGTAGTACCAAAGAGTGAAAATATCCCAGTACATGTTGGAAAGTTTAAAAGAACAAATATTACTCTGCTTGGCTGCATGCTGAAGAAAAGATGAACAGTAAATATGCAGGAGACATCCATTTTGTCCAAAATGGCATCAGGGCCTGAATTGATGCCAGGTTAAAGTAAGCCAAGAAAACACACTTTAACAAAATGTAGCAAATGAAATAGTACCACGTCCGTGTGAACATATATAGTCGTGAGTACATTTTCATTCTGCATGAAGTTGATAATGCACAAAAATATTATTTGCTCAAAAACTTTAACTTGGAGTGCTAATAAAATCACTAGCCTACCTTAATTCATAGGACCACTAAGGGCGTTTACATATTAGAGATGCTATGAATACTTTTCTCAACTTGGCAAGTCGCATATGCTTGAATAAGTCTCATCCTAGACTGTGTCTAGAAGGAGGAAACTAATGATGAACGTTACCTCCTGTGGGTAAGGTCATTGTGGCCTTTAAAGGAATACATAGTAGAAAATCTCAGGCCTTGATACAAATCGAATAATGTTTTTTTTATAATGCCATCTGTACCAATCGGGGATTAAGATTTTTGTATTTCTACTTTTCTGTTAATGTGAAGGGGATAATCAAAGGGCTTTGTTACCCGCAGCTTTAAATTGTGGTATTGTCACTCAAAATCTATGGGCACGTAATTCTTAATTTTAACAGATTGGTCTCTTGGATGTCCAAACAACATGGCCATCGGAAGCAATAGAACAATCGAGACAGTTGAAATATCAGTCCTGTCATAGAATAGTGCCGGCCTCCAACCCAAATACAAAGATGCTGATTGGCTAGCATTTGTGACCATGCACAAGATCTGCTGTTTCCAGGAGACATGAGTGACTTATAATAAACTTGCTGGGGCGTGGCTTGCGCGCCGGCCAAGATGGCGGCGTAGTCCCGGAGCTCCGCATCGAGCCTCGGAGCCTAGCATTTCTCTGTGGCACGGAGGGGCCTGTTTACATGCAGTGAGCCATTTTCAAAACTGGAATGTGAGACCCGCTGGCAGCCGCCTCTGTTTCCCGGCTCCGGGCTCACTTTGCCTGTCTTTCACGGAGGATTGCTTTCTTCACAATAGCGGCCGCCATTTTGTACGCCGGCCGCGTTTCCTCATAGCGGCCGGCGGGAAGGTGCTTCTCACTCTTAATGGTGCCGCTTTTGCTCCCATCCATCCTCCAATGCGGCGTTTTTTCAGAAGGTGAGCCTCTCTATTGACTTTTGAAGTCCCTCATGATGCTCAGTATATCCTCGCTTGGACTGCCTTAATTTCAACCAGCCGCCATTTTCTGCATTTCTACTTCTCTTCAGAGGCTTTTCTGCTCTTTTACTTACCGCACAGCGAGGAGGTTATTTACAACTCTTCAACATAGTACTACCACGACAGCGGTTAGTTATGGCTTGCAGATTGCTGTACTGCTGATATTCCCTGAATTTGTTCCTAATGGCGTTTTTTGCTGCATTTTACACATTACTTTGTGGAACTTTCCTTCTCCCTGCAAGACATGATTGACTATTACAGCAAGTTGTTTTTGCCATTTTCGCAATTTTTGTCTATGCCACTATTTGCATGTCACTCCTTTTATTCCATGCAAACTTTCGCATAACCTCTTCTTTTTTTACGTGATTTCCTCAGCATTGTCCTCCTGGCTCTGGCGAATTCGCTTTGACACTACCACATAACAACGCCTTCTTTGTTCTCAGGATCTTCAGTGCTTACTCCAGAACTTTTCTGTTATGTTAATAACTTGACTGCAATTTTCTGCTCCTCTTCTGCGGTGCCTAGACATCTACGTCCTTTTATTGGACTTATTGACTTCTTACAATTATTTTCTTGAGTTCTCATGGGAAAACTTCGCAACTTGAAGCTCACATCTATTTCTAAGGTTCCGATTGGTTCGGATTCTGACTCCCCGCTACCAGACATGGAGGAAAACCGTCCATCAAAATCAGAGACGCCGCACGGAGCCATTCCAAAGACTTCCAACGTGGGTAAGACGCCTTCTTCTTTGGTTTCTTCTAAGCGTCTCAAAAAAGATCCACCTTCGCCTGGGAGTTCGTCCTCCTCTTCCTCTATGGATCTCATACTAGAGGAACTCCGTGCTCTCAAGCCTTTCATGGAAGCTACCACTAAAATCATGTAGGCAATGCAGGAGAAATGGTCGTCTCTGGATGCATGAGTTCTTACCCTGGAACAGTCTGCAGACTCCTTGCAATCTTCATGTTCTCGTATATCGTCCATGGAAGCGGAGATCCTACTACTAAAGAGGCAGACAGAAGATTTGGAGAACAGAAATCGCAGAAACAACTTACGCCTTTACGGCCTTCCGGAACTTTCAGAAGGGTCTAACCCTACCGTTTTCTTCCAGTCCTTTCTTTTTTTTTTTAAAAAATTTTTGAAAACCTTTATTGCACAGTATCAAGAGACAAATACGGGCCTACAACCATCCGGCCGGCATCGACAACTTACGGAGCACAGCAGCAAACAATACGGCATCTCAGTAGTACTGTAAACAAACTACAATCGACCTGGGGCATACTGGAGGATCGGACTACTGGGAAACAGGAGAAGTGAAGGTTTATTTTAAAAGTTTTTTATGAAGAATATTAAACTGTAAAGACTAGAAAGGATCAAGGGCCAAACATATCATCCAAAACTGAAGTGGGCGATGTGCATCAATTAAGTCCAGCAAGCATTGAGATCCAATCAAAATGGCGGCACACAGACATTACACAAGGATTGATCATCGCAGAATACGTGGTGTGTCGGTTGCGACCCACCCCCTTACAACTAACGCCATTGACCCAAAGAAGAAAGAGAAAGAAAAAGAATGTAGAAATAAAGAGAAAAAATAAGGCCCATAGAAATCAAACAGATTAAATAAATCCCCCCCCTACTCCCCACCCTACACGCATGCAGAGGCTACGGCCTACCCCCCCCCCCTAGCAGTGTGCCTGTCGCCCAGAAAGAGTACCCGAAATGAAGAAGAAAGGAAAGAAAGAAGAAAGAAAAAGAAAACACGTATTACCGGAGGAGGGCCGATCATATGTATCCATTACAACCTCATGAACATTATCGGCCGCCTCACCCCCGACCCCTAACCGAAACACAGCCAACGTCCAGCTCCCCCGTCTATCCCTAACAGTCTTGGCAATGCAGTCCGCAGTGAGTAAGAAGGGAAAAGGCAACATCAACCTTGTCCCTTGCGGTCCAGTGTTCCAGTGAGGTACAATAGTGGAAAAGCCTTGTGGAACAGGAGAAGCAGCCGGGATGACCACTGCGAAACAAGGCACCGTCCATCAATATCCACCCCTTGCAAAGCCATTTGAACCACAAGTGTACCAAACGAAGCAGCGCACAGCAATAAACCTCCAGATGTGAACAACCAAAGCGTAAGCAACATGCCCAGAATAAGAGTGCCAGATACTCCACCAGTTCTCGAAGGAGGCACCAAACATGGCGTCCAGGGGCGACTCCCTAGCGTCGGTGCAAGTTCAGGAAGCATACTTTTCTCAACTGTTGTGGCAGGCAATGTCGCGATGGTGTACGGCTCTCTCACCTTCGGCGCCTCCATGCAACTCTGGAGAGGCAGCTCGCAACAGTCGAACCCAGGGTGTGGCAAAGTGCTCTGCACGCTAACACCAACTCGGCCAGTCGAGAAGTGCGAGGGCAGGATGGCGTCTAGTCGGCCCCCCAGGTCCCGGGCGCCGCAACACAGGGCAGCTCGCAAGTCGTCCAGGGCACTCAAGACATCTCCGATATGGAAGGGCGTCTCAGGAGAGAATGATGGTGCAGCACCCTGAACCCGGGGCTCACAGGCGAGGTGCAATCCCCGTGCCCAGCCGCCAGCATCCATTCCCAGCAGCCGATCACCGCACCGGCACTCCGGCGAGTGCAGCCAGGGCGAGGGGACCGGAGCAGCACCCTTCATTCCAACGCCATGCACAGTGGCAGGACAGCGGCGATCGTAGCAAGTGCCCGCAACAGTTACCAGCTCTGAACACTCCGTCCAAAATGGCCACCTGCAATTCGCTGGATGATAATAGACTGACGGAGTTATCCGGGGAAGCAGATACAATTGTTGCAATGGGGCGATGGAGCCGTGGAAGCGTGGGCATCCGATGAAGAAGTGTCGCGCTGCTGCGGAGGATCCTGAACAGCTGCCGCGTCCCGCCGGCCGTCTCCGTCCCGCTCTCAATGGCCGATGGTTTCTGGAGCAAAACGGCCGCCTCCGAGAACAAAGGATCGTCCCCGTCGGCAAACACCAGCAAGAGAGCAAGGACGTTCAGACACTTCTACCGCAGGAAGACAGACGGGGAGCACATCGCTGGAACCGGCATCACTTCCCAAGTCCGATGCCGCCTCACGAAGACAGGATAGCTCACAGGAGGAAGAGCGGCTCGGTAGGGAAGCGGATGGGTCGGCGGAGCCGAGGGTTCAGGCGGCCATCACGGTTGCCAGCTAGGCTCCTCCCCCTTCCAGTCCTTTCTTGCTAAGATTTTGGACGCGCCAGCTTTATCATCTATCAATATTCAACGGGCTCATCGTCTTGGACCTAGAGTTGCTACTAAGCCAAGAGGCGTCATCATGCTTTTTCTTCAGTATACCGACCTTCTTCAAGTTCTTTCTGCTGTCAAACTCAAGAAACAGATCATTTGGGAAGGTCATCGTCTCTACATCTCACAGGATGTCTCCAGTAAGCATGGGCGGAAAATCCGTTTCGCTCGCGGATTTTGCGGATTTTCGGTAAATTCGCAATCCGCGAGATTCGCGAATCTCCCGCAAAATCCGCAAATCCGCGAGCAGCGGATTTTGCTCGCACTGTTCGCACTGTTCGCGTGAGTTCGCGCCCCGCGAATAAGTGCAAAATTGCAGAAATACGATCTTAGCAAAACTGAAAGTAACTACTTACCAGGTTCAAAAGTTCAGGCTCATCATTAGTAGCCATTTCCTGTAGTGCTTCCTGAGGGGCCCCTCCAGAGTTCAGTTGCCAGTTGAAACTATTATGTGACCCTGCTCTGAACCTCAGAATAGTTACACATATGCCACAAAGGTCCTGAATTACAGCTAAGGGAGACAAGCAGGAGCCAGGCTGGAAGTTCAAATCCATTAATCAGCCCCTAATGCATTATTGTCAGTTGGGGCAGGGCAGGTGTTGTAACTAATTTTGCAACAATGAAAGCACTTAGCAAGTGCAAAAGATCACTAATCAGGAAGCACTAAGGAAGCAGGTGCCAGCTAAAAAAATATTCTGTGACACATTAATCAGCCCCAAATTAATTCAGGTCACTTGAGGCAGGGAAGGTGTGCTTGCGTTGCCACAATAATGTACACTGACTGGACAACCAGAGGGTGCTGTGATGAAACAGAGGGTGGCATGGGTGGGCCAGAGGGTGGCATGAGTAGTCAGAGAGTGGCAGTGGTGACAGAGAGTGGCAGTGATGAAGAAGAGTGTCCCAAACAGGCTGGACACGTAGAAACAACAAGTTCGCGAAACTTGCGACCCGACAGGTAAGTTCGCAATTTGCGACATTGTAAAAAACCCTCGCGAACTGGCAGAAACCCGCGCAAACACAAAAAAAAAAAAATCCGTAAATTCGCGAGAATTCGCGGATTTTGCGGATTGCGAGTTCGCAAATCCGCAAAATTCGCGAACGCGAGATTCGCAAAATTCGCCCATGCTTAGTCTCCAGGCCCACCGCAGAACGCAGGAAGCAGTTCTTGGACATGAGACCGCAGCTTAGCGCTCTCAGTGCTCGATATGGCCTTTTGCATCCTTGTCTTTTCAAGGTTACTTATAAGAACAAAACTACCACCTACGAGGATCCTGCGGCCTTACAAGCCTTCCTTCGCCGACATGGTCCTGATGTTATGGATATGTCCAATCCTGGATGACTGTCTTATTACCTCTCTTTATCAATACATTTGAATGTGGTTCTGAACTTTCAATGGTCGCACTGTTGACATTATGGAATACTCAATTGTTCTCTCTTCTATGTTTTTTCATGTATTTTCATGTATGTTCATATTTCTTCATCCCATTTCTCTTTTAATTCCTTGTATGCTCACATTTTTACCCTCATGTTTCTCTTCTTTCAACAGGTTCTCCCCTTCATCACTCCGCTTCGTGTTTACCCTCTTATCCCCTCGTGCTACCTTTCTTGGATGTCATCATATTTGAGGTTTTGATGTTTGCTCTGGATGTTCTCGTCGTCGTTTCCTGCCACCACCACCCCTCCTTCCTGTTAGGTTTTCTCATTTTTGTAAGTATGTCTTTCAGTCGTTCGTCTCGGACATGTACTGTCTCTTTTTTCTCTACTGATTCTATCCTCCTTCCTACTTCTCATACCATGAACTCTTCTCCACTCTACTCTTCTTATCACATCTGCCACTTCCTCATGTACCTATTTTTCTTCTTTGGTTCTTTCTCTTTGGACTCATCATTGCTCACATCCTTGACTCCTTTTCTCTTTTCACATTTCTCTTCTACTTTTCTCATTTCTTCTCAATTGTATTCTTATGCATTATTAAGCATGTTGTTTATAGCTGTTTTCTAAATTTTTTCATTCCGTGTAACGACATGGAATGTTAAGGGATTAAATAATCCCATTAAAAGGCAGAGGGTTCTCTCGCATTTAGCTAGACTTAAAACTGATGTTGCCCTCCTTCAAGAAACTCATCTTCTGAACCGGAGGCTTTGAAGCTTAAACGTTGCTGGGTGGGTAATGTTCTTTGTTCACCTACCACTTCTAGAAAGAATGGAGTTGTACTCCTGTTACATAAAAAGTTAAATGTTTCTTCGATTACTCATGAATGTGATGTTGATGGCCGTTGGCTTATTGTTAATTTACTCATTGATAACATCCCGCTCACCCTTTTTAATGTGTACGCTCCTACTGCAATTGATAATCTTTCTGGCCTGCTATTTTTACCAAATTGTCTTCCCTTACTGGAGAGTATATACTCCTCGCTGGAGATTGCAATCAGATTGTGGATCCTTTCCTTGATAGACACTCAAAAGTTAAATTTACCCCCTCTTGAAAGCACACGCAATTTCTCAACTCATTTACAATAATGCCCTTGTAGACATTTGGAGACTTTGTAACCCCGACCTTCGTGAATATAGTTTCTTTTCCCCTCCTCACCATCCCAATCTCGTATTGATCATATCTTTCTCAGTAAACCCTTATCCCAACACGCTATCCGCTCAGAGATTGGCTCCATTCTACTCTCAGACCATGCCCCTGTTTTTGTAGATCTAGAATTACTCCCATTCTCCCCTCATTCTGGCAGATGGCGCTTTAAAAATGCTTTACTTACAGACCCCTCTTTTAATGCTGAATTTACTGCTTTTGCCAAGGAATTTTTTCTTTTAAATCAAACTCCAGCTTCTCCCTTTGTTATGGTTTGGGACTCATTTAAAGCAGCCTCTAGGGGTTTTATTATTAATTTTGTGGCACGGCGGAAAAAACTACACGCGGCCAAATCGGAGAAAATTTTAGCTGACATCAAGACTTTAGAACAGGCCTATTTCACCTCTAAATCTGACTCCTCCCTTAAAGCTCTTATTGATGCACAAATCTCTTTTAACAAATGTACAACAGAAGCTGCTTCTAATATCCTCCTCAAATGTATCTCTAGATATTACGGTGGTAAAAATAAAATGGGGAAGCTTCTGGACAACTATCTGAAGATTCGTAAAGAACGCACAAAAATCCAATCTATTAAAACCTCTTCTGGTGAATTCACATTTAAGGATGAAGAAATTCTTGCAGAATTTGCTAAATTCTTTGATACGCTTTATACTCCTAAGCAAACTCCTACTCCTGATGATCTTCTTGCTTATTTTCAATCCCTACCTTCTCCCCCAACCTCACATGTTGATTTTCACACTTTAGAACGCAATATTTCTCTTTCTGAAATTTCCCATGCTGTTTCTAAACTTCATCATGGTAAATCTCCGGGCCCTGATGGCTTGACAATTGAATTTTACAGTCACTTCGCTTCTCTTCTCCTTCCCAAACTCCTACTTTTATTTCAATCCTTTTCTAACTCCGGCTCTTCTAGCGGTTCCTTCCAACAAGCCTTAATTTGCTTAATTCCAAAAGATGATAAAGACCATTCCCTATGCAAAAATTATAGACCAATATCTTTGGTCAATACTGATTATAAAATTCTAGCAAAAATATTAGCCTTACGTATGGATTCTCTTTTACCGGACATCATCGGACCAGAACAATCTGGTTTTGTCAAGGGACGTCTCTCCTCAGATAATTCCCGAGTTTTTCTTAACATACTTGGTAAATCTTCTTCACTTACTCTTCCTTTTGCAGCTATCTCCCTTGATGCGGAGAAGGCTTTCGATCGCCTTGATTGGGATTTCATGTTTCAGGCTCTACGCTGGATTGGTATTCCTCCTAAATTCATTTCTGTTATCTCCTTGCTTTATTCTAATCCTCAAGCCTCTATTTTTGTTAATGGCATGTCTTCGGACTATTTCTCTCTCCACAGAGGAGTTAGACAAGGCTGCCCACTATCTCCCTTACTTTTTATTTTGGCTTTAGAACCCTTCCTTACAAAAATTCGTTTAGATGACACTATTTCTGGTTTTCCTTTTGGTTCCCAACATGTCAAACTCTCGGTTTATGCCGATGATATTCTTTTCTACTGCTATGACCCTGCTACTTCCATTCCCTCTTTTCTTCAACAAGTTTCTTCTTTTTCTGCGGTCTCCGGATATCGTTTGAACGCTGATCAATGTGAGATTCTACCTTTGAATCCTCTTTGTCAGAAACATTTTTTCTCTTCCACAGGTTTCTCATGGCAACCATCCAAAATTAAATACTTAGGAGTTTGGTTTGCTCCTTTGTTATCTGATACTCTCAAGCTAAACTTTGACTATGTATATAAGAAAATGGATACAGCTATCACTCGTTGGCATCTGCTCTTTTTGTCCTGGTGGGGTCGCCTCAATTCTATAAAAATGATGCTATCTCCCCTACTTCTTTACACTATTTCCATGCTCCCTTTACACATCCCTCTCTCTTTCTTTAAGAAAATTGATTCTCTACTACTGAATTTTCTCTGGAACGGTAAACGATCCCGAATAGCCCTTCCTTACGTAAGACAAAGCTAACTCTGGAGTCCGTTTTCCTGATTTCAAACTATATCATCGCGCTTTTTCCCTGAAGCAAACGACTCGCTGGTTATCATCTGATTTACCACATCATCCCCCTGTCTGGTTAAGCATGGAATCTTCTTTCATCTCACCTTTTACCTTTCAAGAATTCTTGTCTTTTACATCCTCCTTAACTCGTCTTTGCTCGCCTATTCTTTCACACTCTCGTAATCTCCTTTCCCCCTACGTCTCGTCCTCTTATTCATCTCTTCTCTCTCTTCATGAACAACCGATTTGGAATAATGCTCTTCTCAAAATACGAAACCGTACCATTTATTGGAAAACTTGGCATTCTCGAGGTCTTTCCTGGATATCTCAATTAGTGTCTCAAGGTAAACCTCTTTCATTCCAACACCTTCAATCTCTTTTCTCTTTGCCCGTTATTGCCCGAACTCAATACAACGCCCTTTACCCAGTCTTACTTTCATATCTTCAAGCTCTCCCATCCTCTAACGAAATTCCGGCAGATTGCAGACCCACTTCCCTTTTATTGAACGCGTCTCCTTCTGCTTCCGCCTTATATAATTCTTTTTGTCTTACCAATGATAGATTCAAATCTCATACTGAACTTGCTTGGGAGCTGGACTTTTCTCAGACATGGCCGGTCCCTCTTTGGGACAAAATTTGGACTAAACTCCACAAGACTTCCAGGGCTGCTAACACTACCCAGACTTTATTTTTTATTTACCATAGAATTTTATTTACACCTCTCGCCCTTTCCCATTTCTCAACGGACATTCCCTCTTCCTGTTGGTCCTGTTCATTCCCCTCTGCTGACCTTAAACATATGTTGTTCGATTGCCCTCCTATTTCTCAGTTCTGGCAGTTGGTCTGGAAGCAAATTCAAAGGATTTTCCAATTCCAGATCCCCTTTTCACCTCTACTACTTTTTCTTGGTTCCCTCTCATCAGAACTTCCCCGTCCCTCCAGCCATTATCCTTTACTTGACCTCTTCTTTGCTATAGCTTTTCATATCATTACTTCTAATTGGAAACAAGCTGCGAATGTTACCTATCAATCCTGGTGGAATGCAATTTGTTTTAATCATCGTCTAGACACTAATTATGTATCTCCCATCTCCTTAGCTATTAAACATGACCTACTTTGGCTCCCTTTGGTAACATATCTCTCTCCTTCTGTTTCGGTTCCTCCCTCTCCTGCTCCAGACACAGTTGAAGTCCGCAAACCCCCATGACTGTTATGTTATGCTATGTTACTGTGGGTTTTGTAAAGCGCTCAGCTGCTCCGAAGAGCGTCCCGGCGCTATAGATCATCACACAAATACCAGCAACTAACAAGACAGCCAAAGCGGCACTAAAAATCCACAAGAACAACTTACAGGGCAAAGAGATATGTTTTAAGTCCCTTTCTAAAGGCAGACAAATTGGAGCACGTTTGCAACGTCAGGGGCAGCGTGTTCCAAAGACGGGGGGCAAGGTAACTAAAGGAGCGACCTCCACAACGAACATGTCTCACTGCCGGCACGATGGCATTGGCCTGGGCAGCCGACCTCAAGGGTCTAGATGGAAGATAGAAGTTGACCCTTCTCTGCAGATAGCCAGTGCCGAAATAGTGAAGCGCCTTAAAAGCTGTGGTTAAGGTCTTAAAGGAGATGCGCTTACGAATCGGCAGCCACTGCAGAGTAACCAGGAGGTTGCTAGCCCTGGCTCTTCTGGTAAGACCAAAGATTGCCCTGGCTGCCGAATTTTGGACTATCTGCAGGCGGGTCAGCGGATATTCAGGAAGACCCAGATAAAGGATGTTGGCATAGTCTAGGCGTGAGCCTATCAGGGCCTGCACCGTAATCTTCTTGTGCTCCAAAGATAGGTACGGCAAAAACTTTCTCAACATCCTTAAGATGGCGAAGCACTTCCCCGTCAAGCCAGCTACCTGGGCCTTGAAGGAAAGGGTGTTATCGACCAACATGCCCAGATTCTTAGCTGTAACAGAATCGCTGGCAGGGGGGAACATGGCCAAAGGCCACCAGTGCTTCCATCTCGGGTCGGCAGGACAACCAAAAAACAATATCTCGGATTTGTCTGAGTTGCATTTGAGGCCGCTTTTCCCGAACCAATCAAACACAAACTCCAGACACTTCCGGATGGCCGCTCCGTCGAAGTCACAGCCCCTGTCACAAGTGAACAGGAGCTGTGTATCATCCGCATAGGATACGATCTGAGTCCCTAACTCCTCCACCCGTGCCGCCAAAGGTGTCAGGAAGATGTTAAAAAGGGAGGGGCTGAGTATGGAGCCCTGCGGGACCCCCACCTCAAGCTGCGGCATAGGGGCGGAGAAAGGGGGGGCCCAGATCATTTGTCTGCGGTCGGCCAAGAAAGATTGGAACCATTCGAACACCGTTCCCCTCAGGCCAATCTCCCTAAGTCTTGTCAGGAGAAGGTCGTGGGGAACGGTGTCGAAGGCCGCCGACAGATCAAGCATGATGAGCAAGGCCTTTCCACCCCTATCCAGAGTTTCCTTCACAGCCTCGGTCACCTCGAGTAGAGCGGTTTCTGTACTCAGGTTAGATCTAAACCCGGACTGTGACTGATGTAATAGGGAGTTAGCCTCTAGAAAGTTGGTTAAGGTGGTGTGTACATGCTTTTCCGTTATTTTGGCCAAATCAGGCAGCAACGAGATTGGCCTATAATTGGAATGCAATTTGGCATCTGCATTCGGCTTTTTAATAAGGGGAAGGACTAGGGCCTGCTTCCAAGATGAGGGGACGTTGCCCGAGCTCAAAGATGAGTTGATAATAGGGTTGATGATAGAGTTGAGAGCAGGAGCCAAGGTCGCAAGACACTTGGCGGGGCAAGGGTCAAGTGGAGAGCCAGATTTCAAGTTGGACAGGCGGTCAAGCGAGGCCTGAAGCTCTAAAGCAGGGAAGCAGTCAAGGATAGGACCCGGGGTATCCGTGTCCGATGCAGATGAGTGTATCCAGGCATTAAGAGAGACGTCGGCCACAGAGCCAGAATCCGAGATGTTATGGGCTCCTTGCAAGGCCGACTGGATGGTGCGAATTTTATTAGTGAAAAATGCTGCACGCTCCGTGATCCATGGTTCCGAGAAGGCAGACGTAGGAGTACAGCAGGAGGGAGAGATAAATTCTTTAACAATCTTAAAGATCTCTTTGCAAGAGTTATCTGCTTCCTCAATCCTTTTAGCTAAAAAGGATTTTTTCTCTGCAGTGATCTCCCTATGATATTCCTTCACTGCTTCTCTATAAGACTGCTTAGCAGATGTATCATACTGCCTCCTCCAAATTCTCTCCAGCCTCTTGCATTGCCTTCTCTTGCCAGCCAATGTAACAGAGAACCCCGGAGCCGACGCTCTTGCTAGTTCTGATCTAACCTGGCGGGGTGGTGCCAAGACTTCCAGACGTGCGGTGAGCCAGTACTGAAAACATACTACATTGTCCTCCAACCTGCCTGTAAGATCACAAGTATAGGTTTCTAAGGCCCGGGTAAGCATGGCCGGGGTGACTTTGTGAAAGGCTCTAGGCATACGTGCTGTTTGCCGCTGCGCATTGCAAGCGGCCGCTAGATGATGTGCTATCACGAAGTCCGCTAGTAAATGGTCCGACCAGAGGACTGGGGCAAGGGAGGAAAGGGCCACCAGAACGGTCGAGAAAATTTGATCTAAAATGTGCCCTTTCTCATGTGTAGGTGCCTGCAGGTACATATGAAATCCCACCGAAGATGTCATATCCAGGAATTTTTGCACTCCAGGATCCTCACCCTTATCCATGTGGATGTTAAAATCCCCAAGGATTAGGCAGTGTTTAGCCCTAAGACTGAGTGTGGAAATAATCGATAACAAATCCTCAGTAAAAGAGCCGAGAGGGCCAGGAGGTCTATAAAGCAAGAGCCCCAAGCAGGATTGATGGGGGGAGAAGGCCAAGGAGAAGGCAAGAGTCTCACAGCCTGGTAGATCATCCACAGACAAGATAGTGCACGGAATGTGCCTCTTAATAATAAGCGCCACTCCGCCTCCCCTGCCCTTACTTCTGTCTCGACGGAAAATAGCATACGTAGGAGGGATGGCGATAGCCAAATCAGGTTCCGATCCCTCACCGAGCAATGTCTCCGTGAGAAAGAGACAATCCGTTTCATCTTGTGTTAAAAGATTATGGATGTCAAGAGAGTGTTGGGGAAGGGACCTGGTGTTTAACAATGCACATTTACTGCCTGATGGGGGGAGCTTGCACGAAAGGGTTTTGATGAAGCCAGGCATCCACCCGCACGTGAAACACTTAGTTATAGCCCCTGCAGAGTTAGGGATGACTCGCTGACATGGAGCAGTGTGTAAATTATAGGACAAAAGTTCCTCTCTAGTGTACATCCTACTGAGTGCTCAATGAGACCCACCAGGTTCGCACCCGTGCGCCTCCGGGACGCTGACGGGCGCAGACGGGCGGACACAGGCGAGACTCCGGCGCAGGGACGGCGCCCCCGCAAACGCAACCGCTAGCGCGGGAGACAACCGTTTCCTTTTATGTGGGACACTAGAGCGCTCACACCACTCTAGCCCACACTCAAGATGGCCGCCGTGGGCAGAAATCCCTGACCCCGTCTGAAGCCCTAACGGCAGCTAGAGCCGTGAAAAAGTGGCGAAAATGCGTGCAAGTGGCCTAAGAGTATGCTGTATGCATTACAGAGTGAAAATACACAATTTTAAAAATACAATAAAAACGAGACGTTTTACTCGCAAAACTCGTAATAAAGGAAGCGTGCTCAGTGCTTCACAAGTAGCAATTCTAGCTGGTATGGGTGAAAAGATCCTCCATAATTGTTTATTCCTACTTGTATTTGATTATTATTATTATTGTATTCATATATATTGTATTTTTGCTTAATGTATTCACATCTAAATGATATGTTCACGATTTCTCATGCTTGTAATGCCTATTTTTATGAAGTTTTTACTTTAATGTTTACTTATGCCAATTCCTTATTGTAATTTTTCTCTTTCCTTCCCCCTTTTATTCTTCAATAAATCAAACTTAAAAAAAAATAATAAACTTGCTGAGTTTGTACTGGACAGTTACCTTAAATGTTAAATAGAAGCAACAAAACCCGCCGGAGGGAGGCCAATGGGGAACATTGCGACATTGGTATCTGAGCACCTAGATTCTAAAATTAATCAAATCCCGGTTCCTAAATCCACTTCAAACATAGTACATAAGACTTAACTAAAGAGATGAATCAATATGCAAATGTGGGCAGTGTAAATGTCTAGATGGCTCTTAGCCAGCCTCCGAAAGATGGCAACCAAGTAGGATCTCTTGATGTAGTACTATTTGCAGTGGTGGTGAAACAACTGTTGCAGGAGTTGGATAGAACTAGGGGATAGTATTGTCGTAATTTGACGGTGATCGGGTTAGCGTTAAGCTTCGCTACACAAATTTCCCCTTAACTTGACTATGGTGTTCGGAAGCCATTGTGAAACACACTGGCGGCCATTTCATATGAATGTGTCGCCTCGTGGTCAGCATACCCTTTGTCCTTTCTCTGTACCACTGACCACTCGAATTTGCCCAGCAACAGGCTATTTTTAGTATTGGTCAAGCTCGCACATGCGCAGTTAAACCCTCTGTACTAGTGGACAGTCATCGCTTAGGAATGTTCTTTAAACTGACCAGTGGTGTTGTAACCCCTCCCATGAGTTGGCTGTGTTCCAAAAATGACCTTATATGTACCTAGACTGAGTAAATGTGTTCCGCCTACTCTTTTTATTACTGTAAAACTGTATAAAAGAGGCCTCGCACCGATGTTCGGGGTGATACTTCTTGCATTGCCGAAGGGTGTTGTAGGAATGTACCACCACCCCATGGGGTCTTAATAAACTTGTCTTTTGCATTTTCCAGTTTCCGTGCCAATATCTGTTTTATGGTGTAGCGGGTTTTGTGGAGTATGTAGGCCTGGAGAACCCAATACCACAAATTGGCGACCACGAAGGGACTCATCGGCGACTCGGATGCCCGAAGGAGAGGTCGTGACGAAGGATTGGAACCTCGCCATGGACGCGTACGCTGCCACTGAGTGACCCGAGTCTTAGCACCCACGGTGTTTTCTTCCTTTCCTTCTGATCTGACCTTCCAGTCCTCGACTGAGATCCTGCTCGTTCGAGTTGTCGTACAGTGCCGGTTTGGCTGATTCGATTAAAGAACTTGGCAGTTGGAACCTGGATATTTGAGAATTAGGTAAGCTTGTGATTGGTAAACTTGTGATTGGTAAGATTGTCTACGGACGCTTGAGTTAGCTAACATTTGGTTCTATGATTTGAATTATATGTGCAGTGCACTTCACATAGGCGGGCATGTAGAGATATTTCTCTAACTTTGTCTTTGTTTGAACGGCACACCTTGTGTGAAGTATATTAAGTGCCATTTTTGTGATATCGCGTTTTCGTGATATTTTGACATGCCTATTTTAAGCACACTCCGAGGGATGTGCTGTCTTGGAGAAGGTACCAATTAGCGACTAAATGAATCTCAGCCGGCTCCCCCAGAGGGGACCTATTATCGCGAAATGTATGTTAAATTTGGCATTCCCCCTATTCTATATAGTACATTGTGGCACAAGTATACAAAAGCTGATCCTGAATTGCAATGGCCACTACATGGGTCGTTTGATTTACGAAAGGTTCAGTATGTGGAGCAATGTTTTTTTCAGCGCAGGTCTAGACAAGATATGTTTGATTGCGTACGTATGTGGGAGAAAGCGGTGCGTGAACGAATGAAGCGTGAACCAGCCTTGGTGGACAAAGAGCAGCGGAAGGCTGCTCGGGATAAGGCTTTACAGCTGGAGGAGAAAGAGTTGCAGGAAAAGAAAGAGAGGGAGGCACGGGAACGTAATTTGCAAACGAATGGTCAATTCCCTATTCAGCGTCCTCTTTATCCTGTCCTTACTAATGAAGTTGATGTTTTTTCATTATTAGATCGTTGCCCGCCTCCGTATGTTCTACCTACGGCCCCAGATGAGGATTCGGACGGAGACGATCGAGGGGGTAGTCGTGTGAGGTTAAGTGCTAGTGAGACTGCGGATTGCGCAGTTTTGCCCGTAAACTCAATTTGAACAAAATAACTATGTCAGAGATTAATAACCAAATGAGTAGGTGGTCTGAACGAGAACGGTTGTATTTCTTGGATCAGTTTGGAAATGAAGTTGTAGAACGATTCAGGAAAAATTCAAATGAGCTAGAGCCTACGGATGTATCAGTCAGTCGTGAGAACATGCGTAAAGGTCTTTTTGTTATTTGCGATGCGGATGGGTTTTTTCAACGGTTGGTCCAGCTACGGGATGAGGCGTCAAGATTACGGGAAGCGAGGAAAGCATCAGAGGCGCCTGCGCCGGGATCGACTGAGATATCCAAAGAGTGTTCTATCTTTGGAGCAGATAAGAGTTCTATGGTTCATGTTATGCCTATGCGTGAAGCTGCACCTTTGTATGTCCCTCCTAAAGGGCAAGGTACAAGTGACGACAAATTGTCCGGGGATGCGAAGGGTTATTTTGTATATAATTGGGTTTATACACCTTGGAATAGAGCAGATGTTATGGCACTGAAAAATGCTTTGCCTGACCCCCGTAAGAATCCCGCAGCTTTCTATGAAGGAGTGGAAGGAGCTATTTCTTTGTGTGTTATGACGTTAGTTGATATTGATCTTTTCTTTGGGTTAATATTGCCTCCTGATATGTGGAGAGCAATTCGTAAGTTCAATGACGGAGCGGCCCTGGGGGCGGATTGGAAAACCTTATCCCAAGCTGATGTAGACAGGGAACCTGCATGTAAACCATGTAAATTAATCTTAGATCTCCCGACGGCTATTTTGAATAAATTAAAAACGCTTGTTCCCCCTAAGAAGATTGATTGGACCATGCTAGCTTCTTGTAAACAGAAGGCGGATGAGTCGGTGTCTGACTTCTTCTCACGTTTTGAAGAAGCATTTCATGACTACAGTGGGCAGTTACTAACAGATGATACGGGTAGGCATTTGTTCGTTGACAAGTATGTAGCGAATCTCCTACCGGAGATTGCAAAACGTTTAAAGACTAGTGAAAGTTCCTGGACCACGGCGACCCCTGCTTCTTTGCTGACTATGGCTCAGTATTATGAGCGACAGGAATTGGAGGCTAAAGAAAGTACTGATAAGAAAGCGAAGGAATTGAAGACAAAAGTGATGTTGGCTCAGGTTTATGCTACACAGCCGAGAGGGAATGATAGAGGGAGGCGTGGTTCGTATGGTACGTCTTCTGGTCGTACCGACATTGCTGAGGATCAGTGTGCTTATTGTAAAGAGTTTGGACATTGGGCCTCAGTTTGTCTGGTGCTTCGTGAACAACGTAATCAGCGTGGTCGAGGAGGTGGAAGGACATGAAATAGTTATTCAGGATCGAGGGGTGGAGCAAGTGATCGTGGCAGGTTTGAAGCGAGGGGTCGTGGTCAGGCTGATAATAATACTTTTGATTGACGGAATCAGTATCAGATATCGGAGGGTGAGAATGTGGAGTCCCAGGATTATGTGCATGCATAGGATTGCGTAGGATGGGGTGTGGAATCGGTTGAAGTAACAGTAGATCAAAGAAGTCCATATATATCAGCGGGCGTTTTGGGTTCTACTGATCAGTTCCTGGTTGATACAGGAGCTAGTCGTAGTGCTCTGTCTAAAAACTTGGTTCCAAGGGCTCCCCTGTCTGGCGAAACGATTACATCTATAGGGTTCGATGGAACATCCTCTCTTAGCCCATTTTCACAACCCCTTACATTTTACATTGACAGATTTTTTGGTCCGTGCCCGTTCTTATTGTCACCAAACACTCCAGGCAATATTATGGGAATAGATTTGCTTAAATACTTCCGAGCAACAATACGCTGTGCTCCTGAAGGAGTGCGGGTTATTTTGAATGACAATTACCCAGATGTAGAGAGATTGTGCACTATGCAAGAAATTGAAGCGCTGGCCTCTCTCCCACAAACGCTATGGGCTACTTCAGACACGGATGTGGGACAGATGCTTATTCCCCCTATTCGAATAACTGTCAAGGAGGGAGTGCCTCTGCCTCGTGTACCGCAGTATAAAATATCCAGCGAAGGTGAAGTTGCCTTAACTCATATTGTACATGATTTAACTATTACGGGCGTTGTGGAGGAAGTTCCCTACAATGTTTGTAACAGTCCCATTCTTCCGATTTTAAAGAAAGAAACTGATGACAAAATCTATTGATTTATTATTGACTTGAGAGAAATTAACAAGATAGTAGTGCCCCAGTACCCGGTGGTGTCTAATATTACCACCTTACTTACTCTGATTCCGCCCACTGCCACTACGTTTACCGTGATTGACCTGAAAAATGCCTTCTTTTCCATTCCCATCCATCCTGATAGCAGATATCTATTTGGCTTCACATTAAATAATAAATCGTATAGATTCTGTTGAGTTCCTCAAGGCTATACAGAAACTCCTAGCATTTATAGCCAGGCTTTAAAAAGGCAGCTTGATTCGTTTGATTTACAGTCTGGAGTGGCTCTCATCCAGTATGTCGATGACATTCTACTTGCAGCAGATACACAAGAACAGTGTGAGGAGAGTACTCTTGCTTTGCTCTCCTTACTTGTTCAGAATAATCACAAAGTTTCGAGGAAAAAGCTTCAATATTGTAGACCAAAGGTGACCTACCTCGGTCATCTTTTGTCTAAGGAGGGACATGCATTAACCTCTGATCGAATCCAAGCGATTTTAGATACACCAGTCCCCCGTACTCAGAGAGATGTGTGCGCTTTTATAGGCTTAACGTCTTTTTGTAGGCAGTGGATAATGGGATTTTCGCACATTATAAAACCCTTGTTAGCATTATTGTCCAAAACTACACCAATGCCCCTTGAATGGACAGATGAATGCCAGAATGCTTTTGAACAATTGAGACAAGCCCTTTGTTCTGCACCAGTGTTAGGTACACCAGATTACACAAAGATTTTCACATTGTATGTACACGAGAAGGATGGGTGTGCATTGTCAGTCCTAGTGCAGACACACGGGGATAAACAGAGACCTTGCGCGTATTTTTCGGCAATACTTGACCCTGTAGCACGAGGATTACCTGGGTGTTTTCGAGCAGTTGCAGCAACAGCAGTGGCCATACGACAGAGTGAGGGAATAGTTTTGTCGCACAAATTGTTGGTGTTAGTTCCCCATGCAGTAGACGCTCTGTTAAACCAAACAAAAACCCAGTACCTTACGAGTGCACGTTTAACAGGATATGAGCTTACACTGTTGGCGCTGCATATCACATTAAAGAGATGTGCTACTCTGAACCCTGCTACTTTATTGTCGTATCTAGTTGCTGAGGGCCAAGAGGAAGAACACCATGATTGTGTTTTCCTGACTGAAGAACATACAAAGGGTCGTGTCGACTTGCAGGATACGCCACTTCCAGATGTGGATTGGGAACTGTGGGTTGATGGATCGTGTTTGAGGCTGCCAGATGGTACAACTTCCACAGCATATTCGATCACGACACTTAAGACAGTGGTAGAAGCAGCACGAATACCACAGAAGTCGGCCCAAGCAGTGGAATTGATAGCCCTAACAAGAGCATGTGAATTAAGCGCTGGTTTATGTGTGAACATCTACACTGATAGCCAGTACGCCTTTGGAGTAGCGCATGATTTTGGCCTACTCTGGAGAGAGCGAGGGTTTATGACTTCACACGGAGTGCACATCATGCACGGAGAACTAGTGCGTGATCTTCTGAATGCGCTATTTTGTCCAAAGAAAGTGGCAATAATCAAATTCAGTGCACACAAGAAAGTGACAGACAAAGTAGGACAAGGAAATGCCTTTGCAGATTGCATAGCGAGGGAAACTGCTATGTTACGGAAGGCTTCGCCAATGTATGTAGTGAAATCACAGGCTGAGCGATGGCATGATGCTAGAGAGGAGATACTAGACATTCAGAAATCAGCGTCTGAAACAGAACTCGCAACCTGGGCAGCGCAGGGAGTGCTAGATGATGAGGGTTGTTGGAGAAGCAAAGATATGGAAAGATGGAAATTGCCTGCAGCTTACTTGCAAGCAATGGTTCAAATGACACATGGATTGGCACATGTTGGAGCTCTTGCAATTACTAGATTGCTTACACGAGTCTGGGAGCATCCTGAGATTGCCAATACAGCCAAAAGAGTAGGGCAGACCTGTCTGATATGCTTGCAGCACAATCCTGCAAAAGGGACGTATAATCCGAAAGGAGGGTTTGTTCCACCTACTGCACCATTCGAAGTGCTACAAATGGATTACATCCAGCTTGAGCATTGTAATAACCTTAAGTATGTCTTAGTGGTGGTGTGTGCATTCAGTAAATGGATTGAGGCCTTCCCCATGAAGGATAATACAGCGTTAACAACAGCTAAGGTTTTGCTCAAGGAGTACTTCCCACGCTATGGTGTTTGTAAATTTTTGTGGAGCAATAATGGTCCCCATTTTGTTGGGAAAGTTGTGGAATATGTGATGAAGGGATTGGGAATTCAGCAGAAATTTCATGCTGTATTCCATCCGCAGTCAGCAGGTCTTGTGGAAAGGTATAATGCTACTCTGAAATTGAAGTTAGCAAAGATCATGGCATCCACGTCTTTGAAATGGCCGGATGCTCTGCCCCTGGCATTGCTATCTATCAGATCAGTGCCCCATTCCCGAACTGGCCTCACACCTTATGAAGTGGTGTTTGGAAGGCCTATGAATATATGGGGAGTTCCTAAGCCTCGATTGTTACATGATGTGCCTTGTATAATGATGAACGACTATTTGGCACGATTAACAAATGATTTACTTTCCATTCATCAACAGGTTCGAGAAGCGCTCCCCGACAATTCCATTGGAGAAGCTCACAATCTTCGTACTGGCGATTTTGTGATGGTCAGATCCTTTGAGAGAACAAGCAGCTTGGAACCGAGGTGGCGTGGACCCGAGCAAGTGCTACTGGCAACTCGTACGGCTGTGCGAGTTACAAATAAGAAGCGGTGGGTGCATTCCACTCATTGTCGCCGCGTATCTCCGGATCTGGGGAATCCAACTGTGCTGTCTGATTATCGAGACATCTTGGACGAGGAGAAGAGCCCAGCTGTTGCGTCTACTGAATCGGAGGGAGCCTTCCCGGACCACACCGTTTTTGGAAGAGAGAGATACAATTTACGACCAAGAGAAGCAGTTGTTTTGTGCGAGACTGGTTGAGTTACCGCTCTAGGTTTGTGAAACGGAAGCCGGGAATATCAAGGGGGGGGATCAGTTCTGCCAAGTGTAGCGACACCCGTCTTGAATCTCAGAGAAGAAACCAACGGCTGCCCCGGAGCTCAGCACTCATATTTTTATTTTTTTTAGTTGTTTTCCTTTTTGAGACATTTGTATTTTGAACTATGGCATCTTCTACGATGCGAAGTAAGAGAATTCTTGGTGCAGTACTTTTTGTGATGACAATTGTGGTGATAGCAGTAATAGCTTGGGTGGTAGAACTATTGGTGCCGACAAGAGAACATTTATTGCCAACTACCCCGATTCCATCTGAACATTTTCATTTCACTCTGCCTTATCATGAAGAACGTCACAGACTTATCTGAACAATAGTTTCATCCAGATTCTGCATCACACCCATAATATGACGAACACTTCGAACTGTTGGGTATGTGGGATGTTGCCTGGGCATCAAAAGAAAGGAGGCACTCCGCTTATCCCACTCCCATTCTCTCATAATGGTTCCTGTAATGCTTGAAATACCCTTTTATTTACTTTGCGATGGCCGACAAATGGTGGACTACTTTTCCGACTCAACAAAGTCTGATTTAATGACCGAGATGGTTATCCACAAGCTGAAGGAACTAAATTTGAATGGGAAGAATATCGACCCGATAATGTATCCTCGCCTCAAATTTATAGTAACCAACGAAATGTCAATATGTCCAGTCTTCATGTAATAACAGTAATTGATACGAAAGCTGACTTGTGTGTACGAAATAAAGGTACAATCCCAGTAGGAAGAAGTGAATGTAACACTACTCTCACCTTTGACACTCCAAATGGTATCACCTTTGTGGCTTCACGAAACACTTACTTTATCTGTGGAAATAAAGGTTATAACCGTCTCCCTATAGGATGGTTAGGAACATGTTATATATCCTTTGTATTACCCCCCGTGTTCATTGCCCCACCTATGTACCATAATGACTTCATCCTGTATCACGATTTTATACTGAATAGAGTGAAGAGAGCATTAGCTCTCAACGAAACAGACCAAACTGACACTTCTCTGCAACAGTATGTTGATTTTAATTTAGGTCTTTTCTCATTTGTTGGGGCTGCCTTAAATAGCCGAAAAATAAGACGACTGACACGTGTTGTAGAAGCTGTTGCTAATGAGACAGTTTTTGCTTTAGGAAATTTGACTGAGGAACTTCAGATTACTAGAATTGTAACGCTCCAGAAACGAATGGTTCTAGATGTAGTATTAGCTGACCGTGGGGGTGCATGTCGCATTATCGGAAGTAGTTGCTGTGTGTACGTACCAGATAATTCACCCTCTGTATATGATGCAATTTCTAAGTTACATAAAATAGCTGCTGAGATACATCCTGATAATGGTACTTGGACACTTTCGGGGTGGTTTTGGACGTTACTTAGTACTTGGGGTTGGAAGTTGCTGACAATCCTATGAGTAATAATTGGAATACTGTTCTTCCTATGTCTCTGCATTCAATGTGGCCCTATGTTATGTTCCATGTGCCTTTCTGCTTGTATCCCGTCAAGAATGAACAAATGATTCATAGAGAAATAGCAAATATTATGTCCATTGATATCGATGATGAATACCCTGATTATGTCCACTATGAGGTAGCTTCAGCTAAACGCTAAAAGGGTCGTCTGTCGTAATTGCTCAGGTGTCCTTTCTATACACAGTGTATTTTAACTGTGTGTGGCTTCTGTGGTTATTGTGTTTGACAGTATGTATTTATTTTCTTTTCCCAGCCCTGAAGAGTCACGGTTATTTACCGTTGACGAAACACGTGTCGGCTGGACTATTGTTTTCTGTGGTGTTTTTCCCTAATGGGAAGCAACATTTGTGAATAAACAAACACCTTGACATAACATTTATGGTGATCTGATTCCCTTAGTGAATATTTGTGAGACACTTCACAGCAATTCACTTGTCTTTGTGTATCTGGATTCTGCTTACACGTTTTGGAAGAGGGGGCACTCTGCCTTTTCTCTCCCCTACAGAGGTTGTGGTTTTCCTCTGACCAAGATGCACCAAACCTGATACACTCTAAATCTACCTACCTTTTTTTCTCCTTAATGTACCGTGACTAGTTGAGCGCCACCGTTTCTGAATACTACCAAAACCTCCTCGCAGACTCTAACATAATTGTGGACATTTACACTGTCATAATAAAATAACCCTCTTTGTTGCGGTGAGCACCTCATTTGAGTAAGGAGTATGGAAATGGAAGGATCCCCGCAGCCTCACCCACTTCACGCGCTGCACAGGGAGCTGGGGCCGTAGTCTCTTTGTGGTCTCCGGGGGGCACGCACTGGGCTGGATCCGCCATGGCGATTCTCCGGATGCTTGCGCCTGGGGTTGCTTGCTCCGCTTGCGGGCACAGTTGGTTCCACTCGCGGGGACGGGGACAATGCTGGCACTTTACTGCGGGTGGGCTCGGCTGTATGTGCATTCCTTGGCAGCGCCAGCTGGCAGCCACCATACCTTCTCTTCCGGCCTCTGCGGGTGGGCTCCGCTCAGACGTTCTCTCGCTCGGCAGCTCACCACAGCTGCGGGCACTTCGTTCTCCAGTTCATTCACCCCGCCGCTGCAGCCTCAGAGCATACACGCTGCGTGGCGGGGGACAGACGACGCTGCTGCAGGCAGGCCACGGGTGGGCTCCGTTGGCCCTACTTTCACTCTCCTTTTCTTTCGGCAGCATCGCGCCCTGCGGGGCGCCTGACCATGCGGGCACGCTCCGCTGATATACAGTCATAAGGGGGGTCCCTCCTGGCATGCGCGACCCCCGGGGCCATTCACAGCACCCAGGCTCACCTTTGGCCTACGGGCCTTGTAGTCAGCTGCGGCCGTGGTGGGTGGGCTCCGCACGGCCTCTCCTCGCCGGGGGTCAGTCGCGACTGATGCGGGTGGGCACCGCACGGACCGCTTTATCCTCTTGCACCTCCCTCAGCATGGCAGCACCGGGTGGGGCCAGAGAGGTGCGGGTGGGCTCCTGATCCCCTCCTCATCAGTGACTAGGCCCGAGGCCCGGCACTCACCCTGTGGGCCTCTCTGCAGGCTATCACCGATCCTCGGGGAGGGGAGGGGGCACGATGTCACCCTGCTTCTCTCTCCCCCTTTACCCACGATGAAAATGGCTCTGGCACGCTGGGCACAGCCACCACCCCTCGTCGCCATTGTTGTGTCGGGGGCCCCAGGCCCTCATTGGTATAAAGACTGGATGCAGACACAGTGAGGTATGGTGGGTTAGTGAGCCACGAGCACGTGCGCTCGGCTCTTTTTATTGACTGTGTCACGAGACTCGTGACACAGTGGTGGGTGGGTGTAAAGTGTATGATTACACTGCAGAACAACTAGACTGTGTCCACTAGGACACAGCAGGGATCAGGGGCGGTTCATCCATTAGAGCGTGGGGACAATGAGCCCTTACTGCGAGCCACTTTAGACTCCATACACCCTCCGAACAGACCTTGTTACTTCAGGGTGGGGCGGGGTTGAGGAGTTCTAGCGACGATTGAATGAAAGGCTGTGTTGAGTGAACTGCGCATGTGAGATTGCCCGGCACTGTTTGTATGACCAATCGCACATGCGCAGTTCAGGCTTCCTTAATGAACACTACTGGAAGCTGAAAGATCAGACACACAGCACCATTGGTCTCCGATGGAGTGTTGTGCCTCTGCCCCATCCTGGCACTGCTTATATGCTGTTTGGTATTAAAAGGAGCTTGGTTTGCCTGGGATGCCATTTCCCAGCATGCATATCTTTTCCAGGATGTGCAAGGAGGCAGTATCACGTTTACTGAAGGTAAGCATATGTTTATTTACTTTACAGCAGGCGGGCAACTAGAGCCAAATTTCGGAGGGGCTGAAAAATATTTGGGCCGGGGGGGCTAATTCTTCCAACCACAGACAGAGTGGCTGTAAGAATGGGTGAACACAACAAAAGCCTCATTTACAATTAATGGTCTTTTAAAGACCTGGTAAGTACTCGGGTGCGGCTGCAATTAGATGCTCGCCAGCCAGCGAAGACATGTCAGTCCGGGCAGACACACACAACGGGGTTGGGGGCTGAAGCCCCGTGAGCCCAATGGGGGTTGCGCACCTGCTTTACAGCACAGTGCAATATTATATTTGTACTGAAGAAATGATCGGGGCACATTCTGTTTGACTAGAATTTACCTTTAAATAGAATGTACCCCATCACCTCTTCAATACAAATTTAGGCATGCCGTCGTACGTAAAATGATATTACATAGCACCACCACTTTTGAAAGCTGCCAGCCGTCGCTGATAATGATAGGCCTGAAGAAAACATTGTCGGGTTCATGGGAAATTGTGCATAATATTCTTAAAGCTTACCCTAAAAGTGCAATTTTGGGTGACAAAATATTTTTGAATATTAATGATTTCAATAATGAATATAGTAACAATGAATGATTATTGTTATACTTGAAACAATTTTATTTAAAAGTTTTGAAGGATATTTATTTGTAGTGTAGTTATACCACACTTTCGCAGAGACATCATTTTATTCAAATGGATGCTGTTTTGGTGTTCTGTTTTATTTGCTTCCTTCTCATTAGCGCTCATAGTCAATGTCCCCCTGTGTGTGTCTTCTCTCCCCACAGTCTTCACAGGGCACAGTACACTGTGAAACAATGATTTATTTTCCTTGAATAGCATGTATTATGAACTAAACTTTTTTCATGTACCTAATGTAACATTCTGAAGGACACTTCAGCTGGAAGACCGGATTTTGGTCAGCTAGCACCCTGGTGAATAACTCTTTTGTCAACCAACCGGAAGAGACAAGCATAGTTTAGACCAGGTAGCTATCAAAGGGCCCGATTCACAGAATGAACTTAAGACTCAATCCTAAACTTACTACTATTTTGGTATTCACAGAATGCACTTACTACTTTTGGCATTCAAAGAATGAACTTACTACTTTTGGTATTCACAGAAGTTAGGATTTTGTCTTAAGTTTGTCTTAAGACAAACTTAAGACAAACTTAAGACAGACTTAAGACAAATTTAAGACAAAATCCTAACTTCTGTGAATACCAAAAGTAGTTAGTTCATTCTGGGAATGCCAATAGTAGTAAGTGCATTCTGTGAATACCAAAATAGTAGTAAGTTTAGGATTGAGTCTTAAGTTCATTCTGTGAATCGGGCTCAAAGTCTCTGTCAGAACATTAAAAAAGGCAGGAAGGGCTCTAAAGACACATGCCCAAGCTGCAAGATCTCAGTCAAGTATGATAACCTTCGCTCACACAAAAGGGACATGCTTCGTCATAGGGATCCCTCCTCACAAAAGGACTGCAAGGTACCTTGTGTGGGTTACAACTCCTGAATACATTGGGAGAAGCAGAGGTGTTTTAGATGAGCAAGATGGAAATGTTGATGGTGAGGGGCAGAGTCCAAAATTGGCAAAGTGCAAAAAAGAGGGATAATAGGGATTACAACTATCTCCTGGTGGGCAAACAATAATTTTATTATGGTGCACCCATTGGATAGGACTGGTAGTGCTGGTCTTGAGGTAGTGGCACTGTCTAGGAATTCACCCAGACGGGAGGCTGTAGATTTATTATCTCATAATGAGACATCAGCTGGCATTTGGCAGAAAATGGTTCCATATCCAAAACTACCATCTGGATATAGACATGCCACTTGTGGTACTGAAACTAGTGCCTGAGTGGTTGGAAATGGTGTGGTTTTTGGCGCATGTGCTGAGGTATGGGCTGGCACTGACTGGGAACTGCAAAGGGGGCCATCAGGGTAAGTCAGTGCTGTGGTAGGCCATGCTCATGGAAGTCTGACTGGAGACTTCAGCAGATCTAGTGGTGCTGAAAGTACTCCAGATGGCCTGGAATAGTAGGAAACAGTTGCAAGCTTGACCTCTTTGAAGGCCTCCACGTTATGCGGGATAAAGGACGGCTCAGGAAATTCATTAGCTACAGCGCCGGGACACTCAATTGAGTAGCTGTGTGCTACAAATAATCTTTTAACATAACATAACATACTGCTGATTGCTATGTATTTCAAGATAATTTAACATTTTTGAAAACCACCGTCATCAGTGACACCTAAGGATCTAGGGGACTTTGGGGACACCATGCACATTATTTAGGTCTTACCTACAGAAAACTTTTAGCTGTCTGTTCTTAAAAATTCTCTTGTGAACCATATAAACCTTATATTGGCCTTGGAGTCAACCCACTAATTATCATTGAATAGCTATCTTATCATTTTTGCTTCTTTCATTATTGAAGGCTTTCTTTCCTTTCTTTTGTGTGTTCCTCAACTGCAGCATAACTTTGTTACGATACTGTTGATTGGTTGACTTGTATCCTTCGACTGCTCACATTCAGGTAACTCTTTTTTCTTTCATAATGATTGAAAATAAGTGACAGCAAGTAAGTGAGAATGAATAAGAATAAGTGTAAGGGAGTGTTAGAGAGGAGAGTTAGAATGAGTGTCAATTAGAATGAATCAGTGAGTGTGAGTGAGAATGTGATGTAATGCTTGCAAGTCTTTTGTTGGCCCTTGCATACTGAAGGTAATTCTTGTTTATTAAGATACCTGTAGTAAAATACTGGTGCTGGCATATTTGAGGCAATTTCTAGCATTACAGACACTAGTGACAAAATACTGGCACTAGCACACTAGATGTAACTCTTGGCTTAATGGATAACCATGTTAAAATACTGGTAATGGCATACTAGAGGTAATTTGTGGCATATGGGACACCTGTGGGTGGAAAAACTCTGGTAACTAACACATTGGTGGTAATTCTTACCATAGAGCAGTAGCAGCCGCTACTGGCCGTGGGTGGTGGGGTGGAGGGGAGTCGAGGGGGAATACAAAGAAATGTAAAAATAGACTTACCTGGGCGCCGCCGCCTCTCCCCCGTCGTCTTCTGGCACAGCACCAGGAAGCACACCGCCTCCCAGAATCCACTGTCCAATCACAATGCTGCTGTAGCAGCATTGTGATTTGTCTGAATGCAGTGGTTCGGCGCTCAGAGAGGTGCTTAGAGGCTGAGAATGTTCCTAACCAGGCTGTGCAATGCAGCCTATGGGGGAAGATGCAAACTGCGCATTACGGTTTGGCTGGCCCAAGAGGCCAAGCAACAATGCACACTTAGGGAGTGTGCTTAACACTCCTTCCCCTGCTCCCTGCACTGGCAAACCCCACTGCCCGCCCTGCACCCAAGCAGGAAGGAAAACGAAAATGATAATAACGTTAGTTATTATCATTTTCATTTTTCTTTTTACACTGCTCAGCAGAGTAATGGGGTGATGCTTCTCCGCCTTAGCGGAGGAGCTGCTGTTGCCATAGAGGAGGGAAACTGACATATGGGAGGGGAAATGGAAACATTATGGCACTGGCATATTAGGGGCATCCATGGCATATGGGGGCACCCATGACAAAATGCGAGCCCTGGCACAAGGAAGCTCACTTTTCACGATTTTATGTAAATGTGATCAACTCCTGGGGGGCGTCAGGTTTTATTGTCTTGGCACACCATGAAAGGATTTGAAAAATTTGTAATTTTGAAAAAAGTGACTTTTCAGAGCGTATGACTTTTTGGAAAATGTATGTGAAAATTGTACTTTAAAATGTAATATTTGAACACATTTAAAAAAAAAATATTTGGGGATAACACACTGCTTGAGGTTCACTTTCTTGCTTTGCTGGTGCATTATTGAGTATTACCCTACAGAAATTTCAAGGATCAAGTCAGCACCATAATATAGGTGGTATCTAAAATACACCTTTGTCTGTGTTGTGTTATATTATTCATGCAGTTGGAATTTCATCAATGTCAATTATTATGATATCATCATGATTAAGTACATGATATATCACTTTGTGGAAACAATCAGGCTCAAGGGTCACTCCCTGTAATATCATAAAGGTCAAAGGGTATGTGATGTAACTTTCACTACTTTTAGCATTTGAGTGATTCAACACGCAGGCAGCCAAGCATCTTTCTCTGAAAAGAATTCTATGCGGGTGGAGTGGGGGGCTGGTCAATCAATGGTCCCCCTGCCAGAACTTAGTTTTCCCTTCCCTCTCATGCATCTGACACCATACTCTCACCCCACACAGATCATGACAACAGGTGCTAAATGTATATGTTATTGTTAGAACAGGGGGGTCTCTAGTTGGCAGAGGTAGGTACCTTTGTCCAAATAGGGACCCTTGCTTCTAGTCAGGATAAGGGGGATACACACTTTGGATAACCCCTGCTCACCCCCTTGGTAGCTTGGCATGAGCAGACAGTCTTATCCCAAAGGCAATGTGTTAAGTATTTGTACCAGCACTCACAGTAACACAGTGAAAACACCACAAATGGACACCACACCAGTTTACAACAAATAAAATATCTTTATCTAAACTAAACAAGACCAAAACGACAAAAATCCAACATACATCCAACATCAGTAGAATGTCTTTAAAAAGGGTTGTTGCAAAAATAATCTTGTAGATGGTAAATGCAACACTTTTCTCTCAAAGTACCTTAGATGCGTAACGCAGAACAAACAGAAGGGCTGCAGAGAAGGCGATGCGTCGTTTCTTCCTGCGCTCCGGTTGTGTTGCGATAAGATGCGTTGCGCCGATCCAGTGCGATGAGATAAAATGGCATCTTTGGTGCGATGCATCAACGTGGATGCGATGCATGCTCGCCCGACGGCCATGCGACGAAATCAGTGGTTTCTTGAGCCGTGTCAGGCCCTGCGACATGCTTCTTTGGTGATGCGATGGTGATCAACGGCAGCTGCGACACACTTCCTTAACGATGCGACAGTCCGGCGACACGCTTCTCCAGTGATGCGACGGCGAACAGCGGCGGCGGCGAGACCCTTCCTTGGCAATGCGATGGCAGCTGCTGCGGCGGCACCAGGCTTCTCCCTTGTTGCGTTGCGCTTCCAGCTCCCAGCAGCAAGGGCCCCACACACAGTTACAGGCACCTCAGGGCACGTCTGAACTTCCAGCAAGGAAGTTTGGGAAGCTGGGGGTGAAGTCTTTTTGTGCCTGGGACTTCAGAAACAGGAGGCCAGCTCTTCTCAGGCCCTTGGAGACTTTTCTTCAGATGGACACAGCACACACCAAAGTCCTTCTTCAAGCAGGGGACACAGCACATAGCAGAGTCCCTTGATCCTCTCCTCAGGAGAAACAGCAAACTGCAGGCCAGCCCCAGACATACAGCAAGGGCAGTTCTTCTCCTCGGTATCTTCAGCTGTCCTCTTTGGCAACAGGCTCGTCTTGATCACAAAGTAGTCTAATTTTACAGGGGTTTCAGCTCTTACTTATATACCCCAAAAGTCTTACTTATTCATGTGTTAGGGGTCCTGTACCCAGTTCAAACCAGTTCTGGGTCCACTCTACCAGTGCACAACTTCTTCCTTTGTGATGGTGGGCTAGGGTCTTCAGACGCACCGCAGGAGGTGGAGCCAGCATTGTGGAAGGCAGGCACAGCCCTATTCAGGCCCAAAGTGCTACTCCTCCCACCACTCCAAAAGCAGATAGGTCTATTCAGCCTAGTGCTCACTCACCCAGACTTCTGGAGCCACCCCAGTCCCTGTTACTCTCAAACCAGACAGTCAATCCACAACCAGGCAGAGACACACAGAAATGTTGAACACGAAAATAGCCACTTTCTTAAAGTGCTATTTTCAAATGCAGAATTTAAAAACCATCTTTACTAAAAGACGTGTTATTAAAATCAGAGTTAAGGGATACCAGACGCCAATGGGCAATATCACTCCTATGGGAAGATATGCAGGTACACATGTTACACAGCATTCCCATTCTGTCCTATAGGTAAGATGTCTTCTCAATAGTGAAAAACGAAATTGGCAGTATTTCACTATCAGGACATGGTACACACATCAGTACATGTCCTACCTTCCTCATACACTGCACCCTGCTCAGGGGGGTAGCTTGCACCTGCTATAGGGGTGTCCTATATGCACAGAAAGGGAGAGGTAAGGCCCGGCAAGAGGATGCACTTGTCAGGTCATGATGACAGTTAGCAACTGCGCTCAGGCACTGCTGTGGCAGGCCTGAGACAGCTCTTTGAGGGCTACTTATGTGGGTGGCACAATAAGTGCTGTAGGTCCACTAGTAGCATTTGACTTACCAGCCCTGGCACACTTAGTGCACTTTACTAGGGACCTACTGGTAACACAAATATTCCAATCATGGATAACCAATCACCATAATAATGTATACAGGGAGCACTTGCACTTTGACACTGATCAGCAGTAGCAAAGTGCCCAAAGCATCTAAACCAGCAAAAACGAAATCCATCATAGCATCAAAAATATAGGCAGTAGAGGCAAAAATTCAGACAAAACCACGCCAAGGAGGCCAGGTCTAACAGTTATACTCAATGGAACAGGGAATTCCATTAGGTTTTTCCAACGGGTAAATCCACTCCCTCATAATAATACCCCTGTAGGATTAAACTTGTAATCGAACGGTACCAGTTTGGTGTTACCACACAGTGACATAAATTTCATGCGTCGATTTACCACCCCGCTAGTACCACATAACTTATACTCAGGCACTTAGTAGGGTATGTCTTTTGTATAGATATATTGCTGACATATAATAGAAGCTGACAATATAATAAAAATATATACATTTAATATATTCTGTTATGAATACCAAACGAAGTGATTCAATATACAAACATTTAGTTCGTTCCTGTACTGGGAAAAAACGACGCTTTTTTACACTGCAAAGAATTTATATTTTCTGACACAACACAATAGTTTTGGTAGAAATCAGAAACTGGACATAATCAAACAACAAATGCTTGTGGGGGAAAAGAGTATCACATCTGGGCTAGATAGTTGTCATGGCCTGTGATTCCAGGTCTACCCCATAAGCTAAATGCAAAGCCTTCCTGTGGCTGACATGCCTTGTTCAATGGACCCTTGTCTTGAAAACCCATCTTTCACCAGCCTCTATTTTTAGCTCGATACAAAGGGCTAATTTATTTCACAGGAGCTGTGGTCGCTGCACCTCCTTTGTGAGGTGAGTCTTTAAAAGATGCTCTGGACTGCCTGATCCCCCAGGATACACATGAGTAGTATTTTTTAGAAATAAACGCTCAATCAAAATGTTACCATCGGGTCAATGGCTGCACAGCTGTTACTCTTTGGAGCAATTTCACAAATGACAAAACAAATGACATCACTGATTTCTTCAGGTGTGGCGTCACCCTTGTTTTCACGCAGGTTGTAGCAACTCTAGCTTTTTGATGAAATGTCAGAACGGATACCTCAATCTGAAACTCTTCAGAAAGTCGGTCATTTAATCTTTGGCCACTACCATCTGTTCAATTCTCCCAGCTTCCTAGCCTGCTTATGTTTCTTTGAATGACCGCATTTGCTGAGAAAAGCACCTTAGCAGTCTCGCTCAACACTTCATCTTCAGGCCTTGTGGGTTGAATACTATAACAGTGAGTTAGAAGAGAGTGACAACTAATCCAATGCACTTTTATGATTACCGACCTTTCAAAAGAGTTACGTTTTTTAAGTGTCCGGGACAAGAAAACTTAATATAAAGGTCCAGAAAAAATGGGTATGCAAGGTATGATCAGACCTTCAGATACAAAGCAGAGCCATATTATGACCTTTAGTGAGAAAGACCATAAAAAGTAAAAGAGTAAGAACACAAATGAACTGTTCATTGAGCTGGAATCTCTTATTATCCAAATCTGGTCAGGACGGGTAGAAACCATCTGATTTATATGAGCATGCACTGTTAAGTGTTGTGGAACTGAACTATTTAGGTCAAATCTTGAAGTCCAAAGTAAAAACAAAATGAAAACTCTGGAATATATACATACATGGACAGTGCTTAAAATACCGCCGATGCAGATCAATCGCATTTACAATATTTAAAGAACAAAATGTTCTCATCCAGCAGATCCGAGGGAAAGAGCCAAAGGAGGGAAAACATTTGCTACCAATTTACTGCAGTCACCAATAAACTATTAAAAGAACATTATGTATTAGGGTTAAAGCCAACAAGCTATTAAATGGCACGGCCCTGGTGTCTTTTCTTTTTACTGTAACGCTAGTAAAGCATGAACACGCCTAGAGCGAATTACATTTATGTTGAAATGTCTTCATCATATACTGACTTTTTCACAAACTTCACAAACTGTAGCTCGCCCCGGTTTTGTTTATTTGTTATGCATGGTACTCTATATACAAAAATGCAACCCATTTTATATTTTCAATATAACCTGAAACACCTACCGATTTGTACGCTCAAATTTGGCACATGAATCTAAAATAAGTAGTGCTAAATATTGCTAATGAGCACAGACATAAACTGGCATCATTAATAATCTGTCTCGGCTTTGGACCGACTCACACGTGCATATGGGAAAAGAATCAAGAAAAACAGGGTTGATGGTAAATGAATGACTCACCGATAATTCAGATCATCTTTATAACTCCGCGTCACGGCCTTCCTCTTCACCATCTTTACTTACTGACTGATCTGCCCTGTCCCATCCACGCGACAATAAAATCACAATCAAATCATTTACCATGCTCTTGTTTTAAAAATCTCATAATTGTTACTTGTTCCTGAGTCTTTCTTTTCCTGCTACAATCCTAAAAACGGTTACCAATCACTCCCACTTCCTCTTTCGTTGCCAGCAAAGGCCTCAAGAAGGAAATGTTGAGGGAAAGAATGAGAAGAGGGCGGGTGTGAATAAGTTTGATGAAAATTACCAGCAATTATCCAAACTTTACCTTCTTCATCCACCTTACTTTTTATATTCCATAGGCGACATTAGCGGGCAGCATGACATAGGCCGTGGGTGGAAGCAGGGGTCTTATTCACCGAGGACCTCTTAATGAGAAAGCCTTGCAGTCTTTCAAAGAAGTCAAGGGACACATGCAGGATAACGATTCATAGAGCACAACACCATACAAAATGGCATCATCATCCAATGGGGGCAAGGACGCTCTGAACTACCCACATTACTGCCTCCCGAAACTACATTAATACACAAAAACTTGAAGAAAACCATTATTGTAATATATAATGCCTTGCACTCACAGCATTACACAACAGACTTGCCATCCCGGGACAAACGGTCAACCAATCTAAGAAATGTACTGACCGATAAACAATGGCCGGGTGCTAAACAATAAGGCAAGAGGTTTCCTGGAACCCACAATTCAGTTACACACAATTTAACTACCTACACCAGACCGACTTGACCCCAAGATGCATTAAACATATGTTTCCAGATTTTAAACTGGAATGTCCTAGATGGTGTCTTCATGATATCGACTTCTACCATATGGTGTGGGATTGCCAGGTGTTCTTACACATGTGAGGGAGGTGGCAGGAATCATATGTTATGTTAGTTATAATTATAAAGCGCAAACAAATCACCCCCAAAGGGGTCTCTCGATGCTGGAGCACTCTAAAACAGGACCGCAATCTCAGAAAGAGTGACAAGAGCCAGTTTTTGAGGAGTTCCTTGAATTGTGCTAATTCTGGACAGGATTGTATGAAGAAGGCTAATTTGTTCCAATGATAGGGTGACAAATATGAAAAGGATCTGCCTCCATGTATAGCAGTGCGAATGCAGTGGGGGCGAAGTAATGATTGCCGGCTGGATCTAAGGTTACACGTGGGAGTGTAGAACTGTAACTTATTCACAAATAAAGGGACCCGTTTCCAAAAAGTGACTTGTGAATAAGACAGAGGTGTTTGAAAGGGGAGCGCTTTTTTAGCAGAAGCCAGTGCAGAGAGATCTCAGAGTGGGCTCATATGGAAAGCAGGGTGGCAGGATGCAAATCAGACGGGCAGCTGTCTTTTGTACTACCTGTAGATTAGCAGATAAAACTTTGTTTGCAGCAACCATAAGGGCATTTCCATAAACCAGGCGACTTATAATAAGAGCCTGAGTTATGGATTTTCTGTACTGCAGAGGAAGCCATTGGACAGCTCTGCTGAGAAGGAGCACAATTCTGAAACAGGACCCAAAGATGGAATTGACCTGATCTGTCATGGAGAAAGCGTCATCAATCAGTATTCCAAGATTTCTAACTACTTCTTGGAGGTGTAAGGACTGAACCCAGTTCTAGAGGCCACCAATCATCAGACCAGAAAGAGGAGGCCTTTCCTAAAAGCAAGATTTCTGTATTGACTGCATTAAATTGGAGGCAATTGACAACATCCAGCGTGCTATTTTTTCAATACATTCCCTGAAATTGATCTTGGTAGATTCAGGGTTTTCTGTTATGTTATGTTATGTTATGTTATAACGAGTTTTATTAAGCGCTCAGCTACTCGGACCGAGCGTCTCGGCGCTGTCAGACGCAACACAACACAAACATCACGGCCAGGGGAGTTAATTGCAGAACAAACACGTCTTCAGCTCCTTCCTAAAAGACAAAAGGGTCCCGCATTTCCTAAGTAACAGTGGCAGTGCATTCCAGGCTCGAGGAGCAAGATAGCCAAAAGAGCGGCCCCCGATGCGAGCGCGCCTGACTGCCGGGACAGAGGCCAGTGAAAGGGACGCAGAGTGAAGTGCTCTGAATGGAATGTGAAATTCCAGCCGCTTCCTTAGGTAACATGCACCAGAGCCATGGAGTGCCTTAAATGCCAAGGTCAACGTCATATACTTGATGCGTTTCCGTATCGGAAGCCAATGGAGGGATTTCAGCAGGCCCGCAGCGTGAGACCTCCTACCAAGGCCAAAGATGGCACAGCCGGCATAGTTCTGCACCACCTGCAGGCGTGAGAGAAGATAATCAGGGAGGCCGAGGTAGAGTACGTTGGCGTAATCAAGCCAAGATCCTACCAAAGCCGCACTATACGTTTCCTGTGGGCGATGGATAGAAAAGGAAGGAATTTCCTGAGCATTCTCAGTATCCGGAAGCATTGACCCACCAGGCCCAGAACTGTGGTATAAGAGACAAACCGATGTCCACTTGACTCCCAGGTTCTTTGCCGTCCCCGTCTCCACAGAAGTGGGGTGGATATCAGCCGGCCACCAGGACTTCCAACAAGGGTCAGGAGGACACCCAAAAAAAGGACCTCAGATTTATCTGGGTTGCATTTCAGCTGGTTTATATGAAACCAGCCAAACACAGCGTCCAGGCAGTTCTTAATAAGCTTTCCGTCAAAGTCCCTATTCTTGCCACAAGTGAAGAGAAGCTGGGTGTCATCAGAGTAAAAGACAATCTGGGCACCACATGCCTCGGCCAGCACCGCCAAAGGGGACATATAAATGTTAAAAAGGGTAGGACTTAGAATCGACCCCTGGGGGACTCCAGCCTCCAATGGCGGGACTGCGGGCGAAAAAGGCGGGCCCAGACCACCTGTTGACGATTCGAGAGGAAAGACTCAACCATCTGAACACCGTTCCCCTTAACCCAAACTCCAAGAGTCTAGCCAGGAGGCGGTCATGAGGAACGGTGTCAAAGGCCGCCGACAGGTCTAATAATACCAGCAGAGCCTTACCTCCCTTGTCCAGGACTTCCTTGATCGCTTCCGACACCTCTAGCAGTGCCGTCTCCATGCTCATGTTAGCACGAAAACCGGACTGGGGGATGGAGGATGCCGTGGGATTCTCCCATGGTTATGATAAGTTGTATGTCATCGGCATATGATATAACTTCGAGCCCACAAGATCTTATCACTTGATCCAGGGAGCCAACATAGATATTAAACAGTGTAGGGCTCAAAGATGAGCCCTGGGGTATCCCCCAGTCCAGGGCCATTTATGTTGAAATGTCTTCATCATATACTGACTTTTTCACAAACTTCACAAACTGTAGCTCGCCCCGGTTTTGTTTATTTGTTATGCATGGTACTCTATATACAAAAATGCAACCCATTTTATATTTTCAATATAACCTGAAACACCTACCGATTTGTACGCTCAAATTTGGCACATGAATCTAAAATAAGTAGTGCTAAATATTGCTAATGAGCACAGACATAAACTGGCATCATTAATAATCTGTCTCGGCTTTGGACCGACTCACACGAGCACAAGTAAAGAGGTCTAACTGGACTGTATGGGTTTGATCTTTTAGAACGATTTTAGCCAACCCAGCGCTTTTCCACCAACACCATTCTACATCAGTCTTTGGAATAGAATTGAATGTGAGATGATGTTGAATGCTGCAGGTAGGTCTAAAAGAACCAACATAGCTGGATGGCCTTCAACCAGAGAGAGCCGCCTAATGGTATCAAGAACCTCCACTAATGCTGTTTCTGTACTATGAGACACCTGAGAGCCAGACTGGGAAGAGTCTAGCAAAGAGTGGGATTCTAAGAAAGTCATCAGCTGTTGAATCACTATCTTCTCCACAATTTTTCCAAAGAATTTGAGCAGCGATATTGGTCTGTAATTAGCGAGTTTGAGGGAATCAGCTGTGGGTTTTTCAAAATAGATCGCATCTGCCCTGCCTTTCATTTTGTGGGAATAGTTTCAGTAATAAGTGCTTGATTAAAAAGACCCGTGATCATGGGAAGAATTACCATCAGACATCAGACCTAGTTGACCGCGCAGTACCACTCTGGGTGGTCCCTCCTATTATTTGTTTATTTTTGTCCCCTTTTTGCCCCTCATTCCTTTCATTTTTGATGTCCACTTCAATTTTTAGGTGTTGACCTGGGGGTTAGGTACTCCTTGACCCCATGGTCCCTCATAGGCCTAGAAATCCCTCCTTTTCTGAGGGCAAGCTTAGTTACACAAAATGGTGGCCAGTAACTGCCATAACTGTTACTTCAGGAAAGCGACCCATAGGATAGCATAGGGATGCTCTAGAACCTTCCAGCTGGTTCTAGTAGCCTGAGGCCTGCCTATATAATGGCCAGTGGGAGGGCGTTGTTGTGGAGTGGAGCAGAGAGGAGAGAACCTTGTGGGAGTCCAGGCTGTGGAGGAGGAGGTTGGCACTGTGGAGAGAGAGGGGGCTTGATTGCCTTCAGAGGCGGCTACCCCTTCCTGTGATGCTACCCCAAGCCCATTGATCTGACCTCACAAAGTCTCTGGCACTTGAAGCCACCATTCGACTGTTGGAAACAGTTTCTTGAGTGGAACTTCGGGTGGAAGATTGACAGAGACCTAACCGGACTGGTGAGGGTGAGTGGGGCTACCTTCCGAATGGAGCTGTAGCCCTGGGAAAACTCCTTTGGTTTAGACATCTACCTACGCCCAGCCCTAATAGTTCCCTTGTTGCCCTACTGTGACCCGCCTGACCCCGCTAGACGGCGCAGCCAAACTGACCTGGATTTCCTCACCTGGAGGGTGACCTCACTATTATACCGTCAGATTTCTTGAGGTGGTAGCGCCTGCAGGACAAGCGCCGGCGGCAAACTAGTGACCGGTTCCCCGGGGTCCGAGAAGGGTCTGAGGAGAAGCCGGGGCTTCAAGAAAGGAGACGTCCCCACAAACGAAGCTGTGGAAAGGGGCCGGCACTGACAGGGTGTGCGCGGTGTCCTTGAGGTGGTTGCTAGGCCACGGAGACCGGAGTAGCGTCCTGCCCTGACGTAAGGAGGAGGAGCGGGGGCAGGCTGTGAGGCGGTGCGACTTGCCATGAGGTAGGTACTGAGGCAGAGACGCGCCGGAGTACCCAGCATCACGCTGCGCTTCTGTGAGAGCGCGGGGCATATGGTGCCGATCTTGGAAGGGGAGTTGCCGCCTGAGAGCGCCTTGAACAGGTGACTGTTTTACCCTCAGGGGGGGGCTTGCTCCAGCGACTGGTGACTGAGGAATTTAACCCCCACTCTCGGCCAGTGTACGAGACGTGCGCTGAGCTTTCCCGGAGAGAGGGGGAGAAAAGACACATGACCTCTGTGGCAGTTGCTAACCACAAGTAAAGTGCCGTATTTACTTTCCCCTTGAAATTGGGAATAATCGAAGGAGCGGAGCATGACCCAATATTTTCTAAGCGTCAAGCCCTCCTTTCACGAATAAGGTGTTCTCTTACTGGGGTCAAACCGGGACTGCTTTAGCTCTTCTGAAGTAAAAGAAGGCTCTGACTGTACTAATTGAAAACCCCTTTTGCATGGATACTTTGCACTAATGAAATAACGTAATCTACTGCATTTTTAGACGCTACTCTGATAGTCAGTTGTTAAAACCAAATGCTCAATGTAAACTAAGGGTTTTGATCGCCTGTATTTACTCCTAATGCTTTTAATGTACAATTCTAAGCTTCTGCTGGTGCTGTGAAAAAGAAGGGTTCACTGGTGTGACCGGAGCTTTTGCTCTAACTGAAATAGGAGACAGGAGTGCTAATGGTGAAGTCTTATGGAAAGATGACATGTTATTATAAAGTCAGGAATGCTAATGATGAAATTTATGAAAAGATGACATGTTACTATAAATGCAACTAAGAGAAATCTGAAGGAAAGATAAAGCTTTTCCTACTTTCATAAATTACGGTGTAGTGTCATTATTTTTAGTGGATGGACGCTGAGTTGCTGTAAGGGTGTGATGCAAGCTTAGCACATTTGCCTTTGGGATTGACCTTCCTACACTGTGCCAGGCTACCCTTTGTGATCTGGTGTACTCAGTTCCAACACACTCACACTGCCTTCTAGGCATGAGACCCAGAACCAAAAGGGACAACTATATTGGCAGGTTTATAGACCCGGCCTTTGTACTTTTGTAGGAGGAAAATAGCAATGTCCTGGATGGGCAGTGCAGCACCTGACACGAAGCATTGGCTAAGGAAGTTTCTGAAGTGACCAAGGCGTAGTCGGACACCTTCACACAGGCTCAACTATTGATGTACATGTCTCGAAATTGGAGGCAATATGTGCTGCTCAACCATCTTGAGTGGGAAATCAGTGACTCGTGATTTCTGTAAACCACACAGCTGCAATTCCACCAACTGCGACCACCACAAGAACCACTGGTGGGATCAAACTAATTACTCCCAAGGCACACACAAGGTGCAACTAGTAGAGGACCCCCCACAGATGGCATAAGTCTCCTTATGGGGAACCGGATGTACATATCCCATAGACCATATTGCATAATACAGCTGTAATTACATGTTGCCCACTGTGCATGTTAATATGCTATACTAGTGCATATTCAAATACATTGTTTCTATACGCTCTCAGGTTCAATATACATATAAATAGGAGCAACCAAGCTATGCCCAGAAAGGGTGACTGCTCCGAGCTTCCAACTCTCACACCGATGTCTATGTACAAGAGTGCACCTGCATTGTTTGCTCTTTTCTTGTTTCAAACACATTAAAAAGGGGGGAAGAAACAGGGTGATTTAAGGAGCTATTTATTGAGGTGTATGATTTTGAGTGCTTGTTGGTTCATACTGATAAAAAAAGATGAACAGGGTTGCAGCCCAGATTAATTAGCAGTGAACAGGATCAATTCAAGCATTACATCCGTCCCTTTTTTGTACTCTTCATGGTGATGCACTCTGTGTATAGTGGAGTGGTGTGGCTCACTGGTTAGAGGCGGTAGACCCGGAAGCTGAGAACGGCCCGGGACCAGGGTTCAAATCCTGACGCGGCAGGGTCATGGACCAGGGTCAACGGACTCGATAATTCTCGCCTCGGTGCCTACTCTAACCAGGGATCACACTCGGCAACTCTGGGCATTAGCTTGCCTCATCTCTACAACGGCCCCCCACATTCGCCGGGGATGCCTGGTTTCACCTTGGAGATACCCAGTAGGGACCATCTCATAGGGACAGCCAGGACGGGTTCCCCAGCGGTCTACAGCACCACGACGCCTCAGGGCAGCAGTGCGCTTTACAAGACTACATACATATGCCCAGATATAGATTAGGCTGCACCCTACTGAAGAGGCCAAAAGCAGTCTTGGGTTGCTTGTGTTTCTGTTCAGAGAGGACTTGGCTTGGCAGTTTGGGCTGGGCTATCTCTATTGGAGCAAGATCAAATAAATTATCACTGGCACAGAGTAAGTCAAGTATTCCATCTGTCACTTTTTGTATTCTTCATTGTTTCATGCTGGCATTTTCTGCAGCTCATCTCTCAAACAGATTCTTGCAAATGTAGCCTTTTCTTCCTGCTGCAAAGCCAGTTTTAGTGGTGGGCAGATATGTTCCACTGTGTGAGAGTGTGGGTTGTGGGTCTTATGACTGAACAGTTCTTTGGAGATTATGGGTTGCTGGCTTGGCTGTTGAGTGGAGGGAATGAAGAAGATGAGATGTACCAGCTGATGGTTCATGAACCTGTGCAAGGAGTGGGGTATCCAATGGGATAATGCAGTGTTTACATTTTAAATATCCAGGACACTTCTAACTTGGAATGAGAATGTTTTGATGGTTAACATTAAAGTAAGGATAATTACACAGTTTCAGTTTGCTGTAGATGGGAATACATACTTTCTTCTCATGCTTGTTACACAAGGGACTGTAGGCGAGTGGTGGTATAGGTTTGTAAATATCTTCTGTTTGAAGTGCAGACTCATTTTCTGGATCCAGAGTGGTGCTATGGTCAAAGGTGAATGGAGCCTTGTTGACATTACAGCTCTATGACTATATGCCTCTCCCCCTGCACTTTAATGTGGAGACACTGATAGCTCAGTCCCCAGACGCAGCTGTAACTTTGTCAATTGGTGGGAATTTCTAAAATGTAGGTAAAGTCAGTCTAGCTACTGGTATGTGGTATGTAAGGCATTACCTTCAGAGACATGACAGACATCACTCTTTTCATTCGGAGGTTATGGATACACTCTCCAGATTAAATTATTTTCTGTTTCTCTACTTTGAACTCATTCCAATCCACTCAGATTAGTTTCTGGTTAGTTGAATAACAGACCACCCACATTTATTCTTGTTTATAGGAGAGCACCACAAAGAAAACACTAATATGTTCAGATGCATTGGACTTGAGTCAGTAATGTTTCACATCTACTACCAGCAGCCACCCACCTCTTTTCTCATAACGAGGGCTCAGGTCAATTCCACCGCCTCCTATGGGAGGCCAGCAAGACAGTTATCTAAGGCTAGGCTATATCCAGTGTTACAGACATAAAAAGGTTCAAGGGAAGTACAATTAGCGACCTTCAATTATCTGTTTTTGGAGTCCAAGTAGAAGTATTTAGGAACTCGGATTCGGATGTATGATGTTACAATGTGATCATTTTGATTGCAGTACATCACATGCTGTTTTACAAGGCAAGTCATTACAACGACTTGCGCTGTAGGGCGCTGGACCTAGGAATAGTATGATTTACTATTCCAATTCCAGCCTTCATACAGTAGGGAAGGTGTTGGAATAGTAAATCACACTATTTCTTAGTCTAAAGTGCCCTCCAGTGCAAGTTGTGGTAACGACTTGCGTTGTAAAAGTAACAATGTAAATGTATTGCGGTGTTTTGACCGCATTGTTAAGGTCGTTTCCCCTCGAAATCATATTTGGAAAGATGAATATATGGAGACTGTTACAGATGGCACAAAACTTTATTATAGTGGGGTATGAAGGAGAGTATGTGAGGTTGTAAATGAAGCAGGAAAACTAATTGGCTAGTTCAGCATAAGGAAGAAGGCTGCCAATTAGCAAGACTAACAAGGAGTACAATGTTAACTGATAGAAAGTACATAAAATAAATGTATTTCGAGATTATTATGAGATATTACACAATTCCCAAAAGCTCAAAGACACTTCATACATTATCCAGCTTATAAGCAGAACACATGTATCAGAAAAGTGCACGTTCACACTGTTATACGGTTCCTATGAATTTACTAGTACCCGGTATTTAGAACAACAAAACTTCATAATACAGAGACTGATTCTTCTCATATAATCAGTAAATGTTGGTGTGTTTGGCTAGCATTTAGTATCACATCTAAACTCCTAACTTTACAGAGTGGTAGATGTTGTTGGTAACCTTGAACAATACTCTAAATCCCAAGGAATTTGTGGAAACAGATCTTACCCTTTCGTTTGTCACTTTTGCATGCCCAAGGTGTTCACAAAGAAAAGAAACGATAATGCATTTCCAAATGTTTATTGAGAAGTAAGGGACAGCGGAACATCATCACAGTCACAGCTCACTGAAGCTTCCATGTTAATCTCGACAGAAAGTGACCCTCTCATTGACTCCAGCATGGATGCAGTTTAAATAATAAAACAAAAATCTTATCACACTGTGCCAGAGGTGATGAACAATGTCTTTAATTAGTCTGGGGAGAGACAGTCACCTCCTCCAAGAAAAAAATAAAACAAGGCATTGTATTCTATGATATGCGACCCTGGAACTAAATGTGCAGACTACAGGGCGCCAATGCCTATCAGAAATAAATGAGCCCATGTCACAATCTAGTATTAGGGAAAACATGTGCAAACCACCATTAGAAAAAGATGGTAAGTTATACGAAGAGCTAAAATGAGGATTAACTGTAAGCTACACAACACCCTTGTTCGGAAAGAGATGACTCATATAAAACTAAGCAATAGCAATGAATATATGTATAAAAAAAGCCTTGTATTTCACATAACTACTTTGACAGCATAAGCAGAAGCTAAAAGCTGTAAAAAATGCCAAGGAAACAAGCATTGGGATAACTAATAGGTCTCGACATTGGGACCTTATAAGTGTTTAGTTATCCAGCACAATATCCTTGGTGCAACAACATCAAGTGTTGCATGGCTAACCACTTATAAGGTCCTAAAGGCGAGACCTATTGGCTATTCCAATGCTTGTTGAATTTGAGGCTCCAAGAGGACCATGAACAAAGAGAATGAGAGGCAACACATAGATTAAAACAAGATATATGACATCAAGGCCCAGATGTAGGTAATAGCAAATTACCGAATGGTAAATACCGAATTTTACCGATTCGGTATTTACTATTCGGTAATTGCTATGTAGGTAAAATATTCGGTAAAAATACCGAATCGGTAAGATTCGGTAATTACCGATTTGGTAATTACCGAATCTGTATTTGCCATTGATTCCTATGGGCCTTGAAGCCCATAGGATTCCATGGTAATTACCGAATCTGTAAATTTACCGATTTTACAAGGGGGACAGGGTGTCACTTTGACACCCTGTTTCACCCCTGTTTCTGGCTTGTGTGGTATGTGACACACATACATGCCCTAGGGCATGTCTGTGTGCCACATGGCACAGGTGTACACATGTACACTGGAATTCGTTATTTACCATGGAATAGTATTCCATGGTAAATAACAATTCAGTAAGGGCCTGTGGCACTGATTACAGTGCCCCCTACATATGGATTTACAGAATCAGTATATTTACCGATTAGGGTATTTTACTGATTCTGTAAATTTACCGAATCGGTAAATATACCGATTCTGATACCGATTCTGTAAATATTAGGCCCCCACCTACATATGTATTTACAGAATCAGTATATTTACCGATTCGGTATTTTACTGATTCTGTAAATTTACCGAATCGGTAAATATACCGATTCTGATACCGATTCTGTAAATATGAGGCCCCCTACATGTCAAATCCCAAATACTGGTCAGTAATGGCCGAAATCGGCCGTTACTGACCGGTATTTGGCGACCTACATCTGGCCCCAAGTCCACTAACAAAAACACTTCTAAAGTTGTAGGTAAGTGTCCTTAAAGAGATTTTTTTTTTATTTCCTCTTTTTTTCGATCTTCCGATTGTTAGAAACGGAAGCAAACAACACGTTTTTCCCAAGACTATGGCTTCTTCAGGGCTTCCAAAATTCGGTAGTTGAGGTGAGGCTGTAAATGCTTAGCGGGAATCCTATCAAGGTTCCAAATCTTTCACTACCCGCTGTATACTTTCACTCTATAATTTGGAAAGTCCGCTACAATGTTCAAACCGTGTATATTGCAGTAAGTACATTCATTTGTTTGCATTCTAGAGAAATTAATCCCAGCGTAATAAGTGCTCTGTTTGGCGGCGCCGTCCAGCCTGCCGCATCTGTGTATACGCTGTCTTCCTCTGTGTCTACAGGCACAAATTCCTTCTGCTTTTAACCTGAGCTAGAAAAACTGTTGGGGAATGGGCCCAATAAATTTAGAGCTTGCATGTTGTTCCCCATTACAGCTGGAAATAACAAGGTACTGGGAAGGTATTACAAGCCAGAATCAGTGCTTCTGCCCAAGTAAATCCGGCTCCACCTGCGCCATCATGCCCGTAAATGTGGCATAAGATGCCTTGGCATCTGGACAGATGCACTCAGTATCTAAAACAGTAGATCCCTTTTAAGCCCTGTTGATTTTGGCTTGCCCCCTTACATCTCCCTGGCTCATTCACACCCCCAATACAGAACCTGGGGCCAGTGTCTTGTTGAGCAACACAGTATCGCAATTACATTTATCTAGAAGACTTGTTCCCCCAGCAATGACAGTGTACTGAAATGCTTGTAAAGTTTACAAAATACACAAAAATTGAAAACATATTTTAAAAACTTCAGATCTCCTACACTATTCTGCTTGTGTGAACAACTTTGTAGATGTGAATGAAACTTACAAACATGAACTAAATGGATGTTCTGCCAGTGTTCTTTTTCCTAAATGTGTGTCGTATTTCCAGTGGCCTCTACACTGAAAAGGCTTCAAAGCACACCACATCAATGCAGTCTGTGGAGAATTTGGGCTGCCGTGACCCTATTTATGGTTGTATGGCATTACAACGCTGGCTTTTACCCCGCATGCCATTACAACGCGGGGATTATAACGAATGTCGTAACAAAGACTTTCGCTGGAGGGCGCTGGATAGTGGAATAGTTTAATTTTCTATTCCAACTCCAGCCCACGTTGACAGTAGGGAAGGTGTTGGATAGAAAATTCAACTATTCCCTGTCCAACAGCGCCCTCCAGCGCAAGTCGTTGTAACGAGTTTCGTTGTAATCCCTGCGTTGTAATGGCATTGCGGGGTAATCCCTGCGTTGTCATGGCTGTTTCCCCTATTTATAGGGGCATGTAGAATAAGGGGGCTGAACGTCATTCTGAAGAGTGTTCCTTTTACGCCCCCTCCATCCTTGGACTGAGTGTAGGCATCAGTAGTGCACCTTTGATCTCACAGACACACACACACACTGCGTGGCACCATCTGGGCCTGGAACCCACCCTGAGCCCCCATGACGGATCCCAGGTCCCTCCTTGGTAGGCCGGGAGGAGACTGCGCGGGCAAGCCAGGCCTTGACAGGCACCGGGGCGGGCAGAGCCAAGAGGAAGGAACATTGTGTGCTGCTGGCAGGACTGATGGATGCGGTGTGGCTCATGCAGGTGTCGATAATGCCATGTGCTGGTGGCGCGCTCTCCGCAGCTCGAGCCAAGCCATTAATTTGAAGGGCTGAGGTGAACTGGTGGCCTGCTGTGAGCTCAAGTCTAGGCGGTGCAAGGGGGGGCTCACGCGAAGACTCTTATAAGGAAATAAAGACAGACATGGCTCATTAGGATCCAGTGCCAGGGTGCTTGGGCATGCGGTGGAGCCACAAGGCCAATCGGAGTGTGCAGTTGGTCACGTGTCATGCACACATGATGTTTTGAATTGGGTGGTCACAGAACCCAGGGGCCTAGCAATCATTTGTGCAACAAGTGTATTGGCACAAAGACCTAAAGGTGCAAGGGGCTTTCAGAGATTGAGCTATGCCCGTCTATACCAAGCTGTGGCAAAGAGGAAATTTCATTTTGTTTGAATTAGGGAGGTTGTCACTCCTGCCACTCAATTAAATAATGCAGAGTTATCAATCTCAGAATATATTTTTCTTTAATGCCATGTGCCTTGCTCAGTACATCGATAATGGTGCGCTGGAGCCAGGGAGAGTCCTTTTTGTAGCAGTGCATCGGGAAGTGCGGACTGAGCGTGGCACCATAGGAGAATGCGTATAGTGCAGAAGGTTGGCATGGGTGCACGGAGACGCTGGGTAAATGTGTCGTTCCCGGCGGACCCGCACGTGTGCAGCTGCAGGGTGCGCGGCCCTGTCCGCCTGTCACCGCTGGAGGGATTAATTTCACGCATTATCTCATCATCGTTGTCTGCCGTGACCCGGGATACCCTCGCAGCTGCTTGTACTGGGCTGGGAGCTGCGTGGCCAGTTTTGTATCACAAGGCCGGTAGTGGCTTGATGCTTCCCTCAGGGAGCTCATTATTGCCTAGAATAATTACTAATAGCACAATCGCTGCGAGGAGGACCCCGGATGACGGCAATAGTGAAGTTCGCCCAATGTGATTGATAAAGCGCCCTAAAAAAGAAAGACGTGTCAGTGACCTACCTCACTCCGCTAACATCCTCAGTGGTCTGCAGGGTACGAGATGAAAGAATTCTTCGTGGCAGCAATGTCTGTCAACTACAGCACTCAGAAGCGACAGGAGTGCTTTATGTAGTGCTACACAAAAAAACATGTGTTACTATAACAGAATCCGGAAAATTAGTCGCAAATGACAATCTCTAGTCTTTCCTTACCCAAAGCACAACCTCGTACATTTGTGTTTTTCTTAATATAGCATTCTCAGCAAAACGGACAGGGTGTGAACGTGGTAGTTGTGAGAATGACTGGGGGTACTGATGAAATGTAATGTGTGCTCCTGTGTTGTGGATAGGACGATGATGAGGGGCTGTGTGCCCCGGGCGTGATTGTTAAATGTGTGCACCTATGTTCTGCAAGTAAACGCGGGCGCATTGTTAACAAGTTTGACGAGGAGAGGAGGAGAGGAGGAGGCAGCAGGGGGATGGGAGAGAGGAGGGGGCCTGCAGCTGTTACCCTTTCGGGAGTGAGCTTTGAAACCATATGTTAATTACGAACAGGTGGTTTTAAAGCTCACTCCCCCAAGGGAATCGCCAAATGTGCACTCGTTGCCATTGAAAGCAATGCAAAGCGTGCATGTTTTTGGCCAAAAAAGTGAATCGATTTCTAAAGGTCTCCTCCTATGCAGCGCATGCGCGCTGTGTAGGTGAATCCTAAAAACCATGCAAACTAATAAAAAATGCAGACAAATAATTTGATAAAGCCAAAAGGCCAAAAGCCTAGGAGACATCTAAGTTGAAATATGGCTGCTCCAACATGTCCAACATGTCAATATCCAGGAATGGCATCAGCACCCAGGGTTGAACCCACGTCTGCAAACAACACAGAGGCATGAAGAACAAGATCCAAAGGACAAAGAGAGTCATCTATAGCCCATGCAACAGAAGTTGAAGGCACTAGTGGCAGAAGTGCAGTCTCTAAAGAGGAATAAGATGCAGGAAGCCAGAAATCGAAGGAGCATCTGACACTGGCAAAGGCGGCTCAGAGTAGGCATCTTGCCGCAACAGGAGCAGAATCACAGGCCAACACAACTGATGCAAGCTCAAAAGACACACAAGCTAATTTATGTCTAGAGAGTGGGACAATTGCATAGCAAGGTAAAAGTCAAGAGCACACTTGAAAGAGCACCATAGGCAGTGAAACACAGGATGCAATCTCGGAAACCACATGGGCCAAATGGACAGAGACCAATTCTCGTTCAGTTCCAATAACAAAGACTCTCCAAAAAACTGCATCATGTGTTCACGACAAAGGAGAACGTGCCATCAGTCCTTGTTGTGGGACATCCACTGTGGAGCAAGAAAAATAGAACCAAAATAGCAACCCAGAGAAATAGTAAAGTTGGATTGGCTCCAAAAACGTTTGAAAACAACTGTACAAAAAATGGAATAACTCCAAGCACAGGCTGAAACGTAGAAACAATTCTAGACCCAATCACTTTAAAAAAGTGTGCCACTTCAGCGATCTTAGAAGCATTGAAAAATCTTTGCCAATTGAGTGGTAATAGTGATTGTGCCTCAGACAAGGAATGTGCTACTTGGACGTCAGACTTTTCTCAGGCAGATGTTAAAGTCACATCAGTTTGAAATAATAAGCCTTTCAGTCTGCTAAATTTATCAAAGCTACTTTGTTAAAGAGGGACTTTTGGCTTCAAGTACCTTTCCAGGTGGAATGTTTGGGAGGATATAAAATATTTATACAGCAAGTCACTCCTTTGGAAACACTGACTACACTAAGGGACACTTGGTTTCATCCTGCAGCAACTCTGATCATTTAAAATTAAGTAGCTGGCATTAGAAAGAAACAAAAATGCGGACTTTGTCAATGGTATGGCAACACCTTTCAAATAACACCCAAGGTCAGCAATGGATGCATTTCCTTTTAGTCTTCTTTTTCCTGTTGTGTTATGTTCTCCTTGTCTATGCGCCAGGACGCTCCTTGGCTGGAGTAGCTGTGCGCACAATAAAAAACTTTAACATAACATAACATAACATAACATAACATAACCATGAAGTGTTATCTCTTTACAATTGAAGGAGTGACCAAAGATGTTTCACACCCATGTAAACTATGACAAATCTCTTTGTTCTCATGCATGCATCTGCACTGAAAATGGAGAAACCAAGCCTCTTGTAAAAAAAAGTGTACCTATCTTATCATATCTGTCTACTGAACAATGTGTAAGACATGACATGAAATGAAACATTGAGATAGGAAGTGAAATGAAACCATGGATGAGCCAAGTGACTGATGGGGTTTCAGCAACACTAAAAGACAACTTCTCGAAATCTTCTATATTAAGCATAGTGTATGTTGCTTCTCTCCTACCAATCATTTTTTGCATGTATGTCAAATTATAAGGGAAAATAGTTCAGTTACATGTAAAGATTTCCATGACACTCAAACTGTAAAATCAATCCCAACTGACTTTGACCATTTTTAAGCATAGACATGTCATGCTGTGTGATATCAAATGCAGATGAAACAAAAATATTCAATTAAGAAATATGTGTTGAAAATGTGGTCATCTCATAATCAATAACTGCCAAATCCTTTGCAAAATTTTCCTTGTCAATTTGTCTTAACCGTTCAGCAGCTTCTTGTTGACAAATTTTCCACATTTTATTATAAGTGGTATATGTAAAATATTTAGGGCCATATTATCAAGAACGGCGATAACATTATTGCCACTTTAGCGGCAGGAAACTGCCGCTAAAGCAGCGATAAGGGGCTTGGTAATATGCCCTTGAGAATTCCCATAGAAGCCCAGGTTCTGGTGTGAAGGACATCAAACCTGGGCTTCTATGGGAATTTGCAAGGGCATATTATCAACCCCTTATCGCCGCTTTAGCGGCTGTTTCCTGTCGCTAAAGCAGCGATAATGTTATCACCGTTCTAGATAATATGGCCCATGGAATGATGAACTTGGGGACCCAATAAAAAATCTTATAACTCCACATCATCAGAAAGGATTGATAGGTGGTCTTTAAATGAGGACCAAAGTGTAATGTTCTAACCATTGCTGATTTAACTTTTCAACGCTATAGGTAATAACGACTCCCAAGTGTTGTGACTGAATTTACCAGGGATCTGGGCTGCTTCCAGTAAATGCTTTGGAAAAGTTGGAAAAACACACATTGCAGCCATTGGTATTGACAAGCCGTAAAAACCACCTAACTGAACTAGAAAATGACGAATTGTAAGTTCCATTTTGCACTATCTCATTGAGCTATTTTTCTGTGAAATTCATTGTGGTCAATTATCAAATTTTGCGAGAGTATAAATGCTTGGTGTATTTACATTTTTACTATTGCCCAAGCCAAGACTTGTAGTCTGTTGCACGTTTTGTTTAGAAAAATCCTTTGGCAAGGGATCGGACACGCCCTAAATAAAGAATGAGTGCCCTGGACCTGCCAGTGTCAGGCACCCCAAACAGATTTAAGTTCAATATTGTCCTTTAAATATTGTCCTTCCAACATTCATAACTGTTTAGGGCTAGTTGTGAAATAAATTAATTGGAATGAGTCAATTTTGTTTGTGTGAGCATATTTTTCTTTGCTGCTGAAAGTGTAAGCTTATAAAAATATGAAACCACATCTGTAGGGACATGACCAGACATGACCAGTTAGTGTCAGGCAGTGTTCCCTCTGTGTATATTTAAAAACAACATGTGTAGTACTAGTTCTGTGAAAACAGTGATGTGCATAATGATGGTAACAAAACATTTGACTGTAGTTTGCAGAATTCAATTACAAATCCTCATTTTCAAAACAGTGTATGATTCTAATTCAGGTAGCATATTAAAAACAGGCATAACATCTCATTCATCAGAAATGGAATCTGGGGCAATAACATCATCCAGAGAAACTTAAAAAAAAATTGAATATGCGATGTTTCTGTTGAACCCATAATGTCATAGGGAACTTTATCTCAACCATACCATCATGGTTAGGAATAAAAAAGAGAAGGAGAAAACCCTTGCTCTGGAAGAGACAAAATAGCTTTTAGCCCATGAGTTGATTATAAAGGAGTAGGACATCAAGACCAAGCAGGCAGAGTCTAGCACAAATGGTGGCAGCTTACGTCCAGTGCAATCTGAGTGGAGGGTGTACATTCCCAAATATTTGGTAAAGGATTACAAGAGAGAGGATGACATACATCTGTAGTGTTTTCACTGTGTTACTGTGTGTGATATGTACAAATACTTCACACATTGCCTCTGAGATAAGTCTGACTGCTCGTGCCAAGCTACCAATGGTGTGAACAGGGGTTATCTTGGGTGTATAACTCCTTTTTCCATGTCTAGAATGAAGGGTCCATACTTGGGCAGGGGGCAAGCCAGTGACCACTAGAGATCCCCATTTCCAACAAGGAGACACCACAAATATGCGTTTTACCATAGCCAAAGGACAACTGTGTGAACTGAAGTAAAAAAAAATTCTGTCAGTGCAAAATGCATTTCCGCATTTGGAATATAAATCTGGGGGCAGATTTATGATGCCCTTGCGCCTCTTTGCGCCGCAATTGCGTCACTTTATTTGACGCAACCGCGGCGCAAACAATGTGCCCTATTTACAACGTGACGCATCTAGGAGATGCGTCACGTTGTAAAGCCCTGCGCCATAAGGAGGCGTTCCTGCGCAGGGGGGGGGGCGTTCCTGCGCAGGAACGCCTCCTGAAAGTGGCTGAGTGAAATCTATGAGATTTCACTCAGTCACTTTCAGGCCAATGCTGCGTCAAAACCCTGCGCCTGCTTGAAGCAGGCGTAGGTCTTGACGCAGAATTGTGAAGATGGGGCACCCCCGAGCCTTGCTCCAGCAATGCGCCACCTTTCCGGCACAGATGCGTCACGCATCTGTGCCATTTTTGCACCATGGTGCGCCGCATTGTAAATGCGGCGCACCATGGGTGGCGGAGCTGTGGCGCACTGTGGCGCACGTTAACTGGCGCATCCCTGGGGATGCGCCAGTTAACATAAATCTGCCCCATGATGTATAAGCTAGCCTCACTGTTTCTCCTTCATTGAATCAAACATATGTGTAGCCACTGGAATCCGCAATAATGTAGACCACTGCATTGGTAGTGCTAACATGAGTATGTAAGTGTCTAGACTTAAGCATTTCTGCGAATAGTAGTGTATTCAGTAGTTCAATCTTTATTAGAAAAATCTGAACTAATTAAATCGTATAATGGTTTAATCCATTGTGCATAATCTGGTATGTATATTCTACCAAAGTTTAGAAATCCCAAAAGCTTTTTCAATATATATGGTGTTTGCACAAAAGCACATTTCTGTAAAAGATGTGATGCTAGGCTTTTGCCTACATTTGATATTTTGTATCTCAAAAACATGTCACTGAGAAAGTGTGGACATCTTCGACTACTTAGGTGAAGACTAACTGAATAAAAGTCTAGGAGACCCCGTTTAGCAAAGATGCTGATTGCCCACAAGCGTGTGGCTGGAGCAATAGGGAAAGATCATTGCCTATCGAATACTAGGCCCATAACCCCTGCCCTTTAAATATATGACACCAAAGCAGTTAGCTCTGCCCTTTATGGTGCAGAGCTCTGGGGCTTCGAAAAACTTGAAGAGCTTAGTAGATTGGAGCATAAATTCCTAAGAGACCTGGTTATGGCACCTAAATACGTCCCCCTCAATCACTTAATGTTGGATATGGATAGGCGGTGAATAGTTGATGTAGCCAGGTTACGCCCTGTACTTTTCTAGGCATGCATTAGGCGGACTCCTGAACTTCTCTCCTATGCTGATGCCCTCACCGAAATAACCCGCCTAGACACCAGTTGCAAAATAGGTTGGATAGTTGGCATCGAAAAAACTTTGATAGACATAGGTCTTAGAACCTGTTGGGTCAGCCAGGAACCCCCAACGAGAGAAGAACTTAAACGCCAATACTGAGGTTGGGTGGACCAACGGGAAAATTCCAAGCCTAATGTGGACAGATTAACAGCACAATTTCTTTCTCACAAACAAACAAGATATCTTGAGCCCTTTCTTGATTTAATCTAGGTACCAAGAGATAGAATGCTGTACATACATTTTAGGTTTGGAACTCTTCCTGTTCGCGAGGCAACAGCAAAGTGGGCCACCAGCAATGGAAAAAATTGTCCATGCTGTTCGGCTCTCGTAGAAAGTACTGCCCATCTAATATTTGCCTGCCCGGCATATAAAACACCATGGGCCAAATGTCCGAAACCGCTTTGCCAACAATCGGGCACATAGGATCACCACACAGCATTACGCATCCTCAGGCCAGATCCTAGGTCGCTCATAAGATGGAAAGCCCTTGCAAGAGTGATATCATTTTAATTGAAACTGGGATAGTGACAAAGTCACGGTTAACATTATAAATACTTTGCACTCTTTAGCACATGCACTTTAATTGTTAAATCTTTGCTGCTAGGAAGGGTATAGCTTTATATTTTAATATTTAAAAAACTTTTAAGGAAAGAGGCCCTTACCATCTCAGATGATGAATTGATTGTTTTTATACTTTTTAATTGTAGAAATACATTTGACAAAATGATTGACAATGTCATCTTGTCTTTTTAATACTTTGACAGACAAATTTAATACAGACTTAAGACCAACTTAAGACAGACTTAAGACAGACTTAAGTTAGGATTTTGTCTTAAGTCTGTCTTAAGTCTGTCTTAAGTTTGTCTTAAGACAAACTTAAGACAAAATCCTAACTTCTGTGAATACCAAAAATAATAAGTTCATTCTGTGAATACCAAAATAGTAGTAAGTTTAGGATTGCGTCTTAAGTTCATTCTGTGAATCGGGCCCACTGTCTCAAGCAGATTTGTTTGTTTTTGAAATCCACAATGGAATTTCTTCATTTTTCGTAGGAACTTTATCCATAATGGCATTATTAGTAATAGGACCAAACTTCTTCTTTATTTTTATCCCGCCTGGCTGGCACACACCCTGGTGGGACTCCAGGTCCCAGGGTGCTTTGCGTGTCATCCCGCCTTCCCGCCCCTGTAGCAGAGGGGGAGGCGCTCTCCATCGCGCTAATAGGCGCTGCCTCAATCCCTGTGGCGCGGGATGCGCCCGGGAAAAGCCTGGGCCAAGTGCGGGCCCGTCCTTGCCCGTCAATGCCAGGTAGAGGCAGGACAGGGTCACCCCCCTCACAAGTTGGATTGAACACTTCCCATTACAATCATATTTCATCTGGATAAGGTACTGTGCCAAACTCCATTTGGACATGGGGCAGTCGAAGTTGAAGGCAATGTAATTGGCCTGCCGATGCACACTGTGCTTGGATTGTATAAAACTTTAACTGGTTTCTGTATTTCATCACTGTGGCTGGTTACTGGTGTTTTCCTTTACCTTTAGTGATTACTGCCTAGGAACTGCCTTTCCCCAGTCTGGGCCATGGGCAAATGGAAAACTATGGAAAGCATAGAGGCAGGTAGTAATACCAATAGTGGTGTAGGTAAGAGAAAAAAGGCTAGGAAAAATCAGAAGCACTCAGCTGGTAATTGTGTCATCAATAGAATTGACACTCGTATTACTGAGTGTGAGGACATCCTGGCCTCAGAACCCTTGTTCCTACGTAGTAGTAGTTATTTCTCACCTGCACATGCAAGTCCACCATGCCTGGTCACCATCCACGCTATGTTCCAGAGAGTTTCTAGCAAGGGCATTTCCAATAACAACATCAATATCCCACCTGTTCTAATAGAAGGTTCACAGGATGAGGCTAATAAAGATTCAGCTTCTATCACTGACTTGGATGAATGTGTTTCCTATCCCACAGTTCCTTGTTCAAATAGTTTTACTGTGTTAGCTGCGCCTGATTCTAATCCAGGTACAGATATACAGCTAACAAATACAGCCCAAGTACTGCCACATCTGCGAGGGAGTGTAGATTTACAGAACCTCTGCTCCTTACGTTGATCATATGTCTATTGACTTACTCAAGGGGGAAATATCCATTATGAGACAGATGATCGAAGATCTCACTGCAATTGTTAAAACGTTATTACCCCTGGCCACACTTCTTCCGCAGTACCCGAGTAACCCTTCTTTTCCTAATGGGAATAAGGATATAACGGCTAAGACACTTCCAATTGAAAGGGATAATCCAAGTGGACTTGTTAGTTTCATGCCCCACATCCTTTACAATCCCAGTCTTGCAAAGTCAGAAGCCAAATAACAATATAAATAATATTGTACCTAAAAGTCATTCTGTCACATAGGGATTGACATCTAGTGAATGCCCTAAAAAATCAATACCTAGTCTGAGACCGGAGCAAGTAATACCTATTGGCATACCATTGGATAGAAACTCTGCTGCTAACTCATACCAGCAGACTCACTATCCATTTACTACCCCATATCTACCTGGCTAAACTACTCATATGACTAATGTCCCCAAACTTAGTCCTAAAGTTGTCTACGGGAGTTCTGACTCCCTAAAAAATAAAGTGATACATTGGATTCGACAAGTAAGGGGCTGTCACTCCCTGATACCGGAGGATATTATTTCCACTCGTAGATGCTTATCCCCAGCCCAAACACATGATTTTATAGAACTTACACTATATTCTACTGATCTAGCAGAGAATCGTACTGCCTTAGAATTTAGAACTTGTCCCCATCTGCCTCATCTATGTTACTACATTCCAGCTACCACTGTGGGGAGAGAGCGCCCCTCAGGAGGTCTGATCGTATGGGTGAATATTGCCATAGGTTGCCAAGTTCACATGCATCCACTTCCAACTCATGACATCTTGAGACTGACTATCAGGGGCCCAAAGGGCGGGGTTATTTTAAAGTTGTTCAATGTTTATAGCAGGGGAACTAAGGAGCCAATCACCCACTATCAAGCTTTTAGAGCAGGCATTATTTAGTTGCCCTCAAGGAAATCGTATTTTGATTTCAGGTGATTTAAATTGGACCTTTGAGCCTTTGAGCTCAGATGATTTGCTGGAGTATGATAGGGCTGATGGTAAAAAGATAATCCCTCAACTTAATTTATCCCCCATTAAAAAAAGGGACTAGCCTAGCCATTCAACACAATGCATTGGCCACAGAGTTTGATCTTAGGGCAACAAATGGAAGAACTCCTTCAGATATACAGGGGGCAAACACCTTTAATAGAGTTGGCTGTCCCTCACAAATAGGTCATATTTTACTGGATGTAAACTTGTGGAACGAGAAGACTGCCATGTTTGTAGATGCTATGACGGATAGCAATCATAATCCCTTATGTATGACCATGACTAAACCTTGGGCTCCCGTATTAAACCCCTCAACTAGTAGGGCAGTAACCTGTATTACTAACATCATTCCCTCTAATTGTAAGAGGCATCTTAAGTGGGACAGGGTCTCTCTCCTTGAAGAAAACTTATTGGCCATTTGTAAAATCTTGTCCGAGAAAACAGCAGAACTTAGTGTTGTGGCTTCAGATAAATCCAAGTGTGATATGATCTCGACAGTCCATGTCAGTACTGTAGAAACACTCAGCTCATTTTTTCAGGCTCCTCGTAAGGACAGGACTTTGCGTGTCCGCCACAAAACACAAAATCTTTGGTATAACTTAGATTGCAAACTCAAACGACAATCTTTGTACCAAGCTATTAGTAACAAAAATTGCTCCAGAGTTAAAAGTGCTAGGAAAGATTACAAAGTAGCCCTACATAAAGCTAAGATTGAGTGGGACAAATGATGCTGGTTAGAGCTGAAGGACGATAGTCTGAGGAAAAACAAGAATCTCTTTTGGTCCCTAGTGAGCCGGGGAAAAGATAGGGACTTAAATATCATACCCAATCATATTGCAGGACTTGATTGGTATAACCATTTTGCGAACCTATATTCCCCTACAGAGGATGGACGTCTGGAGGAGCTATGCGGCACCCCTGACATCACTCCGATAGGGAACAATAGAGAATGCTTTTCGCGGGCTGAAATAGAGTCAGCAATTATGAAGCTAGTCCCCGCCTAGGCCCCAGGACCGAACGGTCTGCCAAGAGATTTATTTTTGTCTGATCCTAGAGGGTGGTTGTGTTATTTCTACTTTTTGTTCAATGCCATAGCTGCAGGATGTCCAGTTCCAGATTCCTGGAAAGGTGCAGAAGTGGTTCCTATTTCTAAAAAAGGAGACAAGGAGGAGCCTTCGAATTATAGGCCTATAAGCCTAACTGATGTAATGCAAACGTGTTAGTTAGAGTCCTCCTGCAGAGAATGCAATCATGGGCAGAAGAGGAGGATATCCTCTCGCAATACCAGGCGGGTTTTAGGGCCAATACCGGGACAATTGATCAGGTTTTTAGGCTAATGCTCATATATTGGAAAGTTGTTGTAATTGGGAAAGGTAGTCTCTATATGGCATTTATTGACCTTAAAACAGCGTTTGACCTGGTACCGAGGACTAAATTATGGCATCCCACCATTAATTCTTAATTTAATAATATTTCTCCACGATGGTACTTATGCTCAAGTGAGATGAGGTGTCCAAGGGCAGCTAATGGAGCAGATTCCTGTTGTGGTGAAGTTTCTCCAGGAGGACCCAGCCAACACGCCTATCTTAGTTGGTGAGAAAGTGCCAACACTCATGTTCGCCGACGATACCTTTTTTGTGGCAAAGACTCCAATTGGGCTACAAAAACTGTTGAGTAGGTACCAATCCTTCTACAATGCTCGGGGCTTAGTTATTAATACTACGAAGACAACGTTTATGGCTTTCAACCCTCCTAAATCCTTCAGGAACAATTTCTTACTAAATGGTACCCCCTTAAGAAAGTCAGGAATTTTGAATATCTGGCCATACAGCTCTTGGATAAAATGCTCTGGAGGCCCCATATAGCCAAAATGCTATTGAATCATAGATGTGTGACTGGGGCAATAAGCAAAGAACATCGCTCCTCATATAGTAGACCTGTTGCCCCTGCGCTCGCAGTCTATGAAGCAAAAGCAGTTCGCTCAGTTCTGTACTGAGCCGAGCTAAGGGGGTTCGAAAAAGTGGTCAGAGCATAAATTTCTGATGGATTTGGTGACGCTCCCACGTAACACCCCTCCAATTATTGTACAACATGGGTAGGCGTCCGTTTGGAGCTATAGCCAGGCTACGACCTTTGCTCTCTGGGCTCGCATACGGTGTACAGAAGAGCTTACCAACTACGCCTTAGCTCTAACGGAGGTAATGAATCTGGATGTGAACCATAAGGTCAAGTGGCTATCATATGTGAAGAAAACAATGATGCAACTTGGCCTTGAAGATTCATGGGATACCCAGACTCCGCCGTGTAAAGCGGAACTGAAGAGATAGTATTGGGACTGGTTTGACAGGCAAGAATTATGCAAGCCAATGTTGGGTAGATTGACAGAAGAGTTCCTCTTGTTTAAGCAAGCCAGATGTCTCGAGGCTTACCTAGATGTGATCCATGTCCCACAAAATAGGACCCTGTACATTCAGTTTAGGTTCGGCATGCTCCCTAATAACACCCATAAGGTAAAGTGGCATACAGCCGAGAGCAAGACGCAGCACTGTCCATGCTGCAGAGCGCTGGTTGAGTGCATTGCCCATGTCCTTTTTGCTTGCCCCGCATACGCTACAGCTAGGAGCAAGTGGATAAAACCAATATGTAGCGACATGAGCACCCGCGACTTCCGGTCTGCTCTGCGCATTCTAAAATCTGCTCCCAGTGCCCTATTTTCATGCAGCGTGGCCAAGTTCTTAGGCTGAGCCTGGCTAATCAGAAATAGAGCCATACAAGGTGTGACCCTAATGTAGACACATGACTTGTTATATGTGTTTAAACCATATACTATATTGGTCTGCAATGTAACTATCAAAATATTAATTACGATATAGATAGTACTAGCACCCTACACGTTGTTATACACTGCTCACTACAACTGACTTGTTCTCTATATTTACATAGTGCCCCAGAATGAAATCTCTTTTATGACCAAATATGCTGCTATTAATTTTCATCTTATGAAACTTTTTAAACAACCCTCTGTATTACATGATCTTTTAATCTTTTTATTGTACAGATTCTATTTTATTGTATATATGCTATTTGATGCTTTTATGACACATGCTGTTGAATAAAGCTATTTGAAATAGGACCAAACTGAGCCTGACCAGCTTGAGGAGCACTTTCTGGGCCAGTACTTAGTGTACGCATAATATACTTCATAAGAAGCTGATACAGCCTAACCAAATGGTTTAAGAGAGCTAGTTTATCATGCTAGTTTGATGCCTGTAAATTCAGATAAGGCATATTTCCTACTAAGACTGGCCAGGTTGCCCCATCATTACTGAGATGGACCAGTCTGAGATTTGGTAGTGTATGTGGGAGGGTGCCTTGGACCCAAAAATGATATTCCTGGTAAGTTAATAGCATTTCTAAATATTCATAAGGTCTATATGCAGCTGGATATGCAGCCTTCGTGTATGTGTAAAATGCCAGTGCATTTGCCTTGACAGCAGGAAAAACAACCCAGGAATAAGAAACTTTACATTTGTACACTTAGGGGCCTATTATGATGGCGTGAAGATTGCCACCACCAGCGGGGGTACCACGGTGGATGGACAGACCGTCTGCTGCTTTTCCGCCGACAGGCAATTGTCACGATTGCCTGCCGGGCGGAAAAGGCCCACAATATGGTGGCGGTGCATCCATATTATGATGTGTGCGGTCGGCATGGCGGAGACTCCATTATGGAAAGGCATGCAGAGATTGACTTTGGGGGCCCCCGAGGGGGGTGGGTGGCTGCATTGCCCTACATTGCCATACACAAGGTGGCAGGCACCCCGCGGTGCCTGTCACGTTTCACATTGTAATGCACAACATGCGCCTTTAACATTGTGGCTGTGCTGTTTACAGCACCGCCCACCGCAATGTTAAAGGCAAGAATTTGCCTTCTGGGACCGTCGCACCTATGATGGTCGGTCCCATTTTCCATTACGGTGGCGGGTGGATATCGTAATGGTGCCCTTAGTGTGCCTCAACCATGAAGGTAAATTCTCCATTGCCATTGGCAAGCCCTATATCGAGTTAACTGAGCAGTTACTGCTTGTCTGTAATTAACAGTAATAGTTAGTGGTTGTACCATATTTAATTAATGGAATTCTAAGAAAGAAAAACACTATTGGGGGCAATCTTTTTAAAGAAAACAAGCCAGATTAACCTACAGACATAAATAGATGCTTGCTATTACGTTAATGAGGATAAACCTTCTATCATCATGGACGCCTCTGTATAGAGGTAATAAAGGAGCCTTGGGTACACATGAGTAAACTGCTTAGGAGACCAATTAAATAGGTACCAAACCTAGAACGTTGATGGCTCCATGGTATATTGTTCCTATGAATTTAGTAGGATGGTGTATTTAGAACAACAAAAAGTCATAATACAGGGACTGTGTCTTCGTATATAATCAGTAAATACTGGTTTGTTTGGCTAGCTCAGAGTACCACATCTAAACTCCTAATCTTAGAGAGTTGAAGATGTTGTCAGTAAGCTCAAATACAAAACAAATCTAACCCTTGTGTTTGTCACTTTTGCATGACCAAGGTGTTCACAAAGAAAAGATACGATAATGCATTTTGAAATGTTTATTGACAAGCTCTAATCTTTGTTATAAGCATTATTAGAATGGTGAAAAACAATAACAATTCAACCATCTTAATTGTTCATAATGTAACTAAGATTACTTCTATCTATCATTAATTTCTCTATGCAAAGAGAGCATGTCAGGAGTGCCCATCTGCCAGGCCTATTGGAATGACCAAAACCAATACCTTGGTACCGAATGTCAGGAATCTGGTCTCAGTGCATTAACAAATGCATCTTGCACATTTCTCTTGCACAGCTATCTTCCTTCTCAGGGTGAAGGTCGAAAACAGCGGAATTACATCTCAGTCCCAGTTCACTACAGCTTCAAGGATAATCTTGGCGGGAAATGAACCTCTCATACGGTTGTATGGCGTTACAACGTGGGCTTTTACCCTGCATGCCATTACAACGCGGGGATTACAACGAAAGTCGTTGCAACGACTTTCACTGGAGGGCGCTGGTAGTGGAATAGTTTAATTTTCTATTCCAACTCCAGCCCACGTTGACAGTAGGGAAGGTGTTGGATAGAAAATTAAACTATTCCCTATCCAACAGCGCCCTACAGCGAAAGTCGTTGTAACAGCTTTCGTTGTAATCGCCATATCGCCATATCGCTCATCTCCTCCCATTCAGGAAGCGTATCAAAACTTGGCTCTTTCCCCTATCCCTATAAAAACCGGCCTTTTCCAGCTCACCCCCGTCAATAAACCACAAGAGTAGCTATCAGCGCCAGGATACCTGCCAGGTGACAGTCGCGCTTTATAAATATTTTAAATAAATAAATAAAATAATCCCTGCGTTGTAATGGCATTGCAGGGTAATCCCCGCATTGTCATGGCTGTTCCCCTCTAATACACCAGAGGAGCTCAGGGGGAAAGAAGGGGTCAGATCGCATCCCATTCACTCATTTATAAACATCACAAGACCTGGACCTCTATTGAACGAATATCCTTATATTTTTATTTTTATGACCCACAGGGAGTTTCCCATCAACTTTTAATTTCCCCACAGGTACAGCCAACTGCCAATGACATGTTGGTTCGACTATTCCATTTTAAAAAAAACGTCAATAACCATATAAAATGCACACATAGTAGTGTCTTTAAACCCTCACATAAATATGTGAAACAGAAAAAATGTGAGAAAGGTCAGAAAGCACCTCAGGTATGCACACCCAAGGAGCTGCTGGATGGTACTCCCAAAGTATGCCCACGTTATTATCATAGGTTGCTGAAATTCTTCAGAGGTGAGAAATCAGAAAAAATATATAGAAAATAAATTAAAACAAGCATTGGAAATGCCAATAGGTCTCGCAGTAGTAAAGTTTGAGCCATAGGTGTTATTTATTTTTTTGTTTTTTATTTATGTGTTGTTTTTTCTAAATAGCTAAATTAATAGCTTTCTTCTTTACAAAGCCAATAGTTATAATTTTTGTAAATGTGACACCTCTAGCATTTGTAAAGCAACATGTTTTGTATTAACGGGACTTATATGTGACTTATATGTATTGATATAAAAAAAATCAATGGCTTTAAAAAAAAATTAATAATTAATACGTAAATAAAATGGATTTTATTTTATATTGCCAATAGCTTGAAGTTTATTAAATATATTTAGTGAAAATGCTGTGGTTGCGCTGAGTGAGGGTGAGTGAGGGTGAGGGTGAGTGAGGGGTTGAGGGTGAGGGGTTGAGGGTGAGTGAGGGTGAGTGAGGGTGAGGTGTTGAGGGTGAGTGAGGGTGAGGGTGAGTGAGGGTGAGGGTGAGTGAGGGTGAGGGTGAGTGAGGGTGAGGGTAAGTGAGGGTGAGGGTGAGGGGTTGAGGGTGAGGGGTTGAGGGTGAGTGAGGGTGAGGGTGAGTGAGGGTGAGGGTGAGTGAGGGGTTGAGGGTGAGTGAGGGTGAGGGGTTGAGGGTGGGTGAGGGTGAGTGAGGGTGAGGGGTTGAGGGTGAGTGAGGATGAGTGAGAGTGAGGGGTTGAGGGTGAGGGGTTGAGGGTGAGTGAGGGTGAGGGTGAGGGGTTGAGGGTGAGTGAGGGTGAGGGGTTGAGGGTGAGTGAGGGTGAGGGTGAGTGAGGGTGAGGGTGAGTGAGGGTGGGGGTTGAGGGTGAGTGAGGGTGAGTGAGGGTGAGGGTGAGTGAGGGTGAGGGTGAGTGAGGGTGAGTGAGGGTGAGTGAGGGTGAGGGGTTGAGGGTGAGTGAGGGTGAGTGAGGGTGAGGGGATGAGGGTGAGTGAGGGTGAGGGGTTGAGGGTGAGTGAGGGTGAGGGTGAGTGAGGGTGAGTGGTTGAGGGTGAGGGGTTGAGGGTGAGTGAGGGTGAGGGGTTGAGGGTGAGTGAGGGTGAGGGGTTGAGGGTGAGTGAGGGTGAAGACACACAAAGTAGTTCCTTCAGTGCCAGGGACTGCTATGGCAATGTGTGCTTTTTGTAACAAAAAAAATATGTATTGCTTTTTCATGTATGCTTGAGGGTCCTGCAGCTCCCCAACAATAACGCTGTATAAAACCTGTGACAAAACAAAACAAGCATTGGCAAAGGCAGAAAGCTGGTGGCCAACGCCAGACCTGTTTTCTTTTCCAATGCTTGTTCGTGTTTCTTTCTGCAGTTTTCACTCCCTCCTCTCACGCTGGGCTCTTAGCACAAAATAGGAGAAGTTTGAGGGAGAAAGTGTTAGGTATTGGCTGGGAGGGTGGGATGGAATGTGAACCAATCAATCAATAAAAAAGGGCGACTTGGGAAGTGAACAGGAAGAGGAGGCACGAATGTGGACAAGAGATGGACAGTGACATGCAGAAGGGAGCTTCATGTGTGCCGGTGTTTGCCGGTGCTTTAGGACGGAAGAGAGAGAGATATAAAGTGAAGCACGTGGATGGCTCAAACATTGAGTGGTGGGATTAGACTGATAATGGGCAGGGGGGACACGGATAGGAGAGAAGGAGACATTTCAAGGCTTAGAAGGGCGAGAAACACAAATGTCGGTAACTGGGATGGACAGAAGGGAGAGCTGCGGTGAGTGAAAGCAGGGTCTGGCGCTCGCTCGTGGAACCGAAGAGTTCCCGGCCCCTGACACACCTCTTGCAATGCTGGTTTGTAGCATTAAATCCAGGCATATTGTATTCTAGCCCCGCTTTCCTCGATCTTAACGGAGGCGTCGAAATCACAACGCACGCAGCTCACTGAAGTGCCTCGGCTGGCTGTGGGCACTATGCGCGTGAGAGATGAAGCACCAGTCCAGCTCAGCCGTGCCGCGGGCCCCTATCTTAACTAAATCAACGGGTCGGAGTTCGGATGACACAAACAGGAAGTAGCAGAGGAAGCCGTATTCTGTAACCTTTTATTTTAACCGACTGGGCCTATTTTTGGAAATCCAAGGAACAATCCCCAGAAGTACGGCAGCAGCGCGTCTTTAACAATACAAAGCGCTTTTCCGGAGGGGGCACCTTGGGCGCTGAGGGGACTCGAGCTGAGTGGACTCTGGGGGGCGGGGGGCTGAGTGGAGGGCTTACAGGAGGAATGGAGGAAGGGGCCATGACAGGAAAGGACGGGCATGCGTCACAGTAAACAAAGGTTGTGATGCTTCTGTTGCTGTATTGTTTTGCAACTGCACGATGCGCGGAGCGAAATCTCCGGAAAACTCAATTTGGTGGGTGAATTGTACATGTTGGTGCTGAAAAATTCCTTTCTTAATCTTAGATGTAAGATATTTTTTCCGCGGGTGAAGTTTTGTGACTCAAACCAATGCAATAACAAGAGAAACACCGAGCACGGCGTCAGTGTTGGCATTGCTGGGGGGTAGGGGGTAAGTGGTGATTTAAAAAAAAATGCGACACGGCGGGCAGGGGAGGGGGCGGAGCGGGGAGAGGGAACAGACGGAGGGAAGGCCAGATAAGGGGAGGGGGGAGGAGAAATGCGACACGGCGGGCAGGGGAGGGGGCGGAGCGGGGAGAGGGAACAGACAGGGAAGGCAGATAAGGGGAAGGGGAGGAGAAATGCGACACAGCGGGCAGGGGAGGGGGCGAGGGGGGAGGAGAAATGCGACGTGCGGATGAGGGACCTGATGTGCACGCGCTTTTAAGCTCAATGCGCATGCGCATTGAGCTTAAAAGTCACGGGCACTGCAAGGAATCGCCACGATTCCTTGCAAGTTGGATAAAGAGTGGATAAGCCCCCATAGTCTCGCTTGCTCGATGCGCATGCGCATCGACAGGCGAGACCTAAAAATGTGGCAAACATCACTGAGAGTGCAAGTGTCGCTCAGTGCCCACTGGTCCCAACTGTGAAAAGAGAATTATTATTCAAACAATTAAAATGGGGTATCACTCGCATACAGAACATACTATATTTAATGCCGTGAGTGCCCTCAGGTTAAAAGAAAGATATTTATATGGCCCACTTTCAAACACAAAAGGCCAACATGTTTCATTGCCAGCTTGTTTTCGGCAACTATATCCGGGCTGATGGGGAAACCAGTCTTCACCTCAATCGTTTATCACACCCAACCTAGTGGTTGCTGTTATCCCTCGTCCCTGCAAACACATCATTAAAGGATCATGCGCCAGGTGGTCAACCACGTACTCGGGCAGCCTCGACCTCTGTGCTCCGCCCCTCTCACTGACTTCAGCATGGACACTATTTAAATATTAAAATAGCAAGCTTATCACACTTGGCCTGAGGTGCAGAACAACATCTATAAATAGTCTCTAAATTGTCAACTCCTATGAGCGAAAAATAAAACAAGGCATCATGTTCTTCGTGCATCATGCAACAGTTGTGTGACCGTGGTAGTAAATATGCAGACTACAGGGCAATATTGCCTTTTGTAAATAAATGCTTGCATGACACATTCTTGTCTTAGGGAAAACATTTGCAAACCCCCCTTATAAAAAGAGGCTAAGTTAAAAAGGAGAGTTAAAATGGGTACGAACTATAACCTATATAACACCACCTTGGAGCACGTCTGCACTAAATAACAGGTGTTAATTGTTACCCACTTATTATTACCCAACTCAAGGGTACTCCTTTGTTTGACCTTTGAAGGATAAAAGGCTGAGTGGACGCCTCAGGACTTGATCCGCTGGCCATGAGGTTAAACACAGGTTTGCGTATTGGATGCACTAGCCCACTGCACCACCAGACTCAGCACAGGAGTTATAAACTACCAGACTCTATGTCATTGATGTGCAATTAGATCTCAAAGTCAATTAAATTCTGCAAAGCATTAAAGTTCCACCTTAATGACTTTCCTGTAGAGTTTTTTAAAGGACTGTTTAACTAGCTTGGCCCTTCTTTGAGAAAATTGCCTAAGGAAGCAAGTTCAAAAAACGTCTTTTAGGTGGATATTCTGCATGCTAATATAGTGGCAATACACAAAAAGGCAAACCAGTGGAACAATGACAATCATAAATTACGATCTCTCTACCAAAATCTTGGCAACATTTTGTGTAACAGGATTCTAACCTGCCAAGCAGGCTAAAACTGCCTGGCTTTATCCCCTATAGGTCCATCCAGCCGAATCTTGGAGACTACACAGTTGCTTAAACAATGCAAAATCCTTAAAGGAACCCCTTAATGTGTGGTCTGTAGAAACAGAGAAAGTCTTCCAAAGAGTGATGCTTTCTCGAGAAAAAGTCCTAGAGAGAATGGGCTTTGGACTGAATTTTTGGTTGGGATTTTTTTTAATGTTGAGCCTACAAATGCGCGTCGACTTGTGTTGGATTTTACGTCCAACACCTTCCCTACTGTTGCATAGACTGCAGTTTGAATAGTAAATTATGCTATTCCAAAGTCCAGGGCCCCTCTCGGGCAAGTCGTTGTAACAACTTGTGTGCTAAATGAATGCGTGGTAACATCGCAATTGGGGTAGAGACTGCTTTGTAAAGGCATGCCTGGTAAATGCATGTGGAGTTCCATCATGCAACCTGTCAGAGAGATCATGTTAAAAAAAGAAATTACATGAGTTTGTCTATTATCCCCAGTGCTGTGCACTCTAGCTATCAAACTCAAAGCATACTGGATTAGGCACAACTCATTGTTTAAAGGTTCCTACTGACATAATAGTACAGAATGCAATATATCTTTGTATGCAGATGAAGTCTTGCTATTCATTTCGAACCTTGAATTCTCAAATTCCTACAGCACTTACAATGCTTCAGAAGTTTGGTTGTTTTTCTGACTTTGCTTAAATTAGGATCTGGCCAACTTGAGTAACCACTGCTACTTTGTGCATGAATGACTATTTTGTTATTTGAGAGTCAATATTTCCCTAAGGAGGAAAGGTTTCCATATCTGGAGCTCAAAACGATTGTGTATGGCTTTAAGAAGTATACCATGCATTAGGACCACACACTATGGGGAGCTGTTTCTGTGGCTTCTGGGTAGGGCTTCACTTTTGAACCATGATTTTTTGGGTATATTTTTAAACACTATGCAGAACAATCTGATTTAGATCCATGAGACTTTTTCCCAGCAAGGTCATAAGATATTGAGAGGATTACATGGGTGTCCTAAAAGTCCTCTTCCATCCTTTTGATACTGCATTATATCTGGATTGAATGTGGTATTGTCTTTATTTAATTGAAAAGTTATTATTTAACAGCCTACTTGGTAGCAAATTTCAGGCCATGACTTCCCAATAGAGGAACCCTCAGTCGATTTACACAGAATGGCAATAGGGCATACGGCAAACAAGCATCTACAGTGGTAAGGGTGTTTAGACAAAATATTAGTGAAAAACAATTGTGTGGACAAAATATCATGTCAAGAATATTCAGGACAAAATGGTCGTGAAGGTAAGTTTCTAGAGGTGAGCAAAGTTTTGCTATATATAACAATAAATCTTTGACACGATATTCTATCCACACAATATTTCTGTTTCTAATATTTTGTCAGTGATTGAGTGGTAAGAGGCCAAGCATGGCCCAACTAAACACCACCATTGTGATTCACTTGGAATGCTGCCAGGAATTGTCAGTAAATTAATATTAATCATTAGAAGGGCTTGCCTCATTACTAAACAGGAACTTTTCCTTAACAAGATGAGTCAAACGTGGTGGTTATAATATACCTTACTCAAGGGAACGAAAGAGTCCTGAACATTTTCCTCTTGCGGAAATTAAAAGTGCATGGAAAGGCAAACAAATGTTGCCAGTCAAACAGCTTGGAAGTACATGTTTCTTTTTTCACATTACGATCCTTAACTTTAGAAATATTTAATCAAGAAAGAGCTCTTCATCTTGCAAGAGTGATGAATCTCTGCACCCATCTTGGTTAAAATGTGAGGACAAAAGCTGAGTGAGAAGAAGAGCACTTGCCCCAGAACGATTAAGCTGATCTAAATTCCACACCTAAGACTTGAAATTCAACCAACAGCAGGACAGTGGGAATTTAGAGGTTACTTGAGCAGATCTGAAATTGCAGGATGTATTTGGTTGATATACAAGAAGGTGATCTTTAATGTTCCATCATTGTTTGGCCACCTGAGATTAGCATACTTAGAATAATAAGCATGATTTTATTCACAGGATTAATAAATGTTTTTCCCTTCATCTTTAGTAACCACATATTTGCAACAGAGAACAAGTATTGATTGATTGAGTAACTTAAAAAAAATAATGTGTCACATATAAGAACAAGGAAAAGAGACTGCAAATGAGTAGTTCCTTATTTAAAAGGTATTAACATCTCTCTTTGTAAGAGAATAAAATCCAATCCACAAATAGTGACAGTCAAGAACTCTTCTCTCTCACTCCCAATCCCATTACCCCTGTAGAAAGTACTTTTTAGCTTGTGGTAATCCCTGATGGATAGTTGGTGGATCTCGAAGAGGATAAGGTTAGAGTGCCGCAATTTATTATTCTCCTGAAACCAGGTCACTAAGGGAAGTGTCAAGCCCAAGTGGAAGTGCTATCAGGGAAATGATAAAGTCAGAAAGTTGTACCTTATCAGATATGGCAAAGGCGTTGCAAACTTTGCAACAAAAGTTAAATGAGGATCAAAATTCAAATCAATGGCTGTAAAAGGAGGTACCTAGTTTGTCACTACAATTAGATCAACTTCAAGTCACTGAGAATTTGAAAGTAGATTAATTGGGATTGTCTTAATCTAATTCTGTTATCGGTGATGGAGTCTCAGAGCCTCATTAAGCCCCCTCTTATCGCCGTAGGTAACCCTTCTGAAATATGTTCTCATCAACAGTGAATTGATATTTTGCAAATCCTTTAGGAGCCTCAGAGGCATATCCTGGAAAACCATGCAAATGACATATTTTTTAACTCAGTGTGAGTTAAGCTTTTTGAGCCAACCTTCTGCTTTTCCCATGCAAGAATCATGAGTGGCCTTCATATTATCATACTTATTGGAATACAGCACGGTCAATGCCTTTAATGGTCTATGGTTATTGGGTGTCTATGATGTAGATAAGTTTAAACTGAAGGTGCCATGTCTACTTGATAGACATACTATTATCATTGAGAAAACCCAGAGTTCTTAGAATTAAAAAAAGACAAAAAGGAACTGATGACATATATTTTGCAGTTTAATTGATTGCCCCTAGAATGTAATTGGCCCAAGGAGAAAAGACGGCCTTATTTTATAAGGGATAAAATGAAGATTTAAAGGTGCTTTAGCTTAAGTCTCTAACCCCTACAAAAGATTTTGAAGAATTATTTGATTAAGTTTGTCAGATAGGTCATAGAATGGCAGAGAGAAGATTGTTTTACTAGATTTAGAACAAAAAAAAATAGATAGTGCCTAAAATAAGATCACAATCACCTGATGCAAACGCAAATAGAAACACTCTTCTTTGTCTATAGAGGAAAGAGCTAAAACAAACAATGAAAGTTTTTGCTTATACTGTGGATTAAAAAAACACTTTATAAAACAATGTCCAATATGTCCAAAAATGGTAGGGTTAGAAGAATCTGAAAAGAATATTTCTTACAACCAGTCAGCAAAACATCATCAGGAATCCACACAATAATCGGAGTATCAGAAATCCCAATATTCTCTTCTCAATTTAAAGCTGTGGCAGCTAAATGTAAATCATCACATTTACAATCAACTGTAGCCTTGTGTGAGAAGGCGAACGAGTTTAAAAACATTGAAGTGAATATAGATCAAGGAGTCACAGACGTATTCACTGATTTGAGAACAATACAAAATGAACTGTATATATTTGCTAAAACAACTAAAACATACCTGTGAAGGCAGTAAATGGACGCATTGACTTCTTGTCCAATGTCTCATGGATCAACGACAGTATCTTCACGTTTCCAGTTGTGCATACTGCATGTTTAAAGTGATATGTTATGTTATGTTATTTTGTGTTATTATTCTTTTATAAAGCGCTTTATCACCCCAAGGTATCTAACAGCTCCTCCCCAATTCTATTCTGGGGTTACCTTAGTTGTGACAACACAATCGGACAATAGACTAGACATACAATACTTTAAAATGTACTTCATCTTTTGCAAACAACGCTGTTTTCCCAATGACAGCATATAAGAGTTGAAAGGAAAGAATCAAAATGTCAAAGATTCCTATGCAATATCAAGTTCTAATAAATAATTTGATATACAAAATGCATATAAAAAAATGCCTCAATCATATGACTGAAACATTGATTTTGTTCCAGAATATGTGGAGAATACCCTTTGCTATTTAATCGTAGGCTATTGGAGAAGGTTTTTAATGCCAGCATCTCTAATGAATTAGACCTCCGTTTTGCATTGCACATTTAGAACCTGATTATGACTTTTGGCAGTGAGGGCGGGTGTCTAGGGAATCAAGGCCCTAAACAAGCCTTTTCTGTCGAAACAGATGATTTGAATATGCTATAGGAGCTGTACTCTCTCAAAGAATTCATTCAACATGACAATTACTTCCAGTGGCTTTTTTCCCCAAAAATGTAATTATTCAGAAATTAATTATTCAGTGTGTTATAAAGAAACTGTAAGCAATACATTTGGCTTATTAAGACTGGAGACACTATTTATTGTGAGCTAGAATTACAATGACATAATAAAAAGGCATGAGTTTAAATGTGAAGACAGATGAGATGGTCATTGTTTTTTCTCAGAGTTTGATTTTGTCGTTACCTATTAGTTTAGGAAAAAGAACCTTAAAGTATATTCTTTATCACAAATTTACTGAGACTGAAAATAGACACCCTGAGTCCATTATCCAGAGACTACATTTGTATCCTTGCCTGCAGAAGATGAATTAGAATTCAGCAAGTCAGAGAGGAAATCAATCAAAGTAATTTTTTATGAAATGTTATCCAAAGATCCAAAATGCAGTTTGATTATGGGAGAATCTTTCTTACTATGACAGAAAATAGATTTTACAGATTTCAAAGGAAACTTAAGATTCACCTTTAGCCGGACATAAAAGTTGGGAGAACACTTTGCAATTAATTCAGCATTACTTTAGGTGGAAGGATGCCAGACATTATGTTACAGAGGGTGCAGTTTGCCCTGACACTAAAAGTGAAAGAAATAAACCCATATGGTCCTTACAACCTCACCCAGTGTCTCCTCATCCCTAGCAAAACTAAAATGTTTGTCCTTCGTGTCTCAAGGATTTCAGAATTTTTTATTTAAATGTGCAAACTTGATTGTCTGCCCTGAAAACTGGTTAACACCCTACCCTTGCTGTCCTCAATCTCAGTAACTATTTTTATAGCATACCAATTAACATATCTTGAGTCAGCAACATTTAGAAGATATTGATTGAACACAATTTAAAAATAGTGAGGACAAAACTGTGGAGCATGCCTCAAAATGCTAATCCTGACAATGTTCATTTAGAGGATTTCAATGGCCCAACTCTTCCTTTATGTCACAGCCCTTCTCATTGCTATATGCTTCAAAACGCTGTGCTTTTAAACTCGTTCAACAGTACAGATCTCTCCATGGACAGGGAGCTTAACTCTGAAGTCCCCTTCCTCAAACACTAGGGGCCATTTTAATGAAACAGTGGGGCAGCGCAGCAAATCACCTTTCTGCGATGCGTCACCGGAAACTTAAGGCAATACAGCGCATTCCTGTCCTTTCTCCTGCGCTGGTGCACATAGGGCTGCCTTTCGCCAATGCAGGTACCAGCCACGGCCCGTGGAGGGAGTTTCGGTGGGGCGGAGAGGCGGGCGAGGGAGAGGCAGGGTGGGGTATGCTAAAAACCGGAGTATGGATAATTGAAGGTAAGTAAACAATTTAATTAATAAAACGAATTTCGTAGCACGCCCTGCATCGCAAAATGTGATGTAGGGTGCGCTATGAAATGTGTTAATTATCCAAATTCCGGTTTTTAGCAACCCCATCCTGCCCCTCCCCCGCCCCGCCTCACCACCCCACCGAAACTTCCTCCATGGGCCGTGGCTGGCAGGTACCCTTGCACCATGGTACAAGGGTGCCTGATTTGCATTTGCATCCAAAATTGCTTGCATAAAAACAATTCTGAGAGGCTTTTGTCGTTACACCTCCCATGGGGAGGCATATCTTTTTGATGTATTCCCAGGTTTAACTGTTCTTGTAAATCTGGGAATATTTCAAAACACCCACGCAACACCCATAGAAACACCTCTCTGGCGCAAAGTAATGCAATGCAGTGAATCTTCTGAGACAGGTGGCGCTGTTGAGCAAGTCAAGAGGAGTCCGAGGAGAGAGGAGCGCAGGTACCGCGCAGGTACAGCTGCGAGCCGTTTGAGAGTCGTTTGTGAGCCGCCGTGAGCCACTGAGAGCCGCGGTATTCACAGACGGTCTCCTTATTCCCACCTCCCTCGTGAGGACACTGTTACCGATAGCGGCAACGGCAGAGAGCCGGGAGCCGCACGCCACAAGCGAGGAGCAAAGAGCAGCTGAGCCGGGAGGGGCCGCGAGAGGACCGCCCGTGCTGCGACCGTTGGAGCAAAAGCGGTGGGGATTCACCATCTAACATCCACCATCCACCCTCCGCCTGTTTTGTGGAATGCTGTAGAGAGAGCAGGAACCTCGCCCAAGACCCGCAGCTGTAGCTGTCGCAGGACCGCCTGTGAGAACCGGAGAGAAGCAAAAGCCCACAACAGAGGCGGGAGTGGAGAGGAGGGTACAGTGAATGGCGAGCCGCAGCGGAAGGAGCAGTCCAGTCCAGCCCAGCCAGCTCTACCCCACGTGGGAGGTAAGCCCAGGAGGCAAGCGTGGCCGCCGATAGAGGCGGCTGCAAAGTAAGAGCCCGGGGGCGGACCGAGGGGCTGCCTGACTAGGTGTCCCAGCCCGCGGTCTCCCCTGAGTGCCCCGCTTGCCCCCTCCACCTGCCCCCTCCTCCCCCCTTTAAGACGGGCAATAAAATCTTGGATTGGACCAGTTTTGAAAATCGCTTAATAACTTTGCACAGTCTTGCTCTGACAGTTCTGACTCCCCTACGGCCACCACCTGTGACCCTTCCATCATCCCCCTACACTTTCACTGCCGCTCTCAAAGGCAGGCCGAGCGCAGTGGGAGGCCGATTATTCATCGGGTCAACTCCAGTACCCCCTTATCTGCCAAGAGCACCATTAAGCACCATTACGCGCTCATTCCAAATTAAACTGCTCTAATTACACCACGATCCACACCATTAAACCCTCCTCCAGTTCGGACAACTAGGAGCTGATACAAAGGACCCTGGGTACTGTAGTCCTCCTCAGTGTCCAAGTGCTTGCAGAAACAGGCACACAAAATTAACTCAAAGGGCCATAGGGGCCACTTCTCTACAAGGAGGACCATAAAAGCACTGAGTCATATCATTTTGAGCCCCAGCCTTCGGTGTCTGAGGATGTCGTCCAAGAAGACCCCGTCAAGTACGGAGGCAGGGCCGGAGGTGGACTTCGAAAGCACAGCACAAAGAAGGATAAGAAGGAGCATCAGCTCCCAAAAACCCCAGGAACCAGTTAACGGCAACACCCTCCCTCAAGGACTTATCACTCATTTCTTCCAGGCTTCCAGTGGCCCTACAGCTTTGGATGAGGGTCAGGCAGAGACAGTGTCAAAGCTCATCCTCAAACTGGGCCCTCCAAAGCCAACTAAAGACCAGTGGTGCCCACACCCCCGCGAGTTTGCCGCTACTCAGAAAACCGGGAGTCCAGAGGCATGCCCCCAGCCTGTCGCTAAGAGTCCGATATGGATTACAGCCGATATTCACGTGAGACCCATAGCGGGGGCGAGCAAGGTGAAAGAGCTCAAGGAGGTAGCCACAGCCGTAGCCACTTCCCCAAAGACAACACGCAAACGATCGACCTCAACAGATACACCCCGCGAAAAACAGAAGACAACTCCCTCAGGAATGGATGCACTAACAACATCATTCCTGCAGAAACTAGAACAGTCCATCGAACGAACACTGGAAGCAATGCCAATACACCCGGGCAGATCTGTCGCCCTGGGCATGTCTCAAACAGAAGGATGGAGCCCGCTTGGCCTAGCACACCAGCAAGACGCAATGGAAGAAGTTACTTTCAAAAAGTTAAATCTGTCAGCAATAAGAGAAGTACAGGACACAATGGCCAGGGCGCTGCTCTGGCAGTCCACAAAGATAGAAGTACAAATCGACCTGCTGTACTCAATCGCTCAACACCTGGCGCGTAAAGACGATAAGTTGGCTAAATTAGAGGTTCTTCTCGAAGTCCAACACGCCAACGTGGCTAACACCGACGCTAACGCTGCCATCATCGAAAAATGGGCAAGTCTACCAGAAGTTTTAAAGGACATGTTGGCACTAGCAAAAGGTCAAAGTGAGACGCACCTTCCAGAACAAGCCACTCAAAAGCCACCAGCCTTGAAGATGGTGCAGCCTGTACAGTCCAATTATTGCACTGCAGCTAGAATCCCATCAAAGGTGTCACCGGCAATGACTAAGCAACAACAGCTCTTCTGTAGCACAAGGGATTGGGGAGCTCGATGTCCTGGCACTTGACACCACAAGTGACGACTCATTTGACACTGCCCATCCTGCGGCGAAGGCCGAAGGTGTATCGGCAGGATTGAAAGCTCCGCTGTCAAGGAGGGCCAAAAAAATATTAAAGAAACAAAGGAAGAAATCTAAAGCCAAAAGCAGATAAATATTACCAGTAACAAAAACTTTTGGTGTGACAGTAAATAAAAGCAGCCCAAAACCACTTTATCCCATTTTCAACTTCAAACAGGTACTAAGGCCAAAAAGTCAGGAGATGCACCAGACTGTAATAAATCCCAACTTAAACCTGGGTGAGCTGCTAAGAGTCCAAAGAGAGGATGGCTCACCATATGAGTTATCAGGAAGTCTGCGGCCCGGAGTCGTTTATTAAAACTCTCAGTTCACTAATCGCCAGAGGCACATCACTCTGGGAGAAGGGCAGACCTTGCGCCCCCTTCAACATAAAAATCAACCTGCCACATACGAGGTGCTGCTAACTCCCAGATACTTTGCCAAAGGCTCCTACGACATTTTAAACAGGTCTAACATTGTTCGCCTCTTAGGCTCCATTGCATCCTTGGCACAAATCACCTCAGACGAGATCGAGTGGGTAATGTTCAAAAGTTTGGAGACGGATACCCATGGCGACTCCACCTTACTTGGACTCGCACAACAGCAGGTCCAACACGCGATCCTCAAGGAAGTCACACAACTCGCAGAATGGGGCATCAAAGTTACTGTCCCTAGGGCGCCAAAATATCCACATATTCTCATGCCTAATTATGGCCACCAAGAACCTACCTCAGTTCTCAAAGGAACCAAGCCCATTAGCCTAGACGGGGGACTGAAAAGAGGGGGGAGGCCAAGAGCACCGCTAAAAATTAACATCTTGCATAAAGACACGCAGCAGAGAGTGCAGCGGCTTCAGCAAGGTCCGGATTATCTGGAGGACACACGGACACAGGGTCCCTAACCAAATATACACCCAAGACAACAGTGTATACTCACATCCATCCAGGGGCCAAGACCATAAGCTCACCCTCATTTCATGGAATGTAGCAGGGGTAAGCAACATTTTAGAAGATGCAGCCTCACTTGAATACCTCGCACAGGGAGACATACTGTGCTTCCAGGAGACCTGGGCGAGGTCAACCACTCCAATTGGAGGCTTCTACGAACACTTTAAAGCAGCTACCAAAAGGAGCATCTTTGTACGCCCGTCAGGGGGCCTTTCTATCTTTGTAAGCCACGCCTGCAAAATTAAGATCACAGAATTAAAAGTGTTGCCACCCGATCTTCAATCCATTACAATAGAGGGGTTGAAAACGGGTAAAAAGTCCCATCCCCTCTTACTAATTAATTGTTACAGCAATCCAACTAAATATCAATCGCAACAGGTCATGGAAGTTCTTATCACCATGTTGGAAGATATACTCATAAGCTTAGAGCATCATGATGTGATAATAGCAGGCCATTTCAACACTAGAAGCCTGGGCCAGCTCCCAGCAGTGCCCTCAAGCAAGAAGTCAGTCCCACTGACCGAATTCATCACAAACTTCAACCTGTAATCTGCTCACGGGTCACAAAAAATGCGCCATCTTTCCTGGACTGCCAAACCGACCGTCAGGAATAAATCCACCATTGATTATATCTTTACTAATGAAGGGCTGGCTCACAATCTCTGCAACTTCACTGTGGACGATAGAGAGGAAAGCGACCACAGGCCCCTCCGCGCAACATTCAACCTAGTGCGGTAGCAGGTGGAAGCTCAGCAAATAATCGGAGCAACCTTAGGCGAAGAACAGCTTCAAGTCCTCAAAAGAATAAAATGGTCGACCAACCTCAGCCACAGTCTGTCACAATTTGTAGCCAGCAGGGAGGCAGATCTAAAGTCACAAGACATTAAGAACATCACATACTTCTGGGAAATACTGATCACGGATTTACTGAAGAGCTTGGGTAATTCCAACCAACCAAGAAATCTTCAAATTAACACCTGGCCAAGACGCAAAACACCACGGAGTTTGACACAAATCAAGAAAGCGCTTAATAAGGCAATCAAGGAAAAAAAGAAAGCCTTTCGCCCACCAGCGAAGACCCCAATCTCTGCCTTGCGAGCAAATTACAAAAAGAAAGTCTGGGAGCTGAAAAGACAGTGGTCAGAAAAGAACTGGATCAAAGTGTTTTCCCTAATGAAACAAAAGGACAACAGCAAGCTATGACGTTTTATTAATAGCCTGACCCCCAGAGGCGAGGTTAAGGATAACAGTGTTGCAGGGGCCGTGTGGGAAGAATACGCAAAGAGGTTGTACACCAGCGGGGTAAATCAGACCATCCCTGGCAGCTCAGATTGGTCCAAGGAGGCTGCAGTAACTTTTAAAACTCAAGGTACGTTGAAAGACTCATCAGGGCCCAGCCAATCTGTAAAGTACTCAGAGGAGGAGATCTTAAAGCTCATTAGGGGTATAAGAACAGATGGGACTCCCGGCCCAAACGGTATTCCTGCCCAGGTCTTTAAAACTTCCCCCGCCTTTTTTGCTACCATACTCACCCCACTATTCAATCATTCATTTGCCACTGCAATCCTGCCAACATTCTGGAAAGGCTCGGTCCTATTTCCCATACACTAGAAAGGTGACCACTCGAATCCGGCCAACTACAGGCTCATAGCGCTTCTTGATATAGAAGCTAAGGTAAATGCCCGGCTATTATTAAGGGACCTGGAGGCTTGGGTAGATAAGAACGGCATTCTCCCACCCTCACAGACTGGCTTCAGGGCCAATAGTTCCACCTTGGACAATATCATAGTGCTCTCCTACCTCGCGAAGCAAGCCAACATGAGGAATAAGTTACCCCTGTTTTGTTGCTTCATAGACTATTCTACTGCCTTCGACCAAGTTAATAGGAGTCAGCTATGGGCAAAATTGGAGACCTGGGGGCTCCCTGAAATTCTGCTTACAGCCATAAAAGCTCTCTACGAGGGGACATGGGTCCAGGTGAAACTAAGTCCAACAATTACAACAGCAAGAATTGACACCAACTCTGGACTTAAGCAGGGGTGCGTTCTGGCCCCCCTACTTTTCAACTTGTACACAGGAGATATGGGGCAAGCATGTGAAAGATGCGAATTTAGTACCTCCAAGATTGGGGAAGTTGGCCCTGGGTGCCCTTCAATACGCAGATGACACAGTGGTCATGGACCACACCAGGGTGGCAACATACAATAAGGAAAACAGCCTTCGGATCAACGAGAGCAAGACAAAGATAATAATCTTCAGCAAATACCGCCATAAAAAACGAGCAACATGGTCCTTGGGGGAGCATCGAATCAGTACAGCCCCTTCCTACAATTACATGGGCGTCTGGGTGTCAGAGAAGGCCACAGCAGTCAAACATCTAAAGGAGTTAAAACCTAGAATTGATAAAATAATTCTGTCCCTAAGACGTCTAAGCCATCGACTAGCCAGCCCCACAGTAGAACCAATGTTGACCGTACTTAGGGTGAAACTGATCCCCTCCATTACGTACGGCCACATGGCCTACCCAGGTGCTTTCGTGAAAAAGATCAACGCGGCCCAGGTAAAAGCGTATAAACTCGTCCTACAAGCCCCAAAACAGGCAAGGAACACCAGGCTAAGGCTGGAAATAGGCTTGAAACGCCCAGAGCTGATACTACAGGGGGACTTGTTAAAATATTACATCAGAGTGCTGAAAGCGCCCGAAAACAACCTTAAACACTTTCTAAAAATAATTTTTGGACAAGCGGGCTCCCCGTGGCATACCTTGGTGGAAAAAGGTATCGCCTCACTGAAAATAGAGGGCAAGAGCTTACCCCTCCCTGAAATCCCCTCTTCAGCCTGGGCCCAAGCCGTAAAGCGCCAAGTCCAGATCATCTCATTTGAGCTTGACTGCTCTTCACTACGGCACAACACATCAACCCTGGCCCTAGATAAGTCTTACATCCCAGCAAACCTCAACCATGCTTGCAAGACTCGCTATCAATCCAAGCGAGGAAATAAATTCTGTATCTACGCCTTCTGGCCCTCAGGATTGTGGACTTTAACCCAAAATGGGCACGTACGGATGGTGCCATCGCCTGCCGGTTATGCAACTACCGCAGAGAATCCTGGTTGCATCTTCTGTGCTGCTGTACCAAGCTGGACAGCGATCAACACCGTCTGCTGCGCCCGGCCCTACGGATCCTAGGTTACAGAACCTGTAGAGAGGCCTCGGATTGGTGCTTTTCGGTAACTACGACCTGCCTACTAGCCAGGGTTGGCAAGTTTATCCACCAAGTCAGAAAGGCACTTGAGCACCACCAAAAGCCCACAGTCCTCAACGGTCCCGATATAGCGTAAGGTACACCATCTGGAATCCCCAATCACACTTGCTGATGGTTAATTTAGCATGTAAAGTAAGTGCGATCACAGGAATTAAAATACAAAGCAGGGTTGGCTTAGGGCCTCACGAAGAACACTCCGAAAGCCAGCTGGAATCTTGTCGAGAACGTTCTTGCTGAATTACCACAAAAGCTCTAATTTCTCGAAGGTGGAAAGATCTGGACTAAACAAAAAAAGTTTTCTAGTATTTCCTTTTCTCTTATATTTTTTAGTAGTTTTTAATGGACATACAGTAGTTTAAATACTTGTCATGTTATTTTTAAAGTTGTACATAGGGAAGGGCTCCTCGGGTGGGGGGGGGTTGTTCATGTGTTTTATACTGTAAAGATTTTAATTAATCGTACAGTCAATAAAGATTACTGGCTCGTCAATGATTTGCTCTGGGTCACTCAAGATTTATGAAGCTACGCAGGGCCATGCAAGGTGGCCTTGTGTGGCTTCATAAATCTTATTTTTCATTTGCATCATTACTGCACAACATTGCGTGGTGCATGAGCAATGCAAAGGGGCTCATAAATGTATCCCTTAGAATGGAAAAATGCTTTCTAAAGTTCTGAAGTAGACTAAAAACCGCCCAATTATGCTGCTGTAAGAAAGTGGATCATTAGATGAAGTGGATGGTAATCTTCTTCAGGTAATATTGGCAGTATTTCTATCTAGGTCCAGTTAAATCTCAATGATTTAAACCTGAACCCTTTGCAGCTGTAGCACAGAGTAAAAGGGCTTAATGTAGGAAAAATGTGTAAAGCATTTATCAGTTCCAAAACAGTTAAAGAGTAATAAACAACCCACAATACAAATATCATTTTGAGTTTATCAAAATAGAGAAACCTTTAATGAGCAAATAGACACCAAAACAATAAAAATCATATGTAGGGAACTGGAGATAGGATTTTTCTAAATTATATAGGTTTCTAGTGTCAAAAAGCACAGTGTGCGAACCGTAGGTATCTGGTCACACTAGACTGGATCAAAGTCAAATTCTAAGGCTGACTGTGATAGATCGTGCATCAGATACAGGGACTAGTGTCATCCTGGTGAAAGGTTTGCCTTCTGACCTGGTCTCTTTCTTGCAAAGAAATCTTTGTGGGGTCATTGGCAGGTCAGAATGCAGGTTGGATCTGAAGAACAGCTCATCAACAGAGGCCTGATGGAGTCCTGTTCCTGAGTCGAAAACTATGCCTGAAATTAACTTGTGTTTCCCTAAACAGTAGGGAAAACGTTTCCAGGGGCAGCCCTAACCACTTTGACATAATTTCGTGGAGGAGTGGCCCAAAACAATCCCACTGTGCTCCTTCTTCCTGCATCTGCGTTAGGAAGTCATGCCCCATCGCTGCTGCTGAATCTGTGCTCATAATCGTGCCCCATCGCCGAGTGAACTCGTGCCCCTTCGCAGCTGCCTGCCTACCTCCGACTCCGATAAGTATATTGTGCCTTCAGCTGTATTTTAAATCGTACCCCTATAACATACTATTGCATCTTTTTCGTGCTCCTGTAGTATTGTGCCTGCGTTTACTGCCCCATATCATCCTCCGTGACCCTGTGTTTAGCGTGCCTCCATTTGTTTTCACCCCTCCTCGGCCACGCTTCCTGCCGCTGCTCCGGCCCCACCCCCGCTCCCCTCAGCTTCCCCGCTACCACCCCCACTCGCCACCCCGCTCCCGCCTCCCAGCTGCTCCTCCCTCGCCCCGCCCCCCTCCACTCTCCACTTATGGCAGAGCAACTTACGTGCAGCGGTCACGTGCAGCGGTCGCGCCCTATGCGCGCCGAAGGCGCGCCTAAGGCGCGCCAAAGGTAGGCCTGTCTACGCCCGTCCGCGCTTGGACCGCGCTCAGCGCCAAGCCCCCTGGCCCCCGCAAAATCAACTCCACCCGCCTAACGTACAACGCCGCAACCCTCTCTGCACTTAACACCGGCCGACTCCCCGACTGCCACCAAGCCGCCCCAGGACGCACCCATGGACCCTTCACCTGCCAATCCTGCAAGTTCTGCTGCATCAGGTCCCCACTGCAACCACTACCACCAAACAGAACCCTAACAACATCCACCTAAAGTGCATCCTGCTCAACACGCGCTCGGTCCACAAACAGGCCATTGAATTATGGAACCTACTCGACACCACATCACCGGACGTCGCCTTTCTTACAGAAACCCGGATGAACGCCTCATCAACGCCCGACATCGCCATAGCCATCCCGGACGGATACAAGATCAACCGAAAGGAACGCATCAACCAAACAGGAGGAGGCATCGCCATCGTCCAAAAGAACACCATCCGCATCTCGACCAGCTCCGACGACACCCCCACAGCCGCCGAACATCTTCACTTCCAGATACACACCGATCCCAAGACCACACTTAGAGGTACTCTCATTTACAGACCAACAGGACCCCGCATACAATTCAGCGACGACATCACCGACTTTATCAGCCCACACGCCCTCCCCTCCGAGGACTACATTCTCCTAGGGGACCTCAAATTCCACCTGGAGAAGACCAACGACAACAACACCGCCACCCTCCTGGACAACTTCGCTAATCTCGGACTCAAACAACTGGTAAACACCCCCACCCACCACTCCGGACACACGCTCGACCCAATCTTCTCCTCCAGCAAGCACGTTTCCTTCAACCATGCCACAGGACTCCACTGGACAGACCACAGCTGCGTCCACTTCAACTTTAGAAAGACCACGACTCACCACCACCCACAACAAGTCCCCCGCAGAAACTGGAACAAAATCACCACCGACCAGCTCACCACATCGCTAAAACAAAACCCCCCCGCCATATCATCGGACCCAAATAAAGCAGCCATCAATCTCGCACAATGGATCACCCACTGCGCTGACGAATTAGCACCCCTGAAAAACCATCACAACAACAAAGGTAACAAAAAAGCCTATTGGTTCAATGACGACCTCAAGAACTCCAAAAAGAACTGTCGCACCTTCGAGAAAACCTGGCGAAAAAACCCAACAACAGACAACATGACGCCCTCCAGGATGCCATCCGCAAACACCACCAGCTGATCCGATCCTCCAAGAAATCAGCATTTAAGGATCGAATCGACAGCAATGCCCACAACAGCAAGGAACTCTTCAGCATCGTCAAGGAGATTACCAATCCCAGCGCCGTCTCCAACAACATCATTCCCTCTCAAGACCTCTGTGACTCTCTGGCCTCATTCTTCCATAGCAAAATCGCTGACATACATAACAGCTTCGACGACCAGTCCAACCCCCTTACTACCGAACTGAAGCCCCCCGCCACCACTCTTTGCGCCTGGAACCCGATCAACACCGAAGACACCATCCGCCTGATGAACTCCATTCACTCCGGATCACCAACCGACCCATGCCCCCACCACATCTTTAACAAGGCTGACTCCATCATAGCACCCCATCTCCGGGATATCATCAACTGCTCCCTCAACACCGCCACCTTCCCGGAAAGCAGGAAACATTTTGAACTCAGTGCCCTACTAAAGAAACATACAGCAGACCCCACTGAACTTAAGAACTACCGCCCCATCTCGCTCCTCCCTTTTCCTGCCAAAGTCATAGAGAAGACCGCCAACAGACAGCTCGCCGCCTTCCTCGAGTCCAACGGCTCCCTCGACCCCTCACAGTCCGGCTTCCGAACCAAACACAGCACCGAGACCGCCCTCATCGCAGCCACAGACAATATCAGAACACTACTCGACAACGGGGAAACAGCTGCCCTCATCCTCCTGGACCTCTCCGCAGTGTTTGATACGGTCTGTCATAGCACCCTAGTACAACGCCTCAGCAACGCCGGGATACAAGGAAAAGCATTGGATTGGATCATCTCATTCCTCGCCGGAAGAACCCAGAGAGTCCGCCTCCCCCCTTTCAGGTCAGAGGCCACCGAAGTCATCTGCGGCGTACCACAAGGATCATCGCTCAGCCCCACCCTCTTCAACGTCTACTTGAGCCCCCTCGCATCCATGGCACGCCAACACATCCTCAACATCATCTCCTACACTGACGACACACAGCTGATCCTTTCCCTCACCAAAGACCCAAACACCGCCAAAACCAACCTACACGAAGGGATGAAAGACGTAGTCGAATGGATGAAGAGCGGCTGATTAAAACTGAATTCTGACAAGACGGAAGTCCTCATCCTAGGATCATCCCCCTCCGCATGGGACGACTCATGGTGGCCACCGGCACTGGGCAGCGCACCCAAACCAACGGATCATGCTCGCAACTTGGGATTCATCCTAGACTCCTCCCTCTCGATGACCAGACAAGTCAACGCCGTCTCATCATCATGCTTTAACATACTACGTATGCTCAAAAAGATCTTCCGTTGGATCCCCACCGAAACAAGAAAGACAGTCACCCAAGCACTTGTCACAAGCCGACTGGACTACGGAAACATCCTCTACGCCGGAACCACAGTCAAATTACAGAAAAAACTCCAACGCATTCAGAACGCCTCCGCCCGACTCATCCTAAACATACCCCGCCACAATCACATATCCGGTCACCTGAGAGACCTCCACTGGCTCCCCGTAAACAAGAGAATAACGTTCAGTCTCCTCACCCACGCACACAAAGCTCTCTACGACCTAGGACCTAAATACCTCAACACACACCTGACCTTTTACACCCCCACCCGCCAACTACGATAGTCCAATCAAGCCCTCGCCGCGATTCCACGCATACGAAGAGCTACCATGGGTGGAAGATCTTTCTCCTTCTTAGCGGCCAAAACCTGGAATTCTCTCCCCACCCACCTCCGCCTTACACAGAACCACCTCTCCTTCAGAAAACAACTCAAAACCTGGCTGTTTGACAAGTAGCGAGCACCCCCCCTCAAGCGCCTTGAGACCCTCTGGGTGAGTAGTGCGCTATACACATTTTAACTTGACTTGACTTGAATTTCAGATGTGTATAGGGTAATGAAGAATGAATTTGTTCTGAAAAAATTGTTATAGGACAGCTTTACCCCCACTGGGGCTGGTACCACTCTGGCTACTTGAACAATGGCAGTGGCAGGCCTAGGTGTGAGTTATATCTGCTTGTGACAGGTGACAGGGGCTGTTCTTTTAAACTTGTATAGTTGGTGAGCACATCCCTCCAGGCCTTCCTGCCAAGAGGAGGTCTCATATCCAGCCAAGGCCATTTTATTTCATTTACTGGGAGCAGTTCACACCACCAAGCAGTCTGCCAGATGACACAGGGATTATCTCTGAATGTGCTACTAGAGGCTTTATGCAGGGAAATGTCAACTTTCTAAAAGCATTTTCAAAATAGTAATTTTAACTCTTACTTTACCATCATAATGCATTTTAAATTCCTATTTTTTGGACATTGAATCATGGTTCTGGGGTATTTCCGAACTGCAACTATACATTGTAAGGTATTATTATGTAACTCAGTCCTTTTCTAAGGGTGAGCCTGCCTTGCAAGTAAAAAATGACTTTAGAGATTTTCACTGCCAGAACATGTAAAACATAAGTACACATGTCGTGCTTTTTAAATAGCATACATGCCTTATAGGCATTTAGGGCCTACCTTAGGAGTGACTTTTAGGTATTAAAAAGGAAGGTTTAGGCCTGGCAAAATGTTAATTTTGACAGGTCAAATTTTCAGTTTTAAAGCTTTAGGCTGCAGGAGGAGTCCTGATGACATTCTTTGCATTGTCACTTTAGTGGTGGCCACAATGCAGACACCCTTGAGTAGAAGAGCACCAGTGCCATGAGAGAGCAGAACGGCACTTGCTACATTGTTTTGCTTCAAAGGTTAGTAAATAGGCCCCCTAGCTCTTTTTCGGCCAATAACATTTGCAAGCATGTCTCTTTCAGGCTTGCTTTCAAGCAGCCATTTTTACTACATTCTGGTCTGGCTTCTCTGAGCCTATGTGGAAAGTTAGAGATTCTAGAAGATGGTAGTCCTGGAACATAATGTCCTTAAGAAATCTGTCCTTGAGAGGCACCTCAATACCCCGGAAGACAACGCCTCCAAGAAAACAAAGCATTATTTAACCTCCGGCCTAACATGAATCATATGTTATAAAGTTAACAAAAGGCTAGTCATTGTCTTTTGTTAATGTTGTCTTTTTTAGCGAAAGGAAAGACAGATTGCGGATTTTCTGTATAATTCTAAATAAAACAGCCAAAAAAAAACTCAAAACGAGGAGAAATCTCGAGAATAGAAATTGCTAGCCTGGAAGATAAGCTTGTTACTATCAAAATATTTCTCTAACTAACAAACATTTCAGGACAGCTGTTGAAAACGAATTCTGTTATTCTAAAGGGAGACATAATTATGAAACAGGCTTGAACTCCAATCACGGATTAATTCGGGTATGTTTCATCGGGTATGTCAAAAATATAGCGCTATTAGCAAAAGCATTATGTATATTAAAACCACTGCAATACATAATCCTTAAAACAAAATCTAGCACTGTTTATTACAATGTACCCAAAATTCGTTTTTTATTTAAGAGCTGTAAAGGCCTTGAAAATGTCAAAAAACAACTATAATTCAGCAGCTCTGTTTGAATGTTGATAGGACATTTCTGTCAGGCTATAGAAAATAAATCATAATGTGTATTTCAAGGCCCACATGAAAGCAGAAGATTCTTGTAAAGCTTACCAATTCAAATATCAGCGTCAAATAATGTGTTCACTGCAAGATATATTCATGTAGTTGCTAGTAACGGATGCAGCAACCAGGTAAATAAACATAGCAATGGAGACCCAAACGAGGGACGACACTTAAGGGGCCACATAACAGGGTCTAGTTCAATATCTGTTGGACTTGACCCTCACAGCAGGGTCACCCCCAAACTTCTGTGCTTCCCCCGTCCTATTTTTGCTGGATTCATTTTTGTTAGCCTTCGGACTCTGTGCACTGTACCACTGCTAACAAGTATTAAAGTGCTTGTGTTCACTCCTTGAAACATGGTAAAATTGGATTACACCAAATTGGCATACCTAATTTAATTATAGGTCTCTAGTAAAGGGATATACCATATACCCAGAGCCTGTAAATTAAAAGCTAGCAGTGGGGCTGTAGCATTGGTTGTGCCATCCACTTATGAAGCCCCTTAAAACATGTCCCAGGTCTACCATTGCAGCCTGAATGCAGTTTTAAACTGCCAATTTGGATTGGCGAATTAACCTAATTTCCCCTACCGAAAACTCCCCTTTTGTTGCATATAAGTCACCACTACGGTACGCCCTAGACTGCCCACAGGGGAGGGTGCATTTTAATGAAAAGGCCCTGGTAGCGAAAATCTAAAAAAATGTGTTTGTCACTACTGTGACGTCTACCTCTCCTGTGGGATAACATTGGATTACCTTATCACATGTAATATGTGCTAACATTTGATTGGGAACAGGTAGGCAGGTAGAAAACTCATGTTTGGTGTTTAAGAAACAGAAATGTATAATCCTCTTTAATGGTAAGATCAGATTTTGAGTCTCACTTTTTAAAATGCCACTTTTAGAAAGTTGCATTTTTTCTGCCCTAACTATTTGACGCATGTGGCCTGTTCCTGGGTCACATGATTGGAGGTAGTTGGCAGTTGTAATTTGTTTATCCCTCCCAGACAGTCACACAATAGAGGGATTAGGTGGGCCTGGATGGGCCATAACTGCAGGATGGGGGTCGAGCGCGACACAGCTCCACTTACAAGTCAATAGACTGTGCCTTCCCTTCACACAAACACAAAGGAAACACATTGATACATAGGGACATAATGCTTGAAAGGAAAATGGTCTCTATAACACACATCTATACTTTTTACCTGGTATAAACAATTATGCCCAGATGCAGTGTTCAAGTAAACAAATAAAATCACATTTATTTAACACATCAAATATATGGTGGGTAACAACACAAACCACCAAGGACACAACATTATATACACACAAGAACTAGGGCAATAATGTGTGACATAAATCTAAAAAAATCTGCTATTCACAAATATATCTATAGCTCATTTGTTGAATAAATGTGTCTGTATTTGTTTTCATCATCACTGTGTTTGGGCATAATTGTTTATCCCAGGTGAAAACGTGTCGATATGTGTTCTAGGGACCCTTATTCCTTGAAAGTATTTGCTTCACGCAAAGCATTTCGCACTAGCCCATTGTGCTTGCATCCAGCCAGGACAGGGGAGACAGGAAATTCCAAGCACTTCAAAGGAAAATCTATATAAACTTCTCCTTCTTCACAGAACATACCAGGTTTAAAGTTAGGACCCTCATACTCACTCTTCAGTTCACTTTGGGACGTGTGGAAGCACTGTCAGCGAATTGTCTGCTGCTGTGGACTGCTGTGCTATTCTGAAGACTGCTTTGCTGCACCTGAAAGGACTGCTCTGCTGCCTGAAGCCTGACTTGTACCCTGAGAGGTCTGCCTTGCTGCTTTAGCCCCGTTTCACTTCTTCAACCCAGAACTACCAGCAGAGTTACTCTAAAGGCTGGTTACTTGGCCTCCTAATCAGAGCCACATGAACAGAAAAGTCTCCACTCTTCTTAAACCCAAACCTAGACCCAGCCTCAGTGAGTCCTAACCCTCCAAGCTAGATTTCACTTAAAACTTCGAAAATTCATTACTCCAGTTCTACTCTGTGGATGTTTGTCATTCTGGTCCCATTAATTTATTTAAATTGACTCTACTTGCCAGAATTCATGTAGAATTTCCTTGTGCTGTGTTTTAGGAAAAAAACTCAAAACCCTCCTATTCAACTGAGTTGGTTCTACTGGTTCCACCTTCTCTTTCCTGTTTTGTTTCTCTTGGGATCGCACCAGGACACTCTTCTGAGTAGCTGTGCGCGTTACAAGTCGATAACATAACATAACATTTTCACTCTGCTGCCTAAATACGTTATGTACTGCTTCGAAGTCAAGCCTGACTACTATTGTGACATGATACCAGAGGGTTAAGCACAGATTAATTTAGTTACTTTTATTTTTTACCCTGACAAGGATTGTGGCTGTTTCTTGAGAAAGGCTCTCGTCCCACCTCAATCAACAATTCGATTTCTTACAATATCTCTATAGGATAGAACCTAGGGTGGTGTAATCTGTGGCAGACTAACAGGAATGCCTTAGATAATGAGTTTAATTCTAATCCGAAGAAGTTAGGGACGTGCTTCTTTCAATGTAGATAAAAACATAAAGTTATCATTAAAGCGCAAACATAAAGTGATACAGTTCAAGAGAATGGTAAATCTGAGGGTTTGTGACTGCTTTAACATTTTTCGAAATGTACTAAACTCGATAGCAGATTCAGAAAATAGTTTTCAAATCATTAAACGGGTTTAAAAAGCAATAAAAAATTGGTATTTGGAAGTTTCATGTTTAGTGTGCAGATCTTATCATCATGGTTACACTTGATACACCAAAGACAGGCAAGGTGTGGGTCTGTCACTGACACTTGTTGGTGACAGGCATCACAGGGCTTGAAACCAGCCTTCCTTGTGTACATGTCCGCTGTTAGAAAGTCATCCTTGTGCCCTGTTTTCCCCCATTTTTTGCTGAATGATACTGGTGGTAATTGACTATGCCAGTGCTATGTTTAAAATCTACCTATAAAAGTGTTTAATCTACCTATAAATCCCTACTGTATAAAAGGGTATGGAGTTTTAGAGGCCCAGCAGATTTCCTGAACTTTCATGTGTGCACTGCTGAGTGCCTGCTGTCATTTTAAAGGCAGCCTGGCTTTGTATACTGTCTTTAAAAGTAAATGGTATGCAAATTTGACGTTAGTTGTATGGGCACTTTAAAAGTGATAATCTACCTTATATTTACACATTGGGCACCCCAATATCTCCCCTTGGTGTCCCATGCATGGGGGGCCATGTAACTATAAGCAGGGACCTTATCAAAGCTGTTTTATATGCCCTGGTGAGAGAAACATTTCCATTTCATTGTTCCCCATTGTAGATACTTACCTCCATAGGCTACATTGCAATATTTTTTTTAGGTTTAACTATTGCTAGGAAAGGAGCAAACATAATTCAAAGACTTAAAATATTGGCATTGACAACTGTTGAATTTATCATAACTAGTACAGCAGAGAATGAATAGAACGTGCTCTTCTGGAAGCCAAAATCTAGCCTTTTAGTAGTCTCTGCTGATTGGTCAGCCTTAACAGGCTTTGCCAGGCTTCTATGATTAGGTGATAATTGGCCTGGCCAGAGCAGAGGTTATCTGATCGAGTGAGCTCTTAAGCTGCAGAGAGTAGGTCATGAGGAGGGGGCTGGATAAATCAAACTGAGCTCAAAGAGAGAGCAGATCAGTAAGGAAAGCCAGGCATACCTACCCCCACATCCTGTGCCCCCAGCTGGATGGCAGACTTAGGACAAGACTTTGCAGCAGTCAGGAGTAGGAGAGCCAATGGAAATGAGCCACCTTGTGGGTTGGTTTATCCAGCTCTGGAGAGAAATCATCCATGTTGGATTTTGATAGTGTAGTGCCTTGTGGAACATGAAGATGCCACACTTTAAAGGAAGTTGCCATGCTTTTCGGAGCATCCAGCTTCTCACTGGACAGAGGTGACCACCTGCTTGTTGCCCCAGAACTCCTAATTAATATGTGAGGGCTGCATAGTCTCTCAGATATGCTGCCCGAAACTACAAGGAGGAGAAGGACTGCCCTGTTAGAATCTGGATTTGCACCCAAAAGCCTGCACTCTGACCAACTGCTCTTGCTGCACAATCTTGTACTATGGCCCAGGTGATTGTGCCTTGGTACAAGAAGGATTATGGATTAGACTCCCTGGAAGCTAAAGGTTAATAGAGCCACCTCCATCATCTCCACCAAGAGTCCCCCATCCTGGAGTGCATATTTATTTATTTATAAAGTTTTATATATCGCGAACATGACCCACAAGGGTATCGGAGCACTTTACAATACACAGTTATTGAACATTAGATGATTGGGGTAATATACGCATACAGTGGACTTTTAAGGATTTGGCCAGGTGCATTGTGGAAATTGTAGTCCAGACATCCCAAAGACCATCGAAGAGATTCCAAACCTTTGGATTGGTGTTTTGAATACTACAAGAAGACCTTCAAGAAGCACGGCCTGATGTTTGGAGAACTTTGTGAAAAAGCACCAGGAGATGACAGACCCAACGCCAAGAGTCAACGCCAAGAGTCAAGTCGACTACCTTCAACCGCGACCCTGCCTGGAATTCAGGTTCATGCCACTGAAAGCTCCAGAACTCCAGACTTCCAGGGCCTCGCAAAAAAATCAAGCCGTCGAACCCTCAAGGTATCTGGCCTGCTTTCGAGGGTTGAGCGACATTGGAAGAAAAAGGTCTAGGAAAGTTTTTAAATGTGAAGGTAACATTTTGGCTGGGACCTTCTGCTTAGTGTATCCGACCAGGGCTCCATGTCGGTAGCCTAAAACTTTGACTTTGTCTCGGTCAAGCACTGTCCAATGTCCTTGAGTGGGGCTACATGTTTTTAAGCAATATAAAGTGGTTTTAAATCTTCAGATCGGGTTCCCTACATTGGATTTTTGTGATTTTGGGGTCTTTGTTCATAAAAACATTTCCTATTTTTATCAATTGGTGTGGGATTTTGATTGTGTGTTGTGTCTTACTTAGTAGAGGTATTGGCGTTTTTAAATGCATTACACTCCAGCCTCCTAAGTTAGGCCTGACTGCTTGTTATCCGCTACCAAGGGTTCAATCAATCAATCAGAAATGTTTGGAGTGAGCTACGCACCTGTGAGGGTCTCAAGGCGCTGGTTGGGGGGGGTAGGGGGGGGAGGGTACGAGCAGCACTGTGGTCATCCGAAGAGCCAGGTCTTGAGATCCTTTCTGAATAGGTGCAGTGTCGGGTTTCATTGGATGCGGTGTTAGAGTTCGGTCCAGGTCTTGGCTGCGATGTAGGAGAATGATCTGCCACCCGCCCTGGCCCTGTTAATGCAGGGTACCGTGGCTAGGCTAGGTCGGCAGAGCGGAGGTTTCTCCTGGGGGTGTGGAAGGAGATTCTTTTGTTGAGGTATTGGGGTCCCGTGTTATGAAGGCTTGAGTGAGCAATTTAAAGGTTATTCTTTTTTTGATGGGGAGCCAGTGGAGGTCGTAGAGTTGCTGGGTGATGAGGTCATGTTGAGGGATGTCAAGAACGAGTCTGGCTTCAGCGTTCTGGACGGTCTGGAGTTTGCGGAGGAGTGTTTTGTTGATGCGGGCATAGAGCACGGTTCCGTAGTCCAGTCTGCTTGGGAGTGTGGTTGGGTTTCCGAGGGTGGGGGCCACTAGGTGTCGTCCCTTGCAGAGGGGATGGATCTGAGGATGGGGATTTCCTTTTTCTCTGAGTTGAGCTTCAGGCAGCTGCTGCTCATCCAGGATGCAATGCCCTTCATCACTTCTTTGAAACTGTGCCTGGTGATGTCGATGAGGGAGAGAGCATGAGCTAGGTGTTGTCCGCATATGAGACTATGTTGAGTCTATGCTTTCTGATGATACTTGCAAGGGGGCCATGTAGACTTTGAGAAGCATGGGGGTGAGGGAGGATCCTTGGGGTACTCCACATCAGATCTCTGTAGTTTTAGAAAGGAAGGGCGTGAGTCTTATTCTCGGTGTTCAGCCTGAGAGGAAAGATCAAATCCAGTCTAAGGCAGTTCCATGGATGCCAGCTTCATAGAGTCTAGCTGCTAGTGTGCATTGGGAGCCGCTGTCAAAGGCTGCTGAGAGGTTTAGGAGGATGAGGGCTGCAGTGTGGCCTTGGTCTAGGAGGGTGCGGATATCGTCAGTTGCGGCTATGAGAGCATTCTTGGTGGGTTTCCGAGGGTGGGGGCCACTAGGTGTCGTCCCTTGCAGAGGGGATGGATCTGAGGATGGGGATTTCCTTTTTCTCTGAGTTGAGCTTCAGGCAGCTGCTGCTCATCCAGGATGCAATGCCCTTCATCACTTCTTTGAAACTGTGCCTGGTGATGTCGATGAGGGAGAGAGCATGAGCTAGGTGTTGTCCGCATTTGAGACTATGTTGAGTCTATGCTTTCTGATGATGCTTGCAAGGGGGCCATGTAGACTTTGAGAAGCATGGGGGTGAGGGAGGATCCTTGGGGTACTCCACATCAGATCTCTGTAGTTTTAGAAAGGAAGGGCGTGAGTCTTATTCTCGGTGTTCAGCCTGAGAGGAAAGATCAAATCCAGTCTAAGGCAGTTCCATGGATGCCAGCTTCATAGAGTCTAGCTGCTAGTGTGCATTGGGAGCCGCTGTCAAAGGCTGCTGAGAGGTTTAGGAGGATGAGGGCTGCAGTGTGGCCTTGGTCTAGGAGGGTGCGGATATCGTCAGTTGCGGCTATGAGAGCATTCTTGGTGCTGTAGTTGTTGCGGACTCTGGATTGAGAGGAGTTGAGGATGTTGTTGGTTTCTATTAAGTGCGCTAGCTGGGTGTTGACTTTCTCTATGACTTTGGTGGCAAAGGGGAGAAGAGAGACAGGCCTGAAGTTCTTGAGGTCTGCCAGGTCTGCAGAGAGCTTATTGAGGAGTGGTTTGACTCAAGCACATATCCAGTTGTTGGGGAATGTGGCTGTATCGAGGGAGCAGTTGAATTGGTGCCATGGTCCTATGGTGTCTTGATTTTGTGGTGGAAGAAGGAGCTGAGTTTGCTGCAGAGGTCCTGGGATAGAGGGACATCGGTAGTTTCGCCGTTGGGTCTTGTGAATTCTTTTATGATGGCGAAGAGTTCCTTGGAATTGTGTGTTTTGGAGAAGATTCTGTCATGGATGAATTTTCTTTTAGTTGATTAGATGAGTTGGTGGTGTACCGTGGTTGCGGCATGTAAGCGGAGCGTGCTTATGGGATTTTGCTGTTTCTTCATGTTTTCTCCAGTTGTCCGCAAGAGTGCTATGATTCGCGGAGGTCTGTGGTGAACCAGGTGGCTTTCACATTGTGTTGTCTGGTGGAGTTCTGGTGGGGGTGCGAGAGTGTTGGCATAGTTGGCGATCCATTGGTTAAGGTTATTTGCTACTGTGTTGGCGTCTGTCGTGGTAGGGGAGAGGGGGAGTGCAGCTAAGGGCGGAGGTGTTCTTCTGTGATTTTGTTCTAGTTTCTGTGTGGGAGGTGTGGCATGCGCTTGTGTGTGGTGGGTTCGAGAAGGAGAAATGGACATAGTAGTGGTCCGTCCAGAGCGGTTTGTGGTATGACTGAAGTGGATGTTGTTTCCTACGGCAAAGATAGGGTCGAGAGTGTGTCCTGCCGTGTGAGTGGGGGTGGAGATGAGTTGCTTAACTCCAATGTTGGTGAGGTTCTCTAGGAGAGGGTGGTGTTGGGGTCTGTAGGGAGTGTTCCCGGGAGGGTGAGAAGCTGGGAGGCAGGAGGAGGGGGCAGGAACACGGGGGAAGGGGTTCGCAGGGCAGCAGTGGCGGGGACAGGCAACTCAAAACAGGAAAAAAGGCAAAAAGGCAAAACAGGCAACAGGCACAACAGGAGATAGAGGCAAAACAGAAAGAGGAAGAGAGGCAAAACAGAAAGAGGAAGACACACACAGAGCGGGCTAGCAGAAGAGCAGGCTTTTCCACTAGACCACCAAGGATGAGGCGCAGGTAAGAACTTGCGTCTGGAGGAGGGCCTCAAACATATGACCTGGATCATACAAGACGCTGGGGGCAGTGCCTTAATGGTGGAGCTGCACAAGAGGGAAGCAGTTACCCAGACCAGGGTTGAGCAAGTGGCTAATTTACTGAGACCTTTACTGGAACCTTTACCGTGTTGGTGGCCTTATTACTAGTGGTAGGTGCATTCTTGGCACTACCAATAACCTACTTTCCAACAACAGCCACACCAGGAGACAAAGTCTCAAAAAACATTTGTCGAGAAAAAGTAAAAAAAAGAGTCAGTGAAAACAGAAGGGGTGTTGCTCTTCTTCGTATCTGTGCTGACTAGTGCAGAAATGCAAGAACCGCGCAAGTCACTTCCAGCGCAGACGCTGCCACCACCGACAGCACAAGGAGCCGAGCAGTAATGCCTACTGGTCGCAGGGAAGTTGGTTACGAAAATATTTGCGAATCCAGTCTGACACCTGGGGATTATTTTAAGGAATGGAATCTATGTTTAGAAATCTCTATCAAATACCTACTATGGGGAATCAGGCCCACTCAGGATCTGGATAATGGTCCATGGTCCCACACCCACTCCCACTTTTCGCATTAGCCTACTTAGAGGATCGCACATGAGATATGTGGCAGTATGAAATGGATGTCACATGGATTATTCTCACACTGCCACATTTAGGCTATCTTAATCACAGTCCCTGTTTATACACTACCCTAGGGACTCAATCACTAACTAGGTGCAACAGTCTAGTGAGACAGGTAATGCAGGTCCGTTGGAAACATTAATGACAATTTCTGAATATTGACTTTTTTAAGGGAACCAACTGACCTTGACACACATCTTGGAAATCTAAACACGTACCTATTCATCTGCCTGTACAGTGGACAATACACATGAAGGGCAAGGATGTAGGGAGCCATCCTGGGCCAGATCCCCCAGCATAGTTGGTCATTCTTGAGGTAATGCATAAGTCTGGTCACTTACTTTTCTCTACTCATGCCAAGTTTGTGTGTGGCCATGTCTTCTCAGGGATGGTTGGGGATGGACGACAGACCTTTCTAAAGACTCACCTGACAGAGTCTCAGTGCCGAGATAGTACCCACCATGTCTTACTCCTCTGGTCTTTCTATGTTTGCATCCTGCAGTGTACAGAGCAAATCTACACCTTCAACTTGGACCTCTCACAACGGATTAATTCCCCCATAAATACTGTGGCCCAGGCAGTCGCTAGGCACTCATCCTAAAAACTTATTAAACATCTACAAGAGTACAATGGGGTTGCATAAATCTGTCATGTTGCTTGTTGTCTGCAATCAAATAAAACGCAAGCAAACAGTCACTAACAACAGTCAGATTGACAGGCTGAACCTGGCAAGCCTTCCATTCAGGATGCCTTCCTGCTGTTAGGGGAAGCTTACGGCCCACCCTCACTAGAGAGTGCACAAAACTGCCACCTAAAAGCAGGAAGTATCTATTTTTTACAGTATCCATATTTCTTTGTCACCATAATACATAAAAGTTTTCACACTATATATTGTGCACTCTGGGAACCAAGCAGACTACTTTGGTCAAATGTAGTGTCTACATAACTGAGCCTTGATTGAGCAAAAGTGAAGTACCAAAAAATACAGCAGGTTGGACACAACATGGGATTACTAAACTCACCAAAACAAAAGCATAACCACGTTGCATGCAGATATGGCTATGGATAGGCAACCAGTGTTAGCGACACTCTTAGCATGAAATCAAGGTATTGGGGCAGTTTGAAATGTGGTGCAATTCACACCACCAAAGGATGTGTACGTGGAAAGGTAGCTGATGCACTCAGCATGAAACAACGTCTCCTATTCACTTAACACAGTCCAACTGAGAGGCAAAGTGCTTTTGTATGTTGCTTTTCATCATCAGGTTTAGAGAGCAAAACAAAGCTAGTATGCCAGTATGATCAGGTCAAAGGGGGGTCTGAGTTAAATACCAGGTGAAACAATATACATGCTGGGAACTACTTTGTGTGAATGTGCTCCTTGTGAAAGAGCAGCATGTCTTAAGTCAGAGTGGTCAGCCACTGGCTGAAGTGGGCTGACCCACTGCTACGTGATGCATGCTGGAGTGGGTGGGATAAAAATGTGAATGACTCAATAATAGACTAATGGAGGAAGTCTGGCTGAAAAACCCTATAACTATGTTATACACATAATATTACTAAAATCTAAAGGTCTTGGCTAACACCAGTTCTAAAGAAACACAGTGGTCTGGCCTTAGCAGCCAGCCTTCTGCCTTTGCTGATACTTTTATTTGTAATCTTTGTATAAGTCTTCATTACAGGAGAGGCCTCAAAGACAAATTGAAAGGGAAGTATAGATAGATAGTCTTGCATTAGTAGATAGATAGATAGATAGATAGATAGATAGATAGATAGATAGATAGATAGATAGATAGATAGATAGATAGATAGAAATGGCTGCAAAGATAGATAGATATATTTTCAAAGATAGATAGATAACTAGCTATATAGATAGAGCTGCAAAGATAGACAGATAGACAGACAGACAGATGGACAGGCAGACAGACAGACAGACAGACAGATAGATAGATAGATAGATAGATAGATAGACAGACAGATAGATAGATAGATAGATAGATAGATAGATAGATAGATAGATAGATAGATAGATAGATAGATAGATAGATAGATAGATAGATAGATAGATAGATAGATAGATAGATAGATAGATAAATAGATAGATAGATAGATAGATAGATAGATAGATAGATAGATAGATAGATAGATAGATAGATAGATAGATAGATAGATAGATAGATAGATAGATAGATAGATAGATAGATAGATAGATAGATAGATGAGATAGATGATAGGGTTGCCTTAGGAGACTGGCATAGTATATGGTGCACACTTATTTAAGTGAAGCACCTTGCACTAATCCAGACAACCTTTATGGGGATTTTAGTGGTCTTAGAAAACCATAAAAAGCTCTCTAAGTGGTAACTGTGGAGAGCAGCCGCCAGGCTTAGCCCAGAAGGAGGAGTGTTAAGCAGCTTTTTTTACCCAATCTAATCATAGAGTATATTTTAAATGAAAAAGAACCACAAAGTGCAGTTATAAAAATATGTCTATTTATTAAACAACACTCACTAACACATTGGTATATCTCCTACCCAGAGATCTCAACACAAATACACAATAATACTTCAATTACAAGAGGTACGTAAGCACAATACACAGTGGTCTCCAGGGGGAGACAAGCCATATACTAAGAAAGTGGAATGTGAACTCCATCCAAGTCAGGACTTGGACCAGGTGACTCAGAAGAGCTGGGAACACGAGGGACCACCCAAGGTAAGTACCCAGAGACCCCCTGGAGATTTGTGCAGAATGGTAACACAGCTGAGTATTTAATACAAGTCAACGGGAAAGTCAAGGTTGCAGTTTTGAAGAGGAAGGACCCTTCCCAGAGGAACCTGAAGAATCACTGTGGAAGTTCAAATGTTGGAGAGTCACCCCACCCGTAGATACCCCAGGAACCATATACCTCCACCAAGAAAGCTGGGTAAACTGATGTAGACCACAATGAGAATTTCTGTAAATATGCAGCTGGTGAAGACTGTGCAAGAGTCCAGTAGAATGCAAGGGTGGGTTCTTGAAGAGAAGAACCTGTAAGCAGATGGGACAGAGTCTATGCCAGTCGGAGGTGACCAGGAGGCATGGAAGATGAAGCAGACAGGAAAGACAAAATCCTAACTTAAGTCTGTCTTAAGTCTGTCTTATGTTTGTCTTAAGACAAACTTAAGACAAAATCCTAACTTCTGTGAATACCAAAAGTAGTAAGTTCATTCTGTGAATGCCAAAAGTAGTAAGTGAATTCTGTGAATACCAAAATAGTAGTAAGTTTAGGATTGAGTCTTAAGTTCATTCTGTGAATCGGGCCTTTGGATTTTAGCGGACCTATGGAGTCCTGAGTCTCATTTAGGACAAACTCAAAAGCTGAAAGAGTGTTCTTGATCCCCTGAGAATTACCTGCCCCCAGGTGTAAATAAAAGCAACAGCCAATTAAATCATTTAAAATAAAAAAAGCACATAAAATTAAAATATTGGGCAGTCAACTTCTTGATTTAAACACAAGTAAATTAACTATTTAAATTGGAAAGTAAAACGAAATCAAAATACCCACAAATTTAAGAGGGCCGGGCATCCCTTGGCTGAAGAGATCGAGATATACAAGGAACAAACAATGTGCTGGTGACAGTAATAGGAGGTAGTGCAAACTGTAGCTCAAAAAGCAGGCAGAGGCATCTGCCTCACTGTGGCCACCATTGATTGCTGGGAAGGTAGGGGGTGAGCAGGCCCAGCCTTTGGGCTTTGCCCCACACAGGCAGAAGCCAAGCACAAAGGTGGAGAAATAATGGCAACTGCCAACAAAATGAATTAAAATAAACAATCCAAACAAACATGAAGATGCAATCCCAGCTGAAAATGTTTTCTATCTCTGCGACAGAGACGTTTTAAAGACATGGGCAAAGTGGGCTCAGGCCCAGGCCGCTGTCCTTTCTGGGGGCCCCTGATAGAGCCAACTCGGTTCTGCAGAGAATCTTGCCCTAATGACCTTGCATAATCCTTAAACAGATTGCTTAAAAAACATTTTCTGTTAGTTTAATATTAATGTGGGTGATGAATGATAATTTAACAAAGGCATTTTGCAGAAAAAACTGTTTATGTTTCATGCAACATCCATAAAAAAGTTTCGTTTACATCAAGCAGGCCATAACATATGAGAAATTGAAGGGTGTCTTAGAGATTATTTGCAGTAATATTAGTGAGCTGCTGTTGTGTTACAATATTGAAAACACGTCATTGTCCTTGAATATTTGATACAAACACATTAAGAATTTGGACAAGTATGCCAGGGCGTTGTCAGTGACCAGGTCAAAGAGGGCACAAAATAGCTGAAATGAAATCATAACTCAAATCAGGGCCCCCCAAAAATACGTTTGGCCCAGGGGCCCCAAAATCCTTAAAATGTCTCTGCTGTTGATAGTGTATGAAGGACCTATTATGGTACGACGGGCCTAAGAGACCCCATCTAAAGCCCACTGTAGCCAGCACAAGAAGGTGCATGGAAGATGCAGGTACTCACTAGAGTTAAAAGCAGAGGAAAACATATATTGCAGCTCTGAATGACCTGTTGATCTTTATCCCAAAGCAGGCTCCGTCTTTATGGTATGAGAATCAGTGCAAATATTCTTTTAGAGAAAATTATATGCCACGCACACCTTTTCGGTAGAGAACCGGAAGACCCATCACCCTAAATAATAAAGCTTCTAAGGACATGCAGGAAAACATTTAGTATACATCAACTTGTGTGAACTCTTTTCATGGCAGCTGGTTTATAATGGACTAAGGGGTAGTGCCTTTGGTACAAATAAAAACAAAATCCGGAGGAATTTATCTCTGAATAACTTTGGAACCATAGGGATTGAAGAATGTTGTAGCTAAATGACCTCCTGGGTGCCCCATGATCTTCTCTGTCAGCTTGGAACAGTCATGGGGACCCAGGTATGTATATGTGTGACATCTATGTGCTACGATTTTAGGTAAATAACATGGTCATTGGCCATTATGGGCAATATGTGGCTATGCTTCGTTCCCTCTACTATAATACGGACCTGTTAGATCTGGGGCTCTCTAGTTGGCAGAGGTAGGTACCAATGTCCAAATAGGGACCCTTGCTTCTAGTCAGGGTAAGGGGGATACACTCTTGAATAACACCTGCTCATCCCCTTGGTAGCTTGGAATGATCAGACAGGCTTATCAAAGGCAATGTGTAAAGTGTTTGTACCAACACTCTAAGTAACACAGTGAAAACACCACAAATGGACTCCACACCTGTCTAGAAAAATAAAGTATCTTTATCTAAACTAGACAAGACCAAAACAAAAATCCAACATACACAGTTCAAGAATATGATTTTAAAAGAGTTCTAGGGTTTGCTTCAAAATAATCCACAGTTGCGTCAGTTTTAGCCTAAAGTACCTGTAGATGCAACAAAAAATCCTAGCGGCAACTGCAGCATCGGAAAACAAGCGATGCATCACTCCTGAGATCCTGGGGAGGCGATGCGATAACCCCGCTGCACGCAGCGGGCGTGTTGCGACAAATCCAATCTGTATGGGGAGCGATGCGATACGTCCTATGGATTCCGGGGTGCAGGTTCTCCGTTAAGAAGCGTCTCACACAGGCACGATGCGACGATCTTTGGGGCGGCGACGATCTTTGGTGCAGCGGCAATGCGCTGTGCAGCGTTGCTCGTCTTCTGCCGTGGTCCCTCGATGCGACAGTGCTGGACTCTGCGACGATGTTCACAGCGACAGGATGCGGTCCGCAAGCAAGCAGTGCGACGGATCTCACAGCGACAACAGGCTCTGAGAGGATATTCGCAGCGAGAGGAATCTTCCCACACCGGGGCGATGCTCTCCGCAAGCGAACAATGCGTCAGTTCTTGCAGCGGCAACAGGCGCTACAACGATCTTTGCGGCAATGGAAATCTTCTTGCACTGTCGACGATGCGCTCCGCAAGCAAGCGATGCGTGCAATTTGTAGATCTTAGATCTTCTTCTTTTCTTCTTATCCAGCTCCCCAAATAGTAGAAAACAACCTCCAGAGGCCCCACAAATGGATCAAGCTCTCCAGGCAGGTCAGCACTCACACAGCAGAGTTCAGGGGAAGCTGAGGGTGAAGTCCTTTTGTTCCTGGGACTTCTTAACAGGAGGCTAGCTCTCCTCATGCCCTTGGAGATCTCTTCAAGCAGGGGACACAGCAACAGCAAAGTCCTTCCCCTCTCCTTGGCAGAATAGCAACTGCAGGTCAGCCTTAGAGCAGGTCAGTTCTTCTTCTTCAGTCTTCCAGCTTTTCTCCTTGGCAGAGGTTCCTTCTTGATTCCAGGATGATCTAAAGTCTTGGGGTCTGGGTATCCCTTTTTATACCAATATTTTCTTTGTTCTCTGAAGGCAGAGAGGCCTTTGCCTAGTCCAAACCAGTTCTGGTCATTTCTGGAGCACTATGTTTACATGACTCCTTGTTTCCTTTGAGAGAGAGGGGCAGGGTCGTCAGCCGCTCAGCAGGAGGTGTAGCCAGCATTGTGGAAGGCAGGCACAGCACTATTCAGGCCCAAGTGTTATCCCCTCCCACCATCCAAGATGCAGGTGGAGCTATTCAGCACAGTTCTGACTCATCCAGACTCCTGGAGCCAACCCAGCCCCTGTCACTCACAAACCAGACAGTCAATTCACAAACAGGCAGAGGCACACAGAAAGGTTAGATAAGAAAACAGCCACTTTCTAAAAGTGCTGTTTTCAAACACAGGATTTAAAAACCATCCTTCCTAAAAGATGGGTTATTAAATTCTGAGTTCAGGGATACCAGACTTCAATTTTCCATCTTGCTCCTATGGGAAGATATGCAGGTAAACATTATACACAGCATTCCCCATTCTAACCTATGGGCAAGATAGCCTTTCTATAGTGAAGCATATCACCCACACTAGTACATGCTCTACCTTCCATATACACTGCACCCTGCCCAGGGGGTACCTTGGGCCTTCCATAGGGGTGTCCAATGTGTACAGAAAGGGAATGGCTAGGCTTGGCCCATGGGGACACTGGCCAGGTCAGCATGGCAGTTAGAAACTGCACACAGGCACTGCAGTGGCAGGCCTGAGACACCATTTTAGATCTACTCCTGTGGGTGGCACAATCAGTGCTGCAGGCCCACTAGAAGCATTTGAATCACCAGCCCTGGCACACTCAGTGCACTTTATTGTACTGTATTGTGGTATACTTATATAGCGCAAAACCTGTCACCACCAAGGGCATCCTGGCGCTTTGAACAATGAACCAGCAAATTTAGCAACCTAGCCTGTTCTGGGGAAAAGATACGTTTTTAATGCCTTTCTGAAGGCTAAAAGATCCTCAAGACTCCTCAAGGATAGTGGCAGGGAGTTCCAGAGTTTAGCCGCCGCTACTCTGAACGATCGGCCGCCCATTCGCACTCTCTGGAAGCGCGGTACTACAAGTAGCCTGGATGAAGAGGAGCGTAGAGCTCGGGAAGGAAGGTACCAGGCGAACATTCTCCGCAAAGGGACCGGGCCTAGGCCATGGATGGCCCTGAACACAATGCACGCTGCTTTGTAGCAGGCGCGTAGATGGATCAGCAGCCAATGGAGTTCCTGTAATGCTGCCGTAGAAGAGCTATGGTAAGGATGGGAAAGAGCAAGTTTTGCAGCCATAATTTGCACTCTTTGGAGCTTGCCCAGAAGTGTTACCGGGGCCTCCAGAAGTAGTGCGTTACAATAGTCGAGTCGACTTAAGATGGTGCTCCGCACTACTTCGGGTCTGGCTTGCTCAGGGAGGAGGGGCAAAACCTTGCGCAGCATCCGGAGCAACATCATGCACGTTGAAGTAGTCTTATTTACGTGCAGATCCAGCTGCAGGTTAGGCCCAAAGATGACGCCCAGGTTGCGCGCCGATTGTGCAGCTGACACCGTCTCAGAGAATGACGGAGGCCAGAAATCGTCTGGAAGATCTCGGGGAACTCGATCGTTGGAACAATACAGGACCTCTGTCTTAGTTCCATTGAACTGCAACGAGTTCAATCGGAGCCATTCTGCTGTAGCCTGCATGCACCGATGGAAGGTCTCTAATGGGACTGCATCCTGTCCCCCCAGTGAAAAAACCAGCTGGGTATCATCCGCATAATTAAATGCGGAGATCCCAAATGATTTAATGAGCTGGACTAGAGGGCGGAGGTAGATATTAAAGAGTATAGGGCTGATGGCTGAGCCCTGAGGTACTCCTTGTGCTACTCTCCGCTCCTCTGAGCTGAAGGGAGGGAGCGAAATCCGTTGCTGACGGTTGTCCAGATAGGAAATTAGCCAGTCCCTGGCCTTACCCCTGACCCCGCACTCTTCCAGCCTCATTATCAAGGTAGGGTGGCTGACTTTACTAAGGACCTACTTATAAAACAAATATGTCAATCATGGATAACAAATCACAATAAGAATTTATACAGAGATCATATGCACGTTAGCACTGATCAACAGTGGTAAAGTGCCGAAAGTCCTACAGCCAAAAAGCACAGGTCAGGAAAAATAAAGGAGGAAGAAACAAAAGGATTGGGGATAACCCTGCAAAAAGGGTCATTTTGAACAGAGACCAAAGTAACTTTCCCTAAAAGACAGTGGTCGAAGCAACAGGGCAATATCAACGGTGCACATTTGACGGCAGGCCCAGCCCATATTAGCCAGGAAGCTGGCACAGCATTTACCAAACAATTGGTTTATTGATACAGATTGCTTTCACATTTGAATGTGAACAATGTAATCGGAAAAAGCACATAGGTCTAGAAGTAAAGGTGATGGATGCTGCAGTTCAGGAAGTGAGTGAGCAATAAACATACCTTTTCATTTTGTTTTATGTTGTCGTATTTGTTGTGCATTCAAAGACAGTGGTTAAATGTCAGGCTATGTCTTCTGACAAATTGTTCCTTATTCTTTTAATACAGAGAGAGTGTTTACTTTCTCTGACTCCAAAATAAGAGCATTTTGTAAAGTGACCTATGTGATAATCTCGAAGTGCGCAAAAAACACTTTAGGATGCCATCATGTTGCTAACACACATCAAACTTTAACTAACTGTAAACTAACTCTACACATATTTCAAAATGTATCATCAGTTTTGAAAGCGCGAATGAAGCACATCTTGTTTATAATTATAAAGACCAATGAAAACAAAGATTGTAATAGGATCAAAACAAATCTTTGTGATGCACAAATAAAAAATTTGTATTGCGGGGCACTGAGGGCGGGAACCTACATTGGCAGCAAGCTATGCCAATAAGAGTGTGTGGTTGTTAGTGTGTTTTCTTTGTTTTGTGATTCCATGTTGGAATTGTTTCCCTTTCGTGCTTGAGGATCATCAAGGTGCAATGATCGTGTTATAGGACTCAGGGGCTTATGTACAAGTCCCTTGAGCTGACAGCGCATCACTTTTAATATGGGAAAAAGTGACATACGAGCTGTGCAAAGGGCTTGTAAATAAACCTCTCAGTGCGTCGCAGTGTGGTGGATGATGAATAAGAGACATAGACAAGCATTTTATGTTATTTCAGTACACTTGCAGCTTTGTGCACCTCTGAAGATCCATATACATTATTTGTTATGATTATAGTGTGCCTACCTGGTTATTGCATTGGGTTGTCCAATCAGAAATGTTGTGTATAGTTGGTACCTTGGGGTGACGTGGTTGAAGGGAGAGGAAGTGGAGAGAGATACTGGGATAGGCTATCATTCTATATATGACCAGTGTTGTGTGGTGTAAAGAAGCAGCCATAGTGTTTAGGTACCTGCAGTGGTGGATTAGGTTAAAGTCCTCAGCTTGGCCAGCAGTGTCCGACAGATATAGTCAATAATTCAGTGCCTGTTCATTTGGTGTTGGGTGGTTTATTTACTGCACAGTAATGGTCATAGACAACCCTTGAAGCAGATACCTTACATGTTAATGTAAGAAGTGTAAGATACAGCAGGCTGTCTACCGCTGAGTGTTATGGTATTATTAGAACATTGGAATGTTGAGAACTCCATTGAAGACAATGGAGTGCCTCTTCGCTTATAATGGCTGCTATAAGCCTTCTGCTTCAACATTTGGCTTTCTGTTTATTTCTTATTCATTTAGAACATTATACCTTTTAGTGGGCGGAATGTTCTAAAAGCCTTATAGCCCTTATGCCTTGGGCTATACCAGTTGTTAAAGGCCTTGTTATAAGCCCTCGCCGACTCGGGTTCAATGTCTTTAACAACCGGTATAGCCCTCAGCAGCGAGCTGTAAGGCTATGGTATTAATGTGAGCCAGAACTGTTATATAAGAAATGACATAACTATATAATACCCCAGCACTCCACAGGTCAGCCCTCATTAACTTATCTGCCTATCAAAAGTGGGGTTTGGTGGTTTCCAATCTGTTGACGGTAAGCTGAGTATTGAGTTTGAGGGGTCTCTCTGGGGTCTGTTGTTCAGATGTGCGATGGTATAGTTGTCTTGGAAATAACCATGTTTTCAACTGTTTTCTGATGTGTATATGATCCTGGGTGCTTCAAATGCAAGCTTATGGTGTGTTCCAGAACATGAAGGCTTGTATTGAGAAAGCAGTGCCTCTATGAATTTGTTATGGTAAAGTGGTATGGTGATGAGTGGTGTAAGCCTTGAGCGCAGTGTCTTGTTTTGTTTGAATTGCTTGAATTTAACTTAAAGGTATAGATGTCCCCTTAGGAGGCTCTGTGGACAATGCAAAGTACCTTCCACAAGCTTTTCAAGCTATATGTATCCAAGGGAGATGTTGGAAGACTGGAATCATGTGTTTCTTTGGGTGTCAGCTGAGAATAAACATTGAGGCAGCATTTTGGATGAGTTGTATTTGCTTATGATGAATGCAGTGCCCCAACGTATAGGCTGTTGACATAGTCAAGCCTGGAGATTATGAGTGTGAGAATGGCTTGCAGTTTCTGTTTGTACTCAAGGTATTGGAAGATGCAACATATTGTTTTTATTGTGTAAAAGACACTGTGTCTGATATGTCTCAGATGTGGTATAGGTTTCGGACTTCTTCTCATGTTATTGGAGAGGCCTCATGTTCCTCAGGCCTTAAAGGAGTATAATGGCATTTTTGCCATTGTCAGAAGGTCATACTCTCTCTCTTTATGGTATTGAGCTTTGGATAGTTATTCAACATCCATGTATTCATGGTCTGAAGGCAGTTATCAAGTTTTAATATGTAGAGGTTTTCCAGGCAATCCATTTTCAAAAACACCTCAGGTGTCATCTGCATAGTTGTGACAGGTGAGGTAGAATGATAAAATCAAGTTTTGGTAATAGTGCTTTGATTAGCATATTGGGCTGGGGCAGAGTCATCACAACTCATGTACGACATGACATTTCTTGAGCCTACAGCCTTTCTAAGGCCATTGGCATGTGTACAGGAGCCAGATAGTTTGTTAGGTTATGGCGCCTGCTGCAAATACCTTAACTAGCAGTAGAGGAATCTGAAATGACCCATACCATGTCACAAAGGCCTGCTATAACAGTCTATCTATCCTTAAAAAATGGTTTAATGTCTAGATAAACTTGACAGCGTCAACATACTAAGGAATCAACCACATATAGTAGAAACCATAATAAGAGTATCTAAGGCTGAAAGCATTTTTATTATAACTGACCTTTCTTGACATCTCCTCACAACACCAACTAACATTTCTGATTTTAATATATTGTAACCTCAGATCTACGCAGTATGAATCTGCTTTTTGAAATGTATTGACTCCTTTGGAATTTTGCTTTAGCTTTATCTAATTTATGGTCATAGCAAATAAATTGCTGCTTTGAGGTCCTATATAATTATTGTACTGGGGCAATGTTTTATTGGGTTTAGAGTGGGAACGTTGGGTGGTAGAAATTTTATGAATCCTCACAGATTTTGGAATTTTTTCTTCACAGAAATATGAGGAAAATCTGTAATCTGTCCATTTGTCCATTTCAAAGGCAGGATTTGAAATGGGGCCGTACATTGCATGGTTAATTGCACTTAATTGGGAAGCCCAGTAGTAGCGTTTAATGTCTGGCAGCGCAATGCCCCCATCGTACTAGGGCAAAGTCAACTTCGCTAGGGCAATACGGGGACGCCCGCCCCATATCAACTTCCTTTGTGGGCTCTCAATCTCGCGAAAGTAACTGGCCGGTACAAAATCAAGCGTATTTTGGAGGGCATACAGGAATCTGGGTAGGGACATCATCTTAAAAAGAGCCGCCCTTCCGACTGGGGACAGCGGCAGGCCGCACCAGGCCGTCACATCGGATTTAGGCCGGAGAAGTGGGGGAGGCAGGTTCCGTTCATACCGAACCGTAGGGTCTAGTGATACAAAGATCCCCAGATATTTAAAACCGGCATGTGAGATCGGTATAGGGCAGACACGTGGCAAGGCGGGTACTACCCCGGTGAGTGAATAAATATTAGATTTAGCCCAGTTGATAACAAGTCCAGAGTTCTTCCCAAACGAACTAAGTACGTCAAACAGTACCCCAGGTGACTTCCGAGGGGAAGTGAGATATAGCAGAATGTCGTCTGCGTATAGCGATATGCGGTCTTCGAAGTCGGGGGACCTAATGCCTTTAAGCAACGGTTCCCACCGCAGCGAAGCTGCAAGGGGTTCTAAAGCAAGCGCGAAGAGCAATGGAGATAGAGGGCACCCCTGTCGTGTACCCCTCCCAAGAACAAAGGATTCTGAGACTCTGCCGTTGACCACCACCTGGGCCAGCGGTTCCTCATACAGGAGTTTAACCCAACCGATAAACCCGGGGTCAAAACCGAACTTCGCGAGGGCCGCCCACAAATATGGCCATTCCACAGTGTCAAAGGCCATCGTGGCATCCAGGGAGACCAAGATGGCCGGCTCGCGCAACGACTCCACTCTCGCCATGGAGACGACGCAGGTTAAGTGCGGTGTTAGGTGGGGAATAAACCCGGACTGATCCGCGTGTATCAGGTCGCCGATCACCTTTATCAGTCGGTTTGCAAAAGTTTTGCTAAGATCTTGGGTTCAACATTCAAGAGCGATATCGGTATATACGACGCACATAGGTCCCGGGGTTTCCCTTCTTTAAGAATAACAACAATGGACTCTAGTCTCTGATCTCGGGGAAGGGACCCGACGTCTCGCGATTCTAGAAACATCTGATGGAGGTGCGGCGCCATTTTGTCGGGACACAACTTGTACAGTTCGTTGGGGATACCATTCGGGCCAGTAGCTTTCCCCAAGCGGATGGAGCGGATAGCGAGCGCTATTTCGTCGTTGGAAAATTCCGCCTCCATAAGCTCTTTATCCGAATCAGACAAGCTAGGCAATGCGATATCTCTGAGCAACAAGTGCGAGTCCTCCTCCGGTCTGTCTGAGACCGGTGCATACACCTTTTGAAAATGGCGTGCGAAACCCTCCACTATCTCAACAGGATCCACAACTCGTACTCCATCCATTCTCTCAATAACAGGCACAACACGATTCAGTCTTTCCCTTTTATCCAACCAGGCAATCAGTTTCCCTGCTTTATCTCCAACATCATACAGTCGCCCTTGTTGCTCACGATTCATAGCCTTAGCCGCATCAGTCACCAGAGCTCTATAATCAAACTGTTTGCGGGATAAAGTGTGTAATTTATCCTGTGTGGCTCCAGATTGCAGCTCTTCTTCCAAGTCAGTGATTTCAGTCTCCAGTCGTACAACCTCCTCATTCTTACTTTTCTTTGCACAAGCAATCAACGACAAAGCCCTGGTTCTGGGATTGCGAAGGTGCCAGGGATTAATCAGAGCCACTCGACCCTCCGCTCCCAGCTGTATATCAATAAAGAGCCAAAGTGGGGAGTGGTCCGAGATACCCCTGGCTAAGTGTCTAACTTCTCTCACCGAGACGGCCTGCGCCGCAGGGACAAGAACATAATCGAGCCTAGCAAGGCTCCCATGTGCGCCCGACTGAAAAGTGTACTGTGCTTGTCTGGGGTGCAGTAGCCTCCAACAATCCACCAGGCCCAGTGTTTCCAGGAAGGTGCCTAGCCATGATTTTGATCTTGCAAGATCCCTGGGGGGGTTGCGGTCCTCCTTACCACAGACAACAGAATTAAAATCACCACCCACGACCAAAATACCTTCGGGGAGCCCCAACACCACCTTTCCCAAATCGGAAAACGTTGTAGTTTGTAGACCTGGCGGGACATACACAGAGAGTATGGAGATCGTCTTCCCCTCCCACCTGCCCATGATAGCAGCATATCGTCCCTTATCGTCAAGAATGGTATTGTCTATTTCCAGGGGGAGGGAGCTCCTGACAAGAACGCCAGCCCCCCTCGACCCAGTGGTGAATCCCGAGTGTGCCACCAGACGATAACCTCGCCTATTCATTTCATGGCATGTGTTCCCTATCAAACTACATCAGGGGAAAGACGTTTCAAATATTGCAATACTATCCCCCGCTTTATCATGTCTCCCAGACCGTTAACATTCCAACTTAGCACCCTCAGCCCCCTAACCCCCATCCCAGAGATGAAGACAGATTCCCTCCCATAAGGAAACGGACACCAAAGTCAAAATATGCAGTAATACGTAGCCTCGAAACAAACAAATGTAAAAAAAGTTCCCCCACCACCCCCAAAGAAATTCTCTGAACACCCCACCCACCCTGCACCCCTGCTAGACCAAAAAGCCACCCCAACTTGCAGTGTGCCTGTCGCCCCAATATGAAACTAATCTACAAAAAGAGAAAAGACCCCCTGAAGGAGGAAGAGTCCCGGTTCCCCTACTGCCCCTGGGTATTTGCGGATATACATACAAACTCAAAAAGTCATCAAACCACTGCCGCAAAGTCCATTCAGTCCGCATGCTGGTCGGCACTCACTCCTCCTGTACCAATGGGCCACCGTCAGCGCCCCCGATGGCTCAGAGCGGTCTCGATGTGTTGGTAGAGTATCAAGCCAGTCGCTGACGACCTTGGGCCGGTCAAAGAAAAGCGCCGTTCATTGTATTCAATGTGCAGTCGGGCAGGGAAGAGCATAGCATATTTCAAGCCCATGTCTCTGAGTCTCCGTTTCACCCCCATGAATCCCATCTGTTGCTTTTGTACAGACTGTGTGAAGTCCGGGTAGAAATTAATAAACACATGCCTGCAGGATAGCGTCTCTGTCCCTGAAGTTAAAAATCCTGGCTATTATGGGCCGTGGAGGGGTGCCCGGTTTATGTTTCCCACCTGGAACTCTGTGAGCACGCTCCACTGCAAAAAAGTTACTGAGGCCCTTTGGGGCCAGATGGTTCAATATCAGGTCCTTAACAAGGAGATCCGTCGTTAATTCAGTGGACTTCTCCGGAACCCCAATGATACGCACATTGTTGCGCCTAGCTCTACTTTCGAAGTCATCCAGCCTACGGGCAAACAAATCGTTCGAGGACCGCGAATTACGAACTTCTGTTTGAAGATCGGACATGTCGGTCGTGAGACTTGCAGTCTTGATATCCAAAGACTTGACCCGCTCATTGGTCTTCGCCAGATAAGTCCTGATCAAGTTGACATCGATAGCCACCGTGTCGAGCTTTGAAGCCAATGTTTCGTATTGTTTGAAGCCAATGTTTCGTATTGTTTCCTATTGTTTCGAAGCTTTGAAGCCAATGTTTCGTATTGCTGGCCCATAGACGTCTTCATGCCCGCAATGGCGCCCATAACGTCTCGTAGGGTCAATTCTTCCGTCGCTGAGGAGCCATCCCCGGTCTCATCCAGAGCTTTACCAACACCACTGGGGGATCCTTTTGGACGGGTGTAGCGGTCCATAATATTGGATTGGATGGCACCCCCTCGGTGCGTGACTTTGGTGGGCCGCTTCTCGCTATCTGGCTTGCTCGCCATATTGAGCGACGCGCCCCGTAGGGGCCTTTGTGACCTGGTTTGAATGGCTCCTCACAAATCTGACTTGTGGAGTCTAGAGACAAGGGGCCATGGGCAAGCGCTCAACCAAAGTTAGACCATGGGCCAGCAGAGTGAAATGGCGACTGGTGACGACAGACAAAGACCAAAAACTAAACTGAAAGTACTTCAGGGGCACCAGCCAAGTTCCTCCGGCCGTTGTTGTTCAATTGCGACCTGGGTATCTCGGGGACCCAAATCCCGGGCTGTTCATCGGTGCAGGCTGCAAAAGTTCGAAGTGGAGTAAGTCCGGATCCCGGCAGCCAAATCGGTTTCTGAAAAGAGCTTCTGTGTCAGCAGGGTGATATGCATAAGAACCTGTCGTCTATATCCGGATCTGTGACTGGATATGTGCGGGAGGCGGCGAGGGTCTCAGGAGCCCTGTGCTCACGGGACCATCTTGGATGCGCGCTAAGCTCCTCGTCCGTGACTGAAGATTTTAAGTGCAATTTACATCATTTTTTTGCCAATACAGATGTATGTATGTTTGGTATTCTAGAGCATGACTGTTACTCCAAGGAGTGTCCTGGCACTAATGCAGAAGGAGATATTAACCAAAGAGGAGGGGCGCTAGAGGGCGCCCACACAGTATGACCGCACTTATGTGAGGCTCCTGCCACCGGAATAATACATCCTGCAATTATCCTACCTTCTTGGTGACCAAACTTGCTGTAATTGTTCAAGGCACGTCCTCCAGGCTAACTCCAGACTCGGTGAAAATATCACGGCGATCCATGGAGGCACCAACGAGTTGAGAGGCCCGTTACCTCAGACCGAGCCCTGGCCAGAGGTGGGCGGAGCGGGATTGATGGCAACCACAGCTGCGGCAGACCAAGGCTCCACACGTGTGAGGTAGGCCGCCCCAGGGCCTGCTACAGACTTCGGAAGGCGCTATCACTAACTCGGCCCCACTGCCCATTGTGACGAGCCTAGATCCCATACTGAGCTCTGACTAACGGAGGTCAACTGGTGAATGCCTCAACACACGAACACGGTCAAAAAGGCATAGAGTGCCCCGAATCCCGTGATTTTCTGGGAATTAAGGACTCACATTACTGGGCCCTAGCGCAAAGCCTGTTGATGGACACTACACACTGGATCGCTTAACCAGTCACGGGGCTAACTCATGCCCCACCCGCTTGGTCTGACTGTCCCGCAACAGAAACGGCTGAACCCGGCGCCAGGGCACAGGACTTAGGCGGATGGCAGCGGCCCGAGAACGGCCACACTGAGCTTGGGATCTATTGCAGAGCGACCAACGCGTGGGCTTTTTTATCACACACACAAACGCATGTTGCCACGTTACGGGGGGCCACTCAGAGCATGCCAAATTTGGTCAGCTGCCGCCGACCAGTAAGGAAGACCGTGGCCCCGCAGTCTTCGAGGGCCCAGTAACTGGTGTGCCGGCTGAATACCGAAGAGAGGCAAGTGCCTGGCCATAACCAGGAGGCGCTGAGGTGCAGAGCTGTGTGGGTGTCCCGGAAGATATCACATAGTCACCACAGACCACCGCTGCCCGGCTTGCGATCGTTGAAGTTGCTGGCTGTGTACTCTATTTGGGACAAGATAGATATAGGGTGCTGTGACTGCCGGGGACCTGAGGACTGAACGTACAGCTGTGTGCGTATACATCTCTGTGACACCGGAAAACAGCTGGCACTACGATTCACCCCCTTATGGCGATTTCCAATCGCATATAGCTCCAGGATATGTAGCAGGATCAGTGGGGAGCGTACATACATCAAGACCTCCGTACGGTGAGATATTGGCCCTGCATGTGCAGAGAAAATGCTAATACCCCACTTGTCTCTCGTAGCAACACCATGGGCAAGCAGAGATACGCGCCAACCGAAGCTTAGCTTTGACAATACCAGTAAAAGAGACCCTAAACCCACAACTAGCTCATGGACAGACCTAACAGAACTAGTGTGCCGGATGGAAGTCCAACGACGCCAGATGTGGCTATGCAACAGATTATCTTAGAAATGCGACAAGGTTTTGCAACGGTCGTTGATAAAGTAGATCGTATGTCTTCAAGAATGGACGCTATGGCCCACAAGCTTGACCTTCATGACGAACGGATCAAGGAAACTGAAAGACGCATTTCCGATAATGATGACATCCCAGCATCCCACACGTCACAACTTACAAGGATGAATAACCTTTTACGAGTGATCGCGGCCAAAAATGAGGACTTGGAAGCCCGTAGCCGACGCAATAACATTCGCGTCACGGACATTCCAGAATCCACAAATACTGGGAGCATGGAAGAGTACATAGAAAAACTCCTTCTCACCTCTATTGGCACAGAAGCTTTCTCGTCACAATTCATATTCGAAAGGGCCCACCGATCACTCGGACCAAGACCTAAACCCGGAGCACCACCACGTCCCATCATAGCGCGTCTGTTGAATTACAGAGAACGCAACGTGGCCTTGAAAGCTGCACGCACCCAGAAAACCTTATCCTACAACGGAGTGTCCTTCTCAATCTACCCTGACATCACGCCAATGGTGCAGGAGGAACGTCGTAAATTTATGGATGTGAAAAAGAAACTCCGCGCAGCACAAATTGATTATGCGCTACTTTACCCTGCACGTCTCCGGGTGACGCATCAAGGAAAGCAATGTTTCTTCACCAACCCGCAGCAAGTAGAGGATTATTTGCGCTCTGTGAGAATACCGTCACCGATGGCCAACGAAACCGCAAAATAGAGCACGGGACACAGATGAAGAGGCCTAACACTGATACATATTGCTCACCTACTGAGGGCCGCTGCTCGGGCTCCATGGATCAGAAACTATGGTCAAGATCGCAGCCATTATGGAGGACGCTGGAGTACGGCTCCCTCTATTTGCGCCCCTGTGGGGCTCCCCCAATTGGTTTGTGACTTTTTTTTTTTACTCATGGGGCGATTTCGAAAGTGGGGGGGCGGGGGTGGGTAGTTCATGCTGGCAAGTTGGGGTTGCTTCAGTGGTGGGGGTTAGGACACAGGTTAGAGGAAGGGTCTCTACAGAGAGTTGTAAATGTAAAAGTTTTTGTACTTGTATAGCGCACAGCTACCCGCTGTGGGTTTCCCGGCGCTTGTACGAATACCGCAAGGGAACCCTTCATGGCTTTCCCTGTGAAGTGTCCACTCCTGGGCACCCCCATGGTGCAGACCAGGCATCCCTCGCATTGGGGGGCCGTTGTGGAGAATAAGCAAGCTATTGCCCAGAGTTGCAGCGTGGGACCCATGATCAGAATAGGCACTGAGGCGACAATATCCGGTCAGGGGAATTAATGAGCCCGAGACCCGCCGGGGCAGGAATCGAACCCTGGTCCCTGGCCAGAGCTCTGCATCGAGGTCTGCCCGCTCTAACCATTGAGCCACACTTCTCCCCCTTGCAGTGCGAAGGGGGAATGTTACAATTTACTATGGTTTAATATTGGACAATTGGTATATCTAGGTCTGAGAACTATTGATGAGGTGATGAAAGGGGGAGGGGATGATTGTTACCTACTATTGCATAGCTGGCGTTCAGCAAAATATGCCTGGAGGGACTCACTTCATGACGGCAAGCCTTATGATCATTTCAACGATGTGTTTATCCTGCATGATGGTCTTGACTGAATTAAATGTAATCACACGTGGAATGTCCGGGGGTTGGGAGACCCGCGAAAGAGACGCCAAATACTGTTACACCTAGACAGACATCACATACACATAGCGTACTTACAGGAGACTCATTTTCGCCCTAACATAAACACCACGTTTGCAAGCAGATGGGCAGAACACAGAGTATTTAGCTCCTATTCCTCTTACGCGAGGGGTGCAGCAATAATAATAAAAGGGGCACACAGTTTAAATTGGTAGGTCACAAATCCGACTCTATGGGGCGTTACTGTTTGAGGTGGGGAAGATTGGGACACATATCAATAACCTTGGTTTGCTGCTACGGTCCAAATGTGGACGATCCTCAATTTTTCATAGAACTTTGGGCTGAAACACTAGCCACAAATCCAGATAACATGCTATGGGGTGGTGACTTTAATGTGTCATGTGACCCAGCGATAGATCGATCACATCCAGCCCCACCCCATTACACCAAATCCCGTGCCGAACTACGAGAGATAATACAGGAATATGGGCTGGTAGACACCTGGAGACATCTACACTCTAGTGCGCAGGAAGGCACACACGCCACTGCGCATGCAGCATCCTGGGCGCGATTAGACTACATTTTTGCGACCCGAGCAATATGCCCTATGATCACTAAAGTGCAACATTTGGCTAGAACCTACTCTGACCATGCCCCGGTAAAGCTTACCTTAGCTGCGGAAGATCTAGGGCCCCCCCGAACTCCCTGGAGATTACAACCCACTATGCTGCTGGACACGTGCTTTCAAGAAGAACTACGAGAAGTACTAGAATTCTTCCAACGCAATAAGGATTCTGTTGATAGTGTTGAGGTAGTCTGGGCGGCCTTTAAGGTTATGATGCGGGGTATTTGTATAGCGAAAGGAGCAGGGGTCCTAAAAAGTATAATGACTGCACTTACAAACCTGGAATGAGATTTAAAATGGCTAGAACAATCATTAGCGCTTAACCCGACGGCAACAACGCGCTCCCTAATTAGAGAGAAAATCACAGAATATAAAGAAGAGGCTACCAGATAATTAAAATTCAGAGGCAGGTACTGGACAGCACGCAGATACGGAGAAGGGGAACGTCCAGGGAAGGCACTTGCGGCGCCGATAAAACTGTCGCGACCAGTGAATGTCATACTTGAAATAGAAGGACACGACGGGATGGTCTATAGAGATACAATGAACGTCCTCAATGCCTTCACATCTCACTACACTAACCTGTATACATCCACTAGAACGGAAAATTGCTCTATTTTTTCCTTAATATACCTTTTTATCCCGGGAAGTACTTTTTTCAGCAATTAAAGTCCGAATTGATCAGACTAGTCTGGGGAGGGAAAAACCCAAGGTTGAAGTGGGAGACACTTATGAGGCTGTATGTACAGGGGGGATTTGGCATACCTGACCTGGAGCTTTACTATTATAGTTTGCAGGCACACTACGCTTTTTATTGGATATGCCAACCCCGCTATATGCCTCAGCTAGCAGCCGAACACGGCTGGCGCACCCAATTCCTATAGAAGGTTCTGTATATATCCCACCCCCAGGTAGAGATATGTCTGCGACCACAGTGATGAGCACAAACAACGCATGGGCGCGACTATGAGAGATACTAGGAGAACCCCTACTATATTCGCCCTTATTGCCGCTAGTATACCACCCTGATATGCCCCTATTGCAAGAAGTGATTTTTCATAAATTATTGGAGCGTACCGGGATTAAAACATGGGAAGACCTTTACCATGAAGGTACATTTAAGACCCGGGAGCACATGTTCATGGGTACACAATCGTCACCGATGGACATTTTTTTGTATGTCAGGCTGCGGCAGGATATTAGGGCCACAGACTTTCCCAGTGAGCCCCCCATTTTTGTACCGCTACATAGAATTTTACTAGGAGGAAGGGCTAAGAAATTAGTCTCGACCATTTATAACACTGTTCAGGGATTAAGAGAGTGTACCCCTCCGAGCCCCAGGGCCAACTGGAACAGAGAATTGGGCATAGAACTCTCGGATAAACAATGGGACTTTTGCACACAACAAAAAGAACGTGTGTCCGCTAGCAGTAGGCTTAGAATTATTCATTACAAATTTTTGCATAGAATATATTTTATACCTGCACGCATGCATAGACGTCTTCTCCAAGACACAGACACATGTGATCGCTGCCACATGCCAGGGGCCGATTTTTTGCATCTGGCATGGGAGTGTGCAGAGGTACAGAAATATTGGACACTAGTCTTTAGGGCCTTGTCAGACATGATTAACAAAGAGGTGTCTCCATCCCCTGTCCTAGCGCTATTGGGATATGTGGAACCCCTCCAGGCAGTGCACCGTAGATATGTTGTATTGGCATTACTCATGGCCAAGAGACCAGTGGCATGTAGATGGGGTAGAGGAAGAGCCCCCAAATTTAAGGATTGGCTGGATGGTCTTGTGCATTGTCAGGACCAACTTAACATATATGCCGAACTGCTTCCACCAGTCTCTAGGCTAACAGATATATAGGCCTCCCTGACATGCTACCTGCTGGCGCACACACAGGCTGAAAAGAAGTAAATTATTAATGATTGTTGTGACGAATTGGGATGTGTTACTCCCCACTTATGCCGTGCATTGGGGTATAATGAACCGCCAGAGATGTAACCAGACGACTTGAGATTCTGCGTGGAAATGCGAAATGCCAAGTGTTGTCATGATGGTTATGAGTGTTATATGTACCTTTGGGGCGACTATTAGACATTGTACTAATGGACTGTAGTGATGATACCTTGCATCAATGAACCCCATGTGTAGACTGTCCCTAGTATACCCCTCCTCTTGTCACTGATGTACTAGAATGTCATTATCCTTCTCAGACATACTATGTGAATGTTCATGTATGAATGTGCTCTATACCTTGTACTCATAAAACCTAATAAACAAAGTAAAAAAAAAAAGATATTAACCAAAGAGAAGGAAAATAACGACTTAGGGTTTAGGGAAAAGCCAAGTTTTTCTTTTTTTTTGGAAGATTGGGGTGGCCTTGATGCTTCTGTGTTCCAAAGGAAGTTTATTCCAGAGAAAGGGACCCAGGACGGAGAAAGATCTGCCCCCTGACTGTGCCATCCTAAACCGCAGAAGTTTGGCAATACATAGGTTGGCAGATCGAAGGTTTCTACAGGGCAAATAGAACTAAATTCTAGCGTGCATGTAGCGCAGACCAGTTCCGTATAATGCTTCCTGATTGAAAAACAAGTTCTTAAAGTTGATTTTTTTCCTGAACGGAAGCCAGTGAAGATCGAGAATTAGCTGTGATACGAGGGAATTATGGGGTAGCCCAAAAATAAATTCTGCAGCTGCGTCCTGGACAAACTTCAGTCTATCAATCAGATAGTCTGGTAGGCCTAAGTACAGTCCACTCCCGTAGTCCAATTGCGCTGTGATCTGGACTTGGACTTGGACCACTTGTTGACTTGTCGTAAAGGACAGAAAATACAAAAACCTTTGCAACATATGCTGTACGGTGAAACAGGTGCCCACCACTGTGTTAACTCAGAAGTGAACCCAAGTTGTCCATCAAACTGAATGCCTCATTTTTTCACTGTTAAGCTTTGAGTAAGCGATGGCGAGGCATCAGTTGGCCAGAAAGGCTGCCAAGATACCTCTGCTTAATGACCAAAGTAGAGGAGCTCAGTCTTTGTAGCATTGCATTTAAATTGTTTTAGAGAGAGCCAGCGAAAAAATGCACTGAGGTAAATTCGGAATTTCTCACCCAGAAATGTCTCATTGTTCTTCCAGGAGCATAGCAGTTGGGTGTCATCAGCATATGACGCAATTATGGCCCCTAATGTATTTTTTTAGACTTTTATATAGCGTGAACTAGACCCTAATATATCAGGTATCAGAGCGCTTTACATGAGCACCAGTTTCGGTACAGATGGACACATTAGTTTTTTGTTAGGCACAGTGAGATTAAGTGATTTGTTCAGAATCCCAGGATGTTGAGCGTAGTTGGCAAGACTCAAACCTGGTTTCCCAGCTTCGAAGTTGACCACTCTAGCTGTAAGGCAACATCCTCTCACCGACTCTGCCAGGGCTGCCAAGGGGTTGAGATACACATTGAATAGAGTGGGGCTCAATGCCGAGCCCTGTGGCACTCCCACCCTCAAATTACGGGGATTTGCTGATAAAGGGGGCACCATACCTCTTCTCGTCTCTCCTAGTTATGAGCCTGCCCTCTAATTCCAATGGAGCTGAGATGATTCAGTAAGACGCAATGAAAAATAGTATTGAACGCGCCCGATGGATCTAACATGATAAGCAGCGCACTTGCACCTGCATCAGGGCTAATTCAGATGAAGTTGACTACCTCAAGCAGAGCTGTCTCAGTACTGCAGTTAGTGCAAAGCCCAGATTGACTAGCATGTAGCAGGTTGTTGGCTTCTAGGTAAGATAAAAGCTGTTGATTTACATGTTTTTCAACAACCTTCAAGAGAGCTGGAAGTAGGGAGCTTGGTCTATAATTGGCCAGATTTGTAGGGTCGGCCTGAATGGCACAATGTGATTTCAATGCACACATTGCACTTGTTTGCACATATTTTCTGAAAAGAATCTTAGTGTAAAATCCCCAAATCACCTTGCATAGTGCTTTTTGAGGTCCTATTTAGGAATAACAAATGTTTTCCATTGCTTTTTACAGATTGATTAATAATGCCCCCCCCCCCCCCTTGTTGTTTGTTACTTCATGCTCTTGGTGAGGCGAGCTGCCACGTTCTCTTTTAATGTTTATCAGCCATGTCTACATATGCTGGCATGGTCACTAAAAGGACAACCTACTTGCGGAGAAGTCCAAGTTCTATTATGGGAGTGTTTTGGCTTTCTAGTGTATGACAGCGTCTTAACTGTTTGATAACATGAAACTTGACCTTTATATTTTCCGTTTCTAGTACACATGGCAGACTTACATGCTTTCTACATTCACCACTTAGAGAAGTGAATGCTTGTCTAAGTAATGTTTGGGGCCCCTTGAGGATTATATGCAAGGAGTCTAATGCATTAATGCATGTGAAAAAGAGGAGAATGTCCATAATTCTGTAAGTGGAGGCGTCTTCATCTACAAGTGGGTACGTCTAATGCCAGCAGCATCAAATATAGAGGTTATCACAGAGCAGGATCCTAGATGCAAACTGTGAAATCATCATTCGGAGCATTAGAGGCAGTGCTGCTGCCTGCCCATCTACAACTCCCCTAACTGGTGTCCTCAGCCAGGCTACAAACCTCAACATGAACCCATCACAGGCTCACACACTTATTCATTACCATGCCTTCCTGTCTAATGGAATTTGTTCAGCAACTTTCTCACAACTGGCCTGTAACTATGAGGGGTGTATGCCAATGTCGAAACCTACTTTAAGTCCATGCAGTTTTACCAGATTTTTTGATCAAATGTAACTGAACTATCCATCTTTTGTTGGACCTTCCCAACTTCTCTGTTTAAAGGACATGTAAACTCAGTTTTGTTTTCACCCTTGTTGCAGCCCTACAATGTTTAAAACACATGCAGCTAGATTCATGAAAGGAAATTGCGCTCGCAAAGGGCCAGATTCTGAGAATCTGGCCCTTTGCAAGCGCAATTTTTGCATTTGGGATTCATCATCCCAAATGCAAACATCGCTATTTGCGAGGAATTGCATTTAAAGAATCTCTATTAGAGATTCCTTAAATGCAATTCATTAACCAATTTTAAATTGCGAATTCGCAATATTTGGCCGCTATTTACCACGAAGTCTGACTTCGTGGTAAATAGCAAAAAAATAGAAAAATGCACTTTAGTGCATATTTCTCTGTTGCATGTTACACACACACATGTCCTTTGGACATGTGTGTGCGCAACACCTGTGTAAATTTGCATTTCAGGGGTGCTACAGGGTGTCCTTTGGACACCCCTGGCACCCTTGAAATCGCTATCTTATTTGCGATTAGCAAATTGCTAATCGCAAATAAGGAATACTCCCCATTCATTCCTATGGGCCTTTAGGCAAATAAGGAATACTCCCCATTCATTCCTATGGGTCTGATGGTTCGCCTCTATTTTTCCAAAAGGTCCTTGATGAATATGCCCCAAGCTCTCTGTAAAGTTATTTTAAATTGGAGTTGAGTTAAATTCAAACTTTGATTAGGAAGTTGGGTGGAATTAAGAAACTCCACACTTTAGGAATCAGATTAAACTTTACTTGAGAAAAGGCTTATCTCCTTAGGCCTTCAAGGCATCCACCACGTCATGTATGAGGTGTGGGAGAGAGTGCTCTGTGCTGAGACCAACTTATTAAAAATAGAAAAACTTCAGAAGCTTTGCATTTCAAAAACCTTGCACAGTTTAGAAACTACACAAGTTGAGAGTCAGCTGACTTCGAAACTTTACACCCCTCTTCTTTAAATCAATATTTAGTAGTACAACCAACAACATCATGGTGTCCGAGCGCGGTATAAAACATTTTACCATACCATACCATCAATAATAAAAAGCAGCAAAAAGCCCTGTGTGTTTTAACACCTTGCATACTGTACCTTTTTCTCTAAAAGTATTTAGGAAATATTGATTCTATAGTGCACATCTTTAATGCTTGGTCATAGATGAGGGCCATGCCCCCCTAAAGGTTTACGTCTGGCTACCTTGTTTCATTCAGGAAATAGCATATCATTGCACCTTCCTTAAAGTGGCACATCCCCTTCGAAAACAATTTGATGACCACATTTAGCTTCCCTGGAACCTTGTGAAAATCTTTATAGGAGGGTTTTTAAGTACTAGTGTTTAAAGATTGTGCATGCCGGCTGGTAGCACGTTGAAGCCTAAGAAATATTACATTCATTGAATACTTGTAAAGCACTTTCCAAGTAGTCAGCGGTGTTCAGCTGACAAAGCACACACAATAACATAGCACAATTCAATTATTAAATGCCAAAGTCTAGTAATTTCTCAAAGCACCCAGCTGGTGGAAGTGCCGCTGTTGGTACAGGAAGCAAGTTGCACCACAGTTTGAATGAAAAGTGGATACGTGGGGACTAGAACAAAATGGAGAATGGGAACTACCTGCAAAGTTTAAATGTTTGACTCGAATTTTTGGATTCTTCAATCAACAGTATTTGGAATCTCGTAGATTACAAAATGGTGATACATCCCCTTGGGTGGATCATCATTATGCTGTTAATTTGTGTATTTAGATGTGTATAAAAGTACATAAAGTCATTTAGTTACATCAGAGCCCTGAAAATGTGTTATGGCTGGAGGGAGGTTTTCACACGTGACCAAGGATACACTCAAGTAGAGGATGGTATCTTCTTCATTTACATCATAGTACCTTCAGGTACAGCATAATCTGTAAAGTCAGGGCTTCAATCTATTTGGACAATAAGCCTTTACGGTACACAGACAAAATATCGAGTTTTAAATTTCGATATACAATTATATCGAAGTTTAAATATCGATGGGACATAATATAGAAGGTAAGTAATATCGACAGTCTTAATATCGATATTAGTATGATATTAGTAATTTCGAAGTTTTAAATATCGAGGTCAATAATATCGAAATAAATAATTTTGATGTTACTAATATCGATTTTTAAATACATTTTGTGTATATTATATTGTATTTATTATGTTTTATTATTTATTTTTAATTTAATTTAATTAAATATTGTCTTTTAGTACTGTAGCGGGTTGTGGGTTTATAGGGGAATAGGGTGGGAAGTAATTTAATTATGTTAAATTAATTATTAATTAGTAGGAATTATTAATGAATTAATTTTAATTAATTTTTAATTAATTTTAATTAATTGATTAATTGATAAATACATTCTGTAGCGGGTTATGGGTGTATAGGGGAATAGGGTTGGAAGTAATTTCATTATGTTAAATTAATTATTAATTAGTAGGAATTATTAATTAATTAATTGAGAATTATTTGTAAATAATTTTAATTAATTGATTAATTGATAAATATGTTCTGTAGCGTGTTATGGGTTTATAGGGGAATAGGGTTGGAAGTAATGTAATAATGTTTAAATAATTATTCATTAGTAGGAATCATTCATTAATTAAAAATAATTGGTAATTATATTTAATTATTTTGGTAATTATTTTTCATTAATTGATAAATATGTTCTGTAGCGGGTTATGGGTTTATAGGGGAATAGGGTGGGAAGTAATTTCATTATATAGAATTAAATATTAATTAGTAGGAAGCATACATTTATTTTTATTAATTGCTAAATAAATTTAATTAATTGGTAATTACTTCTAAATAATTAATTAATTGATAGATGTAATTTATATATGTAATTTAAACCCCTACGCTATCCAACACTTTCCCTACTGTTGCACTCTCTGGAGTTGGAATAGTAATTGTTACCCCTACGCTATCCAACACTTTCCCTACTGTTGCACTCTCTGGAGTGGGAATAGTAATTTTTACCCCTACGCTATCCAACACTTTCCCTACTGTTGCATTCTCTGGAGTTGGAATAGTAATTGTTACCCCTACGCTATCCAACACTTTCCCTACTGTTGCACTCTCTGGAGTGGGAATAGTATTTGTTACCCCTACGCTATCCAACACTTTCCCTACTGTTGCACTCTCAGGAGTTGGAATAGTAATTGTTACCCCTACGCTATCCTACACTTTCCCTACTGTTGCACTCTCTGGAGTTAGAATAGTAATTTTTAATCCTACGCTATCCAACACTTTCCCAACTGTTGCACTCTCTGGAGTTGGAATAGTAATTGTTACCCCTACGCTATCCAACACTTTCCCTACTGTTGCACTCTCTGGAGTGGAAATAGTAATTTTTACCCCTACGCTATCCAACACTTTCCCTACTGTTGCACTCTCTGGAGTTGGAATAGTAATTGTTACCCCTACGCTATCCAACACTTTCCCTACTGTTGCACTCTCTGGAGTTGGAATAGTAATTTTTAACCCTACGCTATCCAACACTTTCCCTACTGTTGCACTCTCTGGAGTTGGAATAGTAATTTTTAATCCTACGCTATCCAACACTTTCCCTACTGTTGCACTCTCTGGAGTTGGAATAGTAATTGTTACCCTGACGCTATCCAACACTTTCCCTACTGTTGCACTCTCTGGAGTGGGAATAGTAATGTTTACCCCTACGCTATCCAAAACTTTCCCTACTGTTGCACTCTCTGGAGTAGGAATAGTAATAGTTACCCCTACGCTATCCAACACTTTCCCTACTGTTGCACTCTCTGGAGTTGGAATAGTAATTTTTAACCCTACGCTATCCAACACTTTCCCTACTGTTGCACTCTCTGGAGTGGGAATAGTAATTGTTACTGCTACGCTATCCAACACTTTCCCTACTGTCGCACTCTCTGGAATGGGAATAGTAATTTTTAATCATACGCTATCTAAAATGTATTTAGCTTTTTTATTTGTATTATGTTGCTATTAATTGTTATTTATTTTTATGTAAATAAATGTATTAGTAATTTATTACATTTTTATTTGTTTTTAAGTTATGACAATAATTAATTTAGAGTTATTATTAATGAAAAATATATTATGTATTATATATTTATTAATATTAATTTGTATTACATTATGTATTAATTTTAAATAATATAGTACATTTTTAAATATGTTTATTACATTTATAAGTATTATTTTGTTAATATTACATTTTTATTATATATAAAAAAAACGATATTTTACAAAAAACGATATTTTTGTCATTCTATATTTTATTTTCGATATATTTGTACTTACCTTGTTAGGGATAGGATTCCTATATTTTTGACTTCGATTTTTTTGTTCCGATATTTTTGTATATCGATATTTTGTCAGACATTTAGCCTTTACTACATCTTGTTCGTCTTGACGGTCAGGGTCTGAAACTTAGTCTCCTTTGAGAATGGAAATCAGGGTAGGGACTCATAACAGAACGTTTCTTGGTTGGGATACAGGAGGAAGGCAGTGGTAGTTCACATATATACCAATGCACATATGCTCCCATCAACCAGAAAACAGATATTTGCAGTGGATCACTGACATAATATAGAATGACAAAATATAGACTTACCAAAATATAGTCACCAAAATATAGAATGCCAAAATATCGAATTCCTATGTACAAACAGGTAAGTACAAAAATATCGAATCCAAAATATAGTCTGTAAAAAATATAGTCAGTCAAAATATCGAATTTTTTTAAATGTCTTAAAAGTAATTTAAAATTAATGAAATAATAAATATAATTACCTAAAACATACTTAAAAATACTCAAATAACCTTAAAATTAAGATATAATTAATTTAAGTTATTAATAAAAAATGTACAATATTTTACTGTAGGATAGCAGGAGGGTAACATTTAATATTACCACTCCAGTGAGTGCAACAGTAGGGAAAGCTTTGGATAGCGTAGGGGTAAAAAATACTATTCCCAATCCAGTGAGTGCAACAGTAGGGAAAGCGTTGGATAGCGTAGGGGTAAAAATTACTATTCCCACTCCAGAGAGTGCAACAGTAGGTAAAGCGTTGGATAGCGGGAGGGTAAAAAATACTATTCCCACTCCAGTGAGTGCAACAGTAGGGAAAGGGTTGGATAGCGTAGGGGTAAAAAATACTATTACCACTCCAGAGAGTGCAACAGTAGGGAAAGCATTGGATAGCCGGAGGGTAAAAAATACTATTCCCACTCCAGTGAGTGCAACAGTAGGGAAAGCGTTGGATAGTGTAGGGGTAAAAATTACTATTCCCACTCCAGAGAGTGCAACAGTAGGAAAAGTGTTGGATATTCGAAGGGTAAAAATTACTATTTCCACTCCTGAGAGCACAACAGTAGGGAAAGCATTGGATAGCGTAGGGGTAAAAATTACTATTCCCACTCCAGAGAGTGCAACAGTAGGGAAAGCGTTGGATAGCGTAGGGGTAAAAAATACTATTCCCACTCCAGAGAGTGCAGCAGTAGGGAAAGCGTTGGATAGCGGGAGTGTGAAAATTACTATTCCCACTCCAAATAGTGCAACAGTAGGGAAAGCTTTGGATAGCGTAGGGGTAAAAATTACTATTCCCACTCCAGAGAGTGCAACAGTAGGGAAAGCACTGGATAGCGTAGGGGTAAAAAATACTACTCCCACTTCAGAGAGTGCAACAGTAGGGAAAGCGTTGGATAGCGGGAGGGTGAAAATTACTATTTCCACTCCAGTGAGTTTAACAGTAGGGAAAGTAATGATTTAATATATTATTAAAAATAAATTAAATATCAATCCCAATAAAACATTAATTGAAATTAATAACCAATTTAATATTATGTAATAATTAATTAGAAATACAACTACATATTCGTTATTAAAAATTAATAACCTATTCATAATTATTTAACAACTAATTAATTTTCAATAACAAAAACTAATTAATAATACAAATTAAAACCACTTAAAAATTAAAAGTAAATTAATTATCAATACACAAAAAGCATTTTTAACATGTAATTAATTACAATTACATTACTTCCCACCCTGTTCCCCTTTAAACCCACATCCAACTACAGAAAATACATTAATACAATTATCATAATTATCAAATATTTAATTAATACAAAATAATTACCAATTAATAAAAATTAATTGCCAATTATTAGAAATTAATTACCAATTAAAAATTAATTAACAATAAATGTAAAATCAATACCAATGATTGAAAAAAATTATTTACTTAATTACAATTAAATTACTTCCCACCCTATTCCCCTATAAACCCACAACCCGCTACAGAAAATAAATTTAGAAAATTAACATAATTATCAATTAATCAATTAATACAAATTAATTGGCAATTAATAAAAATGAATTACCAATTAAAAAATAACAATAAATTCAAAATGAATACCAATAAATAAATAAAAATATTTAATTAATTACAATTAAATTACTTCCCACCCTATTCCCCTATAAACCCACAACCCGCTACAGAACTAAAAAGCAAAATTTAATTAACAATTAATAATAATTGCTAAAAATGAATATTTAATTTAATATAATTAAATTACTTCCCACCATATTCCCCTATAAACCCACAACCCGCTACAGAATTAAATTACGCAAAAGTTAAATAACATAAAATTCATTACTTAAAATACATTAAACATACATTACAAAAATTAATATACACTTTTCACACATATACTAACATACAAAACACTTTAAAAAATGTATATTATTAAAAAATCGATATATTTAATGCCTATATTGTATACTTCGATATTTTGACTTCTATATTTTGAAAATCGATATTACTTACCTTAAATTCGATATTTTTAACCACTATATTGTGTCCATTCGATATTTTGTCCATTCTATATTTTTACTTCGATATTATGTCCATTCTATATTTTGGAATCAATATTATGACTGTTTACCATTTGCAGTGACTTCGTAGAACAACGCCACCATGGAATAATATACAAAAACATACAAGTGCCCTGGCACCATATTTTGTTTCTACCATGGTTAAAACGTTTTTGCCATTAGTTCAAGGGCAAACTATCAGTAGTGCAGCAGCCACAGTTGTATCGAACACAGGGGTCTATTGATATCATTGTTATATGTACTGCTAAAGGAATGGAGGACCAATTTTAGGGCCCAATTACAGACAGATTTTGGCTGTCTCCTATCAAATACCTACTGTGAACACTACTAATTACTACAGTAAATTTTAGAGCAACCCACGCCTCATTATTGGTTGGCTTTCTCATCAATCTCATTTACTTGCTTCTTATTGATGTTTTCAATTCCTTTTCTTGTTTGTCCCTCCCTTGGTGCATATTTTTGTTTACCATCCTTTTGACTTCTATACTTTGGTAACGCTTTATCTGGGAAAGAAAAGATCTAGCCACAGATTCCTTACTTTGGAATCTCCCCCAGGTGAGAGACTGAATCCGGAAACTTTTTCCACAGCAAGTCCATTGATTGGAATAGGGTGCTACGTGACTCCGTACCAACGTTATCACAATATGTGACGTAGACAAAGTCCATATAACCCCCTTGCTGACGCTCTGACATCAGTTTCTTCCATGACTATTTTTTGCGATGAAAACATGGAGCGAAACTGCCAATTGAGACTTTGTACTAATTTTAAAGGCACCTTTGTGACAAATAAGTATATGGATTTCCTAACAAAAACATTGAGACGAAAGAGGACTAGTTCTTAAAAAAACACTGAGTTCTTTGCTCACTGTGGGAGGTCTCAGGGGAGGATGAGAGAGGCATAAGAAATCTGCGGCTAGAACCGGTCTCTTGCAGATAATACGTTACTAAAGGTAAGTAACTTGTTCATCTGATAGAGACATCGAGCCGTAGATTCCCAACTTTAGAATCAAATACCAAAGCATACCATCCCAGAGGAGGGCCTGCGAACTGAGACCACCAAAGCCTCTAACTACAGTAAAACCTGTCTAGAACTAGAGAAAAAGACTGTACCTTAAAAATAATGCAGGTAAGCAATAACATGCTTTACAATCTAAAAACTTGTGGAAGAATCGCAGATAAGTAATGTCACAAGACATTAAAAAGCACAGGAATAAAATTATCCATGTTACCATGACAACTGTGGAAGGAACCAACCAACAAGATGAAAATAAAACTACTTGCACATTTAAGGGGATTCGAACCCATGTGTGCTCACCGCATACATACTGCAGAAGGGACCTCAGTAAGAAAGGTCATAAAGACATAGAAGGTATGGCAATAACATTACCCATGATAGTGGGACAATTTGCCAAATAACTTTATAACTAGCATCCCGTCCCGACGTTGTCCGGGTATGAATTGCTGCCGGCCAGTAGTATATTGTTTTGTAGGATTTCGTTTTGATAGCATTTCTTATCTGTGACAGGCCTGTGAAACGCTCCAATTCACAGTGCACTGCTGATGCACTTAAGAGTGCGCGTTCAATAGTGTGTGAACTCGAGTTTCCCTACTTTATTTTTCCTTGCAATATTATATAGCACGAACTTGACATCTTGGCATGAGCACAATTGTCACGGTTTAGGTGCGGTTACCTTAGGACTCCATGTCCCAGAATGCCTGCGCGTGTGTCCGTTCTCTGTGTCTGTCATGTGGTTCCCCCTCCCTTTCCTATAATTGCCTCATTTCCTGTGCACTCGGGGCTTGTCACTAGGAGTGTTAGCCTTCTTCGAGTTCTCGAGTGAATGACATCGTGTGCCTGTGATTCAGGCTTGGAACTTGTATCCGCTGGTAGCAGAGAAAGTTGCTTGCTACTAGTGCGGTGTACCTGACCTTGGATTCAGATCTCTCCATGTTGGGAGGAGCCGCGCTGGGAGTCAGATGAGACGCCTTCACGGTAGCGCGGTGTTCCTAACCTTTGACCTGTTGTGCCGCGCTGGGAGTCAGAGGAGACGCCTTCACAGTAGCGCGGTGTTCCTAACCTTTGACCTGCTGTGCCGTGTTGGAGCAGGAAGAAACGCGCTGAGCAAGTCGCGCTGAGAGCAGAACGAAACGCTTTCCGATTTCCGTTTTCTTTTTGTGTGAACTGTGAGCCGTGACATTTCCTTGGATCAACGGTTCCCGGATTGTGCTTGTTTATTTTCTTCGACTCTTCAACCTTGCAATAGTGTGGACCTCGGGCTGTGTGCCAGTTCAGGATTGGAACTTTGTCGAACACTAAGGAGGCAAGTGATTAGCTTTCATAACAAGCACTGGACCTAATAAGGTATTTCTCTTCTCTGGAAGCACCGGTAGCTTATGAGTTTAAAGCCCTCTGCTTTTTTGGGCTTCCTGTTAGACTCTCACTCTACAAGACTTTGAAGTGCTGCTGGTTCGTTTTTTCCATTTTTTTTACTTTATTTTTTCTACACCTGTGTTGATTGGATGTTTGTGGCAGCTTCTATCAGTGAGTGTCATTTTAAGCTACACATATAGTGTATGTCGAGACCAGGAAGGGGGGGGAATACTTACAGTGTTTCTTGTGAATTTCTGCAGGTACACAGATCTTAGACCCGATGTGAGGGTTCCCACTGTCCTTCTGTGCTGTAGATGATTTATGGCTGCCAGTCCTTTATATTTTATTTCTCCACTTTTCCCCTTCCCTGGGCGGGGTTCTCTTGGTGGTGTGTTATCTGTATCACTCACTTGGAGTACCTTCCCTAGGGAGGAGTGAATCTAGCATCTGCTTCGCTCCCGCCGTGTCTGGAACTACAGGTGGGTCAATCTGTTCCGAAGTGTGACAACAATTTACATTACAGAAGAACACAATCATTTGTGGTAGGCACGGGGAGACAAAGCGATTTGCCTGGAATCACAGGATGTTGAGCTGATGCCGAGATTTGAACGTAGCTCCCCAGCTCTAAATGTCGCAATTCTAGAACTTGTGGTGGCAGGTGTATCTAAAAGTGTATGTCGGTGCTGGCCATCAATGAGAGAGACCTGTGCATTTTTCAAATGGGTGGTGAAAAAATATGAGTATGTTGCTGGAGATTTTTGCCGCCGTGCCACCAATGTACTTACCGGGAGAGGGTAAACACCCATTATTCCGCATCTTTCTTTCCGCATACTTTCATTACGAAAGTACCATGACTACGCAATGACATTATAATGCATGACATTACATTTTATATGCTTTTACCACACATACATTTACAACAAAATTCGTTGTAAATGCATGAATGGCAAAAGCATGTTTTTTTTAATGTTTGGATAAGGTAAGTATGGGTATAGGGGTATATGTTTTGGGGTACTGAGGTATATGTTTTGGGGTGTTTGGGTATTTTAAGGGTTCAGATATAGTTTTGGTTATGGGGTACAGGGGTAGTTTTAGGGTTTAGGGATATGGATGGGTTTTGGGGTACAGGGGTATTTTTAGGGTTCAGGGCTAGGTTTGGGTTTTGGGGTATAGGGGTATTTTTAGGGTTCAGGGGTATGTTTGGGTTTTGGGGTACAGGGGTATTTTAAGGGTTCAGGGCTAGGTTTTGGTTTTGGGGTACAGGGGTATATTTAGGGTTCAGGGCTGGTTTTAGGGTACAGGGGTATTATTAGGGTTCAGGGGTAGGTTTGGGTTTTGGGGTACAGTGGTATTTTAAGGGTTCAGGGATAGGTTTGGGTTTTGGGGTACAGGGGTATTTTAGGGTTCAGGGGTAGGTTTGGGTTTTGGGGTACAGTGGTATTTTTAGGGTGCAGGGCTAGGTTTGGGTTTTGGGGTACAGGGGTATTTTTAGGGTTCAGGCGTAGGTTTGGGTTTTGAGGTACAGGGGTATTTTTAGGGTGTAGGGATAGGTTTGGGTTTTGGGGTACAAGGTATATTTACAGGGTTAAGATAGGTTAGTGTTTAAGGGTGTTGGGGTATTTTAAGGAGTAAGGGTGGGTTATGATTATGGGGTGCAGGGGTATTTAAAGGGAGCAGGGTAGGATGAGCACACGATATGAGACATGGCATGAAAGGCGGAATGTACCACACGCCCCCAGCGCTTGTCACGCCCCCAGCACACGCCCACAGCACAGCGCAGACACGCCCACAAGGGACTACTTTGCTGGCACGGTTCTTTTACCTTTTAAATGTATTTGGTGGGCGTCTGCATAGCATATGTCCTTCTGCTGCAACTGCCCTTTCCAACGCTGTATTGGGTGTTGTGATTGGTGCTGTGGTTCCTGAGATTACCCGCCTCAAAGGTTTGGGCTCTGTCTTTATTATATTAGTATGGATAATAAATATCAAACTATTTTCAAACATATCCAGACAAACAGAGTGTTTTATACTTATCACCTAGAGTTAGGTAAATGATGAGGAGAGTGGTCCCCTAGAAGAACAGCGATCCAGTAAGAGAAGAATAAAAGCGACAGAGAGATAGGTGACCCTGGAGATCAAGAATAGCATGACATAATCCCAGGAAAACAAAAATTCATGACTAAGGAACATGTGCAAGCTATCCATGTGCACCTGAAGGGGTGGAAGAGGTAACCGTATAGCAATGGCTATAAGACAGAACCTCAAGGGAAAAACACAAAGGCCCCCATTAGGAGTCCGCCCGCCATCCCATCGGTAAAAGGGACCGCCTGCCTTAAGGGCGGGGGTCCCGATGTATGCATTAGGATGCGGCCGTGGCGGGCGCATCCCTCAGTTTTTAACATTGTGGTGGGCGGTGCTCACTGCACCACCCACCACAAGGCACCGCCTGGCGGGGGCAATCCGTTCGACATCCTAATGGGCCCCAAAGTGTTTTAAGGCTGACAGGATGATAATCTTGTGACCAAAAATGATCATATACGCTGAGACTCCCATGGGGGGGACAAATATCAAAGTATCGAACAAGGAGTACCAATCCACACAAAAATATGATATTGTACCTCAGAGAAAGAACCCAACACGGAGTGAAGGTCCAATAGTGCACAAGCTGAAAATCTCACCTCAGGATATTTACATTTAGAAATGCTCAAATAGCATACAAAAGATCCTCCACATAGAGTACAGAACGTAACATGAAGGTATCAACTCTTGAGCTCTTCTGCAGAATAAAGCAAAGTACAAGAACTATATATCAGGAATCAATCAAAAACTTGACACAAATAAACAGCTCAAAAACTGTCAATGACAAGGATGAAGAAGAATGGCACGACTTTTGCGCCACGCAGTAAAAAGTAATCCAGAAACCACATATTATGACATATACTGTAAAGAAGACAATTGTACTGAAAAGAAATCTGCTGAATGAATGCACTACCATAATAGTAGCTGACCAGAGTACGGGTAAGGTACAAACGCGGAAAGAATTGCAAGATTACTTAAACAAACATACATTTCTGCCGTAAGCAGAAACACCACACTGGTTGCAACTAGAGGAATACATATTGCAACCCAGTGATTTATAAACACTTCTGTCTACAGAAGTGAGAAAGTAAAAGGGAAGGAAGCAAACTCTCCACTGAGTCCCTTAATGCTGGGGAAAGACAGTAATGCTGCAATAATGGAAGAGAAAATATTTCTCCTACAGCTTTCCAGCCAACTGGATTCAGTGGTTGGCGGAACCAGGTCCTCAGCAGCTGTAGCTACTTGCACCACCAGACCTTTGGTGGAGGGATGTTTTAAGAGACAATCAGGGATTGTGAGATAGCCCGGTCTCCAGGCATTCCCATTACTGGCCCTGCCCAAGCACCTAATATATATGTCGTGGAGAGACTTGTTATAAGGAAGCAAGGGCTTCACTCCTTTTTTTTTTTATCCTCATCCACGTTCATGGTTTCTAGCTGCCAAGCACCAAAAGTAGGTAGTGGGCTCATAGAGTACAGTCGTGCTGACTCAGTCGAAACTGGCTGGGAGGACAAGCGGATGGTGGTAACAATTCCCATCAGCAACACATGACTCATTCCCGACAAACCAACTGTGTTGCACAAATGGCAGATGACACCAATAAACCAGATGTTATCATAGCTGATGCCGACAGATAGTATGGGCATAGCAGAGTGATTATACCATGGCAGTGTAATCATCGGACCTGGGGGAAAAAAAAACACAGGTTCAATGTGTTCAGGCCAACAGATGCCAAAAAGCTCTCTATCTTTCTTCCCAGCCCTGGCAAGGTCTAATTTCGAGATCTGTAAAATAGAGTTACACCAATCGTGGAACGTAGGGGAGGAAGCATCTTTCCAATGTTTACAGATTTCTCTCCGACCTGCCAGAATGGAGTAAAATAATAAGTTCTTTGCTAGACTGCGAGTCTGATCCACAACTCCAAAGATAACCATACAGAGAATAATCACTACATTTAAGCCCAAAGAAGATGAAAGTTTGCTGCTAATTAAGTCCCAAAAGAACGTCAGCTGGGGGCAATCAAAGAACATATGAGTATCCGGGGCCTCTTTTAAACCACGCCTTGGACAGGCCACCGGGCCTCCCAGAGAAAATTTTGACAACCTCTGAGGGGAGTAATATTCCCTATGTAGGGAAAAAAGATGGTTTCTACGCAGCCAAGCTGGTTTAACTAAATCCCAAAGAACCCTACAAGAGATTGGCCAGAGATCATTCACATTCACTCCTGGCATTAATTCTCCCCACAGTAACTCTGGGAGAGAGAAGTTACCATCGATGTCCTCTAATATTAAATTGTACCACACAGAGATCTCTTTCTTTGCTGGTGGTTTACCTACCAGAAGAGTTTCGAGTTCACAGCCTCCTCCTAGTGGCAAGTTTGTTTGTCATGCAGATTGGGTGGTAGCAGCTTGAGCCCAACTCGATATTTGTATATATTTAAATTTAGACATGTTTTGCCTCACTTTGTTTACTAGATACTCCCAAGGAAGCAAGGTCCCTTCATCAAACAAATCCCCCCAGGTGGATATTCCAGCTTCTCTTAGTGGTAGTGCCAGCACATCACTAGGCCCAGCTTGGAGCCAGGGGTAGATCCCAAATTGGAGATCTACTAGAATAGTACCCCAAATTAATTGTAGATCTTATCTTTGCCCAAGTTCTTACCAGGCCATAAAGCACCTTCAATTTTAATTTTTTTTTAATTTGGGATCCCCGAACTTGAAGAGGTAGCCTGATAGACCAACTCCTTCACAGCGTAGGAGAGCCGAGAACATTTTGCCTACTCACTCTTCTGTCGGTGTTTTGAGAAGCATGCGTGAGTGCGAGAGCTGAAACGCCCACGCATAAATCTGTATATCGGGGCCCGCCAGTCCACCCTTCTCCCTACAGCGCCTGATCTTTTTCCAGGCTATCCTAGGATTTTTGTTTTTTCAGAGAAAGGAAGAGATTTCTCCCTGCAACTTAGCCAGCAAAGAAGGGTAAAAAAAAAAGTAGGATTGTATTAAACAAAAAAGAAACCTTTGGTAGGATTGACATCTTTACAAGATTTGCTCTTCCCAACAGAGACAAGGGGAGGTGTTGCCAAGATCTCATTTACTTACGACACCCTTTTGCAATTGCTGCAAAATTTAAAGGGGCAATCTGACTGATATCTTTAATGATATTCAGTCCTAAGTAACGCAGGTTTTCACTAAGATGTTGATTAAAGCCACTCACATCGTCGTTCCAAGTCATAACCTCAGTTTTTGAGGTATTTACCTCATACCCTGACACTTTCCCAAATTCCAGAGCTAGTTTAATTGATGCAGGGAATGCGGTACTGATATCCGAGGTCATTATCATGACATCGTCCGCATAGAGGGCAACCCTCTTTTCCCAATCTCCATATACAAAGGATTTGATGGTATTATCCTCTCTTAATCTCTGTGCAAAGGGCTCTATATAGAAATCAAATAGGAGAGGGGATAGAGGGCAGACCTGCAGTGTACCTCTAGTTACTGCAAAAGGTTCAGACAGAGCCCCATTTACCAGCACAGAGGCTGATGGACAGTTATACAGCAATTTTGCAGCCCTGCGAAAACCCTCTCCCACTTTGAATTTTCTCAAGGTCCCCGACAGGAAAGTCCAATTAACCCTGTCGAAGGCCTCGGTGGCGTCCAACGTGAGGATAGACAAAGGCATGGAATCCTTAATTGCTATGTCTATGGCACCTATAGGATCGTAAGTGAGTTTGTACAACTGACGAACCTTCACAAAGCCCTTCTGATTAAGATGTAAGATATCAGGGGCTGCCTGGCCCAGCCTGTTTGCTAAAAGAGATGTGAAGATTTTGTAATCCGCGTTCAGGATTGATATGGGACGGTAAGACCCACAGTCGTTAGCAGGTTTGCCTGGTTTCAAAATGAGCGTGATAGACGCTTCATTCCAAGATGTAGGTGGTAAAGCCCCGTCCTGCAGTATGTGATTAAAGAGTATTACAAGGAAGGGTGAAATTTCAGCCGCCAGATTTTTATAGATTTCAGCTGGCAGGCCATCAGGGCCTGCTGCCTTGTTACTCGTGCTTCCTTGGATAGCTAATGTAACCTCTTCCTCTGTAATCTCCCCATCCAAAAAAGCACTTTGTTCTAAAGAAAATGATGGAAGGGAGACACCTTCTAACTATCTATCTACTTTATCTAAGGTGATGTTCCTGTCCTCCTGGTATATCTTTTTGAAGAAATCCTTAAAAGCTGTTCTGATTTCTGTGTCCGAAGAGAGGGTGCCATTGTTCGTAGTTACCGAGGCTATGATGTTTCGTGCCTGGTCAGTTTTGGTCTTCGAGGCCAATAATTTACTGGCTCCCTCGCCATATTCGAAATGGGATAATTTACTACTCTGCCATCTTTGGAGGATACGTCGGTTCAAGACACAGAGTTTAAACCCTGAAGGCATTGCAAGAAGAACACAATTTCTCACACAAAATATGGAGGTGGGCCAAAAAACGCCCCCCTAACAGCTCCAGATCCACGTTGCAAGCAAAAAAAGAAGGAAGGGCTATCAGCTCATCGGCGAGGGGGTTATATGGACTCCATCAACGTCACATAGCGTGATACGGAATCACGCAGAGTCCTCTTCGAATGTGCAGATGTGCTGTGGAAAAAGATTCTGGATACAGTCTCTAGCCTGGGGGAGGGTTCTAAAGTAAGGAATCTGCAGCTAGATGTACCTACCAGATTATTCCAGTAAGAAAACGGAAGATCTCAGAATTCAAAGCAAAAAACCTGGATGGGAGAAGCTGCTCACTCATTGAGCAGTGAGACTTGAAAGAGCTGTCTTGCTGGGACTAGTAGTGCCTACATTCTTACAATAAGAATGGTAAACTAAACCAGCTAGAAAGATATGCTTGATTGGCTAAAAGGTGAGATAAAAATGTAATGTAATATGAAGGGCCACTCATGTGGAAAATGGGTACAACCTCTTTCACAGTTTCTCCTATAGCTGGCACGGAGTGATAGTTGTGGTTATTTCACCAGACTCTACTGATCGTCGTTCTTGGGCAGAAATGGCCTCTCTTGTATCTCTGAATCCACCCAGAGAGAGCTCATTAAATATTCGGTGGGAATAGTATCTGCCCTATGCATCACAAGTTTGGTATACTGGCCCACCCTCCCCACTTCCTTCTAATAACTACGTTTGGAAACATTAATGAAAATGTTGCATTATAATAGGACACAACTCTATCCACTCTATCCACATACATATATATATATATATATATATATATATATATATATATATATATATATATATATATATATATATATATATATATTTCTCCAAATTATTCTTTTCCAGATTACAGAAACCGCACTCACAGGGTATCTTTTCCCTCAGTTAGTTTATTACAATTTCAATGTCCATTTTCGAGGAACAACTACCGACTAGTTTCGTGAACACAGTTCACTTGATCACGGTTAGTCTGTTACATTCGAAACAACCAATTAGTACACCTTCTTACAACATGTGATTGTTGACATCATCATACCATTTTCTGCCTATCATGTTGCCTTATGGGATTTGTAGTTTGGTGTTATAACTGACAATGAGGAAACTTTTTTATATACTTTCAAATTATATCTAATTTTCACCCATTACTGTGTGATATCTCATCCGCCCTTATATCACTATTTTTATAATTTATTATTCCATAATTATATGTTGTTTTTTAAAAACAATTTTTTTATATCTACCATGTTTTTATTTATTTATGAGATACTCCTAAACGCCCATCAGCCACTGGAGAATTATTTTATTCAATCATATATTTATTTACATATTTTTTCTACGGGAATGATATTTCTTATTATCACCCAACATTTTATCTACATAGAATGCTTTTGCATTAAGCTTTGTATCGCCCCCCCAGTGGGTCTTACCGATCTTCCAATTGATATTGTCATGCACCTTCTATTTTTTCTTCCCCTTTTAGCAATATTTGACATTTTTGAGGGTTTCGTCCCCCATTTGTTCATAATCACTTTTTTAATAGAATTTTTGGCCCTCTACTTAGCTTATTATCGCAATTTTTATTCATCTTATTATTTATATAGTAGATTTATTAAAGCCCTCCAGTGGGCCTACGTGGTTATATTTAACTTTACCTGGTGATACATTCCCTTATTATGAACGGCAATATCTCATTTTAGATGGATTTTTTATTTTTTGTTACTTATTAAAATTTGATCAATCCAAACATTCTTTTACCAATCTTTCCCCTTTGTTGGTATTGTCACAAAAGTTCAATATTTTATCAGTTACCAGACTCGAGTTCAAACCAAAAAAACGTTCATTATATTTACAAATGAACATATTAGTCCTCGCTCTGATTCAGTCCATATGGTGACAGTGTTCTAAAGTTTAAGATCTGCCTCGACTCTCTTCTTCTCAACTTTCTTATCCGGTCACCCCCTCTTACATGTGATGGAATTGATTCAAATGCATAAAAGGATAGTTGCTTCCAGTCTCCTTTGTGTTCCGCCTCCATGTGTTTGGCAATAGCATTGCCTCGATCTTTATTCACAGTGGCACGAACATGTTCTTATATCCTTTTTTTTAATTCACATATCGTGCTGCAAATGTACATTAACGGGCAAGGACATTCCACAACATATACCACAAACTGGCTCTTACATGTTAGTCTCTAATCCGCCACATGCAATTGTCTGGGAGTTTTACTTCCGTTTTGTTGCATGCTATTTGGCAAACTTTGCAACTAAAACATTTTAAGAAACCTTTAGTTTTTAACCATTGAGTACCTTTTTGTTTCCCAGTTCCTTGGTGGTGACTGTGGATTCATTTGTCCTTTAAGTTTTTTGCCCTTCGGAATGTGATATTTGGATGGGTACCCATGATTTTAACCACTGTTGGGTCCAGTTGTAATACGGGTTACCTTCGGAAATATACAAAGTAATCTGTCCATCTATTCTTCCCTACTTAACAAATCTGTTTAATAATATCTTGTTAGAAGGTGCCTTACCTCCTGCTTCCTGGGATAGGGCCTCTATAACCCTGATTTTAAAGCCTGGCAAACCTGCAACCAATTGCGGGTCATATAGACCAATCTCAGCTGTTAGTACGGATTATAAAATCTTTGCAGCCGTACTTGCGAATAGATTGGGGGGTGTAGCAAATAACATCTTGCATATGGATCAGAAAGGTTTTGTAAAAGAGAGGCAACTGCACGAACTGACGTATGACCTCATTGGTGCAATAGATATGGCCACTTCAGCATCACTTCCTTTAGCAGTTTTCACTCTTGATGCCACAAAGGCCTTTGACAGGGTAAACTGGGTGTACTTAGAAGAAGTGTTAAAAAAGTTCAATCTGGGAGACAACTTTAGACGAGCAGTAAAACTACTATATAAAAACCCTTCTGCTTCACTATTGGTTAACGGGGAGCTTACGGAGCCATTCGATATTACACGAGGAACCCGTCAAGGGTGTCCCCTCTCTCCACTTTTATTTGATTTATATATCGAGCCTTTTGCTCAATTGATTCGGGAAAATACCAACATAAAACCTTTTATTTTTGAAGGTTGGGAACGGAAGTCGCACTATACGCGGACGATGTCCTTATCTTTTCATCTGAGTTAAGTTCAGCTTTCCCTACGGTCATATCTATCGCAGAAGAGTTTGGGGTAATATCCGGTTATGAAGTGAATGCATCCAAAACCAGCATTATGGTTTGGAATCATCCTGCACCGGTTGTAGGAGTACATCCAAGTGCCACCCTTAGGTATCTCGGGTTAAATATTTATACGGATATTAATAAGATCGCCCCCTTAAATTTTGCCCGGGTGGCTAAGGAAGCTCGAAGATTGCTGAGATCATAGTCAGCTCTTCCTCTTTTCCTGATAGGTAGATCTAATTTGGTTAAAATGATCATTTTACCCAAGATTATGTTTTTGTTTAACACTATCTCTCTTTTTTTTGATCCATCTTTGACTGCCAAACTCCAAACGGAATTAAATAGATTCATTTGGAACAGCCGCACGCCCAGGTTATCCTGGAAGAAGATTAGACGGCGTCGAGAAAAAGGAGGCCTCGCAGCACCAGACCTCCAGATATATGGCTGGGCTTTCCAATTCTCCCATATTAGGATGCTTTTAAAGACCCCTAATAACGTAGGGAGTGGAAAATTATCCGTAGCACTCCTCAAAGGAGAAAAAATTGGGCCAACAAACTTTTTGTTAAAATTTGGGGATCCCAAGTACTTTAAGAAGGTCAAGTTAAAGGTGCTGAGGGACTTAGCCAGAACATGGACAAATCTAAGACGTACACTCAATTTGGATTACTATCAAAGTCGGGCACAGCTATGGGACTCGCCAGGTGCTCCATCTTGGCTTTTGGATAGTTTAGCCCTCCCAGTTAGAGAGGCTGGGATCTCAGCTTGGGGGGACCTGTTTGTTGACAGAGTATTACTTTCATGGGAGTCCTTGAGCTCAATAATAGGAATTCGCTTTTCACGATTTAAATACCTTCAAATTCAGAGTTGGTCCCAAGCTTACAGTCTAGGAAGGGGTAGGCATAAATTAGGTGCTGATAACAATCTTGTATCCTATCTGATGGACAAACCTCCTTTTAAAAAAGAGGTAACATTCTGGTATAATCTTATACTAGACGAGATTGATGGTGAATTCCTGCTACCCCACTCCCTCTGGGAAACATATATACCCAACACTGATGTAGAGGGCTTGTGGCTCAAATCATTTAAGACTCTGGGGGAGACTGTAAAACCATCTTGGCTTCGTCGAAACCACTTGTTCACCCTACATAGAGCGTACTATTCTCCACTACGTTTATCAAAGTTCACCAATAATGCTCAGGTCTCATGCCCTAGATGTGGTTTAGCAGCAGCCTCAGATACACATATGTTCTTTGAGTGTCCCTATATAACATATTTTTGGAATGAAATTTGTGCTTCCCTCTCACTAGCAATTGATCTACAAGTCAGTCCTTGCCCCACGTTAGTTTTCTTTGGTATTATACCTGAGATTGAAGGTCTAAGTAAAAAACTGGTCTTCTATAGTTGTTTATTAGCTAGAAGTGAAATTTGTAAACGCTGGAAAGACAAGACACCTCCTCTCTATACAGAGTGGCGAGCAGCGATGTTACAGATGTCCAAAATAGATATGGCTAGAGTAGGCAACCAACACAAAAGAAGATTTTGGCTACTTTTGAACTGGTAACTATAGGCCAGAACATTATGGGTTTTTTTTTTCCCCAAGTCCTATGATTGTGCTGCTTGGATGGATCATTTGATCCCTTTTTGCTTTACATACCCTATATATGCGACTTCAGCTATGAAATGGGTTGTATATAGCAGTTCACCAACCCTGTTGGTACCAGTAGATGAGGATAAAGTTGGGATGCGTGGCATTGTGGGATACGTCGTCAGCTACCATCTAAATCCCCCCCAGTCTACCTGGGCCAGTGCCTCAGTCATCTTCTATATTTCCCCGTCACTACATGGTCACCAAAGGCGAATATGAGGACGCAAAAAAAAAAAAGAAAAAAAAAATAATAATTTCAAGTTTTTTCTTAATATCTTCGTTATTTGTTTTGATTCATTTGAAAATCCAAAATCAGTCTTACTGGATCTTTTTTCACCTGTGTGTCTTCAAGATGTTTCCTCTTTAATGTGTCATCTCTTAGTTTCTGGTCAGCTCTCTTCCAACTTTTTGCCACTACATGGGCTTTATATCCTCGTTGTTTAAACCTTTTGGCTGTATTTATACTTTGTTTTTCCCATTCCTCATTTTCAGAACAGATCCGACGGATCCGTAAGGTATGTTGTCAATTACTGTTGTTTTGTGAAAACTTGCAGCATGTAATGTTGCATTAGTAGACGTTGATTTACGATGTAATGTTGTCTGTAATTTGTTTTCTTGAACCTGAATTTCAGTGTGATTTTTGCACTTGTGGAATTTAAGATTTGAAAATATTCTTCGAATTCCTCAGCTGTTCCATCCCACACTATTAGCAAATCATCAATGTACCTTAGCCACTTTGCTATTTTGTTTATGTATTGGTCATTATTCGGATGCCACGCCAATTGTTGCTCCCACATCCCATTGTGAGACACGCGTATCCAGGACTGAAGGAAAAGCCCATCGCACAGCCTTTGATCTGTTGATATACTTCTTCTCCAAAAAGAAAGACATTTTGACTTAAACACATTTCCAACATATCCATTAGCATTTGATTATGCTGATTGTATTGGATGTTCCTTTCTTTTAGAAAAAACCTACATGCCATCATCCCAATGTCATTATCAATGTTTGTATACAGGGACGTCACGTCCATTGTCACCAATTGATATGTTTCCTGCCAGGGAAGATCTTGTAAATGTCTCAACAGGTCTGTGGTGTCTTGAATATACAAACTTAAATTTAATACAAATGGCATTAAAAAATGATCGATATAAATTGCAATTGGTTCTAACAATGATCCCTTTGCCGACACAATTGGTCTGCCGGGCGGTTTTATGGGATTCTTATGTAACTTTGGTAAAAAAATAAATTGTTACTGTGATCGGATGATCAGTAATTAGAATTTATTTTTCATCCTCATCAATTACTTTTTTTGAAAACCATTGTTGTATTTTTGAGTCAAAAGTATCTTTGTATGTCTGAGTAGGATTTTTGTCGAGTTTCCGATAATATTTTTTGTTTATTATTTATTATCGGAAACTCGACAGTCGTAAAGTTAGACTTATGTCTAAGTTTACCTTTGTGAATCGGGCCCAAAATATTCTTTCAATGTTTAACATAGGCCATCATATTAGAATGATATTTTAAACATAGGTGATTAGAAATATAAATGAGTAGATTTATTTTTGTAAAATATGAAGTCGAATCAGCTTAAAAGTATGAAGTTACATTTTCAATCCAATTCAAAAAGGCAACTTACACTTTTAAATAAGTTTACGCTTCTTCTTAAAAGCTCAGTTTTACTGAGTTTTATAACTATAAAAAGGATTTACTGTAGTTACATTTTCAGTCATATCCTCCCAGAAAATGGCCTTTCTCCATCATCCCCTGCACAAAATTTTTTATTATTCTCAGATGAGTCATCACATCTGTGGACTTCCCGGACATAACCCCCTACAGTCCCTCCTCGTCTACATCTCTCCACGAGCCCATATTTTTGCGAACATTTTGGGCATCTTCTTGTTTTATTCACCTGTTCTTTAGCCTGCATCCACCAGTCCATTGGCCCTCAAATGATTCGCAGTGTAACCACCTGGGGGATAAGTTCAAGAGATTTTCCAAGAACAAGGGACATTCTGCATTTCGCCCACATCCAAAATTTTAAAACCTTTGGGCTGTCCCATACAGTGTGCAGGAGTATAAACTCCTATTATTGCAACCTTTTAAACAACTCATTGTGTAGAGCCTGGTCCTAGTATAACAAGCTCTGTGGAAACATTTCAGTTGTATCAATCAAAATCCAGCCCTGATGGTCTCTCCCCCGATATCTGCATGCTGCAAGCCAATCATCATCTTCCGGTCTACCCAGATGTCTTTTCCATCTCTCTGCGGGAATGCTAATAGTCTTCAGAAAGATAATTCACCTGGACTTGCTGCTGTTTCCCACAACTGTGTGAAAGACTAAATCCCTGCTTCAGTGTCTACAGAGCTGCTGGAATCGCGCAAACCAACATCGTTCTGCGCTCCGTGTTGCTGCCTCCCCGGGGACTCGCTGGTGTGAGCGAGAGCTGCACTCGGCACGCTCTGTCACCCGCTCCCAGCTAGAGTCCACAGGGTCGAGGCCGGGCGGAGCAGCGCATTCAGCCCGGGGGACTGCGAGGACCAGCAACCCTTGCTGGGACCAGCTGGTTCCTCTTCCCCCAGGCGACACGCCCATCGGCGATACAGTTATAAATAACATCCGGGTCAACGCGCAGCGGGACGCGCGCGGGACCAAGCGCGGAGCGAAGCCCGGGCAAAGGGCGGGCCGTCTGTGGCCGTCCGGGGACGACTGAGGACGGGACGGGCCACCCCACTTACATCTAGCCTAAAAGGAGTTTACTGAGCTATACTCTGAAACTGATTTGAAAATATATCTCAATCTTTACTGATCAGTCCTTATTGCAGACCCTGAAATAAAGTCATTACAATCACACAAAACCAATTGCGACTACTATAACAAAAAAGCAGATCTCCGGCCCCAAATATGAGGGCTCTAAAAAAACTTCGCTCACGAACAATCTACATGAGGCGCATGGGGACAGACACAGCGGTCAGAAAGTCTGTAGACAAATCATTGAAACCCGGTCAAATATCAAGTACTCCAGCTATAAGCAAATATTTCTCTACCCTCTCCAAGACAAAGTCTCTACCTTCATACACAACTGAAGATCAAAAAAAGCTGGATCCTTCAATAAATAAGGTTGAACATGATTCGTTACTCTTCTCTGATCAGAAATTCTTTAAACAAGGACAGACAACAATTGAAAGTAATCTGGCAAATATCTCTCTTCCTGAAGAACGTCAAAAATTATTCCTAGGTACGTCTCAAATAATTTCTATAACACCTATAAAAAATCAGGACAACGAATTACCTTTCGATGTGTCTGTAAATAACAATACGAAGACAGAACAAGAAAAATCAGAAATATTATTAAATCAAAAACACCCACTAACCAGTTCACCAGAAAAATCACCTAACCTATATTCTAATCAGGCCAATATCACTGACCCCAATTTGACAAATTTAAATTCTGGAAATACTGCCTCTCCCCTGTCAAAAGCACTTTTTTCGTTGCAAGAAATCTTGGAATCAGTACTCACTCACCTTGGTCAAATTCTAGCTAACTCTGACGATACTTTAGACGTACAAATAGGAATACTCAAATTCCTGGTTGAAGAAAAAAAGAAAAAAGAACAAACCAAAGTTACACCAAAAAAACTTGAAGCAGTCGAATTAATACAAACTGAAGATTTTCAAAAAAATGGAACTACGACTCCAAAACAACAGGAAGCAAGTTCACAAACGAACGACGTAGTAATAATCGAGACTAAAACCAAGGAACTAAGAAATAAGAAAAAACCTCTTATCACATATTCTCTTAAAAAATTGTTCAAAGATGAATCGGAAAACATCACCGGAAATAATACTAAGCACTATCCTATCTTTTCGAATAAAGTATCCAACAATAACCCAGATCAGATTATCGGGGAAAATAAAGCAGAGTCATCGGGAGGTACTGCCGAACAGGAACGCAGCCATCGAGAAAGATCTGAAAAAAGTAATGACAGGGAAAATGCAAGGGGGAAGAGGAAGAGAAAACCATTGAGAAGAATACAGAGAAAAAAAGGGAATAAACTTAAATTTCAAAAATTCACTCCCTTAAACTTGGTGAACTCTCCAGAAACTCAAAAAACACCGCCGGCAAAACCTTTGAATCCAAAAGCAGAAGAATTTTGTCCACCGACAGAAAATAGAACAACAGTACGAAATTCCATGGACACAAATGAACTATATAACAAGAAGTCTCAACCATGGGAAGGAATTCCATCTAAGCACATAATTATTGAAGAACTATTTCCCACAGATAAGATGCCGTTTAATCGTGGTAGAATAATCAATCTTTTACAAGAAATACCATCCTTGAACTCTCTGACAAGCAAAGAAATCGACCTAGTACTCTTTCCAAAAAAAGAAAACGATAAATTAGTGCAGGTATCCTTTTTTTCTCCAGTTTTGCCTGGAATAATAATTAGAGAGAAGGAAATTCTACACAAGAATGGCTATGACGTAATCTCTGTAGTAGATCCTAAAACCAACAATCAGAACAAAGGTATATTAGGACAAATCAACAGAAGAAATGAAAATATCAGCTCAAATTGGGGAGATTCAGCATCAAATATCATGAGAAAAGACTCACTTAAAATACAAGTAATGCAAGGTGAGAGGTCTGTATGGTCTCGGGACTCAAGCTCTAGTAATACTGAGAACTCAATAAAATCTTGGGCATGGTTATCAGAAACTTTAAACAGCAAAAAAACGGTTAATCCCCAACAATATCAAGTTTAGCAAAGGTCTGACGCTACTGTCTTGGAATCTGGCTGGGAAAACTGATATAAAAATGAAACACGCAACTAAAGATTTCCCAGATATCATTGCCGTCCAGGAAACATGGTTAACTAATCCCTTTACACAAAAAGGATACTACGTATATGAAACTCTGGCAAAAAGATCTAGAAGGGGGCATGCCAAGGGTGGTCTAGCAATTTTACTAAAAGAAGATCACGCTTGGTCACAGGAAATAATCGATACAAACATAGATAATCTACAATGTTTAAAGGTATCACTTAAAACTCAAACGTCAGCCACATTTGAAAAAATATTGCTTTTCAACATCTATGCACCTCCCAGTAACAATTGTGATTTGCTATTTGACCGCCTAATGGAGACCATTACTCACATCATCGAAGATCAACTTTATTTGCCATATATTATAATGGGAGACTTGAACGCTAAAATTTCAAACTGCGAAATAAAGAAATGGGCTCTTCTTTTTAAAGAGGAATCATTGGAAACATCACTCCCTGAATTCCCAAAAGGAATTAAATCAGATAAGAGAGGTCGCGCACTACTATCATTTCTCCCCAGTATTAATGGGACAATATTAAATGGTAACATGAACGGAGATAAACCAGCATCGTTCACAAGGCAGGGAAATGGATCTCCCTCTATCCTTGATTATCTTATATGTGGGATCGAAGAAAAAGAACAAATGATCCAACTTTCGATTATATTCAATGAGGAAAGTGATCATGCCCCTTTATATTTATCAACTCACTGGATTGCACAGTCTTCTTTCCAGAACCAGCCAATATTTCATAAAACCAAAACGGAAGTAAACCCAATGAAGCGTCGTATTTATTGGGGGACAGAAAATTTGGACCATCTGAGGTTATTAATCTCCCATACCAATCTGTTGACTACCATATACTCAGTCGATCCTATAAAGAATTTTGAACACTTAACAAATAAGCTCAAACATGCTTTACAAAGTAAATTAGAACACACCAGATCAGTAAAAAGTAAATGGAGAACTAAGAATAAAAACTGGAACCAACCAGTCGTAAAACAACTCAATAGGTTGATTCGAGCCCAGTATCTGAATTTCTCGTCTATAAACAAAAAGGAAATCAATAGATTAAAGAACCAAATACGACGAGAAAAAGCCAAACAGAAAAAACTGAAGCAGGACTCTAACTGGACTGAAATCCAACAAGCAGCTAAACAAAACAACCAGCGCAAATACTGGGCCCTGATTGCAATAATGACAGGATCCAAAAAAAAGCTGGAAGCAACTCCAGTTTCGGAAGAAGACTGGGATATTTACCTTTGTGAGCTATATAAACCGAACAAGTCTATTAAAAATGGAGAGGCTGAAGAACAAATCATGGAAACGAATGACACTAAAACCAACAAAACATCGGCAGTGTCTGTCTCTATGAATATCAGAAAGGCAAGAAGCACGGGTGCATCGGGCCCCGATCAGATACCTATCAAGGTCTATCAAACCGACCATAAAGAGTGGGGACGGTTGCTCTCGCCACTATTTAATTATATATTCGACAGCGGCAAAATGCCAAACTCCTGGAAGGGAAGTATAATAATCCCGATTTACAAAAAAGGAAAAAGAAACATACCAGGAAACTATAGGCAAATTGCCCTCATGGATGCTGCCGGGAAGATTTTTGCAGCAGAAATTTTGGATAGGCTGAAAACCTGGGCATTTTCATCGGGTCTAATTCCTAAGTTTCAGTCTGGATTTCGTCCAAATCACGCAGTTACCGACAATGTAGCAATCTTCCAAACCATCTTAGATAAGTATGTATCAGTGAAAAAACAATCCATTTATGCAGCGTTCATTGACTACTCGACAGCCTTTGATCGAGTGGATAGTGGATGTGGTCAAAGTTAAGAAGAATGGGCATTCCGGATCAGCTGTTACATTTAATAGTGAATCTACACAGTGACACCTGGTGCCGTGTCCAAATGGGGAGTGACAAGGGTCTATCGAAGATAATACCAAATGGCCTAAAACAAGGGTGCCTCTTGGCTCCAATTTTATTTTCTTTGTATTTAAGTGACTTACCATCCCAACTACAACAAGGGCTAAGCACTCCTCCAAAGATAGCCACTGAGTGTATTTACTCCCTGCTGTACGCGGACGACATAGTCATGCTTGACCTAACACCCTTTGGACTTCAAAATCTTCTAGATATTTTACACCAGTATTCTAGAAAAAAAATTCTAAATCCAAATATAAACAAAACTAAAGTGGTTGCTTTTTCGAAGCAGAAGAAAAGGGTAAGGTACGAATGGAAGTTGGGAGGTGAGAAGCTAGAGCAGGTAAAGGAATATACATATCTGGGCAGAATCTTCTCACAAAATATGAGTAACATCAATCAAATCAATCACCTAAAAAGGAAAAGTGATCTACATGCTGGGGCCTTGTCTCGCCCATATTCTGCCACTGGACATAGGCATTTCTCTGCACTAATACAAGTCTATCGAGCCAAGATCCCACCGGTCCTGTCTTATGCTTCGGAGTATATTCCTTTTAAACAATGGACCTATATGGACTCAATTGAAGGTAAAATATTAAAAAATCTACTGAAAATCTCTACATCTACCCCAGTACAGGCGTTGAGACTGGAATGTACCATTACGAGTGCATATGCCACAGCCGTAGCTAGTGTTATAAGGTGGGCCTATAACCTTCTCCATTCCAAAGGAGGCAATCTACGAAGTTTACTAAAAGTTGAGACATTCAATATCGGTTCTACCCATCTTACCTTTTCCAAAAATATGCGAGAGGCCTTTCAGCTCGCAAAAGTCAGTGTGGAAATTTTGTCTATGTGGTCACCAGCACAACTCAAACTTTTTCTAAAAAACTTCACCCCCAAACTGAGCTACGAGATTGACCACTTACATTGCGATAGACTATCCTCGTATAAGATCTATGCAGACTCCCAGGAATATAAGCAAAATCAGTCCTATTTAGACTATACTCTTATACACGGTGCAAGGCGTGCAATTATGATGTTGCGCCTGGGAATACTTCCTGTACTAACCTTTACTTCCTCCTGGAGATCAGACAGTTCTGCTCTTTGTACCCTTTGTCAAGGGGGCAATCAGAATTTGGAACACCTTCTTTTTATATGTCCAAACACAGAAATAGTAAACGCAAGGTTAGCATGTCTTAAGCCCATTTATCGGTCCTGTAGGATTGTTAACTCAAAGGACTTTTTATCAATTTGTAAAAACCCCCCAAATGAATACGTTTGTTACAGAATTTTAAAATTTTTGAAAATTTCATTGAAAATTTATTAAATGGAATGTATAAAGTATATATTTTATTTTGTGGTCCTCAAAAGAGTACCGTTACAAAAATAACATTTTTTTTGACTTTGACTTGATAATTCTAATTTAATTTAATATATGTGTATTGTTTCATATTTATATAATTAGCCTGACAGCTATAAAGACAGAGTATTTATTATAATAATAATTTCAAAGTGGATCAACTTATCCATGTGCCACAGGCCTACTACTAGTTACTGGTGTGATGTTCTTCGTTATGCCCAATAGGGAGTCTGTGCTGCTATTTATGTCACTGCTTCAATGTAATGATGTTAAAGGTTGCCCTCTCAGACACCACAGACGCAGTCAGTGCCCAAATTTGGGAGGTGAAAGGGTTGAGTGGGCTTGAAAGTTTGTCCTTCACATCGAGCAACCTCCACATCTCACACCAGACGATCCGGCAGAGGGGAATTACAGCAGCATATTTAGTCGCATTCCACTGAACCCTGACCCTGACCAAAACAGGATTTCACTTCGCCTCCACCATTAGCATAGTGGTATTCTGGAAAGAACAACAAGGTCCCTTATTTTCTAGTGTAAAGAAGGAGAACCACACGGAGAATATTCCAATAGGACACTTATAGGACAGTTCCTTCCCGATTTATCCCACAGGGCATGAAAAGGTTTGAGCTGCCTTTCAGTATCAATTCCTAGTAATCAAAGGTGAACCAGACTACAAGCCTCTATGATAGCTAGACTGTTGTTAATGGCTATGCCTACTCTGGATATGATATATACATTTATGAATTAAATAAATGTACAACAAACATCCATTAAAGCATTTGTGAATTGGTATCCTCATGGCATATTACACAATGAAAAAGTGGGTTGAGGCTATAAAGTTAAAATCATCTAAATCATCAAAAATGTCTGGCCAAAGTGAAACTGGGAAATCTTTCTTTAGCTCACCAAATTACATGACTTGTCCACAGCTAATAAGCTAAATAATGTGTAAGATTTCATGGCTATTAAAGAAGCTATTGAATTATCTTGAAACATTTTCCTGTAATGTCGGAGACATATTCCTTTTTGCGCACAGATTTCTGGCGAGCGTTAAACTATATTGGCTAAACATCTTGGAATCGCACTATTTAATTTAGTGTCTCAATCAATTCAAATTAAAGCTTCAAAACAAGAAACCCTGAGGGACTTTGAGAGAAGTCTGATTAAACAATCAACCATAGCTAGTCAGCAATATACTATCAAGTGCAGGAGGCCACTAACAATTGTAACAGACGCAATGTAAATACTGATTGGGATAAAACTGTTTAGAACATGTTCTAATTTATGGAAAATGTGCTTGACAGATATAGTTGAAGTGCCTTGAAATTCTGGAGAGAACAGTCTCTTTAATTAGGTTGCAGCACCCAATCATAGATACAGATAAGTAAATCACTTTGTAAGTGCACCATTTGTTTTGTTTAACTAGTACTTTCGTAATTATTCTTAACTCCATATCCATCCTGATTTTATGTTCTATGTAGTTTTTGCCTTTGTGTCTGAGTGAAGTGGTATATTGGCATTTACTATTGCAAATAGTTTGGATCTTAGAATGGTTTAGTTTATACTCCCAAAAATTTCCAGTTGTGCAAGAAGCATTTTCTGTTGCCTCAACTGTCTGTAGATTTTCATTCCAGTCACAACACCACCTACATAGATCAACATTTTGAATTCTCCACCAATGGTATGGCAGTATTGTAGGTCCAATGTTAGTTTAGCCTTCATTTTGTTTAAATATAAAGCTTTGCTTAGAGGAAAGAGTGGGCACACTTGTCATGTTCCTCTATACCAAAGGAACATAATAGAAGAATCATGATAATTGACCCATACAAATACACCTGTGCTGCATAAATGTTATGTTAATTTATTTCTTCTATAGCGCTCGGCTACTCCAGGGAGCATCCCGGCGCTTTGACGAAGAATATCGGCAAGTAAGACAACAACATAACAACTAAAATGCAGACAGAAGAGAGGGGAAAGAAATTATTTAGTAAAAAGCCACGTTTTCAGATCTTTTCTAAAAGCAAGGAGACTGGGAGCCTGTCTAAGGAAGAGTGGTAGTTCATTCCAAGCCTTTGGGGCTAGGTAGCGGAATGATCGACCTCCCAACCTTGCCCGCCTGATAGCCGGGACTGTCATCTTGGATAAATAAGATGATCTCAAAGACCTGCTAGGTACATATCGGGAGAGACGTTTCCTAATGTACTTAGGGCCAGTGCCTTGTTGAGCTTTGAAGGCAACCAGTGTAAGGTGTTCAGTAAGACAGTGGCACCTGCTCTTCTCGGGAGCCCGTAGATAGCACGGGCTGCCGAGTTCTGGACTACTTGCAAACGGGTCAAAAGATATTTTGGTAGACCCAAAAAGAGAACGTTTGCATAGTCCAGTCGAGATCCAATCAAGGCCTGAACAATTATCTTCCTATGCTGAAAAGACACTAAAGGAAGAAACTTCCTCAGCATCCGTAAAATGCCGAAGCATTTACCTGAAAGGCACAAAATATGTGGCCTAAAGGACAGTTCACTGTCCACAATCACTCCTAAGTTTTTGGCCTTGAGAGACACATTGTCAGGGGGAAACATATCTTGTGGCCACCAAGCTTTCCAATCTGGTTCACAGGCGCATCCAAAAAAGAGCAGTTCAGACTTATCGGAATTGCACGTTAAGCAATTACACCTGAACCACTCAAAAACCGCACCAAGGCAATCCTTGATCTGTATGCCGTCGAATGACCCGCCCCTATCACAAGTGAATAGGATCTTGGTGTCATCAGTGTAGGATACGATCTGGGCGCCAAAGGACTCCGCGACTACCGCCAGAGGGGCCATAAAGATGTTAAACAGCATGGGGCTGAGAATGGAACCTTGCGGAACCCCCACCTCTAGCGGAGCCATATCAGCGGAGAAAGGGGGCGCCCAGATCGTTTGCCGGCGGTCGGCCAGAAATGATTTTAGCCAATTCCACACCATTCCCCGAAGGCCGCTCTCCCAGAGTCTTGCAAGGAGGCGATCGTGAGGAACGGTGTCGAAAGCCGCCGACAAATCAAGCATTACCAACATGGCTCTTCCCCCAGATGCATGAATCCATAAAATATATATTGGTCAGTGCAGGGAAAAGGGATCCTAGAAAATATGAAAAACTCTGTCAAATGCTTTTTCAGTATCTAGAATTCTTACAACCATCCTTTTCATTTCCTTTTTTTTTTTTTTTTATCTTTTTAATATTTTTTACATAATAAATGCATTCCCTCCCACCCCTCCCCCCGGCACCCTGACCAAGACCATGTCATAAAGAAACGACTTATTACATTCATAAATCTGAAATTAATACATTACGATTCGCATTTCCTAAGCATAGAAAGAGAAAAAGAAATGAACAAACAGAATACAATCATAAATGTCTCTGAATCCACAACAAGAGAGGAGCCCAGATCTGCATGCCCCTTAATCTTTTTTTAGCTCCTTTGTTCCTATAGATTGCCATTTCCAGACTGCAGGTCGCTAATAGTCTAGCCCTCCATTGTTGGAATGCCGGTGGGTTAGGATCTAGCCATGCAGAGGCGATACTAAGTCGGAATATTGCCATAGCCACAAATATCAATCCCTGTATGTTTAACTGCTGTTCACCATTCGCTACCCCCAGCATGATTTCCTCTGTTGAAACTTCTACTCTTGTTTGGCATACTTCAGAAAGAAATTCTGACATATCTTTAATCAAGCCGGAGAGCATGTTACAAGTGGCAAACATATGAACAATATCAGCCCCATAGAGTGCACAGCGAGGACACGTAGTTCCCTTCCCTGTTCCCCATTTGGCGATTTTCTTAGGTGTGTAATACAGGAAAAAAATGTTTTATAAAATTGTGCTTGTAGCTTTATCGACATTAACGAGTTTTGGGCTAAATCATAAGCCATGCGGGGGATTATAATATGGACTCCCAGCAGAGCCTGCCAAGCAGTGCATTGTTTATCCATATCATCTGGGGAGGCTAGATTCAATATTTCATAAATTTCCCCAATCCTGGGGGTAATTTCTTTACATAAATTATCAATCAATTGATTATTCTGAAAATTCTCCCGCCCGCCAGTTTTCTTTAATAAGAAATCCCTGACCTGCAGAAACTTAAAGAAGTCCCTATGGCTAATATTATATTCCTCTTGTAGGTCTTCAAACATCTTGAGACAGCCTTGTTTATAAAAACAGCCCAGCTGCACCACCCCTACCGACGCCCATCTGTTCATATAGCTATCGTGAAATATAGGGGGTAGATCGTTATTGCTGTTCACTGGCGTATAAAATGGAAATCGCCCCAAACCCAAAATCTTACGGACATTACACCATACTTTATAAACCCCTACAATAGTTTTAAACTTGACTTTCTTAAAGTAGCTATTGTTGGTATGTCGCCAAAAACAACCAGCGCAATCTTCTCCTAGTATAAGTTCTTGAGGTGACGGGATCTCTAGGTTAATACCATCAAGTGAAATCAGTTTAACGCAATATTTCAGGACGGTGGCCCAATAATACAGCTTAAAGTTAGGTAGAGATAACCCTTCTCTTTCCTTTGGTAATACCAGCCATTTAAGGGCCCTTCGGGGTTTCTTATATCCCCAAATAAAGCTTGAAAGCATAGATTCAATAATCCTAAAGATTTTGGGGGAGAACTCAAGGCAAATGGGCCTGAAGAAGTATAAAAAACGGGGCAACAAAAGCATCTTAATCAGATTACAGCGGCCCCCTATGGTCAAATGTATGTTATCCAGTCGGGCCAACTCTTTCTTAGTACGAGAGATCAATGGGTTTAGGTTGATATCCACAATATTTTGAATTTTTGCACCTATTGTGACACCTGGGTAAACGGCCTCCTCCGTCACTCTTGCATCTACCATCACAATCTTATTATTGAGTACAATCTGGGTTTTGTTGGAGTTCAATTTATATCCAGATACTAATCCGTATAGGTGTGCCTCTTCTTCAATCACTGGCATGGCTAAATTAGGATCTCTAGTGACAAGCGCAATATCATCGGCGTATACCAAAATTTTTGTGTTATAATTACGTATTTGAATCGGTGGTATAGATACACAATTGTCTAACCACCGAATAAAAGGATCAATATAGATCGCGAACAACAGAGGTGAGCATGGGCAACCCTGTCTGGTTCCTCTTGTGATCGCAAAATTCTCTGACAGGAGCCCATTAACCAATACTTTAGCACTTGGCTTATTATATAGCCCTTGGGTAGCCATGATGAATCTGTTCTTGATTCCACAATGAGACATTGCCGCCATACAAAATCTCCGGGAGACCCTATCAAGCGCTTTTTCCGCGTCAAGGAGGATAAGTGCCATAGGGTCTCCTGTTGACTCTGTATAATCAAATAGCGAGATCACCCGTTGAACGTGGTCAGTTGTTGACCGTCCTGGTATAAACCCATGTTGATATTTGGAGACTATTTTATTAATTATTGGGGCCAGTCTAGCTGCTAAAAGTTTCGAATACATTTTTGAATCTCCATTAATCAGGGTAATTGGACGATATGAACCTAAATCAAGTGGATTTTTGGTTTTTTTCAGGAAGACCACAATCTTAGCTTCAGACCATGAGGAGGGAGGGGTCCCTCCCTGAAATATATGAGCAAATAAGGCCATCATTACTGTTTTTAATTGATCGGCAAATTTCAGATAAAACTCTGATGGAATCCCGTCCAGTCCTGCCGCTTTCCCACTATTTAGCGCATTTAAAGAGAGCAGGATCTCATCCCAATTAGGTAACTCATCCAGCATTTCCTGATCTTCCTTCTTGAGCATGTGCCCCGGATTTACATCCAAATATAAATCTGGGTCCCCAAGCCCCACAATGGGTTCTGTATAGAGTTCTTGATAGAATCTCTGAAATGCGGCCCTTACTTCGTTTGGTTCAGTCTTTAAGCCTAATCTGGGGTCCTGAATTTCTTTGATGGTGCTTGCTGATGTCACTTCTCTAGTGCGCACCGCCAGCTGATGCCCAACCAGTTCGCTCAGCTCGTACACTTTCTCCTTATTAACTGATGCTTTAATGATGGCCTTTTCTACTATTATTTCTGTGATAAAATTTCTTGCGATGGCTACCTGAGCCAATGCATTGTCCAGCACTTGGCCCTGTTGGGCTGCAGCGATCAGATCCTCCTCGGCTTTACCCAGGTTATGTTGTAGTACAGCTAAGCGTAGTTTCCCTTCCTTATTAGACCTAAGCGAGAATTGCAGTGTCTCGCCTCTTATGCCCGCTTTTAGAGCATCCCATGAAGTAGTGTGGCTCACTGGTTAGAGGCGGCAGACCCGAGAGCAGAGGACGGCCCGGGACCAGGGTTCGATTCCCGGCGCGGCAGGTTTCTGGACCAGGGTCAGCGGACTCGATAATTCTCTCGCTTCGGTGCCCACTCTGATCAGCGATCACACTCGGCAACTCTGGGCATTAGCTTGCCTCATCTTCACTAACGGCCCCACCAGACCGCCGGGGATGCCTGGTCTCACCCTGGAGATACCCATTAAGGGACCATCTCTCAGGGAAGCCAGGAAGGGTTTCGCAGCGGTCGAAGCGCCTTGGGACCCTACGGGTAAGTAGTGCGCTATATAAATGCCAATACATACATTTACATACACATACATCCCAAACTATAGCTACGGGAGCACTTCCAAAATTATCTTCTATAAAACCCGGGATCCACCCTTCTCATGTTTTGACAATAATTTGCATTCTTTAGCAGAGCTCGTTCAAACGTCCAGGTAGTAATTGGACGTTTATTCAAAGTATAAGATAAGTTCAGAATTAGAGGGTTATGGTCCGATAATAAACGCGGAAGTTTATCTACTGCCGTACATGCAGCTTTCAATGAATTTGACATAAACATGTAATCTAATCTAGCATGTCGCGAGTGTGGATATGAATAGAACGTAAAGCCAGGATCTCCACTGTGATTATGTTGCCACCCATCTATTAGGCCATGTACCATACACAGATCTTTAAGTGCCCGAAAAACTCTAGGTTTCCTACCGTGATATTTAAATTCCAGCCCCATTGTCCAGTCACCGGGGAGATGTAAGTTAAGATCCCCGCAAATCCTAGAAAGTACGAAAAACTCCGTCAAATGCTTTTTCAGTATCTAAAATTATTACAACCATCCTTTTCATTTCAAGTTCTGATATTCTACTAGCTCAATATAGACCCCTTAAAGCTGGTGTGTTTACAGGTGCTCCAGCTTGTAACAAAGCTATGCTACTGGTTAGTTAGAATTTAACGTGTCAATGGGTGAGACAGGTATTTAACATAGATTTTAATATCAACACCTTCACGGAGACTGCCTCTGGGCTACTGACATTTCAACTTGGATTCGGAAATATCTATAGATGGTCTCAGTGTAGACTGAGTTTTTGAATTTCTGGACAAGCTGAAAAGCGAGATATGAACTGAAGAGAGGAGGAAACTTGAAAATAGTCCTAACTGGGAGGGGGGCGGGGGAATTGTGCAATGCTGTTGTCAACGCAAAGAATTATTTAGAAATGTTAAAAACTTGGAGTGAATTGACCATAATTTGAAGGCTAACACATCAACTTCATGAAAATGGACATATTTTTGAATTTGAGATCAGACATGAGTAGTGGATAGGCCTTGGAAAAGTGGGAAGTCTGAGAAACACATGTTGGCTGTGAAGAATATGTTGCTGGGATACTGGATGAATTATTGTGGAAGAACGGTCACAATTCATTCTGTGATGTATGTATTACCACCTATTCAACATGGACTACGATTCGGATAATACATGCTGTTGCAAATAAGAAAATATTGAAATTATATCCAATCACTCCCAAGTGTTGTTTCAATCTGTTTTGTACATTAATCACTCTAGAGTTTAAGTAGGGTTTTTTGGGAGTATAGCGCAGGGCACTAACCAGGTTTACCCACAATTTATATAAAGTTATGTGTTTTGATTCCTTTCTGGAGGTTCAGTTTTAAGATGGACTCAGAACTATATTAAAACCATAAACTATCATAACAGATCTTGCACTCTGAGAGAGCTTGTTCAGTAGATCATTTAATATAGAATATTCTTTGATCAATGTGTTTGTCCCATTGACCCAGGCAACTACTAGATTTTCGTGAGTTTTATTTATTACTTGCAATTGCTTCTAGCCATCTAGAAATAAAGCAAATGCTTGTATTGAAAATTAATATCCCTGACCCTTTGACTGATGTCTTACTAATGTGTTTACATTGTATGTCTCTCTATCGGAGGTGGGACTCTTGGAAACATAATGTGTTTGTTATGGTATGTTATATGATTTATAAGGCGCAACAGCTGTCCCAGCAAAGGGGCGTCCCAGCGCTGAAACTGCAAAATGTTAAAAACCTATGTTTAATTTCAGATTATATATTCATTAATTTATTTAGTCTATTAAACCAACTGGCATTCCATGTAATTACACTTATTTTAATGTCTTACTTATCAGCACTTTCAATTGAACATCTTCAGTTCCCTTTTTCAAGAATCGATTTTTTGTCTAACTTCATCATATCCATATTGAATATACAAATATGAATAACCACCTATATGGTGATTAGACCTTGGAAGTTCTTTAATTCCTATTACCTTGTGTGAATCTTCATACAGCCTTACGTCCCCTTTGTTATCTCCCAACCTCCCAATTCATGACATGTTCTCTATTCATGCTGTCAGTGACTCTGGCAGCTTGTTTCTGGCAGGAGAGTTCCACCCAATAAACGACGTTTAAAATTCAAGTGTTAGGAGGAGAGAGGGAGAAGAGAAAAGAGGCAGAAGACTTTTAAGACTTAAGGAGATAGGAAGATCCCAGAGTTAGCCCCTGTTTGTAATAAAGGAATATCTAACACTTCGAATCTGAAGTCCTCTATCCTATGCCTACCAGCCAGGTGATTGCAACAAATGTAAGTAGTAGATCCACATTACATGTAAAATTATGATCTGCCCAAATAAATTATACAGCGGGTTTTAGACTTCCTTGACAGTTAACAAAAGGAAGTCTTGTAATTTAGCTTTTAGTTGTACTTGTTCATTTAGATAAACCTTTGTATCGCCTTTTTGGGATTTTTCAAAAATGGTTAGAATTGTTGTCCCCTTTCCAGCCAGACCTAGTTTACCATTTGCCCATTGTATTTCACATGAAATATCCCAATTCAGCCCAGGAATTATGTTTTACTCTTCCAAAGAGCTCTAAATAGAGAAAAACATGTACTTAGGAGAAGCACCAATGCAATCTACTGCTATAAAATATACTACAATAATTAAAGTGAGTTGCGGTGGGTTATTTATCCAAAGACTAGATACAAAGAATACGTGAAAGATAAACTGTGTCACACATGACTGGGAGATCCACATAGCATTTTAAGAACAGAAAGAGAGAATGAGCTAGGACAGTCATAAACCACACCAGCATTTTGACTGCAGCTGGTTTGATGAAATGCTCCCAATCAATATGCTTAAGGATTTTATACAGTGCCTATATTACACATTGAACTACATCAACCCATTAAATGTAAAATTATATTGTGGCCTGTCTCAAAGTATTCAACCATAGCCAATGTATGATCATTCAAACATGTTAGTAAAGGGAAAATAATAACGACAAAAGTAGTTCCTCTCAATTAACGAAAAATAATATTTGCTTTGTGTTAGCTTCTGTAATTTTGGAGGACCTGAAAAGAGACTGAAAGAAAGTTCTTGGCTTATCCTTACTTGATGATCTTTACTATCTACTGGTCGTGAACAAATAAACTCCAATTTTCCTCCTATCTTAGAAGCATTCTCCAAGGTATGTAATATTTCTGCAATGAATGGAACATGATGTTGTGCAAGAATCTGGAAATGAGGAGAAAAGAAGCATTCGTATTTGGCATGGAAAACAACCAGTGCCTCTTGTGAACGCTTACTGGTTACCCATAGACAGCTGTCAAGCCATACGAGCTTTAATAGCAGGTGAGGACTGAAAGGTAGCTTATTTTTGGAGGAGAGGACACAGTATTGAAAAACATGTCTCTTCTCGCATGCACGCTTCAAACACTTTGTTAGGTGATGGTACAAATATTGAATTGTTTGTAATTAGTGATCAGCAGCTTAAATCCTGGATATCTGTATATAGCGAAGATGCAGCAACTAAGACATGTCTAAATTACAAAGTTCATTGATTGCCTTTGCTGTTGTGGCCACAACATCCTTTCTATTTGTGACTGCTGTAATGCTGTTTCCATGCACATTTCTCCAGGTCCTCACTAGTAATGGAGGCAACATTGATCTTACCAAGTGCAAGGCAGTAGTATTGGTATCATGTTATGCTGTGACCCCCTTAATAATTCAAAAAGAAAACAGATGGTGCTTGCTCTAAACAGTGTGATGGAGGTGAAAGTTCTGGCTGGAAAGCATTATTGTGTTCTAAGTTAGGAGGACTTCTGTCTAGAGAGAAATGTAATGATGATTCACCAGACTCCTCTGAGTGCTTAATAACGGGTCTGTAGTTCCTGCAAGTGTGTGGAGAATATACAATAGCCTCACTTTAGGAGCAGTGTCGCACCTCATTACTTACACTGGCTTGCCAACAAATCAGTACAGAGCTTTAGACTGAAACACTTCTTGTATCTATGTTTTCCTTCTTCTCTTATTTATTCTTCATCTGATGTTTTTTTTTCGGCCAAAGAATTTCCCAAAAGCACTAGGCTCAGCCTGGTATAATCCTGCCACACTATCAGGTACCATGACGACGGAGGGAGGCAGGTTCAACCTCTGTTGTGAGAGATTTGGTCAAAGGTCATTGTTAGATTTGACTATAATAGCCTGATAAATACTCAGGGCCTCATTTATGAAAAGTTACGCATAGCTGCGAGAAAACAGCGATGCGTTAGTTTTCATTGCCCCCTCCTTGCGACACCAATGATACGTCATATTTACAGTATAATGCATCATGTCGCAAGGAGTTACAGATATTTCAGTATTTCTGACGTATCTGTAGGCGCAAAAATGACGCATTGCTGGAGTGTGTCACAAAAGTGATGCAACTCTAGCAATGGGTGGTTCATTACACATGGGTAAGTCCCATGTGAAATGTGCCTGCGTCAGTCTTACACCTGCTGTGAGGCAGGCATAAGATACTGACGCATTTGCGTCTTAGAAGTGACGCAGTGAAATCTCAAGGATTTCACTGCATCACTTCTACAAGGCTTACTTGCGTCAAAATGCCCACCCAACATACATTATACCTGGCGCAGGTATAATGTGGTGCGGGGGTTTACAAAGTGACGCATCTACCTAGATTCATCACTTAGTAAATATGACTCATAAATAAGCTCCTCAGAATTGTGAAGCCGGAGCACCACACTGTGATACAAATGGACCATATAAGACATTAAGAGGCTTTCTGGTACCACAAATGCCCCTGCTAAGAGACTCTGGCCCATGTGTATCATTATATGATGCAGCACAACACACCAAGACAACTTGCTGCACTGCATTGTTAGATTTGGCATCACTGGTGTGGGTTTCCCCTGTATTTTTCCCTTTGCCTCCTGTTATTTTGCTGTGTGTTGGACTTCGTTTTGCTAGTCTAGATGCTATGGGCACTTTGCCACTGCTGTTCAGTGCCAAAGTGCCAGTGCTCCCTTTGTAAATTGTTGTTATGGATTGGTGTTTCCATGATTGGTCTATTTGGTTTACTGTTAAGACCCTAGTGCAGTGCACTGTGTGTGCCCAGGACCTGTAAACCAAATGTTGCTAGTAGGCTTGCATCACTGATTGTGCCACCTACACAAACAGCCTTGCAACAAGGTGGCAGGCCTACTATTACAGAGTCTGTGTGCAGTCCGGTACTGCCATGTGGAATTGGCAAGTGCACCTACTTTCCAGGCCCTGACCTTCCCTTTTCTTACATGTTAGTCACCCCTAAGGTAGGTAGGCTCAAGGTACCCCTGTGGGCAGGGTGCAATTTATGTGAAAGGTATGATATGCCCTAGTGTGTGTGGCATGTCTTGATAGTGAGATACTACCAATGTTGCTGTTCCCTATTGCAAGGCTACCTGTTCCCATAGGAGAGAATGTGGAATTTGCTTAAACCACTTATAAACATAACTACCCCTGGGAACAAGGTAGGAAAATAAAGTTTAGTATGCCTGAACTCAGAATATTAAAATGCATCTGTTATTGAGGGTGATTTTTTCACTCTGTGTTTGAAAATACCACTTTTAGAAAGTAGGCATTTTCTTGCTTAGCCATCCAGTGTGCCTCTGCTAGGATGTGAATTGACTGTTTGGCTTTGGAGGGACAGGGACTGGGGAGGGGCAGTGGCTCCAGAGAGTCTGGATGAGTCAGGGCTGTACTGAATAGATCTGGGCTGCATTTAGAGAAGGGGGAGGAGATTTCCTTTCACCTGAATGGACCTGGTCTACCTTTCACAATGCCTTCTCCACCCCCTGTCAGGAAGCTGCATCAGAAATGACAGAACTGGTTTTGACCAAGCACAGGGCTTCTCTGCCACCAGAGAACACAGGATTCTGTTGTATAAATACTGGGGCCCAGACCCCAGAACATTAGATCACTTTTGGGGCCTCAAGAGGAACCTCTGCCAAGGAAAAGAGCTGCAGAATTGTTTAGAGGAGTACTGCCCCTTTGCTGTGTGTTGCCTAGGGTTGGCCCTCAGTGGCTGTTTCTGCCATGGAGAGCAACTGTGTGTGCATCCTGCTTGAGAATGTATGTCCAAGGGCTTGAAGTGGAGCTTGCCCCAGTGTAAGAGGTCTCAGGAACAGCAAAGACCTCATCATCCTTCTGGGCACAGTCTCTGCTTCCGCTGATTCCAGTCGCCACAGAAGAAAAGAGCAGCCGACTCCATCACCAAGTCCGTCGCGGACACCCAGTCCTGAAGGCACCGCAGAGAGCACCACCTCGCTTCATAACATGACCCTGGTCTCACCGACTTCATCAAGGAGCCGCTACTTGCACCACATCCTGTGGACATCGCACTCCGCACCGCTTCACTACATGCTGCGCAGACGTCACAGACTCCGTCGCTCCCCGGCTCGAACAGCAACCGGCTCCTTCGCTGCACCGTGACCTACCAACTCCGCATCAAGCACCCTCTCACCCTGCAACGCAATCTTTGGTCTCAATGACTCCGTCAATGAGCTGCTGCCTACACTGAGTCGTGAGGACACCACTTGCTGCAGTGCTTCCATCTCACATCGGAACCGCGACGGTTGCCCCTGATCGGCTCGTACCATCATGTCACTGGAGCAAGAAAGGTACTGTCTCCGAGTCTGTTGATGCTTTAGCTAACCCATACTGACGCGGTTGGCTGTAATTGTTAGACTCTGTCGTGCTCAGTATCGTGGTAGTGCTAAAAGGAGCTACAGAGTAGGAATATCTGTGTTGCAACATTATTCCTGCAAGTTAAAGATTATTTTGCACAGTAACTATTTTTATAAGTATTGTATGTTGGAATTTTGTAGTTTTTGGTCTTGTTGGTTTAGATACAGTTTGGCTTTTTTTCTACACTGGCGTAGTGTCCATTTGTAGTATTTTCATTGGTTTACTGTATGCATACAGAAATGCTTTACACTCTGATTTAATCCTGTCTGCTCTTGCCAAGCTACCAAAGGGGTGAGCAGGGGTTATTTTAGAAGTGTATCCCCCTTACCCTGACTAGGAAGAAGGGTCCCTGCTTGGACAAAGGTACCTACCTCTGCCAACTAGAGACCCCCATTTCAAACTTTGGTGATCAGCGGTGGGATCTGGACTTGCATTTGTATTTTACGTACAGTGATTGGTGTACACTACTAGCATAGTGCAGACCATTACGCAACAACATGCTATTACTTGAGAACTGCCAATTTTTTTCATTTTGACCAAGCCAGCATCTATTACATAAATTGATACTGAATTTGAGAAGGATAGCGTGGAAACATACACTGTGTCTCAGCTTGAAGCCATCTGCAAGAAATCTAAAATCTCTGTGAAAGGCCTCACCAGAAAGGTAAATACCAAAAGGGGCTGAGGGCCTGGTTGGAATCCATAAATGCCAGTGGGCAGGATGTGGAGCCTTCGTTAGAGGTGGAGAATTTGGATGGGCAGCAAAGGTACCTACCTCTGCCAACTAGAGACACCCATTTCTAACACACCAAGACAACTTGCTGCACTGCATCAAATAGAGAGAGCAGGAATGTGCCCAATTTACCCAAATATGATGCATTTCTTCTCTCTGTCTGCACTGGAGCACTGTGTGCTGCCTAGTGCCAATGCAGGCATCCTTAAGCCATGGTGCAAGGGTGCCTGTGTTGTAAGCAGGATTGCTTATGTGCAGGAAGACACACCTTCTTGCAAAAAAACAATACTTAGAGGTGTTTTCCTCTCTCTAAGAGTGCTGCAAAATGCAGCAAGCATAGAAAGAGGAAAAAATAAGAGGAAATAGAGATATTTCTCCTTGTTGCTCCTCTATTGGGAACGCGCAACTTTTTGACATGTTCCCAGGTTTACCTGTCTTGGTATATGTGGAAATACACCAAAATACATGGGTGGATTTGTGGGAACACCCACTCTCCCAGAGCAGAACAATGCAAGACAATGAAATGTGATGCCATGTGTTACTTCAGATTTAATAAGCAAGCACGGCTCTGTAAGATGCCCTTACATAGTTTGGTAAATCTAACTTAAGGATTGCAATGCTTTTGTGTCACCCTGCGTGGTGCAATCCAATGCTACATCTGTGCATTATGTTTTTCCTCAGAGATGTAGTATTATTATTAATATTGCATTTTTATATAGCATGTAGCTGCCCATAAGGTTTCCCAGCGCTTAGACGGCTGGCTAGAGAGCTAAGGAGTGGTTCTGGATTAACTGAGTTTATATGCTTTTTTGGCAAGAAGTAGATTAGTATAACCAGTTTTTTAGCTCCTTGCGAAAGTGGAGTAGGGAGGTACAGTGACACAGGGAATCCAGGAGGGCGTTCCATAATCTGGGGCAGGGTGAAGTGAAAGAACGACTATCGATCCGGGTGCGCCTAACTTTGGGAACCGTGAAAAGAGATTGCTTACTTGAACCAGGGTACGGGGGGATGATAAGGAGTGACAAGGTTTTGCAGATACTGAGGACTGGAGCCCAAGTAGATTTTATATATGTACCAGAATGCCTTAAAGTCGATATGCTTGTCCACTGTAAGCCAATGGACATCATGAAGGAGGCGACATACAGAGGAATGTTTGGGGAGCGGAACAAGAGCCTGGCAGCAGAGTTCTGAACCACCTGAAGGTTTCTGATCAAGATCTTATCTGCTCTCAGATATAAAATGTTACTGTAGTCCAGTTTAGACAAAATCATGGCCTGGATGATGGTTCTCTTGGAAGGGAAGGCAAGTCCACATAGGATCTTTTTAAGCCACTTCATGATGGCAAAGCAAGAGGAGGCTACCTTAGTTGCTTGAGGATGATGGATAGATTTGAGTCTAGCCAAAGCTGAGGTTCTTCACCTTGTTAGTGGGTACAGGAAGAGTAGGGAAGTGAAGAAGGCCAGTGTTGAGGCCCCCAGAGGTAGGCACTCCTATCCAGTACCATGACCTCAGTCTTGTCACCGTTCAGCTTTAAAGAGTTAGAGTGCATTCAAGTGGAGACAAGGCTGAAGCAGGAGTTGAGGTCTTCCGATGAGGCATCCTGCTCGGACTATAAGGAGAAACTTATATGGGGTTGTCCGTGTATGAAAAGAGGGTGAGGCTTCAGCTTTCCACTAGGTCCGCCACAGAGTGGATGTAAATATTGAAAAACATGGGGCTGAGGACAGACCCCTGCGGTACTCCTGAAGAGAGCAGGTATGTGCTAGATGCAACCGTTGTTGAAAAAACCTGAAACATGCGATTCATCAGAAAGGAGGATAACCAGGCCAAGGCAGTGCCCTGGAGACCCAGATGTATCAATCGCTCAATAGGAATACCATGAGATGCTGTGTCAAAAGCGACACGGAGGTCTAGGAAGATAAGCGCTGCAGTACTGCACATATCCATGGGCCATTTGAGCTGCTCTGTAACTCCTAGTAGAGCGGATTCAGTGATATGCTTAGCTCTGAATCCAGATTGGTTGAGAGCATTCTGGGCTTCCACAAATAAGGTGAACTGAACGTTCACTCACTTCTCCAATATTTTGGCAGCATGAATATAGGCCTGACATTGGAACACCTGGATGGAACTAGATGGTTTTTAAGTTCATGCACTGAATCCCTCTTACTTAGATGTGACAGCTTCTCTATTGCTAAGAAGTTAGAGGTCTTCTTTAGTACAAGCTTCTTTGGTACACACACATCCTTTCCTGATCAGTAAGGGAGGTTGCTTACAGAGTAACAGCAAATGAATTCCACATTCTGGGGCAAAGCTCAGATGGGGAGTGACCCCAAATATGGAGGAATCCAAAATACTTTTAAAGTGACTACATATCAGGCATTTCCCGCCCGGAAATGGACAATAGAGTCATCTTGATCTTCTCGTGACTGGGAAGGTGAAAGAAGACAGTAAGGATGAGCAAAAGCTGGAAGCAAAGGGGAATGTGGGAGGCTGTGGGTGGTCAAAGCAATAAAGGCATGCCCTAACTGGAAAACAAAATGCATCACTCGCTCGACATATCATGAACACAAGGGTCCTCATTCTTCCTCAACAACCTTCACAATGTAGGTGCTATTAAAGGTAGAAAGCTAGCACTCAATGAATACGGAGCTGGACAATTAAAATTGCTCGATTTTACTTGCATGTTTCAAGGGGTTTGCACTCTCTAAACAGACACACGCTTTTTAACACTCCTTGGCTGTCTGTCCTGATAAACCCCATGGCAAACAATGCAGTATTAAAATAGGTATTGTTAGAAATTGGGTAACTGATGAGCCCTGGTCAAGCAGCAACTACAATCCTAGTCAGGGTAAGACATAAGCACACCCCAAATTAACCTGTGCTCACCATCTTGTAGCTTGGCAAAGAGCAGTTAGGATTAATTTAGAGGCAAAGTTTAAAGCATCTGTCCAACACTTCAAACAGTAAAACTGTGAAAACAAAAAAACAAAGATCCCACAGCAGGTTAGAAAAATAAAGCTGCATTTAATAAATAGAACATGACTGAAATGACAAAAACCCAATGAGTAGAACTAGAGTTATGAATTTTGTATGAACAAACTGCAATGTAGAGCCTAAAAGCATAGAGCTCCTACTGTGGCTATCTGGTCGAGCTGAACTGGGTCAAGGTCAAATAATCAGGCAAACTGTGATGGAGCGCCGGTCGGATATAGTCCCAGATAAGTCCTGCTGAAGTTTTACCTTCTCAAGTTTTGCACCAAAATTCCTGTTCGCATTGGAGAGGATAGTGGGGAGCAAGGAGTGCTGACCGAGTGTCGCGGATGGGCAGACTGGACTTTTGCGTTATCAATCCCCCTTGGGCAATCAATGCTTGCTGTGTGCAGCGATGGGCTAGCAGCGGCCTGTGCTGATGTTCAGTACCAGCGTGGTGGTTCTGGTGCGAACAGGCCATTTGAGATTGCCAAGAGCCCATAAACATGATTTCAAGAACTCGAGAGCAACACCAAGGGTTCAGGCCTGAGAAGCACCACTTTGGGGTCAGGAATTTGCTGAAGACAGGTCTAAGAGCTGTTGGAGAACTTTTTATGTCCCTGAGGCTCAGATAAGAAGGCCAGAAGACTAGCCCTTTGAGTCACTCTGGGGTCCTGGGTTACAGGTGAGTTGCAAGTCCAGTTCTTCCTCCCCAAGCAAGAGGGCACCAGGTCAGCATAGCAAGACAGTAGCTCCATCAGAATAGCAGGCAAGCAGAGTGGCATTCCTTTCACCAACACAGCAGTCTTTTCTTCCTGGCAGTGTATCCACAGATCCAGAAGTGTACTGAAGAGTTGGTCCGGTATTTATACCCAGTTGTGCCTTTGAAGTGAGGGAGATGCTTCAAGAGATTTCCCTTTGAAGTCCCCAGGCATCCTGCCTTTCCTGCCCTGGCGGCAGATTAAACTACAGAGAGTATGCAGCTTTTTGTGTGGAGGCAGGACACAGCCAATTCAGGTGTAAGTGAGGCTATGCCTAGCTCCTCCCTCCCAACAGGCCAGGATGGCCCATCCAGCCACATCTAAGCTCGCTATTGTGTGTGGTTGGCTAGCAGGAATACACAAAGCTCAAATGTCAGCTACAACCAGTCATGTGACCAGATATAGGCTTCTGGCGCTGAATGCTAAGGCAAGAAAATGTCCAGTTTCTAAAACTGTAATTTTCAGAATTGCTATTTAAAATCTGAATTCACCATGCGTTAGGATTTTAAATTATGATTCCAGAGACACCAAACATGAACTGGCCATCCTTTCCCATTTGCAAATTACACTTATAAAATGTAATAAGGCAACTCCAATGTTATCATTTGGGAGAGATAGGCCTTGCAGTAGTGAAAAATGAATGCTACAGTTGTTCACTACCAGGGCATATAAAGCTTAAAAGGAAATGTCCTGCTTTATAAATGCACTAGCAGCCAGTCCCGACGTTGTCCGGGAGCAAAAGGCTGCCTCAGGGCCCCCGCCTGCCCCAATGTTAAGGCTGCTTCAGGGCCCCGCCCGCCCCGACTGTCCGCTCCGACGTTAAGGCTGCTTCAGTGCCCCTGCCCACCCCGACGTTGTTATTGTGTCCCCCGGGCTGCTGGCCGGCCCCCGGCCGCCCTGACGTTAAGGCTGCTTCAGGGCCCCCACCCGCCCCGACGTTAAGGCTGCTTTAGTGCCCCTGCCAGCCCCGACTCTGTCATTGTGTCCCCCGGAGCGCACCCGCTGGTGCTCGCTTCCTCCTGGTGCTCTGTCGGCAGCTTAGACATGGCTCCTGAGCTGGTTTGGCAACAGAAAGTGTAGTGTATCCTCAGGAGGGCTGATCCCGTTTTCCCGCCGCTTCCTGCCTGCGGCCCCGCCCCCTCACCAGACGATTGGTGGACGCGACCCCGCCTCCCAGCTGACCCACCCTCCCGGCTCCCTTCTTATGTCGCCACCTCAGCGACCGCGCAGCGGACGCGCGCAGCGGGAGCACCGACTGAGCGCCGAAGGTGCGCCAAAGGTAGGCCCGTCTGCGCCCGTCCGCGCCTGGACCGGGCCCAGTGCCAGGACCCCTGGCCCCCACAGACCCCAGCCCACCCGCCGGACCTACGACGCCACCGAACTCTACGCACTCAATGCCGGAAGAATCCCGGGGTGCTACCGAGCCACCCCAAGACACACCCACGGACCCTTCTGCTGCAACGCCTGCAAGTTCACCTGCATACGGACCTGCACCACTCCAGCAGTGCTCAAGACCTCAACGAGCAACAGCAGCAGCCACCTAAAGTGCATCCTGCTCAACACCCGCTCCGTCCACAGACACGCCGTCGAGCTCTGGAACCTGCTCGACACTACTTCACCAGACGTCGCCTTCCTCACGGAAACCTGGATGAACGCCTCTTCAGCGCCCGACATCGCCATCGCCATCCCAGACGGCTACAAGATCATCCGAAAGGACCGCATCAACCACACCGGAGGAGGCATCGCCATCGTCCACAGGAACACCATCCGCATCACGACCAACACCGACGACACCCTCGCAACCGCCGAGCACCTGCACTTTCAGGTCCACATCAACCCCAAGACCACCCTCAGAGGCACCCTCATCTACAGACCCCCGGGACAACGCACACAATTCAGCGAAGACATCGCCGACTTCATCAGCCCGCACGCCCTCTGCTCTGCTGACTACATCCTCCTAGGGGACCTTAACTTCCACCTGGAGAACAACAACGACTGCAACACCACCACCCTGCTGGACAACCTCGCCAACCTGGGACTCAAGCAGCTGGTGACCACCCCCACCCACTACGCAGGACACACACTCGACCCCGTCTTCTCATCCAGCAAGGATATCGCCTTCAGCCACGCCACCGGACTCCACTGGACGGACCACAGCTGCGTCCACTTCAGCTTCGGAAGGACCACGATCCACCACCACCAGCAACAGGTTGCACGCAGGAGCTGGAACAAGATCACAGCCGACCAGCTCACGACCTCCCTGAACATGAACCCTCCCACCAGCACAACGAACCCTAGCCAGGCGGCCACCAACCTCACGAAGTGGATCAGCGACTGCGCAGACGAGCTCACCCCCCTGAGGACCCCGCCTAGCAGACCCGGCAGCAAGAAAGCCCCATGGTTCACCGACGAACTCAAGAGCTCCAAGAAGAACTGCCGAGCCCTTGAGAGAACCTGGCGCAGAGACCCAACACCGGACAACATGACTTCCCTCAAGCTCGCCACCCGAAAACACCACCAACTCATCCACGCCACCAAGAAAACTGCATTCAAGGAACGACTGGACAACAACGCACACAACAGCAAGGAACTCTTCAACATCGTCAAAGAGCTCTCCAACCCCAACGCCGGAAACAACGACATCACCCCTTCAAAAACCTCTGCAACTCCCTCGCCTCCTACTTCCACAACAAGATCGCGGACATACACAACAGCTTCAGCACTCAACCGACGAACGCCACGACCGAACCACCGCCCCCCACCACCACCCTCCGCGCCTGGACTCCGATCAGTACCAAAGACACCGTCCGCCCAATGAACTCCATCCACTCCGGATCTCCGAACGACCCCTGCCCTCACCACGTCTTCAACAAGGCCGACGCTGTCATCGCACCCCACCTGCGGGAAATCATCAACACCTCCTTCGACACCGCCACCTTCCCGGAGACCTGGAAGCACGCCGAACTCAGCGCCCTACTCAAGAAGCCATCGGCCGACCCGACCGACCTCAAGAACTACCGCCCCATCTCGCTGCTCCCGTTTCCTGCAAAAGTCATCGAGAAGACCGTCAACAAGCAGCTGGCCTCCTTCCTCGAGACAAACGGATCCCTCGACCCCTCGCAGTCTGGCTTCAGGGCCAACCACAGCACCGAGACCGCCCTGATCGCAGCCACCGATGACATCCGAGCGCTGCTCAACAACGGAGAAACAGCGGGCCTCATCCTCCTTGACCTCTCCGCGGCCTTCGACACTGTCTGCCACCGTACCCTAGTACAACGCCTCAGCAACGTCAGAGTCCAGGAGAAGGCACTGGAGTGGATCATCTCCTTCCTCGCCGGAAGGACACAGAGAGTCCGTCTCCCTCCGTTCAGATCTGAAGCCACCGAAGTCATCTGCGGCGTCCCTCAAGGCTCCTCGCTCAGTCCAACCCTCTTCAACGTCTACATGAGCCCCCTCGCAGACATCGCACGCCAGCACAACCTCAACATCATCTCCTACGCCGATGACACCCAGCTGATCCTCTCCCTCACCAACGACCCCGCCACCGCCAGAGCCAACCTTCACGAAGGGATGAAAGAGGTAGCCGAATGGATGAAGAACAGCCGCCTGAAACTGAACTCGGACAAGACGGAAGTCCTCATCCTGGGATCCTCACCCGCCGCTTGGGACGACTCCTGGTGGCCCCCCGCCCTAGGCAGCGCACCCAAACCAACAGACCACGCACGCAACCTGGGCTTCATCCTGGACTCCTCCCTCTCCATGACCAGTCAAGTCAACGCCGTCTCCTCGTCGTGCTTCAACATCCTGCGCATGCTACGTAAGATCTTCCGGTGGATCATCACCGAGACCAGGAAGACGGTCACCCAGGCCCTCGTCACCAGCCGTCTGGACTAAGGCAACTCCCTCTACGCCTGAACCACCGCCAAACTCCAGAAGAGACTCCAGCGGATCCAGAACGCCTCAGCACGACTCATCCTGGACATCTCCCATCGCAGCCACATCTCCGGACACCTGAGAGACCTGCACTGGCTCCCGGTCAACAAGAGAATCACCTTCCGTCTCCTCACCCAGGCACACAAAGCCCTACACAACCAAGGCCCAGGATACCTCAACAGCCGCCTCAACTTCTACGCTCCCAAACGCCAGCTCCGATCGACCAGCCACGCCCTCGCTGCCGTCCCCCGCATCCGAAGAGCCACCACAGGGGGACGGTCCTTCTCCTACCTCGCCGCCAAGACATGGAACTCCCTCCCCACCCACCTCCGCCTGACCGAGGACCACCTTGCCTTCAGGAAGCAACTCAAGACCTGGCTGTTCGAGCAGTAGCGGACCCCTCTCCCCCAGCACCTGGAGACCCTCTGGGTGAGTAGCGCGCTATATAAATGCGATGATTGATTGATTGATTGAGGAGGTGGGTGGAAGTCAGGCCACTGAATTGCATCACTCGGTAGCCGGATGTAACCAACATAGCATGCAAGGCTTTCACTGCTGCGGTACACACAAAGAGGCATGAGCAGTGGGAGTCTTTCATACCTGCTCCTGAGTTCACCGATTTGCCGCTCCTCGCCGGTCGTCACCGCGGTACCCGCAAAGAGGCATGAGCAGTGGGAGTTTTCTTACCTGCTCCTGAGTTCACCGCTCTGCCGCTCCTCGCCGGTCGTCACCGCTCCTCCCCGCTTGTCCGCCACTCCTCACCGCTTCTCCCCGCCTGTCCGCCGCTCCTCCCCACGCTCACGTCCCCCGCTCTTCCTCTTGCTCCTGTACGCCGCTTCTCCCCGCGCTCCTGATGTCAGCACGCACGTCGTGGCCGGCGCTTCTGCCAAGGGACTACTTTTTTTTATATAAAAACGTTTAAAGAACGTATATATGTTTTTTTAATATAGCCTATGTCCATCGGCTCGCCCTGACGTTTTCAAAAATGTATTGGGTGTTTGGATTGGTGGTGTAGTTTTCGAGTTTACCTGGCTCAAAGGACACACTTCTCTCTTTATATTAGTAGTATAGATTGCACCCCATCCTCTGGGGTGCCCCCGGCCTACCCTAGAGGTGACATGTCTATTAAAAAGGAAGGTTTGGGCCTTGTAATAGGTTTATTTTGCTTGGTTGAAATAGTTAAAAACCGCATATAGAGGCTCTGCAATGGCAGGCCTGAGCCATGTTTAAATGGTTATTGTAAGTGGGTGGCACATCCAGTGTCCCAGGCCCACTAGTAGGTCTTGATTTACAGGGTCTAGGTACATGTAGTACCACTTTACTGGGGACTTGAAATCACATTAAATATGCACATTTGGTATAAGCCAATGTTACCATGTTTTAAGAAGAGAGCACAAGCCCTTTAGTACTGGTTAGCAGTGGTAAAGTAAACAGAGTCTTACAGCCAACAAAAACAAATTCAGCAAAAAATGGGGGGCTGAGGCAAAAATTCTGGGTTTGACCCTGCAAAAAAGGGGCAAGTACAACATGTAATGAAGTGGTTTCATCTATGTCAGCGCACAGCAAAAAGGTAACTTTAGAAGTAAGTGATTATGTTGTGTTGGTGGCTTAGATAAATAGTTTAAACGGATAGCTCTGCAGAGGAAGGCTGTGACAATGGCACGCTTACTTCACCTGTCAGTCACCTGTTCAACAGTATGGGGCAATTTCCGATGTCATTAGGAAGGCCTCCAGAAGGGTTCCGTAATGTGCAAATCCATTTCAGAGCCCGCCACAGGGTGTACACTTTTCCCGACCCACCCCTTTTTGCTATGGGAGCCTGTGTATGCGTTCGGTATACATGCTCCCATAGAGTTCAATGGGAGCCCAACGGAACCGAGTCCATCAGTATATGGATGCATCGTACTCGTTTGGTTGGACTCTCACTGCGCGATTCGCAAGATCGAATCAGCCCCTATATGTTCTTATTAATTTGTTATCAGTTTCACATCTGTTTCTGACAGTATACCTGAAGAAACGGCCAGGATAAAGGACAAATCATAGGATGCGCAGAGACGTTTTAAGGCACAGGCCAAGTGGGCAATTAACCAGAGCCCCACCTCCCAAAGGGCCACCTGGGAACATTTCCTTAACAGATGAGCCCAAACAGGATTAGCCTTGGGCCCCAAATATCGATAAGACACATACATAGAGAGAGCTGTGAGGCAATATTAGTATAGAAAAGCCACATTATTTAAAAAACACAAGCAGGACCGGCTGAGGGAGCCAGAAAACCTGGTCTGTTTGTGGCCCCGCCTTACTGGAAAAGAATAGCAGTGACATAAATAATCGCTCATAATCTTCCATTCTGAGAAACAATGAGTACCTTTCTCACAGACCTCGCTAATGTGCAGGTCCAGGAACAGTACAAAGGAGCACAAGGCCAAACATTTCTGAGCAAGAAACGTCCCCTTTCACTACCTTTCTCGTTATACGCAGCTGGATGCATCCGGAGCCTGTTATTTATCACATAGGAAAGGACATTTATATATGGCGTTTCTTTCACTCTGCGTTCTCTCCTTTCCCAGAAATAGAGAGGTTTGATCTCACATAAAGACAGAGGAATTTATGGAGCTGGAAATTCTTTATTATGAATTGTGGTGAAAACATTGGCCAACAGGCTGGAAAAAGAATAAAACCTCAAATAAGCTGTTTGAAAAAAATTAGCAAATTAATATTTCATATGCTTAAGTGCCAAAAACAATTGAATGTCATGAAGTTTTCCATGACTGTAATACACTGATGCAAATAATTACTTTCAAGAAGTCACAGTGTCTTGTGATATATATTTAGATGCTAGGGTCTCTTAGACCCACTCTCCCACCCTCGCCATAACAAGAAACCATCATATGTACTGGATCTAACTAGCAGGTCCGGTGCCAGCTGCACAACCATTGATATACAAGAACTTCGGTGAGCAATTCCTCCTTGCCATTAGTCCATCGCTTCCTCTGGAAGAGGGATGCAAGAGTCCGGTGGTCAGCGGCCCCATCCCTAGGGACCATAGCTAGATATTCTTGGTATGGTCCTTACGGCAGGATCTATGAAGCATACCCATGCACTGCACAAAGGCTGCTACACACTGAGGTGACACACACAAACAGGGCACAATTGTCTCCTAGGGAGCTAAAAGACCTGTGAAAGCACACCAGTAGATTAGCACGGACCAGTCCTCTGTCTGAATTCACAGGCTGTTTATTTATTTATTTATTTATTGTCTTCTGTAGTGCAAACTGCACCCGAAAGAGGTTTCAAAACGCTGTACTGTATTATGGATACAATGTTTTCATCTGAGTAAACGTAGGTATTGAAAACCACCAAGGCTACCGAATGGAGCAAGGCATAAAAAGTCACATCTAGAAATAATTGTTAATCGGATGTTGTAATAAACAAAAATGCATACATATAATGCATACATATAAAATAAGATCAATAAGAGTCATTTTATTTTGTATAAGCACAAAGCGTGATTAGAACTAGCTCAAAATATAAATGTTCTTTGTAACTTTCTCCTAACTACATTAGAGTCTCAATCTAAAAGTGCCAGTGAGTGCTAGTGAGACTGAAGCAAAGGATGCTTGAGTATCAATAGCAGTCGTGCTCCAATACATCGCCTCTGGTTCACACAGATCCACACTGATTGCGCTGTAGCCCAGATCTGCCAGGCCCCCGTTTATGATTGGATTGCTAAGAAATTGAGAGAGCAGCTGATTAGCTCTCACAGAGTTAAGCAATCTTTGGCCTACAAAGCATGCGGATTACAATCACGAATCCTGTGCTAATCCCTAGAATCTGTGTCTTAAAGTGACAGGCGTGTTTCAGACAAGATGGTGTCATGTATTTTAGTAGCATCGAAATACCACTGTATTATATAACATATAAACTCCTCAGGCCCATTCGCTTAAAGTATAAACCCATAATGCTTAAAACAGCAGCAATATGAAGTAAGGGGATCAGGAGTTATGTGCTGGTAAAGAAAAGCAAAGAGTGTCTTTAAACAACAATGGGAAATTGAAATGTCTATGGTAGTCTTTGTGGCATGAGTGACTAGGTCCATGGCACTTTTTCCGGCATGCTGTGATGGAGTGAAGGTCAACAGTTTCAGCTCATTAGAATTTAACTGGAGCAGAGCTTCACTGCAGACTGGCAATGCTTTGTCCTTGCAAGCCCGGTAGTTTCATCTGCTTCATTTAGATGTGGGGATGCACAAGGTTTCTGAAGATGGAGTCTCAGCTTGCTCTAAGGTGGGAAACTCAAAACCTCGTGGCACATCTATCACAAGACAGCCAGGTCACAGTAGCTGTAATCTTGCTCTATTCAGGGTAGACAACCTCCATATACTTTGCCTGCCCCGATCCACAATGTAAAGTATGACAGACCTAGATGGGGAAAACAAACAATTGCCTGAAAATGCAATGAGTAATCTACTCTCTGTTGCTTTGTTTTTTACCTCGAACAAACTTCTGCTTTGAGTGTTTGCTTGTGAAATAAAAAAAATGAATGCAGAACAGGGAGGAATCTCACATTATGGTGGGCAGTGTGTGGCTGGGGGTTAGAGGTGAATGGTGAATGGAGGCACCAAACAGCAGACTTGCGGGATACATGCCTGTGTCTAAATGATCCCCCTAGTCTTAAATCCTCCAGCAGGTCGAGGCACAATCCTGTGGCTAAGATCAACATCATGAGACCAGAAATGTTGAATTTGGGCTTCCACTAAACCACTGAATTTTAGTGTAAAACCACGATTGGAGGTTTGGATTCAAGAGAAAGCAGGGCACATTTCTTCAGTCCTTCCCCAAGCAGACATGACTACCCTTATAGCATTCTTCTTTATGTCTCTTCAAATGTCAGCAGTATTTTGATTTCCAGGTGGAGCATTAGCGGAGTTGTGGTTGGTGGAAATCCTGAACTTATCCTTGTAAAGTTCCCACACTGTCCTCTCTCTCACCTTTCAGCACTTCTTCTGCCATATGGTTATACTAGTCCGCACAGCCCTTAATGTTTTTGATGGTGACTGAAGATCAACTCAGTTGCATGTCTATTAAAATAAAGTTTCTCCCACTATTGTTGGATCAACAACTAACAATTATGCCTATTGTACTCCCTGGATAGTCAATAGATCTAAGAGAAGATTTCTTCAAAGGCACAGTCATACTATGCCCTGTAATGGACAAGCAGATAAATATTCAACATGGCTCTTTCTAACTCTGTGTTACCAACTATCTTTGTGCCCTCACAACTGCCTGATAGGTAACGTTTTACAAAGTGCTGCTTCCTAGGAATGTAATTATATTTCCTATGTGAGCTATTCGCAGGGCTCCAACACTAAAAGAGCTACTGTGCTCCAGGCACAGCACTACTAACTGCACTTCACAGTTTTCTAGACAGAGCTCTGTGGTAGAGGAAATCTATTTTCAGTTTCTGCGCTTGGTCAATAACTGTAAGGACTTTTGATTTTCTTTTATGATCATAATTCTGCGAAAAATGAATTTCTTGTTTTTTCCACGCCAAGTAACACAGTTGTTTTTTAATCATAAGAAATTAGGTTTTCGTTAGAAAAGCTATCCTAGCCTATGTAGCTCTTAATTTTTCCCACTGCAAAGCATTCAAGGTGGCACATTCTCCATCTCTCACTACTAAACGTTATGCAACTGGGATCTGTTTCATTCAAGGGACACTTCACCTACAATGTCACATTGAGTTGCATTTAAACACCTCAAAACGGCTGTACTCTACTTCACCTTGGTATACCGTGAAATGGAGTTGGAGTAGCCACTCTACTGCAGTGTTTTCAAAATCTTCCACGTGACTTGCGTAAGTTCACAGTGTTGTCTTTAGGGGACATTTGCAGCTCACGCTAAATGTGCAGCCTTTAACAATTTCCACCATGGCCCTATCTAAAACTCAAATATGCCATTTGGGGGAGTTTTGCAATTTCCCTATTATGTTTATAGGTAGACCTGAGGGGTGCTTAGCAGTGTCCAAGTGCCCAGATATCCAGATAATCCAGAAATACATAAAAAAAGAATCACAGAGAGACAACACAAAAAGTAAGATTCCTACAATACTCATGCTCATTTATGTACTATGGCACAACAAGCACAAAAGGGCATATATTACCTGTAACAAATAGGATTATTAGTTGAAGAATGGGGGTTCTATCCCCAGTCAAATGAAAAACACAATTCTTGTCAGGGTGACCCTCAAAAGTCACTAAATCAACCTGTGCTTATCCCATGTGTAAAGTATTTACAACACTGAAACAGTAATAAAGTGAAAACATAACTCAAGTAGAATCCAAAACCAAGTACGAAACATAGAGTATATTTAATTAAAGAAAATCATTTTCAGTAAAAATAGCACCAAAAGTACAAAGCGCCAATAGCGGTTATCTGGTCTTGCTGAACTGGGCCAAAGTCAAAAGTTCAAGCCAAACGAGATGAAGTGTAAGTCGGATACAGGAATATTTGGAAGGTTTACCCACTAAATTAGTCCAGTTTTAACAAGAGAAGCACTGGTTGACGGGGGGTCGGTCTGCAGGCTGGATCTAGAGAGGTGCTTGTAGAAGGTGAGTTGCTGGAGTTTCAAGCCTCAGTTGGTACTTCGCACTGGCAGTATGGTCATTGTCGGTGTGAAGAGCTGGTTGACGATTGGAACTTCACATTGAGGTGAAACGAGGGGCGGGAAATGAAGTGTGGTTGTTGTTGATGTGAAATGTTCCATGCAGTGAATTACAGGGCCAGTGTCAGGGAAGGTCGCATAAACAGTTGAATGCAAGTCCCATGTTGGTCTCAGTGTAGTCCACTCATGGTTGTGAGGAGACCTAGGCTAATTTATTTCGATGCCTAGAGCCACAAACACCTGGAGTCCAGTTTATGGTATTAGAGGAGTAAAGCTAAAGGTTCAGGACTTGGAGGGGGACCTCTTGGGGGTTAGGAATCACTTCAGAAGAGGCCAGCGCTAGAGTCCTGGCAGGTCTAGTTGGGGTTGGTCAGTTGGGCAGCTGCAGGGAAGGGCCTCAGGAAGCTTGCTATGTTCCTGTACCGCAAAAAAGATGTCAGCCATCTTACCCTTGGAGTCACTCCTGGGGTCCTGAGTTCAAGGCATGCAGGTACAATCTTCCTTAAGGCTTCATACAGCATGCAGTCCTTGGTCTGAGTCTTAAGAGGTCTAGGAGTGCTTTGATGAGAGGTTCAGAAGGTGGCTTTTTTATACCCAATGCCTGACTGCATGTGGGAGTCACTCCGTATGTCTAACCCAAAACTGGTCCTGGTCAGTTTTTCCCCTTCCCCTGGGTTTGGCTCCACTCTATCTATGGGGAGTAAGGACATGCAGTCGCAGGTGTGGGCTGCATTTGCCAGAGATTAGGACAGGCATTTTTAGAAGTCAAGAATGGGTGTGGGTACAACCCTCAGGCTAACCGTTGAAGCTCCGAAAGGACTGACTGCAATCCTCATACCATCCTCCTCAGGCGATAAATGCCCTTCATCCCATCCAAAGCTCTTTTGCCCTTGTTTGGAAGAAATACACATCACAACACAGGATAGCCATTAACATAAACGTGACACTGGACACTATTAGAAAGGCATGTTTTCTTTAGGCCTAAATTTGCCAACTTTATAAAAATGTCATTTCCACAATAGTAATTTAAAAATAAAGCTTCACCATTAAAGAAGATTTTAATTTACAATTCAAATGTGTGGAAGACACATTCCTCTATCTGCTCCCAAACTGAAGTTATCACTTATTAAGCATAATAAGGTAACCCAGTCTTAGTCTATAGTAGAGATAGCCTTGCTACAGTGAAAAATGAATTTGGGAGTTTTTCACTGCTAGGACATGTACAACTTAAGCATACATGCCCAACTATTTAAATACCATGTACTCTGCCATATGAGATACTTAAAGTTATTAATAAAGATGATTTAGGCCTTGAAAAAAGGTAGTTTAAAACAGCACTACAGGCTGCAGTGGCAGGCCTGAGAAATGTTTTATAGTGCTACTTTAGTGGGGGACACAAAGAGTGCTGCAGCCCACTTGTAGAAGCTAATTTACAGATCCTGGGTCCAAGTAGTGCCATTTACTAGTACTTATAAGTAAATTAAATGTGCCAATTAGTTGTATACCAATTGTACCATGTTTAAAACCGAGAGCAGAATCTTTACTGCTGATTAGCAGGACTTATAGTGTGCAGAAATCTAAAAGCCGACAAAACGGGTTCAGCAAAGGAATGGAAAAATCTGGCAACATTTCATTTGGGAAAGAAAAAGCATGGTAGTGCAATCAAGAAGACTTCACATATATAGACTGAAAACTGACACGGTGCCTTTAAGGATTCTCCCTCTTCCAGTGACCAATTGGAGCTCACAGGTACATTTTACTTCAATTCATTTTTACAGGCCCAGCAAACAGGATTCTAGAGCACTGATATATATGTTTTGTTTTTTCCCTTTGAAAATCTTTCAAATCTTTAAATTAGCACTTCATTTGACATCGTTATCCATTTAGAGTTCTTGTGAAAACATCTCTGATAGGAATTTTACTGTTTTACTTTACAAAATGTCATCTTTTGTTTTAAGTGTTTTCTTGTGAGAAAATTATGACCTCTGCATAGTGTGTTTATGAAAGGGTTATGATCCTTAGGGTTGCTTGCACTGTCAAAAGTTGTCCAGGTGACCTTTAAAGGGCAAGACGAAGATAAGGTGCCACACCCTACAGCAGCAGCAGAGGAGAAGCCCAGGATCTACTACTGAAAAATCTGCAGAGCATGGAGAATAGGCTCTTTCTACCAATGCTCCTCTGTTGCCTTCAAACAATATATATGGGGGAGATCTGAGACTAGGCATCCACCTCGGAAAAGACAGTGTTTGTGCAACATCAAGGATAGCTGCTCCATGTTCGCCGTTGGCGGTAGGATGACTGTCAATGTATATGGTGACAAAACAATGTTTGACAGGGAAGATAGTACTGCTTGACGTCAAAGCATATGACACCAAAGAAGCATTCCTGTTCAAAGTCAAAACATCTGTTGGCAACACATGTGAAATCTGACGAAATTGATGTACATAGACAGCATTCATTTCCCTTCTTCTCCCACTCCTCTCCCTGTGGGCACCATGGATACTGTAAATTATTGACCGTATCACCCTGCCAGTAAGAACCCGTACCCCTATGCATATGTACAGCCATTCTAGGCACCATGGCCTTTTTACCCATTGGAATCCCCGGCTTCCCTCCTGCGCGTATCTTGCACCCCCCCCCCTCTCTCATGTATAGACCATGAAACCCTTTTCCCTTTGCGCGATCCTGATGTGAAAGGCAACCCTCCTGCTTGACCCAGGCATTCCCCATTTCCCTCTCGAAGAAGCATCCTTCGCCTCAGCTGACATAGCCCCCCAGCTGTATCTGACTGCCCCTGTTCTCTCATGTACAGGTCATAGGATCTCTCTCTCCCTCTCTCTCTGCGCGACTCTGGCCCTGCACGCACCCTGACCCCCTCCTTCTCCTCACATGAACAAGTCATAAACCCTCTTCTTCCGCAAAGCCCTGTCCTTGAGAGTCACGGCCGCGCCTGACCAGCACCTCCTTCCCTTCCATGAATGCCCCTCTGTTGACAAGCCTTCCCTCCGCGCCCGATTGTCCACGCAGGCATGAATACCACTCCTTTGATGACCCCTTCCCCCGAGTCCGGCTGACCACACATGTCCGAGGCCATCGCCTAAGCCAGGGGATACCATTTACTGCCCTTATTGAATGCCTAGCCACCCCACCCCCTGGGCCATGATCAGGCGTACACATCCTACGAAACACTCAGCTGCGTGATTGCCCTCCCCTCTTATCAGCAGGTCAAGGGTCCCCATTGTGAACGTATGTGGAGTAGGATCACCACGAGGATTATAGGGATGTCTTTCTTTTGCGTCATACTGTCCTGATTGTTTTATCAAGTGTTTTGTAAGATATAAAAGCAAGAGTCTCAGCTCACTTGTTAGAGCACCTCCCGAAAGACACTGTGTTTCGTGTCCGAAATGACTGGCTCTCCTCATGAGAAATAAACTCTGTTCTTGATTCCTGCTCCCAGCGCCCGTCTCTTTATTGGTAATTATTCAACATGGGAACTAAGAGGCGGTTTGCGCCAGCAGCCTGGGCATCGATGGTAATGCGGGCTCGTTTTCCACAATTGGCGTCCCAACGCGGGGTCCATCAGTGACATAAGGTTCGGTAAGAGAGATCCAGACGAAGAAGTGAACATCTAAATGATCGGGGTATGCCTGCCTTGAGAGGGCCCTCGCCCGGCTGCCGATCGACAGAACTTCACCAATTCTGAACGGACCTTTCTTGAGTGACCTATTGTCCTGACTGGAATCCCACAGGAATGCTACATGGAGTAAGAGAAAAATCAGGCGCTGGAGGAGGAAGACGAAGAACTGTCCGTATGGTCCGGTCCGGGTAAGATTAAGTAGGGTGTTTTTACGCCTGATTGGTAGGGTGGTTCTATCCACCTGATTGATTGATTGATTGTATTGAAATCGGTATTTGTATACTGATATTGTATTGGTTGGTATTGGTTCATTTAGCTTTGAAGGCTACTTGACATATTGGTTCTCTTTTGAGAACGAGACATTCTCTGTTTGCAAACAGCGGCGAATAGGAACGTCGTCCCTCTTTGCAGATAGAGAAGGGTAGGTAATGCAGACTTTTGTCCCCGTTGTAATCCGTCATGCCTACTTTTCTCCCCACTGATTGTTTTGAAGTCGATTAATAATCGATTGTTGCTCTTTGAGATCTTCCCTGTCCACAAACAGAGACGAATAGGAATATTCTGTCCCCTTTATGGATAGCGAAGGGCAGGTAATGCAGACATTTGTCCCCGTTGTAATCCGTCATGCCTGTTTTTCTCCCCATTGATTGGTTGGTTGCCTGGACATTGTTGTCCCAGGAATTGTTTCGTTTGAGGTATTTTCTATTTGCAAACAACGTGAAATAGAAATATTCTGTCTAGTCTTTGCAAGTAGAAAAGGGTAGGTTATGCCCCTTTGTGAATTCGTCAGTCCTACCCACTCCCCACTGGTTGGTTATTGAGGGGTAGCTCGCATGGTCCGCCCAGGAGACTACCCTTATGGAGGACATATGCTCTCTACTCATGGGCCATTTAGTAGAAATAGACCGACTGGTCCGTCCAGGAGGCTACCCTAGTAAGTGGAAGTACATCGCTCGGTCCGTCCAGGATGATACCCTAATGAAGGAATATATGTTCCCCTTTTGATCGATAATCTCGTTCCACCCCGGACCATTTATTGGAGGGAACTCGTCTGGTCCGTCCAGAAGTACCCCCTAGTGAAAAGGACGCATAAAAAAAAAAAAATATGAAGTGATCACCGTTCCCTACTAACAGAAAGCTTTAGCTCGAAACACGCTAAGGAAGAGAAATAAAAATAAAAAGGAAATCAGGCTAAGTCAGTAACCCCCTGATGAGCTTTTGACTTCACCAAAAATAAGAAACATTAGAAATACTTCGTAATAAGAAATGTAAAATGGCGAAAAGGTTTGATAGCAGAACATAGCCACGAGGTAGCTAGGCTCCACTGCCTATTCCTGCTCCCAACATGTCTGCCTCATTTCCCACCACGCCCAAATAACGGTCACATGAAATAGAAAGCAAATCAATAGGTACCTACCCCCATTCCGGAAGCTCCCGAAGTGCAACGGGTCCGCGGTTACGCCCATCCGGAAGGCGAGGCCTCGTGGCACGAGGGGCTCGCCTGGCCACGGTCAGGAGGAGATGATGTTGGGCAGGCGGTCCAAAGAATGGCAGAGACATCTCCTTCTCTCCTCTCCTGCTGCCCTGCAGGCCACGGGGGGGGGGGGGGGGGCTGTCTTGCCTCAGCCACCGACCACCCCCCCCTTCTGTCTCTCGCCTGGTCCGACCCACGAAGAAGGCCGAAGCCGGGGGCGAGAACGGCGGCAAATCAAGTAGTCCTGCCACATGCCAAATTCGCCATCGCCTGCATAGTTACAGGTAGTCCCGCCACATTCCGGGTCCCTGGAGAGTTGGAGGTAGTCCCGCCACATGTTAAAAAGGGAGGGGGGGGCTGTCTTGCCCCAGCCGCCGACCACCCCCCCCCCCATCTTCAATGGCTGGCACGGCCAATATCGAAGCGACGGAGCCGAAGAACGGCGCGGGGTCGCTGGAAGGGGGAGGTGGCGCGAACGAACCTCCCCCACCTCCCTCCAGGTGGAGGCTTCCAGCGACACCCCAACACTCTTTGCTTAAAGAGGGTCAACATCAAAAAGCGGTCTTCTGCCCAGGACGGGCACACGCTCCATATCGTCTCTCCTCGACCTTGAAGATTCTATAAGAGCCGGGGGGCCCCCGACCCCCTGCATGGGTGCCCCCGCCCCCTTCGCTGGGAACCACGACATCGGAGCAACTCCTACCGGCACCAGCCTCGGATTGGAAATGGCTAAAATGCAGCCACGGCACAGACTTGTTCAGTTCCGGAGGAACACCAGAATGACCTGGTAGGAAAATTGTTGCCGCCCTTCCCACTCTTTGACTCATGGTCCATATTTGTTAGACTGTTAACCACATAGCACAAGACTTTTTGAACTGCCAGCGGAAAGTTCTGGGCCAACCGTGTGAGACTAGAGACACTCTGGCTGTGCTGGAACTTGCCTGACCCCACCCAAAATGGCGCCGACACAAAATGAGACGTTTTTAATGAACTTTGTTGCACCCTGATTGCGCAAGCTTTTTACCCCGAGATATATATAACGTTTTGGATAATGAGAGTAGATATGAAGGATATTGAGTATGTGCTTGGACAATGAATTGACTTAGGGTGGGTACCGATTATGAGTTGGAAAATGAATTGGTGTAATTTAGGTAATGAATGAACATTGGATAATGTATTTATGAATTTATTAAAGATGAATTACTGACATGCATCATGTTTGCTCTGTAGGGGAGTTTAATACGATTTTATTGCACTGCCGCACTTTATGCAATGAACTGCCACCAGCTTTGTTCTTCCTATGTACAGTTCCAATCTGCTCCGTGGCTAGTCCACTGGGTTGTAGGCCTGTATTTATATGTCAACACATTTTATTAAAAGTATTTTGAAAACGAAAGCATAGTTGTAGCGGTTGCATTAATGAGTTTTGAATGTAGTACTACTGTGAGCAACGAGAAAGTATGATGAAGGTTAAAGGTTAAAAAGGACCCGATATTTAGCAGCCACACTATGTGTCACAGGCAGCCGGAAAAGTGCTTTAGAAGACCTAAAAACGACACCACAGAAATGCCACCTGACCGCCACCCTTGTACCCGATCAAAAGGGGTTACGACCAAGTAACTCATGTAGATACGCAGATCGTCAATGATTATCTGTCTGACCTTTCTGGTCCATCTGGGCTTAAACGCCGTGATGGTAGGGAAATGCACTACGTGGAGATAGGTCGAGTATGCGGTAGGTAAAAACATTTCCGGATTACTGCATGTTGATGAGGTTTGAATATTGCCCCCCCACCCCCTTCTTTCTCCTCCCTTCTGCAGGTCACGTCGGAACCCTGGCTGATGTATGGATGGACGATGACCGAACCGCCAATGAGAAGGGGAAGAAGGGAATATGAGCATGGTCCTTATGACAAATAACAAGTTTTAAAAAGACGTAGACTTAAACATGACTGTTCCTCCTTAGAACATAGCAACGGGAGGATGGACTGACATAGAGACTGGACAAGTACTGAAGGACAAAAAATCTTTTGACTAGAAACGACGCGTTAAACAATGTAACTGGACGTTTTGACTAGGTAGGGAAAGGACAAAGAAAATTATACGGGTAAGGGTTGCCACGGCCCCACCCGCCTAGGAAGTTAGAAATGTTGCCGATGTTCAAAATGCACTGCCCCCTTTCTCACACTCTTACAGATATAGCCAAGCTGTCCGACTGTTTTCCCGATCAATGCTTGCCGTTGCCTCAGCCTGGAGAACTTCCCACCACAGGAGGGAACAGAAAAATGGTTTAAGATCCAACCATGGGTAACTAGCGCGACCAGGTTAATTTCTGATCAACCAACCGAGGTGTGAGTATTGGTAATTGGGAACGCTCGCAGGCGTGACAAGCAAGAAGGGAAAGGGGGGAAGGGCAGAAAGAGCTAAGCACGTAGATAAATAGGATAGTAAAGATACGTAGGATATATATAAAAACAGATCTTGTAGACTAACAATTGTTTCCTGTCTTGTTGTGAATGTCTTGTATATGTGTAATACATGTGCCGTCTTCCCTGTCTGAGTTTGTGTGTGTGTAACGTACGAATTTATGTCTCCCCTCTGTCTGTATCTGCATGTTACCTGACCTTTGCCGTTCTGTGTTGTGAGCGCACTAAATGACCTATTTTCGTACACGTCTCTCTCTCTCTCTCTCTCTCTCTCCACCCCTTTTTATCTCTCTCTCTCTCTCTCTCTCTCTCTTTACATGTCATACGTGTACCGAATGGCTCGTTTAGATTGCGGACGACTCTCACTCTCTATGAGAGTCTCCCTATTTTCCCTCCCTCTTTTTGGTAAAATTGTGCCCCACCGGCACCAGTCTGATTTGATACATATTGAACGCGAAGGTGCTCAGCGAAATTGACCGAAACTAAAATGACTGTATCTCGCCATGTTACTGCCTCTCCTTTCTGCAAAATGAATGAACTTGAATTGGCTGAAAAGGAAAGGACAGGTAAGACGACTAAAGTCCCCCAAATCTGGCCATTTATAGGGGAACTGTATGTCAATGGCATCCTATGTCTGTTCTTCAGAGACGAACGCCAACGTCTAGATTGACACCCAATACCCAGATTGCCCCACCCCTTTGCACCCAAGCGCAAGCGCCCGAAGCATCCCCGCCCTGTCTGAAAATGTTAGCCAGTCCTGAAGGGAAATGCTCTGTAATGTTGAATATGATGTAACGCACAGTTGATGGAAATGTCATTTATCCTCACGTGAGTTATAAACAAGACAATGAATAAACCTGCCATAAACTCAGTAGGAATGCTGACACATGCACTGCTTGGTAATAGACCTCTGACTGTGACCGATGAGCATAAAATATCAAATGCGTAGAATTGAGGGAGGAATTCATATGCGTAGATGTCTTCTTCTGTCATTTCTCTAAAACGTTGTCTTGTACCTATTCAAAGATTCACGATCACCGAAGGAGATGGGTCAGATGTGACGTACAGCCTGACTGCAGATCTTGGGACACGTATGACATCGACCAGAGGTGGAGCTGCAGAGCAACAAGACACGGGACGAGACCGCAATTTCAACGTGGAAAATGAAAAATGACGGGCCGCCTTGAAGCCCTCCGACTGCTAACCCACGTGTGCCTGGAGTCTCCGTCCATCTTCTTTGGGCCCGATTGATGGGCCTGCCTGCTCGTTATCCTTTGCTCCCTTGGTCCCTTTTGTGTGTCCCAGGAACTCTGACCCAACTCCGCTCACTCTCTCCCCTATCGACTATTTGAACCACATTCACCCACTTTCCCAAGTGACTTTTTGCCAAAGAAAAAAAAAACTGCAATTATATGGGAATAGGGTGTTGCCACAGAACTATAGGTGCCGAGCATAAGGCGCCGCCAAACGGATTGTTTAGGGAACAGGACTGTGGTCTAACAGCAGAGGACTGACCGCACCCTGCAACGCCTAAGGATAGAACCGAGCTGGACCTATAGCTCCACCGCCGGTGCTCAACAGCGCCAACGAAAGTACCCGGATTAGAGCCTACCAGTGATGGCTTGCTGATAAAAAGACACTGTGACGAAGAGATCTTATGTATTGAACTGAATTCCGCTCTCAACTACCTGGTCAAAACTGTTCATTGGTCACATTTTTTAAGTCAGAAAGATTTATGCTATGTAGTGCGTTTAATTGCCAGGAACACAACGAAAATGTAATTTCCTATGTACTGCATTCTTCCCATCACCTTAACTGTCTATGATTATACGCCACATGTTAGTATCGACAAAGTGCTAATTCGTCAACGATGCTTGTCTACCTGTAATCACATCAGCTGCAAAAATGATTGCTGTTATGTAAAAAGGGGCGACTGTGAAATCTGACGAAATTGATGTACATAGACAGCATTCATTTCCCTTCTTCTCCCACTCCTCTCCCTGTGGGCACCATGGATACTGTAAATTATTGACCGTATCACCCTGCCAGTAAGAACCCGTACCCCTATGCATATGTACAGCCATTCTAGGCACCATGGCCTTTTTACCCATTGGAATCCCCGGCTTCCCTCCTGCGCGTATCTTGCACCCCCCCCCCCCCCTCTCTCATGTATAGACCATGAAACCCTTTTCCCTTTGCGCGATCCTGATGTGAAAGGCAACCCTCCTGCTTGACCCAGGCATTCCCCATTTCCCTCTCGAAGAAGCATCCTTCGCCTCAGCTGACATAGCCCCCCAGCTGTATCTGACTGCCCCTGTTCTCTCATGTACAGGTCATAGGATCTCTCTCTCCCTCTCTCTCTGCGCGACTCTGGCCCTGCACGCACCCTGACCCCCTCCTTCTCCTCACATGAACAAGTCATAAACCCTCTTCTTCCGCAAAGCCCTGTCCTTGAGAGTCACGGCCGCGCCTGACCAGCACCTCCTTCCCTTCCATGAATGCCCCTCTGTTGACAAGCCTTCCCTCCGCGCCCGATTGTCCACGCAGGCATGAATACCACTCCTTTGATGACCCCTTCCCCCGAGTCCGGCTGACCACACATGTCCGAGGCCATCGCCTAAGCCAGGGGATACCATTTACTGCCCTTATTGCCTAGCCACCCCACCCCCTGGGCCATGATCAGGCGTACACATCCTGCGAAACACTCAGCTGTGTGATTGCCCTCCCCTCTTATCAGCAGGTCAAGGGTCCCCATTGTGAACGTATGTGGAGTAGGATCACCACGAGGATTATAGGGATGTCTTTCTTTTGCGTCATACTGTCCTGATTGTTTTATCAAGTGTTTTGTAAGATATAAAAGCAAGAGTCTCAGCTCACTTGTTAGAGCACCTCCCGAAAGACACTGTGTTTCGTGTCCGAAATGACTGGCTCTCCTCATGAGAAATAAACTCTGTTCTTGATTCCTGCTCCCAGCGCCCGTCTCTTTATTGGTAATTATTCAACATGGGAACTAAGAGGCGGTTTGCGCCAGCAGCCTGGGCATCGATGGTAATGCGGGCTCGTTTTCCACACACATTGAACCTTTTGAGTCGAAGCATCACTTGACGTTGAAAACATCAATTTTCTGAGGCAGGACCAGACTTGTGAAATCCGAATTTTCACAGAAACCAACCTGAACCAAGTTCCAAATCTTAAGGTTTACCATGGAGTTTGTAATTGGGAGTCAACACTTGTCTCTAAGTAGTTACTTAGAAAGGAAGGCGAGAAATAGGTGTAAAAGATGAGATTGTAGAGAGATCCAAATCTGGGTATTTTAGTAGTGGAGTGACTACTGGTATGTTAGTAATGAATGTGTCCTCATGTAACGCATCTGGTGCTATGCAAAGCACCCGATACCGGGTCAAGTTCGCGCTATATAAAACTCTCCATTGGTACTTTCCCAGTAGGCAGGGAATTATTAAAAAATTGAGGAACCAGGGAGGACTTGGCTGCTTGCAACTCATGGGCTGGGCAAGGATACAAAGGAGACACAGATGCTTTGGCTTCAGCCAATGCATTACAACATCTGGAACTGTGACTGGAGCTAAACATTTCCAGGTGTATGTTGAGGTGTCCAAGAAGACAGAGGGATCCAAGGAACAAGTCAATGCTTTGGTTTTAGTGATGTTCTCCCAAAAGAAAATGTAAAGACACCACAGAGCTCATGGGAGGGGCTCTGACGTCTGTGCAGACAGAAGGAATTGTTGAGGTAGAAATAACAGGAAATACTGCTATAGAAGAGTTTAGAACAGGGGTCGCCAACCTTTTTGTAACAAGAGCTACTTTTGTTCAATGAAAATCATACTGAGCTACTTATATATTAGTTTTACACAGTGATCCCATCAGACAAAATTACGTTAGTGGCCACCCCTTGCAAAATTGACAGCAGTGATCACCTCAGTGCATTTAGGCAGTGTTGGCAACAGTGTTGTAAAGTGGCCTTTACCAATTTGGAATGTCACTTCTACATATTCATATATGACAGCCTTAGCTGTAATGTCCTTAGGACGAAGGTAATAATATTTGCAATAAGTTTCCCCAGCACCTCATGATTTATCACTAAAACATCACCTTTAAATATATTTTGGAAATCCAATCATTTTTCTTGAAACATTAGCTCATGAGTTCTGAGTTCTAAAAATACACACATTTTCATATTGAATGCATGTTTTTCAATTTTGGGATATATAGGAGTCAATTCAACCAAGCAAAAGCTTCCAATTTAACAGGCTAGGCCTCAGACAGAAGAGATACTTACAGGTAGCGTGAGAGCTAGAGCGCTACTAGTATCCCGCAAGCTACTCAGTGGTGAGAAGCCCGGTTTGGAAGTTCTTTTTTCCTCCTTTATAGCTATGGTGTATTTCAATAAACTTAGTTCATATAAGTCGCGATGCACTACACAGTCGCTTATGCGCCATAATCTTTCAGCTCTCCATGTTTGTACTTTCAGAGCTAGAAAGGAAAGATGTAAACTAGCGGGTGCATGAGTTATAGAAAGGGACTGGAAAGCTATAAGGCCTTCACTAAGCATATTAACAAGAATATTTAGGTCAGGAATCTGGCTAAGTGTACTTGAAGTTGTACACTGCTAGGACCGTTTTAAAACGAACGTCGAATTCTCCCAGTTCTTGGTGTTTTTGTGGCAGGGACAGGAAGTCTTTCTTGTTGGTGATAGTCGACATTAACACGTGAAATGTAACAATAACATGATCTGACCAAATGACTGTGAGAGCATTTGGCGTGTGCACAGGATTTCCTGTGCTACATATGGGGTCAGAAAATGACCTGCTTGATCCTTGGTATGTTGTGCCTGGAGTTTCAGGCTTGCTGTGTGAAGAGTGGAACAGAAGATTACCAGAGATGAAGGATCTTCGAGCCACAAATTAAGGCGCACAAGGGCAATAATATGATTATGATGGATTACTTAAAGTCAGTTAGGTTGTGCAGTTTTGAAGCAGATGAGTTGGACTGGTGGTTTAGCCGAATCACCTGCACAGATTTATGTTTTCAGTGTAGAGAACAGCCCCTCCCTTGATAGGATGTCAGGGTGAGTCAAGGGTAGAGATGAAGGTCAGAACAATAGATAAGGCAACTCAACCCTTCCCCAGGACGACCTGTTTTATCAGTCCAGAAGATTTGATAACGTGAACAAACTAGCTGGGATCGCCCCAGTACCGACTCTAGGGAAGGCCAGGTTTCTGTTACAACCGCTTGGTCCACTCTGGTGTCTATAGTGTAATCATAGAGCTCTAATGCGAGTTTGACAGACAAGTATATATTAAAAAAAGAAATGTGATAAGCGTATTAGTATTTGAGTTCATAGCAGTGTGATGCTGATCAAATAAAGGGGAATGGTGGTTAAAATAGATACTAACTCCTTGCAGTGCCGGAATCTGTGGAAGAGATAAAGCAGATACAGCACTAGCCAATGAGCGAAGTTGCTCGAACGAGTAAGTCATACAGGATGACTCACCTGGTGCAGAAGGTGAAAGGTTTCAGGGGGCGGGTGGCGACTGGGCACAGGGCGGCAGAAGGACTGGCGGCACTCCGTGCAACAATCTTCTTTAGCATCCCCCTCCCCCCATGACCTCCTCCTCGCATTCCCTCAGTACCACCTGACAAACAGGTCCCTCATCTCGCCATAGCCCCTTTTGCATACATTTCATTTGTTTGAAATCGCTAATAAAGGCTGGCTTTACTAGTCCACTCAGCTATCCACTTTAAATACAATACAGCTCTGTTCTTTGCAGCAGGCATATTACCCCTCTCTGCTACTTTATGGTGAGTTAAAACTGCCACTAGACAAAACTCCAATCTCTCTCTCTAGCAGGAACATTAATCACAAGAGTTATCTTGGCATCTTTAATGCTGCCTGAAATCTGGATGCAAAGCTTTTAAATCGTAAGTTATAGCTAAATACAGCGCCCCCATCTGAGTCAGCACCCTCGCCCCCTCCCGGTTAGCACCCTGTGCGGTTGCACTGCCCTAAAGCCGGCCCTGACTGGGCATAGATAAGCACAAAAAGGCCTATATTTTGGTCTGCTGACCTAATATGTTTTGAGGGACATCTGTACGTGCCCAAAATGGTCCTAAAGGCTAGACTACTAAATATGCCGAAATAAAATCCTAAATATGGAGCAACAAAAATAAGGCAGAGGAGAGTGCGTCAAAGCAAAGTATGCCCAAACAACCCAGATAAAACCCAACAGAAAGGAAAACCAAGCAATAACTTAGTGACTCAAGGTTAAAAAGAAGATGTCTATAAATGTTTGTCAATCTATAACAAACTGGCAAATTGTGGAAATACAGCTAAGATAAAAGCATTTCTTAGCACAAGTGAAACCTTCGTGTGCACTACATGTAGATGTCATTGCGCATCGAATGGACTTATTTGCATAGTGGACCCTCTACATATTTTGAGAATGGTCCAAAAAGTTAGACCGCTGAGTAGGCAGAAGTATTGCCAACAATATGGAGGAAATAAAACGCAGGAGTAAATGCTCCCATGATACTTAAGCTCAAACAATCAGGCCAGGTAAAACCCAACAGAATTCAAAACATGGATGATGTGTTTGTTTGTGGCGCTTCGGCTCTGCCATGACACATAGTCATACGATAAGTGTGCCTTCATGCAAGTGATCAGAGAACGGAAGGTGAATCTATACATTACAAAGAAGAAAAGTAGTAGTGGTTGAAACACATTTCCTGCTCCAAGTCACAAGGCCATTCATGATTCCAATCAAGAGGTCAGTCCCACATAAATTTCTGTTCCCACTCAAAGACTTCCAGTAAGTTGGGTACGAAAATGCTGCATCAGTACCAACCGGGACACAACCTCATCCTGACACTCGAAGTCTGGCGAGAAGTCGCAAAGGTGTCAATCAAAGGCTCATTTCAACCCAATGTCTTCTGACTCTGACCTGGCCGGCAAAGAGTTTTTGCTCGGTCTGAATTCTCTGGACCAATTCTGTAACAAATAGTGGCCTTCAAAGAGGCCACACTGGAAAACTTTCAGATTGCAACCAGCTTCCTCTAGTGTGCCCTTTGGGCTTTAATGAGCCATAGGGGCCTCCACTGGGACCTTCGGTGGTGGGATTTCTCACTACTGACCCCTCAGGACCCATTACTCACCCCATTCTGAAGGTGATCTAGACTTGATGGAGCAAGGATTCGCACTAAAGCGACTTGCCCTTAATCAAGAACCTCGCCTAACTTGTAATCATACTATTTCAACTTGTCCGTCCTTTATTTAGCATTTTTCCCCAACCCGCGGGTGTCCCCAGGAGGCTTGCCTACGTGTCTTTTTATCCTAACAATGCTTGCACTACGGAAATGGCTGCTTCGCAGAAATCCAGTCTGCGCATGCGTCGGTCATACCCATGTGATGTGACGCACTCGCATTTTGGAGGGATATTGTTGCACATGCGCATTACTGCAAACATGGCCGCTTGTCTCTAACCACGCTCTCTGCTTGCTACTGCTGCTTCTGCCTATCTGTCTTTTTGCACTAAACCTTAATACTATAGATATTATAAAATAAGGGGTGCATTGAAACTTTTAATGATGTACAGAATAATCAATTTTTACGTGTGATTCTAATTTGTTTTCGCTTACTTTTCATGTACCGCGTACCAATGGGCCGGGGGGGACGGGGAGCCGAGCCATACTGAAGCCTTTCTAAACCCCGACACGTGACATGGGAAAAACCCCACTGCGCAGAAGCTGAAACAAGCCAGCTGGCTCCCGAAGCCCGATGTGCCTGGGAACCCATCACGAAGATGCTGCAGTCTACCTTGACCGCGATACACTGTTGCTATATACTATGCACTTCTCATTGTCTTCTATATTCCTATGCCTGGGAACGTGAACCCAAGGGGCGGGTATGCAAAATTGAATAATAATGATGTGAACACTGAATTATAGGTGGTAACCATGACCTAACCACCTCTCCTGACCAATCATAACATGGGAACTTGTCACTTGCAACATTTGTGGGTGGTCTAGGGGTCCCAAAACAGTATAATTAGGCTAGTTTAGCTTAGAGAATTTGTCCGACTTGTCCGAGTAGCAGACCTGTCACTGACCCTACGAACTCTATAGGTGCCTGATACAGAGGGCTGCGGAGCACTCTGTCCATACTTTCCACAAACTACAAGGGGTGGAAATAGTCCTAAGTGCTGGCGAATCACTTTGCTGGGGAAATTCGAAAACCCAATCGGGGTTACTGGCGGATTACTTGCAGAAAGGGGGTAACGCAGGCGTTGCATCCGAAGCTGTAGGTGGTGGTCGTACCTTGGTGAGCCCAGTCCTGACCCAAACCTGAGGGCTATCCTGTCCTGACTGTCCGTGAGCTGTACCTGCTCGCATTCTGGTATTCCAATCCTTGAGGGTCCTTGTCCCCGTCTTCCCCAACTGACCTGTGGCCAGGGTTAGTCTTCATTCTCGCACTAGGTAATTATCCTCCTTGGGTGTCTGTCTGACTATACTCTTACCTCTCCTTTCTAAATAAAGCACTCTTGCCTGTGATATTGCTCTATCACCTTGAAGTGATTTATATGCTATTGTTTATTAGTAATGTTCCACTTCTCTCCCTACCTTTAGGATAGTATTGAAACTGTTATATTGTGTAGCGTGTTCCATTTTTCCCTTTCCTTTAGTATGGTTGCAGTGAACTTAGTAAGAATAGCTTAAGAAGTCTAGTTTAAGTACACATGTTAGGTCCTTCTCACGTCCCTTTGCCCTAGTTTAAACTTGTTTGAATAGCTTGTTCTTCAATACTCACATCCCATAGTGTTCCCAATTACTCTAATGGTACTTGCCCTAATCCATAGTTACATTGTGGCATTGATACTAATTATTGATGTTCTGGTTTGTATTTGCCTCATTATATTGGCATATTCTTTCTGAAATTTCTTATAAACTTTGAAAACCCATCAGGTGTCTGTGGTCAATTTGCAGTATAAAGTGTGGATAAAATGTACTAAGTGCATACAAGTTTTACTTCTTTTAGGAATCTTGCCACCTGTCCACTGCTAGCTCCTGAATCCATCAGCAGTAATGTGCCTGTGGTAAGTCAGGTACATGATTAGTAAGTGGTGTGAGAGTCACCCCCCGAATTACTCATAGTAGCGTGCAAAGGATATCACCCGGTTCATGCAAAACACTGTCGTCACATTCACGCCAGGGCCCAGTGCGTGGAAATTTGGTAAACTCAGTGATCCGGGTGACCTGCGCGCTCTATCAGTAATTTTCTGGTAGCAGAGCTATGGTTAGGACTAGTTAAGATAGGTAGACAAGATAGTTGATAAACAAACCGTAAAAATAAAAATGTACTGCTAAGATTTTTATTATTGATTACATTGCTTCAAAATATTGCGCAATTGTTTAAAGAATTTATATGTACATGTAAATGATATTTTTGCATTGCTACTATAAATGTTATATGTGATATTAATCAAAATTGTTTGTAAGTGTTCAGTATAGTCTGAATCCCCGGGGAAGTATATAGCTAACGGTGAGCAGAATCCGGTTAGCTGGTAAGGTCACTTGTTGGGAGTCATTAGTGCAGGGTTAGGAATACCTGGAAGCACTAATTAGGATCTTTTTGCATCTGAATAAATGATAGCTACGAGTCCTTTTGTATAAAACTTCCATTGTGATATCACCTAGTAAGGGTCACATACGGAAGGAGTAGTAGGGTCTCCGAGGCTTAAATGGTAAGTAAAATAGTCCGCTGGTGAAATCCTGACTTAGTATATATCCCGGAAAGAAGTGGATGAGTCAGAGGAGTAACGGGTTCTATATTGCTCGTGTGAGAGGGTAGGCAGAGAAGTCTGTCCGAAGTGAATGAAAAGTAGACAGAAGTGGTTTACTTGTAGTGAAAGGAAATTTTTCTATCTGTTAAGGACACTCCGACACAGTGGCAAACGTTGTGTGTTGTTGACTAAAATTTGCACTCGCACTTTAGGAAAAATTAAAAGTTTCCGTTACCTTGTGAAGGAGGGAGTCGGTCGGAAGACTGCTCTGACGTCACTCCGTGCCGCGCTGGTATTGGTCGAGACAGCGGGTGTGTAGGGAAGCTGAAATTATAAGGGAGGGGTGAGTGCCGGAGCGTGAGACCTCGTCTTGCGAAAGGCCGCGCACCCATTGGACAAGGGCTTTTGTAATTACTGTGTTGATTGGCTGCCGCGAAATAAAAGTCGCGCTAGCATTGGAAGCACCAAGGTAAACAAAATTAATCAAGCCGAGTTAGAAGCTAGTCTGGAAAGGTGTATGTGGTATCCCGAGTTTATACCTAATCCACAGTATTTAGGCTTCCATAAAGAACAGATTCTACGAGGTAGACCAAACAAAATGTACGGAGTTAAGAGAAAATTGTCCCTTGCTGACAAAATTAAAAATTACTTTAAGAAAGACCAGCCCATTAGAACAAGGGAGGGTGTGATCATCCCTCCGCCAGATACTCCTGCCTCATTTATGATGTTTGATAAAGGGTATCATACTTGCGTGTGGTTAGAGAATTGGGCAAAATATACTGCAGATGACGGAGTCCTAGCATTCCCTATTAATGGTTCCTTTAATGGCCGAATTCTGTTCAATTTAAGAACCAGAATGAATGAATTACATCCCCGACCCAGATTAACTCAATACGAAGCGTTAGAAGAATGGGAAATTGAAGCCTTAGAACGAGACAGGCCCAGAATGGATAAGGGTTTGAGTAGGTGGTATCCTAAAATGCATAACGAATCTAAAGAGCAGAAAATGAAACAATGGAGGCAAAACATGATGGTTGAAGGGTTGTTTCCCATGATGGGAGTACTTGAACAGAAGAAAGGAAAATGTACAGAGAAAACCCATCACTTAATGGCTGTGGGGGACTCTGAGGATGAACACTTAGAGGATTTGTTGATGAAAAACCCACCTCCCTACGTAGCAGAATCAGAGCCTTTGAGTTCACCCAACCCGTTTTCTAAATATCCTAGATGTAGGAGAGACAGTGCGACAGATGGAACAGGTACGGATAGTAAAACCAGTGATGGGGATGGGTTTTGCAGACCTCGTTCTACCGTCCCGAATTACCGTCCTTTTGGAGAAGACCCACCTCGGTTGGTTACTCCGACAGCCCCGAATATTTACCCTACTTTGGTACCCCAAGTATTGCATGACAATTCTGCAGAAAAGGCTTTGCGTGAACGAGAGAAGGAAGCCCTGGCTAAACAAAGAGATGATTTAATTCGGACCATAGCTCAGATACATCCTCATCCAGATTCACTGACTATCCCAGTAACTATCGGTCCAGCTATTCCTCTTTACAGGGATAGATTGGCCAGTCCTCAAACTCCTGCTATAACCCCGATGGTCCCAAATGCTAGTGTCCCGCCCCCGAGAAGAGAGCCACTCATAGATGATGATCAAGAAAGTGAATGTGAGTCGGTGGTCTTGATGGATCTGCCCGTAAGGGAACCAGGAACTAGTGTGCCAAGGACAAGAACTCAGAGTAGAGCGAAAGAGGTTTTGATTGAAAACACATCTGGGGTTAGAAGTGCCACGGTAGTGACTCCAGAGGAATTGGACAGATGGACAAAGGAGTTAGAGAAAGAGACCACCCCCCAACCAAAACCCCTAGAAATGTATAGGCTAAGGATAGAAATTGAAGAACTATTGGCCGGAAATGTAGGATTAGACAGGTTAAACTCCTTTAATGAAGAAGAGTTACTGTTCATCAGCAAGAACCTTACCCGAAACACTAGATTACTACATGAGAGGTTGATGGACACGGCTGCTGATATGGGAATCGATGTTAGTAAATCCAAAATCCTTCAGAAACCATACAGAGCGGATTTTTCAGACAAAGATTTAGAGAGCTTGAATGTAGTAGGGAAACAGATCCAGATAAAGGAACTACTGAAACTCCTACAGAAATGGGGAAATGTAGAAAAATGGAAAACCCGGTGGGCGAAGAAAAGGGAAGACAGTAGGGATAAATCCCAAACTCCTGAATACGTGCTTAAAGAAGTAGGTCCTGCAGAAAAATTGTGTCCCATGAGAGAGGTTCCTGGGGGAAAATATGTCCATGTCCCTTGGTCCCGACAAGACATTGTGTAATTTACAAATGACTTTCCAAAATTGCGAGAGAAGCCAGTTGACTGGTACAGACAAGTCGAACGCTTCATAAAAGTTCAGAAATGTCTCCTGAAAGACCTGGATGGGTTTTTCGACATTGTAGTACCTGTAGATTTATGGACCGAATGCAAAATTGAAATTGATTGGCCCAATGACGAATACGCGAGGGATGCCAAAACCGGAGCTCCCTCACCCGAAGTAATGAGGAAGTATGATCAAGTCATACAATACCTCAAGAAAAAGGTGCCCGCAAAAGAAACCGATTGGACCCGGATAGATAGAACTACCCAAGAGTGCGATGAAACCGTCCACTCCTTTTATGAAAGGTTGCTGCAAGTGTTCAAAACTTACAGTGGAATCGATAATGTGGACATGAAGGACATGACCCATTTCAGTTAGAGATTTGTGCTGGGATTAAGGCCCGAAATATCCCAATGGATTCGAGATAATAAAATCAGTTGGCAGGGAAAGCCCATAGATGATGTCCTCAAGTACGCTAAGTACTGCGAGGATGAGATAGAAAACAGGAAGAAAGCCCTCAAGGAGAAAGTTATGTGGGCACAAGTGAAGTTGGCTGAACAGCAAGAAAAGCAGTTAAGTAAAATGAATTCTAATAATAATGCCCAGAATCCCAACGCTGGGGGAGGAGGGAAGCCCCGAGTAAAAATGAGTCGAGAGGAGGCTATGAAGAAATTCCCCTGCTTCGGGTGCGGTCAGATAGGGCATTGGAGAGACGAGTGTCCACACCTACAGGCCGGTAATGCTCCTGTAAATGGTTTAAATCCACAGGTGCAGAAAGAGGGGACAAGAAAAAACCAGCAACAGGTAAAGCTACCTCCAGTACCTCGCGCTCCTAGACAGAATAATAAGAATCAGGGTCAGCAGAATGAAAGGGCGGAAATATGGGAAGGAGAGAATGAGAGAAATGCAGCAATTCCACAATATTTGTTGAATGATTCCTTCCTCTGTGATGATCAAGATTGACGGGGCCTGAGGGGGAGGACAAGGAGTGCGTACTTGGCGCCTCCTTACCGGTAGACCAGACTGGACCATACATTGAAGGAAAGGTTGAGGGAAAAGACGTCACCTTTCTATTGGACACTGGTGCTACCCGTTCTACTGTGAGAACAGTGGATGTTCCTAACCTACCCCTCGGGAGAAGCAATCCAAGTAGTGGGTGTCTCCAATCAGATAATCAGTACTCCAGTAACTGAACCAATGGAAATTTCCATAGGGAATTTCAAAGAAATGCACAGATTTGTGGTCTGTGATTCCAGTCCTGTGAACCTGTTAGGACGCGATTTGTTGTGCAAAATGAACTGCACCATCTTTTGCACACCAAAGGGTGTCGAAATTCAGACCCCCGATGAAGATGGCTTGTACAAATTAATGTTGGTAAGACCTGACACTGAAATTAAACCCCTGTCCGTTGAGGACTTACCTGAAGAGCTGCAATTAAGAGTGGTACCCGAAGTATGGGATTTCACAGGAAAAGATGTAGGCTTAATGGCAAATGTAGATCCAGTTAAAATAGAAATAAAAACAAATGCTGTATACCCCAGAACAAGACAGTACAAAATGAGTGCAGAAGTAAAAGCAGGATTCGCAATTGAAATTAACAGGTTGCTTGAAGCAGACATCATACAGGAAGTAATGAGCAGTCCCTGCAATTCGCCCATCATTGGGATTAAAAAGCCTAGTGGAAAGTACCGGGTAGTGCAGGACCTATGCAAGGTAAACCAAATTGTTGTACCTTGCTGTCCCATTGTGCCCAACCCTGCAGTGATACTATATCAGATTCCCTGGAATGCGGAATGGTTCACTGTCATTGACCTGTGCCATGCCTTCTTTTCCATCACCTTGCATCCAGAAAGCAAGTTCCTTTTTAGTTTTAAATTTGACAGCCACGTCTATGTCTGGAATCGTGTCCCTCAAGGGTACACTGAAAGTCCATCGATTTTCAACCAGATCCTAAAGAAATGCCTTGAATCTTTAGTACTGCCAAGAGAGTCCGTTTTGGTGCAGTACATAGACGACCTTTTAGTGGCATCTAAAACTCAAACTGACTGTGTCACGGACACCATTGCCTTGCTGAATCACCTAGGAAAGGGAGGACATAAAGTATCACCAGACAAATTACAGTTCTGTAGAAACTCAGTAAAATATCTGGGGCACCAGATAGAGAAAGGGATCCGAAAAGTTACTACAGAAAGGATCAAGATAATTCAAACAATGGACCTACCCCGAACTCAGAAAGAAGTAAGAATGTTCCTAGGAGTTGTGGGGTACTGCAGACAATGGATTGTAGGATTCGCAGCTCTAGCCAAACCTTTGATAAAAATGACCAAGAAAGGAGTGGAAGACCCAGTCAGTTGGGACAGTGAAAGCATGTCTGCTTGGGTAAAATTGCGAAATTGTCTATGTACCGCTCCTGCATTAGGTATGCCTGATTACTCCAAAAACTTCGAACTGTTCTGTGACACACGAGACAATTGTGCACTCTCAGTCCTGACCCAGGAGCATGGGCTGGTCAGGCGTCCCGTGGCCTATTTTTCGGCCACACTAGATCCAGTGGCGGCTGGATTACCCGGATGCCTGAAGGCAGTAGCTGCTACTTGCGTCAGTCTAGAACAGAGTGAGAATATTGTCATGGGACATCCTGTCACCGTATATGTTCCACATTCTGTTGTAATCCTACTGACGAGAACCAAGACCCAGTATCTCACACCTAGTCGGCTGACTAAGTATGAGAGAATTTTGATTGGTGCTGAGAATGTAATAATTTCCCGGTGCAATGTCTTAAACCCTGCAACACTGTTACCTGTTCCTCTGGATGTAGAAGCCGAGGATGAAATGGAGCATAACTGCATCGATTTAACAGAATTCAGCACTAAGCCTCGTCCTGACATCCGCGAAATAGCCTTACTTGATGGGGATCTTACAATCTTTGTGGATGGCTCGTGTTTAAGACATGAGAATGGAGGTCTGAGTGCTGCCTATGCTGTAGTCACATTGACGACCACCCTGGAAGCATCTTACCTATGCGAAGTGAAATCTGCACAAGTAGCAGAACTCATTGCGTTGACCAGAGCGTGTAAGAGGGGTAAAAACAAAAGAATAACTGTATATACCGACAGCCAGTACTGTTACGGGGTTGTTCATGACTTCGGCCAACTGTGATTACAAAGAGAATTCATGGCTTCCTCAGGTACCCCTATCAGAAATGGAAAGGTGGTGCAAAACCTACTGGAAGCTATTCAATTGTCCAAAGAATTGGCTGTGGTCAAATGTGCGGCTCACAGATCCGGAAATGATGATGTGACAGCCGGAAACAGATACGCTGACCAAATCGCCCAGTTTTGTGCCGACACCAAATGTCCCTCCAAATTGGGTTATGGGGTGGTGGAAACAGCTGCCAACTGATGTTGTTTGAAAATGTGTCAACATGGGAGGAATTGAGAGACTTGCTAACAGGCAACAGACAGGGAAGAAAAAGACAGATGGAGGGCGAATGAATGCAGAATAAGGAATGATGGTGTGGTGGTAAATTCAACTGGGGTGCCTGTACTGCCCGACAGCCTGGTAGATCCCATGGTTAGAATGATACATGAACCAACACATATGGGAAGGGACGCAATGTGTCGTATGTTCGACAAGGTGTTCTATAATTCAAAATTCAGGAACCAAGCGGAAAGGCTTTGCCAGAGGTGCCTAGTGTGTCAGCAATTCAATGCTGGAAAGAGGACTGTAGTAGAACAGAGTACCATTGGAAAGGCAGTGGGTCCCTTTGTCAGGATGCAGGCGGACTTTATAACTATGCCCAGGAGCAAAGGATATAGATATGTCCTGGTCATAGTTTGCCTGTTTTCCAGGTGGGTGGAGGCCTACCCAGCAAAGAAAAATGATGCCTTGACAGTAGCCAAACTGTTACTCAGAGAGTTGATACCTAGGTATGGAATTCCTGAGACGATTGAAACAGACCAAGGTGGGCATTTTGCCAACGATGTCCTAGCCGAACTCTGTACAGCATTTAAGATGGAGCAAAGGCTGCACTGTGCATACCATCCAGAGGCTTCTGGAATAGTTGATCAGATAAATGGTACGATCAAGTCCAGACTGGCGAAAATGTGTGATTCCACCAAAATGAACTGGATAGAAGCTTTGCCCCTTGTGCTGATGAGTTTGAGAAGTATTCCGAACCGAAAGACAGGCCTGAGCCCCCACGAAGTGCTAATGGGGGGAGTGATGCGACAGGCATGGGTACCTGGACACAAACTGCTAAGTATATCTGATGATTTGGTACTAGAATACTGCAAGCAGCTGGGTGACCAAGTGCGTTCTATCTCTCACCAGATTGGAGAGACAGCTGACGACTGGCCCAAGACTCCAGCACATAAACTGCAACCAGGTGATTGGGTGGTGTTAAAGAAACACACCCGGAAGAGTTGCCTTGGACCAAAGTGGGGAAAGCCAAGACAAGTGATCCTTGTCACTACGACTGCTGTAAAGTGTGCTGGTGTACCGAAGTGGATCCATGCCAGCCACACTAAGCGGGTAACTGGAGAAAACGCGACTGAAGCTGAAGGCAGCCCAGCTGAGGAGACTCCCGAAGAGGGTCCGGATCTCGCTGTCGTCGAACTGCCGAGCACAAGTCAAGACGTTGATTGGTTCCCTGCCGACGACCAGGTTCTTGATCCAATACGAACCAGAAAATATTCTTACCTAGACAGTGAGTGGGATAGTACAGGTGAGACAGAACTAGAGGACGAAGGTCAGGTCATCGAGACTCACATCATACCTGATCAGGAAATAGGCCAAGTAGGGACAGATCAAGTCGCTGACACTCCTCCTGAAACTCCGGAGTCTGGAAAGGGACAGATAGTGGTCAAAGTTGAAGTTCATGCGGAAGAAAATGAAGGGAACGAAGTGCATGAACAGGAGCAGATAAAAATAGATGAACGTGTTCAGGAAGTAGAAACCAAATCGCCTGAAAGTAAAGAACACATACAAATTCGACCTGAACCAGGCCAGCTTAGGGACCAGGCAGAAGAAATAGATGAAAGACCTGGAACTAGTCAGACAGGAAGGGAAGTAGACACTGGCAAGACCAAAGTGCCACCACGAAGTGAAGTCAAAAGAGTGCACGAGGAAGGCCAAGTTTCCTCGACCACCGAAAGCCACAGAAGCAAGGGTGAACCCTGATACGTTAAAAGACTAAGACTCCGAATAAAAACAGTTGAAGAAAAACTAAAAGACCGAAAAAGGGCTGAAAGTGAAAGGAAAGCAGCCCGAGGAAAATCTCTCAGAAAAAGCGACAGAGTAAAGAAACAGAACAGACTGTATCGGAGCCCTGAATGGACATACTTGGTGTTGGAAGAAATTGATGAGCCCAATCACAGTGGCAAAAGTGACGAAGAGTCCATCGCTGATCAGAGTTCTGATGAAGACCCTCCTTGAAATAAAACCCGAGTGAGACTTTGGTGTAAAGAAACAAAGAGGGGTTGCAAAAGCCACCTGTAAGCTATAATGTCTGATTCAAGTGTCAATGGAAGATCCAGATTTAGTTGTTGCAAAACCTGCTGTAAAATATGCTTATGTAGTATAGCTATGTTGATAGTGATATGGATAGGACTAACAGTCTTTATACCATTTATGATAAGCAAAGATCCTAACTTGTCCCCTACTGAACCTAAGACGCTAGACACAGACGTTGTACTGACTGAAGAAACACCACGAAGTTTAGAAAAACATGACAGTCCAGTTAGCCTGAAACGCACACTACCTAAATTAGAAGCATCAGATGAGGGTGGACTACATTTTCACACAATGAGAAACAGGACACACTTAAATGTCTTTGCTAACCTTTTAGTGCACTATGTAGAAGCTATGGAAATAGAAGATTGTTATGTCTGCATGAAGCTACCACTTCTGTAGCTGAAGGTGTGACATATCACCATTTACCCCTGACCTACGGAATTTCCTGTAGTATATTAGCAAGCTTGTTTTATAGAAGCACTTTACAGTACTATTATTCAAATGCTGACGTAATCTTTTCTGAACTTCCTATTAGAGGACACATGAACCTTGTACATGTTAGAAGCGAGGTAACCCGTTATATGGGAGAATATTTCCTGACTATAGGTGACATAGACTTAGATGAAGCAAGACAAGCTAATCTGACCTGCTCTTTGCAGGAGCAGGAAAAGATGTTTATAAAAATGGCAGACAGAAGGAGGGAAAAGTTTCAGAAAAAGGCAAATGACGAAAAGGATAGAGTCCCTAGGTGGGCAGAACATATGGACAACACCTCGCAAGGCGAAGCTAGTCCTGCTTTTTTGCTGGATTTTGAACGGAAAGGGAAGCTTTGTCTCCATAGAGAAAGGACAGAATATTATAACAATGTATTCATCGGTTCCAGCGAGTGTGAACATAATTACAAGGTAATTGGAGGTTGGGGTTTCAAAAATGGGTCAGAACCTGTGTTTCCCGGAATTTATTATATATGTGGGAACAAGGCTTATTTCAAATTGCCGGATCACTGGTATGGAAGCTGCTACTTTGGCATTGTATTCCCGAAAATATACCATGTGAATAATGCTGCTGGAAGCAATGAAGAGACTAATGGCTTAGAGCGTAGCAAACGCGAAAGTGTAGGAGAAATTATAGGTGATATTTTTAGTGCACTGATACCTGGAATGGGGGTAGTTCTGAATACTCACAGAATCTGCAAATTGTCTACAGTAGTGGATCGGTTATCAACTGACACTGCTGCTGGATTCCTGCTGGTCAATACTGAAATGGTTGCGATCAGATCTATGGTTTTGCAGAATCGCCTTGCTCTTGACACCTTATTGGCAAAAGAGGGCGGAGTCTGTAGAATGCTGAAGGCGCAACATTGTTGCACCTACATACCTGACAAAAGTATCGAACTTAAGAAATATGTAGGAAACATAACTAATTTGGAAAAATAACTCAAACCATTAGAGGTTGACAGTGCCTGGACGAGACCGACTGGAGGTCTCTCCTCTATAGGTAGTTGGTTTTCTAACTTAGGTAAAAATCTTCTATGGAAAATACTGATGCCAATAGCTGGAATAGGTGCAATTGCACTGATCATATTCATTTGCTGCAAATGTCAAAAATGCAAAAAGTACACTGTGAATAAGAGAGGAGTGAAGAGAAATATTGATGAGTTAGAATTAGAAGAATTGAGGAATCAAATCTATAAAAAGGCTAAGAATCGCCACTCTCATAGAGAAGCTGAAAGGAAACTCAACAATAAATTCGTTGAGATAGAGATGAATGATATGGAAGAATGAAGTTGGCATCTGTTTCCTTTATAGTGATGATAGTAAATATCATCAAAGAGGGGATTGATGGAGCAAGGATTCGCACGTAAAGCGACTTGCCCTTAATCAAGAACCTCGCCTAACTTGTAATCATACTAATTCAACTTGTCCGTCCTTTATTTAGCATTTTTCCCCAACCCGCGGGTGTCCCCAGGAGGCTTGCCTACGTGTCTTTTTATCCTAACAATGCTTGCACTACGGAAATGGCTGCTTCGCAGAAATCCAGTCTGCGCATGCGTCGGTCATACCCATGTGATGTGACGCACTCGCATTTTGGAGGGATATTGTTGCACATGCGCATTACTGCAAACATGGCCGCTTGTCTCTAACCACGCTCTCTGCTTGCTACTGCTGCTTCTGCCTATCTGTCTTTTTGCACTAAACCTTAATACTATAGATATTATAAAATAAGGGGTGCATTGAAACTTTTAATGATGTACAGAATAATCAATTTTTACGTGTGATTCTAATTTGTTTTCGCTTACTTTTCATGTACCGCGTACCAATGGGCCGGGGGGGACGGGGAGCCGAGCCATACTGAAGCCTTTCTAAACCCGGAAACGTGACATGGGAAAAACCCCACTGCGCAGAAGCTGAAACAAGCCAGCTGGCTCCCGAAGCCCGATGTGCCTGGGAACCCATCACGAAGATGCTGCAGTCTACCTTGACCGCGATACACTGTTGCTATATACTATGCACTCCTCATTGTCTTCTATATTCCTATGCCTGGGAACGTGAACCCAAGGGGCGGGTATGCAAAATTGAATAATAATGATGTGAACACTGAATTATAGGTGGTAACCATGACCTAACCACCTCTCCTGACCAATCATAACATGGGAACTTGTCACTTGCAACATTTGTGGGTGGTCTAGGGGTCCCAAAACAGTATAATTAGGCTAGTTTAGCTTAGAGAATTTGTCCGACTTGTCCGAGTAGCAGACCTGTCACTGACCCTACGAACTCTATAGGTGCCTGATACAGAGGGCTGCGGAGCACTCTGTCCATACTTTCCACAAACTACAAGGGGTGGAAATAGTCCTAAGTGCTGGCGAAGCACTTTGCTGGGGAAATTCGAAAACCCAATCGGGGTTACTGGCGGATTACTTGCAGAAAGGGGGTAACGCAGGCGTTGCATCCGAAGCTGTAGGTGGTGGTCGTACCTTGGTGAGCCCAGTCCTGACCCAAACCTGAGGGGTATCCTGTCCTGACTGTCCGTGAGCTGTACCTGCTCGCATTCTGGTATTCCAATCCTTGAGGGTCCTTGTCCCAGTCTTCCCCAACTGATCTGTGGCCAGGGTTAGTCTTCATTCTCGCACTAGGTAATTATCCTCCTTGGGTGTCTGTCTGACTATACTCTTACCTCTCCTTTCTAAATAAAGCACTCTTGCCTGTGATATTGCTCTATCACCTTGAAGTGATTTATATGCTATTGTTTATTAGTAATGTTCCACTTCTCTCCCTACCTTTAGGATAGTATTGAAACTGTTATATTGTGTAGCGTGTTCCATTTTTCCCTTTCCTTTAGTATGGTTGCAGTGAACTTAGTAAGAATAGCATAAGAAGTCTAGTTTAAGTACACATGTTACCTTTGCCCTAGTTTAAACTTGTTTGAATAGCTTGTTCTTCAATACTCACATCCCATGGTGTTCCCAATTACTCTAATGGTACTTGCCCTAATCCATAGTTACATTGTGGCATTGATACTAATTATTGATGTGCTGGTTTGTATTTGCCTCATTATATTGGCATATTCTTTCTGAAATTTCTTATAAACTTTGAAAACCCATCAGGTGTCTGTGGTCAATTTGCAGTATAAAGTGTGGATAAAATGTACTAAGTGCATAAAAGTTTTACTTCTTTTAGGAATCTTGCCACCTGTCCACTGCTAGCTCCTGAATCCATCAGGAGTAATGTGCCTGTGGTAAGTCAGGTACATGATTAGTAAGTGGTGTGAGAGTCACCCCCCGAATTAATAATAATAATACCGATATTTATATAGCGCGAACAGCTACCTCGCAAGGAGGTGTCCCGGCGCTGAGTAATCATTTTTCCAGGTAGAAATGGGCGGTGAAAGGGGAGAGAGTGTTTAGTTATTCTGGGAAAAGAGCCAGGTCTTTAGCTGCCTCTTAAAACTGGCTTCCGTTGGAGCCAGTTGGATGTTACTCATAGTAGCGTGCAAAGGATATCACCCGGTTCATGCAAAACACTGTCGTCACATTCACGCCAGGGCCCAGTGCGTGGAAATTTGGTAAACTCAGTGATCCGGGTGACCTGCGCGCTCTATCAGACTGCCATCCCAGTCTCAATCCCACACTGATCCCTTCCATGCCCATGCCGGGTTCCATAGATGCCAGAACTGGACCCAGTCCCAAAGCTGTTCTGCACTCCAAACTGACATTATCCCATGGGTGGTCTATGTCACACTATGACATTACTAATGGACAGAAAGTGATTTTGCAGCCAGATTCTCCTCATCGACACCAGTACTTCCAGAGGCTGGAGGCCTTATTTGATTCTGATTATGATGTTGTTCAGTGCATACCTACTGTCCCTCATGACATTGATAATGATGAGGAGACGGACAGCCAGCTCCCCGTCACTACATTGATGAAAGGCTGTCCCTAGACTTGAAAAAATGCCCCAGGATAGATACATCCAGAGAGACACTGGATGAGATACTACCTGTGCCTCCAATAGATGAAATAGCCTCTTTCAGAGTAGTGTGCGTAGGGCAGCAGAAGTGTTGGACTTCTTAAATGAACTAGGCATGCGACTAAGGCTAATTTGTAGACTAATATCCTTGAACCAGACCCTGCTTCATCTGAACCATTGCTGTCATTTAACGAGACCCTCAGGAGCATGCTAATGGCCACTGGTCTAAGCCATCTTTGGGCCACCTGGCCAGTCGACCAGTTGCCCAGAGAGACGGCCAGGTCCTGTTGAACCTGATTTTTTTTACCCTGAAAGCCATGTGGTTTAGCTGTCAACGAGTAAACTCAAATGACTTCCCAATGGAACCCACAGACAGGGATTCAAAACATATTGATGTATCGACAAGAAACAATTTTCCTTCGCTAGCTTATCCCTGTGATCCTTGAATGACATGTGACATCTGAACAGGCGTCCCTATGCCTTATGGGACATGGGCAGTGAGATTTTTCCAGCTGTGAGAAATTAGGTTGTTGGTTGAGGGGGCTGAAACCCTATTCAAGCAACAGCAACACTCATTGTCAGGGTGAACCACAATAAGTCACTAAATTACCCTGTGTACCTCTGGTAGCTTGGCACAAACGCTTAACTCTGAGTTATGGCAGTCTGGGCTGGACTGTTCCCATTGGGCGCAGGGTGAAGCCTGATTTGCATATGACTGAGTCCAAACTGGAATGGCCTGGTGAGCAAAAAAACGATAGATTTAGGCCCAGATCTCTGTACTGGGGTTAATGTATGACATTGTTCTGCATTCTGTCCATCAATTGTTCTTTTTGCATTGAAGTGTAAAATAGCACCTAAAAGTTGAAAGCACCAACCGCTATCCAACCGGGGTAAAGTCGAAAGTTATGGCCAACCGTGATAGAGAGCGAGTCGGATACACAAAGCGGATTGGGTACAGTTTTCGTTTACCTTCAGACTTCTAAGAAATTTTAAAATAGAAATGTCTGAGAATGTAAAGTGTAGCGGGAAAAGACAGCCTGTGGTGTCCGAATAGAGGGCATCGTCATTGGTATGAAGTTGCTGTGAAGACTTCTATGTTCAGACTTAGTCTATTTTCAAGAAGTCCAAAATCTCCAGCGAGATGAAGATGCAGGCTGTAGCTGATGAAGGTAACAGCCTTTACAATGAAGGCTGACTCACATATGACTTCACAACAAAGGCTTCATCACTCATGCATATTAACAACACTAGCCTTTACAAAGCAGGATTTTAAAACAAATATGCCTTTATCCCTCATGCCTTTACAAAAAATGTTGTGGTAAAGGCATGAATAGTAAAAGGCATGTGTGTTTTAAATGTAAGCAAGAACAAGTCTGCGAATTACAGCTGCCTGAACCCATAGCCTCATTGTATGTTCTGTGCAGTACTCTTACTGCCCTCTGCCAACCAAACTCCTGCTGTTTCTCTGCTGGGCAGCAGTTTTCGCGCTCAGTTGGACTCTGATATTTAGGATTTTGTGGGCTCCTTTCACCGAGGGTCGCTTTTCAGCACTCAGGTATATGTCCCATTGCCGGCTGTGAAGTTTCGGATATTTTTTCCAAGGAGATGCAATAAAATGAATCTGGTTTACGAAATCATGGGTGAGTTCTCATTATCCCGGTGCTGAGATCCATCCTGGAGTAGAGGCGAACACCTACACATGCACGTCAACTCGATTGTGTAATTATCACGGAGCTAGGTTTGCACTGGTGATATTTTTGAAAATGCTTTGTGGTTTTTATTGATCAGTTCTGTTCAGAAAACATTATCAGAAGGTTCATCACAAAGTAGCTGTGCAGAGATTGCCTCTTCTCATTAAACGTTGACCATGTATATGTCTTTACCAAGCATGCTTTTACAACAAAATGCATAGGCATGGTAAACTTTTTTGTCCTAAATGCATACGTGCTAAAGATGCATGCGTTGTAATGACGGCATTATAACAGCATGTGTTGTAATCAATGTTCCCTCTAAATTTTTTCCTCCTTGTGCGGCAGTGGAGGGTCTCTGTGCGCTGCAACCATGGCTATGTGCGCCAGGAACCGAACCTCACGTGTCTGCGGCGCCAAATGCCACTCGTTTTTGGTGCCCTCCTGCCCTCTGTTCCACTCGTTGTTGTGCCTTTATGTCCTCTGTCCCACTCATTTTTGGTGCCCTTCTGCCCTCTGTCCCACTCATTTTTGGTGCCCTTCTGCCCTCTGTCCCACTCGTTTTTTTGTGCCTTTCTGCACTCTGTCCCACTCGTTTTTGGTGCCCTTCTGCCCTCTGTCCCATCGTTTTTGGTGCCCTTCTGCCCTCTGCCCAACTCGTTTTTGGTGCCCTTCTGCCCTCTGTCCCACTCGTTGTTGTGCCTTTATGCCCTCTGTCCCACTCATTTTTGGTGCCCTTCTGCCCTCTGTCCCATTGTTTTTGGTGCCCTTCTGCCCTCTGTCCCACTCGTTTTTTTGTGCCTTTCTGCACTCTATCCCACTCGTTTTTGGTGCCCTTCTGCCCTCTGTCCCATCGTTTTTGGTGCCCTTCTGCCCTCTGCCCCACTCGTTTTTGGTGCCCTTCTGCCCTCTGTCCCACTCGTTTTTTTGTGCCTTTCTGCACTCTGTCCCACTCGTTTTTGGTGCCCTTCTGCCCTCTGTCCCACCCGTTGTTGTGCCTTTATGCCCTCTGTCCCACTCGTTTTTGGTGCCCTTCTGCCCTCTGTCCCACTCGTTGTGCCTTTATGCCCTCTGTCCCACTCGTTGTGCCTTTATGCCCTCAGTCCCACTCGTTGTTGTGCCTTTATGCCCTCTGTCCCACTTGTTGTGCCTTTATGCCCTTTGTCCCACTCGTCTTCCCTACCATGTACTAAAGTTCATTTGCTCTATTTTTTCATACAGAATTGCCCCTTCCCCCCTCCCTGTGTGACGTCCTGATGAAGACCCCGTGAAAGGACTTTAATTAGCCTGCTGATAGGGGACTAAACGCCGACTGTTTTCTTTTTGTTGTAATTCCGGCACCCCCCCGATTCATCTAGTATTCAGATGTGACCGTTGAATGTGATTTATTGACAATGCTTCAAATTTTGCCTTGTATTTTGGCATGTGTACTACAACTGTTTTTATACTGTCACTAACCTTGTAATATATTGGTTACCTTTTTGATACTGTGTTGTTTTCCTTGTTCTAAACACTCCCTTGAGCACTACCCCCTCCCCCTCCTTTTCCTCCCCCCTTGGGGCTTGCTATTTACAAATTTTATTCACATATTGCCACCGGCAATCACGCAGTGTTTGGTAATAAATCACAAATACCAATCGAAAATTTGCCTTTTCTAATTTTTGCTTTACTGGTTGTCTTTAATTTTAATTTTATTCCAGTGTATGTTATTCACAATACACTCTCCTTACGGGTACCCCTTCACATATACGCTTTTTAAAAGCGGCGGGCGGCGCAACTCTCTAGGGACGTCCTGTGTGCGCGCTCCACGCTAGGTGTTGCGCGCTGACATCAGGGGAGGTGCTCGCGAACGCGGCCTAGAGGGAACACTGGTTGTAATAGAATGCATTATTCTGTCATACAACCAGCCGGTAAGGGTTCTACGAGGTTGGATCAGTCTTCCGCGAGGAGCCGCTGAAACTGATTTGGTGCTGTGGAGTAAAACATAGCAGGAGCTGCATGAAGTCAGGTAAACTGGCGATACACCTTGGGTGGATCGGTGAGCAGGTAGGTCCTGGTCTCCTCTCGGTTCTCAGAGCACTTTTGGGGATTTGGGTTATGGCTGGCGCTGACAATGCCAACACTCACCAAAGATGTCACTGCCTAGTGGTGTGTTCACTAGTCTTGTGCAGCGTCAATCAGCACAGTAGAGCGAAATCGAGCGTGAGCAACGCCTATTCAATGCTCACGCTCATCAGAATCTCATTTGATCTGCCTCTGAAAATCTCCTTACTGCGTTGTGGCTTCGCTAGTGCCTTGCATCCCATCTCTTAAATCATGACTAACCCCCCAACACTCGGATTGTCAGACCAAGAAAAGTTGCAGCAGCTTCAGCTGGATGGTTCCCATGCAGCTCTGTGTGCTCTCCTTTCTGTAGGTGCAAAAGGCCCACGTGGCGCAGGGATCCCACAATTGTCACCAATATGTAAAGATGACTAGTACAAGGGGAGATTTACTGGAGTGCAAGCATGTGGCAACCAATGCCATCAGTATCTCCTCCAACTGTCACCACCCGCTCCCTTCCATCACTACATTCAAGAACCTGTGGCATCACCTTACCAAGGTACAGGTAACCACACTGCCGCCTTGTGTTTTTATACTACTTAGTCTACAGTCTAGTGTAGGTATGCCAAGAATCAAGAGGAATGGTAGTGGGGGTGCTGATTGTGGTGATTATGTAAATGATGCAGCTGGTTTAAAGATGGTCTATACTGGCAAAAGGACCCAATGGATATTCATCACAGTTTGGGCGGTGTGATAATTTTTCTTCAGACACTGGATGAAAAATGCTGAGGCATGTAGGAGGCCCTCAAAGGGTGCCAGTGTGGAGTCTTGAAATCCATGTAGCAGGAAGTTACCACCATCCAAATGCAATAGTATGAAGGCTTCGGGGCATGGCCATGCCGCCGATTGTAATGGCCACCCTGCTATGAAGCTCCGACACTTTTAGCCCACATCCTCTCGGTTAAGGGCATCAACGTGATGCATCTTCATTGAGGGCCAAGATGCTGAGTCCCCTGAATCAGCTGAAACGATTTCTGCTGGTTTTTAGCCTTTTGGCTCACCATGCAGCCAGAACTCAGTGATGGGTGGGAGAGGCCTAGCCTCGCCTTGGAGACTCTTTGGCAGCAGAGACCGCGGGTGAGCCTGAGGCCAGACCCAACTGAGAATAACTGGGCCCCACTCCCATGCACCCAGACTCTCCTCACATCACTATCCAGGGTTCGCACCGCTCCCGTCATACCCCCTGGTTTCCACTCTGCCGACTGCATCAGGCCTGGTTCTGGTGGTGCACGTTGAGCCTTGAAACCTTAGAGTGCGTCCACTGCATGGGCCTCCTGAACTGGAGGTGCACTGGACCCTCCCCCACCCCAATTGTTTTGCTTGGGGGCTACCGGGATCCAGCACCGGAATACTATTGCGGCTCCTCTTGTCCCAGCCCTGCCGCGCTGTTGGGGGCCTGGCAGCCTTGTGTAACCTGGTTGCTGACTCTGGCATTGCGACACCTTTGGGGCAGCCTAGAGCCTGTCTGAGCATATAGGATCGCCAGAATCTCCATTTACGCTGACTTTACGCTTGCCGTCCAGGAGGCACTGCGAAAGTTCAATGATGCAAAGGCCCTCCTATGCAAGCAGGGGCTCAAATATTGCATGTTATAGCCAGAGGCTATGGGTGGTTGTTGGCGACAAGACCAGATACTTTCACACTTTGACAGAGCACCACCTTAAAGACCTTGCCTCTGGACCTCCATGTTTCTGCCAGTGCAGACCTCTTCCTTAAAACTGAAATGCTTCCTGGTTCATCTACTAACATTACTGAGCACATGTTGTGCCTGCTGGCTAATTAGCTTTCTTAAACATCTGTCATCTGTTCATCTCGAAACAAGCCTTCTCATGCAAACCTTCACCTACATACCCGCTAACACTGTACAATGTGGGCAGTGTTGCCCTAACGTTGCCCGTTCACTATGGAATACTCCATGGTCCACATGTTGAGTTTTCTGTTTGTTTTTTGGTTGTCGTTGGGATTCACTGGGTCATCATTGCCTAGTTTGGGTAGGTAGTGGTTTTTGATGATTACGTGGGTAATGCTTTCTGGTTTCTTTTTCTTTCTATTGTTCTACTGACCGCTCATAGCATCAGACACACGATTTTGCCTACATGACCGCTCCTTCTATATCGATGACTAGGGATAATAAACAGATGGCAGAACTCACGTTTGTGATGTGGAATATACGCAGTCCTAACAATCCTCAAAAAGGCAAACAGGTACTGTCATATCTCATCAGACATGTAGTAAAGGTTGCGTTCTTACCTAAGACGCACCTCCCTCCTCAAGCATCCCCTACATTTGTGGCATCCTAGTGGCCCTGCTGAGATTGACAAATACCATAGCAATGTACACCCAGATGTATGCACGTATAGCAGCGGCAGTACCAATAAATGCAATATTGATGTTTGCTGTAATCTATGCAAGCACAACGATGTAAATACCAGTAAATGCAATGCGAATGTAGTGTAACCTGTGCATGCATTGTGATGCCGATATCAGTAAATCCAGTGATGATGTATACAGTAACGAATTGCCGCATAATTACTTCAATATCAGTGAATGCAAAGTTGATGTATGATGTTAAAATTGTATGTATAATAATGAGAATATCAGGACATATGATATCAATGACTGCCATTTTACACGTTCTCACACTCCCTAACTCATATCATTGCTGTCATATTTATCCAAGATGACCTCCCCATTTACCCCAAGTCAGAGATTTGTGGTCAGACACGCCCTGCGACCCAAGGCTACTGATTGAGAAAGGTGTGGATACACTTAGCCCAAAGACAAATGTGCACCAAGGTAAAACCCTCATCGATCCCAAAGATAAATAGTCACACCACAAACAGGCCCAAGGAAATTGGCCCCAATAAAACACATTTGGTCAAAAGCACGAGTTCCCAAATTACCACATAGTTAGATGCCACATGTAGTTAGGAACACTCAGCCATTCAGGACACGACATCCACACTGCATGAGATGATCACGCACTCACCACATCGAACATCTGGACACAGACACACTGGCCCACACTAGAGCCATCTGTGTCCATCTTATCAGATGTTTTTTCTTGTTATTTATGACTATAATGCTTTTGAAGGAGTGGCAAAGTGTTTTATTGTACCTAAAACATTTTTTAAATGTGTGTCCAAAACTTCTGAACTTTGAGACTGTCTTCAGACATACCTCTGTCGATACTCCCCGGCTGCTGCATTTAATTTATTCAACTTGTTCCTGTTTGCCAAACGCCTCTTATCTTTTCATTTATTTAAGGTAAAATAATTTCCGAGCAACAGCCCCATAGATACTTTGCCAGGCATAGTACGTACTCTCAGGGAAGGAGGGAGGGGGGGAGGGGTGTATAACCCTCCATAAAAGTCTCCCCTTCATACCACTGTTGCAGATAAGAATGAACATTATGTCCTTGTGAATGGTGTGACAAGTCCTCTTATTGAATATTTATGCCCCCAATGTAGTTGATCTCCCCTTCTTCCAGAAACTGTCGGCCCTGCTCGGTCAGTTTGATACTGATATTGTATTGTTGAGTGGAGATCTGAATCTCGTTTTTGCCTCTGCACTGGACACCACCAGCACGCATTCTGGTGGTAAACCATGCGGGCTGCGCATCCTCCAAGATAGTATTGACTCACACTCTCTTAACCATTTGGACGCTAAGGCCTATTAGGCTATATAATGAGATTTCCATTGAAATGAATGGGCAGTGCATGACAAGTTACCCTTGTCATTAGCATCCAAGTGGTTAAAGAAGCTTGGCGTCTTCGCCACTCCACCATACCGGGATACACTTTCTATTCCGCGCCCAACGTGGTGTGGACGTGCATAGACTCCTGGTATATTTCCGAGAGTGCTGTACCGTGGCTCAAAGATGTACAGCTTTTACTAGGCACATTGTCCAATCATGCCTCGGTCAAGCTAGTGATTGATTACCCCATGGAGGGGAATGGGAGAAGCGATGGTGCTCTGTTAGCTGCGGTTTTTCATTCAGAACTCTGAGACTACATTTTGAATATTTTTAACTCAACTCGGGCTCTATTTACAGCTACACCATATTATGGGATGCCTTCAAACATATATATATATGCGCAAACTGTATTTCAAAACACACGGGCGTACGCTGTGACATCTGCAATAGTCTGGCACAAGAAGAGGCCGAACTAACATATTGACTGGGCCAACTCCCGCCATCCTGACTCTCCTTCCCTCCACAGATGGTCCATTCTCATTGCTTGATTCCAGGACCTCATTGAGAGGGAATGGGCTTATTTTGGAAAATACTTCAGAGCCTCCAGGTATGGCAAGAGGGAATGGCCATGCCACAGTCTAGCCCACCTCCTGCACCTCAGTCGGAGCCCCGAGTGTATAATTGAGCTCCACCTGGACCGTGGTGTCTGGGTTACTGCTAACTTAGACATTATCCCTGAATTATTGTCCTTTCATACGAATCGCTACACTTCGCGGTTAGGTCCTGACAAAATATCACTGCTGGCTTATTTTGAGGAAATAGCTCCGGCTAACCCAAGGACAACATCAATTTTTAAGTGAACTCTTTACTAGCAAAGAGATTAATCAGGCAATTGACTCTCTTGACGGTTTCAAGGCCCCCGGCCTTGATGGCCTCACATATGCCTTTTATAAGACTTACAAAGGCATCCTCGTCTGGTACCTGCTTGATATGGATGCTGAGGCCCTCGACAATAGGGTCCAACCATCCACACTGCGAGAAGCATTGATTTCCCTTCTGCTTAAACCTGATATAGACCATCATCATTCTGCATTTATAGGCCACTTTCCCTTTTCAATGTTGATAATAAAATCCTGGCCAAAGCAGTTATCAACAGATTGTCCTTAGGTCCACCTCTCTAAAATTCCACGCAGTTTTCTGAGTTCTTAACATGGTCTCTCAGGACATGCCCACAGTCTTCACACTTCTTGACACCCTTTATCCATGTAATGGTATGTAGACTGGGGTTCCCTAGTGGATTCCGCTCTCTCATCTCCCTTCTGTATTCTAAACTGATGGCCTGTATAAGGCAATCAGTTCCCTTTGAAATTTCAGAGGCACTAGGCAGTGGTGCCCCCTTTCGCCCTACTGTTCATCATAGCTATGGACTCTCTGGTCCACGACCTTCAAGAAAACCCCATGCACCGCGGTCTCAATTTTAAACCCAGCCACTGCTCATTTATATGTAGGCAGATGACATTCAGCTTTTTATTCAGCATCCCTCAGTCAATTGGAGCCCCTTGGTGCTGGAGATTATTTGTTTTTGTGGCCTCTCCAGTCTACAAAATAATTAGGTGAAATCAGAATTTTTCTCCCTTCCAGATGTCACTGAACCTTCACCCTGCGTAGGTGCGATGATTCGACCAAATATTTGGGCGTCATTTTACACAGGGACGAACAAGTGATTTGTCTCATCTACGGCCCTGCCATTGAGAGGCTTGCAATCCAAATTGAGCACTGCATTCAGCTTCCACTGTCCATGGCAGGCCAGATTGCCAATATTAAAATGGTATCACTTTCCCGCTTTTTATACATGTTTCAAAATACCCATACTGTTGACCAACTTCTTTTTTCTTACACTGTGCATTCTCCTTTTAAAATTGATTATGGTGGGCTGTAGGCTTGGATCGCCTGGAACACCCTTATTATTCACTAAGAACAGGCAGGGCTTGCACTCCCTGACTTTCTTACATACTTTCTTGTGGCTCAGGCCCGGTTTGCATATCATTCGTAGTACCAGATGCTTGCCTACCTTGTGCTAAACCCGAATGTAACCTGGCAGGTGCAACGCCCCTGGCAGCTCTGCAACCACAGGTCTCAGGCTGGACCCCCTAGATATACAGACATTGTCCACCACGTGTTGGATATGACAGAAGCTCAGTCGGTCTTGGGCAGTGACTTTTTGTACTGCCCTGCGCTTACTCTTTCACAAAACCTGTGGCTGCCTCTAGCACTTGAAACTGTTGTCCAATGCACTCTGACACAACATGAACTTCATACACTTGGTGACTTATTTGCGGATGGCCGCATGCTTTCCCATTCGGTGGACACTAGATTTGCTAATGCCACAATAATATGGATACAATTATATTTCTCTGCCAGCATGGGTTGCTCTGCTCCTGCATCCCTTCTTACCCTCCTGCATGTTGATTTCATCCCCCTCACAGTGTTAATAACGGGCAAGCAGGGGACTCGCATGGTGGGTAAACTCTATTGCGCTTGCATGGCTCTCAGACGCACACAAGATAGGAATGGTCCTATTGCTGCGCACAAACATATCTAGCATCCCCCAACCATCAACACAAGTTACTCTACTTTTGATTTTTGCAAGGATCCTAAACCACTGCTGCTGGCCTTGCCAAACTCGATACTTCCAGGGCCTCTTTATGTCCCAAGTGCAGGTTTCCTGATGCAGACTTTGTCCACTTAACATGGATCTGCCCCTCTATCGCCACATTTTGGACTGACGTGTTTAACACTCTTTCTCACATGATTTCGATCACTCTCAAGCCGTCCCCTATGAAGGCCCTTCTGGGCAATGTAGCTGATGTCCCGAATGATACCCGCAGGTTCTTTGCTATAGCACTGCAACTGGCAAAGAGATAGATGGCACTCCTCTTGGGTAACGGGATCTGCACTACTGTTAAGACCTGTCTCCATTGCATGACATACTGCAACATGATGAGTGAAGTATATGCCACTCTACAGCCACCCACTGTCAGACCGTAAGATATATGGCAACATCTCTGCACCTACCTTCTCTCTCAGAAGTCGGATGCCCAGAGCCAAGAACCCCACTCTCCTTCTGCCACCCCATCATCATATTCCGTCAGTCAATGACACTGTCATACAGAATTTGCCTTTTCCTCAGTCTTTCTACATTTTAATGATAGCGCCCCTTCGTGATTTATGCAGCGACGTGGTTTGATGATTTCTCTACATATTGCCTTCTCCGATGTATCTAACTGACATGATACCATTAGTTCTTTGATGTATCATTATGGCTCTCATATTGTCCATGTTTACTATTTGTGGAAAATCATGATAAATAAAGCTTTTAAAAAAAATGATGAGTACTTTAACAGAAGTTCTGAAGAAGCAATTTCACTTTCTTTAGAAGCAGATGGTGCCAGACTGTCTTTGGTTTTTTAGCAATGTGTTCTTGAGCGTGACGTTGGTGCCCAGGGTAATTGTAAGTGATTCGGCCATCAGTGAAATTGTGGTTCTAAATTGTCAAGGATATTGGCATTGAGCCATGTTTGTACTGTTTCTCGTTTTTATTCTTGGCAAATAACAGGAATTCGGTTCAGTGGGGAAAAATGAAAAGTGCCAATAAAATTTAGCAAAATGTCAATGCAGGTGTAAATATACACCTATTATGTTTTATGGATTCAAAAATATCTGTGCAAGAGAGGAATTTGGAATTCACAAAAAAACCTAGGAATACTCTAGCCGTTTTTCACCTTTCTACGAAAACTCTTGTAATTATCCTGTGAATTTAAGAAAATGACTCCAAACCTGTGAATAAAGCTACAAGAGCCCACAGATCCCATTTGTTTTTTTTACTTTACCTATAATTAAGCAATAATCATATTCCATATGTTTATTTGTAATCTTGATTCTTACAGTTCTGCGATGGTTTCTGCCATGCTCCTTGACGTGACAGACAGTGAACATATTGGTGAAGAAGCTAGGCTATGAAAAGGCAGATGAAACAGTGGGTTCTGTGGGTTGCCACCTAATGCTTCCCTTATCCTAAGCATTTTCTTTTGAAATTTTCACTTAGAAATGCCAGTGGTCCACTGTCGATATTACTGCACTTTAGCACTTTTTTTTAATGTCATGAACTTCATGATTTGGGGAATATATCCAGTCTGGGAACCTGTGCATCCAGAGCTGAAAAGCCCAGAGGTGGCAGGTAAGTTTTCATTTTTTAGGTTTCGTCTAGGCAGCGCTTGCGCTGTCTCGTTGAGACATGCAGTATATACTATAGCGTGGAAGCTTTGTTTAAGCTCCCGCCCACTCTCCTCCCATCTATTGCTTTGGCCTAGGTCCCAAATGTGGCCTTCCCATTAGTTTTAGGCTTGTTAGTCCCTCCTACTGACTGCCATGTTGTCATTTGTGTTCTTCCATGGCTATTGGCCCCTTTACTGTAAATAGAATTTTGTTCCGTGGCTCACCCCCTCCCCTTTTACAGTCCATGACCTCTCTGGACACCACCCCCCGCCGCACTCCTGTTTGTGCCTTTTTTGCCCGTCCGTACTCCCTTTTAAAATGCAATAGGACTCGCGTAAATGCGAGTTCTACTGCATTGCAAATGCTTGTTTTTAAAGTAATGCGCATTAACATGCGCGCAATGCCTGGATTCACCCGCGTTGCCTGGAGTCGTGGCAGGAGCCCACCCTGCATGTTGGTGCCTGCTTTGTACAGCCGGTGCATTTGTGTGCTATTAGGAATCCAGCGAGAGCCTACCCACATTGCCAATACCCCGGTGAAACTGCCGCTGAGAGAGACGAAAAACGGAAGTCAGGGGGACTGCCTGACCAAAGGTGGAGCTAGCCCCAGGAAGTCTTACTGCGGGTGCTCGAATCAGCATGTGGGAGGGCGAGAGCCTACCCCGTCTCCACAAGAAGCAGTGTGAGGTCAAAACGGTGTCCGGAAGTCAGGCAATCTTATGACTGCTTGTAGGCGGGGCACCTGTGTACCGGTAAGAGCCCACTAGTCGTGTCCTGCCAGGAGAGACACCGCCAAGCTTCCCCCGCATTGGAGTAGTCCCAAGAAGGAGATCGGAGGAGGCAGAGAGCAGCAACAAAGAACCCCTGTGAGTGGGGCTCACAGTGGACATTGTGGCGCTGATGCTTCATCTTCCCACCTGCACTGCTGATTGCGGGCAGCTGCAACGATGGGGCACGTTGTATTGCTACCTGCTGTAAAAATCACCATGTAACTTTCAGGCCACTAAGATGCCTCGGCTAATAGTGCATCTGTTATATAACTCTCCTGTCTCAGACGAGTGCCTCTATTGTAGAACTAGAGACGTGTAAACGTCTGGCCACAGCATCTCACAGCGCCTTCATCAGCACTTTGTGTGACCTTCAGTTAACAGGTTTGGTTTTTAGGGAGAGCACAGCAGGCATTTGCCAGGTTATTCACGTCTTCTACTTCTTGTCATCTTGCTTAATACGGCTCTGTTCTTGTGCTAGTTGTGCAGTCGCTCTGCGTGCTTTTCGTACATATAAGGTCCCAAAGGAAAGACCGATGCATTGCAAATGCTTGTTTACTTTTATTATTGCACCCGTGCTCCCCCACCACTTTTCGCTGCTAGGAGCTGCCGCTGCCTGATTTAGAGTTAGGCGGATGAGTTACCCTGTCACAAACATACCGGCTGTCTCGTCAGCCAATATTACAAGTGCATTATATCAAATGGCACATGTAACATGGCAGACAAGATATCGGTCATCTTGGTGATGGAGTAACCCATCCGCCAAACTCTAAATCAGGCCCATACTAATGTTCTATAATACACAGAAATGTACAACTAATGATGACCATGAACAGAACCCCAGACGCATTTCTGAACTGCGTTCCTCATAACATCACTCAGCAGCAAGAAGGGTGCAGACTTTACTAAAGGAGAATAGAGACAGCCTGGTATAGCTCTTCGTGTTTAGGGAAAAATGGCAATATTTTGCCTTCCTGCTTTTTATGGACAAGGGCGGATTTTCAAACAAGCTTGTTCTTGCACAGGCAGTATTTATGAAAGATGCAAATGGGGCTGAACTCTACTGTGTGTTTACCCGGAGGCAGAAGTGTGGCTTTGCACTATTCAGGGTTGAAAAGTAAACTCACAAGACTTCAGAACTCTGTTACATTGGATGCATTTTTAAGATAAGGGTTCCAGGTTTGTATCTGAGTTTTTGAGGCCTGTCTCTGGGTTCAGAAAATTCCTCTCTTCTGTTATAGTAGGTTTGGTCGATTATCTCAAATGCTTGTGCTGACCAGCTTCCTCGTCATCTATATTGGTGTCCTGAAGCTGCTGCCCATTGCTCATGCCTATGCTTAATTGTAACTGCTGTACAGTGTATGCAATGCATATATAAATTAGACAACCGTAGGGGGCAATAGGAGATCCCAAGGAAGAAGGCCACCAAGTAGCAGACCAGACAGTGGAAGTACAAGGACCATTATTTTGTTATATTTGAGTTGACCAAAATGTTCAGATATCCATGGTGCCACCGAGGGCATGCCCTCATCGAAGTTAACAACAGAGTTATCAGTGGCTTTATTGGTTGTACACAAAGCTATTTGCTTGAAATGTAATAATATATAGTAGTTTGACCTACTATGTTGGTCGGTATTATGACTCACCCCACACACCCTCTCTTGAATTAAACCTTTGACAGTTCTCTCATGTCTACCGAAAAAGTGATGAATGCCCACTTTCTATTACAGATTTAGCTAACTGCCATTTACTCTAAACTTTCTCACGTTTAGAGAGATTAGCAGTTCCTGTAATTAGCCTCTTCAGAGAACCAAGACTGACAAGTTGTGCAATATTTCCTGAAGCAGGGGTCTAGGAAGTGTAAGAAAGCGGGGGCCAGATTAACTAACACTTGTGTCATGGTTGCACTACTTTAGTCGCAGTCATGACGAAAAATGCTAGTAGATATTTATAAACACACACAAGGGGTAATTTGCGCTACTTTGGGTAGCTTTGTAAAAAGGTTGTATCACAATCAATCAGCTTGCACTCCATTAAGTTACATTTCGTTCTGGGTGGAGCATGGGCATTCCCATGGATTTTATGCAATCCCAGATTTACAAAGGTCTGTAAACCTTGGGATTGAGTAAACTCGCTACACCTCCCAGAGGATGTTATAACAGGAAGAAACCTTTTCTTTCTCCTTGTTATGTCTTCTTTCTATGTTTGTTGCAATCTGCAGCACCACTAGAAAGAGAAAAATGCCTCAGACATTGTTTTTGTGCAGGAAGGTACCCACCTTGCACAAAAACAATTCTCCTTGTAACACAGGCACCCTTGCACTATGGTGCAAGGGTGCTTGCATTGGCGCTAGGCTGCTTTAAGTGCACTAGCACCAGCACTATGAGACAGCAGAATTGGGCCATATCTTCGTAGATATGGTGCTTTTCTGATCTCTCCCTTTCATGCAACGCATCACAGTAAGTTGCCTTGCTCTACTGCGTTGCGTGAAAGGATAGTAAATCTGGCCGTGAGTTATTAGCTGAGAGGAGAGAAAGCCAAAAAGCACAAACTGTCAATTGCGGTCATCTGGTCAAGCTGGACCAGATCAAAGTCACAAGTTCAGGCCGATCGTGATGGAGCACAGGATCAAATACTCCCAGTTGTACCATCTGCCCATTGGAGAAGGATAAAAATTGATCTGCATATGGGTTGAAACTGATGTGGGATGGTGTGCAAAATAATGATGGACTGGGATATGGCCTCGAGTAATTATCAGTGACTGAGATTAATTGAAGCATTCCATCCATCACTTTTTGCAAACTTTACTGTTTCGCTGTACGTGGTACAGGTATGCCCAGATGAGGGTCCTATGTGGGTACTGTGCACATTGTGTCACTGGAACAAAGCTACACCTAGCTGATGAGTCCTAACTAACACTGGTCCTGGGTTGCCTGTGTTCTGGTTCAGGGAGGACCTGGCCTGGCATCCATTACTTGTTGTATACTCTCATCTGATGCTGTAGCGCCAACATATACCTCACAACATCCTGAGGAAGTTTCTTGAAAGCCTGCTCCTACCCCTCATTGACAAGACTGAAAGGCCCACATGCAGGGTGGCCAAAGAGAAGTTCAAAAGTACTGAATCTCACGCCCTACTGAGGCACTTCCCTTTAAGCAAAGATAAGGCATGGCAAGAGTAAGGACATTCCACTCAGGTGGGCCCATAATCACACCCTTCAGGGCTTGTTAAATCTTTCAACAAGCTCATTGGTCTTGGGTGGTATTGTTTGGAGAACTCGTAGGTTACCTCACACTCATCCCATAAGAACCTCATGTAGGCAGACATGAAGTTGGTTCCTCGGTCGGGCACAACCTCCTTGGGGGAAACCCACTAGTGTATATAACCCCATCAGTGTTCTGGCCACTGCGGGTTCAGTCACCATCCTTAGAGGAATGGCCTTCGGGTACCATGTGTCCTGGTCGACCACGACTAGGATGAACCTATGGCCTAGGGCAGTCATAGGGGCCACGGGCCCAACAATGTTGATACCCACACTCTAAAAGGGTGTTCCCCTATGGGGAATGAAATTTAGGGGGTTGCTTTACCCTTGACTTCCTGCGTGTAAGAAATTGGGTTGTTGGTTGACTTGGCTGTGAGCCCTGGTCAAGCAACAACAATCCTTGTCAGGGTAAGGCACAAGAAAACCCCAAATTAACCTGGGCTCAAACCCCTGGATGCTTGGCAGAGAGCAGTCAGGCTTAACTTAGAGGCAGTCAGGCTTAACCTAGAGGCAATGTTTAAAGTATTTGTGCAACACTTCTAACAGTAACACAGTTGAAACACACCACAAAAAGAGCCCACATTAGGAATAGAAAAATAGAGTGATTTTTAGTGAATAAAACAAGGCCAGAACGACAAAAATCCAATTAGTAGAAACAAAGATATTGAATTTTAAAGTTTTAAAAGAAAATATTGCCAAAAGGCGTAACACGACAACTGTGGATTTCTGGTCACGCTGGATTGGGACAAAATCACAAATTAAGGCTGACTGCAATTGAGAGAGGGCTGGCTACAGAGACGCACTTAGGCCCACTGAAGAAAAATACTTTCTGTCCTTGTTAGCGGAGTGTTGCATGATTCCACGTCGGAGATGCGTCACGCAGCCAAGGCAATGCATCGGTTCCGAGATGAGGCGAGGCCGCGTTGTGTGGTCCTGTGACGTTGATATCAAAGATCTCATTCCTGGGGGTTTGCAATGCAAATTAGGGTGGCAAAGATGCGATAAGCAGTCAAGGAGAGGTGTCAGTTTCAAAGAGCTGCGTGGCTGCTATGCAGAGTCCATTGTCATCATTAATGCTGCAGTTGACGAGAGATGCGAGGACCTGTGCTGAGGATACCTTGCACAGTGGCAATTCCGAAGGCAATGTGGGCTGCGGTGGCAATGCAAATCTTTGGGATGGGTTTAATCTAGCCAGAGGAGGAGATGCATCAGTTCTGCTGGATCCACAGGGTGGCAGAGCACCTTAGGCCCACTTCCAGGACTGCGGTGGCACCACTTGTAAGGGTAGACTCACAGATGACAGAGTCCAGGTGCTGGAGCAGGGCTGTTGGAAGCCTATTATGTCCCTGAGGCTTAGCCCTTTGACGGTACAAAAGGGGGTGGTAATGGACGGGGCATCTGAACCAATCAAACACTCACACCCAGTCAAAAGATCTGGGTTTAATCCATCAACGTTATTTAGCCCACTCCGCCACCCCCATTCAGACATGGCTATATGCAAATCAGTCTGACCCTGTGCCTCATGGGAACAGTTCAGTCCGAACTGCCAAGCCATGCCTTCCCTGGACCGGAAACAAGCTTCTGAGGACCGGTTTCTGGCATTCCAGCCATCTTCAGCCCGGCTTGCTTGAATCCAGTGGCAAAGTGAGCAAGGGACTCATGTCTGAGCATACCCTGCCACACTTATGGCGGCCAAAAGCGGTACAAAAGGGGGTTGTAATGGACGGAGCATCTGAACCAATCAAACACTCACACCCAGTCAAAAGATCTGGGTTTAATCCATCACCGTTCTTTAGCCCACTCTGCCACCCCAGTTCAGACATGGTTATATGCAAATCAGTCTCACTGCAATTAGCCCTTTGAGGCACTCTAGTTTCAGGAGAATCAGGTCCATTCCTTATCACCCAGGCAAGAGAACCTCAGGTCAGCACAACAAAGCAGGAGTCCAGCAGAGTGGCAGCCCTTTAGCTGCACAGCATTCGTTCCTGGCTGAGTATCCACAGGTCCAGAAGTGTACTGAAATTGTGGCGTCTGAGGTCCATCTCTTATAGCCTGGTGCCCTGGGGCTGGAAGGTGGGAGAAGCTTCCAGACAGTGTCTGAGAAGTGCAACGAATTCCCTGCCTCTCTGGCTGAACTGAGAATGCAGAGCTGTTGGGTCCTTTGTGTTTGGACAGGACACAGCTATTCAGGTGTAAGTGAGGTTATATCCAGCTCCTCCTTCCCATCCTGTCAGTGATGACCCATCCAGTCACACCTAAGCTCCCACTGTTTTTGGCTGTCTAGGGGGAATTTACATATTCCAACAGTCATCTACACCAGTCATGTGACCAGAGACAGGCTGAAAGCACCAAATATCTAAGGTAACGAAATGCCAACTATCTAAAAGTCCCTTCATATCCCTGATCCAAACAGGCAAGAGATTATGTAACAGAGGTTGTTCACAGATTGGCCTTGACCCCATTCCTTGTCACTAGAGACCGCAGATGCGGCTCACAGTTTACTGGCTTGCCGTCCCTGATATACAGCAGTCCACTGCAATAGGCCACTCTGATTTTGAGACTCCTCCATGGCGCGAACATTTAAAATGCCTCCTTTAAGCTGTTACAGACTTTTATTAGGTCGACTCTGACCCAGGAACCAACTTCACAGACGCGGCCGCGGCTGTCTGCATCCTTTAGTCTCTTTGCACCTGGCCTGGCCTTCTACTCAGGCTTTGCCTGAAACAAACCTCCTCCAAGTCAATCTGACCTGGATCTAGGCAAAATGTATACAGGCATACCATTGTTAATGTCCTGATGATGATTCTATATCTTTTTTAAGGATCAAAACTCAGTCCACTTGTTGCACGCCATATACACCTCTTTATTCAATACTTAATATGTGTAATGGTGTCTCCACTATAATATTTTTGTCCTACGAAAATGTGTCTCATACAAACAATTTACTCTGCCTGAACCTTTTTGTTTCATGTCATATGTCCTTCCCACTAAGTTGGATACAGGCTTGTGTCCCACTTTATTTGTTTCTTGCAGAATTTTTGTCTATTGTTAAGCAACTATATATTAAAACACCTGTCTGGCTGGACAGCTGTAAAATATAGTACTGATGGGGCGTGGCTTGTTCAGCCAAGATGGTGGACGCACCTTAAGGGTGCTCCTGGACCCCTCCGCCATCCGCCCGAAATCCTTACCTGATTTGAGCCATTCATCGGTGCACTTTGCTCTGTGTATGCTGAAAAACCTCTGACTGTACTTCTGGGAGTCCCGGACCTCCGCTGAGCTGTCCTGCTCCTGAGAACCGGAGCATTGGGCCCTGCCTGCAAGATGGCGGCCCCTCTCTGAAGACTGCTGTGCTGGCTGGCCCTGAGGTGCCCTCTCCGGACCCGAATGTGCCGCCGTGAATGAGGGGAGTGCCTTAGTCGCACACCCGGGAGAGGAACAGTTCTTAGCCTGATTGATCCCTCCCCTCCCTGCCTGGCGTTCCCTAGCCGGTGCTGGTGGGGAGTGCCCATGTGCGGGGTGCCTCAGTGGCCTGGATGTGTCTTGCAGCTGGCGGCCTTGCTGGTGGTGCTGCTGGGGCATAGGCTGCCACATCCGGCAGCGCTTGTGAAGAGTGATGACCGCACTCCCATCGCGATAAAGACAATGGCGAGGGACTCGGTGTTCCTTTAATCAGGTGTGGAGCTTGAGACCCTGCCTGACCGGACAGGGCCCCCGTTGCCAGTGGTGGCGGGAGGCTCTGGGGCAGCACGGCTCTCCTTGGACCGAGGTGCCCTGGTTGAAATCTTCGGCCGCATCTGTCGGGAGGAGGGGGGACGTCTTGTGTGGACCCATTTCCCTGGTTAGCCCTGATCTCTCCCCCCTGTGGACTGTGTGGGGGCCCGGATGGCTGGGGTCCCTCCTGGGTCCGGTCCTCGACCTGGGTTCCCCCCATGACTGTGCGATCGTCCAGCGATTCATTGCCCGGGGCTGTCAGCCACGCACATCGAGCGGCGATCGGTGGTGCCCGAGGACCTCTGGTGGGGGTCCCCTGTCCGTCCCATTGGGGGAGGCATGGGACGGTCCCCTGACCTGGTCAGTGTTCTTGCCTGTTGCATTGCTGGCGTGGAGGGAGCGAGGCCTCCTGCTGAGTCATCATGATCTGGCCCGGCTGGGGTGGCGTGGTCTTCGCAAGTCAGGTGCTGGGATCTGCTCTCTCCTCCCTCCCGCCCCCCACCGCCTGCTATTGAGGGACCTTCATGTCTGGAGCGGGGGTTTGGCCGCACACAATGGGTGGTGGCTTTTTGGACTGCGTCCTGTCCAAGCACTGGTAGCGCTGCCTCCCTGAATCCGGCCTACCCGACTGCATCTGCCAGTTCCCTGCAGTTGGATTCCCCTCTGGCCCCCGGGTGCCTCCATGGGCAGGACGGACAGATTGGCAAAGCCTCCTGCCACCCAGACGAAAATGGATAGCTTCACCACCTTGGAGGGTGGGTCGACTGGGGGGGCCGCAGAGCATGAGCCCTCCCCCGTCCATAGATCTGTCCACTATTCTACAGGCTATTCAGACCTCACAAACCTGATTCAAAGGCAAGATAGCGGAGGTACATGTGGACATGACCCTCATCCGGTAAGACCTCCGAAAGGCCATGGCCCGGATTAAGGAAACTGAGAGCCAGATCACCACCGTCGAAGACAATGTCCAGCAACTCAAGGGGCAGGTGGCCAGTCTCCAGTCGTGTACTCAAGAACTGCACCGCCGGGCAGAGGACGTAGAAAACAGGTCCTGGCGCAACAACCCCCGCCTGCTGGGCTTCCCGGAGGGGGCGGAGCGGGGTCCCGCAGCGGAATTCCTGTAGAGGTGGTTGAGATCCTGGATCCCGAGGGCTGCTTTTCCCCATGGTTCGCAATTGAGCGGGCCTGCCGGTTTCTCGCTCCCAAACCACCACCAGGAGCGACCCCCCACCCGGTCATAATGAGGGTCCTTAACTTTAGAGACCGTGATGTCATCCTCTCTGAAGCTCGCAAACAGCAGTGGCTCCATCATGACAACCATGCTATCAAGATCTTCCCGGATTACACCAGCGAAGTCCAGGGTCAACGCCGCCCCTTCAGTGAAGTTAAACAAAAGCTGGGGGCCCTCAACATCCAGTACAGGCTTTTTTTCCTGGCACGCTTGCGTGTGGTGTTCGCCAACAAGATCATGTTCTTTGACAACCCCACTGAGGCCTCGGCCTGGGCGATGGAGGAGCGCCCTCTGCGCATTGCTGACAAGCCATCCCTAGTGGGGAGTGGACGGGGAGACCACTCGTCCCACAGACTTCACTCACCAGCCTCAGTGTCACCGTTCACGCATACATCGTGGTCCGAGACGGGCGAGGTCGGACTCTCCGCCAGGGCAATCCTCATGACAGCCCACACAGCCCTCTGACGGATCCCTGGCTGTGAGGAGCTCTGGTTCCTCTGGACGCCTAGACCAAGTTGCTGCCTCACCGCAGCCTTCCCCAATCGACCTCTTGGACACAGATCTCCCCCGCAGCCCGATGCTCCTGAAATACCCTGCCTGAGAGGGGTTTCTGCCCGCCGGGCCAGGCTCCGCGGCCGGAGACTGTACTCACAGCTCAGAGATATACTCTTTCTTTCTCGATGGACTCTTTCAAATATATCCTGATATGAGGAGGGGTCCTCCACGCTTTCCCATTTCCAAGCATTGTAGTTTGGGAGTTATCTCACGAGTTTATTGTTGGGGTGACAGATGCATCTGTTCCTGAAGTGTAGGGTGGGGTGGTTGGGGGGAACCGGGGGGATGGGGCCATTGCCCCTAATCTTTGCTGTTATGTTGTTGTTTTTTGTGGTTTTGTCACACCAGCACCCACACATCACTCTGTTTAGCGCCAATTGGTACAAGCAGTACCCACCCCTGACACCTTGTTCAGTCTGGGGATTCCCATCTTGACCGCCACATCCCTTCTTGGGGACTTACTGCCATACAACTATAGCTGCTATGCCTGACGCGCCATCGTTAAACACCTCTCCCTGTGCATTATGTCTTTTGGTGTGATATGGGTACGATAGAGTTTGGCATTCGGGGTTCACTTGTGGCTCCCGTGGGGTGGCAATTCTGGTGAGGCGTTCCCTCCCCTTGGTGGCAGTCCGGATGACCCTCGACGCCCAGAGCACTTGGATGGCTCTCAGCGGCATGCTGCATGGTCATTCCCTCAACCTTGTATCGCTCTATTCTCCCCCCTGAATGCTGACGGCGACCCTAGCCAGATCGGCCAACCTTATGGCATCCTTGCCGCTGGGTCCCACCTGTCTTGGGGGTGACTTCAACGCGGTCTCCACTCCTGATCTTGATGTAACCAGCCCTCCTTCCTCTAGTAGAATTGCACAAGCAAAACAACTGGCGGCTTGGGCCGAATCCCTGAGTTTGTGTGATGCTTGGGGCGTTTGGTACCCGCACCCTAAACAATTTACTTATACCTTGGTGGCGCACCACATTCGTGTATTGATGCCATCTTTGTTCCGTCAACGGACTGCCTCTAGATTCAGGATATCTCACTCCTTCCAAGAGGCATCTCCGATCACTCTCCTCTGTTGCTCCAAACGGGTCCCCCCACTGCTTTTGCCCAACAGACATGGAGGCTAAATGCCTGGTTTCTCCAGGATAAAGACTTTCGCAAGGGGGTGAGGCGGGAACTCGAGCAATACTTCCTCTCTAACAATGGGTCTGTTTCCTCTCCGGGCACCCTGTGGGAGGCGGGCAAGGACACAATTAGAGGGGTCACTAAGGGTCAGCTCAAGATTCAAAGGCAGGCCCGGTTGGAGCAAATTACCACACGGGAGGCCGCAAGCTCTGCACCTGGAGCGAACCCCGACACGACTACTTGACGTTTCCGACACAAGACTGTTGGCCCGGCTTCGCTTGGAGATCAGGCAGTTGTTGCTGGACATGGCCAAGCTACTCTGGCGCTCATACCTGGCCAGGGGGTGTATGGTTGGGGAGACAAGAATGGGTCACTCCTTCACCGCCTCACTACCTATCCTAGGGCAAACCGCATAATTCCTGAGATTGCCGTGCAGGACGGTTCGCTGTTCCGCTCTCCCACGGACATGGCCAAGGCCTTTGCCATCTATTATTGGCAGCTCTATGAGACCAGATCCCCCACCCTCTCTCTCTCAGATTTGCTGGCGGATGGTAGTGGCAGCCTCCCGTGCATAGATCCCATCACTCAAGCTGACCTTGACCGCCCCATTACCCTCGAGGAGATTGGGCAAGCGATCGTTCTTATTTCTTCCGGCAAGACACCGGGTCCAGACGGTCTCCCCCTGGAATACTATGCTTACTACCGGGAGACACTTGTGCCCCACCTGGCGGGACTGTCTCGGGAGGCGGTGGAGAAGGGCTCCTTCCCTCATGAGATGGACATGGCCACCATTGTGGTTCTGCCGAAATCCCAGCCGCCCTCGTCCTGTTGTGCCGACTACCGCCCAATCTCACTCATTAACATTGAGATCAACACTCCTTGAAGATCGTGGGTGGTTTAGCGCCGAGACGCCTACGGGTATTCGTTCGCGCTTAATAAATTTTAACAATAAATAAATAAATAAATAAATATGCCGCAATACTCTCCCAGCGACTTAAACCCTACCTGTCCATGCTGGTTCACCCCGACCAATGCGGGTTCATGCCTTCACGTGGAACCCGGCATTGTCTTTGTAGGCTGCAATCTGCCCTGGCCCACTATCACCTCCTAACCCCGTACCTAGTGATTCTCCTTGCTGACTTCGAGAAAGCCTTCGAGAACATTATCCACCTATTGTGCCTTTGCTCTGAACTGAGAAATGTGCTAAAGAGATTATTTAATGAAAGAGGTGTAAGAACCTGTAGACAGGCATTGATTTTATGTCTCTCCTCTGATGATATATCTATGAACTCTGCATTGGTAAAATTTCTAACGAAAGTGTGGAAAAAATTAGAACTCCAGGAAACAGAAAATTAATAATTATTTTAATTTCCTCCTCTAAAATTTTTTCACTGACTATCATTTTTTTCACCTTATTTTAACGGTTCTTTTAATAATAATAACTTGATGAGTTGTATTGAATTTTAAGAATTGTCACTATTTAAAATGTATATAATGGACTATGGAATGAATTTTGTTTTATTGTAAGATTTTAATTAATCAAACAATAAAGGACATCTATCTATCAAAAAAAAGAGAAGGCCTTTAACTCTGTGGATTGGTGGTTTCTCTGAGACATTTTATAGAGGATGGGCCTTGACCCCCAGTTCCGAGCCATGGTCAGGGTTCTGTACGCCTTCCCAAGAGCTTGAGTACCTGTAAATGGGACCCTTTCAGAACCTTTCCCTATTCGCAAGGAAACAAGGCAGGGATGCCCACTCTTCCCCCTGCTCTTTGCTTTGGTGATGGAGCCCTTGGCGTCCCTGGTGCGGTCGTGTGAGCGGGTGCGGGGGTGGGAGTGGCATAACACCGAGCCAGACAAAATCGCGCTACATGCGGACGACGTTCTTGTCTACTTGGCAGACCCAGCTCAGTCAGGCCCACACTGTCTACGCATTCTGCGTTCCTTTGAACAGGCTTCTAGCCTCCGGTTAAACCCTAACAAATCGGTTCTGGTCCCTCTCCATTTGTCGACATACCCCTGCACCATCAATCTTTTAAATATTTGGGGATTTGGATGACCCTGCTCCCCGAGCTGAGCTGGGCCCTCAATGTTACTCCTCTGGTGAAACGTGCCAGGGCGGACCTCCAGAAGTGGCAGTCACTGCCCCTGAACCCTATGGGAAGGGTGGCCTTTTTTAAAATGATGGTCCTCCCCAGCTTTCTCTATGTCCTTCAGAACACTCCCTCGTGCTTTCCTAAAAATTGGTTTTGCGAATTAGACTGTATAGCCACCAAGTTCCTGTGAGGGAAGGGTAGATCCCGGCTAGCGTTGGATACTTGCAGGATCCCCTCTTTCGACGGGCGCCTGGGAATGACCCATCTCTATTTATATTATCTTGCGACACAACTTCTCTCCATACATGACTAGTTCAACGGGGGCTGGTCGGACCCAGCCTACAGGCTTGAGCTGGGAGAACTAGGCCTCGCTAAGATTCTATCCATGAGGTACGGGGCACCTATTCCCATTTGCCTTCCCGAGGTGACGTGTTCGGTGTTGCTGGCCTGGCGGGCAGCACTGCAGCACACCAAATGGACACATACACTGACTCAGTGCACTGCGTGTGGAATGGGACCTGGCTCAAGGAAGTAAAATGAAATGAAAAGAAATTAAATGAAAAGACCATTTGTTAAGCGCAATAGCGATCCTAAGGCGTCCTAGTGCTATGTACAAACGCGAGCAAGAAGATAGCCAGGAACTATGCAGATTTGTTGAAGAGCAGAGTTTTTAAAAGCTTACGGAAGGAGACCAGATTGGGCTCTGAACTGCAACTGAAGCGAACTACAGGGCTTCAGGGCTTGGGACCTTATAGGCATTTCACAGCTGGGAGATGTATGGGTGGGGGATCATATGCGTTCCTGTGGAGATCTCCAGAAGAGATTCTCACTGCACCACTCACAATTCTACAGGTATCTGCAACTGCGTCACGCCCTCGGCTCCCACCTTACAACGGGTACATGGCTCCCAGACCACAGTCCACCCGAAGCTTAAATAGTGTTTGGAGACCTGGGGAGGGGGGCATTTCACTTAATTATGGCACACTGATTAACAACATTCCCACCTCCTTAGATTGACTGCGGGCTCAGTGGGAGGATTTGGTCGCCCCCCTAGAGGAAGAGGACTGGCACAACGAACTAGAACTTCCCCACGAACCGAAGCCCACACTCCTGGGCATTACTAATGGGTTTGACGGGTCCAGGAACGAGAAGGTATTCCTAACTACAGCGTTGGCGGTAGCTAAGAGAGACATCGCAGCCTTGTGGTAACGCCCAGAGACCCCGAGTCTTGGACGAAGGCGGCTTGGGGTGGACTGGAGCACCACGCAGGAGAAAGTTATGTATGAGGCTCGTGGGTGCCCCAAGAAATATTGTAGAGTATGGGGGAAATGGTTGGGGGAGGTGGGGTGATACCCATGGGGTTCGTTCATTTGTTGTACACTTATGTTTCAACAGTACCTGCCCAATGGGCTGCACAGAACCCTTCTGTAATTCAATAATCTTACAGGTTTGGTATGCAATGCTGGTGTACTTTCTTTGTAAAATCAATAAAAATGTGTTTATCAAAAAAATATATATAGTACTGATTGGGTCTATATTTATTGTTTGCTTTTATTAATCCTTGTCTAGGGACCACTGTCTTTAGAAATAATTGATTACCCAAGGTCCCTGACCAACCTTATTTGGGTTCCCTTGTTCTTCATAACAAACTATCTAAAAATGGAATTTTTTAGAGGTGTAATTTAAAATCCGACTATTCCATTATTTAGAATAGTGATTCCAGAGACACCAAACATGAGACAGTTATCTTTTCCCATTTAGAAATTGCACGTACGAAATGTAATAAGGCACCTCCAATGCTATTCTGTCAGAGAGATAGGCCTTACACTAGTGAAAACCAAATGTAAGATTTTTTTTTACTACCAGAACATGTAAAACTTAAAAGTACTTGTCGTAGTAGATGGCCTACCTTTCAAAATACACCGCAAACGTGCTCTCTGGGATGTCTAAGGTGTACCCTAGGGCTAATTTATATGCATAAAAAGGGAATGCTTATGCCTGGCAAAGGTTTCTTTCGCCAAGTCGACAATGCAGTTTAAACTGCACACACAGGCTGTGCAATGGCATGCATGAGAATAAGCATGGGCTGAAAATTCGTTCCGCTCGTGAAATCCGCGAATCAGCAGGACGAATTTTCAGCCAAGCACTTACAGGGTTACAGCAGCAGGTGCAAAAGTTAAAGCTAATTTTTTGTAACCTTTTACAAAAGGGTTAGAAAGATATTAAGTTCAACTTGGGCACCTGCTGCTGTAAGCCTGTAAGTGCTTCCTGGCGCCTCGTTGGCTACTTGCAACTATTCTCTGACCCTGCTCTGACCCTTGAAGCAGGGTCAGAGAATAGTTACAAGTGGGCAATGAGGCGCCTGTCACGAAAATTAAACCTCAACAGGAAGCACTGACAGATATAAAAACAAGCATTTGCAATGCAATAGGTCTCGCATTAGTAAAGTTTGAGCTATTGGTCTTGTAAATGACAATTTTTTTCATTTATGTGTTGGTTTTGAAAATAGCTAAATTAATAGCTTTGTCATTTACAATGCCAATAGTTATAACTTTCGCAAATGTGACACCTATAGCATTGGTAATGCAACATGTTTTGTATTTACGTGACTTAGATGTATTGATATTACCAATTAATATGGCTTTTAATTTTTTTAAATAATTAATACTTAAATAAAAGTGAATTTAATTTATAATGGCAATAGCTTAAACTTTTGTAAATAACTTTTGTGAAGATAATGTTCAGTGTATTTTATTGTGACGAAAATCCAAGAACAGAATTGAAATATTAACATCTTTTTGTTACATTTGTAATAAAGCTTGAAACATTGAGAGAACATATTTGAACCAGTTGTTGTTGAATGGTTGAGCAGATTGATGCTGGTGTGGCGCTGAGTGGTGCAGTGGTGGTGCTGAGTGGTGCTGTGGTGATGCTGAGTGGTGCTGTAGTGGTGCTGAGTGATACTGGGATGTGCTGAGTGATGCTGGGGTGGTGCTGAGTGATGCTGTCATGGTGCTGAATGATGCTGTGGTGGTGCTGAGTGATGCTGTGGTGTGCTGAGCGGTGCTGTTGTGGTGCTGAGTGATAATGTGGTGGTGCTGAGTGATGCTGTGGTGGCGCTGAGTGGTGCTGTGGTGGTGCTGAGTGGTGCTGTGGTGGTGCTGAGTGATGCTGTAGTGGTGCTGAGTGGTGCTGTGGTGGTGCTGAGTAATAATGTGGTGGCGCTGAGTAATAATGTGGTGGCGCTGAGTGAAGCTGTGGTGGTGCTGAGTGGTGCTGTGGTGGTGCTGAGTGATGATGTGGTGGTGCTGAGTGGTGCTGTGGTGGTGCTGAGTGATAATGTGGTGGTGCTGAGTGATGCTGTGGTGGTGCTGAGTGATGCTGGGGTAGCTCTGAGTGATGATGTGGTGATGCAGAGGGCAGAAAGGCACAAAAAGCAGTCTAACAAAGGGCAGAAGGGCAGAAAAACTATGGAAAAACGAGTCTAACAGAGGGCAGAAGGGCACAAAAAAACAGTCTAACAGAGGACAGAAGGGCAGAAAAACAAGGGTAAAACGAGTCTAACAGAGGGTAGAAGGGCACAAAAAACGAGTCTAACAGGGGGCAGAAAGGCCCAAAAACGAGTCTAACAGAGGGCAGAAGGGCAGAAAAACAAGGAAATAACAGAGGGCAGAAGGGCACAAAAAACGAGTCTAACAGAGGGCAGAAGGGCTGAAAAACAAGGGGGAAATGAGTCTAACAGAGGGCAGAAGGACACAAAAAACGAGTCTAACAGGGGGCAGAAGGGCAAAAAACAAGGGAAAAACAAGTCTAAGAGAGGGCAGAAGGGCAGAAACAATGAGTCTAACAGGGGCAGAATGAATCCCGCCCTGCGTGTTTGTCCACGAAGATGCCACCGTTTTGTGCAATACCTCTACTCAACTGGAGTACTTTCTACTGTCTAATCAGTAAGTGCTCCCTTGTTGGCTAAATGTATAGGGGCAAATTTACAATAACTGAATGCGCCAGTTATTGTGCGCCGCAGCTCGGCCCCCACATGGTTCGCCGCATTTACAATGCGACGCACCATGTGGCAAAAACGGCACAGATGCGTCACGCATCTGTGCCGTAAAAGCAGCGCATTGCTGGAGCTGCGTCGAAAGCGCGACGCAGCTCCAGCATTGCTCTGGGGGGCCCTATCTCCCCAATGCTGCGTCAAGATTTCACTCAGCCACTTGTAGGAGGCATTCCTGCGCAGGAATGCCCTCCCCTGTGCCAGAACGCCTCCTGATGGCGCAGGGATTTACAACGTGACGCATCTCTCAGATGCGTCACGTTGTTAATACCCAGCACCATGGCGCATCTTTTGCGCTGCCGCTGCGTCACAAAAGTGACGCACTGCGGTGCAAAAGAGGCGCAAGTGGCTTGTTAATCTGCCCCATAGGGCTTTTACTACACTGTAGCTGCGTAAAGGGCCAGAAGATGTGTCTCCAGTGACCATGTGTGCCTGTGCCAGTGTTACAGGCACACATGGTCACTGGAGACACATCTTCTGGCCCTTTACGTAGCTGCAGTGTAGTAAAAGCACTATACATTTACCCAATGAGGGAGCACTTACTGGATAAGGTAGTAGAAAGTACTCCAGGGCAAATCGCAAAAAAATCCGAGATTTCACAGGAAAATTCGCGAATTCGCTGATTTTTTTTGTGATTTCGCGGGGAAATCTGCGATTTCGCGGAACGTGAATTCGCAAATTTCACCCATGCTTACCTGAGACACGTTTAAAGGACTACTTAAGTGTGTGGCAAAATCAGTGCTGCCAGACCACTAGTGGCATTTACTTTACAGGCTCTGGGCACATGTAGTGCCTCTTTACCAGGTGCTTACAAGTAAATTAAATATGCCAATTGGGTATAAGCCAATGTTACCATGTTTAGAGGGAGAACACTTTAGCACTGGTTAGCAGTGGTAGCGTGCAAAGAGTCCTATGGCCAATAAAAATGAATTCAGACAAAATGGTAGGAAGAAGGCAAAATGTTTGGGGATGACCCTGCAGAAAGGGCCAGGTCAAACACTACTGACCTGGCAAGTGGCACAGGATTTGCAGAATGCATCTGATTGCACTCTCATCTGGGGTAATAGAAGTTGGCGACCAACCTCACAAATGTTTTGGCCTGCCCCAGAAGCCCTACCAAGGGAATGCCATGAGCCAACTCCAGTAGGAGGGCCCCGTAGCACTGGGGGATCACCACCATACAGGTTGCTCCGGACAAAGGGACCATAGGCTCTCTATACATTAGACCATTTTCCCAATAGATCAGCTGATCAGGCAAAAGAGCTAATCAGTGGGTATACTTTAGCAAGAGCTAATAACAGATTGGCTGCCACTTGCTCCCACTACTGTGCTGTGGTGAAAACCTTTGAGAAGCTACCGGGATACTTGAAGATGTATGCCGTCTGATAAAGATGAAAGCGCTCAAATGATAAGTCTTTGAGAGGCTAAGACTGTGCCACCATGATGAGAGTGCATCTGTGGTCTCTGCTAATTTCAGAGGACTCTAAAAAGTTTGATGGGATGCAGTACATAAAAACTATTCTCTCCAACTGACCATCACACCGTCTCCTAGAGGCCCTCTGCGTACTATGCCCAAATATGGGGAATTCATTCAGAACCCTGATGAGATTGTACAATACAATGAAGGGTTTAGATTACAGATTGCTGACTAAATATGTGTTGGGGTAAATCTGCAATAATTTATATTCATGATGTAGCACACTTGAAGTAAATGTGCTCTGAACAAGGGATATCACAGTTAAATTTTCACAGTGGTCACTGGCGAATGATGCTATCGATAAACTGCCCCAATCTTTGGCTCATTGAAACTGCAAGATTTTAGTGAACCATTACTAAACATGCGACATGCATTTTGTTGTAGCAACGAGCACACAGTTCAGTTGTTAAACTATGGTAAAGGATAGTTTCAACCCATGAAGAAATACATGTTACCCCTTCACAATAAGCAAGAACAAATAAATATTGCCCAGTTTACTGCCCTTTTCTGTTTTTGATATCTAATGGTTTAATCAGCCACATATTGTAGATAGGCATTTGTTTCCATGCCAGCCCTTTACCGAGACTGCAATATAACATCCTCATGAAGGTACATAGCTAATCATTAACAAACTTAGTCACCGTACAATTGCTGAACGATTTTTTCTTTACAGTGTTCTTTTATTTGGTCATTGCATTCTTTGAAAATGAGCAGCCTAATTACCTAGGATAACGTGTTACTCCATTGCCTACCTCACAACGCAGATCATTTCATCAGGTTGAACTACAGCAAGTATCGAGTTACAGAGGGAGCAAGAAAGATTCCCCAACATAATATCTGCTCATAAATAAGCTTAGAATAGAGGAATACCTCAAATATGAAGAGCAACAACGATTTTAACATGGGATCTCTAGAACAATTGTTTTTTTTCTACGAAACATTTGTTATAGCATGTGATTCGATTTGAAAACAGTTTACATTCCAGCATCCTGGAAATTTGAAAGCCTGTGCAGAACCTGACATTTTTGTAGTGCAGCCTTATGACCTAAGAATTAATAACTATACAGTGGTGGCTCCTCTGCTAAGGCGGAGGAGCATCGCCCTACTGTTTTTAAGGAGTGCAACAAAGGAAAAATAAAATGATAATAACTTAATGTTACTATCATTTTATTTGTTCCAGATGCTTTGGCGGTGGGCGGGCAGGGCTACTCTGCTCTCACAGCAGGGCATAGGAGGAGTGGTTTGCCCACTCCAAGCGCGTATGAATGCCTGGCTGGCCTACTGAGGCCGGCCAAATAGTCATGTGCACTTTGCATGTTCTGCACCCAGGCTGCACCTCCGCCACCCCAGTTCAGACAGAGTTATTTGCATATGGCCATGTCTGAACTGGAGTGAGCTAACGAATGATGATGGATTAAACCCGGATCAGTTGACTGGGGGTGAGTGCTTGCAATGTTTAACACTCCGTCCATCATCCCCTTTGGTTTTGCTTTGTTCGCCCTAAGTTGGCAGGGTATGCCCAGGCATGGGTCCCTTGCTCACTTTGCCACTCGATTCAAGCTAGCCTGGATGATGACGGCTGATTAACAAAAAACCGGCCCCAGGATGCTTGTTTCCGGTCCAGGGAAGACATGGCTTGGCAGTTCGGGCTGGACTGTTCCCATGAGGTACAGGGTCAGAGTGATTTGTATATGGCCATGTCTGAACTGGGGTGGCGGGGTCAGCTAAAGAATGATGATGGATAAACACAGATCAGTTGACTGGGGGTGAGTGCTTGCAACGTAAAACACTCTGTCCATCATTCCCTTTGATTTTCCTTTTTTTGCAATGTCATTAGCTGTGGATTTTGGGCTTCAGTATGGAACCCTAGCAAATCTGTAATTTATTTTAAAATGAGACACCTAGGGGAATCTAGAGTGGGGTGACTTGCATGGCTTTCATCAGCTTTTCTTACCCAAAAGCTTTTTAAAATCTCAAACATTGGTAAAAAAGCCCACATTTTCCTCACATTTCTGTGATGGAAAGTTCTGGAATTTGTGGGGAGCCACAAAATTCCTACCACTTAGCATTCCCCCCAAGTCTTCTGATAAAAATGGTACCTCACTTGTGTGGGTAGACCTAATGCCCGTAACAGGGAAGGGCTCAAAACACAACATGGAAACATCATATTTTTCTACTGAAAATTGACCCTTTCTTGCAATGTAGGTAGCTGTGTATTTCAGGCCCTAGGTCAGTCGGCCCCCATGTAAACCTAGCATACATGTACATTTTTTCAAACTAGACCCCTTTTTAGAGAATTCAGGGTGGAGTAACTTGCCTGGCTCTCACCAGGTTTTCTTACACAGGAGCCCTTGCAAACCTCAAACTTTGGCTAACAATACACATTCTACTCAGATATATCTGCAGGAAAGTTCCAGGACCTGTGGAGATTCACACATTTTGTACCACCCAGAGTTCCCACACATCTCGCATTAACAATCATCCCATCATCCCACCTATTTCTCTAACAAGATTTTGAGCTCCCCTAATAAATCAAAGGAAGTCTTCGCTATTGTGGCTGAACTATCCAAGTCAGACAGTCACAGTAAACCCCATCCACACTCAAGCATTATGTGACTCCTTGAATACCTACTTTGTTGAAAAACTTGTACCATTAAGTCTAGCATACCTGCTAACACCCCTCCTGTAGCCCAATCATCTTTGTTTAGGAACCCTCACTCGCTGGAACAGGTTCCTCTCATTACCAGGAAAGCCTTCTGCAACCTTCTGAGGAAGGTGGGATCTGGCTCCCCCACTGACTGTTGCCCTCCGCACATATTAAGGGAAGTCTTTCTCACTTGGCTGGATCCTCCTCTTGCACTTCTGAATAACTCCCATAAGCAGGGCATTATTCCCAATGTATTTAAAAAAGCAGGAATTGACCCCATCTTAAAGAAACAGGGGCAGACCCTTTAGCTCTCGCGAACTACCACCCCATCTCCCTGATTCCCTTTTTAGCCAAGGTTCTAGAAACCCATGTGGTAAGTTGCCTCAATACCTTTATTAAACTTTCTCACTATCTTGACCCCCACCAGGCGGGCTTCCGACCGGCTCATTCCACAGAGGGCGTCATCCTCATGGTCCTAGACAAACTTAGGAAGAGGGCTGACAGGGCACTATCCAGGGCCAGGTACTCATTGAGCTCTCTGCAGCATTCAACACGGTTGACCATGAACTCCTGTCCGACCATGTCAGTAACACAGAGTTCCAGGGCCTGGCCCTTAAGTGGCTCTTATCCTTTCACAAAGACCATTCTCAGGCTGTTCACCTTGCCCACCTTGCCCACCTTTCCTCCCTCAAGGCCAAACTGACCTGTGGGGTGCCGCAGGGCTCTTCCCTCTCACCGCTTCTTTTTAACCTGTACTTACTGCCCCTTATTTGCTCCCATGAAAAAAGGAAGGTTGGCATCTTCAACTAAGCCAACGACCTGCAGTTGATATTTGATATCGATCAGTCGGCAACTTCTGTTTCCAGTTTCCAATTCACTATGCGATTTATAAGCGACATTATGAATAGTAACCATCTGAAATTGAACCCAGATACAACTGAGCTGATCCTAATCGGAGGGCCATGGAATTCCAACTTCTGGCCAACCGAATTGGGAAACCCTCTACTGCCCTCGAGCTCAATCAAAAGACTAAGCATCACCATCAACAGTGATCTATCTATGAAAGCACGGATTGGGATATTGGTATCTTCCTGTTTCTTTCAGCTTGGAACTATCAAGTAGATCAGCAGGTTCCTTGCTACTGAAGTCCTGACCCAAGTAGTATTGGCCCTAGTCCTCTCCCACATTGACTATGCCAACTCACGCTACATTGGCATTCCAGCATATCAATTAAAATGATTGCAACTGGTGCAGACTAATCTACCATCAGTCTAAATGGCACCATGTTACACTATTAATGAAAAGATCACGCTGGCTCCCGGTAGCCAAACGCAACTGGCCTGCATCACCTTTAAAGCTCTTAATGTCAACAGCCCAGTGTTTGTATCCTCTCGCGTTCAACGTTACGTCCCTTCTCGGGATCTCAGGTCTTTTCATCTGAATCTTCTAGTCATCCCATCATTTAAACGCAAGACATTTGGGGGACTAAGATTTGCGGTCTTGGCCCTCCAATTCTGGAATTCTCTCCCTCCGAATATTATATCACTGACCTCCTACGCTGAGTACAGGAAACTTCTAAAGACCTGGCTCTTCCGTCAGGCATTCAATTGAGCCACTCAAGTGGTAGTATCCCTTTGACTCCAGCACCTTGAAACAGTCTGGTGTAAGTGCACTTTAGAAGTTCCTTTAACATAACATAACATAACAAGCATTTGCAATGCAATAGGTCTCACAGCATTCAAGTTTGAGTTATTGGCATTGTATATGACAATGTGTTGCATGATTTTTTTTGCAAACTCTGTATTGGCTGGTGGTGTTTGTGCCCGGTGAAAGCGTGCACTGACGGATGGTGGTGTTTGTGCCCGGTGAAAGCGTGCACGAACAACTTATGGTGTCTGTGCCTGGTGAAAGTGTGCACTGACGGCTGTTGGTGTGTGCCTGGTTAAAGGGTGCACTGGCGGCTGGTGGTGTTTGTGCCCGGTGAAAGCGTGCACTGATGACTTATGGTGTCAGTGCCTGTCGAAAGTGTTTACTGACAGCCGGTGGTGTGTATGCCTGATGAAAGCGTGTACTGAACGCTGGTGGTGTGTGTATGCCTGTTGAAAGTGTGCACTGATGGCTGGTGGTGTGTGTGCATGGTGGAAAAGCTTGCACTGACATGTTTAAAAGTAAAGTGAGCCATACTGCGATCGCTACAATAGTTAATTGTGGATGTGTTAACAATTGATGCGTGCACTGATGGCTGGTGGTATGTGTGCCTGTAGAAAATGTTCACTGATGGCTGGTGATGTGTGTGCCTGGTGGAAGTGTGCACTGCCAGCTGGTGGCGTGTGTGCCTGGCGGAAGCGTGTACTGACGACTGGTGGTGTGTATGCCTAGTGAAAGCGTGCACTGACGGCTGATGGGGTGTGCCTGGTGAAAGTGTGCACTGACTGTTGGTGGTGTGTGTGTGTGCCTGGTGAAATGAAGGGTACTCACCACCAGTGGCGGCTGGTGACATTTGAAAGTGGTAAGGCGTAAATAGTTGTCGTACTGTGGAGAGCGAGCGAGATCGAACAACCTACCCAATCCCCCCCCCCCCCAGAAATGGTTGGAAAAAAAGAGTGGTCAAACGGTGCATTTTCAAGCAAATTTGAGGTCACAGAAACCCCTCCCAACTCATTTGGAAATGTCTACTTTTTTATTCTGCAGCCCACTATTGAGGTTAGCCAGGGTTTGCTGCAAAGTGTGTATTTTTGTGCTAATGACTGCTATAACAAAAGTAGGAAGTTAAGAAAGCCGAACATTTGCCTCATTGTCTTTATTAAAACCTGGACTTTTTTGGACTGGTGAAGCAACATACAAGTGATCCATTTAACACCTTTGTAAAATGGAATGGAGGAAACACAACTTGTCTCGGTTCATTTTACAAGAAGTTTTGTAAAGCTAGGCCAGAATTTGAGCGTATGGACTGAAGGTCTTTTCCAACTATAAAACAGACCTCTTATGAAGAAGTGGTGACCGGTCAGAAAAGGCGTTCCCAATAACATTACCTTTTTTAAACTAATATTACATTTAAACAGATTCTCCTCTTGTTGGCATTGACAACAGACATGTAAATGTCCACTATTTTCATATAAAGTTTCAGATTAGACTTTATACTGTTTACAGTTTTGACCGGAAAAAAACGTGATATGTAAAACGAAATGCTCGAGATTACACATTTTAAGAGGGGGGAAGCCGGGATTTGACCTCAGACGTTCTGGTTCAACAACTGGAAATGTAGCCTCTAGGACACATCTACTATCTTCCCACCAACGACCGTTGACATGTGAGGCCCATGTGCCCAAAACTACATGCACCACCTATCTTCAAGCATAGTTCTCCGTTTGGGGCCAATGTTCCCCTCAAAGCAGCTGCGGCTTTGCCTGGTAAAACTACTAAATACAAATTCAACACACCAAAAGTGCTTAGGTGAAATCCCCACATTCAGGCAAGGATATCACTTGACCTCGGTGGCAGCCCGTCTCAAACAAAACAAGAGGTGGGGGGCAGGGAGGGTTGCTGAAACCTTTCAGAGGGGGCTGGTTCTGGGCCTCTCAGAAAAGGTAATTAAAGTCACATTCTCGGAATTTGCTAAAGCATCTGATACTACATGCAGCCTAAATAGAAATTTAACTGGGGAAGAAAGGTTTCCATGCTTTAATTATTTTAATGCGTGTCAGGAAAGTGTCATGAGGTCATCTTAGCCCAGGCTGCAGAAGACGAGGGGGGAGGGGTGAAGCCCCTTTAGCCCAATTTATTTATTATTTATGTATTTTTATATAGCGCGGACTTTACCGAAGGTGTCAGAGCGCTTCACATTAGGAACATAACTGATACATGAGAACATTACAAGTGGGCAAACGGTGCATTACAGGAGAAAAAAGTGACATGTGTGCAGGTTACAAAAGCGTCAATAAATGGAGGACACTCAAACACAAAAACACAAACATTACGTGGCAATGGTGGCACTTGTGCAAGAATTGAAAGCAAACAAAATGTAAGAGGTAGCAAACGGTGTGATACAAGAGAAAAGTGACGTGTGCATGTTATAAACGAGTGCCAAACATAGGTAGAAGGATAATACTGCAATAAATGGCAGACTCTCACACCACAAGAACAGACTGGGAAGGCACTTCCATAGCCATGGAAAGAAGAATTTTATATAATGGAAGGTCTTCCTTCAGGTAAAAGAGAGGGCGTGAATTAAGTTTTGAAGTGTCTTTGAAGGAGAACTTTGAGGTCAGTTTTGAAGGCTGCCTCTCTCTCTCGCTCTCATACTCGCTCACACTCTCTCTCTCTCATATCGCGGCAGCAGCAAGCACTTGATTGTAAGGGCCAAAGAAAGTAAAGTAGTTTAAAAAGTCCACCGCACCATTCATGTAAGTGCATGAGGTGGTCTCAAATTTACAGGTCCCTCTCGCGGCCTGCATGACTCCGGGGGAACGCGCACGGAGGGGGGGAGGGGTAGGAGTTCGGGGTAGTGAAATAAATACAGTAATAAAAACAAATTAACTAAACTTACGGGATGAGGCACCTCCTCCGCCGGCAGCCGATCCTACGTCATAACATCACGTCTCCCTCAGCCCCCCTCTCTGCCCGATGTCCCATCTGCTGGGGCCCCTAAGCGATGCTCTCCTCTTCCTTTCTCCCATCCTTCCGGTGCCAGACCACTCACCCAAGCCGGGCCCGGTCGGATTAGAGTGATTAGTTTGGCAGTACCAGCCTCGCACCCGCAAATAAACGCTGGTGTCGTTCTCCACAATGCACCGGTGCCCTCTGATTATGATGAATTTCCTCTGCCCACCGCCACCACTTTGTCCCGAAAACCTCAGATATCTGCCAGCACAGAGATGCCACTCACTCACCACACCACTGCCACGTGCCCCGTACGCCCGTCTCGCCTGGTTGTGCTTGCAAAGTTCTAAACAGAGGATTAAAATACCATGCCTACACACTGCCACCGCGTCTATGGGCAACATCAAATCCCTGTACGGCATTTATTTTGTATATTAAAAAGAGTAGAAACTCCAACTTTGGCTCAGGAGCAAGCAGCTCACGCTGCCACGCGCCGAAGTTGTGAAACGTGCCTGGTCTTCATTCATTTACAGTCATGTGCTTCTTCCACCACCCCGCACTTCATCTCTTCGTCTCAGTTGTCTCGCAGGTTCTCTTTCGGCATTGCCTTCTTTCTTTATTGTTTTCCACAAACACCATTTCTCCCTTCTATCTTCGCTCTCACCACACACCCCCAGCGATTCAGACGTGAGCGAAACCCAAACCTTCCGTGGGGCGGGACTTCCGTCTTCGGAAGCCCGCGCACGCGCCCACGGAGTGCCACCGAGAGAAGCAGTGCTGGTGACTCGGGGCTCCCATGCCCGAGGGAGAGCCCCGCGGTGGCGGCTGAAGTCCGGAGTGGTGGTAAGTAGGCCTTGGGGGGAGGGAGGGGGGGCATGTGTGCGTGCGTGCATGGGGGGGCCATGTGTGCGTGCGTACATTCGTGCATGGGCGCTCGTGTGTGTGTCTCTGTGTATGCGCATGCGTGTGTGTTGTTGGAGCTTCCCAGGAGACAGCAGCTGTCCACAGCGAGCGCGTGGGCCGCTCCGATCGCCTTCTCGGAGGGGAAAAGCGCGCGGCCAGGTGCTGTCTCCTGGAAAGCTGTGTCCCTGACTATAGGTCTCTGCGAGACCGCGCTTATGCGCCGTTACGCGAGACCTAAAAACGGTACCCCACTGATGTGGGTGGGCCAAGAGACCACCACACAAAATGCCCTAAAGCACTACATGGTGCGGTCAGCGACAGGGGTAACTATGGTATTTGGAGATATGCTTGGCCACCAACTACGGAAAACTACCAACCACAAACATTTATGATAACTAGACACACAAACGATTTTATTTTATTTTTTATTTTAATTATAGAGTTTTTTTATAGTGCAAACTTGTCCTGAGGACATCAGAGCACTTCACCGAGTTAGCACAAGCAGCAAATACTTGAGATACATTTGGTGTAAATACAGATAAGCAGTGACAGAAAGTGATGAGGTATATGAGAAATAGAATAAGAAGCAACTATGTAAGATAGATTTGAAGTAAATATGGATACATGGTGACAGTATGTGGGGAGGTGTACAAGGACATTAGAGAAAGTTGCTGATACAATTTTGAGGTAGTTTTGTTACACACAAATACATAGCACTTTACTGAGCACAGCAGAAATTGTATGAGATTACTGGAGGCGTAACATTAAAGAAAGTACATAGCAACAGTACAAAATGGCAAAATAAAATGAACAGTATTAAATATGGGCGATGCAGTTCTGAGGTTGCTGGGGTAAGGCCTTGTGAGAAGGGGGGGAATAAGAGGTACAGTTTTTCCCCAGGGAAGTGGTGCACAGATTTATTTAGAGGGTGTGGGGAGGATGTCCGCAGGTTAGTGTTGCAAGGATTCTGCTCAGGAACAGAACTATGCTTGAGACTATAGAACATCACCAGTTAGGGACTGAGTATCCATTCCACCTCAGAGCCATGAGCCAGAGTCCAACTAGCTATAGTTCCTCACAAGCCCTCCTACTCCTAACCAGAGGAACAAATGAATTGACACCCCAGAACACAACACTCCTGACCCTCTCAGGGATCGCAGCAACAGGACAGTCCCATTTGCTCACACACTCGTGTTCGTTCATAAGAAGATACGAAAGAGACACGAAGGAAGTTTGAAATGGTTATTTAAACTATTGTGCTCTGCAATGCAGTATACGTGTCACAATCCAAAAACAACTTTCTAGCAGAAACAGCATCAGGATTGTCAATAAATCATGTATATAAAAGCCCTGTCATATTATAAGACAGAATAGCTTAAACCTCCTCCCCCTCTACAGAAGCAAACTGATTATACAGCAAAGTTTTCTGGGTTTAAAGACTAAAGGCGGGGCGACCAAAAAGACTGTCATCACTTGATTCCTCCGTATCCAGAAGGTGAGAAGGAAGTAATGGTGAGACCTTGGGTAACGGAGAAAATCCTGGTGACTTTGGGACCAGATGCAAACCTTTAGTATCTTGTTTATGATCCTGCGTCGACACCGTCGACAACGGAAGACGCCGGATAGTGATTATCGGCAATACTGGTCGAGGGGGTGATTTGAAGACTACTGTTGATGGTGCGCCCGTCGACGGGGCCGTCAACGTCCTCGTCGATGGCATCTATGTTCTCGTCGATGAAGTCATAAATGCTACCGCTGACGTAGAGACCATCAACGTCGTCGCTGTTAAAGCCGTTGTTGATGCCATTGATGAAGAAATTGTCGTCACTGTTCTCATCGACGATGCCGTCCCCACGAAAGTCGACAAAGCAGTTGTCACCACAGAAGTCGGGGATTTAGATGACAATCTCGATGACAGGTCTGTCAACGGTGTCTTCTTCGTCAACGAAACCTGTTTGAGAAGAGTGACAGGCAGAGGCAGCAGATGATTTCTTAAGGCCCGGTTCTTTAGGCTTAACTGCTATTTTTTTTGCCGTGGTGGATTTCTGCCTTTAATTTCTTCAAATCAGCCTTTAATGAGATAGGACCCTCATTTTTATGCTTCCTCTCAGCCGAAGAAGGCCCAGGGCTATCTTCAATATCAGATCCAGATTCTGAACTTGATTTCTTATTCTGAAGCCATAATAATAGCCTGGCCTCTCTATATTTTAAGGTTTTTGCAGAAAAAGTTCTGCAGTATTTACAGTTTTTGGCCTTAAGCGGAGGATAAAGGCAATCAAGGCAATCCTTATGTGGATCTTCAGAAAAAACCTTGCCTTTCCACAGGACCTACAGGGCCTGAACAGCCTCTTCTTAGAAACCTCAGACATCTTACGGAAAAGAAGGTTGAAAAACAGTACCTTGAGGCGAATTCCAACAGGGTCAAATGTTCACAACTGGAAAACTGGGCAGAGCTCAGGGAGACTCCCTTACACCCAACGTGCGGCTAGAAGCCTGAGGTCTGATGGCTCTGACTGGGGAGCTGAGGTCTAGGGCTGGTGTAATTGGGCAAAGTTTGGACCAACTTAAGGAGGCTGACGACTGACAAAGTTTGTCTCTCTTTTTGGATGGCTTCTATGTACTACTATGGTACTTCTTTTCTAACTACTGCAAGATTTCCACCATGACGACAAGAAAGATACAAGCATGTGAATCTATGAAAGATTCAATACTGGAGAAAGAGGGAAACTTTCCCCTCAGTGGCTTGTAGTGGTCCTCGTGAGAGGGTGCTTCAGAAGGCAGTTGGTCCTTGAGGACCTCACAGGGATGTCATAAACTTTGTTGAGGGTGGAGACGTTATCTTCCTGTGTCTGCTCCTAGGTATACAGAACGTCTGAGTCTTAAAAGACTGGAAAGCCTTTGCTGGTTTGAAAAGAAAAGTGGAGGTCTGGCCCTTCCAGTTGTATAGATGACCATCACAGAAACAAATCTATACTCATGGTCTTGATGACCGTGTGAAAGAGGTCCCAGAACATCATCACTTTATGTCCATATTGAGCATGAGAAGGTACACCAACTGGGAGTGGTCTAGTAGAACAGAGGCAATACAAAAAGCGGTAGTAGTGTCTAACGGATCGCACCTCAGAAAGGTATGTAATTAGACCGGGCAATCATAAATATGTTTAACTTTCCTAGTCACTCTAAGCGATGGAACAATTAGTTATGGTGCCACTGAGGGTAAAAGGTGTACCCTACTACCTTGAGTGCATAAATACACAGGTGCTGCCAACAGTCACTGTGCAGTACTGTATAACCTAATAATACCCCAGCACTCTGAAAGTTATATCCCTTCTCATGTGGAACCTTTGTACGTTAACTTCACAAAATTGTATCACCAAATATGCCACAGGCAAACCACAGAGATGAGTTTGTCCAAAATACTTTCCTTTTCTTTAATTTAAGCAAATATCTTGAAACATAACAATTTCAGTCAAGACTGTAAAAACCCCTGCTACAGAGAACATGTGAATGGGGATATTTTTTTACAAAGGATTTAAAGCTATACAGTCTTGAACAAGATGCGAGAGAACAGCCGACACGTGTTTCGTCACATCCAGGTACTTCCTCAAGGCTTTCTAGAAAAAATTATTTTTTGTGTACGTATGACTGTTGTCGATCCTGCTTCTACATGTATTTTGCAAGACGCGACTACGGTGTGACACTTAACAGTTTTGTTTCTTGTATTTATCCCAAAGAGACTTCGACCTGTTGAGAGGCTGGGGTTCCAGAGATCAACCTATTAAGTTGTCCCAAATACTTATGCCGTAGATCCTAAATATGTCTGTCTGTAGAATGCCACCTGTTAAATAGACATCCAGAGTGTGTTATTATTTGGAAGCCCACAGACAAATTCCAAAGATGCTTGTCCCTGTACGCTTGTCGTCGTTGATGTGTTTGGTATTAAGTTTTATTTATAAAACCGCATCCGTATTTGAATTCCGGCTCGGGCTATAATAGGCCCCTCATGGTGACTCGAGCCATTTGGCAGTGTGGGTTTCTAAATTCGTGTTTAGCAGAGAAGGTATAGTTTCCAAACATTTGTTTCAGATGCTGGCCATAGCTTATTCCTGGAATGAGGCTCATCTTTGGCTGCCTGGGGGTACTCTCCTTCTCCATGCAATCTTTTTTCTAGCCTAGTCCAGCCGCATAGGAGTGATGGCTGGAGTGTAAGACACACATGGACTGTGACATGGACTGCCATAGGAGGAGCAGGATTTGACTTCCCCATTGAAACCTCTAATGTCATCTGCAGAAAAATAAGTGCCAAGTTTGCTCTAACCAGGTAATCCGGAACAAAAGAGATGCCAATGTCCTCACTTCCTTGAACGCTGTGCCAGCCATGGAAAGAATACTATGCCAGTCAGCAGCAGACCCTGGCAAAGTTGAGTGGAACAGAAAGAAATAAAGATGCTAGATATCTTCACTCTGCCTGTTCTTTCTGCTGGGCTCAACTTGCACCGCAGCATTGATATCGAAAATGAGAAATACCTCTTTTAGCACTTCAAAACCACTATTCCTAATATGACTAAAACAAATATAAGTAGCCCTTTCCAAACTGGGCTTAGAGTGAAGATTGCCACAACAGATCACATTTTTAGGTTACATTTTTTACACTGGAAAACAGTGTGTATAGAGGCTAGCAGTCTCTATTTAGTATTTGTGGACCTAAAATCTGCTGATGACCTGGTGCTGAGGGACAAACTGTGGGCTATTCTATTGGATAAGGTAGCTCCAGCCTACCCGCTGAAATGACTTCATGATGGCAATTTTGCCCAAATCAGGTTTGACAAACATGGAGCAGTTACTGTCCCCAAACCTGCAGATAGAGGTGTACGTCAAGGCTGTCTCCTGGCCCGACCCTTTTCTGTCTTTTTATAAATGGACTAGTGGAGGCTTTGAATGCAGGAAAGGACATAGATGCCCCAAAGTTGGTGAGCTGCAAAGTACCTGCTATGATGTTCGTAGATGACACTCTCTTGCTTTCAAAAACAGCTATGGGCATTCAAAGGGCCCTTGACAAGTTTTATGTTTTTTGAAAGAATAGGGGGCTGGAGAAACCAAAACCAAATACATGGTGCTTAATGCAGGTAATAGCACTTGGCTAAATCCTCACCAAGAAGGCAGACCTCTTGTCTGTTTTTTAATACCTTGGAATTACGCTTGCTGAAAAAATTGACTGGGGTGCTCAAATCAAGAAAGCTAGCCTAAAGTTGGCCCAGACAACGGGGGCCTGACAAAGGTATTCAGGAATTGCATCCATAAATCTGTTGGCCAGGTGGTGGAAATATACAAAGCACAAGCTAGGGTGCTGCCCTATATGGGGCTTAAATCTGGGGCCACCGTCCATCTGGTACTATAGAAAAAATTGAGAACTTTTTTGCCTGACAGCTATTTGGCCTTCCCCCTAGCTCCCCCCTTACACCGTCTTGCTTGGGCCTTGGGGTTGGAACAATTGCAGACGAAGCTGCCCTTTGACTCCTCTTAATTTGGCAACATCTGCAGGGCACCCCAGAACTGGCTGTATATTGGGAAGAATTGAGCGAGGTGTTGAGTTTATGGAGTGCGAGTAAACTACCGAGGTTGGCTTTCATTAGGGACACATTTGTGGCCATGGGAAGGGGCAATCAGTGGCACACTGCAGAAGAAACCTGTCCCAAAATATATAGGAGGGATTTGGTAGGAACTACAGGGAGTATAAACTTGCCCGCCTTCAGTGGATCTCTATGTCTGGCCCACCGATTAAGTATTTTTAAAAATGGAAGATCGTACAGACTTGAGCCTGTCCTGGATGATATCCAAACGGCCCTTGCAAAGAAGTAATAACTTCAGTTCATGCAAGGAGTACTCCCGTTGCATGCATTCACAAATAAATGGGGGGGGGGACAATTTGGGTTGCCTGTAGCAATGCAGCGGAGATGGAATCCCATGTAATATTTTTCTGTCAAGGCTATAAGAAGCCAATGTATCCTAAAGATTACTCATCAAATTAATCAAACGATTTTTCAAAAAATGATACAATCATTGTAGAACAGTAGAAAGCACACAGCAGAAAAAGGTTATGTTTAAAAAGATTGTTTATATTGATATAAATCACACGAATAGATCAATGGGGATAAAAAATAAGCACAACTATACATGAGCAGTCATGAAAAGCAACATATACATATTTGGTTAACAATTCATAACAGCAGGATCAACTCCATTGGATAAATGAGGAAACCCAAGTCAAAAATGTATCGTGGTGTCCTGTAGTATGTATAGCTGAGGAGATGATACTTATGTCGACGTTTCGGTCTCATCGGTTGTCATCAACAAGACCATCATCAGGACTAAACTTTTCAAAATGTAACCCCCTGTACAAAAAATTATATACAATTAGTTGATGTGGTAACAAAAACAGAAACATCAACTAGCTATTTACTTAAACCTAAACAAACTGTTGTGTGCGTCACATCCTATTGATGGACAACTAAATTAAAACAATACAATTTCAGAGAATTCATTATAAAATACCGTACTTCTAGTATCAGTAAATTCATTATGAATGTATTTTACAAAATAATACACCTATTGGGTAACTAAGTAAAAGATGGCATTAAACTCACTTGGATCAACACAGGTTATTTAGTGGATCTTCAGATTTATGTGATATTTCAACCTGGGATAGTTCAGGCAGTAATCTGGAGGGATATATATATATATATATAATATATCAATCTGAGGAATTCAAAAGGGGAGCTCTAATTGAAGGCTCCCATAATGGCTACTGCAATTCATACCTGAGTTAAGTGTTATATACAGCCAAGGCTTGTATCTTCACAATGGATCCGTGCCCGGATAATGCATTTTGAAACAGAAAAGGTCACCTAAAATGAAATGAATAAGTATCCTCATGTATGGATGCTCCTCGATGGATGGGCGGTTAGTGTATATACAGTTGTAATCCCATTTAGACATACCTGAATTAGTTGTAATGTGCCAAAGTACTTAGGCGATCAGCGGTCCTAAATTTTATTCAGTTTCAATGTTAAACATAGTCAAGTAACCAAGCCTGAAAAAATGAGACAGCAGGTGTCTTAATTTCTATTACACAGTTGTGTCTAAATCTCACAATAATAATGCAACCTAGAATTAGAATGTGGTTGGGCATATAATATATGTAGTTGCCCGATATAAAAGGATGCATTAAGATTGTCATGCATTTAATTGGGCCAAACATCCTTAGTAAAGGCGATATGTGCTATCTAGTTATAAGGATATCGCTCACGGTCATTCAAAGATAGTTACATTTCACGCATTCTGTCATAAAAGAACATATAGATATTTAAGCTGTCAGTGCGCCGGTTAAGGCACACACACGTAGCGGCATGAATAACTTGATGACTAGTTAAGGCACTAAGGATATTGGCATTTAAATCTCAACAATTGTCTTTACGCTAGTGCATTCAGCATTTAAAATGAGCCTCAATGTGCAAATAAGAACGGGAACATGTATAGGCTTCATCTATTTTAAAGCACATTACGGAACAGGTCCAGTTTTAAAAACTCGACATGTTATCCGGCATTAGATATGAATAATCTACACAAGTAAAGTAACAAAGTAGCTGCATGGTCACGGTCATTTAAAGCTCGTTAAATTTCGCGCATTCCGACATGGGAGACCATATAGATATTTAAGCTAACGGAGCGTCTTAGTCATGCGCTGGTTAAGGCACACACAAGTAGCGACATGAATAACTAGGTGACTAGTTAAGGTACTGAAGGTATCGGCATTTAAATCTCAAAGATTAACCTTACGACAGTGCGTTCAGCATTTAAAATGAACCTCTGTGTGCAAATAGACGGAAACGTGTGTAGGCTGCATCTATTTTAAAGCACATTACGAAACAGATCTAGTTTTGAAGACTCAACATGTTATCCGGCAGTAGATATGAGTAATCTACACAAGTAAAGCTACTTACATCGATTCAGAAGTCAAGAACAGAGGTTCGAAAATCACTCCACTACCAGCACGAATGGAATCGCAAATCGTGAAGCAATAAAGCTACAAGGTGCTAACCTCTGTTATAAACCCTGGGACCCGGAAGTGGTCCCAGGCTACCCTAACATACTACTTAAACGCTCATTAAAACAAGCTTGGTACAATGACAGGGAGGCTCTATTAGAAACTAAAATTAAAACGACTAAGACCAAATTGGTTTGTGTCACTACGTTTGGCACAGCATCCGACCAACTTAAGAAATTGATAAACAAACAGTGGTCACTTTTGTCAAGTTTACCAGAATTATGTGACAAACCTATGTTTGCATTTAAACGGGGCTGCAATTTGAAAGACCGTTCAGTGCATGCATACACTGAAAAAGATACAGATAGAGTAGATAATATGCACCAACTAAGTCCCCTAATTGGCCCCTACAAATGTAATGGATGCATAGCATGCCAAACTTCAAAGACCTGCAAAGATTTCATACTGAATGGTAAAACCATCACTTTGAAAAGTTTTTCAAATTGCAACACAACAAATGTTGTATATTGCATAGAATGCCCCTGTGGTCTATGATATTTTGGGAAGACTACCCAAAAAATTAAACAACGCATTCTTCAACACCAGTCCAGGGTTCGATGTTATGTGGAGAATGCTCCACTTGTAGAACATTTCATACGTGCTAAACATACTGCAAAAGACTTCATCTGGTGGGTGGTTGAAGTAATAAAACCTTCAATCCGACAAACCAATGTTGATCGCATCCTTACACTGAGAGAACAACGTTGGATCTGTGTATCAGACTCAGTTAAACATGGCCTTAACTCTAGCTCTGAATGGCAAACTTTAGCCTGCTTAACCTAAATTCTAGATGTCAGTCCTTCTGCTGAAATCTAAAATTGTCATTTTTTTCTCCTTTTCCTTGATCGTTTTAAGATAGGAGATATACTAACTTACTAGATGTGATCCTAGAGAATATATCTTTATGTTAATAACATTTTTTCACTGTTTTGGACCATTGTTAATTTTAAAACCTCGGATTTACTTTGTGAAATAGGCTCTGTTTGTCATGTACTCATGTTGTTATAAAAATATAACTTTATTAGATATGTACAACACCAATTGTTCTAAGTACTGCCATATATAGATGTTTAAATGTTGTAAATTCCACATTTAATCTATATGATTCTTGTGTATATAACTTAGACCAACAGATTCCATTATTAGTAAATAACAGAGACAGACTGTATGTATTCGATCTAACATCCACTTCATTCAAAGATGGCCGACGCTTGCAATAGGACACCAGTTGTCAAACACAGCCCTCGGCATTTTCCACTTCCGGGTCCCAGGGTTTATAACAGAGGTTAGCACCTTGTAGCTTTATTGCTTCACGATTTGCGATTCCATTCATGCTGGTAGCGGAGTGATTTTCGAACCTCTGTTCTTGACTTCTGAATCGATGTAAGTAGCTTTGCACTTGTGACCTATTATGCAATACATGTAGCTACTTTGCTACTTTACTTGTGTAGACTACTCATATCTACTGCCGGATAACATGTTGAGTCTTCAAAACTGGACCTGTTTCGTAATGTGTTCTAAAATAGATGCAGCCTACACACGTTTCCGTCTATTTGCACACAGAAGTTCATTTTAAATGCTGAACGCACTGTCGTAAAGATAATCGCTGAGATTTAAATGCCGATACCTTCAGTACCTTAACTAGTCACCTAGTTATTCATGTCGCTACTTGTGTGTGCCTTAACCAGCGCATGACTAAGATGCTCCGTTAGCTTAAATATCTATATGGTCTCCCATGTCGGAATGCGCAAAATTTAACGAGATTTAAATGACCGTGACCATGCAGCTACTTTGCTACTTTACTCGTGTAGATTATTCATATCTAATGCCGGATAACATGTCGAGTTTTTAAAACTGGACCTGTTCCGTAATGTGCTTTAAAATAGATGAAGCCTATACATGTTTCCGTTCTTATTTGCACATATAGGCTCATTTTAAATGCTGAATGCACTAGCGTAAAGACAATCGTTTAGATTTAAATGCCGATATCCTTAGTGCCTTAACTAGTCATCAAGTTATTCATGTCGCTACTTGTGTGTGCCTTAACCGACGCACTGACAGCTTAAATATCTATATGTTCTTTTATGACAGAATGCGTGAAATGTAACTATCTTTGAATGACCGTGAGAGATATCCTTATAACTAGATAGCACATATCGCCTTTACTAAGGATGTTTGGCCCAATTAAATGCATGCCAATCTTAATGCATCCTTTTATATCCGGCAACTACATATATTATCTGCCCAACCACATTCTAATTCTAGGTTGCACTATTACTGTGAGATTTAGACACAACTGTGTAATAGAAATTAAGACACCTGTTGTCTCATTTTTTCAGGCTTGGTTACTTGACTACGTTTAACATTGAAACTGATTAAAATTTAGGACCGCTGATTGCCTAAGTATTTGGCACATCACAAGTAATTCAGGTATGTCTAAATGGGATTACAACTGTATATAATAACCGCCCATCCATTGAGGAGCATCCATACATGAGGATACTTATTCATTTCATTTTAGGTGACCTTTTCTGTTTCAAAATTAATTATCCGGGCACGGATCCATTGTGAAGATACAAGCCTTGGCTGTATATAACACTTAACTCCGGTATGATTTGCAGTAACCATTATGGTAGCCTTCAATTAGAGCTCCCCTTTCGAATTCCTCAGATTGATATATTATATATATATATATATATCCCTCCAGATTACTGCCTGAACTATCCCAGATTGAAATATAACATAAATCTGAAGATCCACTAAATAATCTGTGTTGATCCAAGTGAGTTTAATACCATCTTTTACTTAGTTACCCAATAGGTGTATTATTTTGTAAAATACATTCATATGGAATTTACTGATACTAGAAGTACGGTATTTTATAATGAATTTTCTGAAATTGTACTGTTTTAATTTAGTTGTCCATCAATAGGATGTGACGCACACAGCAGTTTGTTTAGGTTTAAGTAAATAGCTAGTTGATGTTTCTGTTTTTGTTACCACATCAACTAATTGTATATTTTTTTTTGTACAGGGGGTTACATTTTGAAAAGTTTAGTCCTGATGATGGTCTTGTTGATGACAACCCATGAGACCGAAACGTCGACATAAGTATCATCTCCTCAGCTGTACATACTACAGGACACCACAATACATTTTTGACTTGGGTTTCCTCATTTATCCAATGGAGTTGATCCTGCTGTTATGAATTGTTAACCAAATATGTATATGTTGCTTTTCATGACTGCTCATGTATAGTTTTGCTACTTTTTTTATCCCCATTGATCTATTCGTGTGATTTATATCAATATAAACAATCTTTTTAAACATAACCTTTTTCTGCTGTGTGCGTTCTACTGTTCTACAATGATTGTATCATTTTTTTTAAAATTGTTTGATTAATGTGATGAGTAATCTTTAGGATACATTGGGTTCTAATGAATGAACCATCAAATAGAGAAAATAATTGAGTCAGACTTAAAACAGAATCCCTTGTAGTCACCTTATACTCTGATCACTAATTGCCCAAGCCTACAAGGGTTGATTGGGTATCCACGTCTGTACAGAAGGCTATAGAAAGGCAAAACATCGATGGTTGATACAGCAATGTAGAAACCTGTGAACCAAGAACTGCATAGAGGCTTTTAGGATGCTGAAATACGACACCCACTTTTCAATATCACATATTTTATCCTCAATGTGGTGCAAACGTAGACCTCTTTTGAAGATTAGCCCACAGGTTTTGGCTGACGACCCTATTATACACTTTTTAATTGGATTAGGCATATTTTTAATGTGTATGAAATATTTATGATTCCTAAATAGGTATTTTTTAACTATAACATGTTGTATACTTTGCTTTTTGTACATTTTACATTAGTGTAAACTTTTTAATGTGACCAGGAAACGACAGCCCTGAAGTTAGCAACATGAACCCTGGATCCAAGAAAAGGGCACATGTTTATGCCGTTTGCAAACATGAAAAGATGTTTAAGGCACTTGCAATTTTTTGTAGGCAATTACAATGGAGGGATACCGGGCCTGTGTCCGTGCCTATTTGAACTGCCCTGTGCTTTTTTCATCTTGTTATTACTTTTGTATTGCACATGTATTGCACACGTACTTAAATGAATCTTAGGACAAACTTAAGACAAACTAAAGACAGACTTAAGACAAACTTAAGACAAAATCCTAACTTCTGGGAATACCAAAAGTAGTAAGTTCACTCTGTGAATGCCAAAAGTAGTAAGTGTATTCTGTGAATACCAAAATAGTAGTAAGTTTAGGATTGAGTCTAAAGTTCATTCTGTGAATCGGGCCCTGTGTGAGGCACAAAGGTCTGGAAGCGAGGGTACTTCCAAATATATTTGTGCATATTCAGAATTTTGTTGAATGTTTATGCTGTTGTCAGTGAGTAAAGAGGCTCATTGTAGAGGATGAAGATGAAAGGTGACCAGATTAAATCATGGGGAGCTTTGCAGATGATAGGGATTTAGGGATTTTCTGGGACCTAAAAGTGTAGATACAGATATGCTGGTGTCGGTTCAATAGATAGGAGCAGTGTTCATTTATATGTTCATAATTGCCGATTTGTCAGATAGAATTGCTGCCTAAATGTACAAGTTATATAAACAAGGAAAAATTAATGGAAGCGTTATACTTCATGGTTCTTGCCAGGCATGGGAAGTGTTAGTCAGTACTTGGCTAGGTATTTTCGGATAAACGGGGTTCTTTGAGAAGCAGTATGATTTGTGTTTATTGGTGCTTCGAAGGAAGTAGGAATTTGAAGGATCGTATTCAGAACATCAATAGACAGCAAATTTGTGCTGTTTGGGAGGGTGTTGTCTTCATTCAATATAGGTTTTAAGATCAATTATGTTTTCAGGATCTTCAGTGCTCAGTACCTGAAGGGTTACTAACACTTTGGGATATCTGGATAGATGGGTTTGTATAAAGGATTGCTTTTCTGATACTATCGCTAGTAGTTGCTTTTCTTTGGAAACATAATTGCTAAATTAATGTAGATGTTCACTTAGTAGGGATTGGGAGAAAGTGATTGAAGTGCGTTGAGATAAGTCTTTACATATGCACTTCACCCCAAAGATTGAGTAAATGTGGTATGCATATTTGGTTTTCTTGTTGGGCTGCCTTCGTTGTGAGCCTAATGCTTATATAAGAGATTGATTAGATTCCGCATGAATTTTCTTCTGTTTTCTTTTCTTTTTGTAAGTTTTTTTGCTGGATTTCAGTTTGGGGCATTTGAGCATGGAGAAGAGCAGAGTCTGTGAATGTCTGGGAACGTGCTGTTCAGTCTGTGCATTATTTTGTTATTTGATTGTGTATAAGAGATTAATGCTGCTTTCGTGAGCCAAACAGAAAGATTTTGAAGGATATTAAATATGTTTAGATATTAAAGTTCCTGATTTTTTTGCAAAATGGATTTTGAAGTGTTTGGTCCTGTCTAATGGTGGGAATTGTGGAAGGATAGGGATTAGGGGCCAGATGTAGGTGGCCCTATACCAGTCGGTAACGTCCAAAATTACCGAATTTCTGTCTGTTACCGACCGGTAATGGGCATTTGGGATGCAGGGGTGCAGCAGGGTGTCAAAGTGACACCCTGCCACCCTTAATTGTTTCCCCCATTTTACCGAATCGGTATTTACCAATTCGGTAATTGCCATTCATTCCTATGGGCCTCCAGGCCTTCAGGCCCATAGGAATGAATGGCAATTACCAAATCGGTAAATACCGATTCGGTAAATACCGAATCTTACTGATTCGGTAATTTTTACTGAACATTTATCTACATCCCATTTACCTATTCTTAAATACCGAATCTGTAAAATTCAGTATTTAAGAATAGGTAAATTGGGATTACATATATCTGTTAATGAGAAGAATAAGGATGTTATCTTGGATGTAGGTAGATTTTGTGGTGTAGGTTTACAAGGATAGCATTTCATAAAAGACTGTTTTTATGTTTTTGAAATATATATTTTTATTGTTTTTTTGCAGCATATCACAACAATGTAATACTCAAGAAAACATAAACAGTGCTGGCGGACATCTACAATCAGTTAATACAATAAATGTACAGTTAGAGGCAATAACATAATTACCAGGCTCCTGAAAGGCAGCAAATCCCCCTAAGAGAGGGCCGAGCAGACACAAGTACTGGATGAGTACCAGACTGAGATGGACAAGTAGAGTTGTATCCTCTCAGCAATTCTACCACATGAAGGCCCCCAGGTACCCCACCAAGAATGGTGGGAATAGGCGGCGCAATGAAAGAAAGTGAGCCAGGGCTATCAGGAGGTCCCACCTGAGGCCGGACTCAGCACTCCAGTGTCCAAGGCCATAACAGATCCGTCACATGGAGAATCATCCACTAGCCCTCAGCCCACAGGCCAGCAAAATGGTATCCAATGCAGGCAGAATCAGAATTCTCTGGACTCCCTGGGCCTCCTCCTGGCAGATCGCTTCTGATTAACAGAAAATTGAATAAAAAATTTATCTCAACTGAAGAGCCTTCTTTGAATTTTTCTTAGGAAAATTAGCAATTATTGTTGAATTGAACATAACATGATTATTGTTCAGAATACTTAAGTGATATGTTGAAAATCTGAAGGGTGCAGGGCCATCTTTTGTCAGTGCTTCCCGATCTCAATCCGCCCACTTCTTCAGTTCCAACCACCAGCGATATATATCGGGTCCCCTGGTGGACTTCCAACTCATAGTCAATTGTCTGCGGGCGAGGATCAAGGCCAGATCTAGAAATCTAAGGGTGATCTCCAAAGTCCCCGATCGGTCATGAAGGCACAGCAGGCATAATGAAGGGATCAAAGGGAATTCCCTATCCGTGGCCCCAGAGACAACCTTGTGGACCATCATCCAGTAGGGCAACAGAGGCGGACAAGACCAGACCATATGGAGAAAATTTGCGTCCTCAGCGGTGCATCAGGGACACTCAGGGAAACAGAAACATAGCATGAGTGCTTTGGGGAGCCAGAAAGAATTTGAAATGGTCATTACTAAACACAGTAGGTCTAGATTCTAATATCTTCTTCCAGGAGATATCGGAGAGAGTTTCCCAAGATATGCCTCCCAGAGTGACCAAAGGGTTGAGAAATCTGGCCGCGCCCCTTCCCAGACTGCCCTATACAGTAGCATGACCGCTTTTGCTCGACCAGTGAGGAAGAGGAAGCATAGGCAGTTATTTTTGGGAGACTCCAGCACCCCAACAATTCCATCCGTATCTTACGAGTCAAGGCTCCATGAAGAATGAAATGGCCCACTGGGCTATCATAAGAATTCTGAGGGTCTGAGAAAGGGCACAGTTCACCTGACGAAAAAAGATCGCCCAGGACATCAATTCCTGCTGCTGGCCACTTACAGAGACCCACCCATCCCCAGGGTGGCCCAAACGTCAAATCATCAAAAGAGGGAATTCATGAGTATACAGGGTCAGCGACAGGGTGAGGGTAAAGCATGAGCCAACAAATAAAGTGCTTTCCTGATTAGGATGTTCGAGGCCCGAACTCTGGAAGTAGGTGTGGCTTTCATTAAGAAACTCAAAAGACAATCTTTGGAGAGAGAGCCACACTCAGCAGCACCCACACCATCCCACAGAGAGGCCTGCCAATGGGCCAACCACTGGATTTGTGCTGCTAGGTAATATAACTCAAGATCAGGTGCAGCTGAGCCACCACTAGACACTGGCAAGTGCAACTTCCAGAGGACCACCTGACAGAGTGAGATGACCCAGTAAAGCAAGAGAAGCAAATCATCCAGTTCCCTTTTGAAGTAACTTCAGCAGCATGATCAGTTTTGATACGACCATGAACTCATTCATGGATAAAGGTAAGGTAGACCAGAAACATACATCAGAAATTCCCTGCATACAGCAAGTCTGTGGAGCGGTATATAGCCATTCCTAGACACCATACAGTATCCAATTCCCATCACAACGTTGAAGCCGTAGGGATAGGACCATGTGTCTCGGCATCTCCCCTTCAGGGATAAACACAGGGCTTAGTCCAATTGACATCAGGTCCAGAGTGGGTCCCAAAGTCCGACAAGGACTATGCAACTCTCAGGAGGTCTGTGTCCCTCCTCCGAAGATATAAGAACATATCGTCCACATAGAGTGAAAGATAAGTGCAATTAGTAGTGATGCTTATTCCCTAGCGGACTGTGCAGGCAACAGGCTCTGCAGTCAGCGCAAATAAAAGAGGCAACAAGGGACATCCCTGCAGAGTACCCTGCTGAACCAGGAAGGCCTCTGAGATCCAGGCCCCAAGACAAATTCTAGCCAGAGGGTCAGTGTAAAGAAACTTAGTCCATCTAACAAAGGGTAAACTTAGGCCCACGTTAAGCATAGTTTCATAAAGAAACTGCAAAAGAGCGAATCCAAAGCCTTCCTAATATTCATGAGGTAAACTAGATGATCCAAGGCCAGCAACAATTGCCGAATTTTAGGCATAGTGCTGCGTGTAGGAATGAGGCCTGTTTGGTCTGGATGGAAGAGAGAAAACATGTGAAGGAGTAGCCGATTTGTCAGGATTTTACTCACGATCTTATAATCTGCACTGAGCATCGACAGTGGTAGATTCAAGAAGAAGCAAATCTTTTTTTAGGAAGTGACACAACAGCAGTTTCCCTCAGTGAAGGCGGGAGTTGACTGCGCCACCGGGAGTCATTAAAAGTCACTACTAGCCTAGGACAAGTTCTGACATGAAAGCAGTGTAGAATTCTAGTTGAAATACATTGAGGTCTGGAACCGTACTCATTTAAATATCCTTAATTGCTACCCGCACTTCCTGCTCAGTAATAGCTGCACCCAGTTGATCCACCACTGTCGGCTCAAGGGATGCCCGAGTAGTATTTGCATCTCCCTCCCACTACTGGCCTCCCTTGAGGAGTACTGATCACAGCAATACTGTAGGAAGACCTCATTGATCTCTTCCTGTGTTAAGACATCTCATACTGAAGGGCCTCGCAACTGAAGGATAGACTATCCTCTCCCAACATCTCGCTGTAGCCATGCCAGCATCCTGCCCAACTTATACTGCTCCGCTTGAGCCCTAACCGACTAAGCCTTGTAATCAATGTGGCGAAGTTGCGCAAGCAGTGCAAACAACCTCTCTTGCTCCTCTATTATCTAGAGTTTCCTCCAGCTCACCTGGAAGACCATCTAACACCGCCTCCTGGCACTGTATATCTGAGTGGAGCTGGGTACTCCTGCTAGAGATATTACCTTCATAGCCTCCCATTCCAAGCCCACTAATGAGGCTATATTGGTATTGTCCTTACAATATTGAGAAATCTGCTCTCTGAGCAAGCCCCAAAAGGTTTGATCATCTAAAAGGGTTGGTGCAAAGCGCTATGTAGGCACACTAGTTCTGGGGGAAGACCACTGTAACTTACACAGCACAGGAGCATGATCCAAATATATTTTTAATATGTATGGAGTCTGTCAATACGAACCTCAAGGTCATGTAATTCAGAGCGGTAGGAACATACCCAAGATTCCGGGTGATGAGCCCAGCAGCAAACTATCGAATCCCACTAGCTAGACCACGAATGGACCACTGCTTCTAGCCTACCCTCAGGAGTACTACGTAGGGGCAGATGAGACCTACCCAAGCCTAAATCCTCATCAAAATTAAAATCACCCTATATCACTCTCAAAAAGGAACCATGAGTAAAGTAGGGGTGCCAAGCTGGTAAGAAATGAAAATTGATCCAAATTTGGTGCATAAATATTTAGGAGGGCTACATTCCTGCCATTCAGGCCCACCAGAACTAGGACTAGGCCCTTGAGCTCCATATTTGCCCTGTGCAATGGGAAAGTGACTCCAGGCCGAATCTAGATAGAGGTGCCCTGTGAGAAGGTGGAATATAGAGATGAATAGAGCCGGTAGCACCCACGGAAAATGCATCCCTGGGATTCTGTAAGTTGGGTTTCCTGAAGAAATGCTATAGGGGCCCCCTAACACTTCAAACAGACAGCACATTATAATGTTTAGAGAGAGAGGAGAGGCCAGAATATTCCATGTAATCAATTTAAACTGCGTAACCATGAGTGGGAGAAAATGCAGAAAAGGGAACCACCAGGTGATTTCGCCAGCAGTAAAACCTCCCACAACCAGGCAGGCCGAACTGTAACAAACACATAATGCCACAGCCCCACACGCAGCCACAAAAACACGAGTGAAAACCTTACTTTCTTCTGCTATCTCTAAGCACTATTAATATTGGTGGCCGTATTACCGAACTGCCAAAGAGGCGCAAAAGGCGTTTATTCCCGCTTTGCACGCCCTCAGTGCACTCTGGTATTACAGAAGGGGCTGCAGATGCCTGGGCGTCTCCCTCTGTAATACCAATAGCGCTGGCGCACATAAAACAGCAGAGCTATCATCAGAGGGCATTCCCTCATTTGCATGGGGGTGTGGCCCCATGCAAATGAGGAAATTCTTTTGCCTCTGCGCCAGCACCGTGTTACAGAGACAGGCGCAGAGGTAAAGAAGTTGTCAAGAGGAGCACTGACAGTGTGCCCCCTGATAGTAGCCCTCTGGATTGAGAAAATGGGGTCCCATGGATGCAAACCTTCCTCCAATACTGTCTCAAACCAAACAAGTCGAAACAGCCACAAAAGCAGGCGAGGAAATGGGAGGCAAAAATCTACGCAGCAAGACCAAACCTTGATAATTAACATCTCTTCTGCCACTCTTACGACACAACAAACCAAGTTGTTATCAAAAGGAATGTCTTTCGCCCCAACAACAGACACTACCAAACTGGATACAGACGTTGAAATTTTCAGATTCATGCGTAAATTACGTCTCAAGCACTATTTCACTAATGTTGTTGAACCCCAAACTGTAGATTTGAATGAGCAACCCATGAGGTTTAAACCACCAAGTAGGTTCCAACCACCTGTCTCACACAAAATGCTAGATGCATTTGAAGAGTTAGTCAAAAAGGATTTTTCTAAGATTAATTTCAAAAAGGAACAACATCAAAACATCAACATCCATGAAATAAAGTTAATCAAATCCATAGCTAACAACACAGGATTAACATTCAAACCTGCAGATAAGGGCGGGCCCTCATCATGATGGACACCACATATTACATGTCTAAGGTGGAACAACATGTCACTGATGATTCGACATACCTTAAATTGCCTAATGATCCCACGGTTCAGCTACAAACCATGTTGCAAGATCTTTTACAACAGGTAGAAAAAATGGGGTACATTGAGTCATCATGTAAAGAATTCCTGACAACTAACAATCCTAGAAGACCCCTTATCTACATGATCCCAAAGATCCACAAGAATCCTGTTGACCCTACGTTTAGACCCATAGTCGCAGGATGTGGATCATTGTTTGACCCTATCAGCAGATTCTTGGATCATTATCTTCAAATGTTTGTTCAAAATTGGTGCACTTATGTCCGAGATACACCAGATATTCTTCAAAAGCTGGATCTCATCCAACCTCATGCACAGAGTCATTGGTGTATGCGCACCATCGATGTTACCGCTTTATACACCTCGATTGCACATGAAACCGGCATGGAAGCTGTAGAGTGGGCTCTCTTGACAATGCAGGACATTGATGTGGACAAGGTTTTTTTGTTACAACTTCTACATTTTTGTTTACATCACAGCTATTTCCGATGGCAATCAGATTATTATGCCCAATTAACGGGCACATCGATGGGCTTTTCGGGGGCACCTGCTTATGCAAATATCTTTATGGCCAAATTCGAAAGTGACCATATACTCCATAATTCTGACTGGAATACAGGCATTGCACAATACGCACGATACATAGATGACATCTTTGTGCTTCGGACAGAACCACAAGAGAAATTGGAAGCATTGATTAGTCAACTTAACACACGGGATCCACGCATTAAGTTCACTCACACAATAAGTCAAACTCAAATCAATTACCCGGATGTTCTAGTTAGAAGAGCCATACATCAAAGCGGTTTCCAAACGGAAGTCTACACTAAACCAATAGAAACAGGTCGCTACACTTCACCAGTTTTCACCACCGCAGTTTAATTCACAATTTGCCATATTCTCAGTTTATCAGAATAAAAAGGATTTGCTCAAACCCTGAGACCATGGCAACCAAATCGCTGGAATTCAAGCAGAAGTTCATTGATTGGGCCTACCCAGAGCAAGTTGTACAGGACAATTTGGACAGAGTAGCTACAAGGCCACACTCATCACTATTTGTCAAGCGCAGACCATCAACATCGAAAACCCCGACATATGTATCCAAATATTCCACAAGTTCCATAGAAATTAAACGCATCATCAGAAAAAGATGGGAACTACTGGAGACAGAACCCGATTTTAAAAGACTATTTCTGGAGAAATCAACTTTCGGGTGTACCCGTGGAAAGAATCTTCAAGAATTAATTTTGCCAACCAAACTCACATCTCAGGTACAACATAAAGGTATGGGACGATGTTATAACTGCATTCATTGCAGCAACATGATACTTGGTCAACACCTGACACATCCTCATTCTGGAAAACAAATAAAACTACGCCACTAGACGGATTGCAACACAACCAATGTTGTGTATTGCCTGAAGTGCCCTTGCGGCTTGAAGTACGTTGGTAAAACAGAACGCAAATTCAAATTAAGACTAACGGAACGAGGGAAACAGAGGGCAGAAGGGCACGAAAAACAAGGGGAAAATGAGTGAAACAGAGGGCCGAAGGGCACGAAAACCGAGGGAAACAGAGGGCAGAAGGGAACGAAAAATGAGGGGAAACAGAGGGCGGAAGGGCACGAAAAACAAGGAAACAGAGGGCAGAAGGGCACGAAAACAAGTGGGAAACGAATGAAACAGAGGGCAGAAGGGCACGAAAAACGAGGGAAACAGAGGGCAGAAGGGCACAAAAAACTAGTGGAAAACTAATGAAACAGAAGGCAGAAGGGCACGAAAAACAAGGGAAACAGAGAAAGGCACAAAAAACAAGGGAAACAGAGGGCAGAAGGGAACGAAAAACGAGGGAAACAGAGGGCAGAAGGGCACGAAAAACAAGTGGAAAATGAGGGCAGAAGGGCACAAAAAATGAGGGAAACAGAGGGCAGAAGGGCACGAAAAATGAGGGAAATGGAGGGCAGAAGGGCACAAAAAACGAGGGAAACAGAGGGCAGAAGGGCACAAAACAAGGGGAAAACAAGTGAAACAGAGAGCATAAGGCCACAAAAACAAGGGAAACAGAGGGCAGAAGGGCACAAAAAACAAGGGAAACAGAGGGTAGAAGGGAACGAAAAACGAGGGAAACAGAGGGCAGAAGGGCACGAAAAACAAGTGGAAAACGAGGGCAGAAGGGCACGAAATCAAGGGGAAAACAAGTGAAACAGAGGGCAGAAGGCCACAAAAAACGGGGGAAACAGAGGGCAGAAGGGCACGAAAAACGAGGGAAACAGAGGGCAGAAGGGCACAAAAAACTAGGGAAACAGAGGGCATAAGGGAACAAAACAAGGGGAAAACGAGTGAAACAGAGAGCAGAGGGCCACAAAAAACAAGGGAAACAGAGGGCAGAAGGGCATGAAAAACGAGGGAAACAGAGGGCGAAGGACACGAAAACAAGGGGAAAATGAGTGAAACATGGCAGAAGGCCACAAAAAATGAGGGAAACAGAGGACAGAAGGGCACAAAACAAGTGGAAAATGAGTGAAACAGAGAGCAGAATCCACAAAAAACAAGGGAAACAGAGGGGAGAAGGGCACGAAAAATGAGGGAAACAGAGGGCAGAGAGGCAGGAAAAGCAAGGGGAAACGAGTGAAAAAGGCCAGAAGGACACAAAAAACCAGGAAAACAGAGGGCAGAAGGGCACAAAAAACAAGGCGAAAACAAGTGAAACAGAGAGCAGAAGGCCACAAAAAACAAGGGATACAGAGGGCAGAAGAGCACGAAAAACGAGGGAAACAGAGGGCAAAGGGCACGAAAACAAGGGGAAAACGAGTGAAACAGGGCAGAAGGCCACAAAAAACTAGGGAAACAAAGGGCAGAAGGGCACGAAAAACAAGGGAAACAGAGGGCATAAGGGCACAAAATACGAGGGAAACAGAGGGCACAAGGGCACAAAACAAGGTGAAAACGAGTGAAACAGAGATCAGAAGGCCACAAAAAACAAGGGAAACAGAGGGCAAAAAGGCACGAAAAACAAAGGGAAAACAAGTGAAACAGGGCAGAAGGCCACAAAAAACAAGGGAAACAGAGGGCAGAAGGGCACAAAAAACAAGGGGAAAACGAGTGAAACAGAGAGCAGAAGGCCACAAAAAACAAGGGAAACGGAGGGCAGAAGGGCACGAAAAATGAGGGAAACAGAGGGCAGAAGGGCACGAAAAACATGTGGAAAACGAGTGAAACAGAGGGCAGAAAGCCACATAAAAAGAGGGCAACAGAAGGCAAAGGGCACGAAAAACAAGGGGAAAACTAGTGCAACAGAGGACAGAAGGCCACAAAAATGAGGGAAACAGAGGGCAGAAGGGCATGAAAAACAAGGGAAACAGAGGGCAGAAGGGCACAAAAAACAAGGGGAAAACGAGTGAAACAGAGGGCAGAAGGCAACAAAAAACAAGGGAAACAGAGGACAGAAGGGCACAAAGAACAAGGGAAACAGAGGGCAGAAGGGCACGAAAAACGGGGGAAACAGGGCAGAAGGGCACAAAAAACGAGGGAAACAGAGGGCAGAAGGGCACAAAAAACAAGGGGAAATTGAGTGAAACAGAGGGCAGAAGGCCACAAAACACAAGGGAAACAGAGGGCAGAAGGGCACAAAAACAAGGGAAACCGAGGGCAGAAGGGCACAAAAAATGAGGGAAACAGAGGGCAGTAGGGCACGAAAAACAAGGGGAAAATGAGTGCAACAGAGGACAAAAGGCCACAAAAAACGAGGGAAACAGAGGGCAGAAGGGCACGAAAAACAAGGGAAACAGGGCAGAAGGGCACGAAAAACAAGTGGAAAACGAGTGAAACAGAGGGCAGAAGGCCACAAAAAACGAGGGAAACAGAGGGCAGAAGGGCACAAAAAACGAGGGAAACCGAGGGCAGAAGGGCACAAAACAAGGGGGAAACGAGTAAAACAAAGAGCAGAAGGCCACAGAAAACAAGGGAAACAGGGCAGAAGGGCACAAAAAACAAGGGGAAACCGTGTGAAACAGGGCAGAAGGCCACAAAAAACGAGGGAAACAGAGGGCAGAAGGGCACAAAAAACAAGGGGAAACGAGTGAAACAGAGAGCAGAAGGCCACAGAAAACAAGAGAAACAGGGCAGAAGGGCACGAAAAACAAGGGAAAACCGAGTGAAAAAGGGCAGAAGGCCACAAAAAACGAGGGAAACAGAGGGCGAAAGGGCACAAAAAACAAGGGGAAAGCGAGCGAAACAGAGGGCAGAAGGGCACAAAAACAAGGGAAACAGAGGGCAGAAGGGCATGAAAAACGAGGGAAACAGAGGGCGAAGGACACGAAAACAAGGGGAAAATGAGTGAAACAGGGCAGAAGGCCACAAAAAACGAGGGAAACAGAGGACAGAAGGGCACAAAACAAGTGGAAAATGAGTGAAACAGAGAGCAGAAGGCCACAAAAAACAAGGGAAACAGAAGGGAGAAGGGCACGAAAAACGAGGGAAACAGAGGGCAGAGAGGCAGGAAAAACAAGGGGAAACGAGTGAAAAAGGGATAGAAGGACACAAAAAACAAGGAAAACAGAGGGAAGAAGGGCACAAAAAACGAGGGAAACGGAGGGCAGAAGGGCACAAAACAAGGTGAAAACGAGTGAAACAGAGATCAGAAGGCCACAAAAAACAAGGGAAACAGAGGGCAGAAAGGCACGAAAAACAAAGGGAAAACAAGTGAAACAGGGCAGAAGGCCACAAAAAACAAGGGAAACAGAGGGCAGAAGGGCACAAAAAACAAGGGGAAAACGAGTGAAACAGAGAGCAGAAGGCCACAAAAAACAAGGGAAACGGAGGGCAGAAGGGCACGAAAAATGAGGGAAACAGAGGGCAGAAGGGCACGAAAAACAAGTGGAAAACGAGTGAAACAGAGGGCAGAAAGCCACATAAAAAGAGGGCAACAGAAGGCAAAGGGCACGAAAAACAAGGGGAAAACTAGTGCAACAGAGGACAGAAGGCCACAAAAAATGAGGGAAACAGAGGACAGAAGGGCACAAAACAAGTGGAAAATGAGTGAAACAGAGAGCAGAAGGGCATGAAAAATGAGGAAAACAGAGGGCAGAAGGGCACAAAAAACAAGGGGATTGGGCTGGGTGCACCTTTGAAAAAGTGCACCCTGCTCTATCACGGAAAATGCACTGGATGTATAATACGGCCCCAAATGTTAGACCCCGATCTAGATGATAGGAAAGCGCTCTTCCTCTTTAAAAGGATGCGGAGGAGTAAAGAAGGTGGGCAAAGTGATGGTCTGCCCGATGAGAAAGGCAGTGACAACCAAGGACAGGAGGGATGGACGAGTCCTGAGAACTACCTTGTCCGGATGGACAGAAAGGAAAGAAGGCTTAGATTAAGGAGCCTGGAGCTCACTCACTCTTCTGACAGATGTAAAACTAGATTCAAGTCCTATTGAGGCATAACAAAAGGAATAGGAGGAAAGAGATGAGTTATGCCTTTCAAGAAACGATTGACAACCAGGGACTTAAAAAGGGAGGACTGATCTGAAAGCCGAAAGAAGGCAGAGATGGCAGAGAGATAGGCCTTGATAGTGCCCAGAGCGGAGCCCTGCTGGGCCAAAGAAAGAAGGAACAAGAGAACCTCAGAAGGAGGGGCAGAGAGGGGATCCACAGCCTTTGCTGTGCACCATGCCACAAGTTTGTTCCACCGACAGGCGTATACCTTCTTACTGGAGGGAGGCCTGGCTGCTAAGATTACATCGCAGACTTTGGGAGGCAGATCAAACAACATCAACTGCCGCCGCTCAATCTCTATGCAAGGAGGTGGAGGCTGGACAGGTTCGGGTGGATGACCGTCCCCTGTTGCTGCGACAGAAGATCCTCCCGAAGAGGCAGATGGTTCAGAGGATAGATGGCCATGTTGAGCAGCTCTGGATGCCAGACTCTTCATGCCCAATCCAGAGCCACAAGGATGACTTGGGCCCAGAAGCGCCTGATCTTCTTCAGCACTCTGGGCATAAGCGGTATAGGCGGAAAGGCGTACAACAGACCGCAACTCCAATTGCGGCGAAAAGCATCACCTAGTGAGTGCCGCCTTGGAAATTCCTATGCGCAGAATTGTTTACATTGCGCATTCTCTTTGGTGGTGAATAGATCTAACCAAGACTCTCCCCACTGTTGAAAGAGACCTTGCAACACCTCCGAGTGAAGACACCATTCGTGATCAATCAGGCACCTGCAGCTGAGATCGTCAGCCCTGGCGTTCAGTGTGCTTGCCAGGTGTTGCACCACCAGGGGTATGCCCTGATGTTCCAGAAATGTCCAGAGGCGTAAGGCCTCTTGTCATAGGGTCCACGACCCCACCCTGCTCTGTTTGTTGCAGTACCACATGGCCGTGGTGCTATCCGTGAACACTTGCACAACTATTCCCCGGATGGAGGGAAGGAATGCCTTGAGTGCAAGATGGATGGCCTGGAGCTCCAGAAGGTTGATATGGAGCCCGACCCGGCGGGAGACCAGAGGACTCTGATCCCTGCCTCTCCCATGTGGCCGCCCCATCACCACTGTGTGTTCTGGTTGAGGAAGGGAGAGGGATCTGCTGTTGACCCAATCCTGGATTTTGAGCCACCACTGCAGTTGTCGTGCAGTGCCCTCCGAGATCTGGACGCAATCGGACAGATTCCCCTGATGCTGCGCCCACTAGAACTTTAGGTCCCACTGCAGAGCTTGCAAATGTCAGCTGGTATGATCGACCAGTAGGATGCAGGAGGCCATGAGGCATAGCAGCCTCAGGTTCATTCTGACCAAAACCCGGGATAGAGGCTGAAAGATCGGAATCATAGCCCGAATATCCTGGACTCGCTGTTCAGGTGGATATACCCAGAACTGCCTTGTGTCCAGAACTGCTCCGATGAAGTGCAGATTCTAAGAGGGACTTCGGCACATTGATGGGAAACCCCAGCCAATGCAGGAGGTCTGCCATAGTCTGGAGGTGGGAAACGACTGCCTGGGGTGAGCCCACCTTCAACAACAATTCATCGAGATAGGGGAAGGCTGAAACCCGCGATCTGCGCAGATGAGCTGTGACCACTGCCATCACTTTTGTGACTACCGAGGGGTGCTGGTAAGACCAAATCGGAGCACGGTAAACTGAAAATGCTTGTGACCTACTGTGAACCGCAGGTAACGCCAGCTGGACTGGCAGGACGGGGATGTGAAAATAAGCGTCCTGCAAGTCCAACACTACCATCCAGTCTTCAGGGTTGAGCGCAGACAAGACCTGAGCAAGCGTCAACATCTTGAACTTCTCCTTCCGGAGGAAGTGGTTGACGTTCCTCAGATCCAAGATAGGACGCAAGTAGTGGGAATAACAACCATGACCTACTTCTGGAACAGGAACACGCTTATTGGCTCCCTTGGCAAAGAGAGCCGTAACTTCCTGCTGGAAAAAGGCCAGGTGATCCTCCGACATGTGGTGGTATTGCGGTGGCATGGCTGGAGGGGTAGCCTTGAAGGGGAGGGAGTAGCCCCTTTAAACTATCTGCAAAACCCACCTGTCTGACGTGTTGGTGCGGAGGTGATGGCGGATCCTGCCGCCCACTGGCGTTTGATGGGCCTGAAACGTCAGACTAGGAAAGTTAGGAGGCTGCTACAGAGGGGGAGTTAGTGGACTAACTGGCCTGCCTGCTGGCCCACTGAACCACGGCGGTTGTTTCCACATCCCTGGCCTTGCAAAGGTTGGGCAACTTGCTGCGGCCTGTGGCTCTGGGCGGGATGTAGTGGGGTACCCCTTCCGTAGTCACGAAAGGGGCGAAAAGCAGACTGCGCAGAGTGGTTGGAGAGGCCCAAGGACTTGGCCGTAGCCTGTGAGTCCCTCAAACGCTCTAAAGAGTTGTCTGCTCTGTTGCTGAAAAGGCAACAGCCATCAAAGGGCATGTCCATGAGGGTATTCCAGACATACCCAGAAAAGCCAGTCGATCTCATCCAGGTGTAGCGTCGAAGAGCTACTGATGTGGAAATCACCCTGCCCAGAGAGTCGGCGGTCTCTAGACCACAACGGATGGTAAACTTTGCTGCATCTCTCCCAGCGGCAATAGCTTGGGAGAGCACTGTCTCCTCCGGACACTAAAGCAGCACCTGCTCAACTGAGCCCCACACAGAGTAGGAATAACGGACCAATAGACATGCAGGGTTTTCCGACCACAGTCCCAAGCGGGCATAAGAGAAAATCCACATTCCAAGATGATCAAGCTTCTTGGATTCTTTTTCTGGTGTAGCGGTAGAGAATGCACTCTTTAAAGTATAGGCTAGGGCCACCAAGCTCTCTGGGGTGGGATGTTGGGGGTAGGAAAGTGGGTTAGCCCAGAGCCAAGCAGTGGCGTCAGGCAATCATCCTATCCATGGGAGCCCCCGTGTTGGGCCTGGACCAAGTGCCCAAAAAGACATTGGTAAGGGCTACTTTAAACAGAAGCAGAGGCTCCAAAGAGCTTGCGGCTCAAGAGGTTAGTCCTGACTGCCACTGTAGGGAGTTCGAGGTTGAGAGCCTAGGCTGCCCTATGCAACACCACTGCGTATGACACTCCCTTTTCCGTAGCTACGGTAGAGGGAAACAACATGCCATGGTCAGGGGAGGTGTCCAGACCACTGGCATCCCCCAGGTCCTTTCTCCAATCCTGTTCACTATCAAACTGGTCAGTCAGAGGGTTACCTGACCCCTCTCAGTCCTCCCCCTCCTCCTCTGAGTGCCAATCTGGTCAAAAAGGGAACCCATGACTGAACAGGGATACAAAAACCCCTCTCGGCGCCGGATCCAGTGTCAACTGACACCAGTCCAGATCTGGGTCCACATCAGGAGGGAGGCCGGGGGGGCGACCGGCGTCGAATGCGGTAGCTGTGCCGGAGGAAGTTGCGCCGGTGGAGGCGTAATGAGGTCAACCGGCCCGATCCAAATCCTGGCCTGGATCCAAGGGGGGGCCTGCGGCGCCGGAGCTAACCGAGTCTGTGGGCCCGAAGGCGCGTCGACAGGTTCGGGCTGCCCAAAGATGGCAGCATCACCTCATAGAACGTACGAAGCTGGGCAGGATTCGCTACAGGTCCCGGGAAGGGAGGGAAACTCGGAGTTGACTCTTCGGGCTCCACACGTGGTGCCCTGGGAGGGGCACCGCCCGCATCCCATGTCGGGTCGTCCAACGGACGAGAAGAAGTCAAAGAGCGACGATGCTTCTTCGACTTCTTCTTGTGCTTCGACTTACCCGACCCCAAGTGCGAAGACTTCGATGTCTTGAATGAATGGGGATATCTCTGCAACTGGTCCCTCGACCTCCCTCTCGACCGGGACCTCAAACGGCGTGGAGCCGACTGCCGACGCTCAAGACATTTTCGGGACCACTCCCGCAAAGCCTTTGGTGCCATGGACCAGCAGTCGGAGCACGACTTGGGGTGGTGGTCGTGCTCCAGGCAAAAGTGGCACACGCGGTGCGGATCCGTAATAGACAGAGCTGGGCATCCCCACGTGCACCAGGAGTCATAGACTCAAAAGACGTCAAAAAAAGTTGCTCAAAAAGTTCAGTTAAAAAATGACTGGAGGAACTGATCAAAGAAGCAAAGAAGCAAAGAAGTATACGCAGTTCCTTGGTGAAATATTATTCACCATGAGACACCAGGGTAATAATAACTGGTGGAGTGTAGAAGAAAAAGAAAAGGAGAAAACAGGGGTCAACAAAAGGTAGAAGAAAGGAGGGGAATTCCTCCTTTTGGAACAAGGGCTCTCACACACTCAGCAAGCTAGGTGTCAGGCTTCATCATTTGAGCCTGCTCCTCATTGGGCCAGCGCTGCAATGGCCAACGGGCACCCTTAAAGGGGCTCTTTACCTGAGATCTTTTATTCCTTGCCGTAAGGGTGCAGTGGGGGTAATGGGGCTTAGTCGTGTGTAGATGTCTGTGCAGTGTATTAAAATAGGTTAAGGATTCCTCTGCTAACTTTATTCTGGTGGGTACCTTACCTAAGTAAAACAATAAAGGAGGGTAGTATGTTCTATATCCTAGTTGAAAGAATACCTACTCTGCTCCTTAGTGGTTCGACATGTTTCTCGCCTGTAAATGATGAAGCATGACACCTAGCTTGCTGGGTATGTGAGAGCCCTGTTGTTGGTTGTACATGTTGGTGGGTTTTGGACCATCCTGAAGGACTTTTAGTGGCTTCTCCACAGACTTCTTGCTCCTTTACGCCTTTGAAAATGACCCCTCAACAGTGGCGCCTCCTGATGGGTCTAACTAATACATATGAAGACCAAGAAATTCACTAGGTCCAGGAACACCACTAAAAACTCCCTAAGTAGAGCCTGACATACAATACGGCCAGCCGAACTAGGAGACGCCATCACCCGGACTGCTTGGCAACCAGATAACAACCTGGATCACAGTGTTGAGAATTTTGCATGTGGGCTCAATTCTGCTCTGGACTTAGTTGCCCCTAGAACTCAAAAAACTACAGTTAAGAAAACATCCCAGCCCTGATACAATGAAAATCTTAGAGCATCAAAGCAGGACTGTTGTAGACAAGAGCAAAAATTGAGAAAAAACTACGAGATGGAAGAGAAAACTAGCTATAAAACTAAATTAGCCACACATAAAAAAGAATCATACCAGCTTAGACTGCATATCACTCGGGGCAGATAAAATCTGCATGTAATACAAATAAGACCCTTTTCACAGTAATAAAAACTGTGGTAACACCAGCTAGCCCAAATCATGCAGGAGTAAAGCAAGACTTCTGTGACTCACTAGCGTTTTTTTTCCCCGAGATAAAGTTGCTAATATCTTTTTTTTTTTTTTTTTTTTTTTTGGGGTTCAACCTGCTTTATTGGATTGAAAAGAGTGTAATACACAGCTTGGTCCGCCACAACCCGGAGGCCGGCAGCAAAATGCATGAACAGTACACAGCCAATAGCCGGCATCCCAGGGGCCCGGCGGCGTGTGGGAGAAAAACATACATGATGTTGGTTCTGCAGTCCAGGGAGCAGGTCCGGCAAGGATGAGCAGCAGTTGAACAGGGTTTTTTGCAGTCGAGAGTTGAGAGCCCTCTCCTGTATATTTTTTTTTTTGTTTCAAATACATATTCCCCTCCAAAACAGTAACCCAGAACTCCCCAACCCAAATTATAACTACGAGGCAATGTGTTGCTTTGTCGAAATACGAATGTAGTGTGGTGCAGCGAGATGGGCCAGTAGGCCGTAGTCCATGGCGGAACTGATGTCCGAGACTGGTATCCTAGCGTGGTATAAGCCTGCCAAGATGTGTCCTATAGGTGCAGAAAAATAAGAAAATCCGGGGTGCCATCTAATCAGAGCACGAGTCGGGCTGGGGATGCAGAAACAAGGGGGTAGTCATACCCGAAGGGAAAGGGGGGCGTGGGCCAGGTTCAAGGCAGGTGATCTAGTCCATACAGGGCGCTGCAGGGGCATGAGAGCGTGTGGGGACTAGGAGAGTCGGACGTCGCAGAGAAAAATCAAGGGGGCTACAATCCGGGAGGGGCGTCCGCGTGCTGGGGGGGGGGGAGTGGGTCGCTCGAGCGTGCATCGTCTTCCGAGTGTGTGAGCAGATAGTGCGTTAACGGTTCCCAAATATCTCTGGGTCTGCAAGAGAGGGGTACCAATTCGGCAAAGGTAGTGTGTTGGTCCTGGCAATATGTTAAGTCCGTAAGCCAGTCCTTAAACTTAGGAGCTCTTCCTCTGCCCCAGCGGCAGGCTACTCGACGTTTGGCTAAGAGTAAGGCAGTGTCAACAAATTTGCGGCTTCCTTTAGGCAGTTGTTTCGTGTGTCCGAGGACGGCGACCAAAGGGTCAGCGGGCATTGCCTCGTCCACCATCTCCGCAATAGCTTCCATAACCAGCTGCCAGTAATGAGCAACCTGGGGGCAGTCCCATGCCAGGTGTAAAAAATCAGCATTGTCAGCACGGCAGCGCTCGCAGCGGTCGTTGTCAGCCAAGCCGAATCTGTGTTTCCGAGCCGGAGTATAGTATACTCTCTGAAGGAATTTGTAATGAATAATTTTCAATCTGCTGCTGGCAGATATGCGAGAAGTAAGCGTGCAGCAGTATTTCCACTGCTCATCAGTGATGTCGATGGCAAGTTCAGCGGACCAGCGCAGCCTGGCACTAGACTCCGGTTCAGGGGCAGTAGTGCGGATCTGACGGTAAAGACCGGATACCAAATGGGACCCGTCCTGTGATTCCAGCAGGAAGTGCAATGGCGTGAGGTTATCAGGTTCGTTGGGATAGTCAGGTAGTATGTCCCGCATCCCCGCGCGTAGCCGAATGTAATAAAAGAGTTCAAGGGAGGTATGCGCTTGTGCTTGAAAGAACTGCTCCTTGGTTTTGAAACTACTCTCATGGAACAGGTCGCCCCAGCAGGTGATGAGCAGTTTGTCACACAATTGACGGAAACCACGTTCCGACAAGAGAGACAGTTGTGGATGATAAGTAAGTGGTAGCTTAGGAGAGTAGGGAAACAGGCATGACAGATGTCTGGCAATGCGGCGCCATGCATCTAATGTGCAGGAAACTGAGGTGTTCGCAGTGGTGATGGACGCTTCAGGACAATGCAGCAGCCCATTGAGTGGTATAGGGTGTACAATCCAGTCTTCCACCGCTATGTGTGGCATGAAAGGAGTCGGAGCAATCCAATGGTAGGCAAAGTGCGCTTGCGCACATTGGTAGTAAGTTTCAAGATCAGGAATGTCGAAGCCGCCTTTATCGTAGGGGAGAGTCAATGTTGACCACTTTAAGCGGGGGGATTTGCCGCCCCAGAATAGTCTGCGCAGCTCCGTGCGGATCTTTCTGAAGAAAAAAGCGCCAGGGTAATAGGGGATGTTAAGGAAAAGATACAGGAAGCGAGGTAGAATTACCATCTTAATGAGTGAGGCTCTACCCGCCATGGAGAGCGGCAGCGTAAGCCATCTGTCCACCGCAGTAGTGAGTTTGGTCATGGCTACACCGTAGTTGGCTCGTATCGTCTCCTCTCTATCACGAGATATTCGAATCCCCAGATATTTAAGATCATCGCTACACCACTCTAGTGGGTAATCGAGAGGGAAGACTTGCACTGCGTCAGTAAGTGGGAAAAACTGCGACTTTGCCCAGTTAATGTGGACACCCGACACCCCTCCGAACATAATGAATTCTCGGAGCAGGGGATTGAGATGTGTCTCGGGATGCTTAACGTATAATGTGATATCATCAGCATATAGGGACACATCTATTTGCCGTTGCAGGCATTGCACTGCACTCTCCCGATGCAGCTGCCGTAAACGACATGCAAGTGGTTCGACCGCAATGGCGAATAGCAGGGGAGAGAGCGGGCATCCCTGCCGGGTGCCCCTAGTGAGTGCAATAGGTGGCGATAGGTGGCCGTTGATCAGCACTCTCGCAGTGGGGTCTGTGTACAAGAGTCGGACCCAAGAAAGAAATAATTTGGGGAAGCCCATGCTGGCTAGAACCGAAAACAGGTAAGGCCATTCGACCGAGTCGAACGCCTTGGTGGCATCCAGGAACACCGCTGCAACAGGGATGTCGGGGTGGACCGTGCGAAGCAAGGCAAAGAGGGTGCGGAGATTATGGGATGTAGAGCGTCCTGCCACAAAACCCGATTGGTCAGGTAGGACCAGCCTGGTCATAAGCAGCGACAGTCGGGTGGCTAAGACTTTGGCCAGGATCTTGACATCGCAATTTAGGAGGGATAGTGGTCGGTATGAATCACAGGTGGTGGGGCTTTTATCCGGCTTTAGTAGGGAGGTGATGACCACTTCACGCATAGAGCGGGGAAGTATGCCATCAGCTAAGGATTCCGTGAAGACTTCGCGTAGCACCGGCGCCATTATGTCAACGTAGGTTTTATAAAATTCAGCCGGCAGGCCATCAAGTCCCGGCGCCTTGCCATTCTGAAGTGACATGATGGCCTCTCGAACTTCGTCTAATTCAAGAGGAGCTGCAAGAAACTCTCTGTCGCCGTTGCTGAGCCAGCATAGTGCCACCTCAGTGAGGTAGTCAGTGTGTGATGCATGTTCCGCTGCCGTTGAGGTATATAGCGTAGAGTAATATGTCGTGAAGGTGGTCAATATTTCTGCCGGGTCCCTGACTACTGTGCCGGTGTCGTCAATGAGCTCGAGTATAGTGTTGTGTACGCGCGGTGGTTTAGTGATTGCAGCGAGCACTTTGCCAGGCCTATCACCCTCGCAATATTTCCGAGCCACCCAGTGTTTGCCCCGACATTTCGCCTCCCTAGCTGCCTCCTCTTCAAATTTCGATAGTGTCTCCCTAAAGGTGGCGTGTAGGTGTGGGTCAGGACTTGCGACCATGCAGCGTTCCAGAGCTCGCAAGTCGCGCTCCAGTGCAGTTATGGACTGCAGGATATTACGCAGCACCCCGTGACACTTGGAGATGCAGAAGCCCCTAACAGTGACCTTAAAAGCCTCCCATATGTGTTCTACTGATTCCACAGAACCTTTATTCCTTGGGAAAAACTCAGCTATCTCCTCACCCAGCTCAGTACGGAAAACATTGTCCAAAAGCACATCAGGTCGCAGTCGCCACTGAGGACGAGGGCTGTCCCACCCAGGAACGTTGAATTGCATCGACACAGGGCTGTGGTCAGAAAAGGTCCTAGGCAGGTGTTCTACGTTTACCAACTCTGCAATAATCTCTCTATCAACTAGGAAATAGTCGAGACGTGCCCACGTCCCGGTGTGCGAGGTAAAGTGCGTCCCCTCCCGCCCCTGGGTATGCAGGTGTCTCCAGGCATCCAAAAGACCCCCCTCCTCCATAACTCCCTCTAATGTCTCCCTAGATCTGGGCTTGTAGGAGCTGACACCGTCCGCCCTATCCATGTGAGGCACCAGTGTAAGGTTGAAATCTCCACCCCATACAACATGTCTTGCCCCAACGGCCACAATTTCCCCCCACAACATAGAATAAAAGGCTGGAGTGTCAACATTCGGTGCATACATGGACACAAACATATAGACATCGCGGCCTATTCTTCCCCACAGCAAAGCATAACGCCCCTCTTTGTCCACCGCCTCTCCGAGACGATGAAAAGGTACCCCGCGGGCAATGAGTACCGCAACCCCTCTTGCATATGTCGAGTATGAGGAGAAAACACGTGTACCTGCCCATTTTTTCGCAAATGTAGCATCGCCCTGAGCAGGCAGATGTGTCTCCTGTAGCATGACAACTTGCACATGATGTCTGTTCAAATAAGCAATTATATTTCTGCATTTCTTCGCATTGTTGAGACCCCGTACATTCCACGATAAGCATGTCAATCTTGCGCAGGTATTCAATACTGCCATATATACAGCAACTCTATGTATGAGGATGCCCAAGGGGCTCTGGTGACATAGCCACAGCCATACCGCCCAATCTCAAAGGAACACCTTGTCAGCAGATAAATGTACATACTGAGCAACAAATGCCTTGTGAACCCCAGCCCCCCCCCACCCACCCCAGCATCCCAATCATGCCAGTAGCCATGGATCCCCCCCTCATAATCCAACCCCGATCTCCCTTCCAACCCCAACAGCAGTAACAAAAAACACAACCATGAATTGGGGAACACCCAGAAGGGGTAAAGCATAGAGTGCGTACTGCCACCACCTGGCTCTTAGCTCCAGCAGTATACCGCCCTCGGTGGAGACTAAGGCCAAGGGGGTGGTCCTTGGCGTACATTACCACTGGGGTGCAATGACCCTGCGTGTCCAACACTCTCTCAGCACTCCGATGTCCAAAGTCCCACAAGCCTCTGGAGAGGCGGCAGGCGCGACCAGCGCCGTGCGGATACCTTGCACATGCATCTAGTCTTCTTGTTGTTCCGGGGGCAAATCAGCATTCTCTAGTTCTTCTGCAGGCGCATTCCCGCCCCCGCGTGCCGTCCGCACAGTTTTAAGATAATCCTCTGCCTTCTGCGGGTTAGTAAAGAAACGTTGCTTACCCTGATGAGTGATACGCAGTTTAGCCGGATATAGGAGGGCATAGTCGATTTGGGCCTCCCGCAGCTTTTTCTTTACAGGCAAAAACTTGCGCCTTTCGTCCTGAACCATCTGTGTGAAATCAGGGTATATTGAAAAAGTGACCCCATTATATTGCAGCGATTTCTGAGTGCGGGCCGCCCGAAGGGCCGTGTCGCGGTCTCGGTAGTTCAAGAGCCGTGCTATTATAGGCCTAGGAGGTAAGCCAGGCTGGGGCATTGGTGCCAGTGATCGGTGGGCCCTTTCCACTATGAACTGAGGAGAGAAAGCGTCGTCTCCAATGGATCCCCTAAGCAACTTCTCCACATATAGCTCCATTCTGCCTGTGGCTGTGGACTCCGGCACATTCGTTATGCGTATGTTGTTGCGACGGCTGCGCGCCTCCAAATCTTCGTTCTTCGCTGCTATGACGCGCAGTAAATTTTCCATTCTGGTCAATTGCGTCGCATGGGTTGCTGTGGCATCCGTGTTGTCGGATATCCGCTGCTCCGCCGTCGTGATGCGTTCCTAATGCCGGTCCACCTTATGCACAAGGGCATCCAATCGAGCCGTCATCCCATCCACTTTTTCCACAACAGTGGCGAAGCCCTGCCGCATCTCTTGGATTAGATTCGTGAGATCCGCCGCCGGGGCCGGGGGTGGGGGGGCTGTGTGCTGCGGAGAAGACGTGCCAGGCTCCGAGTTCACCAACGTCGTTTTAGTGCCCTTGCGGGCATTGTCGAAGCTCAATTTGGGCTGGCGATGTTCAGGGCGCCCCATGGCTGCTTGCAGCAATGTTCCACAATCCCAGTCAGAGGGGTGCAGGGCAGGTCAAAGAGGAGAAAGCAGCCGGGAGGGAGCAGGAAGGTCCCACCGCAGTGTAGTTTCGTAGCGTGAGACAGGGGAGTCGTCGGCAATCCCAGCCGTCTGTGCCCCCCCAGGCTCCAGCCAGGCAGTAGTGGATGTAGAAGCAAAGACGTGCAGTGTGCCCAGAGGACCCCAGTGGTGTAGGGCTAATCGTGCCGGAGATCCATGCCCAGAGACCTTACCAGCAGCAGTATGACAGAGGCCAGGCCACCAGGATAGGCAGCAACGGTCAGCAGCGATGAGGGCAGTCCCACGAGGACTGCCACACAGCGGGGTATCCCAGGGTCCCCACACCGTAGGGAGCTGCAGCTAACCCTCCATCCGATAGTGTCTCCAGGTGTGGCCACGGTGCAGTGACTGTCGGTGAGTGGCACGGCTCGAGGGTGGGTCAGGCCCCAGTCCTCGCCGGTCCCTCAGCGCTCGTTGTGCCGGCCAACCATGGCGGCAAGGCGGGAAGCGGCGCAGGCAGGCCGCAAACTCATGCAGGGGCGAGATGAGCAGCCCCCCCCCAGTACCAATAACAAGGATCTGCCAGCGACGGGGGGGGGGGGCACAGCTCCAGGCAGTGTGGCCAGCCGTCTCCTACCTTCGTAGCAGGGCTTCAGATCGCGGCAGCGAGATGCGGCCTGCAGCCTCGTGGCGATCCCCGGGGTCACGTAGTTGCAGCAGCCGGCCCGGCGCCCTCTCGCGCTCCAGCGGCAGTGTCGGTCAAACTACCTCCGCCTGTATCTCCGGTCCCGGAGCTCCTAGAGCCGTCAAAGTTGGAGCGAGTGTAGGGAACAATGCAGGACTCAGGATGCGGGTGATTTCAGGATAGTTTAGTGCCTCGTGGTGCAGGATTAATGCAGGATTATGTGCCAAGAAACGGGAGCTGCGCGTCTAGGCAGCCATTCCGTAAGTGCGCCCTCTAGCGCCCCCCAAGTTGCTAATATCTTTAACAAATTCACTGCAAATAGAGTAGCAAACTATCAGGAGGCATATACACCAACTGGCCTGCCCAAAAAAATCTGCTTCTCCTGCTTTAAGGGCTCGTCAGAAGAGCAACTCATAGAGCTAATCCCACTTATCAAATCAGGTGCACCTCAAGACCCCTGCCCCATATATATAATGCACATGATTCCTGCTCAAATATCACAAATTTTGGGGCAGGTTTTTGATGATATGTTAGCAAAGGGCTGTTTCCCTCTTCCTGGAAACTAGCCTCAATTCTCCCTCTACTAAAAAACGATATACTGAACACCCAGGAACCAAACAATTATTGTCCAATATCAAGACTCCCTTTTGCCGCCAAGCAGGTAGAAAAAGTAATGAACCAACAACTCTCTGAATACTTAGAGGTAAACTCTCTGCTGGACAACACACAACATGGTTTTAGAAAAAACCACAGAGTCTGCCCTAGTGGTAGCTACTGAGGACATACGAGAAATACTGGATAGGGGGGAACAGCAGCCCGGATTCTGCTGGACCTATCGGCTGCTTTTGATACGGTAAGCCATGAGATCTTGGCTGACCATATGCACAGTCTGGGGATAGGGGAAACAGCCTTCGATTTCCTGCAATCTTTCCTGGCAAAATGACAAAACAACGTGACAATGGGAAAGTTTGTCTCCAGGTCTTTTTCCCTGCCCTGCAGAGTCCTCCAGGTTTTGGCACTAAGCCCAACCCTATTTAACCTTTACGTTACACCAGCTGCGCAAATCATAAAAAGTCTGGTTTCTCCCAGGTGTCATATACTGATGACACTCAAATTTTTAGTTTCACTGGCAAACCCTGAAAGTAATCTGGGTGTGGAGTTCAGTTTATGTATGAGAAATATGAGTAACTGGATGGATGCCTGGCTTTCACCTTGCGGATACCCTGCCGGGGGTTATCTCACAGGGGAATACCAGGACGGGTTCCCTAACAAAGCGCTTAGAAACCGGTCGGTGATTTGCGCTATATAAATTCCCGTACATTTACACATTTTCATCTTAATTGCCTCAAATTAAACACCAAAAAAACGGAGGTCCTCATCTTCGGCAATAATCCTTCTTTCTGGTCACCGGACTGGTGGCCACCAGAGCTGGACTCACTACCGGAACTCTCAAATAAAGTAAGAGATCTAGGCTTCTTGGTGGACAAAGAATTGAAATTCAAGGACCAAGTAAGCAAAATAACGTCGGCCTCTTTTTGCTCTCTATAACTAATAAAAAAAAATGGAAAATGTTTGCCCTCTGACCTTTTGAAAACAGTAACAATGGCAATGGTTCTATCAAGGATTGATAACTGTAACAATCTGTACCTTACTCTTGCAACAAGACTTCTTAAGCGGCTTCAGGCCCTTTTTCTATTTAAAATTCCGAAACACGAGTCGGCCAGAGGTGCCATCAGGAAACTACACTGGCTGCCAGTTAAACAACGCTGTTGTTTCAAGGCGTATAAATCACTGCACGGACTCGAGCCTGACCATTTTAAGAAAAAAATTAAATGGTATACTGCAGCAAGGACACTTTGTTCAGGCTCAGCTTGGAACCGGACTCTCCCCCCATTCAGTAAAACTACTTGAGGTGGAATGAGCTTCTTTGGGGCCACTGCCATGCACTGTAACAGCCTCCCACTGACACTAAAATCTGCCCCCTTGCTATTCTCTTTTAGAAAAGCCTTAAAAACCTGGGGCCTTATTTATGAAGGCCTTGCGCCGCCGGTGCGTCACTTTTAACATGGGAAAAAGTGACGCACCGGTGGCGCAAGGCCTTCATAAATAAGGCCCCTGGCTTTTCACACAGGAGTAGATGCGGCCTAAATCACATTTCAACAGCGCCAAGGCGCCTCAGGGCATGAGTTTGTGCTTTAGAAGTCATATTTACATTACGTTACATTACATGATATACGGCATAACATCTCCGATCTGGTATGTACTTAATTAACTGGAGTGTTCTGTTAAACGTTTACACTACTAGGTAAACATCATGACTCGTCCAATACTTTAATGATATATTTATGACTATTGTGAACACAATGTTTTTAATTGATGTATCCTTTTTCAAAAAGTTCTCAGCTATTTTAATATATATTGGCAAAATGGGAGTTATTTCTATAGTATTAAAATGTTAATTTAAGATATGCAGTTAGGAAAAAATAATGTATAACGGATGTTATTGTTCCTGCGTACCATGTACCCTCTCTATCGACCTCGACCTCTATTCCCCCCCCCCCCCCCCCCCCCCGCTCACCATGGTCCGGGGTCGGGGAAAGGAATATATATATTTTTTTACTCAATAAAAAATTACAGAAAAAAAAATGTGATTGCTATATTACGCCCATCTGGGAGTTTGTACATTTTTCTAAAGTCTGTTTATTTAAGGCTCAGTAGAATAACAATTTAAACTTAAAGTTGGTCATTTATTTTGACCTGCATTATCAAAACGTAGCCAGGACAATGCATGTATAAAGGAAGAACATCTATAAAAGGAAACGTCCTGGCTACGGAAATCGACTTGAAGGCTGAGAGACCCTCTTCCCTTCTGGAAATCCCAGAAACCCAATTCTGTCAGCCCCTCAATTTCACATTTACTGTAGCGAAAGGATTATGCATTAAACTAGATGGAAGTCTTGAGTTCTGATTATCGCCTACAACACTCCTCTCAAATAAAGCTGATGTATTAAATTATTGGGGTTGTGGCCTCCTGTCGCTTTGAACACTTTTTGTAATCTTGAACTTTGGGCAGAGTTCATGCAGAGTGCACCGCAAGCATAAACACGTGGCGGTTCTGATTTTACTTTTGGCAAAGCTTGTTTTCCTATGTAAAGATAACCATCTGACTTGCATAACCGCCATACTTTATAGGGACCACAACAAAAGTGTCTTATATTTGCTGTTAATGAATAGGCAATGACTCAGTAATCAGTCAAAGGGACCGTCCAGCCATAAACATATCTAAAGCGTCCGGCCTAAAGGCACATGTGTAATTCATGTCTGCCAGAAAGAATATGAGATTTCTGCCTATTTGGAAGGGTTTTATGTCAACTTTTATCGTCCTTGTTAAAGAATAAGCTCTCGAATACTAGACAACATGGAGTTGATGCACACCGTGAGGGTAGAATGTGAAATTTTAGCTTATAAAAATATAGACCACACACATCTAGACTTAAGCAATGTAGGCTGTAAAAGTAAACCTTACACAAAAATACCTGCCTACACACACTTAAATTAGCATCTAGTCCCGCCATCAAGCACTGCCCATAGCTATGGTAGGACTGGTAATATGTTTGTAATTTTGACCCTTAAATACAATAAGCTGCAACAAGCAGTTTAGCCAGACTTCACATTTTTTAGTATTTGCATATATATATATATATATATATATATATATATATATATATATATATATATATATATATATATATATATGCAAATACTAAAGTTTCCTTCTTCGCTTGCTCTGCGCTCGGGACCCACGCCTCCACGCCAACAAAGGAAAGGAACGGACCACAGAAATCAGCAAATGTGGTTTTATTTAGTCTTTCACAGAACCATCAGCGACGCGTTTCGAGTACAAGTACCCTTGATCACGCTATATATATCATGCAGACAGTCCTAAATTGCCCGCTTCCCGGCAAACCAACAGGTGCAGACCACACTGAGGCATCAAATCATTATTAAGGTGCTTTTTTATTTCAGTGCAGGGTCATCACATTGGTTTCTTTTGGCAAGTTGCCCAGAATTTTTCACCCACACACACACACAAAATACCAGGTAGACAGAAATCTGGAGTAAGGCAATGCAGCACGAATCACTGTGTTGCCTTACTGTGCCCTGGGAAGCCGTTCAATGGGTCATGCATGGCTGTTCCCATGCAACTCCCATGGTTTTTACGCATTCCCCAAAAAGATATACCGTTTCAGGAGATGCCTAACCAGGAGATATATCTTTATTTCTCCTCATTAATATCTTTATTACTCCTCCTTACTTCCTCTTTCTATGTGTGCTGCATTCTGCAGCACACATTGAGACACCGTCCTGCAAAAAGCAAACCTGCATGAAATGCAGGCACCCTTGCACTATGGTGCAAGGATGCCTGCATTGCTGCTAGGCTGCCAAAAGGGTGCCAGCGCAGAGGAAAAAACAGGATAGCACCATATTGCCTTAAATACGGCAGATTCCTGCCCTTTCCCTGTCATGCAGTGCAGCGCAACAGGGTGACTTGCCGCACTGCACTGCGTGAAATCTCATAAATAGGGCCCTAGGTGTATATGTATGTGGTATTTGTATAGGGCATCAAGAAGCACAAGGAGAGAAAGGGTGTTATGGAACTACTCCTAGTTCCCTTAGAAATTAACACAATCAACAAAGGAGCAATACCGGATTTACATCACTACTTAGGTGGAAGAAAAAAAAGGAAAAAGATTCCTTTTTTAAGATGAACCCTCACCCACCAACCTAGTTGGTGGCATGCTTCATCATTGGGTTCCCACCCGAGAAGTCATGTGGCTCTTGGGTGTGCTTTGACGCTTGAGTTTCAGCGGATCGTGTTTTTTTTATGGACAGTGAAAAGAGAGTGACAAGTTATTAGCTTTAAAATTGCCTCTATGATACCTAGAAATATATTGGTGGGGTCGTAGGGCAAAGTTTAATAAGAAAATGACTCAATTGATAATGAACATCCGTCGTACGGTCGTGATTTGGTCTACGTGTTTCAGCTTTTAATGCTTAGTAGCTAGGCTTTCTCCAGGACCGGTTGAAAAAAAAGTGCACTCGCTAAGGTGCAGTGATTCAGGGAGACGTGAACTGTCAATTTACGGTTCCTCTATCAACGACTTTGTCTGAAAGAAAATGACATGAGGTTAATGATCATTCATTTAAGAGAATCATGAGTTCCAAAGCAGTAATGTGCGCATTAGGTTCACCAGGTGCAATGACTCATGATCCACATGCCTGGATCTTCACTTAGTTTATTCCACCTGTGATCCTAATGCAGGTAGTTGGCACACATATGTCTAAGTGGCAACCATTACTTGCCATCACACGCATGCTTTCTAGCACACCTGTGACGCTAGTGGTTTGATCAATTTATCGTGAACTTTTCGTGCTGCTCGCCGAAATTACCCAATCGAGGGAAAGAAGCCGAGCATTGCTATTTTCTGCATGAAAGAAGTCAATATAAAATCAGATTAAAACAAAGAAAGTATACCGTGAAAATTACAATTATTTTCAATCAGGGAAACGGGTACCGAAGACTATACTAGTCATGACTAGAAAACGTCTGTTACTGTAATTGGCTTTGACATTTTTATTGAGCTTTCAAGAGGCATTGTGCGGTTCTATTTAATCTAAACTAAACTAAATTTGCCAAACTCCACATATTTCACTGAATTTACTGTTAACAATACAGGGAAAATCACTTATGGTGGACAGTCTGCAAATACCATTTATGGTTCTTTCTTACAAGCAAAACAATCTCAAACTGCAGGGAAAGCTGGCAAAGAGTAACCCATATTTATGATGTGGAATGAAGAAAAGAAAAATATGTGCAGGCATACTGTACATCATTCATTACTCAACCTTCCCTTTCGTGAGTTGATCCAACATGTCAAAAGAGGCCGGTCTCATTCCAAGATCAGAAAGCTTCGATACAGATTACAAATATGTTTTTTTATTTTATTCATCCTGGGCTGGAGTCAGCGTTACAGTGCACATGCTAAAATATCCTGGGTAAGCAGCGATCTCTTTCATGGCAGTAGAAAGAGCTGATACCCTTCATCCCCATTCATGACCGGAAAAGTGACAGCTGCCCCCCAGGGACCCCCCAGCCCCCCCTCAGCGTGGCAGGAAAAAGTGTGTGGTTTGTCCGGAAAAGTTGCATGCATGACCGGAAAAAAGATGCCATCTGCGTGTCCTTAAATGTGACAGGCATCAAGCCCGTGGAAATACAAAGGGTTGGGGTCCCGGGGCTCCCCAGGGGCGTATAGGGGCGGTACTTCTTCTGGAGTCTTCGACGAACCATAGCCCTGTGACGCGTGTATGACATTGTTGTGAAGTAGAGGGTACGCCCTTTTTTGGGGCTGCTTAGGATACATATAAGGTCTCCTTAGGAGTATTGTACAGCAACCGGAATCCTGAATACGCCGCAGTTCCCACAGCAAGAAAAAAGAAAAAGGAATGAAGCGATACAACCCCGTCGCGAAAGGCCCTATGTGGGGTGGGTCCCAGACCACTATCAATAGATATTACAGCTGCTTGCCACCCCGGGTGACGGATGAGAATGCTCAACAAGAATCACCCGGGGCTCAAGGCGGCGACGTTACTGGTTTTGATGCTGACCTGCGTCGGAGTATGGAAACACCACGGCCGAAGGCTTGCGACTGTTGTATATCCCCTATTAAGGGCGATAGCAGCGGGAGTGAAGACTCTTGTAATGACAGCGCGTCTGAGGGTTTCGAATTTGTGGAGTTGGACAGCTTGGGAGATCCGGTAGTTCTGCCGGTCACCCCATCTATGAAGACCTTGGTTTTCAGGAGGCGGTGAATCCCGAGAAGGACGTTGTGCCGCCGTCGGGTACACCAGTCGAAGATGCTGGGTTTTCGGAGGACATTGGCGACTCTCAGGATTTCAGAGCGGCCGCCGAGGGATGCGCCTACGGCATAACCGCTGTTAAAAAAGCTGTAGAACATCCTAAAACACCAGTCTATGAAGACATGGATCTTCGTGAGCAGCCGGCTGTAGAAAAGGTCGTTCTGCAACAACCTGGCACAAGCGTCGAAGATGATGGGGCTTCGCAGGACATTAGCGACTCTCAAGATTTCAGAGCTGCCGTAGAGAGCTCTGAAATCTTGAGAGTCGCTAATGTTCTGCGAAGCGTCGAAGATGATGGGGCTTCGCAGGACATTAGCGACTCTCAAGACTTCAGAGCGAGCGCAGAGAGCTGTGAAAATGCGGAGGTTAGTAAGAAAACTGTTATGCATCGTTTGGTACGTAGTGTTGTATTTTATTTCTCCAGCTAAACTAATGTTCCGTCAATCTTTCTTCTTTTACCCCCTAGGGCGGAACCCCAAAAAGAACTAAGGTCGGGGAGTCTCCTACAAAAACGGACACCGTGAATTTTTACTGTCTATGTTGTGCAAACCAGGCTGAAAGTTCCATAAGTCAAAGTGCTGATGTTCCTGAGAAGCGGGTCGTTGTCTCTAAGAAAGACGTTGTTGTAAAAGAAGTTATTGCAATAACTTACGACGATTTGAAGTCTGTTAAAGGTTTCGTAGTGGCTGTGGTGCAAACGTGTGTCAAACATGACTATTACGATCTTTGTTACGGACATAAGGCGGATGATCCTCAGCAGGACGCGCACGATTGTCTGCTCGATGCATACAGAGACAGGGTAACCCGTTATATATGTAGTGCGTTAGACCCTCAACGGATGTATAAACTGCTAAGGGTAGTTTATGGGTTGTCAGATGAAAAGAAATATGTTCACCCTTCTATGGTTAAGATCATCACGGCGACACTCGCCGAAGCCCAACACGATCCCCATCCCTATTTAAAACTGCTGTGTATGCGGGCGGTGTGCACTGTTAAGGATAGAAAGATGATTGAAAGACTCATAGAAAGACGGGTATGTAAGCTGTATAAAAAAAATATAAGAATAAGGCCGCTGGCTCCTCGAAGACTGTTTTAAATAAAAAATGTCACACCTAAAGGACCTTGATAGCGTGTTTTTAGAATGAATGAAGTAGTAGAATGTTACACCTCGAGGTGACTAGGGTTTAAGCAGTTGTTACAAAGTTTACTATGAAAAAATGTAAAATGCTTTCTGTTTATGATTTGTTAAGATTCACTATTTTTTTAATAAAATGTCCTTACGCAGAACAAGTGTCATTCATTGGCTGTGGTGTAGCCGTTGATATCATGCAGGGGGAGCGGTTAAGAAAACTTTATTACGATACAGGCGGGGTGGGCGGCTTGGGAAGCGCCGAAGCTCTGTACAGAAGGGCTGTAGCTGAAAACAAACATGTGACAAGAGCCAAGGTCAAGACGTGGCTTTCAGGAGAAGAGGCGTACTCCCTACATAAACCAGCCAGAAGACGTTTTAAGAGACGCCCAACAATCGTTAATGCACAATTAGATTACCAGTGGCAGGCTGATATCATAAGCCTTCAAGATATAGCAAAACATAACAACGGCGCTCAGTATATATTAACAGTCATAGACGTATTGTCCAAGTACGCCTACGCAGAAGCGTTACACGATAAAAGTGGTACGAGTGTCACGGCCGCTTTTAAAGACATCTTCGCTAGGGGTCGAATTCCTCAAAAACTACAAACAGACGCCGGCAAAGAATTCTTAAACAAAACATTCCAGAAATTATTAAACCATCATGGTGTTCAACATTTTGTGACACACACGGAGGTAAAAGCTGCTGTTGTAGAACGGTTTAACAGAACTTTAAAGTCTAAGATGTGGAGGTACTTTACGGCCAACAACACCTACAGATACGTGGATGTTCTTAAGGCTTTTTTAGATGTATATAATGCCAGTTATCACCGGACCATCAAAACAGCCCCCGCAGAGGTGACTCCTAGTAATGTTTTAACTGTGTGGAGAACGGTGTACGGGCGCAACTTTGCAGCAAAGGTCAAGAAGCCTATTTTTAAAAAAGGAGAGCACGTCAGGATTTCAAAATTGAAAGGCGTCTTCACGAAGGGGTACCAGCAGACATTTAGCGACGAGATATTTATAGTGGAAAGTGTGGAGCTCAAAGAGGGCCTGTATATTTACAGGTTAAAGGACTATGCAGGGGAAGAGGTATCGGGTATCTTCTACAAGGAAGAGCTACAAGCGGTACCTGATGATCCGAACCGTGTGTATAGGGTTGAAAAGGTTCTGAAAAGGCGGGGTCGAGGGGTTAACAGTCAGGCGTATGTCAAATGGAGGGGCTGGCCTGAGAAATTTAACAGTTGGGTGTTGGCCAGCTCCCTGAAGGGCTTGTGAGCTAAGGCCCTGTTACAAGCAGCTGAGAAGATGGAGACGAAGCCCTTTTATATCACCTTGCCGTCCAACTCTTCAAAGGCCATGTTCCCCGACAACCAGATTTCTAACTACATCGTGAAATTGGCAAAGCCGGTGGACCTGAAAGGGGATTGGGAGGTGGCCCTAACAGAAATACAATACCCTAGAACCTGGAATACATTGACATCGAGCGAAGCAAAGTTTTTCATAAAGCGTGAGGACAATGTGAACATGCACGCCGGCATCCCGTTTGGCTACTACCCGTCAGTTGCAAGTGTTGTCGACGCCATCAACAAATCCATAGCCGCCCTCGAAGGATATGCGAATATTCAGCTGACGCTCGATCACATCAGAAGGAAGGTGTTTCTTAAAGCCCCGACTCGAGGCACGTCCTTTAACTGCTCCGGTAAATTAAAAAGGATTTTAGGCACAGTGATGAATGCGGCTTCGAAAGGCCTGGCGGAACAGGATCTATCCTGTCCTGATATTAACGGAGGGTTCTACACGCTCTATGTATATAGCGATATAGTAGAGGCCCAGAGGATCGGCGATAGCTACTCGCCGCTGTTAAGATGGGTCCAGGTACAAGGTGAAAATAATGGGATGGTTAATATCCAGTTTCATAAACCCGACTACGTCGCAGTTTCTAAAAATCATTTTGACACTATTTCAATTATGATCTACGATGATCAGTCAGAGCCAGTGGGGTTTAAATACGGGAAAGTTATTGTCAAGCTTCATTTAAGACCGAGACGCGACAGCGGCTATTAAGCAGGCAACATGGTGGTCGTGAAAACATACGGTGACCCTTCCATTTACCGGGACTATTACAGAAACCAAGCCGGCTATGGAGGGCCTCCGTACTTTCAAGGATCACCGGTTATGTACGGGGCTGGTTTAGGGGGATTCTTCAGGAGTCTGTTTAGAAGAGCGATGCCATTCCTGAGAAGAGGATATGAAATTGCAAAGCCGCATATTAAGACGGCGCTACGAGCATTGCCGGGGATGTGGTCGGTTCTGTTACATCGGCAGTTGCAGAGCGCATGAACAAGCAGCCGCAAGAAGGATCGGGGCTGGTGTATGCCCCGCGTGCGCGTGTTAAAAGGAAGCGTCATGCTTTGAGCCGCAGAGGCCCACCGGCCCCCTATAAAAAAAGAAGGAGCTCTTCAAAACGTCCTCAGAAAAGAAGAGCTCCAAGACGGAAGAGAGCTGTGAAGAAGAAGAAGAGAGCCGCCTCTAAAGTGAATATTTTTTAGAAAAGCCTCGCAAACTAAACCATGGCCTTTGTACATTGCACATCTGGCGAGTGCGCCAAATCCGAGTTAGACCTGTTCACTCTAAAACCAACGCAGACAAGCATCGAAAACAGCTTCCTCATGGAGGTATCGCCTTTAGCCGCATTGACGCCTCTGGCCCCTATAGAGTTTTATGTGTCGGGGTCCACGGATATGTATTTGGATCTCAACAACACGCTGCTGCATCTTGTGTGTAAAATCACGAAAGCGGATGGGTCCGACATCGCAGCAGCCGCTAAAGTGGCGACGATCTCTTACCCCATAGCTACAATGTTTAATCAGGTGGACATCACCCTGGGTGATCGGCTCATCACGCAGAACGATAACATGTACGCCTACAGAGCCTACCTCGAGAGTATTCTAAACTACAGCAGCGACGCCCTTGACACACAGCTTTCAACGGGTCTCTTCTACAGGGATACACACGCCCAGTTTGAAATCACGGCTCTGGACGGCGCCAATAAGGGTTTTGTAAAAAGAGCGGGGCTGGCAGCAGGCAGTCGTAACTTTGACCTTCTGGGACGCATACATTCAGACCTATTCTTCCAAGATAAACTGCTCATCAACGGAATTGGTCTTAAGATCAAGCTCACCCGCAACAAGGACGCATTCTGCCTCATCAACGGGGATACGGAACAGTACAAACTGGACATACTGTCAGCGAGTCTGTTTGTAAAGAGAGTGAAAGTATCCCCGAGCGTCAGGCTAGCGCACGCCGAGGCTTTACAAATATCAAACGCCAAGTACGCTGTGGAAAGAGTAGCTCTGAAGGTATTCAGCATCCCAGCAGGTACCCGCTTAACACACCAGCAGAACCTATTTCTCGGGCAACTACCCAAACTCATCATTATCGGTTTCGTGGACAATACAGCCTTTAGCGGTACCTATGCCTCAAACCCCTTCAATTTTAAACATTACGGCATCAACTACGCAGCGTTGGTCCACGAGGGCAATGTGATTCCCGCAAAACCCTACACTCCCAGTTTTGCAACCTCCAACTACGTCAGGGAATATCAGGGGTTGGTTTCGATAACAGGGAAGCACCAGAGGGACTGCGGCGTAGCCGTGTCACGCGAAGGCTATGGGGCTGGATACACGCTGTTCGCATTCGACCTGACCCCCGACCTGGAAGACGGTGATCACTACAACCTGGTCAAAAACGGAAATCTAAAAGCTGAAATACGATTCAGTAATCCTCTACCTACGAATGTGAACATGGTCGTATTCTCGGTATTCGACAGCATCATCCAGATCAACCACGCCAGACAGATTTTGTTTGACTATCTTTAATACATAGGCAAAATGGACACTGTGCAGATCCAGGACGTCTTAAGCAGGCATAAACACGCTAGGAAATACTTTTTAGGTGTTTTCCCTAGCGACGGGTTACCGTCTGAAATAGGGGTAGAAAGACCCCGCACCCTAGTCTTTAACACTGATCCTCACTACAAGGGTGGAACACATTAGGCTGCATTGTTTATAGAGAATGATCAGGTTATAGTATTTGACAGCACCGCAGAGTTCCCAGAACACCGCCTATATACACAACCCATATTCAAGTTTGTAAAAAAAGTTGCAAAGAGGGTGGTGTATAATAAAGTGCGGATACAGGATACTACAGCCATGACATGCGGGGGACACTGTATTTATTTTATCGGTAAAATGTCAGAGGGTGTTTCGTTTAGAAATTTCTTAAATTTATATTCGAGGGACCTTGTTAACAACGACAGTATAGTTGTGAAATATGTAAAAGAAAACACAAGGGTATCGGTCAGACCTGTGAAAACCGAATATGTTGCTTGTCAAAATTGTAAGAGCTTGTAACTTCTGTTTTTAATGATGAATGTCTAAAAATAAACGACAATATTTTTTTTTAAAAATCAAGCATTCAGTCTCTGTTTTTTTATTGCATATACATGCACCATAAATCAAAAGTTTTTTTAAAAATAGGAGCGGGAGCCGGTCTGAAAAGTTATAAAAGCGTTTATTACAAACAGACATGTAGGTTGAACATCACATTGACAAACTCTGGCGAATAAACATAGGAAGAAAAGATCAGATACGCTTATACACATAAACTGTACATGGTTAGTTAAAAACCATTAAGACTGAATCCAAGTATGGGTTTTGGACGAATGTCTTTTTCGCCGTGCAGACGGCACCATGGGGGTACTCCACGATGGGGATAACAGCGGTGCATCCGAGCCTGCAGGCGATGGAGGAAGGGGTGTCTTTAAATGTTCAAGCAGACGCCGGTGCTCGTTATTGCCCACCAGCGTGGATGGGATGTTGAGTTCAGCAGCGGCCCGTAGAAACTGCTCCCAGCCGCGTGGGGTATTTTGAGGCGTCAGGATTCTGGGGTGTGTGAGACCTTTGACTAGATCATACATGTGCGACCCTGCAATCGGCTGTCCCCTGTAGAGAAATTCCCCTCGAGCGTTCCAGGATGTTAGGTCTTTAGACATTTGCGCTGCCCCTCGATGCCGTTGACTTATATTTCGCAAGAGTTCATCCACAAAGGTATCTGAGGGTGGCTCCGAGTCCGGCGGTTCTTGTAGGGGTTGAGGAGCATTCGTAGGGGCTGCTGGCTGCTCAGAGTCCGGGGTGTGTAGAGTTAGCGTGTTTTTCTCAGTATTCCACTGTTTGTAGTAGCTTAAAAAGTTTTTAAGACTGCTGGTGTAAAGATTGGCCTTGTCGTAGGGGTTTAGATCCGTCCGATTCAATATAGCCTAAATTTCAGCATCCAGCCGTAGAGTCTCATTTCTGCGTATATCCCATACATTGTCCGCTGAAGAGCCCAGCTGTTCCATTTGTTGCTTAGGAACCAAATACATTTTTGTGGCGTGCTCCATCAGCGTGTCGGGAGGAGGCTTGTGATTACTGGTATAGCTATACGCAGCAAAGCGCCTATAAACCCTCCAGACTGTTTCACCAGCTTCTTCTTGGTACTGAGTGAGGCCCTTTTATTACTGAGCTTCTTGATAAGACCCTTCTTCTTCTTCAGAACCTGTAATTGCCCCCGTGATATAGGAACGTTGCCTTTTAGGGTATTTAGGGCTATTTCTGCAATGGCAGACACTAAGTCATCAGAAGCAGCGCACAGGGTGGCCTTTCTGTGTTGGGGACTGGCTGTAACCAACATTTTCAGGAGAGCGAAATTACGGCGTAGACGGTCCGACATGGTCAACACCTTGTATTATAAAGTCCTGGTTGTAAATGTCTCTAAAAGTCATCAACCCCTCTTTTTATAGGACCTGTTCTTGACCCTTGGCGTGTAAACTATGGGTAGCTCTGGGGGAAAAATATCAGCCCTCAATCTATAGTCTTCTAGAGTTTCATTTTTTAAGTCTACCAGTAGGTACCCGTGGGGCTTTGCTGTAGCGTCATTAAAGGCTTCCATGAAGAAGTGGGTGTTTCCGGGGTACATCTGTTTAGCTATGACGGCTATCTGTTGTTTGTCACGGGGGTTTTTAAATAAAACAAGATACGAAGCGTTGAGAGCTATAGATCTGCTGTTCTTGCCCTTGTAAAACAAGTTCTGCACAATATAACAGATGCTGAGATTGCGATGATGTGAATATTGAGTAAACGCTCGCTCTAACTCCGGATGATCGCCCCCTTCACGCATAAGGTCGTCGACAATTATCATGTTAACCTTGGTCGGTGGCAGTAACTCATCATCGTTGAGATTATCCGGTATACCCTCTATAAATCGGATATGGGGGAAACTGCGGGCCAGGGTTGCATAAAGCGGCTGCCAGCATGAATAAAGCCACACAATGTTATTAGGGGTCTGGGATAGAACAGATGCAGAGTTTTCTAAGAGCTTTTTTATAGAGTAGCTCTTACCGCAGTTTGAGGGCCCTGCTAACACGCAGGAGAACAGATGTTGTAATCGAGTGTCCATGTTAGGGGCTGGTTTGTCTCTCTAATGGGGTCTAATAGCCGTACGGCAGTGTTTTATAGCCGGTGGTCAGGACCCTTTTATCAAAAACAACACGTAAGGTTTTATGTAGGGGCTGTGTTGTAATTTCCCACTTCTTTTTGGATCTGACTATACACGGCTGGTTCACAACTATGGTTTTAGCATTTTCGCGATTGTCTGATGCCGCGTATTCGTGCACCAGATTCTTTAGACTGTCGAAATTGATTTTTAGGGTGTTGTTGACGTTTAGGGTTATGCCTTTGACCTTCATACACACTTTGTTCTTGTTTGTCCTGTATGAGTATGATTTAGGCCTGGATGGGGCATATTCTATTATATGCTCATCCTTATCGAGCTCGCTGGTCAAATTACCAAGATAATCTCCAAGGGGCGGGTCTTCATCCCCCGGCTTACTCACAAAAATTACAGAGTCGGTATCGTGATACAAACAACGGTCCTGGAGTTTATCCATAACCCTGTAAAGCTCTAGACGGGCGTGGGCGGTGGTGAAGCTTGCTATGAAGATGTTTACGTTGTTACACGTTGTGGGGTATGCCTTTGTGTATTTCCAGCATAGTGCCGCGGTATCATCGTCGATAAACTCGCAGCTGGACACCTCGTAACAAGGGGCAAAGAGGTACTTAAACAGTTCGTCGGGATCTGTTATTAAGGTCGTGTTTGACATATTTGTACGCTGAGCGAATTTTCCCCATAAGGAATTAAGACAGAGCTTGGCTAACTGGCGCCGGGCAGGGTTGACCTCTATCAAATGGGGTCGTAACTGGATACCCTCGTGAAGGTAGTAGTCATCGATGTACTTCTGTTTTGCATCCTGACTAGTACACCATTCGGGATACCCAGAGGCTTCCTGTTTGTCTCTGAGAAACAGATTAATGTACGGGCAAAGAGTTGTGTAGAGGTCCTCTTAAAATGCCACACCTCGTGGATCCTCCCGAGCCTGTAACCTTTCTCTAAGGCAGCTTCTACCTCGATGCTGCACCATGTCCCTGCGAGCATCCTTTGTTCTTCGGTGTGCCCGCAATAACCATCCTCTTTAAACACAGCACATGTTCGACAGAGGGGGAACATCAGTTTACCATCGACTCTGTATGGTAACACAGGAAAGTAAAGCTGTCTTGGAGGATACATTTCACATTTGAGTAGCCCAAAGTATTCGGATATGGGCTTAAAATCTCTATAGATGATGGTTGGGTGTCCTAAGGGGTATACCTTCATCTTGTTCACAAACGGGTACAGACTGGTGAAATCGTAGTCGTGTATTTTCTCACCATAACCCGCTGCCCTGTACAATTGTATGGCATTTGTACGACCGCCGAATAAGGCGTCGCGAGGTTCCAGGGGTTCGGGTAAAGCACGAGTCTGTATGAAAGAACAGAGCTCGGTGTCGGCTGCTAGCATCTCTAACCATTCGTGCTCCCAAATAGACCTCATAGCATAGCCACATTTTTCAACATACTGGGCCTTCAACAGGGTACGTCTGTGTAAGTGTTCAAATTTGGCACCCAACAATTTGTTAAACTCGTGCGGCTTGTAACATTGGGGGCAGCCGTGGTAAAAACAGCCGTTGTATTCGAAGGCCGTCGGCACACCCTTAATTTCAGCGTACCCGTCCAGATAGTAGGGCCCCACACTTCGTTCACTGCCCTGTAAGGCGTGTTGAATCTGTATGCCTTCCTTCTCAGAGACGTACATGAGCCATCGGATAGAGGGTGTTGAATAGCGTTTCTGTTTGCCGTTATAGAGATCTGGAGGGACTAGAGCGATACTTTCTGGTTTTAAAAACATGTGTTTGTAAATAGACATACACATGGAGGCCAGTGTGATGTTTTGAAAAGGGTCGATGTATTCGATCTCCTTTGACGCCTGCTCCTTCTTAGATTTCAAGGCCTTGCTTTTGTTTACCGTTTTAGGCTTCTTGGATGTCAGAGCTCTGACCGTCGTTGGTCTTTGAGACTTCTTTGGTTTTAACCGCTTGACTTTCTTAGTCATCTCCACCACAACATCTCTGAAGAGGTTGCACGCTTGTCGCAGGATCATTACATCCGCCTGGCAATACGCTTTCAACTCTGTTTTAAAATGAAACTCCTTTTCAAGGTTTTCAGAGTACCATTGTTGAAAGTTTTCTTTCTCGGCAGGCAACATGTATTCAACCCCGTAACTGTCAGGAGGGGGCATGGGACCCACATAATCCTGGTTAGCCCAGGTATTAACAAAGTGTGGAAAATAACCTTTACACCCGGGGAATCCAAAGGCTTTTGGAAGCTTGCTCAGTTTCATGGGTAGAAAATTCAAGGTGTCTATAAATCTTATTTGCAACTGTGTGGTTGTTAACATCATCAGCTTGGAACCCTGAGTGATGAGATCTACTTGTACCTTTTCACAAATCATATTTTGCAAAATAAAGAATGAGTCGTAGGCTTTTGAATTGTGGGCCAGCATGGTGTAGCCTTTGAATTCTGTTTGAATGAAGGTGTTAAGGAAATCACCAACGCACGTTCTACCTTCAAACTCCCAGCTGTTGTCGGAAGTTAGATGGTGGGCGTAAATATAGTTAGGTTGGTGTACTCCCGTCTCCTGCGTGCACTCTATATCAAACACGATGTATGCTTCGGTCTTGGTCTGGGGTCTGGCTTTAACCATGTAGCACTGGTGGTTGGTACCAGCATCAAAAGACACGCGACATCTGAGGCATTTCATACCCATGCATTTGTGATCATCCGGCACATACCGGCCACACTCAAAACAATCCATTTTAGGGCTGCATCTAGCAGCTTTCCTATGGATGTTCAAACAGTCTTGAGAGCGACAAAACATCTTACAGGTGCGACACCTCACCTTCAGGACCGCGTCTTCGACGCAACCATCCCGCTGGCACATCTTACAGCGCATTTCACACTGATGACGTTCCGTGTTGCTGTAAATGTGGTCGCAATGTGTACACACGTATCGGGCTCCCAGAAAACCTTTAAGGTTCAAGATGCCGTAAAAGTGGTTATCATGGTGAAGGACATATACAGTCTTGTGCCCCACACGGGTCCCGGTTGTAAAATACTTCCAAGAACCGTTGTGATAAAGAACTTTCACGGTCACCGAGAAATAGTTTTCGAATAGACTGATGTCCCCAAAACCGACCAGACGGTCTGGAGGTATTTCAAGAACCTTATGGGCTTCAGACGCTCTAGCCAGGATGACAGCGTCTGGGGTGTCGCGCCCCATCAACAACCCAGCGATGCTGGCCGCAAGACAAGTGTTGGTTGAATTATTGTTAAAGTCGAGCAGCCATCGCTGCTTCTTACCTATTATCTGGCTGTATAGCACGCTCTTTAAAGGGCGTGAAACACCCCCCTCACGACCCAGTACAATGAGGGCTATGACTCTGAAAGTGCCAAAGGCGACTAGTTCCGCATTGCTCTGTAAAAGCCGCTCCACCGCTTACAAAACTCATAATTATAAATGTTTCACAGTCCCCATTATTCACATTTAAAAAGTATAACACATAGCCTTAAACATGAATTGTAACTGCGAGCACCGGCCTATATAGCAAAAAAAAAAAAAACATTTCAAAATGCAACTCTGTTTACTTAAATGCAACCCCATACAGTAAATAAAATCAGCATACACCAAGCACCCAACCCCTTATTTATTTACCTTCCTTAAGTTGTCGCAGGCAGCGTTAATCTGTGACAAGTTGCTCTGATCCATTATTCCCTTTAAAGTCCTGGGACGGGTCTGTGCCAATGCAAATCACAAATACGACCTTCCAGAAGTGTGGCCTCTGTATGTGTTTTGTGTTTGAGACCTGTATTTGCGGTGGTTTTATACCTTTGAACGGTCCGCTCATTATACATGTAGCCTTTGTGGAGGTGGACGCCTAATGGGTGATAGTGCATTGATTTTGCGACTTCATTTCCTGACCCATGACCCCTGAGGACATACCTTTGAGGCCCTCTTACGGACGCTTCACATGGTCCTAAGGGTCATCCTTTTGCGTTCATCTTATCACAGTATCTGTGGCTAATTACATTTCAGGGACTTTAAGTTGCTGGCTTTTGTGCTCATCTTGTCCTAGGCCGTAATTATCTTTTGCATGCTCTAGGGCATCTCCTGCAGACAGTGTAACTTATCACCGGGACATCTGCTAATCCCTCTTTACCTCTTTTTGTGGGGATCGTGTGCCCTTGCATCTGTGCTAAATTACATTTCAGGACTTTAAGATGCTTCCCTTTGTGATCACCTTGCACTTTACCCCGTCTTCTGATAAGCAATATCGACAACCCATTTGCTGAAGTTTGCTGCAGCTGCCGCTGTCCTTAAGATGGGCTCGCAGGTCCTTGGGGTCAGCCTTTTGCATACATATTATACCTATACATCTGCTAATCAGGACTCTTCACTTTTTCTTTTTAGGACTGCGTGACTCGGCCTCTGTGCCTATCACATTTCATGACTTTAGGAGATTCATTGTCTGACCCTTTGCATTTCCATCTGTGCTTAATTACTCTTCAGAAACTCTTCTCTTTTGTTTTTTTAAAAGCGCCACTTTAACTCTCTGACATAAACCCCCCTGCTGCACCCTTTGGATTTCCACGGGCTTGATGCCTGTCACATTTAAGGACACGCAGATGGCATCTTTTTTTCCGGTCATGCATGCAACTTTTCCGGACAAACCACACACTTTTTCCTGCCACGCTGAGGGGGGCTGGGGGGTCCCTGGGGGGCAGCTGTCACTTTTCCGGTCATGAATGGGGATGAAGGGTATCAGCTCTTTCTACTCATGGCCCAGTCATGGCACAGAGTCATCTTTTACTATCACTGATGATTTAAGACACCTAGCCAACCCACTCATGGAACTGGACTATCACTGACATTTTGCACCCTCATCGAATACTGTTTTGCACAAGGTTTCATTTGTGGTAGCAGTTTTCAATGTCTTTGTGGGGTGATTTAGACTGTCTCAATGAAAGTCAACATTGTGTGTAAATGTAAATGTAAATGTATTGCGATTTATATAGCGCACGTATCACCCGAAGGCATCAAGGCGCTTGCCTTGGGAACCCGTCCTGGTATTCCCCTGTGAGATAACCCCAGCAGGGTATCCACAAGGTGAAAGCCAGGCATCCCGCCGCGAGAGGCCGTAGTGGAGATTAAGCAAGCTATTGCCCAGAGTCGCAGAGTGTGAACCCGTGAGTCGAGTAGGCACCGGAATGAGAATTATCGAGTCCGTGAAATTTTTGAGCCCAAGACCCGCCGAGGCGGGGAATTGAACCCTGGTCCAGGACCGATCTCAGCTTCCGGGTCTGCCGCCTCTAACCCCTGAGCCACACTTCTCCAGTGGAAGGGGATTGCATTGCACCACACAAATTCCCCTATTGTCTATGTTTTTACTAGCAACGTCATTCTTTCCAGAAGCTACTGCACTTCCACCTATGCTGTGGGTGGGGTTTAGGCAAAAGATGGCAGGATCAGATAGTGACAGAAAATAGTCCCCAGCACCAAAATAAATAAACCTGGACTGGATTTATGAATCAAGTCGTTTTTAACTCATAAAGACATGGGGCATGCTTCAGAAAGGTAACCTACATTTTTTAGTACGTTTACACTTCTGAATACGTTTACTACTTTTCTGATTTCACAAACTTCACTTTTTTAGTGACTTACACTTTTAGAGCAAGTCCAGAATTACACATGGTCAACCACTGGTACTGCAGCACTCTCCTATAGAAAAGAATGGTGATAGAGACTTACTACAAATGTGCAAGTCACTACCAACAGTGTTCCCGAAAAGTAGTAATCTTACTCAAAAGCGTGGGTTACTATAAACAAGAAATTTGTGAATGCCACTTTGTAGTAAGTTTTGTAGTGTTTACCCAAAACCGGTCCTAGGATCCTTGTTTCTGGTCTAGGGAGGACTTGGCTTGGCAGCTCGGGCTAGACTGTTCCCATGAGGCACAGGGTCAAGACTGATTTGCATATGGCTGGGTCTAAACTGGGGAGTCATGGTGAGCAAAAGAACGATGGATTTAACCCAGATCTTTTGACTGGGGGTGAATGTTTTGATTTGTTTTGCATTCCATTCATCATTTGTGTGTCTTTTGCTTTCTCACCATAAGTGAGCCAGGTATGCCCAGATGTGGGTCCCGGCCCACTGTGCCACTGGATTCAAGCTAGCCTGGCTGATTAGGGGGTGAAACCCCATAACTGGTCCTAGGTGCTTGTTTCCAGTCAAGTGAGAACCTGGCTTGGCAGTTCGGACTGGACTTTGCCCATGAGGCACAGGATGAAGGCTGATTTGCATATGACTGGGTCTAAACTGGGGACGCATAGTGAGCAAAAAAACAATGGATTCAAACCAGGTCTTTTGACTGGGGGTGAATGTTGTGATTTGTTCTGCATTCTGCCAATCATTTGTGTGTCTTTTGCTTTCTCGCCCTAAGTGTGCTGGGTATGCCCAGATGTGGGTCTCGGGCTCACTGTGCCACGAGATTCCAGCTTGCCTGGCTGATGAGGGGTGAAACCCCGAAAGCAGTCCTAGATTGCTTGTTTCCGGTCCAGGGAAGACCTGGCTTCGCAGTTCGGGCTAAACTGTTCCCATGAGGTACAGGGTAAAGGCTGATTTGCATATGGCTGGGTCTAAACTGGGGAGGCATGGTGAGCAAAAGAATGATGGATTTAACCCAGATCTTTTGTCTGGGGTGAATTTTTTTATTTGTCCTGCATTCCGTCCATCATTTGTGTGTCTTTTTCTTTTCCACCTTAAGTGTGGTGGGTATTTCCAGACGTGGGTCACAGGCTCACTGTGCCACTGGATTCAAGCTAGTGTGACTGATGAGAGGTGAAACCCCGAAACTGGTCCTAGGAGGTTTGTTTCCAGTCCAGGGAGGACCTAACTTGGCAGTTGGGGCTGGACTGCTCCCATGAGGCACAGGGTCAAGGCTGATTTGCATATGGCTGGGTCTAAACTGGGGAGGTATGGTGAGAAAAAGAAGTATAAATGTAACCCAGATCTTTTGTCTGGGGTGAATTTCTTGATTTGTTATGCATTGCGTTCATCATTTGTGTGTCTTTTGATTTTCTGCCTTAAATGCGCTGGGTATGCCCAGATGTGGGTCACGGGCTCACTGTGCCACTGGATTCAAGCTAGCCTGGCTGATGAGGGGTGAAATCCTGAAACTGGTCCTAGGAGGCTTGTTTCCGGGCTAGGGAGGACCTGGCTCGGCAGTTCAGGCTGGACTGTTCCCATGAGGCACAGGATCAAGGCTGATATGAATATAGCTGGGTCTAAACTGTGGCGGCATGGTGAGTAAAAGAACCATGGATTTAACCCAGATCTTTTGACTGAGGATGGATGTTTTGATTTGTTCTGCATTCCGTCCATCATTTGTGTGCCTCTTCTTGAGATGTTGAAGGCACAGGCAAAATAGGCGCTGGCCTAGGGGGCCCCCTGATAGAGCCAGTTCTGATTTACAGAGAGTCTTGCCATTATGACCTTGAACAATCCTTCAAAATATTGTTTTAAATATGTGTGGGAGTCTATTATAGGCTTGTTGCAAAGAAAAGTTGTGTTGATGTTTGATGCAACATTTATAAAAAAAAACGTTAATTGTACAGTAAAACAGGACCTCACATAGGAGAAATGGTGGGGGGTTCACAAATATTAGTTGGAATAATATTAGTGAGCTGCTCCTGTGTTACAATATTGAAAAACACATCTCATTCCCGCAAAATCAGTTGTAAACACATTTAGAATTTGAACCAATGTGCCTGTGCACTTTCAGTGATCCGGCCAAATAGGTCATGAAAGAGCTGAAATTAGATCATCAATTAAAAGCTGTTCCACACAGAGACCCCCACCCCCAAATATTTTTGCCCAAGGCCTCAACAATTCTTAAGATGTCTCTGCTATGACGGAGGGTCTTTGATAGCAAAGGGGCCCCCTGACAAGCATGAACATCCTTTCGCACCTACCTCAACAAGAGCATACAGAAAGACCTTTTAGCCTCACCCCTTCTTGCACTCCTTCTCCACTCCCTCCATGGGGTTAGCTACAGGACAAAGGCAGTTGACACTTAAATGTTTTACCAGTTGGGAATGAGGATGTAGAAAAAAAATGAGGGCAGAAAAATCCGAATTGGAAAAATGCCTAGCTAAAAGCACTCCCAACCATGCAACATACCATCAGTACTTTAAAGGAATGTTCAGGTATATATAGAAGACTAGGTAAACTGCACTAGTGATGAGGATAAGAAGTATTTGGCAGAAGAAAGTACCTCTGGATATTGATTGCTTGAGTAACTCTAAGAGACAAATTAAGCAAGATGGCCAGTCGTTGAGAGGGCTGTGCAGGCTGAGACATAATCTGACTGAAATCCTGTGATAAAATGGACCAATGTAGCTGGCTGTCTGGGCTACACAACCGCCCATTAGATACTGCACTGGTGATGGAGCAAGGATTCGCAGGTAAAGCGACTTGCTCTCATTCATGAACCTCGTTAACTTGTAATAGTATTAATCAATCCTGTTTGTCATTAATATTTCACTTTTACAGTACACGCGGGTGTCCCAGAGACGCTTGCGTATGTGTCTATTAATCCTAATCACGCTTGCATACTACAGAATGGCCGCTTCGCAGAAATCCAGTCTGTCCATGCGTCGGTCATACCCATGTGATGTGACGCACTCGCAGTTTTGGAGGGATATTTCGCTCATGCGCATTGTAGCTAATATGGCCGCTTGTCTCTAAACACGCTTTCTGCTTGCCCATGCTGCTTTGCAGTTCTATCTATTTCTGCTTAACTCTTAACCGCTGTAGTTATTATGAAGTAAGGGGTGCAGTGTAGATTATCATGGTGTACAGTGTATTCATTTTTTCTGTGTTTCTAATTTGTTTTCGCTTACTTTTCATGTACCGCGTATCTGGGGGCCTGGGAGTGGGGAGTCGCTCCATCTTTGAAACCCATTACGACCCCGTCATGTGATGAGGGAGAAGTCAAACTGCGCAGAAGCAAAACCCCGCCAGCTGGCTGCTGAGGCTGGGATGCTCATGAGAACCTGAACTGTGACCCGGCCAGGGGAGCCGAGCTGTACCTGAACTTGAAACATATTGATACTTTACTGTGTGCTCTATTGTCCTCTTCTACACGTATGCCTGGGAACAGGAATGTAAGGGGTGGGTACTGAAATATAAATATTAATTATGGGAACCCAGAAGTTTAGGTGGTGACAATGACCTAACCACCTCTCCCGACCAATCATAAGTTGGGACCCTGTCACTTGCAACATTTGTGGGTGGTCTAGGGACCCGAAAAGAGTATAACTAGCCTAGGTTTAGTTAGAGAAATTGTCCGACTTGTCCGAATAGCTGACCTGTCACCGACCCAACGACTCTATAGGTGATTGATACAGAGAGCTGCGGAGCACTCTGTCTGAACTTTCCACAAACTCTAAGGGGTGGAAATAGTCTTAAGTGCTGGCGAAGCACTTTGCTGGGAGATTCGAGAACCCAATCGGGGTTACTGGCGGATTCCGTGCAGAGAAGGGGTAGCGCAGGCGTTGCATCCGAAGCTGCAGGTGTTGGTCGTGCCCTTTGGTGAGCCCAGTCCTGACCCAAAGTCCTGAGGGGTAACCTGTCCTGATTTTCCGTGAGCTGTACCTGCTCACCTACTGGCATCCTAAATCCTTGAGGGTCCTTGTCCTCGTCCTCCTAAACTGACCCGTGGCCAGGGTTAGTCCTCATTCCTGTCCTAGGTAAATATAACTGTGGGTGTCCGTTTACTATCCCTTTTCCTTCCTGCTCTTTAATAAAGCCTCTATGCCCATGATATTCTCTCTGTTCCCTCTAATGTCGCATATGCAAACTGTTTATTAGTATGTTCCATTTTTTCCCCTTCCTGGAGGGCATATTGAAACTGTTTTTGCTTGAATAGTGTGATGAACATTATTGATGTTTAGGATCTAAATTTAGGTTAATAGATAGACTAAGATTAGGGTTTGAATCACTTATAGGTTTTTTTGGAATTCACTGACTAATGTGCTTTTAACTTACCTTCCCTAGCATAAGCCTGAATCTGAATAGCATGTTCCCTCTTACCCTTACCCATTAGATTTTCCACTCACACTCAAATGGTGCAGGCCCTTATCCATAGCTATATTATTGTTGTAATCTTGATCATTGATGTTCTGATTTGCATCAGTCTTATTCTCTTGTCACTTTGAATTTTACTTACTATATAAAAATCCTTAAACCCCCCAGGTGTCTGTGGTCATTGAAGACTTACAAAGTGTTATTGAATGAATAGAGTAAATGTTTAGAATTATCTTGTCACTTGTCCTCTACTAGCTCCTGATCCGTCAGGAAGAGTAAGTGCCTGTGGTAAGTCAGGTTCCATGGTAATAGTGTTACAGAAAACACATACAAAGTACTGATAGAGGTGTGTAAACTCGCCCGACTCACAAATTAGTGTCATAATCACGTCATGGGCCCAAGTGCGTGAAAATCTGGTAAACTCAGAGCCGGGTGACCTGCGCGCTCTATCAGTATTTTCTGGTAGAAGAGATATGGTTAGGACTAGTTAAGATAGGTAGATAAGATAGTTTCTGTTGAACCGTGAAAAATAAAATGTGCTGCTAAATATTTTTGCTGCTAAAATAAGGATTGTTATTGCATTTAAATGTCATAGAATAAGTTTATTATATCTCATGAAATATTAAGTATATTACTAACCAATTGTAAGTGATTGTTTTCGTGTTGTGGGGATCCCCGGGGAAATAAAATAGCAGGCGGTGAGTAGAATCCACTTGGCTGTGAGGTCACTGGCTAGGAGGGAGATTAGTGCATGGTTAGGCAGGACTGGAAGCGCTAATTAGGATTTTTCATGAATTTATTGATGTGTGACTATCTGCAAATATTAAGGATTTAATTAAACTAAATTACGATGACCTAGTTAAAAATACTATAATTTTGCCAAAAAAATGGCATAAACTTTCTTTAAATATCATTGGCAGAATCAACTTGATTCGTATGATAATTTTACCTAAATTTCTGTACTTTTTTCGTTCTATTCCCTTGGCATTATGCAATTCCTTTTTTAAAAATTAGACGGGGTATTCAGTAGTTTCATTTGGGGATATCGCAAAGCCCGCAGATCGATGACACTATTAAAAGGCGCTATCGATATGGGAGGGTTGAACTTCCCAGACTTTAAGTTGTACTTCTGGGCAGCATTCGTTGGACGCTTACGATACATAATTAACTCTGAAGGTACAGAAAAGCAACCTTATTTCCTTACATTTATGTTTGATCTAGATGCAAAAATGTTCTTATGGAGAATTAATGACCCCAACTATTACAAAAGAGTTCGTTTTAAGATAGCGAGGGATCTAGTTAAAATTTGGCGTAATATCCAGGCCTTCTGTAACGTGAATTTTTTCCATCCTAATTTGATTTTGTGGGGAAACCCCGGCTTACCGGGAATATTCAACGATGGATTAACTAACATATGGGGAACACATGGAATAAAAAAGCTAGGGGATCTGTACGGAGCACAAGGGCGCCTAAGTTTTGAAACACTTAAAATACTATATAATATCCCGGACTCTACGAAGTTCAAGTACCTGCAGCTATCCGATTTTTTTCTCGAAAAATTAAACTAAAGAATATTTCTGATTCAAGCATATGGGATAATTTCTATTCACAGGAAACTAAATCATTAATTAGTGGTTGTTATAAATCTCTCAACACTTATAGAAACATAGACTGCAAAATAATATCAGATAAGTGGAGCAGGATGTTAGGGACCAATATTACTCCGGCTGTAATAAGTTCATCTCTACGTAATATTAATAAGTTGGTCTCATCGTCAAGTTTAAGACTGCTGCAATTTAAAATAACCTGTATGCTTTATCATACCCCAGAAAGAATAACCAAATGGGCCTCGAATAGCATATATAGTGAACGAACTAAGTGCCCCAAATGTGCGTTGGTTGCAGCAGGTTTGGTGCACATATTTTACACCTGCCCTAAACTTTCTGAATTTTGGACATCTTTTCAGAATATAATAACACTGAAATTAGGGAATATACCCCCCTTAGATTCTGCGTTAGTTATGTTAGACACTAATGGTAGGAATATCCAACACAAATCATTATTTACTATTATGGTAACTTGTGCTAAACTTATAATTGCTCGCGCTTGGATCTCCCCTAAACCCCCACATATAATGGAATGGTGGTCTCTCCTAATGAAATTCATAGTATGGAATTAGCGCTGGCTAGGCTTGGGGGTACCAAATCTCTAGCTAAATTCAATAAAATCTGGAGGTCTCTCATATTTTAGTTTAAAAAATCATGTTTAATCTAGATCACTATTGTCTTCTGTTTTATATGTGTCAAGATACATGTATATATTTTGTTTGGATCTAACAAGATATTTGCCAAATGATCTAATGCCAACCTAACGTTAACCTTGTAGACGTCTTGATTATTTCTTTTAATTTGACTCATTTTTGTATACTGTTGGTTCTTGTGTTGCTAATAAAAAAAAAAAAAGAATTTATTGATGTGTGAATGTTAGCTACAAATACCTTGATGAAACTCCTGTTGTGATATCACCTATGAAGGGTCACAGACGGCAGGAGTAATTAGTTCTTTGGGGCTTGGATGACAGCAAAAAAAGGACACTGGTGAAAATTGACTTAGTATATATCCCGGAAAGAAGTGGATTAGTCAAAAGAGTAGCAGGTTCTCGATTTGCTTGTGTGAAAAGGATAGGCAGAAGAGATCTATCTGTAGTGAATGAAAAGTAGACAAAAGAGGTTTACTTGCAGTAAAAGGAAAACCCTCTTTCTTTTTAAAACCCTCAAGCACAGCGGCGAACGTTATACGTTGTTAACTAAAATTCGCATTTGCACTTTAAGGAAAAAGTTTCCGTTACCTTGTGAAGGAGGGAGTAGGTCGCAAGGCTGCACTGACGTCACTCCGTGCCGCGCTGGTATTGGTTGAGCCAGCGGGTGTGTAGCGAAGCCAGAATTGTAAAGGAGGGGTGAGTGCCGAAGAGTGAGACCGCGTCTCACGAAGGGGGGCGCACCCATTGGTTGACAGATTCTGGAACCTCAGTGCTGATTGGTTGCCGCGAGTTGAAAGACGCACTAGCATTGGAAGCACATAAGTAAACAAAATTAATCAATCCGAGCTTGAGGATAGTTTGGAGAGGTGTATGTGGTATCCTGAATTCTTACCTAATCTGCAAAACCTAGGTTTTCATAAGAATCAGATGCTAAGAGGCAGACCTTACAATATGTACGGAGGAAAGAGAAAATTGACTCTTGCCGAAAAGATCAAGAATTATTTCAAGAAAGACAAACCCATTAGAACTAGGGAGGGTGTGATCATTCCACCTCCTAATACTCCCGCATCCTTTATGATGTTTGACAAAGGGTACCATACTTGTGTGTGGTTAGAAAATTGGGTAAAGTACACTGAAGACGATGGAGTCCTAGCATTTCCCCTCGATGGTACTTTTAATGATAGAATCCTGTTTAACTTGAGAACCCGAATGAATGAACTGCACCCCCGACCCAGATTGACCCAGTATGAAGCTTTAGAGGAATGGGAAATTGAGGCTCTGGAACGAGACAGACCCCGAATGGATAAGGGAGTAAGCAAGTGGTATCCAAAATTGCAGCGGGAAACAAAGGAGCAAAAGATGAAGCAGTGGAGACAGAATATGATGGTTGATGGACTATTTCCGTGTTTGGGGTAACAGAACAGGGAGAAGGGAAAAAGACAGAGAAAACTCGACATCTAATGGCCATGGGGGATTCAGAGGATGAATATCTGGAGGATTTGTTGATGAAAAATCCACCTCCTTATGCTGAAGCGCCGGGAACCCTAAGTTCGAAAAATCCTTTTTTCCGACATCCCAGAAGTAGAAGGGCCAGCGAGACAGATGTAACTGGGGCTGGTAGCAAACCCAGTAATAGTGATGAATTTTGCAGACCTAGTACCCCAGTCCCAAATTACCGACCTTTTGGTGAAGATAGACCAGGGTTAGCCATCCCCACTGCCCCGAGTATATACCCTCCATTAGTGCCCCAAATAATGCATGACAACTCGTCAGAAAGGGTTTTACATGAGAAAGAAAGAGATGCCCTGATTAAGCTGCAAAATGATTTAATTCAGACTATAGCTCAAATACATCCTAGTCCTGACGCCCTGACAATCCCAGTAACTATTGGTCCTGCTATACCCCTTTACGGGGATAGGCAGGCTGGTCCAAGAACACCAGTCATTACTCCAATCTCAGCACCCCCAAGAAAAGAGCCACTAGTAGTTGATGATCAGGCGAGTGAATGTGAGTCCGTGATCTCCCTAATGGATTTGCCCATAATGGAGCCTGGGACCAGTGAACCTCGGGCAGGGAGTCAGGCCAAGGCAAAGGAAGTCCTAATTGAAACAACGTCAGGGATTAGGAGTGCCACCATGGTGACACCAGAGGAACTAGATAGATGGACTAAAGAGATAGACAGGGAAACTCCCCCGCCCAAACCTTTGGATATTTACAGGCTAAGGATAGAAATGGAGGAACTAATGGCCGGAAATGTGGGATTAGACAGATTAAATACTCTTAACGAAGAAGAGTTGCTGTTTATCAGCAAGAGCCTTACCCGCAATACCAGAGTGCTCCGCGAAAAACTAATGGACACTGCTGCGGACATGGGAATTGATGTAAATCGATCCAAAGTCTTGCAGAAACCCTATAGAGCCGAATTCTCCGATAAAGATCTGGAGAACATGAATGTGTCAGGAAAGAAAATACAGATAAAGGAATTGCTGAACATACTGCAGAAATGGGGAGATCTAGATAAATGGAAAGCCAGGTGGGCAAAGAAAAAGGAAGATAGTAAGGTCAAACCAAAGGCTTTTGAATACGTGTTAAAAGAAGTAGGCCAAGCAGAAAAACTGTATCCCATGAGAGAAGTGCCAGGTGGGAAATATGTACATGTCCCGTGGTCCCGGCAAGACATTGTGTCTTTTACCAATGACTTCCCAAAATTGAGAGAGAAGCCAGTGGAGTGGCATAGGCAGGTGGAGCGATTTGTGAAAGTCCAAAAGTGTCTCCTGAAGGACCTGGATGGGTTCTTTGACATTGTAGTTCCTGTAGATTTATGGACTGATTGCAAGATAGCAATTGATTGGCCCAGTGACGAATATGCAAGGGACTCCCTAACTGGAGCTACTTCCCCAGATGTAATGAGAAAATATGACCAAGTCATACAATACCTAAAAGGAAAGGTACCAGCGAAAGAAACTGATTGGACCCGAATAGATAGAACTACCCAGGATCATAATGAAACGGTGCATTCCTATTATGAAAGACTATTACAGGTATTCAAAACCTACAGTGGCATCGATAATATTGAAATGAAGGATATGACTCATTTCATTTATCGATTCGTGTTGGGTTTGAGACCGGAGATATCTCAGTGGATTAGAGACAATAAAATCTGTTGGCAGGGAAAGCCCATAGATGATATCCTCAAGTACGCTAAGTACTGTGAGGATGAAATGGAGAACAAAAAGAAGGCCCTGAAGGAAAAGGGGATGTGGGCACAAGTAAAATTGGCCGAGCAACAAGAGAAACAGTTAAACAAAATGAATAGTAATGCTCCAAACACTAGGGGAGTGCGTGCTTGGCGCCTCCCTACCGGTAGACCAGACATGGCCATACATTGAAGGAAAGGTTGAAGGAAATGATGTCACCTTTCTGTTGGACACTGGTGCTACCCGTTCGACTGTAAGAACAGCGGACGTTCCAAACCTACCCCTCTCGGGAGAAGCGATCCAAGTAGTGGGCGTATCAAATGAGATAATTAGTATACCTGTAACTGAACCGATGGAGATTTCTATAGGGAATTTCAAAGAGATGCACAGATTTGTTGTCTGTGATTCTAGTCCAGTGAATCTACTGGGACGTGATTTGTTGTGCAAAATGAACTGAACCATGTTTTGCACGCCAAAAGGCGTCGAAATTCAGACCCCAGATGAAGATGGCCTGTACAAACTAATGTTGTTAAGACCCGATGCAGCAGTTAAAGCTCTGACCATTCACGACTTACCTGAAGAACTCCAACAAAAGGTGATACCAGAGGTATGGGATTTCACCGGGAGAGATGTAGGATTGATGGCAAATGTAGACCCAGTTAAAATAGCCATTAAACCCAATGCTACCTACCCAAAAACTAGACAGTTTAAATTAGTGCAGAAGTAAAAGCTGGAGTCGCATTCGAAATAAACAGATTACTGGAGGCAAACATAATACAGGAAGTAATGAGCAGTCCTTGTAATTCACCCATAATTGGAAATAAAAAGCCTAGCGGAAAGTACAGGGTAGTGCAGGACCTGCGAAAGGTGAACCAGATTGTTGTGCCTTGCTGTCCCATTGTGCCAAACCCTGCAGTGATCCTGTATCAGATCCCATGGAATGCGGAATGGTTCACTGTCATTGATTTGTGCCATGCGTTCTTTTCTATCCCATTGCACCCAGACAGCAAATTTCTTTTCTCGTTTGAGTTTGACAGTCATGGCTACGTCTGGAATCGTGTTTCTCAGGGGTACACAGAAAGCCCCTCAATATTTAATCAGATTCTAAAAAGATGCCTTGAATCCTTAGTCCTACCAAAAGAGTCTGTCTTGGTTCAGTACATAGACGAACTTCTAGTGGCGTCTAAAAGTCAAAGCGACTGTGTTACTGATACCATTGCCTTACTAAATCATTTAGGCAAGGGAGGACATAAAGTATCACCTGACAAATTGCAGTTTTGTAAAAATTCAGTGAAGTATCTGGGGCACCAGATAGAAAAAGGTATCAGAAGGGTTACTTCAGAAAGAATTAGAATAATTCGAGATATGGAATTACCCAGAACCCAGAAGGAAGTCAGAATGTTCCTAGGGGTTGTGGGATACTGCAGACAGTGGATTGTGGATTTGCTGTTCTAGCCAAACCATTGATAAAAATGACCAAGAAAGGAGTAGATGATCCAGTTAGCTGGGATGACGAAAGTATGGCAGCCTGGATAAAATTATAAAATTGTCTATGCTCAGCCCCTGCATTGGGAATGCCCAATTATTCCAAAAACTTTGAATTGTTCTGTGATACACGAGACAATTGTGCGCTATCAGTCCTAACACAAGAACATGGTCTGACTAGACGTCCAGTGGCCTACTTTTCAGCCACTCTGGACCCAGTGGCTGCTGTGTTACCCGGGTGTCTGAAAGCAGTGGCTGCTACTTGCACGAGTCTGGAACAGAGTGAAAACATTGTCATGGGACATCCTGTAACGGTTTATGTTCCACATTCAGTTGTGATCCTGTTAACCCGAACCAAGTACCAATATCTCACACCTAGTCGGCTGACTAAGTATGAGAGAATTCTTATTGGTGCAGAGAATGTGATAATTTCCCGATGCAATATTTTAAACCCTGCAACTTTATTGCCCCTCACCCAAAATACAGAAGTGGAGGGCAAAATTGAGCATAATTGCATTGACTTAACTGAGTTTAGCACCAAACCACGACCTGATATAAAAGAAACGGCCCTTCCCATAGAGGATCTTGTGATGTTTGTGGATGGCTCCTGTTTGAGACATGAGGATGGCGGGTTGAGTGCTGCCTATGCTGTAGTCACACTGGAAACGACCCTAGTGGCATCCTATTTAAGCAAAATAAAATCTGCCCAAGTAGCCGAGTTAATAGCATTGGCCAGAGCTTGCAAGCAAGGGAAAAATAAGAGAGTAACCGTATACACTGACAGTCAATATGGTTACGGGGTTGTTCATGACTTCGGCCAGCTATGGTTGCAAAGAGAATTCATGACTTCCTCAGGTACCCCTATCAGAAATGGAAAAGTGGTACAAAACCTACTGGAAGCAATCCAGTTACCCAAAGAATTGGCGGTAGTCAAATGTGCTGCTCACAAGTCTGGTAACGATGATGTGACAGCCGGAAATAGATATTCTGACCAAATTGCCCAATATTGCGCCCGATACAAAATGTCCCTAAAAATCAAATTATGGGGAGGCGGAAACAGCTGCCAACTTATGGTGTTTGAGAATGTATCAACCTGGAAGGAACTGAGAGAGTTGCAGCAAGCAGCAGAGGAGGATGAAAAACACAGATGGGAGACTGAGGAATGTCAGCCCAGGGACAGGGATGGTATTATGGTTGATAAGACGGGTGTGCCTGTGTTACCAGATAGCATGGCTGCCCCAATGGCCCGGATGATACATGGAGATACCCATATTGGGAGGGATGCAATGTGCCGTATGTTTCACCAAGTGTTCTATAACTCAAAGTTCAGGAACATCGCGGATATGATTTGCCAGAGGTGCTTAGTGTGCCAGCAGTTAAACGCAGGGAAAAGGACTGTAGTAGAGCAAAGTACCATTGGAAGGGCTGAAGGTCCCTTTGTCAGACTACAGGCAGACTTTATTCAGTTGCCCATGTTTTAAAGGATATAGATATGTCCTGGTAATAGTTTGCCTATTCTCAAGGTGGGTGGAAGCCTGAGAATAATGATGCCCTTACTGTAGCCAAGTTGTTACTCAGGGAACTAATACCTAGGTATGGATTTCCAGAGACAATTGAAACAGACAGAGGTGGGCACTTTGCCAACGATGTTTTAAAAGAGCTCTATACAGCTTTCAAGATTGAGCCTAAGCTACACTGTGCATATCGTCCAGAGGCTTCTGGAATAGTCGAACAAGTGAATGGCACTATAAAATCAAGATTGGCCAAGATGTGTATTTCTACCAAATTGAACTGGATAGAAGCTTTACCCCTTGTCTTGATGGGATTAAGAAGCATTCCAAATCGAAAGACAGGCCTAAGCCCCCATGAAGTACTAATGGGAAGAGTGATGCGACAGGCATGGGTACCTGGACACAAACTGCTGAGTATTTCTGATGATTTGGTGCTAGAATACTGCAGGCAGCTGGGTGACCAAGTGCCTTCTATCTCTCACCAGATTGGGGAGGCTGCTGTCGAATGGCCAACCACTCCAGCCCATAAACTGAAACCTGGGGATTGGGTTGTGTTGAAGAAGCATACCCGGAAGAGTTGCCTTGGACCAAAGTGGGGAAAACCGAGGCAAGTGATCCTTGTCACTACCACTGCTGTAAAGTGCGCTGGCGTGCCTAAGTGGATTCATGCCAGCCATACCAAGAAGGTGACCGAAGAAGAGGCGGCTGAGGCTGAAGGTGGTGCAGCTGAGGAGACTCCAGACGAGGGTCCGAATCTAGCTGATGTAATACTACTGAGCACCAGTCAAGACGAATGGTTCCCAGCAGATGACCTGATTCTTGATCCAATAAGAACCAGAAAATATTCCTACCTAGATAGAGAGTGGGATAGTGAGGACGAGACAGGGCTAGAAGAAGGTCAGGTTATCGAGATTCACGTCAGACCTGATCAGGAAATAGGTCAAGTAGGGACAGACCAAGTCATCGACACTCCTCCGAAGACTCCAGAGACTGAAAAGGGACTGATAGTAATTAAAGCTGAAGTTCATGCGGAAGAAAAGCAAGGGTTCGAAGTGCATGATCAGGAACAGATAGACATAGACCAACGTGTTCAGGAAGCAGAGTCCAAACCAGTTGAAAACCAAAGTCAAACACAAAATATACCTGAACAAGGCCAGCTTAGAAACCAGGCGGAAGAAACTGAAGAAAGACCTGGAACTAGTCAGACAGGAAGGGAAAAGGACACTGCCAAAACAATAGTGCCACAACAGAATGAAAATAAAAGAGTTAGTGAAGAGGGCCCAACTACAGTAATAACAAAAAGGCTCAAGAAGAAAAGTGAACCCAGATACATAAAAAGACTGAAATTAAGATTGAAAACAGTAGAAGAGAAAAAAGAAGACCGGAAAAGAGCTGTTAGCGAAAGACAGAGAGCAGGAACTCAGCAAAACAGACGCAGTACCAGAGTAAAAAGACTAAATAAAATCTATCGGAGTCCTGAATGGACCTATTTGGTGTTGGAAGAGATTGATGATCCTGAAGTGAGTGACAAAAGTGACCAAGATTCGATTGAGGATCTGAGTCCTGAGGAAGAAGACCCGACTTGAAAGTGAAACTGCGTAAGCCTCTTGTGTTGAGAAACAAAGAGGGGTTGGTAAAGCCACCTGTAAGCTAAAATGTCTGATTCAAATGTGAATGGAAGACCTAGAGGGACTTGTTGTAAAACTTGCTGTAAAATTTGCTTATACAGCATAGCAATAGTTATAGTAGTATGGATAGGAATAACAGTCTTTATACCTTTTATGATAAGTAAAGATAATAACTTGTACCCTACTAAATCAATGACCCCAGACACAGAAGCTGTACATACCGAAGAAACACCACGAAGTGTAGAAAGACGTGACAATTCAGTCAGCCTGAGACAAACACGACCTGACTTCCAGATGAGGAAGGACTACATTTTCACAAAATGAGAAACAGATCACATTTAAATGTCTTTGCAAATCTTTTAGTGCATTACGTAGAAGCTATGGAAATAGAAGATTGTTATGTTTGCATGAAGCTACCTACTTCAGTAGCTGAAGGCGTGACCTATCACCATCTACCCCTGACCTTTGGAATTTCCTGTAGTATATTAGCAAGCTTATTTTATAGAAGCACTTTACAGTACTACTATTCAAACACTGACGTGATTTTTTCTGAACTGCCTATTCGGGGAAACCTGAACATTGTGCATGTCAGAAGTGAAGTGACTCGTTACATGGGAGAATACTTCCTGACTATAGGTGACATAGATTTAAATGAAGCTCGCAGAGTTAATTTGACGTGTTCATTACATGAACAAGAGAAAATGTTTTTGAAAATGGCAGAAAAGAGAAGGGAGAGTTTCCAAAGAAAGGCCAATGATAAGAGACAGAAAACTCCTAAATGGGCCGAAAACATGGAAGGCACCTCAAATGGCGAAGCAAGTCCTGCGCTGTTACTGGATTTTGAACGGAAAGGGAAACTCTGTCTTCATTGAGAAAAGACTAGTTATTATAACAATGTATTCATCGGTTCCAGTGAATGCGAACATAATTACAAGGTAATTGGAGGTTGGGGTTTCAAAAAGGGGTCAGAACCTGTGTTTCCCGGAATTTATTATATATGTGGAAACAAGGCTTATTTCAAATTACCGGATCACTGGTATGGAAGCTGCTATTTTGGCATCGTCTTCCCGAAAGTATACCACGTGAACAACGCCGCTGGAAGCAATGAAAATACTAATGGTTTAGTACGTAGTAGACGTGAAAGTGTAGGAGAAATTATAGGTGATATATTTAGTGCACTGATACCTGGAGTGGGAGTGGTTCTCAATACTCACCGTATTTGCAAATTATCTACAGTAGTGGATCGGTTATCAACTGACACTGCTGCTGGATTCCTGCTGGTCAATACTGAAATGGTTGCAATCAGATCAATGGTTTTACAGAATCGCCTTGCTCTTGATACCTTATTGGCAAAAGAGGGCGGAGTCTGCAGGATGCTGAAGGCGCAACATTGTTTCACTTACATTCATGATAAGAGTGTAGAAATTAAGAAATATGTACGAAACATAACTAATTTGGAAAAAGAACTCAAAACACTGGAGGTTGATAGTGCATGGAAGAGACTGACTGATGGTCTCTCCTCTATAGGTAGTTGGTTTTCTAACATAGGCCGCAGCCTTGTGGGAAAAATACTGATGCCAATAGCTGGAATAAGTCTGATTGTGTTCATTATAATAATGTGCTGCAAATGCCAAAAATGCAGAAAGAAGTATACTGTAAATAGGAGGGGAGTGAAACGAAATGTGGATGAGTTGGAATTAGAGGAATTAAGAAATCAGATTTATAAGAAGGCCAAGAGTTTCCATCCTAATAAGGATGCTGAGAAGAAGGTCAACAACAAATTTATAGAAATAGAGATGAATGACATGTGAGAAATAAAAATAAAAAAGAAGTTGGCATCTGTTTCCATTAATAGTGATGATAGTAAATATCATCAAAGAGGGGATTGATGGAGCAAGGAATCGCACGTAAAGCGACTTGCTCTCATTCATGAACCTCGTTAACTTTAATCACTGGATTGAGCCCTCGATTTCACCCGCCAGTGCTCCAGAAGTCATTATCAGTTCAGACATGGCTATATGCAAATCATTCTGACCCTGTGCCTCATGGGAACAGTCCAGCCCGAACTGCCAAGCCATGCCTTCCCTGGGCCGGAAACAAGCTTCCGAGGACCGGTTTCTGGCATTCCAGCCGTTTTCAGCCCGGCTTGCTTGCATCCAGTGGCAAAGTGAGCAAGGGACTCACGTCTGAGCATACCCTGCCACACTTATGGCGGCCAAAAATGGTACAAAAGGGGGTGGTGATGGACGGAGCATCTGAATCAATCAAACACTCACACTCAGTCAAAAGATCTGGGTTTAATCCATCACCGTTCTTTAGCCCACTCTGCCACCCCAGTACAGACATGGCTATATGCAAATCAGTCTGACCCTGTGCCTCATGGGAACAGTCCAGCCTGAACTGCCAAGTCATGCCTTCACTGGACCGGAAACAAGCTTCCGAGGACCGGTTTCTGGCATTCCAGCCGTCTTCAGCCCGGCTTGCTTGAATCCAGTGGCAAAGTGAGCAAGGGACTCACGTCTGAGCACACCCTGCCACACTTATGGCGACCAAAAGCGGTACAAAAGGGGGTGGTGATGGACGGAGCATCTGAATCAATCAAACACTCACACCCAGTCAAAAGATCTGGGTTTAATCCATCACCGTTCTTTAGCCCACTCTGCCACCCCAGTTCAGACATGGCTATATGCAAATCAGTCTGACCCTGTGCCTCATGGGAACAGTCCAGCCCGAACTGCCAAGCCATGCCTTCCCTGGACCGGAACCAAGCTTCCGAGGACCGGTTTCTGGCATTCCAGCCGTCTTCAGCCCGGCTTGCTTGAATCCAGTGGCAAAGTGAGCAAGGGACTCACGTCTGAGCATACCCTGCCACACTTATGGCGGCCAAAAGCGGTACAAAAGGGGGTGGTGATGGACGAAGCATCTGAATCAATCAAACACTCACACCCAGTCAAACGATCTGGGTTTAATCCATCACCGTTCTTTAGCCCACTCTGCCACCCCAGTTTAGACATGGCTATATCCAAATCAGTCTGACCCTGTGCCTCATGGGAACAGTCCAGCCCAAACTGCCAAGCCATGACTTCCCTGGACCGGAAACAAGCTTCAGAGGACCGGTTTCTGGCATTCCAGCCGTCTTCAGCCCGGCTTGCTTGAATCCAGTGGCAAAGTGAGCAAGGGACTCACGTCTGAGCATACCCTGCCACACTTATGACGGCCAAAAGCGGTACAAAAGGGGGTGGTGATGGACGGAGCATCTGAATCAATCAAACACTCACTCCCAGTCAAAAGATCTGGGTTTAATCCATCACCGTTCTTTAGCCCACTCTGCCACCCCAGTGCAGACATGGCTATATGCAAATCAGTCTGACCCTGTGCCTGCTGAATCGGCTGTAGGTTGCTGGGGTGATCCCCCCCCCTCTGAGGCACCGAGATTGGTGGAGCAGTCGAGCGCGGCAACACAGACGATAGAGAACCAAGAAGTCAGGTAGTGAGTGAGACTGCGCGATTGGCTGCCTGTGATGCCAGCTGAGGCCTGGACTGCTGCCAGCGCCGGCCGAGTATTGTGGGGACAGGCCGCTGGGTGAATCCAGCCAAGGCGATTGTGTGGCTGGAGGCAATAGTGTGCCAGGTCGGACTTCAACAGGCCTTCCTGCCCACATGCTTTAGCGGGTGTGGTTGAAACGCCACCCGATTCATTTTGGTGAGACATCGGGCCACTGGGACATAGCTCCCACATATTCCTTCCGGCATTGCCCCGTAGACAGCTTGGAACAGCCAGTATATGTACTGGCCTGGATGTGTTCGATTGCCAGTTGAGGACTCCAAGGATTGGATCAATGAATATCAATATTCCCCCCAGATGGTGAGGTGGCACATGTTAAAAAACCCTTGATTGCACACCCGGCCACCATGTGGGCTGGCTTAGAACCAAACTCTATTGATCAACCTCCAGAGACACTTCTGGAATAACCATACATGCCTGGCTTGTCAGAGAAGAGTGTGGGCAACTACACCCTAGTGCTGGTGCTGCCAGTCGCTTAGGCGAGGCCCAATTACTGCGCTACGATGTCTGTGCCTTGTTAACACAAACCTACACTCCTCAATAAATATGGGGAAAACAAATACTAAACAATCTAAACTCCCATTTGAAATAAGAGACTTACGAGGCACACAAAATCAGAACAAGACCCTGAAGGTGAAACAGAGAGGGGAACATCACACAAACAGAGGAGTGGGATTTAATTCCAGGGGCCTTACAATCTCGCTATATGGAGACAGTGTGACACTTTATATTAGCGACCCAACAGTAAATACACTGCCTATCTTACAAGAGCTGACTAGATTCGGAGGCCTATCCTGAATCCAAATCAATTAGTCCAAGTCAATAATGTTTCCATTGACGGACCGTATAGCTCTGTTCACGCTTGATTACCCTTTGAAATGGGAAGAAGGCCCAGTAAAATATCTAGGGATTTGGCTTAGCTGAGATGTGCAGGAGCTATGGGAGATGAACTATGGGCGCACGGTCACCTGGCTTGAGGAGAACATTAAAATATGGTCCCGCCTTCCATTGTCATTAGCGGGTAGAATAGCAATAGCGAAGATGATATTCCTGCCCAAATTGTTTTATCTATTTGTCAATCTCCCGCTTCCCCTCACTCAGGCTTTTCTCAACGAGATGAGAACCTTAATGATCAGATTGATATGGGCCAGGAGACAGGCGAGAATTCCATGGGAGCTGCTTACAATACCGCAAGGTGGGCACGCGGATATTCCCTTATATGCCTATTGTGCCCAGGCCCACTTCCTACATTACTGGATACACCCTACCCCGTTTCATCCCTATGTGGTGATCGAGCTGGATAAAGCTGCTTCTACACCACTAAATGTAGCAATCTTTACTAAATTCAAAAGACCTAAAAACAAAACAGACACCACGGAAACGCTGCATTGGGCTTGGGACAGACTACGTGTAAGAGCAGGTATGGAAGTGTTATATGCCCCTTCGGCTCTACCAGCACATGATCCCTTGATGCCAGCACTGGCTGACCATGGTAAGGTGAGGAGAGCTGGGAGATTAGGTATGACCACGTTTTCAGATTTCTAACCGAATGCCACCTTTATATCCCAGTCAGTGCCGACTGTGGAGTCCAGGTCCCATTCTCGGATTTGCAGTTATATTACCGAATCAGCGCTCCAGCCGCCAGATGAACAGGTTTTTCCCCTCCCCCAGCCTACACTAAGTGTCCTAGTGCAACTGTTGAATAACTCTTCTCAACATAGACTGATAACACACTTATATCACACAATACAAAGTGCTTCCCCGGTCACGCAACCAAAAGCTCTAGCATGCTGGAATGAGGAATTATCTACACCTCTGACTGAGAAACAGTGGAGGTTCTGCTGTGGACAACTGGAGGCAACGTCTCTAAATTAGAAACTCTGCCTGATTCATTTTAAGTTGCTACACATGTGTTATAGAACACCCATACAGTTACACCACAAAGGGCTTCGGGAGGACTAGAAATGTTAGAGATGTCCCTCTGCCCAGGTCTCATTCATACATTCATACAACTGGCCTGGTATGGTCCTTAGATTGCGCAATATTGGTCAGGGATATCCAAGGTGGTCAGTACAATACTGCAAAAGACACTGGAGCCAAAGCCATACTTGGGGCTGCTGCGCTACACGAAGAAAGCTCCAGCAGAAACTTGGTGCTTTTCGTCCATGTTGCTCTTATTAACCATGAGATGTGTGGCTATTCATTGGGGCAGACTAGGTGTGCTGAAGGTGAAGGCCCGGGTTATGGATGTTACATCTGTCCGGAGCAGCTAAAAACCTTCTGGGAACGGGTGCCTGTGGCCTCTTGCCCTAGGGATATCTAGAAACCCTTTTTGAAATGGACCAGAACACAAGGTCCAGAGGCTATGGCTCTATCCAAATCCCCTGAGTAAATATTGTTCAGCTAGTATTGTTCAGCTAGGGGATTGCTGGGTGGAGTTGGGTTGTCTTCGGATATATATGTAGTCGCTGTAACAGACACCGGCTTGTGGACTATCTTGGCCTCGATTGTTTAACCTGTATAATGAGTATGCCTATTGTGTGATGACAATACTACTTGGCTTGGTGATTCCCATATGCTGCACTGCATTCTCGACCTTTTGTTGTTCTTTGTTTGCTGTAATTTTTTTGATCTGACATTAAGGATAATGTATTTACATTGTCGACAAGGCAAGCCGGATATTGCTGATTTTATCTTGTATTTCTCCTTCGGTTATGTACATATTACGTTGAAATGCAAACAAACAAATGTATTTAAAAAAAAAAGATACCAAATATAGATTCCAATCTAGAACAGTGAGCAGCCTTCTTGAACTGGTATGAAGAAACCATGAAATGAAAGCAGGGATCCATGGTGTGGAACCTGAAAAACAACTTTGAGAAACAGAGATAACAAATTAGTCATTAGGGGGGCAGAGTTTGGACTTGTGGCCCTTCGGAACCACCCCACCCCCTTATTCAGTTAGTCAAATGACTAGTCTTTAGCCCAAAGCAGTAACAGAGAAGAAGGAGGATGTACTAGATAGCTTGAGTTTTGCTAAACTAGCAAGTGATGATAAGGCTGTGGCGCCAGTAGCACCTGACAGGAGAGGAATCAGTAGTGCACAGGTATGTGCAGAGAGCACAGAGGTTACAGCACAAGTGCCACAAGTGTAAGAACGCGACAAAAGGTGGGTGTGGCCGCCGCTAATATCCTTCCATTATCCTGCTCTGTTGTGACTGTCCATGACCACAGGCAGCATCTGGGGAGTAGGGGAGAGGTGAGCTTTGCTCCGGTGCTGCTCTGCCAAACATTGGACACCTGTGGCGCTGGAATCCTGAACAAGGACACGCCAGACACCGTAATGGCGGCCGTGCGGCTCTGATCCCTGCAGCATCTACATTGAGACACAATTGCGACACGGCTGGATACCTGCATGCTCCGCATCGAACCACAGCAGAGGATGCACAGCCAGGGGGTGAGCGGCCCGGTGACAGCGTGCTGAAAACTCCGCTGGCCACACACTTTGAACCCCCTGGCACTGGCAGACAGATGCAAGGAGCGCGCCACACGCTGGGGAAGTGAAATTACGCTGGCACCCTTCTTCACAGGTCAGTCTAGGTCCTAAGGCTCAAAATGGCCGGCGGCAGCAGTTGATTACAGTCAGTGAGCCCCTCGCCCCAGAATCTGCAATCCTGCTTTGTGCAGCATTGCAGATGTAATTGGAGATTTGGCCATAACAGCCTCACTGTGCCCATTCCAGGAACCCTACCATACATGTGTATCTGTATTACTACACACAGCCAACAGTCATTGCTGTTGTGGTGGTTGTTGGCCGCAGTTTATTACTCATTACATATGTCTTCTTTGTACAACTCCCCTGGACACCTTGTCGGGCCGGGATCATAAATCATTATCATACATTATCAAAAATTGGTTATCAATCAGTGTCATTTGAACATCATAAATCATGGGTCATAAATCATCAGGTATCGTAAGTCATTCTGTCATCGATTAGTTGTCATCATCAATCATCGTCATACATCGGGGTCATAAATCATCGGGATGTCATAAATCATTCTGTCACAAATCTGTCATTGTTCTGTTATCATAAATCATTTTGCATGGGCATCCTAAATCGCCGGCCATAAATCATCGGCTGGCCATAAATCGCTGGTTTGTCTTTTGCTCATTTGCATATCCTAGGGTCATCAATCACCCTGACAGCTTGTATCTTGTTCTTTGTTGTTTTCCATGCACCTTTGCATGTGGGGGTGTAGCCTTTTCCCGGCCTCTGCAATATATTAAGCAATATATTAAGCAGCAGAGGGACATTTGGCAGTCAGATATAATCCAGGTCAGATACAACACGCGAGTGTCAGAGCTGCACTTCAGATCCAGTCCCTATCCCTCATCACCGCAGCTGCGCAGCGGGCTCCTATTGTGCTATTTACGCTGGCAACATGGGCAAACCTGAAAAGAATCAGCCCAGCCTGACCTTTGAATTGAGTGAAAGCTGCAAAGTGGCGCAAAATGCAGCGACCAATTCGGAGCTTGAATCTGCCTCACAGGCCCCGACAGCACTGGAAAAGACCCTGGCCGTGATGCAAGCCAGCCTACAATCAATAGATGGCAAGATTGAAGCCTTAAATGGCCACATGGATCATATGGCGGCCAAACAAGATAAACAGACACTAAGGCTGGGGGAAGCAGAACAAAGAATATCTGACACCGAAGATGGGCTTCAACAAGTGGCAGCCAAGACCTCAGATATCGAGCAGATTCTGACGCTTATAAAAGACAAAAATGAGGACATTGAAGCGCGCCCTCTGCACAATAACGTGCGCATTTTGGGTCTGCTGGAATAAACAAATGTGGGGAGGTTGGAAGATTATGTTGCAGCGCTCTTTAAGGACGTCTGCGGTGCTGAGAACCTAACATGCTAGTTGTGGAGAGGGCCCACAGATCTCTCGCATTCCGTCCGCCACCCGGAGCACCGCCAAGGACCATCATAGCGCAGCTACTAAACTTTAGGGACTGTGACACAGTGCTGCGCATAGCCTGACAGAAAATTTAACAACAAGGGGTGGTGATGGACAGAGTCTCTGAATTAAGCAGAATACTCTCACCCAGTCAAGAGATCAGGGCTAGATCCAACACCGTTTTTTTAGCTCACTGCACCATCCCAGCTCAGAACCTGGCTATATGCAAATTAGTCTGTTCCTGTCCCATTGCATGATGGGAACAGGGGAAACTAAACTACCAAGCCATTTCTTACACTGGGAAGGAAACAAGCTTCCGGGGACCGGTTTCTGGCATTTCAGCCGTCGTCGGCCCGGCTTGCCCTGTTCCCATGATGCACTGGGCCAGGGACAGACTAATTTGCATGTAGCCAGGTTCTGAGCTGGGATGGTGCAGTGAGCTGAAAAACGTTGATGGATCAAGCCCTGATCTGTTGACTGGGTACGAGTGTTCTGTTTAATTCAGATACTCTGTCCATCACCACCCCCTTTTCTGAATCGTTTTGTCCACCATAAGCGTGGAAGGGTATGCTCATACATGAGCCCCTTGCTCATTGCACCATCAGGATTCAAGCAAGCCGGGCCGAAGACGGCTGTAATGCCAGAAACCGGTCCCCAGAAGCTTGTTTCCTTCCCAGTAAAACAATTGGCTTGGTAGTTTGGTCTGCCCTGTTCCCATGATGCACTGGGCCAGGGACAGACTAATTTGCATGTAGCCAGGTTCTGGGATGGTGCAGTGAGCTAAAAAACGGCTGATCTGTTGACTGGGTACGAGTGTTCTGTTTAATTCAGATACTCTGTCCATCACCACCCCCTTTTCTGAATAGCCTGACAGAAAGGCACCATCAAACACCAAGGAAATTAACTGTTTATTTATCCTGACTTCACTGCCTCTGTTCAGGCAGCTCGCAAAGAATTTCAAGAGGTCAAAAAACTTCTCATGAAAGAGAAAATGCCATACGCAATGTTGTACCCTGCTCGCCACCGCATAGGTGTGGACGATAAGGCAAACATTTTCAGTAACCCAAAACAGGCCATTGAGTTTGCGAGAAACTTGCGGCGCAAACAGCAGCCCCTCGATCACACGTCGGACAAAGACGAATAATCCCAGTGCACTCTGATTAGCTCTACTAGCCATTGCTGCTCGCAAACCCATACAGTACTGTCGGTGGCGAAGTTGCTCTCACTCCTCCTCTGCTCAAAAAAAAGAAAATTGTTGCTGGAAGGTATTATGACGTCTATAATGTATTATGACAATGTATGTCGCATTTATGACTCTATCCAGCCTTGCAGGTTTGTGCTTTCTTGCTACTCTATGTATGGGCGAGTTGCTATGGTGAAGGGAATACATGCTCCGGTGACACTGTGCCCAGGTTAGTTCACCATTATTGATGCAGAGGCGAGGGGAACTCCTCCTTACGAAGCTATGGTTATTCATTGATAGTGAATGTTCCGCTTTTCTGCTGTCTTTTATAACACTCCTGAGGAAATATACCCCTGTTTGGAGGTGAGTAGGCCATAAGCAGAGTCTTCTACCATGTCAAGGCGACCCCCATATGCACCTGTATTATTTTATTTGTTGGGGTTTTTATTGTTCGGGGATAATGGCTTTGGCGCATTGGGGTTGCCAAAGTGGGTGGGGGTTGGGGAGGGGTGTTTTTGCAGAAAATTGATGCGATTGTGGTGATAAAAATGCCAGGCATGATTACGGGCCCGGCTGGGTCTTCTATGTATTGTGGACTGCTAAGTGTTCAGCAAGAGTACTTGTATGACAACGGGTAGGATGGGAGAAAGCTATAACTGCTTAACATGGAACATCCGGGGCCTTAACAAAGATCAGACAGGTAATAGCATACCTTGAGAGACACAAAATCCAAATCGCCTTGCTACTGGAAATGCATTTGTGTAAACAGAAAGAAGTTAACATTGCACGCAAATGGGCAGGATATAGGTTAGCGTCATCATTCTCTAGCTACGCCAGGGGAGTCCTTATTCTGATTGTAAGAGGGGTGCCCTTCCTCCCTATACTATCACACACGGATGACGAGGGTTGCTAGGCTGTGGCACACGGAAAACTGCCAATACACTATTAACATTAATTAATGTATACAGCCCAGTAGTGGATGATCCACTTGCTTTTGTGCAGTTGCTGAGACTGTTGGGGTCATGTCCGGAAGCTGCTGTCATCTGGGGAGGGGACTTCAATACGCATCTTGACCCGAGTTTAGACAAATCCAACCCACACGGGGGACGAACTGTCAAAGTAGCACAGTACGTTCGAGAAGCCATGGCGGAGATGGGCCTAGCGATGTCTGGTGACTCCGAAATGCTGAGGTGAAGGTGGGCACACTTATCACCCCGGCTCACGACAGCTGGTCCAGATTAGATTACTGGTTAATAAATGAGGAGGCAAATGGCTGGGTAACGCACATACGAAACCTGCCACACAGCTTGTCAGATCACAATCTGATTCAGCTAAGCATGCAGATTCCTGCAAATGTGAATCACCACTTCACATGGCGCTTCCGTGCTGAAGCATTATTACACCCTGTATACGAAGACGCCATTAGGCAGGCAATAACACAGTACTTTGAATTAAATGCAGGTTTTGTCGAAAGCGTTGCCACATTGTGGGAAGCATTTAAGGTAACAATTTGTGGGGTCTGCATCAGTACCATATTGGGTATCTTGAGGGAAATCAGAGGGCAAATCTCCAGAACTGAGAAGATGCTACATGAGTTAGAAACCCAATATTCAATCAACCCAGCCTCAGCCCCTCTCGACAAAATACAGGTACTGTTCAAGGATTATGACTCACTGGCAGAGTCAGAGTCACGTTATCTGACACGCTGTCAGGTGGCTAGATCATATGGGGAGGTGGGGCGCCCGGGCAAAATGACTGGCTGCCAATTTGCGTTTCAGATCTGATCACCATCATATCACTAAAATAATTGACTCAGGGTGTTGAACACTATCAACCACAAGACATAGTATCATTCTGTTGCTATCTTCCTCCTTCCTTCCTCCCAGAAAGTAAAAAATCATCGTCCTCCGGCTCCCTGGTTCTCATCAACTTTACAAAAAGTGAAGAGTAATTGTAAAGTGTTAGAGAGACACTGGAGGAGAGACTACGCCCCAGAATCTAAAGTGAATTATAAACAGTCAATCAGAGATTACCATTCTCTCAGTAATACCGCATTAAGCAAATCTTGATTATCAGATTGTGGTAAATAATATTACCCTGTCGGAATTTCTATACTTAAACCATGGGTCATGCATATAATGAGAGGCAGAGTCCGTGGTGTCCGATTCAAAAGGGCTTTATTTCAGTAACTTGAGTTAAGGGAGAATCGGGTTCCATCACCACTAAGGTTCAGGAAGGATCGTCATCTGAACTTTATTCACAGAGTACATTATTTATACATTTAAACATACATTACATTGCATAGAGAAGGTGGAGCAAACGAAGGAGAGAGATAAGAGCACATGGGCGTGCAAAAGGGCGTGTAAGAAGGCGTACACGTGGGTGTTCACTTGAGGAGTTATAGGTGTGTCATAAGTGGGTGGATACATGGAGGGGGTCTGCATGGGCAGCTGGAACCTTTACCCTACTTGTGTGCGTAACTTGGTCATGACGTGTAATTGACGTGGAACTGGGGGAAGCTGGGGGGAGCTGACTTTCGTACTAGTAGAGAAGCCTTGAGTGTCAGGGCGACCTGCACGACTGGTATTATCTGATATCTTGAGTTTGGAGGATGTATTATCTGAAGTAAAGGTCGCTCGAGCAAAAGTTGCTCATCTCTAAGATCCAGTGTGTGCATATATTTCTTCGTGCATTGCGTGGGGGCCATGGGCTTTCTATGGATGCAAGTTCTGTAAATCACTTGAATGGAGACAGAAAGGCTGGGCTCTATCTCTGCAAACGGGGTTCTGTTTACCTTCTTCACTAAGCAAGAATGTGTTTCTGTGGAGCAGGGCAGATAACTGTAAGCAAAATACTGTCTTGGCAGGCCGGGTTGGGCACCTCTCGGCTGGGCAGGAAGTATGCGAGAGGTCAGGAATACATAGCTAAGCTAAACTGCAGCTTTCAGAGTGTCTGGGAGGCATGGAGCCTGAATTCGGGTCCTGGCTCGGCTGAGCCACAAAAACGGGTTCATCTCGACTTTTAAACGTGCACCATGCAAATACATTGGCAACATAGGCCTCAGTGCGGAATTAACGTTTCTTTCATGGAAGGCTTGGTAACTGACATTCTAATGTTGGACGGAAATACAGAGGCATTATTACTACAGGCAAGAGAGGGAAAATGCATGGGTGAACGTGGGTATATACACTAAACGTGGGGTACATACAGGGGACACATTGGCCTAATAAAATTTCTATTTCCTCATTCCCTCCTTGTCCCCTACTGTGCCCTTCAGGACACATCTATATTCATGAGACCGTATATCTGATCATACAGCATCATTTGTTCGTCTTTTTTCTTTTGTATGCGTGGATGGGGAATACAGGCAGTGGCACACAAGCCGCGAATCGCCGGGCCACATTGCAGACAGAGACAGCAGCTGAATATCATAAGCAGTATCATTCCTAGGAAAGACAACACTTTCCCTCCCCATGCTGATATTACACTCCAGAGCCAACCGGACCAAGTCCATGTGCCTGGGTTTTGATGTCTCTCGTGAGCTATCTTGTGGAGTCTTGTTATCGCTGCATACACGGATGGCGCGTTATTAGGAATAAACACGCAACAACTGGAGCCGATCACTCTACAAGCCCCGCCCCTATCTGCCAGGATGACGTCAAGAACAAGACGATTCTGAAGAACAACAAGTCGCATGGCAGACTGTTCCTCGGTCAAGTTCGCTAGAGCGGACGCAGTCTCATTCACTACTGCTTCGAGAGTTCTTGTTAACCTACGTATCAGTTTACTGTTTTGGATGAGGCCTATGAAGAAAAAGAATCCTTTATTGAAATCTGTATATTGCTCCCAAGCTGTCTCTGTCTGATCAATCACTGAGGAATCGGTCTCCCTCCTGCTTCTAACATGCACTAGTCGTGAATCTCAATGATAATGGGATGGGGCTAGAAAGACTGGTGGCAGCAGGAACGCTATATAACATGTCCCACCCCAGTCTAAGGGTAGACGTACATAGGCTGTCTGACCGCAAATTAAATAGGAATGGCGGGAAGCTTTGAAAGTAGACTTTCCTTTTTCATTGAACTCGACTACAGTATTACAATCACTGTGTCCTAAATGCACTGACCCTTTCTTTCTAACGCACAATTCTCCTTTTACTGGTAGAACTGATATGAACGGTGGACCTGTATTTTGCTCGGGCTGAACATTCAGAATCATAAAGTTGAGGGTAGCATTTCCTTGTGCGTACACTTCATTTTCTAGATCGGTCCCTTTCTTTTGGGGAAGACCATCTTCGTCTGGAAAACATGCCTCATTCATTACTTTATTCAAATCTCCCCATATCCAATCGTCCTGGGAAACTGTGGACTTTCTGTCTAGTGATGACATTAAAGCAAACCATGCTCCGCACGAACCATTGTGCGAGAACGGAATAGGAAAAAGGGGCAGAACTCCCTTCGTTTTCTGATGAGGTGGGAGTCGGCCACATACCCAGCAATTTGTTACATTGCTGGTCTGATGAGAATGGTGCAACATCTGAATAAAAGTATTGTTGCGCAGGGCTAGTCGATATGACAGTTCATGGGGTGGCAGATCACTGAATGTGTGCTCTGTGGTGTCATTAAAGGAAGAGTGTATATGTGAGGCAATAGGAGGAAAGAAAACATGTAGTGCCAGGCTGATACATATAATCGTAATACTTAGAAGAAACATAATAATCAGAGTTACTATACATCTACTGCGTAGAATCTTGCAGTATTTCTCTCTCATCTTGCTCTTTTTGCTATTCTGGTCTACGATCTTATACATGTCAGAAACCTGTCTTACCGATTCACCACCTAGTGGACTTAAACAATTAAACGCTGTCTGACTTACTAGATCGTAATTTGGACCTATAGTCCTGTTGCGGGGTCTTTTCTAGCAAAGGGGGCTTACAGTCCATACTATCGGGCAGTCCTTAGTTTTGATCACAGTTCCGGATTTTCCGAAGATTTTTTTACAGTGCTGGGCGTGAATCCAACCTTTGCGTCCCTCGACCTTGACGGCAGTCCTCGTGGTAAGCAGTACTAGCTTCGGTGTTTTCCAGCGCGGCTCAAGAGGGCTTGAACGATCAAAGTTCCTTATGTATATTAAATCACCAGGGGCGATGGTGTGCTCTTTGACTTGGGTGTTGTCAGGGTAAGCGGCGGCAACCTGTGAACGACAAGAGAGTAGTGCAGACATCAAGGAAGCCAGGTAATCTGTCAGCATGTTACTGTCAACATCAGTAATTTTCTTAGGCATAGGCGTACCGCACATATTCGGTGGTCTACCAAAAACCACTTCGTAAGGAGATAGGCGGGTTCTGGAGTGAGCAACCATACGCATGTAAAAGAGGGCAACCGGCAGGGCTACCATCCAATCCACGCCTTATTCTGCACAGACTTTTGCTAATTTCGTCTTAAGTGTCTGATTGTGGCGCTCTACAAGTCCAGCTGCTTCTGGGTGTCGTACACAATGAAATTTCCACTGGTATCCTAGCAGAAGGGACACTTGTTTCAATAACTCAGAGGAAAATGGCTGACCGTTGTCTAAGTACACGACACGGGGCAATCCGTACCGTGGGAAAAACTCTCTTACCATGTGCCTGGCAGTGGTCACGGCAGTTTAATCTGGGACTGGATACGCTTCTGTCCATCTGGATAGTGCACATACAACTACTAGGACGTACTTGTAACCTCTACATCTGTCCATCTGGATATAATCCATCTGGAGGACTTCAAAAGGATGGTCAGGAAGATGAAATCCACCTTGTTCCACCGGAATACCTTTGCCTGGATTGAACTGGCAACAGATCATACAGGTACGTACTTTCTGTTTCACTGCTGCACGCAGGTGCTTGTTGAACCAGATATTCTGTAGACTGTCTAGCATTGCGTTTTCTCCTAAGTGTGCTGGACTATGTGCTGTGTTTATGATGACTTGTACCATAGTATCTGGGAGAAACCATGTAGCTTTACCTTTTGTCATCCAACCCTGGTCAGTCTGGACCCCTCCTTGTTCAGTCCATTTCTTTATTTCGTCTGGAGTGGCATGTGTCTGTATGTCGAGTACATCTTGTGAAGGATCCCTGACTGTCATGCTGTTTGTCAGTAATGGTCCCTCTGTCTTTGTCGTGTCTGTTGGTGTCTGGGCTGTAAGTTTAGCTGTTCGGTCTGCCAGGTCGTTACCCTGGGAAATGGTGTCTGTAACTTTCGTATGTGCTTTGCATTTCATGATAGCTATGGCTGTAGGCAAATGTATTGCTTCTAACAGAGCCTGAATAAGGGGACCGTGCTGAATTTTAGCTCCATGAGAGGTCAGGAAACCTCTCTCCCCCCATAACACTCCGAAGTCATGAACAACCCCAAAGGCATACTGTGAATCTGTATATATGTTCACTTTCAAGTTTTTGGCTCGTATGCAGGCTTGTGTCAGAGCGATGAGCTCTGCTGCTTGGGCTGACAGTGTGTCTATTCTTTGTGTCTCTATGACTTCAGTATCAGTAGTCACAGCATATGCGGCTACTAACTCTCCTGTGCTTGTTCTCATGCATGAACCATCTACATAGAGTGTCAGGTCAGGGTCGGGCAGGGCAATGTCTGTCAGGTCTTGTCTTGGTTTTGTCACTGTATTTATTACTTCCACACAGTCATGTGGTGCAGTGTCTACTGTGCTTGAGGGCAAGAGTGTAGCAGGGTTGAGAATATTGCATCGTCTGATCTCTATGTGTGGCTGAAATAATGTCAGTTCATATCCTGTCAGTCTCGCTATAGTCAAGTGCTGTGTCTGTGTTCTGTTCAAGAGAACTTCCACTGCATGTGGAACCTGTACTGTCAGGGGGTGTCCTAACACTATAGAGTCACTCTGTCGTATAGCTAGGGCTGTTGCTGCAACTGATTTCAGGCACGCAGGCAGAGCCTGGGCCACTGGATCCATTGTACTAGAAAAATAAGCACAAGGCTTGTGTTTTCCTGCTTGATCTTGTGTAAGAACAGATAATGCTGTTCCATCTCGTTCAGTGACAAAAAGCGTAAAAGGTTTGCTGTAAAAAGGAGTCGCTAAAACTGGTGCTTGACATAAGGCTTTTTTCAATTCTTCAAATGCCAGGGTATGTTCTTGTGTCCATGGGAGGACAGTCGAAGACGCTGCCTCCTGTGTTGTCAACTGTATGAGTGGCTTGGCTAGATAGGCATACTGGGGAATCCATTGTCTGCAGTATGAAGTGAGGCCAATGAAGGCCCGCACTTCCTTTTGTGTCTTGGGCTGTGAAAGCTTAGCAATTAACTGAATACGTTCTTGTGTCAGCTGTCTACCCCTATTGGACAGCAAGTGTCCAAGGTACACCACTTGCTGTGCACAGAATTGCAACTTCGAAGGGGACACTTTGTGCCCCTTTTCTGCCAGAAAGTGTAAAAATTCTTTCAGTGATGCATGTTCGCATTCTGGTTCTAATCGTGCTGTGATTAGGATGTCGTCTACATATTGGAGCAGTGCAGTATTAGCAGGCATGTGAATACTGTCCAGTTGTCTTTTTAATGCTTGGCTGTAAATGCTAGGACTCTCTGTAAAACCTTGAGGAGCTCTCGTAAATTTAAAGCTGCGTCCATTTAAACTGAATCCGAAGAGGTATTGGCTATCGGGATGAATTGGGACACTGAAAAAGGCGTTCTTCAGGTCAATTACAGTAAAGAACGTTGCCTCAGAATCAATTGCAGTCAGTAATGAAGAAATGTCTGGGACCACTGGGTATTGAGGTACTACACACTTGTTCAGTTCTCGAAGGTCAACCACTAGTCTGTAAACTGGTGGTGCATTAGGGTCTGTTCGTTTAAGAATAGGGATGACAGGTGAATTACATACATTTGAGTCAGTCTCTACTACCACTCCTTGTGCAATGAGCTCGTCAACAATTTTCAGTAAGGCTACTACGGCATCAGGTGGTAACTTGTATTGTCGGATTTGTGGTAAAACTATTCCTGTTTTGAGTGTGACACGGTGTGGCGTAATGTGCATGTAACCTACGTCAGTCGGACCTTGTGCCCATAAGTGCTGTGGTACATTCTGGAGTCTGTGGTCAAAATCTTTCAACACATAATGTCCTTTAAAATCATCACGCAAGAATAGTCGTACTCCCTCCGGAGAACAACATATAACTGCTCCTAGTTCTTTCAATGTCTTTATACCGAGCAAATTTTCTGGACATGACTTAGTAAGTAGCAAGTCTGTGGTACGTGACAATGGACCGACCCCTAGGGAAACTGGTTTCGACACTTCGTTAACAATAGGCTTTCCTGAAAATCCCAGGGAAACATTCTGTGAGCCTGAAAGGGGTGCCCCTGGAACCTCGTCATGACTGATGGTAGTTCTGCTCGCCCCTGTGTCAATGAGAAATTTTCTGTCCTTTCCCAATACACGACTATGTACATAGGGACCCTCTTGATCTACAGGCACCTCAATAAGGGGCAAGCCAACTTCCCTCTCTAGGCTGTTTCATGAGAACTGTTGGTATTCTGGATAATTCGACTGCGTGTACTGGTACATTTGTGTCGGGGCAGTAGCAGGTGGCAGTGGGGGTGGTAAGGTCGCTACTGTCTGGTTTGTGTTCTGTGGGGTGCTATTCTGCCTTGGAACGTGTGGTCGTTCTTTTGTCTTGCCTGTAGCTATATTGTGTTTCAGGACAGCACAATCTTTTACAAAGTGACCTGGCTGTTTGCAATAATTACAGTTCCCAATAACAAGTGTTGTGCCTTTTTTATTCGCATTGGCTGGTACCGATTGTGCAACCAACACTTTCATTTTCGTATCTTTCATGCGTCTCTTTTTATGATCCTGTTCCTCTCTAATTCTGTTCTGGTGATATTGTAACATTTGCAACATTTGCAAAGGACTATTTGCTTGCCAAGTACTCTCAACTTTTAGTACTCTATTCTTGATCTGCGGTAAGGAATTCTCTACTAATTTGCTCACGAAAAGATGTGGATATGACTCGCTACTCGGCTTAAGGCCACTATTAATAGAAAAACATTTCTCGAATCTAGAATAGAAATCACTCGTATCCTCATCTTGTTTCTGTTTACAGGCTGAAATAGCATCCCAATCTTCCTTTTTAGTAATCAATAGTCTCGGCAAAACCTGTATCAGGAGTTCAGGTAGTTCTCGAGCTTTTTCCCCAAGACCAACACCCGGGTGCCGGCCTTTATCCTCTGTTTCCAATACTGCCCAACTGATCTTTTTCTCTCCCACCTCCCAATCTTTTTCCTTAAGTTTTTCGTAAATACCAGCAGGCAACAGTACTTTCAGTAACTTTATAATGTCAGCATACGTGTAATCTCCGATGCGGAGGATGTCTTTTAATTCTCGGTGAAACCCCCCCGGGTCTTTATCATGGCAGGGCAACATCTTTTTCATTTCCAGTATTTCTATTTTTGTCAAGGGTGTGTAAAAATACACTCGTTGAAGCTCACCCGCTTCGTTTTTGACGGGATGCACCTCTCGTAGGGGATTCTGTCTGTCTATGTACATGTTCTTTCTGTCGTGGTGTGTGGCGGGAAGCATGCATGTGGTCAGGGAAGTCAAGTATTTATGTCGTTGGTACAGAATGACATTAATTAAATCAGTACCTAGGCCGATCCATCTGTCTAGAAGGATATCGTCCAGTAATTTATACAAGGGACCGGGATCAGAATATCGATTCTCGTACAACGTTATCAAATGTTGAACCATGTAAATACCAGCCAAACGCTGTTCGTTCGGTGGAAGACTCAAAAAGGTCTGGGCCACTACATCACTGCTATATAAGTTAGAATTGGACACCCATTGGACGGCTGACCGGACCAATTCCTGTTCTTGTGGAGTGTGGGGTCTCTCGCTCTCTACCCGTCGTTTTATAGCTTTTTCAGTGGCTTGGAATAGATTTTCAAGGGAAAATCTTTCTTTTATCGCATGTCCCTTTTTACGGTAGTCGAGACATATGGGCCTGTCAAACTATCGTGCTTTGCCTACATAATTTATTTTGTCCATTTCCTCAGTTTCGTGCTCGACATCTTCCGGTGGTGACTCATCTTTTCCGTCAGACTCTTTCCTGTGTATTTTTAAGATCTCTTTTCGTATTTTCCTGTACATACATTCTGTCTGTCCCTGTTTATCATGCCTACTGGCAGCTATGTTGTCACTCCAATCAGTCAGACCTTTCTTTACTTCGTTGTCTGGTTGGTCTTGTTCCCTGATCAGACAGTTAATCAAAAAACGTAAAATCATGCTTTTAACTTCCACCTTTCTTTGTTCCATGGCCTCCTCTATACAGACGGGCCCCTCCCCTGTTCTAATGAAATCGTATATTTTATCTAGGTGTTCCTTCATGCCTGGTAATGTGATCAGATAGTCAGCAGCATGTCTTAATCTTAGGGAATACACGAGCATTGCACCCTCACCTGGTACTGGATCGTATATACAACGTGAAATGAAATGAAATGAAAATAAATTTGTTAAGCGCGGTTGCTGCCCACGGGCGTCCAAGCGCTGAGTTTACGCAGAGATGTGGCGGAGCAGAAGAGTTAAGGCACGGAGGATTTGGCAAACAGTAGTGTTTTCAATTTTTTCCGGAATGAGAGCAGGTCTGGGTTGGACCGAAGTGAGAGGGGGAGGGCATTCCAGAGCTTGGCGGTGTTCAAAGAGAACAGCCTACCCCCGGACCTGGCTCTCTTCACTCTGGGAACAACTGCCAGGAAAGCCTCCGTGGACCGGAGGTTCCTGTTTGGGTGGTAGGGAATGACAAGGTTATTATTGATTGCTGGGCCCGTCTTCCAGAAGGCACGATGCGCAATGCACAGCGCCTTAAATGCCACTCTCTGCCTCACTGGCAGCCAGTGCAGACTTTTCAGTCCAGGTCTGGCTGACTGGGTTCGCGGGATCTGCAGCAGGGTACGTGCTGCGCAGTTTTGTACCACCTGCCGCTTCCGGAGAGTCATCTCAGGTGCCCCTACGTATAGGGCATTGTTTGAGTCCAGGCGGGACTGGATGAGGCCTTGTACTGCCACCTTTTTGGCATCCAGAGGCAGAAGCGGGAGGACCTTCCTCAAGGTTCTGAGTAGGCCAAAGCATGTGGCGGACAGCTTAGTGGCCTGAGTGGAGAAGCAGAGCTTTTTGTCCAGCCACACTCCTAGGCTCTTAACACTATCCTTAGGGGTGGGGGGAGAGCCCAAACCGCGGGGCCACAAGGAGGTGAAAGGCACTGGTGAGGCTGGGCCTAGAAGCATGAGCTCTGTTTTTTCTCCGTTTAGCTTTAGGGAGGAGTTGGTCATCCACTCCTTGACGTCCTCTAAGCATTTCAGCAGACCTACCGGGGATTGCCTGTTGTTCTCTGTGGCCAGTGAAACCACTAGCTGAGTGTCGTCGGCGTACGACACGATTTTAATGGCGTACGGTTCGACGACCCCAGCCAGCGGTCTCATGTATACATTAAACAACACAGGGCTCAGGGAACGGTTACAGTATGCTTAAATGGTGTTGATGTCATTGGTGGTGTTCGTGATAGTCCTAACCCTAGCAGTGTTCATGTCGTTGTCGGTGCTCGTGGCGTTGCCGGTGGCCCCCCCGGTGTTCGTGGCATTGGCGGTGACCCCCCTCCCACTGCCCCGGGCCCTACGTCCTCTTTCACGATCTGCTGGAGCAGAAGCTGTTGGAGCTGAGCCGCTGGTGGGGGTGGAGGGAACTCTGCGTTCACATAGTCCGGTGCGGGCTCCTCTAGATAGGAGGAAATAAAAGCTTCAGCTGCTGTCGGCTTCGCTCTACGTACTCTAAAGGGTACTGGTGGGGGTGGCAACTTACTTGGTACTTCTGAGGGGGTCGCTTTAGCTAGTTCTTCTGAGAGGACGGGATAAATACCAGCAACGAGGGCATTTCTTTCTCTTTCAGCCTGTTCTGCCTTGACCCGTTCCCCCTCCTCCCGCAGTTCTTTTTCTTTGGCTTTTTCCGCTGCGTGTTTACTTCTCTCTGCTTGGTGGAATTCTTTCTCTGCTCTCCTATGTGACTCTTTACGCCATAACTCAATGGCATCTTTCTGGGACGGTCTTACTTTCCTTTTCCACAGCGCTTCCTCTACTTTCATAATGCATTCAGAATCCCATGTTCCTGAAGCAGGCCATCTATACTTCTCCTCTAGATCCTTCGTGTAATCTACCCACAAGTCTAAAAACAATATGGCATCTAGCCCATGTTTCTGGTACATAAAATGACCAGGTGTGTCTCAAGGCGGGACGGGAACTGACTCTTCGAGTATCCCTTTCCTGGTCCCTGTCTGACGTAATTTCGAAAACAGTGGCATGTTGGAACGAACTTAACGAAAATGCAATATACACAAAAATAGACTAAAAACAACCATTCACACTACAACGCTAAAACATTGAAAACAGATACATTCTGACTAGTACATGGGGAAAAGAACATGAACTTGAAAACTGTTAACTTTATGCACTGTAAGACAGTACAACCATACCGGTCTCATAAAGAGACACGTCTTTACCGTGTCCACCGAAATGGACCCGTCTTTACCGTGCCTGTGTAAAGAGACACGTCTTTACCGAGCTCAAATAAATGAACCCGTCTTGAACTATATGCGTTCCCTATAACGGTACTCACCGGGAAGCAGAACTTGAAGGCCTCGGAAAACTCGATACTGCGTGACTGCGGTGCTGCGCATGCGCCTCGGAACAGGTGGGCCTCTGGATACCTCGGACCTTGCTCTCTCACGGCTTGGGCTCTGGTTGGGATGATCCGCAATCCTCACCGCCTCGTGTGGATGCCTGGTCGCAGTCCGTCCTCCTCCGTGGGCCTGAGGGAGTAAGCAGGAAGTCCCGCTGTCGTGTACACTTTGAAGTCCGTCACGGCTGTGAAAGGGGGCAAGGGCTGGACCTACATCACCGGCGCGTGGGGAAGGGGACTAGTCCCTATTCGGGCGCCAGATTATGTGGTAAATAAAATATTACCCTGTCGGAATTTCTATACTTAAACCATGGGTCATGCATATAATGAGAGGCAGAGTCCGTGGTGTCCGATTCAAAAGGGCTTTATTTCAGTAACTCGAGTTAAGGGAGAATCGGGCTCCATCACCACTAAGGTTCAGGAAGGATTGTCATCTGAACTTTATTCACAGAATACATTATTTATACATTTAAACATACATTACATTGCATAGAGAAGGTGGAGCAAACGAAGGAGAGAGATAAGAGCACATGGGCGTGCAAAAGGGCGTGTAAGAAGGCATACACGTGGGTGTTCACTTGAGGAGTTATAGGTGTGTCATAGGTGGGTGGATACATGGAGGGGGTCTGCATGAGCAGCTGGAACCTTTACCCTACATGTGTGCATAACTTGGTCATGATGTGTAATTGACGTGGAACTGGGGGAAGCTGGGGGAGCTGACTTTCGTACTAGTAGAGAAGCCTTGAGTGTCAGGGCGACCTGCACGACTGGTATTATCTGATATCTTGAGTTTGGAGGATGTATTATCTGAAGTAAAGGTCGCTCGAGCAAAAGTTGCTCATCTCTAAGATCCAGTGTGTGCATATATTTCTTCGTGCATTGCGTGGGGGCCATGGGCTTTCTATGGATGCAAGTTCTGTAAATCACTTGAATGGAGACAGAAAGGCTGGGCTCTATCTCTGCAGACGGGGTTCTGTTTACCTTCTTCACTAAGCAAGAATGTGTTTCTGTGGAGCAGGGCAGATAACTGTAAGCAAAATACTGTCTTGGCAGGCCGGGTTGGGCGCCTCTCGGCTGGGCAGGAAGTATGCGAGAGGTCAGGGATACATAGCTAAGCTAAACTGCAGCTTTCAGAGTGTCTGGGAGGTATGGAGCCTGAATTCGGGTCCTGGCTCGGCTGAGCCACAAAAACGGGTACATCTCGACTTTTAACCCCTTCCATGCGGCCGCGATTCCCCTGGTGTGCTGTAAACAACACGAACAGGGGCGGGCCGTGACGAACCCCAGCCGTCATCAGCACACGAGCACCGTAGTGTATGACGGCTGGGGTTCGTCATCAGCATGGAAGGGGTTAAACGTGCACCATGCAAATCATTGGCAACATAGGCCTCAGTGCGGAATTAACGTTTCTTTCATGGAAGGCTTGGTAACTGACATTCTAATGTTGGACGGAAATACAGAGGCATTATTACTACAGGCAAGAGAGGGAAAATGCATGGGTGAACGTGGGTATATACACTAAACGTGGGGTACATACAGGGGACACATTGGCCATATAAAATTTCTATTTCCTCAAGATGCGAAGTATGAACATCTGGCACCTGTTGAAGCAACAACCACACAGCTCCAATGATGCACCCACGACACAGCTCCACCGATGCAGCCACCACACAGCTCCACCGAGGCACCCACCACACAGCTCCACCGATGCACCCACCACACAGCTCCACCAATGCACCCACCACACAGCTCCACCGATGCAGCCACCACACAGCTTCACCGACACAGCTCCACCAATGCACCCACCACACAGCTCCACCGAGGCACCCACCACACAGCTCCACCGATGCACCTACCACACAGCTCCACTGATGCACCCACCACACAGCTCCACCGATGCACCCACCACACAGCTCCACCGATGCAGCCACCACACAGCTTCACTGACACAGCTCCACCGATGCACCCACCACACAGCTCCACCGATGCACCCACCACACAGCTCCACCGAGGCACCCACCACACAGCTCCACTGATGCACCCACCACACAGCCCCACCGATGCACCCACCACACAGCTCCACCGATGCAGCCACCACACAGCTCCACTGACACAGCTCCACCGATGCACCCACTACACAGCTCCACCGATGCACCCACCACACAGCTCCACTGAGGCACCCACCACACAGCTCCACTGAGGCACCCACCACACAGCTCCACCAAGGCACCCACCACAAAGCTCCACTGATGCACCCACCACAAAGCTCCACCGAGGCACCCACCACACAGCTCCACAGATGCACCCACCACACAGCTCCACAGATGCACCCACCACACAGCTCCACTGATGCAGCCACCACACAGCTCCACCGATGCAGCCACCACACAGCTCCACCGATGCACCCACCACCCAGCTCCACCGATGCACCCACCACACAGCTCCACCGATGCACCCACCACACAGCTCCACTGATGCACCCACCATACAGCTCCACCAAGGCACCCACCACACAGCTCCACAGATGCACCCACCACACAGCTCCACAGATGCACCCACCACACAGCTCCACAGATGCACCCACCACACAGCTCCACCGATGCAGCCACCACACAGCTCCACCGATGCAGCCACCACACAGCTCCACCGATGCACCCACCACCCAGCTCCACCGACGCACCTACCACACAGCTCCACCGACACAGCTCCACCGGTGCACCCACCACACAGCTCCACCGATGCACCCACCACACAGCTCCCCCAAGGCACCCACCACACAGCCCCAACGAGGCACCCACCACACAGCTCCACCGATGCACCCACCACACAGCTCCGATGCACCAACCACACAGCTCCACAGATGCACCCACCACACAGCTCTACAGATGCACCCACCACACAGCTCCACAGATGCACCCACCACACAGCTCCACCGATGCACCCACCACACAGCTCCGCCGATGCACCCACCACACAGCTCCGCCGAGGCACCCAACACACAGCTCCACCGATGCACCCACCACACAGCTGCACCGATGCTCCAACTAAGCTCCACCAATGCACCCACCACACAGCTCCACTAATGCACCCACTAAGCTCCACCGATGCACACACCACTCAGCGCAACCACAGCATCACTCAGCGCAACCACAGCATCACTCAGCACCACCACAGCATCACTCAGGGCAACCACAGCATCACTCAGCGCAACCACAGCATCACTCAGCGCAACTACAGCATCACTCTGCGCAACCACAGCATCACTGGTTCAAATATGTTCTTTCAATATTTCAAGCTGTTTTCAAGCTTTCACGCTTTATTACAAATCACAAAAAGATGTTAATATTTCACTTCTGTTCTTGGATTTTCGTCACAATAAAAAACACTGAACATAATCTTCACAAAAGTTATTTACAAAAGTTTAAGCTATTGCCATTACAAATTAAATAAATTATTTAAGTATTCATTTTTAAAAAAAATTAAAATCCATTGTTATTTGTAATATCAATATATCTAAGTCACATAAATACAAAACATGTTGCATTACAAGTGCTAATGGTGACACATTTGCGAAAGCTATAACTATTGGCATTGTAAATGACAAAGCTATTAATTTAGCCATTTCAAAAAATAACACATAAATAAAAAAAAAATCATTTATAAGACCAATAGCTCAACTTTCCTAATGCGAGCCCTATTGCATTTTCAATGCTTGTTCTTGGAGCCAATAAGGAGGTCATTCATAAGTTGCAAGTTGTCCAAAATGCTGCTGTTCGCCTGCTCTGCCAGATTCCTAAATTTACACGTGTCTCTAGTTCCTTGCGCGATATCCACTGGTTGAAAGTGGAGAATTCCATTACATTTAAGACTTCAACTTATATGTATAGGATTAAAACAGGCAAGGCCCCTCAATATCTGAGTTCCATTGCTCAACTGTATGTCCTTTCTCGTATTCTCTGCTCAGCCAACCAGATTAAATTTGCGGTACCGAGATATAGACTATCCAGGGTAGGCGGCCGATCTTTTTCCTATTTGGGCCCTACTTTTGCGGAATTATCTTCCTCTGTCTTTGAGGAACGAGCCTACTTTTGTGCACTTTTGTAAGATGTTGAAAACCTGGCTTTTTAATCAATAGATTTCCATCTTTCTTTTGATTGTTCCGACCTTTTTCAGGCAGCGCCGGGAAACCCTTGGGTAGCTGAGCACCTTATAAAAGTAATTAACATACCATAACATAGTAGACCAATTCAAGAGTTTTTACAAGGAGTTATGCACCACAAGGAGGGCACTTGGCGAGGCTGCACTATGAGACTACCTTGATGATATAGCTTGTGTATGGCTGTCAGATGGGCATAGGGAATATCTTAGCAAACCTATAGAAGAATCTGACGTTAAAGAGGCGATTATGTCCTTGCCCAACAGCAAGGCTCCAGGGCCAGATGGGCTCACCGCCGAATTTTATAAGCAATATGCAGACCTACTGATCCCTCACCTGCTGGAGATGTACGCAGAAGCGAATGAATCTGGTGTTCTGCCTCCATCTCTTAGGCAAGCTTTAATTATCACCCTGCTTAAAAAGGACAAGACACCTACCCTATGTGAGTCATACCGCCCTATATCACTTATTAATCTAGATGCCAAAATACTGGCGAAAAAAATTACCACCAAACTGCGACCTTGCTTCCCACCATGGTTATGCCTGATCAATCCGGTTTTGTGCCGGACCAGTCTACGTCTAATAATTTACGAACAATATTTGCCTTGTTTTACATATCAAACCCTGAACTTACGGCGGCAGCAGTCATGCTAGATGCTGCAAAGACATTTGATTCGATCGAATGGGGATACATGTTCCACGTCCTAAGAAGAATCGGGTTTCCAAATGTGTTATTATGATGGCTGCAGATACTGTACACAAACACATCGGCTAGGGTGCGGGTAGGGGACCTCATTTCTGAACCCTTTGTCATAGATAGAGGCACTCATCAGGGGCTTTTTCCTATCATGATAGAGCCGCTTCCCTGCATAGTACGTCAAAGGCACAGGCACACTGCGCTCAATTTCAATCACAGGCCTGTGGGTATCTCAATGCACGCCGACGACATGGTTCTCTTCATTCGAGATCCACAGGTCCACCTCAATGCGGTTCTCCGTGAGTACATCAGATTTGTCCTCATTTCCAGTCTTACAATAAACTGGGATAAATCTGTAGCGATCCCTTTGACTGTGTGGACACCCCCTCCCCCGATGTAATACCCATTATTCTGGACAACAGACCCCGTCAAATACCTAGGGGTGTGGGTGCACCGTGACCCAGAGATAGTCATCAGGGAAAATTATGGAAGAGCATATCACACTTTAGAAAATCATGTGGAGAAATGGGTTAATCCACCACTATCTCTTGCAGACCGTGTGACTGTTGTCAAAATGGCCGTTCTCCCCCGCTTCTTATACCTTTTTGTAACATACTAATTAGCCTAACTAAACACTTCTTCTCCACAATAAAAACACAGCTCCTGAAATTGATATGGGGAACTAAACAAGCCAGAATCTGCTGGACCACGTTGACACTTCCATAAGCCCGGGGGAATTTGGCGCACCAGACATGTACAAATATTATTTATGTGGGGAGGCACAGCATGCCTATTATTGGTTCAGATCACATGATTTTGTTCCGCACTTGGCTGTGGAGGACAGGGATGCACATCCCGTATCTTTTAAGTGGGATATTCACACACACACTCACAGAGGCACATCCAAAGTTGGGATCAACACCATAGACGCTACTATTGTGGCCTAGCAGGTGATTGGAAAGCTAGCTGACAAGCTCCCTATTTATTCCCTGGCCCTGCCGCTGACTGGGCATGATGCAATCTCTGTTGCACAAGAAGCTGGTCTGCTTAGAGCCTTGAGGGAGGTGGGAATCACTCACATGCACAATTTATACCCTGTGGGCACGTATATAGGCAATGCTGATTAAAAGTTCATTGACAATCCCACTCTGCTGTTTACATACACAACAACATACTGACTACAGCGAGCCATGAAAAGCCATTACACTTCCTTCCCGGACGAGCCGCCTACTCTGCACTCTCTACAGTTCCTAATCGTGGCCACCACCAAAAAAAAGCTCATCACTAAATTATATAAGGCAGGTCAGGAGGAAACAGTGAGAGCAGCAGACAAGAGCTTGGAATGATGGAACTCCATCTTAGATCCCCCAATAACGGTGAAAGAATGGGAAAACATATGCACTATGACAGGTAAACTATCGCCCAATAGGAATTTACGTATTATACATTTTAAATTTCTTCACCAGTCATATCACACCCCTTCAAGAATGTACAAAATAGGGCTCCGCGACTCAGATCAATGAAAAAGGTGATGACAAGGAGGCGCAGACTTCTACCATATGGCATGGCAATAAGGTCCAGTATATGGGTACTGGGAGGAAGTACCTAATCGCTTACACGCCATGACAGGGACTTCACTCCGGTGCACACCACTCACATGTTTGCTCTGTTATGTTCCTCAGCTTATAGGGGTGGTGGACAGGTACGCCAGAGTTGCTCTCCTGATAGCCAAAATAAGGGTCGCCATGTCATGGGATAGCAGACTCATCCCTCAGATTGATGGGTGGATCAAAGATTTAGTGCATTGCAAGGAAACCTTGGAATTGTTTGAAGAAGAATTGCTTGTATCCTCATGAACAAAGGACATTTGGGAACCACTGAGGCAATATCTGGTGCACCAAGTGCAAGGGGAGGAAATGTCGCCCATATACCTGTGTAGCTGTACTAATAGTCATGTCTAAAGATTAACATCCCGTTATATATCTTGACTTGTACTCCACTGTTCACAAGTGTAATCTAGTCCACATGCTGTTATGTTGTGAATTCCCTGTGCGTTGTTGAGTTTACTTTCTCTTTGATTTACTATGAAAAAGCCAATAAAGAAATTTAAAAAAAAAGAAATCGACAAGAAGTTGACATGGTGGCACCTCAGTTTCAATCTCGCTCAGTGCCCCATGGATCTGCAGCACTGCACCTGAGAGCTTGCGCTTGCAGTACAGTTTTAGCCAATGATAGTTCAAGGATGACTGCAGGAGGAAGGCTGAGAGAACTTGAAAGAGAGTCCGACTTAAGCAATATACTTCTTCAAATAGTGATGAGGATAATGGCAACCCATCCAACTTTTCACACTGACGTTAAGGTCTGCTCTTAAATAAATCCCAAGTATTGTATCCCCTTCGCTGCTAGTCACCGCCACTTACTTGCACTATAAAAAAATGATCTCTGCACTTTTCCTTCTGCTGGTAGAGCGGGAGGCCCCTGGACTCTAGCACTGTTGGTCGTCATCTTGGGGGAGGACGGAACACTTGACGAGCACCATTTTGGTGAGCGCTCTAGTGGCCAGGTCCTCAGCTCAGAGCCATTTAAGGCAGGAAATGCAAGCATGCAGCGCGTGCGCGCAGCGCGCGCTCCGATGACGCGCCAGAGGCGCGCCAGAGGCAAGCACGTCTGCGCCTGTCCGCGCCTCGGACGGGCTCAGGGCCAGTTATGCTGCCCGCCATACCTCAGGGGCAAGGCCATTAACATTTTCAAGGGGAGAACTCCTGGAACTAGGTAAGAGGGGAGGTCTGACCAGTGCCTCACGGCCCCCTTTCCTGCACAACAGGAAAATAGAACTGACATGTCGGTTACTAAACACACGCTCGCTCATGAAACACCACACGGAAGTAGCCTCCCCAATAGAAGATCAGCGGTTGGACGCCCTGTTCCTAACCGAAACTTGGATCAGCGCTGATACCAGGGTAGAATTAGGGTTTGCCTGTCCATCAGGGTATAAAATCCTCCAGATTTCAAGAGGGAAGGGCAGAGGAGGGGGGGTCGGTGTAATCTTTAAGGACAAATTCAACTGCCCTGCCCTGCAGGTTGAGGATGTTGCGGGGATTGAAATCATGGGCTTCAGGATACAGGGCCAAGGGGGAAATTTGCTAACAGGTCTGGTCTGTTACAGACCGCCAGGGAGTGCCACATCCTACAAGGCCTTTCTGGATGTAGTGGTGAGCCTTGCACTAACACAATCCTGAATGGTGATCTTGGGAGATTTTAATCTCTGGGATAATGGCTCGCTGGACACCATCTGAGAGAGCTGAAAGACACCTGTAATAACCTAAATTTGGTACAACTGGTAAATTCTATGACCCACCAGGGTGGCCATATCCTTGACCTTCTTTTTGCTAACCCTCAGGACATTGAAGTGCTTGATATTATTCTCTAATGCTGGACGGACCATTACCTTATCCCGTTCAAGATAATGTTAGGTGGGATAGTGGGTTCTACCAGACACCCAGCGGCATTTCGAAAAGGTAGGGAGTGGGCAAAGCTTGGCAGAATAGATGCCCGCCTGACCCCCTAACCCCCCCCCCCCCCCCCTACACCCCCCAGGACTGACCTATTCGAAACCCAGGCTACGGTAGAGGAGAACTATAAATCCTTCCACAAATTTGTCACAGGAGCTCGCGACAGGCTGATCCTGATTAAAAGAATAAAGAGCAGAAAGAAACCCTCCACACCTTGGTATACCGACAAGCTGAAAATGCTGAGACGGGTATGCAAAAAGGCAGAAAGGAAGCGGCGTACGAATTATCTAGAGGTGGACAAACAAGAACTAAAACTGATACAGAGAAAATACAAGAAGCTGACCCTGGAGTGTAAAGCTGATTTCTAGGCCAACTCCATCCTTCAAGCCCCCAACAGCACGAAAGCGCTTTTCAAAATAGTCAGGGAGATTTCCGCCCCAGCCTGTCTTGGCAATAAGATAAGAGCGTCACAGGAGCTCTGCAACAATATAGCTTGCCACTTCACAGACAAAGTGGCAAAGATTGTTGACAGGTTCCAAGGCCACGATCCTAGCAACCAGGACGTATTATCACAAAGGACGGAAGTGAATCCAAACCAGTCAGCCACTCTGGAAAGGTTTCCAGGCCTTAATGATTGCACTTTTAACAGGCTGGCACACAGTGTATCATTGGGCTCACCGGAAGACCCCATGCCGGTAAAAATCTGGAAGACATTTGGCCTTCCAACCCTCTCCTGGCTGCAATGCATTTGTAACCAGTCCCTCGAGGAGGGCTCGGTTCCGGATGGTTTGAAACAGGTGGTGGTGACGCCCCTGATAAAAAAAACCTCTTTGAACCCCACCAAGTCAGAAAGCTTTAGACCCATTTCTTTGCTGCCCTTCCCGATTAAAATCTTGGAAAGGGCGGCGGGTGGGTCATTATTTGGCTTCCTGGAGAAAAACCAGCTGTTAGATAAAGATCAATTCGGATTCCGCCCAGCACATGGGACGGAGTCTGCACTAACTTTGATGCTGGACAAACTGAGAATGCGGGCTGACAACAGGAATGTCACGGTGCTAGTGCTTCTCGATATGTCGGCCGCATTCGACACGGTAAACCACACTATCCTGCTAGGAAGACTGGAGAGAATGGGGGTGCGGGGATGCGCAATACAGTGGCTGCGGTCCTAACTTACAGGGCGACAGCAGGTGGTCACACTGGCACTCTTCTCCGCCCACAAGACGCCAATAGTCCACAGGGTCCCACAGGGGTAGGCCATTAGCCCAATTTTATTCAACCTATATCTGCCAGCCTCTCCTCCCCCTCATTAAATTATTTGGGGTAGAGGTGGTCAATTACGCAGATGATACACAGCTGGCTTTCTCCTTCGTAGGGAAAAATGCAGTATCAATGGGCACAACATTCCAAGAATATATGCACCACACAGCCAGCTGGCTCTGGAAGAACTCCCTGCAGTTCAAAGGGGATAAAACAGAGGTGCTGTACTGCACCCCAGCAGGGCTAACCATGCACCTACCGAGGGAGTTCAGGCTTACTCCGGAGAAGGAGGCAGTGCCCCCGTCTGACATATTAAGAAAACCTGGGGGTTTTGCTCGACAAAAACCTACAAATGGAGTCACAGGCTAACAGGACAGCCAGCGTGTGCTTCGGTCTCCTACGGATGCTGCGTCAACTCCTCCCGATCCTACCCGATGACAAGCGCTGACTGGTGGTGAGGTGCATTGTGCTGAGCAGGCTGGACTATTGCAACTCTCTATATCTGGGGGCTCCTCAGTTTGTTATTGAGAGGCTGCAGAGAGTCCAGTCTGCAGCGGCCAAGCTGGCTCTAAAGAGGAATCGCAGTGCTTCATCAACCCAAGCTTTAAGGGACCTGCACTGGTTGCCGGTCAAAGAGAGGGTATTGTTTAAGTCCTTGTGCTTGGTATTCAAAGCGACACACGACCTAGGCCCAGTCCCATTGCAAGAATGTTTCTGCTGGTACTGGCCACAGAGACAGCTCCGCTTGGCGGGAGCCGGTCTGTTGGAAGTCCCAAGATTTAAGCGGTCCAGGATGGGGGGCAGGGCCTTGCGGGTGGTCGCGACGAGCCTGTGAAATGAACTTCCTTCGAGTATCAGAGTGAGTGAGTCCCTCATGAGATTCAGAGGCAGCCTGAAAACCTGGCTCTTTCAGACATGTTAGTGTATCCTCGTGCTTAACTCTTTTTCATCTGAGGCTGACGGTCTAAAATCTAAAAGCGCCAGGATACCCGCAGGGTGACAGCATGCGCTATATAAAAAACCATATACAACACAATACAATACAAAGGTCTGACTCCTTTTTATGTAGGTCCCGGCTCCACCTTGGATAGCGGAAATCGCCATCTTATAAATCTTGAACAATAGAAGACACAATCTTTCCCAATGTATGCAGATAGACTGTCATGTCTGCCATTTGACACTGATGTTGCCTGACCTTATCTTTCTAAGAAATATAAGCGTCAACTAATATGACTAATGACATAGGTGTAACACCTGATGCGACATTCATCTGGGTCAAATGTCTACACTTCACCATATCAGGGTTAAATAAGAACAGGCATATAGCAGAAATAATGTGGTCTGAATTTACATGCTTTTATCTTATATGTTCATAAGGAAATATCTGAGATGCACATCTTGATGCACATAATCTATATCAACATTACTAAACTTATGTCAGAAATTCCACTTTCTGATAAGATTTAGTATATAAGGACTGCTACTTGTCAGGAGAAGTCCTCAATACAGATAATCACACAAGATTCTGCCAGAGACAGCTTCATCTACTGCCAACAGACTTCGCACTTCACAGATGCTACATTTCCTGAAAACGATAAAGCTGAGTCCCGGAGGAAGACCGCAGCAGGTTTGCCCTTCGCAGGGATAACTGTCTTCGTGCCTCTGCTGATAAAGACAGCCTTTTCTGTCAACAAGGCATCCAGTGCATCTCTTTTCCTTAAGAAACGCTAGACAGCAAGTTGATCAGACTTTCATGCTCTCTTAGTGTAGTGCATAGAAGTAGATAATAGAGTGTTAGGTTCCAGATCACGTTTTAACCACGTGAGAAATATAAAAAAAATTCTTGTTACTTATAACACGCCTTCTTGCTGTTTTTATAATATTCTGTGTAGTTGTTTCAGATGTACTGAGAAAAGATTATTCCTGTAGTAATAAATACTTTTACTTAACGATTTTAGAAGGCATTGACAGACCCAGTGAATTCAACATTTCTACCCGTAATACCAACAGTCCATCTCAACCTCCATGCCACACCTATTGGCCCTCTTCTCAGCGACTTTGACCAGGCTGAACCCTATTCCTATTGAAGTATTTAAGTTATTGTATAGTTCCATTAAGTCAGGATAACCTCTCGACCCCCTTCCAACAAAGCAATAGATAAGATGGGAAGACTAACTGTCAGGCCCCCTCCTACAATGTTGCAATCAATCCCTTGAAACTGAGATGCTAGCTAACTTCTAGAAAAACGCCAGAAAAACGCTATAGTTAAGCTGCTCTTGAAGAAAGCCTCAGCCGACCCATCAGTCCTAGCTAACTTTAGACCGATTTTCCTTCTACCCTTCCCGAGGAAAAATATTAGAGCGCATGTTAGCACAATCTTGTCCCAATATCTGGAGGATCACTCATGGCTAGAAGAGAGCAATTCAGCTTTCTACCTGGTCATGGAACGGAGACGGCATTGACCTGCGCCCCTGATGAAATACGTAGAATGACAGACAATGGAAAACTCGTAGTACCGGTCCTCCTAAACTTATCAGCCAAGGTTGACATGGTCAACCACCGCACTCTCCTGACTAGATGGTCGTCAATGGGTGTCGGCGGTACGATGTTTAACTGGCTAAAATCTTATCTGGATAAACATTATCAGGTGCAATCCATGCCTCCAATTTTTTCTGAATTTAGAATGACTCAAAGTGGCGTCCCTCAGGGTTCCTCTCTTAGCCCAATTTTATTTAAAATGTATATCACGCCACTAATCGCCCTCATTAAGTCCCACAATATTACATTTATTAACTATGCATATGACACCCAATTGATTTTATCATTAAATAAAAATAAGGTTGACTCTGATTGCAATTTTCAGGCCTGCCTTTTGGATATATTCAACTGGATGAATGCTAACTCGCTCAAGATGAACGGAAGCAAAACGGAGCTCCTTTGCTGCCCCTCTAGCAAAATTTCAATATCCATACCTCCCAATCTCTGTACTCTACCATCAGAAACCTGGCTGGGCAACTCAACTGCTGTCCGGAATTTGGGGGTAATCCTAGTCGAGGACCTCTCAAGGGAAAAGCAGGTGAACGAAGTTGTTGGGACTTGCTTTGCATTGATCCACAGTCTCAGTAAACTGTACCCATTGCTTAATGTCCCAGCTAGATCTTTAATTTCTAGAGGTGTCAGTAGGGTGGACTATTGTAATGCACTTCTTTTAGGAGCCCCTAGTTCCCTATTAAAAAAATTGGAACGCATTCAGATAGTAACAACTAAATTAACACTGAACGGGCTTCGGTACTCCTCTGCCTCTGATGCTCTTCAAGTTCTCTATTTGTTGCCTATTAAACAAAGGATTATATTTAAATCACTCTGCATTGTTTTAGGGCATCACAGAACAAACAACAAAAACTTTTTCAAGCTAGACTAAGAAAATATACCCCTGGCATATCCCTTCGGTCGGCAACATGTAACTATGTCCAAGAAGACAGATTCCATAAAGTCCGACAAGGAGGACGTGCCTTTACGGTGAACGCAGCTCAGTTATGGAATAAACTGCCAGCCTCATTAAGATCTCAAACTGACCTATTGAAGTTTAGAAAATCTTTGGAAATCTGTCTCTCTCCTCCTGAACAACCAGGCTAAACTTCTGTCTAAGGCTAATCCTGTCTTCAATTTTCTATGCCCCTACTTAGTGTTCTAGCTAGTGCAAGGATACCATTTTGGTCACAGTGCGCTCTACAAATAACCTAATACAATACAATACTTAAAAGAGTAAAGTTTTCTTAATAAAATTTGTGTATGATATTGGGAATAACAAAATAGGTTTGTCACTATTAAGACGGTGTCCCTGATTCCTTCATAGGTATTGTTAGTAACTCAAAAAGCAATAACCCATATTTCAATAACACACTGACTAGTGTTCTGTGGGGCTACAATAACCTGCCTTTCACATTCATCGTTGGTTAATTTGGCCAAGTTCACCCATGTCACCTGTTGATGGGAAAGGACACCTTGTAGAGCTATGCCAAAGATAGCTTATGCAACATTATATCTAGCCAAATCCTCTTCTACCTCTATGAGAGTAGCCAGGTCCAGAATTATGGTCCTTGCACCATCCATGTACTTGGTCCCCATCTGCCCTGCTTAACATCACATGACAATTTCCTATGACCAGAGAGAACTCAAAGTTTAGAGCAGAATTATCTCAATCTATAATTTCCTCCATTAGTAGCTACTTCTTTCCCTGTCATGATGGTGCAGGGAAAGCCCTCAGGGTAGCTGTGCGCCTTACACATTCAATTAAATAAAAATAAATAATAGCTACAAGCCATTGAATGTTATAAACCCAACTTGGTCGATGTAATTCAACTACCAAGTATATTTATGCCCAGGGATGTGAAAGATTGGCTGCTCTTCAAGGCTAATTGGCCATGGCAAGCGCCTGTAGATAACACTGTTCTTATTGCTGCTAGGGATGCCTTGTTGGATGCTATTATTCTGGAAAGCTCAGGAAGAACAACAAAGTAGCAATAACCTCATAAATGTTTAAGGAGAGTCCTATCCCTTCTCCCTCACTCCTCATTGTATGGGTCGCCACCTTTCAATCATTGGAGTGCATACAATACACTTCCACAAACTGGGGAGGCTGTGCTCGCCCCTCCCCCCTGCCATCTTTTGCCATGGTAAACCAGGGGCGTCCATAATGGATCCCACTTTCCTATTCTAATTAACAATGAGACCTAAAATTTAAGGGTGAACATCATAAAACCTCCATTCCAGTATTTGCAGCATTTCCTTTTCAATGTTTGCATTATATGCCCTACATTTACTCTCACGTTGATATGATAACAAGATTACTCTGTCTTTCAAGAGCAACCCAAATAAATCTCTCAATATTTCTCTATGTTCGTGTTCAGTCACTACTTTGACATAACAACCCAAAGCTTATTAGCTATCCATGCGGAAACGGCTGCCCAAAGGAAGCCTAGCACGGGACAGACTGATTATAGTGGCTATCGAAAATACCTAAAAATATAGTAGTATTTTACATAAAAATAATGGTATCTTTCTACAGTTTTGTGTCCTCAGATTGAATACCATTTTATAAAGCCCACACAACACTCCTACAAAACCTCAATGAAAAACTGCCCATGACTTAAAACTTCAAATAAATGTCTCTTCTCTTTTCTTTTAAATAATGCCTTACCTTCTATCTTCTGTCTGACTCCTTCCTCCAAGCACAGCTGGTATAAGTCACATGCATGTTTGTCTTAATCTCTGTCATTATATTTCTGCAAACTACAAACTACCCACACCATATTTCAAGATCACAACCTCCTCTTCTTTTAAAGTTGTACCCCTACAACCTTAATATCTAATCTGCTCTAGCTAATATGTTAATCTCACCAACCATCTGTGTCAACTCACATACCTCCACTAATGATCACATCTAACAGCAATTAACTTCTAAAAACTAGACAGAAGAAACTGGAGAAAATGGATGGAATGGTTTCAGTGAGAGCAAGACTAATCCTGTTATCCGACAAAAAACAATAACCACTGAGTTAATCACTAACCTTAGGTCTCCAAAGCATGGGGCTGCCTGGCATAAAGAGCTTCCGGGTTAATACGTGTTATATACATTCAACTGCATTACAATTTACTACAATACAATTATTTCAATGTGTCCTGTTAAAACTCATTGGACTAACAATAATTGCATCCAGTACAAATGAGACACCATGCTGACTCTCTTGATCGCTTAAAAAATGTGTTTGACCATTAATCTTTTACTGTTGATGCAAATCAATCAGGAGGCTCTTTGAGTGGCATTTGTTCAAGGGTTATTGCCTAAAGTACTAAAACAACTGAGAATGATTTATACTGGTTGGACACAGGAGGCAGGATATACAACCATATTTACCGGTCGCAAAGAGAAAATCACGAGAAGGGTTGTAGCATGTACAAACCCTATTTTGCGAGTAATTAATATATTACCAACTTGCAAAATAGCGTTTGCGAGTCGCTATCAGGAAGTGGCATGCCAAAGGAATCCCTTCCAAATAGCAAGTTGCAGGGGGATGTATGATTATTTTGCAACCACAAATGCCATTGCAAAACAATTGCAGTTACCACTAATTTCAAATTGGTGGTAAGCCAGCCACAAAAAGGACCCCCTCCCCTTTGTTTGACATATACACACAGGGTATGGGGCAATATTGACCGCACCTAACTCCTTAATTGGATATGGTGATTGGTTTGGGTGCCCGGGATCTGAGACGCATTACCCTTCCATCTCCTATGGAATACTCCACAAAATACTGATTTAACATACAATGATCCGTCACTCCATTTAGTGATTGGAACATATAAAAACGCATCAATTTTCTAAAGAACAGAAAGAGCAGGTCATAATATGACTTCTTTATTCAAAAATTCTTCTTTCTTATAAAATGTGCAGAGTAGCCATACACAAGGTAGCCAACAAGTTTCGTCCTTACGGAATTCTTCAGGGCTACAAACAAATACAGACAAACAAATTTTATTTTTCAACATTATGTACAACACATCTTATATACAATATATACATTTATACAAAGCTATATGTTTAAAATACAATATTTGAAAAAAGTTTATTAAAAAATATAATGAGGGTCGGCTCTACATAACACATGAAGACTGTGCATTTCAATAATTTATTTAGACATGAATCAGTTTTCTTACCATAGAGCCTGTAGCAATGGTGTGCACCACAATAGACTTGATAAGTTCCTATTTACAAACTTATTTATACCCAATTTAGACCTGCTGATTCTAGATATACAAATTACACTTTCAATTGGAGCATGAAAAGAAAAAGCAGCGAGTCAAAAAGAACAACAACAGATACTAGTAAAATTAAATTCATGTCAAGTTCACAAGATCTCATTATAGAACAACATTTTTAGGGAAAAAAATTCCTAATGCTGGAGTTCAGCAAGCTATAGCATGAGATACCCTGGGAGAAATTTCTAATCGCACCAATCCTCAACACCTAACTAAAATTCTAATGGACTACAGATAGAAGCTTACCGAATGTTTTTCCTCCAATACGTCCCTTAAAATCGTTACGAACAGCAATATTCACATGAAACTAGTAAATGTATATGTGTTTTCAATAACTTCCTATAAGACAAATGTCAGTCATGTAGCATGTTATCAAAGTATATTTTTTAAAAAACAAAACCATAATTGTAAGTGGGCTGACAGATGTACATACCTCAATCTAATTAATGGAAAGCCTAGTGTATAATAATGATGAGTCCAGAAGTCACATTCATCAAAGACCGCGGTGCTATGTTTGTATATTTCAACCCTAGAAATACCAAAAGATATTGCTTAGAATACACTTATCTTTATAAGGCCCATACACAAAGTCCATCATTTAGACCAGCATTTCATTCAAGAGTGATAGAAAATTGTTAATACATGAACGAATTATAAAAATAAGCTTAAAGCTTTTATAAGAGTCAGTGTATATTCCCAATCAAGCCTCATGGAGGGTTCACAAGACTATGGAAATATTGTCAAAGACAGTAGAGATGTCCTATGCAAACTTGAGGACTTTGTATGGGACAGTAGAGACCTCATGTTCGTCACAATAGACGTTGAAAGTTTATATACGTGCATACATACAGACCGTGGCCTAGAGGCTCTCAAACGGTTCCTTTATAAAAAGGGATGCTAAGCATCTTGAACATACTATGATGCTTCTCGAGATGTCACAGATGATACTTGAGATGAATGTTTTTTACATGATGGAACTTGGTTCTTGCAAAAACAGGGGACAGCAATGGGATCCAGGTTTGCTCCATCTTATGCAAACCTGTTCATGCGTTTGTATGAGATGGAGCATGCCTGGGGACCGGGCTCAAGACAATGGAGTGATAACATCATCTTTTATACTAGATATATTGATGATGTTTTACTCATTTGGAATGGACATGAAGAAGATCTACTATCATATTTATCCTATCTCAACAGAAATACCTTCATTGTGAGATTGACCACCAAGTATTCACAAGATCACATTGAATATCTGGACCTCAGGTTATATGTTCAGGATAACAAGATACAAAGTGACATGTTTAAAAAAGAAACTTTGTGCAACAGTGTACTACACGCTGAAAGTGCTCACCCCAGTGCCACCATTAATGTCATCCCGTATGGTGAGATGGTTCGTGCCAGACGAAATTGTAGTCAAAATAACACCTTTCTGGCTAACATTGGAAACATAAAAAGACATTTTAAACACCGAGGGTACTCAGATAATTGCCTCCAAAAAGCTGAAAATAGGATTATGAAAACAGATAGGCAAAGTACACTCACTCAGAAAATGAAAAATAAAGGGAAGAATGAAAACGATAATGTTGTGTTTATAACACAATACAATATCCATAGTCATCACATTTATGATATCCAACCCCGGGGAGCAGCTGTGGCTAATGGGCCTATCCAGGGGGTTATGAGTTGGAATATAGCGGGCACAGCCAGGAATTTAGATCTTCCTGATTGGCACTCGCAAGTAGAACAGCATTCCGTTTGTATTTTTCAGGAAACCTGGAGCCGTGAACCCGTTTATAATAGCTGGTTATTCCACATATTTTTTGCCCGCTCTGCTGCCACCCTCGGGGAGGGGCCGGCCCTCGGGGGGACTACTTATATGGGTGTACATTTCCCTGGGGTGTAGCATTATCCAGAAACATAGCGACTCGATGGATATCCTCAGAATTTCATTGAAAGGCCCAGGTAGCGGGTGGCCCCTTGAGATTCTAAATGTGTATGCTAGAGGCACTAGAGGCAGCTCTCTTTCCCCCACTATAGCCCTGCTTGAGAGAGCCTTAGATGATTGTGGCGAGGGTGCACAAGTTATGATTGCAGGGAATTTTAACTGCACGTTTGAGCCCCTAGCGGTAGAGGACATTTTGGGTGTTTCTGAGGATGATCTGAGGAGGGGTATACCAATTCCGGCTGTTGAGCCAATAAAGAGATGGTCCCAGAGGGCGATCCAATTAAATGCCATGACTTTGGAATATGGCCGGCGAGCCGCTAATGGAAGAACCACCTCTGACCCCTTGGGCTCCCATACATACAACAGGATAAATCATACCTCCAGGCTTGATTATATCCTCCTCGATCTAAATCTCTGGCAGCATGTCATGGACATGGTCGTAACACCCAACACAGATAGTGATCACAACTTCCTCTCACTGACCCTAAAGCACCTATGGCTAAGACACTGCATTCCAACTCCATCGCCTGTTAACAGGACAATATCAAGTACTACCCTGTCTAATTGTGGTAGGCGCCTGAAATGGCGGAAAGTGGCCCTAGACGATTCAAAACTCCAGGTCATAGATCAACTCCTGGAAGCTTCATTAAGTGAGATGGCAACATTCTCCTCAGAACATTCTGGCATATCCAGAACTACGTCACTGTTCCAGGAGACAATAAGCTCGATAGGTAACTTGTTTATGGCACAAATGCATGGAGGTAGGCCAGCCGGCCACCAGAAGCCAAAAGCAAAGCAGGGGTGGTATACACCTAAATGTAGAGAGAAGAAAGTGTGCCTCATTAAAGCTGTCAAGGCAAAGTCACAGCCCCTTGTTCTGCAAGCCAGAGCAGAATATAAACGATGATCGAAAGTGCTAAAAAGGAGTGGGAGGGTGCCTATTGGCAAACCTTAAGAGAGGCAAGTGCTGGGCGGGATGCAGCCCGCTATTGGAGCACCATATGGGCAAGGAATAGGCCTGACAGTGAACTCATAACCTGCAACATAACTGGCCAGGCTTGGTTCGAGCATTTCTTTAACCTATACTCATGCCAACATAGGGCTCCTGACTCCCCTTTGTCATATAGATCTCCAGTACTCATTGGAGATGAAAAGTTGTTCCCTTTTACAATCAAGGAGGTAGAATATGCTATCAGCTGCATTGCGCCCCAGAAGGCAGCAGGCCCCGACGGAATCCCGGGTGACCTGCTCCGTTCCAACCAGCAGAAATGGAGGAAGTTTATCCACATCTTACTCACTGCGATTGACAACGGTGTCGCCATCCCCGATTCTTGGAAGGGGGCAGAGGTCGTCCCTATTTTCAAAAAAGGCCGGAGGGAAGACCCTACCAACTACCGACCAATAAGTTTGTTGGACTCAACCCAGAAGGTCGTGGGCAAGGTGGTGCTGGAGAGAATCCTACAATGGGTAAATGACAAAGAGATCCTCTCGGACTACCAGGATGGCTTTAGGGCTGGCACTGGCCGCGATAGAGCAGGCCTTCAGGCTCCTCTTATTATACTGGAAGGTGGTGGTCTTAGGGAGAGGCAGCCTTTATTTGGCATTCATTGACCTACAGACTGCCTTTGACCTTGTGCCTAGAGAACAACTATGGGGTGTGTTGGCGGATATGGGGATTCCCCCAAATATTCTGTCGATTTTAGCGCAACTGCATGATGGCAATTTTGTGCAGGTGCGATGGGGCACTGATGGGCAGAAAACTGGTAGGATACCGGTGGGGAAAGGGGTACGCCAGGGATGCGTCCTTACTCCCACCATTTTTTCACTTTATGTGAATGGGGTTGTGGAGCACTTACTCAAACATCCTTCAGATGCACCATCCTTGGCAGGGGAGAAAATTCCCACTCTTCTTTTTGCCGTTGACACACTATTAATTTCAAAAACTCCGGTGGGTCTCCAGGGCCTCTTAGTTAATTTCCAGACCTTTTGCGACCACCGGGGCTTAATAATAAATACAGACAAAACAAAGTATTTGGTTTTAACCCCTTCCGTGCGGGGCGTATTTTCCGCCTGTGCTGACTCCACCTTGCGCGGGCGGAGTCATGACGGAACTGTTCCGTCATCAGCACAGCTCAACCGATGCTGATGACGGAACCGTTCTGTCATCAGCATGGAAGGGGTTAAATCCCCCCAAAAAATTAGGTCCCCCCCCCTGTACTAAATAAAATCCCCTTGGAAAGGGTCACCGTTTTTGACTATTTAGGCATCCGGATCACGGATACCATGCAGTGGACCCCCCATCTGCTGAAAATGTTGCTCAATCACAAAAGGGTCACTGGGGCACTCACTAAAGAACAGCGATCTTCTTCAACTAAACCCATCGCCCCTGTTATGGATATTTATAAGGCAAAAGGTGTTAGTTCCGCCTTATATGGCGCAGAACTTTGGGGTACTTCCAATACTGATCTTCTAACCAGGTCTGAGAACAAGTTCTCAAAAGGTATTATGTCCCTCCCGCAGAGTACACCTAAGTTACCCCTCATGCTGGACCTTGGTTGCCAACAAATTAGCGATGTGGCAAGACTACGACCATTACTCTTATGGGCTAGGCTGTGGCGTGTCCCTGAACTTGCCAAATACGCTAAAGGCCTAGCGGAGGTGATGTCAATGGCGGGGTGGCACAGGATAAGATGGCTAACCGATGTTAAGGCTCTGCTCGGTAAATTGGGGTTGAGTGAAGCCTGGGAAAGTCGGTCTTCCCCACCGAAAGCTGTCCTAAAAACTTTGTATTGGAACTGGGTCAACAGCAGAATCACTACGGACTCATCTCTTGGCAGGCTTACAGAGGATTTTCCAATACATAAAGATACACCTTACCGGGAGCTCTATCTGGACATAGTCTGGACACCTTACGACAGGGCCCTGTATTTCAGATTCAGAGTGGGGTCTCTTCCTGTTCATGCCCTAACATCCCATTGGAAGCCACTGTATCAAGCAATTGCACTCTGTCCCTCCTGTTGCACTATCACGGAGTCAGTGGAACACTTTTTGTTTGTCTGCCCGGCTTATGTACGCCCAAGGCAACTATGGCTTAAACTTGTATGTAGAGCCATGGGTACTAGGCACTCTTCTGCGGCCCTTTGAATTTTAATATCAGATACTCGGCCTATGTATGTTTTTTGCCTTGCAAAAATGTTATCATGGGCATGGTCCATCAGGACAAAACGGCTATTAATTACTGTTTAATTGATTGACTTTTAACTCTACGACCGTTCCATAAATGGTTATTTCTTTTAAAGATTCTTGGGCTCATGTTTTATGCTATGGAATTTGGCCATCTTAAATTTGTATTTGTTACAATGCTTTTAAACTTTTTGGATAAAAACTTTTAATGTATGTAAATCTTTTTTAAATGGATTCATGTTGTTCTTTTATGTGTTGCTTTTATGATGTAACAATCGAAATAAAGCCGTTGAACTTCACTTATTGATATCTTACGAAGAAACTGGCACATTTTAACATCAGCCCAGTTGCCACCAGGTACCATCTCAGACAAACATAAAGTGGTATACAGGAGAGAAAAGACATTAATAAACATGCTCTGTCCCAGCTATGTGAAAATGAAAAACAAGGTGGAATTACATGGTTACCAAAAAAAACTACCTGGTTCTTTGTGTGCGGATCTTGTAGTATTTGTCGATTTGGCAAGCATTAGATAGCTGAATTCCAGTACAATACTGAAAGGCGGTTTAACATTGACACCTTTTTGAACTGCAACACGATGTTTACTGTGTACGTCATTGGCTGTGAATGCAACAACATTTATGTTGGTAGTAGCATTCGAAACCTAATAATACGCATCCAGGAACACGTGAGGGCAATAAAAAATAAAGACATTAGATACCCCGTCTCTAACCATATACATGAAAACCATCCGGAAAAACAGGGTATATGGTTCCATGCAATTGACCACATAAGGGTCCCAGAAAGGGGCGGGGACAGAGTGAGACTGCTGAGGCAAACCGAAGCTAACTGGATCTGTCTTCTTAGAGCTATCAACTTGGGCATGAATATCAATAATGAGATGTATAATTTTTAGTGAGTGAAGAGCTAAGCTATCAGTATGGTACATATAATGATCTATCAAATGTGTTATTAAGGGAATTTCTAAATGTAATTTCTCTGCTTCCCTTGGATGTTCACTATGTTTTGATACAAATTTAGCCTGTTTTGTTATAACTCTTATCATAAAGAGATATTCAGCCTGTTCTGTTACAATATATTTTATCATAAAAAGATATCTACATTGATATCAGAGTGTAATTCCCCTAATATGATCTATTCTGGGAGAATTTCTATGTACACAGGTTCTGCTCCTCTCTTATTGGGTGTTTGATACCATTTAACAAAATATGTTAGTGGATTAATAAATTCTTTGGTTGGATACATTTCCTTTGCTCAAATGCCGTTACTCACCTATTGGCTGGATTTATGTTTCTACACAACTTAAATCGGTGAGGATTGCGTTTGTTTACGAATTTGCTGCATGATAATTACCCGTATATAATTCTGGCATTCTTAGTATGCAATACGTTTGTGTGTAGAAGAAATGGGCACTTCTCCCCCTTTATTTACTTGACAATTTAGGGTGAACATATTTGCTAACATATATAGGCTTCAGCTAAGCTCTAAATTAACCGGACATGGTTATGGTCCTGGTCCGCATGAGTACACAATACAAAATATCGCTAATACTATAAACGGGTAACCGTTTTTTATTTCTTGGTTTCTAATCGTGGTAATTACTATTAATACATAATAGTTTGCTTAGTGTGTTCCACATATTATATTGAAGCATTGATAAAATTTAAAAACATTACTATTAATTTTGTGTTGGGGCTTCTATACGATCTGTGAGACACTACAAAATGGCCGCATTTTACTTACGAATCCTTGGCAATTTTTCAGTATGTGAACGATTTGAACACACACGATATAAACAAACTTTTGGAAATTCGAGAAGCACTGGAAGTCATTATAGGGACACCTTGTGTTTTGTAGATTGCGTATTTATTTGTAACAATGGTCCGGTGAGGGGTTTCAACCTCTGAAATACACCACTATAAGATGGCGACCATTATAGGGGTATTTTTATGGTGCACACTGAATGAAATCGTTTTCAGCTGTGAGCTCAGGCGGGCTATTTAAACGCCGTCCTTTTCACATGTCTCCAGCAAGTAAAATGCCGCAGTGATGTTGGACTGCTTCTAAACAAGGGTGCTTGGCTCCAAGTAAGTTTTGGCGCCTGGGCAGGGCTCGTTTTTTCATTTTTAAAAGCGGTATGGGGGAACGTGAAAATACATGCAAATATGCATGTTTTCCCGTTTTCTAATACAACAGTCTGTCTTTAGATTAAACGGTTCTTCACTTTGGTGACCGTGATTCATTCAATTCTTTGATATGGAGTTTATAACTCTGTTAGACAATAGGTTTGGTATATACTATGTGAATCACAAACCTTGAGTGGTCCCTATGTGTTTTCTTGCAGGACTTTCCTAAAAATAATACACCTTTAGCAACTTTGCTTGTGTAAATTCTGTTATAACTTTTTTTAAGCCTAAAATCTGCCTCAAACTAAACGCTCTATATAGTTTGGGAACCGTGTCCTGCATCAGTAGTTACTGTTGTATATCATAAATGGTGGGAACTGTGATTTGTTTGCACTTCCTTGACACTTCTAAGTATTTATACGTATAAAATCGGCGGTCAGGGATATTCGATAGCCCCATGTTTTTCCCTGCATATATTGGCTAATTTTTTTACGCACAATATTTCTATAGTCTCGTGAGCCCTCCATGAGGCTTAATTGTGAATATATACTGGCTCTTATAAAAGCTTTAAGCTTATTTTTATAATTTGTTCATGTATTAACAATTTTCCATCACTCTTGAATAAAATGCTGGTCTAAATGATGGACTTTGTGTATGGGCCTTATAAAGATAAGTGTATTCTGAGCAATATCTTTTGATATTTCTAGGGTTGAAATATACAAACATAGCACCGCGATCTTTGATGAATGTGACTTCTGGACTCATCATTATTATACACTAGGCTTTCCATTTATTAGATTGAGGTATGTTCATCTCTCCATGTTGGCCCACTTACAATTATGCTTTGTTTAAAAAAAAATAAACTTTGATAACATGCTACATGACTGACATTTGTCTTATAGGAAGTTATTGGAAACACATATACATTGACTGGTTTCATGTAAATATTGCTGCTCATAACGATTGAAAGGGACGTATTAGAGGAACAAAATTTGGTAAGCTTCTATCTGTAGTCCATCACTTAGGGAGATTTTTAGTTAGTTGTTCAGAAATTAGAAATTTCTCCCAGGGTATCTCATGCTATATCTTGCTGAACTCCAGCGTTAGGAATTGTTTTCCCTAAAAATGTTGTTCTATAATGAGATCTTGTGAACTTGACATGAATGAAATTTTACTAGTATCTGTTGTTGTTCTTTTTGACCCTCTCTCCTTTTATGCTTTTTCTTTTCATGCTCCAATTGAAAGTGTCATTTGTATTATCTAGAATCAGCAGGTCTAAATTGGGTATAAATAAGTTTGTAAATAAGAACTTATCAAGTTCCTTGTGGTTCACACCATTTGCTACAGGCTCTATAGTAAGAAAACTGATTTGTGTATAAATAAATGATTGATATGTACAGTCTTCATGTGGTTATGTAGAGCCGACCCTCATTATATTTTTTAATAAACTTTTTTCAAATATTGTATTTTAAACGTATAGCTTTGTATAAATGTATATATGGTATATAAGATGTGTTGTACATAATGTTGAAAAATAAAATTAGTTTGTATGTATTTGTTTGTAGTCCTGAAGAAGTCTGTAAGGACGAAACGCGTTGGCTACCTCATGTTCTGCTACTCTGCACATTTTATAAGAAAGAAGAATTTTTGAATAAAGAAGTCATATCATGACCTGCTCTTTCTGTTCTTTGGAAAATTAATGTGTTTTTATATGGTCCAATCACTAAATGGAATGCCGGATCATTGTATGTTAAGCCCCTCCCCCTTTGTGTTTGGCAGCAAACAATGGGGTATATTATCAAGGGGGTTTATCTCTGCTTTTTTGGCTTTAAAAGCCAAGAACGCGGAGATAAAATTATCTCCCTATTACCTAGCTGTCGCTAACACCAGTTAGCGACAGCTAGTAGGAGATAGCGACCATCTTGGGCCCCACTTTGCATGTCAGTGATATTTATCACTAATGACATGCAAAGTGGGCGTGCCAAGATGTTAGCGACTGGAAACAGTCGCTAACATCGTTATCTCCTATTACCAACTTTTGGAGATATTCGCGCTGAGCGCAAATATCTCCAAAAGCTAACACCTGCCCTGAGCAGTTCTTAGCCATCTTATCCAATAGGAGGTGGATAACATGGCTAAGAGCATTAGCTCGGTAATGCATGCATATCGCTGACTTTTCAGCGATATTCATGCATTGCAGCCGATTTTTATCGCATTTGCGATAAAAATCGCCGCAGCTTAGCGGTAAATTTTTGTCTCTAACCAAGCAATAGCGATAATTATCGCTATTGCTTGGTAATATGCCCCAATATTTTTTAAGGGCAGGCACTGGTCCTATTAAACAATGAAAAGAAAACTTTTCATTTTTTCTAGTAAACTCATTCTTTTTTCCTTTAAGGAAAACAGGCTGCATATGAAAAAAAAGTTGCTCAATTTAAAAAGCAACACAGACATGGTGATCTGCTGTCCCAAGCAGACCACCATCCTTGTGATTGTAGCCTATTCCCAATGGGTCGCAAATGGACCTGCCTTATGAATATTAATAAGGCAGGTCATTTGTGATCCCTTTGGGAATAGCTAAATATGTCTGAGACACATTAGTGCATTCCGTTTTTACGAGTCGCAAAAAAACCGTAATTTGAGACCTGCAAAACGGAATGCTCGTATATCTGACCCTAAAGGTGTTCCAGAACTGGTTTCCGTCACAAAGCATTATGTTGCAGAGAAAAGCAAAAGAAGGAATCCAATTAACCTAAATGTCTTTGGAAATGTAATAGTGCAAACAAAGATTTCGAGAGAGGGACCGGGGAAAGACAGAATGAACAGGTAGCGTAGGGAGGATAAAGAGGTGAGAGGTCTAGGAAGAAACAGAGCTGGGAAATGGATTTTGCTACACCTCATAGTACCTCATGTTTGAAATCTGGTAGGTAACGGTGGAGGGGGTGGGGGTAGGTGGAGGGTTAAATAAAAAAGAAAAAAGAAAACATACCTGATGGTCACTAGCCAGCAGCTGTCACCTCTTCTCCCACGCAGAAACCAGAAAGCACACAGTCTCCTAGACTCCCCATGCCAATAAAAACAATATGTTACAGCAGCGTTGTGATTGGTCTGAGGGATGTGGCTCGGTGCTCAGAGAGGTACTGGGAGTCTGTGCATGCTCTCCACCCAGGCTGTGCAATAGAGCCGGTGGAGAACATCCAAGACGGCTGGCCAAACCGTCATGCACTAAGGGTGCAGCAACCACTCCTCCCCCTTATGGGTCACTGGAGCCCAGCCCCCCTAATCTGGCTGCAGAGCAACTGCAAGCGTAATACTAATAATAAAATGATAATAATGTTCTGTTATTTTCGATTTATTATTCCTTTGCACTGCTCTTAAAGCAGTTGGGTGATGCTACTCCGCCTTAGTGGAGGAGCTGCAGCTGGAAACAAGCCTGCCTGAACTTGCCCTAGGGTTTGCATGAACAGCCTAAACAAACGTATCCTGCCCCAGTGAATCCATCCCTCAACTTTTTAGAGTAGTCCACAGGAAGCTAACTGCCTGTGAAAACGTTTATTCCTGTAGATCAGAATGGTCTGTTTGCATGATGTGTTCCTAACAGAAAGCCTACCTAATGTCCCATAGATACTGGTGCTTCAAAGCCTCAGAATTTCCTGCTCTACCTTTCTTGGGTAAAACGAAAGGGTGAAGGTGGTATTTCTTTCACTCTATTTCTTTTCACTTTCCTCTTGAACACTTTCCTTTTGATTCCTACCTCCCCGGCAAGTCTCCCTTGGAGGGAACTTTTGTGAAAACTAAATTGTACTAGTGAGGGTGTTTGTTTGAACTTTGCGAATGAAATTGCTGTTTTAGAGGTTTTGTGTGAAACTAGTGATGCATGTGATAACGCTGCATAGGCTAGATCAATCTATCTTATAGTCAGAACATGCATACAATGTAGTTTGTGTTTTAACTCCTGAACCAGTTAAGATTAGATATAATCTGATGAAAAAGCATATTCACATGGCAAAATACTCATTGCTTCTCAAGATTGAAGCAGGGATCGGACCAGTCCTCTCTGCTTCGCTAAAATAAAAGGTTGCGGTACCCTCTGTGACTGTCTGCAACACCCATATTTTAGCAGTCATGATGCCTGGTAAAGACACCTATCAGTTTGTAAAAATATTACATGACAATGTTAATATGGAAAAAGTTGATGCTAATTAGCAAAATAATCCATTCATTTATGAGAATGAAATTGTGTCTTTTTTAACTAATTCACCCGTTGAGAACTCCACACCAACCCCGACTCACAAATACATAGTCAGGCAATCTCTGAAACTAGGCCTGAGGTCACTGATTGATAGGTCACATGTGGGGTGGCATGTAGCTGGCATACAAGCGCACTAACAGGAAGCCTTAGATCAATCCCACAGATAGGCGCAGCGACATTAGGATCAAGGGAGATTGGTCCTAATAAAGCACACATTGCATGAGGAGGTACACACGCTCCTAAAACATAATAATGTCAGATGCCATATGAGTTAGGGACATATAGCCGATCAGGACACAGCACATGCAGTGATCACATGCGCCCCATGTTAGACATTTGGACACGTTACCCACTGGCCACAATGTGTCTACGCAAGGTCGAGACCCACCTGCATTTTCCATAAGACAATGAATTTATAACTCCAAAGGCAGCAACTTACATTCTTCACCATATATGGATCACCAGAAACCTTTATTACCTACGACGAACTGTGTAAAAGAAGGCCTCAGACTGATTGTAAATTGAGACAGTCCTCAGACCCTGTAACTGTTCTCCTGCCCACTATATTTACTTAAACAAACTGTTCCTTTTTTGCCAAACACCTCTTGTCTCCTGTTTTTTTAAAAATATTTCATGTTCAAGTAACAGTTTGGCGAGCCTCCATCAGAGTTGATTAGTACCTCGAACCCAACTAGAGCCAAATGTTAGAGACACCGCCCGGACAGATTCACATTTACGCATCAAGGAAGGTGAGCTGACACTGAAATTGATTGGAAGTTCTGCTGAATCCATGGTGCGGATATCTGTCCAGAAGCATCCATCACAAAGGGTAAGAGACAACATCAGAATCTTATTTAAAACACTTGGCATGTGGTAAACTAGGGAGAAGTGTAAAAAGTTAGAAAACAAGTTACTTACCTGTAACTACAGTTATCCAGTATTGGTATCTTTCATAGATTCACATGCCTGAATCATTCCCCGTCGTCGAGGCGGGAGTCCCACGGTAAATTATATATATATAGCAGTGCCTAAAAACCATTAGTAGTAGGCTAGAAAAGGATATAGGCCCAACTAGGCCCAAAACTTAGCAGCCTATCTACCTCATTATGTAAAAAGAACTGAAAATGTAGCCTCAGCCAATCAGCTAACCTCACCCTCTAGAACCTTCCCAGCCCAGGCAGTTCTCCTCAGATTTTCCCAGCACAAGTGAGAAGTAGTATCCTATATAAGAACTGCCCAGTCGGGGAGGAGGGTGGGTGCATGTGAATCTATGAAAGATACCAATACTGGATAACTGTAGTTACAGGTAAGTAACTTGTTTTCTTATCCAGTATTGGGGTATCTTTCATAGATTCACATGCCTGAATCAGAATAGCAAGCAGTAACAACCATAACTGTCGGTAGAGGAAGGTGGGAGACAATCCAAACCATATATCCCCACACAACCTGGAAGGTACTAGAGCAATGACATACCTCAATACATATGCAAAATCATGACAATACCTTCATACAATATGTATCTATATATAGAACGTTAAAACAGTATATTATTAAACATTTAGCAATAGAGAAAAATAAAACCATAACAGTCTGACCTCAGTGAAGAAGATGCTGCAACACTGCTTCTCCCACTGACGTATCTCCATGTAGTACCGGCTGCAGGCAATAGTGCTTCGTAAAAGTATGCACACTTTTCCATGTAGCAGCACGGCAGATGTTTTCCAGGGACACCCCTGCAAATAGGGCTGTAGACGCTGACATCATCCTGGTGGAATGCGCCTTAACCGTTCTTGTCAGGGGCTTGTTCGCTTTCTCATGACAGAAGACGATGACAGAGGAAAGCCATCTGGCTATAGTTGCCTTCGTCACTGCCTGACCACGTGTAGCCTGTCCATAAGCCACAAACAGTTGGGTAGATTTGCGTAAATCTTTTGTCTTTTGCAAATAGAATTTGAGGCATCTTTGGACATCCAAGGAATGCAGCATCCTTTCAGCTGGAGTCTTGGGGTCTGGAAAGAAAGTTTTTAGTTTCACCGGTTGGTTGATGTGAAACTGAGTCGGAACTTTGGGAATAAATTTAGGATGAGTTCTAAGTGTCACATAATCTTTTGAAAAATGTAGGAAAGGTTCTGATATAGTGAACGCCTGTATCTCACTTACTCTCCGGGTTGAAGTGAGAGCTAACAGAATAGCCACTTTCCAAGTCAAGAATTTAAGTTCCGATTTATGAATTGGTTCAAAAGGTCTTTTCAGCAATTGAGATAACACAATATTGAGATCCCACTCAGGAGGAGGAGGCCGCACTGGAGGGAAAACTCGAAACAATCCTTTAAGGAACTGTTTAATCAAGGAAGAAGAGCACAAGGATGGTTTGTTGTAACTCTTCCTGAATCTGGATATGGCAGCAAGGTGAACTTTGATAGAAGAAAAAGCGAGACCTGATCTGGCTAGAGACAGCAGATAAGGCAGAATTTTCTCTGGAGGAGCCTGTAGTGGATGGACGTCATGCTCTCCGCACCATAAACAGAATCTCTTCCATTTGAAGCGATAGGTTCTGATGGTAGACTGTGCACGAGCCTGAGACAGAACAGCTCTACAGTCTGGAGAAATCTCCAGGTCCTTAAACTCTAAGAAATCAGGAGCCAGGCGTGCAAGTGTAGCGACTGAGGATCTGGATGAAGTATTTGTCCTTCCTCTCTTGTTAGCATTGCAAACGTCGGTTTGAGGCGCAGTGGAGGTTGATGGGAGAGCATCAGAAGCTCCTGGAACCAATACTGCCTCGGCCAGCGAGGAGCAATTAGGATTAGAGAGCAACGCTCTCTCTTCATTTTCTGTAGAACTTTTGGGATGAGAGGAATCGGTGGGAAGGCATATGCAAAGATTCCGGTCCACCTCATCAACAGGGCATTTCCCCTCGATCCTTGCTGGTGGAACCTGCTGGCAAAGTAAATGCATTTGCTGTTCTGTTGCGTGGCAAACAGGTCCAACGTTGGTGTGCCCCAGAGCTGGAAAATTGTTTCCACTTGGCGTTGTTCGAGTTCCCACTCGTGACATCCTGTGAACGATCTGCTGAGATCGTCGGCCAGAGAATTCTGAATTCCCTGAACATGCTCCGCTCTGAGGGAAATCTTGTGGTGGAGTAACCATTCCCACATTTCCTGCGCTTGAAGAGACAGGGCCAGAGATTTTGTGCCCCCTTGCTTGTTTACGTAAAACATGCTGGTGGTGTTGTCCGTGCGCACCAGTACTGCAGAGCCTGCAATTCTTGGCAGGAAGGCTCGCAAGGACAGGAAAATTGCCCTCAACTCGAGGCAGTTGATGTGTTTGTGCTTGTACTGATGGGACCACCGTCCCTGCACTTGAAGGTCCTGGAGATGACCTCCCCAACCTTCCATGGAGGCATCTGTCGTTAGAGTAAATTCCGGTAGGGTCTGAAGAAAAGTGAGACCCGGAGACAAATTGTTCTTTGTCGCCCACCATAGAAGAGCTTGTTTCATCTTGGGCGTGACCTTGATACGGTCCTCGAAAGATCCATCTACCTGCCGCCACTGTCGATGCAATTCCTCCTGGAGAGGCCTCATTCTGAGTCGAGCCAGTGGAACTAGATGGAGTGCGGAGGAACACATCCCTAGCAGGGAAACAAACTGTCGGACCGAAAGAGACTTTTTTGACCGTATTTGACTTGCCAGCTTTGTGATTTTGTCTCGACGAATTTGGGTTAAGAAGGCCTTGCACTGAGAAGTGTCTAGTATTGCTCCCAGGAACGTCAGAATTTGTTTGGGTTGAAGTTGAGATTTTTTGACGTTGAGGGTTAAACCCAGATTCGAGAACATTGACAGAGCACTCTTGACCGATTGTCTTGTTGAAGTCCTTGTCGGGCTCTTTATTAACCAATCGTCGAGGTACGGGAACACTTGGATTCCCTGTGACCTCAACGCAGCTGCAACTGGGACTAGAGTCTTGGTAAAAATTCTTGGTGCAGACTTCAGGCCGAAAGGGAGCACCTTGAATTGAAAATGGACACCAGCCACTGTGAATCTCAGATACTTGCGGTGCTTTGGATGAATTGGAATGTGAAAGTAGGCGTCTTCCATATCCAGGGAAGCCATGAAATCTCCCTCCATGAGGCAATTGAGGACATCCGTGAGTGTCACCATGCGGAAACTCTGCTTTTTCAGATATTTGTTTAAGTTTCGTAGATCCAAAATTGGACGCCACTCTCCTGAAACCTTTTCCACAAGGAAGAAGCGAGAATAAAACCCCTGATTTTTCTGGGATGTTGGGACTTTCTCTATCGCATTTTTGTGCAGCATTTTCATGGCTTCCATGTATAACAAATGAAGACGAGGAGGGGAGGGACCCCTGGGCGGTAATGTTGGGGGTTTCTGCAAGAACTCCAGAGTGTGTCCGTGTTTGACTATGTCCAGAACCCACTGATCTGAAGTTATTTTCCGCCACTGTTGATAAAAGGCGGAGATCTTGGCGCCCACGGGGAGGGAAGGAAGGGAGGATGGTGTCCGGCAAAACTCACTGGCGTTTATTTGAATCACGTCCCTGGTAGTTAGAACGTCGTTTCCCTCCTTGACGAGAGAAACCCGCTGACGATGACTGCCGATAGGACTGCTGGTAGTACGGCTTATTTTGAGGTTGATACTGGCGGTTTTGTTGATTTTGATAATGTCCTCTTGATGAAAAACCACGGCCTCTTGCCCCTCTGAAAAAACCTCGCTTATACTGTAGTGCACCAAGCGATTTGGCCGTATCAGTATCCGTTTTTATCGCAAGCAATGCGTCATCTATGTGCTTGCCAAACAATAACTCGCCATTATAGGCCATATCAAGGATTTTGGTCTGGACCTCAGGTCTGAAGGAAGTCGCCTTGAGCCATCCTTGCCGTCTGAGCACTGCCGCTCCGGCCAATTGTCTAAAGGCTGTATTAGATACATCGAGGGCGCAATCGATAATCTCAGAAGCTGCCCGCTCGCCTTCCAAGACAACCTTCCTGACCTCTTCAACACGGTCATCGGGAACCAAATTGATGAACTCTGACAGATCTGACCACATTTGTCTGTCGTACCGTGCTAAAATTGCCAAAGAGTTAGCAATCTTGACAGTAGCAGCGGCACTAGCTGAGAATTTCTTCCCAATTGCATCCAATCTCCTGCCCTCTTTGTCTGGAGGCGTAGAAAGTGGTGCAACCGGATTCTTGGATCGCTGTTGAGCCGCTTGTGTAATCACTGAGTCAGGACGCGGATGACCAATCAAACATGAAGGAGTATCCGGTGGTGCTCGGTACTTCTTGTCGACTCTTGGAAGAACCGCCGGAATGGAAGCTGGCGTCTTCATAATATCAATCCCTTCTTTCCAGATATAGTCGATGATAGGGATAGATCTGGACACCCTTCTATACCCTTCCTTAAAATCATGAAGAAAGCAGTCGGTTTGTTCAACCGAAACTGTGATTGCGAATCGAGCAGCCGCCCGGTGCATGATGTTGTGAAAACCTCCTATGTCTTCTGGCGGAGAATCTGAAGGTTGTGGCAGATTAGGAGAGGGCATAGGAATGATGTAATCATTCCATGGTTCCGTAGGCGTGGAATCCGGAAGTTCCCCATCCTCTCTTTCATCCTCATCTGGAGAGGAGATGTCAACATCCTGACCTCCAGTTTCGGGGTCAACATCCTGCCTTGGAGAGTGTGAAGGATGTGGCGGTGGAGTTACTGGCATGTCCTCTGGCACAGGATTAGGAGTAGGCAGAGTTGGTGGAAACCTCTGACGATAATCGGCCAGCATGGCCTGTAAATCCTTCACCAGAACAGACGGAAGATGAGTCGTGTCTTCTGTGTGTTGTTGCTCCTGATGATAAGGAGTAGCTAAATTTTCCTGATAGTAATGAACCTCATCATCATCCTCATCCTCTTGATATTTTATGTGCAACTGGGAAGGGTGATGGGCCACACCAAAAGGATCATCATCATCATCATCCTCTTCATTATCCGAATCTGCCTCCACGTAGTTTTCCAAGATATGCGAAGGCAAGAGGGGAGACAAATGAGAGTAACTCTGTCTCTGAAATGACTTCATCTGAAAATGGGTATACTGCACCCTAACCGGAGATGTAGGCAATAAATGCGTGGATGGCACATTCAAAGATGCCAGCGCTGCTGCCGATGGCAAAAGTGAGACAGAAGTGTTAGTTGCCGATAGTGTCGTCGACGGTATCGTCATAGGCATTGGAACCATGGATGAAGACTTCTTGGAAGGCGTCCTAGTAGACGGATCCGTCGGCGGACTCCTCGTCGTCGAACTAGTCGTCGACGGAGCTGAAATCTTCGTGGACGTGTTTGTCGTCGACGGGCCTGTCGTCGACGGAGTCTTCGTCGACGAGCCTGTCGTCGACGAGCCCTTCGTCGACGGGTCCTTCGTCGACGGGCCCTCCGTCGACGGGATCTTCGTCGACGGGATCTTCGTCGACGGGATCTTCGTCGACGGGATCTTCGTCGACGGGGTCTTCGTCGACGGGATAGTGGAAGTCTTCGTCGACGGGAGAGTCGTCGACGAGAGCGTCGACGGAAGCGATGATGAACGCTTCGAAGATGGTGATTTGGTCGTCGACGGCAGACTCGTCGACGACGCGCTTTTCTTTGACGATCTTGTCTCAGAAGAAGAAGCCATGACGGACATCACAGGAGAAGTAATTGCTGAGGTGGTAACAGTACTTGAAGAAGTAGAAGACGTAGAATAGGTGGTAACAGTGAGAGAAGACACTAAGGTGACAGCTTTAGTGCGGACTGTACTCACAGTTGAAGACTCTGTTGACGCAGCACTCCTTGTGGATCCAGAGGGTTTATGAGAGAACTTAGCTTTTTTCAATCTCTCAGGGGAACACCTCTCTTTGGAACTGGCTCTCTTACTTGAAGTAGAGGCTCTGTCCTCGTCATCTTTGACAGACGACTTCAGCCACAAAAGAACTCTCGCCTCTCTATCCCTTTTGGTCTTAGGAGGGAAGGTTCGACATATCCTGCAATCCTTCACAACATGTGAAGGATGCAAACAATAAATACAGTCCGAGTGCTCGTCGTCCACGTGAACTCTCTTCTTGAAACATGAAGCACAGGCCTTGAATAAAGCCTTCTTTTCAGACATTTTGAAAGAAATTGAAGAAAAAACCGAGTAGGCACTAGGGAGACTCCCTTACACACGAAGTGCGGTGAAAATCTGAGGAGAACTGCCTGGGCTGGGAAGGTTCTAGAGGGTGAGGTTAGCTGATTGGCTGAGGCTACATTTTCAGTTCTTTTTACATAATGAGGTAGATAGGCTGCTAAGTTTTGGGCCTAGTTGGGCCTATATCCTTTTCTAGCCTACTACTAATGGTTTTTAGGCACTGCTATATATATATAATTTACCGTGGGACTCCCGCCTCGACGACGGGGAATGATTCAGGCATGTGAATCTATGAAAGATACCCCAATACTGGATAAATTTGAGCACCTTGCCACTGACAGAATCTGGCATATTCCCAAATTTATATGTCCTAGCTGAGTATTTGTAAAGTGGACCGATACCACAGAAGTCACATTTAATTTGATCGTCAGCACGCTAGGAAAGGGGAATATTTATTGTATTGCTGTTGGTAACTCCCAGGATGCTGTTTTTGTGATAGAGCTAACCTGAGTGGGCAGAGTTAACACCTCAATCTCATTTTTCTGTTGAAAAGGTTTTCCCAGTACTACTGGTTTCTTAACACCATTGGTATATGAAAGGAGTGAGAGGTGTTAGTCTCTATGGTTGCCGGGCGTGACGCAGATGGTATGCTAGGACTGCTGATCGTGACACAGATGGTACGCTTGGCCCCTAGGTGTGGTAGAGGATGTGATTCTGACTTTAGGGGGAAATATTTGGACCTAGGAATCTAGGTGTAAATTGTATGTGGCCACTGCGCCTGTAGTTCCTGAGTTATTCCTTTTTCTGCATCTATTACTATAACCTTTGCCCCGAAACCGATACTGGCAAACTATCAGGCTCATTTAGTATCGTGTACCGCACAGAGCTTTTCCTGTTTACAGAATAGCAGTTGCAAGGAGTAAGCTAAGAAAGTTTTGACTATGCAATCACTATTTTATATCAACCTTTGTTTAGTTGGTGTAATGTGCATGTGATGTTATGGGGCTGTTATTTATTGCAGACTGTATTTTGTGCAAGAGTTGATATCATGCACATACTGTCCTAATATTGCACTTTTTCGCCTATGTTCCAGTATTTCATATGAGGATACTGTCATTTATTTCAAACTGTAATTTGCGCTCAAGTTGATATTGTGCAGATAGTGTATTAATGTTACATTGTTTCACCTATTTTGCAACTCTTCATATGCGTTATCTTGTGTTTATTGAATTGTTCAAGTCGAATTGTTTGATGCATCTGTGAATAGTCGTGAGCTCACTGTACATAAAAATGTAAGAGTGCACCATGTACGTTTGTCACCACAATTAGAACAAACAAAACTCCCAAAATATTTGTCATATTTTGTGCACAAAACCTCCAAACTTGTCATGGATTACCCATTAAAACACATGGAAACCAGGTTCCCCGCATAGGTAAAGAAACTCAATAGGTTTTGTTAAGAATGACACGCACACATGAAGGCACACATTCTGGCCTAAGGGGGGAGCGTTTGACACTAACGTAATTGAGCATACTAAAACACACATAAAAACTAAATATACAGGTCATACAAAAGACAAGAGAGAGGCATTATAAGAATTAGGGGCCATCTTTGAAGAGCTGCAAAGCAATAGCCCTGCAATGCAGGTAGCAAGCAAGGTGTCAGCGCCTCCAATATCATTTGCAGGAATGGAGATGCTCACGTCAGCTCCCCCGCAGTAGGATATTCCAATCCACAAATAGTAGGAGCCGAAAGCCCCCCCACCAAAAGATGGACAGCTAGACCCAAGCATGAGGAACCAAAAGGCCAGTGAGAACACACATTTTCAGCACAGCCCAAGTCCCATGGAAAGGTCCTCAAAAGGTCGACCCCCTCATCTACCACCTCCAACACATGGCACCTCAACGGCAAACAGGAAACAAAACAGATACTCCCACCGGTTCAGACAAACATACATAAGTGACAGGGAGGTTTGTGGCGGTTGTCGATAACGATTCAGCGAGTAGGAGTTAGGTAGGGAACTCCACTTCCCCGGTAACCGATGACAAGGGTGGGGCTACAGAGGTTGCCCAGTTTGCTGAGGGAGAAAAGCAGGAACTGATGCTTTAGAAAGAAAGGGCACACAATCACACACTCCTCGTACTGTTAACAATGCGCCAACCAGAAAAAGAAATCCATTGTCACGGTACTAGTAAACAATACAACACACAATTTCCTAATAGACACGAGGGAAACAAGGTCATGCCTAAGGGAGGGAATAGTCCTTTTATCAAAATAAATTAAAGTTATGCAAGAATTTTCAGGTACGGTCAAGTCACGTCAAAAATCTACATCTACCCAGCGCATAAACACAAAAGGTCAAGAACCGAACAATTAATCACATCACTGGGGTAATTAAAGCTTGCGTACCCGGACGCCAATATCATACTGTGAAGAGACTCCAATATGAACCTAATGCAATGTAGGAAAAAAGGAACTTAAGGACCCCCACAGGCCTTTAATCTATATGATACCCTTGGTAAGAGATGTGTGGCCCATCTGGCTGAGTTTTCTATGTTTGTGCTTAACGTTCAAAGCTTGACAGACTGCCCCGTGACATACACAAGGATCTCTAGAAAATCTGCCTCAACTATCGACTACACATTTACGGACCATGATTTTCTTCAGTGTATTACGAACTTTCAAATCATTGATAGGGCAGAGAGTGACCACCACCCACAATCTTTCACGCTGTTAAGAAAGGTCGCCAAACCTGCCAAATCACTGTCTCAAGACATGCAATGCTACAACCGTAAATGCCTTATATGGAAAGAGGTCAGTATCGAGGACATCATATGCACTTGCACCGCCTTTTGGAGAAATTTAAAGCCGAACCCTTAAGCATAAAAGCCTCGGAGTCCTTTATTCAAGAACTAAATCATACATTTTCTAACCAGGCCAATTGCAGTAAAACAGGAAGACCATCTGGGGCAGCTTGGTTCCCTAAAAGTCTTAGGAAAAAAAAAACTAAATAAATGCCTAAGACAATTACAGACCCGGAGCCCCCTCAGGAACTCCTGTTTTTAATCACAAAAGCAAACAAGACCTAAAAAGGGACACATAGGCGGCATAGAAAGAGTATCATAAACAACTCTGGGCAAAACTCCATTACTCTTGCAAACAAAGAGATACCAAGCTATTCTGGGGAATCATCAACCAGTTAACAAACGGCAGGAACAGACACCACAACTCAGACATCATGGAGGACACTTGGAGAGCACATATCGAACTTCTATACAATACAACTCTACGTTACGTTACGTTACGTTAAAGGCATTTATACTGCGCACGTTCACCAAACGGTTTCTTGGCGCTCCTGACAAAACGGTGACTTGGGCGGAGGATTTACTCAAATGCTGAATGAAACAGAAGGGTTTTTAACAGTCTGCGAAAACAATCGTAGCTGGGGCATAGACGAAGTGCTGTAGGGAGGGAGTTCCAAGTAGTGGGGGCCATGACAGAGAAACTCAGAACTCCATGCTTTTTCCTTCTGGTTTTGGGAACAACGAGAAAATTAAGAGATGCTGAGCGGAGATCTCTGTGGGGAACATAACGTGTCAAGCAAGAGGAGATAAAGGCAGGGGCTAGATCTGATAAGGCTTTGAAGATGGTACATCCAAACTTGAAGGTGCAGCGTTTGGTGATAGGGAGCCAGTGGAGGCTACGCAGAAGGGGGGTAACGTGCTGATGTTTCGGCTGGTGGAAGATCAAGCGGGCTGCCTGGTTCTGCACCAGTTGTAGCCTGTGGAGATGGAATGCTGGAATCCCGACATACAGCGTGTTAGCATAGTCGAGTCTGGAGGTAATAAGAGCTAGGATGACCAAAGTCAGGGCATCTCTGGTGAGGAACCTGCTAATTTTACGAATCCGCCTTAGATGGAAAAAACAGGATGAGGTGACTGCGTTGATTTGTGGTCTCATAGAAAGGTCATCAGAGATGACCACCCCCAGACTCTTCACAGTGCTAACAGGACTGGGTGGCGCCCCCAGGGATGATGGCCAGAAAGTGGAATTCCACGGGTTAGTGGGACCCCCTACCAGTACAAGCTCTGTTTTTGTGGGGTTCAGTTTTAATTGGCTGTGAAACATCCACTCTGCGATGTTAAGCATGGTAGACTGAAAATTAGAGCGGGAAGAGGGAAGAGAATCAATGGGAAAGATTAACTGAAGATCGTCCGCATAATTGAAAATAGTGACCGGGGTATTGCGGAGGGAAGCTAAAAGGGGCTGTAAGTACAAATTAAACAGTAAGGGTGATAGCGCAGAGCCCTGAGGGACCCCGCAGGTTAGAGACGAGTAGGGTGCGGAGAAGTTAGACAGGTGTACCGCTTGAGTCCGATGGTCCAGGAAGGATCTGAGCCAATCGAGGGCCACCCCCTGGATGCCGGCATTATTGACACGGTCGATCAAGATAGTGTGATCGACCGTGTCAAAAGCTGCCGACAGGTCCAGAAGGACAAGGGCCTGTGAGATGTTTTTATCGGCACCTTTCCTAAGGGCATCCATGACGGCCACTATGACCGCCTCGGTGGGGTGGAGGGGTCTAAAGCCCGCTTGTTGGGCATCCAGGAAGGAGGAGTTCTCGATAAAGGTGCTCAGACAGCGGGTAACGTATGTCTCCAAAATCTTTCCCAGGTAGGGGAGGAGGGAGATGGGTCGATAATTGCTTAAGGTAGTGGGATCAGCATTAGTTTTTTTAAGGATCGGGATGACAGCTGCCTGTTTGAAAGAGCAGGGGACCTCCCCAGTGGCTAGAAAGTTGTTAAGCAAGGCTAATGGGGGGTCTGGGCATGCCAGAAAGGCCTCCCTCAGAATCTTAGGGGGGCAGTAATCGTTAGGGGAACCTGATCTGACTTTGTGAAGTAGCGAAGAGAATTCTTTTAGAGAAATTGGAGGGAACTCTATCAAACGGCTAGGGTTCATGGAAGGAAGAGGTGGAGGAAGAGGGGATGAAGGGGAAGGAATGTTATTTTTGATGATAGTGATTTTGTCTGTAAAGTAAGAATTAAGGGAATCGCACAAGGTTTGGGTCGGTTGGGGTTGAGGCGTAACCCTATCAGGTAGGGAAAGCTTGTTGACAATGGAAAAAATATCTTTTGCTTTAGTGTTGGAGTCCAGTATTTTTTGGGAGAAGTAGGCAGTTTTTGCTGATAGGATGGATTTTTTGTAGGTGTTCAAAGATTCTACAAAAACAAGTCTAAGCTGGGGATCATAATTGCGCCTCCAACGGCGCTCTGCCTGCCGGAGAGCAAGCTTATCAGCCTTAAGCTGGTCAGAAAACCACCGCTGAGCATCATGAGGTCGCTTAGCTTTAATGGTTTTGTAAGGGGCAACTTTGTCACAGGCAAATAACAGCCATTCTTCGAGATGGACAGCCTGGTCAGCCACCGAAGTTGCAGGTGTGGGAGCGGTGGAGGCCAATAAGGCATGAAAATGTTAGCGTTCTTCCAATTACGAGCAGAAAGGTTGTTAATGGGAGGAGGGGGACGGGATATATAAAGGTGAAGAGAAAAAGATATAAAGCAATTGTCAGACCAGGAGCAGGGAAGTACGGAGGGGGGGGGGGAGATATCAAGATTGGTCGTCCAGACTTGGTCTAAAATATGACCCTTACGATGAGTTGGAGTATTGATGTGCTGATGGAAGTTCATGCCTGCTAAAAGGTCAGTGAACTCCGCAGAGAGATGGCTTTCGCGGGCGTCGGATGGCCAGTAATTGAAATCGCCAATGATCATGATGTTAGCGTGATTGATCGTGAGTTGGGAAATGAATTTTCCGAAGAGTTGAGAAAAGAGGGGCATATAGTCGGGGGGCCTGTAAACAAGGACACAAACGAAGGCGGACTTAGGTGAAAAGAACTTAAGAGTGAGACAATCAATTTTCGGACTAGGGGTCATGGTCAACTCTGTGAATTTATGCTCAGAGCGAATGATGGCCGCCACCCCGCCACCGGTTTCCCAGCAGGTCGGTTGGCTTGCATGATATAGTAACCAGCAGGGATTGCTGCAAGGATGTCAGGGGCAGAGTCCTCGGTTAGCCACGTTTTGGTTAAGAGAAGAATATCAATGGCACTCTCATGCAATAATTGAAATATTTCTAGCTGATGGCTCACTAAGGAGCGGGTATTAAGGTAAGACACCATCAAAGGAGCAGGTTTCAGGTCCGTGGGGGAGGAAGGGGACAGGGAGAGTTTGTGGTAGGAAGGGGTTTCTAGGACAGGAATATCAGAAAGGACAAAGATACCACAGTCCTGGGCGGCCCTAGCAGCACAACCAGAAATAGGCCCTGGGGAATTAAGTCTTAGGAGGTCAGTGAAGGAGTAAGTATAAAATTGGGCGTTACGACTAGCCCTGGGCCCGGTCGGCCGCGGACGGGCACAGACAGGCTTGACTTATGCGCGACTTCGGCACGAAGTCGGTGCTCCTGCTGCGCTCGTCCGCTGCGCTTCCGCCATACCACCATTTTATACTAGAGGTGAGGGAACACTCTAATTCCAGGCACCGCAGACCACGGATCTTCAATAGGACTTGACATCCCTAATTCTGAATTATCTGAATTCTCCACTAGGATCTCACAAGAACAAGTGCTAAAAATCATAAAAAATGTAAGATTCGATGGTGCACTAGGGCCTCATGGCCTGCCAAACGCCCTGTTTCAGAACAATCCTTCATCTTGGTCTGTTCTTCTCACTCTGCCCTTTTCCCACGCTATAACTTACAGCACAGTCCTCAAATCATGGCAGGGGTAGTATTCTAAACCCAATATATGAATTGGGTGCTTGTTCTGATCCATCAAACTATAGGTTGATAGCATTAATCGATGTAGAGGCAAAAATGGACGCATCGGACTTGTTGACAGACTTAAAGAACTGGGTCAGCCGAACAAATCTCATCCCTTATACGCAAACAGGATTCCGGCCAGAGATGGGTACCCTCATGAACATCTCTGTGTTCACCCTTCTAGCCAACCAAGCCCTTGCAAACTCAAGGCACCTATATGCATGCTTTAAAAAATGCAAAATGGGGTGCACCACCCAAACTCCTGGAGGCCTTAATTAACCTGTACTCACAAACTTGGGTTCAGATCAGGAAAGGAGACGGGCGTAGTATTACTAACAAGATACCAACTCTCAACGGGCTAGAACAAGCGTGTGTTAGCCCCCTGCCTATTTAAAATCTACATCGCCGACCTCGACAAGCATCTTCGGTCAATTCAATCAGACCCCCCAAAATTGGGCAACATACGCACACCTTGTCTCCAATACGTGGACTACATTGTCTTATTAGCGCAAACACCAGTAGGTCTGCAGTGACTAAAAAACTGTTTTGGAGCCAATATTGCGTCACCATTACTATCAACCATCAAAAAACCAAGGTGTTGTGTCTCTCCAAACATTCCAAAATAACGGAAATCGGCAGATTCATATGGAAACTGGATGAGCAGACCTTGACCCGGGTGGATTCGTATAAATATCTAGGATTTCAAATAGATCGTAACCTCAATTATAAGCTACACCTGGATCAAGGACGTACGAAAGCTAAACAACTGCAGTTCGCATTTAAAATACAAAAAAATAAGCTCATAGGCTGCTCTAGCGGGCACCTGTTAAAAGTAATTGCAGCTACTCTTCTACCCTCCATATCATACGGCTCAGATCTAAATAAAGTACAATTGACATTTTTTCAAGAGACTGTTTATAATACAAAGACACATTTCACAAGCTCAAATCCGACTAGAATATGGCTTAAAAAATCAGATTCCTGTCAGACAAGGTGCTGTAGTGAAGTATTATTGGAGGATGAGGGACGCTGACGATAACACTCCAGCCCATCATTGTTGGGTTGAAATTGAAAAATAAGCCAGGTTTAACAACTCAATTATTAAAGTTCTAAAGGAATCCCTCTCTGCATTACAGCTGGAGGAGGCCTGGCTCACCCTCACAACGTACTCTACCTTCAAATCCTTAGCGAACAAAGCAATCAAACGGATTTCTTTACTAACAGCGAAAACAGCTTTTTCAAAGAAACATCATGCACGGACAGTGATTAAAGGACTTCAGATGCTGAAACCTTAACCATACTTGTTGGATCACTTTTCTTTCCAGAAAAAGTATTACTTGATGCTGCTGCGGCTAGGGTCATTCCCAACTAAAGGCCTTACGCCGAAATGGAAATATTCCTGGCTATCCAAGGAATGCTGCATGTAGGCCATGTCATTATTGCACCCAATTTGTGTCCTACCCATCCTATTAGAAATGCGGACAATGGTCTTTCGGGAAGTCTTAAAGAAGGAACAAATACGAACTTGCAGAGCCGCAGTCATTAAATGTCTTGGAGGGTCATTGATTCAACTGTCTTGTAGGGATATATGTTGATACCACGCATACTTTTAGCACGCATACTATTACCACGCATTTTTTACAACGCAGGACCTTTTACAACGATTACCTTTACAACGCAATACACTACAACGCAGGTACTATTACAACGCATACCATTACAACGTAAGTATAGGTAAGTATATAAAATCTTAAAATAATGTAATTAATAATAATTAAAAACATTTTATCAATTAATAATTGTTTTATCATTAAATATTTTAATTATTTATATTAATTTTAATTTATTAATTTGTAAATATATATGTTAAAAATACCCCTGTACCCCAAAACCCAAACCCAGCCCTGAAACCTAAAAAAAAACCCTGTACCCCAAAACCCAAACCCAGCCCTGAAACCTAAAAATACCCCTGTACCCCAAAACCCAAACCCAACCCTGAAACCTAAAAATACCCCTGTACCTCAAGACCCAACCCCAACCCTGAAACCTAAAAATACCCCTGTACCCCAAACCCAAACTCAACCCTGAAACCTAAAAATACCCCTGTACCCCAAAACCCAAACCCAACCCTGAAACCTAAAAATACCCCTGTACCCCAAAACCCACACCCAACCCTGAAACCTAAAAATACCCCTGTACCCCAAAACCCAAACCCAGCCCTGAAACCTAAAAATACCCCTGTACCCCAAAACCCATACCCAGCCCTGAAACCTAAAAATACCCCTGTAACCCAAAACCCAAACCCAACCCTGAAACCTAAAAATACCCCTGTACCCCAAAACCCAAACCCAACCCTGAAACCTTAAAATACCCCTGTACCCCAAAACCCAAACCCATCCCTGAAACCTAAAAATACCCCTGTACCCCAAAACCCAAACCCAACCCTGAAACCTAAAAATACCCCTGTACCCCAAAACCCAAACCCAACCCTGAAACCTAAAAATACCCCTGTACCCCAAAACCCAAACCCAACCCTGAAACCTAAAAATACCCCTGTACCCCAAAACCCAAACCCAACCCTGAAACCTAAAAATACCCCTGTACCCCAAAACCCAAACCCAGCCCGAAACCTAAAAATACCCCTGTACCCCAAAACCCAAACCCAACCCTGAAACCTAAAAATACCCCTGTACCCCAAAACCCAAACCCAACCCTGAAACCTAAAAATACCCCTGTACCCCAAAACCCAAACCCAGCCCTGAAACCTAAAAATACCCAAACCCAATACCCCTAATAAATGTTTTTAAATAAAGATAAACTTACCTATACTTACGTTGTAACGGTATGCGTTGTAATAGTATCTGCGTTGTAGTTTAATGCGTTGTGAAGGTATTCGTGGTAAAGGGTCCTGTGTGGTAATAGTTTCGTGGTAAAAGTATTTCGTGCTAAAAGTTGCGTGGTAACAGTTATATACCGTCTTGTAGAGCCATAAAATTCCTGAAAATTGCGGCAAAAGAACTGCACAATAAAAGTGAACTAACTTAATTTGCCCTAGTATTTACAGACTATACATTTTCCTATTTATATTGCCTTGACAATGGGCCAGATGTAGGTGGCCAAATACCAAGCGCTAACGTTGAAATTCGCAGAATTTCAGCGTTTGCGACCGGTAAATAGCCATGTACAATGTAGGCAATGCCAAACGCTATCGCAAAATAAGGAATCGCTAAAAATAAGGGGAACCAGTTAGCGATTACTTAATTTGCAATTAGTACACCGAACCCCTAAATAGTGATTTGCAAAATAAGAAATCCTTAAAATAAATTGCAAATCGATGTACCAAAAATCACTATTACCGATTTTTCAAATATTCGTTATTTATGAGTCGCAAATTACCACTGACTCAAAGCAGGTGGTAATCAGGTGCATTGCATTTAAACAGCCCAAAAATGCAACAGTATGAATACAATGGCGGCACTCTATGTCATTGCAAGGCGGCTTGGGATGCAATCAGCAGGACTGAGGATCTGGATACGGGAGGAACGCGTGTACAGACTGCGCATTACATTATTCCAACTGACTGAGGCTGAAATCCATGAGAGGTACAGGCTTCACCCCCAAACCATCCAAGACCTGATACGGGACCTGAACCCACTCCTGGAGGATCAGACACAATGGGTACACACTATACCACCACATGTATTTGTAGCCTGCACCTACTTGATAGCTGTGGCAGGAGGTGTGTCACAGAGTTGGCTGTCCCATTTTTTCAACACTTTCCTGGATGCCATGATGCAAAGAATGCACCACTACATACGGTTCCCCAGCACACAGGCGGAACTGCTTAAAACCAAGATGGATTTTTATCAAAAGGCACAGTTCCCACATGTAATAGGGTGCATTGATGGGACACACATACCAATCTCCCACCTGAAGCTACAGAGTACATATATCGGAACCGCAAATCTACACATTCTATCAACGTGCAGGTAATTTGTGATACGGACCACATCATCAACAACATCGTAGCCAAATTTCCAGGAAGCACCCATGACTCCTACATATTCAGGAACAGTGGGATCTACATACATCTGGCTGGGGGAGAATTCGGGGAAGGATACCTTCTAGGTAAATCAATGTGACATACCCTGATGTATACCTTGGATGAATGTGTTGGTGACTGTTATTAATGACTCTTCCTCTTTCACTCAGGTGATAGCTCAAATACTGTGTGGGCATTTATCCTGTCTCCATATCTCAATCCATCTTCCCCAAGTGAGAGAAGATTCAATGTGGCACATAGATCTACGCGCAACGTTGTGGAGCGCACATTTGGGCTCCTAAAAAGCAGGTTCCGCTGCCTCCACAAAAGTGGAGGTGCATGGCAGTACCCCCTATCATCTGCTGTAAAATTATAGCAACGTGTGCCATGCTGCATAACCTTGCCATAAAGAAAGGAACAGCAGTGGAACTAAGTGACTCAGAGGATGAGGGTGAGGATTGTCCACAGCTAGAGCACAGCGCAGCAGGTGTGGCAGCAGCACCAGATGGGAGACACAGATGGGCTGAGATCACACGCAACTATTTGTGAGTAAGTAATGAGACAAAGCCAGTAACTGTAAGTACATGACGGTGTTTTATTAACCTTAACTCAGGCAATAGCACCGCACACAGCCACACCATGAAGGCCTCAACATGCCATGCCAATATTCAATAAACATTCAAAAGGTTAAATGGGTTACATCACCCATCTCACAATGCCAGGTGTTGGCTGTCATTAGTTTCTGTGCCCACGAGCAGCACTACTGCGTTCCCTGGGCACACTGTCCTCCATGGTGGTCTGTCCTGTGGCAGCTCAATGCCTTTCACTGCGCCTCCTGGACTCAGTTATCGGGTGTGTGATGCTGCTGCGGCTAGTTGCCTCCTCACTCCCGCCCCCATCCCCTGCCCCTGTTGCGGCTATTTGGGTGGTCTGAAGCACTTCCAGAACACTGGTAACTGTGACCAGCCCCCTTGAGACATCACGGCTGCGTGGGCCATCTCAGAGGTGGCAGTGGAGAGGCAGTTCACTGCCTTAGTGTAGACCTCCAATTTCTGTCGGTCCCTGCGCCTCGCCATACGATCTTCATCCAGTTTGCTGCACAGCAGCCTCACAGCCTCTGATATGTCCCGCATGCCCTCAGCCTCGGTGCTGTACATGCCGTTTATGCCCTCCTTAATTTCCAGCATGTGTCTGTTCATGTACACCATCTGGCATTGAATGGATCTAATGGCTTTGCCTTGCAGGCGCTGTACCTTCAGCATATTCCCCTCCAGACCAGCAAATACGCTGGACTCCTCTCCCTGTGCAACAGGAATGGCTGCCCTTGATCTGCGGCGTCTGACACCTGTGTGGTCACACTTGGTGGGGGACTGTGTCCCTCCACTGTTCTCATCCTCTACCAGCGTGGAATGTTGGCCTCCCATGCTCTCCTCCTCTGACCCCTCCATCTCCTGGAGGCTAGCCACTGAATGCCTCCTGGCTCTTGGTGGTGGTGGCGGTATTGATGGTGGTGATGGTGGTGGTGGTGGTGGTGTGTGCTCAGCAGGTGACAAGACCTCCTCATCCTGTGTGTTGGTTCTCCTTTGTGCCTTTCCTGTGTACCCTTCAGCAGCCTTGCGCGCTGCCTCCGCTGTGGAGACAGAATGTACATTTATTCACTTATCTGGCAGCATCTGCGGAATAATACATTTAATGACTGTCAATCACACTGACTGTCCTCCGCTTGCTAATTACTAATGTGTGTCACATACTTTTGGGTTCAGTGGACTGACTGTTATGATATGTGTTACTACTGACTACATCTCCCATAATGCATTGCTGTTTTTTTTGAAAACATGTACTGGAGTGGGAATCATACTGGCTCATTAGGGATTGTGGAGGGGGGTTAGGGAGTGGGGGGGGGCACAGCATGCTGTGCATGCATCTTACCTTGCCTGTTACCAGTTCTGGCTGAGATGTCTTCATTCCCAATGCCACTCTCGCTCTCCGGCTGGAGGATGGACTTCATCAATAAATCCAGGGCAGTTGGAACAGGCGCTGTAGATGTCCCACCACCTGTTTGCGTGGCTTTCTTGAGCCTTTCAGCCACTCTCTCTTTTGCACGCTTCCTGAGGTCCTACCACTGCTTCTTTAGTTCATCTATTGTGCGCTGTGTTACGCCAATTGCATTTAACCTCTCCTGGATCACCAGCCAAGTTTTCCTCTTCTGGGATTCCGCGACATGCAGAGATTGTTTGCAAACAGCTTGTCGTGGTCCTTTCTCACCTCCTCTATTAGCACCTCCAGTTCCCTCTTGCTGAATTTCTGCTTTCTTTTTCACTCTCCTGCCTTCTTTTCCTTCTCTAGGTTGTCCATTTTTGACTTTGGTGTGTCTGCAAGATGTTTGCAGAGCAGCTCCTGTGTTGTAAGGTCTGCTCCCTGCCTCTCCCACAGCTTCAGCCACAGTGTAGCAGCAGGTGTCGGGCCAATTCCTGCTTAAAATGTAATCAGAATGCACCGGAATAGTAGTTTAAATAGTTAGCGATTTCTAAAATTACTGATTCGTTAATACCAAATCGGTAATAAATAATCGCTATTTGCTAATCGGTAAATCAGAATCGGTATTTCATTTTACCGATTTTTACGGATTCGCTATTTTTTAACGAATATTTACCTACATCGGACTATGCGAGTTCTTAATATTGATTTGGTAAAAATTACTATTCAGAACTCGTAAATGGAGTTTTACCTACATATGTCCCAATATGTCCTAATTTTTTTTTACCGCAATCAGTGTCAACTGCTTGCAGACCGATCTTCTTGTTTTTTCACTTTTTAACACAAGTTTTTAAAATGTGCATTTAATGCATTCTTTTTTAATGGTGGGTGATTTTTTACGAAATCCAATAAAAGTATATTTGACTTGACTTGAGGTAAGGTGACAAGGATCCCAATCACAAAACCCCCAGAACTGGACACAGGAGGTAGTTGCGTACGAGAACAGCTAATATATTCCCCCTTGGAATCAACGAATCTTTTGAGATGAGATTTGCTAGCCAAGTTAAACAGCATACACTGAAAAAAACCCTCAGGTCTGAATTATCAAACAGAGGAAAGAAACCGGAGATTATCTCTTGGAGCTTGTGAGGGAATCTCTTAGGACGAAATCCCTCACCCACCATAGGCTTCATCTTTGGGATTCTCCTTGTGATGGGAAAAGCCTAGTCCCACCACGGGCTACAACCCCCTCACTGAGAGGGAGGAGCTCAGGGATGTTTTATTCTTATTTTAGGTTATGCTAAATCCTGCATTGAGAAGAAATATATGAGGTTGGGTAGAGGGTGCAGGGCAAAATAATACAAACTGCGAGGATAGTGATAGTAAAAACTAGATAACAGGTACGAAAAATGACTTTATTGGCTCGTCCTGGTGCCAGGGTTAACAACAGAGCACCAGGAGGGGTAACTTATGCCTGCAGGTAGTGGACAAATACAGGTCTATATGTTTCAGCCTATAGACCCAAGGAGGTGTCATAGCTTTCGTCAGGACCTAAAGCTGCTACTGCTATTTACAATAATTCTGCTAAAGTCTATGCAGAATAATCCCAAGTCCCAACACAACAATGCAGAACCACACAGGACAGTAGTAAAATATTGCCGTAATGAAACAAAACGAAATGCGTTATACCTCTTCACCGAGCCTAATGATATTTAAACCAAGCTGGACGGAATGCATAGAAAGGGCACCATAGGAGAGGATACTGTTTGGCCCAGAGACTTCCCAGTGAAGAGATTCTTGGAGGCAGCAAAACCCCCAACTCAATTCACAAACAAGTCCGCTCCTGCATCCATTTGAGGACCGAGGGTGGCCCTTAGTGTATCTGTGGAGGTCTTCTTTAACAACAAGTGGTCCCCTGTATAGAGCTGTCCAGCTCAAGGATAAAAAGGGGAATGAATTGCATGAGGAAGGATTGAATAGAAGCATGACCACCTCATGTCAGGAAATTTTGGATACCGAGGTAGGTGGATAGACTTGCCAAGAATGTAAATACCAACCTCTAATTGAACGGAAACTTACACTGTATTCCTATGTTTCAGAGGTTAAGGAACGCTTCCAGTGGGCATGAATGCTAACTGCAGAGCAACTATGAACATTCTGTATATGCAATGGAGAACCTCAACGCTGATGGATTATTTCTGGCAATGTGGCAGGTTTGCCTATACTCAGTTTGTCCCGTGAAGGCATTACCTCTGTTCCCTAGTAATCATACACACATCTACCCTGGTCATTCCTGTAGAACAACTATCTGACTTGTACTAGCACCTTAAGAAAGAAGAAAAATTTGCTGTATCAAGCTTGCAAACGGAGCGCTGCAGAGTATTTTGTCTGCGCTCAGTTTGAAGACATCCCAGAATAAATCAGACCATTCACAGACACACAAGTATTGGCAGGAGGGTCGATATCCTTCTTTGCCCAACAGACAAAAGCCAATGCCCGCTGGCTTCAGGTGGGAGATGCTTAAAATGATGAACATCACTGAACTTGGCCTCAATTTGATCAAGGAAGTATTGTGAGTGATCTACCTTATGCTTATGCATAACCGATATGCATTAGCCTTAATGAATATGATGAAGGGAGGAGTGTGTGTCAAGATCGGTGTGTCCAGCTGCACGTTCATACCAGAGAACAACATGGACAATGGATCATTGACACTTGCCATCCAAGCACCATTTACAAAGAGACATGCATGATACAGGAGGTGCCCCTAAGAAGGAGTGGTTTTCAAATTGGTTCTCCTGGTTCCCTTGGCACATCGATGTTACCAGTTTTCATTGTGTTTCTATTCTATTCTATTTTTATGCGTGCCTGCACACGTGAGTAAAAAAGAAGTCCTCAAACCGGAAAAAATGCAAGTAACTAGGAAAGTAGAGGTTGTTGAAAACAAGCATAAAGAACAACAGGCCCCCAATAAAATGACTGTCAAAAAGTATGAGTAAGATAGTGTAGTTGAAAAATCAACTAGATAGGGGGAATGTTAATATGGAAAAAGTCAATGCGAATATGTAAAAAAAATATATAGTCAGGCAAGCTCTGAGACCTAGGCTTGAGGTCACCTACTGATAGGTTGCAGGTGGGATGGCACATAGCCGACAGATAAATGCTCGAACAGGAAACCTTGATTGAATCCCACAGATAGGCGCAGCGGCCTCACAATGATCAGGGGAGATTGGCCCCAATAAAGTACACATAACATGAGGGGGTATGTGGGCATCCACAACACCATAAAGTCAGATGCCCCATAAGTTAGGAAAATCTAGCCAATCAGGACACAGCACACTTAGTGATCAAGCGCTCCCCATGCCAGACATCTGAACACGTTATCAACTAGCCTTATTGTGTCCATTCAAGGTCAAGGTCCATCTTTATTTTCCATCAGACAATTAATTTATGACTCCAAAGGCAGCAACTCACCATACTTGGATCACCTGAAACCTATATTAACTACGATGAACTGTATAAAAGAAGGCCACAGACCGATTGTAAATTGAGACAATCCTCAGACCCTGTGCCTGTAACTGTTCTCACCAGCCGATTTGTTTAAATAAACAAACTGTTCCTGTTTTGCCAAATGCCTCTTCTCTTTTGTAACACCATAAATGCCTAGTTTACTTGTTGAACCAAACACTGCACCCATTTTATGATGCAAACCAGCGAGAACTAAATAGATCACTCTTATTTATGATGTGCCTGTTTCTTTAGCCCTATACACTACTATAGCCAATTCATTATTTTGTTCACATTTTTTGGGGGAAAATCATGTGGTCAAGATTGCCTTAGGAATACAAAGGACCACATTCTACCTTTTTATAGCCATTTAAAAACAACACCTTAAACTTTTAAGGAACGATCTACTTTGGATCAATATGTTCATGATTTGTTGGTTGCATCTGAATCAATGGACCAAGGCAAGGTTTATTCTCTGTTAAATGAATTAGCTAACAAGGGGCATACAACTTCTGTTTCTGTTTACCCTTTATTCAATATTAAGGACACATCTTAGCTGGGGAAAGACAACTCTAAACAGATCACATTGAAACCATCCGCTAGTTACCGAAATCCAACAACGTTTCTGAGGTATGCACTCTGAGATGGTGGGATACTACAGATAGTAGGATGTAGTTATTAGGTCAAACCTTTACATGATTGAATCAAGTAAGACACCCAGAACCATTGCCCTGGTTTAAGGAGGCAGAACAAGCATGTGTTTCACTGACGAAAGCGCTGTCCTCTGCTTCCTCTTTAGGATCACTGAATTTCACCAGATTTTGCAGGCTGTATTGCCATGAGAGGGCTTTTGGCTTTGGGAGTGCTGGAACAACACCATTATTAAATTATTCAGAGTTGATGTTTTCTCTCACATTCTTCCAAGTAGCTGAACCAATAGTTCTCACCCATGCTTGTATCCTAGATGCACAGAAAGCTGTAACCATTTTCACTGATTCAAAGTATGTGTTCAGAGTTGCTCATAATTCTGAACTTTCTCTGGATGCAGTAAGCATTCCTTAACTCTACGGAAATCCAATCAAAAATGTATTTCACACAAAAAATCTGCTTGCTGCTCTCCATTTGCTTTTTACATTTGCTATTGTAATGCAACTTTTACCAAAATACTCAGGATCCAGTGTCCAAACATAATGTTTCTGTTAACATTACCACTAAAAGGATGCACTGTCCTCTAGTTTCGGTGTCACTCTTGTGAGAAATTGGGTTGTACGTTGAGTGGTGTGTTAACCCTGCTCCAGCAACATTCATAATCCCTGTATGAGTGAACCACAAAACTCTCTAAATTAACCTGTGCTTAACCCTCTGGTAGCCTGGCATAAAAGCAGTCAGCCTTAACTTAGAGGTAATGTGTAAAGTGTGTATGTAGCACACAATCAGTAACAAAGTAAAAATACAGCACAAAAAAAATTCCACACCAAATTAGAAAAATAGACTCTATTGTAAATAAATATTGGACACTAAACCAACAAAAATCCAATCAGTGGAACTGCAGTCATGAATTTTTAAAGTTTAAGATAAAAACTAGCGCCTAAAAGATCAAAGTGCCAACCACAGACATCTAGTCACATGAGATGGCCCACTGGGATGGAGCGCAAGTCGTATACAAAAAGTGAGTTTGGCATGGTCGGCACTCACATTGGACTTAGAAGAAACTTGAAGATAAAGTCTCTGAGAAGGTATAATTTCAGTGGGGCAGGGCTACAAGCGGTGTACGAGGAGGATGAGGCGTCAGGGAGCTGCCGGACAAAGCTGCAGTGGACATTTACACGTTCAGACTCAGGGCCATATGTATCATCATCACCATTTGCGATTTCTAAATAGCGATTTTTAAGGAATCGCTATTTAGAAATCGCAAAATGGTATGTATGTAGAGAATCGCTATTTTTTAGCGATTTCCAATTATTCCTTATATGCGAATTCGCAATTTGCGAATTCGCAAATAAGGTATAATTTCCCATTCATTTCTATGGACAAGTTCTGTTGTGGGGGTATAGACACTTTACAGCCTCCTCAGGACACAGGCGTGGTTGCCCTGAATGTTATTAGGAAAACTGAAGGGGTGAAATGACTGGAGCCTAGCACAACTTGTCCCTCTAAGGCAAATGATTCAATAAGGCCCCCAAATATGGAAAACAGCTATTGCCTTAGGAATATGCTTCTTGTAACTAATACTTCACAGGACACCTTAAAAGAGGGTAATAAAATTATTCCAATAAGCACCAGAAAAAAAAAGAAAGGCACATACCCCAATGAAACCACAACCCCCCTGTCCAGGACATAGCAAAGCAAATTAGAAGGAGCAGGAGCCAAGTTAAAAATAACCCTATCTTTGAGGTCCTTCTTCGAGGTTCAAGAAAAACAGGGCACTTTAAATCCAGTGGGTCCTCAATAGAAGCAAAGCCTGAATTTTACAGGAAAAGGAGAGGAAAAAGAAGGTAACATGGACAGTAACAGGTACAAGGTCCTTAGGACAGAAGAGCTTGCCGAGGAGGTAAGTGTGGAGAATTAAATGCCAAACTTGCGCAGCCCGCTGCAAGATTAGCAGACCCCTCAAGGTATGCAAAGTAGTACAGAAAGACAATTGGAAGCCATGGTATCAGATATGAGGGCAAATTTCGCCACCTCTGAAAAAAAAACAGTTAAAAGTACAAGAGACCTGTGATGTATTGGACACCAAAATAAATGCACTGGTGGAGCGAGTAACCACAGTAGAATTCCCATTAAAAGCTCTGTGTAAAGGAAGTAGTGGCAAACCAAAAAGAAATCAAGTCACTAAAATCAAGTGAAGGAGATCTTTGGGATAAACTAGAGTCCCTCGAAAACCAAGCAAGAAGAAACAACATAAGACTCTTGAATGTACTGGAAGGCTTGGAAGGGGATGACATTAAAAAATGTACGATCACGCTACTAGAAGATAGCCTCCCCTGGCTAAAATCAGTTGCCTTATCAGGAGATGTACAGAGGATACACAGATATCCATTCAAAAAAAGGGAAACCCATTAAGAATCAAAGGAAAATCTTGATAAACTTCAAAATGTATGTCCTAAAGGAGAAAATCCTGGATGCACTTCTACTAAGGTTGACTGGATATTTAGAATCCGATTGGATATTTCCAAGGTGACGCAAAACAGGCAAGGCAGCTAGACCAGCAGATGCAACAGCTAAGGTCTCTTGCAGGAACCTGCCCAGATACGATTCCCTGCATCTTTAAAAATCATGTGGAATAACAAAACGCATACTATAAAGGATCTTAAAGAAGTGGAGTGCTTCATTGAGCAAATAAATTCACAACAAAGTGATCACAGCTAAAGCTTGGAGAGCAAAGAGCTCGAAAGGGCGGGACACACCCCCTATGGAAGAAAAAAGGGAGGCTTCCCATGGGAGAGGTAAGGGGGGGTCAAAGGATGTAATTCACAAATTAAATCAGGAAAAAAGTGCACAGGGTGGGGGAGCATAAGACTGAATGAAAAAAAAGTTTTAATAAAAAAGTCCTAGTAGTGCAAAAAAGAAGAGATGGAGATCTAGGAATTGGCAGGAAAAACCAGTGCTCCTGCCAGAAAATATACGATAACAGTTAGTATCCTCTCATGGAATGTCAATGGCCTCAGAATTAAGAACCGTAGGCAGAATACTTAAAAACAATGGGGAGCGAAATATTAATTTTCCAGGAAACTCATCTGTTAAAGAATGAATAGGTTGATATAACCAAAAACCACCGATGGATAGACACATATGCATGCACAAATCAAGAATGCTGTATCAAAGGAGTAGCTAACCTATTTAAGAAATCACTTAAAGCAAAGGTCGAAGCAGTACACACAGACTTGAAAGGGAGATGGACAATAGTAAAAGTTAGAATTCACAATAAACTATTCATAATAGTGGGGTATTATGGCCATAATACAGATGACCCTGTGCCACTACAGATGGTATAGTCAAAGCTGTTAGATGTCTCTGCTCCCATAATTATGGGGGGGGGATTTAAACCCTATAGAGGACAAACTCCCCTTTAGGAAGACAGCTAACCTGCCTAGAATTCGCAAATGGATCAAATGGTATTTTAAGGACTTGGTGCTAATTGATATTTGGCCTCCCGCTATACCTTCCAAAATAAGAAACATAATCTTTCCTCCGGAATAGATTTCTTTCTGATCGACAGAGGACTGATCAAGAATACAAAGAAGGTGGAACATTTACCGGCGCACCTATCAGACCACTCCGCAGGACTGTTACAAGTGAAATTAGGGTTTGCCCCATCTCCATCTAGATGGACAGTAGAGCGCTCCATACTCATGGATCCACAAAACATAGAGGCGATGATAAAAGAGTGGGAACAATTCTTCTTAGTTAATAAGGACGGCACCTCTAGACAAATGGCTTGGGACACATATAAAGCGGTTATCAGAGGGAAAATATTAAGTCTTGCAGCTCACAAACACAAGAACGAAAAAAGTAGAATTAATCAGATGGAAAAATAAATAAAAACAGTAGAAATATAAATAGGGAGAGGGGGAGAGTCACATGTGGTAGCTAAGTTGGGGAAAGAGGAGAGGTTAAGGAAATAGGCACTATCGGACACCCTGGAGGCTATAGTAAAATGTCAGTAGGAGGCAAGTAAATTGTCCCACTATGAATATGGGGAGGGGTGTGGTAAGATGCTCGCCTGGAAAACAAAAACAGTACAGAAGCGGAATAAAATAACTAGCATCCAGGTAGAGGACCAGCTTGCACCCAGCTCAGAAGACTCAGTGATTGAGAAAGCCTTTGTGAATTTCTTTGAAAATCTTTACACGGATGACACAGTAGCAACTATAGACGAACTTAATAGTTACCTAGAAAAGAAAGTTCTCCCATCCCTAACACAGGAACAAAAAGAGGATCCTAACGCCTTAACCGCGGCAGCAATTCCGCCGCAGTGCGGGCCTTCTAAAGAATGGGCGGGCCTGCGATGGCCGTTCGCAGCACCAGGGAGGGGAGCACATAAGGGGTTAACAGGGATGTCAGAAAGGAAGAGGTAGCCGAAACAATTAGGAGCCAAAAAAGGGGAAAGCTGCAGGCCCGACGCACTTCTAAATGAGTTGTAAATTGTTTTAAGGGAGTCTTGACCCCCCTCTCTAACAGAGTTATTAAATAATATTTATATAACACAAAGGGATCTTCCAGATTCATGGAATGAAGCAAAAATTAGTATACTCTTGAAACCTGGGAAAAAACCGGGGAAATGCGAATAGGACAGGCCAATATCGCTTCTGAATATCGATTATATGATCTACACACAAGCTTTGGCTAGAAGGTTGGGGCAGGTAGCAGGCCACTTAGTACATATAGATCAGAAAGGCTTTATTAAAGGGAGACAAATTAAAGAGTTGACACATGAACTAATCGGGGCAATTGATATAGCAATAGAGGAGAATCTCCCCCTCTCAGTTATTACCTTTGACGCAGCTAAAGTGTTCGATAGAGTCAGTAGGCCTTTTTTGAATGCTGTATTAGGAAAATACAGTCTAGAGGAAACCTTCCAGAGAGCCATTAAAACAATATACAGGAAGTCAACAGTCAAAGTTCCGATTAACAGCAATCTTACTGAGAAAATAACAATCAAGAGAGGAACCAGGTAGGGTTGACCTCTCTCTCCTCCGCTCTTCAGTAGCAGGCAAGTTCAGAAGTAACAACGAGATCACCCCCTTCTGCTATAGCGGTTGGGAGGAAAAAGATGCCCTCTATGCGGATGACTTAATGTTATTCACCAACAAAATGATAGGGGCATTTCCGGGAATAGAGAGAACACTTGATCAATTCGGTAAGGTTGCAGGTTATAAGGTTAATCAAGAAATATCCGAAATCATGGAGTGGAACTATCACAGGGGTAACCCGCTTGCGAACGAAAAAAATCAATATCTGGGCGTTGAAATAGTAAACGATATACAGAAAATAGTTCTTACAAATTTTAATAAAGAACAAAGAGAGCTTAGAAAACTTCTCAAAGTCAGGGGGGGGGGGGCATCCCACTGATCTTCATGGGGCGGTCAAACATACTGAAGATGACGATCTTAAGAAAATTCTCATTAACTATTTTGCTCCATACATTAGAACTTAAAAAGGAGTGGATAAAAAAAATACAAGGGGAATTAAGCAGTTCCATATCGGCCTCAAAGGCGAAGAGGATAGCATGGAGGAAACTTTGGTGGATAAAGGAGCAAGGGGGGATTGCAAGCCCAGATTTATTAAAATATTGTAGAGCCTTTCAATTTAAGAAAATAAGGATACTGCTAAATGAATAGGAGGCCTACCCCACATATCTACAAGCAATGGTTAACAGTGAAGGCAGCATACATTTAGACATCCAAAGTACTTTAAAAAGATAAAACTGAAAATGTTCTGGTCAGCTTCCAGACTATGGTATTAGATAAGAAGATCCCTGAAGATATCTTACTACAGTGAATATGCCCCAATATGGGAATCTTAGGTAACCCCAGAATGTATGAAGGATAAGCTAGCCATCCCGATAAAGAAAGGAGGAATAGTCAAATGGGGTCAAATCTTAGAGGATAATAGCTTAATAGAATGGGACCAACTCATAGCCACAACCAATGACACTCTATCAAAGTTTAAGTACTACCAACTGTTGAGTTGGGTAAAGAGCCTCGGAGGGAACGAAACAGGAACAAGAGAAATCGAGAAAACATTTCAGGGGGCATAACAATAAGGAAATAAGTTTCAGTTTTGTATTGGGACTTGATATTGGCCGGAGAAGAGGAGTTTATATTACACGTCACGACCTGGGTGGAAGGTGCCAATGCTGAGTATACAGGATAGATGGCAAGTATCTATGGATACATGTTGTTACATTGTAAAATCTGATGCATTAAGAAAAAAATCATCTGTGTACCATACATAGTGCATATTGGTCACCGAAGAGGCTGTCTAAAATAAGTAATCAGAAGGAGAAAAGCTGTCCAAAATGAGGAGAAAAGAGAGCAGACGATGTGCATATGTTCCGGCAGTGCTCCCAGCTCGAGAAATTTTGGATTGATGTTGGTAAAGTTCTCACAAATTTACTGGAACAGCCAATAGAGGTAAGCATAGACCTCGCTATTTTTGGGGTCGGTCATTATATCGAAGGGAATCCCAAATTAAGTAAAAAGCAAGAAAACCTCTTATTCCTTCTAATCTTTTTGGCGAGACGGGACTGGATTTATCAACTGGATAAATCCCAACCCCCAACACAATTGGAATGGCTAACTTCTATCCAAAGGGTGAATAAACTTGATCGTAATGAGAGGCTAAGCAATAGGTGCAGCTTTTGGAATATATTGGAAGGAAGGAAATCAGAATGTAAGGTGAACGTAGAACGGTCTTTGGAGGTCCAATGATTATGCAATAGCAATAACCACCAGGCAAAGGCCAGTAAGAGTAGCCAAATGGTTAGCTCCTCCACACATGAGATGGTAACATTAGAAGTGGAAACAAAGGGACCCTGGTGCCAGGAATGTAAAAATCTTCCCTCGTCCACCTGCCAACAAAAGGTGTTGATATAAGTCGGAACAATGAAACCAGGGGTCTACGATATCTCCTACTCCGAATTATTGCACAATGAGGACAGATAAAAACAGTCCTTACAGGTGCAGCAAAGTATTCAGCTGAAGTAAACAGCAGGACACAGCAGCAGGCAGTACTCTGTGAGTCCTTCTGCATGTCCAGAAACTGAACTGGAGAATGAGTCTGATGGTTCTATTTTTAATTGTTTCTAGAGAATTCCCTGTTAAGTTCTGGATGTTTCCTGCCTCGCATGCCCTATATCCAAGCTGGATGCAAGAACAATGAAGTGGTAAAGTTTGTGGGGCGGAAGGGCAAATCCTATTCAGTTGCAAGTGAAGCTTTTCTTAGCTCCACCTCCCCATCCTGCCAGTGATGGCCCATACAGGCACACCTAATCCTTCTATTGTGTTGCTGCCTAGGGGGAATAAACAAAGTCTAACTGACAATTACACCCAGTCATGTGACCCAGGAACAGGCTGCAGGCACCAAATAGTTAGGGCAGGACAATTCCACATTTCTAAAAGTGGCATTTCCAAAATTGTAATTTAAAATCCTTTTTTACCATCAAATGTGGTTGTAAATAACAATTTCTAAAACACCAAACATGAAACGTTTACTTGTTACCAATCAAATATTACACCCAATGCTATACTGTGGGAAAAGTAGGTCTTGCAGTAGTCAAAACCAAATTTAGGAGTGTTTCTCTACCAAAACATTCCAACCCTTTAATTACAATGCACTCTACCCTACCCTAGGGGTGATAAGTGTAATAAAAGGGGAGTTTAAGCTTTGGCAAGGGATTTATTTTGCCAAGTCAAATTGGGAGTTTAGAACTGCATTCATGCTGCAATGGCAGACCTGGGACAGGCTTTAAGATGCTACTTGAGTGGGTTAAGTGCGGCAGGTCCACTAACAGCATTTAATTCACAGGCGCTGTGTATATAGTATACCACTTATAAGTAAATTGGATATGTCAATTAGGTGTAAGCCAATTAGGTGTAAGCCAATTATTCCATGTTCAAGGGAGTGAGCACAGGCACTTTAGCACTAGTTATCAATGGTAGAGTCCTAATGCCAACAAAAACAAATTCAGCAAAAATAGCAGAGATGAAGGCAAAATGTTTAAGGGTAACCCTGCAGAGAAGGCCAAGTCCAACAACCCTCCTAATGCAGGGAAGGAAAAGGGCCCTGTCTTTTTCACCTGACCAGGGAAGACAACAACAGTGTGCACTTCTCCTGCTCTTCTTAGCAGCAGCTGTCTGCTTACTCTCTCTTTCTCTCCCTCTCTTTATCAATTTATTAGAAAAAAGTGCCCAAAATAAGGAAAACACCATCTGGCTGTAAAATGATTGCACAGTGGACTGCGGGGATCAGCCGGAGAGGGTGCAATGAAGACTTCAAAGGTGCTGAAGCATGCCTCTAAAGAGGAGGTCAAGAGTGCACTTAGGGAGTAGGTACTCTTGGTGTCAAGTTTCACAACTGAAATGGCAGTGCTACATGAAACATGCAGGAGGAATAAAGACAAACTGCATTTCCTAGAGTAAATAGGCAATAGGCGACAATGGTCTGAACAATGCACAATTTCAGGAAAGTATTAATAGCATATGTATGGGCAGGTGTACTCAATGAAGGCGAAAACACTATATCATCCAGAAAGTGTCAAGTACAGGGGGAAACCCCATATACATAGAATATCTAAAAAGTATCCAGAGCGAGAAAAGTCAGAGCATGATGAGGTTCAGATATATGTTGCCGGGACCTTGATTAGTTTAAGACATTAGCAAGCTAAGTATACCGAAAACTGGACTCCCTGAGATGCACGTCCTACAGCCAGGTCCCAGGCTATCCCAGCCTGTGTCAAAACACTGGCTGCCCTCATGGCCACTCAATCTTTACAGACGGTCTTTTCTGACAATGTTGGCATCTCACAGGCAAGCACTCGCCACACAGTAAACCTTTCCCGCAACACACACCGCTGGCACTCCTTCAACATGCAAGGTGTCTGAGCTGCCAAGGCCTGTTTTCCTGATGAGTAAGCTGCCTTTCCTGAAAGCACACACAGCAGTTTTATTTTCGGACCGTCGATTCTTGCACGTTGTTTGGTTGCAGGGATTTTCAGTGACATGTAGCTTATTGGTAAATAACAAAATCTTACACTGAGCCTACATTTGTATCTGAACATAGCACGTCAAACATAATCCTTCATCACTACAACACAACTCCCACACATTACCCTGGCAAGCACTACATGTATGAAGTCATAATGCAGTATAATTATAAATGATATTTCTTTTTGCAGGTGTTGCTGGATATGTTCTCTCTCTCCATCTCCTCACAACCTACAGATGTCCAACCATAGTACCTCAGCAGAGGGCTAATGGGACACACATCCATACACATGGCATTACTGAACGCACCTTTAGAATCCAAAAGGCATGATTTAAAGTCCTCGACCTACCCGGGGGTGCCGGTGTAATCCTCCGAAGGTGTGAGCAACATTTTTATAACATTGCACAATATCTTCATACATTGCCATACAAAAGAGCTTACATTTAGATGTTGACCCTGACCCACTTTCACTGGGACTTGTGGTGGGGCCCAAAACAGAGGCCTGGGTTGTCAGCAGCAGAATTAGCTGGCCAACTCTTTTTCTCTTTGCTCCTAGTTTGGGTACTGCATTAATGTGGTTGAACAATTGTAAATGACAAATGGTGGACATCTAACACACTGTCCACACATACAATCCACAGGCAACTCTGTTTACTTTGCCTAATATTTCACTTTAGCATGCTGCGCTCAATGGAAATAAAATGTTTTTTTTTATGTTCCTAAACATTGTATCACTTATCCTGACCAACATTCAAACAGAATATTTCATGTACAACACCCATTGTTTACAGCAAACATTATAAAGCCATAAATAAGCACAATATATTACGTCTGGAAACCTGCCCTCTGATTCCTCTTTAACATTTTTGTGTCTTGGACTACATGCACAGACTTCTGCATGCAGAGTACCCGTCTCATGTGTGGAGGTTTTCATCCTCACAGGGAGCAGAGTCTCTGCACTAGGATGGGGATCTGTGCCTACCGCAAAAAAACAGGAAATGACATATAGGAACAGAAAGTCAGCCATTTTGTTTTCAATCTGAGCCATCCTCTCCTCAAAGAAGGATCCTTATCCATCCTGCAGCTCTGTGCAACATTCTTGCCCCCAGCATGGCTTTGGGACTTGAATAGAAGGCCCCTCTTTTCTGAATCAGATTTAAACATCATCACAGAGGGAGGGCATGTATCCTCAGCTTTATAGGTGACCTGAAACACAGCTAAGCAATGCAGTGTGTGCCCAAATCTCGAGGGACATTGACACGTGATACAGTGCAGCGGGGAAAGCTGTGCAACAACCCACATTGCTGGGCTCGTATTAAGGTCCAGGACATTATGAACTTCAAATCCCAGACACACAAATTGCAAACCTCATGACACCACTTTACTGGAGGCTCCTGAAAGATGCCTGGCCAACCTTCCATGCTCATTTACAAGAGTTTGAGGAGCAGGGAGATGGTAAGTACGTGTCCACTGGTATTTGTTTACTGTTAGCGTTGTCATAACCGTATTAATTAACTGAACATGTTTTGTAGTTGTATGTAAGTTTTGAATGTTTATTGTTTACTTTCTTTGGCTTGAGTGGTAATCTGTATTTAACATTATGTATATGCTGACATTGTGTACTGTTGCCTTACTTCCTAACCACCATACATTTGTGATGTTTTAGTGTCTAAGTTCACACAATTACTGTCCAATGTGTCGAACTTTTGAGGTCTAAAAATCTAGATCCGGTTCTACTTCCTTTAAAATGCTTTGTAAACTTGGTGATAATAATGTTTCCTCAAAGCTAGCCAATGTGTGGAACTTGTGATTTGTACTTTTGAAATAGATGAAAAATTTGTCCTGGCATAACTCCGTTATTACCTACCCTTTAACCTACTTTGAATGGCTAATACCCCAGCTACAGTGAATTGACAATTTTAGTGTCTGCAAATTCACAACACTTAATTATGTAAACACAGGATCGTGGGAAGTTTGGTAAAGCCTCCACATTATCAGCAAAAAATATGTAGATGTGCATTATTGATTCAGTGATTTAGCAAGATCTCTTTAAAAAATAATTTCAGCGGACTAGGCTGGCCAAGCAAGAACAGAGCAGGACCAGGGGCAAGAAAATATATTCTTGACTCGGAGGGGGCTGTACTTCTTGATACAACCAGCGAAGAAAGGGAGCCACCAACAGCACTCTGGCAGGGGTAATGCACCCGTCCAGAGAGTTACTAGATCAGCCTCCAAGAGATTCCGGGCAGAGTGTGAAGAGTCATTTGGTGGGGCAGTGGTTGTGGGCACCTTACTGCATTGAGGAAGAACAAACAGTGGTGTCATAAAAGGAGGCACCAACATCATCTGGGCCTGCACACAGCCCCTTATTAACTCCTGGATTCCCCCATTCTTGGGGGCCTCCAACTCCAGCTGCACCCCTTCATCTCTTTCTGCTCCCAGTGCCCACCCTGAAGAACTAGAGTCAAGCGAAACGTACTCCCCTGACACCTAAGGCTCCTTTTATGCTGCCAGTCCCTTCCGTCAGATTCAAGCTTAGTGACTGCAAGGAGGTTATGACAACACTACTAGAAGCTAAGGGAGCGCTCTCTCAGGACATCCAGGACTTAATTGGACAGGCCCAGATGCTCTGAGAAATGGTGTCTGGCCAGATATTAATGTACCTGGAACTGTGACGTTCTGCCTCCCCAACCCGCCCTACATACTGTACTACCACCTCCCAATTTGTCTTTTGTCACTTTTTCCCCTACTACCACTTGTGTTTTTTCCTTCCGTGATGTGTTTGGTCCTGCCATTGCCTTGGTGGTGCACCAGAATATTATCATATAATTTGAGAGGGAGGATAGGCAGTGACTTTTGTCCAGAGCCAGGAGCCTGAGTTGGACTCATAGATTGAGCTTACGTTCCGACTTTATTCTTTGACAAGGGACTGTTGATTTTGGGTATAGAGTGGTTTCCCTGGTCGCTCCCTGGTGTATTTAAATGATTTGCCCCAACCCCTCCAAGTTTGTATTTCCCCTCTAAGTTAAGATTGTTTTCTTTCTATTTGCCCTTTTCAAAGGACAGTTTTTCTTTACCACAACAGTATATGTCTCAAATCATACTGTATGATGCATTGTATGTCAGCCACACACAATGTTTAAAAGAAACTTTCTACATCTAAGTTCAATCTTAAAATGACTTAAACTTTGAAAATGAGCAAAAAAGATTAAATAGAAACCACTGGCCTATGTGGTAAATGCAACAGAAATCACTGAACACAAATTAATGAATGACTTAAGTTTGGGTGGTAAAAGGTGTACAGTTGAATTACACAAACACTGTGAGAATAATACAAAACTTACTAAGAGTATTTTCTCCAACTAACCTGCCTAAGCAAAGCTGTTGGGCAGAGTCTCGAGACTGTGCTCATGTTCTGGGTGGTTGTGCACCTGATTTAGATAGTGCTTGTGATGCAGGGGATTCATATGGTACAGGTGGTGCAGGTATCTCTGTATGATATACTGCATGCCTTGGCAGTGAAGATTGACATTGGCCTGTTTTGCCCATTGCCCCTTTAGTTCAGCATGGTGTCTTGAGCTCCCTTTCTTAAACATTCTTAGATGGTCTGATCCTATCGTCAACCATCAGTTCAATATGTAAACAGTGTAAAAAGAGAAAAAAGGGTTACTGAAAGTGCAAATGATGAGATGTAGAAGTTAAGATCCTATGTTGCTGGACTTACCTGATGGTCGGATTGTAGAAGGTCTGATTGCTGCTGCTAGGATGTCTCTTGGGGTCTGAATTTTGGATGATTGTGAGGGTGACACCAGGGACTGCTGTATAACAGAAGCTAATAGGAGAAAAAGAGACATAAATAGGGGAGTAAGTCATGTACAATTAAACAAGATGGTGCTAGGACAATGGGTTGGACTGCTACCCTAAGTGACTAGTTAAACAAATTGCAAGTAAGTATTCCTCACATCACCTTTTGTGTGCATGATAGATTGATCCTATACATTAATGTTTAAAAGGAATGCACATTTTTGATGACACTATTGTCACTTAAGGTGTTTGATCATGGTTGATGATTATTAAGTAGTAGTCATTTTCATCAGTTTCACTCAATTATGTTTTTGTCTGCGTCTATATTGTCTCTTTCCCCAAGACATACTAGAAGCAAAGGTACACCACACTTATCCTTTATAAATGCTGGGTGATATTTAGCATAACTATAACCCACTTCAGTCATGTTTTTCTTCTCACACGAATAATGCCCACAGACTGTGCCAGTTGCTCACACTGAGATATGCCTAGGCAGGTTTATTATTTTCTAGCACAGCAACCTTTTTCAACCCTGAGACAGCAGCACAGAGCTTTATTTATCACAAATGGCTCACCAACTCTGACCTGGCATACAAACAACCTGCTTAGTACCACGCACAACTTTTGCACCATGGTGCAGAGGCGTGTGTGTGATGTGTAGCATAGGATTTATAATAGATGCATACTCTTTCAGTACAAAATCCTATGCTTGGAAAAATTCTTAGGCATTCCACTCACTAGGGCCTATTCACCAAGTTAAACTTACATTAGAGTAAATCTACATGTGTAAGTTTACTCTTACATTTCGAGGTATCTTTGCTACTTTGGGCTTTTAGCCATTTCCATGTCTAAACTTACTCAAAAGTAGAGACTTACATGACTTAACTCCCTGAAAAAGGGGGAGAAGTCTAAAAAAAATAACTTAGGACCATAAAGTTGTTACATGTAATTTTAAGATGGTATATTACGTTCCACACACTTGGCTGAGATCTACTCCACCAGGTGAAGACTTCTGCAACACAGGCAGTGACTTCAGTTTGGAATTGAATAGGAGAAATTAGACATACATGAACCAAATCACACACACCTGACACATATTCCCTCCCAACAACAACATAGGATCTGCTTTTTTCCTCTTCATCTTGACAGCCAGAAGGATGCAGTCCATCAACCCCAAGATGAAAACCAAATTTACTTAGAAAGAGACCACCTTTGTGGTGAAGTTTGTGGTTAAATACGGCAAACAATTCCAAGGGCTACCTCAATTGACTGTCATCACTTTGTAGGAGGTTTCGCCAGGTCGGCTTTCGACCCTATCAAGGTTGGAGCTTGTGATTGTCCTCTGTACTTTCAGTCCAGCTTATTATGGTGAGACTGTTGGACTAACGTATGCTGGTGTATTATACCATTGACTTCCCTTACACTTGAGAGAAGTGCATATCGCTGTTATAATAATTCCTGGTGAAACACATTTTTGCCATCCTGCTTGAAGTTCTTACCTACCACGGATACTCTGATGTAAATACGGCCCAGGAGTGCCCTTACTTGTTTGTATGCCCTGAAGAAGTCATCTGTCTGGACAAAACGCGTTGGCTGTTCTTTTCAATTACGAATGGTTTTTAATACAATTTGAATAAAAGAAGATACTTGAGGAAAAATGCTACGGATACAGACCTGATAATTTGTTATGTGTCTGTTTTGTGTTTGTGCTAAGTGGTGCACTGTTGCAAAGGTTTTGAAACTACCTCCATTCTGTCGCATAGTCCCTATAAACCTATATAGGATCTGCACGTTCACACAACTTAGACTATGGGATTAGTGTCAAGACTGATTCCAGACAGATACTCAGAATAAACGGTGGGGACGTTTTCCATAAGCATTCATTGAACCAGCGTACTTCTAATGTAATATAGGTATGGTGAAACAACCATAAGAGAGAAACAGATATAAATGATTATAAGCACGAACAGAGTAAAAGTATGGTAGATTCCTACCATAATGCTAAAATAATTAATACAGGCAGGTACAAAAATACATCACAGTAATAAAAGCGTACTCCTACGATGCAACCTTAACTAGATGTACCTAAGTGTATCTAGCATGTATATAGGTGTAGAGCCAAGAATTCCTCTAGGATAAAGTGAACCCCAGTACCTGAAGTGGGAGACTGTGGGACCTCGTCTTGGTCTTGAGATGGACACCCCGTGACGGATGGAAGACTACTGTGAGCTGGAGTGTCTGCATGCAGGAACCTCAGCGTCTTGTCTGTGTGTCAGCAAGGAAGTCGTTTTTCTCCTCTCCCAGACACTCAAAGGTATGGTGTTTATATACCAAAAGTGTTGCCCTCTGGGGATCTAACTTGCTATGTCATGTTGGACTAAGGATGACAGAAGAAATGATCCTTATACATTTTTATTAGGCAGGGGATGGTAGTCCTTCTGAGTTTCAAAGAATCCTCATGCATAATGGATGAGGCTAACTTTCAGGGAAAACCCCACGTCCTATTAGCAGTACCTTAACTAGATAAAAGGTCAGTCCCGAGAACCGTTATGTAGTGAAATGGCTGGGGAAACATAGGTGAGAGGTTAGGTCGCAACCTGAGCCTATGTTGGGGTACCTATATGAAACATAACAATTCACCCTCAGTGGAATCCAGAAGGCAGCCTTATGGTAGGAGGTGGCACACTCTGTCTACGTACTGAGGAGGAAGCCCACACTGTGGGTAAGTGGTAAGAGGAGAGGAAGTGGTGAAAGGGACGTTCTCCATGATTCAGCTGGCAGAAGCTGTTCCTGGAGGCCAAACTGGATCACGTCTCCATCTCACCCCTATCAAGGAAGCTGTTCTCTTCATATTGCAGCACACCTGCTAAGTGGGCTGTCTTTTACCAACACTGCTAATGGTGCCAGGTAAGATTTTGAACCCCTCTCTATCTCCCTCTCTCTTGCAATAACAGCCAACCGACAATCACTCACCCATATCTTTCCTTTAGTCATGCCTCAATTGTTAGGCACACATCACATATGTATCCCTCAACAATACATCCAAACACAACACAAAATAATTCCTACATATTTTATTATTATTTATATTTGTATCCTCTTTACATACATTTAGAGTGCACTTATGACAACAACTGCGGCAGAAGTCATCCCAAATGCAAGAAAGCCAGGGCAGCTTTTGCAACGTCACTCGCCTACATATAAAGGTTTGTCCTTATGCTCATAATCAAACATTATACAGGATTTTTATCACTTGGTTGGTTAGAACCTACACAATACTCACCTCCACACAGCCCTCAACTACACAGGTACCTCTTTACACTCTCCTACACAATCCTCCCATGAAGGTGCATCTCTGATCTTCTCTAAGTCATCTGAGGGGAAAAAATACCCCTGTGTGGAAAAGTTATCCCCATTTATCAATCTCACCCCCACAACATCTCAGTTGCTACCCCTCTCTGTGCTGGGCTACCCTCTGGCCTTGTCAGATGGCCATGCATGCTGGAGGAGTTGGCCTGCTCTAATACTCCTCACGAGGAGGATCGGTTTTGTCTATTAGAAATATATCCACTTTTTTAAAATTACAAACCTATTTCTAACTTTCATCTGAGCCGAACGTTCCATTTTATTTACTACATCGCAAAGTGCTGTCTGTTTGATAGTTCGTTTACCTGTACATCATAATTCATTTAAACATTTCCTTCTGATAATGAAAGCATCTTCTAACTAAACAGGTATTTTTCCTGTGACGTGTAGCATTAATCTGAGCTTTTGCAAACAGGAAGCAAAACATTGAAGTCAGAGTTGAAAAAACATTTTAAAAAATGTGTCCATTGTACAAATCGAAAATAAATAATTCCCTAAGCCAGAGGAGGAGTCCGAATCAGGTTCCTTACTTGGAGGCAAATTTCCCGGGCCATTTTCAATCTCTGTCATAACCAGAATGATGTCAATACAGACAATAAATGGCTGGCTGTGGTAGGACCAGACACCGCAAATGAAAAACAAAATGCCAGGGTACCACGGGATACTGGTAGCACTGAAGTACTGGGAGACAGGATACAGGAAATGGGGCAGGATGGAGAGTCAGAAGCAACTTAAAAATTGCTATCAAGGAGGTTATGACACCACATAAAGTTAAGAGGTGTTCAGATGCATTTTCTCAGAGTATACGGACCACTCCAACAAAGTCCTGGATAACCTGAGAAATCACCCCCTGAACCTCTCGATTTGGCCAGAGGGCCTACCTGAGAGTTAGCCAAGGAGGGGCTGTGGGGTGTCAGAGAACACACGTGTTCCACAAGTGTTGTGTTTTCCTGGGCAGGCTCTGGTCGGAGGAGTTAATGCCTGTGCAGGAGTTGTAGGACCAGATGAAATGGGGGCGTCAGGACTTATTGAGGGACTGGGTGCAGGCGAAGATGAGGTGGCCTCTTTTCTTTGCGCACATCAAGTTGTTCTTCAAAGCCAGGAGAAGCCCCAGAATCCACGAGGAGCCACAGAATCTCCTCGTGAATGGTGATGTCCATATTCCCGCCCCCCAAGTCGGCTCTTCAGCTTCTGCCTACAGTCTTTTTGTCACACATCTTGTATGTCTCCGGGTGGATGCAATACTCTGCAGATGGTGGGTTCCTCATCCTCATTGGTGGGGGAAAGTCATCCTGCCTGCCTCCCTGTTGAGGATCTTGCTCCGGATCCTGCTCTGACAAATCGTGTGCAGCTGAAAAGGAATATGAAAAAAGGACACATTTGCAATTTCTATGTGTATTAATGCATAACACAATTACTTTATAGCCAAAAAAAACTGAGCTGAAATTGTGATGCATTTCCCTAACTTTTCACTAGCCAAAGTTTATATACTAATTTTAGCGAACTTCTGAATTAAAAAAACAAATTTGTAAACAATAATATATGAGACATTCAAAACAGGAGAAAGGGTTGTGCTAAACATTTTCTTTGTATAATCCTGTGCTTAAAGTAAAAAAAGATGTTTTGCAACATCTTTCAGACATTGCCTATAGGAGAGTAGCTTGTTTTTTACAAAGCTACAAACATTTTAAGGATACGATGGGCCCAATTAGGATGTCGGATGGACTGTTATTGACAGGCTGTTGGTGGTCGTCCATTGTACCTCTGCAGCTGCTGTCTGACCACCTCATTATGAGGTGGTCGGTCAGAGGCAGCGAGCAGAGGGACTGACTGACGGCTCCAACAGGCTCGAGGAGCCCGTTGGAGCATCTGTCTGGGAGTAATACCCAAAAATGGGTGTGGTGCCTGCGGTGGCACAGCCGTAGGGATACGATGTCCTTTTTCCCTCTGCCTTTACATGGCAGTCCGATGACAATGTAAAGACAGACGGAATGAGACTTTGGGGGCCTCTAGCAGGGCTCATCGCCCATGAGCCTCTGCTATAGGTCCACGGGGTGCACATGTGGTGCTGCCCAAACATCCATGCACACCATGGTGCCTGACTAACGGTGCATAGATGTTTGAAAACATAACCTTCACTATTTTGGCTTGTGCTGCAGCCCTTTTCTGGCCGGCAGCACAAGCCGCAATGGTAAAGTCTATGTTCCCGACCGCAGTGCTGGTGGTCAAATTGAAATTCGGTGAGTGGAACCTCCGACTCCGAATCGGGCAGTCCCATTCCCACTACAATGTCGGTCGGACTCTTATCCGACAGGCATCGTAATAAGGGCCTATATTCTTCTTCTGTTTTGTATAACTTACTTGCAAAAAAAAAAAATATATATATATATATATATATATATATATATATATATATATATATATATATATATATATATATATATATATAGAGAGAGAGAGAGAGAGAGAGAGAGAGAGAGAGAAAGTGTGTGAATTACGATAGCAAATTTTAATAAAAAATATGGTCACTTTAAAGTAAGTTAAATGTATACACAATCAGAATTACATCATCTAAGTTTGACAGAATGGAAATGTAACAGATCCAAAATGGTGAAATTGTGTTATAACTGTTATATTACCACATAATTTTCAACTTTATTAGCATTTCCATTATGTCACGATCAGTGAATACAAACAAAACTACAACTACACATGCATGTTAGTATTTATAAACTTTTAACACATCCATAGATAAAAAAAACACAGTTTAAAGACAACATAGAATGGTAGAACCAAGCTGAAACTGAACAACCCACACGCAAAAAGCATGTGGACTTAACTGAATTAAAAAAATAATACACTTACCATCTCTCTGCTGCCCAAACTCTCCCAGCTGAGCATGCAGGGCCAGCCGAGCTGGTGTCAGGACCCTCCTGTACATTGGTTTCATGTAGCGGTGTGGAGAATGTGCCTGGGAGAACAAGCTCAGAATATCCGAACCTAGATGCAGCCGAAGGTCCTCCCATCACAAGCGGAAGAATTTCCTCGGCTGGATGTGGAAACCCAGCGCAGTGCAGTTCATTGAGGTTTCAAGCAAGATTTAGGCTTGCACTGCATTATTCAACTGGATTCCTCGAACTCCTATGAACCTGTGGTTATTTTGGATGATTCCCTCACTAGTGATGTTGAATTCCTCCTATGCGAACGGGGCCTTCTCATCACGGCCCTCACTCATGTTGAGGGTTAGGTTAATGCAAAGAGCAGCGGTGGCTGGCATGGGTCACGGGTGAGGGCAGGTCGCAGAAGGGGGGTCGCTTGGGGGGCGTTATGCATATCGTTTAAAAAAAAGACATTTAAAAAAAATCAACTTACTGTTGCACTGGGTCCCGAGTCTCTGCTCCTGCTTTTCTCTGTCTTGGAAAGAAGCACAGCCAGGCCCTACTGCCAATCACAATGCTGCAATGCAGCGTTGCGAGGGGTAGACAACCAGGCTCCCCTAACCAATCACAACGATGAAATGCAGAGTTGTGATTCATTTTGAGCGTCCTGGTTGGGCGCTGAACCACAGAAATGGAGCCTGGGCTCGTTCTCCATGCACGTTGTAATGCAGCCTGCATGGAGAATGTGGAAAGTGCGTATGACTGGTGTGGGTAGCCCGAGAGGGCCGACCAAACAGTCATTGCACACTTAGGAGTGTGAAAACCACTCCTCCCCTGTCCTGCTCCGAGAGCAGAGCAGCTCCGCCCACCCGCAAAGCAGCAGGAAGCATGAAATGATAATGACCTAAAGTTATTATAATTTTATGATTCGACTTTGCACTGCTTAAAAGCAGTGGGGTGATGCTCCTCCACCATAGCGGAGGAGCCACCACTGGCAAAGAGCAGCAGGATGGAGGAGGATGGTGTTATTGTGAAAAGAGCGTTGCTCAGAATAAGCACAAAATGACCAACTTCCTCTTCCTGTACATAAATTGCTGTTTATTGTGGTAAGCAGAGAAGTCTGCCCTGAGTGCGGCAAAGAGGTCTCTGCCCCATTTGCGGGGTGAAGACTCTGCATGGGAATGGAACCCTCTACATGTGAAGGAAAGACCTCCTAATACCGGAGGAAGACAACTGCATTTACTGACAACTCAAAATACTTGATATAAGTACAAAACTAACAGCAGGGATTGTTTGTGCTACTAATGTATGTGTGTTAAGTAAGGATTTAAGTATGTTTGACGTAACAAAACAGGGCCATATGTACAGAATTTAGGTATTGCGAGTTCCTAAATGCGATTCTTTGTGGCTCACAAATAGGAAAACACAATTCTTAATGTGCAAAAATGTACAAGTGAGGAATAGCAATCCCTAATGGGGTAGCAATTGAACCACATCATGAACATTAATGATGTAGGTCGCACTTTGTGACCCATTAGGAATTGTTACCATCACAGAGATGATGGCCGACTGTGGTACAGACCTCCATGTCATTAATTGCTTTTTAATAAAGCAGACCTTTTTTCTTTTTGTATGCAGACCATTTTCCTTAAACGAAAACAGGATGTGTTTAAAAAGAGAAAAGGAAACTTCGAAGTTTCATTTTTTAAGAGCAATTTGGACCACTATCTGCTCTTAAAAAATGTTTGGTTCATCATTCATAAAGGGGGAAGGGGCCATGTGGGGATACATTCCCATTTGTGAATCGGTAGCACCACCCTTGAGGTATCGGTAAAAATGAATTTTTTCCAACAGCAAATCAGTTGCAAAACATTCATACATACCACTAAGATTTGGCAGTCAGATGGTGAGTTTGACCGGCATCGTAATCAGGCCCTTTATTTTGTAGTACATTTAGTATTAGTACATTAGTACTTTTAAAACACTACAAAATGCTATTCTCATACCTGTGTGTGGAGTTTTCCGCTTCAGCTACCCCTGTCTTTTTCTGTGCAGATATCATTTCCCCTTCTGTATAGATCTCCGCACACATAATCCTAGGTTTTTGTAGTAAATGTGGGGGGGACCAAGGGGAGTGGCTTGAAAAAGTGGCTATTTACTACTAATGGTAGGGGTTTAGGGAGGGTTAAGGAGGGGTTTAGTGAAGATGAGGGAGGGCTTTAGAGAGAGGCCTGCTTTGCTTTACACAACCAGTACTTCCAAAGTTACTGCTGCCAAAAAGAATTCAAACCAATAATTAATGTACTTCAGCTTAGCTCTGCCCAGAGCTGGAGAAACTCCAGCACTATATATGGTCAAACACTGGTACTGCTAAAAATGGTAGAGACTAAATCCAACAGAAAATGATGTACAATTAAATTAAATTATTTTAACTAGATAAATATTCGAATACATTTAATTTATCGTAAAAAAAATCTAAAGAGAAAACACATTCAAATATTATTTTTAAATATTTTAATAAACTTTTTCAATTTTAAATAGTATTTGTATTTAATTCTATTCTTCACTTTTATTGCAAATTAAAAATATATTTTATTAGATGGGATTTTTTTACAATTTAACTCTAAACAAATCATTTTAATTTAATGTTAATGTTAATGTTAATGTTAACTGGTATTTATTGAGCGCTCGTACGCCCGGAGGCTTCATGGCGCTATAGGAGGAACAAGGCGCGTCAGACATTTGATAAAAAGAGGCAGCTCAAGGGTGTGCCTGAGAAAAGAGCCAGGTCTTCAGAAGATGTCTAAAACTGAGGAGATTGTCACTTAGTTTTAGGTGAGGAGGAAGGGAGTTCCAGAAGGCAGCTGCAAGATGGTCAAAGCAGCTGCCTCCGAGACGTTTCCTCTTGTACGACGGCACAGTCAACAGAGATTTATGGGTGGACCGGAGGTGTCGGGAAGGATTGTATTTATGGAATAGGTTCCTGATGAATTGGGGGCCAGTATCGTGCAGGGATTTGAATAAAATGCAGCCCGTCTTGAAGGCCACACGTTGTTCCACCGGCAACCAGTGTAATTGTTTCAGGCCAGATCTAACTGATTGCCTTCTGGGAATATTCAGAAGAAGTCTGGCTGCTTGATTTTGAACCAGCTGGAGGCGTTTAAGCTCTCCTTTTGGGAGCCCGAGGTAAAGACTATTGGAAAAATCCAGTCTGGATAAAACCAAAGAGATGACAATCTGAGTAAAGGCGGAAAAGGAAAAAAAGCGTGCAATTTTTTAAATTTTTTTCAGCTGAAAAAAACTGGAGGAAACGACTGATCCCACCTGTTTCTTCAAAGAAAGATCTTCACTGATGTGGATGCCCAAACTTTTTACCGAAGATGACTTAGCCGGAGGGGCACCCATACAGGAGGGCCAAAAGCTAGGATTCCAACTATGTATACTCTGTCCAGGCAAGACCAATTCGGTCTTTCCTGGATTGAGTTTTAAATGATTGCAGCTCATCCAACTCAGAATGTGGGACATGGTGTTTTGAAATTGTACCACTGAGTCCTTGGTGTTAAGGGGGAAGATGAGCTGCAAATCATCAGCATAGTTGAAAATGGTTACCTTGGCGTTTCTAAGAGAAAACAGAAGAGGACGCAGGTATAAATTAAAAAGCAGGGGGGACAGCGAAGAGCCTTGAGGCACTCCGCAGTTGGTGGATATGGTGGGGGCCGTAAAGGTACCCAGTCTGACCGATTGAGTTCGGCCAGAAATGAACGAGCGGATCCAACTCAGAGCCGGACCTCTGAGGCCAGCCTGCTCGACACGGTCGACCAAGATGGTGTAGTCGACCGTGTCGAACGCAGCGGAAAGATCCAATAGCACCAAAGCCTGGTGGATCCCCTCGTCCGCATTCCGTCTCAAAGAATTCTGCACCGAAAGAATAACTGCTTCGGTTGAGTGGCAAGGGCGGAAGCCGGCCTGGTTGGGTGCAAGGTACTCAGATTTCTCCAAGAAAGCGGAGATACTATCACAGACATGGGATTCCAAAAGTTTGGCGCAGTAAGGCAATAGAGAAATGGGCCTATAGTTAAGTGGGTCTGATGGGTTGGCTCCTATCTTTTTTAGGAGGGGAATGAGTAGGGCTTTTTTAAAGTTACTTGGGACTTTCCCTTGGGTGAGCGATCCATTCAGCAAGGGAAGTAGACCCTCAGGAATGAAGGTGCCTACTTCTTTCAGAATGAAGGGAGGACAGATGTCGTCAGGGGATCCTGATTTAACTTTGGTAAGAAGCTTGGATAAGGTAGCATTGTCAATAAGAGGGTATGAAGTCAAGGTAGCAGGATTGTGAGAAACATCGGAAAACAAAAGAGATGGCTGAGTGGTGGAGATGCTCTGTTTGATGGTGCAGATTTTGTCAAAAAAGAAAGAATTGAGTGAGTTGCAAAGTTCCTGAGTGGGAGTTATCGGAAGGGAGGTTCTGTCACTGGTACTAAGATTTTCCACTATGTTGAATAGTTCTCTGGATTTATTATTAGCTTTGAGTATTTTGTCAGAGAAATGTTCAGTTTTGTGTTTTAGGATAAGCTTGTGATAGTCCCTGCGAGCTTTACGATAATTGTCCTTGTCTTGCTCTAAATAGGCAGTGCGCCATTTTCGCTCCAGTTGACGGACCTCAAGCTTAGAGTTTTTCAAAACAGGTGTGAACCACTTGTGTGCGTCGTTGGGGCGGGAGCGAAGAAAGTTAGTGCAGGGGGCATGAGCGTCAGCTGCCTGAAGTAACCAACCTGAAAAAGCTTCTTCCATTTTATCAATGTCCTGGTCGAATGAGGGAGGGGAGGAAGATAAGGATTCAATAAAGGTGGGAATGTTGACACTCTTCCACAGTCTAGTTTTACCTCCTGGCTGAGGTTGGGACCTTCTGCTGCTTACTATGGTGATGGTGAAGTTGATCAGGTAATGGTCCGACCAAATGCAGGGCATGATGGAATTAATAGCAAGAAGAATGTTTTGGGACCAAATTTGGTCTAAGCTATGCCCTTTGTCGTGGGTAGGAAGATGGATGTGTTGAATAAAATTCATATCCAATAACATTTCTTTAAGACTGGCTGCCTGAGGATCAGACTCTGTAGAGTCCAACCATAGATTAAAGTCTCCTAATAATACAATTTTGCCATGGGAGATGGTCAGGGATGCAAGCTGTTCAGCAAAGGATGTAATGAATGTGGGCGAAGTTTGAGGGGGACGGTATAGAAGGATCAAAAGTAATGATCCTAGGTCAGTGTTCAATTTAAAAAGCAGGTTATCGCATCCTGTCAAATCTAAAGATGGTAAAGAGGAGACTTGATGAGAGCTGCGAATAATCGCAGCGACACCTCCGCCTCTTTTGCCGGCGGGTCTGTCAGCGTGCAGGATGTAATAATTTGAAGGGACAGCAGCTAGGATGTCAGGCAGGGATCCTTCATTGAGCCAGGTTTCAGAAAGAAATAAGAAGTCTGGCTGGTCGGCCTGAAGCAGAAGGAAAATGTCAAGATGGTGTTTGACCATAGACCTGGTATTTAAGTATAGGCATTTAAGCGTTGTCGCAGAGTTATGAGTGGTAGCAGAGGACAGAGTTGAGCTGTGTTTGGGAATTTTGGCATGGATGTATTCGGGCTTCAGAATGCCATATGTGGCCGCACGTTTTAAGGTGTGGGCGGGCGGGGCGGGTACAGCACTGTCTGGGGGTCTAAGTGACACCAGAGTAGAAGAGGAGTATTTGATGTTTGGTCCAGGGGTTGTGGCCCCAGGCCCCGGACTGCCGCGGACGGGCGCAGACGGGCTTGACTTATGCGCGACTTCGGCGCGCATTCGTCGCGCCCGCTGCGCTCGTCTGCTGCGCTCCTGTATGCACATTGTTTATAAGGCCTGCCTCCCGGGAGAACTAGACCGCTAAATCCGGTCCAGCTCCACCCAAGATGGCGGCTCGCCTCACCCTCCACACAAACGGCACCAGCCGCGATGGGCCAGGGCGGGTAGCAGCAGAAAATAGTGTCCAGTCAGTGAGTGCAAGTTAAAATATACAAAATGACTATTTTTAAGCAATTTTTAAAATACGAGCGCACTAGCGCTAAAGGTCGCGCTACAGCGCTAACAAATACTGCCAAGTGACTGAGATGTCAGAAAAACGAGTCCGAGGTTCCTCGAGGGCCGGGCTGCTGCCACCAGCCGAGCGTTCTCGAGTAGCCCAGAGCAAGGAAGTGTTTTAAGGCCTGCCTCCAGGGAGAACTAGACCGCTAAATCCGGTCCAGCTCCACCCAAGATGGCGGCTCGCCTCACCCTCCACACAAACGGCACCAGCCGCGATGGACCAGGGCGGGTAGCAGCAGAAAATAGTGTCCAGTCAGTGAGTGCAAGTTAAAATATACAAAATGACAATTTTTAAGCAATTTTTAAAATACGAGCGCACTAGCGCTAAAGGTCGCGCTACAGCGCTAACAAATACTGCCAAGTGACTGAGATGTCAGAAAAACGAGTCCGAGGTTCCTCGAGGGCCGGGCTGCTGCCACCAGCCGAGCGTTCTCGTATAATAATTCAATTATACATGAAAATTGGGTTAATAGTGCTGGAGCATTTTCTAAATGTGTTCAACATACATAAATATATAAAATTTATTTAAATTGGGTGGAGATCTTCCTATTAAACATTCAACGGTGGCAATCTTTAAGCATTCCAAGATCTAGTGTTTTTTCAACTGATTCAGTGTTAATCGTTCCAAATGGAAGTGGATCAAAATGAACTCTGTTTTGGGTCCATTTACCGGCGGCCATCTTTAAAATGTCACGGTCTAGTGTTTCCAGCCACACCTGTTTCCTATCAAGCATGCCTCCTTGCACTTTAAAACACCGGGCTCTGGTAAACCTCAGTTAGGTTCCGACGAGCCACGAGAAGGTACTTTCTTTGGTGATCATGCTCCTTCCAGCATGTAAGTAGTACAATGACATGTCCTTGAAAAGGCCAAAGAGACCAAGCTTGTTTGTTTAAAAATGACCATGGCCATAAAATCTTACTATTCCTTCTGTTCTTTTAAAATACCAACAGTGTCTATTTGAAGGCACCCTACAGCGCTCGTGTGAGCTCGTGAAGCGATAACGATTAAATTCTAAAGTATGTATTATTATGGCACATCCTTTTGAGAGCATGAATAACATTTTTTTATATAAAAAGACACACCATGAGATCACAGTTAAAAAGGACGAGTGCACCGACTTTTGCCAAACATCTCCCATTTTTTCCAAGGCTCATCATGGGAGAATGAATGCGAGTGCTCAGTTGCTGTGAACATCAATCTGTAACATTTTGGAGTACAATAGGAGTGTACAAATACTTCCTTTATGTATTAATGTATTGTAACATAAAATGTATCTTACTAGGAGATACATATGTATGAATGAATGTTGAATAAATGTGATACTGGACACTAGAAATAACAAGGAGTGTTCTTTCAGGTGATTCATGAGTAGAGGATACTTACCAAATGGTACCATTACCTACAACAGGGTTGCACAAGAGAAATATATCACAAAAAAATCTTTAAACTTTCCACATGATGGTGATGTGAATAGATAACGATAAAGGATGAAAGCCATGATTTATCCAAAATATTGTTCTTAACAAGTTCTTACTATTTACAAGTGGTATATTTTTCTACTCCCATAGCAGGGAACAAAGGACAGTGTTTGTGACTGTCAGGCATTTGTACATTTATTCTATCACCCATTGAGGTGTAACAGGGATCGTTAATTTGGTCCTGAGGAAGAAAGCCAAGGGGATGGCTTCTGAACCATGTCAACCTTTGAGGAGGTGACTCATTATAGTACACCATCTACACCTCTCCACTTTTACTATTCTCAGTCAGGGAAGACAATAAATTATTTTCGTTGCACTAGCCAGAGAATTTTTAACCATCTCACATTTTCTTTTCACAATCCCACGCCCTACACATACTCACCAATCACTGAATAAAGTGCTCCTGAGCCTACATAAGTCGTAGCACACCCCGTCCCGTCGAGGGGCGGGAAGACCCCAATGATGAAGTATGACACTGAATCAGGCTTCAGTGTGTGAGGGGTTTTTTACCATTTTTTGAAAGATTGCCCTTTCCACAAATTGAGAGAAGGAGCTCTGGTCCTTTTGCACCATTTTTCACGTATGACTAAACATTTCAAATAAAAATAAAAATAGCAGCACACACATGGGTGTATATATATTCAGATAATACATGGTAGAATCCCTATGTTGGATAACAGTATCAAGAGGAAGACAAATCTACTTTTTTCCTCTTCACTCCCTCCTTTGATTTTTTGATTATTAAACAATAAACACATTAGTAAAAATACTTTTATGTTAAATAGTAATGAATATAATAATAGTGTATTTATTTTATAGGTAGACCAAAGTACAAAACAATCCAATGGCATCATTAACTCAAATTGTATTTAAATATTTCATACATTTGCATATATTTAATTAACTCTATTTTTTAATGATTTATTTGGAATAAATATCCCACCTAAAATAAAATGTTTACATTTTTTCATTATGTATTAAAATAAAAAAATATCATGTATAGAATTAATTTAAAATGATATCTTTCTTTAAAAAAAGAAAATTACATTTATATTTTAATTTTTAAACACATTTTATTGGGTTTTGCAATAAAACAAGGACATTAAGGCCTGCATCATAAGGCAGCATGTGACAGAATACATACCCCGATGAACAAGAAAATAAAAAACTGCCACAGTCCCACCCAGTCCCCTACCTCAAACCCTGGAAAGTCCTCAGCAGTTTCTCATGGCATGAACATTTATACTTAGGGCCAACGGCCCTAAATTTTACTCCCATGTGTTCGTATCTCAGTGTCCAGTTGGGCATCAATGGCGCTTACTGAGGCCAAGAATATACCTCTGTAGTCGGTACAGCATTGCCATATCTTCAAAGCCCGTGGCCTGAAATGCTACTATTTCGAGATCCATGCTATGGTCCCAGCCTCTTTTCCACACACCAGTGGACTGTAAGGAGTTCACCTTCCATTCTTTAGCAATGTCTCTCTTAGCCAATGTAAGCCCAAGGAACAACAAGTGTCGCTTATAGCGGTTCCCGTCAAGACCCTATGTGCTATGGAGAAGGGTCAATTAGGAAAAGTGTGAATGAAGGAGCCCTCATCTGTCCCACACCTAAGGCACATAGGAGATTCGATCACACTCATGTTCCACAGGCGTTGTCTGGTGTAATAAGCTACATGGAAAGATTTGAGCTGAATCAGGTGAAGGTGAGAGGCGATAGCTGCCACACGCAGGGACCTCAGGGCTTCCGCCCAGCCAATATCTTCAACTTCACCGACGTCTCCCTGCCATGTCGCCCAAAGATCAGACAATGTCATGGTACTGTGTGTAATCAGTGCTTTGTACAGTTGTGTGATTGCGTGCATTGTTAGATCGCCCATTAATAATTTGCCTTCAAAGTGTTAAATTCTGGCAGCTCTTGAAGGTCTGTTAAGGGGATATGGCATGGTGAAGCTGAAAATACCTATAGAACTAGCTACGATGTGGCTGGAACTCAGACTGCATCTCCTGAAAGGATTTAAATACTGGACCCTTCACTACACTGCCCCAGTGTGGACATCCCTCTGTCATCTCACCTTCAAAATCTCTCCAACAGGGCGACATGGTGAAATATGCTGGGTCATCTTGGGAACCATATGACCAGCCATTATTGATCTGGAGATGTGAGGACTTATAGTAAGATTGCACCACGGCAGCCACAATATCTTCACAATAAGTACACTGAAGATATGTGCGAAGGGTTATACGTGTGGGTCTTTGCAAAGGATCTATTCCACGCAGCAGTGGAGATGGGTTTATGCCACTCAACAAAGGAGATGCGTCAGTTCCGCTAGGTCCACAAAGGCTGACAGAGCGCTTTAGGCCCACTTGTAAGGGTCCAGGACGAGTGGCACCACTTTGCAGGGTTGACTCACATATGGCATTGTCTAGGTGCTGGGTACATGGTTGTTAGAGCCTTGTACCACTGAGGCTCAAGTCAGGAGTCCAGCCAACTAGCTCTCTGGGACTGGGTTTACCAGATGAAAGGTCCAGTCCTTCTCTCCTAGGGAAGCATGTAGTAGGCCAGCACAGCATGGCAGCTGTCCTTCCATGCAGCATTCCATGAGAGTGGCAGTCCTTTTAGCAGCACAGCAGTCCTTCTCTCAGCAGAGTATCCACATGTCCAGAAGTTTACTGAAGCGGTGGTGCCTGAGGTCCAATATTTGTACCTGGTACTCTTCCTCTGGAAGGTAGGAGAAGATTCTAGAGACTTCCCTTTGATGTCCCCAGTCATCCTGCCCTTCCTGTCCTGGCTTCGGACTAACTATGCAGCACTTTGTGTATATGTAGGACACAGCCTATTCAAGTGTAAGAAGGGATGGACCTAGCCCCACCCTTCCATCTGTAATGAATGCGCCTTCTCACCAATAAGCCACACCCAAACCCTGCACTATCACTTTGGAGGCAAATATACAACTGCACCTTTAAATAATATACTTTAAGTAGCACCCCCTAAAGTCAGTAAAAAGGATGACATGAGGCCATGTCAAAGCCATTAGTAAGCATAATTCTCATAACCCAAACAACTTGCAAGCACTGTTGTGCATGCACAAAAGCTGAAGCAAGGCAAAGTCAGAAAACAAGATGACATGAGGCCATGCAAAGCCAATGGTAAGACCTTGATAATTCTCACCAATGTACAACACAATGCACATTTCTGTACAACTGCTTATAGCATCACATACTTTATCTCTCAATGTCCTATAGAATCACATACTTTATCTCTCAATTTACAACACTGAGCACATATGTGCATCACCACTCACTACACTGCACTTCGAAACCAAAAAGCACATTGGACACCTCTCTCCCTCTCAAGCTTTCAAATGCACATCCCACACCTTCTATTTTTGGCAAGACTATTGTACTCTGTGACATCTCCCACTGAAAGACAACAAGATTACAAGAGAGAAGAGAAGCAGGCATATGCAGGACCATCTCATATATCCAGGCTAGGGTAAAATAACACACTAAAGTCAAATAAAATGATGGTAGTCGAAGTGCAAAACAACAAGAGTGCCTCTTTCACTACACCATCCTACCAGTGATGGCCCATCCAGACACAACTAAGCTTTCTATTGTGTGTTGTTGTCTAGAAGGAATACACAAAGCCCAACTGACAGCTATACCCAGCCATGTGAATCGGTTGGCTAAGGCAGGAAAATGCCAACTTTCTAAAAGTGGCATTTTCAAAATTGTAATTTGAAAGCCAACTTTACCATAAACAAGGGTTTTTCATGACGATTCCAAAGACATTAAACATGAACTGGTTGCCTTCTTCCATTGTTATCCTATGGGAGAGATACCAGGACATGTAAAACTTAATAGTACATGTCCTACGTTTTAAATACAGTGTACCCTAGGGGTGACTTATATGAATGAAAAACATTTGGGCCTGGCAAAAGTTTTAGTTTTCCAGGTTGAAACAGCAGTTTAAAACTGCATTCACAGGGTGCAATGGGAGGTCTGAGACTTGTTTAAAGGGCTACTGAAGTTGATGGCACAATCAGTGCTGCAGGCCCACTAGTTGCATCAAATTTACAGCCTATGGGTACTCTAGTACCTCTTTAGTGCAGACGTATAAGTAAATTAAATATTCCAATTGTGGATCATCCAATGTTATCATGTTTTAAGGAGCTAGCATATGAACTTCAGCACTGGTTAGCAATGGTAAAATGTGCAGAGTCCCAAGGCCAGCAAAAACAAGATCAGAAAAATTGAAGGAGGAAGGCAAAAGGTTTGGCGGAAGACCACCCTAAGACTGACAGGTCCAACAAATACAATACGAAACATGATGTGAAAATAAATGAAAGATTAAAGCTATTGTGATCACAAAGGCAAGGTGGTGCATTAAATAATAGTCAATAGAGTAACCCTTCACAAAGCATATGCCAGTTCACCCTCATCCTCCTCTACACACAAATGTATGCTGGTCACCTGGCTTCATGGCAGTCAGTTTCCAAGCATAGTATTGAGGTTTCTGCTTCATATATAAAATAATATTACAGATCTGGCTTACGTAATTGGTATGAATACATTATTTGCTGGCTGTAAATAATGGGGAGCACACTTACTATTTACATTTTTCCAGAGTATGCCTGAAGAATTGCCTTCTTATCCATTGAATGTGTTGGACAAATCTTTTTTGCCCACGGCATTACCTCTGAAGTGTGGTGGGGCAGACACTTTACTAAATGAGTAAGGCTTCTATTAGTCAAAAGAGCAGGTGGTGGTAGCCCGAGCAGACATTGGGCTTTGGCCCATCCCATAATGTCCTGCAGTGTTTCTTACCCCCTAGGGAGCAACACTGGGGTGTTTACCCCCAATTTGCAGGGGGTGGGTTCTAACAGCCTGGTAGACACCAGTGAAAATCTAATTTAAAAAATGGAGTGGGAAGATCTGCCCAGGTATCGGGTCATCCCTGAACCCCCTAAAGGGTCCCACAGTCTCACTTCCCCAGGCAGGAAGAACGCCCACTAAACTTGTGCATGTTTTAATAAATAAATAAATAAATAAAGGGGTGAGGACCGGCCCATCCTGACATCAGGCCACAACCCACCCTAAAAGCCCAAATGATCTTTCATCCAGCTGGGGCCTATAGCATCCCCATCATTATGGCTGGAAAGAGGACATTAAATTCTTTTGGGCGTAATTTAGACATATAAGTCATATGAGAGGAGGTGAATGTCAATTTCCCTCTGACTTGCAAGTTCAATTGGTCATTCGGCACATCTAGTAACATGATGTTCTATGTTGTCTTGTGTTTTTCACTCTCTGGAACCTAGCATTATTAAAGCTAATTATTATGTAAAGAGCATGTGTGCATAGCTTTGTTTCTAGTGTTAGAACTAAAAAGCCAGACCTACTGGCTTGACAATGCGTGTTTCTTTTTTGTATAAACAACAAAACCCATCTGAAGGAATCAGTATCCTTTGACATCAGCAGCCACACGCCAGCCTATATCCCTAAACAAAAAATGCCTTGTACTGGTTCCCTCTCAAGATAAAAGTCCATTTTAAAGTGGTGTGTGATACCCAAGGCACTCAAGAGCAAGAGCTTGCAAATATAAACACAATACTACCATAACTACTCCATATGAGGGATCTTGTAAACCCAACAAGGCCTTCTTCTGAAGTAATTTGACTGGAGGTCATAACATGATCCTGTGGGCTCTGGATGGAAAGAGCAGTTCTAGGACATCAAACAGAATGTTAGGAGTGTATCTCCTGCCAACGCCTTTACTTGTGTTAGATGTGTTGGTTCATGTGAGGTGTTATACAATTAATACGTTTAGCAATAAATGGTACCTCTTGCATTAAAACAAATTGTTCTGAAAAAGGGGCGGAGATGTTTCTGTAGAAGACCTTTGCTCCTGGAACTCATTTGTCATAACGAGACCTCGAAGCAACCTACATCTCTTGGGCTGGATCTTCTTATCAACACTCCCATAGTCCACCCCTCCCTCCTAATAGGCGCCAGCGCCAGGATAACCTCGTGGGTGATAGTGCGCTTTACAAACACACATAATATAACAAGATGTGTCCACGGAAACCTTTCTGCAGTATGCGCCTAATGTCAATATCTTATCAGTGACTTGTGACGTAATGGGCGCTTTTTGCAGAAATACAACAACATTTCCTTTTCATTAAAATGCTGACCGACATTGCAAATGTTTTATTATTCAAATATTTCTCTATGCATTATTTAAGTCTCGAGGCAACGAGAGGTTAAGGTTGGTAACAGTGCTCTGTGTATATGCTCTCTTATCAGTCAGATAAGGACACGGGAGAGGTCGGCGTTGAAACTTTCCATGTCCTCACCAGACCTCTGGCAGATTACAACACATGGCCTCCTTGCTTCAAGGTAAATGATCATGCTTCTTTTATCGAATATAATGGTCTTTATTTTCCATCCAAATGTTCATGTTGAAAATAACACGTTACCACCAACCTAGGAGAGATTTTTGGAATCACACACTGGTTTAAGACGTACATCTCCGAAATGCAGTTGCAACTTAGTTTACGTCATTAGTGTAATTTGCACCACAGGATTCCCCATGGGAGGTGTAACCCCTGCTATCATGGCAGTTCTTCTAGTTGAGAACCCTCCGGTGGAAGCTGCAGTTCCGGTGCACATGAGGTCACTGATGCTTGTAATGAAGATCATCCAAAGGGATTGCAATTGATCACTTTGGGGATGAGGGAATAAACTCTGCCTCTGGATTAATAATTTAATGAATAAAGGAATATATGAAGAGTTTATATGGAATTTTCGACATCAAACTCAAAAAGGCATTTGGATTCCTTTTGGAAAGAAAGGGCTTTGAATTATAGAAAACTTGTTTTTAATATAGTTTGCATGTCTCTTCATTAACAACGTAGGACTATTGGAAAATCACAAATATATATCTGTTGGTGGTTAAAGAAGCCCATGTATTGTACATTTAGAGAAAATAAGCCAATGTTAAACTACTATAAAAATTCCAGGGCCTCATTTATGAAAAGTGAGGCATCGCTGCGTGTAAACAGCGATGCGTCACTTTTCACTGCGCACTCCTTGCGACATTCCTGATGCGTCATATTTAATGTATGACGCATCATGTCACAAGGAGTTACAGATACGTCAGTATTTCTGACGTATCTGTAAGCGCAAAAGTGACGCATTGCTGGAGTGTGTCACAAAAGTGACGCAACTCCAGCAATGCGTCCTTTCACATGGGGAAAGCCCCATGTGAAAGGGCTTGCGTCAGTCTCACGCCTGCTGTGAGGCAGGCGCAAGATTTTGACGCAACAGCGTCCTAAAAGTGACGCAGTGAAATCTCATAGATTTCACTGCGTCACTATTACGAGGCTTTTTGCGTCTGCATACATTATACCTGACGCAGGTATAATGTGGCGCAGGGGTTTAAAAAGTGACGCATCTACCTAGATGCGTCACTTTTTAAATATGGCGCAACAAGGCGCATTTATTACACCGCTGGTGCGTCACAAAAAGTGACGCACCGGCGGCGCAAAACTGACGCAAGGCCTTCATAAATAAGGACCCCACTTTTTAAAAGCATCAGTAAAATCCTAATGCACAGATACGTGAAACACACATGATTTGTTGCTTTGGGAATGAGAAAATAATAAAATGCTTGCTTGCTTCACAGGGATCATTCAAAATGTCAATAGCTAGAACAAGTAGCGGAGCTAGGTTACAATGGGTCCTAAGCCACTGGAGTCAAGCTATCCTGGCTGAAGACGGCTGATAGCCAGAAACCGGTCCTAGGATGCTTGATTCCGGTCCAGGAAAGACATGGCTTGGCAGTTCGGGCTGGACTGTTCCCATGAGGCACAGGGTGAAGACGGATTTGAATATGGCCATGTCTGAATTGGGGTGGCTTGGTGAGCAAAATAACGATGGATTAAACCCAGATCTTTGACTGGGGGGGTGAATGTTTTGCGATTGTGCAGCATTCCGTCCATCATCTTGTGTGTTTTGCTGTTCACCCTATGTTGGAAGGGTATGCCCAGACGTGGGTCCCATGCTCACTAAGCCACTGGAGTCAAGCTATCCTGGCTGAAGATGGCTGATAGCTAGAAACCTGTCCTAGGATGTTTGATTCCGGTCAAGGAAAGACATGGCTTCGCAGTACTGGCTGGACTGTTCCCCTGAGGCACAGGGTCAAAACTGATTTGCATATGGCCATGTCTGAACTGGGGTGGCTTGGTGAGCAAAATAACGATGGATTAAACCCAGATCTGTGACTGGGGGTGAATGTTTTGCCATTGTGCAACATTCCGTCCATCATCTTGTGTGTTTTGCTGTTCGCCCTATGTGGGAAGGGTATGCATAGACGTGGGTCCCGTGCTCACTAAGCCACTGGAGTCAAGCTATCCTGGCTGAAGATGGCTGATAGCCAGAAACCTGTCCTAGGATGCTTGATTCCGGTCCAGGAAAGACATGGCTTCTCATTACGGGCTGGACTGTTCCCCTGAGGCACAGGGTCAAAACTGATTTGCATATGGCCATGTCTGAACTGGGGTGGCTTGGTGAGCAAAATAACGATGGATTAAACCCAGATCTGTGACTGGGGGTGAATGTTTTGACATTGTGCAACATTCCGTCCATCATCTTGTGTGTTTTGCTGTTCACCCTATGTGGGAAGGGTATGCCCAGACGTGGGTCCTGTACTCACTATGCCACTGGAGTCAAGCTATCCTGGCTGAAGACGGCTGATAGCCAGAAACCAGTCCTAGGATGCTTGATTCCGGTCCAGGAAAGACATGGCTTGGCAGTTCGGGCTGGACTGTTCCCATAAGGCACTAGGTCAAGACTGATTTGCATATGGCCATGTCTGAACTGGGGTGGCTTGGTGAGCAAAATAACGATGGATTAAACCCAGATCTGTGACTCGGGGTGAATGTTTTGCCATTGTGCAACATTCCGTCCATCATCTTGTGTGTTTTACAATGGGTCCTACAACATGCAAGGTAATGGGCCCTCACACTAGGGTGACATCCCCATCTGTCAGCTGCCTCTGACATGCCTCAACCTTCTTTGACATAGTCTGCTTTTGCCGTATCCAAACTCACTGCCATTCTCATACACACACTATTGTATAACCCTTTAAAGCGTTACAAAAGCAATGGGGCTGGCCCTTATGAAGTGCATGTACACAAATATATAATATGTAGGGACCCCATACTCACATTGCTGCCCTTAGATAGGCACACCCCTCATGCTGCACTCACAAAGTCATATGCCTCATTCTGCACTCACAAAAGCACAACTTTTAACCTGTAGACTACCTATCCTGCACTCACAAAAGACAATGTTAATCCTGCTTTCACACAGGCACACCTCTGACAATACATTCACAAAACAAGGTGGATATCCTGCATTCACACAAACACACTCACTTGCGAGGAGCAGAACTAGACAGATGGTGGAAAAGAAGGCACATGATGAGTATCTGGCGCATTGGTCCACTAGTGCAATTCAAAGCTGTTAAGGTAAGCTACACTGAAGCCTAAATGTCCACTGAGGTTATCCAATCTCCCATCAGCTATACTTGGACCACCCCAAACAAAATATTGGTAGAGGCCCCACACCATTTTTTGAAACCCATATTTTTTAGGCATAATATATTCACTATTCGAGGCCCCTATTATTATGCTTTTAAGATCCACGCCTAATGTATTGGTTCCTCTGATAGGTGTTGGAGGGGTTGTGGGCTGTTAGGGTACTTCCAGCATATCTGGTGGGACTGCCCCAGTATTCGTCCGTTCTGGGAGGAAATCCTTGCCCATATTAAAGAGATGTTGGGTTATCCCATCCCCATATCGATGGCTACTACCCTATTGGGTCTCCGGGATCCTAGTCTCGAACATCGGACTACGGCAGATAAAAAGATTGTGTGGCTGTGCATTGGGGCCGCCAAGCTCACCCTGGCGGCGGCTTCGAAGAGGAAGGAAGCGCCGGCCATCTCCCTTTGGCATTCCCGCCTTTGGAAACTACTAAGCCTGAAGCGGATGGCTGACATCTTTAGGGATGATTTTAAGAACTTTGAATTCCGCTGGGGGCCCTTGGTCGACTTTCTTTCAAAGGGTCTTCCGTCTGCAGTGTGTCCCGCTGGTATCCGTGCCCTCCACCTATTTCAGCTCTGAATCTATACACTCTATGTACTTGACCTCCTATTCTTTCAAGATGCTACCACCACTGGGGAGGGGGGGTGGGTTTTGGGGGGGATGAGGTTCTAAATTTGTTGTTGTTTGGGGAACTACACAAGAAAGTGCCACGCCTTTTACTCAGCACTGCGGCGGCTATTGATTTTAGCCGTGGAACAATAGGCCATTCTAGGAGCCGTATGGAGGGAGATTGCCCAGAGCCTTAACAACTTCTCTTCCTCATTTGGCAGGCCGCATGGTATACCCCGTTTCTGTCAGAAGCTGTACCCTTCAGAGAGCTATCTTGTGGGATAGGGGTCATGTTTATTGGGGATTTTGACTGGATGTAACATGTTGCACTTAGGCTTTGACTTAATTGCTACCCCCTGCATGGGAAGATGTGTGGGATTGTCGCATGTTCTGGTTAAATGACAATAAAAATAACTTTGACAAAAAAAAGAAGTATTGTGATGAAGATGTCTAAATAAAATAAAATACTTTGACTTTGATCAGCACCTCAGGCTATGTGAGTCGGATGTTAATTGAATTTTGCATGGAAGGGGCTTGGCATCCAAAAAAGTCCCACTTGCCTTCTAAAGAACAAAGTGGTGGTTCTCTTTGTAGCTCAAGCATACACTAAAATGAAGAAATACATAAAGAAAAACAAAAGAAAAAATATGCCAACTAAATGTGGACGGCATGCGCCTCAATAATTAGAAAGTGAAGATTTGCACTAGACTGCCATCTTGGAACTGTATAAAACTGATAAGGTATTCTGAATACCATTTCAAGGTGGTGGAATGATTTTGAAGCTTGTAGCTGAGTTGCCTGACACTTTGCACAAGAACATGTTTTTCCAGCAGCAATTTCAGTAGTTCTGCTAGTAATCGTATTACTCAATTCGCACTGGTCCTTAGTTGCAGGTGAGGTGCAGGGGATGAACTAAAATAAATATCTCCAGAGATCTAACTCTTGTGGATACACACTAACACAGAGTAAGCAGGTAAAATACTGTTCATCAGACTCCCTGTCGTCCTAAAGTCCAGCAATTATCTACTAGGCAGAGCTAAACATTGGCAACAAAGCCAATGGCTGGAGAGGACATATGAACGACACTATCTGATGAATAAGTGAAGTGGAATTTCCCAAAGACCATTTTCTATAAGCAAGATTGTGTATTAGTTTTGAGAAAGCATGATGCTGGTGAGACAGCTAAAAAGCCTGTTGGTCAGGCCTAAAAAACACAGAAATAGAGTGCACAAGCATACACTGGTCAAGAGCATCACAATTTTCCCTAAAAGACATGTAACACGTGTGCTAGTGCAGGGCCAGCCAGTGCAAGCTTTCTTTGAAGAAAATAAGCAAATGTGGTACTGCAATGTCAGTGCAAGCTTCATTCAAAGACATGGAACAAGAGTGGCACTGCAGGGCCAGTGCAAGCTTCCTTCAAAGACATGGAAAAAGTGTGACACTGGGCAGCATGATTTAATGCCTCCTTTAGAAACAATGAATAAGCAGAATCTCAGATTTGGATTTCTACAAGTGCAAGCTTGACTCACACACATAGCAAAATTTCCACACAAAAAACAGGTGCAACACTCAGCAGGAGTACATGTTTTTCTCACAACCACAGACCACATGCCGATCTAGCCAGAAACAATGCAGAATTCCATTGCATATGGAGAACATGGATAGCATCTGCAGCAGCAGTCCTAGCCGGTGTGTAAGAATTTGGCAGCTGAATAAGTTCCCCATACACACAGCACAGGCACAGGTATCCGTAACAGAGCAAGCTAAGACAACCTCACATACAAAAAAGGTATGTCACTGGCAGCAGCATCTAAGCTTAGATTAGACATAGAATCCCCAGAGTAAAGTATAGAGGTTGGTTAGCCACTGAAGGCTTGAGCTAGATACCGGCCTCTTTTTCAGCTTGAGGTCCTCTTGAGCCCTAAAGTCCAAAATCTGGTAGACTTTCTGGTTTCTTCTGCCTTCCTCCCAAGCTCTAACCTCTTGCACCAAGAATGAAAGACAAAGCATTAAACGTTGGTAGACTTACGTTAGACTCAGTGGGGCCATTCACTTCTGTAAAAATGTATGCCTTTGAAGAACAATGTTGACTTTACCTTTAAAATTTATTTTTATCTTATCCCAAGCTGCAGTGGATATCTGGAGATTTTCTTTGGACAAACAAAATGGCAATCCAAAGAAAATCTCCAGATATCTGCTGCAGCTTGGGATAAGATTGATGAATTTAACTTCTCTTTGTTAAAAGGAGCCAACTTGAGAGGTATGCAATTCTATACTAAATGGTGTCCATATAGAACCCCTGCTTTCCTCCATAAAATGAATTTGCAGATATCCTGCTAGCTGCTTTCGGTGTGATACAGAAGGAGGGGGTAATTGGACACACAATATATGGTGCAGCCCAATGTTCCACAGGTTTTGGGAGGAGATCAATCAGTTTGTATTTATACATTGAAAGTGTAAACATTATTGTATGTTCAGACAGCAGTTTTAGGTTATACACCTGATCCAAAATCTGATCTACTACAAAAAAACTATTATATATTTTTTATTACCCAGATACTTAATCCTTCAAAAGTGGCGATATGACGAAATTCCAACTTTTCAACATCAATGGTTTAAACTCAATAGAATTAAGGAGTTAGAAAAGGGATATGCATTAAGATCTGGGTCATATAGGAAATGTTTTAAATGATGGGAAACATTGGGTTAAATGATATTCTGACTTAAGTTCGGGGGATGGGGTTTTTACATGAAACCGCATATATGAATGAAATGTCTTTAATCTATAATGTATGTGTTTGTTTATAATAATCATGTTCTGAAGTCACTTTACAATATTACAAAGGATGGTAATGATGTAATTATGTTTGATTTAGCTTTTTATGTATTTATAGATCTTGTAGTTGTTGAACAATCCTAATAAAAAAATATACAGGAATAGATTTCAAGGTGCTTCTCAGTCACCTACTATTCATCAATAACTTCATCCTTAGTCAGTATATACACCGGTAAATGATCAAACACAATGTGTCCACTAACACCTAAATGATAACAACATAGATTTTTTTTATCTGCTCCAAACTTATGTCCATCTATAGACCCAAAATATACACTCAATAATGGAAAACAATACCTCCACTTCAAAACTCATTCCCCAGGTTCCTGAAGGAAAGGCATTGGTACAATTCCAGAATGCATATATAACAGTAGCAAAGAGATTGCACTTGGATGCACTGAAACAAATGGAAGAGACAATTAATGTTGAAGAACAAAATCACTAAGAGTGCTGATTGATGTGAGTTTCGTAGAATATGCTTATTGAAAAACAAAATAATATAGTTAAGACAGGCCATTTGAAATGCCCGAGCATATGAGATGTAATTTTCTTATCTACAGTTCATTGTAAAGCATACCAAGTGCTTATGCCCCATGAAGTAATTAGCACAAAACTTAATATGATGAATGTTTGCCAGAAGGTGGTGCTGTGCAGCAACACACTTCAGAAATGACATAGAGGCATTATGATGCCAAGTAACCAAACAAACTATGATGAGTCATTGCCAGAAGGTGGCACTGGGCATTAACACACTTTCCCAGGATTAAAGTTGAGTTGTGGCACTGACAAGACATGAATCAGCTGTCAAAACCTGTCATCCGTCATGTCAGGTAAATGAACTGGAAGTGTTCTGAATTATTCTGTATGTTCCCACACTCGTGCATCTGGCCAGATACACGAGTCTTCAATGCAGGTGGACGGTCCTGCACGGGATAATATGGGTACATCGTGATATTTGATAATAGATGTTCACGTGTGGTGACTGAGTTTTGTTTTAGATATCGTAAAATGCAGCAAACACACAATAAGTCTAGATGTATCATTTGAATTGAATACTTGTGAAGGAGCCCTGATGAAGTCAATCTATGACAAAACACATGTTGGCTAGAATGGAAAAATAAAGAATAATTCAGTCACACTTCCATTATAGCGTTTTCTTTGGACGACTTGATATTGAGAGTACTCGGGGATTAATTCAGCTAATTTGGGGAGTTTTCTTCTTGCTACGGAATGATAGGCAACCATTACTTCCTCTTGGAGCACAAGGGCTGTAGGGGTTAATATAATTTCCTGGTTGCCACTTGTAATGTATGTCAGGTAAGTGTTGTATAAGTTTATCGGTCAGTACAATCCAAACCGTACCACGAAACAGTCCAAACAGCACCTTCTTTGCGATTCAGAGATTTGTTGGAACACCACAGAGGCCAATCTCAGTGCGAAAACAAAGCTTCAGTCTTAAGAGGGTCTAACAAGAATTCTGAAATCTTCAACACCCTCGGCTTGTCAGAGGGGGTAACCAGCACCAAAACCCATGCTTATTATGGAAAACTGAGAGATTCAAATAACAAAATGCCTATTTGTAGACTTTAGTACTGAGTGATACGAATTTGCATGTTAGTGCCTGTTATTGCGGGACGCCATACAATCTGTCTATACTCTTTATTATTGGCATGTTACAAAAACCAACTCAGACCTATTGTGTTGGTCATAATCCTTCCGATAAGGCAACCATCAGGTATACCGCAAGTAAATTACAAATATGTACATTATACAGTTGTTAAAACAATATAAAACCCATACTATTACAGCCTAAATAGGATTACTATAGTGAAAATCATCTATCCCTATGGTTTGTTCATTTGTGTCAGCAACATCAAAACCCTTGCCTGCTTGCACTTAACTCATGCTTTTCACAATAAGAAAGTAAGGCTTACTTGCTTTGCCATAACTGATATAACTTTTCCCACTGAACCGATAAAGCCTTCTAGGCTTTATCAATGGCTTGCCACTATTTACAACCCAGGTCTATTGAAAGGTGAATATGCTGGCAACGATAAAGCATACATTTATAAGAATTCTAAAATGTACAAAATTGCAGTAGGCAAAACAGCATACAACCCATCTCAATAGGGCCTAACAAGAATCATCACAGTGAACCAACATCAAAACTCCTGCCTACTATGGTAGTCTGTGATAATACAAGTAACCAAATACCTTTCGACAGCCTGTACCATAATGTAATAACAATCCACAGTTAGAAGGCTATTGACTTTACCACATGCTTTTCACAACAAACACGCCAGGCCTACAACCTTTCATAATAAACAGTCCAGACCTTTAGTATCAGGCATAACAGTTCCTGCACACACATCTAGCCCACTTCTGTTACCACTGGCTTGTCCTGACAACAAATTTAGGCCTACTGTACTAAGTGTAGGCTTTCCCACAAGGCAACAATAAGGCATACAATTATTAATGTTCAAACATATACAATAGAACACTTAGCAAAGCAAAATACAATGTCCCCTAAAAGGGCTTAGCAAGGATTCTTTCCATGCAACTAGTCTATACTCAAGGTTTTTCAGAGGTGTAATGAACACCTAGCCCTTACCTTCTAAAATAATCTATGAAATTCCATGTTACAAAAAAACCTTTCCGTAGGCTTCAAAAAAGACTGATAACAATCCACCCTTAAATGCCTATTGACTTCAACATATGTTTTTCACAATCTTCTTTATTTTATTTTATTTATTTTATTTTTTTTACTTTATAAATCTTTTATAAATCTTTATTTCGGCATTTTAGCCATAAAGGAAATCCAAAACATGATTGAAATATACATGGATGACAAATCAATTCGTTGTACATACATAATAGATTGGTGGCTAGGCTAAGACAAATGTATATAAAAAAGATAGACAATAAATATTGTAGTATAAAAGCATAAAACTTTTAGTATTTTCATTTTTTTATCTCCTGGCACTATTCCTTCTTATTTGATAATTTAGGCAGTGGTAACTAAGAGTCTTCGCTTATGCCACATGGCTACCAGAAATTGCAACACGGCAAATACAATGGGTCTGGTTGCTTCTATTTTAAGTATTCTAAAAGCATGCATACACTGGGCAAAACCCATGTTATTGCACAGAGGTACGAGCCAATACCTCCTGGACTTACAGTATGCCGGACAAAAGAATAGAACATGTAAATCATTTTCTGTGTCACAGTTACAACCAGGGCAATTTTTAGAGAGGAGGGAGACCATCTACTGGTAAAGGCTCTTATCGGTAGGGTACCATATTTCCATTGTAAATACAGTTTCCTCGCTAAGATAGGATAAATGTCATCCAAAAAATACTCAATCTTTAACCCTTAAAAAAGAATCAGTTAGAGTGCCGACTTGAGGATTATGGAGGGCGGCAGTGAGTTTACTGTCATAGAACAGTCTCGATAGATGTTTACGTGAGACCGCGTTACAGCCGCTCTCGGGATCATGCCATAAGGCGAGTATTCTCAGCCTCCCACATTCATTCTTAATATACATAAGCCAAGGTATTTTCCCTACATTGGGCATATTTAGTGTTTCTTTAAGTTCCAGCCTATAGTTTAGCAGCTCAGGTGTTATCCAGAGCCTGCGGCAGAACCTTAAAGGTTTGAGTCCTAGCTCCTCATCAATCGGTCTCAAACCCAAGTCAAGCCTCAGTGGGAGAAGTGGAGTACTAAGTGATAGGGCCAGCAATTGTCTTAAAAATGTGTTTTCTATCTTGCTAATGTCAGTCCTACAGTTGTAACCCCACAGTTCGCCCCCGTACATCACCGTCCTCCTGGCTTGCGTTTTGTAAATCTCCAACAGTGGACCAATGGGCTTGATAGTCAACGTATTGGAGAGCCAGTTGAGCCAGTTTCAGTTGGGACTTGATTTGCTGGGGGCCCCACGTCATGCTCTCATTGATGGTTACCCCCAGATATTAAAAAATCTGGACCCTTTCCAGTCTAGTTGTATCTATACTGGGGTTGGACGAGTAGTGGCGGGGTTAAAGATCATAAATTTAGTTTTGAGAGCATTTATCTCCAAACCCCGTTCACTACAAAATCCCTCAAATCCATTCAATATACGCTGTATCCCCATTGGAGATTTTGACAGCAAGAGGGTGTCGTCTGCGAAATTGATTGCGGGGACCCTACTTCTCGCCAGCTTTGGGCCATCGCTATTTCGGACACCATTCAAATGGGCGATTACCCCATTGACATAGAGGCAGAACAGGGTAGGTGCCAAAACGCACCCCTGCCTTACCCCCCTGTCAAATGGGAATCTAGATGACAATGTTCCAATCTTCCCACACCTGACCCGGGCAAAGTTTGCCTCATAAAGCCTCATTAACATGTTCAAGAGGTGGAGCGGTATGCCCAACTCATGGAGCACAGACCATAGGCAGCGCGTAGGTCCACAAACACCATGAAGAGGCTGCCACCCTCTAGCTTAACAGTTTTCCAGAATAGTAGGGACAAACAGAATATTTGATCCATGGTGGACGTGTTTTTCCTAAAGCCTGCCTGATATGGGCTGAGAATTGAATGGTCCTCTATCCAGTCCTGTAAACGATCTAAAATTAACCTCGCAAAGATCTTCTGCGGGACGTCAATGAGGCTGATGGGCCTGTAGTTGGCTGGGAGCAGAGGAGAGCCCTTCTTAAATATGGGGACTATCTCTGCGCCCAGCCAAGTACAGGGTACCGCCATACCTCTCAGGACTGCATTGAACAAAATTTTTAAATATATGGGCCCCATATCTTTCGTTCATGTCTGAAAAGATCTCCCGGGAGTTTGTCCAAACCCGGGGCTTTACCCGGTATGGCTTTATCAATTGCACCACAGACTTCCTCCATCATAAACTCAACCACCTCGGGCTGCGGGGTAGATACTAACAGGGTCATTTCTGTTCCCCCGAATTCCCAATCATCCTCCGAGGAGTACAAGGTACAGAAGTGCTCTTCCCATACTTCGGCTGCTATATTTGGTTCAATAGCTGATACAGGCTCTCATGAACCAGTATTGACAATGGACCAAAATTTCCAAGAATTTCTGGCCGCAAGTGCGGCGGGTAGGTTGGTCCACTTGTCATGGTCCCACTTTGCTTTAGCATACTTAATTAGCCGTTTGTTATCGGCTCACCTGGCTTGGATTTGTAGTTTATTATTATTCAGTTTAAAAGCCTGTACTAACTCTGCTTTGGCTTTTCTACAGGCTGCATTGTACCATGGGCTTGGGTGAGCCCTTTTAGTTCTTTTAGTCGCCATATGGTTAAACACCTCAGCTAGGGTGCTTGCCAGGGCAGTGTGGAGTGCCTGCAACTTGGTATGGAAATCAAGGGGGAGAGGTTAAGTAATTAAAGCACTAACCTCTTCAAGTAGTGGGACTATCCCAGAATATAGTTTACGAACTTCTTCCGGGTATGCTGCCAGTTTGTCCCACCTGACTCTCCGTCTATCATTAGATAGAATAATCCTAGTATCAGGAACCTCAGGGCCCGTCACATTATCCTTTATGGATCCAGGGGATCTCAATTCCAGGATTAGAGCATTATGATCGCGCTCGGCTTTTGAAGTAACCCTTAAACCAATAACCCTAGGCCATAACCTCTGTTGAGCCAGAATATAGTCCAGACGTGACTTGTGGCCCGGTTTGTTGAATGTGCACTTTGTTGGCATATCCGAGGGCATGCGACCGTTGCAAGCCCTAATTGAGTGGTTTAAAGCTAGAGACGTGATCTGGATGGCTAGGTGAGACCATGACCTTGGCACTTGAGCCTGGGGCGTTGGTATCGTCCAATAGTCATCCTCTGCCATGGAAACACCGTCCCTCAAGCCTTCTAGAGGCTCGTAGTGACAGTTCAGATCACCCCCAACCAAGAGGTGAGTGTCACTTGCAATGGTGTATAAAAAAAGTGCCAACTCCTCAATTGTTCTTGATTCACTAGCTATACTAACCGGTCAGGAATATACATTGACAAGAGCAAGCTTGAAAGCATTAGGCCATTCAAGAACAACACATTGCACGTCTTCAAAGTGGGTGGTTAATATCTTGGCCCTACAACCCAAGTGTGAGCCCACCCAGATGGTAAGACCCCCTGACAGGCGTCCCTTCATCCCCCAGCGAGCCTGCACATTAAATGATGCAAAGCCCCCATGTAGCTGATCATCTCGGGCCCATGTCTCTTGAAAGAGGCATACATCATTTTTAACTATGAAGGATCCCCACTCCGGGCAGGCCATTTTGTTGGGCAAGCCTACTACGTTCCAAGACAAAATTGTTAATGTGGCTCATTTGGCACCCCTAGAAAAACTGCCCTCCCCTTCCCCAAGGCCCCCTTGATTCAGTCTTACTCCGGCCATAGGGCCTAATGAGTTGACTACCGTGTTTACAACTAGAACCGGTTCACTAGGGCCCATGGTGGAGGATAATGGGTAAGCTATCGGGACTGGAGACTTTGCAGTTTCTATACTGTTGCCCTTGGTCCTACCCACTAGATTATGTGGTGAGCGTCCTCTAGATGCAGTTGGTAGTATGCTCCCTCCAGCTACTTGCCGCAACCCCGGTAAGTCCCCTTGTTTGGGCTGCAGTCAATCGACCATATCCAAACAACTATACTGATTATAAGTCGGAATGCGGGTGGATGTATGGGGTTGAGCAAACCTGTCCCTAATTGACCTACCCACCCCTCTATATCCCACTCTCGTCCACTCTGGTTCCGTCCCAGGTTTGTGGCACGGAAAAGTAGAAGGATAAAAATAGGACAGTGGAAGTGTTTGTATGGCTGTCCCAGTATCACAGTGCAACCTGTCACATATGTGAGCTACAGTCCATGGGTCCCTAAAGTTTACCAAAATACAGTCGCCATCGATGTTCTTTGGCGTATGGCCCACCCAGGAGACCCTACAGGCCATCAAGATCTCACTGCTGATGTGACCTGGGAGCCGTCTATTTTTATTAAGCCAGTCAGCAGCTTTATTTTTTAGGGAGATGAAAGATTCCCCGGACGGATCATTTAGCTCGGGCACCCCTGAAAGGACCACTACATAGGGACTTGAGTCTGGGGATAGGTCAATTCTAATTTTCTTAGTTGGAACAGTTCCCTGTTGGCGTTGGTGTGGCTCGTAGGGTTTCACCTTGTTAGTCGTTATTGGAGCGTTATGGGGAGAGCAGCAGGTAAATCACGTGAAGGGGTAGTCGCCAATATAGATGCCGGGGGTGATGGTAATACATAATTTTGTTATTACAAACAATGGTCCTAATAATTTTGTGGCAGTGATCCCCCCTGAGCATTATTAGTCTGCACGCTACCCGGCACAGCTCTATTAATTTTTAAGCAATCTGCTATAGCTGAGGTTGCTTTTTCGATTTTTGTTAACCTTAGCTCTATCTGGGAGAGTCGAGTCTCCAGAGGATAAAGTAACAACCTCAAAAGATTGGCCATTTTTTGGATAGATACGTCCTCCCTTAATGGTATTGCAGTGGAGATAGTCTCCTCTCTTGGGTTGGGTATAGGCAGGGTTATTGATGAGCTAGTAGTCAATACAATGGGAGCCTCCATATCCCCGCCTAGACTAGCAGGATCACAATTATTCAAATGTTTGGGATGCTTTGGCTGCCTTCCATCACCAGTTTGGGCACCACGCTTCCTCTTAGGTACTGCCCCCTCCCGATTCCCCCTTGCCTGTCGTGCATTAGGCCTTACTGGACTATCAGCTGCCAAAATATTTGCCGGTGTTGTCACTGAGCTTATCTCTGCTGTTATTAGTAACTGGGTCACGCCAGTCAGTGGTAATATGCCTAAATCATGTGTGGTTTCAGAACATTGTAAATTCTCCGAGGCTTCGGGGGTTTCAATGGCAATCATTTGTAATGTTTGCTCGGGTGAGCATACATTCGCTATGTGTCCCAGCGAAGATCTTTTTACTAAGGCAATTTCCTGAGGGAGCCTACGCTCCAACAAAGTTATCTCATGACCCAGCAGTGAGTTAGCTCTAATGATAAAATTGTCCAGCGTCACTGTTACATGGCCACCCGAGGTAAATGTCTTGCTCCGGCTTTCCCGCCCAGACATTTCCCTATTACAGATGCTAGGGCAAATCAGAACTTACAAAGAGCCTGCACCACCTCAAAATAAAACAGTCGGGATGAAAGAGGGGTGGCCCGGTCCGGTCTCCTCCGGGCTACAACGGGCTTAAACGGGCCAGCGCGTCCCACGAGGCGGGAGATCAAAGTCTCTTTAATACGCTAAGCAGGAGGTGGGCGGGAAGAGGACCCACCTGAGAGTAATCCTAAGGCTGCTGGTGCTCTCAGTCCCATTATGTTGTCCTCACAGGGCAAAAGAAGGCAGCAAAATCCACACTGCTGCGAGCGGCTCCCGCGAAGCGGTGGCCGCGAGCAGTTTTGAAGCAGCAGGAGGCAGTTTTGAAGCGGTAGGAGGCGGATGGGAAGAGGACCCAGCTGAGAGTAATCCTAAGACTGCTGGTCCTCGCAGTCCCGGTATGTAGTCCTTACAGGGCAAAGGAAGGCAGCAAAATCCACACTGCTGCGAGCGGCACCCCTTTTGATTCCATGTTACAAAAAAACCTATCTGTAGGCTTCAAAAAAGACTAATAACAATCCACCCTTAAATGCCTAGTGACTTCAACATATGTTTTTCACAATCAATATGTCAGGTCCCCTGCTGTCAATTCCAGCACTTGCCTTTAGCATAACTTTTCATAATTAACATTCAGACACATAGCTATTATCATTGGCTTGTCACCATAAACAACTCAAGCCCATTGTACTCAGCATTAGCTTTCCACAAGGAAACCATCAGTAATACGGTCATAAATGTACAAACGTATACATAACTACAGTAGGCAAAGCAAAATACTATCACTCCAACGAGAAGTGAATATATGCTGCATAGACAGGCATGCTCCACAACGTCGAATATTTTTCCAAAATCACCTGCAAGGCTGATATTATCCAAAGTGGAGCTGTTGCGTTTAAAACCAGCCTGATCCCAAACTTTGATACTATTAGCATCTGCCCTATCTTTCAGATAATCTAACATTGTTTTAGCGAAAAGGATCTCAATAGAATCAAGCAAAGTTATTTTCCCATAATTACTGGTGATTGTAAAATAATACTGCCTCTTCACAAAGTTGGAATTGTGCTGGAACAATTACAATAATTAACACGCGCTGCCAAAAAACCTGAGCAGATGTCTTCTTCCAATTTTATGACTGAAATTGAGATTTGGTCCGAGCCCCTCGCTCCAGAACCTACTCGCTTGATGAATAATCTTTGGCGTTGAGGAGCCCTTTAAATTTCCTCTCTCCGACAGAGGGGCCACCAACAGAGAAAATAATTCCCTTCAAATGGACGGTAATGGAATACAGATTGGAAATATAAAAAGACCATTCTGCATGCAAGATGGTGCTGGTATTAGGTGTAATGCTGTGCCTACAAGATGTGTTATATGCCAGAACCTCTGGAATCTTTATGGGATGCAGCTTCCAGAAGGTCTATTCAATTCTTTTCAGCCTTCTGATTTTATTGTGTCGTTTTCCATCTCGTATGATGTAGGTTAATCATTCTCCTTCGCTCCCTTGAAAAACAATAACATTGATGCCTGAGTATTTTATTAGTCAATGGTTCCAAGCTAAATTCTTTATGGGAGTCTGCTAATGACTTATTACTTACCCATAGGGGCCCTTCCAGAAATTAATTTTTCACTGCAGAATCCTACATATCGTGCTCAAAATTAACCACAGAAGTTAATCTGCTCTCTAACTAAGGGGCCGATTAGGATCGCGGAGAATCCGCATCCTCCGGGCCGGCGGAAGCCACCGCCGGCCCGGAGGATGCGGATTCTCCGCAGCGGAGCCTTCAATGTTCCCACGCCAGATTAGGATGGCTGGGGAGACGATAAGTCTGTCCACCGCTTTTCCGCCACGGTAGCCTTCCGACCGTGGCAGAAAAGCTCTAATATGGTGGCGGTGTCTATGAGACACCGCCAGCCATATTAGGATGGTGGAAAAGACATGCTTTTCTGCAGCGGCTTTCCCTCCGTGGAAAAGCATACGGACTTTCACTTCGGGGGCCCGTTGCGGGCCCCCTGGGTGAAGGGGGGCACATGGGGGGTACCTATGTTACCCCCCTGCATTTGCGTGCACAAAGCAGCAGGCACCACGCAGTGCCTGCTGCTTTGTGCATGCAAATGCGATGCATGCATTTTTAACCTTGCGGCAGTTGCAGCTTGAAGCTGCACCCGCCGCAATGTTAAAGATAGTGGATGTGACCGCCACCCTGGCGGTCACATCCTAATCTGCTCGGAGGGAACGCCGCAGCCCCTGCGGATGTTCCCTCCTCCTCAGGAGTCGCGGACGGACTCAAGTCCGTCCGCGATCCTAATCGGGCCCTAGGTTGTTAATGCGCCTTTTAAATGATCTTTATTTGAAACATTTCACTGAACTTTTCCATTGGCAGCCCTAAGGTGCACTACATCATTATATATATAAAATTCCAGGGCAAAGGCTCCAATAGAGCAACGTCGATATTAATAGAGAATATTCTATGATCACTCTAGGGAGAGTCTAGTATCTCAAAGTCAGTTGACAATCTTAACATAGGAAAAGGGGTAAACATATAACCAATTAATGATTTACTCTTCCCCTAGTTATAGGTATGGTGAGCAGGGATATCTTTGGCCAATCTTCCATTCACAGTAAAGAATCCATTATCCATACAAACATATTCTTAATAAGTTGTGTATAAAAAATGTTACATAAATTTTTTTTATATTATCATAAATGTATACCATTTTGAAATCACCCACCAGAGCAATCGATATCTCCTTAAATTCTTCTGTATTGATCAGGTTTCAAAGGACGAAAGAGGGGGAGACAGGGTTAGGAGACTGCGTACAGTTGAATCCAGGTGCGTTACAGACCTTCAAACAAAAGCTCAGTTGGGTCGTAATGATGATGAAGAAATAAGGATACATCTGGAATAGAGGCAATATGGCTTTTTGACTAAATCTGGGTTCCTTATTGAAATTAATTTGTTTTATTCTATGCACCCAATGTATTTTGATGTGGCTGTAGTTATTGACCATGAGGAACTACTACAGATAGCTCATGAATACATGTACTGAATCAATGCACTTGGATTGCCCATCCACGGCGCAATTAATGGAACATGCGGAGATCTGCATGGGTGTCTTAGAATTACTATTCAGCACTGGATTATACCATGCATTTTTACACACTCACTTTCTCTTTTCGTCATGATATATATTTTTTTGATTGCCCATTCAGGGCGTGATTACGCAAAGACGTGTGAGATTCATTACGTTTTTCGGTGAAATTTTGGAGTAGAACTATGTTATGCGATTTGGGGAAACTAATTTGTTAGAAATTATGAATTTTCATAATCATTTTTGGTGTCACTCCGGATAAAATGAAACTTCTGACAAATGTCTGATTCAATTTGCATCACCTATGATTTATGTGTGTATTATGATCGCATGTTTGTTTTTTAAACACGCTACAAGTTGGCTGCCATTATTTTGTTATTTATAAGACATTTTTTAGGCTGTCTTCTTTTTCAATAGTTTTCACGTCATGCACTTTTTTCATTAAAATCGCTCCTTGAACAAATACTAACTGACATGGATAAAGGCGTGGTGCCGAAATGTGTCTGTCAGTGCGAGGAGGATTGCACATTAAATGCACTTTGCTACCAATTTCTGCGAGTCCTCTCCTTTTGTGGCTGTAAATAATTCCTTTGCCATTGTGCATATATGCATAGCGGCTCACCAGCGCTGGAGACTAGCACCGGGGACGTGTGGTGCGACGGCGGTGAATTTCGATCTTGAAAAAAAAAAATATATATATATATATATATATATATATATGCAATTCACTCACTCCTTCTTACAGAAGACTCCAAGGGACAACAAAGGCTCTTCGCAGTTCATTTATTCAGGAAACTTGTGGCATAACCGGTTTCGGCTCGTGCCTTCGTCAAACGCCATAGTCCTTATGATGTGAAAGCCTCTTCACGTTTCTTCCTTCTCAAGCTCCTCCTACCCAGTGGTGGCGGGCTCACCTGAAACAGATTTCTTCTGCTCGTGTCTGTTTTCAGGACTACAAGTCCCAGAGTGCAACGGGCTCGCAACCTTTTCCAGGGTAATTAGGTTTCACTAAATTATTGTTCCATGTGGCTGCTTGAGTCTCGTACTTTCAACCCCTTCCTCCGAGGTATCACAGTTGACAATTCATCCCAGTGTCAGCGTCTCTCTGCACTGTATGCGCCCGATGTTTCATGCTGCTTGCTGTTCCTCCGAGGCATATGAGGCGGGCCGTACAATCCTCCGACCCCTCGGCAACAATTCAAGCATTTCCAAGAGTTGCACGGCCACTTCGTGAAAGGGTCCCTTGAACGCGTTACTGGATCCGCGTTAACATGCAATTCACTCACTCCCTTGTACAGAAGACTCCAAGGGACAACAAAGGCTCTTCGCAGTTTATTTATTCAGGAAACTTGTGGCATAACCGGTTTCGGCTCGTGCCTTCGTCAAATGCCATAGTCCTTATGATGTGAAAGCCTCTTCACGTTTCTTCCTTTTCAAGCTCCTCCTACCCAGTGGTGGCGGGCTCACCTGAAACAGATTGCTTCTGCTCGTGTCTGTATTCAGGACTACCAGTCCCAGAGTGCAACTGGCTCGCAACCTTTTCCAGGGTGATTAGGTTTCACTAAATTATTGTTCCATGTGGCTGCTTGAGTCTCGTACTTTCAACCCCTTCCTCCGAGGTATCACAGCTGACGATTCATCCCAGTGTCAGCGTCTCTCTGCACTGTATACGCCCGATGTTTCAAGCTGCTTGCTTTTCCTCTGAGGCATATGAGGCGGGCCGTACAATCCTCCGACCCCTCGGCAACAATTCAAGCATTTCCAATAGTTGCACGGCCACTTCGTGAAAGGGTCCCTTGAACGCGTTACTGGATCCGCGTTAATTTGCAATTCACTCACTCCCTCGTACAGAAGACTCCAAGGGACAACAAAGGCTCTTCGCAGTTTATTTATTAGGAAACTTGTGGCATAACCGGTTTCGGCTTGTGCCTTCGTCAAACGCCAAAGTCCTTATGATGTGAAAGCTTCTTCACGTTTCTTCCTTTTCAAGCTCCTCCTACCCAGTGGTGGCGGGCTCACCTGAAACAGATTGCTTCTGCTCGTGTCTGTATTCAGGACTACCAGTCCCAGAGTGCAACGGGCTCGCAACCTTTTCCAGGGTGATTAGGTTTCACTAAATTATTGTTCCATGTGGCTGCTTGAGTCTTGTACTTTCAACCCCTATCTATATATATATATATATATGTTTATTTTTATTTTTATGTATTGAAATTAGTCTTGAGATAATCAACTTTATTGATTTTTTTAAAACAAAGAAAGATTAGCACTGACAGCACAGTATAGACGTCTGCATTTAAGGACATAGTGGGGGTATCAGTAGTGAAATAATACAGTAAGCACAACGATCAAGCACTTTACATGGCGAAAGTAAGCAGTCTGTTGAGGGCAAGAGTCCATCCTCGAGGACCCCAATAACCCATTTGATCTGTCCACTAGTAGTGTAGTTCCTATAGTCCTAATAGGCTCCGTGCATTGGAATAATATATACAATAGATTAGACGTAGGACTAAGGTCGACTAGGTCTCTATCATATATATTAAACTTAATTGTGAGTGCCAGCTAGCTCAAAGGTCACTAGAAACTTTCTCAAATAAACAAGAAGGGATTCGTTTCTGACAACCGCATAAACATGACAACTTTGTTTCCCAAGAAAAAGAAATCAATCTCTAGAGTTGCGGAAACAATAGATAACTAATTTACTCAGTCAATCGTGCATGCTTCGTTTCACCAGAGGTGCTGAGAAAATAGAGAGACGGGCGTTTTCAATAAAATGTATTTATTGAACAGTCTTCTTTCTCACACTTAAGAAATGCACTGCTACAATCCTAATACTGGCTATAAAGTACAAGGCATATATTACGAAAAGTATTATAAAGTAGTACTGTAAAAGCATGATATGGTTTCTAAGCCATAAATTGCCTAAAACGTATAAAATACATACAGTAATAAAATAATGACTAAAAGTACTCAACTGGTGCTTCTAAAATACGCCTACACCGGTGTACCTAACCTAAGTCTAGTACAAGGGAAGAAGTAAGTGAGGAGTAGCTTAAGTTTAGTATTTCTTTGCCAAGAATCTATCCAAGAATTCCCTAAGGGTGTAAACAGCTCCGTACCTTGGTTTTCAATCAATCAATCAAGGGATTTGTAAAGCGCACTGCTTACCCGCGAGTGTCTCAAGGCGCTGGGGGGGGGAGCCGCTGCTAGTGGTCGAAGAGCCAGGTCTTGAGTAGTCTCCTGAAGGTCTGCGGGTCTTCGGTTTGTCGTAGGAGGAGAAAAAGGGTGTTCCAAGTCTTGGCGGCGCGGTGGGAGATGGACCAGCCCCCGGACATGGTTCGTGGATGCGTGGGACGGCAGCCAGTGAGAGGTCGGCAGAGCGGAGTTTCCTGTTTGGGTACATAGAATGAGAGACAGCTTTTGAGGTAAGCTGGGCCGGTGTTGTGGAGTGGCTTGTGTGGTTGAACCAGCAGGCTCTTTGGCTGATGTCTCTGTGGGTTTGCTGTCTTATAGGGGTTACGGTGTTGGCGCAGTCTTCCATCCAGAGTCTGAGGGTGCGGGTCCCCTCCTCGGGGTTGGTGGGGTTGGTCGGTGGGTTGAGTGCGAGGTGTGTTTGTAATAGTTCCTTGGTGACTTTGCCCCAGCGACGTCAGGGGATCTGAAGGGTTTGGTGATGTGTGACGGGTTTCCGGAAGGTGAAGTGGATGCAGTGGTGGTCGGTCCAGGTGAGTTCGGAAGCGTGGCTGAAGGCAACATGGGGGCTGGAGGAGAAGATGGCATTGAGCGTGTGGCCGGCGATGTGGGTCAGAGTTGTGAGGATCTATTTCAGTCCGAGGGTGGCGAGGTTGTCAATCAGGGTAGAGGAGTTGCTGTCGTTGGTGTTTTCCAGGTGGTAGTTCAGGTCGCAGAAGAGGATGTAGTGGGTGGAGGTCAGTGCGTGTGTGCTAATGAAGTCGGCGATGGAGTTGCAGAATTGGGGACGGGGTCCGGGTGGTCTGTAGACAAGTGTGCCTCTTAGGGTGGTTTTGGGGTCCGTATGGATCTGGAAGTGCATGTGTTAGGCGGTGTTTAGGGTGTCAACAGTGTTTGTAGAGACCATGGTGGTGTTCTTCTGGATGATGGTGATTCATCCTCCGACTCCGTTGGTACGGTCTCTGCGGGTGATCTTGTATCCGTTGGGGATGGCCACTGCGATGTCTGGCGAGGAGGCTTCATTCATCCAGGTGAGGAAGGCGATGTCTGGTGATGTGGTGTCGAGTAGGTCCCAGAGCTCGACAGCGTGTTTGTGTACGGAGCGGGTGTTGAGCAGGATACATTGGAGCTGGTTGGGTTCCGTCGTTGCGGGTATCTCTGCATCTTTGATGCAGGAGAAGCTGTAGTTCCGGCAGGTGAAGGGGCCGTGGGTGCGCTTAGGGGCCGCCTTGTGGCAGTTGAGGGGCCGCCCGTGGTTGAGAGCGATGAGGGTGTTGGCGTAGTATCGGATGCGGGCTTCCGCACAAACAGCGGCAACCAGCAGCGGAGCTTGAGGGTCAGGAGCAGAGCGGCAGCAGCGGCAAAACAGCGGTGGAGCTGGAGCAGGGGGAGGGACCTACCTCTAGGCAAGGTCAAGGGTCACTCTCCTTACCGCGCAGCGGCCGCCATTATGGGGAGGTGGAGAGGGAGGATCAGCTGGGAGGGGGAGGTGGAGGGACAAGGCAGCGAATGGGTGCCAGGGGGGCGGGCCGCAGGGGAGGCAGAAGCGGGAAAACAGGTGAAGTACGAGGGAGGGGGGAGCGGGGTACAAAAGAAAGGGGGCACAGTCACGCCAACAGGAGCAGGGGCACAAAGAAAAAAGGGGCGCAGTCACGCCAAAAGGAGCAGGGGTACAGCAGAAAGGTCAGGGGGCGCGGTCACAGGGAGAGCAGGCAACAGGGGCAGAGCGGCAGACAGCGGCAAACAGCAGTGGAGCTTGAGGGTCAGGAGCAGAGCGACAGCAACGGTTTCAGAATGAAGGAGGTCTTGTATCTCTTTCTCAGGACTCGATTTCCCAGCAACCCGCAAGGGTAGCCTGGAAACACAGGAGCTGGATTTCTCGGCAGGAGAAAATACAGCGTCTCTCAGTGCGTCAGCTGGAGGGTCGGCTTCCTTCGGCACTTGCTGCTGCAGGTGTCGGGCAAGTAGTTAGTCGATCTGCTCCAAACCACTGTGTGTTTGTCTGGGCAAATGTAGGCATATTTATACTTTGAAGGTGCTGAGTTTGACGTATGATTGGACTCAATAACGTCACTCAAAGACTCAGTTCTTTGAAAACTCCATGATTTCCTAGCTAAATTAGTATTCAGGCGAGGGGAAGTCCCTAGCTGCTGAAGGCGAGTTTTCCTAAGAAATCGTTGTTGATTCTTGGAACTTAGTGGAAGTAGTCATGCCGTATTTGGGCTGCATAGGCTCAGTCCAAGTAATGATTTCTATGCTTATATAAGGATTTTGTAATTTATACCTATATAAGGGCATGAATCGGGAAAATTACACTAGGGTCCTAGATTCATTTACAACACCCACTCCAAGATCTTGAGTTAAATAACTTATTGTATAAGCACTGAACATATCTAAGGCATGTGTTTACAATCCCACCCCAAAATACATGAAATGCACTTGAAATGGTTGTTCTTGAAAATGTGAGCTTTTCTACTGAATGTATTTTAGGAAAATGTTGTCATTCTAAGCATAAGGTATCATATCTGAAATGCAAACTGAATGAACCATGTAATTATATTTATGAAAAATGGCTCTTAAATATAGAAAAAAGGTCGAGACCATTTCATAACATAGCATATCAATGTTTATAGTATTGAGGACAAGGACAAATATTTTCTCTAGGAAGTGTTCAAAAAGAATTTCTTGTTCTCTAAGAATAGTTCTACTTTAAGCAGATTAGTCTGTGCCAAAAAAGTTCAATGTCTTTTGGGGGAGAGAAAAAAAATGCAATTGTTTGAGAAAAATAGAGTTCCAAAGTTTGAAGTCTTTGTTTTAAAAACAGGAAGGCCGAATTTCAGAGTTCAGACAACGCTGTGTGCATGAATTAGGAGTTATTCTCGGTGTCAGGAGAAAACATCAGATCGTCTAGGCTGGCAAAGAAATCGTCTTCCACAGTTGGTGAAAGTGGAATTATTTCATCAAGTAGATCAAATGTGCACAGATGAGAAGTATTGCTGTCAGCGCCAAGTGCCGCGTTAGCAAGGTTCATATCAGATGGTACCTGTGTGCCTGTTGATCTTCGTATCTCACCCTCAGTAAGACTTACTGGTGAGACGTCAACAAATGCCGTCATCAGGATTGGTAGCCATTGGGGGCAACACGATGCATGAGTCGTTACCGGACCTAGCAAGGCGTCGACATCCGATGGCAGGACTAATGGAAGTGTAAGACAAATGTCCAACACGCATTCCTCTCCACAAAGCAGGCATCGTAGAACAGGTAAGATGCAATCTTGCCAGATTGGTCTGAACGATAGAAACCAAGTTGTGTTCAGATCTCTTAAACGAGCCAAGCCAAGAATCTGTGTAATCCTCTCACGATACATCATGGCAAGGAGGCATTGCTCCATAGTATTCTGGGTATCGCTGGTGGTCGGACTTGCCATATCGGAGGAGAAGGAATAAAAATAGAGTTCCTGCTACGAGTCCCAAAATGAGAGGCAGACCGCCGAACACAGAGTGCACGAAATTTGAAAAAATGCTGAGGACTGCTTCAAATGGTGTTAACAGTCCAGAAAAAAATTGTCTTAAATACATGTGCGATGCCACTGGTATCAGACATGTTTAAGATTTGACTTAACATTTCTGCAAAATGTACTGGGCAGTTTGTTGATAATAATGCATGTATCTCTGCAGAATTCCTTTCAACTTGCAGATCATACGTTTCTTTAGACGAGGTCAGTGGCACAGTCTTTTGCAAAAGAATGACTTTCATTCTGTTTAAAGTATCAATTCGTATAGAAGAGATATTCAGTGAAGGCCATAAGGCCGTCCCACTGTCTGTCTTGCTCTTTGGATACAATACTTGCATACAACAAGTGACCCTGGATGACACACTAACGAGATAAAGTTTTCCTGGCAACATACCACAACAGCTGTGATCATTGAGCATAACGTAGCTGCCATTGGATAGCTGCCTAAAAATTGTTTCTATCACTGTGGAGGGTGTACCGTGCAGGTGGCAAGAGAGGTTATTTGCAGAACCCTCGCAGGCTCCATGTAAATTAATACCTTGGCACAAAAGTGTACCACTTAGTGAGTTCTTACAATTTAAATCCTGGCATTTCGTAACGAACTGGAATACTTACAAACGTCAAGGGATTTTTAGACAATATAGTCACAGCACAAACGTACTTACCCCTTGGCTTCGGTTAGTGCACTAATCGAATAACAAAAACAAAAACAAAAAGTGGGCGCTACCCACGAATACTTAACTAAATGTTTTCTCACGCCAACAGATGTCCGTCTAACGTCTCACGATACTAATCATCACCAGGGGCCAAAGCAGGGCGACAGTCAGGGCAGCAGTCATCAGTAGCTGTCGGGAAGGAGTAGCCGCGCTTCAAAAGACCTTCGGTCCACTTTTACATACAGGGGTCGCTCACGTGGTTCGCGAAATCCTCCAGAATTTTCTTGCGAAGCTCGTCACGACCCTTGGGCAAAACTACTAACACTGAAGTCAGCCACACGTTGGGCCGCCAATTGGAGAACCTGACCTTATGGGCCAGGCGGCGCAGGCCACGCCTAAGATCTCCGGGTTCACCTGCTTTGGCAGACAGAGACACGAGACACTCTGTTAGGTGTAGAAAAGCAGATTTATTAGGTAGGTTCTCAGGAGACTGCCACTTCATTCCGTGGCGCACACTCTATTATACTACACAAGTTTACAATGCCAACACCCAAAACATACAAAACTGACAAAAAGGAATAGTTTGAAAACAAGCTATCGAATGTCTAAAACACACCCTTCTTTCAGACCCTGTGTGCTCTCCTCCCCTCAAGTTAATCAACACTAGTGCCCGTAATTCAATTTGCAGGTGGTAGAGCATGTTTGAATGCTTCAAAAGATAGTTTATGTAACAAGAGAACACACGAAGAGAAAAGCGAAGGTCAGTTAAACAAGATAAAGTCAAGAAGAATGGTGGGACCCAAACAGTGGAGTAAGACATGGATTAATCAGTCTAGACATGGATTTACAGACTCGGCAAAACCCTGACATCGGTTTCGTAAACATGGGCAAGAGTTACTCTTTAACGAGAGAGACACGTAGCAGCTGAAAAGGCAAAAGTATTGCGTTCACCACGTCCGCCGTGCTGCCTGAGTGAGGCAACACAAAATGGCAATTAAACACAAAATGGCGGCTAGATACTCATCGAAGTAGAAAACCACGTAACCTCAGTGCCAAAGAGATTTGTTTATCTGTAAGGTTAAATACAGCAAACAATGACGTTGTGTTGATTAGACGCCATGGCACGTAGCCTGAACGAAGATTTTGTAACGTCCAGCCTAACTGCATTATAGAAAGTAATTGAGACTGGCCATGTTGTAACATTAGCAAGTCCTGCTCCATAATGTCAATTGCAGAAGATACAATGCTGTCCAACGAATATATTCTGAAGGACAGAGTTGTTAACCCATTGTCCACTACAGAGAGAGCTTTCTCTAAACTAATACGATCAATTTCTTGTATTCTTTCTGCAGTTTCTATTGTTCGTTATTTTCCAAACTTCGTTGTACGCAGCGTATATACCAGCGTATATGAAACGTTTTGCCGCGGTTTGCGAGGCCCCGTTAAGAAATCTCGCAAATCATTGCTTTCTTTAAGTAAAAATAAGTGTTGTTTGATTTGACGTAAATAATTAATTTACTCTCTTAATTTCTATGTAGGTAAGTACTTAATCAATAATAACTCAGATCGGAAGAAAAAAGACAGAGTCCGTGGTGTTAGAGTTTCTTAGGGGTTTTATTCCTTAAAAAGGAATGGTCATGACCAGGATATCGGATTCCGACCACCACAGGGGTGTCAGAAGGGATAGAGCGCTACATTTTATTAACAGTACATAGCTTATATACTTAATTCATGCCATAAGCAACAGTGCAGGAGGCGTAACAGCTGAGAGAAGACAAGATAACAGTATACACGTGGTACTAGTACGTAATCAAGAGGCGTGAACTAGAGGTGTGTGCTAGAAACGTCACTGATAGGTGTCACGGGTGGGTGGCACTAAGCAGAAATGTGGCAATGTCAGCAGAAATCGGAAGCTTGGATGCGCGCGCAGCTGCATGACGTGTGATTGGAGGGGTGCAGGGGACTTGACATTTACACTGACGGAAAGAGACAGAAGTCTGGCATGTCAGATCAACTTGTACGTCTATCATATCTGATATCTGATGTTTAGGAACCATATTATCTGAGCGGAAAGGTCTCTAGGGCAGAAGCTATTCTTATGCTAACTGTGGATGAGTGTATAAGCGCCTAAGTGTCTGCATGAGAAAGCGTGGGGCACGGGGCCTTCCATGGAAGCATGGTAACAGGAGCTATGAATTACTTGCACTGAGACAGGTCGGCCCTCTGGCTCTGCAGCTGGGAGGATGTTTACTGAAGCTAGTAGGCAGGAATGTATTTTCGAGGAGCGGAACAGATAACTCGAAGGTTATAGTCAATCTTGGCAGGCAGCAGGCTGAGCTGAGCGCGAGGGGCCGCGCTGAAAGTAAGTCAGAGTTCACGGGTACAGAGGCAGCCTGGGCAGAGGCCCTTGGAGTCAGAAGCCAAGGAAGAGGCTCGGTGGCAGAAATTCAGGGCCTACTCAGCTAGAGCTGAAAAACGTAGAAGTACACTACAAAAAGACGTTGGCATAGCATACTTAAGAACGGACCATTCAACCCATTCAAGGTGGGTCTGAAAGAGGACATGTTAACGTTGGACGCAAATGTATTTGCGTCTTCATAGCTGACACAGGAGGGAAGTTACATGCACCTTAATTCGTACATGGAGACGGTGGGGTGCGCGCTAGGGAACACATCTTGACCATAAAATTTATATTTCCTCATTCCCTCCTTGTTCCCTACGGACCCTTCATGATATATTAATCATCATAATTTGATCAGTTTGTTCTTGCAACATCATTTGCTCATCTTTCTTTCTTTGACGGTTTGAGAGGAAACTGGAATGTTCAATGCATGATGTGGCACACAGTCCACATATCGCCGGCCCACACTGTAGGCACAGGCAGCAGCTGAATACTATGACAAGGCCAAACCCTAGGAAGGATAGGATCTTCCATCCCCAAGCAGTTAACGTTGTCCAGAACCAACCGGACCAAGTCCAGGTGCCTGGATTCTGATGTATCTGATTTGCAATTTTATGCAGACGGGTAATAGCTTGATAAACAGATGGCGCATTTTGTGGGATGAAAACGCAGCAACTTGACCCGATGACCTTACAGGCTCCACCTCTATCTGCCAAGATGACGTCAATAACAAGACGATTTTGAAGAACAACAACCCGCATAGCAGATTGCTCCTCTGTTAAGTTACCTAAAGCGGAGGCAGTTTCATGTACTACAACTTCAAGTGTTCTAGTTAATCTACGTATTAATTTACTGTTTTGGACAGGTCCTAAAAAGAAAAAGAATCCCTTATTGAAGTCAGTGTACTGTTCCCATGCCGTTTCTGTGTAGTCGACAAGTGGGATATCTCTTCTGGGTCTATTCTTTACTAGATTGGTATTTCTATGGTAATCAGGGGGAGCTAGGAAAACAGGTGGTAGAAGGAATGCAATATAACAGGTACCATCCCAATCTGGAGGCAAACGTATGTATGCGGTATGACCACAAACAAAATAGGAGTGATTGATAGCTTTAAAGGATGATTTACCATGATCACTGAATTCGACCACCGTAGTGCATTTACTATGACCTAAGTGTACTGACCCTTTCTTTCGGACACATAACTCACCAGTGACTGGTAATACTAGCATATGGGGCAGAACTGGTGCAGCTTCGGATTCAACAGTAAGGATCATAAGACTAATTGTGTAGTTACCTAATCCATATACTTCATTTTCTAGATCAGTTCCTCTTCGAGTGGGGAGTCCCTCCTTATCAGGGTAACAGACGTCGAGCAGGACTAAGTTCAAGTTTCCCCAAACCCAGCCCCCATCGAAAACAGCAATATCAGGATCTAAGGAATTAATTATTTTAAACCATGCCCCACAGGAGCCATTGTGAGTGAACGGGTACGGAAAGAGGGGCAGAGCTCCCTTGTAGTTCTGGTAGGGAGGGAGTCGGCCACATATCCAGCAGTCTGTAGCATTGTTCGTCTGATGGGAGTGGTGTAACATACTAATGAATGTATTGTTGCGCAGCGCAAGTCTGTAAGAGAGTTCGTGTGCAGGTAATTCACTAAAAGTGTGTTCAGCAGAGACATTATAAACAGATTGTTCACGCTTGAAAATAGGCCAGTAGATAGGTAGCAGAAGGCTAGCAACAATAACTAAAATACTTAGAATAAACATGATTAATAGGGTCACTATACAGTGACTACGGAGTGATTTACAATATGCACCTTTTTTAACTTGTCTCTCTTTATCTCGATCTAGGGGATACATGTCAGAAACTATTTAACCGATTCACCTAGGGGAGGACTTAAACAATTAAACTGTCTGACTTGCTAGATCGGAGTTTCGACCTGTATTCTTCTTGGGGAGTTTTTTCTCGTTCGGATACTGTAAAGTCCTTTGGCTCAACACAGTCTTTGGTGGGGGTGGACGAGTCTCGATCAGGTTTCAGTTCGAAAAAAATTTTCACATGACTCGTGTGGACCCACCCCTTTCTCCCCTCAATCTTCACGGCGGTCCTTGTGGTGAGAAGGACGGTCTTCGGAGATTTCCAGCGGGGCTCCAGCGGACTCTTCCTGTCGAAATTTCGGACCAGTACCAGGTCCCCAGGACGGACCTCGTGTGGCTTTACATCAGTGTTGTCAGGGAAGGCTGCGGCAACCTGTGAACGACATGATTGGAGTGCAGACATCAAGGAGGCAAGGTAATCTGTCAACATGTTACAATCAACATCAGTGATTTTTTTCGGAATGGGCGTCCCCCACATATTCGGTGGTCTGCCAAAAACCACTTCGTACGGGGATAGCCCTGATCTCGAGTGGGCGACCATCCTCATGTAGAATAGTGCCACTGGCAGGGCGACTATCCAGTCGACCCCTTTCTCCTGACATATCTTTGCAAGGCGTATTTTCAGTGTCTGATTATGCCTTTCTACCAGGCCTGCGGCTTCGGGATGTCGGACACAATGGAATTTCCACTGGTATCCTAGCAGTAAAGAAACTTCCTTCATTAATGCAGATGAGAATGGCTGACCGTTATCTGAGTACACGACACGAGGCAAGCCGTATCGAGGGAAGAATTCACGAACCAACTGCCGGGCAGTGGTCGGAGCAGTATAGTCTGGAACTGGGTATGCTTCGGTCCAGCGGGACAGAGCACAGACAACTACGAGAACATATTTAAATCCTCGACAACGGTCCATCTGGATATAATCCATCTGGAGGACTTCAAAAGGGTGATCGGGAGGGTGAAATCCACCTTGCTCTACAGGGACGCTTTTTCCTGGATTGAACTGACAACAGATCATGCAAGTACGCACTTTCTGTTTTGCGGCTGCTCGTAAGTGTTTATTGTTCCAAAGGTTTTGTAAACTGTCTAACATCGCTTTCTCTCCTAGATGTGCTGGACTATGTGCTGTATTTATCATGACTTGAACCATAGAGTCAGGGAGAAACCATGTAGATTTTCCCTTTGTCATCCAACCTTGATCTGTCTGGATCCCTCCTAGTTCAATCCATTTCTTTATTTCATCTGGGGTAGCATGTGCCTGAATATCGATAACATCTAGTGTGGGATCCCTGACTGCCATACACCTAGTCGGTACTATTGTCTTTGTCATATCAGTTGTCTGAGTGTGAGTCAGTGCTGTATGTTTTGCTGTCTGGTCTGCCAGGTCGTTACCCTGGGAAACAGAATCTGTAGCTTTAGTATGTGCTTTACACTTCATGACCGATATGCCTGAAGGTAGATGTATTGCTTCTAACAGCGCTTGAATGAGGGGACCGTGTTGGATCTTGGCACCATGAGAGGTCAGGAAACCTCTTTCTTGCCATAACATGCCGAAGTCGTGTACGACTCCGAAAGCATAGCGGGAATCAGTGTATATGTTGACATTTCTGTTCTTGGCTAGAACACAAGCTCGGGTCAGAGCAATAAGCTCTGCTGCTTGAGCAGACAGTGTGTCAATACGATGTGTTTCTTTAACTTCAGTTTCAGTGGTCACTGCATATGCGGCCACTAATTCTCCTGTATTTGTTCTCAGGCATGAACCATCCACGTAAAGTGTCAGGTCTGGATTTGTCAATGGTACATCTGTTAAGTCTCGTCGAGGCTTTGTTACTGCATTAATGATCTCTATGCAATCATGCGGGGCTGGATCTGTCATAATGGTAGGTAACAGTGTTGCTGGGTTCAGGATGCTGCAGCGTCTGATTTCTATGTGTGGCTGGAATAGCGTTAATTCGTAACCTGTCAGTCGTGCTATAGTCAAGTGCTGAGTCTGGGTTCTGTTTAACAAAACCTCTACAGAGTGTGGTACTTGAACTGTTAACTGATGACCTAAAACAATTGAATCACTTTGTCTTATTGCTAACGCTGTTGCTGCTACTGACTTTAAGCATGCAGGGAGTGCCTGAGCTACTGAATCCAATGTACTTGAAAAATAAGCGCAAGGCTTATGTGAACCTGCTTGATCTTGAGTGAGGACAGACAATGCTGTACCATCACGTTCTGTAACAAAAAGTGTAAAAGGTTTGCTGTAACATGGTGTCGCTAAAACTGGTGCTTGGCATAAGGCTCTCTTTAATTCTTCAAAAGCTTGTGTGTGTTCCTGAGTCCAAGGGAGGGCAGTCGAGGTCGCGGCCTCCTGTGTTGTTAACTGGATAAGTGGTTTAGCTAGAAATGCATATTGAGGAATCCATTGTCTGCAGTATGAGGTGAGGCCTATGAAGGCCCGCACTTCCTTTTGTGTCTGGGGTTGTGGCATATTTACAATTAACTGAATGCGATCGGGAGTGAGCTGTCTCCCCACTTTGGACAGCAAGTGACCCAAGTACACAACTTGCTGAACACAGAATTGTAGCTTTGAAGGGGACACCTTGTGTCCCTTGTCTGCCAGGAAATGTAAAACTGTCAGTGATGCTTGTTCGCATTCGGGCTCACTTCGTGCGGTGATCAGCAGATCATCGACGTATTGCAGTAAAGCGGTGTTAACTGGCATTTGAATACAATCTAGTTGTCTTTTCAGTGCTTGACTATAGATGCTGGGGCTTTCTGTGAATCCTTGAGGTGCGCGGGAAAATTTGAAACTTCGTCCATTTAAACTGAATCCGAATAGATATTGGCTGTCGGGGTCAATAGGTACACTAAAGAAGGCGTTCTTGAGATCAATTACAGTAAAGAACGTTGCTTCAGAATCAATAGCAGTCAATAAGGAAGAGATGTCGGGGACCACAGGGTATTGTGGTATAATACATTTATTCAATTCTCTTAAATCAATCACCAGCCGATATACTGGCGGTGCATTGGGGTCGGTACGTTTAAGAATCGGAATGATGGGCGAATTACAGACATTGGAGTCGGTCTCTACGACCACTCCTTGGGCAATGAGCTCTTCAATGATTTTCAGTAAAGCCACTACAGCATCGGGTGGTAACTTGTATTGTCTGATTCTGGGTAAAACAACACCTGTCTTGAGTGTAACACGGTATGGAGTGATATGCATGCAACCTACATCAGTTGGGCCCTTTGCCCACAAGTAATCTGGCACATTTTTCAATCTGACATCAAACTCTCTTAAAACATAGTGACCCTTGAAATCCCGTAGAAAGAGTCTAACTCCCTCCGGGGAACAGCATATTATAGCTCCTAGAGCTTTCAGAGTTTTGATTCCTAACAGATTTTCTGGACATGATTTCGTGAGTAACAGGTCTGTAATACGTGATAATGGACCCACAGCCAAGGGTACTGGTTCCGATACCTCATTTACAATAGGCTGTCCTGAAAAACCAAGGGAAACATTCTGTGAGCCTGAGAGGGGTGCCCCTGGGACTTCATCATGGCTGATTGTGGTGCGACTTGCCCCTGTGTCAATTAAAAACTTTCTATCTTTTCCCAATACCTGACTGTGTACATAAGGGCCTTCTTGATCTACAGGAATTTCAATAAGAGGCAGGCCACCTTCCCTCTCTAGGCTGTTTCATGTATATCGGGGGTAATCTGGATATGCAGACTGGGCATACTGGTACATCTGTTGTGAAACTTGCTGAGTCGCGGCAATGGGCTGTGGCTGTGGTACCGCTACTGTCTGTGCTGTGTGTGATGAGGCATGCATAGGCTGTGTGTTCTGCATGGGCTGTTCGCTCTGTGAGGTCTGTTGATGCCCAGGGTCGTGTCTAGGCGGATGCGGTCTTTCTTTAGTCTTACCTGTTGCTATGTTATGTTTCAGGACTGGACATTCATGTACGTAGTGACCTGGCTGCTTGCAGTAATTACATGTCCCTTTAACGGGAGCTGTAGGGTGACTTGTCTGGGCCCCACCTTTTCTCTGACCGTCGGCTGGGACCGTCTGTGCTACTAACATTTTCATCTTCGTGTCTTTCATACGTTTCTGTTCCTGATCTTGTTCTTCTCTAATTCTGTTCTGGTGATATTGTAACATTTGTAACATCTGGGATGGCGTATTTGCCTGCCAAGTACTTTCAACTTTGTACACTCGGTTTTTAACTAATGGTAGGGAGTTCTCGACTAATTTAGATACAAAAAGATGCAGATATGATTCGCTACTTGGTTGGAGGCCACTATTAATAATAAAACATTTCTCAAATCTTGAATAGAAGTCACTAGTATCTTCATCATGTTTCTGTTTACAGGACGAGATGGCGTCCCAATCTTCCTTTCTAGTTGTCAATAATCTTGGCAGGACCTGTACTATCAAACCGGGTAATGCTTTAGTCTTATCCCCAAGGCCTACCCCTGGGACCCGTTTTCTTTCTTCGTCTTCTATTTCTGCCCATGCAATCTTTGTGTCCCCCACCTCCCATTCCTTTTCCTTCAATTTCTCGAAGATACCCGTGGGCAATAATACTTTCAACATTTTCATGATATCATCATACGTGTAATCCCCCATTAGTAACATGTCTTTAAGCTCTCTGTGAAAACCTGCAGGGTCTTTATCATGACACGGGACTAGTTTCTTCATTTCTAACAGTTCTAGCTTGGTCAATGGCGTGTGTACATATACACGTTTCAAGATATTATCTGTACCCATAACTGGGTGTACTTCTCGTAAGGGGTTCTGACTTTCAATGCCACCCCCGCATTGCATGTGGTACGTTTTCCTTTCTGGAGGCGGGGCGGGAACATATTCAGAGCTTATGAAGGTGTTATATTTATGTCGTTGTTCTAGAATTATTTGTATTAACTTGGTACTGAAACCTCTCCATCTGTCCATAAGTAGTGCTTCTAGTGTTTCGTGTAAGGGACCTGGGTCGGAATGATGGTTTCTGTACTTGATGAGGAGGTGCTGAATCATGTATACACCTGCTAATTTCTGTTCGTCTGGGGAGAGGTTCAGGAATGTCTGCGCTAATGTATCATCATTATACATGTCTGGATTTTCGGCCCATAATACGGCTGACCGGGCTAGTTCCTGTTCATCCATAGAATTGAGTACATGGTACCCCATTCGGTCTCGAAGCCTTTTATCAGTTTCCTGGAACTGATGTTCAGAAGAATTCGGATTTGTTAAAGCAGAGAGAAAAACTCTCTTGTTTTCCGGACGGATGCCCTTCCTAAGGTAAGTTCCCTTACCTACATACGCTATAGTATCCGTAGTCCTTTCTGATTCTACAAGTTCTTCTTCCTCCTCGGAGGAAGCTTGTTCTTTGCCCTTTTCGTGTACTGCTATCACTGCTTTTCTAATTTTCCTATACATACTGGCTATGCAAGTCCCCTTGTCATGCTTTCCATCGGCTATATTTTGACCCCACTTGTTCAGTGCATCTAATTCACTCTGATCTGTTCCAGGCCTATCTCGTTCTCTTATTAGACAATTTATGAAAAATCGTAGTATCTGTGCTTGAATGTCAACTTTCTGGTTTTCCATGGCATTCTTGATACTGTCAGGGTCTTTCCCTGTCTGAACAAACTCATATATTCTATCTAGACGGTCCTTCATTCCTACATAGCATAGCAAGATATCAGTAGCAGATCTTAACCGTAGTGATGCCAATATCATTAGATCGTCTTTACCGGGTACTGGATCATATCTACAAACGGAAATGTTTTCTCTGAATGCGTCAAGACGAGGAGACTTGAACGTGAGAGGACTCTGCGTATCCCTGATATTGAGTCTGCGTGTCAGTGGCGGGGTCCGAGGACCCGCGGTCGCACCCCCTGAAGCGGAGGCTTGGGCATTATCTTCCTGTGGAGTCTGTATCTGAACTTGAATTTGTCGTTTAGTAAGATCAGGTAGACCTTGTTTCGGTAAGTCGATTTTGGGTGTGGGAAGTGGTGGAGCTGGCGGAGCGGGGGAGGTCTGTCGCGGTACCGGCGGAACATGACCTGGGGGCGGAGTGCCACCCCCGTCCCTGTCAGTAGGCAGGGCACGAACAGGCAGATTGGTGTAAGCTGGTGCTACATCCTCTAAATATGAATTTAGGAATATGTCTTTAGTAGTCTTATGCATTACTTTGGTTGGCACTAATGGTGGCGGTAAGTTTTTCGGTATTTCGGATAGGGCCTCAGGTGTACCCTCGGCCACAAGATACATACTATTCACCAGATTATGTCGTGCGCGGTCTATCTGTTCACTTTTTACTCGGATCCCCTCGGTAACTAGTTCATTTTCCTGTGCTTTCTCTGATTCTTTAAGTCTATCTTCTCTACGGAGTGCTCTTTCAGCACGTTTATGTGATTCCTTACGCCAAAATTCTATGGCGTCTTTCTGAGATTGTCTGGCTTTCTTTTTCCATAGTGCTTCCTCGACCTTCATGATGCACTCGGCATCCCATGTTCCGTTAACGGGCCATCGGTGTCTTTCGTCTAGGTGTTTAGTATAGTCAGTCTATAAGTCTAGATACAATATGGCGTCTATGCCATGTTTATGGTACATAAAGTTACCTGGAGTGTCCCTAGGGGGGATAGGAATTTCTTCCTCTAGTATCCCTTTCCTAGTTCCTATCTGCTTTAATTTATTGAAAAACGGCATTTTGCTTACTTAATACTGAATGCTCAATCCTTAGTTTACTTAATACTGGGTATGGCTAATTTTACAAGAGACACAATAATTTACATAAAAAAACGGTCACATTCACATTCGTACCACGACATTAATCACATGAAAAGACATTTCAGACATAGATGACTAACCCCTATACCGGATGTACTGCTAAACAGTACAGATACACTGATGTAACAGTGCAGAAATTCAGAAATTCAGAATACTAGATATACTGCTAAACAGTACAGATACACTGCCTAAAAACAGTGCAGACCGGACTTGTGTACCCAAACCCGTCTAGATACGTCCCAGCAATGGTACTCACCGGGAAGCACGGAAAACAGAAGGCCTCGGAAAAACTCGACTGGACTCGACTCGACACTTCGGAAAACTTCGGAAAACTTCGGAAACCTGGTGGGCCCCTTGACACCTCGGACCTTGTTTCTTTCGGCTAGGCTCTGGTCGGGATCCTCCGCACTCCTCACCGCCTCGTCTGGGCACTGATCGCAGTCTTCGTCACCTCCGTGGGTCAGAGGGAGATGCAGGAAATCCTGCCGGTACGCGTAGGTTCCATCTAACTGATGGCAGGGGACAGAGCTTGCAATGCGCCAACCGGCGCGTGAGGTGGGGGAGGGGTCCCTATTCGGGCGCCAAAATGACGTAAATAATTAATTTACTCTCTTAATTTCTATGTAGGTAAGTACTTAATCAATAATAACTCAGATCGGAAGAAAAAAGACAGAGTCCGTGGTGTTAGAGTTTCTTAGGGGTTTTATTCCTTAAAAAGGAATGGTCATGACCAGGATATCGGATTCCGACCACCACAGGGGTGTCAGAAGGGATAGAGCGCTACATTTTATTAACAGTACATAGCTTATATACTTAATTCATGCCATAAGCAACAGTGCAGGAGGTGTAACAGCTGAGAGAAGACAAGATAACAGTATACACGTGGTACTAGTACGTAATCAAGAGGCGTGAACTAGAGGTGTGTGCTAGAAACGTCACTGATAGGTGTCACGGGTGGGTGGCACTAAGCAGAAATGTGGCAATGTCAGCAGAAATCGGAAGCTTGGATGCGCGCGCAGCTGCATGACGTGTGATTGGAGGGGTGCAGGGGACTTGACATTTACACTGACGGAAAGAGACAGAAGTCTGGCATGTCAGATCAACTTGTACGTCTATCATATCTGATATCTGATGTTTAGGAACCATATTATCTGAGCGGAAAGGTCTCTAGGGCAGAAGCTATTCTTATGCTAACTGTGGATGCGTGTATAAGCGCCTAAGTGTCTGCATGAGAAAGCGTGGGGCACGGGGCCTTCCATGGAAGCATGGTAACAGGAGCTATGAATTACTTGCACTGAGACAGGTCGGCCCTCTGGCTCTGCAGCTGGGAGGATGTTTACTGAAGCTAGTAGGCAGGAATGTATTTTCGAGGAGCGGAACAGATAACTCGAAGGTTATAGTCAATCTTGGCAGGCAGCAGGCTGAGCTGAGCGCGAGGGGCCGCGCTGAAAGTAAGTCAGAGTTCACGGGTACAGAGGCAGCCTGGGCAGAGGCCCTTGGAGTCAGAAGCCAAGGAAGAGGCTCGGTGGCAGAAATTCAGGGCCTACTCAGCTAGAGCTGAAAAACGTAGAAGTACACTACAAAAAGACGTTGGCATAGCATACTTAAGAACGGACCATTCAACCCATTCAAGGTGGGTCTGAAAGAGGACATGTTAACGTTGGACGCAAATGTATTTGCGTCTTCATAGCTGACACAGGAGGGAAGTTACATGCACCTTAATTCGTACATGGAGACGGTGGGGTGCGCGCTAGGGAACACATCTTGACCATAAAATTTATATTTCCTCAGATTTCTGGAAGTGTGGATGTCTGTAGCCACTCAAGGCATAGTTTTCCTACACTGTATGTTGTTACTATCCCTGGATGTTGTCTCTGAGAATACCTCTGTGTTTTTTTCAGGAATCTATCATGACAGTTATTAGTGTCTGTGGGCCAGATTAACCATTTTTTCCAATCAGTATTAGTTCTGTTGTGTTTTAAAATATATGGTACGTCTACCTCCTTTTCTGAAGTATCATTATTCTCAGATGTGGGTTTAGGTATAGACGGTTTATTGAAATCTTTTATCTTAGCCTGGCCACAACAAGAAGTTTGTTGAGCAGTGTCATTTAAAAACATTATTTGTTCTAATATAATGCAGGCTCTGAACAGGGCTTCTAAACCTTGCACCTGTTTGTCTTTCGTGCCCCAGACAGATTTTGTCTCAATGTTGGCTTTTCAAAAGTCAAAACCTAGTGTAGACAGCTGAGCATAAAAGTTTGCAGAATACATTTGTTTAGTATTGGTCAACATTGTTTTCATTCCTGTCTTATTCACATTTTTTAAATAAAATGTTTCTGGATTTGTAACATTGAACCCTGAGAAGTATGGAAACTTCTCATAAAATGTTTTTGAGCTGCCCTTTGGCGGCGGAGGACAATGTTCCCATTGATTATAAGTAAAAATATTCCTTGGGTTTTCAGATTTATGCAAGTAATGGTGACCATAGTGATTAAAACAATACATTTGTTCATAATCTGATTACCCTTCTAAATAGTCATGTTCCATAAATTTTGCAGACATTTCTAAATCTGATATCATATTATTAATAGTCTCAAAGTGCCAATCATCGGAAAATGTGCAGGGTGTTACAAAGTCACTCAAAGAAACCTTGAACTGGTGTGGGATCTTCAGCAGCTCCACCGGGCCATAGATGTCATAATCAGTTCTATCCGATGCTATACAACCAGGTATGGGAACAGCTGTGATTTTCACTGATGAGAAGTCTCTTTGTTACAATGGGATGATTTGTGAGGTCTCAGGACCGAGTTGATTTTCTGACTTGCTGTGTCCATTGTACTGTATTTTCCATCCATGTATTTTTCCCAAGCTTAAAACTAAAATGAGCCAGAGAAGGAGGAAAAGTACAACTAACACAATCCAAAATTCAATCCATGGTGAAACCAGATATGTTTTTTCAAGTTGATGAAAGAGTTCTGTTATTTTTTCTTTGAGAGTTTTATTTGCTGGCGTTTCTTTAGGTTCACTGGGATCCTCAGAAAATGTATCAAAGTTGATAAAATAGCCAGAAGCAGTTCGGTCAATTGTTGGAATTGCATCAGGATTGTTATTAATCTTTGGAGTTGTTTCTTTCTTTTTCATATTGGTATAGTCAGAGGCTACATCATTGTAGACAGGTGTTTCTTGACAAATTGTTATTTGGGTCTCAAGAGGCACGAGTTCCATGGCTTTGTTACATAGTCCTTCTTTTCTTACTGCAGGTTTATCAAAGGTGATAAGTCTTTCAGTTTGAACCTCTTGGATAGTAGCAAGATTTGGTCTTCTGCTACGTCTTGGGAGTCCACTGGGCCTACTACCTATTACTACCTATAGCCACATGTTGTGGTTTGACCAGGTCGATAGACACAACTCTGTTCTCCCTTTTACCAGCAAGGGGCGGTAGTACTACTGATCTTGTTCCTTGGATTGCCAAGACAGGTACTGCTTTTCTGTAAGAAGGGCCAAATTCCTTCTTTACCACGATCTTTTTCCTGACTACATCCCCAATCTTTGGAATCCAGACAGGCCTTACCCGGACAGGTGGGGTTTCTTCAGTGGTCGTTGGCTTCTGTATCATGTTACTTAGACTTCTTCTTGTTTAATTTAAGTCCTGTAAAACAGCCAAAGGATCTTTGACATCAAAGGGTTTTTGTTCCACCACTGAAGTTTGACAATCAAGGTCTTTGATTAACATTCTATTACCAAATATTAATTCGTATGGAGTGATTCCACCCAGAGAATTTCTTGGCAGATTATTATGACTACGTAGGACACTTATTAGATGTTTGACCCACCCATCACCCGAACCTAATACCTTAGCTGTTATGGATTGCTTTATGTCACGTTTTTTTCTTTCCACTACCGCATTACCCTCAGGATGGAAGGGAGTAGAATACCGCAATGCAACGCCCAAGCTAGCCATGGCCTCTTTGTAAGCTTGAGAGCTAAACGCAGGACCCCGGTGAGAATGTAGCGTGACGATTGCGTATGTGCCGATAAAGACTCGCAAATCCTTTATAACAGTTCTGGTGTCAGCCGGGCGCTGGTGCCACATCCAAATAAATCTTGTGCAGGAATCCACTGCGACTATGATATATTTATAGTTGCCATCCCTTGTTAAGGAACCACAGTGGTCCAGGTAAACGCACGCTAGTGGTTTATCTGAAATCAGAAGGGGCGTCTGTGCAGGTCGCTTCACTGTAGAAACTTAAATTTTTTTACAGATTTCACATTCTAGAACATAGTTTCTAGTTTGTTTCCTCTTGCGTGGTCACCAATATCTCTGTTTTAATAATGATACTGTGGCAGAAACTCCTGCGTGTGCAGAGGCTAGTCCTTCATGTGCTGCTAAGATTAGTCCTAACCCATGTTCCATGTTTGGAATTGCCCTATCCCCCACTCCATGGATTTGAGCTAAAGGAACATTATTTGCATCAGTTATATATGAGTACTTTACTGGAAAGCCTTTCGGGAGTGTCTTACCACTGTCTTTGACTGAAGCAGTGACAGCTTGCATTATTTCACTGTCTGAACCGCTGTCATAATTTTTTCTGTAGAAGTGAATTTTATTTCAGCTTGTGTGTACAAATGTGAATTGTATGATATTGGTACCTTTTCATCTTCATTAAAGGTCATGTATGTGAATACGCATCTTCCTGGGATGATTTGATTCACAAGGTTGCGCACATTGTCGCGTGTTTCTAACTGTGTTTTTGCTAACATGTCTGTTTGCACTGAACGCAGAATTTCTGTATGGTTTTGAATCCAATTTGTTGGTTTGAAATCAGGTTTGATTAATTTGTAGAGAGGTTTAACCCTCTCTGCCTAATTCAGAACATAGGTTCTTTCGAAAATTAAGGAAACCTAGAATTGACTGTAAGTTTTTCAGCATCTTTGGAGGTTACTGCCTACCAAATATTTATAAGAATAGAGAAAAACAACCGGGGAGGCATATTATCTCGGGCATCGATGGACCAACGGAAAAATGATCACAATATATAGATATTTACTTACGTCCATTTGTTCATAATTTACCATCACACATTGAAGACACTAGACATGTTCTCAACCTTATGAATGATGTCACATGGGAAAGTGGTATGATTCTGGTAACACTAGATGTTGTCTCTCTATATAGCAATATCGATCATGATTTGGGGATAGCGGCTATAGAAACTTTTTTGAGAAAACGACCAGCTGAACAATATGATCACACCATGATGTTACTAGAAATGACCAGATTGGTTCTTGAGAATAACTATTTCCTTTTTAAAAACAAATGGTACAAACAGAGACATGGAACTGCGATTGGCTCCAGCTTTGCTCCGTCTTTTGCCAACCTTTTCATGGGTTGGTTTGAGGCGGAGTGGATCTGGGGTCCCAAGGGCAGTAAATGGATCGACCACCTGTACTAATGGGGTCGATTCATAGACGACTGCTTAATGATCTGGAGAGGCACTATAGAAGAGCTGAATGAATTCTTTGATCATTTAAACAATAATCAGGCACATATGACATTTACAACAGAGTATAGTTATGAAAGGCTGACTTTTCTTGATGTAGAATTATTTATGAAAAATTACAAATTGTATAGTAGAATGTTCCGTAAAGCTACAAGTTGTAATGCAATACTGTCAGCAGAAAATTGCCACCCATCAAGTCAGATTAACTCTATTCCATATGGAGAAATGTTAAGAGCACGCAGAAACTGCTCAGAGGATGTAGATTTTGAGACGAATTTGATTGAGATGTACAAGAGGTTCAAAGCTCGAGGATACTCGGATAAGGTCATTAATTCAGCTATCAAAAGAGCCAGAAATATTTCAAGACTAGATACACTGAGACCCAAACCGAGTCCTAATAATGCAAGGGATACCAATGAATTGGTAAGACTGGTGACCAACTATGGGGAAGGGAGTCACCAGTTATTTGTGATCCTCAAGAAATACTGGCATTTACTATTGAGTGATGCTGATATTAAGGAAATGTTGAATGACAGACCAAATATCACATACAGAAAGGGAACAACCCTGTCTAATAAACTTTGCCCAAGTTATCATAGTTATCAGATAAGCCAAACCGACTTAGATACCAACCGCAGGTTTTTTTTAATTGTGGCAACTGCAGCTCCTGCAGATGGGCCGTTAGGAGGATTAAGGAGTTTAGTTACAATAAAATGGGAACTTTTAAAATGAACTCCTTTATTACTTGTGAGACTACACATGTGGTCTATGTCATTGTGTGTTCATGTGCAAAGATCTATGTCGGTAGCACCACGAGGAGACTACGGGACAGGATGACAGAACATTTTAGAGCACTTAAAAATGGTGACACTAGATATCCCATAGCTGCACATTATATTAGGACCCAAAATGACAGGATTAAACATCAATTCCATTATCATGGTATTGATGTAGTACATGCAGATAAAAGAGGCGGGGACAGAACCCTCTGGTTACGACGCAGGGAGTGCATGTGGATCATGAAACTTAGGGCCGTCGAAGATGGCCTTAATATAGATTCTGAACTACAATATTATTTAGGTCATTGATTATGATGCATTATACATTATATCATGTTGTTGACGTATACATGTGACAATTGTTTAAAATGTATACCCTCTAGGCCCCTACTGTATGGTGTTTGTGGTCCCATAGGGGTAGGTTAACAGAACATATGTATAAGAATACTGACGAATTTCCTGTTATCGAAATGTAAATATTATATTTATTGTATATAATTAGTGGAATGTACAGTTTCTTTTACGTAGGGTACATTTTTTCTTTGGCACTGTTTTGCTTACTGTCTGGTCCTGTGGTTTGATATTTGGCACTTGCTATAATACTTTTCTTTGACTTTCAGCAACACTATATATCTTGTTCCTCTATATTTCGTTCTATACTTGACTCTACCAAATCCTAACCCATGTCACTTGTCGGGTTCAATAGGTGTAACATATGAACATTGTGATAAATATGTATCGATATTATTCGCATCCGTATAACAGAATTATCGGTAGTACTAAGAATAGGGGGCTGTAAGACATATGCCCTGATACACGGTTCGAGACTGGTATATTCCAAAAATAATATTTTTTTGGACTGTTAACTTATAGTTATTACAATTAGTATAGTATACACATCTTTAAAGTAAGGGGGTATTATATTAGGAATATTAACGGTTGAGTAACGTTTACTTGAGAATAAATAGTTGAACATAGGGTACCGTAGATTGAGTCAATCGTGAATGCATACACCGTACGTCTGATATTAGAAGAAGGATTTACACTTGGAATTTTCTTCGCATGGATCGGATTACTAATACAGCAGATCCTAAGTATCAATATTATACAATTAAGAACTAGGAAAGTCAAATACTTTAACATTTGGCGATAATTGCAATTACAATATGGCGCCCATATATTTTTAGTATTTAAAGACACACAAACATGGCGACCGTGTGGCACACCGGATTTGAAATAGACGATGCCTTGTTGATATTGGGTAAGCGAGAACTGTTACTCTAATTACATTGTGGGCTAAATCTGTTATCGTTCATGTAGTAATACACGCTACCTTTTCGTCTCTTTTCTTGTTATGTGGCGATCTATACGACAGGTCCACTACAGATACGGACATAGAGGGTGAGTCTCGCCCTCGGTTACTGCATGTATATGAAGAAATTGCACCTCTTGGGGGATCAAACTGATGTTATTTATTTTATATTTAATAACCCTCAGGCCACTAATGACCCATTTGAGCCTGGGGTAAGTATTACCTATATATGTAGTTCGTTATTGGAATAGTGGACATATAACTCTCTATCTTAGAGTAGTTGTTAAATCATGTCGATATTTTCTCATATAAATACTTGAGGATTCTTGAATTACTTTAAGTCACTATTTATACTTAAGTGATATCAACCAGTACTTAAGTAAGTAACTCAGCAATGTCGAGTGGCAGTGCGAATATAATGACTGTAACTCTGATGGTTACATTGGAATTTGATTGACACTTGTTAAAATCTTCACTACAGATATATACCAATCCTGCGTGCAACCATGAGTCGATTTATACTTCATTCCCTATAACCTATGGGAGGTGATGGTGATATATAGAATCAGTGAGTTTAGAGGGAAATGTTATTGACTGTGATGGGATAGCGATGACTTGAAGACTAGATCAGAATGTGGCGTGGATAATAGGACAAGGTATTGTAGTCGAGTCGGAACAATTATTGACCTGACACATTTGTATTATGTAGAGGACAAGAAGTCGTTTTCAGTCAAGAGGATCCGATAAATCTTCTGTGACGTTATTCTGTTTTGCGTTGAAAAGTGACTATGGTCATATTTGTACTAGATCTTGGGTAATTAGGTGTGCACAATGGTGACCTGATGACCTTGGTGGCGTAGTAAACTTTCTTTTATATTCCTCACAAATCACTGGAGTTTACTAGTGTGATTCTTTACACTCTTCACTTATCTTTCAGTTACTAAGAATAACTTTGGAGTAATAACAAACATTGATACATATTTATTTGATGTTTACAATACAGCCCTGATGAAGTCATTGGCTAATGTGAAAAGCCTGACGAAACACGTGTTGACTGTAGACTGAATGTATAGAAGTTTGATACATCAAGCAAAAGAAACTAAGAATAAAGAAGAATTATGCGATCAAATATACAATTTGTGGACAATAATTTTGGACTATTTTGGATGTATTGGAATTTTTGAACCAGGATTTGAGGAATGGATACTGTCCTTTTGTGACTAGCGACCTTTGGTCACAATATTGGTGTTACAACTTGGCTATGTGTTATAACTGTGTTATGTACATTATTATGTCATTTAACCTGTACTAGGTTTACAGTCGAACTTAGATACATTGGAGCGCAGGTGAGAACTCCCATTGTGTAATGTTAGTGTCCATGCTTTTGTGTGGTCCTTGAGGGTAGTCTGGTAACCACCCTTTTTTCACGTAGCTGCACCATCAACTTGAGGGTTTATTTGTGAATCCCTGCTGATACTTTGAGCGCCCTGACCTGCGAGGTTACCAGTAGTAATTTGTCTTGACCTCTCTAGAAAGTTAGCTGCCAGGCTTTTGCCTTCACTTGATAACTCGTAGCCTAGAAATTGGACGTTCGGGTGGGCAATTCGTGATTTCTTAAAATGTAATTTATACCCTTCAAATGCGAACCCAAGTATTATGGTGTTCACTCTTTTCAAGTGTACGTCCAAATCATTGTCTGTCAGATAGATGTCATCGACATAAGATAATGCCTCATCATTGTACATTTGTAGTAACTCTGTTACCCTGGCTGAAAATAACCCTGGACTATTCTTGAATCCTTGGGGGCACGGCAAAATTGTTGTTGTGTCCCCATAATTGAGAAAGCGGTCAAATGCCTACTTTCATGTGCAATGTTTTGACAGAAAAACCCATTCGAAATATCTAATGTGGTTTTATATTTTTTCCGCACAATGTTATTCATCAATGCTGCACTATGTGCATTTTGTACTGCAAAAGTTTTGCAACAGGAGTTTAATTGTCTGTAATGCAATACTAGACAATATGAATTGTCTGGTTTGGAGACAGGAAACAAAGGATTGTTCATTGACGAGGTGCATGTTTCAATCACCCCTTGGTATTCAAGTTGATTTAAAATCTCCCTGACCTGTTTTTTAGCTTCTTGCCTAACTGGATACTGCCTCTGTGCAGAAGGTTGATTTTTTAACTGGATTTTATGGTGAGGAGAGTCCTCATCCCATCCCACATAATTTTTATATAATGCTGGAGCCTGACCTACTGCCCATTTTCTGGCATATGTGTATTTTTTATGAATTGGAATGTGATTTGAGAAAGATGGCATCATTATCTCTTCACCATGTGGGCACTCCCTAACAAACTCAGGTGGTCAGTATTGTTCAGCTAGAAGAATGTCATAGCCCTTAGAGAGCTTCTCCCAAAAGAGTGCTCTTATTTTTCTAGTTATGTCCCCCTCCATACGGAGTGTTACTTCATATAACTTGTGAGGTACACTAACCCTGGTGTCTGCAGTTTCAAATTGAATGGATTCATTCAAGTCCACTGTCTCCAGATGATCCTTCAAGATCTTGCGAACTATGGTGACTTCTGCTGCTCTGTCTAGCATTGTCTGGGCCCACTCCCTGTTCTTGAGTTGTATCCTCAAGATCCTCGGCATGTCTGATTTTTATGCTTGCTACCTTCTTTTTGGTGAATTGACTTTTCTTATTTTTTGGAACGTGCTGTTCTTCTTTGGACTTCACGCGTTCCTCTTTCTGTTCTGATTGTCCTCTCCTCTCGGATTTCTGCGAGGAAGTCTGAAAGGTACGAGAGGAACGTGTATCAGTATCTTGATATCTATCAGGTTTTCTTAAAGTATCCCTATTTCTTAGTTTATATCTTTTTTCAGAGGGCTCCCATTGGGGAGATCTTCTTCTGGACTGAGAACGTTTCTCTTTAGGAAGAGTAGTGATATTATTTTTAATAAACACCTTTTCAGGATTTTCTGTTAATTCG